>NW_026988426.1:2437500-12437500 GCF_030222135.1 Aotus nancymaae | reverse complement strand
TCTTGATTGCCAAATGATGTTGCCTTGTCTTTATAGTAAGTAGGTTTGCTGAGGCAAAATTTTATTTTATTTCCTAAAGGACAGCAGCGATTTTTGCAACTGGAAGTTTGTCTTGGAATTAATGAGCTCATTTACATAAGGTGTCTGGGAACTTTTTCAGAGAGCTAGGATCGAGACCCAACTCTTTTCTCCTAAGACATTTGGACTGAGAAAGCCCTGAGTGTGAGGCCCTGGGATCAGGTCAAAGCAATGTAACCTAAGAAATGAAATGTCAATAAAAGTAGAAGAGCACAGCATGATTGAATAAGCTCTTCTATGCTCTAAAACTACAGGTAAAAAAAAATGGTATTATTCTTTTATGGGTGACACAGGAATATATGCTAGCAAGGCTTCAGCAAAATGGCTCTTGTGACTGAATCCGAATAGTTATAATACTGGAATCCAAGGCCAGTGATGGCATAAAACATTCTTAGATCCTGTATCACTGATGGAAAGATTGTCCGTCTTCCATCTTAAAGAAATTCTATGACCTGCCTGGAAAAGCATTAACTTCTTCAAAAGAAGGTTCAGGTCCAAGCATTAGCACCAGAACTGTACAGGATGCTGGTGTGTTTCAACATTGACAGGGGCAACTGTCTTTCTTGAGGTTTCATTTCAACCCCATGTTTTGGGAACTGTTTGGACCAGACTAATCAGCTCTAAATTCTGGAATTTTTCACCTTTTATCTTCCAAGGCAGTGGGGATACATATTCTAGCTAAAGTAAGAAAACTAGAGCAAATTGTACTTGTCTTTTGGATGAGAGAATGATGAGTGAAGTGTGTTTGTGTATGTGTGTGTGTAAAGAACATGACAATTCAATTTAAATACTGCACATTGAACCCAAACTGTAAAGATAAACAGCATGGCTTCAATTGATGGTTTGAAAAACAAAACAGATCATACATGAGGAAGAGAAATGGAAGGAAATACACTAACATGTTAACATTGTTTTATGCTAGTGGTTCTTAGGATAGTGAAAATGTTCTTTATATTTAACCTTTTTTTTAAGGCATAGGCATTACCTTTCTAATAAAAACTAAAGGTAACATTAACTTTTTAATAACTATTATTGGGGAATGAGTTGTGTTTCTTCATGATTATTAAGTGATTAAACATATCAATTTTCTTATTTTATTATTTAAATAAAATTTTTTTATTAGTCCACTGGACCATTTGAAGAAGAATCAGTGTTTAAAAAAAATTGTGTCCAGCATCTCCATAGACCAAACATGATTCAGCAATTTACTTGCATAGTGCACTGCCTTCTAAATAGACAACATAAGGACCTCAGGGAAACACCAAGGATGTGCATTTTTGATCTATGCACACAGTAAATCTCAAGAAAAACAGCCCTTTACTCAATTCATCTCAAAATGCCCAAATCAGCCGTGCATTAAAATTCAGTGGTTCAGGAAAATTCTCCCCAATGTCATCTTCATAACCTCTTACAGGGAGCAAGGATAATTCTATAAAGCTGTTCTCTGCATTTTAACACCCTTTTAGTCTGCACCTTTGGTGTGTGAAAATTAAATTAAAAGAAACAAATTAAATTACCAAATTTTATCATACGTTGACTTTTTGCATTCCTCTAAAGCTAAAGTAATTTAGGTTTGTTTTTGAAGGTTGCTTGGGGTTGCTAACCCGGAGAAAATCACCAAGATATATTTGTTTATCTAGTGAGCAGTCCCTGATTTCACTGGTTTCTTTTCAGAGAGGTAAATTGTAATAAATGCTATCAGTAAATGCTTTGCTTTTCCTAATTCTGATTTTATGGTCCTGGGAAAAGATAATAAAATCCAAGATATATGGTTAGTCCCAGTAAGCAAATCAGGGTTTATATAACCTTTGAGAGTTCAAATATTTAATGGTAGACCTCTTTTAACTTTTGGAATGGTGATCCAATCAGGGTCACTGTGTACTGCTGTTTGTGTAGTGCGCTGCAGGATTCCACGGAGTGATATTCACTGTACTATCTTGTGAATGCAATAAATCAGGAGAAATTATTAAGTGTTATGGTGGTGTACTAGAAAGAACATCGGTCTGAGAGCTAGAAAAATGTGATTCCTTCCCTGACTTTGCTAAGGTTAAGCCATAATTTTGATGAAAATTGTGAAGAATAAATACATAATCTGGGTTATCTTGGTGATTATAATGGCCATTCTATTTTAGTACCTGTTTTTTCATTATACTTAAGGTGATATTGACAAGATGTTTAAAATGGGAGCAACTGGCATTTTCAAAATAACAGCTTTGAGATAAAACTCATACAGCATACAATTCATCTGTTTAAAGTATACAGTTTTTCATATATTCACGAAGTTGTTCAATCATTGTCACTATTTCAGAACAATTTCACCACCCCAAAAAGAAGCCTCATTCCTGCACCCCTCACCAACATGAATTATACCCCTTGACTAAGGAGCCACCTAGAAGCCTCATTCCAATTAGCAGTCAGGTCCTATTTCCCTCCAAATTCTCAGAAACCCTAGGGAACCACTAATCTGCTTTCTGTATCTATACATTTGCCTTTTCTGGACATTTCATACAATGGAATCATGCAATAGGTTGTCTTTTGTGACTGACTTCTTTCATTCAGCATAATGTTTCAAGGTTTGTCCCTGTTGCTGCATGAATCAGAACTTCCTTTCTTTTTATAGTTAAGTGTATTTCATTGTGTGAATATACCACATTTACTTATCAATTCATCACTTGATTGATGCTTCAGTTCTCGATTTTTGGATATTATGAATAATGCTGCTCTGAATGTGTAACAATGTTCATAGGAACATATGTTTTTTATTTTCTTGGGATATATACTTAGGAGTGAAATTTCTGGGTAAATGGTGAATATGTTTAATACTTTGTGGCATGTCTAAATTCTTTTCCAAAGTGGCTGTAGCATTTACAATTCTACAAGCAGTGTGTGATGGATCCATTTCCTTCACATTCTCAAGAATAGTTGTTATTACCTGTCCTTTTCATTACAGCCAACCTAATGCATACAAAGTAGTAACTCAATGTGCTTTTGATTTGCATTTCCCTGATGATAGTGATGGGCTTATTGGCCATTTGTATACCTTCTTTAGAAAACTGTTTATTCTACTATCAATTTTTAATTTAGTGTTTCTCAAACAACAATACTTTTATAGAACTTTGAAAGAGTCAAACTTGTAGTAAGTTTGAGAATATTTGATATTTTTCATTCCAGCTTTAATATTCCATCTTTTATGATATGTGCGATCTGAAGAGAAGGTATATAGCCCGTAGTATCTCTCTCCACCAGGCTGTAAGCTCAAAGAAGACAGAGATGCTCTCTTCCAGTAATTGTTGTTTGTAGCAACTAGTAGAGTGCTTCTAATATGATAGATACTAAAACAATATTTGATTGATGAATGAACAGAAACACTTTAAAGACACTGATTCTATATTTCTGAAGCTGATTATATTATCTTTTCTACACCCCCTCCTCCTAGACTATATTTATTTTGAAATCCTTAAAAGTTATAGTAAACCTTAATCATTTGCAACTTAAAACAAAAAATTACTAATTTGATTTGAGAGAAATGCCATACCAATCAGGAAAAGAAGATGACTCAGATCCTAACTTTCAGGTTTTATCAAGCATTTTCTTATTTCTGTCACTAGTCCATATTCACAAAGTGCCTGGCAGAAAACATCCAGGTTAATGCCATAATATAATAATCAGAGACTATTGTTTTGCTGGTGAAGCAATGTTCTATATATCCTGGCCCTGGTAATTCTAAACTGTCTCTTTTATAGATTTTGCAAGTGGAAGATGAACAACAACATGCCTCCTGGCAGCCTGCCCATTGGTAAGTCTGAGTGAGTGAAATGCTATCTCTCCTATCCTTAGCAAGCAGCTATAAAAGAAGCCAGGGATTAGGTGTTAAACTGTGTTCCCATTAATTTGAATCATCCAAGTCTTAATTTCCCAGTATATCAGAATTTGACTGTATTTGGAAAAGGCTCTGTAGAGACGTAATCATATTAAAATTAGGTCATAAGGGTGGTCACTAATCCAATATGACTCTGTCTTTAAAGAGGAGATTAGGACACAGACACACACAGAGGAGAGACTGTGAGAAGCTACAAGGCGAATATAGCTATCTACAAAACAAGAAGAGAGACCTTGGCAGAAACCAACTCTACTGACACCTTGATCTCAGACTTCTAGCCTCCAGAATTCTGGGAAAGAGAAAATTTCTGTTGTTTAAGCCACCAGTTTCTGGTACTTTGATATGGCCACTCTAGCAGAAAAATACACAGAGTATGGACTACATGAAGCTATAGGGTAATATGGTTTGAATCTGTGCCCTGCCCAAATTTGATGTGGAGTGGTAGTCTCCAGTGTTGGAGGTGGGACCAGGTGGGAGGTGATTGCATCATGGGGTTAGGTGTCTCATGAATGGTTTAGCACCACCCCCTCTTGGTACTGTATAGTGAGCGAGTTCTTATGAGATCTGGTTGTTTCACACATGTGAAACCCCTCCCCCGCCTGCCCCAAACTTCCTCCTGCTCCAGCCCTGTAGGACCAGCCTACATCCCCTTTGCCTTCTGACATGATTGTGTTTCCCAAGGCCTCCCCAGAAGCAGATGCTGCCGTGCTTCCTGTACAGCCTGCAGAACCATGAGCCAATTAAACTTCTTTTCTTTATAAATTACCCAGTTTCAGATATTTGTTTATAGTAGTGTGAGAACAAACTAATACAGGGGGTATATCTTGAATTCACTGTGGCAGTATTGATGGCTTTCTACTATGGGAAGAGAGAGAATCAGGAAGTTGAGATGATACGTGTCTATCCAAAAGCAGAAGAATCTAGAACAAAAGCATTCATATCCTTTATCCTTTTATTCAACATTTTCTCAATATTGCTTTGAACTGAGAGCCAGGCGTACTTTTCTAGTTTCAAAGGCCATATTTTAAATAAGAAAAAGCATGGTAGGCATTCAAAATAACAAATGAAAACTTTCTGTTAGTATTTTGACTTAAATGATGGACTGCTACTAAGTGGCTATTATTTTCTTTTCTCTTTCTTTCTCTCTCTCTCTCCTTTTTTTTTAATTTTTGTTACCTTAATATTTTCCTATGTCATTAAGAGTTATTAGAACACTAAAACCACAAATAGCCAGGTGTTAACTTTTTTCTTGTGGTTAAATACAAATAACAAAATTTATTATATTAACTATTTTTAGGGGTACAACTCCACGGCATTAAGTATATTCACATTGTTGTGCAATCACCACCATCCATCTTCAGAACTTCTTAAGAAATCTTCTCCAACTCTGGTGCTAACTTTTAAGTAACTGTTTCCATCGAAACTACCCCTTTCTTATACCTTATGCAAGAATTAACTCAAGATAGATTAAAGTCTTAGATATAAAACCTCAAACTATAAAAACCCTAGAACAAAATCTAGGCAATACCATGCATAATATACGTAGGCAAGGGCAAAGATTTCAGTTGCAACAAAAGCAAAAACTGGCAAATGGGATCTGATTAAACTAAAAAGCTTCTTCACAGCAAAAGAAACTATCATCACAGTAAATAGATAACCTACAGAATGGGAGAAAAATTTTGCAATCTATCCATCTGACAAAGGTCTAATATCCAGAATCTACAAGGAACTTAGATGAATTTACAAGAAAAAAAACAAACAACCCCATTAAGAAGTGGGCAAAGACACGAACAAGCTTAACACCACTGATTATTAGAGAAATGCAAATCGAAACTACCATGAGATACCATTTCACTCCAGTCAGAATGGCAATTATTAAAAAGTCAAGAAACAACAGATACTGGTGAAGCTGTGGAGACACAGGAATGCTTTTACACTGTCATTGGGAATGTAAATGAGTTCAACTATTGTGGAAGACGGTGTTGCTATTCTTCAGAGATTTAGAAGGAGAAATACCATTTGACCCAGCAATCCCATTGCTGGGTATATAAAGGAATATAAGTCATTCTATTATGGTGATACACACATGTGTATGTTCACTGCAGCACTATTCATAGTAGCAAAGACATGGAATCAACACAAGTGCCCATCAGTGATAGACTATATAAAAGAAATGTGGTACATGTACCCATGGAATACTATGCAGCTGTAAAAAGGAATGAGATCATGTTCTTTGCAGGGACATGGATGGAACTGGAAGCCATTATCCTCAGCAAACTAATGCAGGAGCAGAAAATCAAACACCACATGTTCTTACTTATAAGAGGGAGCTAAACAATGAAAACACATGGACACATGGAGGGGAATAACACACACTGGGGCCTGTCGGGTGACGGGGAAGGGAAGGGAGAGCATCAGGATAAATAGGTAATGCATGTGGGGTTTAATACCTAGGTGATGGGTTGATAGGTTCAGTAAACCATGATGGCACATGTTTACCTATGTAACAAACCTGCACATCTTACACATGTATCCTGTAACTTAAGTAACTTTTTTAAAATAAGTTTTTCCTTCTGATTTGTAACTGGATGAGTAATTCTTATTTTGTTTTTGGTTTTTGTTTTTGAGACAGGGTCTCCACTGTTACCCAGGCTGGAGCGTAGTAGTGTGATCACGGCTCACAGCAGCCTCAAACACTGGGTTTAAGTGATCCTCCTGCCTTGGCCTCCCAGAGTGCTGAAATTACAGGTAAGAGCCACTGTACCTGGACTGGGTCAATAATTCTAATAAGCATAGGAGGAAGTTTCCAGTGAAGTCTTATAGGATTCTCTCTCCTTCCCAAGCATTCTCCTTCCTTCCTTTCTTCCTGTCTCTCTCCACTTTTTCCCATCCAATGTCCTTCATAAATAATGACCTTTTGCAAGTGTGACTATAAGAATGATTTCTTTGTTTTCTTGCATAATAACGTTTCCATACAAAAGTGTGAATGCTTTAATTGTTCATATTTAGCATAACAATGGATATAATAGATTTTCTTTCCTCTGGTTCATGTATGTCTACTGTTTATATTACATCATTGTTTACCTTTTGCCATTTCATTTTTACTGGTGGGGACAAGCTGCTATTTGGGAGTTTTATTGTACATTCTGTTGCTCTAATGGCCTCATACCTTTGCTTATAGTAAAATATATTTATCTATTATATGAAAGTAATTTATAAATAATTTCTCCTTATAATAAACTTTTTCTGTTTCCTTATTGTCCGAAAGGAGATATTGAGAACAGTCTACCTCTATATCTTATCCATTTTTAATAATCTATTCATTTGTGTATTTTTTTCTGAGATATCTTAGTACTTTTAGCGCCAGACTGTTATGATATTTTCATGAATAGTATGTATTTTCTATGCCAGCAAGCCTTACTTAGTGCTTAAATTATGTATTTGCAGCCACTATATCGTCTATTTAGATTGAACTGTGTACTCTGCAAAGTTAACTGCTTTCCCTTATTCAGCTTGTTCTCTGATAATGATTCCTCCATCGTAACATTTGTATTTCTGATTATAGTTTTTCCTAAATTTTTTTCTCAGAAAAGTTTTAAAAATTTACTTAGTCATGCTTTTTCTATGTTCATCTGTTGCTTTTTCTTTCTGGATTACTTATTATTTGCAGATAGTACTCTTGGATTCATCTTTCAACTCTCTAATGCTTTCTTATTATTTTCCTTTATTATTATTATTTTTTGCATTAGCTTATGGCAAAATCGAATCATTTTTTAAATGGCATCTTATGTGGAATTTTTCGGTGATTTTAATCTCTTAATCTTTCAGGTTATTAACTTGGATTTCAACAATGCCCATTCAATTAATTCCTGAACTTTATAGCTGTATATTTTCAATTTCAATTTCTGACTCTCTTAAAGCTCAATACCTTATAGTTCAACTATAAGGTAGATATCTAAACTTAATACTACTGGAAAGAATAAAACTAGAAATTATCTGTATCACTGATCTCAGAAAATATTTTAGCATCAACAATCAGCACTTGTCTGCTCAATATGATTATTTCATGGCCAAAAGCCCAGGTTATATTTCACTGATAGTTCACACTTCTTTAGAGCTTCCTATATATGTCATTATAGATCCAATATGTAAAACAGCAATACAATCTTTATAGGAGATAAAGAGATTCTCAAAAGCATTTAAATATTACTTAATATTTATGGACTATTTCATGAAATTTTAGACCATCTCTTATACTGCTGATTGCTGATTTCATAATTTTCTATGTTCCTCTGGCAAGGTGTCTTAAGAACAAGCTTTGTAATGACTAAATCAGAATACAATTGAATTGTCATACATTATTGAAGTTAATTCAGAGAAACATTTTCTAAATTTTTATTTTTTTGAGACAGTTTCGCTCTTGTTACCTAGGCTGGAGTGCAGTGGCGCGATCTCGGCTCACTGCAACCTCTGCCTCCTGGGTTCAAGCAATTCTCCTGTCTCAGCCTCCCAAGTAGCTGGGACTACAGACGCACACCACCACACCCAGCTAATTTTTGTATTTTTAGTAGAGATGGGGTTTCATCTTGTTGACCAGGATTGTCTCGATCTCTTGACCTCGTGATCCACCCACTTCGGCCTCCCAAAGTGCTGGAATTATAGGCGTGAGCCACCAGGCCCGGCCTAAACTTTTGTTTTTTAAAGCATCAAAACACTTTAAAAAATGGCATTTTATGTGGAATTATTTTGTGGTTTGAAAATATGTCTACAAATTTTCTTTCCTCTAGTTCACATATGTCTACTCCTTCAATGCTCCTTCCTCCAGCAAGTGGTGTCTAATTCTTCTTGCTTTGAGTGTGGGCTAAACTTACTGACTCACCTCTAATAGATAGAATATGGCAGAAATGACAGGAAGGAACTAGGTCAAGAAGGACACTGTTCCCTCTCTTGAGTCACTCACTCTGGAAGAGGCTAACTGCCATGTCATGAGGGCTAGCCACATGAAGAAACCCATATGGTAAGGAACTGAGGCCTTTAGCTAACAGCCATGTTAATGAGTCATCCTGGAGCCAGATGACTGCAGCATTGACCAACATCTTAATTGCAACCTCATGTGTGACCTCGAATCATAACAACACAGCTAAGCCGCTCCTAGATTGCTGACTCTCAAAACTGTGTAAAAAAATAAATAAGAATTTTTAGGTGGCTAAGCATAGGAACAATTTGTTATACAGCAATAGCTAGCTGTATATAAAGTCGTGCCAATTCAAGTGCCAATATATAAAATAGTTTTAAATAGGCCGGGCGCGGTGGCTTATGTTTGTATTCCCAGCACTTTGGGAGGCGGAGACGGGCGGATCCTGAGGTTAAGAGACCAACACCATCCTGGCCAACATGGGGAAACCCCGTCTCTACTAAAAATACAAATATTAGCTGGGTGTGGTGGCTCATGCCTGTAATCCCAGTTACTTAGAAGGCTGAGGCAGGAGAATTACTAGACTCTGAGAGGCGGAGGTTGCAGGGAGCCAAGATCACACCACTGCACTCCAGCCTGGAGACAGAGTAAGACTCCATTTCAAAAAAAAAAAAAGTTTTAAATAGAACTGCTATTTTCAAAGCAGGTTAGGGAGGAACCAGGAGAAATTTCATTCTCTGGACCTCTCCTTCATCCCCAGCTGTGATCTGAGAAATACCTCAGCATGGCCATAATAACTTACATAAAATGGATTGTGACACATTTGTGTAAAATCCACTTTGTAGTTTTGAGCTGATGATTCAACTTGATAATCATTTGCTGAGTCCAGAAATATCTTCCTATAAGGAAAGGAAAGAAGATCCTTGCTCTACCACATCCCAACTTTCCCAAACTTGTCCTTTAAAAGCCAAGAAGAGTCTGCAGACTAAAGTGATGTATCATTCCTTTCCCAGCTTTTGAACATGGAGAGAAGCATTTTGATATTCTATATGCTGTGTGTGTATATATTGGATGCATGTATGTGCATGCGTGTGGATATTCTGAGATGATATTTATTTTTAGAGCTCTTAGTTATGGTCTATGAAAGCTATTTTGGTGTAACAAGACCGAAATTAAATCCTGGGCATATAACCTTCCTGTAATGGGAAGTTTGAAAAACTATTCATCTTTTGGAGGCTGTTTTCTTACCTGTGAAATGAGAATGATATTTATAGTTCAAAGGATTTTCAAGATGACGAGTTTTTGTTTTTGTTTTTGCAAAATATATGTTTGTGTATGTCTTAACACAATTTCTGTCACAAAGTAGGCACTTAACAAATGTTTCTTTTTTTCTTGATGCAAACATATTAACTGAAATAATAATTCACATTCTTCTCCCTCGCATTCTTTCTTTTGTCCTGACTCAAAAATAAAGCAGCTTAAACCTAATATAAATTAAAATCAACTATGTATAGAAACCACATTAGCTGGATTTTTGCTTCATTCATGTTTTCTTTTCTTAGTTTATTCTATTTCCATTCTAAAGAGTTTTATTGTTTGTATGGAGCTTTTTTGTTGTTGTTTAGTAAGCTGATTCAAATCCTTTCTCAAATTAGGGAAGGTATATAGTTATAAATTAAACAAACAAGCAAACAAACAAACATACTTTGGTTTCGTAAAGTGGAGAAGTATTTAGATTAATAGAAAATAAATTGTAACTCTCGAATACTGAACATTCAATATCCTTTAAGCTGTGACATATATTTTTTTAACACATACAGTGGTTGAGAATGAGAGCTATAAATGACTTCCATGGACTCTCACAGGCTTAAGAATAATGCATTTCTGTAACACTTTTTCTTTTCCTTACTATTGAGAGCTATAAGAAACTTTCTCTGACTTTTTTGATTGAAGACTATTCATAAGTTAAAAGTGTACTGACCTGGGGCCTCAGCCAGATGCTTAAACATGAATCAATACAAATTTTAGTAAAATAAGGTGTAGAAAAATTCCTGAATATCTGTCCTCTATTCTCCTCTTAGGATTTGATATTCTTTTTTTTCAAATCAGAGTACTTGATGCTTATTTAATACTTTAATATTTAATTTTCTATCATTCCTTTTGTTGCCAGCTGTGTGTTTCAGAATGCGTTTGCTAGAGGTCTTTGCACAGATTGAGTTACAGCCCTACATGAAAAGGAATATATAGATAGAAATGTGAAGATTTTAGGATGCCCTATTTCATACATAACATCAAGGTCATTTTTGTTATACATTGTAGTGTGTAGCCAATTCCCATGTGGTAGTGTTTTGAATGATTGCATATTACATATAACATAAGCTCTAGCCTTTGTTATGCTGTCAACGGTGTGGAAGAGGCTCAAAATAAGAGACTGAAGAACACATTGTTTTATTAGCGTTTACACATTTCCAACTTAATATAACTAACTAGTAATTAAAGATTATCTCTCTCCATTTCATAAATCACATTTAAGTGGCAGAAAAAATTTTTTTTGAAAATCAAATATTTTTAAGGGTTCTGCTTACATCAGTACTCCATCTATAAAAACAAAATATTCTTTAGAAAAATCTAACTAGAAGCCAGTTTCTTATTTTATTTCATTTAGAGACAGCGTCTTACTATATTGCCCGGGATGGAGTCCAGTAGCTATTTATTCACAGGTGTGATCCTACTACTAATCAGCATGGGAGTTGTTTTTTTTGTTTTGTTTAAGTTGCAAGATTTTTTTTTTTAATTTTATGGGTCGTATATTTTATTTGTTTTTATTTATATTGTATTATATATTTTTAAATTCCAGGGTACATGTGCAGGATGCACAGGTTTGTTACATAGGTAAACGTGCCATGGTGATTTGCTGCTCCTATCAACCCATCAACTAGGTGTTAAGCCCAGTATGCATTAGCTCTTTTCCCTAATGCTGGCCTCCACTGCCCCCTGCCCTCCCACAGCAGGCCTCAGTGTGTGTTGTTCCCCTCCCTGCCTCCATGTGTTCTCATTGTTCAGCTCCCACTTATAAGTAAGAACAAAGGATGGGAGTTTTGACCTGCCCTGTTTCTGACCTGGGCCAGTTTGCCTCTCCTTAGGCAATGTAGGGGTCTCCTGCTCCAGAGAGGTTATCACGTTAATCCTGAACTCAGTACCTTAGTGTGGCCACCAAACAGCATAGTGCACTACAGCCCAGAGCTCCTGGGCTCAAGTTGTCCTCCCACTGAAGCTTCCAGAGTAGTTGGGACTACAGGCACATGCCACCACACCTAGCCTGTTTCTCATTTTAAATGAGACAAATTATGATAATCCTCCGAACCAATTTCTTAAAACAGTTAAAACACAGTGAAATGCCCACATACAAATAGAAACTATTTTAGAATATAACATAATTAAAACATTAATTTATGATCACTAAAATAACAATATGATTTTTAACAAAAAGGATAATAAGAGAAAATCCCCTCCACTCCAATTAAGGAATTTCTAGAAAGAACCAGTGGCCCATACAGAAGAAAGAAATAATTTCCCATAAGTGACTTTTCTCAGAAAATCCCTAGAATTACATGATTATTAATAGTATTATTATTTTTTGTTTTTGAAATGGAGTCTCACACTGTCACCCAGACTGGAGTGCAGTAGCATAATCTTGGCTCACTGCAACCTCTGCCTCCTGGGTTCAACCGATTCTCCTGCCTCAGCCTCCAGAGTAGCTGGGATTACAGGTGCCCACCACCATGCCCAGCTAATTTTTTGTATTTTTAGTGATGAGTTTTCACCATGTTGGCCAGGTTGGTCTCAAACTTCTGATCTTGTGATTTGCCCACCTAGGCCTTCCAAAGTGCTGGCATTACAGGCGTGAGCCGCTACGCCCCGCCGGGATAACATGATTATTAAAGGGATCTAATTAAATTTAAGAGCTTCTGCACAGCAAAAGAAACTAACAATAGGGTGAACCAGCAACCAACAGAATGGGAAAAAATTTTTGAAATCTACCCATCTGACAAAGGGCTAATACCCAAAATCTATAAAGAACTTAAACAAATTTACAAGAAAAAAACAACCCCATCAAAAATTAAGCAGAGATACGAACAGACACTTTTCAAAAGACATTTATGCAGCCAACAAACATATGAAAAAATCCTCATTATCACTAGTCATTAGAGAAATGCAAATCAAAACCACATTGAGATACCACCTCACACCAGTTATGATGGCAATCATTAAAAAATCAGGAGACAACAGATACTGGAGAGGATGTGGAGAAATAGGAATGCTTTTACACTGTTGGTGGGAGTGTAAATTAATTCAACCATTGTGGAAGACAGTGTGTTGATTCCTCAAGGATCTAGAAATAGAAATACCATTTGACCCAGCAATCCCATTACTGTATATATACCCAAAGGATTATAAATCTTTCTATTATAAAGACATGCACACGTGTGTTTATTGCCGCTTTGTTCCCGATAGCAAAGACTTGGAACCAACCCAAATGCCCATCAATGATAGGTTGAATAAAAGAAATGTGGTACATATACATTATGGAATACTATGCAGCCATAAAAAAGGATGAGTTCATGTCCTTTGCAGGGACATGAATGAAACTGGAAACCATCATTTTCAGCAAACTGACACAAGAACAGAAAACCAAACACCGCATATTCTCACTTATAAGTGGGTGTTGAACAATGAGAACACACAGACATAGGGAGGGGAACATCACATACTGGGGCCAGGAGGGTGTGGGGCTAGGGGAGAAATAGCAGGGAGTAGGGGGATTGGGGAGGGATAGCATTAGGAGAAATACCTAATGTAGATGACGAGGCGATGGATGAAGCAAACCACCACCATGGCATGTGTATACCTATGTAACAAACCTGCACAATCTGCACATGTACCCCAGAAATTAAAGTATAATAAATAAATTAACCCCCCACCCCAGAAAAAAAAAGGCATTAAGATCTGGGAGAGTGAATGGGTTGGAGCAAAGGCTAAGCCCGTTTCTCCAGATAAAGTTGGAGATCACTGTCTTTAGTGAGCTTTGAGGCAGAGGAAGTATCAAGCCATGCCCCATATAAATTTAAGGGCAGGTAAGGCGCTTCCAACACTGGAAGGGCATGCTGCTTCTCTTCTCTAAAAGAAAACTCCAGGAGCTATGTTACCTTTCCCTCGTCACTCCTCCAAGTTTCTCTCGGAACTTTAGTTCTTTATACATTGCAAGGCAGACAAGATGTTTTGCTTAGATGTGGGAAATATACTTTAGCTTCTAATAGGAATCAAACTAAAAGCTCATTCATATATACCTACAATGAACAAAGATGTGTTCTATAACAGCTTGATAATCAGACATACATTGTTTCTAATTTGCATCACAGGATGAAACAAACCAATAAAGTGATGTCTAACTGTGCTGAAAAAGAAGAATATTATAGTTAAAATACAATTTCAGTCAATCTTCACAAATGAGGACAGAATAAATCAATTTTTAGACTTAACCAGGAATTAAAACATTTATCCCCAAACCTAATTCTGGATTTTGTTTTTTGCTTAATATACTTCATCAAAAAATGAGTAAATCTGAAAAAAGTGTAAAGTTTAGTATGTAAAATATTGTGTTGAATGTAATCATTTAAACTCATAATTAGTTCTAAATAAATGTTAAGAATGCAGATTTGACAATCTGGAACAAAAATTGCAAATTATTTCAACAAAATCTAGGAGACAAAAAAAGGAAAGATAAAAGATATAGTGCCATCTTAATTTATTCAAGGGATACACTGTAGATATTTATTAATTATTGCCATTAATACAATATAGGTAAATATAATAGTTACATAATTACTAGATTTTTATGTGTATATAAATATATATACATATACATGTATATAGGTATATGTATATATGTATATATCCAAACAAATAAAATAGAGAAAAGGAAGTAAAATATATACAGCTTAGCAAATTTAGAAAAAGAAAAAATACATATCACAAATATGACACACACACAAAATAACAGGAGTAACTGATCCTAAATAGTAATAATTCTAATGTTTAAAGTATATTTTCCTATGAAAATTTCTTCTAAAATAATTACACAATCCATTTAGTGAGCGATGGTTACAATAAAATCCAGACTTCATCATTATGCAATATATCCATATTACAAAAGTTCACTTGTATTCCTTAAATGCATGCAAATTAAAACAAAAAAAATCAATTTAGAAGATGTTTATAAGAAACATGTAACAATTTAAAATATAGATAGAGTATCCCTTATCCTAAATGTTTGAGATCAGAAGTATTTTGGATTTTAAATTCTTTTTGATTTTGGAAAGTTTGTATTAGACTTACAGGTTGAGTATTCAAAATCCAAAAATCTAAAATCCAAAATGCTGTAATGAGCATTTCCTTTGAGAATCATGTTGGTGCTCAAAATAATTTCAGGTTTTGGACTTCTTTAAATTTCTGACTTCGGATGCTCAACCTGTATAAGAATGTGGAAATTATTATAGAAATAAAAACACATAGAAATAGCAATGATGATAGTTACATACGCAAAAGTTGAATTTAAGGCAAAAGGCATTAGATTAAATGGGAATATTTAACATAGTTTAACTATAGAAGTCACTGAGAAGTTATGGAAATAATATAGAAACAATACAAACAACAACTTCTAGTATTAAAATGTATTTGGTGTCGATTGGTAAAGAGAAAAGGAGAATTTGATAAAACACATTAATTAACTCATTTACTTAACAAATTATTTTGAATACTTTAGCTGTTTGTATTAGATATCAGGGATACAGCAATAAAACAAAAGAAAACATACAAGGAATTTTCAAGGAATTCACATTCTATTGTAGGGGGAATAATCACTCACCAAATATATATCCATTAGGTGAGATGGTAATAAGTAATTTAAAGAAAAATAAACATAAAAAATAATGAGCCAGGGCTATTTTATACAAGGTAGTCAGGGCAAGCCTCCTCAAAATTTGATATTTGTGTGCAGAGCACAACAATACAAGCCATGCTTATATCTTATGCAGTAGCAGGAAGAAAAAACAGCCAATACAATGCAAGGTAGGATGATGTCTAGACAAGAGGTCAGACTGGATGGAGTGGAACAAATGTGAAATCAAAAAGAAAATAGGAGGCCGGATCATGCAAGGGATAATGTGTCATGGTAAAGACTTTGGATATTATTCTATGAAATGGATAAGTCACTAGAGTATGTTAACCAAATAAGTCTTATAATTTGATTTTGTATTATGATTATATATTTAAAACAATCTGTACTGCAGCGAAGAGAATAGTCTAGAAGGATGCAAGCATTGACACAGGCAGAGTGGGTGAGAGATGATGATACCACCCTGAATCAGGGTGGTATAAATGAAGGTTTTCAGAGGGGGTAATGACACTCTGGGTATGGAAGGTTTGTATTTTTTGACATACTGGCATGAGATGAGAGTAAATTAAGAGCCAATAATGACTCTAGAATTTTGGCTTGAGTAACTGAAGGAATTATGAAGAAAAGAAAGATTGTAGGAAACACTAGTTTGAGGGAACTACTCAAGCATTCTATTTACAACCTGATTAGTTTGAGATGTCTATAAGATAGTCAGGTGAAGATGCTGATTCGGCAGTAGAAATATGAGTCTGGATTTTACAGATAATGTCTAACCTGGATGTGGAAATATAGAGTTGACAGTACTTATTATAATATACTAATACATAAATTGCTTTAAAAGGGTAAAACTAGAATGAGTCCAAAGTCTGACCTTGGACACTTCAATGATTAGAAGAGGAGGGGCTAGAAAGTAAAAGAGTAAAGGAGTAGGAAAATAATCAAAGACCAAGTGAATTACTTTAAGAAGAAAGGAGCTCTGAAATGACAAATGTTATTGATAGACCAAGTTAAGATAAGGATTGATCATTGACTGTTGAATTTGGTATTTTGAGAAATGACATGAAAAATACTCTGATAAGAATAAGAGATAATGCAAGAAGAAGAAGTGAACACTGAAATTATAAACTGCTTTTTGGAGGGGCTTTGTTGTAAAGAGGAAGAGGGATATGGGGCAATCGCTGGTATACAGGAAGAATTCCTTTTAGTTGCATAGTTATTATTTTAGTATGTTTTCATGCTGATGGGACTGAGACAGTAAAGAAAGGGAAATTCAGAGGGGAGAGAAAAACTGCAATAATAGTGTTTCTGAGATACTTAGACTTGGCATGTAAGTGAACAGATGCACAGCCATACATTAATCAGAAATTAAAATAAAAAATATGTTTAGTTATGCTAAAGTGAAAAATATCCCCAAAATTTCAGTGGAGTAAAATAATAAATGTTCATTTTTCACTCAAAATTTATTTGTATTGCAGATCAGAACTCATTTGTTTTGTGTTGTCTTTGGTCTATAATCCAGGTAGACAAAGTAGTCTTTATCTGGAACATTTTTTACAGACAGCAAAAACCAGACATGTGGACCATGAGATGGCTCCTATACTTCTGATCAGAGTAAACACATTTTATTTTTTCCAACATTTCATTAATTAAACCAATCATGTGGTCACTCCTGGGCTCAATGAGATGGGGATGTATAATCTTCCCATAAATTGGGAAGCCAAGGAAAGTTTCTGCTGGTAGCATCACTCTGTCTGTGGCAACTCTCACTAGTTGTTTTTTGTTTGTTTGTTTTTGTTGGAGAGTGCTGGGGTGGGGGTAGTTATCAGTATTTTTTTTTTTATCTTCTTCTATTTCTTTTTTTTTTTTTTTTTTTTTTATTACATTTTAGGTTTTGGGGTACATGTGAAAAACATGCAAGGTTGTTGCTTAGGTGCATACGTGGCAGTGTGATTTGCTGCCTTCCTCCCCTTCACCCATATCTGGCATTTCTCCCCATGCTATCCCTCCCCAATTCCCCACCCCCCCGCTGTCCCCCCCACTCCCCCACAACAGACCCCCCTGTATAGTGCTCCCCTCCCTGTGTCCATGTGTTCTCCTTGTTCAACACCCGCCTATGAGTGAGAACATGTGGTGTTTGATTTTGTGTTCTTGTGTCAGTTTGCTGAGAATGATGGTTTCCAGGTTCATCCATGTCCCTACAAAGGACGCGAACTCCTCGTTTTTAATGGCTGCATAATATTCCATGGTGTATATGTGCCACATTTTTCCTGTCCAGTCTATCATCGATGGGCATTTGGGTTGGTTCCAGGTCTTTGCTATTGTAAACTGTGCTGCAATGAACATTCGTGTGCATGTGTCCTTATAGTAGAACGATTTATAATCCTTTGGATATATGCCCAGTAATGGGATTGCTGGGTCAAATGGAATTTCTATTTCTAGGTCCTTGAGGAATCGCCACACTGTTTTCCACAATGGTTGAACTAATTTACACTCCCACCAACAGTGTAAAAGTGTTCCTATTTCTCCACATCCTCTCCAGCATCTGTTGTCTCCAGATTTTTTAATGATTGCCATTCTAACTGGTGTGAGATGGTATCTCAATGTAGTTTTGATTTGCATTTCTCTAATGGCCAGTGATGATGAGCATTTTTTCATATGCTTGTTGGCCTCATGTATGTCTTCTTTTGTAAAGTATCTGTTCATGTCCTTCGCCCACTTTTGAAGGGGCTTGTTTGTTTTTTTCTTGTAAATCTTTTTTAGCTCGTTGTAAATTCTGAATATCAGCCCTTTGTCAGATGGGTAGGCTGCAAAAATTTTTTCCCATTCTGTTGGTTGCCGATTCACTCTATTGACTGTTTCTTTTGCTGTGCAGAAGCTGTGGAGTTTGATTAGGTCCCATTTGTCTATTTTGGCTTTTGTTGCCAATGCTTTTGGTGTTTTGGTCATGAAGTCCTTGCCTACGCCTATGTCCTGAATGGTTTTGCCTAGGTTTCCTTCTAGTGTTTTTATGGTGTTACGTCTTATGTTTAAGTCTTTAATCCATCTGGAGTCAATTTTAGTGTAAGGTGTCAGGAAGGGGTCCAGTTTCTGCTTTCTGCATATGGCTAGCCAGTTTTCCCAACACCACTTATTGAACAGGGAATCCTTTCCCCATTGCTTGTTTTTATCAGGTTTGTCAAAGATCAGGTGGTTGTAGATATGTTGTGTTGCCTCCGATGCCTCTGTTCTGTTCCATTGGTCTATATCTCTGTTTTGGTACCAGTACCATGCTGTTTTGATTACTGTAGCCTTGTAGTAGAGTTTGATGTCTGGTAGTGTGATGCCTCCTGCTTTGTTCTTTTTGCTTAGAATTGACTTGGCTATGCGGGCTCTCTTTTGGTTCCATATGAAGTTTAAGGTGGTTTTTTCCAGTTCTGCGAAGAAGGTCATTGGTAGCTTGATGGGGATAGCATTGAATCTGTATATTACTTTGGGCAGTATGGCCATTTTCACGATATTAATTCTTCCTAACCATGAACATGGAATGTTTCTCCATCTGTTTGTGTCCTCTCTTATTTCGTTGAGCAGTGATTTGTAGTTCTCCTTGAAGAGGTCCTTTACATTCCTTGTTAGTTGTATTCCTAGGTATTTTATTCTCTTTGTAGCGATTGTGAATGGCAGTTCGTTCTTGATTTGGCTCTCTTTAAGTCTGTTATTGGTGTATAGGAACGCTTGTGATTTTTGCACATTGATTTTGTATCCTGAGACTTTGCTGAAGTTGCTTATCAGTTTCAGGAGCTTTTGGGCTGAGATGAGGGGGTCTTCTAGATATACAATCATGTCGTCTGCAAATAGAGACAATTTGACTTCCTCCTTTCCTAATTGAATACCCTTTATTTCTTTTTCTTGCCTGATTGCTCTGGCTAGAACTTCCAGTACTATATTGAATAGGAGTGGTGAGAGAGGGCATCCTTGTCTAGTGCCAGATTTCAAAGGGAATGCTTCCAGTTTTTGCCCGTTCAGTATGATATTGGCTGTCGGTTTGTCGTAAATAGCTTTTATTATTTTGAGATACGTTCCATCGATACCTAGTTTATTGAGGGTTTTTAGCATAAAGGGCTGTTGAATTTTGTCGAAGGCCTTCTCTGCATCAATTGAGATAATCATGTGGTTTTTGTCTTTGGTTCTGTTTATGTGGTGAATTACATTTATAGACTTGCGTATATTGAACCAGCCTTGCATCCCCGGGATGAATCCTACTTGATCATGGTGGATAAGCTTTTTGATGTGCTGTTGTAATCGGCTTGCCATTATTTTATTGAAGATTTTTGCATCTATGTTCATCATGGATATTGGCCTGTAGTTTTCCTTTCTTGTTGAGTCTCTGCCAGGTTTTGGTATTAGGATGATGTTGGTCTCATAAAATGATTTGGGAAGGATTCCCTCTTTTTGGATTATTTGGAATAGTTTCAGTAGGAATGGTATCAGTTCCTCTTTGTATGTCTGGTAGAATTCGGCTGTGAACCCATCTGGGCCTGGGCTTTTTTTGGGTGGTAGGCTCTTAATTGCTGCCTCGACTTCAGACCTTGTTATTGGTCTATTCAGGGTTTCGACTTCTTCCTGGTTTAGGCTTGGCAGGAGGCAGCTGTCCAGGAATTTATCCATTTCCTCCAGGTTTTCTAATTTATGTGCATAGAGTTGTTTGTAATAATCTCTGATGATGGTTTGAATTTCTGTGGAATCTGTGGTGATATCCCCTTTGTCATTTTTTATTGCATCTATTTGGTTATTCTCTCTTTTCTTTTTTATTAGTCTGGCTAGTGGTCTGTCTATTTTGTTGATCTTTTCAAAAAACCAGCTCCTGGATTTATTGATTTTTTGAAGGGTTTTTCGTGTCTCTATCTCCTTCAATTCTGCTTTGATCTTAGTTATTTCTTGTCTTCTGCTAGGTTTTGAGTTTTTTTGATCTTGCTCCTCTAGCTCTTTCAATTTTGACGATAGGGTGTCAATTTTAGATCTCTCCTTTCTTCTCATGTGGGCACTTATTGCTATATATTTTCCTCTAGAGACTGCTTTAAATGTGTCCCAGAGATTCTGGTATGTGGTGTCTTCATTCTCGTTGGTTTCGAAGAACGTCTTTATTTCTGCCTTCATTTCATTGTTTATCCAGTCAACATTCAGGAGAAAGTTGTTCATTTTCCATGAGGCTGTGCGGTTCTGGGTTGGTTTCTGAATTCTGAGTTCTAACTTGATTGCACTGTGGTCTGAGAGACTGTTTGTTATGGTTTCCGTTCTTTTGCATTTGCTGAGGAGTGATTTACTTCCAATTATGTGGTCAATTTTAGAGTAGGTGTGATGTGGTGCTGAGAAGAATGTATATTCTGTGGATTTGGGGTGGAGAGTTCTGTAAATGTCTATTAGGTTTGCTTGTTCCAGGTCTGAGTTCAGGTCCTGGATATCCTTGTTAATTTTCTGTCTCGTTGATCTGTCTAATATTGACAGTGGTGTGTTGAAGTCTCCCACTATTATTGTGTGGGAGTCTAAGTCTCTTTGTAAGTCTTTAAGAACTTGCCTTATGTATCTGGGTGCTCCTGTATTAGGTGCATATATATTTAGGATCGTTAGCTCTTCTTGCTGCATTGATCCTTTTACCATTATGTAATGTCCTTCTTTGTCTCTTTTGATCTTTGTTGCTTTAAAGTCTATTTTATCAGAGATGAGAATTGCAACTCCTGCTTTTTTTTGCTCTCCATTTGCTTGGTAAATCTTCCTCCATCCCTTTATTTTGAGCCTTTGTGTATCCTTGCATGCGAGATGGGTTTCCTGGATACAGCACACTGATGGGTTTTGGCTTTTTATCCAATTTGCCAGTCTGTGTCTTTTGATTGGGGCATTTAGTCCGTTTACATTTAGGGTTAATATTGTTATGTGTGAATTCAATCCTGTCATTTTGGTGCTAGGTGGCTGTTTTGCCCTTTGGTTGATGCAGATTCTTCATTGTGTTGATGCTCTTTACCTTTTCGTGTGTTTTTGGAGTGGCTGGTACTGGTTGTTCTTTTCTATGTGTAGTGCCTCCTTCAGGAGCTCTTGTAGAGCTGGTCTGGTGGTGATGAACTCTCTGAGTTCTTGCTTGTTCACAAAGGATTTTATTTTTCCTTCACTTATGAAGCTTAGTTTGGCTGGATACGAAATTCTGGGTTGAAAGTTCTTTTCCTTAAGGATGTTGAATATCGGCCCCCACTCTCTTCTGGCCTGTAGGGTTTCTGCTGAGAGATCTGCAGTGAGTCTGATGGGCTTCCCTTTGTGGGTAACCCGACCTTTCTCTCTGGCTGCCCTTAGTATTTTCTCCTTCATTTCAACCCTGGTGAATCTGATGATTATGTGTCTTGGGGTTGCTCTTCTAGAGGAGTATCTTTGTGGTGTTCTCTGTATTTCCTGGACTTGAATCTCGGCCTGCCTTGTTAGGTTGGGGAAGTTTTCCTGGATAATATCCTGAAGAGTATTTTCCAGCTTGGATGCATTCTCTTCGTCACATTCAGGTACACCTATCAAACGTAGATTAGGTCTTTTCACATAGTCCCATATTTCTTGTTGACTTTGTTCATTCCTTTTTACCCTGTTTTCTCTAATCTTGCCTTCTCGTTTTATTTCATTGAGTTGATCTTCGACCTCTGATATCCTTTCTTCTGCTTGGTCAATTCGGCTGTTGAAACTTGTGCATGCTTCACGAAGTTCTCGTGTTGTGTTTTTCAGCTCCATCAATTCGCTCATATTCCTCTCTAAGTTGTCCATTCTTGTTAGCATTTCGTCAAGTCTTTTTTCAAGGTTCTTAGTTTCTTTGCATTGGGTTAGAACATGTTCTTTTAGCTCACGGAAGTTTCTTATTATCCACTTTCTGAAAGCTGATTCTGTCATTTCATCACACTCATTCTCCGTCCAGTCTTGTTCCCTTGCTGGTGGGGAGTTGTGATCCCTTGTAGGAGGAGAAGTGTTCTGGTTTTGGGTGTTTTCATCCTTTTTGCGCTGGTTTCTTCCCATCTTTGTGGATTTTTCCACCTGTTGACTTTGTAGTTGTTGTCTTTCTGATTTTGGTAATTTTAAGTCTGCTGTGGCAGAACTCATAAACCCCCTGCTCTTCCCCCGAGGTGTTCTGTCCTAGGGAGTTACTGTTTTAGGATGTTCCCCTGTGCGGTTGCTGTTTTCCCTGCCCACAAGGTGGCAGCCTAGTCACACTCAGGTTGCAGAGGCTTTGCTAAGCTGCTGTGGGCTCCACCCAGCTTCCGTGTGAACTTCTGGGTGTAGTTAGAACTGCTTCCGCTATGTTGGCCCGCCCCTGTAGTGACGGAGTCTCTGTAGTGGCGGATTGCCTTGGTACAGAACAGCAGGGTGCCTATGGAGAACGCCCCTCCTCCACAGAGCTGGACCGTCCCGGTTTCAGTTGTGTTTCAGGTCTTCTTGCTGGGTAAGAGGGGACACCGTCTCATCTGATCTGCCTCCGGAGCCGCTGCGTTGGCTAAAGCCGCGGCTCTGAGATTCGTGGCGCTGGCCTGGCTACCCGTTTCAGCTCCCCTTGCTGGCTTATAGGGGACTCAGACTCTCTCACTTTATACAGTGATCCGTTGCCTCAGGGTGCCGGCCCAGCGGCTGCGCCGTTCAAGCCAGCGGCGCCAGCGGCGCTGGCGACCCGTGTGGCTTCTCTGCGTGTGAATCTCCTGGTCTGTGGGCAGTAAAAATCAGTCTGGAAATACGGCGTCCACTCACCCTCTGTGCTTTCTCTCGGAGCTGCATTCCCGAGTTCCTCCTAAGCGGCCATCTTGGATCTCCCTCCACAACTCACAATCTATCTTCTTCTATTTCTTAGAAATCAAACTCAAGCACAAGCCCTATCTCACACTACACTTCTCCAGGTCTTTTGGTTTCTGCTTTCTCTGTCACAAATGACAGAGCTGATTACTCCAGCCTAAGCAGGGTTATGCCTTGTTTAGGTGTTGAATTGGATTATGCAAATAAGGCATTAAATATTTTGAAATCAACTATATTTTAAAAAGGATTAAAGTATAGTGAATCAAAGTGGTATATTTGTTTTGGAATGAGTGAAAGCTCAATAATCATTTGCCGACTGGCATATTTTCTATATTTTAGTATTGATCCAGGAAATCAATTATATATAGGTCAAATTGTACAAATGAAGCACGGCAAATGAATGCAGCAGTAGCGCATATAGACTGGACAGGAAAAAACCTGGCGTTTAACTAAACAAAGCTGTAACTTTTAATGACTTGTCTTTTTACCATGCTTCTCTGTCAATTATTGTCACAGAATTATATTAACATAAAGCAGTCTTTGTTTCTGATTTTACTTTTTGTATTAAGGCCATACATCTTTTGCCTTTGTGGCCTTGGCTTAAGTGTGTAACTTCTAACATCATTTATGCATTATTGGAATCAATAAAATATTGAAACAATGGGGATTATGTTCTGAGTGTAGCTGTGATCATAATTTTTATGTTCAAAGTAAAAAATACAGGTCATAGGATAATGAGATGCCAAAAAAAGAAGAAACTTCTCTGTTTCTATGGAGATTTATGCAATGATTTTATTTGAAATTGGCGGTTTCAAAGACATAATTTTGCAGTGTTTTGAACACAACAGTGCTTTAAGTTAGATTCTTTCCTTTTAATCGCATTCTGTCTGATCTGGGTTTGCCAGCTAAACACAAAACTCCCTATGGGAACTTGTTGTCACCATAGCAACCAGATTGCAGTTTCCAATACCTTTGTAATGAAGTGCTGACATGTTTTCAGCACAAGGTGCTAAGTGGAGGTTTGTTTCACTAATTAGGTGGCAAAAATAATTCCTTTATGATCGATGATGTCACAAATTATACAGTAGATAAACCTGAAAAAATTTGTTTACTAGTACTTTATATCTTAGAGAAGTAAAATAGTAAAGTCATTTCTAAATTTCTCTGGTTAACTAGTAGGATATTTGCTGTATCCTAAGGATGAATTTAATACTATTCTAGTTCTTTAGAGGTTTATAATTGAGGTAAACTTAGGAGATATATAAACCTGAAAATAGGTTTTTATGAAATCCTTCTAAATAGAATATGAACCAAAGCCTCTTAATTCAGAGTAAGTAAGAAGAACTATATAACAATTCCCAAATGTGGATACCCTTAGTTCAAGGACTACAAGTGATCAGGACTGTTGAGATAGTGGGTTTTCCTTAAATAAAGAGTCATCCATTCCCGAGAACAATTGGAAGAGTTGCCCTTTTCACTTGCCTCCCCATGGTCCTCAATAATGAAAATTTCTTTACTCTTCACTTAATCAGAACCCTCTACTCTTTTCCTCTTTGTCTATTCCTGGCCCTTTTCAAACCCTGTTTTTATAAATGCACAGGGTGCTGATCGAGAAAAAAATATCAAAAAGAAGTCTAGTGATAATTTCTTCATCTAAGACTCAAGGGGAGACACAGTCACTTTTTGATCAAGGACGTATACTTAGGCCAAAACCTTCTTTGAGTCTTTGTTTCTACTTTGGCTAGGCTAGGAGAAGAGAAAGACTGTTCTCAGAATATACCCTGAGATGTAAGATGTAACCCTGACATATATTTATGAAGCACTTAATATAGCACCTAGCACACAATATGTAAAGAATAACGGGTATCTATTGTTAAAAATAATAACGATCATGATAAAATTAATACACTGTGGGCTGTATATGGTGCCATAATTTGGAATAGGCTATGCATAATGAAATAATCTAGGACATACCATGCATGGTCAAATAATATGGGGAAGACTACACATAGTTCAGGATTTCAGGGAAGGAAAAGATTACTTCATGATGAATTGATTGTGTACATACTTATAAGAAAGAATGACATTTTAGTGATCAGAAGAGAGTTTAGAAAAGTATTCTTAAGGTTATCATGACATGAAATTAGAAACAGGGAATGAACAATGTTTGTATGAAGGACTATGTCAAGTAAAGTGACAATAGGATTGATCTGGGAGGTCTCATATGAGGTAGTTTAGGTCATTTTCTTTATTACCACAGAGAAAAGTGAGGTGCAAAGGTAATCTTGTTATAATATTTTTCATCTCAGGGCTGACTCAGCTGTTCTGACTGTCTAAGTACATGACGCCCCTTCTATTACTTCCTGGTAGACTTACTTGGAGATGTGGGCTTGGGTAAAGAGGATGATCTTACCAAATGCAAGAGGGTCTTTTTTTTTTTTTTTTTGGTCAAAGTATCTTCTCCAGGATAGCCCACATAGCCTACCGGTGACTCTGAACCTAGATTCTCTTCACATGCTCTCTTCAATAAGCAGAGGGTCTGTGAGTTATTTTCAATATTTCAAATGCCTAACAGAGACCACATATTACCTATTCTTTGTTTATATCTGCATACCAAATTAAACTGAAATCCAACAATTCTTCACTCTAGCTCATGCTGATCTGTGATAATTATACAGTCACATGTGACTTCATGGTTCAAAAATTCTTAATATATATGGTTTGAGAGACATTTTGCAAAAGCTCAGGGTCCATGATTAATATGGTTTGGCTGTGTGTCTGCCCAAATCTTATATTAAAATTTAGTCTCCAACATTGGAGGTGGAGCCTGCGGGGAGGTGATTGTATTATGGGGGAAGATTTCTCATGAATGGTTTAGCAATGTCCCTCTTGGTACCGTCCTCGTGATAGTGAGTGAGTTCTCTTGAGATCTGGTCATTAAGTGTGTGGCACCTCCCTCCCTGTTCTCATGCTCCTGCTCTGGCCGTAGGATGTGCCTGCTCTCCCTTTGCCTTCCACCATGATTGCAAATTTCCTGAGGCCTTTCCGGAATCTGAGCAGATACCAGCATCATGCTTCCTGTACAGCCTGCAGAACCATGAGCTACTTAAGCCCCCTTTTTAATAAATTACCCAATCTCAGGTCTTTCTTTATAGAAATGTGAGAATGGACTAATACAATGATCTAGAAAAGGAAATAAAAGAGAAATATGGTGGTAAAATTTGGAGAATTACTGATTTGTTCATTCCATCATTCATTCGAACATTCATTCCACAAAAAATTTACTGAACCACTACTGTGTCCTAGGCACTTTTCCCAGCACTGGGAACACAAATATGAATACAGCAAAGAGTTAGTCCAGCAATAAGCTTGGAGTCAGCCTTTTTAGAAAAAATGACTCTCATTAATATACTTTAGAATCATTCAGCATTATCCATATTTGCCAAAGCTGAGACTGCCTTGGGTTTATCTCTGAAGAGAAAAGAAATAAACTGATTGAAAATGATGTGTCAATAGTTGTTCTTTTCAGGCAGTTTTAAGAAGTATTAAGATTGAGTATTAAGAAAATACACAAGTACTAACTCTCCATTAAGTAAGCCATTCATTGTCTGGGTGGAGAGTTTGCACTTATTTTCAATAAAATTATCTCCAAAATAAACTCAACTGGGTATAAACAACTCATTTTATTTGATAAAATAATGAAAGAATTGTCACAAATTATTAGTGTGTCCCTGCTTCTGTATTTTTGCCCCTCACAGCTGCATTAATATGATTACTCTAATGAAAGAAACAGATGTTGGCTGGGAGAGCAAGGCTACACAAGCCACACAGATAATTGTATAATTAGTCTTCAACTATACATTGTACCTTGTTGAAAGCAGTGTCATGCATCTATAGGAATCTCTTAATACAATAGAGATCAGCATATCCTGCAGGTTTGCAAATACCACCCTTTTCTCCTGTGCTCTGTCTTCTCTCCTTTTATCAAAATTAGTGTGACAGGGACTTAGACTTGAACATTTTAAATTACCTTTTATCATTTCAATTAACCTGCCTAAATTAAGGAACAAGTTTTCCAATTTTCAAAAATTTAATTGCCTATAGTTACTGCTCTAAAATGGCAAAACACAAGGGGACGTTAATCTGCTGCTGCTTTACATAGCATAGAAACGCATTTTGATAGATTCCTAGTCTTCCCCAGGTCACCATGCCATTGAATTTCCCAAAGAGCTGAGTATGAGATAGAATGCTTTCAAAAACAACTATTACAAAACCTTATCAAAGGCAGTCATTCACCTTAGATGACAAGAAGTCTGGGGGTACGTGGTTCCAAGGTTGACTCAATAGCCATTGTTGGTGCAGCATCTCTGGTTTTCTTGTTCCTGCCTTCGTGGCTAAAGGATGGTGGCAGCATTGTTAAGCCTCAGGCCCTTATAGGTAAGAATCTTATGCAGAAAGCAAAACAGGTGAATAGAAAATGGTTTTCTTGGAGTGCCTCTTTTCAAGGAGGAAAATCTTTCTCTGGTGCATACAATGAATTTAGACTACTCTTTTGGCAAGAACTGCATCACCTGTTCATTCTAAGACCAATTGCAGGTAAGGGAAATATCATTCAAATAATTTGCTTAGACCAGTCATAATTCATTCTTCAGAGATAGGTGTATGGCTGCTCGAACAAAATTGGATTGTTAGCAAGGAAGAAAGGCTGACTGTTGTGTAGGCACTTTAGAGTATCGTTAGAGGGCTCTGATGTAAACACAAATCTTTCCTTAATTGCACAGCTTGACTTTCTAATATGCTACAACATTAATGAATTACAATTGTACAGTTTCACATTTTAACAAGGGGTTAACATTCAGGTTATCTTCCAAACCACCTAGAGGAGAAAGTAGAAGTGGGTATAGTTTTCAGCATTTCACTGGTACGCAGAAGTTCCTGAGTGAAGGAATTTGCCCAGGGTTGCACAGCTAAAAAAATGTAATCTGGATTTTAATGTCTTCTTACTGCAATCTGATTCTCCTTTTAAAAATATTCTACTGTGGTCTTTTGTAGCAATGAAAGTTACTTTGTCTTCCCCCTTGGCCATGCTTGTGAATAGCAGAGGAAGTCCTTCACTTTCTCTTCACCTCATGCTACAGGAGTGTTACGAAATTATAAACAAGGAAGTTTATAATCCCAAAAAGACCATGTGTCCTTCATTAATTAATTCCAGAATAATTTATTAAGTATCACCTCTACCAAGCACTGTAGTAAGTTATGGTGATAATAGAAGACAAGACATTCATGGTCACTGAAGCTTAGAACCTGAGAAAGGTGACAAAACATGGAATAATTAATCAATTAAAGTCTGAGACATACTTTGAAGGGGAAGTATAGGGCGTGTTGAAAGTACTTAGTCAAAGCATCAAGTCAGGTCAATGGGAAAGGTGGTTAGAAAAAATTTCCAGAAGAATTGCTATTTAATCAGAAACTGAGAAGGTCACAAAGAGGGCAAAGACAGTGATCAATATGCAGTAGTTGCTCAATAAATGTTGTTGAGTGTCTTTACAAAAAGATCTTTATTCAGATATAATTCACATAGCATATAATTCACCCATTTAAACTGTATGCTTTAATGGTTTCTAGCATATTCTGAGAGTTGTGTGTCCATGAACAAAACTGATTTTAGAATATTTTTATTACTCCAGAAAGTAACCACGTATACCCTAGCCATTACCCTGTAAAATCCTCCTATCCACTTCACTAACCTACTTACTGTCTTTACAAATTTGTTTATTCTAGACATTTCATATAAAGAAATTATCAAAATATGTAGTTTCTTTGTAACTTAATCCTTTTAACTAGCATGTTTTCAAAGTTAATTTGTGTTGTAGCAGGTGTCAGTACTTCATTCCTTTTTATTGCCAAATAGTATTCTGTTTTATGGATATAACACATTTCATTTATTCGCTCTTCAGTAGATGGGCATTTGGGTTGTTCCCATTTGTTTAGTATTATAAATAACTTTTTTTGTGGACATACACTTTCACCTGTACCTGTGAGTGAAATTCCTGCATCAATGTTTAACATTTTGAGAAACTGCCAGACTGTTTTTCAAGGGAACTGCACCATTTTACATTCTCACCAGCAACGTATGATAGTTTCATATCCTTATCAACACTTGCTATTTGTCCTTTGTTTTGATTATAACCATCCTACTGTGTGTAAAGTAGTATCTCATCATGGTTTTGATTTTAATTTTCTTAGTGGTTAATAAAGTTGAGAATCTTTTTATGTACTTATTGGTCAGTTGCATATCTGTTTTTGTCCTTCATGGTGCAGAAGTATTTAATCAACATATCAGTGTGGAAAAACACATGTCTTGTAGCTCATTGATATGAAAAGTCAGTACAGATCCTTATTTTTATTTTTAAAACCTCAAAGGATTGGAAATTAAGCTACTACATTTTTTTTCTAGATATGTGACATATATGTTTTCTTGTAATATTCTACCAAACATTGTACTAAACCAAAGCAGACAGATAACCAGTAAAGCTATTTACTAGCTTCTGCTCATACTGAGCTCAATCAGGGGAACACTACCTTGGTAGAAGAGATTTTGACAAGAAGAAGAAGGAATTACAGAGTCTGTACCTACTCCAAAAGTGAGACTAACAAACTGGTTTAAACAGAAAGAATTTTCTGCAAATATGCACAGATACGCTTAACATGCTATAAGAAGAGGATACCTTTTAGTCTGTCTCCAACACACAGCATACATTCATCGATGCCCAGTAAAATGGGAACAAAGGACAATGTAGGAAGCATTTTTGCCTTCATAGCACTAAAGACTAAAAAGCACACAGCATGTGATATTTTGGTCTTTGAATAATGAAAATTTCAAGATCATAACCACTAGGTAAGCTTGAGTATTCATCAATATATATATTTTTAAATAATGCTTAAGAGACACTTCTAGAAACAGTGGAACTACATCAAGACCAGAAGAAGACATAGTGACACAATGACTGCAAATGTTAAGACTAATAGTTGATTTTCACCTGTAGTTTTTATGTAAAGGTCATCTCTTTCATCAGTTGATTCCTAAAGCCAAGACAAGCTGTCATCATAGAAGATTCAGAAATATCAAGACAGGCAGCTGGCTTGAGTAACATGCTAGATAAATATATAAAAAAAAAAAAACTATTGAGACTGAAGGACTGAAACTCTGAACCATGTAAAAAAGAGCTGTCAGGGTGCAGAAAGATTCATGCAAAGTTGCTGGGACAAAGAGGGCTCTTGATGGTGAGTTATTCCATGCTGTGAACACGCCAACATGTATCCTGGGCCATGGGCCCTCTGGGTGAAATGCTTGACATGGGCTTGCTTCGGAGGAGTCTGACTCAGAAACATCTGAGACAGATGTTTACTTGGGGAGGAGAGGAGTATTGGGGTTACTAAACACTTCAGGGAAACTATTAAGTTAATGAATACAAGAAGGTGTTTCAGGAGAAATATGTCTAGGAGAGTTAGGTCGTTTTGGTCTTGGCCCATCAATACCTAACATGAAGGAATAGTTGCAGAACATAGTAAATCTTTCAAAATATATTTGTATGTCATTATTAGCTGAGCCTATTGGGCTAGTGACATCAGAGTGATCTTATTAATTGGCTAGAGATAGGACCGAGTGTTTCAGATCGTTCTGGGAAGCTAGAATAGACGATGATTTGCACAATGAAGTTGCCGCTAAACCACTGCTTAAGGCCAATCCCAACCTTGTTTCTAAAAGTCTCTCTTAAGCATTATTTCAAAATATATTTTTAAATAATATATATTTTAATATATATATTTTAAATATATTTAAAAACATATTTTTAAATAATGCTTAATGCTTAAGAGTGACTTTGAATAATGAAAGTCTTTTCATTATTTGAAATTTTCATTATTCAAAGATTATTCTCTCTATAGATATAGCTTCTATATATATACATATATATATAGAGAGAGAGAGATGAATCATCTATCTATCTATCTATATATATATAGAGAGAGATGAATACTTGTCTTTCTTTTCTGTAGTCTACAAATTGTTCTTTAAAAGCTGTCAAACCTGTAATGTGAACAGCATGTCAGATATGTCACCAAACACTTCATCTTTATGGTGCTGTAATGTCATAAAGGCTGCCATGTTAAATTCAAGTATCTGCTCCAGCAGCTTGTCTTTAATATACTTTTCTCCCAGAGAAATATATTCATTAAAAATAGGCATGTAGGTGAGTTTATTCTCTAAAGTGTCTTCAAACTCCTGGCAGTATGTGTCCAAGAAATTTCTCTGTAATAACTGCAACTTATTATCCACCATAATGGTACAGCTTATTATCCACCAATATTTGTATAAATATCCAGCCACAGCATAAAATTCTTCAGAAGAGGTGGAGGAGAAAGTAAGACAATAAGAAGTTCTCTTCCTCTAAAGTGTTCATACTCCCTTCTGGAGCAGCCCCCTTAGTTTCCTACCTGACCCACAGCCCAACAGACGGCTCTGTGTGTTGCTGTGGCTGCCTCTGTACAACCCTGCTTTCAATGAATGTCTGTCAAATTCTTTGCCATTTTAAAATTGGGTTGTTTATCTTTTTATTATACAGTTGTAAGAATTCTTTATATATTCTTGGTGTAAGTCCCCCATTAGATATATTATTTACACAAAATGTCTACTATGTTGAATTCTTTTTCCTTCTTACTGGTGTCATTTGAAGTAAAAAGAAAAAAACAAAAAAAAACTTTTCAGCCGGAAACAGTGGCTCACACCTGTAATCCCAGTACTTTGGGAAGCCAAGATTGGTGGATCACCTGAGGTCAGGAGTTTGAGACCAAAAGAAACAACATGGTGAAACCCCATCTCTACTAAAAATACAAAATTAGCCGGGCTTGGTAGTTGGTGGTGGGTTCCTGTAGTCCCAGCTACTCAGGAGGCTGAGGCAGGAGAATTGTTTGAACCCAGGAGGTGGAGGTTGCAGTGAGCCAAGATAGCACCATTACACTCCAGCCTGGGCAACAAGAGAAAAATTCTGTCTCAAAAAAAAAAAAAAGTTTTCAATTTTGATGATGCCTGGTCATTTGCTTTTGTTGACAATAATGTGTTTTGTGTCATATATAAAACAAAAATTTGCATAATTCAGGATCATGAAGATTATGCCTCCATTTTCTTTTAAGGTTTTATAGTTACTTTTATTGCTTCTAAGATTTTATAGTTTTGTTATAACTCTTAACACTTAGGATTTTGATTACATTTTGAGCTAATTTTTGTATATGATGTCAGTTGAATGGTTGAGATTCTAATTCCTGTCAGTCTGTGCTGACTGTGGGACTGTGGTCTGTGTCGCAACATAAGCCTCACCTGGGACTATTATGAGATCAAAATGCAAATACTCAGGTCTCCATCCCAAATCTCTCAATCATGACCTTTGAGGGTATAGCACAGAATCTGTATTTTTACAAGTTCACAGGTTGTTCTTATATACTCTGAAATTTGGAAGGTGTTGCCTTTGAGAGTTGCCAACAACTTTACCATTCATTCCTACTAACCTCTGCTCCAGCTCTACCATGGGAAAGTACCACTTTAGTGGTAATTGGCAGAACATCTTTTATTTTAAAATGGTAGATAGCAAACCTCAGTGTTCAGCAAAGGGTGACTCAACATCCCAGACTGTTTCAAACCAAAAGAGCTAAAGGATCATCTTGTCCAACTACTGCTTTTAATATAGGAGAGTTCATGATGAAATCCAGAGTCTATATTTTCATATGGTTTAAACACTGGCTTAACTTTATGTTCAGGTAAAATTTTCTGTAGATGAACAAAAGCCCATAGACTCTAATTTTGTGGGCTCTGACTTATGCAACACATGCACGCACACACACATTTTTTTTAAAAAATTTCCTTTCAAATATATTAGGACACGAACAAATAAAAAATTCCATTTGTTGGTGAAATGTTTGTTCTGAGGAAAAACAGTTATTTTACAAATTGTCTGCAGCTTGAAAACTGAGAAGACATAGTGATACAATATACATAGTTCTAAGCTCATACCAGTTTACTACTGTATTCTGTAATGTGGTTAGCTATTTATTTCAGCCTTTTCTGATATATTTTGATGTAGCAAGCATCTCAGCAGTAAATATAAGAAAGACAATTTCAGAGTATGCAATTTTGATCACATGCTTTTAAAGGAGGAAAACAGTCAACATATTAAAGAAAACTCAACTTATGCATGAATTCTAGGATACATGGGGTTATTTGAGTAAGAGATTAAAAGCACCCTATGCCCTGAAGACATGTATCATTTGGTAACTCTTAAAATAACTATTTGAAACTAGATGGTATTGAATACTGTCTTTTTTATCTATGTCTATTAGGCACAAACACCCACACACATTCACACACATGCATAAAAAATAAAGCATTCAAAACACTCCAGTCTCCTATATATCTAGAATATATTTTATCCTGGCTCATCGTATAATTCTATGAAAGGGCTGAGTCACCAGATCATTGCTAATAAGTATGTTTGGTCTCAGAGTTGGAGCTTTTGAACATACATATTATTATAATTGCAGGTTAAGCAAAAGCTCTACGTTGGTTCATATTCATGTCATGTCCTTTGAGAAATGTCAACTTTTCTCTTGTTTTAAAAAAGAAAGGAAAATTATTATTGCACAGATGGAAAAAATTCTGGCCTACATGTGACTGACTTCCCTTCTCATTCCAAGGATAAACAGTACAAGTAGAGTTGTTCCTGCCAGGTAGAGCTTTCATCTCAAAGAATTTTCCATGTGTAATATTTATATTTATGAAATAAATGTTTGTAGCTCTCCATGGAGATGAGAAGTGTTTAAGAACTTAAACTCTGTAGCCACATAGACCTGCATTCAAATACTGCCTCTATCAGCTACTAGTATGCAACTCTGGACATGTTACAATTCTAGGTCTTAGTTACTTTCTCTCTAACACTGAAAGAGTGTGGATACCTACATACTTGTCCTTATTTGAAGACAAATCCGTAAATTCATATATCCAAATAATCCAATTAAATCCATGAACCCATTCTGTAATTTCAAGGTTACTTATAGAAGGGCTAAAGGTGATGATCTAAACAGTACTAATTTTTAAATAAAATATTTTCAGAGAACATACTCATCCCTTCTAGTGACTGTCTCTTGCTTTTATGATCCTAAGTACATATGGGTTAGTAATTAATTTTCTGTTTGAGCCATCTTGTAGATTTCTCTAAGCTTCATTCATTTATATAAATCCAATTTCAAATATCCATAGAATTTATGATTCCAAGTTCACAGTTGACTTCATAGCTCTCAACAGATATATATTTTTTCAATGATTAACTTGCAGAGAGTATTAACTTGACAGATGACAAATATTTTTGTCTTTTCTTTCCCTCATGGATCTTCCAGAAACACCTAGAAAGCCCATAAGAATGGAAAGGAGAGAAGCTCTTTATTGTGGCTTGGCCAATGACTACTGTTTTTAGCATGCCAGTGTCTATGGGCAAAACACAAAAAGAAAATTGTACTTAAAAAATAGTGTTCCCTGTGATCTGCAGAAAAGTTTGGAAATTGACTTGATTTTCTCAGGAAATTAAAGAGCAAGAAAAATTGTACCAAAAAGATTAAGACAATTTTTAGATTACAAACACTTTCTGGGCAAGGATTCAAACCAATTCAAATAAGCAGCATAGAGGAGAACAAGGGAGGATTCAAGGACAACTGGGTAACACAAAATTGCAGGGTTAGGTTAATTGGTATGGGTGGGAAGGCTTCCTATCAGGTTTAAGCAGTGAGCGTGTCTAAATAATGCGGAGAAAATTAAGTTAGAAAGTGTACACACAACACTTAGGAACCATGATGATTGCATTTCTGCTTAAACCAGAGATCGAGCTAACGGAAATCTTTTTCTGTTTATTCACATATGCAAGAGAGAAAGGACATCTAGAATTAAATCTGAAGGCAGGCTCATGAGCTGAGTTTGTTGTCTGCAACTCTAATACAATGATCCTGGTTGCAGATCTTTTTAAAAGTGCTTTTACTTACTTAGCTTCTCACTATGTCAAATAAAATTTAATCAGCGAGAGTGCATAAGCTCAATTGCAGAAGGTAGGAGAAGCAAGCATAAACAGTTTTCTAAAATTTTCTATATAATCATCATGGCAGTCAAAGTTGATTTTACAAATATTTCTGTTCTGTTTTTCATTTAGTCTTTTTAAAAGAGTACATATTTGCTAAAGTCAAGCTTTAAACCTGACTTTTTTTATTTGTGAAAAATTTGGACGTCCTTGCTTGGAAAAGAGAATGTTGGGCTATTTACATAGAATATTTCTAATGCTATTATAAAAGGAGATGGAAAGAGAGGGGTGATTCAGATAATCAGTTAGTGTTTGTAAACCTAACAACAATATTCTATTTCATGCCCTTCATTCATACATAAAATTACTTATCCCAAATATCTGGCACTGTTATAAGTAGTCAATACCATTCTTTAAAACTTATCATACATCATTTACTCTTGAGTTTTTTTCCTTATTGAAAGCAACTGAAACAAACTGTCAATATCCTGAGGAAAGAAAGAAATTAAATAAAAAGCTTTAGGAATTCACAGAGTAGACTAAAGGCTGGAGAACCAGACTTGTAAGGTATTAGGATGGCAAGAGAGGTAGAGGAAAAGCTTGCCTGAGGCTTGGAAGCAGGGAGCTCTGTACCATATTTAAGAATACAACTGTTCTGGCCAGGAGTGGTGGCTCACGCCTGTAATCCCAGCACTATGGGAGGCCGAGGCAGGTGGATCACCTGAGGTCAGGAGTTCAAAACCAGCCTGGCCAACATGGTGAAACCCTGTCTCTATTAAAAATACAAAATTAGTCAGGCATGGTGGCACATGCCTGTAATCCCATCTACTCAGGAGGCTGAGGCAGAAGAATTCCTTGAACCCGGGAAGTGGAAGTTGCAGTGAGCCGAGATTGTGCCATTACACTCCAGCCTGGGCAACAAGAGTGCAAAAAAAAAAAGTATGCAACTGTTCTTCCTGTTTACCTCCCAATCAAGTAAAATAGAATAGATTTGGGACCTTGTGATAGGTCCATGTATGTCCCATATGGCTGTCAATTAAGAGGGCAGAAAATCGTATAGCTCTTGTGTGCCTAGCTTCTATAGAGGGATATGATGTTCAGTAACACACCACTTATATTTGCAATGAAGAATTGCCCTCCAAGGAGGAAGGGCATTGAATGCTTCACACACACACACACACACACACACACACACACAAATACATTCTATTTAGTGCTCATAAAATGCTTATTTTTATTTATAGCATTTGAGTCAGGTAAGATTAAATGAACTTAGTGTAGCAAGACAGTTATCTGTAATGACTTGCCTGTAAAGGTTTGCTAGAGCTAGTCACAGCCTACAAAGAAAGTTCTGGAATATGTATTCTATAAATGTATATGTTTTTATTGATAAATAATGGTTATACATTTTGGGGGTATATGTAATATTTTGATACTTGTATACAATGTATAATGATCAAATCAGAGTAATTGGGACATCTGTCACCTCTAACATTTGTCTTTTCTTTGTGTTGGAAACATTTAAATTCTTTTCTAACTATTTTGAAATAAACAAATTATTGTTAACTGTAACTTCCCTGGTATACTATCTGTATTCTATGAATTTAAAATTGGCACAAAATAAATAGTGTTTCTAGTGAAAGTTTCCTTTGAAGATATTGGGGAAGAATCAGGATTCCATCATTCAACAAGATGTCATGCTTTAAAGAACCTTTTCTTTTTTAGAGATGAGGTCTCACTTTATTTTCCAAGCTGAAATGTAGTGTTGCAATCATAGCTCACTGACGTCTCAAATTCCTGAGCTCCAGCAATCCTTCCATCTCAGTCTCCTCATTAGCTGGAACCACAGATGTGTGCCACCATGCCCAAGTATTAAAAATTTATTTTTGTAGAAAGGGGGTTTCACCATGTTATCTAGGCTGGTCTTGAACTCCTGGACTCAAGCATTCTGCCTCCCTCAGCCTCCTAAAGTGTTGGGATTACAGATGTGAGCCACTGCATGCAGTCAAAAATCTGTTAGTATTAACAAATACTAACTTTAAACATATATATAATAATAAACCAGGTATAAGTCAAGAGAATCATCTCAGACCTACTATCTAGATTCAGAGCCAGGGTTGGATTTAAGGCATAATAGAGAGTATAAAGATGTATTTTGGGTAGCTTGACTATTTAACCGTTTACTATGGTTTGAATGTTTGAATGTGTCCCCTACAAAATTTATGTTGAAACTTTGTACTCACTGTGTTGGTATTAAGAGTTAGGGCCTTTTGAGAAATGATTAAGTCATGAGGCCTCTGCCCTTATAAATGAATTAGTGCCTTATCAAGAGGCTGGAGGAAAATAGCTTGGGTCCTTTTCCTCTTTAGCTCCTCTGCCATATGAGGACACAGCATTCAAGGCACCATCTCAGACACTGACCCTGCTGGTACTTTGACCTTAAATTTTCCAATCTCCAGAACTGCGAGAAATAAATTTCTATTATTTATAAATTATTTAGTTACATGTATTTTGTTTTAGCAGCACAAAACTTAGACATTTCTCTATCCAATATCTCAAAATAAAAAGTAGTAATATCAGTGGACAAGAAATATTGGTGCATGACTTCTATGTTCTTTCCCTTTTAAATTTAGTTTTTATTAGAGTTTTTAGTTTTTTTCTAAGAGGTGTCTACTTCAAATTTTACTCATTATTTGAAGTTTTTGGAGATGTTACCACAATTAGATATATGGGCTCTCTTAGCTCCATGTGATTTGTTCCGAAAGAGAGCAAGACAGTGAGGAATAAACAATGCATAGTGCAGCCAAATGAATGATTTATTATTATTATTATTTTGTAGAGATGAAGACTCATTATGGGGCCCAGGCTAGCCTTGAACTCCTGGGCTCAAGCAGCTCTCTGCTTCAGCCTCCCAAAGTTTGGGATTATAAGCGTGAGTCAGTGTTCAGTCCCAAATGAATGATTTAGGCTAAGGACAATGTTTATACTTTGGCTTTTTATTATTGTTTCTGTTGCTGTTCTTCAAAACTATTTTCAAGGCTTGCCTAAGTGCATAAGGAAGTTGAATTTTAATCTTCTAAATGAAAAACTCCATATTTCATTAAAGAAAAAATATGCAGTTTTTCTTCTGAATTACCGTGACTATGAATTTATTTCACTGGAATGCAATTTAAAACCATTACACTAATTTCTTATGCAAATGTATCAAAATTGACAGTCAATTTTTATTTTGCTTAGAACTCATTGAACACTGAGTAATGTAATGGGGGGAAAAGTGACTTGATATCAAAACAAAAATAAAGTAGGAATTAAACTGGCAATTTCCAAAAAGCATAGTTAAATTATTTCAAATGGAAAATCCCTGGATGAGTGGCAGAAATCCATTAGGGCAAGCAAAGTTATAGTCCGTTCTCTGAGAACCTGAGCCATGGGTTGCAGTAAGTTGAGTTCCCTGTGAAGTGTCATGGCCTCCTTCAAGGTCTTCACTAGCATGTTGGATATTGTTCTTGGTTGCAAACAACGAAAGCAGACTTTGGCTGATTAAACACATAATGAGTTTGTAAAAAAGATATTGGGAGTTTGTATAATTGTTGAGGTCCTGGAGAACAAAACTCAAAGTTATGCAGCCAGAAACTATGTTCAAAACTGAATAATAAATTGGCTTATTGGTAAAACTGAAAGTGTAGCTTGGTCTTACAATTTTCAGATACTGCTACTGTTGCTATAAAGAGAAAGTGATCCATCATTACCCCCCTCACTTTTTTAATGACTGGTTCTAATAGACTTACCAGGCTGAGGATAGGTCCCATGACTCTCTGTCACAGCACTGTAGCTCTTACAGTGGAAGACGGACCGTCATAAGATGAGGAAGTCCCCAAACACAGGAAAGAGGTTCATTGTTCCAAAAGTGGGAGTGTAGAATTCATTGTTTATTTTCTGTAGGGAATTCATAAAAACCCCAGAAATTATACTCTAATGTAATTATAAAATAAAGGATATTTTATAAATATATATGTAATTAAAAATAAATAGGATATTTTATAAATATAAATGTAATTAAAAATAAAGGATATTTTATAAATATAAATGTAATTAAAAATAAAGGATATTTTAAAAGAGCCTCTAAAATATTTTCCCTCATCAGGACTTCCCATTAAAGTAAACATCTAAAAAATATATATCAAGGCTAGGCACAGTGGCTCACACCTGTTAATTCCAACACTTTGGGAGGCCGAGGTGGGATGATCACATTAGGTCAGGAGTTTGAGACCAGCCAGGCCAACATGGTGAAACCCCATCTCTACTGAAAATACAAAAATTAACCAGGCATGGTGATATGTGCCTGTAATCCCAGCTTACTTGGGAAGCTGAGGCAGGAGAATCACTTCAACCCGGGAGACGGAGGTTGCAGTGAGCAGAGATCGATCGTGCCACTGCACTCCAGCCTGGACAACAGAGCAAGCCTCATATATTTATATATGTATATCACATTTGGAAGAAAGATGCTAGTAAGCTCCTATCACCATAAATCTTAAGTAAAATTTAAGTCCTTTTTCCTGGCTGACAGACTGGAACATGGAAATATGTTTACATTTTTGAAGAATGGAGGAATGTGGCGAGGCAAAAGTCTAAGAAGCAACTTCATTACCATCCCCTGAATTTTCAGTGAGATACTAATGTAGGTGTTACTGTGAAAGAACTTTGTAGAAGAAATTTTAGGATATTAATTGACTCACTTTAACATAAAGAGATTAATCTCATGAGTCTTTAAAAGCAGAAGTGGGAGAAGAAGTGTCAGAGAGATGTAGAAGAGAGAAGCAAGAGGAGAAATGAGGCTAACAGGGAGATCAGAGAGATGCAAAGCATGAAGACCAACTGTGCCACTGGCTTTGAAGATGGAAGAAAGCTGTGAGCCAAGATGAGCATTTCAACTGCCAGAAGTTAAGAACGACCCACTTCACCCACTGCTACCAGCAGGCAAGAAAATGAGAATCTCAGACATACAATTGTAAAGATCTGAATTTGTCTAACAACTTGAATTACCTTGGAAACAAATTTGTCCCTGGAGATGCCAGAAAGTAACACAGTGACATGTTGATTCTGGCCTTGCGAAACCTGGAACAGAAAACTATCTGAACCTGGGGAATGCCGAGATGTCTAACCTACAGAATTCTCATATAATAAATTTCTGTTGTGTAAGTCACTATGTTCATAGTAATTTGTTTTGGTAGCAATAGAAAACATATAAAAGAACAAAAGTGGCTGAGATGTGGAATAAAAGCTGGTCTTTCAATAAGTGAGCCATATAGATAAGACAGCATACCAGCACCAAGTGTCTTGGGTATAGATGTTCAGAGATGGGAAGTAGAATTTGGGAGAAAGAGGAAAAGTACTGTGAAAAGGAATTTGAGGACTATTGAAGACATATTTGATGTTCATTCCTGCTCTTGGGTTTTCATTCCAAATATACCTCTCCTTATAGAATATTACCATCATTTACAGATCAAAAGATCTTTACTTTAAATCTGCAAAAATGACCAATAAAAATGGAGAAAAATTTAGAATTTTTACAGATCAATGCAGTAAGCAAATATGTTTCATTGATAAACAGACCTCCACAATATAGTCAGAACTCTTTTCAGTAATTTCCTGAATGGATATGTGGCTATAGTCATTAAGTATGACAATATTAGATCCTGAATATTTATTTAGAAAGTTATCCTTCATTCCTCAAACACTGAATATATTTTTTAAACAATGACAATATTTGCTTTTATTTGTTTATTCATCTATGATTATAAACATTTGAGGAGGCTTTGGTTTAAAAACAGAAAAAAAATAGTAACAGATGGGTTGAGCTATTTCCAAATAGACATTTGTTTTAATTACCTGTGATAAGAAGATAAAGGCTTTTGGTGAATGAATGTAACACTGTTAAAAGTTTATTATCAGACTTTAATGTATGACCAAATTGAGAATTTGGAATGTTGGGAGACAATCAGATTAGGATACCTATGATGTCCTGGGATTGACAACAGCTAAGCAATTCTGGAGGTAATGAGAGAGAATCAAAGTACTCTAGCTAAAGGAGCTAGAAGTAGGAGTAGAATGTTCCATGAGCTCGAGGTAGGATTAGAATACCATGTATTTTTATTCATATTGTCTTTTGACCTATCACCTGAGAGTACATTTCAAGTGCTGCAAAACACTGAAAAAGTCACTTAAAATTGAGAAATTAGGAACAATATATATTAAAAACAAAATGAACAATAAAAATATTTTTCTATATCAGTCACACATCTATGCTGTAATAATTAAAAACAGTAATTCTAAATAACTTTTAAAATAAAATAACTTTATTAGAACACATAATTTGAAAGTCTGTGGGTAAATTTGGCCTTGTCACTGGCTTTAAGACATCACTGGGGACTCTCTGAGTTGTCAGCCACATCTAAGTTTTGTTTCTATCACAGTAGAAAAAATGAATCTGTAGCAATCCTAGTTGTCAAACAAACCATATCACACTATGCAAAAGAGAGACAGAAATGGCTTCTGATACCTTTTTTTTTTTTTAAAAAAAAAAAAACTATCAAAGAAAGAAAGCTCCCTATATCCCTAGAAAATATGTACTCTTTCTGCTTTGGCCCCAAATCAGTCACATGCCTTATTTTTTACCCAGTCTCAATTACAGTAAATTGTTACATAGTGATTGGCTTAGGCCTAAATTAGTTGAATTAATAGAACCCACAACTGGGAGATAGAGTCCATCTCTACCAAAGACATGGCTTCACAAAATAATTGTTGGGGTAACCATCTTAATGCCTACTGTGATCTCCATCTGAAAATCTGAAACTCCCTCCTTGATTCCTTAAAAATGATTAGCTCCCATAATAATTTGTGCATCTCTCATAAGAATTTTTTGTTTGTAGATTTTCTATGTCTATTGCTGCATTTTTATCTAAAATTTTATAGTGAAAATTGTCATACAGAGAAGTTGAAAGAATTATAGATTGAACATTTATGTTTATTCTCCACCTAGATTCCACAATTATCATTTTGCTATATTTGCATTGTCACATATCTGTCCATGTATGTATCTATCCATTAATCAAATTTACTATATTCTGCTGGATTTTAGTCTGTTTGAGGGAAAGAGAACTTCTGTATTGTTCAATGTTGTATCCTCTGCATACTAGCATAATACCTGACATATAGAAAGAGCTCAATAAACACTGAGGAAGGAAGAGAAGGAGATAAGGAAAGATGGAGTCAGGGAGGTAAAGATTGCTTTTTTGTGTGTGAAATAAGGACTTATTTTCAGCTTAACCAGAGCAACGTATACCGTGATAGGTCACATCTCAATTTAAGAGGTCACTAAGCAATATCATATGTTAGAGTCAACATGAATTTTAGACCATGCCTTTGAAAATGAGTGCAAAATTAGGGATATTAATGTTTTATCAGTAATCGGGTACATGATCAGAAATCTACATACACATGTTGGTTGTATGGATTGTTGTCAAATGACTATTAAATGTGATTTAGGGTTATTCATATCTATTTTCCTTTAGCCAGGTCTCATTCAAAAGATAGTTTATGAAATAATTTTGGTGGAATTACACTTGGAATGTTCATAATTGTGTAATTAATTAGAATCAACTTTGATTACATTTGCTAATTAATGCAAGTTCATAAGCATGGCACTTTGTGCAGTGACTCACAGCAGTAGGTGTGAGAAAGATGGTGGTTTGAGTATGATAACAAATTCAAGAATTCTTCTTCATGGTTTCTTCTAAAAACCTCCAACAGGCAGTTTCGAAAGGTCTGTGGGCTCAAATTTGTTCTTTCATACTCAGACTATTGGTGAAGGTTAAGGGTTCATTTGGCAATCAAGAGCAATGTCAGTTTAAGTGCTGCTAAAGCCACCTGTGAAGTGATAATGTCAGCAGGACAACAGAACAACGCTATACTTACCTGTTAGAGCAGAGAGGTGATCTTTCAATAGCATTTAAAGAGGACAACATTTAAACTTATATGACTACTGCAGAAATCATTTCAAAACCCTTTTAAAAGAGAAAAAATATCAATAACTTTGTAGTTGGAATTGGGACATCTGTTTCTACAAGCTCAGAGATACCAGGGTTCTCAACACACAGAAGGTAGATGTGGCTAATTTTATCCCTTTTTTTTCCCTCAAGTGGATGGTAAACTCAGGAAGCAAGCCTTATGCAAGTTAAATCCTTTTTTTTTATTTTTCAAAAAAGACATTTCTGTTGGGAATGTAAAAACTGGTTTACGTTTATGATTTAAAATTGTTTTTCTGTTGTGAAACACATTTTAGTGATTAACTAATGCAAACAACAAAACTTTGAAGTTTTATGTGTGTATCATGTGTTTCCACTGGTTACACATAAACATTCTTTTGTATTCTTTATCAATAAACCTGCATAGCACAGCAAATTTTATTATCCCTATTTAATTGATGAAACATTGACAACCATGGGGAAAAAAGTGTTAGGCTTTTAGGACCAGGTCTACTGCCTCCTTAACTCCATTGTATTGTCTTATCCCTTGACAACTATCTTGTGGCCTTATAAAGAAGCTATATCTTTTCAGTAAATAGTGCTATATTTTCACAATGAAAAGAATCTGTGGAATTTTGGGAACCAATGAGAGAATAAGTGGATATGTTTACTTACATTATATTGGATTTGTGTAGTGATTTCGGGGGCTAAGGCTAGGAATCTATTTTTGCAACTGCCATCTTTTTTTTCCTTAATTGCCTTCCAACATAGAGAGTAGAATTTCCATATGGAGGTGATTTTTAATCATAAGTAAGCAACCTCAGTTTTGTATGTGTGTTGTATCCTAATGAATATTTCTTTCATTTGGTCCAAAATATATTCTTTCTGGTACAAATACCAGAAACCCACTTATAAGGCTTATACAAAACAGGACTTTTATAGCCTCAGGAAATAAAAATCTACCTGGGAAGCTCAAGCTTCTGACAGAGCTGAGTCCAGGTGCTCAAATGATGTTTTCAAGTTTCTTTCTCCTTCCTTTGCTTGAGTCTGTTTTATTTTAGGGTGACTTTAGTCTCTGGCTAGTCTTCCTTTAAGGCAGAAGAAGGATTAACAGCAGATCCAGGCTCACATCCTATTCACTTAGTAATATTCATTCATTTTTTTTTGCATGAACATACATTTGTTTATAAATAAAAATAGTACCTACTTACGTTGTACAGCATGATGTTTTGAAATATGTATATGTTATAAAATGATAACCACAATCAAGATAATTAACATATCCATGACCTTACATAGTTATCATTGTGCGTGTGTTTGTGCATGTATATGTGCTAAGAATACTTAATATCTATGTTCTTAGCAAATTTCTAGTATATAATACATTATTATTAACTGTAGTCACCATATTTTACATTAGATTTCCAGAAATTATTTATCTTACAGTTAAAAGTATGTGCTATAATCAACCTCCCATTTCCCCTAGGCCTTGATCCTTGGTAACTACACTTCTACTCTCTGTTTCTATAAGCCCAACTTTTTAAGACTCTACAAGCAATAGAAATCATACAATATTTGTCTTTCTATATCTGGCTTATTTCCCTTACTTAACATAACGTCCTCAGGGTTTATCCATGTTGCAAATAGCAGAATTTCCTTCTCCTTTAAAGCTAAATAATATTCCACTGTGTGTGTATATATACATATGGTGTGAATGTACAATTTCTACATATACAATATACAATCTAAGTGTTTCTTAAAGATGAATGGATAAAGAAATTGTAATAGATATTGTAATATATATAGTTACATTTATTATATGTTATAATTTTCTAATCCATTGCTCTGTTGAGAGATGTTTAGACTGTTTCCATATTTTGACTATTGTGAATAATGCTGCAATGAACATAGGAGTGCAGATTTAGCTCTGAATAGTGATTTTATTTCCTTTGGATATTTACCCAGAAATGAGATTCTGCTGGATCATATGGTAGATTTTTTTTTTTTTTGAGGAGCCTCCATGCTGTTTTCTATAATTTTTACCAATTTGCATTCCCACCAACAGTATATAAGGGCTCCCTTTTCTCTACATCTCTACCAGCGCTTGTTATCATTTGCCTTTTTATGATAATAGCCATCCTAACAGGTATGAGGCTTTATCTCCTTGTGGCTTTCCTTGGCATTTCCATGATGATTAGTAACATTGAACATCTTTTTATATCTTTTTGGTCATTTGTATGTTTTCTTTGGAAAAATGTATATTCAGTTCTTTTGCCTGTATTTTAACTGGGTTGTTAGCTTTTTTTTCTTTTCTTGCAATTGAGTTGAATGAGTTTCTTCTGTTTTGAATATTAACTCTGTATCAGCTATGTGGCTTGCAAATATTTTCTCTTATTCTATAGGGTGCCTTTTCATTTTGTTGATTATTTTCTTTGCTGTGCAATAACTGTCTAGTTTGATGTAGTCCCATTTGTCTTTTTTGCTTTTGTTTTCTGTGACTTTTGGCTCATATCTAAAAAATAATTGCCAGGACTAATGTCATTAAACTTTTCCCCTATTTTCTTTTAAGTGTTTTACAGTTTAGGTCTTATGAATGTATTAGGTGTTTAATACATTGTGAGTTGATTTTTGTGTTTGATGAAACATAAAGGATTTAATTTAATTTAATTTAATTTTTGCATGTGGATATTCAGTTTTCTCAGCAACACTTATTGAAGTGTCCATCCTTCCCCACTGAATATATTTGAGGCCTTTATCAAAGAGTGGTTGATTGTATACATATGAGTTTATTTCTGGGCTTTCTATTCTTTTCTATTGATGTGTCTTTTAATGTCAGTACCATACTGTTTTGATTACTATAGCTTTGTAATATAATTTGAAATCAGGAGGTGTGATGCCTTCAGTTTTCTTTTGTTCAAGATTGCTTTTGATATTTGGAGGCTTTTATAGTTTCATATGCATTTTTGGATTGTTTTTCTGTTTCTATGAAAAAATACCAGTGGAATTTTAATCTGTTGCTTTGGATAGAATGGACATTTTTGACAATGTGGATTATTTTGATTCATAAACATGAGATATGTTTCCATTTACTTATGACTCCTTCAATTTATTTCATCAATATTTTACAATTTTTCAGTATACATATCTTTTGCCTCCTTGGTTAAATTTATTCCTAAGTATTTTTTTATGCTATTGCAAATGAGATTGTTTTCTTGATTTCTTTTTCCATAGTCTGTTGTTAGTGTATAGAAACACTACTGATTTTTGCATGCTGATCTTGTCCTGCAACTTGCCTGCATTTTTAAAATTATAAGAATTTTTTTGGTAGAGGTTTTAGCATTTTCTATATATGAACTTATGCTATATGAACACAGAGACAATTTTACTTCTTCCTTTTTAATTTGGATGCCTTTTCTCCCTTTCTTTTTTCTTTCTCTCTTTCCTTTTTGCCTACTTGCTCTAGTGAGGACTTTCAGAGCTATGTTGAATAGAAAAGGTAAGAGTAGGAATCTTTGTCTTATTCCTGATCTTAGAGGAAAAACTTTCAGCTCTTCCCATTAAGTATGATGTTAGCTGTGAGCTTGTCATATATAGAATTTATTATATGGAAGAATATTCCTTCTATACCTAACTGTTGAGAGCTCTAATCATAAAAATATCCTGGATTTTGTCAATAGCTTTTTCTAAATCTATTGGGGTGATCATATGATTTTTATTCTTAATTCTATTAATGTGGTATATTACATTTATTGATTAGCATTCCTTTTTGAAAGAGACTGTCTTTCCTAACTCATTCCCCTAAAGAAATCCTAGGCTTAAGGACACTGGGCTTCATTGGGTCATTTGACCATATTGAATTAATTAAAAATATGTCCCTCTGACTGACAATATGCTTAACTCCCAATCACATGCATAAGATAGGTTTGTATTTTAGAATAAAATCAAGCTTTATTTAGCAGGCAGGAAAAGGGACATTGGCAGATTTGGCAACATCACTACGCCAAGTTTAAATAGAAGGATGGATTACATATGAGGAAAAGAGTGGCAAAAATGTAATTTTACGAGGCCTAGTTTTATTTTGTTGTTGTTATTTGTTTTTGTTTTTTGTTTTTTTTTAAGAGGGAGTCTTGCTCTGTCACCTAGGCTGGAGTGCAGCGGTGTAATCTTGGCTCACTGCAACCTCTGCCTCCTGGGTTCAAGTGATTCTCCTGCCTCAGCCTCCCAAGCAGTTGAGATTACAGGTGCTTGCCACCACACCAGGCTAATTTTTGTATTTTAGTAGAGGTGGGGATTCACCATGTTGGTCAGGCTGGTCTCAAACTGCTGACCTCAAATGATCCGACTGCCTTGACCTCCCAAAGTGCTGGGATTATAGGCATGAGCCATCATGCCTGGCTGGTTTTTTGAGAGCCATAAGTTGACTTTAATTCCATGGTATAAATTAGTTATTTATAGTTAAAATATAAAATATTATGAAGTTTTAAATATTTGTAGAGTATCAATACACATCATAGTATTTCAAAGCCCAGTACACATTTAAAGATTGTAAGTAAAGAACAAGCATTAGAAAACCAATTAATTAGTGTCATATCTTTACTTTTATTGCCAAATACATAATTTGAAAGTGAAATTTATTTAATTTATTACCTTTTTTTCTTCTGGTCATTACATGTTGGCAAAATTAATTTTATAAATATATACATTCCTTGCCAAAATATTATCTTTGCAAAGTCCAGGAAGCTTTTAAAAATGTTTTCAATTTTCCCTGGAAAGCATACTTTGGGATATCACCCAGGATAACTTACCAAACCTAGAAAGACAGGCCAACATTCAAAGTCAAGAAATGCAGAAAATTCCAGTAAGATACTCCATGAGAAGACCATCTCCAAGACATATAACCATCAGATTCTCTAAGGTCAAAATCAAAGAAAAAGTGTTCAGGGCAGCTGGAGAGAAATGCAAGGTCACCTACAAAGGGAAGCCCATCAGACTAACAGATGGCCTCTCAGTGGAAACCCTCCAAGTCAGAAGACATTGGGGATCAATATTCGGTATTCTTAAAGAAAAGAATTTCCAGCCCGGGATTTAATATCTGGCCAAACTAAGCTTCATAAACAAAGGAGAAAGAAGATCCCTTTCAGACAAAAAAAATGCTGAAGGAATTTGTTACCATCAGAACTGCCTTACAAGAGCTCCTGAAGGAAGCACTAAATAAAGGGAAAGGAAAAACTATTACCAGTCACTAGAAAAGCACACTGAAGTACATAGACAAGTGACATTAGGAAACACATAAACAAGACTCCAAAATAACCAACTAGCATCATGCTGACAGGATCAAATTCACACATAACATTACTAACCTTAAATATAAATAGGCTAAATGCCCTAATTAAAAGACACAGAATGGCAAATTGGATAAAGAGTCAAGACCTATTCATATGCTGTCATCAAGAGACCCATCACACATGCAAAGACATACGTAGGCTCAAAATAAAGGGATGGAGAATTTACCAAGCAAATGGAAAGCTGAAAAAAGCAAAGGTTGCAATGCTAATTTCTGACAAAACAATCTTTAAAGCAACAAAGATCAAAAAAGACAAAGAAGTTCATTACATAATCATAAAAGATTCAATTCAACAAGAAGAGCTAACTACCCTAAATATATATGCACCCAATATAGGAGCACCCAGATTCATAAAGCATGTTATTAGAGACCTACAAAGAAACTTAGATGGCCACATAATAATAATGGGAGACTTTAACACCCCATTGACAATATTAGATCATCAAGACAGAAAATTAGCAAAGATATTCAGGACCTGAACTCATCTCTGGATCAAGTGGATCTGTTAGATACCTTTAGAACTCTCCACTTAAAAACAAAATCGTATACATTCTTCTCATCACCACACAGCACTTACTCTAAAATTGATCACATAATCAGAAGTAAAACACTTCTTAGCAAATGCAACAGAATTGAAATCATAACAAACAGTCTCAGACCACAGCTCAATCAAATTAGAACTCAAGTCTAAGAAGTTCGTTCAAAGCCATAGAACTACATGGAAATAGAACAACCCTGTCAAATAATAAAATTAAGTCAGAAATCAAGATGTTCTTTGAAACAAATGAGGACAAAGATACAATGTGCCATAATCACTGGGACTCAGCTAAGCTAGTGTTAAGAGGGAAATTTATAGTACTAAATGCCCACATCAGAAAGCTAGAGAGATCTCAAGTTAACAACCTCACATCACAACTCAAAGAATTAGGGAACCAAGAGCAAACAAACCCCAAAGCCAGCAGAAAACAAGAAATAACCAAGATTAGAGTGGAATTGGAGGAGATGGAGACAAAAAAAGCTCTTCAAAAGGTCAAGAAATCCAGGAGCTTTTTTTTTTTTTTGGAAGAACAATAAAATAGATTACTAGCTAGACTAATAAAGAAGAAAAGAGAGAAGATTCAAATAAACACAATCAGAAATAATAAGGGATATATCACCACTGACCTCACAGAAATACAAACAACCATCAGAAAATACTATAAACAACTCTATGCACATAAACTAGAAAATTTAGAAGAAATTGATAAATTCCTGGACAGATACACTCACGAATACTTAGCCAGGAAGAAACTGAATCCCTGAATAGACCAACAACAAATTCTGAAATCGAGGCAGTAATAAATAGCCTACCAACCAAAAATAGCCCAGGACCAGACGGATTCACAGCTGAATTCTGCCAGAGTTACAGAGAAGAGCTGGTACCATTCCTATTGAAACTATTCCAAACAATTGAAAAGGAGGAACTCTTTTTTTCTCTAACTCGTTCTGTGAGGCCAGAATCATCCTGATACCAAAACCTGGCAGAGATACAATAACAACAAAAAGAAAACTTTAGGCCTATATCCTTGATGAACATTGATGCAAAAATCCTCAACAAAATACTGGCAAACTGAATTCAGCAGCACATCAAAAAGCTTATCCACCATGATCAAGCTGACTTCATCCTCAGGATATCAGTTTGGTTCAACATATGCAAATCAATAAGTGTGATTCATCACATAAACAGATCTAAAGACAAAAACCACATGATTGTCTCAATAGATGCAGAAAAGGCCCTTGATAAAATCCAACATCCCTTTATGTTAAAAACACTGAATAAACTAGGTATTGCAGAGACATACCCCCCTCCCCAAATAAGAGCCATATATGACAAACTCACAGCCAAAATCATGCTGAATGGGCAAAAGATGAAGCATTTCCCTTGAAAACCAGCACGAGACAAAGATGCCCTCACTTGCCACTCCTATTCAACACAGTATTCGAAGTTCTGGCCAGGGCAGTCAGGCAAAGGAAAGAAATAAGGGGTATTCAAAAGGGCTATTTAGATAGGAAGAGAGGAAGTCAAGCTATCTTTCTTTGCAAATGACATGATCCTACATCTAGAAAACCCCATCATCTCAGCCCCAAAACTTCTTAAGCTGATAAGCAACTTCAGCAAAGTCTGATAAAATATCAATGTGCAAAATTGCTAGCATTCCTATATACCAACAATAGGCAAGTTGAGAGTCAAATCATGAATGAACTGCCATTCACAATTTCCACAAAAAGAATAACATACCTAGGAATATAGCTAACAAGGGAAGTGGAGGGACATCTTCAAGGAGAACTGTAAACCACTGCTCAAAGACGTCAGAGAAGACACAAACAAATAGAAAAATATTCCGTGCTTATGGATAGGAAGAATCAATTTCATAAGAATGGCCATACTGTCCAAAGTAATTTATAGATTCAATGCTATCTCCTTTAAACTACCATTGACATTCTTCACAGAATTAGAAAAAACTAATTTAAAATTCATTTGAAACCAAGAAAACCTGAATAACCAAGGTAACCCTAAACAAAAAGAACAATGCCAAAGCCATCACATTACCCATCTTTAAACTATACTACAAGACTACAGTAACCAAAACAGCATGGTGCTCATACAAAAACAGACACATAGTCCAATGGAACATAATAAATAGCCCAAAAATAAAGCTGCACACCCACAACCATCTGATCTTTGACAAAGGTGACCAAAGTAACCAATGGGAAAAGACTCCATATTCAATAAATGGTGCTGGGTTAACTGGCTAGCCATATACAGAAGATTGAGGCTGGACCCTTCCTTATAACGTATACAAAAATCAACTGAAGATGAATTAAATGCTTAAATGTAAAACTTAAAATTTCAAAAACCCTAGAAAATAATCTAGGAACTACCATTCTGAACATAGGCCTCGGCAAAGATTTCAGGATGAAGGTGCCAAAAGCAATTGCAATAAAAACAAAAATTGATGAATGGAATCTAATTAGATGAAAGAGCTTCTGTATAGGAAAAGAAACTCCCAATAGAGTAAACAAACAACCTACAGAATAGGAGGAAATATTTACAAACTGTGCATCTGACAAAGATCTAAAATCCAGAATTCATAAGGAACTTAATTTTTAGACGATGGGATGATTTGTGCGGCAAACCACCATGGCACATGTTTACCTATGTAACAAACCTGGAGTTCTTGTGCCTGTACACCTGAACTTGGAATAAAGGTTGGAAATAAAAATATATTTATTTTCAATTTTCACTTTCACATGCTAAGATAATTCAGAAAGAATATGTCAACAAGAGTTGGCATATCTTGTTGATGCAAACAAAAATTTGCATTTGATCATCAACATTTTGATGGTGAAAATTTGATAGTCATCAAAATTTTGTTTGCATAAAGCTGTTATGCAAACTAAAGCATTAATTTCCTCCAATCTAGTCTGATGCTGGTTATAATGAAATGTAATTGGACAAGGACTATCAAATGCAGTGGTCAGATATTTGGGCCTTAGAATCAAACAGCACTGGGTGGTGTCCTAGCTTTGCCACTGTCTAGCTATGGGCCTTAGAATCAAACAGCACTGAGTGGTGTCCTAGCTTTGCCACTGTCTAGCTATGTGACTGAACAGGTTGCCTTGTCAATTTTCAGTTTCCTCATCTTTGAAATTAAGAACAAATAATATTCTTCAAAAGATTGTTACAATTCTATGAGATACAACAGTTGAAACATTTATGGTAATTCCTGGTACAAAATAAGCGTTCACTTAGTCATTCTTTATCTCTTTATTAAAACACAGTAGGTAATGACTGCTAAACCATAGTGAATCAGGGTATACCGTTTTTAGCTGGCTCTTTGAATCTCTGATTTGGTATATCAGTAAACTACCTTCTCATTAGTGAAACCATTTGGAAATACACTACTTGCTCCTAATACGAATGAATTAGAGTTTCATCAGCTTCAGTGTGCACAAGACTGTAATTAACAAGTAAAATGAACATAGACCATCTAAAAGTCATTGGAGTATGGGAAGAAAAATCCATTTGAACAAAAGTAAAATTCTCTGCATGTTTACTCACTTAGCAGAAGATATTTGAGGAGACATAATTTACTCACTAATGTGTCAGCAGATCACGGATGAAACTGCTTGTAACCTCCTGCTGTCATTGTCATGAAATGCAGTGAACATTAAATGAAAAATCTGAATGCTTGGCTCTACAATCTGTGAACCAAACATCAAAATCTTTTGTATATTTTATTTTTTTTCAGTATGAATATTAGAACATCAGGTTTACATTGACTATTTGCTGTTTTGATATTTATTGCAGTAAATGGCTTTTCTAAGATGTCCTTAAGGAACACTCATAAAATAATCAATATCCCTATTTCTTTGCCATTGGACACAGGGAAATCAGCGTTTGTAACAAATGCCAAACCTATATAACCTTAATTATATCCCTAGTCTTCAAAGACTGACATTCTGAGACTAAATGGAATCTGATAATGTTTTGAAAAAGGAAAGAAAAAAGTTCTGTCCCTATTCACTGGGCTGGGTGGTGAGAGGGATTTGATAATCACTGCAAAGTGTTCAGGACATTATGATGGCAATTAGTTGTGTACCTTGCTGAAGTGATGGCTTAAATAGCTGACAGAGCTTTCTTTGTTGAGTACTTTTGTACCTGCCAATGGGTTCACCTTACCTGCTGCCTAGACAGACCTGATTTATCAAGACATGGGAATTGGAATAGAGAAAGGGTAATTCATGCAGAGCTGGCTGTGCAGGGGACTGGAGTTTTATTATTACCCAAATCAGTGTCCCCAAGTATTCAGGGATCAGAGCTTTTAAAGACAACTTGGTGAGTGTGGGGAAGCCAGTGAGCCGGGAATGCTGATTGCTCAAATCAGAGGTGAAATTGTAGGGAGTCGAAGCAGTCTTCTTGCCACTGAGTCAGTTTATGGGTTCCTTGCAAAATTAGTTCAACCTATGCCCAGGAATGAACAAGGAAGACAGGTTGGAGGTTAGAAGCAAGATGGAGGTGGTTAGGTCAAATCTCTTTCACTGTCTCAGTTACAATTTTGCAATGGTGGTTTCACTTTGCCTAACTCACACTGCTCTTACTCTGTCTTGCATTATTTTTTTTTTTAGCATCCTCAAAATAAGAAATGAAAGAATATTGCACAAGTGCAAAATCTACCTTGTAAACTCAAGTGTACGAAACGATTTTGAGGGCCTAATGGTAACAACGTCTTTATACTTACTAAAATGAAATTATATTATCAAAGAAAGATGCAAAAGGCAGATAAAGGGGAGGGCCCCTGTAGAATCTCCAACTTGCTTGCACGTTGAGAGAAGGAGGTGGAGCCATGGAAAGTCCATGCCTTGTGCAAGGGAGAGGGGCCTGGCCTCTTCAGCTCAGTATAGTGGCCTGGAATCAGTCTGTGAGGTAGGGGGCCTGCTAGCAGAACCCCCTCTCGCTTTGCCGAGGGTTTATTTATTTTTCTTTTTTTTTCTTGTTATCCAATATATTCCACTCTAATTATCCTCAGGTGTCCGCATTCCTAATCTTTCCTGGTCCTGTGACAGGAACCCGGTTTCAACTTAACTAAGGAGCAAAATTCTGAAAAACTATTATGCCCTCTCTTTACTTTTATTGAAAAATCACACACACAGACACACACACACACACACACACACAGACACATACCATATATGTGACTCTTTTGAGCTTGTTCTTGTGCTGATAACTGGTAACCTAGAAAAAAATAAGAGCATCTCTGCCTTCAAGCTTCATGTAATCCTCTATAAGATTATGTAGATTCAATAATTACTCAACAATTTAAACATTGATATATTAGTATTATATTAACAACTGTTTCTAAAATACAAAGGCTAGATTACAAACTTCATTGATTCACAGGATATAAAAACTATTAAACACTTAAAGTACACCAAAGGATTCTATACCTTTTTTAGCAGAACCCATGTTTTAACATTTGAGTTTTAAAAATTTCAAATATAGAGAGAACTTGAAATAATTTTAGAGTGAATACCATATTTTAAGAACCTGGATTCTACCATTAAAATTTTAACTATAAATCCTTTATCATATATCTATCAATATATCCACAGAAATCTACTTTAAAATTAAATCTTACATGGAACCTCAGTATTTCCTAAAACGGATAATAAATGCAGTGCTTCTCTGGTCACAGCAGAGCTCAGTGCCCAAAAGTCTACTTGTTCTGGTTAGGTCTTCCGTAAGGGAACCCCTTTGTCAGTTCCACTGTGCACAATTTGACAACCAATGATCTAGTCAAAGCCTCCTCATTATTTTGAAAATTAAACAAAAAGCAAAAAACAGGAAGATGCAGTAACTTGCCGCGATGAATGCAAGGCGGCCTTTTTTTTTTTTTTTTTTTTTTTCTTTTTGAGATGGAGTCTCGCTCTGTCGCCAGGCTGGAGTGCGGTGGTGTGATCTTGGCTCACTGCAACCTTCGCCTCCCGGGTTCAAGCAATTTTCTTCCCTCAGGCTCCCAAGTAACTGGGACTACAGGCATGCACCACCACGCCCAGCTAAGTTTTGTATTTTTAGTAGGGACGGGGTTTCACCACGTTAGCCAGGATGGTCTCGATCTCTTGACCACGTGATCTGCCCGCCTCGGACTCCCAAAGTGCTGGGATTACAGGCATGCACCACCCTGCCGGAGCCAAGGCTGCCTTTTAAGCTGCTGCCAGACCTGCAACTAGAATTTATTTTTCTCTGTCTTTGCTGTTGATGTACTACTGTTTAAAAATCACTTTGAGTTGCTTAAATAGGTGTCAGGATAGCCTCATCCATCTGCGTATTCTGTATTCTGATAGCATTGAAAGTAGTGTGGTGCTGGTTACAATGAGTGTGTAATAGCTTAGCCCATGTGATACAAGCAAAGTAGTTATTTTGGGGCAAAGGTCAGGCTTATGTTTAGGCTATGAGGACACAGATAATTCTGGTGATCATCAAAAATTAAATCTTACCATAGGCTTAGATCATTGTGCAAATACTCTTAAGTAACATCTCTTTACTTGCTGTTTGATCAATTTATTCATTGGTTTACTCATGCATTTATTCATACGGCTTCTCTTTGGTAGTCTTACTTTAAGTCAGTTGCATGGCATTTGATTTTTTTTAATATAGGACTTTGATATTTATGATTTTCTCTATGAAAGTATTTTTCTTTTAGCTTTTTCAGAGGTTGACTTAATTAACCTCCAGGCTCCCATTAAATATCACTTCCTCAGAAACGCCTTGCTTGGCCCACCTTAGGGTGTCTCTCTCAGTCACTGCAAAACACACCACTTACTGTATTTCTTTCACAGCACTTTCACCGTTTGTAATTATCTGGCTTTTGTTTGGTTGTTTATTTTCTCTTTAATATTCAACACATGTTGTGTGATGGCAGGACCAGAACAAAAGCCTGGCTTATAGTTAATGCACCTTTATTCATATCTATGTTTTTAATCTGAATATCTACTATGAGGCAGTCATGGTTTAGACTCCAAAATATTACAACAGATAAGAGACAAAACCTTTGCTTTTATCTACGTTTTTATAAGGAATGACAAAGACACACCATATAAGTAGGTAAATAAAATGACAAAAATCTACAATAATTTGAAACATAGGAAGAGGATGGAGAGTGATGGAAGGTGGTCTTTTAAAAATGGTAGTCAAGCCAGCTACCGTGGCTTATGCTTGTAATCCCAGCACTTTGGGAGTCTGAAGTGGGAGAATTGCTTAAGGCCAGGAGTTTGAAACCAGCCTGGGCAACATGGCAAAATCCCTTCTCTAAAAAAAAGAAAATTAGCCAGGTTTCATGATGCTTGCATGTAGTCCCAGCTACTTGGGAGGCTGAGGTGGGAGGATTGCTTGAGCCCAGGAGTTCAAGGCTGCAGTGAGCTGTGATCATGCTATGTCACTCTAGCCTGGGCAACAGATTGAGACCCCATCTGAAAAATTAAAAATTTGAAAAATAAATAAATAAACATGGTAGTCAGAGAAAGTGTCCTTGGGAGGTGCTGTTTTAGTACTGGTATGAATAAAGTGAAGTAGGAAGTACTTGAGACATCTGGGAGAAGAGCCTTCCAGACAGAAGGAATCGCATATGCAAAAATCCCTGAGGTTTCTGTCATGTTCAAAGAACAAGAAGAATTTCATTAAGCCTGGAGAGAAGTGGTTACAATATAAAATCATAAGTGTGATATTCCAGGACCACGTAAAGACTTTATATTGTATTTGTAAAAAGAGATGATAGCATCTATGACAAGGTTTCTGTAGAGAGCAATGATTCTTTTGATTTATATTGGGCAAGAGTCACTCTGGCTAATGTGTGGAGAACAGCATGACACTTGGGTGTAAAAGTAGAACGGAAACTAATTAGAAAGATGTTGAATGGTCCAGGTCTTAATGGCTGATGATGCCATTGAGGCATGAGAATAGGGTCTGGGGGCAGAGAACCTAAGGACTTCCTAGAACTAAATCAAATGGGGAAAAAAAACTCAACTTTCTAAGACCAAGAGAATAACTTTGTAACTCTACTTCAGCTATGACAGGAAACATCCTCATCATTTGCCTAGGATGTACACCAAGTAAATAACTTTGTAACTTCACTTCATCCTCTTCATTTACATAAGGGGGTACACCAAGTAACCAATGGGAAACTTCTAGAGGGTATTTAAACCCCAGAAAATTCTGTAACCAGGCTCTTGAGCCACTTGCTCAGGTGTGTTCCCATCCTGTGGAGTGGCTTCTGTTTTCAATAAATCTCTGCTTTTGTTGCTTCATTCTTTCCTTTCCTTTTTGTGCGTTTTTTCCTATTCTTTGTTCAAAATACTAAGAACCTGAACACCCGCTGCCAGTAACACACGGTTTGGGTGGTGGATTAGTAAAATGTGGTCCGGTCTGAATTAGGGTATGTTCTGAAGGAAGTAACAAGATTTGCTTATGGATTGGGGAATAAAACTAAATTTTATTTATCCATTCTCCATTCATCCTTCATTGAATATTTGTGTTGTTTTCATATTGGGCTCTTAAGAACTTAGCCTTAAAAATGAAGGAAATCCTACCACTTATGAAAACATGGTGAACCTGGAAGACATTATGCTAAGTGAGGTGTGTGTGACACAGAAGGACAAATACTGCATGATTCCACTTACATGAGGAATCATTTTAGATTAAGTAGAAAATAGGATGGTGGTTTCCAGGGGCTAGTGGCATGGAGAAATGAGTAGTTGTTGTTTAATAGGTATAAGTTTTCATTTGTTCGAGATGAAGTTCTAAAGATCTGCTGTAAAACACAGTGCCTGCGGTTAACGATGTATTGGACACTTTAAATGTTTACGAGGATAGACCTCATGTTAAATGTTCTTACCACAAAAAAGAAAGCCAAGGAGATACATGAAAACTTTTGGAGGTGATTATGGTGATGATTTCCATTGATTATGGTGATGATTTCACAGGTTTATGAATATGTCCAAACTGATCAAATTGTATTAAATATTTGCACTTTTTTGCATATTAGTTATGCCTCAATAAAGCTTTAAAAATTTTGATAGTGTATAATAAGCTGGCCATGAATTTTTAAAAAATTAATGCAAATATTTTATTCTGAGAACTGGAAAAATGTCATTCTTATTTATTGAGATAAGGAAGAGTGAGGAACAAACAGGGAAGAAAATAAAGAGTCTGGTTTTCGAGATGTTAAATTTGAGGCATCAGGAATAAGGAGGCAGATGGATCTAAGAGCCTTAAGTTCAGAGGAAAGACTGGAGAAACTAAATAGTGAGTCATAAGTATAAAGATGGAATATAAACAAGGAGAAAGTCTAGGGTCACCTAAGGAATGGGGACAGATAGATGGAAGAAGATATCCCAGGAGAGATCTTCTGCATTTAGAGTTTGGGAGGAAAATAAAGGTTCAGCAAAGGAGATACTGAAGTAGAAGGGAAAGTGAGGTAGGAGGATAAAAGTATATGGTATCACATAATGCAATGATAGTAGCGCCACAGTGGAGCTATTTTTCAACTTTTTATAATCCCTCAGGAAATTCTAATTAATTAGTCTATGTATTTATTCATCTATCAAAACATATATTTATTTATTCCTTCTTACTTGCCTTTATTCCTTTGTTTTAAAGAACACTGTTGTCTGCCCCCATTTTAAAAAATGATGACGTTAATTGATCTGGGCTGGAGAACCAGGACTCTGGTATGTATAAAATTTTCAGATAGGGCCTTGCTCTGTCGCCCAGGCTGGAATTCAGTGAGTGAGAGCATGATCTCAGCTCACCTCAGCCTCAATTTCCTGGGCTCAAGTAACCCTACCACCTCATCCTCCTGAGTAGCTGGGACTACGGGTGTACACCACCATGCCTGGCTAATTTTTGCATTTCTGTTTTTTAGAGACAGGGTTTCACCATGTTGCCTAAGGCTGGTCTTGAACTCCTGAGCTCAGGAGATCTGCCCACCTCAGCCACCCAAAGTGCTGAAATTACAGGCATGAGCCTATATGCCTGGCTGACACTGATATTTAAAAAAGCTTCCAAGAGGCCATTAAGGAGAATGTCTGCCTTAAGATACAAGTTTGCAGCTTTAGGTACACATTGAAATTATTTGACAAACACACACACACACACACACACACACATACACATACATAAACACACACATTTCTCAGGTTATTTGAAGCAAGAAAATGAAGGTAATGGGTGCATTGTTTATTTGAATTGTGAAATCACAAATAAAAACAAAAGAAGATGCAAGAGAGTATTTGAACAAGGTGCTAAAATCTTGAAGGAATGAGAAAGCCAGTCTGTAGTTGGCAGGTTCAGGTTTGGAAGCAAATGGTGCAGTCTGACACAAAAAGCTGGGGAGTTTCCTCAGGGAGAAGGCAAGAATGATGATTTGAATGCAGCAATGAGAGGCAAGATCATGTTACCAATCTCCAGGTCTAGGATGTAGCAGTTAAATACCCCAATTATTAATCTTTTTAAAAAACCATCTCTTGGATTCATTAATTTTTTGAAGGGTTTTCATGTCTTTATCTCCTTCAGTTCTGCCCAGGTCTTAGTTATTTCTTCTCTTCTGCTAGCTTTTGAATTTGTTTGCTCTTGTTTCTCTAGTTTTTAAAATTGTGGTATTAGGGAGTCGATTTTAGATTTTAAATTAGTTCAACCATTGTGGAAAACAGTGTGGCGATTCCTCAAGGATCTAGAACCAAAAATACCATTTGATCCAGCAATCCCATTGCTGGGAATATACCCAAAGGATTATAAATCGTTCTGCTGTAAAGACACATGTACACGTCTGTTTATTGCAGCACTATTTACAATAGCAAAGATTTGGAACCAACCGAAATGCCCATCAATGTTAGACTGGATAAAGAGAATGTGGCACATATACACCATGGAATACTATGCAGACATATAAAAGAATGAGTTCATGTCCTTTGCAGGGACATGGATTAAGCTGGAAACCATCATTCTCAGCAAACTAACACAGGAACAGAAAACCAAACACTGCATATTCTCAGTCATAAGTGGGAGTCGAACAGTGAGAACACATGGACACAGGAAGAGAAGCATCACACACCAGGGCCTGTTGGGGGATGGGGAGCAAGGGGAGAGAGAGCATTAGGACAAATACCTAATGCATGCTGGGCTTAAAACCTAGATGACGGGTTAATGGGTACAGCAAACCACCATGGCACATGTATACCTTTGTAACAAATCTGCATGTTCTGCACATGTATCCCAGAATTTAAAGTATATAAAAAAAGCCAATTATGAGATCTTCAGGGAACTCCCCAAGGGAAAGCCAGATTCTCATACAAGAAGGTAAAGGAAGTGTTAGAGCAGTATTTTAGATTTCATAGGATTTGACAAACACTATGGTGCTCAATGAATATTTGTTGAGTGAACAAGTATTTTCTATTCAGATCAGCATTTTGTGTGTACAACAGTGACCACATCATGTTGGATTAAGAGTAACTATTTGAGCACCTCTGTCTTATTCATTTAATCAGGATTTTTATTGTGGAACACCAACAAAGATAATTTTACTAGCTCTGAGTGCACCCTTAGGAGTTCATATATTACTGATCATAGGTTTACATGAAGATGTAGGGTCCCTATTGTTTAAATATCATATGGATAAGTTATGAAATATACAAATGGACAATGGCCAGACCATAGATGAAAGTGGAAACTCTAATCTACGAACTCTTTGATCTGGGAAGCCAAACTGTAACTTCTGCAGCAATCAGTCCAAAATGCCTAGGACTGGATCAATAACTGCCAACCCTCCTATATTTGCCTCTGCTTTCAATTCAGGACCAACTAGGGAAAGTCAAATATGCTTCCCAAACCATTCATGTAAATTGCCAACTTTTAGTTAGCCCACCTACTGCTTTCTTATGTCAATCTCCAATCAGAAAAAGAACCTGAAGTCTTCTTTTTCCTAACTATAAAGTTTGGTCTTCCTCCAGTCTGCTATTGAGTCTTTGTTAAACACAAGTGATGGTGACTATCTTCTTTGCTGTTGAAAGCTCTGAATATATATCCCGTGTTTTCATTTGGGTGCTGCTCTGGTGTGAATGTTTATGCTCCCCAAAAGTTTATATGTTGAAAGCCTTATCAGCAATGTGATAATGTAAGGAGGCAGAGACTGGGAGATGATTAGATTGTGAGGGTGGAGCAATCATGAATAGTTTAGTGCCTTAATGAAAGAGAACCCAGAAAGCTGCCTCGATTTTTCCACCAGGTGAGGAAACAGAGAGAAGTCATTAACTATGAGTCAGGAATTGGGGCCTCACCAGACTCTGAATCTGCCAACATCTTGATCTTGGAATTTCCAGCCTCCAGAACTGTAAGTAATAAATTTCCTTTATTTATAAGCTTCACTGTCTACGGTATTTTGTTGTAGCAGCCCAAATGAACTAAGACAGATAGTTTTTGTTTATTAAGAATATATAATGTAGGTAATAACAACAATGGAGCCATTAAACTGTTAAAACATATATAAATAAAATATTCTAATAGAGATAGTTATTTTAATTTTATTTTTAAAGAATACTGATAGCTGTAATTTTGTAAAAGATCTAAGGCACAGTTTAAATTGTTAACTATGAAGATACTTAATATCAAATTAGTTTTAGAAATTTTTAGAAATAAAATTAGATGTTGCATTTAACGTATTTAAAATAATTGTTCTTACCCCATAGAAGATGTGTGATAATGCACATAAATATTTTAAGCTGTATTTTAAATATACTAATCACTCAAAATTATAATTTAACTAATACACAAAACATTGTCATATAGTACATGGGCTCATGAGCTTGAATGAAATATATAATTTTGAACATGAGCAGTGGGTTATGTAGTCAGAGACTATGTATGTGTATGAAAAATATTTAAAGTTTTTTTCAATAAAACAATATACTTTGGTAAATTTTAAATAATTAATCCATTTTACAATCCTGATAGTTCTGCTTTAAAAATCAATAAGTTGTTTATAAAATCCTGAGCTATATATCTTTCTTCTTTGTAAGTTATTAAGATTAGTATTCTTCTCCCATGTCTTAACTAAAGAGACATCAAAAAGGGCATTTGCTATGCAAACCCATGCTGTATGCTTACTGGAAGCTTCTTACACAGCTAGAAATAATGGAAGAATTCCTTAAAGAGAGGCTTTATCTTTTAGGAAGTTCTGTCGATAGGCCTAAGGTGATGGATTTCACATAAAAATGTTATTTGCAGTTATAAATATTTCTTATGGCAGCAATATTACTAATAATCTGTTATTTAAAATGCATAACATATAACTTCACAATTACATTGTGGCTGTGGTGGTTCTTAATATTAGAACTCTGGACTAATAGCATCGCCTGGGTACTTTCAAAAATGAAAATTCTCTAATCCCATCCCAGATCTGCTGAATGAGAAACTTTGGGAAAGGGTCCAGAAATTTATGGTTTAGTAAGCCTTCCAGGTGAGTGTGATGCCTGCTAAAATTTGAGATCCCTCGAACTATATAATCCCCCTTTAGTTAAACCATGGAAAATGTCAACAATAGCAACACAAAAAGAATGTTTATTTTACTCAATAAACACAATTCAGTATTTTTAGCACCCACTCTTTCCACAAGATAGGCTAGAAATTAAAATATTCAACTGAAGTCTTGTGAAAATTACTAAATCTATCAAATATTTTGCTCCCAGGGAGATAAGGCAGTCAGAAAGTTTTATGAGTTTGAAGTATGAGGCAGTAGTTCACAAGAGTTACTGTGATTTGTTTCCTAAAGGTTTTTGCTTATTTGGGTAAATAAGTTAATTTACTAAAACTGATAATACTCTACATTAAGAATCCTCAAGAAATATTTCACAATCCTCTAAATTAGCATGACAAATATAGTCTTAATTCTTTGAGTATTAATTTTAGTTATTTATAATACGGAGAAAATCCCAAACACAAATGCTTTCATGGGCCATGGTGGTAGCTTGAAGGAGATCGGGTGGAATGGAATCATCGTTTCTACACAGAGAATTGCTTTCTTCCATTTAGGCTAAAATATTCAGGCCTTTTAGTTTGTCATGATCTTTTCTCTTCTCACAGAGACAGGGGAGGAGATAATAAATCCCATTTCTTCTGATTCTAGGAAAACTGCTATGCATCACAATGATGAATATGAACAAACACTCCGTCTCAGTATGAGACAGGGAATAAGGAGAGGTGGAGATTGTGACAAAATTCAAATGATGTAATGTCTTAATGGCAGGACAGGGTACTGCTAGATGGGACGGAGCTTCTTCTCAACACCTGCCAATCATGGCTGGTTGAATGTGAAGTCTTCAAAAGGTTTAGCCCCAACTCTTTCCGCAAGATAGGCCAGAAATCAAAATTTCCATCTAAACTTCCTAAATTGGCCCAATAGGTCCTTCATTGTTTGGCAGCTAGCAAATTTTATGTAAAGAGTTTTATTGAGGTGAAAAATGAGCTCACCATCTTCTTTTTTGTCTTGGAGAGGAGAATGTGGATGCAGGAGGATCAGGAGTTTTCCCCATGATACATACATCAAAAATTTCTGAATTAGAACTACATAATATCTAGGCAGGGTGCAATGGCTCACGCCTGTAATCCCAGCACTTTGGGAGGCCAAGGTGGACTGATCATCTGAGGTCAGGAGTTTGAGACCAGCCTGACAAACATGGAGAAACTCCATCTCTACCAAAAATACAAAATAAGCCAGGTGTGGTGGTGCATGCCTGTAATCCCAGCTACTTTGGAGGCTGAGGTAGGAGAATCTCTTGAACCCAGGAGGCAGAGGTTGTGTTGAGCCGAGATCACACTATTGCACTCCATCCTGGGCAACAAGAGGGAAACTCTATCTCTAAATAAATAAATAAGTAAATAACTATATGATATTTTTAATTAGACAAAAGTAATTGGGCATATTTTCCTAGCACGTTAACTTATACCTGGTTTTTAAGAAGCAAATTTTAGAGGTGACATCACCTTTATACTTATAATAGCTTAATCATAAGAGACTTTTGTAAAATTTCTACTTTGTCATCTACCCCTACACACTCTATTCCCACTTCTCTTTTCATTTTAGGCAGTCATTCTATCATGCTTAATGAATTTATTTTTATTTATATGTGTTCTTGCTAAATATGTATTTTTACTTTATATGGAGGTATTTTTAAATTTACATAGAAGCAATGGATTTATAAAGGAACTCTGTAAATTACTGTAACATCTCCAGCTATGTTAATCTTTAAAGTGACAAAGAATTAACTGAAAATGATCTCTGCTTTACTGAAATGCAGTGATAAATAATTTTTAGAAGATACTTTGACAGCTTTTGTGGAAGTTATGGTTTTGAAAGACAATTTTCATTTTTTCCTCAATTTTCTCTTGTCCATTAGAGCATAATATTTGAGTAGGCACTAAATCTGAAAAAGAAAACCTGTTTTGCAGTTTCTTTCCATTAATTTTAGGGTGAACATATCTAGTTAACTAAAATAAATAAATGCATATATTGAGAGTGAAAGTTTCATATTAGGATTTCTTTTCTTTAAAGTCTCATAAATAAAGCACTCAAATATTTGGAGCTATGTACTAAAATGACAGACAATTGTATACATAAAGTAGCATTTACATTTAATGTTCTCCTGCCCTTAGGTATTAAGTTTATTTTTCTCATTTGTTTTCCGAAGTGACAATATGTAGACATAAAAATAGACATATTATCAGACCATGCTACATAATGGATAATTATTACTCCGGAGATATAGTGTGAAGATTTCCCCTGTGTGTTTACATCAACATTTTTTTTTTCCTGAGTGACAGTACATTTTCTGTAGTTAACATTTCATTTCTTGACTGTCATTTTTGCCACAACGTTTGCTCCTCTGGTTCTGAGATATTCTGTCAGTCTCAGATTCCCAAGAAGGGACATGGTTTTCTAAATACGGACAGAAGTATTGTAAAAGAGGGAAATGAAGTACATTCAGAACTAATCCAAGCAACACTGAAACATTAGGGTATATAATAATCTTACTTTTGAATATAGATGTAAACATACTGAATAGTTATTTTCAAAATATATCTACAGTATAATAAATAATTTTATGTGATTCAGTTGACTTTATTTCAGGAAGGTAAGCTTGGTTCAACATCTCTAATGAATCACATTAATAAACAAAGCAGAGCAAAATTGTCTTGGGTGCTGCTAAAGATCATTATAGAGATTTAAACACAAATTCCTAAAGAAAACACATAATAAACTAATACCAAATTTTTTTAAATGCAGAAGTAGAGTATTAAATCAAATGAGAACCTCAAATATAACAATGAAACACTGAAGATATTTCTATGAACAGGAGCTAAAACAAGGATTCCTACTATTAATCTATTTTGTTAACATTTTTTTGAAAATCTTAGCCTATGTAATGAGATAAGAAAATTAAATAATAAGTAAACATTGGTTTCAGTGGAAGGGGAGACCCAGAGAAGTTTTCATTAAGAATAAGGATTTCATGAGTGGGGCAAGCTTGACATATGGAGGGTCAGGATTTAGGGTAGGAGAAAGCCTGAATAGGGAACCTCTTGCCATTTGCCATTCCTGCTTATAAGTTGTCAAGGTCCTTGAGAATTTGAAAGTCAAAGGTACCATTTTTGGGCCATTGGCTGTCATTATCTAATTTTTACTGGGGCCACACCATGTTGCAATAAAAAACTAAAGGCTTTGGTTTTATGCTACCCCATAAGCCAAGTTTGGCAAGGTTGTGAAGGAGACACCCCAGTGTGGAGGATGTAGGAATGTGTGATTGTTTGGCACCCATGTAGACTGGTAGGAGGAGGGTGAAGTTGTCTGTTTTTGTTCTAGTTATCCTCATACAAAAGACAGAGACCCAGACTCCTCTTTTTGAAGAGGATGGTCAAGCTGAGAACAAACTGGGCATCCCCAAGACTTCTTCTAGATTAGTCCCTCTGGTCCTCCAAGGACCAGGATGGCAGACCTGACTTTCTGGGTACTGCAAGAAAGCCAGGGGAAGGCACATCTCACCAGTTGGCTGGATTGTTGTTGGATGTTCTGATGGTGGATGTTCTGGTTGGAACTGGCAAAGAGCCTCCTAGACTGGCATCATGCAAGGAACACACACACGGGTGGGAGAGGGGGAAGGAGAGAGAGAGAAACTGAGAAGGGAGGAAGGAGGAAGAGGGGACAAGGGCTGGAGAGTGAAATACCCATTGCGGATGGTCAGAGGTGGATCCCTGAGACTTGAGGGTTTTGAGAGTCCACCAGTAAGTAGTCCTAGCCTGACCCTCGCAGTTCTCTTCAGATTAGTTGTTCTCTTCATGCAAATCACTCAAAAAATGAAATGAGAGATGGGTGGGTGGCCAGAGACTCTCAGGATCCAGGAGTTAGCACGGGATGAGCTGCTGCTGCTGACTGCTGCTTCCTGGGTTGCAAGAGAGCCTCTACCCCAATACCCATCCTGGGTTTCAGTACCAAATGTAGGAGTTAAAAAATTAAAGAAAGAAGAAAGAAGCACAAAAAGTGGTGCAACAGTCAAAGACAGGTTTATTTTGGAGAATAAACCTGAAAGGGGCTTCTGGCCAATTTCCATCAGGAGCATTCTCTCTTACAGACTAAGGATATTTAAGGGTTTAGGGAGTGAGAGCTTATCGCAGGTTCAGAATGTTTCTGTGTAGAGGAGGGTTTGATTGCAGGGTTGGAATGTCTCTGGTGGAGGGGAGATTATCTCAAGGCTGGCATGTTTCTGGTCAGAGGGGGAGGTTATAACAGAGTTGGCATGTTTCTGGTCAGAGTGGGGTTTATCTCAGGGTTGGAATGTTTCTAGTCAGAGATGTCACTTGTGGTTTATGATCATGCTGACATTAGCCATTAGGCTGATGTTTTTGGGCTGGATTTAATCAAGGGGAACTTAAAATGACATTGTTTGTCCAAGATGGTGATGCTCTTGCTCTATCACTTTGCAGAAAGGTATTCATCTCTAAAATTAATGGATAATCATTGTTTACAGGATGAGACAACTCCCTAGGTATAATAATGCAAACCTGATTAGAAGTCTCAGACATGTTACCACTAAGTCTGGAGTCACATGAAATGGAGTCATAGAAATTGAGAGAACCTACCCAAGGAGGGTAATTGTTATCCTATTACCAGTAATTAAAGGAGAGATCCAAAGGGAAGAGTCTAAAGGAACATGGATCTTTGGCTCATTGTTATGGCATTAGCAAAGAATGTGCTTATCACTGAAAAGGAAGAAATACCACAGTTCCTTTGGTGTGTATCCTACAGTGGACTTCATCAAGCCAATGGTCAATAAAGGCTAGGAAAAATCGTGACAAACTGCATAGATATTGCATATGGTACCTGTAAAATGACAATGCATCTCACTAGCTCTAGCACTATTTTATGTTCAAGTTAAGATATTTTTAAAATAATGAATTTGGGCAATCTTTCACGATTTAAAACAAATCTTCATCCAGTCGTTCATTAACTGGGTCCTCCCTGAAAGTTTTGAGCAACAAACATATTTCAAATAGTTAAATTAGCTGCCATATTTAACAGTCAAGAAATTCACACAAAGTCTATACTTTTTTCTTCTTGTGTAAAAAAAAAAATGGCAGAATAATACAGCACCAGATTCTATTCCTACATGGCAGATATCGACTGTAGGTTAGAAGCTGCTGTAACCTGTCTGGCCCTGTAGACTTTGGAGATAGTGACCTCTAACTTTGTGAGTGGCTCTATTTTTTTTTTCTCCTAAGACAGAAGCAAATTGAATGTGAATGTGACTGGCCACTATACTATTCCAGGTAATAATCTTAAAAGTTTCCCTTGGATGATTCTACTTTTGGACAGAACACTTTTTAGTATGGAAATAAGTTGCAACTGGAAGTGCTCACACAGCCTTCACAGATAGAAGCAGAAGTAGACTGTGAGTTGACTTCTGTGTTTCAGCTTTTGTTTGTTTGCTTGTTTTTGCTTAAAACCTGCTATAGCCTCCCAGCAGAGAATAATCACTTTTGTGGCCTGTGATTACAGTTTGACTGATTTTAATAATTCCCTCTCAAGACAGATGAACAAGCTTATGAGTTAGAAAATAGTTTGAAATCCAGTTACAAAAGGTATATATTTTTTTGAGACAGGGTCTTGTTTTGTTGCCCAGGCTGGAGTACAGTGCCACAATCTCTGCTCACTGCAATCTCCACCTCCCAAGTACTAGTAATTCTCCTGTCTCAGGCTCCTGAGTAGCTGGGATTACCGGCATGTGCCACCATGCCCAGCTAATTTTTGTATTTTTAGTAGAGATGAGGTTTCACTATGTTGGCCAGGCTAGTCTTGAACTCCTGACCTCAAGTGATTTACCCACCTTGGCCTCCCAAAGTGCTGGGATTACAGGCATGAGCCACCACATCTGGCCACAGTTATAAGGTATTAATGTTCAGTGATGGTGGCCTGAAGCTTTGTGAACATTTGTTACCAAGAGATACATTAAAACCAAAACCCCAGTATAAACTGGAAACAAAGGGTAGAGTAGCAGTAAAAAGTGCTAGTTATGCTAGGCCTTTCTTTGGTAGAATTTACAAAGATTACTTTTATTTTGTTTTTTTATTATAGCTGCAAGAGTTAGTTCTCCTGAAAAAGGATGCTAAGGTGGGAACAAAGCCATTAAGCCATTAATCCTAAACAGCCCAGTGGGACAGCTGTCGAAACAATTACCTGGCCTAACTGAGCCCAAATATTAGGGTATAGGCAACTTAAGTTAAATCTGCAGCCACAAATTATTTTGACAGATTTAACCAGGTGAGTCAGCTTCATTGAAACCACAGTTAAATCACATTTCAAATTATTTGGGAAAGAGCACCAAAGTATTTTAAATAGGAATGGAGAAACAAAATTGGTAATACTAATAGCCAGCATTTATTTGGACAATGTGCTAAGTAATCACTTTGTACATGTATCTCATTTAACAGTCATAATCACCCAATGATATAAGTTTTCCACATTTGAAAGATGTGAATCCAGCATTTAGAGGAGCCAAATAAGGTGTCCAAGGTCATGTGGATAGTCAGAGAAGGTAAATCTGAGAATCAAATTTTCCTGCATGTTGTGCTCTTCCCTGTACAGAACAGAGGAGTGGTGGGTACTTACAAGTTAAATCGATTTTTGTTTTTCTACTCTATGGTGATTCCTAAAGCATTTATGGTCCGCTAAAATTCGTCAGAGACCCATTGGTAGCCTTTCGAACATGACCATTTTTTTCTCTCATTCAACATTTGTGTTTGTCTCCTGTTTTGCTAATGATTTCAAGTTGCTTATTGGATGTGACAGTATGTCATCTGTGAAGGTATTTTTTAGAGAAACCCTATGTATCCATGTGTACAAAAGATTCTAAATCTTAAGCAGTCTTGATGACTCCTATAGTAATAACAGTAATGATGATGGCACTAACAAAATCATCATCAATAAACATCTATTAAACACGTACCATGTGGCACACACAGTACTCGACTTTTATTCAAAACCTAGGTCCTTTATACCATCAAAATCTTATAATTGCAACATAGGAAAATGGTACCTCACAAACAATACTTACTTGACCTTGAAAAATGTTTTATTTCTCTTTACATCCAGAACACTATGTGGAAAATACTGTTTTCCTCTTAGGTTTGTTGTGAAATGCTCATGAGAAAATGTAAATGAATATAAAAACAATAAATTCAGCAGAATACTATACATTTGAAGGCTTTGGAATAAGATGAGCCTGAATTAGGGTTGCCCAATTTAGCAAATAAAAATATTGGATACCCAGTTAAATTTGAGTGTCAGATAAACAACAATTTTTAAAAATATCTCTTAATTGCATGTCCCTCACTAGGAATGTGACCTTAGGCAATTTCTCTAAATCTCAATTTCTCCATCTCTAATAGAGCCACCACTTGGATCTTACAAGGTTGTGAAGATAAGTCAGTAGCATAAAGTACTTAGGACTCAAGTCTGTCACAGAATAGTTGATCAGTAAACTGTTAATTTTGAACACTTCAAGTATGAGATCCCTAAAGCATGTGAAGTTAACTTTCCAAAATTACTTCTAGCCATTCAATAGCTAATGACAAATCTATGATTATGGGGAAGTTAAAACTCTAGCCACTGAATTCTAAAATCAAGGTATTTCAGAACTAAATAAATATTTGATGTTATCTTATCCAGTGGGTATCTTTCTTATGAATAAGAAAGAGGTTGAAAATCAGATAAGCCTACAGCTGTGGTTAGTATATAAATCTCTTAAATATCCATCAATAATATTTTTCTAATGTAGCAACCTATCTACAGGAGATGCTGCTGAAAGATAGTTCATACCTCTAATTTTATCTGTCTCTATTATCTGTGTCATCAGGAAGGCACCTGTAGCAGTTTCAAGTTTCTTTTTGTAACATGAATAATATTTAGTTCTATCATGTAGATACAGCGTCTGGTAACTTATCTAACTACATCTGAGTTAATAAACAGTGGTATTTTTAAATCATTGCCAATAAAATATTCCTTTCCAAGCATGATTCTTAGTCACCAATCACCATCATCTAAATGTGAAAATATGATGAACTTCACACACTTGCTCAGCAAGCTTTTTAAGTACATCTGACTTCTCACCCTAGAAGCAGAAAAGAACTTACCGAGATTGGTAGTTTATTTTTATCCAAAACAAATATTAAGATCTTTACCAATCGATAATAAGCATGTCCGTTTTGCTGACACTGAGCTCTTCAGTAGGCACTTTGCAAAGTGAGGCTCATTTGCATTCAACTACACATCATTCTGCAAGGTGTAATTCACATTTCTGATAATGAGTATAATTTTCCATCAACTTTGTTGCAACATAGAACATAAGTACTGATATTACTTTAGCTCTAATCTATTAATTTTTATATATGACATAATTTTAAAAGATCAATCCAAATTTCCATCTGGATGTTGTGAACTGCTGTTTTTACAGACGTTAGATGTTATTATTTACTACCTGGAGTGTTCAAATAATTTACTCTCACATAAAACAGACTTGGGTTTGTATTTTAGTCCTGATACCTACAAAATGTATTATATTAGTCCAGTTACTTAAGTACTGTGAATTTCAGTTTTCTCATTTTGAAGATGAACACACAAGCAGTACTTACTGTGTAGGATTTTTTTTTGTCCAAAGGAACATTATTATATACATGAGATGAAGACAGAGAAATTTTTAAGTGTAAAAAACCTCGGAGAAAAAGGCTTTGGTGAAAAAGATCCTTAACAAGTAAAATCTTTTTTAAAAAATACAAGATTTTGACTTGCTATATGTCTTCACGCATTGTTTTTAAAAACTGAGTGATGATAACTGTGGGTTATCAATTTTTTCATACAGATGTAGAATCAGTTCTTTGCTGTTCTAGATTTTCTCTCTTCTTTTTCTTTCTTCCTTTTCCCTTCTTTTATCTTGCCCTTTCATTTAACAAAACTAAAACATATTTTGGAGTCACACTGAAGCATTTGAATGACATGTAGGTAATCTAGTACCTGTGCCTAAGTATTGAGGACTTGCAGTGTCTAAGTTCAAATGTGAGTACTTCAGCTATAAAGATCACACCTTGAAAAACTGAATCAAAAGCCACACATGACAGTCTTGAGAGATGTTGTATATGACCAAAAATTTACAGCTATATTTGATTCATTATTGTAGATATTCTTCTAATTTATATGACTGTTTCAAAATCCTTGAAATGAACATCAAAACACATAAAATTTATATAGTAATTATTAAATAGTTTATACAAAAATAAGCAGGTTTTCAAGGCCAAGCAAAGTTTTGTTTGCAGCCATAACAGATTTTGTACACATGTGTGAATCTTTATTATAGTATCTCCACATGATAATTGTGTTTGACACTCATTGGCTTTTGGATTGCACAACAGCATGGAATTGTGTGAGGATTAAATGAAACTGCATGGAAAGCACTTGACCTAGGGACTCGTAGAAAATACTAAACAAAGTCTACGTTTTCTTTCAATTACCATCATTATACTTTCAATTTTTCTATTGTTTCCTTGATTATTCCATCACTACTTCTAATGACTCAATTTATATGTTAGAGAATATTATTTCATGGAAATATATGTGAATCTTAGAAACAGACAGGTAACTTTGGCAATGAAATCAGGTAACAGACTTCTGTTAGCAGAGGAGAGTTCATGGAGGAAAAGGGGCCATGAAATCCAACATCGTGATCATCTCTCAGAACTCTGCCATTTTTATTAACACCTTCATGGAATAATATCTGACAGTTGGTTACATGATGTGTCTCAGTTTATATATGATTGAGAAATAAAAAGTGGGGGCTGACCTAGGTGTGATGATACTTTTTAAAAACATTTTCTAAATTTTTGTGAATACATAGTAGCTATATATATTTTTCGAGTACAGCAGATATTTTGATACAGGTATGCAACATGAAATAATCACTTCACGGAAAATGGGGTATCCATCCCCTCAAGCATGTACCTTTTATGTTACAAATAATCCAATTACACCATTTCAGTTATTTTAAAATGTACAATTAAGTAAAGGTGTGATGATACTTGGTTTAGTTCCAGAATCCACAATTCTACTGACTATTGAGAATCGTGATCACCAAATCAAGATGGTGTATAAAATAGCAAGTGACCAGCAAAAAGACATTATATAGCAAACACAGAAACTGCTATATAAAAATTTCTGAATGTGTTATGGTTTTGGAAGACATCTATGTAAAGTTCAGAGAAGGTACTTGTCTTGGGAATAGAATTAGTTGGGATTGTTTTTCAGCACATGAATCTAGAAGAAATTTGCTCGGAAGGTCACAAAACCTGATATTAAATACTCTACAGAGAAAAAAACATTGTCATGATGAAAGCAGGTTAGACTCAGTGTTTTGTCAAATATGCAGTAGATAACATTTGAGAATATAGAAAGAGCTGTCTTTCATTTTCTGCTTTTTTTAATTATAAGGTACAGTATATGGTTTTGCAATCAATAAAATAAAAACAAGGTTTTTTGTAAAAATTTATATAAATATATGTGCAGATCATAAAGGAGACTTAATTATTATTGCTACTATCATTATTTATAATTATAAAGTCACTGGAGTATGGGCACCACTGACACCAGACTATGAGTTTAAACCGTGTGCCATCGCTTATTAGCTGTGGGACTTTGGCTGTATCTCAGTTTCATCATCTGTAATATGGGTTCTTGCTGAGAAGATTCAATGAGTTAATACTTACAGAACAGAAAAAACTAAGTATGATGCAATTACTAAAAGTTAACTATTAAAGCACCAAGTAAAATGCATGCTCTTCCTTATATAGCAATTTTTTGCCAGAATATGATATGTATTATATATTTTATAATATATTTATTCATAAGACTAGAGAGATGAACATAGCAGACAGATGCCCAAGATATGTTGGTTGTAAGAATAAAAGGTCATCATAATTGTCATAATTTAAATCACATCTAGCAAGAAAAATTATTTTTTATATTATGTGCTTCTTTCATATACTTCTATTAATATTGAAACAATCCACTTTGTGAAGATGTGTGAGTTTTTTTTTTAAATAAATTTCTTCCTGTTTGCTGAATGGGTCGCAGGGGCTGGAAGTAATTTTTAAATACTGTATATGACTGTGAAATTTTGAGCCATTAACATCATGGTATCAATGTTTCATTCTGATGACTGTAGCAGGAGAGGCACTGTGAAGGTTGGCAGCAGAAACAAAAATTTTACAAAGCACAGTCTATGCTGTGATGTTCAAATAACTCCAAGTATCATTGGAATTTATTTGAGTTCAAATTTACTCCAAAACCTTAGTATACATTTTTCAATAGTCATACAAATAGCCTACTTACACACAGTGATCTATCTGACAGAAATCATACTAAAAATCTGCCAAGAAAGACATGCCATTACTTGCCATTTGCAGCTTAATTTGCAGATGAATAATAGTATGCATTCAAAAATTTGTGCTTCCTCTCTGTTACCCCACTGTTTGCATATAACAATAATTATTATCACAGCAACACATATCGGGCATTTACCATGTGCTCAATACCTTACTAAATCTCATATGCTCTCTCATTTAAACATCCAATAATGCTATCAATTAGTCACTTGTTATTTTCATCTATTATCCTTAGGAAACTATGGCCTAAAGAAGTTACCTGACCATGGTAACCAAATGAATATGTGGCCGTCCAGGATTGAACCCAGGTCTCTGTTCTCCAGTCTCTATTTATCCCAGAAACAGTTTGATGGCTCATGAGAGCCGGTCCAGTGCTCAAGGATCATCTAATCTGAATACATCTTCTTAATTTTACTCTATTACATTCTATATTCATAAGAAGTATGTTTAAAGTTATTTGATCAGTTGACATGGTGTTTATTAACTAGGAAATAAGCTTACTCCTTAAAATATAGTGAAAAAGGGTCTGTTTTCACTTCAACAGTTGAATGTGAGGTGTAATCTAATAGTCCTGAGGGTGTGGGTTGCTCCACTCTGATCATATACAATTAAGTGATTTATAGAGTAGACATTAAATGACAGTGAAGCTGGACAAGTTGCTCCTTTTTCAATTCAATTTAGAAGAATATACTTTCATTTATGGGAGTGATACACGGTAAAATCTGTTTATGTAAATGAAGTAATAGCAGTGTAAGTTTCATTTAGGTGTAACAGTATTGCAATAGAAGTAAAACAATGGTTGATGTTTGGAAAGCACTGTAATTCAAGTAATTTTTCAGAATCACACAGCTTTGAGTTTAAATTCTGCCACTCAGTCCAGCTACCTCCCCTTCTGCATGCCCTACCCTGCCAGGGTGTCCTACTGTCTAAACCTCAAAAAAACATTAATCTCTTAGGCTTTTCAACTGAAAATATGAGATACTGGATATGAGAAGACAAATGTTACAGAATTCTTTTCTTATTAAATGTCTCTATTATACCTAGTGCTTAGCTCAGGGATAGGTATCTTGTAGTAATCATCCATAGGTTGAGGTAATAACGTTATTCTTTTTCAAGTTTTCATTCTCTTTCTCATTTCCATGCCTCATATTGGCTATCTCTGTATCAAAAATTAAATATCACACTAAGTGAACTGAGAAAAAGCCTAACTTTCTAGAATTTAACGGTCCCTACCTCTAAGTAAATTTAAGCCCTTTATGTCATGAGAGTAGTGTTTATAACAATAACAGTATTGCAGTATCAAAACTGCTCATCAAATTAAGTATTTATATAAAGTAAATACATTGTTTAATTGAGTCATTCTTTTTTTTTTTTTTTTGGATGGAGTCTCACTCTGTAGCCCAGGCTGGAGTGCAGTGGCACGATCTTGGCTCACTGTGACCTCCAACTCCTGGGTCCCAGTTTAAACAATTCTACCTCAGCCTCCCAAGTAGCTGGGATTACAGGCATGAGTCACCATTTCCAGCTAATTATTGTATTTTTTAGTAGAGACAGGGTTTTACTACGTTGGCCAGTCTGGTCTTGAACTCCTGACCTTGTGATCTGCCCATCTTGGTCTCCCAAAGTGCTGGGATTACAGGCATGAGCCACCGCACCCGGCCGAGTCACTGTTTTTTAAAAGTCACAAGTCATGCAAATCCTGAGTGGTTATACATAACATGAATTGTGAGACGAATCAGAGTGTGACCATACAGCTTTGTCATAAAGAAAAACAAGAGTCAGGAAATTAAATTTCCTTACAGACACTTCTAAACAGTTATTCTGGGATTCATTGGAAAAAAAATAATGGTGATGGGTCATGATTTTTTGTTCTTAATAACAAGAAGTGGTAGAGCAACTTTTCTTATGTGCTTCTGATGGGATTAAATCTGGTTGTGCGGGAATAAATGTTTGAATTCCACGGAGACTCTAAAATTCACACTAAGATTTTTCCTGTTACAGGGCCTTTGCACATATTGATTTAATGACTGCACATGCCACCCCATCACCTAGTTGGCTTTTTCTTTTTTGTTACATGATTGCTTCTTATTGTGCTTACAAATCATCTGATATCTAGAGACCTTGTTCAAAAGCAGACACTGACTCAGTATGTTTTGAGTAAGCCCTGAGATTCTTTATTTAAAAGAAGCTTCTAAGTAATGATGCTTTCATCGCCAGGCCATATGTTGAAAGTAGATGTTTTATTATCTCCTTAGAAAAACTTTCCATGATCTTGTCACTTAAAGTAGTTTTCTCCCTTTCATTCCTATTCCAGTACTCTGTTTATTTAATGGCCTTTATTTCACAGTTTTAATTATTTTATTTGCTTATTTCTTGATTGTCTATTGTTTCTAGATTGTAAACTGCACAAGGTCAGGGACTAGGTTATGTTGCTCACAATATCTCTAGAGCCTGACACCTAGTAGAAGCTCAATTAATAGATAAGCAAATGAATAAAAAAACTACCTCGAGATTACACCAGTGTGTCATAGTTTTACTTAGACCAATGTTTCTAAAATTTTAGAATACATCAGAATCCCGCAAAAGAGCTTGTTAAAATGAAGATTGCTGGAATACCCAATGCAAAGTTTCTGATTTTGTAGGTCTGGGGTAGAATCTGAAAATTTTCAATTCTAAGTACCAAGGTGATGCTAATGCTGCTGGTCCAGAAAACACACTTTGAAAACAACTGACCTGTAACACAAGATATAGTTTACTAATCACCAGCCTCAAAAGATTATCCTGAAAAGCTGATGCCAGTCCTGGAGAAATACTTGATTTAATTTCTTTACTTATTTGGCACTTAGGATTCAGTTTTTAGTATTAACCTAACAATTGTGAGTATATATGTAATTGCTATTCATTTTATTTTTCATATATATATCTCCTTGAGGAAAGGAGAGGGAAGATTTGATGTCCATTCCTGCAGCAGATCTTATGAATTGCAGTCACATCAGGTTTCTTTTTAAATCCCAAGTAGTGTTGCTTGCTCACTGCTTTTTGACATTTTGCAAGCATCAAGGCTAGCCCCTGAGATCATCCACTTTGTTTGACTTCCTTCACAATAGCTCAGAGCCCAATAGAACTTTTCTTTCCTTTTTCTTTCTTTTTTTTTCTTTTAGCTTTCAAAACCTCACCTTCTTGCTCAAATTTTATTCTCTTCTCTTTTCTGTTTGCAATGATGAAGCATCACAGGAAAATGGAGGCAAATGAATAATTGCTGCATAAACTTTCTAAAGCATGGAAAAACATTGAAGTCATTATTGTAAAGTATGCTGTGAATTTTAAGAGAGAGTATATGATATCTCATTCTTCCTCTAATTAACTCCAGAAAATAGTAACATGGGTAATGAGAATTAGAATTTTGGCCACAGGCAAGATATTAATGTGAAATAGCGTTTTCATTTAAATATTGATTAATAAAAAGTATATTAAAGGGAAATTAAGCATGTATTCAGTGTAAAAAGTTAATATAAGCAAGCATTTTTTAAGATGTGTATTTTAATAGATTTTGAATTAAGCTTATTTAAAGTCTGTCAGAAATGTCTCTCTGCATGAAGATAATTTTAATAAATTCAAAAATATGTCATTTTTCACAATAAACCCAAGAACCATATGAAATAACATTATTTTTATTTGAAATGACTAATCCTTATAATTACATTTTAAATTTCCACTGATTTTTTTCTCTTGAAAGTCTCCCTCCACATCAAGATCTGATAAAATTGTGATAAAAATTACTCTTAAATTATACACAAAGGGGTTGGAAAATTATCAAAATTTGAATGAAAATGTTTTATGCTTCCAGCTCAGTTCTCTGACTTGTATTTTATTGTCTCTCTAAGTTCTCACATTATTCTTATATAATTTTCTAAGCCATTATCTGATTAGTTCTGTGATGCCTTGGTAGATTGGAATTTGATTTTTAGGACTTAATGATACATGGTGTTAGTTTGAGGTAATAAAAGAGAAACATGTCTTGGCCTTTAATATTTTTTTATCTTTTTGGAAAATTTCTATTGTTCTAGATAAACCAGTGATGTGAGAGAAAATGTGATATGGAAGTCATAAGGTCTGCCATTTTATTACAGGTTTATTTGAGCTAATTACAGCAAAAATGCCATATTTGTTTTCAGCAATTCATTTGCTGGACAGTTCTTCAAGCAGCCAGGAGAAAGCTGCTAGAGACAATTTCAGCAATGCAGAGACTCCTTAATTAAGCTCTGGCTTAATTAAGAGGTTCCAGAACCTCTCTTCAGAGCCTGGGGAAATAACAGTACTGTGTTTATTTAGAAGATACTTCTTGCCCTAAGGCTTTCAGGTATTCTTAATACAATCAGTATGCCAGTCTGTCCTAAAAATAAAAAAATCAAGCATTATGTTTAAATTTATAGCAAGTGCCTGTACTTTTCTGTAAATATGAATTTCATTAATTAAAATATTTCAGATTCCAATCTATCTGGTCCTCATCAAAAGAGTCCTATCTATCAGGAAGTAGTAAGAAAAATAATGGGACTCTTTCTGTTCTTGATTAATCTTCAACCAACTTCCTTTATAGGACTACATAGTTACAAATCTGATTAGGTAAATTAGAAATTCCCTTGAGAAAATTTAATATTTTCCTCAGTTTTTAAAACCAGGAAAGATTATATTTATTTGCATAATTAACTATTTATATGTAATTATGTTTTATCTTCCATCTTACCCAGCATACTTATTCCAGGAATATTTAAGGTGGCTTATAAAAGAAAATATAGTAGAGAGAGGGTGAAAAAAATTAAAACAAGGCCAAAAAGTGAGGCAAATAGAAATAAAGATATGGAAAATATAGGCCTTAGAACCTCACACACAACTTTACCAAAGAGTATACAGAGATGGCAAATGGGCAAATGAAAAGATATTTAACATCATCAGCCAATAGTGGAATGAAAATTATGACCACGATGTGATATCTTTTTGCACTTATTAGAATGGCTAAAATAGCCAATACTAGGTACTTGAGAAAATGTAAAATAACTGGCATTTTCATTCACTGCTGTTGGAAATGTAAAATGTCACTGAAAAACAGTTTGGCAGTTTATTACATAGTTAAAAGCACACTTACCTTATGACCCAGCAACTCGTCATCTGAGTGTTTATCTTACAGAAGTGAATTCATATTCTCACAAAACATATATTGATAGCAACTCTGTTCATAATTGCCAAAAACTGGAACAACCCCCCCATGAAGTCCTTCATTGGGTAAATGCATAAATTGTAGTATATCTATACAATGAGACACTTCTCAAAAATAAAAAGGAATAAACTATTGATACATAAAAAATCATGCATGTAAATCCAAGGCATTGTGCTCAGTGAAAGTAGCTATTCTCATAGGGCTACATACTGTACGGTTTTATTTATAAAAATATTCTGGAAAAAATGGTATTGATAGAGAACAGACTAACAGAACAGAGGATGGGATGGAGGAAGAGTATGATTACAAAGTGGTAGGAGGGAGCATGAGGGAGTTTTCTGGGTGACAGAACTGTTCTGCATTTTGATTGTGGTGATACTTTCATAAATATATATTTTAAAGTGCATATACTTGTACACTGAAAAAGTTGACTTTATTGAATAATTTAATAAGTAACTTTTTTTTTAAAAAAAACCCACACATTTGCAAGAATTAAAACCACAATTTTGCATCTGAGTTCTGTCCATACGACAAAGAATATAACAGTACCCATAGTTTTATGGGTAAAATATAGCTAGCTACTCAGGGTCATAAAATCAAGCTAGCTACTCAGGGTCATATCTATTACTAACAGAATAATATAATACCTATGTCTATTATAATAAAAACATCTTTTTAATAACCTGAAGTACATATTAGTAATAAATCATAATTGTATTCTACCTCTTGCATGTCTGACCACTTCTTTTTGTCTTTTTCGTGTCTCTGTTCCTCTATCTGCTCTTGAAGTATAGCTATTCTCTAGGTTGTGTCTATCATCCTAATTTATTCTAGCTTAGAAACATCTCCCTGAAAAATTGCTTTCGGTCTAATGGCTTAACCTAAAATCTCCTTGCTTAGGATGACTTCCAAATTTGTACCTGAAGTCCAAATATCTTTTTATATCTCTTTACAGTTCTGTGTATAATATACCCTCTTAGATACCATGCTAGTCCAAAAAATCCTCACACCCCAAACAATTTAATTAGTAGTCTTTCTTCTAAAATCTAAGATTCTTCTGAAATCACCGACCTCTTGATCACTAAAGCTAGAAGCATCATCATCTTTCACCAACTTCTTATACTCACCCTCTCTCATAATATTAGTTACTAAATATAGTTGATTTGTTCAATTTTGCATTTTTCCCAGCATAAAAACTTAAAGCCTTAGTCATATGTACTTTGGAGTATTAGAGCAACCTTCCTCATGGTCCTTTGGCTCCTATCTGTTATATCTAAACTTCACTGCTATACTCTTATTAGCATTACTTTATAAACTCAGATGGATTCTTCCTATGTTGACTGAAAATATTTTATTCTCACAGAAAAGAAAAATCCGAACTTCATATGGTATTTAACACCTTCAATAATCTTGTGACATTATCTAGCACTGAGTACATTTTCATCACTACCTAACAATGTCCCATCCACCTGGACTGTGGCCTCTTCATATGTTTTGCTATTCCTTGAAGCTGTCATATTCCTGGCTAAGTACCTCACTTTATATGTGTGATACCCTGTATATGTCCTCTCCTCCCCTCCCCTCCCCTCCCTTGCCCTCTCCTTTCCTTCTCTTCTGGTCTCCCTGTTAGAATTCTATGTACTTCACATTTTTACTCTTACAACCTATCTTTTCTATAGACTCCCTCAGTTACGGAATTTGGAAATCATTTTACCCTCCTTTGAGCATTCATAAAATGATTTTATACATTGACTTATGGCATTAATTAATTTATTTTTATTTCTTTTATTATACAGGCCTATCATCTTTCCCACTGGGATTATAGCCTTCTTAAGAGATGCAATCATATATTAATCACACTTACTTGCCTTAAATCCTTTTTGGAAAAAGGTGCAGCACAAGTACATGTATAAATAAATAATCTTCATTTTCTTGTTAGATCTGGAACAATGCCCCTCACTTATAAGATATACAATGAATGCTTGCTCTACAAATAAATGGATGAATGAATAGCAGACAGATAAAGGAGGCTAGGGAGTGTTGGAAATGTTACCCTGTATATTACAATTTCAGGAAGATAATCATTCACAATAATATGTTATTACAAATACCATTCTGCATGATTGGTTAATGTCAACATTTATTTATTGTGCACTTGTACATATCTCCAAAGGCCAAAGTATATTTTTATCCTATCACTCACCTGCTCAAAAATTCAATGTCTACCTGGGTGTGCTTCAGATGAAATTTAAAGTTTTCTTTTTTTTCATGGATGACATTTTTATTAGCTGTGCTCTTCATCCAGTATGCCAAAACATATCTGGATATATAAATACTGTGTTTCTCAGTATTGTCTGTGATCCTCCCTCCCTCTTTTCTTTTTTCTTTCTTCTTTATTCTTCCTTTCTTCTCTCTTTTCCTCAACTGCTTCCTCTTCCCTCCTTTACCTCCATCCTCTCTCCTTTTTAAAATTGTTATATTTTAACAGTGTTTTGCTGCTTATTATCTGCTACATCCTGATCTGAGAATGCCTCAGACACCATGAAATAGTTACTGTACTTAGGAGCTCACAGTCTAGCGTGAGCCAAATCAGGTTTTTTGTTTTTTGTTTTGGTTCCCACTACTCTCAATAGACTCATACTCACTCTCACTGTGGCACAACCCACCACTGCCTCTGCTCAGTCTTCACATGACACTTGAAATAATGCCCTCTCCCTCCCCTTCATCCATGCTTTCTCCAAAATGGAAAAACCTTTTATAACCATCTCTCAGCAGTAGTGAGCTACACTACATTTGCTACTCTGCTTCTTATTCCTTTAGTAGTTGTGATTCATTTTTACAGCGTCATGCTGCCATTCGTGTTCTTTAGTTGGCTGTTTCAAGCGTATTGTCATATGTTAGTCAAGGTTACTGAGTAGTTTTATTTTGCTTTTTTTTAGTAGCCCTCATTCATTGTTCCTAGCAAGAGTCCTCATGGGAAATGTGCTTAATCAATTGATCACTGAAAATATTAACAAGAACTGATTGAGAAGAAAAAAAAAGACTGGTTGAGTAAAAACAAAAGTTTACTTAGGAATATTTGTTAGTGAGTTTTTTTTGGACTAAAATAGTGTACAGTAAACGCAGGAAGAATGGAGTCAATTGTCAATAGTGTTTATCTCTGGATATAGGATTTAGAGAACTTTGACATTCTTCTTTGTATAATTCTATATTTCAACAGTTATTTTTAAATGTACTGTATTATCGAAATAAGTAAATGTAATAAATCTTAATATTTTGTACTGAGTATGAATGTCAACATTTTACAAAATTGGAATTATAGATTTCGAAAGACAAACCACATATGTTTTGCCTTCCAGGAGATATTTTAGGTTATCAATAAATATATAGAGACAGATATATACGAAAGCTCTGCCAAAGATATTTTACTCTATACTTGATCCTGCTTGAGGACATTGTTATTCACTATGAAACAATAGAGGGCAGTAGAATAATGGTTCATAGAACTTATTTAGACAAAACTAACCAAATCCCTCATTCTAACCCTTCGAAAAATTATCAAAATAGGCCTAACACATTTATGAAAGTAAAAAAAAGTTAGTGTCATGATTTTTGCTTTTTATTTGCCAAAAATAAAGTTTAACCTGAGTGTGGAAAGGACAACTTAGAAGTGTTCAGAATCTGATACTATTTATTTGACCTTGTGTTAACTTTCCTGGGCTTTGAGCTTTCCATGAGAATGTTAATAAGTAGTATTTATACTTTTAATTGATCTATAATATAGGATTTATCTATTCACAAACCAGTTTAGAGAAAAAGAAAACAATCAGTTTAATCTAGCTACTGAGTACTTAATGGCTGTTAACAAAATAGCACCTTAAATGACTGAATTAAACTGTTTGTTTTCGAATATGCTTGTTCATACTGGTTATGTAAAAATCGACTTAAGGCAACTGAATATCCTCAGATGTAAGGTTGACAGAATGCAGCCCAGGGGAATTCTGATTAAAGAGGCTTTTACTGGTGCCATGCAGAGCGGTGTTGGAGTCTAAGGCAAAACTAAAAAATCAGCATTATGATCACTCAAAATGTTTATGTTTTGTTTATCATAGATGTTTGACATTAATTTTGACTTTAAAATTATTTCTCTAAAAATATTATTTGTCTTAATTTCTGGTTTGTTTGTTATTTTGGTATCTCCTTGTTCTGTCCCTGAGGTCAGTACCTTACTATCTTCACCTTAATGCCAGTCCTGGTAGCTACTCAAACCAATACCCTGTTGAGTCACAGCAACATAAGGAAAACTTGCACTGGGGAAAATGATAGAAAAGGAAAGAAAAATGTTGAGTTAGTACTCAGAAAGATGATCATTAGTAGAGTGCCCTGCTATGCAGAATTCATAGTGCAATACATAATGAAATACATTTCAATAAATCATGCTTTAAGCCTACTTGGAATGCAGCTCTCTTTCCTTCAAGAACAAGAATGAACTACTACCTTGGTCATATATGTGTCTATATCTATATTATAAAATGCATTTGTTTAATTTCTAATTTCAGAGAGAAAAGAAAACTAAAGCAAATCACATTGAATGTAAACATTATCTTCAATTCATACCTTCATTCAGTAATCTGCTTTCCTCCTCAAAACCTAGATTACCATGTCAGATCATGTCTGTCCTAAGAAACATGATGTTAGTGCCAACAATATTGCAGCTTCTGGAAAAACTTTACCTGCCCTGATCTCAAGGAACCTGGCTCTGTGCCATCTGACTTCCTATAAGTCGTATAAATAGGGAAAAATAAGAGAGAGATGGATGGATAGATGGATGGATGGATGGACAGGCAGATAGATAGACAGACAGACAGACAGACAGACAGACAGACAGATAGATAGATAGATATAGATGTTGGGTTAAACTAATCCAGCCAGGGACAACAAGAGAGTGAATTCTAGCCAGTCTCCTCTTTCTAGTCTTGAGCTTAACAGAATTTCCATAGGCATCCATTTAGGAGTTCAAATTGTATACCTTAAAAAACAGTGTAGCAATGAATAAAGAGAAAAAGAATTCTGTCCTCAGATAAGTTGTGCCATTGGTATGTGCTCCCCGTTGGAGAATTATATTAAAGACTCAAAAAAGTCTTGAAGACTTTCCCTGAATGACGAAGCCAGCATTTCTCAAATCTACTTGACAGTGGAAGATAAACTTTTTTAAAAAACATAACCCCAACAAATGTTTCACAGACTTAGTATTCTCTGCACAATGCAATTTAGAAAACGTTGACTTATGTTCATAATATAGAGGCTTCAGTTACATCTTGGTGTGGGTCTTGGGGTTGGTTATTAATAATATTAAAAATAGGAATGATAACCATAGTAACTAACATTTGAATTGAAATTTTTTTTTGTGTCTGGATTGGGGCCTTTCAGAAACATACAACTTTACCAGCTTCCTCTCTCCTTCCCTCATGCTATATTCTTCCTTTGTCAAAGTATTAACACTTTAGAAAATATACACACCACAAATTAGAAAATATTTGGCTTATACAACAAAATGTGAACATGCATAGAAATAATGATGGATGCTTGGAACATATGTGGGCATTTCAAACATAATAGGAACAGCCTTTTTCATGACTTAATTTGTATCACACCACACCACTCTCTTAGTTCTGAACATTTGTATCTTCATATTATAGTTGTTGTGCATCTCTTGTCTTACTCACTAAATGAATAATTCCATGAAAGCAAGAAGTTCCTATTTCAAATGCTTTGGATCATTGCTACTATATTCCCTGCAGCTGTCTTTATACCAGATATAGGTAGGGCTGTGGAAGGTATTTATTGAATAAACACATTTCTGGAACTTTGTTTTCTAAAATTTTGCACATTCTTCCATCTTTTAGATGACACTGTGCTTATTTGTGAGATATTCTATTACATTTTTCAAATGGAACCTGATTTAAAAGAAGGATTCAATAGCTCTAAAAGTTAGTTTTACATTTAGTAAAAGGATGTGCGTAGGAAGAGATTTTCTTCCATTGCGTTCCCATACACTAAAAGGAAATTGTCTTCAACATCAAAACCTTAAGGTATGGTATACTTTTTTGTTCTTCTATTTTAGGATCTTATAGCATATCCCAACTTACAAATGACCAAGAAATGGATACTTAGGCTGTGCCCATGGCAGAACCATCCTTTTACATGTCCCAGACACAAAGCTTATTCTGTCTGATCAAGAAATATTAGGTCATACTGTGATCACTTATCAAAGTGATTTCTGTATGTCTATCAACCACTCAGATGTGTTATTGAAATATGATGGTCAAGTTGATAGGACCTTCTAGTTGGGAGGGCCTTCTTGAAGTTTAATTTGTAAAGATCACCTTTAAACTTGTGATACTAGACACAAATTTCTTGCTCATTCAGTGAAAATGATTTCGAGACTTTATATCTACAACTTTGGTGACTACTGAGGCTTTCTTTCTTCAACTCATTACTGTTGTCACTAGAATAATTACACACACACACATACACACACATATACGTTTACATGTCCCAGACATAAATTTTACGATCAAGATGTATATTATATATACATATATGTGTGTGTGTGTATATACACACACACACATATATATATGCATCAAGTCACAATTCCATTCATTAGATGTTAGCTTACTTTGAATGTTTATCTCTTGAAGATAATTCTTAGAACAATTCAAGAGGCAATCCAATTCTGTTTTAATTTATAGATCATTAAATGTTGCTAGAAAGAAGCAAGAGAGTCATTATAAATATAAACTGCCTCATAACTATATTGACCCAACATCTAACAACACTGACCTACTTGCAGTGTATATTTAATTAAAATAACATTAGACAGAACAAAATTAACTTTAGAGAATAACTGAAGCAAATGGCTATAATAAATACAATTATCTATTACCTAGTGTCACATCATTGAAAGACTTTTATCAATATATCTTCTGGAAGATAATTGCCTATTAATATTTAGGTATAAAATATTTCCTCATGAACATTTAATGTTGTCTTACCATCAGGATAATAGGGAGTTTTTCAGTCTGAGTGTTTTAAATATTATTTACAAAGGAGACAGTTTGATGTCTAAATAATTCTTCATAATACACAAAAGAAAAAGAATCACTTGAGATTTAAATTAAAACCCTTAAATTTTTAAAAAAAATGACAGAAAAAAATTGTTTCCAAACTTTCTAATGAAAGAGAATGAAAAGTAAGCATAATCAGCATAGCAAATATGGGTGGGGGCTGGGTGCAGTGGCTCACACCTGTAATCCCAGCACTTTCGGAGGCTGTGGCAGGGCAGGATCACTTAAGGTTGGGAGTTCAAGATCAGCCTGGCCAACATGGTGAAAATCCGTCTCTACTAAAAATATAGGCCAAGCACGGTGGCTCACACCTGTAATCCCAGCACTTTGGGAGGCCGAGGTGGGCAGATCACGAGGTCAGGAGATCGAGACCATCCTGGACAACATAGTGAAACCCTGTTTCTACTAAAATACAAAAAATTAGCTGGGCATGGTGGCACGCACCTGTAGTCCCAGCTGATTAGGAGGCTGAGGCAGGGGAATCTCTTGAACCTGGGAGGTGGAGGTTGCAGTGAACCCAGATTGTACCACTGCACTCCAGCTTAAAGACAGACCAAGACTCCGACTCAAAATAAAAAGTTATCTAGGCATGGTGGTGGGTGCCTGTAAACCTAGCTACTCTGGAAGCTGAGGCAGGAGAATTGCTTAAACTCAGGAGATGGAGGTTGCATTGAGCCAAGATGGTACCCTTGTGCCCCAGCCTGGGCAACAGAGTGATACTCTTGTCTCCAAAAAACAAAATAAAAATGAAAATGTATTGAAAATGTAGGTAGGTATACTTGCTTGGTATGAAACAAAGAAATTGGACAATTCAGCTCATTTCCATTTCTTAAAGGCAACAATAGAGCAATTTGGTATAGCTATAATACTATGTCAGCAAGTAAATGTTACCAGAATTTAGGAGAAAAAGGTATGCCAAAAGCTTTTGATTGTGATAAAAGTTCTTTTATTTTGGTAGTAGAACATAGCAGTCTAAGGCTATTTAAACATTATAGTTCCTTTAGTTCATAAGCATTTCTGGAATCTCTCCTTAAGAAGAATTTCACAGTAAGTAAATTATAACATCTACAATATCACTCCTTCTTGGTCTAAACATGGCAGGCTAGTGCTGTGTAGAGTTTTGTTTGTTTGTTTTTAGATGCACATAGGTAGTTAAAAATAGAATGTTAAAAGGTGAGCAATTTGGCCACTTGGTTGTAACTATTATATAAGAAGACTAAATTTTACCCTGTGAGGACAGAGTGCAAAATGAGTAGAAGAAATGTAGCTCTTTAAATGTCTTAAAATTTCTCATTCAGAGTTACTTTGGACCAACTGTAAATGGAAGAGGTGATATATAATCATCAGCTTGTGAGGTCCTGGGAGGATTCCAGATTCTCTTCCTCAGTACACACAAAGAACATCACAAGATAGGAAAAGAAGTCCATCTGGACACATGCTAGTACTATCAAAATGTTTCTTTAACTACATAGACTAACACAGAAATTACTACTAATAATAATTCTGTGGGATTCTAAAACTGATGTTTCCAAGATGGTGAGGAGTAGATGGAGAGTAAGAAGACTATGATCTCAAGGAAGTAACAGTAATGCACCCATGTTAAAAGAAACAATATTGTCTTCTATAGGAGATTACATCCATCTTTCCACTAGAAACCCATGCCTAGCATTACTAGCACAGGGTAAGTGATAAAAAAATGTTTGACAACACAAACCTGTCATCATAATAAGGAATCACGACCTTATTGATATCACTGATTGTCCTTCATGATATTTTGGTCATGTTCTACATGTGCCTTCTCTCTTCCAGAAGGAGCTTAAAACTGTGGTTGGCCTGGGGTAAGGGGAGGAAGATGAATCTAAAAACAGATTTACAAGAAAAAAACAAACAAGCCCATTCAAAAGTGGGTGAAGGATATGAACAGATACTTTACAAAAGAAGACATACATGAGGCCTACAAACATATGAAAAAATGCTCATCATCACTGGTCATTAGAGAAATGCAAATCAAAACTACACTGAGATACTATCTCACGCCAGTTAGAATGGCGATCATTAAAAAATCTGGAGACAACAGATGCTGGAGAGGATGTGGAGAAATAGGAACACTTTTATGCTGTTGGTAGGAGTGTAAGTTAGTTCAATCATTGTGGAAGACAGTGTGGCAATTCCTCAAGGACCTAGAAACAGAAATTCCATTTGACGCAGCAATCCCATTACCGAGTATATATCCAAAGGATTATAAATCGTTCTACTATAAGGACACATGCACACAAATGTTCATTGCAGCACAGTTTACAATAGCAAAGACCTGGAACCAACCCAAATGCCCATCGATGATAGACTGGACAGGGAAAATGTGGCACATATACACCATGGAATATTATGCAGCCATCAAAAACGAAGAGTTCCCATCCTTTGTAGGGACATGGATGAACCCGGAAACCATCATTCTCAGCAAACTGACACAAGAACACAAAATCAAACACCGCATGTTTTCACTTATAGGCGGGTGTTGAACAATGAGAACACATGGACACAGGGAGGGGAGCACTACACACTGAGGTCTGTTGGGGGGAAATAGGGGAGGGACAGTGGGGGGTGGGGAGTTGGGGAGAGAGAGCATGGGGAGAAATGCCACATATAGGTGAAGGGGAGGAAGGCAACAAATCACACTGCCACTTATGTACCTATGCAGCAATCTTGCATGTTCTTCACATGTACCCCAAAACCTAAAATGCAATAAAAAAAAAAAAAAAACACCTGAGGAAATCTTAAAGAAGGAAGTAATAGTAAAATCCTCCAGTCTTCAGACAAAAACCTTTCTCCAGAAGATAGGACCGTAGCTGTTTGCTGCAGTTGAGAAATGGAGCAGTGATTAAGCTTTACTAGCTCTTTGACAATTAAAATAACAATAATTACTTAAGTACATAATGAGAATTCTTGATTCCAATGCATGGTATATAGAAGTTTCTAAATATGGTGATATAAAGCACAGACATCTTTTGAGTAATTGTTAGTTGGGCTTTCCTTCCAATTCCAGCTCCTGAGGAATAGGACCAAAGAATGCAGAGGCAACTATGAACAAAACTTTGCAAAAGTTCTGGAGTGGCCACCCTGCAGGATTCTCAATTGCTTTTAATTACATTTTTATTACTTTAAATATCTTGTTCAATTTAAAACCCAGAATATAACCATTTTCCCCTTTCTGTGATTCAGATGCTTATGAGTGAAAACGTTCTACATGTGTAATGCTTGATAATTATATTACTAATGTTTATTTTATATATTTTACATAACAAATATTTTTATATGGTGATTAACTTTTTTATACCCAAAATTAAAAATAGAATTAATATAAAATATAATGCACATGTCTAAGTCACTAAGAATGGGTGTTATTTTCTTAGTTGTTAATGGAAAGCAAAACCATATGGAAAAAAATATATATCAGCTAGAAATATATGATTTATCATTCCTTCAGTGGGATGAGTATTTCTCTTCTATGAGTTTCCTGGGCAGGTTAGCTGTTTGACCTCGTTGATTTGTTTGGAGGCTTACTAAATTGAAAACGGCAGTCGGCACAAAATTTGTTTTTCAATAAGATCCTGGCAATTTTGTCAGTATTGGATTCACACTCCAATGGCAAGAATGGAAACACTTGATGATGGGCTCTTTTTCAGTTTAACAAAACTCAGACTCTGGTAAGTGACTTTGCTGTTATGCTGGTGTAGATTTCTCATGACCATTGAAAAATTCTGGAATAGATGCAGCTTTTGAAATATTTTATTATGATCTTTTTGTTTGTTTTAAATTTGAGTGAACCCAGCCAATAACTTTGAATTAGCTTTTAAATTGAGCTCACTTTCTTTTCTTCACATGACTTTTCCTGAGCCTTCCTCTACAGGCCAATGCCTTACACCTGTGTTAGTTTTCCAGGGCAGCTGTAACAGATGACCACAAATGGGTGGCTTAAAACAACAGAAATTAATTCACAAATGCTTTAGGAGGGAATAAATCTGAAATTCAGATGTTGGCAGGATTAGTCTCTTCAGGAGGCTTTGAGGGAAAGTCTGTTCCATGCCTCTCTCTTGGTTTCTGCTGGGTGCCAGAAATCTTGGGCATTGCTTGGCTTGTAGCTGCATGACTCTGATTCCTGCCACCCTAATGCCTTCTTCCCTGTGTGTGCCTCTCTGTGCCCACTGTACTTTCTACAGGAACATCAGTCATTAAAATTAGGGTTTACCCTAGTCCAGTCTGACCTCATTTTTACTAATTATGTCAGCAAAGGCAGCCACATTCTAAGGTTCCAGGTGAACATGAATTTTGGGAGATACTATTCAACCTACTACTCTATATATTAGATTATTCTTCAGAGTTAAACCTCAGGCTGTGTCAATTCTCTGGAGCAGATTTCTCATTGCCACTGAAGCAGTCTAGAGTCTATAAAATATACTGTGACTCTCTATTGAGACAGAGCCCTGGTCTCTGTACTTCAGTAACATCTGTGTGCAAATTTATCTTATCAGTTACCATTGCAGAACAAAGTAATTTCCATGCCTTTTTTTTTCTCCTTTGGGATGCAAGATTTTTGAGGAGTAGTAATGCAGTGGCACTATTGAAACCTCATATTTCAGCACCTATCCAGAATATACAGGCAAAATGTTGACATTGTTTACTGAATTGCCCATTTATTTATCTTTGCATTTATTTAATCTTTGAATTATTCATTTAAATATTTATTGAATGCCTACTATGTCATGCCATAACAAATATAGCAATGGGAGAAGATAATAATCTATTTTTAATCACATACCTGTTCTGGATCACACACCTATTTAAATATTAGTTCAACAATTTCCTAGGAAGTATGCATATGTACACATAGTTTACCATACAGTTCAACAGAGTTCGTAGAACACAGAGATCTGTGAATTCCTGGTTAAAAATTCCTGGCATTTGTCCTATGTATACTACTTATCTTGCTTTAATGTTCTCATTCTCAGAATATTTGCAAGGCTCATCATAATACATTATACTTGTCTTATCAGTTGGAATCCCTTTGGCATAACAAAAATCTCAACTAGTATCTCATTAGACCAGTATAGTTTAATTTTTCTCACTTAAATCTTTTGAAGATCAGAAAATGATACTCTGAAATGAAGGCCTCAGAAGCAAAAGTTTTTCTCTGACCTTCACCTGCCCTCCTATATTTGGTCCCTTGTCTCCCTGAGGCTAGCCATAGAAAGTGGAATCTCTCTTCCCCAAGGTGGGTAATAGAAACCAGAACGCCTTTTCCCCAAAGCCAGCCATAAAACCTAAGAACATTACTCATATCTTCCCCTCTGCCTCTCTGTGTAAAAACTGGTCCTAAAGAAATTATCTGACCTACATTTTTTGACTACAGGTTTTAAGACCCCCATTCCAGACAGGGTCCAGCCCCATACCTGAAAGGAAAAACTGCTGCATAGACAAGCAAAGAAGAATCTAATCAGTCAGGTCTTTTGGGGCTTCTCTGTTCCATCTATTAGCATTAGATCTTACCCTTTTTGCCCAATCATATTTCTATATGGCTCTTTATGCTTTGTTGAACCCAAGCATAAAAATGGAGTTTCCCTTGTATCTTTGAGATCTTCCTTCTGAAGGCTTCTGTGTCACATGAAAGTGTGGTCAAATATATTTGTATACGTTTTCTCTTACTAAGCTGTCTTTTATTGGTGATTTTCAGTGACCTTCAGAGGGCTAAAGGGGAACTTTTTTCTTGAACCTACAAAACCAATTCTGGAGATTGGCAGTTGCTGAAATTCATTCAGTTCTTCAATGACTTTTTCCAAACCTAACCCCTTTCAAATATCTACTCTCCTTTCCTTAGGAAAGGTATTAACTTTGACACCATGGTTTCATCTAAACAGAGAAAGCAGTAGTTGACTGAGAAAGTAAACTTACCTTCTTTTACCTCCTATTAGAGGGCAAAATTCTTTCTATTAACACCCTAGAAGACTTCCTGTTCTGTGGAATCAGCCAGAAGAGAGTAACATAGAAACCTCTGGGTGCAAGCAATACTGGAAGATTAATATCGACCCATGACCAGATTTGATCTCTAGTTAGATCTATATACAGAATTCTGTATTTCTTTAAAAAATATAAATTAGAGTTTCTTATTTTCTCATTCTGAGGGTGCAGCAAACAAAGTTTTCTTTTGTCTCCACTTCTAAAAGCTGATTAGCAATAAAGATAGGATTAGAAATTCAGCTAGCAACTTCTTGTCTAGAGCTGATCTTACCTTATAATATTGACAAAGCAGTTCCGTGATGAGAAGGAACTGGCAAGATTAGCATTTTTAGAATGGAATTTGGAAAATAATTATTAATTTTCTAAATTTCCTTCAAGAAAAACATGCAGATGTATAGCAGCAGATGTTTTTCCTCTGATCGGCATTCATTACTCTCTCTTCAGGTAACCTCATTCTAATTTTGCATTGTGGAATCACTATACTCTCATATTCATGAAATCAAGAATTCTGAGCCTACCCTGTTATTCCAGGAATTGACAAGTGAGCAACATCTGGGCAATTATCATAATCTACCTCTGACCCATCAGTATTTGCTTTTGATATGCACACACAAGAGGAAAATAAGACACAAATTTGTAACTTTGGCTGACACTATCAGGAGTTAGACACAATCTGATATGGTTTGGATATTTATCCCCACTCAGATCTCATGTTGAAATGTAATTCTCAGTGTTGGAGGTGATGCTTCGTGGGAGGTATTTTGATCATAAAGGCAGATCCTTCATATCTTGGGGCTGTCTGCATGACAGAGAGTTCTTAAGAGCTGGTTGTTTTAAGGTGTGTCACCTCCCTTCCCTCTCCTCCTCCTGCTTTCACCATGTGAAGTATCTGCTCCTGCTTTACCTTCTGTCTGCCATGAGCAAAAGCTCCCTGAGGCCTTCCCAGAAGCCGAGCACCATGCTTCCTGCACAGCCTGCAGAACCATGAGCCAATTAATTGTCCTTTCTTTATAAATGACCCAGTCTCAGATATTTTTTATAGCAATGCAAGAATGGCCTCATATGCAATATTTATGCTAGTATTGCTAAATTGGTGGAGTAGATAAGGCTGAATGACAACTTGGCAATAACTCAAGGGAATGAGAAAGAGAAGAAAGAGGGACTTCTTTATTTACTGAACATTAATTACAGTACAGGAAGTATTTGAAGTGTTTTACATAAAGTATCTTACGCAGTCTTCCTACATTCCTATAAAGTAACACTATTGCCTCTACTTTCAGATGAGATTTAAGAGATGAAGTGACTCATCCAAGATTACACATTACCAAGAAAGAATTTGAACTCATATCTCTGGGATATGAGATGGTTTATATTTACCATCTCACTCCATTCTGAGTATTGATACCTTAAGGGTATATATATTAATTTATGCACATGGTAAAGTTACTAATATATATTGAGATAAAAGTAAGTATAGTGTAGTGTTTCTTTGTCATATTATACCAACTACATTGGTCCTAATTAGGGGGTTTCATCTCTGGTCAGAGAATGATTCCAATGACCAAATTGGTGATTGTGAAATAACTCTCTTCTATGGTTTGCTGGACCGAATGGACGTTGACCATTGTCCTCTATGTAAGAATAATTGAGTAGCATAGCTACTGATAACCACATTTGGGTTAATAAAACCATCATGCACCCAGTTGCTCAGGATAAAATCTAGGGTCCTTTAACCTCCTTCTTCCTTTTTCTTATTGCTCATATCCATTAGCAAATCAAGTCTATTTTACATCCAACATATATTTTGGATTGACTATTTCCCACAATTTCCGCTACTGACCCTAGTCACATCACTATTGTAGTGAAAATGCCGCAACAACCTGCCTCTCACAGTTCATACTTCTGCTGCTCTGTTGCATCCTTTAGTTCATTCTTCACAAAGTCACTTGACTGATCTAAAAATAGAAATCAGATTGTCTCACTTCCCTGTTTAAAATGCTTCAAATGGCTTCAAATTGCAATTAAAATAAAGTCCTAATGTATTACCATGTCTACAAGACTCTAATACCTTCCTTCTGTCCCTAAATTCACCACTATCATTCTCTTTCTTTTTCCCACACTGTAGCAACCCTAGCCTTTTTTCTTTCTTTTTTTAATTTCTTATGCACACTGAAGATGTCTCTGTTTCAGGCATTTTGCATTTGCAGTTCTCTCTTCTCAAAATTCCATACTCCTTTGTCTTTGTAAAGCTAATGTCTACTCGTCATTTAGCTGTCAGCTCAAGTGTCACCCATAAGGATGACTTTTCTGAACACCCTACCCAAAATAACCCATTATGTGAGCCACCTCTCTCCCATTAGCCTGTTTTATTTTCTTCACAGAATTTGTCACTATTTGACATTGTCTTGTTTATGTATTTGTTTATGGTTTTCATTGTCTTCTTTCTCTTCAACTTACTCAAGTCCCAGTAGACCTGAAGTCCCTTGAGGGTAGGGACCTGCTTTGTCTTGTGCATAGAACCATAATTCAACAATTATTGAATGAATGAATGAATTGGATTTGGAATGAAAATCAATGAGAATCAACATGAAAAGTTGACCTGAGTCCATTTCTCAATATTTGTTTACCTCTTTTATGCATGTATGCATTTATTCTGCTTTGGATACAACTTGGAAAACAGATGACTGTCAAAATATTGAACCTCAAAATATATTTTGATATAGTTTGAAGTGGCTGTTCAGAGGGACTGCAGACAGAAGTAATCCTGCAAAGCTGCCTTTTGTGGGAGAGAATTGCATCTGCAGTGAAAATCTGCATGGGTGTTGCCAGTCTTTCCTGAGACCCTTCCTTCTCCAACTCTAGAAAAGGTTAAGTAAGAGTCTGACACTTTTAAAGGTCTGAAAGAAATATTGTCCCTCTAGTCTCTGAGGACTGCTATCGGTGAGGTTTTGTCTGTATAACAGGAGATGTTTTGCTGGCCAGGCCTCCTCTTCTTCCTTTTCCATAACCTGTTTTGCCACCACAAACTGTTCTGCCATGCCCTCAGCCCCCATTCTTTTTGTAATTTCAAGATGGTATAAAGGCATAAACCATCTGGCTGTTTCTTAGAGTTGTCATATTTAATATAACTCCTGTGCACACATATGCACGTAAAAAAATGTGAATGCCTTTTCCTTATTAATCTGTGTATTATCAGTTTGTTTTATAGACTCACATTACTGAAACATTAAAGGAAAAATGTAAACCTCTTTACAGGACTGAGGGAGCAACAGAGCCCTGTGGAAATGTGACCATATGAGAAAAAGGCTATCTATACTGTCTTACTTATGTAGCTCTGTATCTTTGAACCCAAATGTTCAATATGAAAATCAAAGAAGAAAGCTTTTATTTGAAAATGAAATCTCTACAGAGGAGATTAGCATGTTATTGACATTTGTGCCCAAAATTTCTTTCTCAGAAATGAACAGTTGCCAGGTGTGAAGGACAAAGGGCCATACAGTTTCCCTCAATAGCAGCCACCATACTTAATTTTTTTCTTGGCTCAAATACATTCAATTATAGAATCATCATTAAATCAAAAATATCATCTGCCCCTAAAAGATTGTGTATACACCCCCCCGCCACAGACACACATTAGAGATGAATGTTTTTGTAAAGCCTAATAGGCTAGATTGTATCTTGCTATTTTCATAATGTCACAGCACAGCATTTCTTTCATTTTGGTCTAAAAATAAAATGTTTTATTAATCAGCAAAATGAGATTATTCATTGCAGACCATCATCATGTTCATGAAGATACATGGCTCAAAGTTAATTATAGATAGCTTTCAACTTACTAATCTGTTGATTATGCAAAATTTATTCCACCCACTTGTGTAGTTTTCCCGTAGAAATAATACCATGAAACAAATTCATGAGTGTACCAGTGCTGTTCAATAGAGCTCTCAATAATAATGGAAATATTCCATATTTGTACTGTCCATAAATGGCAGCCACTAGGCACATGTGGCCACTGAGCACTGAAAAGATGGCTAGCATAATTGAGTAACTTATTTTTTATTTTTTGAGTTGGAGTCTCGTTCTGTCACTCAGTCTGGAGTGCAGTGGCATGATTTTGGCTCACTGAAACCTCTGCCTTTCAGGTTAAAGTGATTCTCCTGCCTCAGCCTCCTGAGTAGCTGGGATTACAGGCACGTGCCCCCATGCCCAGCTAATTTTTGTACTTTTAGTAGAGACAGGGTTTTGCCATGCTGGCCAGGCTGGTCTCGAACTCCTGACCTCGTGATCTGCCTGCTGATTTTTAAATTTTATTTAACTTTAATTAACTTATTTTAAATAACCATATGTAGCTAGTGGCTTCTGTATTAGACAGCAGAGATAAATAACAATATCCTTAATGAAACTATACATTCAGAACTGGACAGTATGAAATTAAACTATCTACAAAGTTGTTACTTTACCAAAGATCATGCAGTTACCTTTTTCATAAAACATTTGCATTTTGACTATGAGAACAAATTTGGACAAATAGGCCACACTCATTCTCCTGAAATTCATGGACTCCTCTTGCTTACATAAAGAATTCCAAGAAGTAGAGGTTAATCACAAACTGGTAATTGGTAATAACTATTCCAAGAAGTACTGTATCTTTTAGCCAATCATCCAGTCACTTATTTTTGTTAACCCGTGGTATTTCTATATGAATAGACTGAGACTGCCTTGCTATTTCTCTTCAGTTTATCCTTAAAAATCGGAACAAACATATGAAAAAATGCTCATCATCACTGGTCATTAGAGAAATGCAAATCAAAACCACATTGAGATACTATCTCATGCCAGTTAGAATGGCGATCGTTAAAAAATCTGGAGACAACAGATGCTGGAGAGGATATGGAGAAATAGGGACACTTTTACACTGTTGATGGGAATGTAAATTAGTTCAACCATTGTGGAAGACAGTGTGTTGATTCCTTAAGGACCTAGAAATAGAAATTCCATTTGACCCAGCAATCCCATTACTGGGTATATATCCAAAGGGTTATAAATCGTTCTATTATAAAGACACATGCACACGCATGTTCACTGTGGCACTGTTTGCAATAGCAAAGACTTGGAACCAACCCAAATGCCTATCAATGATAGACTGGACAAAAAAAAAAAAATGTGGCACGTATAGACCATGGACTACTACACAGCCATAAAAAGCAATGAGTTCATGTCCTTTATAGGGACATGGATGAATCTGGAAACCATGATTCTCAGCAAACTGACACAAGAACAGAAAACCAAAACACTGCATGTTCTCACTCATAGGCTGGTGTTGAACAATGAGAATACGTGGACTCAGGGAGAGGAGCATCACACACTGGGGGCGGTTGCAGGGGGTCTAGGGAAGGGACAGCGGGGGGTGGGGAGGTTGGGGAGGGATAAAATGGGGAGAAATGCCGGATATAGTCAAAGGGGGAATAGAGGCAGCAAACCACCTGGTTATGCATGCACCTATGCAACAACCCTGCATGACCTGCACATATACCCCAGAATCTAAAGTAAAATTAAAAAAAAAGATCTGCTTGTAACTGCCCCAACTTGGAACACCTCTCAAACTTTGTTTGTAAGTGTGTTTTCTGGGTTGCAATCCTCAAATTTGGCTCAAATAAGCTCTCTACTTAGGTTAATTTTGCCTCACTTTTTTTGTTAACTTGACAACTGTTATTGTCAAATCATTGTCTACATTGGTAAGTCATGTGTGATAATCAGGTACCCTGAAAGGGCAGTAGGGAGAATCTGGAAGCAAGAGAGTCTGTATCTTCTAAGATACAGGGGAGTCATGTACTAGTAGATTTACATTATGCATTTACTTTAGAACTTAAACTCTCACAACAGCTAATAAATCTATTAAATATATGGAGATATGAAGACAATATTTAAAAATGTGCAAGGACAAACACTTTAGAATCCTTCACTCACCCTCCACCCCTTACCTCTAGGAACTTCATAATTGTATTTAAAGCAAAGTGATGAGATTTTTATACATCTGCATATAGACTTTATATTTTTCTTTCCTTTGTCTACTTCAGTGTTTGTCAACTTTTAGTAAGCAAATTATTTTATGGACTAGGTTGAGTACACAGAATTATGTGACGTATATTTTACAGATAATTTAAGGGCAATTTTTACATAATTGATTCTTGCCTTCCTTGCTGGGTGACTCTTCTGCCTCTTCCAGTACTTAATCCTTGCCCTTTTGTTAAAAATTATTTCCTCCCCCCAGGGTTACGAAGTAGATCAATTGAGTATTGCTTCAACCACATTTAAAGCATTTTTTTAAAAAATTCAAACCTGCAATTACCTGATTTTTCAAATGGTTTGTATGCCCAAAGGCCTAATTGCTAAGAGCAGAATTTCAAATAACCTAATACATTTCAAGCTTCTGGATACTCAATGATACTATCTATTTCCATTTCTGTCTTTTGTAATGTGTTTCAGGCCAGCTGAAGCTATGCATTTTTAGAATCTTTTCAGGGACAACTTATGAAAATTTTTCTTTGAGATTTTAATTGCAGAAAAGTGAATATTCCTTTCTCTAATTCTTGGATTTTTAAAATAAGTTTCTTAATCTTTGCTTATCTGGAAATCACATTAGATAATTTAAGATTGTCCAGTAATTCATCTCTTTATATGAATTAGTAAATTCCTCAGCATCATGCTGGAGGCTATTTGGGAAGTAAAAAGAAAAAAATCTCATAATGGTACCAATATTTAGATATTTAACAATATAGTTGTCATGAAGTAATCATAGATGAAAGAAATGTGAATGATTATCATTTTAGGGCTTGGCTTATAAGTTACCAACTATTTTACAAGTCTACTGTGTCTAAATGTTTAAATCAGTGATTTTTTACAAGTATATACTTGTTTTGTAAATCCTCTTGCAGGTTAACAAATTTTGATCAATATATAAAATATAATTATACTTCTGAACACACACACACACACACACACACACACACACACACACACACACGAAGAGAGAGAGAGAGAGAATTGGTATTTGTAAGATTTCTCGTCGAGTTCAAGGAGGAAACAGAGACCGGAGTGAGGAAATTAAAAGCTAATTTATTCAGCTCCCGGGAGAGGTTCTATGGTCCTGGAAAGGGGCCAGAGAAGTCGCGCTTCTCTTCTTGGGACGTGGGTTTTATAGGGACTAGAGGTAGCTGACTGACCGCGAGGAAACAAAGAGGAGGTAATTTCACTGGACACGAAAGTACTGGGGACGGACGAGGTGAACAAAGCGGAGGGATTTCTATTGGTCATGAAGGAACCGGGCACGGGCGAGGGGCTGGTCGAGGACGTACGGGGGAAGCTACCATAGGGCAGGTGTTTGGCGGACTTTTTCAAAATTTCGGCGGGTGCAGGGCTGAGATTGGAACGCGGAAACGGGTATGGGGAGCCCGTGTGGAGAGGGCAAATGCTGAGTAATGCGCTCAGAATGGTGGCCTAGTTTTCAGGCGCGGAGAGAGAGGGGCGTGTTCATTCAGCTCTCAACTGAGGCAACCAGCCTTACAGTATTTCTCTCAAAAAAAGGTTTGCTTACATTCTTAAACACTGACGTTTACCAGGATCATACATTTAGAAAAAATACTTAGATAATTTATTAAATGAGAATAGCCCAAGTCTTAGCATCTTTAAGAAACCCAAAGTAATTACAGTCCTCTGTACTCAAGTGTGTCTGCATCATTCAGTTGACACTGCCTTAAATTCTTCTACAGTACCATATGCAAATATGCTCACTTTTTGACAAAAGCAAATACTTCTTTGTGTCTTGCTTTTAACACCAAATGGAAAGATGAGTGAGAGAACAGACATGGTGCCTCATGTTCTTGAACAATTCCAAAAAGCATAGGTGCATGTTGCATACATGTCCATCTTCAAAGGCTTCTACTCCTGAATGACATCATACATACATTTCCTCATAAATATCTTTGCTGTCTTCATTTCTTGACTTAGGTCTTATTTTCTGATCATGTCACAATTTATCAACTTATTTCTACAAATATTATGAGGTACTTTTTATGTGCCAGCAATTTTACTAGATATTTTTAAATGGTGGTTGCCTGGAAGAAAATCACAGTGTAGTGACATTATCCTTTCATCATTATTCCACAGTCTTATTTACCTTCTTTATCACTTTGATTTATAAGACTATCATAGATATTTACTGAGCACTTACTAGAAGCTCAATACTTACTGAATAAAAGAAAATATAAATGTGCACGACACTGTGCTAGGCACTGAAGTTTAGAAAATCAGTTACGTTGCCTGTGTGTTGAAGTGGAATTCTGGTACTGCAAGCATATTAAGAGGCTGGGAATTATTTTTGTCTTTTCTATAATATGAGAAAAAATATTATTCCTCCCTTCCTTCCTAGAAAAAGACACAAAAGACAAATAAATCTAATGAATGAAATGTAAATATGGCTTCAAAATTCATTACATTTACTCAGAAGGGAGGCTGTTATCTTTAAGGTTTTCAGTCTTAGGACTCAGAAATCAGATTGAAAAAAAAATAATCCCATTACCACCACCCATGTTCTTCTGACCCAAATAGCTGTTACACAGTATGTCATCCCTCCATGTGGCCCTACCTATGCAAAATAGCTGCTCCTTGAGATAGATTTAACCTTTATTACTGGGATAAGTGCACTTTTCAAGCTGTAGTGCAGAAATGCTCTTCCAAGAGAAGTCAAGAGCAATAATTCCTCTATGTTGAGTGAGGAATTAGGGGATAAGGATGGCTTTATGATTTTTTAAAATATCTTTGGCATTTTTTTAAGCCAAGAGAAAAGTCTGGTTCTCAATTTAAAAAGAATTCTATAACATAAACTGTCTATATATTAGATATTCCTAACCATTTTCTACCCTTTAGTAATCCTACAACATTTTATTTGTATAATTGTCCAATAACCTTTATTGAACTGTAGTAAGGAGCCAAGCATTGAAGACTTAATCCGTGTTCTTAAAGAGTTCCCATCTTGCATGAGAGAAAATCACATGTGGCAGGGTTTCTGGCACCATAAATCAGACTTATATAACTAAAATTTGGAGCTAAGCAACCAGTAACAACTCTGTAATAATGATTTGTATCTAATGCCAAATGTAGGGAAAACTGCTTAAACTGTGTTAGTGACAGGTTTAAACAAACGGGTTTGACTATTGTACTGTGGCCTGGGGAGAGGAGAGGTACCGGTATTCCTATTGCAAAGGGATATAAAGGAAGACGTGGACCAATTCAATAAACGAAATTTCACAGTGGAACATGAGCTTCAGACAAGTGGATTCTTGAACACTGCATGGTGGCTGGTCCTTATATGATCAAGAAAAATGGGTCAAGTTTTTTTTGGCAGGTAGAAATCAAGTTTGCTAGTTAAAAGATTTAATTCACTTAGAAGTACTTGTTGAGATGTGGAGTACTTCGCTCTGCAGGTAACCCAGTGTTAAAGAGCATCTCATTTAGTTACAGATTGTTGAAATTCTATGGAGTATGAGAATTGAAGGAGGAGGCATCAGCAGCACCAAAATTGAAATGTTATTTGTAAGTGAATATAAGTTCAGAGAAGCTCCAGAAATATAACTTGGGAGAGATTTTAAGGAATTATATTTCCCATGTGTACAGAAGAGGATTAGGAGTCAGTACAAATTGGGTAGTGCATTCAAGAGTTAGTGGGATGTGGAGACATTAGGATAATATGTGAAAAATGAAGTGTAACTATTTATTGGTAGTTTTCTAATCTGCACATTCCTACCTGTGAATTGTTTTACTGTGTACTGGGCAAATCTGAATCACCTTGGCCCCATTATCTTTATCGGTATTCCTGCTCACATTCTTAAAAGATTCACCATGCATAATTGTAATCACTCTCATTTTCTTGACTCACACTAACAAGCATGAAAGGTCCAACATAAAGACTAATGTGATAGAGCTTCAGATCCAAGAAGATAATTTAGGCAGTAGTGGACAGGAAGACACAAATAGCAGTATTACACAATGGAAAATAATGTGTGTGTGTGAGAGAGAGAATGATTAATCACATGCTAAAAAATGGGCTTCTAAACTGATGAAGAATCAGCTGAGCTAATAAAAAATATTATGTCCAGAAAAGTCCTCAGTTTGATAACAAATTCATGATGGAAGAAAAAGCAACCCACAAGAATAACAAGTAATAGATCATGTTGTGATTTCTTTCAATGACAAAAAAATTTAGTATTTAACATATCTCAGATGACCTCCAAGGGGATAATGATTTGTTTTTAAGTAGCATTGTAAGAATCATTTGGAAAATATCTGAAAAAATTGTCAAAATAGAAAAATTACAATACATTTAGTTTAAAAGTCTTAATTGTCTTTTATTTGTGATTCTACAATGAGGCAACATCTTATTCTATAAAATAGAGTAAGTGTTCTGATGAGCTAAGCAGAGGAATTTGGCTTTAATAGGCAGAAAAGGACTGAAGAAATCAGAAACAGAAAACAAAAAGTGGATTGCTCAATTCCAAGTTGCTTTCCTTACATGTGGACTTCCTTGTTACAATGACTCATGTTTCCTGGAATCTATGGATTTGGGGAAAACTAGCCCCTTTCACAGTTTCCATTCATTACATGGCACTTTATACAAGTGATTCCATTCAGGTGTAGTCTGCTCTGATGGGACCTAGTACAGGAGCCTAAAACAATGGCCTCCCATAAATTTGTTTTGCAGTATTTAAAAAAAACATAAAAGCAACCATAATGTTAAAGAATTTATTTCTGATAAAAAAATTTCTGGGTTCTTGAGGACTTATGAATTTCTTCCAATAGTTCTGAACTGAGGAATGCTGTGTCCAACTCTATCCTCTTTGAAGTCTTTTTAAAATCTTTACCAACAATTTAATGTATTTTGGAAAATGTGTGCATTTCTTATTCAGCAAAATATCCATGAGGTCTTTTGCCACTATAATTTAGGGAACATCTCTATATATGACTCTTTAGAAACTTAGGGAATATATTTTAATCCAATTCGCTGGAATCTTTAAATGACTACTTTGGGGTGTGTGTGTGTGTGTGTGTGTGTTGTACTTTCTAGTCAACCCTAGCTACACATTGACAGCACCTGGAGAGCTCTGAAATAATGCCAGTGTGTGAATTTCATCACCAGAAAATCTTGACTTTTGTTTGGTTGGTTGGTTCGTTGAGATCTAGATGTGAGTATTTTGTAAAAAGCTCCTCATGGGTTTTTTTTTTTTTAATACTCTGTTATGGTTGAGAAATACTGTTTTAGAGGAAAACAATTTTCTTTTGATCTTATAATCCTTAACAGTTTCCCAATGCTGATTAATTATATTTCTGTATGGTTCAAATTGTCAGGGTCATGGTAGAAATGAGTTCTTGTAAGAGCCATGTCTGTCTTAATCCCATTCTCAGATGGTAATTTTTTATAAAAGAATCTTTAAAATCTGTAAGCATGATCCATAGTTTCCAAAGGTCAATATGAGAACAGTATTGTAGTCTATTTGTTTCAATAATTATTATCATGCATTACTCTAAAATGTTATTGGAACAGAAGTTTCACCTGCAACATCCCTTGATTTGACCACATTAAACAGTTGTGTATAAAAATGTGATGTTTCTATTTTAAAAATTGAGAAACTGAACAAAAACATATTGAGTTATGTCTAAACAAGCCATCTCTTTAGAGTTTACTATGATTCATTAGAATTGCTTCAAGACCTGCTTTGCTGAAAGGAACTAGCTTCATATTGACATAAACCAATAGAAGAGACTGATATTGGGAGTGAATGCAAAATGTAATTAGAAAGGCAGATGAGTAATACAGATGAGAACAGAAATTAAATGTCACAAAGCAAAATCTTCTAAGTTTAGAGACAGAAGCATTTACATTTAATATGACTTCTGCTTCTGATTCTTAAATACTTTTTTTACCTAATAGCTTCTTTCTTAATACCTGATTGCACTTGACTTTTTGGTGCACTTGCTGATTAGCAAACTGGCTTCATCAGGATAAAAATGTGTGTGTTTTTCAGGAGGAGAGGTGTTGCAAGAGGCTTCAAGAAAAATAAAATATTTCTATAGTGTTAATGTTTATGATAGAATGAATAGAAAACGGTGTGGACACAAAATAGAAAAATTCCTCCTAGAAGTCAGTTGCTTCACTCCTGCCATATTCTCGTGGGATCCCAAAGGCATCTCAAGGACCTTTTCAGTGTATTCTCTTGAAACACTGGCAGTTCATGGTAACACACTTAAGATTGTAGCTCCACTGCAGCAGAAAGAATGCTAATCCCAGTCAGGGGATCTAAAGTTCATGAGACTCTACGGACAAGGAGGGCACTATTTTAGGCAAAAAATAAATCTCTCTGAAATAAATCTTTGGTAAAAACAATTTACCAAAGTTTAATAAGCCTATTATTGTATTTTAAATAAGCTCTGCTACTTTATTACCTTTAATAATAAATATACATTATAATTTATTTAAAAAGTCACCGGGGATGCTCTGGATTAGAAGCAATTTTTGAGGTTTAATAGACTGTAAGTTCCTTTATTGCACTAAAATATTAAATTATTACTTTTACAAAAATCAGAATATTTATGCATAGCATGTTGTCCAGAAATACATTTTCAAATAGTTTCTGTGTTTGTAACTATTTTGTTTTGAAACATTATGTAGACAGATTACCTAGAGAATTGTCAGTGGGTATATCACGTGGGAAAATTCTCCCCCAACACAAACATACAAACACACTAGGGTGCTATGGGGAGTTTTTAACGTCCTATAAATTCAAGAGAGGTTTTCTTTTCTCCCTCATGTCTTAGCAATAAAGTAATCCTCTCCTCTGCAGTGGATAAGGGAATAATCAGGCAAATAGAAGTGCATGTGCCAGGGATATTATGACAAAAGAAAGCAGCCAAACTTAAATTTCATTTTATGGTCAACTTACAAACAGTTTTGTAAGTTGTTCGTTGCTTTCCAACAGTGAACAATAGGGCTGACATGGATGGGTGGTAAGCTCCAGGATATTTTTCTGCCTAAAGATCTATCTTTCCTTTCCTGTAGAATATCTCAAATTGCTTCATGAAAAAATGTTATTAGCCACGTGCATCTAACATAGCTCTGCTTGGACTGCAAATTCAGTTGTCTTTCCTATTAATGTTAGTATGGGTTGAGTTCAATAACTTAAGGTTATTTAATTAACAATTTTCAGTTTATACTATATGGTACCTGATACATTGTAGGCAGGTACAACATAGGCTTAATGGTGTAAGAGCAGATAAGCCAGTCTTTGAAATAGTAAGAAAAAGAAACTATTGATAATTTTAGCAGAAAATAAATGTACCTAAGGACAATGATAAGATACAGGCCAAATATCCAATTATAAGTTTCCTCCCTTACCTTTTGTATACTTTTGAATGAAGTATACAAAAGTATGTAAGAGGTATACTTTTGGCTGCTTGACCAGCCAATAGATGGATGTGAAACTCCAGCTCGGGGTTTTCTTCTGGGAAATTGAATCTTGCCCAGTTCATGGATGAAAGTGATTTTCCAATTGTTTCTATTTCCTAAATTACCCAGGTTTCTCTTGTGCTTGACCTATGAAGTTTGGTGCTTCATATATATTCTTTTTACATGTTTATAATCCTGTACATAGGAGTTTCTTTCTACTGAAAATTTAATTTCTCTCCAAACGTAAATGCAGTATGTAAATATAAACTATGCTGAAGAAAAGCATCACTCATTTCTTAATCTCTTTGCCTCAAAATGAACAAAAAATCAACAAACAAATGAACACATAGCTTACTTCTTCTGCAAGCCCTCACAACATTTTGGTTCCGAAAGGTAATACATTTTTTTAAAAAATCTTTTTCTTTTGGTAACTTGTGCATCTGGCTGACCTGATGTTTGTGATTTGTCACTTTAGTTGATATTAAGCTTTTACTTCCAGGAAAATTACTACATGTGCTATTGAATTGTACCCTTGCTAATTAAGGCCAAGACTCCTTTTAAACAAGTGTATCATATATGATAAGCTTGGTGAGTCATTTAAAAAGAGGCAGCTGCTGAGAGAAAAATCAAACCAAAATTTTCTGTGCTAAGGTCAAGTCTCCACATTCAAAGTTAAGTGGAAGATGAGTGTAAGAATTTGTATGATTTGCACAGAACTTAATTTTTAATTATGGGGGATTTGTGGTTTGTTTTCTCTGCCTTAATGTGCCATGAAGGATGAAATAAAGCTCAAGTCACTATGTATTTTTGTTGTAAAGGTAGAGGGTTAAATTGACTCATAATCAAGAAATATTCATTTTCAAAACAGCAGAGTCAGCTGCTACTGTATGATGTAGTTTTCTTGCTAGGAACACATTTTATGCAATATTGGGGTCATTTTTTCATTTCTGTGGGTAGGGTCTGGAGAGTTTCATGTATGTAGTGCCTCCTAGAATTCACTGTCATGAATTTTCCTGTAGGGAAGGGTGGCTAGTTCTGTAATGCCTTTTACTCTTACCTGTGAAGCCAGTGAAGTTTAATTTGCACTCCTCTCACAGCAGGAAGAATTGTAGGCATTATTCCACCTGTCCTAAGCTCTTTTGACTTTCTCTATGGCTTCCTTGACAGAAGATGCTAGAATATGTCAGATTCTTTTTTTTTCCTCTAGGAAGTTTCAGCAGTCTCCTCAGTTCCTTTTGCTCTCACTCTTCTTGGAAGTTCTTACTGCTAGAGTAGTTGGTATATTTATTTTGTTTGCCCTAAAGACAAAACATGATACGTTGCATTACCTAACAAACCAAATACACAGTGTTTAAAACCCTTGAAAGAAATGTCTTTAAAATATAGATGAAGACTGTAAATAGACTACTTAAAAATCAATTTTTCTAACTGTGAGCCATTATTTAGTCAATTTGTTAAAGCATGAATTCCATTATGCTGTTGTCACATTGTTAGGTATTGTTTGGCTTTTTTCCATCTGTCCAAGGAAAGATACATGAAGAAATTAAAAACGAATATGTTGATTTCTAAAAATTCTTCATTTAAGTGAAAATATTGTATAAATTTACCAAACTATAAAGTCATTTTCAGATTGCTGTGATTCCATGTCATTTTTATTTCCATCTGTTATAAAAGACCTTTGGGATTGAATGTTAGTACCTATGGCCTTAAGCCACATAGCAACAATATCTTTGAAATTCTCTTTGAACATTGCTTCAAACAACAATGAAATTAATGAGCTCTTCATAAATTAAATGGTCATTGTGCACTGTATAATTTTTTGGTGAATTGGATTATGAGATAGTTGTATACGAAGCTAATCAATTATCTCTATACTTAATTTTTCTATGCTTGAGAGCTTTAATTCAGAATCCAAATGATGTTTTTGCCTAGAGGGGAAACTATATTTCTAAATTCAACTAAATAATTGGACATCTGCCTATTTATATTTTTTAATAGAGTAACATATATTTTTTAAGGTTCTGTTGAAGGTTTCATCCCTATAGTCTTTATTTAACTAAATAAATATTTCCACATAATTTGAAAAAATATACAAAATACAGATATACTAAAGAAACACAAATATACTTATAAAATATGCAGAAATTACAGAATTAAATCTTTCATCTGAAACAAAAGATACATGGGAACAGATAGATGGATAGATGATAGATAGATAGAAAAATGAAAGGAGATAAGGTTTTGTGTGGTGTTTCTATAGAAATCTACAAGAATGATAAAGTTATACAATTTGGAACTATTGCTTCACTTATTTTCCTGTACAAACCAGATGTATCTGTGCCCAAGTTGTAACAATGAAACAGAACAGGGGCACCCTCTGAGAGGCCTGCCAGACACGCTGAAACACTCCCCAGTCAGCATGGAGATAATGGAAAATCTTGAGTTCCTTCCAGGGAACCTAACTAAGCACCTAACTAGCACTAAGAAGTAACTGAGTAACATTATAAGCAAGAAGGAAATAGTAGCTTAAAACACTATTAGCCATGGAGGTTAGAGTTATGAGATGTTCCCTATAGAAACTGAAGATAACATATATTTCTGAGTTGTTTTTCATGAATCTGGACTCCCCATCCCAGAGATTCACTGGCACGTAGACCTCAGGCATAAGGGAACTGAGGACTGACCTCTGACAGCTGATCTCTGTTCTGAAATTCGTCCTGGAGGGTTTTGGAGGAAGTCACACCCACAGTTAGAGCTAACATTCTTTTCTACTGACCCCAAAGTTTTAGATAAAGCTTTACCTTCTTAACCAATTGAAAAATCAGAAAAATCTTTGAAACTACCTATGACCTATAAGCCCCTGCTTTGAGATGTCTTGTCTTTTTAGGTCAAATCAATGAATAGACTCTATGTATTGATTTATGAGGTTGCTTTAACTGCCTCCCTGCCTTTAAACATCCTTAACCTGCAAGCCATTGGGAAAATTGGGTCTTGCCTTTGAGCTACCCAATTCTCCTTGCTTGGTGCCCTGCAATCACCCTCCTTTCTCCCACTGGAAACCTCTGTGTAGACATATGGCCTTATTGAACCAGAAGAGTGGACTCTGCTTCGGTTTGGTAACAAAAGTATTGATAAAGTAGTGGCATATCGATTTACCTAGCTTCTTTTTATTTGTAATTATTTCAAAAAGTCAGGTAAAACCATTAATGAATGACTGATTCCAGAACCTTTGAGAAAGTTTGAAGACAAAGCATCATCTAAGCTGGGCTAAAATATTTATAGATATATGAATACTCAGTATTACTTTTTGTAATATTATGGTTTGTATTCTTCAATACAAAGAAAAAGATAAACTGGTTTCTATATATCTGCATCTGGTAGCTTCAGTGCCCAATTATCTATTAACAATTACTTTTTCTTCTTTTATCATATATCTATTCTTCTGTTGACTTCTTTCTAAAAGAAGAATTTAAATATCATCAAATACCTATATTATATATATAAATAATTTATATGCATGTAAGACATGTATTTCATATGATATATATGTATATGTGTGTGTGCACATATTCAGGTGTGTATATGTATATATATGGTTGGTACAAAACTAATTGCAGTTTTGCCATTGAAAGTAACAGGAAAAGCTGCAATTACTTTTGCACCAACCTATACCGTATATCTATGTGTGTGTATATATATTCTAATCTAATATCCCTATCAAGCTAGCAGCATCTCTGATTCTTTTCATCTAGGATCAACTTGCTTGAGAGAATGTCTGCTTGTTTATTGCTTGTACATCAAACATTCAACACATGATCATTTGTCTTCTTCCCTTACCACTCTATTGAATCTGATCTCAACAAGGACAGGAATAAGTCTCTAGATGTTAAATACAATGACCACTCGATTTTGTCAGATAATGTTTGTCACTATTGGTAACAACTACTTCTTCACTATTGATAACAACTACTGTATCAATATTGATACATTGTTTGTCACTATTGATAAAACTACTTCTTCCCTAAAACCTGTTCTTTTTTTCAGTCCTGTGACATTAAACTCTCTCTCTTCTTCCATTTCTTACTGTGAATAATTCTTTCTGCTTTTTTTTTAGGGCCCTCTGACCATGTTAGTTCTAGTGTGTCTCTGAGGTTTGTACTAAGCCTACTTTTCTGAAGTCTGTACACTCTCTAAGATACCTCACTTGATCTCATGGCCTTTAAGAGGTGATTAGGTCATGAGGACTCTTCCCTTATGAATGGTTAAATGCCATTATCCAGGTAGTGGGTTAGTTATTGTGGGAGTAATATCCTGATTTAAAAAATGAAAATTTTCTAATTTACTCTCTCTGTCGCTTGTGCTCACTCGTTCCCTCACCTTTCTGCTTTTTTGCCCTTCTACCCATTTGCCATGTGATGAAAGCCTTGCCAGATGCCTGTGCCATGCTCTTGGACTTCCCAGCCTCCAGAGCCATGAGCCAAATACAATTCTATTTTATAAACTACCCAGTCTTTGGCATTCTGTTATGGCAGCAGAAAATATACTAAGACAACCAGTATATTTATCATTTCAATGAGCACTTGGCATCTATACTCTTTACCTAGATGTTTTAAGAAACTAAGTATTATTAATTAAATATTAAAAAATAACTAGATTAACATTTTAGCTTGCAATGGAACATAAAGCTTGACTTCTCCTCCTTTTTCCCATATTTTTCAATTGAGCAGTCACACATCTATAATAATAACACAGCTGCAAATCTATGTGCTGTACCATACCCCAGTCCCAGTGGGACCTGCAGGTCCACTGGGCAATCATTTATGAAAGTTACAAAGCACATTAAGTGAATTTCCCTTCTGGATGTGGATGTCTACATGTGTAGCTTAGGAAATGCAAAGCCAGCTACAAGGTATTATTTTCTCCTCATGGCAAAAGCAATTAGTATGCTAAAAAGCATGTGTCCTTCTAGGTCATTTTAGTTGCAAAATTTTTGCATGCAAATCTGTCTTATTAAGGATAAACAGGGCTTTCTTGTGAAAAGAAACAGCAGCAATCTTAGCTTCTGATATCAGGTGCACACACACACACACACACACAGAACACACATAAACATTAGAAAAGCAACATAATTCATAACGATTTGAAATCTATTGATTGTCATTTTTGCAAATAACTACAAATTGATACCCATTTTAGAAAATGTAATTGTGAAACAACTTGTTAAAAGTATAGCATACTTAGGCTACAATTTTGTAGGACATTTAGGGTAATGCACATGCCAGACTTTGAAAACATGTGTTTAAAAAATATCTTTATTAAGTTCTTTGTGATTTCCCAGAAGAGATAAGGTCAAATTATCTTTGTTGCTCTGGATTTATTATAAGGACACAGGAAAGGAAAATAGCTGGGGAAACATCCTTGGCAGCTCGACATTTATTTTGGATCTCAGACTTCCAAGCTCACATAAATGATCTCATGGAGAATAGGAGCCTGAGCCCAGTATTATTTAAAGAATTGGAGCTAAACTCCAGTAGCTTGCTTCTTCCTGTGTACCTAGAATTTGTACTTCCCAGAGAGAGGATTTGATTAGGATAATGTACCAACTCAGGGAGCAGTTGCTTCTCTCATGTCTGATCTCCACAGAATGACCTTGGCTTAGATACCATTCACTGTCCCACCAAAGAAAGCCAGTGATGTTTTGTTGATGCTGCAGATATGACATAAGCAATCATATTCCAGAGAAACCACTTGGAATTGCTTTTCTACAAGAAGCATACTGTGAAAGACTCTAAGCACTGGTATAAAATAAACTTCTCTCAAAATTACTAAACCGTTTTTTAAAATTTAAAATAAAACAAAATTTGGAGCCCTAGAGTACTTGCTAGAGTAGGTTAGGTCATACTGTGGTAAAAAATTTGTTCCCAAATACCAGTGGCTTAACACAGCAAAGATATATTTCTTGCTCATTTAATCTGCAGATCAGTGACCATGCCATGTTTGAAATCTGAACACCACATTTGACTACCAAGTAGGCCAAAATGCTTCGATATTTTGACATCATCGTCATCTCAAAATCTCACTCCCGGAGAATAAAAAATTTTGCAAACTCACACACATGCTATATACTGTACATTGAGTAATACCTATTAATTCCACACATAGTCAGTCGTCCAGAACTAGTCACATAACCTCAGCTTCAGCCAGGTGCAGTGGGAAGTGTGGAGAAGCTATCCAGTGAGTATACAAGTCTGTTGTCACACTCAGTTTCCTCATCTTAAAAATAGTCATGCTCACAATAAGGTACAGGATTATTATGAGTCAGTGATATATAGTAATTTAGGACCACTGTATAACAAATGAAACAATAAATCTAATGTGCTTAGGACATATTTGTCAAATAGCAAATACTAAAAGAATAATAACCACCATTATTATAGTGCCAGAAAAGGAACTATTTGCATGACAGGTGCCTAGAGTTTCATAGATTCTTTTTATAGTACATTATAATTTTAAGGATCACTTCAAAACAATTTCATGAACTTTAGATATTATTTTTATTTCCTCCATCTATTTTCCTTGGTGATTTTACTTTCATCTGATTGAATGACATTTTTAGTTTGAAACACTTGAGCATTTGATTTTATCGTAATAATTGAAAACATTGTTTTCAAGAGGGAACTTGGTTTATGACTGCAGGTACCGATGTATTTGGATTAGACTTAGATATTGGACATGAGGAAATTTTTAACCAAAATTTTATGCTCTTTCCATAGATTTAATGGGCCATAGTTATTCAAATCCATTCAAGTCAATGTGTTTATTTTGTGCATGTAACTGTGTTCTAGAAGCTACAAAGATGAATCAGGCATATCTGTGGCCTCAAAAAGTTACAATATTGATGACTAGGTAGAAAAATATATACATAGTGATAATACATGCAGATTAAGTTCTAAGGGTCAGTAAAATATATAATATTCAGCCAGGTAGCCATGGAAGGTAACTCAAAAGAGAAGGGTTTTAGAGATAATGTCAATAGACGTACAGGATTTCAGAAGGTGGAGAGAGCAGTCCCTAGCCTAGAAACAAAGATTGTTATGATGTACACTTGGAAAAAATAGACTACACTCATGTAAAGGGCTTTTGAAGACTATAGTAACAAATATTGCTTAACCTGTTAAGTAAAGTGGATCTGCAAAAACTTTATTTTTATTTCTTTCACATACCATAGCCAGGTTTTATATAGACAAAAATTTCCCTACTTTTTTTTTTTTAAAAAACTAGAAAGTTCCTGAATTTAACATTATTTCCCACAAAAAATAGGAAACTTTATGTCTCCAAAAACTGTTTGACCTTGTGTTACCACTTTTTCTTCTGAAATATTTTTCCAATTAACCTTCAGTCCATTCTAAACCTGATAAGACAAATGAAACAATGCACCCAATATAGATGGTAAGAGCTAATGTGTATATAAGTTAATGCTGCAGCTTTCCATTTCTCTTTCTGAGACTTTTGGGAGCTTTGAAGGAGTGGGGAGAAAATCAAATGAAGGATTTTTGAAAATTTGTCAAGATTTTCCAAATAGAAAACTTTTTAAAATAAATTAATGGAAGGCCTGATATTTTTGCATATATAAGAAAGTTTCCAGTAAGATTTCTTTACTTGTTGGATCTGTCACATAGAAGGATGCTGTGATTAGTATATTCAACCTTAATATTTGGAAAACTGATTAGATTAAATACAACATGACAATAGTTTGAAATTATATTTGGCTGATGTGTTTGATGTTGATTTGTGAAGAACAATGTCACCAGAAAAAGTTTTGTTGTATCTGGAGAAATTAGGCCTTAGAAAGAATTCTTTTCAAAATAATTCCTTGTTGAATTGTAAATACATTTCCTTTTGTAACAAGCCACTGGAAACAGGATAGTTATATTTTCATTTAGTAATAACCTTTTTAAAAAAGTTCTGGTTGAATATTTTTAAAATAACTGCTAATTATGTACAGCAGCAAACCATAGAGCATGCATTTTAAATATCAAGTAATAATATAAATTATACTAAGAGTCTTGTTATAATTACATGTGCCAAAAAACAGAGCAAATGAAGATAAATATTAACTTTAATCTGTTTACATAGATAAATAGATGTATATAGGTGCCTGAATAAATGTTACAGTGAAAATATTATTTCTAAATGCATCAGGCTTTAGTTTTGTTATACATTGATGGCACACTATAAGGGACATGAGCAAAAATAATGGAGGCTTTTCATTTTTTGCAATGGATTATTTTCTGCTATTCATTTGGCAGAGGCCTGTAATAAACTTGATTGTTTCTTTTGGCTTTGTTTCAGTTCAAAACTGGAAACCATGGTTGCTTCAGAGTCACTTAATGCTATTTTACTTAGAACCATTATGCTCTTGTCATTTCGCAAAATTATGTGTGAGAAATGATTCTCAGCAAGCATTCTTGGACATGAGAAAGAATTTCTACTATTTCCCAAACAACATCAATTTCAGTTTGTACTCAGTGTAAATGCAAATACCTAAACACAATGTTGTTAAAGAATAAGTGACAGCCTACAGAATGAGAGAAAATATCTTTAAGATATACACTGACAAGGGGTTAATGTCCAAAATACATAAGGAGCTCAAGCAATTTAACAGTAAAAAAATCAAATAAACTAATTTTAAAATGAGCAAAAGATTGAAGTAGAAATTTCTCAAAAAAAGAAAAAGAAATTGTCAACAAGTGTATAAAAATATCACTCCACATCCCTAAACATCAAGGAAATGTAAATCAAAACCACCATGAGGTATCTCCCCAGTTAGAAAGGCTATTATCAAAAGACAAAGATAACAGGTATTGGCATGGATGTGGAGAAAGGGGAACTCTTACACTCTATCAGAAGAAATGTAAGTTAGTACAGCTACTATGAAAAATCATATGGAAATTTTGCAAAAATTCAGAATATAACTAACATATTATTCAGCAATTTTTCTACTGAGTATATATCCAAAAAATGAAATCAGTATGTCCAAGAGATACCTGCACTCTCATGTTTATTCACAATAGCCAAGACACAGAATCAATCTAAGTGTAAATTGATAGGTGAATGAATAAGGAAAATATACAGAAATGAATAAGAAAATGAATAAGGAAATTAAGAAATAAGAAATGAATAAGGAAAATATACAGAATGAAATACTATTGAGTCATAAAAGAGAAAGAATCCTGTAATTTGCAACCACATGAATGAACCTGGAGGACATTATGTTAAGTAAAATAAGCCAGGCACAGAAAGACAAGTACCTCATGATCTCACTCATATGTGGAATCTTAAAAAGTTTATATTATATAAGGTAGAGAGTATAATGGTGGTTACCAGAAGCAGAGGTGGTTGGGGGAGACAGAGAGATGGGAAGATGTTGTTTGTCAAAGGATACATAGTAAGATGGAGGAAAATGTCATGTGACCTATTGTGCAGCAAGGTGACTATAGTTAAGGGTGATATATTATATTCATAAAAAAATGTAAGAAAGTGGTTATTTGTTATGTGCTCTACCCACAGAAAAGATAACTGTTACTTATAAAAGGATAACTAGAGGTAATGCATTTGTTAACTAACTAGATTTAACCATTTCACAATGTGTGTGTGTGTGTGTGTGTGTGTGTGTATAAAATGCTGTATATATCATGAATGTATATATTATATACTTTAAATTATGTTGTGCATGGTAAAAACATACAATGTTATCTATCATCTTAGCAAAATTTAAAAACAAAGATGGTATTGTTGATGAGAATATGCTGACATGCTATATTGTTAGGAATGTCTATAGAATGCTTTTTCATAATTAAAGCCATGTTCTTATTAGTTTAAAAAAAGCTCTCTTTACCAACATTGTGATATATTTATAATCTGAGATGTATTATATTAGTAACTGTCAATTTGAGATAAATGCAGACGCTTTCCTTCTAAAAATGATTGCGTTATTTTAAAAAGGTATAATAATTTTTATCTTTTTTGCTTCTTTACTTCTGATTCAGGGAATCCCACAAGTTTCTCAGACACTTGGCTTTCCAGAGTGAAACTTTATAGAAAGAAGCCTGATAGTTGCCATATAGTTGAAATTACAGTAGATTTGTGTGGTATTTACTTTTCAGTAATCATAGGGCATTCAATAATCTATTTCTTCCCTTTTCTTTCACCAAATATTTTCCACATACCTGCCCTCTTGTGACCCTGATTCCTGAGGAATTGAGGAAGCTTTTGTGTTCCTAATATGCCATTATGATATATATTCCTACATAGACATCATTGCTCCCCATTGAGGTGCTCTGAGAAAGTCATACCTTCCTGCCCATCTGCATATTTCCCCTTTATTTTTTCTACTTGAAGCCATATATCCCATTCCAACCCCTTCTTTGCCCATAGTTTTCAGCTCAAAATGAGAACTTTTTGTTTCAACTAGTGTAAGTCATTCATTGAAAGGGATAATAACTCAGTAGGGATCAAGAAATGACTAGAAAAATGGTTAAGAACAGAGTTATATTTTCCAAGTAAAAGGAGAACAAACATGAGAAAATAACTAAAAGCACACTAAGTTTCATGTCTGGGTAAATGTCGATTTCATCATTTGGTCTTCATGCCTAACAACTCTCTTAAGGAATAATGTCAGAGCAATTCTGAAATCTCCTCATGCATGCATAAATTGTAACTTTCATTCTCATTTACATGCAATAACTAGTAGATGCTCCTGGAAACTAGCTAGCAAAATATACATTACTCTCAGCCATCGTAAACATCTATTCACATTTCTTCCAAAAAAGCATTTTCTTATAAAGCTATATTAGGAGTTGGCATACTCTGTAGCATTTTGTTATAAGAAGAAGTTGTTTGAAAAGTCGTTGGTAGTCTGCCCCACGTTTGTTGAAAGAATTACCATATTTGTACCTACAGGCAATTTTTCTGTCTGACATATTTTCTTCAAAACAATGATTTCCAAAAATGTAGTTGTGCATTAAAATGCTCGAGGGAGTTTTACAAAAGCTAGATGAACAGCTATCTAGATTTGGTGAATCAGGATTCCTAGGCTGAGAGCAGTAATCTGCATTTTTATCAAGATGTGTGTATTAGTCTGTTCTCACACTGCTATTAAGAATACTATGGGAGACTGGGTAATTATAAAGGAAAGAGGTTTAATTGACTCATCGTTCTGGAGGCTTAACAGGGAGTGTGGCTAGGAGCCCTCAGGAAACTTACAATCATGGCAGAAGGTGAAGAGGAAGCAGGCACCTTCTTTGCGAGGTGGCAGGAGGGAATGTGGGAGAGAATGAGGAAGTGACACACTTTAAAGCCACCAGCTCTCATGAGAACACACTATCACAAGAAAAGCATGCAAGGAAACTGCCCCCATGATCCAATCACCTCCCACCTGGTCTCTCCACTGGCACATGGGGATCATAATTCAAAATGAGATTTGGGTGGGGACACAAAGCCAAACCATATCACTCTGTGACCTGGATCTTGAAGACACTACTCTGAGTCTTTTTATGCCCATTCTGAACATCTTAGATGAATAGATCTTAAACCTAGTCAGTTATCTAAATCATCTTGGGAGCTTTTAAAATACGTAATACTCACAGGTCCCATCCACAAAATCATGATTATGTAGATCTAAGGATGGTCAACCAGAATCTGGAATTTTCAAAAGCATCTCAGATGATGCTTGTCAGAGCTAAATTTAAGAATGCCACCTTGAAAAATATCAATAGCAATCTTATCTGTAGTATTCTGAAGGTTTAGAAAAATCCAAATTTGGGAATCATCTGACTTTTTTTTAAATGCACAGAGTAAATGCAAGTATTTGACTGCTTAAATGTGAAAACGTAAAATAGCTATTATTTACATTTCTTAAAAATGTTATTACACTGTTGTATTTTTTAAAAATATGTGCCAGATTTTAATTGCAATGTTTAGTACATTTTACATATTACAAATATGTATATGTATACAAATGGAATATCTGAAGTGGTTCTCCTTCCTAGTTATCATATTATCCTGTTCAATCCCTGAAAAACTTATTAGAATGTTTTATTTATTTGTTCTTATGTCTTTTCTCCTTAAAATATTAACTCCATGAGGATAAGAACTCTATGCTATATTCACTAGTGCACTCCTAGGGTCTAGAGCATTGACTGGTACATGGTTGGTGCTCAATACATATTTATTGAAAGAACAGATTTATATTATACATGTATATAATATTTATGTGTGGATAGTATATGCAAAACATATATCTATATATGAAATTGACATATTAACCAATCATTCATACACATGCACACATACACAATGTAGGTATGATTTCCTAGCTGCTAACAAAAGCACATTTTATTAATCATGTAATTTCTCTTATACACAAAGGCATTTGAGTCTCTTCCAAATCCCAAAAAAAAAGGAAATTTAGTAGTCAAAAATATAGCTTCATTTCTTTCATCTGAGAGGGACCTGCAGGCTGTGATTTGGATTTTCTATTAGCATTTTTTAAGAGGAGTCACACTGCTCCTCAGGTGTTATCACTCACACTTAAAGTACTACCTGAAGAGCAGCTGAATCATCCTGGAATCACAGTGCCTCATGAGGAATGTGTCAACTATTTAATCTTCATTCACATGATGGAAAGTGCAGTTAACGACACTGTTATATTGTCACATTGCTGAACTTCAGAATCAAGTCACTAAAAATATTTTCTCACTTTGTAAGATAGTGAGGATTCTAAAAGCTTGACTCTAAAAAACATCTTTAAAAGATGAGGTCTTTATGACCGCATATTTTGTCTCTGGGTAGTAACCTTTCCAATTGAAGAGTATATTTCAGAGGTATTCAGCTTAGGGGATTCTTGGTTCCTCAGACAAGTTAGAGGACTGAGTGTGCCTCTGCATGAGGAGACTGGTGTAAGTAGGGCATACTCATTATTTTCTTCACTTACACATTCATTCATTACACAATCTTCACTCTAGTACCTTTTGTATTTCAGGCACTGTGTCAGGCCTCCTATAGGAAATGAAGGACAGTATTAATGATAGATTCAGTACAGTGTGGTAGGTGCTAGGACAGTGGTATATACAGAGGCCTCTGAGTCAAACAAGGGCATCTATAGGCAGTGGTATCAAGGATGGCTGCCTGGAGCTGCAGGTACTTGTGCTGAGTCTTGAGGATGGGTAATATTTACTCATTCCACACATATTTATTGAGTGCCTTCTTCGGAACCAGGCTTAACTTTGGGCATACTGTGGAGAAACTAAACAGACATGTACATTGCCCTCATGGAACTTGCAGCCTGGGAGGGAGCACAGACAAAAAACAAATAGTCTCCAAGTAAAAATATGTGATAAGTGAGGGAAAAATGCAAAAAGCTGTAAGAACATTGCAGCTGGACCAAAATTTTTATTAATTGCTCAAGGTAAATGTTTCTTTGAAGAAATGGCATTTGAGCTGACTTCTTGTTAAGCAGAAGTTAGCCAAGCAAGGACAGAGAGAAGAGAGTATCTCAGATCACAAGAACAGAGTTTCTTTTATTTTATTCAAAGAACATCGGTCTAAAAAATGCAAAAATAAAGAAAATGGGGTTTTACATCAACTTTACTGCGCATTATGTTAATTTAAAATTTTAGAACTCAGCCAAAAGTGCGGATTTGAAAAATAATATAAAAATAGCCTGAAAAATGCCTTTATTCTTTTTAAATTGTTTCCCCTGTTTTGTTTTCAATTTTTAATTTTTATGGGTAGATAGTAGATATATATATTTTTGGGGTACATGAGATATTTTGATACAGGCATGTAATGTCTAATGTGTATCTATCACCTTAAGCATTTATGATTTCTTTGTGTTACAAACATTCCAGTTATAGTTTTTTAGTTATTTTTAAATGGATAATAGATTACTGTTAACTGTAATCATTCTGTTGTGCTATCAAAATGCTAGATCTTATTCATCCTATTTTTGTATGCTCTGTGGTTTTACTTATTTATTTTTAAATTATCAAAGATGAGCAAGAGGTATTTTAGAAATAGTTGTTAGATTGTTGTGGTTTTTTTTTTTTTTAATTGCATTTTAGGTTTTGGGGTACATGTGAAAAACATGCAAGGTTGTTGCATAGGTGCATACGTGGCAGTATGATTTGCTGCCTCCCTCCCCTTCACCTATATCTGGCATTTCTCCCCATGCTATCCCTCCCCAACTCCCCACCCCCCCCGCTATCCCCCCTCCCCCCCAACAGACCTCCGTGTATAGTGCTCCCCTCCCTGTGTCCATGTGTTCTCCTTGTTCAACACCCGCCTATGAGTGAGAATGTTGTGTTTTTTAAATTATGTAGTCGCTTTTGATTTTATGATTTTATTGCCATTGGGTTTTAATTTTTTTAATTTTCACAAATCAGCTTATATTTGGCTCGATGCAGCCACCGAACACTGTAAAATACACACAGACTATACCCACTGTAGAATTACGGCCTTTCTTACCTTTCATTCTTCAACAAACTTTTCTATTTATTGTTCTCTAGTCATGATAATTTACTCTTTTCAGATTGTATTCTTTGTCCATCTCCACTTTCAGTACATTTACGTTCTCAGTCAGTATTACCATCGTGCAATACAGCACATTCATTAGGTCTCCGCTTCTGGTCTTCAGTGATGCAAATGCTTTCTTGTGTGTAAAGAGGCAAAGACTTTCATTTGGTTTTTAATCTAAGAGGGCAATAGGTAAATCACAGTTTCTGAACCAAGAACTCCCAAGTCTTCTTTGAGGAACTGACATTTAAACTGAACATTAGTGAGACTGGCCGTGTAGTAATGAGAGAGAAAAGCAGTCCAAGAGAATAAGGGAGAGACAGACATTTCAGGCAGTGGGACCTGGCATGTGCAGAATGAAAGCATTATGACTCATTCAAGGAACCATTGTTAGTTTTGAGGGCTATACTGAAGTGTAAAGACAGAGAAAAAAGAAACAGAGGTGTTTCAGTGTTTGCTTTATTCAGAGGAAGGAAACAAGAGAAAGGAAGATGAAAAATGATCAATTCTTATGGTGAAATTCATGGCTTTGTCTCTCCAGCATCAGTTCTTGCTTCATCTTGCAATAGCATCCCAGTTTCCATGGGTTCTTCTCTCCCCTTAAGTCCGAGTGGTTCAGAATTGAATGAACCCCTGGTTCTAAGCCTGCGTACAATCTGATAATTACATCTCCTTGGCCAAAATGATTGGTTCAGAGTTTGACTTATTACCCAATTAGGGACAATGACTTCGATTCCAGAAACTTTTCCAAAACTTTTGGGAGGAGGAAATCTCTCTCTTAAATAAAATTGGGGCTGGAAGCTTCTAAGGCTGGCATAGCAAAGGCCAATAAAGAGTAAATCCAATAGGGAGGAATACAGAAGTTAATGATTGTGAGAAAACTACCAGCACATAAGACTGCTTGGCCTTACGGACACAATCACATCCAAAGCTATAGGCATTACAGTGACATGAACCAAAACATTTCCTTTTAACATAAAGTAAGCTTGGGTTGGGTTTCTGTTCTTGCAATTAAAGGTCCTACATTATATAAAGTTTAACAGGACAAATTTCTGTTCTCCTAAATCTAAAACATCAACATTTCTGGAGCTTCTCAATTTCAATAGCACATCACAGATTTCTTTCATCTTAATTTTCCAAATTGACAATTGGAATTGTCAATTTGTAAAATTAAGATGTCATTTCCAAGATGACAATTCCAATTGTCAATTTGGAAAATTAAGATGTCATTTAATTTAAGCTTGTCATTACATTGGACTTACCTTTTTAAAAACATTAGAATAGGAAAATATTTCATTTATCATCTTTCTAGTTTTGTTTTTCCTAAAGCTAGTAATACATTAAGAGTAAATGTATATTCTATATTAAAGTTTTACTTCTATCCCAGAATCATGCATAGTAAACTGCTTCTTGCTTTTTCTAGAAATGTCTTGCTGGAAAAAATTGATCTTAAGACCTTGGTTATCCAACGATAGATGTTTTATTTTTAGCATTATCTTTTTTTGCTTATTCTACAACAAATATTATGTCCTTCAACTGATATTTCAGAATGTTAAGCAATTTTTGCATCTTTCTAAAGCCAATAAAGATATAGCTTCCTTAAATGACTGCCTAGAGCCTACATAATCTCCTTTAAATCTTCTAGGATATTTGATCTGCTGATTCAAATAGTTTTTTCAGTAATATGTTTTCTACTTTATTGATCTGATAAACTGACTGAGACACTGAGGTACTAGTGTCATAAAAAATGAGAAAGTTCAGTGAGGCAAAGCCTATGCTTAGAGTTAATGACATATTTATAGAGATAAAAGGAGCTGCTATATTACACTGGAGATTTAAATTTTTTAAATTCCAATGTTAAAAAACAAATATTTTAATTTATTCACAATCTCTAATCCAAATACACAAATGATATTTCCCTTAATTCCACACATAGTTGAAGATATATTAAGGAGCACCCTAAACCCAAATTACATGTGGGTATTTTAGAGGCACAGTAGAGCTACTAAGTTTGAGATAATGAGAGCTGATTTCAGTAAAAAGCATGCTAAAATGACGTGGTGAAAAGTAATGCTCAGCCACAAAGACCACCCTGTTGAGAAGGTACAGGCTCTTGTTTCTTAAAGAGGCATTTGGGCAAATGGTCAAGTAAACAGACTAGAACCGGGCTTGGAAAATGATAAGAAATTTGTGTTTGTTGATGGGGGAAAATGTGTGTGTGAGAGAGAGAATAAGCATAGAGTATTTTCTAAGAGCCTAGGCTTAGCTGACACTTAAATGCAAATTAAAATTTGAACCCACAACTTACTAACAGAGTGGTCTTTGTCAAGTGACTTCACTTTTTTAATTGCATTTTAATTTTTAATTTGTATGGATACATAATTGTACATATTTAGGGGATGCCTGCAATAGTTTAGTACAAGAACATGTTTAATGACCAGAGTAATCAGGAAATCCATCACCTCAAACATTTATTATTTACTTATTAGGAACATTCCAATTCTGTTCTTTTAGTTATATTCTAATATATAACATTATTGTTAACTATAGTTGCCTTATTGTGCTACTGAACATTAGATCTTATTTTTTTTAAATCTAACTGTATTTTTGTACCCATTAACCAACCCATATTTAATCCCCCTTCCCACCACCCTTCCCAACATCTGGTAACCATTGTCGTACTCCCTACTTACATGAGACCAATGTTTTAGCTCCCACATATGACTGAGATATGCAGTATTTGTCATTCTATGCCTAGCTTATTTCATGAAATATGACCTGCAGTTCTATCCATGTTGTTACAAATGACAGGATTTTATTTTTTAGTGGCTGAATAATATGCCACCATGTATATATACACCATATTTTCTTTATCCATTCATCTATTGGTGGACACTTAGATTGATTCCATATCCTGGCTATTGTGAATAGGGCTGCAATGAACTTGGAGGTACAGATATTTCTTCAATATAATGATTTCCCTTTTTTGAGGTGGGATGAGTACACAGACAGTAGTGGAATTGCTGGATCACATGTTAGTTATATTTTTAGTTTTTTTTGAGGCACCTCCAAATTGTTCTCCATAGTATCTGTACTAATTTATTTTCCCATCAAAAGTGTACAAGGGTTCTCCTTTCTTGGCATTCTCATCCAACATCTATTATTGTCTTTTTATAAAAGCCCTTTAACTGATATCTCATTGCAATTTCGATTTGAAGTTTTATGATGATTAGCCACATTGAACATGTTTTCATATACATATTGGCCATTTGTATGTCTTCTCTTGAAAAATGTCTCTTTAGATCTTTTGCCCATTTTTAAATCAGATTTTGTGTTTTGCTATTGAGTTGATTGAACTTCTTATATATTCTGGTTATTAATCACTTGTCAAAGGGGCAGTTTGCAAATATTTTCTCTCTTTCTGTGGGTTGTATTTTCACTTTGTTACTTTATTTGCTGTGCAGAAGCTTTTTAGCTTTATGTGATCTCATTTGTCTATTTTTATTTTGTTGCTTGCACTGTTGGGGTCTTAAGAAATCTTTGCTCAGATCAATGTCTTAGAGCATTTCTCCAATGTTTTCTTCCTGTAGTTTGATAGTTTCAGATATTAAATTTAAATATTTGATCAATTTTTATTTGATTTTTTTGTATATGGTGAGACATAAGGTTTAATTTCATTCTTCTGCATTTGAATAAATAGTTTTCTCAGCAACATTTATTGAAGAGACTATCCTTTCCCAAAAGTATGTTCTTGGCAGCTTTGTCAAAAATGAGTTGACTGTAAATGTGTAGTTTTATTTCTGGGTTCTCTATTCTGTTCCATTGGTCTATGTGTCTGTTTTCATACCAGTACCATACTGTTTTGGTTACTATAGCTTTGTAATATAATTTGAAATCAGGCAATATGATGCTCTCAACTCTGTTCTTTTTGCTCAGGATTGCTTTGGCTATTTGGCCTCTTTTGTGGTTCCATATAAATTTTGAGATTTGTTTTCTATTTCTGAGAAAAATGAATAGACTTTACTTTGAATTTGATTAACTCTTGGGGAACCTCAGTTATCTTATCCTGGCAAGTGGCTTGATATGGATGTCAGTTTCTTCATGTGTATAAAAAGTATATGATATCAACATTATGAACTGTTGAGAAATTTAATGAGACCATTTACATAAAGCTCTTTGTAGAGTGTCTGATATTTAATAAGTACTCAGCAAATGTTAAATAATATAATTATAATTAAGATGGTGACAGCAAATTATTATTTGGGATTCTGGAAATTAAGAGGACCTGAGAAGTAAGACCATATTATTCAGAGAAAAAAAACTGCACTAGCTTGAGTACAGAAGCTTAGTCTTAGAAGGACATATAACATTCTGCTGTCTGCAAAGCAGGAATCACAAAAAGATAGTAGGTCAATAAGGGTGGATTGTGAGAGGGATAGAGAGAGAGATTAAAAGTGTCTAGCACATCACAGATCTTTGGGCTTGTATAAAGTTCAATTCTATTTCAATACCCCAAGGGCTAATGGAGTTGGGATTACTTTGACACTTTTCATCTGGTTCAACATTATCAAATGAGATGTCCAAGAGCTTCAAATTAGACAATCAGCAGATCCAGCTGTGTGAATTAGAACTGGCAAAGGCAGGGATATGAAACTACATGATGCATGCCAAGCTCTTGGAACAATGCCAACGAATATTACTTGTAATTGTTGTGATATCCTTCTTGACACTTTCTACTCTTGACTTACCTGATAACCAGGGTTGCCAGATTTAGCAAATAAATAATACAAGGTGCTCAGTTACATTTGTTTACCAGAGAAGCTATGACTAATTTTAAATATAGATATTTCCCAAATGTTGCATGTATTTAATAACCTCAGTGATAACCCACTTTCCTGGATTTCCTTTTTTCCTCTGCTATACATTCTGAGTCTTCATTGGTGATTCCTTCTCCCCATGAACGACATTGACCTTGTATCCCATGTGTCAAACTTCTTCCTACCTTGTAAACTTAGCATATGGTATTGTCTTTGAAAAAAAAAATCATTCTACCACTGTTAGCCTGGCTGCGTTAGGCTTACCCTTTAAGTCTGGACATACTCATATTATCCCCACATTAAGTTAAATTCTTTATCATATAGTTTCACAGCACAACTTGCAGTGCATATTACATTTACATTTGTTGAATGTTGATTGCTATCTTTCAGCTAAACTCTATGGGGCAAGAATGATGTTTGACTTAATCTCTACTGAGTCTCCTGCACTTGGGACAGAAAACATACTTAATAAACATGTGTAGAATGTAGCAGGAATAACTTTTGTTACGATGATTATTAACAAGCACTAGTATTTTGCTCTGCATTTTTCCAAAATATTTCAAAAATACTAAAAAGAATGCTTCTATTACATACGAATGAGATGTTAGTCATCAACAAGTTTCCATTGAGTATTGATTATTCCTGTTTTCTAATATAATAATACATATTAACTGAGCATCTGTAATGTCCCCGGTGCTGTGGGAAGTGCTTACAATATTCAATTGTATCCACAGTCAATCATAATGAAATCAATTTTAATTCACAGAACGTTAATTAATAATCTAGAATGTCAGCTGGTTAACTTAATATTTGGCAGGATATTGTTATTTGGAAAACAATTACTTATAAACCAGGGATACTTAATATGGGCAGGACAACTCAAGATATCAAGCACAAAACAGAAAGTTTTTGGTGAGTAAAGGGAGTTAGTGGCAGCATAAAGATATAATGTCACAATATTCAATAATTTGATTCTTTCTTTTCCAATATTTAGAGGTCATTTCTGTCTAGATGATGAATATTATAATTATTAAACTCAAATAAGATACTTATTGACTGTAAATTTTTACATAATATCTTTTGTTTTACTAAGCCATTAAAAATAACTGTCATAACTCATCCCACCAGAAGTATCATAATTTTCTAAATATTATAATTAGTTCCGTTATAAATATTTTTAAATAATGTTCAATGTTGAAAAGCCACAGATGTCTTATCAATAACATAATTACAAATTATTTCTTTGTTGTGAATAGTTCCCATATGATGAGTAATTTTACTCCTATAAATGAATGTTTCAGTTTCTGCAAATGATATAATCTACTTTTTTTTTTTTTGAGACGGAGTTTCACTCTTGTTACCCAGGCTGGAGTGCAATGGCGCGATCTCGGCTCACCGCAACCTCCGCCTCCTGGGTTCAGGCAATTCTCCTGCCTCAGCCTCCTGAGTAGCTGGGATTACAGGCATGTGCCACCATGCCCAGCTAATTTTTTGTATTTTTAGTAGAGATGGGGTTTCACCATGTTGACCAGGATGGTCTCGATCTCTTGACCTTGTGATCCACCCGCCTCGGCCTCCCAAAGTGCTGGGATTACAGGCGTGAGCCACCGCGCCTGGCCATCTACCTTTTTTAAATGCTTAGTATCTACCCTTTCTGAGGACTGTAACTCCCTGTTCCCATAATACAGGTTGTTTAAAATTATTCAGAGACAAGAGAAAATATTAAAGAAAGATATTGTCAAGATTTTACTATAGTTATTAGACTATATTAATACAAGTTCCTACAATAAAGTCAAGGTTGGATACAACCACATTTTTATATTATTTATCTTATTTTAATACATGTATAATAGAAGCTTAGTGTGCTTGCACACATACTTTGTTTTATTGTGCTTTATTTCTTGTGCTCCAAATATATTATGTTTCTTAGAAATTGATGGTTTGTGACAACCCTGTGTCAAGCAAGTATTTTGGAATAATTTGTCCAATAGCATCTGCTCACTTGGTGTCTCTGTGTCATATTATGGTAATTCTTACAAAATGTTAAACTTTTTCAGTTTTATAATACGTTATGGTGTTCTGTGATCAGGGATCTTTGATGTGACTGTTGTAATTGTTTTGAGGGTACCACAAACCACATGAATATAAGATGATGGACTTAATCAATAAATGCAGGTGTTCTGACTGCTTCATCGAGCAGCTGTTCTCCCATAGCTTCCTCTCTCTTCCAGCCTCACTATTCCCTGAGACACAACAATATTGAAATTAGTCCTGTTAATAATCCTAGAGTGGGCTCTATATGTTCGAGTGAAAGAAATAGTTACAAGTAACTCTTTAAATAAAAGTATCTCATTTTAAATAAAAATCTAGAAATGATTTAGTTTAGTGAGGAAGGTACATCAGAGGCCAAAATAGGCCAAAAAGCTAGGCCTCTTGGGCCAAATAGTTAACCAAGTTGTGCATGCAAAGAAAAAGTTATTGAAGGAAATGAAAAGTGCTATTCCAATGAACATGCAAATGATAACAAAGGGAAATAGCTTTATTGCTGATATGGAGAAGGTTTTAGTGGTCTGGATGGAAGATCAAATTGGCCATAGCAGTTCCTTAAGTCAAAACATAAGCCAGAGCAAGGCCGTAACTGTCTTCAATTCCATGAGGACTAAGAGAGACAAGGGAGCTGCAGAAGAAAAGCAAGAAGCTAACAGAGGTTAGTTCATGGAGTTTAAGGAAATAAGACATCTCAGGATACAAAATCATTGTGCAGAAATCACAAGCATTTCTATACACCGATAACAGACTAACACAGAGCCAAATCATGAGCGAACTCCCATTCACAATTACTACAAAGAGAATAAGACACCTAGGAATACAACTAACAAAGGATGTAAAGAACCTTTTCGAGGAGAACTACAAACCACTGCTCAAGGAAATAAGAGAGGACACAAACAAATGGAGAAACGTTCCATGCTCATGGTTAGGAAGATTCAATATCGTGAAAATGGCCATACTGCCCAAAGTAATTTATGGATTCAACACTATCCCCATCAAGCTACCAATGACCTTCTTCAGAGAACTGGAAAAAAACACTTTAAACTTCATATGGAACCAAAAGAGAGCCCACATAGCTGAGACAATTCTAATCAAAAAGAACAAAGCTGGAGGCATCATGCTACAATGTAGAAAGTGTACGGACTTCTCAGCATCTATCCGAACATTCCCATGCAATACTCTTTTAACATGGAGAATTCAACTCCAAAATGGCATTAAAAATTGCATCTTTTGAGAGTCTTAAAATAGAGCTGTTAACATATTAGCAATCTGTTAGCAGTCTGGACTGTCATGAGCAAGAACCCACGCACAGTATGAGCCATTGTTTATTTTTGGTCACACCGAGAAAGTATAACATTTATTTTAATAAACTAAGGCATAAAAATCCCCAGCAGGTTGAGATGCACCAAATGGGATATTGATAGACAACAAAATGTTGTTGACTCTTTATAAGGACAGAGGACAGACTGGGAGCTTGCAGCTTGATTTTAACTCTTATAAAAATAGGCAAGCCATTCTCTTGGTCACTCTAGGAAGGAATCTCAATTACTATGCTAGCTTTTTCCTCAAGTGGTGATTGGTTGATGCCATTATTTACAATCCACGAGGATTGTTTTTCAAAGAGATACTCGGTTGGAAACATGAAACAGTATGCTCTTAGCCAGCTGTACTGAGTTATTTTTATTCCCCTTTGGGAATAGTAAAGTATGATTCTGCACATACAGTACATGATTATGGCAAGACATTTTAAATGGTACAGTATTGGGCATGAATGGTAGGTACCAGGGTTAACATTGGGCAATGCCTGCAGAGCATAATTCATACTACCTATCTCTGGTGGTTGATATCCTGAAAAGGAGAAGCTCATAGTAATCTTATTATTATACATAATGCATGTATATCTATGGAGATAACTTTTATGCTTAATTTTTGAATTTGGTCTTTCACTTGGAGTCAGAAATGGAAAATTACTGACTTGAAACACAGAGGCTGAAGAAAAGAAAATAGAAATAGGACTTTGATGAGAATGCATAGGCTGGTGTGCAGTGCACAGACTGTACTTGCATAAGAATGACAAGCCCCTCAAATGAAGGAATTTCTGCAGGAGAATGGCCATCACAGGTGGGAAGCAATTTTAGACATAGTGGATTCCTCACTAGAGACCTGGGACCAGAGTAAGAGACATCATTAGCACAATAATGTACTACACAAGATGAAAACTGCATCAGCAGAGCAATCCTATGTGCTTACATGAGACAAATAATTTCTGTTTTCTTTTCACTTACAGTAGAAGTAGTCACATACTTTTCTTTTTTCCCTTCTGAAAAGCTTTTTTTTTTTTCAGAAACTCATAAACCGTTGTCCACAACCATAACTGACTGTTTTCTCAAGAGTGAGTTCTTAACCTCATTCTCTTTGGTTGTTGAAGAATTAAGTGAACTGATGAGTTTTGAAGAGATAGGACAGGTGGTGGAAATATTTCTTACTTGCAATAGCATATTGATGGAGCCCAAGAAAAGTTCAATTTCATAGATTATGACGGCTAGAGTGCAAAAGAGTATACGCATAAGTTTGCAAAACAAGTTGCAGGCATTTGGAACTGGAGTGCTGAGCTCTGCAATTTCAAGATTGGGTTGAAAAGGTGAGTTGATGTGGAACTTCTGGCATCTGGACATTTTCAGGAAGCTGTTGTATGGAAGAGATACATTCACTTAAAATGTTTGAGGACATTTACTCCATATAACAGTGTTAGAAATGCAGCTGTGAGTAAGAAAACACTATGCTGGCTCTCATGAAGCTTATAGCCTCATACTAGTTTTTATCGATAAGATATTGTTTTTCTTGGGAAATGATTTGGCTTTTACATTGTTTTCAATGGCTCGTGTGTCAGGTTATGTGTTTGTTTAAAATAAGCCAATGTCCAATACTCTGCAGTAAAATAACTTTATTTTTATTTTTTCCCAATTCATCATGAAAATGAAATGTGTTGATCAAACATTTCATGAGGCAATGTATAGATTTTTGGATTCTCCAAAGTGATTAACTTTCTGGAACTATATTTAATCTTCTAGAGATAAACTAGAAAGATGAAGGTTTCAATTGGCAGGAATAGCTACTCATTCATCTTGGTTGTCAATGTTAAAAAAACAACAAAAGCAGAAAAGCAAGCAAGTAAGAAAAGACAAGATTCCTTGAAGTATTTTGTGGAAATTTATCTCCTTACCTTAATGTGGTCAGTAGCCACAGCTTTATTAACCCATGGCAGTGGACCCAATTAAATCACACTTTTATGTCTTTGGAATTTTTATTTCACTAGAAATTTCTCTCCACTTTGATATTCCATCTCTCTGTAGCACTTTTGCTACTTAGATTATCTCTGTCTCACTGATTTAATTGTTTTCCTTTTGAAACTACTTAGATAATTTCCAGAGATAAATGATTTTATCATAAAAATATAATTCAGATAAATATCAGTTTTAAAAACACACAAGAATATATAATGTTTTAAATAATAAACATTGACATGTTTTAGATTTGTGTCCCCACCCGAATTTCATGTCAAATTTTAGTACCCAGTGTTGGAGGAGGGGCCTTGTAAGAGGTGATTTGATCATGGGATCAAATATCCCCCTTGCTATTATCATGATAGTGAGTGAGTTCTCATGGGATCTGGTTATTTAAAAGTGTGTAGAATCTCCCCCTTTACTCTCTTCCACCTGCTCTGACCATGTGAAGAAGTGTCTCCTTCCTATTTACCTTCTGCCATAATTGTAAATGTCCTGAGTCCTCCCCAGTCATGCTTCCTGTACAGCTTCTGTAATCATGAGCCAATTAAACCTCTTTTCTTTATAAATTACCCAGTCTCATGTATTTTTTATATCAGTGTGAGAACAGACTAATACAGAAAATTGATACCACGAAGTGGGACACTGCTATAAAGATACCTGAAAGTATGAAAGCAGCTTTGCAGTTGGGTAATGGGAAGAGGTTGGAAGAGTGTGGAGGGCTCAGAAGAAGAAAGCAAGATAAGGGAACATCTGGAACTTCCTAGATACTTGTTATATTCTTGTGACCAGACTGCTAATTGTGATATGGATAATGAAGTCCAGGCTGAAGAGGTCTTAGATGGAGATGGGGAACTTACTGAGAACTGAAGCAACAATCACTTTTGCTATGTCTTGGCAAAGAGTTTGGAGATATTGTGCCCCTGCTCTAGAAATCTGTGGAACTTTGAACTTGAGAGTGATGATTTAGGGCATTTGGTAGAAGAAATTTCTAAGCAGCAAGACATTTAAGACATGACCTGGCTGCTTCTAGAAGCTTATTCTTATATTCATGAGCAAAAAAGATGTAAAACTAGAACATATATTTAAAAGGGAAGCAGAATATAAAAATTTGAAGTTTGCAACCTGGCCATATGGTAGGAAAGAAAAACCCATTTCTGGGGAAAAATTTAAGCTGACTTCAGAAATTTGCATAAGTAAAGGGGAGCCAAATGTCGGTAGCCAGGATAATGGGGATAATGCCTTGAAGGCATTTCAGAGACCTTCAAGGCAGCTTCTCCCATTGCAGTCCTGGAGGCCTATGAAGGAAGAATGGTTTCGTGGGCCAGGGCCAGGGCCAGAGCCAGGGCCCTCCTTCTCTGTGCAGGCTCAGGACATGGCACCCTGCACTGTAGTTTTTCCAGCTCCAGCCATGGCTAAAAGGAGGCAATATAAGCTCAGGCTGTTGTTTAAGAAGGTACAAGCCATAAGCCTTAATGGCTTTCATGTGGTGTTAAATCTATAGGGATGTAGGGTGTGAGAGTTGAGGCTTGGGAGCCTGCACCTGTATTTCAGAGAATGTATTGAAATGCCTGAATGTCCAGGCAGAAGTCTGCTTCAGGGATGGAGGCTTCATGGAGAATGTCTACTAGGGCAAGTGCCAAGAGGAAATGTGGGGTTGGAGCCCTCATACAGAGTCTCCACAGGGGGACTGCCTATTGGACCTGTGAGAAGCAGTCCACCATCCTTCAGATCCCAGAATAGAATGGCAGATCCACTGACAGCTTGTACAATGCTTTTGGAAAAGCCTCAGGCATTCAACACCAGCCCACGAAAGCAGCTGCAGGGGCTGTACCCTGCAGAGCCATAGAAGTAGAGCTTCCCAAGATCTTGGGAGCTCACCCCTTGGATCAGTGTTGCCTGGATCTGAGACATGGAGTCAAAGGAGATTATTTTGGAGCTTTAAGATGTAATGACTGCCCTGCTGGGTTTTGGATTTGCACAAGGCCTGTTGTCCCTGCTTTTGGCTGATTTCTCCTTTTTGGAAAGAGAGTATTTACCGAATGCATTCCCCCCTGTTGCATCTTGGAAGTAACTAACTTGTTTTGATTTTATAGGCTCATAGGTGGAAGCAACTAACCTTGTCTCAGATGAGCTGTTAGACTGTGAACTATTTTGTTAATGCTGAAGTGAGTTAAGACTTGAGGGACTATTGAGAAGAGATGATTGTGTTTTGCAAAGTGAAAAGCACATGAGATTTGAGAGGGACCAGGCACAGAATGATATGGTTTGGATTTGTGTCCCCACCTAAATCTCATGCCAAATTGTAATTCCCAGTTTTGGAGGAGAGGCCTGGTAGGCAGTGACTGAATTCTGAGGGTGGACTTCCTCTTTGCTGTTCTTGCGACAGTGAGTGAGTTTTCGTGAGATGCGGTTGTTTAAAAGTATGTGGGGAGGGATAACATGGGGAGAAATGCTGGCTATAGTCAAAGGGGGAATAGAGGCAGCAAACCACCTGGTTATGTATGCACCTATGCAACAACCCTGCATGACCTGCACATGTACCCCAGAACCTAAAGCAAAAAAAAGAAAAAGTATGTAGCACCTCCCCTTTCTCTCTCTTCCTCCTGCTCTGGCTATGTGAAAAGATGCCTCCTTCCTCTTCACCTTCTGCTATGATTGTAAGTTTCCTGAGACCTCCTCAACCATGCTTCAGGTACAGCCTGTGAAACCATGAGCCAGTAAAATATCTTTTCTTTATAAATTATTCGACTTAGTTATTTTTAGCAGTTCAAAAATGGACTAAAGCAAATGTGTTATTAAGTTCTACTAGATATTTATAATTTCTAGTTTCAGCATTTCAAAACCAATAGCTTTCTGTCGTACTAGTCATGCAGCTCATGCAAATGGTGAGTTTTAGAAAATAAGAGCCTGGCTTTTGCATCTTGTTGAAATCATTCCTAAACCTTTTTTTTTCTATTGGAGAAGCTGATACTAAATCTCTCAAAGTGAAATCTGTTCTCATCATTGCCCTGGTATATACACAGCTTAACTGGCTTTTCTGTTCTTAGGAACCTAGGAAGGCCACTGTTTCAGAAAGAGCCATGAGAAATAATTTAGCCATTCTGTGAGAAATTAAAATTAGCCCAATGATTTTTGTGAAGAAGAACTTATTTAATGTGACTCCTAGAGGACAGAAAAAAAAAATGTCCCATCACTAACAGCCATATCCCAGCCTTTCTTGGTTAAAGCACAGGTATTAAAAAAAGAATCTCCTCTGAGTGTGGAAACCATTCACTTCATTGAACTGGTAATGAGATTTATGGTAACTATAGAGAACCATGTATATGAATATCTTACTATTCATTAGCTGAAAAATCCTGGGTAAATTACTTATTTGCACAGAAGATGCTTCAATTAGAAAATTGCCATAACAATAAAACCTACCTCATAGAGTCGTTATGCACACCAAATGAGTTAATATTATAAAACATTGAATACTGCCATTTGAGAAGCACTTTATTGTTTTGGTGCTCTATAAAGAAAATTACAAAGACATCAGAATAAAAAAATATAGTGCATCAGTGATTACTTGCACACTGAGTCTTCATCAAATATTAGATTTCCATCCTCAATTCCTTTTTCCTATATGAGAAAAGAGGTGGAATAAACAACTAACTTCAAAGTATATGAGAGTCTTCAGAGTGTGGTCATTAGTTGTCATGCTCCCTAGGTTCAAATCCTGATTACTATGGACTTGTTTGATCTTAGGCAAAGATCTTAAACCACACTGTACTTTATTTTTGTCATTTGTGAAACAATAGTACTTGACACATATAATTATTTTATGAGGATTAATTAATATGACGGATGATACAGATTTAGCCATTACAATGCCATTGTAAATTTTCTCTTTTTTTTTCTTTTAAGTTCTGGGATACATGTGCTGAATGTGCAGGTTTGTTACATAGGTATACATGTACCATGGTGGTTTGCTGCACTGTTCAACCAGTCATCTAGGGTTTTAAGCCCTACATGTATTAGGTATTTGTCCCAATGCTCTCTCTGCCCTCCCCACAATCCCTGACAAGTCTCAATGTGTGATATGCCTCTCCCTGTGTCCATGTGTCCTCATTCTTCAACTCCCATTTATGACTGAGAACACGTGATATTTGGTTTTCTGTTCCTGTGATAGTTTGCTGAGGATTATGATTTCCAGCTTCATTCATGTCCCTGCAAAGGACATGAGCTCATTTTTTTGTATGGCTGCATAGTATTCCATGGTGTATATTTGCCACATTTTCTTTATTCAGTTTATCGTTGATGGGCATTTGGGTTGGTTCCAAATCTTTGCTATTGGAAATAGTGCTGAAATAAACATATGTGTGCATGTTTTTTATAGTAGAATAATTTTTAATCTTTTTCAGTATATACCCTGTAATGGGATTGCTGGGTCAAATATTTCTGGTTCTAGATCCTTCAGAAATTGCCACACTGTCTTCCACAATGGTTGAACTAATTTACACTCCCACCAACAGTGTAAAAGCATTCCTATTTCTCCACATCCTCACCAGCATGTTGTTTCCAGACTTTTTAATAATTGCCATTCTAACTATGAGATGGTATCTCATTGTGGTTTTCATATGTATTTCTCTGATGACCAGTGATGATGAGCTGTTTTTCATGTTTGTTGGCTGCATAAATGTCTTCTTTTAAGAAGTGTCTGTTCATATCCTTCACCCAGTTTGATGCGGTTGTTTGTTTTTTCCTTGTAAATTTGTTTAATTTCCTTGTATATTCTGAATATTAGCCCTTTGTCAGATGAATAGATTGCAAAATTTTTCTCCCATTTGTAGGTTGCCTTTCATTCTGATGATTCTTTCTTTTACTGGGCAGAAGTTCTTTAGTTTAATTAGATCCCAGTTATCAATTTTAGCTTGTATTACAGTTGCTTTTGGTGTTTTAGCCCATGCTTATGTCCTGAATGGTATTGCATAAGTATTCTTCTAGGGTGTTTATGGTTTTATGTTTAAGTCTTTAATACATCTTGAGTTAATTTTTATATAAAGTGTGAGAAAAGGGTCCAGTTTCTGTTTTCTGCATATGGCTAGCCAATTTTCCCAGTGATTTATTAAATAGGGAATCCTTTCCCCATTGCTTGTTTTTATCAGGTTTGTTGAAGATCAGATGGTGGTAGATGTATGATGTTATTTCTGAGGCCTCTGTGCTGTTCCAGAATATACAAGGATATGTGTTTTGGTGCCAGTACCATACGGTTTTGGTTACTGTAGCCTTATAGTACAGTTTTAAGTCAGGTAGCATGATGACTCCAGATTTTGTCTTTTTGCTTAGAATAGTCTTGGCAACACAGGCTCTTTTTTGGTTCCATATGAAATTTAAAGTAGTTTTTTCTAATTCTTTGAAGAAAGTCAATGGTTCAAAGCTTCATGGGAATAACATTGAATCTATAAATTACTTTGGGCAGTATGGCCATTTCCATGATATTGATTCTTCCTATCCATAAGCATGGAATATTTTTTCATTTGTTTGTGTCCTGTCTTATTTCCTTGAACAGTGGTGTCTGGTTCTCCTTGAAGAGGTCCTTCACATTCCCTGTAAGTTGTATTACTAGGTGTTTTATTTTCTTTGTAGCAATTGTGAATGGGAGTTAACTCATGATTTGGCTCTCTGCTTGTCATAATGCTTGCGATTTTTGCCCATTGATTTTGTATCCTGAGACTTTGTTGTATCCTGAGACTTAAGAGTTTTGGGACTGAGATGATGGGGTTTTCTAAATATACAATCATGTTATCGGCAAATAGAGACAGTTTGACTTCCTCTTTTCCTATCTGAATACACTTTCTTTCTTTCTCTTGCCTGATTGCTCTGGCCAGAACTTCCAACACTATGTTGAATAGGAATAGTAAGAAAGGACATTCTTGTCTTGTGCTGGTTTTCAAAGGGAAACTTTATCCCAGAGGGGCACTAGCCTGATGCCAGCCCCTGTTGGGAGGTCTTTCCCAGGTAGAGGGCATGGGGGTCAGGAACCTATGTGAGGAGGCAGTCTGTCCCTTAGTAGATCTCGAGTGTTGTACTGGGAGAATCCTCCTTGTCAGGATCTACTGCTGTTTTCAGAGCTGACAAGTAGGAATGTTTAAGTCTGCTGAAGCTGTACCCACAGCTGCCCCTTCCCCCAGGTGCTCTGTCCCAGGGAGATGGGAGTTTTACCTATAAGCCCCTGACTGGGGCTGTTGCCCAGTAAAGAGGAATCTAGATAGACAGCCTGGCCACAGCCACTTTGCTGCACTGTGTTGAGTTCCACCCAGTCTGAATTTCCAGACCTCCTTAGCACTGTCAGGGGAAAACTACCTACCCAAGCCTCAAAAATGGCAGACTGATACCCCACCAAGCTTGATTGTTCCAGGTCAACTTCAGACTGTTGTGCTGGCAGTGAGAATTTTAAGCCAGTGGTTCTTAGTTTGCTGCGCTCTGTGAAAGTGGGACCTGCTGAGAGAGACCATTTGGCTCCCTGGCTTCAACCCCCTTTCTAGGGGAGTGAACAGTTAGTTCTGTCTTACTGGAGTTCCAGGTGCCAATGGGATGTGAAAAAATAAAAAAAAAACTCCTGCAGCTATCTCAGTGTCTGCCCAAACAGCTGCCCATTTTTGCTTTAAACCCAAGGCCCTGGTGGTATAGGCACAAAAGGTAATCTCCTGGTCTGCAGACTGCAAAATCCATGGGAAAAATGTAGTATCTGGGTTGGATAGCACAGTGCCTCATGGCTTCCCTGGGCTGGGAAAGGGAGGCCCCTTGCTCCTCGTACTTCCTGGATGAGGCAATGCCCACCCTGCTTCTGCTTGCCCTCCGTGAGCTGCACCCACTGCCAAACCAGTCCCAGTGAGATGAACAGAGTACCTCAGTTGGGAATGCAAAAATCACCCACCTTCTGCATTGGTCTCACTGGGAGCTGCAGACTAGAGCTGTTCCTATTCCACCATCTTGCCAGATCCCCCTGTAAATTTTCGATGATGCTGTTTTTATTATTATTGTTAGTATATTACATACCAATAGTTGAATAAAATATTACAAAAATAGATGACAGAGGGTAACATGTTTCACCCAAGTTAGACTGGTTAGTTATTTAAAGAACAGTGTCTCAACTTTATTATTATTATCATTGGCATACCTATGAATTTAGTGAATAGTGGCACAAAACTAAGTAAAATAGGGTGTCAAAACGAGCTAAAAAACTAAGAAACTATTTCTTTACTGGTCATCTAAAGACTAGTATCACTGTACTCAAATATATGAAGTTGAGTATTTTATTACTCAGATGGCTTTCCTACTATGTGAAATGATTGCTTTCCTTATATAAAGTATATCAAAATGAGCTTCTGAAATTTTGTCCTCAGGTTGCAGAGCTGGAAGAGAAACTGTTGTCAGGAACACGATGAAACCAGATATGGGGTCTTAACAAACCTGGGTTGGAAAAAGAGTTTGATAGTTCAACTTTCATGAGAAATGTGGAGTAGAAAGGAGTGAAAAATCTGGTTTCCTCCTCCACTGTTTTCCATTTCATTATTGAAGTATTTCAATTCTCTGGACAATGAAATAAGGGAGTACATAATAGGTGGCTGTCCAAAGACAATATTCCTCTTCAGCACCAATAATATTTTAAGTTTACGCTAAAATACCAGGTGGGACCTCTATGATGATTTTAGCTTAAGGCAATGCTAAATCCTGAGAATTGCTGAAGCACTTTGAAGAACAGCATCCCAAGCTCTATTCCACAAGCTGTCTTTGATGATTGATAAATTATAATGGCAATTAATGTACTTAATTTCAAAAATTAAATAGATACCTATTTTCTTTCAAGGTTTGTTACAGTATGCAGCATTTTTTCAAAGATATTCAGACTCATTTGTTGTTTGCCTCAGGTTTAGTATTCATTGCCTGCCTTCCTGCAGCTCTTCAATAGGTCTCTCTGACATGAACCCACCAGAGGTATGTCAGTGTGCTTCCACTACCCAATTGTTCTATACTCCAAATAAAGAATGACCTTTTTCTCTAGTGCGACTTCTGAAAATTGGATGCTTTATTTGAAAACACAAAGAAAATGTGACTCTTTCTCATGTTGTTCTCTCTGCAGGCAGGCCATTACACTAATGCCTTCAGCTTTTCACAGAGCTCAGATTGCTTTGTTGGATGCTTTGAAATGTCTGGTCATTATAATTTAGTCACTCAAGACCCCTAACTTAAAAATTCTAGTTATAGAATAATTGTGATGCCATAGGAAGCAAATTAAGCAAGCTGTCTACTCTTGGGAAATGTTAACAAATACCTGTGGATACTGAGAAGAGTCCATGGGGAAGAAAATGAGCCACACGAGGTCGGAATAACTTACTATGCTATTAATAATATCTTCCTTCTTATTCAGGGGCTATTTGTTTTTATTAAATACCAAAACACTGAGGCATTGAAAATATTGAAGTCTAGCTGTTTTGATAAAAAATACAATATAGATTTTTTTTAAGTTTAGCTAACAGTTTTTGAAAGCTGATTATTGGTCAGACCCTATGCCTAAGACTTTATATATATATATTCCTTCACCTAATCTTCACAGTGATCTGTGATCTAAGACTTTTACCGATATTCAATGAGATAACATAGAAAAAATACTAGCAATAAATGGCTTCTGACACAAAGTAATTGTGGTATTTTGATTTTTCTTACTTATTGCAATTAGATGAGACTTAAGCATACAAGGTCATGATATATATAATCATAAATGCTTGTGCTAATTGCAATGATCAAAAAAATTTAAACACATTTGAATTATAAATTGACTTAAGAGAAGTGTATCTGACTTGGTTCCTTCAGATGTTCTCACCTATATTTCTTATATACTGATCACTATGAAGACATAAAGTTTTTATTTTATTTATTTTTTTTTATTGTATTTTAGATTTTGGGGTACATGTGAAGAACATGCAAGATTGTTGCATAGGTACATACATGGCAGTGTGATTTGCTGCCTTCCTCCCCATCACCTATATCTGGCATTTCTCCCCATGCTATCTCTGCCCAACTCCCCACCCACCATTGTCCCTCCCATGTTTCTTCCCGACAGACCCCAGTGTGTGATGCTCCCCTCCCTGTGTCCATGTGTTCTCATTTAAAGCGGCCTTTGGAGAGCATGTAATGAAATTGGAAAATCATTCTAAGCTTGCAGAAAACTTATGGAATAATAGATGTTGGTATACAGTCAAATGCTAAATGGTAAGATGTAGGCAACTGACTAAAAATAGAGTTTGGAGAATTTTCCTGGAGGAAATAAAGCTTGCTTAAGTCTTCAAAATTGAAAGTTTAGGTGATATTATTTTAAAGAGGAAAATAAAAAAAAGAAAACTGTAAGTAATACCCAAGGTTTCTCTCCATAGTGAGGAGTGGGAAATGAGTTCTTAAAGATTCTTAATGCTCATGGATGGAAAAAATAAATATTGTTAATATGGCTATGCTACCCAAAGAAATTTACAGATTCAATGCTATTCTTATAAAACTACCAATGACATTCTTCAATAAAACTAGAAAAAGCTATTTTAAAATTCATATGGAACCAAAAAAGAGCCTGAATAGCCAAGGCAATTCTAAACAAAAGAAAACGCTGGAGGCATCATATTACCCATTCAAACTATACTACAAGGCTACGGTAACCAAAAAGGCATGATATTGGTACAAAAACAGACACATAGACCAGTGGAACAGAATGAAGAGCCCAGAAATACAGCTGCACAACTAAAACCATTTGATCTTCAATAAAGGTGACAAAAACAAGCAATGGAAAAAAGACTTCCTCTTCAATGAATGGTTCTGGGATAAGTGGCTGGCCATATACAGAAGATTGAAGCTGGATCCCTTCCTTACACTATATACAAAAATCAATTCAAGATGGATTAAAAACTTAAGTGTAAAACTTAAAACTTTAAAAACCCTGGGAGATAACCTAGGAAATACCATTCTGAGCATAGGCCTTGGCAAAGATTTTGTGACAAAGTTTCCAAAAGCAATTGCAACAACAACAAAAATGACAGATGGAACCTAATTAAACTAAACAGCTTCTGGACAGGAGAAGAAACTACCAACAGAATAAACAGGCAACCTACAGAATGGGAGAAAACATTTGCAAACTATGCAACCAACAAAGGTCTAAAATCCAGAATCTATAAGGAACTCAAATAAACAAGCAAAGGGCCAGGCGTTGGCTCACACTTGTAATCCCAACACTTTGGGAGGCCAAGGTGGATGGATCACCTGAGGTCTGAAGTTCGAGACCAACCTGACTAACATGGTGAAACCCCGTCTCTACTGAAATTACAAGAATTATCTGGGCGTGGTAGTAAGGATCTGTAATCCCAGCTACTCTGGAAGCTGAGGCAAGAGAATCTCTTCAACCTCGGAGGTGGAGATTGCAGTAAGCCAAGATCACACCACTGCACTCCAGACTGGGCAATAGATCAAGACTCTGTCTCAAAATCAATCAATCAATAAATCAATAAATCAATCAATAAATAAAATCAACAAGCAAAAAACAACCCCATTAAAAAGTGGGCAAAGGATATGAACAAACACTTCTCAAAAGAAGACATGTGGCCAACAAGAATATGAAGAAATACTCAACATCACTAATCTCTAAAGCAGGGGTCCCCAGCTACCAGGTTGTGGACCAGTAGCAGTCTATGGCATTAGATTCTCATAGGAGCATGAACGCTACTGTGAACTGTGCAAGGAATCTAGGTTGTGCATTCCTTATAAATATCTAAAGATCTGAGGTGGAACAATTTCATCCCGAAAGCATCCCAACCTCATCCATGGAAAAATTGTCATCCACCAAACTGGTCTCTGATGCTAAAAAGTTTGGAAACTGCTGCTTTAGAGGAATGCAAATCAAAACCACAGTGGAATACTATCTCACACCAGTCAGAATGGTTACTATTAAAAAGTAAAAAAATAACAGATGCTGTTGAGGTTGTAGAAAAAAGGGAATGCTTATACACTGGTTGTGGGAATGTAAATTAATTGAGCCGTTATGGAAAGCAGTTTGGTGATTTCTTAAAGAACTTAAAACAGAACTACCTTTTGACCCAGCGATCCTATTATTGGGTATATACCCAAAGGACTATAAATCATTCCACCATAAAGGCACAGGCAGTCGTAATTCATTGCAGCTCTATCACAATAGCAAAGCCATGGAATCAATCTAAACACCCATCAATGGTAGACTGGATAAAGAAAATATGGTATATATACATCATGGAATACTACACAGCCATAAAAATAATAAAGTCATGGTCCTTTGCAGCAACATGCATGGAACTACGGGCTGTGATCCTAAGTGAACTAAAAAGTAAAATACTAGATGTTCTCTTATAAATAGAAGCTAAATATTGAGTAGACATAGGCACAATGGAAGGACCAACAGACACTGGGGCCTACTTGGACATGGAGTTTGGCAGGAGTCAGAAGATTGAAGAAAACCTACCTATTTGGTACTATGCTCATTATGTGAGTGGCAAAATAATCTGTACAACAAACCTCCATGATGTGCAACTTACCTACAAACAAACCTGCACGTGTACTCCTGAACCTAAAATAAAATTTAAAAAAATAAAAAGTAAAATAAAAATAATATAATCTTTGACCGAAAATACTCTAAAAATTATGACTCATCACAAATATAATTCCACACTGTTTGTCTTACAGCCCAACATTCTATTTATTTACGCCAGCCACAGACCTTTAATTGGACCTAAAACAAATGTTCCGTGCCTGGACATTGGGAGGGCTAAAGCCGGCATCTCACTAAGTGGCCCTCCTACACCCAAACCCTACTCCTGAGTGAAAGTTGAAGAAAATCCACCTTCTAAAAGGGGAATGGATGTGCTGAAGCTACATGTCAGAATTGACATTATAGGCTGAAGTGAGTCTGCTAATTTCAATGTGGGTTATTAGCATTCGAGGCATTTCATCTTCCCCTTACTTATATGCTCCCCTTGTCTGTCATAGTTACATATTTATTAATATTTTGTAACTTACTTTGAAAAATGAAGCCACTGGCAACAAATGCTCATATGCTCTTGCAATCTTGTTAGTTATCTATATTTGCAAGATGTCTTCATGAAACATGAGGTAGGACTTCTATTTATGATATTCCCCATACATTATCTGTGCTTTCCATATTCTGTGTTTTGCTTCTCATAGATCTCTCTTTCTCTGATATCCCTTTCACCTTCTTTGATAAACAGAATAATGCCACCCCTCCACACACGAAATGTATTTTTCTCATTCCCTGGAATCTATGTATATGTTAGGTTACATGGCAAAATTGAATTAAGGTTGCAGATTAAGGTTGATATCAGTTGACCTTGAAATAGGGAGATTATCATAAATTATCCAGCTGCTCTGGTATAAATACAAAGGAATTTTTTGTTGTTGTTTATTTTGAGATAGTGTCTCTCTCTGTCACCCAGGATGGAGTGCAGTGGTGCAATCTTGGCTCACTGCAACCTCTGCCTCCTGAGTTTAAGCGATTTCACCTGCCTCAGCCTCCCAAGTAGCTGAGATTTTTGTATTTTTAGTAGAGATGGGGTTTCACCATGTTAGCCAGGTTGGTCTTGAACTCCTGACCTCAAGTGATCTGCCTGCCTCAGCCTCCCAAAGTGAACACAAAGGATTTAAAATGTGGAAAAGGATACAGAAGAGGAGAGTTATAGGGAGATGTTACTATATAAGAAAGACACAAACAGATACAAAGTTGATAGCTTTGAAGGTGGAGGAAGAAGATCACATGCCAAGAAATGTGGGCAGCCTCTGGAAGCTGAATAGGTAAAGAGACAGAAACTCCCACAGAACCTTCAGAGATTAATGCTTACACCTTGATTTTCAGCCCAGGAGACTCATGCCAAACTCCCAGACTAAAGAATTGTAATGTAATAAGCTAATGATGTTTCAGCCACTAAATTTGTGATAATTTGTTACAACAGCAACAGGAAACCTTCACAATTCAAAATATATAATGTAGATTCTATGATTATAGGAGCTCCGCTCCATTGTAACATTCGATGTCTTTCATACTTGCTGAAACTATGACATATAGAAGAAACTTAGTAGAATGTCTGTTGGATTGATGAACAGATAGAGGCCTCCTCATATAAAGGTGGCAATCTAGGTGTTATGCCAGGTTGAGCAATTATGAGGACCCATATTATAACATATGGGGACAGTTGGTTTCTACTCAGTAGGCAATATACTGTAGGTATATTGGTAAGGAATGGTATTGATATATATATATATCTGAAATCCAGCAAAAAAGGACAAAGATGAGATCAAGTACTGCGCAGAAAATCAAGTACTAGACAAGAGGTACAAAATAGAATCTACCAAGGCAAAGAAAATATTAGAAATAAAGAGCAGGACAAAGAGGAGGAGACTTCATCTGAGAGTGAGAGGCTTCTGGCTACAGGGTTGTATGTATGGGGTACACTTTCCTAAGGTGGGGTTTAAGAGAAATAATTTGAACCTAATGGGTGACTCTGGATTATATCCACTCACTATGATTACTTTGTTGTTATTGTTGTTTTAACTGAAAAAATCTCTTAATGTTTCAATGTATAAACTTTGAAATGGGCCAGACTGAATTCTGTTTCTGTCTTTTACATACTATGTGGGTCTCAGTTCCTGATTTGTAAAATTGGGTAACAACCATACTTATATCACAGAATTGGCATAACGCATTTAAATATCTTAGGTGCCCAGCATCCCAGTAAGCATACCAATGAATAACTTTCATTACTACAATAATAATTACATAATATTTATGAATTTAGCAAGACAAAAGCCTATGATGTTTGGCACACTGATGCCACCATCAATCGCAGCTAAAAAAGTGCCCTATATTCCTAAAGGTTCTAAAATTGGCAAAATCTGCATTCCACTCCAGTGCAGTCTTATGGAGCACTCTACTGAATGTTACAGAAAGATGGGTTAATTTTAGCTGTCACAGCTGGATATTTATTAAATGGAAGCCTTTCATCAGCAAGAGCGGAAATTTCAAAACACATGCAGGCATTCTCTTATGTAATTAGGACATGTAAGTTATTGACATTTCTGTTCCAAATGGTTTACAAAATCATGCACTCTATAGGTATATACATACATATTCTAGGCCTTGTAGGTATTAAAAGGAATATAATACCACCTCTAGCCCCCAAAGGAACATTTTAACTATATGAAATGATTATTGAGGACAAGATTGTGTGTAATAAACTGCTAATTTTTTGCAACAGAAAACTAGTAAATGGCCAGTTTAAATACCAAATGTTAGTTGTGTGTTTGAGAAAACAACATTTAAAAGAGCACTACAAGAGACCGATGGTGGCTACAATAATCTAAGAAGGCTTCATTGAGAATTGGGATTTTATCTGGGGTTTGAAGCATTGGTGGAGAACAATGATGGCAATTTCTGAAAGGAGAAATAGTATCAGAAAAGAATTAGAGGAAGCATGACCATATTAAAAAGATGAAGGGCAGTGATAGCCATCCACCTCCAAGTAAAGATTTATAGAGTAGACAGCTGGAAATGATTTCAGTTTCTGGAAATTTTGTTCAAGCCCTCTAGTTATCCCAAATGAGGACAGGGCTGACATTCAGTAAATTACCTTCCAAACCTAGTGCTATTATTTTTATCATAGTTTTACCTTGGCTCTTTGTTTTAATCTGTAACTCATGGTTACTGTACTTAGACTGGCAGTGGAAAAAGAGAAATGGAAAGAAATGAAGTAAGAAAATCAGGTTTAATGTTAAGCTAACCATGTCTTCTCATAAGAAATTCAGACTTCTCTACTAATTGGATCTATTATATATAATTTGACTGTTGAGAAAGTTTTTGCAAGAGAAGGAAAATAAATAAGGAGCAAAATGCAAATGTTCAAGTATCAGGCTCATTAATTAGATATTTATGAACTAATTCTAATATCCCACTTGCTGTGCCTTAAGGAATTGATAGGAAGGTTAAAGATATTTTATTTCAAGCCAATCTTTTTTTAAAGTTTTGTGATAAAGCTAAGACAATATTATTGTATAAATGTTCTAATCCTGGATGGATAAAACCTTACCATTTTCTCAAATTTAGTCATTTGCTTACTCAATTAAAGTTTAAAGTATACACTTATTCATATATCACTTTCATTATTTTGCCATATTTGCACACCAAAAGCTTGTTAATTTTTAAATATTTGTCTTTACATAAATTTTCCAATTTATTAAATAAATGTATTTTAAGAGATACATTTTACTATGAGAAGAAAATATATGTCGTGTTAGTATAATAAAACCAAAATATTATTAAATCTTATCTATAAATATGGTTGCTTCTTGAAGATTCTGAGTCAGAAGGCTTCACTCTCTTAGATACAAAAGCAAGATTTCTAAAAGGAGGAATCACAGAGAATGAAAATGGCATAAATTACTGAAAATATGATTCAATATTATTTTACCCTGTGTTCAGGCACTGTATAAAAGCATCTACCTTACTGCTGCTTCTGTGAGAGACAGCTGTGACAGGAAAAGAAGGCAAAATAGGTAATATGAGCCTGTCACTACCTAACTGGGCAGGGACACAGTTCTGTTTTTCATACATGACATGTTCTGTATCATTTTTATTTTCTACACCCTGTACTCTGATATAGGTAATTTATACATAAGTAATTAAAAAATTATCATAATATTCCACTATAATGTTAATGTTCTACAGTATTTTAACCTCAGTAAAACTGATCCATTCATTTATTCATTCACTCATTTAAGATATTCATTGAATAGTTACCTGATGTCAGACATTTTTCTGGGTACCAGAGACTCAGTAGCTAATAAAACAGACAAAAAGAAATCTCTGTCTTCAGAAAAAAAATTAACAATTAAATGTTATATAGGTAGCAGCTATAAATATAGATACTGATATGTACATAGTGATCAGTGGTATAGAGGATTATACTGTAGGAAATAAGGAAATACAGGGAAGTTTCAACATGAAAGGCAGAAAAGGACTTGATGGAAGCATGATATTTGACCTAAGCCCCAACTGAGATGAAGAATGAAATTGATACACGGATATGAAATATCTTGAAGAAGAATGTTACAGGCAGAGGAATGAGCTTCAATATACCCTTAAGCCACAAGAGGCGAGGTCATGTAGGATATTTTAAGTCATTGGATGGGTTTTGGCTTTGAATCTGAGTAAAATAGGCAGTCATTGTTGATTTAGAAATAATATGTTTTGAGGTACATTTCAAAAAAATGACTAGACTGCTGCATAAATAATGAGTTGTTTAAATATTAAGAAACTGTGGGGCAGCTAAAGACAGCAGAACACTTGGATAGCTATGGACATTACCCAAGCAAGAGATATTCTTGACTTGGACCAGAATGGTAATGGAGGTGATGAGTTTTCTGAAGATGATGGAAAATAGAGCCAATAGAAAATGCTGATTGATTGCAAGTCGGGAATGAATCCAGAGGTTTGGCCTTAGCAACTGGAAGGATTATATTTAACTGAGATGGACAAGATCGTGTGAGGAATACATTTGAGGGATTGAGGAGTGGAAAAACTTAGATAGATACACTATAATTTTGATATGTCTATTATTATACATGCAAGTGGAGATGTCTGATAAACGGTTGAACATTTAAGAATGAAAGTTCATAGGAGCAGCTTGGATTAGAAAAATAACTTTGGGAGACATTATTTTTAAATAGTGTTTTAAAAGAATAAAACTATACAAATCAATACAACGAAAAGCACAGATAGTTTAAAACTGAGCTTTCTTTAGTGGTCGGGGATGTGAGGTGAAATAAGCAAAGAAGATTGGAGGCAACAGACTGATCGGAAGGAACCAATAAAAAATGAATAGGAAGACGTTGGACAAAAGGAGTATATAAAACTTTCAGAATGTTTTGATGTAAATGAGAATGAAGCATTGGTGTTAGATGGAGAGGGAAATGAGGTCAAGAGGATTTGCTTTATGTGATGGTAGAAATTACAATGTATATGTAAGCTGAGGGAAAGCATCTAGAAGAAAAAGAAGAAATTATGGTGTCAGAATGATGTGAGTAAACCACTGGATCCGTGTCCTTGGGACATGGGATCTAGTGCACGAATGGAAGAGTTGGATTTCAATGACAATGTGAACAGCATATTTGCAGTATTGGAAAAAAAAATAAGAGGAGCATGTGGGCCCAAGTAGTCTCTGTTCTATAACTAAATCCTTCTGCCTTTTTATAGAAGTTATATAATCTTCAGTGGCTTTTTTGTGTTCTTTATATCCTAGAATTTCGTCCAAGGCACAGATTAAATTTTCTTCTCTTCAAAGCCTTCTTTAGTAACAATAGTTCATATGGTCGACTGTCCATCTTGAATGTCAATAACACACAGTAACTGATACAACATATTTTTGTATTTTCACATAATCATTTTGTCCTCCATTTCCATATCAAAAGCCAAAGATCTCTCTACTGTATTGATACAACCATCTTATGAACCCATACACTTTTAACAGCCTAATAAGTTGTCTTTATTTTTGAGAAGTCATCTGTGACTTCTTCTCCCATAGTTTAATCCTTTCTACTTTTAGCCTCTAGAATATTTAGGACATATTTCTTCTATACCAATCCTCCATCTTCATTGCAAATATTTTTGTTGATCTTCCTTATGGAGTCTTTTGAATAGGGTTTTTATGTTATTTATATTTACATTGCCATCCTAGGCAAATCATCTTGTACATCACAGGTGCTGAAATTTTGAATGAAGAAATAAAATGATAGCATTATGTTTCATATATGAGTATGTACTGATTGACTTACATTAAATTGTTGTCTCACACAATTTAAAAACAATATTACCTTATGGGTACTAAAAATAGTCATTCCATTTCCTAAAAAAAATTTATTAAATGGAATTGAGACATAGGAAGGAAGACTACTTATTCCTGACATGAGGCAGAGTATGTTTATTATTGTTTATATGATAAATACAAGTCTTATTGATGATGATCTTAGTCTAAAAATGCTTCAACTTTAGGCATTTATGAAGAGTGTTTAATTTTCATTGATGCTTGTTTTATTCTCTTCTTTAGAGTTATTTATTCATGGCTTTCCAACTCCCCTCATTTTAACAGTTGGTCTGGTCCCAATTTTACTATTTATTTCATTGAATCACTTATTTACCAAATAATGATTATTACTGTCTACATTATAGGAATGTCATAATATTAGTTCTGGGATAATTTAATGTTGTCTATTTCTTCATAACAAATGTTTAGCAAAGAAAGTAGAAAATTAGGAAAGAAAAAATAGAAAAGATAAAAGCAAGATATGTCCAGGTAATTTTACTGATAGTGGATTGTTGATTCAGATTTGTGAGGCAGCTTCAGGCACACTAGGAAAGTTTATTGAGATAATTTATAACTGCCACAAAATACATATCTATTAGCCTTCCTTCTGTTTCTCTAATGAACTAATCTCTGAAGCTTCCATCTCCTCTGGAACCTTTATATAAGAACACTCTTACCTTAATTCTTCCTTTTGCTGGAAAATTCTCCATTTTTGTATTTTGGTTTGGATGTCATCCCCTCAAATCAAATTTGCAACCCCTCATCCACCCCTTTCGTGTTCCTTATCTTATCTCGGTCACCATGTTTTTTTCAAAATGTCTACAGCAAATAGAGACTAGCATTTATTTTTCTGCTTAAGTAAGCTTTATTTAGCACAGTACTTCACATTCAGTTTGCAATTAATACATATTTTTAATGAATGAATGAATATTATATGAATGCATGAATGGATGGATGCATGCAAGTATGGACAGTGAATGTGTATGTGCAACACTTGGGCCTATTATTTTTTATTGTGGAATTAAAATATCTAATATTACTGTGTTAGGTTATTTTTGCATTGTTATAAATACCTGAGATTTGATAATTTATGAGAAAAGTTCTGCAGGCTCACAGTTCTGCAGGCTATACAGGAAGCATGGTGCCAACATCTGCTTAGCTTTTGGTGATAGCCTCCGGAAGCTTACAGTCATGGAGGAAGGTGAAGAGAGAGCAGGCATCTCAAGTGGCAGGAACAAGAAAGATGCTAGGGGAGGTGCCCCACTTTTAAACAACCATCTCACGAGTATTCAACATCCTTAAAGAAAAGAACTTTCAACCTAGAATTTCATATCCAGCCAAACTAAGCTTCATAGGTGAAGGAGAAATAAAATCCTTTGTGAACAAGCAATTGCTGAGAGATTTCATGACCACCAAGTCTGCCTTACAAGGGCTCCTGAAAGAAGCACTAAACGTAGAAAGGAACAACCAGTACCAGCCACACCCTGTACCAAATAGTAAAGAGCATCGACACAATGAAAAGACTGTGTCAACTAATGGGCAAAACCACCAACTAGCATCAAAATGGCAGGGTCAAATTCACACATAACAATATACACCTGAAATGTAAATGGGCTAAACGTCCCAGTCAAAAGACAAAGACTGGCAAATTGGATGAAAAGTCAAAACCCATCAGTGTGCTGTATTCAAGAAACCGATCTCACATGCAAGGACACACATAGGCTAAAAGTAAAGGTATGGAGGAAGATTTATCAAGCAAATGGAAAGTAAAAAGGAGTTGCAATCCTACTCTCTGATAAAATGGACTTTAAACCAACAATGATCAAAAGAGATAAAGAAGGGCATTGCATAATGGTTAAAGGATCAATGAATCAAGAAGAGCTAATGATTCTAAATATATACGCACCCAACACAGGAGCACTCGGATACATTAAGCAAGTTCTTAATGACCTACAAAGAGACTTAGACTCCCACACATTAATAGTGGGAGACTTCAACACTCCACGGTCAGTATTAGACAGATCAATGAGACAGAAAATTAACAAGGATATCAAGGAGTTGAACTCAGATCTGGACCAAGCAAACCTAATAGACATCTAGAGTTCTCCATCCCAAATCCACAGAATATACATTCTTCTCAGCACCACATAGCACCTACTCTAAAACTGACCATAGAATTGGAACTAAATCACTCCTCTGCATATGCAAAAGAAAGGAAATAGTAACAAACAGTCTCTCAGACCACAGTGCAATTAAATTAGAACTCAGGATTAAGAAACTAACTCAGACTCTCACAACTTCATGGAAACTGAACAACTGGCTCTTGAATGTTGACTGGATAAACAATGAAATGAAGAGAGAAATAAAGATGTTCTTTGAATCCAACAAGATTTGCAAGAAAACAAACAAACCCATTCAAAAGTGGGCAATGGATATGAACAGTCACTTTTCAAAGGACGACATATATGAGGCCAACAAATATATGAAAAAATACTCATCATCACTGGTCATTAGAGAAATGTAGATCTAAACTGTACTGAGATACCATCTCACGCCAGTTAGAATGGCCATCATGGAAAAATCTGGAGACAAAAGATGCTGGACAGGATGTGGAGAAATAGGAACACTTTTATACTGTTGGTGGGAGTGTAAACTAGTTCAACCATTGTAGAAGACAGTGTGGTGATTCCTCAAGGACCTAGAAATAGAAATTCCATTTGACCCAGCAATCCCATTACTGGGTATATATCCAAAGGACTATAAATCATTCTATTATAAAGACACATGCACACATATGTTCACTGAGGTACTGTTTACAATAGCAAAGACCTGGAACCAACCCAAATGCCCATTGATGATAGACTGGACAGGGAAATTGTGGCACATATACTCCATGGAATGCTATGCAGCCATCAAAAATGATGAGTTCGTGTCCTTTGTAGGGACATGGATGAATCTGGAAACCATCATTCTCAGCAAACTGACAGAAGAACAGAAAATCAATTACAGCATGTTCTCACTCATAGGTGGGTGTTGAACAATGAGAACACGTGGACACAGGGAGGGGAACATCACACACTGGGGTCTGTTGAGGGGGAATAGGAGAGGGACAGCAGTGGATAGGGAGGTTGGGGAGGGAGACATGCCAGATATAGGTGACAGGGAGATGGAGGCAGCAAACCACATTGCCATGTATGTACCTATGCAACAATCCTGCATGATCTTCACATATACCCCTGAACCTATTGTGCAAAATATATATATATATATATATATATATATATATATATGTATATAGTTTAAAAAGTTTCAGATTTGTGTCATTTCTTTGTCTGCATCAGAGCATAGTCTCTTAGAAGCAGCCATGTCATACCTTGAATGCTTCCTTGGCTGCTTAGAAATTTCTTCCACCAAATACCCAAGGTCGTGACACTCCCAAGTTCAAATTTTCACAGATCCCTAGAGTGAGGACACAATACAACTACGTCCTTTGCTAAGGCATAGCAAAGGTGATCCTTCATCCAGTTTCCAATACATTCCTCATTTTCATTTGAGACTTCATTCATTATTCATATCACAACCAGCGTTTTGATCACAACCATTTAATCAGTCTTTAAGAAGTTCCAGATTTTTCCTGTCTTCCTCTAAACCCTCCAAACTCTTCCAATATCTTCCTGTTATCCAGTTCCAAAGCTACTTCAACATTTTTCAGTATCTTTACAGCAAGTACCAATTTTCTGTGTTAGACTCTTTGTGCATTGCTATAAAGAAACACCTTAGACTGAGTGATTTATAAGAAAAAGGTTTAATTTGCTCATAGTTCTGCAGGCTGTACAGGAAGCATGGTGCCACCATCTGTTTGGCTTATGATGAAGGCCTCAGGAAGCTTAAAATCATGGTGGAAGAGGAAGTGGGAGCAGACATTTCACCTGCTGGGAGCAGAGGCAAAAAGGATGGGGATATGTGCCATACTTTTAAGTAAGCAGATCGCACGAGAACTTTGTATCATGAGAACACCACCAAGTCATAAGGAATCTACTTCCATGGCCCAGTAACTTCCCACCAGGCCTCACTTTCAACAATGGGGGTTACAATTCAATATGATATTTGAGACATCCAAAATATATCAATTATTAAGGGTTTTTGTATGTTGAGTAAAATAGGATAGTTCCTGGCTTTCATTAAAAAATGATTTTAATGATTGTGGAATGTGTCATTGAATAGATGTACCATACAGTCTGTATTGTAAGTCAAACATAATGAGAAGGCTTTATTAGTTCATCAGTTCTACACTTCACAATGATCCTGCAATGTAAATAGTATTATTTTACAGATTGAGAATCTGAGGCTTGGTAAAGTCAATCAAACTTCTTAAGTTCCTGTAGGCAATATGTAGAAGAACGGAGTATTCAAACTGGAACTGATTTCTAAAATGGTTACTCTTCCCATCAAACCAAGCTACATCTATGTAGACTGTTAACATTGTAATAATACTATTAATAAATCTGTCATAAACATATAGTATATTATGCATTATTTTCCAAATAAACCTTGATTATAATAAGTTATTGGCATATTGATAAAAATATAATATTACTACTCATTGTAATAATAATGATGACATATACAGGTTGCAAAATGGTGGCCTCTGAAATAAATATACCTAGATTTTTTTGAGGGGAGAGGAAGAAAAGGAAGTAGTAAAGTGTTTTTAAAATTTAAGTCAATGCTTTGTGAATTGTGAGAATTCTCACACAAACACACACATACATACCTTCATGTACACATATATCCAGATAGTTGGCTTCTCTTAAGCAATCTATAGTTTTTTAAATACTAGACTCCATTCTTGCTAGAAACAGTGAGTTGGAACCTGACCTGCTGCCACTTTAGTGAGACAGCATCTTCCAGTTCATTTCCAGCAGGCAGTTTATTTAGACTACCTGTCTAGCAACTGTAGACATTTGCATTTTTAGCCAATTAAATAGTATGTTGAAGAACTCTTTTTTTTACATGCAATCTTAAGAAAATTCAATTTTCCTTATTCTTTATTTCTCTATGTAGTTGAATTATATCAACGGCTGCAAAAGGTAAGAAAGGACACGTTCTGACTTCTGAAGATAGGGCTGCCTCTTTCTGTCTCTAGGGGCACTACATTAAATATTATTAACAGAGCTTGAAAAACACACTACTGCAAAAATTACACTTAATGTGAAAATGAAGTAATAAAATTACTTTTAATCATTGAAGAAAAATTTACATCTAGTTCCATGATACTGATAAATGCTTGGTTAAGCTATAATAGCATGCATTTGAGAAGAGAGAAAAATCTAAGATTAGTCATCATCCAAAACTCCAGATTGAGTTTCAGTTTATACTAAATGTTCACTTTTAAAAGAATTTTTATAGATTCACTTTAATCTCAACTGATTTAAAAAGAGCACAAACAAAAACCCAGTTAGTTAATCCCCAAGTCACCATGATTATTCTTTTGTGTTTTCAGTGACATGAGGTTAGTTGGATGAGAGTTAAGAGAAACATTTTATAATTTAAAATGATATATTTTGTTTTGTCCATGACTATATGAGTTACAGAATAAAACAGCTCTTGTATTACATACAAAAGCTAATTAATGGCCTCATGAATGGTTCAGGTATCTGTTGTATGAGGATAACTGATGATCAAAACATATCTATAAGTTTGCCTTCAATCTTTTAAAGAAAAGATTGAGGAAAGAACAATAAATAAATAATGAGTGTGTGATTTTCATGTAACCATGCAAAAAAATAATATCTGTTACTCTGGCCTCCTTTATTTAAAACAAGGCAAAAAGAAGCCAGTAGGACCAAAATTGTCTTTAGAAAGCTGAGAAACTTCAATATCACAATAAAACCAGACTCCCTTCAAATGTAGGGTTTTTATATATGTAACATTCAAATGTAATCATAACATTTAAATTTACAACATGCAACTATTTGAGCATGTGTATCAATGTCATCTGAGCCCTCCTGATTATAAACAAACAGTACCTGCTAGCCAATACTTTAAATAGAACTTTACCAGCATTATTTTATTATTCAATTAATTTAAAACTACTCAGGTCTAGACGTATAAAACACAAAGATGTTCCACGGATATCCAGATAATCATTGTGTATTTACATGAAATGCTAATATTCACTTTCAGAATTCAAAACAAATCATAGCTTAAAATGTTTAAAAAATACTACTGTCAAGAGTGATAATCTTAAGAATTTTGGAGTCTTTTACATGAAAGGCCCATTGTGAATTTAGAGAACCATAATTTAGGGAACACTGGCTAGAGATGCACACCTAAGAACCTGGTACCAAGTAGGAAAATGACTTGGATCTATTTAAATACGCCCAATTACTTTCACATCCAAGGGTTGTAAATACCATCAAGTTGACTCAATATTTTCTGATATTTCTTTCTGCATAGATTTATTTATTTTATTTATTTATTTAAAGACAGAGTCTCACTCTGTTGTCCAGGCTGGAGTACAGTAGTGTGATCTCTGCTCACTGCAACCTCTGCCTCCCAGTTTCAAGTGATTCTTCTGCTTCAGCCTCCCAAGTACCTGGAATTACAAGTGTGCACCACCACACCTGGCTAGTTTTTTTATTTTTAGTAGAGACGGGGTTTCAACATGTTGGCCAGGCTAGTCTCAAGATCCTGTTCTCAAGTGATCTGCTTGCCTTGGCCTCCCAAAGTGCTGGGATTACAGATGTGAACCAATGAATCCAGCCCTTTCTGCATAAATTTAAATATATACTTCTAAAATATATATATACACAAAGTCAAGTAATAAAGACTATTTTCCTTTCTTCATAGATAATAAAAGAAAGTGAAAAATAAACTTCTCATATTCAACAATGAATATATATTTTATACTAGTTGAGTAATTTTAAATATATTGACATATTCATTTTCTTAACTAATTTTTCTATATCATATAGCTAAAAACTAATATATATTGAACACTTTTGTGTCATGAATTGCACTAAATGTTTAATATGCACTATTTACAAGTAACTCCATTTGATATGAGGCATCTGCAGATAAATATCTTTCTTTTTTTTTTTTTTTGAGACCGAGTCTTCCTCTGTCACCCAGAATGAAGTGCAGTGGTGTGGCCTCAGCTCCCTGCAGCCGCCGCCTCCTGGGTTCATTCAAGTGATTCTTGTGCTTCAGTCTCCTGAGTAGCTGAGATTACAGGCATGCACCACCACACCTGGCTAACTTTGTATTTTTTAGTAGAAATGGAGTTTTGCCATGTTGGCTAGACTGAGGTAGAAGGATGTGGCTTGAGCCTGGGAGGCAGAGGTTGCAGTGAGCCGTGATGGAACCACTGCATTCCAGCCTGGGTGAAAGAGCAAGACCCTGTCTCTAATAATAATAATAACTCAAGAATGTAGTGAAAAACTCATCAAAGAGATTAAAATATTTTACTATGTTTACTATAGTAAATTTTACTATATTTACTAATGCAAACAAAACAGTAAAAGAAATGAAGGTACAAAAAAAGCCATGAAACATATAGAAAACAAGTAACATGGTAAATAAAAATTCAACTATATTATAATAACATTAAATCTAAATGAATAAAATAATGAAGAGGCAAAGATTATCGACTGGATTTTAAAAGAAAAATATATCCTATTGTGTGTTGTCTACAGAAGGCACACTTTAGATTCAAATACATAAATAAGTTAAATATAAAGGATGAGAAATGATTTATAATAAAAAGAGCAAACATAAAAATACTAAGGCAGTGTATCCAGGCTTGGTGGTGTACACTTGCAGTCAAAGTTACTTGGGAGGTTGAGGAGCAGTGATCACTTGATCCAAGGAGTTCAAAGCCAACCTGAAAAACAGAGAGAACCTGTCTCAAAGGAAAAAAAATAATAATAATACTGGTGTGGCTATGCTAACATCAGGCAAAACTGATTTAAATTTTTAAATAAATTTTAAATTTTAAAAATTATAAAATGGTAAAATATATTGTAGAATGAAATGAGGGTCAGCAGCAAGTTATAACAAGTACAACCATATATATAATAAAAAACTGCAACATAGAAGTCACTTTGGAAAAAGTCTGGCAGTGCCATAATATAATAATCATAAAGTTATCATTTGACCCAACAATTCCCCCCCAGGCATATAAGAACAATATATACTGAAAAACTTATACATTCATTTTCATAGCAGCATTATTCATAATAGAAAAAAATGGATGCAACATAGATGTCTATCAACTGATGAATGGATAAAGAAAATGTGGTGGAAACATACAATTTAATATTATTCATTGACAAAAAGAAATAAGTACTGATGAATGCTCCAACATGGATGAACCTTGAAAAAATTATGCTAAGTGAATGGAACCACTTACAAAGGACCACATATTGAATAATTCCATCTGAATGAAATTTCCAGAATAGGTAAATGTATAGAGAGGAAAGTAGGTTAGTGGTTTTCCACAGCTGGATAAGAGGGGAGGATTGAGAGAAATTGATAATAGGTATGTGGTTTCTTTTGGGGGTGGTAAAAATATTCAAAAATTGTGGTAATGGAAGCACAACTCCATGAATATACTAAAACTTATGAATTGTATACTTTAAATAGGCGAATGGTATGGTTATGTGAAATATATCTCAATAAACCATCGAAAAACAAACAAAAAGAAATATGTATATACAAGAAAAGAAGAATTCAAAGTCAGAATTGTGAGCGACCACTGACCTGCAGCCCACTAGAGTATCAGATGATAATGTAGCCTACAGGAGTGGAGATTTCAACAGGCAAATAAGTCAGAAAGTGACATTATGCTTGTGCATCATGAGAAGTTCTGACATTTTTGCCTGAACTGAAAATCCAAGAAGTACTGTCCCTTTTGTAAGATAGTCTAGATCCTCTCATGGTCTGGAGATAAAATACAAAAGAAAGCCATAGTTAGAAATAGGACTCCCAGTCATACCTATGAAGAGGCAATTGGTCAAACTTCAGCACTGTTTACCTAATAGAAATATTATTAATTAAGATTATTAAAAAAAAAAAAAACCAGAATCAATAATCTTATGCACCCTATAGAGACAATGAAGAATCACTCCTCAGAGTATGTTGCCTTCACACTTCAGGCTATGAACAATTCTTTGGGGGGCAAAAATGATTTAAAAATTAAGTAAACACCTCTTATAAGCACAAATTTACTGTTAAAAATTATAAAACACAAAAGATAATAAATCTCCAAGACATTCTCAAGTGCTACTAATTGGAGATTTTAAATACCAACAAACATAGGTGACATATGACATGGAGGTTACATAAGATAGCGTAGTTGTTTACCTAAAGTGATTTTATGACTTTTCTTTACCTGGTAGGTTGTGGAATGATTACTTATTTGATTTGGATTCTCCTGAATGAGCCACAAATTGACCTGTTTTTAACTATTCCTTGCAGTCTGTTCTTCATCAATTTACATCTAGTTTTGGTCTTCTATTGCTGCCTATAATCTATCACTTACCAAAAATTTGCTTAAGTTCTACTTGATTTTTCTCTATTTTAATATCCCTTCGATGATTTCTGATCCAGCGTTTCAAAGTCCCGCTCCTGCTCTGACTCTTCCCAAATCCCCCTAAGCACACTGATTTTCTCCTCCCTCAGACATGTTGTTACTCTTCTGCTACTCTTCAATTACTTAGAACTTACTGTGGCACAGTTTTTCTAGAGTTGTATTTATGTCTGTCTCCTGCTATAGATTACCACTTTTTGGAAAGCAAAGACAGTTGGTAATCATTCTCCTCCTCCCCACAACTCCTACCTCCCATATACACTACAAAGATCTGTCACATAACAAGGCAAAATAATGAACATTAAAAGTCCAGTCATAAAAATAGAAATGCAAAAAAAAAGTTGAAATAAATTTTACAGTCATTTTCTTAAGATTTCCCACAATTATCAGGAAGATTTTAAGATATCAACAATGAATACCTTGTTACCATTAGGAAGCTGAGTGAAATTAAGGAAAATCTCCTGCTCCTGACTATCAGCAATAATAATAGCTACTGGGCACTGTACTCTACATGCACTGTCTCATGTGATCCTCACTGTAACTCAGTTTTCCACTTTGTAAATGAGACTTAGGTTAAGGTAAAGTAGCTCACTCACGTTATTCCAGCTGAATAGGGATGAATATCAGATTTGAAGCCAGGTCTGTCTGATTTCTTAACTACTTCAAAGAGTCATAATTTTTTTCCAGTATGTTTACCAATGCAGAAAAAAAAAAACCAGAATTATGCTGTGAGGAAATGTGGACTTTTTCTTGAGTTTCTGATTTCTTGTCTAGGTAATTTACCTCCAAAAATTAAAAAAGCCATGATTACCGGATGAGCTTACTCACTATTAAGAACATATTGTCATGTGGCATTTCTGGATTTTCTCCCCTTTATCCACCCATCAGTTTACTTTCATGTTGCATTAAGCAATCAGAGATTTTGACAGTTTCATATGTATTGTACAAATTCTTTTGTGTGAAATAAGATGAGAAAATTATGATTACAAAATGTATACAGTAATAGATACTTAAAACAGAACATCTATCAAGTGTTGCCATATCTCTGATTTAAAATGTTTATGAATTCATAGAAAGATGCCTGTTGGTAACTACGATATTCATCCGTTTTCCCTGGCATATACTAATTGCACTCCTGGCATGTGTTCATAGAATAATGGAAAAGTGTTTTGTTTTTTTTTTAAAGATGGAGGGAAAAGACATTATATATAAACTATACATGTAAAAATATGTATAAATATAACCTCTTAATTACAAATAACATCTAACTATAAATGACTATAACATTATATATATGAATGTAATCATATTAAAGTGTTAAGGAGATATTTTAATTTATTTATGAAGTATACAGCTTTAGAATCATATGACTGGATGTAGATACTGGCTCTACCATATACCATCTTTGTGACCTGGAGTAAGTAACCCAAATGCAGAAAGCCTCAGTTACATTATCTGTGAAATGGACATACTAATAGAACTTGCTTCATTGTGTTTTTCTGAACAGTAAATGATGTATGTGTAATATAGCACTTTGTATGTAGTGAATACTCAGTAGATGCTAGACAATTCTGTTATTTCCACTTAATCAGAAAAAAGAGGTTCAGTTAGGTGCTTTGCCTAAAAATGAATAGAATCAGGACTTGAATTTGGTTCTATTCAATTTTAAAACTCATTCTCTTTTTCCTAAATACATAGCCATTTACATTCTGTTGACGCATATACCCTATTCATGGAGTGTTGTCTTTGTGCTCTTGTATATCTGATGCCTGTAATGATTATCTTGCAGTACAAAATGATTTCATTATGGCTCATCAATAAAATAATGCAATCCTCCATATGAAATAATTTAAACTTACTTTCAGTTGGTTCTTTCTTAAAATTAAATTTGAGAACATCAGGAGGGTCTCAGTGTGAGAATAAAATCAAAGAAGAATGATGTTAATGTAATCCACATTAACAGCAAGCATAATTATTATGATCCATTGTAAAAATATGTGTAAAACTTGCATATGAATGGTTTTCATTAACAAAATATCATTAAATGATAATTATATAGTAATTTTGCATTCACTATTAGAATTTATAAATATGTTATTTCACCCTTACAAAAGCTTTACAAGATAGGTTAGAGAAGTGTTTTTACAGACAGTCATGAAACCAGTGCTTAGGGAATTAACAGGATTAGACCAATATTACAGTGTTAGTAGGTGATGGAGCTGAATTTGAATCTAAGATGCCTGATTGTAGGGGTACACTCCTGGGCATCCCTATTACCGAGCCCAAGTGCTTTCAGCATGAAATCAGAAGTGCTTTACAATTCAGTCACATCCAACTTAAACACTGATGCATTGGTTTCCCCAACTGACATTTACTTTGAAAACAAATACAGAATAAATGGTATTTAAAATTAAAAGCAGTCACTATTTTTTATGTTTTTTATTATGTTGACAAATAAGAAAGGCTACTGTAGGGTGAAAGCTTGTTATTGCAAGAGATCTAGAGTGTACTTGTGTATTTCAAATGAGACTTCAACTGCATGTCCTCCACGTGGCCACCAGTGGAAATACATGATGACATAAACTGATAAAGTGGGAAGATTGTTTCACTGTGTTTTATCCATCTCCATGAGAAATGTTGTGTCATCACCCAGACTGCAATTGCATCTTTTCCACTGATAGCCTTTCTGTGTATCTAGTAAGACCTTAGTAAAAAATCAAATTATGATAAGACAATAAAACACTATGTGTTATGTCCTCAAGCCTGAAGAAACAGTGCTATGGAAAAATATATACATGATTTGCTTGTCAGCAACTTTGCTTATCAGAAAGATGTTTCAGACAGCCGACTTAAAATGACTCATAAACTCTGACCATCCCCAAAGGGAAAAAAATCACTTTATCAAAATAACAACCAGACAGGCCATGTGCTCTTTTGCTCTGTGATTTCTATGCCATGGCCCTCAGCTTCCTATTCAAAATCTCTTTGACTTGTTGCTCTCTGTTCTGCAAACTGATGCTATTTATAACTACAGATTATCCAATCTAAGATATGGAGCTGATATAGATACCAAAAAATCATTAGATGAATCATTGATTGACAAGTTCTATAAACATCTGGGGCCTGAGATAGAATATGAACTGCAACAAAAGCAAAATCTTATAATTTTTAATTTAGGTAGCAGAATATGGGAGTTAACAGTGCAGCTTCTCAGTCTGAATCCATTCTCTTCTCACTAGCTGTGACATTGGACAACTTAACTTCTCAATTCCTTCAGTTTTCTAATCTCTAGAATTAGATAATTGGGTGTATAAGCATTCAGAGTTTTTGGGAATGAAATAAAGTAAAATATTTTAATTGCTTAGAATAGTTTATAGTATTAAATAAGCCATCAGTCAATGCTACCTATTATATTATTTGATCTACACATAAATTCTGTGAAATTGGCACTTTCAGCAGTAGGCTCAATTCATATGTGAAAAAATTTTCTGCGAATGGTCAAATGAAAGAAGGCTACTTCTAGCATGTCAGGGTGAGGAGACGGGCAAATCCTCTCCCCAAAAGCAATTACACAGTTGGATAGGACTGCAAAAAATGGCTCTATATGATCTGGGATGCGGCTTAAAGCATACAGCAATCTGATATGAGGTCTTTTGTTTTTTGTTTTCATGAGAAAGTACTAAATTTCAGACTATTGAAGAATAGTAGGAGTTTATCGCGTTCTTGCCTGGACCATTCCTGTCACCATCTCTCAGTTAAGTTGGCATGGTGATTTTATCACAGAGGACGATCTAAGAAAATCAGCAGCTCTGAGGCTGGAAAAGGGATTAATTAGTTTCTAGTAGAAGACAGGAAACCCATATCCAGCAAAGGAAGGGAAAGGCCTGAATATATCCTAGACTAAGATTGTAGTCCTGGTTGAGGTGAGAAACAGACTAACCAGGGATTTAACAGGAGGATCTGGGAGGCGAGATGGCCAGAGACAGGCTTAATATACTCTGAGTATGCTTGACTGAACACAGAGTCTGCCCACATTTGCTTCAAAGGTTGGAGTTAGCTCAACATATCTACATATTACTGACTTGCAGGAGGCTTTGCAAACATCCAAAAGATACGTGAGAGGTTCCAGGAAAAAGTATATCAGGGCAGATTAAAAACTGGCCAACTTTGAGTTTACCATGCAGACCACACACAGACACATGAATCAATCCTGTATTGCACAATACTGTAAGCAATGCCTCTTTAAATTTTTCTTCCAAGCCTCCTTGCTTTCCTCACCTTAGTCCTGGCCCTGCAATGCAGACATACAGTTACTTCTAAGCTGCCATGCTTAAAATAATAATAACAATCATAATAAATTGAGTATCAGCTGACATGCACTGTAAGAAAGATAGATATAATTAATTTAGTCTGGACATGATACTTTAAAAAAAAAAAAAAACAAAAACAAGAACAATTGTCAGGGGAAAATAAAAATCAGAAACCAGAGATGTTGCCATATCATCTAGAATGTCTCCTTCAGAGACTTCCAGTAGTATTTCTTGAAAGGCAAGTTTACTAGCAATAAATTCTATTAGTCTCGATTTATCTAGAAATATCTTTTCTCACTATCATTTCTGAAGGATAGTTTTGCTAGATAAAGAATTCTTGCCCAATTTTTTCTTTTATTTCAGTCATTCATCCCATTGCTTACTGGTTTCTATTACATCAGATTAGAAGTCTGCCATTCATCATTGTTCCATTGTACTGAGGAATTATTTTTCCCTTTATGCCTAACTCAAAATCATGATGATTTTATCCTATGTGAGCTCAAAAAGTGTTTTGTTTTGTTTTGTTTTTTTTTTTTTTTTTTTTTTTTTTTTGAGACGGAGTTTCGCTCTTGATACCCAGGCTGGAGTGCAATGGCGCGATCTCGGCTCACCGCAACCTCCGCCTCCTGGGTTCAGGCAATTCTCCTGCCTCAGCCTCCTGAGTAGCTGGGATTACAGGCACGCGCCACCGTGCCCAGCTAATTTTGTGTATTAGTAGAGACGGGGTTTCACCATGTCGACCAGGATGGTCTCGATCTCTTGACCTCGTGATCCACCCGCCTCGGCCTCCCAAAGTGCTGGGATTACATCAAAAAGTTTTATAGTTTTATTAAGGTTTTAGATTTACATGTATGTTTGTCTGTAAATTGTCCAGCATACCTGTAGATTTGTTTTAGTGTTTCAGAGACTATAAACATAGAGGTTAGCAATAAAAAATTGGCAGTGTAATTGAGTAGGTTCTTAGGGAAGCTTTTGCTTTTCCTAAATGATACTAGTATGAAAACAAAATCTTATGCTTTATCTTTACATGTAAAAACTTTACATGTAAGTTTTTTATGTATAGCTATAAAAAAAAGCCACAGACTGGGTAACTTATAAAGAAATTACTTTTTTTTTTAAACCATTCTGGAGGCCAAGACATCCAAGGTAAAGGGGCCTACATCTGGTGAAGGTCTTCTTGCTGCTTCATTCCAATGTGGAAGGCAGAAGGGTAAGAGCGCACAACAGAACAAGCCAGCAAGCGGAGTTCAAAGTTGCTTTTATAAGAAGGTCACGCTCTTAACAACTAACACAGTCCCATGATAATGATACTAATTTATTCACAAGGGCAGAGTCCTCATAACCTAATAACTTCTTATTAGGCCCTACTTTTCAGTACTTCTGTATTGGGGATTAAGTTTCTAACACATGAACTTGGGGGACACGTTTAAATCATAGCAGTATCCACTTTGAGTTGTCTTTTGTATATGTTGTTGATTTACAGACAGAATATTGTTTTTATTTTCTTCTTATATCTTTTTCATCTAAGTATATCCAATTGATTCTACTCTGTCAAAATAGTTATCTTTTCTCCATTAAAATACCTTTGTATCTGTGTAAACAATCAGTTGTCCATACAGATTTGGGACTACTTGTGGACTCTATAGTGCACTTAAGCAGAATGTACATTCTGACGTTATTGAGTGTGTGTTCTAGAAATATCCAAAAATGTCAATTACTAAAATTAGTTTGATAATGTTGTTCTGGTTTTCTACATCTTTCTACATCTTTCTTTCCTTACATCCTTAGAAGATATTACCCTATATGTTCTTTCTTGCTTTGTTTCTTCACTGTTGATTTTGGATTTTGTTTACCTCTAGCTGCTTTTAATATTTCTAGTTAACATGTTTCATTAATTTATCAGAGAACTACTTGGTACTTCCAGCATACCTGTAGATTTGTTTTAGTGTTTCAGAGACTATAAACATAGAGGTTAGCAATAAAAAATTGGCAGTGTAATTGAATAGGTTCTTAGGGAAGCTTTTGCTTTTCCTAAATGATACTAGTATGAAAACAAAATCTTATGCTTTATCTTTCTTTGCTGGCATTGTTTTTTTCTTGTCTAATCTCTCAATGAAGATATAGTTATTCAAGGATCATTTCATCTTTTAGGAGTCCCCGCACCTTGCACTGCCCAAAGCTTTATCCATTGAGTTTTATGCAGCTGCCAGTATCAAACAACCCAGTTTCTTAAATGGTAAACGCCCTTTAGAGCAGCTGATGCTTCAGTCATTACATAAGTATAATGGGGAGATAGCTAGGTATATGGACATACATTTTAATATACATAGGCATAAATATACATATAAATGTGCACATACATACATATACACATATTGGAGAGAAGAGATTATCCTACCGTGTGTTATATGTATCATTATGTATAATTGGTTTAACTCAAACTGACAAAAAACTCATGAATAAAATGTCTATTTCAGTAGTTACTTATCTCATTGAAAGTTAGTTTAGGGCAAATATAGCTGTCCTAGTGAATTTTTTGAAATGAAACTCTGGGAAATATAAAGTAAATAGATCATAGGCACTATAATAGTCAACTAAATCATTTATAATTTTTTTCAAAAAACTTTTTTTCAGAAATTGGCATTGACCAAATCATCTTCTTTTACCCTAGGAATATTCCTTAGTTCATTTTTTTCTTGATAACTCCAAAACTTAACTTCTAGAGATTCTCTAAATACTAAATTTCCTTCACATTATGTTGGTTTTTCTTTTACTTTTATAATTTATAATAGCTTTTTTTGTTCCTAGAACTTGTGAGAATTTTAGTCTTTTTATGATGGTCAATTTATGAGAAACAAGTTTACTTCCTCATTAATTTGATGTATCACCATATCCAAAGATTGTTCTTTCTCTGGAAAGAAAATGGTCATGCAAATTTCCATGTAGAGTGGTATTAAAGAAATCAGGAGCTGAAAAACAGACAACAACAAAAAAAGAACTCTCATGGAATAAGAATTAGAATAATCTAATGAAACTATAATAAATAGCTGATTACCAAAATATAAGATAAAATCATTCACATATTAGATGAAATAGAAGTATATTTTATACTAAATTTTCTCCTTACTGTGGACTGCTTTTACTGTAGGATGGGACATTTGTTATCATGCTGTTTTGGAGCTTATAGAGTGGAAAATTTGTACAGAATTACAAAGATACCTGTCTGATTTCTATTTGGTTCCAAGTCACCAATATAATATAAAGCCCGAAAAAAAAATATTGTTAGACAGATATTGTTAATGATTATGTGGATCAAATGAATTATTAACTACAAATTATTGGAAAGTAATTAATTACCAGAGAGTGAATTTGTTGCTCAACTTTTCAGGATTTGCAGTTTTAATACTCCTAACATGTTTAACAGATGAGTACTATTGTGAAGTCCATTAAATGTAATAATCAGGGCTTTCAGAAATAAAGTCAGTAATTGAAGGTTTTACAATTTATTATTGCTGGAAGTAGGATCCATTTGACACTTAAGACTGCTATAAACCACCACATGGGGCCTAAAGTTTTGGCTAAAGTTTCCAACCAGGTGACTTGCTAATTGTATTTTAAAACTTAAGACCTACTGATCTCCCATGACAAATAATTATTTAACTATCATCCATGTAAGTCTGTATCACCTTTAAACATATCATGCTGGATTTTAGTAACAATCAACTAATCCACTCCTAACTGTATGCAAAGGTGGAAACTACATATAGAATCATGCAATTTTAATTTTGTAAATGATCTAAGAATTATATTTTCAAATTTTGAAAACTTTATATTTCACTTCCCTGCAGCAAATAATATGACAGATATCCCTTTAATCAAAGTGCATTTGTTATTACAAAATAAAACATGACTTTAATAAAAACATAAACTACATCTTTAAATACAAAATCTTTTTTCAGCTGAAATAGATGATTTTAGAGAGGACATAGGATACTTCTATGACAATAATTTTAACATGATGAGGAAATATGTACTCCAAAAGAAACTATCATCAGAATAAACAGGCAACTTACAAAATGGGATAAAATTATTGCAATCTATCAATCTGACAAATCAAAATCACTGATTACTAAAGAAATGCAAATAAAAACCAAACCACGATGAGATACCATCTCACACCAGTCAGATTGTCTATGAAGGAGAAAGAAAATCCTTTATAAACAAGCAATTGCTGAGAGAGTTCATCACCACCAGGCCTGCCTTACAAGGGCTGGTGAAAGAAGCAATAAACATAGAAAGGAACGAGCAGTACCAGCCACTCCAAAAACATACCAAATGGTAAAGACCATCAACACAATGAAGAAAATGTGTCAACTAATGGGCAAAACATCCAACTAGCATCAAAATGGCAGGATCAAATTCACACATAACAATATTGACCTTAAATGTATACAGACTGAATGCCCCAATCAAAAGACAAAGACAGGCAAATTGGATAAAATGTCAAAACCCATCAGTGTGTTGTATTCAGGAAACATATCTTATGTGCAAGGACACACATAGGCTAAAAATAAAGGGATGGAGGAAGATTTATCAAGCAAATGGAGAGCACAAAGAAGCAGGAGTTGCAATCCTAGTCTCTGATAAAATGGACTTTAAACCAATAAAGATCAAAAGAGACAAAGAAGGGCATTACATAATGGTAAAAGGATCAATGCATCAAGAAGAATGAATGATTCTAAATATATATGCACTCAATACAGGAACACCCAGGTACATAAAGCAAGTTCTTAATGACCTACAAAGAGACTTAGACTCCCACACAATAATAGTGGGAGACTTTAACACTCCACTGTCAATATTAGACAGATCAATGAGACAAAAAATTAACAAGAATATCCAGGACTTGAACTCAGATCTGAACCAAGCAGACCTAATAGACATTTACAGAAATCTCCATCCCAAATCCACAGAATATACATTCTTCTCAGCACCACATGGCACCTACTCTAAAATTGACAACATAATTGGAAGTAAATCACTCCTCAGCAAATGCAAAAGAATGGAAATCATATCAAATAGTCTCTCAGACCACAGTGCAATCAAATTAGAACTCAGAATTAAGAAACTAACTCAGACTCTCACAACTTCATGGAAACTGAACAACTGGCTCTTGGATGTCGACTGAATAAACAATGAAATGAAGGCAGAAATAAAGATGTTCTTTGAAACCAACAAGAATGAAGACACAACATATCAGAATCTCTGGGACACATTTAAAGCAGTGTCTAGAGGGAAATTTATAGCAATAAATGCCCACCAGAGAAGTGATGAAAGATCTAAAATTGACACCCTATCATCAAAATTGAAAGAGCTAGAGGAGCAAGATCAAAAGAACTCAAAAGCTAGCAAAAGGCAAGAAATAACTAAGATCGGAGCAGAACTGAAGGAGATAGAGACACAAAATACCCTTAAAAAATTAATAAATCCAGGGGATGTTTTTTTGAAAAGATCAATTAAATAGACCACTAGCCAGCTTAATAATAAAGAAATGGGAAAAGAATCGAATAGATGCAATAAAAAAGCAAGAAAGAAGATATCATCACTGACTCCACAGAAATACAAACTACAATCAGAGATTACTACAAACCACTCTATGCATATAAACAAGTAAACGTGGCAGAAATTGATAAATTCCTGGACACTTGCACCCTCCCAAGCCTAAACCAGGAAGAAGTTGAAACCTTGGACAGATCAATAACAAGAGCTGAAGTTGAGGCAACAATTAATAGCCTACCAACCAAATAAAGTCCAGGTCCAGACGTGTTCACACCTGAATTCTACCAGACATACAAAGAGGAGCTGGTACCATTCCTTCTGAAACTATTCCAAACAATATAAAAAGAGGGAATCTTTCCCAAATCATTTTATGAGACCAACATCATCCTGATACCAAAACCTGGCAGAGACTCAAAGAAAACTTCAGGCCAATATCCATGATGAACATAGATGCAAAAATCTTCAGTAATATACTGGCAAACCAGTTGCAACAGCACGTCAAAAAGCTTATCCATCACGATCAAGTAGGCTTCATCCCGGGGATGCAAGGCTGGTTCAACATACGCAAGTCTATAAACCTAATCCACCACATAAACAGGATCAAAGACAAAAACCACATGATTATCTCAATAGATGCAGAGAAGACCTTTGACAAAATTCAACAGCCCTTCATGCTAAAAATTCACAATAAACTAGGTATCAAAGGAACATATCTCAAAATAATAAATGCTATTTATGACAAACCTACAGTCAATGTCATACTGAATGAGCAAATACTGGAAGCACTCCCTCTGAAATCTGGCACTAGACAAGGATGCCCTCTCTCACCACTCCTATTCAGTATAGTATTGGAAGTTCTACCCAAAGCAATTAGGCAAGAAAAAAAATAAAGGGTATTCAATTAGGAAAAGAGGAAATCAAATTGTCTCTATTTGCAGATGACATGATTGTATATTTAGAAGACCCTACCATCGCAGCCCAAAATCTCCTGAAACTGATAAGCAACTTCAGTAAAGTCTCAGGATATAAAATCATTGTGCAGAAATCACAAGCATTTCTATACACCAATAACAGACTAACAGAGCCAAATCATGAGCAAACTCTCATTCACAATTGCTACAAAGAGAATAAAATACCTAGGAATACAACTAACAAAGGATGTAAAGGACCTCTTCAAGGAAAACAACAAACTACTGCTCAAAGAAATAAGAGAGGACACAAACAAATGGAGAAACATTCCATGCTCATGGTTAGGAAGAATCAATATCATGAAAATGGCCATACTGCCCATACTTATTTATAGGATCAATGCTATCCCCATCAAGCTACCAATGACCTTCTTCACAGAACTGGAAAAAGCCACCTTAAACTTCATGTGGAACCAAAAGAGAGCCTGCATAGCCAAGACTATCCTAAGCAAAAAGAACAAAGCTGGAGGCATCATGCTACCTGATTTTAAACTATACTATAAAGCTACAGTAATCAAAACAGCATGGTACTGATACCAAAACAGAGATATAGACCAATGGAACAGAACAGAGGTGTTGGAGGGAATGCCACACGTTTACAACCATCTGATCTTCGACAAAACTGACAAAAACAAGCAATGGGGAGAGGATTCCCTGTTCATTAAATGGTGTTGGGAAAACTGGCTAGCCATGTGCAGAAAGCGGAAACTGGAACCCTTCCTGACACCTTATATTAAATTAACTTCAGATGGATTAAAGACTTAACCATAAGACCTAACACCATAAAAACCTTAGAAGAAAACCTAGGCAAAACCATTCAGAGCATAGGCATAGGCAAGGACTTCATGACTAAAACACCAAAAGCATTGGCAACAAGAGCCCAAATAGAGAAATGGGACCTAGTTAAACTCTAGAGCTTCTGTACAGCAAAAGAAACAATCATTAGAGTGAACTGGCAACCAATAGAATGGGAAAAATTTTTGGAATCTAAGCATCTGACAAAGGGCTAATATCCAGAATCCACAAAGAACTAAAACAGATTTACAAATAAAAAACATACCCATCCAAAAGTGAGTGAGGGATATGAACAGAGACTTTTCAACAGAAGACATATATGAGGCCAAAAAACATATGAAAAAATGCTCATCATCAGGGGTCATTAGAGAAATGCAAATCAAAACCACATTGAGATACCACCTCACACCAGTTAGAATGGTGATCATTAAGAAATCAGGAGACAACAGATGCTGGAGAAATAGGAACACTTTTACATTGTTGGTGGGAGTGTAAACTAGTTCAACCATTGTGGAAGACTGTGTGGTGCTTCCTCAAGGATGTAGAAATAGAAATTCCATTTGATCCAGCAATCCCATTACTGGGTATATACTCAAAGGATTATAAATCATTCTACTCTTATGACACATGCACATGTATGTTCATTGCGGCACTGTTTACAATAGCAAAGACCTGGAACCAACCCAAATGCCAATTGACAATAGACTAGACAAGGAAAATGTAGCACATATACACCACGGAATACTAGGCAGCCATAAAAAATGATGAGTTTGTGTCCTTTGTCAGGACATGGTTGAATCTGGAAACCATCATTCTCAGCAAACTGACACAAGAACAGAAAATCAAACACCACATGTTTTCACTCATAGGTGGGTGTTGAACAATAGGAACGCATGGACACAAGGCAGGGATCATCACACACTGGGGTCTGTTGAGGGGGAAAGGGAGGGACAGTGCCAGGGGGGTGTGGAGGTCAGGGAGGGATACCATGGGGAGAAATGCCAGATGTAGGTGATGGCGGGATGGAGGCAGCAAACCACATTGCCATGTGTGTGCCTATGTAGCAACCTGCATGATCTGCATGTGTACCCCCAAACATAAAGTACAATTAAAAAAAAGTCAAAAACAGCAGAAGCTGATGAGGTTGTGGAGAAAAAGGAATGGTTTTACATTGTTGGGGGGAATATAAATGAGTTCAACCATTGCAGAAGACAGTGGTGATTCCTCAAAGACCTAGAGGCAGAAATTCCATTTGACCCAGCAATCCCATTACTGGATATACACCCAAAGAAATATAAATCTTTGTGTTATAAAGATACGTGCACGTGTATGTCCGTTGCAGCACTATTCGTAAGAGCAAAGACATGGAATCAACCTAAATGCCCATCAATGAAAGACTAGATAAAGAAAATGTGGTACATATACACCGTAGAATACCATGCAGCCATAAAATGGAATGTGATCATGTCTTTTGCAGGGACATGGATGTAGCTGGAAGGAGTTACCCTCAGCAAACTAATCAGGAACAGAAAGCCAAATACCACATGTTCTCACTTTTAGGTGGGAGATAAATGATGAAGACATACGGACACATGGGGAACAACAAACACTGGGGCCTGTTGGAGGTCGGGGGTTGGGAGGAGGGAGAACAGCTAATGGATGCTCGGTGATTGGGTGATCTGTGCAGCCAACCACCATGGCACATACAACCGTTGACTTAAAATAAAAGTTGGAATTCAAAAAAATAAAATAAAAATAAAATGAATAAAACAAAAAGAAAAAAGAAATGCATCCTTCAAAGCCTTCAGGTACATGCATCTGAGGTATATAGGGCACACCAGTTTCAGTAAACCAAATGGCTTTCTATGGATTATTTTATTATTTTGTTCATTCCTCCAATTCTAAACTTCCCTTAGTGCTTGCAGCAGTTTACTATCAGTATTATCAGTGCTGATGCCTATTTTTATAATCTTGCTTTCTTAGAGGTGCGTTTTATAGAGCTGTGCTAACTCTCTGCCTCTGCGATATATTGCCTAAAATTCTTAAACGATCTCTTTCACATCTTTAGCTCCCTTGTTTGCACTTATCATTGACTTACTGATAAATCGTATCAAGGTAAATGGAATTTTTATCATTTTATCATATTTAATTTTCTTCTGAGGTACTGTTTTCTGGTTAACAACATTTTCTTGCTCTCTGATAAAGTGTCTCTTTAATCTTCTGAATGCTGCAATTATAGAACTGTCTTCTAAAAACATTGTGAAATTAGCGAACAAAAACTTTTCCTGTCTTCAATTTAAATGCCTTCCCCATAAACTATGTTTTCAGCACTTATTAACCCCAGCTACGTATAAAAAAGTGTGCTGAGATTCTACTTTAGAACTGAGTATATGGAATACTAAAAAGTTTTACAGAAGAATCAAATATACTTGAAATATATATAATAAATTCATTTCTGAAGTGTAACCCTATTGTATGTTTTCTTATTTATTTCAATAACATCTTTCATTTGTATGTGGTCTTTGGCTAATGAAAGAATGACTTCATTTAAGTATGTTTATATATTTGTATTTATATGTAAATAAACACAAAATTATTAAACAATTATAGAAAGTTGAGCTGACCTTCCTTTTTTTTTTTTCTTTTTTTGAGACAGAGTTTAATTCTTGTTGCTCAGGCTGAAATACAATGGCGCAATCTTGGCTCACCACAACCTCCGCCTCCCGGGTTCAAGAGATTCTCCTGCCTCAGCCTCCCGAGTACCTGGGATTACAGGCAAGCGCCACCATGCCTGGCTAATTTTGTATTTTTAGTAGAGACAGGGTTTTTCCATGCTGGTCAGCCTGGTCTCCAACTCTGGACCTCAGGTGATCCGTCCCCCTCTGCCTCCCAAAGTGCTAAGATTACAAGTGTGAGCCACCATGCCTGGCAGAGTTTATCTTTCTTTCTGGCTTCAAATACCTTTCTGACCAGCAATGCAAATTTGTGCAGAGAAAACTAATTTAAAGTCACGATAACTGAAGTCTTGTAATGTGTTTTGTCTTTTGAAAATAGGCACACATACTGACTTTGTATTTTGCCTTAATTAAATCTAGTAATTGACAATTTTAAGAGTATAAGAATGAGAAAATTCTGGAATTACCACCAAAATTTAACATGGATAAAAATTCTTTCTTTGTTTTCTGGATTATCTTGAATTATCTTCATAGAGCTATTGTTTTAAAAACTTCTTTTTATCTTTATTCCTTGCTTTCAAAATTTCCTTTTAGCTGCTCAAAGATTGGAGTCCAGCTAAAAACATTCATAATTCTAGATTAATGTTACCATTGTAGTGAAAAATAATAGACGTGGAGAAAACTAAAAGCAATAGATCATATGAAAATTTCTATTTTTGTGGGAAATTCAAATGTATTCTAATAGTCTTGTGATCACTTTATATATTACTAGAGGAGATATCAGTGAACCCCCCAAAATCTATATCCCAAGTGTCATAGGCTGTAAAAGAAAATAGTTAACCTTGGGAATAAATGAATAAGAAAAAGAATGTATGATTCTTAAATACCTAATTACTTCATATGCTATGCATGCAACAAATATTTCATATTTTATATACACATGCAAAGGCACTTTGTAAAATAACTCACATTTTGGTCTTTAAGAGATTATCATATTTACATATGCAACAAGTCACATAAGAAAGATGTGAAAACTGACTTTTCAGTTTAATTTTGAAATATTTGAGATAGACCTCTGCTTTCTAGGAATGGAGGAGTAAAGTTTCTGGGTTCTAGAAATGGAGAAGTAGCTAGGCCAAACTTCTCCTGATGCAGGGCAGACGAGCCCCAAAATTGGGGGTTAGCATGGGTGGGTTCTTGGCTTTGCTCAGGAAAGAATTCAAGAGTGAGCTGGCAGTGGAAGAAAGCAAGTTAGTAGAAGCAGCAGTGTACAGCACAGTGACTGCTCCTTGTGAATCAGGGTTAAACCATAGGCAGTGCACCCAGACTAGCAGCATAGGGACTCTTGGCTGGCAGTATTTATACCTACTTTTAATTACATGCAATTTAAGGGGAGAGTTATTCAGAAATGTCTAGAAAAGAGGCAGGGAGTTCCAGGTGTTGCCATAGCATTTGTACACTGTCATGGCACTGGTGGGAATGCTTTATGCTGTAAGCAGCTAGGGAGACTAGAGAGGTTGCCTTTGGCATCAATCACTAGTTCCAGCTGGCTTCTTCCTTTCATCCCGTCAGAACCTGGAAGTAAGTTTTGCCAGTCTCCTATCTCATTCCTATGATTGGTTATTACATAGCATATGCCTAGTGTATTCTTAGAATGTTTCCCAGAACATGGAGATGCCTTACAGAATAGATTTGACTATTAATATGAACTTAGTCATGGTGTATTTTATTTCATTAGTGAAATATCTGGAAGGGCATTAGGCAGAGAAAAGTGTGGAATGAAAATTGCTGATGTGGTTTGGAGCTGTGTCCCCACCCATATCTCATGTTGAACTGTAATCCCCAGGTGGGGTCTAGTGGGAGGTCATTAGGTCCTGGGAGCAGAGTTCTTACTATGATTTAGTATTAGCCCCCTGGGTACATGAGCTCTGGCTATTTAAAGGTGTGCAGGCACCACCCGTTTGTTCTCTTTTCCTCCCACTGCAACCCTATAAGATGTGCCTGCTTCTCCTTCACCTTCTTCCATGATTGGAAGTCTCCCGAGGCTTCCTCAGAAGTCATTGTGCTTCCTGTACTTATAAAATCTAAATGTTTAATTGACTCACAGCCTGAAGAACCGTGAGTCAATTAAACTTCTAGTTTTTATAAATTACTCAGTTTCATGTATTTCTTTATAGTAATGTAAGAGCAAACTTATACAACTTCCAACAACCGTGCCCTGAAGTCTACCCTGTCCAGAAGCCTTTTCTCTCTCTGGTCCTTATCATCACTAGAAGTACTACTTGGAAAGGAGGGATGAATCTGTGCCAGAGTGGAATTCTAAGTATTTTGACATCCTGGCTCACATCTTCCAACTTTCAATATTAACCAATGTTGGCAATGGAAGTAAAGGCAACTGGATTTCCTAAGAGAGTTGGGAGTTAAAGGAGAGGCAGAAAGAGGTACATTCTAATGGTGTAACATGCTTTCTTTTCCATAACAAAGTATGATAGTGATGTAATAGCTGTGTAATTACACACATACATTCAAGTACTCTATTCCATGTTTCTAAGATGTAGATCAGCTGACCTTTCTGCTTTCTGAAAACTGAATTAAGCAAGTACTTCCTGGTCTATAATATTAAAAAACCTTGTAATATAACGTAAGCTAATACAAGATATCAAGGAAAGATATTAGGCAAACATGGTTAAATAATTTACAAGTTTTTTTTCCATCTATTCTGAAATATAAATGGTGAAAGCCAGATGTGGAGAAAAGACACAAAGCAGAAGATAGAATATTGCTGTTAAAAGACTGTAGTACAAAAACAAAAACCACAAACAAAAACAAAGATCAATAGCTAACAGTCTATTTGCCTTTTTAAAAAGGTAGTAAAATGCATTCAAGAAATACTTTGCTGGTGTATGTGCCTTATAGAGATTGTTTCCATTTCTCTGTCCCAGGAAACATAAGCAGCACATCTTTAAAGAGGGCAGTCTATATCCATAAAACAAATACTGCCAATTAGAATGTTAAGAAAAGTCTGTTGAAATATCTGCCAGAAGGATAATTTAGGTTAGGCTTTCTGTTTTAATAAAAGTACATGAAGCATAACGGTAACAATCTCTACTCTCTTTTAAAGCAAAAGGAAAGAAAAGCCTCTCTAAAACCCTTTAAAGAGATCAGAATTAATTGTAAACTATGAAATATGCCCTAGTTCTTGCTCTGACTGGATTCCAGAAAAAGAAAGAGAGAATTAAAAAAGGAAGAAGTGCTGTAAACTAAGTCACAATGCGGTGACATATTGATTTGGAACCAAAGATCCATTTCCAACAAACGTCATTTAAATCACTGGGCTATTCAACAAGGGCTGCGGCTGCCTTAAATGGGTTACCTTACATGAACCCCAAATTATTTCTTGTCAAGAAAAGCAGACAAACACCTACGTAGAAGGATTTCTGATTTTTTTTTTGAGCTTAACACAGCAATTGAGAGGTAATGGACAAAAATATAAAAAAAAAATGATAAAACCAATGGTATGTGTTGCATGGCAACAGAGAGTTTAGAGAATAGCCCTTCACTTCTTTCAGTCACCGATATCCCCAGAGGCAAAACAAAAGCACAGAACTGTTTTGCATATAGATTTCAATACCACACAGACTTCTGCTATAACCATATGTCCTACCCAAAGAATCATGCCACCAAATTAGGGAAACCTTGCCTTTTGCTCAGGAAACAACCACACTTACAGATGTAATGACAGTTTGGGAGGCAGATTCACATATCTATTTTGAAAACACTCATAAGAACAGTCTCATAGAAAGAAGTATATGGACAAAAGTCTTGCACTCTTATTTGTAGATCTTTCTGGTTATAGAAATTGAGGATGCCTGGTGTATTATTTATTGCTGTATAACAAATTACCCAAAAATGAGCAGACGGAAGCAAACAAAATAATATTATTTCACAGAGTTTCTTAGACTCAGGAATCTGAGACCAGCTTAACTGAGTACTTGTGACTCAGCATCGATCCTGTGCTTGGAGTTAAGCTGCTGATTGAGGCTGCTGTCTTATCTGGAAGTGCCACTTCCAAGCTCACTCATCTGTCCATTGGCAGGAGACTATTTCCTCACCATGAAGGGCTCTCCATATGCTCTTATGACGTAGTTTTACCGGAGAATAAGAACCAGCAGAGAGAGGAATAAAGAGTGAGAGAGAGAGAGAGACAGACAGACACACACACACACACACACACACACACACACAGAGAGAGAGAGAGAGAGAGAGAGAGAGAGATTGATACCACAGTGGCAGGGAGGGGTTGCCTAGGAAGCAGGTCTGAAAGGCTGGTTACCAGAGTCTAACCTCTGGCTCCAAAAGATCCAAGTTTCTCCCACATGCAAAATACACTCACATCCTGCCGTGCCTCCCAATCCCTCACCAAATCTTAACCCATTACCATGTCAGAAAAACCTGCAGTATCCTCCTATCTAAATCAAGTCCAGATGAGGGTACATCTCCCACATGTAGCTTCTTATGTGCTACTCTCTAAACAGAGTTCCTCCTGCAAGTCTGTGAAATACACATGGTATCTGCCCCTCCACACCCAACAAAAAATTGATGCTAACCACTACAGACTCCAGTTTCAAAAGGGAGAAAATGAGAAGCACAGAGTCATGGATCCATGGCAATTTTGAAATGTATCCAGGCAAATGTAGGAAGTTCCTTGATTAGGACTCAGGCCTGTTACTCCTGGAAATGATTCTCCAGAACTTTCAACTCCACCCTCAGAGGTTTTCATTCTTCCTGGTAAGCAATCGCTTCTGCTATCTAAGTCACCTTTCCTTTGCCACAAAATGAAGCCCTGGCTTTTAAGAATGAGTAGCGCTTCAGCCTGTTTGTGGTTTGTCAAAATTTAGGGTTCCAAAAGTTTCTTTTCATTTTGTACTGTTTCTGTCACTTTTTCTCCTGTCTATGTTTCTGCATCTATGATTTTTCTTAAAGATTTGATGCATCACCTATGATTACTAATAGGATCACTTCATTAGACAAAAGCCATACCCACAAATGTCTTCAGGATAATAACTTCTCTACCTTATCCCTTTGCTATGTGGAACACATCCTTAAGTTTCTTAGCTTTATTGTTTGATTGAGAGACTGAATTATACCCTTAGAGAAAATTTTGTAAGGATACAGAAAGTCTAAATAAAACTGTAATAAAATTGGCTCAGTTGAGAGTATAGAATCTTCCAGCCAACGACCACAACCAAAGAATGTGCATGCCACTCAAGGACTAATGGAAAAATCATTAAGGCAAACTGGACAATAAAGATAACCCCAATAAACTTAGAAATAAAAACATGCAAAGTGGGTCTTCCACTTCAGGGTATAAGTGTACTTTTCACTTTTCCTCTTGCTAATTACAGTTAAAAATCATGGAGATTATATACAAAGCAACAGAAGAAGACTATGGTAGGTGAAAAGATGATAGACTGGCCAAGAACATTAGATAGAAGGAAGAGGTGGTAGATTTTCTTCGTTTTCTTTTGTTTCATTTACCATAGACTCAGTGCTGTTAAAGTCACTAAACCCCAAATGTCAATGAATGAGAGTAGAAAGCTCCAGGAAAATCCCATTCTGGACATCCAAAGATCAGAAAAGGGCAGCCTAGCCATAGAAAAAATATGTAGACCATAATTGCCATATTTCAACCTTGCCACAGGAAAAGAAACTGTGGTCTCACTATTCAAACTGTCAGTGAAGGTGAACAACGGGAGCCTAGACTTTCCTTCTTACCAAGATATGAAGAAACATCCCTCCCTTTTTTGCCTGGGTAGTGTCGGAGAAGACCAAGTGGGGTCTGAAGACTTTTATCCCCCTGGTGGAGAGCACTTGGGAAGCCTGGACTTTCTCTCTCACCCAGCAGTAAAAATCTGTTCATCCTCTTCCCCATTGGATTGGTGTCAGAAAAGACCATGTGGGAAACCTGAACTTTCATATCTTTCAGGATACTGGACTTCCTACCTTCTTGATGGATTCAGAAAAGGCATGAGGGGAGCAATGTGAGGCAGCCCTGCCCCTCCCAGCCAGGGTGGTGACAGTGGAGGACTAGTGGGAGCCTATACTCCCATCTATCCTTGCCCAGCTGTAATGAAGTGCCATTCTTCCTCACCAGGATGTCAACAGAAACCAAGTGGGGACAGAGACTAGGTTGAGATGAAGCTTGGTCGAGTAGCCCACATGGGTGACCAGACTCTGTTTTTCTCTCTCCATTTATTAGCTCCACTCTGGTTGGCTCCCTTCTTTGTAGACTTTCACTTTGTGAGAGTGAAACGACTACTGTCAGCTCCCAGCACAATGCTACTATCACTACCCATATGTAATACTGTATCTACTTTAGATATAGATATTCTATATCTAGTCAAAAAGAAAATGCTTGCTTATTAATGCTTCCAACAATAATCCTGCAATTGAGTCTTCTTAGGGACATGCTGTCTGAATTTGGTCATGTGTCCGTTTATTAACAAATCACCATAGGGAAAGAATATGGGACTAGTTTAGGAATTTAGTCACTCACTTCCTGTCTTCTTCAAATCATATTTAGGATATTGTTGCAAAAGGGAAGATGAATGGGCACTGGAGAAGCAATTAACAAAAGTTTTCACGGCCGGGTGCGGTGGCTCACGGCTGTAATCCCAGCACTTTGGGAGGCCGAGGTGGGTGGATCACGAGGTCAAGAGATCGAGACCATCCTGGTCAACATGGTGAAACCCCGTGTCTACTAAAAATACAAAAAATTAGCTGGGCACGGTGGCGCATGCCTGTAATCCCAGCTACTCAGGAGGCTGAGGCAGGAGAATTGCCTGAACCCAGGAGGTGGAGGTTGTGGTGAGCCGAGACTGCGCCATTGCACTCCAGCCTGGGTAACAAGAGCGAAACTCTGTCTCAAAAAAAAAAAAAAAATGTTTGCTAAAACATAAATTCAGTTTTGGATACACATATACAATACCTATTATTTTGCAACTTTTTTCACTTATCAACTTGTTAATTTCAATTCAAAATGTATAAAATTATTTTACTCTTCTCAAAGACTCTGGTATTTCATTGTATAGGCATACTACATCCTTTTCATGAACAGGGAGGACATTTTATGTTTTGTTTGGTTTGGAATGGGATTTTGTTTTTTTACTATTTAAGCTGTGATACAATAAATATCTTTGTATATAAATTTGTTTTAAAACAATTCATTGGAGTTACAATTGCAGTAAATTTCAAAGAAACAATAAACACTTTTCATTCTTGCCTTCAAGAATTCACTGGAGGATAAAACAATTTCAAGTATGAAAAAAATTGATAGTCACTTGACGTTATATGAACATAGCAGATGGTAAGAGTAATGTGTAATTTTAACACATTTTAGGTTTCTGTAGCATGTTAGATATTAAAACATCATATTCTTCTTCCTCAACACATTCATTTTAAGCTTCTTAAATTCTCAGCCACATAGTACAGTTTATAACATAAAATAGAAAAGTGAGACGCTCAGCTTCATCTCCAATTTTAGTCAGATGAACACACACATAGCCACTTCTTCACCATAAATACTTCAGTGAGCCTGATACAGCTTAATGTTTTCTGACGCTTTTGTTCAATGCTCCAGTTTCCTATTTTGAAATATCCCTGCTAGTTTATGAGCGATCCTTAATGCTACGTAAGTACCAACAGCAGATGCCTCAGTACACCTATTTTGTCAAGAGTATCAGGCTATCCAAGAGGCTATTTACAACTATAGAAATTTTTTTTCATTTCCATAAGAGAATAGTGATGAGGTTTTAGTGTAAAATGTGTTTTATAAACAAAAGAGGAGAAAATAAAAGGTTTAACTTTTTTTATAATTTTCGTTTTCTGATGAAAGATGGTCGTTTCTGTTGATTCTTTCTGCTGATGAATTTACTCCCCTTTCCTTTATCCTTCAGCCTATGTGATGATTCATTCTTTTGTACCAGTTTAGGTTAAATTGTTGAGGATTTTAATTTTATTTTTCCATTTTAAGCCCTAGTACCAAGAATAAATGTGTCTTCCCTGAATACAGAATTTGTTTAAAAATGATATGTAGAGGTTGCAATTGTTTTAAGGCTCTATGTATTTTTTTTTTTTTCACCTAGAAGCTGACCAACGTAGCACAGATAATTTGAATATTTATTGTATCCTCTGGATTTTGAGTGGAACTACATTCATAGTCTCCTTCATCACTGGGAAAACTGTTGGGATAGAAAGCCATAAATAACTTTATCTCACTAATGAAGAAACTGAACCGTTTCTTCCTTCCTCTGCTCTTGTCTCTTGTACCAGTAGCACCAGACCTATACTTGTAGTCAAGTTCTATTTTTACCACATCTGTCTGCTGCCAATATATTATATCCTCCATGTTTGTTTGTATGGATGATCTTATATTTCTTCTTTTGTTTGCCTACTATTTCTTCTTGCATTTCAGAACATTTTTCCCCTTTCTCATCATATTCCTCCTTCTGGAGTAGGTTTTTTTTTTTTAGAAAGAAATTCAGTCACTAAGGTCATATGTATGGGAAACTCTTCTTTTTAGTAATTTGAAGTTGTCTTTATTCTTATTCTTGAAACAGTTTGCCTAAATTGAGTATGTAGTACCATTAGACAGTTATTTTTCTCAGTAATTTAAAGATATTATTTCATTCTCTTTTGATTTTGGTGTTGCTATTGGCAAGTCAACCTAAGAAAACAAGAAGTGGGCTGAAACCAAGTTGTCTGACCAGAATTTTCATTAGTTTACAGAGATAAGTGATTGCCTATATATTGTTGAACTATAAGGTATGAGTTACAGTATGTATATGGCATTTTATGGCTTAGCCCAAATGGCAAGTGGCTTCAAGAGATACTTATTTAGCTTAAGGGTGAGAGATACAACTGCTGTTTTATTCTAATGCTTCCCTGGACCTGATAATTTAAAGAGGTTTGCATTTCTCAGATAAAAAATATTGTCTGTCTTTTTTTCAGTTATTTTGTGTATATGTGTGGGCAGGTGGGGGGGCTGTTTTCTTTCTGGATAATTTGAAGAGCTTTTCTACATGTTTTTGTTCTGCAAAATTACCTGCCATGTGTCTAGCTATGAATTTTTATTTATTCTATCTGGGGTTTATTGACAACCTAGAATACATCATTGCATATTTTTTCATCAGTTCTAGAACTTTCTTAGTCATAACTTGTTTTAAAACACTTTATTCTTTTAGGGCAGTTTTAGACTTGCACCAAAATCGAGAGGAAGATATCGAGAGTTCCCATATACTCCCTGTCCCCACACATGCATAGCTTCCCAATTATCAACATCCACCACCAGGGTGGTGGTGATGAACATACATTAGCAGATCATAATCACCCAAAGATCATAATTTATATTAGAGTTCACTCTTGGTGTTGTACATTCTCTGGGTTTGGACAAATGTATTGTGACGTATAGCAACTATTATAGTATCATACATAGTATTTCACTAAAAATGCTCTGGGTTCCACCTGTTCATCCCCCTGTCCCCAACCCTTACCAACCTCTAATCTTTTTACTGTCTTCAAAGTTTGTCTTTATCAGAATGTCATATACTAGGAATCACAGAGTGTGTAGTCTTTTCACATTTGGTTCTTTCACTTGCTAATATGAATTTAAGTTTCCCAAGTCTTTTTTTTTTTTTTTTAGATGGAGTTATGCTCTGTCACCCAGGCTGGAGTGAAGTGGCGAGATCTTGTCTCACTGCAACCTCTGCCTCCCAGGTTCAAGCGATTCTCCTGTCTTGAACCTTGCACTTGTAGCTGGGACTACAGGTGCACTCCACCATGCCTGGCTAATGTTTTGCATTTTAGTAGAGACGAGGTTTCACCATATTGGTCAGGCTGGTCTCAAACTCCTGACATCAGGTGATCCACCTGCCTCAGCTTCCCAATGGACTAGGATTACAGGCGTGAGCCACTGCACCCAACCTCCCATGTTTTTGCATGGCTTGATAACTGATTTACTTTTAGTGCTGAATTATATTTTATTTCTTGGATGTACCACAGTTTATCGATGCATTAACTTGTTGAAAAATATCTTGGTTCTTTCCAAATTTCAGCTATTATAAATAAAGCTGTTATAAAACATATTTGTGAAGGTTTTTGTGTGGGCATGTTTTTAAATCCTTTGAGTAGATACCAACTAATGAAATTTCTGAACAATATGATCCGAAGATGTTTAGTTTTGAAAGAAACTTTCAAACTGTCTTCCAAAGAGGCTGTACCATTTTTCATTCCCACAAGCAATGAATGAGAATTCCTGCTGTTCCACTACCTTGCCAACATTTGGTATTATAAGTGTTCTGGATTTTGACTACTCTATAGGTGTGTAGTGGTATCTCATTGTTGTTTACTTGCATTTCCGTGATGATATGATGTGGAACATCTGTTCATATGCTTATTTGCAATGTGAATAGCTTCCTCGGTGAGATCTTTGGCCCATTTTAAGATTCAGTTGTTTGTTTTCTTATGGTTGAGTTTTAGGAGTTCTTTGTCTATTTTGGAGTCCTTTATCAGATACGTTTGTCTGCAGATATTTTATTCCAGCCTATAGTATGCTTCCTTATTCTCTTGACTTTGTCTTTCATAGAACAGACATTTTAAATTTTAATGAAGCTCAGTTTATCAATTATCTTTTAGAAATGGTGTATTTTGTGTTGTCACTCTGCAATGAACTGGCGGCTTGAGGCAGATTGCCAAAACTGTGGCATGAGTTACTGGGGAAAGAAAAAATGAACAAACAAACACACAAATACTTTTCTACAATCGAGTATGCTTGGTTCATCTGCACATGCTGAAGTTATGTGACTTGCAACCTGGCTCCGAATGAATGTGTGCACTGTGGTTACAGTGTTGTATCTAAAAGTCATCAAAATACTCAAGGTCATTTAGGTTTTCTCTAATGTTATCTTCCAAGAGTTTTTATAATTTTAATTTTACATTTAGGTCTATGACTCATTTTGAGTTAATTTTGTTAAAGGTATTAGCTCTGTGTCTAGATTTATATTTTGCATGTCGATGTTTAGTTGTTTTAACATTTGTTGAAAAGACTATCTTTTCTCCATTCTGCTACCTTTGTTCTTTTCTCAAAGATCAGTTGACTCTATGTAGGGCTATTTCTGAGTTCTCTGGTATGTTCTGTTGATCTACTTGTGTCTTACTTCACCAACATACACATTTTTTTTTATTACTATAGCTTTTATAGTAAGTCTTGAAGTCAGGGAGTATCAGTCCTTTAACTTTGATCTTCTTCACCACTGGAATGACTATTTTGGGACTTTTGCCCTCTCTATATACACTTTAGACTCAGTTTTTCAATATACATGAAATACTGATACAATTTTGATTGGGATTGCATTGAATGTATAGATCATCTTGGTTCACACTAATATCTTGACAATATTGAATCTGTCTATTTATAAACATGAAATATCTCCCTATTTAGTTCATCTCTGAACTTATTATACACAGTATTTCACTAAAAATGCTCTGTGCTCCACTTATTTATCCCTCTGTATCCAATTAGAGTTTTATAGTTTTTCTCATATAGATCTTGTACATATTTATTATATTTATACCTATTTCATTTTTGGGCTGCTAATATAATGGTATTGTGTTTTTAATTTCAAACTTCATTTGTTTATTGCTAGTACTTTATATAGGAAGGTAAATGACTTTTGTATACAAACCTTGTATCCTGCAACCTTCCTATTATTATTAGTTCCAGAAGTTATTTTTTTTAATGTTTTTAGATTTTCTATATAGACAATCATGTCATCGATAAGCAAAAACAATCTTGTTTCTTCCTTCTCAAGCTGTGTATCTTTTATGCCCATGGCTTGTCTTATTTTACTAGCTGTCACCTATCATTAAAAAAAATTACCTCACTTCATTAATCATTCATCCTATTCTATCCTAGAACTTAGATACTATATTAACACTTAGTAAAATGAGTTTCCATATATTCATCTCTTTAAACTAAATTGTCAGACATTTCTTGAGACCTATCTTCCAGTTCACTAATGTGCCCTTTGGTTGTGATAAATGTGCTAGCTAATCTACCTAATTCATTTTATGATGTTAAATTTCAACAAATTTTATTCAATTTTTGCATAGATCCCTTTTCATTTTTAAACTCTCTCCTTATACATTCATCTTGATATCATTTTAATAATCTTAAACATACTAAAAAATGTGTGTTCTTTTGTTTCTGATTAAACCAATATTTGGTTCTGATTTTGCTATTGTCTCCTGTCCCTTGATCATAATGTCTTGTTTACTTGCATATCCTGCATATTTTTTTGTCAATTGTCAGTATATGCTCTGTGGAAAATGTACCCATGGACTTTCTTTGGAACTCTGAAATCATGTTTCTCCACAGAGTACATGCATGTACTCTTGACATGCAATTTTGTGTATTCTCAACCTAATATAAATTTTTACAAATGAGTTGTTATAAATATTGGTTCTGTCCCTTAGTAGCTCTGTGACTTTTGGTAAGGTACTTAACTTCTTTATAAGCTTTGCATTCAAAAATTGATAATTATAGTACTTAGCTAACAAGTTGTTGTAAAGTCATATAGTGTCATATAATATCAACTCTGAATTTTCCAACTTGATAGAAATAATTAGTAATTCTAAAAATTGCCTCAAACAATGTGTCATTATTTTGAAAATTAGGAATATAAAATTTACTTTATTTGTGATATATAAATGGAACTGAAATTTCAATCAAAAAAAAAAAAACAATAATGCTAGTAAGGTAATGCCAAAGACATTTAAAATGTGTTTGTTTCTACCCCTAGTACTTGTTTATCTTTCCCTTCTCTTTGCAGTACATACTGGGGAAGTAAACAAGAGAATGCCTTTATTTCCTGACTGCCACTGGCATGTGCACACAATAGACACTAATGGTTATGAAGAGATGGTAGAATATTTGCCATTTTTGGCTTTAGGTTGTATCTGTCCAGACTAATCTTTTAGAAAGTATTTGTTTTCTCTTTAGTGATTTCATCTTGTCTTCTCTTGTTTCTTCCCAGGTTCACAGAAAACAGAAATTCTTTACATAGCCTTCTGATCAATAGAATCAAAGCCTTTTTTCTGTAAATACTGGCTAGAGAGTTGCTAACTTCCATAAGGGAAAAATGGAAAAATAAGTTTCTTTTCCAATAAAACCACAAAAGCCATGGTTTTAAAAGGTAATTTAACTTAGAATATTATGCAGCCATTAAAAAGGAGGAGTTCACATCCTTCGTAGGGACATGGATGAACCTGGAAAACATCATTCTCAGCAAACTGACACAAGAACACAAAATCAAACACCACATGTTCTCACTCATAGGCGGGTGTTGAACAAGGAGAACACATGGACACAGGGAGGGGAGCACTATACACGGGGGTCTGTTGGGGGGGAGGGGGGATAGTGGGGGGGTGGGGAGTTGGGGAGGGATAGCATGGGGAGAAATGCCAGATATAGGTGAAGGGGAGGGAGGCAGCAAATCATACTGCCAGGTGTGCACCTGTGCAACAACCTTGCATGTTCTTCACATGTACCCCAAAACCTAAAATGCAATAAAAAAAAAAAAATGCAAAAAAAAACAAAACAAAACAAAACAAAACAAAAAAAACAACAACAAAAAAAAAGAAAATAAGATAAGTAAAATAAAAAAAAATAATTCCATAAAGGTTAGATAGAATGAAAAAAAAAGAAAATATTTTGCTGATATTATTTCTTCCACCAACAGCAATTCATCCCCAGATCCCTAATAATGATTTTCAGACAACTGGTACGTGCCATGATGCATGCGGTTTACTCCCTGGATGGCAACAACAGAGTGTAACTCTCGTCTTCTTTTTATCATTTGATTTTACCTGGTCTGCACAAATTTATGATATTCTCTCTTTTCCCACTTGAGTTGTGGTCCAAACGTAAGTTTTGCATTTAGCTATAAAGCCTCTGTCTTTGTTTTGTAGAAAGTGCTTTAGAAAAAACGTCCTGTGGCCAGGCATGGGGGCTCACACCTGTAATCCCAGCACTTTGGGAGGCCGAGGTGGGCGGATCACCTGAGGTCAGGAGTCCAAGACCAATCTGACCAACATGGTGAAGCCCCGTCTCTACTAAAAATACAAAAAAAATAGCCTGGCATGGTGGTTGGTGGACACCTGTAGTCGCAGCTACTCGGGAGGCTGAGGGAGAAGAATCTCTTGAACCTGAGAAGTGGAGGTTGCAGTGAGCCCGGATCTTGCCACTGCACTCCAGCCTGCGTGACAGAGTGAGACTCTATCTCAAAAAAGAAAAAAAAAAAAAAAGAAAGAGGAAAAAAAAAAAAGAAAAAATATCCTGAGCTTTCACCTTGACTCCTCTACTTACTGTAGTTAACTTTTTTTTATACAAAATATGATTTTTTTTGTACATCTATCCTCTTCTTTCCTTAGGAAGTAAAGGATGTATCTCAAAGTAGGAACATGACTATTCCATGAGTAATGATTAAATCTAATAATGATTATTCAAACTTAAAATTTCTAAGAGAATAAGAACATACAACCATTTAAAAAATCACATGTGCCAACACTCTGAGAAGTAATAGAAAAGCATAAACAACTAAATAAGGCTTTTGGTGTTATAATTTTCAAAAATGTTGGAAATATCTTCTATATAGCATTTATATAATAATAATCATAATAAAATATTGTGTACTGAGTGTTCAGTAATGGTTGATTTGTGTCGAGGTTAGGAGGAATAATCATGGCTTTTTAAGAGGCAGACTCTGCAGAAAGGAGACAGTGGGGCCGCATGCAGTGGCTCAGGCCTGTAATCGCAGCACTATGGGAGGCTGAGGCAGGCGGATTACGAGGTCAGGACTTTGAGACCAGCCTGGTCAATGTGGTGAAACCCCGTATCTATTAAAAATACAAAAATTATCTGGGTGTGGTGGCATGCATCTGTTGTCCCAGCTACTCGGGAGGCTGAGGCAGTTGAATTGCTTGAACCTGGGAGGCGGAAGAAAGAAGGAAAGAAAGAAAAAGGAAGGAGATCATGATTTCAATCCTAATTTCAGCATCATGTAATCTTTCAGCATCAAGTAATTCACTTTGATCTAATAAAACCTTTTTGAAGGAGGCTCAAATTAAAATAGAAGCAAAAGATTTCTGCAGGATGTACAGATGTAGTTGTGAGGTTAAAATATTTGTTTTGAAAGTAGCAATTTACTTTCCATGGAGTCCATATGTGTGGTAAGAGCTCAGTAACATTTGCTTTGAATGTACAGTCTATGAAATCAAATTAGTCTAATCAGAATATATGGCAATAGAAACAGTCCCTAATGCCTTTAAATAAAGTAAGTAAATAAATGCTAGCATGCACATATTGTTACTCATTATTCAAAAAGTAAATTTTGACATGTGAGAAATTTCCAAGATTTAAAAATAAGCATGTAATCTTTTGTCTTTAAGAAAAATAAGTATTTAAAATAATTATACATGATTTTATATTTACCACTGATTGTGCAACAAAATACTAAAGAATTATATATTTACATGCTTAAAATACTTTTTCTGGATTGTTAGTGATTTTCTTATCATTGTTACGTTTCTGTTTTTGCAAAATATTTACAGTGATTATATATTATGGTTATAATAAACAACTTTTATTTTAGAGTAGTAGAAAACGCAAGGAAGGGAGATGTCTTTTAGAGAAAAAAGTGAATAAGACAGCAGACACATATTTTATTTATCTTTTGCTTCAGCTTTGCAAAAGATAAAGGAAGTTGAGTTAAATAACTGATTTTTTTATTCTGTTAGGAAGTTGAAAGTTGCTAAGTGGTTAAGCAAAATTATGAAGCTTGGTGGAGGTATTCTGCACTGCGCTGGCAGAAAAACGCCTCTTGTATGCCATTTATTTAGCCTGTGTGTTGAGATAAAAGAATTAGAGATACTTCCAAAAGGTGCTCCCTTATCCAAACAAATGAAATCTGCTTATTAATTTAAGTATCTAAGCAACTGTTTCTGTGGGATCTGAAAGGAAGAATCAATATCTTTTAAAATTTTATTATCTAAATAGAGAGGACAAGCTTAACATATTTGAAATGATTTTAGAACAGACTAAGTCAAGTTCTTTTAATTAAGCATGCAACAGTTGACCATAGACTGCTGGGGAATTAGGAATCCAGATAATAAAGGAAAACTATCACTGTTTTGAGGGGATTTTCAAGAAAGCTTTTATAAAAGGTCTTAAGATGAATTTGGAAGCAAAGTTTTGGATTAATGGAAGGATAGAAGGGCAATTCCTGAAAATAATTGAGAATAGTTCAGAAAATAGCAGGAAAGAATCGAGAATTTTCTTCAGTCCTAAACTGGAGTGAAGAGAGAGGGGTGCTCAGCAGAGTAGCGTCACAGCATCTACGAATTTGTTTTGACCTTATAAATTAACTGTTCAGTCTTCCCAGCACAACATAACTAAACTTTAAGAGTGTGGGAGAGGAGTTGTAGTGTGTATTCTGGATTGACTCACTCATCTTCTCCCACTTTCTTCTAGTTTACCTTTCAGTACTCAGAGAGATAAAGAACATCGATTGCACCCAGGATACAAGCCAATTTAGGTTCCACCGTCAGAAATGGTGTGTGAACTTTGAAAAGCTGGAGTGGAAGACAAGATGGTGGCCACGTTTTGCTGCTATTCGCTTTCCTCCTATCCAGCACAGTCTTAAAAACATCTCTCTCTCTCTTTTTTGTTTTTGTTTTGTTTTTTTTGTTTTTCCTGCAGAAACTATAGAATATTTCTTGTGTGGAGTCCTTAGCTTTGTGACCTTTTTCTAGCCCTTGGATTACTCTGGGCACACATAGATAATCTAATATAATCTTTCTATTTTAAAGTTAACTGGTTAGCCACCTTAAATCCATCTGCAATCTTAAATCCCCTTTGCCATATATCACAACATATTTGTAGCTTCTGGAAATTTGGATATGGATATCTTTGTGGGAGCCGTTTTTCTTCTGCCTACCAGTGAGTTGCACTTCCTTGAATGCAAAAGAAGCGATCTCTCTATATGGGACCCAAAGGTTACATTTGTTTGAGTGTTTCCTCTCTATTTTATTATGTAAAATTTGATATTTAAAAATCTAAAATTAACATCTCTTGGTTTTGCAGATATTTTTTAAAGTGCAGAATGTCTTTTTCAATATTGAAAATCCATTTGAGTACATGGACAATTTCACACACCCATGTAGATTTGAGAATACCTAATTTAGAGGGTAAGTAAACAATCAGAATACAGTTTGCAAAACCATTGTTTACTTCATGCAGGAGATTCATTACGCAAAACATTGCTATATATGATTCTGATTACAGGTAAAGACAGATAATATCTTCTAAAATTGTGATATAGTGAAAGAAGCCAAGGGAAAAGGCAGGCAGTAAAAATTGCTCCAATTGGAATTAGATATTCTGGACAATACCACCAAAGAGGCAAGGTAGTGCAGGCTAGCCAAATTTAATTAATAATTCTTCTCATTTTATATCTAGGGTCAGGCATGAATAGATATGGCATTCTGCCATCATTTATTATATATCTGTTAATCACAGTAACAATTTTCATTCAGTTTTCTTAGAATGCTTTGTTTTCTTCTTCTTGCTAGTTGAAATACAAAATTCATATAGTATGCTATTCATCTCCTCTCTTCATGGGGAGGACCCAAATATTACTTATCACACCAAGTAATTGAGTAAAACCAAGATCCATCTGGGAAATTTACAATGTTTAAGGGCAAATAGAAAAGGTACATGGAGTACATGAAATAATATAACTTGAGAATACAAAGGGCAAATCATTTTTAAATGGAGACCAAGTCCTCACTGATCTCACTTCCCAATTACTATTTGAAAATACTCATGATGTTTATTATGGGATGTGTTTTATTTATAGTGATGGGGTTGGGGAGGATTGTTGGATTTATTCAGGATGGTAGAGGTACACATATTTCAGTGGCTAACCCTGGAGACACAGGCAAAAAATTATTAAGCAAATTTGACCCTTTAGATATTGACCTGTCACTTAAGAGATAATGTCCAGACAATCTATTTTATTACAATTAGAGCCACCCTAAGTATATGTCTTGCTTTTTAATAAAAGAAGATCGTGAAAGTATCAAAATGTACCTTTTGAACTAAAGTGAGATTATGCATAGCCTACTTCCCCAATATGACGAGAGACATGGTAGCAATCCAGCCTCAGAAGAAACTGAGACCAGGACTGTCTTCTTATATTGCCAGAGGACTCCAGATTTCCCTGGATAGTCAATGATTGTAGTATCAGAGGTATTGCTATGGACATTGTTAAAACTAACTAGTGAAATGGGAAAAGTTCTCACAGGACGTGAGATGGGTGTGTGGCTTGCTTCTTCAGTGCCCCGCTGTTCAAACCTCTAGAGGAGCATACAGATGGGCAGGCTGCGGTCCCTGACCCCACGACAGTGTCTAGGGGTGAATGTTTACAGCTCCTGAAGCCCCAGTGGGCATGTGTTACAGGGTGCTCTTTTAGTTTGCCATCTATAGGTGGCTTGTGTTAACCAGCTCAGTTAGACCCTCTACCTTCTGTGCCCTGGGTTCTTGCCTTGGTGTACCAGAAGAATGAGATCACTTGGGTTTGGAGAATGAGTGCAAGGTTTTATTCAAGTGGAAGTAGCTCTCAGCAGATGGGGGAGCCAAAAAGGAGATAGTTTTCCCCTAAAGTCAGGGTGTCGGTGGCCAGGGCTCTCCTCCGACTGCCGTGGCCAAATTCCATGTCATCCTGCCAGTTGGAGGCCTGCTGGCCTGCTGGCCTGCTGCTGCCTGCTGTCCTGCCAGTGCATGTTGGTGCCCGGTGTGTTCCTCTGCTGATGTGCTTCTCTCAATGCCCAGCTGCCTCTGTGCATCCTTTCGCCAATCCACTCCTCAATGTCCAGCCTCTTGTTTGTCTGCCCGCTAAGGTCTGGAGTTTTTATAGGCCCAGGTTGGTGGCCAGGTAGGCTAGGGTGGTCATGGAAAATGCAACATTTGGGATCCAAAGCAGGAGTGCCTGTCCTACCTAGGTCCGTGGGATGGAGCCCTAGCCAGGGACCAAACCCTCCATTACCCCACACTTCCTGTCCCTGCTCTGTATCATTTAATGGGACCACACTCTTCCCTTCTCAGAACTCTCATATCATTAGGATCTATTTCCCTGTGGCTGTGACTATTGAGCTCCAAAAGAACATAACTTAAGATAAATTTAATTTGTCTGAAAGAATCTTTGGAGATTTTCATGGCTCATGTGATGCACCCTATGTCACTGAAACCAGTAAACCTTCTGGTTTTCATTTAACTCAAAATAAATGAATTTGTATATTTTATAAACTCTAAAATTATAGTTGTGCTTTAAGTTCCCTTCCATCTATTGTATCTCTCTAAACACAACCCCATGAGTGCCTGTATCCTTGGGGTGGAGTGGGAAAATAATGTTGCATTAGAAGAAAACTTACTAAGGAAGTCTGCATTTAATTGCAATATATGTGGTCTATTTTGTAAGAAATTGGAGTTTTCTTTGTTAATCTAGATAGATTAAATCTAGATGTCCAAGACCAGACTGCTTGAATGCCCTAGTCCAAATGACAAATGTCTCTATTTCTAAAGTTTATACACAGAAAAAGAAAAAAAAGTTCTTCATCTCCCTTCATACTCTTGTTTACAAAAGTCTTTAACTAGGTTTTAGGTCTGGGGACTCCTTCAAAAGTGTTATTCTAGTTCAGCTAGCTGAGAATGAATAGAACAAAGGGAAGTCATTATCCCAGGGAGGCTTTAAAGTTTCCTGAAGTCACTTGCAATGCCATTTTAATAGCATAATAAAGAACCATTCTGGCTAAAATGTGCTGGGGGGCTTGACCACTGACATCATGGAGGAATGGAGGGAAAACAAGCGCAAGCATTGGACCAGGGTGAGAAGAACAGGATACCTGCAAAGTGCCTGCTACTCATTATGCTTGGCCATAGGCAGTACCTTCTCTCTGGAGCTGAGATTTTTCTGTCCAAAAATACAGGATTGAAAGCTCAGAAGTGACCTTCATCTTTACTGAAGGCTTCAGAAAAGAGGTAGAGCATTATATTGACCTGTTTTACAAATTAAGCTTCCACTTGAGAGTTCTCCTAGAAAAAAAGATTGAATCCTAGATTTTATGTGGTGTGCCTAAAAATTCCTTTGTTTTATGAAATGGAATTTTACTTATGAGTTTCATTCATTTCTTGATTGATTCTTATTCATCAAATATTTATTGAAAATATAGTCTGTGGCAATTAATGTTCAGCAATCAATAAATACATAATGGTTCTCTTCCACCTGGATGCTGTGTGGAATTAATTAAGTTCTCATTTTATTATAATCTCAGGCATTCCTTAAATTGGAATATTACAAACTATTGATAAGAGAGACATTTTGAATGTGAAAGGAGAGCTAAATTTACTAGTGGGTAGATTAAATGATATTTTATTTAGTATAATTCAGGCAGCATAAAATACCCTCCTGAAATAATTCTACCACTACCTTTTCTCTAATTCCTAAAAATTCATAATTAGTAAGTCATGAGCTTATTAATTATGGGGCTTCTATAAAAGGAAAAGTGTCTGTAGAAATGGGAATTCTTAAAAAAAGGAAAAACATATTAAGTCATGAATATTCAGCAATAAACATTCAATGCATATTAATTGTAGACCTATTTTGGGTTGGGCTTAGTTTTCTAACAGAGAGTTCTAAAGGAAAGGAATTGTTCAAGAGAAATGGAAGTACCTATGAATCTATTAATTTATTTAATGCCTTAATATATTTTGTAGAACATACTATACTGGAACTGTGGTCTTTGAGCAGTATCCCTTTTCTCTGGCCAGATTTTAAATAAAATGAGAAATAAGACAAAATGTAAGATACATGGGAGATGTAAATATCACCACTTTTATTAATAAAAACCAAGTTAAACAATATAGTTTTGTGTAAAAACAAATAGGCCTGGTAATTAAATCCCCAAATTAGGCACACTTACCTATCATGCAATGTTGGGCTGAGGCAGCCTCTCATGTGTGCAAAGTCAGATCAGTTCAGAGTGATCTCTGTGGGCAGCAGTTCATATCCATATAAGAAAAAAACTGGGGGAGAGAAATTTAAACATGTTCCATTTATTCCTTCAAAATTTATCAACCAGATATGTCATTCCACTTCCTCTGAGGGAGGGAGGAAAGAGGCCAAGCTAAGAATTATACCAATTGACTACCTTGACCTGGACAGAAGCACCAGAATGGTTGCACCCAACACTAAAGACTGTACTGGGAATAGAAAGATATATAAGACAGTGCACTTCCCTTCAAAGAACTTACAAGAGTCACAACCAGCAGGTAAAATAGAACACATCTCAGTTTTAGAATCTCAGATGCTCATCTATAAAATAAGAATGATAACACCAACATCACATATTTGTTGTTTGAATTCAGTGAGATTTTGTATATAAAGTATGTAGCATTATATCTAGCTTAAGAAATAATTTAATAGATGTTTGTTTCTCATCTCAGCTTTCCACATTCAGATTGCCTCTATACTATGTAGAATGGAATAGGTTCTATGTGTTTACAATATTCTAGACCTCTAAGAATTCTTTAACAAACAGATCAAAGTTATAAGCACTTTATTTTGGGACTGTGAATCAGAAGATAGGCATTTGATAGCTTTGAACATTAAAGAAACAGAAAATAATTTAGCCTTTACCTGCCCCTGATAAAAACTGATGTAGTAAACATTGGTCCAAAACAAACCAGCAGTAAAGTAATTTAACTTTGTTTCTTGCAGTGCAGCAGTCTTAGCCTCCAGCTGGAAAAAATGGAAACAATTAAATACTCAAAAGTATAATCGAGTTCTTGAAAGACAGAATCTGTCAATCTAAAAATTTTGAGAAAAGATAATATGTCTTTCAAGAATGAGGACAAACTAAAGAAATTATTAGAGGAAAAAAACAGACTGTTTAACAACCATAGATCCTCATTTAAAAAAACTTTCAAGCGGGAGAGAAATGACACTAGTGAAATGATACTAGAATGAAAGTTTGAGTTGCAAAGAGTAAAAACGTATATAGAAATTGCCAAATATGCGATACATATGAACAGACAGTACAAATGCTGTTAATTAAATCCCCAAATTAGGCAGACTTATGGATCATGCCATGTTCGGCATGTATTTGTACTGTCTGTTCATATGTATCACATATTTACAATAAAATAAATATAAAATACAATATTTATTGTGTTATACAAATAGTGTTTGTAAAATACCATTAAAATAATGCTTAATTAATGGTGTTAAAAATAAAGTTTTGGTCAAAAATAATATAAGTTGTTAGGCCAGCAGAGTTAAACGTATAAACTTATCTTCTTTGAATGGAAGATAGATATTGATTGAATTTGGAACTTGTGAAATGGACATGTACACTTATTGAAGTTAAACACTTAAAATGGAATCTATATTTAGAAACATCTAACTTAGCAGAGGTTACAAATTGAGACAAAATTTTTTTTTAAATTTTTTATTGTACTTTAGGGGTACATGTGCAGATCATGTAGGATTGTTGCATAGGTACACACATGACAATGTGGTTTGCTGCCTCCATCCCCCCGTCATCTCCACCTGGCATTTCTCCCCCATGTTATCCCTCCCTGACCTCCCCACCCGCCCCTGCTGTCCCTGCCTTGGCCCCCCCCAACAGACCCCAGTATATGATGCTCCCCGCCTTGTGTCCATGCATTCCCATTGTTCAACACCCACCTATGAGTGAGAACATGCGGTGTTTGATTTTCTGTTCTTGTGTCAGTTTGCTGAGAATGTTGGTTTCCAGATTCATCCATGTCCCTACAAAGGACACGAACTCATCGTTTTTTATGGCTGCATAGTATTCCATGGTGTATATGGGCCACATTTTCCTTGTCCAGTCTATCTTCGATGGGCATTGGGGTTGGTTCTAGGTCTTTGGTATTGTAAATAGTGCCACTATGAACATACATATGTATGTGCGTTATAATAGAATGATTTACAATTCCTTTGGGTATACACCCAGTAATGGGATTGCTGGGTCAAATGCAATTTCTATTTCTAGGTCCTTGAGGAAGCACCACACTGTCTTCCACAATGGTTGAACTAGTTTACACTCCCACCAACAGTGTAAAAGTGTTCCTATTTCTCCACATCCTCTCCAGCATCTGTTGTCTCCAGATTTTTTAATGATCACCATTCTAACTGGTGTGAGATGGTATCTCAGTGTGGTTTTGATTTGCATTTCTCTAATAATCAGTGATGATGAGCATCTTTTCATATGTTTGTTGGCCTCATATATGTCTTCTTTTGAAAAGTGTCTGTTCATATGCTTCACCTACTTTTGGATGGGTTTGTTTGTTTTTGTCTTGTAAATCTGTTTTAGCTCTTTGTAGATTCTGGATATTAGCCTTTTGTCAGATGGGTAGATTGCAAAAACTTTTTCCCATTCTGTTGGTTGCTGGTTCACTCTAACGATTGTTTCTTTTGCTGGACAGAAGCTCTGGAGTTTAACTAGGTCACATTTGTCTATTTTCGCTTTTGTTGCCAATGCTTTTGGTGTTTTAGTCGTGAAGTCCTTGCCTATGCCTATGTCCTGAATGGTTTTGCCTAGGTTTTCTTCTAAGGTTTTTATGGTGTTAGGTCTTATGTTTAAGTCTTTAATCCATCTGGAGTTAATTTTAGTGTAAGGTGTCAGGAAGGGGTCCAGTTTCTGCTTTCTGCACATGGCTAGCCAGTTTCCCAACATTTATTAAACAGGGAATCCCTTCTCTGTTGCTTGTTTTTGAGAGGTTTGTCAAAGATCAGATGGTTGTAGATGTGTGGCATTGCCTCCAGGGCTTCTGTTCTGTTCCATTGGTATATATCTCTGTTTTGGTACCAGTACCATGCTGTTTTGATTACTGTTACAGTTTGAAATCAGGTAGCGTGATGCCTCCAGCTTTGTTCTTTTTGCTTAGGATTGTTTTGGCTATGCAGGCTCTCTTTTGGTTCCATATGAAGTTTAAGGTGTTTTTTTCCAGTTCTGTGAAGAAGGTCATTGGTAGCTTGATGGGGATAGCATTAATCCTATAAATTACTTTGGGCAGTATGGCCATTTTCACATTATTGATTCTTCCTAACCATGAGAATGGAATTTCTCCATTTGTTTGTGTCCTCTCATTTCCTTGAGCAGTGGTTTGTAGTTCTCTTCGAAGAGGTCCTTTACATCCTTTGTTAGTTGTATTCCTATGTATCTTATTCTCTTTATAGCAATTGTGAATGGGAGTTTGCTCATGATTTGGCTCTCTGTTATTCTGTTATTGGTGTATAGGAACGCTTGTGATTTCTGTACATTGATTTTGTATCCTGAGACTTTGCTGAAGTTGCTTATCAGTTTCAGGAGATTTTGGGCTGAGATGATAGGGTCTTCTAAATATACAATCATGTTGTCTGCAAATAGAGACAATTTGACTTCCTCTTTTCCAGATTGAATACCTTTATTTGAAAAAGAAATACTTGCCTAATTGCTCTGGCTAGAACTTCCAATACTATGTTGAATAGGAGTGGTGAGAGAGAGCATCTTTGTCTAGTGCCAGATTTCAAAGGGAATACTTCCAGTTTTTGCCCATTCAGTATGATATTGGCTGTAGGTGTGTCATAATTAGCTTTTATTGTTTTGAGATATGTTCCTTTGATACTTAGTTTATTGAGAGTTTTTAGTATAAAAGGCTGTTGAATTTTGTCGAAGGCCTTCTCTGCATCTATTGAGATAATCATGTGGTTTTTGTCTTTGGTTCTGTTTATGTGGTAGATTACGTTTATAGACTTGCATATGTTGAGCCAGCCTTGCATCCCCGTAATGAAGCCTACTTGGTCATGATGGATAAGCTTTTTGATGTGCTGTCGCAATCGGTTTGCCAGTATTTTATTGAAGATTTTTGCATCTATGTTCATCATGGATATTGGCCTGAAGTTTTCTTTTTTTGTTGAGTCTCTGCTGGGTTTTGGGAGCAGGATGATGTTGGTCTCATAAAATGATTTGGATTGTTTGGAATAGTTTCAGAAGGAATGGTACTGGCTCCTCTTTGTACATCTTGTAGAATTCAGCTGTGAACCCATCTGGACCTGGACTTTATTTAGTTGGTTGGCTATTAATTGCTCCCTCAATTTCAGCCCTTGTTATTAGTCTGTTCGAGCTTTCAACTTCTTCCTGGTGCAGGCTTGGGAGGGTGCAAGTGTCCAGGAATTTATCCATTTCTTCCAGGTTTACTGGTTTATGTGCATAGAGTTGTTTGTAGTAATCTCTGATTGTAGTTTGTATTTCTGTGGAATTGGTGGTGATATCCCCTTTATCATTTTTTATTGCATCTATTTGATTCTTCTCCCTTTTCTTTTTCATTAATCTGGCTAGCAGTCTGTCTATTTTGTTGATCTTTTCAAAAAAACAGCTTCTGGATTTATTGATTTTTTGAAGGATTTTTTGTGTCTCTATCTCCTTCAGTTCTGCTCTGATCTTAGTTATTTCTTGTCTTCTGCTAGCTTTTGAGTTTTTGATGTTGCTTCTCTAGCTCTTTCAATTATGATGATAGATCTTTATATGTTGATTTTAGATCTTTCCTCACTTCTCTGGTAGGCATTTATTGCTATACATTTCCCTCTAGACACTGCTTTAAATTTGTCCCAGAGATTCTGGTACCTTGCGTCTTTGTTTTCGTTGGTTTCAAAGAATATCTTTATTTCTGCCTTCATTTCATTGTTTATCCAGCTGGCATTCAGGAGCCAGTTGTTCAGTTTCCATGAAGTTGTGTGGTTCTGAGTTAGTTTCTTAATTCTGAGTTCTAATTTGATTGCACTGTGGTCTGAGAGACTGTTTTTATGATTTCCATTCTTTTGCATTTGCTGAGGAGTGATTCACTTCAAATTATGTGGTCAATTTTAGAGTAGGTGCCATGTGGTGCTGAGAAGAATGAATATTCTGTGGATTTGAGGTGGAGATTTCTGTAGATGTCTATTAGATCTGCTTGGTCCAGATCTGAGTTCAAGTCCTGGATATCCTTGTTAATTTTCTGTCTTGTAGATCTGTCTAATATTGACAGTGGAGTGTTATAGTCTCCCACTATTATTGTGTGGGAGTCTAAGTCTCTTTGTAGGTCTTTAAGAACTTGCTTTATGTACCTGGGTGCTCTTGTATTGGGTGCATATATAATTAGGATTGTTAGTTCTTCTTGATGCATTGATCCTTTTCCATTTTGTAATGCCCTTCTTTGTCTCTTTTGATCCTTGTTGGTTTAAAGTCCATTTTATCAGAGAGTAGGATTGCAACTCCTGCTTTATTTTTGCTCTCCATTTGCTTGATAAATCTTCCTCCATTCCTTTAGTTTTAGCCTATATGTGTCCTTGTATGTGAGATGGGTTTCCTGAATACAGCACACCGATGAATTTTGACTTTTTTTCCAATTCACCAGTCTGTGTCTTTTGATTGGGGCATTTAGTCCATTTACATTTAAGGTTAATATTGTTATGTGTGAATTTGATCCTGCCATTTTGATGCTAGCTGGATGTTTTGCCCATTAGTTAACACATTTTCTTCATTGTGTCGATGGTCTTTACAATTTGGTACATTTTTGGAGTGGCTGGTACTGGTTGTTCCTTTCCTTGTTTAGTGCTTCTTTCAGGAGCTCTTGTAAGGCAGGCCTGGTGGTGATGAAGTCTCTCAGCAATTGCTTGTCCATAAAGGATTTTCTTTCTTCTTCGCTTATGAAGCTTAGTTTGGTTGGATATGAAATTATTGGTTGCAAGTTCTTTTCTTTAAGGATGTTGAATATTGACCCCCACTCTCTGCTGGCTTGCACGGTTTCTGCCAAGAGATCCGCTGTGAGTCTGATGGGCTTCCCTTTGTGGGCATCCCGACCTTTCTTTCTGGCTGCCCTTAGCATTTTTTCCTTCATTTCACCCCTGGTGAATCTGACAATTGTGTACCTTGGGGTTGCTCTTTTTGAGGAGTATCTTTGTAGTGTTCTCTGTATTTCCTGGACTTGAATGTTGGCCTGCCTTGCTAAGTTGGGGAAGTTCTCCTGGATAATATCCTGAAGAGTGTTTTCCAGCTTGGATTCATTCAGTCTGTCAGATTCAGGTACATGTATGAAACGTAGATTAGGTTTTTTCACATAATCCCATATTTCTTGGAGGCTTTGCTCATTTCTTTTCACTCTTTTTTCCCTGTTCTTGCCTTCTTGTTTTATTTCATTGAGTTGATCTTCAATCTCTGATATCCTTTCTTCTTCTTGGTCAATTCAGCTATTGAAACTTGTGTATGCTTTGTGAAGTTCTCGTGCTGTGTTTCTCAGCTCCATCAAGTTGTTTATATTCTTCTCTAAGCTGTTTTTTTCTAGTTAGCATCTCATCTAACTTTTTTTCTAGATTCTTAGTTTCTTGGCATTGGGTTAGCACATGTTCTTTTAGCTCAGAGAAGTTTTTTATTACCCACCTTCTGAAGCCTATTTCTGTCAATACATCAGATTCATTCTCCATCCATCATTGATCCCTAGCTGGTGAGGAGTTGTGATCCCTTGGAGGAAGAGAAGCATTCTGGTTTTTGGTGTTTTCATCTTTTTTTTGTGCTGATGTCTTCCCATCTTAGTGGCTTTATCTACCTGTGGTCTTTGTAGTTGGTGACTTTCAGATGGTGTCTCTGAGTAGTTGTCCTTTTTATTGAAGCTATTTCTTTCTGCTTCTTAGTTTTCCTTCTTACAGTCAGGTCCCTCTGCTACAGGACTGCTGGAGGTCCACTCCAAACCCTGCTCCCCTGGGAATCACCCATAGGGACTGCAGAACAGCAATGGTTGCCGCTGGTTTCTTCCTCTGCTATCTTCGTCCCAGAAGGGTACCAACCTAATGTCAGCCTGAGCTCTCCTTTATGAGGTGTCTCTTTGGGTATAAGGGGGTCAGGGAGTTTCTTGAGGAGACAGTCTGTCCCTTATAGGAGATCACGTGCTGTGCTGGGAGCTCCATTATTCTGTGCAGAGCTGCTGGGCAGGTACCTTTAAGTCTGCTGCAGCTGAACTCATAACTGCCTCTTTTCCCGGGTGCTCTGTCCTAAGAAAGTTGGCTTTATTTATAAGTTCCTGTTGTACTGCTGCCTTTTTTCATAGATGCCCTGCCCCGCATGTAGTAGTCTAGTCACAGTCTGCCAGCAGAGGTGTTGCTGAGCTGCTGCAGGCTCTGCCCAGCTGCTATGTGAACTGCCTCAGTAGTGGCGGACTGCCTCAGTAGTGGGGGATGCCCTTCCCTGCACTGAGGCAGACCATCCTGGGTTCAGCTGCACTTGCTGTGAAACTCTCAATTCAGAGCGTTTCGGTTTGCTTGTTTTGTGGGGATGGTACCCGCAGAGCCAGATTGCCTGGGTCCCTGTCTCAGCCCCCTCCCTTTCAGTTGAATGGGTGGTTCTGTCTTCCAGACATTCCAGGAGCCAGTCAAAACAGCCGCCCAGACTTGTGAGAGTTTCCGTGCACCGACCGGCACCGGCTGAAACTGCTGCGCTGAAAACTTGTGGCATTTTTCTGCCCAGGAATCTCCTGGTCTGTGGGCAGTGAAAACTTGTTTGAAAATGTGGTGGGCACTCACCTTCTGTGCTGTTCTCACTGGGAACTGCACTCTGGAGCTATTCCTATTCAGCCATCTTGGATACTCGAGACAAAATTTAATTTATTAAAAAGAAGGCAAGAATGAAGGGCGTATTATAGAGAAAGTGGAACTGTAACAACAACAACAGTAAACCCACCAAAGATGTTAGAAACATCTCAGTTTATCTATAATCCCTGTAATTTAAAGGCAATAAATTCAGTAGGTAGATGACAAAAATTATCACAGTGGACTGAAGATCAAAGTTTATCTTACTTCTAAGAGATTCACCTAAAAACATAAGGACAAATATTAAAGTACAAGTATAAGGAAGAAATATAACAGAAAAGTTATAAGCAAAATAAAGTTTGAACAGTTAAAATAACATAAAAAGAAGAAAAGTTTACCAGAAATATTTTTGAAAGGAATATCATTAGGAATAGAGGTCCACTTCTTGAGAGAAATACAATAATTTTATCTTGTTTGGACCTAATAGTTTCAAACACACAAAGAATATAGTCAATAAAACTATAAGAAAAGCTGCACAATTTAGTATTATTTTGGCCAATTTTACTACATCCCTCTCGGTTACTTACATGCCAAGCAAATAAAAATATAAAGATATAGAAGATCTGATTATTTAAAAGTTTTGAGAGAATAGGTATCATCTATAAAATGCTTAAGCCAGCATATATCCAGCAGTTCAATTTTTTAATAATTGCTACAAAGCATTTCATTTTCTGAATATAACATTTTTTTTGCAGCCAATTCTTAATTTCAAGGCTTGACCCTTTTGACATGTCACGTCCTCATTATATTTTTCTCCCTGGCAATGTAGAGAGATTTTGAAGGCCTCTTGCTGCATGACATGGTACAGTAAGACCAGAGGGCTACTGTTTCCTCATTTATTTCAATACCTGCAACCCCATGGAGTTCATCATATTCTCATGGTATTTCTTAAGGGTAGAGAATAATTTATTGGTAAAGAATTCTTGACATTTTTTTCTTCCTCACCCATTAAAATACTCATCCTTTATAGCCTTCTAAAAAAGTAAGTATATTTAAGAAGTACTGGTTGTCAATTCTTCCTAGGCTTGAGTCATTCCCTCTGAAGTCTCTTTCAGTTTATGTCCCCTAATGTTGATAGGATGCTATGAGGGAGGCAGGAAGAAAATCCATCCATAAACATTTGCTACTAGACACATGAACCATTTCAGATGTTTTTCCCCAAAGACACAAAGCGGTTTTAAACATTGTATTTATTTGCCACAGAAACAGCAATTGAGCACATTGTTTGTTTTTCTTCAGAGGCTATTTAGGAGTACACCGTTGTTGGTAATGAGTTTCATAAAACATGGAAGTCACCTTATCCCATCTTAACAGAGTAGTGATATTGCATGCTTAATCGTGAGAAGCATTTGGAAAACGATCTTCATAAAACCAAATGTCCAACTCTAGTAGGAAGAAATGTATGGCATTCCAATTTATTTTGTCCTTTTGTTCAGAATTCTGAGGACTTCAACACTTAGAGTATTTATGTTTTATTTTGTTTTCTTCTTAAGTCAGAATCAGAATGAGGAAGGAAACCCTTAATTACCCTTGAACATCTAAGACAACAATTACCTTGACCACATATCTTTTTTCTCTATCTGCAAAAAGATAATATCATAGTTTGAAGAAATATTATATATTTAGTAGCATTTTAGAGATGCATCTTTCAATTGTTCTAATTCATTGAAATCAATCATTTTTACTTGTTGAATTAATCACTTATGGAGGAATGCAAATTGAATATATAAGTGAAAATTGCACTTAAAAATCCTGATTTATTTCTGTCTAAATAATATTTACATTAATTATTTTAGCTCAACTTCCTAGAGTTCCAACTTTATTAATGATATGTATCTCAAAATATAAAATGTGTCAAAACCTTTACTAAATTTTTATTTTAATTTCAAGTGACTTCTAACCCAAGAAAGGAAAAAATAAAAGAGGAAAGTTGAAACTAAACAAGACAATATTGTCAGAGACTTTTAATGCCCATATAGAGCGGACAGACTTGTGGTATTTGAGTCTTGCTTGAACAATACCTTAAATTATAATGGCATAGAACTTTATCTGCAAATTTGGGAAGACTAATCGACCCTGACAGTAATTGTCTCGCTAGAGCAAAAGGAAGTCAAAACTAAAACTTCAGCCACTTAACCACCCCTTACAGCCAAATCCCTTGTTGATCAGTGTGGAAAAATAATGAAACCTGCTGTTTCCAAAGGACCATCTTGCTATTGTCAACACTCCAAGGTTTTTCATTTGAGACTCAAATTTATTTCAGTTCCTTACATGCTCTGTGCTATCTGCCTGTATTACCATAAATTATTTCCACTAGAAATGTTGAATTGAAAAACAAAGAGCACTGAGTGTTTTCGTGCAAAAGAAATGAATCTTACCCAAAGGAAATAATGGCCTCATTCCACTCTGATGCACAGCCTTGTATGTTCAGAATCTTTGTCTACACCCCATGTGGGGGCCATTATATAATTGTAATACAATTGCTACAAATGATTAAACACATTGCTAATCTAAACCAAAGCAAAGGGCTTCCAGTTTTCCTATCTCAAAGCATTTAACCAACATCTTCCAGTATGAAACTTGTTTCTTTTTTGTTCAATTGGACTTGAATTCTACGCTTAGTTTTCATAAGATATTGTGTTCACTGTTTCATAAACACTGCATGCCTCATTCCCATCTCCAGATCCATATGCAAATGCATATACCCCAAAACTAGTTACAGATGCGTATGCTCCAAAAACTAGTTACTGTGTTAAATGCTTTCCTGTATGATAATCTCCTGAGGTCAGTGTTGTTATCCTTATTTAATTAATAATAATAGTTACAATAAAAGGAACAAGAATAATTCCCATCATTTACTGAGAACTTGCTATATGACAGGCTCTGTGTGAAGCACTTCATATGCATCATCTTCTGGAAATCTCAGTGATCACACATGACAGATTCTAAGATAATTCCAATATACAATGAAATAACCTAGCACTTACTAATTTTCTAAGGGACATGCAGCTTCTAATGGAGCAGAAAGTGAAACACAGGTTTGCCTGACTCCAAGTCTAGCGTCCCTTTCTTTTCTACATATCCAGAGCTTACCTATTCTTCCAAATATGACTTGAATCTCACATTCAACTATAAAGCCTTCCCTGTTATTCCTTTCTTTTCCTTTTCTTTCTTTTTTTAATTATACTTTAAGTTCTGTGATACATGTGCTGAACGCACAGGTTTGTTACATATGTATACATGGGTCATGGTGGTTCAATCCATCATCTACATTAGACATTTCTCCTAATGCTATTCCCTCCCTAGTCCTCCAACCCCCAACAGACCCTGGTGTGTGATGTTTCTCTCCCTGTGTCCATGTGTTCTCATCGTTCACCTCCCACTTATGAGTAAGAACATGAGGTGTTTGGTTTTCTGTTCCTGTGTTAGTTTGCTGAGAATGATGGTTTCCAACTTCATCTATGTCCCGGCAAAGGACATGAACTCATTCTATTTTTGGCTGCATAGTATTCCATGGTGTGTATGTACCATATCCTCTTTATCCAATCTATCATAGATGGGCATTTGGGTTGGTTCCCAGTCTTTGCTATTGTGAACAGTGCTTCTGTGGTGATTCTGCAAGGATCTAGAATCAGAAATACCATTTGATCCAGCAATCCCATTTCTGGGTACATACCCAAAGGATTATAAATCATTTTTTTTGAGACCACATCATAGGGTGCAGTAGCACAGTCTCAGCTCACTGCAACCTCCATCTCTTGATCTCAAGCCATCCTCCCACCTCAGCCTCCTTAGTATCTGGGACTACAGAGGTGTGCCACCATGCCCAGCTAATGTTTGTGTTTTTTTTTAGAGACAGGGTTTCACCATGTTGCCCAGGCTGGTCTCAAATTCCTGGGCTCATCTCCTACTTCAGCCTCCCAAAGTGCTGGGACTAGAAGGATGAGCCACCACACCATGCCCTTTCCCTAATATTCTAAGGCGGTGTTAGTGCTGCACCTTACACAGTACGCACAGCTGTTACTGTGAATTACACAATTCTTATCTTTCAGGTTTGTTGCTGTTATTCGTGTTTGCCGTTCTTATAGCATCAGTATTACAAAGGTGGCATCTTGGTGCTTCCTTTACAGTACCTGGCTGGATGTCGAGTATATCATAGGTGCTCTCTGTATCTATTAGTGAATTCTTTTCAGTCAAGTAAGCCACGTGGGGACAGAGAGAAGGGCTTAGTTAAGTGCAGAGGCTTGTTCAGAATTCCATTCTGAGTATGTTTATTTTGGCATGTACCGAAAGAAGGGCTTGTCTCACTGTTTCACCCTTTTCATCAGAGAATTAAATAAAATATGTAGCCACTTAGCCTGATTGTCAATGCATTCTTGACTTTATTGTCTTTTAAAATCATCTTAATAAACACAAGTTAAGGTGGAAACTATTAGCAACCTCATCAGGTTATTGCTGAAACTGGAAAAAAAGTCCCCTTCTAACGAGATACCAACTGTTCGGTTTCCTCTTTAGTCATTTTCTTTCTTGTTCCAGAAAATATACACGATGTACACTGTGGGTTGTCTTAGTTACCTTTTCCTTTTTTTTTTTTTTTTGAAAGTGGGCACAGCAGACAGTGAGATCTAATTTTATATAATATTATTTCAATAGATGTATAAAATACTCAATAGTAGCTAGTAATAAGGATGAAATTATAATTATGATCACAAGATGTTATGAATTTCAGATGATATTCAAAATTCAAAATATATTTTAAAAATAAGGAATCTAAAATTGGCTGAGATTAATTAACTTTTTTAAGGTGACACACATAGCTAAAGAAAGGGTGGAGTTTGTATTTGACTCCATGTCTCACAAACACTTAAGTCCATGATGAATTCACAGTAAAGCAAGGTATCACTGAAACTTTATTCTGGCCAAGCATCCTTCCCTTGCTTTGCATTAGCAAAGCCCTACTTTCTGCTTTTCTGCAGTGGTGCTTACTCAACAGAAAGAATAATAAATTATGTGACTCTCTCTGGCATTTTTGATAGAAGGAGAAAAGATCAATACTCCTTCTCCTGCTTTCTAAATTTTAAATCATGAGGTTACCATGCTCAAACATTCTCCTCTACATTTCCACATTGAATCAGGTCTAGAAAACAGACCTGTCATTTCTAAAGCTCATTAGCCCTGCTTTGCTTTTTTCCATTTTTTCTACACCTTTAATCCTTAATCATGCCTACTATGGAAATAAAAGGAAATGTAGTCCATTTATTTTAGAACTCATAACTAGAAGTCATGAACATTTCATTAACTATTTTTGGTTTTGAAGTTGAAGTAATTGGTTATTGTATTCAAATAAAAGTATTCACTTGGAAAGTCAGGAGGCCAATATGTAATCTAGAATTATAATAATATATGTACTTGATGATTTGACATATGTCCTATGTTTATCTACCACTGGCTCTAAATCAAGCCACCATCATTGCGTTCCATGTAAGAAAGTAGCCTGCTTACCATTCTACCTTTTTTATCCTTTCGTAGCTTTGGTTTCACCTACACTCAGCTGCTAGAGAGAACCTTTTACAATAAAAGCCAGATTAAATTCAATATTCATCTCAAAATTGTCCCCCATTTTGTTCATGAAATAGCCCACTTTCACATAATGGCCCATAAAGTTCTGCATGATCTGTCCTTCCAATCTCTCTCGGATATCAACTCCTACTACTCTCTTTTTTTTCCTTCACTTTACTCATAAAAACCCAATTATGCCAAGTATGCTTCTGCTTCAGGGCCTATTTTCTGTCTGCTTCCTCTGCATACAGTGCTCTTCCTCCAGATATCCACATGGCTACCTCCATGACTCCTTTAAGTTTCTACTCAGATAACCTTCTCAGAAGGCCCACCGTAATCACCCTATTTAACTGCCACATCAAAGCACTCCTAATCTTCCTTATACCCTAAGGTTTCTGTTACAACATTTATCACACATATATATGTATATTCATATCATGTACTTATAATAAATTATTTGTTATACTGTAAGTTCTAGGAGGCAAAAGAACTTTGTCTTCTATATTCATTGATGCATATTGAGCATTCAGGTAAGTGCCTTGTACTCAGTATTTGCTGATTGAATGAATGAATGAATTAAAAAAAATCTTGAAGGATCTTTATCAACTTATTTAAAGTGGCCTGACTTATGCTCTGTGTCACATAAGGAAAGCCTCATGCTTTGATATGAAACCAAGCTACTTTAACATGGACTGCTCTGGGATCTAGGTACATAATTTCAGATACCTAATTATGTAGAATTAAACAAGTAACTATTATTAAGTATGTAGATAAATAAAAAGTAAATTTCAATCAACTGTTCCGTGTTAGAGAATTCAAATAATTATGTGATAAATGATATTTCTCATTCTTTCTTTAAAATATCTGTAATACCACTTATTTTACAGGACAACACATCTGTTACTAATAATAGTACATAATTAAATTGTATAATGCTAACTAATATTCATTAGTGTACCAATATATTCAAATCATAATTGTCATTTCCTGTCCTGGTTTTTTTTTTTTTTTTTTGAGATGGAGTTTCGCTCTTGTTACCCAGGCTGGAGTGCAATGGTGAGATCTCGGCTCACCGCAACCTCCGCCTCCTGGGTTCAAGCAATTCTCCCGCCTCAGCCTCCCGAGTAGCTGGGACTACAGGCACGCGCCACCATGCCCAGCTAACTTTTCTATTTTCAGTAGAGACGGGGTTTCACCCAGGATGGTCTCGATCTCTTGACCTCGTGATCCACCCGCCTTGGCCTCCCAAAGTGCTGGGATTATAGGCGTGAGCCACTGTGCCCGGCCATCCTGGTTTTTTTATAGGACATCTTGCTGCTGCACAGATGGTATGGAGGAAACAACGGTCTTTGGTTGAGATTCTTGATAAAGTTTATAGACTTTAAGCCTGGAAAATTTCCAAATCATGCTAGCATTTGCCTTTAGACAAAATATGAATATGGAATTTATCATACCACATCCTTAGCTTTATTTTCCAGGAAGCAAAATACTGTCTTTCTGTGGCATTTGGTTAAAATTAATGATAATGTAATATTCTCAGGTACTTATAAAATCTATACAATATGCAGCTATCGTGTCTCTTTTGATTATGACTTCAAACTGATTTCTTCAAACCTTTGGGTTTTTTTTTTAATAGTGTAAGGAAGAGACATAGCAGATGGAATTGCAATAACAACAATAAAAGGACAGAAAAACAGCAACCACAAGGCAAGCACAGGATAAAAATAAAAATAATAAAAGATAAATTCATGAATTTCTAAACATCTTCCTCCTCTTCTCTCAAGTAACACAAATGAAAGCCTTCTTATTAACAGTTTTTGGTTATCTCATGGTAGAAGGTAGTCGGCTATAGAGTAATTCCATCTCTCTATAGTGCTGTACTTGAAACTGATAGTCCCATATTTAGTTTTTTGGATACACATTGAAATAAATTCTTATAGTGTTAAAGCTTGAAAGTTACATTTGTTTTATATGAGTTCCTTCCTTAGAAAAGGACCTTTAGGTGTCTCAAAAAAAAGTATCAAAGGACTGAAACTCATTAGATCACCACATCAGACATTGAGATGCCAAACCCCTCATATATCATGATTTCTTGCTTTCCCCTCCCTAACTCTTGTTTTTTTTGTTTTGTTTTGTTTTGTTTTTTGAGACAGAGTCTTGCTCTGTTGCCCAGGCTAGAGTGCAGTGGCACAATCTCGGCTCACTGCAACCTCTGCCTCTTGGGTTCAAGCACGTCTCCTGCCTCAGCCTCTTGAGTAGCTTGGATTACAGGCACTCACCACCATGCCTGACTTTCTTTTTTTGTATTTTTAGTAGAGATGGGGTTTCACCATGTTGGTCAGGCTGGTCTCGAACTCCTGACCTCGTGCCTTCCTTGGACTCCCAAAGTGCTGGGATTACAGGCGTGAGCCACCGCACCCGGCCCCTATGTCTTGTTTTCTTACGCATTGTTTCATTTCTTCCCTGCTATATCCTCCTAGTTTTAGTCAGGCAGGGAGTTCAGTTTGAGACTGAGCTCCCATCTCCTCAGCTGCGGCACCTGATTAAAGCCTTCTTCCTTGGCAATAGTCATTGTCTCAGTGATTGCCTTTCTATGCGGGAAGCAGCAGGACTCTGGTGTTTTGGTAACATACTGATGCTCTACATTTTAAACAACCGACGAGGGAGGACTTAAAAACAAAAATATAATTTTTATCCTCACATCTTTAGTTGTTTATAGATAGAAGAAAAACTTACAGTATAAAAAAGGGAAGATGTGAAAACATAAGAAGGGCGATTTATTTGTTGTTCTAAATGTACAGACACAACATGAAAATACTTTACAGTAGACTGATATTGGCAGAACCCAGAGGCCCTGATATAAACAAATGCTTTCCAGAGAAACTCACCTTCAACTTAGTTATGAAGAAGTCTCATAGATAATTTCTGGAAAAAAAAATGGCTCACAATGAAAAATAAACCAAGCACATAGGGAAAAGCTACCATAGTTAAGAAATTACTAAAATAACCGTACGAGTATCCTATTGTTATTGTAACTGATTACCCTAATCAGTGACTTAAAACAACTTGCATTTATCATCTCATAATTCTAGAGTTTAAAAATTATAAAATAAAGGCGTCAGCAGGGCTGCATTCCTTCAAGAGGTTCTAGTGGAAAATCTGTTTTCTTGCCTTTTCCATATTGGAGGCGGGATGAATTTATTGGATCGTGACCTCTTTCTCATTTCCGGTAATCTCTGCTCCCATGATATTTAGTTATATGTTCAATAAAGTAAGCACAAAACTTATATACTGAAAATTAAAACACATAGAAAGTAATTAATTATTTGTATTTATCTTATTATTTCCCTGATCATTCTTACCACCAGAGAGATTGAAGACTTATTATGCAGCTTGCTTCTTCAGTGATGTACTTATTTGTAAGCATTGTTCAGTAATTTTCTGGGATGACTATCATTTTCTTATTCAGGCACTCAAACTCCTTTTAGAGATATCAACACTTTTTGTATAATAGTTGCAAATATTTTCTCCTGACAAATCATTTGTCCCTTCATTTCATTTAATTTTATTCCGTTTTCTACTTTTTCTACCATAATTGTTCTGCTTCAGGCACTCAGTCTCTGAGATGTACTCTAAACGTTAAGAATTTGAACTTTTTCTCTTTTGTACTTCAGTTAGCTAAAGGTTTGTCAAACTTGATGATCTTCACAAAGAACCAACTTTTAGTTTTGTTGCATTTCTCTATTATCATTTTATTCTCTATCCTATTTATCTTTGCTCTGATACTTATTATTTCCTTCCTTCTACTACCTTTGTGTTTAATTTATTTTTCTTTTTTTGTAGTAACTTAAGTTGTAAAGTTAATCTGCTGACTTAAGATGTTTTTATTTAATTTTTTAATGTGTGAAGCTATAGACTTCCTTCTTAGTGTGGCCTTCACTGTACCCCAAAAATGTTGGAATGTAATGTTTTTATTTTCATTTATCTTCAAATGTTTTTCAGTTTTCCTTGTGATTTCTTTTTTAATCCATTTGTTATTTGAGTGTGTTTTCTAATTTCCACAAATTTATGAATTTTCTTATTTTCCTTCTGTTATTGATTTCTAACGTAATCTGTTGTGGTTAGAGATTAATCTTTGTTTGCTATCTATCCTTTCACACCAATTGAGACTTAATTTGTGGGCTCACATATGGTCTATCCTGGAAAATGTCCCATGTGCCCTTGAGAAGAATTAGTATTCTGTTATTGGGTGGAGTGTCCTGTATATCTGATAAAACTACTTGGCTTATTGTGTTCTTCAAGTCCTCTACTTTCTTACTTATTTTGAGACTGATTATTCTATACATGATTGAGAGTAGGATATTGAAATCTCCAACTATTATTGTAGAACTGTTTATTTCTCCCTTTAAATCTGTCAAATTTTCCTTTATATGTTTTGATGGCCTGTTATAGAGTATTTTGTAATCTCTTTTGACTTGTACTCAAGACAATGATTATTTTCCACCAGCTCAAATCTATTGTTCAGATTTATTTTGGTTATTCTACATTTTTACTGCATAAATTTCATTTGTTTTTAAACAGTGCATATTACTTTGTCATATTCTTCATGCATTATTTCCATTCTTTTTTTTAACTTGTTTATACTATGGACCTTTTCAAAGTTAGCATCTATTGACTGTTTTTTCCTATGTATGCATTACATTCACATTCTTTGCATGTCTCCTAACTTTTTATTGAAAACTATTTATTGTAGATAGTATAACAAATCTGAATACAGATCTGCTATGGGAAGGAGGAATTGTTATATGATTTTTTAAAAATTTATTTGTTTAGTAACATAGCTGAACTGACTCTGAAATCCATTACTTTTCAGTGTGTAGTCTCTTAATTCCCTGATCAGATATTTTTTTGTTGTTGCTTTAATCTTGTAGCTTGGCTAATTGCAAGTCAGCTCTAATCAGCATAAGCCACTTATTGGTCAAATGTTATGATTAAACTCTCTTAGCCAATAAAATCTTTCCTCTATGTGTTGAATATGTATGTAGCTTACAGACTACTACCACTGTTCAGTGTGTTTACATGTTGCTATTGTTGTTTTTTAAATCTGAATTCAGCTTGGGACCAAGACCTTGGAGATTACTTTTCTCATTGATGTTTTGAGGACACAGCATGTGGCATGCACACTCTTTCAGACTACCAGTGGTGACTATGATTTATTTCTAAACATAGCTTCCTAGGAGTCAACGCTTGTGTCAGAGAAGCTTGCCAGTAAGTGTTTGGCAAGAAGTTGAATTTTGGTATTTGTGCTATTGAGGGGTGTACCCTTTTAATTGGTCTGTGTGGTTTTTAAAATACTTTCAAGTCTGTCCACATCCTGTTCTGATTGCTTCTGAGTGAGTAAAGATCACTGCATATCCACAGCCTTCCTGACTCTGGAGATTGAGTATGATTCTAGGAGTACGCTTTTTAGATATCTCTTTTCCTTGTTCTCTCTATTGAAAATCTGACTGTTTCCCTCTCTTGTGTTATGCTTTGTATCATGGAGGTGCTAGCCTCCCTTGATTTCTTGCCACTTCGATATCCATTATTTTGAATACTTCTCTTAGTCACAGAGTTCTCCAGGCTTTTTAACAACAACAATAACAACAATAATACTAATAAAGACCGTCAGCAGAGTTGCAGAGCTCCATAGATGAAAGCTGGGGTTGGGAGGGGATCCGAAAAGGGAGCCCTGTGTTTTTGCTATACCAATCTGCAGTATAGTTTTTATCATGCTGGGATAAAGGGTGAAGAAGGGAAGTGGGTCATGACCCAAATGTTCTCACTGTTCTTACTGAGACTTAGAGTTTTCCAGTGAATGTTTCTTCAATTCCTGTATGCTCTTAGACACTTTTCCTAGATATAAATTTTTTTATGACTTTCAACAATAAATTTTCTTTTTTTTGCTACAAAAAAAGGGTACTCCTTGCTCTTGACTCTGTCACTCTGAAAGTTCTGCCTCCTATATAAATTTTTACATATGCAAGTCATGCAGAGAAATGTATTTATAGTGTATGTGCACCCACATACATTTACAATTGAATGGAAAAAATCTGGCACGCTAAGCACACTAATGTTAGCTAAATAGAATCTTGGGCATGGTTGGCTAAGGGCAGACTTGTTTTTATCAGTTATTTCTACTGATACAGTTCTGTCATGCTACCATTTTATACACCTCATTAAATTCTTCCCATTCAAAATATTAAATACTTAAATGTTGCCATTCTAGGTCTTTTCTAGTCTGTTGCTAAGTTTTTTGTCCAACATGTCCTTACTCTCCTTCCTTCCTAATAAATTTGACTTATTACTCAAAGCCCTTATGGAACATTACCTTTCTCATGATTTATTTCTTGATCATGCCTCTATGTTCCACCTTCCTTTTCATATAACTTTATGGGATACATAACATAATTCTTTTAGTTAACATAATTCTTTTCTGCTAGATTGTGGGTGCCTCAATGGCAGAAAGTATGTCTTATTCTTTTTATCTTTCCCTTAGTGCATTACAAAGCAACTGCTACATAGTAGGAACTCAATGAAAATTAGTCATTCTCTAATAATTTTATTCCACCCTAATATCTGACAGCAGAAATCTCTTGTTCAAGGCTGTGGCTATGTGCACTTAATATTAAGTATAAACAGAAATATGTACTTTATTAGGAAATTAGAGGAAATACATTGCCTTGAACACTTCGACTTATGGGGCACAAGGCATAGGCAATTAAGGGTGTGAAAAAATATGAAATTCTGACTCCTAGTAAAGGAAAGGGTATGGAAGTTGAATTTTTTTTCTGAGTGCTTGCTCTGTTCCAGGCCGTCTGTTAATCACTTTACATACTTTGACGTATCTGTTTATTTTTTATAATAATCCCGAGACTTAGGCATTATTCGCACTTCATAGAATGAGAATTTGAGACCCACAGCTGTTCAATGACTTACTGAATGCTTCAAAACCAATAGCTGATGGAGTCAAGACTCAAACCCAGGCATAATCCAAAGTTTGACTTTCCTGAATTTTATTTCTGTCATTGTAATAAAACTATTTAAAATTAATTATCCTGTAACTGGCAGTGATCTTTAACTTCTGTTTTCTCTGTTTGGGGTCATCTTAAAAATCAGTGGTATATTGGACCGACTGAATCTTTCTGTCTCATTAGATATTGTCACATATGCATAAACAAGATCAAGGGTGAGAGTTACAACACCTATTGGCTGTAAGGAAGACCAGAAAGCCTTCCTGGCATTTCCTGCAGAAAAAGCCTTTCAGATGTCTTCTTGGTGGGAGATGAAGAACATTGCCAATTAACTAATAGGTAGACCTATATTTGAAAAAGAATGCTGGATAATGACCTCAAAGCAGAAAACATTTATCCTTAGTTGCATGGTAAGGTCAACATGTTATCTCTGAATTTTCCCCTTCCCTCCCTCTCTCCACAATAACAGATGGATACAGCAATTTGGATAATGCCTCTTGTTAGTTAAGTTCCTTAATTAAACTAGATACTCTGAAAAAGCACAGTGTTTTGCAGGTGGCAAAACATGGATCAACGTGTTACAAAAATTGCCTGTATAAATGAAAGTTACTAATTTTCTTTCAGCAAATTGTTCAAATTCAGCCTAATAGGTCATTGGTTTGAATTAAATGGTTTGTTTCTTAGCGTGGGGTATTATACAGGCAGTGTATCACTATGCTCTATAATGACGTATTTCTAGAGCAAAGATGTGTTCTATAAATGAACTTCTTCATCGAACTTAAAAAGCACAGTTTTATACATATTTGGCTGCTTTGGAAAGAGCCAAGGGATTCACTTGATCATTGGGGTTCCTCGTAAAACACCTCAAGGGAGAGTCCTTTAATATGTGGCTTCCTGTCATTCCCATGGCCAACAAATCAGGCCGTACCACCACAGGCAGAATAGTTCTAACAGCATGGGCCTTGGAACCAGACAAACCTAGACCGGAATCTTGTAATCACCTACTGCTAACAGCATATCTTGGATAAGTTACAATCCTATTTAGATTTCAGTGTCCTCCTTTGTAAAATGGGATTAACAACTCTCTAGCTCCTTGGTTTGTTGTTGGAGTTAAATAAAATGATTCAGGAAAATAATAATAATAAACCCTTAATTGAGATACTATATAAAGTGGTATATTGAGATGCGTTTAGAAACAACTCTTGAGCTCAGCACAGGAGAGAATTCTGATGGATTGGTGATGTTTCTGAGGGCATAGGATAGGGAATGGCAGGGAAATTTGCAATCTCGTATTTCTCACTTTCAAATCTTACAATGTCATTGTCATTGATTTATTTGAGCTCTAGCTTGAGAAAAAAGGAGAACATAGTTCTACTGATGGAGGATGATTCTATTTATAGAGGTTAGATTTTTTACATTGTAAACTTATGTTAAAAGGAATTTAAGTTTAATATAGGCAAGAGATTACCAGAAGGATGGAAAAAATAATCCCAAGAGAGATTTGGAATTATATAGGATTTTTAAGAGTAAGTTAACAAATACTGTCTGGGCATGGTGGCTCACACTTGTAATTCTAGCACTTTGGGAGGCCGAGTCGGGCAGATTGCCTGAGCTCAGGAGTTCAAGACCACCCTGGGCAACATGGTGAAACCCTGTTTCTACTAAAAATACAAAAAATTATCTGGGCATGGTAGTGTGCACCTATAGAGCCAGCTATTAAGGATGGTTGAGGCATGAGAATCACTTGAGCCCAGAAAGCAGAGGTTGCAGTGAGCCGAGATCACACCACTGCATTCCAGCTTTGGTGATAGAGCAAGAGTCTGTCTCTTAAAAAAAAAAAAAAAAAGAGTAAGCTAACAAATATTAATACACATCTGCAAAGTCTAAGGGAAACCAGTCTAGGATAAAAATAAATAAAGGTAGATCTCAGAAAGCACCTTCAAGAAGATGGATTAAAAGCACCACGTACTCTTATCTTCCACAAATGGGAACCAAAATAGTAAGCAGATAACTGCAATGCAAATCCATAATGTAAGAAAAAGAATGCTGGGATTCAACAGAGAAGCTATAGGAAACACCTAAAACAAGGAAGGATAGGGAAGCATGGCAGTCTTCTTGTCTGGGATCATCCAATAGCCTGGAGAGGTTTTCCAGTGAAGGTAAGGATGAGTGAGTGACCCATAGACCTTCAGATTTCCACCATGGACTCTTGCATCTTAGGCATGGGAAAGCTCCTAGACCCTTGCAGTCCCTGAGATTAGCATAAGGAGCTTCATGGAGGCAGTGTGAAAACATTGCTCCAGAGAGAGAGCTCACTGAGTCCAACACACTCTGAGCTAAGCAGCTACTGAAAGGCAGCATATTTAGAGCCCAGCTGCCAACAGACTACATCCTGCCTGGAGGTCCAATAGTACCTGCATCCCCACATCTCTAGAGTCCTCAGAGATTCCCCACCTTCAGCCACCACCATTGTTGGATACTGCATCCAGGGCTGAAGAATGAGGCTTTGGCAAAGACTCTGTTGCCTCAGGAGTGATGTCACTTTACATTTTCGTTCACTCTGAGGACAAACTCTGCAACTGGCAGTCGCCATCACTACAGGCTGTCACATCCAGGGTTGAAACATGAGTGAAGTGCATACTCTTCAGCTGCCTACCTTTGACTGTTGTCCTTGAAATCACACCTCTTCTTTCCAGCAGTAGGTCTACTGTGTGGCCACTGCTGCTGCCAGAGCATTCTGCTTGGGCCTGGGGGTTCATTCTGCTGCTGCCTACCACAGCCAGTGCCTATCCACACCACTGGGGTGCCCGAGGATGGACCCACTAAGCCCTGCTTTACGTTCTCCAGCATCAGAACACCCTGTCCAAAGGCCTGGGAACTTCCCAGCCCAGTTCACTATTGTTGGCACCGTAGCGTTCCTCTGCAGGAACTGAGATCAGGCCAACCCAACCTGTTGCTACCATCACAGTAGGCACCCAACTCCACATGCTTCTGTGAGCCTGAATACTGGCCCATCTAGCTCATTATAGCCATTGCCACACTGGCAAATACCACTTGGGTCCCAAAGGTTAGACCCCCACCCCCACTGCTACTGCCATTGTCCACACCATGAAGGCTGCTGGGGGTCAATAACCCACCATCAACAAAGCCCATCAATGCCTAGAGGCCCAGAAATTCATCCATCTGAATCTTCTAACACTGCTGCCAGTGTATACAGCCCTAGGGACTAAGAACAGGTGTGCTCTGCCTGTCACTGCCACCACTGGGCCCTGAACACTGGTCCAACTGACATCCTGAGCCCAGCAAAACTTCACCACATCCTCCACTAGCAACTGCACCCTAAGCCACAGAGGAAATAACAGACACAACTGATGCCGTTTACAGCCAAGACATCACACAGAGTCTACACTACTGCACACATCCAGAATCAAAGCCAACCAATAGCATAAATACATACTCAAAAAGAATTCCTGCCTTATGAAAGCAAATTGAAAAATTTGAAAGCAGTGACTATTACACCAGATGTGCAGATATCAACATAAGGACCCAGAAACATAAAAGACTGGAAAATATGACACTTTCAAAGGAACACAATAATTCTTCAGCAATGGATTCTAATAAAAAGAAATTTATGAAATCCCAAGATGAAAAGGAATATAAATGTGTTTCTTACCACTGTAAACTTAAAAATGATAAAGATGTTTATATATATACATATATGTAAAGCCTCAATAAAAAATTTCAAAAAATCTAACATTAAAAAAGAGAATTTTATAAAATTCCTGATAAAGTATTCAAAATAATGATATTAAAGAATCTCAATGAGATACAAAGAAATTTTTTTAAATTACAAAGAAATTAGAAAAACAATTCAGGATATGAATGAGGAGTTTACCAAAGAGATAGATATAAGAAAGAACTAAACAGAAATTCTGCAACTAAAGAATTCATTGAATAAAGTACAAAATGCATTCAAAAACTTCAAAAGTAGATTGGAGCAAATCAAAGAAATAATTTCAAAACTTGAAGACAGGCCTTTTGAAATTACCCAGTGAGACAAAACTAAGAAAGAAAGAACCGAAATGAGTGAACACAATCTATGTGACATATGAAATATGATAAATCAACCAAATATTCAAATTTTCAGCGTCGCTGAAGGTAAAGAAAAAAAAAACAAAATCATTAGAAAACGTATTTAACAAAATTATAGCAGAAAATGTTCGAAGTCTAGCAAGAGATTTAGATATTGAGATTCAACAAGTTCAGAATTCCTGAAAATGAAGCAATGCAAACAAGTCTTCTACACAGCAGATTATAATCAAAATGTCAAAAGTCAAGACAAAGGGACAATATTAAAAACAGCAAGAGAAAAACATCTATTCCCTTAGAAGAAAACCTATTAGAATCATAGCAGATTTCTCAGTTGAAACCTTACAGGCCAGGAGAGAATGGGGTAACATATTCAAAGTGCTGAAAGATAAAAACAGCTAATCAAGGCTACTGTACTTGGCAAAGTTAATCTTTTATAGGATAAGGGATTAAAAGATAAATAAAATCTTTCTCAGACCAATGAAAGCTCAGGGAATTCATTAACACAAGACTGGCCCTTAAAAAATAGCTTAAGAGAGTACTACACCTAGAAGCAAAACGATAATATTTATCACATGAAAGTTCAAAACCCACTGATAGGACAAACACAAAGAAGAGAAATGACTCAAATATTACCACTACAGAAAAACACTAAACCACAATGACAAACCATAAGAGAGAAAGAAAAGAACAAAGAATATACAAAACAATGAGAAATCAATCAGGAACAACCCTCAGATATAAATAATAACCTTAAATGTAAATGGATTAAACTTTCCACTTAAAAGATGTAAACTGACTGAATGGATTAAAAACAACAGCAACAACAATAACAAAAAACCAGGCCCAGCCATATGCAGTCTATGCTGTCTAAAAGAAACTAATCTCAATAGCAAAAACAATTTCAGACTGAAAGTAAAGGTTGGAAAATCATATCTATGCAAATGGAACCATAACTGAGTAAGAGTGGCTATACTTATAATCAGATAAAACAGAATTTAAGTCAGAAGAAGTAAAGAATGACAAAGAGGGTCATATAATGCTAAAGGGATAAATTCAGCAAGAAAATATAACAATTCTAAACATATATGCAGCCAACACAGAGCACACTAATATGTAAATTAAATATTATTAGAGCTAAAAGGAGAGACAGGCTCCAATACAATAATAGTTGGAGACTTCAACACCCTAAACTCAGCATCAGACAGATCATCTAGACAATTAACAGAGACACATTAGATTTAAACTGCAATTAAACCAAATGGACCTAGCAGACATTTACAGAACATTTTGTCCCACAGCTGCAGACTACACATTCTTATCAGCTCATGAGGCATTCTCCGTGACTGTTAACCGGAAGAGTCCTGAAGCCTCCATTATAGGTCATACCAGAGTCTAATCAGCTCATGAAGCATTCTCCATGACTCTTAACTGGCAGAGTCCTGAAGCCTCTATTACAGGCCATTGCTCATGAATGACATTTCTAGACACACCTGGGCCAGAAGAAAACTGATTAGAATGTGTATTTAAATTTGTTTTAAATTTAATAAATAAATTTAAATAAAAATTGTTTTAATAAATTTAAATAAAATTTGTTTTTTTGAACAAAATAAATTTGTTTTAAATTTATTAAATAAATTTAAATAAAATCTGTTTTAATAAATTTAAATAAAATTTGTTTTCTTAAAACAAATTTAAATACACATTCTAATCAGCTTTTAAATAAAAAGATAAAGGGATAAATTCATCAAGAAAATATAACAATTTGTGTGTTTTATAAATTTGTGTGTTTTAAATAAAACAAATATAAAGAAATTTTTAAAAATCAAAATTATATGAAGCATCTTCTCAGACTACTGTAAAATATAAAAGGTATTAATACAAAGAGGAACATGGAAAAGAGTACAAATATATGGAAATTCAAGAACGTGCTAAATTAAACAACTCCTGGATGACCATTGGGTTAAGGAAGTAATTAAGGAGGAAATTAAAAAAAAAAAGGCTTGAAACAAATGAAAACAGAAATACAACATTATAAAATCTCTGGATATAGCAAAAGCAGTGCTGTGAAAGAACTTTATGGCAATAAATGCCTACATCAAAAAGTAGAAAGATTCCAAATAAAAAAAAATTAATGATGTGTCTCAAGGAACTAGAATAAACTGAACTGCAAATTAGTAGAAGAAAATAAATAATGAGTGAAGCAGAACTAAACAAAATGAAGACAAAAAGAGATACAAACTTTCAACAAAATGAAAACTTGGTTTATTAAAAAGATAACAAAATCAATAAATAGCTGGCTAGAGAATCCAAAAGAAAACAGAGAGTTCAAACTCAGTCTGAAATGAAAAAGGAGACATGACAACTCACGCCACAGAATGGGCTGGGAAAGATGCGTGGGTGGACGGGTAGGGATAAGGAAAGTTTGGTTAATGGGTACAAACATACAGTTAGATAGAAGAAAGTTCTAACGCTTGATAGCAGAATAGACTGACTATACTTAACAACAATGTATTGCATATTTCAAAATAGTTCGACTAGAGGACTTGAAATGTTTCCAACACATAGAAGTGATAAATACTCGAGGTGATGGATACCCCAAGTACCTTGACTTGATCCTGGTACAGTCTATGCATGTAACAAAATGTCACATAGAGTAATAAATAGATAAAAAAAATTTGTCAATAAAAAATAGAGCAATGGAAAAAGAGGCAGATCAACATAGCTGAATAGAAGCCCCAGGAATCATCCTACCCCAACAAGAACACCAAATTGAACAACAATCCACACACAAAAAAGGTGAATGGTTACAAGGGAATGATCACAGTACTTGGTTTTAACATCATATTTAGGAAAGAAGCACTAAACAGGACGAGAAAATCAGTCTTGAATTGCTTAAATCACGCCTCGCGCATCCCTTGGCAGCAGTCATGTTGTGTAAAGGGAGAATCTGTGTGCTTGTGCTTGGGAGAGCAAGATTGCAGTGATTGTGGCACTTTGCATTGGAACTCAGTTCTTCTCTGTCACAGCAGAAAGCAAACAAGGTAGAACTCAAGTGAACACCAATGGAAGGAACATTTAGACCAGCCTAGCTAGGGGCAAATTGTCCATCCCAGTAGGTGGAATCTGAATTTGACTGAGTGCTAAAGTGCTATGAGTTTCTAAATAAACTTGAAAAGCAGTCTAGGCCACAGGGACTACAATTCCTGGGCAAGCCCACATGCTGTGCTGAGCTCAAAGCTGGTGGACTTGGACTACATGAACCCTAGTGAGACACCAAGTGATGCGGTCAAAAGAGGGCTTGCACCAATTCTACACCAACCTCAGGCAGCACAGCTTGCAGCCGTGGAAGAGGCTTCTTCCTTCCACTGTGGAGAAGAGAGGGGAGAATAAAGAGGGTTTTGTCTTGAAACTTTCATACCAGCTCTGCCATAGTAGAACAGGGTACTGGCAGAGTCCTGAAGCCTCCATTACAGGCCATAGCTCATGGATGACATTTCTAGACACACCTGGGACAGAAGAAAGCACACTGCCTTGAAGGGAAGGACCATATCCTGGTAGAATTTATCACCTTCTGACTAAAGAGCCCTTAGGCCTTAAATAATTAGCAGTGGTAGCCAGGTGGTAATGGCCATGAGCCTTGGATTAGACTCAGAGCTGTGCTGGCTTCAGGTGTGACCCAGCACATTTCCAGCTATAGTGGCTATGGGGGAAGACTCCTGCTTGAGGATCAGAGAGAGAAGAGTAAAGAGACTTTGTTGTGTAGCTTAGGTACTAGCTTGGCCACAGTGGAGTAAAGCACCAGTGGGGCTCCTATGGTCCCCAGTGCCAGGGCTTGGCTTTTGGATGACACTTCTAGACCTGCCCTTGGCCAGAGGGGTCACACTGTTTTGAATGAAGAGAATCAGTCCTGATAGTATTCACCACAAGCTGATGGAAGAGTTCCTGGGTCTTGAGTGAACAATGCAGGTAGCCGGGCAGCATTCACCATGGGACTTGTGTGGTGGTGGCCATGGAGAGAGACATCTCTACTTAAGGAAAGGGGAGGGAAGAGTAGGAAGGACATTGTCTTGTGCTTCAGTTTCAGTTCAGCTGCAGTAGAAGAGAGCACTAGACACATTCCTGAGCCTCCTGACTTCAGGTCCTGACTCCCAGACAACACCACTGAACCTGCACAAGGCCAAAAGGCATTCACCATCCTGAACGGAAGGACATAAAGCTGCCTGTATTTAACTCCTGTTGATTATAGAGCCTTGGGTCTTGAGTGAATATAGGTGGTAGCCAGGCAGTGTACACTATGGACCTTGGGCAAGACATGTGCCCTGCTAGTTTCAGGTCTGACCTATCACAGGACCAGTGATGGTGGCCACAGAGATGCTTGTTTCAACTCTCACCCTGCTCCAGGTAGCTCAGTACGCATGGAGAAAGACTCCATTCATTTAGAGGAAAGTAGAGAAAAAGAACAAGAGTCTCTCGCTTATAAGATGAAATTTTCCTGGATCTAACCTAGAACACCAAAGCAATATGTCTATGAATCTGCAAGAGCTACAACATTACTGGGCTTGGGGTGCCTTGAAATGGACATATAGCTGCAGTGACCAAAGACTTAGATCATAGCACTTAAGTTTCTGAAAATACTTGGAAAACATTCCCAAGAAGGACAAATACAAATTAGCCCAGACTGCAAAGACTACAATTAAAGACCTAACTCTTCAATGCCAAGACACTGATGAACATCCACAAGCATCAATACTATTCAGTCACACATGACCTCAACAAACAAACAAAACAAAGCACTAGTGACCAATCCTGGAGTGACAGAGATATGATCTTTTAGAAAAAGACTTTTAAATAGCTGTTTTGAGGAAGATCAATGAAATTCAAGATTAAACATACAAGGAATCCAGAATTCTATCAGATAAATTTAGTGAAGAGATTGAAATAATTATAAGGAATGAAACAAAAATTCTGGAGCTGAAAAATTAAGTTAACCTACCCAAGAATGCATCAGAGTCTCTTAAGAGCAGAACTGATTAAGCAGAAGAAATAATTAGTGACCTTGAAGACAAGCTATTTGAAAACGCACAGTCGAAGGAGAGAAAAGAAAAAAAAGTTTTAAAAGACAGAAAAATGCTTACAAGATCTAGAAAATAGACTCAAAAGAGAAAATCTGAGAGTTATTGGTCTAAGGGGAGGTAGAGAGAGATCAGGGTAGAAAGTTTATTCTAAAGGATAATAACAGAGAACTTTCTATGTAAAGAAAGATATCAATATACCATTATAAGAAGAAGATCATAGAACATGAAGCAGATTTCATCCAAATAAGAGCACCTCCAGATATTTAATAATAGAACTCCAAAAGGTCAAGGATAAAGAAAGGATTCTAAAAGCTGCAAGAGAAAGGAAACAAATAACACTCAAAGGAGCCCCAATATGTCTAGCAGCAGACGTTTCAGTGAAAGCCTTACAGGCCAGGTTAGAGTAGCATGACATATTTAAACTGCTGGAAGAAAAAAATATATATATATATATATATATTTTTAATATATATTTTTTAATATATAAAAAATATATATTAAATAAATATAAATATATATATATTTAAACTGCTGGAAGAAAAAAATATATATATATATATATATATATATATATATATATATATATATATATATCCTAGAAAAGTATATTCACTGAAAATATCCTCAAACATAAGAGAAAAATAAAGACTTTCATAGACAAATAAAAATTGAAGTCATTCATCAACACCAGACCTGTCCAACAAGAAATGCTAAAGAGAGCTCTTCAGTCTTAAAGAAAAGAAAAATAATCAGTAATAAGAAATCATCTAAAGGTATAAAACTCAACTGGTAATACTAAATACACAAACAGGATATTACCACACTGTGTTTGTAGAGTGTAAACTTCACATCTCAAGTAGAAAGACTAAAACATGAAACTAGCAAAAAATAATAAAACAGAACTTTTCAAGATGTAGTATAATAAATGATTAGAAAAATCAAAAAGTTAAAAACTGAAAGATGCGCAGTAGACCAGATGGAACTAACAGATATTAACAGAACATTTCATCCAACAGCTGTAGTATACACATTCTTCTCTTCATCACATAGATCATTCTCAAGGATAGACCATATGTTAGGCCACAAAACAAGTCTTAGAAAATTCAAAAACTGAAATAATATCAAGTATCTTCTTGGACAACAAAGAAAAAAAGAAATCATAGGAAAATGAATACTTTGGAAAGTATACAAAACATGGAAATTAAACAGTATGCTCTTGAATGACCAGTGGGTCAAAAGAAATTAAGAAGAAAAGCTAAAAATTTAGTGAAACAACTGATAATGGAATCGCAATATACTTAAAACTGTGGGATACAATGAAAGCAGTACTAAGAAGGAAGCTTGTATCAATAAGCACCTACATCATAAAAGTAGAAATACTTCAAATCAATAATCTGATAATGTGTCTTAAAGAACTAAAACACTAGAGCAAACCAAACCTAAGATAAGTAGAAGAAAAGAAATAACAAAGATAGGAGCAGAAAAAATGAAATTGAAAGGAATAAAATAATATAAAAGATCAATGAAAAGTTTTTCTTTGAAAGATAAGCAAAATCAATGAAACTCTACCCAGATCATGTGATTTGGCTCTGTGTCCCCACCCAAATCTCATGTTGAATTGTAATTCCCAATGTTGGTGAAGGAATCTGATGGGAGGTGATTGGGTCATGAGGGCAGATTTTCCCCTTGCTGTTCTTGTGACGTTGAGTTCTCAGGAGATCTGATATTTTAAAAGTGTGTGGCACTTCCTCCTTTGCTCTCTCTCACTCTCCTTCCTCCATGTGAAGATGTGCTTGCTTTCCCTTTACCCTTCTGTAATAATTTTATGTTTCCTGAGACCTCCTAGCCATGCTTCCTTTACAGCCTGAAGAACTGTAAGTCAATTAAATCTCTTTTCTTTATTAATTACTTAGTCTCAGGTAGTTCTTTATAGCAGTATAAGAATGAACTAACACATCAAACTAAGAAAAAAAAGAGAGAAGACCCAAATAATATCAGAGATAAAATGCAGACATTAAAACTGATATTGCAGAAATTCAAGGTTTACTAGAGGCTACTATGAACTAATATGAGGCTAATATGCCAATAAATTGAAAACCTGAAAGAAATAGATAAATTACTAGACATATACAACCTACAAAGATTGAACCATGAAGAAATTCAAAATGTGAACGGACCTATAACAAGTAATAAAATTGAAGATGTACTAAAAAGTCTCCTAGCAAAGAAAAACCTAGGAACTGATACCTTTACTCTTGAAATTTACCAAACATTTAAAGAACTAATACCAATTCTACTCAAACTCTTCCAAAAAATAAAGGAGGAAATAATACTTCTAAACACATTTTATAAGTCCACTATTACCCTGATACCAAAATCAAAGATGTGTTCAAAAAAATAAATGAAACTACAGTCCAATATGACTGAGGAACATTGATGCAAAAAATCCTCAACAAAATACTAGCAAACAGAATTTAACAACACATTAAAAAGATCATTTATTATGACAATATAGGGTTTATCCCAATGATCCAAGGATGATTCAACATACACAAATCAATTAATGTGATACACCATATCAAGAGAATAAAGAACAAAATCCATATGATCTTTTCAATTGATGCTTAAAAAGCATTTGATAAAACTCAGCATCCCTTCATGATAAAAACCTTCAAAAAACTAGGAATAGAAGGAACATACCACAATGCAATAAAAGTCATATATGAAAGACACACAACTAGCATCATACTGAATGGGGAGAAACTAAACACCTTTCCTCTAAGATATGAAACAAGACAAAATGTTTGCTTTCCCCACTGTTATTCATCATAGGACTAGAAGTTCTAACTAGATAATCAGACAAGAGAATGAAATAAAGGATATAAAAACTGGAAAGGAAAAAGTCAAATCATCTTTGTTTGCAGATAATATGATCTTATATTTAGTAAAACCTAAATACTCCACCAAAAAAACTATTATAAATGATAAACAAATTCAGTAAAATGGCAGGAAAGAAAATCTACATACAAAAATCAGTAGCATTTCTATATGCCAACAGTGAACAAGCTGAAAAAGAAATCAAGAAAGTAATTCCATTTAATAGCTACAAATAAATCAAAATACTTAGTAACAAACCTAAGCAAAGAAGTAAAAAAATCTCAAAAACAAAAACTATAATACACTGATGGATGAAATTGAAGATGACAGACAAAAATAGAAAGATATTCTGTATTCATTGATTAGAAGAACAAATATTTTTAAAATATTCATACTGCCCAAAGCAATCTACAGCTTCAGTGCAATCCCTATCAAAAACCAATGATACTCTTCATAGAAATAGAAAAAATAATTCTAAAATTTATATGGAATCACAAAATATCCAGAATAGCAAAATCTATTCTGAATAAAAAGAACAAAATTGAAACAAATCAAATTAACTGATTATACTACAAATCAAATTAACAAATCAAATTAACAGATTATACTACAGAACTATAATAACCAAAACAGCATGGAACTATTATAAAAACAGACACACAGATCAATGGAACAGAATACTGCAGTGAACTCATTTTCAATGAAGGTACCAAAGAGATGCATTGGAGAAAGGATATACTCTTTAAAAAATTGTGCTAAGAAAACTGGATATCCATACACAGAAGAATGAAACTGGATTCCTCTTACCATATGTAAAAATTAAATTAAAATCAATTAGAGACTTAAATCTAAGATCTCAAACTATGAAAGTAATAAAAGAAAATATTTGGAATACTCTCTAGGATATTGGTTTGGGCAAATATTTCTTGAGTAGTACCTCACAAGCACAGGCAACCAAAACAAAAATGGACAACTGAAATCACATCAGGTTAAAAAGCTTCTGCACAGCAAAGGATAAATAATCAACAAAGTGAAGAGCGAATCCATAGAATGGGAGAAAATGTTCACAAACTATCTGACAGGGGATTAATAACCAGATTGAATAAAGAGCTAAAACAAGTCAATAGCAAAACAAATCTAATAATCTAATTAGATTATTAGCATATGATCTAGCAATCCTATTGCTATGTGTATACTAAAATGAAAGAAAATCAGTATATTGAAGAGATAGTTTCATTTTCATGTTTATTGCAGCACTATTCACAATTGCCAATATTTTTAAGCAGCCTAAGTGTCCCTCAACAAATGAATGCATAGAGAAATATGTGGCACATATATGTAATGTAACACTATTCAGCCATGAAAAGGAATGAGATTCCATCATTTGCAGGATCATAAATGAATCTGGAGAACATTGTGTTAAGTGAAATAAGACAGGCACAGAAGAATAAAGTTTGTATGTTGTCACTTATTTGTGGGAGCTAACATTACAAGGAAGCTACCACAAGTTTGGAGGTTTATAAGAACACAAGTTTATTATTGTACACTTCTGTAGATCATAAGTCTAATAGGGATCTCATTCAGTTAAGATAAAGTGTCAGAAGGGTGTATCTAAGTTCATTTTCCTATGATTTCTAGTTTTTAGAGGCTGCTTGCTTTCCTTGGTTCAAGGACTACTTACCCAAACTTCAACACCAGTAAAATCAGGCCAAGCTTACCATAAGCTGCTGTCCCTCTGCTGCTCTTTTCATAATCACTCTTCCATTTTTAAGGGCTTTTATGATTACATTGTGCCCACGCAGATAGTCCAGAATAATCTCTCTTTTTTAAGGTCATGATGATTAACCTTAATTTCATCTGCAACCTTAATTTCTCTTTGACACAAATGAACATTTTCACAGATTTTGGAGACTAGAATGTACACATCTTTGAGGACCATTCTGCCTACCATGCCATGTAACTCTAATTTGTAGCCAGGGATGGGAGACAATAGAAAGCATTACTTATTGCCACTTAAAATGAACTCAGACAAATAAAATAAAAATGATCTAGTGACATCAGGAGAAAGACATGACTTTTATATGTTTTATATATTGCTCATTAATAATATATGTGTTCTTCCTCTTTCATGAGGAAATAAAATCTTCTCTTTAACTTTATCTACTTTTCAGTATGTTCTAAATAGTTTCCTGTTAGATACATAGGATACAATATTAACAGAGGAAAAGTAGTCCACTGAGAAGAAAATGGGTGGTGATGGGAGAAACTTCAAATACGAATTTTGGTATTCTGGAATTGTTCACACATTGTGAATTAAACTTTTTCATTTTATTGCTTGAATTGGTGATCATCACCATTTTCTATGCCTCTGGGCACTGTCTCCTTTGAGACATCTGATAAATTTCTTAAATGCCAGCACCCTGGGCACAGGAATGCTCACTGTGATGCCCAAGCTTTAAAGTGAGAATCCAAAGGTAAAGGTGATACTGAATGGGTGATGAATCCCCTTATTAGGAATGCAAACCCTGTTATAATTATATTATAATGCAAATATAGTTGTTCTGAGTAGTGTTATCCTTCAAAATTCAAAACTGCACAGTATGACAGTTAAACATGATAGGAGAGAGGAATAACTACTCTCTAATGAAAGCAATCAATGATTCAAATCTGCATATTTGCATGCAAAATGAGTGAATACAAATGTAGGGTAGGAAAAGAGGGAGAAAATATTTCAAAATTCCAAATACAAGGAACTAAAATTATTTATATAAAAACAGTAAAAGTGTGATATCTCATAATTAGCTTATAAATTTATTCTGATTCTCATTTTATATTCAACTACAACTTTTTGGAAGCCCAAACAATGAATCCATAGATAATTGGTATGCCAGATGTGAACATGGAAGTCTAATACAGAGAACACCCAAGGAAAGCAGATTTTCCCAGTAACATCTACTTTAGAAATTCCTTTCTCCATGAATCCTTTCCTAACTTTCCCAGTCTGTGTTAATTGATCCTCATGTATAATTCTGTCAGTCTTTATTACCCCGTCAAAGCCTTTATCACGCTAATCTGTAATTATCTTTTTATTAATCTGCATCTTCACCAAATGTTGGAACGTGTGAGCATAGAAATCTCATGGGCATCTTCGCTAATATATCTGTTGTGTTTGGCACATAGACATCAGTCCATTAAATTTGAATGAGCAAATACATAGATTTCTATTCCAAAGCTACTTGACCAAAGTTAAAATAAAATAAAATCCAATCTCCACATTTATTTTGACAATGCTAACAACAACATATATATATGCACACATATATATCTTATATAAAAATCTTATATATATATATTTGTTAATTTAAAATATTGTTAATTTTCAATTTGTTAATTGAAAATAGTGTCAAGGGCTTATTCTGGTGGCTGGAAATGCAAACACCAGCAAGGTCAGATTCCCACTCTTCAGGAGCTCACAGTTTCACACAAGAGACAGATACATAAACAGGAAGATACATAAACAATATGCTCCGGTAAGTATGGTAGAGATGAACAGCATGCTCTGATTGGAAAACGGGAAGGCTCCCAACATGTTTTACCGGAGTAAAGAAGTATTTCAAGACAGACCTCCTGGAAAAGGCGACTTTAAAGAGGAATCATAAAGTACAGTAGGAGTTAGCCATGCGATGATGGACTGAAGTAGTATATTGCAGACAAAGGAAATAGTACACAACTATCTGGAAGAGGGAAAAGAATACATACAGTGAGGAGTGCAATTAGGAGGTGGGATAAAGAGCAGCTGCCCTGAATGTTACTGAGTTTAACTGAGCTGTCTCTCCTAGCACAATGCCAAACAAGCACCGTTTTAATGTCAGAAATGAGTTCTACTGGACCCATGTATATTCTGGTTATATAGCATCCATTATGACGTAGTTGTTCCTCTCTCTTATCAAATGTAACAGTCATACCATACCATTTTGAATATTCAAAAGTTAAGGCTATTCAGAACAACTCTAGTTGTACCATAATAGGGCTTGCATTTTAAATTTCACTGAGGTAAAATCATTAAAACATTTTAAATGTTTCTCTCAAAGTGTGTGTTCCCAGAGCAACACAACAGCATTCCTTTGGAACTTGTTAGAAATGAGATTCCTTGTGACTTATCCCAGATCTACTAAATTAAAAAATCTGGGGTGAAACTCATCAACCTTGTTTTCTTGCGACATGCCCTCTAGATGATTTTGGTATACTCTCAAGTTTTAGATATACTGTAGCAAATGAACACAAGAGCAACTTTGTAGGAAAACTTGCTCATTTGTTGTTATTGATGCTGTTGTTATCAGTGGTTGTAGTGGTAGAATAGCCGGTAGGTACAATGCTATGGAAAGACTTTGTTTTGGTGAATATATATATGTTAGAAATAGGGTTGCTCTTTCATCCAGGCTGAAATGCAGTGGTGCTGTCATAGCATATGACAGTTCAAACTCCTGGGCTCAAGCCATCCTCCCACATCAGCCTCCCAACTAGCTGAAATTATAGGCATAAGCCTCCTTGCCTGACACCTATAGAATACTGAAGATACAAAATTGAAAAAATTGAAAGTGTATGGATTCTGGAATTGCACTGAGCAGAGCTGCTTGATAAAAAGACTTTAGGCTTCACATAGCTCTTTATCACTTTGTAAAATAACCCTTAACAACTCTAGATAAATAAGAATAAAAGGGTTATTTTATAAAGGGATAAAGAGCTATGTGAAGTGTTAATTTTATTAAATGCCCTATTAGCATCTATCAAGATAATGATGTTTTCTTCATATTTTTTTGATATTAATAATCTCATAATGTTGAGTTATCCTTACATGTTTGGAATGATTCATATATACCCTTAAAATGAATTAAAAATGAATAATTCAATTTTTCTTTGATATTCTACTGAGTTTTTAGAAGTATGTTCTTTGTGAATTTAGTACCCATATTCAAACTAAGAATGGTCTGTTGTCCTATATGTGTTTGCAAGTGTGTATATGTGTGTGTATTTATGTGTGTACATGTGTGCTATCTGCCAGATTTCATTATCTTGCTTAAGACAATTTCATTAAATTAATTGTAAAACTTTCAATTTTGTAATTTTTCTGCTTATTATTATTTATTTATGCATTTATTTTTGTTGCAAAACCAATTGACCCAAATCTTAGTGTCTTACAGTATCAGTAATCATTTATTTATCGCATGGTTTCTGTGGGTAATTCTGAAACAGCTGTCTGGTTGGTTCTGACTAGGTTCCCCTCGTGTGTTTCTCATTATGGAGTAGCTAGAAGTGGAACAGTGAGGGGTTGTAGCAGATAGAGGTAAGCCGGCCATCTCCCACTCCTCATGGAGTTTCAGGCTCTCTCCTTTGTTCTTTTTTGTGATTATTCAAATATTTTGGATTTCCTACAAGATACTTCACAGTTCCAAGGATCCAAAGAGAGAAAGACCAGTTAGAAGGTGCATTGTCTTTTCTAACACATCTTGGATGTCACGTCTTATCTGCCAAGTTATTTTTTTTATATTACGCTAACTTCATAAAATACATTTAAATATTTTTCATCATCTTATATTCTCTCTAGAACAATTAAAAATGCTTTATTTAAAATAACTTTCCATGAAATTATTTTGAGCCAAGTAGTCCTAAGGTTTTTAATGTTATCTGAATTTGATCAACAATAGATTAATGTTTAGCACTTGGTTATTCTGCTTTGTGCAGTTCTCTCACAGCTTAATGGGTATTATTCGTATCTCAGTAACATTTTAATCTTCTGACACTACATCTTTTATATTTTCTTCCTAGCCTAATTCCCAACGTATAGTCGTTGTCTTATAAATGTCCCAATGTAGACAAATAGCTTAATTTAACACAAAACCATAGTTTATCAAATGAAAGGTAACATAATATCATTAAATGAGGAAAAAAATGGTGCTCTGGAGTTTGAAAATTGGTTTAGCTGTTACATAGATGGACTTAGATATATTTTAGGATGCATGAGATTGATGGTGAGGGTAAACCAACTCAAATGCATTTTAAATGAGTGGAGAGGGGATCCATTGTCTTTACTAAGAGAAGAGCATGACAGTATAAATATAGTTTCATGTCCCAATAGGCATAAACATTCAAGTGATGCTATCTGTAACCCATTCTGTGTCTTGTTTGTCTTCTTCTCATAAGCAGTTGAGTTCTCTCCATGTCGTTGAAAGATGGTCAATCACCAGTAGTTCCAGGGAATGTCCCATTTCTGGTTGACATTCAGAACAAAGAGGGAATTTATTTCCCCCAATCTCAACAAAAATTCTAAGATTCATTGTGATCAGACTGGCTTAAACTACATGCTACCTTTGAACTATACCCGATACCTATGTGGAAGAGTCTAGGTATAGGTCTAGATGTAAAATCCTACGCAGACGACTGGACTGAGAATGGGGAATGGACACAATTCTAAAGGAAAACTCAGGAAGGCTAGGGCTTTAAGAATGGGATTGGATGTAAAATAGTAATAGTCACTCAAGTAGCAAGTAATGTAGCTTCGTGTTTTAGCTGTCTCATCTTTAAAGTTGGAATAACATAACTCAAAATGATTTCAAAGCTCTACCACAGTGACTAACTCAGAGTAACTCAGTTAGAATTACTTTCGTCTCCTAGCCAAATACATGTGAAACAATTATAAGAATCTCACTAATTGATTTAGCCAACAAAATATTAAGAAATGGAATCTAGTAGGATAATAACAGAGTAACACATATAATAATAAACATGCATGACTATGTATGCTTTTTATACATAAAAGTTTATATATTGAATAGGTTAAGCTATACTGCAGTAATACATTCTAAAATTTTCACAGTATAATAAAATAAAAATGTACTTATTGGTAATATTAATCTGATGTAGGTCAAATGGTTCTCCATCAGACAGTAATTCAGAAACGTGAGCTATGTGCCTCCTGTGGTGTTCAGTTCACCCTGACTTTATCCAGCCAGCAGTAGCAGACATGACGGGGAAGGAGGGCATAGAGAGAACACTGAGGATCAACCAGTATTGTCAGGACCATCTTTGGAATGTCATGAATCATTTATGCCAGTCTTCTGTTTACCAGAAACCAATCATATATGTCAACTTAATTGCAAATGGGGTTTGGAAATATAGTCTTCCTTATGTCCAAGAAGAGGAAATGGTAAGGTGAGTATCTACCCTGTCTTTGCCATGGCCCCCTACACATTCTGCTCACCACGTATCTCCTTTTGTATGGAGGAAACACTCATCTCTTCACAAGGATGGCAGCCCAAAATCCTATTCAGGTTCTAGAAAGTTTTGCCCATTGTTTATAGAAGGCCTGGATATAGGAGCCTTGGGTCTAGCAACCCATGAAATAAAAATAAAAGTTATTTGCTCCCCACTTCCATATGTTTTAATACATAAGGGAGAAGCAGAGAAAAAAACCAAAACAGACCTCCTTCTTAAACAGGAAGAATGGAAGAAGCAGTGTAGCGATTGGCCTAGGGGAATGTTGCACGGCCTTTCTCCAGCTCTAAAAGAATGGGAGGCAGAGGAATAGTTGCCAAAGACAGTTTAAGTTTCAAACATCAACTTAAAAAAGAAAACAACACTTTTTTTAAGTTGCAGGCACATAGTTTTCTGAAAATACAGTTCCCACAACCAGACAGTAGACTTCTGAAATATTTAAATCTCTTTTGCTTTATGTGATGATACCTGCATCTAGAGATGGTTCCTAGAGATAATTTTATGTCCAATTTATGTCTGTGTTTTCTCACCCTCATGATTCTTTCTCTCTCAAATATCTCAGTCATTGGGCTTCAATAGAAAACACAATCCTTCATCCGGTCTGTTCTCTGAGCTACTGAAAAGTTTTACTGAGTCTCCATCAGGCAAATCCCATTCCTTATATTTGCAGTCCACAAGTACCAATCCTGAGAGACCCTGTATTTATGGAGTCTGTTCATTTTCATCTATGTTTGCAAAGTGACTCATTCTTCTCTGACCCTTTCCATTTCTGAAAGTATTCCCAAACGTAGACAATCAAAACTAAACCAAGAGAATCTAGTTAATGTATGGAAATTAAGATGCTGTTCTGCTAGCTTCATGGAAAGGGGCTAAAGGAGAACTTTCTAGTCTCAATTTTCTTTTCTTTTCTTTTCTTTTTTTATTGAAACAGAGTCTCACTCTGTTGTCCAGGCTGGAGTGCAATGGCTTGATCTCGGCTCACTGCAACCTATTCTTCCCGGGTTCAAGTGATTCTCCTGCCTCAGTCTCTCGAGTAGCTGAGATTACAGGTGCCCATCACCATGCCAGGCTAATTTTTTATTTTTTAATAGAGATGGGTTTCACCATGTTGGGTAGGCTGGTCTTGAACTCCCAACCTTGGGTGATCTGCCTACCTCAGCCTACCAACGTACTGGGATTACAGGCCTGAGCCACCATGCCTGGACCCTAGTCTCAATTTTCTTTCCTTAAAGCTTCTTTCCACTACTTAGCTGGCATAGTAAGTGCCGATTTGTGGCAACACTCTTACCAAAGATTTGCGTTCAAATGCCATTGACATGTTTCCAGCATCTGATACTGATTTTCTTAGTGTCTGCTGCCTAAATGATGAGCAAAAGTTATTTATTTCGTGCTTTTTTAAAGCAATATCACTTTTTTTGTGTCAAATTTTCTGTTAGAGTAGACAATCTAAATCATAGATAAATTCTAAAGGCTCAATGGCCTTAGCAGAGAAGTTTATTTCTCACTCACATGGAAGTCTGAAGCAAGTCAGGTGGCTGTCTTCTAAGAGTGATGCTAGAACCCAGGCTTCTTATGTCTTATGTCTCTAGCACGTTGAGGCTTCAAGGTCTGCCTAGGGTTATCTACCTGGCAGACTGGGCAAACAGCCTTAAAGGAGGAGAGGAGTTAGACAAGGCATTTTATTGTTAGAGCTGAAAGCAGCATATATCATTTCTATGCCCATCTCTTGGCCTTAACCCAGCCATATCATCCAATTGCTAAAGGAATTTAGTCTTTCTAAAGTGTTTCCGTGGGGACAAAATGAGTTTAGTAAGCATCTAGCCTTTGTTATCAATAACAAGGATGATTATTCTCAAGAAATAAGTTCAATTAATTCCATGTACTGATAATGGCCTAAGTATGAATTCTGAAACAAGCAAATTACGTGTTCTGAGTGTGGGTGTATGTACGTGAATATGGACATTCATACATTGAGTATATACGGAGGACATTGACATCTTCAGAATTTGCTGATCTGGCCACTGGCTTCCTCTGCAATGTTGTCATTCCAAGAAAAGAAAGCTCAGTTGTAAAATGGACAAACAGATATGCTTTTCAAAGTTGTTCAACAGCCACGGGCAAATGCCTTAAGCTGCAGTACTTCACAGTCATCAGGGACCTTCATTATGCTTTCCTCTGCCTAAGATCCTCAAGCAGAACTTCTGCCAGTGAGATACCAGTATCTCCACATGAAAAAATGAGACGCAAGGAAAGAAAGAAGGTTAGGGATGGATCCCAATAAAGTCTTCCATGTTCCTGGAGAACTTGCTGTCCTTTTTTCTACATACTCAAAAAGAATACTCTAGTCTCAGCTATAGAGTTCCTTTATTTTATTATGTATATTTTAATAACAGTGCTCTCCTTTTTATTTTTATTTTATTTATTTATTTTTGGGGTTTTCACTCATTTTCACATCACTTTCCATGACACGTATATACAGGAGTCATCATTGATTTGTCTTTTATTTTTAAATGTATGTTTCTTTTAAAAAATAAAGTGTATTCAGTCCAATCAACTGGATCCTGAAAAAAGTAAAAATAAAAATAAAGTGTAAAAGAAAAGCATCTGTGGTTTAAAAAGTCATCAATAAAAGAATGGTGAGAACACTCCTTCTATTTTATAGATTGGGATGTTGTCTGATTCTAGAATCACAAATAAAGCCAATTAGGATCTTTAAAAAGAAAATAAATGGAGAGTAAGTGCTTCTGTCACTTGATTGTTAGTCTCAGATTTTCCCACATTTATCAAACATTGGAATTTTTCCATTAATTATTAGTTATATTTAACCAGAATAATTATCTCCCTTGTATGTGTAAGCAGTTGAAAGTTCTATTTTAGCCCCTTTCTTTTTTTAAAAATTCTAGCCCCTGTGTATAAAACCAGCAGAACAGTATCTTAATTTTCATGAATCCAGTAGCCACAACTTGGCCAAATAGATTAAACATGTTTATATTTTCATTAATAAAATAAGCATATGTGTTGTTAACAGTAACAGTGTGGGTGGCTCTGTCACCTTTATCTTCTTCCCTGCAACCCAAAGCTTCCATTTCTGTGAATCACCACCTTTGTGTCCTTTTGTCTCATGACATTTGGGTGATCAACATATATCAGTTCTTACTTGATCTAATGGTTGAGTTGACAGACCAATGATTGAATCTTAGCTCTGTCCTATATAGGCAGCTAGAATAACCTTGGGAAATGTCACTGTCTCTCTGAGCTTAGGTGTTTTTTTCATTCATAAACTGGGGTAAATAACAATGTAACACCTGTCATATAAGAATTGCTCAGTAATATTAGCTGTCTTTATTCAACACATATATTTTCTTTCTTGTCTACTGCAACATAATGACTGATTTAATACAATAGTTACTTTAAAAGAATTGGCTAGAGATGTATTTGTAAAGTGTTTACAACTCGCCAGCCACTGTTCCTGGAGCCATGGAGAGATATAACATAGTCCTAGTCTTTGTAAATCTCATAAATCTAGTGGAGAATATAGATGAGCAATCAGATAATTGTAATATGATAATTAATAATGGAGAAGCAGAACAAAAGAATTAACAAATCACTTTTTTTATGAGTAGGAATATAAGAACTTCAAAGATGAAGAAACATTTGCATGAGGAGTTGATGGATGAGTAGGGGCTTACTAGGTAAGCGGGGAAATAGGCAGAGAGAACAACTTGTACAAGTGACTGTAGGATAAGTCATGCAGTACAGCACAGCGCATAGGCTACGTACGTGTACCTGAGAGTAGCAGAAAAAGAAGCCCCTCATGCCATTTAAGATCCCAAAGGGGTAAACTTGAAAGACTTTAAATATGAGTGATAACTGATATGCTGACATTTACTCATAGGCTTTTGGGGAGAACGCTCCCTTATCTTTTTATTGAGGTAAGCAGAGAAAATGGGGAACAACAAAATCAGAAAGCTAAACTCCAGTCCTCAGAAACAAATTTTCAGAATGAAATCTGTATGGACAGATTTATTTTTGTAATAAATATTTTTGAGGACATATTGTGTGTACTTAATACAGTGAAAAATAGGCATTGTTCCTATACTTGAATACTTACTGTCGGTCACAATCATTTCAATTTTACTGTACACGGTCTTGTGACATGTTGCTATTTCTCCAAAATTTTTAAATTAAAATGTAATATAGTATGTATACAGACATACATTATATATATGCATATAATTTGCATGTAATAATATGTTTTTATATATTTGTATATATAGAGAAATTTCTATTTATCTAACTATATATTAAACTCCCTGAAAGCGATGATTATGAATAACATTCTTTTGAATGCCACATTGTAAATACACCACAAAAATGGTTAGATATATAAATGTATTAGTTGAAAGTAATTATATATCTAGCATAAACAGCTCCTCTCTCTTAGCCCTACCATGCTTTATTCCTGTGTTCTTCCCAAAGATTTCTTGTATTATATTTTATACTTTTCATTATGATCATCCCACTGATACCAAATCGCATAATGTTGGTCTTGGGGAAAGTTAGTAAACAGAACAATAATAATCTACCTTTTATCAAGTGCCAACAAGGTGTTAAATTTGGTTCTTTACTGCTATTTCACACAACAGTCTTATCAGGAATCACTGTTAGCTTTTTATGGGTGAACTCTTAAATCCAGAGAAGTATGCAATTTACTCAAGATCACACAACTAATGAGTTAAAGGAACTAGGACTTGAATCAACAGTTCTCTGTCTCAAAAGCTTAATTAGTATTACTTTAGACTTTATAAAGCACTTATGATTTCATTTTAGCCTCACAATTTCCCAGTGTGGTAAATATTCACCTGCTTTTACAGAGAAAAGAACTGAGACTCAGAGAGGTAAAGTGACCTCCCCTTGAGTTATAGTTGAAATATGGTATAATTTGCATTCTATTCCAGGTTTTCTTTTTAACTACAGTACGGTTGTACCACAAAGTTGAATTAGATGGGCTGCTTCACTACTGGGATGTTGTAGACAGCTCTGTTTGATTTAGAGTAAAGCAACTGTAGCATGCAGATTTAAATAAAATAAAACAAAACAAAATATGAATAACTTCTTCCCATCACAAAATTAAATATTTTTAATAAAAACCTTATTTTGTTTTAATAAACTCTTACTTCTTTCTCATTTAAATGGCTATCCATTATGGCCAATCACACAGCCCCTTAATCAGAAGCAAATTAAGTTGTTTGCAAACACATTCAGTAAGCTGTGTTTTTCCATGGACCAGTGGCAGAGGGAAAAGAAAGTCATTGTGCCAGTCTGTTGGCTGACTAGAGCTAATGGCATTTGGTCTTGTGAAATGGATATTAATGATTCTACGGTGTTTAACTTGGTTTGCTCTTGATAGATTTTCCCCTTCTGAATTAAGGCCTGTCTTCTCTTGATTAATTTAGAGTGATTGTACTGCAAGTCATTTAATTACATATTCTTTCTAAAGTCAAAATTATTCATCGTGATGAAGGCAGTCATTTTGATTTCTCATAAAAATAGTTCCCAAGAGTCTCAAGTATAGATCTTGCAAAGTTAGTGGGAAAAGTTCTGCTTTATCCAGGAAGTTTGTGCCAAAGCTAGAGAAGCCTCCTCATAAATCTCATTTAGGATGTTTTCCTATAACTCGCCAGGCAGAGCTATTTGAATTGCCACATGGTAATATCTGAAAATCCGGAGACTTCGCCTAGCTAAAATGTAAAACATGAAAAGAATATCCTGTAAATTATTTGCTCCAGGACACGACAATATAGGTGAATGAGTTTCAAACTGTGTTAAAGTTGTTCCTGGGAGAAAATGTACCGTATTTTTTTCTCTCCCAGGTATTGTAAGGAGAACACTTACTAAAGTCAGAAAGCCTAGATTTTCCAATACTAACTGAATTTGTAATCTAACCTCTTCTATGTGTAAAATAGGAATTATAATATCTACCACTCACATTTTTTTTTTTTTGAGACGGCGTTTCGCTCTTGTTACCCAGGCTGGAGTGCAATGGCGCAATCTCGGCTCACCGCAACCTCCGCCTCCTGGGTTCAGGCAATTCTCCTGCCTCAGCCTCCTGAGTAGCTGGGATTACAGGCACGCGCCATCATGCCCAGCTAATTTTTTGTATTAGTAGAGACGGGGTTTCACCATGTTGACCAGGATGGTCTCGATCTCTTGACCTCATGATCCACCCTCTTCGGCCTCCCAAAGTGCTGGGATTACAGGCTTGAGCCACCGCGCCCGGCCTACCACTCACATTTAAAGTTGTTGCAAGAATCATGTAATCTTTGAAAGAGCATACTATTTAGATATGCAATATAATTGTCACTATTTTTCTGGGCAGAAATTTTTAAGAGATCATCTGTGAGTAGCCTTTGGTTTCTTCCAAAAAATCAGTTTAGTTAGAGCAATTTAGGAGTTCAGGATTCTCCCTAGCTCTATCATTCCACTGGTTGTGCATATGATTAGACATAAACAAATGGTGCATACTTTCAGATCTTAAGCTCATTGTCTGGTAAGTAAACAGTATATTTTGCTTTTCAACTTCTGTTTTCTTGAAAGCACATTTTATAGGATTTTAAAAAATAAATGCTGATGTTCCAGTTGCCTGGGAAAACAGTGCTGCCCAGTGATATAGTGCTTCAAATCTGTAGTCAACCCGACTTAGAATCATATCTCAGTTCCTCTATTTTTACGTGTAGATCCTTGGACAAATCATCTCAACTTCCTAAGTTTCAGTTTCTTAATCTGTAAAATATGTCTAGTAATGACATCTAACTCATAGTGTTGTTAGGAGGATTAATAAGACAATAAACGTAAAGAAACTAGCATAACACCCGCGGAATACTTTGCTCAATAAATGATAGCTCTGTCTTTTTATACTACCAGTCAATTTATTTTTGTGGAGACAGACTTTTCAGATAATTTGAGTAAATGTAGCCATCAGACATGTTTAAAAGCCAGTTTAGCCTCAGTGCCCACCAGCACTGATAAAAGGGCAGCTGAAGGCATTTGCCTTGCAACTTTGACTGCATGCAGAATGATCTCCCACTTTTCCATTTGTCATCCAATCCTCATATTAGATCATCACTATCTATATCCTACTGCGAAGCAAAATTGTATTTGTTTTCCTTGGATGCCTGAGTATTTCTGGGATTGTACCTGGCACTTTGCATACTTTATCTCATTTTATTTCCATAACCACCCTACAGAGCAAATACTCTAAAACATTTTAAATGGAAAAAGTGAAGTTTAGAGAAATTAAGTAATTGTCCAAGGTCACACAGCTGGTAGGTCGAAGAGTTAGCATTTAAACCTGAGACTTTTGACTCTAGCATTGCACAATTCAACTTTGGGTTGTTCATCTGGAAACAGCTCATTTCTTATAAATGTGGTTTATTGAGAGATAGCTGTCCTTGGAAGGATGTTTGCCCAACTGGTATTTACATTTGGGAGGTAAGATTTCAAACAAAACTTGATTTCTTCCTTGTACTCCTTAAGAATAGTTTTTATTTTTATTTTCCATTGAGCATGTATCACTTTTATAAACTAGCACTTTTTAACTGACAAGCTCACAGTGAAATTTCAACTAATTTCAGGTGGTCTACAGAAAGAGAAAAGGCTATTCACTCAGTAGAGGCTTGTTTTCAGCCTTACTGACTATCAAGCTGGACATGTAACTATTGTTCATGCAAATAGAGTTCTATTTTTACAAAGTGTGACTCATTATAAAGCAATGTGACTTGCCTGTCCTCACAGTCTGAAAATAAGAATGAAGGGATAAGAGAAAGCCACAAAGCAAACACGTGTTTTGTCTTCAGATTTTGAAAGCTCTTTTGGCTGACATTAACAATAGTTTCATTTCCTTTTTTAAGTTGGCAATGGTTGATTTGTAACTAACTTATATACCTAAAGATCTCCAGGCCCAAAGTACTGTTGGCTCTGTAAAAACAGATGGCTAAAATCTATGTCTCTTTTTAAATTTCTGACAGTAAAGGCTTTCTATGACATGTCTCCAATACCCTCTTTCCAAGAAACTGCCCATTTCCAAAATTAGCCTACTGGGAAGGAATTTAGAGTCAGAAGATCAGAGCATAAGTCCGGGCTTTGTCACCAATTGGTTATAACTTTGGTCATATGTTATAATCTCTCTGAACACCAAATGCTTCATCATTCATTTAACAAATATTTATTTAATTTAATTATGGGACAATTATTTTTCTATGTATTGGGAATACAATGATGATCAAAAATCAATGCATTTTGTGATCTCTCACAGCTCCATTCTAGTGGGATAGGCAAGCCTTAGTCAAATAGCCAAATGAGAAACACATATCTATAGAGTAGTAAGTCCTCAGAAGAGAGAATTCCTATAATGGTATTTGCAAGAGGGGAGTAGTTTGGGAAGGCATTCCCTGAGAAAGTGGTGCTCAGCTGAGAATGGGAGAAAATGAAAATCAAATAGATAGAGGTACTTGGGGGAATGATAGGGAAGAATATTAAGATATTACCCACAGAAATAAAAGGATGTGCAAATTCCCTGTGGGAGCAGAGTTCATGGCTCATTCAAGAAACTGAGTATAGCTGAGAGCTGAGAACAGGTAGGAGAGTGGTACAGGTAAATAGGTGATGACGAAACAGTGGTACTCCTTAAATATTCATTTACTTACATACAAACTCCTCACCCCTTTCAGGCAGGAGAGCTCTGAGAATAGCACCTTTGGGTGAGGCAATTAAAGGTCATACACAATTAATTATTTAGTACCCCTATTTCTCTTCTGGGGTCAATTACGGTACTTTGTGTTGACATGGCAAAGTTTCCAAAATCAACTGATCCAGATGTAAGTCGCTATTTTGAGAACAATTATTCAGAAGAATTGAATGGGCATGTGGCATTGTGTAACAATAAATTAATAAATAAAATGCTACATTAGGCCACTGGAATTTTGATTTTGTTTGTTACTGTAATATAGCATATCCTAACCCGACTATTAGAGATGGTGTCGGACTACACAGGGTCTTATGGGCCAAATTAATGATTTGGATTATTTCTGAAGCATTGAAATTCTTTCAAAAAGTAGAAATTTTCAGATATTTTTCTTTGGGGGAAGAATTGTATGCTAAATATGTGAATGATTGATGAGGTTAAGAGAGTTTTGATAACTATAAATTATTCATCATAGCTCCATTTACCATCCTCCCAGGAATGGTAAAGAGACAAAGTATGAATAATTAAATCTGGCATTTTCCAAAATGCAAACCATCACACAAATATTCTGGCTTTCTGATATGCTATATTGCCCCAGATGCTATTTTCCCTTTGTTCTAGAAGCCAGTATCATTACGTATCTGTTATTCTCTGTGCGGTTGTAATCCATATACCAAAAAGTAATTCTGTGAAATTGGTTAGGCTGTTGTGCCCTGCACTCAATAACAATTTTGTATGTATGGATTTGAGAGTGGAAAACTGCTTAATAGGAAAGTCTTCCAATGTTTCAGAATCAAGTTTTCAATCAATTGAGATGCCGATATGTTTACCTTAACTCTATTAAAAATAAGATGTTCTCATTTCTTTCCTTTTGCTAGTCACTGGAAGTTTGAACTGAAAAACAAAATTGAGACCAAGCTGAGAAATGTAGTAAAATATTAGAAAATGAGCTTCTTACATATTATATATTGTTTTGAAGAAAATTCTACAGAGCAAAAAAAAAAAAAAAATGGAGAATTTTGATTCTGTGCTCTAAAAAGTTAACGCAAACAGTGGGACATTTATGCAACAATATACAAAAATATACTTTGCTTTGGGCGCTCTGTCTGGGGGAATATGCTGAACAAAAACAGACTCAGCTTCTATCCTCCCCCCTCCATTTACAGTCTAGTGAAGGAAAATATACAATTCTACTTATCACATATGATCAAATTTCCTTCTACCAAAGAGAGAAAGATAACCTATCTTGTTATTGTTTATTGAGCACCTACTAGATGGCAGAGATTTGGGTACTAGATGATTTTCATGCATTAAATAATTTAATTTTTAATACTTTCAATTTATTTTTATAATAATAATAATAGGGACAGGAGGCAGAGAAATTCTAGGCAGAAAAAGGCAGATCCCTGGCCTCAAGCCAAAAAGCCCGAGACTGTGGCTGGTAGTCTCAGGCTTTTTGGCTTGAGTGTAGGGCTTTGCCAGAAAACATCGCTGTTTTCCCGCTCAAATGTTGCCTTTTCCAAAACCACCCATGACCCTGCTCTGTTCCCCATTCTGTGCCTATAAAAACCCCAGACTCTGCTGGCAGAGAGAAGCAGCTGGATGTCAGAAACTACAGCTGGATGTCAGAGAGAAACAGCTTGACTTCAGAAGGACAGCTTGATGGCATAATTTCAAAGAATCTGGCAGAGGAAGATTACCATCCTGCCTATCCCCTTCCTGCTGAGAGCCATTTTCATCAGCAATAAAATCCCCTGCATTTACCATTCTTCAATTCGTTTGCACAACTCATTTCTCTTGAATGTCTGACAAGAGCTCAGGAGCCATGATTGTAGATACAAAACGCTGACACACTGACCCTTTGCCTTTGCTGGTAGAAGGAAACTACCTCTTGTGAAAGGCAGAGGGCCCATTGATCTGTTAACACATCAGCCATCCATGGACAGCAGAGCTAAAGGAGCACTGTCACACTCCCCTCTGGAACCTTACGGATTATGGGGATCCTCCCTAGACACCACCATGGGGCCTGCACAGAGTTTGCTCCTGCCAGTGCCCAGAAGCACTTCCTCCAGCTCCTGTACCCATTTACCTGTGTGCTCCCTCCCGTGAGTGATGGAACACAGAAGATCTGAGTGAGTGGACTTCTCCTCTGCCAGTACTGAAGTGGCTGGCTGGTTCTAGCATTCCTGCACTCCAGTTCCCAATTTGTTTATTCGTGTGCTCCTTCCCACGAGGTGTTGAGAGCTGTGGGCTGAGTAAATGAGGCACCCTTATTGCAAGTCCCATGAATGGGTCAGGTAAATATCCTACTTCAGTAATATATCTAATTCCCTATGTGCTAGACATTGCAGTAAGAGTTTTATGTATAGTATTTTAGTAATGCACATAAAAGGGGTTATTTACCACATTCTACAGAAGAGGAAATTAAGGATCAGAGAGGTGCATTGATATCCCCAATATTATATTTCACATGGTATGTGATATATATCCTGTTCCCATGCTATTTCTCCTGTTACTATGTGTAGCATACTTCTAGAATTATCTCTTCCAAAATAAGATAACAAAATATCATGACATAGATGTATGCCTAAAATTCATTCAGCAGGACGCTAATGGCACAATGCTATTGGTGCTTTGGAAAATACATTTTTGTTGGCCAAGTAAGTTTAGGTGCAAGGTAGAGAATCACAAATATCTCTTTACCACTATACTTCCCAGAGCCTATCATATGTTGATCTGTTATGAAGATTTGCAAGAGCAGACAGGGTATGCAGCATCTTCTAAAGTTGTTTGATTACAGAGACATTCATTCATGGGGCTGAGAGAGGGGTAAGGAATAGGAGTTGGTCAGCAGGAAGCAGGTGGTTGGTTAGGCAGTTATGATGATTAAGGGATCTGGGATCTCATTGTCCAAATGCAGTGATCTGGTGAGTTTCAGCTCCTTGAGACTACCTGGGAGGGCTGATAGTTGGTTTCCTGAGAAAGAAACTCAGTTAAGACAAATCTAACTTTCTCAAGTTTTAAGACTGGGAGAATTAACTTCTATGTTTATTCAAAGACACCTTAAATATCAGCTCTATCGAACAATTAGAAGTTTCAATTGAAGTTGGGTGGGGGGAGGTCTTTTGTTATGTTCTCCTCAGTCCACGATAGTAATAGTGTGGCATCTTTCATAGCTATAAGGGTGTTTTGAAAACATCTACAACTTTACTCTCTTTACATCTGTTAGGGGTCAGAATTACAGCAATAGAAAGCAGCTTTAATTAATTTGAATAGACAAGAGATGCACTGAAAGGATATTGGAGAGGTTAGAGACTACTAAAAAGGTGCGAGAATGAGGTTTGGAACTGTGTATTCTAGGCCAATGTAGAACTGGTCAGGGGAACCCTGTGCCATTGTGATCATGAGGTCTTGGTTCTGGATGCTTGTCAAGTTGGTCTTGTGGCTCTCAGCACTGCTGTCACCAAGGTTTAGAAATTTAGTCCTCATACATTTACCACTAGAAAGACAAAATCCCTCCTGGTTCCTAGTACTCTATGGTCAGTTCAACCAGTACAAGGACTTTAGCTTCTGTGCCTGGTTTATAGCTACAAAGGAGACTTCACAAAATGACCATCTGCTATTTCTGTCTTTGATAAGTTAGGAGACAGTTTTTGCTTCATAAGGGACATTGTTCTTAAATGGACAATAAAAGGATGATGGTGAATTTCTCATTCTTTGTATAATTTTTCAATTTAAAACATGCACTTTTGCTTTTTCATTGAAACATACTTGACCTAGTAAATTTTTGTAACCATTTTTTTTGAGGAGATGAGTGAAAGATTAGGATCTGAAACATGATGTGTGATCAATAAACATTTGGTACATAAGTATCCATAATGTTCAAATACATAGCCAGGGTCATATTATAAGTATCAGAGTTGGGATACAAATACAAATCTCTTTTCTACTCTGGATTTTTGATCTCCTCATAGAAACATAATTATATGGGTTGTTTATGTTAACGTTTTTATACTACTTAGAGAAAAATTAATGCAGATGCCTTCTAGACACATGGACAAATACTAGCATTCTCAGTTAGATGTGAACTTATATAAGCAGCATGATTTTCTTACAATTTTTGTTACTAGCCCAAAATTGACAGAAAAGAATAAATCATTTGCTAAATCACCAGGTTGGTATGGTTTAGTTCATTGGATACAGAGGGTAGGAAGAAAAGAAAATACTTGGATTCCAAGATGATTTACACAGAATATAATATGTTTAACACTGTGTGCAAAGCATTGTCTTTTAGATTAAAAGGGTGGCCCCACAAGGAAAGGTAAGGCTCAGAAGGGTCAGATTGACATGAGCTACCTGAAAAATAAACATAAATTTGCTGCCCAGTATATTTCCTCCATTTTAGTGTTTTAAAATATTCTAAAGTTATTTCCAGCATCTGTGATTGAAGGTAATATGTGAAAAAGAAATTTAAAATAAAAAGGGTTGTATACTAAATCATTCAGTCAAGGGACAGAATCAAGGCTTTAATTTTAAATGATGCCCCCCCAACCAAAAAAAGGAATAACCATGAAAGAGATATAATGCAGGTGATAAGGAATTATGTCAGTGATCTGATGACAGACAGCATCAGAAACTCAAATCCCAGCTTCCAGTCCACATTTAGTAAATAAAAACCACAGCAATGAAATAGCTAGCTCTGTTTGGGAGCTCAAAGCTCACTTAAGCTTGGGAACATTTCCACTCATGTTCTTTCTAGCAATTTACCAATTCCTCTATTGAAGCCCTCTCCATGGCCCCCATGCTGGCATTTCTGAATCACATCTGAGCACCCGATAACTTTCTAGGGAGAAAAAATAACTACTATTAAATTTGGTCTAGATTAATGTTGTGGATGAGTTTGTTTCACTTCACTTGCTCTCCATTTTCTTTCTTCTTTTGTCTAACTCTGCATATTGTATTTTATTTTCCCTGATAATAAAAATCAAATTGTGTGCCCTTTATGTAGTAGGAGCTGTGTTTTATGTGCACAGTTTTGTTTAATCCATAGGACAACAATGTGGGTAAGTATTATTTTCACTACACAGATAAGAAAACAAAACTAGTGAATTTAAGTGATATAATCCAGGTCATGCAGCTAATAAATTCACAAAGCAGTATTTGAATCAGCCAGCTCTGGCTAACTTAAAACATCAACCAATTGTTCTGCTATAATGATAATAGCTATTTAGTAAGTGAGATCTGGCTAGCTAGCTCTTGTAGCTATCATAGGTTGGGAAATAAAAAAGGCAAGAAAATGACAAGGAAGACTGATCACTAACATGTACAATATGCTGTTTTCCTGCCTGGGGATTCTTCCCAATTTCATTGCTGAATAATTCCTATTTATACTTAATGACTTACTACGGATATCACTACCTCTATTTTAAGTAGATGTGTCTCTTCTCTGTACTTACATTTACTATAGAATTTATCATAATTAATTGTCATTCACTATATATTAGCTTATAAGCTCAAACCATCAGCTTCTTGGGAACTATGACTGTATCTTATCTACTCAGCAAGGGGCAAATTGCACGGCTTGTTGAGTAAAGAATAAAGAATAACTGGTAGCAGACTTAGTTGGCTCTTAGACAGGGATTCTAATATTGGGCTCCTTCATTTGGGGAGGCAGTTACATACTCTAGTCATTTTACCATACCGAAAGTGTCAACTTATGGCCTGAAAGTAACACTTAGTACCCTACTATAGGTATTTTTATCGAATTTTGAAGGTTTATGTGGGTCCTAATATCCTTTCTCATTCTATATTCAACATTTATAATACCTTCCTGGCCTCTGTAAGTATTTAAGCCTGCTACCTCTGCTCTAGATATTCTTCCATTAACCTAACTATGAGTTTGTATATTACCCAAGCAATAGGTTAACTAATTTGGTTCAAATAAAATTTGGATTCAATCCTAGAATCATTCACTTATTTTTTACTGATTCATGCTCTTGCGTTTATGTTCCTAAACCATCAGTATTATAAATGCAGGAACTTCATCAATATAATTTCATTCTCAAATGTGAACAATAGTAATATTGAAAAAAATAACACGTAAACAAAAATGAACTGAATTTACTGTACTGAAAATGTACTCTCTCTTTAGGACTGCCATCATATTTTTAGAGATTTACTCTGTCTGAAGTAAATATATATGAGATTAGGTTACCAAGTCATATTATTTCAAATGACTGACATTCCTTAGAAATGAACACATTGTTTATAATTCTATGGTTCCCCATTCTCTTGGAAGATAGATTCAAACCCTTCTGTGCTGGAGATAATGTTTTACATATCCCTGGTAAGATTCTGTTTTTTCAAAGGTAAACCATATATATGTTAACATAAGGATAAGACTGTTCATTGCTGATTCAGTAAAGTTGAAAGGCAATGATGCTGTGGTGGTGGTTGACATACGTGGTTATTATTGTCAGTATGATTTGTGAGCCATCCTTGTTTCCTGAAATTCAATGTCTTATCAATAGTTAGGCTTATTTCAAGTTTAGCTTAAACTTTTTCTTTAGTCATTATTCCAGTAACTTTTTTTAAGAGCTAAGTTTTAACACAAGTGTGTGTCCCAAGCTGGTGAAAGGATGTGCTTGCCTTACACACTGCTGTAAATCTGAGAAAAATATCAGGGTTTAACCAAAAGTGGTGTCCTTTCCTTTGAAATTGAAATTTTTCTTATGTTTTCTCAAGAATGAAGTAACACATATTACCACATTGGATGTGGTATACAAGTTCAGATATATATATATATATATATATATATATATATATACACACGTTCAAAATTAACACGTATTACCACATTGGAGATATATATATATATAATTTTGAACTTGTATATATGTATATACATACTTGTATATATATATGTATATATGTATGTATAAGTATATATACTTGTATATATATACACATATATACAAGTTCAAAATTAACACATTATATTATCACATGTGTGTGTGTGTATATATATATAGTACATAGTTGTTAGAGTTATATGTTTGAATGTGAAATTTAAAATATTTAAAGAAATTTGACAAAAAAAGCAAGTTTCTTCTGGCTTGATTGTGAATTACCATTTCTAACTAATGAGAATATTCAGGTTTCAAATTAAACCATTTTCAAATTAAACCAATATCTTTTTTAGCCCAATGTTTAGGATTCTTGTGTTGTTGATCAATTTCCCCAAGGTATGCCTTCTTTATGTAATGCTTGGAGTTTGAAGCACGACCAAAATAATCATTGTAATTCATGTCATATAACTGCTTGAAAATAATAACTTTTTCCTCTCCTAGAGAGAGGGCAGGTAGCTAAAAATGTACTACTTCTATGAAATGCTCATGTGCAATGTAATAATATGGAGTCTGATTCTTCACTTATAGCTCAGCTTGGAAACATACTAGATTCTTCAAAAATTTACAAGAGAAAAAATTATTTTGGGGCTACATTTGTTGGGGAAGAGAGACGTTAGAGAGATAAGAGAACTTCCCAGTGTTTCTTACTGGCACTTCGTCATTCTGATTCACTGGTTTACAAGTGGACTGGAAGCAGGTCATAATAAAACATTAAACAAGTATTAATGTAATAAGGCTTAAGTATCAGTTAGGAAAATAAAAGCTGTTTGAGTAAAGAGTTAGCTTTTAAGCATTTATCTAGGCATAATCAAAAAGGATCATGATGATACAAAGATATTTTAAAATGAACTTTAGAGAATTATGGAATCAATTCAGGATAACAAAAATTGACTTTATCACATACTTACTATGTGTGTACTCAGTATAAACCACCATGCTGACTAACACAGGCACTACATGGGATATAATTGGCCCTACCACCAAAAGTGCCCTTTCTGACATAATTTATACTAGTTTACCTAGACAAACATTTCATTTATCTTACATATTTCACGAAAATATTGGTTTTATTCATTTTATAGTTACAGAGAGCCTTGCAGCATAAATTATTGATAGTGATAGCATAGGACCCGTTTTTCATAAGCATGCATCACAGTGCATTTATGTGATCCCTGTTGTTTAACATTTGTCTTACCAGTAGCCCTTCATCATGGTTAGAAAAGATAATGATCTGATGGGCATTCACTAAAACTAAAAATGTTGGGTTGAAAGGTGAATACATTACTGAAGCTTAAATTGGGTAGACTCTATGTTGGAAGATACGAATACAGTGGCTACGTATATTCCAACATAGAGTCTACCCAATTTAAGCTTAATCTACCTGAAATTGATTTTGGTATTTGTTTTAAAACAAGAATCTTACTGCTTTTTTTTTTTTCCACAGTAAGAAAATTAACCTAAGAACAATAGAACGTTATTCTTTCCTTTGGTGATCTGAAATGTCACCTTTATACTAATTTAAATCTTGTACTTACTTGAATTTAAATTTGAATCAACCTATCTATTCTTGTTCTGATACCACATTGTTTTAATTATTGTGGTTTCAAGCTTAGTTAATATTGAATACACTATTTCACACACTAAAATAACATTTTGAATTTCTTTTTTGGTCCAGATCCTTATCCAGATGATGCAGGAGGTCAGAGAGGGCTATGCTGGAGCCTATGCTTAATTCACAGATGCTGTAACACCTACCAAATATAGCTATGTCACTTCTTGAAATAATTTCACCTGCTATATTCTAAATGCATGCAGTTTGCTTTTCATAATGCACAGAAGTTTTAAGCCTTGGCAGAAAGCTTTCTTTGGTCTATTCCATATAGAGAACAAAAGTGGGAAGAGTAGTAAAACCTTATGAAAGTTTTCATCTGGTATCTCTTAATGTTTGAAACGTAAAGGTGATGTGGCATGGTGGATAAGAGAAGCAGCATTTGAGTTTCAATTCACCTGCATTCTAGTGTGTGTGGCTTCAGTTAATCTTCTTAACCTCTATGGGCCTCATTTCCCAGTAAAGGGAAGTATCAGTAGGCTCTTATAGCATAGAGTATTTCCAAGTAAGCACTCATTAAAAGTAGTCATTATTGTTGTTATTATTATTATGTGCCTTTAAAATCCCAAGTCACCACAGACAAGGGAAATGCAGGTTATAGGACAATTATTCTTCTCAACATGAAAGACGGGTTTGATGGTGATAGACTCCTATTAGCAACAACAGAAAGAGGATAGAGAAAATTGTTGTTTTTCAAGTTGGACATTTATTTTCTGCTTTAAGAAAAATTCATTATATAAATTACTTCACAAGAACACAGTTTTAAAGTATTTAAATGTGTGTCTTTGTCTCTGTGTTATAACAAAAAAGAAAATACATAGTGGCTTAGTGGGAGAAAAAAAGAACAAAAGGTTTAAGTGTGTTGAGTCTGTATCTGAAGTTTAAAAAACAAGGGCAGATATTTCTGCATATTTAAGATATGTCGTATTTTGACCTAAACTTTTACATTCAGAATCCTTTATGCAACTTTTCCAAGAGTGCAGGTGCTATGTTTAAAAGACAAAAAAAAAAAGAAGGGGAAAAAAAGAAAAAGCAAAGAACAAAAAGAGGAATGCTTGCATATTTATTTGCCTGGGTGATTCAGGCTGGCCATGGTTTCAACCAGGTCTCAGCTCCTGGTCTAGGCTGCCATATTTGTAGGAGCTGGGACTTGGCCTCTCTGCCCTACTTTGTCAAGGAGTCTTCAAATCACAGTCCCCTGGGCTTTGGGACAGCAGAGAAAGCAGCTGAGCTGCATGTTCTACTTATGGTGTGAAAAAATAAACCCTTGACCAAAGGCACTGGCTGCAGATTCACAACTAGTCCCACCCCTAGCTCTGCAGAGCTGCTGTCAGGTTTGATTAGCTTTTCTGACTGCGAGATTCCCCCGCTCTGTAAACTGTTCCGTCCCCTCGGCCTTCCTTGCTACTGCTACAGTTGGCTCCCTTTATTGTTTGATGAGCTGTCACAGCTGGCTGATCAGACTGCCACCCAATCATCTTCCCTTTTACTCAAGCCCCTGACTGACCTTGTTCTGTCTTTGCCTTTCCTGTCCTTCTGATCCTCTGGCAGTTGAATAGCCTACTCCTGCTGGCTGATCCCACTGCTTGTCTAATCAGGCCATTAGACAGTTTGATTAGCTTTTCCTTCCTCTCACCCTGCCAGCTCTTCCTGCTGCTACCAGCTGTGCTCAGGGCCTGCTAGTAACTCACCATCAATTCCTTCTGATAGTGCTGCTGGCTGATAGACTTAATACTTGTTCTCAACAACTCTCTGATCTACTGTTGCCTCTCTCCACCTTGGTCTTCTGATTAGCCTCTGATGTCTTTCCTGTGTCCTATGAAAATTTCTTGCTATTAATGGAACCACTCTGGTATCCTGTGTCAGGCACCTTTTAGCCTTTGAGTCTAGATGGCTGTCTTTGGCAAGCGATGTCATTTCAGTACAGTCAAAGTTCAAGTGCCCACTTCATGGCCTCCCCCAAATGTCTCAAATGTCTACAGTTGCTATCGCATCTGACTTAATATTGTGAACTGTATCCGTGAATCCATCACTCTTCATGGGACAGCCTGAATCACAGCCTTTTTAAACCAGGTTTTGAAGTGTTTCCTGACTATTATCTTTCTACTGACCTTCCCTGTGAGTATTAATTATTTATTGTAGTCACAGGCCCAGAGTGAAAACCTATTTGGACTCAAATTCTGTATGAATTCACTATTTACCTGTGTGACCAAGTTACTTAAACGTCTCTTTGGGCCTTAATTTCTTAATCTCTAAATTTATTTCATGTATTTATTCAACTACAGATAATCATTGAGCTTGTCTGTAAAGAAGACATTCAAATTCCCTGAGTATCTAGGGTTTACATACAAGAATGAAAGCACTAAATATGCAAGAAAACAGACAAAAAAAAAAAAAAAAAAACTCCAAACGTGGCAAATGTTATAAGAAAAAACAAGGGTAATGGAATGGAAAAGGATGAGATGGAAGGGTTAATTTACATGGAATAATTGAAAAAGGGATCTTTGAGAAGACAATATTTCAGCTAGTATCTGAAAGATTAGAGGAAGGCAGCCATGTGGGATTATCTAGGGAAAGGATGTAATGGGCAGATGTAAAAGTAATACAAACGTCTCAACAAAGCTTTGTGGGACATAGGAAAGCCACTGTGTCTGAAACATTGTGAACAACTGAGGTTGCTATGAAGTAAAGTCAAAGAAGTAGGCAAGGGCCAGAACATATCAGCCCAGGAAGACTACATTAAGGATTCTGGGTTTTATTCTAATTGTAATGGAAGAGTTACTAGGGACCTGGTCTAAATAAGCACTGTCCAATAAAACTTTATGTGATGATGAAAATGTTCTATATCTGTGCTATCTGATACAGAGTCCATTTGGCATTCAAAACAGAGCCAGTGGGACTGAGGAACTACATAGTGTATTATTTTTAATAAAAATTAAATTAATTTTAAATTAAAATTTCTAATCTAATAAAATTTTATGTTTTGATAATTTAATGTAACCAATTTAATTACAATCCATAATTTAATAACAATTAAAAATCGAATGGCTGGGTGCCATGGCTCACGCCGATAATCCCAGAACTTTGGGAGGCTGAGGTGGGTGGATCACTTGAGGTCAGGAGTTCAAGACCAGTCCGGCCAACAGAGCGAAACCCCATCTCCACTGAAAACACAAAAATTAGCTCTATGTGATGGTGGGCGCCTATAATTCCAGCTACTCAGGAGGCTGAGACAGGAGAATTGCTTGAACCAGGATGGCAGAGGTTGCAGTGAGCCGAGATTGCACCACTGTACTCCAGCCTGGGTGACCAAGTGAGATTTCATCTGGAAAATAATAGTAATAATAATACTTAAACAATTAAACATAAATCATACTATGTGCTAGAGTTAAGGAGTGTTCTAGTGAGTTAAGGGTTGCCTTAGATAAATAATTTTCAATATGTACCTCAGATCACTGTTGGTCCACCGAGGGTCTACCTCAAGGAAGCAATGCGTCCAGGAGAGTTGGATTTATGGCCCCCTCATTTTTTGTTAAGTTACAGAACGTCTACTTTTCTCTGCTTTATTTACTGGGTCTTTCAAGAGATTTCATTTAGGAAAGTACAGGCTACTCTAAAAAATTGGAAATCACTCAACACTGGATTGACAACGGTGATGTCAGAGTGATATAGATTTAAATAATAGCTTGATCACTTGCTAACTTACACAATGTAAACAAAATATTTTACCTTATTTTTATTATCTGTAAAAAGAGATACAAATAATAATAATGAATTTATAGGTCTCCTGTGTTGATTAGATGATGTAATTCAGGCAGAGTGTTTAGCAGACCTTTATCATGTGCTCAGCAGATATTAACCTCTATAATTACTGTTACTCTGAAGTTGATCAATCCAGAGGGTCTGTGCTCCTAGTCATGTATAACTGTAAAGTCAGGTATCTAGATAATCTGAATAGCAAAAACCTTACTATTATTCAAGGTCATACAATTATAAAGGGTGTGAGTTGAGACTTGAATCTAGGTTACTGTGATACAGCATTAGTGATTCTACCACTGGGCATTCATCTATGCACTATAACTTCAGAGTTATAATGCAGACATATTATTTAAATCAATAATTTTTTTGTTTGTTTGTTTTGAGATGGAGTTTCGCTCTTGTTGCCCAGGCTGAAGTGCAATGGCGCAATCTCGGCTCACCACAAACTCTGTCTCCTGGGTTCAAGCGATTCTCCTGCCTCAGCCTCCCAAGTAACTGGAATTATTGGCATATGCCATTATGTCCAGCTAATTTTGTATTTTTAGTAGAGATGGGGTTTCACCATGTTGGTCAGGCTGGTCTCGAACTCCTGACCTCAGATGATCCACCTGCCTCTGCCTCCCAAAGTGCTGGGATTACAGGCATGAGCCATCATGCCAGGCCAAATCAATAAATATTTAATCTAGTAAAGGTACATTGCAAAGGAAGCATTGTGAATGCTTATGAGAGGATTCTAATAATAATGAGAGGCTATTGCTATTTTAGTAATTTAAACTTCTTTCAAATGGTTGCAAAGAAACAACTACTCTGTATTATATTCTAGAATTTAGTGCAAAAATGCTCAGCTAGGGCTATGACAGTTGTCTTTAGACAGTTCTGATATTTACCTCCCATGAAGGATCCCTGCTACTTTTGTTGATTGGATAAGTAGCTTACAGGAGCATTCATTTGTTTAATCATACCAGAACTCTATCACATGAATACTATTATTATTTCTATTTTATATTAAATAAAGCTAATACTTTAAAAGGTTAAGCAACCCATTTAAGGTCACATAGCTGGGAAGTATTTGACCTAGCATTTGAATGCAGTGACTGACAGAGCAAACCCTGGAGCTAGAGAGAGGAGTCAGTGTCTTAACATGTAAAATGCAGACATGTATCATCATAACCTGTTAAGTGATTGGAATAATTAAATAGGATCATGTGGTAAAACCTTTTCTGGTATTTTTGAACTGAAATTTCAAACTGCATGGAAGTTACCCTTTCTCACGAAATAATTGGTTGATTGGAAAGTGACAGAATTGATGTATCTCTAAAGCTGAAGGAATAGGCAATCTGTTCTCTTGGGTCCCTTGTCCTGGACTCTGCTTCTTGGTTTGTAAAAAGCTGGTACACTCAGGAGAGAAAACATCTTACTTAACGACTGCCCTCAATTGCTAACATAAGCTAAGTTGGGCTTTTATGACTTAAGCAATTGTATCAATACTATTAATGACAACAAAAATCTTAACAATTTCAGATTATGTAACATACAAAACTCCTCAACCTTAACTGGGTGTCTGTTAAGCCCTGATAATTTTGAACAAATAGCACTTAACAAAAAAGGGAATTCATAATATCTCAAGCTTAAAAACAAAAACTGACACCCTTAAACAAAGTGTTCTTTTTTGATATTTATTTCACGAATATTTGTTGAAGGCCACATGTATCAAGTAGTGTCGTTAGGTGCTTGAGATACAGAACAGAGCAGATAAAGTTCCTGTATTCATGAAGTGTACATTCTAATAGGTCAGGTGAACAATAAACAAAAAAGTAAAACTATTACCAATACATAGTAATGATTAATTCCAGGAAGAAAACTACAGCATTTTAAGTGTTTACATGGTAAGGTCATTTTGGATAGGGTAGTCAGAGAAAGCTGCTCTTAGGAAATGGCCTTGAGTGATGAAGTGAGGAAATTGCTGTGGAAACTTCTGGGAGACTATCTTTCAAGGTAGAGGAGAAACAGAAGGCGAAGGAGTTTTAAGGAGGAATGAACTTGGACATTTGACTGAAAACGAGGAAGCCAGTGTGCCTGGAGCCCAGCGAGCTGGGTAAAAAATAGCACAAGATAGTGCTGGGGAAATAGGTGTCCTTGTAAACCATGTTGGAGGCTTTAGATTACTGTCTTATTGGAGAGCTTTGAGTAAGAGGAATGACATGATTAGATTTACATGATGAAAATATTGTTTTGTTGCCAGATGAAAAATAACCGCAAGGAGGCAAATGTGGGAGCAAGGAAACTAGTTAGAAGGTTATTATATTAGGCTTGTCTAAGAAAGAAGATGGCTTGGACTAGAAGGGAGCTGTGACAGTGATGAAAAGTGGTCAGATTTCAGATATATTTTGAAAGTAGTGACCACAGAACTCACTGATGGATTAGTTGTGGTTGTGAAAGAAAAGAGGAATCTAGAAATAGCTCACTAAATGAATATAGCTAATGAAAACTTGCCGAAAAGACCTTTCAAGGGTTTACTATAAGCACTTTACACAGAACATGGAGTTGAACAAATATTAAATTTCTAATAAGTGTTAGGAGTTATTTTTATTTTTATTAGCATTACTTTACAAGTATGTATTAAACTCCAAATAGGTGAATTTGTCAGGTACTATTATCTTTCCTATAATAAACACAAATATCAAAAACAGCTTCCCTCATAATGTTCATACAGCTGTTAGCAGCTCTTCCCATACTTCTGTCTGAGAGTCTCTTTCTTAACAATTTGCTTTTTGTAGCAAACATCTTATATATTTTACCTGTTCCTCTTTTTATCATCTTTTTACCCTAGGCTTGTTTCTAAATTCACCATCTTCATTATTTCTACTATATTCAAACACTTTGATTGTTTATGGAGGCTTTAGTTTATATAAAGCCATCCTCTGCTACATTTAATGTTCTTTCAACCAATTTGACATATTAATCATGTCACCTTAATTCAATAAAATATTATGCATCCATTAAAAAGAATAAAGTAGATTGATATGAACTAACATTGATAGATATTTTAAGTTAAAGAAGAGCAAGAGAAAACATAAAATAACAAAATATAAATATGAATACTGTAAAATAAAGAATAAGGCCATATGTGGTGGCTCATGCAAGAAATCACAGCGCTTTAGGAGGCTAAGGTGGGAGGATGGCTTGAGTCCAGGAGATTGAGACCAAGTGGACAATGTAGTGTGATCCAATATCTACAAAAAAAATTGTTTTAAATTAGCTGGGTGGGGTGGTACACACCGGTAGTCCCAGCTACTCAAGAGGTTGATGTGGGAGATCACTTGTGCCCAGGAGTTGAAGACTACAGTGAACTATGATTGGGCCAGTGATCTCCAGCCTGGGTGACAGAGTGAGACCCTGCCTCAAAAAATTTTTAAATGATAATGACATAAATAAAGAATAATTTTTCTAACTTCTATATCTACCAAAATAGGCTGAATTATGCTTTGGAAATCAACAACCTCAAAATCTCAATACACTGAAACAGCAATAGTCTCGTTAGTTCTCATGCCTCACGTCCATCACAGAGTGGAAGGGAATTCTACACTTCGTTGTCCTCACTACATGACCTGGGCATATGGGGCCAGGGGTTAAAGAAAACATTCCATTCGTATTCAACAATATACTTCTCTTTAATTTGACTTATACCAAAGAAAACAATGTTCAGGAAGCATTTTGCAATTGAAAAATATTTTTCTAAGCATCTAGCAAAGATTAAATCTAAAGGTTATATAAAATAAGCTTTTTAAATTATGTTGTTTTCTTCTTTAAATTTATTTTCTCTATTAAAAATAATAAGGCTGGGTGTGGTGGCTCATGTCTGTAATCCCAGCACTTTAGGAGCCCTAGACCAACTGATCTCTTGAGCCCAGGAGTTCAAGACCAGCCTGGCAACATGGTGAAAACCCATCTCTATAAAATACAAAAATTAGCTAGGTATGGTGACACACACCTGTTGTCCCAGCTACTTAGGAGGCTGAAGTGGGAGGATCGCTTGAGCTTAGAAGGCAGAGGTTACAGTGGGCCAAGATAGCAACACTGCACTCTAGTCTGGACAACAGAGTGAGACCATGTTTCATCACCATCATCAATATTATACATTATTTAAATAGTAATTCAATGACTTTAAATTATGGTGAATGTTTGTGGCACATTGAATGTTTATGAGAACCAAGCCAATTTTTTTTTCTTTGAAAACCAAGCCAGTTTTTTTTTTTCAAAAACTCAATGGGAAGGTAAAACTATACAAGTTTTACCTTCCCATTGAGTTTTTGAAAAAAAAAAGGTTTTGATTGCCATAATTTTCACACAAGCATCCCTCAAAAAGAAATGAGAACTTAAAAATAATGTTTCTTTTATGGCATCTAGCAAAATACTCTTCTCTTCTTCCTCAGTTGAATAAGGACCCCAATGTGGCTAATGCTAATATTCATGAAGATGAAAGATATATTTTTCTAGTTCTTTATGTTAGTAAAAGCTATATATATATATTCCATTTTCTGAATATGAGAATAAAGTTTAGAGATAATAATGTAGTTATTAGCCTTCCTCTGTTAAAGACTTAACAGAAAAGGAAAGTCAACATATGTAGTGGACTAAATGAATAATAAATCCAATTATTTTTATATACACATATATGTATATATGAAATAAAACATACTTATTTATATTAACTCTTTAAGAAAGGAGGGGTAATAACCACATTATATATACATATGTGATATATGTATATATATATAAATTGGATTTATATATGATAGATGTATATATTTTTAGATATATGTATATGTATAAATAATAATTTGATGGTCCCCTATTATTCCTCTGTTAGAAAAGGTTCATTATTAATTCCAGAACACTGAACCCTGCCTATCAGAGAAAATAGGTCAAATATTCACTTTCTACAAGTGAATATTTCTTTATATAGAGATAAAACTGCTAAATATGTAAAACACAAATTGAAAGCTCTCCATGATGTTTTTTCTCTATGATGTCTGGGAGTTGCTGATGACCAAACTCTTTGGAGAAATTACTGGATGCCCAAAGGCCTCTGAAAAACACTGGAACACTGAGAGGAACAGAGTTGTTGTCTGGGGAATTCTGAAAGCTCTATTAAAATAGAACTAAAACTACCACTGGCATAAACAAGATGTCACTGAGATTTTCAGTCTTTATTCCTTGTTTTTTTTTTTTTCCCTGAGTCATCTCAGGCAACTGGCAAAGGTGTGAGACTTGATCTTTCCAGTACCCTTGGTTCTCTCTCTCCCCTCCATTTTTGTTTGTTGCCTGACTACATATGCTGGCTCCCCTTTTCTATTAACTCTTTAAGAGATGAGGTGTAATAACTACATTATTATCTCTAAACTTTCCTCTCATATTCAGAAATACTGTGTATTGCTTATTTTAAAAAAATGTTGAGAATATATATTACCAAATAAAAGGCGGTTTGACTGCAAATTTAGAAAGAGAAATTTTTTGTTATTTTAACATGCCATCCGTCATAATATAACCCATACATTGGATTTATTATTTATTTTCAACAAATTTGAATGACTGGATTTACCCTAGACTACTTGATATTTCAGGGAAACTGCATTGAGCTCTGACTATGTGCTGCATATTGTTGACCTCACTGCTTGGGGTACAAGGACCAGTAAAATGTAGTTCTGCACTTAGAAGAATAACGTTTGAGTAAGGAAATATAGACGAATAAGGCAATATAAAAAAAGTGCTAAAGTGTAAAATAAAGTATAATGGAAGCATGGAAGGGAGATCATCTTGAAAGTTCAGGGGAACTTTCCCACATATATGAATGTGGTACTGACTGGGTTTTAGAGGACAAAAAGATTTCAGACAAAAAGTATCATCTAGAATTATTGACCCTATATCTTGACATCTAATTATCTCTCCCACACCCACTCACAGACAGAAATAAATGAACTACATTGAATCCTTTTCAGACATTTTGTTGTAATACTTACCATCACTCTTTTCAAACCTTTATTGTTTCCTTTAATTCCTTTTTCTGAATGACGTTAGAAACTTTTCAGAACAAAAGCTCTTCAGTAAGTCCAGTTTACATTTCTCATTCATATTCCACTGGTGTTTAGAAAATGTCTTTTAGAAGCTTGAGACATTTTCAAAGGGGCCAGTGGGAAACAGCTATTTCATACTTGATTTATCATCACCACAAGTTCATTATTAACTCCAGAACACTGCACTCTGCCTGTTAGAGAAAGTAGGTCAAAGATTCACTTTATACAAGGATATATAGAGATAAAACTGCTAAATATGTAAAAGACAACTGAAAGCTCTCCGTCGTCCCTTTAGTCAAGGCTTCTAAGTGATCATGATTATCTGAGGTTGCCAACAGGCCACAAGATTGTGTCAGAAGTAATTCATAGGGATTTGATGGGGCAAAGAAATTGGAGAAGTACTTTTTACATATTTGTGTTCTTTTATTTGTCATTCTATCTATTTAACAAATGTTTTTTGAGTATCTGTGTGTATATTACCAATATCTGGTCTAGGTAATAGAAATAAAACATTGAACAAGACAGACAAATTTGTCTTCCTGTGGGACTTATATTTTGGCAATTAAAAATGACAGCAAGTTAAATAAAAAAAAGTAACATGACTTCAGAAAATTGCATAAAATTATATACACATAGAGTGGAAAAAACATTTGTTTTACTGTTGTGGTTAAATAGTTGCTTAAAATTTTGTACAGAATTCACCCCTTTTTTCCAACAGAGGAGGAATTCTGCTGTACTCCACATTCTAGTCTGGAAGCTAAAAGGATCAGATCCTCCCTTACTTCAATTTGACAGAGCTAGGGCTCAAAAATGTGAATTAGCTTAGTTAATTAGATATTCCTATTTGCAATTTTTAATCTTGATCAAAGGATGCAAAGATGTGGTAGGATACTTTTAGGAGTCATTCACTACATCAACTACAGCAATGATGCCCAAACTTTTCCTCTTAGGAAGAAACAGACTGTGTTTTCTGTTCCAAAGCTGTTTGACCTAACTCGGATCTTCGTTTTCTAAGCCTGCGTTTCCAAACTCCCACTAGCTCTGTGAATTCATAGTATTGCTCGAATAGATATCCATCTATGAAGCAGGTCCACTGTGTACTAGTTACTAACTTGTCTGATTTGATGAGACAGAACACCCACACACAAAACAAGTTACATGAAGCAATTTATTACTTAACTGAGAGGCAACAAGTGACAATAAAAGCCTAGGATTCAGGGCATGCCAGTCCCCCGAGGCTCAGGAAAGCTGTCCAGGTTGGATGAAGTCTTGTTTGAGTGCACCCCACTTGCTCTGCAGCTGCACCACCCTGGAAAGCATCCCACCCTAGGTTTCGTATGAGAATAAGGAAAAACGTGACCCATTGGACTAAAACATTGAAGATCGCCTTGTTTCTAGGAGGAACTGGAACAGAGCCCTGGCTGTTCTAGTAAGTTTCTCTCTATCTTAGGATGTTACATCCTCAGAACATTCTGCAGTTATTCTTAAGAACTACAAACAGGAAAGGGAGAGAAACTGGTTGAGTCCAAGGTCACCCAGAGAACTGTTCTGCAGTTTAGATCACAGATGGCTTCCCTTAGCAAAGCTTGTCCGTTTCCTATGCCCAATGACTTCCCCAGATTTGGAGTTAGAGATTGTTCTTATCAGATAGATGAACACTTGCACTGACAAAATCTTTGTGCAACATCATTGAGCCATCGCCAGAATACATTTTACTAGACCAGGAGTATATTTGACTACTGCCCATAAGCAAGGTGCTCAGGCTTTCCCAGAGCAGTGACCCAACAGAGGATCCCAGTGAGCCACGTAAGAGGTTACTAAAGTTGTCCAGAAAAGATCCTCCCAGTGGCCTCACTGTCTGTAGCCAGCGCACCTGCTTCTGTACCTCTTCTACTTGTGCTTCTACAATAACTCAAGTTTATCTAGGTACAGCAGAAGGTGTTGACAATTGCATATACTCCAAGTTGGGCTAAAATAGTTCTAGATCGATTCTGTTGTCTAAAACCATCTTCCTGAGGAAGTTGAGGGATGTCTGTTGGGCTAACAAGGCAGCAGCTATGGAAGAAGCAATATTTACTATGGTCAGAAACAGGTTTCCTATCATTTTTTCATGAGCACAGACTCCTGTATCTAGTATCAAGGAGCTCACAAAGGGTGTAAACCAAGAGTCAGTTAGCATCTCATTTTCAAGGGTGGTATCCAGGTGCGCTTCCACTATGCAGGATGCCACCATCCAACAGGCATGACATTGTCCGTCCTATATTTGAGTCACCACTGAACCACATGCAGAGAAAGATGTAGTTCTCAGGTGTACACAGCAGCCCTTCTCTCACTTTATTGTTCAGCGACACATTCATGGGTATGAAGGCATTGGAGTTCACCAGCCAGGTCTTGAGTTAGTTACATGAACTCAGTTTTCTTCAAATATTGTCCATGAAGCCCCTACACAGAGGGCTAATGACAGTTCAGTCCTTGTTTTCATTTTCACCATTGGGACACTTCTTGTTCAGATACTCAAAGGAGCATGAAGTGTCAAAGTGCAAGCTCACCAAGGTTTTGTCAGTTGTAGTTGTGATATTTTGCCATTGAGTCAGTTAAGTTAAAATAGAGCATCTCTGATTCTCTTCCATGTGGTGGGTGCCAAAGCCACACTCAAGCATGCACTATGGCATTAGGAATGTGTATGTTGTTTACCACTGACAGGATGAGAAGTTGCTGTGGTCCGTAGCAGAATAAGGTCTGAGATGGTAAATCTAACCCTTAGTCAGGATACCCAAGGTGACTGCTGCCTGGGAGAGCCTAATGAAGGTGCTGTGCTTCCAGGCCTCTGCTGCCACATCCTTGTAAAATAAAACAGATTTACAGGTGAGTGTCCTAAACTTCACCCTTTTTGAGATGTTAGGTGTTTCTACCTATTGGATAGGGTGTGGGCTGGGTAGACATATTGTCCAATTTTGTCTGTCCCAGTCCCCAGGTTACATCTGCAGGTACTCATTCTCCTTGTTGCTTGAACCAGACCATTGATTTTCACCCTTCCTGTTCAGAAAGGGAAGTCACATCTTGTACAAACATGACATGTTTGGTAATGCTGCCCACTTGACTGAAAAGATCAGATTTCCCCAGTGTCCCTAGAGAGTCCTAGCCATCTGGTATTCCTTGGTTCCATCTAATAACCCGGTGGTATCCCATAGAGAGCAGGGACCCAGGGGAAGCATTGTTTTCAGATTAGAGTTAGGGGTCCCTGTCTGGGTATCATGGTGGCCGAACTGCAAACTGCCCCCCAGGACATATACTCTAAAGAAAAAGAGAAAAAAATGGTTGGGAACACTGAGATTGGGATTTGCAGGTGCAGCCTAATTAAGCAGCTGACTGGTTACCTCTGTGCCTCACTAAGGCCATTGTTTCTTAACATGTGCTGCAGTGCCATGTCTCCCTCACATCGGAGTGCAGAGTTTAGTATCCATACTGCTCTAGTCAGATGAGGAACCACCCCACTAGCAGGACATCTTGATGTGCTTTCTTCAGTTGCTTTGAAAGTTGGATCGCGAGCTCTCTTCCAGGGAGTACATGGTAGTCCTAGCATCCATATGAGTGATACACATTTGTCCTTTCCAAGCAGCAAGCTATTGTTGTAGTCCTTGTCCCCATATAGAAGACAAGGATCCTCTGATAGTCCAGTCACTTGGTTGCTATTCTCTTGACCAGATGACTAAGTTGTAGGCAAAGGCTGATAAGTCAGTGAAAATACAGCAAGATAGGCTGAAGTGGTGGCCTGCATGGCCATCATTAGTGCATGTAGTTTGATCCTTGGGGAAGAATGTTCATGTTCGGCCTCAATGGGCATTCACTAACCAGATGGTGGTTGCAGTCCAGTGGACCCTGTCTGGTTTTAGTTTTTCAGGGGCATCAGTGAATCATGCCATACCATCAGTAGGCGCAGGAGGAGCCAAATCATCCCCTGAGGGTCACTTGGTCCATTTTAGAAAGCTAGCCATTTGTTCATGGAGGCCGCCACATCCCTGCAATTCTGGCCTGGTCCAACCTTACATGCATGCTTTCCATTTGTTAAGTGGGCTCTGCCAAGCCTGTCCAATTTTATTGGTGAGGTTTGTAGACAAACAAGTAAAAATAGGCAGTACACATTGCAGCAATCACATGTGACATTCTGGCTATAAAACATTGGATTTTTATCAGTGCCCAATAATGAGCAAGGAGTTACCATTCAAAAGGGGAGTATATCTGTTAGCTACATCAGACAACTTTCAAAGTGCTAGGGCACCCGATGGCAGTTTTCTGTTGCCCTAGATGACAATCAGTATGCATGCAAGTTGCAGACTTCTGTAATTCCAATGGGCCAGCAGACTCTGAAAGTTGCAAAGGCAGTGCCTGGGCCACAGCTTTTTGAATGATTGCTAAGTCCTGCTGTTTCAAAGCCTTTCAAAATTGGTGGCTTTGTGGGCCACCTTGATTATGAGGGCCAAAAGAACACCAAGGTGGGTTACATGCTGTTGTCAGTATCCAGCAGCCTCTCAGCGGCTGTGCCTCCATTTTACTTAGTTGGTGCCATTAAGGCTAATAGTATTTTCTTAACTGTATCTGAATATTCATTTGGGTTCCCATCTGACCGGCCCCGCATTCAGCCTGAAATAGTCTTCATGTCCCGGAGGTCTTTTTGAGCAGCCCAGCTGTAGTGTTACTGTAGTGACAGGGTGATTTGTAATATTTTTGTCTATAGCAAGTCCTCAGTTAACCAGGTAATATCCTACTCTCCACTTAGTATGGAATACTACTTTAGCTGAATAACTCATTTGGGCTTGAGTAGTGTACATGGCAGGCAGGAGTAGATAGGCCCCATTGTTATGGTATGAATTTTCACCTATGGGAGTGCATACCTCTGCAGGTGGCAGTGATGTTCTGCACCACAAATGGTCAAAATGTCAATGTCCATAATGCATTGAGTGGGGGAACCATGGTTATTGGTACCTGAAATGCCCCAAAAGGCCAGACCCATAAGCAGATAAGCAATGTGGGTGACCACGTTTGTCTCAAAACCTCCTAACATCATCAGCCTAATTTTCTCTCTTTTCCCTTTTAACCTTGACAGGAGTAAAGACCACTGGCCTCCAGTAGGGACCGTAACTCTAATTGCACTATTTTGTCCCTATCTCTAAATGCACTATTAAATTTGAGACACTTGGGCCTGCAATGTCACTTTATCAAACAAACACACCAACTAAGCTGTCAAAGACTTGCCCGGCTTTTCTTCATATTTGTCCTTTAGATCGTAAGTCTCTGTTTCTGTGAAGGCCTGAATTGCACATGTTAGTTCCCTCTCAAATGCCTCAGGGTCCTTATGAGCATTTACTTTTTGAGCCCTCTAGTCCCAGGAATGAGTGATTATATACACGCTGGACAACCAGGGAATTGTATTCTGTGCTCCCCCTTTTCCATATTGCTTTCTCTTTGCCTCAGTATATGCAGCCAATTCGTTCACATCCATTGGGAGTGACCTATGTCCCATTTATTACCCTTCCCTTTCCATAAGTCAACCAGCTGCATGTCCAGTCTGTACATCCCCAGGCTGACATTTTTTCCCTGGGTCAGGTCCTGGCGGGTATTGTCTTTTCTGCTACACTAGGAAGCCATGATTCTATCAGGGAGGACACTGCTCATTGTACCATCTTTGTGAAGCAGGGTCACTGTGCACTAGGTAATAATTTGTCTAAGTCTAGTGAGACAGAACACACCCACACATAGCAAGTTACATGAAGCTGATTGGATTTATTACAAACAGATAGGCAGCAAGGAACAACAGAAGCCTAGGATTCAGAGCCAGCCAGTCTTCTAAGTCCGAGAGAGGCTGCCATGGTGGATGGCATTTCCTCAATGTATGTCTCACTTGCACGGAGGAACCCCAGAAACCAGCCCAGCCCAGGTTTTATAACAGAGGGCAACATGACATCCTGGGCTAACATGTGAAAGCAGACCCTATTTCTAGTAGGGACTGGAACAGAGCCTGAGCTGTTCTGGCCAGTTCTTCACCATCTTAGGATATTGCATTCCCAGCACCTTCCATAGTTACTCTTGAGAACTGCAAATGTGAAAAAGGAGAAAACTGGGTCAGTCCAAGGTCACTTAGAGAACCGTCCAGCACCATCCTTTTGCATGCCGCTGCCAAAGCTGGTTTCTGTTGCTTGCTGTGCTCATATCTTAACTCTCCAGTAGATTTGAATACTTCTGTGATGTAAAATCACTTCAGCACATTGATTCCTGATGACTGGAATTACCTCTTATTAGCACTGCTGTATTTTCATGTACCTATACCTCCCTCAAAAACCCTGATACTTAATGCAAATAACTTACTTTTTTATCTCTAAGAAGTTATATACCAAAAAAGATAATTTAGATAACAAGAAGGTTTTGACATTAAAACTTGAAGATATGTTTTCATTTCCATAGAAGGTCATACGTAATAATGCCTTTGCTCTTCTTTCTATAATCTGTAGTTGAAAAAACAGACATTTCAGCAGTTTTTAAAACTGTTTATGAAGAAAGTATACATATACATGAACATAAATTTATTTAGACAACTTGTTGGTATCATATCAGTGGTAAAAACTTTGAAGTTTATATTATACTATATCTTATGTACTATATTATGCATTTTTCTATACTATAAAATTGACTATATTATACAGTTTTAGAATATAGTATATAATGTATTATTGCTTTATTATATTCTAGATATATTTTATTTACTATAATTATATTATGCCATCTACATAAATATTAAAGTACAAGTTTGTTAAGAATTGTAACTATTAAGTAGCTTAGAGAATTATACATACATAATAGAATTATACATAATGGATCATTTAATTTTCCTTTCATCATATGCAGGTAGTTAGCAATTATGGAACAACTTTCTAGTAGTCCTTGCTGGCAATATATGCTCTACAAAGTATGCAAAAATGAGAGACTTGTGCAATATCTTTGAGGAATTTAAGTGTTTTCCAATTTTTTCAAAGTCATGGCAGGTTATGATTCAGAATGAAAGATTACCTTGTATATATGTATATATATATTTAAACAGTATAATTAAAAATATATGTATGTGGACTTCTGGACTAGCAAACTTTATATTGGAAAATGTTTTTTGACCTTTTATAAAACAATTGAAATATCATGATGTATGATTTAGTCTGAAATAATGCAAAGGTCATTTTCTTGTTAACATTTGATGGAAGAGAAGGAAAGTTTTAGAAAACAAAGGCATTTTGTAGGATTAAGCAGAAAATCAATATAGTAATTATTCTTTTAGCTAGAATGTTTACCTTATATTTCCTAGTTCCTGCTCAGTTCCTTTGTGCACTAAGGGAATAAAATCACAAACTGAAGCTGTATGGTTCATCTATAAGGAAATGTGGTCTTGTGGTTGTTGATAAATAAGAAAGGAAAAATTACTCAGAGGTACTTATCTGCTAGGTTGGAGCAATTATTATTGGGAATACGATGGAAGAGAAGATTGTGGAATTAGGATATGACTGATGTACCCCATTGGGTTTATTTTGATTAAATCCCAAAGTACTTGATAATTGTTGATCCTTGACATGTTTGTAATTTAGAGACAATCATGACAGATGAATAATGCTTATAAGTAACTGATTAAGCAGTGATGGCAGTTGCCAAATCTGATGAATGTCAAATATGATTCTGTTCTGCTCCATCAAGGGCCTATCATGGATGAAACAAAGTGTTTATTCTGGGAATAGGCAATTTGAGTCAGCAGTTGACTGAAGATAGTATGTTGACTTTGGCAAATAGGAAAGTTAAATGTTACAATTTTATTACTGATGTTCTTGTTGCAGGCGAACTGTTGTACTCATTGTGTTTTTCTTTAATCAGTCTTGGCCCAGTGGCTTGTGCTTTCAGGCACTAAACAAATATTTGTTAAATAAAATCATGAATGTATAAGGAAATCAATTTTTATTTCCTGAAGACATATCAAGAGAATCCAAGGTAAAAAGAAGACAAGTCTTTTGGGCAGATGTGAATATGGAAAAATAACCTGGGTATAATGAGATGACAAAAAAATAGTATGCAGTTTGATGAGTGTATCCTTGAGTTCCTGAATTGGTTAACAGATGAAAACAATTTTTGTTTTGTTTTGTTTTGCTGGTGGAGTCTGTCCTATTGTAGACATATGCTTACATGTTTTAGAAAACTAGTGGTAAGAAAAGCTGGGTTTGTATTCTAGCTTGTCTTTGACCTTTCTGCGGTACATAGAGCCAGTCCTTAAACTCTGTGGTTCTCAGTAATAGTCAATCTTTGGCTTGGTAGATGAAGGAATACATTAAATATTGTATTTATCAAAGGGGTCATGATTAATAAAGAATAGTAAAATCACACATCTCATATTGGGGGACTCTTCAAACAGATTCCTTCTGTGAAGTGTTATGCATATGCCTAGCATATATATAGTCTCAAAGCATCCTTTTAGCAGCAGAATTATAGAGCACAGGCAAGGAATTGCTTGTAATATAGACCATTCAAGGGAATGTCAAGTCATGATTCTTTTCTCAGAAGCACAGAAGTCTATATAAAAAATCATGTAATCAAGGAAATGTATTCTGGTAACTTTTATTTTTATTTTATTTTTATTTATTTTTTGAGATGGAGTCTTGCTCTGTCACCCAAGCTATAGTGCAGTGGCATGATCTTGGCTCACTGCAACCTTCACCTCCTAGGCTCAAGTGATTCTCCTGCCTCAGCCTCCCAAGTAGCTGAGACTACAGGTGTATGCCATCAAGTCTTGCTAATTTATTGGATTTTTAGTAGAGATGGGGTTTCACCATGTTGGTCAGGCTGGTCTCAAACTCCTGATCTCAAGTGATCTTCCCACCTTAGCCTCTCAAAATACTGGGATTATAAGCATGAGCCACCATGCCTGACCAAATTTATTTTTCATGAAACAATAACCAGTGGACAGTATCACCCCATGTATGCACCTCTGAAAGTAAAATTAAAGATGGCCCAATTTTAGAGAAATGTGTGAGTTCTAAACTGTATATATTTTATATAACTGTATATATTATATATAAGGAAGAATTTACCTATGATTTGCATTTTAATATTTGTTTTTGCATTTATTCTCATTCATATTCAGTAAGTATGTACACAAACAGTACTATACTGGTTGCTTATGACTGTACAGTGTCTGTTGCTGGTGCAGATACCATACAAGTTGTTAATTTTAAAAAATGTTTACACTTTTGGAGTCCAAATACAGATTTCTTACGTGCATATATTGCATAGTGGTGAAGGCTGGGCTTTTAGTGTACTCATCACCCAAATAATGAACTTTGTATACAATAGATAGTCTTTCTACACTCACCACCCCCTTACTCTCCCATGTTTTATAATCTCCAAGTGTTATTACATTCTGTATGTTCATGTGTACCTGTTGTTTGGCTCCCACTTGTAAGTGAAAACATGTAGTATTTGATTTCTGTTTCTGAGTGGTTTCATTTGGAACAAAGGCCATCAGTTCCATCTATGTTGCTGCAAAGGGCATGATGTCATTTTTTTATGTCTGAGTCGTATTTCATGATTTTTTATATATATATAAGAAAGTATATGTGTGTGTGTGTGTGTGTATATATATATATGCTTAATGAATTGATCTTTTTACCATTATCTAATGACATTCTTTGTCTTTTTTTTTTTTACTGTTCTTTTTTTAAAGTTTATTTTGTCTGGTATCAGTATAGCTATTCCTGCTTACTTTTGCTTTTCATTTTCATGGAATATATTTTTCCACTTCTTTACTTTCAATCTATATGTTTTTGTAGGTCAGGTGATTTTTCTTGTAGGCACTGTATGTTTAGATCATGGCTGTTTAAATACATTCTGCCTAACTGTATGTCTTCAGTGAAGCATTTTGTCCATTTACATTCACAGTTAATATTGACATATGAGACTTTGTTCTTGTTATATTGTTGTTTGTTTTCATATTGTTTTATGTATTTTTTTTCTTTTTCTCTGTCTTTTTATCTTTGTGCTTTGATGAAATTCTATCATGTTGCCATTTGATTTCTTTGTCTTCTTCTTTATGTGATTGTTTTATATGAACTGTGCATTTTGTATTTCTATGTGTTTTGCCATAGTGAATATTTAACTTTGTTTCCATGTTAAGGACCTGTTTGAACATTTCCTATAGGCCTGGCCCAGTGGTGACAAATTCTTTCCACATTTGTTTGTCCAGGAAATACTTTGTTACTCTTTCATTTATCAACCCTATTCTGAAAGGATACAAAATTCTTGGTTGCTAGTTTTTGTTTGTTTGTTTCTTCCTTTTGACGCTGTGAAAATGCCATCCCATCTCCTCTGGCCTGTAAAGTTTCTGCTGAAAAGTCTGCCATTAATTGGATGGAGTTTTCTTTATAGGTGACTACATGTTTCACTCTTGGTATTTTAAAACTTCTTTCACTTTGACTTTAGACATTCTAAATACAATATGCTGTGGTGAAGTCCTCTTTGCAGTGTATTTTCCTGGGACTCACTGGGTCTTTTTTATGTTGGTGTCTAACTCTCTTGATAGACTTGAGAAGTTTTCATCAATTATTTTTTTACATATGTTTTCTAAAATTTTTTATCTCTTTTTCTTCTCAGGAATACCAATAATCTGTAAAGTCTGGTCACTTTATTAGTTCCAGATGGCTCAAATACTTTGTTTATGCTTTTTAATTATTTTCTTATTTTTTTCTGACATTATTTTGGATGACTTGTCTTTAAGTTCTGAGATTTTTTTCTTCTGCTTGGTCTAGTCTATTATAGAAGCTTTCACATGTATTTTGTATTTCCCTCAATGAACATTTTATTTCCAGAACTTTTGCTTAATTTTTTAAAGATATCCATCTCCTTGGTAAATATCTCATTCCCATATACTTAATTGATTTCCTAATTTCTTTGTGTTGGTTTTCAGATTTCTCTTTCATCTCACTGACATTCTTTTTAAAAAAAATCAATATTTGAATTACTTTATCTGGTGTTTCAAGGAATACTTTTTGATTAGGATCTGTTGCTGGATTGTTGCTGTGGTTCTTTGCTGGCATCATATTTTTCTGCTTTTTAATGTTTCCTATGTCCTTCCATTGATACATATGCATCTGACATAGCAGTGGCTTGTTCCAGTTGTTTGAAATTGTTTTTGTAGCGGAGAGTTTTTTCATAAGGATATATGTATGTTGTTGATTAAGATATTTGACTTTGATTTTGAGTGCCTGCGGTAGTGTGATGTTCATATGACTTCCTCAGTAATACACAGAGTGAATAATCTCTGTGATTTCATCAGTGACTTAGGGTACCGTTATTATTTGTGGTTGTGATGAAGTATAACTGAGAACTTGGGAGGCAAACTGAACCAGTCTTTGGGCCCCAGTGGTAGCAGCAATAGGATGAATGTGCCTGTTTTTAGGTCCCAGAGCAGCTTACACTGGCTTCAGTATTAGTAGGTTCTGGAGGGCTGATTCTTGGGTCTCCTTGCTTAGAGTAGATGGAGTAGTGGACAAAGCTTGTAGGTGGGTTCTTAGGCCCTTGGACAGATGGAGTGGTGTGGGTGATGGCAGTAGTGGTAGTGGAGCAACTGCTGAGACCCAAGTGGTTTGTGTTTGTGCTGTTTGAAGCTGCGATGGATTAGGCTAGTTCTCAGTCTCATACTTACTATCACAGGGTAGTAAGTGTTGTCCTAATTGTGCATAAGAGAGCTTGGTCTTCCCTGTTTCTCCCCAAGTTGGGTGGTGGCTCCAGCTGCATCACCTCAAACTTGGCCTGAGGGTGTCACACAGCCCATCATTAAAGTAAAAATGGTGCCGACCATGGGCTTGTGACCTGGGACAATGGGGCCCCTGCCAGGCAATTTGCATTAGCAAAAAGCAGTGAGGAGTGCAGTTCACTCACATCTGCAATCTCACAGCAATCCATTGCAGGGCAGTGGAATTTGTCCTAGATATGCATAAAATAGCCTGGTTTCCTTACTCCTCCTTGACTAGAGCAGCTACAGGTGAATCAGCCTGAATTCAGACCAAAGGGGAACTGCACTCTAGTGTTTAACTCTTAAAATGGCACCTTGGTCCTGGACCAGATAGTGAATGGCACCTCCAAGCAAACAACATGGGTGAGAAGCTGTAAGAGATGCAGGCTCTCACAACTCAGTCTCAATAGAAGCTTGCAGCAGGGTGGCAGGAACCTTCCCCGGGTGTGTGGCAGTGCCTGGTTTCTCCCTGGAGCATCATGGTGGCCGCCACTGTGTCTGAAAATCTCTAGCAACCAGGCTTTCAAAATGGCTCTCAGCTGAGGCTACATACCAGGCTTGAAAGCCTGAGAGATTTTATGTGGGTTTCCTTTTTGGAGCAATGTCTCTGTGTAATCTTTAGGCAGCTCCATATGCAAGGTTCAAGGGCCTGGTAAGTCAAGGGTTTCTCCCATAGCCAAGATGGTAAAAGCCCATTTCTCAGGCCTAGGGGTTTTTCTCTTTCTGTTTCCCCAAGTCCAGGTGCCTCTCTCTGATCTCATCAGCCCGTGTGGGGAAGCTGCCTCAAACTCTCTCCTTACTTACTTCTTGTGGTCCCCATCTCTTTTCTGGGGAATCCTAGCATTCTGTCCTAGACAATTACTTACTATTCTGGTTTCTCTCCATGTAAGAGGCACATACTACCTTTGTCTAGTCAGCCATCTTTGGTTGTTAAATATTTTGAATATCATGCCTACTTTCTTCCATCTGTTCATTCAACCAGCATTTATTTGTTAACATCTTGCTATGTGAATAAAGTCTAGTTGGCACTAGATTTTTAGTGGTTACACAAATGAATACCAGATATAGCTGCAGGCCTTATTGACATAATAATACCATGTGCCAAGATTTTGCAAAATGTTTATTAGGTTACTTAACCCTCACAGCCCTTCTATAAGATACATGCAGGATTTTATTTCAGTTTAATATTGAGAAAACTGATGTACTAAAACTTAAGAAATTCACCTAAGATAACCTCGTTTTCTGGTTCTTAAAGATTTCCCTATTTCTGAAAATGCTTTCAATAGGTTGTTACTATTACTTCCTAAATTATAATAATCTGTCATTAAATGTTGCATTTAGGAAACTTCTGAATTTAAAATAAAAAGTATTACTCCAACTAATTTATTTCTGGATGTCCTAATAATAGAGACATAGGTCTGGTTCCTAGGCCAGGGTGGAAAAATATTCCCGCTCCCAAATGACAGTTCAGGACTTTACTTCCCTCTTTAATTCAGGTCTCTTCACTTTACTGACCTGACCCATTCCCAGAGAAGACCTCTCCCGATTGTCACACAATGGATGACAGAGGTACCAGGGGAAAATCTTTCCAACTTTAACTCCAGGGCAAAAAATGTGAGTACATTTTCTGGCATTCTTAACAAAGACCCTAGGACTTAACCTGCTGTTAGTTAATCTGTCTTGATTTAAATCCGCATGTGTCCATCCTGATTCACATAAATTAAGACTGTTTTACTGGGGAGGAGCATCCCCTAATACAAACTGAGGGGTTTTCTAGAAGCCAGATACCTCTGTGTAGGCAAGCACAAATGAATGCTACACAGGGGAACCTGAGGTTCATCTGCCCCCACAAGCTGGCCTCAGAGGATTCCTTCTTTTCTAGAGGATTTCTGTCTGGAAGTCCTGAGCAGCCCCAACACTCAGGGGTGGCTGGATGAGGGGAGTAGTGAGAGAAAATGCAATTGAAACCTCTGAAACACAAGAAAAGACCACAGGAAGCAGTGATGGCGCACACACCGCTCTGAGTACATGTCAGAGAACTTGAAGCTGATTTGAAGCTTCCTGCCCGCACTCAGGCATTATGACTGTCATGGACAACTGGCTTTCCACTCCCTGAGGATTCTCTCTGGCTGCCAGAGCCTTCTCTCCCCAGGTCCCTTGAAGGGCCAGAGTGTTAACACCTGTAGAAGCAGCCCCCAGCCAGTGATCCCTCCTGTGGGATGGCCCTGAGTCGCATTTGCCGCATTTCACTCCCAGCTTCATCCTGGTGGGGACTACTACTCCTCTACCAGTGCCTCTGGGGTCACCTCCCAAATAAACCACGTGTCCTTGAACCCTTTCCTCAGGGTCCTCAAATGCCACATAGACCATGATTGCGTAGAATCCAGGCTTATTTTTGGAAAATACTTATTGTTCATTATCAAATGCTTCTTACCTAAGCATAAAAAGTAAAGGAGAAGAGCATGCATGATTTCCCTTCTAGATGTACACATACCATACATGTGTACTTCCACACACATGCACACATATACACACATAATAATTACAAGTATAACTTTTTTAAGTTTGCTTATTTTATATTGAGATAGAAGATTGTATTTGTTGTATACAACATGGTGTTTTAAAGTGTATATGCACTGTAGGATTGTTAAATCTAGCTAACTACTAAATGTTATTATGGTATGTAGAATCATTTTTTTTTTGTGGTGGTGAGAACACTTAACATTCATTATCTTAGCACTTTTTAAGAAAACAATATATTGTCATTCACTATAGGTCACAATGCTGTATAATATATCTCATTTCTCTTATTTACCTATAAATATACATCCTTTGACAAACATATCTTCAATTCCTCCTCATTCCAAACCACCTCAGCCTCTGGCAAACACCACTGTACTCTCTACTTCTATGATACCAACTTAGATTTCACATTGGCATGAGATCACACAGTGCTTGTCTTTTTGTATCTGGCATATTTCACTTAATATATTTCACTCAGGTTCATCCATGTTGTTGCAAAATGACAGGATTCTGTTCTTTTTATGGCTGAATAATATTCCATTGTGTATATACACCACATTTTCTTTATCCTTTTATCCATCAAGAGACACTTAGGTTGATTTCATATCTTGACTATTGTGAATAGTGCTGTGATAAACATGAGAGTGCAGATTTATTTTCAACATAATGATAGCGGGGATGCTGGATCATAACGTAGTTCTGCTTTTACTCTTTAGAGGACATTCCACATTGTTTTTCATAATGACCATACTTATTTTCAGTTCCACCAGCAATGTTTTAGAGTTCCCTTTTTTCACATCCTTGTCAACATTTGCTATATTTTTGTCTTTTTGATAACAGCTATTATAAGGAGTTAAGGTAATATTGAATTGTGGTTTTGGTTTCCATTTAACCAATGTTGAAATGTTAGTGATGTTGAGTTTTTTTTATATACCTGTTGGCTATTTGTATGTTTTATTTTGAGAAATATCTATTTAGGTCTTTTGTTCACTTTTAAAACTTGGTTATCTATTTCTGTGCTATTGATGCATTTGAGTTTCTTAGATATTTTAGATATTAACCTTTTATGAAATGTAGAGTTTACAAACATTTCATCTCATTCTGTAGGTTGTCTCTTCACTCTGTTGATTATTTCCTTTGCTGTGCAAAAGCTTTTTGGCTTGATACAACCTCATCTGTCTATTTTTACTTTTGTTGCCTGTGCTTTTGGGGTAAGATCCAGAAAATCATCACCTAGGCCAATATTATAAAGTTTATCCTCTAAGTTTTCTTCCAGTAGTTTCATAGTTTTGAGTCTTACATTTAAGTCTTTAATCCATTTTTAGTTTTTTTAATATGGTGAGAGATAAGGGTCAAATTTTATTTTTTTGCATGTGAATATCCAGTTTTATTTATTAAAGAGAGTGTCCTTTCTCCATTGTGTTTTCTTAGCATGTTTGTTGAAAATCAGTTGGCTATAAATTCAGTGGCTTATTTCTGGGTTCCTAATTCTGCTCCATTGGTCTGTGTATCCATGGGTGTGCTAGCACCTCTCTCCCACTTTGTCACTCTTATGGTATATTTAATACAGGATATTTTCTCTTTCATGTTTTTTGGGAAGGTTGATTATGTTGGATAAAATTCAAGTTGGGAGTGAGTTCTACATCGGGGTTGATCCAAGGCAAGACCAGATTATATGGACTGGAGTGGAGAACAGAAAAAACCCTAAGAATGTGAAGATTTAGAAATAAGTGAAAAATTCTTGGAAAACTCCAATCTTTGAAGACCTTGAAAATTGTGACATAAAAGCCAAGAATCCCTAGGAGTAAAGCTAGACCCGGTTAATGTATGACTGTATGTAGAAGACATAGAAAGGCTTATCAGAGTTCTTAAATTTATATAATTGTATCAGATGAGAGATGCTGAGTCATAGCCACTTTACCAGGTCATCTTTCCCTTCTCAGACCCTTGGTTCAGTAGTAGACTCCATAGTCAAGGTTTCCCAGTTCCTTGGAACAAACCATTAAGATGATGGTGAACGGGTGATTGCAAAAGATGGTAGTACCCACTCTGGGTAGTGCTCTTGCTAACTCACACATAGGGGTGGGGAAGGCTAGACAGCCTAGAGATGTTCTCACTGTGATACTGGCCATGGGCATGCAGAGGCACATCACACTGAAAAGAGAGGAAACAACATTTCCAACCTCACACCCTGTGCCAAAGATGAAATCTGGCATAGGGTGACTGAACTGGAGATCTGGAGGGCAGAGGGGCACACTGAAGTGAAAGGAGAAGGAATATCCTGAGTTTCAGTTTCTAGGAAAAAGCCAGCACCCAAATACAGACAAAAAAAAGCAGAAACATAAGACTTCAAATAAGGAGAGCCTCCAGAAGGGGGTGCAGGGTTGGGAACCTCCCTGGCCAGAGTGAAGGCAAGCCATCTTTCCAGAACAGAGACCCTGCCGAGAAAGACATCTCAGTTCCTGCTCCAGAAGAGACAGCCTCTTTGAAAAAGTAAATCCGGAAGAGACAGGCTCTTTGACAAAGGATCTGGCATCTGTTGCCACAGAACTGCCCTAGGAGAACAGGGAAATGAAAGCAAGTTCCCCTGAAACACAGCAATGTCAGCCGTTAAGCAGAGCCCAGGCCCTGTCCAACCAGACTGGACTAGGGATAGTAGGAACACTGAAGGTCACATACTCCCAAAAGAGAAAATCAGAAGTCTGGGTAGGCTAGGACCTGTGTTCTGAATTAGTGGGAGGAAAATCTGTCTCTGATTCTCTAGGTGGGAATAACTGACATGGCACTCAGGTCTTCCTTTCCTTCCTGAAGAATTATTGCACTGTTAACAGTTATTTATAATTTACAAAGTTCCATGATAGCTCTCAGAAAATGAAATAAGATAACACAGAAAGATTTGCTTCAGGAAGTGTACAGTTTTCACTGCAGCTCAGAATTTTTCCCATAGTCTCTTCCCTTATAAGAAAAACAAAATCAAACAAACAAACAAACAAAACCCTCATAGAACGATGTTTTTATTTGGTCACAAAATAAGGCTACCAGTCTCATTAGTTCTGACCTGGTTACTTAACATAAGAGCAGAAAGAGTGCTAACTTTCTATACAGGCCTTCTTAAGTTGCCTCTCTGGTTATTTTCATATGGAATCTCAGATTAGACTTTTTTATTCCTCTATTGCCATCCTGAAGCTAGGAAGACAAGCCCAAGAAATTATCTCCACTAGATTTCACTAACAAATAATAAAATTTTGGCGAATTCTTCCCTTTTCAAGTTCCCCAGAATGTGCCATTTCCTGGACTATCTGGGAGTGACTTTTGTTACAACCCATAAGTCTCGTTCCTGTAAGGGAGATACCAGGCTACTGCTTCCAGAGGGGCTTTGTAAGAAAGGGCTCCTAAATTGTCTTAGAAGTGGCGTGGTCAAACCTGAATAAAAGAGCATCATTTTTTAATATGACATTCTGGCAAGTTTGGGTTATATAACCAACTTTCCAATTGTATCCTGAAAAGAAGAAAGACAAATTTTTAATGAACTTATGCAAATAACTACACTGCCATGAATAGGAAGGAGACTCATTTAGAGTTCCTGGATTTCTGGATGTCAGGGAAAATGTATTATTTAAAAATTTCACTTCAGCTTACCAGTGCAGAGCCTATTAAATGATTAGATTGTTATGATTTACAAACAGCACAATAACAAAGTTTATATGTTTGTATGTGTGTCTAACAGATAACAAAGGATATTTGCATATGTGTCCTATATATTTACATGTATTTCCATATATTTATATATATATGTTCTATATATATTTATATAGAGAATATATATGTAATATATATTAAAATGCCAGCAATATAAGAAATAAAGCTACAGTCATCCATCATCCATTTATTCAGTCCCATATAATTAATTCTGGTTCCACTGGGTCTTGGATTAGTAGTCTCATGAACCTCTCTGCTTTTCAACTGCAGAAAATTCTTGCTCAATACCTACCTATGGTATTAAAGTTGTCTCAGGGTTACCATCAGAAATTGGAAGCCTATACTCAAAAATCTAGTTTTCAAAGAAGCAATTGTTGGCAGTACCTGTTATTCTCCTTTTTGGTAGTATATAGCCTATAGCTCCTAAGCTACAAAACTGGATGGTATGTTACTGTACTGAGTACTGCAGGCAGTTGTAACACATGCTAAGTATTTGTGTTTCTTAACATATCTAGACATGGAAAATATATGGTAAAAGTAAACTATTTCATTAATTTTTATTTTATTTTATTATATTTTGAGACGGAGTCTCACTCTGTCACCCAGGCTGGAGTGCAGTGGCATGATCTCAGGTAACTGCAGTCTCCACCTCCCAGGTTTTAGTGATTCTCCTGCCTCAACCTCCTAAGTAGCTGGGATTACAGGTGCTCACCACTACACTTGGCTAAGTATTTTTAGTAGAGACAGTTTTTTTTTGTATTTTTACTAGAGACAGGGTTTCAGCCTGTTGGCCTGGCTGGTCTCAAACTCCCAACCTCAAGGGATCTGCCCACATTGGCCTCCTAAAGTGCTGGGATTACAGGCATGAGCCACTGCTCCCAGCCAAAAGTACAGTATGTTAATCTTATGGAACCCATGTCAAATATGTGGTTCATAATTGACTGAAATGTCATTATGGGGTACATGACTACAGTTATTTTAATGATAAAAATGTAACCATTGGAAGACTGAGCAGTGTGTTTATCTGGCAATTCTTTCAGTGAAACTCATAAATCATAATATATCAAATAACTAATTATTCCTAGAGCTTTATGATGTTCCAAGATACCTTTGGGAAATCTCAAAGACAGTTTTAGGCCTAAGAGATATTCTGAAAATTTCATTTTACTCCATTTTACATTAAAGATTCAAACTGAAAAGCCAAAATCAAATTTGTCAGGAAACTTGAAAATGTAGCTCAGAACCATGAATACCTAATAAATGATAATTGACAACACATTTGAAAGAAAAAATAAAGCACTTAAAAATAGAAGGTAATGTAATCGTAAATAATCTTTCATAATTGAAGCTTTATTTTCTTAAATAATAAAGTTAATATAAATCAGATAAAATTATTCCAGTAAGACACAGAATTGTTGCTATATTTGCAGTTTACACAAAAAAAGAGAATTACCCTTGATATTATATGTTAAGGCAGTAAATGGCACACCAAGGAAACAAGCCCATCAAAAATGAGCAAATTTGTTGAGATTTTAACACACTTCATAACTTCTCAGACTCACATAGTAAATGATGGCAAATAAAATTAATTTTCCAGTTTCATCTTTTTGTTCTTTCATACTCAGGAACAGAACTCAGACCTCAGGGTGTCTGTGAGGTCAAAAACTTCATAATATTGGTAAGATGTTATTACCACCAGAATGCATTTATTCATATCTTCAGAGGAATCAGTAAGTAAGCATTTAACAAAGTTTTACTTTCAATTTTTAATATGGTAAATATTATTAATTATCACACACCTATTATTAATTATAACACACCTAAACATACAAAAAAGTGCTTTGGAGATTCTCAGTAAGTTTGAAGAGTGTAAAAGGTATTTGGAGAACAAAATGAAAAGACAAAATCCAACTGTATTTATAATTGCTTTGTTCAAAGGAAAAGATGATGTGGATAACTGAGACCTCTTATGTCACATACTCACAATTCAGCAGATTCACAGAGCTCATAGATACATATAACACAAATTTCCACAACCACCAACATGCTAAATACTCTTGCACAACTTTTCAAAATGGCAGACACAGCAACACAGAAAAAAAAGCAAATTCGTTAATAGACCCAAAGATGCTTCTTTGTAGCACATAAAAATAGAAGGAGGCTAGACACAGTAACTCATGCCTGTAATCCCAGCACTTTGGGAAGCTGAGGCAGGCAGATCATGAGGTTAGGAGTTCAAGACCAGCCTGGCCAACATAGGGAAACCCGTTCTCTACTAAAACTACAAAAAATTAGCCTGGTGTGGTGGCAGGTGCCTGTAATCCTAGCTACTCGGGTGGCTGAAGCCAGAGAATCGCTTGAACCAGGGAGGCAGAGGTTGCAGTGAGCAGAGATCACGCCATTGCACTCCAGCCTGGGCTAGAGTGGGAGACTCCATCTCAAAAAAAAAGAAAAAAAAAGAAAAGAAGAAGGAGGAAAATATATATAAACTTAAAATGATGCATGATACTTAATAATCAATGTCCTAGTATTCTAGCCTTACTAATTAATAATCTGAGCACCTAACGATTTTCAATTAATTTAATATTTGTTCAAGGCTTTAAGTTGAAGATTTTAGAAATTACGTGCAAGGTAATATACTATAAAATATAGTTACTACTGAAATAGTTTATCAAAATTAATTTAGTTAAACACAAACTTACATGTTTTATGATCTTAAAACATTAAGTAGGAATTATTTAATTTATTTTTTATAAGAAAGCCTATACACATATAGAAAAACATATCCATGGACATGCCTCAAAAAATTAAAAATGGAACTACCACATAATCTAGCACTCCCACTACTGGGTGTGAATTCAGTATGTCAAAGTGAGGTCACTCCCACGTTTATTGCATCACTGTTTACAAGAGCCAAGACACGTAATCAGCCCAAGTGTCCAAAAATGAATGAATGGCTAAAGAAAATGTGGTATATATACACAGTTGAATTCTATTTCACCGTAAACTTTATAAAATCTTGTCATTTGAGACAAACATGGATGGATCTGCAAAACATTATGTTAAGCCAGGTGCAGAAAGTCTAATGTCTCATGATCTCACTCATATGTGGAATCCAAAAAAAAGAAAGAATTAATATCATAGAAGCAGAGAGTGGAACAGTGGTTACCAGAGGCTGAAGAGAGGAGGGAAGAGGAGAGGCTAGGATGAGTTTAGTCCACAGGTACAAAGTTACAATTAGACAGGAAGAATAAGTTCCAGTACCATTTTGCATAGTAGGATGATGATGGGTTAATAGTAAGGTACTGTATATTACCAGGTAGCTACAAGAGAGGCTTTTGAGTGTCTTCAACACAAAGAAATGATAAATGCATGAGGAAATGGTGATGCTAACTACCTTGAATTGATCATTATGAAACATATATATGTATCAAAATATCAAATTGAACTCCATAAATACATAAAATTATAATGTATCATTTAAAAAAATGTGTTAAAGGAGTGGGTCCCAAACTAAAGGGAAAAAAAATAGAATGTTGAAAAAAGCTTGTATTATGTTTGACATTGATAGATCTGAGAAGATATAGTTGTTTTATTGAACCAAATTTGTTAACTAATTTGCCAAAGATTTACTTAAATTATGTGAATTTAGATTTTTAAAAAGTTTCTGAATTGGTTTCTTTAAAAATCCTTTCTTAATTTAGCACATTTAACGCATTAGAAATCAAACTTTTTAAATTTTCTTGGGAATTTAGAGATATTCCATTTACAGAAGTCTTTATGACTCCTATAGAATGAGAAGGAGGACATGCTGAAGGGTGTGCTATAATTAATGCATGTTTTCCTTTGAAACATGGATTTCTTTCCTATATTACATTCAGGTAACACTCAGGTCACTTTCTAGGCATGAGATCAATTTGATTCAAAGCTAAGTACAAGAAAATTGAGCTCTGGCTAGGGCTAGATCTCTGAATCTCTCATTCATCACAAGGCTGTTCTTGTTTTAAGTGATTCATGAAAAGAAATACTTTTTAAAAAATCTGAAAACAGTTGCTTTTCTGAATTTTAAAACAAGTAGCCAGAATCCACAGATACAGTGCTGAGTGATCTTTGGGTGAGGTGAAGTCTTTGGAAGGGATTGCTTTGGTAGATACAGTAATGGCTGGGGTAAAGCAAAAAAAGAAGATTTTTAATAACTGTGGTGTTAATCTGTCTGAGAGGAAACTTTGAACTGAACCATGTCTCCTTTCCCATGGAGCCTCTGCCTAATACCTGACTTTAAGGTATAATTGCAAGCCAAAGAGAAAAATACCCCAAAATGTGCAGTATAAAAAGCTCCTAAAGCCCTGTTATACCACTGCCAGTCTTGAAGTCTAGAGGAGTGGGCAAGGCAGTGTGTCTCATACTGGCTTCATCCAATATCTTCATCTTGCCTTAGCTCCTGAATGCTGGACCTAGCAAAGAACATTGCTTCTAATAATTAAGTTTCTGCTTCATTCTGATCTCCAAAGTCTTCCTTGCAGCTTAGTTAAGTAATGCTGATGCTCGTCTTCTGTGTTTGAGACCCTACCATGGTTCCCTGTCTTCTACTCCAAATCTCTGTGAACTGTGTGCCTGATTCATCCCATTTCTAATTCCTTTAAAAGCTCAAGGTCTTTTTATAAACTTGGCTCACCATTATGTTTCCAGGCTTTTCTGATGTGTTGTGCTAACAAGTGGTGGTGCTGGGATTCTAGCATCTGGATTGTTATTATTTTAGGAGATACGGTCTCTGTCACCCAGACTGGAGTACAGTGGCATGAATATGGCTCACTGCAGCCTCAACCGCCTGAGTTCAAGGGATCTTCCTACCTCAGCCTACTGAGTAGCTGAGACTACAGGTGTACACCACCACACCCAGCTAATTTTTTGTAGGGAAGGATTCTATGTTGGCCAAACTGGTTTAGAACTCCTGGTTTCAAGTGATCCTTCTTCCTTCTGCTTCTCTAAATGCAGGCATTACAGGCATAAGCCACCATACTCAGTCCCTGGATTCTTAAATACGAAAGTCTGACCATGATAGTTTCATTTTCATATTGTTTATTCTATGGGTAAATGAGGGGGAAAATCTAGCACATAATGAATTTCTGCTCTGTAGATACTAAATTTTGATAAATCTTTCTCTAGTATATAATCTTATGACTGTTGACATTTCTATTTTAAAACCCAAAGTATTATCAATTAACTGTAAGAAATTCTATAACTTTTAATAATTAAGGAATAATCTAAAGCATTCAGGAACATTAGTCTAGCCAAAAAGTACGCTTCAGACAGTCAGAAATCATGTATGCCTTTGCCCAAACCAGTGAGATATGTTATTTTAGTCACTATGTCAGATTATTATTAATAATAATTACCCCAACCAAAATAGATTGGCTAAAAGAGTGATGCATTTAATAATTGTATGCAAACAACTTTCTGGATCTCACCTCTAAGTTGTCATAGTGCTGCTTTGCTTTCAAATTGCCATCAACAAATTATACTTAATGTAATAACTCAAGTTATTAACAATTAACTTGGTTGTTACCTCTTAATGCAAATGCAAGTTAAATTTTCATTCTGTGGGCAAACTGAATAAGAGACTAACCACTTATTATACTGATAAGTTACCATTTTCGGTGTTAAATAGTGGCCCACGGGGCGGTGTAATTGTCAAAATAATAGTAAAACACTGGAAACGAAGGGCTGGATTTTTTCCATTGGGGATAAATATTGAAGTTTGTTACAACTTAAATGAATAATCATCTGTATACATTTCTATACCTATCTATCCCAGATTGATAACACAGTATATTATTGTTACTGAAATGGGAAAATCCCTTTGTCCCCCTCACAGGGCGTGCAGTGGGTGTGTGGCTCCCTTCTTCACTGCCCCACTGCGCAGACTTCTAGGGGAGCATACAGACAGGCAGGCTGTGGGGCTCTGACCCCATGGCAGTGTGTAGGGGTGAATGTTTACAGCTCCTGAAGCCCCAGTGGATGTGTGTTACAGGGTGCTCTTTTAGTTTTACTGTCTGTAGGCAGCTTGTGTTAACCAGCTCAATTAGACCCTTTACCTTGTCACAAGGACAGAGGGCTTTCTGTATCCTGGGTTTTTGCCTTGGTGTACTGGAAGAATTGGATCACACCTGGGCTTAGAGAATGAGTGCAAGGTTTTATTGAGTGGACGTATCTCCGGGAAGTCAGAAGGGGATGGCGTGGGAAGGTTTCCCCCTGGAGTCGGGCTGCTCAGCGGCCTGATCTCTCCTCCGACTGCCCCAGCCAAACTCTGCTCCTTCTGCTTCTGTCTGCCAGTCTGTGACCTGCCATGGTGCCGGTGCCTGTTGGTGCATTGCTCTCGATGTTGAGCCACCTGTGTGTCTACCTGCTAGGGTCTCAGAGGGTTTTACAGGCACAGGATGGGGTTGTGGCAGGCCAGGGTGTTCTTGGGAAATGCAATATTTGGGCACCAAGGCAGGATTGTGTGTCCTCACCTAGGTCCACAGGCACAGGCCCAGGGTGTGAAGCCCTCGCCAGGGATCTGCCCTTCCCTTCCCAGCACTTCCCTGCTCCCCCTTCTGTATTGCTACTGTGGGCTTAAAAAATTGAAAGATGAGAGTCATAAGAGTTTCAAGTCAGCTTTATTGTGTTATAACTCAGAATAATAAGTGTGGTCCGAAGTTTCAGGATATAAAGGCAAAACCAATATTGTAAAAACAAGAAAGATTTAGAAATCTATCACTGTCTATTCAGCTCTATCACAGCCACTCGTGAAACCCAAGGTTATAAACAGAGCAGGATTTAGGAGAATATTTAAAACCCGTTCTCCTGAGGCAGACAAGCCACAGAGAGAGACCCATGGGGGCACTGTGGTCCATAAAGACTTCAAGACAGGTCATGACGAGATCAGGGATTAGTTCTCTGATGATGAGAGGCACGCTAGGCAAAAGCCACCTCATGGGAAAAAGCAATGAGGCAGGACTGAAGGCAACACTTTCCAGAGTAACCAGGAAGCAAGTTATACCTAATTCAGGTAATATTCGCTTCATAAAACTGAAAAGATGACTGCTTCTGGAGCCAGCAGACTGGTTTGGGCTTCTGTTCTATGTCTTACTAGATCTGAGGAATTATGCCCGTGGTCTAACCTGAGACTCAGTTTCTTCATCTGTAAAATGGCAGTACTAATTTGTATGCTTTTTTTTTTTTTTTTTTTTTTTTTTTTTTTTTTTTTTTCTTTTTTTTTTTTAATTGCATTTTAGGTTTTGGGGTACATGTGAAAAACATGCAAGGTTGTTGCATAGGTGCATACGTGGCAGTGTGATTTGCTGCCTTCCCCCCCCTCACCCACATCTGGCATCTCTCCCCATGCTATCCCTCCCCAACTCCCCACCCCCCCGCTGTCCCCCCCACTCCCCCACAACAGACCCCCATGTATAGTGATCCCCTCCCTGTGTCCATGTGTTCTCCTTGTTCAACACCCACCTATGAGTGAGAACATGTGGTGTTTGATTTTGTGTTCTTGTGTCAGTTTGCTGAGAATGATGGTTTCCAGGTTCATCCATGTCCCTACAAAGGACGCGAACTCCTCGTTTTTAATGGCTGCATAATATTCCATGGTGTATATGTGCCACATTTTTCCTGTCCAGTCTATCATCGATGGGCATTTGAGTTGGTTCCAGGTCTTTGCTATTGTAAACTGTGCTGCTATGAACATTCGTGTGCATGTGTCCTTATAGTAGAACGATTTATAATCCTTTGGATATATGCCCAGTAATGGGATTGCTGGGTCAAATGGAATTTCTGAACCGCACAGCCTCATGGAAAATGAACAACTTTCTCCTGAATGTTGACTGGATAAACAATGAAATGAAGGCAGAAATAAAGACGTTCTTCGAAACCAACGAGAATGAAGACACCACATACCAGAATCTCTGGGACACATTTAAAGCAGTCTCTAGAGGAAAATATATAGCAATAAGTGCCCACATGAGAAGAAAGGAGAGATCTAAAATTGACACTCTATCGTCAAAATTGAAAGAGCTAGAGGAGCAAGATCAAAAAAACTCAAAACCTAGCAGAAGACAAGAAATAACTAAGATCAATTTGTATGCTTTTTACAACATTGTTCTCACATTCAATTTAAACATAACCCTAAATTATTTTTCTTTCTTTTTTATTTGTAGCGATTTAGAGAGCACAAGGGCAGTTTTGTTACATGGATATATTGCGTAGTGGTGAAGTCTGGGCTTTTGGTGTAGGTGTCACTCGAACAGTGTACATTGTACACATTAAGTGATTTCTCGATCCTCACCCCCCTCCCAACCTCCCGCCCTTTCAACCTCCCCCGCTTCCAAGTCTCCAGTGTCTATTGTTTTATACCTTATGTCCATGTGTACACATTATTCACCTACACTGAGAAGAACTAAGACAGTTAGAATGAATTTAAACACAGAGAGGCCGGAGTCAAGGAAAACAGGAAAGAATTTATGTTTGTGTGAGGGCAGAGAGAATAGATAGGAATAGGCAGCTATATGAGATATGGCAAAGAACAGATTATATCTTATCTTCAAGGAATGTATACCATAGAAAACTTACCATTTCTCATGAGCAATTGGAGCAGAAAATAAAAGTTCCGCTAATAGCATGATGAATAATAAAATGGCAGTATAAACATACAAATGAATACTATGTAATAGTGAGAATTTAAAAACCTCAACTATCACTGCTCAGAACAACATGAGCATGTATCACAAGCATCATGGTCAATGAAAGAAGCCAGACACAAAAGCGCATATAATCTAGAAGCCATTCCTACAAATTTCAACAACAGATATGGTAATACCAGCAAGGATAAATTTATTAATGAATGTCTTCTGTGAAAATTCATCAAGCTGTAGATGTATATTTTTGCACATCTCTCCATGTATGCTACACTTCAGTGATTCCTTTTTCCCTTGGAAAGCTATAATGTATGGAATTCCTCCTTTATGCCAGATATTGTTCTCACTACTTCAAGTACATGATCTTTTGAATGCCTTCAACCAACTTCAGATTAGGTTCACGTATTAACCCCATTTTTATTGACACAACTGACAGCTTAATTTAATGATCCTAAACAAAATCCTACAGCTGTTTGCAGCGGAGCTGTGATTCCAGTTTCAGTTCGAGTGACCGTAAATCCCACGTGCTTAGCCACTGTACTGCATTGCTACAGTTCAAAATGCCTCTGAAGATTATTGCAAAAATTAGATTAATTTTTAACTCTTTCCGACGATGTTTTGTGTTTGAAATAAGGGAAGGGTATGAATCAATAAATATTCCTATAGTGGGAGCCCTAAGAACTTCAGTAAAAAAAAGACCAAGTGCTTTGTCCTTGGCTCTGTAATTGCAAACAGAACCTAGAGTTAAGTCTTCAGGATGCCTGAACCCTGGGTTGAAAGACTAAAGAATAATCACCCTAACTAACCCAAGTAAAAAAAGAAAATAATTTTTAATGTGTAAGTTTTCTAAAATACGATTTTCATAAATATTCCACTAATATCTATGATCTGTATGCATAACTTTAGAGAAATATACTTTGGGATCTACTTTTAAGAGAAATTTATAGCAAGTTCATGTGCACTGACAAAATGTCGTTTTCTCAAGAGATGTACTTTTATTTTGCAAGTTTCCAGCAATTTCATATTAAAATAAAACCTTTACTTTTTTTGCTGATGGCATTCTCATTAATCATTGTTTATCCTTCTAACCTATTCTTTGTTTCGTATGACTGAAATGAATGCTTGAATGATTAGTTCGTTCCTTCAATTTACATACACAAAGGGAAGAAATCTTTGTATATAAACCTTTTGCTAATCTTTTCCTTGGCACCGTGGTTAGCACTCCATGAATGTCTCATTAAATACAAGTTAGGAAAATAAAAAAGGACAAAGAGAGACCCTCTTGTCCCAAGAGAGGTTTTTACTATAGTGTCTGTTACAACATGGTAAACTAATGTAGCATCTTTTTACTTCTAAGTCCCACTTAAAGGGTTGTCAATGTCTAAGGGTGATTTTGCTTCTGAGGACAGATATTCTAAAGACTGAACAGTTTAGCATTGTATTTGGTAAATATTTTGAGCCTTGTAATTCCCCCATAGTAGCATGTAAGTTTATAATTCTCTTATTTTTTTAAGAAAGACATTTTTCACTCCAGTGTTCTTTTCTCTCTACCTTCTTTTGTATGCGAAAAGATGTGCTTATATATGTAAATGTAATTTTATGCCTTAAATTTACTGTTACATTTCATAAATAAATAGCAATTGGAAATTAGCAAAAACAATACAGTGTTAATGAGTTATTATTTAATTTTGAAAGACAGCTGTGTAATATCTAAATTCTATTTTAGCATAAGTCATTGCTCCTCCCCACAAATGCCTAAAAATTATTTATGCACAAAAAAGTGCAAAGAAAAATAAAACTGCCCTATATTTTTAGCTGGATATTTGCTAGGTTTAAGGAAATGTAAGTTGTATAGATAATCATATTTACCAAAGCTCTCCTCTATTATGTAAATACATTGAGATATGCTTTTCAATTTAAGCCTACTAGAATTAGAGTAAAAGGACTCAAAAACATATAAAGCAAGGCAAAATATTCTCTCTTGTATGAAATTTGTTCATTTTTTCCAAAAAATTCATTAAACAAGTATTATGTGCCTGGCAGCTTTCCAGGTATGGGGATTCATTAGAAAATATAATAGATATGCTCCCTCCCCTCAAGGATTCATATTTTATTGGTCAAGAAGAGCACCTTAAATAAACCAGAAATACATAAATATGATCATCTCAGATTGTGAGAGTAGTTACGTAGAAGACAATAATAAGATAGAGAATTATGGGATGAGAGGATAATTAAGGTTTTAATTAGATTGTTTCTTTAGGTAATTTGTTCAGAGAAAATTGCTCTGAAGAGGTGACATTTAAAATAAGTGCTGAACATTAAGAGGGAGCAGGATATTCGAGGCAGAGGTGATCAACTGAGGATAAAGATTTCAAAGGAAAGAAAGGCCAGTGTGGATATTCAAGGGAACAGAATCTACTCAGTGGTGCCTTTTAGAGAGTTTGGGTTGTATTCTGAATATAATGTAAGGTTTCTGATATATAAATTATTGGATCTGATTTATGTTTTTGGAAAGGTGACTGGGTGCTGTGTGGAGAATGTATCTGGTAAGTGGTGTTAAAAACAAAATTAGAAAAAGTTGCACAAATAATTTTTGTGAAATAGAAATGAAATAGATGGAATTGCACTCTCTCACCTCTCTAACATAACTGGGAAAAGATTCCAATTAATTGATATTTTGATTAATTGGGAACCTACATGCATTTTAAATAAAGTTAATTCTCTTTTAGTAAAAACCACAAGAGCAAAATTGTACTTATCATTATACAGGTATATCTCGAAGATATTATGGACTCGGTTCCAGACCACCAGAGTAAACTGAATATTGCATTAAGCAACTCATATGAACTGTTTGGTTTTCCAGTGCATGTAGAAGTAATGTTTATACTATACTGCAGTCTATTAAGTGTGCAATAGCATTATATATATATTTAAAAGTAAATACCTTAATTTAAAAGATCTTTATTGCTAAAGATTACTAATGATCATCTGAGCCTTCAGGGAGTTGTACTCATTTTGCTGGTGGATGGTCTTGCCTCCGTGAGTGCTCAGTGATCAGGGTGGTAGCTGCTGAAGGCTGGCAAAATATGACAACAATGAGTCTTGCCACATCTCTTGACTCTTCCTTTCATGAAAGATTTCTCTGTAGTATGCAAGGCTGTTTGGTAGCATTTTATCCAGAGTATAACTTCTTTCAAAATTGGGAGTCAATCCCCTCAAACCTTGTTGCTGCTTTATTACCTAAGTTTATAGCATATTCTAATTTCTTTGTTATCATTTCAACAATATTAACAGCATCTTCACCAGGCGTAGATTCCATCTCGAGGAACCATTTCTTTGTTCATCCATGAGAAACACCTCCTTATCTATTAAAGTTTTGTCATGAGATTGCAGCAATTCAGTGACATCTTCAGGCCACACTTCTAATTTTAGTTCTCCTATTTCCACCACATCTGCAGTGACTTTCTCCACTAACGTCGTGAACTCCTCAAAGTCATTCATGAGAGTTGGAATCAACTTCTTCCAAACTTCTGTTAATGTTGATATTTTGATCTCCTCCCATGAATCATTAATGTTCTTAGACATCTAGAATGGCAAATCTTTTCCAGAAGGTTTTCAATTTATTTTACCCAGGTCCATTACAGAATGCATTTCTTAAATCGTAAGACACAGAAACCAAAATTACTCCTTGATCCATGAGCTGCAGATTGGATGATGTTCTAGGAGCACAAAAAACCAAAACAAAACCAAACCATAAATCCTCTTGTACATCTCTGTCAGATATCTTTGGTGACCCTTTGCATTATCAATGATCATTAGTATTTTTGAAATAAATCATTTGTTCTGAGTAGTAGGCCTCAGCAGTGATCATAAAATATATGGTAGTCCCTGCTGTGAAGACATGCGCTTTGTTGTGCTATTTGTAAAGCACAGTCAGAGTAAATTTAGCATAATTCTTAAGGGCCCTCATATTTTCATTCTGGTATATGACCATTGGCTTCAATTTAAGGTCACCAGCTACACTGGCTCCTAACTAGAGCGTTAGCCTGTCCTTTGAAGCTTTGAAGCCAATAATGGACTTCTCCTCTTTAGCTATGAATGGCCTAGATGGCATCTTCTAATAGAAGGCTATTTTGTCACCATTAAGTTTGTTGTTTAGTGTAGTCACGTTCATCAATTATTTCAGCAAAACCTTCTAGGTAATTTTCTGTAGCTTCTACATCAGTATTTATTGCTTCATCTTGCACTTTTATGTTATGGAGATGGCACCTTTCCTTAAACCTCTTTAACCAGACTCCGCTAGCTTCAAATTTTTCTTCTCCAGTTTTCTTGCCTTTCTCAGACTTAATAGAATTGAAGAGAGTTGGGGTCTTGCTCTGGTTTAGGCTTTGGTTTTTAAGGAAATGTGTCTGGTTTGATCTTCTATCTAGACCACTCAAATTTTCTCCATATCAGATATAAGGCCGTTTCACTTTCTTATTGTTTGTGTGTTCATTGGAGCAGTACCTTTAATTTTCTTTAATAACTTCCTGTTGCACTCACAACTTGGCTAACTGTTGGGCTGATGAGGTCTCGCTTTCAGCCTGTCTCAGTTTTCAACATGCCTTCCTTACTAAGCTTAATCATTTTCTAGCTTTTGATTTAAAGAATGGGACATGCAAATCTTTCTTTTACTTGAAGACTTAAAGGCCATTGTATGGTTACTAATTGGTCTATTTTCAACATTGTTGTGTCTCAGAGAACAGGGATGCCCAAAGAGAGGGATAGAGATGGGAGAACAGCTTCAATAGAGGAGTCAGAACACACAACATGTATTGATTAAGTTTGTCTTCTTGCCAAGCATGGTTGCTTATTCTGGTAATCCCAGCTACTCTGGAGGCTGAGGCAGGAGGATGGCTTGAGCCCAGGAGTTTGAGGTTGTAGTGCTCTGTGATCATGCCAGTGAAAAGCCACTATATTCCAGCTTGGGCAACATAGTTAAACACCATTTCTTTAAAAAAAAAAAAAAAAAAAGAGAGAGAGAGAGAAAGAAATGTTTGCCTTTTTATATGGGTACCATTGGTTGCACCCTCAATTACAAGAGTAATATCAAAGAGCACTGATCACAGATCATCACAACAGATATAATTATAATGTGAAAGTTTGAAATATTGGAAATATTTCAAGAATTACCAAAATATGAAGCAGAGACACAAAGTCAGCACAAGCTGTGGGGAAAACTGTAATGACAGACTTTCTCAACACAGGGTTACCACAGACCTTGAATTTGGAAGCATTATAAAGTGAGGCACAATAAACTAAAGTATTCCTGTAATCCTGTAATCAGCTGTTGATGGATCAAAAGTTACTTTAAAATCTTATGTAGTTAAATTGCTTGTATAGATCAGTTAAAAAAAAAAATCATTATTGAAAAAATAATGTAAGTGTTTTGAATGAGAGTAAAATTATCTTAAAGAAGGCCAGTGAGACCTTGTTATTTGAGCACAGGGCTACTTTGAATAAAAGTTTCTATTTATCAGATCTTCAAATTAAATACCTTTATAATATCCTTTCTGCATCTCATGGTAAATAAAAAAGTCAAAGAAAATACTTGTGTTATCCAGATGATGAAAAATGCCTATTAAACAAGCATGTTTATTTGTTTATAGTGAGCTCTTATAATGTGCCAGGCCCTGTACTAATTATATAAGCATGATCTCGTGAAATTTTCTGAACAATCTTATAAAAAATATTATTTATTCATTTTAGGAATGAGGAAGCTGAAACTTAGAGATTCAAAATAAGTTGCTTACATTCACATAATGTGCAATTGGCAGACATAAGATTAATCTCAGACAAAAAAAATTAAAGGCAAAAATTTCTATTAAAAGAAAGTTTTAGGGCTGGGCGCGGTGGCTCACGCCTGTAATCCCAGCACTTTGGGAGGCCGGGGCGGGTGGATCACGAGATCAAGAGATTGAGACCATCCTGGTCAACATGGTGAAACTCCGTCTCTACTAAAAAAAAATACAAAAAAGTAGCTGGGCATGGTGGCGCGTGCTGTAATCCCAGCTACTCAGGAGGCTGAGGCAGGAGAATTGCCTGAACCCAGGAGGCGGAGGTTGCGGTGAGCCGAGATCGCGCCATTGCACTCCAGCCTGAGTAACAAGAGCGAAACAACGTCTCAAAAAAAAAAAAAAAAGAAAGTTTTAAATTAAAATGATGTCAATAATCATCAATAATTCAATGTCTTTTCTGGGATTCATACATTGCTACCAAAATTTTATAATTCTAGTAATTTCTTTTACTAGCTTGGAGGAAAATAAAACAAAGATTGACTGGGGTGATAATCCAGTGACTATAAAAGTAATGGAGCTGGCCGTAGTGGCTCATACCTGTCATCCTGGCACTTTGGGAGGCTGAGGCAGGAGGATTGCTTGAGCCCAGGAGTTGGAGACCAGCCTGGGCAAAATATCAAGAACTCATCTCTACTTAAAAATAAAAAATAAAAATAAATGAAAAGCATAAGGAGCAATTAGAAAAGTACAAAGTAAAGATAGATATAAAAGATTAGATTTTATTTCAAGTGTTTTCATCTTGGAAAGTAAATTCAAATGTGCTAGAGCTATACTGCTCAATTTGGTAGCCACTAACCACATGTGGGCACTGGACACTTGAAATTTGATTAGTCCAAACTGACATGTGCTGAAAGCTTAAAACACACACTGGATTTAAAGACTTCAAGTCAAAAATGTAAATATTTTGTTAGCAAATGATATGGATTGCATGTTGAAATGATAATGTGTTGATTACTGGACTAGATAAAAGATATTTCTAAAATTAATTTTACCTATTTTGACTTACTTTAATTTGTCTACTAAAAATTGTTAAATGACATATGTTGCACACATTTGTGGTTGACATTATGTTGCTGTAGGATGTTGCTTGTCTAGGGGATTTTCTCTGTTCCATTCAGAGCCTGAGTGTCTGATAATATCAATAGAAAATTGTTTTCTGTTATCTTTTGACAATATTTAATAGATGAGCTTAAAAACAAAAAGAGTTTTAAGAGTTCCAAGGGACTGATTCTTGTTTCCTGCATTTCCCATGGCACTAAATAAATTGTGTTCAAGTAATATCATGACTCAAAAGTGAATTTTTTAATAATGAGTTTTGTGGTGTTTAAAGGTGAATGAATAGCACTTCAAAGTCGAAGCTCACACAATAAAAAGCAAATTTCTAAGGTAAGAAGAGTTATTAAGCTTAAAATCTTATAAAATTAATTTTGCTGAGAAGTATAGAATTGAGAACTTGAAACACTAAGTGGGTGGAGGAACAAAAAAAAATGATAGGCTGCCTTTCTCAGAACATTGCCAAGTTAGGAATTTGATCTTATTTCTCTTAGGAACTGTATGCAAACTTCGTGAAACAGGGTTCATTCTACTGTGTGACATATACATGACCTAACACAGTATTTATTATTCATTGATCAAATCGACACATTGGTGTCATCACCTTTCTTACTGAACCAAGACTTAAGAAAAAAATGAGTTAAGATTTTAGCTCCTGTCTCTGCTTCAGGAACTTAATGTTTAATTTCCAGCAGTGAGGATTATTGAGTTTCAGTCACATTAAAATCTAATAGTGCTTATTCAACATGCCTCATTTCTTCTCTAGATCAGTTCAGGGTAGGTTTGCCTTGGAGAACAACATGTGGAGTTTTTGGAAGTGACAAATACACAGTTGAGGGACATTAATCACATGAAATTTAAAAGACATTTGCTTCTGGCCTTAAAGTCTTTGGTCTGGAACAAATGGCAGTCAAAATCACTCAGAATGAAGTGTTGGAAAATGATCAGAGGTTTGAATGAGTGACCAAGCATCTGTTGTATGTGAATCTATGCATGTCATTAAGAACAAGAGCCTTTTAAAACTTTCTGTCAGACTCACACTTGAATACAGTTTACCATTTCAAAGGGGAGATTCTTAATCAGTGAGAAGGAAACACCTATGAAGGACTTAGACAATTCCTAAACCTTGATGAATAAATTTTAACTTTTATTTCCCAATTTCCTTGACTACATGGACACCAGTTTTAGATATGTAGTCCTTATTTGGTAATACAAATCTCAGAAATAACAATGACAATTATAGAACTGATTCATTCCAGCTCCTTTAAACTTTTAGATCATCAGAAAGTTAATCAAATACTAACTATGAAATAAGAAGTATCCTACTCTTGGAAGTTTGTAGGAGTAAGTACTTTCAAGATATTTCATTAGTAAAAAGAATATAGTTGGGAAGATTGGCATAGAGGAACACACACATTTAATATGTTTTAATAATTATCCATGCCAAAACCCTGTCGTTATAACTTATTATGACTCTTATAGAATGTAATATTGGATTTTTATTCATTATCAATATGTGGGATATTTAAAAGAAAAGAAAAAGAAACCATAACTTGGAGATTAACAACGATTTTTTTCATTAGACAAAAGTACTATATAAAAAACTTTTTAAATGAAAAAATTAGACTATATTGTCTTTATAAATTTTATTAACAAACACCATTAACAATAGCCAAGATTTGAAAACAACTCAAGTGTAATTACTAGAGAATTGGATAAAGAACATATGCATAATGGAGGACTATTCGGCCATAAAATAATGAGATTCTGGCATTTACAACATGGATGAAACTGGAGGTAATTGTGTTAAATGAAATAAGCCAGGCAAAGAAAGACACACTTTTCATGTTCTCACTTATTTGTGGGAGCTAAAAATTAAAACAATTGAACTTATCGAGATAGAGAGTGGAACAATTGCTACCAGAGGCTGGAAAGGGTAGTGGGGTTGGGGAGAGTACAGATGGTTAATGGGTACAAAAATATAGTTCAATAGAATGAATAAGATCTAGTGTCTGATAGCACAACAGGCTGACTACAGTCAGCAATAATTTATTGTACATTTAAAAATAGCTAAAAGAGTTTAATTGGATTATTTGTAAAACAAAAAAAGGATAACTTCTTGAGGAGATGGATACCATTTACCCTGATGTGATTATTGCACATGCCTGTATCAAGTTATCACACGTACCCCATAAATATGAACATTTACTATAGACCCACACAAAAAAACTGTAAAATAAAATTTACAATGAGAAAAAAAGAAATACCATTAGAGAGGAAAAAGACCAAACTGTTGGCTGAGAGAATATGTTTACAACCCATGCATTACACAAAGGACTTGCATGTAGAATACATTTTTAAAATCTTAAAAATAAAAAGTACTTTAAAAACAATATTTAAAAGGGTGATAATTTCATAGAATTATCTCCCTTCAATTATTTTGAAGATAATAATTCAAAATAATCTTCAATTTTTTTGAATTATTTTGAATAGGCATTTCATAAAAGAGGATATTCAAATGACCAGTAAATATATAGGAAATTATTCCACTCTACTAGTTTTGTTACCAGGGAAATGTAAGTTAAAATTACAAGGAATATCACAACATAGCACTAGAAGAACAAAAATATAACCAACTGATTTGATGAATTAGAAAACTCAAATATTCATATACTGCTGTTTGGGATATAAAATTATAAACTGTTTGAGAAATGCTTCTTCAGTACTACTAAATCTAAACGTGCATAACATCTAACCCATACATTTGACTCCTAGGTATATACTCAACAAGATACACACATATGTTCACCAACAGAAAAGAGTGATCACAACACTCTATAATAATTGGATAACTAAAAGTGATCTAGATATATTACTAAGTAAAATGTATAAATAAATGATAGCGTATAGATACACCATGATATTATACAGCTATGAGAAAGAATATACTATTACTAGATAAAGCAACATGAATCAATCTCACAAGCATTAGATCCAGTGGAAAATATCAGTCACAAAAGAAAAGATAAAATGTGGTTTCATTCATATAAGGGTATAGTTTAAATCTCATCTACATATGGGAAAAATAGATATTGATACATAAAAATCAACTGTAGATGGATTGTGAATCAAATTATAAAATGTTTCTCAGCCGGGCAAGGTAAAAAACATTTTATGATTCATAAAAGAGGTTATTCAAATGACCAGTAATCCCAGCATTTTGGGAGGCCAAGGTGGGTGGATCATGAGGTCTGCGGATCACGAGCTCAGGAGATCAAGACCATTCTGGCCAACATGGTGAAAAACCATCTCTACTAAAATACAAAAAACTAGCTGGTCATGGTGGCGCACCTTGCGGTTCCAGCTACTCGGGAGGCTGAGGCAGGGGAATTGCTTGAACCCTGGAGTCAGATATTGCCGTGAGCCAAGATCACCACTGCACTCCAGCCTGGTGACAGAGTGAGACTCCATCTAAAAAAAAAAAAAATTCTCAGAGAAAATATAGCAGAATATTTTTATTACCTGGAGGTAGACAAACATTTCTTAGATAGTATGCCAAAAGTTTCTAATTATAAAGGAAAAAGATGTAATTTAATTATATTAGATAAAAAATTCTGCTAATTGAGAGACAATATTAAGAGAGTGAAATATTATGACACACAGTAGGAAAAAATATTGTCAATACTTGTGTGCAAGGAAGGACACATCTGGAATGAATGAATATATATGTATATTTTTTCTATAATCAATAACAAGAAGGTAAACAATCTAATAGAAAATCTGGGCGGACTTGACAGACATTCACAGAAGAGGCTATCCAAATGGACAATAAACATATGAAAATGTGCTCAACAGCTTTAGTCATCTGGAAATGCAAATAAGATACCACTATATATTCACCAGAATTGCTAAAATGAAAAATACTAGCAACAGGAAGCATTGGTGAGAATGTGGAGCAATAGGAATTCTCACTCTTGAATGGTGGGAGTGTAAATTAATAAAATTAATACAACTGGTCTGGAAATATTTCCTTAAATGCAGCCTACATGCAGTGTATGACCCCACAGTTCTACTCCTAGGTATGTTCCCAGTAGCAATAATTTTTCATAGTGCTGGAAATAACCCTAATATCCATCAAGACAATTATGTATGTAAATTGTGATAAATACATACAGAATATATTGCATTATAATAAGAATTAATGAAATGTATCTATACAGTATAGTATGATGAAAATCATAGCAGAATTCATTGTGTATGATTCCATTAACTCAACATTTCAAATCAGGCAAATTTAATCTATGATGTTAGAAGTCAGATAAGCTATTATTTTGGGGATAGGTGTTGTGATTAGGAGTGGCATGGAGGGGACAGCTGGGCTGTGGCAATATTTAATTTTTCAGTCTAGACACTTGCTTTGCAGATGTGTTCTCTTTGTGAAAATTCATCAAGCTGTGCACTTATTATGGTCTATGTTTTTTATGCATGTCATGTTTCAATAGAAATGTACTTGAAATGTATAAAATATTCAATAATTTAAGGCAACTTTTAAATATAAGAAACAATAGATCAATATGAATTTATCTTTCAAAATGAAAAATAAAGAAAATGATATTCACAATGATAGAGGCTATGGATATGTGGGGACATGAGTTACATGGAATTCTGTAACTTCTGATCAATTTTGCTAACTCTTCTCTAAAAAATGAGGCCTATTACAAATAATAAATGAAATGATAAATGTGTAAATACAAGTACATTTAAAAATTATGGCTAAGATGAGTGTCATTAGGGTTTTATGACCTATCTCATTTACCCAGAGAAAGTTCTGTAATTATGGCTTTCTTGCATTTCCTTCTGTGTGATTCCATCAATATCAATATTGATTTAATAAGGATTTCATTTGTCCCAGGCACAGATTATAAAGTGAAGTTAACTCATACTCATATATCTACCTGAATTAACGCAGTATTTTCTTAACTGTTCCCCAATAGCCTTGCCATAATCAATTCACCCTTATTCTTCAAGATGTGTGGAAACATAGCTCTATCTCCTAAACCTCTTTCTGAGATGTGGAGAGTGTTACCCAAACTTTTTTGTATCTTATATAAGGCTCTCTCTAGTATAGCTGCAAATGTAAATTAGCCTTACTCAGTATCTTGGATGAACTCAGGGTATACTATCATTTAGCTGCCCATAACATTTTCTTTACCACCATCTTGATTGTGCATGTATTGTTTTCTCTACATACCTCCTACTTAATCCATCCAACTCTGACTCACATTTTAAGCTCCTTCTTAAATGTAACAAGCATGGGTATGAGTTTTCTGATCATTTATTGCTTCTTTATTATAATTTCTACATTGGAAACAGACTGTGTAAAGAAAATATGAGCCATATTTTAATTAGTGAATATTACTAAATCTTTCTCTTCCTACTGTCTTAAAATAGACATTTCAGCCAAGTGACAATACATCAAGATAGAATCCTGTATCTCACATTTCACATATAGCTTGATATTGCTTTTGCAATTTCCACCTTTGGCCACAAAGGAAGAGCATTGCCCACCGACTGAAGAGTCAGAGTCTAGAGATATTTCTGTCATCTTTACTTCAGGATATCAGTGTCCTTAATATTCAGTTGAGTGCTTAACAATTATCAGGTGCTATTCTAAGGACCGAGGACATAGCAATAAACCACCCTGACCGGATTCTCCATTCCTTGTAGTTTATATGACAGTGTGGGGTTGGGGGTGGGAAGTAGTGTTTATAGCAGCAAACAGATAATAAATACACACACAATCGATCTTACTGGCACAGACACAGATCAAGTAGCAATAATTATTTAAATAAAGTTTGACAAGAAAGTGGTGGAGTGGGGGATCTTTGATGTAAGGCAAGGTAATCAAAAAAGATTTCTCTGCAAAGATAAAATTTATATGGGAGATCTTGTGGTAGACTGAGTAATCGGCTGTCACAGTTCTTTACCCCTCTACGTATCAACATCCTTTTTCATATAATTGTGCTGTTCTACTACAAGGGAGGGGTGTACTTCCCTGCTTTTTGACTTTGGGCTTAATAATATAACTTGCTTTGGATATGGGATGTTTGCAGAGGTGCAGAAAACAAAGTCTTGAAACTTGCTTGTGCAGAGAGGCATATCGATTTGCGCTCTACCATCTGCAGAAGCACTTCTTATGAGAAGTTGTAGTCCCTTACCAGGAGCCAGAGAATACAAATACATGAGCTTAACTAACAGTAAGAAGCCGAGTCCTACAGGCCCAGAGCTTGGAACAGAGACCCCCAGCCAAGCCCAATCTATCTCATCTGTCCCTCAGCTAATCATATAATTGTGAATAAGAATAAAATAATGCTGTTTAAGCCTCTGAGTATGAAAGTAGTTTGTTATACACCACTTATTTTTGTATAGATCTGAAGGAAATGAGAGAGAAGCTTGCAGATATTTGGTGAGTAATGCTCCAGGCAGAATTAGCAGCAACAGCAAACATCCTAAGGAAGGAACATGTGTTGTGCTCTTCTAGCAAGAGGATTGTGGCTATACTGTAGTGAGCAGCAGGTTATCATTATTGTTGTTTTGGCTATGATGATAATTGTCAAAGATAGACACACACCTGGATAGGTTGGGTCTGTTATTCATTGCATGAAGATTGAATACACACCATGGGGAAACATGGAGTATCTCAGTAAGAGGGTGTTTAAATGAAACTACTGTAGGATTTGGTCTTTGGTTGGGTGACTGGGGGAAAGTCTAAAGGAGTGGCTATCTCAATAAATATTATCTATAACAAGATGAGATTAGAATAAAAGTAAAATTGCAATAATTAAAGAAGTAGGGGTCATTTACTTATTTGCAGGTTCCACATTGACATAGTTTTTGACTGTCCTTAGACAAAATTATACAATTGATTTATCTAATTTTGTCACACCCTCAGAGTAATCTCATCTGAGGTTGTTATTCTGTGAGCTGGCTTATGTCTAACAAGAGAATAACATGGTCTAGCTATGAATGTCAGGTCGATTTCTGAATGTCTGTAGTTGGTCATTTTTCTCTCTTTCAAGTCATTGTCATGATCAGGAATAGCTTCGGGATCTCAACTCCAGTCACACAGGACAGTTTTCCATAAGGTTCTTTAATACAGCATCAGTTGTCTACTACCCCCATGGTTAAATACAGAGGGATCTAGCAGTTCCACACATACACATGCACGTGTGTGCAAGCACACACAGACACGCACACGCACACACACACACAAGCTATAAGATGGTCTTAACAGTTTTATAGTTACTTAAAATATCCATGCATCAAATAAAGAACATAGCTGACAACGAAAGTCATATTTCGTTGTGTCCTGTAAACTTCCTCTAAAACCAAGGTGTATGCAATCTACTCTGTTCCAGGTGCTGAGTGTTTAGTGAGTAAAATCAGGCCCCCTCCATTTTGGGATCCAGAATCTGTATATACATTTAAAGAAATTATTTACTTCCCTGTAAATGCAAAGCAAGTATCGATGTTGTTTCAAAGTAAATCGATTTACAAAGTACATGATACACAAAAATCATGCATCACTACCGTTTTTTAAAATTTATGTTAGCAGAGCATCAAATATGGATTGACTGAACAATGTAAACCAAAAATTTGTCAGACCAATAACAGTAAAAATCAATCAGTTTTCCAATATTGCTGCAGTCAGTAGCTGTGGAAAAAAAAAACATACACACAATCCAAAATGCAGTCTGATTTTTAAGTTAGATTGACTGATCAGAACTGAGCCTCTAGGTGGAACTACATGAGCTGTTTCGTGAAGGTGCTAATTGAAATCTGACTCTCTTTCTCAGTAGAAGGTTACTCAGCAGCCATCCAATTGTTTCCTTTAACTTTCATTAATTTAGAGAACACAATGTTCTTCCAGTCACAAAAGTATTCTTATGCAAAATTCATCAATTTGGATTTTATTGTGCCCCAATTTTAGTTAGCTGTAACAACACTAATAAAAGCTAGGACTTATTAAATGATTTATAATAACAAGAATATCTGTGTGTTGGGTAAATGCAATTTCGAGGAGCTAAAACACTAGATTGCTTCAGATTTCAAACACAATTCTCTGTTTAAAAACCATCAGCTTCTTTCTTCAGCTTCATCCAGTAAATAATACATTTCAATAAAATACCCTCTTCTCTATAGAAAGGCAATTTAATATTCCTCCAATTTATATTTATTTCTACTAAAAAGTCAAAGACTTAATCAGATGGGTTGTGATAGGAATAATAATTAGGACTCAGCTTTTGAATAATTTGCCTTGGAAAACTCTCTATATGTCATCAGAAAATGAAAAGAAAATTTCTATGTATTTTCCACTTGTCAGCTTGACTATATGATAGAGATGTTATTATCAAAGTTTAGAAAAGGGCACAAAGTAAGATATTCCCCTGCTGTGTTATAAATCTATGAAGATATTCTAAAATCCAATGGTTGGAACCTTCTTTAAATCATTCATTATGCCTAGAGGTCAAAAAAGGAGTCTGTGAACTGTGTGGGGAGGGGGAGACGGTCCATGCTATTTGACCTTTCCCCATCTCCCTCTTTTCTGTCCTTTCTTCCTTCCTTCAATAATTGTTAAACATTTCAAATTGACTTTTTGACATAAAACTCTAGATCTTTGGCTTCTCTTGAAGAACAGAAATATCTCTTGCACCTGGACTGTGTTTCTGCATGGTTGCTGTCAGCAAAGATAGACTGGGAGCAGGTCTTTCTAGGCTTGATATCCTTGCTCATTTATGTTCCTGCCTGGGTTCTTCTGGCTTGCAGTTTGTGATGTCTGATTAACTCTAACACCTGTCTCCAATAATTAAATTTTTTAGGAGAGATACATGGTTCCTTCACATTCCTCACCATCCTTTCCTCCGGGTCTTAATGTTCCACATTTTATGTAGAATACACCTTTCTTTTGTTGTTCAGTACACTTTCTCCAAATATGATTAACATGACTATGAATAATACTACGTAAATCATAATATACTTTCTGAGTTAAAGACAGATGCTCAGTCACATAATTCATTTTTGATGTTTCTATGCTTCCTGTTCTCTTTCCTTTAAATGCAGGTAATAATGATTTCATCCATCCTCTAATGGGCTATGGAGTTTAGTAAAATAAAAGTGAGTAAGAAATTTATTACTGTTCATTTAAAAGAATCATTTATTTTAATATAATGCCAGAGAAACAGTTAAATTTGTACCACAATAATGTCTCCAATTCCTGAAAATTTAGCAAGGGAGTGCAAGGGAGTCATTATTCACATTGCGAAGTAAAAACCTGTGCCATAACATTTATATTCTGGCTGCTATGACTACCACTACTAAGGGCCCTGCAAATTAAAACAGGGTCGGGAAGTACCAAGAGGGTTTCAAGTCCAAGGAAAAATTCAAGTGTTTAAAAAGTGGAGGAAAATGGTCAACATAATAGTCACATCAGGATATGTGAGTAAACAGTGCTGGGGTTGCTTTCTTAACATTTTAATAACATGCATTTAATTGTCTCCCCTAATCCACAAGAGACACATTCCAAGACCCTCACTAGATGCCTGAAACAAAGTATGGTACCAAACCCTATATATATGTTTCTTGGGCATACCTACCTATAATAAAGTTTGAAGTGTGACAGAAAAACCAGCATTTTTCTTCTTCTTCACAATTCAATGGATAAAAGATATGTTCACACTATAAGTCTTACCTATCACATTATACAATTCTTATACAATTTTATCTTTCCCTATTAAGTCAACAACTTTCACCTTTTCATTTAAAGGAAGCACTTTATGTCTTCTCTTTGCCATATCCAAATTGCCAGCATCATTACTCTTACCATTATTATACTCTTTGGAGCCATTACTAAGTAAAATGAAAGTTACTTGAAAGCAAGTTATAATACAGTGACATTTGATCTGATAACCAAGAAGCCTCCTAAGTGACTAATAGACAGGTAGCGTATACAGCGTGAGGACTCTAGACTAAGGGATGATTAACATCCCAGGCAGAATGGAGTGGGGCAGGGTTGGATTTGACACCCTAGTCAGAATGGCATGCAATTTAAAACAAGAAAGTTAGGGATCCAGTTTCATTATTTTGCATATGGCTAGCCAGTTATCCCAGCATGGATTATTGAATAGGGAGTCCTTTCTCCATTGCTTAATTTGTCAAATTTGTCAAAGATTAGATGACTGTAGATGTGTGACTTATTTCTGGGTTCTCTATTCTGTTCCACTGGTCCCTACATTTCACTGTATCCAAAAATTAACTCAAGAGGGACTAAATATGTAAATGTAAGACCGCTAACTATAAGAGTCCTAAAAGAAAACCTAGGAAACATCATTCTGGACATCAGGGAAAGAATTTATGACTAAGTCTTCAAAAGGAAATGCAACTAAAGCAAAAATTGACAAGTGGGACCTAATTAAACTAAAGAGCTTCTGCATAACAAAAGAGACTATCACCAGACAACCTACATAATGGGAGAAAATATTTGCAGACTATGCATCTAATAAAGGTCTACTATCCACCATCTATAACAAACTTAACTAAACAAGGAAAAACAAATAACCATATTAAGAAGCAGGCAAAGGACATGAACAAACACTTCTTCTCAAAACAAGACGTGGCCAAACAAACATGAAAAAATGTTCAAAATCACTGATCATCAGAAAAATGCAAATCAAAGCTACAATGATATACCATCTCACGCCAGTCAGAATGGCTATGATAAAAGGTCAAACAATGGCATATGCGATGAGGCTGTGTATGCAGGGGAATGCTTATACACTGTTAGTGGAAGTGTAAATTTGTTCAACAACTTTGGGAAGCAGTTTGGAGATTTCTCAAAAAACTTAGAACTGCCATTCAACCCAGCAATCCCACTATTGGATATATATCCAAATTGCTATAAATCATTCTAAATAAAAGACCCACATGCACTCACATGTTTATCACAGGACTATTCACAATAGCAAAGAAATGGAATCAACACAGATGCCCATCCACAATAGACCAGATAAAGAAAATGAGTACATATACAGCATGCAATACTATGCATCCAGTAAAAAGAGTAAATGCTTGTCCTTTGCAGCAACATGGATGCAGGTGGAGGCCATTATCCTAAGCAAATTAACACAGGAACAGAGAACAAAATACTACATGTTCTCACTTATAAGTTGGAGCTAAACATTAAGTACTTATGCCGATAAAGATGGTAACAATAGAAAATTCAGACTACTGGAGTGGGAGGTAGGAAATGGGCAAAGCGTTGAAAAACTATCGGGTATTATGTTCACTGCCTTGGTGATGGGATCAATCATACTCCAAACCTCAGCATCATGAAATATACCCATGTAACAAACCTGCACATACACCCCCTGAATCTAAAATAACATTTAAAAGTATATTTTTAAAAATTAAAAAAATATGATGTATTATACATTTCTGGAATTTTTCATTTAATATTTCTGAACCATAGTTGCTCAGAGGTAATTGAAACCATAGAAAGGAAACTATAGATAAGGGGGAACTAGTGTATAACGTATTTATAACTATTAATTAAAATTTTAAAAGTAGTGTGCTTCTGTGTATAGTTACATTACTCTAAAATTCTTATTTTAAAATAAGCACTGTTCCAACAATCACTGTTCCATGTTTTTGATCCCTAAAGAAAAATATTTAAACATTAGCTTTCACTTTTGCATGAGAGAGCCCACGGTGTTTCTAAATCACATTTGCATATTGCTTCTACATGGTTTATCCAGTTTAGCAATGCCTTTCCCACTGCAGAAGATTAGTATTTAAATCCTTTTCTTGCCATCTCCATCTCCATGACACGTGAGTTTACGTCTATTTCTCCATTTTAATATTTCAGTTACATCATGAGTTTTTAGATCAACCATGCTAAATTTGTTAAAAAACACTTACATTGTGCTTTTTATATGTTAAGTATTCTCTAAGAATTTTAGAAATATGTATTCATTTAATCCTCAAAGCATTATTTCCTACTCTTTAGGGCAGGTATTATTTTTATGCACATTTTGTAGAAATAAAACTGAAGCGGACAGGAGGTAAGTAAATTGGTGAAGTTCTGTTAGTAACCTGTAGATTTGACTTTTAGTCTCAAGAAATTTGGCTCCAAAACCCATGTTTTTAACTTCTTTGTTATGTTGTCTCTCAATTGTCAGTGTTTATATTATGATATGATGACCAATAAACAGTATGTCACAGCCAGATCATTTAATATATTAGAATTTTTTTGAATTTAATATTATGTATTAAATATAGTGGTTTTGTTTATGCTTTATTTTTCTTTTTGTCTGCCTTTAACGTTAGATGCTTTCTTGAGACGTCTGGTAATCCTGATTCCTATTTAAGAGCGAGGACACTATAATATGCATTGAAATTTATGCTATTGTTAATATTGTTGTTATGCTATTGTTATGGAAGATGTTTGTCAACTGTCATCTTTGCTGCAAAGTAGTTTGAATGGGTTCCTTAGACAACCTCCAATGTCAATAGCTTTTTGGATTACTTTTATGTATGTGAGTGGAGGACATGATAATCTTTGCAAAGAAGCTTCCAATCTCCTGCTTAGGTGGCAGCATATCCCCTCTCTAGAGGACTCCCAGCTTTCTGAGCTGAGGAGTAGATGAATTGATACATTGTTGCATCAATATGGAACTGGGATTTGGGACTCAGATTACTTCACAAACAATTTTTTTTTTTTTAGATGGAATCTTGCTCTGTCGCCAGGCTCAAGTGCAGTGGCGTGATCTCGGCTCACTGCAACCTTTACCTCCCAGGTTTAAGCCATTCTCCTGCCTCAACCTCCTGAGTAGCTGAGACTACAGGCACATGCCACCATGCCCAGCTAATTTTTGTATTTTTAGTAGAGACGGGGTTTCATCATGTTGGCAGGATGGTCTTGATCTCTTGAGCTCTTATCTGCCCACCTTGGCCTCCCAAAGTGCTGGGATTACAGGTATAAGCCACCTCACCTGGCCATTTAACATTTAGTATTATCATTTCTATTTAATTCAACTGACTAATAAGCAGTCCTTAATTTAAATAATAAATGACAATGTCTTGTTTTCTCTCCTTTTTTAAAAAATATAAATTTTTTTGGTATAACAATAGTAAATGTTTTTAATCATAAAAAAATTACGTAGATAGGCTTGTATATCCCTAGTCCAGTTAATGTTTTAGAAGCAGTTAAATCAGGATCAAGCCTCTAGAAAACTATTCCTGACCCTTGGGAAGAAAGATGAACTTTTCTGTAGCCAAATGTACTTAAATATTTAGTTTTGGTCATTATAATATAAACTTGAGTGTCATCACTCAGAGTAAACACACATTGCAAAGTTAATAGAAAAAGTATAATACACCTCACACATTATTTTGACATTTAAAAACTATAACCCAGACTGTTAGCTCAGTTGTTTAGAGCATAGTGCTAATAAAAACTACACCTTATTTCTTTGTAAAGGCACAATGACCAATACCAAGATCACGACATAACAATGAATAGAAAGTTACTTCAATATTTATAACACAAATTATAACAAGCTGGCAGTAATGACTTATGGTATAATCTGTTTTGTAATTTCTCAAAGGCTTTTTTACGCATAGGTCCAATTTTTTCCTAGCCATACATATCTTAATATAACTTAATACCGGGAAGTTGCCTTTGTCGAAATTCCCAGAAGGAAACAAGATCCGTCCTATATTTTGAACCACGTGTCTGTCTCATATTAAATTAACAATTGGAAATGGACTCAAGAAAGAAAATTACCATTTGGTAGGGTGTAGTGAGAGACATTAACATGAAATAGAAAAAGTGCTGGGGATGGATTATATTTTTCCACCTATATGAAACCTTGAGAAAGTTATTTCATATTCTTTTTTTTTTTTTTTTTTTTTTTTTTTGAGACGGAGTCTCGCTCTTGTTACCCAGGCTGGAGTGCAATGGCGCGATCTCGGCTCACCGCAACCTCCGCCTCCTGGGTTCAGGCAATTCTCCTGCCTCAGCCTCCTGAGTAGCTGGGATTACAGGCACGCGCCACCGTGCCCAGCTAATTTTTTTGTATTAATAGAGACGGGGTTTCACAATGTTGACCAGGATGGTCTCGATCTCTCGACCTCGTGATCCACCCGCCTCGGCCTCCCAAAGTGCTGGGATTACAGGCTTGAGCCACCGCGCCCGGCCAGTTATTTCATATTCTTAAGCCTCAGATGTCTCAATCTGTAAATGGAAAAAAAATGTTGGCCTGCAATATGGAGCTATTATGAGAATAAAAAGACATGATGAACTAGGGCTAAAATAATATCAATCCCTACACATCACTCAGCTAATCTTTAAGTTTTCTTCACCACATATGCGTTATCTAGACAAGGCCTACTGGGACGAGTGAAACAAATGTATACTTATCTCTGTCTTCTCCACAGGCATGCTGAATCTTTAAAAAATGGCATGGGAAGTCTTTTTTCTAAATTGCATCTAATTATCAGTCACTCCAACCATTCATCTCTCCACCCATCCATTCATCTATTCATCAATTATTTATCTATAGATATCTATTTAGCATGAAATTTATACTAGAAATATGCCAAGTTCTTCCATAGAAAAATAATAACAATATTAACAATAGCATTTTATCATATTTTCAGTATTCTCAGAACCTGTGCTGAGTATTTTATATGAATTTTTCATTTAAGTTTCATCATGTTCCAATGAGGAACATATTATCATTTTTCTTCATTTTATAACTGCAAGAGTTAATCCTTCCCATCAAGAAAATTTTAATCTGAAACACAACAAATGTTTACACTAACACCAATAATAAAAGATAATACTAATACACAGGTAAAAGAGAACTCATTGAAATTTTATGGTAAGTTAGAGTAGAAAAAGTTGCATTTATTTTTTCCAATCCAAATTACTGATCTTAAGAAAGTTAGTATACTTTTAAAAAGCAACAGTGAAATTTTGGTCACTATAATTTAATGTTTCTGCAATTATTTAGACGTTAAATCTATGTTATGATGTTGGCAAGATCATTATTATAAATGATACAGACCTAAGAAAAATTTTCAGTCATTCAAACTGCACAGTGTTTGAAGTGTATAGTCACAGAAATTGATTAAAGACTAGAAAACTGCACATTTTAATTGGTTAAACTTATATTTCACAGAAAACAAGCTTATTCCATTTCTGAAACAATAAACCATGAATAATAATATTTAAAGTATTCCTTTGGGGAGACTAGCTATAACTACAATAGATCTTACAAAAGATGTAAAAATAATCTTATTTACCCAGATTCAATAAAATATTATTTTCAAAGTTTAGGACAAAGAAGAAATTGAAGATGCAGAAAAAGCAACAAAATGTGATTACCTTCAAATACCTTAGACTATAAGAAAATTTAATACTGTGCTTCATAATTGTCTAATATATTTTTCATTAAAAAAATTCTCTTTCATGGGAAGGCAAGTTCACTGTGAACAGTACAAATAATAAGATAAAGGATGTGAACTAAATTGGAAGGAAAGGTCAGGCAAAGAAGTAGCAAAAAGAAGGAATGGCATAAACAAAAACTGGGAAACCTAAGCAAATGCCTGATGGAAGAGGACATTTGACATTTATTTATTCATTTATGTAATCATTCCACAAAATTACATCTAGGACAAACTGTATACTGGGCATGCTGATGTATGCTAAAGATAGAAATGCAGAAATGAATACGACACTGTCTCTGGCCCCAAGATTCTTGGTTTTGAAGGGAAAGTCAATGTGTGTGTACACAAGTGACAAAATGCATATTGTATATGATGGAGGTGTCACAAAGAAAAATATAAGAGAGAAAGAAGCTAGAAAGTGATTCGGGGCAGTGGGGGCTCAGTGGAGTATGGCAGTTTGGATGGGTTGGTTAACAATATCTGCTTTGTCAAGGGAGACATTTGAATTGAGACCAAAGGAATTGAGGAATTGAAGAAAGAAAAATGTAGATATTTAAAGAAAGAGCAGTCCAGGTAAAAAGAAAAATAAATGTAAATATTATAAGGTGGAAGTGTACTGGGAGTTTTGAGGGGGAAAAATGGCTGGTGTGGTTGGAGCAGAATGAGAGAGAGCAGAATGTGAGATAGGGCCTGTGAACCAAGTCAAAGGCATTTACTTATTTATTGTTCCCCTGAGCGACAAAGGAATCTTCTAGAGGCTTGTCTGCGGAAGAATGACATGACCTAGCTCACAATATTAAAAGAATCACTTTGGACACCCTGTAGATTTAAACAGGAAGACAGGGTAAGCGTGATAGGGAAACAGTGTCAAGGCAGAGTGAAGAACGAAGGACCACCTTGCTGTGAACTGAGTGGATCTGAGATAGCAGACACAAATTGAAACATTAGTGGAGGTCAAATTTTAAAGAACTTTAATTATCAGTGCAAATACTTTTCTACTTTATTTTGTAGGCAACTTATTAAATGTTAATGCTGAAATAAATAATCATATACAAAGGAAGCCGAAGCGACAACATTGAGGAGTTTACTGAAATAGAGAACATCTGGGCTGCTGTGTCAGGGAAAGCTTCATGGATAGCTTATCACACAGGGATTATCCAGACCTTGGATTCTATCTGGCTTCTTGAGCACCTCGTTACTATTTCCCATGGTACCTCCTGGTCAAGAAAGAGAAAGAAAGATGAGTCCTGGCCAAATCGTGGAATGCAGCCGGCCTTGCTGCTGGGAAGAGCTGCTCTACCATTAATCTTTTGGACTGGGCATGTGCAGAGAATGGACGGGCTCAGAGCCTGAGGAAAGCTGTTCTGAAGACAGCTGAAGCAGAACTCTACAGACAAGAAAAGCCAGAGAGTATTTTGGTCATTCACTGATATTCAGTGAAACTGGCTGAGCCCTAGCTACAAAATTCTGAGAAATGGTGGCATCCCCAGGTCAAGTGTTAGGTACCGGATACAAAAGAGGCTGTTCCTAACTAAGGACAGAACAAAACTAGAGCTGAAGAGGCAGAATTATTACTGAGACTAGAAGTTAAATTGTCCCTGATACTAGAATCCTCTTGCCTCCAGTAGCTATGTCCCTCTAGGTCCCCTGCACAGAGACATACACATGATGGAAGCAAGAAAATAAAGTTTGATTTGGAAATCTTATGATATTTTATCAATGACATTCCCTGTGTCATGGGAGTCAGGTAATATCTTGGCTGGACCCAGGGAAGGAAATTTTACAAAGATTATACGAGATGTTGTAATACTCATTTCCTCTTTCCCTCTGATTTTATCACTGCAACCCATTAAAGTGGTTGCTTCTTAATAATTAATATCAGACCTCACGAGACTGGCCTCAGCTACATTCACTTCTTAATATTTCTCAATTGACAATATTTTATTTTTCTACGGTATTAGAAAAGCCATTATCCTTTATGTAAGTTTGCAGAACATTAACAATAGAAGACACCTTGGACATTGCAATACATGCATTGACACGGAGGAGAGAAGAAAAAGAATCAAAATCTATTTAGCGTCTATTCTATAACAGTTACATTACAACCTTTCAATGGTAGGAATTATTCCCATTTTACATAGGGAAGAGAGAAAAATCAAAGAAACTAAATAACTTGTCCAAAACCACACAGCTAGCTTCTTAAATAATTGGAATTTAAGCAATTATCTATAAAGCTCATCCTCATTCCCTTCCTTCCTCCCTTCCTTCTTTCCTTTCTTCCTTACTGCCTGCCTTTCATTTAACCATTTATTCAACCAGTACTTATCAATACTCTGCTTTGTAGCAGCCATGATAAGCATTAGTGATACAATAATGAATAGTTCATGTCTTCCAGCAGCACAAAATATATATTTTAGTTATCCTTTTACTTTCTATATCCCCTTCTACATTTGTGCTGCAGAAAAAAAAGAACAAAATTCTAAGAAGGTCTACAAAGAGAAATTTACAAGAGGAAGACATTTATTCTAAGACTCAATGATGAGTAAAGGATGTTAAGAGAAACGGAGTATAAAGCTGTTTCAGGCAGTGGAGACAGCATATGTGAAGCTCTGTACACAAGAGAGAGAACAACTGTAGTGGATGCCATAATGAATCACCCACTTTGTTCTTTGAAAATGAAGGAGGAGATTTATTCCCCCTAGTTTCTGGAAGTGCTGCCAGCAGACAGACCTTAGCTGACAGCTGTCTTTGAGAACAGCTTTGACTGAAAAGAACAACTGTTCTCAAGTCATATCAATTGTCTGAAGAAGTCTGCATCCAAAGACTGGTCAACTTGGAAGTACAGAATGCTAACAGCTTCTCTCCAACTCAAAGCAATGCTGATGGACTACCTCAGCTTCACAGCTCCCAAGTGATTGGCTGAAGTCTTTGTTGAGTTTGTATCACAGTTCAATATTTCTCTCTGTCTAATCCTGCTTCTTTCTGTTACCTGCCGTAAGTATAATCCCCAAAGTTCTCCTAAGCAACCCTCTGAACACTAGCCTCAGCCTCAGAGTCTGCATTATAAAGAACGCAATTGGCAACAAGCAGCAAAATGGTTTTGTAAATAATCAAACATGACCACTGTGCTGCAAGTAGGAAGGTGGGATACACTTAAAATAGAAAAGGAGTGTAAGAAATACAGCCAGAGTAGTGTGCAGGGTTCCGGTCTTAAGAGATCATGTTGAGTGCAAGCTCTCAAAGAAGAATGCCTACCAACAGCTGACCTCAAACAGAGCTTTTCACAACCTGACCAAAAGCATCTCCATCATACTTATCACACATCCTTGTCAGGCATAGCACTTATCAATGTCACTATTTTATAGCTGGTAATTGGTAGTTTACCCAGGTGTGAACTCAGAGGGCTGTCTTGTACACCACTGTCTTGTATGAGTCTGTCCTGTGCACCACTGCAGCCCTCAGGGCTTAGCGCTGGCCATGAAGAAACGTTCAGTATAAATTTGTTGAATCACATTCATTTAGAATGTTAGCCATTGCCCAGCCAAGAGCAGCAAATAATTTTAGAAAGAACTCCCTCTTGCCAAGGATGTGGGACTCCTCTCGTGGACATATAAAACATGTAACCCATCAAGACCTAATGCTATCTTATGTCTGCATTAATGTAATCAAATTCCACTTTGCTAGGAGCATGCCCTTGTAAAATCCATCCTGTAGCTATATTTTTCATTTGTATCTTGAGAGGCCCTGAATAGTTAGGTTATTAGGAATTTATAAAAGCTGAAAATTTGCCTGTTGAAGGTCCTGGGTTGATGAAGTGAGTCAATGATTTGAGGACCTATGTCAGGCTATAATATTTTATTAAAGCAGCTTTAAATTCATAGTTTTTTACTCAATAGAAATAATAGAAATGGTGGGTTATAAATTATCTGCTCCTGTTAGTAGGTGAAAACTTTCTACTGAGGCTTCACCGCAGCTCTTAATTGGAGACAAGGATGAACCTGAGAGTTCTAAAAATGTTTGTTCTTAGGCTCTGTAGAGCCCATCATTGAAAATGTGGGTCTCCTAGGCATGTGACTGTTTAATAAAAGTAATTCCTGTACAGCAGGCACTTGGGGCATCTGGAATGGGCATATGATCACCCCCACACTGTGAGTTTATAAAAAAGAAAAAGCTGCCAAAAATGCAGATAGGCTATAGAAATCATAGCTCAAAAGGAGTTTCTCTACAAAATTATTTAGGTATTTTTTCTGTTGTATTAAAGCAGATTCATAATATTTCCTCAAATATCCTATAAGCTGGATTGTTGTTTTTTTATTAAATGGATTTTTGAGAAATCAAAATAAAGATTTTTCAAAGCCACTGAAGATATTTTTCCATGATATTGTATGAGAAACTTTGTGAATTTACTGTGAGAGAATTGAGAATAGGATGAAGAACCAAAAATGGTATATAAAAGTGTGAATAATTGTGAAGGATATAAGATTATACTACTTGAGAACTAACAAGTTAGCCTCCCACACTTTTATGGAGGCTGGCAGAAGACACAATACTCCTGGGTGAGAGACAAAAGACTATTATTACTCATGGCACAGCAGGCAGTGTGGGCTTCATATTTGCATCAGTTCCCTTTGCCTCTACCTCCCTGGGCCCATGAGTGTAATGCCGGGGAGGACTGCTGAGAAGCCTCAAATTTAGGGAGCCTCAATCTTATAAGAGAGCTGCTGAAAAACCTTCCCAACTTTTACCCTAAAGGAAGACTTATTTATTTATTTTTTTTGAGAGGCAGATTTGCTCTGTTGCTCAGAATGGAGTGCAGTGGCGCCATCTCCGCCTGCTGCCTCCTGGATTCAAGCTATTCTGCTGTCTCTGCCTCCTGCAACCTCTGCCTCCTGGGTTCAAGCTATTCTCCTGTCTCAGCCTCTTGAGTAGCTGGGACTACAGGTGCCTGCCACCACACCCAGCTAATTTTTTTAATTTTAGTAGAGATGGCGTTTTACCATGTTGGCCAGGCTGGTCTCGAACTCCTGACCTCAGATGATCCACCCACCTCCTGCCTCGGCCTCCCAAAGTGCTGGGATTACAGGCATGAGCCACCGCACTTGACTGACATCATTTTTTTTTTTAACTGGGCCTTAAAATAAATCTTTTCTCTGTCCTAAAAGAATATGGTTTCTGTATTTACCAAGGTTGTTTGCTATACAAATAATCTTTCCAAAGTGTAATCTGGAACAGAAGTTGTCAATGTTTCTTCACAAAATCTGCAAAAGTCCAAGAGACATAAGACATTTCTTCCAACAAAAGGGCTGGCTATAAGATTGAATACCTTTTTTCTAAAGATAAGTATATTATCTTTTTCTATAGCTTATATATTATATATAAGATTTTCTACTTTGTAATACAAGACAGACCTGGATACAATAAAACCAAAAATATAGAAAACCAGTGAAACAGTGATCTGATGAGAGAAATATAAGTAAAATTCAAGTGATCTAAGTTTCATTGTTTTCACCATTACCCTTAGTAGTGAAAGAATTATGCCAATAATGGAAACCACTTAAATTCAGTGAACACTTACTATGTACTTGGTAAGCATTTGCAAACATGACTTAATACAACAATCATAAGAAATGCAATATGATACTTTATCTGTATTTAAAATAATCAATGAGTTAAATTAAACTCAAAGATTAAATATACCATTGATATTTTATGAATCTGTTTAAGGTCTCAACCTTTTTAACTCACCACAAGAAACAAGATAGATGACAAACTCCTACAATATAGGGATAACACATTGTTGTGAAGTTAATAAAAATGTAATGACAATTTGCATTGCTCAAGCTATAAAGCTTCCCACCATCTCCCACTCAAGAAAGGATATCAGAAAGTGACTTTCTTATGAAGACCATTTTGAATCCACTCCAATTACATTATTCCCAAACTTGTTACTTTACAAGAAGCAGAAAATTGTCTCTGGCACACATTAAAACTGAATATGATATGTCAGTGAGTTGTAACTCGATAATTAAGACCCTCCCCCAATGTATATAGAGATATAAATTATAATAACATAGAACCATTATTAGATAGGCACATATATGGTTGTAATTATTTGATATGCACTCTGAATTTCATAGCCCCCTCATGAATGAGTGTGGAGTGTGTAAGGCTAGCCTTTGATTTCATTATGGGGAAGGACTATGGAAAGGAGGATGAGTAAGAAAGTTCCGGAAGGGAGAGCTTCCTATTGATGTGAATACAAACATGCCAGGTAGCCTTTCTTCATGCCTTTCTTCTTTCCTTCCCTTCCTCTCCTCAATCCTCTTTCCTCACTTTCATTCCTGGAATTATTATTAACACTGAATTAGTCTTAAAGCCATTGGTTGGAGCACAGGAGGGTTTTGGAACAGACCAGGGGAAAGAGTCTATCTGTACAGGAGTTTTGTACAGCATGGGGTTTAGAGCCTGAGTGGAGTCAGGAGGCCATCCAGCCAGTCAGAGGCAGTGGTAATGATGGGAGATTAGTCACATATAGGATGGTAGACTAAATCAATTGTGGATAATGGATATCATTATGGATAATGGGAGTTGGGGTTCTCATTGGTGGAGGACAGAATTACAGATATGGTAAAGGGAAAGGTAGAAGAGATTTGGTTGTATTTTTTTTTAATTGGGAATATAAGTATGAATTAATAGTTTAGATAGATGATAGATGGATGTATAGATACAATAATAAGAAATGGGATATTTAAATAATTTGAAAGTTCTTTTGCATGAAATCAATAAAAAACACAAATGTATAATTCATGATTTTTATAATGGAAAACCTCGGTACACAGTATCTTTGTAATGTAATCTGAGAGTACTAAATCAAGGACAAGACAAACTAATTTGTGTTACCTGATATATTGCAATGCAAAGAACATAGTATTACTCTGTGTTACTCCTCCTGAAGAGGTAGACCTAATTCTGTTGAAGAGGAAACATCACATAGACTGAATTGCAGAAAAAAAAATCTACAAAATAACTTTCCTGTAATGTGAAAAACTCATAAAAGTCAATGAAAGACTGAAGGGAACTAAAGAGACTTAACAAAAGTTGGTGCATAGTTCTAAACTGAGAGAACAAACAAAACCATCAACTTGAAAATTAAACCAGAAGATAAAAATTAATAAATGTTTCAATCAATATATTATGTTGGCTTCATTAACTGCCACAGTTAATATTTATAAAATTTTCATTATGTTTGAAAGCATCTTGCAGGTTCACTTTCTCACAGTGAACGATTTCTCAGGCTTGTGAAATAATTACTTAAAATATCAGTCAACCATAAATAAAACAAATTTTTCAGTTCTTAATTACTTTTAAAAGTAAAATAACAAAAATATATTCAAATGTTTACAACAAAACATATATTTAACTTAGGATGGAGATGTATTCTAACAGATTTCATATGGGAATAAGAGTGTTCTACAAAAGAACCTAAAAATGGTCTCCCGGCTGGAAGACAGTTTAATATGCATTAATCATTCAGTGTGATTCTTAATTGAGAGGAAGATTCTAACACCTATCTTTGAAGAATCTGACAAAATGTAACAAAAGTGGGATTTTTAGAATGAACAACCTGTCTTTTTAAAAGGACATCTTTTCCAAATTATTCAGCTGACCACTCGATAAATACAACTCACTTCCTTAGCTTCCTACTTCTGTATCAGTCCTCACAATTGCCAATGCCCTGTAGCAAAATTTCACCAGGAACATGCCTGTGCTTGAACAACTGGCTTTATTTTTTATTGCATCAAGGAGGAACATATACCATAGGGAACCATAAGATATCTGACCAAGACAGTAAAACTCTGTTTGAGAATTTGGGTTTGGATTGGGTAATTTACAGAAGTGTCTGAGGAAGGAGGGGTTTGCTCTACATTTGCTCTGTCAAAAGTAGGGGCAATGCTACAATTGAATATTTTAGTATACTCCATCTATAGGACAGAAGATGAGTAAGATAATAAAGTTTAATTGGTAAAGAAGCAGCAATCCTTCATTTTAGCTGAGCGTGGAAGACACTTGGTGTTATGCGAAGTGTTATATGGTGTGCCATGATATTGTTTTTGTATCAGTTTATGATGATCTCAGAATGATTGCTGGATCTTGATGTTTCATGAGTTTTTTTATGGTCAGCAGGAGAGAAACATCATCTAGCTGTGATCATCAGGCCCACTTGTAATAACTTTGGAGGCTAACTGTGAGCATCACGTAAGTTCCCAGATGGCAGTGGCTACTCTTTTTTGGCAACTTTTTTTTACAATTCTTGTCAGGATCTTTCCGTTTCAAGAGTGAATAATTTGAGGCATAAGCTTCCAGCCTCTTCCCTTCTCACTGCTCATCTTAATCATTATTTCTGCTTTCGTTGGCATTTTGGAAATAATTGTAATACATAGGACAAAATCATAGATTCTGTAGGAGTTTGGTTGCCTCGATTGAAGATGAAGATGTCTCTTCTTGATTTGTAAACTTGGGCAACTTATTTCATAAGCCTACACAGGTTCTTCATCTATAAAATGGAATCAGTAACTTCCCAACCAATATTATGTATGTAAAATGTTTACCATATTGTCTGACAGGGTGATCATTCAATAAAACTTTTGTTATAATCACTCCTTATGGAGACTAGTAATTATAGCTACACCAACTCCTTCATTATGTAGCAGATTTATCAACGTCATGGTAAAAGTCCCTGATCTAACCTTACCTCTGTCATTCAACAAATATTTATTAAGTTCCTACTATTTGGTTTACTGGGATTATGGCTTTGAACTCTTAGGACCTTACTTTCTAATGGAATAGATGGATAATAAGCAAAATAACACACAAAATTAAACATGACAAAAATAAGCTTATTCAATAATGAAAATAAACTAGAGTGTCTATTGTGACTGTTATAGAATAATTATTTGGGAAATTCTTTTACAAGGAGATGAACATTGAAATGGAAGTGGGATAATTTGAAGAAACCAGCTCTATGTCTATCTGGGGAAAGAGCCTATCAGACAGAGAGAACAACTGGTGTACAGAATTTAAGGCAACACAGAGTCGGCCTGTTCAACAATCTCCCACAATGCTGCCATTGATCTTCTCTTGCATAACAATGGAATTTGAACTAGTCAAAGAGACTTGAGCATTGGAATTAAAATCATAACAAAGGCAATAATGTGATATTTACTTAATTTCAAGGTTTCATCACTTCTACAAGACACCAATGATTAACAGCTATTCTGAAGAAACGTAAAATCATTACTACACATTCATTTATAAGACATTCCATTCAAAGAGGCATCAAAATATGAGGGAGACAATATCTTTGAACCAATAAATTGCTACCATTTATTGAGTTCTTTTACTGTGTGCTTCACTACTATTATTTAATCCTCACAACTCAATAGGAAATAAAAACATAGTCTAACTATATTTATAGATGAAGAAGTTGAGTCCAGAAAAGTTAAACAGCTACCCAGGGTCATACTAAGTGACAAACATTGAATATCAGGTGTTGTATGATCCCAGTCTTTGCCCTCAAACACTGTGTGATCAAAGCAAGACTTCACTCTCCCTGAATCTCAGTGTACCATCTGTAGAAAATGAGTCATTTTAAACAGACATGAAGTCTCTCCAACTTTAATGCCTATTAACATCTAAAGAATACTAATTTTTGGAATTTAACCAACAGCCCTATCTAGAAAAATTCAGTAGTATTTGCTTATGGCTGTCATTTGTATAAATCAGTTATTCTCAACATTGAGCAGTTCTCAAACTTGAATCTGCATCAGAATAACTTGGAGGGCTTGATTCAGTAGCTTTGCCATTAGACCTGAGAATTTCCATCTCCATCAAGTTCGCACTTCATTTTTATGTTGCTGTTCTGATGACAGTAATTTCAGAAGTGCTGTTATAAATACAGGTCAAGAAAACTAGATGAAATGTTTGTGTTTCATTTTTTAAAAAATGATAAGTAGCATACAGATTTGCTATGTGAATGAATGATTTGAATTGGGATTGGAAATTTGTTTCATTTTTGTTTTTTTGAAACCACTTTGTTGAGATAAAACTGATGAATAAAAAGCTGTACACACTTAATATACACACATCTTGATGAATTTGGGGATAAGTATATACCCATCCCTATCACCACTAACAAGGACTTAAAAATTTCCTTTACCTCCCAAAGTTTCCTCCTACTCCTTTTATAATTATTATTGTATTGTTTATTTTGTTTTTTTGTTTGTTTGTTTGCTTGGGTAAGAGTTAACAAAAGACAAACCCACTTAGCAATTTTAAGTATATATTTTAAGTATAGTATTTATAGCTGTAGACACTATGATGTGTCTCTAGAACTTATTTATCTTGTATAACTGAAAATCAGTACCCTTAAAACATCACCTCTCGGCCAAGCATGGTGGCTCACGCCTGTAATCCCAGCACTTTGGGAGGCTGAGGTGGGCAGATCATCTGAGGTCAAGAGTTCAAGACCAGCCTGGCCGACATGGTGAAACCCCATCTCTACTAAAAATGCAAAAATTAGCCAGGTACGGTGGCGGACGCCTGTAGTCCCAGCTACTCCAGAGGCTGAGGCAGGAGAATCACTTGAACCCAGGAGGCAGAGGTTGCAGTGAGCCAAGACGGCCTGGCAAAAGAATGAGACTCCATCTCACAAACAAACAAACAAACAAAAATTCACCTCTCCACTTTCCTTCTTGGCAGTCCCTGGCAACAGCTATTCTACTGCCTGTTTCCATTAACTTAATTACTTTTGATTCCATGTATAAGTTAGAACATGCAGTATTTTTTTGGCTCATTTCACTTAATGTCCTCAAGGCCTATTCATGTTGCTGTAAATAGTAGGATTTCCTTCTTTTTTGATGCTTAATAATATTCCATTGTACCTACATACCACAATTTCTGTACTTATTTATCTCTTGATAGACTCATCTGTTGTTTCCATATTTTAGCTTTTATAAATAATGCTACAATGAGGCCCAGACAAGGTGGTTCACATCTGTAATCCTAGCACTTTGGAAGGCCAAGGTGGGCAGATCACTTGAGGTCAGGAATTTGAGACCAGCCTGGCCAACAAAATGAAACCCCATCTCTACTAAAAATACAAAGATTAGCAGGGCATGGTGGTGTAACACCTCTAATCCCAGCTACTTGGGAGGCTGAGGCAGGAGAATCACTTGAACCTGGGAAGTGGAGGTTGCAGTGGGCCAATATCACACAATGGCATTCTAGTCTGGGCAACACTGTGAGATTCCTTCTCAATAATAATAATAATATAATAATAATAAAGAATTAAAAAATTTATGGCTACAGTAAACATAGGAATGCAGATATGTCTTAGAGATCCTAATGCCAATTTCTTTGGTTATGTATCTTAAATGGGATAACTGGATTATATGGTAGATCTACTAATTTTGTGAGGAAGTTTCATAAAGGTCTTGCTATGTTGCCAGGGCTTGTCTTGAACTCCTGGCCTCAAGCAATTCTCCTGTCTCAGCCTCTGAAAGGGCTACAATTACAGGCATAAGCCACCACATTCAGCCACATTTTTTTTTGTCTACCTAAGTTGTTAAGAGTTTTTATCATGAAAGGATATTTAATTTTGTTCAGTGCCTTTTCTGCTTCTATTTAGATGACCATGATTTCTATCCTTAATTCTGTTAATGTGGTGTATATTTATTGATTTGCATATGTTGAACTATCCTTATGCCACAAGTAAATCATACTTGATTATGATATGATTCTTTTCATGCACTATTAAATTTGGTGTGGTAGTATTTTGTTGATTATTTTTACATCAATGATTATTAGCAATTTTGGTGTGTAATTCTTTTCTTGTGGTGTCCTTATTTGGCTTTTCTGTAACCATAATATTGGTCTACTAAAATAAGTTTGAAATGTCCTCTCCTCTTTAATGTTTTAGAAGAGTTTGAGAAGGTTGGCATTATGCTTCTATAAATGTTTGGAAAAATTCCCCAGTTAAGCCATCTTATTCTGGGCTTTTCTTTGCTGGGGGTTTTGATTACTAACTTAATCTCATTTATGATAGGTTGGTTCAGATTTTCTATTTCTTAATTGTTCAATCTTGCTAGGTTTGTGTTTCTAGGAGATTACCCATTTCTTCTAGGTAATCCAACTTATTGGCATATAATTATTCATAGTATTCTCTTATGATTCTTTTTATTTCTACAGTTTCAGTTGTAATGCTTCCTATTTTATTTATAATTATATTTATCTAATTCTTCTGTCTTTTTTTCTTAGCCTAATTAGAGGTTTGTGAATTTTGTTTAACTTTTAAAAAATCAAATTCTTAATTTTGTTGATTTTTTAAAATTGTTTCTCTGTCTCTATTTTATTTATATATGCTCTAGTATTTATCACTTTCTTCCTTATGCACACTTTGGGCTGAGTTTGCTCTTTTTCTAGTTCCTTGAGGTATAATGTTACATTGTCTATTTGAGATATTTACTTTTATTAATGTAGGCATTTTTTGCTATAGAATTCCATCAAATAACTGCATTTACTGCATTGCATAGTTTTGATACACTTTGTTTTCATTTTTGTTTGTTTCAAAATAGTTTGTGATTTCTCCCTTGATTTCTTCTTTGACACATTGATTTGTCAGAACTGTCTTGTTTAATTTCCACATAATCGTGAGTTTTTTTTTTTTTTTTTTGAAACAGAGTTTCGCTCTTGTTACCCAGGCTGGAGTGCAATGGCGTGATCTCGGCTCACCACAACCTCCGCCTCTTGGGTTCAGGCAATTCTCCTGAACCCAGGAGAATAAATTCTCCTGCCTCAGCCTCCTGAGTAGCTGGGATTACAGGCATGCACCACCATGCCCAGCTAATTTTTTGTATTTTTAGTAGAGATGGGGTTTCACCATGTTAACCAGGACGGTCTCGATCTCTTGATGTTACTGATTTCTAGTTTCGTACTATTGTGGTCAGAAAAATACTTGATAAAATTTCAATTTTCTTAAATTTGTTAAAAGTTCTTTTGTGGCCTAATATATGCTCTATAATGGAAAATATTCCATGTACCTCTAAGAAAGAGGCATTTTTTTTTTGAAGTTTAATGGAATGTTCTTTATGTCTGCTAGGTTCATTTGGCCTAAAGTATAGTTCAAATTTGATGTTTTCTTATGAATTTTCTGTCTAGATGATCTATCCATTTTTAAAAGTGGGGGACTGAAGTTCCCGAAAATTATTGTATCACTTCAAATTTCTCCTTTCAGATATATTAATTTTTGCTTTATATATTTAAATATTCCAATGTTTGATGTGTATATATTTACTATTATTAAATCCTTTTGAAGAATTGACTCCTTAGTCATTAGGTAATGACCTTCCTTGTCTCTTTTAGTGTTTTTGACTTGTAGTTTATTTCGTCTGATATCAATATAGATACTTTGTTTTCTTTTGGTTTTCATTTGCATGGAATAACTTTTTCCATTCTTTACACTTTTGGTTTCTGTGTCTCAGAATGAAGTGAGTTTCTTGTAGCCAGCATATAGTTGGGTTGCACTATTTAATCCATTCAGTTACCTTTTCTTTTGATTAGATAGTTTAATATATTTACATTTAAAGTAATTATTGATAGGCAAATAATTATTGATAGGCCTATGTATTGCCATTTTGTTCATTGCCATTTTGTTATTATTGGTATTTTTTTCATTGTTATCTGGTTTGTGTTTCTTTTGTTCTTTTCTTTCTCTCTTACTTCTTTTATGATTGGATGAGTTTTTGTTGTGGTATTCTTTTTTATTTCTTATATTTTGTGTATCTACTTCAAGTTTTCTCTGTGATTACCATGAGGCTTATGCAAATGTTTCATATTTTTTATTTATGCAAGTGTATTTTAGTCTGATGACAACATAACTTTGATCACATACGATAGCTCTGTAACTTTACCTCCTCCCTCATGTATTATGTTATTGACGTCACAATTTAAATATTTTTATATTCCGTATCCATTGTAACCATAGTTGTTTTTAACACTTTTGTCTTTCAATCTCATATTAGAGTTAAGCTTAATATATAAACCATCATTATAGCATTACAACCTTATTAATTTTACTAGGTAGTTACCTTTACCAGTGAGCTTTTAACCTTGATATGTTTTCATGTTGCTGATTTGAGTCTTTCATTTCAGCTTGTATAACTCACATTAGCATTTTTACATACACTAAAGCTAGTGCTGATGAACCTTCTCTTTTTCTTTTGCCTGGAAAAGTCTATATTTTTCTCTTTTATTTCTAAGGGACAACTTCACAATGTATGGCATTCTTGGTTGGCTGTTTTTCCTTTGCACTTTGAATATATTATCCTACTCTGCTGGTCTGTCAAGTTTCTGCTGAAAAATCTGCTGATTATTTTATGTAGGTTCATTTATATATGATAAGTAACTTTTCTCTTGGTATTTTCTACATTCTCTTTGTTGTCAATCTTTGATAATTTTATTATAATGTGTCTCAGTAAAGTCCTCTTTATCTTTAACCTATTTGGAGTTCCTTAAGCATCATGAGTGTTCATGAGGGGATCTTCATTTCCCTCTTCAGATTTGCAAGACTTTCTGTCTTATTTCTTTAAATAAACTTTCTGTCCCTTTTCTTTTTCTGAGCCTCATGGGACTCCTTCTGTATATATTTGTTCAAGTCATTGTTTTCCACAAGTCACATAGGCTTTCTTCATTCTTTTTCATTCTTTTTCTTTTTTCCCTTCTGTCTAGATAATTCAAAAGATCTGTCTTTGAGTTTGTTGATTCTTTTATTCTGTTGGATTGATTCTGCTCTTGAGTCTCTCTATTGAACTTTATACTTCAAAGATTGTATTCTTCAGTGCATAATTTCTGGGTTTAAAAATAATGATTTGTATCTCTTGATTGAATGTGCCACTTTGTTCATGCATAATTTACATATTTTTATATTCTGTATCCATTAACAACATTGTCCTCTTGATATTGTTAATTGCTATCTCTGTTCTTTTGGTACTCACTGAACTTCTTTATAAAGATTGTTTTGAATTCTTTGTCAGGCAATTCGTAGGTATCTGTTTCTCTGGGGTAAGTCACTAGAGCTTGATTTTATTTCTCTGGTGTTATCATACTTCCTTGACTCTTCATATTCCTGTAAGTCTTGCATTGCTGTTTTTGCACTTGAGGAAGCAGTCCCTTTCTCTAGTCTTTGCCGACTAGCTTGGAAGAGAAAGACCTTCACCAGTCAGCCTGCCTAGAGATTTTAGTGGCCTCCAAGGCCTTCTCTATGAATGTGTCTGCTCAATTTCTCTTGTTATATTTGAGTGGGAAAATCTTAGGATTATTTTCCTTCTCTTGATCCTGCAAAGCCAGGACAGGTTCTTAGATCCTCTCATTTATTTTTCTAGGGCAGTGCCCTGAAACATTCAAAGTTGTTTGCTTTTTCCCAAAACCAACAGGGTCAAGCTAGCTGCTAAGATCTCTACCTGCTGTTGAGATCCATGTCCTGTCTACAAAAGCTCATGTAGACCATTAATAGGAACATGCAATAACATGGGGAGAAATGCCAGATATAGGTGATGGGGAGATGGAGGCAGCAAACCACCTTGCCATGTATGTACCTATGCAACAATCCTGCATGATCTGCACATGTACCCCAGAACCTAAAGTACAATTAAAATAAAATAAAATAGGAACATGCGGGGTGCCATCCATGCTGGGTGGGTGATCAGGTACACAGAGTGCTGGAGACATGTATTGGCTGGTTGAGAGAGTTCCTCAGGTGAGTCATATTGCAGGGGTTGTGGGTGGGCCGTTTGGTGGAATCCAGTAGCAGATTAGCAGGATTTCCAGCTGGCTCTCAATAACTGCCTAATGGTTGCTATATGCTCCCTTGTCATTTTCCTGCTTTTAGCTGTCCCTAGATGATTTAGTTGTGCTGACCCTTCAGTGTCCTTTTGGGATGAAATAAAAGTAGGCCTCCTGGGAAGTGTCCCACAAGACTGGGGAAGCCTAATGTTTACTTTTCTTCCACTTTTCCCCATGTGAGAAACTGCAGGCTGAGGGGGCCTCTCTTGTCATTGAGCTGTGCTACCTTGGAGGAGGGGTAATGTACATAACTTGAAACTGCTCTATTATTGTCTTTAGTGTGTGTACTCATGGAATTTTTGTTTTGTCTCACTGAGATACTAGACTCTGTAACTCCCACAAATGTACTCCTGTCTATTTGCTAAAGGTGTGTGTCTGTTGGTGGATGGGAGATGAAACTTCCTATTTCACCCTCTTGCTGATTATTTTCTGGAAACTTGTTTTTGTAACACCTAGAATATCCTTCTATTGGTGTTATTTTAAAATTTAAAATGATTTTATTATACCTTAAATGTTGGAGCAATGTATTTTTCAGCACAAAATATGTATCCGTATTTATCCTTTACCCAGCACTCAGAGTGATCTTTAAAAAATATGTAGTTTTTTACATAGCTATTGTATTTTAAGGTGTTTATTTGCTTCTGATAGTCTTTTGAATAGGGATATAAATTTCTTAACATGCCATATATAGCTCAGTATATTTTGAGATGATCGCCCTTGTTCACCAAGCTTCAGCTACAAAGGACTTCCTTCAATTTGCAGAATCCTTTGTCTCCTTGCAGAGACATCTGCACAAAGCCAGTCCTTTGGCTGGCCCACAAAGCTCCATTCCTTTTCTCCCAATTCATTGTTGCCTAGTAAGTTCTTATTGATTCCCTACTTAAGTGTTTTAATGTTTCTTCCTTGGAGAATGATTTCCTTTTTCTGACAACTACATTTTGCTCTTGGTAGGTTAATTTCAAAAAAAAAAAAACAAAACAAAACTCATGCTCCCTCAAAGGACATAAAGCCTCTGTAATGAACTATCTCATTAAATTTTTTGTTTAATAGCTGGTACTTCCTTTCGAAAGCTCCTTAAATTCCTCAAGGATAACCAACATGTCTGCATCACTCAGTGTTGAAATGCCCGTGCCTAGCACAACTCCTGGCACACAGTTGGCACAAAAATTTATATTTGTTGCAAGAATGAGTGAATAGTTGAATAAGTGCATGAACAAAGAAACAAACTACACAGCATATGAACACAAAAAAATTCTGGGAATATTGCTTTTGGGCTTAATATAAATATTTTTGCTATGATAATATGTATGGATTTATATTTTAATGCTTTAGTTTGATTGAATTTTGAATAACTTCTAGTGTTTTTTAATAATTAAGAACAGTGTCTACATGCACTTGTTTTATAAATGAGAATGTTCTTTATTCTTCTTCCTGGGGCAGGGTGACATAACAAAGGCATGTTCTCTAGTTCTGGCAAGGCTGTTGCATCTATAGAGACTCCCTGATTAAAATTCTGTCTCTTTACTAAACAGAAAAAGATGACTCAGAACACTTGGGGATCTAAAAGCCTCCAACGTAAATTTCAAATTTCTACTGTTAGAATGCAGTAGAACAAGTGCGATTGTAAACAGTTCCTTTTTCTAAGGACCTCCCCTATGTCTTTTTGTGAACCAGTAGATGAGGACAAGGAATAGTGAAAATGTTTACTTGCATAAACATGTACGTATGTGTTTCTTGTTGTTAGAGACAAAATAAATCTTGGAGAATATAGAAAGGTCTGTGCCTTAGGCAACGTTGCCCAGACATAGCTAATCTAATTTTCTAGTAAATCTTGGCATCTCTAACATTTATGACAGAATCTACAATATTCTTTTCAGAATAGTTGGATGCCACTAAACATTGCTGATTTACATTTGGTAAATAAGATGAACACAATGTGAAAGGTCTCTGGTTACTACTGATGATTAAAGAGTCTAAGACATTCTTGTTAAAAGGTGAAAATCAAATATCAGGAGGTGGTATTGGCATATCTTATTGCTCAAAAGGGTAAAATCTGCTTCTTTTCTCAAACTTGGCTGAGGCAGTTACCCTGATCTCATTACAGTTAACAATATGCCAAATACTCGAATCTGTTTGTTATTTGAGTGCATCTATTCTTCTAGATTTCAATATAAAATACAACCTGAATCCAAAGCCCTATTTTCTACCTTAACACACTCCACTCTCTTTTAGCCCTTAGCTTGATCTCAGAGCGAAAACAGCTTGCTAAAAGAGGTCATTCTTGATCACCGTATATCAAAGAAGTTCCCCCTTCACCAGTGTTTTCTGTTTTTCTATCTCAGTAACTTCTAATTAGGGTATGTATCACAATGTCTTTATCATTTATCTTTTTATTTCTTTTAAAAATATTTACTGCTAGTTCTTTTTTTAATTTTATTTTACTTTAGGTTCTGGGGTACATGTGCAGGTCATGCAGGGTTGTTGCACAGGTGCATACATAACCAGGTGGTTTGCTGCCTCTATTCCCCCTTTGACTATATCCGGCATTTCTCCCCATGTTATCCCTCCCCAACCCTGCTATTCCTCTCCAGCCCCCCCGCCAACTGCCCCCAGTGTGTGATGCTCCTCTCCCTGAGTCCACATGTTCTCATTGTTCAACACCTACCAATGAGTGAGAACATAAGTATCAGAAGGGTAGAGACCATGTTCACCTTTTTATCTTCATTTTTATTTCTGTAATTCCTAGAAGAGTACTATGCATAGAGTAAATGCACAAGAAATATTCAATGAATGGATTTTCTGATTATTTATTCAATAATTTTAGTATCTGTTATCTAACTGCATGAACATATATTATTATTCATATTAAGCAGACAGACAACTCAGGCTTAAAGAAAACGCATGACTTGCCCACTTTTGTTCAGCTAGTGAAGAGCAGAGGTAGAATTTGAACTTAGGACTTCTTTTTTCCACATCACTATTCAAAAAGCATTTTTCTTACTGTTCCCAGTATCCTGGGGAAAAGTGAAAGAATAGAAAACTAATATTTCTGAAGCCTCTGCTAGAACTTGCCCACATTATCTCACTTGCTATTTTTAACAATTCTGTGAGGAAGGTATTGCTTATTGCTACTGTCTTTTTCTACAGACATGTCCTTTCATCTTTGCTTAGCAACATATTAGATTGTGGAGTTTTAAAGCATTCATATATATTCAATTTCTCATTTGATAAGCTTTGGGTTTGACACTAATTTTTCCTGTTTTTTTGAACGTTAAACCAGTGATTATAATACATAGTTAGAGTTAAAATATTTTTGTGTGAGCACAAGGGGCTATTAGATGGTAAATCTCCAAGGTTAAATGGTGAATTTAGCACTTGAACCTCAGCTTCCAAAGCCCATCTACTTTTTTTAGCCAAACCATAGAACAATGTACTTTCTCCTTCTCATTAAAATAGATCTCAAAATAATCCACCAAGTTCACTGCATAGTTTGTTCTTATAATTTTATTGTAGAATCTTATGTAGCCAAGCATTTTTTGCAATACTTCTTAACCAAACAGAACCTCTGTATACCATCTAGGAACAGATAAACCCACATGAACAAATTTTGCCTTAGATAGGTAAATACTTAAAATATATATTTTCCCTGAGAGGACATAAAGCACTCTTTGGCTGATTAAAATGTTCAAATGAGTATTCATATTCCACTATTCTTTTAGTATTTATTTATTGAATATTTATACATTTTAAGATAGTGTACTAAGTGTTGGAGATAGAATGATAAATAATATCAACACAGACCCACCCTTTAAATGCAGTTAATATTTTAGAGGACAGATATAATTAAAGTAAATTCTTATGAGCACTGCAAAGAGATATAGAGGTTGCTAAAATTTATATGGCAAGGAAAAGTGACCCTTCTGGGGAATCAGGACAACTGTATAAGCTATTCATTGCATACGTCTGGGGGTGGGGGAGAAAATGGAAACTGGAAGAAGAGAAGGGAGTTGTCAAGGTGACATGATAATTCTGGCTTGCAAAACTGAATATAGATGGTGGTGCCATTTACTTAACTGGGTTACACTGGAAGAATGCCAGGTTAGTGTAATAAAATAACAAGAAGAGACATGTACATGTGGAGTTTGGGATGTAGATATCTCCAGAAGTCCTGGAGATATATGATCTAGAGCTTAGAGGAGAGGCCTGGGATATGTAAATGTGGAGGTATTCAATATTAGGTGATGAATGATGAAGAACTTATGTAAGGTTAGAGCACTAAGCAACTAATTATAAGTCTTAAGACTAGTCGTTGAGAAACTCTAGTGTCTAAAATCCAGATGGAGGCAGAGGATCCAGGAAAAGAGATTGAACAAAAGAGAGAGGTTGGAGGGTAAACATGAAAGGATGGCATTCTGAAGCCAGAGGAATAAGCTTTCAATAAGGTGGGAACTTTTTACTGTGCTAAAGTACTGAGAGGTCAAGAAAATGAAAAATAAAATATGATGAAGAGTTTCTTAGTAATCTTACTAGAGACACTGTGGCTTATTAACAGGAGTTAAAGCCAAGATGCAATAGGTTGATGAGTGAGTGGCAAGTAAAAGAAACAATAAGAGGCAGAGACTCTGGAGTTTCGGAGTTCCAGAGTTCAAATGGAGCAGCTGGCTTTAGATGGGAGGAAAGATGTTTTCTTTTTTAATTGAAGGAAAAGTTGAGGAGAAATTTGATACATTTTCAGTATTTTGTAAACATGGCAGCAAAAAGTAAGGGATACTTCTGTTTGATGGCATCCATTTTATTTGTACAAGAATATGTGGTATTCTAAGAGTGATGGGGCATTATCAGTTAGCTGTTGCTGAGTAATAAACAAACTCAAATCTTAGAGGCTCAAAATGACAGCCACTTATTGTTTCTCATGAGTTAATGGATGGCAATGGTGCAGTTCAGTGTATCTGGACTAGGTTCTATTGACTTGGGCTTGCTGCCTGTAGTCAACTGCCAGGTGAACTATGAGCTGGTTGACCTAGAATGACCTCAGCTGAGCCCATTCACTTACCCTCCAAGTTTCCTACAGTCCTACAGCAAGTTGGACAAGGCTTGCTCTAATACTAGTAGCAGTATTCCAGGAAAGAAAACAGTTGTGGACTGAATGTTTGTGTCACCCCTAAATACATATATTAAAGACCCCTAACCATCAATGTGACTGTATTTAGAGATAGGACTTTTAAGGAAGTAATTAAGATTAAATGAGATATTAAGAGTGGGGCTCTGATCTGACAGAATTAATATCTTTAGAAGAAGAGATACCAGACAGCTATCTGTTTCTCTCATTCTCTCTATTATGTGAGGACACAATGAGAAGGAGGCTATCAGCAAACCTGGAAGAGGTCCTCCATCAGAACCTGACCATGCTCTGCTCTGATCTTAAACGTTTAGCCTCCAGAACTGTGAGAAAATAAATTTCTGGCATTTAAGCCACTCAGTCTATGTTATTTTGTTATGGAGCCAGAACAGATGAATATAGAAACAAACAAAATATGTATGTCCTTTTTTAAGCTTCTGCTTGCATCAAGTATGCTACTACTTCATTGGCAAAAGCAAGTAGCACATCCACACTCAGATTCCAAGTTGGAAAGAACCCCAAAGTTATAGGGAGGGCATTCACTAAAGCTAGTTGTGCAACAAATACAACAGGGAGGGCAAAGTGGGTATGACTATTTGGCAAGAGTGAGCAATGTTTGTTCGCTGTGCATTGTGTAAAATTGATTGACAAGATAAACATATTAGAAGTTTTAGTCTGTGATGAAGGCTGGTTTCAGTTAGTAATTATGAAGTTGTAGTCATACTAATCAACGTTGTCTTATGACATTTTTCCCCAAGAATGCTAAGGTACCAGATATATTAGTCAGCTTGGGCTACCATAATAAAATAGCATAGACTAGGTAGCTTAAAAGAGCAAAACTTATTTTCTCAGAGTTCTGGTGGCTGGACGTCTGAGAGCAAGGCTTTCTTCCTGGCTTGCAGAGAGTTGTCTCTCACTACTCTCACTACGTACTTATGTAGCCTTTCCTCGGTACATATAAACCATGGTCTTCCATATAAAGAGAAATTTCTCTCTCTTCATCTCCTTATAAAGCCACCAATCCTGTAGAATTAGGACCCCATCCTTATGAAATCATTTAACCTTAATTACCTCCTAAAGGTCCTATCTTTACATACAGTCACATAAGTTGTTACTTTTCAAAATATGAATTTTGTAGAGATCATTCGGTTTATAGCACTGGGGTACATAAGAGAGAAGACGGCATTTTTTATAAAGGTTTTGCCAGATGATAAGGAAAATACAGAGGATCAATGGAATCAGTGTTATTGGTTAAAGATAATTTAAAGTCCAAACTGAAAATGGAGGGTAGAGGGAGAGAAAGAAAGTGATGGAGAAGGAGATGGAGAGAAAGAAAACAGAGTTGCCACTCTTTGGAAATGCAATTGCATCTAATAGCAGTGGTGGAGCAGTCAAGCTGAAAATATGTCAGTTAGGCAATTAGAATTAATTATCTGGGATATAGAGTAGTTTTAGGGTTGACATGATTTGGAGTGTATTCATGGACATGGATCATGGAGGTTAAGAAAATTTCATGGCAGAGGAGGATGAAATAGAACTGAGAGGGCAAGTGTGTTGTAAAGGTTGCTCGTATGTGTTGATGTCATCAAAATCCAATGGCAGGGACTTGGTGGGACAAAGCCCATGCAAAAACAGTAGTGTTTTTAAGAAATGAAAAGATTGACTCAGAAAGATGTGAATGACACCAACTAGGGACATTTCCCTCCCTTTAATGTTTCTGAATAATCATCAGTAAAATGCATACATTGGGCTTTAAAATTTTATTTATAGGAATCATCACCTCACAATTTGCAACATGAAGCTCTTCCAGTAAGAGGAGTAAGTGTTTTGTCTTCTGAAGCACTCAAAGAAATGAGATAGGTCAGTTTTTCTACATTTAGATAATCAGCCAAAGAAAGGCCAAGACTGAGGTTATGTGACTTGCTATTTTACTTGTTTTTCTAGCTTTTTAGCTGACAGATGGCTCTTCAATTTTTCCTCCTCTTGAAGCTGCTGCTTTGGTAAGTCAATCTTCCATTCTCACATGTCTGAGATCTGGAGGGGCTCAGAGGCCTGAGTTAATTTTCTGTGTGTTTATATAGCACCTCTCATTGTAGTCTTTTTGAAGAAGGTTAATACTATTCAAGAAAGATGCCATCAGTCTTCTTCCCAGATGAAAAATGCTAAATACAGGAGCAGCCAAGTTTAACGGTAAAACATTAAACAGACATTATCCTACGCCCACTCTACCTTTCTTGACACGTTTTTCACTTGGAAATAATACAAACTACTTTTAAGGTGCATGGTTCCTGATAGACCTTTCAAAATATTATACCTCCTTTTATTTTATTCCCAATAGTTGCACATAGAAGACATATGGATCTGGGGTTTTAAGTACAAAATGCAAGTTTCCATCTTAATTTGGTAAGATTTTCTGATTTCCCTTAGGAGAAATTGGCTTACTTCCTCCCAATCAATATAATAATAATTAATAGTACCTCTATAAGAACAATGAACACATTCAATATGCTTATCTTCTTAATTTTTTTTTTGAGATGGAATCTCACTCTGTCACCCAGACTGGAATGCAATGGTGCGATCTTAGCTCACTGCTATCTCCACCTCTGGGGCTCAAACAATTCTCCTGCCTCAGCCTCCTGAACAGCTGGTACTAAATGCATGCACCACCACGTCTAATAGTTTTTGTATTCTTAGTAGAGACGGTTTCACCATGTTGGCTAGGCTGGTCTTGAACTCATGACAGGTGATCTGCCTGTTTCAGCCTCACATAGTGCTGGAATTCCAGGCAGGAGCCACCCCTCCCAGCCATTTTTTAAATTTTGAAATGACCCACATTTAGCACAAGACTTGACAATTAATAACAACTAGCATGTATGTTATGTGCCTACAACTAGCTAAATACTTTACTATTGTTCATTTATTTAACTCTCTTAAAAAATATATGACAATAGAAACTGTTCAGCTAAATAAAGTTTCGGGGAAAGAATTTCTGGCAGAGGAATTGTAAAGAAAACCTGGAGTCAAAAGAGTTTGTCACCCTTGAAGATATTAAGGAGTCCATTATGTCTTGGACTGCAGACAGTTAAAGATTAAATGGAAAAAATGGAAAAAACCTTACTTGGCAGCCAGGAGTCAGATTGTAGAAGATTTTATGTCACTTTAGGATATGGAATTTTATATTAAGCAGAATGGAAAGTCATTCAGAGTTTCAGTAAATAATTACCTCATAAGTGTTGAGTGAATTTAACTGAAGACAATATTTATAATATTATTTAAATATATCATAAGAGATTGCAGCATCTGTAAGCTAATGTTGGTTTTTAAACACATGTCTCTGCCCAGTTGTCTTAACATAAAACATATATTATTCTGTGGTCCTTATATACCAAATATAAAATGATATAGACTGAGGAAGTTTGTAAAGGAAAGAATCTAAGGCTACCTTGAAGACAGGTCTCTCTCCTGCTTTTCTCTGATTTCCTGCTCAGATCTGGCAGAAAAGCCCAACCCATAGGAAAGTGAGAGGGGAAGGAAGCTCTGATCTGTAAGAACTCTGAAGGTTCTTACAGATCAACCTTCTGGGGAAGAGTAGGATAGAAAATAATGGGTCAGGATAGAACAACAGTGAGAGCTTGAGGTGAATGTTAAATTTGTGTTCTAGGTGCCTAACTTCACCCTTGTCCTAGGTCTGGGATTAAAAGTGAATCTGATTTTTATTTACTTGTAGCCAGAAATAGCCTCATTAATAGAAGATATTTAGAACACCTGGATTGGAATAGTTTACAGTTGTTATGTCTTCAGCTAACTTGCTTCATCTTCTGTAAACCATACTACCCTCATCTATAAGATGTGTTTGCCTTGAAGGTTCACAAGGTTAGATAAAATGCTTAGGGCACTAGCATTGTAATGCGCAGAAAATATAGTGACTCCTCTGTGTTCATGGAGGATTTGTTCCAGGGACCTTGCAGATACCAAAATTTATAGATGCCCAAGTTCCTTATATAAAGTGGCATGCTATTTGCATATAACCTATACACACCTACCCATATATTTTAAATCATCTTTAATTGCTTATAGCACCTAATACAATGTAAATTCTATGGAAAGATTTGTTACATTATATTATTTTTATTTGTACTATTTTTCATTAGTGTATTGTTACTCTGTTGTTTTTTCTTAAAAATTTTGGATTGGCAGTTGGGTGGATGCAGAACGCTCTGATGTGGAAACTGCAGGTGCAAAGGACAAGTTATAGTAGAGCATAATTATTATGCTGCTGATGAATTGGAATTAGATTGAATTTCTACTCAGACTTGCTTGTCTTTGTCTTCCTTGAAGCTTGATGTCTTTCCAAGGAGCACAGGTCATTGGATTTTAAGCCACAAACCAAGTAAACAGAGATACCTTGAGATTGGAGAGCATGGCTAGTTTAGTTAAAGTCACATTGAGGTGGTATTCTAGTTACTCTGGATGATTCAAAGAATATGAACCTATTCTTTGCCCACAAAGAGCTTACTGATGAATTTCAAAAATTAGGAAAATTATGTATTAATGGAAAGTAAAACTATGTTTCAGAATTTATTTAAATTTTCCTTTGAAGATTTTTTCGCAGTGCCTAAAGGAGCAGGGTTAAAGCATAAAATGTCTCATGTCAACCTATACCAAAATTAGAGTCAAAATTTGTAACATTTTTTAATGAATAAAATAATTTGAGGCTCTATTAATGCATAATATAAAATGCAGCCTATAAAACACTTTTTGAAGAGAAATTAAATTCTATACAATAAGACATAAAAATTCTATAATCTGTCATAGTTCTTTGGCATCAGAGAGAAATACATGACACCCAAGTTAGCTAAGAGTGCACAGTTGGTGGAGAATAGATTCTATTACCATGGCAACCTGATTTGAGATTCACAAGGTATGTTTTAAACTAGGCTCCTGACTTGGGAATGAATACAAGCAAATAATTAGATAACTAAATTGATGAAACAGCACGTGAGAAGTACAAGTATATTTAAGGAAAAAATTTCTCCCAAATCTAAATTATCATCTGTCTATGATGAATCAAATAATACTAGCTTGCATTCAGCAGTGATTTCTATTTCAAGCTGTTCTATGTAAAAACTTGGGTCCTTTCCTTTTATCTAGATCTATTGTGTGTGTGTGTGTATGTACGTATGTGTGTGTGTGTGTATATATATATATAAATAATATAAATACATATATATTCTATTTTATATATATATATATATATATACTTGAAATAGTTAATTGTATAAAACGTAACCAAATAGAGTTTCCTTATCTATAAAATGAAGGGATTGGAATAGAGGATGTTTCAGCTTCCTAATTAGTGAGGGTAATGAGATGGAGGCTGTTTGTTTGTGATCCCTGCAGTGCTTTGGTGGAGCCTTTTAAATTCTTCCTCAGTAGTCTTAAAATTCTTTTTTCGCTCAGTTATTTGGTATGTGGTTAGACATGGAACAATTTAGAGACAAATGTGAGATACCTGTTCAAATTATTTGAAGCTAAAAAAAATTGTTGGAAACATGCAAATATTAGCATATGAACTTCAAGGCAAGAAAATCCTGCCATATGTTAAAAATGGCTGGATTATAATTGAAAAGTTATTGGCAACGTGGCAGCTTCTCTGTCTCTCCATCATCATCATCATCATCATCATCATCACTTCTCTCTTTTCTTTCTACATTTGCTTTATTACATTTGCTTTATTACTTTTTCTCTGGTGCCTACTTTCTTTGATCTATATGCATATGGGCCCCACATGACTGCCTCATACTCAGGCCTACATTATACTTTAGTTTGGGTACTTAGTAGATATCATCTAGAACCATGATTTCCAAAATATTTCCTTGTGAGATCCAGAGCTATGAATTCCTGTGACAGGTAAAAAGAGTTCAGTACAGATGCAACCATCCTTAAGGCATCCTTAAACCATCCACAAACAAACTATATATATATATGTGTGTGTGTGTGTGTGGTGTGTAAGCATGTACACACATACATTTCCTCCTGTATTCACTAAAATAATATTTAAATTATTTAACTCCTTACATATTTTAGAGTTGTCACCTGAAACTTCTCATCACAAGTTTAATAGTTTCAAAATATGTTTTCTGGTTAATTGTTTATACTCTATTGGCTTTTAATACATGCCCTCCCCAATATGTTTGGCTATCATTCAATCCAGTGAGGGACCAAATAGATTAAAAGACAAGGAAAGAGTAATTTACTCATTTTTCTTCCTGCCTACCTGGGTCTGGGACTTCTCATCGCATCTTCTTCTGCCCTCAGACTGAATTCTACTATTGGCTTTCTTGACTCACCAGCTTGCAGATGGCAGTTTGTGGGACTTCTTAGCCTCCATAATTGCATGAGCCAATTCATACTGATGATATATAAGTAGACCAATACCTATCTATCTATAAATATAATATGATATACATATGTTTCACTGGCTCTGTTTCTCTGGAGAACTCTGACTAGTACTAATCATAGATAAATGAATGGGTAGGTAGGTAGATAATGAAGAGACACATAGATGGCTAAAGGCAGGAGCCTTGCCATGAATCTGTGGAGGAGTAAAACTTCCATATTTCTCACTAACATGATGACCTTTTTGTTCGTTTTCTTGGGTATCTTTCTTAGCAACTATGAACTTTGACATTTCCCTTTGGTGCTTGAATGATTCAGACTTAAGGGCAATGAACACTGACAAGATTCATTGCAGGCAGGAGAAATGCTATTTTTCATTTACAGCATGGGGAAAAAAGCAATTTTGAAAGGGAGGGGTTAGTTATGGAAAATTAGAAGACAACACAGTTTTTTCAGCAATATCATCTTTAGAACAGACTACATGCAGAAGCTGAGTATCTGGAGGTAAATTTCCCTAAAAACATGCGTGCCTGTCTAAACCTCAGAAAGCCTGCATGTGTATAACCTCATGATGCAACTTGCTCAGTTTGAAGACTGATTTCTGGACTCTGCCAGTGCTTCAAATAATATGGACTATATGGATGAAATGTTTTGAAAACATGTGAGATACTTATTTGGAAAAACAGAAAAACGATATTTTAGATCCAGCTCCAAATATGATGGTGAATTCTGGAGATGTGGCCACAGAATTAGGCTTAAAGCTCTGCAGGTGATTCTGATATATATGGCCTTCTAGATGATTATTTTGGAAACACTACTGTAGTCCTAACAACAAAAGAGCAATAAAAGGGAACTTTAATAATTTCCCTACCTCTCAGCATACGTAAAAGGAGATCGAGTTCATAACTCCTAGCAATATTTTTCAAATCTCCCATTCTTTTTCCGTAACTCCTTCATGGCCAATATTCCCACTGCCATTACCCTCCAAAAAGCAAACCAAACCAACATCCCCCACTCCACCCTCCACTACTGAAAGTCTTTCTCCTTCTTCTCTCACCTCTTCCTACAATTTTTATCTCCCAATTCTGTGTTAGTTCGTAAAAAAATGTACAAGAATAATGAGAGCAAATACAGATTTGCTGCTAAGGGCAGAAGACAGGCAGATACTTTGATGCACAGAATGTGGAATTTGATGCCTTTATCCTGCCTCCTGTAAACTCATTGATTGGAGAGAAGCCTCATGAAAGAGGTGTTCCAGGAAGTCTGCATGAAATGTACCAAAAAATAATAAATATGCTGAGTCTTAGGCTTACTATACCTTACTTATTGCCTTTTACACACATACATGGCTCCATAAACTTGTAAGAGAGGGTTTTGAGGCTACACAAGCCCCATGGCTTGGGTTTCTCTCACTTTGATCAGAGCAATTTGCAGACAGAAATGATTTTTTAAAACTCAGTTTTAAAATACTGAGTTCATCTATATCTGAATTGGCAGAGATACCTTCTGAAGAATAAAATAGATAAGAAAAGTTATGGCAGGCTGGGTTCTCTGGAAATGTGTGCAGAAATGTGTGGGCTGCAAGAGCTTTATTAGGGTCAAAACTGGTGAAAGAGATGGGAGAAGGAAGGACTGGATACAGGGAGAAATTTAATTGCCATGCAGGATTGACAAAGCCTTGGCCAACCCTGCTGGGATCTCTGGGTTTATATGGATGGACAGAGTTGCCTCATTTTGGCTGAAATTGTCAGGTCCTTATATCTTCATTTCTCTCAGTCACAAAAATGGACTTCCCTGGGAAAAAAATGACCTGGGAAGAGATTGGTCTCCACAGCTAAGTCAGACCCTCTGAATGGGCTCACTGCTAAAGATTGCCTGCTGACCACACTCCCCTCACCTTGGGAACCTCTATGAAAAGGAATCTAGGTCATGCCTTTCTAAGTCTACCTTGGAAATGAGCAGTGAAATAAAGAAAGAAGGAGAAAGAAAACAGTAGTTTTGAACATGAAAAGACAGAAGGGGTTTTGGAAAGGGGCATGAGAAGTGGGAAAAACAGCTATCACACTAGAATGCCTTCAACTTTGGAGAGAGAGATGGTGAAACAACATTCTAGGATATTCTGTGCTTTATTCAGTTAAATTTCCTATCAGCATTTTTAAAAAGAGAATCATTATATATGGAATAATTGTGTCTCCCCAAATTCATATGTTAATACACTAAACCAAAGCCCACCAAATGTGATAGTATTAGAAGTAGGACCTTTGTGAGATAATTAGGATTAGATGGGGTCATGAGGTCAGAGCCATCGTGAATACAATTAGTGCCCCTGTAAGAGTCATGAAAGAGGTTGCTTCTCCCTTCTACTCCCTGCCATGTAAGGATAGGATGAGAAATCGGCAGTCTACAACCCATAAGAGGGCTTTCACCTGACCATACTGGCACACTGATCATGGACTTTCAGCCTCAAGGACAGATATTTAAGAAATAAATAGCTGTTGTTTATAAGCCACCCACTGTCTTGTAGTTTTGTAGTAGCAGCCTGAGCTAACTAAGACAAGGCTTAAGTAAACATTTCAATTCCTTTTCAGTTCTTGTTCTGTCTGCCATACTAGGTCTAGGCTGAATTCAGGTTTTTTCTGAGTAACAAAAGGATTAACGCTCCCTTGTTTAAAACCTTCTGTGACTTTCCATGATCTTCAAGATAAAAACTTCCCAAAATAACAGAAAAGATTTTGCCTTTGGTTGAGGTCAGTCTCTTCTCTTTCCCCTTGCTCTTACAGGAGGGTACATTCAAGCCACATCATAAATACCTAGTTGGTTTGTACACATCTGTCCAACTTTTCACACATACCTTTTCCTCTGTTTAAATCACTTCTCTTCACTTAGCTTTCTCTTCCCTCAAATTTCAACTCAAATACCACTTGCTCAGAAAGTCGTCCATAATGCCAACGCCACAATTGTACTCTCCCTCACAACTGTATTTTTTCTTTCAAACTATTCATAATACTCTAAATTATTAATTTATCTTAATTTCTATATTCCCTAAGAGGCTGAAAATTTGATGAAAACAGGGAAGCATCGGTTTTGTTCATCACTGCATCTCAGTGCTTCATGTGGGAAAGGAAGGTTTTAATGGTAGAGTTATCAGTGATAAACAACTGATCATGGGAGAGAATTCTAAAATGGGCTGCTGCAATACTGAAAAGAGAATTAAATTATTGGTAGTATCTTTAGAGTTGGAATAAGAGTAATTATTATTGTAACAATGATAGTAATAGTAAACACATCAATTATACAGCATGCCATGCACAGATCTAGGTGTTCTAGATACATTATTTTGTTTCTTAAATAATATGATGAGATGGGAATAATTATATCTACATTTTTCCATTGCAGGAACTAAAGAAAAGAAATGATAAATAAATTCTCTAGTGTCACACATTTTGCAAGTATTAGAGTCAAGGATATGAACTCAGGCAGTATGGTTCCCAAAGCAGCACCCACAATATTCAATTCTGTCGCTTTAATATTTGAGTCTGACATTGATAATGACAATAGAAATGGGTCTTTATTAGGATTTTTTAATTTAAAATGTAGATAGTATGTAGTTCTATGATTTTCTTGGTGAAAAGTAAACTCCCTCCTCCATTTCCTTTTCTGTCAGATGAATGGGCACCTACTGGGTACTCTGATCAGTTGTTAGCTGTGTCTGCCTAAAGTCTGTTAGCTATTTAGCTGAGGGAACTACAGAAATTATGAATGATTTAACAATGTCTTTTGAGGTTACATAATAAAATAATAAAACAATTAAAGTCATGACCTATAGAAAAAATGGACTTGGGTGAAACTACCACCTACTTTGGAGCAAAAAACTTTTGGACCTATTTCTACATTTGTAAAAGGAGACATTCATCATATCTTACTTAAAAGGATACTATAAAGGATAAATAAGCATAGTATTTTCTGTAGAATAAATAAACGACAGAGAGAAAAAGGCCCATTTTATTTTTTCACCCTCATCCCAAATTTTTCCACGCTACCTATTGTACCAACTTATAACTTCTTTATAAACCAATCATAGCTAGTTTAGTTTATGTACATTTAGTCAGATAATAAAATCTGAACAAACTTTATCCAGTGGATTATCACTGTGACTTATGTCCAAGGTTATAATAACTATGCATTGCATTTTATAATACTTTTATGCCCAAGGCAAATGTAATTAAGGTTGTCATAACCCTGCTTGTACAATCACACTTGATTGGATGTTAATGTGTGTAACTTTGAATTACACCAGTTCCTAATGGGTTTTTAAAACATTTTAGTATTTTTGTGTCATGAGTCTTTTATTGTTTTCTCAGCTCTAATCTAGTCTATGGGCAACCATTTTTCCCATCAGCACCCATAACATACACTGCTAATCATCAAAGTTTTCTTTCCAACTGAGCCTTGACAGAGTCTCCAAATCATTCTTAAATAGCCAAACAACTGATTAGAGTTGGCCTGGGAAACATTCGTCATTCCAGGAAAGAGAAATCAGAAAAGTGATGTTAGTAAGAGCTAAAGAAAAAGGGAGAGTTAGTAAAGTTTTATGAAAGAGTACTTGAATTATAAAGGCAATGCAGATAAGAAAAATGATTCATCTTAATAATCTGATTCAGTCTGTAACCCCATATTACATTTTTGCTTTAAATTATACCATCCTCTTTTCTGTTTCTGTATTTATATCTCCAATGAGGGAGTAAAATAGGTTTTATATCAACTTAGTATTAAATTATTATTCATGTGTTTTTACTTTAGCCAAGTCAATTTCATTTTTTAAATCTCCACTACATATAAGGAAGCTCATTACAAAAGATAGGTGGGAAAAGGACATGCCTGGCTTGCTCCCACTAAATTTTAAGGCCCTTTTAAGCAGCCAGTTCACACTTGTAAGATTATTCGAAAGTGGGAAATAATGGATAGAAGGAAGGAGGAAGTAGATAAAATAAGGAACATTGGAAGGGGTAGATACCTGAGATTTTAATTATGTGGTTCTTAGTATTTTAAGGGTCTCACGTCTTTCTGAAAAGTTGATGAAGGCTATTGGCCTTCATTCCTGTCACTGTCATCAGTAATTTTTAAGTTTTGTATGCAATCTCACTGACCACTAGGGACACCCATGGATAACAACATAATCACTTCTGCATTAGCTAGATGTGGCTTTCTAGAAGACAAAATTAGATTACTCACCAACATTAAAACAAGGGTATGATTTCTCCCATGACCAAAGTACCTTAAAGAACATGTCAGATTCTAAGTAAGCCAGAGGCTTCCTCAATTTTCCATTCATCATTTTAGAGCACTGTTTCCCACATTTTGGCTATTTGCCTACCACTTTCATGGTTTTACTTAAATCTGTATAAAATAAAAATATTTAATTCATCTAATATTTTTAAAACCCATTTTCTAACAAATAACATATACATTTTCTATTTCTATGGTAAATGTAAAATTAATATATCTTTTATATAGATGTTATTTCTATAGTGATGTATCCTATAAATTTTAATGTATTACCTCCACTTTAGAGATGTGGAAAGTGAGACCTGAATATTAAAATAACTTGGGTAAGTTTTCCCTGATGATACATAGAAGAAGTAAGATTCAAGTACAGGTATGACTGGCTTTACAGCCTCTGCTCTGAGTTACTGAGTTTGTTATTTGTTAGGTTTTTGTTAGGCTATAAAACATTAAATATAAAGAATGTAGACAGACTTCACTGATAAGTTGGCTCACTAATAAATTGGCTATATATATATATATATATATATATATATATATTTAATTTCCTCTATAAGAAAGTTAGGAAAAGGTCTTATAAGCATATTAAAAACTGGCTAAGCTTAGGTCATTTATTTTGAATCTTTCTGATAGGAGTGACGGGTCTGTTTTTTTTTTTTTTTAAATTTGTTTGATTGATGATTGATTAGAAACAACCTTTCCCCCATTAGAATATATTCTGGTGAAAATGTCAGTTAAAGTGCTCTGCTATGCCTTGGAAAAATAATTGACATGTCACTGAGAGCTGGCCAATCAAATGCTGTCTCTCTGAAATGTGAAAAGGAGCATGTTAGTGAAAATAAACCAAAAAATGCTTGGACCTAATTCATTCCATTGCACACTCCCTAAAAGATGTCTATTATCTCTTGTACCTCCACCCAATGCTTTTCTGGCCCTAGCTAAACCTGGATGTCTCTTCCATTCTAGGAGCTCTAAGATACCCCGTCAATAAAGTATTTATCTGCTTCAGTTGGCTAGTCCATTTCTAATAGTTCAAATAAGAATTTTAAAAGATGCCATTCTTGTTTTTAAATTTCTCTCCAGAAGGATCAAACTAATTTACATTTCCATCAATTGTATATGAATGTGTTAAGGTAGTATTTTAAAGGAAATAGAGAAAAATACCCAAATGACAAATGGGAACTGGCAATGTTTTCATTGGAATTTGCTTGTTCAGAAACATTTTCTCTTCTTTCATTAAAGCAAAATGATTCTTGGCTTGCAGTTAATATCAAAGTAAATAATGACACCTCTACTTCAAAGTTAGAAAATTCATTTTTCATGGGGTTATAATTCCCTTAGCAAACGCAAATATCTTGATTATGTTCTGTGAAAATGTTCTTTATAGCAGTATGCTCAGATCTCCACTGGAGTCGCTTTGAAACTTGTCCAATCTTGCCAGCAAGTAATCATCTAGTAGATGTTTCTGTGAATAAACATTCAATTTACTGCAATGATTTGCAGATTAATTGTGCCTGTCTCTCAGTAGCTGTCTTTATTCAACTGCATATAGTAGCAATGAATATATGAGTGTAAAAATAACTATGTATATATTATTTTAAATGGTAATTAGAAAGCAAATCACCTGTAAAGCTGATGGAAACATTGTTAGGTTGTATTGAGTTTGAAAATTCTCATTTATGTTTAGTGTTAAATTTAAATGTAAAAAAAACAAAAGAGTTAAAAAAAAATACAAGCATTGAGCTATGAAGATGATGTGGTTACTGACACTGAAACTGGTGACAAATTTTAAGAGTAAAGTATTTCCTTCCTTGGGAATGAAGACAGAGAAGGAAACCTGTAATTAAAGCATTTGTGTTGAGGGTGGAGGAGTCTCTAGCAGCAATGAACCTCAAAAAATAAACAAGCTGACTGATTCAGCTCAAAGCAGAACAGATGCTGTTCAATAAAGTGAATGTTTTTAAAATTATGAGAAGTAAATAAGTTCCCATGATTGTTGGTAGAAATTAGTACATCAGTTTTAAATGTTGGCAATATTCAGACAGAGAAGTGTAATTCCATTTCAGCGGGCAAGTTTGAGTTTCAGAATTAATTATCCTCTGCGATCATTCCATTAGAAATATCCCACTGGAGATAGCCAGAATGGAACAGAAAATTTATGGTGAATGATTATGTGCAAATTTCTAAAGGGAAAAGACACTCAAAAAACATTTCTTCCCCTTTCATATCACTCTCCATACATGAATCAACTCCAACAAAAACCAGAAAATATTTATTGAACATTCATTAAGTCCAAGACACTGTACAAGAAACTGGAGATATGGTTGTAAACAAGTGGGTCAAACTGGCTTTCCCCTCCAGGAGAGAGAGAGACATGTAATGTATTTGTGTGTGTGTACATGTATGTGTGTATAATATCATTTCAGGAAGTTATATGAGTCACAAAGTCTGTTAGAGCATGAGAGAAGGTAGATGAGACCAATTTAAAAAGCATGGGCAGGAATAAGCTTTCTAAAGGTGACATTTGAATACACTCTTGAATGAATTCAGGAAATTAGCGAAGATTTCCTTGCCAAGGAAACAACAAATAAAAATGCTCAGGTGTGGGAATAAGCTTGACATGTTTGAAGATAAACATGGGAGGTCTTCATTTCTAAAGTTAAGTGGGAGAAGGGGAGAATAGTACATGATGTTGAAAGGGAATTATGTATGAGCAGAACATGTAGGGTCTTGTAGATCATGATACTTAGTTTGAACAATATTTATTTAATGAATGGAGTTTGATGGTGAACCATTTGAGTCCTTTGATCATAGAGTCATGGTCAGCTGTTTCCTTGTTTTCTACCTTTTTCCCATTAGATAGAAGAGTCTGCAAGAGTTTGGTGACATTCGTCTTATTCACTACTTATGTTCTTAGTATCTAGCATCGTGTGTATGTAAAGCATTAAGCATACACTAAGCATCTGTAGACTGTAACTGGATATAAATCTGGTTCCAAAATATTAGTGAAACTTCATGTTTTAGCTACACTTTGCAAAAACGAAGAGAAAATACTATGGTAATTAGAACTTAGAATCAAATACATGTATTTTTAGCTAAATAGATGATTGGGACAGTACTCTCCTTCCCCACTTGGGCATATGTCTTTTTTTTTCTATTTTCATAAGGGAAATCAAGCAAGATGTAAATGCTGTTACTTCAGGCAGTGCCTTTGTAGACTAAACTTTGTCCTTCAAACACAGTGCTCATGTTAATTAGAATAGACCAGCCAGGAATATTACAGGCTTAAGATACTCTGTAGGTTTACGTCACCAACATGCATCAAATTGAATATTTGTCATATTTCTCTTTGTGATAACTGAATCATTTCAACTTTTAAGATTTTTATTTAAGATAGCACATTAAATAGAGAGTAAAAAGGTTTTGGTTCTCCTTGCAGATTTTAGGCAAATATGAATCTAGATTTTCCCAGGCAATATAGAGGATTTTTATTAATAAAAATGAAATTATTGTCAAATAGTGAATACTATTTACATTGCTGTGTGCTAAAGGTTGGAGAAACTTTTATTGTAATTCTGAGATATTACTACTGCCTGGAAATTTCCTGACTCTTTCCTTAATTTTCATCCTAATAAAGTCATATATATTCTTTCAAACCCAGACTCAGATTAAATATCTATTGATATGACCACACTGGGCAAAATTAATTACCAATTTTTTTATATCCTCGCTACCTTTAATTCATAAACTTGTCATATTTTTTTGAATTCATCAGTTCGCAAGTCAATCATCTCCACTTTGTTGAGAGCTTCCCTAGAAAATGGATTCAAATTCATCTTCTCCATCTCCTCAAAGTTTAGCAAAGTCTGACGTGTGATGAACTCTTGTAAAAAGCTAAGTGAATTAGTACACATTGATATGATATTATTTATTTGTCTAGATTGGGGCTCAGAGTTTTCCATTACTCTGAAAGCAGCACACTATTGGTCTCCTGTTCAAAGATAATTTACAGTTTCTCTCTGGAGATAAAATGAACACAGCTAAAGAGAAGCAAACAAGTTAGGGTTTTCTTACAGAAATAATTTTTATGTTGACCACTTTGACTGATCAAGTTCTGGAAGCCAAAGATAAAGTGTTTTTCATAAAAGATTATATGAGGTGCAGTGGCTTGTGCCTGTAATCCCAGCTACTTAAGAGCCTGGCGCAGGAGGATTGCTTGAGGCGAGAAGCTCAAGATGAGCTTGGGCAACATAGCAAGAAAAAATAAATAAATAAATAAATAAAAGAGGAGATGATATTGACTAGTCTAATAAAGAATGAGAGGGTGGGATGCCTGGTGACTGTGAGTGCCAAGGAAAACTAGCTTTAACTACAGCCATGGTCATAATTTATAATCTACAGGACTGGAACAAATAATGTCAAATAACATTTTTTTTGAATGACAGGAATGACAATTTTATTGAATGACAGGAAGAAAAGAACTAAACTCCTTAATCTTGGGATGCTATCTTAATACCCATGAATAAACTTGATTTGGGGTAGAGGCTCTATATGATTAGATGGAGAAATTTTTTTTAAAGTTTGAATTAATCATTTATGGAAGAGAGAAAGAGGGAAAGTGATTTCATATATTTTTTCGCAGCTTTTTATTTTTATTTTTTCTCTCCATTACCATGTTTTCCTACCTCTTCTTCTCTGCCCCTTCTAACTCTCCACCTGTCTTGCTTTCCTTTTCTCTAAAAAGTGTTGATTGGAGGAAAAAATATATAAAAGCTGAATATTGATCTCAATTGTCTACATGACAGATTCATATCAAATTACTCCAGCAAAAAATATCTAATTTTCCTTTGAAATAGAGGTAAATTTGATTCAGAACACACTACATAACAAATTGGTAAATTAAAAAAAAATAAGGAACATTTTCTTTTTTGAGGAAATTTAATTTTAAGTTTTTAGATAACCTACAGCTTTGACTTAACTTGCATTTCACTAATGTATTATCATAAATTGCCTTGCCTTTTTGCCTCTGACTCTTCTCCAGTACAAGGCTTAGCTGTCAATTGTAAAGAAGCAAGGAGAATATTCTGATTTCTGTAGAAACGGCAAGTGGTCAAGGAGAAAGTCTTAGTCAGTGCTGTAGCCATGACATGTTAGTGAGTATTCGTGGGGTGCACTGATCATGGGCAGATGAGTATGTGCACACTGAAGACTGGCCCTTAGGAGGGGCTGACGTCAATGCAGCATCTGCCCTTCTGAAGCATGCTGGGCTCTTTTATTACTGAAATAGCTCCACAGAGTGTCTTGGGCTGGCCTGAGACATAGCAACAGCTGTGTTTTTTTCCTCCTTCCCTAAGAACACAAATGACTGTATTTATGAGAAGGGTCTGCATGGACAAACAGAATTCTCATTTGTTTTTTCCCCCACCGAGTTAACTACAAACATATCCACAAGGAGGTGGGCAAACTTACTCCATGATCTAGAACATCCGCAAAATGCTTGCTGAATTTAAAAGTACTGATTTAGAACTTCAGTACATGACACTCTAAAAGGGTGTTGTGGGAGGCTTTTGGAATTTGATCTTCTTTTTGATGATTCTTGATTAGTGAGTGTCGCCACCATCCAAGACAACGTTACATGGAAGGTATGGCACCTAGGGCCAAGAAGCTTTTGAAGGGCTTCTGAAAACATTTGAAATTAGACATAAAATTTACATACATAGATATAAACCCAGAAAAATTAAAATTATAATGGTTTAGCTAATTGTCCATGAATTATTTTATAATTAGCCAATTGCTCAATGCAAATCTTACATACATGTAAAAAATTATAAAGTAGATTTAACCTAATAAGGTTAAAATTGTAAGAAAAAATTAATAATGGAATTTATAAGAACACAATTATAAAAATTAGAGGATTCCACTTTGTTATAATTACTTATGATGTTCAATAGTTTTTAAGTATATTGTAATATGCCTATTACAATATAGGGTAAGGATACCCAAAGTGGAAATGCATGGACTATGAGGGTACCAGAATGGTCCTAAAGTCTTCTATTCACACATAAATACTTATGAGTTCTTTCTCCTTACTACACCACTCATCTGTTTACTTCTTTCTATTCCCATGCCACTAGAGTCCCCTTCACTACTGTTTATCATCTGAACTCACTTTCATTTTCTAACAGTGGTTCTTCCTGCCTCCAACTGTGCTGACTCCTTTAGATCATCCCCACTGCAGCTTAGTGTAATCCATCATATTCTGACTCTGTTCTTCCCTCCAAGGACCTCCCAGTATAGTATGGTTGGCTGTGTCCCAAAACTCATCTTGAATTGTACTTCCCACAATCCTCACTTAGCGTGGGAGGGATCCAATGGGAGGTAATTTAATCACGGGGGCAGTCACCCTCATGCTGCTCTCCTGGTAGTGAATGAATTCTCACGAGGTCTAATGATTTTATAAGGGGCTTTTCCCCTTTTTGCTGTGCACTTCTTGCTGCCACCATGTGAAGAAAGGCACGTTTGATTCCCTTTCCACTATGATTGTAAGTTTCCTGAGGCCTCCCCAGCCAAGCTGAACTGTGAGTCTATTAAACCTCTTTCCTTTATAAATTACCCAGTCTCGCATATGTCTTTATTAGCAGCATGAAAATGGACTAATACAGTAAATTGGTACCAGGAGTGGGTGCTGGTTTAAATAAAAATTGAAAATGTGGTAGTAACATTGGAACTGGGTAACAGGCAGAGGTTGGAACAGTTTGGAGAGCTCAGAAGAAGACAGGAAAATGTGGGAAAGTTTGGAACTTCTAGAGTCTTGGAGAGCTCAGAAGACAGGAAGATGTGGGAAAGTTTGGAACTTCCTGGAGACTTGCTGAATTGCTTTGACCAAAATGCTGATAATGATATGGACAATGAAGTCCAGGCTGAGATGGTCTCAGAGATCAGAAACTTGTTGGGAATTGGAATAAAGGTGATTCTTGCTATGATTTAGCAAATGGACTGGAAGCATATTGTCCCTGCCCTAGAGATCTGTGGAACTTTGTACTTGAGAGATGATTTAGGGTATCTGGTAGAAGAAATTTCTAAGCAGCAAATCATTTAAGGAGGAAGCAGAGCATAAAAGTTTGGAAAATTTTCAGCCTGATGATGTGAAAGAAAAGAAAAATCCTATTTTGGGGGGAGAAATTCAAGCCTGCTGCAGAAACTTGCATAAGTAATGAGGAGTTGAATACTAATCATAAAGACAGTGTGGAAAATGTCTCCAGGGCATGTCCAAAAACCTTCAAGGTAGCCATTCCTATTAAAGGTCCAGAGGCCAAGGAAGGAAAAATAGTTCTGGGGGCCAGGCCCAGGGCTCCCCTGCTCATGCATCCTTGGGACAGGGTGCCTTGTGTCCCAGCTGCTATGAATAAAAGGGGCTAACATACAGCACAGGCCATTGCTTCAGAGAATGCAAACCCCAAGCCTTGGCAGCTTACACGTGGTATTGGACCTACAGTACACAGAACTCAAGAATTGAGGTTTGGGAACATCCTCCTAGATTTCCAAGAATGTACAGAAATGCTTGGATTTCCAAACAGAAGATTGCTGCAGGGGTGGAGCCCTCATGGAGAACCTCTGCTAGGGCAGTGCAGAAGGGAAATGTGGAGTCAGAGCTCCCATACAGAGTTCCCATTGTGGCTCTGTGTAGTGGAGCTATGAGACGAGTCCCACTATCATCCAGACCCCAGGATGGTAGATCCACTGACAGCTTGTACCCTACATCTGGAAAAGCCACAGACACTCAACACCAGCCCATGAAAGCAGCCAGGATGGGAGCTGTACCCTGCAAATCCACAGAGATGAAGCTGCTCAAGGCCATTGCAGCCCTTCTTTTGCATTAGCATGACCTGGATATGAGGCATGGAGTCAAAAAAGATCATTTTTGAACTTTAAGGTATAATGACAGACCTACTGGATTTCAGACTTGCATGGGGCCTTTAGCCCGTTTGTTTTGGCCAATTTCTCCCATTTGGAAGGGCTGTATTTATCCAATGCCCATAGCCCCATTGTATCTATGAAGTAAATAACTTAGTTTTTTATTTTACAGGCTGATAGGTAGAGGGACTTGCCTTGTCTCAGATGAAACTTTGAACTTGAATCATAGAGTTAATGCTGGAATGAGTTAAGACTTTGGGGGACTGTTGGAAGGGTATTATTATGTTTTAAAATGTGAGGACATGAGATTTGGGAGAGGTCAGGGATGGAATAATATGGTTTGGCTGTGTCACCATCCAAATATCATCTTGAATTGTAGTTCCCATAATCCCCAGATGTTGTGGGAGGGACTCAGTAGGGGGTAGTTTAATCGTGGCAGTGGTTACCCCCATGCTGTTCTCATGATAGTGAGTGCATTCTCATAAGATCTGATGGTTTTATAAGAGGCTTTTCCCTCTTTTGCTTTGCACTTCTCCTTGCTGTCGCCATGTGAAATATGAAGTGTTTGCTTCCCCTTCTGCCCTGATTGTAAGTTTCCTGAGGCCCAGCCATTGTGAGTCAATTAAACCTCTCCCCTTTATAAGTTATCCAGTCTTAGGTATCTGTTTATTAGCAGTGTGAAAATAGACTAATACACAGTGCTTTCAGAGTAAAATCCAACCTTAAATGTGATGACAAACAGTCTCCAGGTTTTGGCCCCAGCTAAGCAACCTCCTACAACTCATCTTTCTCAATCCCAAATGTTTTCTTCTCTCCCCTTTGCCATGCATAGACACTTTATCTTTTAATCATTTTGAACATTTTGTAGTTCCTTAAATATACAATAATTTTATCTCCTTTGGGTTTTTGTATATGTCATTCCTTTTACTGGAAAGTGTTTCAGATTCCTTACTTCCACACTGCAAAGGCAATATTACTGCCTCATCATTAAGGTCTTAATTTATATATAATTTATTCTGTTCTCCAAAATAAGCTGGTTGGTAAGTTTATTAATGCTCAACGTTCTTTACTCTCCTTTCCTTGAGCCCTCCCCTCTTCAGCCATAACACTCTTCTGATTCTTTTCTCTAAATATTATACTCAGATCTCCTTCTCTGTGATTCTTTCACACTGTTTTCCTCTTTTGAAATTCCTAGCCTGGCTTATTCTTATACTAGTCAACTCTTGTGCATTCTCTAAAATCTCTAATTCATACTACTTCCAAGAAGATTTCCCAGGTTACTCTTCTCCTCTGTGATAAATTTTATACTCAGAGTACATGATATATATTATCTGTTAAACTTATTCAACATTTACCATATACTTCTCTGAAATGTCACTGATGTCATTGTCAGATATCATTATTCAATTCTGGTAATAACAGTTCTGGTGTAAAAAAGAACTAGTTGCAGGTTCTTTGAGGGCAAAAATATATATGTATGACATTTATTGTTGAATGAATATGAGTGACAAATTGGAAGGGAATATTTTAATTCCCAGTAGAGAAAACAAATCATGAAAAATTATTTTTAAAAACATTCTAAGAAATTGCAAAATAATTATGATCTTTAATAAATGTTGTTTAGAGACATCAGTTTGGGCTACTTGCCATGAATTATTTTTTAATATAATTTTAACTTTTATTTTATATTTATGAAATACATGTGCAGGTTTGTTACATGAGTATATGGTGTGATGCTGAGGTTTGGGGCATGATTGAACCCATCACCCAGGAAGTGAGCATAGTACATAGCAGTTAGTTTTTTTAAACCTTGACACCCTCCTTTTTCCCTCTTTTAGTAGTCCCCAGTGTCTATTGCCACCATCTTTATGTCCATGAGTACCCAGTGTTTATCTCTCACTTACAAATAAGGACATGCGTGGTATTTGATGTTCTGTCCCTCTGTTAATTTGCTTAGGAGCCTCCAACTTCATCCATGTTGCAGCAAATGATATGTTTTTTTTTGTTGTTGGCTGCATAGAATTTCATAGTGTATGTGTACCACATTTTCTTTATCCAATTCACCATTGATAGGCACTTAGGTTGATTCCATGTCTTTGTTATTGTAAATATTCCTTTGTTGAACACATAAGTGCATGTGTCTTTTTGGAAGAACAATTTATTTTCTTTTGGATATATACATAGTAGTGTGATTACTGGGTCAAATGGTAGTTCTGCATTAAGTTCTTTTAGAAATCACCAAAATGCTTCTTATAATGGCTGAATTAATTTACATTTTCAACAACAGTGTGTAAGTGTTCCCTATTCTCTGCAGCCTTATCAGTAACATTTTTTTTAACTTATTAATAATAGCCATTCTGACTGGTGTGAAATAATCTCTCTGTAATTTTAATTTGCATTTCTCTGATGTTAATGATGTGGAGCATTTTGTCATATGTTTGTTGGCTGCTTGTATGTCTTTTAGAGAAGCGTCTGTTCACATCCTTTGCCCATTTTTTAAATGGGGTTGTTTTTCACTTGTTGGATTAAGTGATTTATAGATTCTGGAAGTTAGACCTTTGGCAGATGCATAGTTTGCAAATATTTTCTTCCATTCTATCGGTGGTCTATTTCCTCTATTAATAGTTCTTGTTGCTGTGCAGAAGCTCTTTAGTTTAAATAAGTCCCACTTGTCAATTTTCTTTTTTATTGCAGTTACTTCTGAGGACTTAGTCATAAGTTATTTCCAAGACTAGTGTCTAGAATGTTTGTCTCCTAGGTTTTCTTCTAGGATTCTTATACTTAGAGTTCTTACATTTAAATATTTAATCCATTTTTTTTTTGTATATAGTGAAAGATATGGGTCCAGTTGCATTCTTCTGCATATGGCTAGCTATTTTTCCTAGCATCATTTAGGCCTTTCTCCATTGCTTGGTTTTGTCAACTTTGTTGGCTATAGGTATGTGGCTTTATTACTGAGTTTTCTATTCTGTTCCTTTTGTCTATGTGTCTATTTTTGTACCAGTACCATGCTGTTTTATTTACTGTAGCCTTGTAGTATAGTTTCAAGTCAAGTAATATGACACTTCCAGCTTTTTCTTTTTGCTTAAAATTGCTTTGACTACACTTTGGGAGGGTGAGGTGTGTGGATCATGAGGTCAGCTGGTCAAGACCATCCTGGCCAATATGGTGAAATCCCATCTCTACCAAAAAAAAAAAAAAAAAAAAAAATTAGCTGGGCGTGGTGTTGTGTGCCTGTAATCCCAGCTACTCAAGATACTGAGGCAAGACAATTGCTTGAACCAGGGAGTCAGAGCTTGCAGTGAGCTGAGATCGAACCACTGGACTCCAGCCTGGCAACAGAGCAAGATTCCATCTTAGAAAAAAAAGAAAAAAATAATTGCTTTGACTGGTCAGGCTCTTTTTGATTCTATATTAATTTTAGAATAGCCTTTTCTAATTCTGTGAAAAATGACATTGGTAGTTTGATAGTAATAGCACTGAATCTATAGATTACATTTCCATTTGTTTGTGTCATCTATTATTTCTTTCAGCAGTGTTTTGCATTTTTACAAATTCTACAGTTTTAGTAATAGTAGTACATAGTACTACATAGTAATTCTATGATTTTTGTACATTGATTTTGTATCCTGAAACTATCATTTATCAGTTCCAGGAGCTTTTCGGCATGGTCTTTAAGAATCTCTAGGTATGAAATCATATCATCAGCAAAGAGTCATAGTTTGATTTTAACTTTCCCTATTTGGATGCCTTTTACTTCTTTCACTTGCCTAATTGCTCAGCTAGGACTTCCTGCTATGACTTATTAACTAAAAAAAATTGACTTTTGTGGGAAATTATCAGGAAAAATTATCACATAGAACAAGTCAGTGCCCTGTGCTTGCCTCTGTATTCCCTTAATTTGCACATTGGTTTGGTTCATTTAGACTCTTTATATCCAAAATTAAAGGAATTAAGATAATAAAACATCTGCTGGCAAATTATCTGATTTGCCAGTGTTTTAACATTGAACACAGTATTGTGGTAATTGCCACTTGTTTTTGTATTTTTCAGTCAGTAAAATACTGTTGTAACTTTCAGTCTTCATGTTTTGGGAAAATGGTAAATTGTATACTGCTGTATTAAACAAACCAAATAGAATAATTTAAAAAGCAGTTAAAACAGTTAATTAGCATCATCTTGACTGGATAGAATATAGTAAATTCAGAATTGGAATTATATGTGTTAAAATCAATTCTTTTGGTTTAACACTTAAAATATTTTAAGATATAATAAAAGAACAAGTTAAGATTTGAGAAAGAAATCACAAAAGTCTGTTGTATCGCTCATACTATGCCAGCCTGAGGATGTATTTCCAGTGAGTTTTAAACAAAACAAATAATACAAGCAGCAAGAAACAGAAAATGGAAAAAAAAAACCATAAAATAGAAAATAAGTCAACAGATTTTGGTTTGTTTTTTGATGTTTTGTTTTGTCTTTACTGCATAAAAAAATAGTTGCATGCCTGAATTTTTCATATTGCTGCCAATTTTGTTGATACTGTGCATCATAGCCTTTCAAATCCTCACAATCAGCTTACTGGAGCCTCATCTAAGCATAGTGGCAGACATAAGTAGTTGTCCACCAAACATTCGTACTTAATTCCACACTTAATATGCAGCTGGGATTGGGCTGTGCCTGGCTATCTAGGAGGCACATTTCCCATCCTTCCCTGCTTGTAGATAGGACTAGTTCTTGCCTAAGGAATGTGAGCTACTGCTATGTGTTTCGCTTGAACAAACTGTTGGTTAATAAAATGAAGGATGCCCTCTCTATACTCTTGTTCAAGCACCATCTGATTGGGAGATGCAAAAGATCCTAAGTTCCTAGAGACAGTGAACTTGTAAGATGGAAGAAATCTAGGCTTCTGAATTACCAAATGGAGAAAGGCTACTGACTGGCCAGGAGCATCTGCACAGAAGTTATGTGAGCAGGAAATATACTCATATGTATAAATTACTCAAATGTGGCAGTATATTTCTTAAAGTAACTAGAACTACCTGTGGTTATTAACAATAGTTAGAAGGTGTTGATAGTATCCCCTGATAATGTAAAATTATTTTCCTTTGCCAATAGGAAAGTATGATTACATAGCACAAAGAAGTCTTACTAACCTAAGTTATAGAGTTAGCATTATTTTTAATCATTTTTAAAATCATCTGTCTAAGCTAAAATGCTTTGGTCTTGGATATATTACCAACAGTTTATTGCCAACATGGAGAGAATAGAACAGTTCGGGGATAAGGTATATAAGCAAATGACATTGCTTAAATTCCGAGATCCAGTTGTACCTAATGATAACTACCAAATTCTTAAATTATGTTCCTTCTCCTCTCTGTTTCCCTGTAATTCTTCCTTTTCTTCTTCCTCTTATTTCCTAAGCTGGTTTGAGTAGAGTCAACTAGCTTAAATTATGCCAGGATATTTGAAGACCTATAAATCAGGCAAAGGAGTTTAGCTTAGTTACAATTAGGTATGGAAAGTGAAACTCATTGCCACCCTAAAAAGAGTAATATTTAAATATACAATTAGGCCACTCAAGGAAATATCTATTATATATGAAGTCATCTTAGGAAACATGTCCCAGCAAAAGTTTTAGAATTAGCAGAATGGACTTTATAAAAGTTGTTGAAGCATAGCAATGCTTCACAGAAATACTTAGACTTATTAATAGTTGCATAACACTGTATGCATGCTGTAATTAAAAGCTGAGTAAAATATAAGTGCTGAGGCTTTTGTTTCATAAAATATAAATGACTTACAGTCAAAAGCTTCTTTCATTCTTTTCCATTTTTTTAATGACCTACATATTGTAAACCAAAAATATATTCCTCTTAGAACCTAAGCCTAATGGACAAAGTTTGACCAATTTATGTGGCATTTTACAGCTAACTTTTAATTATGACTCAAGCAGCAGTAGTGAAAGATTGAAGACTAATGTATGCAGCCTTAGGCCATACCATAATAGGCTCTTGCAGAAAAAGTCAAACTTTGCTCAAACAAAAAATCATGAAGAATAACATTTCACACAAATTCAAACACAAGAAAGTCAAAGCAAAACACTAATACCTTGAATGTGGCTGATGCCAAGCATTCTGTCATGGTAAATCATAGGCATGAATCTGAGTAGTAGGGGCACAGATTTTCCTAGCTAACTGAGCCTCCTCCTACTGCCTTTTATGAGGTATTGATTTACTGAATTTTCAAGATGGTTTATTCAAAAGCCGTTAGGGATATAATTCTCAAAGTCAGTCCTTTATATATTAATTCTATTGTGTACAAACAAATATTCACATGAGGGATTATAGACTGCTATGCTTGGAACATTTACCTTACTGGTAAATTTCACTGGAACCACCTCGGCATCCAGAGATGACTTGAAGAACACCATATTAAAGGTTCAGTCTTTGGGGAATTTTCCTCACCTCCATCCTTCAGCCTTGACAATGACTTTTCTCTGTACTTATTTCTCTGTACTTGTTCTTATTTTGGCTTCAGTTTTAGTTTGTCTGTGTCCATATTCTTGAACTTTAGCTAGTAGAATAATCTTTGTAAGTCCTGGTACCCTCATGCAGTAGCCATTGGTTGTGCCATAGCCCACACTGAACACCTTTCCTCATCCCTGGCTTATGGAACGTTAATCCACTCTCATACTTTTCAAGGAGGAGCATCCAAGCAATTCCAGATGACTCTTAGATACAGAAAGCAAACCAAAACTGGATTGGGTAACAAAGAAGAATCAGTGGCTTGCATACCTTAACAACGCAAAGGAAGATAGCATGTGTTTTTTTCCAGCAAGGCCAGATTCACAATCTCAGATAGCCCTACCAGAACTTTCTGTTTTATGACTTTCCTTCATTTTGGACACATTTGATCAATCTATTCCCACATGGAACTCTCCAATACAGTCAGGCTTATATGCAATTCTCTGAGCACTCAGCCAGCATAAAAGAGTTTTAACAATAACAAGTAATAGTTAATAGTTCTAGAAAAACACAAAGGTTGAGTTTCACTGGACTGGCTGACTTAAGACATGTTCCCATCACACTGTGGTCAGAAAGGAGAACCTATTGACTGGCCAGCACTGGCTCACATACTCATAATCAGAGCCAGAGTATTAATTGATAATGAGAAAGAAGTGGTTCCAAAAATTAAGGTCATCGTGCTTTCATCAAAAGAAGAAAAAGGGCCGGGCGCGGTGGCTCACGCCTGTAATCCCAGCACTTTGGGAGGCCGAGGCGGGTGGATCACGAGGTCAAGAGATTGAGACCATTCTGGTCAACATGGTGAAACCCCGTCTCTACTAAAAATACAAAAAATTAGCTGGGCATGGTGGCGCATGCCTGTAATCCCAGCTACTCAGGAGGCTGAGGCAGGAGAATTGCCTGAACCCAGGAGGCGGAGGTTGCGGTGAGCCGAGATCGCGCCATTGCACTCCAGCCTGGGTAACGGTCGCGAAACTCCGTCTCAAAAAAAAAGAAGAAAAAGTGGATGAGGAGCAGGCAAGCAAATCAAAACATAACTAATCAAATGTCCTTTATGTATCCACTAATAATATAAGACACACATAACTACTTCTGTAATCTAAGAATTGTTTCTTCTCAACATCCTATACATGATCCCATCTAGAAATTGCAGCAATTACAATGATTACAAATGGTAATAATTTGTGGAGCTCTATGTCACATACAACCTTTTCCTACTGCCGTGTCTACAACCCTGGGATGATTAATCAAGACCTAAGTGTGTCTGTGTCTCTAAAGGGAAAATGATGATTGTATAGACAATCCCATGAGAAGCATTTCTAGTTTAAATGCAAGTAATCACAGTGTCATTTTACCCAAATCAAATAGCCTATCCATCAATAGTGAGCTGAAGCCAAACTCTTCCTGGGAGACTAAATGCAGGAAAGGAATTGATTTTGTTGGGTTTCCCATTAACATTAATTACTACTCTTTGATGTGCCTCAAATGCTTCTTGACAAGGATATGATCTACTTGTGGCAAGAAAACATTCATATCCAACTGTAATTAAGCTTGTTTTTCTCTGAGCTGTATATAGCATGGTTACAAAAGTCCAGTCACATTATGGTAAATAATAGGCACTCAAAAATATCGGTGGACAAATAGCTTACAGGATAAAATAAAAGTAAAATTTTGAAACAGTTCAAATTCTGAAACATATTGAATCTCGAGAAAAATTAACTGAAACTCAATTCCATCCTCAATGAGGAAAAAAAGTAAATTAAATAGATCATATAGCTAGAAGATCAATAAATTGAATCTGGGTAGGTTTGATTCCAGAGTTCACTTTATTGTTTTAATTCATTTTCTGTTTGTTTTTATTGTAGCACAAGCAAAGATTTTATATTTGAGGAGCATGAATTCTGCAGATAAACTGCAAATTTAAAATCCAGGATTCCTCAATTCACGACCAGAGTGACTTTGAGAAGGGAGTTGCTTAAATTCCCTGTTTAAATTTCAACATCTAGTAACTGGAAATATTATGACAACTGAATACACTATTTTAAAAATGATTGTAAGAGTGCATTTCCTGCAGAAAATTCTACATATTTTTTGTTGAGTGAGTTTCAAAAACCACTGTATTTCTCAGAATAGAAAAGAGAAAAACAGCCAGTATTCTAAAAAAAGTTAATTTTATCAAACATCACCCCATATGTATTTTAGTAGATCTTATATTAAATTAATGTGAAAGATAGGAATATATAAAATATTTCATGATCCCCATAGATCATAGTGATCTATAACAGCACAAGTGTCAGTGGGGCTTAAAACAAATGGTCACATCTGGTCATGAATTGCTGCTCCCAATGATAATTTATTTCAATGACTTAAGAACTTCTTGGTATAGTTATTTACCCTCTTTGCATAATATTAATCCAAATATATTTCTCCACCACATTTCTTTGATATTGATGATTACCTGATCAATTTTATCTGATTATTTGAGCCTTCTGTTATGAGGCGTATCCTCACCTTACCTTCAGTACTTCACTCACAGGCTAGCCTTACCCTGATACCAAAACCAGACAGGAACACAAGAGAAAGAGGAAACTACAGGCCAATATGCCTAATGAAAACAGATGCAAAAGTACTTAAAATATTAACAAACTGGGAAGGTGCATTGTCTCACACCTGTAATCCCAGCACTTTGGGAGGGCGAGGGTGATGGATCACTGAGGTCAGGAGTTCGCTGACCAACATGGCAAAACTCCACCTCTACTAAAAATACAAGAATAACCAGGCATAGTGACACATGCCTGTAGTTCCAGCTCCTTGGGAGGATGAGGCAGGAGAATTGCTTGAACTGGGAGGTGGAGGTTGCAGTGAGCTGAGATGGCACCAACTGCACTCTAGCCTGAGTGACAGAGCAAGACTCTGGCTCAAAAAAAAAAAAAAATTAAAATGAATTGAACAACCCATTAAAAATATTCACCATGGACAGTCTGGGGTCTGTCTGTCCGGAAGGTGTGGCAAGACTGGTCGGGAAGATGCCAGTGGCGGTGATGGTGGAAAGTGCCTTCAGTTTCAAAAAGTTGCTGGATCAGTGTGAGAACCAGGAGCTCGAGGCTCCTGGAGGAATTGCTACACCCCCAGTGTACGGTCAGCTTCTAGCTTTATATTTGCTCCATAATGACATGAATAATGCAAGATACCTTTGGAAAAGAATACCACCTGCTATAAAATCTGCAAATTCTGAACTTGGGGGAATTTGGTCAGTAGGACAAAGAATCTGGCAGAGAGATTTCCCTGGGATCTATACAACCATCAACGCTCACCAGTGGTCTGAGACGGTCCAGCCAATTATGGAAGCACTTAGAGATGCAACAAGGAGACGAGCCTTTGCCCTGGTTTCTCAAGCGTATACTTCAATAATTGCTGATGATTTTGCAGCCTTTGTGGGACTCCCTGTAGAAGAGGTTGTGAAAGGTATATTAGAACAAGGATGGCAAGCTGATTCCACCACAAGAATGGTTCTGCCCAGAAAGCCAGTTGCAGGGGCCCTTGATGTTTCCTTTAACAAGTTTATTCCCTTATCAGAGCCTGCTCCAGTTCCCCCAATACCCAATGAACAGCAGTTAGCCAGACTGACGGATTATGTGGCTTTCCTTGAAAACTGAATTATCACTCTGAGTTCAAGATTCATCTTCAGAATCCTGTATACTGACAAATACAGAAATGTAAAGTTTGTATTTTCAATTTATTGGATGGATTAAGCACCTCAGCATTCCTTACCGATTGAGGAAATGGAAAATCAAGAAGTCAGAGGATCAGTAGAGTGATCACGAGAATGACAGAGCCAGTTTTTTAACGTCCAGGTATTAAGTACAAATTGTATCCATGGTTATTTTTAAAAGCAGATTAGAGTCAATCCAAATGTTCATTAATAGCAGATTGGTTGAATAAACAACAGTGTAGACTATGCAGTTGTAAGAGGAGTGAAGACCTCTATACTGAACTGGAATGATCTCCAGAGTGAGAACATAGAAAGTACATATAATTTATATGCGTATTTAGAGGGTAACAAAAAGAGAATGATTACAATTATATTTACATACATATTTCCTTATATTTCAAAATGAAGCAATTGAGGGATATATACAAAATCAATAAAATAGTTCCCTAAAGAGGAAGGAGAGGACAGTGAACTAGAGAAAAAATAATATCAAGTGACTCAAACACAGTATTTCAATTTTCCATTGTCAGTGAGATGTACACTACGGGCAAAAAAAAAAACCTTAGACTAATGAATGTGGCTTTTCATGATTAATTTCCCAAAATCTTGATGTCATTATTATTTAAAGTATATTATACATTAAATTAGTAATCATGTAAAAAAAAAAAAAAAATATTCACCATGAGAAAGGATGCTTCAACATATGCAAATCAATGAATGTGTTAGATCAGATCAACAGAATCAAGAATAAAAATCATATAATCGTTTCAAAAGATGTTGTAAAAGCATTAAAAAAACTCAACATTCCTTTATGATCATATTGAATGGGAAAAATTGAAAACTTTTCGATTAAGATTTGGAGCTATCATCACTTCTATTCAAAATAACACTGGAAATTCTAGCCATAGCAATCTGGCAAGATAAGTAAATAAAAGTCATATAAATTGGAAAGAAAGAAGTCAAATTATCCTTGCTTGCAAACAACATGCTCTTACATTTAGAAAAACCTAAGACTCCACCAAAATACTCAGAATTAATAAATTTAATAAAGTTGCATGATGCAAAATCAACATACAAATGTCAGTAGCATTCACATATGCGAACAGGGATCAACCTACAAAATAAATTAAGAAAGTAATCCCATTTACAACACCTACGTAAATAAATAAATAACCCTTGGAATTAATTTAACCAAAACAGTGCAAGATCTCTGCAAGGAAAGCTATAAAACACTGATGAAAGAAATTGAAGAGCACATATAAAAAATGAAAAGATATCCCACGCTCATGGATTAGAATTAATTTGTTAAAATTTCTATACCACAACAGATCTACAGATTCAGTGTAATCCCCATCAAAATGTCAGTAGTTTTCTTCACAGAAAAACAAATCCAATATTTATACAGAGACACAAAAGACCTTGAATAGTTAATCTTAAACAAAAGAATAAAGCTGGAGGGGATCATACTACCTGATTTCAAATTTTACTACAAAGTTATAGTATTCAAATAAGCATGCTATTGGCATAAAAACAGACATATTGACCAATGGAACAGAATAGAGAACCCAGAAATAAATCCATTCACTTACAATCAACTTCTCTTTGACAGGCCACCAAGAACATACATTGAAAAAAGAAGAGTATCTTTAATAAATGGTTCTGGGAAGACTGGATATCCATATGGAGAAGAATAAAACTAGATCCCCATCTTTCACCACATGGAAAAAACCAACCCCAAATGGATTAAAGACTTCAGTATAAGACATGAAAGTAACTACTAAAAGAAAACATTGGGGAAACACTTTAGGACATTTGTCTGAGCAAAGATTATCTCAGTAAGACCTCAAAAGCACAGGCAACAAAACCAAAAATAGACAAATGTGATTACATTAAATTAAAAAGCTTCTACTTTTTATTTTTTCTGAGATGGAATCTTGCTCTTGTTGCCCAGGCTGGAGTGCAATGGCACAATCTTGGCTCACTGAAACCTCTGCCTCCTGGGTTGAAGCAATTCTCCTGCCTCACCGCCCCCTCCCCCAGTAGCTGGGATTACAGGCACACGCCACCACACCCAGCTAATTTTGTATTTTTAGTAGAGATGGGGTTTCTCCATGTTGGTCAGGTTGGTCTCGAACTCTCAACCTCAGGTGATCCATCTGCCTCAGCCTCAAAACCTTCTGGGATTACAGGTGTAAGCCATCATGCCTAGCTAAAAGCTTCTGCTTTTTAAGGAAACAATCAATGAAGTGAAGAGAAACCTACAGAATGTGAAAACTATTCGCAAACTCTTTATGCAACAAGAATATATTAGGAAAATATATGAAGCTTAAATAACTCAATAGAAAACAAAAAATAAACCAGTTAAAAATGGGCACAAGAATTAGACATTTATCAAAAGAAGACATACAAATGGCTGACCAGTATGTGAAAAAATGCTCAACATCACTAAGCATTAGGGAAATGCAAATCAAAGCCACAATGAAATATTATCTCACTTCAGTAGAATGGCTATTATCAAAAAGACAAAAAAATAACAAATGCTATTGAGAATGCAGAGAAAGAACACTCATATGTAGATTAATATAGCCATTATGAAAAACAGCATGGAGATTCTTCAAAAAGCTACAATTAGAACTATCATAACGCTATAATTTGGATATTTGTCCCCTCAAAATCTCCTGTTAAAACTGATCCCTGATTTTGGAGGTGGGACCTAATGTAAGGTGTTTGGGTCACAGGTGTGGATTACTCATGAAGGGCTTGTGTCATCGTAGTGGTAATAAGTGAATTCTATTAGTTCACAAAAGAGCTGGTTGTTTAAAGGAGTGTGGTACCCTTCTCCTTGCTCTTTTGCTCCTTCTCTTGCCATGTGACATGACTGCTCCCCTTCCACCTCCTGCCATGAGTAAAAGCTTCCTGGAGCCTCATCAGAAGTTGTGGATGCCATGTCTGTGCAGCCTGCCATGCAGACGTGGATCCCATGCTTGTACAGCCTGCAAAACTGTGAGGCAAATAAACCTCTTTTCTATATAAATTACTCAGTTTCAGGTATTTCTTACGGCAATGCAAAACAAAGATACATATGATACAGCAATCCTATTGCTGAGTATTTATAGAAAATAAAGGAAATCAGTGTAGTAAAATTACATCTGCACTTCCATGTTTACTGCAGCACTATTCACAATAGCCAAGATATGGAATCAAAACACATGTCCATCAACAGATGAATGGGTAAAGAAAATGTGGTATATAAATGCAATGGAATATTATTCACCCATATAAAAGAATTAAATCCTGTTATTTGCAGAAACATGGATGGAACTAGAGGCCATTATGTTAACTGAAATAAGCCAGGCACAGAAAGATAAATATGGCATGTTCACACTGATGTGGAAGTTTAAAAAGAGGATCTTATGGAGGTACAGGGTAAAATGGTGTTTACCAGAGGCTGGAAGGGAAGGGGGTTTAGGGGGAGGGGATGAAAAGAAGTTGGTTAACAGGTACAAACATATAGTTAGATAGAAGGAGTAAGTTCAAGTATCATAGTACATCTCAAGGAAATAAGAGAGGACACAAACAAATGGAAAAACATTCCATGCTCATGGTTAGGAAGAATCAATATTGTGAAAATGGCCATACTGCCCAAAGTAATTTATAGATTCAGCGCTATCTCTATCAAGCTACCTATGACTCTCTTCACAGAACTAGAAAAAAACCACCTTAAACTTCATATGGAACCAAAAGAGAGCCCAACTAGCCAAGACAATCCTAAGCAAAAAGAACAAAGCTGGAGGTATCACGCTACCTGAATTCAAACTATGCTACAAGGCTACAGTAATTAAAACACCATGGTACTGGTACTGAAACAGATATTTAGACTAATGGAACAGAACAGAAACCTCGGAGGCAATGCCACATATCTACAACCATCTAATCTTTGACAAACCTGATGAAAACAAGCAATGGGGAAAGGATTCTCTGTTTAATAAATGGTGTTGGGAAAACTGGCTAGCCATGTGCAGAAAGCAGAAATTGGACCCCTTCCTGAAACCTTACACTAAAATTAACTCCAGATGGATTAAAGACTTAAACATAAGACCTAACACAATAAAAACCTTAGAAGAAAACCTAGGCAAAAACCATTCAAGACATAGGCATAGGCAAGGACTTCATGACTAAAACACCAAAAGCATTGGCAGCAAAAGCCAAAATAGACAAATGGGACCTAATTAAACTCCAGAGCTTCTGTAAAGCAAAAGAAACAATCATTAGAGTGAACTGGCAACCAACAGAATGGGAAAAATTTTTTGCTATCTACCCATCTGACAAAGGGTTAATATCCAGAATCTACAAAGAACTAAAATAGATTTGCAAGAAAAAATCAAACAAACCCATTCAATGGTGGGTGAAGGACATGAATAGACACTTTTCAGAAGAAGACATACATGAGGCCAAAAACCACGAAAAAATACTCATCATCACTGGTCATTAGAGAAATGCAAATCAAAAGCACATGAGATACCATCTCACACCAGTTAGAATGGTGATCATTAAAAATCTGGAGACAACAGATGCTGGAGAGGATGTGGAGAAATAGGGACACTTTTACACTGTTGGTGAGAGTGTAAATTAGTTCAACCATTGTGGAAGACAGTGTGTTGATTCCTCAAGGACCTAGAAATAGAAATTCCATTTGACCCAGCAATCTCATTACTGGGTATATATCCATGGGATTACAAATCATTTTATTGTAAAGACACATGCACACATATGTTCATTGCAGCACTGTTTACAATAGCAAAGACCTGGAAACAACCCAAATGCCCATCGATAATAGACTGGACAAGGAAAATGTGGCACATATACACCACGGAATACTATGCAGCCATAAAAAACGATGAGTTCGTGTCCTTTGTAGGGACATGGATGAATCTAGAAACCATCATTCTCAGCAAACTGACACAAGAACAGAAAATCAAACACCACATGTTCTCACTCATAGGTGGGTGTTGAACAATGAGAACACATGGACACAGGGAGGGGAGCATCCCACACTGGGGTCTGTTGTGGGGGAATAGGGGAGGGACAGTGAGGAGTAGGGAGGTTGCGGAGAGATATCATGGGGAGAAATGCCAGATATAGGTGATGGGTGGATGGAGGCAGCAAACCACATTGCCATGTATGTACCTATGCAACAATCCTGCAAGATCTGCACATGTACCCCAGAACCTAAAGTGCAATAATATATATATGTAAATATATATATATTATATATATATATATAAACACAAAGATAATAAAATGGATTTCATCCTAGTTTTCACCCTACTACTATTCTTACTCAAGGTTTTGCAGAAAAACAGAAGAACTATACAAATAGTGAAGAATAATGAACAATTTGCATTGGAGTATTCTGATAATAAGTACATACATATAGATAGATGATAGATAGATAGAAAAATAGATATATATGTTTTTTCTCATTCATAATATGTGTAATTGTACCATTTCTGCAATTTCCATTTTCTCCTGTATTTTTCAAACTGCAGATTGTGACCTATTAGTGGATCATGAAATCAGTTTTTAGTTGGTAATCATTATTTTAAAAAGTTGGCCAGGAGTGGTGGCTCATGCTTGTAGTCCCAGCACTTTGGGGGGCTAAGGTAGGAGGACTGCTTTAGAACAGGAGTTCATAGTTACAGTGAGCTGTGATAGCACCATGCACTATATACTGGCCTGAGTGGGATTCAGTCTTTTAAAAAAATTTAAATCACATCAAAGAAAGGTAAGAAGAGTACATCACACACAGATAGATAGAACATTGTTTCATTAAACTTCTGTTTTAGTTTTATAATATTGAGTCATAATTTGAAATGACTGCTTACTATGGGTCATATTTAAAGTCGTTTAAAAGAAATTATAGAAGTATCTAACAGAATTGGTGTCTCTACAAGTGTTAATGTGACATTTTATTTCTCAGCTTTCAGAGAGAACGCAGTGTGTTTATTTCCAAGAAATTAGAGTTTTAGAGCTATTTATATGACTATTCTAGGCCTATACAAGTTATTTGTGCAAAGTAGTGGAAAAAAGACTACATGTCATGCAACTTTGTAGTCTTTTCTACAATAAATAATTAAAGCAATTTTCGAATATTACTGGATTTCTCTGACACTTAAGCACCCTAAACCTTTCTCTATTATTTATCTTTCCGCACCTTTAAAAATTCTATTTCTCTCTTTCTCTGTCTTTCTCTATTTCTTTGTCTTTCTCTCTCAGCTCTGTGGTCATCCAGGCAAGTAATGGGGTCATGCCTCTCAACCCAACAATAGTCTCTGATAATGTAGAATCTCACCCCACACCCCAAATTCCAAACTCATGTTGAAGCCCTAACCTCTGTATCTCAGAATATGACTGTATTCAGAGATAGTCTTTAACAAGATAATTAAGTTAAAATGACATCACTAAGTTGGTTCTAATCTAATACGACTAGCATTCCTATAATAAGGGAAAATCATGACACAGACACATAAACAGAAAAGACCATGTGAGGACACAGGGAAAGAACAGCCATATAGAAGTGGAAAAGAGAGACTGCAGAAGAAACCAACCCCGCTGACACCTTTATCACAGGTTCCTAGCCTCTAGAGTCATGAGAAAATCAATTTCTGTTGTTTAAGCCATCCATTCTGAGGTATTTTATTATGGCAGCTCAAAGAAAACTAATACAGTCTCCGTATTACTCACATCTTATTTTTTTTTCTCCTGTATTAAGGAATGCATAAACAAATGTTTTTACAAAAGTTCTTTAGTTTCAAGCAACCAAACTTATTCTGCTCAATCAAATAAACAATTTTCCAAGCTAGGAGCAGTGATTCATGCCTGTAATCCCAGCACTTTGGAAGGCCGAGAGGGGTGGATCTCAAGGTCAGAAGTTCCAGATCAACCTGGCCAACATGGTGAAACTCCGTCTCTACTAAAAACACAATGATTAGCCAGGCATGTTGATGGGCACCTGTAATCCCAGCTACTTGGGAGACTGAAGCAAGAGAATCACTTGAACCCTGGTGGTGGAGGTTGCAGTGAGCCACAGCACTCCAGCCTGGGCAACAGAGCAAGACTCGGTCTCAAAAAAAATAAATAAATAAACAATTTTCTGGAGGATATGAAATAACTCCACAAACAAAAGAAAAAGTTACAGAACCAGGTCTCAAACAGGACAGGAACTAATGAAGCTATTAGGCTGTCGGAAGCCAAGGCTAATGGAGACATAATTATTTTCAGTTTTTGTGTGCATTCCAGAGAAAGAATATGTTTACATGAAGTATCTATCCTCTGAGAGAAATACAAGGAATTTGATTGACAGTTCCACCTACATTCTATCTAATGAGAAAAGTATGGTCCCCCACATAAAATCAGAGTTTTACCCGAAGAAGAGAAAATGGAAGACTAGGCAAAATAGCAGATTCGTGGTACACTTTTGGTTTATATGCTTTACACAGGACACTAACAATTTTAGGTCACGTCATGTTGGTTATGTCAAAATACAATATGACTTATAATTAAAAATATATATAGGTCAAATGGATTCAAAATAACTTTTGATTCTCATGGCTTCAAGTTTTCTATAAGACAAACTAAACTTTTTTGTAGTAAGTACAAGACAAACTAAATATTGCATAAAAATTTTCAACACAGTCAGTTTATCCTAGATACCTTAAGGTATTTAAAAAATACTAAACAGGCCGAGCACGGTGGCTCACGCCTATAATCCCAGCACTTTGGGAGGCAGAGGCGGGTGGATCATGAGGTCAAGAGATCGAGACCATCCTGGTCAACAAAGTGAAGCCCTGTCTCTACTAAAAATACAAAAATTAGCTGGGCGTGGTGGCGCGTGCCTGTAGTCTCAGCTACTCGGGAGGCTGAGGCAGGAGAATTGCCTGAACCCAGGAGGCGAAGGTTGCGGTGAGCCGAGATCGCGCCATTGCACTCCAGCCTGGGTAACAAGAGTGAAACTCCATCTCAAAAAAAAAAAAAAAAAAAAAACTAAGCAGCCATTTTCATTACTTTATGTTATTCTTGAGATTCAAATAATATAAGACCGAAATATTTGAGGATTATCATCTGTGGAAAAAAAAATATGAAGCCTTATTTTTTTTTTTCAAATTTTCTGCTGGAAATTCTTATGGTGACAGTATCACCTATTGTAATGCATTCGTCTACTTCCATGGCCCAGAAAAAAAATAACATACATATTTTCCCAAAGGCACTCTAAGTTGAAGCAGTCTTCCCTTCAACATCTGTTATTTGTTTTATTTTCTGCCTTGACCTAATAAGCAGTCATGAGGCTATTAACTGATTCACAATGCAGGTGCTGTCTGCCATTTTGAAATGATTGGAGTACCATTGCTTAGCTGCCATTCCAGTGGAGCTTGATTTTTCTAATTCAACTAACTGAAAAAGTGATATATTAAGAGACATGAAGGTTAAATAATCTTAGTGATACCAAGGTAAAATATCTATTTTTTCCAAGAATCTTATAATTCAGCAAGAAGACAGACATACTAATGGAATATGGCAATATTATATGAGAAACAATCCAATGGGTTCTAGATGTTCATTTTTTTATGGGAACATAAAAGAAAGATAACAAAGTCCTTTGAAGCAAAATTGAGAACCTAAAAAATAAATCGGACTAAGGCTTAGTCAGCACAGTATGACTTCAAAATAATTTTGTATATGTAATTAAAGTTCAAAGTGATTATTTACATTGAGTTGTTAAAATGTTTTATTACTAAAAAATATTTGAATAATTAATTAGATTTTCATTTTATATAAGACATTAAAAACATGTTAACTGAAATATTAAGTGCTGTGTGTAACATTAGGCTTAGGGTTTAGAAAATTAATATATAGGACATCCAGTTAAATTTGACTTTTAGATAAGTGATGAATAATAGATTTAGTGTAACTATGTCCCACAATATACTTGAAACATACTAATACTAAGAGGTATTATTAATTTTTTATTTGAAATGCAATTTTTACTGAATTCTCTAGTATATCTGGAATTCTATGCAGAAAAAAAAAAATAGAGAGTAGCCTTGGGATGTGAAGAGAAAACAAATGCTGAAAGGAAATAACCAGTGTGTGTGTGCGAGGGGTAGTGTGGGGGAATTACCAGAGAGAAGCTTTTCATAAGAGTAATATTATTTAATATCTAAAGCTGTTTTAAAGAAGCTTTATTAAATTTTATGTCACACATTATATAAATGCTATTTTTGTGACAAACTTCAGGGAGAGCGACGTTCTGTGTACAGATTTATAAAATCAATCCAACTGTGGCTTGTCATTTACAAAAATCCTAACTGACTTAATTCCAGATTATTCTGTAATTCTGTTGACTGCTTAGTCTTAGAAATATTGGAGTGTTTTATGTAGACTAGAATTTCTGGCTGGACTAATTCAAGAGTAATTATGACCTTGAGAATCATATCTCTAACTCCCACTAAGACTTGAGATTGATGATCAAGTCTTGAAAGTTTTCCTGGTAGAATTAGGAAAGCTTATGGGCTTTCATTCTGTCAGAACAAACATAGTCTTGTGTATTATATCTTAATTTAAAATAGTTGTACACTGATGTCTTTAGTAATAAGGTAAATGAAAAAACTAATAATAACTTTTCTATGGTACTTTATTTAATTTAGTGTCATTGGTTTGGATATACACCATAAATTATAACTTAACAATAAAACTCCTTCCGATTAACTCAAAGCTAAATTGTTTGTGGACTATATGAGTAAAAAGGTCTGCAGGCAAATTTTTGCATGTGTTTCACGCAATCCTCAACCAGGAACTCTTTAAAATAAGAAAGACTGGAAACCCTTGTTTTCATACACCAAGATATCTGGTCAGTATCTGCTCAGGGAGGCCTGTAATTTCATGTTCTTTTTAGGTGAAGTAGTTTACTCCTACTCTTTTAGGCTTAAACCTTATTAATAGCAGAGAACAATTTAAAGGTAACCTTTAATTTACTTGGAAAAATGCTGCATAAGTTAACACTATACAAATGATGGAAGAAAAAGATCTCCTGTGTCATCACTTTTATGCATTTCTAAATACCTAAAGTTTCTTATATACTATTTTTACTCAATGCAACAGTCACTATAAATGACATACCTCCAAATTCCTTTCTGGAAAGCTTTTAGGGAAACAGCTTTATCACAATGATAATTCAAAACAGTACCTACTTTATGTTCTACCACGACTTTTTGGAAGAGAAAGTGGGAGTAGGCAAAAGAAAATTGTATCACGAAACAACTTACATAGTACCATGATGTTTTTTTAACTAGAAAGGAACTCAGAAATAATTTTTGTATTTGTTCATTCAAAAATATATACTGAGTACGCTATTGGTCAGCTCAGGGTGCTATAAGAAAGTATCATAGGTTGAGTGGCCTAAACAACAGACATTTATTTCTCACAGTTCTAGAGTCTGTGAAATTATGGATCAAGGTGGTGGCAAATTTGGTTCTTGGTGAGTGGCTTCTTCCTACCTTTTATATGGTCTACTGTCTTGCTGATAGATTAAAGGAGTTATCACTGATTGCTTGTAAAACAAGCTCTCTGATCTCCCTAAGTCTCATCCTGAGACTCTCACCTTCACGACCTCATCTAAACCCAACTACCTTCCAAAGGTCCCACCACTTGGCACTTGGCAGGGCCAAGAAGCAAGAGCACTTTAGTAGGAAAGAGCATGCCTAACACCCATATCTTGTTTTAAAATGCTGATATTCAATGAAAGGAACCAGAGCTCCTTACAGAAATCTTTGATTCTAAGACTAAGAAAGGAAATATGAAAGGTGAGGCTGAAACATCTTGTAGTGCCAGAAAGTCTTAAGAAAGTACCTGACGAAAAGTTACAGGAGTATATCAAAAAGGCATAGGAGCCAAGAAAATAAATATGGTATCAGATTACAACACAAAGTATAATACATATCCGCAAGTCTATACAAATACAAATAAACAATTGAATAAACAAATAAATGAGAGTACAGATACATTTTCTATGTAGAAAAGTCCCAAAAGGTTTTTGTAGATACTACGCTTTCAAGGAGGTGGAACATCTTTCCACTCCCTAAATTTGTTCTATGCACAGCGACTACCTTCCAAAGACTTCAAAACAGAAATGAGAAAAAAGAGTAATTTTGCAATGGAGAAACTTGACAGACACTGTTTCACCCAGCTGATCAAGGCCAGCATCAGCTGTGGTAAGTCATATGATGTGGTAAAAATAGCACATTATCTGTGAGCTCCCTCCTCTAAATCCACAACCCTCATCCAGTGCTGTGAAAAATATCAGACAAATATCATTCAAGGAGCATTCTACTAAATATTTTACCAGTATTACTCAAAATTCTCAAGATTATTAAAAACAAGGGAAGTTTGAGAAACTTTATGGCCAAGAGGAGCTTAAGGAAGCACAAGGACTAAATGTAATTTGATATCTTGGATGGGTCCAGGAACAGAAAAAGGACATTAGGTAAATAGTAGGTAAAATAAATTTTAGTTAAAAATATATCAATATTATCTTAATTGTAACAAATGTTACAATGCATATATATTGATTATTATGTTAATAATAGGGGGAACTGGGTGTGGAGTATTTGGAAACTCTACTATCTTTACAATTTTTTTATAAATCTAAAAGTGTTCTAAAAATAATAGTGTTTTAAAATGATAGCTCTGTCTTTGTAAAGGCTCTACGTCTGTGGGAAGATAAACATTGATAAAAATAAAATATATGGTGTAAGAGATGGTGATAAATACTATGAGGAAAACGATAGAGTCAAAAGGAATAGAAAATATTGGCCAGAGTGGAGGTACAGGGTTTGCTTCATAACTTACTCAACAGATCTCTACATGGATAGAACCAGGGTTTAAAGGATGATCTTAATATATCAGGCTTCTAGTGATGATTATTATGTACAGTAAAAGAGAAAGAATAAGATTAGTCTTGAGAGAGATTTCAGGGTATTTTAGTCCATTTTTGCTGCTATAACAAAATACCGTAGACAAATTTGGTGGCATATAAACAACAGAAATTTATTTTTCACAGTTCTGGAGGTGGAGAATTTCAAGATTAAGGTGCCAATAGACATGATGTCTGGTGATGGCCCACTTTCTGTGTCATACATGGCTGTCTTTCACTCTGTCCTTCACGGTGGAAGAGAAAAAGCCTCTTTTATAAAGTCATTAATCCCCTTCATAAAGGCATCACTCTCATGAACTAATCACTTCCCAAAGATTCCACCTCCTAATACCATCACCTTGGGGGGTAGGATTTCAACACACAAATTTTGAGAACACACAAGCATTCAGACCATAGTACAGATGATATTAGTTATACTCTAGAAGGAGAAGGAGGAGTGGAAGTCTTACCAAGGACATGCAGCACCATCTGGACACTCCTTCATTTCTGCCAGTGTTATGTAGAGCTTTGGGACCTGCTCTTGGTATGTGGAGGAAATGGAGAATATCAATGCAACATCTTTTTATAGGTAAGAAATCCGAGAGCAAGAAACTCAAAATAATTGTCTCATGTTCTCATACCAAGCTATTTACAAATTTTGAATCAGCACCAAGTTTCTAGATCCTTAAATTGAAACTCTTTCATCTAGACTAAATTGCTTCATTTTATTGACAATATCAAAATGCACCAGAGGTAACTCCCAGTTCAGAATAGACAGATAAATAAAATTTCTAAAATAAATATGTTTGCTATCTACATAAATGACTAATAAAATCATACTGTGATTCACGTATTTTTCTTGTGTTTCTGTTTTATTTATTACTGAGAACATTGTTTTTGCAACATGGTATATACACATGTGCCTCAAATTGTAGGTTTCAACTGTGGACTAACACAGTTTAGTTTTTACTTTTTAAATGGCTCAGATTACATTTAAATTGGTTCACTGGGACTTAAGACAAGCTTCTTTGTATACATTAGATTCTGCCATTATTATATAATTGTCACTGAGATATAAACTAAAAAGTGAATAAAAGTTGGTTAAAATGTCAAATGAGAATGATTTATTTGTAACATAGTTGAGATTTTTTAAAAAACATATTAAAAACCTATTCTGTAGTTGAAATTGGTTTGCATTTACACCTGGAACTTCTTTGATCTCCAATACAATAATAAAACCCATGGTAAGCATTGAATTCATGTCTATTGTATGAACAAATTGATTTTATATAATATGTTCTTATTCTGAAGATTATTATGTTCAAAATGAACCAATACATTCTGTAAGTTCCAGAATTATTTTAGCAAGATTAGTTCCCAAGTGAAAGAAGAAAATCAATATGTATATATACCATGTCTGTAAGTATTTCTAGTTTGAAATTAGTAAAGAAGAATAAAGTAAAAAGAAAAAAAAACTTCAATGTATAAGAAGTTAAAATGGGTAGAGCAAAATGAAATGGGACACTTGAAATATTAAATGTTTCATTTAGATAAGGATAAAACATGATAACATTTACATCTGCTTCTCTGGTTTTGAAAGTGCTGCACAGTGAAATTCTCAATACTTTATTGTGAACAACTCTGTAGTCTTATGCTTATGATATTCTGAACATCACTTTCCATTGAATACTAGGTATAATAGGTATAGAGAAAGATATACAGAGTAGTTTAGAACACAGGAAAGAATGTCAGGAAAGTTGCACTTTGTGAGTTATGCATATATGAGTTTTGTTAGTCATACCATATTCTATTTTTTTCTTGTGTTTGACTTTTCTCTAAAAGTAGACTGCCAAAAATCAACTTTTCTGTCAAATTTGCAATCTCTTTCATTTTCTGTGACTCAGGTTTTACTGAATATTAGTAGCAATTAAGATATTTTTAGAAACCTATTTTTCACTTTATTCAAGTGTACCTCATACATTTATTCCTATAATTCAGTAAAGAGAAAAATAAATCTTTTATTCATTACACAAAGTCACAAGGCATAATTAATACCATAGTTGGCAATATCATTACTCAAAAGATTTCAAATGTCCTGAAGAAAAATGTTGAACATCTTTCCCCACTGCCCTGCCGACCACATGCACACAAATGAATGTTAAACATACAAACACATGTAATATTAGAAGGAAGAAATTTGGCTTGACAGAAATCCATACCAACAAAGCATGAGCTTTCAGATGATGACAAGTTCAGTAAATATCAACCATGTGAAATGACTCCAAAGACTCCTAATGAAAGCTTAGGAAGAATAAACAGGGCAAGGGAGAGGATTATCCCACTGTGCTTTTTACTGAGAAATCTGTCTCCAGGACACAGTGCCTACTTCTCTTAAGGGCTCTTTAAAAAGGATAGTGTTCAACCAAATTTCTGAGAAAAGTGGTGATATCCTAATGAAGAATAAAATCTTTTTGAGAAAGGGGATATTTAATGGCTGAACACTCTCCTCAAATCAAAAACAAAATTATGTATTATGAAACAAAATGATAGGATATAAGAAATTTAGATCAAACTAAGAACTTTATATTATTTTGTTAGTCTTAGGATGGTATAGTGCACCATACAAATTAATGAGATCCTCACTTAAAGCAGACTCATTGTTACAAATATTTTAGAGATTATTTTTACACCAAACAACCCCATATCAACCAAAGACCTCAAGGCCCTTCCTTGGCCTCCTCCTAATGATTGCTTCTGTTATCCATGCTCTGATGACCATATTCCTGAACAACCTCATTCCTTTGAAATAGTAAAACATTTAAGCTATGAGCTCCTGATGTTTTGTCTTGTTTTGATAGATCAATTGGCTGGCTAAAACTGGCACCTAATTAATTGAAAATACACAATATAGGGACCCCAGGACTAGATTCTATAACCAATGGTAGTACTAAATCACTCAACAAAGAAAGTAGATTTTAGTTACTAATTACAAGCAGAGGTCATAATATATCCATTCACTTTCTGCCAATCGTCTAAGCCAGCAATCAAAAGAAAAATTCGTTTTGCATAGGCTTCTTAATGAAAGTATACTGCTGGTCAAAAGGTCTTATTTCTTTTTCCTTAAAACACCACTTCCAATTGCTGCATCCAGCTATTATAAATATTAAGTGTTGCTCTACATGTAATTTTTCTCAAGGCTTCTAATTTTCACTATTTCGTTATTGTCCATATTAAGTCTTCTTGTACCTAACAGCAAAGTACAAGAATGACACTAATCAGTGCATTACTTTACAGGTAGAAACGAGGAAGGAAATGACCATAATATTAGACACAGAATACATTTGGGAACTGAGGGTCATTTCACATTTCTAAGACATGGTATTACTTCTGAATTTCTTAATGCAAGTGGACATTCTTTTGAAAGTTGTTGCTACATTGGAAAACAAAGAGGTACTTAAATAAACTTGTATGTTACTCAGGAAATTTATACTTGGCTATAGAAACATAGCTGGTTCTTCATCTGCCCTGTTTTGTACATCACTGCAACCACGGCATCCCTGTATATATATATTTATAAACCACCTATATGTCAAAAAAGTATCTCACAAAAAATACTAAAATAAGTAATTAATTAAATTAAAACTAAGACAATGAATATGTGAAAGTGAGGACTGAAAAAACATGTTCAGGGAAAATGTGAGGAGAAGCAGTTCTAAGAGTGGAAATTTGGAAATTACTTCCTTTGGGAAAACGACTTAGCACCTTTTGCAAAGTACAAATAATTCTCCAACTTTCTAATCATTAGATTTGTCTCTTTTAGCTGACTAATGTAAGTGAGGAACACTATTTCCAGTTTCTAACCAAGACAGAGTAAATTTAATGAGTATCATTCCTATGTTAGTATGATTTTTTTTTTTTTCCTGTGAGATAAATTGAAACTCTAGGTGTTAACAGAGCATCAGATTTGCCTTGTAGGGAAGAAGGTACAAGCTTGAGCTATTCAATAAATAAACAGTTACCATATTCAATTAATTCTTAGGAAATAAAAAAGACTCTTCAGACATAGATGGCCATCATACATGATGGCCACATCATGCATATAGGGCTATTCACATGAAAAATGACATTTACAACATAAGGAAAAGGAAAAGTCTTTCTTTTTACAGCATTGAGGAAAAGTCTGAAATTTCTATCTTTGCATGTTATCTGGAAATAAACCCTCAGCAGTTTTGTTAGTAACTTCTGCTAATTTAAGAATGAAATGGTATGGAAGGAAAAATACAGCCCAAGTAGTTTGTGGCTTCTGCAATGAAGAGGTGGAGTCTATTTTCCCACCTCTTCACTCCAGGCTGGCCCTGTTATTTGCTCTGACCATTAGTAGGTGGAAGAATAGCATTGCATAGGTTCTAGGCCTAGGCCAGAAGACGCCTTGCAGCTTTCACTTTCACCCTCATGTATTATTGCCCCGGAGTCCACCATACAAAGTTGGTGTAGAATACTGGAAGTTGAGAATCATGTAGAGAAGACAAGCTGCCCTAATTGTCAGCTAGCATTAATGTCAGACAAGTCATCAATACCATCTTGGGATTTCCAGTCCAGCCAACTCTCCAGTGTATGTAGACTCATGTATGAGCTCAGGCAAAATCAGCAGAGAAGTTACTAAGGTAACAACTATAAAATAATGTAAAATAAAACAGTATTTTTTCAAGCAACAACGTTACTATGTAGCAATAGGTAACTGAAAGACAAAATTTATTAAATTACATTAGAGGCCATCTATCAGTATTCTCTGAAAATGCCACATTAGAGAATTATAATACTATCAATAATAATTTGCTCTTTTTTAGTAAATGTGTATTATATTACATGCACAAGGCTACATAGTGTGTTGTTTTCTGAGCACACTCAGAATGTACAAGCTTGGTGATGCTAAGAAATTAATAACAATAGGAACCACTATTTTTCATCTATTTGCTTTTATTTTATAAATTATCAATAATTTTGTAAGTAAAATTATTTATTACATAAATTATTACAGTGGAACTGAATATTTTTTGTTGAGCAGTTCTACTCATTTTAACACATCGACAGAGTAAAGCAACAACCACCATAATCAGGCTACAGCTTCATTACCCCTAAAATGTTCTTTATGCTATTTGTTTATACTAAAACCCCATTTCTATTTCCTGGAAATTACTGATCTGTTTTCAATCACTGTAAATTTGGGTTTTCAAGAATATCATATAAATGGAATTATGCAGTAAGCAATCTTGAAACTGATTTATTTTGCATTCTGCATACTGCCTTTAAATGCCATCTGAGTTTCTATGTGGATCAATACTCTCTTAATTGTTGAGGACATTACATTGTATGTAAGAACCACAATTTCTTATTGTTTCACTTGTTCATGACACGAGGGTTTTTCCAATTTTTGATGAATAGGAAACAACAGCTATAAACATTTATGCATAAGATGTTGAGTGACCATGAGTTGTTTTTTTAAATTGCATTTTAGGTTTTGGGGTACATGTGAAGAACGTGCAAGATTGTTGCATAGGTACATACATGGCAATGTGATATGCTGCCTCCCTCCCCATCACCTATATCTGGCATTTCTCCCCATGCTCTCTCTCCCCAACTCCCCACCCCCCACTGTCCCTCCCCTATTTCCCCCCACAGACCCCAGTGTGTGATACTCCCCTCCCTGTGTCCATGTGTTCTCATTGTTCAACACCTACCTATGAGTAAGAACATGTGGTGTTTGATTTTCTGTTCTTGTGTCAGTTTGCTGAGAATGATGGTTTCCAGGTTCATCCATGTCCCTACAAAGGACAGGAACTCATCATTTTTGATGGCTGCTAGTATTCCATGGTGTATATGTGCCACATTTTCCCTGTCCAGTCTATCATCGATGGGCATTTGGGCTGATTTTTCTATGGTAAATACTCAAGAGTGGGATCACTAAGTCATATGGTGTTTATTAATTTTATAAGTAACTTTCAAATTATTTTCCATACTAATCATGCCATTTTACATTCATATCAGCAATGTATGAGAGTTCACATTGCTCTGCATCTTTGCCAGGATTTGGTATAGTCAATATTATTTTTATACGTTACTGTTTTTAAATGATTTTTCAATAGACTATTTTCAGAGCAGTTTTAAATTCACAGAAATATTGAGCAGAAAGTAAAAACAATTTCCAAATACTCCCCAACCCACACATGCATAGCTTCACACCTAATCAACATTCCTCACCAGAATGGTGCATTTGCTATGATTAATAAACCTACATTGACCCGTCATTATCACCCAAAGCCCACAGTTTACATTAGTGTTCAGTCTAGGTGCTGTACATTCTATGGGTTTGAACAAATGTATAATGGTATGTATCCACCATTTTAGTGCCATATACAGTCATCCCTCAGTAACTATGGAGGATTGGTTCCAGCACTCTAACATACAGCAAAATCTGCACACACTCAAGTCCCGTGGTCGAAAGTGTGGAATGCACATATCCGAAGTCAGCCATCTGTATAGGCAGGTTGCCCATCCTATGGATATCATACTTTGTATTCACCTTTAGTTTCTCAAACTTACATGTATGCGTAGACCTAAAGAGTTTGGACTGTGTCAACTGTAGTTTCACTACTCTAAAAATTCTCTGCTCTGTGCCTATTCGCTTTTCCCTCCCCCGAAATCCCTGGCTACCACTGATCTATTTACTGTCTCCATAGACTTGTCTTTTCCAGAATATCATATACTTGGAATCATACAGTATGTTTCTATTTCATATTGGCTTTTTTTCACTTGGTGATATTCATTTACATTTTCTCCATGTCACTCTATGTCTCTTCATGTCTTGATAGCTTATTTCTTTTTATCACTTAATAATATTTCGTTGTCTGGATGTATCACAATTTATCTAGCCACATACGTAAGGATATCATCGTTGACTCTAAGTTTTGGCAATTGGGAATAAAGGTGCTATAAACATCTGAGTGCAAGTTTTAATGTAAACATAAAATTTCAACTCATCTTTACTTTGTAAGATATTGCCAAACTGTCTTCCAAAGTGTCTGTACCATTTTGCATTCTTACCAGCAATGAATGAGGATTCATCTTGCTCCACATCCTCACCACCATTTATTGGTGTAGTCAGTTTTCTGCATTTTGGTCATTTTAAGAGATGTGTAGTGGTATCTCATCATTTTAATTTACATTTTTCTGATAACTTATAATATACGGCAACTTTTCTTGTCCTTTTTCTTTTTTCTTTTTTTACTTTACATTCCAGGACACATGTATACACGTGCAGAATATGCATGTTTGTTACATAGGTATACATGTGACATGGTGGTTTGCTGCACCTAACAACCTGTCACCTAGGTTTTTTTTGTTTTTGTTTTTTATTATACTTTAAGTTCTGGGGTACATGTGCAGATCTTGCAGGATTGTTACATAGGTATACACATGCCATGGTGGTTTGCTGCCTCTGTCCCCCAGTCACCTACATTAGGTATTTCTCCCAATGTTATCCCTCCCCAAACCCCTCACCCACTGCTATCCCTCCCCTAGTGTACTACCCACTAACAGAGCCCAGTGTGTGATGTTCCCTTCCCTGTGCCCATGTGTTCTCATTGTTCAACACCCACTTATGAGTGAGAACATGCAGTGTTTGGTTTTCTGTTCTTGTACCAGTTTGCTGAGAATGATGTTTTCCAGATTCATGTATGTCCCTGCAAAGGACATGAACTCATCCTTTTTTATGGTGTATATGTGCCACATTTTCTTTATCCAGTCTAGAATTTATGGGCATTTGGGTAGGTTCCAGGTCTTTGCTATTGTAAACAGTTCTGCACTGAACATGCATGTACATGTGCCTTTATAATAGAACTCTTTATAATCTTTTGAGTATATGCCCAGTAATGGGATTGCTGGGTCAAATGGTATTTCTATTTTTAGGTCCTTGAGGAATCTACACACTGTCTTCCACAATGATTGAACTAATTTACACTCTCACCAACAGTGTAAAAGTGATCCTATTTCTCCACATCCTCTCCAGCATCTGTTCTCTCCAGATTTTTAAATAATTGTCATTCTAACTGATGTGAGATGTTATCTCAATGTGGTTTTGATTTGCATTTCTCTAATGACCAGTGATGATGAGCATTTTTTCATATGTTTGCTGGCCGCATAAATGTCTTCTTTTAAAAAGTGTCTGTTTATATACTTTGCCCACTTTTTGATGGGTGTTTGTTTTTTTCTTGTAAATTTGTTTTAGTTCCTTGTAGATTCTGGATATTAGCCCTTTATCAGATGGGTAGCTTGCAAAAATCTTGACCCATTCTGTTGGTTGTCAGTTCACTCTAATGATTGTTTCTTTTGCTGTGCAGAAGCTCTTAGGTATAATTAGATCCCATTTGTCTAATTTGTCTTTTCTTGCCATTGCTTTTGGTGTTTTAGTCATGAAGTCCTTGCCTATGCATATGTCCTGAATGGTATTGCATAGGTTTCTTCTAGAGTTTTTATGGTGTTAGGTCTTATGTTTAAATCTTTAATCTATCTGGAGTTAATTTTTGTATAAGCTGTAAGGAAGGGGTCAAGTTTCCGCTTTCTGCACTTGGCTAGCCAGTATTCCTGACACAATTTATTAAACAGAAAATCCTTTCCTCATTGCTTGTTTTTGTCAGGTTTTCCAAAGATCAGATGGTTGTAGATATGTGGCATTACTTCCAAGGTTTCTGTTCTGTTCCATTGGTCTATATCTCTGTTTTGGTACCAGTACCATGCTGTTTTGATTGCTGTAGTCTTGCAGTATAGTTTGAAGTCAGGTAGCATGATGCCTCCAGCTTTGTTCTTTTTGCTTAGGATTTTCTTGGCTATGTGGGCTCTTTTTGGTTCCGTATGAAGTTTAAGGTGGTTATTTCCAGTTCTGTGAAGAAGGTTGTTGATAGCTTGATGGGGATATCATTGAATCTATAAATTACTTTAGGCAGTATGGCCATTTTCACAATATTGATTCTTCCTAACCATGAGCATGGAATGTTTTTCCATCTGTTTGTGTCCCCTCTTATTTCCTTTTGTAGTTCTCCTTGAAGAGATCCTTCACATCCTTTGTTAGTTGTATTCCTAGGTATTTTATTCTATTTGTGGCAATTGTGAATGGGAGTTCACTCATGATTTGGCTATTTGTTTGTTACTGATGTATACAATTGCTTGTGATTTTTGCACATTGATTTTGTATCCTAAGACTTTGCTGAAGTTGCTTGTCATCTTAAGGAGATTTTGGGCTAAGACCATGGGTCTTCTAAATATACAATCATGTCATCTGCAAATAGAGACAATTTGACTTCCTCTTTTCCTAATCGAATACCCTTTATTTTTTTTCTTGCCTGATTGCTCTGGCTAAAACTTCCAATACTATGTTGAATAGGAATGGTGAGAGAGAGCACCCCTGTCTAGTGTCAGTTTTTAAAGGGAATGCTTCCAGTTTTTGCCCTTTCAGTATGATATTGGTTGTGGGTTTGTTGTAAATAGCTTTTATTGTTTTGAGATATGTTCCTTCGATACCTAGTTTATTGAGAGTTTTTAGCTAAAGCGTTGTTGGATATTGTCAAAGACCTTTTCTGCATCTATTGAGATAATCATGTGGTTTTTGTCTTTGATTCTATTTATGTGATGGATTACGTTTATAGATTTGAATATGTTGAACTAGCCTTGAATCCCTGGAATGAATCCTACTTGATTATGATGGATAATCTTTTGGATGTGCTGTTGCATTTGATTTGCCAGTATTTTATTGAAGATTATTGCATCAAGGTTCATCATAGATATTGGCCTGAAACTTTCTTTTTTAGTTGTGTCTCTGCCAGGTTTTGGTATCAGGACAATGTCGGTCTCATAAAACGAGTTAGGGAGGATTCCCTCTTTTTGTATTGTTTGAAATAGTTTCAGAAGGATTGGTACCAGCTTCTCTTTGTACATCTGCTAGAATTCGACTGTGAACCAGTCTGGACCTGGACTTTTTAATTGCTGCCTCAACTTCAGCCCTTGTTACTGGTCTATTCAGGGATTCAACTTCTTCCTGGTTTAGTCTTGGGAAGGTGAAAGTGTCCAGGAATTTATCAATTTCTTCTAGATTTACTGGTTTATGTGCATAGAAAGAGTTGTTTGTAGTAATTTCTGATGGTAGTTTGTATTTCTATGGAATTGGTGGTGATATCCCCTTTATCATTTTTTTTTTTTTTTTTTTTTTTTTTTTTGGAGACGGAGTTTCGCTCTTGTTACCCAGGCTGGAGTGCAATGGCATGACCTTGGCTCACCGCAACCTCTGCCACCTGGGTTCAAGCAATTCTCCTGCCTCAGCCTCCCGAGTTGCTGGGACTACAGGTGCGTGCCACCACACCCAGCTAATTTTTGTATTTTTAGTAGAGATGGAGTTTCACCATGTTGACCAGGATGGTCTTGATCTCTTGACCTCGTGATCCACCCACCTCGGCCTCCCAGTCGCCACTGCTTCTAGTCAGACATCTTGGCTCCCTTAAGGCAACTTTTCGTATGCTTATTTGCCATCTTACATTTTCTTTGGTTAGTTATCGGTTAATGTCTTTGGTACATTGTTAAATTTTCTTGTTTGTTTTCTTATTATTGAGTTTTAAGAATAGTACATATATTTTGGAAAACAGTCTTATATCAGATATGTCGTTTGCAAATGTTTCCTCTCACTCTGTGGCTTGTCTTTTCATTCTCTTGTCAGTGTCTTTTGAAAAGGAGAAAATTTTAATATTAATGAAGTTCTGCCTATCACTTCTTTCATTTCTGGAGTGTGCTTTTGGTGTTATACCTAAAAAATCGTTGCTGTGTCCAAGGTCATCTAGATTTTCTCCTATGTTATTTTAAGTAAGTCTTATAGTTTTTCATTTTACATTTAGGACTGTGATTCATTTTGAATTAATTTATATAAAGGATGTAAGGCCGTGTTTAGATTCATTTATTTATTGCAGGTGGATGTCCAGTTATTGTACCATCATTTGCTAAAAAGCTTATCAGGAAAGAGCTATACTAACAATTTTATTATTAAGGACACAAATCAGGATTAGTCAAATAAAGAGAAACATAGGGTGACATCTGGAAGACTTCCCGGCATAGAGCTTCTGCATTCTAGTCCCATGGAATCAAAGGCATATCAATGTGTTCCCCTACCAAGAAGCTCGACTGAACTTCAATGTCCAGAGTTTTTACTGAGGTTTTATCACAGAGGCTTGATTAAATCATTGGCCATGTGATTGAACTGAGTATTTAAACCTTTTTCCTCCTGGAGTTCAGATTGGCTCATGGACTTAACCCTTTAACCATGTGGTTGTCTTTCAGGTATTGTGGGTCCCAATCGTAGAACTATCCAGGAAACTACCATGATTTCCTTCATTAGTCTAAACTATCAGGTATTATCCAAAGGAGCTCATGAATGACAAACACACTCCTATTACTCAAAAAATTATAATGCCAGGAATTCAGACAAAAAAATATAAATACGACAACAATCTTGATTTTTGTTAATTAATATAACCACCAAATATGTTGCACAAATCCCAAGAGGAGAAAAATAAGGTAACATAGTTACCCAAATATTTACCATTTTTGTTTCTTTTTCTTTATGTCTAATATTTCCAGTTTTTAAATTTTCCTGGTCCTATTTTACTTGTGTTTAAGACTGTCCTTTAATGGTGTTTATTGCAGTTTCATTGGAAACAAATTATATTGGATTTTATTCTCCTGTGGTATCTTTATTTTTACTTTTAATTGTAGAAGATAGTTTTTCTAGATATAGAATTCTAGATTTATAATTTCTGTCAGCACTTTGAAAAAGGCTGTGTCATGTCCTTCTGATCTCTATGGTTGCTGAAGAGAAATATGTCCTTCAAACTGCTGTCCTCCTATATATAGTATGTCCATTTTCTCTGGCTCTCCTCAAGAATTGCTTTTCATCTTTGGTTACATGTTAACCTGTTTTGAATTCTCTGTGTTTCTTTGAATCTATAGGCCTATGTCTCCCATTGCTGGAGGGAAGGTTGTTTAATATTATTTTCAGTACTACACATTTTTTTCTCCATTTTTCTGAAACTTTGATAACACATTTTGGATTCTTTATTGTCCAGTTGGTACTTGATTTTTGTTTTTAATTTTAATTTTTTGTCTCTTGCCCAGAAAATAATTGAGTAACATTGAATAATTGCTATTTCTCCAGCCTCAGGTCCAGAGACTCTTTCCATTAGCGTCTCTGTCTTACTCAGAGCTGGAGCCTAGGCTCACAGGCAACAAATATTTATAGAATACAGTTCATCTAATAGGCCCTATGCTAAGTAATTTACATCGATTACCTTCTTTTCTGTGAGTATAGGCTACTGATCTTGTTTCAGTTGTACAGATGAAGAAATTGATTATTTGAAATAATCTATTTGCAATTTGCCTTAACTTGCTTATGCTCACACTGCTACCAAGAGGTCCCTGTGCTCAAAGACTTTAGGCCTATTGAGTTGTAGAGCATGAAGCACTTTCCTGGAATAGCTTGAGCTGGGGGCAATCACCCAAACTGAGAATGAGATTGTGAATATAAAGAAATTTGTGTGAAAGCTCTGAGTAGCAAAACCTGAAGAAAATTACGTTAACTAATGCTGAAGACCAATTTGCCTCTTTCATTATTTTATTTGGCTCTGGTCCTGTTGCCAAAGTCTTTCCAAGGTCAGAGCTAAGGTTTCCTTGCAGTGAGAAAATGTGCTTCAAGGCTTCTTAAAGCTCTAGGAGTCTAAGAGCAAAAAAACCTTCAACAGATTTTAAAAACAGTAAACAGACTTCACTGATAACCCTCTGGCTTTGTCCAGTGGCAACTTAGCTTTTTGGAGTAGCTACAAATTTGAGCTTGAAGAAATGCTGTTGGCATTTTAGTAGGCTAGAATTTTATTTTAGCACACATACAATGTTTAAAAGTTGATACAAGTTTTTAAATTGAATTAATGAAAGCTTATCATCTGAAATTATATAAATTATCTAAGATTCCCCCCAATTTTTATTTATATGAGTGCCTAAGGGAGACCCCTAAAATTAATGGTTAGCATAAATTAAGAGAGAGTTACAAAGTGAATAAACTTTAAGATAATCTGATCTTGGTTCAGAATCTGAATCCTGTCATTATTTGACCTCATGAAATATAAAATGTTATACAGAATTCTGTGATGTTATTTATTCAGCACAGTGGTATTTTTTTCTTTTTTTAAAAAAACTGAAAGTTTCACCAGCAAAAATATTTAAAACAAAATAAACGTGGCTCACGCCTGTAATCCCAGAACTTTGGGAGGCCGAGGTGGGTGGATCACGAGGTCAAGAGATCGAGACCATCCTGGTCAACATGGTGAAACCCCGTTTCTACTACAAATACAAAAAATTAGTTGGGCATGGTGGCGCGTGCCTGTAATCCCAGCTACGCGGGAGGCTGAGGCAGGAGAATTGCCTGAACCCAGGAGGCGGAGGTTGCGGTGAGCCGAGATCGTGCCATTGCACTCCAGCCTGGGTAACAAGAGCGAAACTCTATCTCAAAAAAAAAAAAAGAAGGAAACAAAATAAACAATAAAGCAAAGGAAAAAATATTCCCCATATTAAGCAGCTGTGTAGTAGGAAATTGCTAAAAACAAACAAACAAACAAGTTTACAACCCAATTCTAACCCATTCGACTAGAATGTACAATTGTATATAGTATTTTTGGAGTCCACTTGTTTGCTCTAGTTAATTGGCTAAACTACATTGTTGGAAGTAAGATGTCGTCTGTGATAGAGACCACATCAAAATGAACACATCAAAAATGAACTATCTCAGACTGTTTGGAAACGGCTAATCTCTTAAAGTTTCCCTAAGCAAACTCTTTTGATATGGGGGCTGGTGAAGGAGTGGTGTAATGGAAAAATCATAATTCATAAATCAACGTCCATGCTTTCTAAGTCAGGGATGACTGAGTTGCTTAACCTGCACTCAGCTTTTTTTTTATAATTATTGATACACATTTTTAAAAATTGTGATTGTATTAGTTTGCTACGACTATCATAACAAAGTACTATAGACTACATGGTTCAAAAAACAAATTTATTTTCTCAAAATTCTGAAGGCCAGGAGTCGAAGATCAAAGTATAGGCAAGGTTTGCAATTACACCTTGGCTTGTAGATGGCCATCTTGTCACTCTGTCCTCACAGGGTTTTCCCTCTGTTTCTGCACCCTAATCTTCTCTTCTTTTAAACACCAGTCATACTGGATTAAGGTTCACTCCAGTGATCTCATCTTAACTTAATTACCTTTATAGAGACCCTATCTCCAAATACAGTCATAGTCTGAAATACCAGGGTTAGGACTTCAGCCTGTGAATTTTGGGATGACACAATTCAGCCCTTAACCATGATATTTAGATTTTATAACATGATGTATACATATAATATGCATATATATGTGTTTATATATTTATATTTTTAACCAAAGAAGAAAGAACATCATACAAAATTGTTTTCTTTTAAGATGAGATATTACACTTGACCTACATTTACAAAAGAAAAAAATTGGTTATACATTTTTACTTAGTTGTTAAACTTCTACGCCTAGCTCTAGCAAGTTGGTCTCAACCAGCAATGGCATTTAGAAAGCAGTCAGAGAAGCCTGTGGCTCTGTCGTGCCTAAGGCCACGTGCTTTTGTGTCAGCACAATCCTCACCCAAATCACTTTAGTTATTTATGTTTCCTGTCTGGCCTAAGGCATTTAAGTTTATAACAAATGCTGCGACCACATACAGACCATGTGAACCATGCCAACTGGCCTGGTTTCAGATATTCTCTTCCTGGAGGGAATGGATGGTGGTTTTGATTTATTATCTAACAGAAGTTCCTGAGAGGCATGGCTTAGTTAAGATTTAAAGCTCAACATCAAGTAAAAACAATTTAATGTTTTTGATGTTTGCTTGTTTTTACTGTAAGTATATCTTCAAATGAGACTGGAGCTGTGAGTTTGATGCAGCTATATCAGTTACATTGTCAGTTAAAACTGTGTCTGTACAAAAATTGGAAAAGTGAAGTTTTCAGTCAAACTCTTACAGTTTTGTAATTTACATTATGCTGTATAATTAGTTATTTCACCTTTTAATGTATTGACTAAGATTGTGTGCATAAGTTATCTTTTTAGAAATAGATGAAAAATCGTAAAAGCAGTTTTTGTGTGTATATTGTGCTGTATAAATTTGAAACAGTGAGTTAGATCATTGATTATTTTTTCACTCTTCATTGTGTTAGCATTCTGGGATAAACATAACCACATATACGAATGCAGTATATGTTCTATGACAGCTGGAAATTCGAGAGTTCTATGACAAATTATGAACAGAAACAGATTATCATAAAAAGAAGATACTTTCCAAATCTAACTCATACCCACAGTCAAGAAAATGATAATAAATAAACCTCATATTATGATCTTACCAAGTATTTACAGTGGGTCTAATTTCGTGGAATTTTAGATTTGATCCTCTCTCCTTGAATAAATTCATGAAGAGATTTTATTCTTCAAGTGATTCACATACAAGATACATTATCTTCAGGTTCTTCATGTAGTAAACCACTTATGCCTTTAAACAGTCAAATGGCACATTGTCAAGGTGCCCTCAGAGTTGGTGAAAAGTAAATATGCTAATACAAATGTTTTTCCTTATCTGCCATGTTTCCTTTTTCATTTAAAGCTATTATTATTACTTTATGATCATCTATTTTCAGAAATACTGGGTGACCAATCACATGCCTGTTCTCCCTTTCACACATCACCTATAAGCCTACAATGTTGCTAATTGAACAAGAGCTGCATTTTGACAGAAAAACCTAGGAGAAAATCAAGCTGGGAGTCTATTTATCCTGCCTAAGCTGTGACCTGCATTTTACCAATGTCTACCACTACTTTTGTTTTTTTAATTTTTTTCACTCTAGTCTTGCAGATTTGCCTTAGCTAATTATGAGATATAGCCAGCCAGGCAGCAAAGCAAAGCCTTTGATCAAGGCTTCCTGCTCACATGGTACCTCAGTCTAGCAGCATCTAAAGGAGAAGCTCTAAGGATGCTAGCTGAATTCTGTAATGACCTACGCTGTTCACCTTATTTGAGGATGCATGTGATTTAAAACTTCACATGATGTTGGGATAACAGGAATGATTACCAGGTCTAGTATACCCTTGTCTTATGCCTGCACATCATGGGAACAGTAGAGAGTCAACATAGTGTTTTCTGTATTGTGTCACTGAGCAGGAAGCTGCCAGCTTGATAATGCAACAGTGAGTGATAGAAGCTGAGGGCAAGCAGATTTAGTGGAAGAGGATAGTGGGAGATGGAGCAAACAGTAAGAAACAGCTCTTGGATGAAAGAGAGCTCTTTTTAGTGATCCTGACATGGGCTCAGAGGCTCTGGGAGAGAACAGAAGTGTGACCTTCAGGATTTGCTAGGCAGGCTGGCTCCTGTACTGGCATACTCTGGAGAGATGCCCTGGAGAGGTGTGAACTCCAAACTCCCTTCACAGGACTAGCTGGAAACAGAAGACTTTACACATGACTTTCTGCTAGGTGGTCATCCCATTTTATTTTTGCTGATTAATTAACATTCAATTTAATTGCCAACTCCCTGAACCTAAATGTGCTTACTGCCTAATATTGTTTGATTTCTCTTCCAATCCTCCAGAGTTTTAGCCTCCTGCCAGTTTCTACTCAGCTGACAGTTGTTTTTCTCTCTAATTCTTGCATTTTTTGTGAAGCTGTTGGTTTGAAATGCAAGGTGATCTTGCAGGGAAAAAAAAATGACAAACTTCTTTATAGTCTCAGCAGCACCTCCAGTCAGCTCTTCAGTTCTGATTCAAGGTGACTGCTTTTTGTGTTACATTTCTTATCTTCACATTCTGTTTCAGGAGCTGCCAGAACATTCATTTCATTTTTAAAATGAATGCAAAAATCCCCAAAGCATCCACAGGACCATTGAGGCTTACTAATTAGATTCATTAAACACACTCAAAAGCGAAGAGAATTTGTCTCTTATTCTGTTTATTCCTTTTTCCTTCAAAACTCCCTCTGCAAACTATTTTATTAAATAATATTCTGTGTGCCATAATAACGGTCCCTCTTGCTAAAACATTGGGTCACAAAGTGTTAGTTCATTAGACTTTTTGTCAGTGCAACACAGTGTCAGTTTTCCCCTCCTATGATTGCATCTGGTGTTCTGGTTTTCAGGGTGTTATGAAGTAGCAGAAAACTATGATTGGTCTGATGTCTAATTTTGGAGTTATAACTATGCTAGAGAAAATGCATAGAAAACCTGAATACACATTTTTTTATTTTAAATAAGTTTTTATTACAACATCAGCCTAAACATTTACAAAAAGTATTTATTTAATTGCACATTTATGAGTTTTAAAACATCTACAGATTTATGTAACAACCAGCACAATTAGGATGCATAATAATTGCAACACCCCAAAGAACTCTCTTGTGCTGTCACTTGGTGGCCAAATCCCCCTTCCACATCATCCCTGACAACCAATGACCGGCTCTTCATACAAATTGTTTTGTTTTTTTCCAATATATTTATTTTTTACATAATTTAGAAGGTAACCTTTGAGACTATTTTCACATTTCATATTGTATTTAGAATTCATTCATGTTTTTGTGTATATCAGTTGCTCATTTATTTTATTATTGAACAGTATTACATTGTAGGTTTGTACCAGAATTCATTCATTTCCTTACTCAAAGTCATTTGGGTTTTTTGCAGTTTTTCATGAATGTAAATTGACTGCTGTAAATGTAGGCTTTGTGGGATGGATGGGACATACAGTAAGGTCAAATTTAACATTATAGGAGTCAACTGGACTTCCAGTTTCTAGTCCGGCATGTAAGAAACTTAGAAGTAGCCACTCTATTTTAACAAGTAAAAAGAACAAACTGAAAAATCAACAGCTCTTCTGATATCTGTCAGAGAAGTGAGGCCACAGAGAAAACCACTGGCCCCTCCCCACAAACTGGAGAGACAGATAGATAAGTACAGAGAATTACAGCTTACCAGGGCAAAAAAACCCTGAGTGGGAACAAGTTCTGGGGTAAGAAAAAACTAAACTATAATTGATGAATTGCTGGAGGCTCAGTGTGGACAAGTCTGAGAGTTAAAAACATCAGGGGTACCCAGTCATAGAGGGAACCCCACACTTTTGTGAGTTTTAATTCTAGGAGCTCTGAAAGATTGTCACAGAAAATATCACAGAGATGACTTGGCATGGTTGCTGATGCCAATAATCCCAGCACTTTGGAAGGCCACAGAAGGAGAATAACTTGAACTAGGAGTTCGAGACTAGCCTGGCGAACATGGCTGTATTAATCTGTTTCACACTGCTAATAAAGATATACCTGGAACTGGGAAATTTACAAAAGAAAGAGATTTAATGGACTTACAGTTCCACATGGCTGGGGAGGCCTCAGAATCATTGCAGAAGGTGAAAGATATGTCTTATATGGTGGCAGACAAGAGAAGAGAGGACTTGTGCAGAGGAATGCCCCTTATTAAACCGTCAGATCAAATGAGACCTATTCACTATCATAAGAACAGCAGGGGACAGACTTGCCTCCATGATTCAATTACCTCTCACCTGGTGCCTCCCACACATGTGGGAATTCAAGATGAGATTTGGGTGGAGACACAGCCAAACTATGTCATTCGGCCTATGGCCCCTCCCAAATCTCATATCCTCACATTTCAAAACAAATCGTGCCTTCCCAACAGTCCCCCGAAGTTTTAACTCATTTCAGCATTAACTCAAAAGTCCACAGTCAAAAGTCTCATCTAAGACAAGGAAACTCCATCCTGCCTATGAGCCTATAAAATCAAAAGCAGGTGTTAGTTACTTCTTAGACACACTGAGGGTACAGGCATTGGGTAAATACAGCCAATCCAAATGTGAGAAATTGGCCTAAACAAATGGACTACAGACCCCATGCAAGTCTGAAATCCGGCTGGGCAGTCAAATCTTAAAGCTCCAAAATGATACCCTTTGATTCCATGTCTCACATCCACGTCATGCCAATGCAAGAGGTGGGTTTCCTTGGTCTTGGACAGCCCTGCCTCTCTGACTTTGCAGGGTACAGCCTCCATCCTGGCTGCTTTCATGGGCTGGCATTGAGTGTCTATGGCTTCTCCAGGTGCATGGTACAAGCTGTTGGTGGATCTACCATTCTGGGGTCTGGAGGATGGTGGCCCTCTTCTCACAGCTCTATGAGGCAGTGCCCCAGTAGAGACTCTGGATGGGGCCTTTAACTCTGCATATCCCTTCAACACTGCTCTAGTAGAAGTTGTTCTTGAGGGCCCTGCTCTGCAGCAAACTCCTGTCTGGACATCCAGGCATTTTCGTACATCCTCTGAAATCTAGGCAGAGGCTCCCAAACCTCAATTCTTGGCTTCTGTGTGCCCCCAGGCTCAACACCATGTGGAAGCTGCTAAGGCTTGGGGCTTCCACCCTCTGAAGCCACAGCCCCAGCTGTACCTTGGCCCCTTTCAGCCATGGCTGGAGTGCCTGGGACATAGGGCACCAAGTCCCTAGGCTTCACATATCAGGGGTGCCTTGACCCAGCCCAGGAAACCATAATTTTCTCCAAGGCTTCTGGGCCTGGGCCTGTGATGGGAGGGGTTGCCTTGAAGTCCTGTGGCATGCCCTAGAAACAAGACGTGGTCTCCATTAACTTGGTGAAGAACATTCAGCTCTTTGTTACTGTTGCAAATTTCTGCAGTCAGATTGCATATTTCCTCAGAAAATGAGATTTTCTTTTCTATTTCATTGTCAGGCTGCAAACTTTCCAAACCTTTGTATTCTGCTTCCCTTATAAAACTGGATGCCTTTAACAGCACCCAAGTTACCTCTTGAATGCTTTGCTGCTTAGAAATTTCTTCTACCAGATACCCTAAATTATCTCTCTCAAGTTCAAAGTTCCACAAATCTCTAGGGCAGGGCAAAATGCCACCAGTCTAGTAGCTAAAACATGGCAAGAGTCACCTTTACTCCAGTTTCCAACGAGCTCCTTATCTCCATCTGAGACCATCTCAGCCTGAATTTTGTTGTCTATATCACTATCAACATTTTGTTAAAAGCCATTCAAGAAGTCTCTAGGAAGTTTAAACCTTTCCCACATTTTCCTGTCTTCTTCTGAGCTCTCCAAACTATTCCAGCTTCTGTCTGTTACCCAGTTCCTAAGTCAATTCCACATTTTTAGATATATTTTCCCAGTGCCCCACTCCCAGTATCAATTTATTATACTAGTTCATCTTCACATTCCTGATAAAGACATACATGATACTGAGCAATTTATAAAAGAAAGAGGTTTAATGAACTTACAGTTCCATGTGGATGGGAAGGCCTCACAATTATGACAAAGGTGAAAGTCATGTTTCACATAGTGACAGACAAAAGAACAGAAATCTTGTGCAGGGGAACTCCTCTTATAAAACCATCAGATCTTGTGAGACTCATTCACTATCATGAGAACAGCACCACAGGAAAGACTTGCCCCCATGATTCAATTGCCTCGCACCTGATCCTACCCATAACACATGAGAATTCAAGATGAGATTAGGATGGGGACACAGCCAAACAATTTGAATGGCAAAACCTGTCTTTACCAAAAATACAAACAATTATCTGGGTGTGGTGATGCTTGCCTGCAGTCTCAGCTACTTGAGAGGCTGAGGTGGGAGGATCACTTGAGCCCAGAAGGTGGAGGTTGTAGTGAGCTGAGATTGCACCCCTGCACTCCAGCTTTGGTAACTGATTGAGACTCCATCTCAAAAAAGAAAAAAATATATATATCACAGAGAAAATCCCTTTATCCTCCAAGCAGACAGAGGGAAAAATGAATCATTTTGAAACATGCTGGAGCCATTTTTTCTTGACAAGTTCTGCTCTCAGGAGAAAACAGGTAACCAGAATATAACTTGCTGGAGTATGAGCTTAACTGACCTATTAGAAGGGTGATGCCTAACTCCATCCTCCTCTAGCTGTCCTGTTTGATTTAAGGGAGTTGGGACACTGAGAAACAATGGTGAAGTTCACAGTCCAGGGACTAAAACCTAATCGCAGAACTATAGAATGCTTTCCCTCCTTCCACACCTTATAACTACATTTACCTCAGTTACTTTTAACCTGCACACCCTGCCCACTTTTCGACACAACATTTCAAGGTATAATAAAGAGAAAAAAAAAAAAACGTGGTTCAAAGAAACTTAACCAGCATCAGAACGAGATATAGCAGGAATGTTGAAATTATAATATAATAATTTTTTAAACTGTGATTAATATACTAAAAGCTTTAATGGAAAAAGCAAACAACATGGAAAAACAGATGAATAATGTAGAGATATTAAAATTCTAAGAATGTTTAAAAAATAGTAGTTGCCAAAAACCCTAGGCAGAAATCAAGAATGATAGACTCATCAATAGATGGGACACAGCTGAGTAAAGAATCTGCAATGGAGGATACAACAGAAAACATTGAAATTGAATAGCAAAGAGAAAAATGACTAAAGAAAACAGAAAAAAAATCCAAGAATGTTAGCCAACTAAAAAAGGTATAAACACACAATAGGAAAACAAGGAGAAGAAAGAGAGAGAGAGATAAGTAATATTTGAAACAGTCATGACTGAGAATTTTCTGAAATTAATGTCGAACATGAAACCACTGACCCAGAAAGCTCAAAGAACACAGAGCATGATGAATACAAAACACAATCACATCCAAGTATATCATTTTCAAACTTTAAAAAATCGAAGATGAAGAAAAGATCTTGGAAGAAGAAAGAAAAATCACCAGACCTACAGAGAAGCAAAGATAGCAATTAAAAACTTTCCCCTATATTCATTCAAAGGAGGATTGTTTACAGGAACAGTTACTAAAATCTGAGAATGCTTGATTTCCTCCTATAAAATGGCATATTATTTACATATAACCTGCATACAACCTCTGCATACTTGAAATTAACTCTAGATTACTTATAATAGCTAATAAAATGCAAACATTATATAAATAGTTGTTATGCTGTATTACTCTTTATTTGTATTTTTTATTATTATTTATTATTTTTTTCTAAAGAGGTTTGACCTGAGGTACTTGAATCCCCATATGCAGATCCTGCAAATATGAAGAGCAGACTATATCCAAGTTCTCAGAAACCATGCAAGCAAGAAGAGAGTGGAGTGCAATAATTAGCATTGAGAGAAATGAGCAAACTCTTTTCTTGAGTGGCTGTACCATTTTGCAGTCCCACCTATAATCAATTTCCAGTTGTTCCATGTAGTAGTCAGGATTTGGTATTACAGTGATTTTCATCATAGTCATTCTAATAGGTGTACATTAGTATAGCCTAGCATTTGGTTTCAATTTGCATTTCAATAATGACTAATAATGTTGAGCAGCTTTTCATATGCTTATTTGCTATCCTTATGACTTCTGTGTTACAGTAAATATTCAAATTTTTTGCCCATATTTTGGTTAAACTGTTTGTTTCCTTATTCTTGATTTACAACTTAGTTATATATTCTGTATATCAAGTTAGTTGCTGGATATGTGAGTTGAAATATGTTTAAGAAGTCTTTACATAACTCAAGGACACATAGATCTTTCCCTGAATTTTAGAATTATCCATTTTGAGTACATTTTCTTTTCTTTCTTTCTTTCTTTTTTTTTCTTTAAGATAGTCTTGCTTAACCCCAAGGCTGGAGTGCAGTGCTGTGATCTCTGCTCACTGCAACCCCCGCATCCTGAGTTCAAGCAATTCTCCTGTCTCAGCCTCCCGAGTACCTGAGACTACAGGAGCACTCCACCATGCCCTGCTAATTTTTAGTACTTTTAGTAGAGATGGGTTTCACCACGTTGGCTAGGATGGTCGAGAGAGTTCGCCTGCCCCAGTCTCCCAAAGTCTTGGGATTACAGGCATGAACCACCACCCCATGTGGCATTTTGATACCTGTATACAATATATAATGATCAAATCAGGATAACTGGTCTATCCCTCACCTCAAACATGTACTTTTATTTCTATTGGAAATGTTGTAATTCTTCTCTTCTAGCTATTTCAAAATACACAATAAACTATTTTAACTATAGTCTTCCTACTGCATTATCAATTACTATGACTTATTTATTCTACCTAACTGTAATTTCGTACCCATTAATCAAGTTCTCTTCATTTTTCCCCTCTCCATAGTGTTTTATTGCAGGATTCCTTTTTTACATTTTTAGTGCCCATGGAGTTTAAAAAGCCATTTCCTCTTTCATTCTTGACTTGAGAACACTATCTTTACTCATTTCCTAGTCAAATTGGCTACCATTTTATCAATTTTATTGATGTTTACACATAACCACCTTTTTATTTAATTTTTTTCAATTGTTTCTATGTTAATTTTTTTTGCTATCAGCTTGTATTTTTATTTCTTTTTTCTTCATGATTTAGGTTTAAATTTCTCTTCATTTTCTAGATCCTTCAGACAAAAACTTAAAGTAGTAATTTTAGAACTTTGTTATTTCTAATAAATGTATTTAGTGCTATAAATGTATTTAATTTGTATTTTTCATATATATATATGTCTATGTCAATATTTGTGTAATACACCAACTATATATATATATATACACATATATGCATATATATATTCAAGTTCACTGAATCTTTCCTCTATAATTTTCAATCAGCTATTGAGCCATCCAGGCAATTTTTAGGTTTTTTTAAAAATGTATTTCAGTTTTAAAATGTCTGCCTTGCAAATAATGTATTTATTTCTTTTGAAATTTTTAATCTTTTCATTTGTTTCAAGAGTTCTCACTCTTATTTTATAGAGCTAGTTTATAATTGCTTGAAAATTTGTATCTGATCATTGTGTGTTTGGCAACTGTTTTATTTTTCTTGAAAGTTATTAACATTTTTCTGTTTCTTTGTATGTTGCATAATTTTCTATTGTGTCCTATTATGCTCTCAGTCTCAGGTTCCTATTAAAATCAGGAGAATGTTGACTCTTTCTTTCTTTGTTTAAACAAATAATCAACCTTGTTTGGTTTAGGCTTCAAGTCCTGTTCTGTTTTACGTGACCTGTGGTTCTGGTGTTAGTTCAGCTTTTAAAGCTTCTGTTTTGCTATTTGGCTGTAACTGCTTATATGCCACCCAGGGAACTAACTATCTGATATCTGGAGGTTGATATATCTTACAGGTCAGTTCTCCAAGCGACTGGCTTTCACATCATTTTCATGCATACACAGCTAGGACTTCTTGATCTTCTTAACAATTCTCTCTTCTTCATAATCTCCCCAACTTCACTTTGTCTCAGAGCATATCCTTCCTGTTCCCTGGCCAGAAAGTCAAGATTTTAAAGTTTTGACAGTGTTGCACATCTCCTGTAAGTGTATTTTCCTCTAGGGCAAATTAGAAAACCTGACTACTGCTACCAATTCAACACCATAGGATTTGAAGCGTGAGGTCCTCCAAGGCAGGTAGAGCTGGGAGTGAAAAAGAAACAGAAATGTCTATCACGCTTTCAATTTCCAAGGTTCCCTTTATTACTCCTCTGACCAGAGAGAGAGGATTTTCCATGGCAACACACTTTGTGCAGTTGCAAATTTAGACTGCTCTGAGAAGGATGTGCAGTTGGGAGTGAGTGGTAGAGAGAAAGAGAACCACTGTGTCAGTCTTTCTTCAAGATTTTCCTCCCAAATCTATCTGCTATATTTACTTTTTAGTCCTTGAATTATTGTTTTATGTACATTATGTAGAATTTTTAGTTGTAATCAATGGAAGAGGCTAGTTTATTTCATCTTAACCATACCAGAATATATATATATATATATATATATATATTCTGAACTTGAATTTGGAAATGAATTTTAAACAACAGAAATAAGAAACAGAGAATTCTTGGGCCGGGCGCGGTGGCTCACGCCTGTAATCCCAGCACTTTGGGAGGCCGAGGCGGGTGGATCACGAGGTCAAGAGATCGAGACCATCCTGGTCAACATGGTGAAACCCCGTCTCTACTAAAAATACAAAAAATTAGCTGAGCATGGTGGCGCGTGCCTGTAATCCCAGCTACTCAGGAGGCTGAGGCAGGAAAATTGCCTGAACCCAGGAGACGGAGGTTGCGGTGAGCCGAGATCGCGCCATTGCACTCCAGCCTGGGTAACAAGAGCGAAACTCCGTCTCAAAAAAAAAAAAAAAAAAAAAAAAAAAATGCAAAAAAGAAACAGAATTCTTACCTCTGTTACCACATTTATGAAAACAAGCTGAATTTATTGATATCTGATCTTTTAGCTCTCACATTTCATTTCAGATTATTGCTAAATGAGATGAAGAATCACAGAGTAATTTCCAAACAAAGCTAACTAAAGTGCTACTACCCGGATTTCAAAGATGGTCTTTTACCACCATCGTAGCCTGGCCTCCTCGAACAGAGTACCTCTCCAATATTGTGGAAAAAATTTCAAACTGGATACTTCTGTGACAAATTCTGAAAAAGAACACCCAGTTACATTATTTTCCAAGCATGAATGCTTATCTTCATAGCAGGAAAACCACTAGATTCTAGGTTTGTCATTTCCTGCATCTTTCAGATGAGACTGTGGTGCATTGCCAGTTTCCAATCCAGATTGCACCCCTTAATGGTTTAACATTTGAGGGAGCTGCAAGAGGCTGCCATTAATCTAGTGTTTTATTAAGGAGACAGCATATGTGAATTTCTAAGTAGCAGATGTTGGTATATACAAGGCTCAAATTGTAGAACATTTCTACAGTTTTGTTAAAGGGGTAAAAAAATGAATAGCAACCCAGTTTGTTCTTCAAAATAGCAACCCAGTTCGTTCTTCAAAAACTTCCAGATTCCTTTAATTGGAAAATCTCGCTGAAAAATCTTATCCAGACAACTTTTTCCCTTATAGTGTAATATCTATCCTATTCATTTAAGTAAATTCTTGCTATTAATCTATATATAATACATTTTCAGTTACAGACCTCAAATGACTTCCCACAAAATTGTTTGAAGGATGATCGAAAAGATGTTGTTCTATAGCTGAAAGCAACCTTAACACTCTCTCAAATGTCGTGTTATATATTTCCTCTTTCTGAGACTCACAAAATGGCATGACTTGACATTCATATTATTAGCATATTGGTATTATCATTCCAGTTAATAGTAGCTTTCATGGAGCATTTGCTACATGTGGGAACCGACCTAAACCCTTTGCCTACATTATTTCATTTAATTCTCACATTAACAAGATGCAGTAGTTACTATCATTATTCCCACTTTTGAGACAAATTAAGCTTGTATAAGTTCCGTACATTGCCCTAAAACTCTCAGATAAAAAGTAGTAAAACTAGGGTGGGCCTATGCTATCAGTAGGTCTCCAATGTGCGTACTCTTAACCACTAAACATACTGTCTTTGAATTATTGCAAAGAGGTTACAGGCTACTAATAAATTTAACTATTGTCTTACTAATAAATGTATGATCTTAAACCAAACTCTCAGTGCTGAGCCCTAGAAGTCCTGGTCAATTAGGGGAATTTCAAGTAGGTCAGTTGATGACATAAATTGAGTTAGAGATATCTTTTGATACAACCCTTTGCACCATAAATATCAGGCAGTTGCAAATTATGCATAAAGACAGACACCATGTTAGCACAAGCATTATGTCAAAACTCAAAAACTGTGTGATATTGCACAAGGAATCCACCTCAAATCAGCCTTGTTTTCTTTCCTATGTAGAAAAATCGGACATATTTGTGTGATTGAGATGAAACACATTTTTAGTCCAGTATTTATCAAAGAAGTCTGAATTATGACTTACCAATGTGTTCAACAAATACAGTTTTGTAGATTATGCCAACATTAAGAAAAGTAGTAAGGGAAAGAGAAATAAAATAATAATAGAATAAAAAAATCAATGTGCATTGTTATAGTTACTGTTTCATAAATTATTTTGTGTTGGATATACTGGTGTTCAGTCAGTACACACTATAAGGGGCTGAACCAGTTGTTAAAATAATTAAGTATTTGTTTGATAGTAAAAAGTCAAGGACTCCCTTGCCCCCGATGCCTTCTCTCCCCCAGACACAGCAAACCCCTTGAGTCCTATGATGAGACCTATGCAAAGTCTATCACCTCTAACTCTATCACCACTGCCTGTTGATTGATCAATTGGTCAGGCCAAAATAATTATTAAATATTTTTACATATCCTCACATACATATATATGTATATTTGGATCCTGCATCAGATATTTTATTAAGGACCATGAATTAACAGCAATTAAAAAAGAATTTAAGTCTCTCAAAATTAGTCAATATAGTCTACTTTAGGGATTCTCAACCAGGAACAGTTTGCCCCTTTGGGGAATATTTGGCTTGTCTGGAGACATTTTTAGTTATCACAGTTGGGGATGGGAGAGTGGAATAAGGGGTGTCACTGACATACAGTGGATAAATGGGAATAGATGCTGCTTAATTTCCTACATTGCAACAGGTGGCATCCTCATTACAAAGAATTATCCCACCCCCAAATGTCAATAGTGCCAAGATTGGGAGACCCTGGTTTATATATAGAAGCAAGCTTCCATTTTCTCTTTTTTCATTACATATATTTAAGGTGTAGAATGTGATGTTTTGATATGTATATGCATTGTGCATTGATTACTGCAGCTAATTTACATATCCATCGCCTCACAGTTACCTTTTTTTTGCATGTGTGGTAAGAACACTTATGATCTATTCTCTTTTTGTGTATGTGGGTTTTTTTTAAAATTTATTATACTTATGTTCTGGGATACATGTGCAGAACATGCAGGTTTGTTCCATAGGTATACACGTGCCATGGTGGTTTGCTGCACATATCAACCCATCATCTACACTAGATATTTCTCCTAATGCTATCCCTCCCCTAGCCCCCCATTCCCCACAGACCCCTGTATGATGTTGCCCTCCCTGTGTCCATGTGTTCTCATTTTCAGCTCCCACTTATGAGTAAGAACATGTGGTGTTTGGTTTTCTGTTCCTGTGTTAGTTTGCTGAGAATGATGGTTTCCAGCTCATTCATGTCCCTACATAGGATATGAATTCATCCTTTTTTACAGTATTCCATGGTGTATATGTGCCACATTTTCTTTATCCAGTCTATCACTGATGGGCATTTGAGTTGGTTCCAAGTCGTTGCTATTGTGAATACTGCTGCAATAAACATACATGTGCATGTGTCTTTATAGTAGAATGATTTACAATCTTTTGGGTATGTACCCAGTAATGGCATTGCTGAGTCAAATGGTATATCTGGTTCTAGATCCTTGAGTAATCACTACAAAGTTTTCCAAGATGGTTGAACTAATTCACACACCCACTAACAGTGTAAAATATTCCTATTTCTCCACATCCTCTCCAGCATCTGTTGTTTCCTAACTTTTTAATGATCGCCATTCTAGCTGGAGTGAGATGGTATTTCATTGTGGTTTTGACTTGCATTTCTCTAATGACCAGTGATGATGATCTTTGTTTTCATGTTTGTTGGCAGCATAAATATCTTCTTGTGAAAAGTGTGTCTTCATATCTATCACCCATTTTTTGATGAAGTTGCTTGTTTTTTTTTCTTGTAAATTTGTTTTAGTTCTTTATAGATTCTGGATATTAGCCATTTGTCAGATGGATAGATTGCAAAACTTTTCTCCCATTCTGTAGGTTACCTGTTGACTCTGATGCTAGTTTCTTTTGCTGGGCAGAAGCTGTTTAGTTTAATTAGATCTCATTTGTCGGGTTTGCTTTTGTTGCAATTGTTTTTGGTGTTTTAGTCATTAAGTCTTTGCCCATGTCTCTGTCCTGAATGGTATTGCCTAGGTTTTCTTCTAGGGTTTTGATGGTTTTAGGTGTTATATTTTAGTCTTTAATCCATCTTGAGTTAATTTTTGTAAGGTGTACAAAGGGATCCAGTTTCAGCTTTCTGCTTATGGCTAGCCAGTTTTCCCAACACCATTTATTAAATAGAGAATCCTTACCCCATTGCTTGTTTTTGTCAGGTTAGATGTGTGGTGTTATTTCTGAGGCTTCTGTTCTGTTCCATTGGTCTATATATCTGTTTTGGTACTTGTACCATGCTGTTTTGGTTACTGTAGCCTTGTAGTATACTCTGAAGTCAGGTGTCATGATGCCTCCAGCTTTGCTCTTTTGCTTAGAATTGTCTTGGCTATATGGCTGTTTTGTGCTTCCATATGAAATTTAAAGCATTTTTTTCTAATTCTGTGAGTCAATGGTAGCCTGATGGGGATAGCACTGAATCTATAAATTACTTTGGGCGATATGACCGTTTTCATGATATTGATTCTTCCCATCCATGAGCATGGAATATTTTTTCCATTTGTTTGTGTCTTCTCTTATTTCCTTGAGCTGTGGTTTGTAGTTTTCATTGAAGAGTTCTTTCACATCCCTTGTAAGTTATATTCCTAGGTATTTTATTCTCTTTGTAGCAATTGTGAATGGGAGTTCACTTATGGTTGAGCTCTCTTTCTATTATTGGTGTATAGGAATGCATGTGATTTTTACACACCGATTTTGTATCCTGAGACCTTGCTGAAGTTGCTTATCAGCTTAAGGAGTTTTGGGGCTGAGACAATGGGGTTTTCTAAATATACAATTATGTCATCTGCAAACAGAGATAATTTGACTTCCTCTCTTCCTATTTCAATACCCCTTATTTCTTTCTCTTGCCTGATTGCCCTGGCTAGAACTTCCAATTCTATGTTGAATAGAAGTGGTGAAAGATAGCATCCTTGTCTTGTGCCCATTTTAAAAGGGAATGCTTCCAGCTTTATGTCCATTCAGTATAATATTGGCTATGGGTTTGTCATAAACAGCTCTTATAATTTTGAAGTATGTCCCATCAATACCTAGTTTATTGAGTGCTTTTAGCATGAAGGGATGTTGAATTTTATTGAAGGCTTTTTCTACATCTATTGAGATAATTATGTGGTTTTGTCATTAGTTCTATTTATGTGATGGATTGTGTTTATTGATTTGCATATGTTGAACCAGCCTTGCATCCCAGGGATGAAGCTGACTTGATCATGGTGGATAAGTTTTTTGACGTGATACTGGATTTGATTTGTCAATATTTTATTGAGGATTTTCACATCATGTTCATCAGGGATATTTGCCTGAAATTTTCTTTTTTTATTGTGTCTCTGCCAGGTTTTGGTATCAGGATGATGCTGGCCCCATAAAATGAGTTAGAGAGGAGTACCTCTTTTTCTATTGTTTGGAATAGTTTTAGAAGAAATGGTACCAGCTCCTCTTTGTACCTCTGGTAGAATTGGGCCATGAATCTGTCTGGTCCTGGGCTTTTTTTGGTTGGTAGGCTATTAATTTCTGCCTCAGTTTCAGAACTTGTTATTGGTCTATTCAGGGATTCGACTTCTTCCTGGTTTAGGCTCGGGAGGATGTATGTGTCCTGGAATTTATCTGTTTCTTCTAGATTTTCTAGTTTATTTGTGTAGAGGTGTTCATAGTATTCTCTGATAGTTGATTGTATTTCTGTGGGATCAGTGGTGATATCCCTTTAACATTTTTTATTGTGTCTATTTGATTCTTCTTTCTTTTATTCTTTATTAGTCTGGCTAGCAGTCTATTTTGTTAATCTTAAAAAAAAAAAAAAAAACCCAGCTCCAGGAATCACTGATTTTTATGTAGGGTTTTCCCTGTCTCTATTTCCTTCAGTTCTGCTCTGATCTTAGTTATTTTTTGTCTCTGCTAACTTTGGAATTTGTTTTCTCTTGCTTCTCTAGTTCTTTCAATTGTGATGTTAGGTTTTCAATTTTAGATCTTTTCTGCTTTCTCCTGTGGGCATTTAGTGCTATAAATTTCCTTCTAAACACCATTTTCTCATACATAGCATCCTAGAATTATGATTCTAAATCCATCACCATAAATGGATTTTTAAATTTTCTACATGTTCCAAATTATTCCACTTGATCAAGCTGTTTGCACAATGTAGAGAATTTTGTTCTGCAGCTCTGGTTTTTAATTTTATATTTTGTTGTTTCTAAATTGCAAAAGGCCTTTCTTCTTGTTTTACTTTTGATATGCAGGATAGTTTCCACAAAATTATAGTTGTCACCATTTCATTGAGTTCAAAGGAACGTTCATCATCACCTGGATGAGGATTGAGTTTGGTTTCCTGATGAGAACAGTGAGTAACTATGTCAAGATCAGTCCTCTACATCTTGCTGTGCTTAAACACTATTCAAGATCAGTCCTCCACATGTTGCTGTGTTTAGATGCTATTAATTATTGGGTGAATATTAGAAAATTGCCAAGAGATAATTTCATTATGTCAAATACATAGTGAGAGTAAATTTAAGATAACCACTGCAAGACTCTTTTATTGAATTGTACAATACCATTTCAATGTGTTTTGTAATATATATCTTATGCAAAGAAGTGAGATGAGCAGCAAATTTCAAAAAGTATATTAATTGCTCAGACTGGACAGCTCTGTTGTTTTTTATTATGTTCTTGTTATCAATGTTTCTTTTGACTTAAGAAAATAAATACCACAAATGTGTGTGATCAAAATATAAAATATTTAATACAAGTTGAAGAATTACATTTTCTTTACAAAAATAGGTTTATACTATTAAAATGCATTTTGAATCTTACCTTTTTGACTTAGTGAATTCTGGACATTTAAAAAAATCAGCATGTATATATACTTCTACCTTATTTTCACAAAATGACTATGTTATTGTCACAAAATGACTATGACTGTGTTATATGTTTAGCCATGATCTAACCTCTGTATCAGCATACTATAATTTTTCATAATTTAATAAGCCATATATCTTATTGACGGATGTTTGGCTCTCTCAATTTCTGACTCTCCTGTTATAAAGAATGTTTCATTCAACACAATTTTAGGTTTATGTTTCCATAATTATTCTGGATACCTATAAAATAAATTTCTAGTAATAAAATAAATGTACTAAATTGTATGTGCACTTTTAATTTTGATAGAAATTGCCAGATGGACAAAATATGATTTTTGATACTGACTTTCATTAAAATTAATAATATTAGAGACAGAATATATTTCTGGGGTCAAGTTAAAGAGAAGATTAAGAATGGGTTGCTTTCCCTTGGGGCTTTCATCATGGTTTATCATTTATCACTAAGAATGTATGTGTTGGAAACAATCTCCAAAGCAAGACTGAGGCTGAGTTCAATCTCTTTCTTGACCCTGTTGCCCTTCTGCCTTCTGCCATTAAAAACTAATACTAGATGCCAGCACCACACTCTTGGATTTCCCTGCCTCCAGAACCATGAACCAAATACATTTTAGTTCATTTTAAATTAACCAGTATCATCTCTTTTGCTATAGTAGCACAAAACACACTAAGAAAGCCCAGAAGACAAGCTTAAGAATAGTTGGGGTAAGTTAAAATAGTCAAAGAAGATAAAGGTTATCCTTGGAAGCTTCTTAATATATATAAATTTTAAAATTTTATAATCTGGCATATCTGTTTTCTAGTTTGTTTGCACTTCTTTACATATTGAGATAAGCTATATCTTCTTTTTAAAATAGGACATATTTTTGTTCTTTATTTTGTTGTTAATAAATAGTGTCAAACAGAAGAAGGATCATTTACTATAATCACATGCTACAAGGTAAGATTCCCTTATTTGAGTATGATTTCCATTTGTAATATAAACCATTAAACCAAAACCTGGACACCAATATTCTCTATTTGGGAGCTTAACCAAACTATACAAATAATATGCAGGAAGAAATGAACAGACTCAAATGTGCCAGCATAGTAAGTGATAGCAAACAGTAATTGTTAATCAAATATTTTCTTTTCAAACTTCAATGATGAATAACTTAACAATTCACTTTTACTTTCATTAAATGTTGATCATTATAAAGTTTGTTTTTAATAAAAAATAGTTTTTTCAACTTGGCATATAAGCGACACGTATATTAGAAACTATAGCAAGAAAAAAACAAGGGTGCTGTTTCTTTCCCTTCTTTGACTCAAATAGTTGACAATGTTTTGGTGACTCTGTTTAATCCTAATTTGTTACATGACTAGAAATTTGTTGACAAATTTAGCAGTCCAAATCAAGTACAGCAAGGCAATTAGGAATAAAGGTCTGAGAGTTGCATCTTTTCTAAACATTAATAAAAGCTACGAATATATTGAGACTCAAGGAGAGAAAAATTTTCTATCAAAAGCAAGGGGACTATGGAATGACTCCCTGAGTGATTTTTATCAAGTTATATATATTTCTATTTGATGTCACAGAACCAATTTGTTTTTGCAAGATTTATGAATAAGGCTTGGATTGTCCTTGAATTGTTCTATTTCTTGCTTAAACCTGTTTTCTTCTTCTCTTGCATTCTAATTTAGCCACTGTGTTTTCAGGGTTTGATTGTTGTTCCTTAGCAGCTCTTCAAAATTGCATATATTTGTTGCAGCAGTCCAGAGTTATTCCTCACTGTCTTTCAATACTTTTTTAATGATGTATTTTGTACTGAAATCTTTCAGATGGCAGCAGCTTTGTTATTCTAAATTTTATGCCCTGTGTCTAGTCCCATATCTTTTGCCAGTTGGCCCCTTACCAACTATACATCCACTGAGCGTTACAAACTGTTCACATTTCTAGACAATAAGAACAAATTATGAGGTATGACTTATAAAATTTTTGTTCTAAATTGGCACCTTGATCATTCTGAAAATAGAGATCAAGTTAAAATCATATCATATGTCATTTTTTTAGGATAGAGTGATTTTTTAAGGTTAAAATTACAAGTTGAATTATAATAATGCTATATGCCATTAAAATAATAACTATTACAAATATCTTAGACTGTGCAATTTTGATTGAAGTGGAAAGCTTTTCTATAATGTGGAAAAGGAGTGAAATAAGATATATTAGAAATACAAATTAAAATTAAGATGTTTGCTAGAAGATACAATTAATTTTGTTCTATTTTTTGCTAGTATTATTGAAATATTCTTAATCCAAATATATGCACTGTAATAAAACAGTACTGTTTAATATGAGTTAGGAAATTGTTAACATTTTAGCGAATATGGAACCAATTTATAATAAAAACAGATTGATCATTGAGGGTGAAAGGTGTTTTTATGTGAGAATTTACAAATAGAAGGTTCCTGAAATTTTTCAAAGGTGAGCAAGTAAATATGAGAAAAAGAAACACGTAATAACATATTATTTGGGGCACACTGTTTTTGTTTTGACAAAAGTTTCTTTTAAGAATCTTGCAAGGGATTTGGGAGTGAAGATAGCCAACAATAAACAGCCAGGAAGAACATCTCTCACTGAGAGACAAGACCATCAGAAAGACTGGCACATTCTAAGAAGATCTTTGGAGGGAAGGCATTGATAGTAGATGGAGGGTGGATTTAGACCCTGGGCTGAAGTGGGAGGAAGCTGGGAACCCTGCACCTGGCTAACATGCACACGGACTTGTTCCTAGCCCCTGGTGGCTCCTGGGATGTAGGTAAGTTCAACAGGCAAGAAGTGGCCTGCTTTCAAGGCAGACCTCCAGAATCCTCGCCGCAGGAACCCCTACAATCCATACAGATACAGGCTGGCATGGGGACCAGCTTGGAGAACAGCAGGGGCAGGACTCTTAACTTGTGAGAGACCAGAGGGTTTGATGTGGGAAACTGCATTGGAGCATGTTGCTTATTCTCTCATTAATGACTCAAATAACACTTTGGCACATATTTATTTTCTATTTGAGTAAAAATTGTGTGTTTAACAATTTGAGAACTGTCTTTTCCTGTCTTATATCTTTAGATGTTCTGGGTGAGTACACAAAGGGTTTCAAAGAAAACAAGTGGTTCACACAAACAACAAAATCTGTGTTTTCATAATTTCACATTCTTAGAGTTAAGCTACGATTTTTTTAAAGTGTTTTGAATATGAATTTAGTATGTTGGGTGTCTATGTTTTAAATCTTTGGTCTTACTTAGGTAATTTAGATTAAAAGTCTCCTATTTCTAGATCACTTTGGATCACACAACAGTATATATTGACACACACACAACTACCACCACCTGGCATCTGGCACATAGCAGATATTTTGCAACTATTAGGTTTAAAAAGTATTAGATAGAGGTAAAAATAATCACAGTTTAAAATGTTATTAGATAGTGGTAAAAATAATTATGGAAGTTTTATTGTACCACCTTTTATAAGGAACTTGGTTGAGGAATGTTGGTTGAGAGAAGCAGTTTCCTCCCATGTTAAAATCTGCCATGTGTTGTTAATTACTCAATGCCTCCCTAATTTGAAAGGCATGTAAGTCTCAGTCCAGAGGGACTGGCCGAGTCAAGGTGTTGGGCAAACACAAATCACCACAGTGTTAGACTCCCTACAACCACGTGGGCCACCCTAAGTCACTTTTGAATTATGAGTAAAATGAGCTCATTAATCATCATTACATTTTCTGTGGAAAGAATCTGTTGATAAGGCACTTTCCTACCTGAGCTAACTCAATTGTCATTATAAATATAGGGTCCTTGATTGCAGCAACTATATCCCAGGACAGGGAATCAACTAAAATAACACAAAAGGCCAAGCCATGATAGCATAGTCAGGAAGATGAAAATTATAAAATCAAGTGGCCAGTTGAGAGAGGAATATTGTAACTTACCTCCAGTTAATTTCACAGTTATTTGAAAAGTTGAGGGCTTTAACCTCTAGCCCTTTGCTTATGTGCATTTTAATGTTTTCTTTACTGCATTTAATTAGCAGTGTTTCAATGTCAAGTTACAGGAATCTACTTCAAAACACTTTGAAACAAAAAGGAAGTCTGTGTGCCCATTTCACAGGCTATCCCAAGGAAAGCTCATCAAACACACCTGGATTCATGAGTTTAAACAGCGTTAACAGAGTTATCTCCATCTTAACCTTTGTTTTTTCTACTTGTCTTTCTTTTCATATGTCACAAACGTGACTGCAGATAGTCATAAACCTCCACTGTCCTAACAGCTCTTGATCTGAAAAATAATCACCCCTGATAGCTGTAGCAGAAGTTTCAGGATGTTCTGTGCTAGAAGCTGTAATTGTGGGCAGAGGGATGGAGCGTTCTGATAAGCTAGGACTTAGAACCTTCCTGGAAACATATTGATGGAGAATATAATCCTAGATCACACAGAAAAAAATCCATGCAGGTTGTGGTCCATGTCATCAAAAAGATTTCAAGAGGAATCTGAATTTGAGAGAAATTAGCATTAATTCTGGCTAAGGTGGTTTTCAAGGGTATTTTGGAAGAGGCAGAATTTCCTACTTTAAAAGAAACATATAAATGTATGTATCTAGTATATAAACGCATGGAAGTGAAATTGAGATGGAGTTAAGCCAGGAAATGCTTCACTTGATCTGTGTATGGTTACTCTGAATAAGCTGCAAGATTTGTACCTTATCCTATGGAGAGAGTAAAGATGTACTTCTGTCTTCTGAGAATTAAGCCTGAATAAAGAGTCCAAAAGTAATTTAAGAGTAATGGAGCTATTCCTGGGCAAGGTGGCTAAATAAGAACAGCTCTGGTCTGCAGCTCCCAGTGAGAACAAAGCAGAAGGTGGGTGAGTTCTGCATTTCCTACTGAAGTACCTGGTTCATCTCACTGGGACTGATTAGACAGTGGATGCAGCCCACAGAGGGCAAGCAGAAACGGTCCAGCATCGCCTCACCTGGGAAGTGCAAGGGTTCAGGGAACTCCCTCCTGTAGCCAAGGGAAACCCTGAGGGACCTTGCCATAAGGGACAGTACATTCCAGCCCAGATACTATACTTTTTCCAGTCTTTGCAACCCACAGACCAGGAGATTCTCTTGGGTGCCTACACTACCAGGGCCCTGGGTTTCAAGCACAAAATTGGGCAGCCATTTGGGCAGACACTGAGCTAGCTGCAGGAATATTTTTTTCATACCACAGTAGTGCCTGGAACACCAGAGAGACAAAACCATTAATTCACCTGGAAAGGGGGCTGAAGCCAGGGAGCTAAGTGTTCTTGCTAAGCAGATCCCACTCCCATGAAGCAAGCTAAAATCCACTGGCTTGAAATTCTTGCTGCCAGCACAGCAGTCTAAAGTCGACCTGGGATGCTTGAACTTGGTGGGTGGAAGGTCACTGGCCATTACTGAGGCTTCAGTAGGCGGTTTTCCCCTCATGGTGTAAACAAAGCCTAGAAGTTTGGACTGGGTGGAGCTCACCTCAGCACTGCAAAGCCACTGTAGCCAGACTGCCTCTCAAGATTCCTCCTTTCTGAGCAGGGCATCTTTGAAAGAAAGGCAGCAGCCAAAGTCAGGGGCTTATAGATAAAACTCACATCTCCCTGGGACAGATCCCCTAGGGGAAGGAGCGGCTGTGGGTGCAGCTTCAGCAGACTTAAATGTTCCAGCCTGCCAGCTCTAAAGAGAGCAGTGGATCTCCCAGCACAGAGCTCAGTCTCTGCTAAAGTACAGACTGCCTCCTCAAGTGGGACCCTGACCTCTGAGCCTCCTGACAGGGAGACATCTCCCAGCAGGGGTTGATGGACACCTCATACAGGAGATCTCTGGCTGGCATCTGGTAGGTGCCCTCTGGGATGAAGATTCCAGAGGAAGGATCAGGTAGCAATCTTTTTTATTCTACAGCATCTGCTAGTGACACCCAGACAAACAGGGTCTGGAATGGATCCCCAGCAAACTGCAGCAGACCTGCAGAAAGAGGGCCTGACTGTTAGAAGAAAAACTAACAAACAGAAAGCAATAGCATCAACATTAACAAAAAGGACAACCACACAAAAACTCCATCCAAAGGTCACCAACATCAAAAGCCAAAGGTAAATAAATCCATGAAGATGAGGAAAAGCCAGCACAAAAAGGCTGAAAACTCCAAAAACCAGAATGCCACTTCTCCTCCAAAGGATCACAACTCCTTGCCAGTGAGGGAAAGAAACTGGACAGAGAATAAGTTTGATGAATTGACAGAAGTAGGCGTCAGAAGGTGGGTAATAACAAATTTCTCTGAGCTAAAGGAACATGTCCTAACTCAGTGCAAGGAAGCTAAGAACCTTGAAAAAACATTAGAGGAATTGCTAACTAGAATAACCAGTTTAGAGAAGAATATAAATGACCTAATAGAATGAAAGAACACAGAATAAGAACTTTGTAAAGCATACACAAGTATCAATAGTCGAATTGATCAAGCAGAAGAAGGATATCAGGGATTGAAGATCAACTTAATGAAATAAAGTGTGAAGAGTAGATTAAAGAAAAAAGAATGAAAATGTCTGAACAAAGTCTCCAAGAAATCTGGGACTATGTGAAAAGACCAACGCTACCTTTGATTGGTGTACTTGAAAGTGATGGGGGAATGAAACCAAGTTGAAAAGCACACTTCAGGATATTATCTGGGAAAACTTTCCCAACCTAGCAAGACAGGTCAACATTCAAATTCAGGAAATACAGAGAGCACTGCAAAGATACTCCTCGAGAAGAGCATCCCCAAGACACATAATCATCAGATTCACCAAGGTTGAAATGAAATAAAAAAATGTTAAGGGAAGCCAGAGAGAAAGGTCAGGTTACCACAAAAGAAAGCCCATCAGACTAACAATGGATCCCTCAGCAGAAACCCTACAAGCCAGAAGGCAGTTGGGGGCCAATATTCAACATTCTTAAAGAAGAGAATTTTCAACCCAGAATTTCATATCTAGCCAAACTAAGTTTCAAAAGAGAAGGAGAAATAAAATCCTTTACAGACAAGCAAATGCTGAGGGATTCTGTCACCACCAGGCCTGCCTTACGAGAGCTCCTGAAGAAAGCACTCAATATGGAAAGGATAAACCAGTACCAGCCACTGTACAAACAAACCAAAATGTAAAGATCATTGACACTATGAAGAAACTGCATCATCTAATGGGCAAAGTAACCAGCTAATATCATAATGACAGGATCAAATTCACACATAACAATATTAGCCTTAAATGTAAACGGGATAAATGCCCCAATTAGAAGGCACAGACTGGCAAATTGGATAAAGAGTCAGGACCCATCAGTGTGCTGTATTCAGGAGACCCATCTCACTTGCAAAGACACTCATAGGCTCAAAATAAAGGGATGAAGGAAGATTTACCAAGTAAATGAAAAGAAAAAAAAAAAAGCAGGGGTTGCAATCCTAGTCTCTGATAAAACAAACCTAAACAAAGATCAAGATAGACAAAGAAGGCCATGACATAAGGGTAAAGGGATCAATGCAACAAGAAGAACTAACTATCCTAAATATGTATGCACCCAATACAGAAGCACCCAGATTCATAAAGCAAGTTCTTAGAGACTACAAAGAGACTTAGACTCCCACACAATAATAGTGGGAGACTTTAACACCCCTCTGTCAATATTAGACAGATCAACCAGACAAAAATTAACAAGGATATTTAGGACTTGAACTCAGGTCTTGACCACGTGGACTTAAGAGGTGTCTGCAGAAATTGTCAGCACCACATAGCACTTATTCTACAATCAACCACATAATTGCAAGTAAAACGCTCCTCAGCAAATGCAAAAAAACAGAAATCTTAACATTCTTTCAGACCACAGTGCAATGAAATTAGAACTCAGGATTAAGAAACTCAATCAAAATCGCATGACTACATCAAAAGTGAACAACCTGCTCTTGAATGACTACTTGGTAAATAACAAAATTAATGCAGAAATAAATAAGTTATTTGAAACCAATGAGAACAAAGACATAATATACCAGAATCTATGGGACAGAGCTAAGGCAGCGTTAAGAGGGAAATTTATAGCACTAAATGCCCACATCAGAAAGTGAGAAAGATCTAAAATTGACACCCTAACATCACAATTAAAAGAACTAGAGAAGCAAGAGCAAACAAATTCAAAAGTTAGCAAAAGACAAGAAATAACTAAGATCAGAGCAGAACTGAAAGAGAGAAACATGAGAAAACTTTCAAAAAATTAAATGAATACAAGAGTTGTTTTTGAAAAGATTAATGAAATAGACCACTAGCCAGATGAAAAAAAAAAAAAAGGAAGAGAGAAGACTCAAATAGGCACAATAATAAATGATAATGGGAGATCACCACTGATCCCAAAGAAATACAAACTACCATCAGAAAATACTATAAATACCTCTATGCAAATAAACTAGAAAATCTAGAAGAACTGGATAAATTCTGGGACACATACACCCTCTCAAGACTAAACCAGGAAGAAGTCGAATCCCTGAATAGACCAATAACAAGTTCTGAAACGGAGGCAGTAATTAATAGCCTACCAAGGAAAAAAGGTCCAGGACCAAATGGACTCACAGCAGAATTCTACCAGAGGTGCAAAGAGGAGCTGGTACCATTCCTTCTAAAACTATTCCAAATGATAGAAAAAAAGAGACTCCTCTGTAACTCATCTTAAGAGGCCAGCATCATCCTGATATGAAAACCAAGCAAAGACACACCAGAAAGGGAAAGTTTCAGGCCAATATCCCTGATGAACACTGATGTGAAAATCCTCAATAAAATACTAGTGAACTGCATCCAGCAGCACATTAAAAACCTTACCCACCGTGATCAAGTAGGTTTCATCCCTGGGATGCAAGACTGGTTCAACAAACACATGTCAATAAATGTAATTCATCACATAAACAGAACCAATGACAAAAACCACATGATTTTCTGCATCAATAGATGCAGAAAAGGCCTTTGATAAAATTCAACACCGCTTTATGCTAAAAGTGTTCAATAAACTAGGCATAGATGGAATGTATCTCAAAATAATAAGAGCTAGTTAGACAAACCCACAGCCAATATCATGGTGAATGGGCAAATGCTGGAAGCATTCCCTTTGAAAACCGACGAGAGACAAAAATGCTCTCTCTCACCACTCCTATTCAACAGAGTATTGGAAGTTCTGACCAGGGCAATCAGGCAAGAGAAAGGCCAGAAAGAAGGTGCTCATTGATGCCTATATGAGTAGGCTTTGTAGAGACTGAAGCACCATCTGGACTGTTTAAGCAGGGCTTCATTGACATATACAATGTCTTTGCAGAAATTTGAGGAAAAAAGGCATTTATCTGCCTTGTATAAATCAGAAAAAGGCAACTTCACTTACTTTATACAAGCCATAAAGCATAGCTTGGCCAAGAGTTTGAGGCCTGAATTTCATCTCTCATTCAAATCCCTTTGCTGGGCAAGTACAAATTCTATGCAAGTTTGTGTGAGTGTATCTAACTGGCTAATAAAACATTGTTCTCTTTCTGGTAAAAATCTATAACTCTTTGCCTTCCTAGAGGTCACAGGAATAACCAAAGTGTTTTGTATAGCACAGAATTTAATCTTGCCGAAAGGGAGGCCGAGCCTTTGCCCTTGGTTTCTGGGAGCTGGTTTCTTAATGCTTTGAATGCCATAACTGATAGGAGAGTTTTGTTTGCCTGGGAGCCTGTGTTACTACTGATGGTCTAAGTATAGAATTTAAGGCAGGGACTTGGGGTAATGTGGTGTCGACTTGACCTCCAGGGGAGCTGAAGACGGATCGACTGCATAAGCAGGAACCATACTTACATAATGGAGCCCTAATAACAATTCCAGATGCCAAGGCTCAGGTGGATCCCTGCTCAGCAAGATGACATGTGTATTATGGTAGGGGGCAGGGAAAAAGTGCTCCTTGACCCTCTGAAGATTCACTGAAAAATTAACTCACAAAAGGCAGATTAACTGGAGAAAAGGCATACAAATTTATTCGATGTATATACATGGGAGCTTTCAGAATGAAGATCTAAAGATACAATGGAAATTGTTCAGTTTGATGCTTAGGTTCAACAAAGTATGGACAACTGTGTGGAAATATGATTAGATATAGAGAGCATGTTCCAATGTTAATAGACTGAGTCAGGAAACCCAGCAAGGCCTGTCTGTCTAGATGTCTCCTGGCTTCTTAGAGAATGCATTCCTTCCTTCTGGGTGTGGGACAGGGCCATCTCTGGAATGGAGGTCTTATGACCTACAGTCAAACAAGGTAGCCCAGATAATTTTTTATGGCTGATTTTTACACATAAAGGCAGAGGAAAAGTTAGAGTGATGATTTTAGGCTTGACAGCTGGCTTTGAGGATAAGGGGCTCTGGTTCTATGACCAGCATTGGGGAAGATGGTTTCTAGTTTCAATGGCTAACCTCAGGGGAGAATGGGACTGAGAGACAGGAGGGCAGGAGAAGGTCAGACAGCATGATTTGCTTCTAAGGCTGCTTCAGTTTGGGGTATTGTTTTTCCAAGCTCCCACACTGTCATACATCAATACTAGAAAAGTGGTATTGCCCATGGCTCCCTGAGGAAAGAACAACAGGAAGATCTCTGTGCATTTGGGACTTTCTTGGATTCTGCCCTACAGTAGTTTTCTCTTAGCTGATTTTAATCTCCACCCTTTAGCTATGATAACCCTTAACTCTGAATGAACAGCTTTCAGTGAGTTCAGTAAGTCTTCCTTGCTAATTATTGAACTTACGGATGGATTAAGGGAACCGCAAACTTGCAAATGTCAGAAATGACAACGGTTTTGTATACTATGCTCCCTCCAACTTCTCAGGTTTTTACTTAGAAAATGGAACCACAGATACATGCAACCATCATCACAGTTAATTCTAGAACATTTTCATCTTAAAAATAAACCCTGTATCTGAGGTGGGCAGATCACGAGGTCAGGAGATCGAGACCATCCTGGCTAACATGGTGAAACCCCGTCTCTACGAAAAATATAAAAAATTAGCCCGGCGTGGTGGCGTACACCTGTAGTCCCAGCTACTTGGGAGGTTGAAGTAGGAGAATTGCTTGAACCCAGGAGGTGGAGGTTGCAGTGAGCTGAGATCATGCCATTCCAGCCTGGGCTATACTAAAAATCATTGAATTGTGCATTCTAAATTGGGGAATTCTATGGTATGGGAATTATATCTCAATAAAGCTCTCAAAAATTCAAAAAAAAAAAAAAAAGAAAATGGAACCACAGTAAATTGCATTTCATTTGCTCCAATTCTTCTGCTGCCCATCTCCTATCATGGACCTTGCTCTAAAATTTACACATATACAAACCTATATTTCTTATGAGTTAGCTTAATGGTAATTTTTGTTATAAATAGATCCCCAAACTGAATAATGGTTTAAACACAGTAGGAGTTTACTTCTTGTTTTTACAAGTATTCCAGATGAGATAATTGACATGAGTGGTTTCCATTTGCAACTTGTGTCCAAGAGCCATGTGCTCATTTACCTAGTCAGGAGAAAGCGCGGACAGCATATCAGAAATGTTGAATGGTCTGGGCCTGAAAGGGACACTCATCACTTCTGATTGCGTTGCCCTGAGTAGAGCTTAGGCCTGTGCCTACCCTGAACAGGAAGTGAGTCAGGGGTATGTGTGCCCAGGAAGAGGAGGAAATGGATATGGGAAACAGCTAGCCACTGTCTGCCATAAACATTCATATTTTTGTCTTTTCTAATTCCCTAAGGTCCCTTAATCTATCAGTAGCTAATATGATAAATAGATTACTGATTGTGTGTTAATGGGTGATTATGTCTTAATCCTATATTATACATTTGTAGTTTCATAATGTCTCAACTCATTCAAGTGACTAGTTTTAGAAAAACAGTTACTATCAGGTATAACTTTGGAGGCTTCAGCATCCAACTGTCCCACTCTAATGACTGATGTCCCCAAGATCAGTGTTTGGCCACCCAAATTTTGTAATCACTCTGTCTTCAAGCTGGGGACAACCTCTTCACTCTGCTCTTAAGAATGATGCCTGAAATGTAAATATATCAGTAATAGCAAACTTATTGATTGCCTGCTATGGGAAAAACACTGTTTGAAGTGTTTTGCATGTATTATTTTATTTAATTAATATTACAATATTTTCAACAGGTGAGAATTGCTGGTGTCAGAATACCAATCGATGTAGTTTGTCTCAAGAACCTAACCACTGTGCTATCCTATTTCTAATCCATTAAGGGGCCTATGGAAACTTGGCAACTCTAACTTACATCCAATTACAGAAGTTCCGTATTTTTGTAAAAAAAAAAAAGTGTTAAGTATGCTGCCTCCTTAGCTTCCATTTTTCTATTGTTTTTCTTTCTTACATATCCTACATCTTTTCAATTCCCCTGCCTCAAGTGCCACCTGCTCTCCTGCAAAAGAAATGTGGCATTTTCCATTTATGTTGCTGTGCTCAGCAGTGTTCTGGAAAATACATAAACATATAAATGACAGCTCCACTCCACACTTTATCTATGGGTTTCACACATTTGTTTTCCTTTGCAAATATGGGGAAAATTCAGAATTCTAGTAAGAAAAATTACTGATGGAAAATATTGCTTCCATTTTCTGGTCTTTAGAAGAATCATAAAGTATCTATTTTTCAGACAATAACTAGAGAATTCCAAATGCAAACTAAAGCAACCATGCAGGCCACTAGAGAGAAAGGGGAATATTATTATGTATAGTCCATCATCATTATCATCACCAAATAGTCTTTGTTAAAGTCTTCAGGAGCACAAGGCAGTGGGGTGGTTAAGTTGGCATTTCTTTCTCTTCCCAAGAGCTTTTAGTTTAAATAGAAACAGAGGGGTAAAGACAAACACATACAAGGTCAGGCTGACACCAACACTAAAACATTAACATACTAATTAAAGGAGAATACATCTCATTACAATTCAATAAGAATGAGAGGCAGGAAGATATTATATAAAAATGTGCTAAACTAGGGAGTCAAAAGACTTTGCAGCATACTGGGTGTGCTGCTTTGAGCAAGTCACCCCTACGGTTAAAATACTTGAAAAGATTTGGAGGAGGTATCTTCTGTCTGGTAAAATACTTGGTACACAATATTTTAAACAAAACAATGATCAATCTTGGAACAAGGCCCAATTTAGGTAAGACACTAGCCAGAATGATTAAAAAATACAGTCATCATTAATTTGTAAATTTCCCTTTTCCTGACTCCCTGACAAATAATATAACTAATAACATAAATATGAACAAATAAAATAGATACTGGGGTGATATTTTTCAGCTCTTAAACATGTTGAAATGTTGTGAAGTTATGAATTTTCAGTTATTTCACATGATAATCCCATGAGGTCCTACATGTGCCACTCCACCCTCCATGACAATCACTACCAATGCTTTTGTATTCTCAGTGGACTGTGAAGATCAACATGACTTTTTTAGGGTAACTATGGCATATAATCAGAAACACAGTCTCTAAGAGACAATGGACTCAAGACTACATTTGTCTTTTCTTATTCCAAAAACATCTGGTCCTCCAGGACAATGTATTGTTAATAAGGGCCAGTCCTCCCATAGCAAGATTTTGTGAGAGGAAGACTCAGATTCTCTTCCCTTCCTCCAGTTTTAATACCCAGAGCCTTCATGACCCAATCACTCTTAAAGGCCCTGTCTCTCAGTGCTGCCACATGGGGAGTAAAAGTCAACATGAGTTTTGGTAGGGGACAAATAGTCAAACAACAGCAACATGTAATTTATAAAAAACAAAAAATGTTTTTTATACATTTCTTATAGTTCTAAAGTCTGGGAAGTCCAGGATCAAGGTATTGGCATTTGGTGTCTAGGGAAAACAGAAAGGGACCTTGCTAGCTTCCTCCAGCCCTTTTATAAGGTTACTAATCCTATTCATGATGGCAGAACTCTTGTGGCCTTATCACTTTCTAAAAGTCCCACTTCTTAATATTCTTGCATCAGGGATCAAGTTTCAATATGAATTTTGGAGCAGACAAACAAAAACCTTCAAACCATAGCAATAAGGAAACCCATGATACCAAAAACCCGATGTCTCCAGATGAGACCTCTTAGGTTTCACATTTATGGTAGCCACTATTGAAGGCCTGCCTAACGTCCTAACTCCTCCTCTCTTTTCTCAAAACACCTTAACATTTTGCAGAGCAGCAAGCATCTGGGGAAGGAGCAAACAAACAAACAAGCACCTAAATTTTCCAGCTGTCTTGCAGTCTCTCCTGGGTTTAAATCAGCTCCTCTGACCCTGTTCATGCTGCATTTGAAATAATGGTTGCCTGGAATTGTTAAACTCCACAGTGTGCCATATAGAATCTCAAACTGCATGAAAGGAATGCTTCCTAGACTTATGCATTCCTCTGTACTTATCCAATACACATTGTCTTCACACACTAAAGCCTGTTGCCTAGAGATTAGAACCCATGAGTCTTTTTTCTTTCACTCTTGCCTGGCAATGTTTACTCTCCCTGTCATCCTACTGCCCAAAAGGGATGGGCTTCAAGAATTTCTCTACTTTGTATTCTTCTCCCACCTTTCAATAGCAAAACACAATCTAGTAATCATAGACAAAAGAGTATCTTCATTCTATGAAGAAATAAACTCTTACTGGATATCTGCTCATTCTTTGATATGCTCAAATGAACTAGAAAATTATTAAGTCTTTCATCCAAGCCTTTTTGGTTTGGCTGCAAAATCCTATTTTAGTGTCAGAGGAAAAATGTTAACTATTTCTCTTTTTATTATTGTGAATATTACTATGACAATTTAATTCCCAGCCCTCAACTCAAACCTACTCTGGGCTCACCAGGGATGGCATCATGACCATGGAAGGAAATGTGAAAGAGAAATTCACAACAATGTATTTTAATGTATCACCCTGCCTATATGAAAGATTCTTACTGTTTCCATCAAGAATGTCCCGAGAGGCCATGCACAATGGTTCATGCCTGTAATTCCAGAACTTTGGGAGGCCAAGGTGTGTGGATCATTTGAGGTCAAGAGCTCAAGACCAGTCTGGCCAACATGGTGAAACCCCATCTCTACTAAAATCCAAAAAAAATTAGCCAGGCATGGTGGTAGGTGCCTGTAATCCCAGCTACTCAGGAGGCTGAGGCAGGAAAATTGCTTGAACCCAGGAGGCAGATATTGCAGTGAGGCGAGATCAGGTTGCTGCACTCCAGCCTGAGCAACAGAGAGTGAGACTCCACCTCAAACAAAGAATGTCCTGAGAATAGGAGAATTTAGTATGTAAAGTTACTCTTTCCAGGCAGTATATAGGCAGATCTTTAAAAAGGAAATACAGGTTGGGAGAATATGATGGGCATATGAAGTTTACTATGCATGTTTTTTAATGTGACCTAAAGTATCCAAGTGAATATAGAGAATTCATAAACCCTGAAGTGTTCACATTGTGTGCAAAACTTTTGTGGTTATGATTTGAATTCTCACCAGAATATATCAAACTATGAGAAGCCTGGGCTTTTTCACGTATATAAATAAATACATCTATTTGGGAATTGGTAATTAATCAAGGGGTCTCTAGGGCAAGGTCAGTATAGAGGTAAGCAATTATATTGGAAGGGGTCAGGGTATCCCTGAGGAGAACTGAAGCAGAACAGCTGACATTCAGGCAGTTAAAGAACTTTGCTTACTTCGCAATAGGGAACTGAGCCAACTCTGCACCAAACTCTGGGATTCTGAGCAGTAACCTTCCTGGTGGTGTGAGAATGTTATCAGCATCAAGATTCTTTCTCCAAAGAAATTGGGGCCAAGGGACCATCTGATAAGAAATGGAGAATGCAAGTCCCTTGGGTTGGCAGAAGCAGACAATTAGCATATAATTTTCTACCAGAGCTAATTAAGCCCTCTTACTTGCTGCATTTTTCTTCAGCACCCTTCTTTCTCAGAACAATGGTGCCTGTTGAGCCTGAAGCTTGAAGCGTGTGCTGTAGACTCTGCTTATCCTCATTGAGGAGTCCCTTTCCTCCTGGAAGTTAATGGAGTAAGTTAGGTTCCAATAGTACTAAGAATTTTTATGTGACGGATTCCTTTTCCAAGGGTGAAGCTTCTCTCTAATTAATATGCAGCTCTTCTAAGGACTATGTGGCAAGAATACATATTAAAGGCAAATTTTATGTATAACTAAAGTTTATTGAATGCATATTTAATACATGCTGTTTCATCCATAAAATGGGAATAAAACTTAAAATGTATATGTCATAAACACTGTACTAAGAGTTGCACAATCATTATTTTATTTAACTCTCACAACTACCCCATGAGATAGGACTTTTCACTGCTTAACACAGTAGGAACAAGTTCAGTTAGGAATTTAGGTCTTGAATGCAAACCCAAATCAGGGTGAGCTCAGAGGCAGTGCTGTATCCATTACAGTATCTATTCTTGGAAAAAATTTTGTATTAAACTCCCTTTCTTCATGTTCTCTTTAATCTTAGATGCAGTGTCTATTTTTCCCTCCCTTTCATTTTCCAGATTATAATAAATAGGGGTACTGGATTATCTATAATAGGGGTACTGGTAAATCTACTGTATCAAGACACTTTGAGGGCTTGAGATACATATATATATATGTCACTATTACATTTTTAGGAGCAAGAAGTGAGAAAAATCACAGTTACAACAACAAACACTATTTTCTTTCTTCAGTATGATTTAACTCATATTCATTGTGGTGACACTAAGGCCTTCCCAGGTATTTAATCATCGAAGATTATATTAGATTCCTCAGAACTCATGATAAGACAATTAGGACTGTCAATCATAATTATTGAAAGAAAAAATGTTATAATTGTATGTTTAATATCCATATAATCTAATTCCCATGCTCCATTTCAAAACCATACCAGAAAATAAAGTCTTACTGTATATGATTTAAACAATATGCTTAAAAGTCTTTCCTGTTTCTTCAACTAAAATAGCTATGTAGTATATGAAAACAAGTACATGTGTGGAGATACATGTTAGTAATGTCTGTCTGTGTGTATGTGTGTGTGTGTGTAGTATTATTAATTCCAGCTCTAGAGTCCTTCATACATCAGCATAAATTTCACTTTTACTACTCACTTGCTATGTAAACTTTAAAAAATCACTTATTCTTTAAGCCTCGTTTTTCTAACTCTTGTCAGAGTTGCCAGGAAAATCAAATAAAATAACTGAATAAAAAGGACTAAGCATAATGCCCAGGTCATGCTAAGCAAACCCTGAAGAGCAGCTGTTATTAATTATGAATATTTCCCTGGAATCACAGTTTGCTCAACTTATCCAATTTATTCCCATTATAAGAAGCTAGAAAGAAATACAAACAATTCTGAACCTTTTGTTTGTTTCATGGTTGGTGGTATTTCCCCTCATTTCATTTATTCTTCATCATTGCTTTTGCTATTGAGAATTAAAAAAATTGAGTATGAGTGTATTCACTTTGATCTTTATTTTCTGTATTTTGATGTTTTGACATTTGGGACCTTTCTATTCTAGCCCCTCCTGTGGTTTCTCTAGTTCCTAATTCATAGAGAAAGTGAACAACTCCACGAAGAGTGAGTTTTTCAAATGCAAACCAACCAATTCAGAGTTCATACTTCAACCAACTCCCTTACTGGGCCCTCACACTCTGGGCCACTATCCCACTCTCTGCCTGGCTGATCACTCCAGGGCCAGGTACCAGGCAATTTGGGATAGCTCGTTGGCCCAATAGCCCATGGCAATTGAATCTACTTACCAGCCTTCCTAGTGTCCTTCTTTTGGAAATCACTGTCCAGGCTCTTGCCCACACTTCCTACCTTCATCCCTTCCACTCTCACCACCCCCCAACCTGCTAATAGATCCCAGACTGCCATGCGTGCCCACACTCAGTGTGAGCCTCTTTCTTGGGATCTGTGCGTAAAACAATCTATCATTTCAATGGCAATTGTCTCTTAATCTGTTGGCCTTGCTATACCTAATAATAAAACCTGTATTTTGAAACATAAGTAATTTCAGAATAAATGTAACTATAGATCTATAGCTATCTCTTCTATTTGACTGTAGAGTTTTTGAGAATAGGGATTGTGTCTATGCTAACCAAGTGATTCTAAGTAAATATTTTTAAATGAATGAATTTATCACATATCTAAAATGTACAGACATATCTTTATTTGAGAGAGATAGCTGCATTTTTAAGAGTTAAGTGAATATTTACTCATGTATGTCTAATTAGAATGTTTATATATATTTAACAAAACAAGCAAATTCCTATGAGGGAAAAATCTAGGGGACATACAATATCAATCTTCATTTTCTTGTGAGAACTCCCATGTATATGGGAAATTTCTCCTCTGCCCTGTTAGAGTCTCCAGCTGGGCCTAAAACTTAAACTGAAATAATTCAGATGAACATGAGAAAAGTATGCAAGTTTTATTAGGATAGTGCATGTACATGGGAGTCCTCACAAGAAAATGAAGACACAAAGAAGTGACCAGAGCAGAAAGCTTATATACCTTTTAGAAAAATAATTGATAAATCTGTGAAGAAGTGGGATGAAGAAGAGGTTTGGGCTAGGGGCAAAAAAATTGTGGGTGAGTCACTAAGAGATATATGCAGAAAACTAATGGAAAATATGGCTATCTGAAGAAATGTGTTCAGATGCATTTCAGCGTCCATTCCAAATCTCTGATGATAAGGATATTTCTCTCTCCCTGGTACTAGGAGGGCACCTTTCTCATGGGATATGATATGGCCTGCTTTTAAGTAGAAAAGGGAAGATCAAAAGGCCCTTCCTACATCTGCTGTTTATCAAATGCCTTCAGCTCAGTATAATCAATATAGCAAAGTGTCATATTTTAGGATGGCATGTCCTAAACTTCCATGCTAGTGGCGAAACCTTCCCCAGAGTAAAGGGACAGTACTGGAACTCTGAAACACTGACAATGTCAAATGAAGAAAGGGCTCCAGGTTAGGTGTCCTGAACCTTTTGATGGAGGAGAGAAGACACATTATATTCCATCAGCCACTTAAGGCTGCTGGGAAGCTTGCTGAGGCTTATTTCACACCAAGGTGTGATTTTTAAAATGTTTTTGGCTTGAATAATTTCCTTGTTATTAGACAGCTTCTTTAACAAGAGACAAGTATTTCAAATGAGTTCTTGGCTCATGAGTACCAAAGATTTAGGCAGAGGGTGGATGCTACCTACCTTTGTGGAGTGTTAAGCAGTATGAAATAGCCTTCATACTTATTTTTAGATATTATTGAAACAGGAAACCATTGAAATACTAGAGAATACATTCAATAGATCTTTCTGCCGTATCTAGCATCTGCTCTGGCAGGTTAAGAAATAATATTAAATCAACTTACTTTGCCTCGGTTAATTCTGCTTCTGCTAAGAAGTGCATTATTTACAACCTGTACCCAATAAATGTATGTTTAGCACATTAACCAATGTTTAGAGGCAATTCTTCTAGAAAAGTCACCTAGACAATGTTTGATTCATTAAGTTTTTCTTCCAATGAAATCATGATGCTTTTGAAGAAGCCAAGCCTACATTAGATACATTATTTTTTAAAAAGCTCACATATACATTAGAACATTTTCATAATACTGTAAAGTTCACTTAAAACAAGACTCTAGTAAAGGAAAAATTGTGAAAGACTTCAAAATGGACCAAAAAGATTACTGAGTGTTCTGTCTAGTCTAGTACCATCTCCAGGTTATCCTGTAGGTGAAAGAGGGATGGATGGGGTGGCTCATGCCTGTAATTCCAGCACTTTGGGAAGACTAGGCAGGTGGATCACCTGAGATTGGGAGTTTGAGACCAGCCTGACCAACATGAAATTCTGTCTCTACTGAAAACACAAAATTAGCCTGTTATTCCAGCTACTAGGGAGGCTGAGGCAGGGGAATTTCTTGAACCTGGTAGGCAAAGGTTGTGGTGAGCCAAGATGACTCCATTGCACTCCTGCCTAGGCAACAAGAGCAAAACTCTGTCAAAAAAAAAGTAAGTGAAAGAGAAAGAAGGGAATGAAACACAAAGCATTTCTATTTTCTGGGTGAACTACTAAAATAGATAGAAAACAATTAATTAATAAGTGCTTATAGACTGCAAGTGGAACCACCTTTGTGATGTTTAAATAAATTCACTGGGTAAATGAGTCACACTCATTAAAGCAGACAGAGTTAACAACTACCTGAAAGGCCTTCTCCTGTCTATTGGGTTGGTCTCATGTTCACAAACTGACCAGAGCACAGGTAGTGTTAAGTAAAGTGTTAACAAATTAAAAGACAAGAAAAATGCAAAGGACTTAGAACATGGGAATAGAAACCATGTGTCATAAGATACAGTTGACTAAATGACAGATAGCTATCTTGGTGAAAAAAAGACCTGGGAAGATATAAGAAAGTTGTATCTAAATACTTGAAGTTCTTGATAAATAAAAATTGAATATACTTATTCAAAGAAACTCTTGAGGGTTAACTGAAAATCATGGATGCAAATTATAAACAGGTGAATTTTTAAGAAAAAACACTATCCATCACTGTAATAAACCTCCTCTGCGCTCAATGAGTTTATTCTCATCAGAGTGATTTAAAGCAGCGCATGGAAAATCATATTTTAGGGATATTAGGGAGGTGGAATGAATACATTTCAAATTCATTTCCACTTCCAAGTTTCTATGTTCTGTTATTCCTTAGTTCCGGCCAGTGTTACAATTTGGCAAATTTTCAGAGCTCCAGGATGGTTCTGCATTCAACGGAAAACTCTGAGACACATTTATTACATCAGAAGTTGCTCTACTTATATGAAACAAAGAATTATGTGACCCAAAACTGTATTACTCACACTGACTTCATTCTTTGTGGCTAAAATCAACTTGTCTGTTAACACTGCCTGGGTCCTCACTAAGAAGTTCTCATCCTACTGTCATCATTTCAAAATACAGAAAGTCTTGCCTTAATATGAAAATGTAACTTTTCCTTTCTCAGTCCACCAGACCACAACCATTTTGTTTCTGTAGTTACTATTGGTTCTGCCAGAATCACTGAGCACCTGGGTTAACTGCTTTTTCCCTGTTCCACATATATGATATTATTCAACTTTTACATTTAGACACATTCCAGGCTACATCATAAAAGTTTGAGGTCCGGTAACAGTGAAACATGACCAGATATTAACTGCTGGTGAATAATATGAAACAAATTTGAGACAGTTGATAATATTTGGAATGACAGGTGCAAGAAAGAACTCTGACCCTAGCTATTTGAAGAAACAGTGTCAGACATTTCAATTTTCCAAACATTAGCTTCTTTCTCTGTACTTTGGTACTGTCCCTGCTTTACTTTTGTCGTGGGTAATTTTGATGTTTAAATGAGCCAGTATATTTGAAATCTTCCTGTGAAGTGTTAAGTATCGGCAAAATATAAAGAATGTGGAAGATGATGATGGTTTCAAATAGCAAGAAAGTTTACAAATGCATTTTGTAAAGTGTATATACAATTTTCCTCAACAACATGTATGTTTAATATTATTGTTGCTTCTTTTGAGTTGGGCTTGTTGAGGGGTTTACATTAGGAGAATTGCATGCCAATCCTAGGCCAACTAAGCTATGATGTTGGACAAATTAAGTTTTCTTAGTTTTTTTGCTTGTATCAAGGAGTAATTTGACATTATTGTATAGAATTTGTTTAAAAGTTAAGAAAGTCAATGTGAAAGCATTTAGTTCAGCATCTGGCACATAAGAAGCACTCAGAAAATGATTGTAAAACTTGAATCTGAAGATTTAGCAGCAATAGCTATCATTTGCAGCAGTAGTTGCTTTAAGTTCTTTAAAAACCCAAAGTTTTTTCACTTGATTGGATGCAAGATAAATTGATATTATCTTAACTCTTCTTCCCTGAGGTCACTAGGATCCTAAGGTCTGTGCTACTGATGTTTCATTTAGCTGGATAAATGATGGGCTGACTTCTTAGAAGCACAATTAGCTTACTAGGTAGATTATTGTGTAAGCAGCTTTCAGAACACAAAGAAGCTGTGTCTTCCACATAGCCTCTTGAAGACACAATACTATAACCTGTAACATAAATCACTGCTCCTTCTCTCCCACTTCTGCCTCTGGATACACATTGATTTCAGGGAAGTCTCTGTCAAGCATCAGGCTTCAAAAAGTAAGGGTAAAAGGCCATGTTAACAATGAAGATACTGGCAGAACGTAAGACTAGACCCTATTGTACAGGTAGAGAGAGGGGCTGACCTCTTACTCTCTCTACTTTACTTCTGTAAACACTACCACAGGTTGGCTGGGGAGGAACTTTCAGCGCTAATAATAACTTAAGCATTATTCCCTTGAAATGTGTAGGTCCCTTGGATTTCTTCTCTTTTATGAGGCAAGTAGTCAAAACAAGCAGCCTCATTGGTTCTCCATTATATTTCCATTGTCTTGTGTCTGGGCCCCAGTAGGAACGTAATTTTTATCAAATAAGTGAATGAATGAATGAGTGAATGAATGAATGAGTAAATGAATGAAGTGATAGTGTTTGGTTTCAAAACACATACTGCAAGAAGCAGAAAACCTGTTCCAAATGGGCTCCAATAGCCACTGTCTACCATCAATTCAATGTTGTTGAGTGGAGCTTTCTGTCAAATTGAAGTACAAAAGAAAAACATGGGACCTAAGCAAAATATGTATTATAACTCTCAAAAGAAAAAAAATCCCAAAGAATCAGAGAAAAATTTTGTACCTGAAAAATACTTTGTGTAAGAACAAAAGGGGATTATACATGTGTGATTTATGAAATTAAAGTAGGCAGATATGAAGTGGATAAAATCTATAATTGAAAAATACATTCAATGAATAACATAATTACTATATTAAAAATCAAGAAGAGAAATCCAAGTAAATGTAGAAGACAAAATTGAGATATTCACTGAGATCTCACAATATATAAGTAAACTGTTATAATACAGTAGTTGGAAGACATTAATAAATACAGGAATAGTTTCTTTGTATGAAGAATTGCCTGGCTTGGTGAGGGGCTGGAGAGAAATTATCAATGAAATTACAGAGCACACTTAAAATTTTCCTGATAGGAAGATTTAAATATGTAGATCCAAAAGGCTCGTACTGTTAAAAAAAATCAAAGCTAGATATGTTGTTTTAATTTTATTTTAAATTCAAAATAAAGACAGTATGACAGGATATCGAGGAATAAAAAAAGTTATGTATGTAGAAGAAAAAACTCTGTTAGCCTTTTCATATACAGCATGAAACACCAGAAGGCAATGTAATGATATTGACAGTCTTGAGGAAAAGAATTATAAATAACCCAAGAAATCTATATTGATATAAATTGTCATTTATATGCAAATGTGCATGTGTGTGTGTTTTCAGAAATCCTCGGGAAAAACAAACCAGGAAAAAACAGTATCTTTAACAAATACTTTATGATGAAAATACACACACACATGCACACACACATGCACACACACATGCACACACATACACGCAGAAATGTCTAAAAGTGAATTTAAACATTCAAGGTTAGAAAAGTGAAGGTATAAAACAATTGATGATGCCCAATAAAGCCAATTAATCAAAATGCAATGCCATACAACTAAATATTCTTGAGATGTAACTATTTAAAATTCAGGAGGTGAATGGAGAAGACAGCCTCATTTCAACCTCAAGCTTAAGCCTCCTTCATCACCATTATCAGAAGCCCTGCAATGAGTGAGTTAGAGAGTACTGGTCCAGATGAATAAAGTAACTCTATTTTACATTTGGATTTTCATCCTTAATTATATGCTCACCTAATTTTACAATCCCAGAGAGCAGGAGGATTGAGTGGTGGCTCCCTTAGCCAATTAAAATGGGACTGTTTTCTTCGGAACATAAATACACTTTCATTATTGAGTCAAACTTTTCTCTATTTCATTCCAGTGTTAATAGAAAGCCATCAATTTCTTTTTCTAAAACAGAGTTATAAACAATGTGTTTTTAAAATGCAACCTTCTCAGCCTCCCTGAACCTAGGGATCTTGCTGAAAGAAGGGCAATTTTGAAGTGTTGGAGGCATTGAAAAAACTACATTGGGCCTACTCTGGGAAGAGCTGGTTCACTAGAGGTTGTAAAACTTAGCCCAGCAACTTTTCCAAATGTTTTGCATTCATGGCAACACCATTCGGGGTTATAGATTGTGAGATTTCAATCTTCTTTGGTTGGGTAAAGAAATTTCTCATTGTTTTCAAACAGCTAAATAAACAGGGAGAGGTACACTAATTTAAGAATCCCAAGAAAGCAATTACTGCAAGTCTTCTCATTTTTAACAGAATTGCTTTTTGTGTGGAAAAGAGAGAGAGGCAGTAGAGAGAGAGAGAGAGATGCTGAACAAAGAATGACAAGTCTTATTGGCAAATTTACCAGTATTTAATTTTACTAATATTTGAATTTACCATTATTTAAATTAAATACTAGGCTATGCTTAGCAACGATCAAAAATAAATATTTTATTATAATATTTTTACAAAAGTAACCTTTAGGATTTATTTTTTAAATTCCTTTTATTTTTAATATTTAATTTTTATGAGTATGTAAGTGTATATATTATGGAGTACATTGGATATTTTGATATAAGCATACAATGTATTTAATAATTGTATTAGGGTAAGTAGGGTATCCATCACCTCAAGCATTTACCCTTTGTTCTGTTACAAACATTCCAATTATTTGTTATTTTATTTTAAAGTATTAAATATACTAAATTTAAATATATTTAAATTATAATGTTTGTTTTTATTTTTAAATTATTGTTGACTGTAATCATCTGTTCTGCTATCAAATACTAGATTTTGTTCATTCTATTTTCGTACATATGAACTGTCCCCACTCTCCCCACCCCACTAACCTTCCCCGCCTCATTCTACTCTCCGTCTCCATGAGTACAATTGTTTAACTTTTATCTCCCACAAATGAATGAGAACATGTCAAGTTTATCTTTCTGTGTCTGGCTTATTTCACTTAACATAATGTCCTCCAGTTCAATCCATGTGTGGCAAAAGACAGGATCTCACTCTTTTTTATGACTGAATGGTACTCCATTGTGTGTGTATATACATAAATGGACAAAGAACATATATATGTTCTTTTCCCATTAATCTATTGATGAAGATTTAAATTTCTTCCAAATCATGGATGTCTGGAATAGTACTGTAATAAACATGGGAGCACAGCTATCTCTTTAATATTCTGATTTCTTTTGGGCACATACATAGCAGTGAGACTGCTGGATCTGTGGCTGTAATTCTGTTTTTAGTTTCTTGAGGAACCTCCACATTGTTCTCCATAGTGACTAGACTAATGTGCATTTTCAGCAAAAGTGTATGAGTGTTCCCTTTTCTCCACATCCTTGACAGCACTTGTTACTGCTTGACTTTTTGATAAAAGCCGTTTTAACTGGGATGACATGATATCTCATTGTAATTTTGATTTGCATTTCTCTGATCATCTATCATCTTGAGCATCATTTCGTGTCTGACATCATTTCGTGTTTGACATTTCTATGTCTTCTTTTGAGAAATATCTACTCAGATCTTTTGCCCATTTCTAATCAGACTGCTAGAATTTTTTGAGTTGTTTAAGCAACTTATATATTCAAATTATTAGTGCCTTGTTAGATGGATAGTTTGCAAATATTTTCTCCCATCCCATGAGCTGTCTCTTCACTTTGTTGACTGTTACCTTGCTGTGGAGAAGCTTGTTAACTTGATGTGATGCTATTTGTCCGATTTTGCTTTCCTTGCTTGTGCTGGTGGGGCATTGTTCAAAAACCCTTTCCCCAGATCAATGTCCTGGAGTGTTTCTCCAAAATTTTCTTTTATTAGTTTCATAGATTCAGGTCCCAAACCTAAGTCTTTAATCCATTTTGTGTTGACTTTTATGTATAGTGAGAAATAAGATTCTAGTTTGATTCTTCTGCATGTGAACATCTAGTTTTCCCAGCACCATTTATTGTAGAGACTGTCCTTCCCAATGTATATTCTTGACACTTTTGTGGAAAACAAGTTCACTGTAGATGTATGGATTTGTTTCAGAGTGTTCTATTTTCTTTCATTGGTCTACGTGTCTATTTTTATGCCAATACCATGACGATTTGGTTATTATAGCTCTGTAATATAATTTGCAGTTAGGTAATGTGATTCTTCAAAATTTGTTCTTTTTTCTCAGGATGTGTTGGATCTTCCAGGTCTTTTGTGCTCTGTATACATTTTAAGATTTTTTTTTCATTTATGTTAAGAATATCATTGGCATTTTGATTAGCATTGCATTGAATCTCTAAGTTGCTGTGGGTAGTATGGACACTTTTACAATATTCATTCTTTGAATCCATGAACATGGAATAACTTTCCATTTTTTGTATGTCTTCTTCAATTTCTCTTATCAATGTTTTACAGTTTTCATTATAGAGATTTTTCACTTTTTTGATTAAGTTTATTCCTAGGTATTTTATTTTATTAGTAGCTATTGTAAATAGGATTACTTTCTTGATTTCTTCTTTAGATTGTTCATTGTTGACATTTAGAAATGCTACTCAATTTTGGAATGTTTATTTTTACATACTGCTACTTTATTGAACTTGTTTATCAGTTCTAACAGTTTTCTTGGTGGGGTCTTTAGGTTTTTTTCAAATATGAGATTATATCATCTGCAAACAAGGACGATTTGACTTCTTCTTTTCCAATTTGGATGCCCTTTATTTCTTTTTTCCTGTCAGTTTGCTCTGTCTAGGACTTCCAGTACTATCTTGAGGAATAGTGGTAAAAGTATTCTTGATTTGTTCCAAATCTTAGAGAAAAAGCTTTATGTTTTTCTCCATGCAGTATGACAGTAACTGTAGCTTTGTCATATAGGGCTTTCATTGTGTTGAGATATGTACATTATACCTCTACTTTTTTGAAGGTTTTTATCATGAAGAGATGTAGGATTTCATCAAACGATTTTTGAGCATCAATTTAAATGATCATATGGGTTTTATTCTTCATTTTGTAGATATGATGCATCACATTAATTGATTTGCATATTTTAAACTATCCTTGCATTCCTGGGATAAATCTACTTGATTGTAATGAGTAATCTTTGTAATGTGAATTTTGTTGTTGAACTCAGTTTGCTAGTATTTTGTTGAGAATTTTTGCTTCAATGTTCATCAGGAATATTGGCCTATAGTTTTCTATTTTTATTGTGGCCTTTCTGGTTTTGGTCTCTCTCCCTGCTGAGCTACCTAGAGCTGGGGGAAGAGTGACACAAACACCCCTGTGGCCACTGTGCTGGGTCAGACTGGAAGCTAGCACAGCTTTGGGTCTTGCTGAAGGCCTGTGGTGACCACTGCCTGGCTACTGCTGATGTTTACTCAAAGCCCAAAGGCCCTACATTCAGCAAGTGGCAAATCCAGCTAGGCTTTGTCCGTCTCATCAGGGTAACAAGCTCCTTACTCCCCTCCCCAGATCAGAGCATGTCCATAAATGTCTGACCGCTGAATTCTTTCTACCATGCATTGCTTTCTTCTGTGACAGACAGCACTGAGTTCCAATTCAAGGCTCCAATCACTGCACTCAGCCTCACTAAAGCACACAGATTCTCTCTTTGCATAGAGTGCTACTGCCAGGAAATGATGGAGGAGTGGTGTTGACAATATAAGAATGTCTTTCCTACTCTCTTCAATTCCTCTTTCCTTGCTATGATATTAAAACCTGGTGCTATGAATACTTACCTGATTTTTAGTTCTTATAAGGGTGCTTTCTTTGTGAATAGTTGTTAAATTTGATATTGAGTGGGGGTGTGGGGACAGTTGTTAGAGGGTTCTATTCGGTCATCTTGTTCTGCCTCCTCTTCCACAAACTTGCCTACGATTTGTTTTTGTTGGTGTTCTTTAGTAGAAGCTTGAATTCATATTTGATATTCACATTAAGTCAAAGATTCACTTTTACATTTATTTTTAAATTGACACTAAAAGCTATATGGTGTATAATGTTCTCTTCAAAAATATGTATACATTGTGGAATATCTAAATTAAGCTAGCTAACATATGCATTACATCACATACATATCAATCAATTTTGTAATGAGAAAACTTAAAATCTACTCTCTTAGCTGTTTTTAAAAATACAATATATTGTTATTAATTATACTCACCATGTTGTACAATAGATCTTTTGAACTTATTCCTACTGTCTAACTGAAATGTTGTATCTTTTGACCAACATATCTCCAGTCCCCAATTCAGCTGCTAGTAGCAACCAGTCTACCCTCTTGTTCTGAGTTTGACTTTATTTAGATTCCATATGTAAGTGAGTTCATGTGGTGTTCTTTATGTGCCTGGCTTATTTTACTTGACATAATGTCCTCCAGGTTCATCCATGTTATCCAAATGAAAAGATTTCCCTAATTTTTAAAGGCTGAATAATATTTTATTGTTTATACATGCTTCATTTTCTTTATATGTTGATCTATTGATGGACACTTTGATTGATTTTGTATTTTGGCTATTGTGAATAATGCTGCAATGAACATGATAATGTAGATATCTCTTTGACTTACTATTTCTTTTTTTTTTTTTTTTTTTTTTAAGATGGGGTTTCACCATGTTGGTCAGGCTGGTCTTGAACTCCCGACCTCAGGTGATCCGCCCACCTTGGCCTCCAAAGTGCTTGGATTACAGGTGTGAGCCACCACGCTGGGTGCTGACTTACTAATTTTATTTCCTTTGGATATGTGCCCAATAGTGGGATAGCTGGAATATATAGTAGTTCTATTTTAATTTTTGGAGGAACCTCCGTACTGTTTTTCATAAAGCTGGGTTTCATTTAACACTATGGCAACCAAAATTTACTTAAGAGAATACACTCATGTGCATGTACACACATGCACACATACAGAAACCTGAATGAAGAATAATTACATTTCATTTCATGTACTTTATTCTGTTAGTTTTAAATGTGGACCTTGAAAAAAATTTTTATAAGTCTTCTCATAAACTAGAAGGCTACAGTCATCAAATTCTGCCTGTTAGCATCTGTGGATTTTATTATAGCCAAGAAATGCTGAGCTCCATGGCAAATGATATTGAAATTCTTCAACCTTTGAGACAACTGGCAGAAGAGCTCACCTTCTTTAATCTGATGAGTGCTTATCATCATACTCTGACAGAGGAGACAATTTTTCCTTCCATACTCAGACTAGATCTGTCTTTTAGGATCTGTATCATGTGCATCTTCCTTATGAAACTGTCTCCTGCTCCTCCATCACACATGGATTTCTATATTCTCTTATTGCTTAGTTGTAGATATTATTAGACTGATATATTTTAACAAGCAACTGGCCTCCCATTAACTCATGAGGGTTAGCCTAGTACCCTAGATTTGAATTTAATTTCTCCTATTTTCTATTTGTGATCTTGGGCAAACAACTAAGGATTTCTTTATTTTATTTTCTGTTTTTTTTTTTTTATTATTATTCAGTGCTCTTCTTTGAAACATATATGCATTTATGTTTATAAATTGCATTGAGCCCAGTATCTGCTCCAAAAGTGCAGGCTCCCATCTTTCTCTATTCTTCTTTATCTTGCCTTTACCCTCAATAAAATAGATGTTAATTTACATATTTTAGTGTTGGGTGAATTGGATTATTGACAGATACTTAAAATATATTTGCAGATTAAAATCTGAGTAAATAAAAGATAAAGGTCATTTTTAGAACAGTGAATCTTTAAAAAAAGAAACCAAGAAGGAATAATTGTACTATTTGCACAATAGTTTTTGTAAAATAAAAAAAGAATAGTTTTTCAGAATTAGTATTGTAACAATTGTGACAAGAGGAAATAGATCATAGAAAACTGTACCTTCTCTTTTCACTCTGCCAAGCTAATGCCATGTATTAAATGCATGACTACAACCTAATTTAAACCTGTGGTCAAGGGAAATCAATAGAGCTAAGAGTACATTTTGCAATTTTAAATAATTAAGGTACCTCTGGAGCTTTTTTAGTACTATTTTTCCCTTTCATAAATTGCCACGTTTATATAAAATCTGACATGTAGACTTCTCTTAGTACTAGAATCCCCTTCTCCTATCTCCCCTATAGAGCACTCTGCTTTTCTTTCTTTTCTTTTCTTTCTTTTTTTTTTTGAGACAGAGTCTCATTCTGTTGCCCAGGCTGGAGTGCAGTGTCCCAAACTCAGCTCACTGCAACCTCCACCTCCCGGATTCAAGCAATTCTCCCACTTCTGCCTCCAGAGTAGCTGGGATGACAGGAGTGCCACCACACCCAGCTAATTTTTTTAAAATTATTTTTATTTTTATTTTTAGAAGAGATGAGGTTTCGCCTTGTTGACTAGGTTTCAAACCCTTGACTTCAGGTGATCCACCTGCCTTGGCCTCCCAAAGTGCTGGGATTACAGTCGTGAACCACCATGCCTGGCCAGAGCACCCTGCTTTTAGGGAACAAATAATTTGCTAATGTTTGTAGTGAGAGGAGAGACTCTGAAGGAGTTTGCTCAAATAATGATGGATGGTTGCTGAACTGCCTGTTTAAGGGGGTGACTGGTTAACTACAGGGCTTTAGTTTTGCTGAGTGGGGTATGCCATCAGGGGCCAGAGTAGACTTGTTTGAAGCAATAAAGGAAGTTTATCAGCTATATGGGAGAAGAGTTGGCATGGAAAGTAAGCCATTGTGGCTGAGGACAAGATATATTAGAGTGAACAAACATATCAGATCTGTGTATTTAGTAAGAGGTCAGAAAAATAACACATAAGTCTCTTAAGTAACCTCTGTATTAACAAAGCTTGATTTGGCCTTTGTCAGGCAGTCAGTCATAGAGGGTTTTGGTACTTATATCCAAACTTGTCTCCTGGTATAGGAGAATTATGACCATTGTCCCTTTATGTCTATGTTTTTCAGGAATATGACAAAATGTTACTACTTCAAGGTCAGCACAGGCAAAAGCGGAAGCTGGTAAAGAAAAGAGACCCAATGCTAACAATAATGTGTCCAGGTCCACAGGAAATAATATAACACAGAAAATTCTACATAGAGTATCTTCTCATGATAACCCTCCTGATACTCTTACCTGCTTTTCTTTTTTTTCTCTGTAGGAGATATATCGTCCTGTACATTATTACAGTGCAACTAAGAAAGTTATTGATGATCATTATAATTGTTGTTATAAAACTATTACTTACTGTTTGCTGAATACTGTTCTAAATATATTCCGTTGTTTGGATGGTTAATCCTTACCATTCTTTATGTCATTCTGAGCATCCTCACACAGGTTTGGTGTTACACTAGGACACATTCTTTACTCCTTCCCTTACCAGGAAATCTATGAAACAAAAACAAGAGCAACCCAGAAATACATTTCCCAAAGATAGAGTTATTCACTCAAGAGTAATAGCTCTCAGAAGCGTACAGCATAAACATCTGAGTGAGGCTTTGCATCTCAGGTCCTGCAGACTTAGCTGTTGAGATGGTAAGCAGACTTCCTTAATACTACCGGGGAAATTCATAACCAGAAACTTAGTGTTTCAGATGGAAATGCTAGATAACAGAAAGTAAACTATAAAACCAAGCCTTTGTTTTATATTTTCATACCTGTGACATAACTATAATTCTACAAAGAGATAGCAAGTAAAAATATAAAAAACAAACATAACATGAATGAGAACATTCTAGACTTCAAAATTTAGTCTGTAATTTTTCCACATTCAAGATCTTTAAATTATTTATTCATTGAGTATTTTCTAAAACTTTGCAATAAACTCCAAATAAAGTAATTGAAAGTGTTCTAGGGGAAAGGGGTAGCCAAATAGAATCTGACTCTTTGAATTTCCTTAATGATGTAGTGGTTTTTAAACAAGATGAAAAGAACATCTCTGCCCTAGGATATGCTTTACTTACTTTATCCTGGTAGAAAAAAGCAAAACATTGTAAAGATGTAAGAGCACAAGACAAAAAGGATATATAATTAAAAACTTGCTATGTAATAAGAATAAATAATATTGGTTTTGTATTTATTACATGACAAGGACAATACACTGAATCAGCTTGTGGTCTGAATGAAAGATGACCAGATAGGACAACTGAGTGAAAACAAATTCCTCAGTGTAGGCCATAGGAAACATTTTTCACCTTCTCCTATAAGCCAGAAGAGCCCTTCAAAGTTAATTCATCTGATTAGTATTTTCCAGACAAAAAGGGAGACCATCTGACCTATTTTAGGAAAGATATAATAGGCCATTTAACATAAAACTGGCAATATGTACCTTAAAACTCAACTGAAAAACAATGGATCAGAATTAAATTTAAGAACTCATCATTATCTAGTAGAAAATTGCCTCTGCCTCCAGTTTTAGTATTTTTGTTGGCATCTATTATTCTTCAGTCATTGAATGTCCTCATTTAAAAGAGCCTGGTTTTAGTGCTTAAACAGAGATTGTGAATATACAACATCTAGCAGTAATACTAGCTTTACTAGATCAGTTTTATAGAACTATACAACATCCTGATGGTTAATTTTATTGCTTGGTGAGGTCTATGGTTTACTCTAACATGGTAATCCTACCGAAAATGTTTTTAAAATTGACTCAGATGCCTGAATACAGTTCAGGATATTTAGGAAGGCATAATAGATTCACCCTACCACCACCACCACCATACATACATACATAAGGAACAGTCTTTAATAATTGCATTTTTCCCCAAAGGACTGTTTTCTAAATAATTTCATAGGCAATGCAGTTTTAAAGACTGGGAAATAATTAAGTAGATTCCTTTGAATTGGTCCCTTTTTTGATTCATAAATTAAACTGTGTCCAATAGCTTTCATATGCCCTCCAGATCATCTTTTCTTATTAGATAGCCTTCTCTCTGTCTCCAGGAGCTGACCTTTGTGGATCCCTTGCCCCTGTCACTGGGTTGACAACTGGAAAGAGAAGAAGAGAGAGAGGATGTTCAAGGTATTTATTCTCCCAGCTCTGGTTTCTCCTTGGCCTGGCTGCATTTCTCAACAAAAGGTCAAATCTCCTCTCCAGGTGGCTGTCTCCATATGACTGTCTTTAAGAAATGTTATAATTGCTGTGTCCACTCACCCCTTCAGGGGTGCAAACAGTCCTGGAGTTCACCCTGCCACATCTTTGCAAATATTAAACTTTCTTGAGTTATCCTAATTTGAAAGTGCCATCTGTTTCCTGCTGACATCCTGACTAACATGCACATGATCAGATCTCAAAAATGAGTAGCACCATGTTGCTCCTGATGATTGTATAGCTTGGTTTGAATAGTTCAGAAATGAATTGAAAGCAGTTCCTTCTATTGACAAGTCACAGCCAGTGCAGCAAAGCTCTGCTGCAGTGGATTGATCTTCCAGTTTGATGCTATTACCATGTTTCCTTTATTCTGGTTTCTAAAAGAAGCCAGTCAGCCTCCATTTGAGATCATCATTGCAGCTAAAAAGTAGAACAAACTGTGTTTCTTTTATATATTCAATAGTTAGGGACTATGTCAGGCAAAGATGACCAGATAGGACAACTGAAGCATTGAAGAACAAGTGTCAGTGACAGCTTTGGTCCATAGAAAAGTACTAAACAGCTGGTCAACCAATCTAATTAAAAATATCAGGATGTGGCCAGGTGCAGTGGCTCACACCTGTAATCCCAACACTTTGGGAGGCCAAGGCGGGTGGATCACCTGAGGTCAGGAGTTTGAGACCAGCCTGGCTAACATGGTGAAACCCTGTCTCTATAAAAAATACAAAAATTAGCTGAGCATGGTGGTGGGTGCCTGTAAACCTAGCTACTTGGAAGGCTGAGGCAGGAGAATCGCTTGAACCAGGGAGGTGGAGGTTGCAGTGATTCGAGATCATACCACTGCACTCCAGCCTGGGCAGTAGAGTGAGACTCTTGTCTAAAAAAAAAAAAAAATCAGGATGTGTCCTACTTCAATTGAATCCTTCCTTTAAAACAAAAAGAATTGGGAAGCTCTACTACAGACCATCCACAGGCCTAAAACACGAACCCTCACAATTTAACTTAGCTTCGTTCTCTTCTTTCTTCAAGATTCAGTTTTGATGTCTCTATTTTTGAAAAACTAAAGCAGATTGTCACAATATTGGGATATGTGGTATTTTCTGTGTTCCTTTACTATCTCTCTTTTATTCCAATGTATCATGCATTTAAAATTCTCTAAATATCTGCAGCATAAACAAAGCTAGAATATTATTGTAAGTTTTTTTAGTGTTCTCTTAAACAGAAGATTTTATAATAATGCTATATTCAAATTTACAAATAAGTATGAAGGCCTTTTATAGGTGCCCCACAGAGGAAAAAATAGAGTTTTTTCATTAAAGTAGAATAATTGTATCTGACATGACAACATCTTAATAAATACTGATTGAATGAATAAAATATAAATAAATATTATTAAACTAAAATTTACCAATTACATCTATAGGCCTAACCTTATACCTATATTTATTTTATTTGACTTATAGAACTTTTTGAAGTAGGTAATTATTATTTCAGTTTTGCAGATTAGGGATTTAGAATTAACAAAGCTAATAATTCTATTCAAGGCATAAGATTGGGAGTTGTAGTACCAAGGTTTGAAATTATTGTCTACCTAAGTTCAGAGCCTGTGCTCTTCCTACTATTCTCACTGCCCCTAGAGCACTAGAAATGGGCCATAAACTAGAGAGGTCCTGGTAACTGCCATAAAAAATAGATACAAGTAAATGTTTTCCAAATGACAGATTTCCTACTACTTAATAATCTGGCATAATAAGAGGCCAGGACTCAGAGGTCTAGAAACAAGAATTTAAAAAATTGAAAAAAAAAAAAAAAAAAAAAAAAAACTAGCTACCTGCCTCTCATCACCTTACCATTTCAATAATGTTAGGTTCTTTTGTGTGAATTCATCTTGGTCACAGGTAGAAAAAGTTAATAGAACTAATGGCAATGATCAATTCTACCTGTATACATTCAGTTGAGTATAATGTAGAAGACTGAGATTTAAAGGAAGAAAGTGGAATTAATTTTAATGTGCCTTCACTCACCTGAGCAGAAAGATCTCTTTTTTCCTTAATCCAGAGTACAGAAAAAGAAGCCATCCCTCTGGGTGATGTTCTAGTGCAACTGAAGTTATTTCTTAGGAAGGGAAATGAGTAACAGTAAGAAAGGGTTTCAGCAAGGCCCTAAGCTGACACTACTCAGCTAGAAAATCTGCAGACGAGGTTGTGTTAAACTTGTTTCTGAAAGCAGTTAAACAGCTTATAAGACAGAATACTGCAATCACCTTTGAATAAGCCCTAACTTTCTAAATATCCATGATGTCTGAGTTGGTCCTAGATACAGCTGGTTAGAAAATGTCTGAGTAATCTTTAGTTGGTTGTCCAGAAGAAGTTAAGGAACTAGAAACTATTGCTAAGGTAGAACAGTATTTGTATATCTGCTAAACAGTATATAGCACTAACAAGAACCAGCAATAGAAGCCAAATTTATTTTAGAGGTGTAACTTCTGGCTGGAACTAATTCTTGCAATAGACAGAGATCAAAAGATGATGTAATAAGAGATGTGGCAAATAAATTGTACACAGAAAAATTGGTTAAACAGTGTGGTGTATATAAATTGAAGATGATAGCAAATATAAATGCTGATTTTATTTTATTGAAAACTATCTTTTTAAGTGACAGATGCATGTCAATTTATGCTAGGTAAACCTTTTTGCCATTAAATTTGTCTTTTGAAAAAGTTTTAAGATCAGCAATTACTGGATTTGAAGATTCCCTCATTTTACTTGAAAATATAACACAGTGCATGATTTGCAGGGATTTTGTATTACTTATTTCTTCAGGATAGTTAATTTAATAAATTTCCTGGAAATCATCACACTCTGAGTTCTGCAAGGTAAAGAATCTTGTCTCACTAGTCTCTTCTCAGAGCCTGACACAATGTATGTGTAGTAAGTTTGTTTAATTATGGAACACAGGATTAAAATACCTGATATATCACAAAAACAGATTTGGGTTGATTATTTCTTTTTTGGCTTTTAGCTCGTCCCATGGATAACGCTATTAAGGACCCATTCATCAGCAATGTCAAAAGACCTGGAGGAAAATACATTAGTTCTCTTAAACTTCATTTGTTTCTGTACAACCTTCACAATTTTTTATATGTGTCATCAGTAGTGTAACTAGTCAACACTAGTTGATTTACTATTATGTGTTTAAAATATTCTAGTCACTGTTCTTAGCATTTATTTATATTAGCAAATTTAATCTTCCAATAATCCTGTGGGTAAATATCATTCTTATTTGGTTTATATAGCAGAGTTAAGTTAAGAAACTCGTTTAAGTGATAGAGTCAGAATTTATATTAAATTCTTAGTGGAGTTTAAGATCTTAAATATTATATGATACTACTTCTCAATGTTGTCAGATTTTATCAAATATTTTTCTTAAGCTCAATATGCACGTATTTTTCTGCAGAAAAATTTCATTCACTGTGCTTATAAATACTAGTTATACATTTTTTAATACTTTAAGTAAAATATTTATTAAAACACATTTATAAAATTCTGTCTAAAAATAAACTCACACAGAACTAATGAAACATGTACCATATTTTGGAGTCACTTGCTTGGTAGAAAACATGGACTTCTGAATCTCAAGAGCTTTTTATTCAAGACCAGGGATCACGGCATATGGATATGCATCAGTGAGTGGATTTGTCCATTCCTTTTTTTTATTTTCAATTTTTTTGTTCTTTTAATTTTGTATGAAGTACAAGGTACACTTCACATCAAAGCAAGAAAGAAATTCCAGAAGTGAGTTTCAATTCAATGCTGCAAATATTTATTGAACACTATTATACTAGACACTGCTTCTGTATCTGGGCATAAGAGATGACAAGTAATAATCAAGAGCAGACCATCCCTTTCCTTCAGGAGGAAAAAAAAATCCAAGTTTCAGGTAACTCATCCCCAGGTATTCTATATGTGAAGCAGTCTTTGTTGCACTCCTCACTTGAGAAGGTCCACAAATGAAGCTGTTTCTCTAGCCATTCCTTAAAATGCCATTGGCAGACACCAAGTAATCCTTTACAGTTCTTCTTCCCATTGAACACAGGGGAGACTGCAGATTATTTATTAATTCATAATTTTTGGAAATTACCACACATACTATAAAATTTATAGGAAAAACGAAAACTTTCCTTGCTCCTCATGTGGGCATTTATTGCTATGAATTTCCCTCTATACACTGCTTTAAATGTGTCCCAGAGATTCTGGTATGTTGCATCTTCATTCTCATTGGTTTCTAAGAACATCTTTATTTCTGCCTTCATTTCATTATTTATCCAGTCTACATTCAAGAGCCAGTTCTTGGGCAGAGATGCAACTAAAAAAGAAAACTTCAGGTCAATATCCGTGATGAACATCAATGCAAAAGTCTTCAATAAAATACTGGCAAACAGAATGCAACAGCAAATCAAAAAACTTACTCATCATGATTAAGGAGGCTTTATCCCAGGGATGCAAGGCTGGTTCAACCTATGCAAGTCAATAAATGTAATCCACCACATAAACAGAACCAAAGACAAAAACCACATGATTATCTCAACAGATGCAGAAAAGGCCTTTGACAAAATTCAACAGCACTTTATGCTAAAAACCCTCAATAAACTAGGTATTGATGGAACGTATCTCAAAATAATAAATGCTATTTCTGACAAACCAACAGCCAATATCATACTGAATGGGCAAAAACTGGAAGCATTCCCTTTGAAATCTGGCACAAGACAAGGATGCCCTCTCTCACCACTCCTATTCAATATAGTATTGGAAGTTCTAGCCAGAGCAATTAGGCAAAAAAAAAAAAAAAAAAAAAAAAAAAAAAAAAAAAAAAAAAAAGGGTATTCAAATAGGAAAAGAGGAAGCCAAATTGTCTCTCTTTGCAGATGACATGATTGTATATTTAGAAGGCCCCATTGTCTCAGCCCAAAATCTCCTTAAACTGATAAGCAAAATCAGCAAATCTCAGGATACAAAATCAATGTGCAGAAATCACAAGCATTTTATACACCAATAACAGTCTAATAGAGAGCCAAATCAAAAGTGAACACCCATTCACAATTGCTACAAAGAGAATAAAATACCTAGGAATACAACTAACAAAGGATGTAAAGGACCTCTTCAAGGAGAACTAAAAACCAATGCTCAATGAAATAACAGAGGACACAAACAGATGGAAAAACATCCCATGCTCATGGTTGGGAAGAATCAACATTGTGAAAATGGCCACACTGCCCAAAGTAATTTATAGATTCAATGCTATCCCCATCAAGCTACCAATGACCTTCACAGAACTGGAAAAAAACACTTCAAACTTCATATGGAACCAAAAGTGAGCCTGCATAGCCAAAACAATCCTAAGCAAAAAGAACAAAGCTGGAGGCATCATGCTGCCTGACTTCAAACTGTACTACTAGGCCACAGTAATCAAAACAGCATGGTACTGGCACCAAAACAGAGACATAAACCAATGGAACAAAACAGAGGCCTCGGAAGTAACACCACACATCTACAATCATAGGGACATGGATGAATCTGGAAACCATCATTCTCAGCAAACTGACACAAGAACAGAAATCCAAACACCACATGTTATCACTCATAGGCAGGTGTTGAACAATTAGAACACATGGACACAGGGAGGGGGGCATCACACACTGAGGTCAGTGATGGGGGATGCTAGGGGAGGGACAGTGGGGAGTGGGAGGGTGGGGAGGGATAATGAGGGGAGAAATAACAGATATAGGGGATGGGGGGATGAAGGCAGCAAATCACCTTGCCAGGTATATGCCTATGCAACAATCCTGCATGATCTGCACATGTACCCCAGAACCTAACGTACAATTAAAAAAAAAAAAGGAGCAGGAACTTAAACAACACTTCCAATCAATCAGATGGACCTAACATACATATATGGAGCAACCCACCCAGTGACAGCAGAATACACATTTTTCGTGGGTGCACATGGAACATTCTTCAGGAGAGATCACATATTAGGTCATAAAATAAGTCTTGATAGGTTTTAAGAGACTGAAAATTATAGAGTATCTTTTCTGTTCACAAAAGAATGAAACTAGAGATCAATAACAGAGAAAAAAATAACAAAAAATTCACAAATATATGAAAATTAAACAACACACTTTTAAAGAACCATTGGGTCAAAGAAGAGATCCCAAGGGAAATTAGAAGATATCTTGAGACAAAGGAAAATGAAAACACCATATTCTAAAATTTATGAGATGCAGCAACAGCAGTGGTAGGTGGAAATTTATAGCTATAAACTCTTGCATTAAAAAAGAGGAAACAGTTCATATCTACTTTAAGAAACAACAAAATGTTTCCAGCCTACGAAACTAATAAAGAACAAATTGCACCCAGAGCCAGCAGAAAGACAGAAATAAGGATGAGAGCAGAAATGAACAAAATAGACAACAGACCAAACACACAGAAAATCAATGAAACCAATAGTCAGTTCTTTGAGTGGATAAGCTAAATTGACAAACTTTTAGCTAGGTTAACTTAAAAGTTTAAAAAAAGAGACCAAGAAAAGATTAACATAACTAAAATCTGAAATGAAAAAGGGGAGATAACTATAGATTTTACAGACAAACTTGGGTTTTATGAACCAACTTTTTTTATTTGCAATAAGTGGTGCTTCCTTTCTCAGCATTCTAGAATGGAATGTCATCCATTTAAAAAGTTTCCGAGAAAGCAGTAACTTTTCAAAAAGAGTTACCTACGGATGTCTTGAAGAATCACTTTATCTTCTTTACATAAATATTTTAAAAATTATCTGGGGTTTTAGGCTGCACACCTTTACCACTGAAGAGAAAAATAATCTGATATCTACAGACATGTGTTGGTCATAGCCCATGATACTCTTTTTCCTGGTTAGAAACTTTAAATTAAACCAAAAAAACACAAAGTTGTAAATATTAATTAGATAGATTATACTATACGATGCATTCATGACACATATAGTATGCATCAATGATGCATTTTGAGTTACCTATAGCTGAATTAATGTGGTTGGTGGGGTTTTGACTAACCCTTTAGAAAGTTTTATTTATTATCCTGCTATAAACTGTGAAGTAGTTTTCAGGATTTGGTGAATCCAGCACTATGGCTTCTAATTTATTATCATAATATTGGAGGGGAGGGGGAAGATTATATTAAGCCATCTGTGTCCCTAGATAATGTCCCTTAAGTAAAAAACAAAAAATAATCTGATGATTTCTGCGACTGTAATTTACATAGGCCAAAAATATATATACTTAATACCCAGAAAGGAAGAAATTATTTAACACTTTCAGGGCTACCTTTAGTTACCTTTAAATTTTGACCATTTGTGCATTAAAATGTATCCTTAATCAGTGGTGTTCCTATCTACAGAAGGAGACGAAAGGGGAAAATGCACTTGCACTTGCAATTTGAAGCCCTACAATTAAAATAAGCTATTCATTAGAATTGCTTCTTTGACAGCTGAGAACAATTACACTTGCATGAGATTTTATCTGTGAAATATTTGCTAGTGAAACATTGTATAATATTTACGATGCATAGGCGTTCTTATAGTTCATACTTGTTTTGGTTAACATTCCTAATGCCAGCACCGAGGAAGAGCAGTTAGCAACCTTTCTTTAGGATTCAGTTTTCCTTTCTGGTGAAAAATAAGTTTTTAAACATATTACATCTATTTCTTGATCAATTATGATGGTTTGTACCTGCAGCATTATTTTAGCAGTAAAAATCCAGATTCAGGCTCTGTTTCTCATGCTGATTTCTACAATGCAAGGTAGGGCTTTGCTTATATTCATTCTTCATACAGGGAAAAAATCAGATAGTGCTGGAGTTGAATTCTCACTCAGGTACTTAATAACTGTATAATCTTGGTCCAGTCACTTAAACTGCCTGTCTTCAACCATAAGATGAGAATAAGAAAGCCTACTTTATAAGATTGTTATGAAAACTAAATGAAAACATATGCAATGTTTATGGCATAGTGTCTGACACATTACAAGTCTTCGCTAAAACGTAACTGCTACTATCATTGTCATTTTCTTTTTCACCAAAGAGGCATCAATAACTTAACAAATACAGTCACTGATAGTCACAATTTTGGAGAGCACTTACAGAATGAATATTATATCCATCTATTGATGAATTCTGTAAAGAAAGTCACTGTAAAGAAAACATAATAGAAGACTTCTGAGCCTCAGATTACTCAATACACTGCTCTGATCTGAATAGCAGTAGGCATTGGTTCCTCACAGCATGTCACATTGTAGCATTATATGCTTATGAAAAAAATGACATACTTCTTAAAGTCCACTTTGAAGAAGGGAAAGAAATAAATCAAATGGCTCTTTGCTGTCCCTACAATTTTATTGTGACAATAGAAAGGTGCTACTGAGGAACATGACTAACTTCAAAAATACAAATTAGCATAGAACTAATCTTATTGATTTAATCATTAATTTCTTTTGAAATGAATGCTTTTGTTGCACATTTTTAAGTTTTATTACGTCTTTTATGTTGGGTTACTTTATGTTTTATTTTTAGTTGACATAATTAATAAAACATCCTGTCATAATACAGCATAAAGAAAAATGACATTTTGGTGGCTGTTTCAGAAATAAATCATAAATGGTAGAAGTGAACAACTTGATAGGTCACTATATCAATCAACGAAGGTATCCGAAATTATCTTATATTTTCTTTCTTTAGAAACATATGAATTTAAAAAGTTTTGTCAAGAACCGTTTATGCATACCAATAAATACAAAAACTCTGTCCAAAGATCTTCATTCACCTTAAAGCTGAATAAATTATTTGAGATATTTTTGACTGAAAAAGAAATATTTTAGAAAAATAAAAGTATGGATTTTGAGACTTTTTTGGTATTTCTTTTATTCCTTCAGAAAAATTAGAAACGGTTTATCATTGACAGCATATTGTATCAACATTTTCTTAAAGCTTCTTGGAAAATTGTAGCTTGAAATTTATAAATATGAGGCCTCACTACTCATATAAAATAAAATTATTTTTTATTAATATTGATAGACACAGTTTTATTTACCTGGAAATGCTTGTAAAATTGTACAGAAGAGAAAAATATGGGTAGCTAAGAAGTATATTTAAAAATGTATAATTAACTACTTAAAATGAGACTGAATGTCAGAAAATACATGACTTTCTTTAGAATACATTAGCTTGTCTTCGAAGTATGATGCAGAGGTGTAAAAATAGTAATAAAAATACAAGCTTAATAGTAAATATCTACTTTTCCCTGGGATGTACAAAGCTGCAGGAGACTATGGGCCTCACTTTAGTAAAAAGAGCAAGCTAAAGAAGCCACAAAGTCAACATTAAAACAAACAAGAAAAGCAAATAAAGCAAAACATCAGAAAGCTGAAGATGAAAACAAAACAACATCAAAAATGTATGAACTCCACTTCAGAAAGTGATGGACCCTTTCAAAGGCAGAAGAGCCTCTCAGCTGCTTTGACTCCTGGTGAAGAGAGAGGAGGATAAGAAATCTTCCAGAGGAAGGCAGAAGGAGAAATCAGCTGAACACTCAGTAAAGTTTCAATTGCCCTTTGTAGGCTGGTTTGATAGTTTAGAATACGGAGGAACCTAAGTCACAAATTCAGTTGCATTCTTCCACTAATTTTTTTTTTCTACAAGTCTTTCCTTAGTCAGAAGCTAATTAAGGAAAATCCCCTCCCTGAGATGCTGTCCCACTTGCAAGACAGTTGCTTACTGAAGCTGGACAGGGCAGGGGAGCCAGAGAACAACTACCCGAGACACAATTGGCCATTGTCAAATGCAGGTAATGGCTGTCAACGATGGTGAGGAGGACAGGAAAGCTGAGATAAATCCCTCTAAGCCCAAAGAATTACAAATCATTCTGTTATAAAGACACATGCACACATATGTTGATTGTGGCACTATTCAAAATAGCAAAGACTTGGAACCAACCAAAATGCCTATCAGTGATAGAGCGGATAAAGAAAATGTGGCACATATACATCATGGAATACTAGGAAGCCATAAAAAGGGATGAGTTCATGTCCTTTGCAGGGACATGAATAAAGCTGGAAATCATCATTTTCAGCAAACCGACACAAGAACAGAAAACCAAACACCGCATGTTCTCATTCATAGGTGGGTGTTGAACAATAAGAACACCTGGACACAGGGAGGGGAACATCACACACTGAGGCTTGTCAGGTGGTGGGGGATTAGCAGACGGATAGCAGGGGTCAGGGGGATAGGGGAGGGATAGCATTAGGAGAAATACCTAATGTAGATGATAGGGTGATGGATACAGCAAACCACCATGGCACGTGTATACCTATGTAACAAACCTGCATGTTCTGCACACATACCCTAGAACTTAAAGTATATTTAAAAAAAAATCCCTCTAAGCCACTCTTCACCATCTCTGTGTGTATTGCCAAAACCCTCCAAAGGCTGGGTGAGGTAGGAAATCTGAGAAAGAGAAATCCCTCTGGAGCACCCCTGGTGTTCACTTACAGCTCTGCTCCAAAGGGTTGAATATAGACCAGCTGAGGAAGGGAGATTTCCAGAAAAGTTCCCAAGGTTTAGCCTAGACATTGGAGAGGATTTTCCAGTGACCCAAAGCTCTGGTGCCAAGATTAGAGAGTGATTTCCCATGGCTTTAAAGCTGGCATTTGCAAAGGCACACAAATGTTACTGCCATTTTGCTGATATTCAAGTCCAAAGCTTTGGTGAAGAAAATGTTGTTCTTTTCCCAAACAGTGGAAGCCAATGGTGAACCAAAGGAAAAAAGCTGCAACAAAGTCCAGACCCAGGTAAAATATAGTTAAACCCAGCCCCAGTACTAGAGACCTTACAGAAATAGGATGTTCCTTTTTCTAGGCTAAATATTATTTTGTTAATATACTAGATACTTTACTATCTGATGCACAGTAAAAATTACTAAACCTGTAGAAACAGGAAAGTGTGATCCATGGTCAGGAGAGGAAACAAGTTGGGGGCTGGGGCTCAAGCCTGTAATCTCAGCACTTTGGGAGCCTGAGGCAGCTGAATCACCTGAGGTCAGGAGTTTGAGACTTGCCTGGCCAACATGGTGAAACCATGTCTCTACTAAAAATACAAAAAATTAGCCAGGCGTGGTGGCATGTGCCCGTAATCCCACCTATTTGGGAGGCTGAGGCAGGAGAATTGCTTGAACCTGGGAGGCGGAGGTCACAGGGAGCTGAGATTGCACCACTGCATTCCAGCCTGTGTGACGCAGTGAGACTCCATCACACACACAAGAGAGGAAACAGAAAATTCAAACAGATAGAAAGATATCCTACATTTGAAACATTTATGGATGGATTTAGTTGAAAAAAAATGTGTAACATTTAATAATAAATGGGATATTTTATCACAGGGATGAAAGCTATAAAAACAAACCAAATGAATTCAATTGACAGATTTAGCAGCATGCTAGAAACAAAAAAGGAAAGGGTCAGTGAACTTGAAGGAAGTTCTATAGGAATTATCCAATTGAAACACAAAAAGTATGAAAAACTTTTAATAAAAAATAGCTAGAAAAAGTGGTTATTTGAATGAAAAAAATAATCTCAACCCCTTTCTACATATATGAAGAATATATGAAAGCTAAAAAAAAAAGGTGATTCTCAACTAAAATATGGAGAAATTAAAGGATGCATAGAAAGTTTCAGCGAAATTTCAGTCACTATGTGTGCTGGCTGAATTCCATTTTTGTTCTGTCAGTAAAATTGATTATTGCACACTTTGGAAAATCCCCTTATTCACTTGCATTGTGTTACTCTATTAGCATAGTACTTGATACTTAGTGATCCCCGAATAAGAATGAGGATACTTGTTGTTCAACATTGTTGACAAAATTTTATATTGTAGTATTTCTATTAGCTATTTTTGCATTTTTGGAATGATATGTTTTGTAGCTTTAATTGTTACTTCCCTAATAGCTAATGATTTTGAGTAATGTTTTATATGCTTATTGATAATTAATTCATCTTTCTTTAGATACATCCAAGTCTTTCATCCACTTTTAATTGTGTTGCTTGCCTATAGAAGTTTGTTTTATATGTTTTCTGTGTATTATACATTTGAGCTTTTGCCAAACATCCATACTATAATTTTTTTTTTCTCAGAATGTGACTTGTCCACTTAATTTTCTTACTGATATCTTTGATGGGCAGACAGTTTTAATTTTGATGACTATGATTTATCATGTTTTCTTGTATAGTTAGTACATTTTGGTCAAATCTAAGAAATACATGCGTACTCCAAGATTGCGAAGATATTTGCTCCAATTCTCATTTTTTATATTTATGTCTATGATAAATATAAAGGTAAATGAATGATCAAAAAGGTACTCAAAATCATTAGTCATTGGGGAATAAAAATTAAAGCTACAAAAAGATATCGTGTCAAATATATTATTTATATAACAGAGCAATTAATCTAGACTAAAATGAAAGTGTTTGACTCTCCAGAAGTATTGTTCTGCTCTCATGTTATTATCATGAGATTGGTTTACATAAAACTTATTCCAGGACTTATAAAATAGCTTTAAACAACCAGAGAATGAATAGTAAATTCATAGCTGTGCAGAAGATGGTTTCTAGCTGAGCTACAGAAAATATTTTGATTATTAGATAATTTTATTGAGGGTTGGACATATACTTGAACATAACTTTAATCTCACTATTTAACAAAGTACCTGGTATAGAGTAGGTATCATTAACTATATCATTGTTATGTAATCTTCAAATAGTGCATTTTCTTTTCATGTGTTTCACCTGTTCTATGTGTTTGATATTTTAATGATACCTTATAATATAGAAAATATGATTTTGAGAAACTTATCATGAGATGACTTGTATTAACCCCTATTTTCTTGTACATATAAAATAATTTAATGTATTTTATTCAATATTAATCTACTAGTAAATGGAAAACCTGAGATTAGAAACAGATCTTCTGACTGTATACTAAATTTGCATTCCAAAGTGATATATATAGAAGCATGAACATCAATTAAAATAGTTCAGGTTTTTCTAAAAAGAGATGTTTTCATTTAAATTAAATGAACTTCCCAAGACATCCCATAAAGTTACATTAATTTTAAGGAAACATACTGAAATAGAAATTCTTAATTTGAAAACTCCCTTATTGATATTAAGTATGCTCACCAAAGGACTCAGTCACAGCATGTAGCATTTTAGAATAGCCAAATTAAATTTACTGAGCTGTAGGTTTATTGCTTTGATAAGTACAGTGTATATTTACCATTTCTGTCATATATTTTCTGTAATTAGAGCAACTGTTATCTCATTTGACAAATAGCAGACAAAATGTTATTCAAAAAATGGTTTTCACTGAATCCCTTTTTTTCTCAGAAGCATTCAGTAACACACCGTGCTCAAAAGCCTGGCTGCTTAGCAAATCAAACCATCTCATGTCTTATGCCCAACATTCAATATCTTTTTCGATTACCCTCTAGTTCTCAACCTAATTCTCACTTCTTAAAACCTCCTTTATCACGTCAAAGCTTCTCTACTTTTGACTATGTATTTTGTACATGTTTTATTCTTCCTCTATTCCCTCCATTTCGTGCACACTATTTTGACACTCAGATGAAAACTTACCCAATTTGAGATGAATTTCCTTGTTACTGTTTCATAGCTTAGAATTTTTTCCCTTCTTGGAAAAAATCCATATTCTGATTGCCAATATGGCAAGAACTGATCTCCTTCCTACTCTCGATCCACATATTTCCAGGGAATCTGGTGGCATTGGATGAGGTGATCTAGAAGAAATCCTGGAAGAGGAAATATTTGGTTTGAGACCTGAATAATGAGAAAAAGGAGTTCTATGGAAATCTGAGGAGAACATTCCATGCAAAGAAAAGACACAGGCAAGAGTTGGGGATAGAAATAGACTTTGCATTTTTTATCAATTGAAAGAAGACATAGTAGCAGAAGTATGATGAACAGTGAGGACAGGAGTAAGAGATGAGGTTGAAGGAGTTTCCAGGATGATATGCTAATAGGGCCTTAAATGCATGAAATGTGTTTGGATTTTATTTTAAATGTGCAGAAAGCTATTGGAATATTTTAACAAGAAAGCTCATATGTTTTGACACATATTTTTAAAAAATCATTTTGGTTATTAAGGGGAGAATGCACTAAGGGTGTTACAGAATAAGTCTCCTCTGTGGCCATGGGAAAATCCTGTATGGACTTCTTCAGCTGTGAAATGGGGATAATAGCTTCACAGAATGATGATAAAGTGTGCTCTTCTATAAGAAAAATTTAGGCAAGTGAATGATGAAAATAAAGATATTAGAAAAGATCTTGAAATTTGTGGAAAAATCTCTATGGCAATGGAAGGAACATAGTCTATTCAAGAAATCAGAAAAGTGGAGAATAACAGAAGCGATGTATACAAGTAACTAAAGGAGAAAAAGAAAATGTAGTCTCCACTGAGCCACCTTCCTAACTCATTAGTTTTATTGTCCTTGTTTTTTCATTTTCTGATTTCAAGGGTTAGCTTAGGCCCTTTTCTACTCTCAATGTAACTCACCTTATTTATTAAATATGTTGAGAGACAAGTATAGTGAAAGTGGGGAATTGAATAAAAAAAAGAGGGCTCAAAAGAAGAGCAGTGATGACGAAACGACTTGTAGCAGCTATTTCCAAGCTGCTTGAGATATTCATCTAGCTATTTCATGAAATCTGTCTAATTCTCTGTTTTCTGCTCTTGTCCGGGAATAGTCAGTGGAATGTACAGGGCAAAGAAGATAGGATGCTGCTGCTGAATTGTTCCATGTATCCACAACCATGTCTGTAAATGAACATTGGATCTTAGTCCAGGCTTTCTCTAACACTAGAAACAAGCGATGCACAAATTATTTCAATAATTGATATTAACTTTGCTTATTTTCTCTATTGTTGAAGTCACTATGTGTGAAAGCATCGGAGCATTCAAATCAGAAAGAACAATAAACACATCCCTAAAATTTTATCTCTATGTCAGAGGAACCAAAGGCTGTGTTTGTCTGCTTAAGGGGGCATTCTTGTTTCTTCATGATCATTAATATAAGAAACTTGTGAATTTTTCTGTTTGTTATTTTGGGAAGTGATTTTCAATCCACCTTAACGTGCAAAATGTGCAGTGTTGCATAATGCTAGTTGGATGCAAAAATAAAGCCATTTCTTGACTGAAGATAACTCACTGCTCTTCCAAGAAACTTTCCATATTGTATTAATATTTTATTGCACAAACAATAGATAGATACATTGTCTTTATGAGAACTTTAACTTGCTTATGAGTCTACAATCCACTTCCCCCATTGCTCAAAAATATTAGGCACCTATCTTTTCATTGTGAGGTAACTACCCTTCAATTGGTGAAAAACTTCCTTCCATTTTTACTTATATTTACATGTATGCAATATATTCATGTATATAAAAATAAATTCACAAAATATCTAATTTTTTACATAAATAAATGTTATCAATCCATAAATATTGTCCTGAACTTTAAAAAAATTTAACATGATGTCTTGAAAATAATCCCATATTTGTAGATTATTTTTAGCCCTTGTGTAGTATATTGTTATATTGTTTTAAAATGAGAAGAACCTAAATGCTATAACTAGGGAATAAATAATATTTTCTACTCATTTTCAAATAAATACTGAGTCATCTCTCTTCTTTTTATGTGGAATCTCTGACAATAGCTCAAGTTTTTAGAAAGAAAAAAAATCAAATGTAATAATTTACTTCCCGGTGATGTATGCCCACTGATAATGGAATAGTATCAGGCTCTAATTTAGTATTTTAAAGATGTATCACCAATAATCTAGTTATGAGAGTTACCAAAAGAAATGCAGTGAATTTTGCAGAAACTTAGTCTCCTCATCTGTACTAAAGGATCTGCTGCCCTTGATACAGGAGAGGGGGCAGGGAAGTGATGAGTAGAGAAAGGTGGGGTCCCTGGTGAGGGTTCCATGCTAGGGCCTGTGCCCACGGACCTAGGTAAGGACAGACACTTCTGTTTTCATGCCCAAATGTTGCATTTTTCAGGGCCACACTGGCCCTCCATGCCCCCCATCCAGTGCCTATAGAAACCCCAAGACGCTAGTGGGCACACACACATGCATCTGGCTATTGAGAGGAACACACCAGTGGAAGAACACACAGGTGGCTGGACGTTGAGAGGAGCAGAAGAGCACACTGACAGGCATCAGCAGACACAGGTATGCCGTCAAAGGTAAGACCACCTGGAATTCGGTGGGGCCAGGGTTGGTGGGGGTTTGAGGAGAGTCTGGCCACTGGGTGGCCTGATTCCAGGGGAAGTCCACCTTCCCACTCCATTCCTCTTCTGGCCCCTCATTCATCTGTTGAGAGCTACTTCCACCATTCAATAAAACCTTACACTCATTCTCCAGGCCCACCTGTGATCTAATTTTTCTGGTCCACCAAGGCAAGAACCCTAGGGTACAGAAAGCTTTCTGTCCTTGCAATAAGGCAGAGGGTCTAATTGAGCTTATTAACACAAGTCACCTACAGATGGCAAACTAAAAGAGCACACGGTAACCCATGCCCTCTGGGGCTTCAGGAGTTGTAAACATTTAACCCTAGACGCTGCTGTGGGATTGGAGCCTGGAGCCCTACCACCTGCCCGTCTTCATGCTCCCCCTACAGGTCCAAGCAGCAGGGCACCAAAGAAGCAAGCCACACCCTCATTGCATGCCCTGTGAGGGGGATAAGGGAATTTTACCTATTTTCCTTTCATGGCAGTGTTGTGACGGTGACTTGGAGTAAATAGTAGATGTGAAACAATTTGGGCACTTATTAGGGATCTACTAAAATAGTTAGCAGGTATACATTGTTGCCTTCTCATTCTCTATCAAGTGATATTATGTTATTGCTACATAATAAACAAATCTCCAAACTTCTTGGCTTAAAATACATTTATTTTTTCTCATGCCTTTGCAATTTGCCTGGGTTTAGGCAGAGCTAGGATGGACTCTGCTGAAGTGATTCTCTCCTATGTGTCTCTCAATCTCCTTCGACCATCACCCTAGCTAATATGTGTTCTTCTCATATTGATGACAAAGGTACAAAGGAAACATGCTAGACTTCTTAAGTCCTAGATTCAGCACCAACACGCTGTCAATTCTCAGCTTCTATTAGCGAAATAAGTTACATTACCAAAATGACCTCAAGGGTCAGAAAAATGTTCACCACCCCTTTGGGAAAGAATTTGCAAAATCACGTGGAAATGCTGTACATACAGGGAAAGCTGAATAAAAGAGGCTATAGGTGCAACCTACCACATCAAATTGTTTTTTCTTTCCAACTTAGTGATCCCAAACTCCAATCACATCTTAATACCCTTGCGAATGTCTCCATATCTCCATAGGTAGCTATGCCATTACATAATTAGTATTTTTACCTATTTTGAACAGAAGCTTCAAATCACCATTATAGAAATAACCATAAAATAAATATATATTTATAAACATTTTAAATGGTCTTCCAAACAACACCTGTTATCATTTTGTACCGCAGCAGCAGTGTGCTACATCTTGAGAAACCTCTAGTATATCAAAACATCATAAAGAGTGGTCCATCATAATGTAAGTGCTGTATTTGCTGCACTACTTTCATAATTAATTCTTGGCCACACTTCATCATCATGCTGGGCTACAGCCTGGACAATCTTGCTGTAGGAGAAGAAATAATTAATTCAGTTATTATACTATTTCAGATATAATCTGTCTCAAATGCTAGATTGTCATTCATTCATTATTGAATTATTTGAGGACTCCAGAACTTCTTTTCAAATAAATTACATTTCTAGACAGAAAAAAATATTCCTGTCAGCAAAGTTTCTTTGTGAAAAAACCAACAAATGAAGAACATGCTAAAAACTTGGTTTAAAATGTATCTCCTTGAGTGACAGCAGGATAGGGACTTTTTCAGATAGCAAAACGGTTAGAGTGGGTCTCGCTCGCTCCCTTTTCCTCTTTTTCTCTCTCCCTCTCTCTTTCTCTCTCAAAACACATAATTAAAAGGGCCGAAAATATTTTCCTTCTGATAAGAATAAGAAGATGAGACAAGGAAATTTTAAAGTATCCTTTTCAAGAGATTTCTCTACTACCTATCTGTGTTTAGGTAGAATGCACTGATAACTAACATGCTGCATGTTCACATGTTCATGATCATGATACCTAGCCATGGACTATGACTGCTCTGTTCAGAAGCTTGAGACAGAAATGTTCTGCTTTTAGATTATGCTTAGCATTTGGTCCCAGTGGACACATTCTGGGCATGGGGCTGTGAGGCCTTCAAAGAAAACTTATGAGAGTCAGGAGTGGTTTCCCTAGAACTTGAACCAACTTTCTTAGCAGTGGGAATACTGGTACCCTGATGACCTTATAGCACGTAGGCCACACAGTCAAGGCTCATGTGATGTAAGCCTTACCAGAATGCCTTGTGATCCTCCAGAAACAGGAAGACGGGCAGTCTTGTGAGGAGCTGCTGCAAGGCAATGTCTCATATACTTCCTTACCTTGAGAGAGACTTTCCCAGGCAGTTCCTCATCTGCCTCTCTAATTCCCAGAGGGATGTTTTCTGCCTTGTTTCCTCTTAGGGTACAGCTGCAGACTGTAAAGCTGTTTAGTTGTTGTGTGAAATTGGCTCTGCAGAACACAGTGCCTCACAACTTATTTGCATGTCATTTAGCCCCTTTTGTTTGAGTGTCACCCTGTGGGACAAGGAACAAGGACATGGAGCACTGCCATCATTGTTGACCTTGTTTTTGCTGACAATGTAAATTATAAACTGTGACTTGATCTGGGTTTATATTTTATTTACCAGCAGAATCATTCAGCTTTCTTGACAAATTTGGGTCCCAACTTTGGGCTATTGAGATCACAATGCTTTTTTGGAAGAATGACAACAGGAGTCTGGTAGGCAGCTTGTTGGTGAGTGTGCTAAAGTGTTCAGTAACAATGTCTAAGAAGACTGATGAATTACCTTCATGGTTAGAGTTAGAGATAGAACCTATGAAAATAAGAAAGCATACTATGGCTATTACCATTTGGCACCACTGGGAAAGTGAGGCCACTTTCCTCTGGCCTGGTTCCTGTCAATCAATACTAATTAGTCATCCATAAAAATACTGAGGTCTTCTCTTACAAAAGAAGCAAAATTGGATATCAATTTGGGCAAAAGCCTTATGGTATTATAAACATGTGACTCATCTGGTTTGCAGATGAGGGCACTACACAAGTGTTGCTAGATAAAAAGAAATGGAATTCTTTTAGTCACTTAATAATCACCTCTGTGCTCCAAGACAGTCTGATCACAGCTGTGTGTAATGCCGTGGGCAAGGCAGAAGAACACGTAAAGACAGATCAAGACTTACTGCGATTGTCCAGTGGTATGGTTAGGCTGGTGTCCCCACCCAAACCTCATCTTGAACTGTAATCCTCACAATCGCCACAGTCCCCACGTGTGAACGGAGAGACCAGGTGGAGGTAATTGAATCATGAGGGTGATTTCACCCATGCTGTTCTTGTAATAGTGAGTGAGTTTTCATGAGATCTGATAATTTTATAAGGGCCTCTTTCCCCTTGCTCAGCACTTCTCTTTCCTGCCACCTTGTGAAGAAGGTGCCTTGCTTCCCCTTTGCCTTCCATTATGATTCTAAGTTTCCTGTGGCCTCCCCAGCCCTGTTAAACTGTGAGTCAATTAAACCTCTTTTCTTTATAAATTACCCAGTCTTGGCTATTTTCTTACAGAAGTGTGAAAATAGACTAATATAATAAATAGGTAACACAGAGGGTGGGGTGCTGCTATAAAGATACCCAAAAACGTGGAAGTGACTTTGGAACTGGGTAACAAGTAGAGGTCAAACGGCTCAGAAGAAGACAGAAAGATGTGGGAATGTTTGGGACTTCCTGGAGACTTGTTAAAGCTTTTATCAAAATGCTGAGAGTGATATGGAGAATTAAGACTAGGCCGAGGTGGCCTTAGGTGCAGATGAGAAACTTGTTTGGAACTGGAGTAAAGATCACTCGGTATGCAAAGAGACTGGTAACATTTTGCCCCTGCCCTAGAGATATTTGGAACTTTGAAATTGAGAGAGATTATTTAGGGTATCTGGCATAAGAAATTTCTAAGTAGAAAAGCATTCAATAGGTGATTTGGGTTTTCTTAAAAACATTCAGTTTTATTCATCTACAAAGAAATGGTTTGGAATAGGAACTTATGCTTAAAAGGGAAGAGAGCATAAAACTTTAGACAATTTGTAGCCTGACAACGCAATAGAAAAAAAAAAATTTCTGAGGAGAAATTCAAGCTGCAGAAATTTGCATAAGTAACAAGGAGTCAAATGTTAATCACCAAAACGATGAAGAAAATGTCTTTGGGGCATGTCAGATGTGTTCATGGCAACCTCTCCCATCACAGACCTGCAGGCCTAGGAGGAAAATATGGTTTTGTGGGGCAGGCCCATGGCCTGCTTTGTGTAGTCTCAGAACTTGGTTCTCTGTGTCCCAGCTGTGGCTAAAATTCTGTGTCCCAGCTGTGGCTAAAAGTAGCCAAGGTACAGCTCTGTTATGGGTACACGGAAGTCAAGAATTGAGGTTGGGGAACCCCTTCCTAGTTTTCAGAGGATGTAAGGAAATGTGTGGATGTTTAGATAGAAGTTTACTGCAGGGGTGGAGCCCTCATGGAGAACCTCTGCTAGGGGAGTGCAGAAGGGAATGTGGAGTCAGAGCCCCCACAGTGTTCCCACTGGGCACTGCCTAGTGGAGCTGTGAGAAGAGGGCCACCATCTTCCAGACCCTAGAATGATAGATCCACCAACAGCTTGCACTGTGCACCTAGAAAAGCTGTAGACAATGCCAGCCCATAAGCCAGAAGGGGGACTGTGCCCTGCAAAGCTGCAGGGTCAGAGTTGCCCAAGACCATGGGGGCCTACTTCTTGCATTAGCATGACCTAGATGTGAGACATGAAGCCAAATGAGATCATTTTGGAGCTTTAAGGTTTTACAAGCCCACTGGTTTTTCAGACTTGCCTGAGGCCTGTAGCTTGTTTGTTTTGGTCAATTTCTTCCATTTGGAATGGGTGTATTTACCAAATACCTGCACCCCCATTGCATCTAGGAAGCAGCTAACTTGCTTTTGATATTACAGGCTCATAGGCAAAAGGGACTTGCCTTGTCTCAGATGAGACTTTGGATTTTGACTTTTGGATAAATGCTGGAATGGAATAAGACTTTGGGAGACTGCTGGGAAGGCATGATTGGTTTTAAAATGTAAAAGGAATATGATTTGGGAGGGGCCAGGGTGCAATGATATGGCTAGGCTCTCTGTCCCTACCCAACTCTCAACTTGAATTGTAATCTTCATAATATCCAAAGGAATCTACTAAAGAAAAATTGGTAGCCTTAAAAATTCCAGCAAACAAAAAGAAAGCATTTGATTGGCTTGGTTAAGGTATTGGAGTTAGTTCATACCTTGTATGAGGATTTTATTTAGAGGGTTATATAAAGACACTGGAAAGGCAGCAACTTTACAGTGAAGCTGTGGGGAAAAAAAAAGAGGCCATTGGATCCACTCACTAAGGTGTACAGGCCAATAATTTTTTGAGCTACAAACACCAGTGTCTTACAATAATGTAAACTGGAGCCAATGGTAAAACTATATCACAACTAAGGCAACAATGTCCTCCGGGGTTTTTGGACACAGTGCTTACTTCACTGCCTGGCATACCTCATTTGGTGGCTATTACTGGTTTGTTATTGGGTGTTGATGGATACCCTGAGACTAATTACAAGGGTAACAGCATATTCATGCCCTATACCTCAAGCTGGGATGAGTCAAAATGAAAGCATTAACAAAATGAATATTGACCAAGAGGCATCTATTATCAAAGAAAATGATATCTCCTTGGAAAAAACTAAACTAAGGATTGAGGGAATTTTGCAGCTACGCAAGAAAGTGGTTACCCCCTAGATGTGAATATCTCAAATCTGGGGTCTGTGCAGTACCTAGGACTTTTGAGGGGCTTTAGAATACCAACATTCCTGGACATTTGCCCTGAGGCTGCATCAGTGCCAAAGTCTCTTTAACCATGCATTTTTTTAATTGTTCAAGTCCAGTATAGAGTCACACATTGCATGACAATGTCTCAGTCAACAATACACTGTATGCACAACTTAGATCCCATACGATTATAATACCATATTTTTACTGCACCTTTTCTATGTTTAGATATGTTTAAATACACAAATACTTACCATTATGTTACAGTTGCCCACAGAATTCAGTACACTAACATGCTATCCAGGTTTGTAGCCTAGAGGCAATAGGCTATAACACATAGCCTAGGTGTGTAGTAGGCTATATGATCTAAGTTGGCATAAACATTCTGTGATGTTTACCTAATGATGAAATTGCCTAATGAAGCAGTTCTCAAGCAGTTCTCTTAACTGTTGTTAAGCAACAAATGACTACATATATGCAACATCAGAGTTTTTAACTTGTGTCTCCATGGGAAATAACTTTATCAGTTAAAGTATAGTGCTATGTACAGTTTCTTTCGCTTTGGTTGTAAAGGCTCCATATGTTTCCAGTTACTTAGGTCAGCACCTTTGGTCATTCTTTCCTTGAGGTTGTTTCAGATATTTGTAATAGAAGTAGCTTTTTTTGGTCACATACTACATCTCATGCTGGAACACCCCAACCTCCTAAATGGTAGATACATTAATTTATATACATTAAGACTCACTTTGCACTATAAGTTTCTGATTTTTGGCAAATACATGGTGTTATGTATTAATAATTACAGTATCATACAAAATAGTTTCACTACCTTAAAAAATCCCCCGTGTTTACCTATTCATCCCTCCTTTCTTCCATCCCCTAAATTTCCAGAAACCACTTCAATGATTTTGCCTTTTCTGTAAGGTTATTTAAGAGAAATCATAGTATATAGTCATTTAACACTAGCTCCTTTTACTTAGCATTATGCATATGAAATTTTTTTGTATGGTAAAAGTATTTTTAAATTTTAAATTCCAACTGCTAATTGCTGGTATGTAGGACATTGGTTCACTTTTGTATATTAAACTGGTATCTGAATCTTGCTATATTTGCTTAGTTTTAGAAGAGTTTTGGTTGACTTTTTTATTTTTTTATTTTCTAAATATATTAACAATCATGTTATCTGTGAAAAAAGACAATATTACTCCTTTCTTTTTAACATATATATTTTTAGTTCATTTTCTTTATCATCTTGCATTAGCTAGTCCTTCCAATAAGACGTTGTGTATGAGTGATTAAAAATGGACATATCTTTTTACTAATCTTAGCAAGAAAGCCTGTAAGTTCTCATCATTAAATACGATGTTTGCTGTAAGGTTTCTGTGCACATTCTTTAAGTTTAGAAAGTCTTCTATATTCTAGTCTGCTAAAAGTGTTTATTGTAACTAGGTGTTAGATTTTTTTTTTAATGTTTTTATCTAATAATATGATCATATGGTTTATCTTCTTTAGCTTGTTGATGTGATGGTTATCTTCTTTAGCTTGTTGATGTGATTAGATTTTCAACTATTGAATTAGCTTTGTATATCTGAAATAAATCCCATTTGCTCATGGTGTATAATTCTCCTTGCCACCTCTTTTTCTGTAGAGGAAGCCCACCTTTTGATTGCTTCAAACAAATCTGTTCTGGCCGCTGATGGCATACCCTGCTCAGCAAAGCTGAAGCCCTGTTTGAACCAGTCACCCCCTTAAACAGGCAGTTCAGTGACAATCCATTATTATTTGAGCAAACCCCTCCAGGGACTCTTCTCTCACAGCTAGCATTTTAGCAAATTCTTTGTCCCTTAAAAGCAGATTGCTCTATGACGGAGATCAGAGAAGGGATTTCTAGTGCTAAGAGGAGAAGAGTCTATATTTCAGATTTTATGTAGATGTGACAATGTATTCAAGGAAACAATAATATTTGAAAAGTCTAGAAGTACTGTAATTCTTTAAAACTCCAAAGTGTATTTTTAGCTACATTGATTTCCCTTGACCACAGGTTAAAATTAGTCTGTCATAGCATGCTTAGTATATGGAGTTAGCTTGGCAGAATGAGGAAAAAAAATAAGCCAAAGTTTTAAACATATACCTTTTTCATACAATTGTTATAATACTAATTTAAGATAGCCATACATTTTTCTGTATTTTTCCACATTAATAGAAACTATGGTGAAAATAGAACAATTACTTTTTTCTATTTCCTGGTTTTTTTAATAAGTCCGCTGTTACAGAGAAAATGCCATTGTTCTTTTTCATTCAGCTTTTATCCTGCAAATAGATCTCGAGGCACCTGTTATTGAAATATATGAACTAGCACCTTCTTCAATTGAGGGCAAAGAAAAAAACAAATGGGGAAAAAATGGGAACTAGCACTTTAGTTGAACAGGAAGTAGGCTTAATGCAACATATAAATATAAGTGTGTATGTGTTTTAAAACAGAACAGTGAAATAAGAAATAATAGAAAAGGTAATGAAGATCATTTAGATTACATTGTTTTCCCAAAGCCATGAAACTGGAGAGTGGTAGAGATTCAAGTTCAAATCCAGGTACAGAGATAACCCTCATAAATTAGTAAAGCTGACACCAGAAGTTTCCAGAGCTATTTTCTGAGTATTAAAATAATTTCATAATATACAGGATTTTTTCTGATCTACATAGATCACCTCATTAAATCCAGGTCTTCAGCACATGCTTGAATCCTGTCGGTTTAGCCTTTATTTTCTCTGCTTTGCACAAGGAAGAAGGGAGCCCAGTAACCACAGGCATGTTTAGTTAGCTATGTGATCTGTGAAGTACCTCTTTGAGTTGACTGCCTTCCCTGGATGAAGTTCACGCCGTAGACCCAGTGCACTCTGTGGAATCAGGTCCATGACTGACACTGATCTTGACTTTCAATATCTTCACTATCCCCAGGTCAGTTTACTTGGAATAGGTCTGAACTCTACTCAGATAGTGACATTGACGTATATTGTTTCAGGGGAGCTTACTGACTTTTTCATTTTTGCCTAGGGCTGAATCACCCCAGTTAATGATGCGTTCTTTATCTGACTTTACCTGTCTGAGGAGCCCAATCCTTTTAGGAAAAGAACTGGGGACATTTTGTTCAACAGAATGAATATCTATTTGACTTCCTGTCTCTGGCAAAGTTGCTTGTCTTTCTTCTGGTGTGTAAAGTTCCCCAACCTTGGATCCCTTTCCATGATATACGCTTCCTGAATAGATTGTTTCTCAAGGTCTTTTTCTTTTGGAGGGTCTAAATTAATGCAGTCTTTTTTTTTGGACATGAAAGTAAAAGGATGCTTGTTCCTGCTGACCCAGTGTCCTCCAGCTCTCTAGTTCAGTCTCTTTGTGCCTGGTTTTGTCTTTGATGTGGGGGATGAGGAGTTGGTCCCTGGAAATCCATGTTTGATATCAAAGTGGGACCATCTCAAGTTTTTCTTGTCTTCCTCATCTATAGGGGAAAGGTCAGGTAAGACATTGTGAAAGGTGGATATGAACTTTTTTTGTAATGACCTGTTCTCCATGAAATATGGAACATTTTCCTATTAGAAGCTGAGAAACCATGTCTATGGAGTCTGCCCCTAAACCAAGAATGTCCAGCATGTCCAGCATGTCCTTTCTCAGGAAAGAGACCAGGCTTGGGCTTTTCTCATCCAACATAGTTTATGGATTCAAGGACCTTGGGAGTCACCTTTGCCACCCACAAAATTGTATCAAGTGGACTTCAAGCTCCTGTCAAGTCCTGAGGTCAAGGAAGGAAAGCTCCAAGAGGTATTGAGGTAATGTTATTGACTCAATAAAATAGCACATTTTTGATTCCACCTGAATATGAGACTTCTTATTAATGGAGAAAATAGAGAGGACTGTTTTCCATGAAGAATGTATACCCTGATACATTCTCTGTGTTTCTGACCAAGGTTATGTTTTGCATGTTTTCTGGATGATTTTCTCTGGTTCTCCCTTAGACAGTAAAAATAAATTATTCACTGAGTGAGTCACTAAGTCACTTTTTACCTCCTTCTCAGCATTAGCTCCATGACTCCTTATTAGGTATATTTCCAAGCCCCCTGACAGGCTGTACTTTGGACTTCTGAGGATATCTCCCAGGCCCTTAAGTCATTCTGTATGCAGATGTTTCTGGGGCTTCTCCACTAGAAGCTTCTTGGATACATCAACCCAGTCCTCCGATTCTTGCTGCTTTGGCCTTAAACACAGAGGGCCATGAGAGTCCATGTTTCCTCTTTGACTTAGATATCCCTGGTTATTTGTTATAAGGCTGCATGAATGACAGGTTTTCTGCAATTATGCAGAAATAATTATTCATTATTTTGAATGTGATGCTAGAATTGTTTCCATATATCTTTGCTGACAGCAAAATTTTCTGGAACGTGAGACTCCATCATATAGAACTGAGAGGCCAGGCCGTCCTGGGGAAGGCTGTGAGCTGGAAGACTAAAGGCTTCCTAAGATCTCTGGACTTTTCAGGGTAAACTCCGAAACCTTTCCAGTTACTTCTACTGTGAACGCCATTTTTGTTTTCCAGTATCAATCATCATTAGAGACTGTGCTTCTTTCTAGATTCTAAAGAGCAATACTCCACAGACACTAACATGTTGGAAAGGATGTTAGTAAAATTAGGAGACAGGCTTGAAGCTTGAAGTGGGCCTGTGACTATAACTGAGACAAATGTCTGGGCTGTAATTGAGATGAAGAGGAGGATACAGCTAGAGAAGCAGTGGAGATTCTTGACACATCATAGGCCCAGGGTTGGCACTGGATATCACTCAGAATAAGACAAAGGCAGCCAAGAGAGGAGAACAGCCATCAGAGACCAACACACTGGCCACCAGGGACTTGCTTTGTCTAAAGAGGAATTTTTAGAAGAACAGAATCCACTTCTGCTGCAATGTTCTCTCAAGCTTTTCAGATTTGGTAGGTAGTAGGAACTATGAAGCTACTCTGATTACCCTTCAGTGGTCCAGGAGTGTTGGGGTAGGGGTATTTCTGCACCTCAAGTTATGCTAAGATATTAAGAGTATTCAGTTTATAGCCCGGTCTCAATTGTTTTAGAAATTATACCTGGTTTTGTTTTCCTCCAACCCTATCTGGAAGTCTACCTTCTTCAGGAATCAAATCTGTAGTTTATCCTAGATATTATGTTTACACAGAGAAAGGCTTCCATCTTTTATATTGCTGGTTGCAGAATTTTCCCAGAGTCAAGTCTTGGTATATGGAGACAAAGATGCTGTTGTGAAGAACACTGTGAGAATGTTGAAAAGGACAAGTCTTTTGCAGATATCTGCCACAAGAAGGCTGAAGTGGGCAGTTGTGAGTAGTCTGTGGCTGATAACATTAGAACACTTGAGGCCAACAAATCAAGACATTCTGGAGATGAGCTCTTTCTGACATTGTTCAATGGAGCAAGAATCATACAAGTTTGGGTCAGGTCAGACTTAATATAGTATATGGTAGTTGTGGTAGGCATAGTAATGAACCCTAAAGATGTCCACTTCTTAATTCCTGGAATCTGTGAATATACTATCTTCCACAGAAAAAGAACTAACGGTGTAAGATAGAATTATGTCTGCTAAGCAACTGACCTTGAAATATAGAGATCAACCTTGATTATTTAGCTGGGACCAATGCAATCACAGAGTTTTTAAATGGGGAAAATGGAGCAGAAGAGTCAGGATTAGAAACATATGAGTTTAGAAAGACTCAAATGTCCATTCCTGGCTTTGAAGATGGAAAGGGACCACATGCTAAGGAATTCAGGAAACCTCTAGAAGCTGGGAAAGGCAAGAAAGCAGATTGTCGCTTTGGGCAGCCAGAAATGAGGTAGCCCTGCTGATACCTAAATTGTAGCCCACTGAGAACCATTTCACCTTTCTGTAAGATACCAAATCTGTGTCATTTTAAGCCGTTAAGTTTGTGGTAATTTGTTACAGCAGCCATAGACATGCAGTGTTAGTGAAAGAGAGAGGGTTGGTGGTGGAGGAAGACAGGCAAATGTATCAGCTGGATTCTTGGGGTGGTTGAGACTGATGATAAACTAACGTCCTTAAAGAATGTGTGATCAGCTAAGGACTTTTTTATCTCGCTTCTGTGTGGAACAAGAAGGTAACAAAAGTGGAATCAAACTCTCACTCTCCTCTCCCTAGGCAAATACAGAGCTTTATTACCTATGAATTATACAACTTTCCACACTGGATTCATGGACTCTGTGCTTCTTTTCTGTTACTTATTTTTAAAGGTAATAAACATACTTCATAAGGCACCATCTTTGTAAAACTCAAATAAGGAAGTGCTTTATGCAGTGCACAGTCATCTATTGAGATTTCCGTCAGGAGCCCTCTGCTAAGGACAGCTGCAGAATCAATGACCTATATAGGCATGCGTGTGCTCTTCCAGGTAGGATTCTGCTCTCTGAGGTCAGAGTTCAGTATTTAGCATCTGATCAGAGGCTTTCAGAGACTCAGCCTTGATCTCCAGGTCATCACAAAGACAGAGGTCAGGTCCAGAGGTGCCTCACGTAGAAAACAGAGTACTGAACAATCGTGTGATTCTGTTTCCCCAAAAGTATGGTGCACTTTTAATAATCCACTCCACAGACACTGCATTACAGCGTTTCAATCTCATCTTGGAATTTCTTACAAGATAGTATTGCTGGTGAGCTTCAGATAGAATATCTGGTAACCACTTTAATCTCTGCTTTGTCCAGCCTACTCTACTAGTAGAAAATATTTCCTATTTATACTGAGATAGTCTGTCTCACATGTCTGTTGATTTGGTAGAATTGGAAGAGGAACACGAAAATGAAAACAAGAATAATAAAATAGAGCCAACCTTCATTGGGGGGCAAATCTAGAATTTTAAAAAAATTTGATTTCTGTCCCTTTTTTCTAAAATCTATTCACTTGGAGGGAGTACACAAAGCATAAAAAAGAGTCTCACACTCCACCAGAAGAAAGAAGAAATGGAAAATGTCCTAGGAGGTTGAGTTTGAACTCATTTGTGTGGTAATACAGCTGTTCAGGAAATGGAAGTTTCTCTATTTTCTACAGCACACTGCTGTCTCACACCACTGAGCACTGAACATGTGCTCTGTAGCCTACAGAGCTATGAGGGCCTTGAGTGTAAAGAGAGTGAAGAGGGGATGAAAAAAAGGTGAATCCCCAATCCCATCCACGTCATCCAACCAAGCAGATTCAACCACTTTTCCTGGGCTACCATAGTTCTCCATCCTTTTCTTGGCCTAGCTAATTTCCAACTCTAACCATTTAGAAATGCCATACATACCTCAGTACATTTTTTTATTTTTGTCACATAAAACCAGATATTAACTTGGTCTAGCTTTACTCCTTTGAGTTCTCAGCTTTGAAATTACCAATTTCACAACCTTGAAAGCCTGGAGTTTTCCCAGAAATGTTTACTTATTCTCTGATCATTATACTTTTAGGATTGTTCCTATTCTTAACTCCAGCTTCACAATATAAACTGGCCCTGCCTTTGAACAACCCTGATATAGAACTAAGCGACTCTTCAAGTTTACCCAGAACAATCTACTTAAACCAAAAAGTATGAGTGAGTAATGTAGCCTCTGTTAAATATCTTGCAAGAGTGCACAATTATTGAGAAAACTGTTAGCATACCTTTGGAAAATAATTTGAACACCTCTCTTAATCGTGAGTCATCTTTGTCTCTTGCAGGCTACTATGCCCCTGAGGTCTATCATGTTTCTTCTTGAATGTAAACTTCCCAACCTGCTGGTCCATCACTTTCAGGTCTCCTAACATTTTAATTCTTCTCCTGTTCTCACACTGAGCATTTCAAGTCTCACATATAGAATTAGCCTCACATCCATATTCCAAGCTGCATACCTAAACCCATCTTGATGTGGAGAGTGGGTGAGAATCTCTCCTTAGCAAAATTCAGTCTCTAACGGGAGCACGTGAAGTTACACAGAGCAGGATGTATGGTCATGTTGAATTACACCAATGTTTATTCCTTTGTGAATGGTTTCCCGATTTTTCTCTTCTAGTATCTAACTTGGTGGTTTCAAAAATATCTAATAATTCAAAACCTAGTTAATGAGAAGGTTTACTTGATAGTATATATTGATAGAGATGTATGCAGGTATATGTGTTTACACACATATACCCATGAGTATTTCCCCCTGTGTGATGTATGCCGATGACAGTTATGATATAAACAACTTAATCATTGAAATTAGAAATTGCTGAAGTCAAGCACTGCACGATTTACTTGCTTTGATTTCTTCAACTCTCTTCTCATTCTAAAAGAACAGTATTGGCCCAGAAAATCAAATCTTTTTCATTCATATGATGGGGATTTAGCAGACTTGATAGCTTTTTTCTTTGCCTAGCTTCTTCTGTAACAACTGCTTCTCCTTTGCCTGGTAATCCCTAAAAACTTAGAATTTAAGACACGCCCCCTTCTCTTATTTACTCTATCTTCAATGCAGAGAGTCCTTCTGTTTGGAAAATTTTCTCTGAACATCCTGGCATGTCTGGAATTGTCATATCTTCAACGTCATTTATGATTCCAGCCTTGGCTGGCTCTAATGGCCTTGGCACTTCTATATGTAAAAGTACTCTTCCCAATTTGAACAAAGATGTGCTTCAAATACACACTATCAAGGTGATATAAGGGGCTATAAAAGTAGTCCATCAACTTTATTCTTCAAAAATGTCAATATCATAAAAGGCAAAGAAAGCCTGGGGAACCTTTACAAATTAAAGGAGGTTAGAATCACATGATAACTAAATATATTATGTGACCATAGACTAGAATCTATGACCTATGGATTATAATTCATAGACAATAAAATATGTAGTAGAAGAAATACAAGGCTGTAAAGGATACTCCAGGATGAATTGAAACATGACTGGCAGATTTGATAAAATTCTGTATAAATATTCAATATAAAAAACTTGATAATTGTACTATGGGTATAATTCTATATTTTAGAAACTATCCTCTAAAATATTTAATGGTGAAGGTTAAGATGTACTCAACTTACTCTCAAATGTTCAGGAAAATGCGTAACATGTATATTATATAAAGAGAGCACAGGACAAAATATTTAAATTAGATAAATCTGGGTAAAAGATATGGAGGACAATCCTAACCATTCTTGTAACTTTCTGTAAGTTTGAAACTGCTTATAATTTTAAACATTTGTGTAGATTTTACCTCTATTTTGGGATTCTATTAGTTTATCACAAAGTCACCAGTACCCGTAATTCCCAGAATTGTGCTTTTCCAACTTTAAATCAGCTGTATCCGATCCTGTCCGAGGAGAATGTTGTATATACTTATGAAAACTGAGGTTTTAACATTTCAACCAGGTTATTCAAAAATACTAAAAAAGAGCAAAAAGCAATACATACAACTTACAAGAATACAAAATAAAGAGAAAAACAAAAAAGAATCATGTTTCCAGCCTGTAGGGTTCAAACCCAAAGATTCTAAGTGTAGATTTGGAGTTCAACACAACTAAGTCCGAATCCTTGTTTTGACATTTACAAGTTGTGTGACCTGAACATTTAGTTCTTTAGTATTTGGTTTCCTTATCTGTAATGTAAAGATAAAAGTCCCAAGTATAAAAAAATATATATATATGCAGGCATATGATGAAGATTTCTGATAAAAGAGAAATAAGGAGGAAAAACTAATACTATCAGAAAAGAAAACATAATATCCAGCCACCATGGTTAAAGCAACTTGTCACCAATACTGCACTAAACAGAAAAATAAATAGAAACAGAATGGAGTCCCCAGATTCATCACAATAACCAGACAACTTTATTTTTGATACAGGAAGCAATTTACGCAATTAGTAAAGAGACTGTTTCTATATATTCTATGGAGACAAATGAGTATCTGAGAAGAAAGGAATTTTCAGAATGATGGAACACTAATGACTGAGATGCTGAACAGAAGCACCAGAGTACTGACCGGACCTTTCCCCCATAGGGAACTGGATGCTGTTATCATTTCCATACATTTTTCTGAATGCATGACAAAAACGTCAAGTATAAAATATCAAAATAACTCAGTTTCCATGTCCAGCAGGTAAGGTCATCATTCAATACTCTGGACATCAAGGGAATAGCCAGTGAGAAGCTTTGTGTCTTCTTATGAACCGAGTGGCCACCTCTTTTGAAAATATTGTTGATGTCTTTCTGTTTATGTGCTGCTTCTTCTCCTCAATCTGTAGACCACTTAAGAACATTTAGAAGCCATGAAAATAGCAGTAAAGTCAAAGATCTAAATGTGGAAAGGAAAGCCATGAAAAAACACCAGGGAACATTTTAATATCTTTCCTTTTCTTTTCCTTCCTTCCTTCCTTCCTTCCTTCCTTCCTTCCTTCCTTCCTTCCTTCCTTCCTTCCTTCCTTCCCTCCCTCCCTCCCTCCCTTCCTCCTTCCTCCCTTCCTTCCTTCCTTGGCTTTGTTGCTCAGGCTAGTCTCAAACTCCTAACTTCAAGTGATTCTCCCGCCTTGCCCTCCCAAAGTGTTGGAATTATAGATGTTGAGCCACTGACCCTAGGCTTCTTTTTCCTTAATAATCTCAGAATGGGGAAATCTTTAGATTTACTAAAAGAATTTATATCTATTATCCTTGCCAATCAGGCAGTTGAAATGGCAATTTGTGGCTTCAACTGGTATTTTAAAAACTATTTTAAGTCAGATTGAACATTTTTTCAACAATTTTAAAATTACATATATTAGTTTCCTTTAACTATGTTTTGTTGTTATTCATATTTATTCTACCTGAATTTTAATATTTTCATTGTCTTAGAACAGCCATTGGTATATTAGTAATATATTTGTATATTAATAATATAAGCCATTTGTCAATAGAATTTGATAGAAAATATTTTTGTCTATAGTATTTGATAAAAAATATTTTTCCTAATTTGTTTACCATCGTCAGTCTCACCCTGTCACCCAGGCTGGAGTGCAGGGCCATGGTCTCGGTTGGCTGAAACCTGTGCCACCTGGGTTCAAGCTGTTCTTCTGTCTCAGCCTCCCAAGTAGCTGGGATTACAGGCATGCACCACCATGCCCAGATAATTTTGTATTTTTAGTAGAGACAAGGTTTCACCATATTGACCAGACTGGTTTCAAACTCCTGACCTAAGGTGATTCACCCACCTCAGCCTCCCAAAGTGCTGGGATTACAGGCTTGAGGCACCACACCTGGACAAAGCGCTACTTTTTAAATTGCTTCATTAATGACAAATCAGAAAATCAGGCAGTTCAAAACAATTCTCTTTGCTTTGCTTTTACTTATTAGAGGCAGGGTTTTGCTCTGTTGCTCAAGCTGGAGTACACTGGTGCTGTAATAGCTCACTGTAGCCTTAAACGCAAGGGTTCTCGCCCCCACCTCAGCCTCTCAAATAGCTGGAACTACAGGTGAGTGACACCTCCCCCAGCTAATTTAATTAATTTTTTTTTTGTATTGGCAGGATCTTCCTTTGCTGATTGGGATGGTCTCAAACTCCTGACCTCAAGCGATTCTACCGCCTTGGCTTCCCAAAAGGCTGGAGTTAAACGCATGAGCCACCATACTTAGTCCAGAACTGTTTTCACGTTCACATGGAACAAAATTTTAGTTTTTTTTTTTTCTTTCTTCCACTTTTTTTTTTTTGGGGTAAATCAAAGGATAACCAAAGCAAAACTATATTCTATTCTATTTATTTATTTATTTATTTTGGAGACAGGGTCTCCTTTTGCCACCTAGGCTGGAATACAGCAGAGCAATCATAGTGCACTGTACCCTTGAAGTCCTGGGCTTGAGCAATCCTCCTTCCTCAGCCTTCCAAGTAGCTAGGACAACAGGTGTGCACCACCACTCCAGGGTAATTTTATTTATTTATTTTTGTAGAGACAGGGTCTCACTATGTTGCTCACTCTAGTCTTGAACTCTTGACCTTAAGCAATCCTCTCTCCTTGACCACTCAAAGTGCTGGGATTACAGACATGAGCCACACTGCCCAGCCTATATTCTCTTTTCAACCAAACATATTGTACTGATGTTTTGTTAAGATTTATTTTTCATTAGCAAAATGCTTGAATTCTATCAATGCTGCTAACTTCTGAATCATGTTTCCATTCAAGGAAGAAAAGAGTAATTGCAAGCTTATTCTATAATTTCCACCATTGGTATTAGAAAAAATTAACTTAATCAGAGAAATTCAAAACTGTCTACCTATTTTAATATATTATTTAATATTTTAATTAGATTACTTTGTAAAAACATTGCCTACTTCAGACAAAATATTCTTGTAGGGATATTAGATTTTAGAGCTGCTCATTTTTATTCATTATCAAAGATGACTAAATTTGAATTTTTATTGGTGAGTTAACGGAGTTAATCTATGGCCTATCCAGTGGCCAGACCAACATTACCATTTAAATATGCCTGTGTATATGTTTATTTACAGTGCAGGTTATGTTACTTGAAGTATATTCAAAGATAGAATTATTGTTTGAAGAAAGCGTTAAGGAAACTAATTTATTTAGTAACCAGCTCTATACCAAAAGCTTTGCAAATGCTCTCTCCTTCTGTACCTCTCTCTGACACTGCCTTCTCTTTTCTCTTTTGCTTTCTCTGTATATTCTCTTTTCTGTGTGAGGAATTACAAGAGAATTAATCAGAATTTACTGTTGGGAGAAGTTGAGCAAATACAAAGTTAGTTTTTACATTTTATACTGTCATGCTATTTACATTTTTCTTTGTAAATATATGTTCTCTTCACTTATTTCTAGAAAATACGTTAACAGTGAATTTACCAGCAAGGAGATTATTCATCCCCTCCTTGGTTTTTATTCTACAGTAGGGAGAACGCAACAACAGAAAATATGTATTCTTGAAAAAATACTTAAAATCCTGGGTCCTGTGCCACCCTGGTCCGTGTGAGGATTTGCAGACCCTGAGACAAGGTTCGAGGAAAATGGTTTATTTGGGAGGTGATCCCAGAGGCACCGGCAGAGGAGCAGGGAAGTGAGACACAGAAGGACAGTGCATTGCTTCTCCAGTTCACTGGATTTTCGTCCCCACTAGCGTGAAGCTGTGAGTCAGTGTGGCACATATGCCTCAGGGTCATCCCGTAGGAGGATCACTGGTGGGGAGGGGGCGGGGCGGAGGGAGGGGGCTGCTCCTAAGGAGTGTTAACTCTCTGGCCCTTCAAACCTGCCAGGGATCTGGGGAATGGCAGGTGCTGGCAGCCAGAGAGAATCCTCAGGGAGCGGAAAGCCATTTGTGCGTGACAGTCATAATGCCTGAGTGGGTACAGGCAGGAAGCTTCAAATCAGCTTCAAGTTCTCTGACATGTACCCAGAGCACTGAGGGCTCCATCAATAAAACTTTGTGGTCTGAGGTTCCCTTGCGTCTTCTCTCTCTACTGCCCTCACCTGGCCACTCTTGGCTATTTGCGGCTGCTCAGGACTTAAAGACAGCTTCGGGGACAAGAGGAACCTCTCACTTCACGTATGTAGCATTCATTTGTGTTTGCCTGCACAGAGGTGTCTGGCTACTAACAAACCTCTCAGTTTTTATTGGGGGATGATCCTCCCTCATGCAAACAGCCTCAGTTTATGTGAGTCAGGATGGACACATGCGGATTTAGATCAGGACAGTTTAAATAAGGGCAAGTTAAGTCCTAGGGTCTTTGTTAAGAATATCAATAAAGGGGTCCACTTCTTTGCTCTTGAGCCGCAGTTGAAAAGATTTTGCCCTTGATGTCTCTGCTTGCCATCGGGTGGCCACAGGGAGAGACCCTCTCTGAGCATGGGTCAGCACAGTAAAAGAGAGCTGAGTCCTGAGCCATCATTTGGGGGTGTGGTCTTTTTTCCAGACTTGCTCAAATGCCAGACCTACCCCTGGGTTTCTTTAACCTCAGTAGATAAATCAGTTTAAGTAATGTATTTTGATCATTTGTATAGAAAAGTTTATAAAATGCAACATTAGGGGATCAGATCATTTCCGAATAACAGTAACGAGATATGAGAAAGACTGAAAACAGTATTAACCCAATAATGGCTGTGTTTAGAAACAGCACTCCTGGATTTGTCAAAGAATTAGGGATGAGACAAGTCAAGTCCTCGTTTCTGAAAGATCTGGGAAGCACGAGAGGGGACCAAGGAACACAGGGTTTCTGCTTCAGGAAATAAGACTGTTAGTTACTTAAATAAGGCTATAACAGAGGGCTCCCAAGAGAAGAAATGCTGCAAAAACCGAACTACTAAAACCAAGGACGTCAGCAACGTGGATCTTCCTTGCTGTTGAGCCTCTAGTTCTGGTTTTCTCATCATCCTTCTCCCCTTTTCTGCTCTCCAGCACATTATTTATACCAGGCTATGAGGATGAGCAGAATGCACGTAGTTCGTCAATATTATTCTTGGATTCTGTATTGATGAATTCACCTACTCTCCAAAACTGATATGTAATCCCCAAATTGATACAGCACTTTTACAGTCACTGAGATGTGAAAAGTGCAGTGAAATATTTGTTACCAGAAATGCACGTTCCCAACTGAGATCAAACTCTTCCATTTTGTTTCAGCTCTCATTCTGTAAACAAATTTTCTTTTAGTGGTCAATTTAGTGCCACGTGTTTCCCATTTTTGTCTTTCTGTTGATGATTTTGTCATTTAAAACGGTCCCCAACCAGAGTGCTAAAGTGCTTGTAGTGTTCCTAAGAGTAAGATCGCTGTGATGTGTCTTAGGGAAAAATGTGTGTATGATAAGCTTCATTCAGTCACAAGCTACAGTGCTATTGGCCATGAGCTCAGTGTTAATGCATCAATGGTATACTATAAAAGTTTTTGTAAACAGAAACATGTAAAGCAAGGTTATGTATTTATCATTTGAAAATGTCAGCCAGGCACGGTGGCTCACGCCTGTAATCCCAGCACTTTGGAAGACCTAGGAGGACGGATCACCTGAGGTCAGGAGTTCAAGACCAGCCTGGCCAACATGGTGAAACCCCATCTCTACTAAAAATGCAAAAATTAGCCAGGTGTAGTGGTGGGCACCTGTAATTCCAGCTACTGGGGAGAGTGAGGGCAGGAGAATCACTTGAACCTGGGAGGCGGAGATTGCAGTGAGCCAAGATTGCCTCATTGCACTACAACCTGGGCAACCAGAGTGAAACTCCATCTCAAAAAACAAACAAACAAACAAAAAAAGAAAATGTTGTGACCAGAGGTTTGTAAAAATTTCACACTGTATTTCCCATAGGAGCAATGGTTTAGTTTTTGGTAATTACGTTTTCAGAATGACTTTATATAGCATAACTACCACAAATAATGAGAATCAATGGTCTTTGCTCCTTTGTTGAGTTAACCTACATGTCATTGTTCAACATGCACTTGTCTGGATTCAGACCAACCTGTATGCATCTGCTCACGTGTTACTCTATGCACCTCAGCTTCCTACAGATACGAATAATGATACCAACCTGATAGATTTGTGTTGAAGATTAATGTTAACGTAAAGTGCTTATTTCAGTGCCTTGCAATATAAAACATGCTCAGTAACATTATTTTCAGGTGATGCCTTTTTAATTCTAGCACACAAGTGGAAATGCTCGTTATATTTTCACTTAATCAGATTTCGGGTAGATCAACCTAGAAGAGGTGCCCCAAGGCGGCTGCTATTCTCATATATCTTTCTGCTTCTTAAAGGGAAGCTGTTTTTAAATGGAGAATTTGGGTGCCCTTCTCCTGCATCCTGACTATTTTGTACTTTTATCAGATTTCTCAACTTCTTCTGACAGATGTAACTTGACACCGCTCTCCTTACCTCCCTGCTCAGAGCTGGGCTATCCCAGCTGTCACCGCTCGGCAGCTTAGCTTGCGGTCCTGGCCTGCTGTTTAAGGAATAGTTGAATGAGACTGCAGTGAACTTTTCAGAAAAATTTTAGAAAAATTACTAAGTTTTCTAACAAGGCAAAACTATTATTTTTAAAGAAAATGTTTAGTAGTCACCTAGTAAATCCTAAACAAACTCTGGGTGACATAAACATCTGCCTATTTATTTTGTTTGGAAAGTGCTTCAGGAAGTTTCCAGTCTCTTAGACTTAAATTTTAAAGAGTGTCAAATTATTATGCTTCTCTCATTCCCCTTCAGAGGCAGGGCCTCTAAGATGGGCAAAAATTGAGGTTTTGTTACCCCTTTTGGCTATTTATGGCTATTTTGCTTTTTATTTGAAGAAGGACAAAGACAAAGCGCTTGGATTTTGCATCCGATGTGTTTTCTGAAGACAGCTCGATTGGAAGTGAGCTGAAGTTTGTCTTGCGGGAAAACTTACTTTTCCTTCTCTATGCATTGCTCCTCCATTTCTGTGGCTCCTCTTGTGTATCCCTTTCTGCTGAGGAATTTGGAGGCATCTTTGTTTTGGGTTTACCAGGTAGCCAGGGTTTTTCCCTGACACTCCTATCACCCCTACTGAAGAGAACCTCCCTTCTCTCTGTTCTATTACCTCAGGGTCCTGTTTCCTATTCATAATCTTTTTATTCAGCTTTATTGAGATAAAACTGAAGACAACAAAAATTGCATATATTTAAGGTATACAAGGTGATGTTTTGATATATGTATACCTTGTGAGATGATTGCCACAATCAAGCTAATTAACATAACCATAAGTTTGTATAGATAGCACTTCTGTGTGCCTGTATGTGTGTGTGTATGCGTGTGTGTGTGTGCGCGTGCGCATGCGCACATGGTGAGAACACTTAAGATCTACTCTCCTAGCAAATTTCAAGTATACAGTACATTATCAGCTATGGTCACCATGTGTATATTAGATTTCTAATATTAATAGTAATATTATTCATCCTGTATAACTGAAAGTTTGTTTTCTTTGATCACCATTCTTTGACCTCCTCGATCCCCCACCCTCTGTCCCCCGGCAGCCACTATTTTACTCTTGCTTCCATTAATTTGACTTATTTAGATACCACATGTAAATGATACAATGCAGTATTTAACTTGCCGTGCTTGACTTATTTCACTTAACATAATGAACTCAAGGTTCATCCATTTTGGCCAAAATAACAGGATTCCTTTCTTTCTTGAGGTTGAATAATATTTCATTTTGTAGGTAAGAGTTTGTGTGTTTGTGTGTGTATGTACACATGTATATATACATATTCACATCGACATTTACATATACATATATATTTACATATACACACACAAAATATATACATGTGTCTAGTAAATATTATCTATGTATCAGTCCATGAACATTTAGATTGTTTTCATATTTTGGCTATTGTGAAAAATGCTACAATGAACATGGGAATACAGGTATCTCTTCCATACACTGCAATTTCTTTTGGATATATACTCAGGAGTGGGATTGCTAGTAGTTCTATTTTTAATTTTTTGAAGAATTGCTCATAATGACTGTTCTAATTTACATTCCAACCTACAGTAAACAAGGGCTCCCTTTCCTCCACATCCTTAACAACATCTGATATCTTTTGACTTTTTGGTAATAGCCACCCTAACATGTATGTGATGATATCTTGTTGTTTCAGTTTGCATTTTTAGGGTCCTGCTTTTCTTCCTCATGTGTCCACTTAATTCATGCCAGTTTTCATGGTAATGGACATGAACAGGTTTAATGTGTTCTCCATATCTGTCAACTTTGCATCTCGTTAGGGCCTTTAAGGCTAAACTCATGTAATTAACTAACATGGTAAATTTTAGAAATATTTATGAAATAGTAAAGGAAGTGTTTTTGCCCTGTCTGGAGAAGGGCGGTTCCCTACTCTGTCCCATAACAGGTTTCTGTTACACAACAAAATGTGTAGTAACAGTGACATGTTTTGGCTGTGTCCTCACCCAAATCTCATCTTGAATGTAGCTCCCATAATTCTCATGTGTCATGGGAGAGACCTGGTGGGAGGCAATTGAGTCATGGGGCAGGTGTTTCCTGTGCTGTTCTCATGATAGCAAATAAGTCTCAGGAGACCTCGTGGTTTTATAAAGAGCAGTTCCCTTACACAAGTTCTCTTTCCTGCCACCATGTAAGCTGCTCCTCATTATTCTTCCGCCATGATTGTGGGGCCTTCCTAACCATGTGGAACTGTGAGTTAATTAAACATCTTTCTTTTATAAATTACCCAGTCTTGGGTATGTCTTTATTAGCAGCGTGAGAACCAACAGAATGAGAAGGCTGCTGAGTTCATGATCCCCAGCCTGGAAACTCGAGCAGAATGCAACCCCCTCTCTCCAAATTTTATTCAGAAGGGAAAGAAGAATATGATTGAAAAAGCAGGTTCAATACTATAATTGCTGTGATTTGCTTTATCATATTTATATATTCAATAATATATATTTTGTATGATTCTAAAAAAGCCAGGGTCGGGGTAGTGATGGCATGTGTTGAAAAATAAAAATAAAAAAAAGCAAAATAAGCAAAAACCTGAAGATAGTCTTGACTAGCCAGGGCCATTGTGAGAAGAGTCACCTCTGCACCACAGTCATGGTCAGGGGTAAATTTTTTAATCAGGGAGCCCTGCAGCCTCCCAGGCCCATCTTTTCTCTCTCACACCAGCAAGCATAAGCCCCTCAGAAATAACTAAGAAAGAAAGAACTGAAGAAGAAAGGGTCCGAATGCTTTGTAGATAGTGCAATTTAAAACACGTAGTAGACTCAGCCAGTAAAGCAGTGCTAGATCTCTGTCAGCTCTTATTAGGTCTCCAGATACTGGTCACAACATTTGCACCTCAAGGAATCCTTCTATGCCTACAACTCTAGGAGAGACCTGTCTGTTACTGTCTCACACCGACTTGCATTTTCCTTCATAAGGCTTCCATTATTTGGATTTAGATATATATTTGTCTGATTCTAAATCCACTGTCTTCCTTAGTTGAGTGCAGGCTCTTTGAAGATAGGAACCAAATTTTGTAGACCTAGTAAAATGCCAGAAAATACAGTCAGTATTTATTCCAAGAATGGTTGTTAAATGATGTGATGGGGGCCAGGTCACCAGATTTCTGCCCTCACTGGTGCTACTTGGAGTAAAGAGATCATTTAGATTAACGGTGGGGTCTTTGCAACACTTGCTACTTAACATCTAACTCAGTGGTTGTCAACTCGGAGCAATTTTGCTCCTCTCTTTCTGGAATATCTGAAAGACCTTTGGCTGTCACGATTCAGAGGGTTGGGGAGTCTTACTGAAGATGTATAAAATGCACAGGGTGGCCCCTCACAGCAAGGAATTATCCAGCCCCAAATATCGAGGCCAATATTAAGAAACCTTGACCTAAATGTGCTGTCTCCTTTTTCTCTTAGGTTCTTTTTTCCTGATTCCTTTCATTATTCTCCCTGTAAACTCTCCCAGATGAGTTTTAATTAAGTTATTGAAAAGTGCCTGGGGCCATACCTAGAGCTCTTAGAATGCATTCATACAAGAAGAACCAGATTTGAAAACTGGTTTTCTTAAACCCAGATAGAGATAATGAATTGTTCACCTCTTTAAAAAATCTGTCAGGAAGCACGTAAAAGAAGGAGACAGTTATGGGGCCAAACCTTTGTTTAGAGTCCCAAGTCATTTGAAACTGTCAATGAGGTATATAAAGGAAGCCTAGAAATTGCATGAAAAAAAATAGAAGCTTAGCTTCTGCCAATGATTAAGTAATTTATAGCCTCTTTGTAAGCTTGATCTTAATACTGCCAAGCAGTATAAATGTCTCCACCTCACAGACTGGGGTTCCTATTAATCAACAGTAAATCTAACATGCCTTCTTCTGAGAAAGAATATCACATGTTTTTACTGCCAATTCTGAAGGAAATTTGAATAACTTCCAGCCCATTTCATAGCTCACATGCAAAGAAATTAAGCTAAGGTGTAAGTCTTCACTACACTGAGAATTGCTCAACATCTGACATCTTCATGTATGCATGCATGCATACACACATACACACACTCCAATTCACAGTGAGTATATATAACAGCCCAAAATGAAGAATAGGGAAAATCATCCTTGAACAACATGAGTTTAAGCCATGCTGGTCCATTTATCTATGGATTTTGTTTTAATAAGCATAGAAAAATTTTTGGAGATTTGTGATAATTTAAAAAAACTTGCAGATGAACCATGTAGCCTAGAAATATTGAATCAGAAAAAATTAGATATGTCATGAATATGTAAGATATATATATAAGACACTAGTCTGTTTTGTCATTTACTATCATGAAATATACACAAATCTATTATATAAAGTTAAAATTTATCAAACATGCACACACACAGACCATTCATGACATCATTCCCTATCAAGAAAAATGTAAACAAACATAAAAGTGCAGTATTAAATCATCACTGTATAAAATTAACTGTAGTATGTACTGTACTACCAGGACAATTTCTCCTTCTGTTGCTATTGGAGTGAGCTCAGAGTTGTGAGTATACGCTTAAAACACCGTGTGATGCTCATCATTTCCATGCGAGTAACACTTCCCTCTAGTAAATTGAGTATTGCAGTCAAAAGTGTTCTCTCATGGTTCTTGCAAATTTTTATTGTGTTTATTGCGCGATCATAAACCTTGAATAACACCTTGGGACCCATACAAAATGCCACTAGTGATGATGGAAGTGCTCCCAAGAAGCAGAGAAAAGTCATGACATTACAAGAACAAGCTGGATTGCTTGCTATGTACCACAGACTGAGGTCTGCAGCTGTGGTGGCCCATTTCAGACAGATGATTTATCTTGTAAACAGATGACATAAACTTATGGTATCAATAAATGCAGTACAGCATTATAAATGTATTTTCTCCTCCTTATGGTTTTCTTAATAACAAATTCTTTTCTCTAGTTTACTATATTATAAAGTAAACTATATAATACAGTAACATACAAGATGTGTTAATCAGTAGTTTGTGCTACTGGTAAGGTTGCTAGTCAATAGTAGGCTGTTAGTAGTTAAGTTTTGGGGGAATCTAAAGTTATATGTAGATTTTTTACTGTGTGGAAAGAGAGGGGTTGGCACCCCTAACTCTGGGCTTGTCCAAGGGTCAAGTGTACTCAACTTTAAGACTTCTAATGAGTGTTAAATAAATACAGCCTAAAGAACTGCACAGTGGCTTGCCCACCATATTATTCCAGTGATTGGCATCATGTGGACAAAACATACTAGTGAGGGCAGCCCTTAATTATGCTTCAAGATGAAGCATTTATCACTATTTACCAAGTAGAAGGTTACTATGTACATTCTACGAAGGCTATTTCATTATAGGATTTATCATAGTAAATTTAGTAGCTACAGATCAAGCAGTAGTATTATAACAATGTTTAAGGGAGCCACTGAATGAAACGTTACTTGAATAAAATAGTAGGTGTAGCCACATAACAGCAACTCGTCTTACTGAATATTTATTGTGTGTATCACAGGTTGGGTTCCCAGGAAGCAACAACTCTGAAATAAAGACCAGTGTGCAAGACATCAACTAGGATCATTACTTATGGGAAAAAAGCAGTTTGATCAGAGGAAGAAGTTGAGCTGTGATGCAGTCTCAGTGGATGCCTCAGCCAACCCCAAGAAGCCTGTCTAAAATTCTGGAGCCTTCACAAATTGGAGCAAGAGAATGAGCCTATATATCCTGTGATCAGTTACTGATGTAGGTTGTCCTTGGAAGGAGGCATGACCTTGGGGAAGGAAGTTGTCTTCAGCTGAGGCCATCTCCTAAGAGGGACAAAAGAACTGTTAGCCTTTTCAGCCGGCAGCCGAGGGAATACATCCATCCTTTGTTCTTGAAGATGCTCCTCAGAGAATCTACCATGATGTTCCTGCAACTGGGATTAAAAAAAACATATGTGTGTATGTGTGTGTGTGTGTATGTGCATACACATATGAATATATGTGTGTATATATATAATACATGTAAGCATATGTGTGTATATATATTTATTTTCCATAAAACCTAACTCAATTGTTAATTTTTAAAATAATCATTATGTAAGTAATAAAAAGTATGTAGAGGATTGAGTAGAATCACATTAGTGCTTTTAGGGCTTGCATATACATTCTTGTTTATCAAGACAATTCCAGTGCAGTAGTTATTACTAGTACTGCCTTAACTTTCAAAAGCATCCCAGTTTAGATAATAAAATAAAAGGTTACCCTCCGTAGGTCTAGCATTGGTGGTGGCCAGGGTCAGTGCACATAAGCTGGATATCAATTTGGGGAAGCCAAGGCCAGAGGAGGACTTAAGAAGTGTAGAAGCAAACAGAACAATTTAGGGGTTCTCAAAGTCAGATCTCCAGAGAAGCAATGCCGGTACCATCAGGGAGTTTGTTAAAAAATGCAACTTACTGGGCCCCACCACATAACTGCTGAATCCAACAGCTTTGGGGTAAGAGGGTCAGGCATCTGCAATTTAAGGAAACTACAGATCATTCTGATGCTTTCTCAAGTTTGAGAATCACTGGGATAATTCATAGACTGACTTGGAGAACACGTTTCTAACTAATTTGTTTTTGCTTGGCTATGCTTTTGACTATAGTCAAGAAGGACTGGTTTCCCAGCAAATGGAGGAGAAATTCCAGGGTGAAATGCAGGTTTTAAGGCTCAAAATTTTCCACAGTACTGTGACTCATCACACCTAAAAAGTCTTCACAGTTTTTTCTTTCTTGTTTGTGTTAACTTGGAGAGTCAGCTGTGCCACCTCGAAATCCTGTTTTCTGATGTGGGTTGTCAGAGGCCTGCTGTGTGATGATACTTGTTACTAATCTCAGTCTTCTCTCTCTCTCTCTCTCTCTCTCTCTTTCCCTTCCCCTCCCCCATCTCTCCACTAATTTATTCTAAACCATATTTAAGGTGGAAGTTACATGACTTCATCCCAGATACCAAACACCCGCGTGTCTCTATTCATATGTACAATAGAGCAATTAATACCTATTTTACCTCTCCCACAGATTTTTCATGAAGATTAAATAAAATCACATATGAAGAATTATTTATAAACTTTGCAGTACTGTACAATCATCAGATGAGAATGTAATAGTATAATTATTAACTAGACTTTTTTTAGCTTCCAGGAAACACAATTTTTGCTTGACTAATCTATGTGTAATTTTAATAAAGCAACCTTATTAAAATAATAGCTTCTGTGAATGTTTGGGTCAGGGGAGAGAGAGAGATGAGAGTGAGAATAACATAGTGCCTCAAAAAAGGCATTTCTTTTCTTGTTTAATAAATAGTTTTCCCTCTGGCTATGAGAAGAGGAGCTAAAACTTTAACAAATATTTAATCTGAAAAGACGTCTTCTGGTTTTTGTTCCCCTGTGGAATTTAAGAAGAAAACCAGTCAGAAAGGGCAAGGATAGACCAATAAAGGACTGAAAAACAATTTCATCGTATTTTTGGAATTGCATGAGTGTTAGTGAAACCATCCAAGAAAAATGAAACTGATCTCTGTGGACTCTTAAATCCATCTCGGTACTCACCAGCACATCCACAGAGACTTACGTAGTAGCTTCACAGCATTAACTCAGTGTGAAAACAACAGATTCTAGCCCAGTGATGGAAGAGGTAAGGGACAGTTCATTATTGCCGGAAGCCAAAACTATAATCCCGACTTTCCCCCCATATTGAGCCCAATCTGTGATGATTTTACAAATATATCAACTAGGGCACCATGGATGCTGCCTGCAAACCCAGCACTTTACAGGCTGATGCCGGGGAATCACTTAAGCCCAGGAATTTGAGACCAGACTGGGCAACATAGTGAGATCCAGTCTCTACCAAAAATAAAAATAAATAAAACAAAAGTTTTTTAACATGTCAGCAAATTCTTTAAAACTCCTCTCTTGAACAGCTCTAGGCTCAGTGTTTTACTTCTAACAAAATGGGATGAATGATGTGACTGAGACAGGGCATACAAACATTGAGACTTTAGAGTGTTCTCTCTCTCTCTCAATACTTTCTCTGGGTGAAGTAGCTCCCATGCGGGGAAGCAGGCCTGTGGAAAGGCACATGTGACAGGGAACTGAATCTTCTGGCCAGCAACCAGTCTAACCTTGAGATGACTGCAGCCTCTGCCCAGTTTTGAAAGCAACCATGAACCAGAACTACTCATCTAAGCTGCTAGACTTCTGACTCTCCAAAACTGTGTGAGGTTTTTAAGTTTGTTGTTTTAAGCTATTAAGCTTTGTGCAAATATGTTATATAGAAATAGAAAGTTAGCATAAGATATCTTGTCACAACGAAACGATTGTTGATGCTAAAGTTCGTTGCCTTCAACTGAGCCCTAGATGAACGAAGATAATAGAGATGTACTCCTGTTTGTAACCAATTTAAACTTTTGCGTCTATCCAAAGCATGGCTATTTGAATCTTTAAAACTAGCTTTTTTATTAACTGAGACTTGGGGGGAAAAGAGATTCTTCTAACTCCAGTATCACAGCCAAAACATGGGCCTGGGAGCTCATAGCTGCATTGGTTCAGCCAAGGTCTTAATTTTCTCTTTATATCTTATTATACGTTGGGCATGGTGCAAGGCACTCAGGATCAGGCTGTGAAGAAAACAGCTTCCCTCAGCCATTCTACGTGGGCCATGATGTCTGATTTTCACCTACTTACTCTCTAAATTCCTAGAAATTCTAAAATTATTTGACATATAATCTGTATCACATGCCTCCCCCATTTCCTCTAACCCCACCTTATAAGAAAATAGTCTGCAAGGGAGGAGGGAGGCCATATTTGTGTTAGCTACAGAAAATAAAAGTCAGATAATAATGGAAAAAATGCAAAATTGAATCCATGTAAAATGCCCTTTTTTCTGAATAGAGGTAAAATAACTTTTACTTGCTTATTTTGTTACAAAAGCAACGTATATTCATCCTAAAAACATAAATTCAAAATAAAATGTCATATATAATCACACCGAAAATGGTAATTACAAGCTTTTTTCTTATTAGTCTCTCTCTTTCTGTGTCTTCCTCCTTCTTCCCTCTCTCAATGTGTATGTCTGTGTAGCATATGATACACACATTGAGAAGGAGAGGAAGATACAGATAAATAAATGGATAAATAGGTGAGAGTTATTATTTATACACACACACCTATCTCTTTTAGATAAAATACTCTGGTGAATCTTTGCATTCATATAATGCTTTATATTTTCAATTGCTCAGTAAATAGATGAACTATTAAACCTTTTGAGACAGTGAGTACATCGTATAAGTTTAAATGTTTACCGCAGAAACCAGTATGTAGCATGGATCTATTAAATGTTGAAAGCATTCTTTCTGCTTTATATGGAGAAAAATAGTTCAAAGAGAAAACAAAAGGCTTATTTAAGCCATGCAGTTGGTTCTCAATAGGTTTGGAATTGAAAGCCAGTAAAATCCTAGTGTGGCTTCTTCTTCTCTGAGAAGGCATATCACTCTTGTCTAAGAAGGCACCTCACTTTTCTCTGAGAAGACAAACTGCCATCTAGAAAAGTGGATTGGTAAAGAGAATGACCAGACTCTGAAGATCAGTGTGTTTACCTTTGAGCTCAGCTTCCTCTTGTAGTTTTGAAAGCCACGTGATTGTTTTACCCATGGCTGATCAAAGACCAAGTCCAGCCTTAAGCTAAAGATGGTGGGAGAGAGACCAGATCAGCGGAGTCTGCAAAATGTGTGGCTTCTGGAAACTATGGTGTTTCCCATTACCAAGGAGTTGTCTGCGGATGGTATACAGCAGAGAAACTTTGACTCTTTAATTTTTCCTTAAAGCAATTTCAGAAATCATCTCAGTCATTCATCCACACCAGGCAGAAATTCTGTCAGAACTTGTCACTTTTATTTAAACAAGGCCCTGACATCGAGCAGCTTTTTTCTAATGATGTTCACATTTGATTTGACAGTTTCAGTATATTTTCTGTGTCCATTGTACATGCTCAGATAGATAATTTATCACCAAGCATTTCTCTTTTGGCAACTCTATAGATTCTCACCTTCTTTTAGCCCAATTTCTGGGAAACAAAAAAGCCTATATTAAAAATATCACAGTTTTTGAGTTCTCTGGAGAAAGTGTGATAAACATATTACAGAAACAAATACAATTTATTATGAGGAGGGAGGAAAGTCAATGAAAAATGTCATAAAAAGATAAAGCATCCACAGAGAATTGAATTTAAAATTTTCTCTTTAAATCCTATTTTCCCAAATAAACAGATTACATTAACTCAGTTGGCTTTCTTGTAGTTTACACAAAGACCCTAAAATTTAAAATTATATTAATAATGATCTGCAAACTGAGCCTTTTAAACATATCAAGCATACTTTAAAAAGTCTAAAATTTACAGAATGCTACCGAATAATCTGTTTTAATTGGTGATAAATCAAAACCATTCTCATATACTAGCATAACTCTTTTTAATTTCTTGAACATGTATTATGGCTCAAACATTCTACTTTCTTTATGTACATTATTTCATATAATACTTTGATCCACTATATGAGGCGTTATTGTCTCTATTTTTCAACAAGGAGAATGAGCCTCAGAGCAGTCAAAAATCACATTTAAAGTTACTGTAAAGAAAGTTCATCTCAGAAAGATGGTCAACTATGAATTTCCGATGTAGACAATTAGATAACACCACAGCTATTTTTGGAAGTGTAGACGCACAGATGTGTGCCTCTTATGGCCTGGAAGACTGGCCAAGACAAATGATATGATACAACTGGACTTTAACAGGAATTCTTCTCACAGGTTCCGATCAGCAACACACTTCCCCAGATAAGGAAAGCTATACATGGGCAATGCCTCAGGTATGGCAACACCCACTTCGCACAGGTCGTTGAAATTAGAGTCCTCTGGCTTTACGTATATCTCTGGAATCTCTGGAGAGATTAAGTGTATTCAGTCATATACCTGTCTAAAAAATGTTAGGAAGCAGTCATTTGTTCTCACCAAATATCCATGTCTTCTTCTCAGTTTCTATTCTCCTTTGCAGTTGATTAGCATTGTATAATGGGTTCTGGCCAATGACTCTGTGAAGTGACTTCTGTCACTTCCAGGCTATGGCTGTCAGAGAAAAAAACACATTAGTGAACAAATGGGCAAAATTCTAATAAGACCTGTAGTTTAGTTAGTAATATTTTACCACTATAATTTATTTGTCTCAATTGTACTATGGGAGATGTTACCATTAGGGGAAGCTGAGTAAGAGATAAAGGAGACCCCTTTGTACTATTTTTACAACTTTGTTACAAGTCTGAAATTGGTTCAAAAAGAAAAGGTTAAAAACAAGTAGTGTGTTTTCTCTATCTCTTCTCCTGTTTTTTAGCTCTTGAAATTACAAGATGTAGAAAAAATCACACCTGTCCATGTGAGAATTTAAGTGAAGAATAAATAGCATTTTTATGATGCTAACTAAGTCTCTGAGATTTGGGAGTTTGTCTGTTGTGGAAACAAATAATTAGATACTAGAGATAGTACTTAGAATACTATTGGTTCCTTACCCCAATGCCATTCCTCAAAGGATCACAGCTGTGTTCAGGTTTCCATTCCCAATGCTTATGTGACTGAGGGTCTTCTCATGTATATGTGATCCAATCCTTACCAAGAAAGCACGAGGAAAAGAATCATGCAGAACCTCTGGGAATAAAGGTGCTCTCTTCTCTTTCTCCTCCTCTGGGAATAAAGGTGGTTCTCGACTGAGGGCAATTTTGACCCCTCTTCCCATCAGAGGCCATTTATCAATGTCTAGAGACAATTTGGGTTTCATAACCAGGGGATAGTTTGGAAAGGGGCTAATGTATTCTACTGGGTAGACATCAGAGATTCTGCTGTACATATTACCATGTACAAGACAGGCCACACAACAAAGAATTTTGCAGAATATTGTTAGTACTGAAGTTGAGAAAACTTACTGTTAATGATGATGTATTAGGATATGAAATACAGATCTTCTACTTCCTATGACAAACAGCCCAAGAATAAAACCAAGATTAAGAATGGCAGAGAGATAAATAGAGGTCTTTGTTCTTGAAGGAAAAACCAAGTAGCCGAATGAATCAGGTCTGAAATCTCTTATACTTTAAGCTATCCTGATGTTTGAAGAAATCAATTTCCTTATTGTTTAAACACAGGTTGTGTCAGAGTTTTTCATATTTGCAGCAGAAAGGGTCTTAATGAAATAATAAAATTAGGTAAATCAATATTTACTTAACTAAATATCTATGTCTCATGACTTTTGTCACAGATCTCAATTTATATAACTCTTGTAGTTTGTGATATAGTCACAAAGCTAGTTAGTAGATAGAAAGGCTGAAGCCCAATGTTTACTTACTCCATAGCTTTTTCAAATAACCATCACACTTAATATTATCTCAAATTTAAAATGCAGTATGCCTAATAGTATTAGAACAGTAGCAGTAATTAGTATTGACAGTATTGGCAGCAGCATCAGTATTCCCTCTTTCAGACACTGCCAAGCACGACACAAAAATTATATTTTTAAATTCTAGCTTTAATCTTTTTGAGGGAATGCAACTTTTAACAAGTGAGAATTTGCATCTTAATTGTTCATAGTATTGAAATACTCTCAGTGGACCTACTCAGTTCTCTAAAAAAGAACACGAACAGATTTGGCTGGCACTAATATTCTTGGAGTTCATATAAACAGTGCAGGCATAGTATTATACCTCTTTCTTGCTTTCTGGAATTTGCTGGTTTGGATAAGACTCATCTTTCTCATTTGTCAATTGAGAGAGTTAGATAACATATACAGTTCTCTTCAGAACTGGGTTATTTAAGACTAATATTATGCTGAACCATAAGTAATGATTGTTTTTTTTCTGTATGTTCATGAGTGTGAATGAGAACTAGACCGATGGGCACAATCCTTTCCATATTAGGGGTTTACAACTGCAAACTAAGATAGTGGCAGTTGGTCAAGATTTCATATGCGAGTTCACAAAAATAATGACACAGAATAATAATACATAATCTGCCATGTAAGAATGTACCCAAGGAAGCTGATGCTCTAAGAAGACTTTGACAATTGCCTGAGTCATACTGAAGTGAAAAACAAAAACGTTGTTAAAATTAGTTTCTTGATCAGGCGTGGTGACTCACGCCTGTAATCCCAGTACTTTGGGAGGCCAAGGAGGGCAGATCATTGAGCTCAGGAGTTCGAGACCTGCCTGGCCAACATGGTGAAAACCCGTCTCTACTAAAAGTACAAAAACTAGCTGGGTGTGGTGGTGTGAGCTTGTAATCCCGGCTACCTGAGACGCTGAGGCAGGAGAATCATTTGAACCCAGGGGGCATGGTCTGCAGGGAGATGAGATTGCACCTCTGCACTCCAGCCTGGACAACAGAGCAAGACTCCATTAAAAAAAATTTTTTTAAGTTTCTTGATTAAGAACTATATCCTGCTTCATAGTCCTACAGTCAGCAATGTGACTCCTCTGAGTTTATGTGGCCTGGGGGTAAGGACTCAGGAAGAGATAGGAAGGAAATCCTGAACATTCACAGCCTCAGATAACATATAGGTGAATGCAATTTTCTGTGCCCTATTTATTCTTATTTTTAGACATTTTAACCTTAGGATTAAACCCTACCTGTTGAGCAGACTGCCATGGAACACCCCTGTAGATTGTGCTCTGCCATATGTATAGAAATACTTGTGGAATGACGAGTCTTAGGCCACTTTTTTCTATTGACTGTTGACAGACTTTGGGCCCCACCATTCCTCTTCCTTCCTGCGCCATGCCTGAGAAAATTCATAAGAAAGGTTCGGTATTTTCTTCTTTGATACCATCAGAAAGTTCAAGCCTTGGAATACTTAGACTGTGTATTGGAAAACACAACACAGTCTCACCAACTAAGCACCATTAAAACCAAGCCTTTCCCTACTAATTGAAGCCATTTCTGGACCAGCTTGAGAGCTAATCCCTGTTCTCTCCTAGAATGTCTCACTACGTAGGTAATAGCCATTTTCATGCCCTCTTGGTGTGCGTTTAAGTAGAATTATCAGTCTCAACATCCAAATCAAATTTTGGGTGAGGGATTCATCCTATCTCTGTAGGGTAACCAAAACATCATCTATGTTTCCTGTTATAAAATAGGGATAATAATGACCCCTTTTAAAGTTTGTCAAGAAGGTAAACAGTACTTTAGAAGAAGCTAATGTATTTGTTGAAATTTACATTTTTTACTGCAAAGGGACATAGGCATATTTAACATCCCTGGGCTTCTAGATGATACTCTCCTAAAGATAAATCATAATTGAGCATGGTGGCTCATGACTATAATCCCAGCACTTTGAGAGGCCAAGGTGGGTGGATTGATTATAAGGTCAGAAGTTGGAGACCAACCTGGGCAATATAGTGAAACCCATATCTACTAAAAATACAAATATTAGATAGGCATAGTGGTGGTCACCTGCAGTCCCAGCTACTTGGGAGGCTGAGGCAGGAGAATCGCTTGAACCTGGGAGACAGAGTTTGCAGTGAGCCGAGATTGTGCCACTGCACTCCAGCCTGGTCGACAGAGTAAGACACCATCTCAAAAAAAAAAAAAAGAGTAAATTTAAAAAAGATATTGAATATTTAGAAAAAGATTGGCAGGAGAAGATGAATAGCACATAGTAGGAGTCAACAATTAGACACTATTTTCATGTCTATTTAAGACCATAGAATAGAAGAATAGTAAGAATAATAGGCAAGTTTCCAAATTATGTCTGCACATTTGCCATTGATGAAGTCTTTAACATAAAAATTAATTTTCCAACTCCAGTGGTTAATTTTTACTTTCCATTTCATATAAATTATATATGTTTTATTGTGTTTTTTTTTTCATGAATTACAAAAGATAAATGAAACAAAAAGCTGGTTCTTTGAAAAGATAAATACTATTGATGGACCATTAGTAAGGTTAACAAGAAGAGAAAAAAATCCAAATAAGCTGAATAAGAAATGAAGTGAGAAATGCTACAACCAACACCATATAAATACAAAAGATCATTCAAGGACACTATGAACACCTTTACATGCATAAACTAGAAAACCCAGAAGAGATGGGTAAATTCCTGGAGAGATACAACCCTCCTAGCTTAAGTCAGGAAGAATTAGATACCTTGACGAGACCAAAACAACCAGCAAGATTGAAATGATAATTAAAAAACTACCAACAAAAAACAAGTCCAGGACCAGACGGATTCACAGAAGAATTTTAGCAGACATTCAAAGAAGAATTGGTACCAATCCTATTGACACTATTCAACAATATAGAGAAAGAGGGAACCCTCCCTATATCATTCTATGAAGCCAATATCACCTTAATACCAAAACCAGGAAAGGATGTAACCAAAAAAGAAAACTATAAACCAATATCCCCGATGAACATAGATGCTAAAATCCTTAACAAAATACTAGCTAACTAAATCCAACAACATGTCAAAAAGATAATCCACCATGATCAAGTGGGTTTAATACCAAGGATGCAGGGATGGTTTAATACATGCAAGTCAGTGAATGTGATACACCACACACGCAGAATTAAAAACAAAATTTACATGATCATCTCAATAGAAGCAGGAAAAGCATTCAATGAAAATTCAGCATCCCTTTATAATTAAAAGTCTCAGAAAATTTGGCATACAAATTTTATTTTATTGATATACCTGAATAAAATAAAAGTCATCTGGGAGAAACTCACAGCCAACATAATACTGAATGAGGAAAAGTTTAAAGCATTCCCTCTGAGAACTGGAACAAGACAAGAAGTCCCACTCTCACCATTCAACATAGTACTGGAAGTCCTAGTCAGAGCAATCAAAGAAGAGGAAGCAAGGACATCCAAATTGGTAAAGAGTAAGTCAAACTATCACTGTTTGCTGATGATATAATTATTTACCTAGAAAACTCTAAAGACTCCTCCAGAAAGCTCATCCAAATGATAAAAGAATTCAGCAAAGTTTCCAGATAAAAACTTAAGGCACACAATTTGGTAGCACTTTTATACACCAACAACAACCAAGCTGAGAATCAAATCAAGAACTCAATCTCTTTTACAAGAGCTGCAAAAAACAAAACAGAACTTAGAAATACTCTAACCAAGGTTGTAAAAGATCTCTACAAGGAAAACTACAAAACACTGATGAAAGAAATCATAGATGACACAAACAGATGGAAACACATCCCATGCCCATGAATGGGTAGCATCAATGTTGTGAAAATGACCACATGACCAAAAGCAATCTACAAATTCAATGCAATTTTCATAAAAATACCACCATCATTCTGAACAGAATTAGAATAAAGGAATCCTAAAATTCATATGGAACCAAAAAAGAGCCAATATAGCCAAAGCGAGACTAAGAAAAACAAACAAACAAAAAACAAATCTGGAGGCACCTGATTTCAAAATACACTATAAGGCCATAGTCACAAAAACAGCATGGTACTGGTATAAAAATAGGCACATAGACCAATGGAACAGAATAGAGAACCCAGAAATAAAGCCAAATACTTACAGACAACTGATCTTCAAAAAAACAAACAAAAACATAAAGTGGGGAAAGGACATCCTGTTTAACAAATAGTGCTGGGATAATTGGCTAGCCATGTATAGGAGAATGAAACTGGATCCTCATGTCTCATCTTATACAAAAATCCATTCAAGATGGATTAAGGACTTAAATCTAAGATCTGAAACTTTAAAATTCTAAAAGATAACATTGGAAAAACCCTTCTAGACATTGGCTTAGGCAAAAAGAACCTAAAAGCAAATGCAATAAAAACCAAGATAAATTGCTAGGACTTAATTAAACTAAAGAGGTTTTGCACAGCAAAAGGAACAGTCACCAGAGTAAACAGACAACCAACAGAGTGGGAGAAAAACCTCACAATCTATACATTTGACGAAGGATTAATATCCAGTATCTACAATGAATTCAAACAAATAAACAAGAATAAAAAACAAACAATCACATCAAAAAGTAGGCTAAGGACCTGAATAGACAATTCTCAAAAGAAGATATACAAATGGCTAATAACCATATGAAAAAGAGGCTCAACATTACTAATGATCAGCAAAATGCAAATCAAAACCACAATGTGATAACACCTTACTCCTGCAAGAATGGCCATAATAAAAATAAAAAAATAGTAGATATTGCTGTTGATGCCGTGAACAGGGAACGCTTCTAACCACTGGTGGGACTTTAAACTGATACAACCATTATGGGAAACAGTGTAGAGATTCCTTAAAACTAAGTTTTAGTTTCTTGAAACTAAAAGCAGAATTATACTTTGATCTAGCAATCCCACTACTGGGTATCTACCTAGAGGAAAAGAAGTCATTATACGAAAAAGATACTTGCACATGCATGTTTATAGCAGCAGAATTTGCAATTGCAAAAAATGGAACCAACCCAAATGCCCATCAGTCAACGAGTGTATAAATAAATTGTGATATATACATATATGATTGAATACTACTCAGCCATACAAAGGAATGAACTGATGGCAATCAACGTGACCTGGATGAAATTGGAGACCATTCTTCTAAGTGAAGTAACTCAGGAAACCAAGCATAGTGTGTTCTCACTTATAAGTGGGAGCTAAGCTATAAGGCTGCAAAGGCATAAGAATTACACAATGGACTTTGGGGGACACATGAGGAAAGGACGGGAAGTGGGTGAGGGATAAAAGACTACAAATAGGATACAGTGTATACTGCTCAGGTGATGGGTGCACCAAAATCTCACAAATCACCACTGAAGAACTTACTCATGAAACTAAACATCACCTATTCCCCAGTAACCTATGAAAACAAAACAAAATAAAAAAATTTTAAAGCCTGATAAATCTGAAGGAAAAAGTAGAAAAAATCAAGTCAGTTGGATTTTTTTTTTATTTTATTTATTTTACTTTGGATGTATACTATATCTGGCATTTCTCCTCATGTTATCCCTCCCCACCCTCCCCTCCCTCCCCACCTCCTGCTGTCTCTCCCCTACCCCCCTCAACTGCTCCCAGTGTGTGATGCTCCTCTCCCTGAGTCCATATGTTCTCGTTGTTCAACACCCACCTATGAGTGAGAACATATGGTGTTTGGCTTTCTGTTCTTGTGTCAGTTTGCTGAGAATGATGGTTTCCAGATTCATCCAAGTCCCGACAAAGGACGCAAACTCATCGTTTTTTATGGCTGCGTAGTATTCCATGGTGTTTATGTACCATATTTTCTTTGTCCAGTCTAACATTGATGGGCATTTGGGTTGGTTCCAGGTCTTTGCTGTTGCACACAGGGCTGCAATGAACATACATGTGCATGTGTCTTTATAGCAGAACGATTTATATTTCTTTGGGTATATACCCAGTTATGGGATTGCTGAGTCAAATGGAATTTCCATTTCTAGATCCTTGAGAAATCACCACACTGTCTTCCACAATGGTTGAACTAATTCGGTTGGATATTTTAACATTTTTTCTATCATTAGTTGATAGTACCCTCCCACCCCCCCCCAAAAAAAATGTAATGCAGCAGGCTACAGAAATGAACAACACTATTAATCAATTAGCTCTAAGTGACATGTACAGAACACTATACTCAACAGTAGAATATACATTTTTATAAGTGCACATGGAATATTGACCAAGATAGATCACACCTAGGATTATAAAATAAATTTTGATACAACTCTAAAGAATAAACCTTCACGAATATGTAATCTGACCACAATGGAGTTAAACTAAAAAGAAAAAAAAAAAACTAGAAAAAAATTATTATGCCATATTTCCCTGTTTCAATTTTGCTTAAGTAATTTTAGAAAAATAAGTAAATAAGCCAAGCATAATGAAAGACCCACCAGCAAGACTAAAATCTTGAAAAATGACAACAAATGTTTCATGGATCCAAAGCAACTGTAACTATCACACATTTCTGATGGGACTGAAAAGGATTGCAATATATTTAGAAAAAGTTCTGGTGGTTTCTTAGAAGATTATACTTATATTGACCCTATGTGGCAGCAATTCCATTATTAGATTTTCTACCCAAGATACATGAAACCACATGTCCAAAGTGATTTGAAGCTTGTGGTGTACACATGTAGCTTGATGAGGCAGGAAGATTCCTTGAAACCAGAAGTTTGAGTTCAGCCTGGTAAGCATGGTGAGCCCCTGTCTCTTAAAAAATATTGGAAAAATAATATTCTTGGTGGCTTTATTTATAATAGTCTTAAAGTAGATAAAGATTAATTTTCATGGAAGAAAGTTAGATTTTAAAAAGCTTTGATATATTTAAACAATAGTCTACATCTCAGAGATATAAAGGAACAACTACTCATAATGTGCAATAATGTGGAAAAAGAATATATATAGTTTTTTTCCATTTATATAACATATAAAACAGGTAAAACTCACCTATAGTGAAAAAAATCAAAAACAGCAGTGATTGCCTTTTGGGAATTGACAGTAGGAATCTCCTGGGAAGGGTTAGAAGGAAACTTTCTGGGGATAATGGTAATGTTATATTTCAAAATTAGTTTGCATTATACAGGTGTATGCATTTGTCAACATTTGGATAATGGCACATTTGGGTTTTGTGCATTTCACTTGTATAGACATTTTACTCCTAAAAATGAAGATGAATTTAATTAAAAGAGTGATGGATAGGTTAATAGATATGTGATAAACAAATACAGCAAAATAAAAAATGTACTTAATTTATGGCTGTAACTGTATTGGTCCAGTTTTTTACCACTATAAAGAAATACCTGAGACAGGGTAATTTATAAAGAAAAAGAGGTCTAATAGACTCACACATCCACATGGAGGTCTTACAATTATGGAAGAAGGCGAAGAAGGAGCAAAGGCATGTCTGACATGGCACCAGGCAAAGGAGCGTGTATGGGGAATTGCCCTTTATGAAATCATCAGGTCACGTGAGACTGGGTCCCTCCTATGACATATGGGGATTATGGGAGTTAAAATTAAAGATGACATTTGAGCATGAACATAGCCAAATCACATTAATTATATATTAATGAAGAAGATGACAAAAATGTTTTTTAACATGAATTCAAGTAGAATTACTAAAAATTGTCTTTTGTGATTTAGGTATCATTTTTCAAATTAAAAGTAAAGCCCAATAATTCAAATTTATATTCTTTATTGAAAGTATAGGCCTGTGTGTTTGAAATAAGGATTTTGAACCACTAACTTCATTTTATTTATATATATTTTTAAGAGATGAGAGTCTCACTATGTTATCCAAATGGACTCAAACTCCTGTGCTCAAGTGATCCTCTTGCCTCAGCCTCCTGAGTATCTGGGATTACAGGCATGCAGCACATCACCTGGCTTGAAAAATTAGATCTAAATCAGCAACAAATAAATAAATACATAAACAAACAAACTAGACGAAAATTCTGATATTTCTAAAGATTTTGATGAGATTCACCCTCATAAAGGAAAGTTGAGAACAAAAGCTACCATAACAGCATTACACCAATCATGGCAAGATAATTTTCTTTGTATTAATTGCACCAGTTAAAAGAAGAAAGTAAAAAAGGCTACGTTGTATTTAAGTGCTTATTTAAAAATAAATGTGAGCCCACATTTTCATGTCTCTTGTACATGAGATCATCCCATTCCTCAATTGTACAAACTCATTTAACTTCTGATTCTGGCACAGTTCTGGCTACAAACATCTTGAAATTTTGAATAACACAATTTAAAATTATCCTGTGGACAAACTTAGGCTTACAAAAGAAAGAAAATCCACAGGTGCTAGAAATAGAGATTTAACAACACCCAAGCAGCAAGAGGGGAGTATGAAAAAATTTACCATTTTAATCTAGCAGTTTAGGTTTTAACAGTGACCCAATCATAAGAGACAAATGTTACTGTAAATAGGAATTAAGCTTCCTGTTTAAAGCCATGTCACACAATGAGTTACTTTATTGGCTGCTTTGGAAACCTATATGTAAATTGTGTGAGTCTCTGAGTGATCTCAGGCATCTTATCTTTCTCATTTTATTCTTGTTTTCCTTATTTACAAAGTGGAAATTATAGCTACCAACTGTTGAGTAGTTTTTACCAAAAGAGGAATCTTTTATATTGGAGAATGGAAATACACCAAGTTTAATGGGCAGATATAAATGAAAAATCAGTAAAACATATATATATATATGTATGTGTATAAATATACACACATATATACAATATATACTTAAATATATATATTTTAAATGTGTACACGTATATATATATTTAACTATATACATTGTAGTTAAGCTTACACTTTATATATAAATAATATTAAAGCCATACTTTATATATATGCATTTGAGCACATGCATATTTCAGCCTATTTCCATGCTTAAATGACATCATTACTTTAGCTGTTGGATAAAGTACTTTACATATACATGCCATACTTACAATAATCAATCCCTTTTAATGTCTGTTCCCAAAATTACATTATTAGCAAAATTGTATCAATGCATTTTTTTTTTTACCTCTCCTTTAAGAACTTATGTGGACATTGTGTTACGCTGAAGTAGTAGACCAATAAATCAATGGATTAGAACAGAAATTTTCGAAAGATACCTTTAGATATATACCAAATCATTATATGAGGGAAGTTGCATACACTTTAATGGGGAAATGATTAATGAATAATTTTTGCTGGATTAAATAATGGTACATGGAATAAATTAAATTGGGTCCTCCTTTTCAAACTTAAGAATATACCTAACCAAGGACGTGAAAAATCTCTACAAGGAAAACTACAAATCACTGCTGAAAGAAATCATAGATGACACAAACAGATGGAACCACATCCCCTGCCCATGGATGGTTAGAATCAATGTTGTGAAATAACAATACTGCCAAAAGCAATCTACAAATTCAACGCAATTTTTGTCAGTATACCACCATCTTTCTTCACATAATTAGAAAAAAGAATTGTTAGAAGCAAAAAAGAGCCAACATAGCCAAAGCAAGGCTAAGCAAAAAGAACAAAGATGGAGGTATCACATTACTCAACTTTAAACTACATTATAAGGCTATAGTCACCAAAACAGCATGGTACTGGTATAAAAATAGGCACATAGACCAATGCATCAGAATAGAGAACCCAGAAATAAAGCCAAATACTTACAGACAACTGATCTTCAACAAAGCAAACAAAAACATAAAGTGGGGAAAGGGCACCCTATTCAATGAATATTACTGACATAATTGGCAAGCCACATGTAGAAGAATGAAACTGGATCCTCAGCTCTCGCCTTATACAAAAGTCAATGCAAGATGGATCAAAAACTTAAATCTGAGACCTGAAACTTTAAAATTCTAGAAGATAACATTGGAAAACCCCTTCCAGACATTGTTTTAGGGGATTTTATGACCAAGAACCCAAGAGTAAATATGACTAAAATAAAGGTTTTAAATGCTCAACATCACTAATGATGAGGCAAATGTAAGTCAAAACAACAATGTGATACCACCTCATTCCTGCAAAGATGATCATAATAAAAAAATCCAAAAATAATTTATGCTGTCGTGGATACTGGGATATGGGTACACTTTTACACTGTCCATGGGAATGTAAACTAGTACAGGCATTATGGAAAACAGTGTGGAGATTCCTTAAGGAACTAAAAGTAGATCTGTCATTTGATCCTGCAATCCCACTACTAAGTATCTACCCAGAGGAAAAGAAGTCATTATATAAAAGAGATACTTGCATGAACATGTTTATAGCAGCAAAAATTTGGAATTGCAAAAATATGGAACCAGTCCAAATGCCCATCAATTAACAAGTGGATAAAGAAAATTTGATATATATAAGATAATTCTACTCAGCCATAACAAGAAATGAAATAATGGCATTTGCAGCAACGTGGATGGAATTGTAGACTATTATTGTTTAAGTGAAGTAACTCAGGAATGGAAACCCAAACATCGCATGTTCTCATTCATATGTGGGAGCTAAACTATGAGAACACAAAGACATAAGAATGACACATTGGACTTTGGGGACTCAGGGGAAAGGATGAGGTGTGGCATGGGATGAAAGACTACATATTGGGTACAGTGTGTCCTGCTCGGGTGATGGGTGCATCAAAATCTCAGAAATCACCGTTAAAGAACTTATACAAATAATTAAACACCACCTGTTCCCCAAACCTATTGAAATAAAAAAATAACTTGTATAAATGCAAAAATATATATGCAAATTAATTATATCTTGAAAATTACCTTAATATTAAAACAATGAAAACTACAAAAGTGTTACAATAAAGTATAGAGAGTTTTGTGTGAAGAAGACTTTCTGAAGGAAAAGCATATAAGTTCAACCACAATGAATTAAAAAATTCTGTATGCCATAGAAATCATAGAGTTTAAAAACAGCTGGGTAGACTAAGAGAAGATATTTAAACATCTATTCATCTCCAATACAGGTAAAATATGAAAAACATAAAACAAGCATCTATAAATGAATAGGACAAAAAAAAAAAGGAAGAAGATAAAACAATCAAGGGTATGGGCAATCAATTCAAAGAAATAACCTGAATGATCACAAACACAAGAAAGGATTTTGAATCTCATAAATTTATAAAAATGCAATTTAAAACAAAGCAGCACAATTCAAATCCTATATTAAAAAGTTTTAAATAATATGCATCAGCAGGAGTATGAGAAACATTCGCTTATATTTTTTCTGGTGTGAGTCTAAGCTGATGTAACTACTTTGAAATGTCAGTAGATAGGAAAACTAAGAGTAGGATGAACACGAGCACTCAGCATTTCTTTCAAACTATGTGGACTGTGGGTTCTCCTTTGATTTAAGTTGAAAACATGCACATAAATTTAGAGGATTACAGAATCCCTGAAATCTATCCATGCATATTCTAGAGTGTCCATTAGCTTCTGCACCAGTGATCCTTTGTAATAATTATGTTGTTTTCAAACTAACATCATACAATGCGTATCTAATGACTAGTGGAGCATTCACAGGAGCTGAGAACAACTTGGACATCTCAAAACTACCTGTAGAGTAAGGAATGGACTTTTTTTCTGTTACAAATTTCTCCCTTGGTGGAATTCAGGCTCAGAGACAAATCACTGACAATATTAATAGTTTTGATATTGATTTGACTAAGTAAATTTATAGATTGAAAGCTATCTAAAATTTCAATTAAGAAAATCTAATTCCAGGAAATTTTATATTGTGTGTAAATATATATATATATAAATAATATACATACATAATTATATATAACAATTAATTATAATATATTATAATAATATAAAAATGGTATTTATTATATTGTAACAATATATAATTGTAATATGTAATATTTATTATATTTATAAGATATAGTACATGTAATATATAAAATTATCATGAATGATTAATATATACATTATAATAATGTAGTATATATTATATGGTAATTATTAAGAACAATTATTATGTATTATACTGTAGTATGTATATTACATATAATATATAATACATATGCAAAACACAATATACAATTACCTGGAATTAGGTTTTATTTCCTTAATTGACATTTGATACATATATATATATATGTAAATTGTATGGAATACATTATTAAGCTAACCAGAATAATATACAAAAAGCATGTGCTACATTAGGCATGTGCAATACCAACCCCCCATCCTTGACTCCCCATCCTTTCCCAGTCTCTCAGGTCACTTTATTAATTCGAGTACATTTCAAGGAATCATTTTTAACTTGCTAAAATTGGCACATAAGCTATGTAGTGGATTAAATGATGGCCCCATAAAACTAATGCAAAGTGGAAACAAGTGGAACCAATTTAACTTCGGAGGGGTAAAATCTCCCAGAAGCTCAGGTTAACAGGACAGGAAATCTGTCCCTTAGATGCTGATTAACTTTGCTTCATGCTCTAATAACTAATGCCATGCAACTCCAATCAACTAGCCCTGACAAATTTGACTACAGTGCAAACTATCAGTCACGGCCAGAGAAGTTTCTATTCTAGAAATTGTGTATACATTAGCAAGATATTTTGGCAAGGGAACAATTTATTTTTTATTTATTTTTTATTTTTGAGATGGAGTCTTGCTCTGTTGACCAGGTTGGAGTGCAGTGGCACAATCTCAGTTCACTCCAGCCGCCGCTTCCTGGGTTCAAGCAATTCTCCTGCCACAGCCTCTGGAGTAGCTGGGACTACAGGCACGTGCAGCCATGTCCAGCTAGTTATTGTATTTTTAGTAGAGACAGGGTTACACCATGTTGGCTAGGCTGGTCTCGAACTCCTGACCTTGTGATCCGCCCAACTCGGCCTCCCAAAGTGCTGGGATGACAGGCATAAGCCACTATGCCCAGCCTAAGGACACGATATTAAAGGTGTCTTTCTTTCACCTGTGTACTGGATCCCGTCACATTCAGTGTCCTTAAAGGTCTGGGTCATTTAATTCAATTTATTTTCTTTTTCTTAGCCTTTCTTCTCCATTGACCTCTCTCAACAGTATTAAAACCAATACAAGTTTCTCCCATATTTAAAATATAAAAATTTTCCTTCACCTCTTTTGGACCCCCTGAAGCTATTCTCTTATCTCTCTCCTTCCCTTTACAACCAAGTGTCTTAAAGAAGTTGCCTGCAAAAGAATGGCTGTCTCCATTTTGCCACCCTCTGTTTGTGTTTCAGACAACTACAGTCTGGCTTCTGCCACCTCTGCTAGGCTGAAATTGTTGTAGATAAAATCACCATTGACTTCTTTGTTACTTCGTTGAATGGAAACATCTCAGCTCTAGTTTTAGTTAATCTCTGTTCAGAATTTGATGTGTTCATCAACCTTTCCTTACATTGTACTTTATTCTGGAGGGGGAAGGAATATGTCACACCACAGCCTTCTTATTGTGTCTTTCTGAGCCTCCTTACTAGAATTTTCTTTTGTTTTCCTCATGGTTACAACTTCTTTTTATTCTAAACACTTTTCCTCAGTGAACCTATTCATTCCCTGATCTTAAGGTACTGTTTTTTTATTCTAATAATTTAAGCTATATTTCCAATATAAGTTTTTCTCCTTATCTCCAGTCCACATGTCTATGTATCTATGGAATTATAGCCTGATGGTAACACTGTACTACTATTAAATGTAAGAGTCATAATAATTGAGAACTCACTGTGGATGAGTCTCTCTGATAAACCCATTTGATGAATTATCAGCCTTAAAAGGTAGGTTCAAATATTAACTCCCTTTAAAGATAAGTAAACTGAAGATTCGATATTTAATAAATTACTCAATACATACTATTAGAATTTAGATGTGTCTTACAATCCCATGCTATTAGCCACTTTTCATTCTGCTTGTAGTGATTAATATGCAATGGCTTCTCCACAAAATCTCAAATCCAACAGATCCTAAACTGAAATTTTCCATTTGATTTACTATTGCAACCATTTGTAATTATTCATCAATTTATATACTCAAGAAATTGGACATTTTCTCTCACAGATCATATATAATAAATCATAAGTTTTATAGCTTATCTTCTCCTAATACCTGAAATATACATGCCTATCTCTTTATCTCACTGATCAAAACACCATTAACCTGCCCAATAATCACTGCAGCAGCTTCCTAACTGGTGTCCCTGTTTCAGTTCATGACCCTTCCAATCCATTTTTCACAATGCAGTCTGAGTGATTTTCTGAAGTCAAATCTGATCATGTCACTTCCTTACTTACTTAAAGCCTGTCAATGTCATTCCACTGCCTTCAGGATAAGATCCAAACTCCTTAGTAGGGCAAACAAGGTCATTCATGACCCAGCATTTGTCTAAATCTGTGGCTTCTTCTATCCAAACTACTCACTTCATTCTAAGTTCCAACCATTGGTTACTATTTGTAGATCCCCAGGCAGGCTGCACTTTATTTCACCTTTAAGATTTACAGAAAGATTCTCTTCTACTGCCTAACAATGTGACCTTCTCTCTCATTCGGTAGGCTAACTGCACGTCATCCTTCATGATTCAGCTTAGTTGTTAACTTACTCTTGTAAGCTTTCTCTCTCTCCCCAAGGTCCCCCTATGATCTCCCAGAGGATATAATTATTACCCTGATCATAGAATTCATCATACTGAGTCTTTTTTTTGCATCTTAATTATCCACTTTTTTTTTCGCCTGACTGTCACTGAATTTTATGTCCCTTCAAGGGTAGGCACCATGACTTTCTCTTAGCTTATTTTTCCCTAGAAGCAGGGTCTGAGAGAAAAATTCAAGTGCAATAATTTTGAAGGTGATCTTTCTTACTGATGACAGAGTAAAAAGAGAGACAAGGGTGGAAAAGTAATCAATAAACAGCTCATCAAGGACATTGTCACTCTGGGTTAGTGAAGCTTAACATGCTTAGACTCTCTGGGAGACCGTGTAAAATATGTGCCTCAGGGTTACTCCAGCCTAGGAAAGAGTTACCATATTCACACACTCACAGCAGAGTAGCTGTGACTAATTGGAGGAGGGCTAGTATGAGCAACTAGCCCGATTGCAACGAAAGTTACAGTTTTATCACTGAAAGTGCTACATCCTGGATAACCCCTCAGTCCCAGGCAAACCAGAGTAATCACCTAGTATCAACTCCCATCAGTTATGGTTAAAGGCAGCTAAGGGGAAGGCAGGTGATTGGAGGAGTGGGGGATTGTTATGAATTCCCTGACACTTTTAGCCTGTTGTGTAGACAACCGGATAAACTCCAACGACCCAAAATCTTCCAGGCAAAAAAAAAAAAAAAAAAATGCAAGAGCTGACAGTTGAAGGTTGGCTCTTGTACGTCAGATACAGATGGTGGATATGGGCCTCAACAGCATTGGCTATTGCACAGGCTTATTTCCTGTTCTAGTCTTCATACATCATAATGTCTCCTTCATAATAGATGTTCTAAACTATTCATTAGATAAGTGTTTTTAAAAAGAAGAAGTTTCTGACTCTTTCTTGTTCTATTCTATCCAGAATCATCATTTTTCATCACTTAGTAAGTATTTCCTAGCTATTTTTGTAATGAATAAATGAATAGTAGAATAACAGCCTCACTGAGCGAAGTAGTGTCCTCTATTTTCTCATGCATGGGCGCTGTGGGCAAGCACACTGTTTAATCATTCTTAATCAGTCCACGTTAGGAGAGAGGAATGTTGCAACTTGCCTTCATCAGCCTCACAGCGGAGTGTCTGTGACTAATTGGAGGAGGGCCACCATGACCCAGTTTTGGAGCCCTGGCACTTCTGCAACATTTAAAATCTCACTGTGGGATGGTGGAACACACATTGAGCATTGCCACCTGACCTCCACTAATAATGGAAATTAGAGACAACTCCAGTCTCTAGAGCTATTCCTCTGTTGCTTCTCATGAGCACTTTCTGTATTTTTCAAAAAGAAAAGGAACTAAAAGTGGAGGTGTGGGTGTGGGAGGGGCTGAGCCTTCAAATAGCTCCCTGAAATGCCATCTGAAACAGGAAGGAAGGGTTTGGAGGAAAGGACAAAGGGAATGTGTTTAAACAACAACGGAAAGTAAATGCACTCAACTTCTGGTTTAAAGAACATTTAACATTTTTAAAAAAACTTTATTTTTTGTTGAATTGTATACGTAGCACTGTGGTCTACCTTGCTGGTAGTGACTTTTTTGGGGTAGAATTTATGATTTGCTGAGAAAAATCTTTCCCACACTGACCACATATATGTAAAAAATCCAGATTTTTATCAGAGCAATTTTATAATTTAAGAACATATCCCTTTTCTGCTTATAAAATTAATTTGTGTACACAACTGAAGATTTTAGAAAACTCAGAGGGATATTTTTAAAAATAAAAATCACTAATGGTCTCTAATGTTCCAAGTAGCATAAATTTTATTAGTATTTTTCCTTCTCTCTGTCCGCCTGGCTATCTGTCATCTCTCTATTTAATCTATCCACCAAAATTGGAAATTTAGTTTTCTAAGTGAAAATATGTCGTCTACTCAAAATTTACTTTGGGGGACCCACAGTTAGGGTTCCAAAGAAGTTGCAGATAACGATTTGTTTTGAACGTGAGTGATTTTTTTATATTTCATTCTCAGCTAGATAGTAAAGACTTGATGTTTTTCCTTGGAGAATTGTCTCTGGGAGTTGGCCTTCAAAGCAGCTAAGATCTAGGCACAGTTTAGCAGGCCATGTGACTCTGGTCAGGAAAGACAGGCTTACAAATATTGAGATGTGAATTCATAAACAGCAATTTCAGGTCCTCTGTCACAAATATAAACCATTTTTATGCGCCTGATTCTCGATTGGCCAATGTATATAACACAGATGAGTGTAAATAGCATGAAGGATTTTCTTATTTGGTGAGGGTTAATAATTCTCCATGGATATACATATAGGCATAATTTTCACAACATTTGAGTTATTCTGTTCATACAACTTGCAGAATATTTTCCAGCTACTGAAATAACAATGCAATGTATTTGACTTCTAGTTATATAGTTAAAACTCGTGGTCAACACGCATTTTGTAAAGTGAAAAAGTATAAATCTAAATGAACATAACAATGGTCTACTGATATTCTAGAAACTGTGTTCATTATCTTTACTCTCTTTCAAAGTCGGTATCAGTACCTGGAAGATTGATAAAACATTTCATGTATAGCTTATGGAATATAAGATACGAAAGTTAAAATTGGATTTAATATAGTTCAAGCCCCTCGTGAGAAAACTCTGGACATGCTATCTTTATCCTGAGATCACAATGCTTTTTCTTGCAAAACTAGAACTTAAAGTAAAATTGATCTGATTTTCTTTAAGATTCCTTATATTATGCTTCATGGCTTCACAGCCAAGGGATGTACTTTAATTTATTATAGATGTATATCGTTTGTTGATAGATATAAACAAATACAGAATATGTATATATGCAAACATACACCTTTATACATTTGTTTTTCTTCTGAGACAGAGTCTTGCTCTGTCATCTAAGCTGGAGTGTGGCAGCACAATCTCAACTCACTGCAACCTCTGCCTCCCAGGTTCAAGTGGTTCTCCTGCCTCAGCCTCCCCAGTAGCTGGGAATACAGACACCTGCCACCACACCCAGTTAATTTTTGTATTTTTTTTTTACTAGAGCCAGGATCTCATCATGTTGACTAGGCTGGTCTTGAACTCCTCACCTCAGGTGATTCACCCACCTCAGCCTCCCAAAGTGCTGGGATTACAGGAGTGAGCCACCATTCCTGACCACCTTTATGTATTTTTATCTTTTTTTTTTTTGATAAGGCTGTGCTTTATTACATGCATAATTACAAATCTGTGCTAAGTGAAAATGTATAAAGCAATGGCTACCTGGGTTTAAGCCACACAGAGAAAGGGCTGGACGATCCATTACCCCTTCTGCCAATGTCCATTCCATTGCCTTTAACATGACTGTTTCCATTTCTTACAATTTTATAGCACTTACTTGTCAAAGTTCTTTCAATTCATTGTCTCAGTTTACCCTCACAACAACCCTGTGAGGTAGGTAGGACAATTAACACTATCCCCATTTGCAGATGGGAACACTGAGGCACAGAGTGGTTAAGATCTCGAGGCTAGTTAGTAGAAGCATAGGGAATAGAAAACAGGTCTCCCATCTCCCCAGTCCACATCTTCCTTTTTAGACTATGTTGTTCCGCATGACTAGGGAGTAGAATAAAGTGAGCAGTGAGCCATAGCTCTGGTTCAGGCTATGCCTAATAACAGGCGAGAATAAAGCTAAGAAAGCATGGCTAAGGGCTGGCAACACTCAGATGCATAACTGCTCTGGACAGCTCAGCACCAAACTTCCTGTGGAAACTTGGGCTCTGTTAGCTTTGGTTGAAGCTACTTTCCTGTATTTTTGAAGTTTCTACCGAACTAAATATATGTATTGAAAAGGGTACTGATCAAATATTTTTCACAAAATACGTGCAACCTATCCACCTATGCAGAACCCAGATCGAGAAAGATTTTAATGATGTTATCAGTATTTGGTAAAGAGGCTGTGCTTCACTGGGAGCCTCTTCCTTGTCAGTACCATTTGGACTCTCCAAAGCCTGCAGACTAGAATGACTGAGTCATGCAAACAGCAAAGACAGTGGCCCACTCCTCCCCTTGGGGGCTGTGTCCCATCTCAGGTCTCAGGCCGGCTGGAATTTAAGATAGTGGGTCTTATCTTGTGTGGTGCCATGGGAATGGGGCCTGCAGACCAATCTTGCCCAGCCCCTGGACTTTCCACCTTTCCTAGGAGTATGTACAGATGATGTAAGAGCTAGAAATTATTTAGGCAGATAGCAAGGGTAGAGTCCTCAGTAAGGTTTCTTTTAACAAAAAGCAGCTCCCAAATCATTTATTTTCTAACAAGAAGCAGCCTGAGAAAATCAAGCTGCAGGCATAGATATGCAAGCCAAAAGCTTGCATAGGTAAATGCCAGCAGCTATACCTATAGAAAAGGGATACCTGGAAGCCAGATATATTCAACATGGAGGTTTCTCTCCCCTTTTCTTTGTTGCTATGTGTGCAATAAAAAAGCAGGCAACATGGCACCAGGCAGGTAGAGACCCCCTCTGCATAATAAAAGATTGGGGTGAGATGGACAGCTTCTTCACATGCTATGCAAATGGCATACCTGGTCTCACCAATTTCTTGTGCCTTATGTAAATCAAACAATGCCTCCTCAAGCTCATCTATAAAACCCTGTGCATTTCACCACCAAAAGACCCCCTCGGGAACTTCTCTCTCCCTGCAGGAGAGAGAGCTTTTCTCTTTTCTCTTTCTTTCGCCTCTGAAACTTCTGCTCTTAAACTCACTCCTTGTGTTTGTCTGCATCCTTCATTTTCTTGGAGTGAGGCCACGAACCTCTAATATTACCCCAGACAACACCCCTTCACAGACCTCCCACCTTGCCTGAGATGCAGTCACTTTTGTCGGAATCCTAGGGCCAGAGTATGGAAAGCTCCTGGATCTCTGTGCATGTCTGAGCAGCTGCTCTGCTGAGACTTCACACAAGGCCCTGGTGGAGTGGCTTACGAGGTGATCTCCTGATGCAAGGGTTGCAAAGATCCATGGGAGAAGTGTGGTTTCCCAAGGTTGCACATTCACTCACTGCTTCCCCTGGCGGTAGGTAAGGGTTCGCTTGGCTGCATGATGCTCCCAGGTAGGTCAGTACCCTGCCCTGCTTTTCTTCATTCTCAATGGGTCAAGTTGTTTCCTCGATCAGTCCCAGTAAGAGTACCTGGATATCTCCGTTCAAGGTGCTGTATTTACTCGCCCTTTTTATTCCCCTCCATGAGTGCTATGCACTTAGCTGCTTCTAATTGGTCATCTTTCCCCCTCCCCTGCCACATCTTTATTATCATATAATTTTGTCATCATTGCTATTAAAGCAGACATTTGTTAAGTACCAGTGATGAGTAGCATGTTGTGATTAAACTTTGTCATAAACGACAGAACATTTGGAAAATACAAATAGTATTTTCTACTAAATGTACAAATATAAATATAAGTGCTCAAAGTGTTAGTAATGATAATATGAAGGCTCGTGTAACTTTTGCAAATGAAAAATCATATACCAATATAAAGAAATTATTACATTTGGGATTCTAGTTAAATTATTCCTAATAGTAATGAATTAATGGTCAAAGAAGTGTAAATTCTTTTATCCTTTCCCCATTGTGTTATTTATTCCTCATTATCTCATCTTGCTCTTGGTCTGGGTCTTCCTCTTCCTCTCACTCTATAAAACCATCAAAATAAACTTTGAAGGACGTAGACATTAAACTGAATAACCAGAAAATCATTATCTCTTTATTTTTCTACCTTGTATTAAGTATTAAAAAATTATGCAAAAAATACAATAAGCTCTCAAAGTTGGGTTCAGTGTGGACTTAAAGAAGTTCAGACAATTATAAATAATTGCTACCTTATTGTATGAGTCCATTTTGTGTTGCTATAAAGGAATACCTGAGGCTAGTAATATATGAAGAAAAGAAGTTTAATTGGCTCATGGTTCTGCAGGCTGTACAGGAAGCATGACACTGACATCTGCTTGGCTTCTCGGGAGGCCTCAGGGAGCTTTTACTCATAGAAGAAGTTGAAGCAGGAGCAGCATGTCACGTGATGAGAAAAGGAGCAAGATACAGAAGGAGGAGGTCTCAGAATCTTTAAAACAACCAGATATCCTATACTAACTGAGCGAGAACTCACTTATCATTAAGATGATGGTGCTAAACCATTCATGAGACATCTGCCTTATAATCCAATAATCTCCTACCAGGCCCCATCTCCAACATTGGGGATCACATTTTAACATGAGATTTGTAGAAAACAAACATCCAAACCATATCACTTATTAAAAAGGAAGTAATTTTAGTCTTGACCCTTGTTAGATTGAATTTACCTGACAAAATCTCATTCGAGGAAATTTGTTTCTTGTTTCTCCCCAAAACTAATTGAGTCTCTTGGATGCCATTGATGGCTAATTGCTAAATAACAAATCTCAGTAAGTTGTCTTAAATTTCATGGTGACTTTCAGTAGATATTGTCTTAGATAGGAGTCTCACATTAACATCTAAGGATTAATTTTGATTATGTTCATTAAGTTAATGGTGATCTTTGGGGGAAGGTTTGTGAAAGGGTGCTTTAGAATGTTGTGGTGCCTACATATATATATATATGTGTATATATATACACACATATATATGTATATATATTTATGTATATTCCTCCTTAAAAATCAAAAATAGAATGGGCATATTAAATAAAAACTTCACAAATAATAGTTCAGTAGCATCAGTTTTACAGATTGTATTTTAAAAACTTCATCTCTCAAGTGGCTATTGAGGGTCAGCCACTGTGCTAGGCAATAAAGATTCAGATGTATAAACTTGGGCCCTCACTTTGAGAAGCTATAGCTTTATAAGGAAGGTTTCATCAAGTATATACATTGCAAATGAATATACATGCATAGTGCGTGTATATTAGTTTAGGATGTAAAATTATTGCTTATCATAGGTCAGTACAAGTTGGAAAGCCCCAACTTTCATGGCACCAGCAGGAATTTATTACTTTAATAACTCTTGCTAATTCTCCAGTACCAAACTAGGGAGGTCAACTATTTAATATAAAACACCATTGAGAGTACTTTAAGATTTTGTATTGTTTAGTCCCTTGGTAAAAAATCACTATGCCTGAAAAACATTGTGTTTTCAAAAGAAATACATGTTGCCTGTGTAATTTCATATACATGCCAGAAAAGACATTTATAATGAAAAATACTGATTCAATACTCTAGTAGTTACTAGCAATTTTCAAAAATGAAAAATGTGTTATCCTAAGGAAACCCCATGATCCACTACTTTACAGGTTTATTTTCTATGTATAAGATATACATCTATTAATATTAATTGAAAAATATCAGCTTAAGGCTACTCCATACATTTATATATGTAGGATTTGGGAAGGGGTGAGGCTTTTGTGATAAGATGTTTACCTCTGCATCAATAATACTAATCAGCCACTGAATTTCAATTTCTTACCTCTGTTTGCATTATATTGTAAATTCCATAAGGATAGGGCCCAAGCCAATAATTTTTGTGAAGATATCCCCAATGCATAGTGCAGTTCTTGGCATATGGTAGGCACTCAACATACTTACTGAATTGGATCACCTCCTCATTGTGTCATAATCATCAAGTCTTTTTGAAGACAAAAAAAAAGAGATGGAAACAGTGAAAGGGAAGAAACAGAGGTTTAGAAGAGAAGAGCTAAATTTAAGTGCAAAGTAAAACTGTCCTTTTTTGTTCAAGAGGGTTCACAATCTGGCCCTAATGAGGACTCAGTTTCTCCCATGATTCCAAGAGGTTAGGAAGGCTGTCAGTGAGAAAATCACAGTCTTGTACACTGAAAGAGGCTAGTTTCAGAGTGTCAGTACTAAGATGGTCTGTTTTCCAAATGGTTTGCTGTAATCACTTTAGGTTAAATTGTGCAAATTAAGTATTAATTGTCCTTATAGTCATTGTGTTTACAGAAATAGGTCTGTGGCTTTGCTATTTTCAGCCTTGAACTCAGTGTAGAATTGTACCCTTGGGCTCTCAGTGACTCAGAAGCCCTGTCGCTTTTTAAGTTCTGCAATAACAGATGAGAAATATTGGCTCAGAAGGTCCACACTTTGTTAAAATACCTCAAGGGTGCTGTGGCCTGCAAAGACTAACTTGTGGCATCCTTGCCACAAGACTCACCTGAGAGGCCTATTAACCCACATTAACTCCCAGAAAGTAGTTGTATAAAGGCATTTGCTTTATCATTTTAAAGCCTATTGAAAAATTGTTCAGGTTGAACAGATTACCCAATATAAAATATTTGGGTCTGTAATATTCCAGTGTAATAACTTTCAAAGACTATTTTTTCCATGGCATAGAAATCAATTTGAAAACCCTAAATGTCTCCTTTCCTTTTGAAGAGGTTTTCTGGATCATTTCTACTCATTTCTCTGGATTCATTCTTCAAAGTTCTTCACCACATGGTATGCCCCATGAGGGTGACCTCTGTCCTACCCTATCTGTATTTCCATGTCTGCTAGTTTCCATTTGATTTGACCAATTATGTGTACTTTAGGTAGGAGAAGAGATAATTCTGAGTACTTATTCCTACTCTCCCTCCTTGACTGGCCACTGTTCGGCAGTGGCTGTATTAAAGTCACAGCTCCTGTTGAGTTCTAGGTCCTGTAACTGTTCTTTTCTTTTGTGCTTCAATGACTAAGGTGGTGTGGTAGGCAAAAATGTTCTTGTTCGAATCTCTGCAAACTATAAATATGATATCTTATGTGGTAAAACGGAGTTTGCAGGCATTAAGGATCTGGGGATGAGATGATCTTGTATTATCTATGTTGGAGATTATCTTGGATTACCTATCTTGTGAGTACAAGGTACGTAGGTCCTTGTAAGTAAGAGGCTTGAGGTCATAACCAGAGGAAAGATGAAGGAAATGGACATTTGAGTGATGCAGTTGCGGGCTTTGAAGGTGAATATGAGCCACAAGCCAAGGAATTCAAGAGGCCTGTAGACATTGGAAAAGACAAGAAATCAATTCTCTCCTAGATCCTCCAGAAGGAATGCAACCTTGCTCACATCTTGACCTCAGCCACTGAAATTTCTGACCTTCAGATATGATAATGAATTTGTGTTGTTCTAAGTCACTGAGTTCATAGTAATTTGTACAATGGACATAGGTAACTAGTTCAGTTGATAACTGCTAGACCCATGGTACTAAATTATCCTTTAATTGGTAGGCTTTAACCTTGTGTACATATTTGTAAGTAACCCTTCATTAATTTTTCTTCAATTACTCCTTGGAGTATACAATTATTTTTCTGCCAGGATTCTAATTGTTAAATGCCTATACAATTCTAATTGTTAAATGCCTATACAATTGTTCAATAGGCTTTAAAATGATAAAGCAATTGTTAAATGCCTATACAATTCTAATTGTTAAATGTCTATAAAATATGTATTATATTTTATATATATGTGTATATATATATTCCTCTATTTTTATAGACTAAATCCCTAAACATGGGCTTTGTTGAATTAAAATATGTATCATATTATATATATGGATATTATACATATATGTATATATATATTGCCTATGACAAAAATATTTTTGTAATATTACTTATAGCAACAAAAATAAGAATGCAAATTTTCAGAAATGAAGGATTGGGAAATAAATTATGACACAGCCCTGTGATATAATAATAGAATGCCAGAAAATGTTATGTTAAATATACTCACCGACACACATATAATTGTGTGGAAAACTCATACTTCAAAGCAGATACATATCCATATGTATACCTCTATTCATCTGTCTAATCTAATCTATGTGTTTAAATATATATGGGAAATAAACCCTCAGCTGTAAATATATATGGAGGAAAACAAAATTAAAAAGATAAATACTATTTTAGTGATTAATTCTTGCTAATGTATTAAGAACAATATTGTTATGTACTTGTACATAGTTTTCAAATAGTCTATAGGATTTTTATTAGTAATTTTAGAAAGGTGGCCTTTGAGCAGTGATGGGACCTCCTCACATGTAGTGGAATGCTTTTTATACAGAGAAACCCTTTTCTGATTTCACTAACAGTTAGAATAATGACTTATTTTATCTGCAACTACTTGTGCGCAGCTCTATTATAGTTATTTGTATTCTCGTCTGACTCTTCTATCATATTATGGACATTTCAGGCCCGAGCATACCTGAAATTTATCTCTTCTGGCACTCACAGGGCCCTATATTAGGCCCACGGCATGAATTTACTGAAAACTTTATATTAAACTGAATGTATAGATGCTTAATGAAAACTTATTTGATGAGGAACTTAATTTCACACTCATAAAAAATACAAGTCACAGAAAAAAAAACTATGAGTCAAATTTATAGAGCATGGAGATAGAAGATAAACAACCTGATTTAAGATGCAAATTGATAGTGAATTATTTATAACATAATCTTGTCACAGCATTGTTCATTTAATTTTATTTACTAAGAGGATTGGATGAATGTAAGTATTTAGCTAAGACAAACATTAAGATTAGGCCATTCAAAAGTCACATCAAGTACTGGAAGAGATAAAAGAAAATAGCATATTGAACTTTAGTGAAACTGGGAAGACTTTACAGACCAGGTAGAGTCTTTAATTAGAGACTGTTGAATCTGTTGAGCAGAGAAAGACATTCTAGGAATATTGTACTTCCTTGGAGAAGTCTCAAGGAGGAAATAAGATAAATGAGCCAAGATAGCTGTGTGGAGAGAGACAGAGTTTAATAGAGTTGAAATGTTAGATGGTAATCAATAGCATCAGGCCATAGCAAATAGCTGAGAAGTGATCGAATAAAAGTCTTTTGGAGAAAAGGGGGCCAAATTCTCTCATTTACCTAAGAAACTGAATATCATCAAGATAGGAATATTTGGAAATCCCCAGATGTTAACTGAAATTTCGATCCCTGGTCCAGTGACATATCTTTTTTTTTTTAACGAGAAAGGAGAGTTCTCACAAATGATGATCAATATTTTTAAGCAAAGTAGATATGGTCCTTGTACCCTGTAATTTCTGAAACTTCATATCTACACTGAGGAAAATTACTAGCATCCAGTCATTCTTTGGTATTAACTCAGTGTCTCCTTATAATAAAGTCTGAGATGTACACCAATATTATCTCCATTTTTCAGGTGAGAAAACTAAGGCAGACAAAAGTTGACAGGGCTGAGATTTGAGCCTAGTTAATCTGGAGCAAGAACTTCTGCTTTCCAATTAGTTATACAAACTGTAATCAGAAAAAAATGATTTCTTTATTATTCAAAATATGGCAAAAGAAAGTTTCAACTGGATTTTGCAATTGCCCTATAATCTCTAACCTTAGACAGAATCATAAGAGTTAGATCACTCCCCACCACTTTGCTCAAATAGTAGAAAGAATGAGCCTGCAGATCCAAGCCATGAAAAATTTTTGGTTGTCTACTGACTCATACCCTAAAGGACAAAGGCAAACTCTAGGTCTGGGATTGTTAAGATATTTCTTTGAAACACCATTCTGAAATCAGTCTGGGTAATATTAAATATCAATTGGTCATTATACATGAGAGGGAATAAAAGAAATACAAAATCCATTGACTTCCCTCTGTTACTAGGTATTCTAAAATTCCTGTCTGATTGCAATAAAATGAGTCAAAGTGAGGTTTAGATCAAAGAAAGCAAGCATCCTGCAGTATGGCAGATCCTAAAACATTAACAGAAAGATAAAGTATTCCAGAATTTTACTGACAAATTCTGAAACACTGTGAGGCACAGTGGAAAGAGCAATACTCAGATGAACCCCTGATCTGCCTTCAACTAGCTGTGTGACCTTGGCAGTTCACTGAGCACAGAAAATATGGCTGAGCTTTTGGCCTAGGTCATTCCCCCATATTCTACACCTTTGACAAAGATTCATAGTGACAAAGCATAGAGATAGCAAATTTTGACATAATCCCTGAAGACCACATCATTTGGTTAACTTAATTTGACCTTCATTGCAGACAAAAATTATTGCTACCAGTAGGAATAATATTGAGACTTAATATTAGGAATGAAGACAATATAATAGATACACACTGAGCTAAAGATAAAGGATTGAGTTAGACAGCAGACAACATCTAAGTGAAAACTATATTTTTATATGTCTGGAAGGTGAGAAATAGATGTTTAAATTAGATGCAGGGAGACAGGAGGGGTCAAGAGAATGGGGCAGAGGATGGTTAGGGCAGCTGTGTTGTGAAGTTTATATTATATTCCTGAAAGAATTTCAAAAGACTTCAAGAAAACATGACCTTGTCTCTGGAGTAGGTCTAAGCAACTTCATATATTTGTAAATTTGGGGGATACAAATAACAGTTCTTTGGCCTTAAAAATAACTAATGTAATGTGCAGGGGTTTTTTCCCAGTGAGACATGAATTTCCAACATATAGTTTAAAAGGTTTGCAATGTAAATATCCCCTAAAAATAAAACAGAGTGATGAAGAGTCACTTAAAGGCTTATATGCCTAATGCTGGATTCTATTAGGGAAGCTAGCTTGATAGGGTGAAGGGAGCACGACAGCAGTGCATGGAAGGCATTGGAAGCGAGGGAGAGAGCTTTTGACCATTTATTGAGTGTCACTACATAGGTTAGCATTATTATATCTAATTCATAGCTGCTAAAATGGAGACTTCTAGCTGGGCATGGTGGCATGCATCTGTAGTTCCAGCTATTCAGGAGGCTGAGGCAGAAGGAAAACCTAAGCCCATAAGTTTGAGGCTAGTATGCTATGATTGTACCACTGCACTTCAGTCTGAGTGATGGAGGAAGAACCCATCTCTAAACAAATGAACAAATACATAAATCATTCTGTATGGAGGATTCTAAAGGCTGAATTGACAATTGTCAAACAACTGGTAAATAATAAAGCTGGAATCCCAACTTTATCTGATACTGGAATTAATGTTAAACCACACTGAAATTCTTGAGGTAGAGAAGGCTTGAATTTTTACTTTATTACATGTCTGCCTTTCTTCTTCACTCTGTAGCCCACGTGCCTCTCTTAATTGTTTCGAGGTGAAGAATACCACCATACAAAACACAGTCACACAGCTCACAAGTAAAGCTCACTGAAAGGGGATTTGGGGAAATGAGAGGAAAAGAGATAAACAGTCCAACCAGACTACTGAGATGCCACCATGGATTACAATGCAGCATTTTTATTGTAAAAGTCCACATGTTAGGCAATTCCCTTTGTGAAAAGGTTTCCAAATACATAGACAGGGAGCAGCTTATAATAGGTTTTAGATTATATATAATATATATTCATATTGCCAATACTATGCACACATTGGAAAGCTAGCTTTTTTTAGTGTCCCCATTACAGAACACATTTCAAGTTGACAATAACATGTTTGTCACCATTGAAACTTGCCAACAACTCTCCCAAAGAGTCAACATTTAGTATATTGACAATTCAAAACAAGAAAATAATTCATTGTATTTACATTTGTTTGAGGTTATATACTGGAGCACTGATATATTAAAGGTTTGTAAAACTGGAGGCTAAATGTGTTTCAAGATTCATCCAGATGACTTGATGATGACTTTACATGGTTTTATATTGACAAAGCCGCTCTCTCTTCCTTTTTACTCTTTTCAGGTTATCTGTAAAGTTATACTAGCTATAATTTAATTATAACAGAGAGCAATAATTTCCATAAAAATAATTAACAAAGACTGCTATTTTAGAAAAATAAGGATTCAAATTCAGGATGAGTACATGAAGATAGAGCTCAACTCACCACGTTTTAAGTCTGGAGAAACTGCTTTGTTTGGTTACAATATAATCTAATGAGACCACAATCATAGGCTCAACCTCTATGCAAGTAATTCAGTTTTTTTTCAGTTTTTAAAAGCTAATCTTCAGTACTTATTTTTCTTCACAGAGCACAGAATACTACATTCTGAACACTAGTCAGGTATGAATTTTGCTTATTCCTGTTTTAAGTTCACAAACAAAATTGCGGATGGGTAAGGACTGACTCATCCCCAAACCTGGAAAAATAATACACAAACTCTAATTATGCCCTAGTAGAGTCATTTCTATACATAAACATAGGACATAAATATTGTTTTAAAAGGAGTATGGACTTTGCCTGAAAGAAATTTTTGAAGATGAACATAAATAGCTAAAGTTCTTTGGATCTTTCTGGTTATTTTTACAAAATCAAATATCACTTGACAACACCTATGAGAAAAGATGAATCACTGGTTTCAGGCCAGCACAGAGATTTGCCAGAAGCATGTGAGGGCAATTCACTTCAAACCATATTTATTGAGCACCAACTATGTGCCAGGCACTATGCAAGGTGCTATGGACCCAAAGAGGAAATGACAAGGATTCTGCCCACAAGGCACTCACAATCACTAGAAGCAGATCTTGAGATGGAGAATAAGTTCTGTTATGATCTATCATCCTAAAAGGAAGAAAAAAATAGCGGCAAGCACATACAATTACTTTATACTCTAGTTATGAAATTGGGCATATTTAGAGGTGGCAAATGTTGATTATTCAGTCTATATTTTACTTAAAGTGTTGTAATATGTCATACAAGGAAAAAAATAAGCTGTTCGAATCTTCATGCATGAGGGAGAAGGCAATGGAAATTCCTCCCTCCATTTCCAAACCCAAATCCTTATAATTACATTCAGGATTCTTTTATAGCCCAAGGACACAAAATAAAAGACAATAGGATGATAACTTCAATCCATTTATTTGGGATCTAAAGAGATGCATGCACTAAACTTGAAGCATTCTAAGTTATTGAAATATTTACATCATTGTACATGAATGTGGAGTAAATTTTCTGTCTCTCTTGAGATAAAGGCATAATAGATCTCTGGACTAGTCTTTCATATTTAAAGTGAGTTGTGATTTGTCTCAAATGAGGGAGGTATTCTATTGGGATCAAATTCATGACAACTTGACCCGAAATGAACATAGGGTACAGTTTTGGGCCTTTTCTATCTAATTGCATTACTTATCTAGTAAGGATACCACCATGGTAAACAGTCAGGGCTTTCACTGTTTCAGTTGCTGTAGCTGAAAAATATCTTATTTGGTGTGAATGTTCTTGCTGTAATTTTACTTTGCCTTGCAGGTTTGAAACACAGCAAACATCGAAGTTCAAAGTACATTAACCAAAGGAGGGCTGGGCACAAACAATATGACATTATAAAATTTACCAGGTTTGGACATAGAAACAAATTCAGATCATTATCAACCACATAGAGGATTATTTAAGTGGACTTAGAACAGACATCTCTCCATGAGACTCAGTGAATAAGACCCATATCAATAAAACCCATACCTCTTCACAGGTAGAGGTAGGAGACCCAATAAACCAGATTAAACAGGCAGAAGGCAGTGGGGAAGAAGATCCGAGCATAGGAGTCCATTTTGGCAATGCGAATATGTATCCTCCCATGTCTCCAAGCTCCTGTTCGACAATCTTCGAAACAGCAGAAAAAACTGGCACAGTCCTTGCCATCCAGACACTCATAGCCATACTCTTCATCTCTCTCTTGAAGGTGTGTAGCATTGTTCATTTGAATTGTTGCTGACCTTGGGCGGATATCAATGGTAGGGGCCTGGGATGAGGGTAGGGAAGGAGAGGGATCAGTTAGTTATACTTGAGAGATCCTAGACTGTTTTTCCACAATGTCACCAATGTGATGATGAATCTGAAAATGGGTACTCAGGAAATTGCTATGACATCATGATCTACAATGGTAAAATTGAACTTAGAAAGATAGCACATTTGCAGATTTCAAATTTTGAGCTTAAGCAGTGCAGCTGAAAATAATATCATCAAGCTAATAGCTATAGCAAGGAGATTGAACACCAAAATAACTCAAAGTTAAAGATTTAAATCAAACTACATGGAATCTTATTCTAGTAACTATTAGATGTGAAGTTGGTTACATGAAGGCATTTAATGGTGCTGCATGTGAGTGGAACAGATAAATAAAAATGCATCAATTCTGAAATCAAATATTGTGTCATGCTTAGTTATAGGTAAATAGAAAACCCATTACACTGAGCAAATGCATTAAATGCTGTTAATAGAAAATGTTAAAATCTATAGAAATATAGAATTTTCCTGATTTTATACCACAAAAGTATGCCTTATGTTTTAAAGGACTATGACACTTTTGCTAGCATTCACTATCTATAAGCTTAAGAATGTCAACAATGTTTACTACATATGAATGGAAATTTAGAAGAGAATGTTACTACTTGGTAAATTTCCTGCTACACCAATTATTAAATTTCTATAGAACTAAATGATATATTTAATGTTAATTTGGAGGATTTCGTTTTAGGATAACATAAACAGAAATTCTAACATCTCAGAATCAGCTATTATAATTGAATAGAAATCTCATTGTAATATATTATAGTAGAGCCAGCAGACCCAGGGATCACTCTGGAAATAAGGAATGGATATTTTAACTCAAAACCTTTCAAAAAGAATCTTCTTCTTATAGAACTTACAGGTAGAATTAAGAAAAACAGAAATCATTAAGTTTACAAAACAATAATGAACGAATCCATTCTGAACTAGGATTTACAGTTAAATTTTAGTTTTAAAAGAGTGCAAACTTGGTAGGTGTAATGAGTAAGACTTGATCCCACTTTTATTTAAAAAGAGGGAGCTCATTTTGGCTTTGATGGATAAAGCAGCCTCCTTTACCTATAACATTTCATAGGGATTATAACTTTTGAGCTTGTTGTAAGATTAAAACCTATGTGAATTAGAGTATAGTTGCTGAATCAACTCCAGAAGTCTATAGAAATTTCTCCAACATTATCGCTAGTAGAATGCTTAAATGTCTACTCATAAAATAAAATAAAACACCATGTAAGCATTAATAGTTAAATTCAGCAGTTGCATGCAGTGAATTTCCATTCCAAAAACATTATACCTTGAAGGAAAACATCCGAAGAAGCTTTGGGTTTGTAGACAGAAAAGAGAATTGCATTTGTTTTTAATAAAAAGGAGAAAAAAAAAGAAAAGAAAAAAGAGAGAGACAAGATAAATTAAAAATACATTTTGAAAACATAGTAAGTGAAACGAACTGAAATTATAAACACAGAAGGACAGTTCCAAGCTTGGAATAAAGTATTTGCTTAAAGTTGAAAAATGGAATTTTGTAATTACCTAAGAACATTTTAAATAAATTAATCTATGATTATTTACTGAAGAAGCCAGAGTTGTTCCACTGTGAGGAAGTTTCCTATTGCCTAGTTCCCCTGTTTAAAAATACCGTAATTTTATTTTCTAATTATCATCAAGGATAACTTAATGGGTGAGTCTTGACACAATTATCCAAAAGACATATTAAACAGGAACAAACTTTCAGCTTCTCATTCCCAGTTTACTTTCTTGGTAGCTCTGATAAATCATCTAATTGCCTTGAAAAAAGAAGTGCATGAAATTCTCAGGTAATTTCATTTTCTCATTTTATTTTAATCTTGTTCTCCTCTGCCTTTTCTTCTTCTGCCATTTCTATGACCCTGAATTAAGGAATCTGCTTTTGTCTCTGCAACAAAATTCACTCTGGCATAGCTAACAGAGAGGACCAAAGGACTTTTTCCAAAGGACTCATCAGAACTTGTTTGAAAGCCAGTCCTCACATCCTTGTTATAGCTGGCGGGTAATATGCCAACTCTCAATAGAACCACCTTCTTGAGGGAGAGTGAAATGGAAAGTGAACAACAGGGAGCAAACAGAAACAACACAATAAGGAAAATAAAACAAGGACAGAGAAGATAGAAAGTCAGAGAGAGGCAAAATAGACAGGGAAGGAAAGGACTGCATAAAGCATTGTAAATATTTGAGCAATTAAAGACAAGCATTTTTTAAAATCAAGAATAATGATGCTTCTTTCTTTATATGTTACAAAGTCTTATATTCAAATAGACACATTACTCTTGTAGTATTTCACTTGGGTTTCTAGAGATGTATCAGAATACAACCTAGAATCAGCTAAATTCCCTCCTTACAGTTCAGCCTTCAAAGTCTGTGGGTTGGATAGCTAAAGACTATTATGGTCCTAAAAGAAGAAGGCCAGTAAAGTTTGTAAATCCCGGATGGTAAGGTGATTTGCTTTGCCCATGTCTTGGGAGGGAATGGACCTTAACTTTCATCAGCACTTTTATGAGCCAGCCACTTTGTTCAGGTGTGTAAGTGGGTAACTGCATGCTCTCCTCAACACCCACAATAAAAAACAGTTGCTTTAGGCTTTTGGGTTTGTGCCTCATCCTCACCATTTAAAGTTTACTGGCAAGTAGAAGTCATCCTTCCTGTTTACAAATCATGTGACACTGAAATCAATCCAGGCTGGTAACTGTATAAGTCATCAACATCAACAATCATCACCAACTACTAATGTTAAATACATTCATGTAGAGAGTACTATGTGATATTTTGGGGTATTGTTGCCCTTCATTGACACATTTATTTCTCATAGCAGCCCCATAAGACAAGTGTCTTTAAATAATACACATTATATACATAAAAAAAAACTCAAGGAGGCTAAGTAACTTGCCCATATAATAGTAAATCATTTGTTTTAAAAACAAAAAGATACATTTTGAGAATGAAATCAATTGAAATTATCTAGTGACAATACACACACCACACTTCCACACACACACTAAATCTTTTGCAGAAATGTAGTCATCTTTGAAACTTCGAGGACCTAATAGCTTCCTAGTGGAAGGCCTTAGATGGAAGTTTTAATTTAAAACATCAGTAATTTAAAAATATTATTATCGTAGGGCACAGTGGCCATGATTGTGATACCAGCACTTCAGAAGGCTGAGGTGGGTGGATCATCTGAGGTCAGGAGCTCGAGACCAGGCTGACCAATATGGTGAAACCTCGTGTGTACTAAAAATACAATAATTAGCCAGGCTTGGTGGCATGCACCTACAGTCCCAGCTACTCAGGAGGCTGAAGCAGGAGAATTTCTTGAACCCAGGAGGCAGAAGTTGCAGTGAGCTGAGATCATGCCACTGCACTGCAGCCTGGGCGACAGACTGACACTGTATTTCAAAATATATATATATATATATACACACATACATATATACACACATATATATCTGTGTATATATATATATAAAATTGTAAGAGGGCAGAAAAATCAGTGAAACCTGGAATAATAGAAGATGAATATATTTCTTTTTTTTTTTTTTTTTGAGACGGAGTTTCGCTCTTGTTACCCAAGCTGGAGTGCAATGGCGCGATCTCGGCTCACCGCAACCTCCGCCTCCTGGGTTCAAGCAATTCTCCTGCCTCAGCCTCCTGAGTAGCTGGGATTACAGGCACGCGCCACCATGCCCAGCTAATTTTTTGTATTTTTAGTAGAGACGGGGTTTCACCATGTTGACCGGCATGGTCTCGATCTCTTGACCTCGTGATCCACCCGCCTCGGCCTCCCAAAGTGCTGGGATTACAGGCGTGAGCCACCGCGCCCGGCCCCAGATGAATATATTTCTTAACAATGGTTTTAGTCTCCACAAAATAGAGCAGGTCATTATATCTGTATAAGAATTCTGACAGAGAGAGAAAAATAGAATCAGATCCGAGTCTCTCTCAAGTAATTAATGATCATAAATGAATCCTTATGGCCTGGCTACACTCATACATTCTGTTTTCATCTTGGAGCCCAAACTGCTGAACCTTAGCCCACAGATAGGCTAATGAAAACAAACTAAACCAAAATCATAAAAATTTCAATGGTCCCAATAGGAAATGATACATACAGGATTTTTCTTCTTTTTATCTTTATCCTTGCTTGGTTTCCGGTTGCTGACAAAATAATGCAAGGTGCCATACTCCACCAAAGCAGAGAAGACGAAGATGAAACAAACAGATACAAAGAGGTCCATCGCTGTGACATAGGAGACTTTGGGGAGCGATTTCCGGGCAATGGTGCTGAGGGTGGTCATTGTCAAGACAGTGGTGATACCTGAAGAGAGGAGCAATGAAACAGGTCATGTGACTGCATAAGCAAATTGGGTAACTGAGTCACTTGTGAAACTACACTTGTTTCATGACCTGTGATAGACAGGTTCTGCAATGGGAAAAGAGGTATAAGTGGAATTAATTCACATTATTTACAAATATTTATTGCCTGTCTACTATACATCAGTTGAAATGACAAACACTCATGAATAGATTTGCTCTGGCCTTTATGTACCTTATATTTTAGTGAGAGAGATACCCTGTGAATCAAGTCAACAAAGAAAACTATAATGTCGCATTATGGTATGTGCCATGGAGAATACAGGGATGTGAGAATCTATTGAGATGGAATGCTCAGAGAAGACTTTTTTTGAGGAGTTGGTGTTTAAAGTAAAGCTTAAATCTAAGAAGAAACTAACTTTTTGATTATTATTAAATTAAGGGAGGGTTCTGAGAAAGAGAAATCTTGTCTGTTTTAAAATTTTTAGAAGACCTGGCACCTGGGGAGGGACAAGAAGATTAATGTGATTTTGGTTAAAAAAAAAAAAAGTTATAAAATGTGGCACATCTAAACAGTTTACATTTTATTCAAAGTCCAAAGAGAAATTAATCAAAGATGCTAAGGAGGTAGGTTATGTGAAAGTGACATGCTTGATTGATGAATTCTTTTAGATTATTATAGGATTAAAATAAGTATCTCAGAAGTAGCATAATAAGTAATATTTACTGAAAACTTCCTTCTGTCAAGCACAATGATAAGTACTTTATGTGCACTGTTTCGTTGAATCTTCACAGCAGGTATTTTCATTCCAATTTTATAGACAAGAAGAACAAGGCTAAAGGACCAGCTCCGGATCCGATAGTTAGTAAGTATCAGACAGAACTGAACACAGAAATTACATGTTTTCAAAGCTCTTATTTTACTAATTATACAACAGCACCTAAGCAAACCTGTCCTCTCCAGTGGTTGTTTAGTGACAGAGAACAATATCAAGACAACCTATATTCATCAACCAGAGAAGGATAAGGAGCATTCCCGAGTAAAAGTTGTGTTATTGGCCAGGCGTGGTGGCTCACGCCTGTCATCCCAGCACTTTGGGAATCCAAGGCGGGTGGAACACCTGAGGTCAGAATTCGAGACTAGCTTGGCCAACATGGCAAAACTGTGTCTCTACTAAAAATATAAAAAATTAACTGGGCGTAGTGGTGCTACTAGTAGGCGCCGAGGCAGGAGAATTACTTGAATAGAGGAGGCAGAAGTTGCAATAAGCAGAGATTGTGCCATTGCACTCCAGACTGAGTGACAGAGCAAGACTCTATCTCAAAAAAAAAAACAAAGTTGGCCGGGCGCGGTGGCTCACGCCTGTAATCCAGCACTTTGGGAGGCCAAGGCGGGTGGATCATGAGGTCAAGAGATCGAGACCATCCTGGTCAACATGGTGAAACCCCGTCTCTACTCAAAATATGAAAAATTAGCTGGGCGTGGTGGCACGTGCCTGTAATCCCACCTACTCAGGAGGCTGAGGCAGGAGAATTGCCTGAACCCAGGAGACGGAGGTTGCGGTGAGCCGAGATCGCGCCATTGCACTCCAGCCTAGGTAACAAGAGCGAAACTCCGTCTCAAAACAAACAAACAAACAAACAAACAAAACAAGGTTGTGTTATTTATATTAAAGGCAACATGGATTCAGTATTCAAATAGGTTTTAGTATTCAGTATTCAAATAGGCGATAGGAATGTAAATCATCTTAAGAGTCTAGGCCTCAGTTTTCTCATCTGTTGGACTAACTCTTTGAAGGTCCACCTCGCTTACCAGTCTACAATTCTAGTTCAGAATTTCTAATCCTGAGTGGACGCATCTTTCTGTACTCTAAAAGCAGTAATCCCACACTTTATCATCTCCAGGTTTGTGATTTATATTTCTTACGGGGGACAGAAAAGAAAAAAAGAACGAAGTTTCCATTATTTAATGATGTGCAATTATAACTATTACTACTAACCAAGAAACTTCTAGGGGACAGTCAGATTCTCCCGTCTCAAACAGCAGTGCTAGGGAAACTAGGATGAAACAGGTAGAGAGACTTGGAGAGCAAGAGAAGAAGATGATACAGAGAAAAGCCCAGTAACATACAGGAAAAGAAGAAAAGCTTTTATTCTCTAAGAAGTAGGTAACTGGTAGAATATGCTTAGAAGAAAACTGAGAGGAGCAAAAACACTCCTGAAGAAAGGATGAGTAAGAGGAGATAAAATTGCCATTATCTTCCTAATCATTTTCAAGTCTTTGTCAGAGTCATTTTTGAAGAGGTTAGGTACATTTCCAAGAATTATGTGTTTCTCTTGGGTCATTTAATTGTAACTTACTGTGAAAGTTTCCTAAATACACATTGTGTTATGAAATTCCAGAGAGTGGAAACGCTAACGCTGGTTGAAATAACTATAGAGGGAGGGTAGCCTTTGATAGAGGAAAGAGGTGATCAAGGGAACTACGTCTAGAAATACCATTGTCCTTTTTCTATACTATTACCAATTAGGTAATAACCAATCTCCCTTTCTAGTCTGTATACTGTATGACAACAGAATCTGTCCTGATGACTATTATAACCCTACAGTGGAGTAGCATGCTGGGACTCAGTAAATATTTATTCAATGAATGTGTGAAACAGTGAATCAATGCGTAGTATATACACGAAAGATCAAAGATGCTCAATCTACATTTAAGAATAGGAATCCGTAATTATGACTTTTGGGAGATAGTTTTAATTGCAAATAACAGTAGCTAACATTTACTGATCTTTTCCTTTGGCCAGGTACTGTGTCAAGCACTTTATCTCACAAGAGCCTCACAATGATTCTATAATGTAATTATTGTTATTATTATTATTACATGTGACAAACACTGAACATTGGAAGAATAAAAACTTGCTCAACATAGTAAGTGATGGGAGATGAGATACAAACCTAGGCAGCCTGGCTTCAAATGCTGTGCTCAGAAACATAGTATTTTAGCCCCATAAATAGATGGAAAATATGCAGCATGAAGCGCTAGATAGATGGGATCTATTGTAGATTCGTGACTAGGGAGGTGATATAGGTCTGGGGTCTTCCATGTTGTCAGGGTAGAACATTAAGGAGGTTTGAGATCCTGATCCATAAACTAGGGGTGATGGTGGTAGTGATGGGGAAACTTATAAGTCTCTTGTGAAGATTTAATTTAAAAATGAGCACAGGGTACCAATACCTACTAAAATCCCAGTAAATATTAGGTATTGGAAAGTTTTATTTCTTAAACTAAAAATATTTAATTAGGTTGTCTGTGCACTAATTCATGTAAAAGTTTCTCATTGTACCTAATGACAACTGATATTTTTGCAGAGAATTGAAAGACTAAATTGGCACCTTGACCTTTGTTTTACAATCAGGCCTGAGGCCATACTTGACCCTTGACAAGTGGACGTATCAGTATTTGTGGTAGATATCATAGATGAGTTCATTTATTAAAAATGTGGGATGTGATAATTTGGGAGAAACAAATTCTGACATGAAGTTAAACACTGATCCAGCAAATTGGGAAAATGTTATTTAGGCTACACAGGCATTCATCACAGCCATGTAAAAGTAGACTCTTGAAGAACTGCCTCATGGTATTTTCAGGGCTGTGCCTGGAGCCACAGGAAAGAGAACTGCAATGACATCAATAATGAGAGGCAGAGCAGTGACGGTTTTAACTGGCTTCTCAACCAACAATAAGACAGTTCCAATTCTCATAAGTAAATAAGACTTTTCTTAGCTGGGTAAATGAAATATATCCATAGCTTTTACCAGTTCCTCTGCTCCTGGCATGAAGTAAGCTCTTCCAGGGATGTTACTTCACCTCAAATCAGTTGGGTGAAAAATACCAAATGGTATTTTCATTTCATTCATTGTTACTATGCCAGAAATATGCCTCATCAACTACCACCTGGGCACCAAACTACATTCACTTTTATATGCTCCAAGATGATGGCTGCCCATACTCTAGGACTCTGTGAAAACAACCAGTATCTCTAAGCCACGTGGATAAATTTATCTCATTCATCAAACAACTTGGCCTAACTATTCTGTGGCAAGAAGCTTAAAGCCTACAAGTGTTTAAGGTCATCTCATTTAACTGGACCGTAAACACTGGAAAAAGTAATGGAACTCAATGAAATCTAGAGCAGTATTCTAAAAGTTTACTGCACATTTGAATCACCTGGGGATTTTGTTGTTGTTTTTCTTTTCCTAAAAAATTTATTTATTATACTTTAAGTTCTGGGGTACATGTGCAGATCATGCAGGTTTGTTACATAGGTATACACATGCCATAGTGATGGTTTGCTGTATCCATCACCCCGTCGTCTACATTAGGTAGTTTTCCCAATGCTATCCTTCCCCAATCCCCCCACCCCTGCTATTCCTCCCCTAGCTCCCCACCTGTCAGGCCCCGGTGTGTGATGTTCCCCTCCCTGTGTCCATGTGTTCTCATTGTTCAGCACCCACTTATGAGTGAGAATATGCGGTGTTTGGTTTTCTGTTCTTGTGTCAGTTTGCTGAGAATGATGGTTTCCAGTAGTTGTTTTTCAATCCTAACACCAAAGTCATGTTCTAGACACATTAGAAAAGCATTTCTTGGGGTTGAACTAAATCATTTGCACTTTAAAAAATCCTCTAGTGACTTAAATGTGCAATTAAATTCAAGGAGCACTGATCTAGAAAAGTGAGACAGCAAAGTTAAAATGGAGAAACTGGCTCAGCTCAGCTTTTCACCTGTATGCACAATTGGCCTTCAACAAGGCCTCCCACCCAGAGCAAACCTATGTCCCAACAGCTGAGGTGTAGATCTACCACCTCCTTATGTTGTGATCTTGTGTCCTTGCAGCACCTCTGCTTCCTTAGCTCAGCTCTAAAAACTGTGATAGCAATGATCAGTACAGCAATTTCTACATGCAGGTATTGTGAAGAATAGAAAAGACATAGAGACCATATTGAGCATTTCTGACTTACAGATTACAAACAAACAGAAGCACCTATCTGCTATTTGCTCAAGGGCCTCTCTCTCATTCCTTGAGTCACTCACCTTGATCTCTTCTTCCACCATGATCTCTTGACAGTGAATACTTATTTACTGAGTCGGTTAAATGAGCTACCCAAGCAATCATAAGAGAGATTTTGGCCGGCAAGAATCCAGGCTTCAAGAGGAGATATTGATTGGAAATCTCTTCCTCAAAATGTTTTTGGGAAAAGGATGATTGGCATATGTCAATGTATTTGTTCCATCCATTCATAAGTGTATACATCAATTAAACAATTATTTGAGGTACCAGCCATGTTCCAGGCACTGTACTAGAGAGGTACAAGACTGACATTCTGATGAGAGAGACATAGAAGCATGTAATGCAGTACATTTCACTCACAGTGACAAGTAATAATCTTCAAGTAATAGGCTCAACATATTTGGGGTTTGTTTCAGCATGTAGCATTAGACAAGATATTTTAATTTTTGAGAAGGACTTGTAACACAAAGTACCACATATAACAGAAAAAATCAAAATAACTTCCTTTTGAAACAGATGGGAAACTAAATTAGGTTTGGAAGAGGACAGATATGCAAATAATGTCTTTTTTCCTCCAGTAATCACTTCTGCCCTCAGCTTAATAACTTAGTACATACCATTTTGTCAGAAAATGACTATAGTAGCCAACATTTCTGAGGCTTTATTATGTTACCTGCACTTTGCATCGAATAACTTATTTAACCCTAGTAGAACCCACTAAGTTAGGTACAGGAAATGATGCATGTTTTATATGTGAGGAAACTGTGAATTAGAGATTAAACGACATTCCAAAGTTATACTAAATGTGTTATGTCAAACCCAGATTTGTGGGACTTCGAAACCCAATTTCCTAGCTATTATACACTACTGCCTCTTTAGACAGAGTTAGCAAGAGATATGGTTCTAGGTTTTACATAGCTGATGAAAGGGTGTTGAATTTATTCATTTCTCACTGGCTTTATTTTTAGTTAAGGTTTAAAAAATTTCATGTGTTGGGCTTTGTTTTAGTCTGTGTAAGACATCTTCCCCATGGGAAGAAAAAGATGTGAAAAGTCAAGGCAAAGATCACCATGTATATTAGATTGAGCAAAGTTAAAAGTCTCTTTTCCCATAAAAATTCCACAGATAAATATGTTTTCTCAAAAATGCTTTTTTCAGTGGCTCTTCTATAAAGAGCCAGTTACTTCAAATGTGATCCCAGTAATTACGCATGTAGAAAATAGCCAACAGCCAATGGTGTGCTGGTAAATGTGTAACAATTAACTCTAGAAAAAAGAAGGCCCTGATTTTTATTGGTTCCATGTTGTTAATATTTCCATCTTGGCTGATTAACTACCAATCTGACATCACAGAATACAAAGTTGGGAAGAGATAAACACAATCAGCTTTCACGAGCTGGTGTGAGTAGCTTCAGTATATTACCCAGAGACCTAAACAAACAAATAGGTTAGTATTAAAAGGGTTTTTAAAAAATAGCTAGCTAAAATATCTTAAGAAAAGTTACTCAAGAAAACCTGTCAAGGAGAACCAAACTACAGAAGTAGAAAACATTAAACACTGTTTTTTAAAAATTCTAATTCTCTTGAATATAAAACAAATGATATTTCTATGTAATTGCTGACTAAATTTAAAGCAGATCAACATAGAAAAAGAAATAAAAATTACTTGTATTTGGTACGTATCTTAAGAAACTGCAACATAAACCAAGATGTCTCACCTAAAGATGTTCTGGCTGGAACAGCATCCTTATTAATCCAGAAAGACACCCAAGATAGGACAACAATGAGTGTGCAGGGGATATAGGTCTGGATGGTAAAGTACCCCATTCTTCTGCTCAGATCAAAGTAGACACACATGACCACATAATCTCCTGGAACAGAGCAAAGATAGCACCATACAACCTTTTATCAATCACTGGAAAGCATTTAAAAATAAGCATATATTCAATAATCTTGCACACACATTTAAATTGAGAGTTTTCTACAAGTGATACGCTAAAAACTATTTTTGCCCACTTAGGTTAAAAAACAAAAACGAAACACAACCTGAACTGAATCCTGACCCTTTTAGAAGCAATTTTTCTACTCGATGGAAGGAAACATTTTTAGCATATTGACCTTATTTTCTTCTTTCAGATGATTTCCGATGCCTTAGCTTCCCACTTCACAAATATCATAAAAATGTTTGTGTGCTGAGGATGGCAGAGAACAGTATTTCTACACTATACATATCTTGTTTGCATTCATTCTAGGTTTTGTAACAATTTCCTTTTATTTCTTAGGACAAAATCTTATCTATGAAAACCAGAGAGGAATATCCTGGTGCTTGACACAAATAAATAAATATTTTACTCAGAATTTACAGCTAAATTCCTTTGATGAGACATTTTTCACATGGCCATTGAATCACATGGCTTTCCTTTACAGCAGTTACTTTAAATTTTAAGTGTTCATTCATGTGGTGATTTTTGCAGTATCTGTCCCCCTACTGGACTCCATCTGCATGAGTCCACAAACAGTGCCCATTTAAGCCTACCATTGCAATCCAGTACTTAGCATTCTGCATGACTCCAGACAGGCATTAAGTAACATTTGTCAAGTAATTGTGCAAATGAATGAATGCCTTTATAAATTTTACACATAAAAAGCCTCTAAAAATAAAGAAGATATATTATGGAACGTTTGAATTAAAAAGAGAAATTTATGTAAATAATCCAGAGAATATGTTAAGACAAAGTACTAAAGGAATAAAGGAATAACCATATAGCAAGGTATGAGAACAATTCACTGGGACACAATTTGAAGTCTCTGATTTCTTAAAATCATGATGTACGTGTTGCTCTTAAAATTCCGTGGCCTTCACTTTGAATTATTCCAAGCAAAGTTTTAAAGCATTTGAATATTAAAATCAGAAAATACACTACAGAAACGCATCCCAGTTACTACACATCTTTTAATACTCAGAGAACATCCGTTTCAAATATTGTATCTGCACTCACAATGTGAGGTGAATAAATGAGATAGCTTTTCAAATGTTGCTCCTTTTTTTTTTTTGGCTAAATTATATTTTGCCCTAAAATACATAGATAATTAAATTCAAATCATATCTTTTAGCTTAATTACTTGGCTTTATGCCTACATTTCTCTACTTATTTGGCTGATTTAATCTGATTTGAAAATAAGGTGCCCTAGAAGCCTCATGCAGAGAAAATTGACTTAGCAGGGTGAGTAGAAAAACTACTCAGGCTAGTTTTTCTTTTCCACTCTCAAGCTTCACCCCATGCCCCTCAAAGCTGCTGAAATAGCCCTTTATTAGCTGCTCTTTGAGGGAGTAGACTGTCCTCTAACCTTGCAGTGTTTCCTAAGTGGGGTCTTGAATGCTCCTTAACAGTGCCTTTTGGAAGACTGGCATATAGTTACTTGTTTAAGTACGACCTGGTTGAGGTAGTGATCAAGACTTAGCACTGATCGGGGAATTAGGCTTCCAATGGGACATCAGTTTAATCCCAGAGATCAATAAGTAGCAATTATTTAGCAATTGTGCCTAAAGACTTGAAGGTAGAAATTTAATTTTTTATCAATGATAATATATTTCAGTTAATTCCCACAGCATATGCTCCTCTGTGTTAATTTATTGAACATAAGCTATTTACAGACACAGCATTTCATAAATCATTTCGGTCTTTGCTTTTGTCCTAAATTGGAATATAATAGACACAGGCTATGATTGAAGAGCAAAAGGATTTAATTTGAGATGACCTTTATTAACACCCATCTTTTTCTTTCTCATTTCTTTGATCAGAATACTAAAGGCAAATGCATCCTTTCTTATTCCAGATAGGAAGAGCAAAGTAATAAAGGAAGTTTTTCTATTTAAATAATAACATTTATGGGTAACTTTTCTCTTCCTATTTTCCAAGTCTTTGAGCTTTCTGCACATTTTAAATGTGTTTAAATAAAAAATTATGAATTATAATGTTTTAAATAAAGCTAGACAATTTTAGTAACTTCTTTTCACCTTTCATTTGAGTGAATGAGGATCTGCACTTTGGCATTAATGATCTGACACTTTTAAAGGTAAACCTTAATTTTGCCCAAAGTTAACAAGATAATTATCTCAATTTAATTCTCCACTTCCCTTTAGGTCAGAGTCTAAACTTCTATGGTCTACTTATCTATCAATTTCTATTATAAGGTAATGGCTTCTGAGCATCTTTCATCTTTGCCAGTAAGTCTAAAGCTTTTATACCAGTGGATTATGGATTCAAACTTGAGAACAAGCCATTTAAAGGCAAAGCAGCTTCACAGTGACAGCCTGATGCCTGTCATATCTCCAAGGCCACTTCGCTTTTGGTATTCCTAAAAACTCTTGGGCTAAAGAGCCTATAAAATCAAATCCCCTTAAAGTGCCGCATCAGTGATTCCCAAGCCCAAAAGGTTTAAATGCCAAGCAAGTCAAAGGTGATTATTTCTGCCACTTCAAATTTATTCCTTCTATTGATTTATCCTAACATATGACATTAAAGTCATAGTATTTTACATATTCATTTCATTCCTGCTTTGGTCTTAATTTAGAATCTATAGATGTAGGCTATGATTGAAGAGTGGAGACATATTAACACCCATTAATATTTATCTTTTTTTTGTGAGATTCTTATGTCTAGTTTTAGGAAGAGATTATCAATGTCAGTTGTTTTTAAGCTGTAGTGGTAAATAATCATGATAGTTTTAAAATTTAATATGTGGTGGAGTGTTTAGGTTTCTATTTCCTACATGAAACTATCTCATTTTAGAAACTTGAAGATTCCATGGTAAAGAAATCTTTCCCTCTATTAAATCCTTGAAATAATAGGAAATAATTTTCTTTTTTCTTTTTTTTTTTTTATTGCATTTTAGGTTTTGGGGTACATGTGAAAAACATGCAAAGTTGTTGCATAGGTGCATTCATGGCAGTGTGATTTGCTGCCTCCCTCCCCCTCACCCATATCTGGCATTTCTCCCCATGCTATCCCTCCCCAACTCCCCCCACCGCTGTCCCCCCCACTACCCCGCAACAGACCCCCGTGTATAGTGCTCCCCTCCCTGTGTCCATGTGTTCTCCTTGTTCAACACCCTCCTATGAGTGAGAACATGTGGTGTTTGGTTTTGTGTTCTTGTGTCAGTTTGCTGAGAATGATGGTTTCCAGGTTCATCCATGTCCCTACAAAGGACGCGAACTCCTCATTTTTAATGGCTGCATAATATTCCATGGTGTATATGTGCCACATTTTTCCTGTCCAGTCTATCATCGATGGGCATTTGGGTTGGTTCCAGGTCTTTGCTATTGTAAACTGTGCTGCAATGAACATTCGTGTGCATGTGTCCTTATAGTAGAACGATTTATAGTCCTTTGGATATATGCCCAGTAATGGGATTGCTGGGTCAAATGGAATTTCTATTTCTAGGTCCTTGAGGAATCGCCACACTGTTTTCCACAGTGGTTGAACTAATTTACACTCCCACCAACAGTGTAAAAGTGTTCCTATTTCTCCACATCCTCTCCAGCATCTATTTTCTCCAGATTTTTTAATGATCGCCATTCTAACTGGTGCGAGATGGTATCTCAATGTAGTTTTGATTTGCATTTCTCTAATGACCAGTGATGATGAGCATTTTTTCATATGCTTGTTGGCCTCTTGTATGTCTTCTTTTGTAAAGTATCTGTTCATGTCCTTCGCCCATTTTTGAATGGGCTTGTTTGTTTTTTTCTTGTAAATCTTTTATAGCTCGTTGTAAATTCTGGATATCAGCCCTTCGTCAGATGGGTAGGCTGCAAAAATTTTTTCCCATTCTGTTGGTTGCCGATTCACTCTATTGACTGTTTCTTTTGCCATGCAGAAGCTGTGGAGTTTGATTAGGTCCCATTTGTCTATTTTGGCTTTTGTTGCCAATGCTTTTGGTGTTTTGGTCATAAAGTCCTTGCCTACGCCTATGTCCTGAATGGTTTTGCCTAGGTTTCCTTCTAGTGTTTTTATGGTGTTAGGCCTTATGTTTAAGTCTTTAATCCATCTGGAGTCAATTTTAGTGTAAGGTGTCAGGAAGGGGTCGAGTTTCTGCTTTCTGCATATGGCTAGCCAGTTTTCCCAACACCACTTATTGAACAGGGAATCCTTTCCCCATTGCTTGTTTTTATCAGGTTTGTCAAAGATCGGGTGGTTGTAGATATGTTGTGTTGCCTCCGACGCCTCTGTTCTGTTCAATTGGTCTATATCTCTGTTTTGGTACCAGTACCAAGCTGTTTTGATTACCGTAGCCTTGTAGTAGAGTTTGAAGTCTGGTAGTGTGATTCCTCCTGCTTTGTTCTTTTTGCTTAGAATTGACTTGGCTATGCGGGCTCTCTTTTGGTTCCATATGAAGTTTAAGGTGGTTTTTTCCAGTTCTGTGAAGAAGGTCATTGGTAGCTTGATGGGGATAGCGTTGAATCTGTAAATTACTTTGGGCAGTATGGCCATTTTCATGATATTAATTCTTCCTAACCATGAACATGGAATGTTTCTCCATCTGTTTGTGTCCTCTCTTATTTCGTAAAATACTGGCAAGCCGATTGCAACAGCACATCAAAAAGCTTATCCACCATGATCAAGTAGGATTCATCCCGGGGATGCAAGGCTGGTTCAATATACGCAAGTCTATAAATGTAATTCACCACATAAACAGAACCAAAGACAAAAACCACATGATTATCTCAATTGATGCAGAGAAGGCCTTCGACAAAATTCAACAGCCCTTTATGCTAAAAACTCTCAATAAACTAGGTATCGACGGAACGTACCTCAAAATAATAAAAGCTATTTATGACAAACCAACAGCCAATATCATACTGAATGGGCAAAAACTGGAAGCATTCCCTTTGAAATCGGGCACTAGACAAGGATGCCCTCTCTCACCACTCCTATTCAATATAGTACTGGAAGTTCTAGCCAGAGCAATCAGACAAGAAAAAGAAATAAAGGGTATTCAATTAGGAAAGGAGGAAGTCAAATTGTCTCTATTTGCAGACGACATGATTGTATATCTAGAAGACCCTATCATCTCAGCCCAAAATCTCCTGAAACTGATAAGCAACTTCAGCAAAGTCTCAGGATACAAAATCAATGTGCAAAAATCACAAGCATTCCTATACAGCAATAATAGACTTAAAGAGAACCAAATCAAGAACGAACTGCCATTCACAATTGCTACAAAGAGAATAAAATACCTAGGAATACAACTAACAAGGAACATAAAGGACCTCTTCAAGGAGAACTAGGAAATAATTTTCTAATTACCAATCATGAAAACATACTATGTGTAGACACTGGGATGAATGGTTTGCATATATTATCTATAAACATCCTAAATGCTTTGTCAGGATGGTGAAAAAATGAAGTATGAAATATATCTTCACTTTGTTCCTCTCTCATCATTCTTATTCAACTTAAACATAGTTGAATAAAGTATATCTTATTCTGCTTGGTTAACTTTGAAGGTATAAATAGTGTTGCACTCTTCTTTACATTCCTTTCTCTAGCTCCTGTTTTAAGCCCACAGATATTTTTAATCACTGCTATGCATAGAGCAGTGTATTAGGTAATGTGGAGAATAAAACCTAGGGGGCCTCATTACTGATTTTAAATTAAATGTGTTAAAAGGACAAATGATGGTTTTCTTTCTATAACCCAGATAAAGAGAGATGTTCTAGGACAATGCATTAGATCCAGCTTTAGCATCCCTCATTAAACACTTGAACTGGGGGCAAAATTCCATGAGGCTGATTTTGACCAAAGGCAGGCAGGAGAGTTGATTGACTGAGTTTTCATTTGGGAAAACTGTTTTCTGAGATTAGACCTGTACTCACTCTAAGACACAAATAAATTCAAGATGGACCAAAGATTCAAATTTATGAGCAAATATAAATACTACGGAATGAAAACTATAGAATATCTACATAATCTTAGTGTGGAAAATGCTTTGTCAAGTATAACATAAAATTTAAAAGGCATAAAGGAAAAAATACAGGTTGATTGTGTAAAATGTAACTGGAAGATGGACATACTTGTCTGACTACAACATTCAAAACCAATCTACTCTTCATCTTGTGCTGAGACCTTGTGGTGGTGTTAAGAAAATGAAGAAGTCTTCCACCACTCCCAAGAAGAATAAGCACAATAGAAAGGTTAAGCTTGCTGTCCTGAAATATTATAAGGTGGATGAGAATGGCAAAATTAGTTGCCTTGGTCGAGAGTGCCCTTCTGATGAATGTGGTGCTGGAGTGTTTATGGAAAGCCACTTTGACAGACATTACTGTGGCAAATGTTGTCTGACTTACTGCTTCAACAAACCAGAAGATAAGTATGAGTTAATAAAAAACATGAACTAAAAACAACAACAAAAAGACTTCTGTATTATCAAGACTGCTGGCTGAGCATGGTGGCTCACACCTGTAATCCCTGCACTTGGGGAGCACAAGTCACATGGATTGCTTGCATCCAGAAGTTCAATAAAAGCCTGGGCAACATAGTGAAACCCATCTCTACAAAAAATTAGCCAGGCATGGCAGCATGCGCCTGTAATCCCAGCTACTTCAGGTACTGAGTTGGGAAGACCCCTTGAACCTGTGGGGTGGAATTTGCAGTGAGTGGAGATCCTTTTACAGCACCTCAGACTCCTGCATTCCAGCATCAGGGACACAGTGAGACTTTGTTTCAAAAAAAAAAAGAAAGAAAAAGAAAGAAAGAAAGAAGGAAGGAAGAAAGAAAGAGAAACACTGCTATAACTAGTTTTAAAAGGCAAAACTCCACATTTGAGTGTGGTGAGATATTTCCAAAATAAATAAGAATTCAAAGGCTAATATCACCAAATACATAAAGAATTCCCATTTGTCATTGAGAAAAAATACTAAATTTTTAACTAAGCTAAAAGAAAATGAAGACCTTATACATACATATGTATGAAAACTCAGCTTTAGAAGGGATCAGTGAAATCTAACATCAAATAATAGTATTTCATTTTTAGCCTGGCAGATTGAGGAAAAACCAAATGTATTGGTGATGTTGGTGGGGATACACATTGATGTGGACTTTCAGGAAGATAATCTGGAAGTATATAGAAACATATATATATATTTTAATTCTTGGATAAACACTACAGAAACAAAAAGTTTTCAAATATTGCTATTCAATTGGCACCAAAATTTTCTCATGGTTTGTTATGTGCCCAGAAGTCTAAGTAGAATACCCAATCTTTGGGCAGAATCCCAATCCCTGAGCTTAAAGGATCCAGAACATTGTTGTGAAGAAAATATTCCCAAATTAATCAGCTGCTAACTTCTATAAATGCTACTCTCAAGCAGTTTCTGCATTCATCACCTGCCCACCATTCTCAGGGGCTGTTTATTCTCTCTTAACTCTTCTGGAATACATTCAACATCTCCTGCCAACCAGGTCCTGTGCGGTCAAGAGAGGGGAAAATATATATAGCTAAGTTCTAGTTTTGCCATCAAGGATTTGTCAGGCTAAGAAAGTCATGTCAATACATTCTCACTACATAATGGCACAATAGCTCTAATATAACAGGTACATCCTAATTTATCTTACATACCATAAGGAAACCTTCTGACAGGCATATTTTTGAAAATTCTGAGTAAAAAAGCCTATCTTCACTAAACTTAAATAGGTCCATGCTCCTCGTCAGAAAATGTCCAGGCTTCTAAACCTGGCATCAAGGCTGTATATCTAAATTTAGTCTGAGCCTTTCTCTCTCATTATTCTATTTGTGTCCTGTAAGCCCTAGACAAATAAATTAAATATTTTTATTTCATGTCTCTATGATTTTTCTGTCTTTATTCTTCCTGCCATCATCTCTCTCCTAGATTGCTGAATAATCTCTTTAGTCCTTTTCTTCATTCCAACTTTCTGACCCCCCATATCACCACCACCACCACCACCACTCCACACACATATACTCCACAATGCGTCTATACCTGTGCTATCTAAAATGCTAGGCTTCTTAAACATACTTTAAAATTTAAAAAAAATTTAATTTCTTAGTTGCACAAGTTACATTTCAAGTGCGCAAGAGCCACACGTAGCTAGTGACTAGTATATTGGAAAGTACAGATGATAGAGCAGTTTCTTCGTCATAGAAAGTTTAATTAGACAGTGCTAAACCAAGCTTTTCTGTCTAGAATACCTATCTGTTCAGGTCATTCCCCTAGAGCATCTCAGTATGAAATTCACGCTGCTTAACATGTGATTCTGGCCCGGTTTGCTTTGATCCACCCTGAAGCATCCCAGCTTTATAATCACCCACCTCTTAGCCCAGCTATATGATTTACTTTCTGCTTTTCCAAGGGGAAACTTCTCATTATTTTGCCCCTGTTTGCAATATGTTGCTCTCAACTTCTAAAATGTTCTCTACCCCTCTGATTATGCCATATACATATAAATACCTCCAAACTCTTCAATAATTGCCCGCTGATATCAGGACACACTAAAATTCTTTAGCTTGTTCTCTAAGGCTTCATAGGTTGTTTTGTTTTGTTTGTTTTTCCCTCACTATATTCCCAGACTCATATTAAATAGTGTTTCTTCACTTATTGGGGTTCTTGTAGTTCTTGACATGCCTTCCTCATGCTTCCTCTCCCCACAGGGTTCTTTCACCTGCTGCCTCCTCTGGCTCAAACTCTAGTATCTCATCTTTCTTTACTCAATTAACTCCATTCATTTTTCAAATGTCAATTAATGTGTCTCATCATGGAAGAAGCCTTGATTACATCAAATGTCCTCAGTAAGACATCATAGTAAAAACTCAGTAAGATCACAATAAAAATATATGATTGTGAATAGTGGATTATAGTCTAGATTATAATTATTTTATGGGCTCTATGAGGGATGTAGCTGTACCTATTTTGCTCACTATTTTCTTCTCAGCATCTAATACAGTGCCTGGGACATAGAGGGGAATTCAACAATTATTTGTTAAATAAATAAACGCTTTAGTTCAGAATGACATGAAGAAAATTCTAGATGAGCTATACACCAGAAGTCTTTAAGATCGAGGTGGAGATCAACATGGGCTTTTAAGATATTAAACTTTACATTACAAATTACCGCCTCTGGAAAAAAATGTGCTGAACTTAATGTCAATGGATATAAGGTCACAATGAGCTGTTAGCAATCCTAACTGCTTGCCAAGAAAAAAAATAGAGACGGGAAATCAGCTTTATCAGAGTGGCTGCATTATGTTTAGTAAACAATCATTTAGTGATTTGAGTTTCTCAGCCAGATCCATTAGTGAAAGAAGAGAACAAAGGGGTTTGGCTGCTAAAACACAAGTGTCACTTTCTGCCAAGTCCACTAGGTGTGTTTTCATTTAAAAAGTTTGCCATTTTGATTTTATCTGTTAAGTGCATGAAGAAGGACAAAATAGCAATTGAGGGAAATATAATAAAAAATAAAAAGTGCATTAAGGTAATTTTTCTGGTTTAAATTTATCTTTCAAAGACTCTATCTGAATCTCAACCGAGGGCAGAGGTTGGGAACTATAGTGAAGAATGGGAACTGCTTTGAATCCGTTTCCCTCGAAGGGGAGCAGTCATTTGCTCCCTGCAGGCTGCTGAGGAGGGATGGTCTTAGTCTCCTAGCTTAGATGGCTGTATTTTGGACAAAGGTATTTCTCTGGAAAAAGTGGCAAGTAGTGAGCTCTCGGCAGTCAACCCTTAAGCATCTGGGAGATGGGTGTGTGAGTTCAAGGAAGGTGAGAGGCTGGCAGGGGCATCAACAGTATCTACTGCAAGGGTAGATATCAGATCAACTGGGTTCAAAATTTGAATGCTGTCACTAACTGGTTGTGTGATTTCAGGCAACCTGCTTAAGTCTCTGAGTCTCAACTTCTTTATCTATAAAGTAAGAGTAATAATAGAATCCACTTCACATCGATATTGTGAACATAAAAAGAATTAATATACACACCATTCTTGGTACAATTCCTGTCACATAGGACAGTACAGTAATGTCAGTTATGACAAGGCAGAGTAATCTATGTAATATGATTAAACACTGTTTTGACCCATAATAAACATGGGAGAAACTTACTAAATATTCAAAAGAGAATTAGAGTTAGAAAGGGTCTTAGACTTCATCTACATTAATCAATTCTATTCTCTTGAAGATTAAGCAGTTGAGGTTCATCAAAGAAGGATGCTTTATCCAAAGCAGGTCCAAGATTCCTGCATCGCAAACACATACTCCTGTAAAAAATAGCCTCTGCATTCTAAATCGGTGGTTAGGACCATGACGATAAATCCAAAAAAACAAACAAAAACAATGTGGAAAGCTAATTGTCAATGTCATTAATGTGGTTAATATAGAAAGCTGGTTTGGATAATTGGGGCCCTCAACCTCGAACAGAGTCTTCATTTACTATTGAACCTTGTATAATCCACATATTACCTTTTGGAAGCTGAAAACTCATTTGTCTGGGATGTGTCTGACTCAACAATAGTGGAAATTTTCTCCTGGTGGATAGCTTTAGATGAAAGAAAGCTTGATATCTGCAAAGCCTTGAAATGTAGTGGTTTTCTAGTTTCACAGAGCAAATTCTTTGTAAATATCCCAGTTTTCTGCCTGCTTTTACTAGAAAATTCTCTTTATGCAAGAGGTTATCTTTCTCACCCTTCAGAAAGCTACCACAGATGCCTAGCCCAATGTGGACTTTTGTAATGCAATTCATTTGTCTGAGTCTATAATGAAATTCCAAAAATGCAGCAAATACGTTCACCTTGGGATATACATTAATAAAACAACTCCAGCTCAGATATCTAAAACTGCAGATACAAATGAATACATTTGCTACTTTGATCCATCAAAAGAGACTGCAATTTCCCAGTATAATTAACTGTAACTCCTGCTTACATCTAACTAGATATTAAAACATGTATTACATAAATGCAGGACAAGTCACAGTGGCAGATCTAGTCCCAGGATTCAAGTACATGCGATCTTGATAATAAGATACAGAAATATGAGTAAGTTGTTTAAATTGTCCCACTAATGTAGGAATAAACAAATATTGCTAAGACTATTGTGATGGTAGGGAAAGTGTTTTGTCATCTTTCGAACACGGGGTATAGGTAAAGTCTTTCGAACACAGAGTATAGATAACTTCTGTGACATTGGTAGGTAATTTTCCTGTTGAGTGATTTTTTTTTTTTTTTTTTTTGCCTTTGTTAAAAGGCTACCTTCAGCCTTGGAGTAATAGTAAAGCAGCCAATCTTATTCTTGTTTCTACTAATATTAATACATCCATGAAAGCCAGTAATACATTCCTACAATATTAGAGTTCACATACTTGCATTAGTAAAATTATGCTCTTCTGTTCAACTCAGATTCTGAGGAACAGACTAGTTACATACCAACAGGTTTTGTCAGGAGAAGGTAACAAAATATTCTTTTGCGTGCAGTTAATGTTTGTGTAGAATATGATTGTGACACTAAAAGATCTAATTTACCTTTTGCAGAAGTCCTATTTTAGGAGAGATTTTAAAATGTGATTGCATATTCCATTCTTAGCTCTCATGGTTCACTGGAATTATTTTCAGTACTTTAGAAGAGAGGTGCCAATAAGAAGCATATACAATAGTTGCATATTAACTTTGATATGAAAATTTGACTTTAATAAAGAAAACGGGATCTACAGTGGTATCAGTCAAGATGTGATAAATTCTGAGAAATGTTGCAGATATTTACTTTTAGTTAACCATACATAGTTAGGTAAGTGGTAGATATGCTCCTTTGTCTGAATTGTAACCCCAGAGCCACAGAGGTGGGGTCGATATGTTACATTTTGCCTTTCTGACACGGAAATGATGAGACTGCATTTCACAGAGAAAATGAGTAGAAATTCTCTTTGTGGTGTGTGGAAAGAACCAGGAATTCTCAACAGAAAAATACCTGGTCCACAGGTCTGTCCTGGAAAACGGATGCCTTGGCCACGGGAAACCACTTTTTCCATCTATTCTGGAGACAGAATCTTGTTCTCCTGAAAAATTGCTTGGTATTCATCAATTTATTAAAAACAGGACAATATCTCTAGTAAGAACCGAGTTCTTTTCCCAAATTGATCAAGAACTAATTTGTGAATAGGAGGTTATTTTAACTAAGCAATCTGAGATTCAGTTTCCTATTTTGTAAAATACAGATGACAAAATGCTCCATAGCAATCTGACCTGTTCAATACTTGTTGCAATAACTTGTTGTAATTAATAAATACTTGTTGTAATTACCACCATTTTTGATCCTCTCCTAGGTGCCGAAGGCTCTACTTGGAACTCTGAATGCCACCCAAAACCTATGTTTTACTATTGGAAATATTTCACTGAGTAGTATACAACGATTTCAAATTTGTGGTAACTTCCTTATAGCTACTAATATTGGAGTAGGCATCGAACCAAGTTTTGACCCTAAATCCAAGCCTTACCAATTATTTTTTAATAATTCTAACAAAGTAACAGCTGCAAACTTTAGAAGGGCAGTATGAACATTGGGGGATATTTGAATCGTGGCATATAGGTTCAGACTATAATTAGATGGATGCTGTCTTGTGGATTTGAAAGTATGCATGTTAAAAGTCTTTATAAATATGTATTTTATATAAGTTTTGTCTATAAATAATTTGTATTCTTTAAAAATTATAAATTCTTACAAATACTTGTTCTTTCTTTTAGGTCGTAGTTTATTTCATTCCTTGTTTAATATTCCTACCAAAGTTTGAGAACCACCAGAATTTAAAATATTTAAAAAAGAAGAAAGAGAATACAGTGGAGGAGAAAGAAGAAGAGAATAGTTGAGAATACTCTTAAAACGATGTTTCTAAAAAATGTATTTCATTGAACATTGGTCCCATAATATGCTAAAAATAATGACTTCTTCAATCAGGAACATTTGATTTTGTGATACAACATGCTATACCACTGGAAGTTCACCATGCACATTAGCACGTAAGTGCTTTTGCACTAGGAGATGTTTGCCTTTAACTTAGCATTTTCCAAAGATGTATTTTCACAAATCTAGGGTTTTAGGAAACATTTACTATAGCTTACAGTACCCATATTCAGCAGGACTTGCTGTGGGGAATACTCCTCTTTAGGAGTCATAATGTCCTTTGTCTTCCCTCATTTTTTTTCTGACCTGTGAACAGAAATGTATGGCCTTTTAGAAGTATTGGAAAGAAAAGATTCTACTCTTTCTGCTTTCACTTTATTCATTTTGTTTTATCTAATTGATGAAATTAAGACACTTCACCACTTAGGTGTTTTCTTACTGAATGGATCTCGTAATTCCTTGCTTTTGTCCTTCATTTGGTAAGCTCTCTTGAGTCAAGGCATGGATTACTGTTTAGATGATGACCTCGTAGTCTCTCTCCATGCCTACTATGGGGGCTTAGTGGGTGTCAGCCAGCTATTCTAAGCAAGTGTGTGGTCTTCCACACCCAGCTCTTTCTTGAGTTGGTTAATACCAAATATTAGCCCTGAAGTATAAATCTAAGAATCCCAGCTGTAAATAAAAACTAATCCTACAAACCAAGGCTACCTACAATCGAGATGGTATTTAAATTCTGTTTGTTCAATTTATAGCTATATCTCACAAATGGGTCAAAATCAAGAGATAAATTGAGAAATGTTATTAATAAATATAACCCCAAACCCAGAAACCTCTTTTGGGGAAATTTATTTTGTCATTTTCACCCTTTTGATGAACCTGGGTAACTTTGCATTTGAAGCCAGACCTGATTAATCTAACACTGGCACTGACATTTTCTTAAAGAAAAGGCTCCACAGAGGTAGAGAAACCTAATGTTATCAGAATACCAAGCTTTCTAAAATGGCTTTGAAAGCAGCTGGAAAAAAAAAGAATGTTCAAATTCAGGCAACTGCAGGAAGTGGTTGCAAAAGGTCAAATCACAAAATGTTCCCCAAGATGTCAAATCACTCCTGGGGATACTCTGCAAAATTATAGGTTTAAAAATTTGACCTTATTTGCTCTTTATTCCCAAGCACTCAATTTTAAACTACCACACCCATTTCCCTATGGAATTCTTTCACCCAGGAACTTTTTCATTTTGTGATATTCAAGGATATTTTTAAGATACTGTTAAAAATCATTGCCAATATATATTTTAAAACCTCTGGAAATTTTATCATACCATATAGAATTGTTTCAAAAATCCTCAACTTCTCTGAATAAGGAAACTTTCTGTTTTGGTGGGAAAAACACTGGATTCAAAGTCAGCAGACCTTGCTTCTAATTCCTGCCTACATGTGAACTTGTTGTATATTCCTGGATGAATTCCATCTCTTTCCGACTCTCTTTCTCTTCCCTATAAATTACAACAAATTCAATTAAATAATAGATCAGTAAAAACCCTATATAACTGTTAAATACAATTTTAATATTTAAAAAACTTTAGTGATTTTTTTTTGAAATTTACATATGTAATATATATGTCAAATTTTAACAATGAGAGTTCTAAAATTTATTTTTGAAAAATTAAGGAATACAAGATTTGATGAAAAATTTAAAAAACCTCTGTTATTTCTTAGTTTGACTTCAGTTGCTCTATAATGTGGAGCAAGAAACATTACCTTATTTTTCTGGTCTGTCTTTTCACAGACGAAAATGGAAAAAATTATCATCTGTACCTCATAGATTTGTTAAACTGATTAAATAAATGATTTCTATGGTGTATTTAGCACAGGGATTGAGACATGATAGGCGCTTAACAAATGCTACTGAATGCTATTACCATTTTTTTTTCACTTTTTAAATGTCTTCATATAATTCATAGGTTCTTATAATCTTGAGAATCTAGCTGTATATCACAGTTGTTTGTTTGGGTTTGCATTTACAAAAAATGCCTTTAAGTTCTTCTGTACCTGTCAGGAAATCACATGCTTAGTCCCTTTCTTTCCTCTTCCAGTTTTAAATCTAAAAATCCTATAGCTGTACGTCTAACAGAATCTTTTCTCTTGCATTGTAATGCCTACTTAGAGTCAAAGACAAGAAAGCAGAACCATTCATTTTTCTTCTTTTCCTGACAAGACTCTACTACAGCCCTAGTAATGTGAGAAGTCAGCAGCCCAGCCATAATATAAGAATGCTGCCTAGCAGAAGGTGGCAGGCCTTGTACTCTACATGAAATCTGCAGATTAAAGTGTCCCCCTCAGGGCTACCTTGCCTCTACTCCACTCTTACGCATAATCACCTCTGTACATCAAAATACTTTGTTGTGACTTGATTGTGTCATTAAGTAAAATAATATGATGACTTTGAAAAAAGCAGGTAACCATATGCATTTTCAGATTATATTTGGACTTCAGAATCAAGTTTGTCTTGGTTTTCAATTTATATGCCAAAGAATAATCTAAAAAAAAAATTTATATTGAATCTCACTCTGTCGCCCAGGCTGGAGTGTAGTGGCATGATCTTGGCTCACCACAGCCCCCACCTCCCAGGTTCAAGTGATTCTTTTGCCTCAGCCTCCCGAGTAGCTGGAATTACAGGTGCCCGCCACTACGGTCACCTAATTTTGTATTCAAATAATGAATTCTGGTCTCAAGCTGTGTGTCACATAAGGCATTGAGCCTCTTTCATTTTATAAAGGACAAACCAGAGTGGGAGTTAGTGTCAAGCATTTTCTGTCCACAGGGAAGATTTTAGTTGTACTCTTGAGCAGAATAAACTTCTAGGAAAAAGGATCCTGTGAATCCAGGTATGTAGGCATCTGCCCCATATCTGGCTTCTGCTATTGTAGTATTGATATAGGGGATTACCGAAGGCTCTCTAACTCCATTCTTTTGGGTTGGTACTTGCTTTATTTTCAAAAGTTGTAACCCATTACTAATCATCATCAAAAACAATTGTACGGTGCTCTGCTCACCAAAACCGAAACTGTTTCTGTCCTTGTTACAGAGAATTGTCAGTGCCAGTGCTTTCATTGCTGATTTCGAATTTGCATTTGATCTTGCAGTGTCGAGCTAAAAGATATTTTACAGATCAGACCAGTTTCTTCCAGTGAATAAGAGGAGTCCTGAAAGGGACAGGAGTTTGTCAAAGGTCACTGTTCACAACCCAGAACCTGCACGTGAAGCCAGGTCCTTCAGTTTACACTGGGTACCTTTAATATTCTAATCGATACTGTCATTTTAATAACTAAACTATGAGATATAAATCTGAACTATAGTTTTAGCATGAAACATTTAATAGATTTTTCTCTCTCCTTTGTCATGCTTGAGTTCCTGAATAAACTTCAGAGGTAACCTATCCTTGTTGTGGAGTAACTGCTTTAGTAATTTGCAAATAACAATAAGGGAAAAAATAATAATCCTTAATTTTAAAGAGCTATGTTATTGCTAAGACTCTACTATTCTCTCAGCATTGAAGCAACAACTTAGCCCAACTAATCAAGAGAGATTTATTTCAAGGAAGATTTCATGTTGGCATTAATGAATTTGTAGCCTACTTCGAATCTAGTATTTAAATAATAGTTACCTTCTTCTTCTTGTAGTTTTCCCTAGAGTGTAAAAAAAAAATCTATTTCTTTTCATGCAGTTTCCATAGAATGTACACTTTGTAGAATTTATTCACATTACCATATAGCTCTTTCACTCCAACCAGTTCCTTAACAACATGTAGAATTTGGTGGTAAAAAGGTAACAGGAATAATTTGTGAAAACTGGTTTGCTAACTATAGGAATTATAGAATAGAAAATAGTTGCTTTGAGTTAAACATTATTGTTTTTATTCCTTTTCATGTTAGGAAATATACTCTTAATAATGTTTTAAGATTTGTATTCTGAATGAGGAGAAGACAAACCTTTTCTTTTCTCGTTTACCATGTGTCTACTTTTGTGGAAAGTTGGTAACCTAACCCAATGTCAAATTCAACAAGATTTCATGTAACTTATCTCCTGTAGAAAGGCAAAGAAAATCTGGTGACATAAACATTGCTTACAGACTTTCTTGCTTTCCTATGCCAGTTTGGCTATTGTTCTTGTTAAAAAAAATACACTGATCAACAACTAAGAAAATATGAACAGGTTCCCTGTGTTTTTAGTTCCAAAATTATTTGTTTTAAATATTAGCACTTTAAATAAAAGATACACCAATTAGAAAAAAGAAAGCATATAACAGACTTATTTGCAGTTAGAAAGACTGTCAAGGATCACCTAATCCAGCTATAACTGCAGCTCAGACAGTTGAAATGATAACCAGGGTCACATAATTAGTTAGTACCAGATCTAGCTATAGAATTTTAGTTGCTTGATTCTTAATTTAAAGATTTCTGGCCAAGGGCAATGGCTTATGACTGTAATTTCAGCACTTTGGGAGGCCAAGGTGGGTGGAACACGATGTCAAGAGATCAAGACCATCCTGGCTAACATGGTGAATCCTCATCTCTGCTAAAAATACAAAAATTAGCTATGCATGGTAGCATGCACCTGTAGTCCCAGCTACTCAGGAAGCTGAGGCAGGAAAATCGCTTGAACGCGGGAGGCGTAGGTTGCAGTGAGTGGAGATCATGCCACTGTACTCCAGCCTGGCAACAGAGCGAGACTCTGTCTCAAAAGAAAAAAAATTTTTTTTTCACAATGACATTCCATTAAAAGACACACACAGAAGATTTGGTCCATGCTACTGAAATAATAACAGGATAACCATGACCACAGAAATATGCACATTTAGATATCAACTTCTTCAATTCTTCCATCTTAGAAATGAGGAAACTGAAGGCCCTAGCTCTTCATCCTGCCTTCTCAGGAAGGGGAAGTACAGTGTCAGTGCTTCACTGTCATAGATAACCATGTAATGTGGAAGAAGAGGGAGAGGAGAGGAGAGGAGAGGAAGGAGCTCAGCACGGAGGAATATTGATTATCTGCCTGCTGAGAGCTGAGTTTGGAGCAACAGCGTTTTGCAAATGCTCATGTTTCCCTCCTACATGTCAGAAGAAGGGAAGCCAAGGCCCTTTCCAGCATTGTTCCTTGAGGAGCTGTGGCATGCTATTATGTAAAACAAACCCAGACAAGGGAAGGGATGCCAGCAAACAGTCTTACTACACTTAGTCAACTGTCCTCCAGGGAGAGACTGACAGTGTCTCTCTGCTTCCAGCAGTGAAAGAATGCCACTTGCTGAATGCGGGTTGAATGACCCAGATGAGAATCTGAGCTGAAATCAATACACCTCCTCACTGTATCTCAGCCAGAAAAAAGAACTGGGGAAAACTTAAGCAGAAGCGATGCGTGGCTTGGCGTGTAGCCACCTTCTGTGATCTCCAGGAAAGTGAGGGTGTTCAGGAAATTGGGCCAGCAGGTAAAAGAAAAGAGGAGTTTCCCTTCTTCTGAATAATTTGAATAACCTAAGTAAAAGCATGATAAATACTGAATTTATGTATCACATATGCTTTCTGTTTCTCTGGGAAATGGTCTCTTGATGCTGTCTGTCCCATGTGACCAAAGATCTGCTTTCCATCTTCTCCTGCCTAACTTCACACAAGGCACCTCACAGACCATTTACCCTGAGTATCACTCTGTGCTCTCACTAAGTCCATGTGGCTTTGAGACCAAATTTGGATTCACAACTTGACTCTGGTTCTTACTAAGTATATGACTTTAAGTTACTGAAATCCTTGGATCGTCAGTTTCTTCATGTCTATGCTCAAATATTTTTGTGTTGTATTCCCTCCCTTTGATCTAATAGAAAGAAAGTATAACATACTAGGTGTCTAATGATTGCCTTTCTTGGGCATTTGCATTTTACAGGGGACTCCTGAAGACACAATGCTGTGAACTCAGGAGACAAGATATTTAATACTGGGGTTTCGATATCATGGTGCACAGGAGGATAGAATCATATCCAGAGCTCCCAAATTCATTGTTATTCATTCGTACAGTGACAAAACAGACTCTCTAATCTGCCCTAAAGACCCACATCAATATTGCTCAAATATGGAGATATGCGATATGACATATGAGCTTCCACTGATGGCTGAACTGGTTATAAATAAAGATACCCCCAATTTTATAATCTTACAAAAATCTTAGATTGAATCATATACTAGAGCATACAAATAGGTGATTAGGTGAAGAGAAAAAATCTAGAACAACCCAATATAAACCTAGAATAATCTTAAATTTTTCTAGCATACTTTTAATTTCCAGGAAAAGCCACTAACCACAAATATCTAAAGTTATCGGCACTAGTGAAAAGATGATTTTCATGAAAAAAATTACATTTATATTCAAAACACGTATGTGTGCAGAGGTTCAATAACTTTGCTTTAAAAATTCTTAACAAGAGTTATGAGCTTCAGGCAATCCTGCTATCTTAATCTCCGTTACTTATGTGTCTGTACTTAAGACTTTTTTATCTTTTTTTTCATCCTTAAGAGTGCCACTGTTGAATTCTAATGATGGTCGGTTTGCAGAGGTAATGGTGCCTGGAAATTACCTCTGGAATTTTCTAATTATAAATTTGAAAATGTTCAGGATGATTAATTACTATGGGAAATTAAATTAACTTATAACAATCTGATTTTGCTGATCACCTGCTATAAACCACTCCCAGTGATAGGAAACATAGATACAGGGTAAACAAGAGAGTTTCAAATTGCAAAGTGCTTTTTGTGAACAATGAAAGACTTCAGGTAAACAAGCAATTCAAAGCATTGATATAGCTGCCATGAACAAGAACAATAAAGGAAGAGAAATGCAAGCATATTTTCTGAAATTGCCACATCACAACTTAATAATAAAGGACAAATAGGAGTTGTCAAGTGAAGAATGTTTCAGGCAGAGGAAACAAGGGAAGAGTCCCTGGGGCATGTGGAAGCCTGACATATTTGAAAAACTACAAACAGTTCATGTGGCTATAATGTTGATTGCTAGAATTAGATGAAGGGAAACATGGGGAAAGATGAGCTCAGAGAATTGAGTATGCAGTATCATGTATGTCAGGCTAAGGTATTTGGAATTGCTCCTGGGAATGATGTGAAGCATTTCGTAGGCTGTCTACCACCATTCGTGTGCAGAGAGAAACCTCATTCTAGGATAACATCTGCCTTTCCCCGAGTTTTAACTGTCTAAAGATGTCAAGTAGAGCCTCACACTTCATACAGTCCCATCTCCCCACAATAGAGGTGAAAAGCAAGTTCACACACTAGTCTAGGACAATGATTTCCACAGGATTTTCCATTTATCAGGGATCCAATGGGAGTGGAAGACTGAATTGCACAGTGGGGTAAACCTCCAATACTCCAGAATGCCTTTCCTCATCTGTAGGAGTGAAGATGAAACCACAAGTACCACTTCTTCAGCCATACTCTCAATAGCTGCACCAACACTAGCTAACTCGACTCTATTATGTCTAACCTAATATGAAATGTCATTACCCTCTCATCTCTTGAAGACTTTAAATATTGGCTCACTATAACACACTCTAACATCTTTTGTATTAATTCTTGAGTTTTCAAAAATATGAGCCACAAATCTCTGTCTTCTACGTTTCTTACATTTCTCTAGATTGATGCTGTATGAGGTTGACCTCCATACTATTTTATTCACCCTCTTCAATGGCATACTCACGACATTACTATTTTTAAATTAACAACTGTAATCTTTCCATAACGTCTATTTCCTGAATGTTACTATGGAACAACATGTCTTACTTGTTTCTAATAAACTCCCTCTTATACTCTAGCATTCCAAATCTTTTTATCTTATGGAGACCTTCAATCTATTGATTCTATGACCTTATAACCCTCCCTCATCTCGTCAGTGGCCTCTCCTTCCTTACTCTGTGTAAGTTCTTTCGTTGGTGACTACAACTCCCTCATCCCTTCAGTGGCCTCTCTCAATTCTCTTGTCTTTCATTATGTTCATCTGACAAAACCATCACTTTGATTAAATCAAAATTCTCTCCTGCTTGATGCCCACTCTCAACCAACCTGACCTTGCTGTCCTTTGGACCATTGAGGTGTCTTCTTCCCTAATAACTTTGCAGCAATTAAAAAATAGTGTTTAAAAACTGGGAATCCTAACTATCAAAAATGGTACAGGACCTCAAACCTTATGCATCATGCCTTACAGTGAAGCTGCTACCTACGTTTGCCTTGAGGCCTCAGTGTTTATATCGCCCACAATCTTGGTGGGAAATGCCTTATCATCACTAGAATACAGACACTCTTTGATTATATTTAATAATAAAATGTTAAAGCATATTTTAAAATCAGACATTCACAACAGAAAGGATAGATGAGCAAACAATAGGGTAAAAATGAATATCCAGAAGATTAAAAAGGACTCACACCAAAGAGAGTTTGCCCAAAGATTCAACTGGAAATAAATAAATATAAATTTTGGAAATTAAGAGAAAAAATATAGGCAATAGATTTCTCTAGTTGTTTTTCTACCAGAAAGTGAAAGTTTCTATCTTCTCAGGATATAGCGTATTTGTCCCAAGGTTTTGTTTTTTTTTCAGACATAATTATTGAATTATTGAACTCAGAAAAAGTATGGTCAAAAACTGAGAAACCTTTCATTCTATTCTGTTTTTGATACACCTAGTTGCAAATACACCGCCCTCCATCCACCCACACACATCTCTTTACGCCAGAAAGAACAGCAAAAACTGCATCTTATTCATTTGGAGACTGCTCTTATGTGTAGGTAATACCCTTTGTTGGTGACTTATGAGATTCCTTGCATCATTTTGCAGAGGCAAATTTCAATTCTTGGGTTTAATTGGTATTAGGAATATTTAGAAAGAGCTAGGAATAAAGGACTGGATCTCTAGCACTGTGTGTCATGTAGCACATTAAGAAACAGCCCATTCTTGAGATTCTACATGCAGATTTTCAAGTCTGGCCTAGGTGGAGGGATGCTTTTTCTTCACTCCTCATATTTCCTCCCCTGTGAAGGTGCTCTATTAGAATAACATTGCCAGCCTCTGTCCTTCTCCTCCCTGGAGGGGAAAAAAACAAAACAAAACTGGATATGCATTGGCACATTCCTTCCTAGTCCTTTTTCTTGGGAGGGGGTCTCTAAAAGGCATGCTATTCTATGCTGTTTTTCCAGGGGTGAGTAACTCTGATTCTGCTAGATAGGTATTTCTCATTCTTGGCTTTAACACTAAAAAGCAATTTCTCTCATAGGTATATGCAAAACTTTTCAATATCAGGAATATCAGTAATGAAGATGATGCTTTGGTCACTTTCTCCTCACTTTATTTGTTGTATTTTTCTATTGTTTTAGAACATGGGAGGCAGGAAGATCATGTTGCTAATTGAACTCTTAAACAAAAACATTCACAATCATTTGAAAACACTTGCTCATTCTGACATATTAACCTTTATTTATACTATTATCCTGGCCTAAATGTCCCTTTTCTCTCTTTAGCCAGTTGAAATCTCATAAGACCCAGCTCAAACACCTTGTCTTTAAGGAACTTTCTTTGGTTCCTCATGCCTCCCAGGCCCTCTACTGAGCATTGCTTTAACCCTACTTATCCCCAACCTTGACTCATCATTCATTGCTGCGTTTTGCTCATATGGATAAAAGAGAATCATTTTTCTCTCAGCTTTCCTGAAGACCAATCATTTGAAGAGGTTGCTTTTATAGTACCATTATTTTAAATGTTTCACACAAAAATGAAAGCATTAACACAATGGTTATGGACACATTCTTTGGAGGTAGACAAGCCCTTTTACATGTTTTGGCTTTGCTACACACTATGTGATCCACTGGTAAATTTCTTAACTTCTCTAAATCTATTTCTCTCCTGTAGAATGATAATAATAATATAAGTCCTCATAGTTACTATAATGATCAATTGAGTAACATCATAAAACACTTAGCTCAACTCCTGACACATAGTAAATACCCAATAAGCTACTGTCATTCTTTATAAATACATAATGTGTTTATATGTAAACAGACACACACTTACACATGTATGTCCTTTTCCTTTTTGCTATAACTCCTAAGACAGATTGAGCTTAACCAAATTTTTAAATTTGAGAATGCATAATTATTTTGTATTGGTTAATCCCCATCAAGTTCCACCGGAAAATTTGTTTAAATATAGATGTATCGTATGACAATACCATCATCTTACAGAAATAATTCGATAAATAATAATCATTAGATAAAGGAAAGATTCATATACATAGAACATTATTAGAGTCTAATAGAGTCAACTATATCTTATCCATGACTAATTCCAAACAAATACATTGTTGACTTTTAATGTTTGAAGTGTGAAGAAATAGAATTTAGAAAAAAATAATATTAGGAGGATGAGTTTCAGATTTTATTAATAGAAAACAAATAATACATATGCCTCATATTTTTCTCAAATATAATTAGTTAACTCTTTGTAGAATATTAAAACATTTAAGTAGTTATTTTTTAACTATGATTAAGCACTCTGTTTTCAAATATACAATGATCTTCATGTTGAATATATTCTAAGGTATTTTCATATTGCTACTTTCTTGGCTGTGCCAGAAGCTACTTCCCAGACTTATAGTGCAAGATATTATAGTATTGATTTTAAAATATCTAAATATTAAATATATTAAAATGAAAAATAAAATCTTTAGAATCAACAAAATAAGGTCATTTTAATATTTTCTTTCTTTTCCTTCCTTTTTTAAATTTTCTTATTTGCCTTACAGAGTCTTTAAATATTATGTCAGGTTTCAATGGTCTCAAAATTCATGTTCTATCTTTTCCATTCTCAAATAGTTTGTATAAGAATAATATTTCTCTTTAATGCTTAAATATATTCACTGATGAAGCCATTTATCTAGACATATCTTTGTGAAAGTCTTCCTTTTTTGCTTTATTTGATCTTTCCTTTTTTCTTTCTCTGTTTTTAAAATTATATTTCAAGACAACTGAAATATAATGGGTTGTCTGTCATGAAGATAAAATAACATTAAATAATCTGAAGTATAAAACGGACTATTCATGACATGTCTCTATACTAGTGATGAACCCCTTCAATAGTACACGTGACAAATGGATTATATAGATTACCTATTCTCTTTTTTAATATATTCAGTGTAAGCAAATTCTATAATCATTTAATTTTTTAAAAGTCTTGAATTATTTTTGTCTGTTTTAAAATTTGTGTATGGGTATATTCGTTTGTCCACTTTGTTTATTTTCGGTTTGTTTTGGTGTGCTTTTAAGAGAGGCAACACTGCAGCAGAGGTCTAACTCTTATAGTTATTAGGATATAGGATCTATGAATTGCATTTAAGTATTCAATTTCCTCCCTACGTTCAGCCAATGAAATTTTATTTTGGTTCTAAATAATTTAAAATTACTTCAAGTTACATAAATATATATCTTGTCAAATTTTAAAATAAGCATTTATTTTTATGTGTTTGTGTGTATTCTAGAGGAATTAAGAAAGATATATTTGCAACTCATCCAATTTCACAAATTTTCTTATGCATTTTATGTAATTGAAAGTTAAGAATATTTTTAAACCTGACTTTTGCCCTCAGTGACACTAAGACATTGGAAAGTTAATGACAGCACTAATTTATTCATGCATGCATAGTGTCTATATGACCCTTTGACTGCTAGCTATTCTACATTTTACAGATATAGAAATTCAAATGCCTTAAATTACATTAAACCATAATCCCTTGATCTCAAGAGGACATATGATGATCTTTCTGTTCTGTCCACATCACTATCAAAGCCAATTTCTCCTTATTTGCAAAATTCATTTCAAATGCTTCCATTTCATGATTTTTCTTCTAGTTACCTCCTTCAATTCCATCATGCCTTCAAAAAGCACCTACTATATGCCAGGCACTAAGTACTTGCTAAGGAGATAACAATAAAATTGCATGTTTGTGGCATTGTATCTATATTCTATATCCCTCTTACCAAATACAAAAAGAGCTTGTACTAGATCAGTTGGTTAAAAGAAATCTAAGTTATTAATGAGTATTATTGATATAATGTTTCAACATGCATTTTTAACTAAAATTCTACAAAATATACACTTTATTCACCATTAAAAGAGAAAAGATCCAAATCTCCTTTGCTTCAAGCAAGAGTCTACCAACTGGTTATCCAAATGTTATCTTTCATATACAAATCACATCCAAATTCATCAATTTTAACAATATCGAGTGTAAAAAATATTTCTAATGTGTATTGTTTTATAAGCATTTACAATTCATTAGCTCACATCTAATTATATGGCCTTAAGTAATATGGAAATTGTATCATTAAAATAATAGTTCAACATTCATTAACAGGTTTGGATGGAAACACAGCTGACTCTGGATAAACATTAAACTCAACAGAAGTATGTGGACATGCAATGGAATGACCCACGGAAATCTAGTGTTGAAATTGCCACAGACATTGGTCCATACTTTTGACAGAGGGAAGTTTCAGTAAAAAGCATACTCCTTCTACAGTTTTATAATAATTCAGATGAATGACTAAAACTTTAAGCTTACTGAAACTGGAATCCTTGCCTTAACTTTGAACCTAATAGTTCTTGATACAGTGTTTTATACACAATATGTGCTCAGCAAATACTAAACAAATAATGAACAAGATATCTAATTGAATAATATCTTGGTTAAAGAAATCAATGCTGGCTTTTTACTACCAGGTTTTAATGGGAATTCTTAATCTAAACTGGCTAGATCTGTTCTTGCATAATACAGCTTAAATGGTCCTGTAAAGTTAAGCTGTGCTTTGCAATTACAGAGCAATTTTCATATACTTTAATCTCATTTAATAATTACAAGGATCCTATATGGTCAGATAAATTGAATATTTTAATTCCTATTTACAGGCATGGAAACTGTGGCTAAGTTAGATTAGAAACTGCCTGAGTTCATGCAGCTTGCAGAGACGGCGTGAGAGCTCACATGCCATCTCTATTATCTGATACCTCATCCAGGATCCTCCCAAGTCCATATCTTATATTGAAGGATGAATAGCCAAGCAAAAACTACAGTTCTGGAGTCCTAACTGCAAATCTCTAATATCTCCACTGTACAGAGAACTCAAGTAGGCACAACGTCATGTTTAGACATGAAACTTCAATGCTAGAGTAATAATCTCAAAAAGAGCTTAATGCTCCCTTTGAGTGTGATCTATTATATTATATTCTCCTAGACCTGAGAAAGAACCCCTAAGGGACTGAGGGTGGATGGAAATGTTGGACACAATATCAAATGACTATCATATATAGAATTATGGGCAGATCACATATGTATGTGTGCAAAGGTCGTGCCTGGTACTTCCATGGGCCCAAAATTAAATGTAAAAGACAGAGAAAGTCTAGTATAAACCATCTAGTACCTGACTTAGTGTTAAGTTGGCACAGCTATGGAAACACCACCTTTGTCACTGTCTGAGGTTTTAGCAAAGGCTTCTCAAGTAAACCCCAGTTATTTCTGTGCAGGGCTGGCAGATGGACTGTGCAGATACATCTCTCCCACCAGCCTCTGTCTGAGAGGCACTAGGCATGGCAAGCATGGGGGCGATCATTCCAAATGCCAGGAAGAGGAGTGGGTGGAAGTAGGCAACTTGCTAAAAATAAGCCCCTAGAGCCGTCACAATTAAGAACTACAATAGCTCTTAAACAGCATTATGACTGTACCAATACCTTCAAATTATATTCCAAACATATCCTAAGGTATTTTAAGAATTTAAGGTATATTTAGGATAATGATTTCTTCATTCAAAAAAATAAAAATGAGAATGACATGCTATTGAAGCACGTAGGCATTGATGTGCTTGGTTGTAGTAAAAACCATAGATTTTTGTGTATGGTAAGTGCTTCATCAGGCTTAGCACATAGAGATTCATGTAAAAATGATTTAATGTTCAGTTACATCTGTCTCATTGTCATTTCGTTGGACTACGGGCTGCTCAAGAAAAATTTACCTTCTTGAATCCTATTTAGGAACATAGGAAGCTGAGAATAAATAAACAATGAACTGATCTCTGAAAGTAGGGTAGTAATCATATATCTACTTCAAAGTTCTTATAAGAATTATGAGATACTATAAACAAAGTGCTCTGGGTAGTTTGCTGCACACAGTAGTTTTCAACAAATAAACATGTTAGTAATTGTTACAATATTGGGTAACTGTGAACTCTTGAAGTAAACAGCAATTATCCTGAGAGAAATTTGGAAAGTTGAAAATAGGTCATCAGTTTTCAGGAGGAAATAAGCATTTGCTTCTCTCAGCACCAGACAGAATGCAGACTAGCACTAATACTAAGTTTTGTAATTTTCCTTGTGTCCCCACTTACAGGCAAGAGAATGCATCGAACGTTTTGATATGAAAGAATAATTCTCTTAAATATCTCTCTGTGGAGTCTAATTTCAAATTATTTTCCATCCTGCATTTCTTATCTGAGAGTTTAATTTTCAATTCCCAAAAGAGTTAAAGGACTGCATTTAACTGGGTCCAGCATTCTCAAATGCACCTGGGGACCTCAAATGTGTCCAATGCTACCAGTCCCTTTTTCACTTTAGGTTTAAGTGCATTAATCCTAGGGGGCATCCCAATACCACCTTCCTCTGTTTTCCTCTGAGTGTAGTTTTCTTTATCCTTTTATTTCCATATTTAGCCTTGATCTTTTAATAGCAATTTTCCACCAAAGTGGCAGAAAAGTCAGAATTTTGCCTTTTGTGTTGCTTTAACAACACCCTTGATTGTTATCATCTCATCATCCTTCTTAAGTCCCGATGACAAAATCTGATCACAGGAACCCAAGAGTGAGATGCAGGAACTTGAGTCATACTCTCAGTTTTGCTCCTTGTGGAGTTGGGACAAATGATTCATTTATTTCACGTCTCAATTTGCTTACTGGCATATGTGTGTGTATGTGTATGTGTGTATGTGTGTGTGTATGTGTGTGTATAGACCTGCAGGAGCCTTACAGATGATTATCACAGCAATGATCATGATTATGTTCTGCCTATATGCTGCTTTCCCAATATGTCACAAAACATTTTTGCATTCATCATTTCATTTGATTCTTTCTAAACTTCTCTGAGAAAGGCAGCCTGCTAATATGCACGTCAAACTGACAGGAAACTGAAGAACAAAGGGATAAAAGGATTTGATCAAGACAATGCAGTAAGTTAGAAGCAGTCGTAGGTGTAGAACTTGGGTTGAAAGACTCATCCTCTAGTGTTTCATTCACCACTCCATGATATTCCACCTAATAATGAATAATTACAAACACTATCAAAAATACTAAGTTATTCCTCAGAAATCATTGAAAGCTGACATGTTTCAGCAAACATAAACATTGGTCATCTTGTTAATTCAGTCATTTTTATTCTCTTGATTTTCATTTTTCTTTATTCTGTTTTACTTCAATATCTAGTGCATGAGAGAAGAACTGCTAAAGTAAACTTCTGAGTTATGTAAATTACCAGGGAGGCTTGAGAGAGGGCTATTGAAATGAGATATGGAAACCAATCCTTACATGACTCTTTTCTATGCAACTAGAAGCTGAGAGACCTTAAGTGTACCATTTCACTTCTCTGTACCTTATATATACATACACATATATATTATTATATATATATTTCAGATATATATTTACGTGTGTGTGTGTATGTGTGTGTGTGTGTATATATATATATATATATGAAATAAAGGAACTTGACTAGGCAAGCCCAGGATTTCTCTGGGTTGCATGATTTTGCCTTTATTATATAACTATGGCATATAGCACTGCTAGTTATGTGAAATGGAAAATAATTAACTTCTCTGATAGCAAATATGTGCTTACATGCATGAATGTGGGTGTTCTGTTGTGTTCACTACAAGCTAGTCATGATTTACCAACAAGTCAACTAATATTTCTTTTCCAAGTTCTAAGGTACTTTTCTTCCAAAGCCACTTTTGGGGACAGCTATTAAAAGAGAGCTCCCTGTACGAAAACAGCCTGTTCCATGGTGAAAGCAACACCACGTTGAAGCAAAGCCACCATGATCTGTGATTCCTGAATACCAAAGTATTCTCATAGCAAATACAACCCCTCATAAAGATGTTTATCTAACCTCCCCAGTGGTCAAAAGTTTTGCAAGAAAGTCTGAGGCATGACCACCTGCACATGTTTAACCAAAAAGCTTGATACATATAAAAGATATTTTTTGGAAGGCAGGTTCAGGGATCTACCATCTTGTGGCTACCTTAGACATTGCTTCTGTCTGTAAGTCTCTATTAAATGTTTCTTTCAGAGAAATTGGATTTGACAGCCTTTTTCTTCAGCTTCTCAGCTTCCTCCTTTTAGGGGTAGGTTTCCATAGACCTGCTCACCAAGGAAAGCTTCTGTAGTCTGTATTCTGAATGGAAGGTTGCAGAGTGAACAGGAGTGCACCATTGCATCAAGCATCAAGCACTAGGTTTTACTAACTTAAAAAAAATTATAAATCACATTTATTTTCTTAGAGCCCTTAAATATGCCTGGAAGTTTTTAAAGAAGTTGTCATGAAGAAACATTTTTATTTCAAGTGTAAAATTAAGGGATGAGAATGATGGGGAAAGAAATGATATTGTGATCACATTATCACCTATTTTCAAAGCTAGCCACAATTTCCTAAGCATTTTCAAATACGTACCTCAGTCTTCTAGCAACTTTGGCAGAGCAATTATAGTTTTTTTTCATTCTACAGAGAAGCAAAGTGAGATCTAAGAGGCTACGTGAGTTGCTCAAATATATTCACATATTCATAAGTTTCGCTGGAACTTAAAGCCAGATCTTCTCATTTCTAGTGTAGTTTTGCTATTATAGTACCCATGTAATTATACAGAGTTTTCCTTGGAGAGACAGATAATATGTCCAGTCATGGGAAGCATTTTAACTGTCAAGATTCTCCTGTTACTTCTTCATTCTTATATTTATAAAAAGAAAACTAGATATATTAGAGTTAATTATCAAAACCCTATTGCCATTAGCTGCAGTTAATAAAACTTATCAGGCTGTTACACTATATAATTGGCATGAGTACCTTGAAAATATGTTTTATTATGTTTATTACAGATACACACACACGCACACACACACACACTGTAGAAACCTCTGTGAACATCAGTAGGTTTTTTTCCCTTCTTTTTCTTTTTTTTTTTTTTTAACTGCATTTTAGGTTTTGGGGTATATGTGAAGAACATGCAAGATTGCAATAGTTTTTTATTCTTGAAAACTACTATGGATGGCAGAAAAAGATTTGAGGAGAAAAAATAAACAAAACTGCTATACCAAATCACCACCACCTACAAATAAGACCCAACAAAAATTCTAGGGCTGACTCCCAGATTAAATCCTGACTCAGGATTTGAATCTATAATTCAAAAACCTGCAAAAAATGGTCTCAGGTTTACAGTTTTTGTGAAATGCTTAGCAGGGTGTCTTTCATATGTGGGATGCCCAATAAAAGTTGACTTTAGCATCTGCATCATCATCATCATCATCATCATCATCATCATATCATTACCAACACTACTTATCTGTGCATATATTAATGGTGGCAGATTTTTAGGACCAAAATATCTCTCACTACTCAATTATTCAATGTCAACCAATGAAGTGGCAATTCTGTTTTATATTAATTCAGTCTTGGGTAGAGGAGAGGACAGTTGCTTGGGGTCCCTATGCTTGTTAATGAGCTCTACTTCCACTAATAATTAGCCATATGGCAATGTTTTAAATTATTGGTAGCACTATGCTTCATGTACTTTATATATAAAACAAAGAAACATAATTATTTTTAAGAATGCTTCATAAAAGGAAAGGTTAAATCATACCTCAACTGTTAAGATTAAATACAGGAAAACATTTTAAAAGTTGCTTGAAACTCCTCTTTTTGACAATATCTTCCTCTTACACAGGACTGTTAAAGACATTAAAGTTTTTTTTCCATGCAAAGAATAATAACAACCAGGACAATTACATTATTTTGTCACTGTTCTTTATTAAATCATGTTCAATTACTTCCTCCTACTGACAAGGGGATGATTCTGGTTTATTGTTTTTTAGAAGTTACCACTGACAAATAACTATAAAATTGAACTTAGTACAGGACCAATATTTTGGACTTATAATTAATAAAGCTGTCTCAGCAGCACAGCAAAAAAAAATTGCTTATGTTTATAAAATGTGATAGTTCCCATCACCCTATGATCATTTTCATGTTAGTATCATGTGTTCTCACCTGCCCTTCTGAAACCAATTTTACAAAATAGGAAATCATGCTATAGGTCACTGAAAAAGTGAGACGGACTTGACCCAAAACAGCCTCTTTTTAAGTGGATAATTCTCAGAGAGACATTTGCATACTTGGGTTATACTTTCTCTGAGAGTATGGTATCTCTCTCTTTTTAAAAGTGACTTATCCTGACACATGATCTTGAGATCTAAAAATCAACAGAAACTAAGACTGGTAAATCACCAGCCTGGGACTCTATTTCCCATTCATATGACTAGGAATTCCTTTCAAACTCTCTAAGAAGACGGGATCTTGGTCAAAGTTATAGTCTCATACTGCAGAATTAAATTGCACAGAGTATTGCCTGCCTCACTGTTTCTAGAGAAGACTTCATGAGAACTGGTGACTGGGCCCCTCTGACATGGCCAGGTAGGCGAGACATGTGTAGTATAAAGGATTATATTATTATTAATTGTTGGTGATAGTTTTGTAATTCAGATATTTGCTGCCCCTTTTTATGAAATTCATCCCTATAGAGGCCTTCCCTGTGCATCTTATTCCATGAACATTAGGTTTGTTCAAGGGATTTGCTTTGGTCAGTAGAATGTGAGTCAGAATTACTTATGACCCACAAAGCAGAAGCTTTAAGGACCACTTACTCTTCTATTATTTCCCCTTTTGGCTATGAGAATGATGTGCCACAGAACGTAGAAACACAGGAGGGAGAACAATATGTGCAATGTAAACTTTTTTTCTTACTTTAAACCACTGAGATTTTGAGGATTATTTGCTATCATAGCATAATCTAGATTAAGATGATAAATACAGACTGATTCTACCATACTTATATGCAATCACCTTTAGATAAATTGATAAAGAATAGATGACGATGATAGATAGATAGATATCAAAACAATAACAGGAACACAAATTACACACTAGATAAAGAAATAAGGCCAAGAGTAAGTCTTTCTGGAAACACACACACACACATACACAGACACACACACAAAACTTGGTGTTTAATTCATCATTGGATTGCAATCAGACTGTCAGTCAGGAAAGGTGAGTGTTTATTCAGTAACTTACACCATGATATTGAACAAGGTTCTTACCCTTTCTGTAAACTTTTCTGTAAGGTTGGTTTTACCTGATAATTTCATCTGGAAAATGAGAATCACATTATAGAATGGCTGTGAAAAACGAATGAGATGATGTGTAGAAAGAGCTTCAAAATGTTAGCGTATCTTATTACTATCATTACTATTATTTAGAGGTAGTAGTGTCATTATTATTTTGACTGCTGAGTCACAGCACTATACATATTCAACCAATTTATACAATTAAGATAGTAAAAACAAAATAATAAGCTAATACATTAAGGTCCTTTTATGCACTCTTGATTGCAAGTCTTCTTGTTTGAAGACCTGAGTATCTATTCCTTCCCCTCTGAAGGCCTTGTCACAACCACCATCCTACCTTCATCCCATCCCCAATTTCTCATCCACAGTAAATTCAGTTAGCATTCACCCTTGCTCCTCCCACTCACAGCAGATCTATGTTTCCATGCTGAATTCACTTTATTAGACCTTAGCTAACTTATCAGCCATCTCCACGGCAACACCCTGGGCCCCTTCCTTCACCCAAGATCTCCACATGTGACTGACAAAGTAGATCTGTTAATTTCTGAATGTGACATAATAAGAAAACATGATAAAAGTTTCATTAGGAATTCTGGGGGACATAGAGAACACAAACACCCACCAGATGTTTGCCCTATCACAGAGATGTTAAACAGCAGGAAATATGACACAGTGTTCTAAGAGTGAAGTAGACCTTCAAAATCAGTCTAGTCTGATTTTTATATATTTTGAGACAAAGAAATTACAGGTTTAAAGAGAAATGACTTCCTTAAGGTCATTCAGCTGCAGGATAACACAACCAAAATGGAAACCTTTAAATAGGAATCATACTGTACGTACAGCTCTATATGCAGCTGCCTCATTTTATCAAAGTAAGTGAAGAATAGGGTTTTATTGCAGAACTTGAACTGGGTAGATCTTCGGAAAATCACAAAAGGACAAAGTATCAATTTGATTGACAATGCAAGACTGCTAATGTGCAATAAAATGGCAACAAAGCAGAATCGCAACAAAGCTTTTGGCTGCTTACATGTGAGTTGAAAAACTGACTAAAAGACAGCAAAGACTACAGGCACAGATGTCCATATACAGAACTTCACAATTTTATTTTTATTCAAAATCCGTCTTCCATGAAAGTGGATAGTAGAGATAAACTGAATAAACTTAAGATTACTTATGCTAGATATTTATGATACATAAGCCCAGTAGCAGAATGTCAAAAGAAGGTAAGACCTAGATTGACAAGATTCTGGCACTTCTTTGCAATTCACCTAATATTTTTTCTTCAGTCAAACCTTGATTGAGTCATGGTTTTAACATTCATTTTTTAGAGTGTCATTTTGTGATAGAAAAATCCTGTTTGCCTCTAAAATATAAAATAATATTCTTCATCTCTACAGGTACATATGCACTCTCATTTTGAGACTGATCTTTAATTTTCCCCATTTTCATCGAGATACACATACACATTGCTTTCCAAAATATGAAAACAGTGGCTCAAGTAGAAAACACAATTCTGAAAATTGGACAGGGAGTGGTAGAGACTTTGGTAAACTGGAGATTGTATGACCCACATGTTGAGACAGGTGATAATTTAGCTCAACATAAATATTTTTACATGGAGGTGAGGGCTTTCCCAGATATTTAAGATATAAAAATGTTTTACATTTCCATGAAAATTCTCTGTTGTTTAATATTAGCTGATAAATAAAATAAAATTTAACTCTGACCATCCTAAAGACCCATTCTATAGGCAGGAGTCAGATAATTGGCAACCAATTCGGAAGCTCTGACTTTACCTCTTTGGAGTAATTTCCCGGTAAGTGAAATTACAACTCAGCTTGATCTTTAAGATTTAGCCCTAAAATTTCATTTTTGTACCAATCCTACTCCACTCTTAGTCACTAATACTGGTAACAGGAAACCACCCATAAGGGAATGTGATCATTAGGCGATTACAATTGGTGTCCATGATTGCATTACCTCTTTTTTTTTTTTGAGACGGAGTTTCGCTCTTGTTACCCAGGCTGGAGTGCAATGGCGCGATCTTGGCTCACCGCAACCTCCGCCTTCTGGGTTCAGGCAATTCTCCTGCCTCAGCCTCCTGAGTAGCTGGGATTACAGGCACGCACCACTATGCCCAGCTAATTTTTTGTATTGTTAGTAGAGAAGGGGTTTCACTGCATTACCTCTTTAACCAGGAGCCATTACACAGTTCATGAATTACACATTGCCTTTTATACTACATAGCTCTCCACCACTTAGCAGTGAACAATAGATGTAATGATGACAATCAAGGTACATGGTGCCTTTAGTCATGTGAGTATAATGAAATTAGAAATCATGTTTGGCAACTAATCCAGTAAACTGACTTGTCTAAACGGAAGCTTTCATCTTTGATTCTTGTCAGCAATGTAACTTATTTATTGTACTTCAGTGTTTCTAAAGAAAGATATCATCTTATAAAGCTGGTAGTGAGGTGGTTATGGGCAAAACAATTAGGTTTGTGGTGGACACAGAAGAAGAACTAATTTTAAGAAAATATAACTTTTTAGTGTATTTTCTTGTCATCATTCTGGAACATGGCGTACTACAGAGTAATTAATTTTGGAGTGGATAAATTGGAAAACAGAAAAATGTGAAAAATTAGACCTCTATAATGTGTTTTCTATGTTAAATGTAAAGCACTGTCAATTTCTTGAACAGCAGAGATACCCATATATAAAAGCAGGCCGAGCATGGTGGCTCACACCTGTATCTTACCACTTTGGGAGGTGAGGGTAGGCAGATCACAAGATCAGGAGTTCAAGACTCCTGATCTTGTCAACATGGTGAAATCCTGCCTCTGCTAAAAAATACAAAAATCACATGAACCTGGGCGACGGAGTTTGCAGTGAGCTGAGACCATACCATTGTACTCCAGCCTGGGCAACAGAGCAAGAAATCAGTCTCAAAAAAAAAAAAAAAAAAAAAAAGAAAAGAAAAGAAAAGAAAAAAGAAAGAAATAAAAAGAAAAGAAAAAGAAAAAAAAAAAACTGCAAACCAGGCCAGGCACGGTGGTTCACACCTGTAGTCCCTGGCAGGTGGATCACTTGAGGTCAGGAGTTTGAGACCAGCATGGCCAATATGGTGAAACCCCATCTCTACTAAAAATACAAAAATTAGCCAGGCATGGTGGCTGTGCACCTGTAATCCCAGCTACTCTAGAGGCTGAGGCATGAATCTCTTGAACCCAGGAGGCAGAGGTTGCAGTGAGCTGAGATCTTGGTAATGCACTCCAGCCTGGGTTACAGAGCAAGACTTTGTCTCAATAAACAAACAAACAAATAAATAAATAAAAGCAAACAAAAAATGACACTGTAAATCATGGTTAACATATTGGTCAATCCTTTTTCCTTGGGGTTTTACTATCTGTTTCTGTTTTGCTGGATGTACTACTAAAATTAGATGTTCTTGGTCTTTTAAATGAACTACATTGAATGGCAGGTGAGAATGGTAAGTAAGCTCTAGTCAGCCCCTAATCTGTATGCCCCGCAAATTCTTTTCTAGAATGTTGTGCAACACAATGTTATGGCCTTCATAAAAATCTCCTTTATAAAAAAAGAAGGTAAAATATTGTAAAAAGAATACATTATTTTCCTCATTGCTATTTGCTGTACTTTCCAGTCAGTGATATGCTTAAAAGTGCTTATCTGCAATGCCGAATAGCATTATTTTCTGAAACTGGAAAAATAAGATGAAGGAATCACTCTCTTACATCAAATAGGGCGAAAACAATCTTCAATGAGTTCGTGTGTGGAGTATCATCTCTGTAGGCTCAGTCTTCATTCTCTCACTCACATTTTTGCGTTTTCAAAAAAAATTGTTTTAAATTTATTTTGGGGCAGCAGCTTTTTCGGAGAGATATATTAGTTATGTCAGTCACACTGATGTAAGTGTCTCTTAAATATAGCTAAATAGGATTTTCAGTTGAGTTAGAAAATACCAACAACTTGGATTTTAAAAATGCTTTTAGAGCTGGTTGGTTTTGATATTGTTAAAAAACATTAATTTTTAAATTTATTATAAATAGTCATCATGCAAATCATTTATTATATATTCTCTCAAATGGAATTTTTTTTTTCAAAGAACAAGTTTTCACAAATACACTAGATTCAACAGTTTCTGAGTTAAAGCCGGATTTGAATGGTCATGTGTAGGTCCACTTAACTAGTGACTAATGCTCACATCCTATAAGCAGTAAATAACTTTTATGAAAAATGAAAGGATGTAATTGCTAAATTAAGTTTCTCACTTGATACTTTTGCTATATCTAAATATAATTGCTATTCCTACAGGTTAACATATTGTTGATTCATATATATGGCTATCATATCAAGTGCTAATACTTCGTTGTTCCATGTTTCTGTAAAAGTAGCTATTATCAAGCTTAGGAATAGTTTTTATTTTAATTCATCTCTTTATGGAGTAAATTTCTGGATCTGAATAAAAAAACTCTACCCACTGAATAACCTTAAACAAATAAGTTGGCCCATCTAAACTTTAGTTTCCTCTTCTGTCTTGCAAAATAATAGTCTCTTTCTCAGAAGCTTCATGTGAGAAATAAAATATCAATGTGCATATGGCATAGTTGCTAGAAAGTCATAAAACCCAATGTTCCTTCCTAACCCAAAATTGAGCTACATTTCTCAGCCTCATTTTATCTCTATGGGAATATGCAACTAATTCTTGCCAATAGAACATAAGCAGAAATGACATGTGTCACCTTCAAACCAAACAATTTTCCTTTGATTTCACAGAACTTGTCTATACCATCTCCTTCCACCCCTTAAAAACTATCTCCCGGCTAGGTAATGTGAACACAACCTTAGAATTTAAAACCCAAATATGCGATTTTCAACATAATATACTAATATTCCAGAATCACAATGGAAAGAAAATATGTTATCATTTTTGGTTAACATTTTTGTTGAATGTGTATAATAACATATTACTAAGAACAAAACAGATGGAGGGGGAGAACTGCTTCGTCTAAATTAAAAACCTAAATGCCAAGGAGTTCATTTTTGCACTTGTTTTTAAAATATATTGAAAACTTGATTAAGGAATAACATTCTAGAAAAATATTCATTTATAAAGAAAATAGTTCTCACATTAGGACATTGACAGTGTAACCTTGGTTATATCAGGGATTACGAACAAATGCTGAGGACAAGGACTCTAAAGAAGCATCTAATCAAATGCACTCCTTTTATAGATAAGGAAATTTCATCCCAGGGAGGGTAAGTGACTTCCCCATGGCTGCTCCAGGCCCAGCTCGATTTACATAATTTATACATTTTCCTCTCCTGAGACCAAAGTTGACTTTCTAAATTGAAGCTTAAAAATAAAATTAAAATCTATTACCGTGCAATCATCCACTGGTTTATTTTAAGATATTACGTTGCTTCAAGTAGTTTGAAAAATTTAGTATTGACTAAAATAGGCTCACAACTCACTGAGACTCAGGAGTAACAGGAGACTGGAGGATTGGTGCCGTAGTTATTTATTTCTCTTATTTCATTTAGGTTTTTTTGTCTCCTGCTTTCAACGTCTTTAGTTAAAACAATAGCATCAACTTGTATTTTTTTTTTTTACTTTCCTTTTTTTTCTGCCAAAGTAGATCACCTAAGTGATGAGTCAAGTTTTGTGCATGTTTCTTAGTTTACCAAGGACATTTAAATTAAAACATCCTGAAAGGTGGAAGCTATTGTTCTTTATTTAAAGAAGCATTTCATTCGTATGTAAATATTGATGTAGGCAGAGAAGGTTGGACTTGAGCTTGGTATTAAATAATAAAATAAATAGGAGTAGAGACTTTGGGATAAGTGTAATATATCAAGAAAATCTCAGGGAGAGAAACATTATGATGGGAAATGAGGCACAACATTTAAAGATGTAGAGTAGATTATAAATATTTTAGAAATCAGGTAACAAACATGAACTTCATCCATGGAGCTGGTGTTTCTAAAATTGTGATCTGCATGTCACTGGTGTAAAGGAAGATAAATTTAGTGGTACACAGATTTTTCATTTTCCTAGTTATATATTCCTTGTGATAAAAATCAGGAAAATATAACTAAAACATGAAATCTAAGAAAAAAAGTGGCATTAAAAACAACAAAAACAGAAAATAATTTACATGGTTATGCCAAAAATAATTATGAAGACGTTTCATGAAACACTAATGTTTTGGATGTATTGCTAAAGATGATATGACAAATTCAATGGTATTCTGATTTGGGAGAAATGTGATCTATTTCTTGGTGATTCATTATGATGGCATGAGGATCCCAACAATGTAGGTTCCCCTAAGAAACTCATTTGTCGACTTTTCTAGCCCATATCTCAGGATGACAACAGGAAGAACAAAGAGTCAAAAATTATGGATGGAATTTGATGAGCTGGTCATGGCAACATGACAGAAAGAATAAACTCTTCTAGTTTAAAGAACACAATAAGCAATGGAACATATATATAATAGCATTCTGCATTATGTATTTCATTGATGAACAATATATCGTTTTATCAATATAGTTGTTACGAGTGATTAATTCAACAATTACCTGTAATCATCTCTAAGCCAGCCACCAGGTTAATAGTCCATGATGACTATTAGTCTGGTGGCTGGCTTAGAGATGATTAAAATAAGGTTTATGCTGTGAAGATTATGTAGTGGAGTAATGGGTCAGGGACTGAGGAGTAAAACGAGTGCCGAATCAACACAAGGCAGAAATCATGTTTTCTTGAGGTGCGTGCAAATGCTCTTGGAGGAGTTAATGAAATAATAATGATAGTGATAATATTAGTAATAATGCTGCCTTCCATTTGCCAAGTGCTTCCCATTTGTCAGGCACATTTTTAATGCAGTATCTTTCTTAATCCTTGGAGCAACCCTGTTGATACTGGTGATATTGGGCTCAGATATATTAAATGATTTATACGAAGTCACGCCACTAGTAAGTGGCAAAGCTGGTGTTAAAACCTGAGCTGTCTAACTCAAATGGTGAACATTCTTAAAAATTGTTTCAAGTTGTTTTGGTGTTAAGATCAGTGAAGGCACTGTTGAAGAGATGCCATTGATTTAAGCCTTAAAGTCATAGACGGTAGTGATGCATTAAGAAGTCACTCAAAACAGAAAGAGATTAGGATTCCATGTGAGTGTAAGACTGGTTAAACACAGAAAAATATTAACAGATCAGTTCTTTCACAAGCTGGGCAATTATATAAAACAATGTTGGAAAGTTCCTGAGGCCAGATTCTTACATACTAGAAACAGTTATGCTTAACTGAACCTACTGGATTATTGAGACATGATGAAAGGGGTATATCAGGAGCTCACTGGGGCATGATGGGAGTCTAATAGTGTGATTAAGAGCATGAATCTCAGAGCAGACCATTTGAGTTTCTGTCTCTGTACTTGCACTTGTTTCCTGTAGGTAAATGAACCCTTCGAAGTCTCAATTTTCTCATCTGCAGTGATACCATCTGTGTTAATAATAGTAAGTGTGACTATGGTTATGAGAAAGTAGATCATTTACACATAGTCCTTGCTATGGTGCACATAGTTAGTGCTTAGTAAGTGCTAGCTTTTATAATTAAGATGAAAAGCATAGACTGGAGATAAGAGAAACTGACAGCAGGCACATAACTTAATAAGCTACTGACACATTCCAGATGAGAACAGACAAAATCATGAACTGGGACAGTGGCAATGGCAACTGAAAAGAGGACAGTTACACAAGATATTTCAGAAGCATAAGTGCCTTCATGATTCATTAGATGTGGGAGGCAGAGACATGATTCTGAGTGTTCACGCCTGGCTCACTGGGGCAATGGTGGTTCTTTTACCAGATATAGAACAATCAGGAAGGAATTACAGTTTGAAGAAGAACTCATGGATCCAGAATCTGTTCTAGCATATTGACAATAAATTAAAAATATTCTTCAAATCTTATCAGTCTACCACAGGGTAAATATTTTTCTCAACTGTAGTACAGATAAAACTGATAATAAAGGAGATGATTCAGATGGTGGATGCAAGGACTCTCACCTAGCATTAAATTACCTGGTAAGCAAATTCTTTCCTATGAAATGCTTCTTCTATTCTTCTGTTAATATCAAAGAGAATGTTTTGATTTGGTACAAATTGCACTTTACTCAAGCTCTAATATCTTTTTCTCTCTCTTTCTCTGATTTTCAACATATTCAATGTCTAGGGAACACAAATATATGCACTTAAAGTATAAGAGTATTCACTTGTTTTTAAATCATATTTTTACATCACTTACATTTTTATCAAATGTCCTGGTTTTCCAGTGATAGTCCTTATATAAATTTCCTTTAAAAGTTAATTTCACTAAAAAAACCATGTATCAAGGAATACTATGCAACCATACAAAATGAAAACATGTTCTTTGAAGGAACATAGACGGAGTTGGAAACCAGTATCCTTATCAAACTAACACAGGAAAAGAAAACCAAATACCGCATGTTCTCACTTATAAGTGGGAGTTAAATATGATAACACATGGACACGTAGAAGGGAATAACAGATACTGGGGCCTTTGAGAGGGTAGAGGTAGGCAGGAGGAAGAGGATCAGGAAAACTAATGGGTACTAGGCTTAATACCTAGGTGATGAAATAATCCATACAACAAACCCCCGTGACACAAGTTTACCTATAAAACAAACCTGTACATGTACTCCTGAACTTAAAATAAAAGTTAAAACAAAATAATAAAATTCATTTTACTTCAATAAACCCCCCATGAATCAATTTAAAGAAAAAACAATTAGGAATTAGAAGTACAGTCACTACTTGGATATAACAAAGCTTGAATGAATAAAGGTTGAAAAATCCTTCACTAAGTTATGTCAAAATTTGGCAATATTCCTGCCCAGTTACAAAAGAAGCATCTTAAAGGGAGATACATTTACCACAAGTCTAAAAGAAAATCACATTATAATTGACTAAGATTGAGCTCCTGATAACTTCCCAAGAAAGTTGTGAATGTAACTTCCTTGCAGATATTCATTAGTTACAGAGCTATGCTTTGAAGATAAGAACAGCATCAGAAATCAAGCAAATATCAAGCAAAAACTTCCAGTTATTAAAAAATCAACTGTAACAGAAATCAGACTGCTTTTTGATTATCAACACTAATTTTCAATTCAGCCCCTTCTCTTCAAGGAGCCCATTGAAATAGTATTACACACAAAATACCAACCAGCAGGAGCTAGGAGAGGGAGAGAAGGCCAACTGTGAAGAATATCCGCAATATTAAGACTCACAAAGGAGTTGATGAGATTAGTTACATGATGGTACTCAATGTGAAATGTAGTATTCCCCTTCTCAGTACTGTTTTGCTGTGATTTCCTTGGGAAGACTAACAGCCTTGTGGGACCTGGTTAATTCTTTTTGCTATGCTTAAAGTAAGTAGATGATTTTCTCCCACAAGTGTCTCTCAATAGGTAGTAAATTCCCTGGATCATTCTCCACATGAGACATTGGGGAGGGGTAAGGTTAGGCTCTGTGACGTAAAATCAAAGCTTCTGTCTCCGCCATTAGGCCTTCATACCACTCTTAGGCTCTAAACAACTAAACAAGAGATCATCTAGTCATGAGTTTGTGGGTTCTGTTTTAGAGTGCTGGAATAATTATAGAAATATGAATATACAACAGAACTTAATGCCCAATCTCTCATTCTGGAAACATGAAGAATTGGAGATTAATTTTACATGTGTTTTTTTTTTTTTCTTTCACAGATGGAAACTTCAGTTCTAAGGCAATTCTGAACTCTTTCTTTTTGAACCAAATGAAAGATTGTTTAGTACTTGATGGTCAAGTTTCTTGTAAATAAGGGAACAGAAGGCCATTTTAAAAGAGTATACTCAAACATTACTAGGATATTTTTTCAGATTATTTTTTTCGAAAGAAAAGAGCCTTCCCTTACGAGACAGCTGCAAATGTGCAAAACAGTGTTATAGCCAGATATCTCTTTGATTTGGAGGATGATTTCTTTTAAAAGTAGAATCATAAATTTCCATTTTTGTGTAGATCCTTTATTTGCTTCTCTCTATAAAGTAGAACAAGCCCTGATTCCAAATTATTGTATACAAAAAATTATGTCCTATGAATTCTAGAAACTAATCAGATGTAAGTGAATAAATCAACAGAAAACAGCTCAACTCTTGAAAATATGTTTCAAATGATATCTTAATAAATGGTAAGCTGAGAACAATGTTTGTATTTGAAATTTGAACATATGTAAAGTAAAAAAATTTAAAAGGAATAGTGGAGTAATCTGCCTGGAGAATATACGCAGCATTGCTGAGAGCTCGAACAGGCCACCCATGACACAGATCTGGTCTGGAAACATATCTAAATGCCTGGCATAGGGTTTTATGTCAATTAATTGATATTATTACAAATCGCAAGATTCCATATAAAAATATTTACTTTGGCTTATCTTAAAATAATTCTCAATTCCTGACCATATTATGCCTCCTGCACATCCCATAATAATAATTAATATTAGTAAGAGCTACTATTGACCAAGTGCTCACTAAGTGCCAGCTATCATTCTAAGTTTTTTATTTTATTCATATTTTGCATACAGACGGTCTCCTTGTGATGCAATTTTTTAAATGCATATTAGGTATCTGGAATAGCTGATCTCAGAAATCCAATACATTTGCCCAATGTCTACAGCTCATAAATGATACAGTTGGGATTTGAACCCACCCCTCTCTGATACTCAATGCTTGGTCTGTTATCCACTGATGGACAAAATTAAAATACTAAACTAATAAACGGAGACTGAATCCATTTCCACTATGCTCACTTGTAAAAAAATCATTCTTCCTGTGTGAAATGTGGTGATTTTGCTATAATATAAAACATACTTTCTAAAAAAAAAAAGAGTACATCTAATAAATATTTTCTTTTTCCATAATTGGTATTCATTTTTCCTTAAATAAATCAGGGAATAATTTACTAATCCAATTTGAATCCAATTTGCTCAAATTGATAGAATATATTTATATTTATTCTACTTGAATTTCAATTACAATTTTCTCTAGAAAATTGAAACACTTCATTTAATTTTCTGATTATCATTCGTAGAAAGAAACCTTCCAAATCATGTATATCACAATTTCAACTCTGGAAGGGTCACTTGAAATTCTTTGCAAGTGCATCTTACCAGAAGTTGTCTTCACTACTTCAGTCGTATTTCTTAGACCAACAAAAGAAAATTGATAAAGCCTCCAGGATCTTGTGTCACCTACTTCAACAGAACTTCGCTTCCATTGATAAACAATTTCTTCTCGTGGATAGCCATCTGCCGTGAGATAGGAAAGCTCACATTAAAAATTATTATAAATTGGCATATATGGCAACTATCGTCTATGAACAGGACCCTGAGATAAAGGCTGTGAGTGCTAGGTGAAGATCTTGGACCAAAGGGCATTGCAGTGGGGACGTAAATTACAATGACATCCCATTCTAATGGGAAGTAATATTCAAAAATACAAAGGTCAAGTTGACTTTTGAAAATCATTTAAATGACATAGAAATTACACTACATGTGGCTTTATATATGGCATATGCATAGTTTACATCATCTGGAATAGTGCATATGAAGTGACCAGTCTAGAATAAATAGTAGAAATACGAATTCTTATATCACAATAAAAGGCAGTCCACAGAGCAAGATTTCAGTCACATAGAAACAGAAAATAATAAGATCAGAATAGACTCAAAATTCTCCAAAGAATGCATTTGAAGTAGAAGATAGTTGAAGAAAATAACCTCAATTATTTATTGTCTTTCTTTCTCAACTTGTCAGGATTTCATTTTAATATACACAGAAATACATAATTAAAAGCAGCAGTAAGTAGAAATGCTAAGAGGAAGATATCATGAGTTTGTACTAATAGGATAGAAAATATTTATTGAGAGCATCATACTGGGAGGTGAGATAAAATAGTGGTTATGAGTACAATTTCCCAGACATTCTACTCTGGACAAGTGTATGTTTTTCCTCCTAAAGTGTCTGTTCCCTTATAGGAAGATGATAGCACTTCTCTCATGGAATTGATGGTCAATGTATATTTGCTGAATGGACAAACATTATTATGAAGTCAACTGTAGAATTAACTTTTTCAAGAAAATAAATAAAAAACCAGAAGTAGTTTTAACAATTTGTCTACTAATATTGCTAATTATAATGTAATAATAAATAACAATAATCAAAGATGAGTTTGATTATGAACACTGAGTATGTGGAATAGAATCTCACGTATTTCCTCCTTTCTGTTCCTTTTGATGCAGGTTTATCTATTATATTTTTACATTAATTAAAGAGGGGAAAAAAAGTAGTCCCTAGAGAACTGTTGCAGGGGATAGAGAGGGCTATGGTAGGATGTGATGAAAATTGAGGAGAACAATGATGACATACAGCCTGGGCAACATGATGAAGCCCCATCTCTTCAAAAAATACAAAAATCAGCTGGATATGGTGGTATGTGCCTGAAATCCCAGCTACTCTGGAGGCTGAGGTGGGAGGATCACTTGAGCCTCAGAAGTGAAGGCTGCAGTAAGCTGAGATCACACCACTGCACACTCCAGCCTAGGCAACAGAACAAGACTGTGCCTCAAAAAAAAAAAAAAAAATGATAATATGAGACAACTTTCTGCAGAGAATGTGCTGGTAACTGAATTATTCTGATAGCAATAAGTAACATTGAATTGTGTTAAATTGTGTTTGTTTGGGTTCAGAGGACAGTTTTCAACTGACCATCTGATGGCACAGAAATCAACAGTTTTTTGAGTTTTAGCTGATGCAAGAAAGAAGTAGTCTCACTTGGAAAATTAAAAGAAAGGAAGTCTAGTCTCTCTAAAGTTCGGGGAAGCTTTAATTTTATAATTAAATATATTTCATTCTTGGATTTGGTAAAATATGGAATAAGTTTTATAATGAGAATTTTTCTGGATAAGTATGATGTACAGTGATAATTTTCCTCTGGTTGCCTCTGGTATTGATGAAGTGATAAATAGGTGATTAGTTCTCTGGTCATCAACTTTGGCAGACACCCTTGTGGAGAAATTACATTTCTACAAACATAATTTTAAAACCTCGAATCAGATTTTTATTTTGCCCAATATGCACAACTGGCAGACAAAAAATGTAAAAGGCTGATTCACCTTTCACAGATGCTGAACGAATAGTAAAGAAAATGTTTAGGGAAATTTAGGTTTGCTTGGCTTTGGTTCAGGCAGGATATATCTGTAAAGGTTACTAAAGCATAATCTGGGTTAGATCATCATAGATCCCCTTACCACATTCTATTATCTATCTGATAAAAATAATACATTAAAAAATAATGGTTTTATATTTGATCTTATTGTGTGTCAGGTAGCAGTTCACATATATTTTATCAATGAAATAATTTTGCTGTGGGGCAGGCCTTAACTAGCAGTGTGCTGCTATAGCCCCTTCCTAGGCCCATAGGAGAAAAAGGAAGAGGATATATAATTAACGACTGCACCCTCTCTATTGAGTCCAGACTTGGACTTACAATCCATTACAAAAAAAAAAAAAAAAAAAAAAAAAAAAAAGGCTCTAGGCAACCCTGCCACTTTATTAAAAGTTTGCAATTCAATGAAACTATTTGTAATTCTTAATAAAATAAGTCCTTTTGCCCGAATCATCTTAGAGCAACCTGGGATTATGATGAGATAGATGGTCAAAATCATCAAAGTCAACAACATAGTTTAATACAACTTTGCAATTCTTTATGCTTCTTTCAATTAATTAACACTGCAATCAGAAAGACTGTAGATGAAGGAGGACACAAATATAGAGGAAATGTTACTTACAACTGGAGAACTCCAAGGGGCAGGAGTGTTCATCCATTGGGAAGTTGTGCAATTGTAATTGGCACTCAGCATCAATCGTCAACCTAAGTAGAAAGATATTAAACATAAAATGGATTTTAGACATAATTTTAAATTGTAAATTTGCACAATTTTAAATGATAATTTGTTTTTGTTTTCTAGAGAAAACCTCACATTCTGATTGAAAACACAAGGTGTTCCCTGATGAAGAAATCCACCAAGACCAGGAAAAAAATTATTTTTAAAAATTTATTTTTAAGAGTTTATCCAATTAGTATAATTTTTAATTGAAAAGAATTAAGAATGTATTATTCTATGATACAATGGAGCAATTACTGATGTTAAAATGTATCTAATAATTACTGATCCCTTAATTATCTATGAAGCACTGGATAGAGTGAATTGCTTCCTCATTTAATAAGTGTTATTATGTATTTATTCTTCTTGAACTCTTCCAAAGTCATATAACTGGAGGCACAGTTGAAATTTGGACCCAGGATTATCTACCTTCAAAGATGGAGATTTTAATCATTGTTACTGTATATTTATATGCTCTTCAAAGGGAAGATTAGTTTTACTCATAAAGGAAGTTACAATTAAATTTGATATTTTAATTGTTTACTCCAAATTAAACTGGAATTATTAAATGAAAATAATATAATTGCAGATACAAACATACATACAGTTCTAAATGTCTTTGGGCATGCACAAAAACACACAAACACACTCATAGCTCATTTTAGACAGCCAGAACAAAATCTTCTCTATATATAGACTAGTAACCATTCAAGCTTTGATTGAATCTCCCATTAGTGACACTTTCGAGATGGCTTTAGTAATTAACTAATGCAAGATTCCACAAATTAATAAAAGTCCAAAAATGACTACAATGTTATGAGAACAATAAAGTCATTTGATATAGTATGATTGACTTCATATTTAAAAAGCTGAACTGAGCTCTGATGTATCAGGGGAATTTTGTACCCACTAGATTCTGAATTCAGGCATTGGCCAGACACTATGGCTGACACTTACAATCCCCAGACTTTGGGAGGCTGAGGTGCAGATATCTTGAACCCAGGAGTAAGAGACCACACGGGCAACACAGTGAGACCATCTCTACAAAAAATACAAAAAAGTCTTAGCAGGGCATAGTGGCATGTGCTTGTGGTCCCAGCTACTCAGGAGGCTGAGGTGGGAAGATCACTTGAACCTCTGGAGGGCAGAGGTTGCAGTGTGCTAAGATCATGCCACTGTACTCCACCCTGAGTGACAGAGTGAGACACTGTCTCAAAATAAATAAAAATAAATTCAGTTATTACTATATCTCTAAGTTGATGAAAGCCATGATGAATATAAAAGGCATGGAATGAACTTATTTTAGAATTGTGGCTATTTTTGTCCTAGTAACTGATATAACTGATAAAGGTTTTGGAGCCATTTTCAAGTATTATATTTTGTATGTTGAGCAAGCACATTTAACATCAATCATTTTGAAGCTAGACGTTCTCAGATATGAAGATTTAGAATTGTAGTATTCTTATTTTGATTGAAAATGTATACACATAATTTTAATATTTTCTATATTTACTATGTATCAGGCTCTACCCTAATCACTTTACTTATTACCCTATTTTGTCCTTGTAGCAAATCTGTAACATCAGAATAAACATCTCTGTTTTATAGAAATTAAAGAAATGAAAGGTAAAAGAGTCCGCTCAGTTGTGGTGTCAAGGTAGGAGGAGAGATAGTACAGAGTGGGACAGCGTGGCTGTGCTTTCCTTCCCAATAATTTCCATCAGTTCTTAATTTTTCTAAATAAAGTAACTATGTAAAAACATCATACTTACTATGCAAACAAAGCTTCTAACACCGAATGTCCTGCTACCAGATAGCTGTCCCTAAGCCCTTTTACATAGAAATGCTGGAGAGTTACCTTAGTTCATACAGATAGTAAAACAGAGAGCTAAGAACCAAAGTCGATGTCTGATTCCTAAGCCTATGTACTTATCTATTATTCTGTCTAATAATGTACTCCCACCAATGAGAAACTTCAATGTAAAAATGTTTTAAATGCGATGTATCAAGTTCTAAGATAATGACATAAAATCATTATTTTATTAAAGTAGCATTTTACTCTAATTTCAAATTTTAATTTCAGAATTTAATTTCAGAGGCTGAAAGATAGCTCCTTCAACTTTCTCCCAAGATAGACAATAAATTAAGTTAAACAGCCTATTAACATAATGGGAAGAGGGGTGCCAGGAGATGAAATACAATAGATTCTAGGTGCTTGCTATTGTGAAGCTAAAAAGAGAAGGATGTATGGAGACATACACATCAAAACTTCTCTTTTAGGAACTATTTCATTCAAACTAAGGATATTTCCAATCATAAGAGCTGGCAGTCCCAAGGATGACTAGTTGTGTTTTAATTTTTGTGTTCTAAAGTACCAGGACATGCACACACACAAAAACCAAGATAGATACAAAGGTCAGATGATCTTGAAAGGCAAAGGAAATTTTAGGTCAGTTTTGAGAAAAAGTAGTTTTTACAACAATCGTGGGAATAAGCTCTGCCTATAATTAGTGCTTTGAAAAAACTCATTGATAACAGAAAGAAGAAAACTAATGTGGTGATGTCATATACTATTTGAACAAACATGCCAACTCTGATGTAGTCTTAAAGTTTCTTTTTTTAAAGACTTATCGTTGATTTTTGCATTTTTTTGTTTGTTTTCTTCTAACAATTACTCCTTTCCTTTCACAACAGAATACCTTAGGGTGTAGAGCACTCGACCATCATTCCAAATTCTCAGCATCCTGTTGGGGGTGGTGATCCAGTGTGCATCAGCCTTTTTGGAGTTTCTGAAGAAAGTGTCTGGAATCCAGATTTTCCCTACCATGTTGCTGTTCAATCGGAGGACTTTAATAGTGCTGTTAAATTTCAAACGTCTGTCATACCACGTTTGCGCGAAAAATATATCAATAGTGTATTCCTGTTTTTTAAAAAAATGATAAAACAGAAAATGTGTACACAGTAAGATTATATTGTTAAATATCAGTATATTTCATTCCTGTTCTCTTTGCCAATATGAAGCAAAGCTATCTTGGCTTCTAGTCCAAAAGAAAGCTAGAGTTTTGCTGAGGAGTCTACCATCTCACCCATCTTTTGTAGCTATGTTTGATACTTATATGAAAAAGTAGACCTGTCAAAGTGATTTCTGGCAAAAGAGCGTAGCCTTGATACAATCCATTACTTTCCATGTCTGTAGAGCAGTATTGTTTTGGGCCAGCTAATTCCTTGCCATGAGGGCTGTTCTGTGCATTGTGGAATGTTTAGAAGCAACTCTGGCCTTTACTTGTTAGATGACAGTAGCAACCCCCAAACCCACCCTCAATCCTGCCAAGTAATGGCAACTAAAATTGCCTCCAGAGATAGTCAAACGTCTCCTGAGGGGGAAAAAAAGTCCAGGTTCAGAACCACTGCTGTAGAGTGAAACAAAGTTCAGAATATGAAAAAGTCCTAAGCAGGAAATCTGGAAGTTCAATTGGGCCTATATTAAAATGGGGATCCTTAAGAACCTAACTGGATAGTCCTTGTTAGGATAGAAAAGGGGAATGAACAGAAGGTGCTTTGCATCATGCCTGGTAGATAGCAAACACCCAATAAAACAGAGGGTTTTTTTTTTCACTATTTATTTATAATGTTCTTTTCTCTAAACAAGATGAAATTAACCAATTAAAAATGATTTCTAATACTGTGCTAATCTCTATCACAAAATGCATTCTTAAATGCTATAGTGACAAATTACTATAATTATTTGCATCAAGTATACATATCACTAAACTGGAGAGAGCTTGACTTCAGCAAAAGAAAAGCAGATACAGTGTGAAATTCAGACCATTAAGGCTGAGTCTTGCCTCATTCACATTGTTCTGTTTTCTTTCCTTGCATCACCTTCCACTGGGTGTCATTGTGATTAGCTACAGTTCTACTCGGGTAAGCCATTTCACCCTTGTTCACCATTTAGTTTCATTTTTACAGTCTACAAGTAATGAGAAAAGAACCTGTTTTATGAAATCCCTTATCAACCAATTAGTGATGTGCCAGGAGAAAGAATAATTAATTAATTTCTATTCTGCATTTTGGCCAGAAAAGCCATGAATAAAAAACTTTGATTCTGAAAACCATTATTTCACAAAGTGTGATTGTAGAACAGTGCTGGGGACTGTTGCTCCTAAAACAAGACAGTTCTGCATTTAAATAAACTACCTATATAGCTTCTACTTCTTAGTTATTTATAATTTATATAAGAACTCTAAAGATTCTGCGAATGATAGCTACAAAGAAGTTAGAATTTGTTTAATGATGAAACAAGCAAACTTAATTAGCTTGGAGTATGCAGGTGATGGTGTACCACCTCAATTGGGATAGCAATGTCTCTTTCTGACTTAGCAGAGTATCTTCATTGCTAGCTTGGTAAATGCCATTTTAAAGTGAGAGTATCACTATAATATATCATGTTGTACTAATATTGTGTAGTATGGAATATTATGTAACATTATATTATATTGTACTCCATTCTGCTCTACTATATTTTACATTCTCTATTGTATCATGGACTCCAGTCTAGTTTTGTATTTCACATTTGGGTAGAAAGTGTTACATTAGGAACAGAATTACTTTCATTATTACATCTGACACACTATTTTGTCTGAGAAACATTTCTGATTTGAAGCAAACTATGCCATTCTCACACTGTTAATATTCTAATAAGTAGTGGATTACTATATCTTAGTTCGTAGGAAGTAGCACTTGGCAAGTAAACATCGATTGTTGAATTTCAACAGCATAGCATATTGACACAAATTAATTATATATGTATGATCCTATTTAATTCTCATGACAAAAATACTTAAAATTTAATTATCTTTATATTACAAGAAAAAAAGGATCTGGAAGACTATCTTTCACTTCAAAAGTTTTAAACTTAAATTTTTTTGCTGGCATGTTCCTTACTATTTCCATGACACTACATTTTCTCTCAAACATGCTAATAAAATAGACGAAGAATTTTATTTGCAAACTCACCATATTGATAGCGTTCACTGGACCAATGCTATTCACATACATGTCTGTGTGAATTAATGTTGGTTTCACTGTAAAGAGAAACATAGAAATGTGTGCACATAGAGAGGTACACGATTTTAATGTTTTAATCTTTGTTTTCTAGAATAGATTTATTTAGCTACATTAGAAGTAATTTATTCATAACTAATTTGGTACCAGTTACTAATTTGCCACATTTGAATAACTATTTTGTTTTCAAAGAAATATCTTTTTTAAGCATGCACTGCAATAAGCAAGCAGAGTAGAGTTTTGAAACCAATTATCCTTTTAAAACTAACATAAAAATGAATAAATTAGAAAATGCTGCCCTTAGCTTTTCTCCATCTTTCTCTCAGATATTTTGAATTTTACCATGATTCCTTCAAGCTCTGAAATTGACTTGGACATGTCCCTGACTTGACCCATATAGAAATATAATTTCTTAATGACTCAGAAAAAAATATGCATTAGGAACATGAAGTGGACATAAAGATCAAATGGGTAATATAAATTGTTTTTGGGTCACAGTTCCCTGTTAATTTCTTTTATGACCACATTATCCTCATATACTTCTCACCGACACAAAATTAATCTTCCTTAATGATTTGTTGTACACTGTGATATCATAGATAATATGAGAAAACCATATGGAAACCCATTATACACCTATTGGTCAGAGATGAATGATATTAAAAATCTGTAGTATGATATCCATGACCAAATGGATGGCCTCCATTTTTATTTAACATTTAATGAACAACCAGAGTGTTAGTCTCTTCTTTATTTATTTTCTTTGAAAGTATCATGTCCTAACTCTCTGTGGTGGATTGAATTCTTCTCTATAACTGGTATTCACATCCTTGCCTTCTCCTGGGTGAGGCTATTCCTCCCCCTCTGGACTTTGGGCTTCACTATCTGATTGGTTTTGGCTAATAATATATAGACAAAAGTGAATGTGCCAGTGCTACGACTAAGCATTCAGCTTTATGAGCTTCTACTTACTCATCGGCTGCTTTCTACTGCTATGAGAATGGTTTTCCTAGCTAGCTGCTGGTCCCAGGAGTAGAACGAGAAACATGTACAGTATAGTTGCCCTAAATAAGCAGCTCCAGCTTGCTTTAGCCTAGATTAGTGTACCCTCCAGGGGAGTATTACAGAAGTGTTTATTGTCATATGCCATTGAGATTTTGTGGTTGTTCGTTACATAGCAACAAGCAAACAATATATCCTCTCTTTACTGTTATTGTTTTGTTTAATTATACATATATATTTTTTTATTGCACTTTAGGTTCTGGGGTACATGTGGAGAACATGCAGGATTGTTGCATAGGTACATACATGGCAATGTGGTTTGCTGCCTCCATACCCCCATCACCTATATCTGGCATTTCTACCCATGTTATCCCTCCCCAACTGCCCTACCCCACTGTCCCTCCCCTATTTTCCCCCAACAGACCACAGTGTGTGATGCTCCCCTCCCTGTGTCTATGTGTTCTCATTGTTCAACACCTGCCTATGAGTGAGAACATGTGGTGTTTTTCTGTTCTTGTGTCAGTTTGCTGAGAATGATGGTTTTCAGGTTCATCCATGTCCCTTCAAAAGACACGAACTCATCTTTTTTACGGCTGCATAGTATTCCATGTTGTATATGTACCACATTTTCCTTGTCCAGTCTATCATTTGGGTTGGTTCCAAGTCTTTGCTATTGTAAATAGTGCTGCTATGAACATAGGTGTGCATGTATCTTTATAATAGAATGACTTATAATCCTTTGGATATCTACCCAGTATTGGGATTGCTGGGTCAAATAGAATTTCTATTTCTAGGTCCTTGAGGAATTGCCACACTGTCTTCCACAATGGCTGAATTAGTTTACACTCCCACCAACAGTGTAAAAGTGTTCCTATTTATCCACATCCTCTCCAGCATCTGTTGTCTCCAGATATTTTAACGATCGCCCTTCTAACTGGCATTAGATGGTATCTCAATGTAGTTTTGATTTGCATTTCTCTAATGATCAGTGAGGATGAGCATTTTTTCATATGTTTGTTGGCCTCATATGTGTCTTCTTTTGAAAAGTGTCTGTTCATATCCTTCACCCACTTTTGAATGGTTTTGTTTGTTTGTTTGTTTGTTTTCTTGTAAATCTGTTTTAGTTCTTTGTAGATTCTGGATATTAGCCCTTTGTCAGATGGGTAGATTGCAAAAAATTTTTTCCCATTCTGTTGGTTGCGGGTGCACTCTAATGATTGTTTCTTTTGCTGTACAGAAGCTCTGGAGATTTTTTTACCTTGCTTCATAAAGGGATTGTTGCTTTTATTCCTACAGCCTCAGTCTGAGATATCTAGGAATATTTGAATTTCTAGCTCTAGCTCTCAAGCTTCACTTGAAAATAATATGTCTTCATTTTAAACTTACTGACATCCCTCCCACTCCTAGGCCTGAATACTATTTAAACACTACTTTTACAACACATAAAAATGTATAATTTAAGTCTTCCTTGCTCTTGAACTACACTGATTTTTTTTTTCTAATAAAGTAGATAATTTTATGTGACCCTATCTATAGCACAACACAAAAGACTTTAACACACCTCCTATATCAGGCCGAAGTTTATTGTCATATCCTTCCAGGAGGTTGTTTAAGATGACAGTGACATCACCCTCAGGAACTTTTGGAGTCAACACCCATGTTTTGTTAGAAGCATAATCTTCGTAGTCATCATCAGATTTCTGGCTAGTGAAGCTAAGAAAAAAACACTGGTCAAAAAACACATAGGTTACACTCAAGTTGACTTTTATCCACAGACCACCAGTGGAAAAGAAGAAATAAAACAGGATTGAAGCAATGTTTACATTGAAATTCTCATCGAGGGTTACTCTAATAAAACTGCATAGATGGAGACTTAAATCTATTCAAGTGCACACTTTAGTTTTTCAGAATTCTTTGCCCTCCCATGTACAAATACACCATGTTTTGCTAGTTATGTTTACTTTTCCCATATTTGATGTTCTTTCTCCCTACTTCCCAGCCTCCTGAAGTAATTATAAAAAAACTATTTGTGTGAAAGTGATGGCTAAATGATCATATGTAGTCTAAGAATTCAGGTATAATGTCTCCTCTTTCCTCCTTTGAGGAGTTCACTTGGCGCAACTTATTAATAAAGTAAGAGACTGATAATTAGATTCCCTCCCATGAACTGCCAGACATGCCTCTCCCTGCTAAATTGAACACTTAAGGAGAGAGCTCAGTCTCTCTGCCTTTGCTTCCCCCAGGGTGTGTTTATGTGTATTTTTTCCCCTCACTTGCACTGAAGGCAAGGGCGGTTCATTTATCTTTGGTTGTTAAGAACCTGGTACTATGAAGAAAAATGTGGTTACAGACTTTAAACCACTCTTTATCATGGCAAAGGTTTCTAGGCTGGAAACTCACTCCAATGGTTAATGTACCACAATCATAGAAATGAAATGACCTGTTATAACTGATCAAAAAGCCACATAATATTCTTTGTTTATATTTACTATGCCCAAACCTGTCAGAAACCCCTTCAGCAGTTGAGCTGGAAGCCACCTAAGAATGACTCTGGAAAGGGATTGGAATTCCTATAGTTTACCTCTCCCCCTAACTCAAGTCCCAAGACAACCCTGCCAAGATGATTTTTTCCAGATCCAGGGGAAACACAAACCTTTGCAAAAGCTGTCATTTCATTTTTATAAGCACTCAATAAATATTGGCTACTTCTACAGTTTAAAGTAAAATTTAAAAAAATACAAACTTAAAATATAGTATTTCCCACCCTGCTCCTATCTTTACCTTGTTTTTCTAAACAACAATATAGAATGAATTTTGTCAGCTATCACATAATTGCCATCTTTACCTTGAATAAATAAATGTATATATTCATATATTCTCAAGCCAGATTTATTACCTTTCTTCACTCATACTCAGTCATCAAGTATCTATACACACACATACAATGTAGTTAAATATACATACCTATGTCTGTATGTATGTGTGTACACATGAACAGATATATGTTTCATGTGCATAGGTATATATAGATCTTGAGTTAATATTGCAGAAGTAAGATGATTATGTGATTAATCTGGTTTGAGATTAAGGATAGAGGATGACATCTTAAGAGTAATTATTGTCATGGGTCAACTTAGTAAGTGATTATAGTGACATCTTTTTTCATTCTTTTTAAGCTTTGTAACTAGGAAACACTATAAAAATACATCTGCAAAAGGCCCAACATACCCAGTGTCTTACATCTTGCACTTTAGTGAGCATAGGAAGTTTTAACGATCATTAATTTCACAGAATGCCCATAGTGAGTATGATGGACTGAGCAATGCTTCTGTCAGGTCTCAGAGAGAAAAGCCTCCGTTCAAGCAGAGGCCAGTTTGCTGCTAGAAAAATCCCTCTTGGGCCTCAATTCATCATTTCTCCAGAGTACTGCTGAACTCTGCCCAATAGAGCTTTAATCCTCTGACCCAAATCTTACTGGTTGAAGGGAAGAAAAAAATCTCTCTGGAAAAGTAATTTTCAAATCCCTCCAATAACTCATGAGAAAAGAATATGATTGGTTCATCAGATGCCATAATACAATTTATTACCGTATAAATGGTTCATGCAAAAGTGCCGTTTCAAAAACTCTCTCTCTCTCTCTTAGGTCTATCAGACACATGCACCCTATTAAATTTTCTTCAAGGAAAGAGGACATGTACCAATTGTTCGGTGTGTTTGTTTATGGCACCTCCTCATACCAACAAATAAATGAATCACGTATAATGGTGCTGTACTACCATTATTATGATTATCTAGCAGACCAGGAGGGAAACTACATAAAGTGAAAACATAAGGGATACTTTTTTAGAAGTAAGGCTACTTTTCCAGAATTGCTCCAACAATTCCCTCAGAGTCATCGCCAAGTTTTTTTACACTTCAGGATGTCTACTTAGCCATCAAGAGATAAAATAGAGTACTTAAAAGTATATACTTGGGAATTAGGAAAGGCTAGCTCTGCTTTCTCAATTTGTGTCTTGCCTGGCACTTACTGTTAATGACTTTGAGCAAGTTATTTAACCTTGCTAAGCCTCAAAGTTTTCAGCTTTAAAAGAGGTTTAATATTAGTTCTTACATTACATTCTTATGTAAGGTTGAGGCAATGCTTAAGTGCTTAGCACAGTGCCTAGCACACAGTACTGAAAATAAGTCCATAACAGTTATTATATTGTTAATTAAGCAATAGCATAATTCATTAATGAAACAAATATTATTATAATTATTATAATAATTTTATGAAGTGACCACTGCTAGATTTATAACACCAGCTCCAAACATGTAACAAAAACCTACATCTATCTACCTATGCTGCATCAAGACTTTTAATACAATAAGGGCTGAGAAGAACTAAAAACAGATGTTTTGCAGGAAAAAAATTATGGCTGTCTACATTATAAATGAATGAAGTTGTTCTTTTCCACAGCTTTTCTAGTTGAGGTCCAAATTAAAAGAGCTGATGCATAAATCTGGGATTGTTTCCAGATTTGTCTTAAAACAAAAAGGAACTTCTTTTATTAAAGCTATACTGTTTGTTTCTCTAGAGTGCTTTGGACATAAAAAACCTCTGCATTTGCAGGTAGGCTATCTAGGAATAATGAAGTCTGGCCATCAGATGAGACATGCTGTGGAATTGTGGACTCCATAAGAGTGCCTGGGCAGAAACAGATTGATAATGATTTAAGGAATTCACTCGACATTTGAGCAGATAGAGAGCAAACATACTTGAACTTCTGGCTAAAGGTATCTACCTGCATGAAACAGCCTTTAGAGGTTAATACTCCTCTTGGTAACTTATAATTAGAAAATATTCATATAGAGGGAAATAACTGAAATTAAAATTCCCCTTCAATTAACTAACCATAATAAAGACATTTTTGTCAACTGAATGATAGTTTATGAGTGATAGTGTCAGAAGAGAATGTGAAGATTTCATCTCTGAAAACATTCAAAAAATCATTGGAAAGCCACCTTAGTGAGAGCCTGGGGCCACAGCAGCAGCATCGCCTGGGAGCTTGCCAGAAATGCAGAACTCTAGGACCCACGAAGACCCCGGAATCAGAATTGCTATTTTAACAAGTTTCTTAAATGATTCACATAATATTAATATTTGAGGATCTCAGTCATAGAATGGTTAGATCAGTGGTACTGATTCTTGGCTCTGTATGTATGTGTATGTGTATGTGTTGGGGCGGGATTTTTTTAAAATACAAATTCTCAGGTTCCTACTTTAGATTTAAATCTGAATCTTCATGTTGTATATTAGATTATTCATGTTTATTCTCATCATTACAGTTTTATGCATAATTTGAATTTAGGCATGATTACAAACATGAATTCATATTTGTAATTAGAAGTAGAAATCAATCCTATTTAGAAGAACAAAAGTGGCTTATAAAACACAACAAATACTGCATAGAGATTGTTCGATGACAGGTTGCTCACAATTATGTACAGGATTCTAGACATTTTAATTTTGGTACATATTCTGGGTGTTTGCCATTGTGAAGATTAGTCATGCAGTTTCTGGAATTTTAAATTTCCACCTAGGTATTTCAGATTTCTATATATTTAATAAAGTTCTAGGTTTAGGGGTGGACAAAGAAAATCTAGTCATTGCCCAGGATAGTAGAACAGCAAACATTTGGATGAGAAATAATGGCATTTGTCTTTTTGTTCAGGTTTCTTTAAACCTATAGGTACTTGGCATAATAAGACTGAATATATATTTATCTTTCTTTAACGCTGTTAAGTAGTGGAATTTAAAAAATTAATTATTTGTATTCTTCAATTATTTTTACATTTTCAGCATTCCCTTCTTTTATTACATTGGTTTCACTAATATTTTCTTGGTACAAGTTTTGGTTTACTTTTTTAAAAGTGTAATGAGTTCATATGCAAAGTATTTCGTAGGTCAGAATAAATCTCTCAAGACGTATACTTGGGAAAATGATACCTTAGACCTTTTCTATGAAAAATTCCCATGCGTTGGATTTTCTGCTCCATTGTTAACTCTAAATTTTGAATACCCACTCCTTATATCTCATAAATCTCTATCCTTTCCTTTGCCACATGTACAAGGACCCACTGCTACGCCAGATTGTCATGAGGCTGTAGAGTTCAGTGGGAATCCCATGCCCCAAAGTTATCATTAATACAGAAATCTCTTGTTCCTTATATCATCATATTACCTGAGAGTTAGTTGAGTTCTGAAAATCAAGCCAAACTCCAGAACCTTTGCATGTATCTATCCTTTCTGCCTTCAAACTTTCCTTTGCTCCACTCCTCAATCTACTACTTAGCATGTTCCAATACAAGCATCATATCATAGAGACTATTTCTGACTCTTATCTACATTTGTTGCCCACCCACCCACCCATCACATGTTCTACCAGGAGACTGTTTCATAGAATTTATCACAGTGTGCATTTATTGATTGGTCTATGGCCTGTTTTCATTACTAAACTATAAATTTCATGAGTGTGTGCTAAATGGAGATTTATGGAAATAAATTTTTTGCTCACCAGTTTTCCTAGGAGAAATAATAATATTGAAAATAGGTACTGTTAAATATTCATTGTGTTCTAGGTATAACTTTAAAGATTTCACACACATTCCTGAAAACACTTAATTCTCAAAACACTGATATTCCTGTGATTATTCCATTTTATAGATATAGAAACACTGTGACAATCATAATAGTCATAATAGTCACTGTTAGTTGGCCAAAACGAAATATTTAACCATTACCTTTCATGGCTTTGAGAAAGAAATTGGGACCAAAGAATCTACAGCTATACATTCATCCAACAATGAGATCATCCAAAATAAATGATTGTTCCAGCCCATTTTCCTTTAAAACAATAAATTAGTTTATGTCTGAGTTCAATAAAAGACATGATGTGTTTAGCACAAAGTTAATAACATTCGGATTTCATAAACTTGCCATTGCAGATAGTGATGATTTGATCTCCCCACTCTGAGGAATAAAAGCAAAGCTTGCCATTTAACTTAATGGATGTGATCATCTGCCTCATTTAAACTCTTTCCTCTGTTTGGAAAGCAGTGTATGTAGCAGGGGCAAGGTACACATATAAGCTAGTTCAATTTAAAGGATGTCCTCCAGTCACTGCAAAAGGTGGGCTTTGGTAAACAGCATAGGAACAAGCAGAGTAGGTGAGTGTACATCCTCAGAAGGCATAGGGAACTCAGCATACGATCATGGGAAGGGGGACTCCCCTCAGTACTATCCAGGAGGGCTGGCTACTCTTTAAAGACATGGTGGTGTTCAATGGACAGGGCCATTGGGGCACTAGTTGCTTCATATAGGTCCTTCAGTGGCCCATGGGATTTTATTCCTCCCAGTGAGGACATGTAAATTTCCTGTACAGAACCTGTTTGGAGGGTGCTTTGTGCATGAATGTGTACACATGAGTGCATATATGCAAAGAGGGTAGAATTAGGGCAGGAAAGTAAACCATTCTACTAACAAATTGTCCTACTTAAAATGGCTTTCTCATCTCACATCCTGTTTATTTTTTTTATATTAGGCTAACAGCTGTTGGTGTGTTTGAACTGAATCAATTATCAGACATTTAGTTTCCAATATATCAAATGCAAATTGTTTACTTTATTAACAGCCACAAATGGTGCATATCAAATAAATGTCTGTGGGATTTTGTTAGCTAAGATGAATTTGATTGTAAGTATCACAATATTCAAACTAAATTGAGAGACACTGACAGGTATAATTATAAATTCTAAGGTAGTATGAGCTTCAGGGAGTTTTGACTTAGTTCTTTAACTATGTATTCAAAATCTTAGATTTTTTTTTTCTGTCTCTCTCTTCTATCCTTCATGGTGTCAACTTCAACTCAGAGAAGTATCTATGTCATCACAAGACTCTGGCTACAACTTTTCGCCTCTATGCTCCTTCGTATATATCCATAAAAACAGAGATAAACTTTTTCAAAAGCTCTCTCAAAAAGAGGAAAATAGTTACTTTTCTAAAACCCCTTCAAAAGCCTCCTTTTTTTTTTTTTCCATATCACTAGGCTGAGTGGGATCAGACACATGAAACTGTTATCAGTGGCTAGAGAATGAGGAAATGATAAATATTTAACCTTAATTATATAAACCTACCAGTAGCGTAAAATATGAAAATGGCTTCCCCGAAAGCTCGTGAGCTTCACAGATACCAAATTAATATTGTAGTAGTTCAGAAGGTGAGGAGGGGAAATGTGGAGAGGCAATGGCTATGCTCATTGTGGGGAGTAGAACAGAAAAAAATAATCAATGTCAGATTACATTATGAAATCATTACAGTCAATTTTCTCCAGATTACACCTCCCTCTCATATTTTACTGTTTTTATCCTTTGTTTCAACCCTTCCTAAACAAAAGTGAAAAGACATAGAGTAACTAGGACTCAGTACTGCTGGAGGGAAAATATTTTGGCATTATCTGCTAATAATGAACATTTTGTGTGTTATATAACCCAGAAATTTAATCTCTTGATTATTTCCAAAAGGAAATAAATTCACACATCTACTAAAATACAGGTACAAGAAAGTAGACAGTTGCATTATTTGTCACATACGGGAATAAATAGAACCCAAACCAGTGGTAAAATGGATAAATAAAATATGGCTTGTACACATAATGAAATATTGTACAACAATGCAAATTTGTGAAATATTGCTACATGCAGCAAAATAAATTTGAAAAATAAAAATCTGAGCAAAAGATGTCTATACATTCATATATATGCACAAATATATAATACTTCTGTTATATAAAATTTAGTGGCAAAAAAACGTATCTATAGTGCTCAAAGTCAGGACAGCAGTTATTTGAAGTAAGAGAAAGAGGACAGAAACTAGGAAAGAAAGAAGATGTTTCCTGGGGCATTGGTAATATTTTATTTTCAGACATAGTTGATAAATTACATGGGTTTTTATTGGAATTTGTGATAATGCATTGGGCTATATTTTAAACTTATATGCTCTTTATACATTAATACTGCATAGGAAACAAAATAATCAAGTTTAGCTATGAAGGTTAAAAGCAGAGCATTAGGCACCTAAGAGCAAGAACTGCTTCTGTCTTCAGAGGTGGTGTTTTCTAAAACTTTACAAGTGCCTGGCATTTGGCAAGGCACCCAATGAATAGGTTTCAAAACATGAGTATGGATTTTTTGAATGAAGATTCAATATTTGTGGAATTAACTTAGTAAGTGGCTCACTCTCTTTATATATGTGCCCATGTAACAATTAGAATTAATACTAAAAGGAGCTGCCTATATAACATGCTATTGTATGGTTGCTATTGCTCTCTTCATCAAGTGCTGTCGATTCTCTGCATGGGAAAACTCAAATGACATACATTTAAAATACTTTTTAGACTATAATGAAACAAAGGCATGCACTAGTATGTTTATTGCAGCAGTATTCACAATAGCAAAGACATGGAATCAATCTAAATGCCTATCAAAAGAATAAGATAGGCATTTCTCATTCACAAAAAAGAATGAGATCATGTTCTTTGCAGGGACATGGGTGGCGCTGGAGGCCAGTATCCTTATCAAACTAACACAGGAACAGAAAGCCAAATACTGCATGTTCTCCCTTACAACTGGGAGCTAAATGATGAGGACACATGAACAAATAGAGGAGAGCAACACACACTGGGGCCTTTCAGAGGGTGGAGGGTGGCTTCCAGAAGGGAGAGGACCAGGAAAAATAACTGATGGGCACTAGGCAAAATATCTGCATGATGAAATAATTTGTACAAAAAACCCCTGTAAACACAAGTTTACATATACAAGAAGCCTGCACTTGTACTGCTGAACTTAAAATAAAAGTTAAAAGAAAAAGTAGTTAAAAAAAAAAAAGCCAAGGTTAACGCAAGAACAAATCCTAAAATCATGTCATATGCCCATGGCTGCTCGGTAGAATAGAAAGAAAAATGTGCATGCTAAATTGTGGGTAGAAAGAAAAGTTAATAAATGACTATTAAACCGGAATATTTCTCATTTATCTCCTTATTTATAAAGCACTTCAGTATAATTATTTACAACATGTTAAAAGTAGTATTTTCACTTTCTCATTTGTGCATACCTGACTGCAGAATAAAAGCTATGACTTTGTTTCACTTAATATATGTACAAGAAAGTTCACAGTTGCATTATTTGTCACATACAGAAATAAATAGAACTCAAATCAACAGTAAAATTGATAAATAAAATATGGCATGTACATATAATGAAATATTGGATAACAATGCCAATTTGTGAAATATTGCCACATATAATATTGGTGACCTCATACCCTGCATGACCTTGGGAAAACTGGGACAGCTTGTCTTGCACACTACACACTAACATGGAAGCTTTTAAAGGCAGTAACTTGAAATGAGTTCATAAATATGTTGGCCTAATGCAGCATTTGTTTTATCAGACGGTAGAACTTATACACTGTACTTGACTTCTTACTGGACTATAATGATAACATGGTGACAAAGTCAATGTAATTAGGAAGGCTTCCTCTCCTTCACTCCAGAAACATTTCCAGAAAATGCACTCTAGATTGCATTTCTTGCCATGTTCTAGGAAAATACGAGACCAATTTTAACCACAGAAGATATGCAAACCTAAAAAGAGAAGGATGTAATTATTTACCATCAAGAAATATATCAAGTAAGAAATACTTCTTATTTCTTAATTTGTGTAATGACTAATATGTTAAAAATGTGCAAAGTGCTGCATATACTATTTTCAAAATAGGACGTATACCAGTCATTCTTAACCCTGACTGTGTTAATATTAAGTAGAGGGCTTTAGACAAACACCAGTGCTGAAGGCCTACCTCTTATACCGCTTTAATTGGTCTCTATGAGACCAAGACTTTGGTATCGAAATAATTCTAAGGTGCAGCTGTAAACGAGCTACTGCAAGAGAGTATGACAGAACCACCTAGACTTTCTTTTCTTAGAGTAAAGAATTACTTTGGTAGCTGCTTTTAGGAAAGTCAGATGTCACTTACTATAGTGTTTCATGGTAAACTGAAAATTCAAAATAGCATCATCCTCGATATTTATGTACTAAGATAGGTCCAAATTAGTGTTTCCTAAAGCTTGGGACACCTGCCCTTGTACACAGGCAATTTTAATGAAGTGTCACATAAGTACACTATTAAAAGATATTGAAACATATAATTAGAAAGTTTTTGCCTTTTTAATTTTCTTTCAGCATATCTAATTACATTGAGGACAAAGTCTCAGTTTATTTCTAATTTGTCTTTAGCCACTCCTTTTAATTTGCTAATCTGACTTCTAAAGAGAGCAAGAGCAAGCTTGGCATATCTGGGAGACAAAATACATAATTAAAATTTGATAATATTGTTCTGGTATATTGAATTTACTTTGCAGTTGTCTTTCAGTGTGAAAACTGACACTGATTTCCAGTTTGTATTGTATTTATTAAATGCATTAACTAAAATTATTTTATTGAAAGGTACTTAGTTTTATAAAAAAAAAGTTCAGTCATGAATGACCATGTATTACTTAGATGTAGCAAAAGACACTGAATTTGGGAAACAGTGACACAGATTTAGATTTCTTTGTTCATCATTAATTGGCTTATATTTGAGACTCTTTGTCTGTAAGCCACAGTTGCAAATGGAAAGAAGTACAAAATATAATGTTGATATCAAAACACTCCTCATCTATTTAAGAAGACAAATACGTGAACAGTTAGAAAAAAAATAACACCAAATAACAATGCAAGACAATACCAAAAACATTCTCACATTGTAGAACATGACTTAGCTCTGTCTGTCAGCACCTCCAATTTGATATTGAGGTTACTTCTATCAATATTCTACCGCATTCACTTTCAAATCTCAGTTTATGTAAGATGAAAATTTTCTTCTAGAATACAAAATAGTTTGAGGAACTAATAAAACTTTTGATTCTTTCTCTAGCAAAAACATTCATATATAAAAACATGCATAATGTTTTACATATTTACAGAGACCACAGATGGATAGGAGAACTTCTATGCACTTTCACATGACACATGAATAAAAGATTAAACTCTCTCAGATTTAGGATCATTTAAAGGTTACTGTGAACAAGTGTATGAAAATGAAAGCTGGTTCCATATTTAGACACATAAATGTATCAAATGTATTTGAAAATTCATATTGCTCTATGGTAACAGAAAATGAAACATTCCAATTTCATTTTAATATTTCGATATTTGAAACAATGGAATAATTTTTTTCAGATAGTTGATTAAATTTTCATTTTCATAAACTAGTGTTAACAACATGTGTACATACAACTGAATGATCATAATTCTGGAATTTTTTTCTTACTCATCTTTCTTATACTTTTATGTTTGTTTCTTTCTTTTCTAAAATTGTGCTAAAACTTCATCTTCATATTCAAGGTAAACAAACGCCAAATCTGTCCTCGTGGTCATGGCCAATTCTAGAAGACTACTACTAAGTTTTCTTCGATTCTTTATAGATAAAATATTTTCTCAAAATCAAGGTTTTATTGTTCACTTTAAAAAGTTAATCAAGTCTTTTCTTATCTTTTAGTCGTGTTGTTAGTACTGTTCTTGTTCCTCGTTCCTCCTACTCTCGTTATATAAATAGCTTATTTTTATCCCCATATAATATGAATTTACATAACTAGGAATTATGAATACTCCAGATTATAGAAATTTGTGTTCATTCACTCATTTGTGTTTATTCACTGACATCTCTTATGAGCTAAGCACTATTCTTAGCACTTAGAATTATTACTTTTTTTAAAAGTTCCATATTGAGAGTGAACAAATTAGTTCTTCATGAACCCATTTTGGAAAGTCCAAAATTACATTTGTTCCTGGAATTCTGGAACAACATACCAAAATCCCCAATGAAATATGAAACCATCCTAACTTCACCCCAATTTTAAGCATATGTTGAGTCAAAAAGATTTATATAATAGAAAAAGGCTGTTTGTGTAATTTACAGATTTACAAGTTTATATCTTTTAACACGCAATAAGGCTAAAAGCCTTACATTATTATGAATCCATATCACAAAATGAGAGTAACTTAATGGAAGAACAAGATAACTTACTGTCTTTTCTGGCAGTATATTATCATCTCTTACAAAAGGCTGCAACACTAATGTGCTTATTGTAAAATTAGGCTTTTATAGAATCCATGCTCTTCCCCCATCTTTCCTATTATTACTTTCTCTAGTCTTTCTAATAATATCAGGTCCATAATCACCAGCAGTCTCAACACAGAACACATAGCCATTTAAAAGTTCACAATTAATCCAATCAAGAATGTACTCTCTAAGAAAAAAAAAACCTTCATTTTGTCTAGAAAACTGAATGTGATCATTTTTTATGTAAGAGTTTCTGGAAAAAAGAAACGTAGTCACTGTGTTTTAAAATCTACTATTCTGTAACATAAGTTTTTAATTATCCCATGTAAATATTTAGGAGTAGAATTACTGTGTAATATGTTGGGTGTATGTTTAACTTATAAGAAATTGCTAAATTGGTTTTCCTGAGTAGCTATACCATTTTCATTCACACTACCTATGTAGTTCCCATTGCTTCACATCCTCACCACACTTGGTCTTGCCAGAGTGGTTTTTATTTTGCCAATTCTAATAGGTGTGTAGTGATACCGTATTATGATTTTAATTTGCATTTGCCTAATGGGTAATGGCTAATGATGTTGAACCTCTTTTCCTGTGATTATTTGACACCTCAAAAAGTTAGATGAATCTCTAAAGTATTATGCTAAATGAACTGTATGTGTCTCTAATTATATTCCTGAAAGAAAAATCTTCAATGATGAATAACAGATCAGTTTTAAGGAGTAGAGGGTTTTGTTGTGGTGGTGATGGTTTGCTTTTTGTTTTGTTCTTGTGAGTACCATAAGTACCACTCAAACCAAGAATACTGATTTGGGTAGCACTTATGGTACTTGAGAGAACTAACATATATGTTAAAATGTATATAAATATACACTTGAAAAGGTCCATTATACTGTATGATAACTTAAAAACAAAACTATTATTCTGTAACCTAATCATTACATTTTAAAAAATATTCTCTGCCATTAGATATTTGTGGAAATTTCCTTAAAGTATGAGATAATTGGGCTTAAAATTTTAAAAATTTTGTGGGGAGAAATAAAATTTCATTAATGAACTAATACTCTGATTTCTTGTTAGTTTTGTATACAATTTTAAATATCTTTTTTACTATTTGCCTGGATTTATACACAGATTAAGTTAAATAACAAACCTTATGGATAGGAAATTAGTACACTTTTGTCAATGCTCTCTATGAGAATCCCTTCAAATTTTAAACATGCAATTAATGACCAATTCATAATAATTAACCTGGAATTCATCAAGAGTCTTTGCCATTTATTAGATGCAATGCATTTAGCTCTATGAAAACAAATCTATTTACATACATTAGTTAAATATAATGCAATAATTTTATTACAATGCCATGAGTATGTTTTAAATCACTGACCTAATAGCAGAATCAATAACTGGTTCTTAATATTGCTAAGATTTTGCAATAGGCTGGAGAACAACATGTTATATAACTTAGAGGAAGCTGAGAGTCAGCACTTGAGTTAATTGTCAAGCAACTGGAAACTGGTAGGTAAAATGCAATCCTCGTCATTCCCCAGATCATATAGGTACACTTTCCCCTAAGAATGAAACTCATGATATTAGTATATAAAGTTTTTCCCCTGATCCAAACTCCTTACCTGAAACACAATTCAGATTACTTACAATGGTTTTGAGGTCATGCATTAGGAAATAGCTTTCTGCCTTCTAATTTCTTCCCCCTTTTTCATTCCCAATCAGGACCTTCTATTCATTCTTAAATTAAACTAAGCTCCTTTTTCATTGGGGAATCCTTGTACCTGCTTTTACCTATGATGATAATGGTCTTCCCTTCAAACTTTTCATTGGTGGGTTATTTTCCTCCTCTCATAGTCTCTACTTCTTATCCATTATTCATAATTGCCTTTCCTGGCCAGTATATGCAAAGTAAAATTTCCTTGATTATTTTCATCACACCACACTTTTAAGTTATACCCTCAACACTATCACAATTTGATGTTTATTTAATTTGTTTCTTTACTGTCTGCTTTCCCACAGACAGCAAGGTCTATTTCCTAGTACACCGCCAAGCAAGTATTAGAAACTCAATACAGGAAGGCAGGAAGCAGGCAGGAAGGAATTTATCCACCTTGCATTTATATTCATTCTACATTTAGCACAATACCTCAGAGCTCAACAAGGGTCAAATGGCATCTTATGTTAGCTTATTTCAAGGGAAAAGTAAACAGAATCGTGTGGATTTATGGGTTTAAAAAATGTAAAAGCTAGCCAGGCATGGTGGTGCGCCCCTGTAATCTCAGCACTCGAGAGGATGAGGTGGGAGATTTGCTTGAACCTGGGAGTCAGAGGCTGCAGTGAGCTGAGATTGAGCCACTGAAGTCCAGCCTGGGAGACAGAGTGAGACTTCGTCTCAATAAATAAAAAAATAAATAAATAAAATAAAAATAAAAAAACAATGTTTGAGTATAAGATGTGTGTCTGGGTACACAACTACCTTGTATCAGAGTCAATAAGTAAAGTAAATCAATATATAGGTATGATATTGTCTTTAAGTTAATTTATAAAAGCAGTGCTATATATCATTACATTATATATAGTATATTATATTTTAAAAATTATGTCCTTATTCTAGAAAACAGGCTTTATAAGAGCAGGACTATGTTTGCCTTCTCTGCGCTATATCTTCAGCAGCTGGCATGGTGCTAAGAACATAGTGGATAGGAATTAATAAAAATGTCATTAACAAAATAGATAGGAATTCAAGACGGTATAGTTTTGGTCACCTGAAACAGAGTATACAACTCCTACCTCAAATCTTGTGCTTTATGTGCATTTGTCCTTTTCTGATATATTTTATTGAAAATTAAACAACTGTTAAGAATCTGCTGAGAGTAATAATCAAGAGTAACAACACTTGGTATATCACTTACAACCTGAAGTAAAAGAGACTAAAATTGAATCAAGAAATCTCTCCATACTCATATGACTTTCTAGAGTTTACTGTGATGCTTGATCATCAGAGAAACGGAGAGGCACATGCAAAGGGAAGTTGGTCTCCCAAGAGGACTTCCAACATGGACCATGGAAACTGTTTTAAATGGCCTGTTGACTGCAAGAGTACGTGGAAAACTACAATCAACTGTGATAGAAGTTTTGAGGAGTACGTGAGTACTCACATATTTTTGGTTTTATGGGACTGAGTTAATATTTTTGCATTTTTAAAATTATTAATTAATATTTGTTTAATTTAAACAAATTAAATAAATTTAATTATTAATATATAAAAGACTTTGAGGTGACTGGAAGGTTGTGGATTTTGTTTATGTAGACAAAGTCACTTTTAATATTTCAGGCTTTAAAAAACAATAATTAGCTGAGTTAAATGTTATTCAATGTATGACCTCACTTTTTAAACGTTTTTTTATTTATTTTTTTCTTTTTTTGAGACGGAGTTTCGCTCTTGTTACCCAGGCTGGAGTGCAATGGCGCGATCTCGGCTCACCGCAACCTCCGCCTCCTGGGTTCAGGCAATTCTCCTGCCTTAGCCTCCTGACTAGCTGGGATTACAGGCACGCGCCACCACGCCCAGCTAATTTTTTGTATTTTTAGTAGAGACGGGGTTTCACCATGTTGACCAGGATGGTCTCGATCTCTTGACCTCTTGATCCACCCGCCTCGGCGTCCCAAAGTGCTGAGATTACAGACGTGAGCCACTGCGCCCGGCACTTTTTAAACTTTAAATGGAAAAGACTTATAACAAAATTATATCTCAAATCCTGAGCCATCATTCGGTTGAAAATTCTGTATTGAAGATGATATGCTTAAAAAAAATGGATGAAAGATCGAGACCATCTTGGTCAACATGGTGAAACCCCGTCTCTAGTAATACAAAAAATTAGCTGGGCATGGTGGCGCGTGCCTGTAATCCCAGCTACTCAGGAGGCTGAGGCAGGAGAACTGCCTGAACCCAGGAGGCGGAGGTTGCGGTGAGCCGAGATCGTGCCATTGTACTCCAGCCTGGGTAACAAGAGCGAAACTCCGTCTCAAAAAACAACAACAACAACAACAAAAATGGATGAGGGGTAAGATGCTCTGAAGATAGTGCCTGTAAAGGTGACAGGAAAATAAGCCTGGTGTTTAAAATGATCTAATTAAGTTTAATGTGGCATAACAGTATTTGTGAGGATACAATGAGAAGAGCAATTTGCAACCCAGAAGAAGGCCCTCACCAGAACCCAGTCATGTTGGCATCCTGATCTCAGACTTCTAGTCTCCAGAACTGTGAGAAAAATATTTCTGTTGTTAAGCCACATATTCTATGTGTTTTATTTTAGCAGCAGAAACAGACTAAGGAATCACCTTCAAGTAGACCCTTCCCATTATGCAGCAGGATGGGTCTGTATCACCAACAGAATATGACAAAAGCTATAGCGTATAATTTTTGACAATTTATTGTAAAAACTATGGCTTTTATCTTGAAGACCCTCTCTCCCTCTCCCTTCCTCTCTCCTTTCCTCCGCCAGTCCACTCTTGTCTCCTCTCTTTTTCCAGTTCTCCAACCCCATGGAGAGCTCATAAGGCAAGAAACTGGAGCTTTCTTTTAATAGCCATATTGGAGTGAGCATGAAAGTTAATTTTTTAGCACCTTAAGATGTCCAGCACCCTGTTCAACATCTTGACGGCAATCTTATGAGGGATCTGAAACTACAATCACCAAGTTACTCATTCTTGGATTCCTGCTCCTCAGAAACTGCAAAAATAAGTGTTTCTTATTGGAAACTGCTAACTTTTGGATAAGTGGTTATGTAGACATAGATAACTAATGCAAAGATGGATAATATCTAAGGCTGAAATGACTTAAAGTAACATAAACTGTCATACACTGAAATAGTGTTTTGCTAATTTCTTAGAGTAATAATAAAATACATCCATGCTATGCCCTAGAAATTTCAAGAGTAGTAACAGATGTCTATAGCAACACTCATACAAAAACATTCATGACAGTTTTTTAAATTAATCTCAAACTAGAAGCATCAAGGGGATAATGGGTGAATATATTGTAATTCATACCATGGAATTAATAACAACAATAATAAAAAGGAACTCATGATATATGCAAAAGTATTATATCTCAAAAACATCATGTTGAGCAGAAGAAGCCAGGCGCAAAAGAGTATGCACATTGTTAATTCCATTATTATAAAGTTGTGCAACAGAAAAATATAATCTATGATGAAAGAAATAAGAAAAGAGGCTACCAGGGGCAAGCAGGGATTAGAGAGTAGAAGAATGATGATTGTTAAAGGAATATAATAAAGCATGCTGTTGTGATAGAAACATCACACACACACACACACACACACACACACAGTGGTGGTGGTCATACTGCTGCATACATTTGGAAAAAAAACTCACCTATCTATTAAATTCTGAATAATTTGTTGAATCTAAATTATGTCTTTATTTAAGAAATAGTTGTGGAGAAAAGTCTATTATGTGATGAGTGAATTGGAAGAGAGCAAAAAAGATATTCAGAAGGGTATTTTGGGTAGTGATACAGTGACCCAGGTGACAGATGATGTGGAATTTTGTTCTATGATCAGATGTATGAGGCACAAAGAAAAATGAAAAGTCAGTCATGACCTTGAATAGCAAAATATCAGCTTGGATTGTTTAATTCCTCGTTATTCTCCAGATTCCTTAACCACTGCTTCCATTTCATGTTGTCCAGTATAGACTTGACCATCAAGAGTAGCAACTCGAGTTTGCTCTGAATAAAGAGTTGAATAAATTTGCTTAGCAACTAAGGGATAATGTTTTACAATATCTTTGGGAAAATATCCTTCTTTACATACAATGACACAATTATCTTCAGGAAGGAGTCTTGTATGACAAGATATATTTTCTCATTTAAATAGGAACTATTCCACATTGTTGGAGATATTAAGTTCAATGTTTATATAGGCATTCTCAAAACTTAGGGACCTCTACCCAATTTGCTTATCTCATACAAGCCAAAGCAAGAAACTGGAGAATTACAAAAGCTGTATTTAAAAAAATCCCTCTTCTACACTCCCCAAATTTCAGAGTTTAGCAGGAGTGCAGAGACTACCTGTGCTTCCAGGGGTATATCAGGAGATAAATAATGACTTGTATTAGTAACAAAAACAACAATAACAATAACTAACAAAAATAACACCGTGTAAAGGTCACTTACTATGTGCCCCTTACTATCAATTCCTATTCAAAATAAACTTATAAAATATTATTATCTTCCTTTTTATTTGAGACGGGGTCTCACTCTGTCACCCAGGCTTGAGTACAGTGGTGCAAATACGGTTCACTGCAGCCTTGAACTCCTGGGCTGAAGTGATCCTCCTGCCTTAGCCTCCCAAGAAGTTAGGACCACAAGTATGCACTACCATGCCTAGCTACTTTTTTGCTTTTTTCAAATAAGGTCTCGCCATGTTGCCCAGGCCAGTTTGGAACTCCTGGGCTCAAGCAATCCTCCCAAGTCAGCTTCCCAAACCTTCTTCTTTTTATATGAAGAGATAGAGGCTAACTGAAACGAGTTGACTGGGGGCATCAAATTGAACCCCGATCAAGTGTGTCTCCATAGCTTATGTATTAACAAGTATACTATGCTATGGAACATGTTTGTTTGTTTCTTTTCTTTTTTTTTTTTTTTTCCTGACAGTCATATATGCTGAATTAGAGTGAGATACAATAAAAATTTTGAACATACTTCCTTTTTTTTGAAAAGAATACAAATTTGGGTGGAAATGAGTTCAATTTTTATTACTTAATTAAGCATATAATTATTGGACATCTATTATAGGCTACGCATGCTATGAAAGGTGGGTTATATCAATGGCATCTCTGCCTTTATGTGTCCTGGCTTCTAGCTTAGAGGGATAGAAAATAAAAAAGTAAAAATAGCAAACCAAGAATAACATAATTTTTTTGAATTAATCACTAAAGGCTATAAGTAAATACTAAGGCAACATAAAGCAGAGAGGATTAGAGGACTTGGGAGTACAGGGTGGAGTGGAGTTTGCAGTATTACATTGAGTGGTAAGTGCGGGCCTTGTTGAGAAGATGAGGATTTTGAGCAAAACTTAAAATAAGTGAGTTAATCAGTGGATATGTGAGAGAAATACATTGCACAGGGAACAGAATAGTATACAAAATTTTTCCTGTGTTATCATGATAAATTTCCTGAGAAAAGTAGACGACAAACGTCATATTCTTATTTAATATACATATGGTAGACTGCTAAGAAGAAACAGAACCTTCTGGAAAAGATTAATAAAACAGCCCTGAGTTCCTTTTCTTTCCCCAGCCTTGCAGCTATGTGATAGGAGTTTAAGGATTAAATAAGAGAGGAGTATTTGTGGAAGAGAGTTACTGGCCTAGAGTAGAAGGAACTGTTCAATTTCATATCTCCTGCCATAGTGGGAGGTAGCTCCACTTCTACCTTAAGGTAAGTGAAAAGGAAATCAGGAAATGTACTCATAAATGTCCACCATAAAAAAAGACTAAGAGGCCAATTCTTATCTCTAATCCAAACACAAAAACTTTTGACAACCTCTTAGCATTCTCGGAACAAAGAGTGGCTAGATAATTCTTAGGGAAATTTGGCCTGTATTCTCTATAATGCAAAAATCCCAGAGTTGGCTCAAATACAATTCCTTTCATAAATTAAGAAAGTGTACATTCATTTCTACTTTTATGTTTAGAGTTGCTTTCCTCAATTATGTATCTCAAGTGTGTTTTCAAAAAGCACTTTATAAAAAGATCTGATTACCAACAAAAAAAAGAACATGTGAAGGTATCAATCATTAATTTTTTCCCATCATGATTATATTGACATATTATATTCAGTTTGTCTTTCCCACTTTATTTATATAACTATACAGTAATTTCTGTAACTTATTTGGGTGTATTCAAGTAAATACACACTGTATATTTGTATTTCTACATAGACTTTGGCTTTACAGCAACACTTGGGTTCATGGCAGGGTTTCAGGTATTACAAAGGATCTTTGCTTTAAAACATCCCTTGTTTTCCCAGTGATTATGTTATTTGGTACTTATATGGTTTCCTTTATGAACGGGTGGAGAGTGAAGTATCAGTGCTACTTATTTAGCATTTACATGGTATTTTATCTATGCAGAGTTATACAATAATTTTTATAATAATATAGAATTATTACCATAGTTTGTTCTCTTACATCATAATACTGTAGGGATTAATATGATTTGGAGTTAAGTTTTATTTTTACCCTAAACCACTAATGTGTAATGTAAAAGAAGCTTTTTATTTCCTTTTTAAAGGATATTTATTCTCTAGTGTGTGGAACAAATGAATAGGAAATAACCCTCCTGAGTAATGCAAGGTAGAGAAGACTTTTACATCTCTAAACAACCAAAGTATTTTCTTACATTTAGAAAAAAAGAGTGTGACTATACTTGTGCAATGTGATGTATTGCGCTATGAATTCAAGGAGGGGGTCTTAATTCTGTCCTACAGGAAATATTAAAGGATCCTTGGACAAGTCCCTTCATCTCTCAATATCTCATTTTCTACAGTTGTCAGAAGAAAATATTATCTTTTTCATCTAACTCATGAGTCTACTGAGAGACTAAAACTGTGGATACAAACATTCCTGGAAAAATGTAAAACCCCTATTACTTTCTACTTTCTAGAAATTATAACTTCTTATTCCTCTAGAAATGGAAACTTAAGAGCCTTCATATTGTTACCACATAGCAAAGTCAATTAAGCAGTTGCTAGTATGATTGGGTTGATTAAAATGTCATCCTTCAATATCTACATATTAAAACTATACATATCTATATATGAAGTTGTAACATTATTTCTACTTTAATATTGAGTATAGTTGCTTCACTTTTGTCTTTCACTTTTCCAAGAATTTTTGTAAGAAAACTGGAGGACAACATTGAGCAAGTTTCCTATAAATTTGCTCAATAGAAGGCAAGGTCTCCTCATTAAAAATGGAATGACATGCTATAGTTAAGTTTCCAGATGTATAATTAAGTGCAGATTAAACTATGCTTTACTTACATAGACACAACCAACGGGGAAAGTTATATTCTAAATATAATTTTGGTGCAGCTCTAAATAATTTCATTTAGTATGTTCTTAAATTAAAAAACAATGGAATTTCAGACTATTGCTAAGCATTTCTTTCTAGACCTTCCAATCAAAACAATAAAATGTAATGTAATATTTATGTCATTGATGGAGATTGAGTATCTTAAACAATGCCCTTATATAAATTAGATGTTTTGATTTATTCAGTGGACTAAATGGATGTAAAGTATCTGCTATAGATTCTATCATCTGAAGATAGAATCAGAGAATCATAAATATTAAAACTAGTAAATATCTTATAGATAATCCAATCCACCTATTACACTTGTATGAACACTGTTGATGGATTGAGACACCATACTGAGTAAGAAAACACAGAAGATAATATTGACAGATCTAAGAAAAAACCAGTTATTATAATTCATATATATACACACATATATAAACATCATCATATATATGTATATGTATATATGTATAAATGTTTACTTACATTTATATATATCCACATTCACGTTTATTATATTATGCTACTTCTAGTTTTCTATTGTGTTTAAGCAAGTCATTTAATCTGTCTATAATCTTGGTTTTCTAGTCTTTCAAATGTGGTTGATGATAAATACTTTGTGGAGTCATAATGAAGATTAAGTGTGTGTATGAGTGTGTATGCATGTGTGTATTACTTGATTCAGTGTATGTATAACATGACACAAGCAGGGCATGAAATTGATATTATCTTGTGACTATTTGGTTTCTGACTTTGAAGATGTCACATAGGTATCGGATAACCCAGCAGCAGAAAGACTCATTTTCTTCTGCATGTCTACCTGAAGAAAGTATCACATCTGGAATATCTATCTCAACTGAAATCCTGAATCTCTGAGCCTTTGAATTGTACTGACACCTGAGTGGTCAAACAATTTCTAAACTGCTCTAATTATAACTTTTAATTATAATTCGATCTTCTATAATCAGCCAATTTGGCAGAATTATTTGGAGAACGATAAGTATGTATAATTCCAGTAAAGCCTACTTATACTTAAACCAAAAAGTCTGTCTTGGAATGGCTGGGAAATTGTAGTAGAGAGGTAGCCAGGACCCTAGTAACATATTTATAGCAAAGAGATACAGTATCTAAAGTTAGTCTTAACTCCCTTCCAATTTGAGTGGAAATCCTTGGCATGAAACAATTTTTTAAAGTATAGAACAGAGTCCTCTATCATTAAAACAAATATGCTTTAAATCAATTATTTTGAGGAAAATAGCTGTTCTAAATGAATCTGGGATATGAAAGAGACATTTATATAACAAATTATTTAAATTACTAGCCAATTTTTAACTTTTGCCAACAGTTCAGGTGTTTTGTTTAGATAGTAGCAGGCAACCGGATTCTGGGAAACACTGGCTGATAAGCTTCTATTTTCTTTCTGTTTTTCTTTAATTTTTTTTTTCTTTGGTTAATGGTTGCCTCAGGGTAAACTTTCAAATGTGAAAGGTAGGGTAGCCCTACCTTTCAAATAATCTACCCAGTCTACATCAGGATAGATTATTTGAAATGTTTTGGCTATAACTAAAGCAATTCAGTATGCTGAGGAAATAAATTTTTTTTCTTGATGATACCAGATGGAGCATTTAGAAAGATAGGGAATTACAAGCTTGTCTGTAGAGATTAATTCTGTAATCAAATAGGGGTATATTGAAGAATCAAAATATTTTTTCTATATGCATAGTCAGCCTGTTAAAGAACTATGTAAAATAAAATTATGGAATATAAACACTTTAGCAGCTCATAAAAAACATCACTGAAAGCATCTTTGTTTAAGCAACAGCTAAAAATAGAAAATATTTATAAACCTTTAACTGTATTTTCTTTTCAAAACTTCGAAATGAGCTCTTCAAAGTAAGGTTTAGATGGATCATCAAAAATTCAACCCAATTTATTTCTGCTCAATCTATCCTTGAAAAATAGTTTTGTTACTCTAAGCATATTACAAAATCTTGTTTAATTTTAATAAAATAAAAACATTTCTTGTTTCACTTATTCTTGTTTACTCTAAATTATTTTCTATATTTTCCTATTGTGTTTCTTTCCTTTAGGATATTTTTACTTTGAGATGGAATAAAGTTACACTGAAAAAGTTTATAAAATTGTAAAATTTATGTTAAAATCCGTGTGCATATACATGTGGAGTATATATAGTTTTTGAATATAAGCACATACACATTTATATATGTATATATGTTTTATTTTTTGCAGCCAATATCTTCTCATACTTATTGTGGGTGTATTCTTTATACTATTCCTTATGTTTTATTATATGTATAATATCTCAATGATTTATATATAAATAAAAAATTATTGATGTTAAATTGATTCATTATTCTCAGCTGAATAATAACGTATGAATAATCAGAACAGCTTTAAATATTAAATATGTTGATAAACTACTTTTCAAAATCATCAAAGTATAGGCTACTTTTCTTCAAAGTGAGGTCTAGGGTACTTGTTGAAAATATTCCTGTTGAATATTCCTGTTCTCCACCCCGACATAATAATTCAAAATCATTTAGTGTATAGTGTAGGAATCTCCATGTTGTAAGTTCCCTAGGTTATTTTTTATGACAGCACAAGATATGTGAATGTTTCAAAAATTTTGAATTTCAGAAATTAACTATTTCACTTATGAGGAGATATTAGCCATTAATAGTCTCACTTCAGAGCTTTATTTTTCTCCTTGCTTTACTTTTGTAAAGACACAGACCAATAAACTTTGTTATTAATGAGGGGGGAAACATCCTTTTGAGTTATATAAATGAAAAATCATTTTTTAAACATTTTCTTTAACTTCCTAGGTGGTTCTACTACTACTGTTTACCACAGAAGTATTATTTCATAAGTACTATTCCCTATGAGCTCCTAGTGTCTCAAATATTTCCCAGTTATTTATTGTCCCTCCTCAGGGTAAGCTTTAGAGATCAAAGCTTCCATTTACCTCCAGTCCTACTCAATGATTCAAATGACTTTTATTATAGGACTGTAAGAGACTGAAACTCTGATGACATTCTCTGCAGCACACAGCAATGACTCCATTCTCTGTCACTACTGAGAAAATGTAAAAATTACCACTTTGGGGAGTTTCCTTTACAAATAGCTCATATTTTTTAGAGCTCTTTTAAAAAACTCATCTAAGACAGTCTGTTACGAATTGAAAATTAAAATGTATCATCAAATGTACTTTTTATATGACATTGAAATGGAAAAGATGGGGCTGTGGCAATAAGAACACATCTTAAAGAGTACATTATTATGAACTAGAGTAAAGTTAAACACGTTTTGGTTAAAATAGGGCCACTGGAGATAAAACACATAGTATTGTTATCTATTAAGTTAGACAGTTGTTTACAAAGATGGAGACGAGTCAAAAAGAAAGACATTCCCTTGTGTCTTGTCTAGATTTTAATCCACAGGTTTCATTAATGGTAGAAATAGGGAAAAGATATTTTTCATTAGTAAGTAAATTAGAAAATAGACATTTTCTAATTTCTGAAACAATTAAGTTTAACAGCAATCCACAACCTTAAATATAAAAATGGGTTCAAATTTTGAATTGAAAAATGATTTTTTCAGGATTTAATGAAATTGTATTACATATAAAACTGTTTCCAGTAAAAAGCCCTCTCCTATTTTGAGAAAGCTATTGAAATCTTATACTCCTAATGAAAATACATTGTATTTTTATAGTAAATAAGGAAGTTATAAAAACTGCTGGAAGAGTTAAGCAGACTCTCGCTGTTTAGAAACTCCAAAGTGAGGCTTTCACTCCTTGTTTTGCTTGGGTCTCTTTATCATAAAGCTATATGTCTCATTACCCATTCTAGAGAAGAGGGGGCCGGAGAAGTTGACTAGATAGTTTCAATAATTTTTTTTTTTAAGTTTACCCTCCATCTCTTTTAACTCCTTTTGTTACAACTACCATGTAAGATTATTAACGCACAAAAAATGTTAGGGAAATGTCTTGATATTTTCTATAGCTAGTTTTTGTTTGGTTGTTCCTCTATATTGGTAGAATGTGAGAGTTATATTTCTAGAACTTTATTTCAAAATGAAAGCATAGAAGAATGCAAGTAATGTAAATAGTGGACCTCTGATGTGCCTTTGGGTCCTAGTTAGAGATTTTGGAGCGTGGGGGAAGTGTTTAGGTAGGTAGACAAATAGTCAACTAAGCTGCATGGATGGTTACTTCTGTAATACTCTTGACTCAAGGAAGTTCAAGGAAATTTAAATGCCAGGTACTTCAGAGTACACACATTTTCAGGGTTTTCAGAGTCCAGTCTCCAGCCTTTCCTTTTTTTCTATTCAGTGCAGCAAGGTTTTAAAGCATTAATGCATACTTCACGATTTTGGCATCACATTCACCTGGTTCAGTATATTTTCCAACACTGCAGCAAGGCCAACTCTTTTCAACATACATTCCCCTATGCAATCATTTAACTACATTCTCCATCCTGTGCCAAATAGTTCTCCTCCCATATCAACGAGGAGGTAGAGGTAATCAGATCAGGGTCTTTAGATTTTATTAGTGCCCCGTGGCTTCATTGGCCTTCTGTCTGACTGTGTGGATACCCTATGTATATTTAGAGACAGTCTATCAGGTTAGACAAGCCTCTCTCCCTTTGGCCCCAACCAGGACTGCTGTCCCTGGTGCTGAACCATGTTTGCACAAGGGGAGTTGGCTGTCTGGTCAATGGGGCTGGATGCAAAATCTGGCTGAGTGACCTTAAGAATGCCAGGTTCAGAAGCAAAGGATGCCTTAGTACACAGACACAGGGCTGCTTGCCGCCCCCTCCCCCAGCTCCTTCACACATATCCCTCGGGTGTGCGCCAGGACCCCATTTGTAAATTTCTTCTTCAGACCCCCACCCACAACGCTTGCAACATGGCCTCAAATGCTGGCGTGCACCAGCACAGCCCACTCCGACATCAGATTGCAGTAATGTCAAAATGCTACTCCTCAAATACTAAGTCTTTATGAGGTTACCTTTTCCACTCTAAAACCAAACAACAACAAAAAAATAAAATCCAATAAATTAATACATTAACAAAAGTGACCTTCCACTTTTCTCCTTCCAGTCCCCGCCCCATATATTCACTCTCCCCTAAATTATAAAGCCTCACGTCCTAGAAGAGTGTTTTAAATCTGGGTGGTCTCCCGAGTTCCCCCTCCCCACCCCTTCCCCCCACCTCTTTTGAGCAAAACGACGCCAAAAAGGGCACATCTTACCCAGGATATAGCGACAGCAGGAGCAGAATCCACACCGTCATTTTCTGTGAAAATACAGGAGTCGAGTAGACTGAGCTTCCTGTGCTCCATATATTTGGCGAACTCATCGCTTTTTTTTTTTTTTCCTCCTCTCTCCTCTTGCCTCTTGGTTGCAGAAGAATCCCTCCCCTTTGTATTATTCTTGTGCTTATGATCTGATGGTGGCTCCCCCCATCTGCTTCTAGTAGGTCCCGTCACTGGGGAGATGGATTGCTACCAGCTTTGGGAATTAATATTCAGGGGGCAGAGATAAGATCAGCACAAACGCTTGCAGATGCCATCAAAGCGTCACTCTGGCAGCGGCTTCCAAGTCTGGGGGAGTAATATCATCGAGGCAGGGGGAGGGTACAGGGAGAGACTCACACGGAGACAAATAAGGGAGAGGGAAAGACGCGCACACTCGTGTATACTCATGCCCCTCACACATACACGTTCTCCCCCGGGTCCATCGCTTTGGGTTTATCTATCTGTTTGTTTTGATTTTTTTTTCTTTTACAGGGTGCAGCCCCCTGTGTGTGTGTATGTATTTAAAATAAACAGGAAAAAAATCATTAGAGACTCTGCGTGATTAACTATCACGCAGATTATGAGGTCAAAGTGGAAGTGATGCACGCTGCTGCAGCACGAATTAACACATGCGTGGTGTCTTTCCAAAGCTTTTTAACCCTTTACTGCACACATAAGCATGCAAGGACTGGCATTCATGGGGACAAGAGATGCTTTAGCAAGCCCAGAAACTACATCACCAATGACAGAAGGTTTGTGGTCGTCAGATCTGCCAAGAATCCTTATTTTAAACTCGTACAGTCTTAGAAATCATGGTTGCATTGTTAGAGCTGGGGGAGCAGACAGTGGGGGAGGTGTGAGTGTCTCAGTAAGCCATCCTGTAGGCAGACAGATTGGTGAATTCAATTTGAATGAGGGAAGAAAACATTGATAGAATTAAAAGACATGGAGAAATTCTATGCTACTCAGAATTCATTCCTCCCTGGTCCATCCTCTAACCCCAGTAATAATGTAAAGACACAAAACTGCTTGAAGTTTGACAAATGTAATTGCATGGGGATAGCTGCTTGAGTAAAGATTACCTACCACAATCTTTGTGGTAGGATGTGAGAGGGGGGTGCTTTTTGAAGGAAGGATGGGCTGAGGGGTATAATCAGGGGGTCATTTAACAATGCAAAGGGATTTCTGTTTGTTAGGTGGGGGGTTGATTTTTTGCTCTTCTTTGTAATAATTCTGAAAGTTTATATGTTGGATTAGTGGTATTAGCATGCTTCTTCCTTGCCTAGAATGTTACCATGGATACTAACATATAGAAGATACCCCTTTATACCAAACTAATTCATCCACCACAGAGGAAATCCCTTAAATTAATCATGAAAAAGAAAGTGGGAGAGTGTTTCATGGTTCTTTAAAGGCAAGATACTACCACGAAGGCATGCAGGAAGCAGTACTGGTGATGAGGTCCAATCTGAGCCCTTTGTGCAAAGTGACAAGGAGTTGTCTCAAATTAAGTACCTTTCCTGCAAGAAAAAGGTCTTCCAAGAATGGAGTTTGAGTAAGGAGTCCAGGAGGCATAGGAATAAACATGAGAAAATCAGGTCCACTTTCCATCACTAACACTAAAATATACCCAAGGAATGCAGAAAGAATTACCAGTGGCTGATGCTCATCACATGGACTGAGGAGATGCATTCTGACAATGAAGCAAAAACGTCCTGACAGACCCAACTGTAATCCTGCATGGCTTTATAACTCTGCCTAAGGCAGAGATATTTAGACAAAAAATCCAATGAAAACCACATTCAAGTGCAGTTTTGACTTTTTTCTCTTGGGATTAAAATGGAGGCAAAGCAAACATAAATCCCCTTTCTATGTAACTTTTTTTTTCTCTGCTGCACTGTGAAGGCATTTTCCTCTTCTTTAATTTTTATTTGTTTAATTTAGAGGCAAAGTCTTGTTTTGTCAGCCAGCCTGGAGTACAGTGGGATGATCACAGCTCACTGCAACCTAAAACTTGTGAGCTGAATCAATCTTCCTGCCTCAATCTCCTAAGAAGCTGGGACTATAGAACTACATCAATATGCCTGGCTAATATCATGACCCTTCTTATATTCACAATTTTTTTAGTGTCTCTTTTTTTTTCTTTTTTTTTTATGTTATACTTTAAGTTCTGGGGTACATGTGCAGATCTTGCAGGATTGTTAGATAAGTATACACATGCCATGGTGATTTGCTGTCTCCATCCCCCCATCACCTACATTAGGTATTTCTCCCAATGTTATCCCTCCCCACTCCCCACTATTTCTCCCCTAGCCCCCTGCCCCCCCAAAGACCCCAGTGTATGATGTTCCCTTCCCTGTGTCCATGTGTTATCATTGTTCAACACTCACCTATGAGTGAGAACATGCGGTGTTTGGTTTTCTGTTTTTGTGTCAGTTTGCTGAGAAAGATGGTTTCCAGCTTCATCCATGTCCCTACAAAGGACATGAACTCATCTTTTTAATGGCATGCATAGTATTCCATGGTGTATATGTGCCACATTTTCACAATTTTTTTTTAAAAAGAGCCTAGTTTGTTGATAGCTGTATATATTTTCTCACTGAAATTATTGAATCACACTTTTGTAGGATAAGATATGTGTGCATGTATTTACTTAAGTCCCTACAAAACCCAAGAAAGTGAGATAAATGGAAAAGATTGGCAGGTTATGAATCAGTAAAGTGGTGGAAACCATGCACACTGAAGTGCTGATACTCCATCCAAATGGAGTTGCCACTGTTAAGTTCCAATCAGAACTGCCAGAGAAATGGAAATTGATTTGCAGGGTAAAATGTTCTAATTTTTAAAATGCAAAGGAGGCCAAAATAAGCAGGCATGCAGGCCACAAGGCTGCAATTTTTATAGACTATATAAAATATCTATATGTGACAATTCTGTTACCATACATGACATTTCCAAATTTTTGTGTAAATTTCTCAAGTGAGTTTATTTATTATCAACCATAACGAAGTTGTGAAAATGAATGCTGTCACATTCACAAAGAAGTGATTCATGTACTGATCCCTTATCCGTATAAATTAGAAGCTATTGAATGATGGAATTTTACCCAGCATATTAAGAGAAACCATAGAGGAAATTTTACTATTTATGGTATCTGAGTACAAATTTAATTGTGCCGTTCATAGCTAGTAAGCATCAGCATGCCTCTCTGGACCTTTCTCATCTGCCGACTACTCTCTTAAAAAAAGTATTTTAATATGTTTTCTAATATTTCACAACACATGCTATATTCAATGGTGTTTATAAGAGACCTAGTAATTTCTTCTGTTATCACATTTGAGCTATACTCCTGCCCATTTTTAAGATTATTCTTCTAATAAATAAAATAACCATTATTCAATATGCATGATGCTTATCTTCTAATTGCAAATAGTATATATGTATATATTATAGAGGAAATATATAACATATTTTCCTCCCCTTTACAAAGTTTATGTCTGAGATCCCTATGACAAAAGACAGATTAACAATAGAAGGCATAAATATTTATTTCATTTAAGTTTTATGTGACATGGGAGCCTTTAGAAATGAAAGCTCAAAAGAAACAGGGAAAATTGTGTATTTTATGCTAAGTCAGATGAAGAAGTGGATGGTTGTGCAGAAACATTATTGGACAAAAACAGATATGATCTAAAGGTCATAAGCGGGGGAACTCAGAGAGGCCTCCTAGTTCAGATTCATCTCCATGTCTCTGTGTCTTCAGAGACAAAGACATTGCTTTTCTCCAGGCACAGGAAGGACATCCCTGGGATGAGGACCTTATGACCTATTTTCAGAAGGTCAACTAGGTTTTATAGCCCACTGCTGGGGAAAAAGAGCGAAGGAAATTCTCTATAGTTTCTATGACCTGATTAGGGAGAGAAGTGGGGCAGAAGAAGGCCAGAAAGACATTCCTGCTTCTGTGGTCTTCTCAATGTCCTTCAGCTTGAAATCCTCATTATGCGAAGTTGCCATATATATGTGTATATGTGTGTGTGTGTATTTATTTACTTATATTAACGTTTGAAAAACACTGGAAAGCAAAAAGAAGAAAATTACCACCACATCCACTCATCCAAACAAGCCTTGCCAATATGTTGGAAAATTGTTTTGCAAGTTAGTTTTCTATGAATAAAGTTTTATTTTTGATTATAATTTGACATTGTATTAGGACTACTATTCTTGTGATAGTTTCTACATCCAGAAGTGAATTTTGAGGTTATAAGTTGGACAAGTTTTGTTGTTGATATCAAATCTCTCATTACTTGGAAAAGTAAAATATATTATTTATATTCTACTTCTAGTAGTGATAAAGTAGACTATTTACAGGTAATAATTATTACTATTGGACAAAATATTAAATAAGCAAATATGTCAAGTAGTAGGATGCTGCCGAAAGGAGGCAGAAAGTGAAAAGATATGGGCAATAAGAGAGGAAATTGAGGCCAGGTGAGGTGGCTCACGCCTGTAATCCCCACACTTTGGGAGGCCAAGGAGGGCAGATCACCTGAGGTCAGAAGTTCGAGACCAGCCTGACCAACATGGTGAAACCTTGTCTCTACTAAAAATGCAAAAAATTAGCTGGGCATGGTGGTTACACACCTGTAATCCCAGCTACTCAGGAGACTGAGCAAAGAGTATCACTTGAACCTGGGATGGGTAGGTTCCAGTGAGCCGAGATTGCGCCATTGAACTCCAGCCTGGGCAACAAGAGTGAAACTCTGTCTCAAAAGAGAGAGAGAGAGGAAATTGAATTGGATGAGATCTAAGATTTTGTGACTTTTCCCCTGTGGAAACTTCCTGGTTTTAGCACAGAAAGTCCAACATCCAGGAAGCCCTTCCATCCTGGAAATGCAGGATGGTTACAATCAGCAGAAGGCAGCAATCTTACTGGCTTGAGGTTTAAGAGGAAGCTTTGGGCTGCCAGAGCAGCTCACATGAGGAGGGAAATCACAGACAGAAAGATAAGACTCCACATGTGTATGTAAACCGCCCTTAAATTTTGTTTGTTTTTATGTGGAAATGGAGAAAAGACAACAAGAATCCCAGATGAAAGCAAAAATTGAGAGACTGAAAAAGTTGAGCAAATATTTCAGCTGCCACTCGCTGCAGGAGATACTGGATTTGAAGTTTAAATTCCAATAAGTTAGAGGATCTTCCTAAACCTCTCTGACATTCCTTCAAAACCCAGAAGGACCGTAAATTTTATCTGTTCTAAAAGTTAAAACAGATGAATTTACTCTAAGCCTAAAAACAAACTGAGATTGACCAACCTGAAAAGAGTATAAAACAAATCTTCTGCAAGATTAAAGTAATTTATCAATAATTTAACTGGTATTATTTATAATAAAAATTAATAGGAATCAATCCGAGGAATATAACAAATCAGAATGTAATTAATGTAGAAAATGTCTGGTACATTGTTTAAAAAATATCACAAAACAGTATATAATAATAGGATACACACACACACATATATGTATGTATATATATGTCTGTATGAATGTGTGAGCATATATGTATCTTCAATAGGCACAGGCAAAACCTGAGACACTCCAGATACTACAGTTAGCAGATGAGGATATTCAAGCAACCACCATAAAATAGTTTAAAAACTTAAAGAAAAATTTGGTAATGATGTTTATATGGTCAAATAAGTTAGCAGTATTAAATCTCAGTAGGTAAATCAAAATTATTTATATTATTGAGACAGAGTCTCACTGTGTCATCCAAACTGGAGTGCAGTGGCATGATCTCAGCTCGCTGCAACGTCCACCTCCCAGGTTCAAGTGATTCTCCTGCTTCAGCCTCCCAAGCTGGGATTGCAGGCGCCCACCACCATACCTGGCTAATTTTTGTAGTTTTAGTTGAGACAGGGTTTCACTATCTTGGCCAGGCTGGTCTCAAACTCCTGACCTCATGTGATCTGCCAGTCTCAGCCCCGCAAAATGCTGGGATTACAGGAATTAGCCACTGTGACTGGCTGGGATGATTTTTTTTTAGAAAGCAAAATGGAAATTGTAGAACTGAAATTTATAATGCCTGAAAAGAACAAGTCACTGCATAAGTTTTAATAGTGGATTGGCAATTGCAGAATAGCAGTTGAAGAAATTATCAGCAAAACTTGAATACAGATTAATAAAAATTATCCAGTATTTTAAAAATCAGAAAAAATAATAAAAACAAAAACAAAAGAGACAGTAGTTAACTGTGATATAGCATCAAACATCCTAATAAAGTTGTGTAGAGGGAGAAGAAAGAAAGAACTAAGCAGAAAAATATTTAAAGTAATAATGGGCAACATTTTTCCAAAATTGCTGGAAAATATTAACATATAGATCCGAGAAGCTTAGTAGACCCAAAGCAGAGTAAACACCATAAAAATGATATGTAGGGACGTTATAGTCACACATCCAGAAACTAAAGATACACTGAAACTTTGGAAAGCACCCAGAGAAAGATGAACTATTACGATTGCTATAAAGGCCAATAATAAAGTGACTTACCAAAACAAGTGAGGCCAGGAAATAGTGGATGACAACTTTTTTCTTCTTTCTCTTTTGTTTTTTAAGAGACAAGGTCTTGTTATGTTTTCCAGGCTGGAGCACAGTGGCTATTCTTAGGCACAATCATTGCACATGACAGCTTGGAACTCCTGGGCTCCAGCGATTCTGCCTCAGCTTCCCGAGTAGTAGAGACAACACGCATGCACCACCATGCTGGCTTTTTGGATGACAACATCTTTAAAGTGCTGAAATAAAATGTATACATAGAATTCTATATCTAGTAAATAAATCCTTCAAAAATAAAAGCAAAATAAAGACATTTTCAAATAAATGAAGGCTGAGAGAATTTGTCACCAGTGAAACTGAACTAAAAATAATGCTACAGAAATTCTTTATGCTGAAAGTGACACCAGATGGAAACCCAGATCTAGAAAAAGGAGTGAGGAGCACTGAAAATGGTTAATATGTGAGAAAACAGAAAAGAGGATATATTTTATCTTGATATCTTTAAAAGGCACCTGACTTTTTAATGTAAAAACTGTAACAGTGAATTTTTGAGTTTATCACACATATAAAATATATGTTAACAATAGCACAAAGCAGTGACACAGGATGAAATTACAATGAATTTAAAGATCTCAATTGGCTTTGTTGTGATTCTACAATTGGGCAATGCCTCATTTCATGAAAAAGAATCTGTTCTAATGAGCTGAGCAGAAGAGATTGCTTTCATAGAGAAGGACTGAAGGAAGCAGAAGCAGAAGCAAGCAATCAGTACAATCGTCCTTTCAAAGTTACTTTTAAGATGGGGACAGGGAGAAAAAAGATAGAAAAATAACGTTATTTAACATTGATTTACTTCAAGCTAACTCTTTTATTTTATTTTATTTTTTTAGAAACAAGGTGTAACTTTGTTGTCCAGACTGCAATGCATGGAATAATCATATCTCACTGCAACCTAGAACTCCTGGGCTCAAATATCATCTCACTTCAGCTTCCCAAGTAGCTAGGACGACAAATATACACCATCACACCTGGCTAATTTTTAATTTTTTTTTTTAAGAGATTCAGTCTCACTATGCCACCCAGGCTGGTCTCATACTCCTGGCCTCCAGCAATCCTCCTGCTTAAGCCTCCCAAAGTGCTAGAATTACAGGCATGAGTCAGCACGCCCTGCCTTGGTCATTCTTTTTTTTGTGTGTAAGGATTAAAGTAGAGAAAATTTCATTATCATGTCACCTGAAGATTTCAATTGGCCTGTTTGAGAAATTAGCTGTTATCTGTCTCTTCTGATTTCTCTGAAGGTCAGATAACAACTTAATTAAGGTTTGGTAATCTGGAATTTTAGCATAAATTACTCCAATATGATTTTTAGTCAGTCTGTTAGGGCCTAATGTAGTTGCTTAGTGCAAAATAATGGCCTCCTATAACTTGTACTTAACATTTTTTGGAGTTGGAGATAAATAAAATTCTACTGTTACAAGTTTCTTGCTTATCTCAGGAAGTGATATAATAGTAACTATAAATAGACTTTGATACATTAAATATGAAAATGGCAATCCTTAAAGTATCAATAAAAATAACACAAAAATATATATTTAAAAAAACACAGAAATTAAAACAAATAAACTAAAAAAGAATTTAATAAATGCAAAAGAAAGCAGAAAGTACACAGCAGAGAAGGAAAATAATGGTACAAACAGAATCCAAATAGCAAAACGATGACTGAAGGTAGATATGAATCCAAGGAGTATTATGAAAGATAATGAGAGGTTTATTATAATGATAAAAAGATTAACTCACCAAGGAGACATACAAATTATAAGAAATTATATGTCTGATGTTAGAGCTCCAAATCAAATGTAGTAAAAGCAGAGAGAACTGGAGAAATAGACAAAGCCCATAATCATACTTTGAAATATTAACAGAAGTTTTCTGACTTGACATGTATAGAATACTACATCCAATAACTGCAGAATAAACTATAATATGTGCATTTGTTTCAACTTCTTGCAAAATAAGCCCAATAAGTTACAAAATTTTTAAAGCTTAACACATCAGAATTCAACCAAATAAACACAATAAAATGTGTTTATTTTATGGTAATACATGGTAAGAAAATGTTCAAAACTTTTGAAAATTAAACAGCATACTTCTAAATAATACATGAGTCAAATAGAAACCACAAGAAAATATGGAGATGTTTCAAAGCAAATGAAAATAAGAAACAACACATCAAAATGCATGGCACTAAAACACAATTTAGAGGAAAACATACAGCTATAAACACATAGAAAAAAACAAAGTTTAGAATCAATGATATAAGCTTCCAGCTTTAAAAGCTAGAAAAGAGAATTAATACACCGAAAGTAAGTAGAAAGAAAAAAATTAAAGGCAAGAGCAGAAATTAATAAAATAGAAATAGACAAGTTATATAGAGAAAATTAATTAAGACAAGTTGCTTTTATTTGAAAAGCAAAATAAAATTGATTAATCAATAGCTAGACTACTCAGATAAAAAGAAGAAAAGATAAACAAACAAACCAAATAAAAAATTATGTAAGTAGTAAGTACATAAACAAGTGCTCATTGTGAACAGTCAGTGACAAAAGAGAAATGAAACCACAATAATACATTTTTATACTCACTATAATAGTTACAAGGAACAAAACTGGTAATATTAATTTTATTTTGAGGATATAGAGTAACCAAAACTGAAGCATTTCTGGGGAAAATGTAAAATGGTACAACTACTTGCAAAATGTTTTGGAGCTTCCAGCAATGTTAAACATTCATTTATCATAAAACCAAGTTATTCTACATCAAGATATTTATTTTTAAGTCAAAATATATAACTCTAATAAAACCCTTCTAATAAAGAATTATATAGATATATTCAAATTAAAAACAGTACAAATGTCATCAATAGGAGACTGGATAATCAGATTCCAGTATACATATACAATGGAATGCCATTCAGCAATAATCTTATGAAAAACTCATTAATATTGTATATATATACATATACATATATAGACATTCAACCACATTGTTCAATATCAAAAATATTATAGGAACAAAAACAGTACATATTGCCTAATTCCATTTATGTAATCTTCAAAGATAGCAAAATAAGTCTATGTGATTAAAATCAGAATGGAAGTTGCCTATAATAGGTAGCAATTCACTGATTGAGGAATAAGAGAAATTTTTTGAGTGAAGGAATAGTTCACATTTTTATAGGAAGTAATAGATTTATATGCTCCTAAGCTCATTGAATCATACACTTAAGATCTAAGCATTTCGCTATATGCCAATTTAATCTTAATTAAAAATTTGATTAATAATATTATCCTAATCAATAAGCATTTTCTATGCCAGGCGACAGACCTTATTTGATCCTTATTTAAAAACTCCTACAAAGCAGTTGCTATTATTATTAAATAATAATAGAAAGGATTAAAGTTTGTGAAGGTTAAACTCTTGCTGGTAGAGTTCATATAGTCCATGACAGAGCAAGTTTTAAACCCAGATAATCTGATTTTAAAATTTGCCCTCTTAAGCATAAATGTATAGTTTTTTAATAACATGATTGTAATAAATAGCATTTTTATGAATTCATTTGTCTAAATGTCAGCTATAACAAAACTTTAGTAACAACATGCTATGATACAGAGAGTATGTAATTCAGAGTCAGGAATCTTGATTCTGTCATTAACTTCGTCATGTTGAAAAAATTACTGCATTTTTCCGTTGGTATTTTCTCATCAATACAAGGAGAAGATGGTATAGGAAATAGGCACAAGTCTTAAAGTTATAGCATTCACTGACCTATAATTTCAATAGAATGTATTTTTGGACTGGGTTGGGATAAAACATCTGTAGCTCCTCCAAATAAATTAGCTCCTTTAATTAGACTATGACATTAATTGGGTCAATGTCCATGTTATTGCACTAAAAGAAAAACTGGAAAAAATGCTTAACCACATTGATACTTTACAATATAAAAGGCTTTTCTTACCTTGACTCATATTGTTGTCTCTGCATTATAATGTTTTCTTATTTGCCTGGTTATCTCCTACACACTATGCAGATGTTATCTTAAACATATTTTCTTCAGTACGGCCTTCCCTCACACACAAATCAGGCAAAGTCTCCATTAAACATGTTCCATATCACCCTGGATTTATCATCATTTCAAATATAAATGATTATAATTCCATACTTAAATGTTTATATAATGCTTGTCTTTCCAGTTTAACCATACATTCTGCAAAGATGGTCTAGTACTGTTTGCTTAGCGGCCTTATAGTTAAATGACTCATGTCCAAATCTCACTGCTGGGATTTTCCCCCATTTCTTGATTTTCTGCTCTTATCTGCACATTAAATAAACTGAAAGTTGATTGAATTTAAAAGATGACAAAATATTGTACAATCTAAGAGTAGTTATATAAAATAATCTTAAAGCATGAAACATTTTAAACCAAGGAAAATTACATATCATATTGTTATTCTAAGTTTTGTAATAAAATAATATAAACTATTTTAATATTCAATTTCTAATAGAAAGCCTTTTCAAACCTAGTTCTCCAAAAACCTGGGCAAACCTGTAAGCTTTCAAGTAAGGTTATCATTCATTCATTCATTTATTAATTCATTTAACAAATACTGTTAATTGTCATTAAGATGTCAGACACTGTCAGGTGCCGGAGAATGCAGAGGTGGGTAAGTCATGATATTTTCCCTCAAGTCCCATATAGATACAAGACAAAAGCAGTGTGGTGACCACTTTTTTAGGGTACCATATTTTATAAGAATGATTTAAGAAGATGAAATATTTGTTGTCATTCTAAGAGATTATTCACAGCTGATTGTGGGGATTAGATATTAAATAGAATAGCAACTAAAACTTAAAAAAAATTACTGAAGTACATTGATGTAATTTCTATAGAATTAGATAGTTTATCAACTTTCTTACTTTCTGCCCATTTTCCTTAATATCAAATGATTATTCAGCATGAAAGTTATCAAATAGAATTCCAGACCTGAATGTGACTTTAGAAAAATGCCTGACCAAAGTTTCCCTGTGAACAAAAAATATATATATTTGGCCCAGAGGGAATAAATGAATGATTGAAAGTTACCCAGACAACTAATAACAGAGTTAAGATAGGAAATGCAAATTCACCACCAGGCCTGCTCTGGTAGTTATTTACAGTACAAAAGGCTTTTCTAGCTCTTGTTTTCAAGTCCCATCCGTGAAAACAACTTAAATTTATAGTTTAAGACAAAGGTGAAGATTATAGTCATAAAGTATTTATGTTTCAATCCTTCTTACTAGATACTGTGACATTCATAAAATTGTTTCTTGTTTATTTAATCCAGCCTTTAAAGAATGATGTGCTTTTAGTTAAGTCATGATATTTAATTATTCAATATATCAGTACTCCATTTATCATTTTCCAATACTGGGGATGAAGACAAAAGGATTGCTTATTATTGTAATGCATAGGCAGGGACATTCAGTTAGGGAGTTCTGCTGGGCTAAGAGTTGAGTTTAATGATAGAATTGGTTTGAACCCTTGAGCTGGTGGCATTCTTTCACCGTTCTCCTCAGGAAGATAGTCTTCATTCTGTTTTCCATTCTTGGAATGTTGATTACATTTCTTGGAATCTTACCCAAGTGACAACCATTTTATTTTAGTTACATTTTAAAAAGTACTTTATATTGAAGTGTATGAAAATGTAAGTGGTGATTATAAGGTTTATTTTTATTTGAGAAAAATATGCTTCTTTCAATTAGGTTGGCATAAAGCATTTAGTATGAGCCAAAAAAAAAAAAGAAAGAAAGAAAGAAAAACAAAATGTTCCCTTTTAACATAAAAATTTATTTTTCTAAACATTTTTCATTTTCGTTTAGACCATATTAGCCTTGTGATCTCCAGTTGCCTTAGGGAGAACCCATTTAGTCATTTAGCATTTTATTTCAGACTTTTGGCTTCAGTCTTTAAATGAACAAAAAATTGCTGGAAAATTCAAACTCCAATGTGATATGAAGCTAATTGACTTTTTAAATAATGATTAACTCAAGAGTATATAATTAAATTCAGGGCCATATTTGGCTTATTTAATGAAATATTCTTGAGTAAAATGCCATTTTTCTAGGGTATTTTTTGGAAGCTAAAACCTTAAATTATGTTAAGGTATAGATTAAGTAGCAAAGATAAAAATCTCCTTTTAAAGCAGGAGGTAGATAGTCTTAAAAACAGAGGGTAGTGTATGTGTCATTAAGACAATATTAAAATACTTAGAATATGTTGGTAGTATATTGCCAAATAAGTAAGCAGGATTTAGAAGATATACCTTATATGATTTTCATTAAGTTATAGTTTATAGATAGATGGACTGATGGAGACATGAAGAACAGATGGATGGATGGATGGGTAGATTGATAGACGGATGGATGGTAGACAGATTGATACTTAGAAAGAATAAGTTGTAGTTGCCAGAATTACACTGATAGTTTGAATATTGGCCAAATATTTACTAGTTCTATGTTAATTAATTATGTTTTATAATTGCATAAATTCTCTCTGAGCCTTAATTTTCCCATTTGTAAAATGTAGGTAATACCAATAACTAGTTCATAGGTTATTATGAATAAAATAAGGTAATTCTAGACAAGTGCTTAGCATTCCGTCAGGTACATAACTAGCTGTATCATAGCAGTAAGTGTTCACTTGTGTATTATTACAATCTATACTTACATACGTATAGACATTTTATATAATATGATTTATATATACATTTTTACATTACATATTTAATTGAGCCTCATTGTAAACATAAAATTTAAAATTTAAAATTTGATTGTTGCATTTATTAATCCCCAACTATGTGTAGATTCGTGAGAGAGATGCAGACATCTGCATATATCATGATACTATAAAGTCACAGAGGAAGGCAAGTTTAATTACACTGGGTGAAAAATGCAAACCAGAGACAGTGAGTCCCAATTCAAGAGCTAGATAGTGAAAAATCAAAGAAGAGAAACTAGAGTCCAAGAGATTTTTCTCTTGATCTCTAACATTGATTCCAAGAGAAGCAGAGAATGAATACGTGAATTGTTTACTGCCTTATTTATCTTTACTTCCCACATGCTGCTCACAATGTGAGCATTCTACTTGGTTTAATGTCATCATATTATTTAAATTTCAAGAGCAATTTTGGGATTTTTAAGGTTCTTTTAACCATTCTTAAATTTTATCTTACATGGAAAATTGAAAACCTATTATCCCGACAATTAAAGAAAATAAATGATAAAATATATACTTTTTTCTTGAATATAGCCATACACGATTGTTGAAGGAAACTTAGTGACAGATAAATCGATTCAATCTCTTTTATTTTACTAGGAAACAGTTTGAATTCTGGAAATGCTAAATGATTTGCCAAAGACCATACAATAAAAGTGTGATAGAAGCAAGCAACGGTCTTCTGATTTTTCTCTAATACCATGCTTTGAGTTCCTCTTCCTTGAAGTCATGCACACTTTTTTGTCATAATTTAAAATGTTCCCTCTTCTGGGACTATACTGCACCATGGAAGATACCATTCTAATTCCTTTTTCTGTCTTTCTTTCTCATATTAGCCTATACATGGTAGCAAAAAATAAATATTTCTGGACCCTATAGAAAATTATATTTTATGCCTATTTAAATACTTCAGTCTGTAAATCTTCAAGCAGTAGTATCAAAAATAACTTTAAAATGTTGCTAATATTAAAACATAATGTGAGGCCGAGCATGGTGGCTCACACCTGTAATCCTAGCACTTTGGGAGGCTGAGGTGGACGGTTCAGTTGAGGTTAGGAGTTCGAGACCAGCCTGACCAACATGGTGAAACCACATCTCTACTAAAAATACAAAATTAGCCAGGCATGGTGGTGCATGCCTGTAATCCCAGCTTCTTGGGAGGCTGAGTCAGAAGAATCACTTGAACTCAGGAGGTGGAGGTCGCTGTGAGTCAAGATTGTGTCATTGCACTCCAGCCTGGGCAACAAGAGTGAAACTCTGTCTCAAAATAAACAAATAAATAATGTGTTTCTATAACTAGAGAGTTATGTGTGTGTGTACATCTGTGTACACATGTGCATGTGTATGTGAAACCTGAATACACTGTTAAAATTATTTTTTTAAGAAATACTACCCAATTTAGTTTCTCATCTTACCAAGGAAACTTTAAGCTCCTTAAAAATATGGATTGTACTTTATGCTTTTTAACAATTTTCCTTGTGATAAGAATATAATTATCCTCCCTCTATTCAATATATTTTATCTGAGGTAACCACATTGCCAGTTATAAGCAAATAGTTCAATATGATACCTTGTTTGTGACCTCAACTATTCACAAGCAATTGTTGCCTTTTAATTGAGAGTTTTAAGCTGGAAAAAAACCTAAAAATAATAATTAAATAAAAGTAGTTAATATAAATAATGATACTCCTAATCAACTACCACTTACAAAAAGCAAGAAGCAGGATGATTCTATATTATACTTACATATATTTTTGGAAAAAAAATGAATATTATGAAATTTGTTGCTCCTAGTGTTGCTGGACAAAAAGATGAGAAAAAAGGATGAGTTCAGGGATTCAATTTCCCAGTTTGAGTGCCACATAAATAACCTGAAAGATTCTCTGAGTGCTCTAGAGGAGATCCTCATCTTCTATAGACACAGCTCTGAGATGACTGAAAATTACATGCAGCATCTCATACTGTGGGTGGCACAATTACAACCCTTAAGAATCTATTAACATTCCAACCCTATGTCATAATTTAGTTCATAGAGATGTTGGTCACCTTTTCCTTCCACAAGATATCATACTGGTCCCTTATATTGATAACATTATGACGACGACCTAGAGTGGAAGAAGTAGCAACTATTCTGGACTTATTGGACTTATCTACATGTGAAAGAGTAGAAAATAAATCAGACAAAACTTCAGGGGCCTCTACCTCAGTGAAATTTCTTGGGGTACAATGATACAGGGCATGCTGAGATATCCATTCTAAAGTAAAGGAATAGTTGTTGTATGTGGCCCTTCCTACAACTAAAAAAAAAAAAAGCACAATGCCTAGGGACCTCTTTGAATTTTTGAACATATCCTTAATTTGGGTGTATTACTCTGGTCAATTTACTGAGTAACCCAAAAAGGTGCTAGTTTTGAATGGAGCCCAGAAAAAGAAAAGGCTCAGTATGAGATGATATCTCAATGTGGTTTTGATTTGCATTTCTCTAATGACCAGTGATGATGAGCTTTTTTTCATATGCTTGTTGGTTGCATAAATGTCTTCTTTTGAAAAGTGTCTGTTTATATCCTTTGCCCACTTTTCAATGAGGTTGTTCGTTTTTTTCTTGTAAATTTCTTTACCTTCTTTGTAGATTCTGATTATTAGCCCTTTGTCAGTTGGATAAATTGAAAAAAATTTTTTCCTTCTAAAAAAATCAGGAGACAACAGATGCTGGAAAGGATGTGGAAAAATAGGAACGCTTTTACGCTGTTGGTGGGAGTGTAAATTAGTTCAACCATTGTGGAAGACAGTGTGACACTTCCTCAAGGATCTAGAAATAGAAATACCATTTGACCCAGCAATCCCATTACTGGGCATATACCCAAAAAATTATAAACCATTCTATTATAAAGACACATGCACACGTATGTTTATTGCAGCACTGTTTACAATAGCAAAGACTGGGAACCAACCCAAATGCCCATCAAATACAGACTGGATAAGGAAAATGTGGCACAAAAACACCATGGAATACTATGCAACCATAAAAAATGGATGAGTTATTGTCCTTTGCAGGGACATAGATGAAGCTGGAAACCATCATTCTCAGTGGACTGACACAGGAACAGAAAACAAAACACCACATGTTCTCACCCAAAAGTGGGTGTTGAACAATGAGAACACATGGACACAGGGAGGGGAACATCACACACTGGGGTCTGTCGGGAGGTTGGGGGTGGCTAGGGGAGGGATAGCATGGGGTGGGGGGATTGAGGAGGGATAACATTAGGAGAAATACTTAATGTAGATGAAGGGGGCATGGATACAGCAAACCACCATGGCAAGTGTATACCTATGTAACAAACCTGCACATTCTGCACATGTACCCCAAAACTTAAAGTATAATAAGAAAAGAAAAAGAAAGAAAATTAAAAAATAAAAAGAAAAGTCTCTGCAATAGGTTCAGGCAGCTGTGAAAGATGCGTTGCTGCTTCAGCCTTACGATCTAGCAACTCCAGTAGTGCTTGAAGTGTCAGTGGCGATAGGAATGCTGTTTTCTAGCAGGCCATTAGAGGCGAATTGCTGTGCGTAACATTGGGGTTTTGGAAACACATAACTAACCTGGTTTCACAGGTTCACAGATGGAGGGGATCTTCTCCAGAAGAACTTTCTGAATTATACTTGGAGTCTCACCTGTATCTGATTTAGATACTATTTACATGAGACTTTAGACTTTAGAGTTGATGCTGAAATGAGTTAAAACTTATGGGATGGTTGAGATGAAATTAGGGCATTTCACATGTGAGAAGGACAGGAATTATAAGGGCCAGTGATGAAATATGATGGACCGAATGCATATGTCCTCTCAAAATTTATTTGTTGATGTTTGAATCCCTAATGTGATAGTATTAGGAAGTGGAATTTTTTTACTTTTTACATAAATTTTTGATTGTATCATACATATTGTTTTATAGTTTTAAAATTTCTTCTTTAATATATTAGCATTATTGCTTCATGCCAAAAATGTAGATTTATCTTATCTAGGTAAGTGCAGACTAATATCCCAAGGAACAGATATAACATAATTTATTTAACTTCTCTTCCTATAGATTGTTTTACATTTTTCACTACATTAAACCTCCACAGCACAGGTATTTGAGTGCTGTCACATAAATATGCAAAGAAAAAAAAATCTTAAGGAGTTTTTATTTACAATCTTTCCAAAAGTTATTTTTCTATAGAGATAAGAAATAAAGAAATTAAAATACATTTTAAAATGGATAATAGGTTAATAATAGTGCAGTAATTATTTCTCAAATAATTTGTCTAAGCTATAAAGTTAAAGAACATTTAAACGTTTATTTAAAAATAAAACTCTTATTTTTTTCCTGTAGTTGCCAATTTGTTATATAGCCTCTAAGTTGAAAGGAATAAAAATAAAAAATAGCCGTCTTGTATGTTACTTGTTAAAATATTTACTCATTACAAAGGAAAGAAAAGTGAAGGAAAAACCTTGCAATAGGAACTTAGCTGGGGGATGCATTTAGTCAGTTCCCTAACTTCTGAGATGTTGCTCCTTCTGAATTTTATTTTCATCCTCTTTCTTTTTCTTATTTCACTTCTTAGTCTCTTATTCTTCAAAATATTCCTTTTGTTTGCCACTCTAGACAAAGTAGAAGTTTGAATATGCACATGAGAACTGAAACATTTTCTTAGTCTTGTACTACTAGTTGAGGTTCTTTCAGTTACAAGCTACAGTAACTAGCATGCACAACAGTCTTATACTATTAGTAGATGAGCCTCTTTGAGTTACAAACTCTTGTTATCTTACAAGAAAATATTAGAACTTTCTTTTTTAAGAGTTGGGGTCTTTTCCTGTTGCTCAGGCTGGAGTACAATAGTGTGATTATAGCTCACTACAGCCTCAAACTTCTGGGCTCAATGATTCTCCCACCTCAGCCTCCTGAATAACTGATACTACAATTATATGCCACCACATCTATACAATATTTTGTTTCTTATTTATTTATTTGTAGAGATGAGAGTCTTGTTATTTTCCCCATGCTGTTCTTGAACACTTACCTTAAGCAATCCTCCCACTCCAGTCTCCCAAAGTGCTGGGGTTACAAGCATGAGCCACCGTGCTAAGCAGAAGACTCTTAATACATCTTATAGATACAAAGACTTGAATAACCAGCAGCTAGAAAGAAAGGAAAACAGACCAGTTCTGGAAACCTCATAATGCTTGCTAGATCCCACTTTAATGTGATTCTTTCGATGACTCCATGTCGTTGTGTTTCTACTCTAAAAATTAAATTTCTGAGAAGTGAAATATGTGGGCCAATATGCCTAAGATATACGTCCTTGTGAAATCAAGGCATTTGACCAAAGGACTGGGTCGTAAGGTACAAAAATAGTCACTGGCATAGACCTTTAATATCACCTGCCTCCGAGAAGGAATTGGAGAATGCTTTGTGCAATCACTTGGTTAGCTGATTCATATGCAGTATTTCATTTAAGCAGCACAACTCCGTGAAGTAGTGAGCAGTGTTATACCAAAGTTAACAGTGAATAGAAAACTGAGGTTTAGAGAGATTAAATGATATTGCCGAGATAGTGGTAGAAGTTGGCCGAGAAGCTAGATCTTCATGATGTCAGGCTGTGTCCCTCACCGCTACTCCACATTGTTAAAAGAAATTCTTTCAGATCCTTTGTGACACATGCTATTACTCCTTTCCCCCTCCCTCCTCTGCCCTTTGAATTGTTTTTAGAGCTAAATCCTGAAGAAAAACACAAGCCAAGAAACTGCCCGCATTTCTAATTTAATTTACGCACACTATGCATTAAATAAACAAAAGTTGTAGGATTAAGAGACATCATCAAGCTATTTTTTATGCTAGGTATATTTACTACTTTACATACTTTGCTAGAAATTATATATATACTCTTTAGGAAGATAGTTATGTGCAAAAGCGTTCAGTCAAACAGTCTGGTACCCAGGAGTAGTACACATTTTAATAGGATATTATATTTTAACTCTCCAATTCATTAATAGAAAGATAGGTACACTTATTATCTTTTAAGTTTTAAGTTGTATCTTGTTTTCATAAAATTTTATATTTCATTACTCTTTGACTATGCTCTTTTCAATTAAAAATGTCAGGTCTATATTTCTATAACTACCTCCACATTGCCCAAGAATGTTTATCTTTATATAAAGAGTAACAAGTGGCAAATATTACTTCTGCTTTAAGTTGTTAGAGAATAGAAATAAATACTGGGAAGATACATTTCAGAAGTGAAAACTGAAGGAAGCTGGTCCAGTTCTTATTAGAGGCTCACCCCTATGAGGGCCTTCCTTTGTTGTTTGGTCTAATATTTGCAAGTCTTCTAAAATCTAACCAGCTTTTTTGTTAGTCTTTATTTTATGCAAACAAAGGTGAGAAAAAGAGACATAAATATAATACATATTTTAATTTCCAAGTACTATGTGGAATATCTTGAAGAAAATTAATTAAATGAGTGAAATATTCTACTTGCTTCATGTGCCTGCATTTAGACAGAGCTCTTCCCCTCTCTCTCTCCTTTTCGTTTATTAAATACATTTATTGAAAGTAAGATTATAAAAAAAAATCTATGTTAAATATCAATTAGAATGTGAGAACAATACCACTCACCGGTAGGATATTAGGGAGATTCAAGTGAGCTGGATGTAGTTGAGTGGATGAGCAGGACTGGAAAACAATTATATATATTTCCCTGCTTTAGAAAAACCCAACGATGCCAGTGTTATCTGTGAGAAATGTGTCTTCATATATTTTATAATAATTTCCTTTTTACTGATTACAAAAGGAACCCATAATCCAGGTGGAATATTTGGGCAGCATAAAAATTATGAAGAAGAAAATGAAAATCATTAAAGTTCTTCTTTTAATACTCTCAATCTTTCTTTTCGGATTTTTTTATGATGTATTTTGCCACTTTTATTTAACACTTTACCATAAGCATTGTGTAGGTCATTACATATATTTTGTCAGCTTAATTGTGATGTGTCATTGTTTTTTATATTCTATGATTGCTTGTAGAAAACCATCCTTTTTGAGGATTCTACATTATTTCTAATTAATTATTCCACTATTAAAAATAACAATTCAAAAATTTTATTGTATGAAAACCTTTGATTGCCGCTCTACTCATTTCCATAGGATAGTTTATTGTTACCGAATTATTGAGTCAAAGGAGAAAAGCATTTTTATAATTGTCCATTTTTAAGCTATACTGTCAAATTGGAACAATTTGGCAACTAGGTCTTAGATAAAGCCTCCCCACAGTAATAGCTCCTTTCTTGCATTTGCCTGCAAAGCAGGGTTCACTGTCCTTATATTTTCTTTCCTTACTTCATTTTGTTTCAATTAATTCATTTCATCACACTATTGAACGTTTACTACGCACAAGGCAACCAGCCTGGGGTATCCTAAAGACTCAGCAATGAATAAAGCAAGAGTAGTCCTTTTTTGCGACGGGCTAATTTTCTAGTTTGAGAGATAGATATTAAACAGAAAAACACATACTAGTAAATAAATATGAACTAACAAATTATTATAAATACTGTAGATAAACTAAGTTGTAATGAAAGCAATAACATGATAGAAGACATATTTATATTGAGATTGGGCTCAGGGAAGGCCTTATTGAATCCTGAACAAATCCTGCTTTCTAATCCTTTATATGTTTTGTTAAATAATTGCCTAATGGCAACTTCCCTCAAATTTATCATAATACTTTTACGTCAAAACAGATGAAGATAAAACAATGAATAAATTAGATTGTTCTTACTCAGTCACAGGAAAATATTTTTATAACTTTTGGTTTCTTTCTTTTTTTTTTTTTTTGAGACAGAGTCTCACTCTATCACCAGGTGCCAAGCTGGAGGGCAGTGGCACAATCTCGGCTCACTGAAACCTCTGCCTCCTGGGTTCAAGCAATTCTCCTGCCTCAGCCTCCTGAGTAGCTGGGACTACAGGTGCATGCCACCATGCCCAGCTAATTTTTGTATTTTTAGTAGAGACGGGGTTTCACCATGTTGGCCAAGATATCCTTGATGTCTTGACCTCGTGATCCGCCTGCCTCGGCCTCCCAAAGTGCTGGGATTACAGGCTTGAGCCACCGTGCCCGGCCAACTTTTGGTTCTTAAGCAAGACACAAATCTGAAATTCATAAAGGAAGGGGGTGGGATAGAAATCTTCTTCATGAAAAAAAGATGTAAAAGAAATCAAAGTCTAACTACAGACTATGAATTTTTTGTAAAATATTTGACACATAAAGTCTTAAAATATTATTCCTCAAAGAACTCCTATTAATTTACAAGTGTTTCATTTTAATAGAATGATAAAGAGATGCAAAAAGGCTTTTAACTTAGAAGAATTGATAAAGGTCAATAAATATGTGAAAAAAGGCTTAACTACAGTAGTAACCAGGGACATGCATATTGAAATGTGATACTATTATGCCCATGATATAGTTATAAATCCTCCCCTCAAGACCAAAAATATCTGTTGCAGACACTGTTGATTGTCTAACCACAACTAATTACATAATTGTTTCTAAAAACAACCAATTTTTTCAGTTTTTTCCTCTTAGTATACCCATATACTTTAGAATATGCTGGCCATAGATCTGAATCTGGGTTAACTCCTGATGAGTCATTCCCTTTTCCAGTAATTGGTTTAAGCATGGATTTTTGACATAATTCAGGGAAATGAGAGAGGAGAAATCTTCCAAAAAAAAAAAAAAATCTGCAGAAGATTTGCACACTTAAAAAATAGGTCAAGAGGCTCATTTCTGTCTCTGAATGGTTTCAGGCCTAGAATGGACACCAGGAAGAGCTGCAGCTGTCATCTTGAAATCACCTTGGAGAGCTCTATGAGAAGAGAATTAACAGGAGGAAAAATAGGCCACAGTACAGCCCTCTTCATCCTCTGAACTTTCTGTTACATGACAAAATGAATTTTCTTATTTAAATAAACTTAAATTGACATTTTCTTTTATCTGCAACCCAAAGTAGCCTGATACAATATTTCAAAACTGCGAATGGTAATGTAAATTATTGCAATATTTTTGGATAAGTATCAGTAAAAGAGTACTATTCAGCCATAAAAAGAATAAGATCCAGTCATTTGCAACAACATGAATGGAACTGGAGGGCTTTTGCTAAGTGAAATAAGCCAGTAAACAAATTAAAGAGTTCCTCTCTTTTGACCCAACTACTAACACTAGAAATCTTAGGAATCTATCCAAATTGTATAAAGCATATAAATAGATTAATATGTCTATGTCATATATTTGATATACATATATTGTGTATATATAATCTAACTTCATACACACATGCACATATGAGCCTTACTTATAAAAGCAAAAAACAAAACAAAACAAAACAAAACAAAACAAAACAGAAATAGAACAATGGAAGTAATAATATAAATACCCTTGTATGGAAGTATGTCTAAATAAACTTGAGGCACTGTGGAATACCATGAAATTTTATGAAGCACTATGCCATGTTTAAAATAGATGAGTCAGATCTATAATATATAACTTGGAAAGACTTATTTTAATGTCAATGTAAATTTATTTATTCGTAGTATGATCCCATTTTACCAAAGAATCATGTATTAGAAGAGTTCTAAAATCATATTCTTAAGCATAAAGGAAAAACGATGGAATTTTGAACAGTGCTTAATATAAAAGGGACCTTAAAGATCATAGTTCCTGCCCTTTTATTTTATTAAGGCAGAAACTGAGTTCTGAAAGGGTTATTTGACTTGGTCAGTTCTCACAGGTAGTAAAGAATCCAATGTTCTGAATTTTACATCTATATATTGGTAAGTTGACATGTGAAATAAAATGGGAGTGACACTCAATTGGCTATTCATTTAGTACAAATTACAGTAATACAATTTCAGAGTTTCAGAAAAGTCCTCTCTTACATTAAGTGAGACTTCTTATTTATTAGGGGTAATAGGTCTTAGCACTTAAGACACTGAAGTTGCAGCAATGTTCACAATACTCAAAATTTGAAAGCAACCTGGTCCATCAGCAGATGAATGAATAAAGAAAATGTAGTACTTATACACAATGGAGTACTATTCGGCCATAAAAAAGAATAAGATCCAGTCATTTGCAACATGAGTGGAACTGGAGGGCTTATGCTAAGTGAAATAAACCAAGCACAGAAAGACAAACATCACACATTTATGGGATCTAAAATTCAAAACAATTGAACTCATGAAGATAGAGAGTAGCAGGATGGTTACCAGAGGCAAGGAAGGGTAGTAGGAGGTGGGGGAGAGGTAGGTATAGTTAGTGGGTACAAGAAGTAGCTAGAAAGAATGAATAAGACTTACTATTTAATCACACAGTATGGTAACTATAATCAATAATAACTTAATTGTGCATTTTAAAATAACTTGAGTGTAATTGGATTGTAACTCAAAAGAATAATGCTTGAGGGATGGATACTTCATTCTTTATGACGTGCTTATTAAACTTTGCATGCCTATATTAAAACATTCCATGTATCCCATAAATATATATGCCTACTATGTACCCACACACATTTTTTTTAAAGGCATTGGGTCTTATAGTAAGAAATATTTGAATTGGAATTCTGGATTTGCCATTTTTGGTTTGTAAATCTCGTTTAGGTTACTTAACCTGTCTCAGATTTGGTTTCCTGTACTATACAATGAGAATAATAGCTTAGAACTGTTTTAAATGACTAAGAAATGTAAACATATGAAAATATTGGAATGTATCATCCTCCATTTTATTTTGGCAAAATCCACCTAATCTTTGTAAGAAATGCACTTTGTAACCAAAGACCTGCTTCCAGTTTTCAACCTGCAGAGCAGTTTCTGAACAAACTAGGGAATCGAGACATATCAGTAACCTGTATTTTTTATCCTTTTCTTATCTGGACATCTGATTATCTGGTGCCCATCTTTACGAACAATCCAAGTAGAAATTCCAAGAGATATTATCAAATATCCATGCTAATTGAGGTTAACAGGTGTCTGACATTACCACCAAACTTCATTTACTAAAGACTTTATAGCACACATTTGAACTGATGGTGGTAAGTGGCAAGGAGCCACTTTGAGTGTTAGTTTTACAGTCCTACAAAGCTATAAATCTTTCCCAATTGATATGCCAGGAATTATTGAACTAGACATTTAATTATTGACTTATTTTACATATTGTTCATTTACTTAATCTATTAAGCATCTGCATGTCATTGTATTTTGGTTCATGCACTGGTAACAGGCAGAATTATACATATCACTATTGCAGACTAGCAGTGCTATACCGTCTATCCGTGTGCAGGCAAAAGGGCCACAAGCAATCAACTCCAAGTCAGTCACCCAAAGACAGACTTGACATATTTGACCCAAAGATGAATGGTTGATTTAGAAATTAATCAAGGTGTTCAGTGTGGTTAGTATCGAGACCATTAATGAGAAATAATCTTGGTGTGTTTGTTGTTGTCATCCTCCCTGATGCTGCTGAAAGCAAGTTGTGACTAGAAGAAATATCAATATACTATAGAATCCATTAGTGTTAGATCTTGATCAGCTCCTGATATACATCTAATCCAACTGTCTCCCTGTATGAATGTCATGATATTCCCTGTGGCTTTATACAGGTTATCTAAATGTTTTGTGTTTTGACATTTATCATCATTATATGGGAAAAAATTACAATCCATTGAGTATATGTACAATTTAGAAAAGTTTTGGAGGAAAGTGGTATGTGTGAATTAACTTTGAAACTTCTAAAATCCTATAGGCAATAATAACAACACTACAGGTTATTTTTCTCTCATTTTCACACTTAAAGAAAACTTAGTTCCATATAGAGTGTTAGATTCTTTTTTTATTACATTCCATTCAGAACATTCACCTTTTTTTCTCACCTTTCAGTCTTGTTCTTTTATGGAGACTAAGAATCTAAAAACAACCAAGTAATATGTGGGTCACATGATATTTGTATAGAAACTTGAGTGAGACATTCTTCTATAATTAAGGTGAAAATTCTTTGGCCTGATTAAAGAGAAGTTGAATCTATCTAGAATATGGGTTTGTTTTCTAACCTTTAGATATCAGATTAATTTTGGGGGATCTAGAACAGGGGAAAAACAGCTACCAGTAAATATTAAAAGCAAAGGGTATCTTAATCTTCAGAGATTATGGGGGAAATTATATTTTATAAAATATTTTCTAACATTTTTATATACTATATATTTATGTTCAAAGTTATATATATTTTTATAGACTATATATATTTATATATATTCAAAGTTTAAATATACATATATACACACACATACACACACACATGCAAAGTTTTATTTCAGCTTACTTCTGCTTACATCTGTCTTAGTCTGCTTTGTGTTTCTATAACAGAAAACCTGAGACTGGTTAATTTATAGTAATCAGAAATTTGTTGGTTCATAGTTCAGGAGTCCAGGCACCTGGATCTGGCTAAGACTTTCACGATGTGCCATCACATGATGGAGGGCTAAAGGGCAAAAGCCCAAGAGAGGGTTGAACTTGTTCTTTTATAATGGCATAAACACCTCCCATTAGCTCTCACCTTCCCACACTATTACATTAGGGATTAAGTTTCTAACACTTGATTATCTGTGGAACACACTAAAACAATAGCAGCTTCTGTGCCGATTCTGCTACTCCATGACATATGCTAATATTCTATTAATACATCCTGAATTATCTAATTACTATACCTTTTTAGAGACAGGTTCCGAATAGAATAGAATAACTTGTAGCAGCATTTCCCAAAGTCTATTCCACAAATCACTAATCCTAGGAGGTAGATCTTCGAGGGAGGGAAATAAGCAACATAATCAAATGAATTTGAAAAACAATATGTACAATATTCCTCATTTGATGAAGAATCAAAATATGGTTTATTGTTTTACATCCTCTAAATCAGTAGTAAAGGAACCTATTACCCTTGGTTGACAAGGTATTTCCCTAATTTGTTTGTCCCTGAAAACATATTTGCAGAATTTGTGTTAGGTGGAATTAATTAGTTAATGAACTAAGCTTGGTTAAATCTCTAACCTAGGACAGACATGAAGTGTCGAGGAAATAGTGAGGTGGACCTTGGCCATATGACATGTAATACAGAAAGGAGATACATGAGGGTTTTTTGCTTTAATGCTTTCTACTTCACACAACTCTATTTTTGGGACTTGATGGCTTGACTATTCTTGTGATTGATAATTTACAATGTAATAGGAGTGATATATTATCAAATAATATGGTTATAATGTATCAAACACATTTCACACCTCCTGAAACAAAAAGTGATAGCTCAAATGGATAAAAGTATTGAGCCAATTTTAATGTTATTGCAAGTCCTTGGATGGTCCCAGTATGCAGGTCACATGTGTACATGTACACACACACACACACACACACACACACACACACACACCGTGCATTTACCCCCAATGAAACACAATCTTAGATTTGGCTGGGGATCTAGCTATGTGGGAATCAAAATGACAGCAGTTCTCCTTCTGAACAGTTTTTAAAATGCAATATATGCCAGAAATAAAATCCAGAGTTAGGCAAAGTTTTATCCATTTCAACTACACTATAGGTGATAAATAGGTAATCATAGTAGCTAATGCCAGGAGTCCAAAATTATTCTATTTTTTTCTACTACTTCTTGTTTTCTTTTTAAAAAAAATTTTACTTTTTTTTCTTTTTATTTTTTATTGTACTCTAGGTACTGGAGTACATGTGCAGATCATGCAGGATTGTTGCATAGGTACATACATGGCAAGGTGGTTTGCTGCCTTCATCCCCCCATCACCTATATCTGGTATTTCTCCCCTCCTTATCCCTCCCCACCCTCCCCACCCCTCGCAGTCCCTCCCCTAGTCCCCCTCAACTGACCGCAGTGTGTGATGCTCCACTCCCTACGTCCACATGTTCTAATTGTTCAACACCTGCCTATGAGTGAGAGCATGCGATGTTTGGTTTTCTGTTCTTGTGTCAGTTTGCTGTGAATGATGGTTTCCAGATTCATCCATGTGCCTATGAAGGACACAAACTCATCGTTTTTTATGGCTGCGTAGTATTCCGTGGTGTATATGTGCCACATTTTCTTTATCCAGTCTATCGTTGATGGACATTTGGGTTGGTTCCAGGTCTTTGCTATTGTAAACAGGGCTGTAATGAACATGTGTGTGCATGTGTCTTTATGGTAGAATGATTTATAATCCTTTGGGTAAATACCCAGTAATGGGATTGCTGGGTCAAATGGTGTTTCTATTTCTAGGTCCTTGAGGAAGTGCCACACTGTCTTCCACAATGGTTGTTGTAGGTTTAATTTTTTAAATTTATTTTCTTTCTTTTTTATTTTTTCTTCAATGCTTAAGGACCAATAGTACATTTTAATTTTATCATTATAAATATCTATTTAAAACACAAATATTACACAATTACTGTCATTTTTCATTAAATAAATTTTAAATTAAATATTGAGTTGATACAAAAGGAAATTTAGAAAATATGTGTAAAGGATTAAGAATAAAGATATGGTGACCCTCTGTGGGCACAACACCCAGTTAAATTTTAAAAATTATTATTATTAGCTTGAAATTCTTTGTGTGCCTAATCCCTTCCCTTCTCCTTCTCTCCATCCTCAGGGTACTCAACATATTGAGGTTTTTATTGTTCCTTTGTTTCTATTTACCAATATATATTTGTGTCTCTAAAAGTTTCCTGCTTCATTTGAAATATGCATAAATGGAATTAAGCTGTATATTCTTCTTCAATTTTTCTTTTTGCTTGATTTACATCTTGCATTCATCCATGTCATATTATGTGGCTATTATACAATTGTATTCTATGTTGTAGAATAGTCTATGGAATTAATATATCACACATTACTTACCTCTTCTAATGTTAGTGGTCATGCACTATTTATTTAATTATAAGCTGTTCTTTTATATATCATTTTAAATATCTTATATTTGTCAGCATTCTCTAGAGAGAACTAATAGGAGATATATCTATATATATATAGATAGATAGATAGATAGATAGATAGATAGATAGATAGATAGATAGATACATATTAAGGGGAGATTATTAAGTATTAACTCACACCATTGCAAGGTCCCACAGTAGGCTGTCTGGAAGATGAGGAGCAAAAAAAGCCAGTCCAAATCCCAAAACTGAGGAACTTGGAGTTTGATGTTTGTGGGCAGGAAGCATCTAGCACGGGAGAAAGTTAAAAGTTAACGATACTTAAATGCTGACATGATGTCAATAAATCTTATATCAAATGATGAAGGAGAAAGGAAATAAAATGAAGGTATTTTCTTAGTACAAGTATATACATGCATAAACATGTTTTTAACAAAAGAAGGAGGAAATACTTATGACAATTACAGTCCTCCTTTCTGTAGCTGGTCACATGGTCATAGCTTGTATTTTTTTTTTTTTTTTCCTGGTGGAATGACCCAAGCCTTCATTCCTGAAGGGACTGGACCATTTGTAGTCCTGCCTGGATTGGGCTGTTGTAGTTCCCCGTTGACCTTAATCACAGAGCATGGTAATAGTGAGACATGCCCTAATGGGTCTCTTGTATTCCATGTATACTCTTCCTTACCTCTGTTGTGTACTAGTAGACTGATTTCATCTTGATAGTTGGGGTCAATCACCCCAGTCAACACTGTAACTGCCTGTAAGCCTGTTGACTTAAAGGTAGGAGGAACCCAAAGTGTCCAGGTGACATTCTTAACTTCCAGTTTAATGGGATCGTTGTGTATTCTGCTGGCTATGTTCCTCCCTCTGGAGCTAAGACCTCTAGGCCATCAGCATGTAATGTCACAGGAACATTTCTAGAAAGTTTGAGAATATATTTTCGTATGCTTAAGAGTGAAATTGCTGGGCCATAAGTTGTGTGCAAATTCAACCTATCAGGTCAAAGTAAATTGTGTTTTGAAGTCATTTTACTAATGTACTCTTCCACCAGAAATATATTCCAGTAACTCCACACTGTTCCTGACATTTGATATTACCTACTTAGAAATTTTCAAAAGACGTATTAAGATTACCTTATTACAGTCTCAAATAATTATTTAAGTACATAATCTTTATAATTTCTAATTTATGATTAAGTATATAATCCTATCTATCATCATTTAGAAAATATTTACATTCATCAATTTACATTCCTCACAAATGATTCAAACATAAATAGTTGTGAGTGCAAGGGAGCTAATTTCCTATAGTATATGTATAAGCTTTGTTAAATCAATCAATGCATTTATTACATATAATGATTGATATCCATTCAGTTATGGATCACTAAATATTACTTGAAAATCAAAAGACACAAAATGATAAGTAAAAATACAAGGTCAATCAGCATGTATAGTTCACAAAGAAAAATCACAATCCATGAATATTTATTTTTATTTGATTTAAAACCTCTGCATTCAAATATAATGAAAATTATAATTAAAAAGATGATACTTATCATGTTTCCTAATGTATTTTTAGCCAAAGATACGTTTTTAAATGAATTCATCATTCAACTGTAGCTTGTATACCTTGTGAATTTTTATATGTTAAGGGTATATCTTCTTTCCTTCCTTCCTTCCTTCCTTCCTCCCTCCCTTCCTTCCTCTCTTCCTTCCTTCCTTCCTTCCTTCCTCTCTTCCTATTTTTCTTTCCTTACTTTGCTTAAACATAATGTACAATTTACTAAATGACAGACAGCATTCTAGCTCCTAATCTAAATAAATGCTTATTTTAAAATAATTTTGTATTTTAGATCTATTTAGGCAATGTTTCAATATATCTGTACATGATTGATCTCCACTTTTTGTCTTTCCATTTGTCTACATCCTCTTCAACTTCTTTTGTCAGTGTTCTGTAGTTTTCCTTGTAGAGATCTTTTATCTCTTCATTAAATTTATTTCTAGGTATTATATTTAAAACTATTGTAAATAGGATTGCCTTCTTCATTTCTTTTTCATTTATTTCATTATTGATGTAAAAAATGCTACTGATGTTTGTATGTTGATTTTATGTTCTGCAACTTTACTAAATTTGTTCATCAGTCCTAAAAGTTGTTTTTTGTGAACTTATTTGTTTTTTCCTAGAAATTAGGGGAAAAAATGCAGTTATGTTTGCACCAACCTAATATGAGTATGCCATCTGAGATGATGGACAATTTGACTTCTGCTTTTCCACTTTGACTGTGCTTTATTTCTTTTTACTGCCTAATTGCTCTTACTAGACTCCCTGTACTATATTAATTAGGAATGGTGAAATAGAGCATCCTGTTGTTCGAGTTTTTAGATGAAAGGTTTTCAGTATGGTGTTTGTCATATATTCCTTTATTACTCTGAGGTGTGACCCTGCTATGCTGAGTTTCTTGAGAGAGTTTTTGTTATAAAGGGATTTACTCTTGTCAAATGTTTGTTCTTCATCTATTGATGTCATATGTTTTGTCCTTTATTCTGTTAATGTGATCCATCATGTTTATTGATTTGCAAATATTGAGCCATCCTTGCAACCATAAGATAAATTTCACTTTATCATGGTGTATTATCTTTTCTTAACATGTTAGATTTGGTCTGCTAATATTTGTTGAGGATTTTCACTTCTATGTTCATCAGGGGTATTGGCCTATAGTTTTCTTTTTGCCATGACCTTCTCTGGTCTTGGTATTAGGGTCATGCTAACCTCATAGAATGAGTTACAGAGAATTCCCTCCACCTCTGTGTTTTGGAATGGTTTGAGGAAGATTGATGTTAGTTGTTTTTTATGTGTTAAGGAGAATTCATCAGTGAATTCATCTGGTCCTGGGTTTCTCTTTGTTGGCAGACTTTATTACTGCTTCAATCTTGATACTTGTTATTGGTCTGTTCAGGTTTTCTATTTCTTGGTGATGCAATCTTGGTAGGTTGTATGTTTCCAGGTAAACTTAATTCTTAGAACATTCTCAGGAGGAAAAGCATCACTATTTAACTACATTTCAAAGAGACAGCAAGTGGGGAAAATAGGAAACATTTATTCTTTAAACAACCTTCCTTAATGGAGCTTACAAAGAAAGTCCTCGAGAAAGAGGCCTGAACATCTGTGGGAAAAAAAAATTTAGAAAGACATTGATTGTTCAGACAAGATAACAATAAAAAGTTAAAAAAATGAGTTTTGATAACATAATCTTGCCTTCAGCAAGAGTCCATTGAATAGGGCATCAGTTGGATCATTTCTCTTTTACTGATTCTGAGCTTTCTTTTGGAAATTAGCCCATTGAAAAACCATGTACACAAGCCATAGGGCACTCAGATTTGGCCATGTTTAAACAATAGGACCTAGGTTCCAGCTCAGTGAAATTCTTTGCAATAAATCTCCAGTAACACCTAGTCAAAGCCAACACGAACTAATTAAAGGAAGAAGAGAGAGCAGATGGCTCTATTCTCGCCTTTAGAGATTATATGGTTTCAATTAATAGGAGGCAAAAGAAAAAAATGTGCTGTACCTTTTTGGTAACGAGAATATACACATTGTTTTAATCATAGTTTGGCCATCGTGGAACAATATATAATTACAAATAGTTGTTGGCTATCTTGCCCTCTAAAAGAATAATATTGTTAAAGTCTTTCTCCTCAGTGATACATTTTCCCCAGTGAAAGATAAGTTTCTAACTGCCTCTGTATAGAGAGTCTTTATTTCAGGCTTTCAGATGCTATCTGGAAATATTATAAACAAAAATTTAATTCAGCGCTTGCCTTAGTAAAGGGAGCAAGCAATAAACATAGTGGTGTATTATGAAAGTGATCTAAATGTTGTGATTAAAAAACATTTAACCTAAATTTTTTTTTGTTATATTTTAAGGTAAAGATGAGGAAAGTATTTGGTTCATATGAGTAGTGAAAGTTATTCGATTCAGGAAAGCTAAAAAAATGATGAAGGCCAAATGACTGTTGCATATTCTGATATATTTCCCTAATTCACCTGGTTGGTTAATACTTTTTCTAGCATTAGGGAAGAAAGAAACTCACCACTATCTCATGAATTGATATGTCTCATCCAGTAAAGAAGATTGTTCTTCCCTCACTGTTAACACCATGTTCAGCAAGACTAACAATGTTGAAAGAGGCCCTTTGAATTGACAAGGGACAAGCAATGGGTAAAATAATCATCTTTTCCTTGAAGTTATAATATTATAGACGCTCATTCTTTCCAAAACATGTTCTTACTATGAAGCAATAAGGGTGATGAAAAAGTAGAATGTTAGCAACAGAAGGATGCGTTTCCATCTGAGGAGCTCTATGACTTTTCATCTGAAGTAATTTTAAAGAAATGGAGAGAAAAAAATTGAAATTGAATTAATCAGAATTAAAATGACAGATGTGAAATTTGGTCTTCAAAATGTTGACAGAGACTTGTGCGTTTATAAACTCCAACGTTCCTTCTGCAAAAATGGTCTCACTTGACCACTCTAGCCAAATTTTATCCCAGTTCTATCATATTTTATAATTTTTGTAGAACTAATCACTAATAGACATCTTACTTGTGTATTTTTCTTATTACACTACTGTGTTCCTTACTAGAATATAATTTTTATGATACAGGAATTATTTTCTGTCTTGTTTTAAATTTCTAATGCCCAGGGGATCTTCATTAAATAAATGTTTGTTAAATACATTAACAAATGAGTGAATAAAATAATCAACAGAAGTGGTCTCGGCTTTTCTGAGCTTATAGTTTAATTAAATAAAACCTAAAAGAACTAATTTTTCATAACTGTCATGTTATCTCAGAGGCAAAATGTCAAAGGCATTGAGATTCTTGGCTTTTAACTGAGAGACCTAGGGTGACACTGCTTTGACTCTGACTAGCTTTCAGAATTGTGAGTCACTTGATCATCTTGGGCCCCTAGTCATTTGTACATAATGGACATAATAACTTATAATGTATTGAGATGTTGTAACTGAGCAAGTTAGAAGGAATGTGCCGTGCTCTGAGTTCCAAATTAAGAGTCCTTTGTTGACGGAGAGACGGCTAATGCTCAAATTTCTCTCGGCCGAGGAAGGGGCCTGATTATCATTTATACCTTGATTTAGGTTAGGTCATGGGGGGAGTACTTAGCTGAAGTGGAATTTAAAAAAAGACACACTACAGAAATTGCTGGGTTTTTTTTAATTATTATACTTTAAGTTCTTGGGGTACAGGTGCAGATCTTGCAGGAGTGTTACACAGGTATACACACGCCATGGTGGTTTGCTGCCTCCTTACCTCCTTCACCTACATTAGGTATTTCTCCTAATGTTATCTCTCCCCAGTCCCCCCACCCCTAAAATCCCTCCCCAAGCCCCCACCACCCCCCAATAGGTCCCAGTGTGTAGTGCTCCCCTCCCTGTGTCCATGTGTTCTCACTGTTCAACACCCACTTATGAGTGAGAACATGTGGTGTTTGGTTTTGCATTCTTGTGTCCATTTGTGGAGAATAATGGTGTCCAGCTTCATCCATGTCCCTGAAAGGACATGAATTCATCCTTTTTTATGGCTTCATAGTATTCCATGGTGTATATTTGCCACATTTTCTTTATCCAGTCTATCATTGATGAGCATTTGGGTTGGTTCCAGGTCTTTGCTATTGTGAACAGTGCCACAATGGACATATAAGTGTATGTGTCTTTATAGTAGAATGACTTATAATCCTTTGGGTATATACCCAGTAATGGGATTGCTGGGTCAAATGGAATTTCTGTTTCTAGATCTTTGAGGAATTGCCACACTGTCTTCCACAATGGTTGAACTAAGTTACACTCCCACCAACAGTGTTAAAGTGTTGCTATTTCTCCACATCCTCTCCAGCATCTGTTGTCTCCATATTTTTTAATGATTGCCATTCTAACTGGCATGAGATGGTATCTCAATGCAGTTTTGATTTGCATCTCTCTAATGACCAGCGATGATGAGCATTTTTTCATATGTTTTTGGCCACATAAGTGTCCTCTTTTGAGAAGTGTCTGCTCATATTCTTTGCCCACTTTTTAATGTTTTTTTCTTGTAAATTTGTTTAAGTTCTTTATAGATTCTGTATATTAGCCCTTTGTCATGGGTAGATTGCAAAACCTTTTTCCCATTCTATTGGTTGCCAGTTTACTCTAATGATTGTTTCTTCTGCTGTGTGGAAGCTCTTAAGTTTAATTAGATCCCATTTGTCTATTTTCGCTTTTGTTGCCATTGCTTTTGGTGTTTTAGTCATGTAGTCTTTGCCTATGCCTATGCCTTGAATGGCATTGCCTAGATTTTCTTCCAGGGTTTTTTTTTTTTTTTTTTTAAGATGAGGTTTCACCATAATGGCCAGGCTGGTCTTGAACTCCTGACCTCAGGTGATCCACCAACCTCGGCCTCCCAGAGTGCTAGGATTACAGGACTGAGCCACTCTTCTAGGGTTTTTATGGTGTTACGTCTTATGTTTAAATCTTTAATCCACCTGGAGTTAATTTTTGTATAAGGTGTAAGGCAGGGGTCCAATTTCTGTTTTCTGTACATGGCTAGCCAGTTTTCCCAACACCATCTATTAAACAGGGAATCCTTTCCCCATTGCTTGTTTTTGTCATGTTTGTTAAGGATCAGATGGTTGTAGATGTGTGGCGCTGCCTCTGAGGCCTCTGTTCTGTTCCATTGGTCTATATCTCTGTTTTGGTACCAGTAACATGCTGTTTTGATTACTGTAGCCTTGTATAGTTTGAAGTCAGGTGTCATGATGCCTCCAGCTTTTTTTTTTTTCCTTAGGATTGTCTTGGCTACGTGAGCTCTTTTTTGGTTCCATATGAAGTTTAAGGTGTTTTTTTCCAGTTTTGCGAAGAAGGTCAGTGGTAGCTTGATGGGGATAGCATTGAATCTATAAATTACTTTGGGCAGTATGGCCATTTTCATGATATTGATTCTTCCTAACCATGAGCATGGAATGTTTTTCCATCTGTTTGTGATTATTTCAATAGATGCAGAAAAGGCCTTTGACAAAATTCAACAGCTCTTTATGCTAAAAACTCTCAATAAACTAGGTATTGATGGACTATATCTCAAAAAGATAAAAGTTATTTATGACAAACCCACAGCCAATATCACACTGAATGGACAACAGCTGGAAGCATTCCGTTTGTAAACTGGCACTAGACAAGGGTGCCCTCTCTCACCACTCCTATTCAATATAGTATTGGAAGTTCTGGCCAGAGCAACCAGGCATGAAAATGAAATAAAGGGTATTCAATTAGGAAAAGAGGAAGTCAAATTGTTTCTGTTTGTGGATGACATGATTGTATATTTAGAAGACCCCATCGTCTCAGCTCAAAATCTCCTCAAGCTGATAAGTAACTTCAGCAAAGTCTCAGGATACAAAATAAGTGTGCAAAAATCACAAGCATTTCTACACACCAATAACAGACAAACAGAGAGCCAAATCAAGAACGAACTCCCATTCACAATTGCTACAAAGATAATAAAATACCTAGGAATACAACTAACAAGAGATGTGAAGGACCTCTTCAAGGAGAACTACAAACCTCTGCTCAAGAAATTGCAGGTTTTAAAAATATAAAATAACAGGACATTATTTATGCACATAAATTTGAAATTTAAGGAATATAGACAAAATATTTTAAACTATGTTAGCAAACCTTATTCAAGAAAATATATAATAGAAAGAATGAATAATAAGGTCTAGTATTTGATAGCACAGGAAGGTGACTAGAGTCAATAATAATTTAATTGTACATTTTTAAATAACGAAAAGAGTATAATTAGATTGTTTTAATACAAAGAATAAATGCTCAGTGGGATGGATGCTCCATTTTCCATGATGTGGTTATTACACATTGCATGCCTCTATCAAAACATCTCATGTACCCCATAAACATACGTACCTACAGTGTACCACAAAAAATAAAAAAGAAGAAATAGATAAACCTAAATTATCACACAACCATTAATAAAATTGAGTAAGTGGTGAAACATCTTCCACAAAGAAAACTCCTGTCTCAAGTGGCTTTACTGGTAGCTTCTATCAAATGTTTAAAAAAGAAACATTTTCCAATTAAACAAAAATGCTTCTAGATAATATAAAAGGAAGAAAAAAAAACTCAGCTTATTTTATAAAGCTAGCATATTTGTGATACAAAACACCAAAATTAAACAGCATTAAAACGAAATATATATATATACACACACACATATGTATGTACATATAAGAATACATATAAGTATATATATAATTATGTATGTATATATATTTCTTTCTTTTTCATGCTGCCCTATTTTGAGTTTTTGTTTCAAGGCTATTCTAACTTCATACATATATTCATTCCAAGTTTCTTTATGAATGTAGCTTATCCTAACAAAGTAGTAGCAAACTAAAACCAACTTAAAATGGATAACAAGGAAGTTACAGGCCTCACAGAAGGCAAGGGATGTTGTTTAACATTACAAAAATTAATTCATGTAATCCAGCAAATTGAGAGTTGAAAATAGAAAAATCCCCTGATGTAACAGATTCAGAACAACAATTTGACAAAATTCAGCATATTTTGTGATTATTTTAAATAAAGTTGTAAATGAGGAAAGTCCTGATACAATCTATTTACATATTTTCATCAGATCTGTGCTTCCAGTGAGAATGTCATTGCTATAGGCCAGAGCTCTTTCTTTATCAAGAAGACAAATTCAAATATTATATAAATACAATGTTTCTAAAGGCACCACAGGGCAGATTCAGTGCACTAAAGATGGGGATGTAATGAGAACAAGTAAAACAAATAAATACTAATTTTTAATAAAGTGAAAATAAAACAAATAATATAGGTTATAATAAAAATCAGAAATACAGTCAATCTTAAGTCACTTACATAACAACTTCGGATAACTTACAGATGACATGAAATGATGTTAGGATTTATGTGAATTCTAAGAATTTTACAGATAAAAACTCAAATTTGTGGTTTTACAATATTCTGGCTTACAGTTTCTTTTCAAAAATTACTTTTAAAACACAACACAAACTAAGAACCATACTGTAATATCGCTTAATTATATATTAGAAAATATAAATATAAAATTAACATTCAGAAGAGTAGTTTCTCATTGTTATCAGCCTAACTGTGCCTTTTGTAAGTAGCCTAAGGTTACTTGGCATTAGCAAGTGTGTTAGTCTCTTCAGGCTGCCTTAATCAAATACCACAGGCTGGGTGGCTTAGGCAAAGGAATTTTATCTTTTCATAGTTTGGAACCTGGAAGTTGCAGATCAAGATCTGGACACTGATTTTGGTGAGAGATCTCTTCTTGGCTTGCAGATGGCCAATCTCAAGAGCTCACCAAAGAGAGCTCTTTGGTGTCTCTTTTTATAGGGACACTAATTCTATCAGATTAAGGTCCCACCTTTATTACCTTATTTAACCTAAATTAATTCTTAGAGGCCCTATCTACAAATACAGCCACACTGGGTTAAGTCTTCAACATATGAATTATATAAGAGACACAACATTCAGTGTATAACAAGATACATATTTTTTCTTTGAGAAAATCAGTATACAAATAAAAGATGAAAACAGTCCTTAAATCAAAGTATTGGTCTACACTTTATGAGCAACTAGATGCGTGTCTGTCTTGAGGAAAGATGAGTGATATTCTTTCTTTGGTTAAAAGTATTTCTGTCTTGGACTTTTAATACATATATCTTCATAAATATATTAGGGAGAAAGTCCACGGGGATTTAAAATACTGTAAAAAAGAAATTGTAATTGGATTTCATTATGGACTCATAGTTCAAACAATGGGATTGCAATGTAGTAGAGCCTACCAGGGTCTCAGATGAGAGGCTTTGGCAATCTGTTCTTCCCATGCACAAATGCAGTGCACCTCTGAGGTTCTTAATCTTCCAGAAAAGTGAAGCTGTTTACCTTCAAGTAGAGATTTAAAAGCTGTAACAGTAGTCAGTGAAAATGAAGTGGGCATCGCAATTGATAAGGCATAGGAATCACATGAAACCTTTTGTTCACTCTGTCATATGGAGTCCTAAAATTTCTGTCTCTTTGTGATTAAAATGAATCAAAGTATGCCCTAATTTAGAGCAAGGAGGCCTCCTCATTGTTAAATTATCTCAATAATAAAAATGAATTCTGAATGTTTTCCTAGGACTTAGTGTTAATCTTTTATTTTTGAAATTTCCATGCTTCTTTTTATTTTTCAAAATGAATGAAGAGGAAGATTATAAATTTCATGTACTACTAAAGTGGTTTTATTTCATATCTTGTGTGTGCGGTTTTGTATTTTCAGAATGAAGTGGGAGAAGGAGGGGGATAGATTGTTACTTTATAATGAAACGAACAGTCGATGCCCTTAGAAAAATCATTTTTCTACTTCACTTTTTAAAATGTGAAAAATGCTTTAGGTAATTTCGTTTGAGTCAACAAAACACTGGCATTCTCTTTCTTTTTTTTCTTTTTCTTTTTTTTGAGTTTCACTCTTGTGGCCCAGGATGGAGTGCAATGGTGCCATCTCAGCTCACTGCCACCTCCACCTCCCAGTTTCAAGAGATTCTCTTGCCTCAGCCTTCCAAGTAGCTGGAATTACAGACACCCACCACCACACCCAGCTAATTTTTGTAGTTTTAGTAGAGACAAGGTTTCACCACGTTTGGCAGGCTGGTCTCAAACTCCTGGACTCAAGAGATCCCCCCATGTCAGGTTTCCAAAGTGCTGGGATTACAGGTGTGAGCCACTGTGACCGGCCAACACTGGCATTTTCAAATGATGTTCAGAAGCCTTAATAGCTTGTGATTTAAAAAATTAACCATCAGTTTTAGTCTTGTTTTTTTCAGAGCTGCAATTAAACATACCCGGTGTTGACTAATCTGCAAATAATACATCCATGATCTTTTGTTGAATTTCCCTCCTCCAGACTTCTATTCCAAGCTCCACACAAGTTAAGAATTGTCTTGTGAGTTGTAGTTACCATGCTTTCCTTCTATGGGCTGAAGGTTTTAAAGGCCTCTATGTAGCCACATATGATTCACATTTTGCATAAGGAATTAGGTTAAACAACAGGCAAAAAATAGCCTTTGATAAATATCTACAATCTACTAAATTGCTCTCTTAGGATTAATAAGTAAATGCAAAACATAATTTTACCTTCAAGAAATGTGTAATATAAAGGAAGAGACCATGTACACTCAGACACCATGCACAAACACAAATTGTAATAAATAACAGATGCATGGTAGAGAAGTAAGGGTTAGAAGAGTGAAGAGAAGCAAAAGGTAAAGCGTGGTGGCTCGTAGCTATAGTCTGCACTTTGGGAGGCCAAGGCAGTAGAATTGCTTGAGGCCAAGAATTAGAGACCAGCTAAGGTAATGTGGTGAATTCATCTCTACAAAAAAGAACAAAATAAAAATAAAAATTACCTGGCTGTGGTACTGTGGAGCTGTAATTCCAGCTAATCAGAAGGCAGATGTAGGAGGATCACTTGAGCCCAGAAATTCAAGGCTGCAGTGAGCTATAATCATGCCACTGTACTCCAGCCTGGGTGATAGTAAGATCCTGTCTCAAAGACAGAGAAAGAGGGTGGGAGAGGGGAGGCGGAGAGAGAGAGAGAGAGAGAGAGAGAAGGGGGGGGAGAGAGAGAGAAGGGGGGGAGAGAGAGAGAGAGAGAGAGGATATCAGACTTTTGCAGCTCTTTTTTTCTCCTGGCACATTCTTCATTTTCAAGACCCCATGCTCTCCATATATGCTTTCCTGGCCCACTCGTTTCCCTCCTCCCCTTAGACAGATGGAGAACTTCCTTTCTGTGTTTTCTCAGCGCACAGCGCAGATTGCTAGTGCTTTTATGTGCTAAGCCTTTCCCTTCAACCTGGACTGAAAGAGGATGACAATCTCGCTGAACTGTTTGTTTTTCTTCACAACGTGTAGGAAACTCTTGCCCATTTTTGGAGGTAAGCCTTTTGTTCTTAAAAATTCTATCAGAAAGAAAGAGGGGTAAGGACAAGAAGTTATTAAACCAAATTGAGGAAGGGATATGCATGTATCTCCATGCTTGAAAATTAAAAGGCTGTATTAGAAAATTTGCTGGACAGTTATTGATTTGGCCCATCTGGAGGGGCCTCCAAAACATATAAAAGAAGAATAGAATACCCCTTTAATTAATTTTCAGTTTTAAATCATGCTACAAAATAGCAACCATCCTTAGAGACTAAATCTTATGAGTCATGGCTCCATAATAATGTGACCCTTGTTTCACAGACATATAACACTGAAATATTATATTTTTCCAATACTTTGAAATAATCTATTTAAATTTGTAGTGAGGGAATATTTTGATATACTGACTACTGGAGATATATTTCCCTATCAACTACTCTCAGTTTTTTTTACATAGCTGTTCACATTCAAATAGATCAGTGATATTACATGTGCAGAACAAAAGTAAAAATAAGAACAAACTTCTTCAAACTTTTTGGAGACAATTTAAGCTTGAAAGCATAATATTTGGGTTTGTACAAGCTTGTTAACTCAGAATTCAAATGACTAAGCACCGAAAGGAGAAGGTTATATTAGAAAGAATACATTTGAAAAAAAATAAAAATAGATAAATCTGACTTTATTATTAAGCCTAGAAACAGGACCCAAATGATTAGAAAGTTTTGTGGGGCCCTGGGAACACACACACACACACACACACACACACACACACAGAGTCCAGGAGCATGATCAATAATGATTGATTGCCTCAAAGAGTGGGAGCTGTGGCACAATCACAGACATATCAGTGAGTGCTACCTATGTGGAGTACAGTTCATCTCTGGCTGATATTGACAGGTTAGCACAAAGGATGTACCATCTGCCAAGAACATCATTCAACCCTATCCAAATTATTGCTTGCAAATAAAATCCCTCATTTTGCCAGTAGTCCAGAACATTAAAACATTAAACAGGTGCAATTTTGTCTGCTCCTCCTGGAAACACTTGACCACGTCTGGAGACAGTTTTGGTTGTCAGGCCTTGCAGGGAGGGAAGCTGTTGGTATCTAGTGTGTAGACACCAGCATTGCTGCTAAATATCCTACAATGCACCATACACTGCTCCTACAACAAATAATTAGCCAGTTATCTGGTCTAAAATATCAGTAGTGCTGAGGTTAAAAACTCTGACCTAAAGATTGGCCCATAGTAAAGCAACTTTTGTTATCCCTACTCTATATTAAGACCATGATACACTAACATAAGACTTATATAAAGGATAAATAAGAATTTTATTCATTTTTGTTTAGAAATTAAAGTGGAAAGAGGCTCTGCAAAAGTGAGATAAAGTTGCCAGATTAATTTCCTGCAAATTATTTATAATAAAAAAGTTGCTGTTTCTTTTTATTTTTCTTTTCACATATGTATTTTTTAAAGTTGTATTTTAGATTCTGGGGTACATGTGCAGATCATGCAGGATTGTTGCATAGGTACACACGTGGCAATGTGGTTTGCTGCCTCCATACCCCTGGTACCTACATTTGGCATTTCTCCCTGTGTTATTGTTATCCCTACCAGACTTCCCCACCCCCCCTGCTGTCCCTCCCTTGCCCCCTCCAACAGACCCCAGTGTGTGATGCTGATGTTGCCCTCCCTGTGTCCATGTGTTCTCATTGTTCAACAACCACCTATGAGTGAGAACATGTGGTATTTGATTTTATGTTCTTGCATCAGTTTACTGAGAATGATGGTTTCCAGATTCATCCATGTCCCTACAAAGAACAAAAACTCATCATTTTTTATGGCTGCATAGTATTCCATGGTGTATATGTGCCACATTTTCCTTGTCCAGTCTATCATCGATGGGCATTTGGGTTGGTTCCAGGTCTTTGCTATTGAAAACAGTGCCATTATGAACATGCGTGTGCATGTGTCATTATAACAGAATGATTTAAAATCCTTTGGGTATATACCACGAAATGGGATTGCTGGGTCAAATGGAATTCTATATCTATGTCCTTGAGGAAGCACTACACTGTCTTCCACAATGGTTGAACTAATTTACATTCCCACCAACAGTGTAAAAGTGTTCCTATTTCTCCACATCCTCTCCAGCATCTGTGTCTCCAGATTTTTTAATGATCCCATTCTAACTGACCTGAGGCGGCATCTCAATGTGGTTTTGATTTGCACTTCTCTAATGACCAGTGATGATGAGCATTTATTCATATGTTTGTTGGCCTCATGTATGTCTTCTTTTGAAATGTGTCTGTTCATATCCTTTGCCCACTTTTGGATGGGTTTGTTTGTTTTTTTCTTGTAAATCTGTTTTAGCTCTTTGTAGATTCTGGTTATTAGCCCTTTGTCAGATGGGCAGATTGCAAAAATTTTTCCCCATTCTGTTGGTTGCCAATTCACTCTAATGATTGTTTCTTTTGCTGTACAGAAGCTCTGGAGTTTAATTAGGTCCCATTTGTCTATTTTGGCTTTTGTTGCCAATGCTTTTGGTGTTTTAGTCATGAAGTCCTTGCCTATGCCTATCGCCTGAATGGTTTTGCCTAGGTTTTCTTCTGGAGTTTTTATGGTGTTAGATCTTATGTTTAAGTCTTTAATCCATCTGGAGTTAATTTTATTGTAATGTGTCAGGAAGTGGTCCAGATTCTGCTTTCTGCACATGGCTAGCCAGTTTTCTCAACACCATTTATTAAACAGTGAATCTTTTCCCCATTGCTTGTTTTTGTCCGGTTTGTCAAGGATCAGATGGTTGTATATGTGTGGTGTTGCCTCCAGGGTCTCTATTCTGTTCTGTTGGTCTATAACTCTGTTTTGGTACCAGTACCATGCTGTTTTGATTACTGTAGACTTGTAGTATAGTTTGAAGTCTGGTAGTGTGATGCCTCCAGCTTTGTTCTTTTTGCTTAGAATTGACTTGGTTATGTGGGCTCTCTTTTGGTTTCACATGAAGTTTAAGGTGGTTTTTATCCAGTTCTGTGAAGAAAGTCATTGGTAACTTGATGGGGATAGTGTTGAATCTATAAATTACTCTGGACAGCATGGTCATTTTCCCCATATTGATTTTTCCCAATCATGAGCATGGAATGTTTTTCCATCTGTTTATGTCCTCTCTTATTTCCTTGAGCAGTGGTTTGTAGTTCTCCTTGAAGAGGTCCTTTACATCCTTTGTTAGTTGTATTCCTAGGTATTTTATTCTCTTTGTAACAATTGTCAATGGGAGTCCACACATGATTTGGCTCTCTATTAGTTTGTTTTTGGTGTATAGAAATGCTTGTGATTTCTGCACATTGATTTTATATTCTAAGGCTTTGCTGAAGTTGATATAGTTTCAGGAGATTTGGGGCCAAGATGATAGGGTCTTCTAAATATACAATCATGTCATTTGCAAATAGAGACAATTTGACTTCCCCTTTTCCTAATTTCCTAATAAAATACCCTTTATTTCTTTTTCTTGTCTGATTGCTCTGGCTAGAACTTCCAATACTATATTGAAAAGGAGTGGTGAGAGAGGGCATCCTTGTCTAGTGCTGGATTTCAAAGTGAATGCTTCCAGTTTTTGCCCATTCAGTATGATATTGACTGTAGGTTTGTCGTAAATAACTTTCACTGTTTTGAGATATGTTCCTTGGATACCTAGTTTATTGAGAGTTTTTAGCATAAAAGGCTGTTGAATTTTGTTGAAGGCCTTCTCTGCATCTATTGACATGATCATGTGGTTTTTGTCTTTGGTTCTGTTTATGTGGTGGATTACATTTATAGTCTTGTGTATGTTGAACCAGCCTTGCATCCCTGAGATGAAGTCTACTTGAACATGATGGGTAAGCTTTTTGATGTGCTGTTGCAATCAGTTTGCCAGTATTTTATTGAAGATTTTTGCATCGATGTTCATCATGGAGATTGGCCTGAAGTTTTCCTTTTTTGTTGAGTCTCTGCCAGGTTTTGGTATCAGGATGATGTGGGTCTCATAAAATGATTTGAGAAGGATTCCCTCTTTTTGCATTGTTTGGAATCCTTTCAGAAGGAATGGTACCAGCTCCTCTTTGTATGTCTGGTAGAATTCAGCTGTGAACCTGTCTGAACCTGGACTTTTTTTGGTTGGTAGGCTATTAATTGCTGCCTCAACTTCAGCCCTTGTTATTGGTCTATTCAAGGTTTCAACTTCTTCCTGGTTTCAGCTTCGGAGGATGCAAATGTCCAGGAATTTATCCATTTCTTCCAGATTTACTTGTTTATGTGCATATAGTTGTTTTTAGTAATCTCTGATGGTAGTTTATATTTCTGTGGAATCAGTGGTGATATCCCCATTATCGTTTTTTTATTGCATCTATTTGATTCTTCTAGCTTTTCTTTTCTATTAATCTGGCTAGTGGTCTATTTTGTTGATCTTTTAAAAAAACCAGCTCCTGGATTTATTTTTTGAAGGTTTTTTTTTTGTGTGTGTGTATATCTGTCTCCTTCAGTTCTGCTCTGATCTTAGTTATTTATTGTCTTCTGCTAGATTTTGAGTTTTTTTGATCTTCCTCCTCTAGCTCTTTCAATTTGATGATAGAGGGTCGATTTTAGATCTTTCCTCGCTTTTCATGTGGGCATTTATTGCTATAAATTTCTCTCTTGACACTGCTTTAAATGTGTCCCAGACATTCTGGTACATTGTGTCTTCATTCCTGTTGGTTTCAAAGAACATCTTTATTTCCGCCTTCATTTCCAGTTGTTCAGTTTCCATAAAGTTGTGTGGTTCTGAGTTAGTTTCTTAATCCTGAGTTCTAATTTGATGACCCTGTGGTCTGAGAGACTGTTTGTTATGATTTCTGTTCTTTCGCATTTGCTGAGGAGTGATGTACTTTCAATTATGTGGTCAATTTTAGAGTAGTTGCAATGCAGTGCTGAGAAGAATGTATATTCTGTGGATTTGCAGTGGAGATTTTTGTAGGTGTCTATTAGATCCTCTTGGTCCAGATCTGAGTTCAAGTCCTGGATATCCTTGTTAATTTTCTGTCTTGTTGATCTGTCTAATATTGACAATGGAGTGTTAAAAGTCTCCCACTCTTAATATGTGGAGTCTAAGTCTCTTTGTAGGTCGCTAAGAGCTTGCTTTATGTACCTGGGTGCTCCTGTATTGGGCGCATGTATATGTAGGATTGTTAGCTCTTTTAGATGCATTGATCCTTTTACCATTATGTAATGCTCTTCTTTGTCTCTTTTGATCTTTGTCGATTTAAAGTCCATTTCATCAGAGACTAGGATTGCTACTCCTGCTTTTATTTGTTCTCCATTTGCTTGATAAATCTTCCTCCATCCCTTTATTTTGAGCCTATATGTGTACTTGCATGTGAGATGGGTTTCCTGAATACAGCACACCAATGGGTCTTGACTTTTCATACAATTTGCCAATCTGTGTCTTTTGATTGGAGCATTTAGCCCATTTACGTTTAAGGTCAATATTGTTATGTGTGAATTTAATCCTGCCATTTTGATGCTAGCTGGATGTTTTGCCCCTTAGTTGATGCATTTTTTCAATGTGTAGATGGTCTTTACCATTTGGTACGTTTTTGCAGTGGCTGGTACTGGTTGTTCCTTTCCTTGTTTAATGCTTCTTTCAGGAGCTCTTGTAAGGTAGGCCTGGTGGTGATGAAATCGCTCAGTAATTGCTTGTCCATAAAGGATTTTCCTTCTCCTTCATTTGTGAAGCTTAGTTTGGCTGGATATGAAATTCTAGGTTGAAAGTTCTTTTCTTTAAGGATGGTGAATATTGGACCCCACTGTCTTCTGGCTTGTAGGGTTTCTGCCAAGAGATCTGCCGTGAGTCTGATGGGCTTCCCTTTGTAGGTAACCTGACCTTTCTCTCTCTGGCTGCCCTTAGCATTTTTTCCTTCATTTCAACTCTGGTGAATCTGACGATTATGTGCCTTAGGGTTGCTTTTCCTGAGGAATATCTTTGTGGTGTTCTCTACATTTCCTGGACTTGAATGTTGGCCTGGCTTACTAGGTTGGGGAAGTTCTCCTGGATAATATCATGAAGAGTGTTTTCCAGCTTGGATTCATTCTCTCTGTCGCATTCAGGTACACCTGTCAAACGTAGATTTGGTCTTTTCACATAATCCCATATTTCTTGGAGGCTTTGTTCATTTCTTTTCACTCTTTTTTCTCTATTCTTACCTTCTCATTTTATTTCATTGAGTTGATCTTCAATCTCTGATATCCTTTCTTCTGCTTGGTCAATTCGGCTATTGAAACTTGTGTATGCTTCGCGAAGTTCTCATGTTGTGTTTTTCAGCTCTATCAAGTCATTTATATTCTTCTCTAAGCTGTTATTCTAGTTAGCATTTCATCTAACCTTTTTTCTAGGTTCTTAGTTTCTTTGCATTGGGTTAGCATGTTCTTTTAGCTCTGAGAAGTTTGTTATTTCTCACCTTCTGATGTCTGTTTCTGTCAATTCATTAGATTCATTGTCCATCCATCTTTGATCCCTAGCTGGTGAGGCATTGTGATCCTTTGAAGGAGGAGAGGCGTTCTGGTTTTTGGTGTTTTCTTCCATTTTGCACTGGTTTCTTCCCATCTTAGTGGCTTTATCTACCTGTGGTCTTTGTAGTTGGTGACTTTCGGATGGGGTCTCTGAGTGGATGTCTTTTTTTTGATGATGAAGTTGTTTCTTTCTGTTTCTTAGTTTTCCTCCTAACAGTCAGATCCCTCCGCTGAAGGACTGCTGGAGGTCTACTCCAGACCCTGTTTGCCTGGGGATCACCCACAGGGGCTGTAGAACAGTAAGGGTTGCTGCTGGTTTCTTCTTCTGTTATCTTCATCCCAGAAGGATGCCTGCCAGATGTCAACCTCAGCTCTTCTTTATGAGGTGTATCTTTGAGTATACAGGTGTCAGGGAGCTGCTTGAAGAGACAGTCTGTCCCTTATAGGAACTCAAGTGCTGTGCTGAGAGTTCCATTGTTCCATGCAGAGCTGCTGGGCAGGTACTTTTAAATCTGCTCCAGCGGAATTCATAACCACCTCTTTTCCCAGGTGCTCTGTCCTAGGAAGGTGGGGCTTTATTTATAAGTTCCTGTAGTGCTGCTGTCTTTTTTCATAGATGCCCTGCCTCGCATGGAGTAGTCTAGTTACAGTCCGCCAGCAGAGGTGTTGCTGAGCTGCCGCAGGCTCTGCCCAGCTGCTGTGTGAACTGCCTCAGTAGTGGCGGATTGCCTCGGTAGTGGTGGTCGCCCTTCCCCACACTGAGCTGGACCATCCTGGGTCCAGCTGTGCTTGCTGCAAAACTCTCAATCCAGAGCATTTCAGATTGCTTGTTTTGTGGGGGTGGCACCTGCCAAGCCAGATTGCCTGGCTCCCTGTCTCTGCCCCTTCCCTTTCAGTTGAATGGGTGGCTCTGTCTCCCAGGCATTCCAGGTGCCAGCTGAAACAGCTGTCCAGATTTGTGTGAGTTTCTGTGCACCAACCCGGCACTGGCTTAAACTGCCATGCTGAAAACTCACGGTGCTTTTTACCTGGTAATCTCCTGGCTGGTAAGCCATGAAAATTTGTTTGGAAATGCAGTAGGCACTCACCACCTGTGTTGTTCTTGCTGGGAACTGCACTCCAGAGCTGTTCCTATTCAGCCATCTTGGATCCTCCCCCCATATATGTATTTTTTAAGAGAGAGGCTCTCACTCTGTCATCCAGCTTGTAGTGCAGTGGTGCAATCTTGGCTCACTGAAGCCTTGATTACGTGGGTTCAAGCTGTTTTATTAAAATAAATACCTATGAGGAGATATTTATATCTCTATATAGTACAATTAAACTATATTTTGCTGAATAACAAATTACTCCAAAACTTAATGGCTGAAGACAACCAAGATTTATTTCTCACACTCTCTGTGAAATTTGGAAGTGATCTGCCTGGATTTCTGTAACTCAGAGTCCCTAATGAAGTTGCACATAAGTTGTTAGCGAGAGTTACAGGCATATCAAGACTTAAGTGAGTCCAAAGGATCCACTAACATCAAGCATGTGATTATTAGGCTTCAGTTTTTGTACTGGATGCGCAACTGACAGCTTCCGATCTCAGCCATGAAGTATGGGCTTCTCCATAGGGCTTCTCACAATATAGCAGCTGGCTTCTTCAGCAATGGAACCAGGAGAGTAAGGGAAGGAGGGAAAGAGAAACAATGAGAGAGAAAGGGCAGGCAAGTGCAAGATGGAAAACATGGTCTTTTACAACCTAATATCAGAAGTTGATCTTGCTTAAATGATTGTTGTATATGCAGAGAAGCCTAAATCTAACTAAAGCTCACTTCTTAGGTTTAGGCTTGTCTGCATATACAAATGCAGATATAAATTAGAACAGAATAGAATCAATAATTTCAGTCTGTACCAAGGGGAGGAATACATAAGAGAATGAAGACCAGGAGATAGAGATCCATGAGGGGACTACACACCCAATTACATTGAATAAGATACTGAGATTCAATAGATGCAGTAAATTCATACTGCTGTGAAAGGTAGATTTGATATTAGAACCTAGGAGTCCCAGGACTGAATAATTAGCTCTTTCTTCTTACAAATAACATATGTAAATCATTTGTATGCTGATTTATGTGACCATAAATTGTATTACTTATAATTATTAACAACATTATGATGATTTATTTTTTGCCTCCCTGTGTTAGTTAGCTTTAGACTTCTCTCCATATGCAACAAGAAACTACTATAGCAATGATCACCTAAACAAGGTCAACTGTTTTTCCATCTCTGGCAAAAAGAGAAGAAAATTCTGGAGGTAGATTAGATAAGCCAAAGCAGGTAAGAAGGCTCCATGCTGTGATTCAGGTCTCCAGGCTCCTATTGTTCTGCTCCATCACTCTCTTTAGTGCTTCTATTTTCAAGTTCACTTCATGATCCAAGACTCTTCTGGGAATTCTAAAATAGCATTACATGACAAGGAAAGATGGAAGACAGAAGAAAAAGGTCCCTTTTTCCCAACCAATTTTAGCTCCAAGTGATCCAACTTACTGAAAATTGTATATAATATTTCCCTTTACATCTCACTGGCAATAACTAAGACACATGGCCATACCTAACTGTAAAGAAGATGGGAAAATACAGTTATTTATTCTGTGTAGCAACATGTTCAAATATTTTTTAAAATTCTGATACTAAGATGGAAGAGAATAGATAGTAAAGTAAGAAAATGGTTGTTTTTGCTTTTCTGTGTTAACAAAGAGATGCTTTCTCACTAAAAGCTGTGAACAGTAAAGTAGAAAAATGAGATAAAATGATACTTATACTCCCATTTTCTCCAATATAAGCATTTTTTTTCTTTTTGTAAAATTTTTACTTTATATTTTGTGGGTTCATAGGAGGTATATGTATTTATGGGGTAAATGAGGTATTTTGATACAGTCATGCAATGTGTAATAATCATATCAGGGTAAATGTGGTATTTATCACCTCAAGCATTTATCTTTTGTGTTAAAAACAATCCAATTATACTCTCTTAATTGTTTTGAATTGCACAATTAAATTATTATCATTGACTGTTGTGCTGTCAAATACTAGATCTTATTAATTCTATATAACTACTTTTTGTACCCGTTAACCTTCCCCATTTTTCCTCTAAACCTCCAACTACCTTTTGCAGCCTCTGGTAACCACCGTTCTCTTTCTATCTCCATGAGTTCAATTGTTTTAATTTTTAGTTCCCCAAAAACCACTAAGAACATGTGAAGTTTGTCGTTTTGTGCCTGGTTTATTTAAGTTAACGTAATGGCCAGAAGTTCCATCCATGTTGTTGTAAATGACAGTATCTTATACATTTCATGGTTGAAAAGTACACCATTGTGTATATGTGCCACATTTTCTTTATCTAATCATCTGTTGATGGACACTTATATTGCTTCCAAATATTGGCTATTGTGAACAGTGCTACAATGAACACGGGAATGCAGATATCTCTTCAATATACTGATTTCATTTTTGTGGGGTTATATACCCAGTAGTAGGATTGCTGGATTGTATGGTTGCTCTTTTTAGTGTTTTGAGGAACCTCAAAACTGTTCTGAATAGTACTTGCACTAATTTACATTCTTATCAAGAGTGTAGAAGGGTTTCCTTTTCTCTATATCCTTGCCAGCATTTATTATTGCCTGACTTTTGAATAAAAGCCATTATAACTGTAGAGACATGATACCACATTGTAATTTTGATTTGTATTTCTTGGATAATCAATGATGTTGAGCAATTTCTCATATACCTGTTTGCCATTTATATGTCTTATTTTGAGAAATATTTATTCAGATCTTGGGAGAAAGGACAATATCTTCAATAAACAGTGTTAAGAAAATGATATCCACATGCAGAAGAATGAAACTAGACACTTACGTCTTGCCATGTACAAAATAAAATCAAAATGGATTAAAGACTTAAATCTAAGACCTCAGACTGAAACTACAGAAAAGGAACATTGGGGAAATTCCCCAGGACATTGCTATGGGCAAAGATTTCTTGAATAATACAGGAAACCAAAGCAAAAATGGACAAGCACAGACAATTAAAGAAAAAACGGACAGGTAGAGTCACATCAAATTAAAAGACTTTTTTTTTTTTTTTTTTTTCCCAAACAAATTTAAAGACTTCTTTCAACAATCAATCAAAGTGAAGAGACAACCCACACAGAATAGGAGAAAATATTTGCAAGCTATCCATCTGACAAGGGATTGATAACCAAAATATGTAAAGAGCTCAAACAACTCTAGAGGAAAAAATTTAACTTATGGGTTAAAGATGGGTAAAAGATCTGAATAGATATTTCTGAAAAGAAGACATACAAATGGCAAACAGGTATAGGAAAAGGTGCTCAACATGACGGATCATCAGATAAATGAAAATCAAAACTATAATGAGATATCCTCTCACCCCAGTTAAAATAACTTTTATTCAAAACATGAGCAATAGCAAATGTTGACAAGGATGTTTAGAAAGGGGAATCCTAAGATACTGCTAGTGGGAATGTAAATTAGTACAACCACTATGGAAAACAATTTAGAAGCTCCTTAATAAACTATAAATAAAGTTACTGTATGATTCAGCAATCCCACTGCTAGGCATACACCCCCCAAAAAAATCAGTATATTGAAGAGGTATCTGCACTCCCATGTTTATTGCAGCACTATTCTGAAGATAAGCATTTTGTAACATTACTATGTATTTTCTTCCCTTGCTTTCCTCAATACAAAGCTTGTGAGTTATTTATTTTTATACTTAATATGAGGGGATGCTCTGGACTTGCAAACAATGAGAACAAAATAAAAAGAAAGTGTGGAGTAAAGACAGGAAAGCTAGACTCATTTTGAGTATTTTTATGAAAACAAAGATGGCTAATTAAGTCCTAGAATAAAAGACCTTTAAAGTAAATAGGATTGTTTCTTGCAGTTAGTAGGGTGTTTAAGATCTTTGTAACAATATACACATTATGATATATCTCAGGAATTTCATTTGGATGATTAGAATATTTTACAAAAAAAGAAGACGAAAATACAGTTTTATGACTGATTAATGTTGACTTTCCAGTCACGAGATAACGACATTCTAGAGAACGGTGGGTAAAGTGAAATGGAAGGAAAGGATGAAACAAGTTGGAAATGATGGGATGTATGTCAGCTGAATAAATTATTTACTATAAGATTTGTTTTCCTTATTTGAGGATAAGAATAAAATAAGATAAGTAGTAAAGTAGGGATAAGAGAAATAAGCTATAACAATATTTGAAGAGATTTCGGGTTCATATAGATGAGAGTCAAGAACCCCCGCTAGAGATGATTACGCACTGAAGCCATGTTTGGTTGCTTGAGTGGTTTTGTTTTACTTTTTGCTCTCAGCTTCAACTTGATTGTTGCTTCAATACTCTTTGTTTATGAAAGGACTAGTTCCATGATGAAGACCACTTGAAAAGTGACTGCAGCAATTTTGGGAGTAAGACAACTGGTGTCAGTTACTGGTAGGATCCAGGGTGAGAAACCGAGTTAGCAGGTATATTATTTTATCTATGCAGAATACTAGTTTCGTTGTTTGTAATGTTCTTCATATTCCTAACATTTCCCAGGAGTTATGTGAATGAATTTTTCTTCTTTTGCCAAATGCCAGATGGTCAGCGTCTTATGTGGAATTAAAAATAATTGATTAAATTATACTCAAAATGTATAGCCCATCTTCCAACTCAGAAGTATTTCTAGGTTTCCTTTTTTTTTCTCTCTAACAATAGATAGATAAACACATACTAAAGTTTTGTTCTCGTTTTTGAAACAGAATCTCATTCTGTTGCCCAGTCTGGAGTGCAGTGGCACAATCTCAGCTCACTTCAACCTGCACTTCTGGGGTTCAAACCATTCTCATGCCTCAACCTCCCAAGCTGGGATTATAGGCATGCACCACTAACCTCAACTAAAATTTGTATTTTTAGTAAAGACTGTGTTTCTCCATGTTGCCCATGCTGATCTCGAACTCCTGACCTTAGGTGATCTGCCCACCTCAGTTTCCCAAAATGATGAGGTTACAGGCATGAGCAAACGTGCTCAACCACAAATGCTGAAGTTTTTCCTGTCCTCATTAAAACTCCAGAACTCAAATTCACCCTGAAATCAGAATTTGAGTCCAAGTTTCTGAAAAAGTCATGAAACAGCTGCCATAGATCTGGTCTTCTCCAATGCTACTGGGGGTGATGGACCACAGTATGATTATTTCACTGTTAGACATGTAACTCTTTTAAAGTTGTATATTCTAGAAGTTTGAAAAAATTGAGTTTGACTCCCAATTCTCAAATAGAAGATTATATTGCTGTCTATCACATGGAGCTTTGGAAAGAATTAAAAACATACATAAAACTTCGAACTTGGATTACCAAACTAAGATATTGTATAGGTGCAACCAGTAATTCCTAGTAACTATTAAGGGCCAAGTTAGGTACCTGATACTTATGATATGTGAATCACAGAATATCCTGAAAAAATAGTCTATGAAAACTTCACTCTACAAATCAGAAACTAACGCATAATGTGGCAAAGTAAAATTTCATTAGTAACATAGTTAATGGCGGGGGGAGGGGAAAACTGAGATGCAAATTCAGATTCATAGAAACTCAAAGTCAGTGCTCGTTGCAATATGAAAATTACAGTAACCCTGGAATTTAAATTTTCCTGTTATTATCGTTAACCTCTAATTTAGCTATAACAATCAGTTCTTAACTTTAAGTAATTGCTTAACATGTCCAGAAAAAAGTGATTAATAATACTTTATTATTATCATGTCTATTTGTGACAAACTGATATGTCAGATTTAATAAGAACTTATTAAGCACCTAATACATATATTAGGTTCTGTACCAGTTTAGAAATACAGAAGTATGACAAAATTTCCAAATTTCAAAAATTTTCCAAATTTAAAAGTATGCTGAATTCAAATATTGGTAGCATTACAGCAAAAAATGGGTACTCTAGTTTAAGATTTCTGGGATTATAAATTGGCGAATTAACTTTGGACAGTAATTAGTTGTTATCTACTCTGACGAAAAACACTGGATATCTGGATATAAAGGATATATCCTTTATAGCTTTATAACCCAGATATCTTTCAAACCTGGAAGGAGATATACCTAAAGATATTCATTGCAACATTGTTTACAATAGAAAAAAATATGGTAAAATTCTAAAGTTCCATAGAAAGGCGAAGGGTAATTATGGTATATTAATGCTCTGGAATAGTTTGGAGCAGTTGGATTTTATACAGAAAGATTTTATACAGAAAGATTTATACAGAAAGAATGCTGAGATATTATTTAGATGAGAAAGTCTCAGATAAAGTGTTGTGCCAACACTTGTTTGAAAAACAAACACAGTGTTGTATTTTTAACTTCCCCTGTTTGCAAAAGAGGAAAGTACATGCATAGAGAGGTTAAATAAATGTCCAAGGGTCACACAGATACTTGAATTCAAACTTAGATCTATCTGATAGATATAGACAATACTTCACTAAAAAAAATCAGAGTTATTAGAAATGCAAAGAATAACCGAGATTGTTTAGTTCAGTGACTTGCTCCCTGTATACCCAAGGGCCTGAGAAGGACTTCCTTTGGTTTTTGCCCTTTCTCCCACTGCCTCTTTCTACTTTAACCAGATAAGCTGCAACTTTTTATTGCTTTTTATTTAAGAGTTTGATGAAAAAATCATTTTAAGTGTTCTATTGCTAAATGAAATCCTGTATTTCAAATTAAAAATAAGGGCCTTGAAGCCCAGAGAGTGAAACTACGTTGTCCTGAGTCACAAAACGAAGAACTAGAAATCAGGATTTTGTCCTCCAAAGCCACGGTGCCTTCTAGTGTACCCTGCTGTCTCTATACATTCTTAGATCTAAACCTAGGTGCCTCTGTGAACAATAAGAAAAAAGTCACTACTAGAAAAACGATGACATGCAGGGAATTATCTTAGGGAGGCATCAGGTACCAAACAAGGGGATGTTGGGCCTAAAAAGGGGAAGCTGAAATGCCAAATGGATAAGAAAGGGTGAGGAGACTTTCTTCAAAACATTTTTGCTTTCAACATCCATTTTCAGAGGTTCTGTTTTTCTCCTGGAGCAGGAATAAATTTTCAAAGGGGACTAATTGCACTCTCTTAGGTGGAAAAAAAGTAAGTGCTTCGCAGTTTAATTGAATGAGGATAGATTAGTTTCCGCCGATGGTTTATTTGTCTTCTTTTAGTAATGGAGACTCACTGAAAATGAGCAGCCAATGAGCAGAGGGAACTGCCTCTTAGATCCCAAGCTGATGGGTGCTTGGAATGTAAACACTGGTCTCATGTCCTCTGTTGCAATTTCAGGGCATAGCTGTTTTCTTTCATTCACGCCCCATTATTAATTCTTGTGGTGTTTGCTGACCATCAATAAGTTCCAATTTCAGAAATACTTTATTACAGTGTTGTATGAAAATAGTGGACTAGAAAACAGGACACTTGCTTTAAATATGTGGGAAATCCCTATTAACCCCACAGCATCTCCATTTTGTTATTTACAATGAGTTCACAAAAAAGTTATTCACAGTATATTTATTGATTAGTATTTATGAGATACCGCTGCTTTCTCTCTTGAGATACTTCTTTCCAGGTGAAAGGAGATCAGGAAATGTACCTACTGGCTCCTCTCTGCCTCTTGACATACTGACCTTCTAGGACAGCAGAGTGATCTTATCTGATACTAGAAGAATAAACTGATCAGTCTCAATATAGCTCTTTCTTTTTTCATTGAAAGTCATGAATTCTCATATGATCCTCCAGCAGTATTTTTTTCTGCATCAGGCCTCACCCAGCTGATATTGCCTGAGACAGGGAGAGAGAATCCGCCTAATTCTTGTGTTAGTTAGTTGACCTATGTGTTTCTCACACTATCCTATAGCCAGTAATGTAGATAATACTTTGACTTTCATCTGCCACTCCTTTTTTCTCCCTTTTCTCCTTCTGTGTTACTGGAACACTTACAGAGAAGATGTAAAGATGTGGCCCCTCCAAGACCTTGTCAGTGCTCTTATAGATTTGGGGATGCTATGGAGCTACTGACAGATAAGAACTTTTCAAACAGAGCTTTCCATCTTGTGGAAGAGATGAACAACAAAAACAATAAACAAATCTATAGGATGACTGTTGTAAGATAATGTTAGGGATAGAATCTTTGACTAGACTTCAGATTGAATAGTAATGGGCATTTGAGCTGGTGTCTGAATAGGGAGAAATAGTCAGACCTGTGAATTTTTGGGGAAAGAACATTACAAGCAATGAAAAGAGCAAGTGAAAAATAATTTGGCATGTCAAGGACCAGAAAAAGAAAGGCTAATATGACTGACAAAAGTGGTGGGTGAGAGAAAATGTAGAGAAACTGAAATCAAGTTGTAGGCAAAACCTTCAAATGAAAGATAAATTGTTTAAGAAAATATTGCAGGCATGATCCTTTCTTTTAGGAGATCAAAGAAAGGGAGGGAGGTAGAGAGATAGAAAGATAGACCAATAGGCATTCGGATCTTTCTTTAAAATACTTTTGGAAAGTTTAGAAGAACAATGAGTTTGATTACTGAAAGAATAATATCCATTCTTCTGGTTTTGTTTTACTATGTTTTATGCTCAAAATAATTCTTCTTTCCACATTTTAATATTTTCATATGATCAGGCATAAATATAAGCAGCATGTCTCTATCATTTTGTCACCTCACTGTGTAATACACACACACACACACACACACACACTCAAAGAGAGGGAGAGAAAGAGTGAGAGAGAGAGACTAAAGGAGAGAGAGAAACTGAGAATCTCTGGGGGTTGGAAAGAGATGGGCAACTGATAGCTGGAAGTCACAACCATGCCTGGTTGTTGTAGATGCATCTCTGTATTCAATCAGGGATTTGAACAAGTTCTCCTGACCTTAATATTTTTATGAAGTAAAAATCAGAAGAATCCCTGTGATATGACTTGGCTGTTTCTCCACCCAATCTCGTTTTGAATTCTCATGTGTTGTGGAAGGAACCCAGTAAGAGATAACTGAATCATGGGGGCAGATCTTTCCCATGCTGTTCTGGTGATAGTGAGTAAGTCTCATGAATCTGATGGTTATTAATATAAGGGGTAGTTTTCCTGCACAAGCTCTCTTTGCCTGCCACCATCCACGTAACATGTGACTTGCTCCTCCTTGCCTTCCGCTGTGATTGTGAGGCCTCCCCAGCCATATGGAACTGTAAGTCCATTAAACCTCTTTGTTTTATAAATTGCCCAGTCTTGAGTATGTCTTTATCAGCAGCATGAAAATGGACCAATACAGTAAATTGGTACTAGTAGAGAGGGGTGCTGCTGAAAAGGTACCCAAAAATGTGGAAGCGACTTTGAAACTAGGTAACAGGCTGGGGTTCTTCTTCCACTTTATTTCACAGTTTGGGAGTTATAATAACAGTGCAGCAAAGATAGTGGAGGACAAAGAGAAATGATCAAGAACAAGATTAATGTATGCAGTTCATTTATCCAACAAATAGCACAATGCTCCTGTGAATTTATTCATTCTCGGAACAGTAGGTTGAGAAAGGTGGAGTAAACATACTTAATTCTGCTGTGTTGACATTGAGTGGGAGCCAGAGCCTTGAGCTATCAGAAATAGCAGGGCATATATGGATGGCATGAGAAATGTTTTTTTTGTGGCCCACAGAGTTGTGTTTTGTTTCTTAATAAATTAGATTTTCAGATTAAAATTTGAGGAAATTTCACACAATCATCAGTCAGCCTCTTTTTAAAAAATGAGAAGATCTGGCATACACAGCCTGAATTTTTGCATGATAACAATTATTTGGCACTGAGTAGAAGCTGTGTCCCCTTTGGAGAAGATATGCGCACTTGTGATTTTGTTCATCACTACCCTGCTTATTCCATGAATTTATGTTATCTTTCTTTCTCTTATAGGAAACGGAATTTATGACTCATAACTTAAGAGAATGCTGGATGATTTCATTAAATTGGTAAGGTAATTACATTAGGTAGACATGGCTATGTTTATTTGCCCCTCATTCTATTTGCCCTATAGCCATTCACAAAGCCCAGATATGCTCCAATTTCCTCATGTGTAATATGGAGGTTATAATATTTACCTAAGTAGTTTAAAGCATTGAAAGCTCACTGGAAAGCAATTTAGCGTTTAATTACTAAGTAGCTGTTGTTGACTATTTGACTGAAATTATAAGAATAGTGCTAGGGTTTCTATGGTAACAACTGGTAATCTGGAGTCAAACCTGCCTTTATCAGCATAATGGCCATCTGTTTTGGAAGATTCCAGGCATCTATAAAACCTTCTTTTGATACAATTTTGATTTTTTCATTGGAAAAGAAACCTTTCCTTCATAAGAATTCACTTGATTTATTTGTGGTAGTGCTGAATTCACCTCTAGCATTAGGAGTATCAGACTTGACCAGTGTAAGTCATGGTAACCCTCTCTCATTTCCTTCCCTCATACACACAGTGTGCTTAGTTCAGGCATGGTCATATAGGTACACAAGCAAGAACTAGTAATGCAGATGGTGTACTCATGGGATTTTTGTTGAGATGACTAAAAAAATCATTTGTCTTTGATTCCTGTTTGTCCAGTAGTGAGGATGTAACTTTGGACTGCCAGGGGCCACCTCATAAAGAAAGCCTGCAAGAAAGTGCATCTAACACAAGTCAGGCAAAGCCAGCTGAAAGATGTACAGGTAAGAAGAAAAGAGGGAGAAACCACGATATTGTTTGAACATGGATTAAGCTGTTTCTGAATTTAGTGATTGCCCTGCACATTCCAGTATTACCCTTCCCTGTCACTTCCCACTTTGCGTGATGAATATATTTAAAATTTGTTTCTGCTAATTGTATTGATTGTAGATTAATCCTTATCTATACTGATGTCTGTCTATCTATCTATCTACCTATGTCTCTCTCTCTCTCTCTCTCTCTCTCTCTGTATCTATCCATCCATCCATTTATCTGTCCATCTATCTTCAGGCTTCAAGTTTAGTCATTTCAACATTATTGTCTACTAAATGAGTCACTTGAAGAACCCACAATTTATTTATTTCCGAGTATGTTTTGTTTCCCCAAAATAAGATGTCAAAATTTTCCTGTAATTTTAGTATTCATCTGAACTATCAGAGGAAGGAAGAATTCATAAGTATTAAATAGTCTAGGTCATTCTAGCAAATTTCAAGGCCTTTCATTCACAGAATAACACAAAATGACACAAATCTTTAAGACATCTCAGTCTTCACCACCTCAACCTCAGTAAACTTCATCACAAATCAGCCCATTTTCTTAACACTTGAGAAAAATTCAAAATGAGCTCTGTATTAGATGATATGGAATTATTGTTAATATGTTAGACTTAGTAACAGAATGTTGAGTAGAAAATGATTTTGATTCTTAGGCAATGCACACTGAAGCATTTAGAGGTGAAGTGTCATGATGTCTGCCAATTATTTTCAAGTTTGTTTGTTTAAAGTATGTATATATATGTACTGATATTAGTACAAAAATTTTGTTTTGGAAAATGATTCGTCTACCATAATAAATGCTTACATTCAATTCTTCAGTTCCAGAAGGGCATGGAAAAGACCTGATGATATACCATCATCTCCTTGTCCACAGTGATTAGTTCAGGATTAGCATGAGACTTGAGATCAATGAGATAGATTTTGACTTTTGCTTGCTACATTTTGAGTCTGTGAGTCAAGAGAGGACAACCATTTTGCTAGTTTACAATGAGGACCTCCATGAAAATGAAGTTAGCAAAGAAGAAAATTGAATGGAGGAATAGAAAGAAACTGATAACTGATGAAATTGTTTCAACCCAGGAACCAGCCAAGTCTAAAATTTGCCCTGAATCTAATTTATACAAGCTAATACTGTGATGTTTCTGTTTCATCTAATTCGAGTTGATGTCACTTGCAGCTGGAGGACTTCTTGCCAATACACTACAACATCAACACTTTTGCTATGATATTTAGCCTTTGAGTTGATAGTCCATTATGCTGTATACGAATGACTTGTAGGAATTAGTCTTCTTTAATTCAGCCAAAATACAAATTATTTAAGAACATAGATCATCCATGCCTTGTACTCCTAAAATGTTATCCACTGGTTCTTTAGATATTATACAGTAGATACTACATAGATGACAGTTGCTAATAAATATTTGTATATTAGGGAATAAAATTACAGATGGTTGCACTTTGTTGAATTGCATTTGATGAATGAACTAGTGACATAAGAGGAGAAAGCTGCCCTCAACCCTTAACACACACAAATACCTGCTATCTTTACCAGTAGTATTTAGAAGTCCAATTTGTTTATACTGTCTTTTTGGTAATCACTAACATTCATAACAGCTGCCTAAGTGTAATAATAATACTAATAATAGCTAACAAATGTTAAGTGAACACTTTCTGCACACCAGGTACTTTACTGGGTATTTTATGTGCATTATCTTATAACTACCTATGAGATAGTCAAATAACTACCTTTTAATCAAATAACTACCCTATGATGTATACAATGTGTTATTGTCCTCATTTTGCAGATGAGAAAACATGAGACTGATTGTAACTGAAGGATTTTCTCAGTAATTTAGAGTGGTGATATTGGTACTCAAACCCAGGTCAAAGCCCACACTCCAAAAACTGTGTTTTGAAGCAAGTCCATGAATAATTTTACAATACACATAAATTTAACCACCAAAGATTTCATACTTTGTCAAATAAGATATGCATTTAAGTCAGACCATTCCAAATGTCCCACGTTTGGCAAAAATCTGTTTAATATTTTTTTGCCTAATCTAGTAACAGAGAAATACTAAAATTTAATTTTATTTATATAGATTTTGTTATTTAAATACCTGAAAACTAAATCTTTCTGGTTTTGTATTCTATTTTTGTAAGAATTAGAAAGACAGTGTTTTCTAAAACAGAGTCTTGGTGAAATTGTTCAGAGCAACTGATCTTTGTTTCTTCTGAAGTCCACATAAGCTCTAAGTTTCTTATAGTTCATGAAATTTTCTAACAGGAGAGTTCTTTATTTTTTTTCATAAGCTAGGAACATCCATGAGGGTGATAGATTACTCATCTAGAAAGGACAAAGCAAAATAGCACTGATTTTTAATAAAAGAAAAAGAAGCATCAACAGTCCCAGAAAATTGATGTATTTATCTATCTAAGAGATGACTTATGTTCACCAAATGCATTGAATGCTATTTCTTATGTGATATTGAAATTATGGCTCTATGGTTGACTTTTGAAATGCAGAACAAGTATTTAGTTTCATTTATTAACCACTAAGTATACATTCTTTTGATGGGAATTCTAGTTTATTTTCAACTATATGGCAGTATGTATCAGCTTTTTAATATTAAGGAATGAATATATATAATGATTATACAGAAATTAAAAATATTTTGAAATACCTAAGAAGAAAAAAATTTTAAAGTAAAAATAAATAGAAGTTTAAACCCAGGAAAGTTTATTCTGAAATATTGTAAGAGTTAAATCTTATTTTCCATCAACTTTTTAAAAGAACAGTTGGCTTCTGAAGCAGAGAAATAAAAAGCTGCCTTAAGACCCCTATGAATATTAAAAGGCAAAACTTGATTGTATGAAGTTATTTTTAGCCATGGTTTGGAATATCTTTAGCAATCAAGAAGACAGGAGATTTATGCTTCCACTTTTATCTCAGATGATACAAAAACCAAAACCTGGCATTAAATTTTTATTATTAATTATAGTTATAATGTGTATTTGTAAAGTTTCTTCTCTAAGAATTATCCATAATGAAAATAATTTCCAACGCCCAATAAAAAGTAAAGTGAAAAATTATAGAAGAAAAGGATTTATAATCTGTTTAGCTTGTTATCATAAGTTGACTTTCCTGTTTTAATATCAAAGCAGAGAATTTCTTAGCAAAGTTTAGGCAGATTATGGATTCTTTATCTGTGTAATTAAACCAATTTCATAGTCTAAAAAGTGAATGACCAAGCTAGACTCTAGTACAATGTAAAGTGGCCAACATTTTTGTAAGGATAGAGGCCATAGAAAAAATCTGATTAAATGAGGTTTTTAAACATTGATTTTAAAAGTTTATAGGGCAAGAAGCAAATGCCAAAAGCAAATGAGTCCTGTGAGTGTAAGCCTTGGACAAAAGGATTATGACTTGTATGTCATCTGTATTTTTGATTTGGGTGGATGTTTATGAACATGAAAGAGCAATATTATTTCTTTACAAGAATATGCATTACAAAGAGAGTCATGTTCTTTCCAAAGGCCTTGTGAATATTTTCATGAGATGACTAGGCCCCAGATTCATTATCTCCTTTGTAAATATAAAAAAACCTAATTCAAAGCAGTACCAAAAAAACAGGAGGGTGTCGGAGATCCATGCTGAGAATATGTATGAGAGCAGGTATAGAAATTGTCCAGAGGCAAACAAGAAAAATCAGTGACTCCAATGAGTGGGTCATATGAATCCTGCAGGACTTAAATTATGAAATTTTAGGTGCATATTTCTTTTATTTAAAATGGATATTTGAAACCTAATATATTTGAAACAAAGAGAGATAAAGAAATAGATGCAAAGCACTTGCTTTATAGATTTAATAGTCAAATTTCCTAATATCACAACATAGTGTAATTAACACATGAACATGTACACAATTTTCAAAACCAAATCTATTGAACTAGCTAATCAAAACTGCTAGTACCGAGCAATTCATATGCAAAATGCACTGTTTTAAGCAAGCAACATTCATTAAGTTATATAATCATTATCTTCTGAAGTGGACACTATTATTTCCCCAATTTATAGATGTAGACACTAAGATTAATTGTACCAAACATTCAGTTCATAAGTGGCAGGAATGAACTTTGAACTCAGGCATGTTCCAGAGCCTGTGTTGTTAACAATGATACTTCATTGCTTTGCTCACAAATGGGAAACAGTTTTTTAAAAATAATATCTCACATGATTGCTTCTACCTATCTGGTGTTTGCTAGAAACCAAAATGTCACAGTGACACTTACAGAATTTATATAAATTTAGCATATTTTTAAGATGACTATGAAAAGACCTACCATTAGAATATTTACTTTAAAATCAAAATTGAGGTGAGAAATAACAGAAATGTAGACATATACTAAAAATTTTCTGAATATATATACACACACATATATATTCTATACATGTATATGTTTTTATGTGTACATTTCTTTTATTTAAAATGAATATTTGAAATCCTAACATATTTGAAACAAAAAAAAAGATAAAGAAATAGATGAAAAGCACTTGCTTTACAGAATTAATTAATGATTAAATTTCATGTATATATGGAATAGACATGGATGAATTTCAAAAGCATCATATTAAATGAAAGAAGCCACATGCAAAAGACTACATGCTATATGACTCCACTTATATGAAGAAATAGAAAACTCAAGGCTATAGTAACAAATACGGTCAATGACTGCCAGGGGACTGACATAGGGGTGAAGACTGACTGAGAATGAACAGGAGGAGAACTTTCGGGGTGATAGTAGTGCTCTCTATGTTAAGTGTGATTCTCTCTTTCTGTATGTAATATATATACACACACATATACATTCATTGAAATATTTATGGGCCAGGCACACTGGCTCATGCCTGTAATCCTGGCACTCTGGGAGACTGAGGTGGGCAGATCCACTGAGCCCAGGAATTCATTTTCTGCAATTTTTATATTCTGGTTCCTTCGGATCACTTATTATATTCTATTCCTTTATTTTCTGAAATGTAGAAAATAAAAGAACATTTTGCATGAAAATCACCTTTTATATGATGAAGTAGCTTGTCAAATCATCATAAACTAAGAAATAACAGTGTGTGAGTTTTCTTAAAAAGTAAATTGTGATGCTTTTCCTAGAGCTTCTGGGTACTACTTCAAGTTTGGAGCAATTTTGCAACCCTAATCTGACATTACACTTGTTTTACCTATTCCCTCACTTCACATCAGTTGATCTTAAGGTCACTGTGGCATAATTATGGCTTATAAAATCTTTATCAAAAGAAAGATTATAAGCAGCAAATTTCAGAGAACTTTGAGCCAGGCTTTAATGTTAGTTAATAGTATTGCGTACTTAGGATACAGATCTTCTCATCTGTAGTCTAATCCAAGGAAGCTTTTATTATCTCCTATAGAGTTTTAATGTTACTGAAACTAAAGTAAAGAAAGATTATTAAAACTTTGTCAAGAAGACAGAAAGACCAATTTCTTCGGTAAAAATAATATATTTAGCTAACCAAAAGCTTATACTCACCATACCTGGAAAGCTTACTCTGATGTGTAATTTAATTTCTGCTGTCAATGGCTTTTTGTTAATGCAATGAGCATTTCATTTATTAACACCTAACAATTCATATATTTACAGGGGTTTAGTTCATTTCTATTCTTTTTTTTTTTTTTTTTTTGTCCTTTAGGTTCTGCGGTACATGTGCTGATTGTGCAGGATTGTTGGATAGGTACATACTTGGCCAGGTGGTTTGCTTCTATGTAACAGTTGGGTGGCCTGGAAAAATAAAGGGTGCCCTAAACCTTAAAAGGTCAAACTTGATGGTCAGAAGTTATTTTTATCAATAAAAACAAAACAAAATGAGAGAAAAATTATGTATCTTAACATGAGATAAGTTAATATTTAAAATAAAAAATGTAACATATGATAAATCTAATAAAAAAAGTATTATGAGTAGTTTCAAGTGAAACCATGATTCCACTGACTACCAAATGTTCAAGTAGTTTTATTAAAACGACCTATTAAAGCAGAATTAAAAGACTTAAATTTTTGTATAGTTACACATTATAGATAGGTATTATATGTATACATATCTTATACATATAATAAATGATATTATAAACATGATTTAGAATATTGGGCCATTCAAATTAGAGGCTTTAAAATGTCTACATCAATAAAATGCAATATTTTACTGATGTTTTTAAGTTTCTAAAGAGATGCACTCATTCACCATAAAGTGTTAATATGACATGTGGAAGTCACTGAAATAGTTAAGTGTACCCGTCATTTTCATCACCATTGGAATAAGATGTTGGTCATTTATTATTGAGGAAAATTTAAAAGATATAAATACTGTTGATTTTTCCAGTCATTTTTCTCAGATTTTGTTCCCCTTTTTTAAGACCATATCAATTTTATTTAAGGTAGATAGAGATCTTTTCTTTTTTAAAAAATTGATATTTAATATAATTGAATACAAATAATATGCCTTAATTGTAAAAGGTTAGATTTTTATTAATGAGTTCATCTATAAAATCCTATCCAGATCAAAACAGAGACTATTTCTAGCACGATGAAAGCCTTTCTTATGCCCTATCAAAATTAATATACCTCATCCATTGCTCCCAGAGGCAACGCAATTCTGAATTTTTAAATTAAATATTAACATTTCTTGATGAAAAATTTACATTAATGATATCATATAAATCTTTCATATCTGACTAGTAATAGTCAATATTTTATCAATTTCCAAAAAGGAAATCTATTTGCCTAATGATTATGATGTTATTGAATTATATATGAATGTGGTATACCTCTCCACTTATTTTGATTTCTTTAAAGTTTAAGAATAAAATTCAACATTTTAGATTAAATTTATTTCTACATATTTACTGTTTACATATTACTGTAACTAAAGCATTTTAATATTTACTAATGTATAGAAATATATATTATTATCCAGGTTGCTATTTGATATTTACTTAGTTCTAAAAGTTTTTCATTAGATGCGTTAGAACTTTTTTCAGACCCAATATGATCTGTGAATAAATGACAATTTTATTTCTTCTTTTCAAATCCTTTACATAGGTATTTTTTTCTTACATTATTGCTTTGGCTAGGACTTCATCATGTTGTGTTCAGTAGGGACTGAGTACCAAACAGTAAAAATGTTCTCAACAATGTGCCATTGCCTATGATGTTTACAATAGGTATTTTATAAATATTCTTTATTAGACCATTTTTGTTTCCTTTATTCCTAGTTTTCTGAGTTACAAGATATTATTTTTTCTGTATGGATGGATTCAATTAGCAAATATTTAATTTTGCACTCTTAGGTCAGTGTTTATAAGAGAGATTAACATGTAATTATCTTTTCTTATAATGCTCTGGCCTCACAAAATAAGAAAACATGTATACTTACTGTGTCCATTCTGCGAAATAGGTTTTTTAAAGATGTTTTTATTTTTCTCTAAAACATTTGGAACAATTCAACAGTGAAACTATTTGAGCCTGGAGATTCCTTTCTAAAAATACTTCTGATTAAAGGTTTACTTTTGTTAATATTTATGGAACTGACAGAATTTTATTTCTTCCAAGTTTAGTAAATTTTCTTTTTCAAAACAAATATGCATTTTAGTTAATAGTCAAATTTTGGGGATTTAAGGTGCTCATCGTATGCTTTTATTATTTTTCTATTATATATAAGATTTATAGTGATACCACCCTTTTCATCCTACATATTGGCATTTGTATTTTCTCTCTTTTTTCTTGATGAGCCTTTCTAAATATGTAATGTTTAATCTCTTCAAAGAAATTAAGATTGATTTTCTATAATGTGTTTTTGCTATTTCATTAATATTTTTGTTTTTATTCACATGTACACTGTTTATAAATTTCTTTCTAATTTTCTGAAATTGATATTTAAATAATGAATCTAAAGACTTTTAAATTTTTTCTAATTTGACAGATATAAGGCTATACATTTTCATTAAATACGATTTTCATTATATTTTAAGATTCCTAATACATTAAATTTACATTATAATTTAGTTTAAAATATTTTGTAATTTACTATGTGACTTCCTGACATAATTTGGTTTGTCTATTTCCCAATACTTTAAGGGAATTTTTTAGTTATCTTTCTGTTGCATATGTTTGCGTACATTTCTATATGGATAGAGAATATAGTGTATAATTACCAGTCATAATTATTTGGGGGTTTTGAGAATTATTTATTGTCTAGCATATGGTATATTTTATCAAGTATTTTATAGGCACTAAAATTGTTTTATTCTGCATTGGGCTGGTATAGTACTCTATATTTGTCATATAAATCAAGTTTTTAAATCGTGTTGTTTAGATAATCTATTCTTGCTGCTTTTTTTTTTTTGCTGCTTGATTTTTGTTTGCTTATTTTTTAGTTGCTGAGAGAAATGAGTTGACATCTCCAATTTTGATTGTATATTGATCTATCATTTTAGTTCTAATAAATTTTACTTTATATATTTTGAAACTACAATATAAGGTGCATAAACATTTTGCATTTTTACATTTCTCTGTTGAACTATCTCCCTTTTTAGTATGAAAAATTCCTTATGACTTTAATATTAACTTGTCTTAATCTATTTTTAATAATATTATAATAGATAAGCAACTTTCCAGTTTTCATACATTGAGAATGATATTCCACCATCCTCTCTCCTCTGCCTTCCATCCTCTCAGAGTGCTACCATGGTAGTCCTTTTGAAGGTTATATGTCCTTTTCTTTTCCACTATCTACTTTAAAAATTATCTTTCCTTTTAGATCTCAAGAATTTTAACATAACATAGCACAGGTGCTTTTTTATTATTCTTTCTTGTTTTGTCTTTTTCACTTAAGATATTTAGAGATAAATTATGTGAGTTATATCTCACCAGTTTTAGAAAATATTTTGCCAGTAGCTCTTCAAATATTGTCTGGACTCATGCTCTTTTTTCTCACTTTATGGGATTCCAACATAAACCATGAAATCTTATGCAGCCATAAAAAAGAACAAGATCATGTCCTTGACAGGGACATGTATGGAGCTGGAGGCCATAATCCTTAACAACTAACACAAGAACAGAAAACCAAATACCACATATTCTCACTAAGAAGTGGGAGCTAAATGATGAGAACATATTGATACATAGAGGGGAACAACATGCACTGGGACCTTACTGAGGGTGGAAGGTGGGAGGAGGGAGAGGATCAGGAAAAAGAATAATGGGTACTAGGCTTAATACCTGGGTGATGAAATAATTTGTACAATAAAGCCTGATGCCACAAGTTTATGTAACAAACCTCCACTTGTATTCCTGAACTTAAAATTAGAAAAAAAAATTAAAAGTATACGGGATCCATAATTATTTCAAAGTTAAAAAGTACATGAGATATTTTCACCACATTACAAAACACATTTAATATATTTCTTGTATTTCCCATTTTTATATTTTTCTTTGAGCCTCAGTTTGGATACTTTCTAGACAAACTTTCTAGTTTAACTTCCAGACAATTTGTTCTCTTCCTACCATGTCCAAATAACTATTTAATTTCATGATAACTATTCTTTCTTTTTAGAATTTTCTTTTAACTCTTTTATAATAGTGGGTATTTATCTATATATTCGACAGTTTTGGTTTCAAAAGCTGCTCACCCTCATAAAATGGAAAGTAAAAAATGTTTAAAACCTAGTTATTCAGAAAATACTGAATACATTTTCTTCACATTCTAGCTAGAACTTTACATAATTCTATGTATACATTTTCTTTACATTCTAGCTAGAAATTTACATAATTTTATGTATACATGGATAAAAGGTAAGCTTCTCTTACTGAATGAATGTAAGCTTCAGGGGATAGGAATAACTGTTTTGCTTTTTATGGCTGTATTTTCAACACCAAGAACAGAGACCGACACAGACTATGTCTCCTTTGTTGAAAGAATTTAATAAATAAATTAGTGAATCAAGGTGGAGTTGAAGAAGCAAGTCATTTTTCTGTATCCTCTCACAACAAAAAGTCTCACAATATATTAATTTGTGGGAGCCACTAATCTTATCGAAATAGCAACATCTAAAAAATAGTGTAATATATGAGTGGTGTTCATTATGAAGTAATATTAATAAAATAATGTTTTCAAGATACATTTTATGATAAAGAACATTACTGGAAATGAAAATGTCATTTAATAATTAAGATAAAAAGAATCAAATCCTCTAGAAGACATATAAGGTTGGAGATATATTAGAAGACATGAAAAATATATTATTTGAAAACAGAAAAAACTAAAGAAAAATAGAAAAATAGAGAATCACAGCTAGAGATTTTAATACAATTTCTCAGTATTTGATAAAATAAACATACAAAATTCCAAAAGAATTGAAGGTTTGAAAACCACCATCAGTGACTTGTATTTTTGAATATTTATGAATGTAGACTACATAGTGGGCAATAAAAAAAGTCTAAATATATTTCAGAGGGTTAAAGTATATTATTCTTTTCCCAAAATAATATTAAATTAGAAATCAACAACAATTAGACATCTTTAAAAGTCTCCATATATTTAAATAACTTCTGAATAATCTATGGTCATGTGAAAAAATCACAAAGACCATTAATAATTATTATTTATTTATTGAAGCTCCAGATATTACAGAGCCCTAGTATTGAACTGCTATCAGTGTGGAGCTATCCGTGTATGTTTTCATGTTTTTACTATTAAGTAAATACAGCAACCTCATTGGGTATATATTAAAAAAAAAAAAAAGAAAAAATACAGGAAGAAAGATGTGAAAAAAAAAGAGAATTGCAAAGTTCTTATTATTATTATTTTTTAAAGATCCAGGGTGTAACATGAATAAGGGAAGTTGCTGTTTGACTATCACACATCCCGGCGGAAAGGGGTCATGACTGCTCAGTTCCAGCCAAAGGACGTTTACCTGTTAGAAAATATTTTTTTTTTTGAGGTGGAGTCTCGCTCTGTCCAGGCTGGAGTGCAGTGGCGCGATCTCAGGCTCATTGCAACTCTTTCGCCTCCTGGGTTCAAGCGATTCTCCTGCCTCAGCCTCCCGAGTAGCTGGGACTATAGGAATGTGCCACCCTGCCTGGCTAATTTTTTAATTTTTAGTAGAGACGGGGTTTTACCACATTAGCCAGGCTGCTCTCCAAGGAACTCCTGACCTCAGGCAATCCACCTGCCTCGGCCTCCCTAAGTGCTGGGATTACAGACGTGAGCCACCGTGCCCAGCCTTTTTAGGAAACTTTGATACAAACTTTTCAATTGCACGCCTTAGACAGGGTACTGTGGAGAGTAAACCATACATATAAGTGGCTTTTCAGACTGTAATCTGTAATAAGCACTTCATCATCATTCATCAATATAAACATGTTCACAAAATGCATTGATATTAAATACCTTTTTTTTTACTTTAATCTATATTATTGGAAACTTACAAGAGTGCCTTATGGGCTAAAGTTATATGTCACTGAGGTTAATACGTAATTATTTTCAAGATGAGTAGTTTTTTTTTTTCCCCCCTTCAACAAAATCAGTGGATTTCACTTCTGTCCCACCCACTTCATTAACCCGGCCATTGTTTCTGATAGACCAAGTTTCTTTAAAGTACTACCTTTTTACAAGCCCCTTCCTGATTTCACTGAAAGTATTGGTGTTTACTTATCATATGTTTAATAAATGCTTTTCTCTCATGTACTGCATTTCACTAAATACAAAATACATGTCTCTGTAACAAACATTAGATGAATTTTCACTTAATCCTCCCAATAATCCACATGATAGGTAGTATTATAGTATTAGCACTCTCATTTTCTCAAGAAGAAAGAGCGAATCACAGAGGTTAAATTACCTCTGAATTTCCAATGAACAATAAGTACCACAGACTTAGTTCAAAGCTGATGTTCTTGCTCACCCCATAAGTAACATCTATTCATCTATAGTTACTGTAATTATAAAATACAATGTAAAAAGTATATACTTTCTCTTACCACACATGCCCATACACACTATCTCCAAATTCTCTGTGTATTTACCATCCAGTCCTCTAAACCTCTAATCTTGTATGTGTAGTTCAAAATACCTTCGTGGTTCACCAAGAGAATCTCTAGCAATATTTCCCTACATGATGCCCTTGCTTTCAGTCTTGCTCACAGATAATCCACACAGCAACAAGAAAGGATCCTTTAAAATGTAAATTATATTATGTCATCCCAAGTTTAAGAATTTCAATGAGCTTTCCACCACACTTAGTGTAAGAGCTGACCTGGTTTTCCCTTCCAACATCATTCTATTCCGTTTTATCCCTCATTTACTATTGTCTTTTAATACCAGTCTCCTTTCTTTTCCTCAGTTTCCAAGATCCACCCCACCCCTTAACTTATTGCTGTTCTTTCCACATGAAACATCCTTAAATTCAAACTGACATACTCCTCTAATTCACAATCGTATCCAAACCCACACATGATTTTCTGTCTCAGGTTTCAGATCTCAAATCAAATGTCTCTTCTAAGAAGACTTTATTGTTTTTCCCTATCACACTTCTCTTGTCCTTTCCTCTCTACAATTTTCTTATTTTATAGTTATAAATTTCCATGTTTATGTCTGCCTTCTACATTCATGCATACTTTTATTAAAATAAGTATCCATGTAGTAACACTGGTAAATGTTTGTAAGTACTGGTAAATGTTTTACAATGGGCCTTACAATAAATTTTGATTTGTGATGTGTATTAGTTCCTTCTTTCATTGCTATAAAGACATACCTGAGACTGGGTAATTTATAAATAAAAGAGATTTAATTGGTTCAGGGTTCTGTAGGCTGTACAGGAAGCATGATGCTGACATCTGTGCGGCTTCTGGGGAGGCCTTAGGAAACTTAGAATTATGACAGAAGACCATGATGGAGAAGCTATGCGCATGTATTGCATGGCAGGGGCTGCAGCAAGGGAGAGATGAGGGAGGTGCCACACACTTTTAAACAACCAGATCTCACAATAACTCCCTTGTGAGTTATTGTAGTACCCCTTGGTACTAGAACAGTACCAAGGGGACCAAACGGATGGTGTTAAACCATTCATGAAGGTCCACCCCCAAGATCCAATCACCTCTCACCAGGCTGCATATCCAACACTGGGAATTACAATTGGCCATGTGATTTGGGCAGGGACACAGATCCAAATTATATCATGGTACTCGCCAATTTACATGCTATTAATAGTGTCATCTTAGCTAAAATGAAGTTACTAACATGATGTCAGCTGCCTCACAAAATGTTTGAAAAGGTAGTAATCAATTTTCACAAGCAGATATTAGCTGGCTTACCACTTGGCCTATGTCTATTCCATTCACCACGGTGTTAGCAGTACTTAGCATGAAGTTTATTACCTTATACTTAATGGTGAAAGACTGAATGCTTCTGCCCTCAGATCGGGAACATTTAGGGATGCCCACTTTCACCACTGCTATTCAACACAGTACTAGAAGTTCTAGTTCGTGTATTCAGATCATAAAATCGAAAGAAAACAGTCCCTATTTCCCAATGGTATAGAATAACCCCAAGAATCTTAAAACAACAACAGAAAACCATCTTAAAATCATAAACTCAGTTCAGCAAGGTGGCAGGATACACAATTACTATAGAAAATCATGTACTAGCAATGAATATGAGGACATATAGATTATACATATAATACCATTTAAATTACTCAAAATGAAATAATTAGGTATACTTCTGGCAAAACATGTAAAGGATTACATGTTGAAGACTACAAAATGCAGATCAAAAGAAGATAAAATAAAAGGAAAGATACTTCATGCTCATTATTTCAAAGATACACCATAGCAAAGAAGCAAATACTCCTTAAATTGATATATAGATTTATCACAATTCCTTTCAACATCTCACCAAAATTTGTGTAGATACAGACAAGATTCTTCTAACACCTATATGAAATAAAAAATGAACTGACATCACTGAAACATTTCCAAAATAAAAGAAAATCAGATGAATCAGTCTATCCCATTTCCAGACTTACTATATAGCTGGAGTAATCAAGACTATGTAATATTGTCAGAGATGAACACATTGAATAAAACAACAAAAAATAGAACTCAGAGGTAGTTTCACACACATACAACTAACTGAATGTTTTATGAAGTTGCAAAAGCAATTCAGTGAAACAATATGTTTTCAATAAATGGTGCCGAGCTAACTGTATATCCATAGGCAAGAAAGAAAAATTGAGGGCTGGGCAAGGTGGCTTACGCCTGTAATCCCAGTTCTTTGGGAGGCCAAGGAGGGTGGATCACCTAAGGTCAGAAGTTCGAGACCAGCCTGGCCAATACGGCAAAACCCCGTCTCTACTAAAAATAGAAAAATTAGCTGGGCCTGATGGTGTGCACCTGTAATCCCAGCTACTCTGGGGCCTGAGGCAGGAAAATCGCTTAAACTCAGGAGGAGGAGGTTGCAGTGAGCTGAATCCCACCACTGAACTCTAGCCTGGGAGACAAAAGCAAGACTCTATCTCAAAAAAACAAAAATAAATATAAATAAAAACAAAAATTTAAAAGATTGCACTGTAGAAAAACTTTCAGACATAGGGCTTAATTAGGTGTATTTACACATGACGTGAAAACATGATTTCTAAAAGAAGAAATCAATAAGTTGGAATTTATCAAAATTAAAACCTTTTGCTGTGCAAAAAAATCTGATCACAGGACAGGATAAAAAGACAAATTACAGATTGAGAGAAGATATTTGCAAACCAGATGTCTGGCAAAGGATTGGGAACCAGAGTATATAAAGTACTCTTAAGACTCAATAATTTAAAATATAAAAAATCCAATTACAAAATGAGCAAAAAGACATGAAAAGGCATTTGACTGAAGAAGATATATAGATGTCAAAAATGCACATAAGATATTCAACATCAAGAGCCATTAAGATAGTACAAATGGGCCGGGCGCGGTGGCTCAAGCCTGTAATCCCAGCACTTTGGGAGGCCGAGGCGGGTGGATCACGAGGTCAAGAGATCGAGACCATCCTGGTCAACATGGTGAAACCCCGTCTCTACTAATACAAAAAATTAGCTGGGCACGGTGGCGCGTGCCTGCAATCCCAGCTACTCAGGAGGCTGAGGCAGGAGAATTGCCTGAACCCAGGAGGCAGAGATTGCGGTGAGCCGAGATCGCGCCATTGCGCTCCAGCCTGGGTATCAAGAGCGAAACTCCGTCTCAAAAAAAAAAAAAAAAAAAAAAAAGATAGTACAAATTAAGACTACAAAGAGATATTACTGAAACATACAGAACAGCAAAAAATAGAGCATAGTGGAAATAGCAAACATAGCAAACACTGGATAGGTTACAAAGAAAATAGATATGACATATATTGCTGTGGGAATGTAAAATAGTACAGTCACTCTAGAAAATAATTTGGGAGTTTCTTATAAAAATAAACATACTTATCACAAAACCCAGCAATAACACTCTTGGGCATTTACCCTAGAAAAACAAAAACTAGGATAAATGCCCTAGAAGATACAAAGATGATTTAAAAAAAAAACAAAAAAACAAAAACTTACATACACTCAAAATTCTGTAGAAGCCTATCATAGCAGCTTTATTTCTAATAGGTTTTTACTATTAGAAATAGTATTTATTCTAGTAAATATTTCTATTTACTAGAAATAACCAAAATGCCTCTCAATGGGTGAATATTTAAGCAAAGTGATGAATAATAAATTATTTAATAATTTATAACTTTGGATACTGTTGAGCAAAAACAAGAACAAACTTGATTTACACAAGTTGATAGATCTCAAGGGCATCATGCTGATGAAAAAAGAAGACACTCTCAAAAGGTCAAATACTGTACAATTTCATTTACATAACATTCTCAGAATAATAAAATCATATAGAGGGAAACTGATGAGCGATTGCTATAGTTCAGGGATGGGGCAGGAGGAGGGCTTGAGTGTGTATAAAATGGTAGTGCCAGGGACATCTTTGTGGTGATGAAATATCTTTGTGTCTTGATTGTAGTCATGGCTACACAAATTACAAATGATAAAACAATAAAGAACTGTATATACAAATTGTACCAATGTGAACTTCCTTATTTTTATACAATATGAGATATATCGTCCATTGGGTGAAACTGGGTGAAGGTACATAAGAATTTTCTGTGCTTCATCTCAATTTTTTATGAATCTATCGTTATTTCAAAATAAAATGAGTTTAAAAATAATTTGAGTACATATAGTAAACGAAAAATGCTGAAACATTTGAAATGCGAGTTGAAAATATTTGGAAGTACAGAGTCATAGTATTATGACTAATGATTTTCATAACTAAGAAATACTATGCTGTCTTTTAGCAAAAACTTTTTACCAAAAGCAAAAATGTTGCCTAAATTTGTCATATTTTTTAATCAAACATTCCCTGGGAATTTGAAACATGGGATTCTTTGTACTTGACATTCATTCATCAATCTTTATACTTTGCTAATTTAGGACATCATTAATTTATTCAAACAATATTTAGTGTTACTAAAAGAAGCAAACTAGAGTTGCTTTTTTCAAAATCATGGGGTTGCATTATATTTACATGTGTAAGCAGTATTGTTGGGATTTGAATGCTGTTTTCTTTGCAAATATACTTCAATTTAATAAATTCAAAAGGCCAACATTTTTCTCCCATGTTTGACTATTTAATGAAACCTAGAGGTTCATGTCCATTGAACCTTTTAAGTCAACGATACAGTAATTCCCTTTCATTCGTGGTTTCACCTTCCACAGTTTGAGATTCCCACAGTCACCTGTGGTCCAAAAATAAATGAGTATGGTGCAATAAGATCTCTCCAGAGAGAGAAAAAGACCACATTTGTATAACTTTTATCACATTACGTTATAATTGTTCTATTTAGTTGTTATTGTTGTTAATCTCTTGCTGTACCTAATATATAGATTAAACTTTATCATAGATAGTATGTGTAAGAAAAAAAGCATAGTATATATAGAGTTTGACATTATTTGTCCTTTCAGGCACCCACTGGGGGCATTAGACTGTATCCTCCGTAAATAAGGGGACTTTTGTACTTAAAGATCTTCAGTAACACAAACTTGTTAAATTTGAAATAAACACCACAAGATGTGTTTTAGCTATTGTGCTATGGTTAATAGGTAGCATGAAATGTTGGTGAAAAAAAGATGAAAGAAAAAGACAAATTAGGTTATTATCAGACAAGGAAAACAAAACCTAATTAAAGTTAAAATCTATTGTACCAGAAAGTAGTTTAATTAACACACTTATCTCCTGTCTTGTTTTTAGCTCCAAGTAAATTTCCAATGATATGGAGCAAATTTTTTAATGCACCATTTTTCTAGCTCAGTAATTCTTCCATGTGTACTTACATTTATCATATACCTTGATCAAACCTTCTCTGGGAATTTGAAACATGGGATTCTTTGCACTTGGTAGTCATTGATGAATCTTTACACTTTACTAACTTAGTACATTTTTAGTTTTTTAAAACAGTATTTAGTTTGCCTACCAGGCACTGGGGCCAAAATTAGTAAATAAGAAAGATGTGGCTCCTGCACTCAAGGGGCTTACAGTCTAATGGGGAAAAAGGGAGAGATAAAAAGACAGTTGCGATGCAGGGTGGCAGGATGAGGATGGGAAAATATAGCGTACCACAGGATCACATAGAAAGCCACATAAAAGTTGGCAGCAGAGGAAGAAATGAAGTGATACTTGGGCCAATATAAAAAGATGAGTAAATTTTTCCATCTGGAAACAATTGCAGAAAGTGTTTCACGCTGATAGACCACACATGATAGTCCAGAGTAAAAAGACAATCCATGGTGATTTGTTGTAGTGTTCTAAAGAGAGCAAAAGGGTAATTCACTCAGTTCCCAATTTCATAATTGCCTTGATCAGCTATACAGTGAAGCGTAGTATCTTTAATAGGCAGTGTTTATTTTAGTAGAGGCTATTAGATATGTCGCTTGATTTTCTGATTTTTTTTCTCTTTTGTTCTGTGGCAACTTTAATTTCTTTTTAATAGAGATGGGGTTTTGCCATGTTGGCCATGCTGGTCTGGAAGTCCTGGACTCAAGCAATCCACCCGCCTCAGCCTCCCAAACTCTGTGATTTCCGGTGTTAGCCACTGTGCCCAGCCCTAGGAAACTTTAATTTCTACCATCTGTTTTATTCATTCCCTTTATCTCCTAGTTTCCAAGATATGCCTGGTCCTCCTTCAGAAGCAGTCCTCCTTCAAGACTGTCACTTCTTGTTCTGAATAATTTCAAATCTCTGTCAATTTCCCGGCAGCCAGTGTTCTGATCCCCCAGGTTTTGGAGGAGCTATTATGTCTTCACTTAGGTGGACTTTTTCTCAGAGGGGTTGCTTTCACTTGTGTTCACCGTCGCTGGGTTCCTATTCAGTGTGGGCTCCAGAATGGGTTGAGCATGGCTTGGGCATTTAACTTCAACATAGATTAAGAGCAGTAGCACCCCGTGTCCTTTAATTATCCTGTATGCATGGATTTGTAAGTTTTGTTTGGATACTCTCCTTATGAAACTGTATGGTTATTAGAAAACAGACTTTAAATGAAGTAGTTGCCATTATTCTATGAACCTAGAAACCAACATTTATAAATTTTGAAATTTCACTTAAAAAATCTAAAAATCTGCTCATAGCCAACCTGGGATATCAAAGGCAATATCACTGGACAAAATAGAATTAGATATCTCTTAGTACCAAAAATGAAAGCAGTAGAAACTAGGTACTTTTCCCCAATTTCTTTTGTTTTCTTATTTTATTATTAGAGTAGGAAAGAGTGACACGGTGTGAGAAGTCTGGAAAAAAATAGTAAATATTGCTATTTGATAGAAGACAGATTTCTCCCTTTACCAGCTTTGTGACCTGGAAAAGTTACTTAACTTTCTGAGTTTTAGGTACCTCTCAAATTACTTAGAAATAAGTAAGTTATGGCAAATTCTTAGAAAAATTCCAGTATGTGAGGAGTTTAAAATGTGGTATTAATTATGGCATTATATGAAAGTCAGAACTAAATTTGAAAATGTATTTGCATACAATTATTGTAAGTTGTCCCCTGCTTAGCTTGCTTCATTTATTTCTCCTGCTTCTTTTTAAACTGATTTTCCAACATATCTCTAAGTGCTCTTGAAAAGTAGACTTAGTGCTTTTTTGAGCCGAATGTGCTTGAAGAAGCCCTCATAGCATGTTTCAGTGGAACCAAAGAAGTGTGTAGATTCTGAGATACACACATACACACACAGCCAAACACACACACACACACACAATTTGCTGTTACATGGAGAGAGAAATGACAGAAACTGTGTGTGTTCTGAGTTTTAAAATTCAGTATGTTTTGCAGCACTGTGAAAATGAGTAGCTTCTAATGCTTGCCAAGTTAAACCCAGCTAGGCCAAATATTGTTAGAGCTCCTCCTAATGGAGGTAACTGATGATGAAGGGACACATTTGCTAGCACATTCTTCCCATCTGAGTAGTATATAGTAGAAATTTACTCTATCTATTTGCAGTTAGTGCAATGGTTCAGAGCAAGATAAACATTTCTTTTGTAACATTACAGAAAACAGTTCCAGTTCTCATGATGAGGAAAATTGCCCTGTCATTTCTCTGGATGTAAGAACACAAATGCTTTCTGTAGAAAGAGAGCTGACACAATTGAATACCATGTAAGATAATCATTGACATTTTTCTCAACTGTCTAAATCATCACATAGCAATTGATGCATAAATTTCATTTGCAAAGTCAAAAAAGAAAACGAAAATATGCCTGAATTCAAAAAGCATTCGAATCTCATTTACGCCATGTATAACTGTCCTGTTAAATTCAACAGGGGACTTATAATAAAATTTTGGTGTTTCTTGTCCTACTTCATCTCTAATGTAGTGTAGCACCTGTATCTCTACTTTTTTCTATAAGAGGGGCAAACATAAGCTTAAATTGATGAACTATTTCCTTTCCAGACAAATAACAGAGACATAATTTACAGTGAATGAAATAGCATATCTAGATTTCCATCTTTGTAGATAATGATTATTTAGCCCTCTAATTCATTCAGATATTTTTGAGTTTCTCTTTTTGAAAAGAAGAGCCATCTTGAAATACTTTCTAAAATAATTTTATTTAAGGAAATAAAAAGAAGGGTTAATTACAATTCTCTAAAATATTCTTCAATGGCTACTTCTGTCAAATGAGTGCAAAATGACATTTTAAAAAGGTGACAATCACTTATAAATGATGACAAAAGGAGTATTTTACCCAGCATATCATGTTAACTGCTGTTTTCTTTTTTATGTATAAGGGGAAAGTGTTGGCTTCAGTGTAGAAGCCAAAAGAACACTATAGGAGCAAGGACTTTATCTAGAAAATTCTATTGAGTAGTGTGTAATGTTAATGTATGCATTTAGCCATACTTCACCTTGGAAAGGACTTACCTGTTAGCTTCTAATTGAGAATAAGGTTTTCTTCTAAAGGGAAAAACAACTACCCATACAAAAGAGGAGACATTCAATTCATTCTCCCATTAGCCAAGAATTATATCATTAACTGGTAATAACTCCTGATCCTGAACATAAGAAAGGTCAAACTACTGATACCAAGTTTTTAAATGTCTATTTCTTAAGCTGAAAGAGGGACAATTTTATTTTTAAAAAGTCAATGGATTTAGCTCTATATAATCTATTTTTTAAAGAAGAATGAATATTATTTAAAGATTAACTGATATCAACCAATAAAAAATATGAATATTGCTAACTGAATTAAGTACAATTGAATATTAGGTAAAGTGATTATTTGAATTTTAGATTTATAAAATAGTGGAAATATAACTGTTCCTTCAGGGCAGGTGCTATATTTTTATTATTCTGTGTATTGCTAGTGTCCAACACACACCTGACACATAATCAATGTTACATAAAGACATTTAGTGGATGGATATATGGATGAGTAGATTCAAGTTAGATGTGCTCTATTTCTTTTCTTATTTTTTCCCTTTTTTTTTCTTTTTTGATTCGTAGTCTCACTCTGTCGCCCAGGCTGGAGTGCAGTGGCGCAATCTCAGCTCACTGCAACTTCTGACTCCTGGGTTCAAGCCACCACACCTGGCTAACTTTCATATTTTTTAGTAGAGATGGGGTTTCACCGTATTGGACAGGCTGGTCTTGAACTCCTGACCTGTAAGAAAGGCTATCATTGTATTCATCTCTCATTGTTAAAAACATGTTAACTGTTATTGTACTTCTTGAATTATTTTTATTTCTTGCCAGCAAACTGGGGATACATCTTTTGCCAATTGTGTATGATACTCATATCCACCACCAGGCACTTGGTAAGACAACATTGACAATATTTCATAAAATTTAGTTACATTTGAAATGTATGAGGCTTGATAGTTTTTAGAGCTTTAAGCAATACATAAAATAATCCATCTAACTTATCTGATACTTAATAAACCCCAGGCTTTATCTGCCTTCTAAATTAAACTTTAGGGGAAAAAAAAACAGAGGCAATTAATTTATAAATCTTTGGATACTGATGTAATATGTGAAAGACAGGTTTATGAGGTTATAGGTTGGCTTAGAAAATAAATTATAACTGATACAATTTTGATGTAAAATTTAGCGAATTTTAAGATTTTATTTGCCTGGTAAGTAATTTATTTTTGTCATCGAATTTCAGCTGACTTTTTTGTTGCATTTAATTCATCAAGGAGTCTTAAAATAAGGTAAAAAAGAAAAAGTGACAACAAAATCATTTGAGAATATCTTACTGCTGAAATCAGCAAATGGTTCATTCGTCTGACAGATCATATTGTTGGAATTGGAGACTCATTTCCTCTTGAAAAGCCACATCTCTGAAAGCTATAAGCAGCAGAGATAGGGCATCTTTTAAAATTCTCCTTTAGCTAAAACTGAATAGCTAAATCTGAATATCTTAAATCTGAACAACAAAACACAGAAAGAAAAAATAAAACACATAAATTAATAATTTAATTTTAAAACTTAATATTCCAATTGATCTACAGCCAGTCACATGATCAGTTTGCTCATTTAATGTATTCAGGAGTGTTTTTACATTTTAAAAAAAATGGTTTTGGCCAGGTGTGGTGGCTCATGATTGTAATTTCAGCACTTTGGGAGGCCGAGGTGGGTGGATCACCTAAACTTGGGAGTTTGAGACCAGCCTGATCAACATGGATAAACTCCGTCTCTACTAAAAACACAAAATTAGCCAGGTGTGGTGACAAATGCCTGGAATCCCAGCTACTTCGGAGGCTGAGGCAGGAGAACCACTTGAACCCGGGAGGCAGAGGTTGCAGTGAGCCAACATCACACCATTGCAATCCAGCCTGGGTAACAAGATCGAGACTCTATCTCAAAAATTAAATAGATAGATAGATAGACAGATAGATAGACAGACAGACAGACAGACAGACAGACAGACAGATAGATAGATAGATAGATAGATAGATAAATGAAAAAATGGCTTATTTGATCATACATCTGTGAAAGTGTACATAAACATAATGAATGATTGCAGAGCTTGCTTTTCCTCAGGAAGTGGAGTAAAACAATTTTGTAAGATACTCTCACTGAGCATTATCAATCATTCTAGGCATTCTTCTTATGTATTTAAAAATAGTAACTTATTTATGCATAAAACAACCCTACACAGTAAATGTTTTACTATTGATTTTTCGTAAATGAAGAAACTGATTCATAGGAAGGCTGAGAAATTTTACAGGATAACACAGTTAATAAGTGGTAGAGTTGAGATGTGAACACTGTCAATCTGGCTTCACGGGGTTCAGGGCTACTTTCTCATAGTTGTAGAACACAGAAGTTGAGATCCATTACACTTAATGGACCTATTTATTGTGGGCTTTTAACTGAGTTCCGAAATCTTAGAATGAAGACACTATGTATTTCTTATGGCCTAATGCAGTGTTTGAGAGCAGAGATTCTAGAACATGACTGGATTTCAACCCAAGTTCTACCATTTACCAGCTGTATCATGTGAATGAGTTAGCAGCATCTTTCTATCTTTGTGCCTTGTTTTTGTCATAATAACACACATACTTTATAGATATTCTGAAGATTAAATGAGTTTGGTCTCTCTCTCACAAGATAGACAGCTAACTGTGTTTTACAAGTTCTTAACTATAATAAAAGTGTAACAATAAAATTAATTTAAATAAAGAATGGCTCTAGTGCCATGTATAAATTAAATAGAAAGTACACATTGTTATCTTCAGCAAATTCAGTAATATCTCTATTCTCACATCTCATCAATCCTATTCTTGGATTCTGTGCTTTATAATAAACTAAGTTACTATAAAATTCCAGTGTATTTCTCAGTGCTTGGTCTCACTACTTGTTACCAATATCTGAATAATCTTTTCTCCTCTGGATCTTTTTCCTCTTTCCTGATTGCTACTGTCATCATAATCATAGTCATTATTATCATCATGACTTAGCTTTTAACTTGGCACTCATTTTATCTGGGAAGACTTCTCTCAATTCTATAATCAAAATGGTAGTCCTTAGTCCATGCTCTTATAGCACCCTGTGCTGACACCGACATAGACTTCACATTGTTCTGTATTGCAACTGATTTTCAGTTTGCCTGTCTGTTGCTTCTCCTCAGCTGAGCATATCTTTTCAAATTCTCCATCCATCTAGCACCTATCACAATTCCTGACATAGCATTTTTTCAGGTTGTGTTTTGAGCAAATGGAATGTTTCTTTTTCACTTGACTGACAACAAAGTCTAGATCAGTAATTTCCAAAAGATGGTTTATGGAAATATTTTCTTGAGTCAGTGAAAAATAAATAAATAAATGTGATTAGTTTTCATAAAGGTAAACTTGTGCATGTTTTTATGTTCTGAAATTGTTTTCCTACTTTTAATTAAAAAAAATTCTTTCATTAAATGAAAGCCATCATAATTAGATTGATTTACTTTTATCCTCTTCACTTAAAAATACAAAGTTGGCAACTTGTTATTGAAACATCTATTGTTTTTAAATTTAATTCACGTATGAGATCCAATATTCTGGTGGAAAGTAAATAAGGCATAAAAAATTGAACATAAGTAGATGATGCAAAAAAGTAAATAGGTAAAGAGGCCTTACAGGCTATGTGGTTTAGAATTAATTTTGCTTAGAATTAGTGAAAATGTTATTATGACAAAATAATGGGTGTTAAGCTATTTATTGTAATCCAAATGTTAATTACGATAACACATTGATTATTATTAGTTACAATAATCTATTTATTTACTGTACCTATCCCTAAACTGATTTCATAGATTAGAAGTCATACTGCTTCTGTATGTCAGGAAGGCATTTGGCAGCATGCCTAGAAATGTTATTGCGCCAGATACAGAAATATTTCCTATTAGAGATGGATGCAATCACAGCTTACAAGTATTGGATATATGTTAATGTAAACCTTGGAATATGATGGCTTTTTCCTTGGCTCTGGCACATCAAAAATTTTACTAATGACTCAGATGAGGACACTGATAGCTTGTCTATCTAATTTCAAGGTGACGAATATTGTAAATAAACAATGATGATGGAAACAATATCAAATGCAAAAAAGTTTTTGAATGGTAAAACAATTTTCCATTTAATAAGATAAAATATCAGATAATAATACAAAGTCTTATGCTGACTTGACAAAAGGAAACAACAAAAACCAATAAGTTAATTGTACATTTAAAGAAAGAAAGAGAGGATATAGGAATTTTAGTTCAACATAAGCCAATTGTAGAAAATGCCTAAAAAATTGTCGTGATCTCCTTTTGTATGAATGAATGAAAGGCTAGAGTCAGCACAAATGAGAGTAATGCTTTGCTATTTAGTAACATATACCACATTCCAGGATGGTTTGATGAGAGCAACGCATGTATAAATGAGTTACTTCACTGAAAGGAGAGAAGATTATGATTTTTGTCTATATTTCAAATATTTATGTGATTTGACTATTTTATTTGAGGGATTGTGTGCATGTGCATGTGTGTGTAACTGTGTGTGGATATATTGCCCAAACTTAAGAGTTTTTAGAATGATATCCATGAAGGAAAAATGTTTTTATTTCTTTGCACAAATGTTTCAGATTATGTATTGTCAAAGTAAATGACTGTAGAGACAGTCTATTACGAACAAAGGAACATAGTAATGAAGTCATTTTTTTCTTGCAGTTTGAGGTCAGAAGAAAACAATATTTTATTGTTTCCCAAGGAACTGTTGAAATGTGCAATTACTGTTCAAACATATTTAAACATTGGGAACTGCAAAATATATGTCTACCCTAACAAGCTTGCATTTGATTTTTGCATATAAGTAATGTCATAAGTGAAGGTTTAAACCATATTCAGAGTACAAGAATTCAGACTTGAGTGCCTTTTATATATTTCTGCTTTTAAAATGCACTTTATTCATTGTAAGTAAGTAAAAGAAATAATAGGGAGTTGAGAAAATGTCTTTATAATGCATGTCTGCATTTTGTTAATGTTGCTCAGAAATTTAGTCTGGAGAGTGAAGGGGGCCAGAGTTGAAGTTGCAAATTCATTTGCCACACCAGATGCTTTCTTTACTCCAAATATTGCTCTTACATCTTGCTCCCCATCATTGTATCAGGCCCATGGGATGAAACAGGTATACTGGTAAATTTTGAGCTATTGGAAAAGAGGTGTACTCTTTAACTTGAATAAATAAATTTTCCTTTTTTTGTTTTCTTTTACTACTTCTCTTTTATTATGAATACCAAACTACAATGGTCTAGCCTAAGAGTCATATGTCACCATGATGAATGCTACTCACTTCAATCAGACAATGTAGTTTAGTAAAATAAGGGCTCCATTATGAGCTGTAGTTCATTTCTGATGTTAATACAGATTGGCTGAGTGATCTTGAATAAATTGGGTCGTGTCAGCATATTGAAGCTTTTTGGCTGCACATCCTTGTCTGTCTCATGTATAATGAATGTACTGCATATGGTAACTTTTCAATATGAATATTCAAAATTATCAATAAGACAGCCCCAATACTGCACTATACCTAGCATTGCTAATTTCCTATCTTCATCTCAAGACCTACTTTCTTTAGCAGATTATAGAAATGCTTCTCTTTCTGTCTGTGTATTATTTATCTTTTCTGTTGTTTTGGTAGAAGTTTTTTGAGATGTTCAGTGTAGGAAGTTCTTCTAAATATGATTTCCAAAAATAACTTCTGCTGTTTAGATAGTATAGTTCCCCAAAGGGCTTACATACCAATGTGTTCTTTTTTTTTTTTAGCTAGATATTCTTTCTCTAAAAAAATAGCATGTTTACTCTGTGTACAGATGAAAAATTAAAAGTTAGAAAAGTATATAAAGTGAAAGAAAGTTTCCTGCACTCCTGCCACCAACTCCTCTTCTTAGAGAAATACTTTTTACCATCTATTAATATCCAATGTCTCTACAAATGTGTATGTATATCCTTTATTAATTTCAATGGTATTTTGCTCTACTGCTGATGTACAGCTTGGTTACTATTTCTTTTTTTTTTTTTTATTGTACTTTAGGTTCTGTGGTAACAGAACATGCAGGATTGTTGCATAGATACATACACGGCAATGTGATTTGCTGCCTCCATCCCCCTATTATCTGTATCTGGCATTTCTCCCCACGTTATCCCTCCCCACCCTCCACCCCCAGTTGTCCCTCCCCTAACCCCCCTTCAACTGACCCCAGTGTGTGATTCTCCCCTCCCTGTGTCCACGTGTTCTCATTGTTCAACACCCACGTATGACTGATAACATGCAGCATTTGGTTTTCTGTTCTTGTGTCAGTTTGCTGAGAATGATGGTTTCCAGATTCATCCAAATCCCTACAAAGGACACAAACTCATCATTTTTTATGACTGCATAGTATTCCATGGTGTATATGTGCCACATTTTCTTTGTCCAGGCTATCATTGATGGGCATTTGGGTTGGTTCCAGGTCTTTGCTATTGTAAACAGTGCCGCAATGAACATATATGTGTATGTGACTTTATAATAGAACGATTTATAATCCTTTGGCTACATACCCAGTAATGGGATTGCTGGATCAAATGGAATTTCTATTTCTAGATCCTTGAGAAATCCCCACACTGTCTTCCACAATGGTCGAACTAATTTACACTCCCACCAACAGTGTAAAAGTGTTCCTATTTCTCCACATCCTCTCTAGCATCTGTCTCCAGATTTTTTAATGATCGCCATTCTAACTGGCATGAGATGGTATCTAAATATGGTTTTGATTTGCATTTCTCTAATGACCAGTGACAATGAGCATTTTTTCATGTTTGTTGTCCTCATGTATGTCTTCTTTTGTAAAATGTCTGTTCATATCCTTTGCCCACTTTTGAATGGTTTTGTTTATTTTTTTCTTTTAAATCTGTTTTAGTTCTTTGTGATTCTGGATATTAGCCCTTTGCCAGATGTGTAGATTGCAAAAATTGTTTCCCATTCTTTTGGTTGCTGGTTCCATCTAATGATTGTTTCTTTTGCTGTGCAGAAGATCTTAAGCTTAATTAGATCCCATTTGTCTATTCTGGCTTTTGTTGCCATTGCTTTTGGTGTTATACTCATGAAGTCCTTGTCTATGCCTATGTCCTGAATGGTTTTGCCTAGGTTTTCTTCTGGAGTTTTTATGGTGTTAGATCTTATGTTTAAATTTTTAATCCATCTGGAGCTAATTTTATTGTAAGGTGTCAGGAAGGGGTCCAGTTTCTACTTTCTGCACATGGCTAGCCAGTTTTCCCAACACCATTTATTAAACAGGGACTCCTTTCCCCATTGCTTGTTTTTGTCAGGTTTGTCAAAGATCAGATGGCTGTAGATGTGTGGTGTTGCCTCCGAGGCCTCTGTTCTGTTCCATTGGTCTATATCTCTATTTTGGTACCAGTACCATGCTCTTTTGATTATTGTAGCCTTGTGGTATAGTTTGAAGTCAGGCAGCATGATGCCTCCAGGTTTGTTCTTTTTGCTTAGGATTGTCTTGGCTATGCAGGCTCTCTTTTGGTTCCATATGAAATTTAAAGTGGTTTTTTCAAGTTCTGTGAAAAAGGTCAGTGAGAGCTTGATGGGGATAGTGTTGAAGGTATAAATTACTTTGGGCAGTATGGCCCTTTCACAATATTGATTCTTCCTAACCATGAGCATAGAATGTTTTGCTATCTGTGTCCTCTCTTATTTCCTTGAGCAATGGTTTGTAGTTCTCCTTGAAGAGGTCCTTCTCACCCTTTGTTAGTTGTATTCCTATTTTATTCTCTTTGTAGCAATTGTGAATGGGAGTTCGCTCATGATTTGGCTCTCTGTTATTCTGTTATTGGTGTATAGGAATGCTTGTAATTTCTGTACATTGATTTTGTATCCTGAGACTTTGCTGAAGTTGCTTATCAGTTTCAGGAGATTTTGGGCTGAGACAATGGGGTCTTGTAAATATACCATCATGTCGTCTGCAAATAGAGACAATTTGGCTTCGTCCTTTCCTAATTGAATACACTTGATTTCTTCTCTTGCCTGATTGCTCTGTCTAGAACTTCCAATACTATACTGAATAGGAATGGTTAGAGAAGGCATTCTTGTCTAGTGCCAGATTTCAAAGGAATGCTTCCAGGTTTTGCCCATTAAGTATGATATTGGCTGTAGGTTTGTTGTAAATAGCTTTTATTATTTTGTGACAGGTTCCATCAATACCTAGTTTATTGAGGGTTTTTTTTAGCATAAAGGGCTGTTGAATTTTGTTGAAGGCCTTCTCTGCATCTATTGAGATAATCATGTGGTTTTTGCCTTTGGTTCTGTTTATGTGTTGGATTACATTTATAGTCTTGTGTATGTTGAATCAGCCTTGCATCCCTGGGATGAAGTCTACTTGATCATGATGGGTAAGCTTTTCGATGTGCTGTTGCATTCAGTTTGCCAGTATTTTATTGAAGATTTTTGCATCAATGTTCATCATGGAGACTGGCCTGAAGTTTTCTTTTTTATTTGAGTCTCTGCCAGGTTTTGGTATCAGGATGATGTTGGTCTCATAAAATGAGTTAGGGAGGATTCCCCCTTTTTGTATTGTTTGGAATCCTTTCAAAAGGAATGGTATCAGCTCCTCCTTGTACATCTGGTAGAATTTGGCTGTAAACTCGTCTGGACCTGGACTTATTTTTGGTTGGTAGGCTATTAATTGCTGCCTCAACTTCAGCCCTTGTTATTGATCTGTTCAGGGTTTCACCTTCATCCTGGTTTAGTGTTAGGAGAGTGCAAGTGTCTAGGAATTTATTCATTTCTTCCAGATTTACTGGTTTATGTGCATAGAGTTGTTTGTAATAATCTCTGATTGTAGTTTGTATTTCTGTGGAATCAGTGATAATATCCCCTTTTTGATTGTAACTATTTGATTCTCTCTTTTCTTTTTTATTAGTCTTGCTAGTGGTCTGTCTATTTTGTTGATCTTTTCAAAAAACCAGTCCTGGATTTATTGATTTTTTGAAGGGTTTTTTGTGTCTCTATCTCCTTCAGTTCTGTTCTGATCTTAGTTATTTCTTGTCTTCTGCTAGCTTTTGAATTTTTTTGATCTTGCTCCCCTAGCTCTTTTAATTTTGATGATAGGGTGTCGATTTTAGACCTTTCCTTATTTCCCATATGGGCATTTATTGCTATAAATTTCCCTCTAGACGCTGCTTTAAATGTGTCCCAGAGATTCTGGTATGTTGTGTCTTCGTTCTCATTGGTTTCAAAATTTCTAGGAAGTGGGATTCTTCAATCAATATGTTCTCTGTCCATAGTAATATTCTAAAGCAATATTATATTGTGAAAAATATTGCAAATTGTTTTCCAAAGAAATAAATACATTTGTCTCCTATCAACACCTTTGAAAAATGCCTATTTCTCTTACTCTCACTAACAGATATTAAAGATGCAAATTCAAAACATATGATTTTCTCAAAAAATCTTACTGAGCAATTTTCTCTTCATTTTACTGTAAAAAACAAATTTTATTTGAAAAACATAATATCAAGAACTGTGGAAATTCTTTACAACTTTGTTTCAATTGTTATATAATATCAAAATAATTACACATTACTTTCACTTACGAGATGCCTAGAAAATACTGGTTGACTAATATTTATTTCTTACAATTTTAAAAAATACAAAAATGGCCAGTGAGTTTGATTTCATTGTGATCTTTTATGTTCTCAAAATTCTTAATATTTTTATATGAGAGACTATGTTCTGATATTAAAGGTAATTTGATTAGAAGAAATGAGAAAGTGTCTTAAGAAATGCCAAATGTGATGTCTACACAGACAGAGAGAAAATCCTCTGAGCAAATGCATAGGTTCACCTGCCAAATATCACAAGAAAATATTCTTCAAAACGTATCTGGGGGCAGCGAGAAAACTTAGGGGCAGAAACCCTCTTTGGAATAGTGCTACAATAGTGAGTACAAAAGCAACTATATTACCTTTATTTTTAATACTTTAATACTTTGAATCATTAAGTGATTTTTGGACTGAGACTTTCAGAATCAATGAACCTGCAAAAGGAAGGAGTACAGAATGCCGTATCAACATTTGTTTCAAACAATATATGTATTGAGATTCTGAGAAAATCAAGTTAATAATAAAAATATCATCAATTCTAAAGATATTTAGGCTTAAATGTACTATGACTACCAACTATTTTCAAAGACAGTAGCTAGGAAAAAAGTATTTTTCTATCTGTTACTTTTATTTCCCACATCTTTTTTACCTTCCACCAAGTAAGAGATAAGCATTGATCAGTAAGGTTGATTATAGCTGTACCTTGATGTTAAAGATGTTTTGATGAGATCTGTGCATATTGCTGACGTCTTCAGCCACTGCACAATTTTAGAAGTTGCATCTGAAGATAACCCTGAACATTCATCATGATTTCTAAGTGTTACTCTGCTGTTTTTTATATGTGAACAATCTTAAAAACAAAGCGATTGAAAATTAAACACCATTTTCTATTCTGTCAAATTTTTTAATAAAAAATGTGTATTTTAACATAAATTCCTGATAAAATACATTTTAACATTATATATTCCCAAGTCTAATTACTTCAGAAAATAATAGTATTCTTGCTGTATTTATTTAACTCTATTTGGGTTCTAACACTGCTTTTTACTTGGTTTTGAGCAGCTTGTTTTAGATTATATAACAATAATTCCTGAATGGTTTAAATTTTCTGCATTTGGAAACCTTGAAAATGTAATTTTTCAATGTTTCTAATTCAGGCTCAAAAATACAGTGATACTTTTTTGATTAAGTTTGTTTTTAATGTGAATCTGAGTAAACATAGCCATGGTTAAGTAAAATTAGACTTAGTTATCTTGGAAAACAAGTAAAAACCAGCAAATGACACACAGGAGTAAAGAGATCACTTTAAACAGAATGGGTATTCTGCTCATACATCTTTATAATATGTCATCTATTTTTGCACATTGGTCATAATATCAGTGCAGAAAACTCATTTCTCATCTACTGTCTTGTACTGGTATAAAGACAATGCTGATATTGGAGGTTATTTGATAACCATTTCTTCTTGAAAACTACTTGTTTTTTTCTAAGCTGCCCTAAATTGAATTAATTACTAACACCTTTGGAGAATGTTACAAAACATATCCAAATGGTATTTTATCATTATACAAATAATTTAGCATTTGCATGGCAATTTTATGCTCCTTTTATGTAAGTGTGACTTTTAAATTGTTTTATATTTACTCCCAGTGCTTCAGCTGTTTGGTTCTTAAGTTCCTAGCTGAAAGCACCCCAAGGGAAAGGCCTTGTATGGGTTTAGGCATTAATCCTAATTTTATTAAAAATAATGACAATAATAATAACTCAAAACTTCTTACATATGTAGCATGTATTAAATACTAAACTGGTGCTGAGTAGTTTTAAGAACTATCTCCTTGGTCCGCACAGCACCACAAAAGATATGGTGATGTTACTCCCTAAATTTTACATTGAGGAAACAATGAGATATTAGAATTAAGTAATTTAAAAAAGAGTTTACCACTAAAAAATGGCAGAACCAGGCTTGAGTTCAGGTCTGTCTAGATTCTTGAACACCGGTAAATCGAAGAATTATATCAGAAGTATGGTGTATGTTTGGTGTATAACAAGTTATGAGAATTGATCAGGGAAGGGAACATATTGTTTCAACAGGATTAGTTGCGGTTTCTTCCTTAAGCTATAACTTCTTATTTTTTAAGATGTAAAATATGTCAAAATTTTACCTAAAAACTTTCAGTCTAGAATAAACATAATTAGTAGTACAATATATCAGCTGTGTAATTATATGTAACAACATTTAACTATTTATAATTTTTTAATAAAGAAAAGAAAATTGGAGACCAAATGGATTACATGCATTTGCAACATATGGATTACCAAATTATACTTTCAATTCAATGTGAGGGGGAAATAATTTCTATATAAAATTCTGACCCTACTATTTAGTTTCTGATTTTTTGACCCAGAGCATTTTAACTTCTGCTTTATTGGTGAAGATTTTAACTGAATTATGGCAATATTGATGAATTTCTCTCAAAAGGTCTTTTCTTATACTAACCCAATTAAGCAAATGTAGTAGTTCTTTGATCACTATTATAATTAAGACAGTTTAAGCATTGTCAGCAGGAAGAGTTATTTTCTAACACATTTAACAATAAAGATTTGCTCAATCGACCACATTTATTTATTTATTTACAATTTTGCTGATTGTACTTTCTGTCATTTTTCTTTCCACTCAATTGTGTCATAAATTTCAAAAGTAAAATTGATGACAGTAGTCTCATAAACCATAGAAAATAATTTTTCAAGTATGTTTCCTCAATAAGAATATATTTCTGTTTCAGTTTTAGTCAATAAAAATTTTACAAATTTTTCTAGTTTCAGATACTCTGTTGATTATTTCCACAGTCAGTTTTACTGTTTCAATTAGTGTAATGGTGAAATGGTATTGAGATTAGTTTTCTCACTGATGTCAAAGTTTACTGTTTTCAGTAATAGCTACTCTCTATTTTATTTTAGGTTAATGCTCTTAATTAGTGATATGTTCAACAAATTTTATAAAATATTTATAGCTGGGCATGGTGACTCATGCCTGTAATCCCAGCACTTTGGGAGGACAAGGCAGGCAGATCATGAGGTCAGAAGTTTGAGACCAGCCTGGCCAATATGCTGAAACTCTGTCTTTACTAAAAACATAAAAATTAGCTGGGTATGGTGGCACATGCCTGTAATCCCAGCTACCTGGGAGGCTGAGGCAGGAGAATTGCTTGAATCTGGGAGGTGGAGGTTGTAGTGAGCTGAGATTGTGACATTGCACTCCAGCTCTGGACGACTGAGCAAGGCTCAAAAAAAAAAAAAAAAAAAAATACACACACACACACACACACACACACACACACATGATTTGTATTTTATTTACTAGAAAATTTGTAGTAATTTTAAACAAATTGCCTCACAGATTGCAGCATTGAATTGTGACTGAAGAAGGGTATATGATTTCACTAATCTAGTTTTTCTATATATTTCCGAACATGAAGAATTCTATACTTGAAGTTTCCATGCTAGCTTCAAAACAAAAAGCAAATTAGTAACGAGAGCAATATGTCTTCATGACAAATAGACCCTTTTGACCAAATCAGTGTAGGTAGCAGAGAAGCAAATTTAGAACTTGACTTTACTGGAAAAAATGCGTGCCAAATTGTTTAAAGTGATTCACCTCCGTCTGAGGGGTGCTAGTATAGGTAATTTTATTTTCTTCTTTTTGGGAACCCATCTTTCTAGATTTTTCTGTAATTAACATGTATTACTTTTGAAATAAGGAAACGAAGCAAGCAAGCAGAGACAAATGATAAATGGACTTAGAAAGGCCCTCTGGGTGATTTGCAAATGGTAGTCAATATCTGACAGTGGCAGACACAGATTCAGGTTTTGAATGACTCAATAGCTACAGTATACAAAGTCTTCAGAAATGGGAATTCTAGTGGCAAGAAACCTAGGTAAGGAAGCTATCATAATATTGTAAGCAAGGAATGATGACTGCCTGTACTAAGCAGGGTTTGGGGATGGGGAAAAGGTAGCAAGCCACCCAACAATTACAACAGGAGAAAGACTTCAACCAGACAAAGAAATGGCAATGCATGTTTAAAAGGAAGAGCTCTCAATGTCAAGAAATAAACAAATAACACCAAAAACAAACAAAAAAGAGAGAAATAAACATCCACATTTAAAGAATGCTATAAAATGGTGTCACTAGAGTTTTCACTGAAGTCATTGAATTTCTCTAAAATAAAGTTTCCAACCCACTATCTTGGGTGTCCTGGAAGTAGGGGTTTAGGGTGATACTCCATGCTGGATGCCAACGTGGTGGGAAATGAACCGCAGAAAGAGGGTAAGGGTGTCCTATGGTTCAGTACATTTCCTTTTACGTAATCCGCCTTATTGTTGGGTGGATTTCCCTGGAAAGGAGCATTGTATGACTTCTCACCCCACTGCTAACTAATGAATGAGTATATCAAATAGAACTGGGTATGTTCAGCTCCAGTCCTTCTTCCCATCCTTTTAGGAGCCAGCCAGACCACATGCAACCTAAGGGTCTCTGTGCCATACTTTTCCAGTGGAGAAGTCTACAGACGAAGTGTAAAGTTTCACAGCTCTGACTAACGGAGTAGTTAAGTCAATATAATTCTTTGGAGAATTAGAAAACCTATTTGTGTTTCAAATCTAAAGATACATCTTATCAATTACAGTTGACCCTTGAACAAGATGGGTTAAAACTCATCAGGCTCACTTATATATGGATATTTTATCAATAAATCTATATACGTAATTTTCAGCTTTTAAAGAAAACATTCATTTATTTATTTTTAAACAGTAAAATATTATGGAGTCAAGAATATACCTGCATATATTAGGTATTTAAAGAAATGATCATTGTCATTGTAAGGTAACTGGCTTCCAACTTTTGAAAATCTAAGCTAAACAAAAAACAGGAGAAATGGAGAATTAGGGGGGAAAAGGCACAAGGACCAAATAAATTCCTTTCCTTCTTCTGTTTATATAATAAATGCACTTACTGTTGCCATGGCAAAAAAGCTAGACTATTTTTTCCATTCCTCTGTCTCTATCCATTATTATATCCAACACCAGAAAATGTCATATTTTGCCATTGTCATTCTTGAGTCATTATGTTTTTTTTTTTTTTTAATTGTACTTTAGGTTCTGGGATACATGTGCAGCAGATCATGCAGGATTGTTTAAACATTTTAGAGATTTGAAAAAAACGTTTATATGAACCCAGTACCCTAAAATCATTGAAAGAATTAAGGAAAAAATAATTATGTCACAAATGCAAAAAATATATGTAAATACTAGCTAGTTTACCATTTACTACTATAAAGTATATACATCTATTATAAACAGTTAAAATTTATCAGAACTTACACAAACACAGACCATATATATGGCACCATTCACAGTCAAGAGAAATGTAAACAAACATAAGGATACAATGTGAAATCATAACTGCATATTATTTATTGTAGTTTATACTGTACTATTGTAATAATTTCATAGCTACCTACTGTTGTTATTGCAATGAGCATAAGTGTTGCAAGTGTCCACTTAAAATGATGTAGATTGCTAATCATCTCTGTGTGAACAGTTCACCTCTCCAGTAAATTGCATATGGCCACATAAAGTGATTTGTTGTGGTGTGTATTTTACATCGTATTTTGTGCAATACCATAAACCTTGAATAACACCATGGTACCCATGTGAAGTGCCACTAGTGATACTAGGAGTGCTCCCAAGATGCAGAGAAAAGTCATGATACTACAAGAAAAAAGTTGAATTGCTTCCTATGTTTCTTAGATTGAGATCTGGAGCTGTGATTGTCCACTATTTCAGACAGGGTTCATCTTGTAAACAGATGACATAAACTTATGGTATTGATCAATACAGTACAGTACTGTTAATGTATGTTCTTTTCCTTACAATTTCCTTAATGACATTTTCTCTTCCTAGCATACTTAATTGTAACATAAATTATATATATATATAAAAAACATACAAAATATATTTTAATTGACTGTATATTGTCATTAAGCTCTCCAGACATCAATACGTTGTTAATAGTTAAGTTTTCAGGGAGTAAAAAGTTACACATGGATTTACAACGGCGTGGAGGGTCAGCACCCCAACTATTATGTTGTTCAAGGATCACCTGCATCTACGCTCATCGATGCTCATCATAAAGCTTGCATTTGAATTTCCATTTGTCTGTATCTCAGATGGTTCTAAAACCAGATAGGAAAGTTGTTTTTTATTAGGACTTCTCATATCCCCAAAATACTGTTGTTAGAATGTAGCCACACCTCTTCCTTGGTGCCCTAGCCTGAAGCTTATCAGGTTCAGTTTATCCAGAGAATAAAATTGCTATATTCCATTTGGAGAGCTGACTTCGAACTTTCCAACTGCACATGTATGTATGTATGAGAATATGTCTTACTAATTAGATTTTCAAGAATTTCTAATCTTCATGCTTCTTCCTCAAGTCCTACGGTCGTAAGTGTATGTATCTCCAATTCATGAACTTTTGTTCCTTGTGCATACTTGATTGCTTCTTGTAAGAAGTCATAGCATACAAACTCAGCTTTCTCTGATCCATTGTGCTGGTTATTATCTGTCCTCTATCTTCCAAACTTCTGTTGGCACGGGTAATCAATAGTTGTCTTCTCTCCCATTCATTTGTCATTGTGAATATATGCCTGTATTATTTGCTGATTGACGTTTTAATGAGAGTGTGGAGAGGGTGTAGTGCGGCTAACCCAGTGTTGACTCTGCCATATTTTCCGGGCAGTCCCAAAGTGTCATCACCAAGTGTTTAGCTAACTAGAAATTCTTCCATAAATTATTAATAATAAATAATACCAGTCAATTGAAGCATTTTATATTTGTACAGTCGATGCTCATATGAATTATTGGTTCTTATTTACTGCTCTAAAATACATTCTTAGAATGGCGTTGTGATCTATGACACATTAAAAAAGGAATCTAAAGACAAATAAGAGAAGTTTTGTGGAAAGAATGCTAACCCTGGGATAAGAATATTAGATTCCATCCTTTCCTATTCACTGACATTTGTGTAGCTGTGAAATGTTGGACCATAACTGTGTTGTAATTGTAAAATGAAGGTAGTGATGTGGTGAAAATAAACTGTTTCCACTTTTTCAGTTTTACATTTTTTAGTTTCCCTCCCCTTTTAACATTTTAGTAAATGTGCTTAAATAAAACTTTTGAATGCAAGTTACATGCTTATTAATGAAAAATCTAAATAAAGTAAACTAATATTTACTTAGCAATTACTAACTTTGTATTAGTTTTCTATGCTTGTTACATTGGTTAATTTATTAGTTCTTATATCAAACCCATGGGGGTAAGTAAATTTTTTAAAAATCTCCCATTATAAAATAAAGAAATTGAGGCACAGAAAGGCATAGTAATTTGCTTTAATCACTTAGCTAGCACAGTTGGTACCCAGAAATTCAAATTATAAAACCAGTATTCTTAGCTACTGCCTTGTACCATTGCAATTGAATATATTTGGTTCAATCATTTTCATTTCTGCCAATTTGATTATGGTACACTGAATATTTTGTATATTCAGCAAAATACATTAAATCTGTATGTTTCAAATGAAAGTTATCTATGACGTATTCTTTATAGAATATAGAACAGCTCTTACTTTGTTATTCCCTTCAACAATAGGCAAGTTTCAGGAACTAGAAGGATCCTAGCTGTTGAGTATATCATCAAAATGGAATCTAATCTTTGCTCTAAACTTTGTGTTCTTTTAAGGTATTAAATTCATTTTTAACAATACAATTTTCCAAGAGTAATATCTGCTATTGTTAAATCCAAAACTCAAAAACTATAAACCTCACCTATAATGTTACCATTTAGAAAATTAAAATGCTATATATATGGGTGAAAAAAGTACTTTAAAGAAACTATCTCCTGATAGCTTAACAGCATTCCACCTGAGTTTAAGATGTAGGAAATGGCAGTAGACGTATTTTCATTTTAAATCTGATGAATAACTATTTGTTCTTATTTCCTGCTGCCTCCATTCTCATTCCCGTAATAGGTATAAATGCTCTATAGCTCAACCACATTAAAGAGTTTACACTAGAAAAATCTCTCTCTTTTTTGGTCAACTAATATTTTATTAGTTCCAGTCTATCCTCTTTCTCTCTCTCTCACGACAACTTTCAATTTTGAATTCCCACATCATTTAGTCTGACAACTCAATTTACCTTTAAGAAAAAATGTTGAAATTACATGATTTTGTCCATTGATTTTTGGAAAATGTTTCAGAAATGATTTATAATATAATCATAAAATGCTTTTTCAAAACATTATAACAAATAATGGAATCTGAGATACAATAATAAGAAGGAAAGTATATGGAAATTTGATGGTAATATGTATAATGAGCATAATCAAAATTTAAACTCTTAGAGAAAAAGCAACTTATCTCCAGATGCTTGAGTCTGGGCTATTCGTTATTAAACCTGGCTAAAATACAGGGTAATTAAGCAAAACAAATAAGTCTACAAAAAATAAAGAAGGCAAAATACTAGTAAAATAAATTAATGCTAAATACTATCAAAGGACTAAACATTTTTTATTAACATTGAAGTAATGTGAATTCGGTTTTAATATCCACAGCTGATAAAATAGAAATAAGATATACACATGTATGTAAACTAAGTCTGTTCTTATGAAATATGCTTTAAACTTCTGCTGAAAATGTTTTATTCTTTTAGAGGTCGGATAATAAATATAAGTAGTACCAGGGTCAGAAGATAAAACAAGTAAACAAATTAGGACCAGTATAGAAAAACTGCACAGTTTATATATTAAACCATTCAAATAGAATAACGAGCACTTGTGATGCAACACATGCTGGACAAAATTTAACATGATCCTATTTAATCCAGATATTGTTAAAAGAAACAAAGCAAAAATAAATGTTTTATAAAAAGAGGAATCTCCTATGTAACCTTCCCTGATTAAACCAGGCATTGTTCTAAGCACTTTACACATATTACATATATTAGCTAACCTAATGCCCATAACATTGTTATGTAGTAGCCTTAATGATTATCCTCAGATTGCAAATAAAGAAATTGGCCAAGCACTTATATTAAGTAAATGAGCAGGGTTTGAACCCAGGCAGTTTGACTGCATGTGACCTTGTGCATGTGACTTGTCCAAATCCTACCAGCTATTGCTCCTAGCTATTGAACCAATTAACTTCCACATGAGGCACGTATGCGAGTTTATGATTCTCCACATTCATGTGCACAATTACTATTTTCAGACATTTTCATTTCTGCCAATTTGATTATGGTACACTATTGTGTTTCCCTAAATATTAGCAATATAGTGTGGATATTTGTCCTCTCCATATCTCATATTGAAAAATGATTACCAGTGTTCAAGATGGAGCCCAGTGGGAGGAGTTTAGGTCATAGGGTGAATCCCTCATGAATGGCTTGGTGCCCTCCCTGCAGTAATGAGTTCACAGGAGACCTGGTTGTTTAAAAGACTGGGACCTCTCTCCTCTCTCTTAGCTCCCTCTCACCATATGCCTGGTTAGCTACTATTCCCTTCTTCCATGACTAAAAGTTTCCTGAGGCCTTTACACACGCAGATGCTGGTGCCATGCTTCTTGTATAGTCTGCAGAATCAAAAGCCAAAACATACTTCATTTCCTTTTATTACCCACTCTCTGGTATTTCTTTATAGTAATGCAAAACAGACTAACACACCTAGTAAAGTGGAGTATCTTTTCATATTCCTAATATCTATGAAATGTTTCTTTAGATTTTTCATTATTACATTGTGTTTAACATATCATGGTATAATTTACAACCACAAAATGCCCAAAATTTGAGTATATGGTTTCAATGAATTGTGGGAGATTACTCTCTTGTATAACCTCATTAAAACACCTTTTCTATCAATCTCTTGATTGCACAAACCCAGGCAAACATTGCTCTTTTTTCTGGTTCTATCAATTAGAATCTCAAACAAATGAATTCATACAGTAGGTGGTCTATTTTGCCTGGCTTCTTTCACTTAGGATATTTTTAAGTTTCATTCATGATTTTATATATATATTAAGAGTAAACTTTATCAATAGGTAAATAATAGATTTCTCTTACATTGAGGGAATAAAACTTAAAAGACATTATCAGACAGCTAGCTTTGAAGTAAGATTCATCTAACTCAAACTCTGTGTTATCTCTGACCTGTGAGACCTTAGTTAAGTAATGTAAACTCTGTATGACTTTTTCTTCTCAACTGAAAATTAAGGATGCTATTAACATCTTTCAGAACTCTTGTATGGACTTAGGTGCTGAATGCAAAGTTCTTATTACAAGAGCAGACACACAGAAACAAATTCATTAATATTCTTTAGCTGTTATTTTTAGTATTTATATAACTGAACTTTATACTCTTAATCAGAGCTTGAGAAATGATGATGAAAGTCAGTAAGGGTTAGCTAAGTCAGAATATTTCCCCTTTTATTAAAAGAAACTCTGAACTATAAGAGAAATTATGGCATTTAATTTAAGCCATCAAAACCGCTTCCTTTATTTAGATTTCCCTTAAAACGAGTAATTATTGTCTGTCAAAATTTGCAGATTCCTGGATTTTACAGGGCTTCAAAGTCATCACTCTCATGTTACAACAAGAAAAAAATCTAAACACATTGAAAAGGAACAGTTTTTCTTAGATTCATCAGAGAATTAGAGTGTCAGTGCAAACTGGTAACCTGAAAAATTGAAAATAAGCAGAAATAGAGAATCACAGCTTACCAGGAGCAGAAGCCCCATGGCAGAACCAATACAAGCATGAATACTTAAACCCCAATTGATGAGTTGCTGGAGGCTCACTATGAACTAACTTGAGAGTTAAAGACTGTGGAAGGTACAGTTTTAGGTAATTCTCACAGTACACAAGTTTTACTATCAGGAGCCCTATCAGGTTCTCACTGTAAGTGTCTGAGAAAAATCCGATCATACTTTTTGTAAGAAGATGGGGAAAAGTAACCATTGTAACATATGCAAAGAAGAAAATTCATAGTTTTTAAATACATCCAAAACATCTGTTTTTTGTACGTTTTTTCTTTCTTTTTTTTAAATATAGGCTAACTCTCAAAGAAATGCTTTTAGAATACCATATTTAACCTGGAAGATATCAATTAGTGAACTTTTATCTCTCCTGTTTTACACAGGAGAGAAAAATACAAAAAACTAAGAAATTATTTTGAAAGTCACAGCACAAGAATTGTGACTCACCAGCAGTAAATAAATAGAATAGATCATAGAATGTTTTCCTTGCCTGGTACCTTATCACCAAATCAACACAGCTTCATATACTGCCTAACAGTAAATTACAACTTAGAGAGCTGCAAGAGACACACTCCATTTAAGAAGTTTCTAGGGAAGCCCAGAGTCAATAGCAGAGGCAACAAGGACACTAGAAGAAATGGAAGTCCTTGACACCTACAGCTGAAACATACATTGAACAAGGTCTAAATTCCATTAAAATGCATTTTTTAAAAATCCTCACAGTAAAGACCTATGGACTTCAGTTCCCTCTTACCCAAAATGTCATGTCCAGCATTCAGAAAAGTCATGCTCAAAGGCAAGAAAGAAACCACAATCTGAATAAACAAAGTAAGTATAAATAAGACTTGTTTTTGGCAAAAATATTGGAGTAATCAGATAGAAATTTCAAATAACTATGATCGACTGCAAATGGTGGCTTAAGTCTGTAATCCCAGCACTTTGGGAGGCTAAGGTGGGCAGATCATTTGAGGTCAGGAGTTCGAGACCAGCCTGATTGACATGATGAAACCCCTTCTCTACTAAAAACACACCAAAAAAACTGGCTGGGCATGGTGCCACATGCCTGTAATCCCAGCTATTAAGGAGGCTGAGGCATGAGAATCTCTTGGACTCAGGAAAAGGAGTTTGCAGCGAGCCAAGATCACATCACTGCATTCCAGCCTGGAAAACAGAGTAAGACTCCTTCACAAAAAAAATTAAAACATAAAATAAAATAAAAATACTATGATTAATATGCTTAGGTCTGTCATGGAAAAGATGGACACCATGCAAGAACACATGGGTAATCAAATGAGTGGAAGAAAAACACTAATAAAGAATCAAAACAAATTGAAAAAATAGAAATAGTGTATCAAAAGCGAAGAATGTTTTTGATCAGCTTACCAGTAGACTGTACATGGATAAGGAAAGAATCAGGAAGCTTGCAGATATGTCAACAGAAACCTTCCAAACTGAAATGTAAAAAGAAAAATAACAAGAGTAAACAACAACGACAACATAATATTCAAGAACTAAGGAACAATTATAAAAGATATAACATGTTGCGCCATTGCACTCCAGCCTGGGTAACAAGAGTGAAACTCCGTCTCAAAAAAAAAAAAAAGATATAACATGTGTAATGGAAATACCGAAAGAAGGACAAGTAGGCAGCATAGGAAGACTTCATCTCTAGAAAAAATTTTAAAACGTTAACGACGAGCCTGGGAGCAAAGAAATACTTCATTTCTAGAAAAAAAATCTACAAAAATCAGCCGGGCATGGTGGTGCCTGCCTGTAGTCCTAGCTAATTGGGAGGCTGAGGTGTGAGAATCACTTTAGCCCCAGAGTTCTAGGTTGCAGTGAGCTGTAATCATGCCACTATATTCCAGGGGAGCAAGCTAGAACTTGCCTCTCTAATAATAATAATAATAATAATAAATTAACTCTAAAATTGAAGGACTGAGGAAAAAATTTATCAAAACGCAATATTTATTTGAGAAAATCTACAAAACACCAATGACAGAAATCAAAGAACTAAATAAATGGAGAGGCATTTTATGTTCATTGATAGAAAATTTCAATGCCAGATCTTTCCAAACTCATCTATAAAGTCAGTGCAATTCTGACCAAATTACAGCAAGTTTTTATGGATATAGACGAATTGATTCTGAAATTTTTATAGAAAGGCCAGAAGAGGTGATACAATACTGAAGAAGAATAAGAAAGTCAGTGCAACACTACCTAACTTCAGGAATCATTATTAACTTACAACAATTAAAATAGTGTGATATTAAAGAATAGAAAAATAATTCATGCATCATGGAATAGAGAGTCTAAAAATAGATCCACACAAATATAGTCAACTGACCTTTGACAAAGAAGAAGGATATTCAAAAAATATTCAAAAAAGATGGTATTTTTAATAAAAGTCTTTTAAATAAACAACTAAACATCACATGCCTCCCCTCAAAAACAATGTACTCCCCTCAAAACAAACATTCAGACATTGGCCTTACTCCTTTCACAAAAATTAACTCAAAATGAATCTAAGAACTAAATGTGACATATGAGACTCAAAAACTTCTGAAATATAATTATAGAAGAAATTCTAGATGACCTTGGCTTGGTGATGAATTTTAGATGCAAAACTAGAAGCACAATACATGAAAGGAAAAAAATGATACTTTTGACTTCATATTATTATTATTATTATTTGCTTTGTGAAAGATACTGCTAAGAGATAGAAAAGACAAGCCACAAATTTGGAGAAAATCTTTTCAAAATGCATATCCTATGTAAGACTGGTATTCAAAATATACACAGAACGCTTAGAACTCAATAATAAAAAAGTGAACAACTCAATTATAAAATGGGCAAAACATCTGAGTGGATATTTTGCCTAAGAAAACTGCCATGTGTGTATCTATGCAACAATCTTGCATGTTCTTCACATGTACCCCAAAACCTAAAATGCAATAAAAAAAAGAAAATAGACATAGATCAACAAAGCATATCAATATATACCCTGCATCGTTTGTCCTTAGGAAACTACAACTTAAAGCAACAGTGAGATACCACTACCCACCTATCAGAATGGTTAAAATCCAAACCGCTGACCACACCCATGGCTGGAAAGGATGTGGAGTAACAGAAACTCTCATTCCTTGCTGGCAGGAATGCAAAAAGGCACAGCCATTTTTCTATTTGACATAACACAGATGAGCCTGGAGGACACTGAGCTAAGTGAAATAACTCAGACACAAAAAGAAAAATATTGTATGATCTCATGTATATTTGGAATAAACAATATCAAATATACTGAGATATAGAACAAAACAATGATTACCAGGGTTGGGAGCAGAAAATGGTGAGATATAGAGGCTACAAAATGGCAGATACATAGGATAAACAAGGTTCAAGTGGTGCTCCTGCCTCAGCCTCCCAAGTAGCTGGGATTATAGGCATGCACCACCGTGCCTGGCTAATTTTGTATTTTTAGTAGAGATGGGGTTTCTCCATGTTTGCCAGGCTGGTCTTGAACTCCTGACCTTAGGTCATGTGCCCACCTGGTCTCAAACTCCCAACCTCAGGTGATCCGCCCACCTTGGCCTCCCAAAGTGCTGGAATTACAGGCGGTGGTATCACATGTCACTGGCATATGACACTGTTTGATAGTATTTTACCCACAATTGAGCATCTTTCAAAATGGGAGTCTATTCTCTCAAACTCCTGCTACTGTTTTATCAACTAAGTTTATGTAATTCTAATACTTGTTGGTGCCATTTCAACAATGTTTACAACATCTTCAGCAGGAGTAGATTCCACCTCAAGAAATCTCTTTATTTTTTAATCCGTAAGAGCAACTCCTCATTCATGCAAGTGTTATCATGAGATTGCAGCAATTCAGTTATATCTTCATGCTCCACTTCTAATTCTAGTTTTCTTGCTGTTTTCACCACATATGTAATGACTTTCTCCACTGAAGTCTTGTACCCCCTAAGTCATACATTAGGGTTGAAATCAACTTTTTGCAACCTCCTGTCAATATTGCTGTTTTGACCTCCTCCTAGGAATCACAAATGATCTTAATGGCCTCTAAAATGGTGGATCCTTTCCAGAAAGTTTTCATTTTACTTTTCCCAGATCCATCAGACAACTTACTATCTATGGCAGCTGTAGACTTATGAAATGTCTTTCTTGAATAATAAGACTTGAAAGTCAAAATTACTCCTTGATCTATGGGCTGTAGAATGGATAGTGTGTTAGTAGACATATAAACATTAATCTCCTTTTCCATCTCCATCAGAGCTCTTGGGTGACCAGGTGCATTGTCAATGAGCAGTAATTTTTTAAAGGACTCTTGCTTTTCTGAGCAGTAGTTCTCAACAGTGGACTTGTACTCAGTAAACTATTCTGTAAACAGATGTGCTTTCATTCAAGCTTTGTCACTGAATTTATACCACACAGGCAGAGTAGTTTCAGCATAAATCTTAAGGGCTGTACAACTTTCAGTATGGTAAATAAGCATTGGATTCAACTTAAGTTACCAGGTGCACTAGCCCCTAATGAAATTGAGTCATTCTGTCCTTTGAAGCTTGCCAGGAATTGAAGTTTCTCTAGCTTCAAAATTCCTCATGGCATCTTCTTCCAACAGAAGGCTCTCACATCTATTGAAACTCCATCATATCGTAAAGACTTTCATCAATTAATTTACCTAGATCTGTATATAACTTGTTGCACTTTTCCATCAGCACTTGCTGCTTCACCTTGCACTTTTATGTTGCGGAGATGGCTTATTTCTGTAAACCACATGAAGAAACCTCTGCGACCTTTAAATTTTTCTTCTGCAACTTCCTCCCTTCTCTCAGCCTTCATAGAATTCAAGAAAGTTAGGGTCTTGATCTGGATTAGGCTTTGCCTTATGGGAATGTGGTGGTTGGTTTGACCTATCCAGACCATTCAAAGTTTCTCCATATCAGCAACAAAGCTGTTTCACTTTCTTATCATTTGTGCTTTCACTGGAGTAACACTTTTAATTTTCTTTAAGAACTATTCTTTTTTAACATTCACAACCTAATAACTGCTTGGTGCATAAGGCCCAACTTTTGATCTATCTTAGCTTTTGACATGACTTCTTCACTAAACTTAATCATTGCTAGTTTTGATTTAAAGTGAAAAATATTCAACTGTCTTTCACTTGAACACTCGGAGGCCATTATAGAATTATGAATTGCCTTAATGTCAGTATATTTGTGTCTCAGGGAATATGGAAACCCAAGGAGGAAGAGAGAGAGAGACCAGTTAGTGGAGCAATCAGAACACATACAACATTTATCAATTAAGTTTGTCATTTTATGTGGGTGTGTTTGGTGGTGTTTCAAAACAATTAAAATAGTAACATCAGAGATCATAGATCACTATAACAGATATAATAATAAAGAAAAAGTCTGAAATATTCTGAGAATTACCCTAATGTGTCACAGAGATATGATGTGAGTTCATGTTGTTGGATAAATGGTGCTGAAAGACTTGTTGGATACAGGGTTGCCACAATACTTCAATCTGTATAAAACACAGTATCTGCAGAGCACAATAAAGCAAAGCACAAAAAACAGGGTATGTCTATATATACATGAATAAGATATATATGCATATTTTATTTATTATTTAGATTCTTTCAAATAACTTAAATATTTATGTACTAACACCAGGTAAACTTGGGCACTGAACAAGTTCTCAAATTTTGTAATCAGATTGGACATTCCTACTCTCATTTTCTGTTCCACATAGATTTTGCATAGTATCTACTTTTATCACAATAACTACTGAAAACCAAGTTTTGCAAAGAAATGACATCATTGAAGGAATGTAGCAACCTAATATTGAAACTATATTCTTCATCAGGCTGATTGATGGTTTGCAAACTGACAGTTGTCAAAAATTGTATAATATCTGTGTCTACCTAAAAATTGTATAATAACCCACAGCACCCATGTAAATTTTCTGTGACACCCCAGTGTGCTTCAGCACACTGTTCGGGAATAGCAGGAGTAAACTTGTCATATATTAAATACTATGAAATATTTTATGGAAATGATGTGTAACAAAAATTGCATACTATGCTATTGTTCAGTTCAAAGGATAAAAGTGAAATGAATTCCTGTGTGCTCACTACACAGCATAGTAATGGGAAATTACTTGTACTTTGAAGCCCTCTATATGGTTCTTTCTGAATATATTCTCCTTTCTCTTTCTCACGGAAGAAACTTGTCAAGTATGCTGCAGGAACAAACCCCACAATCACAGGCAGTGTGAATGTTTAAATTAGACACGCAGAAGATTAGGATGCATAAGAGTCTCCAAAGTTTCACAATCCCAGGGAAATTGAACGCATAGGTTTTGTTGGCAGAAAGGATTTTTCTTCTAGATGTGGAACCCTCTTTGGGCAGGTACATGTGTGGCAATATGACCAGCTTGTTGCTAAATATTTGCATCTGTTCCCATAGTTAGTCAACACATATGGTCATTTCTCAAACAATACATATCTGGGCAGTCCAGGAGACTGTACACCCATCTGGTCTTTTAACAATAAATCCAGCCTTTATGTAAATGTAGGTACAGCACCTTCTGTGGCTGTGCTGTACTTCAGCCTATTTTGATGAGTGGTCAATACAGCAGGTTGTCAGTAATTGTCAGTCAGTATGATGATGGCAGTAGCACCTCACTGCATTTATCTATCTTAAAGTCAGACAATTCCACGCCTTCTTTTCAAGGCCATTAAAATGGGAGATTCATTATACAGGACCTGCAGAAGCTCTATATCTCACATATAAGAATGATTATTTTTACTATTTCTTTTTTTGAGATGGAGTCTCGCTCTATCGCCAGGCTGGAGTGCAGTGGCACGATCCCGGCTCATGGCAACTTCCGTTTTTCAGTTTCAAACAATTCTCCTGCCTCAGCCTCCCAAGTAGCTGGGACTACAGGCATGCACCACCATGTCTGGCTAATTTTTTGTATTTTTAGTAGAGACGTGGTTTCACCATATTGGCCAGGATGGTCTCGATCTTTTGACTTCATTATCCAGCCACCTCGGCCCCCCAAAGTGCTGGGATTACAGGCGTAAGCCACCACTCCTGGCCTTATTTTTACCATTTTAGTGTGTGGTAACACTTTAACTGCAGGCTGTTGGGCTGTTGGCAGGCCGCAGGAATTTAGGTAGCTCGCAGCAATGTACGTGAACCCACCAATGTGAAGAACACTTCCAGGGGTGAGAGTGAATGAGGTCAATCAACCATAGGCATTTTGGTGTTTGAGAAAAATAAACTAAAATATTTGGACTGATTAGGAGTCTGAATAATTACTAACAATTACAGTCTAGCCTTAGGAGTCAAAACCTGAGTGATTGGCATTCAGTGACCATGCTCTATTAGAACCCAAGTTACAGTCCGCTAGGGAGATACTGTCAAGATAAATGGAGGTTTGTGTTCACTTGCCTCTCCTGCGAACTGACTTCCAAGCCTTTCCTGATAACTCAGTTATACATGTAAAACAAAATTCCGTATTTTTATGTTATCTGTAAAAGGGCCGTTTCTCTAGACGATGAGGATGTTACATTTCTGACAAAGACGTCTTCAAATGAATACTTTCTTTTTAAAATCATGTTCAAATGAATGAATGACCTATATATGCTATATATTGAATGGAAATATTTTATATCACAGACATATCCAGAATGTGAGAAATATAAAAAACTTGCTGAAAAAAGCCAATGAATACTAGTAATCATACTTATTTTTCTTTAATTTTAATAAAAAAAAGAAAGAGCAATGCCTTTAATGATGGTACTTTATCTCACTAATGCAATATTGTACTTGTTTAAATGTTGCTACTAATTAGTACATATCCTAATCTACCTGCCTATATACTAGTAGAAAATGGTTATTGTATTAGTCAGGGTTCTCTTAGAGGGACAGAACTAATAGGAGGATATATATGGGAAGTTTATTAAGTATTAACTTACATGATCACGAGGTGCCACAGTAGGCTGTCTGTAAGCTGAGGAGCATGGAGAGCCAGTCAGAGTCCCAAAATTGAAGAACTTGGAGTCCAGTGTTCGAAGGCAAGAAGCATCCAGTACGGCAGAAAGATGTAGGCTGGGAAGCTAAGCCTGTCTCTCTCCTTTTCAGGTTTTTCTGCCTGCTTCGTATTTGCTGAAAGCTGATTAGATTGTGCCAACGAGATTATGAGTGGATCTGCCTTCCTCAGCCCACTGACTCATCTCTTTTGGCAACACCCACACAAACACCCAGGATTAATACTTCCTGTCCCTCAATCCAATCAATTTGACACTCAGTATTAAAAATCACAGTTATATATTAAAATATTTTTTCAGTTTCTCTTATTAAGCATAACGTATTTTGGTTTGTTTTTAGCTAGAATATTTGTAAAGTAGTTGTATAAGGTATACACAATTATTTACTATATTATACATACATATATACATTATTTATTATTGACTCATGTCTTTTTAATATAGTATAATATTAAATTTAGTCCTCTTGCTGCACATTGCATCTCCAGATAGATTCATCCTACATAATTGCAATTTGTACCTCTTGACCTACACCTTCTCATTTTCTCCTCCTCCCACTGATAACTACTTTTCTACTCTCTCCACTTCTATGTATTTGTCATTTTTTAGATACCACATATAAATGAAGTCATCCAGTATTTTTCTTTCTGTGTTTGGCTTATTTCATTTTGATTAATGTTCTCCAGGTTGACTTATATTGTCATAAATGGAACTATCCTCTTACTCTTTAAGTCTGAATAATATTCCTTTGCATCACAATTTCTTTTCTTCTTCTACTTCTTTTTTGTTTTTTGTTTTTTGTTTTTTTTGAGATGGAGTTTTGCTCTGTTGCCCAGGCTGGAATGCAATGGTGTGATCTTGGCTCACTCCACCTCCCAGGTTCAAGTGATTCTCCTGTATCAGCCTCCCGAGTAGCTGGGATTGCAGGCACCCACCACCACACCCCACTAATTTTTGTATTTTTAATAAAGACAAGGTTTCATCATGTTGGCCAGGCTGGCATTGAACTCCTGACCTCAGGTGATCTGTCCGCCTTGGCCTCCCAAAGTGCTGGGATTACAGGTGTGAGTCACCCTGCCCAGCCCACAATTTCTTTTTCATTGTATATATCTAGTATGTATGTGACTACACACACACACACACGTGTGTGTGTGTGTGTGTATATATATATATATATATATATATATATATATATATATATATATATAAAATAAGTTTTAGGAACCTCAAACTTCTCTGGGAGAGTGGAAGGAATCATTATTCTCTAGTGTTTGATGCTCACCAGTTATTAACTCCATGTATACCCAAGTCACGTGAGTCTGTGTTAAAATCTGTTTAGGTGTTGTAATTGGAGAATAGTGATTTTTTTTTTTTTTTTGGCCAAAATAATTGCAATTGTCCTTTGGAGCACAGGACATGATTACATACAACGTTCTTAAAATCATCACTGGAAAACTTGTTTCCAATCAATTGTGAATCATTTCTTTTTTAGTATTTTATTTTCCAAATTCAAATTTTGCATCTTATATTTCCAGTGTTTTTACAAGGGGATAGGAGAGGAAGAAAAAAAAGGAGAAGATTGATCGAGGATATTCTTTAAAACTTGAACAGTTCATTTGAATTGCAACACTGTGCCAACTATGCCCTTAAAATCACATTTCTTTACTCAAGAGTCAGCTTCAATTGTGAAAATAGATCATATTATTTTTCCCTTTTGAGGTCACCTTGTTACAGATGGAACAACCCGTTGCTATGTTTATGCTGAAATGGGTTTTTGAACTCTGCAGGTGCCTAGGTGGTAATACACTACATGATTACATTTAATTTATATTTCAATTCTGACTCTCCTGAGCCCTGACTCTACTTTCTCATTTTCTTCTTTTGTGACAGTGGTGCATAGGAAGATGAGTATAGATTTTCCTTGTAACTCCCGAATCCCTACTCAGGTTGGTGTGCTAAAGCAACCTTTTTTTCTACAGTGTTTTTCTTTTGGTTTTGTTTTACACATTTTGGTGATCATTCCTTTCCTTGCTCATCTTACTTTGTTCCAGAAACATAGAATTATCTAAAATTTGGGTTTCCATTACACAAGCTTAACAACTAAAATGATTTAATTCACATAAATCAGATTACATCAAATCTTATTAACATCCATATCTTCCAGTAAATTACTGTGAAATTCCATTTTATTTTCTCAAAATGGGTGAAAAATACTTCTGCATTTGTCACAGTTTTAGAAGAGAAAAAAGCTGACATCTGAGCTGTGTAAAGGCTATCATCATTAACAAACCTAAATTTTTAGAAGATTTATTAGACTTACCCTTACATCTCCACCTACCAAGGTTTACTATCTTCTTGCATTTTAAGCAACATGTGCATCTTTGAAACTATTTCTTCTAAATGTTTAATTATCTTCTCAGATATATATTCTTCTTCAAATGAAATAACTGTATTTTCCCTAAAAATGCATGTGTGCTTACTTATAATTAGGCAATACAACTATAAAGATTGTGAGATTAAAGAAATTATTACAGTTGATGTAAAGAAAATGAAGAGCAACTTGAAAAAATTCACGTGTTGTAATGCAATGGATGTCTATAAATGCCAAAATTTACAAAGCACCTTCTAAGCCATAGGGTTCTTTGTTTATGCCATATCAATAGATGTTTGCTGAGTTATGGCTTTGCTAGCTGCTCTAATACATATGGCTTCTCCTTGCCCTTTTCCTTCTACAGGTTAATGTCTCTTCAACCAGCTTTCTTCTCTCTGTTCCTCCTAGTACTATCTTGTTCATATCTCTATCCATCATCTCTCACTTTTATACCCACAGGCCTTCAGGATGATCCACCTGTACATACCTCATTGTGTTTATCTTTAGTGCAGACCTGCTCATGTCACTCTACTGTATAAAGTCCCCAGTGTCACTCTATTGTCTTCAGTTTAGCATCCACATTTCTCATGGTGATGTCATATGCATGTCTTGAGTCTGTTGCTCTTTGTCCTTTGCAGTTCCTTTTGCCTACGTAGCGCACTTACGCATATTTGTTTGGGAAGAAATTACCTCTCCCATTTCATAGTGTTCTGTTAAGACTGTCACCAACAGTGTTGCTCTAGAGAGTGAGGCCATAAAGCAAGCTAGACCAATCAATCTTTTCCAAGAACTGAATACATAGTAGAGTGCCGAAAAAGACCAAAGGTGGTCAGAACTGAGTCAACGCAATGCAATGGCTGTTCCCTAATGAAGAGCCATGAATTTCTGCTACTCAGATCTCTGGGAACCTTTTTGTTCCCACATTTCTTGTGAATTGACTACACAGCTTCTATATCAATTATGTGGTGTATCCTGTGTATTAGTCTGTTCCCATGTTGCTAATAAAGATGTGCCTGAAATTGGGTAATTTATATAGAAAGGAGGTTTAATTGACTCACAGTTCCACATGGCTTGGGAGGCCACACAATCATGGCAGAGGTTGAAGGGGAAGCAAGAAAAGTCTTACATGTCGGCAGGCAATAGAACATGTGCGGGGGAACTCCCCTTAATAACCATCAGATCTCATGAGACTTATTCACTATTGCAAGAACAACATGGGAAAGACCCACTCCATGATTAAATTACCTCCCACTGGGTCCCTCCCACAACACATGGGAATTATGGGAGCTACAACTCAAGACGAGATTTTGATGGCGACGCTGCCAAACCATATCAATCCAACCCTGGCCCCTTTCAAATTTCACATTCTCACATTTGAAAACCAATTATGCCTTCCCAACAGTCCTCCAAAGTCTTAACTCATTTCAGCATTAACTCAAGAGTCCACAGTCCAAAGTCTCATCTGAGACAAGGCAAGTCCCTTCTGCCATGTGCCAGTAAAACCAAAAGCAAGTTAGTTACTTTCTAGATACAATTGATGTACTGGCAGTCGGTAAATATACTCATTCCAGATGGAAGAAATTGGCCAAAACAGACAGGCTACAGGGCCCATGAAAGTCCAAAATCTGGCAGGGCAATCAAATCTTAAAGCTCCAAAATGATCTCATTTAACTCTATGTCTCACATCCAGGTCACACTGATGCAAGATGTGGGTTCCCATGGATTTCAGCAGCTCTGCCCATGTGGCTTTACAGGGTACAGCCTCTCTCCTGGCTCCTTTCACAGGCTGGTGTTGAGTGTCTGTGGCTTTTCCGGGTGCATGGTGCAAGCTGTCAGTACATCAATACCATTCTAGGGTCTAGAGGATGGTGGCCCTCTTCTCACGGCTCCACTAGGGAGTGCCCCAGTAGGGACTCCAACTCCACATTTCCCTTCTGCACTGCCCTAACAGAGGTTCACCATGAGGCCCTGCCCCTGCAGCAAACTTTTGCCTAGACATGCAGGCATTTCCATACCTCCTCTGAAATCCAGGTGGAGGTTCCCAAACTTCAATTCCTGACTTCTGTGCACCTGTAGGCTCAACACCATGTGGAAGATGTCATGGATTGGGGCTTGCACCCTCTGGAGCTATGGCCTATGCTGTACCTTGGCCCCTTTTAGCCACTGCTAAAGCAGCTGGAATGCAGGGCACCAAGTCCCTAGACTGCACACAACAGCGGGGCCCTGGGCCCAGCCCAATGCCAAACCATATCAGCCAGTTTAAATTATTTTTTATTTTTAAAAAGTTATACATAGTTGAATTTGCTTGTTTCCAAGAACATTTATTAATAGATCCCCTTATTGTCCTTCAACTTTATCTCTTACCATTTTTCACTTTGCACCTGAGAGTTACTGAATTCTCCCTCCCTTACTAATTTATCATCCTTTCATTTGGCTCTAGGCATTTGTTTCTCTTGTCCTCTTATCACGGAAACCCCATTGCTTTGATCTGTGTTTCTCTAATTCCTACTCATTCTCTAGAACTCAACTTTATTTTTTCCAGGAAGACTTCCTTCATGCCTTAGACACTCCTACTCTGTGTTCCTACAACCCATTAATCACATTTTACAGTTTTTGCCTTTCTGCTGTGAAAAAGGAACATCAATTGTAGAGTCTATGTCTATCATCTTCATATTTTGTTTATACTGCCTAGATCACTGCCTCATCTATAAAAACACATTAGCTAGTATTTCTTGAATAAGGAATGAATAAATGTAAGACGGACTAATTTAACTCTATAAGACATTATATAATCATGCTCCAAACTGAATATAATCAAGGCCCAGGAAGCCAGTTCTCTGGCTACTAAACAAAATAAGACGGATTACTGTTGGGTTAGATTACTGAAAAGGCTGTAGGAAGGAGGACATAGTGCTTGATTTTGTCCATGACAGGTAGAATTGAAGGCATTGTAAAAAAAAAAAAAAAAAAAAAAAAAAAAAAGGATATTTTGGTCCCAGCATAGCAAACTTTGTATTCTAAATGGTTCTTATGAAATCTAGAGCTTTTTTGTAAAGCTAGCATTTTATCACTATGCAGACGTCTTGACAAATAAGTTTTACCTCATCTGTCATATCTGATTTCAGTGCGATAATGAGGCCTCATCCAGTCTTGGCATGAATGAGTGTGGTGATTGATTTTCAATGTCTGCCTGGGAAAAGAAGTAAGGAAGTGCAAATAAGAATGATAGGAATTTTTCATTCTATGATGGGATAATGCATTAACTTCTAGTGGCTCGTTGAATTAAATTGTTTCAGAAATTTCCCAGGAATATGTTAAAAAGGCCAGCTTGACTGATAAATCTATAGAAAGCTAATATAAAATTATGGAAACATAAAATTTTTAGGATGCCTCAAACATATGTACACACTTTAGAGATTCAGAAGTCAAGGGCTTTAGAGGGTAAAAGAGCTTTCCCAGGATTGCCACCAATCCATCAACACTAAAATTTACATTTTTTTTTCTATTTTCTAGGCTAGAATTTTCAGCTTAAATAATCCAATTTAAACTTTCCTTGTAAATCAAAGACTGAATCAATAAATGACTTATTATTTATGATGACTTGCCTAATTTGCTTTATTCCTTCTCTTTTTAAATTTGTAACGCATGTAGATAAATGGACGCCATAGTAACTATACAGCTGACACATAGTGAGAAACTGGTAAGTGTTCTCTCCTATTTCCATTGTTACATCTTAGTTTAAGCAGAACGTTTAAGCAACTCAACTTTCAAATTACTTGAAAGAATTTTGTGTCAGTTTTGAGGCCTTGGTAAAATCAGTTATGTTGATGGGAGTAGGGCTGCATGTTATAAAGGGCTACCCCTTTCATTATGGCTTCTCTAACAAAGCCTTTTTCATGAATAAAATAATCAGTGGTAAGTGGGGCTGGCAAATATAGAATCTGTGTTCTAGGCGAGGCTGAAATTGGCCTAGAACACAGATTCTTTATTACCTTATTTAATCAACCATTGTAAATCCATGAGAAAAAAGTCTCCATTTTATGGATAAGGAAGATGAGGTTTGCACCAGTTAACTTACTTGAAGCTATGAAGATAACAACTATATTTAAAAATGCAAAGCCTCCCTGTCTCCAAAGCTAATGCCTTTAATCATTATAACAGTCTGTATGAAGTCACTCACCTTCCTTCTTTTTTTCTTGTGATTTTCACACAGAAGGTAAAAACCTCCACCGTCACCACTTGAATCAGTCTTGAATAAATGTCAGGTCCTTGGGAAACTCTCCAACCCCATCTCCTGTACTGGCGGGTGTGCTCCAGGTGCACAATTTGGCTAAGTCACTTTGAACTGTTTGTGAGACCTTTGTACTTTCTCTTCCTTCTGCTTAAAAGATCCTTTCTGTTTTGTCAACTCTTACTTCCTTGTTATGGAAAACTGATCTGACCTTCTAGTCCTGAATCAGGTATTACTCCTCAACGTGGCAACCCTTTGGCCTCAGGTGTTACTCACTCCACTGCGTCAGAGTGAGGCCTTTTGTTTTTACCTTCACCATATTACATATGATGTGGTATTAAAAACTATTGGTTAACTTTCTCTTCCTTCACAGATGATGAGATGAGTCCAGGAACTCGGTGTTATTCATCCTTCTAGTTCTTGTGTCAAGCACAGCAAATATAACCAAATAGATGATTCAAAAATATCAAATGACTGAATAATTAATGATATAATTATTGAATAATTCTGTGTGCAAGACATTTTATTTTTCCACACATTACCTATTCAATTTTGTCTAGAAACTAAACAATAATAGTCCTACTCTAAAAAGTAGTAAAATAAGGCATAGAGAGGATAGAGGATTTAACCTTTTCCACACAGATAGCTAATGCCAGTGGACATTTTAAATTTGGTCTCTTTAAAGTAGAATTCATACTCCTAAGCACTGCACTTTAGTAGATCTTCCTGTGAATGGGAATAATACATACATTAAGGTGTGATTTTAGAACACAGTCTTGGCTTCCACAACTGCTCTCCTGTTAGAAACAAAATGGCTTGAATAGACCATTTCCTCATTGTTCTCACAATGAGCTCCAGCAGACTCTAAACTGACACCTTTATCTTTTTATTCTCCATCCCAGGATACTCACTACTTCTGGTATGCTTAAATAAACTTTATCTGTCCATTTGGATTAGATGGAGGAGTACTTTTCCTTATTTTCAAGCTCATGAGGGTGAATTCACCTCTGAACTCACCAGTGCATTCTCTCTCTTCCATTTATTCATTTTCTTGTGGTTTTAGTAAAATTTTTTTGCTATTATGACTACAGTTCCTGGAGTCGATCAGAGCTAGGTTTGTAAGTGACTCAACACAACATTAACTTTGCCTCTAACATGATGTTAATTTTATGTTTGATACATGTCCCTCTGGTGAACCACTTGACCAGTGAGAGTCTTGAGAGCCAGTGACAGATGTAGGGAGGGGCAGATAGGACCTGAGACTGTGGGTACCAGGCAAGGCAACTGAAGACCTGGTTGCCAGTGAAGAGAATAATGGGAACAAGGAAAGATAAACCTTCAATTTAATGGAGGCACTAAGAATTAGAAATCAACCTAAAATGGGAATTCTAGAGTTTGCAAAAGACATTGGGGTGAATGAAGTTTACCCCTAAGGCAGGCATTTAGAGGGAGGCCAGTTTTAGTCCAGGGACTTGACCTAGTCCTTGCAGGAGACAATCATCTGAAGTACACTAAGAGGTTAAAATCAGGCCAGGCGCAGTAGCTCATGCCTGTAATCCCAGCACTTTAGGAAACCGAGGCAGGCAAATCACAAGGGCAGGAGATGGAGACCATTCTGGCCAACAAGGTGAAACCATGTCTCTACTGAAAAAGTATGAAAATTAGCTGGACATGGTGGCACATGCCTGTAGTCCCAGCTACTCAGGAGGCTGAGGCAGGAGAATGGCTTGAACCCAGGAGGTGGAGGTAGAGGCTGCAGTGAGCCGAGACTGTGCCACTGCATTCCAGCCTGGGCGACAGAGCAAGACTCTGTCTCAAAAAAATAAAAATTAAAATAAAAAATAAAAAATAAAAAAAGGTTAAAATCATAACTTCTCTTTGAAATGCCTTTAGAAATCTTTGTCCCTGTGGCTATTTCTGCCCTTTTCTGTGTCTGATAAACAGGTTCTTTTTGTGTTGTTGTTTTGTTTTGCTTTTTCTTAGATTTGTAATTATTTTATATTCTTATAGATCAACAGAGGATATTTGACCTCTCCTTAAAATCAGGTCCATTTTGCCCCCAAGGGCATTTGTATTGAGTGAAGAAGAGCCAAATGGAACAGTTGGGAAGGGAATATTCACTTATTTTTTCTGCATTATTCTAAGGTGCCCAAACTCCATGCCACCTGGATCATTTAGCAGCCCTGATTAAAGAGCACAGGGCCTAGCAGTCTGTGGAAGTTTGCTCCCTGGTGTTGCCTGGACTGCCTTGGGCTGCTAGCAGCCTTCTGGTCTCCAGACAATCTGTCATTTCTGCTGTGTCCCAATAAACTTTGGCAACAACAAAAGCAAACAGGTACCTAAAGGCTGAGAGATTCCAAGATAGAGAAATTGTCCTTTATTTTAAAGAATTGTAAATGTCATTGGTACAATAAGAAGTTATTGAGAAGTTTCACTTAGAATCAAGATCACCTATGGGCTCGTTATTTTTCCAAACCAAAAAATGTGTGGTTGCTGTCTTTGTTATGCTTTTTCTCTGTCTTCACCAGGTTCTGAGAGTAGAAGCGAATATTTAAATATTTAAGGAGATAACTATGTAAGGTTATGTGAGTGTATGTGTCTCTTTCTCACTCTCTCCAGCTGTATATATTGAAAGGAAAAGGCAGAGAGAAATACACATACATGTATACATACATACATACATACATGTATAGTTATTTCCTCAAGTATAAGAAAGAGTCAAATATCCAGATATATGAAGAAGACACTACATAAGAATTCCTAATTGTTTAGTTTCCACTGAGATCTGCCCAATGTCTTAGACTCAGGGCCTCCAAATGCCTGCAAGATTCAGAGAGATTATATCAATGAATGAAGCCAGACCTGGGTGCTGGGTGTTGTGACCCATGAGGGGTGTTGGGGCCCATGAGGGGTGTTGGGAAAAAACCATGAAGAGCAGAGACATTCATGCCCAATTTGGAAGGGGAAGTAGCCACAATTTTCTTGTAGAATGTAGGTCTAATGTTGCCAGCTTTTCTTTTGATTCCAAAGAAGCCCACAAACCAGAGTGTATGCAAGTTCTTCTGAGTTAGAAACAGTGATTCTATTTTGTTTTTAACAAAAACACACCGGAAGGCTGCAGCTTGCCAATGGGTCTTATTATAGCCTATGGTTTCATGGTCAAATTATTCAAATGACTCTAACTCTTTTCCATGTCTCTTCTACAGTAAGTATCTCTAAAATTTTAAAACGGTAGTTATTTTTAATATGCCTTCAGTTATTACTTTAGTATAGAGATAGATTAAAACAAGCATAACATTAAAAGATATGGATGTTTATGTATTTTCGCTCAATTTGAGTCAATACATTTAGAAAATATATTTTAGAGTGACAATTACTCTCTGTGCTGAAATAATAATATTTTTATTCATTTCTATTTGAAGTGTATATAATAGTGTTTATGTATTCATCAACTGTGAATCTGGGTTTTCTCTCTTATAACTCCAAAACCTATTTATTGATGTTTAACTATCTTCTTCATCTGTTATAAACAAAATTTTCCCTTGTTTTGGGGTTCGGCTAAAGCTCCTTGGTAGAAAAAATTGGTATGCCAACTCTCTGAAATTCCCTTTACAGAGCTCATTTCATCTTTTATCCAATCTCTGTTTTAGGACACTGGAATTTATAGTTTTCAGCCTATCTTGGGGAGTGGGAGAATCCTGATACTATTTATTTAAACTTAAAAAAAAAGGTTGTCTAATTTTTCCAGCCCAACATCAGCTTTATCTATTTCTCATTCAGTTGGCCTTTTCTAATTTTCTGGTTGTAGTTTTTCTTTATATATCTGTTTCAAGTTTACAACAAATTCCAAATTTGTATTTGCAATTTTCCAAATTTCCATTTCTCCCCAGTATTACTCAATCAATAGGAAATGAATAAAACTCACATGTGAATACATACCTAAATAGAAGATACACTGTTTTGTTTCCTGGAAATGAGAGTTTACTTGTTTGAGCCACTAAGCTCCTTGTTGGGTTTTCCAACTTCTCCTACCATTTCAGGAAATGGGTTTTATTTTTCTTCTTCTCAAAACTTTCTGGGATGTACAAATATTTTTTCCTACAAAGCAATTCTTATCTACTTTAAAATAAATTCTATTTTTTTCTGGCTCTCTTTTGAAACATTTATGATGTTACAGTTATTGGCAGAGTTGAAAGAACATGAATTTTTAATTCATATTTTAAAAAAAAAAGCAGAGGGCAGCCTGGTCACTAGCATTTTATTAACTCTAAGAGCTTCTATTAAAACTTAGCATTAAATCCAGTCTTTCCACTATGGTCTAAAACACCCTCCAGGATATAGCCCCTACATACCTAGCCAGCATCTCCTGCAATTCTCTATCTCAGTCACAACACGTCAGCTACGTGTACTTTATTTCTCTTGTAGAATTTTAACAAATGTATCCCAGCCACAGGTCCTTTGCTTTTACTTTTCTCTCTGGCTCACATAGGTTATCAGTTGCTGGCTTCATCTTGTCTTATCTCAGAACTTTTGTTGATTTCCCACAGAGATCATCCTTGACCATCACAGATGCTATTTATATATAGGTTTATATTCTTCGTTGTACTTATCTTAATGTTTTAACTACATTTCTATCATTTGTTTCAACAACTGGAATGTAAAGTCTATGAGATCAGGAACCTGTATTGCCTTGTTCACTTTGTCATTTCCAGGGCTTACGACAGCGTCTGGTACTTAGAGAAAAATATTCTCTTTCTCTCTCTCTCTCTCTCTCATTTAAGATACATGAAGACTGACAAAATAATTCTACCTGAGTTTCTTTTTCAAAAAATTCCCAACAAGCATAAAATAATACTAAATTCATGAAGTTGTAAGCGTTAGTGAAGTCATGCATGTGAAGTACTTACCAGAGTGTCTGGCAGTGCATTAGGTAAATAAATAATAGCTGCTGTTGTTATTTTCAAAATCCTGCCAAAGACATGAATAAAAGTTCTCCAGAAAATTTCTGGTCAATGTCCTTAAAAGCTATAGGAACATGTAGCAAATTCTAAGATAAGAAAACCAGTTTCTCTTTCTCAGATTTTGGAGATAGTATTCAGCATTTTTATTTTTCATCTTTTTTTTTTAGTCCTTTTAGAATTTTGTTTTAGATTCAACGAGGTACATGTGTTTGTTTGTTACATGGGCATTACGTGCGTAATCATCGGAGTTGGGCTTCTAGTGTATCCATCACTCAAATACTAGATGTTATACCCAGTGGGTAATTTTTCAACTCTCGCTCCCTTTCCACCCTTCCCCTTCGGGGGTCCCTATAGTCTATTTTTGCATTGGGTATGGCTCTAATGTAACATATAATCAAAGTAACTGATATCTGTTGCCTTATACCACTAGTTCCCAAGTATTTTAGTTTCATGACCCTTTTGTACTATAATGAATTATTGAGGACCCCAAAGACCTTTGTATATATATATTTTTGTGCCTATCAGTATTTACTGTTTGACAAATTAAAAGATAAATTTGGGAGGCCAAGGTGGGCAGATCATCTGAGGTCAGGAGTTGGGGAGCTCAGCCTGGCCAACATGGTGAAACCCCATTTCTGCTAAAAATACAAAAATTAGCCAGGCATGATGGCTCATGCCTTTAATCCCAGCTACTCAGGAAACTGAGGCAGGAGAATTACTTGAACTTGGGCAGCAGAGGTTGCAGTGAGCTGAGATCACACTACTGCACTTCATCCAGCCGGGGCAACAGAGTGAGACTCAGTCACAAAAAATAAATAAATTTAAAAATAAAAACAAATTAAAAGATAAACATTTATTTTATTTAGACATGAAATATTTAAACTTTAAATACAAAAATAAATAACATTTTCATGAAAATTAATTATACTTACAAAAAATAGTAAGAAGACTGACATTGATTTATATTTTTGCAAATTTTCTTAATGTCTAGCTCAATAGAAGACAGATGGATTTTTATATCTAATTCTCATTCATTCTGCTGCAATACATTGTTTTGGTTTGAATATATTAAGAAAAGCTGGTCTCAAATAAATATGGAGTTGAAAGCGGAGAAATATTTAAATATTCTTTTAAGATAATCATGAATATAATCTGATATTACACAAAAATTTGACAAAAGATTGTTTCTTAAAGGATAGCGTTAATATAGAAGCTGAAATTCTATTTATAAAATTTTCTTACTGTGTTACAATAAAATCCAATAGTCCATCTGGAACATGAATGGATATTTTACCCATACACATTTTGAAAAATTACTCATTAGTTTATTTAGAAAATGCTGGTTCAGTCACTGAGTTATACAAATCTTTACTTACTCAAATCCTATTACAAGCAAAAAGTATTATTCATTGTTTTTCTCAAAGTAATAAGATGACTTCATTCATTTTGAGAAAATGTCTGGCCAATGTCCAAATTTGATTAGTGCCAATGGTTTTTAAGTAAAGATGATATTCCATGAAACAGGGCTTCAAAGTGGGCGAAGAATATGAACAGACACTTTACAAAAGAAGACATATATGAGGCCAACAAATATATGAAAAAATGCTCATTATCACTGGTCATTAGAGAAATGCAAATCAAAACTACATTGAGATACCATCTAACGCCAGTTAGAATGGGGTGATCATTAAAAAATCTGCAGACAACAGATGCTGGATAGGATGTTGAGAAATAGGAACACTTTTACACTGTTGGTGGGAATGTAAATTAGTTCAACCATTGTGGAAGACAGTGTGGTGATTCCTCAAGGACCTAGAAATAGAAATTCCATTTGACCCAGCAATCCCATTACTGGGTATATACCCAAAGGATTATAAATCGTTCTATTATAAGGACACATGCACATGAATGTTCATTGCAGCACTGTTTTCAATAGCAAAGACTTGGAACCAACCCAAATGCCCATCGATAATAGACTGGACAGGGAAAATGTGGCACAAAAACACCATGGAATACTACACAGCCAGAAAAAATGATGAGTCAGTGTCCTTTGTAGGGACATGGATGAATCTGGAAGCCATCATTCTCAGCAAACTGACACAAGGAAAGAAAATCAAACACTGCATGTTCTCATTCATAGGCCAGTGTTGAACAATGAGAACACAGGGACACAGAGAGGGGAGTGTCACACACTGGGGTCTGTTGGGGGGGAACAGGGGAAGGACAGTGCGGGGTGAGGGTTGGGGAGGGATAACTTGAGGAGAAATGCCAGATATAGGTGATGTGGAGGAAGGCAGAAAACCACATTGCCATGTATGTACCTATGCAACAATCTTGAATGTTCTTCACATGTACCCCCAAACCTAAAACGCAATAATATATATATATGTATAAAGAATTAATGCAATTATTTAAGAATGTTTTCTTAAGCTATCCTAACAATTCAGCATTCAGCGGAAGTGTTTTATCAATACTTTCCAATTCATCACACAGAATATCAAGGAGATGTAGACTTAGTGGTTGAGATTTAATAAAATCAATAGTTTTACTTCTTTATCGAGGATAATGTTAAGTGAAACTGGCTGTGGTTTTATTTGTTTGTTTTTCCTGTGATGGCTGGCTGGTAAACAACAAAATGACTACTGTAATTTTGGGTTTGACTGTCTTGATTTATTCTAAAGTTCAAGAAGTCTTACCCAAAATGCTATTGTCCCATCAATGCAAACGTCAATTGAGTGAAACAAAACAAAAGGTCTTAGTATCATTAGGAAAAAGTAGTCTTGACCATATGGATCCCCTAAAAAGACCACAAGGATACAAGAGCTCTACATAGCACATTATATCATTGCCAAACATTTGAACGCATATCCAGACAGACAGCTTAATCCTCAGTTCATTTTTACTCATTCAAACAAACGTGATTTTCTATTGGAACAGATAAAACTACAATATAAAAGAAACAAGAATAATCATATATGAATTCAGCTTACCTTTCTAATAAAATGTCACTTTGTTAATTCAGTTGGGCCTCATTGAAAAAAGTGAACCAAGTAGTTCTTAAACACTATCTACCATATTAACTACCTAAAATTTTGAGGTAATAAAGTGTCTTGATTCTGGAATGCTGGTCATGAATGTTTAATATTTTATGGGTAAACCTACACTTACGGCTATACTAAGAGGTATTCATGCCACCCATCTCTGCAAAAAGGAATATTATCTTCTCCATAATTCACATGAAAAGCAATGTTCTTGAAACAATTTTTAATCATGTTATAAAACTTCATAATAGTTTATTGTCTCTATTTCTCATCTTACAATCAAACTAGTGACACAAGACCCTTCAGATAAAGGTAAATGTGAGTTAAGATTGAGTCATTGAATTCATCTAAGTTACAAAAGAAATCTAGGTCACTTGCTTATTGCAGAAATGTGTGTAAGTTACAAATATAAGTTCTACTGTATGTCAAAATAAATATTCACATATATAAAAATCATTTAAAAATGATTGAGGTATATATTAATCAGAAAAAAACAGTTTGACACAAAAAAGCAGAATGCTTGATTTTGAGAATCTAAACTACTTAGACAATAAACTGTCTCCTGAATATTGCTATGCAAGTAGCAATACTAGGTGACATGCTCTCAATTGTCTGATTGGATTGGAAGAATCTGCTTCTGTATGAATTTTTTTTTTGCAGGAGTTATTTACATTTAATACTTTTTATCTCTATATTTTCAGTTGTAAACACACCCTGCCCTGATCAAACAAAAGCAAATAATCTTCAATGAACGACTCTAAATTAATGTAAAATCATGAGGGAGACTTGAAGGCTAGATAATGAGAGACACCTGGAATAGTTTAGGCCTAAGAAAAGGGAGTTAAAAGCATTCATCTATGTTAGGCAATGTTGCCTTTCTGCCTGATTGCCCCAACAATCTGTTTCTAGACATCTTTTAGAATGCTTTTGGCTTTAACACAAAACTTCTATATCAAAATGGCTTAAATAATAAGGGCATATGTTATCTCACACAACAAGAAACCCAGAAGTAGCAGAGCTATGAAGTTTAACTCAGCAGATCATCTATGTTATTAAGTTCTTAGGGTTCTTTCCATCACCCCTTTGTCCATCTGCATTGTCAGTTTTCTCCTGAGGTTAGTTTCTTATCAGGATCCCAAGATAGCTGCTGAAATTCAAGAAAACACAGTCTTACACAACCATACCCAAAGGGAAAAGAGCCTGCCTTTTTCTCTGTGCCTCTTCAAAGGAATAAGAAATCTTTTTCCATAGCCCAGTAGCAAATTTCACCTTCACCTCATGTTCAAAATTATGTCACAAGCTCATGTCTAATGACTCACTGGCAAAGATAATGGGAGAAGAAAATAAGGTAGCTATTAATTACATGAGACTTAACTGTTTGCACAGTCTTCAAATTATTACCAGAAATCATCCTTTTACCCAAAAGAATAAAAAAGGCATTTGTTCTGTTTTAGTTTTATTAAAGTACAATTGATATACAAAAACTGTCCGCATTTGGCCGGGCACGGTGGCTCAGGCCTGTAATCCTAGCACTTTTGGAGGCCGAAGCAGGCAGATCACTTGAGATCAGGAGTTCGAGACCAGCCTGGCAAACATGGTGAAACCCCATCTCTACTAAAAATACAAAAATACATGGTGCATGCCTATAATCCTAGCTACTCAGGAGGCTGAGGCAGGAGAATTGCTTGAATGGGAAGGCAAAGGTTGCAGTGAGCCAAGATTGAGTTATTGCACTCCAGCCCGGGAAACAAGAGCAATTGTTGGGGAATATCCATTCCCCAACCCCTCCACACACACCAAAATTGTAAACATTTAACATACACATCTTGATGAATTTGGTTATTTGCATATAATAGTGATACCATCACCACAACCAAGATACTAAATATATTTATCACCTCCAATGTAAGAATACTTAACATGAGATCTATCCTTTTAAGATACATTACAATATTGCACGCTATATTGTGTTGTTATCTACAGGTACTACGCTGTACAGTAGGATTTTAAAATGAATGCATCTTGCAAAATAGAGGCTTTATACCCATTGAAGAGCAATCCTCCATTTTCATCTACCCTCATCCCAAGACTTGGGCAACCATCATTCTATTCTCTGCTTCTATGAGTTTGACTGTTTTCAATACCACACATAAGTGGAATAAGAAACAGCAATTTATTTCTCTTAATTTAGTCTGTCTATCCTAACATCTACTCTAGTAAATTGACCTTACATGAGGAAAATAGCCAAATTGTGTCTATGGATGAATGTACTATTTATATTCTAACAAGTGTAGTTTAAGTGAATTTTGGTTAATTGTTAAGGTTATTGTTAGAATTGCAACTTTCACTTTTGTCAGAGTGCATAAAAGAGTTATAAACCTCTGTTTGACTTGAAAAGGCTGTTTGGTTTAAATAAATAATCTCATAATAGCCTGGCAGGCACTAGAGGTCTAGGACTTTTGAGTAGAAATCCTTCTAAAAGCTTTCAATGGGTAGAGGTAGGAATTTAGTAATATCTGAATGACACCTGTTAGAATATATTACTTATTGGAACATCATATTTTTAAGCCAACAAAATAGCAGTTCATGATCACTAAATCTAAGTTGGGTTGATTCTGGATATTAGCCCTTTGTCAGGTTGGTGGATTGCAAAAATTTTTTCCCGTTCTGTTGGTTGCCGATTCACTCTAATGATGGTTTCTTTTGCTGTACAGAAGCTCTGGAGTTTAATTAGATCCCATTTGTCTATCCTGGCTTTTATTGCCATTGCTTTTGGTGTTTTAGTCGTGAAGTCCTTGCCCATGCCTATGTCCTGGATGGTTTTGCCTACGTTTTCTTCTAGTGTTTTTATGGTGTTAGGTTTTATGTTTAAATCTTTGAACCCAAATGCCCATCAATGATAGACTGGTCAAAGAAAATGTGGTACATATACACCATGGAATACTATGCAGCCATAAAAAATGATGAGTTCGTGTCCTTTGTAGGGACTTGTATGAATCTGGAAACCATCATTCTCAGCAAACTGACCCAAGAACAGAAAGCCAAGCACCGTATGTTCTCACTCATAGGTAGATGTTGAACAATGAGAACACGTGGACTAGCAAGAGGAGCATCACACACAGGGGACAGTTGGGGGGCATAGGGGAGAGACAATGGGGGATGGGGAGGCAGGGGAGGGTGGGGAGGGATAATATGGGGAGAAGTGCCAGGTATAGTATGCACTAAAGTAAAATAAGTAAATTAAAAAAAAAATCTAAGTTGGGTTACTCTTTGTGTGGGAAGTATAATTATATGAAATTTGTTGGTGTTCATACAATAGAATGACCATCTCTAGTTTCTTCTAATCTAACACCTACAAAAATCCCTTCCACTTGTCTTGGTAACATTGATAGCAGTGCACTATTTAGATATAAACACGTGAATAAGGAATCTTGTAAATAGCATTGGCTAGAGAATTGAGATCACATTTCAGATACTACTTTCCCATAGACTGTGCACACTGGGTATTTCACTTCCCTGTGATATAGTGATCTCATCTATAAAATGAGGTTACTTCCTTGCATGCACTTTTCAAGTTCCATAACCTGAATTTTCATTCAGAAAATAAATGATTCTGATTCCCAGTATTTAAATATTTACAAATGATTCATTTGAGTTCATTTATAATCCTTCAGTTTTTTCCTTTCAATTAAACAGTACTTTTGTATTTTGATATTCTTATTCAACATCATTCGTGACCTAGGATTTTAGTAAATGTAGGCTTTTTGGATGATGATTAAATTATGAAGTTGAGGAGAATGATGACCATGCTAGTTTGTTCTGAAGATTATATTTTACCCCAGTGATACAAAGTTTTATACAGAAAATAATGCTTTTATTTCTGTTGCATCCTTGCTAAATGTTTAAATTTGTGATAAAAAATACTTGCTTATGTTTTCAAACTTATGATAATTAATTATTTTGTTCCAAATGTGGAAGAGGTGTTGAATATCATTAAATAGATTTTAAACTATTATATATTATAGTGGCAAAATCTTACAATATACCATGTTTTATAGTCACAGACTAGTACTCCAAGACTAGAGCTTCTTATTTAATAAATAATTAATAAATTTCTTAAATTCAAAGTTGTTTTATTTTATTTTACTTTTATTTATTTATTTATTTATTTATTTATTTATTTTGAGATGGAGTCTCACTCTGTTGCCCAGGCAGGAGTGCAGTGGCGTGATCTCAGCTCACTGCAATCTCCACCTCCCAAGTTCAAGTGATTCTCATGCCTCAGCCTCCCAAGTAGCTGGGATTACAGGTGCCTGCCACAACACCTGGCTAATTTTTGTATTTTAGTAGAGATGGGGTTTCACCCTCTTGGCCAGGCTGGTCTCTAATTCCTGACCTCAAGTGATTCACCCTCCTTGGCCTCCCAAAGGGTTGGGATCACAGGTGTGAGCCACCACCTCCGACCCAAAGTTTTAACTTATTGATTATTATAGGAAACTTACTTGATACAGACATTTAACATAAATATCTGTTGCTATTTCGATCACTGCCACATTAGAGGAAGCTTAATGGTAGATCTATCTTAAAAATTGTTACTTAGAACACCTTTTCTTCCAGTGCTAGGAAAATCCATATATGTTCCTATATTTGTTTCTTAGGATGACGGTAACAAATTGTCACAACTCCCTGGCTTAAAACAGCAGTAATTTATTTTCTCAAATTTCCAGGGGACAATGGTCAAAAGTTAAGGTGTTAGTGGGGCAGCCTACCTCTGAAGGCTCCAGCGGGAGGATCCTTTCTTGTCTCTTCCATCTTCTAGTAGCATCAGGAGTCTCCTGTGGCTGCATCACCCCACTCTTCAGGGCCTTCTCCTCTGTATGTGTTGTCTCCTGTCTGTGTTATATCTCTATTCCTTCTTATAATGACTTTTAAAGGTTGGCATTTAATTTAGGGCCCGATAATCCAGGGTGATTTCATCTCAAAATCCTTAATTACATCTGCAAACAGCCTTATTCCAAATAAGATCACATTCACAGGTTATGGGGTTAGAACATGGACATATATTTTGAGGGTCTACCATTCAACCCACTGTGGCTCTGTTCATATGCATCCCAAAGAACCTTCTTTAGCCTATTATGCTACCACTGTTTTCTTAAAGGGAAAGGTATTCTGAGAGACAGAGGCCAAATTATAATCATATTTGTATTCCTAGTGTCTAGAACATTTCCTGGCACATAAGCTATTCATAACACGTATGTACTCAATGAATTAATTTCTTATAGTACCCATAGCCTGAAAGGTACAGCTTGCCTGGGTTAAACCTTCTTTTGGTATCACTTGGGTTTAATATCTCCTCCTCTCTCTCTCTTTCTCTCTCTCTCTGTAAAGTGTGACAGTTAAGAGTTAAGACATTACAGTGAAAATTTAATATAAAAGAACCAGTTCATATTTTTATTTCTTGTTAGAATTTCAGAAATGTGTATTATAATCCTGAATCTACCTTTAGCTGGGGGCTTATCCACGGTGGCTCCTTTTACTTTTCATTTATAAAATAAAGGAATTAATCTAGATAACCTTTTCAATCCATTTAAGCTCATAAAAAAGTGATCTAGTTTCAATTCTGTTTCTAAGCCTGGTTTGGCACTTTATATCTACATTACAATGGGCAATTTTTATGACTTTTTAAGCCTCAGTTTTCTCATCCATAAAATGAAGGTTGTCATCCCTACTTCATAAGGATGTTAGAATTAACTAATATATATAAAATACATAGCGTACTTCCTGACACTAAGAAAGCAACACATTATTGTGAGCTTTTAATAGTGATTGTTATCACTGTTATACAATAGCTTATTTTGTGATAGAAAGTTATATTTAGGATCCATGGAGTTCAGAGATATGATTATACAACAATATTTAACTTCTTTCTGGTCATTAGCTAAAATTTGTTAAGCAGATAAAGTCCCCTTTTTGGGCCACATATCAAAGTTTCATTTAAATTAATTTTGAAATATTTAATTGACAAAATAAAGATTGTATAGATTTAAAGTATGCAGTGTGATGATTTAATATACTTTGAGTAATTATGCATATCAAATTAATTACCACATCACTGCCAGTGCTGTTCATTAGATCCCCTGAACTTGTTCATCTTATGCTTAAAGATTGTACCCTTTGACCAACACCTCCCCATTTTCCTCACCCCACATCTTACCCTTTGATTAGTGCCTCTTCAAGAAAGTAGTTTTTGAATCAAAGCATGTTTCTGATTCTTTAATGAGTATTATTTAAGGTTTGATAAAAGAAAAACTTCAGCTGAATTAAATTTAAAGGGGTTTAAATGAGGAATGAATGATTTGTGAATCAAGAAGCCCCCAGAATCATAGCAAGATTCACAGAGACTCCAGCTCAGCCATGTGATGGAAGAAGATTTATAGACAAAAAGAAATGAAGACAGAAATCAGCAGGGAGGTGCAGAAACAGCTGGATTGGTTACAGATTGGGGTTTACCTTATTTAAACACAGTTTGAACACCTAAGAGTCTATGAATGGTTGAAGTATGGCCGCTGGATTGCCCACAACTCAGCTATTGCTACAGGTACGTATTCCCAAATCAGGTTTTCAATCTTGTCTATTAAGCTAGGTTTCAGTACATCCATAAAGACTCAAATAGAGAAGAACAGAATCCTTCTTAAACCATATTTAGCTTGCTTTAACAGTTTGAATTGGAAAACAGTTCTGGTATATTATGTTTCATTATTTCTATTTTTGCAGGGGCCATAAAGGGAATAGACTGAATTGATGAGGACAACTGGCCTCCAAATATGTTCATTCAGTTTCCATATGTCAATTTATCAACTCTCACTGGTAGTCTGTGAAGAAATATGGCTACTAGAAAACAGAAAATCACTGGTATTAATAAAAGCAATTTTAAATGTTTACCATTTAGTACTTGAATAGCTTTGTTAAAGAGATGTACTCGAGAATACTATGGAGAGATTCTTATTGTACTCCTTACCTGGATATAATTATGATGCCAGAAATTCAAATTTATATTCAACAATATGGTTTTTCAACCTTCAATATTACAAACATCTAGGCAGTGTTTATTGTATGCACATTTGCCATTCTCTAAAATGAGATCATTCTAAGCATAAATTATACTCCATCACTCAAGATTATAAACATTTATAATAATCATAATATTCACGAACATTTCCCTGCTCTCAAATCAGTTGAGAACTAGAGCTAACAGGCAAAGTAGATACAGCTACAAACAGCGGGAGCAAATGTTTCTGGCTGACCTACAAATAGCTGTACTATAACTTAGGAAAATATAGTCTCGCTTATAGTGTCTGAAATTGAGTTTCCTCTTTAAAGGACAAAATAATTTTCGAAAATATCTGAGTATTATTCTGTGTAAAAAAGATCTCTGTTTCAACTGGCTGGTTGAATTGTATTTCTTTATTGTGCTTGTATTCAATTTTCTATTTGTGGGTGGAATTTATTATATTTACCAGTTTTATACTGAATGAGACAGAAATCTCATAGATTTATTTTAATAAAATAAATTTAATAAAACTTTAAATTCCTTGTCATTAATAATAAAATGTATATGCTTTCTCTAACAAATCCATACTTTATTATTTAAATCCTGTTTTCCTTCTTTCCTCACTCACATGGATTGTTAATTTAAATTCTGAAATGAAGCCAGTTAATCCATAAACATGGACTGTGGGTAATGTTGATATTATGTGTAAATTTCTCAGTGTGTGTTTCATGGACCCAGCAGCATCAGCATTAGCTAGGGACTTGCAAGGTGGTGTGTGCCTGTAGTCCCAGCTACTTGGGAGGCTGAGGCAAGAGAATCACTTGAGCATGTGAGGTGGAAGTTGTAGTGAGTCAAGATGGTGCCACTGCACTCCAGCTTGGGCAACAGAGTGAGAAGCCGTCTAAAAAAAAAATGCAAATTTACGGGAACTATCCCAGACCTATTGAAACAAAAAGTCTGTAGGTACAGTTTAGCAATCTGTCTTTCAACAAGCCCTTCAGGGCAACTGTAAGGGACACCAAGTTTGAGAGCCTGGTCTGTTGCATGCCAGGATACTCAAATGCTGTATTATCTTATTCCATACAGGGAATGTATTTGTTCAAGTGTGGAAGTATGCCCGAGGTGTTTAAGGAGGTGGGTTGAATCTTTCTGCAAATGTTTTAAATAAGTTACCTACCTCATATATGTGAACTAGATTATTTAGATATATGGGTCCATACTGACCCTTAATCCTATCTGCGATTTACAGATAAGAAATCCCTACCCTATTTTATTATGTGTTGTATTTGGCCCATTGGTAATTTTTTTCTCTCCTTAGACTCAGTTTTAACTATTTGTTGCAATCTAAACATAGTGGCCTTTTCTTAATAGATAATCTAATTTTGTAAGAGATACTATAGGACAGGAAGTATGCCTGATTCTTTTACAACAATTTGTTATCAGTGATGCTTCAAAACAATTCTTCGCATAAACTATCATTATTCTTGCAGCTTTAATGCATTATAACTTACAAAGTATAAAAGCCACCTACATAAAATGTACAACTCAAAACTTTTCAGTAAATTAGTAAAGTTGTCAAGCCATGACCACAGCCCAATTTTAACACATTTCCATTGTGCCAAAAAGATCCCTCATGCTCATTTCCAACCAGTTCCCACTCCCGCCCCCAGTATCAGACACTACAATCTGCTGTCTCTACATTTCAGGACATTTAGTGTAAATACAATTATATAATATGTGGTCTTTGTGCCTGGGTCCTTTCACTTACTATGTTTTTGAAGTTTATCCATGTAGCTTATATCAAGCTTTTGTTCCTTCTTTTTTGTTAAATAACATTTTGTTTATCCATTAATCAATGTATGGACATTTGGGATATTTCCAGTTTTAGGTTCTTATGAATAATATATCTGTGGATATTTACATACAATTCTGTAAGGATACATAATTTTTCATTTTTTGAATAGTAGAACTGTGGAGATACATGGTAAGTTTATGTTTAACTTTATAAGAAACCGCCAAACCATTTTCCAAGTTGACTGTACATTCTCACCAACAATGTATATATGTTTCAATTTCTTCACTCTGTCTTCAACACTTTTTATAGTCTATCATTTGATTACAGCCTTTCTATGGGCATAAAGTTATCATGGTGTCTTTAATTTGCATTTTCCTAGTGACTAATGGTAAGAAATACTTCATAGGCTCATTGGTCATTTATGTATACCTACTTAAATATATTGCCCATTTTTAGAATAGGTTGTTATCATATTGTATAGTTCTACAAGTTATTTATATGTTCTGGACAAATGTTCATTATCAGATATAATTTTTACAAAGATTTTTCTCAGATTGTGTTATTTTTAATTTTCCATTGTGGTTTTTAGAAGCACAAAAGTTTTTAATTTTGATGAAGTCTAATTTACCATGACCATTCCTTTATAGATTTTGATTTTAGTGTGTCCAAAAACTGTTGGCTAACCCCAAATCATGAATATTTCCCCTCATGTTTTCTTCTGGAAAGTTTATAGTTTGGGTGCTTACATTTGGACTTATGATTTAATTTGACTTATTTTTGCATATGCTGTGAGGTGACAGTCTATTTGCTTTCTGTGTGTCTAATTTTTCTGTATTCTTCTAGTCTTGTTTTATTATTTCTTTTGGGTTAAGTAGAATTTTTCTAGTGTACTACTTTAATTCCTTTGATGTTTTCTTTGTTTCATTTTGTGTTTAATATTTTGTTATATTCTTTCAAAAAATTATTTTAACAAAAATTAAATTGTGCATACTTATAATGTACAGTATGTCATTTTTTGAAATACGTATATATTGTGAATATGTATACAATGGCTAAATTGAGCTAATTAACATATGTGTTACCTGACATGTCATTTTTGTGGTAAGAACATTTAAAACTCCTCTCAGCAGTTTTTCAAGAATACAATATATTGTTGTTAACTGTTGTCATCACATTGTATAATAAATCTCTTGAACTTATTTTTTCTATCTAACTGCAATTTTATATTAACTTGGCAACATCCCCCCCAACCACACCCACTCCCCACCTCCTGGTAACCATCATTCACCTAGTACTTCCATGAGTTCAAACTTGGTATGTTCCAAATATAAGTGAGATCATGTGGTGTTTGTCTTTCTACACCTGGCTTATTTTATGTAACACAGTGTTCTCCAGGATCATTGATGTTTTCATAAAGGAAAAAATTGCCTTTAAAAAAAAGCAAAATACTATTCAATTTTTGTATTTATGTCACATTTTCTTTATCAATTAATCCTTTGGTGTACACTAGGTTGATTAACATTATTTTTGAATAAAAGATCTATTGCTTATTACCAGCTGCCATCTCCATCACGAAAGTGTATGATAAATATGAAATCATTTTTCAAAACCTAGCTTGAAGCATGGTAAGGCAGACTTTATTCAGCACTATCACAACAGCTGTAGGGATCATTGCCATGGGGTCTTGCAGTGAAGGAGAGAGACTGGGTTCAACTCTAAACATAGCCTGAGTCAACTGGGGTTTGCAAGCCAAGGAGCTGGATGGGGTCAGAGGATGGAAATCACTAAGAAGAAGTATCAGGGGAAAGGGAAAGTCTTGCTAAAACATCAGGACTGGATTCTTGCTGAAGACAGGCCAGGGTGATCAGAACTGGGAGATGGTGGAGGATGAGAAACCTGATCAGAGATGTCAAGGGTTGAGGTTCTTTAAACTGACTTAGCAGTGCTTTTTGTTAAACCTAGTTCTTACAAGGCAGTGCACTAATGGGCCTACGAGAAGGCTCACGAACCTGACGGCAACTTGGCCAATCAGAGAATCTTTATCAGCCCTCACCCTTGTTCAAGGAAAGAAAATACATTCTTGTTTACTTTGAAAAACATACGTCTATATTCCTGTTGGGTTGTCTTTTGTTTATAAAGAACAAGTTGTGTTATCTGTTGGAACTTGGTAGTAGAGGATACTTTGATGGAAAAAAAATAAAATTTGAATTAAAAAAAATTGAAAATTTCATGCTGAAGGAAACAGGACATGTCAGTGACAAATATCCTAAAGTATTACTGAAAATAAGACTGATTTTGGGAAAATTAAGTGAGGTGTTCCAGTTTTTAAAACCTGGATCTGAAATCTATGTTGAAAATTCTGTTTCCAGATCTAGTTTGAGGCACTATGAAGGATGACATCAATTGTGCTAAAACTGAAGCAAGAACAAACATCAAATTTATGATGAAGCTTGTGTGGAAGGATGGTGAAATTGCTGATACTTTACAAAAATTTTACCATGTCCAAAAAAATCAGTAGCACTTTACAAATGGATAACTATTTTTAAGAATGGCCAAGGTAATGCCGAAGATGAAGACCACAATAGCAGACCATCTACATCAATGTGCAAATATAAAATTATTAATCTTGTTCATGCTCTAACTGAAGATGACTAACAATTAGCAGAAAAAACAGCCAACACCATAGACATTCCCACTGGTTCAGCTTACACAATTTTACTAAAAATTAAAGTTGAGCAAAATTCACTCAATAGGTGTCAAAACTGCTATGCCCAGATCAGTTGCAGACAAGAGCAAACCTTCCAGTAGAAATTTAAATAAATGTAACCAAGATGCTGAAGCATTTCTTCTAAGAATTGTAATGGGAAATGGAATGTGGCTCTACCAGTACAATACTGAAGATAAGGCTACCAAGATATCGAAGTGGTCCAGTTAAAGAAAAAGTGGACTGGTCAAGAGCAAAGGTCACAATAGTTTCTTGGGATACTCAAAGCACTTTGCTTGTTGACCTGGAAGGCCGAAGAATGATAACAGCTGCTTATATGGGAGTGTTTGGAAAAAGCCAAAGCTTTAGCAGAAAAATGCCCAAGAAAGCTTCACCAGAGAGTCTTTCTTCACCCCAACAATGCTGCTCATGCCTCTCATCAAACTCAGGCAATTTTGCAAGAGTTTTGATTAGAGATCATTAGGCATCCATCTTACAGTCTTGATTTAGCTCTTTCTGACATTTTTTGTTTCCTGATCTTAACAATTTTTAAAGAACACTCATTTTTTCTTCACTTTATGTAAAAAATACTGTATTTACATGGTTATATTCCCAGGACCCTCAGTTCTATAGGGATGGACTGAATGGCTGGTATCATTGCTTACAGAAGTGTCTTGAATTGATGAAACTTGTATTGAGAGATAAAGTTTATATTTCTAAAACAAAACAAAACAGAAAACCTAGCTTGGCTAATGCTTTCATTTAAAGACTTCCCTCATACCACTCCCCAGGTAAGTCTCCTATACCTGCACATTTTTTCAGTAATTATACTTATTACAGGGAGTATTCTAATTTTAGATTCATTCTGAATCTCTATGAACTTATGAGCTTTCCAAGACTTTATTGTCATTTTCATCTCTGCAATCTCAGTATCTACTCCAGGAGCTAAAGAGTTCTTAGAGGTTACAAATGTTTAGTTTGTAGTTTAATGGCTAACAACTCACAAAACTGGCATTAGATCTGAAGTCCACTCATTCATAGTCCGGGTCTAGGATAGTTTCAATTCCTCTTATACTTCAGGCTTCAACTTGAACATCATTAGTTTCTACAAATCCAATTTGCTAACCATATGAAGAGTACAAGTCCCTTCTTTTATGCACCGGTTAGCATCCTCTACTTTTATTATAATACTTATTTTATTATATTTGTCTGATTGTTTTCCTTCCCCAGCATAATCATTATTTTTGTAAGAAAAATGGCCATATTTACCTCTACATCCCAATCATCAAGTACAGTGTTTAGTACAGGGAAAAGACTCAGCAAATGTTAGTAGAATTTAGTTTAATTAAATCAAACCAACATTTGAAGTTAAACTATTTTGCTGAATTGTGGGTATAATATACTCAAGTTAGATGTTTATTATTGTTGGTCATAAGAGCTGGATAGATTTCAGAAAACTCCAACAGAAGGTTATAACTAACTGGTACAATGAATTTCAAACAGATGGTCAGCAACAATGCCAAGCCCTTTCTTATTGTGATTTCTTTGATAATTATGTGTTGAGTCTTGACATGAATGTGGTTTGATAGCCAAAATAGTCATCATTCATTGCATTCTTTTTTATGAGAACCCAGAAATCAACAAATGTGATGGTTCAGCTAGTTTATATTGGCAGTTTTATTTGAATAAATCATTTTATTGGAGAATTTTTACTTGTGAGTTTTTATCAGTTGTCAGTCATTATTAGGGAATATGTAGGTTGTATTTGTTAAGATACTATTTACGTTGTTCTGGCAAGACCATCATCTAAAACAGAAATTTTGTCTCATGTGGTCTGGTGTGTAGAAACCAATTATGGTTTTATGCCTATCATTGAAATGATTTTTCTATTGTCTCTCATGTGATTATAATTTTTTTTACCTTGATCTGACTGTTTGGTTATAGAAACCTTAAGGAATTTAAGTTTAAATGAAAAGTACTAATAATGTAACAACTTTGGCTACATGGTGAAAGTCACCAGGATAACTTATAAAACTACAGTACTCAGATGCCACCTCAAAGCAATTAAGTCAGAATCTCATGATAGAAAAGAAAATGAATTTCCTATACTGACAATAAATATGAACAAATTCCACTATCATTATTTCAGCATGTTCATTCTGTTATATTTATATTTCATAAACTTCAAAGTACTACTAGTAATACCAGAAACCAGGTGTTTAATACATTCTTATATCATAAATAATTTTTTAAAATCATAGTTTAGGATCATACTATTGACATATTTTAAAATATCTCTCTAGTGGCCTAGATTCCTGCTAGCACTTGGTACTTTTTGGTGCTTCTAATGTAAAAATACATTAAAACAGGGCAAATGAAAAGTCCTTTTGAAACCATGAAAAGAGAGTCAAGTATTCCATTTTATTATTGAATAATGTTAGCTTTATTATTGTAGTAGAATACAGTATGACATAAAATTAAGAGCTTTTGCTAAACTCTGTAAAGCAACACATGCATCTGCCATAAACAACCTTGATTCATGTTAGGTTTTATTGCCACTTCACTGCACTAAAGTGCAATAAACATTCAGTGTCATCTTTTTAAAAAATTTCCTGGGAGTAAACAGGAACTGTCCCCTATAAGAGTGTATCTTTATTTTGAAGGAAGACTTAACTAGTATTACATGGTTTAGCAAAGCACTGTAGAAAAGCTACATAGAATAATTTGTTTTTGATAAACTTTGCAATCATTTATACAGTAAAGTACTATCCACATATACTAACAAACTAAGAAATGATAGAAATGCAGTCATTGCATAGCAGAAAGCAGACTAATAAGAAATATTCACATCTAATGAGCAAAATACAGACCAAAAGTTAGCCATGAGAAGTCTGGAAGGTAAAATGCTCTCAATAAACACATTAGGATAACGCCGAAAAATAACAAGATAAACAGCAACATAGAAGTTAGAGCCATAATTTATTTTATTTTCTATACATAATATCTACACATGATATCGGTGGATGAAATGTCCTTGATTCAGCCTTCATTGGCCTAGCTTGTGAAATTTAGGCAGGACCAAATCAAACAATGAAGCACATTTAAAAAGAAAAGTGTGTTTAGGAAAACACAATGTATTTTCCTATATCATTGGATAGCAGCTTTTTGAGAAAAACATTGCTCAAAACTTGGGTTTGGATCCCAACTGTCTTATTTGGCAATTATGCTAACAGGATTATGCTGTAGTATTCTAAGTGTGTTTAGACCATGACTTGTGGATTCTGAACACTAAATTTAAGTATCTGTTAAACTCTATCAGACAAAAGGAGACTTCAAAAATACCTTCTGCATAAATATTTATCTCTAAAACATCTGGGCAATAACGAAACAGACTAGAATTTTTATAATGAAGTATTAATGGACCTCTTTTATTTAAAGCCCTTACATAGTATACCTACAAATATATTGCTACAGTATAAATGAAATGTAATAATATTACTCAATAAAAGCTATTTTCTGTACATTCTTTTATGTATTTTATATTTAATGCTACATATGGTACAACACTTATTGAAATAGTTGGTATTAGCAAATATGGCAATAATATATAGTTCATTTTCTAGCTCCAACTAATGCTTTCCATTTTCTTTCTATAATACAATAGCCTAAAATAGGGAAATGTGTGGCATGACTTGAACAGATAGCAACTGATCACTGTATACTAGACAACAGTTTGGAAATTATAAGTTTGTCTACATAAATGGACTTCATACCCATATGTTTTAAGTTCCATGTGGTTCCTACTTGCTGTTCTGTTCTTAAATGCGGGCTCTAAATGTATTTCCATAGCATTTAACAACATTCTAACAGCTAAGAGCAGTGATTCTTACACAATATTTTAAGAACACAATTTTAAAAAAGTAAAAAATGTACAATCTCATGCTGGTATATTTACATATATCGTTTATATATTCTATTTTTGTTTGCTAGTCATAAATTTCAATCTAAAGCTTTTAATGTAGTTATATAAAAGAATACATTCAACAATTCCAGAGCTTGCAAAATATTTTTGCCCTTCTAAAAACATCTTCATAATGAGAACTGAGTGAGTATTGGGCTCATGTGCTATCTGAAAATAGGGTGAAAAAGGGAATATTTTTAAATTATTTTAGTTTAGTTTCTATTGAGTATACGTGTCGGTTAAAATTATTCTTCCTTGAGTCTAGTGGTAAAAGCTCAGATGAAAGTGAAGTAGCCTATTTAAAGCATTTGTCTTCATTGGACTAAATGTGCTCTACAATGAGCAACTGCACCTTTGCCTATGAAAGTTCCATGAATTTTAAAATAGCATTTTATGACAAAATAATGCATTAGGCATTTTTTTTTTTCAAAGAGAAAGAATAGGGATCTTCAGCTTTGGAAACAAAATGTTAAAGCTATACATCAGTTTAAAAAGCAAAACAAAAACATAAGCACACCATAGTTTGTGTAATAAAGACACAGATTATTAAATTTTTCTTCATGAAACATTTATAATTTATCCTTTTAAACACCTTCACAGAAAAATATTTTTGACATATACAGTATCTTTTTAGAATAGTTGGAAATATATATCTACAAATGACTTAGGGGTTATAGTTAAGTGTTAATTTTTTTCTACTTTTCCTTGTATCTTTGAACAATCTTCCCCCCTTTTCTCTCTCATTCTGTCTCCTTCTGACATGACTTTGCTCTTTCACTTGCTCTCTCAGAATCCTGTCTCCAAGCTGCATAGTCTGCTTTGCTCCAGACTGCCAGACAGGGGTCTCTTGTTCTTAAATGAATTATGAAAATAAGGAAACTTTCAAATTCTTTAAGACAGAGGCAATAAAGCAGATGGGAATTACTGCGTTGAGAACATAAAGAAATTCCCAGTGCAGAGGACTGAACAACAGAATGTGAGTAAAAGATCTATTGATGTGGTGTAGGGGCTTTTAGCTGAGGCTCTCTGTTTAAATACGTAGCCCAGTAGACTAAGTTAAAGATTCCAAATAGCAGCGGGAAGGCTATTCTTGACAGTCGGTCAATTTTGCTGACACTGTTAAAGGTTTTCTTGGGTTCTGGTGGTTTTGTTTCGGGCTTGACCTCTTTGGGTTCTATGGTTGCACTTTTAGCAATGGTGGCTAAGCCTGGGTCACCCCTGGCCAAATTAGGGGTGTAGCTGGTTGCTGTTGGAGCATAAGTGTTGTTTTTCTTAATAAGAGGATCCTTTACTTTCTTTGGCTGTAGAAAGAAAGAGTAAAGCATTTTGTTTAGTAAACAGTCAGAAGCAAAATTATAAGTTGCTGAGCAAGGTAGTCCTTAATTTGGAACCTAAATCTGTGCTTTATTTAAAATTTTAAAAACATAATTTATGCCTGTTTTATTACAATACATTTTAAATGCAGACAATATTTAATAGCCTTTTGCCATCAGGAAGTGGAGCACCTTAGATTTTATTAAATATAGTAGATGTTACCACTACAGAGGATTTTTTAATCTAATGCATTTGTGTTAATTATGGGATAAACACAGTTAAATCAATTTCTTTACTATAGAACTTCTAAGCTTCTTTACTATACTGTGACCAGGAAACACAGTATGCAGCAATATTCAAGTGGGCTTCACCACAGAACTAAATTTTCAGAGAGTATCTTAAAACACTAATATTCTGTAGAATAAAGTTTCAGAAAAGCAGCTGTCAAGTGAGTCCTTCTAGATTATTTCTAAACATCTTAAAATCTGTCTACGTCTCTGCTCTTCATCACAGCATTCCAAAGTTCACTTGCATTTTGACATGCATTTTCTTCAAACCCTGTAAATAGAGCTTTCCTCCCAAGCTGTAACATAAAACCCACACTCTGTAATAGGTTCTAATTGAGAGAAGCAGTTATTAACGTAACTTGAACATTTTCTACCATGAGGCATTTCTTGGTAATTTCTGTGTGTTATGATCCCTAAAGCGTATGTTTATTTTGGAAAGAAAAAAAATGTGCTTGCCCCTGACTTCGCCGAAAACTGGGGATGGTTCATGTTGCAAACTCAATTTAATTGAGGCATTATGGTTATACATTTATGACCAAATACTTAGGCTCAGAAAACAACCAAAAGAATATGATTTTCAAGGTATGAAATTATAATGCACTTGGTAAACAAAGAATTTGAGCAATTTTATTCGCTCCTAATATCAGCTTTATTAAAACTGCTCTCAAATAAATAGAAACCATTGGAAAGCATATTTGACCAGAAGTGATCATCTTCCTGTCTCTCCTTTATCTCCCCAACTTTGTACATCTATTCACCTAAATGACCTCTTCTTTAGTGATAACAAAATTATCGTGGCACTTAATTGTTTATGACATAAAAAAAGAATCCTTATTATTCTCCATACTCCATCCAATACCACAGGTCCAAACATCTCATTTTGTAGGTTTAAAGAGACTTAATAGTGATGTACTGCATTTACCTTTTCTGGAACCACACTTTTGCCATCCCATGCATAACCTCTCTTGGTGAAATAGTTTACTGTGGCAAACTCAATCAGAGCTGAGAACACAAAGGCATAGCACACTGCAATAAACCAATCCATAGCTGTTGCATAAGCCACCTTAGGGAGGGAGTTTCTGGCACTGATACTCAACGTTGTCATGGTGAGCACAGTTGTTACTCCTGTAAAGAAGAAAAAAATAAGTGATGTCAGTTTATACTATGAAATTTCATCACGAGAGGACAGCCTACTTGAACAAAAGGAAGTCAACAGTATCGTGACAGGATGTGGTTTCTAAATCATCCTATTTTGGTTTGGAATTTATGAGTCTTAATTTAACTGCAGGGTAGTCTGTGATTCATGGAATGGCAGTATTGAAGAGGACATCTTGTAGGAATAAATTTCTCTGCTCTTGAGGAGCTGTTAAGAAGATAGTAACCTCCTTTAAATGGGCAGTTTGAACACAGTGTCCTGGATAAGACAGTAAATAACATTCCTTACTGTACCTAGTTCTTAATATAGACATCACAGATCTTCACCACCTGTAATCTACAAGAAACTTCTAGATGCTCAGATCTGTTTAATATTCTATGCACTCCAAATATATAAACCAGGAAACCAATGACTTTTTGATAATTGATAGATAATTGAACAATCTGGGGATAATTGCCACATTATTGGCTCATGCATTTACACTACTTTTCCTGATTCAAAAATAGCTACTTTTTAAAAAAATTCCTAAAACTGACAGAGACATGTATGTATGTATATATATGTATATATATATATACACACACACACATGTAGAGACACACACACTCACACATATATATATAAATCTACATTTTATGTTACTTGCTAGACATCACACAGCTAAGAAGTAGCAGTACCAAAACATTTGAACACCAGTTTTTCTGATTCAAATGTTACAACTTTTTTTCTTTCTGATAAGGCTGCTTCATCTTTTTTACTCTGCAAATTCATCCCTAGTGATTAAAATGCCCTCTATTCAAAGAATTTTTCAAGTTGGCCCATTTTAGCTTACTTGTATGATTATATAAGCTAGTATGGGAGAGATGATGTCCTCTAATGTTCATTTACCAAATAGTGTCAACCTACTATATGTAATGTACCGTACTCAGTACAAAAGTATAATACTGTCAGGTTCCCTTTAAACTATTTGAAAATGTTTAAAAACCAGTTCACAGTAACCCATTTCGGGGTGGATCAGGCTACATATCGTAGAAACAATTTTGACCTCTTCCAATGACTAGTCTCAGCCCTACCACTTATTAGCTCTATGACCTCTGCTAAGTGATTTAACTTGTAGGGACCTCTGTCCCCATATCTGTAAAAGGGATGACTTGTCTTTCATTCTTTCCACTGTCTATACTATTGTTGAAATTCTATGAGAAGGACATTTTTGCCCAGTCACTCACAAGACCGTCATGAGGATTAAATGCCCAGTCACTCACAAGACTATCATGAGGGTATATTTGGCAGCAAAATTCAGTCTCCTGAATTTACATTCATATTAACTTGAGCAAGTATTAGGGTAATTAAAAGTCCAGGGCAATCCAGTTTCAAATTCCTATTCTATAACTGCTGGATGACCTTGAGAAAATTGCCTTAAAATCCTGAGCTTCTGGGGTTTATAATTTTTTTTCTTGTAAGTTGATTTAATAAGTTTAACTTAGAGGGTTATTATGAATATTAAATAAGGTAATGCAATGAAGTGTTTAGCAGTTAGCCTGATAATAAGGGCAAAATTAATTACAATTGACGACTTCAGTCCTTTTTGATAAATCTCTAATACAATACAGTCCAATTTTTTTTCAAATTTTGGTTTATGTAGGCAAAAGTAATTTGGGAATGAGTATTCTTAAACCAAATGTGTCCATAAATTAAGAGCAGTTAAGAAGAATAACATAAAGATACAATTGTGCCATAGGAAAACACAATTCCTGTTATAGGAAAAGAGAAAAGAGCACAGATTTGTTGAACAACTTTGAAGTTCCAAGTACCGAACCTGACAATGTATGTATTTTATTTTATTTGTCTCCCTTTTTAAAAAACAGCATTACTTTCCTTTCCTTGTACTCTTATTTTATAGACAACTGAAGCTCCATAAGAGGAAGTAAATTTGCCGATGCCATACAGCTGGTAGGTGGTAAGACTGAATCTCAAACTTGGATGTATTTGGCAGCAAATTTAAGTGACCACATTGCCTCCAAATGAGAGACAACATGGAAAACCAAGAATATGATCTTTTAAGGCATAACATAAACTTTGACTGCTTCATTCTGGATGTCTTTTAATAAATGGTGATGAAGCACAACTTTTGTTTATTTGTTTTGTTCTTTTGTTTTTTTTAATCTCTACAATCCTCTTAGACATCTCACAGAGCTCAGAAAATTGTGCTGAGTACAAACTAAAAGGCATAGAAACATGTGTACAGCACAAATGTTAAAAAGTTAAAAGTTCAGAAAATTATATTTGTGATTCTAGTGAACTTAAAATATTGGCAACACATAATAACTTGAAACACAAAAATACTTGTCACAACTAAGTTTGTTGAGTTTACAGACATATAGCTCTGTTCACCAAAGGCCATGAGTCAGTTGAAACATAAGATTGCTGAAAATGTTAATAGCAATGTTTTTTGATTTATATACCATTTAAAATGCTGTAAAGAATTTTCTAATCGAAAGGGTAGAATTTGTTGGAGTGGGAGGGGGAAAATTACCTTTGAAAGAATCTTTTTAAATATAACGTAGTCATACTACAAAAATAAAATAAAACAAAACATAAATATGTCCTGTGTTTAATTTTTTTAAATTTCCTAGGGAGAAAAGGCATACTCATACAGAGATAAACATCTTAACAAGAGTTAGTCTTTAGTGACTGCATTGCTAGTTAATAGGAAAGAATGAGTATGTAATGAACTGCTCTTTTGGTTTGTAGCTGCAATTATTTTGAATATTAATTTAGCTATATGTTTAGGTTATTGTCAGAGCAAAGACTAGGTGTTTGCCAATCTAGAAGCGTATTGCCAAGCTGGGAAGAAAATACATGTATCTGGTACTTGTAGCAGAGTCTTCCTTTTTTTCTGAGATAACCGAATTTTCATATCCTACATTTTATTGAAAGATGATATCATAGGAATATCCTAACATGAATAATCCTCAGTTTAGACTATAAGCTTCTTAAGGCTTTTATCCTTTAGCACAGCCTCTTAAAAACAGCAGGTACCTAGTTGATATTTGTGGAATGACCCTTGATAATTGTACCTTTCAGCAATAAATATTCATTTGTGATTTACAAATGATGTTGACCACAATACTCCCATTTCAGTTGTTGTCATTGTAGCAGGATAGCTCAGAGATGATGATATGATATTGTCATTAGGCGAACAGACTCCAGAACTAAATGCTAGGATCTTAGTCCTGACTCCATCTAATAGCTTCTAACTATGGGCAGATTACTTAATCTCTTGTTCCCTAGCTTTCACTTTTATAAAATGGAAATAATAATAGTAGACAGAATTTGTTTCATGGTTAAATAATATAGGTTAATTGTATAGAATAGTGCCTAGTATAAAAGCATTTGATGAGTATTATCTATGATTTTATGATTACTCAATTTTAAGCTTCAGAATGCAATTTTCATAAGGAGAGTGGTGGTCTATGTTCAATTCACTACTGTATTTTGTGTCTAGAAGGTATTGTAGTGGAATCTTTCATTTTTATCATCCTGAAAAATACAGTTGAGATAATATGCTGGGATATAGGCAGGAAATACCTTTTTATATGCACACTCTAAAATAATACATTAGGAAAGAAGTTTTCCTATTAGTAAAATGTTATTTACCCTTTAAACAATGCGTCATTAGATTTCTTAACTTGAAGCATGTAGATCATTACAATGAATGCCTGTAGATCATTAAAATGAGTGCATGTAACTCTACAGAAGTGCACACATCAGGTAAAGTGAAGTATTCCTATACTGATATGATGGTCATTAATTAGGTTTCCCTACTTAAAGAAACCCTGCTTTTTATGAATGTAAATAAATAGTTCTGCTGATATTTTCTAAGCTTCTCAAGCAATGCAGTGATTCATGTTATGTATTCTAAATATATTATTTAAGTATTCAGCTTTTATTCATGTATTTTTAATATGATGCATTTTGTGCCTGTGTCCCTGATTTTTATCTCAAAATATCAAATCAAATGTTCATTAATATCATCTATTCATATATACTAAAACAACATGCTATTTAAATAATTTTTTTTGAAAAAATATACCATAACAAGAGTGGCAATTCCTTGAACTTTTCTGTTGTATGAACTTCATATTTGAGTGTATAATGATTTTTTTATTTCTCTTTGCAATGCCAGAGATATGATATCACTTGTCCTCTATAGCCTTCCTTGTGTGTGTATCTTGACTTGCACTTACCAAAGACAGTTCTTGCTGGTACAGACTCTCTGTTCAGCCAGAATGAGACTTGTGAGAGAATCACTGTCATTATGCATGGCAGGTATGTTTGAATAACAAAGTAGCCAATCTTTCTCTTCAAGTGAAAATGAGTGGTCATAACGACATATTCTCCTGAGAAGTAAAATAGACAAGAAAGTTGAGCAATTTGAAATTGGAAAAAAGTTATCTCTGAGATTTACTATGAATATCAAAGACCTGGGAGTTAGACACACCCTTTTTCCATGTGACATCCAGTTCTTGGAGAAAAAAGTTTCTATCCAGAAAATAAAATAAACATTCTTAACACAGAGTGAAATGACTCTGAGGATGAGACTGAGGTTCCAGAGTTTTTAAATGTATTCTCATCTCTTAATTCAAATACATCACATATTGAAGGAGCTAATCTGAGCTTATATTTAAGGATTTGCTTTTCAATCCTTAAATTGACCCAGAAGGTAATATGCTAAACCCTGTGACATACACCAATGGGTCAGAAACAGATCAGATCTCCAGTGTGTTCATTACAGAGCAGATCCACAATATCTACTGAAGAAGCTTTAGTGTGTACGTCAGGACAGTTTAATTTTAGCTACAGCACTGCATTAAGTATCTCTTTGACCTCAGATGAGTAATTTAGCGTGGCCTGATCTACAAAACAAGGAGAGTGGGCTAGAATCTATCGTTTCTCAAAATTTATTTTCCAGGATCCCCTGGGAAACTTTTGAAGAATACATTTCTTCAAATCCCACCTAGATTCACAAACCTTTCTTTGAATTGCCAGGAAAATCTGTATTTATAACCAGCTTTTGAGTTTGTCCCAGTTCCTAGATTAGTCTGGGAAACAGTGGGCTGGTTAGGTGCTCTCCATGGTGCTTAAATACTCCAAATTCTGACTTCAGTTACAGGTATGAAGCAGTAGACACACAATCCAAATTGCAGGGGAGTCTTACTTTTTCTTTTTGCTTTATACTTTCTCAGTTAAAAATTTTAGAATTGTTTAGCCTTATTCACTCAGAATATAGGGTTAACTATCTGTAGGTGGATAGGAGAGAAACAGATGTGTTATGGCTAAGAAAGCATCATTCACTTTAGAATACACCTTTCTCCCTCTTTTCTTCTCCGAACTTCTTCCTACTTGACCTAACATTTTTATCTCAGTGTATGTACCTCAGACCTCAGCCCCTATAATGTGACTATCACTGTTCAGAAACTCTTAATCTTGATAACCAAAACCCTTTTCTCAGTCTTGGAGCTGGAGCTGACTACACACCTTCTTCATGGTTTTAAGTAATGCCTGTCCCTACCTTATTTAGCGCAAACTCTTAATTTCTATTTTCATTTTTTATCTCAGTTTTAATTTATTTTGCTCACTTATTGATTATTTCAATAAGTTATTAAATTCTTTATATTTTTCACATCACTCTTCATTTTTCTTCAAAGTAAAGGTAGGATTCCTAAAGAAAATGAGGTATAATTCTGCCCTCAGCTCTCTTTCTTACTTTCTCTCATCTCTAACAAGAAGTTCTTCATCTCACCCCTGCTTGTAGTGTCATCTTTATCTAGATGTCCAGATGGCTGAAAAATTTACATCTGTTTAAGTGACCACATCTTCAAAATAACTGTTATGGTGTATTCCCAAATCTATACTAGACAACATCGCATCCCACAGATACTGGTTTTTCACTGATACCACCAATTATATTTGTTCAAAACTCTCACAGCTAACTTTTTCCACAAAAGAATGACTAGCACACAGCTATGCTGCTTCTTCACTGGTATCCTTTCTTAATAAATGGCTCTATTATCTGTCTGTTCACTTAAGCTAAAAACCCAGAATTAATCCTTATTTGTTAGATAGTTCTGTGGAAAGAGAGAGGAAGGAGTCAGTTGATCATCACAATTTCAGTTCCATTTGGGTATCATTGCTGCTTCTATCTCTTCTTATCTCATGGTCACTGTGTGCATTTCCTTTGTAGATTGTGTCTTGTTTGCCTCCAGTCCTTTGTGCCTTATTTGTTTCTTGTTTGGCTCTAGTCACATCCTAACTCCAATTTTTTCTAAATTTTGATGAAGCGTGATTTTTCACTTGTGTGATTCTGCCACCTTTTTCTTTTTTTTTAACTTAAAACACATCAATGGAGTCCAATTAATAACATTAGGCTTTCTAAGCCTCAGCACTATTGATATTTTTGACCAGATAATCATTTATTGAAGGTGGCTGTCCTACACATTATAGAATGTTTAGCAGCATTCCTGCAGTCTACTCACTAGATGCGAGTAGCAAACAGTTGCCCCTCCATTGGGTGACAGTATAAACTGACTCCAGTTCTACAAAGTAACAAGCAAACTTTCTAATCTGTGCTTAAGACTACATATAGCATAGCTCTAATAGGCACTGAATTCTCTTGTCTCTCCAAACACTTCAACATCACAGTATCTTGGCCCACAAAACTCTACTTAACATCTTCTGCAGCTGAATATTTTCCTCATCTATAGGTTGGTTCCAGCCCAAGTATCAAGTTCTCAGTGGAACAGAAATAATTGTCCTATAGAATAACATAATAGCTTTGGAAGAAAATGAATTTGACTTCAAAACCCAGATCTCCTATTTTCTTGCTGTGTAGACTTTGGCAACTCACTTAAACTCTCTTATCCTTAGTTTTCTTGTCTACAAAATAGTCAGAAGTACAATATAGAAACAATAAAGAATAATGGCTCTAATTTACATGATACTATTTAACCATGTTAAAATGTTAAATTTTAGTTTGTTTCTCCAATTCTTCACACTTCCCCTCAATAAGAATTCATAGAAATGTTAGTAGAATAACACATCCTGCTTTCTTTAGCAAAAAATTATCTATGCACTTATGCCTGCTTTCATTATTAATTGCTATTGATAATAGTACCTGCCCTTTGCACACTTACTGTGTTCAACTTTATAGCTCTTGCTTATATTTATGATAAAATCTCATACTCTGCATTTTAGTTATTTAACTACACATATCCCTCCCACCAAACTGAAAACTAACTAAAGAGAAAAATAGTTATTTGGTTATGTAGCATGACTGGCCAAAGCCTCAGTATTTAATACCTTCCTATAATGAAAATGGATGCATGAGGCTTGTGGTCACTTAATCAAAACAAAGTTCACAAGCATCTTTCTTTTAAAGGATAAATGAAATGCTAACAGATTAATTTCTTATTATTTTCTGTGTATTCCTCTAGTGATATATTTAAGGTCATTGAAAAAGAAAGAAGTGATACAGATTTGAGAAAACTGTAGAAAAACAATATTCCCAAAACTCTGCTAAAATATAGTCTTGTGTGAACATACCCATACTACACTTCACCATCTCTGGGACATGGATTATTATTCCTAACAATTCATTCCATTGCAGCCTGCAAAATGTCACCAGCTCAAAGAAAAACAATCCAGCTTTATATAATGTCAGAAAAATGAGTGTCTGTATACATTCCATTATCTTTTGTTGTTCTCAACATGACATTTTTGCAAAGATCCTGAAAAGAATATAATTTTGGGCAATCTGAAGAGCTATTATTTGACATTATATTTGTTTTACAAACAACTTTTTCAATAACAGAATACGGAAGAAATAGAAGGAATTCCAATGTTTTGAAACGTTTTCCTAAATGAAATACAATTTTAAGAGTGTTGGCACAAAACTTTTAAATAAGGAAGAAAAGGGCAACGATGTCAAAATCATGTTGCAATAGCTTTAAAATGAAAGAAAAACACAACAAAAACAAAAAACCCAGTCACCTAAATTGGATTGAAATAATATGTCTAGACATCAAGTGCTTATGCACTAAGCATGTCGAATTATTTTCCTCTAATTCAACAGTCTAGGAGAATTGTAATTCAAATATTCTTACACTTTAACCCTGAAGGAAGCTTGTAAATTCGATGTGACAATGTTTCTGATATATTGCAATACAAAAGTAAGGAGAGTGGAAGAAAAGAAACTCATATAATTTTCCAAAACAGTGCTAAAGATTTGTTTAGATCTGGCTTTCAGCTTTTGCTGTCTCAAATATTAGTTAGTTGAAGGTAAATACCTTGTTTGGGTTCATTTGGCTTCAGTTTCATGATTTGTCCAATTAATATAATAGTATTTAACTTAACTGTCTCCTAGGATGATGTGAGGATAAAATTAATATGCATGAAAGCACTTTTTAAAAATTCAAGTTCTATGGAGATTCACAGTGTAAAGATTAAAATCACAGACATGTATTCTCTCTCTAGCTCATAGAATCAACCACTTGGTCATTCAACAAAATTGTATTGAACATTGATTGCTTGTGAAACTGTCGTTTTCCTTCCAAGTTTTCTAAACTTGGTGTTTTCTACAGATACTAATATTGCAAAAGGAATTTTCTATCAAAAATGTTATTGAGAAAGTGGTAGTTACTTTTTTAATTGCTTCAGAGATTCTAAATAGAGATAAGGGAGCACTGACTATAGTTCTAGATCACTTAGCCTCTCTGGGGCCATGTCCTCATTTGAAATATAAATGGTTTGACCAAATGACCACAAAGTCTTTTCCCCCCACCCCCAGAACTTATGTTCTATAGTTATAATGATTTCTCTGGAGATCATGTACTAGGCTTTATAAATGTGAGCACCTAGGCTCTTTGAATGAACGTTGATCACCATTGTTACTCCATAGTCAAAGAAGACAGCTGCTTTTCTTATTATCTTCACCCTTCAGGGTCATCAGTACATCAACTCATGCAGAGAGGACTCTGAATCTAAAAAAGAGAATCTTACGATGTTTCTTAGTCATCTCCTTTAAGGATTAGCAATAGTTGGCTGGGTGTGGTGACCCATGCCAGTAATCCCAGCACTTTGGAAGGCCAAGGTGGGTGGATTACAACGTCAGGAGTTCAAGACCAGCCTGGTCAAGATGGTGAAACCCCATCACTACTAAAAATACAAAAAATTAGCCAGGCGTGATGGTGGGTGCCTGTAATCCCAGCTACTGCAGAGGCTAAGGCAAAGAATTGCTTGAACCCAGGAGGTGGAGGTTGCAGTGAGCCGAGATCTTGCCACTGCACCCAGCCTGGGCAACAGAGAGAGAGTCCGTCTCCAAAAGAGAAAAAAAAAGGGGGGATTAACAATAGTCATTCAGAAGAAACTTCCTTATTCACCAAACTAGCCAAATTTTCTTAAGATCAAATGTATTTAGGTAAATATGGAGAACTTTCAGTCATCAGTGTGCGTTTTTAAAACATTGCATGGTATTACATTATTATTGATTTCTGGATACTGATATTATTATTATGCCTAATGACCAATTTAATTATTTTATTTTTCTTTATAAGTCATATTTTATGTCCTTAAATCACTGTAGTAACTTTTGCATGGGCTCTCCTTAAATAATCACTTAGAAAGTATAATGTAGTAAGGGTGAGAAGAGACAAGGGGTTATGCCATCCCTGACACATCAAGTAGAAATGACCTCTTCCTCCTTTATGCCGTCATGTAGTTCCCTTATACTAGCTTTACTATTTATTATTATTATTATTATTATTATTATTATTATTATTATTATTTTGAGGCAGGGTCTCACTCTGTCAGCCAGGTTGGAGTGCAGTGGTGTAATCTCAGCTCAATGAAGCTCTACTTTTCTGAGTTCAGGTGATCCTTCCATCTTAATCTCCCAAGTGGCTGGGACTACGGACATGTATCACCATGTACAGTTAATTTTTATAATTTTTGTAGAGATGGGGTTTCTTCATATTGCTCAGGCTGGTCTCCAACACCTGGGCTCAAGTGACTGCCTGTCTCTGACTCCCAAAGTGCTGAGATGATAGGCATGAGTCAATGCACCAGCTTACTCTTATTATTAATAGTAATATTGGACACTTATTGCATACATTTTGCAAAGCAGATACTCTTCTAGGTAGTTTACATGCATTTTCCTAATTTCCATCTCACAATAGCTCATGAAAAAGCTAGATACCAAAAAACAAACAAACAAAAAAAACCAAAAATTTAAAACTTGTCAAAAGTCACACAGTAAATAATTTGCAAAACCAACATTTAAACCCTTGTGGTATAACCTCAGGGTTCATACTCTTAACAACTATGCTTTCACATCTTACATGTCTCTGTTGCCTGTTATTGGTATGACATGTAGTTAAGAGTACACACCCTGCAGGTCGGCAACCCAGGTTCAAATCCCAGTTCTGCCACTTCCCAGCTGTGTGACCTTGGAATAATGTTTAAACTTCTCTGGGCCCCCATATATCCCATCTGTAAAATGGGGATAATAATATTACCTAAATCCTAGGTTTTCTGTGAGTATCAGATGTGAAGAATAGAACAGTGCCAGTGCATATTAGCTATTTATCTCACTCAACTAAGAGCTTCTGAAGGGCAGGGGTCATGTGTCTTTCATCTCTCTTCTTCAAGCCTAATCACAGATACAGCAAATGAACAAGCGATTTAAGGAATACATGGATAAATGAATGAATAATAAAGATTTATATTGGATTTGAAAACCAACTGGATCATCCTACCCATTTGCCTATTTCTCTGCCACATACTCTGCAAATAGTATTTTTCTGCCAAGTGAATAAATGTACTTAAAAGCAAGACTCTAACTAAATATTCTTTCCCTAAATTTAATGGCAGACTCCATGGAAGGAACTGTACCTCTAATGCATTTGTACTGAACTAGAAATTCAAATATTGTGTTAGGATTTCAATCTTTTCCTCTCTTACATTAATGAAGTGATTTGGAAAATATTTTTACCTGAAAGAGGTGAGTGTGATTGTGTGTTTATGTTTTCATATGTGTGTTGGTGGCAGGCAAGTAGGACAGCACTTTCTAAACTTCCAAGGGGTTTGAATAATTATCTCCCCAGGGAGAATTTTAAAATAAAAGAAGCTGCCCTTTATCTCATCCTTCTCAATGTGTGTGTTCTCGCTCACCATCATTCTCTAGTCTACTGGCAGAAACAGGGAGGTAATGGTACTCAAGGTCATTTATCTTAATGTTTTCAGAGCTCCACAAAGAGATGTAAAATACAGAGTTGCAGACCTTACACAAAGGTCTCTGTTTCTTTCTACTGAAATCTATCAATTTGCATTCTTGGTGAGCTAAAGTGGACCCAGAGGAAGTATAATTCAGTGTGTTATTGTGGAGTTGAAACATACATCAAACTGAGCTCCCATCTGAGAATTTGGTCATTATTCTCCTTGCCCCCCAGTATTCACTTTGTGGTGACAGGAAAAAGCTTTTATTTTATGTAGGTGAACTTACTGCTCTAGCACAGAATGATTACTTCTAATGGACCCAACCCACTACCCTCATAGGTGGCAATGGGTTGGGCCACTGTCTCTCATTTTATTGAATGATTGCATGTTTTTTTTTATTTGTTTTTTTTTTTTTTCGAGTATCCAGAATGTAGGTAGGTTGAAAACTTTGGAAGCCAAAGGTGAAGAAGCCCTCCATTATTTTGACTAAGCCTCTAATTTTGAACATATGGGATACTGGGCATAAAGAGGGTTATAGTGACATGATTAAGGATGCTAAAGATAAAACTAGAGTAGGAACATCCTCTTCTCTAAGCAACCTTTGAGGCTTCATGCATATTTGCACTGTGGACTGCATACTATGGCATTTGAAGTGTTTCCTTAATATTCTCCAACTTCCTTTCTAACAAAAAGAGATGGAGACTTCTTTGAGCACCAAAAATTATGTGTGCAGTATTTGGTACGCCTGGAGCCTAGAACAGTGATTATTTATCCCCCAATATATTCAGACTAATAAAATGAAAAGTCAACCTTTGCAACAATCCCTCCTAGATCATCTTAGGCTGGATTCATTTTTTTATTCATTAATTCAAAATATTTGTTCAATGCCTCCTATGTCTCAGCTACTACAGAAAATAATAGAGGTACAGAAGACAGACGTGGTCTCTGCCATCACAAAAATGTTAATCACAGCACTTACTACCGATTTTGAGAACTATAATTTATGCATTCAATTTCTCTTAGACTTCAAATTCCATGACAGCAAAACCTGAACTTGTCTATCATTTAATCTCTAGTGTCTGCCATTATACCCAGCTTATAACGGCATTCAAGTTGTTTTAAAAAAAAGTAAACAAAGCTTATTTTAGTATCTTTTCCAACATATTATGTTGTAGGAAGGAAAAATCTTGAGCATTTTTCATGTTTTGGAATATTTCAGGACTACAGTAACAGGTATTACTTAACATTTTGAGTATCTGCTATGTAATACTCTGCAATATTTTATATTATTTCATCTTTAATACAAAAATACAGGATTATCATTCCTTAGGCAAGACTAGAGTTTCCAAATAAACAAAAGACTTGCCCAAAGTCACAAGGCTTCTAAGCGACAGGAGCAGGACTTGCATTCACATCTTCCTCACTACAAAGCCTATGACCTTTCCACTATGCCACTTGGATTTGAAATAAGAGAAAAACAGAGACACAGTCTCCATTTTTTAAAAAATAAAACACATAAACATAGCAAGCAAAAAATCGATCCTATTAATCAGAACTCATCCAATAATCATAATAAGAGGTTGACCTATATTATCTGAGTGTGTTATGCTTGTGAGGTTCCCATTATAAAGCCTGAAATCTGAGGAAGAAGTTTGTTCTGAGAAAAATAGCATCACTCTTCTTGTTTATTGCTAAATCATGTTTCCATAGAAATCACAAATAACAGTGAATAAGATCAACTTAAATTTTGAAAGACATTCATAAAAATAATTGTTGATCCTTGTTAAAGCTTTCAGTAATTGAACCTTAGTTAAAGAATGTTGGGGTTTGTGGGGTATATGTTTTCTAATTGTTGCAGTCCAACTTTTATCTATAATTTTCTAGTCTGATGATCACATTTCAGATAGTACAAAATGGATACTTGAATAATAAAACTTTTATCTTATTGTTTGAAACAACTTTAAAGATGTAGGTCCAGCTTTTTCAGAGTATCTTATCTAGTTCTGAGTATAGGATTCGCAAATCAGTCAATATACTAAGATGGATGGCATGCTACCTACTTTTAATTCCAACATGGAGTGATCAATAATATGGTTATGTCTCTCTCAGCTTTAGCTGTGGAAAATGCTTGGCTAGAGATAGAAATGAATTTGTAGAAGGAATTGGTTTTTTGATGTCCCACATATAATAATCACTACTACGAATTCAACAAAATTCATTAACTTATGGTAATAAATGGAGCCTAGAGTATATAAATAGTTATTTATGAAAAGCTTTTAATGTGTCAGGAATAGTGATAAGTACCCTTTATGAATTTAATGTATTTCTTCCAATCACCCTGCAGGGGAACTACAAACAACTGATGAGGTCTGGGAGTAAGGATTTAACTCAGATGTTCATCTCTAAGAGTTCACATAGCTACCTGCTGTGCTACAGTGTTCACATAGAACCAGTTTCTCAATTTGCAAACAAAAAACAAAAACAGAGGCCAAGAGGTATTAAATGACATGTCCAAGGTCACAGATCTACTGAGTTCACATTAGTTCCCAGCTCAACTGATGCCCAGTTTAGTGAAATCTTCTCTTTCTTAGACTTGTATTACTGAAGGACTCATGGAGTTCTCAAAAAATATTTTTCTGTTTCTTCCTCCATGTTTGAAGTAACAAAATGGCACTTACCTGTGCTTGACTGGACAATTCCAGAGTCTACTGTTTGTCCAAGAAGATCATACTGGTTTAAACGTGATCCATCTTCTGCTACAACCACTGAGCGTGCTGGCTCTCTGGTCCATTCATAAACAACTTCTGCTCTTGTATAAGCATCTAAAAGGAAACAGTAGAAAGTTATCCATATATTTTACCACTTCACTTCCCTTATTTAGTCGATACCTTCTATCAGCTTGATATGTTCTATATCATGGTTCCAGAGGGCAGGCTAAGAAAGCAGAGTGCACGTCCCTTAATTTAGGAATTTAGGAAAATTAAAACACATTTTCTATTTTTTAAAGTCATTTATTCACTCCTCCAGCAAATGTTTACAAGCATTTGGACAAAATACTGTGCTGGGGATATTAGCAAGTCTGAGTTTACTCTCCTCTTTGTTATTGATTATCCTTCTTATGGATATTTTCCATGATGATGAGCTAAATTCTATAGCTCTTCATCTCAATCATTTTCATTTGCCTTGTCACTTTGAACTTGGCCATCTCCTAATGAGAGATTAAGTCATAATTCTTATAGATAATTTACACAGGTTGGAGGAGGAGAGTGTGTAGAATGAGAGAGAAAGAGAGAAGGAATTCCATTGCTTTTATGATTTATAGTCCTATAACACCCACTTCACATAGGTTGAAATAACAGTACGTACTTTCCTCTGTTTAGATTCAGAATGAGGTTAAAAATTTAAGAAAATATCACGTTAGAAAAAGCAAGCTGTTTCCAGTGTTTTTGAGGGGAAAGCATCATAGCAAAAGTTGGCCTATGATAAGAGCTTGACTCATTGGCCAACAGCCAACTTCTCCATTAGGCACATTTGTTGCAGGACCAAAGGCCCTCAATGCTTTTAGGAGGCCACAAAAATATTGTAAATTTTTTTGAAATCAAAAGATAAAGTGAATATAATCTAATCTGGATTATATTCATCTTTGTAGTAGCAACATAGTCATAAAATAATTTTACTTTTCTTCTTGGAGGAATGGCCTCCAAAGACAAAAATGTTTAAGGCCCATAAAAGTCATAATGCATCTCTGTTTGACCCAATCCTCACTCAAATGACCAGGAGTTTGTGTTGTGTCCAATACACCTTTGCCCCAGATAAAATATTATGAGGTATAAAACCATGATTGCTTTTTGACATGAAAATGAGTCTGCCTGAAAAAAGATGTGAGCCATGACTCTCAGTCCCTAAAACAAAGCTTCTAAAGTGATTACTTTTCACGGAGGTGAGTGATGCAGAAAAATGTAGCCAATGTTCCCTGATTTTACAAGGGTGGCCTGCCAGTTTCAATATCATTTCTGCATCGGTTTATAATCAGATGGTTTTAAAAAACAAAATTTTCCATAAGTTTAAGAGAATGAGCTAAAACTTAATTTAGTGGTTCATGAGACATGTAAAAGTAAAAAATCGGTAATTTTGAATTTATCTTTGTTTTTCCTTTTTAATTGTGGTTATCCTCATAGTCTTAAAAAAATGAAAGCATTTCAGCAATGTGTATATTAGGAGTACTGTGTCTATTAGGAGGGCTGTAAAATGTAATTTAAAAATCTCTTAAAATGGCCAGGTGTGGTGGCTCACACCTGTAATCCCCGCACTTTGGATGCTGAGGCAGGTGGATCACGAGGTCAGGAGTTCAAGAGCAGCCTGGTCAATATGGTGAAACCCTGTCTCTACTAAAAATACAAAAATTAGTCAGGCGTGGTGGTACGCACCTGTAGCCCCAGCTACTCGGGAGGTTGAGGCAGGAGAATCCCTTGAACTAGGGAGGTGGAGATTGCAGTGAGCTGAGATCATGCCACTGCACTGCAGCCTGGGCAACACAGCAAGCAGGACTCCATCTCAAAAAAAAAAACCTCTTAGAAGAAGACAGAGCACAGTAGTTTGAGAAGGACCCTATCGTTTGCAATTTGTAGAGAACCACATTCAGTAATTTTTAAAAATATGATAAAATATTACTTTTTAATAGAAGTGTCTTACCTAAGAAGACATAATGAGTTTATGGTAACATGAAATGATTGAATGATCAGTTTGCAAATGCCTCAAAAGTCATGGAGTTTAACTGCATTTTACAGATGGTAAACTGAGGCAAAAAAATAAAATGACTTGTTTAAGGGCACATCACTAATTTCTGGGAAAACCGAGATAAAAACTTAGGATGCTATTCATTCAACTTTACTGTGGTTTATGAGCATTTTTCTAGGCAAAACTGTAAATTAGATAGATTCTCATAAGCTAAGCAAAAATACTTGGTGGTCATGCAATTAGTGATGAAACCAGGTCTAGATCTTGTGTCATTTCACGACAAACTAAAACGCTTGCTTGCATATTGCAGTGCTGTTAGCAACAGTGTCTGCACCCTGTCTTTATATCCTTTGTCACGTGTCGTTACTGGACTGCTAATAGAGTTGTAGAGGGGGAAAAATGTGTTACCACTGACTTTCCATTTTATATGACTTTAGTGTCTCATTTCTTGCAGTTTCATAGATGCACCATTGCATATGAAAATGTGTAGACCATCTACTACAAACATGACATCATTATGAAGGTGCAGATGATTCATTATTCATGCCTGTCCGTGGAAATCTTCCAAAATGAAGGGTAGATTCACATGATGCAAGTTGGAATTTTAAGATGGAGAATACAGATATACTTAAGATCTTAGCAAAGATGATATATCCTACTGTTTCCTTAAATTTTAGTAACCAGAAAGTAGTTCCTATAAAAACATACTTGATTGGAGGCATTAGCATAAGAAAAATGAGGTTAAAAAGATTCTTCAGCTAATTAGTCAATAATTTTTAGTTATAATTTCAAATAAATTATATTGCCCCAGAAAAGTTTTAAAAATAAGACAACAAGGTGGCCAGACACAGTGGCTCATTTCTGTAGGCACAGCACTTTGTAAGGCTGACACGGGCAGATTTATAGAGCCCAGGAGTTCAAGACCAGTGTGGGAAAAATGGCAAAACTCTGCCTTTACAAAAATTTCTTCAAAAATTAGCCACGTGTAGTGGCATGCACCTGTAACCCCAGGTACTCAGGAGGCTGAGGTGTGAGGATTACTTGAGCCCAAGAGTTCAAGCCAGCCATAAGCCATGATTGTGCCACTGCACTCCAGCCTGGGCAACAGAGCGAGACCATGTCTCAAAAAAATTAATTAATAAAATTTAAAAAGACTCCATGTTCAATAAGTGGTGTTGGGAAAACTGGCTAGCCATATGCAGAAAGCAGAAACTGGACCCCTTCCTGACACCTTACACTAAAATTGACTCCAGATGGATTAAAGACTTAAACATAAGACATAACACCATAAAAACACTAGAAGGAAACCTAGGCAAAACCATTCAGGACATAGGCATAGGCAAGGACTTTATGACCAAAACACCAAAAGCATCGGCAACAAAAGCCAAAATAGACAAATGGGACCTAATCAAACTCCACAGCTTTTGCACGGCAAAAGAAACAGTCAATAGAGTGAATCGGCAACCAACAGAATGGGAAAAAATTTTTGAAGCCTACCCGTCTGACAAAGGGCTGATATCCAGAATTTACAATGAACTAAAAAAGATTTACAAGAAAAAAACAAACAAGCCCATTCAAAAATGGGCAAAGGATATGAACAGATACTTTACAAAAGAAGACATACATGAAGCCAACAAACATATGAAAAAATGCTCATCATCACTGGTCATCAGAGAAATGCAAATCAAAACTACATTGAGATACCATCTCACGCCAGTTAGAATGGCGATCATTAAAAAATCTGGAGAAAACAGATGCTGGAGAGGATGTGGAGAAATAGGAACACTTTTACACTGTTGGTGGGAGTGTAAATTAGTTCAACCACTGTGGAAAACAGTGTGGCGATTCCTCAAGGACCTAGAAATAGAAATTCCATTTGACCCAGCAATCCCATTACTGGGCATATATCCAAAGGATTATAAATCGTTCTACTATAAGGACACATGCACACGAATGTTCATTGCAGCACAGTTTACAATAGCAAAGACCTGGAACCAGCCCAAATGCCCATCGATGATAGACTGGACAGGAAAAATGTGGCACATATACACCATGGAATATTATGCAGCCATTAAAAAGGAGGAGTTCACATCCTTCGTAGGGATATGGATGAACCTGGAAACCATCATTCTCAGCAAACTGACACAAGAACACAAAATCAAACACCACATGTTCTCACTCATAGGCGGGTGTTGAACAAGGAGAACACATGGACACAGGGAGGGGAGCACTATACACGGGGGTCTGTTGGGGGGGAGGGAGGATAGTGGGGGGGTGGGGAGTTGGGGAGGGATAGCATGGGGAGAAATGCCAGATATAGGTGAAGGGGAGGGAGGCAGCAAATCATACTGCCACGTGTGCACCTGTGCAACAACCTTGCATGTTATTCACATGTACCCCAAAACCTAAAATGCAATAAAAAAAAAAAAAAAAAGACAACAAGGTTTTGGTTGGTGTTATGAAAGAACTTTGTGGTGGTAAACACTGGGAACAGTTGTTATTTAGTATCAGAGAGCTGCTGATTGACACTATTATTTAACTTTTATGAGTCTCTGTGTTTCCATTTGTATGAGCCACATGAACTAAATCATTTCTAAAGTTGTGTATTGTTCAGAATTAATTCAAATTTTGACCTATTCCTCTCTCTGTGTTTACAATGCTTTGTTTTTGATAATTAGTCAAGAAACAATCATATAAGGCCTTACTAGATTCAGGTTTTGCCTAGGTCTTTATGTCAGAATCCATAACTCAAATCTCCTTTTTTTGGACTCAAAGCCTTATTTGGTGTATTTCTCAAAAGCAGTGAAATGATGACAGCTATATTATGCACATTGACCCTGGGTTATCTGGCCTTATAAAGAGAGCTTTATCCATAACCAGCAAAACGTTTAAGTTAGTCTTTAAAAGCAGAATCTAATAGAGAATGGTAAGGAAAACTGCTTCTCAACTTTAGATTTTATCACCATATGAATCAGGTTGGTTCAGAATATTCATAAACATTTATTACACGCTGTTCCACCAAATTATTGAAAACTCCTCTTGCCTATTCTGTTTTCTGATATTTTGGCAAGATGTTTACTTCAAAAAATGAGTCAAAGTATTTTTAGCCCGCTCTTGCCTCAGTTTCTTGACCTTTGAAATATGCTAATCAGACCAGGTCAGAGAAATGACTTGACCACAAATGGATTGCCCCTGCCTCTTCTCATGCCAGTGCCAGTCAGTGGTAACCAGCCATGCTGTTCTCTTCCACTAAGCATGACCATCAGAGCCTGAAATCCAATGCCTAGTCCGTTCTGTTTCATTTCCCAAAGGTCTTAAACCCTCTTTTCTGAAGCTTATATAGTGAAGAGGCACTTAAAGCCTGAGTCTTGTAACCTTTATCCATTCAATAAATATTTATTGAGAACCTACATTGTATTAACCTTTGTGCTAGGAAATGCTGGACAAAATATGTCCTTCTCTCATGAGGTTACAGTCTCCAGACAATAAAAAAGTTAACCAATAAATAAAATGAATCATTATTGCTGTGATAAATGGTATAAAATAAATGTGCATTGTGATCAACAAGACTGGTGAGACTGTAAGCAAATTTCGATAAGATCATCAGGGAAGGCCCTGGGAGATGATATTTATGCTGACATGTGCAGAGATAGAAGAAGCCAGCCATGCTAAGAACCAAGGGAAGAGTAATCCAGGCACAGTAAAGAGCATATGGCTCTGAGGTGGAAAACAGCTTGCTTATTTTTCTTTAGCTTCAATTTTCTTATATGAGACACTGTTTTCTACTCACTATACATTTACCTCTTCTTAAAATACCTCCAGTGTTCTTCAGGTTGACAATGTGTCCAATTAAAAATATTTGCTTCCAGGCTTCTTTGCAAATATCATTGGCAGTGTGAGACATGTTTGATTAATGAGATGTGTGAGTAGATTTCTATTAGGATTTTAGGGAAAGCTTTTATATGTTTATTATATACTACTCCTTTCTTTTACTATTGCCTTTTATTGTGATTGGAGATGCAATGGTTGGAGTTAGAGCAGCCATCTTGTGATGAGAAAGAAAATCTAAAGACATCTTAAGACTTTTTAAGATACCGAACTAATCAGAAATCTATCAACACTTTCACACATCTTATATAAAATGATAAACTTTCCTTTTTTCAGCTATTCTCACTGCTGAAAGCATTCCTGACTAATTTTTTAAAATGTCATTCATTTTTCAAATTAGGACATTTTTAAGATAAAAGCGGGGGGATTATTGGTATTTATACCAGGCCAGGCACTGTAGCTTATGCCTATAATTCCAGAAATTAGGGAGGTCAAGGTGGACAGTTTGCTTGAGACCAGGTATGTGAGACAGAGTGGGCAATATAGCTGGACCCTGTCTCTACAACAACCATACAAAAAAGTTACAAATCAGCCAGGCATAGTGGTACATGTCTGTAGTACTAGGGACTCAGGAGCCTAAGGCAGACAGATTTCTTGAGCCCAGGAGGTCAAACCTGCAGTGAGCCACGATTGTGCTACTGCACTCCAGCCATATCAACAGAGCAAGACCTTGTCTCTTTAAAAAAAAATTACATGAGGCTGGGCACGATGGCTTACGCCTGTAATCCCAGCACTTTGGGAGGCCAAGGCAGGTGGATCACCTGAGGTCAGGAGTTCGAGACCAGCCTGACTAACATAGAGAAATCTTGTCTCTACTAAAAGTACAAAATAAGCCAGGTGTGGTGGCACATGCCTATAATCTCAGCTACTCAGGAGACTGAGGCAGGAGAATTACTTGAATCCAGGAGGCAGAGGTTGTGGTAAGCCAAGATCACTCCATTGCACTCCAGCCTGGGCAACAAGAGGGAAACTCCGTCTCAATAATAATAATAATAATTATTATTATACCAGTATATTAGGCATAAACCAGTATTGTCCCAGGGAAACTATTATTTGATGTATAATCTTCCTATCTGTAAGGTTATACTGTGGTTTAGATGAACTTATTGATGTACAAATATTTAATATACTGTCTGACATGCAAGTAACAAATAATGTATATTATCATTATTAAAAATGGATCTGTTATTCAGGAGGAAACATAATAGTTCATGTTAAAGAATGTATATTAAATTGGGGAAAAAGCAGGGAGAAGGGAGTTATCACCAAATGCCAGTTTAGGCTATAGTTTTTGAAATAGTTTATCTTTGAGTTTCAGTACAAAATGGGATTTATAAATAAAATTTTCTCTCCAGGACTGATGCTGCTAGGAGCCCGAAGGCCCTTTGCTATTTTCTTTACTTTCTGTCTTCCTACACTACCACTGTTATTCTTCTATGAATCATATCTTCACCAAAATAGTCATTTAGACTGCCTGTCTAGTGAGAACAGAAAATCAGTTAGGTAGTCCAGGAGTTGACTCAGTCCTTGTACATAACTCCCCTGCAGAAAACCAAGAATACATTATTCCCACTCACTCCATGCATGTAAACCAGTCGAAAGCAGAAGGGTAAAGAAAAGATCGGAGAACCTGACTCTCACGGCCATTTTCTCTTGGCTCCTCCAAGGTGTTTCTGAACATTTTCAAACAGCTGAAATCCAGAAAGTTATTATAAAGGGCATTTATCTAGGATACTTTCAAGAGCACTAATGCATATATACATGAATGTCATGAGGTATACAGATGTATCAGGTAGTTTTTTAAGACTATAATTGGGGTATTTGTGTTTTTTGCAAAATCAGGTAGGTGTAGGCTTCATTATTAAGAAACACTTATTGACCTTTGCCAACTACCAACATTTTAATTTGGTAAACAAACTTATAATGATTTTTAAGATCAAACAAGTGTCAGTAAAGATATAAAATTGACACAGTGATCTCCATTAATTGAGAGGAAAATATAATCATGAGGTAGAAGCATCCATACTTCACTTCTTTTTCTATAAACACAACTGCACCATAAATAGAATTATTTCACTAACTAGTTTAATCCGTGCTTTCTAGTTCAGTAGATAGAGAATAACCTGTCTCCTGAAGCCACATTAAAAAGTGAAGTCAAGGAACACTACTTATGGAAAGCCCATGTAGTATATTACTCTTTAAAAATTTTCCTGATTCTCTTATATGTGTTTTTCTCACAGATATAACTAGTTAGAGATCTCTTGATTAACGACTCACAATGAAGAAAAATTAATATAAATTTACTCACAGCTTCCAAATTTTAGTGGGCAAGCATGGGCATCCATAGGAAAGTCCTCCAAATGCATTGGACATTCAGCTCTCACTGTCAGCCTTAAGGGAATACATAGAAACAAGAGTCATATAGATTAGATACTTCTATACAAACAAGAGCCATATAGATTAGATACTTCTTGATAATTACAAGTGGAATGTTATTAGCTGAAGCAAATATATTAACAAAGCAGGTGTAAATTGCAGAGTTATGCTGAGCTGTTAATAATCAAATGATCTAAAAAAACATATTTACAATAATGAGTGAATTCTATCCTTTTGTTTGTTTGCTTTAAGAAGATCGGCAACTCCTGATATTGTATAATGGGCAAGCCTTGTTAGTATTTTCCAAAACAACTGTTAACTAATCCATCCAGCTACAGCAAATTGTTTGACAAAAAAACTAGATGTAAGCAAATAAACACTTGCATAAATACTAATTTAACCTTGGTTGAAAGGAAGACATAGTTAGCAAGGAGGAGAAGATAATTTCTCCTGCTGTAAGTAAGTGCATCTCTCTCTGCTTCCTTCCCTAAAATAGCACCAAATGCATAAAAGAAGGAAGGAAAAGGTAAAGGGGAATGCGTCCCCAGGCTTTGAGAAATTACAATTAATATAACATCTCCATCTAGGATCTCACTACTTGCCAACCAGTTGGCTTTAGTTACAAACTCACCATCTAATGAAGCTAGGACTCTGCTGTGCTTCTCTCTAGTCCCCGGGATGTTCTGCGGGTGTGAAATCTATTCTTGCTTTTTTTTTTTTTTTTTTTGATTGCTAAGAAAAAAGTTCACTGAAATATATTTGCTTTCAGTTTGTAGAAGTATAAGGAAATTTATATTCATGTCCTTCATATGATTTTTAGCAAGTATATTTACCCATATTATTAATAAGCTCAAGAAATGTGGTAAGATTGATTTATAGCCAATAAATCACTAAGTGACTAGAATACCAACTAAAGCAAATATACAAAGTGTAAATTAATGATTAAATTGCATTCTTAAATGATTGAAGAAAGTAAAAACACACTAGCAAAGGAAAATTTTAGGAGATGAAAGATATAGGCTAGATAATGATGAAGAACATTGCATACATGAGAAACCATTAATCAATAAACTACTTAGGATATGCAAATCTCTCCTCAGAAAATTGCCTTCTAAGAGGAATGAATACTGGATTTAGGCTCAAAGCCAAATGTGTGGTGTTTCATCAGGGGAGAACATTTCAAATTTCAAATACAAATAGGTCCTGTTTAGATAATCTAGAAAGTTCTCAACACATGTGTTCATTGGTTCTCTATTTCTATCTTTTAGATTTTTTTAAGTAAGTCCTATGACATTTTGACTAGTTGCCTCAATATCTAAAGTGTCTTTTGAAGCATTTTTTCTTTTGGATGTTTGTGTTTGAAAAGCTAGACATTCTGGCAGCTTTCTTCAAAGACAAAATATTACTGTGTTTGCATGCAATCCACTAAATTGAGGATTTTTGCCTTTATTACCTTTTTGTACTGAAGAAATAAGTGAAAAAAATCTGAATTACAAAGTACATTTGATCAATACTTTGTAAAAACTTATAAGATATAAAAAACTTGTATCTAACAAGTCATCTGGGAATAAATTACTGCTGCTCTCAAGAATGAGTTTGGAAAAATTCTTAATTTCTCATAAATGAGGAATATTTTAAACATCTCTTTTTTCTTTATAAAATTCAAAAACCTTATTTGATTCATGTTTCTTTCATTCTGTCATAAGGTATTGAGCACCTAATAGATGTTAAGCTCTGTAGCAATCTTAAAGATGGGGAAATGTTTATAAAACAGAAATGTATACATAGTCTTCAGTTTGAGCAAAATTGAGAGTATCTATATTCTCATTCTAACCATCAGTGCCATTGTGAATTCAAATACTTCTTCAAATACCTATGTCTACATGAATGTGTGATTTATAAATTTTGTTACTGTCCATATTTTCTGTCTTTTATTGCTTCATTTTTAGTAGAAACGTTGCAGATATACATCTTAGACAGCTTCTAGAAATTTAATCTAGATCTTACTGGGATGCAGGAATATATGAGTTTTATAGTAGGGAGAGGAAGTTCCTTATATTAAATCCACCTAGCTACAGAAAATTATTTAAGAATAAAACTAGATGTAAGCACATAAAGACTTGCATAAATACTAATTCATCCTTGATTGAGGGAATTAGAATGGGTTGGAGAGATTTTTAAGATTATTAAGGTTGAAAAACAAGGAAGCAAATGTTCCACCATGGCTCATCAGCCTGATGACTGCCTACAAGTGGAAGGGAATGAAGTACAGAAACATTCGTTAATGGCAGTGCAGCCATCCTTACCTCATGGTGTACAGCAAGGTGCCATCCTCTGTGATCCGCAGGAGTTTATTGGGCATGGTCATGTTGTGGGCCACTGACTTCTTTCCATTGTGAAAAAACGTGTCCGGAGTCCAGATTTTACTTGCCATTAGGTTATTTAACCGGAGGACTGTCATGGGTCCTTTAAATTTTAACCTTTCATCCTTCCAGCTTTGACGGAAAAATACATCTATTGTATATTCCTAGGTAATTTTGGAAAATGACGAAGAGTTCACTGTGCTGTATTTTGCAATGCAAATATCTAACACAGACAGCGCATAATTTTTGCAATTTTGGAAGTATCATGTTAGCTAGGTGATGTTTTTAGAAGTAAACGTGTGATAGCATATACATGTTGATGTCAGGTGAATCACTGGTTGGTGAAATGATTTTTTAAAAAATACCTAAAATGCCTGACATAATTTTTGGTCAGAAAAATTTTTCCAATTATCTGCTCAGATATGTAAAAGGAAAGTAACACCCCACCTCCACCCTATCACAGCAGCACTAGAAGAAATAGAATATATCACAATTTTAAAACAAATTCATGTTAGAAGGTATTATGCCCAGAAAGAAATGTCTAAATTAGGCAATTCCAGCCACAAAGATAAAGCATAATGTTTTGGGGGCCCTCTCATGGTCTCTGAAAACCTCATGCCCACACCCAAGTAAATTATGATTCCAATATGGGTGTAAAAATTCCATCTTCTTTTTTTGCTAAATAAACTTTTTTTTTTTCACAGATAATGTACATAGACTTTCAATTCTCCTACACATTAAAGAAGATTATGAACACAAAGACTCTGCTTCTACTGGTGATTTGGATCTTTTTTCAAAAAGAAAAAGAACTAAAAAGAATGCAGAGTGTGCTGGTGTGTATGTGTACGTGTTTGTGATTGTACATGTGTATAAGCCACATGAGAAATGTTTGAAGCTCATCATCATTCACAACCAAGGAATCTATTTATCTGAATAAACACAGCATTCCTTATGGCAATACCCAGAGACAAACATCTGCTAATCTGAAAACAAGCAATGTGACTTACCAGCTCCTAAAACTGAAAAGGGTAACATCCATCTTTCATGCAGTACTTGCCACACTGGCACTAAATTTGGAGCTCAATGGTTTGAAGTAGAGATTACCACATTTTCCATTAATCTTAGCATACTCCAAACCAGAAGGAAGACTAACTTGAAAACATCATGCTACATTTTCCTAATCCTCTAAGCCCTGGTACATCTCAAAGCAGTTGTTTTTTAAATCTTATACATATTATCTTTAGGTCCTACAAAATAAACAATGTTTGTGTTTGGGAATTTTGAGTGTGAACTTAATTACATGTCTCCTAAGAGTTTAAGCAATAGTGGATAAAGACTGAATGAAGGTGTGTTCTCTGGCATTTGTTTGGCATTACTGAGCCCTTACTGATCAAGTAATTAACAATTATTATTGAATGTATTATAATGCACCAGATATAGTACTAATTGCTGATTGAGATAGAAACAAGGAAGTGTACTATGATGCCAGACTGTCTTTGTAGACAAGACATGTTACCTTGTTTGTTGGTTAGGATTTGTATCTGGAAGTGTCAGATAAAAGGCGCTGCGCTAAATGCATGAAAGGAATTTACTCACCAACAAACATTTCTTAAGGACTTGGTAAATTCAGCAAAGGAGAACTGTTTAGGCTTGGGCACTGTAAGAAAAACTCATGAAAGAGTAGGATGGGCATAGAATAGTATTTTCCATGAGGAGGGAAATGGGAAGGGAGACTGGATTATATCAGCAAGTGTTATAATGTGGCAATGCCTATTAGGGAAACTGGGCGGATGGATCCACCTCAGGGTGTGCACGTTTTCCTATCTGGATGACAGACAAGCTTGTGAGGTAGGGATACAATACGTGATGAATTTTTCTGTTACTCTGGACTTAGCCATATAAGCTCTAGTTTCTATCCAACTGAATGACTTTAGATTGGTCAAGAGTAGAGAGAATGAATGGCACCTGCAAATCAAAGTTCCAAGATGCCTAACATGACCACGTTCCCATCAATCCAGAAAATTTGGCTCATTTGTTTGCTTGCTCCAAGGATGTTTTTTGAAAATAAGTGGTAAATATAAACTTAAATTAGATTTACTATCGAATCTTTGACAATATATATCTCAAAGGCAATGATTTCAAAAAATTATGTCAAAACTTGCCAAAATCCCATTTATCATGTTTGACACCAGCTTTATTATTTGTCTGTGCTAATTACAGACAATGGAATCCCCAAATTCCTTTAGGATATTTTCCTTCAAATATTAGACCAGTCACGTGCACACACACAGACACACATACACACACACACCCAGCAACACTCACTGAGTAATATTTATTTCCATTTTCTGCACTGCTAGAAGTTGAAATACAAAGTGAAATAAAAGCAGTTGATGAAAATTAGCTTCTGTCTAACCAAGAGTGTAAATATTTGGTCTCCCATTTCTGACAACTCTCCCTGTATGACTGCTGTGGGAGCAGCAGGTAGTTCCCAGAATCTAGTTCTATAAGATGACTTTGCCCCCATGGGTACAGGTCATTAGACCAAGAATGGGCATCTGGATGAAGATTGGCCAAAGCCCCCTCTTTTTTTGTTGTTTTCTTTTTTGAGATGGAGTTTCACTCTTTGTTGCCCAGGCTGGAGTGCAATGGCACAATCTCGACTCACTGTAATCTCTGCCTCCTGAGTTCAAGCGATTCTCCTGCCCCAGCCTCCTGAGTAGCTGAGATTACAGGCATAAGCCACCATGCCAGGCTAATTTTGTATTTTTAGTAGAGACAGGGTTTTACCATGTTGGTCAGGCTGGTCTCGAACTCCTGACCTCAGGTGATCCGCCAGCCTCAGCCTCCCAAATTGCTGGGATTACAGGCATGAGCCACCTCCCCCGGCCAAAGCCCCCTCTTAAGGAAGCTGGAATGAGAGGGAGGAGAATAGCAGAACTGTAGTATAATTGTTATGAATGTAAGTTCTGAACTTGCCTGCTTAGTGGCCTTAGGTAATTATTTCATCCCTGCTAAGGCCTCAGTTTCTTAATCTATAAAGTGGGATAATGCACTCTGTGATTTTGAGAAGTGAGTTGATACTTGTGAGAAAATCTCTTAAGAGTGCCTAGAACATAGGAAGCTCTGAGTAAAAGTTAGAAATTCTTATCTGTCTCCCATTTTATTATTTTATCAACACAAATTTATATTGGGCTTTTATGTAGCCAGTCATGAAAATGTGCTATTTCTATAGAAGGATTGTAGAGAAGAAAATCAGAAAAAAGTAAGGTGGTGAAAAGTTAAGTTACCAAGTTTTTACTTACTAAGTTCAGTAAAAACAGAATGCAAAAGAGGGGACTTCACGGAAGAGAGACTAGACCAAGAAGAAGCTCTACTAAACAATTTGCTCAAGTTTCCAGGCTCCAGCCCCCACCACTCAAGTGAAAAATCTGAGTTGCTCTGTTCAATAGAGTAGGCCCCTGGAGAATGTGAGTCTTAGTCTGAAGATCTGGGACAAAACATCCTCTATGTTCCTAAATAAATATTGTATTGAAGTGTTCCTGCCTGTGCCATTTATTACCATCTGTGTGTACTTTGACTTAATACATTTTAAGCACTATGGAAAACAAGGCTCTATGTTTGTACTGCCTGGATATTTCTGTCAGAACCTAGTGCCCTGGGAATGTTCTGTTTGATTGCCAATTAATGGTTTTTAAAATAAAGTTAGAGAGTTGTCCTAATTTTGTTTTCTATTCCAGATGAAGTCAGATGCCTTGGGAGCTACGGAGTCTCTAGGGCTAAATAGCCTGGGTTCAAGTTGCTACACTCAGCTAAGCAGGTCACTTTCCTTCTCTGGGAAATGTAGATAAGAACAACACTTAGCTATAAGATTTGGCGTGAGGATTAGATGAAATATTATCTAGAAAGCATATGTTGCCTAATGCGTTGTAAACATTCAATCTTGTTATGTTATTAGTATAATTTATTAGTTCTCACTTTAAAAACTACAAAACTGTTCCCATTTTGAAAAACAGCTTTGTCTTTATGCCTTCTAATTTTGATTGTCTCTAAATCACACTGCTTCTTCTTTTACATAAAGTTTCCCAAAATATAATTTAAATAATTAATCTTCCAAAGCAAGGTGGTCCTGTACAATTTCTCCCAGCTACTAGCAAACCAGTGGCAGACCTATGGCTAATCTGATGCTTCAACAGAGCAACTGAAACATTGCCTTGTTGAGAGGTTTTAGGCAATAGGGAATATTGTTGGTTGAACACTCTATTCATTATTCCTATCTGATATTTGACCAAATGTAATATATAAAATGTAGATCATGATAATCACAGGGATAAAGGTATATCCAAAAGCCTATTCTAAGATTTAAAAAACTCCAGAATTGGATTATTAAATCACAATTAGTCTGAACCAGTAACTCAAAGGCATGACACTTATTTTTTTTAAGAAGAGGGAAAAGCTTTTGTTCGCTTGTGGCTTCATTTGGGCATTGTCTTTAACAACTCCTATTGGACATTGACTCTGTTAGGCACCATGCCAGGTGCCAGAGACTGAGATAGAATGACTATTAAAAATTTTACATTATTATAAGTAGTAAAATGAGTATTTCCATCAGTGCATGATGTTCTGAATGTTCATGCCCTCTCTGATGCTTTCATCAATGAGAAAAGAGCTTTGCTAGTGTAAAACTTCTGCATGCTCCCTATTCCTTCACACTCTTCTACTGGGGAAAAGAAAGGAAAAGGGGAATTTGATAGGTGAATCTGGAAAAAGAAATCAATTTTACCTATTTTGTCCTTTTCTCTTGTCTCTTCCATTTGGATGCTGGCTGCCTTTAAGAGTGAAAAAGCCTGCTGTGCTCTTCCATGCTGGAAGTTTTACAAGCATAATCTACACCCCAGGAAAGGAAAGCCAACGCTGCCTATGACTGGGTGGGTTATTCTGGTTTATTCTTATGCCTACTCTCGGCAAACCTATTTGTCTACAGATATATAAGTTACATTCTACAATATCGTAATTATTAGTAATACATATGATATTTTCATTCCCCATGCCTCCTACTCTATTGTCTTATATCTCATAGTTTCAGAACTCAGATAGGAAAGAGCATATAATTTATTAGGTTCCACAATAATTCATTTTTTAAAAATATTATTAACTCCTAAACCTATCATCAAGAAAATGCCTATTTAAAACTTACTCTAAAGTAACAATGAACTAATACTGTCAGAGATGTGAAACATATGTCTTTACATTTTTGGCAACAATTTAAGAAAATAAGATATTTATTTATAAATAAGAGAAATAACTTTACAAAGCAGTACTGTATATGTGGCCAAAAGCTAAAATGTATTTTATAGTCAACACATGTGATTAGAATACAAAATGAAAAGTCAATTTGTTATTGGGCTAATAAAAATAGTTTCATCAAGCATTTGGATCTTGATTTGGGCCTCTGAGGAAGTATAGGATTTAGATGGGTAGAGAGAAGAAGAAATTTCTATTAGGTCTGCATGGCACAATAAGGAGCTCAGAGGAAACAATAATAATAGCTATTATTTATTGAGCACTATCGATAGACACCTTATTTACACATCTCATTTAAAATGTATAAAAATGTTGCAGGAATAGGCAACTATAATAATATAAGCTTAAGCAATTTGTTCAAGGTCATGCTGCTGCTGATGGTAAGATTTGAATTCAGCCAGTTTGAATCCCCGAGCCAGCTCTGCTAGCCCCGACACTGTACTGCCTCACAGAAAGCAGAACTAAAACAAATAATATTGGAAACGAGTGACAAAGAGTGGCAAAATAATTTATGGATTGTATGGAATATAGGCAGAAGAGTTTGTATTTGACCTTAAACATGACTGGGACCTAATAAATGTCCTTAATTATGAAAGTACCATGAGAGAATAGTGTGGAAGACTGAGTTCCAACATGGGAGAATCACAATGGGTCCTCAGAGAGTGGTCAATTTTGTAAAATACATTGCATCACATGATATTTCAATAAAGTGGTCTACAGACTGAATATAATTACCAAATGAATTGTCAGATGCATAAATTCACAAGCATGATTGACTTTTATATATTTCTTGCATATTAGTAATGGCTAAAATTTGTTGAATGGTATTATTAATCACACTTTATACATGAAGAAACTGATCCAGAGAGATATTAAGTAACTTCCCCAAGGATATACCCTTCTGTGTGAAGTAGCTGGAATTATAAACTCAGGCAATCTGGTTTTGAAATCTGCATTCTTAGTTACCACTCTGTTACCTCTCATATACTCAACCTATTTTTCTTTGTCCATTTGATATATTTCAATTCTTGTCTTAAAATCGAAAATATCTAATTATCCTCTGGGCCAGAATTTCCCAATGTTCACTTCACAGAATATTAATTCTACAGAATGTAAACAGGGGTCAAATGACAAAAAAAGGCCTTGAACAAATCCAATTGCACAAACACCAGATTAAATATAGCCAAGCAGGTTTTTTTTTTCATCAGAACTTGTCAGAGGTTTTACTCTGCCATTCATATTTTAAGTTTTATTCTAAATCTCTCTGAGTCATTTTGAAATCAAAATACTTTTACAGTAAGCTGGTGCTAACATAAGGCATTTCAAAAATAGTTTTCAATTAATACATCTTTGAAATATTTATAATGGTATGTCTTCATGGCTACTTTATGATGTTTTGCTTATATAGAATCTTGGCTGTTATTAGTTCAGGAATATTATATAATTTCTGTAGAGCTCTATTAACTCCCATTAGATAGAAGAGAAATTCATGTTAATTTGTTTGGATTGGAAAAAGAGCAGGTATAGATTCATTATATTTCCATTGTTGGCAATAATTTAATGAATGCTTTTTGCAGTGAAGCAGAGTGTTTCCTAGTGGTATTTTAACTATTTTTGTCTAATTCTGGCCAACTTTTACACTCATTTCTTTTTAATAGCCAAAAATAATTTAGAAATCATAATGTTTACAGCCATTCTATAACAGTTCTGGTTACCTGAAAACTAGCATCCTTGAATCAACATGGCCTACTAACTAAAATGAAAGGTAACTCATACTATATGGCTTGCAGGATATTAACCGAGGCAAAGCAATCATTTCAGATACTAAAAAAAAAAAAACCATGTCTGTACTGGTTGAAAACCATGGAAATAGGTCTGATCTGGGAAGCAAATAAATATTTTTCTATTGTATAAATATTATATTACATATTATACATTACATACAGAAAGACACAAAGGTATAGCCAAGACTTTTCAGGTTGCCTCCTATAAACTTAATTTATATTTTTCTTTGACAAATTACATTTTAAAAATTCTCCAAGAAAACCAAAGATACAGTGTCCACTTACCATATCATGGTCTGAAACGGGTCCGAAACTGGTAACGAAGATATCAGTCTTCACTTCAGTTACACGCTCTGATGAAGCAGGAAATTGGGCAAGTAAGTGTCTCTAACAGTCCTTATTAGATCTCACCACCACATACACACACCCAAATTGGAAATTTATTGGCTTTGATTAGCTATTTCTAAAATTGGTCCACTGTGTAGTCCTGATAATTTACTGCTTACACATAAAAATTCACACTTAATATTTTCTATGGAGAATGAAGCCCAAATATGCCACTTTGAGAGGCAGACTTTATGGAAAACTCAGCTGCTGCCTAATGAATTCTTCAAGAATGGACATACTTGCCTAAATAATACTAAACTGCTTCACATTGTAATGAAAACACATTAGCATATTTGTACGGCTTAAACTTAAATATTTTTACATGGCAAGACAGATCCTCCTGGTATTTAAGCTATTCTTAGGGAGTATATAGTGTAGTTTAGCAAGCCTTATTAACTCTTTAAGGACTCAAGAGTATGTTTTATAAATGTTTGCTTTCTTGCACTAACTCATAACTGAGTTATCCAAATTACTCCCTGGGAAAAATATGACAACTTATGTAAGTATCTTCAATTTTCAGGATGAGAAGAACATATGATGGCACAGAAAAAGTTCACTTAATAGATTCTGTTTCATATTCCATGTGATTTTATTGTATTGTCCTCTAATGGCACATATATCAACCAATAAAGCATATTTATTATAGTGCTGTGACAACATAGTCATTTTCCAGAGAAATACTGCCATTCCCCAAGAGATAGGATAACAATGCTTTCAGAAAAGAAAACAATTTGTTGAGGGGTGAGAATGAAAAATATGAGTTTATAATTTTCACCTTTAGCTCTAAAAAATGCAGTCCAGTATCTTAAGCAGTTCATTTATCAGCGTATTGGTATCTCTAAAAAGGTGATTCACCTTTTATAAATTATTCCTTTGAATTTATAAAATGATAATTTCCTTTAGAAATCAGGAGCTGGCCTTTTTCCCTTAGCATTTACTTGTGAAGAGTTAAGACTTTCAGTATAAATTCATCTCAAGAAGGTCATGTTATACACTACATGTAATGTATAACTCAGTTAAAAAAATAATTTGGAATCAGGAATGTTCCCTTCAATAACCAATACAATGTTTTCTGCAAAAAAAAAAATAATAATTGGCTTCAAAATGCTTAAATGAGCCTCTTGATATAGAAATTATCTGCAATTTACCCTTTTAAAAGTTCAAAATGAGAACATAGCTTATGACAACGAAAATAAAGAGTTGTGGTTTTAGAAAGCACTTCCAACTGTAGCTTTAGCACACTGCAGCAACTTTGTGTAGCATGAGAGGCACAATTGTCAGTGCTGTTTCAGCTGCCTCAGCCATACTCCTCTTCTGATGCCCCCATTCTCATTTGTCCTAGCACCATTTCTCTGGTATATGTCCTTCTCTATTACACACATTCTTTCCACATATATTTTTACTAGATTATTTATTTTTCTTAGTTAAAACATCTGTTATTTCTTAAGACTCCATCAAGAGCTCATTTTTTATTAGAAGTCAGGACTGCCTTTCAAACAAAAACAATAATAAACAAAATTTATGCTATATGTTCACAAAAGCAAGAATTTATCATAGTAAATGAGCTCACATTTTTCTCTGCTTTTTTTTTTTCAGTATTTCCCTTTCTGAATCAAATAAAGGTACCATCAGTTGGATTTTCTTTGCTATAATAAAATGCGCCTTTATTATCATGAAGAAAGCACAAAAGACAAGATGACAGACCCTTGAGCATATTTTCACCCTAAATTATTTGTGTACCTTATTGTATTAATTTTATTTCTTATTATTCATAGATAAATTTCTTGCAATTAGGTGTTTTCCAGGCTGGGTGATTGAGAGAATCAAAATCTAAATTATCTTTATAACTAAATCTTGATATGGTCAGATATTCCTGTTATACTTTTTTTTTCTAATTTGTTGACTCAACTTCTCTTTGTTTCCAAGGTTTAACTTTGGTTCTGCTTATATAACAAAGTTTAAGAATTGCAATGAATATTTTATGAAACTTAGTAATATATGGAATCAAAATGTTAATTTTTAGTAATATATAATTACTTTTATTTTTGAGATGCACATTCATTTAGGGAATATCTGTCAATCCTTGTCTGCACACTTGCAGGTACTCAGCAGCCAAGGTCAGCTCTCCGGGAATCCTTTATCACTATTACATAATTCCTAAGTATGGGAAAAGCATAATATCTACACTTTAAGGTAATTCCACAAAGTCCCTAGCTTTACAAAATAGATTTACAAAGGGTGTTAGGAGCCACCAAACTGTATTATTTAGCATGATAAAAAGCCCTGAAGGAGAAAGCTGAGCATTTGGCAAATATATGGGCTTTTCTCTCTGTTATTTTAAGATTGCTAGTAGATTACCATGCTGAAGAATAGACTAATTAAAAGGCTTAAAAGTGTGTTTATAAAGATTATTGTGCCAATAAAATACAGTACAAGACATAGTTCAATTTACATCCATATATAGCCATGTATAATTGTTACTGTGCCATTTAAAGATAAGGCAAAAATAGAAATAAATTCACATATATGACTAAAACCACGTTGAGAGTTTATTTCTTTAATATTTTATCATTTCTCCTAAACTTATTTACCATACCAGTTCATCATCTTCAGTTATTTTATCTTATTTTCTACTAGACACTTGCCTCTGAGACTTCCCAATACTCACCATTCCAACATCACTAGACAAGTGCCCTGACTGGGTGTCCCAACATGAGTCTCTTGAAAGACCTCACCATGAACACTAACCTTACATGTATCCTTCAGGAGTTCCCGATTTTTGCTCTCTATTTATTATTTTTCTCCTTCAAGCATACTCTCAATCCCTAGGCTTTATGTTGCAAGATTTGTGGCATTCCAGGGAATTTTCCTTGTTTTCATGTCTTTCTTATTTTTCTAAACTTATATTTTGAAGGTTTTTTTTTCTAGCAACATAATGTATTATATTATTATATTATTATATACACCTCAAGGATACCTCAATACTGAAATTTGCCTGTGGGAGGTTGCAGTGACCAACTACTAAATGGAAGAGGGGAGTGAAGACATAAGAAGAGAAAGAAGCAGGGAGTAATGATATTCTGCATACTAACTAGAACTTGGGGCAATAGAATAATTTGAAAAGGGGAACAACCACTTTTCATCCATTTCCCCCTCTACTATATCTCCTTTGCCACACGCTCAAGAAATTCTCTTTAATTTGATTTGTCATCAGCTTTTAGCAAGTGTCCAGTGGAAAAAAAAGTTTATGTGGCTGGAAAACTCTGCTAATTATCTAACGCTGTTGAAAACATTAACATCCTAATGTCTCTGAGAAATCATGTCTTAAATAAATGTGGTCAACCTTGTTTACCCTGTCTCCCCAAATTATCTGAGACATCTGCTCTAAGATATCACAAAAGCTTTAGGATGTGCTTGAGGCTATATAACAATATAATACATTATGTTCTCGGGAAAAAAAAAAACCTTCAAAATATAAGTTTAGAAAACTCAGAAAGATATGAAAACAAGGGAAATTCCCGGAATGCCACCATTCACATAACTCCACTGAGATATGGTTTGGATATGTGTCCCACTCAAATCTCATGCTGACCTGTAATCCCAAATTTTGAAGGTGGGGAATGGTGAAAGGTGTTTGGATTTTGGGGGTGGATCCCCATGAATGGCTTTGGCCATCTTCTTGGTGATAAGTGAGCTCTCTCTCTCTGAGTTCATATGAGATCTGGTCATCTTAAAGTGTGTGGCATCCCTTCAATGCACCACCCCCCACCCGCCACAACCCGCCCCCCGCCCCGCCTCTCTCTCTTACTCCAGCTTTTGCTATGTGATACATCTGTTCCCCTTTCACCTTCTGCCATGATTGGAACTTTCGGAAGCTCTCATCAAAAGCCAAGCAGATGCAGTGCCGTGTTTGTACAGCCTGCAGAATTGTGAGCCAGTAAAATCTGTTTTTTTTAATAAATTACCCCAGTCTCAGTTATTTCTCCATAGCAATTCAAGAATGGCCTAACACATCCACTTTCTATTCAAATATATACTTCATGATTTTCCTCAAACCACATCCTCACTTAGTCCAGTATATTTTCAATAACAAAGGATAGTTTTCCTAAACTAAAACTGTATATTTCATGATAGTTCACCAGGAATTCTCCAAGTGGTTTATGAAGTCATTCTTCTTCAGGATAGAAGGTTTATAATCCCAAGTACAAAGGCTTAAGATAGGGCCGTGTTGTGAATCAAGTTCAGCCAAATTAAAAACAGAGACATAGTTAACTCTTTTTCTGTGTCCAAGAAAAGGTGGGTTGAAATTATGACCTCTTTAGCCCCATGACCAGACTCAAATGGAAAATGTGTGTGTGTATGTGTGTGTGTGTGCATGTGCGTGTGTGTGTGTGTGTGTGTGTTGACTGAGATCTAGGGGAATTCTTCAGGAACCTTCTTTTTCTCCAAGTGCTGAAAAAATTTAATCATCTTAACCCCTCTTCCCAATGAGATACCACAGAGTATAATTATTTATTATTTGAGGAACATTAGAATCTAAATCATGTACTCTAATACCAGAATTTATTGACTAAGCACCATATTCTAAAATGCTATTAGAAATAACTGGAAAGTACCTAAGGACTTTCTGCAGATCACATGAAGAAAAGTCAACACATTTTTTATGCTTCAATTATATTCTAAAAGCATACAACACAAATCAGAAACTTCTAAGAAAGTCTATCTAAAATTATTATACACCTAGTCAAAGCTAAATATGAGTGAGCTATCAATATAACTAGGAAATTGTCTGAAAATGAAAATCAATTAAAATAACATAGTTGGAAGAAATGTTCAAAGAGATAATTAATCAAAGAGTTTTAAGAAGATTTTATTCACAATAGTTCTTCCATGTCATATGTAAAAAAGAAAGCCAAAACATTCTGGTTTTTGAAAGAGGATCTCATTCTGTTCCTGGGCTGTAGTGCAGTGACTTCTGGCTCACTGCAGCCTCAACCTCCTGGGCTCAAGTAATCCTTTCACCTCATCTTCCTGAGTAGCTGGGACTAAAGGCACTCATCACCATGCCCAGCTACTTTTTAAAAATAGAGACAAGTCTCCTTATGTTGCCCAGGCTTGTCTTGAACTCCTGGGCTCAAATTACCCTCCAGGCTCAGATTCCAAGGGTGCTGGGATTACAGACATAAACCTCTGCACCCAACCCAAAATATTCTTTAAGGATAAATGTATATACCTGTGCAAGTTTTTTAGGGAAAATCATTGAATGAAGTTATTAAAAAAGAATCCTGATGATGGTGGTTGTCACTGCAGTTAGAGATATCTCAAAATAACACATCAACATAAGTGAAGAATTTGGTGATAAATCTATTAAATTCAGTCTTTAAACAAGCACACCCTTCAATGTGTAAGACACATACATTTGTGTTTATACATATGTATATACACACTATCCATGTATAAACATATATATAAATACTATATTACATTCTCTAACTCCCATACAGCAGTTAAACTGTTTTTTCCTGGGAATTTTCTACAATGTTGATATCCTGCTAAGTTTTGAAATAACACACATTTTGAATCAGTAATTCAAAAATATGAGATTAGTACTGGAGGCAAAAATGAGAAAACCAGAGTAGTAAAATAAGCAGTAAGCACATTAGATTAAGCATCTGAACACTCAGATTTAAACTCTGATTTTTCTCGAGAACAAGCTGTGTGATTTTAGGTACAATCCTGTAATCTCTCTGAGTCTCTATTCTTACATTCTGAATGAAGAAATAATACCTGCTCAAATGACTACATAGCATTGGAGTGAAGTTCAAATAACATTGTGGTGCCAAAAATACGTTGAGAGGCATCTGTTGGGTACATTAATTTAGTCAATAAATATTAAATATTTTCTATGTGCCACTTAGGCACTATTCTAGGTGACAGTAATACAACGATGAGTAAAAGTGAAAATGCTTCTGTTCCTCTGTAGCAAAACTCACACTGATTTTAGGAAAAACATATTTTAGATAGAATAGGAGATAGATAGAGATGTAAGTGCCTATATAATTATGCACAAACACGTATACACACATTCTGCTAATTAAATTCTGATTATAAATGCTCTGAAAAAAATGTGTTTGGAAGAGATAAAACTTGAACTGAGACTTTAAAGATGGGAAAAACTTAGTAACATCCAAATCCAGGGAAATACATTAAAGAGAGGGGGAAAAAAAAAAAGAAGCATGCAAAGGATCTGAGGTGAAAATAAATGTGTTATGTTTAAGAAACAGAAAGTCCAGTATATCTGGAGCCTGGTGATGCTGATGATCTTGGTACAAGATGACAATCTAGAGGTAAATGGGACCATATCTGAACAGCCCTGTGCATTTCAGCTGGCAGTTGACCTTTATTTTAATGCAGTAGGAAGCCTTTGGGTAAAGAAATGAAATGATGTTACTTGCATCTAAGAAGATAGCTGATGCTGTGTGAATAGTGAATTGTAAAAGTGACTGTAATAAAAAAAATGGAGGAGGAAATGAATAATGAAGAATTGTAGGTAGTATTTTATTAGTAATACTATCACAACCGTTTATTTAATATGGCATTGGCCATATTTTTCCTGGAAATGCTATCTACTGAGGAGCTCAGTAATATTCACTAGACCCAGTTCTATGGGTTCATACTGATGAAGGAGGCCTATTACCTTACTTAAACTGTTTTGTGTCTGTTGATTCACAGAGGTAGGCACTACGTGGAGACTAAATGGACTGACATTAGTCATTATAATAACATGTATCTCAAAACCCTACTTTAAAATGGTCCTGTTTGGAAATTGAAAATATCCTGGGCTCCTACATAAACATCAATGTATACTCCTGGATAAGGCAATATTCCAGCTCCTTGCTGACCTGCATGATTTGAGTACCATTTTTGTACCCCGTCCTTCATCTCCATTCAATTCACACCTCAGAAAAACTGAAAACTTTTCCCCTGGTGGTTATGTAGAGCTACTTAACTTTGGCTGTTTTCAGCTACTGAATCTGGATATGGGAGTAGACTCAGATTTCAAGGTGTTTGACCAATCCTTGATTTTTTGGTGTTTTGGGATTCCAAGAACTCAGATGATACAAACATTTCCTAGGAAGAAAGGTCAATACTGTTGCAGGACCTATTTATCTTATTTCCACTGATAAATTCTCTCCTTTTACTTTAATATGAACAGTTTGTATTGAGAGAGAGCTAACCTTTAGAGAATGTGCATTTTGCTGTTGGAGAAATGGGTTTCTTCTGGCCAGTAGAAGTCTTTTTTAAATTTTTATAATTTTTAATTTTTTTGAGTACATAATAGGTGCATGCATTTGTGGAGTACATGAGATGTTTGGACACAAGCATGCATTGTGTAATCGTATAAGTCTTGATCAAAATTGTACAAACTGCGATAACTGTCAGTCATCCTATTTCCCACTCTCAGAGTAGCATTTTAGTTATACTAGAATAATACTATTAACAATCTTACAGACATGCCATTTCTTAGGGACTTGCTTTCTCTTAAGTTTTCCAAAAATGGCCATAGGTGACATATAGCAAACAAGATTCTCATCTCAGTAACACTACATTATTTTTTAAATTTATAATTCTGATTCTGCCAGAAAAAAAAGCAATGATCTATAGACAACGGTTTTAAAAATCCCATGTTGGCACTGGAATCAACATGGGAAATGGAAACTATAAAAAGGGTCAAGAGTAGCTACACTACAAAAATAAACCATGGTTGTTTACTAATACTGTGCCCTTTATAATTTGGACATAGTTGCAGTGGTTGACTTTTTAAAAATGTTTTCATTTTTCATATTTGTGGATACATAGTGGGTGTATATATTTACGTGGTACATGAGATGTTTTGATATAGGCATGATGCAGAATAATTACATCCATCCCCTCAAGCATTTATTCTTTGTGTTAAAACAATCTAATTATACTCTTTTAGTTATTTTAAAATGTCCAGTTATGTTATTATTGACCATAGTTACCGTGTTGTGCTATTAAATACTAGGTCTTACTCATTCTTCTTATTTTTTGTACCCATTAACCATCCCCGCCTCCCTCCCCACATTACCCTACAGGGTCTGATAACCATCTTTTTACTCTCTGTCTCCATGAGTTTAATTGCTTTCATTTTAGATCTCACAAATAAGTGAGAACTTGTAACATGGGTGCAACTGAAAGTGATTGTGCTAAGTGAAATAAGGCAGGCACAGAAAGACAAATATTGCAGTGGTTTCATTTTATCTCAGGAAAATATTGGCACTGATCAGGTAGATGGTTTACATACAACAGAAAAGATGAGAGTATGAAGTTTTCTAAACATGCTAGAACATTATTTCAGGTATTTAGGTTAGATTCAATAGACAAGCTGGCTCCATGAGCTAATAGTAGATCTCAGCCAGTAAATGTTAAAAGGTATTCTCTATACATTTTAACAATTCCTCTTGGGATTTTGGTAACTACATTTTCTCTGAAATTTAGCTGAATTATGAACTGTTAAGATATAGTATTTCTGTGGAAATGGATTGCATTTTGCCAAAGTCTGAGCATCTGCTCCACACCTTGCATTAAAAGCAACAGAGAAAATGACAGCAAATTCAAAAGGAAGGATTCCAGAGTAGAATTTCAAAACATAATACTAAAGGCTATTCTCTGGTAAAGTAAATACAACAGCAAGGGATTGGATAAACCTAATCTTCTTTTAATTTTTTTTTTTTTTTTTGGAAATTGTCAGTAATTTAAACTTTTTATTCTATCTAATGCTATCATATTGTGACAGAAATTACTTTGTCCCTTTTTTGAATTTTTTAATATAAATTCAAAATAGGTATTTTAACATTAGTTGAATATGAACAAAATGATTCTCTCTAATCTCAGTGTTACATGGCATATTAAAAATATAAAAGATCACATGAATGTCAGATATCTTATCTCGAGATAGATTGAAGTTGAATTTTAAAAGAATTAAACTATGCTGCTTTCCTTATCCTTGGGTCTTCTAAGCTTTATAAAGTGGCACAAAAAATAATTTGTTCTTTTTAGAGCACTCTTAGTTTGCCACTTTTTCTTATTTTTATGTAAAGAAATGGAACCCAAGACCCAAGCCAATTCCCTAAGAAGCCAAAAACATCTTGCCAACTGTAGGGAATTTCCCACCCAGTTGCCTTGCGTTAGGAGTTGGGATTTCTTACATCTTAAAGCTGAGATCTCTTGAAATAATTGGGTTAAAGGTTAGTCTTAAAGGTTTTCTATTGGCATACAAAATTCAAGATTAGAAAAAATACGATAATAAAAAAAAGTCTGCTTTGAGGTATAAATGATTTTTTAAATAATATGTTGGTGTTTAAATACATTCAGACATAGCTCCAGTTACAAATGCTTTGTTACTTGATACTGTCAAAGAAAATCTAAAAATGAAAACAAAACAAAACCCCCAAAACCAAAAAATCCAAACCTACAACACTTACAGAAAAAAAAGAATATGTTAACTAAATTTCTGTTAAAAGTATAGCAGGAATAAAGATAGTCTGTTCTCTAGCTACAATTTTACTTCTCTATCATCTACCTCTCCACTCTTCTCTCAGGGTTTGTCGTTTTAGGAATACACATCCATCTCTGTTTCCTTTGCTGTCTTTACCTATGTGGTTTGATGACAAAACCTTTGAAAGGCATTTATCATCCATGATATCACACATGGATGTTAAGTTTAAGACTGATGTAGATCATAATAACAATATTTCCAGGAACTACCTAATGGTAGTTAGGGAGAGAGAGGGTGAGAAGTTCTTTCTTTTGAAATTCTTTCATTTAAGACCTCATTTTTTCAGCTATATCATGTTTGTGTTCTCGTTAAAGAAATATCTGCCCTAATTTGTTTTCCAAGAAGTGAAGTGAATGTGTTCATAGAATAAAATGTCTTTTGTAAGTTAGATGGGTGAAAATGAGTATGTGCACAGGAGAAGGAGAAACCCTTAGCTTGGTTGCATGGCCTCTTGGTGATAAACTGTATGTACATCAGTGGGGCTCACCTGGGATTTTGGCTAATCATAAATAAAGTGTAGCCTGTATATATGGTGGGGCAAAAGGGGGGAGAAACATATCACTTGAAGAGGATTAAATATCCATAAAAGCCTGATTATCTTCCTTCAAAATTCAGCTTCATATCTCTGTTTGTGGATTATTTTTGTCCCACAACCAAAGTGAAGGGGAAGCCAATATGGAAGTAACTGAAATTTCATGCAGATGGGTGCAGTTCAGCAGGAGCAGTATTTAATTTTTTAGGAAGCTGGAGAACATCCAGGATTCCTTCATTTATTGTAATACAGGCAAAAAGGAAAAAACTTGGGAAAATGAATTTCCTAGAAAAATTTCGGTTTCATCTTGATTTAAAACTAAAAGAGCCATATAAATTGATCAAAGGACACTTGAGTCTTCCCAGGCTCATGAGATCAATTCCTCTCTTTTATCATTTCCTCTCTGTTGCTGTCTTTCGCTTTCTCAATTCCTCTCACTCCTCTCTGTTCTCTCTTTATTTTCTATCCTCTTTTGCTTTCCTTTACTTTTTTTAACTTTTTCTTTCTTCTTTTCCCATTTTTCTGACTTTTTTCCTTTTTCCCTTATTTTATTATTCTACACTGACCATGCTTTAGGTAAGAGTGCTTTCAAAAACATTATTCAGCTTCTAGTTGCAAGAAAGAAGCAACCCCCCAACATCTTACCACCAAAGAGATTATAGACAAGAATTAATTTAGCAATTACTAATAATTTTTATTTGTATTTTCTGGATACTGATTATTTTAACTCGTGTATTTAAATGTTTCTTCACTGACATTGTACATAAATTATGAACATAGCTAACTTATTTTTCTCTTTACATCCCAAATAGACTATATTAAATTTTTAGAATTCCACATATTCTAATCTTCTGTAGCTCTTCTACCTTTAAAAATACCTTCCTAGAGATTTCTCTTTATTAGTCATCTTTTTATTTGCAGTTTCTCATGATTAATCTTATCCCTGAAAAGGCAGCTTTTTAAAATAGTTTTACAATATTTGCAAACTGTTTCCAGTCATCTAGATTAACCAAGTTATAGTTTGCATTTCTAGTTATTGAACCCAAGGTATATATCTACTAAGAGCAGTGCTACACCTTCTGATGCGGTGTGTGTTTCCAAAAAAACAGGTCATGATGAATTTGCAAAAGAAGAGTTTCTTGTATTAGTCTCAAGTCTTAGCTTATCACATTTTTCTATTTTCTGACGACATTCAGAAGCAAAATCCCTGCCTTTTGCATAATGTTGTTACTTATATAAAACAAGACTTTTGTCATAAGAAAGAAGCCAGTGGCACCTTTATCTTGCAAGAGGAAATTATCTTAGCTATGATCATAAAATTACTAAATCTTTTACTCTCTTATAAGGTAATGATAATCTCACATATTTCCTTTACATAGTCTTTTCATCTGAAGGCAAATGGCTCCTGTAAAAAAATAAATAAAAGGAGAGGGCCTGTTTTGCAATAAAGATCTACTGGAATGCACATCATACTGAAAGTAGCAAAAATTTATGGTAAAGGAATGAAATTAAATACATTGAATATGTAAAAATTTAAAAAATACACAATAATGTCAACTTAATAGCAGCCAGCATTCATGGTATTATCATGTTTCTCTAAGTCTACAGCTGGTTATATTTCTCAAGATATCTTAAAACTATACTTAGCATTTTAAACTATAGTTCTCCAATTTCAGATACCTTCTCTAAATGCACTTTAAAATATTGATGATTCTGTAGATATATGTAACAAACATATGCCATGTTATTCCTTAAGGATTAAAAAAAATCCAAAAAAGAATATAAAAAAATAAGTTCAGTCAGTCAAAGTCTTTTCATAAATCTCAAATTCATCACATTTAAGTGTACCACATTCCAACAGGATGTTTAGAATAAAAATAGATAAAATATCAGAGCTACTTTTTTGTTTGCTTTAATTTATATCATAATCTCAAAACTTATTGTTACCAGAAATCAGAAATATCAGAAAAAATAATCTTACTAAAGCTTAAAGCACATCCACTGTTAATTTTCTCAAGTCCTGAGATTATTATAGCATATTAAGTTCATTTCACTAAAAGGAAGATGGCATGTCTATACTTGGAAAACTACTATTTCTGCTCTTTAAATACATATCTATATTTTTGTTATTTTCTGGGATTAAATAGATGATAAAAGTAGATTCTACAAAAATAGCAATGTGGCAGTATGAATTAACATAGTTATTCTTATAAACAAATCACCAGTATTGAAAATTAGCTTTTCAATATACTCTTAGACTAATCTATATCTTTTCAGGGTCTATGGCTCTCCAGGGTCTAGGAGTGCATATAAAAATTAGTTAAAGTGATTTCTGCTAAAACGATATTTGATGAAAGGGTTAATGTGTACATTTATTAAAGAGTTATTATATACAATTAGTTGGAAATGAACACTCACAGCTTGTTACTTGTTCTCTGAACAATAATATATCCACATGGGTAGTATTTTAAAAGTTTGTATGTAAAATTATTTAATAAATTGAAGACTATGCACAAATCTGTCAGATAATATTCATATTTACATGTCAAAATATTAAATAGAATTTTCTAAACTAGAATGAAGAGAAAGTGTTAAAATATGTTGTAAAATCTGATGATTTTTTAGGTAATTATATCATAAGGCAGGAAGGAGATTCAGTAAAGTGATAAGATCCTTCCAATCAATATTTTCAAAAGTCTTTCTACGTAAAATTTATAACACTAGCCTGGCTATTTCTTCTTTTTGTATGTTCTTCATCTAGCTAGTTTTGGAATTTATTGCAAATTTTATAAATCAAAAAAAATTTGTGAAACCAATTGAGATGTTTAAAGGTACACAAGCAATATTTTGACATATCATATATACAATTAGGCTCCCCATTTTGTAATGACTTTATTTAGACTTAAATAATTTCTTTCTAAAAACTTAAATGAATACTTGCTGAAGTCTAAACCTGAGGAAATTTGTATAGTATGTCCTAAAATGAATGTTTGAAATTGATTAGAAAGGACACCTGGTAAGACATTTGACATATATTTGGTCTGTGTCTTTCACAAGGCAGTTCCCCTTAAACTTCTGAGACACTAATGACATTTGGCAGCTTCAAAATAGACCCATAATGCACATTCATGTCATTACACTATGAAAAATATTTCTTAAAAAGTGGCTGTAAATCCATGCAACCATTTAGTTGTAAAATCATTGCTTGAATTTGTAAGCTTTTTATTCTTTGCTTATCTGTGCTGTCTAGATGAAGAAGAGGTGGCCTTCTTAATATTGCCATTTAATTACTATTTAAATATTGCTATTAAATTGTTTCTACAAATGCTTTAGGAAAGTTCAGTGTCAGCTATAGTTGAGAATCATGGATTTTAACCTTGGTTTTCTGTGTGACGCTGAAAGATAATTTATTTCCTTGCTTCACTTGTTTTACTCTGAGATCAATATTTTGATTTGGCTTCATTAGTCTTTGTTTAACAAATAAGACACTTTGATTATCTTATTCAAGTGTTATTCAAATGTGTGCCATTCATGTAACTATTTACTCTTATTGTTATACATATTGTGTTATTAAGTGTTGTGTTCTTCCTAAGCAGAAATGTATCAATATAACCGAGTAATGGATAAACCAAGAAAAATAAAATTGTACTGCAGAAAATTAGGGTATAAGTTCAAATGCACAGTTAAACTACAACACTACCATCTATCTCCTTCCCCTATTATCCTAGAGGTGGTGGCAATTTAACACATAATAGTGGATCAATATGTAATATTCCAAAATAAATGTTTGAACCAATAGAATCAAAGATACCCCTGTTGGAATTCAATGCAGACATATAGCAGTACCAGGTGAGATAGCTGCAGTCTTTGTGCTGGAAGAGAGAATATTATCCCAGTTTTTACCTACATAATAAAATCATTACACAGAAAGTACTGTGCTTATCACGTAAATGTAGCATCTCCTTCGTGTCATTATGAGAAGTTTGTGTCTGCCTTTTACTACATATGGATATGAAACTACATAGTAACTTGAATTAACATTGAGTGATCGATTAAAAATAGATTTGTCATTAAATCACATGTTACTATCCTTATTATTTGACTATTAGAGGTAAAGTAAGGCTGTAATGGTAAAGATTTCATGCTATTCTCTAAAACAAAAATACAACAAATGCAACCTACCTCCCAATCCTGGTCTCAGGCGATTGTCATAACCATCTAGGAGTCTGTCCAAAATCCTGGTGAAGACAGTGGTATTGTCTTTAAGTTCATCTTGTAATGACTGCTGTCCATAGCTGAAAAACCATAAAGAGAAGCAATAGCTAAATTATACATTTCTACTAAAACCTCTTTCCAAATGAAACCTGTCTCAGTTTTTCTACCTTGCTTTCTACTGAATTTTAACTTGAAAATTATTTTTCACAAGGTAAAAAAAGAATGTTATTTTTAAACACTGGGCATTTAGTTATATTTGTCTTCATGGTTTATAAGCTATTTTAAGTTTTTATTCATTAAATGTGAATGGAAAATTATAAGAAATGACTTCTGTCTGTTTACTTTTTGAATTCTCAACATGTATATTATGTTGTAATGCATGTCTTCTCTGAACAAGTAAGAATGCTAATGCACATTTTTTAAAAATCTGGAAAACTTCTTTCCAAATTAAAAAAAAGTTACCAAAATCATTGTGTGTGTGTTTTTTTTTTAAATTTAACATGTAGCAAAAGCCTAAGTTTTTACCTACCAATATCCCTTCTTTCATCCACCTCTTACAGATCTGTGTTTTGGCAGGGTGTTGTTTTTTTTTTTTCTTTTTTGATGTTCTTGTAAGAAATTTAGATGAGAAACATAGATAAAACTTATTTCTTAGATAATTCTATTTTTACATCAGTGTGCAAATTTCCATTCCTCTTAAGATTCATGACCCAATTACTAAAATTTGTCTCTTCACACAGTTAATTAATATTTTTTCTAGTCTAAGATGTAAAAAGAACCTTTAGAAAGATCAAGTTCAATAATCTTAATTTATGGTTTACTAAGCTGTAGTACAGTTTTAGGGTTTTGTTTAAGAAGGCACATCTATTTGTGAGCAAAACTTGACCTAGAATCTAGCTTTCTTCAAATTTTAGTCTGAAACTTTATTTCCCTTCTTCTATATTGGAATAATTATCTATATTTAAATGTTACTAGTTGAAGATGTAGTTTGTATCCCTTACCATTATTAGTCTTTGCGTTTCAACCACATAGTGATCTCAGTTCAAAAATCGTGTATTTCCTACATCAATCACATTGCTATCTATGCTCCTTGAATCATATTTGATGTGATGATTAGCATGACAACTCCAAAATCCTTTGAGAGAAGTGTTTTCTATCTTAGGATGGATCACATTTACTGATATATTTCAATCATAGTTCTGACCTTGAATACAAAAGAAAAATGAATACAGGATGTAAACTAAGAAACTGCCACAAATCTATCTCTTCCACACTTTCTACTTAATATGCTTTGGGCTGAACTTCTGTGTGCTGATGTTATTGATAAATATAAGAAAAATAGTAACATTTGAAACCAGAATTCACTTACTTGACATCAGCAAGAAATATGATCAAAACATCATTTCAAAAACAAACACTGCTTTGCAGGTAATTAATTTTCTATCGGCAAAATGCAATGGCTATTTTTCTGATGAAGTTTTAATTTGATAAAGTTATTAGAACTAAAGGCTATCCATAATATTGGATATATGTAATATGTCTCTATGAAACCAATTTTCATTCCCCTAATTTCAATATTCATGCCATGCAGATTGAGGGCTTACTCTCTTTTGGCAAAATTAAGCATCTTGCTGGTTTTTAAATCAAATTTCCAACAAGCTAAGTGTCTTCCAATATGTCTCATTGGCAGATGACAGCAGTAAGGTAACAATAGTTTTATGAATGCAATTATTTATTTAAAAAAACCTCATTGTCACAAAATCAATTGTCATGCATGCATCTTTCAAGGATACTGGAAGGTCATCTTGATAAAAATGGAAAAGAAATGTTAGAACACCCTAAGTTATGAGGAGGGCCTGATCGGGAACTCTCAGGAAGAAGCAATACAATAAAAAGAAGGAAAACATGAGATGGGGTAACATGACGAAGTAAAATAAAATTTTTAAAACAATCCTTAGAACATGGAGTGTTTATTACCTTTATCTAAACCCTGTAAGTTTTTACAGCTTATGTAAAATTCAGAAAATGCTTTTCTTTCTGGTTTTATCTTACAAATGTTTTCACCAATTGTTTGCATTGGAATACAAATGCCCAGAGACCACTGCCTTTTCCCCAAAACCTCTGCTTTCCCAACTGAAGTGGAAATCTTTCTTTTATGTAATTTTTAAGTGATTCTCCATCTTTACTTCTAACTTACTATGTCAAGTTGTAATTGCAAGAGAAAAACCCTGGGAATTAGATAGTTATCCATTTGGTATTAAACGCTCCTGACAATTTAGTGTTTCCTAAACTGAATATATATTTTGAAGAGCAATGCCAGTTTCAGTACCTGATTTTGATTCCATATGAACCACTATATAATAAAACACTGTGCACTAACTCCATCTACAGGTCATTGCAATAGTAACACTTCATATAATTTTTCAAAAGCAGTAAAGACATTTAACTTCTCACATTAAGGGTATTTGATAATGCATGTCTGTCAGTGTTTATCATACACAATAACAAGAAAACAACAACAGACAACTTCTGAATTAAAATAAATCTTTCTAAATTCACGTGTCTTTCTAGACTATTACATGTCCCTATTTTAACTCTTTAGAGTTCACTTGCCATTGCATTTTGAAGAAACTCATGTTTTTATTTTATGTCTGACTTTCTTATGGGCCACAGGAATAGGCTACACAAAAAATACAAAATCAGATAAAGAAAAATCTGAAATACTCAGTCATTTAAATAGTTTCTACTATATTAATTTCCCAAGCTTGATTGAGTTCTTTAAAAAATTTTGACTATGGTTAAGCTTAATAAACAATTAGTAATTGTTTTCCAAAATTTGTTTTCATAGTAGATACATTTAAATGGGGAAATTCGATGTTACCAAAGTTCTTAAATATTTGTCTCATGTAGTCCACCTTTACTGGTTATATAGTTAACGATTTCGAAACATGATAAGCACATGCATTTATAGAGACATGATTTTCAAATTGCAGATATTATTTAAAACTTTCCACTTCTATATATACAAAAATTACTCTGCGATCTTTGCAACTGGCTAGAAATTTTCTTGCTGCATAATCAGCTTACACGGTATGCAACCACTAATTGGGTAACTTTTTTTATGAATTAGGAAATCACATGTTTTGTTCAGTTCCAGCTGAACAGTGAAAAGTTCAATGTAAGACTTAAATATTGAATTAATAAGTGTCTTAACAATGGCTTGTTAGGTGTATTCTAACTAACATGCAAATACAATGATTATTTTTTTCATACTGTTCCTCTTTATTCTTAGCTGGAAATTATTGCAGTTAAGTTTTCTGAATTCCCTTAGTCATAAATGCATCTGAGGACAATTTTCTTCCCCCTGATAAAATAAATGAAAAGTTACAGAAATTTTCATGCAGATTTTAAAAAAAATGTCCCCACCTTCTTCCAGTCAGTGTGCTCAGAAGGAGGATCCAGGCCCAAAGATACTCAGACAGACCTGGACTTTTCCTCATCGCGGGCTGGAGCAGCTGAAAAGTAGAATAAGTAGAGATCAATGTCTCTAGCAGGAAACATCAGGTTATAACAACTGGGGCTGACTGAGGCAGTTTAGATGAATGCTTTGAAGTCAGGAAATGACCTCACTGGGATATGACACCTCATTGGAAGCAATGGAAACCTGGACCATCCATTCTCCACTCTCCCTTCCATTTCTCCATTCAGAAATATATCAGTGTCCTTATTCTCCTGTAAAAGAATACAAGTTGAAACGCTTTCAGGTGACAGCATTGCTCAACATAAAAACTGTGAGTTGTTTAGGTTTTATATTTAGAATATAGTTTAGTTTATTCTCTTCTTGATATTTATCATATGAAAATTTGAACCTTTATGATTTGAGTTTCCACAGTGAACTGCACATTAAAATTTTTAAGCTGGTGTCTCTAACAGGAAGAATTTATTTAGGGATAGGATGGGATAGGTTAACGTGTTGTGATGGCTGAATTCCTCTTTGAATTCTGCAGGTACCTTGACTTCAGAAGCAACTGTATTTATCTCTATTTAAAACCATAGGAAACACACTGTTGAATGCCGGAGTCGTGCTTGTATTCTGTGCCTGTGACTGCTCTGCTAAATATGCTTCCTAATGTTTCTGTGAGGCTAAAGGACACACTTTATAGTCAAGCCGTGTGCTGATCTCTCTCACATACGAACCACACACACACACAAATCCACACAAACATGCCCACACATATCTTTCAAGCCCTCTCAAATTCTGCCAGGTTGCTGCTAGAAAATGTTTCATCTCAAACAGATGGAAGCTTGAGTGCTTTGCTTTGCATGAATAAGGGATTCTTTTCTACCTCTTAGGTAAAGTGCAATCAATCACCATCTGATTGTTGAATTTAGACTTGGTAGTGGAATGTTGGAGAACTGGAGGAGTTCAGAAAGCTTAGGGAAATAAAATTGTATATAGTCTGTGTGTTGAGTCCGTTTTCAAAATTCAGGGCACTACCTGGATAAGGAGCAGATATGGTAACATTTTAATGTGCTGTAATTAATTACAATCATAATATGAGAAATGTTAAAAGTATTTAATCTATACTCCTTAGTAGGGTAAGTGATTAATAGATTGCAAGGCTTTTAAAGCTTTTTTTTTTTTTTCATTAAACACTCTATAGTTTAACACGGTATGCTTTTAAATACATCTATAAAATGCTTTCTACACTCTCGGGAATCATTTAAATCACTAAAAACCATTACAAACAGGCATGTAAGCAATGAAACATAGTATGTTTAGAGCAAAATGGTCTAGAGATAAGAATTGTGAGCCTCATCATAGCTTTTACTCAATTTAGTAATTTAGTGACTGGTTTTGAAACAGATAAGTTGACTATGACAAGAAATCTTGGATAAATATGTTAAAATACTACATGTTAATTGCAAAATTTTAATTTACCCTCTTACTAATATTTAACATTTGTTATGAGGGAAAAACAACTTCTTAGTCCTATTAATTTTTGGCGATCTTTTTAAAAATACTGAATATCCGAAGGGGTAAACAAAACACAGCAAAACCCTGAGACAAGGCACCATAGCTTTTGCCCTCCTCTGACATTTTTAAAAGAGAAAAACAAACCTATCATGGCACTTGAGTTGTTGAGTAAGAAAGTTTCTTGCAAATACAAACATAATAGTTTAAAAGAAAGGCTAAGCTGCAGTCTTATCACTTTCTACTTTCACCCCCCCCACCCCCCGCCCCAGACACACACTCCAAACATCGCCATCCCATGCCACCCATATCAAAGAATAAGTTGAGTTTTCATGTTCTGAATGAGAGAGACCCCCTACACCAGAGGGCATTTCACCGGCGGCCACTGGAAAGGAGAAAAGAGATTTTGCAGCCAGGACCAGAGAGTGCCTTCCCTAGGATAGAACAGCGAGACAGGTTTTCTGTCTCAGTGTCTTAACTTTAGATGACGGCCCCCAACGCCCCTCCCCAACTCACCCCAGCTCCCCCTTGCAGGAAAAAAAAAAAAAAAAAAAAATAGACCAAAACAACATGCCACCACCCACCCTGCGGAATACAGTCAAATACGCCTAAGAAAGCGGGGAAGAAAAGAAGAAAGACAGCGGGAAAATAATGCTATTATGTTGCTGCGGTTTCACCCTGAAAGAAAAGCATTTCGTTGTTTCTACCTGCTGTGGGATCAGGCTCCTGTCCTGCTCGCTCCGTCGCTCGCTCGATCGCTCTCCCTCTTCTCTCTCTCTCTGTCTCTCTCTACCCCCATCTCCAACCACCACCCCCCCCCCTCCGCAACTATAACATTCCTGTCTCTCTAGCTAGGAAGAGCCACGTTCCAAGCTCTGTCTGTGTATCGTGGTCCAAAGTGGCACTTACCTCGGGCCCCCTCTGGACACAGGATCTCTCAAGACCGGGGAAAAGTCTGGGAGAGAAAATCGTGGAGAGACTGGAGCCGGCGCGAGTCTGCGAGTCCGGGCGCGCCGGATCCGAGGGGCGTCCTCGCTCAGCCTCTCACTCACTCGGTCTGAGCCATCATGGACTCTGCGTGCTCCTCTGCTGAATATTTCACACCCAAATTTGCTTCCCAATATCCAATCTGCAGCTATACAACAAAAGATTTCTCTTTACCAAGACAGTAGTAATACGTCCCAGGGCAAACCGGATGTGAAATAGGCGGTGACTTCATGCCAGAGAGATTTTATTTTAGAAAGGAAGGTGGTACCAGCCTCTGGATCTGGAGACCAATCCGCCCATTTTTTATATGCAGCACAATTTAACTTGCACCACTCTGGCCCTAATCCCCTTCTCTCTAGCTGCAGGCTCAAATCCTTCTACAATCTGCTGCAAGCTTTCCCTTCTTGCGGGGAGCGGCCATGGGGGAGGGAAGGGTAGAAAGGGTGAGAGACACACGAACTGCACTTAGAGTCTTTTCACACTTGCAATTCACGAACACCCGATTTTAAGGTGAGCCCATTAAAAATACAACTGTTCCGTGCAAGTATTCTACCTTTGATCAGATATGAAACCGCTGCCTGCATATGAATGAACTCAAGCTCTGAAACAGGGAGATGCAGGGTTACACGTGTGGAGAGAGCACTCGTCTCGCCTCTCTCCCTCACACACACACTCCCACACATATGTCTAAGTCCCCGTGTCTTGCAGAGTCACGAATGGTGACGGATGGTAGGAAAGAGTTCTGGCAGGTAGGAAATTGGGACTGGGTTTAGAGAGTCTTTCGCACTTTCTCAGGATGGGAGCGCTTTCCAGCCCACCTTCTTCTGTAGCTTAGAGGACAGCAAGAACACCCTCCGAAACCAGGTTGTTGTTGTTTTTCAATCTTTGGAGACAACTGTTTGTCTATGTTATCATGGAGAAAACGCAGGCGCTGTTACCTCTGAATTGTGCGGGGTTCCTGGACGAGGAATATTTAACTAATAAATCACCCTGATCATTTCTAGGTTTGAGAGTCCCATCTCCATTTTCAGAATCATTTCTTTGCCTCGAGCTCCATGATTCTCAGATTAGGAAAATGGGAGAGGGAGAGGATGAATTTTTAGAAGTCAGGACAAAATCCGCGTCTACTTTTTTTTTCTCCCCTCTGTGGCCTCTTCTGTTGCCCTCCCTGGTAGCTCTCCACCCACAAATAATTATACACTAGGAAAGGGGGGGTGTTTCAACATCAGTCTAACTAAATTTCCAAGGAATCAGCGATGGCTGTGGTTTCCTTCTCCGATTTTGTGAATGGCTGTTTGTAGCAGAGAGGGGATGGGTGCTGTCTTTCTGGGAGCGCTTGCTGAGACCTAAATCACTGGGAGCTGTCCCTTCAGCACTTTCGTCCAGTTACGGCAGGAGGTGCTGAAAAGGTGAGGTGTCCTATGCAAGGTTTCTGGTGGATAAGGTCTGAGCTTTGCACTGGTCATTTTCTCCTAGTGAGCTCCTAGCAGAGAAGACGTTTCAGATGGGGCGGAGCTTAAGCAAGTGAAGAAAAACCCTGAATAGCCAGTCCATAACCACTTTGGGGTTTCTGATTCTACAAGTGCTTCTTGACCTTATGCAGCAATGCAATCAGCGTAATGATTAAAACTTAAATAAGGTTATTGCAATAATAGGGAATATAAAATTGAAAACCACATTCGACATTGGGCTTTGCTACCTTCTGAGTTTTGTGATTAAGTGGCAACTGGGAATGATTTTAGAGATAAACTTTTGGGAGAGATATTTAAAGATTATCTTAAGATACCTGTTTTCCTGGGCAGTAGTTAATTGCCTATTACGTTCAGATATAATAAATGCCAATGTATGCTTAAAGATATTCGCTGAAAAAACATCACAGCTTCCCTATGTGACATTACCCAATTTGTATTTATTTGCTTATCCATTAATTAATTTATTGAGTGGTTTTGAGAATAAAACTGAATTTAATGATATTTATAATTAACAATGAAATCCTAATTTAACAATTAGAAAACATTATTATATTACTTCATATACAATGCAATTCCACAGTTTTATCTTGTTTTAATGAAAATCAATAGCCATAAACGTCTGCTTTTTTAGTGTTCTCCTGGCTAAACTGTTGCAGGTCCTTTTATGATCTTCTACAAATTGAAAATAACTTTATATCCTTTATTAATGAAACACAACCAAATCACTCTACTGATTTTGGTTTTGCAAACAGAGTCACTGAAGCTTAATCATGTGAACAATAGTCTCAGATCAATGCCAAATCAATTCTGCTTCAGATAAAAATTTTTTATGTGTCTATGAAACAGGATACAATTACACAGCATTTTCATACATTTAAAAAATAAATATTAAATAATTTGGGGGCTACAGTGTGTATATGGAAATGGACATACCTATACTATTATTCTCTTTTTAAAATACAATACTCACAAGGTAGATTTTACTAGGTAATTTGCTATGAATATCAGCTTGTAATATATAATATGCATGTATGTATACATGCACACATGCATATAATTTGCTTTGAGACATATATGTTATTAATTGCATTTTAAAATATTCATATTTTAGTTCTCCAAAACAACTGACACTCTAATTGTGAGTTCGCTTATTATTTTCCATCATGATGTCATCAATATATGCACATACTACCATACAATAAAATAAATTAATGACAAGAAAATACCTTATATTGTGTTTTAATATTAAATATTTTATATATTTTTCGATATTGTGTGTTTTGCTTTAGCTAGAATGAAGCCCTTCAAACTTTGTGTGAATTTAATGATGTCAGTTTTCTAAACAATAATTGTCATGGTGTTTAATATTCTTAGAGTGTTTACTTGGTGCCAATTAATGTGCAAACTAATTTTCATAATAATTCAATTTAATTCTCAAAATGAGTCCCTTTGAGAGACAGTATTAATATTTCTGTTTTACAGATCATTCTGTAAATTATAGACTAGAGAGAGCAAAAGACTTGTCTAAGGTCACACAACTAGTGAGTATCCATACTAAAATGCAAACCCATATGCTCTGACTTCAAAGCCTGTCCTCTTCAACCACACTTCCACATTACTTTGTTTCCTTAGTAAAATATTTTTCATCCACTTTATGTCTATGCTTGACCATCTTTCTATCAGTCACATAAAACTTATCTTTGAATATTTATTATTAATTATTTATGACAAGACTTTTATTTTGATGATCCAGTGCATCCAACTGCAACATAAAATCAGGCTTACTTTAGTATTTCAGAGATTTAAGCTATTTTTCTTTTGTCTCACGAGGCCAGTAGCGAAGACCCTTCTAATAGTTACAAGTTTTTGGCAGAAATAATTTGAGGTCAAATCTAGAACCAGGGATCCTCAGGATGCCTAATAACTCTATCTCCAGTACTGCAGTCTGGTACATTTTGCTTTTCCTGTCAATTTTAAATGGCAGGAAGCTGTGACCTAATTGATGAAGTGGTGCTGATTCTATTCAACAGAAAAATGTTTGTACTTTCTTCAACTAAATGTGAACCAAATGAGAAAAAAATAGCAAGAGTGTTCTCCTTTATTCAGTGTGTCTTTTTATCATTTACAAAATAATATAGGGTGAAAGCAAATAAATAAATAAAAATAATAAAATATCAAATGAACTTTAGTTGAAACTCAGAACAAATCGATCTTTTAAAATGTATTTGAATGGCTCAGATATATACACTGAAAGCGTGTTTTAACATTATACTGTGAAACATGGTTACCAATCTGCAACAATATATGTACAGGTTGCATTTGAACATGAGTTCACCCACATTTATGTATATATAAATGAATATTTATATGGAATATTTCATTACACTTATTTAAGTAGTCCTACTTTTCTAATTCATCTGTTCATAACACAGACCACCATGTTTAATTGACTATACTAGCGTACCCAGAGGCATATCTCTTCTTCCATAAATGATATTGAAATAGTAGTTCAATAGTGGAAAAAGAAAAGAAATGTGATTTAAGGAATAGAGTATTTTTGTACCTTTATCTGGACATCTTTGTCATCTGGGTTATTTAGACAAATTATTTTTCTTAGTCTGGAAGGCTAGTTTGGTATGTCAGCATACTGAGAAACATGATGGATATAGCAAAGACAAAATTTATTTATATTTGCATTGTGTTTGGCACTCTAGTTGAACTTAGAGATTGTTTGCCCCAACCACTTTGACAGATCACAAAGCTTATGTAATTTTTTCCATGATCTTTACAGAAGTAGAACCCAGGTTAGCATGCCACAGTAAATGACTATGCATGAATATATACTTGAAGTCACAGATGTTTCATAGCTGTAAGGTCCTGGTCACATTGCTGAACTTTTCTGAAGTTTTCAAATGAGGTAATGATAACTTATAAGCTGGTGGTGGCATTCATTACATGGGAAAGCAAATGTGAATCAGACAGCCCTCTTGTGTAACACCTAATATACATCTAATGAATGCTCATTTTCCTCTCTCTTTTTTTCTCACCATAAAAGTCTTCTTTTCTCGGAATTTTAGTGCATTATTTACAGTGTGTTCAAATAACTAATAATACACATAATATTGTTCACATTTTGCATACTATTGAAACAAAATAGTCACTTAGACAGGTGGTGGGAAAAGCTAGCCTCTGTGCCATCTTAATCCTAGGCCCATTAAGGTGTTTAGTGAAGGAGATTTTCACTACATGGGCCTTGGGCATAGAGTATTTTACATACACATTAAACCAGAACATTTGAAGAGACTGTGACTCAGGATATAACCAATCACAGCAAATGCTCAAACCACAGCTAGTACAATCAACCATAGGCTCCCCAAAAGACACGTTTATATTATTATTCTGTAAGATGCAACAAATACTCATCAGGAATAAAAATATGTATGTGAGAATCAGAGTCTATTTAACAGTTATGTAAGTAGGGCACTATCCAATTTTCCTCTCTTGGCAGTTTTCTGTTTATCAACAACTCACATGTAACCCAGATTCACCCATTTTCTTTCAAGGACTTTTCTTTTCACAGATGTCTAACACATCAACCCAAGAAGGCATATGCAAATTTATTCAGAGTTAGGAAAAATGATATGCTGATAATTAGAAACAATTATTTATTTTAAAAGTTCAAGTAATATATAAATTACTTTTGAAATTCTTGAAGAAGAATTTTTTGACCCTGCAAATTCAGTTGGTAACTTGAAGACTAATATAACTCAGGAAGGAGGTAAGAAAATAAATATTATTTATTGAAACGTTGTCACAACTCCCTAGATTAAATACTTTAAAATGTTGTATCCCATATAACTTGATTGAGGAAACATGCATTTTAAAAAAATTTATAGCAAAATTCAGGCATTTAAGATGTTTATGTATTTCCTTTGATAAAACTAAAGTGCATAAATATATGCACACATATAGTCTTTGTGTAAACTCTTTTTAAACCACAAGAATGTATATTTACTTATGTTTTTCTTTGTTAAATAGAATGAATACATATTCAATCAGTAACAATGATTAAATATCTATCTTGCAGAAGGAAACATAGATCTAAGAGAATCAACTTAGAGATATTATATATCAAAAATAAGAAAAATCATTAGGCATGATGGTAGCAAGAAACTGCATTCAGCTTATTCAGGACCTGCTGGTATGTTAGGATATGTCTAGTTTAAATATTTGAAGAGTTTAATGTGGTCTGAATATCCTGTTGGATAGCTGCATTTACATATTTGTTTGAAATAATAAAACACAAAACAATGACATCAACATTAAAGCAGCATTATATAAAATCATTCATCATGCCCTGAGTGGCCATAGGATTTGTGGAAAGGATATGAAACAGAAGGATTTACTAGAATAAAGATCAAGAATTAAGACACTAATACACCATCTGTTCAATAGCTCCTAATTCTTGATGTTTACAATAATTGTGTTGTGTGGAATGAAATGAAAGCAAATTTGTGGATATAGATGCATTTTTATTATGGCTATACATAAATATCTCCAAACATAACTAGTGCCCTTGTGTTAAATGTAGAAAATGGATGTAATTATATTTTTACTATAATTTACAACTACACAAAAGAATCTCTCTTAACCTAACCCATTTCCAATTTTGCTCATAATAACATTCACCAAGATTTCTCTGTAAAGAAAATTTTATAGCCTATACCTTCTCTCTCTCTATGTATACATAGGGAGAGATATAGATACATAAATATGGATATAAATATCTATGTGTCTATAGCTATAAAAGCACTCTACCAGTTATCTATATTTATGTCTCTATGTCAATAATATTGATATCTATACCTCTAAATTGATATTGATATCTTTACTTCTCTCCTATCTCTCTCTCTCTTGACCTAAATAAACAGAGGGGGAGAGAGAGAGAGAGAGAGAGAGAGAGAGAGAGAGATTCTTCACTTGGGAAGGGGGAAATCAAGAGTTTTAAAAATGAGTGATATTCATTTTTAAGTAATTATATATCAAACAATGGTAAGCTCATACCAATCTCAGAAACATAGACTGACCCCTATGAAAACTTGGGATTTGGCCCAGAAAGCATGCTCCAGATGAATACATACATGTGCAAGACCAGCCTGGCCAACATGGTGAAAACTCATCTCTATTAAAAATACAAAAAATAGCCAGGTGTTGTGGCTGGCGCCTGTAATCCCAGCTACTCGGGAGGCTGAGGCAGGAGAATCTGCTTGAACCCAGGAGGTAGAGATTGCAGTGAGCTGAGATCACATCACTTCACTCCAGCCTGGGCAACAGGACAAGAAAGACTCCATCTCAAAAGAAGAAAAAAAAAATTGAGTGGATTTTTACTACTTCTGACTAACCACATTCAATGTTGGAATTTCAACATAAAGTTGACCACCCTTAAATTTTATTTAAGGGAAAAAGAATAAACCCCCAAATAACAGTCTCTTCCTCACAAAAAGTTTAGTTATTATTTAGTAGCTGTAATGTGCCAGACACTCTTAGCTGTTTGTGGTGGTTGTTAGTTTCCCACATAGCGTTTGTAATCGTGTTCTTATAAAGGTACTGTTTACAGATTAGGGAATCTATGTTCAGTAAGATTAATTAACTTTCTTAAAGACACATGGTTTATAAGTCAGACTCTGCATTTGAATGTAGGAATAGATTTTGTGCCTTCCAAAAATTTCTGATTATACAACAGTGAAGGTAAATCCCTCCACATAACTTGGGAGTAGAACAATAATGAGAGACTGGTGATACTATTTCTGATCACAAAAATCTGCAGCAATGAAATGTAGTTATTAGGCATTTTTTAAAATTAAATATTTAGGCCAGGCATGGTGGCTCACACCTGTAATCCCAACACTTTGGGAGGCTAAGGTTGAGTGGATCACTTGAGGTCAGGATTTCGAGACCAGCCTGGCCAACATGACGAAACCCTGCCTCTACTAAAAATATAAAAATTAGCTGAGCATGGTGGCACGTGCCTGTAATCTCAGCTACTCAGGAGGCTGAGCCAGGAGAATAACTTAAACCTGGGAGACAGAGGTTGCAGTGAGGCAAGATCGTGCCATTGAACTGCAGTGTGGGCAATAAGAGTGAAAATCTGTCTCAAAATAATAATAATAATAAAATATTTCATTTAAAAAAGCAGTCTAATGTGATTTTTTTTTTTTTTTTTTTTTTTTTTTTTTTGAGACAGAGTTTTGCTCTGTTGCCATGCGCCAGGCTGGAGTGCAGTGGCGCGATCTCAGCTCACTGCAACCTCCGCCTCCTAGGTTCAAGCAATTCTCCTGCCTTCAGCCTCCCAAGTAGCTGGGACTACAGGGGTGTGCCACCACGCCCAGCTAATTTTTGTATTTTTTAGTAGATACGGGGTTTCACCATGTTGGCCAGGATGGTCTTGATCTCCTGACCTCGTGATCCACCTGCCTCAGCCTCCCAAAGTAATGCAATATTTAAAAACGAAATTTGGAACCAAAACTGTTCTTCTTTTTTCTAGGTTAATTATTTACAGAAGTTAAGTTGGGTCACTTCTTTGAATTTTAGTATCTTTATTTGTATTAGAGTTTTAATGATTTCATTTTACATGGAATATTCATGAAATAATACCTGTAAAGTAGTTAACAAAATATTCTCTACAGTTGGTAGGTATGGTTATTGTTAACACAGGCATTACAGTGTAACAGTCCATGATAACAAGTAACTTTTCCTAGAATAATTCTTCGCTTTCTGAATAATGAAATTAAGATTTTGCACATTGCAACCAATTCATTTGAGGCTTTGCAGTTGAACCACCACACTCAAACTCAGCCAAAGTTTATCACATACCAGATTGATCATTTGGGTTTTTTTCATCATACAGTTGTGGCCCGAAGAAAGGAAGCATTGGCATTTGCAAGGAGAGTGAATTCATTATTTTAGAGAAACTCAACTCAGCAGATGGTAAGACCAAAGACATAAAATGCTTAAGGCACAAGCTATTGTGAAACTCAACCTTAACACCACAGTGGGAGGAAACATGTTCTTTCTCTGTCCAACTTCTGCTGAAGTCTTTTTATTAACAAGACAACAAGGTTTAGAGAAAAAAAAGAAAGAGAAAGAAGAAAGAAAAAGAAAGAAAGAAAGAAGGGAAGGAAGGAAGAAAGAAAGAGAAAGAAAGAAGAAAGAGAAAGAAAGAAGGAAGGAAGGAAGGAGGAAGGAAGGAAGGGTTTAAAATTCAAATCAAATAAAATGGAATGCAAAACAAATTGGATGAAAAACAATAAATGAGAAACTAAAGGAAACTAACCTATGCTTGCCATGTTTTACATGTTTATTAACAACTGGAGTACATATTGCTGAAGCGAGAAACAATTCACAAAACATCAGAAAGGAATACCAAAAAAGAAGCCATGTAGTCTGAATTCAGCAAATTCAGAAATGAAAAGGAACTTTTACTAGAAAAACAAAAAATCAGGGCATACTATCATAGAGGTTCAGTTTTATATCATAGTTTTTGTTTTACTTATTTTTGTGGAATATTCTAGCAGGCAAGTTCACTCTATTATGAATTAAGTGAATCTTATCAATGTTCCTAAATTCAAATTAAACACAAAAATCAACTATGATTGCATTGAAAACAAAACAAATCAAAACAAAACATCTTGTTCTGTTTTATAATTTCTATATGACCAATTTGAATTAAAAGTTTGTTTATACTTTTTCTAAACTATCAATGTGGAATAAAGTCAAAACTTAGAAACAGTGACTGAAAACTAAGAACTATACTAATGTTCTCTTCCTATCCTTCATTATTAGCTCTCTGAACTATGTTAAAAAACTGTAGTTACTCTTCTGATGACCTTGGGAGATTTGATACCTCTAGGAAAACTAGCTATTTCACAGATTGGACTGTGCTAAGTTAGTCTGACAGCCATATGTTTAAATTATGATTTCAGTGCCTGGAGAAATTTTTGTCAGGCTCTCAAACAAGTCAGCAAATTCAATAGAATTGCCCTGTGGCTTTGAAGGAACATGGTTGGGGAAGGTTAGTCAAGGTTCAGAAAGCCTTTGTCAAAGTCTTAAAGAGGGCTCAAATACAAGCTCTGTTTTCAGATAGAAGGGCATCTGCTTCCCATATATATGCTCATGGAAGTCCCTTTTAATTCCAAAAGCAAACAAACATTGCAAGATGGAGCCACTTCTTACATTTCCTAAAATCAATGTGCAATTTACTCTGAGAAATACATAAAAACAAAAGAAAATTAAAAACAAAAAAGATGAACTAATATCTCCTTTGATAAGAGCTTATGAAGCACCAGAAAAGTACAGAAAGAAAAAAAAGAACATTTTAGAATAAGATTTTTATACACTTTATTGTAACTCCTCTACTACAACAATGTATGAGTACAGGTGGAGAATGTGTTTGTAAAATTTGAAATTGTAGTCACAAACATTGTTCTCATTCCTTTGAAATATAATTGTTACTCTAAAGTTGCTCCTCTATTAAAGCATATCAATGCAGACATTAAAATAAATATAGTTCTCAGAGTTCAGCATGGAAAACTAAAATTTTACATAACAATTTAATAAACATGACTCCTGGAAAGTATAAGTATTTATTTCTTAATCACAGTTTTATTTGAAGAAGTCTCAGTAACTGTCTTTTGTGCTCATCATTGTTTTTATCTAGTTTTTAAATCTAAATCCAAATTTGAGATTTCCTCATTTAGTGGCACACCATATTAAAAGGATATGCCTGTTCAGGCCAACTTTCTCCTGCCCATTTGAAGAATTTATACCTATACATGTGTTTACCGCCTTGGAGTTTCCAAAACGTATTTCATAAAATATCTTTAAAAATGCACCAAATAATCTAATCAGATAACTTTTAGAACTAATTAAATCAATCCAGAAGTTCTCTGAAGGAGTTAATGTGAGCAAAACCATCAAATCAAGGCATAGAGATTCTACCAGATATAAACTATACATGAAGCTGTAGTAAATAAAACTCAGTAATTCTGGCACTGAAAGACTTGTACAGCTATAATCACAATGAATAATCCAGAAAAAGACCCATGCATATTTGAGCAACTGTACATGAAAAGGAAGTTTTCCAAAGCAGTGTAATTTATTATTCAATACATGGAACAGGATTACAGACATTACAATAAAGTAGAACAGAAACCAAATGAACAAAAATATTAAAATTAAATTCACACCCCCAACTAGAAATAAAAATGATTTACTGGTGAAAGGAGGAACCAACAAATATCCTATGCATTAATGAAATTAATTTAAAAAATCAGGGCCGGGCGCGGTGGCTCAAGCCTGTAATCCCAGCACTTTGGGAGGCCGAGGCGGGTGGATCACGAGGTCAAGAGATCGAGACCATCCTGGTCAACATTGTGAAACCCCGTTTCTACTAATACAAAAAAAAATTAGCTGGGCATGGTGGCGCGTGCCTGTAATCCCAGCTACTCAGGAGGCTGAGGCAGGAGAATTGCCTGAACCCAGGAGGCGGAGGTTGCGGTGAGCCGAGATCGCGCCATTGCACTCCAGCCTGGGTAACAAGAGCGAAACTCCGTCTCAAAAAAAAAAAAAAAAAAAAAATCAGGCAATGCACATAAAAATGAGAGCACAGGACAAAATGATAAATCAATAAGGAAATTTCACCAGTGGCCAATTAACATGGGTGGAGATATTCAATTGCATTTGTGATCATACAAACTCAAACTGAAACAACTTGATGTCACAGTTATCAGACTAATGAAAACTTTTTTAAAAAAATGATACTTCTCAGTATTTATTTGAGTTGTTGGTAGCAAAAATGGCAAACTGTTAGTAGCTATCAAATGATAAATACACTGTATGCAAATTTTAAATTAATATCCTGGTGTTAAAAACTCATTCTACAGATATTTGAATGCTAGTATAGAAGGGTATAAGTATATGGAAGTTTGATGGAGGATTAATGTGAATGCCTTTAAAATTAGAGCTATATTAAATATCTGAAAATAGAAAAATAGTTGAATAAATTTTGGGATGTTTACATCATGAAATTATATGAGCATTTAGAAAAATGAGGTATATCTTTATCCATTGACACAAAAAGATATTTTCACTGTATAGCTAATTCGAAGAGCAAAGAACGAAATATATTATTCCTATTTTACAAAATATATGTAATATACAAGATAAAGTACAGGTCTAAAATGATATGCATTTAATATACATAAAACTATTGACATGGATTATTTCTTTTTATTTTATGCTTTTCATATGGCATTTTTTTTGTGGGTATATATCTTTTGTAAAAATTTTTCATGAAATAATAACAAAAGAAAAAGAAAATGAGATTTAGATTTTTAGATATAGAAGACATAAATCAGTGCCACCCAGAGTTCACTTAAAATCCCAAAGTCTGAACTCTAGATTTACAAAGACAAGTTTGTTGTAATTATCACCCAAGAAGAGTTGGGTTCTCAAAATCGCTGTGATTTCATTCACTTCTAGAAGTTGAGAAGGAAGTGGCAGAATAGCGCTAGAAGCTCATACTCACTTTCTTTGTCTTCCTAATTATATAGCCATCCAAGAGTAACACTTCCCTTCAGAAATAAGATAGTTCAGAATCTTAAGCATTTTTCCAAATAACATGCTTAAAAGTCTACTGTAAATTCAACAACAAATGATTGGAAATAGAAACTGTCAATCAACTGAAGAGAAATGTTTGAGTAAGAAAAACTGTCTAGTGCACATTATAAATACCAAATCATTTTGCAATGTTACCTGTATGGAGACTTACAGACTGCCTCTGCCTTGCCTCTGCCTCTGCCTCTGCCTCTGCCTCTCTGCCTCTCTGCCTCTCTGCCTCTCTGCCTCTGCCTCTGCCTCTGCCTCTGCCTCTGCCTCTGCCTCTGCCTCTCTGCCTCTCTGCCTCTCTGCCTCTCTGCCTCTCTGCCTCTCTGCCTCTCTGCCTCTCTGCCTCTCTGCCTCTCTGCCTCTGCCTCTGCCTCTGCCTCTGCATCTTCTTTTTCTTCTGCTTCTTCTGCTTCTTTTGTTGTCGTTGCTGTTGTTTCAGGGAGAAATCATTTTCTATTTGCTACATACTCTAGGGAACATATGTTTAAGTATGTTAACAACATATTTATAGGAGCCAGAGTACTTAGTCTACTTCACCGTCTATACACTTTGAAACTCTTCACTAGTGTAATTCTCATAGCTTTATGTTAAATGAACTCCTCTTATTCCCTGTGTTGAAGGATATTTACATTTGGCTGTATATTTTTGCACAACAGTTATGTAAGTAAACAGCTCCAAAATTCCATCAAGGATGCTCTTTCTCTCATTTGCAAATATTTGGTCCCACATAGCCTCAGCAAGGAGAGTAACTTTTAAAATGGAGAATAAATTTAAATGTCTTAAGTTCCTTTGTGTTCACCCCTATGTAATGTACCACATCCATTCAGTGTTTCTGGAGACATAAATGGTTAACTTCATGGTCAAGAGAAAAGTATCTCTTCTTTACACCATTCTAAAAAGAAAGACAATAATTTTTTCATATATGAACATATATTTTTGACATATACAAATATGTTCTGTGAGTTGAAAGCATAAGTTTCTGTTTAACAGATAAAAAAATCAGATTAAGTCATCAATAATATTTCTTTAAGATTTTATTGAAACACTTCTAAGATTAGAACTTTGATTATTACATTTTACTATTGAGTGCCGGCGGATAAAGATAGTGTGTCTTGTTTATCACTCAGATTACATAGGTTTGCATTTCAGAAGAGTAGGTAGTGAAGATTAACTTGATAGTCCTGTAGTATGGTACAGTAAAGTGGACAATTTTTCAACATCTCTTGAGATCAAATGAGGGTAGAGGATGGAGATAGGTGCTAAATTTCCAGGCTAGGGTGAGCATAAAGATAACAGAGAGATTTTCATTCAACACAAACACAATGAAAGAAATGTCTGGATGGAGTTACAACAGGTCAGTTTCAGGCAAACATGGCTCAGCTAATTATTGAGCCGAGACAAGCTACTTAACCATCTAACTTCTGATATTGCACCTGAAAATCAAGTGTAATAGCCATCTCAAATGTTTTCTTATGAAGTCTAAATTATATAACTTAGCTAAAGTAATTAGCACTGTTTCTGGCACATAATAAATGTTCAATAAATATGTTTTAGACTTTAACTGATAATGTGTAATTTAATGAAATTATAATTAAAAACCTGAGACTCAGTTTCTAAATTTATAGATTGTAGTTAATACTTTGTATTTATCATAAGGTTAGAAATTAGTAATTCAAGGAAAGCATCACCGTAAGTACCATTACTGGAAACACTAACATAATGTTTTTCTTTAAGGAATGCATTATGTCACCATCACTTGAGAATTTACAAAATTGCCATGGAAATGCCACACATCAAGAAGCATCTGTCTTACTTTACAACTTAGGGTTAAACAAATGAATTAACTATGATCTTCTAGGAGAAGTGATGCCAATGTATATTAGGATGAGCAGTCAGTATAGGTTTTAGATAACCCTATCTTAAAGACCATACTCTACAGTCATAAAGGCTTAAAAAGATCCAGGTAATAGGAACACCAATATTATAACAGTTAGAATGCATGATTACTCCTAGGATACATGAATCTCTGTGTAGGTAAAAATAATATGCTAATGTTATGAATGTTTGTGAATTCTGTGTAACTCTATTTCTTCTTTCAATACTAATGATTAAGAAGTCTATTATTGCGGAAATTAAGCAAGAACGTTGTTTCCCAATATATCAGTTTATACATTCATTATGGATAAAATAAAAAGTTTTTAGTGAATAATTTCAAATACTCGATAGCTCAAGTACTGCAGCTTAGGTATATAGTGAACTAAAAATATTTCTTCTTGAGTCCTGACTCTAAATATAAACTGTGACTGCTTTCCAAACTAAGAGAAGCACATTTCTAGCTCCAAAGTACTGAAGCCATGCTGATTAGAAGGATTTTTTACAAATACCAATAATTATTCACATGAGAAGATTTTTCTGACAGCAATCACGCATTAATTTCTCCTGCTGGGTTTCATATTTGTAAATGCTTCAAAGGTTAACCAATCTTCCAGTTTCATTGGGAAATATGACTTTACTACCTCCTGTCTGCATTACTTAGGAGACTGGTCTGAGAAATAGTGGCAGCACTTAAACTACTTATGAGGCTGTGATCACTAGGATGGGTTGGGGCTGGGAATACATTTTTGGAGATGGGGAATCTGGGTTTTCTTACTTAGTAATACAAGACTATTAGTTCCATGAGGGCCAGGAGTATTCAGAGAAAACAAATGGTTTTTAAAAGTCATACATAAGATTGAATCTTCAAGTGCAAAATAGATTCTGTGCTGAAGCGTCAGAATTAGAGGGATTTATTGACAGACAATTCTCCATGTGTATCTAGCATTTCTGCACATTCTCTGAACAAACACATTGACTGCCTTTATTCCAGATTATCTTTTTAAGGATATCTCTGTAGTAAACAGCCTTGGAAGATAGAGGTAATGGCTCTGCTTCTGAAGAAAGAGCAGATTTCCTTATAACCATGGAACATAGAATTACTATAAGAAGTAAGCATATCTACCCCTTGCTCTCTCCAGAGAGAGAAAACTACCTCTTATAGTAAAAGAGGTAGGTTTCCTAAATTGAGGATTTATCTCCTGTAATGCACCCAATTTCATCTGTAAATGTCATCTGGCCCTCTTCACACTGCCCTGTGGATATTGGGGTAAAGGGCACTGATGCAAACATGATGTCATGCTTTTTGCTGTCTTATGAATAATAAAGCCCTTCGTCTCTGACCCAGAAGACTTTTTTTTTGTGTTACTTTAGGTGCATACTATATCTGGCATTTCTCCCATGTTATCCCTCCCCACCCTCCACTCCCTCCCCATCCCCCATTGTCTCTCCCCTACCCCTGCCAACTGTCCCCTGTGTGTGATACTCCTCTCCCTGAGTCCACGTGTTCTCGTTGTTCAACATCCACCTATGAGTGATAACATACAGTGCTTGGCTTTCTGTTCTTGGGTCAGTTTGCTGAGAATGATGATTTCCAGATTCATCCAAGTCCTTACAAAGAACCCATTATTTTTTATGGCCGCGTAGTATTCCATGGTTTATATGTACCACATTTTCTTTGTCCAGTCTACCATTGATGGGCATTTGGGTTGGTTCCAGGTCTTTGCTATTGTACACAGGGCTGCAACGAACATACGTGTGCATGTGTCTTTATAGTAGAACGATTTATAGTTCTTTGGGTATATACCCAATAGTGAGATTGCTAGGTCAAATGGAATTTCTATTTCTAGATCCTTGAGAAATTGCCACACTGTCTTCCACAATGGTTGAACTAATTTACACTCCTACCAACTGCGTAAGAGTGTTCCTGTTTCTCCATATCTCTCCAGCATCTGTTGTCTCCTGCTTTTTTAATGATCACCATTCTAACTGGCATGAGATGATATCTCAGTGTGGTTCTGATTTGCATTTCTCTAATGACCAGTGATGACGAGCAATTTTTCATGTTTGTTGGCCTCATATATGTCCTCTTTTGAAAAGAGTCTGTTCATATCCTTTGCCCAAAAATTCAACAGCCCTTCATGCTACAAACTCTCAATAAACTAGGTATTGATGGAATGTATCATAAAATGATAAAAGCTATATATGACAAACCTACAGCCAATATCATACTGAACGGGCAAAAGCTGGAAGAATTCCCTTTGAAATCTGGCACTAGACAAGGATGCCCTCTCTCACCACTCCTATTCAACATAGTATTGGAAGTTCTAGCAAGAGCTATCAGGCAAGAAAAAGAAATAAACTGTATTCAATTAGGAAAGGAGGAAGTCAAACTGTCTCTATCTAGAAGACCCCATCGTCTCAGCCCAAAATCTTCTCAAACTGATAAGCAACTTCAGCAAAGTCTCAGGATACAAAATCAATGTGCAAAAATCACAAGCATTCTTATATACCAATAACAGACAAACAGAGAGCCAAATCAAGAGTGAGCACCCATTCACAATTGCTACAAAGAGAATAAAATACCTAGGAATACAACTAACAAAGGATGTAAAGGACCTCTTCAAGGAGAACTACAAACCACTGCTCAACGAAATAAGAGAGGACACAAACAGATGGAGAAACATTCCATGCTTATGGTTAGGAAGAATCAATATTGTGAAAATGGCCATGTTGCCCAAAGTTATCTATAGATTCAATGCTATCCTCATCAAGCTACCAATGACCTTCTTCACAGAACTGGAAAAAAACACTTTAAATTTAATATGGAATCACAAGAGACCCCACATAGCCAAGACAATCCTAAGCAAAAAGAACAAATCCGGAGGCATCATACTGCCAGACTTCAAACTATACTACATTGCTACAGTAATCAAAACAGCATGGTACTGGTACCAAAACAGAGACATAGACCAATGGAACAGAACAGAGACTCCAGAAGAAACACTACACATCTACAACCATCTGATCTTTGACAAACCCAGCAAAAACAAGCAATGGGGAAAGGACACTATGTTTAATAAATGGTGTTGAGAAAACTGGCTAGCAATGTGCAGAAAGCAGAAACTGGACCCCTACCTGTCACCTTACACTAAAATTAACTTCAGATGGATCAAAGATTTAAACATAAAACCTAACACCATAAAAACACCAGAAGTCTTATATCTTCTTCTAGCAGTCATGAAACTGCAGTAAGACAAAGTGTTAGCTTGCAAGTAAGGTAAAGTGTTAGACATTACATAGTTCTTGATACAACGTAGAGCGATAAAGTGATAAAAATGATAAAATAACTCAATAAAGGAAAAGTAAAATATAGCCTGAGATTTCCTTTCTTCATGTTTAATAAAGACCCACTTAGCATTAACACTGTTATTAATATAGTGGGCACCCTGTATGTGACAGATATTATTCTAGGTACCAGGAATATAGTACTGACTATGACAGACAATTTCCTTCCTCTCTTGGTACTGAGCAGAGGCAGGAATGAATACATGAGTATGTGTGTGTATGTGTGTAAATTCCAGATGGTTACATATACTGTGAAGCTAAACAAGAAGCATAGTGTAACAAGCTAACACTTTTTTCATTAAAATAGTCATAGAAAGTCTTTATGAAGTGATAACATTTGGTATAAGGTCTTCAATGTAGAACTTGGGGAAAAGGACATGTCAGATGACAAGGAAAAGGAGAGGGAGTGAAAAGCAGTGAGGAGAGTGGAAAAGAGGAAAGAATGGGGAGAGAAAAGGAAAGACTTTTGTTCTCTAGCAAAAGACAAAACAGCAATAGAAAAGACGCTTGTTTATTAGGAATTGAATATTGTACACAGCAGCCCTGTGTACAATAGCAAAGACCTGGAACCAACCCAAAGGATTAAATAACTTTTCTTTTCCAAAAAGAGAAAGAAAAGCAGTATGGCTAGGATATAATGGGTGAGAAAAAGGGATACTTAATGAATTTAGCTATTTGTACTGGCACAAAATCATACTGGAAATTATAGAGCACAGTAAAGTAATCAAATGGAGAAGATGCTTTCTCTTTAACTTTATGAATTGGTTCACTTTCCTCATTATTTTTAGAAGTCATAAAGTTTATTGATATCATGAGTATTCTGAAGGCAAGGAACACATTTGCACTGGAAAGTGCAGGTATTTGAATTTCTAAAACAAAATGAGAAAGAAAAACCTTTACTTAGAAATTTCTGAAATAGAACTAAATATTATTACAATGAATTACACTGTTGTTGTTACTACTAAAACATAAATACTTCTAATACTACTAAAATAAAATAAAAATATGAGGAAAAAGATGAGGAAGAAGACAAGAAGAAAAACAAACAAAACAACAACTTATTGAGAGACTCATCCAAGAACTAAGCAAAATGCTTTATACATTTTTTCTAAACTTCAAAAGTACTCAATAAAATGCAATGGTGCTCTTTTCAGAGACAGAAATGCATGCTTACAGAAAGGAAGTCCTTTGCCTGGGATTTCCCAGCTAGCCAGTGCCTGGGCCAGGAGTTGAACCTTGGGACTACCCGGCTCCTGAGCCAGGAGCCAGGATATTTGTGAAATATGCAGCCCATATTGTAATGAAGCAGCTTTATGCTGCAGATGTTCCTTCACTTATGAAGCAGACGGCTTTGTCAGCAGTTGATAGAGAATTGTAGCATTTCAAAGATTGTTAGGTTCAGCCTTGGGACAAAATGATTGGTGGTTTTTATCTGCATTGTTTGAAAAGTGTCGCTCTATACATTGGCTAAAACATAGCACATAACATTTCTTTTTTCTTTTTTTCTTTTAGTGGGTGTCATCAGACAACAAATGTATCATGTCTACACAATAAGATGAATCCAAGTGCCTAAATCAGTCATGTAGCATGAGTATATAGCTGACCCATGCTTTATTCCTCGTGCTTCTAGACTTTGGTCTTTTGGAAGGAAAAGGATGAGTGTCTGGAAAATATCTCTAAAGAAAAAAGGATATTATTATTCCAAAGGAAATGTTTCATAAATGCGCAAAATCAAAGGGAACACATAAAATTATCTGAAAAGGGAGACTTTGATCTAGTAGAATACCAAATATACAGGAATCTGAAATTTACTTCTTGGGTAATTGGAAACCAATTTGTTGTTGGTTTGCCAACCAACATGTTGGCATGTTGTTGCACTGGGAAAATTTACCTTAAAGAGATTGACTAAACCAGTGTTTTCATAACTGTGTTACAAAGAATGCATGTTTCTAGACGTAGTAACATTTTATGAAAATAAGTTCTCATAGTTTGAAAAACGTCTAGCAGAATTTATTTATACACAACAATCCTTTCTTAGTAACAGAACTCCATTTAGTTAGTTGGGGAAGCATTATAATCTAATAGTATGTGCCTGTATTTTTCAGCCTATATTTCATTGAGGAAGCCAATGAAATGCAGGGCTAATTTTGGATTGTACTATAAGAAAGGTCCTATAAGGGTTCTAAGTGAGCTTGGAGGGGCATCCATTTTGCCACTTCCCTGTTTTATTTTTCTGCCTGGAAATTGCTTGTAATGATGGAACTCTAGCAACCCACAGTTTTGTGGCATTGGGTTGTTTTCAAGATAAAATACACAAATTAGCGTAAAAAAACTTGTAAACGAAGCTTCATTTTACTCTGTGGTATTACCATATGAGCCCTGGTGTACTAACATCTTAATTAGATGTTTGGTAGGAAAATAAAACGGTAATGGTTTAAGCCATTGTAGCCAGGTCTCTGCTACTTAACAGTGATTGGACATAATTCCAGATACATTTGCATATTCCACATTCTTCTAGAAGGTTTTGCAGGTACATTTGATGATTAAAAATCCTGAAAAGTGTTGTCATAAATTATACCTGCATAAATAAAACAACTATTAAGAAGTTGTCATGTGCTAGAGATTGCCCTAGATGCTGATGACATGGAAAGATAGAGGAGTGATTGATTCTGACTATGTCATGCAATGCTTTTCAGAAGACTCTTAACTGAGTTTTGAGGGGTGAATAGAAGTTTTTTAAATAGAGGGAAAAATGGAAATATAATACAGGTAGAAAGTGTAATAAAGGAAAATAGATATAAATATCATGTTTCCCAAGAACTTCAGCATGCTTGATACAGCTGGAGAACAGAAATGAATTTGTCTTGTGGTGGATATATTGTCCTAGGACAGAATTACACATTTAGAGAGACAAATGTCAAATTGTGAAAGACTTTTTACAGCAATCTAAGCTAAGGAACACAGGCATCGTACGCTAGGCAACATGGAATTTTTAAGCAGTTGTAGGCAAAGAGAAACAGGACTACTTTTGTGTTATTGAATGACCTCCCTAGCATCAATATGGAGGATAAATAGGGGAGGTTGTTTGTGGGATTCAATAAACAAATATAAGAAAAACCAAACTATTAGAGCAGTAACTTCTTTGACTGATTAATAAAAAGCCACTGGTGTTTATTCATGTGACAATGTCCATTCCAAGAACATAACCAATGTCAAAGGAAATTAAGAACACTCACTGTTACACCAAAAGAAAGCCCATATTTGAGAAAATTATTTCTATGAATTAAAAATTTTAAAATACCTTCCCATTTTCCAATTTTAAGAACAACCCTTTTTAAGTGCACAAAGATGCAGACTCTTCTTTGATTTAATTGGATCTTCCCACTAACAGCAGCTTCCATGCTGAAGACAGTTTTTGTTTCTCTGCCACTTTGCAGACCTCTTAGTACCTCAGGATAACAGCATAGTCTATTCTACATATTTGTAGTCAAAGAAGTTTGTATTTTCCCAGGGCCCACCCTTCCTAGCATTTAGAAGCTGGTTAGAGACAGCACACAGTGGTGACATTTATCATTTTGCCACTTGGGCATTGTGACTGAAGCCAAGATCATTTTCATCAAAGTAGTGCCATTTACCACGAAAGTGCCAGTGGTTATGCATCAGTGAAATTCTGCATAGCCCTGATTTCAAAGGAAGTAATTATTTCTTGGGAAACAATAAGAGCCTTAGGACCCTTTAGCATGTCTAATTTTTTTTTAATAGTCTATATCCCTCTTCATTAGCTCCTGGCCCAACTTACTACCACACTAAATTCTGAGGAGATTCTGAGATTTTGAACAATCCCGCATCTGCACTGTGGAATGTTTACTTTGCAATCTGTTAAGAAAGGCAGTAAAATACTTCTGAGTGTAGTTCCACGCTGAGAATTAGATTTTATCAGGGTCTTTCTGTTGGGATGGTTGGAGGTGAACTTTCTTTTTCATTGTAATGATGTTTGTTGCTATCATTTATATCCTAGCTACAATTTCTCATCATCTCTATTCTGCCAAGTACGTTTCTGAGAGAAATCAATCCATGTAGAAAGAATTAGTATTCAAGTGCACCCATGTGGTTTCGACCACCATCTATATTTTTTTTACAAAGACTCTTGTCTCTGAAGTTATTACACTAGGAATATTGTTTTCTTTCAAGCACATGAGTTGCATCACTTCATGCTAAACAATATATCTAAGAACCACTACTAACAAGAATTTTTGGCAGAAAGTATCATCGTCTTCATCTGACCAAGGCAGACACTGAGTAAACAGACTGGAGGAAAAAATTGTCTGATGATTTTGCTTACATGGTGAGCTTAATAAATATATTTTTTAATTAAAAAATAACAAATGGGTATTTTAGAAATATATTACTCTAAAATAGGCTGCTTATAGAAAGATATATTTTTTCTTATTTTTATTTGAACTTCAACTTGTTTTCAAAGAGAATTTGTAGTGGCTAGTGGTGCATACTACTAATATTATTATTCTACTAAAAATTTTGTTTGTCACTCAGGGAGCAAATTCAACAGGAAAGGACATTATTGAATATAAATTTAATTTTACTCCAATTGAATTCAACTTGTTATTTTCATAAGAGCAATAGGATCAATAAGAAAAAAAGGCAGGAATAGATAGCTTGTTTATTAGGAATATGGGTCAGGAAGCTCAGTCTTTGTCTTTCACATATGGAGAAAAAGACACTGGAATAAAAATCACAGAAGTGAACCATTAAAACAGTACAAAACAAACCGTTTTGAGAATTAGAGGCATTTTCTCATATCTAGGAAATATACTGACTACCAGTTTATAAAAGTAATGCAAATTATAAAAATCCCACAGATCCTGAAATAAATCATTGTATGGAATAATGATTCTTGGAGAGTATTTAATTTAATGCTTGCGCTTCACAGATGAGTAAACAAAAATGCCAGATAAGTTAAGTAACTTTTTCAGTGTCACAGAAATGAAGGCTAAGTAGGGCTTTCTGAACCCTACTTCAAAATTTAAGTACTCTAAGGAAACTTATTCTAGGAGAGACCCCTCTTAGGAGTCCATTTTTCTTCCTTCTGCAAAGTCAATAGGTGACCATGTGAACCAGGAAACATTTACTTTCTGATTTTTGTGTTTTTTTTTTGGTAGAAAATCATGATTTTTAAAACATTTGTTCAGTTTTTTTTATTCCCCATAGGTTCTGGGGAAACAAGTGGTGTTTGGTTACATGAATAAGTTCTTTAGTGGTGATTTCTGAGATTTTGGTGCACCCATCACCCCAGCAGTGTATACAGTACCCAATGTGTAGTCTTTTATCTGTGGCCATGATTTTTAAGAGTTCTAACAAAAAAAACAACAAAAGAAACATTTGAACCGGTGTCCAAGATCAAAGACCAAAAAGTCCTCTGTTTAGTAACTAAATGTAACATAATTCAAATCAGAATTTTAAAACCAGATAGAGCACTTTATGTAGTTACTTCTCTTAAGGAAGAGAGACATGAAAATACATTTTTTTCAAATACTAAGAAAGGCCTTTATCATATTCTGCTAAGGTTTTACTGGTTAAAAGATTAAAGAATCTTCTTTGGGTTTCTAGACATACTTAGTAACCCAGTTTCATAAGATCCCATTATATCACAGCAGGGTATGTGTTTCAGAACTCTTGGATATAAAAGTTTAGCTTAGAGAAAAAGAAGCGTGAACCTACTGGAGGAAAAGTATTGACTTTTAAGAAAAAGAAGTTTCACCTTTAGTGATTAAATTAATCACATGGATATTTTTCATTTTCCTTCCATAAAACACATTTTTAAAGACCATTCAAACATAAGTTGCTCTCAGAATCATACTAATTGGCTCTCTGGTAATTCAAGAGATGACTTCTTGATGAAGGAGATAATGATAAGCTCACAAGGGAATATAAGAAGCAGCAGTCCTGCTCACATTTTTAAAAGACATAAATAAGAAGCAGCACTTTATAGCAGAAGCTTGAGAAAGGTCCCTTAAAGAGATAGTGATGCTAATATATATAGTCACTTGTCTTCAGGGTGAAAATGAGGGAAACATCTAGAATTAAACCCTTATAAATGGCATAAGAATCTTAAATTATCAGACCCTAGGATGAAGCTGCATGTCCCACCTTGCTCCCTACTTATGGTTTGCCCAAAATATAAGGCTTCTGTAATTGCTCATATTCCATAAATCTATGTGGAAAAGAAAGGCCATTTTCTACTGCTGTGCTGTAAAAGAAATATTTAAAATTTATAGAGCAGAGAAGTAGCAACATTTCTGGAATCCATGAGCCTGAAAGTTTCAGCTGGTTGCCTCGTCTGCCTACATTTTTTGCCATAGGACCTCAATTTATTTGAATATTGACTCTCAAATGGCTCAGAAAAGAAAATGGAGGGGGACAATTGTGATCAGTCTCATATTCTTTGGTACCTGGGGATTAGGAATGAATGCATGACCCAGTACTGAACAGAGACATGCAGGAAAATCTATCTGTGTGGCTTTACCCACAAGAAGTACGCAATAGTAAGAACACCCTTCTTTTTCACTTATGATGGCCATGTGCCAATATGGTACCAAGAAACTGCTGAACGCATCTTGCAACCATAAGTAACAACTGCCAATATGCTAAGGAGAACAGAGGACTAAAGTATTGAGCATGTGGGTCTATGATAATATTGCTGATTTGCTATATGAACTCTGAAATCAAGCTGAAGCTTGCATCCAATTTTCTGTAGGTGTCTTGAATATCTTTAAATCTTACAGGCAAATTCACTTACTGCTTTTGTTTCTAATCATTTTTTTCAAGGATTTTTGTATAGGGAAAGAGTTTGAAAGATAGAAATTTAGTGTCTCATTCTGGAACAAACGGCTGCTTTGTTTACTGTTCACTGTGGTAAAGATAATGTCTACCTCCAAAAAACAGTTTAGACAAGCTTACTGTCCATTGTAGAAGACTTGTTTTCTAAGCTTGGAGTTTCTCTCCTATAATGCAACCAATTTCATGTAAGGGCATCGTCTGGCCCTTAAAATCAACACAGAAGCGGATCTGGCAGAGTAACATCTTAGAACCTTCACAGTTACTGACACTGGGCTTCCTGTTGTCTGAGGTAATAAATTTCCTCAGATCCTCTTTTAATGGCACACTTTATTATTTATGGCTAAAAACATTGTATCTAGATATCATCACAACACTGTATATTTTTGGAAGAAAAGAGAAGATAATCTCTAGATATATGTTTTATGTTAGAGTCAGCAGCATTATATAGTGAAATTATAAAAGCTGGATGCTTTTGAGACTTTAACTATTTGATACATTTGTCTCAATGTTCTCTTGCTGATGTTTTAACAGGGCGGTAAATCTCCCCTGAGTAAAGACTGTGCCTTGCATGTAATACATATGGTCACTTCGTATTTTATTTTTAAAAAAATCATGAAATTTTATATGAATATTCTCAAAAAAGTAGCTTAAAAGTCTTTATATAACTAATATTTACATCATAACATTCTAACTCAAATATCAGGTGTTACAATTGACAGATGTCTTTAATGCTACAATGAACACTTTTAAAATTTAATTTGGTATTCTGAGGATAGAAGTGCAAAGAAATAAAGTCTTAGGCAAAACTGTAGAATTGCTTCTTTAGATGACTCAAATTAAATAATCCGACCCAAAAATAAAAAAGAAAGTGCTAGAAGTTTTCCTTCTTCTTGTTTTCTTTATTTTTTTGTTGGTGTTCTAAGAAGGGACAGTAGGCACTATCTTTAATAAATCTTTTGTGAAGTAGTCATCAACGAACAAAAATGCTATTAAAACACGTTTATGAGTTTTTCTTTTTTTTCTTTTTTTTCCTAGAGTGGAAAATTTATTCAGATAATGTTTGAGAATTCATATATGCCACAACAGGATAAAAACCAAAAGGTAGAGATCTCACACTTTTCCTTATGCCTCCCTCCCCTACTGCCTAACCAGATTCCAGACGTTTTATCACTGTCATTACCATTTCTGCTCAATGGAGGCCCCTAGGCACTAATCACACTGGCAAGTGCACGGTGACATAATGCACCACAACTTTTTCACAAAAAGCTGTAGTCTCTCTCTGGATATATTGGCGATTCTCCAGTTACTTCAATACTTTAAAGGCTGCAGCAGCATGCAAAAGAATTCCATTAAAAAAAAAAAAAGGTAATGTGGAGGAGAACACACGGAACCTAGAATGTGAAGTGGTGGGAGAGAGGAAGATGGGAGAGCTGCATGGGGTTTGGGCTGGCAGGATTGATGGTAACCAGGGATGCAGGGCATTTAGGGAGATTTAGAGATCCATATAGATAAGCTGGCCGGAAGCTTGGTGACCCACAATGGCAGTGCTGGGAGGAGATTGGCAAAGACAGAAGGGAGGCCTTCACAGCTATAGTTTGGTTATACTGATCAAGTAAGTAACTGCATTGAGAATAAAATGGAACCCCTCAAAGCAAAAGAACTTATTAATAGACAAAGAAAATACAATAATGAAAATAAGCAAAAGGTATTGGATTGAAATTGGAGGTTTCACTATGGACTCATTATACATATTCAACAAGTATTTATAGTTGTATATGCATTCATATACATATATTTCCAAGCTTTGTCCATTGAAAGGCCGTAGAAGCAATGACATTCCTATAACAACAAGCATGGCAAGGGCCATAATCTTAGTTTCTAAATGTTGTCCTTACTAAAAAGAACCAGAACCAGAACTTCTTGTAGAAATGACTGATTCCAAGGCAAGGGCAGAGAAAATATGATTGCACATTTTATTGCACCTGAATTAAGGCAATGTTCAATGAATATTGGGGACATGTCAAAAGTATATAGAAGCTAGTTTGAATGGAATGATTTTGGCATTAAAATAAATAATGTCAACAATGTATTGCAACCCTAATGAATAAGAGAAGAGCTCATGATTTTATACTGACATAATAAATTAATTACTAGAACCATTATATATTATATTTAGTCTATTATATATAAAAATAAATAAATCTAGAGATACAATTATAATTTGCAGGTTCTTTTCTATCTTAAAACCTCAGTTGTCATCTTCCTCAGAAAGCTATCCCTGGCACTTCCTTAATCGGAGGCAGACATACTTTTTGAAGAAAGTTCTATACTTTTAATGCATGGATATATCCATTTATTATTTATTAAATTATTATTTATTTATAACTAGAGTTAGTTTTCTGTTGAAGGACTAAATTTCATTTGTTTTATGTTTCATGGGTGTAGTAGCATTGGACTCAAGATGGTTTAGCCATTCAACAAATATGTTCCAGGTTAAATTATACTTTTCATATACACAGATATTCCAATTAACTAACATGCATGCATAAATAAAGTGGATTATACATAAAGAGTGAAACCAATATAACTATTATTAGATCTTTGTCAATTCCCAGTTACAAAAATGTATTGCAACTTCACAAAACAAAAGAAAATATAAATCCTCCGTGGAACTGAAAATATTCTTACAAGTTCTAATATTTTTCTTTGTGGCTTTGGAAGTCTATATATCTGGCATGTATATTATAAGGTAAAAGACAAAATGAAGCTAACCAAAAAGCTTTATTATTTTTAAAAATAAAACTTGTATAGAATGTGTTAATGTATTGTGGATACCACCCTCTTTATGGTTTTGATGTAAGCACTTTAAAAATGGTGTTTTCACTGGGCGCCACCACCACAATTTATAATGGTTTTGGTCTTTATTCACTTATTCAATATGCTGCTGAACTTTAACATTTAAGAAACTGTGAGATGGAACAAAACAATACAGTATTTATTATTTGAGAAAGCAGTCATACTTCTGAGGAAGATAACAACTGACAGCAACTGTATAGTATAGAGAATAAAATACTTTTGGATAATAGGAAATTTATAAGTTGTTGTTATACACCGACCATTTTGCACACAAAATTATATTTGGCATATAGTTGCTATCTATAGAGTAGGATGCTACTTTGTTTGAAGTCATTTTTGCTAATTCAGAGGGCAGGCAGCTGGACAGTGATGGAGGGAGACAATATCTTCTACGGTTCACAGATGTGGGATGCTATCATCTGGTTACAAACTTCACTGTCACTGTGTTTCTGGACCTGTGCAAAATAATCTCTTCCCCCATTTGACACATTCCTCAAAGGCAGCATAGAGGGTATGAAGTGTGTAGTGTATTTATTTATTGCACTTCTATTTTGTCCATTTCTAATTCATTCTCTGCATAACAGCCAAAGTGACTTTGCAAAAACTCCAATCAGATTATTTTGTTCTACTTAAAACCTCTAGTAAATCTCTATTGCATGTAGAATAAAATTTGAATTTATTTGCCTGACCTACAGGGCTCTGTACAATCTAGACATTGCCTACTTCTCCAATCTTATTTCAAGCCCTCCCCTTGTCACTCGCTAGTTTCCAAACGTGTTGGCCTTTTATCAGTTTCTAGAATAACCTGTGCTGTCCCCTGACATATGGACCTTTGAACTTACTGATTCTCCTATAATAAAATATCCTTGCCATTAGCAGGGTAGCTCTTTTACATACTTCACACAATAGACATACTGTCACTGAATTCAGAAAAGAATTGCATATGGTTTAACCTAACACCACATTGTGCTGCTCTCCATGGCCAGAGTGATACTAACTGTTGAAGCAACATGGAAACAGTTGGCACAATGGGATACCCACAGGGTTTGGGCTCAAATCTGTAGTGCAAATTCTAGTTGTACAACACACAAGCTGTGAATGCTTGGATACATTTCTTTAAGATCTCTTAGCCTCATTCATTCTATTTTACATTCCCAGATGAATTCATTCATTCAGGCACTCTCCTAGACACTGGGGATTAAGCAGTGAACAAGACAGACAAACCCCTGCATTTACAACACTTCGATTAATGTTGAGGGATGCAGATTATCAATGTACATTACAATTTCAGGGAGTAATGAGTGATACGACTAGAATGAAGCTTCTTTTCCATAGTTTGATCAAGAGAGATCTTAGGAAATGGGACATTAACTAAGTGAAAAATGGTATTTTCCACTTTACGTTATGTGTAAACTGGAATTAGTGACACAGAGAACATCAAATAGTATTGGTCTAGGAATAATATTGCCATGATCAAGGATTACCATTTGTAGACACTGAGACCTATTTCACATGGTTGCTGTTCTGGGAAATAAGTGAGGTGTATGGTGTGGTGCAGCATAGTGCAAGAAGCCTAATCAGTACTTGATAAATGTTTCCTTCCCTACTGTTCTCATCTTCTGTCCTACTCTGGGACATTAATGAGTACTAGGATATACATAAAACCACACTTATGGTGACCAGTATTGTTACTTTTCACAATCTCATATTCTCTCATATTCCATCTCTGTGCATATAAATGTGGCAAGTTATATGTCTCACCAAAATATAACATGTTAGGAAAAAGTTATTTCTTTACAAATTCTTGATCACATTTTTCAATAGCATTATTGTAGGTATTTATAACAATTAGCATTTCCCAGTAGTTAATGTAAAGCAAAACAGTACAAAGGGGGATTTAAGTTCGTCCAATCTTAGTGAGTCTCTGATTTATCGTTTGATTTGATAGCTGGGTTACCTTTCTTTAAATCATCTTATCTTTTGTGACTTGGTTTCCTCACTTGTAAGATAGAAAAAGAATTTAAATCATAAAGTTAACATTTACAGTATGCTTACAATCTCCCAGTTATTGTGTTAAACCTGTTGCATGTACTAATACATCTATTCCTCACAGCTACCCTTTGGTACATTGGCACTATTATTATTCTCATTGTACAGATGTGGACCCTGATGTGCAGAAACTTAAGTCAATTGCCCAAGGTTACATTGCTGGTAAATGTCAGAACCAATATTTGAAACCATTCTACATAATATATGAGTGAAAATTAAATGTTTGTTGTTGTAAGCTCTTGATATTTTGGAGTTGTTTGTAACCAAGACATACCGTGTGTGTGTGTGTGTGTGTGTGTGTTTATTGGAGCTTTTAATGTACTTATGCATTATAACATTAAAGAAGAAGCTACAATATGGACATTTCTGCAGTGTGTTTTATTTAACATATTTAATGTAACAATTGCTATGCATAGGCAGTATTTTAGAAACTTTACAAGTAGTAACTTTAATTCTTATATCATCACTATGAGGTAAGAAGTACTATTAATGTTTCCACATAACAGCCAAGGAAACAGAGACACAGTGGATAAGCAACTTGTCCAAGATCACATAGTTATTATGTGCCAGAACCAGGCTTTTAAACTAGGGGACTTGAGTATGTGCTCTTGACCACCATGTTGTAATGCCTTCCAGTACTTGAAAACATATTCCACAAGTCATGGACCAATTACTTTTGGAATTCATGTGGCAATCTCTGAATGTTAGAAATATGGATCTCTTCAGTTGAGAAGGATCTCAGACAAAGTCAATCTCTGCAACACTTTCATGAGCTATGTACATACCCTTTAGAGTCTCTATTCATTCTTTCCTTGAGTGAGGAGGATAGAGTATGTCTTTTATTCTTCAGAATGAATCTTGACTATGTCTTCCAATGTGTCCAATGTATTGGGTGTTGTGTAGTCAAAACATTTAGCCAGCTAAAATTTTCAGTGGAGGCTATTGATATATTGTTGAAACACAAGTGCAGCTTTTAACTTTTGTTTCTGAAATTATTCCGTTAACATTCAGTACATTTATATGACATTAAGATACAGAAATCAAATTTACTTTTCCTAAGCTTTCTTACTTAGAAAGTTCAGTGTTATTGGTTTGTTTTTAGAACACAAACTCTTGGCAAATTGTGTGTATTAGCGGTTTTACTATGACACATTGTGAATAGGAAAACTTTACATTTTTTGTGATTCTGACCAAATAATTCAAAACTTTATGGAATTTACAAAAGGTAAAGGAAAGGGCTATATCTTACTGTGCGTTAGCAAGACAAGACATGTAGTTTAAAAAATAGTCTTAATTCTGTTTTTTATCCCACAGGGTCGCTCTATAGTTTTCATATACTTGAAGGGAAAGTGCGTTAGTATCATAGGACTGATGATTTTTAAAAAAAGCATTATTGGGATTCCATCCCATATTGCTCTCTACACCAAAACAAATATATAAAAAAGAGGAAAATGCTTTCCCTCCATGAAATACCTTTCAACATCATTCCACATGGCTCTTCCTTACTGGATATTTGTCAAGTATCTTAGAAGAAAGAAGACTAACTGTGACTCTGAAAGTGTGAACATATTTTTAAAAGTTTTAAACCACAAGGAACAATAGTTTCTCCAACAGTGATACTTACTGACTTTTCAGAAAGGACAATGAAAGTGGTGTGGAAAACTCTAGAATTCAGCGTTACTTACAGATTCAACCATATTAGTTCTTTACTGAGAATTATATGAGCTTGCTCATCCCACTCTACCACCTCACTGCAAATATAGTTGCTACCCATTATGGTATTATGATAAAAAGTTTCTACAGGTATCTAAGTGCTATTTCTATATTTAGGTATGAAACCAACACCTTTAGATTGGATTTAATTCTAGACCTAAGGACGTGAGTGCCATCTGCTGAATTATTGCTTATGCTTTTTAATCTCTCCTAGATTAAAATTTAGGAACTTTGAACTCTGGAATAATATCATAGGGTACTTTAGTATTCCATAAAACTCAAAGATATGACAAATCACTGAGATCATTTCAGTGGTACCCTTAAGCTATTAAATGTCTTGTGTAACACTTGTTTCATTTAATTTTGAATTTTGTTATGGTATTTTTTTACACAGTATTCTCAGACTCTTTCTAAATAACTCTAAGTTATATATAAGTTGACAGTATGTGAAGGAATCTTACAAGAAATCACTTGTTTTGATTTCGCTGTTGTTTTGCCTGTTTTTAAGTCATGCTTGCTTTTTCAAATGATAGACACAACATATACTCAAAACTTAAAATAGTGAAAAGTTTAGAATACTAAAATATGGGGAGGAAATGTGCAACCATGTCTGCCATTAATATTTTCTGACCGTCTTTAATTTTGCTATCAATAGAAAAATCAATAATTATGCACACAAACGATCTCTTTTCCTTTCCGTAAATGCTTTAAAATAATGAGCTCTTTTGGAAGTACAGAACTGGGTTAGTAAACAAGGTGTTGATCTGGCTCTAAAGTTAATCCAATATCTCATAAACTAAATGAAATTATATTTGGGGTTTGTAGCAATTTCACAATATATGTTATTTAATTAATGTTTTTATAATGTCTCAATTTTTAGCACACTATCAGAACTGCAGTCTTTCAAAAATTTTAGTTGCTATCATTTGAATGACAGATTCATAATTTTTCAAGTATATAAATTTATTTGATTAAAAAGTGTTTCCATTTGATTTTTGTTTCAAATAGTATTTTTGATTCAGTTTGATAGATAAAGTCCAACTGCATGCCAAGGTAGATACACATTATTGGGTATAAAGCATCGTCTTCTTTTCCGTAGCCTGTAATATTGTAGATGAGGCAAGATAAATGTAGACAAAGCAGTAAAATAACACGAAATTGCTTAGATTCAGTGAAAAATGAACAAGCAAAACACAAACCTGGTTGTTCCCCTTATCTACAGTACCTGCGGTGTATTGCTGAGATTAGAAATAAAAATTTTCTTGTTTGGAGTCAGTGATAATCTCAAAAGAAGAGCCATTATTCACATAAGTTGTAATTCTACGGCTCCCGATGTCACACTTGATTCCTATGTGGAAGAAAAATTGGGAACAGAAAATATAATTTTGCAATACAGAGGTTGCTTACTATTAAGGATCTGAAGCTGGATTTAAGGCAAGCGGATGAAAATGAAGGAAGGATGCAAGTACATTACAGTTCAGAACCCACCTACATGTACACCACTGCATATTCTGTGCCTACTCTCAGTGTAGATGCTCAGAAATATCTGCTGAATGAGTTAATGAGTGAAGTGTGTAATTTATTTGAACACTAAAAAGAAACAAAATGGATATACAGCATTCATGTGTATTATTTGTATTAAGCTGATGAAATTTTACCCTAAAATATCTGTGCCTATAGAATATGAGAGTTTTCAGTGCCTACAGACATACTTAAAGGTCAAACTGAGAGTCAATGACTATTTATCTGAAGGTCTCAGAACTTAGATTTTTAAAATTGAAACAATGACTTAAATGCTGTTTTGTATTATGGATATTTTTTCCAGTTTTAAGTAAATAGTTTTAAATGAAATAATTTTTCCCAAGAAAGCCACCATGTGGGGCAGAAGCAGGTGGGATGAATTCAGAAACTGAACAAAATTGAGGCTTGCATGTCCTAATATATGTGCTAATATTTCCTAAGGAAAACTCCAGCTCTAATTTTATTTTTGTCACAGCAGACTTAAAGGATTTTTTAAAATTTAAAATTTATTATTACAGTCTCTAAATAAATCAAATAATCCCCTTTGTTATTGCTATCACATGCTATTTCTGCTATGGTTAAATTATTTTTTAAGCATGAGAGAAAAAAATACAAAATTATAATGTTAAGTTCATATAATTAACAAAAACTGCATAAAAATTTCTTTTTAATAATTTTTCCCTGAAGCAGATTTTTAAATATTATTTTATATGAAAGTTGTCCATACTACATACACTTCACCTTGCAATTTCCTTATTTTTGACCAAGGCCATGTTAGTAATCAAGAAATTATTTTTAAAAAGATGAGTTTTTGTTGAAAAGAAGGAAAGCTAAATTCTGAATTGAAAATAATATCTAATAGTAAATAGTTGCTAATAAATGTCAGAATTCTGTACTGCATTTAACCATTCCTATAACTTAGGACACAGCACTTCTTCCCTCTGAGCTTCTGTCTCCTGATCAATAATTTTATTGAACTAGAAATGATCCATAAAATATTTTCTATCTTTTTTCCAATAGCCCTAACACTTCACTTAAACCAAATAACCTTACTGACTAAATTGCATTACACCAATTTTAGTTCTTGCCACGTTTTTCCACCCTCCTAACTTTAGGTCAGAATTAATTACTCCCACAGCACATTGATGACACCTCTCTAATAGCGCTTATGGTCTCCTGCCTTATTTAGCAAGTTGTTTGCATCACAGCTGCTACTTACGACCACAGAGACTGTGAAATGTATGTGCAGTTTAACTAATTACCATGGAGAGAGCAACACTATGAAAGATGCCCGTGGGGAGCTGGCTGAGTACAGTCACACACAGCCTGGATTTTCAAGTGGTTCTCTACTATAGAGTGTAAGTTGCTGGAGGATACAGACTCTTCTATTTACCTTGAAGATAACACAAACACTAGCACAATGTTTTCTGCACAGTGGGTTTTCACTCAATATGTACATACATCATAATGAATAAATAAATGAGTGATAAGTGAAATACATAATCTTTTATTTGGCAATTAATTCCTACTCAGATTTAAAGTGACTAACAAACTCATGCATCAGATTTTATTGCTGAAATAGATAATGTGCCTTTGAAAACAAGTTTTATGAATCTGTGCCCTCTGCCAGTAAATGCATGTAGATAAACACAGGGGGGAGGGGGGTGAGAAAGAAGGAAAGAAAAGAAAGAAAGAGAGAGAGAAAGAAAGAAAGAAAGAGAGGAAGAAAGAAAGAAAGATGAGGGAGAGAGGGAAGGAAAGAAGGAAGGAAAGAAGGGAAGAAGGGGAGGGAGGGAAGGAGAGAGAGAGGAAGAAAGAAAGAAAGAGAGAGAGAGAAAGAAAGAAAGGGAGAAAGAGTCATGAAATCTGAGGCTGCAATGCTGTTGCTTTCCTCAGGATGACATTTTTTGATTTTTTTTGATTGTTTGATTTTCCCTTTCCTGTTTTAGATGTTTTCAGTGAAAGATTGATTGAAACTAGATAATACTCTATTATAATTTCCTTTGCATTCTTTTAAAGTGTAAAAAAATATTCTTTTTGTTACTGGGAAAATATTTGAAAGGAACAATATCCTTTAAGCTAAAACACATCTTTCAAAAATGAAATTTTGAGACTTTGGGAACTGATGCCCAAATCAATTATAAATTATTCAGTTTAAAATTAATGCAGCCAACTTAATTTTAAAAGAATTGCCTGAATCTGGAATTAAAATATTGTAAGTATTCAGACAGGTATTCTGGGTTGTTGCTGCTATTAGAGACCTTGATCATGGTAGTTTTCTAAAATGAATCTAAGCTGTACACAGCTGTATTTATCTATTGATAAAAAAAATCTTGCACTAATAGCATTGACTCAACAGATGTGTATATATTCCTACTATGTGTAAGGCAGTGCTCTATGTGCTAGTTAGTAGCAGTGAAAAAGCAGCCCCAAATCTCTGCCCTCATGGAGCGTTCATCCTGGTGGAAGGCAATCACACAAATGATATAAAAATTATATTCCACGTTGTAAAGTGTTAAGTGCTAGAATGAAAAATAAAACCAGATGGGGGGATAGAAAGTGCTGATCATAAGGTGATGCTTTGAATAAAGTGACCACATCTAAGTCCTTCCTGAGAAGATGACATCTGAGCAACAACTTGAGGACAGTGAGGAAGAAAGTCCTGTGCGGGGCTTGGCACAGTGGCTCACGCCTGTAGCACTTTGGGAGGTAAAGACAGGCAGATAACTTGAGGTCTGGAATTCAAGACCAACCTGACCAACATGGTGAAACTCTGTCTGTACCAAAAATACAAAAATTAACTGGGCGTGGTGGCGTGTGCCTGTAATCCCAGTTATTCAGGAGGCTGAGGCACTAGAATTACTTGAACCTGGGAGGCAGAGGTTGCAGTGAGCCAAGATCACGCCAGTGCACAACTCTCCAGCCTGGGTGACAGAGCAAGACTCTGTCTCCAAAAACAAAAACAAAAAACAAAAAAAGAAAGTTCAGTGGGTTGAGGGGTGTTCCCGTTAGAAGGAACAGCATGGGCAAAGTTCTAACACACATTGAGGATGAGAGACTCCGATTATTTTCAAATAAGGAAGAAAAAAATATTTCTCAAGACTCTCACACATTGCATAAATACGAATGAGGTATATGTTCTTCTATCTCCAAATTTTCTATTGGAATGCCACCGGAACAGAAAACATTTACTTTCTAATTACACCCATCAATTAAGAAACAAAGCTGGAATTAAGCCCACAGAACCTGGGTTAGAGACAAAGCCTTGTAAATTTGAATAGGACCAACAGGTTTTTGGTTTTAAAACTCCCTCTATTCTTATGCATAAAATAAAATGTCATGGTATTTGGCCTACATAGGAACCAACCACAGACATCAGATTTGATTCCATATTTTTTTCTTGACACTGTTCCAAAGGTAGAATCTCTGCTTGAAAAATAAAGCAGACTATCGTGATGTTATCCCTATAATATAAGCAAACAAAAAACCCATTAAGTCTGAGTTGTCAGGATAACTTAGCCAAGTCCATGTCTTGGCAGTTGTGATGCTCTCTATAAAATGAACAAACCTAGATTTTTGTTCACTCCTTCTGTCTCTTTTTGTTACAACATCTCATAAAGAATGAACTATATATGTCTAATCCAAGTTAGTAAATATCCCTAAAGATCTTGGCTCCAGGTTCCCAGATCACCCTGCACTGTAGGAAGAAATTTAGAGCCTTCTTGCAACCTCTTAGGGAAACCTCCTTTCTTGGTAATTTAGGACTGCATCCCCCTCTCACTTTTTCCTTAGTCCCTTCAGGCTCTGATTCTTCAGGTAAGCATTAAAACCTACCCCTTGAAAAGTCATTCACAATGAAATGATGAAGTGCTTCAAATAGTATCTCTTCTAAGGATTTATATTTTTTAAAGAGGTCAAAGCTCAAAGTAAAAAATAGAATTTCTTGGGTACTAGGGAACAGTTTCAGTAGAAGTTTGCAGGGTAGAGGCTTTGTTCTAGCCAGCTATGAGGCAGGCTAGCTTCACCATCTCACTCTTATATTTTCTCCCCTAGACTCTTAACAAAAGCCAATTCTCTGGACAAAAGCATCAGAAATTCACATATTTACAGTTAGACAGGAACAAGTTCAAGAAATCGATTGTATGGCATGGTGACTATAGTTAATACCAATATATTGTATTTTTGAAAAATGCTGGGAGAATAGATGTTAAGTGTTTTCACCACAAAAGTGATTAACTATGTGAGTTAATACACATGCTAATTAGCTAGATTTCATCATTCCATAGTGTATATATACTTCAAAACATCATGTTGTTCATATAAATACAATTTTACATGTCAATTTTTAAAATAAACAAACAAATTTGAGGGGAAAAAAAGCAACACAATTTATTTCCCAATCCCATGCTGTTTTTTATGCCTTATATCACAGACACCTAAATAAAGAAATGAAGACACCAGAATTTCCTAGGAAAGACATAGATAAACATATTTGGGCCTACCATATGCTATATTATAAAATATTTAAAATCAAACTTTATAATAGCTTATGCTAACAAGAGAAAATGTCCAAGGTATAAGGAGAAGTGAAGAACCGTGATATAATGTGGCATGTCTTTATAAATACTTATGTATCTGCATATGAACACGTACACATGAACGTACAAACAGATGCATAAAGGAAATAAAACAAAATGTTATCTCCAGCAGTGGAATTAGGGGTAACTTTTTGGGGTAATTCTTTATACTCTTCTTTGTTTTCCAAACTTACATAGTTTACAATTTTGATTTTCCAATTAAAGACAAAGGTCTTTTGAAATGATATGTCGTGTTATTCACATCATTGCTTTGCTTTTGCCCTCAACAGAGTACAAAATTTGTGGACTAAATAGAAGTATCTCTTAAATGCACAAATCCCTGAAAGAGGAACAGGAAAATTTTACTATTACATAGTTTCTTTCTTTTCTTTTCTTTTTTTTTTTTTTTTGAGACGGAGTTTCACTGTTGTTACCCAGGCTGGAGTGCAATGGCGCGATCTTGGCTCACTGCAACCTCCGCCTCCTAGGTTCAGGCAATTCTCCTGCCTCAGCCTCCTGAGTAGCTGGGATTACAGGCACGCGCCACCATGCCCAGCTAATTTTTTGTATTTTTAGTAGAGACGGGGTTTCACCATGTTGACCAGTATGGTCTCGATCTCTTGACCTCGTGATCCACCCGCCTCGGCTTCCCAAAGTGCTGGGATTAGAGGTGTGAGCCACCGCGCCCGGCCCCTATTATTACATAGTTTCTTTCCATCCTCTATAACATCAACCAGAGAGATACACAAGGAGTTGAGGTCAAGAAGCATGTGCTACTGTGCATAGACTCATCGCCAAGGGCGTAATTCAAAGGCCACTCAGCCTGGTGAACATGGCACACAGATGTCCTGTTTTTTTAGACTGTTTGCAACATTTAAATGCACTTGGCAGTCTAAGCACATAGTTTCTTTCTGAAGGAGGTTTTCTGCTTAAGGTTATGTCGTGCTTTCCACTAAAACATAAATCCGTTGGCTGTTTGTTAAGCCTCCTGTACAATGAAATCAAAGCAATCATCAATGGATATGGTTCACTGGAAAATGTAAACTGGCTTCCCCACCCCAAGAGAAACAGACTAAGCAATGCCAGAGGTTTTGCACGTGCTCTCTACAGACAACATCTCACTTTGTAGAGAAAAATTTTACTGCAATGCTTCCCATTGCACCTGCCAACTCCCTCTGTTATCCTGAAAACACAAATTCCCATTAAACATAGAAGAATGAGTAATGCCTCTAAGGTGCCCAGAATAATTGATATTTCACCCTCCGGTGCCAGGGCTGCACGGATGGAGTGCTCTATGTTGATGGCTCAGGAATGTGCTTTTGTCCCTTTGGTATTCTGCCCAGACTAAGCATGCCCACAATCAGCACAGCCTAATGCAATCCAAGCACTTAAGAGGAGGCATCCTACAAAACATAGGAGTGCCAGAGGCTTGCATAATGTATCCAAGATATCAAAGTTTTCTTTGGAGAGATAAAAATATGAAACAGCAAACACCTAGGCAGGGGAAGAAAAAAAAACCTTGGTTTCTCTAAGGAAGACAGGTCTGTATTCATAGGGGTTGCCTGACGTGGAATTTAGACTCTAAAGCTTATCACACCTCTAAACTTCCTTTGTTTAAATCAATTATTAATATTTATTATTATAAACTGCTTCTGCTTTTTACCCAAGCTATCTTCCTGACTGTATTTTAAAACAGAAATAGATTTGATTACTAATTTTTTAAACAAAATACTTCTATATATAGCCTTTCCATTATCTTTGGCAAAACAATTGTAAACTAGATACATTTTCATTTAAGTAGTTTTACTATGATTAATCATAACGCCTTGGCGATAAAGAGAATGAAGAAAAGATATGAAAGTAAAAATGAAAGAATGATTTTTAAATAAAATGAAGGCTACTATGTTAAAAAATCAAGTGTCGGCCAAGCGCAGTGGCTCATGTCTATGATCTCAGCACTTTGGGAGCCCGAGGCAAGTGGATCATGAGGTCAGGAGGTTGAGAACATCCTGGTCAATATCGTAAAACCACATCTCTACTAAAAATACAAAAGTTAGCTGGGTGTGGTGACATGTACCTGCAGTCTCAGCTGCTCAGGAGGCTGAGGTAGGAGAATCGCTTGAACCCAGGAGGTGGAGGTTGCAGTAAGCTGAGATCATGCCATTGCACTCCAGCCTCTGAGACAGAGCAAGACTGTCTCAAAAAAAAAAAATCTTTCAATTACTGGGAGTTTATTAGGAAGGAATACTTTTATAATCACATGACTTTCTCCTATTATTTTATGAATCTAACTTTATTATTGTGAATAATTTTTACTTAGTGATTTGACCTTCTTTTGAATATTCTTGACTTCAGAATATAAATTATATGCATATAAGAATAGAAACTAATATCTACTTTTGGGTAACTATAAAACTGCACATTTGGTGACCAATTAGTTATTGTAAATTACTGATTAATTATTTGAAAAATGGCTAGCATTTTTCTACTACCTATGCTTTCTTATCTTACCTATTTCTTCCTATCGTCACACATTCACACTAGAATCATTTTGCCAAATCAGGGAAAGAATAACCAATGGAAGCCATACTCTAAAATAGCATGAATTTAAAATCAAAGTGCCTATTTTCCATCTTTTATAGGTATCTCCAATTGTTATGCTTGGAAAGTTAAAAAACATTCAACTGACCCAAGATGTGAACAAAAACAAGATCAAGAATGAACGTGACTTAATTAAAACCAAAATGAAATACCATCTTACCCCAGTCAGAACACCTCTTAAAACAAAAACAAAAATAAAAACAGATGCTGGCAAGGATGCAGAGAATGAGGAAATCTTACACACCATTGGTTGGAATGTAAATTAGTACAATATCTATGGAAAACAGCATGAAGATTTATCAAAGTACTAAAAATAGAACTACCCTTTGATCTAACAATCCTACTAATGGATATGTACCCAAAGGAAAATAAATCGTTGTATCAAAAATGTACCTTCACACATAAGTGCATTTCGGCACTATTCACAATAGAAAAGTACAGGAATTAACCTAAGTTTCCATAAACAAGAGACTGAATAAAGAAAATATGGTATATATATGCAATGAAATACTATTCAGCCATAAAACAATAAAATTATACCTTCTACAGCAATGTGGATAGAACTGGAAGCCGTTATCTTAAGTGAAACACATCATACACAGAAAGAGAAGTGCTGCAAGTTCTCACATAGGTGGGAACTGAATATTGTGTACACATGAACAGAGAGAGTGGAATGGCAGGCAATGGAGACCGAAAGGATGACAGGGTGGGAGAGAGGTGAATGATGAGAAATTACTTTATTTGTACAATGCATGTTATTTGAGTGATGAATACCCTAAAGGTCATGAGCTTATTTATCACTGTATATCTATTCATGTAACAAAATTACACCTCTCCCTCATAAATTTGCACACATTTTTAAAAAGGAAAAAATACATATGATTTGTTATGTTTTGTTGTTGTTGTTGTTCTTGTTGTTGTTGTTGTTGTCGTTTTGGTTTTTTTAAAGACAAAGTTTTGCTTTGTTGCCCAAGCTGGAGTTCAATGGCGTGATCTTGGCTCACTGCAACCTCAGTCTCCCAGATTCAAGCGATTCTCCTGCCTCTGCCTCCCAAGTAGCCGGGATTACAGGCACCTGCCACCACGCCCAGCTAATTTTTTGCATTTTTAGTAGAAACAGTGTTTCACCACGTTAGCCAGGCTGGTCTCAAAATCCTGACCTCAGGTGATTCGCCTGCCTCGGCCTCCCAAAAGTGCTGCCATTACAGGTGTGAGTCACTGCACCCGGCCGTTGTGAGTTTATTACAGTTCTTTCTCCCATGATGAAACATGGTGTATTTTATTTCCACCACCAAGACTCTTCCTAGCTTTCTATTTTAAAGAACTTGCCTCTTCACAAGTACCAGTGTTTTCAAATAGTGCCATGTAGAAGTAAAACAATTTGAGAATGTGGGTGATTTATCTGAAACATAGTTCAAAACATTTTCTTGTGTTCTACTTCAAGATCAACCCTACCCAGGTTCTAGTATTAATGCTGTCTCTGGTGAATGTTAGTATAGTATATCCCATATGTTCCTCAACACCAAGATGTCTCTGCTGCCAGCTCTAGTCTCATTTAATGCTCATCCCATTCTCAATGAGTCTTCCCAGGTTACTGGTTTATGCTTGAGTACATACTTAACTAATTTACCAGTCCAGACATGTATGCCACACTATGTGATCTAACTCTTGAATTTCTAGCCTCTGAGAGAGGGCATTGCATAGTACATAATGCTAAACTGGGAAGCACAACAGCTAGAAAAATAGAGACATGTTATCAAAGATAGGATGGGCATTAATTTGTAGTCATAGAAGATGATTTGAAACACTATGGCTTATATTTTATACCAAAAAAAAAAGTCCCAAAGAGAGGCTAAGTATTGCAATGGGAGAATTTGACAACAACTATTATATCATATTATGATTGGTTTTATCCAGCATGAATTTCAATAATTACATGTTTAAGTATTAATGTTTTCAAAACCACTGAGAGATACCATCTTAAACTAGTCAAAACGGCTATGATTAAAAAGTCAAAGAACAGCAGATGCTGGTGAGGCTGTGGAGAAAAAGGGCACAGTGTTGGTAGGAATATAAATTAGTTTAGCCACTGTGGGAAACAATTTGGAGATTTCTCAAAGAACTAAGAACAGAGCTACCATTTCACCCAGCAATACCATTACTGGGTAAATTCTCAAAGCAAAATAGATTACTATATCAAAGAGACATATGCATTCATTTGTTCATTGCCATGCTATTCATAATAGCAGAGACAACCTAGGGGTCCATCACTGGTGGATTGGATAAAGAAAATGTGATACATATACTCCATGGAATACTATGCTACCAGAAAAAGGGAAAGAAATGTCCTTTGTAGCAACATGGATGGAGCTGGAGGCCATACTCCTAAGAGAATTAACACAGGAACAGAAAAACAAATACTGCATGTTCTCACTTACAGTAGCACAACATTGACCATGCATAGACATAAACATGAGAACAATAGACCCTGTGGTCTATTAGAGGTGGGAGAGGAGAGGAGCAAGGGTAAAAAATGACCAACTGGGTACTACGCTCACTACCCGAGTGCAATATACGCAGGTAAAAAAACCATATCCCCTTTATCTAAAATAAAAGTTGAGAATAAAAAGATTTTGTGAAGGATATAAAATGTCTTGACAAATAATCATCTTTTTGCATTTTACTGACCCTCATGAAATAGCAATGCTATTGACACTAGGCCAGCAGTGCAAACCACTATACGAACTTGCATCCTGTAGACTTCAACCAGAATTCTGGTTTTTCCTTGAGTCTATATTTTATAACATTTGATGAACAAGGCTAGTATTACCTGAAATGTTATTCCTCCTATAAGTAATTTAAAATTTTAATAGTATTTATTTTTAATTACTCTATCACAATTGCTGATAACTTTGGGATTTTACCATCATTTATTTACTCTTTCATTCATTTTATTTGTTCCCTGTACAAACTGGTTAAACTCACATGTGTCAGATTTTTGCTGTAAGTAAGTGAAGTTTCTAGTCTCAGGATCCTACCAGTCTAGTGGCAGAAACAGACATTAATCAAATAATCATAGAAAATACATTGTTGAAAATTTTGTTGAGTTGTATGAATACTAATAATTAACATTTGCTGAGGATGTATTCTGTGCTTGAAACTGGTATAAATACTTTAGCAATATTAACTCATTTAACACTTACCACCACCCTATGAGAGCATTCTATATTATTATTCCAGTCTTACAGATAAAGTGATTGAGGCTGGTGGAGATTAAGTAATGTGGTCTAAGAATGTGAAGTACCAAGAATTGACATTGACTATGGGAAGTTGAACTTTAGAGCCTATCTAATAGTACCATGTCATTCTTCCTCTCGTGTTAAATAAAAAGCCTGCTATGATACTGCATTAGTCAGCTTTTATTACAGTGTGCTGAATCAACAAACATTCTCAATATCTTAGTGGCTTATAATAATAAAGTCTTGTTTATTTATTGCCCATATTAATGTCCTGTGTGGTTCCAGCTGCAGTTCTGCTCCATATCCTTTTCTTCCTGGATCTAGGCTGAAAGAGCATCTCCTACCTTAGCTATCCTACCCTTAAATCTTCATATACATGACATGATCACTTCCACTAGCATTTTATTGTACAAAGCAGGGCTCAAGATAAAATTGAGCAACTATGGAGTAGGGAATATATTCCATCTATAGGAAAAGACACCAGAGAGGTATCCTACCTGAATGACCCCAAAAAGCTGGTCATATTTTAAGCAAATAAAACAGTATGCTTCAGAATAGGCATATGAAAGAGGTCCCTTACCTGGCCTGGGAGTCAAGAGAAGCCTGAGGTGGCACTGTCTCAGTAGGGTTTTCAGGGATGATATTTAGTTAACTAAAAACTGTGGTCCACAGAAAACACACCATGTAGTAGGTACAGCAGGTACAAATGTTATGTGATACAAGTAAGCATGGTCTTGGAAAATTTAAAGAAATCACCGAAATGAAGGCAGAGAAAGCTAGACTATCCTGAGACAAATCTACAGAAGTCAGCAGAGGCATGATTATTCAGGTCCCTGGAGGCCTTTTTAAGAATTTGTAGATTTATCCTAATGGTGAGCCACTAAATTATTTTAAGAAAAGGGAGTGTGGTAATCACACCTTGGCAATTTTGGCTGTTTCACCAAAAAAAAAAAAAAAAAAATTATTGTAAGTAAGCTTCTCTAACTTATATATCTTCTCAGCCCCCTCAGACCTTCTTAATGGTATTGTTTTAACTGTTTTAGAGGAGAAAAAAGAGCTATATTTTCTATTGAGTTACCCCTAGCAGAGTTCACTATCAGAACCACCCAAATACAGTGATTCAGAGCAGAGGCAGCAACTTCCTCCCTCTCTATCACAAGGAACACTTGCTACCCTATCTTTAGCTAAGGTTCAGGTTCTCCCTAGTCACAGCAATCCTGTACTCCTCTCTCATCTTCCTGATGGGATGAAAAGAGAGCCAACAGTGACATGGTGAGTCTGTGCTGAGACCATTTTCCCTAAATAGTAAAGAATGGAGCTCAGCAAGGTAAGGAATTGTGGTAAAAAATTGCAGCAATTTGGGATTGGGAATATAGGAAAACTACTCCAAGTGGAGCATTCCATTTGGAAAAGATGTAGCATGCACTTCGGATATTATCAGCAGAAATAAATGCCTCCACCTTTTTTGTCATAGCTATCATCATTACACTGTGATGCAAACTCAGGTCTTCCTTTGGCATCCCATGTACAATTGCGCCATTTTCAAAAAGGTGGACACCATATCCTAGCTAGGATTTCTGCCACTGGTAATGTAGAGCAGTCTTCCCAACTGTTGCCATCAACTTCCAGATGTCGATCAATTAAGAGAAAACAAACAAACAAACAAAAGAAAAATCACACACCATAGGTTTCACTAATTCAATACCTGGCAAAGGTACTAGTTTATACTTATATCTGCAGTGGAAAGTTGTATTTGTTAGGGTAATGCTGTTTTGGTAACTGCTAAGCACCCAAATTCCAAACTGCACTCCATATTAAGTGATCAAAAGTGGTCCAGTGTGGCAGACCACCGTCCAAATTGTTATTCAGGAAACTATCATCATTTCAGCTTTTGCGTCTAGCATTCTCTGAAGTCCTCTCAGTCAACCACTAGATGAAGAAAAGGCATGAAAGAATTTACAATGAAAGGATTTAATGGAGCAGGTATGGAAGGGGTGCATATCAGCTTTGGCTCACAATCTATATCCAATAAGCTACAACCCAGTCATATGGTGAAACCAAAACAATAGAACCACTGGGAAATACAGTATAACTGTGGGTACAGGAAATAAAAGAAAAAGACTTGGAGAACAACAGCCAACCAGTGTTTACTATTACATTGTCTCTTTTAAATCTTAAAATTGGGGAATAAAATAGTAAATTTTATGTTGTATGCATTATTAAAATAAAAAAAATTGGTGGAATAGGATCTGTAGAAACAATGAATTTCTGAATCATTAAAATTTGCTAAAAAGGATCCTCTGGGTGGTCCTAGCTCTTATTGTTTAAAATGAACCTCAATTAGTCCATTTTCCTGACTTATTCAGTACAACACAGCCTTGTAATTTCTGGCATCCTGATGGATAGTTCAGTGGCTGATTAAAACTTTCAGTCATCAAAGAATGAAATAATCATTATCTAGTATTGAAATGGTGAAGATGTAAAATATTTAATTCTGAGAATTTATAATAGATTATATGCTGATACCGGGATAAAACCTGCAATTGTGTAACATAAGTAAAGATGATTGCCAATATTTTAAAAATCAGAATTGGTTCTTTAATTAACATTGAACATTAAGCAATCATTCACTTGAGAATATTACAAATTTTAGGTAGGTAGGATTTAGTTAATCAAAATTTCAACCTTCCCACTTTCTTACCCCAATATCGACAATCAGACTTACACTGGATCTTCTTCTCTGAACTATGATCCCAAATACTTTTCCTTGGGAATCACTTAAAGTTATACTAATTGTTAGTGGCTCATGGTTCTTCCCCAACATCTATGTATGTATGTATGTTTGTATGTATATATGCATCTATCTGTCTATCTATCTATCTATCTATTGATACAGGGTCTCACTCTGTTGCCCAGGTTGCAGTCCAGAGGTTCAATCTTGGCTCACTGCAGCCTTGACTTCCTGGGTTCAGGTGATCCTACCACTTCAGCCTCCTGAGTACCTGGGACTACAGGCATGCACCAGCATGCCAGAGTAGTTTTTTGTGTTTTTTGTAGAGACAGGGTTTCGCCATGTTGCCCAGGTGCATTCAAACTCCTGGGCTCAAGCAATCCACCCACCTTGGCCTTCCAAAGTGTTGGGATTACAGGCATGAGCCACCACGCCCAGGCCATTCATTTATTTTTTCAACAACTATTTACTAAGTGCCTATTATGTTCAGGTACTATATCAGACAATGGGAAAATAGAGATAAACAAATGAGCAAATCCTTGGCACTGTGAAGTTTATATTCTATAGAAGCAAATAATATTACACAAGAAAAAACACACAGTTAATTAACAAATGTATAAGATTTGTTACTAAGAGCCTGTATTGAAGTTTTAGAATTAGGGAAACAGCCATAGTCTACGTGGTCAGTAGCAGTTAATTGTAAGAAGGTAAGTAGATTGAGCAAAACATTTCAGGCATGGCTGGTATAAAGATTCTAGCAAGGAAAAGGAGAACAATTGAAAAATGTAAGGAAGAGAGAAAAGAGACATAGAATAATGCTGGGGAAATAGATATGGCCAAATTAAGCATGGGTTTATTAGACTTGTTCCTAAAACAGTGTGGAGCAGGACATGATTTGGAAAAATGACACTGGTTGTTCTTTAACTAATACACAGAAATATATCAGCCAAGAGGCTGTTACTTTACAAAACTAAATGCTAAAGTTCATTAGCAAAAATGGAAAGAAGAAAAGTGAGGAGAGAAAAGGAAGGGAGTGGTACATTTATGATTATAGAAAATAATATAGAAAGCAGACATAGAAAAGCAGAGGAAACAGGTGAATGATTACTATATAAAGGTTGCCATGCCTGCTTCATCTCGCCTCTCTTTAACCCTTGATTCTTATCTTTTCTCCAGTGCTAATTTGCTTTTAGAAACCAGCAATTTGGCTTTTACCTTTACATTTCTTCTCCTGTTCCCTGTTACAATACACAAATGAATAACTCAGTTGCCCATGGATCCAAGGTCTCCCAGCTAGTGCTCCCAAAGTCACCCACTCGATTGCACTTTATTACGGCCAGCATGGACCAGAAATTGTGCTAGGTCCTGGAGATAAGTAATGAAAACGACAGGATTTCTCCACTCATAGATCTTATATTCTAAAAGATCTCCAGGAGGCATGATATACTAAGATAATTTTTATTCAATGGAATCTCATGATTTTTTTATACTTTGTTCTTGGCCACTCTCATGGCATTTGAAATGTACAAATTATACATGGATAATGTTCACCAAATGCTTTGGGAATGTTGACTAATGATGGCAAGTTGAAATTCAGGGGTTTGTATGCTTGAACTGCTCAGAAAGAAAATTCATGTTGTCAACCAGATATAGCATATAAAACTACTAAAACTTAACTATATGGAATTTTAAAAACACATAACTGCCATTTTGAATAAAAATTCTCTTTCATTTTGTCATCTTAGGTTAAAGCATTGAGTTGCCAGACTCTTTCATCTATTTCTGATAAATATTTAACTTATTTCCTTTATCTTCAAACTCTTCAACTTCAGAAGCATTCTCATTCTATAATTTCAGTCCACAATGAAGTCCCTTACATCCCTTGTAGTCTTCATCTCACCATCATATTCTTGAGACAGTAGTTTATATTTCCACCATCTAATTATCACTATTCTCTACTTCATCTAGTACGATCTGACTTGTTCCTCTTCAAAAATGAATGTAAATGTCTCAGGACAGCAAATGTCCAGAATTACAAGCCTGCTGGGCAATTTTAGTCCTGGCATTTTATTTTTCATTCTCCAAATTAAGAATATTATCATTGCTGAGTATGTTTCAAGCTGTCATGGTGGGGCATTGGAAATTTTTTTAATTAGCAATAGTTGCACTTTGGATAAACTCCATTGGCTATCACACTGCCCTGTGCAAAGCTTAGCTCTCATTTGATTTGCTCTCTCTGCTGTCTTTGGACAAAGTTGATCACTTCCTCTTTTTTGAGCTTCTGAAACACTAATTCTCTTCCTTAGCGATACTGCACTGATATTTTAGAAACTTTTATTCTGACTCTGTGGGAGCTCCTTTGTCCTGTATAATTTTTAAAACATTTATTCTTGTTAGTGTTCCATTTTATATCTTACATTCTAGCCTTTTATACTCTGCCCAGTTGATATTTTTAATGTGGTTTATATTCTATGTATTTGCTTTTGACTCTCAAATTTCTCATCTACTTTTTTATTGAAACTTATGTACATATTTTGGGGGTAAATGAGATAATTTAATATATTCATATAATTCGTAAGCATCAAATCAGTGTTATTTAGATATCCATTACCTTAAACATGTCCTTTCTTTATGCTAGAAACATTCAAATTATTCTCTTCTACCTATTTCAAAATATATGATAGTAAACTATAGTCATCCTACTCATCTGTCAAACAGGAGTTATTTCTTCTCACATTGACTCTGAAATTTTTTTCATCAGTTTCAACTTTCCCACAAGACTTCCAAATTTATACACATACCATATCTTTTGATCACAGAAAGCTTAATAAAGTTTAAACTGCCCCCAACTGGTTCTGTATTATGTTCATAGATTCACCATCTACTAATAAACCCAACGAAAAAGACTCAGCTCTCCATCCTCTAGCATTCACATCTAATTGGTTGATAAGCATCATTGATTTTATCTCCTGAATATCATCAAGTCTCTTCACTGCTTTCCAGGGACTCAGCATTATCAGCATCTCTTCATCTTTCCCTGGATAGTTCCGACAACCTCTAATTTGCCTCTGCCTTCAGTGTCTTGTTCTTGCTTTCACAATAAATTCCAAGCTATTTAACATAGAGACACTTTACTATCTGGCCAAATCTATCTCTTCTTTCTCTTCTCTAGCCATGGGCTTACTCAGTTACTGTTTGCTTTCTAATAAGAGTTTCTGTATTAATACTTAGAGTAAGATCATTTTCTCTAGGAGACGCTCTTGCTTGTCTATTGTGGCAGTTACTTATTTCTTCCTTTCAACAGCCATAGCTCTGTGTGTATTCTTCTTTTATGTCACTTTTTGCAATGCAATAGGTTGTTTTCCTGTCTATTTCCTACCTTGTAATTAAGAGTTGTGGAAAAATATTGCGTTTGTATTTGCATCCCCAGTACCTTAGCACAGCTTAGGGTTAGAGTGCATATGTAATATTTGACATTGAAAAATATAAACAAATAAATCAATTAAATTAAAAATATTAGGGTCGTATTGATGATCTGGGGTCTAATATTCCAGGATGCAAATTTTAAGACAATTTTAATTATGTAGTTAACCTATATAAGTTACAAATTATAAAAGTAAACTTGAAAGTAACTTCAAAATAAGAAATATATTCTCAATGAAGTCTAGATTTCAGTATTCCAAGCACTATCAATGTCTTCTTTTATTATTTAGAAATTTCTTCTTTGTATTTTATAGAAATAGTCTAGTTACCAGATAGGGTCATTAGCCTCATGTTAGGGATGATTATTGAAGATGAAATAATAGCATCTTACACTTTTACCAAAAGTAAATACAAACTTTTATAAAAGCAATTTGACAATATATTTTGATAGTCTTTAAAAATTTCGTGGCAGTTTATTCAGAAATTTATTCTAGGAATCTATCCTAAGAATCTAATGAGAGTGCATAGAAATATTCAGGTAAAATGATACTTAATACTGTGTTGTCATGTCTACAGGTTTGATGGTAGGAGATTGGCAGGTAAATAAGTAAAGATGTGATGCATTCGTAAGAGAGACTATTATACAGTCATTTAAATTGATGTTTTCTAAGGGAATAAGTAATATAAATAAGCAACCAGAAAAAATGAGAGCTGTAAAAATAAGTAAAGTGTGAACGTACATCTCTTTTTAAAAATTTTACATGCTGTTGGAATTATATAAATAAAATTAAGAAGAAAATATACAAGAACATATAATGAAATATAAAGACAAACATATAGTCATTTTATAACTTGAAAAAATAGCTAATAAGGAAATGTTTGTACTGTGTCTAGTTTATGCCTGTTCACTTTCTTGCGAACTCTTCAGAAAACCTGTCAGTTTACAATCATGCTGAAAGGTCAGTATGTTACATGACCCTGAGCTATAAATTGTCCTAGATGTAGCCTACAGAGGGCTGGCTACTTAATGCTTGAACAGAAAATAGAAACTTAGTAAAGAAGATATTTTAGTTTGTATTTTAAAAATAGAATATTGAAGGTTTTAATCAGTGAGACTTTAGAACTAAGTACAATTACTGCATTTAAAAACGAGGCAGCTGGGTGCAATGGCTCATGCCTGTAATCCCAGAACTTTGGGAGGCTGAAGCAGGTAGATCACTTGAGCTCAGGAGTTCAAGACCACCTTAAGCAACATGGCGAAAACCCGTCTCTACTAAAAATACAAAAATTAGCTGGGCTTGTTGGCACATGCCTGTGATCCCAGCTACTTGGGAGGCTGAGGCAGGACAATTGCTTGAACCCTAGAGGCAGAGGTGCAGTGAGCCAAGATTATGACACTGCACTCCAGCCTGGGTGACAAAGTGAGACCCTGTCTCAAATAAATAGGTAAATAATAAAGAAAGAGGCAAAGGGACACAAGGAGGGAGAAGGAATCTCTAGGCATGATGTTTTCAGAACATGAAGAAGCAGAAGCAGTAATTTGTCAGTGTGAGAGAATATGACTGGACATAAGAATAGGGCTAGAGAGAGAGCTGGCTCTGTTACTATGAATCCCAGTTGCATAATGGGTTCTGTACCTCAATCCCCATGAAATGTACTTGTCATTATAGTAAATTCTCTCCTTCTATTTATTTGAGATTACTTGAATGTGTCACTATTCCTTGCAACCAAATAACCCTGAGTAAAACAAGACTGTAATGGTTCATGTAGGTAGGGTACAAGAGTATAGTCATTTAAACATTTAGTGACTCTTTGTTTCTATTGATTTTAACTGTTATTGATTTTGAACTGTTATTAATTTCAGTCATCACATAGGACTTTTGCCCTTCCTTAAAGCAGTTAGAATTTGATCTTGAAATACAACTATTTTTATTGTCATCCCCAGTAAAAGACAAGGTCTTTACCACTCTTGATTTCATTCATTTATTTATTTACTCAATAAATATTCATTGAGGGGATACTGTTTTCCAGGGCCAAGCCTGGTGCTAAGCTCTGAGGATACAATAATCGACAAGACAGTCATTGTCCTTGATTACATGAGACTTACAGTTCAGTGAAGGGAAGTCAATTCCAGGCACTGACATTAGATAGGGGCTAAATTAAATGTTGTTCACTTAGTTGGGAAAGTTAGATATTTGAGTAGTTCAATGTTGGTTCCATAATATTTTACCTAAAATGAATTCCTAGGAAGACATTTTGTCTTAATTGGATCTTTTTCTCACTTTGCTGCTCAGGCTGGACTGGCCTCAAGGGATCCTTTACTCAACCTCCCACCTCAGCCTCCCACCTCAGCCTCCCAAATAGCTAGGACTACAGGTGTGCCCTGCTATGACTGGCTTCAACTGGAAGTGTTTGTATGAACAAAATATTTCACAACACTCATTTTTCTTTTTTCACTGCTAATGAATTTTCATTTTTCTGTGCGTGAGAACCAGAGAAATATAGTGTCTGAAACTTTATCAACTACTGTTTAGAGGATACATTTTAAGCTCACAGGACCAGGCACACAGTGCTGTCCCCTGCAGTAGTTTCGTGTCAATGTTTATCAAATGTAGATAACCTAGGATTGTATTTTTAATTTGGTTTTAGCATTGCAAAGGAGGTCATTTAAAAAATTTTTACTTGAACATCCTTCAATTTTTGAAAAGTTTTTAACTCAAGCATCCTTCAAATTTAAGACACAGGCTTGATACATATACAAAGTGATTCACATCTCTAGGAGATTGGTTAAATACTGTGGTATATTTGAATTATAACCTACTATAAAGCAATTTAAAAGAATAAGGTAGAGCTGTATGCAATGGCACAAAAGATGTTCAAGATAAGTTATTATGTTTACATAGAGACAGAAACACAGGAAGAAAGAACTATTTGTATGCGTGTAGTGAACATTTTAAATTATCTACTTATCATCCATACCTTTCTTTTCCCTTCTTGATCATCCAAATTGTCTTGAGGAATTTACATTTCTTCAAGTATCACCTGTCTCTGTAGAAATTAGTCTCACCCAAAACTCTCCGAACCCATCTTCTTTGACAGTGATTGGTTCAGGAAAATGCCCCAATATAGGCCTATGTGTTATAAAAAGAAGTTTCTTGGGGACATTCTAGGAAAGTTCTTTTCCTTCTGGGATAGTTTCTTAAAGCAGCCCTCTCTTTCTCAGGATGTTACTATATGGAAATGTAAGACACAGAACTGCTGAAGCCATCCTGCTAATAGCTCAATTCACAGGGAAGAGAGAGCTTAACAGAAAATCGCAAGCAGATGTAGCCCACGGCACTGAATTAGTTTATCCTTGAAGCCTACTTTTATCTAAACTTTTAGATGAAGTGAGCTGATGAGTTTTCTTAGTGCACAAGTTGGCTTCTTTAATATATTTAGCTTGTTGCAACCAAAGTCTTTCTAAGGATTTGTATGTGGATACATATATATGAGCACATTAATTCATCAAAAGAAGATTGGAAGACTACACCTGAATTAAGAAAGCAAACATGGAAAAAGTGGGATTGGGAAAAATAAGAGAGTTCTTCATTTTTTATTCTATATACTTCTTTCTGAACACTTAGTAGATATGTATTGCTTTGTGTTTGAATGTAAAAAAAATAGAAGTATTAAGAAAAAAGTGTTTTCAATAGTATACTCTGGTATTTCCTTAGAAAATACGTTGTATCTTTTTTTTCTACTTTTAAGTTCTGGGATACATGTGCAGAACATGCAGGTTTGTTACATAGGTATATACGTGCCATGGTGGTTTACTGCATCCATCACCCCATCATCAGCATTAGAAATTTCTCCTAATGCTGTTTCTCCCCTAGCTCCCCATCCCCCAACAGGCCCCAGTGTGTGATGCTCCCCTCCCTGTGGCCATGTGTTTTCATTGTTCAACTCCCACTTATGAGTGAGAACATGCAGTGTTTGGTTTTCTGTTCTTGTGTTAGTTTGCTGAGAATGATGGTTTCCAGCTTCATCTTTGTCCCTGCAAAGGACATGAACGCATCCTTTTTTTATGGCTGCATAGTATTCCATGGTGTGTATGTGCCACATTTTCCTGCAAAATCACTGATGAACCCACCAGAGAGTTCATCGATAAGTGTTTTATTAAGAAGTTTCAAAAGTTATCAATGTAGTATATCGTAAAAGAAACAGCCAATGTCAGCAGACTTGCCTCAGGTAAAGCATAGAACAGTTCTGGACCTCATTCCCATCATCTGTAGAGATACAAGAATGAATCCATTTAATATACTGAAATCCCAGGCTTCTCTAAATTTTGTGACTCCACCCTATATCTACAGATAAAAGACTTCAGGTTGAACACTAGTTGAAAGCCAGGAAAAAGACTAGATTAATTGGTAATGTTTATGAACTGCTATATCTTGTGGCAGCTAAAAAATAACTAGGTAAAGCACCTTTATCTAATCACCTTTGCTTCACTAATTCATTTCTTCTCAGGTTATGTTTTGTAGTTGCCATTAAAATAGACTGTTCAAAAGGAACTGAATGGATTGGCCATTAATTTATTTTTCTAATGTTTTGTAGTTTTGCATTTTCAACTCTACAACATTTTTTTCATCAGATCAAATACATGTTAATTTTATTCCTAAGCCTTTGCCCATATTTTTTTCTATTTTATTCCAAGATGTTGAATAAACGAAAGAGTCATGGAATTGACAAAACTGACCCTGTGGTATTCAATAAAGTTACTTTCTTATCATGTTTTTACTCAGGGTAAGTTCAGTTAAAAATATTAATAAACAAATCAACATATTCCAATTATATTTTATCCTTCTATGTCATTTTGTCATGCACAAACAAATGCACTTACAGTTGGATAATTATCAAATAATTTCAGACAATAATGTAATTAACTTCTTTCTTAACCATTTGTTCTTAATTTATATACAAATAGTTGTTGCTAATGATTTCTTACAAGATAGTATTTTATAATTGTCAAATATGTATTTGACATACTTTTTCTTAGAAATTAAAAACTCCCAAAAAATGGTTTCAGAGAAATATAGTCTCCAATGTACAGATGATGAACTGAGTGTCTTAAGATGTTAATTATTTTTCCTAATTAGTTACCTAATTATATGGCCAGTCAGCCCCAGATTCTATAATAAAACGAGATTCACTCAGTACTCTGGTTTATTTTGCCTCACTTTGGCCTTATAATTCCTAAAGCACTATTCAATTTATTTCCTGGCAGAAAAAATATGAAGTTAAAATATGTCCAGACATTTCCAACTATTATTAAAATGTGCTTCAGGTGAGAAAATATAACTCTTCCAGTTTTGAATATTTCTGAATCCAAAATTACCACTTGTCTCTCATGTCAGTGGTGTTGCCAAGGCAATAAGATGATAGGAACAGAATATAACATCTGGATTCCATCAAAGTTTCCAGTTAATACACATTTATCACATGCAATAGTGATTGATAGAACGATACCATAGATATGGAGAAATTATTAGATATTTTTTCATGTGGGTCAGATAACAACCTGGCTCACGCAAAGCACACATAGATCATGGGAGTGCTGCACCTCTATCTGCAGGGAAAACTGCCCAGATCCTCAAGGGTCCCATGTGGTTTCCACCAGCCAAAGATACCACAAGATTTGTGTAAAGATTCTGTCTTCCTCAAGAAGCTTGATCATGTCATTATCACATTGATTGGCATCAGATAAAGGAGGATTATGCTCCTGGATCTTCCCAGTGTCTTTTTAAACACTTAAATGCTCATTGGGGCAAATTATAGAGAACCACTAGTATAACTATGAATCATGAATTTCTGGGCGAATCATGAATTTCTAAAACCTTCCATCCTCAGTAGGCTGAGGTCTTCCCTCTGCATATTAAACAGGTTTATATCTCTTGTCTGTCACTACTACTAGAAGCAAATAACAATGCAGTTATGACTTTCAAAGTAGATATGAAATTTAAGGACTGTACTGCATACTACTCTATTTCCTAAGTCAGTAAAAATAGCCATCTGTCTTTTTACTAAGTCCATAAAAATAGCCACCTGACAGGCAACTAAGGAAATAGTTTGTGCTAGTCTCTCTCTTAAATAAAAATTTCATTTAACCAGCTTCCAATTTGCAGTGTTGGGCAAGATATTTGTGTCTATGTCTACACCAATCTACATTCACCTACAAAAACTCCTCAAAATGCAGTTTCTCAATCTCTGTTTGCTCTCTTGGTTTTGATGGGTGTCAGTAGGAGTAGACTTTTAAACACCATGTTCTATGTGGAGGAAATTCCTAAATAGTAATGCTGTGTGCAATGCTAATTCTTTTGAAAGGTTAAAAAAAAATCTCAATGTGCCTTATATAACACGATCTATTTATACTCTGTCACTAAGGAGAGTCAGCTGCATTTATGTTCAGAGCAACAGAACAATTCATTTGCACCTTATCAACCAATTGATGACTACTGGTTTACCCAACTCACTGACAGAAAAGGGTTAGGCAATGATAATTTGTCAGATGCATTAAAATGCTTAGAACTGAAACTTGCAAAAATATTTAACATAAGAAATCAGTGAGCATAGAAGTTTTAGCCCCAGAATGTCTGCGTCTTCCTCTAACATCAATTACAATATAAAGTTTCACCAGGGGATATTACACAGTTACTAAGAAACTATTGTACTCTCAATCCCAAATTAGATACTTTCAAACCCTCTTCAGTATTTCTAGCACCTGGTAGTGACTAGTAAAACCCATGTGAGTTTTTTAACCAATAAGATGTTCTTTAACAACAAGGCACATTTTTTAATTAAGAGCATAATATAAACCTTGAGGTGGAGCTGGGGGTTGAGGGATAGATTCTGGATTACATACCTTCTGAAAACAAAATCTGACTTCAAAAGACTATTAAATGTGGTTCCTTTCTTTATGTGTTGAAACCACCAAAATATATCAAACGCTGTATGTTTACAGTCCCCTCTTCTCTTGACTTCTATTTAATCACTGTATCTATTTACTACTTCTTTTGTGTTTAGCATAAAATTTCTTCTGTTTCAATGTTCCTCATAATAGACAGCTTATTGTATGCCTGCACTGTGTAATGCACCTTACATGCTGTACTTAAAATCTTCACAATCACTTTTTGCAGTAGACTATCGTTGTACCCACTCACAGATGTGAAAACAGGTTTGGAAAGTTAAGTAATTTTCTAACGTGAGGAATAGCAAGTAAGTGATGGAAAGAGGATTTGAATCTTGACTGTCTGACTTCAGCGTTCACATTCTTAGGATCCTTCCTCCTTTCCCTGTTTTTCCTTCCTTCTCTACCTTTCTCATCTGATGGAAGAACACTGAGAATTGGAGAACAGAGCAAGGGGAAGCTACTGTCTACATAATGAAAGGGTCATCGACAGAACTAAAAATAAATTATGTTAGAATTAGACTTTATTTCAATGTATCCCAATTTCCCTTTTCTGAGTTCAAATAGATACAAGGAAACCACTACTCCATATGTGGAAAACACAGTTCTCCCACTTAACTGCAGCAGAAATCCTGGGATGCTGAAGGGCATTTTGAGGAGGGTTTCCTCCTTAGTCAAACATTTATTATACAAAAGGACAGTCTTTGAAGATTTGCTATTAAATCCTTTGAGTCCCTTTTGCGTTGTTTCATAGCTCACTAATGGACTTCAGTTTAATTCTGTTTTATTTATTCTTTGCTTATTTTATTACAGTAAAAAGATGTCATTTATAACCTCACAAATTACATCCTTTTATATTCATGATGTGTAGGAGTTTTTCTTTTCTTTTCTTTTCTATTTTTCGAGTCTAACAAAGCAAGGTGTAATGCAAAATGGCTTGCAATTCAAGAAACAAACACAAAGAGAAAAGTGCTCTGAAGAATGGAAACATAAATAAATGCAGAATAAATCAGTGAAATGCACTGCCATACCCATATGTTTTTATCATAATAAATTATACATAATTTTAAGTTCTTTAAATCTGTAGATGACAAATGGTTTCAAATTCACTATGCTTTTCCAGCATGGAATGATGCTCAGGTTTATGATTTTCTTACTTTCCCTTGGTATTTTTTCTCTAAACATGATAATATTGCTGTATTTTTGTAATACATAGTTTGATCTCCACTAATTAAACTAAGAAATAAAATTAGACAAGAATTAACCATTACCAAATTCTTTAAGTCAGACTTAACTTAAATATGACCCAGAGATATCAGATTAAAATAATGAATTTGCTAAAATAAATATAATAATTACGTTTTTAAACAATCTGAAAAATTACAGGCTTGTAAAGCTGCCAAGACAAAAATCTGGCTCTAAATATTCTCATCATTCCATAGCTCATGCAGTTGTAAGCCATTCTCTATAGTATAAACATTATTTTAACTGCAATGAGCCCAATACAGAAATTATATGAAAAGGGGTGTGAAGAGTCAGGATATAAAGTATTTACATAGATTTGCATCACTTACACATTCAAAAAAATTGTACTCACCAGCCAAATTTAGTTTAACAGACTATTGCTTTTGGATTCAGCTTCAGTTTCTAACTGCAGCATTTGCTTAGGAGTCTCCTGTATCATTTACTCTCAGAAGTACTTCTGTTTCTTTTTCTGCATGCATAGCACAATCAAATGCCCTAATTTTGTGGAAATTATATTTTTAATGTCTATTTTCTTCCACTAAACTAGTAAGTTCCACAAGGACAACATTCACCGTCAGCTTTTCCCCTGTACTTTCCAGTGCTCCTGTTCAGTACAGAGCATATAGTAGGTGTTCAATAAATATTTCTAAATGAATACATGAGACATGCCATCAGCTTTCTCAGAAGAAGCAAAAAGTAGATCATCCAAGTGCTTAATTTAAGTCCTTTTATTTCAGTGAGTTGCTGGTTCCTTGATGAGTCTGGCTCATTTTCATGACTGGAAATAACACAGCTCAGAGTTATCTGAACTGAGCAAGGGAATTAGAGCTACTGACTCATTGGAGATGATTTTGGTTCAGAATAGATTTGAAATGGTTTAGATCAGGGTTAGGTTTGGCAAATTATTATTGGATTAGTATTTTTAATTGTTCTGTACAAATGTCTTGAACTGTGATATAGTTTGGGATTCAGTAAATGAGCATTTAAGTGGTTCAGTTTTTAATTAACAGTTTTCAGATCATGTTTTCTCATGATACACTACATTTCAACATGCTTCTTTGAGCAAACTTAGATGTGTATTATAAGAAAAACACATACATCTTATATTTTATATATTAATATTTGTTTAAATGCACCATTCTGGGGCTTAATGTCTACCTTCTTGGATTACAGTATTGTCAAAATACTGTAGGAGGCAAAATTGGGAGAACTCTGTATACATCAAGTTATTTCTGCCTAGTCCCTTCATATGTTACATGAAGAAAAAGATGGTTGACTTAATAAGATGTCATTTCCTTTATGCTTTAAAATTCTGGGGAAAGTAATGTGTTTGGCCTATATTTGTATTTGTGAAAATACAGATTTCATTAAAGTATGCCAAGCCATGATACCCACATATTTGAAATTATAAACCCACGTCAATTTGCAGATATAAACAATATATAGCAAATCCTGCATTGCTATATTTATTCCATCTCGCTCCTTTCCTTACTTCTTTTAAGCAGTTTTGTTATCCAAATTCCTGACTTGTAGAGTCAGAGAACTATCTCTGTATGAATTTCTAATGTCTAATTTTACTTAAAATCTTTGAATCAAAACCTAGAATTGCCTCACTGGGAAATTTCTATTTCCTTCCCTAACCCTCAGCCCCATCTAAATGGAAACCTATTTGTGCGTCTCTTCCTTTAGAAGTGGGCAAAGATGATGAACTCTGATTGAGTAATGTGCTCAACTAATTAATATACATGTTTTAGTCCCCATTTCATTTGTTTTAATGTTTTCCTTCAAAGCCATCTTCTTGAAGCTCTGCAGAGTGGCCAATTTCCTAGCTTCTTCCTTTTTTTTTTTCCTTACCAGTAAATGCCTTTTCTAATTCAAAAATGCAAATGTGTACGTATACTTGCTTGCTTTTTAGCATTCTGCCATTTTTCAAACCGTGCCTGAACTTAGCCATAAATATATGCTTTAGCATATATGAATCTCAGAAACCTCATCCCCAACCCAGGTCACAATCAGCCCACTGTGATCTCACTGCTTCTGAACTCACAGTATAACACTCACTCAGTAATTAATCATTCCTGCCTTGTGACATTTCCTATAATGTATATTTAACATTTCACAGTTTTATAATTTGCCAGTGTATCCATGCCCTAGCCACCTCAATTAAATTGTAAGTGTTGGGAGGCAGATTCCACGTCAGTCCTGCGGAGTGAATTGTAAACAAAGAAAATGTGTGCTGATTCATTATTTAATTGATTGACTGTATCCATGTAGATTGAAAGAATTCAAACAGTAGGTACAATAAAAAGTTAAAAATATCTTCCCCAGATTAGGTTTTCTTGAGTATGTTAGTGTTTAAGAATTAATTGTGAGAGTTCTCAACAAAATGTCCACAGATGTTGTTGCCTTTGTCTACAAAATCAATAACAAGAATAAAGTGTAAAATGACATGTGATGGACAGTGTTCTTTATTTCTTCAACTGACTTGTTATACTTCCAGTCCCAATTTTTCTACATATAAGTAGATGCATTTTCTTAAAGTGTCCATTGAACTTAATAGTGTAAATTCAATAATGGGACCAGGGGTCAAATAAATTTGAGAAAATCTAGTATAAACAACATTAAATAGGTTTCTTTTCTGTAAGAATCCACTGAGCTTTTAATATCTTTCTCTCTATTGGGACATTCAAAGGGATGGGACAAAAAATATGCTATACTGCTTATCCCAAGTTTGTGTAATCCTAGGGTTTTGAGTTTTATTTTATTTTATTTTATTTTTTATTGTACTTTAAGTTCTGGGGTACATGTGCAGGTCTTGCAGGATTGTTGCATAGGTACACACATGTCATGGTGGTTTGCTATCTCCATCCCCAGTCACCTACTTTAGGCATTTCTCCCAGTGTTATCCTTCCCCAACCTCCCTGACCCTGCTGTCCCTCCTCTAGCCCCCAACCCCCAACAGACCCCAGTGTGTGATATTCCCTTCCCTGTGCCCATGTGTTCTCACGGTTCAACACCTGACTATGAGTGAGAACATGCAGTGTTTAGTTTTCTGTATTGTGTTAGTTTGCTGAGAATGATGGTTTCCAGATTCATCCATGTCCCTACAAAGGACATGAACTCGTAGTTTTTTTGTGTCTGCATAGTATTCCATGGTTTATATGTGCCACATTTTCTTTGTCCAGTCTATCATTGATGGGCATTTGGGTCAGTTCCAGGTCTTTGCTATTGTAAACAGTGCTGCAACAAACATATGTGTGCATGTGTCTTTATAATAGAACTATTTATAATCCTTTGGGTATATACCCAGTAATGGGATTGCTGGGTCAAATAGAATTTCTATTTTTATTTTATTTTTTTCAGCATCTTCTAAAACCTGTATTCTATAGAGTTGCTGTTGAAAACTCACAAGAAGAAATTCCAGGCACATCTAATATAATGTATAATGTTTGCAAATGGATTATCAGTTGCAATGGACCTTTTTTATTCTGACAGCAAAAGTCCAATATTAACTTGAGTTTGATTGTTCATTTGTTTAGTACTTAGTTTAACAGCATAGGACACATTCTTCGATTTTCCTCTTTGCTATATTGCCATTTCTTCACATTGTATTAGTGATGTTTATCTCCTATGATAACATAAGATTGCTTTTCTAAAATTAATTTCATTATCAACTGGCTTTTAGGAATCTTTATTATCTCGTTTTCTTCCACTGAATAATGATGTCCTCTGAAGACTGCATAAGCATGTCCACTTGTATTGGATTGCAGTCTTAAAGACAGCAGGTGTATATCAAACTTCTACCCCATAATTATTAGCTAAGTGATGTAATTTGCCACTTTCTTTTCTTAATCTATTTCATCCTCTATACAAAGTTGTATGAAAATTTTGAAAGTATATAAAAGTTATTAGTAAATCACAAAATACTTTGCATATGCATGGTGTTATTTTATGTAGTGTTAATAATTTCTTTGTGTTTCATATTTTATTTAATGAGAAACTGTTAATAGCAGTTAAGTCTGGTGAAGGTGCTAAAAAACACAAGAAAACATCTACATTATACTTCTATGTATTCTTAGAAATTTTATTATTTTACTCTAAAAATATTTTTCCAAAAATATATATTTTTGAATAGTATCTCAACCCTAATGCCATCATGGTATCAGTTTATTTCAGGTAACACAAGCCTAAAGCGTTACATTCAACAAACATGGAACTTGAAATAGCAGAACTACATATTGATCATAATGTTGAAGCCTCTTCAGTTGTTTACAGCTCGATACTAAAAAGGGTGAGCTAGGCCCATAACAATAAGTAATGTACAAATGATCTGCCAAGGCGTCTTCCTCATCCTTGTACATCCTTTAAGAGGGAAGGCAGTGTCCTCCCTATTATTTCTTTTATGGATTTGACAAAAGCATTTATCATGCCTTTTGTTTATATTATGAGAGCATTATTGTTTAAAGGAAACTCTCTTACATCTCACATTCAAATGCTAATCATTTATGCCCTTCTTTGCCTTTGAATACAGATCAAACAAAACTTCCATTAACAAATTATTTTCATTAGACTCTGGGGAAAACTTGAATACCTTTTTCAGATACTCATGGGTCTTCAGGAGAAATAGTTACAAAAGTAGCACCGATCATGGAACGGTGAAATAGTCAAAATTTAATTTTCTACTGAATAATTTTATGACAAGTGACACATTCTTTTGTTTACAAGAGACAGGTTGTATTGCTCATAGTAGAAATAAACTTTTCCTACATGTTTGTTTTCAGCCCTTTAGAGAACTATAGAAATTAAGTCTTCCATATTGCTCATGTATTAAAAAAATTGGCTTATGTTTTGTCCAGGTTAATAAGAAGAAAGTTGGCAAGAGGATCTTTCCTGAAGTATAAGCATTTGTGTGTATGAAAGTGCAATAGTGGTCAAAATATACGTAGCTCTAGATGAATGTTTGTGCATGTTCCTTTTAAGCACTAGAACTGGGAATTTCAAGATGACCAGAATGCTTGAACTTCCTCTATTTTATTTTATTATTTATTTACTTACTCATTCATTCATTTATTTTGAGACAGAGTCTTACACTGTTGCCCATGCTGGATTGCAGTGGCACGATCTTGGCTCACTGCAACCTCTGCCACACTAGTTCAAGCAGTTCTCCTGCCTCAGCCTCTCAAGTAGGTGGGATTACTGGCTCCCAGCACCATGCCCAGCTAATTTTATTTTGTTTTGCATATTTAGGAGAAATGGGATTTGACCATGTTAGCCAGGCACATCTCGCACTCCTGACCTCAAGTGACCTGTCTGCCTTGGCCTCACACACGTGAGCCACTGTGCCCAACCTTCTTCTATTTTTAATATAGTTTTTTTCTTCAACTGCCTTTGGCCTTTAACTTCCTTCAACTTTTTCATTTCTATGAGTTTCAGAAGACATTTGGTATTAAAGTGATGAGAGCTTTATTAGACTTTATGATTTAAAAAATATACATAGAGTAAAACTCCTACAAGAATTCCTCAAAATTGGGGCTTAATTACAAGATTCCAAAGGAGCAGTTATCATTTTAGGGTTTCAGAAATCAGACCTTAAGAAGAGATCTATAGAATTTTTACCTTTACCTTGCCTTTCAGAGCTCTTATGAAGAAGAGATATAGAGTTTTTACCATTTAAAGAAAGTCATTCCAAAGTCCTCCTCAACTTGGTTCAGGCTTACCACGGGCCAATTGCAGTGCTTTAACACATATCTTTAATTATCAATTTTCCCGTTCTGTGTCCTCCCTTCTTCTTTCCTTTCTCCATCCCACATCCCTTCTGTAGCCATACATATGCTTCTCTGCTTAAACTAAAAATAAAATTATAAGCCCCCAACCTACTGATGGACCCTCCCCTTGGTGAAGGGCATTCCAAAGTTAACCTAAAAAGCTAGCTCAGACCATAATAAGAAGATGGGTTTGGACCTGCCTCATTATACCACCCTCCCATTGGAATTCAGGCACAGCTGACCAGCATTAACATTACACAAAGACTTTAAGGCTAATAGAACAGACTTTTTCAGTCTGATAATAAACATTTATAATCCAGTTTCTCTTCAGCCTGCTATCTGTAGGCTCCCTCTGAATAATAAGAACCTTGATCTTCACAATGCCTTATCTTAACCTAGATGTTCCCTTCTATTGATTTTAGGTCTTTAGATTAACTTTTTCAACCAATTGCATCAGAAAATGCTTGAATCTGCCTGTGATCTGGAAGCAATACCCCCTCCAGTTGTCTCAACCACCTTTCTGGCCTGACCACCTTGGGCACATGTTCTTAGGGTCTCCAAAAATTGTGTCACAGGCCATTGATCACTCATATTTGGCACAGAATAAATCTTTTCAAATATTTTACAGAGTTTGACTCTTTTCATCAACATTTGCTTGTGTTACCAGTATCCACTACCCACCCCCCAATTATTCCAATTCCTGCCGTACTGCAAGGTAAAGGTAAGATTTAAAACATTTGATACCCCTCTAGAGTTTGACCTTCTTGATCTCATTAGAATTCCTTCTTATTCTTGATCTACTCAAGGGCTGCCAAACACACCCCATATTTTTCTGATTTTATCACTTTGCTCTCATTTGCCCTTGATCCAGTCCCTTCAAAATCTACCTTTGCACATATACCCTTAATTCCTGGGAAGTTCTACTCTTTTCTTCTCTGTAAAGGAATACCCTAGGAGACCCTTACTTCTTCACTTTCTTTATCACAATGAACTTTACTCACAATCCCTGTGATTTCTGTATCATATTTATTCATATTTGTTTTTTAAAGTTATAAAATAAGTAGTTTATTTCCACAGGGTCAGAGAATATATCAACCTATTCACTTCTATATGATCAGGACCCAATAGTTGACACATACTGATAATAAGTAAATATTTATTGAATAAAGAAATATCTCCAATTGGAAATGATATATGCCTTCTCTAAATTATACTGGATCACTCATATGCATTCATTATATACTGCCTGACAGAATAGTTTTATCATTCATAATTTTAATAAATATATTCTGAACTTGTTCCTTTTCCTAAGGACTCTGAAAGTATTGATTGTCAATCAACATGGATCTGACCTTATTTTTGTGTCTGCAGTCTAGTAGAGAATAAAGGTCTTGTAAATATTTCTAATACAGAATAAAAAATGACGAATACTACAAAAATGGTTCAAATAAAGCATTATCAGAACTAAAGAGATTTGAGAAGATAATGCTACAGTTTATACAAATTTAAATGATAAATCAAAGAACCCACTCAGAGATGAAAACCCAATTTGTATACATGCCACCATTCTAATTAAATTGGAAAGTAGAGAATTTGTTTAATTCAAACTTATACCCCTTATACAGTTGTATCTGTCCCAATGCCTAGGATACAACACTTCAGATAACAAACATTCATAATTATCAAATAAGCATAAAATACAGATGCATTTAATCTTATTTATGACTTCAACAAGCATTTATTAGCATTTCATATCTGCTAGGTCTTAAAAATATAACGAAAGACAACAACTCTGCTCTTAAAAATTGTCTAGTATATTTTCATAGGAAGACTAAGAGTTAAATAACAATTGTAACAAAATTTTTCTTTCAATATCCTCTATACAGATGAGCCAATTTTGAGGTTGGAAAAGAGTACCTAAAATCAATTATATCCTATGTTGAAAGATGTATTTATTGACTTACAAAATTGTTTTATCATGTCTCTGGACATGGAAAATATGTGATTTTCTCAAATCTAAATTATTTTACAAATGTAAAACAGTATATGTCAATGAATATCAAAGGAAAATGAAAACCTTTATGTTAAAAACCAACATAAGCAGAATAATATCATTGTCGTTACAGATTTATTTGTATGTTAATCACTATTTCAACTGTATCTGTCTCTGACATTTTTTACTTGTAGGTCATTCTATGATCTGATAGTGGAAGAAAAGATGAAAATAAATGATTTAACTCTCCCAAAACAAAAAAATTAGCTCCTTCTAAACTTCATAGCAGTATAGATCTTTTTTAAATAAGAAAAAAACAATCTCATTTTAAACTCAAAACATGTCCTCGAATGGGAGGAATTCTCTAAAATTTCAGTTCAGAGGATATTTAAAAATATCCCAAACTTGATTACAATACACAGTACAATTTCGGGTAACTACCACATAACTTTCTCAGAGTTCTTCTTTACAATTATAACCAGAAAATAAGGCCCATATTGTAAAACAGATGATGAAAAGACATCAAATAGATATAAGTAGAGACCTAATAATTCTGTTAGGTAACATGACATATTTTACTTTATTTTAGTTTAGTTTAGTTTTGAGACAGTCTTGCTCTTGCTCTATCACTCAGACTATATTGCAGTGGCATGAACACAGCTCACTGCAGCCTGGATCTCCTGGGTCCAAGCAATGCTCCTACCTCAGCCTCCTGAGTGGCTGGGAGCACTGTCATGAGCCACCACGCCCAGCTAATTTTCATGTATTTTTATAGTGTCAGGGATCTCACTGTGTTGCCCAGGCTGGTCTGGAATTTCTGTCCTCGAGTGATTGTCCCACCTTGAACTTCCAAAGTGCTAATATTATAAGCATAAGCCACTGCGCCAGCCATTTTGTTTGTGTTTTACTGTACAAACACCACTTTTATCAAATCAGTTTTATACACAATATTGCAAGATTTTCAGCAATAAATTATTTGTATAAATTCTTACTTGTATAAACTAGAAGCAGAGAGTCTAATCTCAGAATCTGACTGATTTTATCCTAAAGTATTACAGCAATAAGTTTTTTGCTTATGACTCACTATCAATGTGATCTTTTTTTTCCCTTAAATGCGAGGAGAAAATTTGCAGGAGATGATGCTGAAGAGGTAATTAGAGGCTAGATGATACAGGACATTATAAACTATGGCAAAATAAAAAAAAGAAAAACATATGCTTTATATTTGGATTAATGGGGAGACACTGAATGCATTTACATGAGGTTTACATGATCAAACAAGTTTACAAAGATCAAATCTATCAACATCATGGGAAATGGATTTTAGAAGCACAAGGCTAAATCAGGAAGACCACCTTAAGCAGTTTTTAAGGAAGTCCAGACAGCATAGTTTGTAGAGACAGAATGAACAGAATTTAAGGAACAGAATCCACAAACTTGATCAGGAATTGTTAAAGTGATATTTGGGCAACTGACTAAATGGATGGAAGTATCATTTCTGGTTAGGCAATAAGAAGAAAGTTTGCAATGCCTTCATAATCATCTTAAAACATTTATGAATTGAGAATATTGTCTATTATGTAACACCCCTCAAATTATCATTCTTCATATTATGATATATGTCTCATTTTTATCATATACAGTGTATACAAAACAACCTTTAAAGTAATAAAATGAAAAAGAAAATGTGTGGACTAAAACTACATTTGAGCTTATCACGAAATTCTTTCTTTCTTTTTGCACATAAGGACTTGTCAAGTTCTGTCAAGTTCACAGTTGCCTTGATGTTAACAAATGTATGATCAGTCTCCATTTTTTTCTGTCTTAATTTGTATTGATTCAATATAAGTTCATCAAATTCTCAGTTATTTTCTCTGAAGTCTCCAAACTACTTTTAATCAAATTCAGTGAATTTAACACTTATAGTATTGAATCTTTCAGCTTTGGAAATTCAATTCAGTTCTACTTCATAACTTCTACTCAACTCTTCATTCTGTTCAACTTTTCCTTCATATCCCTATATATATTTAGCAATATATATGTACACACACACATGTACACACACACACACACATATATATATCCTCTATATGTAGCAATAGCTGGCTTATATTTCCTGTGCTTCTTGACATAACAATTTTATGGGAGATGCTAGACAATTTGAATATTATATTGTTAAGAGTTGTATTTTATTCTGATTTTGTATATAAATCCATACACTTAATTCTTGTTGGCACTTAAGTTATTTGTGGGATATCTGGATCCTTTTAAAATTTGGTTTATGTTTTGTTGTGGTAGATCTCTTATAGCCTCCACTCTAGGGCTAGTTTAGTCCTGGTCAAAGGCACGATACTCTGGTGGTCTTTCTTCAAGGGCCAGAGTGTTTAACAAAGCCTTCCTTCCATGACTATTTCAAAATTAAATTATTCCATCTCTGAGGAAACTATGAGATTGTTTTCATTGACAGCTCCCGTTTTTTTTTTTTCCCCCATACTGGATAGTTTCACTCAAGGACCCTTTGTAGATTTATGATTTTTCTCTGCATAACTCCCTGTTCTCTGTTCCTCTGATTACTAGTATCAGCTGCCTCAGGCTTATCAAACTCCAATTTGTATCTACTAAATTTGATAATTTGCCGGTTTTTGCTTGATTTCCCTGTTCCTCTACTGTGGTCCAGAGAGTGCCTCCAGAAAGCAAGGGTAATTATATAGCTTGCTTCATATTTTTTTCTCTCTTTTCAGGCCCCACAGTCTTATGAAGCATGTTAATCAATGTCTACAAGCACTTGATTTTTACATTTTACCTACTTTTTCATTTTCCATTATGGGACATTACGTCTAGCTCTAGTTATTTCATCATAATTAGCTTTAGGTGACACCTAGAGTCCGAAACGGTTTGGCTCTGTCCCCACCCAAATCTCATCGTGAATTCTCACATGTTGTGGGAGGTATCCAATGGGAGGTAATTGAATCATGGGGGCAGGTCTGTTTTCCTAGTAGTGAATATGTTTCACAAGATTTGATTACTTTATGATGCAGAGTTTCCCTGCACAAGCTCTGTTTTTGCCTGCTGCCATCCATGTAAGATGTGACTTGTTCCTCCTTGCCTTCCACCATGATTGTGAGGCTTCCCCAGCCATGTGGAACTGTTAATCCAATAATCTCTTTTTCCTGTATAAATTACTCAGTCTCAGGTATGTCTTTACCATCAGCACGATAATGGACTAATACAAGTCCCAATTGCTTATTTGGTCTGGGCATATGATGTGATTCTCTGATTATTATATTGTTCACTAATACATATGAATCTGGCAGATCCTATCATGTGTTCACCAAAAAACGTTTCACTTGTCTCCTTCTATAATTGCAGTAAAAAGTGACCAAATGACTCTCTTCTGGCTAACAGATTATGGATAGAAGTGATGGTGACCACTTTGAGACTTATCCCATAAAATACTGCTCCAAAGTCCTCTACCCATTTCCCATCCCTGTCCATTGAATAAATTCAGAGTGATCTAAGGACATGCAAAATAGGCACACAAAATGGAAGACTGGTGAAGAACACTCATGGTGGATGAGTACAACAAACGATGTTAGTCTCTGAAATCTTAGGGTTTCAGCATATCATGTACTTGAAGGAATAATGATTGTAAGACCTACACATCATATTATTTTCATGACAATGCAGTTAAATAAAATTAGAAAACATATTAAAATAAATACAGTAATTGACTATTAAATACACCTTTTGCTGTCATTATTATTATTATTAATCTTATTATAGATCTTACAATTTTTAGTAAAATCACAATATGTATTTCAAATAAAGATTAGCAGGCCAGATAGTATTTCACAGAGTAAATGCAAAAAAAATACCGAATTATGTATTCATCCATATATGTGCAAATATATGTAGTTTTTAAGATTTTTTCACATTTTTATATTTATTTAAAATGGTAAATTTATTAAATAAATAGAAATTTATTAAAAATAGGAGCTTGTAAGGCTAGCATAGATGGGTTCATCAGAACCATCACACTCTTTGTTATGCCTAATCAAAGATATGTTCTGCCATTAGAGACTGGGGCCTGAATGGCTTCTCAAACTTAATATGTATACTCAATGTGACCAGAACAATCATCTAGAAACAAAAGTTGAGAATTCCACACTGTTGAAACCATTGAAAGTAATAGTGAATCAAGTATGATGATGAGCAGAGAGAAATAATTATTTCTTCTTATATCTCCATGCTTTCTCCTTGAGGTGTATTTTCTATTATTAGGAATTAAGTAGACCTTAAATGTCACTTGAATTCCTCATCTCAGCACTGTACTTGCATAGTTAAACCTCTGTAAGAGTCAGTAATGATCTGAGGTTGCTCTTAATAACAGTTGTATTTAAGTCAAATCAGGGTGAAGTGGGTGTTTATGAATGTGGGAGTTACCTTAACATTCAGATTAAACAGGTTGCGTAGTCTCTTATGCAAGGTGTAGGGTGCCATTGCACATTGTGGTATGTTTCCAGGTCCTATTTGATTCATTACAGTTCTCCCAACAAGTGAACCTCTTGAACATATTGTAAAAGCATAGCTGAGAAAATTACTTACAGACAGTAAAAATCATGTATTTATGAGCCAAATTATCCAAGTAATTAGTTGCTAGTGATGGTTCCCAGATTGTTATTTTATTTATTAGTGGTTTTGTACTTTTAGTTTAAGCAAGTTTTTTTTAAATGGTGCAAAGTATTTGTTTATATCTTAGAAAAATCTGTTAATGCCAACAAGCTCAGATAACAGGTATTTACTATTCATACCTTAGGGAAAAGATGAATATTTTTCTATTGACTAGAGAGACATTTTCTAACTTTGGTGACACCTGGTAAATACCTAGAAACTGACACGTCTCGTAGGAGTTACTGAAATGGAAGCATGTGAAGAGCAGGTCACAAGCATGAACACTTCAGATTAATCATGCAATTTTCTTAGGGTGCTTAGAATAGACATGTAAAAATATTGATGCACTGAAGACAATGTGTGTCTTTAAATTTATGTAGAACAATAAAATGTGTATATCATATGTATTATATATAAATTTGTGTGTGTATATATGTAACAGTAAAACAATAAGTAATATAAATAGTACAAGAATATTTTAATGGATCTCATTTGAAGGGCTTAGCAAAATTATCTAGTCGAAAAATGATGTGCAGTTCTCCTGATTGCTTCTCTCTCTCTCTTTTTCTTTTTCCAAAACTCTCCAGAACCAGAGCAAATCAATTGTCTAGCAGATAGAAAGTCTTCCACACCACAGAATTATGGTTCTCTTCCCTCTGGTTTAAGGATCTTTAAATTCGGCAAGTCTTCATTGTTTAGCAAACCTTTAACAACTTCCTACCATGTGCAGGCCCTCTCTAGGGGCTGGGAAGACAATGGTAAAGAAAGGCCAGGCATATTGGCTCAGGTCTGTCATCTTGACACTTTGGGAAGCTGAGGCAGCAGGATCACTTGAACCTAGGAGTTCAAGAGCAGTCTGAACAATGCAGTGAGACTTCATCTCTACTAAAAACTTAGCCAGGTGAGGTGACACACACCTATAGTCCCAATACTCAGGGAGGCTGAGGTGGGAAGACTGCTTGAGTCAGGGAATTTTAGGCTGCAGTGAGCTGTGATCACCCCACCACACTCCAGCCTGAGCAACAGAAGGAGACCTTGTCTCAATAAAAATAAAATGAAATAAAATAAATAAAGGAAAACATGAGGGAGGGGCCAAGATGGTCGAGAGAAGGCAACACCGGAATGCAGCTCCCAACGAATGAGATGCAGAGGGCTAGAGGACTTCACAAATCCAAACGAGGCTCCGGGTTCATTTTGGTGGGACTGATAGGGCACTGAAAATAGCCCAGGGAAGGAGCTTCAGGGTGAGAGCCACCCAGGGGGGCAAACCAAGACAGGGTGGGGCGTGTTCCCACCTGGAGAGTGCAGCCGGCTTGGAGGGTTGGAGGACTTCACCACCTCTGTGCTCCGATTTGGATTCTGTGCTTACCTCATCCCTCCTGCAACCCATGCTCCACGAGAGCCCTGCCAGACTGTAGGGTGCTGTGGGTTGTCGATGCAAATCTGAGCAGTGCAGCCACCAGGCAACGCAAGTTCTTTCTCAGACTTGAGCGAGAGTTTGGACTAACGCCACTGAGATGGACCATCCCACAGAAAGAGGCAGAGTTGAAAGCAGAGAAACAGGTCCTCAGGCCTGGCAGGCCCCACCCCCACAGAACTCAAACTGAAGCCCTCACTAGAGAGCTTGGCAGCAAATACACCAGTTTGACCCCAACCAGGAAGATCCAGCAAGGGGAAGGAGAGACGCCATTGGGAAGGTGGGACCAATCTCACCTGCAAACAAACTCCAGGGAAGGACTACCCACCCAGCAACCTGATTGAATCAGAGAGAGCCCAGCAATGCCCTCTACAGAGCAAAAAAGATATAGCTCCAACCTCAACAGAAAAGACATCCACTCTAAGATTACTCCCGAAATCACCAACTTCAAAGATCAAAGGGAGATAAATCCATGAAAATGGGGAAAAAACAGTGCAAAAAGGATGAAACCATCAAAGAACAGAACACCTCTTCTCCTCCCAGGGATCACAACTCCTCACCATCAAGGGAACAAAAAAAGACAGAGAATGAATCTGACTAATTGACAGAAGCAGGCTTCAGAAGGTGGGTAATAAAAAACTTCTCTGAGTTAAAAGACCACGTTCTAACCCAATGTAAGAAACTAAGAACCTTGAAAAAAGGTTAGATGAAATGTTAACTAGAATAACTAACTTAGAGAAGAACATAAATAACTTGATGGAGCTGACAAACACAGCATGAGAACTTCACGAGGCATACACAAGTTTCAACAGCTGAATCAATCAAGCAGAAGAAAGGATATCAGAGATAGAAGATCAAATCAATGAAATAAAATGAGAAGGCAAGATTAGAGAAAAAAGAGTGAAAAAAAAATGAACAAAGCCTCCAAGAACTATGGGATTATGTGAAAAGACCTAATCTATGCTTGATCGGCATACCTGAATGTGGCAGGGAGAATGAATCCAAGTTGGAAAACACTCTTCAGGATATTATCCAAGAGAACTTTCCCAACCTAACAAGGCAGGCCAACATTCAAATCCAGGAAATACAGAGAACACCACAAAGATATTCCTCAAGAAGAGCAACCCCAAGGCACATAATTGTCAGATTCACCAGGCTTGAAATAAAGGAAAAAATCCTAAGGGCAGCCAGAGAGAAAGGTCGAATCACCCACAAAGGAAAGACCATCAGACTCACAGTGGATCTCTTGACAGAAACCCTACAAGCTAGAAGAGAGTGGGGGTCAATATTCAACATCCTTAAAGTAAAGAACTTTCAACCCAGAATTTCATATCCAGCCAAACTAAGCTTCATAAGTAAAGAGAAATAAAATCCTTTACAGACAAGCAATTGCTGAGAGATTTCAACACTACAAGACCTGCCTTACGAGAGCTCCTGAAGGAAGTACTAAACAGGGAAAGGAACAACCAGTACAAGCCACTGAAAAAGCGTACCAAATTGTAAAGAACAACAACACAATGAAGAAAACACATCAACTAATGGGCAAAACAACCAGCCAGTAAAAAAATGGCAGAATCAAATTCAAACACAACAATATTAATGTTAAATGTAAATGGCCTAAATGCCCCAATCAAAAGACACAGACTGGCAAACTGGGTAAAAAGTCAAGACCCATCAGTGTACTGTATTGAGGAGACCCATTTCACATGGAAAGACTAACATAGACTTAAAATAAAGGGATGGAAGAAGATTTACCAAGCAAATGGACAGCAAAAAAAAGCAGGGGTAGCAATCCTAGTCTCTGATAAAACAGACTTTAAACCAACAAAGTTCAAAAGAGACAAAAAGTGGGATTACATAATGGTAAAAGGATCAATGCAACAAGAAGAGCTAACAATCCTAAATATATATGCACCCAATGCAGGAGCACCAAGATACATAAAGCAAGTTCTTAATGACCTACAAAGAGTCTTAGGCTCCTGCACAACAGTAATGGGAGACTTTAACACTCCACTGACAATATTGGATAGATCAAGGAGACAGAGGGTCAACAAGGATATATAGGACTTGAAAGCAGATATGGACCAAGCAGACCTAATAGACATTTATAGGACACTCCACCCCAAATGCACAGAATACACATTCTTCTCAATAATATATTGCACTTACTCCAAAATTGACCACATAATTGGAAATAAATCACTCCTCAGCAAATACAGAAGAATGGAAATCATAACAAACAGTCTCTCAGACCACAGTGCAATCAAATTAGAACTCAGGATTAAGAAAAGCACTCAAAACCACACAATCACATGGAAACTGAACAACTTGCTCCTGAATGACGAATGGATAAACAGTGAAATGAAGGCAGAAATAAAAATGTTCTTCTAAGCCAATGAGAATGAAGACACAATGTACCAGAATCTCTGGGACACATTTAAAGCAGTGTCTAGAGAAAAACTTATAGCAATAAATGTTCACGTGAGAAGCAAGAAAATATCTAAAATCGACACCCTATCATCAAAATTGAAAGAGCTAGAGGAGCAAGATTAAAAAAAAAACTCAAAAGCTAGCAGAAGACAAGAAATAACTAAGATCAGAGCAGAACTGAAGGAGATAGAGACACAAAAGACCCTCCAAAAAATCAATAAATACAGGAGCTGGTTTTCTGAAAAGATCAACAAACTAGACCACTAGCTAGACTAATAAAAAAGAAAAGAGAGAAGAATGGAATAGATGCAATAAAACACAATAAAGGGAGATCACCACTGATTCCTCAGAAATACAAACTACCATCAGAGATTACTACAAACAACTCTATGCACATAAAACAGTAAATCAGGAAGAAATGAATAAATTTCTAGACACTTGCACACTCCCTAGACTAAGCCAAGAAAAAGTTGAAACCCTGAATAGATCAATAACAAGGTCTGAAGTCCAGGCAGCAATTAGTAGCCTACCAACCAAAAAAAGCCCAGGTCCAGAAGGGCTCACAGCCAAATTCTACCAGACATACAAAGAGGAACTGGTACCATTCCTGTGGAAACTACTCCAAACAATACCAAAAGAAAGAATCCTCCCTGACTCTTTCTGTGAGACCAAAATCATCCTGATACCAAAATCTGGCAGAGACACAACTGAAAAAGAAAACTACAGGCCAATATCCATGATGAACATTGATGCAAAAATCTTCAATAAAATACTGGCAAACCAAATCTAACAGCACATCAAAAAGCTTATTCACCACGATCAAGTAGGCTTTGTCCTGGGGATGCAAGGCTGGTTCAATATATGCAAATCTAAAAATGTAGTCCACCACATAAACAGAACCAAAGACAAAAACCACATGATTATCTGAATAGATGCAGAGAAGGCCTTGGACAAAATTCAACAGCCCTTTATGCTAAAAACTCTCAATAAACTAGGCATTGACAGAACGTATCTCAAAATAATAAAAGCTATTTATGACAAACCCACAGCCAATATCATACTGAAGGGACAAAAACTAGAAGCATTCCCATTAAAAACTGGCACTTTACAAGGATGCCCTCTCTCACCACTCCTATTCAATATAGTATTGGAAGTTCTAGCCAGAGCAATTAGGCAAGAAAAAGAAATAAAAAGCATTCAGTTAGGAAAAGAAGAAGTCAAATTGTCTCTATTTGCAGATGATATGATCATATATTTAGAAGACCCCATCGTCTCACCCCAAAACCTCCTTAAGCTGATAAGCAACTTCAGCGAAGTCTCAGGATACAAAAATCAATGTGCAGAAATCACAAGCATTCCTATACACCAATAACAGACAAACAGAGAACCAAATCATGAGTGAAATCCCTTTTACAGTTGCTACAAAGAGAATAAAATGCCTAGGAATACAACTAACAAAGGATGTAAAAGATCTCTTCAAAGAGAACTACAAACCACTGCTCAAGAAAATAAAAGAGGACACAAACAGATGGAAAAACATTCCATGCTCATGGTTAGGAAGAATCAATATTGTGAAAATGGCCATACTTCCCAAAGTAATTTATAGATTCAATGCTATCCCCATCAAGCTACCATTGACCCTCTTCACAAAACTGGAAAAAAACACTTTAAACTTCATATGGAACCAGAAGAAAGCCCACATAGCTAAGACAATCCTAAGCAAAAAGAACAAAACTGAAGGCATCTTGCTACCTGACTTCAAACTATACTAAAAAGCTATAGTAATCAAAACAGCATGGTACTGGTACCAAAACAGAAATATAGACCAATGGAACAGAACGGAAGCCTCGGAAACAAGGCCACACATCTAGAATCATCTGATCTTTGACAAACCTGACAAAAACAAGCAATGGGGAAAAGATTCCCTGTTTAATAAATAGTATTGGGAAAACTGGCTAGCCATTTGCAGGAAGCTGAAACTGGACCCTTCCTTACATCTTATATAAAAATTAACTCCAGATGGATTAAAGATTTAAACATAAGAACTAACACCGTAAAAACTCTAAAAGAAAACCTAGACAAAACCTTTCAGGACATAGGCACAGGTAAGGACTTCATGACTAAAACACCAAAAACAATGGCAACAAAAGCCAAAATAGACAAATGTGATCTAATTAAACTTACAATGATTAGAGTAAACCAGCAACCAACACAATGGGAAAAAATTTTTGCAATCTACCCATCTGACAAACGGCTAATATCCAGAATCTACAAAGAACTAAAGCAGGTTTACAAGAAACCAACTAACAAACCCATTCAAAAGTGAGTGAAGGACATGAACAGACACTTTTCAAAAGACGACATATATGAGGCCAACAATCATATGAAAAAATGCTCATCATCACTGGTCATTAGAAAAATGCAAATCAAAACCACATTGAGATACCATCTCATGCCGGTCAGAACGGCGATCATTAAAAAATCTGGAGACAACAGATGCTGGAGAGGATGTGGAGAAAAAGGAACACTTTTACACTGTTGGTGGGAGTGTAAATTAGTTCAACCATTATGGAAGATCCTCAGGGATCTAGAAATAGAAATTCTATTTGACCCAGCAATCCCATTACTGGGTATATACCCAAAGAATTATAAATTATTCTATTATAAAGACACATACACACATATGTTCTTTGAGGTGCTGTTTATGATAGCAAAGACATGGAACCAACCCAAATACCGTCAATGATAGACTGGACAAAGAAAATGTGGCACATATACACCGTGGAATACTATGCAGACATTAAAAACGTTGAGTTCATGTCCTTTGTAGAGACATGGATGAATCTAGAAACCATCATTCTCAGCAAACTGACACAGCAGAAAACCAAACACAACGTGTTTTCACTCATAGGCGGGTGAACATTGAGAACACTTGGGTGCAGGAAAGGGAACAACACTCACAGGGCTAGGTGGGGGGGTGAAGGGGAGGGGAGGATGGGGAGGAGTAACACCAGGAGAAATGTCTGATGTAGGCGACTGGGTAGGGGGATGGAGACAGCAAACCACCATGTTATGTATGTGCCTATGCAACAATCCTGCAGGATGCAGGATGTGCACATGTACCCCAGAGCCCAAATACAATAAATAATAATAATAATAGTAATAACAGAAAAAAAAAAAACATGCAGAGCTTCTGCTCTCCTGGAAGATGCAGGCCAATGGAAGAGACATTAGCTTAGTGAAATCACACAAATATGCAAACTTGCACATATGATAAGTGCTATAAGTGGGCTGGTATGTGGTCATGTGAGAATATAGAATAGGCACATTTGCCTGTATAAGGACAGTAAGGAAACACTTTCTTCAGAAATGAATTATTTATTTAAAATCTACAAAAAATAATGAATTTGGAAAAGAATAAAATGAAAGTTTTCTAAGCATAGGAAACATACACGTGAAGTTTATTTTATTGATCTGAAATTAATTTCCTTCACATGGCATGAAATGTTTCTTAATAAAAATCAGAAAATCAGAACCTCTGTTCGTCCCATTTTTGTAAATCTAAATGGGTAAAGCAACATGAAAATAAAACCTCAATTCTGCTAGAAAGTATGTATATTTTTTGATAAGTCAATATTGTTTACTTTAAAGATGAAGTTAAATTTGGGGGGTAGGATGTTTCCCCTGGAAATAATTAATGTATTTCCTTTTTTACATCTATTTGATTTGAACTTCTCTATTTTGATGACAATAGTAATAACATCATAGTTCACAAAGTTAGCAAACAAAATAAAAATTGTCAAAAGTTTTTTCTTTGACATTGATATTCATGCATTAATGATCCATTCTACAGGACTCATTGAGGGAATTTGACCCAGAGTATCTCATTTTCTTACAAGATCATCTTTAGCAAGTTTCAAGTCATTAATACTCTGAGATGTAGTAAAGGAAGAGAAATCACAAATCAACTTTCAAATCACCTAAGAATAATTCACCTTCAGATAAATTTAACACTACTCTAATGTGCCTGTTTTTAACTGCAGAGAAATTAACAGCTTTTGCTACTAAGAAGCGCCTCCTACAACACCAGAAAATCCATTATCTGTTGGCATCAATACTCCATTGCTAAATGGCAGATTGGTGAGGTAGCCATCTACCTAGGTAGCACTTGAGGTGACTGATTGGATGACCTTGATCATAAAATAAAATGTATTTTATTTTTATGGTTCAGGTATTTACTAAACAATTCAAGTAATTGATAAATTCATTATTGTCAAACTATTTTGCAATCAGACTTTTTTTTTTTCTCATCCAGAGATCTTATTTGAGTTTTGCCAGTTTTCCATCTAATGTCCCTTTTGTTTTTTTGTTTTTATTTTTTTTGAAAGAAAGAAAGAAAAAAAAAGGAAGAAGAGGAAGAAGGAAGAGAAAGAGAGAGAGAGAATGGGAGTATTGCTTTCTTGCCCAGGCTAGAATGCAGTTTAGTAATGGGTATTGAAAACCTCTTTTATACCAATAATTATATTTGATGTAGACAGGAAGGAATAAGGGAAGAAAATAACAAACAAGCAGCCAACCAATATTTCATTTAAACCTATGAAATGCTATGCGATTACTGAGGAGTGATTTACTTCCAATTATGTAGTCACTTTTGGAATAGGTGTGAGATGGTAATGTATATTTTGTGTATTTGAAGTGGAGAGTTCTGTAAATGTTTATTAAGTTTACTTGTTCCAGGTCTGAGTTCAAGTCCTGAATGTCCTTGTTAATTTTCTGTCTCATTGATCTATAAAATTGTTAGCTCTTCTTGTTACATTGATCCTTTTGCCATTATATAATGTCCTTCTTTGCCTCTTTTGCTCTTTATTGCTTTAAAGTCTACTTTATCAGAGGCGAGAATTGCATCTCCTGCTTTTTGTTTATTTGTTTATTTTTACTCTCTGATTGGTTGATAAATCTTCCTCCTTTTCTTTGTTTTGAGTCTTTGTGTATCATTGCATGTGAGATGGGTCTGGATGCAGCATACCGATGGGTTTTGGCTTTTTATCCAATTAGAATATATATAAGTTTAATACTGGCATTTGATGCTAGCTGGCTGTTTTGCCCATTAGTTAGTGTAAATTTTTCATTGTGTTAATGCTCTTTTCTTTTTGATATATTTTTGGAAAGGCTGATACTGGTTGTTCCTTTATATGTATAGTGCTTCTTTCAGAAGCTCTTGTAAAGCAGGCCTGGTGGTGTTGAAGTCTCTAAGTACTTGTTTGTTCGCAAAAGATTTAATTTTTCCTTCGATTATAAAGCTTAGTTTGGCTGGATATGAAATTCTGGGTTGAAAGTTCTTTTCTTTAAGGATGTTAAATATTGGTCCCCAATCTTTTCTGGCTTGTAGGGTTTCTGCTGAGAGATCTGCTGTAAGTCTGATAGGTTTCCCTTTATGGGTAACCTGACCTTTCTCTCTGGCTGCCCTTAGTATTTTCTCCTTCATTTCAACCCTAATAAATCTGGCAATTATGTGCCTTGGGGTTGGTCTTCTTGAAGAATGTCTTTGTCGTGTTCTCTGTATTACCTGGAGTTGAATATTACCCTGCCTTGCCAGGTTGGGAAAGTTTTCACGAATGATATCCTGAAGAGTATTTTCCAACTTGGATTCATTCTCTTCGTCACATTCAGGTACACCTATCAAACATAAATTAGGTCTTTTCACATAGTCCCATATTTCCTGGAGACTTTGCTCATTCCTTTTCATCCTTTTTTCTCCAATCTTGTCTTCTCGTTTCATTTCACTGAGCTGGTCCTCGACTTCTGATATCCTTTCTTCTACTTGATCAATTCAACTGTTTAAACTTGTGCATGCTTCGTGAAGTTCTCGAGTTGTGTTTTTCAGCTCCAGCTCCATCAATTCACTTATATTCTTCTCTAAATTGTCCATTCTCATTAACATTTCGTCAAACCTTTTTTCAAGGTTCTTAGTTTCTTTGCATTGGGTTAGAACAAGTTCTTTTAATTCACAGAAGTTTCTTATCACCCACGTTTTGAAACCTGCTCTGTTATTGGAACACACTCGTAATCCATTAAGCCTTGTTCCATTACTGATGAGGAATTGTAATCCCCTATAGAGGGAGAGGCATTCTGATTTTGAGTATTCTCTGCCTTTTTACGCTGGTTTCTTCCCTTCATTATATATTTATTCATCTGTCGTCTTTTTAATTACCAACTTTCTAACTAGGTCTCTGAGCAGACGTCCAACTTGTTGATTCCCAGCACCGAAATCTGAGCAATCCACTGCGCCGGCCAAAACACTGGTGTTAAGATTGATGGTGCTTTTCTACCCGGGAATCTCCAGACTCTGCACCAAGAACTGGCATGCTAAGGTGCCAGCAAAACCTCCGCGCCGGCCACAAGAGTCGCCCTGGTGACCCATGGGGCTCCTCTGCTGGGAATCTCCTGGTCCGAGAGCAACAAATATTCATCTGAAAGTGTGGCATCCTCTCATTCTCTGCGCTTTCACTGGGAACTACGAGCCCGAGCTGCTAGTGATCAGCCATCTTGGATCTCTCTCGACATTTTTCTTCTCTAAAAAAGTGAAGCTGATACCTGAATTTCATTCAAATTCCCTAAGATTTCTTGTTATTAAGCCATAGGTCTTGTAAATAATATGTCTATTATAATAGATCTTGCATATTTTATATATATATATATATATATGTATGTATATATATATATATATATATATATATATCTGAAACTTTGACTTTTAAGGCAGTGGAAAAGAAAGATTTGAGTATTGCTGGCACTATCCTTTATATCTACTGATACTCACTCATAGGTTACAATGACAGAAGACTTCCTTGGCCAAGAGTAGCAAACCGAATTTGTTGCCAAGATCACAGATGGCATACTCTTTTCTTACAGTTGAAACTTTGCTTGGCAAAGAAACACTTCATCACTTCAAAAACCTCAATTGCTTTTGCAATTTCCCAAAGGAGTTTACAAAAAAATGGAATTTTTGATGCTGTTAGCATGTATATTATAGAGAGAAAAAAAAGTTTGCTGCACTAAGGGAAGTCAGTAAATATTTTTTGTTGTTGTTGAATGATGAAAGAAAACGGTGTCATTGTAATTCTCCCATGCCCTGCATCAGTCTCAAAATGTCAGCAGACATGTAATGGATGTCATCAGTTATTGGAGGTATACTTCAATTTTCTTCCTCTGCTCAAAGCCACAAACTAGATTAATTCATACACCTTAGCCTACTAAGGTCTCACCTGTCATGAGTCCCACCGTGACAAGGCAATAAACTGTGAAGTGTAATTCAAGTCAAAGCTTTTCGATTGGAAAAATCCCAGGTGTTAGTACATTTCTAACAAATTCCAGACTGAGACTCTATCTCTCCAAAAATGATTCAGAATAACTAGTGTATTTATCAGGATAAGAAAAGGCAAAGTGCTTCTTCAGGTTTTATTACCTCAGATCCCCACTTTCAGGAAATTTGCTATAGAATAAGTTCCATTTCTTATGTGTTCATTTACATTAAGAAATCAAACTAGAGGCATGGTGGCTCATGCCTGTAATCCCAGCACTTTGAGAAACCAAAGCAGAATGTCATATTTTTCAGTTTAACTTTGCAGAAAAACTGATCTCGTCATCTTAAAATTAAAATGAGCCTCTGAAGATAATGCAATCAAGGATATTTCTTAACGTAGTGGCTGCTTCCTTATAGTATTTACAACAGTGTTTTTTTCTGGACTCTGATCCTTTTTTTGGTGTCAATTGACCATTATCAAACTCATTATTGTCATTGACAGTAATGTGCCAAGTACTGTACTAATTGCTATGTCAAATCCTATTTTAATCTGTTTTTTTAATGTGTACATGTCTATCAGTGAGTGGGGAAGAAGGAGAGAGAAAGAGGGAGAGCCCACAGGTATTGTTATCTTCACTTACAAGTCAGAAAACTAAGGCTGTATCTACTAAAAACCTTAGGGCCTCTTACCCCAAAGTAGTTACTCATGTCCTGAAAAGTGTGTATATTTTGATTTATACATGGGTTTCCATTTTCCCATTGACACCACAATTTCAGATATAATAAAGAGTTGTTTCTAAATAATTCTATATATTTTATAGAATCTAACATTTCAAACTCAATTTCCTGTGGACACCAGATCCCTTTTAATATATGTATAAATTCTTTGTCACTAAATTAGGAAAGCCTTTACCAAAAAATTCCAAATAATTCAATTCACTAGAAAATCCACTTACTTTTTTTATAAACAAATTTTATTCATATACAAATTTTATAAACAAATTCTTAAAAGCTGCATACCAGAATAGAAAAAAAACTTTAATTTTTAAAATAAACCTGGTTATACAATCTGTTAGTAAATTGAATTTTCTTATCACATGAATCAGAGCTACTATCTATTGTTTATCAACGTCTGCTCTCTAATCACTATATATGTGTGTGTATGTGTGTATTATATATATACGGTTATATGTGTGTGTGCGTGTGTGTATGTGTATATATACATATATATATGGCACATATAACAGTTTTATTTTACATTCTTAATCATTCTGTGAGGTAAATACCTTATTTCCATTTTACAGATGAGAAAATAGAGGTTACAGAGATTATGTAATTTGTCCAAGATTACAAAAGAGGTATTTTACAGAGGTAAATGAGTGAGTATTTGAAGCTGGATATGACTAATTCAAAACCAGAGATCTTAAACATAACACATTGCACCTTTGATCCATAAAAAATATATCTATTAATTTAAGCTTATATATCTAGCACAAAAAGTATAGCCTAGTGATGCTATAGCTAATGCTGTCTTTAAAAATTAAGAATTTGCCAGTGTTTCATTTTCAACAGACTTAAAATTGAAGATTATTGCCTGCGATCTAGAAGATGTTTAGGTATTGCTAACATAGGAATTGTTTCTTTTGGTTGTTTGTCTTTGCTTTACATTCTATCGGGGCATTCATGCATTTACTCTACAGACAACTGCTTAAAATTTATTATGTCCTTTCCTAGACCCAAAAGATTCAATAAACAAACATGATAAACAGGTTTTTGCCCTCATGGAGTTTGCCACCTGGATATAAAAACAAACTAATTACAAACATATTACAATAGTATTTTCTCACATGGTGTTTTACTTTCTTAAAATACAAATATTCAGAGAAAACTCAGTAATTTATGATTCCTATACATTTTACTGTAATTAATCAGAAATTACTAACTGGGTCTCTTAAATTAGAGTTCACTTATAAACTAAAAATCTCTTTTAAAAGCATATTCAGGCATCCTCCTAATAGTGCATAGTATACACTTAGAAATTTTGCATCTTTACCCTGCCTAAGAGTTTTGCTGCAAATGAGCCTCTCTCAAGATCAACCTAAATAGAACGCATATGATTTAAAAACCCATTATTAATCAACTTTACTTGAAATCATGCTTTAAAAACTATTTACAATTGTAGGTATCATGTGCTTATTATTCTGTCATTTTCAAATTTAAAAAAAAAAATTCTTTTCTACTAGTTAATTATAATTGATACCAGGCAGAGGGCAGGTTTCTGTCTGCAAGGCTACCCACAAAATACTCAACTGTATTTACTAGAATACTCTGAATGCAATTTTCCCTTCACGTTTCTCAGATCTTAGCATAAACTATTTGGCAAACAAATGGATTAGATCTAGACTACTATTTAAATTACTAAAAATCTGGAACAGCTCATGGAATTTGCAAAGAAACCCCGCTTAGCACAATATTGTATCTTAAGCATTAAGAGAGGCGGGAGGCTCCAGGGGCAAACACGGCAATGCTGATCAAGGGGTACAAACTGGCATTTATAAAATGAATAAATTCTGGAGACCTAAAGAATTGCATGATGACTCTACTTAACAAAAATGTATTATATACTTGAAGTTTGCCAAGTGAATAGATTTTAAGTATTCTCATCACAAAAAAAGGTAACTATGTGAGATGATAGATGTGTTAATTAGCTTGATTGTAGCAGTCATTTTACAGTGTATACCTATATAAAAACATCACATTGTATACTCTGAATATATATAAATTTCATTTATCAATTATACCTCAATAAAGCTGAGAAAGAGGGAGGTAAATTTAAAATACTTATTTAAGGTTCATGTCCCTTTTCTATTATTTTTTTAGTTACTAAAGCCCATAATTTTGGGTGGTCAAAAACATAAAAATAAAAACACCTTTACAGTAGTTACAGTAAACCAGAGTATAAAGCAATGAGCCCAGCGTCTATGCCTGCTTTGCAGTCAAGCTCAATTTTAGGCCTCCTGACTTAAAGCTCTTTTTTTTTTTTGATTCAAGGGTTAAGTTCAAATTTAGATTTTCAAAATTGTTGACATATTTTGTTTGAGTAGCTATGAAATACTATGAAAAATCTAATTAAATACTGAAGTGTGTTTTATTTCTGTCCTTTTTGCTTTAGAAGATAAATGCATTGCTTCTAATGTCTCAAAATTATGAGCTAAATAAGGGACCAAAAAAATAATCAAGTTTAAAGAACTTCTCTTCCCTTTACTGTACTCATGACTGACATTGTCAGCAAGCTTTACAATATATGTCAGTATAGCACAGGAGGCCAGTGCTAACCCATCTGTGCTGGCATGAAAGCTGAAATTTCTTTGAAAATTCTTGTATAAATGGATTGTAGCTCTAAGACATCCTGCATGTTTTGTCTCCCTTAACACAGCAAACCTTAAGGAGATAATTTCATGAGAAAGGCAAAATTTATATTGGTCTTGAATCTTCCAAGTCTTCTTCACCAAAACTTAGACTCTGAGTCCCAGAGTTTGAGAAGGTATCAACAATCTTCGATTCCCACCACCATGAAGCATGATGTCTTCTTTCATTTGTATGTGCCTCTTTCAAACCACAAAAATATGTTGGCCTTTTCTACTTTATGCCTGGGGAGAGAGACTTCATCTCCCTTGAACATTCATTTCTTTAAGATGAAAGCATTCAGATCCTTTGGTGTCCTTAATAGAGTATTCATTCTAGAGTTTTCACTATTTCAGATTCTCTAACTTGAACACATTTGAATTTGGCACCGTTAATTTTTAGTTGTGGAGCCCAAAATCCAAAAAATATATATATATATATTTTGAGAGGGAGTCTTGCTCTGTTGCCCAGGCTGGAGTGTGGTGCTGAGATCTTGATTCACTGTAACCTCCACTTCCCGGGTTCAAGCAATTCTCCTGCCTCAGCCTTCTGAGTAGCTGGGACTAAAGGCGTGCACCACCATGCTGGGCTAATTTTTGTATTTTTAGTAGAGATGGGGTTTCACTTTGCTGGCCAGGCTGGTTTCGATCTCCTGACTTCGTGACCTGCCCACCTCGCCCTCCCAAAGTGCTGGGATGACAGGTGTGAGCTGCTGCAGCAGGCCTCAAAATATCTTGCATACTACATTCTCAGGAACTATGCAGTAGTCTCCCAATCAGAAAAACAACAACAACAACAAAATAAAAAATAAAAACAAGACACCATTATTTTAAAACTTACTTATCTCAGAGAATACTTGTCTTAACTTAGTTAAAAGTACATTTTCACTTACTTTTTTCTTCAATAAGAGGAAAACCACATTTGTTTTCTTTTACTATTCCCTGCAAAGCCTCATCTAACTATGGTTCCTGTCTCCTCCTCTGAACTCATCTCTTCCTTGATAGTAACGTAGTTTGCTTATTCATTTCGTTTGTATCTGTTCACTGCTAAAATCCCCTGAAAGAGGGATTTTTTTTTTTCTCTTTCTCTGTCTTCTTGCCTTTTGCTATACTTAGAGCTGGCTTTTTACAATGCACAGTCTCTTCACTAACCAGGATTTCCTGACCTTCCTGACCTTGGTCAATATGAGCAGCATAAGTTATTCCCCTCCATTTCTCAAAGAAACTCGCCATTTATTCCATGGATACAGGCTTTTTGTTTTGTTTTGATTTGATTTTTTTAAAATGTCCTTTCCAATCACTCTTCAGCCACCCTTTCTTGGAGGGTAAGCTTTTCTCCTTGCAATTTTTGTGATCAAACCCAGGCCTTGTTATCAGAGAAACTGGTGGAAGTCACCTGTCGTTATTCTTTATATTTCATACACACCCACATATATGAACTAATCTACTTTTTTTTTTACTAGTTAAACTATGTGTTCTCCAAACAGTATATTGAGACACACAAGTAGATATTGTAATGCAACTTAATTGATCACAAGCAATTTTAAACAAAATAGAATAGAAATGAAAGAAACATATGATTGCAGGAGACATATCAAATATACATATGTATATGTAAGTGCATACCGGGTTGTGATATAAAATGCATTTTAATAGTATATCACACTGAAAAATATTTTAAAGCCATTGGTTTAGCTAGTTACTTTGGAGCACCACGACTAATTTTGCAGGTCTCTTTTGCTTCTAAGATTGTATAGTTCTGATAGGGACCCAGATTCTCCTTGTAGTTGCAAAGTTAGACAACTAGGAATCTAAAAGAGTAAGGTGCTGAGGTGATCAGCAAACATCTTAAGATGCTCTCTTTCTCGAATATTCTGAGGTATATGTGCCTCAGGAAAAAAAAACATATTCCACTATTACCCATTCCTGCTATTTCCTGTGGTGAAGCAATTTCTGAAAGATTCTTATAATCCTGGGTTAAATATATCCCTCTAAGATAAACTTGAGATATCACGATGCTCACTTCTGTACAAATTGACTTCGTGAAAACAAAACATTTGTCCAAGTTCCCAAAAACTTGTTCTGCCTTTGTCTTTTCTAGCTTATGCTGAGATCCACCAGAGACCACTACTCGAAGGGGTAAGGAACTATGAACATAACAGTTTCTCACTTAAGAGTGGAAATGTTCAGTTCAATTGGATGCAAAAACCCCTATCTATGGTTATGTTATTCATATGTCTAATTTGCCTTTTTCTTGAATTCATTTTGATGTAGACTCTGTGTAAATATATCATGTATAATACACTGCAAAGTGTGTAATATATGTGTAAATATATTATAAAGTCCTTTGTAATACAATGACTTAAAGAAATAGAATCCCACCACACCAAGAATCAAAAGTGTAGCTCTGTTCTTACCCTACCACTCAATATAATTCATGCAGCATCACACTTCAGTGTGTAACCGTTTAACACAACACCCAACACTAGAGTAGAGTTTCTTCAGCAAGTGGCAGGTGAAGGATGAAGGGCAGAACCATGATGCATTTCCTATTAAAAGCTTAAGTACTGGTTTTTGAATTAAAATAGATTATCATGCTTGTCTGTTTATGTCAGGATAGATGATTAATTTTTCTATATAGTGTGGATTTAATGTAAAATGGGCCATAGAGTCTGAAATCCTTGATATTTGTTATTCATTTCTTTTGCAAAATCTCAAATCTCATGTCCTGGAGAGACACACTCCATTTAGAAATTTGGATTCTGCAGTTAAATTCTGTGCTTTTCAGAGTATCACACATCTTATTTTTAGTAAGCGAGGCTAATCTATGTGATTATCTGTTCCCTCCCTTTCTTCATTTTTTCTTCCCTCCTCCCCATTCCCAACCTTGGAATTTCTGCCACTTACCAGTGTGTTAAGATGCCTCTCACACCTGCAGAGCTGTTATGAGCTGCGGAAAGGAAAGAAATAGCAGGGTAGACTGGGAGGGTGCAGTGTAAAGATTCTGTAGAGAAGATGGGGGTTACAGGAAACTCAGAAATGAGACTGATAAACTCTATCCCAGACTTTGCTTCAAACAAAAAATAAGTCAGTATGGGGAAAAGTCCAGTGCAGAAAAATCTCATGAAATACACATTTTCATACCACCAGTTTCCATTTGCTTAAAGACTAAAATTCATCTCCCTCTAAGTGTGTACTGTTTCTGAGAGGTCCAGGGTTGATACTCATCCTCAGGAGCAGGTCATTCACTATGATGTCCTGGTCCTACTCCCAGCTGTTGCTGCTGCTGTAACACCCGACATGAGGATCTGCAGCATTTGGTGATCATCCCACTATCCCCCTTCATAAACTCAGTGAAAGATACCCCCTTTTCCACTTTCCTACTTCAACCCAAGCATGGAGGAATCCCTTTGTTTCCATCCACCACATTGTGGAAGAGTCCAGGCTTTTCCTTCTCATGATAATTAATTTAAAGCTTGAGATGATGTCAAGGAAGCTTAACAGATAGATGAAGTTTCAGCTTCTCCTCAGGATCTCTGCCTGGGCTGCTTCTCTATGCTGCTCCATGCTGTCTCCACATTCGCAGGCGAGGCTCAACCCTCACTCCCGCCATGGGAAATACTCTGGAATATCTGGGTTTTTGAGCATAATTTGGTTCATACCCATAGAGAGGAGGAAGTTTTAACTCACTACAACATGCAGCTTACCTCCTGAATTTTCATTTTTCTGCCACATGACTGACATGTTCTCAAGATACTTGACAATGAAAAAATTTCATTTTTTTTAAGAAAAAGCTCAATCCTATACATAGTCACTCATACAATTTTCTAGCATTAGTGCTTCCACTGGAATTCTGATTTAATCCAGCTTAAATAAAAGCATCCGTGGGATGTCGAATGTACTATTTAGGTGGACCCAAACAAGCTAATGCCAACTCCTTTTCAATGTCACTTTCTCAAGCTTAAAAATATTTGGGGAGTCTATACACCCTGCAGTTTATCCAGCTGGAATCCACTAATACGGAATTTATGGGTTTTATAGAGTAGCTAGCTTGATCTTATTCTGTCCTCAAACCATGAGAAGTATATTTAATTTATGCTTTAAACAAAAATATATACAAATATTAGAAATGTGTTGCAAGAGATGTATAGTCTAATATATATATACATATATATTTCTCAGCCCTTTTTTAAACAACTCATATCCCCATTATGTAACACTTTAGTCGTTCAGGCAGAATTTTAAGGAATAGCCACTTGACAACATTTTTAAGTGAGGCTGAATTTTACTTACTGAGAAATGTCAAACTTTTAATATTAAATTATTTTAAATTGAAATAATGGCCAGGCAATACTTTTCAAATGAATTAATCCTGGATTCTCATTTTGATTTGTCTCAACCCAGTGAATCAATCAAATAACGCTATGACTTACAACAAAGTTGTAGATTCTTATCAAGTGTAAATTACCTTTGTTGTGAAGAATGAAAGGAATAGCACGGATTAATGGAATGCCACCCCCCACCCCACAAGAAAATCCAACAGTCACATTTTAGCCAATAAACTTATATAAACTGCCAAGAAGTAGCCAGAGCGATTGATTAAATATTGATTTTATGTATTGATTTTTTCTATACTATAAAAATAAGTAGAAAATGCTTGAGAATATTTAGAAAAAAATAAAAACGTTGACTATACATGCTTGTACATGCACACACACATACACATATGTTAGTGGGAGAGAGTCCTTGTTCTTTAAGTTAGCTATTGAGTACAAATTAATACAGACTCTCAACATAAATATTTGGCAATGGTATTTGTTACCGTGTTTCAGACTTTTTCAACCAAGGAATATGTGTCCAAAATATTTCTTAAGGGAATCAGTGCAATTATGGGAAAAGATTTAGCAACAAAAAGAATTATAGCATCTATAATTTCCATTAGAGCAGAATATATATCTCCAATTCTTTACACTCAGTGGGCAGTAAGTAAACATATTTAATGTATATGCAAATTGATAAATAATTGAATACTCTCAAAGAAATAAGATGTCTCTAGATTTAGTTGTATTATATATGAAAGAAATACCAATGAATACAAAAGCCAAAGTAAAAAAAAAATGGAAAAAATATAACATGTTGTCAAACACAAATGAGATATCACAACATATGTCAATATTTCTAAAAACAGAAAAAGAGATGATAGGCTAAAGCCAATATTCAAAGAGATAAGCATTCTGATGATCCAGAATGGATGAAAACAGGAAAGAAAAGTTAATGAAAACAAATCCATATGTCAAACAAATAAGAGATCTAAGTAAAATCATTGTACTCAAGTTCCATATACAAAAAGAAATTTGGTTCCTATAAAAGTAGTGAAGAAGTTAAATAATTAAGTTCTAAAATGTATTCTTTCAGATAATAAATATATAAGATACCTATACAGGATACATATTACAAAGTGTGCATAAAATTCTTTTTAAGAAAATTATACAACTTTATTGATATGAATAAAAGTAGGTATAAATAAATCGGGAAATATGTTCAGGGAAGGAAGTATCCTAAATCTTAAATTCGTCAACCATTCATCAGTTAATCCCTAAATATGATGTACTTTAAATACAATCTCAAAGATTTTATCAAAAATAATTGGGCATGGCCAGGCTCAGTGGCTCACGCCTGTATCCCAGCACTTTGGGAGGCCGAGGCTGGTGAATCACTTGAGGTCAGGAGTTTGAGACCAGCCTGGCCAACATGGCAAAATCCCATCTCTACCAAAACTACAAAAATTAGCCAGGCATGATTAATTAGCAGGTGCCTGTAATCCCAGGAACTTGGGCGGCTGAGGCAATAGAATTGAATTGATTGAACCCAAGACACAGAGATTGCAGTGCACTGACATTGTGCCACTGCACTCCAGCCTGGGAAAGAGAATGAGGCTTCATCTCAAAAACAAACAAATAAACAAAACACAAAACAAAATTAGACACACTAAAAGCCAAGATTACTTTGAAGAAGAAAACAACGGGAATTGTCCTACTATATACTGATTTTTATCATAAAATATTCTTTTTCCTAAACAATGTACTACTAGTGCAATGACAAGAAGATAGGAAACACACACACACACACACACACACACACACATTTAGTTACTTGGCATAGAGGTACATTAAAAACCTGTAGGGAAAGCAAAAAGCATGCAAAAAATGCAGAAAAATAGCAAATCATAAAGAACTAAAAGATAAAACTAGATTCATATCTCCAACCAAATACAATGAGAATTTACGGATAGATTAATAACATCACTGTGCTTGAAAGTTTACTTAAATATTACTTTTGAAAAACACAGGAGGAAATCTTAATGCTCGCAGTATAGGGAAAGTAATTGTAAATAAGAGATTAAAACCATAAACCATAAAATAAAATGTCTGTATGTCAAAACAAATTGCAAATTCAATCCACATACAGAGACTGATATTTGCAAATCATTAAACTGAAAAGAATTTGGACTCAGAATTAAGAATAACTACAAATCAAAAAGATAATTCAATAGAAAAATAGATAACTTATATAAAGCATGCAACTGACCTTAAATGGCCAATGAATATTAAATTATGTTAAACCACATTAGTAATTTAAAAAATGACAATTTAAAGAAAAAATGTACACATCAGTTTGAAAAATTAATGTGCCTATAATAACCTTAAATTTGGATAGAATGGTGGGAGGAAGTTTTACTTATAAATAAGTTTTATAAAATTATAAATAAAACCTTACTAATAAATTTGTCTTGTACATTATTGGTAAATTGATATTTCTTTCAAAAGATATTTGGTAATAACTTGAAATAAATTTACCCATGATAGAGCAATTCTACTTTAAGGGTGTCTATTGTAGAAAAACACTAAAGAACTTGCAGGATTAGACAGTTACAAAGATGTTTATTACACAGTGCTTGATATATGGAAAGAGTGGAAATACATTAAGTATAACTCAGTAGGAGACTGAAAAAATTCAAAATAAGGTTTATTAATACAATGAAATATCACACAGAAGCTTAAGTAAACTATATCTACATGAGTACATGTCATACAATGTTACTCATTCAATACTTTAAAATGCACAAAGTAGTAATGAATACGGTTTGTGGATTCATATATATGTAGCAAAATTACCAAAATGAATGTCTGGAGGTGATAGTCTCCAACTATAGTAATGTTACATGAAGGTAGTAAGAGAAAAATTATGGGAGCCAAAAATTCTAGCTTGATTTCATATACAAAATTATCTGTTACATGATTTTACATTCTTTTATATAAGACTGATGTTTTACAGGTAATTTTTAGTTAAACTTTAATGTGAAAAACTAAACAGTGAGAGGCAAAGTGGTGAAAGCACTGGGGTATTTAATCACTATAATATCAGAGCCACGAATTATAGATAGGACTAAAAAATCACAGAACTTCTTTCCAAGGGAGAGGCTCTTCTTTGCAGCGTACGTGTGCACATGATTTACTTATGGAGACACAGATCAACTCTTTGGAGGAGGAAGCTGTAAAAGACAGCTTTTCTACAAACAGCTGAATGTGGTTGCAAGACTGCAATCATGCTTATTGAGTATTCTGGCCAGGATTACATATAGACAAGCTTACTTTTACCTTAGCTTTAAGACTATTTTACAGTTAATACTGGTCCACAGGCAACAGTAGCACAGGTGAGAAGACAGAAGGTATTATTAACTATCAATTTTCTCCACTCTTCTCAATTACAATGTCGAAATATTAACATGTTTCTTTAGGTATGTATTGCTGTGCAACAAACTACCTCAAAATGTATTGACTTATAACAACCACCGTTTCATTACTGTCATGATTCCTGGGTTGAAAAGTCAGAAAGGGCTTATCAGAGAATGTTTAATGTATTCCACGTGTTGACTGTGAGAACAGCCACCTTCAAGATAGCTTTTTCATTCACACCTCTGGAACCCCAGGGAGAATCACTCAAACAACCGAGCACTAGCTGGAGAGACTTCAGTGAGGTCATATGTCTGAGGCCTCAATTCTTCCTATCTGCTGGGTTACCTGGTCCACCTCCATGTGTTCCCAGGGACTCTGCCTCTCCTCATGCCTTGCATGTAGTCCTCCAGCCTCACTCTTGTTGCCCAGGCTGGAGTGCAGTGGCGTGATCTCGGCTCACCACAACCTTCATCTCTTGGGTTCAAGTAATTCTCCTGCCTCAGCCAACCGAGTAGCTAGGATTACGTGCATAAACCACCATGCCTGACTAATTTTGTATCTTTAGTAGACAAGGTATGTCTTTGTGTTGGTCAGGCTGGTCTCGAACTCCTGACCTCACGTGATCTGCCGCTTTGGCCTCTCAAAGTGCTGGGATTACAGGCATGAGTTACTGCGATTGGTTGGTAGTCAGAATCTTACACAGTAGCTCAGGGCTGCTAAGATTACTAAAGCAGATGCTTTCAGACTGTTTTAGGTTCAGACTTTGAACTGGAATGGGGTCACTTGTGCCCCATTTCACTGGCTAAAGTGAGGAACCAGTCCAGTCCAGGTTCATGCAGAAAAGGACTACAAAAAAGGACAAGTTTCAGAACAGATCATCAAGAGCTTTCTGTGAAACTCAGCTACTGCCTATGTGATATAAAGAATATGGTGACAGTAACTTTGTTTTTCTCTTAATCTTCATTTCTAGTAGACTTCTCATTCCTCCATATAGTGAATTGAAATCTTAGTTAATTAAGGGATACATATCCAAGTTTTTACCAGGTTTGGACTTAAGATCTTCCTGTTTTACTTAATGACCAGAGAGTGGGGAGTCATCATCTGTCCATGACTACATCTGCTGAGGTCTGTGTCAGCCCAATCATTCCTTTAAGGAGCATCAACACCAGAGAGTGTGTCATGACTCGCTTCTAAATCAAAGTCTCAGCTATGTCTCTAATCCTTTGTAGACCTGTGGGAAACCTTTTTCTGTGTTACAGTAGGCTGGGGAAAACTGCACCAGTACTCACCTGTATTACATGCGGTTTTTGTCTCTATGTTCCCAATCTACCCTGGGATTCTAACATTCTTGTTGCTATGAACAGACCCTGAAATTGATAAAATCACAAGTTGAAACCTCTTTCAGGGGACTCTCAAGATAGACCCATAATCGAGTTTAGTTCCTTGAACCTCCCATACCATAGTCAACAATCAACATACTTTTTGTCTGTCCTAATAAAGGGTGAAGCAGGAAGTTCTACTTCTGACCCTATATATTATCTATACCTCAACTTATATCACCTTTCAATCAAACTTTTGTCCTAAGGACAACCTTTATTGTAGATTTATTCATCTACAAGGAAAAAGTCCTGAATGTCTGAGAAGAACTGAGGTATATATTTAGAGAGAACAGACCTGCAATAAAGAAGATACACGGCAGGTTTCACCTATCTGTATGGACAGAACTTGTGCTGTCCAACATGGGAGTCACTAAAGAGAAGCTGTGACTGAACATTTTAAATGTGTCCTGTGCAAACTAGAAAGTGCTCTAAGTATAACATTTATACCAGATCTCAAAAAATTAATATGACAAACATATAAACTAACTCATGAATAATTTTTCATATCGATTACTTGTTGAAATAATATTTTAGATATATTGGGCTAAAGTATATGATTAAAATAAATTTTACTTGTCTTTTTACTTTTCTAATTTGAACAGTATTTAAAATTGCATATGCAGCTCGTATTTGTGGCTTGCATCATGTTTCTATCAAACAGTACTGGAGTATAAAACAAAGGATATGATAAACCACACCACACTGAAGCAGAAGCCAGCTTGGATAGAAGAGCCAGATGCTCACCTCCCATCCCTTTCCTCCCAGCGTGGTGCTACCCCAGACACTCATAATTCAGATATAACTTCATTAGAAGAGACCGATTTCTTTGAGATTTTGGGTTTTTACCTGGTAAAATGAACCATTGAAGGGGAAATCAAATTCAGTAGTAGAAAATGTTTAAAGTTTTTCTACTTGCACACCCTAATTTTTGGCCTAAGTTTTATGTCCAGGGTAAGAGTCTGTGTGTGTGTGTGTGTTAGTATTATGTGAGAGAGAGAGAGAGTTCCACAACAGGAATTGTGATATCAAGGTCAAAGTAGTCTGGACACATATGCTCCATCTCAAACTCCATGAGCAAGTTCAAAATCTTGACACATTATTGGAAATTAGAAACAAGATATGATTATGGATTTTGTAAACTGAAACTAGACACAGGAAAATGGAACCTCAAACACAAAAGTGATACTACCAGCAGAAAGAAAGACACATTTTCAGGCAGAAAAATAAAACCAAGGAAAAGAGTCACCTAATTAACAAACAGAAGAATTAAGATTTGAGAAAAATGTTACTAAAACAAAACAATCACAGAAAATTTAACATACCATTCAACCTCAGAGAAATAATGGATACTGGAGCAATAAAATAAAAATAGAGAATTGTTTTACTATTTCACTTACTGCTTATTTATTTACAATTTACTATTTTTAAATGCTAAATAGAAATACTAAACTTAAAATATTTTGGTTAAAATAAAACCCAATAGATTGACTATAGCTCATTGATTATAGAGAGAAATAGTGACTTTAAAGATTAAATTCAGGGAAACTTTCAGGAAAAAAAATTACTAAGCAAACAAAAAGATAAGAGAAAATTTAAAAATAATGCAGTCCAAAAATTTCAACATCTATCCTGTGTTACAGGAGTAAGGAGAAGGATAGACATTTCTGGCTGCCTTCAACAGTCCAATTCTAGAGCTATTATAGCAGTTTAAAAAAAAATGTGGAGGGGAGCATCTGAAAAACTTACATAAAGCCTCCAAAACCACTTTAAAGAAAGAAGAAAGCTGTACTTTGCTGTGGAAAAAGAAGGTCAGCCAGTACACAGAGTGATTGGAGAATTGACTGTAATCCAATCTTTTCTTTTAGTTTTTTTTTTTGAATAGAAGTTTGAAAGATACATAAAACTAGAAAACAGAAAGTTTATATACCATTTTATATTGCAAATATTGCCAATCTTTTATAATTTTTGCATACACTTTTATAATTTATAATTTATAATTAACCCCCCGCATACACTTTTTTAATTTTTGCGAGTGTATTTCAAACCAAGTCACCTTCATTTCACCCTGGTACTGCAATATGTACCTTGACTAGATAACCTCTCCCTCTTTTTTCATTTCATAACTATGCTGCCATTACCACATCTATAAAATGACACTAGTATCTTGGCATCGTCCAATAGCTAGTCCATAGTCAAATTACTTAATTGTCGCAAAACCTTTTAAGAGATTTTGCATCCTGATTTTTAAGTCAGGATCCAAAGTATTCCTATATTGCATTTGAGTGACATATGTCTTAACATTTTTTTTAATTAACTTTTTTGTTTTGAGATAACCATAGATTCACATGCAGTTATAAGAAATAATACAGAGTGATCCTGTGTGCTCCTTACCAAAGTTTTCCCCAGTGAGAACATGTTGCAACACTACAGTACAATATCACAACCAGAATACTGACATTGATGAAATGAGAGACAGAACATTTCCATCACAATGAGGATCACTCATGTAGCCCTTTTCGGGGCACATTCCTTTCCCTTCTACCCCAACCCCTCCTTAAAACTTGGCAAATAACAATTTGTTCTCCATTTTTTATAGTTTTGTCATTTCTTGAATGTCATCAAAATTAAACCATAGTGTACACAACCTTTTGAGATTGGCTGTTTTTCACTCTGCATAATTTACTGCAGATGATTCTTGTTGTTAAGTGCATCAATATATATTTTTTTCCTTCTTATTGCCAAGTAACAAGATTTGTAGGGATCACAGCTTGTTTAAATATTTACAAGCTGAGGAACAATGAGGTTGCTTCAAACTTGTGGCCTTTACAACTAAATCAGCTACAAACATTCATGTGCAAGTTTCCATGTGAACATAAGTTTTCATTTCTCTGGGATAAATGCCCCAGCAGTTGTATGCTCATTGCTGTTTTTAATGAAACCACTAAACTGTTTTCCAAAGAGTCTGTACTATTTTACATTCCTAACAATAATGTATGACTAGTTCAGATGCTCTACATCCTCACCAATATTTGATGTCATTATTTGTGAATTCTAATTTTTAAACATTTTGACAGATATGTAGTAATAGTTCACTGTGGTTTTAATCTAATTTTTCTTAATGGCTAATGATGTTGAACATATTTTCATGTGTTTACATGCCATCTATCTATCCTCTTTGGTGAAATGTCTATTCATGTCTTTTGCCTATTTTCTAATTGGATTGCTTGAATTTTTTGTTGTAGATTTTTGAGAGTTCTTTACATAGTTTGATAGTATGCTTTTCTTCTGATATGTGGTTTGCAAATATTTTCTGCCAGCCTTTTGCTTGTCCATTCATCTTCTTAACAGAGTCCATTACACAAAAATGTTTTTAGTTTTGAGGAAGTCCAATTTATATACTTATTTTTTTTCCTATGGATTAAGGGTTTGGTTTTAAGTGTAAGAATGACTTGCTTAATCCTAGATTTGAAGATTTTCTCCTATTTTTTTAAATTCCTACAATTGCGCATTTCCCATTTCAGTCTGTGCTCTACTTTAAACTAATTTTTGTATAACACATGAGTTGTAGGTAAAGTTTTAGTTTTTGCCTATGGATTTCCAGTTGCTCCGGCACCATTTATTGAAATTGCTATATTTTCTTCACTGAATTGTTTTTACTTCATTTCAAAAATCAATTGGCTATATCTGTGTGTCTATTTCTGGGTTTCCTAGGCTGTTCCATTGATGTGTGTGTCTATCCCTCCAGCGATTTCATACAGTCATGATTACTGTACTTGTATATATATTCAGTATTGAAATTAGGTAGGCTATATTCACTTTGTTTTCTTCAAGACCACTTTAGCTATTCTTTTTGTATAAATTTTAAAATAAATGCACCTATGTTTATTAAAATATTGCTAAGATTTTGCATGATTTTGTCTTAAATCTCTCTGTCAGTTTGGAGAGAACTAATTCTTCATGTTGAGCCTTCAAATCCTCCAACACTCTATGTCCCTCCATTTATTTAGATCTTTGATTTCTTTCATCAGAGTTGTGTACTTTTCAGCATGAGTCCAGCACGTTTCAGTAGATTCAGTGCTAAGTACTTACATTTTGAGAAATTAAGAATACTACTACATTTTAATATCTGTATTCATGCTAAATGTCATGGTATTTTTAAAAAGCAGTTGCATTTTGCAGGTTAATCTTGTATTTTGTGACTGCTTTACTCATGAACACTCAGATTTTTTTGTAGATTCTTTGAGACTTTTTACATACACTATCATGTCATCTGGAAATAGGCATGGTTTCTCACCTTCCTTTCCCATCTGTATGTCTTTTGTTTCCTTTTGTTGCCGTGTTGCACTGGATAGAATTTTCATTACCGTGTTAAATAAGAGAGGTAAGAGTGGATATCCTTTTTGTCTCCAATCTGAGGGGAAAACTTTATCCAATAAATATAAGGTTAGCTAATGTGTTTTGTAGATCTTCTCTATTGGTTGAGACAAGTCCTATGTATTTTTTCATTCAAAGCATTTTTGTCATGAATGGGTGTTAGATTTTGTCAAATTATTTTTTCTCCATCAGTTAATATGATCATGTGTTTTTTCTACTTCAGTGTATTAGTATGGTGGATTGTACTGATTGACTTTTGAGTATTGAACCAATATTGCTTCTTTGAAATAAACCCCAATTAGTCATGGTCTTATTTTTATATATTGCTAAATTATATTTGCTAATTATTTCTTTTGGCTTTTGCATCTATATTGATGAGTGATACTGATCTGTATGTAGCTTTCTTTCTCTTTTCTTTCATATTATCTTTCTCTGACTTTGTTAACAAAGTACCTCTGGCTTGCTAAAAGAAATTAGTAAGTCTCTAATCATCTTCTATTTTTGGTTAAAGATTGTGTAAAATTGGTGTCAATTTTTTGGTTGAATTCTCCAGGGCAACTGTTTGCCAAAAAATTATTTTTGGCGGAAATTTTTTATTAAAAATTTAAATTATTTAGTGGTTCTAAGGCTATTTATATTATCTGTTTTATAATGGATGAGTTGTAGTAGTTTGTGTTTTCTGAGGAATTGGTTCATTTCTTCTAAGTTGTAAAATTTATGAAGGTGAATTGCTTGTAGTCTCTGTTATCTTTCTGATAGTTACAGAGTCTATATTAATATCCCCTCTTTTGTAATTAACAACTTGTGTGTTTTTTCCCTTATTCTTTGTCAGTTTTCCTATATTTTAGTTAATGTTACTGATCTTTTCAAAGACATGGCTCTTTATTGATTTTCCCTATTTTTTTATTTTTAACTTTATTAATCTCTGCTCTTGTTGCTATTATTAGTTCCTTCTGTTTATTTTGAATTTATTTTGCTGTTCTGTTTCTAAGTTCTTGAGATGAAAATTTAGTTTACTAATTTGAGGTTTTCCTCTTTCTAATATCTGTATTTAGTACTGGGTAGTGATGATAGTTGCCGTTTCCACTAGACCCTTTTTGATGTCACCTCAGTGGAAGAGGGCTGGGTGAGGGGGTAGACGCTCCTCACTGGCACAAGAAAGAGTGCTTGTTACTGACCCTGCTAACAACTTAGTTTTCTCTGAGCCCCCTGGGTTGGTTCACTCATTACAGTTTGGTGAGGTAGAAGTCTAGGCTTCCATCTCAGCCTTTCCTAGCATGAAGCACGACTGCACTTCAGCCTGAGTGACAGAGTCAAACCCAGTCTCGGAAGAAAGAGAAAGGAAGAAAAAAAGAAAGAAAGAAAAGAAAGGGAGAAGGAGAGAAAGAGAGAGAGAAAGAAAAAGAAAAAGAAAGAAAGAAAGAAAAAGAAAAGAAAGAAAGAGAGAGAGGAAGGAAGGAAGGGAGAAAGAGAGAAAAACAGAGAAAGGGAGAGAAAGAGAGAAAAAGAAAAAAACACCCTGTAAGAGTTACTCACTTTTTCTTATTACATATATTTAGTGAACAAATCAGGCTACTTGTCTTACAGAAAGTTCCATGTTCTTGATTTGTCTGCTTGGAGTGACGCCACTTAACTTGGTTCTTCATCTCCTATATTTCTTATAAATGCATGTTAAGTCCTATAGAATGTTCCACGTTCTTGATCTGTCTCATTGGTAGATGAGACATCATTCAACTTATTTCTTAAACTCCTACTTTGTCTCATAAACTAACGGTTAAATTTTGAGTCTCATATATAGGTTTAATTATTTTGAGAAAAAAATATTTTGGGGTGGTACTATATGTTTTCATAGCATATAGCATTGGGCCTGGCTGTCTCACATTAGTGATGCTCAGGTGGATTGATGGGTTTGGGTATCATCAGCCTGTGCTGTTTCCTATATTTTCCCATTAACCATTGGATTTAGCACTTGGCAGAGCTTCTGAGTGGTACTTCTGCTTCTCCGTCATAGTCCCCTGATTGGATCATTTCCTGCTCCTGTGCCATTTTAGAACTGCAAAACAGCAGCTCCAGGCCAGGGCTACTAGGATCAAGAGTATATCATAAGAAAGTTGTAGGAGTACAGCTACGCTGTGGAACAGATAACAGGTGCAGCTATATCTGCTGTTCTATGAGCACTCTCCCTTCCTGCCTCTGTCCCTAGACCACTCTAAGTAACAAAATCTAAGGAAAAAAACTACTGTAAGAGAGTAACACCAATGTCAGAGGAGTAGAGAGCTTCCCAGAAGAGTCGAGTCACATAGAGCAGAGATGGTCAAGTCCAGACCTCGACACCTTGCGGTACTATCACAGGATACTATACAAACTAAGGCCAGGGCCTTGGTTTTTCTATTCTACACACTTTACCAGCATGATAGCTTATACCCTTGGGGAAAATAAAAACTCAGGCAAAGATAATGATATTTGAAGAAGGCAGATGTAATAAAAGACACAACAAACTGAACATCGCATGCTAATGAAGAAAAAATCAACATAATCAACTGATCAATAAATTTAAACAAGCATAAAATATCCTCAAAGAGATAAATAATTTTGTTAACAGAAGCAGAAAGAAGCATTTATGAAGGAGCATGAATAGAATACTGGATATAAATATGTAATTGTTGACACAGAGAACGCAGGGATTTTCTGAGAATATAGTGCTTAGATTCAGGTCTCTTTCATTATACACTTTTTGCTTCCTTTGAGCCAAATTACTGCTTGAGCCTAAGAGTAACTGTATGTGGCTAAAGCCCTGGGATTAGCTAGGGACACAAGTATATGGGCCACTTCTCCATACCATAGACAGCCAGCTGCACAGCAGCACCAGGATGCAGGCGCCGGGACCCAAAAGTAGAGACTCCCTGAGGAGCATAGCGTTGCTGAGTACAGGAATCTCCAGAGAGAGAGGTTCCTGTCATCACACATGAATGCACTGTCATGCTTATTCCCCCAAAGGAGGCCATGAGCATCCGAAGCAATAGTCTGAGGCTAAGATCATGCAGAAAAACAGAGAGGGGAGAAACTTGTCCCAGGTGCCTCAGCCGAGAAATGGCCACCTAACTTTACATCATGACACACAATGAGAGAGAAGATGTACATAAATACATATATGTATATATTTATCACACACACACACACATTCACAAGATTTCCACCGCTAAAGATACCACAACAACCAGACTTGAGCCTTCATGAGCCAACTGAGGAAGAATGCTACATGTACTGGACAAATGAGAGAGCAAGATAAAAAATGAAAATCACAGCCAGGCACTGTAGCTCATATCTGTGATCCCAATACTTTGGGCTGAGGCAGGAGGATCACTTGAGGCCAGGAGTTCAAGATCAGCCTAGGCAATATAGAAGATTTTGTCTTGCAAAAAACTTTTACAAATTAGCATGGCTTGGTGGCATGCACCTGTAGTCCTAGCTGCTTGGGAGGCTGAAGCAGAAGGATTGCTTGAGCCCAGGAGTTTGAGGTTGCAGTGAGCTATGATCACACCAGTGAACTCCAGCATTGACAACAGAGGAAGATTCTGTCTCAATTAAAAAAAAAAAAAAAAAAAACAACAAACATCTTTTTTTTTTTTTTTTTTTTTTTTTTTTTTTTTTTTGAGACGGAGTTTCGCTCTTGTTACCCAGGCTGGAGTGCAATGGCGCGATCTTGGCTCACCGCAACCTCCGCCTCCTGGATTCAGGCAATTCTCCTGCCTCAGCCTCCTGAGTAGCTGGAATTACAGGCACGCACCACCGTGCCCAGCTAATTTTTTGTATTTTTAGTAGAGACGGGGTTTCACCATGTTGACCGGGATGGTCTCAATCTCTTGACCTCGTGATCCAACCGCCTCGGCCTCCCAAAGTGCTGGGATTACAGGCCTGAGTCACCGCGCCACGCCTAACAAATATCTTTAGTGAAAAAAAAACAACCATGGAGGAATGAGATGAACATCTGAGTAAATTTATAACAATAGAAGCACTTTAAAAGCTTTACTGTAGAAGAAAATAAAAGACTTAAAAAATTCCTGAAGTTTTAAATTGATTTCAAATTTTAAAAATCAGCAAAATTAAATAAAACAGACAATAGTTACAGCTGGGAATGACATTGGAGACTTAAGAGGAGCAAACGTAAATAAATATCTCAAAGTATACAGTAATAATAATATAAAAAGATATAACTTACAATGTAAGAACTCTTGAAAACCAGAAGATATACATTGTAAGAGAAATTTTATTTAGATCTAAACTGTATAGAAAAGATAGAATGGAATTAGGATTGACAGGAAGAGGAAGAGATAAAATCATTCCAAAGATCTTATTATGAGGAAGAAGAAGATAATATATGAAAAGTATAGCATCTCAAGTCCTTATCTCATTGATTTTATTGAGGGCATGTTTAATATTCATTACAGAGGAAATATTATTTAGTCAGACTTCTCAATGGGGAAAATGTTATTTAGTTCATGAACAAAAGGGAAATAATACATATCTTATTCGGAGAAAGGAGAAAGAGATGATAAATCTTATAGGAAATGAAAGGTAAAATAGAATCTATGTTGTAAAGAAGAGGGAAATAACTTCAATAGAAAGCAAAAGGATGGAAGAGAATAAGACAAACCAAGGTGAGAAATAATAACCATGTTGTCGGATTGAGGGTATAAATATGATTATTGTAGTCATTATATTAAAAGCCAAGTACTAAATTTTTCCAGTAAGAGATAAAGATTAAAAACTAATTCTCACTATAAATAGTTCATAGGAGTATATACAAAAACGGAAGATACGTACAAAATTTTAAATTAAAGAATATGCAAAGAGATTACAGTCAAATGTAAACAAAATCACAGAAGTGGCACCATTAATATAGAAAAAGTGAATTTTGAAGTTAGTAAAACAAAAAATAAAGAAAACCATTGTAATGATTAAAACAAAATTTGTGAAAATGCAAAATTTTCAAAACTATGTATGAACAAAAAGTAGATATTAGGGAAGCAAGAATTAATTATACTTTTCTCAGAATTGGATCTACTAAAAAACATGTAAATACAGACACAAAAGAATTAAATAACACTATTTTTCTAGCTATAAGGGAGTATTTCAAAATTTCTTATTAGTGTAATATATTTTCCTATATTCACTAAAAATTTTAAATTACTTGTCATAAATTTGATTTCAAGAGAAATTTTAATGAATAGAGGTTAACAAACTATATTCTATGATTCTAAGGTAATAAGGTAATAAATCGATAAACACATAATTAAAAGCAAGAAAATGTTTAACTTGGAAACTAAGAATCACACTTTTAGAACACTTGATTTAAAGGGAAAAATAAAAAAAAATTCTAAACCACATAGGTAAGTATAAATAAACAGAAATATTTTATACCATTTATCTATCTCTTTATTTTTGAGATAGAGTCTCACTGGGTCATCCAAGCTGGAATGTAATGGCACGATCTCTCGGTTCACTGCAACCTCTGCCTCTTGGGCTCAAAAGATCTTCCTACCCCAGCCTCCCAAGTAGCTGGGGATACAGGGATGCACCACCGTACCTAAGTTTTTGTATTTTTCGTAGAAACAGGGTTTCACCATTTTTCCCAGGCCTTACTCAAACTCTTCGGCTCAATAAAGAATCAAATAAAGAATCAAAAGATTTTTAAAAATATTGTGGCCGTTAAATAACAGAAAGAGTGGGAAAAAAAAGAAAACTTCTCTAATTCATCTTCTGAATCCAGCTAAACTTTGGTATTAAAACTTGTTAAAATTAGTTTAACTTTTTTCAACATGTGAATAAATAAATATAAAGTTTGGTAGATAGAATTCCATAATACACCAATAGAATAATAAACCATAATCAAAGAAATGAAAAGGCAATCCATATCAGTAAATCAATCGATGATTCATTATATGATTATTTAATCAATCAATGCAAAAATTTATCAGGAGATGTTAAGCAGGCCTTTGTTTAAAAATAGCAACTATTTCTAAATTTTAAAAATCCATTGAGTAATAAATAATACAATTTATTGTTTACTATCTTTAATAAATTTCTAAAACAAATGATAAAGTATATTATTTATTATCTTAAATAATTCTAAACTGTTTCAGGTAAATCTAGAATGAGTCAAGGATAACCACAATAATTGCTGGAATTTGAGTTAGATCTTATAAAAAATTCACCTAGAAATAAGTAACTGGTACAAACAACAGAAAACTAAGAAACATTTCTTTGCAGAATGTTGTTTTATACCTTGAAAATCCAGAGAAATGAATTTAAATATTCTTACAATTAGTAAATGGCAATTTCTGAAAGAGAATATCTAGTGACCAAAAACAATACAGGAATTTATGCCAAAATCACTAATAGTCAGAAAACCTTCAAATTAAGTTGAAAAATATATATATTTTATTTATCACTGAAAAACTTGTAATCATACTTATTCCTGTATAGCTATCAGGAATATGGAGAGAAGAATGCTCATATATTAAATATTTAAAATTTTCTTTTCTAAAGCAACCTGGTAATATACATTATATATAAAACTTTTGATCCAGCAATTCTAGTTCCACTCCTGGAATCAATCACAAATGCACTCAGGAAAACGATTTGCCCTTTGTTCTTCTCTTCTGGAATTGTTGACTTCAGAGCTGGAGACAGACCAGTCATCTTAATACCAGGTGAGAAGGTCCCAAAAAGTCACAGGACACTTGACATTGACATTATAGAACTAATGAATTAATGTCAGGGTTTGATATTTTTCAGACCTCCTATTACTTGGTAAAAATAATTTACTATATGTAGATTTGCATTATTTATGTAGATTTCCCTTATTCACAATAAATACAAAGTTCTAACTGAACATGGATACTATCCTATTATATATTGACATATATTTTCAAAACAATTTTCATGAAAATAATTATGATCCTGGAATAGAAACAGTTTAAATACACCAAAGGGCAATGGGAAGGTAAATCGACCTATTAATACATAAAAACCTGATAGACCATAAAGAGACGATTAAAAAAAGTTCTGGAGCATGATAGCACACACTCTCTTTTTCCCTGATCTTTCCTTCTAAACACAACTGAATACCTTGAAAATAATTCTACAGTCATTCATAAAAGAACTCTAAAAGGTAGAAAGAAGCTAGGCTGTTCATGGCCTATGGACCAAGGACTTAAAGAATGACACCACACTGAGTTCCTAGTTGTTTTGTTTTGTTTTGTTTTGTTTTCATTCCCATGTTTCTTATACTCAGCACAAGAGAGGCCTGCAATTCAGAACTCCAACACATAACACTAACAAAAAAGAAAATGCCGCTCTGTCTAAACGATCAGCAAAAAGGAAGCCCAGAAGGTGCTTAACGAGGAGACCTATACTCAGTGACACTGGTGGGCTTGATCTGTCTGCAGGAGCAGCACTAGTAGAACCAAGATGACCTGATTCATCCAATGCTGGACATATGCCAGTAACTGCAGGCCTGATCTGCCTATAGCCACATTACCAGCAGAGTTCAGGGACTAACACATACCTCACCCATTCCTGCTGACAACAGTGGGCCTGATCCTTGCTGAGTTGGAGTGGCAATGATGGAACCTCGACTAGTTGATTCACCCCTTGCCTAACACCAGGTGATAGTTCTGGTGTCTCCTAGTTCTCAAACTAGCAAGAGAATGCCACCTGCATCTTACAGTTTCAATAACTGAAAACCACCCAATCTCAGTGACTACTGTTTCTAGGTCCAGGTATCTCCTGGTCCTTTGCGCAAAGGCAGAAGGCAAACCAAGCCTGAAATCTCATAAACCTCAACCTAGGGAGTTATTGAGTCCCCACAGATCCTCATTCTCCACCTGACGGCAGAAAGTACAGATAGTCACTTCCCACTTCCATCCCAAAAAGTATGTCAAAGACAGGGAAGTCTTCCAGAACTAGGTGGGTGAAAAATTAAAAAAATCTTACAGGCTAAGCATGTCCTTACCTTCATGAAATAACAACAGATGGTCCAGGGAATTGCCTTCAACAGTGCAGGAGACATTAGTAAATATACAGCAGTAGCTCAACACAGACAGAAGAACAAAGCAGAGCAGAGTAGCGTGCAAGGTCTCAGAAAACTAAACTCCCATTGGAACAGCCACCCACAAAAATAGATCCAATCTATACAATAAATCCGAAGGGGGTCACTTCTCTATTTTAATTAAAATATGTTAAAACAGATGATTTACATGAGATAAATTGTCTTCAAAAATAATTAACAAAGAAGCCCAGGACACAAGTTATTATAAAATCACTCTTTATGTCAGGAAAGCAACAATTTGAGTAATAAAAGATGATCAATCTCTACCAATACAGTAATTAATCAGATAAATTACCTAGCAATAATTTTTTAAATTCATCATAAAATTGTTTTAAGTGTAATTATAAATGTCATTTAAATAATCAAAATAATATCAGCAAAGAATTAGATATTATAAAAATGGAAATTATAGAAATAACAAAACTGAAAAATGTTAACTTTACCTGGTACAAACTGAACTGAAAAATACAAAAACCAAAATTGAAAAGTAGATGAGCTCCATAATACAGTAGAGATGAGGGAAGATAGAATTAGAAAACTTGAGACTGTATCAATATAATTTATCTCATCGGAACAACGTAACGAAAATAGAGAAAAAGTGAATAGAGATTCAGTGATGTCTGGGACAAGAATAAAAGAGCTAATTTATGTGTCATTGGAATCCCAGAAAAAGAGGAAAATAATATAGAGCTTATTAATCAAAGAAATAATGACAACAACTTCCCTGATTAAGGGAAAGGCTTAAGTCTATAATACAAGAAGCTGACAAAATTATGAGTAAAATAAATCCAAAGAAATCCACACTATGACATACTACAATTAAAGTTGTGGAATCTAAGAATGAGAACAAACTATATGAGCAATCATACAGAAATGACACTTTACCTATAGAAGAACATCAGCTGGGATGATGATCAAATTCTCCTTTGAACCCTTGGAAGAGAATAGGGAGGAGCACACATATTTCATGCATTAGAAACAAAGACTTGTCACCAATAAATTCTATACTCCATGGAATTGTTCTTCAGGAACGAAGAGGAAAAGCAAGGCATTCTTAGTTAACAAAATTCCAACAAAGTATAAAATAAGTTGTATATAAACTGCAAAAATGGTCAAAAGACCTAAACAGATCCAACAGGATATGTCAGTGGCAGATAAGCAGGTGACATACATTTATCTTTATTAGCCATTAGAACATGGAAACTAAAATTACAATGATATATCACCACACACCTATTAAAAAATAGGGAAAGCACCAAATTCTGTCAAGTATGCAAAGAAACTAGATCATCATCACCCAAAGATGCCCCTGGGTAGGTAAAAGTGTACAGTCACTCTGGAAATTAAAAAATAGGGAAAGCACCAAATTCTGTCAAGTATGCAAAGAAACTAGATCATCATCACCCAAAGATGCCCCTGGGTAGGTAAAAGTGTACAGTCACTCTGGAAAATTGTATCTGTTTCTTGTAAAACTAAACATGCATTTAACAAACAATTCATCTATTGTACTTGTCAATATTTAGCCAAGAAATAATGAAAACACACAGACACACACACACACACACAAAATACATGAATTTTCCTGGAAGATTTATTTGTAATACTCCTAAACAAGAGTCAGTACAGATGTCCTTCAGTGAGTAAGTGGTTAATTAAATTGTGGTACACATATAGCATGGAATTTTCTTAAGAGATACCAAATAGATACATAAAAGAATGAACTAATAATATGTGCAACTACTTGTATAAATGTAAACAGAATTACAATGAGTGAAAATGGTCAGTCCCAGACTACAAACAATACAACTTCATTTCACACTGTTTGGAAAACTGACGAATTCTAGAAATTAAGAACAGATTCATGGTTTCAGGGCTTAGGTGACAGAGATAGTAAGCAGGGAGGTTGGTAAGGACATAAAAGTACAACATAAAGGTTCTTGTGGCATTGGAATTGTTCAGTCAGTCTAAGTAGTAGATACATAAACTTACACAGTTGATAATATTGTACTGTAGTCTCCCCTTAACTATGAGGGATATTGTCTAAGATTTCTAGTGGGTGCTTGAAACCCTAGATAGTACAAAATCCTGTATATATGTTTTTTTCCTATACATACATACCTATGATAAAATTAAATTTTTTAATTAGGTATCATAAGAGATTAACAATAATAGCTGATAAGAAAATTGAATAATTATAACAACATGTCAGAATCACCACCTTTGCACTCTGGGACAATTTTTAAAAATTATTTTATTTGTATAAATTTATAGCATACAAATGTAATCTTGTTATGTGGGTATATTGCAAAATATATGAAATTCTGACACCTATGGCTACAGCACACATTAAGCACAGCCTAACTGTTAACCTAATGACCATAAACCATCACACAAGAGGCCTATGTAACTCAGTTTCAATGACCCAATAAAATATATCTGGTTTTAAGAAAAAAAAAATTATAAGGCCTGCCAAAAGACAAGGAAAATCACAGTATAAAGAAATAATTAAATCATCAGAAATCAAATATGCAGCTATGATACACTCATTGGAGTTATCAGACAAAGACTTCAAAATAACTATGATGAGCATATGAAAGCCTTTAATCTTTAATAGAGTGGACAACATGCAGGAATAGATATGTAAGAGGAACAGCAGTGGAAACTCTAAAAATCAAAAGGAAATGTAACAGACATGAGAAATGTCTGTGATGGAATCACTGGTACACTAAAAAAAAAAAAAAAAAAAAAACAGAAAAGAAACAGTGAGCTTGACAATAGGTCAATTAAAAACTTCCCAAACTAAATGCATAGAGAATATGAATGAATAAAACGTAACAGAACACTTAAGAATTGTGAGATAACTTCAAAAGGCAAAACTTACAAGTAATTAGAAGACCAGAAGAAAAGGAAAAAGAGAATAAAACTAAAGAAAGCATGAAATCATGACTGAGAGGGTCCTCAAATTAATGGCAGAAAAACAACGAATTCAGGAAGTTCAAAGAATACCAAGCAGGAAAACACATGCACATGCACAAACATACAAAACCACACCTAAGCATGTTATATTCAAACTGCAGAAAACCAAAGACAAAGTTTTGAAGGTATCTAGAGAAAAGAAACACCTTACAAATGGAAGAACAAGGCTAAATATTACAAAAGACTAATCATCAGAAACAGTGTAAATGTTAAGAAAGTGGAGTGATATACTTAAAAGTATTGAAAGAAAATCCCCACTGACCTAGAATTCTATATTCAGTGAAAATATTTTTGATACGTGGAGGAGAAATAAAGGCTTTCTGAGACCAACAGAAGCTGAGGGAATTCGCAGCCACCAGATCTACCCTGCAAGCAAAATAAAAGGAGTACTTCAGGAAATGAAAATCAATATATGTCAGAAACTGGGATCTACATAAAGAAAAAAAAAGCATCTGAGAAAGAATAAATTAAGGAGAAATCTTTTATTTTTTAAAATTCATCTAAAAAATCACTGTTTAAAGTAATTATAGTAAAAATGTAGTGGATGAGTATAGTCAACATTGTCACAAGGATAGGGGGGAGTAAATAGGAATTCTCTGTTATTGGGTACTTGCAGTACCCATAAAGTGCTACAGTATTATTTGAAGGTAAACTGAGATTAGCAGAAAATATATATTATAAACTATCAGGGAAGCCACTCAAAATGTAAAATAATAATACTAACAGGTTAACAGAGGAGGCAAAATAGGATCATATAAAGTGCTCAATTTAGACTAGAGAAAGAAAATAAATGTGGATAGGAGACAAAAACAAGGTTGCTATCAATCTATTTCAATAATCAGTTTAAATAACAAGATCTGATTACATAATTTAAAATAAATCATCAGAATGGATTTTTAAAAAACCAAGAGCCCAATTATAAGTTGTCTACAGAAAGCCCACTTTAAATACAAAGATATAGATCGATTAAAAGCAAAAAAAATAGTTATACCATTTAGCAACAGCAGAAATTTATACCAATTAGCAAACACTAATTATTTTTTTTAAAGTGTAGTACTTGTATTTATTTCAGACAAAGCACACTTCAGAACAACAAAAATAGATCTAGCATAAAGAGGGGCATAAAATAATTATAAAGAATTGAATCTCTGAAATAACATAATATCACCTAACAATAGAAAATCAAACTACCTGAGGAAAAACTGCTAAAACTGAAAATAGAAAAATTTACTATTACATTTGGAAATTTCAGTGCTCATCTGCCAGTAACTGACAGATTATGTGGGCAGAAAGTCAGTAAGGATATAGACAAAATGAAGAGAGCTATCTGTCAATTTGTTCTAATTGACATTTGTAGAATACTCCATCAACAACAGCAGAATAGACTTTCTTTTCAAGCTCAACACAAAATTCAGTAAGACAGGCTATATTTTGTACCATAAAGCCATAGATTAACATTGCATTAGGGAAAGAATATTACAAAGTGTATTATAATACCACAATGGAATTAAACTAGGAATCAAGTAATAGGAAACTAGGAATAGAACTGGAAAATTCCAATATTTGGATATTGATTTGTATACTTCTAAATTTTACACAGGTAAAAGAAGTCTCACAATGAATGAAAAATAATTTGAACTAAATACGAATGAAAATATAACTTACCAAACTTCGGATGCTACAAAAGCAGTGGGGAGAGGAAATTTTATAGCATTGAATGTGTACTTTAGAAAAGAAGACATAAGATTATAAACTTTCACTTTAAGAAGCTAGAGGAATGACAGAGATATAAACCAAAAGGAAATAGAAGTCAAGATAATATAAATGAACAAAAATCAATGAAATTGAAAATAGGAATACTATAGAGAAAATAAATGAAACAAAAAAAGTCATTAAATTAATAAACATGTGGCCAGGCTAAACAAGAAAATAAGACACAAATTACTAATATTAGAAATGAAAAAAGAATAATCACTACTGATCATGTTTTTAAATTCGTGGGTGGGTATACAGTTGTTCAGAATATTAAGAGGAAAATAATAAAATATTCTGAACAACTATATGCCTACAAATTTAAAAACATGAATTAAATGGACAAATTTCTTAAAAGGCACAAAATGTCAAAACTCACAAGAGAGAATTATATAACCTGCACCACCTCATATCTACTATATAAATTGAATCAATTAAAATAACCTCTGAAAAGAAAATAAACCGAAATTGTTACACTGTGGAATTCTAGCAAATTTAAAATTCTTTTTTTTTTTTTTTTTTTTGAGACGCAGTTTCGCTCTTGTTACCCAGGCTGGAGTGCAACGGCACAATCTCGGCTCACCGCAAACTCCACCTCCTGGGTTCAGGCAATTCTCCTGCCTCAGCCTCCTGAGTAGCTGGGATTACAGGCACGCGCCACAATGCCCAGCTAATTTTTTTGTGTTTTTAGTAGAGACGGGGTTTCACCATGTTGACCAGGATGGTCTCAATCTCTTGACCTCGTGATCCACCCGCCTTGGCTTCCCAAAGTGCTGGGATTCCCAGGTTTCTTGTGCCACCTTCCCAATGTGAGGCAAGGTGCTCACATTGTCTTTTATCAATTCACTGAACATAACAAACTTGTGTTCTTTTGAGGGTCCTTTTAGATAATGGTTCAATTTCCTTAGATTTATTCCCCTCTTCTATCTTGCCTACTCCTACTTCAAAGCTTAAGTGTTATTTTCTTAAAGAGAATTTCCTTCACAGTACTTCTAATTTTGTTTTTGTCTATTTGATTTATCAATATATATGACTGTATATTTGTATGATGTATATATGTATACAACCATATATATATTTGTACTTATATATGTATATACAAATACTTATTTATATTCATATATGTATATATGTATTTGTGTGTATATATATACAAATACGTATTTCCATACATATATACATATGTGTGTATAAATATCTATACACAGAGAGAGAGAAAGAGAGAGAGGCATGGAACCAATCAAATGCCCATCAATGACAGACTGGATAAAGAAAATGTGGTACATATATGCCATGGAATACTATGCAGCCATAAAAAGGAATGAAATCATGTCCATTGCAGGGACATGGATAAAGCTGGAAGCCAACATCCTCAGCAAACTAAGACAGGAACAGAAAACCAAACTCCACAGTTCTCGCTCATAAGTGGGAGTTGTACATTGATAAAACATGGACACAGAGAGGGGATCAACACACACCAGGGCTTGTTAGGGGATGGAGGTGAGAGGAGGGAACTTAAAGGTTGGGTCAATAGGTGCAGCAAACCAACATGACACATGTATACCTGTGTAACAAACCTGCACATTCTGCACCTGTATCCCCCATCTTTTTTTTCAGAAAAAATAAAGAAAACAAAAGAGGTCGGGCGCTGTGGCTCACGCCTGTAATCCCAGCACTTTGGGAGGCCGAGGCGGGTGGATCACGAGGTCAAGAGATCGAGACCAGCCTGGTCAACAAGGTGAAACCCCGTCTCTACTAACAGTACAAAAAATTAGCTGGGCATGGTGGCGCGTGTCTGTAATCCCAGCTACTCAGGAGGCTGAGGCAGGAGAATTGCCTGAACCCAGGAGGCGGAGGTTGCAGTGAGCCGAGATCGCGCCATTGCACTCCAGCCTGGGTAACAAGAGCAAAACTCCGTCTCAAAAAAAAAAAAGAAAACAAAAGAAATAATACTAATTTTCCATAATTTCTTCCAGGAAACAGAAGCAGAAAAAAACTCTTCCTAACACATTTGATGAGGTCATGGATTGAAAACATTACAATACTGAAACCAGATAATGACATTACAAGAAGGAAAAATCACAGATCAATTTCTGTCATGAACACTGATGCAAACAACCTAAACAAAAAAAAAATAGCAAATCAAATATAACAATGTATCATCAAAGTATAAAGCATGGAAAAGTGGAATTTATTCTGGGTATGCAAGATGGGTTTACATTCAAAAATTAATCAAGGTAATCTACCAAATCAACAGACTAAATATGTACAATCATACAATAAAATTAAGTAACAATGAAGAAAAAAACGGAAAACATTCAGCACCCATTCAACATAACAACTCTCAATAAAGTGAACTGGAGGAGAACTTCCCTAACTTGATAAAGAACATTTATGAAAAAGGTACATTTAACATCATACTTACTCATGACAGACTGGACGGTTTCTACATAAAATGGGAAACTAGGTGAGAATGTCCTCTATCAGCAATAATATTTGATACTGCACTAGAAATTCTAGATAGTACAATCAAACAAGAAAAAGAAATAAAAGGTATACAAATTAAAAAGAAGAAATAAAACTTTTTTATTTGGAAATTAGAGCATTGTCTATGTAGAAAATTTAAACACCCTTCCCTTTCCCAAAAAAGAAAAAAAAAAAACTTCTTTAGTTAATATATAAGTAAAGCAAAGTCTCAGGAAACAAGGGCCATATATAAAAAGTCAATTGATTTCTTATATACCAACTATAAACAGTTAAAAATTGAATGTTAAAGAGAAACAATGCATTTGTAATAGCCTTGAAAAATAATACTTACATATCAACATTACAAAATGTGTCTTTCTTTTCCTCATATGTTTATTCACTTCTCTAAATGTGCTATAAATGAAAATGAATGAAAAATATACTGTTCGTACATTTATAGGAAGACAGGTTTTAAAATACCATACTATAGCTGGGCATGGTGGCATGACCTACAGTCCCAGCTACTCAAGAGGCTGAGGTAGGAGGATCGCTTGAGCCCTCTATCTACAAGGTTTCAGTAAGCCATGATTGTGCCATTGCACTCCAGCCTCAGTGACAAAGGAAGACCATGCCTCTTTCTCTCTCTCTCTAGATATATATATACACATATATATAGACACACACACACACACACACACACATTCAGATGTATATATGTATGCAAATATATATTTGTATTTGTATATAATATATACAAATTTGTATTTATACATAATATACAATACACAAATATATAATATAAATATACAAATACATATATACATATGCAAATACAAATATACAAATACATTTATACATATACAAATATATATAGTTGTATGCATGTATACATCATGCAAATATAAAGTCATACATGGTAATAAATATAACAGAGGAAACAAACTTAGAAGTACTGTGAGGAAAGTTCTGTCTAAAACAGTAACACTTAGCTTTGAAGTAGTAGTAGGCAAGATAGAAGAGGGAAATAAATTTAAGGAAATGGAACCATTATCTAAAAGGACCCTCAAAAGGATACAAGCTTGTTGTGCCCAGTGAACTGATAAAAGACAATGTGAGCACCTTGTTCACATTGGGAAGTTGGCACAACAAAGCTGGGAATCACTGAGGCCATGAATTTTAAATTTTGTCCTGAGTAAAGTACATTACCTGTGTGACTGGTTTTTATTACAATACTAAAACTAAATTCAAGTGCCTCAAGTAAAATGAGAATTAACTATGATGTTAACAGGATGTGTCAAAGAAACCAAAGGCAAGATTATAATAGCATCAGGAAGATACCAAAATACGATACTGACATCTGAGAGGACTCTCCTACCATGAGTCATTTCCACATTTCTGCCTTACTTTTTTCTACCTAACCCTTTCTTTCAGCTTCTCAGGCCACATGACTGAACTTTCCCTGTAAATATAGATAAATGAGGTAGATGCAGAACAGCCAAGTTCCCAAGTTCACTTTGATATCTATTTATACTATGCTGTCCCAGCATATACCCAAAACTCATTCTCCCTGCTACACTTTTATTTGTGTTGTGTAATCAAGAATAGCCTCTAGTCTTTTTTCATCATTTCTTCAAAGCCCAGTTTGAATACCATATATACAAGAGAATAGAGAAAGCAGGATGGAGGAATAGAAGGCTCCACTGATTATGCCCCCCCAGAAGGATATCAATTTAACAACTATCCACACATAAAACGTACCTCTATATGTAATCCCAGCACTTTGGGAGGCCGAGGCGGGCAGATCACGAGGTCAAGAGATGGAGACCATCCTGGCCAACATGGTGAAACCCCATCTCTACTAAAAGTACAAAAAATTAGCCAGGCATGGTGGTGTGTGCCTGTTGACCCAGCTACTCGGGAGGCTGAGGCAGGAGAATTGCTTGAAACCGGAAAACGGAAGTTGCAGTGAGCCAGGATCACACCACTGCACTCCAGCCTGGCAACAGAGCGAGACCCTGTCTCAAAAAAAAAGAAAAAAAATAAAGTACCTGAATAAGAAATGAAAATCAAATGAGTACTCACAGTATCTGGTTTTAATTTATATCACTGAAAGAGGCACTAAAGACGTAGGAAAACAGTCCTGAATCACTGATGACACTGTTCCCCAACCCCTGACATCAGCAGCATGGTCCAGAGAGCATTTCTATGTTCTTGGGGAGGGACAGCACAGCAATTTTGGGGCACTGAACTCATGTTGATCTGTTATAGCGGAAAACAAAACCAGACCAAACACAGCTGACGCCCACCCATCGAGGGAGCATTTAAACCAGCCCAATCAGAGGGGAATCACTAATCCCAGTGGTCCAAGTCAGTAAGCTGGGGGACCACATGACCTACTGAGACACCAGCCAGGATGGTAAAGAAGTACCAGCATCACCTCTCCCCTAACCTTCCCACAGCTCATGGCTACAAATGAGACCCCTGCCCTCTACTTGAAGAGAGGGAAGAGAAGTGTGGGAAGGACCTTGTCTTAGATCTTGGATATCAGCTCAGCCACAGCAGGGCACCAGTCAGTCATGAGGCCCCCATTCCAGGCCCTTGTCCCCAAACAACATTTCTATACACACCCTGGGCTGAAGGGACCCCACTGCCATGAAGGGAATAACCCAGTCCTGGCAGGATTTGTCACCTGCCAACTCAAGAGACCTTGGTCCCTGAATGACCAGCAGCAATACCCAAGTACTATGTTGAGGGCCTTGGGTGAGACTCTGAAACTTGCTGTCTTCAGGTGAGACTCAGCACATTCTCAGCTATGGTGGCTATGGAACAAGACTTCTTCCACTTGAGAAAAGGAAAAGTAAGAGCAACTTTGTCTTGCACCCTAGGTACCAGCAGAGGTAGAGTATCAAACAGGTACTTGGGTTTCTTATTCTAGGAGTTGGCTCTTAGACAGCATTTCTGGACCTTCCCTGGGCCAGAGGGTGCACTGTCCTAAAGGGTGAGTCCCAAGCCAGGAAGCATTCACCACAAGCTAACTGAAGAACCCTTGGATCTTAAGGAAACATTGCAGTAGTCTGGCAGTACTCTACACAGGTCTGCGGTGGTGGTGGTCATGGGGTGAGGATCTTCCGACTTTGGAATGGGGAGGAAAGAGCAGGAAGGACTGCATCTTGTGGTTTGAGCTCAACCACGCTACAACAGAACATCAGGTAAATTTTTGACTCTAGTCCCTGGCTCCTGGATGGCACCCCAGATCTGCTCTGGGACTGAGGGAACTCATCACCCTGAAGGGAAGGATATAGGCCTGGTTGGCTTTGCTACCTGCTGATTGTAAAGCCCCAGGGCCTTGAGCAAACATAGGTAGTAGCCAGGGAGCGGTTATAACAGGCCTCGAGGGAGACTTCGTGCCGTGCTGGCTTCAGGCTGGACCCAGTGCAGCCCTCCTAGTAGTGACCACAGGCGTGTGCATGTCACTCACCCCCAGCTCCAGGTAACTAAAAAGAGAAAGAGAGACTCCATTTGTTTAGGAGAAAGTAAGGGAAGGGATCAAATATCTCTGCCTGGTAATCCAGAGAATTCTCCCAGATCTTATCCAAGACCATTAAGGTGCTACCTCGATAAGTCTGCAAGAACCACAGCGTTACTGAGCTTGGGGTGCCCCCTAAAGCTGATACAGCTTAGAACACAACACCCAAGACCTTTCAAATACGTGGAAAACCTTTCTAAAAAGAACAGGTACTAACAAGCCCAGATTGAGAAGACTACAATAAACACTTCATTCTTAAATGCACTGACACAGACAAACATCTACAAGTATCAAGACCATCCAGAAAAACCTAACTTTACCAAATGAACTAAATAAGGCACCATGGACCAATCTTAGAGAAACGGAGATAGGTGACCCTTCAGACAGAGAATTCAAAATAGCTCTTTTGAGAAAATTCAAAGCAATTCAAGATAACACAGAGACAGAATTCAGAATTCTATCAGACAAATTTAACAAAGAGATTGAAATAATTTAAAAGAATCAAGCAGAAATTCTGGAGCTGAAAATGCAATTTGCAAACTAAAGACTGCATCAGAGTCTTTTAATAGCAGAACTGATCAAGCAGAATAAAGAATTAGTGAGCTTGAGGACAGGCTATTTGAAAATACACAGTCAGAGGAGACAAAAATAAAAAAAGGAATAGAAAACAATGAAGCATGCCTACAGGATCATTTAAACAAGAAAATCTTCCTATATTACTGTAGTCTAGATAAATTACTCTGGTTTTCTTACTCTCAAAATATCTATTCATACATATGTATATAGGAATCTTTGGGCCATTTTATTAAATTTTGCCTTCACCTAATTTAAAATAAATTTTTTTGCAATTTTTTTTTTTTTTTTTTTTTTTTTTTTTGCTAACAAAAACTCTACATATTTTAGGATTGGGATTATGCCCGTACCATTCTTTGTATGACTCCCTCTGTGCTGCACACATAAGGAATGCTCAACAAATATTTGCATGGTTAAACAAATGATAAAGTTAGATGGAGTACATAAAAATATAATTTATAAAATTTGTTTAACTATTTCTGTGATGTCTATTTGTGGAGTTTAAGAAATACCATATATTGGATCAGCTTAAATTTAGCTATAGGAAAGATTTACTTTACTCCACCCAGCCAACAAGATATAGAAGTACTAAATCACTAGTCATTCAGAGGGTGGTACTACCAGTGAGGAATAAGCTCCTTCCCATATTTCAAAAGAGTTTTATTTAAGTGCTCTTATATCTTACTTGGATTAGTGTATTAGCATATACTTTGGGATCCTTGCTTGGTCTTACTTCTCTTTAATCGGTCCTCCACATTGCCAGATGAGTCCTTCTAATTGCTTCCCTGGTTTAAAACCTTCAATAGATTATCTTTACCATTAGGATAAAATCAACACTCAAGGTGCACTATAATTAGGCATCTCTCTGCCTATTTCTGTTGCGTTGTCTATTGCCAGTCCTCAAAAGTGTTATGACTATTCTACATTTTCTTTCATCCAATCTATTTTGATTGAGTCCTTGCTCTTCAAGCTAAAGCTCAGAAAGATTCTCCTGCAGTCAATGAGGTAAAGGACAGGTAGTTTCAGTTTAGTCACAACTGATCAGCTTGTGCTATACTATGAATCTCTTAGAGGAGGGATGGTATGTTTCATCTCTTTTTAATCATTTTCAAGCATAGGACTTGGCAATTAGTGGAATCTTATTGAGAGAGAGTGAGAGAGAGTGTGCGTGTTAGTACCTGTACCCAAAGGAGAAGTGTCAAAGGGCCCAAACTGCTTACATTGCCAGAAGAGAGATTTCTGGGGGGGAAAAAAAAGCTTTGGGGATTTATTAAGTTAATATTCCCAGAATAGAGACTGTTAAAGCTATTTAAGAACATCTTATTTAGAAATCCTTGAAAATATCTAAAATCCAATTTATTTTTACATAAACAGGCCTTTTGTAACCTCAGTGACCATACCATCTGTTACACATTTTAGTATTATCACTTAGAATGAATTGCATTTTCTATGTTTGGCCCATTGCTCATCTGTTCTGTGTGGTAAATGGCATGGCATTTTTAGCATGTTCAAATTGCAAGTAATTTGGCATTTATGAAAGTTCCTTGGTGATTTGAGTCATATTCAGACAGTAATTATGATTTGTTTGAAAATGGACCATAATGCACGATTATTGTATCATATACATTGAAATGTATTTATTGATTTTCTAAGTTTTGAATACAGTAATTACTCTGAAATGAAGCAAAGCCAATTTTACTTGTTTTTATCAACTTCAAAATGTGCAAGTTAATGAGATTTGTATGCCGACAATTTTTGTAGTTTTACTTGTTCTGACTGTTGTAAATTTTGGCATTCAAGATCAATGTAAAATCTCTTTGATCTGATGAGACAAATAGGTTAGGTTTTGCTGTATCGTTTTTTAATCTAAGTTGTACCTTAGTTCGTGAGGACAAGTCAGGATGAAAGGGGTTTATCTCTTCAGAACATCTTTAATGACTCCAAGGAGTAACACCTGTTAGCCAGCCCCAACCCCATGCCCACTTCCCAACAAGTCCCATGTAAATTTCATGGCAGACTTAGGACCAATGGTGAGATGAGCATAGCCATTTCTGTTCCTTATACTTCTTTAAAAATACAATAGGTAAGTCTTTCATTCATTCATATGGTCTTTTACTCATAGATATTTACTAGTCACTTAAAATAGACACCATTATAGAACTGAAAAATTCTCATTGGAGATGAAAGAAGCTCCCTGCATTTACAAAGCTTATATTGTAGTAGAAGAAAGATGCAAGCAAATTGTCATGATAATACACCAATATGTGCTGTGGTCCCCCAAAATAAAGCACACTAAGTGAATCTATAGGAAGGGCATCAAGACCCACTTAGAGGAATAAAGAAAAAACTTCCTGACCAAAGTGGCAACTCAGCTAAGACCTAAAAACAAACAGAAGGCACCGCTTCACTTAAGTGATACAAACAGAGATTGATATTAGGAGACCTATGTATAAGATTAGCTCTGAATCCTGAGAGGAAAAGAATCTGAACCATGTTCCACAAGTACCCACTCACAATTACTCCTCAACATCACTACTTTCCACTTTCATCAAAATTTGCTGTAGTCATTGTTAAATAAGTCAGTAGTATGTCTCATCCTAAAAGAGATAAACTTGTACTTCTGCTCTCCTTTGAGAAAAACGCAGAGTTCTGCCAGTTTTTTTCTGTTTAATCATGTGTTGAATTTCAAAGAGCTCCTTTAAGGATGCTTTGTTATTAAATGAGTCCTTAGCAAGTCTGGATGTTAAAATCACACATCTTCAACTGGATATAGTTCAGAAGGCTTGGTGCTATGCACGAACCCTCATTAGGAAAATGACAGAGTCCTGAATGTTATTCAATTTAGAGAAAATGCTACCTCATGTCTGGGCATGCTAGTTTGTGGTTTTAAAAATAAATGTGAGATCTCAGAGTCAGGTGGAATTAGCTAGCTCAGACTGTGGAATTTTGATAGTGAAAATGATTCACGGACTGGGACAACTTAGGGGAACTATTTTTATTTGTTCTTTAATTTTGCTTTTAAAAGGATCCTCAGATTATTTGCAAATTCACCACAAGGAGCATTTAGTACATGAGTGAAAATTTTCAAGGCATACATCTTTTGCTATTGAATTAGAAGTGTATATCATCGATCTGTAATTTGAATTTTGTATGATATTAGGCAATAAATCCCTTCAAAGGGAATCTCTTAGAGGAGGGATGGTATGTTTCATCTCTTTTTAATCATTTTCAAGCATAGGACTTGGCAATTAGTGGAATCTTATTGAGAGAGAGTGAGAGAGAGTGTGCGTGTTAGTACCTGTACCCAAAGGAGAAGTGTCAAAGGGCCCAAACTGCTTACATTGCCAGAAGAGAGATTTCTGGGGGGGAAAAAAAAGCTTTTTGTCACACATAATATGAGGGAATTGATTTAGATAACAAGTGACAAATATCTGAGAGACAGCCATAAACATCTGAGAGATAATTGCGATTTTCACATTCTGCACCCATGGCAGACATAACTAATCAATCACAGCCCTCTTTTCTACTGAAGTCAAGTGCAACTTCAGAACCATTCTTAGCATGGTGCTCTAGGCAACTGTGAATCAACTGAAGCTGGCAAATAAGATACAATCTATTTACCAGTCAGCAGCCCGATCTCTTAGGCCTCTAATGCCACTAACAATCCTCAAATAGGATAATTCTATAGGATACTGTATTTGTTTTCATGTGCAACGAAAACCCCCAGGCAAGCATAAAGGACAATAACCAGGACAAATTCCATACCCAAACACATTACTATTAATATTTTGAGAAAATATTATCTTAGTTCTCTATGCAGTGCTAAATTTTCCTTAAAAATGCTTTGGTTGGACTATTTTTTTTTTTTTCGAATTTCATGCCACACAGGTAAACAAGATTTCTTTATGTTGAACTTCCACAGATTAAGATGATTCATTCTCAAGGCATTTTAATGATTGTTTTCCTCAATGGGAGATTCTAGTCTTAGAATTTTTGTCTTTTCATTAAGAAAGCAGATACTGGTCTGACAACTTAGAATATTTATAATTGTAGATATCAAATGGTTCCCTGTGGGAACAAATTTTATTTCATGGCCTCAGAAACCCTCATATCTGAGTAGGTTGGGGTGACCACCTGTTGCATCACATTCCTAGAAGAGACCTGTGGCACAGTTTTCACCTCATGGTGAAAGACTATGCTGTTAAAAGAAAAACTTGGACAAACTAAATTTAAGAGAGTTTAATGGAGCAGAGAAAGATTAGTGAATGAGGCAGCCCCCGGAAGCAGAATAGATTTAGAGCAACTCTGAGGACGCCACATTGTTGGATAATATTTATGGACAGAAAAAGAAAAATTATGTACAGAAAATGGAAGTGAGGTACAGAAACAACTGAATTGGTTACAACTTAAGAGTCTGCCTACTTAACATAGTTTAAACATTGGCCACCTGCGATTGACCAAAACTCTGTGATTGATAGAAGAGGAGGTTACACTCTGTTGATATATCTAGTTAGGCTATATATAGTTCACTATGTATGGAGTAACTTTAGACCAAACTAAAATTATGTAAAAAGCAGTTTTAGCTAATTTAACTTATAATTAGCTTATAACCTCTTTGGAATCTACACCAAACTTCCCTATTCATCCTTGATTAGTACCTTCTTTTATATCTTCCTGTAGCAGCAAAAGCAATCTGCCTAAAACTCAAATCAGGCAGTACTTCTGTGGGTCGCCATTGCTCTTATAATAAAATTCAAATACTGTGAAGTTGCATGTGACATCAATTGTGATCTGACCGTTTCTGAGCTCTTTGTCTTTATCCCTCTGAGGGCCAACCCTCAACTTGCACTGCAGGCAGAGTACACTATTTTCGGTTCTCATGCTCTCCAGAGCCTTTAGACCTTTCTAACCCTATTCCTTCATCTTTTTTTCTGAAAAACTTTTGACTTCCACACTTGTGTTTTTCAAATATTATATTTAGCACCGATTATCCTTTCTTTGGAAAGTCTTTATTTTCATAAACTGAATAACTCTTGCTTGCTGTCCTAAATGATTCTAGTAATAACAGAACCATGATAGAGGGTAGCACACACTGTGGGTGCTTGGCACTCACCTCAACAACAAAAGGTGCCCTGTGATTAACATGAATAATTCTCCAGCTGAGGACTTTTGTGCAAGGGGAATAGGCACAATGAATCCACACTAAGTACAAGTCAGAAGTGTAAGGGAATTAATGTCCTAGGAATCCCTGTTTAAATGGTGGTCAATGAGTTGGAGAAGTAGCGTTAGTGTCAGCAGTCCTCCACGGAGTGTGGATGGAGGATGATCCTGAATTGTGTTCTTATAATCTACACCATCTCCCTGAGTTCCCCAGCAGGACCAAGACCAATTTACTCAAGGGGATAACTAGTTTGATAGTAATAATGCACTATGTTAGTACTCTAGAATCATCTACTAAGTAGTCTATTTACTCTCAAATCCTTGTTTTATTATCTGCTTCTGAATATTTGAAACCAAGATAAAGAGCTATGAACCAATAGTTACTAGCACTATCATTTAATGAGCACTTACTTTGTTTCACATACTAAATTAAGCAATTTTTATGCATTATCTCATTTGACCCTCAGAAGACCACTCAGTGAAAAACTACCATCTCATGACAAATAGGAACTATTACAAACTATTTATTCTTTGGATCTTAATTATTCTTATATTTTGTGGTAATTATTTATTTGTTTTTTTCAACAAGACTAAGCAACTTAAGGGCAGAAGCTATGTCAGTAGATGCCAGATAAATGAACATGTATTTTGGAAGGGTTCCCCGATTTAAAAAAAAATAAAATAAAATTCTTGAAAGCCAAGAATTTTTGTGATTTTTAAATTTCTGCCTCAGAATAAGAAGGCCACAATAATTGATCTGAGATTTTAAAAATTATATCTAAATTGTAAATTTTGCAAATAGAAGAATTTTTCATGATTAAACACTTACACTTTACAATAAGTTTTAATATGTTTTTCAAAGATGGTAACTTCTTAGAATAATTTCATTAAGCCAATATGTCTAGGAATGCTCAACAATATTTTTTACAACTAAAGTCAGTGTCATAAAGTACATAAAAATAGTGCAAAAGACTAAAGAGCATGGTAAAAGAAAAATGTGAAAGAGTAGGAAAATCAAGATTACAGAAAAGAAAAATGAGGATGAAAAATACAAATGCATCTAAATGGGCTCACTTCGTCTACTTAGAACAACAGACATACAAGCCTATACATTAGGTTAGAGAGGATATAGTGGAAAGGAGTAAAGGGGAAAGATAGGAAAGATAATATAATAGAAACTCAGTGACATGATAACTAAGAGACTTGGACAATATGTAATCATTGTTGCATCCTAAAAGTGTGCTCCAGGATTTCTCTCTCTCCTATATCATTTTTTACACTGTATTAAATTATTTCTGTCAGAAAATAAAATCTGTTGTTACCTTTATTTTAAAAAATCATAAAACTCAACAATAAGAAAACAACCCCATTAAAAAATGGGCAGGCGTCCTGAACAGATATCTCACCAGAGAAGATATACAAAGGGCAAATAAGTGTGTGAAAAAGTGTTCCCCAATATGTGTCATTAGGGAAACAAGTTATAGGAACAAAATTCACAGGTTCACAGCAAAAATGAGCAAAAGGTACAGAGAGTTCTCATATACCACCTCTGCCCGTACATGTACAACCTCCTCATTCTTGACACTCTCATCGAAGTGATACATTTGTCAACAACCGATGAACCTACACTGACACATCATTGTCACCCAAAGTCCATAGTTTACATAAGAGTTCATTCTTGGTATTAGTACATTCTATGGGTTGGTTTGAACAGATAAATAATGATGTAAACGCACAATTATAGTATCAAACAGAGTAGTTTCATTGCTCCAAAAATCTTCTGTGCTCTCCCTATTCATACCTTCCCCAACCCCAACCCTTGGCCACCACCAACCTTTTTATTGTCTTCATAGATTTGCCTTTTCCAGAATGTCACCTAGTCAGAATCATACAGTGTGTAGACTTTTAAGATTAACTTCTTTCACTTAGTAATATACTTTTAAAGTCCTTAATTGTCTTTTCACAGCTTGAAAGCTCAGTTCTTTTTAGCATTGAACAATGTTTCATTGTCTGAATGTATCACAGTATATTTATCCATTCACCTATTGAAGGACATCTTAGTTGCTTCCAAGTTTTGGCAATCATGAATAAAGCTGCTATAAGCATCCATGTGACGTTTTTTGTGTGGACATAAGCTTTCAACTCCTTTGGGTAAATTACGAGGAGCAGTGTGATTGCTGGAACATATGGGGAAAGTATGTTTAGTTTTGTAAGAAACTGTCAAACTGTCCTTCAAAGTGACTGTACCATTTTGCATTCCTACTAGCCGTGAAAAAGAGTTCCTATTGCTCCACATCTTCACAATAATTTGATATTGTCAGTGTTCTGGACTTTGGTCATTCTAGTAGGTGTGAAGTGGTATCTAATTATTGTTTTAATTTGTACTTCCCTGATGACCTATAATGGGAGATACCTTTTTATATACTTATTTGCCATTTGTACATCATCTTTGGAGAGCTTTCTATTCAGGTCTTTGGTCCATGTTTTTTTAAATTGGGTTGTTTATTTTTTTAGTATTGAGATTTAAGAATTCTTCTTACATTGTGGATAACAATCTTCTATCAGGTACATTTCTCACAAATATTTCATCCAGTCTGTAGCTTGTACTTTTATTCTCTTGACAACAACTTTTGCAGAGCATAACTTTATAATTTTAATAAAATCCAGCTTATCAATTTTTTTTCTTTCGTGGATCATGTCTTTGGTGTTCTAAAAGGTCATTACCAAACTCAAGACCATCTAGATTTTCTCCTATGCTTGCTTCTAGGAATTGCATAGTTCTCAGTGCTTTTAAGATCATTCTTTTGAGTTGCACATTTATACAAATAAATTGTCAATTTTTGTACTCACTTATTTATACTTTGCACATTCCCTTTACTTAATTGCATTTGATGGTACTTCCAAGACAATACTGAGCAATAATGTTGACAATACTGAAGTTAGAATTTGATTGTGGAAAGTTTGTCAAATATCCAAGATTTTAAATGCTCAATATCATAAAATAGGGTGACAGAATAAGTTATTCATTTAGTTGAAGTGATAATTGAAAGATTTCAAAAAGTAAACCTTTTTTACTGTTTGACAGTGAAAAGACTCGGTTTCCAAATAATTAACAAGGCCTAATAATGACAAAATGAAAGACAAACTGAAAAAGTCAAACTAGATCTCTCTCTTCCCCTCTTTTTCATTTTGTAGTTCACTCAAAAGGTAAACAAAACTCTTTTACTATCCCTTATTAATAGTACATGAAAATATTGTTTAAAATCAAAACCAAATTTTACCTTTGGATTTGTGTATTAAATCTTTTAAAACCTTTGATAATTTCTTTCATCCTTTTGTTCCTAAATTTCTACATCCCTTCTGTTTTATCTGTCATTCTGTATATTCCTTCAAATAAAAAAAACGTAAAAACCATTAAACTAGCCAAAATTAATTTCCCCTTAACAAAAACTATATTTTTATACCTTTTTTAAACATTTTTACTGAAAAGACATCTTTCTTTATACATTCTGTATATAGAATTGTTTCTCTTTACCTAATAGTATGAATTTCCTAGATTAACTTCTTTATTAACTCTTAGTAACTCTAATTTCTGGTGAAACACCTAGGATTACTTAATTTAATATAATATGACTTTAAAATTTAAATTACTACAAAAAATTTGAAACTACTTTTACTAACCAAGGATTACTGAAGTCATGTGAATTATACGGCATTTCAATAATTTTGTGATAAAATATTTGATTAAAGCACTTTTTTCTTAAGTGAATTAACTCACAAAATTTGGTATTAAAATATAACAAACACACGACTCATATAAACATATAGATATACAAAAGACAGAGCAAATTTTATAGACATAAGATTTTTCATTTGCCAGTTCTCAAATATTTCCCCCGGACACTTTATTAACCTCTTGACTATCTGTTTTATATCATAAACAATTGTTAACTAGGCAATTCTAAATTTGGATATCCAAAGCCATGACTCTTAGGTGGAGCCAAGTAGAAAAAGTACATCTCAAAGGCACAGAAGTTAGATTTAAACAAAGGCAAGATTTGTTGTATGAACATTAAGTTATTCTTTAAGGATGTTGAATATCGGCCCCCACTCTCTTCTGGCTTGTAGGGTTTCTGCCAAGAGATCTGCTGTGATTCTGATGGGCTTCCCTTTGTGGTAACCCGACCATTCTCTCTGGCTGCCTTTAGCATTTTTTCCTTCATTTCAACCCTGGTGAATCTGATGATTATGTGCCTTGGGGTTGTTCTTCTCGAGGAATACCTTTGTAGTGTTCCCGTATTTCCTGAATTTGAATGTTAGCCTGCCTTGCTAGGTTGGGGAGGTTCTCCTGGATAGTACACTGAAGAGTGTTTTCCAACTTGGATTCATTCTCCCCTTTACATTCACATACACCCATAAAATGTAGATTTGGTCTTTTCACATAATCCCACATTTCTTAAAGACTTTGTTCATTTCATTCTTTTTTCTCTAATCTTGCCTTCTTGCTTTTATTTCATTGAGTTGATCTTCAATCTCTGATATCCTTTCTTCTCCTTGATCAATTTGGCTATTGAAACTTGTGTATGCTTCACGAAGTTCTCGTTTTGCGATTTTCATCTCCATCAAGTCATTTATGTTCTTCTCTAAGCTGGTTATTCTAGTTAGCATTTTGTCTAACCATTTTTCAAGGTTCTTAGTTTCCTTGCATTGGGTTAGAATATGCTCCTTTAGTTCAGAGACGTTTGTTATTACCCACCTTCTGAAGCCTGCTTTTGTCAATTCATTAAACTCATGCTCCATCCAGATTTGTTCCCTTGTTAGTGAGGAGTTGTGATTCCCTTGGAGGAGGAGAGGCATTCTGGTTTTTGGAGATTTCAGCTTTTTTGCACTGATTTCTTCCCATCTTTGTGGATTTATCTACCTTTGGTCTTTGAAGTTGGTGACTTTTGGATGGGGTCTCTGAGTGAAGTCCTATCTATCTGTTGATGTTGAAGCTATTTCTTTCTATTTTTTAGTTTTCTTTCTAACAGGCCCCTCTGCTGCAGGTCTGCTGGAGGTCCACTCCAGACCCTGCTTGCCTGGGAATCATCCGCCTGGGAATCACCCACGTGGGCTGCAGAACAGCAAAGATTGCTGCCTGTTCCTTCCTCTGGTAGCTTTGTCCCAGAAGGGTACCTTCCAGATGTCAGTCAGAGCTCTCATGCATGACGTGTCTCTTAGTCAGGATAACTGGGGGTCAGGGAGTCACTTGAGCAGGCAATCTGTCCCTTATCAGAGCTCAAGTACTGTGCTGGGAGATCCCTTGCTCCCTTAAGAGCTATGGGGCAGGGACATTTAAGTCTGCTAAAGCAGAACCCACAACTGCCCCTTTTCCCAGGTGCTCTGTCCCAGGAAGGTGAGGGCAAGCTATTGTCTTCCCCATTCTAAAAGTTAATGGAGGTTTAGATGCAGAGAGGGAGATGACCTTATAAATGATGACTTCTTTTCAGAAAGTTGTATTTTGGCCTGTTAGCTACTTTGTTTCTTAATTAGATTACTGGCTTTAGAGTGAAGCCGTTTACTGAGTAGATGAAAGAAAATATACAGTTTTTAGGGTCCCATCTTTAAATATGTGAGAAGCAGGCACAGATAAAAACCCAAATACAGATACCTCCAAATCAAGGGTTTCATTTTTACATTAAATCCTAGGTCTTCAAAAACAGGACAATGTTATGGGACAAGATAGTGCATTGCTTCCACAGTGCACTCCCTACAAGGACAGCCCACTCTATTATCACTCCATCCCTTATGAGTAGGCTTTTCCCTTAATGGAGGAGTGTTTCCATAGCCTGTAGGTATTCCAAACCATGCTTTTCCTACCCAGACATGCAAATAAACAAGTAGTCCCTTGTAGTAATAACCATTTACTCTAAGCAACTGCTACCAGGCGCCTCTAAAATTGTATCTCTTACATATCCATCATACACACCAAGGTCAGGTTTTCTCACAATACAAAGTGCTTCCGCCATACTCAACAGCCAAAGAGATTAGCTAACACAATGCTAAAGATATCCAAGCTTTCGACCTGAGAAGAATATGCCTATGACTCTTGAAATTTCACAAAGAAAACAGATGACCACCCCCCACCCCCCACCCCCACCCCGGCAAGAGTGAATGTAACTTTTCTGAGTTTCTTAAGAGGTCTCAGTCATTAGAAGTCTTCCTTAGATTTTTCCATGTGGTATCTAAGATGGCAAAGAGAAAGGAAGAGTAGGGGAAAAGTAAACAAGAAAACAATTCTTAAGAAAGGAGGCAAACAGAGAAACCAAGCACATAATTCTCAAAAAAGGTTTTAGTCAACTGAAAAATAATCCAAAACAGGATCTAAAGAGAAAAAGCAGAAAACCATTTCATATAGCTTGGATTAGTTTTTAATTAAACTGACTTTTAAACATAGAACTCAGAAAATACTCTTTCAAATCTGTTATTACCAGATTTTAGCTGGGACAAACAGCTGATATTTCGGGCTTTTGAACTTCTTTACCAGAGTATCCTCCTAAGTCCGTTAAACAAGGTTATGACTTCACTAAGGATGCAAAAGGTTTGGTCCAAAGAGGAGGCAACTGGTTTTAATGAGATCCAGAACCATCAAACACAGCTCAAAGATGAAGTTTCTCTATCCATAAATGGAGTATATCCCGCATTTCTTTTTGGCAATATTTTCTAGAGTCTTAGCTTCTTGGCTGACCATTCACACACAAAGACCTTAAAGCTCTGTATACCCCAATAATGGAAGATGATAGAAAATTAAAAGCAATCCCCAAAAGAGAAAAGGATCAATAAATAAATTAGCATTCCCAATGTCACACAAATACCAAAGCAAGAAGGACTGGTTCTCTGACCTGGAATTAACCATGCTGTGGAGGTGAAAATGCAGAATTTTAATTATAAACCACAGGGCAGAATGGCCATGGTTGTTCAGTTATCAGGAAGTGAACCCAAGTCACAGCAGGAATTTTAAGTACCAGACTACTAACATGAGCAGGTTCCATTGTTAATCCTGCATGGAATCCACAGGGGCAGTTTGAGTTTAACTGTTTTAGGTCAGATTTTGACTCTTTAATTTAGTCAAGAGAAGTTTAAATCTAACTATGACCCTATTATGTGTCCTTCGTTTAATTTGGTCTTCTCATCAATTATTTAGAATAAAAGATCTCTAAAATCTTTTGTTTTAAATTTAGGAATTTGAGTCCAATTTAAAAGATCTATCTTTTGGCCATTGCAATTAGAATTTTCAAGAGTGTACATAATTCCAACAGTGACTAAACCCCAAAGCCTCTTCATGTAAAGTCTAGGTGGTAATTTCCCAAGTTTTTACCATATAAGCAAGATGTGTTCCTGGAGAGGACATAGAAGGGGCTGTCCCCATAATCCCCAAAAATTCACTCTTAAAAATAGATTTCAGATGACAAAAATCCAGTAGAGATGGGACTTTTTAAGACAAAACTCACCTAAAAGCTTTGCATTTTCAGACAAGGGGTGTACTATTTAAAGTCTTACATGCCTTAGGCTCACAGCCTTTTCAGATTCGCTGTCTGAGTGACCAGAAAAATCACTCCCGCTAGATGGCAGAGACCAAGAGAAAGTTTTCCCACATCAAATCAAGCTATGGAGGACATAAAATAAAATGAGAGGGAAATCTCACCTGGTTCATATTTTAGAGAACCACAGAAAAGTTTGTGTTAATGGACACTGGTCAGAACCATAAAACTGACCAGTCTGCAGGGCCATCTTGAACAGCAAGCTTATAGGGGTTCTAGGTCTATAGTGACCTTTATGACAGAACAACACAGAAAGGCAAAGACAAAGGAAAACAGCAGCAAAAACAAATCTATTTCTGAGAGGAAAGAGATCAAGCAATATAAATATTCATGGCATGAAGTATGAAAATTACACTAGAGTCACTATATCAAACCTAGTCACACGAATCCTTTTTCCCCATTAATCAAAACCTTGAGACAGAACAGTGAGATTTACCATCCACTCAGCCAGATTGCACAGAGAGAAAGACTAGGAGCCTGACTGGTAAGAAGTTCTTATCTTCTGCCAGCTTTTCAGTTTTCTGAGTTCTCTTCACAGTGGCTTCCAGAAGAGGAGAGTGGCTTTGGAGATCCTTCAGTCTATGCCATAACTGTGGGGCCAAGGGAAAACCGTTCCCTTGGCCCTCTGAAGCCTCGCTGAGAAATCAGCTTGCAAAAGGCAGATAAATAGGAGAAAAGGCATACAAATTACCTTAATGTGCATACACGGTAGCCTTCAGGACGAACATCCCTCAATTTTTACTTTGTTCTTTAGTCTTCAGATTCAGGTCTTCCTTTATCATAGAAAATTATTTATTTATTGCCTTTTTTTTTTTTTTTCGCTGTTTCAGTTTCTCTATCCTATTCCCTCAAGAACATCAAGTATGCATACGTTCAATGTCATTTGCCCCTCTTCTATATCCATAGCTTTCTCTCTAAAGGTTATTGTGTCTATTCTTTTTCCGTTTGGTTTTGCTGAATTTTCCCTAGCTTTTTTTTTCTTCCTATATCACTAAAATTTTAGTAGTAATGTCTTTTCTCCTCTTTGCTATTTCTGTTTTTTGGTGTTTTTTGTTGTTGTTGTTTTTTGAGACGGAGTCTTGCTCTGTCACCAGGTTGGAATGCAGTGGCGCAATCTCGACTCACTGCTACCTCCGCCTCCTGGGTTCAAGCGATTCTTCCACCTCAGCCTCCCGAGTAGCTGGGATCACAGGCGCATGCCACCATGCCCGGCTAATTTTTTTGTGTTTTTAGTAGAGGTGGAGTTTCACTGTGTTGGCCAGGATGGTCTCGATCTGTTGACCTCATGATCCGCCCGCCTCAGCCTCCCAAAGTGCTGGGATTACAGGCATGAGCCAGTGCACCTGGCCCCTCTTTGCTATTTCTTATCTGCCTTATATATTTTGGCAAGTATTTTATGTTACCTATTATAGTCAGTTTATTTTTAACATCTTCTTGTTTCTTTTGAATCTTCTGTCTTTTCATCTATGTCTATCTTCTTTGAGATTTTTATTTCAATGACATCTTTTTAAAAAAAAAAATCTGGCAATATGGATACATAGTTGCTTTCTTACGGATTTCTTATTCTAATTTCTATTTTTCCATGCACCTCTTTTTGTTTTATGTTTTCTTTTTACAAAGAGTATGTGTATATGGTGATATGGTTTGGAACTCTGTCCCAACCCAAATCTCATGTCAAATTGTAATCTCCAATGTTGGAGATGGGGCCTGGTAGGAGGTGATTGGATCATAGGGATGGGTTCTCATGAATGGATTAGGAACATTCCCTTGGTGCTATTCTTGTGAGATTGAGTGAGTTCTCATAAGATCTGGTTGTTTAAAAGTGTGTAGCACCTCCTCACTGGCTGTCTCTTGCTCCTACTCCTGCCATCTAAGAAGTGTCTGCTTCTGCTTCACCTTCTGCCATTATTGTAAGTTTCCTGAGACCTCTCCAGAGGCAGAGCAGATGTCAATATTATGCTTTCTGTACAGCCTGCAGAACTGTGAGCCTATTAAACTTCTTTTCTTTATGAATTACAGTCTCAGGTATTTCTTTATAGCAATGCAAGTATGGCCTTAATGCAATGGCATATGTAAGATGGATCTCAAGACATTAATTTTTTATTAAATTTTGAATCATTGAATTGGGAGCATTAAATCTAAATGTGCTGCATGGTAAAGACAAACCTGAGGCAGTGCCAGTGTAATAATTGGACATAGTAGCAGTCCTAGGCTCAGAAGTGTTATATTGAAACTCTTCCTCACCAGTTGTCTACAACCAAGGCTTTGATAGAGAGATGTACACCACTGCTCTGTTTATTCATGTCCTAATCACTCATTCACTACATCTAGAGATCCACTTTTTATATTCCATTGAAAAATGTTTCTATCAAGATATTAGTAACACATCTTTTGCTTAATCATCCCTTCTGCCTACAAAGAAAACCTTATTTTTGACCCTTGCCTCATTTCAGTATTAATATTCTTCTGTTCTTGAAATTCTTCTCTTGAATTTTGAAGACACTAACATTGTAATCGTCTTCCTATCACTCAATAACACATTAGTATTATCTGAAAGCTATCCCTCCTATTCCAGTTAATTCTTGCCACAGCTCAGTTCTCATCTTTCCTCCTTTGTAGCTTTGCTCATTTTCCCTTAGTGAAATCAACTCTTGCTTTAGAACTTTTTAGACACTGTTAAATCTTGAACCTAGATTTCTCTGTTCAGCGCTTGACTATACACACAGTCTATGAAACAGTCAAACCTGGGAATTCTCCAAATATCTTAAGCTTGCAATACCTGTATGAAACAATTAATTTTCCACACCAAATTTGATTTTTGTTCTTATTATTTCTATCTCAGTGAAAGAAAGCTCAATTCAAAGCTCTCAGTTATGTGATATAAACAATAAGCCTTATACAATATGGCTTCATCTTAGAACCCTCCCTGTATTTTCCTTCATATTCACTCAACAATTTTTAATGTGATTTCCACAATATTTCTAGATTTTGTACCTTTGAACACAGGGAACTGTTTTATATTGTGTACAACAGATATATAATTGATCTTCCAAATAATATTTGGTTCTTTCTAATCAGATCTCTGTACTTGCCATTAGTGTAATCTTTCAAATTAAAAATATAATTATATAGTTCAAATATAACAAATCTTTTGTTATATCCCTGAATGAGCCCCTTCAGTGTCATCCCAATACCTCTTGGAACAAATAAAAAAATTCAACATATACATAAATCCCCCACTAGAAATATTCTCCTTCTCACCATCTCATACCATAATCTAAACTATTTTCATTATTCCCAACCCTTTGACTTGGTGATTCCACTAAATTAGTTACTTGTGCAGCATGAATGGATCAAAGTCTCAAGACTTAACACTTTTCATGTCCTCTACTTATAACTCCTTCTGCTTTTGTTATGCCACTGATATGGTTTGAATATTTGTCTCCTCCAAATCTCGTGTTGAAATGTGACCCCCAATATTAGAGATGTTGCCTAGTGAGAGCCGTTTGGGTCAGGAGGGAAGAACTCCATGAATGGCTTGGTGCCTTTTCTGAGGTAATGAGTGAGTTCTCCCTTTATTAGTTCACAGGAACTCTGGTTGTTAAAAGAGCATGTCACCACCTCCTCTCTTTGACTTCCTCTTTCTCCATGTGATATACCTGCTCCCACTTCACCTTTCACCATAAGCAAAAGTCTCCTGAGGCCTCCCCGGAAGCAGATGCTCACACCATGCTTCTTGCACAGTCTGCAGAACCAAGAGCCAAATAAACTTTTCTTTATAAAGTACTCAGTCTCCGGTATTCTTTTATACCAATATAAAATAGACCAACACAACCAACTATTTTCAAACCAGGCTAATTTCTGCTTAAACTTCAAGATTTCACTTTAGATGTTACCTTGTTCCCTCCTGGAGCAAGTCTTTACTCATCTTTTTCGCTTTATCCTCCTACCTACCTTCCTCCAGTTGAACTTGTTTCCCCCCAGAGCTTCCGTAGTTTCCTATTTATATCACTCTGAATTGCACTAGTGTCTGAGGAAAATGATTTTTTTTATGTTTAAGAAAAGGATATATAGCTTTTAAAAATATGGGTATCTTCAGTTCATAGCACCATTCTTGGTTTAGGGAAGTTAAATAAATGTTTGATTCTTGAATAGAAAATGAATGACTGAACACATTACTCAAAAATAAATTAATCTGGAAGTTCTTGGTATAAAGAAAATAGACCTACTAATGCATGTCAATAGTCTTTAAGAATCTCCATATATTGCAATGCAATATAAATCAATATTCATAGTAAGGTCAATGAAAACTCAAGAAAATCCTAAATAGTGTTAATATAACTATATGAGATGCATTTTAGAAAGATTTTTATCCAAAGGCTAATATAAATTTGTTTTTAAAAAGTAAATACATGTCACATGGTGTTGTATAAAATTTCCCAACAATTTCTGAAGAATAAACCATGAATCTACCTCATGTTTACATACCTCCAAAGCCCATTAACTTCCACACCAAAGTCTCATTTTTTTAGCCTCTTTTTTTTAATTTTGGCAATTTTATTTGAGACACGAGAACATTAATATGGGATACTTAAAAATAATTAGTTATGCTGATTCCCTGCATGACATCTAAGAAATTTATATTTTCTAACAAATTTCAGTCTTGAGATACAGCTATACCTATCTATCTATGCATCTCACTAAACAGGTATATGTATCTACCTATCTTACTACACAGGTTGCATCCTGTCTGCATGCAATTTTCCATGTTAAAGATTTCACAGATAAATCCAGAATACATAATGCAGAACAGAAACTGAAATTATGTATCTTAAATTCAAAAACAGAATAGTAAAATGTGGCTGCATTACTGGACTATATGAATATCATTTGCACACAACCACACATACACACACTCAGAAAGAGAAAGACAGTGCGGAAAATGACAATTTAGTGATTATGGGTACTGGTGACTATGACAGTGACACACTTTCTACAGAGTTTATAATTCAAATTACAGAAGAAACACTGTTGATAATAAAACAAAACTTTACATAATAGATACACTTTACATAATAGATACATTTAAAAGCAAAGCAATAAATATTATTGATTATTATGTCTAATATGGTACTTAGTATATGGTAGATGCTTCATTCATACTTGTTGACTGATGGTTTTACTAGGCTGCTATGTAGCCAAGCTATTAAAAGAGTATCTCTTTAATATGGATTATCTACTAGCTACTGCTTTAATGTGCTATTCTTGGGGAACTGTACACACAAACTCAATAAAATCTCTATCTTTTACAGGAATTTTGCAGGAATGATACTTTCCCCACATCTCCATATCTTCACTCCATCCAAGCATTCCATCACAAAGGAGGAAATGAATAATATGACTTAATGAAGATATATATATATATATTCATTATTAATTGAAGTGTGAAAAACACACTTTTAATTGAAGTGTGAAAAAAAGATGAAAGAGTGAGCGAGATCAAGGCACATTGTACAAGGACATTCAATTCATTGAAAAGAAGTGACAAATTCTTTAGTATAAGAAAATAATCCCTAAAAATAAGTATGCTTTTTTTTTTTTTTTTTGAGACAAGATCTTGCTCTGTTGCCCTGGTTGAAGTGCAGTGGTGCAATCTTGGCTCACTGCAACCTCTACCTCCCAGGTTCAAGCAATTCTTCTGCCTCAGCCTCCTAAAAACCTAGGATTACAGGCGCCCACCACCATGCTCAGCTTATTTATCTATTTTTAGTAGAGATAGGGCTTCAACATGTTAGCAAGTCTGGTCTAAATCTCCTGACCTCAAATGATCTACTCCTCAGCCTCCCAAAGTGCTGTGATTACAGGCAGGAGCCACCATGCCTGGCCTTAAGTGATGCTTTTAGAATGTAAGTCAGATTATTTTATTCTGCTTAAAGCAGTCCAATGACTTCTCATTGAATTGAAAGTTGAAACCTCTAAAACATTGCTTCTCAATGGTTGGAAAGAGGTGGGTTTTACCTCCTCTGAAGACATTCAGCAATATCAGAAGATGTTTGAGGTTGCCCCTGAAATCTAGTAGGTAGAGGTGAGGGATGCTGCCAAACATCTTACAGAGCACAGGACAACCCCCAACAACAAAGAGTCATCCAGTCCAAATATCCATAGTGCCGAGACTGAGAAACGACTCTGCAAGGCACTAAGGTCCTTCACCAGCAGGCTCCAGTCACTACTCTTATTTCATCTCCTCCAATTTTCCATATGTTTGTTGAACTCCCATCATATTGGCTCCCTTGCTCTTTCTTACATTGTTTCTTCCTGAAAAGGCTTGTACTAAATCTGCTCTCCTTATAAATTATTTTTCTCAGAAAATACGACATGGGCCATATTATCACCTCCTTCAAGGCTATGTTCTCAGTGAGCCCTTCCCAAATTCTTTGCTTAAAATTTTCATTTCTGTCACTGCCCACATTGCCTAGCTTTTTTCTTTATTACACATTGCATTTATTTATTTTATTGCCTATGCCTTCACACCATCTAAAACCTAAAAAGGGTAGGGATTTGATCTATTCGATTTACTACTATATTTCTGGCTTTGAGAATAATAGTAGGCACTCAGATCTTTTTTTTGAATGAGTAAGAGGAAGATATATACAAAGTAACTCATGTAAAAAATATTCTGTGTTTACGAACAAAGCAAAAATATACAACTAATGCGTTGAACATATAGGGAGACTGATTTCAACTCGATAAATAAAATTCATTAGACAAGATTTCAAAAATAGATTGATGGAGAGCTGTATCTTAAAGTGCTCAAGAAAAGATGAAGGAACCACTTAATATGAATGGATAAATGGAATTCAGGCATCAACTTTTCAAGTTTCTTACAAGCTCCAAAAGGTGGTGACAGGTACAGGATTTGGAATTAGACCAGTTCAAGCTTGGCTCCAGTTCTGCCACCATTTTACCATCTGCAAACCCTTGGGCAGATTATTCAATCTCTCAATAATAAAGCCCCGATTTCTTTTTCTGTAAAATAGGGTTACTAATAATATATTCTGCAAAAGATTGATTGGAGGAGAAAATGCGAAATTTTTTGTGAAGCATACCTTATATAGTCACATGTATAATTAGTTAACAACTGTTATTAGTGTTATTAATAAAGTTTCCAAGATACATAATTTATCTTTTTATATTTTAATAATTCTAGACTTTATCTTTACTTTAGTACTCACCATATTTTTCTTGGCATCTTTCTAAGGACAAAAGTCAAATCAATCTGAAGTACTATTATAGGATTATTACACTATTTTTCTATCATCCCAGGCCCTCCCTCCTCAAAATCCTCAGGATAAGTTCTTATTCTCAATGAGGCCTATGCCTGATACATTTTAAATGTCTAGAAATTAGAATAAATTACATATTTTATTCACAGAAATTGTTCTTCATCACTTCTCAAGGAGTAAGAATTGTATATGAAATGAGATGTCACGAATTTGCCTCCTTGTCATATATAGCTTTTATTGTGTTGAGGTATATTTCTTCTATAATTTGTTGACAGCTTTTATGATGAAAGAATGGTGAATTTTGTCAAATACGTTTTCTGCCTATATTGAAATGTGTTTTGTCCTTCGTTATGTTACTGTGATGTATCACATTTATTGATTTGCATACTTTAAACTATCCTTGTATCCCAAGCATTGTGAATAGTGCTATTACTGTGCTGTTGAATTTGGTTTGCTACATATTACATCCAAAAACTGTTAGAACTAATAAATAAATTCAGTAAAGTTATAGAATACAAAATCAACATACAAAAATCAATAGTCTCTATACACTAAAAACAAGCTTGCTGAAAAATAAATCAAGAAAACAATCTTTTATAATAGCTAAAAAATAGAATATTTAGGAATAATATAATTAAAGAGAAAAGAACTATACACTGAAAAATATAAAACATTGATAAAAAATGCAAGAAGACAAAAATAAAAAGATTTTCTGTGTTTCATATTGTTAAAATATGCATACTACCCAAAGCAATCTACAGATCAACAAAATTCTTATCAATATTCCAATGTTATTTTTCACAGAAATTAGGTGCTAAAAATTGCAGTATTCCCAACATTTTAATAATCATAATTTGATTCCAACACTACCTCCAATGATTCCATTAGATTCACAACTTCAATCATGCATTTCCATAAATTCTGTGATTTCGTAATTTCATCTAGTAATTCACCAAAATTGAGCAAGTAGCATAAATATACACTCCTGACTTGTATTCTTCTTAGATCACCCTTTTATAACATCCAGTTTTTATGCAACTGGTAGAAATCTAATACTTTACTAACCCCTACCCTAAGATATTTCTATTGATGACTCTAAGTCTAGAAATTTAATGTGTAACTACTGTGCTGAAAATACATTGCTGTCTTAATTCTTTATTACCATATCTTTAGACTGTTTACTTATTTATTTATTTGAGACAGAGTCTCACTCTGTTGCCAAGGCAGGAGTGCAGTGGTGCCATCCCCGCTCACTGCAACCCCCGCCTCCTGGGTTCAAGTGATTCTCCTGCTCAGGCTCCCAAGTAGCTGGTGTTACAGGCACCCACCACCATGTCCAGCTAATTTTTTATTTTTAGTACAGACAAGGTTTCACCATGTTGGACAGGCTGGTCTGAAACTCCTGACCTCAGGCAATCCTCCTGCCTTGATCTTCCAAAGTGCAGGGATTACAGGTGTGAGCCACCACATCCAGACATCTTTAGGCTTTTCTAATGATCATACTATAATCACACAAATTCAACCCTATATTTTTTTAGCTATGGGAGGAAAAAAGAATGGGGGTGAGCAGAGAAGAGGATTTCATTGGATTGATCATTCCCCACTGATATGGCCTGGCTCTTTGTCCTTATCCAAATCTCACCTTGAATTGTAATCCTTATAATCCCCATGTGTCAAGGGCGGGACAAGGTGGAGGACATTGGATCATGGTAGTGGTTTCCCCCATGCTATTCTCATGATAAGAATGAGTCTCACAGGATCTGATGGTTTGGTAAGCATCTGGCATTACCCCTGCTAGTACTTATTCTCTCTCCTGCCACACCTCTGTGAATAGGTGCCTTCTGCCATGATTATAAGTTTCCTGATCCTTCCCAGCCAGGTGGAACTGTAGTCAATTAAACCTCTTCATTTATAAATTACCCAGTAGGGTATTTCTTCATAGGAGAGTGAAAACAGACTATACACTCACCATGATTATACAGCCAGAGTGAGCTTGAACTGGTAGAAGTGTCTTTTCTATTTCTCTCATTTATTCCCATGTACTCAGAGTATTCCTAATGACATGAGATTTTAGGGTTTACATATATATAATTTCGAACACAGGACCCCATTTTGTATGTACTAAACATAATTGAGCATACTGTAAATTCTATATACATTACATTATCCATGAGCATTAAAAAAAATAAAGGTTATTTTTGATACCATATAATTCTTGCTTTAATACTGACTTTGAAAGCAAATCCCACATTCAGTGTTTCTTCATTACATGCAACCTAATTACAGAAAAGTTAAATGTGTAACATTTTGTATTGTAGATACGGAAAATGTAAATTAAAATGTTGATGTAGCTGCTGCACAGGGACAACGCTATTGTCTTGAAAAACTGGTGCTTTTCAAGAGTAGTAGCTAAAATATCTGAATTGTCTTTTAGGGTAAAATAAATACTGATCTCTAAAAGTAATGGTTCTCTTAATTTAGTCCAGTATACGTTATGATACACACAATATATCTTTTCAAAAACATATGTGATCTCCACCATTATACAATATTACTCACATAACAAACTTGCACATGTACACTCTGAAATAAAGAAACAAACCAAAAATTATAATTTTTTTATATCTTTAAAGATAGAAATTAAATATTCACTTTGCCTCCTTTGTATGGAGACATTTTGTGGTAGGAATAGACATTTTAATATTTCTGAGGTACAAATATTACTATACTCAAGAAATGTCCAGAATCCAAATTACAGTAAAATTATTTCTGCCATGAGAGATCCAAGACCAAAATTTTTTAAACCATCAAGATATTCAATACCTAGACAACAGACACACACACACACACACACACACACACACAAGTGAGTGTGTTTGTATATCTCCAAATTTACCACGTTGGTAATAACAATAAAAAATGAGAAAATAATCATGATAAAGGTAAAATCACCACTTCAGATATTAATGAAATGCAGCTATTTCCAGAACTAACATCTTCTTAATTATAAAGCTTTTACTCTTATTAATTTTCCAACCTGTCAAGAAAAGCACGCTTATATGTTACATTTACCAGAATACCATTACCTGAATATTAACAATTAAGCCGCCTTTAAGAAATATGAAATTATAGGCATTCTGAGTATTCTTTTTACTATCTTTGTGCATTTACTTATAAATGTGATCCATAGAGAAAAACATTCACTCAAGTATTAAGGTCAATTCTATTAGGAAATTTGAAAAACAATTCTACTGTTTTATAATAAGTTCTAGATCTTTTGAAAAATATCATCCAGTGAATTATATTATTTGTAAGACTAAATAGTGGGTTAACTTAAGCCATTATTTTGAAATAATAGATAGCAATTAAAGAACTTTTATTATAAATGCTATATTATGAAAATAGTTCTATAAAGTCCTTTTATATAAAGTCATACCAAAATATTTTAAGTCCTTTGCCTGCTTGAAAAAGAGAATTAAAATTTTGAATATGTCTACAAGAGAAACAGAAGAGGAAAACTACAACAATATATTATAAAAACAATTAATTTTTCTCCAATCCTCTCATTTTCAATCATCCATTACAATGTTTCGGCATTTGTTTTATTACTTGTCCCAATTTTAAATGTTTTTCCAATCTCACAGCATATAATCTCAAAAAGATATAAGTAAACACAGTATAAACCATTTTAGATGGTTTTTTTCCTTCCTAATTTTCCACAGTGGCTCAAGAAACACATCAAGAAAAGCTTTGAACAGCAGCTTTAAATCTGTGTCATAGCGCTGTAACCAGAGTTTGATGTAAAATTATTGCCTCTCTTAAAGTTTATAGAAGACATAGAGAAACTGTAACTACATTATACATTTAGCTTTGAACAAATAGTCCAAAAATGTCTTTAAAATATAAAGAAATGAGGGAATAATATCTCTCCCCTTTCCTTTTTCAAAGAGACTTTGAACAATTTTGCTGTACTTGAGAGCTAAGAAAGATACTTGAATAAAGAAAATTCTCTGAAGTCTTTGCCTTTCTAGCATGCTTCATGTCAGTAAAATACAGTTAGAAAAGTAAAAGTTTCTTCCTGTTTAAGAAATAGAAAAAAAAGAAAGACTAGATCTTCCATTTGAACTTAAAAAACAATAGCCCACTTGGGGTGTACCGGCTCACACTTGTAATTCCAGCACTTTGGGAGGCCGAGGAGAGTGGATCGCCTAAAGTTAGGAGTTCAAGACCAGCCTGACCAATATGGTGAAATGCCATCTCTTCTAAAAATACAAAAATTAGCCAGGTATGGTAATCTGTGCCTGTAATCCCAGCTACTCCAGAGGCTGAGGCAGGAGAATAGCTTGAACCCAGGAGGCAGAGGTTGCAGAGAGCCGAGATCACACCATTGCACTCCAGCCTGGGCAACAAGAACAAAACTCCATTTCAAAAAACTAAAATAATAATGATGGCCCAATCATTTAAAGTTAAGCTGCTACAAATTAAAATTAAAATATTATATTATAACTTCAGCATATTAAACTCAACCTCCATGGAATCACAAATAAAACAGCCATAAAATAATTACAAAAGGAAATGAGAAAGATATTTAAACACTTAACTATAGGAAATTAACTAAACATGAAAGAAAACAGTAATATAGGGAGTGAGGGACAAAGAGCTGTAAAGCATGTTTAAAAAAAAAACGGCAAAAAAAAAATTTACAGAAGTCTCCCTTTATCATTAAGTATTGGCAGAATAGACAAAAAGAGAGATACAAGAGACTCATTTATATCCAAAAACTCAAGTAGATTGAAAGTGAAAGGACTGAAAAAGATATTCCATGCAAATAATCAAAGCAGAGCAAAAGTGGCTGTACAAATATCAGACAAAATAGACTGTAAATCAGAAAAGTTTATGAGACAAAGAAAGATCATATATTAATAAAAGCTTCAATACAGTAGGAGGATGTAACAATTATGAACGTTTCTGCAATTAATGGCAGACAATCAAAATATATAAAGCAAAAATGGACAGAGTTGAAGGCAAAAATAAACACTTCTACAATAATAGTTGAAGACTTCTATAACCCACTCTCAACAACTAGACAGATAAGTTAGGAAATAGAAGACTTAAACAACACAATAAACCAACTTGATCTAACAGACAGATACAGAACTGTCCAACAACAGAATACACATTCTTTTCAAGTACACATGAGACGTTTTCCGGGATAGACTATATGTTGGACCCACGTGGGGCATGGTGGCTCACAAATTAACACTCGAATAGATTTTTAAAAATAGATATATGAATATGGTCAGGTATCTTCCCTGACCATAATGAGATGAAGTTAGAAATCAGTAACAGAAGTAAAACTGAAATATTCACAAAATTCTGGAAATGAAACAACATACTCTTATTAATAAATAGCCAATGGGTTAAAGAAGAAATCACAGGGAAAATTGGGAAATTTCTTAGAGTCTAATAAAAATAAAATATACAAAAACTTATGGGATGCAGCAAAGTGGTGCTGAGGGGGAAAATAATACCTATAAATACTCACATGACAAAAATGGTCTTAAATCAACAACCTAACTTTGCAAATTTAAAGAACTAGAAGAAGAATAAATTGAACACAACCCTCACAGAATAAATGAAATAAGGATTAAAGCCAAAAAAATGAAACAAAAAAAAAAAAACAATGAAACCAGAAATTGTTTTTTTGAAAAGATTAACAAAACTTTATCTAGATGTACTAAGAGAGAGAGAGAGAGAATTCTCAAATTACCAAAACAAAATGAAAGTGGGGGCATTACAATGGATTCTCCAGAAATTAAAAGTATTATAAGAGATTAAAGTGATCATTTGTAGCCCAACGAATTGAATAACCTAGATAAAATGGACAAATTTTTGAAACACAACACCTAATATGATTTAGTTATGAAGAAATAGACCATCTTAACAGACTAATAGCTAGTAAGTTTGAATCAGTAATAGAAAAATCTCCTGACGAATAAAAGTCCTAGACCTGATGACTTTACTGGTGAATCATAACAAAATGTAAATCCAGGATTGGTGGTGTGCATCTGTAATCCCAGCTACTCAGGAGGCTGAGGCAGAAGAATTGCATGAACATGGGAGGTGGAGGTTGCAGTGAGCCGAGATCACGCCATTGCACTCCAGCCTGGGTGACAGAGTGAGACTCTGTCTCAACAACAACAACAACAAAAGAATTTCAATTTATGATTGCTCATATGAAATACAATTGATTTTTGTTTTTAAAAATTATTTTTAGTTTTATTTTTTATTTTTGTATAGAGACAGGGTCTCACCATGTTGCCCAGGCTGGTTTTAAACTCCTGGGCTCAAGAGATCCTCCTTCTTCAGCTTCCCAAAATGCTTGAATTATAGGCATGAACCACCACACTTGGCCTGATTTTTATTTTTATTTTTTATTTTTTAGAATTTATTTTAGTTTATTTTTTATTTTTTTTCCTCAGAGATCCCTGTCTTGACCAGCCAGATTTTTAAAATATTGGTCTTATATCTTTCAGTCTTGGTGAACACACTTATTATCCCTGATAGTTTAAAATAATTCCATCAGCTAATGATTTCATCAGCACTTCTGCATCTAATAGTGTTGTTTGTAAAGACAGTTTTACTTCTTCCTTTCTAACCTAGATAACTTTTGTTTGTTTTCTTAACTTATTGCACCTGCTAGAATCTCTAGTGCAATGTTAATAGAAGTGATGTGAGCAGATTCCTTATTTTAAGCAAGACGGAAACAAATGAACAATGAACAAGTGGGATTTATATAAATACCTGTACCAAAATACTTGTACCTGATAGCTTGAAAGACTTAAACTTAACCACAACAATAATTACATTAAATCTAGTCTTTTACCATCATGCACAATATTAGCGTCAGGTATTTCATAAATGTCCTTTATTAAGTTGGGAAGGATCACATTATTCCTAATTTGTTTTTGAAAAAAATCAGTTAAGTGTACTAGATTTTGTTAAATACCTTTTCTGTATCTATTGAGATGTTATATCTTTTTCTTTTTTAGTTTGCTAATATAGTAAATTATATTGGTTGATTTCTATTGTAAATCATCTTTTCATTCCTGAGATAAACACTACTTGGTCATGTTGTATTTTTCTTTGTATATATTGTCAGATCTAACTTAATAAAATTTTGTTTAGAAGTTTAAATTTTTTGTTTATGAGGGATATTGGTCTGTAGATTTATATTTTTGTAATGTATTATTTTTGATAGTGGTATCACATAATGTTGCCCTTATAGAATAAATTGGGAAGTATTTTTTCTTCAAATTTCTGAAACAGTTTGTTTAGAACTGGTATCATTTATTTTTAAATATATGGTGGAATTCACCAGTGAAGTCCTGTTGACCTAGGAGTTTTCCTGGAGAGAAGATTTTAAAGAATAATTAAATTTTTTTAATTGATGTGGCATATTCATATTATCTATTTTTCATCAGTAACCTTTGGTAGTTTGTATCTTTCAAAAATCTGTCCACTTTATGTTTTGAATTTATTGTTTAAAGTTTGTTTCATCTTTTTAATTAAAGTTTTTCATGGCATTCCTTTACTATCTTTTTAATAGCAATAAAATTTGTAATGATTCTATGTCCAAAAAAAAAAAAGATCAACTAACATCAGTGCGTCTCCAACATCACAAAAACAATGAAGAGGAGTGAACACTCTTTAACTCATTTGATGAAGCCAGGATTACCCTAATACCAAAGTCAGGCAACAGCACTACAAGAAAAGACAACTAAACACCAATAAACCTTATGAACATTAATGCAAAGATCCTCAACAACATACTAGAAATGTAGCAGCATTTAAAAAGGATTATACATTTTGATCAAGTGGAATTTAATTCTAGAATACAATAATGGTTCAGCATATAAAAGCAATCAATATAGTACACCAAGTTAACAGAATGAAAGAAAGAAAAAACAAATAATCATCTCAATGGGTATAAAAAGAGCATTTGGTATAATTCAGCACTTAACAAAGTAGAAACAGATGGAAAAAACTTCAACATAATAAAAGCCATATATTAAAAATCCACAACAAACATCATACTCAATGTTGAAAGACTCAAAGATTTTCCTCTAAGATCAGGAATAAGCCTGCCCACTTTCTCCAGCTTTTTCAACCCAGAGTAATTAGGCAAAATAAATAAATAAACAAACAAAACCATCTAAATCGAAAAGAAAAAAATTATCTCTGTTTGCAGATGATATAATCTTATATGTTAAAACCCCTGTAAATTTTATTGAACTGTTTAATAAGTGAATTTAGCAAGTAACAGGATACAAACTCAACACAAATGTTAATTGCATTTATATACTAACAATGAACAATTTGAAAAGGAAGTTACAATTTTATTCACAGTAGCATTAGGAAGAATAAAATACTTTTGAATTGACCAATTAAATGAAAGTCTTACACAATGAAAACTATAAAACACTGCTGAAAGAAATTAGATATATATATACACATAAAAATAATACTATGTTCATGAATTCAAAGGCTTAATATTGTTAAGATGTTAATACTACCTAAAGGAATCTATAGATTTAATACAAATGTTATTAAAATTACAATAATGTCTTTTGCAGGAATAGAAAAATGTATCCTAAATTTTATATGAAACCTCAAGGTACCCTGAATAGCCTAATATGTCTTATAAAACAGAAAAAAGCTGGAGAACTCATACTTTCTGATTTCAAAACTTATTACAATTTTACAGTAATCAGAACATTGTGGTACTGGCACAGAGACATACAACAATACAATAGATAATCACGAAATAAACTCTCAAATATTTGATTAAGTGATTTTTGACAAGGAGGCCAATACCGTTTAATTGAGAAAGGACAGTTTTTTCAACAAATGGCAATGGAAAAATTAGATATCCACATGCTGAAGAATGAAGATGACACCAAAGGCACAGGGAACACTAACTAAATAGAAAAAGTAGACTTTATGAATCATTTCTCAAATTGTGCATCAAAAGATACTGTCAACAGAGTAATAAGGCAACCCATAGACTAGAAGAAAATATTTTTAAATCATGTAACTGATAAAAATTCATATCTAGAATACAAAGTGATCTCCTAAAATTCAACAACAACAATAAATGAACAACATGATTTTAAAAATGGGCAAAAGGCTTGAACATTTCTCTAAAGAAGATATAAAATGGCCAAAAAGCATATGCAAAGATGTTCAACATCACTAATGATGAGGGAAATGCAAATCAAAACTACAATGAGATACCACCTCACATCCATTAGGGTGGCTACTTCCAAAATACCCAGAAAATAAGTGTTGCTAAAGGTGAAAAATTTTAAACACTTGTGCACTGTTGGTGGGAATGACAAATGGTGTGGTCACCATGGAAAACAGTATGGTGGTTTCTAAAATTATCAAAAACAGAATTAGCGTATTATCCAGTAAATCCACTTCTGAGTACGTACTGAAACAAATTGAAAGCAGGGTTCAAAGAGATATGTGAGTAACTATGTTTATAGTAGCATTATTCACATAGCCAAAATGTGGAAGCAGCCCAAGTATCCATTGACTCAAGATTGGATAAGCAAAATATGGAATATTACAAAGCCTTCAAAGGAAGGAAATCCTGACATTTGAGACAACATGGACTAACCTGGTAAACATTGTGCTAAGTGAACCAAGTCATAAAAAGATTGATACTGTCTGATTCCACTTATATGAGGTGCTTACAGTAGTCAAAATCATAGTGACCAAAAGTGAAATGGCAGTTGCCAGAAGCTGTTGGGAATGGGGAATGGGGAGTCAGTGTTGTTTAATGAGTTTAGAGTTTCAGCTTAAAATAATAAGAGTTATGGAAATGGTTGGTGGTGATGTTTATATAACATTATGAATGTATTTATTAACACAGAACTGTATACTTAAAAGTGGATAAAATGGCAAAGTTTATGTTGCTTGTGTTTTACCATGATAAAAAATTCAAAAAAACAACATGGTCTATGAAAGTCCAAACAAAAGCTGTGAAATACAGCTCTAAGATAATATTATAATGATTTTGAACCATATTATTATATTTTATCTGAGCTTTGTTCAGGTTTGGCATGAAATATGGGTTAGAATGCTATAAAATTACTAAACTTTGAGAATCACAACACTTCTAGACAAAGCATAACAATTGATTTGCTATCCAAACTTCAGAAGATCATTTGACCACCCATCTCCCGATTTTCTGATTCCCAAAATGGGAATAATGGCACCCCTTTCTATGGATTTCACTGAGATTCCAAGATGATCAACTTGGAAAATGGATTTCAAGTGCCTTGAAATGTATAAAACATGAAGACAGCAGTCAAATATTATCAATGAAAAAATAAAGATGAGTAAAATTTTATACAATGAGCTCACAAAACTTAGAAAAATTTATTTGTTCTTGTACATTAAGATTTATATGCCAAGGTGACATTTAAATTTGTTTAAAATGAAACTACAGTACAGACACACACATACACACATACACACACACACATGTGGATACACTAAAAGATGTACTGTGGACTTACTGTACTTCACCAAAATTAATAAATAATTCACCATTATACATTATTGATATTGCATTACAAAGCTAATTCCAAACAATGTGAGAATTGAATTGATTTTAAAAAATGAAAATTTAAATGTTAAAAAAATTAAGAAACCTTGCAGGAAAAGGTGTTTTATTATTCACTCCCTTTTCTATCAAGACAAATAAGTTGAATCAGGTAAATATGAGGTTATAGACATGACTGCTTGAATGAAATGTCATTTATAGCATTATTTAGATTTGTTTGGTCATTAGTTTATGTTAATTTTTAAAACAATTTTTTAAAATTATTTGAACTTCTGAGTAATTGACTCCACAGGTTAATGTTTGATTGGTTTCAAGAGGAAATCAATAAGGTACAATTACAGTGCTTCACAGGAGTCTAGAATTTATGCTAAAACAAAAAAGGAAAGAATTTTGCAACTTAAATGGACTGGTATGGGCTGAATGTTTGTGTTCCCCCCAAAATCATATGATGAAGCCTAAATCCCCAATGAAGTGCAGTTTTGAAGTGGAGTCTTTCAGAGGCACTTAGGTCATGAAGGTACAGCGCTAATGATGAGATTAGTGTACTTGTAAGAAGAGAACTGAGAGATACGATTCTAATCTCCCTCTCCATTACATGTGAGGACAAAATGAGAAGAAGTCTATTTGCAAACCAGGAAGAGTGCCCACACCAGACACTGAATCTGCCTGTGCCTTCATCTTGGACTTCCCAGCCTCCAGAACCATGAGAAATTCATTTCTGTGGTTTAAGTCAATTAGTCTATGGTATTCTTTTATGATTATTTGAGCTAAGTCACAAATAGAAGACCATTTATACCCATTGATTTAGTACTTTTCAAGTCAGTTAAACATTAATTTTTTAGTTGTGGCATCATAGTAAATATCCAATGGACAGTTTATTTTTTAATCTAATTTAGAAAGAAATTATTGATATCATTGATTTATTGAGTTCAAAACAACTGGTTAGCTACATTGGTTATGCCCTGATAACTTTTATTTTACCAGGTAAGTATATTTTCTTTTTGCCTACCAGAGTCCAGAGTGCTTTTCACATCTGTGAGTGGATTCATGACTGCCAACATCTTGTGGTAATTCTAATTATGGACATATTCTGATCAAGAGTTACCAGTTGAACAATTCTCATGTTATAGATAAGCCCTGAAGTTAGTGAGCCCCTGCACATGTCAACTGTTAATCTAAATGTTTTTGGCATTTTGTTTGTTTCATGTATCATAAATAACATCTGTTCCTTATGTTTCTATGAGCACTGAAACCCAAAATGCTCACAGACTGAAGAGAGAAACATTGAACAATCTAATAGAATAAGAGGACTGAAGTCAAGAGTACACTAAGCACGAGTGTTACTTGTGGTAAGTCAATTTAATATTCTGTTTTTCATGTCTTTTAATATTAAATAGAAGCGTTGGACTAATTTCTCTTATTCTCTCCTGCGCTATTATTTCATAACTTGTACCTAAAACTCTGCTAAATCCTTTGAGATGCAGCTGCCAAACAGTGGAAGTACACTTGTTCTGGGGAATTAAAGTTGCACAAAATGAAGTATTCATTAAAGTTTGTATCCTTTATCCTTCTCATAACCTCTTCTTTTGTTTTCTTTTGTTTTGTTTTTGAGACAAAGTCTTCCTTTATCTCTCAGGCTGGAGTGCAGTGGCACCATCTCGGCTCACTGCAACCTCTGCCTTCCAGGTTCAAGTGATTCTCCTGTCTTATCCTCCCGAGTAGATAGGACTACAGGCACACGCCACCATGCCTGGCTAACTTTTATATTTTTAGTAGAGGCATTTCACCATGTTGCTCAGACTGGTCTCAAACTCCTGACCTAAAGCGATCTGCCACCTACCTCAGCCTCCCAAAGTACTGGGATTACGGGTGTGACCCACCGTGCCAGCCCCTTCTCATAACCTCTCAAAAGAGACTGTGCTCTAGCATTCAGTGATTTTCTGTTTTTCTCAAAGAAGCAATAAAGGCTATTGAAATTTAAGTCCAGAAAGGGAAAAAATGGGAGATAATTGTGGTGAAATTATGTTAATAATTTAAGATACTCAATTTCATTTTTTTAATAAACAATTCTCTAGCCATAATTCAATTAATTATCATAATGTCCCTTCTAGGAAGTTAAGTTGCTGGCATTTTTTGATTAAAAAAAAAAGCTAAATGTCACTCTAAGAGGTACCTCTCCCAGCTTTATTTTTAACACTAAATGCCCTTTGCTTAGAGTGTGATAAAATATTGCAATAACACCACATATATGCTTTTCATGTGGTCAGAAATTACATTGTCTTCAGGTTTATTTTATGAATCTAATCTATCAAGAAATATAATTCTGTACTACAGTTTAGTAAATTCAAGCTCTTTTAGTTTTCCAAATAAATAAGAATTTAATAACTAAATTGACTTTACCAGCTTTCATGAGCTTATCAGCTCTTCCATTAATTTACTGTGTGGTGTTGCCCTAGTTCTTTAAGTTTTTTGTTCCTCACATTCTCCTTTACAAATGGTTGACAATTAAATTATCCTGTTAATATTTTAATTTCTTAGATGCATTGTACAAACTTGAAGTAATTTTGTTGTCATTATGCCTAATCTTTATTGCTTAAAATGAAAAGTGCCGTGGAAACAATGACTAGATGTTTCATACTCCAACGTTCTAACACTTCCTCAAGTTTGCAGAAATGTGTGTGCAAAGCATACATCTCAATAGGTATCCCTTCCTAATTATTTTGTTTGCCATTGAAGAACAGAATTATGGATAGAACAGAAATAAAGTTCAAAACTTTCTTTAGAAATTTTAGGTATATATAAATTCATAGAGTGCTAGAACTGGAAATGACCCTAGTAATAATCCAGTCCTGCTCTCTCATTTATAAATGCATTAAAGCTGTGTAGGATAGCGATTAAGCAAAAGTATCTGGAGACAGATAGACCTGGGTTGGACGACTGACTCTACCACTGAAGAACTCTATAGACTTAGCCAAAACCTAGACCCTGATCTTTTTAAGTTTTATAATTGAGTTACTCATTTCTAATTTGTCAAATTATTGGCATTAAAAAAGACAATGAATTCAAAATACTTGTATGGAGAATAAAAGAAGGAGGAATATGGAATTAAAAAATAGAGTGATGTGCTTTTCTTTCCACAGATCTACCAGATTTTTTTTAACTACTATTGTTCTTTCATTCAATTTTCCATTTCTCTTCTCTTTCTCCTCTTCTAGACTGGGCCATGGATAAGGAGTTTATAGGCACTGGCCTGTGGATATGTCACTTTGCCTCCATATCTGTTAACCCTCATTGCAGTAGTTTCCATTGAGACCTATAAAATGAACAAGTTTGAGGAGAGAGCCAATTTGACAAAGATCACTTTCTCTTTGTGTTACTTAAAGCCCCAGCAGACTGTGGCATTCAACTACTCTGGTCTTCTTCATTAGTGCCATATTGTGTTGTTAATATCTCTATTAGCACTTCTTTTCTTGGATTCTAATTATCTGCTGATGTTTCTTTTCACTAGTCTTGAGTTCCTTGAGGGCATAGGGTATATATTACTTTTTTTTTTCTTTTAAATTCTAGTGCAGTTTTGGCACATGATAACTGCTCATGATGAATGGATAAAGTTTACGTTTCAGATTAATAATGGAAAATATGTATATAAAAAGAGGAAAAATAGAAAGCCTTGCATACGATGTGTATTTGAATTGGAAATCAATCTATGAAGTTGCGAGAGCTTGACATACATAATTTATGGTCATGACACTTGATAAGTTTGCAAGTGTTTAGCATGGCCCTGTCTATGTGGACTCTCTTTTAAGCTTAATGATTACACTTGATTTGCTTGATATATGAAGAGTGTGATGCTTTCTTTGACATTGGTTAATCTTTGGATACTTTGGTTTTAAAAAACTGCATACTTCAGCTCAATTGCTATTCCCAATGTGCTATAGTCTATTGATCTCTTAATATGTGCCAGGTACTGTAAAAGAATCTCATGTCTTACATTTTAATACTTAAAATTATAATAAAGGTGTTTTGGTCTCCCTATTTTTCACCTAGTACATTGAAGCATTCTGGTGAAAAATGACAATACTACTTTTGTAGATAATTTTACAAGTATATTAGTGGGATTTTTTTTCTCCAATGTGACCTGCTAATTAATTTCCTAACGGTCTGTTCTAAATCTGTTTTTGATAATAACAATGAGATAAGAGCCAGTAAATGGACAATTGCTAGAAAGATGAAATAGTATGAATAATGCACATACTGGTTAATAGACCCATTTAGATTGTCTGTGGGACAATAGCAAGAGCACTCCACCTTCATCTACAATCCCCTACATGTTGCTTCTAAAAAAGACTCACACACAGAAAGAGGTGAATGATATAACGAGGGGCATTTGTTCTTAAGAGGGTTACTGCAACAAATTCACTAACGTAAACAAATGCCTTGTATTAATGTAGTGCTTCTCAGTATTCTCAGCCCTTTCTCACAAATGAATTTGTAATACATAGGATAATAGAGAAAAGCAACAAAGCATTCTAGTGCAGACACAAGACAGAGTTGGATTCAAATTCTGGCTCTCCCCTTCTTTGTTTACTGTGAGTAAGTCATATGATCTGTCTCGTTGTCTTTAAAGTGTGAGGCAAGTGTCTTAATAACATCTTTCTCAACAGGCTTTATAAAAGCAAACATATTATATGAGTTGTAATGACCCATTCAGGTAGACAAAGGTGGTATTTTGGGTCCACTAGAGATGAAAACAAACAAACAAACAAACAAACAAAAACCTTTGAAGAAGGTGAGATTTATTTTTAAAAATATAGTGCATCTATAATATACCAAATACTGTATTAGGCAGTAGAGGAGTCAAGAAAAATATATCCCAATGCATAATGTTCAGATATCTCTATCACTGGGCTAATAAGATATAGTTCTGATGCCGCAAACAACTTTTTTCCAGTATGTTATATGTCAGAGGCTATTTTACGTACTTATATATATTTATTCATTTAATTATCACAACAGCCCAATAAGCTAAGAAGTATTAATTGCTGGTGCAAAAGTAATTGCGGTTTTTTCCATTACTTTCAATGGCCAAAAATGGAATTATTTTTGCACCAACCTAATATTATTGTCACTCGTTTATAGATAAGAAAATCAAGGTTGCCAGAGTTTAAGTAACTTGCCTAAGATGGTGTAATTAGAAAGTGCTGGGGGGAAATAGGGAAGGGACAGAGGGGGGTGGGGAGTTGGGGAGAGATAGCATGGGGAGAAATGCCAGATATAGGTGAAGGGGAGGAAGGCAGCAAATCACACTGCCACGTATGCACCTATGCAACAATCTTGCATGTTCTTCACATGTACCCCAAAACCTAAAATGCAATAAAAATAAAAATAAAAATAAAAAAAGAAAGCGTTTGGGTGTTAAAGATCACCTTTATAGTCCATGCTTTCTGCTATGAAATATTACCTCTTTTGTGTTATTTCCACACTTGCATAACTTCTTAGAGAAAGTGGATAACAACTTATGATCCAGTTGTCATGGGTGAATATTTATGCATCCTTCTTTACTCAAAATACATAGAAATGACATGCTTTTTAAAAAATAAATAAGTAGTCATATTAAAAAAGAGAGAAAAAAAACTTTCCATATATCAGAAGGCCCTTAGTAATAAGAGGGTATTGAAGTTGGGCAATGTCATAGAGTGGGAATCACATTCAATTATTTGAATATTTCTGCAGAAACTTGGGCCACCTACTGCAACAGCAGAATCTAGTGCTATACATAGCAAAGGTCAGGAGCAATGCTCCTAACCACTGACCATAGTTGGAACAGCACTAACCGTATGTCCCATTTTGAAAACCAGAAAATTTGTAGTTGCCTGGGTCTCTGTAAATCAGAAAATTATATATACTACTTAAGGAAATAGCACAAAGTTTTCTAGAAGAAAAAAATAAGTTCTGGATCTTTTCTCACCATGATATATTATGCAATTAACATCACCCATCTGAGCCTCAATTTCCTCATTTGTACAGTATGCATCAATGCAGCCTAATTGATAGAACTATTGCAAAGATTAAACCAAGTTATTTATATATATATATATATATATATATATATATATGTATACACACATGGAAAAATTCTAGACACATGCTAATCACAAGTATTTGTTAATATTAATAGTAAATTATTTATATACTTTAACAATTTTAGTAAAAATATTTTAAAAGGTGTCATACTCTTCTGACATTTTAAATAAATGTCACTGAAAACTCAAATAATGTTATTATAAAATAATATAAATTTAGATTCTTAAAGGATTTTGGAGGTCATCAAATCAAACTCCCAAAGTATAAAGATATAGAGATGAAGGCCTGGAGAAGTAAGTGATTCCCTGTGGATTTCCTGATCCAGACTGAGGATCTATTGCAGAGCACTGGTGGCATCAGGCCATTAAGATGGTGCCATTTTACTTTCATGATGGAGGGCTGTATGCCTCCAATGTACAATGAGTTCATAATTTTGAACCTGATGTTTATATTCTTTTGTCTTACTGCTTCTCAGAAGCTGTCATTTCTACTTCTGCTATGATTCCAAAGTCCTCCTATTTCTTCATATTTTATTTCTCTTATCCAGTTTGGGCTAAGAAACAAATCAATTATCTGTACTAGATTTAATATATGAGTGAGTAATCTTTGAATGAAGATGTCGGGACTACTGTGAATAAAATGCTTACCTTTCAATTCTTTTACTTTGGTTTATTTATTTTGCCTATGTTCTACAGTTGAAGATGGTGGCAAGAGTTGGGAAGATTCTGGCCTGAGTGTAACATAGTTGCTTTCCTAAAAAATTAAGAAAAGTGAACTGCAAATGAAAGTGAGGCATTGCTACATAAACATTTGGGTAAATGTTAAAGTTAGACATTTAAAACAAGGTAATAAACCACCACCAAAACAACAAGAAGAAACAATCCCAGAATAGTAGCAAAATTATGGGATTTTAATGTGTTCAATTAGAACAAAAATGTAGAAGTTATACAAGAAAGTAGTCATGCAGTTCATTTTGTAATCATTGAAAAGCAAGCAATCTAATTTTAGAAATGCTAAGAATAGATATGTGCATATTATTTTTCTGACTCTGTATGTAAAAAGTCTAGTTTGGAAGACTCCCATTCAAACAAGCTTGCTGTAATTGGAGAACTACTCTCAGGCGTTCCCTCAGTGTTTACTCACATGCTCGCTAACATACACAGAAAGATGAATGAAGCTCAGGTTCTGGAAGATTTAAAACAATAATTGTCATCAATTTTTCTGGAACAGAAAGCATTAGACTGCCAAAATTGTGGGCTAAGGACATTATTAAACAATGAAACATAATCAAAAAGTGAAATTTTGTGGGATGCTCTTTAAAATATACCCATTTGATTACCAGCACTGTACACAACTCAAACTTTTCAACAGCGATTTGCATTTTTGCTTTGTTTTGTTTTTGGTGTAATAGCAGGTGTTTTATTTTTGTATTATCTAATATTTATTATAAGCAAGTTCATTCATGATTACATATTTCACAAATCAGATATGAAATGCTTCTAACCTTTGTTGTATCAATTGTATACCAATGCTTAATGCTAGGATATAAGATGATATAAAGATGATCCTGTCAATAATTATTACGTATATCAAACACTGTTCTAAGGAATTTACATTTATAAATTCATTTGATGTAGCATATGGAAATGAATTTTTAGCAAATAAATACTTTATGACAAACAAATGTGTCTTCTCCTGTATAACTCTTGCAACAGATTATGGCTCCTGATTTACACTGGATGCCCACATAGTTTAGGTCTCAGGATGTATTTGTGTTAGGCTATTGTCTCTTTTAGTTGCAAATCCACCCTTCTATAGTTTACTTTGTAATGCTGGTGCTGATCTGCACAGCTTTCCTTTCTTCTTTTAAGATGCTTCCTACTCAGTTCTGAGAATAGAAGGCAGGATAGGGAGACAAAAAGCAGGAGAAAAAGGGAAGAAGAGACTTCCTCAATTCATCCTAATGTTGTTCCTGCATGGGGACTGTCCTGATAATGGCCCTCTAGCCCAGTAGCAGCAGTGTAACAGACTCTAAATTCTTACTATATTTCCAGGGTTAGCCTCATTGGGATAATATGGATATTACTTCCTTCTTAAAGGTTTGGGCCCCAGCTTCTTGGGGATCTTCTCCCATGAAGATAATCCCAACCTCTTTCTTCTTTTGTGACCCCAGCCTTAGGAATGGTAGCTATTTTTCCTTCTGGAATGCACTTGATGCCAAAAGATTCTGGGATATATTTGGTCATGTCTATGCCTTTTAATGAAATACATCCTCGCAAATGGGAAATGAAATACTAATAATTCATGACATCAAGTTACATCATAGTTAATTAAAATAATCACTTCTATTCATTATAATGCAGTAAAGTACACTAAGTCTTCTACACTTAATTATTATAGCAGCTATGATGACTACAAAAACTGTGGGTGGGATGGCCTCTTCTGACTGAAGAATCTACAGACAGAAAAGTCTAAGTTTAGCATTTTTAATTCTCAGTTTGAATGAAAAAAGAACAAAAGTGTTCCGATGGCAGCCAAAGCAATTTCTTAGTTTTTGTAGCTGCAGGACTGTCTTCTCTTTAAAAAACAGAGGCATATTTTATTTGTGCTAATTGTAGAATTTCAATATAAATTGAAATCTTACACTTCCTATGCTACTTAGGAAAAATTAAGGACATGAATTGTGAAGAAAAATGAAGCTGAAACTTGTATGGTGACATCTGAGTGAACTCAGTTAATGCTGAGAATCTTACAACTCAAGAATTTCTAAGATTTTCTTACTAGTGAAAGGAATCCATCTTCCTGCATGTGACAAGACTTTGGATTAAGACCCTTCAGTAACTCTGCCAGGTAAAGAACTCCAAATTAACCAGTAAGATGCTGACTAAGAGAAAAGGGTAGTGAAGGAATTTATAAATATCAACTACAGCCATGAAGACTATAGCACATATACATATCTTAATCTTTACTGGTTATCCTTTTCATAGATATAGATACATCTGTATATGCATAAATGTCAAATAGATATTTAGATATATTTTCATTTGCATGTATAAAAAGGTCTCAACTGTCACCTTACTATTTTATGTAAGTTTTTTTTTCATCTTAGATATTTGATACAGTTTGGCTGTGTCCCCTTCCAAATCTCTTCTTGAATTGTAGCTCCCGTAATTCCCACGTGTTGTGGGAGGGATCGGATGGGTGATAATTAAATCATGGGAGTAGGTCTTTCCCATGCTGTTCTTGTGATAGTGAATAAGTCTCATGAGATCTGAGGGTTTTATAAAGAGGAGTTCCACTACACAAGCTCTCTTGTCTGCTGCCAAGTAAGACGTCTCTGGCTCTTCCACCATGATTGTGAGGTCTCCCAGCCATGTGGAACTGGGTCAATTAAACCTCTTTCCTTTATAAATTGCCCACTCTATGGTATGCCTTGATTAGCAGCATGAGAAGACACTAATAAAATATTTTGTAACTGAGTCTTTAGGAAACAGAATATTCAGGTAGGACTGTGATTGTGAAAGAGTACCATCACTCAGAAATAGATACTGTGATGATTGCCTAGAAATGGATACTGTAACTGTTGGGATTTTGTGTACCTCCTTTTTGGACAAATGATGAGAGTATATTTGTTTGTATGGAAGATACTTTTGTGAAATAGTATAAATATTATTAATATTAAACTGTTGTGAAATAGTATAAATATTAATATACACAGAAGTGTGCATACAGTACTGAATAACCAAAGGAGAAAGCTATACTAGTTAGTAAGCACTTATCTGTCAGCTCTATATCCAACTTCTATCTCTATTTTAGTGATACCTGGGCTGGAATTCTGTAATTTTCATCTCTTCTCTGACACAGGATTTCTGTGAGGTTCTGCTTATACCAGAGGAGTCAGACAGGAAGACAGGAGAAAAAGGAAAGAAATTGCATCTCTTTCATTAACTTACTTTTTCTCTCGAAAAGACTCACACACAGAAAGAGGTGAATGATACAACGAGGGGCATTTGTTCTTAAGAAGGTGACAACCTTTCACCTTGTGACAACAGTTGGTTTCAGTCTCCAGTTTTTTTGCATTCCCAGAATCAGCCTCATTGTGTCCTCCCAGAGTTATCAGTTTCAGGCAAGCAGCCCTTCTTCAGACGCTGAGCCCAACTATGCAAGTGTTCTCCTTCAGGCTCCTGAGATTTTAGCAGCCATGGACAAACCACGGCGGTCTGAGGCCTGACTCAAAGGAGACCCTCCTCAGAGGGAATAGAATAAATAGTGTCTACTGTGGTGTTGTCGAAATTGTTTTCTGGAAAACGCTACTCCCAGGATTTCCTCCATGCAAAATGATACTTAGAATTACATGAATTTGGGAAATGTTAACAGTATTAGAGATTTATAGTGCACATAAGTATCATCACGGCTGTGAGAAGTCCAGCAGAAAAGACATTTGTTTCACTCTGACTCAACATCTCTCCTCCAGTTTTTTAACTAGGGAAACTGTTTTATTTTCACTTAACCACTATTACCATCCCATGAGATACATTGGGAAACAGCATTCTCTGGAATCCTGAGAATCTGAAAGTTTTACAATTGAATAAAGTTTTTCCTTGAAATATCCCTTCATAGGGGAGGAATACAAGGTCTATAATTCTTTCCTTGATTTTATCTATCTGTTCCAGCTCTAATGCTGACGGAGCGTAATGAATGAGATGTAGAATGAATGTTGAGGAGGGACATAGGTAACGTCAGAACCCCAGGAAAATTATTACAAAAAGTGACATACGAGTGAGACAATACTAGAAAATATAAGAGGGGAAAAAGAATAGGGTCATATCATATTAGATGAGGACATGTATAGGTATGGTTAAATGAATAAGCTATGGATTCACAGTGCTTGAGTTTATCAGTTACAGCACTTGAGTGCTCTTTGATTTTGAACAAAATTATTCATCTTCTTTAGCCCTAGTTTCTTCATCTTTTAATGGAGATAGTAGCAGTATATTCTTTACAGGTTTGTGAAGTAGATTAAATGTGACCTAACACATAAGATGATTAACACCCACCTGACATTCAGTTATTGAATATACCCTGTATAATTACACCAATTTTATTTAGATAGAAAAGAATAATTACAAAATAAACATACATGGTTCAAAATGAAAGGGTCTTTAAAGGGCATCTAATCAGCTCCCTCATTCTATAGATGAGAATATAGCTGATTCTCCCAGAGACAAAGATATTGTACTAAGGAGCTAAATAATACAGAAGTTGGACAGAGACCTCAGTCTCTTCACCCTTAGTAGAGTGCTGTTTCAATTAAACTTAAAGTTGTTTAGCTATAGTATGTTTGCATTTTTCTGGGTCAAAGTAAGAGTAGTAGTATAGAAAAAAAAACTTTTTCTGAGTTCTGGTCTCAAGGTTATCCCTCTGATGTTTAAGACCCAAGAGCATATAATGAGGGGTTTGTCTGTTTGGACAAATCATACCCCATGCTTTCTCCTACTCTTAGTTTCTACTTCCCCGAAACAATTCTATGTGGGAGAAATACTGTTACAGTGAAGCATCAGGAAAGAATGGGAGTAATAGAAAGGGAGAAGAGTAGTCTTATTCATTGTTTCATTGTTGATAGAGCAGGAAACAGAGCAAAGATTAACTATTTGAATATTAAATTCAAGTATTTTATCAGGGCTAGGAAACTGAGTCTGGTTGTCCCATTGTTCATGGGGCAATAATATTGGGGTAGAGATAACCACTTCACTTCTCCATACTTCTCCTCTAGTTTCAAGAAACATCCAGAGAACCATGTTTACTGTTGTTTTATTTAGTGTCATAATTAGAAATGTGGAAAACACAAGGGATAACCGTAGTCATAATCTACAATGCTTCCTTATAATGACTACTCTTTTTCTACAACCTCATAGAATTATGATAAATGTATTATTTTAAAAGGAGAATTTAGTAGGATGAAACACATTGAATTTTAGTCCAACTACAGCTATGTACATATGTGTACATAATTTATGAGCTATGTATAATTTATATGTATACAAACACCACATTTATTGAGGTAAAAGAGCACAGCGAGGTTAAAAACAAATGGCTAAGCTCAACGTGGGCTTTACAATGCCACTGAAAGCCATTTTACTAGCATAAAGGCCTCCAACATGCTGGTATTAACCTACTGATAAATATGTAGACTGTATTTATATTTTGCTCTCTTGGGAACTAAGCCAGACTAAACATATTTTAAGGCAACCTTTGGAAGTGTCAGCATTTCTTATTTTATCTGCCTTGTGGTAAATGTTATTCACAGTGACAATTAAAAATATTGAACGATGAAGAACAAAGGTTGACAAATTCATCCTGAACCCATTTTATCCTCATAAAGTTTTTCTCTAACATACAGAAAAGTCATATTTTTCAGCAATCTTCAACTTTCTATTTTGAGGAGTAGCATTATTGCTTTTTTGCTCACACATGCTTACTGAAGCTGCGTTACAGGTTTCCAATTTAATTTCACGTTCTGAGAAGCATCTACACAAGTCTCAATGCTATTTAAGAAAGTAACACACAGGAAACAGGAAACAAGAACTTATAGAATACAGGCTGTCCTGGATGCAAGCTATTCAACACTGCTGCTCACTTCCATTGTATCTTTGGAAAGATAAACTATCCAGTACACAAGGTTGAATCCTGCAAATGCAACTGGGAAGAGAATTCGAGAATACTGGTCTATTTTACTGGTGCCTCCAAAGGCTGGCGAGAGTGGTGGGGGCGTGACAGGTGTAGTTTGTAGGATGGGCGCTCTAGTGAGAACTTTATTGGCCTCAGGAGATGACACTACTGGCAAGGACAGAGAAGTGATTCTTTTCTTCAGATGATATTTGGAATCAGGATGCTGTGGAAAGAAGACAAATATTAAGCCTAAATAAAAGAACAGATGTTGCTTAATTGCTTATTTATTTGTTCTTTCACCTTTGACAAATATTTATTGACTATTTACTTTCTATGTAAGGTCAAACATCAACGAATTCTCAATAGTATGTGATGGTGTTACTTTTCCAAGTAAGGCTTAAAATACACTGTGAAAGAATTTACTTGCTTCCATCTGACATTCTATTACTCAATATATCATCAAATGACACAAAGCATGTCCCATGTCCTAGAACCTATGATAAGCGTTGTATCGTTAGGGAAAGACGAGCCAGGTTGCAGAGGCATAGCCACTTCTGGTTGTGCATTAGTCTGTAGAGCAATGAGTGTGGGCAATGGTGTGTGCTGAGAAGAGGAGTGAATTCCAATTTGGAATATATGGACAATTAGTACAAAATATCACAGCTTGGTTTATTAATACCATTCTTCTATACATATTCCCAGCCTACATTCTCATCTTTGCACACTCATAAGCTTGAATTAGCTAAGATTAAAAAAATAAAATAAAATTAGCATATGTATGTCAAAGGCCAGTGACAAGGAATAAATATCCTTAAATTGAATTGGATGACTGTTCATGCTTTGAAATATACCTGCCTCTTAGCTCAGAAATTCTATATTGTACACTTCTTACTTCCCATTCAGAACTTTCTAACTGGTCTTTCCCTATCCTCAGTCACTGAAAATGATTCATTTACTAAACTCAGAATTGTTATATGCTCCTTTTTATCACTAAACCTCCTGTTTCACTGAAATCATAAGACTATCAATTATAGTCTTGAAAGGGGGGATGTTTAACACAATAACTGGCAAGTGAGGTTCCCCTCCAGAGAGGGGAAATGCCTTGTCCATGATGGCAGGGCTAGCGACAAATTCTACTGGTCAATTTCATGCTAGTTTCATCCCAATGTTTTTCTCATCTTTATTCTATAAAGTATTGGGCCTAGTTCAGAGTCTCTGATTCTGTTTGATTTAGATTCCTTTCATGCTGTTGGAGTCTAGGGGGCCTTCCTCTGATTCCTATCTTTTCTTGTCTGCATCCTGTAACAATCACCCTCCTTGTGACCAGCTTCTCCTTGCCGGGGCTCTGTCTTCAAACACTTGCTGTGCATTACCCCTGATCTTGTAAAATGGCCTTGTTTCCTCCCTGGCAGCAAAATCACTACTTTGCTGCCTGGCAGGGTATGTGACCCATGTGGGCAAACTCCCGTGGTTTTAGCCAGAAACCCTGCGGCAATGGGATAAGACAGCTGCCTTCTTTGTGCTGGTTGAGCCACAGGACCAAAATGACCTGCCGATGTGGCGACATTTGGACTGCAGGGACAAAAACTCCAAAAACTTCTTTTCTATATTCCCTCTCCTGATTTTGCTATTTGATTTGCCATGAAACTTACTGGGTATCTAAATAATAATAGCTCTCATAGGGAGCTTAAGTTCACTGTTTTTAGGGGCCATGGAGAAATCTTTCTTTACCAAAAGCAAAAATGAACAGTATAGTCAAGATTTGATTTGAAAAAGCCATTGTGAATTCCAAACAAGGGCTATCGTTCTTATCTACTGGCCCAGTACAGTGGTATTCTGGACAGAATTAAGTAAGTCATAGGTTTTGGAGGTAGAAGAGAGTTTAAAATATTAGAAGGGCTAGTATGCTGCTCTTGAAGAGGAGAGGAGGAAAACTTTCTATTAAAAATAGATGAGCCGGGCACGGTGGCTCACGCCTGTAATCCCAGCACTTCGGGAGGCCGAGGTGGACAGATCATGAGGTCAGAAGTTCAAGACCAGTCTGGCTAACATGGTGAAATCCTGTCTCTACTAAAAATACAAAAATTAGCCAAGTATGATGGCAAGTGCCTATAATCACATCTACTCAGGAGACTGAGACAGGAGAATCACTTTGAACCCAGGAGGTGGAGATTGAACCATTGCACTCCAGCCTGGAGACAGAGCAAGATTCTGTCTCAAAAACCAAACCAAACCAAACCAAACAAAACAAAACAAAAAGATGACAGCTGAGGACTACCGTGCCCAGGGTCACCAGGCTGGTGGGGATAGAACTAGAGTAACTGTCTCAGTGCTTGCTGCCTCACCTAGAGAGCCTAGAACCATTTTCAAGAATTTTCTATCATGTTTCTCAAACTCTAAATTTTCACCTATTAAATATATTATTAAAATATTATCTACCTGAAAGAGCAAAAGTTGTCACTGTTTCAACCTCCAAAAAGAGCCATCCTCCTCCCACACATGGAACACCAAAATACTTTCCTCTAGCAAAAATTCCTAAGAATTACGATGGAGTAGAAAGAAGCCAGGCTTCAGAGCAGAGTTTCTTACTATACTCATTTTGACTTTTAACATCATGCATTATATGTCTGAAACATGTTTTTCTTTCCATTTTAGGTAGAACGAGGGAAGACATGCCTAGTTCATTGGAATAAAGCTGTCACTATAAAACTTTAAGTACCATAAAAATGTAAAGCCTTGCTTATTCTCCCCTCCTTTTTAGAGATGTTGTAGGTGCCATTATTTGTGAATCTGTGCATTGTCACAGTGTCACAAAAGACTTAGTGAGGATTGCCAAATAATTATGGTCCAGACGTCAGAAGTATCATTCAGGACCAAACACTATGAAAAATTTAAGTAAAATGGATGTTGTCATTTTACCTAAATTAAAAAATTAGAATTAAAATTAAATTAAATTGAAATTAAAGGTCTCCTACATTAGCATTCCCCTTTTCCTCATCTACTTTGACAAACAATCTCTGTGGAGGGTTCAAGGAGAGCCCGAAATCCCTAGATTACAGTTTCATAGCTACTAGTTGCTTGCAATATGATTTAAACACCTCATAGGTGCCATAGACTCTAATTCTCCCTAAGCTTCAAGTTTCTATCTGTGAAAGTAGAGACAAATATTAATTATTATGTAAGTCTTTTCCAGTGTTTTTAATAATTTGAGGAAAATGTCTGATATACAGATATATACACAAATATATACGTATATATATAAATATATATATTTACACACATATATATGCACATATATTTTTTGCTCAGGAATCTTAGCTATAATATTTTTTAAATCATTTGCAACATATGTCGGCTCCTCATTCTCACTACTCACCTATCTTTATTTCTTTTGTCTGAAAAAACATCTACCTGTCACCCATTTTTATCTTTCCCTCACCTCTTTTGATACCAAACTCATTAACACCTACCATCGATGATGACTCCAGCCTTTATGCATTTTTCGGCCTAGTTATTGTAACTGTTATAGATATTATTATTTTCTCTCTTGTAGATATAATTGTTTCTGTTGTGGCTTATCTCCTTTCCTAGCATGAAATCTCCTTAATGGTGGAAGACACGTTATTCATATGTATGAGCATGCCACAGTGCCTGGCAAGTACTTAGAACACAGTATTTGTTTAATAAACAAATGCTGAATCAACAAATGAAAAAAATCTAAACATTTCCCAAGATTTGTTGGAGGAGGTAGACAGAGGGGTGAAAAGTTTTATGATTATGTTACATTGTATTTTAATACAGTTTTATATTACATTATAAGTAACAGTTCTAAATGCTTATTGTTGACAAACATTATAAAGCAATTTTCAAATATTATTTCACTAATTTCTTCGAAAAATCCACAAAGTCATATTAATCTTCATTTGATAGATGAGCAAACGCAGGCTTAAGCAGGAAGCTCAGTCCTGCTCATAAGTAGCAGGACCTAAATTCAATTTCCCTCCGATGCCACAGGCCACACTCTGAACAATTATTATGCTATTCTTCCTATCAGCTTTAGGGTTTGGGGCACAGTTTCTTAAGCTCAGAACTACTGGCGTTTGGGGGCCAATTACTCTTTGTTATGAGGACCAACCCTGTGTCCTGGGATGTGGAGAAGCATCACTGGCCTCTACCTACATGATGTTGGCCACCTCCAACCCAAGTTGTATCTCCAGACACTGCCAAATGTCTTTTGGGGAAAAATAGCTCCCCATAGGAAATCACTGGCTTAGATTCACAACTGTCCCACTGCCCAGGAATGATTGGGGGAATTTCTAACAGGCTAAAGGAAACGCAAGAGGCCTGGCTACCCTACATGCTGGAAAATCAGCTGCTAAATAACTGGCAATTGGCAACACATGGAGATGGAACATCAGTTTAGGAGGAACACGTTGAATTTCTAAAATGAAAAGAAAGCCAATTTTGTGAGCCGTTTAAGCTACAGGTTTGCATCAGTCCCTGCCTGCTCTATTGTAAGCATAGCAGCTTCAGCTGATGGTAAAATAGGCTTTTGTCAGAGTCCAGATGAGGGCTCAGCTTGAGGCTGTCACTGTTTTGAGTGGAACACCTGTGGTTTTGAATTTTTCCAGGGCTCCCCTGCTGCTGAGTGCCATCTTGCTTTAGGTATTTATAGAGCACTGCTTTGTTTCAAGTAGCGCTATATTGCAAATGTAGTTTAAGTCAAACTGAACTTTATGACAATCAACTATATGATAGAAGAAGAAGGTGTTTAGGAAGTATGTAGACAAATCTGTATATGTAATTCAATGAGTCTAATATTTTTAAAAGGTGAGGGCAATAGGTTACCTCTCAATAGAGATATTCTAACCAGGGTAGCCCTACTAAGGAGACAAACCAAGCATTTGTTTTTAGAAAGAGCAAAGAGGGGCAACACAAACAAGAGAAAATATTTTTTTGAAAACACTTAGTATTGATAGTTTTCAAAAGTCATCATATTAATCATTATGGGGAAAATTAGAACTCTGTTGGATTTTCTTGTGTTTGTGTTACAGCCGGTAGAGTTGAAAACAGACACAACTTCAGAATTTCTACAGACAAGCAGCTTATTGGAAGCAATGTATTAAATAGTTGATCCATGGTGCTAGGGAACATGTCTAGAAAACGTATTAGAATGTTTGGAGGGTTGATCATCAAGTATTGGGTCGGGATTTGATAGAAGGTATGGGGAAGGGATAATCACCTACACCCCTCATCTAATCCACCCTGCCTTCCCCAAAAATCATACAATGGCACAGCAAGAAGGGCACTGTGATCTTTCCGGTACGCAGAGTCTTTAATGGTCTTAATTCATTCCTTAACTGTAGGGAGTAATGAGAGTACTCCAAAAAAAATCTGTGCCATCTTTGGAGCAGGCAAGGTAAACCTTTCAGTATTCTATTCTTCACATCTCTCTACATAGAGGAAAGCAGCATGGTAATGGCCCAGTACACCTTGTCACCTTAAAAAGGAGCACAGGAAGGGCATATACCTTATTTCCCTCTCTATGCCCAAGTTTCTACCAATTGGATTAGACCTCCTAGCACAGAGCCAGGCTAATTTCTTTTCTGTTCTCAGCTTAGACATCACTCTACTAGAAAGGAAAACCCCTCCAGACTGAGTTAGACGCTTTTGCATGGCTCTTCTGCAGCCCACTATATATCTCTAATAGGCTTTATCCCAAGGTATTATGAAGTTACATTGATCTCTCTGTCTTCCTGCTGGACAGGAAGCTCCATGAGGCAAGAGGCCTTCACTAATATATCCTCAGCATTCTACAAAAGGCCTGGCACATCAAGACACTTATCAAATACTTGTGGTATGAATAATCAGGGATGCCTAATTAGTCAGTAAATAGGTGTCAGATGAAAAGGAAAAAAAGAAATGAATAAATAATGCAAAGAGCATAAATATAGTTATTGTCCTGCCTAATGAAATTTTGGTCAATTTTGTGTTATATAATTTACAAAAAGCATCACACCCATGTAAAGAAGAGAAGTTACATTGAGAGTAATGACACTCCTCAAAGGAGTGCAGATGGTACGGGTGAGTGATTGACTGTCAGGAACATAGTGATGAGGGCTTCAACCTTTCAAAAAACAAAGAAACTAGCAAACTATGCCAAAAGGACCAAAGTTGGCCTTACATGCAGAATAGTTACAGTTATACTCCAGACATGTTAATAGGCACTGAAACTCATGAAGACAGAAATAACTCTCTAATGCTAAGGTAGCATACTAGATTAATTATTTCTACAACAATAAGAAAAAATCACCATATAAGCAGGAAAAACACTTGAAAATTTCTTTTCCAGAAATAATAATAAAAAAACATACGATTCCATATGTCTTAAAAACGGAAAGATAATTAATCTATAGAGGATTTCTGAAGATTAAGCTTTAAGGTGGCTTTTTGGGTTTTAGGCCTGGATTTTAAATGCTTGAATTTCTTTATTAATATTATGCTTCAAGATCAGAATCAAAGTGATAAAATGAATAAACTTTACCCACATTCATTGTAAGTAGTTTCCTGTGAAAAGCAATGAACATATTAAAATATACAACATAAAATCACATGAAATATCCAAGCACTTAATTTCATTTCAGCTTCACCACATTAGTTTGCTATTTCAATGTCAAACTTATTCACATAATGTTGTTTTGATTACAACTGAATAGGTATTTTTAAATGTCATGGTATTTGGAAGAAAATGTCTTGCAATCAAAATATACCATTGTGTAGTATAAATTGCAAATGCATAATTTATGTTTGTTCCTCTACATCATATAAGACGACGACATGCCAAGGTTTAACATAAACAAATATAATGCAAATGTCCTGTGTAATCACCTATATTTAGTTTTCATACCTTCAAGATCTACATTGTTTGATTTAGTCACTTTTGATTTTATGTTTATTTTTACACTTCAGCCTTTTAAAATCAGAATTTCCCTATGTATTCCTTTAAAAAATATTTTGGGTAAAACCAGATTTATAAATATAATTTTTCATAAGAAAAAAATGCTGCCTGCAGGAAAAAAGTACTTGGGGATTATTTACACGCCATTTTTTAAAATCTAGCTTCCTAGAGAAACTACTCATTATATGTTACTATTTTAGGTTTATGGAAGACAGTTTATATTGAAACCTGGAATCTTAAATTCCACCTTAAATTAATAAATTATACCTTTAAAATAATAGCCTGAGGGAGTGATTATGTTTTCTCCAAGGATTTGAAATCATACTCTTTTCAGTATTGCATATTTTAAAAAAGGCAAAACAAAAAATTTGGTCTTTCTTTTTATTTCGATATCTGACCTATAAGCATATTCAAAAGCAACCTTTTTTTCTGTTTTTGACCATCTTTTACCTTTTTATTTTTACTTTCACTACATTACTCAAATAAGAAACTGGTAAGCTGAATTCTGATAAGCACTTTTTTCATTTATAGATATATATTAATATATATATGATCTATGGACAATATGTAGATTATATACTTATATGCATACAGATAGCCTGTAACAGAATCACTTATTTCTACAAACATGAAATAATTCTCAGAAACCTTTAATATTGTGGACCAAGTTTGCAGACTAGCATATTTTGTTATAAAATTTATATTTTAGTGACCTTTCAAACTATACATACATAAAAAAAAATTCTTAAGTCAAAGGAAGAATTTTTGGAATGAACTCAATTACATTCTCAACATGTTTTATCCTGTGGTATGCACTCTGATATGTTTCAGTTTTTAAGGAATTATTGGGGAGGGTGACCTCAGCCTCTGTAATATTGTGGATATCAGAGGTTCTTCTTCTTCTTCTGATTATTATTATTATTGTGGTATTATTACTACAGATGCAGGATCTAAATGTGTTGCCCATGATGGAGTTCGGTGGCATGATCATGGCTCACTGTAACTTCAAAATCTTGCATGCAAGCCATTTTCTTGCCTCAGTTTCCTGAGTAACTAGAACTGCAGGCATATGTCACCACCACCAAGTAATTTTTTTTTTTTTGCAAATATGTGGGTCATCCTGCTATGTTGCTCATGCTGATTTTTAACTCCTGGCTTCAACTGATCCTCCCACTTCAGCCTCTCAAAATGCTGGGATGACAGGCATAAGCCAGCATACATGGCTTATACAAAGTTTTAAATCAATTCCTAGATTTTCTACCAGCTAGAAACTAATATTTTCCCTCTTGTAGACACTTGTTTTCCCACTTGTAAAAGGAGATAATTAAACTGGATCACTGAATGTAATTTTTTTCTTTTTTCCTCATTTTTAAAATGAGGACTAATAAAAAAACTTGTTTAAATTGTATATTTCTACATAACATGGGGATAGCCTCTCATTTCTTGGAGAAAATACAAATTCTCAAACAAGTTTCTTAGTTTATCAAAGACAAAAATTTCAATAAAAATTATCACCTTTTTAGTCAACAAGTGCCTGAGATTTTGAAAAGTATTAAACATATAGCTTTTAACTTTTATCATAAAGTTAAACTGAGGATTACTGGGCTGCATGTAGTTTTCAGGTATGAAAATGCTTACTAGAATTGATCAATTGTAAAAATATTTTCAGTTCAAAGTATCTGCCTTACTTGACGTCACAGAGCAAAGTGTTCCTCTTTTCAAAGAGCTACTCATTAAGATTTGCATTAAAATAAAAATGTATGCTTGTCAGTTTTATCATTCATTAAAAGAAGTATGCTCAGCTTAATTGTTTTTATAATTTACTTGTATGCAAAATTGAAATCTGGGGCATATTAATGGCCCTTGAAATATTAATGTTACCATTTGTTTCTTATTCAAAAACCTTGAGCTTAGCCATAGCAAAATTAACAAAAATTTATAACTATTTCTCACTAAATGTAAGGCATGGAATATAAACTCATTGATATACCTATATTTAATTTACAAATGTGAGTATGAAAATGTTTTAATATGAATCAAATTCTTGGGTTATGATTCCACATTCAGAGAATCTATTACTCATTATTCACAGATGCCTTGCCCTCTTGAAATAAAGCAGCAAGCAGATTTCTAAGAAAAACTGTCCATTCTGTAGAAGTCCCTGTTTCTTTCCTGCAGACTCTGAAACCTCATTAGCAAAAAACTTTTTTTACTTTATTCTCCCTAGTTGGTGTAAGTGATCCTGTTCTAAAGAAATATCTAAAGGCTAAGAATTTTCTAGTCTCCTCTGAGAGCCTGGAATCTGCCAGTATAAGAGAGGATGATGAAAGAAGAATGCCAAAAGTTTAGAGCAAAGATAAATGAAGGATTGTTCCTTAGCTTTTCTCTGTGAAGTTGGAACAGAAACCAACCTTGCTGTTGAAACTAGAGTTATATACCTGTGCTCAACTCATATTACTTTTGGACACTTTAGTTGTTTCTGATCATTATTTGGGCTGCTTTTTCCTACAGTGGGTAACTATAGAAAAAGCAAACAATTACCAGAACAACCTCTGCTTCCAAAGGTTCAGTAGCTTTTGATATTGTCACTGGGGGTGGGGATGCAATCTGTGCCTTCCTTTTGGCCTTCTGTGTCTGAAGATTGGTGAAGTAGTTGACAGCTGCGAACTCGATAAGAGCAGAGAAGACGAAAGCAAAGCAAACAGCTATGAACCAATCCATGGCAGTGGCATATGACACTTTTGGTAAAGAGTGCCGGGCGCTAATGCTCAAAGTGGTCATAGTTAAAACAGTGGTAATCCCTAAAATAAAAAAAATAGGAAATTAGTACTGGAAATCCTATGGCAAAAGCAAATGAGAATGTGTCAGTAGAGAAGATAAAACACTCTGCCAAGGCAAAGTAAGTTTTTAAATTTTTTTTGTATTGTAATTGTTCATAATTATTATCATAAGTAGTATCATTTCTATATTTAGTTAAGTATCTTTCAATACTTTTTAATACTTAGTGGAGTGAAATCTTTTCAATACTTAGTGAAGTGACTTATACATTATAACTGCTCAAAAAATTTTGAGTTTCCTGAATTGAACTAGTTTACTGTAAATTTAAGTCATAAATAGTTCTAGTTGTTTAGGCTTGAGAGATCTTGTAACAAATTATTATCACTTAAAAAAAAAAACCTTAAATTTCAGATCAATTTTACCAGCTAACATCTTAAATAATAGTTAATAAATAAATCTGGTGTAAATATTAGCATAAATTTAGGTTATTCAATTCATTTATATTTCTAACTAGATTTTAAAGTATAACATTTACTCATTAGAAAATGAGATTTATCACTCACTTGCTGGCAGTTTTCTTCTTGAACTATGATCTGGGAATTTATACAGTTAGGAAATGCATAATATTGATGATTGACATCATTATGTTGGCATTCTTTTGTAATTTTCAAAAAGATCTATTTTAACATAGTATATCTGAAAAATCAAGATTCATGATTTCAATTCAATTCAGGCCTGACTTATAGACTACTAAATTTATAATCATGAAAGCCAGGGAAAGCATTGGATTTTGTCACCAATGTTTTCAGCTAAAGCTCTTTTTTTATTATTTAATTTTGCTTTATCAAAATTAGTAGTGATTTTATATGTAAGTGAAACTAAATATGTAGGTTGAATCATAAAAATTCATGAAATGACAATTTTATATGGTTCAACCTAATAAAAGGAAGATACAACTTATGTATTAGTGTATTCAGTATCTTAATCTTTTGCTTTCATGGATTTACATGCAGTTTTTATCTTTCTGCCTTTCCTCCGTTATGACAAAGAAAATCAAGATAAAGTACTGCAAATAGGACATATGAAAGTCATAGGAAACTAGCCAGAATTCTTGCTGAGACCAATTTTTTGTTAATTCACCACACAACTTGTGATATAATGACAGTGATTTTGCATGATACATATGTCTGGATGAGACAGGAACCTATTTTCTTTGTGGATTGAAAAAGTGCACCAGTGTGAATATTTACTCAAAATACACAAGCAATGAAAGGTGGAGGATGAATGTACGTGAAGTACAAAATGTAAGACATACCAAAAACAGTTCTTGCTGGGACAGACTCCTTATTAATCCAGAAAGACACCTGGGAAAGAATGACTGTCATAATGCAAGGAGTGTATATCTGTATCATGAAGTAGCCCATCTTCCTTTGCAAGTGGAAATAAACTGTCATTATAACATATTCACCTGTTGGAAGACACATATGTCAGTATTACTACTGCTGACAGTCTGCAAAAAGAATGCAGTTGAATATAAATCTTGACAATTTTTGAATTAATGTGGGCCAGAAGAAAATAAACAAAGGTACATTTCAGTATATGAGAAAGCTACTTGATCAGCAAAAGATAGAACAAAAAGACACACCAGGTCATTGGTTTCAGTAGGTTCTTTATATCATATACATAAAAAAAACTACTTATTCCAAGATTACACAAATCTTTATATGCCTGGTTGCAAAATGAATTTTAAGGGAAGCTACTCATCACTTCAAAACAGCATGCTTATCTGAGAATGGCTAATGCAAATGAAAAATAAATAGATATTTTGAAAATGTGCACTGGAGTCATCTTGCAGGATTATTTCCATCCCTTGGTCAAATGCTTACCTGTGTTAGATTTAATTGTCTCACTAGATACTGTTTGTCCAATCAGATCGTACTGGAGAAGGCTTGAAGATTCTTCTGGGACTTCTACTGAATAAAGTGGTCCTTTTTTCCATGTATATATGATTTCACTTTTGGGATAAGCATCTAAATATTTGAAACAAATTAAATATAGCAGTGACTGACTTGTTGTCTTTTTTTTCTTCAAAATGCATATTGTCTATAAAAAAGGAAATAAAACCATAAATTTTATTTAATGTTTTCTTTAATCTTAATGACTAAAGCCTCAATTTATGAGACTCACAGAATGATTAAGTATATTCCTAGAATTACACTGATAGTGTCATAACGATATTTCCTCCTTGATTTCCAGTATCAACTAAAACCAAGTAATTATATATTCTTGATGTATTATTTGACTCTCAGAAGCCTGTTATAACTTACAGCTCCCAAACTTGAGTGGACAAGCATGCCCATCCATAGGAAAGTTAACCAGCCTCATGGGACAGTCAGCATTGATGGTAAGCCTGGGAACATTGAAATCAATGGTTCTGCGTTAATATTATGGACATATCATTTTGGCAAGGGAAATAGAATTGGAGAAACCTCACCTCATAGTGTATAAAATGGTTCCATTCTGCATTATTCTGAAGAGTTTGTTAGGAGTTGTCATGTTGTGAGCAATTGACTTTTTACCATTTCTGAAAAAAGTGTCAGGTGTCCAGATTTTACTGACCATCAAGTTATTCAAACTCAGAATCTCAGTTGGCCCCCCAAACTTCAACCTCTCGTCAGTCCAAGTCTGGCGGAAAAAAACATCCATCGTATACTCCTAAGAGAAAATAAAATATTCGTGCACTCTGGAGAGATAGTTGGCTAAGAATAGTTTATTCACTAACCTATACACCCAATCTCAAAACTTAAGCAATAAAGCAACTTTTTAAGGCAACAATTTCTCACAAAACTATATTTTTAGTTAGTTACTATTCATCTCAAACTCAGAAAATTTGTATTGTTATAAAAGATAGTGCTGTGATGTGTAAACCTCCCTCCTCCACCTTGACTTTCCTTAATATTCTTCCTCTTTATCTATCCAGTCATCCATATTTCCATCTATCAATATGTCACTCCTTAATCTAGAAAAAAGACTTATGGAAATATTTAGTTTAGGCTTTGTGCTGGATGGCCTTTCTACCATCGGCTAGTCTAACTATTCCCCTTTGCACCTCATTCACCCTCAAAGGGTTCTCAGAGCATCAGAGTACCATTTTGTAAAATTCTACACATAGATAAACTTTCCTTGATAAACACACGATAGCTGCACATCAAAATTATTTTATATTGTTCTCAGGGAACATAAAAACAATTGTTACCATGATTATTCTAAAGAGAATATCATTTAACTATGCATAATCAAAATTATGAGTTAATTAGTGGCTTTTATGAAGTAACATTAAAATGTTTAAGAATTATAATAAGAGTTATTGCAAAACTCAATGATGACAACTTGCAATTATATCAAAGTATTGCCAATAATTGCTTTGCCTACTATATAAATTCCTTTATGAAACTTATTATGGCAAGTAGTGATTACATTTTAAAAATGTAATTTGACAAGCAATATACCCATACAATAATGACCCAGGATATAATAGGGATCTACTGTACAAACAAACTGCAAAAACAGACACAAGCATAAGATAGAAAACTAAGTATACCCGGACTTAAAAGGCATACCAAATTGTTGTGGTTGTTTATATTTGGAGTGGCTCAGAACACAAATGAAAAATATGATACTAAAATAATCTAGGATTCTGAATAATGCTGACTCTTCTTTCTCTTTATATAGTAAGATATTTAGCTCTTGAATAAAGCCCTTTTTCCCTTTCTTTATTATTTTACTTCTCTCCTCTTTTCCTCCATATTCCTTTCTCTTTTTCCTTTACTCCTTCCTCTTTCCTTTCTTTACATCTTCGTTTTTTCTTCCTTTCTTGCCAACTTAGAAAAGCAGAAAATGAAAAAGTCTCCAATAACTGTTTATTTAGAATTACATTTCCCTAATAAAACCTAATGACAAATCTCTTTATAGACAGTTATGTTTACTTCAGCATTCATATTTACATTTTAGTTTGAGAGAAATGCTACCTGAGAACTGTAAATGAATAATACATTTTGTTCTAAAAGATGAGTTCAAGTTCTCATTGCCACTTACTATAAATACCCTCTTACGGATGCTACAGCCATCTGTACCTGGAACAGAGTCCTCAGAACACCTACTGGTCCATCTTCAATGTAAAAAGTGGAGAGCATTAGCCTTTCCAAAAGACCTCTTTACTGTTTTAATAAAATATACTGATAATGATGTTACCACAAAAGACAATTATGTTTTAAGTTTCATAGATACTCAATAATCTTTTACATGGCATAGGATATGTGTGTTTTATTCCTCCTCCAATAAATTTGCTAGGGCTTCACAAAGAAGGAAAAGAACTTTTCTCTTTGGACGGAAGAATAAGTGCATAATATGTGGATGGAAGAGAGAATATAATCTTAAAAAGTCCCTCAGCTTAAAATGTTCAAGCTGTTAGTGAAATGTGAAGATCAAGCCAGCAATCTGCTCTAATGGTCATGCCCTCCCAGCATGAACACCCATATTGTGTCATGAATCTGGAACCAAGCTTGGTGACAGTGCCCATTATCATTAGTTTTGGGACTCCACTCTCCTCCCCGAAATGCAAATACCCAACTCACTTAGAACTCACTCACCATCTCCACATCTGACACGGGCCCAAAACTGGTCACATAAATATCTGTTTTGACTTCAGTGACAGCACCTGAAAGTAGCCCAGAGGGATGGAGCAATTATCACCACTGACGTTAAGGGGATTGAACTTAGCACTCTACCACCAAAACCCTTGTCATAGCCAGTATTTGCAAGACATCCTATTGTATTCCAGTAGTGGGGATCCTTGGGTCTCTCAACTCTGAAAACTCAAATCAGTGGCCTTATTTTGAATTTATTCTAGTCAATTGGGAGAATATTAAGGAATGAAAGAACCTGGATTAGTTCTAAAGAAAATGATAATACCTAATGTATATTAATAGCTTTAACAGAAAAATGCTAAGAAAACTGTTTTACATGAATAATCTCATTTTACACTCATGCAACTCTATGAGGCGAACATTGATCGTTTAACCACAGTACAATTTAGGATATGAGGGTTAGAGAGTTCATAGAACTTGAACAAGGCCACTAAAGGTGGATGAGGCAGAGACTGGATAGGAACATACACATGGTTTCTCTCCAGCACCTCTGCCCCTTCCCCCTACCTCATTTCTGACTCTTCTGGGTCTTCCAAGGGAAGAAATAGGGAAAGGAGACTACAGGTGTTTGTGCAGCAAAGATGCAGCTTCTTACCTCCAAATCCCGGTCGCAGCCGATTGTCATAGCCTTCAAGCAAGTTGTCCAGGATCCGACTGATGTTTTCTGAGTAGAGGTTGCCTTCATCTTCGAGTTTCCCTAGGGCATTTTCTAGCCTGTGAGTAGAGTCAGTGATCCTTACTCCCAGGCTCAGAGAAGATGTTTTGTCTAAACTACTCTAGTCCACCCTGTTACAATTACAAGCTACACCACCTCTGGCCTCTTTCATGATTTGATATAGGAGTCACCCAATGGGTATATACTTTTCCTTTCCTCTGAGATAAAAATAAAAATCAGGAAAAAGAATCTTACTCACCACAGAATAATGCACAGCCAGGGCAGAGGCGACGCCATCCTACAGTGCACTGAAATGCACAATTCACCCTCCTCCTACCGTCCTCCTCCCCGCAGCCTGCTCTCCTTTGCCAATCAACTGGAGAAATCTTTCAAACCCTTCATATCTCTGTTCCTTGTTTGCCTCAAGTCAGTAATCCAATAGATAAAGAGGTTGCCAGAAAATTTGCAGGGTTCTCCTTTCTTTCTTGTTTCCTTCTTCTCACTTGGAACAAGGTGGTTAGTGGTCTTAGATTAAGTCCTGCAGACACCCGGGCTCCTCTGACTGACTCAGTTGGGAAATGAGAGTCTGAAGGGACAGTGCATGGTTGGAGAGCAGTGACAATAATCGAATAAGGCATTAGGGGAGATTAGAAGGAAGAAATCCACTGCCAGTTTTGGCATGGAATTAGCAGGGCCCTGTGAGGAAATCTGGAAAGCAGTGGCATCTTGCTGATTGAGATTATGTTCCAATGGGCTCAGCGTTTATTATTTTTACGGTTCACAGAAGGATTCCTACACAGCTCTCACTGTTTAAAAACTCTAACACTATTGGGACCCTCTTGGGTTCTCTTTCTGATTTTCATCAGCATTACGGCTACAGCCACACCCTTCTGTATTTAAAAATTATTTCTCATGATTTATTTACCAGCACTTGTAACAAAACAGAACAACCCCCAGCCATCTTGCTGTTGAGTAAGTATTTTTTTAAAGGTACTTTGCTGACCCTTCTTGTCAAAGGCGTGTCATATCTAGCTAAGGCAGAAGTGGGATCTACTGCTATCATTAGAAACTTGGTCAGTTTCTAGAATGCTACCTATAGGATACAATGCTGAGAAATAGCAGGTTAAGGCTCCTCATGAAGAAATGTTGCAAGAATAAAAGCATCTATACATGTGGTTAATGTTGATGATTCTGGCACTATTTTACTAGGCTTGCCACAGGTGGAAAGGAAAATGTCTGAATCCAAATAATAGCATTATATTCTTAGTTCTGTTAGGAGGAAGTTGCAGTAAAATAAAAAAGTCAATTTAAGCATTAAAATTTTAATCTTTGCTTGAAATGAAAATTACAAAAAGTATTGTGAATATATATGTTTGTGTGTGTATCTATTATATGGAATATATATTATAAAATATAATACACACATATTTAAATTCAGGAACATAAGATCAAGGATCAAAAGTCTCAATTCACCATTCTCCTACGAATTTCATTCCTTACCCAGTTCACAGTCTGTACATCTGGAATCCAAATTCTGCAAAGGCCATGGTAACTATTGCAGACATATAGCACAGACTTGAGACATAAGCGTCAGACTTGAGAACATGATAGAAATCATTTGAGGAACATTTGAATACATTATTGTCAGGGAAAGACACGTGGCAGCCATATACCTACGATGTTCTCTCTAATTTAAGGAGACACTCCTAAAACCTTTTCATGTTCATTATGACATCCAATTTCCACATCTCTACTCATTCTTTTTATTCTCCTTTAAACTTACTCCCACTGGTGACCATAATGTTGTATTTTCAACTCACATTGATAGTGCTATTACCTAAATCCCCTAAATATCTGGTATATATGATGCTATTAAATAATTCTCTTCAGATTAATCCCAATTTTTTTCAACTAGAGATCCCTATATTTATCCCTGCTATCTTCTTAGATCTATGTCCTGTTTTTTTCTATTGAAATGTTTACAATTCATCTATCATTTGTGTCACCAGTGAGAAAGCTTTGTGAGGGTTTTCAGACCAATTTTTTTGTCTTTTCTTTTTAAATTAAATTTAATTTAAGTTCCAGGATACATGTGCAGGATGTGCAGGTTTGTTACATAGGTAAACATGTGCCATGGTGGTTTGCTGCACCTATCAACCCATCACCTAAGTATTAAGCCCTGCATACATTAGCTATTTATCCTGATGTTCTCCCTTCCCCCAAATCCCCAACAGGCAACATGTGTGTTGTTGTTCCCCTTCCTGTGTCCATGTGTTCTCATTGTTCAGCTCCCACTTATGAGAACATGTGGAGTTTGGTTTTCTTCTCCAGTGTTATTTTGCTGAGGATAATGGCTTTCAGCTCCATCCATGTCCCTGCAAAGGACATGATCCCATTCCTTTTTATGGCTGCATAATAGTCCCTCATGTATATGTACCACATTTTCTTTATCCATTCTATCATTGATGGGCATTTGGGTTGATTCCATGTCTTTGCTATTGTGAATAGTGCTGCAGTGAACATACATGTGCATGTATCTTTATAATAGAAGGATTTATATTTCTTTATACCCAGTAATGGGATTGCTGAGTCAAATGGTGTTTCTGGTTCTAAGTCTCTGAGGAATTGCCACACTGTCTTCTGCAATGGTTGAACTAATTTACATTCTCATCAACAGGGAAGAAAGTTATTTCTCCACAGTCTTGCCAGCATCTGTTGTTTCTTGACTTTTTAATAATTGCCATTTTGACTGGTGTGAGATGGCATCTCATTGTTTTGATTTGCAGTGGTGTTGAGCTTTTTTTCATGGTTTGTGGGCTGCATAACTGTCTTATTTTGAGAAGTGTTTGTTCATGTCCTTTATCCACTTTTTAATTTTTTTCCTATAAATTTGTTTAAGTTCCTTGTAGATTTAGATATTAGACCTTTGTCAGATGGATATTGCAAAAATTGTCTCCCATTCTATAGGTTATCAGACAGAATTTTTTTTACATGTAAGAAATAATCATGGATGATATTGTACATTTTTACATATATTCCTATAGAATAGGCATGCTTTTCTCATTAAAACGATATTTTCAACAAGAAACACATAATAGTTAAGTTACTGTGTCTCTAAACAAAAGATTAACACACTTGATTCTATTTTTCATAGATTTTAATCAATAAGAAATTAACGTAATAAAAGGAAGATTTTTTGTACTCTCAATAGGAAGAATAATACTAGAGCTAGAAGGATTAATAAGCTGTGTAATCTTGATCATTTTACCTCTGCTGAGCTTACCTTTAAATGAATGTGACAGACCTAGAGATATCTAAGATACTCAACATCTGTAATCTGAGAATTTGTATTATACGTTAGTGTCTATATGTAATAAAGTCCCTTGTTCACACATCTCTGTCAGAATTAGGGCAGACAAGATCTATTAGCAACACTGTTAGATTGTAATTATTACTTTCCTGTGGAACTAGCAAAAAAAAAGGAGTTTACGAATATGACAATGGCTGCGACTTTGGGGGATGTATGGTCATATTTGTGTGGCGTTTTGACTATACAAACCAGTTATCAGAACTCTCTCACTTAGAGAATTACTTTCGTTTGGCAAATTTGAGAATATCTATTTCATACCTGCCCATTTCACAGCTCTTTCTCCAAAATATGTTCTCTTTTATGTCACCTTAGACAAACATTTGCATGCTCTGTTGTTTATCTCCACTGGGAAGCATAGAATTACCATCCTCCCCAATAATACTGCTACTAACATGCTGGATTTTGTAAGAAAAAATAATAATGTGAAATCATTCCTTTTGTGTCCTGTACTTTAACTCCATATACCACCCATACCAACACAGCTTTGTGTATATAAAATGACTTATTAAAGATTTAGTGATGATTAGTGAAAATTATTGCACAGAAAGAGCAAACTTGGCACCAGACACTAAATGGCACTTTTCATAATACAAAAAAATCAATAGTACATACATGCATATATAAACAAACCAAATATTCAAGATAGATACAGAATTGCTTCTTGGATAACATTTACTTTCACCTTCTCATGAAAAATCTCTATTGATCTTTTCAGAAAACAACATTGAAAGTGTGCTTTCTGTAAAAATTGTGTTCAAGTGAGGGATTATATACACCGGCAGCCATTGTGTAGAGGCACAGAATGCTGTTATTCTACAATGCACAGGACAGTCCTCTCAAAAAATAATTATCTTGCCACAAAACATCAGTAGTACCAACGCTGAGAAAACTTGCGGTAGAATAAAACCACTCAAACTTCAGTAAAATGTTTCTAGATGAATGATTTAGCCTCTCAGGTCCACTCATTTCACAGTATCTACACAGCATCGTAAGTCTTTACTTCTTGTAAGTCTTTACTTCCCCTTATAATATATTGAGGATAGCCACTTGCCCACACACACAAACATACATATGTTCCTGAGATAATTAAGGATGTTAAATGAGCACCCTATTAAAGGGATTTAAAGCAAGCACCACAAATATAACAATTATAGCTGCAAATTTACAAAAGGATTGCTATGTAAATATACAATTAATTAAAATCAGGCAAATAACTTCAACTGATGTATGGTTATATATAAGTTTACAATTCACAATGAAAAAAGTCAAGAAACATGAAAGACAGCCATTATTAAGAGAAATCAATTAAATTCAAATGAAACAAAAACTTTGTAAATTTATATCATGGTCATAAATTATTAAGAATTCTTACAGACCGATATTCAGTGTGATGCTGTCAATGGGATATGCAATTTATATTTGAAGAAGGGCAATTTGTCATAGGCGAGAGTGTCCCACACATTTCAGGATACTTAGGATCTCTTGTTCTTACCCACAAAGTGTCTCTAGTATTCTCTATGCATGCTAACAACCAAATATTCTCCCCATATTTTAAAATGCTTTATAGTGGGGAGTTATTTTTCCCAGTTGAGAACATTGTGAGTGCAACATGCAAGAATTAGACTAGAGCTCATAGTTAAAATTAAAAAGTGCTAAAGGCTCCACAGGCTAAGTTCAAAGAAATGCCTGCTCTTTGGGCCAGTCATCTTTCTGCATCCAAAAACTCAGATTAGTTTACGGTAGATTAGTAAAACTAATCTCATCAACCTTTCTCTCCCAAATTAAGTACATAATTGGGGAGAAGAAAAAGGACATAGATACTTGGGAAAAGCCATTGGCTTAGAGTTTCCTATCACCTTCTCTAGGAAGGAAGAGCCAATTCCCTCTCTGACAAGTGAAGATGATAAATTGATAAATCATTCACTCCTAAAAATTGAAAATGTCTAGAAGAAGAACCTACTGAGGTCTTCTTTTTTGGCAACACACTTGCCCTGAAAAAACAGAAGGCTCACATGGAGGCCCTAGAGAGAGACACAAGGGAGTTTGGCATTGCTCCCCTGAAGAATGGGCATATATATGTGAACACATAGACTGGTCTACCTTCGAATCTATGGATAGAAGGCCTCCCAAAATAGTAAATTTTAGTGGGGCTTGAACACAGTGTGATGTAGTATGATTAAGAAAAGAGGGAAGTAACCCTCTCCATTCCAGTTCCTGGAAGAATTGCAAGAGTGCGCAAGTGGATTCTAGTGGCCCACATGGCTTTGTATGAAGGAACATAAAGGCAAATGGAAAGGCAGGAATACTGACCACCCCACATAGCCACTTGATTATGCAAGAAAAGGCCTACTTCCAAAAATGGTGTTGAGGGCATATAGCAATTTGTACCTGTGTTGTTTGTCCAACCTGTCACAGGAGGGGTTAGAGCAAGGCTGAACAGCAATTTCTTCTCACCTTCCAATGCAGTTTTCCTTAACAGGCTCATTTATTCTAGCATTGTTAAATGGCATCTAAATCTACACAATGAAGGATGTATTCCAATAATCTTTGCATTAGCTACAGGAACAAATCTCACCAGTTATATGCTGTACATCCTGCATTTTGTAATTTGCTCCTCTTTAAACATATGTGGCTTAAAAATAATCCCCAAATACTCTAAAGCCTATTTGGAGATTGGTAGAAAGAATAATATTAATGATATTAAGCCAAAACGGTAAGCAGATATGGGATTTTAATATAATTTCCAGAAGTTCTAAGAGCAAATTGGATTTAAAAGTTTCTTTTGAGATATTTGTCACAGGTGAAATTATTGGTAACATGTAAGTTTGAGACTATGTAAACATATGATATAATTCGCTTTCATTGTGTAGCATATTCAGGTGCATAAATCACTTACAAGTACAATATATCATTTTTATGTCCCTCTCCAAACAAATTGAGCAGAATGGTGTTATTATTCTCATTTCTTGAGCACATATAAGGCCTGGAGAGGTCAAATAATTTCTCCATGATTGCAAAGCTGTTAAAGGGTAGAGCTGAGCACAAGTCTGTATATTCATAGTCAAATAATTCTTAAGTAAGCCAGATGAGGCAATATGCTAGACTCTTGTTGCCACTAAGTTGATTTTGACTAAAATAATTTTTAGTCATCATTTAATGACAGGAGAGAATGAAACTGAGCTTAAAAAATTGAAGCCCTTGCTTTGTCTAGTAATAACTCGTTACTTCTTTCCAAGCATTAGTTTTCTCAATGGTATGAGGGTTTTGAACCAAAGGATTTCAGTATTTGTGTAACTACTTCCCATCCAGTACCAGAATACTTGGAACTTTTTCCCATAACTGTCTTAGAACTTATAATGAAGATCAAATCAGTCAAAAAACAATAAAATGTAGGGCTGTGTGTGGATAAATTATATAATATCAATAATAGAAAATATTTAACATTTGCTGTGTACCAAGAATTATGTTAATAACTCTACATACTCCAACACATTTACTGCTAAAACAAATATCTATGAGTTGCCTATAATTGTGCCAATTTGATAGACCATCAGGATATGTAACTTGCTAAACCTCACATTGCTATATATGGCAGAATCAGGATTCAAAACTAGATTATTCTAACTCAAAAGCAACTAGATAGAAGCCAAGACAAATGGCCAGAAATCAGCAAAAAGTAAGATTCAGTTATATTAAAGGAAAAAGTTCTGACCATCATTATCTATTCAAGGGTGGAATGGGCTATCATAGGAAAAAATAGTTTCCTGTTAACAACAATATTCAAGTATAGTATGGAACAATCTGTTTGGGGATATATGGTTTTTGTTTTGTTTTGTTTTGTCTTTTTTGAATGGAATCTTACTTTGTCGCCAGGCTGGAGGGCAAGATCTCGGCTCACTGCAACCTCTGCCTCCTGGGTTCAAGCGATCCTCCTGCCCCAGCCTCCCAAGTAGCTGGGACTACAGGCGCGCGCCACCACACCCAGCTAATTTTTGTATTTTTAGTAGAAACGGGTTTTCACCATGTTTGCCAGGATGGTTTCTATCTCTTAACCTTATGATCCACCCCTCTTGGCCTCCCAAAGTGCTGAGATTACAGGCGTGAGCCACCGTGCTCGGCCAGGGATGAATGTTTTATGAAGAAATTACATGGCCTCCATGAAAATTCAGCAGGACACTGAGGCTACTTAGGGGTATTCTAAGGAAGACCTAATTCATAGAGATCTTAAGTGAATATTTGGATTAAAGAAAACTCTATTACAGAGTTTCTTTGGAGTGATGTGAGAAGAAGAATTAAAGAGATTCCTGGTGGTGAAATGTACTTTAAAGTAGAATAAAAGGAGAGGACTTACTAAGTTATACTAAAGGAGGGAGCAAAAGTGATGGATTCTATCATAACATTTTTTTAACACAACATATTTCAATCATATACAATGATACTGTTTTCAATTTGTGTAACTACCTTACAAAATAGCCATTTTTTTGTTCATTTTGCAAAAGGGGAGAATGAGACTCACAAAAATATGTTATTACCCTAAAGACCCAGAGCTATTATTTCCTCTGATGCCAAAATATATTTTTTATACATTGTGCTTTATGTATTATATCAGATCTGATCCTTTCTCTAAAGTTAGGGCTCTTAAATTCTCTGGACCAATAATAGTTTTTATATTGTTGTTAAATAATACCCACCATCTCAGTGGACACTGTAACAAAATCCCATGTGATCCCTTTGGAGGATCTGGTGCAATAAGGATGTAATTGCTCTGGGAAGCAAAGGACAATAAAGAGACACTTCTCTGGACTGCAGCTTTAAATTGTCCTGGCTTGGTTGGGAGTAGAAGGTTGAGTACATTATAGGGCACTCCGGGGCCCCCAAAAAGTATAGGCAGGGAATAGCCATTTCAAACCTCAAAACACAAATACTTCTGAAAGAGCATATGTATATTAATTTATGATTTATATTTGCTCAACCAGTATTCATTCAATTTAATGGCAAGTGCTCTTTATATTCTGAGAAAGATCACCTTCAGAAAACTTATATTCTAGGTATTCATATGCAACATAATAGTACTAATAAGACGTCAGCTGCTAAAAAGTAGAATTGTTAGTCGTGTGCTATAGAGACACTGAATGAGGAGGCATCAGTGGTGGAGAATGAGATCAAGGATTATTTCATCAAAAAAATGATATTTAGGCTAAAATTCAGAGATTGAATCAACCATTAGTAGATTAGAAAAGGCCATTCTCGGCTGCATCGTGCCTTCAGAGGTGAAACAATGCATGTGTTTGTAAACAACAAACTAAGAAAATATAGGAAGCAAAGACAAATTCAATAGATAAAAAGACTGGAGGAGAAGATGGAGTCCTATAGAGGAGCATGCTCCTCACTGGAGGACTGGAGAAAAGGCATGGGCTTCTACAGCAGACCAGAACAGGACCGTCTAAACAATCTTTAACAGCATTGTTTCTCTGTGAATTGCCCTCAGGAATAAAATCAGGGAGGTTATTAGAAATTCAGACATGAAATAGGGCCTCGCAATGTTTGTGCTACAGGCTTAACCCTGTGTTGATTAGATGCCTTTGGAATTGGTAAACGAAGTCACTAGCAGGCAAGTTACTTAGGAAAATTATTTACTATCTATAGGCATCATCATCATTACCTATGAATGGGATAATAGGTTCATGACAAGGATGAAATGAGATGTGCATGGAAGTAATTATCATGAGGAATGTCCATAGAAACAGTAAATAAAAATATCTATCAACATCATCGCCACCATCATCACCATAATCACCATTGTCATCAACATTTTTGGCCATATCAAACCTTTTCTCTCCAGCATTTAGAAACGGGGCTGAGAAATCAGTGTTTGCTCAGTGTCATTTCCTAAGGCTGTCTGGTTTTGGGGGTGGGCATATTTGACTGAGTTCATGCAACAACAAAGAAAGAAGCAGAACTGCAGCAGCCCCACGGAAGGAAGCACAGACAAGAGTCACTGCAACCCAACCCCAAATCTGAGAAAGCAGCTGGATTGCTGATAGCCTCCCTGACTTTATTCCTTCATAATCTAAGTGTCATTTTTGCCTTTGGTTTCCCCCAAGAAAGGGTTGTGTCTTTATTATAAATTCCTCTCTTTTGTTCAAAGCGATTTAAATGTTTTCTATCACTCGGTTCTTAAAGGAGCTTTAACTCAGAAGACTGTATCCCAAATATGAAAGCAGAATTTCAGATTGTGACAATGCAGTATGACACCTGGATAGGTTGTGTGACCCACGAGAGAGCAAACCTAGAAAAAGTGGAAATCGGGATCTGCTTCCTGGGCCTTCTGGAAAGGATCAAGCTAATTGGCAGTTACTGAATGAACTGCTGCTTAATCAATCTCTCACACCTTCGTGAAATAGAATAAGCACCTTAGTAAACTGCATGAACTCTTTCAGGCCACTAGGGGACTACTGAGCATCGTTTTCTTGCAGTGCTACCCAGGCCCTGGAATCTGCCTATTTATCAAATGCTTGGAGTATAGAAAAGAGAGGACAGAAATTTGGGTTCGAGCCCAGTGATGTGCTCTGGGGAAATGTCACAGACGCACAAGCAGAATGGAAGTCAATTAAACATGGATTCTGTTGGACTTGGATAAGATGTAAACTCCAAAGCTACTGCCATGCACAGGGACAGTCTCAGAGCCAGCAATACAAATAAAATGTTGAAAGTGCCTTGGAAAGGTCAGAGGCCTTCATGGAAATGAAGATTCTTCATGTTGTTATATGGAGAATATGAAGGTGTTCTTTATATGATTATTTTAAAGACAATGTTTTGTATTACGATTAAATGTAAAAGAATTGTCATTTTTATATGAGTGATTTGATGTGAGAGAAGAAAAAATAAATAATAGTGGGTTCGGGGGACTCAGAGAAGAAGCTAAGAGGTGTTTGATACACAATTTGGAGCTACCGACTCATCGGTGATTGATAACACTGCACCAAAAAAAGAAATGGTAAAGGTTTTCTCTAACAAATCCTGACTATCCAAGAAACAAATGAATTATTTAAAAATAGATTTTTAACAGACTTTGGAGAGAATGTGCTAGGAATAGAGTATTTGATACTGTCAGAATTAAAAGAGCTATATCACTGTGGCCTTGCTGTGGGTTTATTGTTGTCCTCTTGGTTATTAAGGAATATGTTAGATATAAAAACAGAAAGATCTAACTTGCAGTGACAAAACGAAATGGCATACATTTCTTACACTAGAAAAAATATGGAGGTAGGCAACTCCTGGCTTTGGCAGCTAAGAGATACCAGAGCTGACATCTGTGTATTTCATGTTGCCTTATCTTGTGTTTGCCTCGGTTTCAGGCATCATACCGGCATTCAACAGAAGAAGTAAAAATCTGAGTCACATGGCCACCTCTAGGTACAGTGTGGCTAGGGAAATTGTAAGCTGTCCCTTGATTTCTGAATTAGAAAATTAATATATATAGATTAATGTTCAAATGAATCCTACAAAAATCTTTTGTTACTATTGAAAACTAGGAAAATGAACAGATTTCGACAGCAAGGGATAGTCTTATTAAGTTTTTTATTCTTTAAATTGTAGGTGGCAGAGAAAGATGAGAGTTGGGAATCAATATTAAATTGGCCATCTGAAAGATTTGTCACAGTCAGGGAACTCCCTCCGGGCATGTTAATTACAGTAAGGTATCCTTGACTCTGGGATGAATACTTAGCGGGTAGAGTGCAGCCTGCATTTCTGTCGCCACTGCCCACTCAGCTTTTCGGCCATGCTCAATTGGCACACATATGTACAAAAGCATAGTGAACAACCCATTCTAATGAGAATTATGAGAAATTCTTTCCTAAGAGTCATTAGTATTTTTAAGATATTCTGACCAATTCCATTGCCATTGAATATGGGTAATGCAGCTACTTTACAAGATCTGATGGAAAGTGAGACCTGATCTTTAGTTTAAAAGCCCAGGCTGTGTGCAGTGGCTCATGCCTGTAATCCCGGCACTTTGGGAGGCCAAGGCAGGTGGATCACCTGAGGTCAGAAGTTCGAGACCAGCCCGACTAACATAGAGAAACCCCATCTCTACTAAAAGTACAAAATTAGCCAGGCATGCTGTCGCCTGCTTGTATTCCCAGCTACTTGGGAGTCTGAGGCAAGAGAATCAATTGAACCCGAGAGGTGAAAGTTGTAGTGAGCCAAGTTCGTGCCATTACACTCCAACCTGGACAATAAGGGTGAACCTCTGTCTCAAAAAGAAGAAGAAAAAAAAAAAGGACTCAGGCTTTCAAAAGGCCTAAAATTCATGGAACACATTAGTTTATCACTTCCCAGAATTTTCCCTTCTGGGTTGTATTTCTAAGTTATATACTGGCAGTTTGGCAGTTTTTAAAGTTTCCTACAGGAAATTTTTTTATAAATTAAAGCTACTCCATCAATTAGTATTCATTTTATTAAGTCTCACCTGGGAAATTTCATATAAAATTAAGTGATAGAAAAATCTTTGTCTTCATGTGGATTTGACATGCTTTCTTCTTTCTGCAAATACATAACTGAGGGTGTTTCTCCTTGCAGCCTTGCGGCCTGGGAACTCAAGTCAAAACTGAAGTATAGCTGACTTTTGTTGGTGTTGGTCTTCTACTATTCTTGTGCCTATTTTTCTGTTTCTACTCTGTGCTTTGTACTTGTCTTATTTAGGGAGATTCCTCAAAATTCTGCAGGAAGAAGTGGGCTGCAACTAAATAGCAGTGAATGAAATTGTAACTGGTGATTTTCTTGGGCCACTGAGTTATTCGAATCAATTATACTCATATTACCTATTGATTACTTTATCTAGAGTAGCGTTTGAACTAAAATCAAGAACAAAATGGATGAATCCAGAATGGAGAAGACATTAACTCTTAAAGGAGACTTAAAACCGGAAGGTTCTAGGAAAACCAGACACTAAACTATAGATTATACGTTTTACAGAAAGGAGACAGTTACTATTCAATTTCAGCCAATCTATATTTGAAACTACTTGAGTAAAATATTACATATCTTCCAGTCTTTAAAGAAGAAATCTTTTCTTTATGTGAAACTGCCTTTTGTAATGTTATATTTTTAAAATTTAGTTTTTACATACATTAATATTTACTTATTTTGGTGTATAGCTCTTTGAATTATTATAAATGCAAAAATTTATTCCCCCAGATTCCCTTATGCAGTTGTTTCATAGCCAAACCTTTCATGCTTCCCTAATCTTTGGCATCCACCAATGGTGTTTTCCACTACTATAATTTTGTCTTCTGCAGAATGTCATACACACAGCTCACAATCTTATGGTTAGCTTCTTTCACTTAGCACAGTTCCTTAGAGATGTGTCCATGTTGTTGATTGCATCAATAATTTGTTCCTTTTTGTTTGTTTGTTTAAGAAAAACAGTATTTTACTGTAACAATAGTGTGCCACAGTTTGTTTATCTATGTACCAATTAAAGAACTGGGTTGTTTCCAATTTTTAGTGATTATGAATAATGCTGCTATAAACATTCATATAGAGATTATTGTGTAAACGTAAGTTTTCAGTTCCTTAGAGTACATATCTAGGAGTGAGATTGCTAGGTTGTTTTGTAAATTTATGACTAATTTTATTTAAAAACTACCAAAATATCTTCCAAAATTTATGTATTATTTTATACACCTATTAGCAATTTATGAGAGTTTCAGTTGCTCCAAATTTATACCAGTACTTGGCATAATGTTTTTTATCATTCTAATAGGTATATAGTGGCATCATATTGTTTTAATTTCATTTTCCTGATGAGCATAATTTCTTATTTGTTATATACATGTGTCTTGGTTTAAACTTTTTGCATATTTTGAAAATATTGGATTGTCCATTATTTTTAAGCTTTAAGAGTTGTTGACATTTTTCTAAATAAACACCTTGTCAAAATAGGTAATTCTCTCTCAGTCAGTAACTTGACTTTTCAATATTTAACAGTGTCTTTTGCAGAATAAGGATATTTAATTTTGAGGAAGTCCAATATGTCAATGTTTTTCTATAATAAAGTGTAATTTGGTGGTAATATTTAAAACACAATGAGACACAATGTAATGCCAGTCAGAATGGCTATTACTAAAAAGTCAAAAATAATAGATGCTGGTGAGGTTGTGGAGAAAAAGGAACACTAATACACTGTTGGTAGGAGTTTAAATTAATTCAGCCATCGTGGAAGACAATGTGGCAATCCCTCAAAGACACAGAGGCAGAAATACCACTCAACTCAGCAATTCCATTACTGGGTATATACTCAGAGGAATATGAAATCATTCCATTATAAAGGCAAATGTACACATATGTTCATTGCAGCACTATTCACAAGAGCAAATACATGGAATCGACCTATATGCCCATCAATGATAGACTGAATAAATAAAATGGAATACTCTGCAGCCATAAAAAAAAAAAAAAAAAAAAAAAAAAAAACACAAGATTATATCCTTTGCAGGGATATGGATGAAGCTGGAGGCCATTATCCTTAGCAAACTAACATGTAAACAGGCAACCAAATACCACATGTTCTCACTTATAAGTGGGAAATAAATGATGAGAACACATGGGTACATAGTGGGGAACAACATAACTGGGGCCTTTTGGAAGGTGGAAGGTGCAAGGAAGAAGAGGAAGAATAACTAGTGGGTACTAGGCTTAATACCTGGGTGATGAAATAATCTATACAACAAATCCCCATGACACAAGTTTACCTATGTAACAAACCTGCACGTGTACCCCTGAACTTAAAATAAGAGTTAAAAAATGGTCACACACTTTACCTAGATATTTCACTACTTAAAATGGATCCTAAATAAGAAACTAAAAATACTATAGGAAAAATGATTGAAGACATTAGATATGATTTTAAAACTAAGTGTTCAAAACTAGAAAAGTAAATAATCAAATGTGGTGAAATACCACACAACTATTACAAATTTTTACAAATAATTCATAGCAATATGAGAAACACTTATAGAGTTATATGAAACAAAATTCAGAATACAAAATTGTACTTGCATTTTCATTACAACTATGACAAAAACAATCTATACACACAATAAACACCTGGAAGAAAATTTTTTTAAAACTACCTAACTCAAGATTTTCTCCTGTTTTCTTCAATATTTTTTCAATTGGAATTTGTTTTACAGAATGCTAACTGTAATTCTTATAAATAGTAGTGAAGAAATTCTTCTTTTTCTTACCATTTTATTTGATGAGAGTTTTTAAAATACAGAATGTTGAGAGAATAGTTAACTGTACATGGCAACAGAATCACAAACATAAACATGCTTTTACTTTTCTTTTCTTTACTTTCTTTTTTTTTTTTTTTTTTGAGATGGAGTTTCGCTCTTGTTGTCCAGGTTGGAGTGCAACGACGCAATCTCGTTTCACTGCAATCTCCTCCTCCCCGGTTCAAGTGATTCTCATGCCTCAGCCTCCGAGTAGCTGGGATTACAGTACCCACCACCATGCCCGGCAAATTTTTGTATTTTTAGTATAAACGGGGTTTCACCACTTTGGCCAGGCTGGTCTCAAACTTCTGACCTCAGGTGATCTGCCTGCCTCAACCTCCAAAAGTGCTGGGATTATAGGCATGAGCCACTGCGCCCAGCCTAAACATGCTTTTTCTTATAAAACATTCCAGATAAAGTTGAAGTCTGTTTTAGCAATTCACAAATTCAACATGATTATTATATGAAAATTCTTATCAATTTTGTACCAAATTTTGATATTGGCAGGCTTCTTCTTTTTGCTAATCTGACACATATGATGTTCAAGTTGTTTTGCTAATCTGAGAAGGTGGTATTTTATTGCCACTTTAATTTGTATCTCTTTACTATTAAGCTTGAACTTTATTTTAATGTTTAATGGTTATTTGGATTTCTTCATATTTGAATTGCCTTTATATATTCTATAGGCTTTATCCATTTTATTACTCGGTTATTCATACATTTATTTATTTAATACTTTGCTTTTATATGTTTACCCAGTGCTTTCCCCAATCTGTTGCTTTGTTTATTGCATATTTTGTCACACAGATTTAAAAATAATATGATAAAGTGTATTTTGTTTTTTCGTATTAACAAGTGATCTCAGGGCTTATCTAAGAAAATATTTCCTTCTGTAAGTTAAAATATCTTTCACATTTTCTTCTGATAGTTTAGCAGTACTCTATTTAAATCCTTAGCTGGCAGAGAATTATTACACTTAAATTTTACCATTTAAATTCTTAATTATCTGGAATATACTTTTATGAATGAGGAGTACTAAGGCTCTATTTATTTTTCTAATTATAATGCAGTTGTTATAATAGCAAGTGGTGAATAGCCTATTTGTTCTCCACTGGTTTTGCTATGGTTTGAAGCATCTCCCTAAAGTTCATGTGTTGGAAACTTAATTGCCATTGTAACAAATACATTGTATTAAGAGGTGGAATCTCTAAGGGAAGATTAGATCTTGACAACTCTGCCCTCATGAATAGATTAATACCTTTATCATGGCAGTGGGTCAGTTATCATGGGAGGGGCTCGTGATAAACGGATGAGTTTGGCCCAATATCTTCTCTGTCTTGCATGCTCACTTCTCCTTTCACCAAGAGATGACATAGCATGAACTTTTGCCAGATGCTGGCACCACATTCTTGAACTTTGCAGCCTACAGAATCATGAGTCAAATAAACTTCTTTTCTTTTTAAATTACCTAGTCCATGGCCTTTTGCTATAACAGCAGAAACTGGACTAAGATACATTTGTAATATCCACTCTATAATATAATTATTTTCCACTTTTGCTGGAGAATGTATTTTGAACTCTCTATTCTGTTTCATTGACTTTTTAACTTAAATGCGCACATGTTTATTTCACTTTTTTCCCTTAAATAAAATGTGTGCTGGATGTTTTGCTCTTCCTCTTCCCGCAAATACCCTTGTGAGACCTAAGGATTTATTTCTCTAGCTGCTGTGAGACCTCTTATAAATTCCCTTAGTTGAATAAACTTGTTGAATCTTTATTTGGGCAGGCTACATTCAATGACATATATATATATATGAACATATAGCCCCTCTACAACACTTAAAACACATTTCTAGGATCATCTCATCTTCAGAGGTCCATGGGGTTGGCTGAGGCAGCTTTGAGATTGCAATTGTTGAGACTGCAACTTTTCCAGCCCAATCCTTTCCTTTCCACAGGTAGTAATTCAACAGGAACTCACTACTAAACCACCTGCGGGCTAACCTCTGTCTCAGAATCTGCTTTCTGAAAAATGAAGTTTCTGACTCAAATCAGATTTTATTGACAATCTGCCACTTTGTGGCCTTCAGCACAGTTTTAAATATATATTAGTTTTTCTCTCCTATCTTTTTAAGTGGTCTGCTATGTGTTCTTAAGATCTGCCTCTATGTCAAAATGGAGAGATATATCATATATGTAATTTCGAAAGTATCACTAAAGAGTGTTTTGAAATATTATATTATGAAAACGTAAACCCTATGCTTTTTCCAAAAAAATTTCAAGCCGCATTTATATCTATTTTGTACTACACCTTATACATGACTCCAGAGGTTAAAAAAAGGGGAGAGTGGAACTGTTATCATGAAACCTCTTGCCCATCCATTGACCTTCTTTTAACCACTATGCCAATATTTCTATTTGACTATATATTTGAAATGCTGTGATTCAAATATTCCTCTTTCATATTCATTAATTTGCTTAGTTAATATTCAGTGAACAATTATTATGAGCCAAATATCAAAGTGTTTTTTGTTAAAACAAAACATCTAGAAAAGCAGGAAACTATATCTGTCTCAAGGAAGAATATGGCTGGTATAAAATAAAATGATGCCAACAGGCTATTTTATCAGCATGATGCAGAGGTACAGAATGCAGAGAGAATACAGAATATTGAGATCTCACTTGAAGGCTTTATTTTATTTCAGTTCTAAATAAATTATTCGTCTTTGTCCCATTTTTAATTATTTCTTCTGGGCAATTCTTATTCATATTTGTTTAAAAAATATTTTGAAATCTTAATTTATGTTTTATTTTTTCCCCCATGACTTTTAACTGTATATTTTTTTCCCCTTCAAGCAGTGGCAAATTCTGTCTTTTCTTGCCTCAGGAGTTTGTGGCAAGGCGGAAAGCAAATAATACACTAGTTTCTAGATTTGTTTTCAGAAAGACCTGAAGGTGTAGGCATAAGCAAGGTTGCTTAGAGAAAAATAAAAGGAGAAACATTTCACACAGACTACAAAGAGATTCCCCTAGGCTAGGGAAGTAGAGAAACATGGAAATATATGTAGGTGTGAAAAGCGCAAAAGAGCGATGCCATGCATCCTAGCTACACCACCTGGACACATAGTACCAGAGTAGAAACAGTGGCATGGGAGGTGAGCCAAATAGGACTACAAGCAGATGTCTGTCCCCCAGGAATAGCTCAGAAGCCATGGAAAACTGCTAGATCTCACAAGTCTATGCAGACAAAGACAATGATATTTCATGGTCAACTCAGTGAATGGATGCTTAAGAACAGATGCCCTGTCCTCAGTCCGTATCTTGGCACTGCATAAGATCCTATTGCTGTAGTATCAGAAAGGAGAAAGTTTCATTTCTTGTGTGCCACAATTTGTCAACTGGGAACTGTGTCTGCAAGAAAAGTGTAATGTTTTGGTATCTTGTTTATTATTTGCTTTTTGTTCAAATACTACTTCATTTACTATTTCATAATCCATTTTTAGGACTGTTGAGGGTCAAATGAGAAAAGAATTTATGCATAAAACAATACCTAGAAGAGAGAAATAGAAGCAATAAACTAGTTTTTCTCCTCAAAACCACTTTTTAGCTTCAGTCTTGAGTTGCAAAATCTCATATGTAATGGTGGTAGAGGGTATTACTAAATACTTACTTGATACCTAAGCTTTTATTCGTTACCTAAAGTCTTTCTCACTGAGGCATATCCCTAAGGAATGTATGAATTTATTATCTAAGGAATGAATATATTGCGATGTATATCACTTGCTATTCCTCATTATCTTGCAGCTCATACTCCAAGTCGCAGTTAAAATGTCAGTTCCACAACTAAATCTGCCTATTCCCAACTTCCAAAAATAACAAGTTTTGATTTTTCAATTATGTATTCTCACAGCACATAATACTTCTACTGTGCACTTTTAATCATAGTAAAATCTTTTCTGTGTGTAATTCTTGGGACCTCCTTCCAATTAGAATGTAAGTTGATGAGTTATTTCCATAGCACTTGGCACAATGTTTGATGCATAATAACTAATAAATATTTCTGCCTGCCACAGAGAGGGAGTATGTGACTGAATAAAGTTCAGTTTATTGTTTCAATTCTTCTCAATTATATATATACACATATATGTATATATACATGCATGTTTGTGTATGCTGTATATGCATATATTCTATGAAAAGACAACATTTTATTTTATATAAGTTAAGTATATATATAGAGAGAGCTCTTTAAGCTATATATGTAATACATATTATATATATAAAATATATAGCTCTTTAAGCTTAATATATATATATAGCTTAAAGAGCTATATAATATATATATTTAAGCTATATATATATATAGCTTAAAGAGCTCTCTCTATATATATATAATAAATATAGAGAGAGTATATATAGATAGAGAGCTATATATATACTTATATATATAGCTCTCTATCTATATATATATAGTATATATATATAACTTTTATTTTATATATAACTTAAGGTATATATATAAGTATATATAGAGAGTTCTCTATAAGCTATATATCTACTTAACTTACATATATATACTTAACTATAAGTATATATATGTAAGTTAAGTATATTTATAACATATATATATACTTATAGTTAGGTGTATATATATATATACTTATAGTTAAGTGTGTATATATATATACACACTTAACTTATATACTATACTTAAAGAGCTATATAGCTCTTTAAGTCACATATATAAGTTATATATATATAAGTATATAGAGAGAGCTCTCTATAAGCTATATATATACTTATATATATAAGTTAAGTATACATATATTGTTCTTTAAGCTATATATAATATATATACTTAACTTATATATATATTTATATATATATACTTAACTTACCAATAACATATATATGTGTGTATGTGTATATATATATGTATATAATAGGTGATTTGCTGCATGTATCAACTCATCACCTAGGTATTAAGCCCCACATGCATTAGCTATATGAAAGACAACATTTTAAATGACTGTCATTTTACAACGGGTAAGACATCTTAGGTGGTAACATTTCTTATGAGGTTCAAATAGATTGAAACATGAAAATTGAATGAAAGATTTTGTTGCATTCCTTTCTGTAGCCTTTGCTATTGCATCAAGCTTGTGTAATATTCCAAAATAAAAAGTATACTCAAGGATATCTATGTGCCCAAATGAAAGCCATGGTGGGATGAGTAATTCAAGGTTGTTATTCACTTATATGTCTCTCCTGGTGTACTCTTCATGTATTTGCACATATGAGAGATTCAAGGGATTCCAGATTAGCTTTTTATGCAGAAAGAAAACTCATTAAGAAAAAATGTAATTATGTACCTCCAACCCTTAGTGTGTTGGGTGGGTAGCAGAATCTTAATGTCAAAGAACATTGTCAAGAAAGAAAATGAAAGTTAAAAAAGAAAGGGTGAAGCTGGTATGCACAAATTAAATTATTTAGGAATTTGGCAAAACTAGAAATAAAATTAAGAATTAGAAAAATTAAACTATGTTACGAATATCTGAAAACCACAACCACCTCACTGAAGGGGCTGGGGAAAATATTGCTGATCTAAGCAGCTTTGGAAACGAGTGGAATCTGTAAGACTAACGCAAAGAAGCTGTATACTCGCACTATACTCTAGTTCATAAAGTATTTTCCCCACAAGACTGTGATTAACAATTTGGAAATTTGGAAATGACTTATCATATCTAAGAATTAAATAATTAAGTAAATCAGTGGTGAATTGTGGAAGCCAAGTTTCGCACTGTTGAACTGGGAGGTTACAGACAATGAAGGAAAGAAGGCTGGGATAATTCATATGGTAATGGTTTAGTGTGGAGACATCAGTATTATGTCTACCTGAATATACTATGGATGGATAAATATTAAAATATTTATAATAAGAGTTTATACACAGTATAGTATACATACATATGTTTTCTTCCTCTGTCATCTGAGAGGGCCTAAAAGCATGATGCCCCAGTAGCAGTGAGCACATCTAGTGCCAAAATATTGTTTGCTCCTACAATTTACAATAAAAAAATCAAGAGGTCCTTGAGCAACAAAACAAATAATTTAGTACTGGAATATAACACAAAGAATAAAATAAATATCCATGAGTCCATGCCAATATAAAAAACCTTAAAACAGATGCTGGAGAGGATGTGGAGAAATAGGAACACTTTTACACTGTTGGTGGGGGTGTAAATTAGTTCAACCACTGTGGAAAACAGTGCGGCGATTCCTCAAGGACCTAGAAATAGAAATTCCATTTGACCCAGCAATCCCATTACTGGGCATATATCCAAAGGATTATAAATCGTTCTACTATAAGGACACATGCACACGAATGTTCATTGCAGCACAGTTTACAATAGCAAAGACCTGGAACCAGCCCAAATGCCCATCGATGATAGACTGGACAGGAAAAATGTGGCACATATACACCATGGAATATTATGCAGCCATTAAAAACGAGGAGTTCGCATCCTTCGTAGGGACATGGATGAACCTGGAAAACATCATTCTCAGCAAACTGACACAAGAACACAAAATCAAACACCACATGTTCTCACTCATAGGTGGGTGTTGAACAAGGAGAACACATGGACACAGGGAGGGAAGCACTATACACGGGGGTCTGTTGGGGGGGAGGGGGGACAGCGGCGGGGTGGGGAGTTCGGGAGGGATAGCATGGGGAGAAATGCCAAATATAGGTGAAGGGGAGGGAGGCAGCAAATCATACTGCCACGTATGCACCTATGCAACAACCTTGCATGTTTTTCACATGTACCCCAAAACCTAAAATGCAATAAAAAAAATTTAAAAAAAATAAAAAAAAACCTTAAAGAAAGAAATAAACGTGGAAATAGACATAACTACCATGTAGAAGAACTCAAAGAAATTTTTGCCAGTACTTCAGCTTCAAGGAAACGGAGCATAACTCCTCACTTTTTACACACACACTCACAGTGATCTTCAGCTATTTTAACAATTAAAGAACAGCCAAGATCCAAATGCATATACTTCTTCTGTAAACTGAGCCAAAAGACAAAAAGAATAGAAGTTATAACAACCAGCACTTTGGGAGGTTGAGGCGGGTGGATCAATTGAGGTCAGGAGTTCGAGACCAGCCTGGCAAACATGATGAATCCTCGTCTCTACTGAAAATACAAAAATTAGCTGGGTGTGGTGACGAGTGCCTGTAATCCCAGCAACTCAGGAGGCTGAGGCAGGAGAATAGCTTGAACCCAAGAGATGGAGATTGCAGTGAGCCAAGATTGCGCCATTGCACTCCATCCTGGGCAACAGAGCAAGATTCCATCTTAAAAAAAAAAAAAAAAAGAAGTTATAACAACCATGTAAATAATGACATAAAAGAAACAAATGGAATCCATGAACCCAAGAAATACCGTGAATGTTAGTACATTTGGAAAATGGCTTCCAAAATGCTAAAATAATAGTTATTTATTTATTAAGTTGCAATATTCTGGATTCTTTCCACTGTAATTGACAGACCTCCACTGAAACTGAAGAAACAAAGAAAAATTTATTTGTTCAGGGAACTAAAAAACTCAAAGATATCTGCTGACATGAGAAATGGATAGAACTAGGAGTTCAAAAGTGTCATTGAATATGTATATCTCTCTACACATACCAATAAACCAGTTACTGCTTTACTCTGGCTGGCTTTATTCTTGAAAGGCTTCCACCTCATGATAGAAGGTGACTAGTGGCAGCTCCAGGTTTATATTTTTCCTCTCAGCAGCATCTTTAGAAAATATAGCTACTCCTTCCTAATTGCTCCCCTTAAAAAATCCAAGATTGAGCCTAATTGGACAAGCTAATTTGGGTCATCACTTACAACTAAAATAAAATATAATGGTATCCTTCAGAACTGAATTACGCAATCATCTCTACCTAATCTTTATGGACTGACAATGAGGTGTTAACTGAAGAAAAATGGGCCTTGGTGATAAAACAAGTCCAAATTTTTAAAATAATAAGCATTATTTCAAGTTTTTGGTTTGGTTACTGAATATATGTAAAAACAGAAAAAGTCAGTAAGTATAAAAATAGAAATAAGAGTATCCTGAGGCAAGAATAGAATATCATATCCAGTTCTCAGATGTCGTTGGGCAATCAATTGATATTGTCTAATGATAAATACAGGTTGAATGAATAGTGAACAAAGCTAGAAAAATGAAAACCTTTTTATTTACATACTGTATTTTATTTTTTCTGTTTTGAATTTTGTATCTATGTAGTGTCTTTTAAAAAGCTACTGCCAGCATTCTTGTGCACAGAAGAATACACATTTGATTATGTGATGCACCTTTTTGGAGAAGGGGAAGTATGATATGCTATTTTGTTATTCTTTAAACTTAAATAGATGATGACACTTTAATAAAGATTTAAATAATGGCTAAAGTAACTTTGGATTTTATTAGGTAACTTACACTTTCTGTAGCAAAGTGAAGTCTGATTGTAAACCATGTATACAAATTTAATAATCTGAATTTAGGTTACTATAAGCGTAATATAGTTTGACTGCTATTTATCCTAGTTCATTAAATGACTTTTCCTTCCTCTTGATGAAGCAGAATATTCTCATTGTCACCAGAATGAAAAACAAAAAGTACTATGAATACAAAATTTCAAAGAAATCAGTTGGCCTTAAATAAAGATAGCAAAAGTGTCCCTGCTCAGTCAGGCCTCATAAAGTTTCTCTCACACACCTGAATGGCCATGTATTTTTATATTCTCTGTAAACAGGCCATAAAATGGCATAATATCTCAACAAGTCCTGTATCTGAGATATACATATACTGAATAAAAAGAAGTAGTCCATTTTAGTCATGTGGGTTCTTTGATTGCAAGCAACAGAGACTGACTCAAGATAAGCAAAATAAAATATGTATATACAGGGGAAGGTTATAGAGTCAGTCATAAAATCAAAGCGATTACTTGTTATGGACTGCACTGTGTCCTCCCAAAATTCATATTGGAGTCCTAACCCCAAGTAACTCTGGATGTGACTATATTGGAGATGGACCTTTTAGAGAGGCAATTAAATTAAAACAAGTTCATATAGACGGACCCTAACCTAATATGATTGTCGCCTTTTTAGAAGAGAAAATTAGGACACAGTCACACACAGAAAGAAGATTATGTGTAAACACAGGAAGAAGACAGACATCTGCAAGGCAAAGAGAGAGGCCTCAGAAGAAACCAAACCATGACCCCAGCCTTCTAACTTCCAGAACTGTGAGGAAATAAATTTCTGTTGTTAAATCATTCATTCTGTGGTATTTTGTTATGACAGCCCTAGCAAACAGATACATTCCTGAAGAATCAAGAAAATAAGGTTATATCAAGGAATTGTAGTAAAAATTAATAAATATTTACTTTAGAACTGCAGCCTTTGCATGGAAAAAAACTGTGAATTCTGTCCATCCTTACAAAACCAAAGTAACGCAGTTCTGCGAGAAAGTAGCTTATTGACTAAGCTTAAATAATATGCTTACTCTTGGCCAGGAGGAAAAAAATATTACCCTTATTTACAGATACACCAACCCTACATGAAATAAGAAAGGGAAGAAACCTGAATTATATAATAAATAATGTCTACTATACCTACTTACATCTTCCAAATTGTCACCACTGACAAAGAAAGATTAAGTACGGAGCCTCAAAGTTCACAAACAGGGAAAAGCCCAGATGTTCTACGGCCAAACTGAAACTGCTTGTCTGTAGAGCAACAGGTGACAGTGATAAGTGAGTAGGAGGAAAATTCATAGAGGAAATATATTTTAGGGAGGGCCACATGGGTCACAGAAAGAAGTTTAGAATTAATTCTTGGTGCAGAACAGCCTACAATTTAAAACATGTATTGTATGAAGCCACTGCAGTTTTACTCAGGGAACCATATTATCTGTTACACACTTTTAAATGACAAAACTAAGTATTTTGTTGGGGATATACAAAGAAATGTGTGTAGCAAGGAATGAGTCAAGAGGACAGTTACTATACAAGAGGGAGCTGTTTACTTGGGCCAAGTCAGAAGCAGAATTGTTGATGAGATGTGGCTATATTCAGGATGTATTTTGAAGGAAAATCTAAGAGAATTTGCTGATTAATTGACTATCAAGAGAGGGAAAAAGGGATAGGACCAAACTCTTAGGTCTTTGACCTGGATAATTAAGTGAATGATACACAATTAACTGAGAGAGGGGATACAGAGAAGTACAGTTGGGAGGAGAGGAGGTACTTGATAAGAAATTAAGAGGTCAGTGTTGACTATGTTAATTTGAGATGTCTATTCTTCAGAAAAAAAATAAAAAATTCCACTGGGTTAAACACTGAGTAAATAAAAATATGTATTCAGAAATAGCTTCAGTAAGGTTGAGGTTTACTGTTGACTTTGACAAAAGCAGTTTCTAATTAGTGGTGGAGACAAAAATCTGATTGATTGGGGTAGAAGAAAATATGAAGAAGCAGAAAAAGCAAAAGAAGACTTGAAGAATTTGCCTCAAACGGTGCAATATGAGAAGAGAGCTGAATTGGGAAATGGATTTACTGTATTAGTTCATTCTCACACTGCTATGAAGAAATACCTGAGACTGGGTAATTTATAAAGAAATAAGGTTTAATTGACTCACAGTTCTGCATAGCTGGGGAAGCCTCAGGAAACTTTTAATTATGGGAAATGGCACCTCTTCACAGGGTGGCAGGAGAGAGAATGAACGCCAAGCGAAGGGGGAACCCCCTTATTAAATCATCAGATCTTGTGAGAACTAAGTGTCACAGAACAGTAGGTGGAACTGCCCCCAGTGATTCAATTATCTCCATCTGGTCCTGCCCTTGACACATGAGGATTATTACAAGCCAAGGTGAGATTTGGGTGGAGACACAGCCAAGCCATATTATTCTGCCCTGGTCCCTCCCAAATCTCATATCCTTACATTTCAAAACACAATCATGCCCTTCTAATAGTCCCCCAAAGTCTTACCTCATTCCAGCATTAACCCAAAAGTCCAATCCAAAGTCTCATCCCAGACAAGGCAAATCTCTTCCACCCATGAGCCTGTAAAATCAAAAGCAAGTTACTTACTTTCTAAATACAATGGAGGTACAGTCATTGGGTAAGTACACCCATTCCAACTGAAAGAAATTGGTCAAAACGAAAGGGCAGAGGCCCCAAGCAAGTTGGAAATCCAACAGGGCAGTCATTAAACCTTAAAGTTCCAAAATGATCTTGAGAGAAACTTGTGTCATTTTGCTCTTTATTGTGTCTTCAAAATGAGAGCTTGTAGTGGGTAATGTTCTAATTTTACAAGATTGCAACTTGTAAAATTTTGTAAAAATTTTTTAAATGTTAATAAAATATGAGTTGATCTGAATTCTATTTGTAAAATTGAGATTCCTTTTATCAAAAGAGAATACATTCATAATTAAATTTTCCATAACAACATAGGCTCATTTATAATAAGAGCTTTAAGGAAGAGTGAATTGTTAAATAAGTAAATTTATCTGTCTATTAAATCAAGAATTTAAAAGAACCTTGACAGAGAAAAACATTAAACAATGGCTACATTTTTATTCAGCATTTTAAATCAAGAATGTTCTTTATGAATTGATGTAGAACAAAGATAAGTAAATTATGACTATATATAAATTAGTGAAAAGTAAATAAATATTATTGACATAAAATTTGATGATAACAATAAGAAAGCAATGATAAAGTTTTACTATAGATGGACTTTTCAATATAATTATAAGTAGTGGGGTTTTGACCATTGATTTTATTTTTATAAGTTCATTTTATTATTTCTTTAGTTAACAAAAACATAGAAAAAGATGGCAAGGGGAAAGCTGTGAGGAAAATATTTTTTAAAAGTTATTGTCAAAAGTTCTACTTACTAGAGAAAAGAATTGTGAATTTGTCCCACTTCTCACTTGTCATTTGATTAAGCATTTTGCAGATATGAAATCTAGATATGGGAAAACATAAAAAAATTTCTCAAATTACTTAGGTGTCCTCTAATCCTTGGCAGGCACTCAGCCTCACAGAAGTGAGTTCTTTGATATAATATTTTGCATCACTGAAGTTCAAACTTTATTGTTTTTTACATCAACATATCTGTATGTAAGCAATACAATAGAACAGGAAAAAGTTTCTATTATGTATATGAATTTGGCCTCCATTAGCTAGAAAGAGCATTTAATCTAGGCCAGATGGGAATTGCTGTTATATATTTAGCATAGGAGCACCTTACCTGATTTGTGAATTATAAGTCATATTCCATATCCAACTGTATTTGACTTATCTATTCAGATCTTTGTTTTTGTATATTAACATGTCTTCTCTCCCTGTACTAGAAATCTTTTTGCTCCCTTTTATATTAAAGGCATTTGTTGCACCCTCCATGGCTGGCCTTCCTCCCACTCTGTCCCATCCAATTATGTGTGTAACTTTCTGGCATGTAAATGTTGATAGTTGTATGACAAGAGATTATCTAGTATAATAGATTGTCAAATATAAAATGAGGTTTTTTTGCTACCACTTTCTTACAACCTATGACTCTTGAGTCTTTGAATGCCTGATAAAACTATTGGCAATTCCGTAATTCATTACTTTGTACTCTATAGTGCCTGTTTAACTCTGATGGGATTTGTTCTATTAAATTATACTCCATAATAAAAACAAGTATTAGCTCTCTGTCTTATAAAATAATGACAAATAAATTATTAAGGCAAAGCCTAACAAGAAAAATAAATTGCGTTGTGGTGTTTTGAATTGTTGGTTTCAAACTCAGAAAGCAGAGATGCAAATTTTCTAGAACTTAATTTGAGTCACATCACTGATTCTTGGAAAGGAGAAGGAAAGAAAAGGAAAAGGCAGCCTGTGAGTAGTTTTTCTGCTTGCCTATTGGCTACATGTTATATGTTCTGGAAAACAGAGAAGACAATTTTTTGTATGTATAAGAGGCATAAAAATACAAATTCAGTGTTTCAGACATGAAAATGCAGCATAAAGACATTTCCTTCCCATTGATTGAATAAATTTTTTTTCTGTTTTATTTACAAATGTATTATAACGTGGTTCTTCCAGAGTTTTGTGCTCAAATACATCTCTTTCCCAAACTCCTGTAAAAATTTTTTAAGTTTATTCAGTACTCTTCTTCTTGCTGATCTTAACACCAAATACAACATTTTTTGTTGTTGTTACTGGGTAGCAATTAAAGAGTATGTGCCCTTGACATTAAAAGGGCTTTGGGGAATTGATTACAATAAAGTACCTCAGGTAAACCAGCCTGGAGTTTTCTGGCATATAGTTGTTCATTCTACTTGGATGGAAAGCAAATTGGAAGGAAAGAGACACATTTGCTCTGGCAGAGAGGTGAGTGATACTTTTGAAATATCTACAGATCCCATTTTCTTGTCAAGTTCACAGTAGTTTTGGGGAGAATTCTTGCCAATATCTCAAAGAAGCTGCTTGCCTCAGAGGAGAGACATAGGAAAGAAAAGTTGTGTGAAAAACAGAGTGTAAAAGAGGGAAAAGCAGACATTTTTGTACTTTTACTTGATTTGTCCTCGATCTACTTCTGGATATGTTTTGGCTAGAAAATTTTTTTCTTTTGCATTTCAGAAAAGACATGGGTTTTTAAAAGACAAATGAGATTTTAAAATGAGAAAAAATAGCTTCTTAATTTCACCAACCTAATTCCATCAAGAGTGTTAGTAGAGAGTCTAGAATCACTTTAATACATGCCAGTCTTTCCAGGAAGTGATGACATAGGCTATTTCAATACAATCTGTGTCCTTTGAGTATTGAGAGAAGGAAAACAGAGATTTTCATCTCAGATCCTCAATTCCCTATGCTCTTCCTGTTCCTGAAAATGCCATCTTAACAGATCTGTTCAGCCTGAAACATGTCACCTAACTTCAGTTTGATCCAAAGATGTTTCCATGAAGAATCTTTGATGCTGGACATATGTTCAAAGGATGTATCACCAAAGTGTAAAAAGAGACTAGCATTCCTTTCACTTTTGATACTACTGAGTTAACATCTATATAAATTTTTAGGAGTACCTTCCTTCATAACTATCATTCTAATTTCACACCTCATGTCCTGCCTCTGGTTTGTCAATGACTACCGTTTGACAGCAAAATGGCCAAGTGAGGTTCTAAAAGAGTATTTCTTTTATATAAGTTGTTCAAGACAAAGAATACATTTACGGTTAAGCAATTTCTTAAGATGTAAGTTTAGCAGCTTAGTTCTGCATCTATAGACTCATTAGTAATTTCCACATAAATTCTTGTAAACCACTAAGTCAAATTACCTGCTTTATATTGACTTCCTGTGGGCTTTTTGTGCCTTTAAATATAGGAGTGGACAGGTTCAGAAATCAATGGCTCTTTTGTGTCTGACCACATGGACTTTAGTCTCAGTGGGCTGATTATTACTGAAAGAAAGAAAAAACTGAATTTCATTGTGTAATTTTCCGTTAAAATTTTTGATGAAAATGAACTGACAAAACAAAATTAACCCTTTGTTTTATTGAAATAGTGATTCCTATATGGGGATCATGACAATGATGCTCAGTCTGGATACTGTCTATGATACTTCAATGAAGTCATTAAACCAATATTAAAAACCCATATGAATTGATGAATTCATTTAAATTGTATAAAATGAAAAGATTTGAATAATGGTTGGAATTTTATAGTATCCAAATATTCATGGAATTTATAGAAAAGGAAATTGATTACAGAAAAAGAAATTGATATATAAAGAAAAGGAGAAAATGTAATCAATTTTTCAACAGTGTATATACAAAGTTTACATCAAATTCTAGATTATAATTTTTATTTACTCAATGTATCTAGACAACTAATCAAAAGCTTCATGAACAATGATAAAAGAAAAAATTGTAAATTCTATTTTTTACCAACAGATTTGTAAAAAAGTTCAGCTTTCAAAGCAAAAATGCAAAGAAAAGTCACTAGACAAGCATGAAGCTGGCATAAAATTATTGTTCTGTACTTGATGTTGGGTGTAAAGTTATTATGGTTACAGGTTCCACACATACAAACCATGAAGTTAAGTAAATTCAGCAATCTTTGTATTAGTCTGCTCCACTCAAAAAGCACTATAAGTCATTTAAACATATCTAAATAAGCAAAAAATAGAAACAGCAGAAAATGATTAATTATCAGAAGCTAACAAGTTAACAAATATATAATTTAGTTGCAGAAAATTAGCAATTGAGCATATAAATGAGACAGATAAGTGGATACGGTAAAATAACTTGGGTAACAAAAAATCCACAAAATTGCTTTTTTTGACATATCTTCTGATTCTTATATAATTTAGCACTACTATTTTTATTTTCTATAACAAATAGAATTTTGCTATTTCTATTTGCTATAATGCCTTGAGATTAGTAAAGATATGTTAGAATGTATAGAAGAAAAGTATGAAAATATGACAAAGAGATGGAAGCATTAGATTATTTCAGTCATCCTTAGAAAATACTGTCTATATCAAAAATGAAATCTTACCTTTTTTTTAAACAAAGATCACTTAACAAGTAACCACCAACCAATAAATTTTAAGACAGTGATATATGGTTCTCCTAAACAAGTAAACTTGTAAGAGCTCAGAATAAACAATTCAGTAGGTATCAATCACATATTCCTCTACCATATACTAAAATATTGTCAATCTTTCTACCTTTAGATCTTGAACTTGGCCTTAGGGATGTTAGGAATGTCAATGGGATAAGGAATCTTAAAAATGAATTTGCTAAACAAACTCTAACATAGAAAAGAACACGTTCCCATTCATTAATTTCATTTTACTCTCTGATGATACATAATACACAGTAGACAAGAAATGAAAAATGATCAGTGATTTTTTTTTTGCATTTGCATTGGATTTGTTTTATCTATATGGCAAACAAATCCAGTAGTCAGGAGTGATAATACACAATTATGGTCTCTAATAGCTTCTTTATGTATGTGATGCCCCTAATAACAGCATTTTGAGTATAATCCAAATATATCCTACTGAATACTTAAGTATCCATGGTACAAAAATTATCCTCTTCCTAATTTTTAGCTGCACTCTTTATTTAAAAAATTGTCATTATTTTTTATTTTACACTTACTATTTGCCAAACATTATCACATTGAAGTCACAAAAATTCTATCATTAATCCTTTATAGATAAGGAAACCGAGGCCTAGACATATCAGTTAGGTAGGCTGAGATTTACTTTGCTAGAATGAGTGGAGTCTAGATTCAAAAGACAGTCCTTCTGATTTCTGTACTTACTTGTAGACAGCCAGATTTCAGGACAAAAGTTGTAAAACAGGAAATAAGCTAATGCAAACAAATATCCAAGTTGCCACCACTAATTTGATTCTGCATCCTGAGGGATGTCCTAAGGAACCTTATAAAATATGTCCTCAAAAATGTCAACCTGGTGATGAAAGGGGTGTTATTTATTCACAGAGTTTCATCCTCCGCTGACCAGGAATGACCTCCAGGAAATTAATTCAAGCATATTTCCAGGTTGCACATTTTGAAGTACCTAATAAAAAGCCCTAGAGTTGTATACAAACGCTAGAAGGTTATGTTTGGATGAAATAGGTAAAAACCTGTTCTAAGTTGGTCATAGAAGCAGTACTGGAATGAGAAGTGGGACCAAAAGATTTTTGAAGCTGTGTGTAAGAGGTGTTCAATACGCTCTACTTCCACCTTCTCTAGGGAAACCACTTTGAGAACCAATTGTTTCCAAGTAACTTTATGATACTCAGAAAAAACAAAAAGCATATAACTTTTAAATTGATCATAAAATCTAGTGCAATGTATGTAGTAGGCACTCAGTAAAAAATTGTTGGTTTATTTAATTACAATTCTTCTAAGTTGTATTATTAATGTTTTATTTATTACATTTAACTTGTTATTACATTCAAAATCTATTTTGATGCATATTTTTTTTTCTCTAAATTGGTTCTCCTATTACCAAAATAAATATTGAATAATCCATCTTTTCAGCAGTTGAACTATAAGTCTCCTCTTATTTTCTCTCTAGTATTTACTTAGAGGTAATGAACATCACACATGATATTGCATGAAGACTACTGAGCAAAGTGACTGGCACAAAGTAGATACCCATGAATGTTTGTTCTTTTTCTTTTGAAATACTGTCTGCCTGCATACCTACTAGCACATGCTGAGAATGACTTCAGTAGGAATGAAGAACTATATTAAGACTTCCTGATTAACTGGTATCACAACCATTCTGGATGATGTGCTATTAGCTTATGGTTTAGTCCTCTATCACCCTAAATTTCTTCATTTCTTAAATTTAACCACCAGAGACTAACCTAAAGCCTTTTGTCTCAGAATATTCCATCTTCTCCTTTCTTCTATATGATAGAAGGATTTTTGGAATTTCAATATTCAACAGATTAACTCTTTCAGAACATAAAGGAATAAAGAAAATAAGACACAGCTTCTAGAAACAGGATACTGGACCCAGTGATAGGAAGGATGACCCATGAGAGGAAATTAATTGCACTTGGGTCTATTCCCAGAGTAGCAGGCCAAACAAACTCTTCCCAGTTGTGTATCCACGGCACTGCCCAAATTTACTCAAAAGAGCACCATGTCTATGATACGAAGACTATATTTCTAGTTATGTTTTGAATGTTAGGTAAAATAAACCTGAAATTCAGAAAAATGTGGGTTATGGTGATTTGAAGTTAGAAACAAGCAAGCAAGGCTAAGCATGATATTAATTTAATCATCTATGTATAAAATCATGTGCACTGTGACCCACACAGTTAGCTCAACTACTATGCACATAACTTAGCATATGCAACAGGGAACAATAGTTCATAAGATCATTCTATCCAAAGTGTTCAACTTCTTACAATTCATATAGTCAACTTACTCCATGTTTTCTACTTTTTCTGTGCATCAGCAATAGCTGTGATGACAACATTTCTTAGATGGAAGGAAAGCCATGCATGCTATATAATGAAACAATTTTATTCTGCATGAAAATATGGATATGCCAAGTATTACAAAGCATTGTTAACTTAGTCACTAGTTTCTTTCTGTCTTTACCAGAAACTTCTTATGTTCAGTAATTTTCTCAGCAAAAAACTCAAACATCCATTCCATTAAATAAAGCAATATGCTGTAATGATTGCCATATGTGCATATTCAATGCCTGTATTATTTCATTTCATTTTTTTAAAGTTTATGTCATTTGTTCAGCTACCTTTTCTATTTAGGGGTTGACAAAAGAAAAATGTTTTTAAACAAAGTTAGGAACATTGAAATTGTGGATAATTAAACTGTGTTGTTTTAGTTATATACAATTACTGGTTGATATTTATTTAATTAGGAAAAACCCTCTTGAATGTGCTACCCATAAGCTGACTTTGTCTTAAAAGAAAAAAAAAATTAAACTTCCAGAATGAACATTTGAGTTTTTAGTTGGTTTTAAGTTTTCCGTTTTATCCAAACTATGAAGACACATCATTTTGATGACTGATAACTATGGTGAAATCATTGGTTTTGAGGTAAAATACAAAAGCCCCTGCCCAAAAATTACAGAAAAATTATCTTCCTTGATTACTAGAAAATAAAACCAATACTTAAATTTGTGAATTAAAAATAAGGTTAAATATAGTGATTCATGCCTGTAATCTCAACACTTTGGGAAGGCCGAAACTAGCAGAGCACTTGAGCCCAGGAGTTTGAGACAAGCCTGGGAAACATGGCCAAACCTCATCTCTTTAAAAAAAAAAAAACCAAGCCATGGTGGCACATGCCTGTGGTGCTAGCAGCTCAGGTTGAGGTGGGAGGATCACCTGAGCCCAGAAGGTCAAGGCTGCAGTGATGATGGTGCTACTGCACTCCATCCAGCCTGAGTGACAGAGTAAGACCCTGTGCAAACAAAGCAATGCAAAGCAAAACAAAAAACAAAAGACCGAGGAAGAGATTAAGAGATTAATGCAGCAATAGAGAAACAGTAACAAATTCACAAGAACTACGCAGTTGCTGAACGGTTTCAGAAGCAAGAGGTAGGTTTAGAGAACAAAATGAAAGAAGTGATAAAATAATTTTACTGTGGTGATACCATTTCAGCTGTTAGATAAAAAATGAAGAATGAAACGGAGACTGTTCCCCATCCTTCAAAGCAATTTTGATAAGTCAGAGGAGCAGAGACGTGCTAGGTAGAGAAGGGCGTGGTCCCTGAAGGGCTCCACCCTGGGCCTGTGCCCACAGACTTAAAAGAGGACAAGTATTCCTGTTTTCACGCCCAGAAAGTTGCCTTTTGGCCTGCCACGCCCCACATCTTGTTCCGATAAAAGCCCGAGACCCTAGCAGGCACACACACAAGCAGCAGGATGTCAAGAGGAGCAGAAGAACACACGGGCAGACACCTGCAGACACCGACAGGCCACTGACGGTGCAACAAGGCAGAGGCCAGGGGAATGCCCCTGGGGCGGTGGGAGGAGAGTCCAGCAGCTGGGCAGCCTGACTCCAGGGTAAGAACACCTTCCCACTCCATCCCCGTCTGGCTCCCCAGCCATCTCACTGAGTGCTACCTTCACCTCTCAATATCATCTTGCACTCAACCTCCAAGCGCACTCGTGATCCAATTTTTCTGGTACACGAGGGCAAGAACCCCGGATACAGAAAGCCCTCTGTCCTTTCAGGCAAAGGGTCTAATTGAGCTGATTAACACAAGCCACCCGCAGACAGCAAAGCTGAAAGAGCACACATGCCCACTGGGGCTTCAGGAGTTGTAAACACTCACCCCAAGACTCTGCCCTGGGTTCAGAGCCCAAAAACACTCCGAACAGCAGCATGAAGAGACGAACCACATCCCTGTCGCACACGCTGCAAGGGGTATAAGGAACTCTCCCGTTTCATTATGACAAAATATCAACCACTCTTGACACAAAATACTTTGATGTGCAAATATTTTTCTGGCAGATTCTACATTATCAATGAAATTGTTAAAAATTCATAAAATAGGATTTCATGAACTGACATAAATTTGGCTTTATATAAAGTTTCTAAAAAGTTCAGCCCACCATAATTAGGAGCCTCTATAATGAGAAGACAGAAAACTCATTACTATCTACCTTCGTCTATAAATGGCAATGTTTGGCTCCTGTATGCGGAGATCATATACATCCTCTTCATATGACATATGATCTGTGAAGGCACAGATCATATATACCCTCTTCATATGACATATGTTTAGAAAATCATGGTGATTTTCTACTATCGGTGGGGACTTTAGCATTATTACAATATGTTAATGATTTAAAGGTAACTGGAGAGGGACAGGGTACCAGTCCCCGTTTGAACCCATCTGACGTGGTTCTTATTTCCCTCTGGTGTTTAACAAGGGAATATAAATCTCTTGGGGCATCCCAAGCTATCATTAAGTAGCCATGCCTGTGGATAACGAGATTAAAGAAAAAAAAAACTGTCAAAATAAAAATTCCAACTGCTTAGGCTGGCATCATCCTAGTGACATTTGAATGGATAATATTAAACCTATTACAGTTACCAAACACTAAGAAACGGGCGCTCAGTGACCCTAAACAATGAATGTCCCACACACTCAACATATTTGTAAATGGAAGCAATGTGAAATGAGTGTGCTTATCAGACTTGGTAACCAGCTTGGAATCTTAGTTGTGCCTCTTACTGACTTTGTAGCCTCAACAACTTAACTTAAAATCACTAAGCCTCAGTCTCTTATGCACCAACTAGACATAATAAAAGTATCTACTCTCACAGGGTTGGGAGCCGGTTAAATAAGTATATGTAAAAATTTAGCATATTACATAATGCATAGTACTGTATAAATACATATTAGCTAGTGGTATTTGTCTGTTTAATTTTTATATTTACATAACAAATAAAACATCCATGATTATTCAGGCATCATTATCTGCCTTAGTACTGGGCTACAAGTGGAAGCAATGTGATAGTATGTGAAGAGTGAATATCTGGGAGGTAGGAGACCTGGCTTCCTGTCATGGATCCGAAACTATACAGAAGTTATATCCTCTTGAGGTAGCACATTCTATTTCTACAAATGGCACATTTAGATCAGAGGTTGGAAAATTACAGTCCATGGGCCAGAGCCAGCCACCCTCATTCATTTAGGTATTGTCTATGGCTGGCTGGCTGCCCTACAGCAGCAGAGTTGAGCAGTCCCTAGGGCAATCTGTCCAGTCAGCAATGCTGAAAAAACACTTTGCAGTTTAGATAGTTTAGATGCTTATCTCTGGTTACACGCTTACTTAGAACTTTCTGCCTTGAGTTTCTGTAGTGCCAAAGCCTCACTATTTATGTTCTTCTGGACCAATTAAACCAACAGACCAGGAAGCTAAGTTATTGAGAGCAAGCACTGAATTATAGAGCATCATAGATAGATAGTTAATAATATGTTTTCAACTGAACCGACATTACTTGATCATTTAATTGGAAGAGGAGGATAGAATCAAAGCAAAAAAAAAAGAGAAGAAAAAGAAAATATTTCCTTTCCTTCTTGGTAAATGATGAAAGTTTTTTCAAACGAATAGTCAGAACTTAGTCCTGTTTTCTGTTACAGTTTAGCCTAGTTAGGATACATTTGAGAAACACATGCTTTAAAATATAGACTGGTATTTATTATAAAAGTAGACAAGTAATTGCAACACTATACCATTCTTCAATGTTGCCTAGTATAAAAGCCTGCTGGACTTTTAAGGAATATGTAGGAATAGTTGTAACCAGCATATCAAACTACCAGTTAGGTGTATCTGTCTTCTACTAGTATTAATGTTATTATTGGCTGGATTCCAGCTCTTCTTGACTTACTTTGGGTTACATGTAATGAGGGTGCTTTTTCCTTAAGACTACTACTCTTTGACAACTCTGAGTAAAGGAACACAAAAGAGGGAAGACAGAAAAAGAGAGAAAAGAATGGAGGAAGGGAATAAAGAAGGAAGGAAAATTTGGTAAACAGTAAGAGATTGTCTTTCCATCTGGGAGGGAATAGTCTGGGTCTAAGGCAGTGGGATTCCTTTTCTGGCTATTGCCAGACAGCCTCCTCTATTTACCCTAATGTGCTACAGAATGCAATTTCATATGTGTTTCTTGATGTGACAAGGACTGGGAAGCACCTTAGAATCTTAATTGGTGGTGGTAAATAAATGGGTAATTTTGTCCCAATTTTTGGAGACGTGGGACAACTAGATCATTGACCCCTCCTTTCCTAAGATCTCTAATATAAAGTCTAAAGATAAATAGCCTTTATTAGCCAAATGAAGGAGAGTTCTCAACATTACTGGAAAGTAGACAGAGAATGTAACACAGAAAAACTTGGCAAATTCTATCTAGCATGCATTTGAGACCTATTGTTGAATTTTCTCCTTAGATTGATTGATGTCAGCACAAAAAGGAGAAAATAAGGAGTGAAGGAAGGAGCTGGAAACATGCATCCAAATAATCTTCCCTTAGAATTGGAAGTCTCTTCCTCTCTCTAGAAACACAAATGGAAGAGAACAAGCATTTCTTCTAACAAATTTACGTGATACAATAACTTAACCTTGACCTATATCCAGGAATTTGAAGTGTGAGGACTTTACCAGTTATATTACTAATTTCAGCATGCAACAACTCCTCTGGGTCTCAAATGCAACCTCTATTACGTACACATCAAAATATCTTACCTTTTGGAAACCACTGTAACATATCACCACCTGCAATTCCTAAATACTGTAAAAAGCGACTCATACTCAGTTCTTGGGAGAAACATACACTCTGACTTCATTAGAAGAAATTAACTTATCTTAACATCTTTATTCAAAGAGATGGTAGAGTGGGAAGTGGGATGGTACTGTACCACCATACTCTATTATTTAGTAACTCCCTATTTATAAATTGCACAATAATTACTGCTTATGGGATTGAAATTGCTTTAAAATCTTTGGTGGGGGGGTGATGTGCAGGAAATCTGAGTTTTTATATTGAAGAAGAAATGTATTTGTGGAAAAAACAACATCACAAAATAGTAGAAGTGACTCCTTGGGAGCCAATTAAAAACAAACAAACAATAATCTTGGGTTATAAATTGAAAGATTATTAATCTTTCAATTTATAATATAAAGATTATTAATCTTTTAATTTAGTCTAGATCTGCTAATAATCTTGAAAGAATGTGACAATTGCATTACTATTTTTAAAAATGTATCCCAGGAAAATTATACTAATATCAAATAATTTTGATTTTATAGACGTTTATTTTGTTGGAGATTAGTGTAATATATGCAACATAACATCTTAACATATATATTTATAGACATATTAGAATGACATAATCAGTTATCCCTAATTATTTAATATATTTTATAGTCATTTAGGTGAGTAAATATGAATAATGAAAACACATGAAAAATAATTTGTATAATGAATGTTGAATGCACTGTAGTTTTGACTTAGAATTATAAATGAAATTATTTGTCATGGGAGTTAATTGCACTATATATCATGTTAATAATTTATTTTACCTCTATTCCCCCAAATAATTACATTTGTATCATAAAAGAAATTATCCTAAATTTAATGGTGCTATAAAATCATAATTAACATTAGCATAAAATCAATTTGTACTTTTTAAAAAATATTCACCAAAAACATAGATATTATCTGAATTAACATAGCATTTTCTATTTACATGGCACTTTTGTTTAATTGGGTGTGCAAAATTGTAATTTACAAGTAACACAGCAAGGAATTATTTTCTAATGTGTACTTTTTGGCAGTTGTAGAGGATAGAGAGTCATGCATATAGTGAAATTCTAACCCTCATAAATTTTGCTGAGGAACAAATAATATCTGTGAAGTATATAGTGAAATTCTTAGAACAACGTCACTGTTCAAAACCTATGATTTTGCCATTGCTGATTCGAACAGGAAAAATCAATGTTGAATTACTAGCAAAAGATTCAAGGCAGAGATGGTTGTTTGAATTCATTCTGTCATCCATGTAATCAGCCAAGTTTTATTGATCATCTACTGTATGCAAGACATTGCCCTATATAATGGAGATGCTGTGGTGAGAGGCACTATACCTGCCAATAGTTCAGAAATGAGGAAATCAATAATTAGACCAGAAGAAAACGGCCTATTCAAGCTTATATACCATGTTAGTGGAAAAATACAAGACAAAAAAAAAAAAAACTATTGAGCAATAACCACACTGAAGTATTCTGCAAATCTCTCTTAAACCAAATGAGATCAAATATGTGCAATCACTTAACCCAGTGCTGAGCATAGTATAGGCAATGGAAAAACAAAATAATGGTGCAACTGTGCTATGATGAAAATATCTGCTTTTGTAACTCAGACTAATAGACACAAAATGTCAGGACCATGCATAGGAAGCATATCCTGCTCTGATTTCATTTTGTACATAAATATCTGTTCGCTCTAACATCTGAAATATTATCTTTAAAACATCGTAAATTTGTTACTAGGTATATAGCAGATATTTCTACATTATGGAGAGAGCATTTAAAATGAAATCTAGTATTTTAACATCAAAATTTAAGCACAAGACTGAAAAAAGTGAGGTGTCCTATTCACTCAACAAGTTTTCATTACTCTACCTAGTTTGTGGGAGGTGCTTAAGATACAAAGATAAGCAGAATATGGTTCCAATCTTCCTAGAATAAAGTGCCATTTGGCATTTTTAAGCAGCAACAGCAACTGGGATTATAAGCAATAACTAAATGAAATATATATTTGACTAGAATAAGAAAATAGAGTATGATAGATTTTTCCAAATATCTGAAATGCTGAGATGTTGAAGAAAGATTAAGCATCATGTAACTCAACAGACCAGAGGTAGCACCAAGTGAAGGCAATTTTAGCCCATGATGGAGTATCCAATATTGGCACTTGCTCCCTGGAGACTATAGCTATTCAGGGAATATGCTTTATAATCCTTGGTCAAGAGTGCTGGAGAGCATTCCACTTTTCCTCATCTATGTCTAGCGAACACAGCACTAATCAACTACGGTGTTCTTTACAACTGAGCCTAGATAGACTCCAGAACATATCTCAACATAGGATTTCTGGCAGTCACTACCAATGAACTAACTAGTATTTTAGCTGAAACATTGTTGCTATTTATTGAGGAGATAGAAGAAAATCCTCAAAAAATTAGTGATTAGAAGAGTTCACCAAAGTTTCCTTCTAAGTGAATTAAATCATCTCTCCCATCCATTTAAAGCTTTTTAGTCATGCCCTTGCTACTTTCTGTCTTGACAGAATAAAAGAAAGCTTTTAGTCTCTTCTATTATGGGAGCATTTTTATATCATTGATTATTTTTAGCCCAAATTATTTGAAACTTTTGTCTCTTCAGTCTTGCTTGTGTTATAAAACTTAATATCTTCACCTTTCTTTAATAATGTATTTTCCTTAGCTGCCTCTAGAGGTAAAATCACACTTCTACCAGAGTATGTGGTGGCTTTACTTTGCTTTTCCATGATAGCTAATAACATTTCATTGCTTGCTTCTTAGTTACTTCCCAATGATATCCAGTTCAACTATTCTTTAACAACATGCTGTAAACTTTTAATACCAAAAAGATTTCCTTGGCGTAGATGAGAAGCTAAGTTCAATGTCTTGGCACAGATATTAAGCTAAGTTCAATGTCTCATACCAATCCAAATTGACTGGCATTATTATTGTTAGGAATTTTTCAGCTCACTACAAAATTCTTGAAATCCTAAATGTCCTAGGAAAGAAATGAGTCAATTGACATTCTAATTCATGTGTTGCAATCATTAACTCTGTGACCTTGGGCTATTGGTTTTTCTTTTTATTTTTCATTGAGAAAAATTGTATATTCAGTAAAAAGAATGAACCTTAAATTTATAGTTCTATAAGTTTTGACAAATAAATACATCATCACAACCACACAAATATAAATATAGAATATTTCTATCACCCAATGTTCCCTCATGACTCTTTCCAGTCAGTCGTCTTTAGAAACAGTAGCTGATGTGTTATCTGTTACTATTGATTACTTTTGCCTGTTTTAAAGTTGATATGAAAGAATCATGCCATCTAAGAATGATCTATGTTGTTGTGTGCATCATTTTTATTATGTTATATAAAGCCCTTCTTTGTCTCTTTTGATCTTCGTGGGTTTGAAGTCCATTTTATCAGAGACTAGGATTGCAACCCCTGCTTTTTTTGTTCTGCATTTGCTTGGTAAATCTTCCTCCATCCCTTTGTTTTGAGTCTATGTGTGTCTTTGCATGTGAGATGGGTTTCCTGAATACAGCACACCAATGGGTCTTGACTTTTTATCCAGTTTGCCTGTCTGTGTCTTTTGGGGCATTTAGGCCATTTACATTCAATGTTAATATTGGTATGTGTGAATTTGATCCTGCCATTTTGTTACTGGCTGGTGTTCTTGCCCGTTAGCTGACTCATTTTCTTCATTGCATTTTTGGTAAGATACGTAAGAATTCCTCTTTCTCCACATCCTTACTAGCATTTGCTACTTTTTGTATTTTTGATTGTACCATTCCAGCTGAGGTAAGGTCTCATTGTGATTTTGATTTGCATTTCCCTGATGATTAGTGATATTGAAATATTTTATAAAAAATTATACCTGGTTGCCATTTGTATGTCTTCTTTGGATAAACATCTGTTCAAGTCTTTTGTCCATGTTTATATTGGAATATTTTGATTTTTGTTATTGACTTGTTTGAGTTCCATATATATTCTGGATGTTAATCCTTTATTAGATGCATAGTGTCCAAATATTTTCTTCCATTCTTTAGATATTTGTTCACACTATTTATTTCTTCTTTTATTGTTCAGAAGCTTTTAAGTTTGATGTAATAATATATGCCTATTTTTGTTTTTGTTGCCTGTGCTTTTGAGGTCTTTATTTTTTTTTTAATCTTTGTTCAGTCCAATTTTATCAAACATTTCCCCTGTGTTTTACTGTAGTTGTTTCACAGTTTTGGGTCTTACATTTAAATCTTCAATCCATTTAGGGTTGGTATTTTTATACGGTGAGAGATAGTTGTCTAGTTTCATTCTTCTGCAAGTATATATTCCGTTTTCTCAGCACCATTTATTGAAGACACTGTTCTTTCCCCAGTGTGTGTTCTTCGTGTCTTCGTAAAAAATCAGTTGACTTTAAATGGATAGATTTACTTATCAGTTCGCTATTCTGTTCCATTTGTCTATGTGTCTTTTTATGCCAGTATCATATTTCCTTTGCTCTTGTCTGTTTGGGTTTAACGGCTCATCTTTTTTTTTAATCTCTTTCAGTTACTATCTTATTTCAAAACTTTCATGTTTTCTGATACATAAATTTAAGACCATAAATATTTCTCTCTCAATTTTTAAAGTTTCTATATATTATCATGTCAAAATATTCTCTAATTTCATTTATTTATTTATTTATTTATTTATTAAGATAGGATCTCACTCTGTTGTCCAGGCTGGAGTGCAGTGGCATGATCATGGCTCACTGCAGCCTCACACACTTGGGCTCAAGTGATCCTCCTGCTTCAGTCTCCTAAGTAGCTAGGAATACAAAGGCATTACACTTGGCTAATTTTTTAAATTTGTGTGTGTATGGAGTGGGGTCTCACTATGTTGCTCAGGTTGGTCTCAAACTCCTGGCCCCAAGAGATTCTTCCACCTCAGTCTCCCAAAGACTGGGATTACAGGTGTGAGCCACCACACCTGGCCTATTCTAATGTCTTTTGTGATTTCTTCTTCAGTCCACTGACTATAAGTGTGTTGCTTGATTTCAAATATTTGAAAATGTTCTAATTTTATTTTTGTCATTTATTTTTAATTTCATTATGATTCAAGAATACACACTGTATATTTTAAATCTTGAATCAGTTGGTACTTTATTTACAGCATAGAGTCTATTTTTAGTAAATGTTTTATACGTACCTGAGATGAATATGTATACTGAAGGTGTTCCAGGTGGTATGTTGCAAATGTCAATTTCATCACATTGATTACTATTGTTGACCAATTTTTGTACATCCTTACTGATTTCTGTCTTGATGTTCTAATAATTTTTTAAAAAATGTTTATAATTGTAAAATATCCCTCTTTATCTCTGATAATACATTCATGAAACCTACTTCATTTGCTATTAATATGGCTTTCTTATGATTTTGTGGTTGCTTTGCCTATCTTTTCCAAGTCTATCTTTCAACCATTGAAAGAGTTGGCAAACAGATACAAGAACATATCACTGATAATACATTCATGAAACCTACTTCATTTGCTATTAATATGGCTTTCTTATGATTTTGTGGTTGCTTTGCCTATCTTTTCCAAGTCTATCTTTCAACCTGGCTATGTCTTCACATATGCTTTTAGTGTGACTCATCACTAAAACCAGTCTGATGATGTTTTTCTTTTAATTGTAGTGTTTAGTCCATATATATCAAATAACATTATTGTTATATTGAGTTTAAATCAATCATCTGGCTATGTGTTCCCTAAAAGTTCTGTCTGGTATTTTGCTCCATTCTTCCTTCTTTTTTGTCCTAGTTGAGTACTTCACATTATTTCACTTGATCTCCCCTTGTAATCTATTAGCTATACTTTGCTTTATTTCTCAATGGTTGCTACTCAAGTTAATATTATACCTCAACATGTATAATTTTATTTGCCAAATTTGCTAATATTTTACTTCTGTGAATATCAGTATTTATTGCCCTAAACAGTTAGACATTTTTAAATAAGAAAAACATAACCATTTTATGTACACAAATATTTATTCTCAATTGTCTTAATCTTTTCTTGCATATGGGTGCCCTTAGTTGTCTATGTTTTTTCAGCTTGAAAAAATGTTATTTGCTTTATCATGACAGATTATTTTAGTTTTTATTCCCTCCCTCCAAGAGGATTTATTCTTCTATTAAAGATGTTTGGAGAGGGCACATAGAATACTAGGTTCACAGCTCCTTTCACTACCATCCCCAGAACTTAGAAGATATCTTTCTATTTCATGGCTTTCATTTTTTTCTGATAGTAAGTGAGTTATCATCCTTATTGTTGTTAAATCCTTATTATTGTACTATTATATTCGACTGCTTTTATCATTTTTGTTCTTTATTTTTGTATTTAATATTCTGACTATAATGCACACAGGTGTGTTTTTCTTTTTTGCTTTTGTTTTTGCTTAGAGTTTTGTGGATTTTAGGTTTGTGGCTCAATATATTCTGTCATTTTTAGAAATATTTCACTATTATATCTTCAAATATTTATTTTCTTCTCTATCCTCTCCTCTGCTTATACATATTATCATTTGGTATTATGATACAGGCCCTTTTTTTGAGATGGAACCTTACTATGCCGCCCAGGCTGGTCTTGAACTGGGCCCAAGTGACCCTCTCACCTCAGCTCCAAAAGGGCTGGGATTACAGATGTGAACCACCTGGCCATGATACAAGACTAACATGCTCTATTATGATTTTTTTATTTTCATATATTCTGTGTTTCAGTTCAAATAATTTCTAGTGATATGTTCTTGTATCTGTTTGCTAACTTAAATTAACCAAAAAGATCAGAATCAAATTTAAAAAGCTTATTCCAGTACAACGTGTGAGAATAGATCATCCAGAAATTCCCCTTCCAAAGCAATTGAGTTGGCCTTCCAAAGCAGAGAAGTTAAGGTTTCATTCTATAGGCAGAGACAAAGGAGTTTTTAGCAAGATTACATTATTCACACAAATTTGGCATGTAATTATGGCCATTTGTCTGGTTATAGGCAGTACTTCATTTAGGAAGTGAACATTTAACATGTTTTACACAGGATGTAATAAAAATGGGTTTTCTGTCATCTTGTCTAAGCAAAGCAAGACAACAAAGAGGAAGTTAATCTATAACAAGGGTCATTAATTAGGAAAGCAGATTTTTGTCCCTTACATCATTTAATTCTCTCCAGTCATTGTGCAGAATAAAAAAATAAGAAAGCTAGTTAACCTATAATCTGAGAACAGAAGTTGCAACCATATGTGACTCAGATCACAGTCACATCTTTCTCAAGGCTTAAAGTGTTTGGGGGATTCCAGCATCTTTTATATTTTATTTGTTTTCACATGTTGATTCATTTTTCTGCTATGTCCAGTCCATCCAATGATCTTTTATGCTGTAGATGATATATTATTCTCTTGTAATAACTCCATGTAGTTTCCTTTTTAGATTTTTCCATCTCTTCTTTGACTGTCCATCTGTTTACCTATTTTCACCATATTTTCATAATTCCTCTTGTATATGTATAAAACCCATTTTAATGTTTATTAAATCTGGTTTAAAGAATTTCATTGCTAATTCCAGTATCTGGGTCATCTGTAGGTCTATTTCTGTTTTCTTCTTTTTTTAATTTTGTGTTCAATTTTCCTGCAGTAAATTTTAGCTGCGCACTGGACATTATGCATACTACATTGTAGAAAATCTGTATTATTCCATCCTTTTTTAAAAAATGTATTTTGTTTCCGTAGGGAATTAGAAGTTTGATTTGATCTGATTTATGCTCTGTTTTAAGTGGGGCTGTTAAAAATACTGGTTTTGCTCTTAGAACGAGGATATATCCTTTTATCTTTACTTGTAAGGTATGGTTCTTCTGGGATTTCTGTGCAAATCCCAAGGTGTTTACTGAAACCCTCTAACTTGTTGAGACTTGAACCCCAAATGTTTCTCAAACATGGAGCTGCTTTAATTTCTGTCCAAGTCTTTATTCTCCCCGATGTAGCTTTCTTCTGGGTTTTTGTAGGCCTTGCACCCTGAAGGATCCAAGGTATACTAGAGATTCCTTTGGAGAAAAGCAATTGAATTCCAAAACTCTCAGAACTTGCTTCCTTTCATAAAAAGGATTGTTTCTTTTCTAGTTTCCAGTGCTTTAGACAATCATTTTATAGCCGTTGTTTTAATAATTGTTTATTATTGTATTAGCAGAATAATTAGTATGAATCAAGCTCCTCTACCTTTATTGAAATGAGAGCTTTTGAATATTAATCTTAAAAATTGCTTAAATTAATAAAGCACTTTCCATAAGAGACAGTTACTATGTTTTGCATGTATTGTTAATTTAATTACCCTAAAGCATCTTGTAAGATACATACTATTATTATGCCTGCTTTTCAGATGAGAAAAGTGAACCATAGAGAATGAGGGTTCCTTCCCGAAAGCACATAACTGAAAGAACTGCCCTGGGAATTTCAGATCTAGAGTTTAAAGATAGGCAATGTGGCTGTGATCTCTTTACATTGCATTTATTCCTTGCTACCAAAAAGTTATTAAAATGTATCTATATTGTTATTTCCATGGCTCAAACACAAAGATGTTCAATAGTATATTTTTTTTTGGCTCTGTAGAAATATCACACAACTAAATTTTTGTAATGGTTGAGTATGATGTCTGTCTTCTGACTCCTTCATATTTAGTAACTTATTAGACTGTTACAGTCTCTCAGATATACATCCAATACCATTTGAATTGTGGATTTTTCCTTAAATCATATTAACTCAAAGTAGCTATAATTGCATGAATTGGTATTTTCATACAACTTCATACTAAAGGTCAATTTTCAACTGAGGCAAATAGAAAATATGTATTAGATTGACTTACCTTAATTTTCATCAGAGTTCTGACATTTCTGCATTGTTTCATAGATGAGAGTTTTTATACCTGAAAATAGACATGGACGAAGTCTTTCCTTATGTATATATAAAACATGAGAGCACAGAAGTAAAGTGACATTGCCTAATGTCACACAGCTCTTTAGGGGCAGATTTAGAACTCAGGTAATAAATTTACCTCTGTTTGGAATTTGAAAACTCATTCTCACATTTAAAAGAAAGTATAACAAAAATTATTTATTAATAATATAGTAGAAATCCCTTGCCTATGTCCATTTCACCTCTGAAATAGTGTTGATTAACTCATTGGGTTTCCATAAAATGGCTGCTTTGGATTGAATTTACCTTAAATATCATCACAACATTCAATTTTCTCTAGGCACACTGGCTCCTTAAAAATTCTTAATAACTGCTTTTCTTTATTATGAAATTTTACATTCTTTCAATTGTTCAAGTCAATCATATATTTCTTTATCAACTATTTCATGGACATACATAGCCCAATCTAATCATGTAACGGTAAATAGTAAAAAACTTTTAGTGATATATTCTAGAAAAGTGGGGGGGAAATCACCCAAAATCTCCAGATGTCTCTTTGGGAAAGCCGTTTCTCTTTAAACAAGCTATAGCAGGTGGATGTGAGATACATCCAACATATTGTTCACTGTGTTCATAACTTGTTAGGTATACTATAGTTTATATTTCATCCTAATGGTATTATAAGCATACATTATCATTCTCAAAGTTGGTGGTGATATCATCATAAGGTGATGATATCATCATCATAACAGCAATCAATCATAAGGTTTGCTCCTTGTCTTTAGAGTACAAATTCATTGTTATTTTTATTTTTATGCAATGGCAATAATTTGGCCCAGAGAGGTGAAGTGATTTTCTTAAAGTTAAACAGATTGTGAGTGAGGATAAAAATTGAAATCCTATTCATCTTTTATACAGGGTACAAATCTTCTATGAGATATGTGTCTTCCCTATTATGCGTATGTCACTGTGTAGTCAAGACTTTATAAGCTAAGCTATCCTGAGAGGATAATAAGTCCCACAGGCTTATCCAGAGTATTATTGGCGACTGTTATGACCAGGCAAGCGGGGTCAAAAAAACAAACATTTCCTCGTCAGAAAAGTGTGGGAGAAACTGTAGTATACAAACTCAAGAAGAGTGTTTTTTAGTGCCGAAATTATCTGAAGTTGTCATATGCTAATATGCAAATACATTTCTGAAAGGGAGATAGAGATATTTCCCAGCATTATTTGACAAGAGATTTTTTCTCTCCAAAGAGCATCTATTGCAGTGAGTATTTTAAAGAATGCATTTAGAAAAAAATATTCTTTATAGGTTTAGCTTCTCACACAATTCCCAGGACATTGTGGCCACTTAATATGATTTTGCAGAAAGAATAAATGGTCATTAAAATTGTATGTACATTCATAATAATTTACGTCTTAGGTTCATCCATTATAAAATCCTGGTTCAGAAAATGTCACCAAGGCCCATCTTGTGGGATAAGGAGATAGTTTATCTTTCTGATAGTGACCTCAGTGGATGAAGATATATTTAAGACTTTTAGCTTCACTCTATATACTGATGAGGCATCATCACTCTTCATCTCATTTAACTGTTGTCTTTTAAAGTAACTGTCTTCTAAAAGATTAATAGAACCCATTATTGTATGTGAAATTTTAACGGGGTTTAAACAGCTGCAGAAACAACATTACCTGGGAATACTGCCATGTGATTTTCAGAGAGAAAAGTTTGTGAATTGACAGCACTTTAAAGTTTCTTTCATCTAGAGAGTGAATTTAAAAAAATAAATAAATGGGTTAGCTACTTTTTATTTTCCTGGAAGCATTGATTTTATGTTCCAATGGAATAAGATATTATGTTAAAATATTTTAGACAAGAAAACACAGCTAGTAGCAATTGTGTTTTCTAAATTTATGCATAAGAGGAAAAATTCATTCCGATTATTGAATGAAATACATTTTCTAAAAGAACTGTCTACAGTATGGCATGGGGTTTGAGAGGGTGTCCTGCCATATTCAGTAGAGGACAATAAAGATGGACACAGGTTATACAGGTTATGTGCTAGGAAGACTGATTACCTGATGTACCAGCATACCATTGATGATGAATTTTAGTATATATGTGTATATATTATTTTCTCCTCTTCCAATAACTGGATTTTTGTTGGACTCCACTTCTAACGTGTGTGTGTGTGTGTGTGAGCTTCATATTTTAGTTTAGTTACAGTCCTGGAAATGAGAGTCAAAACAAGCATTATTTTGTCTGTTGTAATCTTTCAATTTAATGGCCTTTGATACTGCAAAAACTCAAATATAAATATAGTCAAATATACTGCAAAGAATATAAGATTAAGTTCCTTCTCTCAAGGAGCTTGAAATCTAATGAGGGAGAACTAGTATAAGAAAATCACTATAATGAAAGGCAGAAAGTGGTAAGTCATTTTGAAACAAGAACAAACTACCATGAAGTTTTCAAATAGGGACAAATCACATTTTACTGTGCAAAAATCAGGGAAGGCATCATAGAGGTGGGTAGGTTTGGAAACTTGATCTAGTGAGGAAATTAGTATTATAAGGGATTTGTTCAGAGTTTCATACAAGCCTAAAGCAGAGTTCCTGACACTTATACTACTTCTTCCATGAAGTCCTTTCTGATTAGAATGTAATGGAAACTAATTTCAGTGCACTTGAACACAGCATAGAATGTGGGGATGAAACTATGAAACAGAAGGTATATTGGACCCAAACTATTAATATGAAGCCAGTTGAACGGTGATTTCTTTCTTTTTTTTTTTTTTTTTTGAGACGGAGTTTCGCTCTTGTTACCCAGGCTGGAGTGCAATGGTGCGATCTCAGCTCACCGCAACCTCCGCCTCCTGGATTCAGGCAATTCTCCTGCCACAGCCTCCTGAGTAGCTGGGATTACAGGCACACGCCACCACGCCCAGCTAATTTTTTGTATTTTTAGTAGAGACGGGGTTTCACCATGTTGACCAGAATGGTCTCGATCTCTTGACCTCGTGATCCACCCACCTCAGCCTCCCAAAGTGCTGGGATTACAGGCGTGAGCCACCGCGCCCGGCCTGAATGGTAATTTTTATCAACTAGAGAAATAGCATTGAGGTTTTTAAAGTAAAAGATGACTTTATTAAGGTTAATCTGTAAACATTGGTTATGAAATTAAAGTAGAGGGAAAATGAACTAAGAGCAAAAAATAATAATAATAGTGCAATGATTCAAGGAAATGGTCCTCAACTTAGGTACAGTAATTATGAACTGAACAAAAAAGTGTACAACGGGTTTTTCAAAATGGAAAAGACAAAGCGCTTAGTAAGTAGTGGAGAAAGGGAGACAACTAAACAACCCTATACCAAAATAAGCACTAGAGAAAAGAAAACCAATTTGAGGAAAGCAGACAATGTGTTAAGACTTAGCAATAACCTTAACACGTTGGCAAGACTTCCAGGTGCAGTGTTTGGAAAGGAGGATGGAAATGTGGACAGGAGTTATCCACATAAAGCCAATACTTAATAACTAGCATGGTACGGGTCATCAGCAATAATGCATGGACACTGGACAATCAGAACTCTTGCTGGCTGTAAGTAGCTGGCATAGTTGTAACAGTGAAGTATGCAGGAAGATCCACCTTGCATTGATGGAAGAGTAATTCAGTTCATCTTGTGAGAAAGGATACAGCGAAAATGATTGAGAGAAAGCTATGGAGAACGTTTAAATAAAAAGTCATTAGAAGTGGAGCCCAACAAAAGTCCAGTTATTGGAGAAGGAGAAAATAAAACTCAATAGACATACTTAATGCTTCTAGCTACACTCTGTGTGTGTGTGTGTGTGTGTGTGTGTGTGTGTGTGTCTGTTCAAAAAGACATCATACTTCACTGTCTCTCATTCTCTACTTGATTCATGCATGTGACTTGCCTGTAAACTACACGGGAAGAATTTGATGTAAGATAACTTGTCTTCTAGGTCATTCTCTATAGTGTTTTAGGTAAGTCTTCATAAATGTGCAAGATTTAAATCTTGAATTGACAAATAAAATGTATAAATCACCTAAATATGTTATACAGTTTGTGTCACAATAACATGAGTTTGACTAAACAAATGCAAAAACATCCATTTTACACAAGAAGCTCAGAGAGATTAAATGAATTGTATCTGACATAATTAGTGGAGGATTCAGGTCTTCATCCAGGCCAGCCAGTTCATTGTTCAGTACTCTTTTCCAAATGCTCTGCTGGTTTATATTCTACTCCTGTTTGTTTGTTTGTTTTCCAGTACATCAGGTAATACGAATTTTTCTAATACTCACTCTGTCCAGTCCTTTATCAAATATAGCAGAACACCCTCCCAGCCCCCATGCCATCCTGTAGAAAGTTCTTCCAGGGATTTAAGTTTCCGTGTCGTTTCTTTAAAATATACTGTTAAGGGCCGGGCACAGTCACTTCACATCTGTAATCTCAGTGCTTTGAGAGACTGAAGCGAGATGATCACTTAAGACAGAAGTTCCAGACTAGCCTGAGCAACATAGCAAAACCCCGTCTCATTAGCTGGGCATGGTGGCCCACACCTGTAGTCTCAGCTATTAGAGAGCCTGAGGCAGAAGATCACTTAAGCACAGGAGTTCAAGGTTACAATGAGCTATGATCACAACCACTGTGTTCAGCTTGGACAACAGAGTGAGATCTTCTCTCTAAAATAAATAAATAAGTAAATACTAAAATAACATATAAGTTCAGATAACTTTCTAAACAATAGGATTTTCTTTTTTGTTATTGTTGTATTGTATTTATGTTTTAATCATAGTATACATTAGTGGTGTCCAATCCTTTGCCCATTGATAGATAATAAAAGATGATATATATCAACATCAAAACCAACGAAACACATCTGCCAGGATAGTGAAATTGTTGCTTCAGACAATCTCTTAATACATTTAAGCTAGAAGGCTTTCCTGAGTCCCCAGGTCCTCACTTTGTTTAATGTTCTTGGCTCTTCTTTCTGAAGACTGTCAAAAGCAATTGGATTGATCTTGTATTATAGGAAGAGTATCCTTTTCCACTTAGGTAATGTCATCAGAATCATACATGAAAATGGACCTAGCTAGTGAGTCAAAATGCTTGGAAGGAGAACTACATTGACATTGGCCCTCTGCATCTTTGCTACAGAATCAAAATCTCCTGTCTCCTAAGGCATATTTCAAAGTTTTCAGTTTAGGCCAGCATTTGTCTGGTAGGCTCACAGTGCTTGGAAGTGAAATCTTTTAGAGCTAGGCCTAGGAAATAAATATTTAAACATATTTTGCTTTTTTTTTGTATAGCCACAGGCTTATTTATAGGAGTATAAATGTCACATATACATATATTTACACTTAACATGGGTATGTGCTTTCTGTACTTGATGTTTAATGCACATACCCTCATAAAATGCATCACCATAAAATGAAACTTTAACACATTTGCTGAATCAGCACTTTCATATTCTGATGTAATGCCTGAATATAGTATATATAACAAAATATTTGATAAAACCACAGGCTAGTGAGCAAGAAGGGCTATTGTAACGGCCTCTTTATGGTATTAAAATTACAGAATATTTTATCTGAAAGGGAATAGAGGTCATTAATATCATTTTATGAATGCAAAAACTGAAGTCTATATATATATGTATATAGTTTGTTTGTTTATTGTACTTCAGGTTCTGGGGTACATGTGCAGATCATGCAGGATTGTTGCATAGGTACACAGCAATGTGGTTTGCTGCCTCCATCCCCCCGTCACCTACATCTGGCATTTCTCCCCATGCTATCCCTCCCTGACCTCCCCACCACCTGTCCCCATTGTCCCTCCCTTGACCCCACCAACAGACCCCAGTGTGTGATGCTCCCCTCCATGTGTTCATGTGTTCTCATTGTTCATCACCTGCCTACGAGTGAGAACATGCGATGTTTGATTTTCTGTTCTTGTGTCAGTTTGCTGAGAATTATGGTTTCCAGATTCATCCATGTCCTGACAAAGGACATGAACTCATCGTTTTTTATGGCTGCATAGTATTCCATGGTGTATATGTGCCACATTTTCCTTGTCCAGTCTATTGTTGATGGGCGTTTGGGTTGGTTCCAGGTCTTTGCTATTGTAAACAGTGCCACTCTGAACATACATGTGCATGTGTCTTTATAATAGAATCATTTATAATCCTTTGGGTATATACCCAGTAATGGGATTGCTGGTCAAATGGAATTTCTATTTCTAGGTCCTTGAGGAAGCACCACACTGTCTCCCACAATGGTTGAACCAGTTTACACTTTCACCAAAAGTGTAAAAGTGTTCCTATTTCTCCACATCCTCTCCAGCATCTGTTGTCTCCAGATTTTTTAATGATCACCATTCTAACTGGTATGAGGTGGTATCTCAATGTGGTTTTGATTTGAATTTCTCTAATAATCAGTGATGATGAGCATTTTTTCATATGTTTGTTGGCCTCATACATGTCATCTTTTGAAAAGTGACTGTTCATATCCTTTGCCCACTTTTGGATGGGTTTGGTTGTTTTTTTTCTTGTAAATCTGTTTTAGTTCTTTGTAGAATCTGGATATTAGCCCTTTTTCAGATGGGTAGATTGCAAAATTTTTTTCCCATTCTGTCTTAAGAAGCATGGGATTAAAACAAAACAAAAAAAAAGAAGTATGGGATTCATAACCAAACTCAACCTAATTATGAAAGAACCAAGATTGAGACACTGTCACACCCAAACATGTGAACAATGCTTTATCAAAAAAAAAAAAAAAAATCCGTTTTTTTTAAATGGGGCTTTATGATTGAATCATCTTTAATTAAAGTAGAGTATCAGCTTTCTGGGCAAAATGGGTCTATGGTAATCCTTCTCAACAGGGATTTGGTTATGAAACCACCAAATTGCTCTTATTGTCATTCTATCAGTTACATTTAATAAACATTTATTTTGTCCCAAAGATTCTACTAAGTACTTTGCATATATTATCTTCTTTAATCGCCATAAAAATCCTAAGGGATTATATTATAATCACCTTAACAATAGAACAGAGGTGTAGAGAGTCTCAGTAATTTTACAAGATCACACAGCTGGTGTTAGAATTCAAGGTTCAGACACAAGCTTATTTGGGTTAAAGGCACTACCATCAACTTTTTTTTTTTTTTTTTGAGACAAAGTTTTGCTCTTGTTGCCTGGGCTGGAGTGCAATGGCACGATCTCGGCTCACTGCAACCTCCACCTCCCCGGTTCAAGAGATTCTCCTGCCTCAGCCTCCCAAGTAGCTGGGATTACAGGCATGCACCAACATGCCCAGCTAATTTTGTATTTTTAGTAGAGACAGCGTTTCTCTATGTTGGTCAGGCTGGTCTCGAACTCCTGACCTCAGGTGATCTGCCTGTCTTGGCCTCCCAAAGTGCTGGGATTACAGGCGTGAGCCACCTCACCCGGCCCATCAACTATTATTATAAAAACATCACTAGAACTCTGAATTTAAAATTTTAATATTCCAGTGAATTTGAGTATTCAACCACAAAAAGTGATGTCCCCACATAAAAGAAGTAGAAATAATATGGAAACACAAAATGGCATTGTCATGAAATTAATGATTGTTTACATGTTCATAACATAGACAAGGATTAGATGAGTTAACTCTTTATCACTTAAATACATTTGCCTGTCAGGCTCCACTCTTGATCACCCCCACACAATAAATATAGTATATGCTGTAATTATATATGATTATAATTGTTAAAAAAAAAAAAAGAAACAGACAAAACGAAACATAAGCTCTGGAATGGACAGGCACACAAACAGCCAGACATGAAGGTTTAAAGTCTAATTATTTTAGTAGTTTAGAGGTGGTAGGCCATCCTCACAGAAACTATATCTCCTGTTTATAACTGGTAGAAATATTTTGTTCTTCTGCTTTAATGCCTCCCTCCCCCTCTCCAACTCTTTTACCCTCATTTATCAAATCCAGTCCAAAAAACTCATTATGTGGAGTGTTTTCAAACTCTCCACCAACTCCAAGACCTGCCGTGCCCCAGATGGAGTGAATACTAGTAACTTTTACCTCCCCTCTCTTCATATACCACTTTGCTTGTGCTTCTGTTACAAAACACATAACACACTAGTATATTTATTGTCTTACACAGTTGTCTCCTCAGTAGATGATAAAGCTCTCAAAAGTAGGACCATGTCTTATTCAACTCTGAATACTCAGTACCTTGCACAGTACCTTCTACAGAGTTCATAGTGACCTTTTTAAAGATGAGTTAAGCAAAATTCTTTTATATTTAATAACCACAATTATCTCCCCATTATTCTGATGATAATCCCTTAATTTCTTTAGTAAAGCATCTCTCTATGACTTTAATCCATGCTCCATCAGAACTTCAAATAAATGTATGCAATCTAAGCCCAAGTCAATCTGAAGAATTTTCACAGTGACTGGCTCATAAATGGACGCATAATCCAAGTTGGTCCAATCAGAGTGAATTCCAGGACTTTCTAAGGAGCCACCACAAGGAGGAGGGGGTTTTCAATATGGCTCCCAATTGCTTTAAAACTCCCACCAAGAGAAGGAAGATCTGAGAAGTAGAAGGAAACGGTTCTCCATCAATGTTGCTTACATTTTTGGTCAGTCCTTTCTGACTCTATCATGATAACCCTCACCATTTTAAATTTTAAAATAAAAGTTTATTTAAAACTTGAAATTCTTTTTTTTTTCACCACTTCTGAAACCAAAAAACAAACCTAGATTGCAAATACAATTTATTCAGAATATCTGAGAGTCATGCAGGTCAATAAATAGGACAAGAGAAACAGTAGACATAAAGTCTTAATTCTTGGAATCAGGTCAGGCATGGTGGTTCATGCCTGTATCCCAGCACTTTGGAAGGCTGAGGTAGGAAGATCTCTTGGGCCCAGGAATTCAGGACCAGCCTGAGCAACAACGTGAGACTCCTGTCTCTATAAAAAATGAAACAATTAGCCAGGTTCAGTAAGTAGGGTGCACCTGTAGTCCCAGCTACTCAAGAGGCTGAGACAGGAGGACTGCTTAAGTACAGGAGATCGAGGCTGCGGTGAACTATTATCATACCACTGCACTCAAGCCTAGGTGACAGAGCACAATCCTGTCTCTTAAAAAAAATTCTAGGAATCAAAATTCAATGTTAAGAAAAAGATAAGGGAGAGAGAGAGACATAAAATAGAAAAGCTTTGATGAGGTGGAAAAGCCCCAAATTCCTTAAATAGGGACTTCAGTCACTAGCAATCCTATACTTCATTGCTCTCCAGTGCCTTCACAGCAGTGGGAATCTTCTTGCTGCTACCACTTTAAATTTCTTTTCTTTTCTTTCTTTTTTTCTTTTTTTTGAGACAGAGTTTTGCTCTTGTTGCCCACCCAGGCTGGAGTGCAATTGTGCCTCCCCAGTTCAAGCAGTTCTCTTGCCTCAGCCTCCAGAGTAGCTGGGACTACAGGCATGCACCACCATGCCCAGCTAATTTTTTGTATTTTTAGTAGTGTCGGGGTTTCACCATGTTGGTCACGGTTGTCGGGGTTTCACTATGTTCTTGAGCTCCTGACCTCAGATGATCCACCTGCCTCGGCCTCCCAAAATGCTGGGATTACAGGTGTGAGCCACCGGTACCTGGCCTTTACATTTCTAACAAGCAAGTTTGGTGGTGGCATGTAAGTACCAGCTGAGAGAGAGAGAGAGAGAGAGAACTAGGAGTCTGAAAAGTAGACACCACGCACACAGACATGTTCATGTGGCATTTCTCATGAGTGAAGTGATTTGTCAGCAAGATTAGGGACATGTTCAACAAGAATAATTTACTCCTCTTTGGGTGTAACTTCTTTTCTTCCTCTTCTTGGTCACTTTATAACTGACCCTTTTATTTCTCTTTGTATTCATTTCTTAGGGTTCCTGAACAAAGTGACACAAACTGGTGACTTAAAACCAGAAAGAATTATTGTCTCACAGTTGTGGAATCTAGAAGTCCAAAATCAAGGTGTTGTCAGGATTGGTTCCATGTGAGAACTATGTGGGAAAATCTTTTCCATACCTGTCTCTTAGCTTCTAGGGGTTTGCTGGCTATCTTGGGCTTTCCTTGACTAATATTTTTCTTCATGTTCACATGAAATTATCCCTGTATATGTGTGTCTGTGTTCAAATTTTCCCTTTTAAATGTGTACCATTCACATTAGACTAGGAGTCACCTTACTCCGGGATAATTTCATCTTAACTGATTACATATGCAATGACTCTATTTCCAAATAAAGTCACATTCTGAGGTTTGCACTGTAACAGATCAACAGTAGGGGGCCACAATTTAACTTATGACACTGGCATTAGCAATGCCCTGATCTTGTTTTTTTTGTTGTTGTTGTTTTGAGATAGAGTCTCACACTGTCACCCAAGCTGGAATGCAGTGACGAGATCTCGGCTCATTGCAACCTCTGCCTCCCAGGTTCAAGCGATTCTCCTGGCTCAGCCTCCCGAGTAGCTGGGACTAAAGGCACCTGCCACCATGCCTGGCTAATGTTTTGTAGTTTTCAGTAGAGATGGGGTTTCACAATGTTGGTCAGGCTGGTCTCAAACGCCTGACCTCGTGATCCACCCACCTCAGCCTTCCAAAGTGCTGGGATTACAGTTGTGAGCCACCACGCCCAGCCAGCAATGCCCTCAATTTTAAGACACACATTTATGGAGCATTGTAATAATGCTAAAGTATAAGATTTTTACTAAAACTAGTCCAGCAATCTAGGCCTGTAACATTGTTTTAAGAAAAATGTTAAAGAAGAAAGCGAAATTGACCCAATGACAAAGTTTTATGAAAGTTATAGCTCAGTTAACCTTATTATAAGAAAACACTTATATACACAGACACATATACAAACACACACACATACAGAGTTTCAGAAACCTCGGAATGAGAAGATAATGTCTCAGCTAACACTGGATGAATTTGTTTCACCTGTGAAAATTTTCTAGACCTAATTTGATTTTAATTTGCCATTTGAATGTGCTAAATTTGCAGTATGAAGATTGTCTTCTCTCCCTATTTCTAAGTAAAACTGTAGCAAGAGTGACCCCCCAAGCATGATTTCTGAAAATTGAAGTAGAAATAAGGCTAAATGAATCAAACAAGGAGCCCAGAGAGGTCAAACACAAAAGAAAATCAAACACAAAAGAAAAACTTTACATTTTATAGGTGAAGAAACTGAGGACAAGATTTATCAGTTAGAGTAGGACCACAAATTAGATCCTACAGTCAGAGGTATTGTTGTGTTGAATGTAAGAACAAATTAATATTTAGAGTGGAGGTTTGCAGCTTCTTGTGTGTGTATACATATATATATATTCACTTCATTTTTGGGAGAGTTTGATGAAAACCAGGAAAATCATGTTCCAACCCAAACAGCTTTCCTGATGAGGCCTGCAATGACTTATCTTTCCTGGACAACTTCCCAAGAGAGAGGGCGTCAGTCAGGGGAATTTAAAGCAAGGAGCTTGGTCCACAGATATTTTCTTTCTCTGTTGACTTCTGTTAGTGAGTAGGCTTTTAAAAAGTTGGACAAATTTTATTCTGTATATTTGAGGTTTGAAACATGATGATATGATGTTATGGGATACATACAAATAGTAAATGATTACTATAGTTAAATAGATTAATATGTTCCACATCTCACATAGCTATTTTTTTGTGGCAAGAACAGCTAAAAATCTACTTATTTAATGAAAATTCCTAACAAAATACAATTTGGTTAACTTTATTCCTCATGTTATATGTTAGATATTTAAACTTGTTCATCTTCCATATCTGCTCTTTTGTATTCTTTGATTTAACATATGCCCCTCTCCCACCCATGATAACCACAGTCTTACTCTCTCTTTGTATTTGCAATATTTTTTCTGTATCTGGCTTAATTCATTTGGTAAACTGTTCTCCGGGTCCATCCAAAGAACCTGGATGGACCCAAATGGCAGAATCTCATTCTTTCTTAAGGCTGAATAATTGACTAATGTTACATTGCATATGTGTGTGTGTGCCTGCGTGTGTGTGTGTGTGTGTCTGTGTGTGTATCCATTTGCTCATAGATGGGCACTTAGGCTATTTCCATATATTGGCTATTGTGAAAAATGTTGTAATGAACACAGGAGTGCAGGTATCTTTACACAGTGGTGATTTGTATTTATCTGGGTATATACTCAGAAGAGGGATTACTGAGTGATATGATAGCTCCATTTTATTTTTTAGGAGCCTCCATACTGTTTCCCATAATGGCTGTACCAATTTACATTTCCACCAAGTGTGTAGTAGGATTCCTTTTTCCCCACACCTTTGCCAATATTTGTTATTTTTTTCTAATAGATATTTCTACTTCCAATTTACTGACTTTAAAAAAGTTGCTTCAAGAAATAACAAATACAAATTCTTTCACAAAACCATTAGGATTTATAGAGTCACTAAAACTGATGACTTGCGGACCAGACTTAAATGATGTTAATTAACAGGTGGAAATTACATCAGTGAAACTCTCAGACAATCATTTAAACCATGTGACTTAGCAGCACAACTCTTAATATGGGCAGGTAGAATGTGTAAGCTATTGACCTTATCTTTTTAAAGCTAAATATTTGCTAGTGTGTCACATGAACTACCACATGTGGTGAGAACTAAAACTAATATGTGCCTATTTTTTAAAATTTATTTATTATACTTTAAGTTCTGGGGTACATGTGCAGAACATGCAGGTTTGTTACATAGGTATACATGTGCCATGGTGGTTCACTGCATCCATCACCCCATCATCTACATAAGATATTTCTCCTGATGCTATCCCTCACCAATCCCCCCACCCCCTGCTATCCCTCCCCTAGCTGCCCACCCCCAGAAAGGCCCTGGTGTGTGATGTTCCCCTCCCTGTGTCCATGTGTTCTTATTGTTCAACACCCACTTATGAGTGAGAACATGTGGTGTTTGGTTTTTTTGTTCTTGTGTCAGTTTGCTGAGAATGATGGTTTCCAGCTTCATCCACGTCCCTGCAAAGGGCACAAACTCATCCTTTTAATGGCTACATGGTATTTCATGGTGTATATGTGCCACATTTTCTTTATCCAGTGTATCACTGATGGGCATTTGGGTTGGTTCCAAATTAGTTCAACCATTGTGGAAGACAGTATGGCGATTCCTCAAGGATCTAGAAATAGAAATACCATTTGACCCAGCAATTTATTACTGGGTATATATCCAAAGGATTATAAGTCATTCTATTATAAAGATACACGCACACATATTTTTACTGCAGCACTGTTCACAATATGTGCCTATTAAAATACTTGACAATGGCATCAATTAGTTCACTATTATTGTAGTTTATATAAATGTTGAACACAGAACAAAACAGGAAAAGAAGATAACAGAAACATATCTATTTATCTAACATTTGCTAAGAAGAATATTTCTGAGAGCAGTTTGCTGGTGATCATGAAGAATGAAAGATAATGAAACTCAATCCCTGAACATTCTTGTATAAAGAGAAAACAACTCAATCTTCTCTTTCCTTTCTGTGATCATGGAGAAGTCACCTTCCTAAAATAACACTCATCTTAACTGTACCATTCAGTAAGTTTTAGCAAATAAATACACCCATGGAATCCAAATCATAACAAAATATAAAGCATTTCCATCAGTTCAGAAAACTTCATGCTCCTTCTTAATCCCATTCTGACACCCCCAGAGGCAGTCCCCTTTCTGATTACATTTCATAGGGATTAATTCTGCCTGCTTAAAAATTTCATATAAGTGAAATCATTCAGTATGTACTCTTCTGAGTAAGGCTTTTTTTATGTACATAATATTTTTGAGATTCATCCATGTTTTTGGGTGTCATTAGTTCTTTTCTTTTTAGTGTTATATAGTATCCCATTATATGTACATGCATACAGTGTGTGTGTGTGTGTGTGTGTGTGTGTGTGTGTGTGTGTGTGTGTTTAAATCATTCTCTTATTGTTGGATACCTAGATTTTCAGTCTTTGTCTATTGTGAATAAGGATGCTGTAAATATTCTTGTATAAGTCCTTTTGTGAAAAATATTATAATTTATCTTGAGTAAATAACTAGAAACAGAATTGATGATTGTTTAGTTTTATTTGAAATTATCCAACATTTTTTCACAGTGGTTGTCATATTTTATTCTCAGGCCAAAAATGTATGAGAGTTCTAGTTGATTCACATTGTCAGCAACATTTGAAGTTGTCAAACTTTTTTAACTTCAGCCATTCTGGCGGGTATGTAGTAATATCTCATTGTAGTTTAATTTACATTTCTCTGATAACTAATAATGTTCAGCACCCGTTTTTGTGCTTCTGGCAATTCTTATGTTCATACCCTTCTCCTATTTTTAATTAGATTGCTTATCTTCTTATTACTAATATTTAGAATTTCTTTCAGCATTCAGGATATGTGTTTTGCCAGATAAATGTTTGGCCAATATTTTCCAGTCTATTGCTCTTTTTTTTTTTTTTTTAGACTGAGACTGAGTTTCGCTCTGTCACCCAGGCTAAAGTGCAGTGGCACGATGTCAGCTCACTGCAACCTCCACCCCCCCAGTTCAGGGCTCAAGCGATTCTCTCCCCTCAGTCTCCCGAGTACCTGGAATTACAGACATGCACCACCACGCCCAGCTAACTTTCATATTTTTAGTAGAGATAGGGTCTCACCATGTTGGCCAGGCTGATCTCCAACTCCTTACTTCAGGTGATTCGCCCACCTCAGCCTCCCAAAGTGCTGGGATTACAGACATGAGCCAAGGTGCACAGCCTATATATGTAATTTTCTTGTTGACAGATTTATCCTTCTCTCAGAACCTCAAATATATTGTTGCCCTGTCTTCTTAACATCATTGTTTCTGATAACTCTTCAGCAATAATTTATATGATTGTTCTCTTTTACATAGTGTCAGATTTCTCTAGCTACTTTAAAGATTTTTCTCGTCTTTGTATTTCCATAACTATGATAAACCAAATGTAGTTTTCTTTGCATTTATACTTCATAGATTTTGCTGAGTTTTCTGAAACAATTTATGCCTTTCATCAAATTTAAGAAATATTTTTTCTGCCCCATTTTGTCTCTGATCTCCTTCTAGGCCTTCAGCTATACAGCTTAGACCACTTGGTATCTCTCCACAAACCTGAGTTCCTGCTCGTCAGTTTTCCATTTTTTTTCCTTCTGTATTTCAGATTGACTGTAACTATGAATCTGTCTTAACTGTCTCCTTCTGTCATCTCAAAACTTCTGTGAAATGTGTCAAGTGAATTTTGCACTTCAGACACTGTGTTTTTTGGCCCTCTAATTTCCACTTGATTCTTTCTATAGTGTCTATTTTTCCTGCTGGCCAAGCTGGAGCACAGTTGTGCAATCATGGTTCACTGCAGTCTCAATCTCCTGAGCTCAGGCAATCCTCCCACCTCAGCCTTTTGAGGTTTTTTATTGTTTATGATCTTACTTTCATTTACACCTATAGTTACAATGGCTACTTTAAAGTGTTTGCCAATTCCAGATTCTGGGTCATCTCCGCTGATTGTCTTTTGTATTGAGTATGGGAAATGTTTTTCAGTTTCTTTATACATTGTACTTTGGATTATATTCTAAATAGTGTCAATACTTTGTTACAGATACTGTGGATTTTATTCTGGTCTTCTCAAGAATGTTTAATATTTAAAGTTGAACTCAAAATCTATACACTGTTTCTTATCTCTGAGAGCTCTGTTCAGTTCATTTATCCTAGCTAGTAATCTTGGATTCTATTCCACACATGCGTAGTTCATGGTTAGCCAGACGGTTGGAGTTTATATGAAGCTTTGGGCACACATCCTCTGTAACTCGTCTTTCTAACATTTCCTGTTTCACTTTTTAGTGCTGAAGTTGCCCCAAAGATAGACTGAGTGATCCTTTAATTAATAACTGTGTCAGTTTCTGCCTGTCAGATGCCTCTGGTGTTGGCTTCCTGTTAGAATGCCTGCTGCGTGTATATACTCTTACCACTGAAGCCTCAGCCTACCACACTGCCTAGAACATAGTACAGCCTTTAGTGAGCCTCAATAAATATTGCAAATTAGTTAATTAATGAGAGTAAACAATACATGAGGCATTGGAGTCAGACAGACTTTAGTTCAGAGTCCTCCTCTGCATTTTTTTTTTTTTGCATTTGATATTGGGAAAGTCACTCAACTCCATTGCCTTAGATTTTTCTCTTCCTTCAACATGAAGAGAATAACATAGTTACTTCTCAGATTTGAGTTGGAGATTGACTGAATTACGTACTGTTGACACAGTTGGTACTTGTGAGCTCTCATTAATATTTTTTCAAGGTTGATTGAGAAAAGTTTCCTGGTAAGAGTACTGTTAAGAGGCTCAAAGGAGGCAGCAACAATTTTCATTTAGAGAAGAGGCTCTTTAGGGAATTTAACATTTGAGGTAGGACTTGAGGATTGGAAGTTATTTAATTCAAGATATTTGCTTGCAGTGTTTCACATATACATATTACATCCTTCTACATCTCTATAAGCATATACATATCCATGTGTGTATACCTGTGTCTGTATATGTAAAGATATAGTCTATATCTAGATATGTGAATGTATGTATCTATATATACATCTATGTATATATGTATTTATATACACAATTATGTATATACATATGTATCTGTGTATATCTGTATAAATAAGGTGTATACAGGGCTATATATAGATACAGGTGTAGATGTGTATACAAATTAAATATGCCTATAACTATATAGATATAGATACAAACATATTCATTTAAGAATATACATGAGACACTTTGGGAGGCTGAGGCGGGTGGATCACGAGGTCAAGAGATCGAGACCATCCTGGTCAACATGGTGAAACCCCGTCTCTACTAAAAAATACAAAAAATTTAGCTGGGCATGGTGGCGCGTGCCTGTAATCCCAGCTACTCAGGAGGCTGAGGCAGGAGAATTGCCTGAACCCAGGAGACGGAGGTTGCGGTGAGCCGAGATCGCGCCATTGCACTCCAGCCTGGGTAACAAGAGCGAAACTCCGTCTCAAAAAAAAAAAAAAAAAAAAAAATAGGTCAAGAGCAAGGTCAAAAGTCATGTCTACTAATACCTTTGCAAATCTAAAGATATCAAGGAAAATCATGCAACATATGAGTTCAATGCATTTACCAGAATTTCTTTACTCCCTTCATCGGAGATACACTAAAATCAGAAATAGCAATGTGTCTGACACTTACACTGTGGATACAAACTTTCTTACTCAAGAGAATTGAATAGTGTGTGCCTCAGTCTTAAGTTTTTTCTATCTCTGAAGCTAATCTGATGGTGGCTTCAGATGACAAAAGAAGTTTGTTCCATAAAATATTCCACCCGTCTCCAGAAAAAAAACCCCAAATCCTCTCATTTCCCTTCCAGATAACATTTACAAAAATGTTTCTGTCAACATTCTATAAAAGTGGAAGCACTATCATGCTGAAATTGACCTATATTCAAGTGACACCTTCAGAATTTTTTATTATACCACATTTAATAACTATAGGCTCCAAAAAATAGTTTTATGCACATAAAAATAAAAATAAAATGAAGTTATAAAAACATTTAATCAAATTAGTCTTAATTAGTGAATAACCCTACATTGAAATAAACCTTTAAAATTATTATCAGTGGGAAGCAAATGGCTTTTTTTAAGTTAAAATAAATAACTTGGTCACATGGTAGCAACTTTACATTGCCATATTACTGGCATGTTTCCTTTTACACATAAATCCAGCAAGTTTTCTGGATAATATAAAGTTTTTCCTTCTTGATAATCTATATATTTTAGAAAATTTCAAGTGATACTCATTTGTTTGTCATTGAGACAGTCTTGCTCTGTTGCCTAGGCTGGAGTGCAGTGGTGCGATCATGGCTCATTGCAGTCTTGACCTCCTGGGCTCAGGTGATCCTCCCACCTCAGTCTCCCACATAGCTGAGATCACAGGTGCATGCCACTACACCCAGCTATTTTTTCTTTTCTACATGGGGTTTCACTATGTTGCCTAGGCTGGTCTCGAACTCCTGGGCTCAAGCACTCCTCCCACCTTGGCCTGGCAAAGTGCTGTGATTATACATACACATGAGCCATTGTGCCCTGCCACAAGTGATAAAGGATCAGAAATAAGCTGTATTTGTAAAGTACATGCCTATGGGTTTAGGAGGTGGTTTGGGTTACTTTCTTTTTATCATTTTACAATCTAAATTTGAATTGTTCTACTATTTTATGGAAATATTAATCAATGCTATTTTTACAACTGATTATGATAAAGGGTGATTTGAAATGTTATCAGTGATCCTGATGACAAAATAAAATTGCAAATTGCAGAGCTGAGTTTAACAACTGGCTTCTCTCTGTTGTGCCAGAAATCACCCTCTACAGACATCCCTCCTGCTGCTATTACTGGAGTATAATTCTTGAGAATGGGATCCTAGTTCCAGAGTTTGTCATTGCCTAGCTATATGACCTTGGAATATCAATTAGTTATTGATTTTTCTGTACCTAGATTTTCATCAGCTGTAACAATGGGATAATATACCTCCCCTGCCTAAGTCACAGGTTTATTGTGAGGATAAAACTACTTAATAATAGATGTGAAAATGTTTTGTAAATCATAAAGTGCTATAGAAGATATGTTTTATTATTTCAGCTTAGCTTTAAAAATATTTTCCAAAGAATCAGTATCAAAAATAAGTCTTTCTTAGAACCACTAAATCTAAGGAAGATCGTATAAAAGTGAACTTATTGCAAGCAATAAAGTTAGTGAAATAAGGTTTAGTGGTGATGAGCTGGACTCTAAAGTCAGAAAGAATTGAGTTCAAATTACAGTTCTCTCTTTTATTGACTCTTTGACCTAAAATATATTAGAAGATACTAGAAGTTTTATTTGAGCTTTCAACTTCTCATCAGTAAATGTAGATAATATCTAATTGATAACCTGTCAGTTAGGAGGGGGCAGCACAAATTATGCCGCAGTGACAATTTCCAAAATTGTACAGTCTGATACAACACAGTCTTGTTTGTTTTTCCTCCCCACTTTTGCTGTATGTCCTTAGTGGGTCAGTTGTGGGTTTTACAACATTCCTTCTCACCCAGGAACTTTTGCTGATAGAGTAGCCACCACTTAAGATTTTGTTGATCACTAGGGCAGAGGGAAAATGTGAGTAGTTAATTGTGCCCTCACTTGGTTTTAACTGCTTATATTCTGGGGCCAGTGAAAGTCATATGGCCTCACTCAACTTGAAGGGGGCAGAAATGTATAATCCTATCATACGCATTGGAGGAGATTTGGAAATATTTGAAGGCCAGCCCTAATCATTGGCACAAACTGGTTGTAAAATTATATAAACATGAAACGCTTTTCATATATGCCTGGCACATATATTAAAGACTCAACAATGTTTTATACGTTCTATTATTATTTCAGTTAATTTGTGTTTTACACACAGAAATTATTTTGAGGTTTTCATAATCACACTTACAGTTCCTTCCCCAATGAAGCAGAAACCTGGACAATCAAACAGAAACCTGAGTGCCTAGTTTATTTTGTGATATGAAATAATTTCTCTCCCCCTTGCTACTTGTTTTGCTTCCTTAAAAAATGCAAACAGAAATACTGTGACTATGTGAAAATATTTTATGATATTGCAAAGCACTTTGAATTTCTGAGTACATGTATATCACAGATTGAATCTACTTTATTGAGAGCTAACCCAGAGCCATCATTCCTGATGCTTCAAAAACGGAAAAGGCTAGCAAATAGATCTTGCTTTTTAAATGACTTTGTGGTTCTTTCCCTGGAAGCCCTCTGACGGTACTTCTGTTCTGAAAACTGTGATTCAGCTTGGCTCTGTGATCTCAAAAATATCCAAGCTTCTAAACCAGGTAACAGTTACAGATAAGCAAGTCAGAAGAGGAAATAATGGAGAAAGTCTCAGAAAGTGACTCGCATAGTTCCTCATAAATATGCACTCAGTGACTATTTCTTTTTAGTCAGATGGTTTCAGTATTACCTCTTAGACTTTCAGTTATCCATTTTTCTTCTGAAATCTGGTATCAATTATTCAGCCTCTGTATTTTTATGTACAACGTAAAGGTGTTCTATACAAAATCATGGATATATAAATTAATAATATGACTGACAAATAATAAACTAACTCAATGATAAGATACATAAGGGAAGAAGAAATAAATTGTATATATTTGGTAGTACCTGTCCCCAGCCCTCGTTCCCTCACCACCTCCCCACGGCTCCATCACAGGCTTAAAAACATTTATTAAAAAACAAATGTTGAGCTGCCCACAGTGGAGCCTGCCTGTAGTCCCAGCTACTAAGGAGACTGAGGCAGGAGGATTGCTTGAGCCCAAGAGTTGCAGGTGCCTATGAATAGCCCTGGCACACCAGCCAGGGCAACATAGTGAGATCCTGTCTCTAAGAAACGCAAATAAAACATGATGACGCTTAATACCAACTCAAGTATCTAGTTAGTTATGTGTTGAAAGCCTAGAAAAGCTTCTCGATATGGTGCTCCAGATTGGGGTGGCAGAAAGTAGGTGGTATTCTTAACCAGCTGAGCATTTGGAGTTATAAAAGAATAGATGTTTAATTTAGTTCCAGCAAGCCTACCAGCCCTATGACCAGATGTGTTTAACTATGGGCCCATTTAGACATGTGCCCAGTTTGAGACAGCAACACTCGATTGCTTTAGAAAGTACTGTTTTGAGGGTAGGGGAACAATTAGATAATCAATTTTAAGCAGGTGTTATAACTTTGACAGTTTTTTTTTCCTTTTAATTTTTTCTTATTTTTTTAACTTTTTTTTTTTAGTAAATCTATTTGTTGGAATATAATTCCAGAATTTTGGCCCTAAGAGGCGCAGCATTTGTCAGTGGGAGAAGGTGTGGGTGGAAACAAATGTATTTTTCGAGTCACCGCCTCACTTAGCACACAAAGCGCAACTCCTACTGTCAGGATAGATACCTGTGAGTATTCTTTCCTCAATGACAAGCTTTGATACTTAATTTATGGATGTGCTCAGGCTGATTTTAGAAAATACCTGGTGATGTAAGACTAAGAATCAAGGAAAAAGATCAAGTTCTCACAGTAGCTGCTCTCTAATCCCAGTGATTAACCACCTGAGAGAATCACCTAAGAATAGCTATATTGAGCAGTATATATATTTCTATCCTTTTCCCTCTATCTTTGGCAACCCACAAACAGGAGAAAATAGAGAGTATATGGAATCGAATATTTTGACAGTTTAAAGACCATAATCAAGGCTGTAATTACTTTAGCGATTTTTGCTTTGGTGAGCTATACTTGGAAGAGCAGCAGTCCTGCCTTACTTTTCATTTGCAGCCTTGTTTTCCTTTTAAAACCATTCATTTTGATATATCTTTTGGTGTATACATAAAACCAAATAAAAGATTTAAGATTTTCATAAAATCCAAAACTCTGAAAGCAGTACAATCAATTCTATATAGTGTTTTTATATATGCATAAATGTTTGTATATCTGCATAATTACATATAAAACATTCTAAAATGCATTAAACACCTACTATATGACAGGCACTGTATTATACATGAACACATATGTCTATATGCATAATGTTGCATATTCATATATTTATCTTATACCTAATACAGGTAATAAACATGTTGCTGAAAATGGTCCTAGAATCAACGCTATTGTTCAATAAATATGTGATGACCAAAAATTGTACTGCCCAGAGATCTCTGAAAATATTTTATTGTAGATCACTCTAGGTATTTCTCTTTACACATTCTTACAAAGAAAACTTTCAAGAATAAGATCCACAGAACATTTGGAAATGCAGTATGATTTAAAAATCATAAGAATGAATGTTTTTCAGTTGTATTACCTTTTTGTCATGAGTAATATGCAGATATTCACTCTCAGTAGTCCGGATTCTGCCCTCTGAAGAATCAAGTATATTTCCTTTTAAAGGGGCTGCACCAAATTTCATCATCCAACAATCAGTCAGTCTGTTAATTCCTTCCAATCACACTGTGGTACAATAGGAAAATGGAACAACTTTAGAAAATTTCCTACAAATTAGATATATGACTGATATGGCTTGGCTGTATTCATTCCCACCAAATCTTAATCTTGAATTATAGTTCCCATAGTCCCCATGTGTCATGGAAGGGACCAAGAGAAGATAATTGAATCATGGGGGGTGGTTCCCCCATCCTGTTCTCATGATAGTAAGTTAGTTCTCACAAGATCTGATGATTTTAGAAGGGGCTTTCCCCTTCACTGAGCACTCATTCTTCTCCTTCCTGCCATCTTGTGAAGAAGGGCATGTTTACTTCCCTTTCCGTCACAATTACAAGGTTCCTGAGGTCTCCCCAGCCATACTGAACTGTGAGTCAATTGAACCTCTTTCCTTTATAAATTACTCAGTCTCGGGTATTTCTTTACTAGCAGCTTGAGAAAGGACTAATACAATGACCTTCAGCAAACATTGCCCTTCCCTGAAATTCATTGTTTATATCTATTGAATGAAGTAATTACAATAAATGACTCTTGAATCTTAGTGACTTCATCTAATCATTCCATGGAGATCAGGACTTCTCAGATCCCTACTCCCTGTCCCCACTCTCATGGACTACTAAAATGGGATTCTAAAGAAAAGAGGCCTTAAGCAGTCTACCTTCATGTCTTCCCCCAACAAAACTTAAGCTCAGCTTCAGCACTAGGCACTCAGAATATAGGCAGATATGAATTCCATCTAACAACTTTTATACTTTAATGCTTCAACCATCTTCTAGGCTAGATTTGATAACTCAGCCTGATTTTAGAAATTCTAGAGGCACACATGCGGTATACGAGGACAAGAGAGCAAATGGGTAGGACTGAGAGTTAAAGCCTAGCTAGTAATAAAGAAAATGCGTTTGGCTGGCTTGTTTTCTGTGCATTACTCTGTTTCTAATCTATCATGGTGGTTGCTGATGAGATGGCATTCAAGGAATTAGAAATCCTGAATCTGGCCACATGCCAGCAGAGCTCTTTCCAGCTATAAAAGTCTGTTAGATTTGGTGAGGCCCAATTTATAATGAATTTTAGATGTTACGTATTTATACAAAATTAGTTAAGATACCTGTCAATATTTCCATTATCTGGCTCATACTAAATACTTAATAAATATTTATTAAATGAATTACTCAGTTTCATCTTTTCTCAAAGTGCCAAATCAGCATACTGGAATATAATTGTGAGAGGAAGGGATTCATTTCTTCTACTTAAGCCTAACTAGACAAATTGATTGCATTCTAGATATGCAGACAGCGGAGTCAAATTAGAAAAGGAGAAATGACCAAGAATATTGATGCTTATTGGTCACCCACTGAGCTAATCATGAGCATGTCTTGAGTTGAGGATAGAATAATAGGACATTATAAAATCAGAAACTTCAGTGCTATTTTTCAGTTAATGCAATCAGGTTTATTTAACACCTACTATGTCTTGATCATGTTCTGTGTTCTGCAAATAAAGAAATAAACACATAATTTTCAATACCCACCCAATCATGTTTTTGTACAAAGATAATTGAACAATTCTCAGTTTAGAATGAGAACAGAACGAGGATGCTATCCCAAGGAGCTTTCCTAAGAACTTAAACACATTTTTTCAAATCACATCACTATTTGAAATATTATCGTCAGCAAACATATTTTGGAAGATAATAGTACTCATAGATTCTAAAGAGTGTTCAGGTCCTTTACCTCATTGCTGTGATGGTCCTTTGCTTATTTTCCAAAAAAAATTAGTCACCAATGTGTTTGTGTGTGTGTGTGTGTGTGTGTGTGTGTAGTATTTTTAGAAAGGGAAAGTTTCAGTAAGGTGAAATTGCTGCAGCATTTGCTTTTTCTCAGCTGTGTGCAATCCATTTTTCTAGCCATGTGTAAGTTGCTTAGGAAACCTTAGTAGACTAACATTTGATTAACTGTTCTCTTGGACTTAACATGAGAGTTTTGAGCATAGTGTTAGAGTGGCATAGCCTTGGTTAGGTCATTCTGAAGATATAACCATGCTTTCCATGCTTATTTGCAAGCAGATATAAACCAAACTGAGCTTGTTTGAGGTGTCATCATGTTTCAGAAAGATACGTGGATGGAATTTTGAACTCTTATACTGGAGACTGAATAACAAAACGTTCTCAGTATTGTAACTTTGATCTCTTCCCATGTACACAACATTGTTTTTCTGATCTGTAGTCTCAGATTCTTAATGTCCATATTTGAGAATTTTAGTTATGATATCCCTGAAAAGAAATAGAGCTGTTTATTAAGTCAGAACAGTTTCTCTTTTTATGGTTAATAATTACATAACCCATGATATATTTTCCAGTACTACATATTCCTTACATAATGTATTTAGTAAGTTTAATATATGCAGTATGTTGCAATGTACAAACTGTTTCCACATACACATTCTGTAACCTGTGAGCTAGGTAGAATGAGTCTAATCAGCTTACTTAAAAATGAGATATTAAAGGCACAGATAGATTAAGCTATTTGTGGATGATCACAAAATTGAAAAAAACAGCAAAACTAAAACTCATATTTGGGTCTGTCGATTAAGTTCAGAGTTCTTTCTATAAGAATTTCTACTTTTTGTATCTACTAAAACAGCATATCCTGGTTGCCTCCAGCTCTAAAATATATCTGAAAACATACATTTCTCTCATTCTCTGTTCTAGCATGATTAAAAAGTCACCAGCATTTCTCCTTTAGCCTTCTGCAGTAGCTTTCTAAATGATCTCCTTGGTAGTATCCTTGCTCCCTCAAACTCATTCTCTTACCAGTAGCCCAAGTATTTTTATAAAATTTTAACGCAGGCATTTTTGAAATAAAATTTGCATGCCATGAAAGGAACAGATTGTAAAATTACAATTCAACAAGTTTTGATAAATATATACTTCATCAACTACTACCAAAATCGAGATACATTTCCAACACTCCAGAAATTTCTCTCATGCCTTCTTTCAATCCCTACCCCTCAAAGGCAATTATCATTTGATTAGTTTCACATGAATTAGCTTTGCCTATTCTTGAATTTCATATAAATGAAATCATGGAGTATGCACTCTTTTGATTCCGGCTTCTATCCTCAACAAAATATTTTGAAATGTATCTGTGTTGTTGTGTGCATCAGAAGTGTGTTATTTTTAATGCAGTGTAGTATTCCATCATAAGCATGGACCTAAATTTGCATATCCATTTTACTTCAGATGGACTTTTATTTCCGATTTTTGGTTATAACGCCACAGAATTTTTTCGTAAACATTGTCCTAGAAGAGTTTTGGGTTTACAGAGGAGTTATGCAGATAGTAAAAAGAGTTCCCCCACTCCCCACACCCAGTTTCCCCTATCATTAGCATCTTATGTTAATGTGGTACATCTGTCATAACTACTAAACCAATGTTGATACATTATTACCAAAAGTTCACATTTCATTCAGATTTCTTTACAGTTCATGTAATTTCTTTTTGATTCCAGGATACCTCATTACACTTAGTTGATATGTTTATCTCAAGCTTTTCTGTTTGCTTGTGATGACTTTGAGAGTTTTGAGGAGTATTGGATAGACATTTTGTAGAATAACCCTGAATTGGTGGATTTATTTTCTTCTTCTTCTTCATATGATTAAGCTAGGATTTTGGGATTTGCGGGGAAAGCCCACAGAGGTCAGGTTCCACTGTCATCACATCATAGCAAGGATTCATGAAAGCAAGATGGTATCACTTTGGGTCTAAACTGTGATTACGTGACCGACGTAGTGTCTGTCAGGTTTACTCATTTTCATTGTACTCTGTTTCCTCCTTCGTATACTGCACTCTTTGAAAGGAAGTCATCATGCACGGCCAGTACTAAGGTTGGAGCATAATTCTCCACCAACCCCTGACTTGAGTGTGGAGTATCTACAAAAATTATTTGGAATTCACCTGCAAAGGAAATATGTCTCTGATTTTCCATTCATTCATTTATGTAGTCATTTCTATAAGTACAGACTAATTGATGTTTATTTTACATGTTGTGTTATAATCTAACAATATATTATTTCTTTTTCCCCTCAAATTGTTCCAGCTTCGGCCATTGGAAGCTCTGTCAGTTGGCTTCTATGCCTTTTGGCATACTCCATTATTGTGTAGGACATTTGATTTCATTTTTTTGTGTGTGTTCAGCACTTTCTTACTTTCTGGCACTACAATGTGCTTTAGGCTCAGTTTGTATATACCTTGCCCCATCCCTGGAAGAGGCTTTTATTCAAAAATATCAGTATTTATTTATTGGAGGCTAGTATTAGAAACCAAAGATCTTCTGTGTCTTCTGTAGAGTTAAAGTTTTTAATTTTAATAAAGTTCAATTTATAATCTTTTTTCTTTTATGAATTATGCTCTTGGAGTTGTATTTAAAAGTCATCACCAAACCCAAGTCCACACAGATTTTTTTCCCTATGGTTTCTTCTAGAAGTTTTATATTTTTTTATTTGACATTTAAATTTCTAGGTTATTTTAAATTGTTTTTTTGTAACATGTAATATCTGTGATTATGTACAAATTTTTTATATTGACATTCAATTGTTCCAGTAACATTGGTTAAAGAGATTATCCTTTCTCCATCAAATTGCTTTTGGGCTTTATTAAAGATAAGTTAACCTAATGTGTATGAGGGTCTATTTCTGAGCCCTCTATTTTATTACATTGATCTATGTGTCTATACTTTCACTGATTACAAGGTGTTGTGATTACTGTAGCTTTATAGGAGGTCCTAAAGTAGGATAGTGTCAGTTCCCTAATTTTGTTTTACATCTTCAGCATTGTGCTGGTCACTCTATTTCCTTTACATTTGTATATACATTATAGAGTCAGTTTGTTGATATCTTCAAAATAGCTTGCTAGAATGTTAATTAGGATACCATGGAATTCATAGATCAAGTTGGGAAGAACTAACATCTTAACAACATTGAGTCTTCCAGTCTATGAAAATGGAATACCTTTGGATTTATCTTTCTCATCAGTTTTTTTTTTTTTTTTTAGTTTTCCACCTACAGATCTTGTACATATTTTGTTACATGTATAACTATACATTTTTGATGCTAATTAAACAGTATTTTTTAAATTTTTAATTCCAATTTCTAATAGTTGGTACACAGAGGTTTTAAAACATGAGCAATGTCATGTTTAACCATCGCACTTAAAAGGCAAACTCCTCACTCTGCGCTACAAGATCCTGACAATCTCTCTAAAATAATCTCACACCAGCTTCCTCTTTGACTACTGAAATCCATACTCACTGTCTTATTTCTTGACCATTCTAAGCTTGTTCATGCCTCACACTCTTTGAACTTGCCCTTTATATTTGGATTCCTTTTCTCCTACACACATTCCTCTCTGGTTCTGGCTCCTTTCACTCTTCAGGTCTCAATTCAAATTTTTAGTGCAGGGGAATATTCTCTAATCATTACATCTAAACCAACACCAACTTTCCTCTCTTCACTTCTCGTCATTTATCCTTGCTTTATAGTTCTTACTATTTGACATTCTCTTGTTTGTCATTCTTTCTAGTCATCACTGATCTTTATCCAAATACATATCTATTAGATAAGAGTAGGAACTTTGCCTTTTTCATTTACCATAATATTCTCAGTGCTTATTACTCTGTCGAGAATATAGTAGATGCTCATTTAAATATCTCTGAATGAACATTATTTTCTTTTTACAAGAAAGATACGTTGAGGTTAAGGGTCTCAACTTCAGTAAAATCTTCCTTGAGTTCCTAAGCTAGATGTGATTGCTCTCTGCTCTGAATCTCTGTAAAAATTTATTCTTTCTTATGTGATCATATTTTATAGTGCTCCTTGTTGATATAAATCTTTTGTCTTTTACTGTACTAAGGAATCACTGAGGACAGGGTAGTAATTTATTGATATTTGTATTTTTCATAACTTCTAGGAAGAAATCTTACATTTAATAAAACTGTGTGTATATATGTATATAATTACTTATTGAATTTTCAAAAATAGATAGGATTTTAGTCTTTTAACCTGGGATCTGATCCAAACAAATTTTACCAGTGAATTATTAAAAAACCACCTCACTTCAGTAGAATCTATTTTCCCAGTTTATAGAATGAGAGAATTAGAATAGATTGAGTGAAATTATTAAACTATTTGTTTTCTTTTGAAGGAGCTGTAGCAGATACTGTGAGTGTTCCCATATCCCCTGAATCATGGAAGATCATGATTCCATGATTATGAGATCTGAGGAATATGAACATGAGATCTCAGGAAATTTTACTGCTAATAGCTAGAACTCACCTCCCTTCATTGCAGGGCCACCCATAGGCTTCCTGATACAGCTTTCTGTGGAAACTGAAGGAGCCAGAATTACACCCTCCCCTTTCCCAGGGAAACCATGAGCCAATGACTAAGGATGTGGAGGTATAAACGTTTAACTCCCTAGGCTCTGAATGAGGCCACTTGTTTCTAAAGCTCCCCAGTAGGACTTCGTTTGATGTAACACCCTTCCTTGCTTGGCCTCCTTCCCTTCCTAGTCTTGCTTCCTACTTGACAACCTGTTTTTCCTAATACACTTCTTAACACACCACTTTTACATGATTTCTCATCTCAGAACCACTTCTGGGAAACTCAGCTTGAGACTTGAAACAATAGGTCTGAGACCCCTTTGAGACTCTGTTGAAAACCATGGCTCATCTTCAGGGAAAGAAAAAGAATTATTCATATGAAAATATTTATATAATCTATGGATTTTAATTTAAGGATGCTTTGATTAAAAATCTCTAAGTTAACTTCTGTTCTTAAATTCATTCATCCCTTCAAAGACCAGTTTAGTTAGTGTCCATTGATACAGGGCATCATTGTAATTTCTGATGATATCAAAGTGAATAAAACTAACCAGACCCTTGCTTCTGTGGGAGTTTATCTTCAAGTGAAGGAAGATGATAATAAAGTACATTTAAAAGGGGGAAGTAATTGTAAGAGTCAATAGATAATTAAGGCGGAATGTTATGTATGATGATCAAGCGAGACCCCTTGGAAGATAAAGCATTTAAGATAAAATTGTAATTGTAAGCAGGAGTCAACCATACAAAGATAAGGAGATGGCAACATGGGCAGAGGGAACAACAATGTGAGAAAGAAAACCCAAAAACAGCTAGTTCAAAGTCCCTAAGTTAAGAACAGGCTTGGTAAGTTTGAGAATGAAAAAAGGTCTCAATGTCTAAGTATGGCATAGGATGATGCTAAAAAGGTGTTTAGGCATCGACCATGGAAATTAACTCAGGTTAAAAAGTTGGAGTTTTATTCTAGGTAAATGGGGAGATGGTAATAATTAGCGCTAATTTTCTACTGAAACTTTCCACTACTAAGTGCTGTAACATAGGGTTTTGATTCTAACTGTACTCTAATCAGTTCCATGAACACCCACCACTCATTCTTTTCCTCATATATCTCTTTTTGTCACATGATTAGACTCATTAGTCCCTGGTTCCTCCTTCCTAAATCTTCCCCACCAGGAGAAAAGGGGAATGGTAAGAAATTGTATAAGCTAAAAGTCATCTCTGAAGAACAATATCTCTAAGAATGATGTTTCCATGAATATTTACACTGACAAAATGAATCATCTGTGACTTCTGCTTAGGTCTAGAACTAAGCTCCTATACATAGGATGTCACATTGGCGTGATAACATCTAGGAGCATACAAAATATATGTTTCTACTATCTTCAGCTTTGTTTGTCAGGTGGGTTGAGATCTGTATTGAAGGTCTTTGTTAGTATTAATTTCTTAGGATTTTGTTTCAAAGAAAAAATTCTCATTTTTGTCCTTTCTTTAAAATTCAGTGGAAGGTTGTCTAAAAACCCAGTAGATATTATCAGAATTTTAAATTCAAGCAAAAAAAAAAAGGTCACAGTATGACTTCTAAAACATTTTTCAACTCTTTCATTGGCACCATCATGGTTATTCTACAACTGATGCCCCTAACAGGAAAGGAGTCTTTCTGACAAAGCAAGCTTGATAAGACAGCTGGAATTTCCTGGAGAATGTTGACCAGAGTAATTACTGTTTCTGATAGCAGCTGTAAAGTTTCTGTTGCTAGGGCAGAATTTAACCCCTAGCTAACTGAATTCTACAGAATTGATCCTTTGTTATATTTTCCTGAAATATATCACAATATTACTTGAAAAAAATTAAATTCTATTTAATTAAATTGATGAGCATAATGACTTCTGCCTTGATACTCTGGATTCAAAAGCTCTGCAAAAATATGTATACAAAAGATAAAGAAACAGTGATTCTCTTCATTGGTCTGTCTGCCCCTACTCTGGTTTTCATAGTTGCATCTACCTTAATATTCAGCCCACTTGGTAAGAAATAAGCCTAAGCAGCTTTGGATATGATGAAGCATGAGGCGCACTTGCATCAGACTGAGCGTATATTGTAGTTCTTCAAGCAATAAGGAAGTAATGTGGATTAAAATGCAGTACATTTTCTGATTCCAGATTGCCAAAATTTTATTGAAAATATTTGTCCCCTAACATTCTATTAAATTATCAGAAGCCATAGTTTTGCAACACCAGGTGCCAAGGATTTGCTGAGTATCTATTATTTATGAGACACTAGACTAATCATTAATGAATTACCAAGAAGTACAAATCATAATCTCCTGCTTCAGAGTTTATGTTTCTGGTACAGCACTGAGACACTTGGGAAATAACTATTAAGAGTAGGTGATAAATTAACAAGCATGATTATGATCAAAAGTTATTATTTAGTGTCTGGTTACTATCAAAGATTATTAATAATATTCAAACTAATGATGTAGACAACACAATTTTAGGAATTTTTGGATGCATTTGGCATCCTCAATGCAATCTGGATCATGGTAGAAGTGTTACAGGTAGTAGTAAAGAAGCAATAGGTATAATAATAGCATTTACTGACTATACACTACATGCCACATGGGTACATTTATTATTTCTAACCCTCTCAACAATCCAGTGAAATGTTATTTGCCACATTTTTGCAAATAAGGATTCTGAGGCACACACATATCTCAATTTAAAAATTCAAACTGGGCTCATTTGATCACAGAGTCAGACCGGCTTCCCTCAGTTATGATGCCCTTGTATACACCAAAGCAGGTTTCACGAGGATACTGGATCTGAAATAAGTTTAGCACATACAAATTTTGATTCAAACATTGAACCTTAAAAAGAATATCCATTTATTTTCTACCTAAAACTTTTTTCAATTCCCCAACATGTAAGACATCTCATTTATCAGTCATTTTTTAATCTACCCTTAGCCCCAGTTTTGCAGAGGTTCTAAGTTTGCTTTCAAATGAGGACAAAGCAGCTTCTCTCCTTTAATGCACACGATTCCCTAGTTTACTTGTCAAGCTTCCTTCTCTAGCAAGCTCAGAAGCTGTGTTCTTAAGGTTCCAGAAACCTGTCTGTACAACACACAGCCATCCCTCAGAAGAGTGGCCTCCTCAAACCTCCATCCCCTTCTGGGCCAGAGGATTCTCCTCATTGCTGTCTGCTCCTCAAAGAGCCAAACCATTTCCTCTTCCCCAAGAAACCCAGACACATTTGTTTAAATGGCTTAGGCTATAGGAAAACCAAACCAGAACAGGATGCTTCTTACAAGCCACATTTCTCATGGCCCAGAAACACAAACCTCTCCTGAACAAGGGGTAAAACAAGACCATGATATCTTTGGAAAATGGATTGAAAAGGAGAAATACCATGAAGAGTTAAAAATAAATGTCAGTTAATAACTTAGTCACACAAACAATGAAAATAAACAGGAATGAAATATGCAATGGGGAGAAGATAAATTATTCTGGTTTACCTGAGAGCTTTTATTAACCTAGGCATAGAACCTTGCTCCCCACAGAGTTCTGGTACCAGCACTGGATACAACACCTGGGGGATTGTTAGAAATGAAGAAACTCAGGCTGGGTGCGGTGGCTCACGCCTGTAATCCTAGCACTTTGGGAGGCCGAGGCAGGCGGATCATGAGGTCAAGACATCGAGACCATCCTGGCCAACATAGTGAAACCCCATCTCTACTCAAAAAAATATAAAAATTAGCTGAGTGTGGTGGTGTGTGCCTATAGTCCCAGCTACTTGGGAGGCTGAGGCAGGAGAATTGCTTGAACCCAGGAGGCGGAGATTGCAGTGAGCAGAGATTGCGCCACTGCACTCCAACCTGGCGTCTGGCAACAGAGTGAGACTCTGTCTCAAAAAAAAAAAAAAGAAAAGAAAGAAATGAAGAAACTCATTGCATTGCACTTCTCCCCAACTAATGAACCCAAATCTCTATTTTAACATGAATCCCAGTTCATCCAGATACATATGAAAGTTTGAGAACCACTCAAGAGGTCAAAAAGCACAGAGTATGTTAAGAGTACAGTCAATAGATCATTTGGCTGAAGCACAGGGTTTGTGCAAGATAAAAATATTGGCATGTCTATAAATGATGACTGGTCCAGAGAGTCAAGAGACTTGAAAGCTATTTTCAAGGGGTTAGAAGTTTTCCTGCAGTAGTGGGGAGCCATTGGAAGTTTCTGCATTGGATAATGACATAATCAAAGGGAGAGCAGAGGATCTTTAGTCTAAAATCTTCCCTGTCAGATACTGCTTCAAGTCCATCAGATATTTTCAGAAATACACAGGCTTTTTTCAGGATACTGGAAGACAATTAAATGTACTAACATTTTATGATGCAAAGGTGTGCCTATCAATGACTTTAAAGAGTAATTTTAGCTATTGGGGTCACTGGATTCTGCAAAGAGGTAGCGGGACCTGGGATCCCAGGGGTGAGAGAAACTGAATATTCACAGCTGGCTGGAAATTCTCAACAAATAGACTGAAAATGCAGTACAAACAGGGCCCTAGGAAGACACTATGTGAATTTATCAAGTTTCTTTAACACCCTAGTTTGTGCCTTCTTTCACCTGTCCTTTGACGATTTTGCCACCTACTTGAATTCTTACTGAGATAGGTCAGGACGCAGAGCAGAGCAAGATGTTGGTCATCCTCCAGCAGCCTCTAGGTCAGTGGTTTGCAACCATCACTGTATGTTAGAATCACCTAGGCAGCTTTAACAACTACAGCTGCCCAGCCATACCCACAGAGCAGTCAAATGATTATGTCTGGTAGTTCCAACAATCAGACAAGTATGACAAGGGTCAAGTACATGTCCTCAAACTGAGAATTACAATTAAAAATTTTTTTTTTTAATTTTTATAGAGGGCAAAGAATACTTTTTGCCCTCTATATAGAAAAGTTCTTTGTGCGGAGTAAAATATAATGGTTACTATTTATTAAGTCAATATTATGTGCCAAACATTAGACCTGTATTTATGTGATATCTATTCATTCACTCTACTCCTCTTATCCTCTCTTCTGTAGGTAACCAGGTAAGAATTTTGCCATTACTCTCAGTCTACAAAACAGTAAACCGAGACTCAAACAAAAAATGCAGTTGCCCAGACATAGAACATTAGGAAGCAGTCAAGTCAGGATTCAACCTAAGGAAGTGAGACTTAGAGCCTGATGTTTGGTCCAAATTAGAAACTCTGAGAATAATTTATAGATCCTTTCATCCTTCCTGTTGTGACCCAAGGCTACTAAATACAAAGCATTTTTTAATATTATGAAAATAACTATTTTATATTCTATAACTCAGATTGTAAATATTCAGATTTGATTGGTCATTTCTAGATGCCATCACCACATACTGTACTCTCTTGCATACAGCAGGCATTCAATAACTTATTTTTAAATGATGAAATAAATAAGCTCATTAGGACTTTGTAAAAGAAAACAGAGGGAGCTGATCAAATAAGGGCAATCATCAAAAATCAAACAAACGAAAAGCTCCCAAAACAGAAACCGCACATTTTAAATTATGTTCAACAGCCACTGTCAATTACTGTACCTTATTTGATTTGCCTACCAAATGTGGACTACTCTCTTTACTTGGGCCCTCGAATACTCACTTCACTGCAGCCATGCTGGAGTTCCCCAATCCAGTCAGTCCTTCTTCTACCTTAGAATGGGAGAGGGATTTCACCTTTGCTCTTCCCTCCACTAGATTTGTCATTCCCTACTTCCCTATCCTCCTTCCACCAGAATCTCATAACTACCACCCTATGCTTGGGTAACACCTTTAGATTCCAATTTAATCATAATTTATTCATATAGCATATCCTGACCTTTAACTCCTCCCTTCATAATTTCCTCTTTTTTAAAAAAACATTGTATCGTAATTTGTTCTTACATATTTACTTGCAGTTGATTCCCTATTAAAATGTATCTTTATTGAACAGAAGAATCGTGTTTGTTTTTTTTTTTTAACCATTGTATTTCTAGTGCCTAAAATGCACCTGGCTCAGTAAAGGCATTGAATATTAAGTACTTGTAAGTATAAGCTGATGTAATTCCTAAAAATCGAATTGGTTTTCTTCATTAACAGTCTTATTAAGTGATCTATCTTACATAAAGTTGTTTTTCCTCATTTTAGTGTTCTTAACTGATGTTTAGAAATGAATAACCAACTCAACATGCAGCGTTCCCATTCAATATCCTACTAGTTTTTTTGAAAGTGATTTACATGTAGGAAGTCACTAAGAATCAATGTAAATTCAAGAAAATTCTCAGAAGCAGAAGGTAACCTGAGGATAAGAGTTCATGTCAAGATGAGAGTTTTGTGATAGGACTTGGTAATCTAAGAAGGAAATATTTTACCTCAAGTCAATTTCCAGAAATTTCCTTGAGTAAATTTTGAATTGGCTGGTTAATTTTTACATGTAACTATTCTATTCCCTTCAAGTATTTCCTCATAAGGAATATATGGTGATGACTCCAACTCCACATTTATTTGACCAGTAGACTCAATTTGTATTAGTCCGTTCTCATAATACTGCTGTAAAGATACTACCTGAGAATGGGAAATCTATACAGAAAGGAAGTGTAATTGACTCACAGTTTCACATGGCTGAGGAGACCTGAGGAAACTTACAATCATGGCAGAAGGTGAAGTAAGGCACATCTTACCTAATGGCAGGCGAGAGGGTGCAAGCAAAGGGGAGTGCCGCATGTTAAAATATCTGTTCTCATGAGAATTCACTATCATGAGATAGCATAGGAGAAACTGCTCCCATAATCCAATCACCTCCCACCAGGACCCTCCCATGACACATGAGGATTACGATTCCAGATGAGATTTGGGTGGGGACACAGAGCCAAACCGTATCACCCTTAAATGCAGAACCAGCAAGTACTCCCAGGAGCTTCCTAGATGTTCCTTATTTGTGTTATCTACCTGTTTAATCAACTCACCTCAACAAATACTGATAACATGTCTAAAATGGGCCTTATACAATCCCTCTTGCTATGGGATGTAAAAAGAACCCATGACAGTATCCAAATAACTCATAACCATATGCATGTTACAAGAATTAAACCCATGTTTACGTAAGTGAGAGGATGAGGTAGAAAAACCAATGAGACAGCTTGTGATAAAGTCAGCCTCTGAGTACAATCAAGAGCCTCACTTTACTATTCAGATAGCAAACAGTGACATGGCTTAATGACAAGAAGATCACCTTGGAAGTCATTTGACCTTTGTTTGAATTCTGGTTGTTCCTTAGCTTTGTCAATTTTCATGTGCATATTTGTAGTTATCTTACTGAGTTGTTTCAAAGATTAAAATATATAATATATGCAGAGTGCCTCATATACTCATTCTCAAAAAATGTGCAATTCTTGAGCTGATTAGAGGAAGAAAGTAGCAATATCAAATCAAAGAAGAAAGACTCTCAAAGAGAGATTTGAAATTCAGTCTCCTATTCAATATTAATTTTATTTTAGCCCTATTATGTGTTAGATTATTTGGATACCGCATTGAAGAAGACAGATACAATTTGTTGAAGTCTACATTTTAACAGGAGAAGACAATAAACAAGTTTAAAAGTACAGTTCAGATGAAAGGACATTGAAAGGCTGTAATATAAAAGAGTGATACCGACTGGTGCCAAGGAGGCATGTGGTTGGCCACTCTGAGCAGTTCTTATGTGAAATGAGACCTCACTATGCAACTAGCCAGAGGAAGATCTAGAAGAAGAGCTTTCCAGGCAGAGAAGCAACACTGACAGAGCTCAGAGGAAGGAGCCTGGTTGATATGGATGGCTAATGTAGGTGGAGTGTAGTGGAGGAAGAAAGTGAACCAGGTGAGAGTCTAGAAGTAACATAGAGCATGTGGAGGGCCAGAGAGTGAAAGGATTTGATTAGATGGACCTGCTGCACCCAGTAAAGTTGTGCAAGAAAACAGCACAAGTAAAACCACCACTGTAGAAGAAAGAAACCTGAGCCTAATAAATGAGTCAAGGGTCAGATATGGTGGCTCATGCCTATAATCCCAGCACTTTGGGAGGCCAAGGTGGGAGGACTGCTTGAGCTCAGGAGTTCTAGACCAGCCTGGGTAACATGGTGGAACCTCATCTTAATACAAAATACAAAAATTAGCTGGGCATGTTAGTGTGTGCTTATAGTCCCAACTACTCAGGAGACTGAGGTGGGAGGATCACCTGAGCCCTTGAGCCTGCAGAGGTCAATGCTGCAATAAGCTGTGATCATGCCACTGCATTCCAGCCTGGGTGACAAAAAAAAAATTAAAAATAATTAGACAAGCAAAAATAAGTCTTGCTGAAATGAAAAGGTGTTATTTGTATAAATTCTCAAAGTAGTGCTTTAGATTCAAGCAAAGGGAATTGGATGCCGTAGTTACTAGTTTTTCTGAAAAGCTGTCTGTGGACTGTCAACAGAAGTTCATCACAAATTCTAACATATTCCAGGGCTAGTTTCATTGTTTCGGATTCAGTTTTGTTTTTTGTTTGTTTTTGTTTCTTTTTTTAGTCCTAACAAGCATTTGAGGAAGAATTCAGTTTTCTTGTTGGTCAAATCTTAGAGAGAAACTTTTGACAAATCAAATTAGATTCTAAATGCATTATGTTCTTTATGGAAAATCCTTCTAAAATTAAAGTATTCAGGAGGTACAATTCATACTTTTAAGCAGCCTGTTTTTAACTTTTTATATTACTCATCAAGAGATATTAGAGGTCTTTCCCTTACTGATTTTCCTGATACTTTTCTAGTCGCAGGCAGATTCAGTGGTTTATATATCTAGATTCAGCATACATAGCATTCAAATGTAGGTGAAGAATAGTATATACTTCTTTCGAAGCAAGTAGATGTTATTTAAACAATACATGGAAGGGTTTTTTTTCCTCCCAAATGATGATACTCTGTTTCCCTGCTCTCTTTCAACTTACAAGAAAAAACAAAACTCAGACTTTTCTTTTTGTAAAAGAAAAAGAGATCTTTTTCTTGTACAAGCTTGTAGTAGCACCTCTTTATCATGCACATATTTTTAAATTCAGTTAAGTGTCAGCAAGCTTCCCAATGCTACCCATATCCATGACTTCTTACTGCTTGTGTACCAGTAGGGACTATAAGTGCCTCTTTTCTCTGCTTCCTGTATGTTTGTGAAGAGTATTAAATAAGCTGGCATATACTAGTTTATGCACAGTGCTCAAAAAGAGTAGGTACCTAGTAAGTGCTAATCCTCTTTTGCAAGTTCAGAAAATTTCTGCTTCAGAATCAAGTTCTTTTATCTCTTCAGTGCAAATAAAAGGTGGTGGAGATAACAGGTCTTACTATCCTGGTTCTTCGCCCAGGTGCTGTTTTGGAAGTCAGATACCTGTCATCAAAGCTTTAATTTCTATCAAGTTCTGGTCAAGTTAAATATTTATTTGTCTAACTACTTGCATGATTGATATCACGAGTCTGTTCTTTAACTTGAATCTGCTGCTCTAGAATCATGACTATCTGGTTCCTACATGGAAAACTGTATCTTTCTTGATTCACATTGATATTTGAGGATTTCTGAAACTTTTGTGTTCTTGTACAGTGTTTTGAGTTCTCGTACAGTGTTTAAGGAGTCAGATCAATCCAATTTGGAATCTTGGAGTCAGATCAATCCAATTTGGAATCTTGAGTGTATCATTATTATTATTGAATTAATATAACAATGTATCATCAAACTACATTATTATTATTACAGTTGTGTGACCTTTAGCTTTGTACATCCTTAGTTGCCTCATCCAAAAATTGTCAATGGCCGTTCCAAACTCAGAGGTTATTGGGATGAATAAATGAAGTACAGCATATTAAGTAGCACAGTGGCTAGGAAAAGTGAGTACTTAGGCAATCAGGCAATAATGAAAATATAAAACAAACAGAGAGAGAGAGACAGAGAAGGACAGAAAGAAAGACTGGCAGACAGAGACAGAGAAAGAGAGGTACAGAGTAAGACTGGTTTAATCTTATTACAGTCCCAGACATTGCTAAAAATAGTAAGGTTAGGAAGTGCTGACTTGGGCAGAATAAGAAATTTATCAGCCACTTTACATGCATTAGGAAAGGAGTTAAATTACAGCTACAATGGCCAAAACCAAATTTTTTGAGATGAGTTCACATTGTGTATTATTGTTAAAACACTGCAACAAAATATTTACCAAAAAAGAAATAGAAGCCGGACATGGTGGCTCACACCTGTAAACCCAGCACTTTGGAGGCCTAGGCAGGCGGATCACCTGAGGTCAGCAGTTCGAGACCAGCCTGGACAACACAGTGAAAACCCATCTCTACTAAAACTAAAAAATTAGCCAGGTATAGTGGCACACGCTTCTAATCCAAGCTACTCAGGAGGCTGAGGCAGGAGAATCGCTTGAACCTGGGAGGCAGAGGTTGCAGTGACCTGAGATCACACCACTGCACCCCAGCCTAGGCAACAGGGCAAGACCCTGTCTCAAAGAAAAAAATGAAAAGGAAACGGGAAATTACATTAGCTACTCCTACTCCTCTGTGACTTGAATTCTAGCTGTGATTTAAGAAAGATAAATTGGAAAATACCTCTCTATCCTTTCCCCTTTAAGATATTTCCTTCTTCAATTTAAGTTAGCATTTAAACTTGTTGCATTCAAATGAGCATTCACCACAGAGGAAAAGGATACACAAATATTTTTGAGAGGATTAATGTCACTGTGATCTAAAAACCAAAAACATTACAAAACAGTGTGCTGATGCACTGTGAAACTGTAAATTGTCAAAAGCAAAATTATCTACCTTTGACATTGTCATTCATCTCATTGCTAAGCAGAATTGCAATCTCCAAGGAAGTGGGAGGGGAGAAGTAAGAAGTGACATTAAGTGATTAGTTCTGCTCCACAGAAACAGGATGCTGGCATGCTGAGGACCAAGTTAAGCATCTTAGTTGTGAATATGTTTGCAAATCTGTCTGTGATTTGCACCATGAGGAAAAATGAGGGGAACATGAAACCACATTTTAGGACTGTGTGTAATGGTAAAATAAATAAATAAATAAACAGGCTATATCTTATTGTTGATGTTATTTTCTAACTTTGTTGAGTTTGCAGAATTTCTCCCCTTCCCTCTTCTCCATTTATATTTCCATATGCATTCCTGTTGATGTTAACCCCAATTATAAAAGCAAAACAAACACAACATAACTACTATGAGTGAAAATGTTTTAACATTCACCTCATTGTGGGATTCTTAAATCAGGGCACTTCAGCACTATGGTTATAAGCATCAACTCTGGAGGCAGATTCGCTGAATATGAGTCTCAGCTCTGCCATTACTCATCCTATAAACTTGGGCAACTTATTTAAATTTGCTTTGCCTCAACTTCCTCACCTGTTTTTAAAAATGTTGAGGATAATAATCGTTATGAGTCTCACGGAGTTGCCCAGTAGCCCGGCCACTCAACTCTGCAGCATGAAGCAGGTATAAACAATACTTAAACTAATGAGCAGTGCTAGGTTCCAGTAAAACTTTACTCAGAAAACAGGAGGCACGGCTGGACTTGGCCAGAGGTCCATAATTTGCCAACCCCCTGATTTACATCACAGAATTTTTTGATCTGGAAGGAACTTTAACAATCACCTAATTTTACATCCTCATTTTACATCTGACACAACTAAAAGTGAGGAAGAGAATGTAACTTGTCTGCCACCCCATCTCTCAAAAACTCATACGAGTAGTGTTAAACAACAACACTGCAGCTAATTATTGTTCTTCCATGACTCGTGGTATCATTCTCATCTGCAGAGTTCCAGTAATGACGCCTTATTTTCCAGAAACAGTTCTCCCCCAGAATGCATGCAAAATTATCCAACTGTGTTAGGTTCAATTCCCAGAAGCAGACCTTGAGAGAAGGATTTCTGTGCAGATGAGGAGCAAGAGGAAAATGTAAGACAATGAAAGAGGGAAACTAAAACAAGGGAGATTTCAAGCAAGAGCCATGTAGAGAGTAGGCCTGAGTCTGGTCCTACAACGAAACCCTGGAGTCTAAGTTTCTTAAGAATTGTTCTATTCCTCACCTCATAGTCATTGGTGATGGGCATCCTGAGAGGCTGCACTAACATAACTGTCTTTTGCGTGCCTTTAGTAACAGAGAAAAATACACAACCTGTTTAAAGGTATAGATCAAAGATGCCTGCTGCAACTAGATACCTCTTTGAAGTTTCTTGTTTTATCTACGAGTTTGCAAATGAATTCCATATTTTCTATAATATATCAATGATTGCTTCGGGGTCTTTCCAAATCTGTAAGTTTGATTTGCTATCTTCAAAAGTTGCTTTCTCTGATATCTGTTGTTTTTTAATATTTAAGTTTTAGCTTTAAAAAAAATTACTGTCCCAGAACTTTTAGTTAAAATCATGTCTTCGTGTTTTTCTTTTCTCCTGTCCCATTTATATTTCCCTTCCTCATAAAAGAATGGAAGAGGACAGCCAGATTCTCTATGGGTACCACATACCTCGGCTCTCAAGAAAAAAAAATAGAACATTAGATAAGCATCCATTTTACTATTTTTTTACAGTAAATTCTTAAATACATTTCCAGTATAATTTTAAAAGAATTTGAGATCTGAGGGTTTTTCCTCTAGTCAGCTCAACTTCTCACTAAGATTAAAATACTCTACAATGTCATGACATTCTTTTCAAATACTCTCATGACCCTTTAAAAATGGAGGTGACATAAAAGATCCTCTCAAATTACTAATGTCTATTTGCATAACATGATAAACTGCTTGTTTGGTTGTTTATTTATTTCTTGGTAAAAATCTTACTGTGTTTTTTTTTCCTTTTCTATTACTCCTATTAAATCATGACTCAGCTTTATTGTTTTTCTATGGCTACTTTCATAATACTACTGTGGATCAGAGTATCCTGCAAAGCCTGATACTCGTTATTATAACAAGTCAGCTGATCCCAGATAAAAATGATGTAGCAACTATAACATTGCTGATGAAGAATGGAAGGAGGACTGGATTCCAGAGTACCCTACATCTATCTACACCATTTGAAACCCTCATCCTGATATCAAGGATCTTCACAACTTGGCCAATTTTGTAGCCATTTACCTCTTTATTTTAGCTAGATGCTACATTTATGCAAAAATATATTTCAAACCTCCCCTCACCCCCTAAAAACTGCAATAATATCTTGCCCATCATGTCCATTTCAAGTAGCATGTTTTCAGTAAAGGCTTTCCCATTTACTCCTAGCCAGTTCTGATCTCTCTTTTCCTGCAATCTCCTTGGATTATGCTCTTATTTTTCTTTCCTGTGACATTAATATTCTGCTGCTTAGAGTAATTGTAATCATTTTTGCCATCTCCCCCCACTCACTATAAGTAAGCTCCTTGAGGGGGAGTAATATTGTATAATTCGCCTTGTAGAACATGCCCACCTACAGAGAGGGTCAGAATATTCACTGAATTCCTAAATTATATTTTCATCCCTGTGTCAAAAAAGTGACCTCGTTGTCTGATGACATTCAGGTTCACCTCACATCTCATGGCTGCTGACCACTCACTCTAGGGACTTCTAATAATCACAGACACTTAAGAGTTATAAGGTTCTCACTTCAGCTTAAACTATGAGAATTTCTCTTAGGATTTCGGCAGATAGTTCCTGTCTAAATTGTTCAGTCAACAATTCCCAAATGTTGGCATACCACCTACATAATTTTTGTCACACCCAAGTACCAATTGCCTGTCTACTTTACCTATATTCCTTAAATTTACAATACATGTCCATGTAATATACAAAATCATCTCTCTTGAACTATCCACATGCCCAGTACTGGATAAAATGCATGGTTGGAACATAGTAAATCCCCAAAGCACTCATTGCTTCTTGTTGATGCATCACTGGCTCCAAGAGCCAATCATTTAATTCGGAGCTCACATTAAAAGAAATTATACTTTCAAAAATAAACATCAGTAGAATTGGTTGCTGGGCTTTCTTTCCTGCAAAAGGCTTAATCTTATAGAGCTATGAATTTGCTCTGCGCCACCACATACCACACCCTCAGTAGGAACATTTACACTCACAGCCCTTAATCGTTTTATTTGAAGCTAGAGCCAAATTCATCTTCTCAGGAATTAGGAACAAAACATGTCTTCATGCCATTTCTATTATGAGATAACTACGCTAAAACAAATGAAAGAAAACAGTGGTTATTATCACCTACTCATTAGGTTTCCAATTAAAGAAAATCTTCACTCTGACAGACTTTGAATAGTTATTCTCCATTCTTCTGTTTCTGAAGAGAAGCTTTTCTTAATCACAAAACCTTTGGCATTTTCAGAATATTGCGAAATGAAGATAATATTAGAATATACCTCATAGTGTTTTGTGAGAATTAAATAAAGTGTAGAGGGGTTAGAATATAAGTATCAGGCAAGGTCATTTTCTATCCACAGTGACATATATTTTAAATACTATCTATAATAATATATTTTTATTATTAAGAAAAATCGTATGTCAACAAAAATTTAAAGACTATATTATGATTATTAATATGGGGCATATTCAAATGCTTAGGCAATATTTAGTTCATTTTCACACTGCTATAAAGAATTCCCTGATTCTGGGTAATTTATAAAAGAAAGAGGTTTAATTGACTCACAGTTCAGCATGGCTAAGAGGCCTCAGGAAACTGACAATCATGGCAAAAGCTGAAGGGGAAACAAGACACCCACTTCACAAGGCAGCAGGAAGGAGAAATGAATGCAGATGGAACTACCAAACACCTATAAAACAATCAGATCCCGTGAGAATTCACTCACTATCACAAGAACAGCATGGGTGAAACCACCCCCATGATTCAGTTACCTCCACCTGGTCTCTCCCTTGACACATGGAGATTGTGAGAATAATGCAAATTACAATTCAAAATGAGATTTTGGGTGGGGCTGTAGCCAAACCATATCAGGCAGCCAAAAAGGTTTTTGAGAAATTTATTCATTCAAATGTTTATTCAACAAGTAATAATCAAGTTTTACTACGTAGAAGTGGAATTAATGCAATTATTGAACATAAACATTACAATATTTTTACTAGTAGTTCTCAGTTACTCAAATATTGAATTTTTGGGACCTTCTATCCCTAGCCATTCTTGCTTGTAATTTTATTAAATTTTTGTTTCAATTCCTGCATGTATTTACTTATATTCATTCAGTTATACCATGACTATTTTCAAACAATTTTGAGGGTGATTGTTTCACATATGACTATGTGAATTGCTAAAATGTAAGTAGCAATCATTCACAATTGACATGAATATGAAATCCCAGATGTCCTAAATTGATGTATTCATTCATTCATCTTTACAGGACAGTTACAGAACATTGTAAGATGCATGTGGTAAATTTGAGTCTTTCTTTTAGCCATATTCAAGTCCTTATGCCACAATCGATTTATCAAAAAGATGTGGTTAGTAATGACACCCATTCTGCCCATCTTTGACTTTTTCCTGTTCGGCATCCATTCCTCTTCTTTGTAGAAACAATATGTTAAGGATCCTTCTTTGGGTTCTCATTCCTTAACCACCCATGGTCCACATGGTTTGGATACGGTTTACTCCAGCTTCAGGACCATAGGTGTGCACAAGACCATCAATCAGATCAAACGGTTGGTTGAACATAGGACTATGATACAAGCCTTCACACGGTATTTTATCTTGTAATTTTGGTGTTACCAAATTGTTAATCTCAGAGTTGGTTAAGTGGAGTAGCTGCTTGATAGTCATTTTGATAAAAGACTCCACCTAAGAATGAAGGCAATTTTCATAAAATGGAAATGAAAAATAAAATATCTTAAGCCCATGAATCCACCTGTCCTCAAAGCTGCTCATCCTTGACGGTTTCAGTTACATGACCTAAAATTCACTTGCCTGAGATAGTTTGGGCTTGGTTTCTGTCATTCACAACCCCAAAAGCACTACACATAAGCTTGAAATAATTAAATAAATAACAAATTATTGCTGTTCATGGCACAGCAAACAAACTAGTAAGTCAGAACTCTGTAATTATTAACTAAAATAATAATTGTGATTATAAGTGCTAATACAAGTTAAGTAAATGTGCTGAATATAATACATTGAGTAATAAAAACAAGAGTAAATTATAGTCTTGTTTCTTGTAGAATTAGCAGTAGAATAAACTTGAAAAAGGATTTAAGGGAAATATAAAAGAATAGAACACTGCAATTGGATTTGGATGCATAGAATTTGAAAGAGATTAACTCTGCCTGAGGCGGTAGATACTTGGGGCTTTGAAAAATCATCATATGTCCAAGTCTTTTAACTTTTGGAGGCCCCTTGACACATAATACAAAACAGATTAAAGTTTACCTTTCCTATATTGAATTTAATTGTGTATAATTATAGACATAGTATTACATGTTATAGATACCTACACATTAATTTTAAGTTTGTTTTTTAAATTTAGAGTAAATATGTACCTTTTTTAGAATTTCAATAGTTTTGGTAGTGCTCAAAAGACCCTGGAATCCCTAACTATGGTATCTAAGTGGACATACAGTTCTGATAAAGGAGCATTGAGAAACGCCTCCAAGATACGTGACCCACATTCTGGAAAACTCCATTTTACACATTGGATTACCTATCTTTTGCTATCTGTCGATGGCTATCCCTAAGAAACCAATCTGATAGAGATTTTGAGAAATATTGCTCAGATTTTTTAATGTTCTTGTTTGTAAATCAGTTTTACTCATTGATGAGGCATACCTCTTCTCCCCCTTTGGATTTTGAATAGCAGGTGATAAAAAGGACTTCCTTCCCATTTCATCCTTTTCTAGCATAGAGGATGTGGTGCTTTATTTCTGCCAAGACAGTGTGTGAATATAATTAGCATCCCCACAGTGTCAGAGCTTAAGTAATTTCCTTCTATAACAATTTTACCTCCATGGGAAGTATCACTAATTTCATTTGTACTCGGAGGCATACTTTCTTTCTATGCTCTTGAAGATCGATTAATCTGAGGTAGTGCCCCTTTAAAAGATGTCCAGTAACTCAATTCTCAAAATTTCCTATTAGTCATTTGATTGTTAAAGTGCAGAGATCCTCGGACTGAGCTGACGTTTTATTTTTATTATATTAACTCAGTGAATGAGACAAGCTGGGAATGTAGAGTAGACAAATCTACAGGAGTTTCATTTACAAAGTCACATAGTTACCAGGAAGGGCCTGAGCCCTTTAACTTTTTAAAATATAAACTGTGTGATCTTAGAGCTATTAATTTCTGCTGATGTTTCCTCACATATAAAATGGGGATAAAAATGATTAACATTTTTACATGTATATTGTGAGGATTAAATACATTATAATAGAGAAAGAATTTGGAACAGTGACACATCGATCTTATTTTATTTTTACTAATATTACATTTTTAGTTAAATAACCTTAATTGATTTCTATGTCATAAGGCTTAATGTGGTTGATAATTTTACAGAAAGTCATGTATAGTATTAGTTATACCTGCTGAAGGAGAAACTGGACTCAGTAGACATGTAATCTGCATTTCTAATTCTGCACAGTAAAACCTCATTAAGACATAAACCCATAATATGGAATTTATGGTAATTTAGGAGGAATTTCTTTTCTAGTACCTGTGAAGGCAAGGCTTGCCAGACATATCCCAAATGTAGAGAGTCAGTAGGCTCAGACAGCCATATATTTGACAATTTATTAGTAATTGGAAAGTCTGTGCTATTGTATATGCTGACAGTACTAGGCATATATTTTCTTCCTACGTGTTATTTCTGACTTTCTTCCTACCCTGCATCATTGCTGAAATTTCTGCACACTATTTCAGAAGACCCCAATCGATATTTAGAGCAAAGATGTCTTTTATTCATGGATTTAAAGAATTATGAATTCAAAAGTTTAAATAATTAGGCGAAACAGGTAACACACATTCCATGACAACCTTCTTCAAAATCATCATTCTGCTGCTTCACCAGCAGCAGTGAGGCAGGGAGGGCTACCTGGCACCTGTGAACATATTTCATAACTATTTGTTAACAGATGAAAGGCTATGATATAGAATATCTCATTACTGTTCCCCCAGAAAATGAATTGTGTTAGTTTTTAGAGAGAGGATCATGGTGGCAGAAGGACGGAGTGACTTACTTTTGAACTGTATACTATAAGCTGTAATACCTGTTCTAAAATGCAAAATCTTTGTAAAGGATTTAATACAGTTGAATAGTCCTTCCTTTATCAGAATGCTGTTTCCTTGGCTGTGATCACATTGCACTTCCTACCTTCAGTGTCAATGTTAATTTGATGCTTCTGGTGGTTGCAACTGTTCTTTACCAGAAGTTTCTCTTCTCAACCCTCCAGTCTTCCCACTCTGTAGATTCTTCATATACATTTGTAATGTAAGTGGATTACATCTTCAAGATCATCAAATATATACTCATTCATTCAAACATATGCATTACATATCTACCACAGGCACTAGTTACCGGGATACAACAGTGACCAAGCAGACAAAATCATAATTTTTTAAAACTTTCTTTCCTTGCAGGAAGATGGTTATAAAATGGGTAAAATATGGTTATAACCCACAGTTATGAATTCTACAGAGAAAACTTAAATAAAGAAAGGGAAATATACTGTCAAGATGCAACATGAAGATTCTGCATTGGCCCCAGCCCAGCCCTTGGTTCTGAGCTTCGGGTGCATTTACCAAAATGTCTAGTGTACCCTGGATGGCTAGCAGATACCCTGAACTCAACATGACCCAAACTAAATATATCACCCTCATCAACTTTCTTCGGCCACCAATACTGAGTTCCTCAAGCCAGAAATGTATGAGTCATATTTGAATCCTTCTTTTCCCTCATTATCACTATTGCATCTGTCACAAAGTTTAGCCACTTCTTCCACATGGCTTTGGTCACTTCTCTTCATCTTCACTGTCACTATTATAATTCAGACCAACATCACCTCTCACCTGGATTCTTGCAATAGCTTCCTTACAGATCCCCTGCTGCCATTACTGTCTTCCTCCAGCGTGATTTAAAACTCATCTGTCATCCCTCTGCTTCAACCTATCAATGGTCTGCAATTTTCAACTGAGTCAACAGCCACTCTTGCCCTTGTCCTCTAGTCTGACTGATCTTCCTTCATTCTTCATTCATGCCATCCTCTCTTGACTCAGGATATTTGTGCATACTATTTCCTCTGTCTGGAACTTTCTTTCCCCAATCTTTCATCAGGCTAGTATAGCTTTGAGATCTCTATCGAAGCATAACTTCATCAGGAAAAGCTTTTCCCAAATCCTCAAATTGAGTTATCTGCACCAATTATGATTTCCATAATCTCATATCTTTTCCAATTTACGTGTAATAGATTCTATGATGGCTCTTGTCTCTTTCCTATACTACAGTGTAAACTCCAAGAGGATAAAGATCACATGTCTGCTTTTTAAGCACACCACCCCCTAGTACTTGTCAAATAATTCTGAAAAAGAGTAGGAGTCTGCTATATATTTACTAAATAATGTTTCAATATTACAATAAAGACTAAAAGAAGATAGTTGGTGACTATTTTTAATTTGCATTTATATGTTTCATACAGGGAGATGATTTTGAAGCATGACCTGTTAAGAGTCCTTACATTTGCCCTCTCACTCTACATTTGGGATCCTGGAGGATGCTCTTCAGCAATTGATACATCTCCAGATGCACTAGTTACTGGGATACACAATTGCTACTAAGCGAATAAAATACATAGGAATCCAACTTACAAGGGATATGAAGGACCTCTTCAAGGAGAACTACAAACCATTGCTCAAGGAAATAAGAGAGGACACAAACAAATGGAAAAATATTTCATCCTCTTAGCTAGGAAGAATCAATATCGTGAAAATGGCCATACTGCCCAAAGTAATTTACAGATTCAATGCTATCCCCATCAAGCTACCACTGACTTTCTTCACAGAATTAGAAAAAACAACTTTAAATTTCATATGGAACCAAAAAAGAGCCTGTATAGCCAAGACAATCCTAAGGAAAAAAAAGAGAAAAAAAAAGTCACAAAGCTGGAAGCATCATGCTACCTGACTTCAAACTATACTACAAGGCTACAGTAACCAAAACAGCATGGTACTAATACCAAAACAGAATATGGACCAGAACAGAGGCCTCAGAAATAAGATCACACTTCTACAACCATCTGATCTTTGGCAAACCTGACAAAAACAAGCAATGGGGAAAGGATTCCTATTTAATAAATGATGTTAGGAAAACTGGCTAGCCATACTCAGAAAGTTGAAACTGGACCCCTTTCTTAGACCTTATACAAACATTAACTCAAGATGGATTAAAGACTTAGATATAAGACCTAAAACCATAAAAACCCTAGGAAAAAAATTAGTTGATAAGATTCAGGACACAGGCATGGGCAAAGACTTCATGACTAAAACACCAAAAGCCATAGCCACAAAAGCCAAAATTGACAAATGGGATCTTCTGTCATTCTTGTGCTTCTGCACAGAAAAAAAAAAAAAGGAGTAGATTTTTGCCATCTATCCATCTGACAAAGGGCTAATCTCCAGAGCCTACAAGCAACTTAAACAAATTTACAAGAAAAAAACAACCCCATCAAAAAGTGGGAAAAGGATATGAACAGACACTTCTCAAAAGGAGACATTTATGCAGCTAACAAACATATGAAAAAAAGTTCATCATCACTATCAAAACCACAATGAGACACCATCTCACGCTAGTTAGAACGGTGATCATTAAAAGTCAGGAAAACAATAGCAAAGACCTGGAACCTACCCAAATGCCCATTGATGATAGACTGGACAGGAAAAATGTGGCACATATATACCATGGAATATTATGCAGCCATCAAAAACGATGAGTTCGCGTCCTTTGTAGGGACATGGATGAACCTGGAAACCATCATTCTCAGCAAACTGACACAAGAACACAAAATCAAACATCGCATGTTCTCACTCACAGACAGGTGTTGAACAATGGGAACACATGGACACAGGGAGGGGAGCACTATACACTAGGGTCTGTTGGGGGAGAGTGGGGGGATAGCGGGGGGTGGGGAGTTGGGGAGAGATAGTATGGGGAGAAATGCCACATATAGGTGAAGGGGAGGAAGGCAGCAAATCACACTGCCACGTGTGCGCCTATGCAACAATCTTGCATGTTTTTCACATGCACCCCAAAACCTAAAATGCAATAAAAAAAAAGTCAGAAAAAAACATGCTGGAGGGGATGTGGAGAAATAGGAATGTTTTTACACTGTTGATGGGAGTGTAAATTAGTTCAACCATTGTGGAAGATAGTGTGGTGATTCCTCAAGGATCTAGAACCAGAAACACCATTTGACCCAGCAATACCATTACTGGGTATATACCCAAAGGATTATAAATCATTCTACTATAAAGACACATGCACACATATGTTTATTGCAGCACTATTCACAATAACAAAGACTTGGAACTAACCAAAATGCCCATCAATGATAGACTGGATAAAGAAAATGTGGCACATATACACAGCGAAATACTATGAAGCCATAAAAAGGATGAGTTCATGTCTTTTGCAGGGACATGGATGAAGCTGGAAAACATCATTCTCAGCAAGCTAACACAGGAACAGAAAACTAAACACTACATGTTCTCACTCATAAGTGGGAATTGAACAATGAGAACACATGGATAGAGGGAGGGGAACATCACACACTGGGGCCTGTCGGGGGTAGGGAAAGGATAGCATTAGGAGAAATACCTAATGTAGATAACGGGTTGATGGATGGAGCAAACCACCATGGCACGTGTATAACTATGTAATAAACCTGCACATTCTGCACATGTATCCCAGAACTTACAGTATTATTTAAAATAATAATAATGGCACCAAATCTATATCTACTCAGTCTTTATAGCTGAATGCCACTAAAACTTGTTTGTTTTCCTGTCCATTCATTATGGTTTATTCATTAAAAGATTACTAATATTTATTAATCACAGCCAAATACTACACATATATTTATTTCATTCTAAAGCAGTCTAATGGAGAAGATACTCTTTTCCTTCTCAGTTTCCAGAAGAGGAAACTGAGTCTTACAGGTTAAATGTCTTGTCCAAGTTACAAATTTACTAAGTATTTGACCTGTGTTTTGAGCCCAAAGATTTACCTTCTGTTCCTTTACGCTCTCAGTTTACACTATATAATATTTTACTTGCTGAGTTGCAAGCTACTTTCGTTTTAACTCTGCCCCTCTCTTCGTTGATTTTTTCTATATAGTAGACCTTTAATATATACTTGTCTCATCATTCCCTGGGCCATTATCATTATTATTATTTTAGATGGGTGACAGTATTTGTGGTTTGTTCTAACTACTGAATTTTGTTCTCTCAACCCAAACTGAAGCGAGCCTAAGTAGAAAGGGGCTGACGGTGCAGAAAGAAAAATGTGGTTAACTAAGGGTCAGAAGGAAAACCCTATTTTGAGATGTGTTAGAGGTTCGATGGGAAGGGAAGCATTTTAGGGCCTCATAATTTGGTTACTTGGGACTAAACTGCTTTGGGAATCCTGTGGACATCATGCTGATAATTTCCTAACCTCCCCCCACCTCCCCACCGCTCGCCAGCCACCCTTCATTTACTCAGCTGGTGCAAAAGATTCTATCTGTGTATATGAGAAAAGAGAAAGGAAAATGAGCAGTTTTCTTCGTCCATAGTTCTACATTCTGAGGTAACGCTAAACCCAAGTAACTACAGATGGGAGACTTACAGACCTTCCTCCACCCACCCCCGTGTGTGTGTGTGTGTGTGTGTGTGTGTGTGTGTGTGTGTGTGTGAGTGAGCGCGCGCCCGCGTGTGTGAGTGCGCGCGCGAATGTCTTTGGATGGGCTCTTAGGAGCCTGGGAGTCTGGTAGAACGCCGCGCGGTAGATCTGCACTGTGTTCACGGTGCTGGGCTTTACCTGTTTCTAACCTAGAAACTCCCTTGGTCAGCGAAGGAACTCAGCTTTCTCTTCCTGCGAGCGGTCGGATTCCCCCGTTCACAGCCCTCCCGCCTCCACACTTCCCCTTGAGTCATCCCCACAAGCTGCCCCCAGATGACCCTCTGACCCAGGCGGGGGAGGGGAAAGGTTATCAGAAGGTAAGTGGGTCAAGAGTGCAGCACGGACCCGGACCGTGAGGAGCCCCCAGGGTGGTGGGGGCCGCAAGCCTGCGGAGCTGCGCCCGCCCCCTGCCGCCAACTCTGCGGGCCATCGACCACTCCTCTCCGCCGACAGCGGCCGGGACGAGCTGGAGCGGTCCGCGCGCAGCTCCACCCTCAGCCGCCGCGAGGTCCGCCGGCGCCGAGAGCTTGACCCGCCGCAGCGAAGCGCTGGCGGCGGGCAAGGTCGCTGACTCAGGCGTCTCCGGAGTCTAGGCTGTCTAGTTCAGTGGTTAGGAACGCTGGCTTTGAAGTCCAATCCTGGTTTCACCTCTTGCTATCTGAGTGACCTTGGGCAAGCTCCTTGGCTTCAGTGCGCCAATTTCTAAATCTATAAAATGGGGACACTGAAGTGATAGCTAAACGCTGGAACTGTTGTCAGAATTAATGATTGCAGCACTCTGGCACCCAGTAGGCACTCAGTTAATAGCGACCATGATTGGCAGCAGCAGGGAGAGGCTAAGCGTTGGGGTCCAGAATAGAGATTTGAGCTCTGGCCTTTCCAGTTCTTCATCCAGGGTGGGGCTGGGGGAGGGGTAGCGGGAACACCTACTCTACCGCCTCTTCCCCAGTTCCAAGATAAACTTGGGAGTACCCGGAGAGCCACTGGTTTGGACTCGGGTTCCTTTGGACTGCCCTGTGTCCCCAAGACTCGTAGCACCTCCCGCCGCCCGCAGCTCCTCTCTTTCCCTGGAGCGGAGGGAAGACTTCCTTTGTGAATTGAGTATCTCCCTCTTCCAATTCCTCACCCTAAGCTTGCTGCCTCCTCCGGGTGCCGGCGGCCACGGCGAGCCGGCCTGAGCATCGGGAGAAAGGGAGGAGGCAGCCTCTGGGTGTGCGAGTCCCCTGGGCCCGGGGAAGGAAAGAAGAGGACGAGGTGGCGCGGAGACCGCTGGAGAACACAGTGCCCCCGGAGGTGGGGGGGGGGGGGCTTCCTCATTTTGCCTGCCTTCTAGGGTCCTCTCAGGCTTGTTGCATCCACAGGCACAGACCCTGAACGGCCCGGAGTCCCTGTCCCCGGCCCGGACCGAGGGGCCGGGGGCGCCAGCTCCGCACGCGGCAGGAGTGGGCGGCGAACGCGGGCCCGCGAGGTAAGGAGGGGTGGCGGTTGTGGAGTGCGCTTGCACGTGTGTGCTCCCGGGTGCGCGCGGCAGAGGGGGCGCGGGGGGCCCGGCCCGGGCGCGTCCCACTCGGCCACCTGCCCTTCCTGCGCGGTGCCGTCGCCCACGCCCTCCAGTCCCCCGCACCTGCGCTTGGGCGCTCGTCAACCGCGTACCTCACGCCTCCACGTCCCGACTCCCCCTCATCCAAACCCCACCCTGCCCACTAATAATACCCACTGCAGAATCAGACCGAAACCTGGAGAGACAGCGTTGCCTTTCTGCTCCCCTCGCCCCCCTCCTCCCCTCCTGCTATAAATAACCCGGACTAGCGGGTCAGGAACGTCACACGGAGAGAAAACAGGACCCCGAGGTTTTCTTCTCTGGGAATAGGGGGCAAAGGGTGAGGAGAGGAGAAAGAAATCGCTCGTGAGTAGTGAAGAAAAGCTTGCTCTTTGACTCCAAGAAGAGACCAGCCATTATTTTATTCTTCTTTTCTCTCCCTTTCTTCCTTTTTTATTTTTCCGTGCCTTTCTTATTCTGTATCCGCCTCCCCAACCCCCCGCCCCAAATCCAAGGGGTTGCTCAGCACTCCTCCCATTGGTTTTTTCCCTCCCTTCCGCCTCGACTTCCAACGCCCCCTCCCCCCTCCTCCCACCCGCTGCACAACCCGCGCCCCCCCACCCCTGTCTCGCCCCAGGCAGGGCATGCTATTTGCCGAGGAAATAAAGTTCAAACTCCTTGCCCCTGTGTCCGGCTGAGACCAGAAGTGGGCTTACCGTAACCCATCTTCCGCTGGCACCCCTCACCTGCTCTCCTCTAATTTTCTAATCTGGTTTTGCATATTTAAAAGGACACACACACACACACACACACACACACACACAAAACCCACAACCCGCTAGGTGCAAAACTGCCTCCTGAAACTACCGAAACTTACCAGACGCTGTAGTTATTTTGTCTTAAAGAAAGGATAACAAACAAAAATTTTATTCTGGATGCTCCTGTGGGGTGACTTTTCCATACTATTCAAATATGTATGTAATATACATTTATATGCTTTTCCTTTTTCCCTTCTAATTTTTTTTTTTTTTTTTAACAAGGAAATCTGCTCGGTCCCCGGCAGCCGCTGCTTCCCCTTTGATGTTTTGGTACGCCGTGCGCATGCGCCTCACATTAGAATTACTGCACTGGGCAGACTAAGTTGGATCTCCTCTCTTCAGTGAAACCCTCAATTCCATCAAAAACTAAAGGGATGTGGAGAGTCCGGAAAAGGGGCTACTTTGGGATTTGGTCCTTCCCCTTAATAATCGCCGCTGTCTGTGCGCAGAGGTAAGTGTGCCCAGGGTTTCTCTTTTCCGTTCTCACTTTGAAGGGCTCTGTCTGCATACCTCTGTGAGCAGGGAAATGTAGTAGGGATCCGATGCTGAAAACGCTGTGCCTGCTTCCTTATTGATGCCTGCTTATTGTCATTTCTTTCTTTAGTGTCAATGACCCTAGTAATATGTCGCTGGTTAAAGAGACGGTGGATAGACTCCTGAAAGGCTATGACATTCGTCTGAGACCAGATTTTGGAGGTAATGGGGTTGCCTTGTAAATAAGAAAGAGTCCAGCCACAGCCGAAGCTGTCTTTTGAGCTTTGTGCGCGCTCTCTTCCCTCTCCCTAGTTGTGGGTGCATGTGATGTACTGAATGTGTCTCTATTTTACCATACTGAGAAACTGATCAAAACTTAAGCTGGATTGCTGCTACCCGGCACTTGCGTGGTCTTTCAATGAGACCCTCTTAGTGTGCACTCAAATTTGGTGACTGCTGTCTTTCAGCTTCACTGTTAGGAATCCTTTGCTTCCCTGTCTTTGCTTTGTTGAAATACAAACCTCTTAAGTTTAGTTAATGGTGTGCCGAGAGAACCTGGCTTACAGAAGGCCACCGTGAACATTTTTTAGGACAAGATGTGCAGGCAGTTGGTTGAGAGGTGGCATTAACCCCCTGTGCCTGCCTACTTTGGAAGAGTTTTTCTGGCCGCGGTTACAGTGGCTCATGTCTGGATATAATCCACTCCTCCCAGCCTCACAGAAGTGGGGAGGACTGGAGGATGGGAGGGTAGAGAGAAAATGGGAGGGTTAGAGACGGTAGGGAAAAGAAGAACCTCTCTCTGGCTGCAGCCCTAGATATGCTAGTATACTCACTTAATATTGCTTCACTCTTATGAAGCTCAAAGAGTTAAAAACCTGTGCACAGAAGAGGGTGGAAAAGATTGAGGAGGAGAGGATTTCAGCGCAATTTATAAAAATCCCTCAGGCTAGAAGTATTCTTGTGCTTCTGTGAGTTGTGTGCATTCACTTGCTGAGACATATGCACATGTAGACTGAGCTGGAATCCCTTGTTCACAGCATCCATGTGTGCGTATTCAATACCGCATTTCTTGGAGTGAGTGCCTGCTACCTTTTTTAAACAAAAAAAGCAGAGCATTGAGGAATTTGAGAGTGAGTAGTGCAGAGGGGTTTTGGGTACAGAGTCTCGTGCCCAGAGATAACTCTTGCTGAGAATGAATGAAGTTCAAAGAAATCACGTGTCTGTCTATCTTGCTTTGCAGGTCCCCCTGTGGCAGTGGGAATGAACATTGACATTGCCAGCATCGATATGGTTTCTGAAGTCAATATGGTAAGTGCTGAGGTTGTTGACTACATCTTTGCAGACCTTTGTTTGGGGACAGGAAGGAGAAATGAGCCAGCTGTTGGTGGTAGGAGTGTGCCTGAGTATGCAGATGAGGTTGGGGAGAGGGCATGGAGTTTCATACTAGAAGCCACTGTGTTTGAGGCTAGAGAGCTGGCTCTTTCTGGTCCCTAACGATATTTTCAACCTGGTTCTGATACTTGGGACTTGGAGTAAAATGCATCACACATTCATGTGTAAAACACAGCCACGTGCAGGAGACCCCCTACAGAAGACTCATCTCCTAAAGCTCAATGAGAAACACAGTTCATCAAGTGATTTTCTGGATTTGGGGTGGGGTCATGAGAAGAAGAGAGAGTTTGATTTGACATTTAATGGAGAATATAGTCTACAAACGAAACTGTAATAAAGGCCCTGAAATACTGATGATGCCCACTTGTTGCTTTCCAAGATCACTGTTTACAGTTAATGGCAAGCCCCCTCCCCCGTTCCTGCCCCAACTCCATTGATTGCTGCTTCCTTTAACCCCTCCTGCCCACCAAAATAAAAATTGGCCACACTGTTTCTAAAAGGTAGGCTCAGACCCATGTGTCATCTCTGTTCACTTCAGCAATTCATTCACCACATGTCCTAAGCTTGTACAGTTAATTGACAGCAGTACTCCTTAGTGGCTACCTCCCTGGACTTGGGGCAAGTGCTAAGAGGAAAAAGCCTATGTTCCCAACTAGGAAACACGTGTTGGGGGGTTTGCTTCATGCAGGAGCTCCCCCTACTGCCTATATTGGAATACTGCAGACATGCAAGACAATGACAAGTGTCCCAGACGCCCCCACGTACTTGGGGGCATTCCTCCAGTGACTTTTCTACTCTGTGTTTTAAAGATCCTGTGCTTTGGAGAAGTCCCTCTAGATAGGCCACATTTTAATGTAAAATTCCAGTGTTACTTTTAATCCTTATAGCCCACAACACATTTCAGAAGGTTGTGTTTTGGCATAGTTCTGTCTAGAAATTGGATGAATTATTTTAAAAGGGGATATAGTGTATAAGCTTTTATGCAAAACATTTCTAAGCCAGCCCTCAGGACTTGTCAATTAGTTCTCAACATTGTACAAATTTCCATATTCCCAGAATTCAAACAAGAAGCTCAGTAACCAGCACAGTCCTTATACACTGTCCAAAGAGATAATCCTGAGATTTCACAAGATTCTGAAGCAAATGAATACTCTCCTTATACCTTATGAATACGCAAGGGAATTCAGCTATTTCTAAAATGTTTTAATGACATAAATCTTCTCATATTCTAATTTGGGGAAATTTTTATCACATGCAATATAAATGCAGACTAAATACAATATTGGATGTTTCAGAACCATAGATTTCCCTCACATTATGAAAATCTGTGTGGTTAGAGAATGTTTCTTAGGGTAGTACTTAATTTCTCAGATATACAAATGTTTACTTTTGGTGAATTTGAAAGGCCTTTCATTGACTTATATTTTGAGCTTCAGCATAAAAATAAGAGGTCCTAATGTAGGTACCTTCCTACATCTCAGGAATTTGAATCAAAATTGTACCGTTGAAAACAAAGTAATGTAGAAATCAGGTGTGATTCTGTGCATCCTACACGTGATTGATTCAGACTCCTCTCTTTTGCATTTTGCTTTTTTTATGCTCTTCTCTCAGTCCCAAGTCTTATTTTACCACCACCTCCCTCTTTAGAGCATCACAAAACGAGATTTTGTGAAACATTTCAAGAAAAATTTAGAACCCAAGGAGATAATCACGAGATGACTAGAGGTTGCTGCAATAAGTTAGCTAATAACTTAGAGGTATTATATCCTAACATTGTTTAGAGTGATAGAATTTTTATTTTTCTTTCCTTTGAGTTCTATTCATTTTTTTGCCTGCATGCAACATTTGGAGAGATATCTGAGGTGGACACAATGCCAGGACCTGCTAGTCAAAATATAGATCCAGCTAAGGCAAGGTGTCATCACTTAAAGCTATTTACTGTTGCTGAAAAAACATGAGATGTTGAAAGTGCAAAAATGAATGTCAGGTTGTAAATGGGACAGCATTACAACATTAATGATTAGAACCAAGTGTTGAAAATTCCAAGCCAGATTCCTTACTTAGCCTTATGCTAACACTGATGTATTTGTCCAGCTAGATTGTGACTTGTAGAAAAGTTAACATTTTAGCTAGCAATCTTAGTAACCTAAAATTAATCTTCAAAGAAAATTTTTGTGATGTTTGTTGTTATTTTTAAAAGATGATTATTTGTGTTGAAGCAACAGATAGGAAATTCTATCACTGGTATCTAAATAACAGTATGGTATGTTGTCCCCTGTATGTAGGTCTGAGTGTTAGGGCCTTTTGATTAGCTTCAGGCCTGAAAGAATAGTTGATTGATTATTTAAATGAAACTTCAAAACTGATTAACAGACACATTTCTCCCTCATTATCCTTTGTGGACTACAATCTCTGCTAATTGTAACTTTCTCTTATTATAGCATGTCTTCCTTTGGAGAATGGTAGGGAACCATTGACTCATTTGCACTGGACAAATAAATGTCCATGTCAGTGTGATGTTCCTTGTAAATCACAATGACAGAAAGACTCTGAAGTGAATCAGGAGTCTCAGGTGCGAGTTCTTCTGATGCTTAGTCATCCTGAAAATATTCCACAGATAAACTGGGCTCACTTTACTCATTTATTAAAGGCAAGTAATAGCCCCATTTTACCTATGGTAAATTTTTTATTTATTAATATTATTATATAATATTACTTGCCTTTAATAAATTTACATTTTACCATTTTACCTGTGGTGTATACCATAATATAGATACACCTTGTTTTATTCTATTTTGCTTTATTGTGCCTTGCAAACATTGCATTTTTACAAATTGGACGTTTGTGGCAACCTTGACATGAGCAAGTCTATAAGGAGCCTGTTTCTCCGGTAGCACGTGTTCACTTTGTGTCTCTGTGTCACGTTTTGGTAATTCTCACAATATTTCAAATTGTTTCATTATTATTATATCTGTTATGGTGATCAGTGATCAGTGATCTCTGATATTACTATTGCAATTGTTTGGGGGCACCATGAGCTGCACCCACGTAAGACAGCAAACTTAATGGATAAAGGCTGTGTGTGTTCTGACAGTTCCACCAATGTCTGTCTGTCTCCCTCCCTCTCTGTGAGCCTCCCTATTCCCAGAGACACAACAATATGGAAATTGGGCCAATTAATAGCCCTACAATGAGAGTTGCACATCTCTCACTTCAAATCAAAAGATAGAAATGATTACGATCGGTGAGAAAAGTGTGTCAAAAGCTGAGACAGGCAGATAGGTAGGTCTCTTGCCCCAAACAGCCAAGTTGTGAATGCAAAGGAGGAGCCATGAAGGAAATTAAAAGTGGTAGTCCAGTGAACATATGAAAGATAAGAAAATGGGGCTGGCCACGGTGGGACACGCCTGTAATCCCAGTACTTTGGGAAGCCAAGGTGGGTAGATCACAAGGTCAATAGATGGAGACCATCCTGGCCAACATGGCAAAACCCTGTCTCTACTAAAATTACAAAAATTAGCTGGGTATGGTGGTGTATACCTGTAGGCCCAACTACTCAGAAGGCTGAGGCAAAAGAATTGCTTGAACCTGGGAAGTGGAGGTTGCAGTGAGCTGAGATCGCGCCATTGTACTCCAGCCTGGTGACACAGTGTGACTCCGTTCCAAAAAAAAAAAAAAGGGATAATGGAACAGGCTTATTGATGATATGGAGAAAATTTTAGTGCTCTTGATAGAAGATCAAATTAGTCACAACATTCAACATTCCCTTAAAGACAAAGCCAGAATACTAGAACAAGGCCCTAACTGTATTCGATTCTATGAAGGCTTGGGATATGCAGAAGAAAAGTTGGAAGCTAGCAGAGCCTGCTCTAGGAGGTTTATGGAAACAAGCTGTCTCCATAACATAAAAGTGCAAGGTGTCATAGCAAATGCTGACAGAGATGCTGCAGCAATTTATGCAGAAGATCTGAGGTAATGGATGAAGATGGCTGGATATTCTGCACAACAGACTTTATTAGATAAAAGAATCTTCTATCAGAAGAAGATGACATCTAAGACTGTCATAGCTAAAGAGGAGAAGTCAATGCCTGGCTTCAAAGCTTCAAGGCAGAGGTTGACTTTTGTTAGGTGTTAATGCAGCTGGTTACCTTAAATTAAAGCCACTGTTCACTGACCATTCCCCAAATTAAGAACAATGCTAAATCTACTCTGCTCGTGCTCTAGAAATGGAAAAACACAGCCCAGATGACAGCATATCTGTTTACAGCATGATTTATTGAACATTTTAAGCCCACTGTTGAGGATTACTGCTCAGAAAAAAAAAAAAAAAACTTTCTTAATGAGTTACTGCTCAGCCAGTTGGCGATGGCTGGCTCCTGTAATTCCAGTGAAAAAGGCTGGCAAATCCCTTGAGCCCGGGAATTCAAGACCAACCTGGGCAACATGGCGAAACCCTGTCTCTACAAAAAATACAAAAATTAGCTGGGTGTGGTGGCGTGTGCCTGTAGTCCGAGCTACTCAGGAGGCTGAGGTGGAGGGTCACTTGAGCCTGGGAGACAAAGGTTACAGTGAGCCGAGATTGCAGCACTGCACTCCAACCTGGGTGACAGAGCAAGAACTTGTCTCAAAAAAAAAAATGATTAAAATTAGAAAACAAAAACAACAACAAAATAATATCTGCTCATTGACAATGCACCTGTTCACACAAGAGCTCTGATGGAGATGTACAAAGAGATTAATGTGGTTTTCATGCTTGCTAACACAACATCCATTCGGTAGCCCATAAATCAAGGAGTAATTTTGACTTTCAAGTCTTATTTAAGAAGTACATTTTGTAAGGCTATACCTGCCACAGACAGTGATTCCTCTGATGAGTCTGGTTGAAATACTGAAAACCTTCTGAAAAGGATTCACCATTCTACATACGATTAAGAACATTCATGATTCATGAGAGGAGGTTCAAATAGCAACATTAACAGGAGTTTGGAAGAAATTGATTCCAACTCTCATGAATGACTTTGAGGTGTTCAAGACTTGAGTGAAGGAAATCACTGCAGATGTAGTGGAAATAACAAGAAAACTAGAATTAGAAGTGGAGCCTGAAGATGTGATTGAATTGCTGCAATCTCATGATCAAACTTCAATGCACAAGTTGCTTCTTACGGATGGCAAAGAATGTGGTTTCTTTTTTTTTTTTTTTTTAATTCACCTGGGTGCAGGTGGGCTAATGCTGAAAAGGGCGTTAGCCAGAATGTGGTTTCTTGAGATGGAATCTACTTTTGGTGAAGATGCTGTGAACATTGTTGAAGCGACAACAAAGGGTTTAGAATATTACATAAACTCAGTTGATAAAGCAGCAGCAGGATCGACTTCAATTTTGAAAAAATTTCTGCTGTGGGTAAAATGCTATCAGACAGGATAGCATGCCACAGAGAAATCTTTTGTGAAAAGAAAAGTCCATTGACATAGCAAACTTCATCGTTGTCTCATTTTAAGAAATTATCTCAGCCATCCCACCATTTAGCAACCACAACCCTGCTCAGTCAGCAGCCATCTACATGGAGCCAAGACATTCTACTACCGGAAGGATTACTACTTTGTGAAGGCTCGGATGATTGTTGGTATTTTCTAGCAATAAAGTATTTTAAGATTAAGGTATGTATATTTTAACATGATGTTATTTCTTACTAGATACAGTACAGTGTAAACATAATTTTTATATGTACTGAGAAACCAAAAAACATGTGTGACTCACATTTTTGAGATACTCACTTTATTGTGGTGGTCTGGAAGTGATCCAGCAATATCTTTCTGAGATATGCCTTCATGTGAGTTTACTGGTAGTCTATGAACATACTTAATGAAGACAACTCAAGAGACCCAGTGTCCACTCCAGCTACTGTCTTAAGCGTGCTTGAGTTGGCAATATAATTTACTAAGTCTCACTTTTACTATGTTTTAAGTGAGAAGGGACATATTAACTTGGCTTCCAATCAAAATTACATGTTTCTCTTACTTGGTTAGTTATAGTAGCTCTATTGGCTAAAAAGAAGTTCCAGGAAATCTTAAAAATCTAGAAAATTGTGAAAAAAATGCAGAACTCCTAAATGGCATGCAGTTGTGAGTTCTTACTGACGCTAGTGGTGGTGTCGGGACCATGTGACTTAGGTAACTGTCAGTTCAATAAATCTTTGGAAGAATGTGGTCTCAATTAGAATGCTCCTGAGCAGAAAGCTTGGCCTTGGAATGAAATATTTTTAGATGTCTTGGTTAAATTGGCAGGAATCTTTTTGTTAAGATTCTTTGATGAAAAGTGCATTTTAAGATTCAAATTTGGCTGTGAGGATTATGGACTGAAATAGCTTCCTCTTCATTTAAAGCAGATTCTTCTCCATCTTAAAACAACACATTTGCCAACCAAAGAGTGAAGCAATATTTCACTTTTGAGGAAAGAGTTCTAGTAAACACATACACAAATTACCTTTTTATGGAGTGGCAAATGGAGAAACATACTGCTGTTTTTTAAACAGATGTTTTCTTGCATCACCAGCTGCACAGTTTAAAATTTCATTCAACAAATACTTATTTGGCAGCTACTATGATCCAGGCATGTGTTAGGCCTGTGGACAGCGCAGTGAACAAGACCAACCCCTCTTCTGATCACATGAAACATATTAACTAGGTGTTTACTTTTTTTTTTCTTCTTTTGAGACAGTTTTCTCGCTTTGTCGCCCAGGCTAAAGTGCAGTGGTGCAATCGTGGCTCACTGAAACTTCCACCTCTTGGGCTCAAACAATCTTCTTATCTCAGTCTCCTGAGTAGCTGGGACTGCAAGCATGCACCACCATGCCCAGCTAATTTTTGTATTTTTAGTAGAGATGGGGTTTCACCACATTGCCCAGCCTAGTCTCAAACTCCTAAGTTCAAGTGATCTACCCCGCTTGGCCTCCCAAAGTGTTGGGATTAGGCTTGAGGGAGTGAGCTACCACTGCCCAAGTAGGTGTTTACTATTCTTATAGTCACATCAGATTCTTGCTGTATTTATGCCTAGCTTACATGTTATCTTTTCTGTGAAACCTTTTCTGAGCAGCCAAGTAACTGCCTCGTGGTTTTTATTCCTGTAAGTTCCTTTGTCACTTGTTGATTTTGTCATTTGTCTGGTATTTGGTATTTCTAGTGGTTTATATTTTACATATTTATTCTGTCTCCCTCCATCATGTTTATAAATTACATCGCAGTGAGGTTATAGTGTCTCTCACTGTGTGGTTTTGCTTTATATACAAATGGTTGTTTGGATATTTGAACCCTAGTGAATGCACAAGTATTGAGTGAAGAATTCACTTTTATAGCAGTAATTTATTATTATTTGTTATGCACTGTACTATTTATGTGGGGAAATGGAACATAGACTCACAGCCTACAAAGTCAGGTGTTCACCACTTGGAAAAACAAATATAGAAAGAATCATGATGTGAGGTCGTAAGTGCTTTCAAAGAGGAAATACACAGAGTACAGTGGGAATATACTAATGTATTATGCAGAAGTGAGTCAGGTGAAGAGGGGAGTTAGAAGTGTGTGAATAGATGTTCTAAGCAGGAAAAATAGCATAGAGGAGGGTGCAACACAGGATAAATCAACGGTATTAGGGATTTGGAAGTCATTTTAAAACGCTGAAGTGGGACTGAGGAAGGGATAGAGTTGGTTTTGAAGCCATAGGTGGGGATCAAATGATCAAGACCATTTTTGTGTCTTGCTCATTAATTTAATATTTCTCCCAAAGGCTGTAGGGGCCCATGAAATGATGTCAGTAGAATTGCATGAACAGATTTACACCTCTGGAAGATGGTTCTGAAGTGTAGAGAGTAAATTGTAGTGGAGCAAAACTTAAGGTTGGAAGAAGAGACGAAAATCTACAGCAAAATTTCAGGAAGAATTGATGAACTAAGACAGGAATGCAAAAAAAAGAAGATATAAAATCATTGTGTTTATATAGTGAAAATGGCAGGACTTGGTGAATCCCATGTTTCTGATAGTGTCCTTTACTGATACAGGGAAGACAGGAAGGGCAGTGGAGTTCAAGGGGATGAGGCATGTGGACAGATAGTAAGTTCACTTTGGGAAATGTTGATTTTTTTTTCTGTACACATGGGATCTCCAAATGGATTCAGCCAGCAGGTGATTGGAAAATATAGGTGTATGGCTCAAACAATCCTCTCATCTCAGTCTCCCGAGAAGCTGTGACTACAGGCACATGGCATCATGCCCAGCTAATTTTTGTATTTTTAGTAGAGTTTCACCATGTTGCCCAGGCTGCTCTCAAACTCCTGAGCTCAAGTGATCTGCCCTCCTTGGCTTCCCAAAGTGCTGGGATTACATATAGACAGATAGTCTTGTAGAGAGACGAACTGAGCATTGTCAGCATGTAAGTAGTGCTTCTAACTACGTGAACAGATAATATTCAAAAGGAAAATGTGAAGACAGCTAAAAATGGAAATCTGGTGAGCCCTGTATTTTAGATAGAGGAAGACAGAAAAGGAGCTCACAGAAGAGATTAATAAGTAGCAGTCAGAGAGTTAGTATGAGATGCTCCAGATAATCATGTCTTAAAACCTGAGAGTTTGAGAAGCAAATAGTCAGCTGTGTCAGATGCAACAGTGATCAGTTGAAACACATTGTGAAACTGTTCTCCCAGATATAGTAACAGGAGTGTACTGGTAAAATGTAGTCAGAGTAGTTTTGGTGGTTGAAGACTAAACTTTTGAGAAATTTGGTTCTGAAGGGACGTAGGGAGAGGGAAATTGCTTTTAAAGTCATATATAGCCGGGCACAGTGACTCACACCTGTAATCCCAGCACTTTGGGAGGCTGAGGAGGGCAAATCACCTGAGGTCAGGAGTTCAAGACCAGCCTGGCCAACACTGCAAAACCCCATCTCTACTAAAGATTTTAAAAAAAAAATTAGCTGGGCTTGGTGGTGTGTGCCTGTAATCCCAGCTACTCAGGAGATTGAGGCAGGGAGAATTGCTTGAACCTGGGAGGCAGAGGTTTTAGCGAGCTGAGATCATGCATTGTACTCTAGCCTGGGTGACAGAGTGAGACACTATCTAAAAGAAGAAGAAGAAGAAGAAAAAGTCCTATACAGTTTGGTGGAGAAATAATCTTTAGAGAGTAGAAAGGAGTAGGTTGAAGATACAAAGTGGGTTAACAGGACTGGAAACTAAAGGCTTGCCTGAAGACTTACATATTCTCTATGAACATACTAGACACACTTTGTATTGAAATTAAAGGAGGTTAAATTTGGCTGCTGTGAAAAATAGGTAAGTGAGGTCACTCAGAAAGCATAAAGTAAATTAAAGGAAGTGTGAATACTCACTGACCACAGACAGCTTTAATTCCAAACAAATTATGTCCAGAAGCTCTCCTACACGATTTTGGCAAACTGCTGTCTTGTCCTTCCTCTTTTCCTCCTTCCGTTTCTCCTCGCATCCCCTCCTGAAACTAGTTTTGCACAGCACTCAACGTTCTCCACAATCATACATGAATATAAGGAAATAATTATAGCTACTTGTCTTAGTCTGTTTAGCGTTGCTACAACAGAATACCTGAGACTGTATAGTCAATAAAGAAAAGAAGTTTGTTTCATTCACCATCTGGTGGCTGGAAATTTCAAGATTGGACATCTGCATCTGGTTACGTCCTCAGGCTGCTTCAACTAAAGGCAGAAGCAGAAAGGGAACTGGCTTCCTGTGCAGAGACATCACCTGGCACAAGAGGAAGCCAGTTGGGGGAGGTCCCAGGCTCTTTTTAATAGTTAGCTGTCAGTGAAACTAATAGAATGAGAATCTACTCTCCAGATAAGGCATAAATCTACTCATGAGGGCTCTGCCCCTGTGATCCTAGCACCTCCCACCAGGCCCCATCTCCGAACAGAAACACATTGGGGATCAAATTTCTGCATGGGATTTGGAGAGGACAAACATCCAAACCAGGGAGTTCTTAACTTGTGCAGGTCTTGTGTCAATGCATATCATGTTAACTAGTCCTCTTATAAAAACTGAGATAGCCACTATTAACCTATTTAAAAGAGGGAGCTGAGGCCCAGAGAGGTTAAATGATGTGTTTAAGGTCACAGAGCTAGCAAAATGACTGCCTTCACATCTTTCAATCTTAGCCATCTTGTTATGTAGCATTTTAAAATGTAGCAAAGCCATATTTTTTTAATCATTTGCATTCCATGAGGACCTCTTGTTTTGTTATAGTTGGTTTTACTCTTATTTTTAAGGAAACAGTTCGTGGATCAAATAAACTAATCCTCCCTGAAATATTACTGTTTCCCCTCTGTACTCCACCTTGAAAAAAAATATTAATTTAATTAACATAATTTTTTAAAGTTAGGTGGCTTATTCACAGTGTGCTAAATATAATATACAGTGTGTTATACATTCACAGTGTGAATAATATAACTTTCCTTGATAAACTTATATTTTATATTACATCTCTTGAGTACAATTTAAGCCAAGCAATAAAGGAAGATTTATATAAAACATTGAGGAGTTGAGGATGTTGATTGTGTCATAATTTCTTTCATTGTTAATGGATACCATTTGTTAACATGTCTAATAACTTTCCTATCGCTTCAGCAAAGTTTGTCAGGTAACCATTAATGTCAAAAATGTATGGTAAATGATTATCAGGAAATGTTGCCTGGTATATGTTCAAGAAATGTAAACTGTCTCAGTAGTTTTAGGCTACTTGTGGGCACTGTATGAAAATTCTACATCTTTTTCTTTTTTTATTATCAAGACCTAATTTTCAGTTGAATTTTCAATAATGAGAATGCATTTTCATGCTTACTGAGAAATTGCTGCTGCATATAATGTGGTTTAGTATTTTTCTTTTCTGAGGTTTTTTTCATCTTTTTTCCAGTCTTTCCTCACTCTATCCCACATAATATAAATCCAGTTGATCTAAAGATTACATCTTTAGAATGCTTATTTCATCTATTTTTAGACAATACCCACTTGGCCGGGCGCGGTGGTTCATGCCTGTAATCCAAGCACTTTGGAGGCCAAAGCGGGTGGATCACCTGAGGTCGGGAGTTCAAGACCAGCCTGACCAACATGGTGAAACCCCGTCTGTGAGTTTTAAAAGACACAAATGAAAGATTTATATATTGCTTCCATTTGTGCATTTTATTTGTAAAATGTATATTTTATTATACAAGGAGATAAATGGATTTATAATATCTTGTCATGATTTATGTAGAAAAATATAGGGTATATGTTTAGCCCATTGGCTCTTGCTGGTGTTCTTTCTGTTCACGTTCTGTCGGCATTCCTATTGCCAAGTTTCATTTTCTTGCTATACAATTTGGCATCTACTGCCTATTTACCTGCCAAGAGGTCTTAACTTAGAAGTAATTGTCTGGGCAATTGAAGATGAAATGACTTCTCTCCTAACACAAAGGCAACCATTAAACTAATGAAGTTTTTAAGGTGAATCAGTACATATCTGAGAAAAGCAATACGTGAGTAAGCCACAGAGAAAGACAGGAGTTTTCCAGGTACACAAATGTATGGACTGTGTTTGCGCACATCCCCAGTGCTTCTCACATGCCTGTCAATTAGTAGATGCCCAAGAAATATGGAATGAATTTGTCGGAGGAGTAGTTGAAGGACTGTCATATCAAGCAACCAGGAAATATTCATCAACTGCTAACTTATTTGGTTCTACACCAATTAAACTGTGTAGAAGAAAGATATGAGATAGTTCTTATACACAGGTTATGGCTTTCTCTGGAATCTAGAAGTAATCGTCTTAATTGCCCAATGGGGTAAGTGAAGAGTTGATGGAAAGAAGAATGTCTCAGACAGTGGGACAGGAGAGGGGTGTATCCCTCAGGTAGGGGACTCGAAACAAAATGTTGAGAATGCATTTTTAACAGTGTATTAAAACTTTATCTGTTTTTATAAAACAGTGATCAAACTTTTCTGAGCAATAATCATCTGAGTCTAGTGTGAATACTCATATTTTCTGGGCCTACACCAGAATCCGATTCGGTAGGTCCTAGGTAGGGTTCAGGTACTGTCTGGGAGGATCACTGTTTTAGGAAAACTAGCTTTATAGTGAAATTGGAAGCTAACATTATCACTTATAAAGTAATTGAACAGCAACTAACCAGTTTCTAGTTGTAATATGGGCTTTTGTGTCAATAATCAAAGTGGACTGACATAGTGAGTGGGTAATATAGGCACACACATGCACACAAATATGCTACACATATACATAGATATATACATACATATGAATGCTTATTTATCTAGGGTGTGTTACATACAAGTTTGTGATAATTGAAACAAAAGTGTGAAAAATAATTCAAAATTTTAACCACCCAAATATCCATCCCTGTGTGTGTCTCTAGTAATAGCTCATGGCTGTTGAGCTCTTACCATGTGCTAAGAACCCTGTGTGAAGTTAAACCTCACATTAACTTCATAACTTAAGGACTATTACTGTGCTCATTTTAAACACGAGCAAAATAAAGTTTGAGTAGTGAACTTGTCCAAAGTCACATACTGGTAAACAGCATCGTTGAGTATGGAGACTCAATAAATAAATACTTATCAAACATATCCAAAATTGAAATTTAAAGAGGATCTGTTTAAAATATAAACAACTTATGATATTTTCATCTTATATTCACTTTGACACCAGTTTCAATTATTTTTAAATTTCTCATAAAAATAAGAAGATAGTAAATAATAATGGAAGATTACAGTTGGTTTTGTTCTGCATATTAGTCTGCTACTGGGAGATATTGGATCATAGGTTTGCAATATGGATCATTCAAAAGTGATTACTCTTTTCTGTGAATATAGTCACATTTATTCCTACCTTGCAACCTCTAGAGTCTAAACCTCTTTAGAGTCTAAAGTATTAACATAGAAAAAATAATGTTTTGGAGAGTGTGCTTTCCATCCCTCTCAAGAGGGAGTGTTTGTTTTGAAATAAGTATTGAATTTTCTTGTTTCTTTGAACTACAAGTTAACTGGATTGACAAAGAGCTCAGTAATTGAACAGCTGGCTTTTAAACAAGTATACAAAGATAATCTTTTAAAAATTGTCAGGTTTTTGTGGGAGTATAGAATTTTCATCAACTGTAGATTTTTCCAGAAATAACTTTAACATTAATCATGAATGAAGTGATTTGTGGATTATTTTAAAGAATACCATAAACTAAGAAGCAGAGATGTTAAAAGATTCTAAATATGAGTGAGCAGGTGCCAATTATTAGGTTGTAAAATTGCATCACCATTTCTGTGTGTCTTTCATTGTTCAAGCCAGCATACTCCAGAAAATAACATTTAGATACTTTTGATTATTATGTTCTTTGACATACAGACAAACTTCAGGATTTATTCTATAAATTCATATTTCTGTTTCTTTTACCAAATGAGTATTTGAGTTAAAAGACTGAAGATCTCTTGAAATGTTCTTTGATCAGTTGGGTGCATCATTCCTCTTTCAAGCACCGTTAAGCCAGTGTGCTTTTGATATGGATGGGGCTGATCTGCGAGGCTGTGCACATTTGCATCTGGTGTATGCCTTGGGAGAATGCTCACAAGTGTTTTCTTGAGTCCGGTTAGTATGCCTGTGTAGCAAACCACTCTTTTTTAACAGAATTTACTGAAAAATGTCACCTTAATTATTTTAAAAGTCATAATATTTTAAGTCCTTGCCACATTTACAGAGGAAAAAACTGTAGAATTATAGACCACAAGAAAAAACAAAGAATTTCTTTATATTTCCTTCAGATTTTGGGGAATGCTTTATCTTAGACTGTAATTTTAAGGCAAATTTCTCTTCTATAAGAAATAGGAAGAGAAATATTTTTCCAATTGCTTTGTAACACTACAGAGTAAGATTTTCTGGCAAATATATCCCTCTGGTTATTTAGAAAGATTAACTATCGTTTTAATATCATAATCATACATTTCCTAAGAGACCATAAACCCCTTCCTATTTAATGGGCCAACTTGAGAATCATGTTTTAAAATGGCTTTATCCTGTTATTTGACCACCAGCTCTGATCATTATCACTAGGTAGTCCAGTTAGGTAGTAATTTGTCATTTAATGGGACATCTTTAATTAGGCTGCTTTAGTCAAATATAGCATTTAGGAAAATGTTATAAATATGTCCAGGTGTTAAAATTCCCAGATTTGAATAAAATACCTCTTAATTTTCCACATTCTCATTTTTACAAATTGCCACAATGCTGGAGCTCTGGGTTTCCTGTTTTGTTGTTCTTTCAGTGCATAGTGCACTCGAGCTGAGACTAAAACCCAGTGAAATCAAACGCTACTTATGCTGTTGAACTTTAAAGAGTTACAGAGACAGAGGGACCCAGAGAGGGAGATGGAAAGAGGGAAAGACGTATTTGCTTACTATCCTTGAGGAATGTGTTTGAGAAATAGCAGAAGGTCTATTTTACATTGTAGCTGTGTTTCGTTTTGTATAAAAGAATATTAAAATTATGTAGTAAAGGCTTACCATGTTAGAATGTGTATATAATCAGAAATTGTTGTTTGGAATTTAAATAATATGGAATCAAAAATATCAAAGTACATGTAAATTCTCTCTATTCTTTTAGCCATTTAATAGTTTAGAAACAAAAATTTTAACATCGAAGGGTAAATTGAAAATGAGATTTGAAAAAATTGCATTATAACTGACATACAATTGGGATATATTTGATTATGGTTAGTAACACTACTAAAAATTTCTCCCATTTACTGAGAAACATTGATGAAATGAAATGTAATTTTAAAATAATTTCCTATTTCATTCTCAAAAGCTATGAAATAAGTATTATCACATTTTACAAATGGGGAATGGAAGGTTATATTTTGGTGAAGCTAGAACCTATGAGAACCAGATAATATAGACCTCTTATGCTACAGCCAGAAAGTGCTGGAGCCCAGTTTTTCCCCTATCGATTTATTTTGTGTTCTTCTGATGTTAAAGGAAGGAAAATTTGAAAAATCAAACGGAAGCACCTGCATCATGGTCTCCCAGGTTGATTGTTAATAGTCAGCATGCCAGCTTCCTAAATGACTTTTGGGAAAACCACACAAATCAAACAAACAGAACTTTAATAATAAAATCTGTACTATTATAGAAGTACACAGTCTAAGTGATTTTGAAATTAATTCAACTAGAAATTATCACTGTTTCAGCATCGTTTAAATTTGTGTATACATTGAAAAATTATGATTTACTTTTTTCTTGGTTGTTGTAAATCATCATTCATTACTGGAGAATCATTTCAATTCTTGCCCCAAAAATCTGTTCTGAAAAAGTATATGCTAATCTTGAGAATTAAGAGCAAAATTATATTTTGATTAAATTTTATAAGAGATTTTTAGATGCAGAAAAATATCAGCCCTTCATGTCATACAAGTTATTTTAATGAAATGGTATACCCATCTCAAAATACTTAGTAAACCGCTGTTAAGCTTAGTGTGAAGTAACAGTTGTGTTGTATTTCAAGATCAAGTCAAAGGACTTTAGTTTGAATATACATGTGTTTTTCAAGATTGGGAATAATCTGTTGTTCAAACAAAACATTTCTAATCTATTTTTTTCTGCTTTATTAAATATTCAACTGGATTAACGAAAATTAATAACAAAACATTTTAGATGTACCTTATGTATACTACTATATATATGCATAATATTTAATAATCAAGTTCTGAATTTTTTGGAAAGCAAACAATCCTTAGGTTAAAAGATACTATAATGTTTTTTGATAAATTATTTCTATAATTATTCTGAAAAGGTCAATATTTATATCAAAGACAAGAGACTTGACATTCCTCGCTTTGTCCTGGATTTGTCACTGATGAGATTTAAACCTATACAAATTTATTAAATTTAGACAACTATTTCTATATTTAGAAATCAAGGAAATCCAATGAAAGCTATTATGTTTACTTTGTAAAGCAGATAAATTCCTTGTTATACAGTTTTCTTAATATTCTGGCCTATTTTTATCAGAATCATTTTTGTTACTTATTTATGTCCATTATAGAAAAAACAGTAAATATAATAAATTATAGTGAAAAGTGAAGATCTCAGTGTCATCACTCGGATACACCTAATGTTAGCAAAATGATCACAAAATCTTCAGACTTCATAGGAATTCACATGCATGCACTTGAAATAAAATAAGATAGTGTAATATATTGTGTTTTCAAATATGATTTTTGCTGTTAATGTTTTGTGAACATCTTTTGATGCAATTTATAATTTTTATAACAGTTGCCTAGAATTCTCTTGTGTGAATACATCATATTTATTAGATCAGTCCTCTGTTGATGAATATTAAGATTATTTGGAGATTTCTGGTATTGTGAACTAAGTTGTATTAAACACTCCAGCCTGTTCATATTTGATGCATTTGTAAAATTATTTTCTCTGGTAAATTCTTAGGAGTTGGGTTACTGGACCCCAGAACATATATATTTTAGGCATTGATTCTTGTTACAGAGCTATGCTTCCTTAAAAATGTGCTAGTTTATATTTATACCACCTGTGTGTGAGAATTCCATTTGCACACACACCTGTCAATCCTGGGTATCTCTATCAGTACATACATTCCTTTCATCTTTGCTAATCTGACAAGTAAAATAATTTATTTCCATGATTAACTAAATTTAATTGCCAGTTAACTATCTCAGACACTTTTTTGTGTTTATAGGCCACTCGTATTTCTTCTCCCTGAATTGCCTTTTTATGTCATTTATTACTTTATTTTCTATTGGAAAATTCATTTTTTCTTATTGATTTGTTGTAAATTTTTACATAATAAGGCTATTATTGAGCCTATATCACATATTGCAGACATACTTCCTTGTATACTAACTCTATAAATAATATATTTCATTGTCCAGAAGGTTTTTATTTATCCACACCAAAATAGGTTAATTTCTTACTTTATGGTTTTTGATCCTAGTTTTCAGACTTTGAGAAGTCCATACCAATGATTAAAAAAAAAAATATTCAGATGTTATTCCAACATTTTATAAAAATTTTCACATAAAAATTGAGTTCATTTGAAATTTTCATAGGTAGGCAGATAGGTAGAGTGATTGACAGATAGTTGTAATAATGCAATTTAATGAAATAATCTGTCCTTTTACTACTAATTTGCAATGTTCTTTACCACATGGGAAATCTTTCTTGTCCTTGGGTCTGTGTTTCTGCTCTGTAATTTGTTTCATTAGTATTTCTCCATATTTTTGTGTCAGCACCATATGGTTTTAATTACTCTGATGTTAAATGTAAGACAGACCTCTTATTACATTTCTGCTTAGTTATATTTGACCATTATGAAATAGTTATGTTTTCATACAATCTTTAAATTTTGTAAAGTTTAAATTGCTACTACTATTTTTGTTGTAATTGCTTTAAAATTTATTGAGGAATATGGAAAGAAATTTACTTCTCAATAGGATTTGTTCTTTCTATTGAAGGACATGATAAGTTTTCCCTTTTATACATATCCTGTTATGTTCTTCAGTGAAATTTTACAGTTTTGTTCATGTAGATCTTGCATATTTCTTATGAAAAGTATGCCCATAAGTCCTATATAATTCCTGTTAAATTTATACTTTAGTACTTCTTTATAGTTTTTATAGTTATTGTCAATGAGATTTTTATATTCAATGATTATTTTTGATACTTGGCCAAATGAACAAAGATTATATAACTATCTGAAGATGGTTGTCTTTTAATTTTACTGCTTAGGCTAGCATTTCCATTTCAATACATGCATGAGGTGCTTTGGATATCTTATGGAAATAAAAAACAACTTCTCTGAATGTAGTAAGCCAAATCATTGTCACATTCTATATCTAAACTCTGTTGTCCCTTACTTGAAGTATAAATGATATCATTACAAGTAATGAAGAGGAGATCTTCCATAATGAGAGCATCTACACTCAAAACAGCTTAACTGACACACTATATGTGAATATTTCCTCATACACCTGTTTCAGAGTGACAACTTGGCTCCATCCAGTACTATATCAGGACATGACTTACATTCAGAGGCTTGATCACCTAAAGACTGAGGGTCACAAAAGCTCTCCCATTACGGTAGTCTAAGTTCACAATTGGTTTGACCATTTTAAACAATCAAATTGTCAGTCTGCTTTACTGAACAGTTTTTATTATCATGTTGATCCACTCAGCTAAGAATGGTTTAGTTGTGCATGAATTTCAAGATTTCTAGAGATTATCTCAAAATATGTTACTGTCTTTTAGAATAGATATACCATATACATTTTAGAGGATTTAGAAACTCACTGAATTGCAATTTTTGCGATGGTTAGATAAAATGTAGCTTTGAGAAAAACACAAAAGCTCAAATTGTAGAAGAAAAGAATTTATATAAACTAGCCCAGCCTTATCAATAGCATGCAATATTTGCTTGTCATACATGTAGACATATGCATGTGTACACTCACCTTTTTTCTGTTTAAATAAGAACTTATCACCTCCAGGTTGACTTATTTAATACTGGGAAACTTAAGTTAGATGCATTATCCCATTAATAGTTGAATGGGATATAAGGTAAAATAACAATGCCACTGTCAGCTTGAAAGAACTATGTCCTTGGATAAGAAAATGTGCTTCTTGTAATTCAATCTAGGCAAATTAAAAAAAGCTGGTATTCCATGCTATTGTACATTATTTTACTAAATAAACATTTTTAAATACAAAATGAAATATCTATACTAGATTCATATTAGAATATGTAAGGCACTACATTTTTATAATTTCAGGCTTCTGATTTGATATATTAAGAAAAGCATAGTCTTTAGATGATTGTGTGTTGGTTCTGTATATTTTCATAAAAAAATAGATAAAACACTTTCATAAATAGAATGCTTACTAAATTACAATTAAAAGACAATTTTTACTCTTAATGGTCTATAGATTTATTTTCCCATCTAAAAATTATTAAATTTCATCTTCAAAGATATACATTAGAGTATTTTATTTGTTAAACTGGAATTCAGAGAAACATGATTTCGACGATCATGCTTATCTCTGTTTAATTACTGTTGGCTGAAATATTATTGATGTTTTAGATTTGGGGTCAGACAGATCTGAAAAGGTGCCTGCTTTGATGAACTAATTTTCACTGGAGCACACTTGTGCCCATTAGGTTACACATTGTCTATGACTGCTTTTGTACTCTCAACACAGAATTGAATAGCTACAAGAGAAACTTCATGGCCTGCAAAGTCCAAAACACTTACTGCCCAGTTGGTACAGAAAAATTATTTTTCTGTTTGAGAACATTAAATGCAACCTAAAATAGAAAGTACTTTGTGTATAAGTTAGAAATGAAAGCCATAGCCTATTACGTTGGATATTATTATGGTTTTCATGCTTATATTTTTGCTAAGACTTTACTTGAATGAGTGATGGCTCAAATTAAATAAGAATTGTGTTGAAAGTGTGATTTTTCATAGCTAAATATATTTTATGAAAAAATAATGTTATGACAAGTATAAGAAGCAAAATATAAAAGTAGTAAAATTGAAAGAATTACAGAAAATAATGAGGCTCTCTGCTTCATATTAATTAGTCTGAGATTTGCATTAAAAACAGATTGTGTTGTATTCTATTCTATTAAATATTTTAACCACTTTCTTTTTAGTATTAATAAAGATGCTCACAAGGACTGCAGTTAAAACTTGGCTTTCTCGATTTGATAGGCTAAATCAGTTCATTGGTAACTTCCCTGCTTTTCTTACATCTGAGGTATTTTTCTTACATCTGAGGTATATTTACTGTTTACTAACTCTTAAGTCACAACAATTGAATCTCACTGTACGTACAGTCTGGTGCTCCTGCTCAGCTCTGCTCTTTGGTTTGGTTTTTACTCTTAGACATAATATCAGTATACAAACTCAAGAAATTGATATTGTCTATCTATAGATGTCAAGTTGCATCTGCTGGCCAGCAAATAAGAATCATTGTTTAAAGAGTTCTGCATATTTTTCTGTCACACTTCTACTGCAAAATGAGGAGAGTGACTAAACCTTATGTTCAAGTTTGCTTTGTAGTAAATTATGAAGTTGTATGGCCAAATGCCATATGGGTGCTTTTGAGAGCATTAATGTTTTGATTAACATAAGAAGGAGAATTAATAAAACATTTTTTACTCTTAGTCCTTAAAAATTTTGTTCTACTGAAGAAATAATCTCAGAGCCCATTAGACCATGCTTCATGAATTCAGGGCCATGTCTGTTTCTCTGACTTTTCTAACCATAGGCATGTCTAGTTCAAAAGGGGTCTGACTAACGGTGGTTACATAAGAAACAAATGAAATTAATGTCAGAATAACCTCCAATCCCTTTTATTAGTGTTTCTTGCTATTAAAGAGTTATAGAACATCAAAATTATAGTTTCCTTCAGAAATAGAAATCCTTGCTTCCATTCAACCTGCAGTATCTACTCAGGGTGTTTCCACTGGTTTTTGGAATTTTCTCTGAAAGCCTTTGTACTGCATTATCATAGTAGTCCTATAATTATGTATGATTCTGCATATCAATAGAGGTGACAATAGAATATGCAGAACTCTTCAAAGTATAGTTCTTATTTCTTGGCCAGCAGTTGCAGCTTGACATCATTAGGCAGACAACATTCATTTCTGAAATTTGTACACTGAAATTATGGCTAGGATTAAAAACTAAACCAAAGAGTAGAGCCAAACAGGAGTACCGGATAGTACATAAATGAGGTTTAATTGTTGTATCTTAACAGTTAGTAAATATACCCTAATATTTCAGATGCAAGAAAAGCAGGAAAGTCAACAGTGAACTAATGTGGCCTATCAGAGTCAAATTTTAACTGCAACTCTTGAATATCTTTGAAATTGTTTGAAATGTATTTAAAGAACAGATGCAACACAGTCTGTTTTCTTAGCTTGATTAGAACTAAATGCGTTTGGTTGTTACATCTCCAACTGGTAGAAATGCCAAATTTTTTTTCTTAAAACTAATAAGGCAGAATTACTTGTGAAAACTTGTAGGATGTAAGTAATTTCCCTTGATGTTTTTATAAACACTCGTAGCAGTTCATAGTAGTTAAAGATCTGGGTTAAGAAATCTTGGCTCTGCCACTTACTAGCTATGTTATGTGGTCCAAATTACTTTACTTATTAAATTATCACTTTTCTCATCCATATGAATAATATAGATATGAATATAAATAATACTAGTGTCAAGCTCAAAAGATTATTCCAAAATTAAATGATTTAATATATGTATAAGGCTTATTAAAATTCTCTGCACATACTAAAACTCAATAAATTATATCTATTCGTAATATTACAACACACACACACAAATTTAAATTTGCATGATGTCAGAAAATCTCCAAAACACTCATGACCTCTGTTTATACAGAATTAACACCAAATCAAGAATGATGATATCCTGAAAAGCACATTAAAATTTAATGGTCAAAACAGCTGTGTGTTTAAAGGAGAATCCTAAGACACTGGGCTAGGATTCAGGAGACGTAGATTTTAAACCTGACACATCTACTCACTAGTGTGTGACCTTGAGTACGTCTCTTTTTGTTGTTGTTTTCTGGGACTTAGTTTCATTTCTGTGAGGAGACAAAAGGACAGGGTTGATACATCCTTTTAGTTCTGAAATCCTGAAAATCTTTGAGTTACAAAAAGAAAACAAAGCACTAAAGAAGTAGAAAAAAACAACCATTGCTTTTTAGGCTAAAAAAAAGAGCTGACAAGCAGTGGTTGTGTTGTTAAACAGAAAGTGTGCTTTTTTTTCCAACGGAATAGTTTGCAATTGTTTTTCAGAATAAGTGTTTTGGTAACTCTGTGGAGCTTTAGAGGTATAATCCTCCCAAGGTACCGTGCCTGCAGGAGTCTGCAGTAGTGTTGTTGGATTGCTGTTATTTTTATATGGTAATGTCAGTTCATAAGGCTGAGAAGAATTTTATTGAAAAGCTAAATGCAAAACAGGACACTGAGTCTACCCTCTGCACTTTCCAGAGGTAGTTTTATTTCTGAACCAAATGTATCGAATCTTAAATGTGTGATAACACCTAGGGGCCTATTAAAGGTACATGAGGCTAACAAGAGTTTTATCTTCAAAAGACAAAAATCCAAGATTCATGTACAGAAAATGACACCCTTCTTACTGGAAATAGCATAGGATTGCACCTAGGGAAATGCAGATGTCCTACTAACTTTATAACTTCTATTTGACTTCTGTGATACATGAAAAATTAAGGAACTGGTTGTGCAGCTTAGTAATGCTAGAAAGGCAACTCAATCTTCTCTGATTTGATTCATTTGGAAATATTTGTCAAGGTCATTCTCAAAGTATAAAAAATTTGTAAAGTAAAATACAAATATTCAGAAGACACGGCCCATCCTACCTGCAAAGTTTGATTTACTTGCTTTGTTAAGGCTGAGATTTATGGCTTTGACATTGCAAAGTTGTTCAGATATCAACCTCCATAAGTTGGTTTAGATATGGTCTTTTACCATTGCATTAAGAACTTTCAGATTCTGAAATTTGTTTAACCAATTGTATTTCCTGATTGAGTATAAATACTTAAACAACGATAATACCAACACTAACATTTTTGCCACATTCTGGGATTTTAAGAGTGTCTTAATATGATACACATCATTTGATTCTCCCACCGTTTCTGTGAGGTGAACATAACAAGTTTGTGTTTCTTCATTTTGTCCTCATCCCTTCTTTTCTTCATTTCTTCCTTTCCTGCTGCTCTCCTTCCTTTGTTTCTTTCTTTTTTTCAAAAATAAACTCTAGAAATTTAAATCTCTGTTTATTACTTAAAGTTATATGGTTCCTAAATAGAATTTCAACTAAAATTCTGATTCTACAGACTCACATTCACTGCTCTACTTACTGATTCAGGAAGCAGGTTATTAGAAATTAGAATAAATTAGAATAAAGAGTGATGGAGGGTTTAGTGATTATGGATAAGGTACTTGGAACAGGCACCAAATATATTTCTTCAAAGAGCCAGTAAACCTAATAGTAAACCCTAAAGGGGCAGCTAGGACTTGCTAAGCATCATTTCATTATAATGCATTGGGTAACCTCAGAAAACCAGTAAAACCAATGGTCCTCCAGCTTGTTGGTCCATAGGAAATTGTCTCGGTATGAAGAATTGACACATTTAATTAAGTGTTGTAAATCATGGATGTTCTCAGTCACAGCCAACAAGACATAAACCTCCTGCAGACAGCCGTAAAAATCAATAAGTATTATTTTATACCTGTTTTCTGAGACAATGTATTGCAGCAACTACTGATTGTTGGCAAGCTTTATCGATCATTAAGGTCTAATATGGCAAGCTGTGATGAGGAGTTTAGCAGTGCTCCTTTTTCATTCATTTCACTAAGGTAAATATGCTTTATCCATAGTCCTAGAGCCCACCCCAAAGCAACAGAGCTTCTTCTCTGGGATTAGGTACAGTACCAACTTGCATAGGTTAAATGTACTTTTGTGAGCTGGTTTCACAGTACTGAAGGGTCTGAACCCAGACAGCTGGCATTTATAACACAAACACAAGTTTAGGCAAGTTACTTAATCTCTGAGCCTCAGTATCTTTAACTGTAAAATGAGGTAAATAAATACTTGGAGTTGGGTGAGGATGAAATAAGGTACTATGTATAGATTTTAGGATATTTCCTGTGTATAGAAAACCTTCATTTTGAATGTTGTTATCACTTCATGTCAAAAGGGATGCTATTCCCAAAGAAGTTACAGAAAAAGGAGATAAAATAGTGGACAGCCAGTAACTGAATATTAAGAAGTTGAACAGATTGCAGTAAATAATAGGATCATTTTATTTTATAACTACATGGTTTCACGAATATTTGCTCTTTGTTAAATAAACCATACAAATAAAAATTAGCAAAGCAAAAATCATTCTACAATTCACCAAGTTCAAAGTCCTTTATTTTATGACAAAAGGGCTGAGCATCAGGTCAGGTTTCAAGGTTATAGATGACACAACACAAGTACTCCAACATCCAGTTATTATAAGCTACAGCACCTAACCTACTACCAGAGGCAGGTGCAGACAGACTTCCTAATTATACAACTCACATAATCCCATGGCCAGTTGGAAGGTGTGGTTATATTTTTTAAGGTTGCTCTGAACTTTTTCTCTTACCTTTAATGTCCTTATATTTCACTTGGTATTAAATTATCCTAAAAGCAAGTAGCTATGGACCATTTTATACTCCGTTTTAATCCAAAATCTAATATGGTATCAACATTGGATAAGGAGGAAAACCAACATTGGAAAAAAATAACTGTAAAAAGAAAATATGATCATGATGTTAGATATGTAATTTAAAATATAAAATATATTTTATTCCTCTTTGACCTTGCTTGGCTTGTTGAAATGCTTTCTTAGACTTATATTCTATATCATGAGATACATAGATTAAAAAACAAACTGCAGAATGACTTGTAAAATTTTCTCTTTCCTCACCTTTGATCATTTAAAATGAATTTTTTTTGTCTTCTAAAATTGGGATGGTATTGATTATTTTTAGTTTCCCATAAAAAATGTGACAGATTTTTCTGAATTCAGTACCATTCCTTTACTTTTCATTTTTTCATAATTATAAACCATTTAGTGATAGTCTTTATGCTTTAATTAATGCTTAATTTCTTGATAAGATTTACATGTAACAAGGTTCTTCAATAAATTTCTCTAATATGAAAATAGTAAATAACTGTTGAATCCTAAAGGCTTCAGTGTGAGGCTTCACTGATTTTTGTCTTCATTGGCAGATCGTTGGCCACCTTTAGTGGCAGAAAGATTCTCAGAAGGGCAGGCACCTAGAGCAGAGCTTCATAAAGCCTCTGCATAAAGTCATGGGTGTGTATCTGGAAAATATGTTTCTGTTTAAACAAGGGGTAATGCCTTAGTGTAGGCCCAACATAATTACTATACTGCCAAGCAAAGCAGTTTTCAATTGTAAGATAATTGAAATGAACATAATGAACAGGTGGTCATGGACTCTGTGAGTCTATATATGTGCATGGGTCAATTTCTATTCGCTTTCCAAAATATTATCAGTTCAGTTGTGGCTTATGGTCTCCAAAAGAAACCTTGTGACCTGCCTATTCATCTCTTTTCTTGTTTGTGCTAAAGAGCATAGCAGTTTTCAAAATAGTGATGTGAAACTTAACCGTTCTTTACAGCCTCTGAACTGGCCATCTGAACATGTTCATTACCACTTCATAAACTCTGCCCTGAAGCTGCTTACTGTTCTTTGTTAACCTTATAAAACTCAAAAGGTGGTTGTTGTGATGTCGGTGTCTTAGAGACCATCACTACTGCTGTCTACAGTGATTTGTTTTAAAAGCTAATAAATTCCACTTTGAACTAAAATTTAATTTTGAAGCATAACTCAATAGTCTGTAGGTATGACACAAAGAGTTCTGATATTAATTTATAAATTGCAGTTTGTCATATGTCTTTTTCTACAACTGAAAAAAAATGAACATGTTTTAAGGTGACTTCTCAATGTATCCAGTGACTTTATCAGCTTCTCTTTTCTGTTACTCTGCATGAATCAAAATATCTCCGTGATGTGCATATATTTAGAGCAACTCCTAGAGGTCTTTGACTTATGCAGGATGCAGTGTTTATGAATGTTGTGCTCTCAATAATCAAGAATAATTTTGTAGTCAAGTAGCATTATCTATATAAATCCTACTTTATGGTAGGGTCGTAGATGGTAACAGATATATTTGCAGTTCTCACAGTCAAATGTGATTTTTTACTATGAACTGTAACAAAAGTCAAGGACATTCAGATGATTTTAATTTACTATTAGAAACATTAGAAAGCATGCCTGACTACCTGTTTCTCAGTTAAGTTATGTCAACAGGACATAGTAATGTCTGCAACTTACCGAGGTCTGTATGAAGCCTCCACTTGGGAGACGGGTTGAAACTGTAAATAATTCATTTTTTATGCCATTGGAATTTTTCTAGCTCAGGGTTTCTGAAAAATGATTGCTTTTCCCTATTCTCAAAGGAATTCTTACTGTTCATACTTCTGGTTTTGTACAAAATGTTAAGAAAAGAATCTCTCACATACAGTGGAGAACAATTGGCTAAAATTCTTTTCCTCAAATGTACTTCAGTATTCTCTCATGAAAAAATCAGAAATCTTGTTTTATTTTGTCATCTGCGAGTTATTTTATTTGCACTTCCTTCATGCCAGAATTTAGGTAGGATGTGTTGATTAGATTGGCCCTTTAAATTGACTTTTATGGCACTGTAGTCACAGTTCTGGGAATTACTGTGACACCTTTTGGGCACGTGATGCAGTAATGCAGGTGGTGGGGCATGCAATAGCAGCAGTGCCCAGCTAGTTTACACTGGGTACCTGGAGAGAGCATTTACACCAATCCCACCTCAAGTGTTCTTCCAGGCAATGAGACTGCACAGACATTAACAAATAAAAGTATATGATCTATATATTTCCTCAATTAACTTCAACCTAAGTCACTGGTTAAAAAACCGTAATTATTTGTCATTACTTATAAACTGACATGAAAGCTAACCCTTATAATTCTAGCTCACATTTAAAAAATAAGAATATGCCCCTCAGCCACACAAATTTATTTTTTGAGAAAAACTCCAATCTGAGTTAACCTCAGCCCTGAGAAGCCTGTATGTGCTATCAGATTAAAATTCTTCTATGTTGACTTAGACAGGTAGGACCATTTTGCTTCTCCTGAAATTATTTAAGATATTTTCTCAGGGTCACTAATATAACCCCTTCATCACAGCTATCTTTGTGAAAGGTTTGGGTCCCAAACACCTAACTTATATTCTATATAATAACCTTCATTGTGTCACTTTCTGTCCTGGCGATTCTTACATTCAACCATAGGAAATCCCTGAGCCATCAAAATTAGTCACAGAGCAGAACAGGGCATAGGAATCTCTCTGACAAATTAGTAGTGCCCTAGAGACATGAAAGAAGTGAGATGTTTGCTAACTCTTTAAGTAAAGTGTAAGTTGTTACTAGAAACAAAAGTGCAGATGTCTGAAGTATTGGGAACTAATAGACCTGGGTACCAATGTTTTTCAGTTTATTGGGTCAGAGCTTTATTTCCAACTTTGTCTTTGTCACCTGGGATTTTGATAGCAGTCCATTCTACCTTGTTAGATTGTTTGAACATGAATTGAGCAAAATAATTTCTGAACAAAAGAAATTAAGTTTGTCAGTATGAGCATTTGGTGAAATGTGCTAGACAATGAAAGTTAGAATAACAAAATCCATTGATTTATAAACTTTTCCAATAAAACAAATCTTTTCTTTCTTTGCAATCCCTAGAGCAAATATATAGGGAGAGTGTGGCATATCAAAAACAACATTGCTCTCAAAGTTTTGAAATGCCAAGTTCAAGTTTGTTATTTATCTTTGGAGAAGTGTCATTGCCTTTCTTATATTCACTTCCATCTTCTGTAATATGGGCATAGAAGCAATAACCTGCTTACATGCAAATTATGTGATTGGTAAGCAGTCAGTTAACCATCCTGAGTGAAGGCAAAGAAAACTCACATAATTTCCTCATCTGCAAAGCAAGGATGGCAATAACACCTACCTCACAGGGTTGTTATGAACATTAAGTGAAAGAATCCATATAAAGCCCTTAGCATAGTTTATTTCAGGTATATACTATACAACCAATTAATATTAGCTAAAATATTGATGGTCAATATATATAGCCAAAGAAGTTAAGTTTTATCAACAACAGTAAAAAAAATCTTTAATTTATTTAAGTTCTACTGTATGCAGACTCACTAGTAGATACTATGCATATGAGGAAAATTAAGGTGAGAGATAAAGTAAAATACTTATGGCAACTCAACTAGTAAATATCAGAGTTAAGACTCCAAGGCTTATGAGTGACACTATGAAGTCCAGGCTTATTTTCTATAGCAACTGCTTCTTGACAAACCTCCATGAAGCAGCAGGCAGAAAAGCTGCCATGGAATCTGGCTGACCCTTGCATGTCAGGTTAATAATGCCTCTGACTTCTTCACATACATTTCTAGTACTGCATGCTGCATGTCTTTTTGTTGTACCTAAGTTACTACGTCTGTTTTTGATAGCTGTTGATTCGTCCACAGACTGAAATTGAGCATGTTTTCTTACCTATCAAATAAAGCTTTTTGAGAATTACATTCTTTGTATATTGGAAATAATCTTAAAGATTTCCAGCCACAGAGTAGCAATTTATAAATTATTTTTGTTACTAACATGAAAGAGGTAAATTCCTTTATCAGTTCTTCTACATGTGCTTCTAACCTTTAACTCTAAGAAGCTTAGTTAATACATTTGCATGGTAATTAAAATTTAGTGATGTTTAAAGGAAATTAAATCTACTGTGGAATTAATGGGATGTGTGAAGCATACCAAATGTTAAAACAACTTTATTTCTTTTTAGCTAATTAAAGTGCCTAGGAAAAATAAAAACAGAAAAATCTCTAGTAAAATTGAGTTTTTCTCAGCTACAGTTGTATGCAGTAATATATACTCATTTCTTTTCCAAAGTAAAAGGATCTGTTTTGCAAACTATCCCCTGGATAGAAGAGAACATATTTTCTAATAACAGACCCAATATTGCTGAAAACAAAAGTTTCTTTTACTTCTGAATTTTTAAAAAAATTTTTTCTAATTCCCTTTCTACTGTTCTTTACCCAAAATGTTAAATACAGCTTCAGAGAAACCTGTCGAAGATTTTAATGTGGAAATGATCAGAAGGGATATTTCAATGAAAAAATAATGTCACACTGAGAAGAGATTAACTTTCGAAATTGAGTTCATTTTGCATATCATGGTCCTTTTTTCTACCTATCTAAGATATGTTCAAGTGAACTCAGTAGCAGTTGACATTAACTGACCTAACTTTGTCATGCATTGTTATGCATGGCAGCATTGACAAATATGGATAAATGGTGTTATAGCTACTTCCTAATGAGCATGTTTTCTGGTAAGGCCTTGGGTTCACACACATTGTCTCATCTAAAAGTCATTAACAATTCTGAAAGTAAAGTATATTTAATGTGAAGAAAGTAGAGATTAGAAAGATTAATCAATTTCCTAAACTCTCACATATAAATGAAAGAGACTGGTTTGATTCAAAATTCAAGCCAATGTTTGAGATGACTAGAATTTGGAGTGGTATGTAGACATTAATCTTGGCTGAGACATCTGGGAGACTTCGTAGCACTACAGATTTGTCTAAAAGGCCATGAATCTAAGTGATTATGGAGCTACTGTACATGTTTCATAATTAGTGCACATCATTTTACATGCACATTAAAGACCATTTGGAGGAAGCACACATTATATGGATGACCCCCCCATTTACACACACACACACATGCACATGCACATACACACACACACACACACACACACATATATACTCTTTCTGGGATAGAGAGAAGGCAAATCTCTTGTTTTCATTTTATTTATTCAACAAATACTCATTAAGCATTTGCTCTAGGGCAGACACTATATCTGGGAGATAAAAAGATGAACAAGACAGACCAGATGTTTTCTCTTATGATGCTTATTCTAGTGCAGGAGACAAACAATAATCAAGTCAACGTGCAATTAAGAAAATTACACAGTATTCTATGCAGGAACTAAGCAGGTGGATGTATGAGAGAGTAGCTTATGGATGGAGGGACTTTTTTAGAATAAGAGGTTGGCGTTTCAAGGTTTTATTTAAGCTGGGCTGTGAAGAATGGGAGGGCAAGCCTTGGGAAGAGGTGGGAGAAGAATGTCTGCCCTCTGGTCATATAATCAGCAAACACATTTGTAACCATTTAAGCAAAAGTGTCAGGTGATAAGCACATCACTGTGCTCCCTGGAGCTGTGATCATGAAGTTCTGGAATGAAATCACACTTAGCTGATATTTTTGGCATGGGAAGAGTACAACTATACGAAAAACATCTGCTTTCTTGCTTCAAATGAAATGTGGCCAAAAATGACTGACTGAAATGAATTTGTTTTTGAAAAAGCAACAGAATGATGAGGAAGCTAAATTTTAGTAATATTATAGCTCATCTCCAGCTTCATTGTAGTTAGCATTTCCAGTGTGTGTGATTTCTGTTGCAGTCTCTCTTAACTGTCAGTTGTGGGGGTTTTTGGAAAGAAAATTTATTTTTACTTTATTTTTAATTTTTAAAATAATTTCAGCTTTTATTTTAGATTCAGGAGGTACACGTGCAGGTTTGTTACATAGGTGTACTATATGAATGCTGAGGCCCAGGATACAAGTGAGCCTATCACCCAGATAATAAGCAAAGTATCCAACAGTTAGATTTTCAAGCCTTGCCATCTGTCCTCCCTCCCCCACTATTACCCCCCATGTCTTTTGCTACCATCCTTATGTCCATGAACACCGAGTGTTTAGGTCCCAGTTATAGATGAGAACATACACTATTAGGTTTTCCATTCCTGCATTAATTCACTTGGGATAATGGTCTCTAACTGCATCCATGTTGCAGCAACTAACACGATTTTGTTCTTTTTTAATGGCTGCATATGATTGCATCATGTATGTATATCACATTTTCTTTATCCAATCCACTGTTGACAGGCACTTAGGTTGATTCCATGTCTTTTACTATTGTGAATTGTGCGGGAATGAACGTACTAGTGCTCATGTCTTCTTGGTAGAATGATTTATTTTCCGTTGAATATATATCCAGTAATGGAGGAGAGTGAGTAACTCATTCTCTGAGGAGGTCAGAAGAGACTTTTCAGAGAATAAGATGCTTTAACTGATTTTCCTCATGCAGAAAACGGGATAAGTGCTTTTCAGGCAAAGGAAACTGCATGCTCCCAATGTGGGAGGTGTTAATACTGAATGTGATATCCAGGGATCTACACATTGATTAATATTGCTGGACTGTATTTTACAAAATATAAAGGAATGGTAGAAATATTATTGGAAAGCTTTTTTATCTTACAGAATATTATCATGGATGGATTGAAGTGTATTCAGTTAATCATATTTAATATGTGCTTTGTATCAGTATATAATTCTATACTGGCTGTTGGGATGCTTTAATCAAAGGGTGAATTTTCCATGCCATGTCTTAGGTCTCTTATTTTGAGACTAATTCAGAATGAATGAAATAAGAGAGATCTAGCACTACACTTATGTAGTGTTGCATCATTTCTTTATATAGCTATCTATAATGAAATTTCATATCTCCAGTTAAAAAAGGAGCCACAAAGCCTCTCCAAAGACAGAATAGTTTAGAGGAGACTGGGTTTTTCTGGCAAATTAATTATTCTACCTTACTTATACAATAGAGGTTTACAGATTTTCATGCCATATTTTAATATTAACAGAATACTTTGTGATTCCTAGGATATGAGCGAAGATGAGTATCTATGTGACATATGCAACCAATTAAGAATACAGAGGGAAAATAATTTGGCCTACACTATTCTGAATTGGTGTCAGGAAAAATGCTATGCATTCATCCTCTTATCTAGCCAACTGCATCCTTCAGATCTATGTTTGTCTCTTCCTCATGGAAACCACAGACTCTTTTTTCCCTTTAGAAAACTGGACAGCTTATTTTCCCTTATTATAAGTGTAACTACAATTACTTCTGTAAGTATATTTTAATGTACATCTACTTGTTAAAGTGACAACAACTTGAGAGGAGGAACATCATCTTGGGAGACAAGAAATATGTTACTCGTTTTGGCATGAGGGTGTAGTGTAGTCGTAGCCTGTTCCGGGTCTTGTATCAAAGGAATTGCATTTAAATCCCATTCTCCACCTTTCAAGCCTCATCTCTAAAATTGGGACAACATTGCCATTCATGTCAATGTTGTCTTAATTATTTGTCACTTGTCTCTCAATCTAGCACGCCAGCTTATGAGATCAGGGAACCTGGTATCTACTTTACTATGTCTCCAGTGCCTAAAACATTGTTGGACACACCACAAGCTCTTAATAAATTGCTGTGGAATAGATGAATTAATGCACAGCTTATGTAGCTAGGTAAGGATTTAGTGAGGCATAAATAGGTTTGTATCCAGAAATCTCTTAGCATAGTACTTACAGCAGAGTAGGCACTTAGTGATATAAAAATATTTTTATTTAATAACTAGTACTCAAAACAGTATTTATATTAAAATAGTACTTGAATATTTTTTGTTCAAGTCTTTTTTTATACATATGTTTCCATTCCTCTTGGGTAAATACCTAGAAGTGAAATTACTGGATCTTGGTGTAGATATATGTTTAACTTTATACGATTCTGCCAAACCATTCTTCAAAATGGTCACTTCATTTTCACTGTCACCAGCAGTGTATGGAAATTTGGGCTGCTCTACATCCTTGACAACAGTTGGTGTTGTTCTTTATAAATTTAGCCGTTCTAGTGGGGGTGTAGTGGTATCTCATTGTGGTTTTAATTTGCATTTTCTTTGATGACTAACGCTGTTGAGCAATTTTTCATATGCCTATTGGCCAGTTTGCATATCTTCTTTTGTGAAGGGTCTGTTTTGGTCTTTTGCTCATTTTTAATTGAGTTGTGTGTCACTTTGCTATTGAGTTGTAGCAGTTGTGTAGACATTCTGGGTATAGTCCGTTATAAGACATATATGCATGTGCGTGTGTGTGTGTATGTGCACACATATATTTTTACATATAGATAAATTTTCTCCTTGTCTTTGACTTGCCTACTCACTTTCATAACAGCCTTTTATCCTGCAGTACTTTTATTTCAAAATAATTTTAGATTTACAGAAGAGTTGCAAAGATGATACAGAAAGTTCCCAAATAACCTTTACTTAGCTTCCTCTGATGTTCACATCTTATGTAACCATGGTATATTTATCCAGATTAAGAAATTAATGTTGTTACAATACTATTAAATGGCCTACTTTACTATTCACTATTAAATAACAGACTTCATACTTTTCCAATTTTTAGATTAATATCCCTTTTCTGTTCCAGGATCCAATCCAGTGTCCAATTCAGGATACCATATTGCATTTGTTTTTCATGACTCCCATTCCCCTCCATTCTATGACGGTTTCTCAGGGTTCCCTTGTCTTTCATAACAACTTTTTAGCGTTCCATATAGGTATTTTTAGAATGCCCCTTAGTTTGGGGATTTTGATGAACAGAACTTTAAAATTCTTACAAAGTTCAATTTATCAGTGTTTTCTTACCCAATTAATGGTTTATGTGTCCTATTCAAAAAATCTATCACTACCCAAAGGTTATGGAGATATTCTCCTGTAGATCCTTCAAGAAGTTTTATACTTGCTTTTGTGTTTACATCTCCAATCCAGTTTGAATTAGTTTTTATCTTTAGATTTGAAGTAGAAAATCTTTTTTTCTATATGGATAACTAGTTTTCCAACATTACTTATTTACAAAGACTGACCTTTTCTCATTGTATTGCTTTGGTGTCTTATTTAAAAATATAAACTATATTAAGTATAGGTCTATTTCTGGATTTTTGTTGGCTCCATTGCTCTATTTGTCTCTTTTCACAATACTTTGATTACTGTCATGTTAGAGTAGTGGTTGGTAAACTTCTTCTGAAAGAGGCAAAAAATAACTATTTTAGATTTGCGTGTCATCAAACCTTTCTCACAATTATTCAGGTCTGTCATTATAGCATGACAACAGCCGTAGATAATATATAAGTGAATGGCTGTGGATGTGATCCACTGAAATTTAATTTACAAAACCAAGGAATATTGTTCGGAGATTATTTGCTATTTCTTTAGAGTAAAACTTGAAATAAGATAATGTTAAGTCCTTCAACTTGATTCTTGTTTTTCATAATTGTTTTGTTTAGGCTAGTTCCTACACAGGCTTATGTAAATGACAGGAAAAGCTTAGTTTCTACAAAATGCCTAATAGGAGTTTTATTTTATTTGCATTGAATTTACAGATCAATTTGGGGAAATTTGACCTCTTAGCAATATTTTCTTTTTCAAACCATGCATCTTCATTGATATGGGTCTTTTTATCTTCTGAACGTTTGTATAGAGGTTTTGCACATTTGTTAAAACTTTTCCTTAGTATGTTGTGTTTTCAGTGTTTTTATAAAGTTTATGACAGTTTATTTTCCAATTGTATAATTGCTGACCTTGCAGTCTGTGAGCTTTCTAATGCCCTTTATTAATCCTAGTACTTTTGAATATAGATTCATTAGGTTTGTGTGTGTGTTTATATATATATATACACACACACACATATATATATACAAAATCACATAGTTTATGAAAAAAGACAGTTTTACATATTCTTTTCCAATCTTTGTGATTTTACTTACTTTACTTACTTATTACATTGGCTGTGATTTCTATTACAATGTTGAATAGAAGTAGAAGTGATGATAGCAGACATGCTAGCTTGATTTCTAGTGTTAGGGGGAAATAAGTTTCTAAATATTAAGTCTGATGTTATTTGCAAAGTTTTTATAGATGGCCCTTATTGGAGTAAGAAAATTTCCTTCATTTCATAATTGCTGCAGATTTTCTTTTTAGATCATGAATCAGTATTGAATTTTGCCACATGCTTGCTCTCAACTTAATGATGTAATCATTTATTTTTCTTTTCTATTCAGTAAATGAGTTATGAAAAAGTATTAATTGACTTTAAAATGTTAAAGCATGTTGACATTTCTGGGCTAAACTCTATTTTATCATGCTCTATTACACTTTTAACGTATTACTAAATTTTATTTGCTAATCTTTTATTAAGGATTTTCATGTCTATGTTCCTGCAAAAAATAGGTGCACAGTTTTTATCCTTCTAATATCATTTCCTGGTTTTGGTATTAGGGCTTTTGCTTGTCTCAAGAAAACACTTGGCTGGGCTTGGTGGCTCACACCTGTAGTCCCAGCTACTCAGGAAGCTGAGGCAGGAGAACAGCTTGAACCTGGGAGGTTGCAGTGAGCCGAGATCGTGCCACTGCACTCTAGCCTGGGCAAAAAGAGCAAAACTCCATCTCAGACAGAAAAAAAAAAAAAAAGCCTGGTGCCATGGCTCACACCTGTAATCTCAACACTTTGGGAGGCTGAGGTGGGCAGATCACTAGAGGTCAGAACTTCAAGACCAGCCTGGCCAACATGGGGAAATGCCGTCTCTACTAAGAAAGTGAAAATTAGCCGGGCGTGATGGCAGATGCCTGTAATACCCGCTACTCGTGAGGCAGAGGCAGGAGAATGGTTTGAACCTAGGAGGTGGAGGTTGCAGTGAACTGAGATCATGCCACTGCACTCCAGCCGGGGAGACAAAGGGAGACTGTCTCAAAAAAATAAAGAAATTTTAAAAAAAGAAAGAAAGAAAGAAAAAAGAAAAAGAAAAGACTTAGGAATGTTGGACTCTTCATCCATTTTTTTGAAGTTGTTTGTACAGAATTTGCAACATTTCTTGTTTAAATTTGATAGAGCTCACCAGCAGAGCCATCTGCAATTGTGAGGGTTTTTTATGTGCAAAATTTTTCATTTGGAATCATATTTATTTCATAGTTATTGGCCAATTCATATTTACTATTTCTTCTTTGTGTCAGTTTTGTGAATTGTTTCTCTGAATGAACTTGTTCTCCTTCAACTAATTTGTAAAACGTATTCATGTAAAGTTGTTCTTAATTTCCTTATTTTCTTTCTAATTCCTTTAGTCTCTGTGGTAATATTCCTTATTTTAATTACAGATATTCGTTTCATTGATTTGTTTTTCATTTTATTGTTTTTTACTCGTATTTGTTATTTCCTTCTTTCACGTTTGTGTTATTTGCATTTCTTTTTATAATTCCTTAAGGTTAATCCTAGATTATTAATTTTAAACTTTTCTTCTTTTCAAATATAGGCATATAAAGCTATAAATTTCCCTCTGAACGCTTTATTGACTGTTCTTCAAGAATTTTGAAATATTCTGGGTTTACTATTCAATTCAAAATATTTAAATATCCCTTGTGATTTATTATGAAATCCATGAATTTTTTAGTTCTAAATGTGTGATTTCCCATTTTTTTTGTCATTAATATGAAAAATCTAGTGTGATTCTGTTGTTGTCAGAGAACATACAGTAAATGACATTAGTCCTTATAAATTATTAAAACTCATTGAATATCCTTGCACATGGTTTGTTAGGTTATTTTAGTAAATATTCCATATGCAATAGAATATCATGTGTATTGTATTCTGCTGTTTCTGGGTGTGGTGTTCTATAAATATTCATTAGGTTATTTACTTTGTAGGATTATTCACATCTTCAGTATCCTTCTTCTTCTTATTTTTTTTTTTTTTGGTCTATTTGATTCATCAACTGCTGAGAGATGGTTGTTAAAATTTCCAACTTACCTTGTGGATTTTCTCTGTTTTTCCCTTTAGATAGGTCAGTTTTATTTTAAAGGTAGCTTCATTTATTTTAAAGGTCTATAATTAGTAGCATATACATTTCATACTATGACTTTTTGATGTATTGATGTTTTTGTCATTGTGACATTCCATCTTTATACTTAGAAATGTTTCTTAAGTAGAGGTCTTATTTTTCAATTTTTAATGTAACCACTCTAATTTTTCTATTTTTAGTATTAGAATTTTTTTCATTCTTTTATACCTCCTTGTATCATTATATTTAAAACGTCTCTCTTGTGAAGGGCAAATTATTGAGTCTTCCTTTCTTGTCCAGTTTGACAATCTCTTGCTGATAAATGGAATATCTATTTCATTACATTTTACTTTTAATGTGATTATCTATTTGGGAGTTTAAATCAACCTTACTGTTATTTCTTTTCCATTTGTCCTAAATGTCTTTTGTTCCAATTTTTTATTCTTTTCTGCCATGCTTATTGAAGATCTTTTAGTTACCATTTTTCTGCTCTTTTTCAATTCTAGGATTTCTACTGATTTTTAAAAATAGTTTCTGTATCTCTGCTGAGATTTCCCATCTGTTATCTTATGATACACATCCTTTTCCCTTGAATCCATAAAAGTATTTATAAAAGCTGTTTTAAAGTCTCTAAGAATACCAAAATTTCTGGAAGCAAAAAACAAAACAAAGCAATAACAACAATCACCTCTTTATCTTCTTTCACCAACCATTTTCTTTCCCATGTATCGGTCATATTTTCTTGCTGCTTCTAGTCTAGGAGTTCCTTTGATGTTTTTCTGTCTTGTTGGAAGTCCAGTGCCTGCAAATACTGTATGACCTGTGTAATCCCCAGTCAACTCACAGATCTCCAGAAATTGTTTTCTGCAAGGCCTTACGAAGTTTTGATCTGTTCATGCACTGCTTAGTATTTGGCCATGTCTCAACGAAGAAACCATATGGAAATTTCTCTAGTTTCTTCTCTGTGCAACTCCCTTCTCTCCAGTATCCTGCTCAGTAGCTTGCCTTACAAACTTCAGCTACCTCATCAGCCTCCAAATCTTAATCTTTTTTCCTACCTAGCCAAAGTTTTGCTCCCTTTTGAAGGTATAATTTCCTTTGCTGTGCTTTAGACAGTGATCCTAGGTAGGAAGTTGTAGTGTTTATGAACCTCACTTTTCTGTATTTCTTTCTTCTAAAGATCACAACCCTGTGCTGTCTGATGTTCAACACTTAAACACAATTGATTTGTATATTTTATACAGTCTGATTATAGGCAGTAGAGGGAGAAGCGACATGAGGTGTGGCAACATGTCTAATGCTCATACTCCTCACAGTCAGAATTAGAAGATAGAAATATACTTTCATCTCATATTGCTTATCCAAGATAACATTAGATTTGTAGATTATTTAGCCCAGATTCTTGCACACAAATGTACCTGTTCCATATCTATTATAATAAACAATGCATTTCTTTTATTACTATATTAAATTTTAAAAAGTACTGACATTTTAATTAATCTTTATACTTTTATTTAATTATCATAATTTATACTGGAATATAGCTAAGTCTATTACTATGGTGACGTTCATTACAACTTTAGTGAAGTATCAAAAGTATATTACACTATAGTGAAGTATCAAGTCATTACAACTTTAGTGAAGTAGCAAAAGTATATTACACTATAGTGAAGTATATTACACTATAGTGAAGTATCAAAACAACTTTATTTTTTCACCCTGTTTTATATTCTGATTTAGATCATGATTTCTCCATCAATATAATGAAGGTACATTTAGGCTTCCCTAGCATTATGAAAATGTAGAAAAATTATTATAAATTACATAATGCATAAAGTATTTTATGTAAGACAATAAAACAATTTTACCTTAAATGTGCAAACTCTTTATATACCATATAAAAATAAATAAAATAAATTCATGAAGTAAATGTAATTACTTTAAATATGTAAAATAATATTTCATATTTACATATTTATATTTATTTCATATGTATATATAAAATAATTGTAATAATGAAATAACATTTATTGTTAAGATATTTTATATTTTTAGGTTATTTAACTGATCACCCCAGTTTTCTTTTTCTTGTAGATAAGGGTAACCAGGGAAACCTATATTTATATGCAGACACATACACAATACACCTAAAAAATAATCGGTTCAATGTCAAACAAATTTTACCAAATTATCCTTGGAAAATCATATTAGGAATATATGTGCAATGTTAAAAAACTGTAGTAGTAAGTTAAGCCCAAGCACTCAAACTAGTGGGTCTCTGAATCTGTGCCATTAACATTGAAAAATGAAAGCATAATTAGGTCACTATCTTTTATACCGTCAAAAGGGAAATAGCATAGTTAACAACTTCAAAAATAAAGCAGTCAAAAAAATACTGCAGTATAAAATAGATAATGGAAAAATCACAACTGTCTGTTTAAAGATCTGTGGTTGAAAGGTAATTAATTCTACTTTGCTAAAGGCAAACTATTTTCTCATCCTTTGAATATTACCCACAGCACTTTTTTTTTTTTAACAAAGACTTGGCACAAAGCAGATTTCTTAAAAAGAAGTTCATACTTCTTTTAGAAGGCAAATCTCATACATGTGCATAGCCCTTTGTGATTTTTTTCTTGATTCCTAGATAGTTTTATAATTTATTCAATGAGTTTATAATGAATTTTTTTACAGGGCCATTTATTCAAGACCTTTTCAGGTGTTTCACTAGTGCTGAAAGTTTATTATTTAAAACATTCTATCAACTAGATGATACATGCCCATTTTAAAATATCAGGAAACATTTAAGTTAATAATTTGAGTTTAAAATATTTTGGAGAAATTTTGACTTTGCCTGATATGTTTGGAAACATCTTTCAGTGGCATAAAAACTGAAATGGAATTCACTTATTAATAATCTCCCTTTAATTAAATGAATTTTTACTTTCACAATGAAAAACTATTATACATATGAGTCTATAATCACTGCAGGCATGGGAGAGATCCATGCTAGTAGGTTAGACATTACTTGAAAAGGGGTTATAAAGTCAGATAAGAGAAAGGAAAACACAAGGACAACAAGAGAAATGAGAAACAAGCAAACCAAAACATCTATTAACCAACTCCCTGTTATAGATTACACAAAATAATATGCACTTAATATACATTTTATCCCTGTAACAATCAAATGGAGGCCCATTTACCAGATTCCTAAGGAAGGCTATACTCTTTTCATTACTCTATGTTGACTTCAGGGTCATCCACTCCAGTCGTTCTGTTTTATATGTGGGTTTAAAAAAAAAAAAATGAATGAATGAAAAAAAGAGAAAAATAGCCAACCAACTAACCAATCAAACTCAGAAAATACAAACTGAGTTTCAGAAAGATGGAGGTACTTAGTTTACTTAATTAAGGACCCACAGGAAGTAGTAGTCTGAATATTCAGTCTTGAATATCCCCAGTGCTATTCCCTATAGTGGACTCAGCAACAGTATCCTCAGAGTGATAAAAATTATATTAGTAAATGAACTCAGAGAGAACCAACATTCTACACTCACAGAATTCATGAAACATACATCCTGAGAACTTTGAACCAGTTGGTTGGTTTTATTGTTTTTGAATGACTTTTTTTTTCATTGCTCTTCTAGCCAGTGGGCTTTATATTTGAACCATGAAATCAATTTTCCTCATCTTAGAATGTGAAGGGCTACAGGTAGTACTTTCTATTAAAAAAAAAAAAAACAATTAACAGAGACAAGCAAGACAATTTAGGAAGCATTCCTGTTCACCATGCTGTGTGCTGCACCCCCACCAACGCCTTCTGCATCCCCCTAGAATGACAACTTGACTTTTTCATGCTTTTATTTTATCCAGTCTATCCAGTGATGATGGTGATAAATTACTTGAAAATACTTACTTGGATGGTTTTCTTATTAGAAGAACAATTATTTTTGTTGTGTTTTAGTTTTTTAGTTGGTTGTTTTAAAAATACTTGATGGTCATTAAGAAGCATGGTATTGGTAATCTCCAGGGAGGTTCTGATAATTCCAATATTTAGAGATAGTTACACTGCAGACACTTGACTAATTTCAACTACCCATTGAAATCCTAAACCCTTGGGTGTTTAGGAGGAAGCCCACGAACTTTCACAGCTGACAAGGGTCTATGGAAGATTATCTAGTCTTTATTTTACAGATGAAGAAATGGACCCCAATAAGGAGAATTATTTGCTTAAAGTCATTCTGACTCCCAGTTTGCTGTTCCCATGTTTGCTACCTATTATTGCTCGTAATTTGAGCCACAAGAAGTGGTGCATGCTTACTCTCTCAAATGAGATAAATAGTACTTATTTTTCTAGTTTGAATTATTTTTAAAATACAGTGAGTGATAAGATAGTATTGAAGAAAATGATGATGCATAGACTTTGAAAAAAGGTACCTGCAAGAAGAATTAAGTAGGTTATCATTGGTGAGTGCAACTTCATGGACAGTTGTCCAACCAAAATATAGGGTCATTGCAGCTCCAGCATCTCAAAGCCAATAAATACAGAAATATGATATTTTTGGTCCATAATTAATTCAGAAATGCATTGTGCCATTTTAAGTATGGCTAGAAAAAATAAAACTAAATATTTTTACTCAGTCTCAACTTTTCATTAAAGAAAGTGGTGGTTCTTCAAAATTATCCAGGGGAATTAACATGAAGAGTTACACGACACATACACTCCTTGTTATTTGAATACTTATAAGGACCCAGTATGATCTATTTTAAGACATCCTCGTCAGTCCCCTTTCTCTTTTTATATTTGTTTCACATAGGTCTGAAACGACTCAAAGATCCATGTAAAGCCTTCTAAATTTCATGCAATGATGTATTATTTTCATGATTGCTTGCGTATTAGCTTTTCAACAAGAATATGGGTGAAGCGATGTTTATTCTATTTCTCAATGTTGATTATTTCAGAATGTTTCTCAAAGAAACATTTCACCATCTTGTAATTTTTAAATAATTTTGCATTTGATTTTAAAGCCCCAAATAAAGGAAATTTTTACCCAAAGTGATAGACAAGTGATAGCTGTACTTCCAAGAGCAAAGACAGAGTCACCAGAGGCTTCTTGAGTCCAGCTGGGTTTGCGGGCAGGCCATCATCCTAGCTGAAGATGAAATGAATGCTCCATGGGCTCTCTGTCTCCTTTACCAGTCACGAAAGGCTGTAACAGAACTTAGCTTGTGTAATGTTCTAGAGGGCTGAGTTGGCAGGGGACTAAGGGATTTTATGAAGAGAATGATGTTGGTATTATTGTCTTGATTGTGCTGTCTCATATTCTAGGGTTTACAGGTGTTCCTCAGCACAGACTGAACTCAGCCCTGGGAGATTATAGTCTTTGTTACTAAACAATACACACACACACACACACACACACACACACACACACACACACACAGCCCCAAATGACAATGCATTTAAAACTTGAGTCCCCATGAAATCTCATGATTACACTCTTCTGAGTTCATATTCGTTTCTGGCTATGAGATAGAACACTTTAGCAATCCTCATGCCATAGGCTCAGTGGTGCTTTCTTTCTGGGAAGTGCTAATGTCCATCACCACACCTGGGGTTGTATCCTTCAGATTCAGTCCTGTAGCAAGCCTCAAAGATCAAGGTTTGGGAGATATGTGGAGATGTTAAGAGAACTATTTCTAAGGGACTCTGCTGCCTTATGTACTTAAAGAAGAGATGCAATCATGTTGAAATCACCTGTGAGTCTCAACATTGTGTTCTTGATCTAAAGCATAACGCAAGAGCTCACCGAGAACTTACCTTGGGAGGTTCAATAACTTCGAACTCAGTTTTTAAATATTTCATACCTAAAATACAAAACTTTTAACATGAGGGTGAGGGGTGCTTCCCCTTAAATGTTGGATGTTACTGAGTTCTGTACTTTTTGAATGGAAAAAGACCCAAAGCTATCTGAGGGGCATGAGTCTGATGGGAAATACAGCCTTATTATGAACAGTTTTAGTAAATTTGGTATAGATGTACACATATGTATGACTACTCTCAGAGAAAATATTTTGCCAAGGGCATAAAGATGTAATATTTAAGGATGCACCTTGCAGAGTTACCAATATTAGTAGAAAAAAATGTAACCAAGAAAAAAGTCACATAATCCAGTACAAGAGTATTGGTGGTATCTAAAACTGAGGTGACTACTCTGCAGATGTTAAAATTATGATGTTGAATATACCTCAATATATATTTTAAATTTTAAAAATAAAATATAATATTTAATAAGGTCATAAAATGTTCATGTTGGTTTTCTGTATGGATATATGACAGCCACTAATAGTGGTTGTTTCTAGGTGGCAGATTATGCTTAATTATTTTCTTTTGTTCTGATTTCCAGTTTTTCTACAATTACTTTGGATTCTTTTTTTCTCTTTTTTAATTTGTCAGATAACACTATATATTTATCATGCAAAACATAATATTTCAAGGTTGTTGAGTAACTAGCTGATTATTTTTCTAAGAGAATCAATAAACCTCATCTTAATTTTGAGAAAATAATCTTAAATTAAAAAATGAATCAGTAGCTACTATGTACTTGCTTAGAAATGTTGAATGATTGATTTACTTAATCCTCCTAATAATCCTCTAAGGGGGTATTATGATCACATTTTACAGGTAGGAAAAATGAATTGGGGAGGTTGCATAATTAGTTCAAAGTCAAATCACACATCTAGTAAGGAATAGAATCAGGGATCACTCCCAGGTTTCTCTGAGTCATCCTGCTGTGGCACATTGCAGTTTGGTGGCCCGTTCCCAGTGGCTTAGCCTCAAAGAGAAGATGATATGTTCTTGTCACCATTGTTCGTAGACTTCCTTAACACCTCCACCTTTCCATGTGGTTTATAGCAATATTCCTGACTTGTCATAAGTCCAGTTAGGGATGAAAATGTGAAGGCCTACTTGATTACAGAATGTGTAATATGAAAGTTTGCAGTAGTGGATCAAAGAAAGCATGCCAGCTTATCTGCTTCAGCTTATTTTAATTTTCCAGCTCATTATAGAGGACATAAGGATAGGGAACTACAAAATCCCTTTCTTGTGTGCTGCCAACTCATGAGGAAGTCTCACACAGCCTCTATTTTAGAGTGGCAAATCTCCTTTTGGAGTTGCCCCTGACTTTATTTCAGGTTCAGCTAATAGCATGCTTGAAAACCTACGAATACTCACAGAGAAATCTTCCACTTATGGCCACAATTTTAATCACTGAGCCTTGAAGGCCATTCACCTTCTGGAGTATAGAATACACTATTTTGAGTTATTAACACTTAATTTCTCAAAGATACTTTGACATAGTGAACGATCAGGATAATTCAGGGCAAACGCTTTCAAATTTCTTTATTAGAAAACAAATCATTTAAAAATTCATTAAAATCAGTGAAATATAATTATTTTTTCAAAAGGTCTAATGGCATTAACCCATTCACTTGTTTTCAAATCATTTTGCTATGTCAACCAGTTTGTTCTTTCTTTGGTAATATTTTGCTATAGAATAATCATTGATTTTTTTTGTATATTATTGTTATACTTATTTTTGAACAAACTTTTATGATTCAAATAACTGAATATTATAAATAATAGATAACTCTCATGAGTATTCAGGTAGGACTTAGTCAAGGAAAGTTTTTTTTACAATAACAGTGTTCAAATTATCTAACATTTAATCATACAAAAATGGAATAATGCTTGTGAATAAACTTTAAAGTGTTCAAAATATGAAGATTATAACTTTGGGAATAGCTACATGTTAATTTGTGACTAAGCATCATGTGATCTTTGGCATTAACTAGAAACAATCACAACAGCAGCCACTTTAAACAAGGACTCTTTTGTAATTCAATTCGAATTTCAAATGTCAAACTACCAGAAGAGATGAGCTAAAAACTGAAAACAATGAAAATATTTTATGTAGGCTTATATTTTAAGGTTTTACTACTTATATAGAGAGAATTTCTGAGTAATACAATATACTGTCTTTGAGGTAGCATTATGACAAATGTTGATGAAATGCTTCCTTACGGATCTGAACTTTCTTTAAATAGAATTGAAAACAGCAAAGACAGCGAGTGGCATTTAAAGTTTGAAAATGTTCAATATTCCCCTGTGAACATTATTTGCTCCCTGGAGAAACATCATGTAGATTACATAGTGCAAAATATGGCTTCACTTTAAGAAAACCCTTCACATTTAATACTTTTCCACATAGAAAAGTAAATTTACTTTTTATACTTTGGAGGATTCTGGAAATGTTTTCGGTTGTCAGTAATTGTACACACACACGCACACACACAAACGCATGAACGCACACATAACAGTAAAATATTACCACTGCCTTTTGAATTGTGAATGTAAATGTCTTTCTAACCATAAGTCAACTTACTTAGACAATATATGATAAAACAACCATGATTTACATATTGGAGCTTGGGAAGTAGAAGGAAAATAAAGTCAACTCTCATGGTCTCTTCTCATCTATTACATAATCCAGTAAGCATTCTCAAATTCTTCTTTTTGTATCATTAAGTGTAGACAGTTAATAGCATGCCACAATCTAGTAACTCATATAATATATTTGGTATCTTTCTGATTAGATTACAAACTTTAATAATCCAGTTGAAGGAAAGGAATGTTTATCCAATCTCGTCACTACTATAGTACCTACAATACTTGGCTCCTATAAGCATTTAAGTTAGAGATGCTTTAGAGATTATGTTTTACAGTATTATATTTTATATTTAGTGTGTTTTGAGAAATATGTACCCTATTAAATAAGATTTTTAAATTGTAGTTTTAATTGACAAATAAAAATTGTATATATATGTTGTGAAATATGTATACATTATGGAATCACTAAATCAAGCTAATTAACATATGTAATTACCTCACCTCAAGTAAGATTTTTTAAACCAAGGATGCTTCAACATTAGCAAATGCATTAGGATAATTCACTATATTAATAGATTAAGAGCAAAAAAATTCTAATTTTCTAAATTCTAAAAAGATAGTCCATGAAGTTGGTCAGATACATTTATCAAATTGGTGGTTTTGCTCTGTACCAGCAACAATCCATAACATTGTGATGGAAACATACCTTGAAATATGCATAGTTGTTTGTGGAAGGTAGAACAAAACTAAACCTGCATAATTTTTTTTAATATACACTTTCTTATTTTGTTGGAACCAGTGTTATAAAGACATCAGTTCTTCCAGATTGATCTGAAAACACAATGGAATTTTCATTAAAATTTCAATGATTTTTTTTTAAAACAGAATTTTTCGTCTCAAAGAGTAAATTTGTAAATTAAGTAGCTCAGTGAAACCTAGCATATAAAAAGGTGACATTTCAAATCAATGGGAAAATAATGAAATAATTATAATGATTAGTAGCTACATGGCAAAACTTAGAATTAATAAATTAGAAGTTTTTTTTCTCCTACTTATTTTCTAGAATCGTTTGGGGGTTACACATACAACAAAGTGTACTTATCTATAATATGTAATAATCTCCTTTGTATCAATAAGGAAAAGAATGGAAAAATGAGAAGAGGCATTGTGAAATACTCCTCAGCTTCAATCATAATTAAAGGATTTATAAATTAGAATAATAAAGAAATTCCACCTTATTTTTGGAAGACATTCAAATATTATTAGTATTCTAAACAACTTAAAAATTGTTGTTTGGCATTTAATAGTATCTATCAAAATTAAAAATTCATATATCACTTAACACAGCTTACTTTCACTTGACACAATCTTTTAGCAATCTATCACTCATAAATACTAGCATTAGTGCAAATATATATATTTACAATGATATTTGTTCTAGCATCATTTGTGACAAAAATTGAAAACAACATAAAATCTGTCAATGGCGGGGGGAAGAAATGTAAACCAAAAAAATAGAATAAGAGGTAGAAATAAAAAGAGTAAAGTAAATTTACATATATTCATTTGAAAAATGTCTGAGATATATCATAAAGTGAAAATGCCTGTGGAGCTAAACATGTGTAGTAGGATCCCTGTTTTGCAGTGGTTATCTTTTGGGTTGTAGGTAATGAAAGAGCATTTCCTTTTTACAATGTATATGCCATTGTTTGATTTTATGACAATATGTGTTTGATACTATTTCAATTACAGCTAACATACATCTGTGTAGTGTGGGTAAAAAGCACACACACACACACACATGCACACATGCACACACACATTACAACAAATAAATTCCAAAGGAAAAAATAAAGAAATGCAAAGTCATGGACCCTGGTAGCCATGTGACGTGTGCTTGCGTTTCAAAGAAATGGAATGATTAGCAGGAAGAACTTTTAGGCCCTGCATTAATTCAGAGATAGATGATCATTTATCAACTAGGGAATAGAGTAATGAGAAGGGGCTAGATTCTATAGATATTTAGAAGGCAGATGAAACATGATTAGATAAAAAGACAAAGAAGCACCAACAATAACATTCAATAATAACACTTGGAGGCTTATTTTTTAATTAATTAATTATGATCCTCTGCCTGGATTATAGGTATGACACAAAAGGTATTTTATGAGTCAATTTTAAGAAAAGTTCTGAAATCCTAATGATACTTACTTTCTGAGATCTTACAGTAAAGACATAAGTTCTTATATAAAAAGCAAGATTGAAATAGGGACTGTAATCAGATAGAATTCACAATCCTACTACACTTTTTTCAGTACTGGGTAATTAACTTAGTTATTAATCTGTTTTTGCATCTGAGTTATGGGGAGTCACCCTCCATTGCACACTCTTTTCTTTATTGAGCAGTTCACATGATACTATAAAGGTTATCAAAACTTGATAGATATGTCACTGCCTCGTGATATTCATTTTGGTTCTGTTCATGAGGCTGAACGCATATCAAAAGATAAAACAGATGCTCTTTTATAGACAGAAGGCAGTATGTTTGCAATTTAGAATGCCATTTTACTTAATTTGCTCTAAGATACAATCTCCAGTAAAATATGGAATAGAGTTCTCAAGCTGAGAATTTTCTAAGTCTACCTCTCTTACTTTATAATTAAGAACTGGGAAACCATCATCCTTCTTGGTTTTGAAGGTTCTGAACTGAGTGCTGCCCACTTGTCCTCAGGCAAGCATCTCACCAAATGAATAAAACAATCACTGCAGTATTGATGGGGCCTTCGAAAATATTCCAAATGACATCTCTGCAAGCCTTTCTTCTGGTTCGGGACCCGTACCATTCTTATCAGATGATCAAATAATTGCTTTTCTATAATTATTTTAATAGTTTAATTTGCATAATTCTCATAAATTATATTTGCATCTGAGAAGTTTTAAATCGAGAACATAAACTAAAAATAAACACATTTCTTTCTTTTTTTTCTTTCTTTCTTTTTTTTTTTTTGAGACAGAGTCTTGCTCTATTGCCAGGCTGGAGTGCAGTGGGCACGATCCCCACTCACTGCACCTTCTGTTTGCTGGTTTCAAGCGATTTTCCTGCCTCAGCCTCCCGAGTAGCTGGGACTACAGGCATGCGCCACCACGACCAGCTAATTTCTTGTACTTTTTAGTAGAGACGGGGTTTCACCATGTTGGCAAGGATGGTCTCGATCTCTTGACTTCGTGATCACCCGCCTCGGCCTCCCAAAGTGCTGGGGTTACAGGAGTGAGCCACTGCACCCGGCCTTCTTTCTTAAGAAATGCTAACTAATGAGAAGTGTCATTAAGTCGTGAGCCATTGACTTAAATCTCATAGGACAGAACTTTGATCGCCCAACTCTTCATTTAGTTTTTACTTTTATTTTTTTTTATATATATATATGTATATATAGAGAGAGAGAGAAAGAGAGCGCAACAATTTTTTTAATATAAGTAATTTGCTGGAATTCTTGCAGCATACATAGGAAACTTGTTTTCTTTTGTTATTACTCTTTTTCTGACCTTTTGTGAATTACAAGACCAACAGGTATTTTAAAAATCAATTTTGCTGTCATGGGCATATTTGGTATTAGTTTCATTTTATAATGCTGGCTTTATCTACTCTCCAAAAGCATTTCCCTTTTATGCAGAAAGTTTTACAAACGAGGGAGGGGCGGATGGCACTGTGATACCATTAAGAGCCCTCCCTGAACAGTAATGGGATACCAGAGTGAGGAAGCAAATCTCTGAATTGGCATTAACCTGACTGTCATTTGGAGACAGACCCAGAGGAAAGGATTTTTTAGAAACAACTTAAGAACAATAAGCATGTAAGGAAAAATATCTTGCTCTAGAAGCATAGTTTGAGAATATTTTGAAGAAAATGTTCACCAGGAGGCACTTACGTGTTTTTATTAACTCCTTATCAAAATTTAATGGGAACTTACTGTGTGACAAGTGCTATATAAGGCTTTGAAATTTGTATCAAGTTACTCACTAATTTTAGACCCACATTTCCTCCTCTGTAAAACCGAGATAGGCTTAACAGTCTTAGAGTTTATGGGCTGGGCAGACAGTAATGATTCTGGATGCTTATGAGCACTTATGCTGTGCTGGGTAGTACACTAAATGCTTAATGACTTATAATGTCTCAATTAAATGTTGTAAGGGTTCAATCTGGCATCGTTTTTCATCCCTAATTTATAACCGACGAAAAGGGTTTAGGAGGCGCCTGTGTGACTTAAATTCACATTGGTGATAAACTGTAAACCACCTGTGTGAATCATGTTTGTCTGGCTCTAAACCTGAAATCTCAACTGGTACTCTCATATGTTGATGACTTCTTTGGACATTTTTTTTAATTTTGGAGATTTATTTTTATTCTCTCTCAAAATACTGCAAATATAGTTTATATTTTTAAAATTGTTTTTAGACATGGCATGTGTGATACAAGACAGAGCAAGATATTTAGTTTGTGAAATTGCTAAGACTCCTAGCCAGAGACAGTAAGTATAGGTAAGTGACATAAATGGTTATATAATGAAACACATTTGCAGATGGGACAATATCTTTTTCCTAAAATTCACTGAAAATATGTATATGTAGGGCAGATTTTTTTTCTCTGAATTCTAGTGATTAGTTTCTATGCTTACAGCACAAACACTGGATTTTCTGACTTAACTACAAAAACCATTTTCTCTATCCCCTGACCCACAATTTATAATTTAAAACCCATTGGTATGCTTTAGGGAATCATTTGATTTAACTTCGGATTTAAGTTTATAAAACAGTGCAATCTCATAAAGAGAAGGAGCTTGTATTCTTATAGTCAAATGGTGACTAAAATAAGCCTAAAGCTATTAGGCTTAATGTAAGCAGTGACTTCTGATAAGCCTAAGACTAAACATTTTTGAGTATCATTTTTTTCTTGCTTCTCAAAGGACAGCTCCTTGACTAAATATTCCCTCAATGCAGTTTGTTTAACTTGCTATGCAGAAAAAGACCTGCATGGCAGCTGAAATATTGCTTGAGCATGTGACCTGATACACCTTTCTCAGTGTAGCCTCTCTCAGTAATTTCACTGAGATGCTATCTTAGTGAAGACTTCAGCTCTTTAGTCAAACCTCCTGAGTTTGAGTTTAGATTCTCTCATTTCCTACTTGTGTGACCTTAACAAAGTTATTTACTCTGTTCGTCTTTTGCTTTCCTCAGATATAAGAAAGAAAGAAGTTGGTAATGTTTATTTGATAACATTGTTAGTGAAGATTAAATTAAGTGATATAATTTATGTAAATTGCTTGGCACAGAATACGAGCTAAGTCAATGTTACCTATTATTATATGTCTCATTTATGTTGGTTGCCTTTTTTCATGGGCTACTAAGAAAAAGCTACACACATAAACATAAGGATCAGTCTATCTTCTACTGTGCTCATATTACTACAAAATAAATAGTTTAAGCAAAAGCTGGGCTGATCTTCTCTGTAGGGAAGGAACTGTGATTAGAAAATCTATTACTTACGGCTTTGTGACTCACAAGCCATCGATTCTCAGCACTAATTGTCTATTTGTTTGAAGAGTGGTAGCTCTTTCATTCGATTTCATAGTTTCAACCATCAAATGATGATCAGCTTGAATTTCAGTATGTCCTGAATTTCTTTCGAGGGCATCTTTCATCTTTAATAATATGTTTATCTCTTGACACAAAATTAAAGTACAGGCACTTAACATAATGTAAAAAGTTATGATCTTTGCCACATAACCATGAGCACGTTTTTGGTTCATGAGCTTGCTAACTACTTTTTCTTAGCTAGGAATGACACCCGTTGCTTACTATATAGCCATGACATTGATGTATACCTTTTGTAAATATTTTTTTCTCAGAAAGGAACCACATAAAATTAGAAACAAAGAAACAGATGAACATACTTTGATTTAGTGTGGAAAGGCTCTTTCTTGGTGCTGTGACTATTGAATGGATTATATAAGAATTTAGAAGAGAAATTAATTTTAGCACTGGGGATAGTAAAAAGATAACTGCAATATGCAAAAATCAGCCATTTTTATAACTGGGAGATTTCTTTAAAACATTCTGTAATCAAAAGCCAATAATCGTAAAGTAGTAAGAGGCAATAACTTTTTCCCACCCTAAAGGTTTCATAAGTATCTTTCTAGCTGTAAAAATGTATTTATACAGTCATATCTCACCAAAACTTCATTGTTAATGTGAGGTAATGAGCCATAGGTAAAGAAGATTAAAGATCACAGTGAGAGAAATAGTACATCCTTCCTCAAGAGGCTAAGGAACAAGTTTACCAGCCCCAAAACGTACTCCTAGGACTGAACCTAAATGTCTGTCAGTATGTGACTAGTAGGGTCTCTTGAAGTGATTGGGGTCTAAGTTCCTTAGATGGAAGTGAACAAAAAAACTAAACTGAACTAAAAGCTCTAAACCACTTGTGTCAAGCCAAGTTTTTCTGTTCTATTCTCTCTAGGGCCCTCCACTTCTCATGCAAATCATTTTGACCCTTGAAGCGGTAATCCTACAAATAGACACAGCCATAGAGGAGGAACAATGATTAATTTGTTCATCCTAGTCACCTGATCAATTATTCTTGTGCATGAAAGTATATAAAAAATGCTCATTTGTATTTAAGAGAGATGGGCATACTCTGTTCTCTTGTAGTTCTTAAGGGATGTTTAGCTTATGCCACTGGATTGTCTGAGATCAGTCAATAGCTTTTCGGTGTTAGGAATAGTCAAACTCTTCTTTCAGCTCTTGGGTAGTAAATGTACAAATTGTAAGAATTTAGGAGCACAGCAGTGGGGGAGTTCCCTTTAACTGTTTGTAATTCCTATAACTCTAGTTACCATTTATCCAGTGTTTACTATATATTAGGTCCTAGAGCAAGTTCTTTTTACATGTGATTTTGTTTAATCTTCACAACTGCTCTGGGAATTGGGCATTAATGTTACATTTTACAGATGAGAAAACTGACAGAAAGGATAAATAAGCAGCCCAAATTCATACAAATGAAACAGAAGCAGAACCAGATTGGGTTCCAAACCCAGGCGTGGGCTTGATAGGAAGTACTGTCCTCACACTCAACAACCTTTCTAAAACCTTTTCTATTTGACCCTATATGCCAAAAATGAATTTGAGTGTTTCCCTTTCATTCTATTTCAGTAGTTTTCAACCCAAATAGTAGTATGTTTACAATTTAACATGCATGGCATTTTTCATGGAAGCAATCAGTAAGAGTGTGGGCAACGGGAAAGACAATGACTGTCTCCCAAATCTCTCTTATTACCTGCCCAGTCCAATTTGTATCATTTTACCACCTTGGGAAATAATACTGAAGATCTCTGTGATCCTTTATCTAGGATCATTTTATATGTGTGTATATATATATATGTAATATACATGTATTATGTATGTATGTATAATGATACAGATACACATGATATATATTCTATATGTACACATTAGCTATATATACATGATATATATACATGATATATATGAAAGTGCTATAATGAGTAAAAAAACACCAAACCTGGAATAATTTTCCTGATTGGCTTGTCACCCAACGAAAGAGCAAGGAACAAAAGATGAGTAGTTTTTACCAGAAAAATTACGAAAAGAACAATTTCAGAATCTGTGATACCAAAAGAGCAGGCAGACCTAGAAAGAATATCAATTCTTTTTTCTTTTGGATAGCATGAAGATAAGTTATGGAACACGGAACTTGTAATTTACTTAAAATTTGCTTAGGAACTACCTAGTGTTACTGAATTGAAGACTCAGTTTCAGCCTTTCTCTTGTTAGATTTGGTAAAGATTCTTTCTCTACCTGACTTTCAAAGGATATTGAAAAGCTACTGGCACATGAACTATCTATGTTCAATGACGTCTAAAATTATTTGTGTGAGGTAGTTCATCACAGTGACCTTTCTGGCATTTGGAAAACAGTAGAGTGCCAGTGTTGACCTGAAGCCTCTCTGTAATGAATATTTATTATCTCCAGCCATGGAGGAGGAGACTTAGGAGGATAGAACTGAATGGGAGGGAAAAGCACATTTGTCTTTTTCAGAGTGGCACAAAGAAAGCCACCCAGTTGATGAATAAATTTATGCATTACATGGCTCACTTCAGATGCCACACACTGATGCACTTCAAATCGATGTGCCGTCCTTCCAGACTAACCTGTTGTGTGTCCAAGGTGAGATGTTGTTGTGTGCTTGCAAGAACCAGACTGGGGCATATCATAGACAGGATCAGAACATTTTTCAGTGATATATGTAGGAGATTAAAATGTTATCCATCATTGTTGACAATGTACCTTACAGTGTGCATTTTCCAGGAATTTAGAGTCAATGGGCAAGATGCTTACTGCCAGAGGCTGCTCATTTGTGTTGGACAAAAGTATAGCCCAAACTCCGAGAACTCTAGGGGCAGGAATGATGGCTTCTTAATTTTATGATGCCTATTTCTAAGCAAGTGATCTGGTACAGGGTAGATGTTTAAGAATATTTGTGTCGAAGAGGCAGACCCATTGCTTTTTCTTTTTCTCTGCTAATCTTTTCTATTCTTCAAAGTTCAGGCCAGGCATGGTGGCTGACACCTGTAATCCTAGCTCTTTGGGAGGCTAAGGAGGGCAGATCACCGGAGTTTGGGAGTTTGAGACCAACCTGACCAACATGGAGAAACACGGTCTCTACTAAAAATACAAAATTAGTCATACATGGTGACACATGGCTGTAATCACAGCTACTCAGGAGGCTGAGGGAGGAGAATCACTTGAAGCTGGGAAGTAGGGGTTGCAGTGAACCGAGATTGCACCATTGCACTCCAGCCTGGGCAACAAGAGTGAAAGAACCAGCTGTTTCCCATCTTTCAGCTGTACGTTTCTTTTTGTTGCCTTTATTTCCAGGCAGATGCTTTCCAAATGCACTCCCACCTTGCAGTGCCCCACCAATCACTCTGCCCTGGAAAGTTCCAGGGCACAAAGGAAAACAGATGTTTTTTTCCCCAAACTGCTACAACAGCAGTTGCAGAATTGAGTCTCATTGACCATTGACCTAGCTTGAATCATATGGCAATCCGTGAACTAGGAAGATGAGATATTCTAGGCAGTTGTATCTCACATGAACACCTCAGAAGGGGTAGGTCAGTACCATCTGAATGACATGAACATGGTATGGGAGAGGGCTGATTTTCCAAAGGAATTATTGGTTTGCTATGACTACAAATGGATGCTTTTGGACAGGTACTATAAAATGAACTTACAAGAGGTTCTGACATTGTATAACTGGAAGACGTGTTTATTCAGTAGAGGTCAGAGCAGAGTTTCTATAAGAAGAAAGCTATGTATGCCTTAAAAAGAATGATGCTCAGCTCAACAAAAGCAAAGGTAGTGACCTCCATTTTCTCTTACACTGATAAGTTCCCAACCAACCTTATTAACTGCTTGTTCTGTGCCATTGCTAGGCACTGGGAATATAGGCTGAATATGACAGACACAGCCTCTATTTTAATACAATGCATAGATCACTGGGGGAAATAGCATATGAGAAATTACGATGGCCTGTTATAAACACTGTTCCAGGAGAAATATGAATTGTTGTGACAGTATATTGGAAGGCATCTAACCCAGATTAGAATGCGAGGGTAGAGGATGGCAGTGAAGGTGAGGAGTCTGTCCTTAAACAGGAAATGGCATATATTTTAGGACCTAAAGAATGCAAAGGAGTTGTTCTAAATGAAGAGGAGAAGGGAACGATCATATAGACAGAAGAAACCACTTATGCAAAGATCTAGCTCTTAGGGAGCCTAGCAGATCAACCAAATTAAGGAAGTGCAATATTCAGAAGCATAAATGGTGAGCTTGGGCAGGTCTTCATAAGCCATATGAAGAAGTTTGAACTCTATGCTGAAGGCTCTAGAGCACTACTGAAGGAATTGTAAGCAGGGTTATGCAATGGCCAAAACTGCATTTTGGGAAGCTGTCTTTAGCAAAAGTGTGGAAAATGCTTTAGAGGTAATAAGGCCAGACGAAGTGAGACCAGTTGTAATAATCCAGGTGAGACATGATGGGGGCCTAAATACGGTGGAGGCCGTGAGATATAGACAAATGAATTCATTACATGGAGTTTACATAATGCAAAGTAAGCTCTTTGCTATGAACCTTAGATCTCCCTTTAGGTTTTCAATTTTATACAAAGCCTAGTATTTCTGTAAAACTAACAATGAAAATAGTGAGCATTACTTTCAGTTTTCTTTGAGAGAAATAGGGTGGGAAGATGAATTCATGGACCAACACTGTGGGAGGCCTTTCTCCCCAGCCGGCCTGCTCCAAGACTGTCTCATCTTTGCTCTGCTTTTGTAGTTGGTAGGTGGGTCATTTCTCATTGGAGAAGTGCGCAGTTACACTTAACCACTTGTTGGGGTATCTAGGGTACCCTAGAGAAAGGGATTTAGTAAGAAAGAGTTCCCAAAAGAAAAGAAATGAACACAAGTTGATGACTTCTTTTTAACTTTAGAGTGAATGGTAAATACCTGTGGATGTCTCCAGAAAATAAATCTCTCTCTTTCTAGATAATTTTGTGCTGGTGTTTTAAATCTGGGAGTGCTTATAAAGTACATGTGATAGTCACTGAAGCCATCCATTTTAAAAAAATTGATGGATTGAACCAATTAAGATAGGCATAGTCATAATCAGGGTGGGCATAGAACATATTAAGAGAAAGCTCTGCTTTTTAAAATTCTCTCTGTTTTTGAGCTTTAATTTATGGCAATTTTCTCAAGCCACATAACAGTTATATTTGTAAACATAGAATCCTCTTTAGTATACCAATGGGTGAAAATCACAGGGAAGCATATTTATTACAATTGTAACCATCCAAAAGTGCCATACCAGCCTTGCCAGGTAGAGATTTTTGTTACTGGAAGTATCCAAGCAGAATTTGGGTTACCATCTGTCAGGGATTTGGGAGAAAGACTTTTTTCATTAAAGAGAAAGGTTGGAAAAAGAATGTAAAATCATAATAATCCTACCACTTTTAAGATTTCACTGTATTTCCTAGTCAAAACCATAAATATATTTATGTTGTATTTTAAAATAGCAATGATTTCTATTTTTCTGTTACAATACATTTGTTCTTATCCCATACCACATTAGAATTTTTCCAAACTTTAACAGTAGGCCTTTCTGAAGCAGAATGCTGAATCTAGGATTACAACATGCATCGGAGAGTTATTCATGTTAAGTCTGTTTTAATTAGTCTCTTTTTTATAACACTGTTTCAATAAGGAGATCAGGCCAGGATCTTACAGAAAATTTCATCTACCGTTTTGTTTTTTGTCCTCCCCTATTACCCTTCTGCCCCAGTTTCATCTTAATTTTTTAATAATGAATCATTTTCTTTATTCATTCAGAATTATTTTTTGAGAGGCAATTGTGTTAAGTTCTCTGTTCATCCCTGGAAATATGCAGAAGCAAACATAGAGGAGTCTTGTCTTCGTATAGCTTGCAGGCTAAGAAGAAATAAGAAAAAATGGAGGAAGCTGCATAACACAGAGACATCAATTATAAATTATAAAAGGCACTGGTAATGGTGTTTGATGCAATGTGTTATCATGTCTCAAGGTGTGTTTTGAAGAATTCTAATTCCCCACTAGTTCCTACTCATTACACAGTCAAATGAGTTTGAGAAATGCTGGGTTAAACAAGATTAAGAAATTTCTTTACTGGAGGACTTACTGTAGCCATTAAATTAATGTGCATGGCAAATTTCTAAGAAAAAATAGAGAATGCATGTAACGTTCTCCTGACACATTTGATCATGGCACATATTTCTGGAAAAACATCTTAGTGGAACTATCATTGTGTGGAACACATTTTATCTAGGCTGTTGATATAAAATCCTAGCACAGACAGGTAGGAAATATTCTGTGAAAGTCAATGACTCTGAAATCAAATAGAACAGTTGCTGCCTAGTTTTCAAAACTTTTTGTAAGTAACAATTAAATATGGAATAAAATATCAAACCTAAAATAAGTTTGATATTATTTTATTAGTCTTTTCAAACTTCAGTGTTATATAAAGCAGACTTCATCTATGGGTTTGTAAGCCAGAGGGGGCATCTTTGGATAACTATGACATGCAGATTTATAAAGTATGGATTTTTAAAATAAATTCTATAATTATGCCCATGCCTTTGAGGTACCAACTTTTTCGATTAGAAGTTGCAGATTTAATACTGTATTAGGGAGAGTCACAGTGCTCTAACTAGATTTGAATGGCCAAAAGCTCAACCTAACTCACATAGAGAAGGGAGCTACGATATTAAAAATCATGAAAGATGCTCCTTTCTGCCAGGAGACAGCCTCTGGGACAATATTGAGAGAGAAGAATTAAAGTGAGAAGAAATGATGTTGGATTTTGGAAATTTTCACAGGTAACCACCTTGCTACAAAGTTATCTGAATTAAACCAAAAAGAACAGAAACAATAGTTGGATAGATTTAGCAGAATCCTTTTGTAGGTCTCCTTTGCAGAAAGCACAGAGGTTCATCTTCTAAATCGCTGAAACCAAGAAACACATGCACAGCTACCGAGAGATGTTTGCAACCCACATCCCTGGCAAGTACTTTAATGTTGAATGGGAAAGTTTGAAGGCAGCAAAACTTACTGGTCATACTATAGCTGAGAATGGGGAGGGAGTTTAAGATTGGGGACTCTCAGGCACTGGGGTCTGTCCTCAGCCAGTCTTGAAGTGGCTGTGTGGTCTCAGGCAAAATTACAAGTTTCAGGGTTTCAATTTTCTCTTCTTTAAATTTAGAGGATTGGGCTCTCAGCAGAATAAAAGCCTCCCATTTCTACGTGTTGGACTCCTTGTGATGATTGAGGGATTTAGGACCATCGACTGCTTCCTCGATCATGGGAAAAATGAATTTTTCCTTTAGCTAAGTCATTCTAGTTCCAAACTATGAATTTTCCATTTTTGTTAAGATCTGAAAGCACATTAACCACTCTGCCTTCAAAGCCTTGGGTCAAGATGTATATGAACTTTTCATAAGAGTATTACCATATTTGTATTATTAATTTCTCTTGAATGGGTTAAAGCTAACTATTGTTAATACCATGTTTTTGATGGAATGAACTGTATGCATTCTTTTGCTTTGGATGAGGCTAGATACTGTTACTCTTTGCAGAAAAATTATTCACAAAATAGGGCTATTCTAAGTGATATTTATGCCATGTATGGAAGTCGGTAACATATGTTTAAGTTGTCATTTACAGCTTAACTTTGGGGAAGTCAGAAATTTATTTTGGTGTAAAGAACAACTCCATTTACCATATGGTCCTGGTACCTCTGTCTATGGCAATTTCTTTTTAGAAGTAAGTATGAGTAATAATTAGAAGGAGGCCTATTGAACAGAAAGTACTGAAAATGACAATAAGGATTGCATGTTGATTTCCTATGTGTGCCAGGCCTTTATATATTTTACCTCTCATCATTGCAAAGATTCTGCCAGTTGGCTTCTTCACTTGTGTGGCCACATCTAATATGGGATTCCATTCATCTAGTAAGTTTTAATCAATGTTTTCAGGGAAAACTAGATTTAGTATACAAAATGCTGTGCTTAAAAACTGGGCCCATGTATCATGCCTGGCATGGCACTCGTTACATATCAGATAACTGCAAATTTGGCTAAATGCATTTGTTGTTTAATAGATGTATATTTTTGTCACTGATATTTATATAATGTTCATATGAGTTTTTCGTCTGTTGTATACCTGTTAAACAAGAATGAAAGTATACATTTACTACTGATTTAAAATCCCAAATCTTTAATTATCTTAGTTGATAATGAGAATGTTTTCCCATCATTTTCCTTTAGATACACTAAAATAAGAAGCATTGCCACATTCACCCTCAAACTAAACTTTTATGCATTTCTTAATGGATATCAAGCATTTTTTAAATTTTAAGAAGTACATTAATGGCCCTAATTTGGCCAGGTTTACCATTTCAGTGATAAACAAATTGCTTCAACACTTATTCCTGGTAAACATGTTTTAAATCAACTGACTCAAATCATCTTGAGAAGTAGGTGAGGTACAAAATATAAAGTAGTAAAAGAATGCTAATGAGTTTCCTTGGCTCAATACAAGAAAAACAATAGCTATCTTATTAAAAATGGCTGTTATTTGTTTCCTGTGTTTGTTTAAATAATTAGCACCAATACCAAACACTTTCTTTATACCAGACACAGAGTGCTATACCAGACACATCTGCTCCTTAATTCTTACAGTAATCTTACATTGTAGACATTACCTCCAATATGCAGAGACTCCAGGATTCTCCTTGTTGGCAGCCACACAGGAAGGTAGTCAGAAAACCTATTATGACCTGTGAGTTTAATAGATACATATCTCATTAATATATTTATCTATTTGCTGTATGTAAAACATTATCTATGTTATTATTATCTACATGTATGTTACTAGCTTCTGTAATCAACCCCCAAATTTCAGTGACTTAATACAATAAAAGTTTGTTTCTCACTCATTAACAGCCCAGTGATATTGCTCTTATTTTAGCAAGCAGCTTTCCCCTGTGCTGTTACTCAGGAACTTATCCATTCCATTTTGGGGGCTGTGTCATTCTTCAGGGTCATAGAGAGGAAGAGAGAGGACCACCGTTGTACTGACTAACATTCGATGGCCTCAGAACAATAACAGTGAGGTAGTGGTGGTGGCGGTGGGGAAAGCTGAGAAAAAATAGTCCCAGGTGTAGTGGTCTCACAGAATATAGGGATTATGAAGTCTGTGTGTGTATGCATGTATACATGCATACATATACTCATGTGGTATAAGATAGTAAATTTGTAATACTGAGAACACTGCACTGAAAAAGGCACTTTATAAAGAAGGTTGAGTGCGTTCATGGTTACTCTGCTATTTTGAGCTACTTAAATTTTCTTCATTATAGTTTTTCATAGTCTTCAAATTTTTGGTGATTTGATGTAATGAACATCGAAAACCATCATTTTAGAAGCTACTGAAAGTCATGTCTCTATATCATACAGGCAGGACTGGAGTGAGCTAATTAGGGTGCACAGTATAAGAAGTATTGTGTGCATGCTGACCTCGCACCTCTAGAAGATAAGCTGTGTGGTGGTTGGGAGGTAATACTCACCAAAGGGGACGGTATGCCACTTCAACCCTGAAAACCCTGGCCTGTGTGTGCACTCAGTATATGTAAAGAATATCTGATATAGACAGATACAGTGATAAAACTTTGTGCCCAATGCCTCTTTGGTCTCAAATAAAAAGAAAAAATGTCTTTGCACCCAAAAGTAGTCATATGCATTTGTGTTTCATCTTGGTCCATCAGGTATCTCTTGGACGCATGAGAATTCTCTTGACTCAGCATATTTTTTTGTTGTTGTTCCAGCCTGGGTCTGTAAATTGGCCTTTATCTCAGCTTCTACAAGTTTATTAAAAGCATGAAAGCAGGGATATGTTCTTATTTTAAAATGTCCTTTCTTTTTACTACTGTCAGATCTCTTCAGAGCCTGCTGCTTCAGAGAGAATGAGCCTAGCCCATGGTGAGCAGAATAAAAATAAGCACCTAAAATATTGAAAAGGGTCTACGTAGCATTTTTTGTCTCTCTCTGCCAGTTTCCTCACACCTTTTCACTGCTTAGAGTGGAAGGAAAAAAATAAAATAGTCAGTTAAGATGGGACAGACTCTGTTCATCACAAGTATTCATGAATAAGACAGACTTATCTGAAGGGCACATAGTATGATGTAGTATGCATTGTACTCAACCATGAAAGATATTCATGGAGATCTATGTGGATATCAGTTAGTGTACCCAATCCTCACCCAATGTCTCTTGCAAAGTTATTCTTTTGTAACCAGCAAATTAACAAACTTTGTAGGAAACTCCATAAAGATCAGAAAGCACAAGAAGCATATTGTAAATAATTGTATTTTGATGTGCTTAATAATAATATGTACCTCTGGCCAATGTGTTGTAGGCAGAAAATGAATTATTAAAATTTGATGGCACAGATTTCAAAGATCATTTTCAAGACCATCATCAGATTTACCACATCTGGTCAAAACAGCAATTTATATCAGTGAGTTTATTTGGTTGGAAAATAGAATGGTAATATGTATGCAACCTTTGTAATTCAAGGTGAGGTTTAAAAATAACTTAATGGTGTTATGTCAGAGAGTCATAAATGCAATTTCTCTTACATGTCTTTCCTTTGTAGAGAATATATGTATTCCAAGTTAATTTTTTCCTGATCACTTTGAACAAGCCAATCTCTCTGCACCCTGTAGGAACAAAGATTTTGTGATTATTATGGTTTCTCTGCTCACTGTGATTTTTCAAAAGGAAAGGGAAAGAATAGTTCCAGTTTTTCTTATATTTAAAAAAAAAAATAGGAAAGTTTGCCATATAACTACGTAGAAATCCAAACTTATAAAGCAAGTGATGGTTTCTTTGCAAAATGATTCTGTGTTTACCATACATGAAGCTATAATTAACAAATGTCCCTAATATACTTTTTATTTTTTATTTATATATTATTATACTTTAAGTTCTAGGGTACATGTGCAGAACGTGCAATTTTGTTACATAGGTATACATGTGCCATGGTGATATGCTGCACCCATCAACCCATCATCTTCAGTGGGTATTTCTCCTAATGATATCTCTCCCTTACCCCGCCACCAGCTGACAGGCCCTGGTGTGTGATATTCCACTCTCTGTGTCCATGCATTCTCATTGTTCAGCTCCCACTTATGAGTGAGAACACGCAGTGTTTGGTTTTCTGTTCTTGTGTTAGTTTGCTGAGAATGATGGTTTCCAGATTCATCCATGTCCCTGCAAAGGACATGAACTCATCCTTTTTTATGGCTGAATAGTATTCCATGGTGTATATGTGCCATGTGCTCACGTTCCATGTAGTTGTGTGGTTTTGAGTGAGGTTTTTATTTTTATTTTTATTTTTTATGGGAGAAAGAAAGAGAAAGAAAAAGGGGGAGAGAGAACAGGATTCTTGTACTATTGCCTGGGCTGGAATGCAATCTAAAAATGGATATTAAAAACCTCTTTTATGCCAATAATTGTGCTTAACAATGGAGACGGGAAGGAATAAGGGAAGAAAATAACAAACAGCCAACCAATATTTCATTTAAGTCTGTGAAATGTTATGCAAATACTGAAGAGTGATTTACTCCCAATTATGTAGTCACTTTCAAAATAGGTATAATATGATACTGAGAAAAATGTATGTTCTGTGGACCTGGGGTGGAGAATTCTATAAATATTCACTAAGTTTACTTATTCCAGGTCTAAGTTCAAATCATAGATGTCCCTATTAATTTTCTATGTCATTGATCCGTCAAATATTAACAATGTGGTGTCAAAATCTCCCGCTATTCTTGTGCGGGAGTCCAGGTCTCTTTATAAGTCATTAAGAACTTGTCTTATATATCTGGGTGCTCCTGTATTGAGTGCATATATATTTATGATCATTGACTCCTGTTGTTGCATTGATCCTTTTACCATTATGTAATGTCCTTCTTTGTTTCTTTTAGTCTTTGTTACTATTAAAGTCTATTTTGTGAGAGACGAAAGTTACAACTCCTGTTTTGTTTTGTTTTGTTTTGTTTTTGCTCTCCATTTAATTGGTGAATCTTCCTCCATCCCTTTGTTTTGAGTCTGTATGTTGTTGCTTGTGAAATAGATCTGGATACATCGTACTGATGGGTTTTGACTTTTTATTCAATTTACCTGTCTGTGTCTTTGATTGGGGCATTTAATCCATTTAAATTTAGAATTCATATTAATATTTGTGAGTTCAATATTGTCATTTAATGCTAGCTGGCTATTTTGCCCATTAGTTGATATAGATTCTTCATTATGGAGATAGTCTTTACGTTCAGGGTAAGTTTTTGGGATGACTGATACTGGTTGTTCCTTTCTGTTTGTAGTGCTTCTTTCAGAAGCTCTTGTAAAGCAGGCCTGGTGGTGATGAAATCTCTGAGTACTTGCTATTCATGAAAAACTTTATTTTTCCTTCGCTTATGAAGCTTAGTTTGGTGGGATATGAGATTCTGAGTTGAAAATTCTTTTCTTTCAGGATATTGAATATTGACCCCTACTCTCTTCTAGTTTGTAGGGTTTCTGGTGAGAGGTCTGCTGTGAGTCTGATAGGCTTCCCTTTATGGGTAACGTGACCTTTCTCTCTAGCTGCCCTTAGAATTTTCTCCTTTATTTCAACCCTAGTGAATCTAGCGATTATGTGTCTTGGAGTTGCTCTACTTGAGGAATATCTTTGTGGTGTTCTCTGGATTAGCTGGAGTTGAGTATTGTCCTGCCTTACTAGATTAGGAAAGTTTTCCTGAATAATATCCCGAAGAATATTTTCCAACTTGGATTCATTCTCTTCATGACATTCAGGTATACCTATCAATTGTAAATTAGGTCTTTTCACATAGTCTCATATTTCTTGGAGACTTTGCTCATTCCTTTTTACGCTTTCTTTTCTAATCTTGTCTTCTCGTTTCATTTCATTAAGTTGGTCTTCGACCTCTGATATCCTTTCTTCTGCTTGATCAATTTGACTGTTAAAACCTGTGCATACTTTGCAAAGTTCTCGTATTGTGTTCTTCAGTTCCATGAATTCACTTATATTCCTCTCTAAGTTGTCTATTCTCGTTAACATTTCGTCAAACCTTTTTTCAAAGTTCCTAGTTTGTTTACATTGGCTAGAACATGTTCTTTTAGCTCACTAAAGTTCCTTATTACCCACTTTCTGAAGCCTAAATCTGTTAATAGAATGCACTTGTTCTCCATCAGGCCTTGTTCTCTTGTTGATGAGGAACTGTGATCCCCTGTAGAAAGAGAGGCATTCTGATCTTGGGTATTCTCAGCCGTTTTACACTGGTTTCTTCCCATCATTGTGAGTTCATCCACCTGTCGTCTTTGTAATTAACCTACTTTCAAATTAGGTCTCTAAGTGGACGTCCAACTTGTTGATTCCCAGCGCCGAAATCTGACCAACCCACTGCATTGGCCAAAACAGCAGCATTAAGGTTCGTGGTGCTTTTCTGCCTGGGAATCTCTGGTCTGGCTTCCCTCCTGAGTCCCTTCTTCAATCAGGTAAATGGGCAACTCTGCCTTTTTGGAGCCCCAAACCTCGACCAAAAGGGGGCCCAGTCCCGTTAACTCTGCACTTACTGCCACGCCAGGGCACCGGCAAAACCGCCACGCCGTCCACAAGAGTTGCCCTGGTGACCCATGAGGCTCCTCAGCTGGGAATCTTCTGGTCCATGGGTAACAAAACTTCGTCTGAAAGTGTGGCGTCTTTTCGTTCTGTGCACTCTTTCTGGAAGCTACAATCCTGACCTGCCAGTGATCAGCCATCTTGGATCTCTCTCTTGAGTGAGGTTTTTAATCCTCAGTTCTAATTTGATTTCACTGTGGTCTGAGAGACTGTTATGATTTCCATTCTTTTGCATTTGTTGAGGAGTGTTTTAACTTCCAATTATGTGATCAATTTTAGAATAAATGTGATGTGGTGCTGAGAAGAATGTATATTCTGTTGATTTGGAGTGGAGAGTTCTGTAGATGTCTGTTAGGTCCACTCGATCCAGAGCTGAGTTCAAGTCCTGGATATCCTTGTGATTTTTCTGCCTTGTTGATCTGTTTAACATTGACAGTGGGGTGTTAAAGTCTCCCAATATTATTTTGTACAAGTCTACATCTCTTTGTAGGTCTCTAAAAACTTGCTTTATGAATCTGGGTGCTCCTGTATTGGGTGCATATATATTTAGGATAGTTAGATCTTCTCGTTGCATTGATCCCTTTGCCATTATGTAATACCGTCTTTGTCTCTTTTGATTGTTGTTGGTTTAAAGTCTGTTTTATCAGAGGATTGCAATCCCCGCTTTTTTTTTTTTTTTTGCTTTCCATTTGCATGGTAAATATTCCTCCATCCCTTTATTTTGAGCCTCTGTTTGTCTTTACATATGAGATGGGTCTCCTGAATACAGCACGTTGATGGGTCTTGATTCTTTATCCAATTTGCCAGTCTGTGTCTTTTATTTGGGGCATTTAGCCCATTTACCTTTAAGGTTAATATTGTTATATGTGAATTTGATCCTGTGATTATGATGCTACCTGGTTATTTTGCCCATTATCGATGCAGTTTCTTCATAGTGTTGATGGTCTTTACACTTTGGCATATTTTTGCAGTGGCTGGTACTGGTTGTTCCTTTCCATGTTTAGTGCTTCCTTCAGGAGGTCTTGTAAAGTAGGCCTGGTGGTGACAAAAATATGGAACGCTTCACAAATGTGTGTGTCATTCTTGCTCAGGGGCCATGTTAATCTTCTCTGTATCGTTCCAACTTTAGTATATGTGCTGCTGAAGTGAGCATGCCTAATATACTTTTTAAAAGTAAATAGTTCAGCAGTAATTATTGTATTTACATACTTGTGCTACCAATATTGAGAACTCTTTTTCTTTTGCAAAACTGATACTCTATGTTCATTAAACAACAACTTTCAATTTCCCTCAGTCCCCAACTGCTGGAAACCACTATGCTACTTTATGTCTCTATGAACTTCACTACTCTAGGTACATCATATCCATGGAATCATATAGTGTTTGGCATTCTGTGACTGACTTATTTCACTTAGCATCATGTCATCAAGGTTCATCCATGTTGTATCATGTGGATGAATCAACATGTCAGAATATCCTATCTTTTTAAGGCTGAATAACACTCCATTGTATGTATCGACCCCATTTTGTTTATCCTGTCATCCACTGACAGACATTTGAGTTGCTTCCACCCCGTGACTGTTGTGATTAATACTGTTATGAACACGGGTATACAACTACCTCTTTGAGATCCTACTTTCAATTCTTTTGGAGATATATACCCAGAACTTGGCTTGCTGGATCGTATAGTAATTCTATTTTTATGTTTTTGAGGAACAACCGTACTGTTTTCCAAAGCAGCTGCACCATTTTACACTCCTACCATTAGTTATAAGGGTTCCAGTTTCTCCTCATCTTCATCAACACTTATTGTTCTTTTTTTCTTTTTGTTTGTTTATAGTAGTTATATATATGAAATGATAGATATCTCACTGTAGTTTTGATTTGCATTTTTGTAATGATTAGTGATTTTAAGAATCTTTACATATGTTTGTTGGTCATTCATACATTATCTTTTAGAGAAATGTATTAAAGTCCTTGGCCAATTTTTTAATCAGGTTGTTTGTTCTTTTGTTATGAGTTGTAGGTCTTTTTGTTTGTTTGTTTTTCTTAATATATCCTGGATGTTAACGCCTTGTTAGATACATGATTTACAAGTATTTTCTCCTATTCCTTAGGTTGCCCTTTAACTCTGCTGACTGACTGTTTCATTTGATATGCATAAGTCTTTAAATTTGATGTAATCCCATTGTGTATTTTTGCTTTAGTTGCCTGTGCTATTGGTTATATCCAAGAAATTGTTGCAAAATCCAATGTCTTGAAACTTTTTTGTGTGCTTTCTTCTAGGAGTTTTATAACTTTGGATTTTATATTTAAACCTTTAATCCATTTGGGTTTAATTTTGTATATGGTATAAAATAAGAGCCCAACTTCGTTCTTTTGCCTACAGTTATACAGTTATCTCAATACCATTTGATGAAGAGAACGTCTCGTCTGTATTGAGTAGTCTTGGCACCTTTGCTTAATAGCATTTATTTGTTTGTACATTTGAGAGTTTATTTCTGGGCTTTCTATTCAATTCCATTGGCCATATATTTGTGTTTATGCCCCTACCACACTATTTTGATTACTATAGCTTAGTTATAAGTTTTGAAGTCAGGAGGTGTGAGACTTCCAACTTTGTTCTTTTTCAAGATTATTTTGTTTATTTGGGGTACATTGAAGTCTCCTACAAATTTTAGGATACATTTTCCTATTTTAAAAATAAATACCATAGTGCCATTGAAATTTTGATAAGGATTGCATTAAAACAGTAGTTTACTGTGGATAGTATTGACATCTTAACAATATTAAGCCTTCCAAACCTTGAAGGTGGTATTTATTTTCATTTATTTGTGTCTTTAATTTCTTTCAGAATCGTATTATAGTTTGCAGAATACAAGTCTTTTGTTACCTTGGCTAAGTTTATTCCTAGGTATTTTATTCCTTTTGATACTACTGTAATTGTTTTCTTAATTTCCTTTTTTGTATTTCTCATTGATAGTGTATAGAAATGCAACTGACTTTTGAATGTTGATTTTGTGTTCTGTAACTTTGCCAAATTTGTTTGATAATTATAAGTTTTTATGGAATATTTAGGATTTTCTACATAGTGGATTATGTTATCTGCAAGCAGAGATTATTTCACTTTTTTCTTTCCAATTAAGATGCCTTTTCATTCCTTTTCTTGTCTATCTGCCCTGGCTAGACCTTCTAGGACTGTGCTAAATAGAAGTGGTGAAAGTGGATATCTTTGTTTTGTTCTGATCTCAGAAGAAAAACTTTCAGTCTTTTGAGTCTATTGAGTATGATATTAGCTGTGGACACTTTGTATATGGCCTTTATTATGTTGAGGTAATTTTGTTTTTAGTTTGTAGAGTGTTTTCATCATGAAAAGCTGATAAATTTTGTCAAATGCTTTTTCTATATCAGTTGAAATGGTCATATTATTTTTTTCTTAATTTTGTTAATGTGGTATATTACATTTATTAATTATCATACGTTGAACCATCTTTGCATTCCAGGAATAAATTCTACTTGTTATGGTGTATATTCCTTCTCATGTACTATTGAGTTTGGTTTGCTAGTATTTTCTTGAGGATTTTTGCATCAATATTCAATATTGGTCTCTAGTTTCCTTTCTCCATAGTGTCTTTGACTTTGGGATTAGTGTAATTCAGGTCACATATAACGAGCTTGGAAGTGTTCCTCATTTTTTGGATGAGATTGGAGAGGACTCATGCTAATTCTTTTATAAATGTTTGGCAGAATGCACTACTGAAGTCATCTTGCCTTGGGTTTCAACTGTAAGTTTAGGAATAATAATAATAACAGTAAAGTGAAGAATAACATTAGGCCACGCTGCCTTCCCACATATAGACATTGAAGAGGACTTTCACATGTCATATGTAATTGTGTGTCTTGGGGCAAAGTTCACATGTCATGTGTAATTGTGTATCTTGGGACATGTTACAGAGGTAGTAGTAATTCTATTTCACAGAAGCAAAACATGACACTTAGAGATATTAAGCTTCTCTCTAAAACCATCAGGTGTTAATTGATGGAGGTTATCCTCAAGCGTGCCTCTAACTTTCCAATTAACTATTCTTTTCATTGCACCCTCTCCCCCTCACCAGCTGGTATGTTGACATTTTGACTCCTCTGAATGCATATGAGAGGTCAACTTGAGTTTCACTGGTCACATTTAGTCCAGAACAGCCAGCTCTCAGAGACATTATAATTAGATGCACCCCTTGGAGATTGCTTTTATAATATTGGCCTAGGGATTTTGAGGTATGTAATTGACTATACCATGAAGTTACAAGCAGATTTAAAAACAGTTCATTTTGAATGTAGATAGGGAAAAAGACAAATGTGTTAAGGACTCTGGTATTATATCCGGCGTAATGTAATTTCCTTTTAATTATGAGTTTCCCAGAAAACAGATGATTTTCCAAGAATCACCAACTGCTTCTAAGAGAGCAAAAAAGTGAAAAGGGAATCACAGAACACATTGACACCTATTCTTCTGAAAATATGTTTCTTCTAGACTGATAATACTAATAAATAAACTGACTTGCTACCTCTTGTATATATATAATGTTTTGTTTCTGAACATAATGATTCTGAAGCATTAGAAAAGCTACATTATGATATTTTCTTAAATTAAAAAGTAACAACAAAATTCTCTAGTTCATAAAATTAGGCCCCACATTGTATGGAGGTATAGAAAGAATGAGAAACATAGGAAAGGGAGGAAACCCATTTAGGATTTTGAAATGAGTCAAGTTCTGAGGGAAGCTGAGCAAACCATCCTGATTGAATGTCATATCAAAATTGAGTTCATCTGCAAGATAACAGGAAGGAATGAAAGGACTGCTGATGATCTTCAGAAGGCCTGCCTCTCGAAAGCTATGGACCAGTCTTTATTTCTTTTTTCTTTTTTCTTTTTTGATTTTTGAAAAAATGTTTTATTGCACTTTAAGTTCTGGGGTACATGTGAAGAACATGCAGGATTGTTGCATAGGTACATACATGGCAATGTGGTTTGCTGCCTCCTCCCCATCACCTATATCTGGCATTTCTCCCCATGTTATCCCTCCCCAACTCCCTACCCCCCACTTTCCCTCCCCTTGTCTCCCCCAACAGACCCCAGTGTGTGATGCTCCCCTCCCTGTGTCCTTAGATCTTCCCCCAGCTCTGATAAGGAGGAGCAGATGTGCCATAAATACGTTATAAGGTTCTTAGAACTGGTCTCTTCCCCAATCCATCCCTGCTTTAGGGCCTTGGCACTGGCTGTTTCCTGGGCTTGGGACTTTCTTCATATCTGCATGGCTGGGCTTTTCTACACATTCACCTCTGCTCGAATATCCACCTCCTCAGAGGTCACCTCTTCATCTACCCTTTGGTTTTCTGATATCTGTTTACTTGTTTATAGTTTTTTTCTTCTACCACACTGATGTCTGCTGAAACAGGGGACCTGGTTGTCTTAGACCAAGATTCATTCAGCCCTTAGCACATTTCCTAGTCCGTAATGGAGACACAGCAAATTTTATTTGACTCTACATCTTAAAAAGTCAGCAAATACTGAAGTGCCACTTAGCACCTTTAACATGGCTGGAGACCCTGTCGGGTCTAACAGTGGCTGATGGTATTAAAAAAGGATTTTTCTGTTAATAATAAAAATGTATTAATACAATCTGGGTAAGAGCCACAGGAGAGAGGCAGATGATGCTATTTTATTTTCTAAGAATCCACCAAATCAAGCAGCACAATTCGGTTTGATTTTTAAGTAAAATCAAACCCTTATTCAAATGTTCTTTTTTCTTTAATCAAAATTACTCCCAACTTGGTGTCATACACATGAAACAAATGAAATTGTTAATTTGTGTTCCTTTGCTCTTGGTAGGAAATTTGTTGTTATTGTATTATTTTTCCTCCTCAAGGTAAGTAAATGTTGTCATCTTTAATGCTCTATATTCATGGAACCTGCCGCCATACTTATACTTTTTCTTCATCTTGGATCATGGCCTACTGCCTGACTTCAGGCATTTTGTAATAAGTTAGTTATATAAATGTCTGTCATCGTATTGTGTAGAAAAATCTGCCGAGTTTCTCTATAGGCTGGTTGCATTCAAAGGGACACAATCTACATAGCTTTAGATTGCTTTATCAAGCCAAATGTTTAATAGAGAATTTGGAAAATTCCCTAAACATTAGGACATAATCTGAATTTCCTTCTTAATCTGAACACAAATTACAGAGCTATTTTGAAAACTCAATATAAAAATAATAAGCTTCTCATTTTTCAAAATTTGACTTGGTAATTTGATAAATTAGGCTGTGTGAGTGTTGCTAATTATTTGGAAACTGAAATTCTTAATCATAGTCAAATAAACTTAATAACTTTACCCGTACACTCTCTACCATGTCTACGTTAAACCATATGAAATAGGTAAAATTCACATATTTTTAACTGACAAAAAAAAAATGTTAATTTTTATGGTTCAACCTAAGTGTTAAGTAATAGTTGTCACCATTTTGCTGAAAGGAATCTTCCTGATGGTATGAATTTAAGCTGAGCAAGTTTTAGTTTGTCAGACCTATTTCTCCAGTTGAATTATTTATGAATGAGCACATTGTTATAGGTACCACCATACATCCCTCTAGTTATTTTGGCTCTTCAGTGCTAAAGTATGCACTCTCCCAAAACAAGGGATTTCTTAATAATTTAACACAAAGTTAGTTGATGTAATTACCTTTTGTGTAAAATTATGTGTGTGTTTAGGAGTACGTGCATGTCTGCACAACTTCAGTGTTCAAATCACAAAAAAATTCTCAGGGACTGACACTCATCTCCTACCTCCCACCCAAGAAACAATTTACTTTATGTATGCCCCAAGTAGTTCTAGTGTATGACTGTGTGTGTTTGTGCACATGCGTGCACGTGTGTGTGTGTGTGTGTGTGTGTTTTGGAGGAAGGTGGAGGAGAATAGAAGCAATGTTGGCAAAGGATGGGTCAGAATCAAAACTGGCAGTGAGGTGGGTGTTGCAGAGGCGCTTGGCATAGTACTAAGAACATGGGCTAATGGTCTGAGAATCCCACAACCAAATCAGGTCTTAGAAAATTATTGACTGAGTGATATTAAAATTATCACTTTCCTCTATGTGTCTCAGATGTGTCACTTGGAAAATGTAAATAATGAGAATGGCATTAATAATAATACAAACATTTGTAGATTTAATCTGAGCCAGATATTCTACTAATCACTTTCCTTGGGTGAATTTATTTACTCGTAGGAACTATTATCTCCCTTGTTTTGTGAAGCATGATGGCTCAGGGAGGGTAGGTAGCATGCCCAATGTCTCACAGCAGCTAGTTAAGTGGTTAATCCAATATAAAACTTATAGTGCTATTGTGACGATTAATGAAATAATGCATGCAGAAAGCAAGAACCTAGGGACAATGTTAAGTATTAACATTAGGTACAGACTAATTAGAAGATAAAATACTCTAAAGCAATTTGAGATAAATTTATAGAGCAATAAAAAGCACACATTGATAGTGAATAAATCATATATACAAAGTACACTTTTAATGTTGATTATCTGATGAACTGAGTCCTCTGCTAGGAATCATATATATTAAGGTAACAGTCAGAGATAGCCAGTTATAGGGCTAGATTGTTTTAGCAATCCTTAGAATCAGTCCCATTATCACTGAGAAGGTAAGTCTATAATAAGATGCAAAATGAACTAAGGAACATAGTGGAAAAGCTCATTGCCTGGACCATGTGCATTTTAGTTTCGCATACAAGAAAATAATTAGTCACTTCTGAACTTGAATTTCCCTAATGGGTGATCTTAGGTGCAGCTTCCATGTCCTGAATGTGTCTCTAGCAATTAGTCAGGGCTGCTACCATGTGCTTCTTCCAAAATGCTGCAATTGAACATCTGGTGTGGTGGCTTCTATTAAGGGGGAGCTGAGTTTTACTTCATTACATTCTAGTTTAGGAGGTTGAGAATGAGGAAATACTACCATGACCTATAATTGGATCAGCAATTTGTGGGCTCAGATGTGGAAGACAGAGCATTTTAAAGAGTTAGGAATGTGGAAACAGCTTCGTGGGAATACTTGCATTCCTCTCTGAGTTTTGTTTGCTTTTGATAGATAAACTATGTCCTTCAGAAATCCTTATTCCCAGCTCTGGGACATTGGCTTTTAGAACTGGAGCAACTACGAAACACTGAGAGAACACCAGTAGCTCTGAGGGTGTTTGAAACAGGTACGAAAGAGAAAAAGTGAAACCTAGTTCTCAAATGCCAGTGAATAGAGACAACAAATTCCTTGGGGGATTCTGGAATAATGATTAGTAAAGAGGATTTAAAAATCAACATTTAAAATCCATGCAGGAGGCATGAAGTGAGAACAATGTGTCCATGAACAAATACTCATGAAGGATCACCTATGTAAAGATAAGATGCCTGGATCACTTAACGAAGAAAAGATGGTTTCTGACTTCAGGAGCATAGTACAGTAGTTTCCCTTTGTCTCAGGTTTCTATTCCCATGGTTTCAGTTACCAGTGGTCAACCATGGTCCAAAAAAACGAAATGCAGAATTATAGAAATAAACAATTCATAAATTTTAAATTGAGTGCTGTTCAGAGTAATGTGATGAAATCTCTCATCATCCTGCTCTGTCCCACCTAGAAAGTGAATCATCCCTTCGTCCAGCAGCTCAGTGCTGACTGTTCTATCTGCCTGTTTGTCACTCAGTAGCCATCTCAGTTAGCAGATCAGCTGTCACAGTATCGCAGTACTTGGGTTCAAGTGACCTTTATTTTACTTAGTTATAGCCCTAGAGCTCAAGAGTAAAGCTGCTGGCATTTTATTATTTTTTTTCTATTTTATTATTGTTGTTAATCCCTTACTGTGCCAGATTTATAATCTGAACTTACTGTGTTTACATAGGAAAAATCACAGTATACATAGGATTCTGCACTATCTGTGGCTTCTGGCATCCACTGGGGTCTTGATACCGGTCCCCCATGGATAAGGCGGGGCTACTGTGTAGTTTAGTTGGGAGATTATTCCCCTCACCTAAACAATCATTCTATTCGGTAGTGTTTGGCTTACTACAGAACATACATTAGAAGGCTTACAGGGTGAATGCTGATGTATAGGAGAAGTGGAAGAACTCTCATGGAAGCTTGAAGGATAGATAGGGTTTGGATAGAAAGGAAGGGCAACAATTCTCCATGATTAAAAAAAGAATAAAAGGAAAGAAAAGATGTGTCAAGAAAGGTAGAAAAGTTTAATTCAAGCAAAAGATCAGGAAAGTGATGGGTTGAAGGTAAGTGTAGTGTCAGAGATGCACAGAATGTCTGAGGGATCATCCATTCTATCTCAGATTGTTCACTTTGGTTGAGAAAACAGAGATGACGAAAGGCGAAGTGACTAGAACAGACTGTGAAGAGCTTTGTGAGGAGCTTGTACTTCATGGCCATAGTTTCTTTGAAAGCTTTTGCAGGAGAATCCATTGACTTGAACTTCCATTGCAGTGCAGAGGGTGCTCTTAGACTTAAGTAAGTGAACAGCTCTCTGTGTATATGTGAATAATGTTTACATCTCCTCTGAGTATTAGACAAGAAGCAGATATAAAGTCTTTACCTTAAAAATGAAATATTCTTTCCTGACGGTGAGGTGAAGAAGACTGAAGTTAGTGCCAGAAGAACATTTTGAGTTGCCTTTGTTCGGTGTTTAAGGGGAAACATAGTAGCGGTTTTCACTGATCAATGATGGTTATATGTTAGCTTCCCTGGAAAAGGAAAAATGGTGGAACAATTAGTGTTCTTACTTTTTGTATGATTCTAAATGAACCCCTTTTCAATATAAAAGAAATTTATGCTTTGTTAATAAGCCTAAATGTAGAGGCTTCTCATTTATTTGTGACTATGGGTAAATTTTCTTTCTCTTGATACTAACCTCTGAAATATGCATAAAGACATATTTGTAATGTTAGATACTAGTTTTTTAATGTAACACAACAAGTAATTATTTGTTTAGTTTTATTATAGAAATGATACACCTAACAAAACACAGATTAACAAAAATTGTTGAAAATCACTTGACATATCATCACACGGAGATACTACTATTAATATTAGATATATTTTTAGACGTGTTTTCTCAATCTATGTGTATGGTTCGTTCCCAGATTGGGTCATGTTGTGCATATTGTTTTGTAGTCTTCTCAAAAAGATAAGTTATAATGTTATGTATTAGTACTATAGTAACATCTATTCATGTCATAAATATTTTTATAATATGTATGCCTGTATGCATTTCATTATATATTTGTACTATGTTTCATTTACACAATTTTATATTTATGAACATTTATGTTTTTACTAATTTTATTTTATTGCTAATATAACAATAAGTATTTTGGGAGTATTAAGGTCTATGTGTTGTCTTTCATTTGTGCTTTCATATATTTTAATAGTTTTGGGGTTTTTTGTTGCTACTATGTCCTAAGCTCTGTTTTAGGCATAGGGGTACATCAGTGAATAAGCTAAGAAGGTTTTTATTTTCATGGAACTTACCTTCTTTTTTGGCGACATGAAAATACATGAGGAAACAAACAAATGAATATTATTAACTGAAAAAATATGATAAGTGCTGTGAACGTCATAAAAATAAGGGACGTGACAGGGATTGCTAGGACTGAGAGGAAGGGAAAACCCCACTGAGGAGGTGTGAGCTCTGAATTGAGCTCTGTGTCCCAGGAAGGAACCAGCCATGCTTGGGGACATAGGCTGTCAGTTAGGTTTTCAGTCAGTTGTAAAGACCAAGTTTGTAAAGTCTGAAGGAACTTGAAGTATTTGCAAAACAGAGAAAAGGCCAATGTAGTTGGGCTTAGTGAGTGGAGGTGAGGGAAAAGAAGAGGGAATAGGTGGTGAGATCAAAGAGGTAGGCAGAATCCAAGTTACATAAAGCCTTTAAGGCCATACTAATAAGCTTGGATTTTGTTCTAAGTGCAGTAAAAAGCTTTTAGATCATCTTAAGCAAGGAAAAGACATGATTTGCTTTACATTTCTGCTACACTGTAGGAGCAAGGGTTAGCCTCAAGGAGATAGTAACAATGGCTTACGTAACTTGTAAACAATAGTGCCTTAAACTAGATTGTTTAAAATTGAGACAGATGTAATAGACTTGTGACAATATTTGGAAGTAAAGCTGTCAAAGCTTGCTGCTTAATTATTTTCTATAAATATTCCATTGCATGCAAATCCAAATATCGGAGCAAAGGATATGCACATTTTAGAAATCTCTGTATATATTCCCATGTGTCCAGCATTACCACATAAGAGACAATTGCAGTTTTCTACCATTTACCAGAAAGTGTGCTAAGTATTGCCTTATACACATGACTAAGATGTAATCTTTACTCTCACAGCCTATGATGTTAAGAATGTACTTACTGTATAACTTAGGTCTTATTTTGGTGTTATTCAGATAATAATTTATGCATCAGATGTATTTTCTCCCATGAAGTGGTAAAAAATAAGTTAATTGCAAAAATAGTTTGGTATTCTAATGTTTGGAAATCTGTCCTGTTGTCATATTTTTGAAAAATTGAAATAGCAGACAAAAAAAAACTGAAATATTTTTCTAAAAATGCCTAATATTAAAACATTCTGTCCAGAATGATAGTAAAAGTTACAAATATGCTATGCTGAATAATTGTGGAGTTTTATTCACATGAAACTTGTGTTACCTTTAAATTAAATCACACTTGCTCACATAGTTTCTAAGTCACAGATTTTTACTACCTTAAAAACATTAACCTTGTCTTTTGAAAGACAGTAGGTCAGATTGTCAGCTTGAAACCTCAACTTTGATATAGCATAAATGAAGGAAATAAATGATGGTATATTAGACACAGTTGTTCTTTCAACAAGAGGTAATTAAGATGAAGTTAAATATTTTTTTCTTTTAAAATTATAAAAGCCTGAGAGCAGAGACAGAGATTTCTCTGAAACCATCTAATTTTAGAGACAAAGCCATTATCTAGAAGAACTCAACAAGCAAGTTTTATCACCAGAGCTCAAGATTTTAGTTCAGTAATGATGATTTTCAAAGCTCAGAAAATGTGCTTCTAATGGATAAAGCAAATTAAACAAACCATAGCTTATCACGAATGAAAATAAACTTTAAACTCTTGTCATTAAAAAAATAAGCTGTTAGGTGTCTTTATGTCTTTAAATAGCAGACCAAATGCATGTGAAACCAACCCCTTACCCTGCCATCTTATTCCCAAGTAGAGAAATGGTAGGGAAAAAGACATAGTTGTATTGACCATTTTTCCCACACACATAGCCATGCTTTAAAAGAAAAGAAGAAAACCTCTATTGATAATAAATGCTAAAGTGTCTACAGAAAAACAAAATGCATATGGAAAACATATAAATGAAGATAAATAAAGTGGAAGGGGAAGACTGAAGCTCATGGTTGAATAGCCATTCAGGTCCAGGTGGGGATAGAGGCCACTCACAGGCAACCTGTAGGCTTGAGACAAGGGAAGATGCTGCACCACACATACAGAATGAAGTTCTATAGCTTCAAGTGGCCAGAACAATGCCACTAGTCCAGAAAATGAGGGTAAATGGAAAGTGGTTCTCAAGAAGATATTTCTGTCTCTCTTTTTTTTTTTAAAATTATACTTTAAGTTCTGGGATACATGTGCAGAACGTGCAGGTTTGTTACATAGGTATACACGTGCCATGGTGGTTTGCTGCACCCATCAACCCGTCATCTACATTAGGTATTTCTCCTAATGCTATCCCTCCCCTAGCCCCCCACTCCCTGACAGGCCCCAGTGTGTGATGTTCCCCTCCCTATGTCCATGTGTTCTCATTGTTCAACTCCCACTTATGAGTGAGAAGATACTTCTCATTTTCTAATGATAAAACTCCTTCAATGGCTAATGTTAGTGTTTCCTTTTTTTGTTTGTCTTATTAGTATTTAAACATTGTCATTGAATGAATATGTTAATTCAGGTTGAGATGAATGAAGAGAAACTTAGAAAGTGTGCAAAAATACTCCACAAAAATGCAGTGATTATAGATATCAGCCTAAATATGTTTTTACTTTCCAAAATCCTAAAATATCTACCCAGGATATTTGTTTATTACAAAAGATAATAGCAGCTTCACAGTGTAGAAGCCTAGCAGATATTACCTTAACCAGTTATTCAAGATTAAGATGACCAGGAATTTTCCAGAATGTCATTTTGACATTATGTACACTTTATATATACTATTTGTATGATGGATACAACATTGCTTAGGTGATACATTGACCCAAACTGTGTAATCTCAATCTAATCATAAGCACTCATCAAACAAATCCAAACTGAAAGACATTGAACAAAAAAACTAACTGCTACTCTTCAAAAGTGTTAACCTCATCGAAGACAAGGAAGCACTGAGGAACTGTCACAGGTTGAAGGCGAAGGAGCATAAGTATTAAGTGTAAGGTACATCTTGGGTTGGATCCTGGAATTTTTTAAAAAAAGGGCATTATTGATATGAGAGACTTTTTAAATAAGGTCTATAGTTAATATTATTATATATGTCAATTTTCTGGTTTATATTGTTTTATAGCTTTGCAAAATGTTAATCTTAGAGTAAGCTATGTAAAAAGTATGCAGAAACTCTCTGTACTAGTTTTTATTTCAAAATATAAAGTTAAAAGAAATTTAAAAGGTAATAACATACGATATGTGTGTATATTCAAATATCCTATAACAAGAAGTAAATTTCCGAATTAAAAAAAACAAATGTTCAAAGAGCGTGGATAGGCACTTTACAGAACAACAACCTTAAAAAGATAAGAAACACACATTTTTCACGGTAGGTATTTTTTAGAACACTGAGCCAGAGAGACAGGAAAAGTTTAAATCTTGGCAATAGAAAACAAATTTTAAAGACAATAAAAGCAAAAACAAAATTATTTAGACATATAGAAGATTTTCTTTTCTATTTTTTTTTATTGCACTTTAGGTTCTGGGGTACATGTACAGATCATGCAGGATTGTTGCATAGGTACATACATGGCAAGGTGGTTTGCTGCTTCCATCCCCTCATCACCTATATCTGGCATTTCTCCCCTTGTTATCTATCCCCAACCTCCCCAACCCCCACTGTCCCTCCCCTAGCCCCTCCAGCAGACCCCAGTGTGTGATGTTTCCCTCCCTGTGTCCATGTTTTCTCATTGCTCAACACCCATCTATGAGTGAAAATATGCAGTGTTTGATTTTCTGTTCTTGTGTCAGTTTGCTGAGAATGATGTTTTCCAGATTCATCCATGTCCCTACAAAGGACATGAGCTCATCCTTTTTTATGGCTGCATAGTATTCCACGGTGTATATGTGCCACATTTTCTTTGTCCAGTCTATCGTTGATAGGCATTTGGGTTGGTTCCAGGTCTTTGCTCTTGTAAACAGTGCTGCAATGAACATGTTCATGTATCTTTATAATAGAATGATTTATAATCCTTTGGGTATATACCCAGTAATGGGATTGCTGGATCAAACTTCTTGGTCCTTGAGGAATCGCCATACTATCTTCCACAATGGTTGGACTAATTTACACTCCCACCTACAGTGTAAAAGTGTTCCTATGTCTCCACATCCTCTCCAGCATCTGTTGTCTCCAGATTTTTGATGATCGCCATTCTAACTAGCATGAGATGATATCTCAGTGTGGTTTTGATTTGCATTTCTTTAATGACCAGAGGTGATGAGCATTTTTTTCATGTTTGTTGGCCTCATATATGTCTTCTTTTGAAAAGTGTCTGTTCATGTCCTTTGCCCACATTTGAATGGGTTTGTTTTTTTCTTGTAAATCTGTTTTAGTTCTTTGTAGATTCTGGATATTAGCCCTTTGTCAGATGGATAGATTGCAAAAATTTTTTCCCATTCTCTTGGTTGGTGGTTTGCTCTAACGATTGTTTGTTTTGCTGTACAGAATCTCTGGAGTTTAATTAGATCCCATTTGTCTATTTTGGTTTTTGTTACCAGTGCTTTTGGTGTTTTAGTCATGAAGTCCTTGCCTATGACTATAGGCATATAGAAGATTTTTAAATGACAACATGAGTTTGAATATAAGGTCAGCAGAGCATTTTCTAGAATGGAATTATTTCATCCCTAGAAATGGCCTTGGAAATCACCTACTCTAAATGCATTGTTGTACAAATTGGGAATTGAGAGCCTATAACCAATTAGGGTAGCCTTGTCAGCCTGTCCTGGTGGAGCCCTATGTCCCTGTATATTCATGAAGGAGATTTAATTTGTAGCATAACTCTACCTTTTTTTTCCCTCCAGATGTCAGACAGCTTTTGTTTCCCCTAATTCCTAAGTTAATTAGCTACAGTTGTTCTTTTGACTTGGAGATAGGCTGAGATATTTGAAGGATTCCCTCAAGGTCACATCAGAGGAACATAGACGTACTGGGATATGGACCTAGATGTGTCTGACCCCAGAGACTATGCTTTTTTGAAAGCAGTTTAAACATTTATTTTTTTCTTTACATACAGAAAAATGCACTCACTTTGGTATACAATTCTGAGTTTTGACAAATGTCTGAAGTCCTAACGCCACCGCTGCTATTAAGAGGCAGAACAGTTCTGTTACCTAAAATCATTCTCTCATGCTTACCCTTGGGGGTCAACTGCATTCCAATCTTGAAGCCCAGGGTACTGTCCCTCTGTTCTTCATTCCTATAGTTTTACCTTTTTCGTGTCATACAAATGGAATGATACAATATGTATCCTTTTGAATCTGGCTTATTTCACTTAGCTTTCTGTATTTGAAAACCATTAATGATATTGCTTATATCAATAAGTTGGTTCCTTTTTATTGCTGAATAGTATTCTGTTTCAGGGATGCACTGCAAAGGGATACAAGTCTATCCCTTTATCTGCTGAAAAGCATTCAGATGGCTTCCACTTCTAGTTTAAAATGAAACTGCTATAAACATTTGCAGACAGGAGTGGGATTGCTAGGTTCATCAAATGTATGTTAACATTATAAGAAATTGTCAAACTGCTTCCCAAGTGACTGATAGTTTTGTATTTCCACTTGCAATGTGTGAGAGTTTGGGTGTACTTTCTCACCAGCACTCGGAATTCTCAGTTGTTTTTTGATATTTTTATTTGCACTTTTTTAATGAGTGTGTGGCAGGATCTCATTGTGTTTTTAAATTTGTTTTCCATAATGACTAATGATGTTGAACATCATTTTACATGCTTATTCACTATCTGTGTATCATTGGTTAAGTGTATGTTCACATCTTTTGCCTATTTTTGTTGGATTGCTTGAATTTTGAGAATTTTTATATGCTTATAAATTATGAATATAAGTTGTTTGCCAGTTATGTGATTTGCGAATATGTTCTACCAGCGTGTAGTTTTTATTTTCACTTCCTTAATAGTGTCTTTCCTAAAGAAAAAACTTTTGAGTTCTGTTGAGGTCCAATTTATCATATTTTTGTTTTCTTGATTATACTTTTAGGTTTGTATCTAAGAAGTCTTTGCTGAACCCAAAGTTAGAGAATGTCTTCTGTTTTTCTCTTAAAGTGTTATAGTATTACATTTTACACTGAAGTCGATGACACATCTGGAATTAAATTTTATATACAACATGAAGTATGGGTCAAATGTTTTAATCTACATATCCACGTATCTACTTGTATATTAATGTTCCGTTTGAATGAAACCATTTGTTATATAATGACATTATGCTTTCTCCTGTCTACTGCCTTTGTACCTTTATCAGAAATCAGTTGAACATATTGGTTCATGGGTGTATTTTTAAACTCTTCTGTTTTAGACTTTATGTTTCTATCAATACGACCACACTGTGGTTATGTTAGTAAGTCTTAAAATCAGTATAGTAAGTCTTGAAATACTACCACACTGTGGTAGCATTAGTAAGTCTTGAAATCAGATTGTGTGACTTTTCCAGCTTTGTTTTTCCCTTTCAAAATTGTTTTGGCTATTCTCTGTCTTTTTTTTTCTTATATAAATTTTTGTAATCACCTTGTCAACATCTACAAAAAAAAATTGTGATAGGGAGGATTTGAAATGAAATGAATAGCATTTGAGATGAAATGAAATAGCATTTAATCTGTAAGTCAGTTTAGGGGGTATGGACATCTTAAAAATATTCACTCTGTGAGGCCAGAAACATCTCTCTCTGTTTACTGAAGGTCTTCATACTTTTGTCTGTAGGGGTGTATGTGTGTGTGTGTGTGTGTGTGTGTGTGTGTGTGTGTGTATGTGTACATGCATGCTACTTTAAGGAGGACAAGAGGAAAAAGAAAAATAATCAAGAAACTTATATTTATAGTAGTATTTCTCACATTTTGATTCTTTCCTCAATCTTTCTACTTTGCATAGTCCTCAGGTAGTTGAGGTTTTATTCCTTCCAGAGTTTTTAGTTATAATTAGTGGAAGAAATAGCCTGTAATGGGCTTATTTTGGTATTAAAAATCAATTGGCTTTAATTTTAATTATGTAAATCCTTCTTGGGTGGTGATGACATGGATCAAATAGCACCCAGAATTGGTTTATTTGGGGTTTTTCAGTTTGAATAAACTAACTCTGAGACAACTTCCCAAAGGAGGAGTTGCCAAATGTAAAGGATATCCTTGCATTATTAAAGTACAAAGGATTTATCTCAGATGGGCAGGAGCCTAGGGGAAAGGGCAGAAAACAGGACCATGTTTTCTTTTGATGTGCGCTAACATTTAGTTAGAATAGGAGCTTCTTCCTTTCTTGATAGTGTCATGATGCATATTTGAAAATAAATGAAATGAAAATTGATGTGACAGTTTTCAAAGTTACCAGGGCCTGTCTGAGAACATTTTTTAGCAGGCACTGTCTTGCTGACAAATAACAGAAGTTAGCATGTGATAGAGGGTCTCACAATATTACCATTCATTTAGCCCAAAAGATAATACAATTTCCTGTGTCCAAACACATCTCAGCTGATTGATAAACTTCAGCACCTTCCAAACAGTATTATTTCTCCTGACTCTCAAGAGGGCTTATCAAAGAAGTGTAAGTAGCTTTCTCTTCTTACAGCGATAATAGTCAAAATTTCCATTTCGAATCACTAAATGTATTCTTCCAAGCACAATATTATTGCATGTTTTATTTTTTATGCCTTATTTTTAGATTATTTGTAACATAAGCACACACAAAAATATGTATCTGATCCTTTTTTTGTTTTCTAGTTATATAGTTCATGAATCTTAATCGTGCTTTTATTATAAATTAACATGGTCCTTTAGAGATCCTCAGACTAATTCTTCAGTAAAGCAGAGTGCTGCAGAACAGTCCAGAATGCTAACTACAGTAATCCACTAAAGTGAATTTCACCAACAACTATTGATACATATTTAGGATATTGATATATATTTTGTTAGGATAGAAGTTTGATTGTAAAATTAGAAGATCCTACACTGACTTCTGAGTGAGGTCAATATGTGTGTGTTCTCTAAGCCACAGAAAATATTTTAATATTTTTACAACAGGTTACATTGTTCCTATGAAAACTGTTCAATGTTATAGCAGACAATATGAGTCATATTTTAAAATGATGTAACCAAATTAAGATGTATAAATCTCAACAAAGGTTAGAAAAATGCAAGACTTCACTGAAATTGAAGTATATATCTTATATACAAAATTATGCAGATCCGTGCAGAAATCCACTAGGCATACTTTACTGTAGGTATATACTTTCATTCATTGGTTATTTGAGTCCTTGGCACACTCTAGCCTCTCAGGTTGCAGAGATAATTAATACATGATTCTAGTTTTTTAAAAACCCTCAAGTAGGACATTGTGAACTGATTTTAAAATAGAATTGTAATTATGCTTTTCAAATGAATATTTGGACCTTCACTTAGTCATTCAGATGAGAGTGAGAGAGCAATTACATTGTACCCATAGGCTTCTAATGGATAAAATATGTCACTTATAAATGCTTCATTCATAGTATATAGCTTTTTGTAGTTTACAAATTGCATTTGAGTTGTACATTTAATTTTCATAATAACTTTCTGATTAGATCGGGCATGTATTAAAAGCCCCGTTTATATTTAATGGAACTGAAACTAAAAGAAGTTATGTACATTTATCTCCTGGAAACTGAATTGGGAAATGATAGAATTGGTACTCCAAGGGCAGTGCTCACTTTACAGTAGCCAGCACACGGTGTCTAAAAGTTAGAGCCCAGCCTGCTTGTCCATAATGCTGGGATTGAAATTCTCATGATAAATTCACTGAGTTAATATTGTTTAGATAGCTGAGAAGCTTACATTAGCCTCAGTGTAAATGTCACCTTTTCTGAGAAACCCTCCTTGATTAGACTAGACTGATTATGATTCTCATTTACAAACTCTTGCAATTACTACCATAATAAGTTAGCCACTTTGTAACAATCTATTTTAAATATGCATAACCTTCTAAAATTTCATGGGGCTGATATTCTTGACTGCTGTATTTCTACTCTCCCTATGTATCACTCGCTCAAACATGTTCTTCAAACATGTCCAGCCTGTCTATTTATATTAGGACCTCTGCAGATTCCCGTCTGCTCAGCATGTTCTTTTCCTAAGAGCCAGTGGTCTGAGCTCCTTCTCTGGTCTCTGCACAATGCTAACTCCTAAGAGAAGCTTTTCATCATCATTCCAGTTAGATATTTTGCACCTTGATTTATTTGCTTCATAAGATGTAGCATTATTTGACATGATTCTGTTGATTTATCTATGCTTTGTTTTTAAATTCCCTGAGAGCAGGCATTTAATCTGTCATCCCAGCACCTCAATGGTTCCTGTCAAATGCTGGATACTTATTATATATTTAATGATTGAATGAATGAATGGAAGAATGAATTGATGAATTGTTAGGTTTGGATGAGCTAGTTAATGTTTTTAGTATGCATAGAAACAAATACATAATTATTTTTAAAATGCTATTTATGTCTCACCAAAAAGAGTCCTGCATACTCCACTTTGAGAAGCACAAATTAATCATTGGGTAATTATTCCTTGATATCTTTCTTCCTCAGAAATTTATAAATTTCTTGTGAATATATTCTCTTCACTTATGTGTTCATAGTGCCTACCATTGGGCCTGGCCCATGGTAGTTACTGGGCAAGAATGGGTTTAATAAATTAGTAATTGTCTATATGTGAATAGTATATGTTTATACTGTGTGGCTACATATATAAATTTGTTTTCTTGGCTGGGTGTGGTGACTTATGCCTGTAATCCCAGCAGTTTGGAAGGCTGAGGCGGGTGAATCACCTAAGGTCAGGAGTTCGAGACCAGAATGGCCAACAAGGGGAAAATCAGTCTCTACTAACAATACAAAAAATTAGCCAGGTGTAGTGGCACACTCTTGTAATCCCAGCTACTTGAGTGCTGAGGCAGGAGAATTGCTTTAACCCAGGAGAGGGAGGCTGCAGTGAGCCAAGATCATGCCAGTGTACTCCAGCCTGGGTGACAATGTGAGACCCTGTCTCAAAAAATTAAAAAATAAAAATAAAAAAATTAATTTATTTTCTTATTAATACTGAGATGTTTGCTTATCCCCCAAATCTTTTTGGGTGTGAACTAACCATATCTTTTTTCTCACATTTACAGGATTATACCTTGACAATGTACTTTCAACAAGCCTGGAGAGATAAGAGGCTGTCCTATAATGTAATACCTTTAAACCTGACTCTGGACAACAGAGTGGCAGACCAGCTCTGGGTGCCTGATACCTATTTCCTGAACGATAAGAAGTCATTTGTGCACGGAGTCACTGTTAAGAACCGCATGATCCGCCTGCATCCTGATGGCACCGTCCTTTATGGACTCAGGTCTGTTGTCCCCAATTCAAAATATACCTTTTCCTGAACAAAATAGCTGTTACTTTTCATTGGATGAAAATATTGTGCTATTTTTCGTACTCTTTCTTCGATTCTACTAAGAAACAGTTAAGCCTCCTATCCACTAGACATTCAAGAGCTTAAGGTAGCATGCTTACAAAGGGACTTAACCTCAGCTAAGACTACGCTTTTCTGAATTATCTTCCAATATTAGCTTCCTGATCCTAAAGCTGCTTTCTTTAAAGAATAGAGATAAACAATATCAAAATAGCTGAGGCACAGATTTTCTTTAAAATGGAAAAAACACTGTGAATGCCAAATAATTGTTTGAATGTGGCAGATACTGTGTTTTATAAATTCCTTCTGAGCTGCCTGAATGGGATCATGGCCTTCTGATGACTAGAAAGCTTATTGTAACCTTTCACCTTCCAAGGAGCAATCAGACTTGCAAATAATAAGGTAGTTATCTCATGTTTATTAATAGGAAATTTACACTCAAATAGACCTCTATGTCAGAAAATAATTGTGATACTTTGATATTTGGATGAGGATAATTTTGTAGAATGAGATGGTTTTTCTTTTAAACTTTACTCTGTACTGAAAGCATGGTTTTGTATTAAAAGATGGTTTTCTAGAAAAAGTGAAGAAAATATATCTTTTTCTGAAAACATTATAATATAAAGGGTTTCTCTTTATTAGAGTAGAAGAAATTCTAAACTTTGACATTTTTAGTTGCCTAATTTGTTCTGCTTTACATGAATATGTGGTTACCTTCTCATAATGTTGATAATAGTAATAGTATTCACTTATTGAACACTTGTTATGGGTCAAATATTGAGCTAAGTGCTTTCACACATTATTATAGTTAACCCTTACAACAACCTCATATATTAGCGACTGCTATTGTCTTTATTTTCAAATGAAGAAACAGAGGCTGATGCAATTTGCCAAAGATTACAAAGAAAGCAATCTCTGGAGATGGTATATAAACCCTGTTCCAAGTTCAAAGCCAGAGCCCTCAGCGGGATGCCTTCAATCCCACATTTTTCTTGTCTATTCTATCTCATTTTTATTTTCTGCTATATCCAGTTCCCCTGACTGATGCATTATCTTAGATCCTTAGATTCAGCTTTTTTGTTTATGACATTTGTAGAGAAGAAGGCATTTGGCCTTCAAGGGAGGGGGGATAAGAGCGGCAGAACGAGAGCACATTTGTACTCTGTGTCAAGTACTGGTGGTATAGAAATGAGTTAGATACAGGCACTGCTCACATGCGTGCCTCAGAAAAGAAGGAAATAGAAGAGAGAGAAAGCAAGTTGACTGGTAAAGTCTGAAAAGATTCTACTGAAGTGGTGGGCTTCGAAAGTACTAATGGAAAGCATTGTGTCCAGCAGATACATTATACTAAAATTATTACTTAGAATCAACTACAAAATATACAGTATCAGAGAGACCTTGATGAGAGAGAGAGACCATGTGTGCAGTGGAGAACAGGGAATGAAAAAGGATTGTAGTTTAACGTTTTTAAAAAGTTAAGCACAGAGGGAGATTAGAATCTAGAAGAAGGAGATAAGAATCTAGAAGAAGGCAGGAGACACAGAAATGATAAGTTACCCAGAGCAGACCCAGTGCTAGATGCATTTTGTCCATCATATCATTTCATCGTCACAGAAATAATGCAGAAATCACCCTGGGCTCTTCCTGTTTCTCCAGAATACCTATCTTTAGGGCACAGGATGTGTCATACTCTCATTTGTATACCCAATACTGACTAAGCACCTACACTGTAAATAGCAATGCAGTAAAGGTTGAGGATGTATTCATAAATGCATGTAGGCAAAGTTGAGTGGACAGGAAAATCAACAATCAGAATGCCTTTGGAATTGAGAGGAAAAGGGAAAGATCAATATTATAGATGATAAATTGGCTTCTTTATATTATTACTTCGTTAATCAAACAAAAAAATAATGGCCATTTATTCTTTCCATTCAGATCACCTGGACACCATTGTACCTTTAACTCATGACATTAGAAAATAATCATTGTCCCATCCCCACTTCCATCAAGGGCTATTGACAAAATATTCGGGTTCCTGAACACATCTAACATGCATAGAATTAACACTTCCCCACTGAGCGGGCTCATGAATGGTGATTGTTCTCTCAGCTGTATTGTTAATTGTGAAGGGGAGAATAATAAGGACATTCCTCAGGAAATATATAAATGTCCCATTCCAGTTTTAATGGGCAAATAGTAGAACAATTTCTTCCTTAGATGGAAATGTAATGTATATTAGATAGTTCTTTCTCAACTCCAGGAGGTTAATTTGCAATAGATAAACAAAAGGAATTCAGTTAAAGTTAGATATTTTTCTATTTAATTTCTACCTCTATTTTATATAATGCTAAAATACATTATTCTGTTGTTACTGCTGATTCTACAATACTTAGCCCCTCCTTCTACTTACCCACCCTGAGCCAGTAATTTTCTATTGCTGACAGTCTAGTAAGAAGTTTATTTTGTGTCTGTATTCCATAAAGCTGCATTGAAACAACACTTAAAATAGTGATAATATTAATATCAGTACCTAGTACTCATTAAAAGACTTAGCATTTACTTATCACTTTGCCAGAACTTTGCATATATTATCTTATTAATATTAACTTTAACCCTCAAAAATGGGTACCATCATTTTCTCCATCTTACATGAAGAAATGAAGGAACTTGCTGACAAAATTACACAGCTGCTATGCTGAAGAGCTTAGTTATCTGAAAGTAAAGACGTTGATCTTCACTCTTCCGTACCGCTTCTTATGTACTGGCAAGATGGAAATAAAGAATAGTAGGAATCACCTGAGAGCATGCAAGGAACAAAAAAGATTAAAAAGTGTTTAGATGTAAACATCTTTTATCAGGTCCATAAGTGCAGGCTTTATTCTGGATTGATAAAAATAAGGCCCTAATGAACAACGTGCCTGAGTCTTCTATGAAGGGTGCATTATTAGGTCCCGTGGTTCACACTAGCTCCAGTTTAGTAGACCACACTAGCTCCAGTGCTGTATGGATTTCTAAGGCACAGGAAAGATCTTTGTAAAGAATTTGGCAGTGGCAAAGTTTACTAGTCTGGATAAGGCATATTGAAGGGCAATCATGAAGACCTGAATATGGGAAACTGGCACAGGAAAAACTTTAAATATCAAGGCAGTCACCAAGAAATGGGGAAGAACTAAGTCTGTAAGCTGAATGTTTTGTGAGTTTAAGGCAAAAGCTAAGGGCTTAAACTTCTTTCCTATTAAGACAAACAAAGATTAGTGGGGAAGGTTAAAGGAGGGACAGTCTTCTATAGCATCTGAGTAGGCTTCTTTCATAGGATTTTCTTCAGTGAAACCTTCAGGTATTAAAACATAATAAAGATAGAGAAAGCAGTATTGAAAATATCAATGCTTATTAAATTTAATGGTAGGTAGGTTAAGTGTTCATTGTGTTCTTCTTTCAACTTGTCTGTTTGAATGTTTTTATAATAAAATTTGGGGCTGAGCATGGTAGTCCATGTCTGTAATTCCAGCACTTTGGGAGGTTGAGGTGGGCAGATTGCTTGACCTCAGGAATTCAAGACCAGCCTGGGCAAAATAGGCAAACCTTGTCTCTACAAAACATTCAAAAATTAGCTGGTCATGGTGGCATGTGTCTGTAGTCCCCACTTCTCTGGAGGAGGCTGAGGTGGGAGGATGGCTTGAGCCCAGGGGGCGGATGTTGCAATGAACAAAGTCACACCACTGTACTCCATCCTGGATGACAGAGCCAGACACTGTCTCAAAAAAAAAAAAAAAAAAAAAAATTGGAGAGCAAAATTTTATGTTTCAGAGGCCTAGGGACTTTGGTTTTATTATCTAGGAAATACCACTCAACATTTAAAAGGTCTGCAGCCATGGGACAATAGTTACCATCTCTTGTGGACAGAGAATCTTCTATACACACATCCTTTGAGTAGCTGTGTTGGAAGAAAGGGTCATCTCATCTTGGAGGATGTGTGACGCAGTGGGTGAGATCCATGATCAGGGATAGCCAGGCTAAGCCATTATACAGAGAGGGGTAGTCAAAGCTCTTCACTCAGAGCCTAGCTACCCTCCTTGTGAAACTTTCTTTCTGCAAAAGCATGCCCATTGCTTCTGATGGTACACAACAAGAGCTCTAAGTCTGCTCATGGTTATATTTTGTGCTTGGTTAGCAAGAAGTTTGAGCGTACACACCAGCTGCTTAGCAAGCTTGCATTAAGGTACAGTGGTCTTAGGATTTCAGGAGATGAGATGAAGATTTAGAAACATGGGCCCTTTTTTTCATAGACTACATTCTAACAGTTTTCATCCTAATTAGATCTCTGTTTTACTATCTCTAAAAGCAAAAGATTGCAGCATACTCTTAGTTATTCCTTGCTTTTCAGGATGAAAATCATTCCAGGGGCTCTGGGAACAGATTTCTAATGCTATGCAGATAGATAAATGGACCCAAATGGGCAATCCAACCAATTTCCTTAACAAAGAGTAATGATAATGAAAGTTGGGTTTTAATTTGGACTTTTGTTAGTGGCTTCTCATTGAACCTTAAGCATATTTTCCATTTTATTGTCCTCATTTATAGGAAGAGGGGTGAATTAGATGCTATCAATATTTTTACTACCCAGTCATTCTTTGAGTCAATGATCAATGAAAGTAAAATATTGTGAAATCTATCAGACTAAAAAATGAAATCATATAGTTGGAGTACACAGTAATTGGTGGATAGTAGGTTCTCAATACGACTTAATATTTAATAAATAAATGGAAGCATGGATGGGAAATTATAGAATTTTACTCTAGTTATCTTTTCATTGTTCTGTGAAGTAAGACACTAGTTTTTTTTTGTGTACAACAAAAAGGGTGGGACTGAGCAAGCGCATTGAAAGAAATGGGAAAGGCCTCGGCCAGGCATGTCTAGAATGCAAAAGAAAACTGCTAAAGAAAATTCAAAGGATTGTCAAACAATGTTGAGGACACAGACTTATAGTGAAGCCAGGTATCTCTAGCCATGGCATTTGGCAACTTGAAATCATTAGTAAGGAAATTAGATACCTGGCATTCTCCCTAAACCAAGCCTCCTCTTTTCATCATGTCTTATCACTCCTCTATTTTCTCAATTTTATTTTAAGAGCTTCAGGAAAAATTAAGTTACGATTTTTTTTTTTTTGAGGTGGAGTCTCACTCTGTTGCTGAGGCTGGAGTGCAGTGGAGCAACATCGGCTCACTGCAACTTCCACCTTCTGGGTTCAAGTAATTCTCCAGCTTCAGCCTCCCAAGCAGTTGGTGGGATTATGGGCATTCACCACCACACCTGGCTAATTATTTGCATTTTTAGTAGAGACAGAGTTTCAACATGTTGACCAGGCTGGTCTCAAACTCCTGACCTCAAATGATCCACTCACATCGGCCTCCCCAAGTGCTAGGATTACAGGCGCTTGCCCAGCCAAGTGCTATTTATTTAAAGCTTAAAATTACAGTTTGTGACCAAAGAATATTGAAATCCTTGAATACAAAATTCTCACTATCTTAGTTGATTTGGGCTGCTTTAATAAAATACCATAAACTGGGAGGCTTTGTAAACAGCAGAAATTTATTTCTCATAGTTCTGCAGGCTGGGAAGTCCAAAATGAAGTCATCACCTGATTTGGTGTATGACGAGGGGCTGTTTCCTGATTCATAGATGATGCCTTCTCACTGTGTCCTCACCAGGTGAAAGCAAGGCAAACTGTGGGCACTAATCTTGTTAGATCCTGGCCTCAGAAATTAATCATCTCCCCAAAGGCTCTACCTCCCACTATCATTACATTGGAAATTAGGTTCAACTCATGAATTTGTGGGACACAGACATTCACAAGATACCAGTTACCTTCACTCTTGGTCACTGTTGATAACTCAGGACAATCTAATTAAAAAATTAAATACTTCCCTTAATTTACCAAACTATTTAGAGATTTCCATCAAGAGATATGGCTAGATGTGGGGAATAATGTTTTCTTGGGAGTAACCCAGATGTAGATGTGGCAAAAAAAAGACTTTACCTTCCAGTTGACTAGGCAGAAGAAATCCTAACAATTTAAAAAGCAGATATTTCAAACAGACTGAAATGTAGTCTATTTCAAAATAACATTGGCCCAATTAGGGCCAGTCTTTCTATAAAGAAAAATGATATAGAAAATATAGCACTTTTTGTGTGTGTGTTGTAAGACAGTGTCTCACTCTGTCACCCAGGCTAAAGTGCAGTGATGCAGTCTTGACTCACAGCAATATCCACCTCCTGGGCCCAAGTAATTCTCCCCCTACAACCTCCAGAGTAGTTGGACCTACAGGCACATGCCATCACACCTGGCAATTTTTTGTTATCATTTTTGTAGAGGTGGGATTTCACCATGTTGCCCAGGCTGTTCTTGAACTCCTGGGTTCAAGCCACCCACCAGCTTTGGCCTCCCAAAGTGCTAGGATTACAGGTCTTAGCTTCTGTGCTTAGCCTAGAATTTTTTTTTTAAATTATTTTAGGTTCAGCAGGTACAAGTGCAGGTTTGTTACTTGAGGTATATTGCATAATTCTGGGGTTTGGCCTTCTGTTGAACCCATTACTCAATATTAAATAGGAAGCAGAATTCTATCAATGAAGTCTGCTGAAATGCAAGCAGGTTAAAAATCAGGTTTAATCTGGTATTGATATGCTCGTCATAAAGAAGGTCACATAGATATTCAGACTATTATTCACTTAAAATAGGATATTTATTGGGTCTCAAAAACTAATGAATACTTGCAATGGGCAGGAAGTCAGAAGGCCTGCATTGCTGTCCAAAATTAATGATTCTTCTGATCATTCATTTAAATGATTGCTAAATATTTCTTCTAGCTTCCCAAAGCCCGTTAGTTAATTCTGTGACTTTGGTAATATATGACATATATCCTTTTAGCACTTCCATCTCATTATGCATAAAACAGTGTTTTAACATATTTCAACTGCTCAAGAAACTGTATTTATCTCCTTAAAGAAAACCTGATTTATTAAGAAATCAAAAACATCATAACATTCAAATATACAAAAGAGCAGTCAACCTGAATTATCAATTGATAACATCTTTTTGTGAGCACAACAGTGCACATTTTTATTTAAATTTAGTATCTAAATCTAAGTTGGCTGTATATTATTTATGCCAAGTCTTTAATATCATATCATACTTTATCGCATTGAAAACTCTTCAACAAACACAGTAAAATACTTGTTCAATTATGAAATGATATATGTTTCTTATTGACTGTTTAGTAACTATAGTTCTTATGAAAATAAAATTACTCCAATCCTACCACAGAGGGATAAGCACTACCTCAGTCTTGCTGTGCATGCTTTTTAAGTATTTTTCTTTTAAAAAAGTACATATGGAGCTTATTATAAAAACCTTCATATTATTTTATACCTTTTTTATTAACAATGAATGTATTGTAAGCATGTTTGTCACATCAAAAAAATCCTCCTCACCATCATTCTTCAACCATGATAGGACATATTTAAAAGCATATTTCTTAATCCAATATAGGATATGGCTTATTGTTTTGATAAAAGCTGAAATACGTGGTTGTGGCTATCAAATGCAGGACTATTATTTAAAATTTACTTAGTATTTTAATGAGAAACAGGAAAAATTCTTTGTAACACAATTTATAATCTTATTGTTATGCTGTTGTAATTTGTAATCACATTAGTTGAAGAAATGGCTCAGGAGATATACTCCTATTGATTTTGTTAGGACAGTTCTTATCGAAGAAATGGCTTTCTTAACGTTCTCAGTTGTAGCTGACCCGTATAAAAATAGTTGTTTGTCTTTTAGCATGAGTGGGGAGGCCTAGATTTCACATGTATATTATACACCTTCCATATGTAACATTAGATCAGAAACTTGTCACTTCTGATTAAAGGCTCACATTCTTAAAGAAAGATTCAGCAGGAAGCAGAAGGCAATTCAACCACCTCCTGCTGTGCATGTTCTGTCATTGGGAAAATGGCAAAGGATAATGTTAGTCTGTAATGAATTCAGACAGGCAGGTTTTTATTAATTTTATCCTCTTCCTCTACTCTGAAAGTTTTACCACAGGATGACTGAGTAGTCATCTCACACTGAAATATGTTTTATCAAACATTAATATATCAATTTTTAACTTGGATTTCCTAATTCATTTTCATAGAGATACTGAGTGAATATATTTTGTCAAGCAGAACAAAAGAGATTTCATTAAGAATATAAGTCCTTCTGGCCAGAATATGAGAACCTATTCTCTAAATTTTCCCTGTCTTCAAAGCACCTGTCTCCACCTGTATGTGAAAAAAATGCATACGATGTACTGTTATGGAATGCAAACTCTTTAATGAGCTGCAATTACTTTTTAAAACAAATTATTTCCCATAATTGTTCTATAAGATTAAAAATAAGGCCGAGCGAGGTGGCTCACACCTGTAATCCTAGCACTCTGGGAGAACGAGGTGGGTGAATCTCCTGAGGTCAGGAGTTCAAGACAAGCCTGGCCTACATAGTGAAACTCCGTCTCTACTAAAAATACAAAAATTCGGGCTGAGTGCAGTGGATCACGCTTGTAATCTCAGCACTTTGGGAGGCTGAGGCGAGTAGATCACTTGAGGTCAGGAGTTCGAGACCAATCTGACCAACATGGAGAAACCACGTCTCTACTAAAAACAAAAATACAAAATTAGCTGGGTACAGTGGTGCATGCCTGTAATTCCAGCTACTAGGGAGGCTGAGGCAGGAGAATCGCTTGAATCCAGGAGGTGGAGGTTATGGTGAGCTGAGATCATGACATTGCACTCCAGCCTGGGCAAAAAAAACAAAACTCTGTCTCAATAAAAATAAATAAATAATTAAAATGTTTCTGAAAAGATTAAAAGTAAATATATTTAGAAGTAATTTCTGATACCTTCAAGTTCACCTCTTTTTTTTATAGCAAGGAAAAGGGAGTCTCAGAGAGTGAAGTAATTGTGCCTAACATCCTAGAAACAATGGCAAACCGCAAAGCAGAATCCTAAACTCCTAACTCTTAGCCTGGGGCTTGTTATTATTGTTGCTACTGCTACTGCTGGAGTTATTGAGTTACTTGGAGTCATCCTTGCCTAAATGATGTTAGAAAATAATTTAAATCCAAGTCAACAATAGTAGGATCAGAAATGCATCATTCTACAGCCTTAGAAATGGAGAGACTTGTATTTAGCAACCCTAGGATATAATCCAGGGCTCATTTCGTTGCAACATTTTGCTGGATTTTTAAATTAAAAAAAATAAATAAATAATACTTAAAGAGGAAAAGCAAGTCTACCTCTTTTCTTTTTTTTCTAAAATATTTCTGACCCATCATGTTCCGGTAGCCAATGGATCAACTTGAATATTGGCTAGATGGGTCCCTAGTTGTCCTCATGCCCATTGATTTCAGTGGAATGAAAGTTGGCTGCAGCAGCACTAAAGCCAAAGCTGTGAAGGGGATTGCTGCAAGAAAGAAGAATGATTGGAGACTCCAGAGGTATTGAAGTAGGAAAGAAGCTAGCTGTGCTCCCAAGAAAGGTGGAGATTTTGTACTTCAGGCCTGAAGAATGAGTGCAGTAGTGTTATTGAAATAGAACTTGTCTGCAAAGAGGAGAATGATTGAAATCCACTGAGGACATTTTATTCATGGGTTTTTGAAAATATCTATATATAGCATTGTTATACATAGCACATTCAAAGGTAATACTTGCATATTCCTGATTTCATTAGGAATAAACTCTCTGAGTCACCAGAATACCGTGAACACGGAAAGAAGCCAGGTCTTCATTTTATCCCACTTTTTCTTTTTCTTTTCTTTCTTTTTTTTTTTTTTTGAGCAAAGTATTTCCCAGTAGATGATTAAAATTGAGGGAGGTGTGTGTGTGTGTGTGTGTGTGTGTGTGTGTATCTTCATTTATAGGTATAAGGGTGTGTGTGTGTGTATGTCTGTAAGTGTATGTGTATATATGTGTGTGTATGTGTGTATGTGTAGTACACACACCCATAAGGGCATGGCTTTTTTTGTTTGTCTTACATTAAGACTGGAAAACAACAGAAGTGACTTCCGTTGTTTCAAACCTTGAAATAATGCAGATTGTTTTCAGCGTTAGTTTAATGATTAAGTTTTCTCTAATTATATTTGGAGTAACTTTTGCATCACTTTGATTTCATGAAATCAGTAAAATTTTTTGGCAGCTTTTGCTGGCAGCTTACTTGGCAAATGGGAAAAATACAGAGTTAAACTAGTATAATGAGTTCGCTTAAAGCAGAGTTTTAATTAGATAAAGACATTCAAAGCAAATGTAAATGAATACTTGAGTCAGTTATAGTAGTAGTAGTAACCTTTATTGGGTACTTTCTATATTCCAACTCCTGAATTATCTCATTTACATTAAATAATTTTGTGAAGCAAGCTATTGTTACGTCCATTTTATAGTTGAGGAAACTGAGCCTTTGGGGGAATAAGCAACTTGCTAATGAGTTTCAGGGCTCAGATTGAACTCAAAGCCCATGATCTCAGTCACTTCCTCAAAGTCTGAAAGAATGAAATCTCCATTCAAGTAGGTGAATGCAAGACTCTTGAGAAAGCAGGTACTGACAATGTTGTTGGATGAAGACTGAAGAGGCTAGATTTCCAAGGTCCCTTGAAAAGAACTGAGTAGTCATTCATCTCCCCTCTAGAGAGATGTCTTTTGTTTCATTTTGTTTTGTTTTGTTCTGTTCTGTGACAGAGTTTCGCTCTTGTTGCCCAGGCTGGAGTGCAATGGCGTGATCTCAGCTCACTGCAACATCCTTCTCCTGGGTTCAAGCAATTCTCCTGCCTCAGCCTCCCGAGTAGCTAGGATTACAAGCATGTGCCACCACGCCTGGCTAATTTTGTATTTTTAGTAGAGACAGGGTTTCTCCATGTTGGTCAGACTGGTCTTGAACTCCCGACCTCTGGTGATCCGCCTGCCTTGGACTCCCGAAGTGCTGGGATTACAGATGTGAGCTACCACGCATGGCCTCAAGAGAGATGTCTTAGTCATCATTTATTAATGGATGAACATGGCTTTATCAGTTTTAAACAAGACTCCGCAATAGGGACTGATGCACTGTTTCTGGCTAGTCCATTGCTTTTCTCATAAATACAGCACATAATGCATATTCCTCAGGTGTAACTTAATATGATCATTCCTTTTATCTATTATTCTTAAAGGGATTTCTCTTATGCAGCTACTTACAATTGGAAGGTCATCTTTGTCACGCTTTTCTGAACACCCAAGTTCAAGTAAAAGCTACATACAATATAGTTTGTAATTTGTGGTATAGAAATTTTGAAAATCTGTTCTATTTCACAGTTAAATAGTCGTATTGTTGAGTTTCAAAAACAAACATAGATGAGGGAAAACTGACCACTGAAAGATTAGATTAAGCCTCAATTTCATTAGTCAAAGGCACAAAACCTTATTGGAAGTTAGGAGGCCACACAAAGTGGTCTGCAGGGAAATTTCTCTGCATGACTTACTTCTAAGGCTCCGAGAGTTTCTGAAGGCCACCAGAGAGTTATCCTACCCACAGATTTTCTGCTGGATTGAAGAAACTCAATTTTTTTTAGATATAGGGTCTCACTCTGTCCTGGTCTGCTCATAGCTCACTACAGCTTCGAACTCCTGGGCTCTTGCAAACCTCCCACCTCAGCCTCCCAAGTAGCTGGGACTACAGGTGCACACTAGTGCACCTGGCTAATTTTTAAACTTTTAATAGAGACAAGGTCTTACTATGTTGCCCAGTCTGGTCTTGAACTCCTGTTCTCAAGCAATCTTCCTGTCTCAGCCTCTCAAAGTGCTGGGATTACAGGTATGAGCCACTATTCCTCTTCCCAAGAAATTTAATTCTTACTTTGTAATTCAAGAAGAAATTACCCAAATACCTGTACACTTTAATTTGAAGACTGCACAAACATCATACTCCCTTTGAGTTTCTTGATTCTATCTTGAGCACAATTAATCATTCTAAAAGGAAAATCAGAGAGTACTGGACCAGTAGCTGTTCTCTAACTGCAAAGCAACTAGAAAAGTACCTCTGGCTATCAGAATATTGGAAAAGATTCCAAAGTACACAAAGAAAATCTATACTTATTTTCTAGAATAAGTAACAGACAGGAGTTTCAGACTTATTTCCCATGGGGAGAAAAAAATAGAATATAAGATTAAAAAATTGCATAACCTATGGAAATTGCTGCCAAAAATTTTTGTTAAAAGACTTTTGGTAAAAGTTTTTAATCACTTGTTTTGCTAATGGATGTTAAAGGAAGATTTCTAGCTCATTCCTATCTGTTTATTTTGGAGGTCACAAATAAAGCAAGCTTTTCCTTGAAAAACTAAACCAGTGTAATAGGTTAATGACTGAAATCACATTCACCACATTAGAAAATGCTCAAGCTATTTTACTTCTCAGAAATAGCTCATTATCTGCACTCTTATGGACAGAATAAAAGGCAACAAAATGCTAAATGGCCATAAATCCCTAGAGAAAGATACTAATTCCATGTTGAATTGTTCCCACTGGCCATAATGGAGAAAATAATTAGGACTTTATATTTTAGCAGCTGTAACAGGCTGACAACTAAGAGAGACTATTGAAAAGACCAGGATAAAGACCAAATCTTCTAGCATAAAAATACTAGGAGGCATCTGTGCATTTTACATCATTGCATAATGAGGCCAAACAACATAAAAGTTAGAATAGCAGTGTTGCAGTGTGTTAAGAATATGGGATGGGGACCTGACTGACTTGTTTCAGTGTCTTTAGCCATGCTCCATCCTTCTAAGCTTCAGTTTCCTCATCAGTAAAATCGAGCTTAGTAGTTCCTGTCTCATGGGATTACTGAGGGGATTAAGTTACAAAAAATGCTTGCAAAGAATTTACTAAAGTGCCTGGAACATAAGTTGTTTGTAAAGATTAGTTGCTATTGCTAGCATCACTGCTGGTACCAGCCTTGACCTTTTCTGCATTTTCCATCATGGTAAGTGGGGGACGACTTTTTTTTTTTTTTTTTTTTTTTTTTTGTGAGAGAAAATGTTGGTGATAAATTCTTATTATGTACCAATACTGTGCCAGGTTTTGGAGATACAGGAAGAAAAATGACACATCCAGTCTCTGTGACTCAAAAACTTGAAGGCTAGTGGGAAAAGAAAATATGTTAACAGATGATGAGAGGTAGGATAGGCTAAGTAAGAGCCAAACTCTGGAGTCAAAGACACGGGGGTTGTTTTTACTGGCCGTGTGTCTTTTGTAAGTCAACTAACAACTCTCAATCCAAAATAATATTACCATTTAACTTACAGATATGTGGTCAAAAGTAAATAATAAATCATTTCATTTTTAAAGAAAAGGGAACTGAAGCTTAGACAAATTCAGTAACTTGTTAAAAGTTGCACAAATCCACATGCCAAAGATGGGGATAGGTTCCAAGTCTGTTTGACTCCAAAGTCTGTGCTTTTCATGATGATTTAATGGACTGAATGTGAAGAAATGACCCCTGCATGGAGTGGGAGGTGACAGAGCAGAAAGGGACATACTTAGAATTCTCATAAGAGGAATAGTTGAATGCAATTATTCACTTTGATTACCTAAATACTAGGAATGTCTGTATAGTGTTTCAGAAAGAAACTGGAAACTTATTAATAATCTCTAATTTAACAAAACAGGCACATTCTAGTTAAGTGAATCATTGAAGCTTTAATTTGTTTTTTCATCAGTCCATCCAATCAACGCCTGAGTGAACACCTCTTCCTGCTCTAGGTGGAGGATAGAAGGTACAGGAGTGAAAAGGCTACATGTAATCCTTACTCCAGAAGTTTGTACTTGCAGAAGGAAGGATATAAACTATCAGCAAAAGGGATATTTAATGATAACTATAGGTTTGCAAATTGTGATGAATTCAGTTATGGAAATTAAACATAATAATATGATAAAGAGTGACTGGAGGAAAATGTGGAATCCTACTTTAGGAGGTAACATTTGAATTGAAATGTTGTCAAACTCCGTGAAATATTTGAAGAGATTTATTCTGCACCAAATATGAGTTATCAATGGCCTATGACATGTGCCCAAGGTGGTCAACCCACAACTTGGTTTTATACATTTTAGGGAGATTACAAGGCATTAATTAATACATGTAAGATGTACATTGATTTGGCCCAGAAAGATAGGGCAGTGGGAGGCTTTCAGGTAATAGGAGGATTCAGATATTTTCTAATTGGCAATTGGTTAAAAGAGTTATTATTAATAGAAATGAATGTCTAAGTTATAAGGGGTTTTTGAGACCAAAGTTTTATCATGCAGATGAAGCTTCTAGATAATAGGCTTCAGGGAGAAAATTGTAAATGTTTCTTATCAGACTTAAAGAGTCTCTTCTATATGTAATTGCAAAAGGGAGGAGGCTATAATGAGACAAGTCCAGCTCCCCGTTCCCATCACAGCCTGAACTAATTTTTCAGGTTAACTTTGGAACACCCTTGTTAAGAGGAGGGGTACATTCAGATGGTTGGGGGAGACTTAGAATTTTATTTTTGGTTTACATTCAAAAAGCACAGATCTGAGGAATGAGTGTTCCAGTTAGAATGAAAGTACAACAGTCCTAAGGACAGAACAAACTCATGTGCTTGCAAGAAGATAAAGTCAGCTACTTGACACAGATTTTTATGTTCCCTCTCTTTATACCACTGCCTTTTAAAATTCTTTATAACTACATGTATTATGTATTTGTTTGCTATTTAATGACCTCTCACCACTAGAATATACGTTCCATGAGGGTAGAAAACTCTGTTTTTCCCCCTTTTGTATCCTTTTGTATCCTTTGTATCTTTCCCCTTTTGTATCTTGAGGACAGCATATCCTACAAGAGTCAATTTAAAAATATTTGCTGAAAAACAGCCAGCTAGCATCAAAATGGCAGGATCAAATTCACAAATAACAGTATTAACCTTAAATGTAAATGGGCTAAATACCCCAATCAAAAGACACAGACTGGCAAATTGGATAAAAAGTCAAAACCCATCGGTGTGCTGTATTCAGGATCTACATCTCACATGCAAGGACACACATAAGCTAAAAATAAAGGGATGGAGGAAGATTTACCAAGCAAACGGAGAGCAAAAAAAAGCAGGAGTTGGGCTGGGTGTGGTGGCTCACGCCTGTAATCCCAGCACTTTGGGAGGCTGAGGTGGGTGGATCACGAGGTCAACAGATCGAGACCATCTTAGTCAACAAGGTGAAACCCCGTCTCTACTAAAAATACAAAAAACTAGCTGGGCATGGTGGCACATGCCTGTAATCCCAGCTACTCAGGAGGCTGAGGCAGGAGAATTGCCTGAACCCAGGAGGTGGAGGTTGCAGTGAGCCGAGATCGCGCCATTGCACTCCAGCCTGGGTAACAAGAGTGAAAACTCTGTCTCAAAAAAAAAAAAAAAAAAAGGGCAGGAATTGCAATCCTAGTCTCTGATAAAATAGACTTTAAACCAACAAAGATCAAAAGAGACAAAGAAGGGCAGTACATAATGGTAAAAGGATCAATGCAACAAGAAGAGCTAACGATCTTAAATATATGCACACCCAATACAGGAGCAGCCAGATACATAAAGCAAGTTTTTAATGACCTACAAAGAGACTAGGACTCCCACACAATAATAGTTGAATACTTTAACAGTCTACTGCCAATATTAGACAAAGCAACAAGACAGAAAATTAACAAGGATATCCAGGACTTGAACTCAAATCTGGACCAAGCAAACCTAATAGACATTTACAGAACTCTCCACCCCAAATCCACAGAATATACATTCTTCTCAGCACCACATCACACTTACTCTAATATTGACCACATAATTGGAAGTAAATCACTCCTCAGCAAATGCAAAAGAACGGAAATCATAACAAACAGTCTCTCAGACCACAGGGCAATCAAATTAGAACTCAGGATTAAGAAATCAACTCAGAACTGCACAACTTCATGGAAACTGAACAACTGGCTCTTGAATGTTGACTGGATAAACAATGAAATGAAGGCAAAAATAAAGATGTTCTTCAAAACCAATGAAAATGAAGACACAACGTACCAGAATCTCTGGGACACATTCAAAGCAGTGTCTATAGGAAAATTTATAGCAATAAATTCCCACATGAGAAGCAAGGAAAGATCAAAATCGACACCCTATCATCAAAATTAAAAGAGTGAGAGGAGTGAGATCAAAATCTCAAAGGCTGGCAGAAGACAAGAAATAGCTAAGATCAGAGCAGAACTGAAGGAGATAGGGACACAAAACCCTTCAAAAAAATCAGTAAATCCAGGAGTCGGTTTTTTGAAAAGATCAACAAAATAGTCTGCTAGCCAGATTAATAAAAATGAAAAGAGAGAAGAATCAAATAGATGCAATAAAAAACGATAAAGAGGGTATCACCACAGATTCCACAGAAAAACAAACTATTATCAGAGATTACAACTCTATGCACATAAACTAGTAAACCTGGAAGAAATGGATAAGTTCCTGGACATTGCACCCTCCCAAGCCTAAATCAGGAAGGAGTTGAAACCCTGAATAGACCAATAACAAGGGTTTAAGTTGAGGCAGCAATTAATAGCCTACGAACCAAAAAAAGCCCAGGTACAAATGGATTCATAGCCAAATTCTGCCAGACGTACAAAAAGGAGCTGGTACCGCTCCTTTGGAAACTATTCCAAGCAATCCAAAAAGATGGAATCTTCCCAAATCATTCTATGAGACCAACATCATCCTAATACCAAAACCCAGCAGAGACTCAACAACAAGAAAAAAACTTCAGGCCAACAACCATGATGAACATCTATGCAAAAATCTTCAATAAAATGCTGGGAAACCAATTGCAACAGCACATCAAAAAGCTTATCCATCACAATCAAGTAGACTTCATCCCGTGGTTGCAAGGCTGCTTCAACATACACAAGTCTATAAATTTAATCCACCACATAAACAGAACCAAAGACAAAAACCATATGATCATCTCAATAGATGCAGAGAAGGCCTTCAACAAAATTTAACAACCATTTATGCTAAAACTCTCAATAAACTAGGTATAGATGGAACGTATCTCAAAATAATAAAAGCTATTTACAACAAACCCACAGCCATTATGATACTGAATGGTCAAAAACTGGAAGCATTCCCTTTGAAATCAGGCACTAGGCAAGGAAGCCCTCTCTCACTACTCCTATTCAGTATAGTATTGAAAGTTCTAGCCAGAGCAATCAGTCAAGAAAAAGAAATCAAGTGTATTCAGTTAGGAAAAGAAGAAGTCAGATTGTCTCTGTCTGCAGGTGACATGATTGTATATTTAGAAGACCCCATCATCTCAGCCCAAAATCTCCTGAAACTGATAAGCAACTTCAGCAAAGTCTCAGGATACAAAATCAATGTGCAGAAATCACAAGCATTCCTATACACCAATAATAGACTAACAGAGAGCCAAATCAAGAATGAACTCCCATTCACAATTGCTACAAAGAGAATAAAATACCTAGGAATACAACTAACAAAGGATGTAAAGGACCTCTTCAAGGAGAACTATGAACAACTGCTGAACGAAATAAGAGAGGACACAAACAGATGGAAAAACATTCCATGTTCATGGTTAGGAAGAATCAATATTGTGAAAACGGCCATACTGCCCAAAATAATTTACAGATTCAACGCTATCCCCATCAAGCTACCTATAACCTTCTTCACAGAATTGGAAAAAAACACCGTAAACTTCAAATGGAACCAAAAGAGAGCCTGCATAACCAAGACAATCCTAAGACTTCAAACTATACTACAAGCCTACAGTAATCAAAACAGCTTGCTACTGGTACCAAAACAGAGATATAGACCAATGGAACAGAACAGAGGCCTCAGAGGCAACATCACACATCTACAACCATCTAATCTTTGACAAGCCTGACAAAAACAAACAATGGGGAAAGGATTCCCCATTTAATAAATTATGTTGGGAAAACTGGCTAGCCATGTGAACAAAACAGAAACTGGACCACTTCCTGACACCTTACACTAAAATTAACTCCAGATGGAGTAAAGACTTAATCATAAGACCTAACACCATAAAAACCCTAGAAGAAAACCTAGACAAAACCATTCAGGACATAGGCATAGGCAAGGACTTCATGACTAAAACACCAAAAGCATTGGCAACAAAAGCCAAAATAGACAAATGGTATCTAATTAACTCCAGAGCTTCTGTACAGCAACAGAAACAATCATTAGAGTGAACCGGTAGCCAACAGAATGGGAAAAAATTTTTGCAATCTACCCATCTGACAAAAGGCTAATATCCAGAATCTACAAAGAACTAAAACAGATTTACCAGGGAAAAAAAAAAAAAAAAGAATTCAAAAGTGGGTAAAGGACATGAACAGACACTTTTCAAAAGAAGACATATATGAGGCCAACAAACATGAAAAAATGCTCATCATTACTGATCATTAGAGAAATGCAAATCAAAACCACGTTGAGATACCATCTCATGCCAGTTAGAATGGTGATCATTAAAAATTCTGGAGACAACAGATGCTGGAGAGGATGTGGAGAAATAGGAACACTTTTACACTGTTGGTGAGAGTGTAAACTAGTTCAGCCATTGTGGAAGACAGTGTGGCGATTCCTCAAGGACCTAGAAATAGAAATTCCATTTGACCCAGCAATCCCATTACTGGGTATATACCCAAAGGATTATAAATTATTCTATTGTAAAGACACGTGCACACGTATGTTCATTGTGGCACTGTTTACAATAGCAAAGACTTGGAACTAATCCAAATGCCCATCGATGATAGACTGGACAAGGAAGATGTGGCACATATATGCCATGGAATACTATGCAGCCATAAACAATGATGAGTTCGTGTCCTTTGTAAGGGCATGGATGAATCTGGAAACCATCATTCTCAGCAAACTGACACAAGAACAGAAAATCAAACATCGCATGTTCTCACTCATAGGTGGGTGTCAAACAATGAGAACACATGGACACAGGGAGGGGAGCATCACACACTGGGGTCTGTTGGGGGGGACTGGGAAGGGACAGTGTGGGGGGTAGGGAGGTTGTGGAGCGATAACATAGGGCAAAATGCCAGATATAGGTGACGAGGATGGAGGCAGCAAACCACATTGCCGTGTATGTACCTATGCAACAATTCTGCATGATCTGCATGTGTACCCCAGAATCTAAAGTTCAATTAAAAAATACATATAAAAAAGGCAGAAGCCAGTGCTAAATCTAATAAAGTTATTCAAAAAAATGATAAATAAATGTCAACCTTAAAAAAAAAAAGAAAAAAATATTTGCTGAATGAATAGATGGTATGCTTGAATCAGTAACTGCCATTTCTTCACAGCACTTTTCTACTTTACCAGTCTGACTCCTGACTCTGTTTATCAGTTTGTGGGATCTGAGGTTTCTGCAGGGTTTATCTCAAATTGATTTATTACTCTGTGTGTCAATGAATGCATTTCATGCAAAATAGGGTCTAACAATGAGGTAAATTAAGAGAAGTAAAAAGAGAAACATTAAATCAAACGGATATCATTTAAAACCCAATTATCACACTATTATGTTTAAATGAGGTGAAAAAATCTGATTGTCCTATCTAGTAGACAATGTGTGGCATTTCACTGTATTGGTAAGAAGCTTCATTAGCATTGAGACTGTGCTTCAGGTGATGTCAATTTCAACAGCTGATAAGAAGACATTTTAAAGATAGGATCAGGTACTGTCACGAATTCAGTTTCCCAAATTATAAATTAAATGCAAATATGAGTTGTCCATGTTAAAACTTCCATTGGCATGGAATTTTCTTGCGCTTTGTTGTCATTTGCCATCAGTGAAATATTCTTTAAGGTATACAGAAATGTCAAAGTAGAGGGAATTGTACTGTGATAGAATTTAGGTAACCCGTATTAGCCTCCTAGCATAGAATAAGTCAATGAGACAACACTTTCTAGTGAGAGCCAGGGCTTTTTGGAAACATGTCTCAGGAAATTCATTACAGCTAAGTTCAAAGGGATGTTCTCTTTTATTCACGATAATCAAATGTTCTATGCCTAAAATATATATAACTATTGACTGCAGAGCAGTGGTATCCTTTTATTTGGTTGGCATAGAGTATGTCTTTATGTAATTTGGAGTATCTTGCCTATCCTTCAGAGGGAATGTGTGTTTCTGTGCGTGTGCGAGCACATGTGTGTAAGGAGTGAAAGGAGAATACTGTGTGGGGAAAAAGAAAATATATTTGCCCAGAACGGTATTTTTTCCCAAATCTTAAGTATTTAAGCCAATTTGGCTGGACCCATAGTTGGATTTTCTCTTTGGGAAGTTAGACATAACATGAAGATCAGTCATATACCAGTGTAAACAAGGCTTACAATGTGAAAATAAGAAACACTTTTTCCCACCCAAACTGGCTCTTCTTAGCTAATTTAGTGTGTGAACACATTATATTTTTTACTGTTACACCAATATGATTCATTAATGGTTAATTTATGGAGACTTCTTAAATTACTGAATCTCTGTTCATCAGTCATCACCCCTGATGATGGGATGAGACAAACCACGTCTGGCACTTACTTGATGGTGATGAAGTTGCTGGGGATGAGAAAAATGCTGTGTCCACTGCATGGGTGGCCAGGGGCTGGGCAGAGCTATGCATTGAAAACACAGAGAGAAGAATGACACAGTTATGAAAATGAACTTTGCCTAAATTCTAAGCAGGAGAAAAACAAGTTTCAATCTGAGAGACCAAGTTCCAAATAATATGGATTGTCAGACATTCTGATTTGGGGAACCTCAAACTCTGGACTCACTTATGGAGCTGAATTAAGTCTGTGTCACCAAATAGGTTTTAGTTCTAATATTTAATTTATTGTGAAAACATCAGGCATCTTAGACAAGGAAGAGGCTATATCCCTGGGCTACTTTCCTTTCTTGTGATTTTGATTTTTTAGTTTTCTGCCCAGGCTTCTGTTTGTTCTATCATAAATGGGATCCTTGGCTCACCTTTGTTATTTGCAGTATTTTAAAATTATGAAAAAATATTATTGTTATTGAAATTATTATTGTTCAGTGACAATTTTCTTTAATTACAGAAAGCTATTTTATCCTTGCAAGTTTTTAGTTTCTGTAGGCATGGATAGAACAGAGTATAAAATATACATAGAACTAAATTTACAATAGATCATTATCGTTGTTGCTGACAACAAAGATTTGGTGGGGGAGAAGAATAGGAAGCAGGGAGGGAAAGGTGTATTTCTGTATTCTAGGTGCTGTCCAGCTATTGCAGACACAATTTTAGGTTCAGGAGAGCATCAGGTAAGGGCTTACCTCTGTAGATAGCTTTTACTTCAAACTAGGTACTGAAAGTGAATGTATTCCTTATATAAGCCATGACATCTCTGTGCTTCAAACTGTGGCTTTCATTTTCTCATTTTTCTCACTGCTTTGTGGTAAAGGGAACCAACTGAATCAAGAGAGATTTGGGGACACTAGACTTTTTGACGTCTTTGGATAGCACCATCTGCATGAACAGATGGGGGAACATGTCACAGGGCTAGAGGGGGACTCCAAGATCAAAAAAAAAAAAAAGAAAAGGAGAGAAATGAAAATGGAATGCAACGGCAGGGTAAAGCAGATTTAGTGTCAGCGGCTGGGAATTCTTTGCAACCTGACCCAGGTAGTGGTAACTGAATGGCTGCCATCTGTGGTGTCCAGGGGTCCCCAGGACAGTACTGCTCTGCCTTACAGCAGGCATATTGCTCAGCAGTCGGAATGGGCACATACCTCTGTTTCTCTGTGCTGACAAGAGGAGATCCCTGATGGTATCAGTTACAACTCCTCAGAGAGGATAGCATGATTTGGTTTCCATTAAGCTTTCCATGTGGCTACAGGCCAGCAAAAGGGCTGCCTCAGTGTCTTGGTGGAAGATTCTACACAATAGTAGATACATCATCATCAATACTTTCCCTCAATTTGACAAAAAGCATATACTTTTGCTCATGTTAGTTTACTTACTTACATGTTTCTTTATTTTTTTCATTCATCCATATGCTTATTCAATCATTCTATTTTTATTTTATTTATTTATTTATTAAAAATAAATTTGTATGGGTACATAGTAAGTGTATATATTTATGGGACACACGAGATGTTTTAATACAGTCATGCAATGTGAAGTGAGCACATTATGGGGAATGGGTTTTCCGTCACCTAAATATTTATCCTTTGAGTTATAAGCAATCCAGCTGCATTCTTTAAATTATTTTAAAATGTACAATTAAGTCACCATTGAGTATAGTCACCCTATTATGCTATCAAATATAGGTCTTTTTCATTCTTTCTATTTTTTGTACTCCATAACCATCCCCATCTCCCCCAACCCCAGTCAGCCCCTACTACCATTCTCAGCCTCTGGTAACCAATCTTATACTCTCTATGTCTATGAGTTCAATTGTTTTGATTTTTAGATTCCCCAAATAAGTGAGAACATGAGATTTATGTCTTTCTCTGCATGGCTTAATTCACTTAACATATTGGTCTCCAGTTCCATTCATGGTGTTTCAAATGACTCGATCTTATTCTTTTTTATGGCTAAGACTCTATTGTTTATATATATCACATTTTCTTTATTCATTCATCTGTTGATGGACACTTAGGTTGCTTCCAAATCTTAGCTGTTGTAAACAGTGCTGCAACAAATATAGGAGTACAGAAATCTCTTTCATATACAAATCTCCTTTCTTATGGGTATATATCCAGCAGTGCGATGGTAGATCATATGGTAGTTTCATTTTTAGTTTTTTGAGGAACCACCAGACTGTTCTCCATAGTGGTTATAGTAATTTACATTCCCACTAGCAATGTACCAGGATTCCCATTTCTCCACATCCTCATCACCATTCGTTATTGTTTGTCTTTTGGATATAAGCCATTTTAACTGGTATGATATCTCATTGTAGTTTCAATTTGCATTTTTCTGATGATCCATGCTGTTGAGAATCTATTTATATTCCTGTTTGCCATTTGTATGTCTTCTTTTGAGAAATGTCTATTCAAATATTTTGCCAATTTTCTATCAAAGTTTTAAACTTTTTCCTATAGAGTTGTTTGAAGTTTTTATATATTCTGGTTATTGATTGCTTTTCAGATGGACAGTTTGCAAATATTTCTCTCATTCTTTGGGTTGTCTCTCATTCCGTTGAGTGTACCCTTTGCTATGCAAATGCTTTTTAACTTGATATAATCCTGTTTGCATATTTTTGCTTTGGTTGCCTGTGCTTGTGGGGTATTGCTTAAGAAATCTTTGCCCAGACCAATGTCTTGGAGATATTCCCCACTGTTTTCTTGTAGAAATTTCACGGTTTGAAGTCAAAGTCTTTAATCCACTTTGATTTGATTTTTTATATGGTAATACATAGGGCTGTAGTTTAGTCTTCTGCTTATATATATCCAATTTTCCCAGCACCAGTTATTGAAGAGACTGCCTTTTTGCGAGTGTATTTTTTGGGCACCTTTGTAAAAAATTGGTTCACTGTAGGTGTGTGGATTTGTTTTGGGGGACTCTATTCTGCTCCATTTGTCTATGTGTCTGTTTCTATGCCAGTACTATGCTGTTTTGGTTACTAGAGCACTGTAGTATATTTTGAAGTCAAGTAATGTGATTCCTCTAGTTATATTCTTTTTGCTTAGAATCACTTAGAATAACTTCGGCTATTCTGGGTCTTTTGTTGCATTGGGGGCTCTCTATTTCTAATAATATTTGCCTTATGTATCTGGGTGCTCCAATGTTGGGTGCATATATATTTGTAAGTATTATATCCCCTTGCTGAATTGACCCCTTTATCGTTATATAATAACCTTCTTTGTCTTGTAGTTTTGGTCTTGAGATCTGTTTTGTTGGGTATGGGTATAGCTACTACTGCTTTCTGTTTTGGTTTCTATTGACATGGCACACCTTCTTTATTTATTTTCAGTCTATGTGTGTCTTTATAGTTGAAGTTGGTTTCTTATAGGCAACAGATCAATGAGTCTTTATTTTTTCATCCATTCAGCCAGTAATGTGTTTTGATTGGAGACTTTAGTCCATTTACATTCATGTCAGTATTGATAAATAAAGGCTTACTCCTACCATTTTGTTATTTGTTTTCTGGTTGTTTCATGGTCTTCTCTTCTTTCTTTTCCTCCTTTCTTCCTCTAGTTAAGGTGATTTTCTTTGGATATGATTTAGTTTCCTGCATCTTATTTTTTGTGTATACGTTGTATGTTTTTTTGGTTTGAGGTTAACATGAGGCTTGCAAATAATATTTTATAATCCATTTTTTTCTTTTTTTTTTTTTTTTTTGAGACAGAGTCTCGCTCTGTTGCCAGGTGCCAGGCTGGAGTGCAGTGGCACAATCTCGGCTCACCGCAACCTCTGCCTCCTGGGTTCAGGCAATTCTCCTGCCTCAGCCTCCCGAGTAGTTGAGACTACAGGCACACACCACCACGCCCAGCTAATTTTTGTATTTTTAGTAGAGACGGGGTTTCACCATGTTGGCCAGGATGGTCTCGATCTCTTGACCTCATGATCCACCCGCCTCGGCCTCCCAAAGTGCTGGGATTACAGGCGTGAGCCACCGCGCCCGGCCTTATAATCCATTTTTTATGTGATTGTCTTTTTTTTTTTCCTCTTCAACTTTTATTTTAGGTTCTTGAATACATGTGCAGGATGCGAAGGTTTTTTATATAAGTAAACATGTCCTACTGTGGTTTGCTGCACAGATCAACCCATCACCTAGGTATTAAGCCCAGCATCCATTAACTATTCTTCCTTATGCTCTTCCTCCCCCACCCCCACCCACAGTAGGCCCTCGTGTGTGTCGTTCCCCACCACGTGTCCATGTGTTCTCATCATATAACTCATTATTTTAAACTAATAACAACTTAACACCATTTGCGCAAGCATGCAAACAGACATGCAAAAAGAAAGCAAATAAAAACTCTACTCCTTAACTTCATCCCCCACTTTTAAACTTTTTGTTGTTTCTATTTATACCTTGCTGTACAGACTATGTCTTGAAAAGTTGTAGTTACTATTTTTGATTGATTCATCATTTAGCCTTTCTACTTAAGAGTAGTGTACACAGCCCAGTTACATTATTATAATATTCTGTGTTTTTCTGTGTACTTAATATTACCAGTGAGTTTTGTACCTTCAGGTGATTATTTATTGCTCATTATTGGCCTTTTTTTTTTCTGATTGAAGTACTCCTTCTAACATTTCTTGTAAGACAGGACTGGCATTGATGAAATCCCTCAGCTTTTGTCTGGGAAAGTCTTTATTTCTCCTTCATGTTTAAAAAATATTGTCACTGGATATACTATTTTAGGCTAAATGTTATTTTCTTTCAACACTTTCAATATGTCATGTCACTGTCTCTTGACCTGTAAGGTTTCCGCTGAAAAGTCTGCTGCCAGACATATTGGAGCTTCATTGTTTTTTGTTTCTTTTCTCTTGATGCTTTTAGGATCATTTATTTATCCTTGACCTTTGAGAATTTGATTGATTATTGAATGCCTTGAGTTAGTGTTCTTTGGGTTAAATCTGCTTGTTGTTCTATAACCTTCTTGTACTCGAATGCTATGTTTCTCTAGTTTGGGGAAGTTCTCTGTTATTATCACTTTGAATACACTTTATATTCCAATCTCTCTACCTCCTCTTTAAGAACAATAACTCTTTTTTTCCTTTTTAGGCTGTTTTCTAGTTCAGGTAGGCATAAATCAGTGTTTTTCATTCTTTTTTCTTTTGTCTCCTCTGACTATTTTCAAAGAGCCTGTTTTCAAGCTCACTAATTCCTTCTTCTGCTTGATCCATTCTGCTATTAGGGGACCCTAATGCATTCTTCAATATGCCAATTGCATTATTCCATTCAATTATTGCTTGATGTTTTTTTCATTATTTTGATCTCTTTGTTAAATTCATCTGATTGAATTCCAAATTTCTTCTCTGTGTTATCTTGAATTTCTTTGAGTTTCCTCAATACAGCCATTTTGACTTCTCTGCGTGAAAGGTCACACATCTCTGTTTTTCCAGGATCGGTGTCTAGTGCCTTATTTTGTTCATTTGGTGATGTCATGTTTTCCTGGATGATATTCATACTAATAAATGTTCTTCAGCATCTGGACTTTGAGGAGTTAGGTATTTATTGTGGTCTTCACTGTCCAGACTTATTTGTAGTTCTCTCCCTTGGGGAGGCTTTCCAGATATTTGAAGGGACTTGGGTGTTGTGATCCAAGCTGTATGTGCTTGAGGGAACACCCCAAGTCCACTAATGCTGTGGTTCTTGCAGACTCTTAAAGGTGCTACCTTGATGGTCTTAGACCAGATTCAGGAGAATTCTCTAGATTACCAGGCAGAGTCTTGTTCTCTTCCCTTACTTTCTCCCAAACATACAGAGTCTCTTTCTCTGTTCTTAGCTACCTCAAGCTGAGGGTGGAGTAATACAAACACCCCTGTTGCCACCACCACTATGATTGTGCTGGGTCGGACCTAAAGCCAGCACAACGCTAGGTCTTGACTAAGGCCTGCTGTAGCCACTCCCTATCTACTTCCTATGTTCATTCAAGGCCCTGGCACTCTACAATCAGCAGGTGGCATCAGCTGAGACTGTGTCTTTCCCTTCAGGGTAGCAAGGTCCCTCAGGCCCCAGATGGGTCCAGAAGCACCTTGCAGTACTCAGGGATTGGAGTCAAAACCCTTAGAAGCCTACCTGGTGTTCTGTTGTATTGCAGCTGAGCTACCACTCATACCGTAAGACACAATCTTTCCCACACTTCCCTCCCCTTATCCAATGGCAGAATAGTCTCACTCTTACCCCCTACCACCCTAGGCTATGAGGAGTACTGCTAGACTACTGTTGATGTTCTCTTAAGGTCCAAGGTCTCTTAAGTCAGCTTGTGGTGAATGCTGCCTGGCCTGGGACACAACCTTCAGGGCAGTGGACTTCCCACTGAGCTAGGGCAGGTCCAGAAATGCTGTCCAAGTGTCAGGTCCTGGAATAGGTGATCCCAAGAGTCCACTTGGTTCTCTACTCCCCTGTGGCTGCATTGTTACCTGAAGCCACCAAGTTTCAAAGGATCACCCAAGGCCCTCTGTAGTACCTAGGTATCACTGCTGGTTATTCAGGGCATAAGGGCTGTTCAGTTAGCAAGTGATGAATACTGCCAGGACTGGGTCCTTTCCTTCAAGGCAGGGTGTCCCCTTCTGTCTCAGGGTGTGTCTAGGAATGCTGTCTGCAAGCTAGGGCTTGAAATGGGGGACTCACGACTCTGACCAGTGCCCTAGCCTGCCACGGCTGGACTGGTATTCAAGATGCAAGACCAAGTCCTCATAGCTCCTTCCTCTCCACTCCTCAAGCAGAAGGAAGGGGTCTCTTATGGAGCCACAAGCTATGCAGTCTGGGGTTGGGTGGTGGAGGGTGATGCCAACACTCCACTGACTGTCCCAGCTGCTGTCTCAGTATGTCACACACACTCACACACACAAATCTCTCAGTCCACTAGGACTCATAAAATAGTTGCAGTCCTTATGACCTAGACTGCTTTTCAAGTTTACTTGGAGACTCCCAGTACTGTAGCCCTTGAGAACAAGGTTTGTGGGAACTCAAGGCTGGGATCGGTGATTCCCCTCTGGCTAAGGCTGGTTTAAATGCTCCCTCTGTGGGGAGGTATCAGCTGAGTTTGGTATAGTTTTCCTTTCTATTCTAACAGCACAGCACTGAGTTCAGGGCCTCAAAATTGCTGTGTTCTTCCTCCCCTAGCAACCAGAGATGCTTTCAACACTACTCTTTGGCTGCCAGGGGTGGTGGAGGGGTGGTGCTGGCAATTCAGGACTGTTTTTCCCATCTCTTCAGTGCTTCATTCAGCAATATGAAGTTAAAACCAGGTACTATGAGTATTCACTTGATATTTGGTTCTTATGAAGGTCTTTTTTTTCTGTGTAGTTAGTTGTTAACTTGATGTCCTTGTGAGGGGAACAATCAATGGAACTTTCTATTCTTCCAGCTTGCTCCACCTCCCCTAATCATTTTTTTTTTTTTTTTTTTTTGAGATAGGATCTTGCTCTGTCACTCAGACTGGAATGCAGTGTCACAATCTCGATTCACTGCAATCTCTGTCTCCCGGATTCAAGCAATTTTCCTGTTTCAACCTCCCTAGTAGCTGGGATTAGGCATGCATCACCATGCCCAGCTAATTTTTTTGTATTTTTAATGGAGACAGGGTTTCACCATGTTGACCAGGCTGTTCTCGATCTCCTGACCTTGTGGTTTACCCACCTCAGCCTCCCAAAATGCTAGAGCCACCACACTCGGCCTCCATTCTTTTTAATTCATGTTTATTGAGTAGCTATTTTCTACCAGGAACTATACTAAATATATTACATATTTTCACTCTAAGAGGTGGCTGTTTTTACACAGGAAGAAAGTGAATCTCAGAAAGATTAAGCAATGTACCTAAAGTCACACAGAGGGCAATGGTAAGCTAAATATTGGATCCAAGTCTCTTTGACTCCTGAAATTATAATAGTTACTCTGGATTGCCCCTCTTACCTTTATCTTTCTATGGAAACATGACATTATAACTGACAAAAAGATCCTCTTTATATTAGAAGATACATAATGTGTGAATGATTAGCTTTCTTAATTATAGCTCCTATGTTACAAAAAATAAAATCTGTAAATTTAACTTCAAGTCACATATTTTGTATGCGAAGTTTTGTTCATATATTTATTCAACTTAGGATAATACTGTTCCATGTCTCCCATATTTATAGACTATCTGGGCTGGTAAGGTTTGCAACATAATTGTTGACATAACTGTGAAATTATGTGCTTATTAGAAATATGAGGCAATGGAAATCTGAAAAATTATTGGGCCCTCTGCCCACCATCCCGTACTAACTTATTCAAAAATTATATTTTTCTCTCTTTCCTGCCCTCTTCCCTCTCATCCCTTTTTAATAACAGTAAGAGTTTCTTTTCTGGTTACCTAAATAACACATGTTCATCCTAGAAAATCTGGAATGTAAATAATTTTTAAATGTTAAATGTTAGAAAAAAAATACCCTATAATTATACCTTTAGAGATACTCATAACTAACAGGTTACACAGAATTTCTTTTTGTATTCTTTGAATTTTTTTTTTTTTTTACTTTCACAGAAAATTGTGATTATATGTTCATTTAATAATTTGCTTTATTCACTTATGTGGTGAATATTTATTCCTTTTTATGAAGTATTATCTGTAAGGCTACATAATCTTCCATATTTGTGTGTAATGCTGTATTTGGCCAAAAAATCTGCATTGTAATATTTAAGTGGATTTCAATTTTTAACTATTTTAATGCTGTTATTGATACCTTTTTTATTGATTTTCCATTTTTTGATTATAATTTTTTGTATGACTAGATTTTTCAAAATTGTGTAATTTTCATAAGGAAAATAAAGTACTATTTTTAAGAAGAGAGAAAAATTCCATAATAATAACTAGACTCACTATTTCTGAATTAAAGTGTATGAACATTTTAAGGCTTTTGATACATAGACATCTCTATGTAACACTGCATTGTGATAATGATGGTAATCTGACTTCTGACCCAGTTGGGGAATGGGACATGCTTGTTGATCAAACCAGAGAAGCAATATGAAGAGAACTTTGCACTACTCTGGATATAATGGGCTGATAACCAGATTTCTAGTTCCCTCCTGCAAAATCATCTGATTTCATTGACCATCATGGCCTCATTTGTTAAATAGTTATAATAGCGTATTCGCCTCCAGGATACCTAGGACATCTAGGTCCCATCAGATGAGGAAGTGTAAAAGAAAGTAAGTTTTCTAAGTAATCTGTTTGGTGCATGCTTATGGGGTGATGGGGATGGGGTGACAATTACACTGTGATATAGGGGACAATTTAAAGACTTAGGGTCACCCAGATAAAATAGAGTGTGAAGAGGGCCGGGCGAGGTGGCTCACGCCTATAATCCCAGCACTTTGGGAGGCCGAGGTGGGTGGATCACGAGGTCAGGAGATTGAGACCATCCTGGTCAACATGGTGAAACCCCGTCTCTACTAATAAGAAAAATTAGCTGGGCATGGTGGCGCGTGCCTGTAATCCCAGCTACTCAGGAGGCTGAGGCAGGAGAATTGTCTGAACCCAGGAGGCGGAGGTTGCGGTGAGCCGAGATCGCGCCATTGCACTCCAGCCTGGGTAACAAGAGCAAAACTCCGTCTCAAAAAAAAAGAAAAAAAAATAGAGTGTGAAGAAGAGCAGAGGGAAGGGGATTCCAGATAGAGGGAACAGCACATGTGTTGACTGAAAGTAAAGGAAGAAAGGTAAATAAAAGAAATTGAGAATGGCTGGAATATCGGCTACGAGGTAGGAACTATGAGAAATAAGACAGGTTAAAGAGGGAAGAAGACTCTTTTTTTAGTAATTTTTAAGAGTTTGGACTTTATATTTAGGGGAAGGGATGTCAATGATAATTTTAATCAGAGAGTACATAATCAAATTTTTATTTACTTGTCCTTTTGATAACCCAGAAATCAATTTAGAATTTTTGAGTTCTTAAGTCTTGACTACAAATAAATAGCATTTATTATTGCAATGAAAATTTTCTGAAGTGTTGGTTACAAAGTGTCAGTTGATAAAATAATAAATGTAAGCAGTATAATATTAAAATTTTCTCAGTTCATGAGCTGAATTTAGCCCTGAGGTTTATATTGGAGTGATACCTTGGTGCACATTTTGTCTAAATCCACAATACATTATTTTAATATTTAGAAATTCTTCCATAGGGCTTTTTCTTTTAAAATATTACACCACAATTTGAATACTCAGGAAAAGATAATGAGACATTTTAGTAATATTTTCATCATGACATTTATTTTCATAAATGTCAAGCATTGAGACAGAGTTCTGGCATGTTTTAAGGAAATCTATAACATTTTCCATGAAGTTTAACCCTCTTCTGTAAAGGATTGACAAATAGATGAATTATACTTTCATATAAGCATATAGGAAGATAATTAATTGCTTTATTAATTATTTTTTCAATATCTGAATATTAGATAAACATCCTGCAGGGTTCTTCCAATAGGAAAGAACCTGTAAATAAATTAATAATGTATTTTTATGGACAATTTTAATGAAGTTGAATGAATATTGAAGAGAGTAACTCATAAAAATAATAAGCATATTCTGTTTTATATTACCTTTTCTTTATTTATTTTATTTTTATTTTTTGGAGACAGGGTATCACTCCATTACCCAGGGTGGAGTGCAGTGAGAGGATCACAGCTCTCTGCAGCCTCAACCTCCTCAGCTCATGGGATCCTCTCATGTAAGCCTCTTGGATGGCTGGGACTACAGGCATGCGCCACCTTGCCTGGCTAATTTTTTTTTTATTTTTGGTAGAGACAGGGTTTCGCCATGTTGCCCAAGCTGGTCTCAAACTCCTGGGCTCAAGCAATCTGCCCGCCTCAGTCCCCCAACGTGCTGGGATCACAGGCATGAGTCATCACACCTCATCATAATTCTCTTTTTTTATGGCCAGAGGTCAAAGAAATTACTGTTAAAGAGTTACCAGAATGACTATATAAATTAATAAACATGCTTTTATTTAACACCTTGGATGTTATAACTCTTTTCTCAATGTATTTATCTGTAGATAAAGAAACATTGGAATTTTTTTCTGGAGTGCTTCTTAACACATAATACCTGTTACAGCTTATATCTATGAATTTTTTTGGTATCTACTATGCATCATCCCTCCAAATTGGTCACACACTGAAGAGCATACATATTGGTGGTATGCATTTCTGTGAGCATATTGTCAGAGCCCTTGGCACATAATGTAATATGACCCTGCTGTGTAACCATGTGATCTCCTCATCCCCGTAAAGCACAAGATGAATCTCAAAGGTTATATTAAACAAAAACAGTGAGACACAAAATGGGGCATACATTAATATTCCTTTCATATGAAGTACAAAAACAGGTAGAGCCAGGCTAAGGTTATGGCAGCAGCAGTGTGGTGACTCTGGGAACAGCAGTTTCTGGAGAGCCCATGGAGAGGGCTCTGCAGTGCTGGAAATAATAACTCATCTTCACCTGGGTGCTGTCACTCAGTTTTGGCCCCTACACTCATCTAGCTATATGCTTATACATTGAACCCTTTTCCAGACATATGTTTCAATAAAAAATGTTAAACTGTTATACTTCAATAAAGAGTTAAAAAGCATGCACCTTTTTATAATTTATTGACATATTGCCAAATTGGACTCTGGAGAGTGTGTGCATGACTCCCATAATTTTAGAGTACCTGCTCACTATCTCTTTGAGATCTCTTAAAGACATTGCTATTTACTTAATTTGATTGTCCTTTGCACTGATAACTCATAAATCTATCCATTTGACTTGGAAATGAGTTTGTTTCCCTCAAAAATAGAGCGAGCTCACAGTATAAATTGCATTAGCTGAATTTCAAGCCACTCTTATGTTCATATGATAAAAAGCAAGAATTAAACCAATACATTCAAAACCTTGTTATGATTCTGCCCTTGGACTGCTGATACCTGCTTTGAGGCAGGCCAAGTAGCTTGTGAGCAGGGTTGCAAACTCAGACACCCACTGGGACTTACAAAGTGAGGAGAATCTGAAATGATGCAAAGGATGGAGACTGAGAGAAACTGGAGAAGCCACATCTTTCTGAAGGGCATTTAGGCTCACATTTTTAAAGCAATGTGCTAACTAGTTAAAGTAAGTTGTTGGTTAAATGCAGCCTGTGGTCCAGTAATTTGGCCTATACATTGTATTATTCTCTGCATAATATATAACTTGTTGCACATTGCCCAGTTCTTCAAAGTACTCTGAAAACTTTTGTTGAACATTTTATAATGAACACTAGTCTTTAAATTCTACCAGTTCAATATCTACTTAAATTAAATATTACAGCAATTATACTTTGAATATAAAACCATATTATCCAGAATTAAGAAAATTGATGAATAGCTGTCTTAGGAAATTACTAATCTTAGATGTTTATTTTCAAATGAATCTAAGGATGTAAGTGGTATATCTGTCTTTGTAGTTTGCATCTCTTCTTTAAACAAAAATCAGTTTTAGAGAAATAAGTGTAAAGACTGCAGGAGAAATCTAGAAACTACTCCATATTGTTGCGCACTTTACCTGCTTTTTGTAGAATACTAATTGTTTCTATAAAATACAATTTTATTATTTTCTACAATTTTGTAGAATACTAATTGTGACAAAACAAAAGGTATATTTAATGTGTTACTTATTGTTATGGAGGCTGCTGTTTGGCAGAGCATTCTCACCAATTCTGTAAAAGGAAGGCATAAACATGAATTTTCTATTCTAGACCTATTTTAAGTTGTATACTTTTAATATAAAACATCATAACACATGCATATGTGTCTCTAAATCATCAATTGCTATTTTTTGAAATGGTATTTTTTATTTACTTCATACCTTTTTGTCTTTCTTTAAAAAATATTTAACCATGTATCTCCTGATCTCGCTCAGAGTATTAAAATAGATTGTCGTAATAAGAGTGATTACCATACATTGAACAATAATTCGCAAATGATTGTTCTAAGCACTTTATAGACATCATCTTGTTTGATTTCTCACAGGCACTGAAATAAAACAGGCATTTTAATCTAAGTTTTATGTAAAAGGAAACAGAGTTAGAGGAATTAATAATATACTAGTGTCACAGAGCTGGAAATGCCAGGTCCAGATTTATTTCCAAGAATGGTTCCAAATATTATCCCATCTCTTTTTCAAAATGCTAAATCTGTGTTTTTGGGGACACAATTGTAAATCCAGGAGAACTTCCCTATTAACAAATCTTGCTTACTTCCCCAAATCATCAATTTTCCTGAAAATTTACAGTAACTCAGCTCATTTCCTTTTACTGTGAAAATTGACTTAAACTCACAAGTCTTCCATCTTGTAATGAATTGTAAAAGTAATTTATCTCAACAATACCATGTATGACCTATTCTTACTTCTGCTTTACCATAGTATGAAATTAATTTACCTACCTATATTAGGTGAATGGGAGAATAATTTAATAATAATTTAATTGGCTTTTATCATGTTTGAGCTTTAAATTACACTTCCTAGGGACTTTGAACATAAGTACCCACATCAGAACATCTTTTCCTGATCCTTAACTCAGTATTTTTTCTTTCTTACCTGTCTTAAATCAATGTTTTGAAACCAAGTTTCATGACCCTGTCACTCAAAGGGTAGTGATAGCATGTTATTAAGCTATCCAATTCCATGTTATCGTCACAGCGACTCTATATGCTAGGCATCATTATTTTCATTTTAAAGACAAGCAAACTGACCTTTTTCGGTTACATGACTGGCAAATGGTAAACTCTGGTGTTTGTGCCCAAGCCCAAGTGACTGGGTAGCTACCCAAGACATGTTCTTTCATCTGTACTGAACTGAAGCCAAAGAAAAGAGGGCTAACACTCACAGCATTTTTTCTGTCCTGTGTTCATCTGCTACATTAAGACTGTGTTGAAAAAAAATCTAAAATTCAAAGAAATGTACTGTATTAGTAAAAGGAAAGTTGCCCTGAAACCTCATAGATACCGTGGCTGTGACCATGTACTCATACAGTTCCATACTGACTGGAATAAATCCTTCACCTACAGTGGTATTGGGTAGAGTTACCATTCTAACCTCTAACTAACTCTGTTTCAATTAGGGTGACTGACTTAGTTTCTTGGAGGCTTTTATACCATATTTACAAATTACAGATCATATTAAGGGTTGCTTAATATTAGCCCTCAGGATAGATCAATTCATAGAAATATTTTATTTGACCCATGCAGTACTTTTAAAGTTAGGACATTTTATTTTAAAATTTTATTTTATTTTAAATATTTATTTAGGACATTTTATTTTAAAAATACTTCCTAATTATCTTTTTATAAATCTAAAGAGCAGGAACACTGGGCCTTCTTTCCCACTAAGTAACAATAAGCTAAAGCTGGGAAATTGATACCTTACCTAGATGTAATGTGTTTTCAGTAGTTCACCACAGTCCCTACCATTCCCTTTTGTCTTATGTTGAACCTACTCCTCATACTACAGAGGCCGTAAGCCCACCCCTCTAGGCATCTGAGTTTGTGGCTCCTTGATTAGACTTAAATCCCTTATAATTTTAGCATTTTGTGTGTATTATGTCATAATCATGCTCTGCAGTTTTCAATCGATAAAATATAAACTAGTAAGCCTGGAATTTAAGGTCAACTATGATTTACCTTCATCCATCCTTCACCAGGTTTAAATCTCAACAGATTCGCTTACCAGTCAAGTTGCTCTTTTCATCTTACCAGTATGTCCTGGTTCTGATCATAAGCTCACACTGCTCCATGATGACTGGCTGTCCCTCCCAGCTAAACACTGTATCTAGCAAAATCTTGTACATCTTTCATCGCCTAACTTGTAGCTCATTTTCTCTGCAATGACTGCCTTGGCTTCCAATCATCCTCCTTATTTCAGGTCTTATACATTATTGGTACTTACCATGTGATGCCTAATAATAATTAACATAAAAATAAATATAATCATTTTACATTTATAGATAAAGTTTGTGGAAATGCTTCTTTCATGCTAAACAATTTCTGTGCATTGTTTTAGTCTTTACATCCTTGGTCAGAGGTAGATGCCCTAATTGATTTTATGCTATTGTTATTATTGAGGCTGAAATAGGTTAAATAATGTATCCAAGGTGGCAAAGGCAACAGCTTCCTAGGTCAGTTTATTTTGTATCTGAGCTTTGAGTTTAAGGTCCTTAAGGTCAAAGACTACATCTTAGTAATTTTATAAAATGCCTCCTACAGGGTTTAGCAAGCACAATGCTGAATGAAGCCTATCTGTGAGTAAATTGGTATTGATTAATTCATTTATTGTCATTCAGGTATATTACAACTCAGCAGTCTAATAACTTTTTGAAATGTATTGACCAAATTATAATAAACTTGCAAATTATAGGTTTTAAATTTATACAGTGTTCAATTCCAGATCCTTATATTTGCCTTAACTCCCTTGTGGTGGAAAATAAAACAATGGTTACCCAGGGTGTAGGGGATGAAATGAGGAGATATAGCTAAAAAAACACAAAGTAGCATATATGTAGGATAAACAAATCTGGAAAGCTAATATTCAACATGAAGACTATAGATAATAAAATTGTGTTAGTAATTTTTGTGAAGTGGATTTCAGCTGCTAATTTGCTTCCCTGAACTAACCATTTTACTGTCTATATGTATCCCGTCAAATAATGTAAACCTCAAAGTTGCAACTACAAAAAACAAAACAAAACAAGAATTTAGCAGCCACTAGTCTATTGCATTGTATTTCTTTCAAGACATGGCATTCATTTGGTAATTATTAGACTATCTTTTTCTCCTCTCAGGAAAACAGAGTCTAATATGCTTTGGAATGGGGCAGGAGGAGAGGGGGTGGAGTGGGAAAGGCAAGGAGGCTATTGAGAAAGTAAATGTAAAATCAGTTGTGTCACAGCAGTACAATGCAACTTAATCACTTAAAAGTAATTGCTCTAGAAATAATTACTCATTAGCAATGTTGTAGTATTACAAACCACCACAAATGCCTTAACTACTGTGAACGCTGAGCATGAAAATTGTAACCAACTTATAATGTTGCATCCCAGTGCTCTGAGAACGCTCCTAAACCATTTTGTTAATAATTACCTGACAGAAATATATCTTTACCTAGCCGTTGTTGTCATTAAGCATGCTTTGAGATACTTTAATGTACTAGCACTCTTTAGTTATGTAATTACATTTAGCAGTCTCTAAAGTTTTGTGTTTTTTTAAGCTAAAATTCATTACAAGCCAAATTAACAAAGGTAGGCTGAGGCTATGAAGGATTTAGGCATTTGCTTCAGTTCCTAGGAATTAAAGATACAGGCTGCTTTGGTGAACCTGAAAATACAGACCCCCACTGAGACCATTTTGAGTCATGGATAGGCCCTGCCTCCATCACCTTGACAGGTAAACCAATTCTTTACCCATCATTTCCAGAAAGGAAAATCTACCATCCTTTCTGAGAGCCATTTCATTATTTTACAGCCCTCAGTATCGGCCAAGTAATCTTTCTCTTTTTCCTCAATCCTCCAAGTCCTTTATGTTATAATTTATGGTCAAAGCTTCCTGTTTGGTCCATTGCAGAAAATGTGAACAGCTGATCATCACTGCCTAAAGCCCTTCATATAAACGGAGACTGTTATTACATCTATTAGCCTTCTCCTTCTTCTCCAGTTAGAAAAACAGAGTTCATTCAGCCATTAGTTAGACAATTAATTTTCATATTTTAATATCCAGTACTATTTTACTGAATTATGAAGCCCTTTTGCCATATTTTTTGCTCTTTATTTTTTAAGAGAAAGAGAAACAGAAGACAGAGACAGGAAAGAGTCAGAAACCAGGATGGGGAATTATTGGGAAATAGTCACAACACAGCTGTTCTTTATCCTGGTTGACCATTCTCTCATTCTTTCAACCCTGCTCCCATCTTCCAGCTTGTACGAAATGAAATTCTTCATATGACAATGGTGTAATATACATCTTATTTTCTAATAGTTTCTGTTATCAATTTTTTTTCTTCATCTGGGGATAAAGTGTGATTGTTTTCATCCTTGCCTTTTTGCCAATGTGCTATAATGTTAGTGGTTTTCATTGTAAATTATGTGTAATTTCCAGCATAAGTATTTATACCCTTTTCTTCTGAGTCTTTGTTTCTTTGAAACCCTTCTTTAAAATGAGCCCCAGTTTCTTTTTATTATGATTCATTTCATTCTGCTTTAATTCTTTATTTAGTCAACTGAATTTCTTACTAAATGTGCCATCATTTGGGTACAAGGGGATGTTTTTCTTCATTTCATCTTGTGTTTTTAAACAACTCTGCATTACAGATGTATGTTTTGAGAGGGAATTTTCAGTCAAGTACATTTTTTTCTGATTTGTCTTCTAGATGAGTTTTGTCTTAATCTGTCTCCAATTGTAAAAGGTTCTCTCAACTTCAGTTTTGGTTGCCCTGACTTGCATGTACCACCCACTCCCATTGACCCTTTAGAATTCCTCTAAGTAATTAAAAGCTTCTGAAGAAATGAAATGATTTCCACAAGTTAGAAGAAAAATATGCTTATTGCTTTTTGGGGAGAGTCTCAGGGTCCTGCTTCCATTCAGTTCTGAATAAATTTTTGTCCAGAGTTCAAAAGGACCTTTTGCATATTAGCAGTTTCTCTACATAGCAAGAGATAAAATCAAGACCTAAGTCCAGCACTGCTTGATTTCCATAATCCTATTCTTGCCCTTAGTTCCTGTGTGCAGGAGACAAGACTACATTCCTTTACCAAGTACTGTGCTCCCACTCCTTGCTGTTATGAGTCATGTAGTGATGCAGATCCTTGTGTCTGCTTCTTTATTTTCTCCACTTGCTTCCCATGGATAAAATACTGTAAGTAATACTACTGGGTCAACATGTGAGAGATCTTTGATATCCAAGTTACCCTTTATAAAGGTTGAGCCAATTAATATTCTACAAGCAATTATGAGAATGTCAGTTTATTCACATCCTCACCACTTATTACATTTGGGGAAAAAAAGACAATTTGCTAGGAGAAAGATGGTACCCCACTGTTTCTATGAAAAATGTAAGCTATATTCTCATGCACACTCTATGTCAGTATAAATTTCTGATAGATTTAATAATTAACTATAAATATTGAGACCATAAGACAGACAGAAATATGAGGCATACGGCAGAGATATTGCAGGTTTCTTTCCTAGACCTCTGCAATAAAGCAAATATCTCAATAAAGTGAATCACCATTTTTGTTTCCCAATGCAAAAAAAAGTTACATTTACACTATACTGTAGTGTATTGTGTGTAGTAATGTTATGTTTAATAAAAATAATGTACATTCCTTAGTTTTAAAATATTTTACTGCTAAAATATGTACTAATGATCATCTGAGACTTCAGTGAGTCATATCTTTTTGAAGATGTGGAACCTTGCCTTGATGTTTATGGCTGCTGACTGATCAGGATGGTGATTGCTGACTTGGGGTGTCTGGGGCAATTTATTAAAATAAGAGAACAATGGAGCTTGTCACATTGATTGAGTCTTCATTTCACAAAAGATTTCTCTGTGGCATGCTTTGCTGTTTGATAGCATTTAACCCACATAACTTCTTTCAAAATTGGAGTCAATTCTCTCAAACCATGCTGCTGCTTTATCAAATAAATTTATGTAATATTGTAAGTTCTTCATTGTCATTTCAACAATATTCATAGCATTCTCACCTGGAATAGGTTTTGTCTCAAGAAATCACTTTCTTTGCCTGACCAAAAGAAAAAAATTCTCAATCATTAAAGTTTCATCATCAGATTACATCAATTCAGTCACATCTTCAAGCTCCACTTCTAATTCTAGCTCTCTTACTATTTCTACTACATCTGTAGTGACTTCCTCTGCTGTAGTCATAAACTCCTTAAAGCCATCAATGAGGGTAGAGTCAACTTACCCTAAACTCTTACGAATGTTGGTTTTTTGACCTCCTCCCATGAATCACTAATGTTCTTAATGACATCTGGAATAGTGAATCCTTTCCAGGTTTTCATTTTACTTTGCCCAGATCAATCAAAGGAATCACTATACATGACACCAATAACCTTATGAAATGTATTTCTTAAGTAATGAGACTTGAAAGCCAAAATTATCCCTTGATCCATGGGCAGCAGAATGGATGTCATGGTAGCAGGTATAAAAACGTTAATTTCCTTATACATCTCCATAAGGGCTCTTGAGTAGACAGGTGCATTGTCAATGAACAGTAACATTTTGAAAGGAACCTATGTTTTCTGAGTGGCAGGGCTCAACAGTAGGCTTAAAATAGTCAATAAATCATGCTGTAAACAGATGTACTATTATCCAGACTTTGTCATTCCAAATGAACAGGCATAGAGCACAGGCAAAGCAGATTTAGCATAACTCTTAATGGCCTTATGATTTTGGGAATGGTCAGTGAGCCCTACCTTCAACTTAAAGTCACCAGCTGCATTAGCCCTTAACAAGAAAGTCAGCCTGCCCATTGAAACTTTGAATAAAGGAATTGACTTTTCCTCTCTAGCTATGGAAGTCCTAGATAGCATCTTCTTCCAATGGAAGGCTGTTTTGTCTATATTTAAACTCTGTTGTGTGGAGTAGCCACCTTCATCAATTATCTTAGCTGGATCTTCTGGAAAATTTTCTACAGCTTTTCTCCATCAGCACTTGAACTTCACCTTGCACTTTTATGTTATGGAGATGCCTTCTTTCCTTAAACTTTATGAACCAACCTCTGCTGGCTTTCAACTTGTCTTCTGCAGCTTCCTCACCTCTCATAGCCTTCATGAAATTAAAGAGATTTAGAGCTTTCCTCTGGATTAGGCTTTGGCTTAAGGGAATGTTGTGGATGATTTGATCTTCCATCCAGAGCACTAAAACTTTCTTCATATCAGCAATAATGTTGTTTTGCTTTCTTATCGTTCATGTGTTCATTGGCATAGCACTTTAAATTTCCTTCAGGAACTTTGGTTTTATATTCGTAACTTGGCTATTTGCAACAGGAGGCCTAGCTTTCAGTCTGTTTTGGCTATTGCGTGCCTTTCTTACTAAGTTTAATCACTTCTAGCTTTGCTTTAAAGTGAGAGACATGGAAACCTTTCACTAGAACACCTAGAGGCCATTGTAGAATTATTAATTGGCCTAATTTCAATATCATTATGTCTCAGAAAATAGGAAGGCCTGAGGAGAGAGAGAGAGATGGGTACGACTGGTCGTAAAACAAGCATTCTGTTAAGTTCATTGTCTTATATGGACATGCTTCATGGCTCCCCAAAACAATTACAATAGTAACGCCAAAAATCACTGATCACAGATAACTGTGACAGATATGATAAAAATTGAAAAGTTGGAAATATTGTGAGAATTACCAAAATTTGATACAGAGACAGGAAGTGAGCAAGTGATTTGGAAAAAATGGGAACAAACAGACTTGCTTGACACATGGTTATCACAAAACTTCGATTTGTAAAGAACACGGTGTCTGCAAGGTGCAATAAAGCAAAGCACAATAAAAGGAGGTATGCCTATCTTGAAACCTTTATCTCCTCTCAGGATGAAGAAGGATTTTCCCAGCACAAAACAGTTTATAAGAAATAAAAATGTAAATGATTAATAGCTTTTATCACGACAAAATATCAAAAACTCAAATGAATCACTAAGAAAAAGAGAAACACCCCTCAGACAAAAAAAACTTGCAAGTACATGAATAAATAATTTACAATTAAAGAATTGAAAGTGTTAAATATAGAAAAACTTCCTGGTAATCATAGCTTTTCAAAGATGGAATAGGTTCCTTTCAAAGAGAATGAGTTCCAAATCACTGAAGAGATTCATTAGAACAATAATTATAGAGATCTTATGGAAGGAACTCAATCATTAGAAAGATATTTGTATAGACATCATTTTATCATCTTTCTACTTTGAAAACGTGTAATTAAATGATGATATTTCTACCAACATTTAAATGGCACATGCAGTTTACTAAAGTGCCTACATTTGATGTAGTTATACTGATCATTTACAACCCATGGAATGTTAGTATCCCATGCATATCCCATATTTCATATAGAGAATGCAGGCTATTGCAAATAGAGTAAGTTAGCTACAAGGAATAGCCTTAGTGCAAACTTAGGGTAAATTCTCTTAATAACATTTTTTAGAGGGAAAAATGCATGTTCACCATAGAAACAGTTAAACTATAGAAAATATAAGAAAATAAAAATCAGCTGTATTTCCACTGCTTGTTTTAGTATATTTTTAGTCATTTAACTGTGCATTTAATATACCTTTTTAAACAAATGTGAAATTATGCTATACAACTTGATTTCCTATATGCTCTTTTAATCTTCACTTATTAATAGAACTTTCCTATGTCCTCACTCTTCTCAAAGTGTTCTTTATTGAATCATGTGACTGGATTAAAATTCATTTAAACATCTTTATATATTTGCTATATATACATATATATCTATATAATATGTATACAGAATGGATCAAAATTCATTTATTCTTATATATTAGCTATCTATACATATATACCTATATAGTACTTACATAGAATGTTTCTGAGTTTTTTTGCCCAATTATGAATAAAGTTGTTCTTAACATCCTTACATACAGTTTTGTATAAATTCACATTAATTTATTAAGGTAGTATTTTTAGGAACAAATGGTTACACATTCAGTGGATTTCGATTAATATTGTCTAATTACCCTCCAGAAAGTTTGTGCCAATTTACAGTCCACCTGCCAGTATGTGCAAGAGGATCCATTTCCCTGAAGAATTTGTAGTACCAGATATTATAATTTGTTTAATTTTTGCTGATTAGATAAGCGATAATTGTCATGGCTTAATTTGTATTTCTAATACATATCTGTGGTTTCTAACGGTGTTAAGCATTTTTGCACATAGTTACTGCCTATTTTATGTAAAAGAAAATATTTTATTTTATGTAAAAGAGAATTTTAGCTCATCATAGCCCACCTAAGAGGGCTTCTCCACCATCCAACTAAAGCATTGGTCGCTGACTCATCCTGTTTTATTTTCTTCTTCATGATATTTGTCACTGTCTGAAACTATCCTGTGTATGTATTTGCTTTCTATTTTCTGGGCCCTTTAGTGGACTGAGGGTCTACTGTTGGGTTCTCCAGCAGCCGATCCTGAAGGACCCTTTAACAAACCCTCACACGTAGTTTCTGTGCAATTGCAACCATGTACTGTGGGGAAGATATGTGTGGGGCATGTTAGAGACTGGATCAGCCACATGTTTCCCACTGAACTTTTAGCAAGGCCTTACCATGAGAGAGAGAGAGAAAAATTAATTGCACATATTTTTTCCTCCGTCTATTGATGCTGCATGTCCCAGGAAAGTGTAAATATGTAAGTGGTGAGAAAGAGAGGATATAAAGCCCATTTCAGTTCTCTGGGGTCGCTCTGATGGCAACACTCCTGCCAGATTTCCCCTGCTGGGATGCCGAGGCTCGGTGGGGCTTGCATCATGCAGCACAGTTTGCTGTCTTTCTCTGTTCGACCCCACAGCTTCCTTTCTTTCACAGGTGATGATGGTCCTTAATAAATGTCCTTCATGGTCTGCTTCTGGAGAACCCAACACTAGACAGAGCCTGAATCCACTAAGGGGCCCAGAAAATAGCAATTTAGCAAATACACACACAGGATAGTTACCAATGGTGATAAATATCACGAAAAAATAAAACTGGGGTTGAGGCAGTGACCAATGGTAAGGGAAGAAGGGCTGCTCAGCTGGGTAGTGAGAGAAGGCTTTTTAGGTGGATTATGATGAGCTGACATCAGAATGATAGGAAAGGGGAAATTCACTTAAGGTGGAAGGAACCTTCATACCCGTAACGCCAAAATCCCAACACAAAGGACCCAGGAATGGAAGGGTTTTAATTTTTTGATGGACAGCCTAGTTAGAAGAACTTCAGATTTTAAATACATTTCTATAATGTATTCTATCAGTCAGAGACCTGACAGGCAGCAGATGGCACACTGAAAATGGGAAAATTTGAGGAGAGTGCAATGAAAAGACTATTTACAAAGAGAAGAGCAGCACTCCCTCCCTCCCAGAGATAGGATCCCCAGGTTGCCACCAGATCCACAGCCTTCCAGTTCTGAAGGGGAATAGCAAGGAACAGACAAGGGAAACTGGCCACAGGTTTTGCAAAAGGGAGACAGGGGAACATGGCCACAGGTTTTGCAGAAGGAGACAATTTCTGTGGTCTCCCTCTCCTCCCACCCCAGACTCCTGCTCTTCTCTCCATTGGCCACATCCACCCTGAAGCCCAGGGAGCCAATTTTGGAAGTCCGAACTGCCTCCTCTTTAGGGACACAGAACTTGGTGGTTAAAGGTAGATTGTGGAACTGAAAGGGAAGAGAAGGCACATGTGTAGTTCACATTTTAAAATAATATTTGGAAGGATGAATTATAATATTTGGAATAAGTGAAAGGACACCCAGCTGAGGCTGTAACTTGGTCTGTCACTGGCTAGCTGTATGTCAGTATCTTGAAGCCACATTTTTTTTTTTTGCATTTGTTAAAAAAATTAAAAGACTGGTATAAAACTGATAAACTGGTTCTGAAATGGTATGACTGCGATGTGTCACAAATCAAAATAAAATATTAGAGAGGTTTTTTAAGAATGCAATAAAAAGTGTCTGGCATATTGAGACATTTGTTTTAAATTGAGAAAAAATTAATCACTTTTGAAATAATCAGAGAGTGGCTTTCTAGTCTGTAAGGGACTCTATTTCAACTATATTTCTTATCATGATATTTTTAAATGTTTATTTACTTTTATTTTTATAGATTCAGAGGGTATATGGTCAGGTTTGTTATGTGGATATATTGCATAATGGTGAGGCTTGGGATTCTAGGGTACCCATTACCAAAATAGTGAACACTGAACCTTGTAGGTAATTTGTTAACTCTCACTGCCTTCCTACCTCCCTGCCGTTTGCAGTCCTTAGTGTCTGTCTGTTATTTGCTTTTGTAGGTACCTGTGTACACATTGTTTAGCTCCCACTTACAAGTGAGGAACATGCAGTATTTACCTTTCTGTTTCTGAGTTACTTCACTTAGGATAATGGTCTCCAGCCCCATCCGTGTTGATGCAAACACATGATTTCATTCTTTTTCATTGATGCATAGAATTCTGTAGTGTGTATATATATATATAAATAGACAAGGCTCTTGTCTATTTGCCTAGACAAGGATCAATGTGGTATGTGTATATATATATATATATATATATATATATATATACACATACCACATTTTCCTTATCTAGTCATTTGTTGATGGACACTTAGTTTGATTCCATGATTTTGCTCTTGTGGATAGTGCTGAGATAAATGTACAAGAGCAGGTATCTTTCTGGTGTAATGATTAATTTTCCTTTGGTTAGACACCCAGTAGTTAGATTGCTTGGTTGGATAGTAGCTCTATTTTTAGTTCTTTGAGAAATCTCCATACTGTTTTTCAGAAAGGTTATACTAATTTACATTCCCACCAACAGTGTATAAGTGTTCCCTTTCCCCATATCCTTGCCAACATCTGCTATTTTTTTACTTTTCCATAATAGCCATTCTGACTGGGGTGAGATGGTATCTTATAATCGTTTTAACATGCATTTCTCTGATGATTAGCGATGTTGAACATTTTTTTCATGTTTGTGGACCACTTGTATGACTTCTTTTGAGAAATAGCTTTTTAGTTAGTTAGTTAGTTAGTTTGTTTGTTTTTGACACAGGGTCTCGCTCTATCAACCAGGCTAGAGTGCAGTGTCTCAACCAAGGCTCACTGCTGCCTGGACCTCCAAGGCTCAGGTGATCCTCTTATCTCAGGCTTCCAAATAGCTGGGACCACAGGCATATGCCACCATGCCCAGCTAATTTTTGTATTTTTTGTAGAGATGGGATTTTGCCGTGTTGCCCCCGCTGGTCTCAAATTCCTGGGCTCAAGCGATCCACCCTCCTCGGTATCTCAAAGTGCTGGGATTATAGGTGTGAGCCATAGCACTTGTCCAGAAATGTCTGTTAATGTCTTTTCCTCACTTTTTAATGATGTTACTTTTTTTCTTGTTCCATTGTTTGAGTTCCTTGTAGATTCTGGATAATAGTCTTTGTCAAAAGCCCAGTTTGCAAACGTTTTCTCCCATTCTGTAGGTTGCCTGTTGATTGTTTCTTTTGCCGTGCAGAAGCCCTTCGGCTTAATTAAGTCCTATTTGTCTATTTTTGTTTTTGTTGCATTTGCTTTTGAGGTCTTAGTTATAAATTATTTGCCTAGACAAAGGATCAAGAAGAGTTTTTCCTAAGTTTGCTTCTGGGATTTTATAGCTTTGGGACTTACATTGAAGTATTTAATCCACCTTGAGTTAATTATTGTATATGGTGGGAGATAGGAGTCCAGATTTCAGTGGTTACAATTTAAAAAAGAGAATGATTAGGGGATGCAGACTTCCTTTAAGACATAACTTAGAAGATAGTATATTCTCACCTCTGAGATAAACAAAGGACTATAGATGAGACTGCCAGGAATGTAATACAAGAAAGGTTGGTCATCAAAGAACTAACAACAGAAGAAAAATAATGACTGAGGCTGATATATCTATTCTATTAATATTTTTGATTGAGTAGTATTTATATACTCCCAAAAATGAGATTTTGTTGCATAGTGCTGTTTTGACTCCACAGGCATGCTATTTAAGGGAATGTCTTCATAATAGTGCTTGCATTTGTGGTAGAAACCTGTGTATCCCTTTAATGGTCACAGTTTCTTTGCAGAGGATAAGATTCCAGAAAATCAAAGAGTCACAGAAGGCCAAACAGCTGCAGAAGAGTACAAATAGCTCTAATCTGAAATGCATGATTTATCAAATGGGAACATGATTGCTAGCAATCTTACTTTTTTTGGTGATTACAGAGTTGAGCATAGTACTGCATGTGACTCTATATGAGGACTTTTAAAGAGCTTTTAAAAAACAATTATGCATGAGTCTTGGAGATTTTAATCTAAGCAGAAGGCCTCTGTGGAGGTAAATCAAGAGGATAGAACGGCGAGGAATGCTGAGGGAGACCTTCAATCAGGGAAAAATATTAAGTGGGACTCCTTGGGGAGAGGCCTGTATTTGCTTGTCTGGGGTGGGCTAATCTACATAATTGACTAAAACAGAATGAACAGCTGTGAAATACAGCATTTGAATGTGTGGGTAAAACAAAATTACAAAATATACAAGGTCACAGAACATGTAATGTATTTTCATGGGATTATAGAATTTCTAAGTTCATTCGGTATATAAGAAATTGATCAATCCTCCGGAGAAGCTAAATGACTTTACCAAGCTCAACTAGGTAGTTAGTTATGACATTCTAGTTAAGAATGCCATCTCTGGAGTCAAACATCTAAAATTTATATTCCAGCTTTACCCCTCGCTGTGTGTGACCCTTGGGGAAAATCACTGTACTTTTCTGTGCCTCAATTTTCTCATGTATAAAATGGAAATAACAATAGGACTTAACTCACATTAATGAGATAATATATGTCAGTGACACTAGATGGTATCTGGTACACAGTAAGTGATCAATTAATACAAGATATGTTAGTTATTAGTGAGAGTACCAACTTGAAAGTCACCTAACTCTTACAATGTTTTACCTGTTCTACAAAAGTAAGAGCATATTACAAGGGAGATACTATAAGTAAGATATTAATTCCATTTCCTAACTAAAATGGTTGTGAGACACCGAATAACATCAAGTCTTCTTGGATAATTTGAAAGTAAAAAATTTTTAAAGCAACATTGGAGGAAAAAACTCAGGTGAGCTCCTTAGAACTTTTCAGAAATTTAGTTCATACTCTAATGCTTAAATTCAGCAGTTAGATCTTTTCCCCCAATAGCTGAAGTGTTTATTTTAGTTTTTTTTTTTTTAGTTTGCAAAAATATACGTCAATGTATTTTTTATAATTGGCCTTTTTAACATGTTAATTTTTCTCTAGTAATTGATGCCCACTAATGCTGGAGAATTTCTTTATTCTTTGTAATTAGAATAAATTGTCCTTTTATGTAAATGCACATTTTGAACAAAGTAAAACCATGCTGTGTATTACAACAATATGTTTTGAAAATAGGGTTAAGACACCTAACTTTTTAGACACACAAAGATGTTGAAAAAAAATTTTTTTTTGTGGAATAATTTGTTAGTTGCTTATATAATGAAACCAAACAAGGTAGAAGTCCAAAGTCACTTTCTTATAATTTCTGGTTAAAATCCTAACAAGATTCTCACATGTTTAGACACATGTCTGACTATACATTCTAGTCCTGAAGCCCCTCTTAAGGAGTCTACTGAAAGGTCCAAGGTATGTCAGGTTGATTATGATTCTGAGGTTTTCATTTTGACTGGCAAAGGTATTTGTTATTACTTAATGGCTATCTTTGGTCATATTCAGACTTGGATCCAGATATCATATCCAAACTTGGGTTGCTGGCTAGGCAGGTGGCTTATCCCTGTAATCCCAACACTTTGGGAGGCCGAGATGAGAGGATTGCTTGAGCACAGGAATTCAAGGGTTGCCTGGACAATATAGTGAGACTTTGTCTCTACAAAAAATTTTAAAAGTTCACCAAGTATTGTGGTGCACGCCTGTAGTTCCAGCTGCTAAGAAGGCTGAGGTGGGAGGATTACTTGAGCCTGAGGAGTGGAGGTTGCAGTGAGCTGAGATCATGCCACTGCATTCCAGCCTGGGTGACAGAGTGAGACCCTGTCTCAGAACAAAACAAAACAAACGTGGGGCCTGGCGCAGTGGCTCACTCCTATAATCCTAGCATTTTGGGAGGCCGAAGCGAGTGCATCACCTGAGGTCAGGACTTCAAGACCAGCCTGGCCAACACAGTGAAACCCCGTCTCTACTAAAAATACAAAAATTATCTGGGCGTGGTAGCAGGCACTTGTAATCCCAGCTACTCTGGAGTCCGAGGCAGGAGAATTACTTGAACACAGCAGGCGGAGGTTGCAGTGAGCTGAGATCATGCCACTTCACTCCAGCCTGGGCGAAAGAGCAAAACTCTGTCTCAAACAAACAAACAAAAACCTTGGAATACTAAGATACCATCATTAAGTCTCTGGTAATGACACTATAAAGCCTTTACTATAGGTCTGGTACAAAATGCTGGCATAGTTGCATTTCTTGATTTCATAGATGGCTTGAGTGACTGTTTGGGCTGTGCTGTATATTTGTTTTCTCGCTCTATGTTAATATTTTATGACACAAGTCATTTCTGGATAATATTACCCAATGGCTAAATAGTAAAGAGTTTATCCAAACATCTCTTAGTCCAGTCAGAATATTAGCATTTCCCAAGGGTGGTCTTCATCATGCAATAGAATTTACCCCATAGAAGACACATTTCCACTTTTAACTATAGAAGATTTATTACGGGTAAATAAGACACATTCTCGAGGCATCATTGACTCTGTCCTTTGATCAAAGACAGAGCTGTCTCACAATGGTCTTAAAAATTAATCAGGATACCTGCATAGTGGTGTACTAGCCTCACTTCAAAGACTCCTAGTAGTGGTGTTGAGTTATTTAAGGTCCATTAAGGATGTTTGTCATGATTCAGAAAGACATGTTCATGAAAAGCTCATTAACTGTATTTATTGTATTGACTTCTTCCTGTAGAAACAGCTCTGTTATAAATCAAAAAGGTCCCAGAGAACAGATTTAGATGCTTATTCCTGAGCTTTTTGGAATAGATTAATTGCAGGGTAGTTTCCTCTATATTTTAGCTTCCCAATATATTTGAGAGTTTTTACATAAGCTAATTAAGGCACTACTAAATATAGAGAATTGCATCAAAATCCTCAGTTTGAGAATGGTTATATTTATTGATCCCTCCCTTTGTTTTATTTATTGTTATATTTGTTTTATTATTATTATTAAAATTAGTGGAGGGTTGGTGGCATGTACCAGGTACTTATCAAAAGACTTGAGATATAAGTATGACAGAACAGATGTGGCTTCTGATCTCATAACCCACCTGGAAAGATGCAAGTTTGTTGTACATCTATATTTTGTTTCATAGAATTCCATATATATGTAGGGAGTAATTATCTATTTTGCATATTTATGTGTTGGGATGCTATTTACATTCATCTTGATATCTCTGCCTTACTTGTAATGTAAATGTGTGGGTATTCTACATGTCTTTATGTATATAAACATGTACTCATACTGCCAAATAACTTCTGGTAAAATGAGTTATCACTGTATCTACAGATTAGCAAGTGGTAATAACTATAACAAAAGTTGCAGAACATTTTACGAGTTAAAAATCTCCCTACTTTTGTTATATCACAGCAAACTAGCAAGTTTTCACTGAAAATTTCAGGATGAGGCAACTAAGTGTCAGAGAATACAAATGACTTGTCTGTTACTCATGTTCGACTATATGATCAGGACTCCAAATGGATTATTTTAGCTCCAAAGTTTCTGTTCTAATCCAAGAGTAAAACAAAATTACAAAATATTTACAAAGCATTTGTAAGAGTAGACACTTACAAATGCTTTGTAAATATTGACAAGAAGACATTATAAATGTCTTTTAGCTTTATGAAGTGTATTATACCATTAAAACAACAGTAAAATGCTGGACTAAATGGAAATATGTTTGTGAGGAAAACACTTTTTTCTAATTTATTTTTACAACATGAGTAGAACTCATTGCTCCTGCAGTAGCATTAGCCAATATATTTTTCTTGGTGTTTGCAGCACCAGTTCATGGATGCTAGTTGCCATGAACATGTATCAGCAGAAAGTATGAGCCACAACCTATAGTAGCAATTGCAAACTTCACTCATTAACACAATCGAGCCTTTTATACTTGGTTCTCTCTCTCTTTTTAATTGTATATATGCCCCTGTAACTTTCATATTTTTGTAGTCATTCAATAAGATGAGGTTAATTTTCTCTAGCTTCTCAAGACAGGATTCTTTCTGCCATTTTACGTAAATAGCATTGGTGCGTAAGATGCCCATTTGTACCTAATTTTACTTCTGTTGAAAATGTCAGTTCTGTATAGTAAAGATCTCTGTATGTTATTGGCAATTCAGAATAAGTGTACATGTAAAACCAAACTAAAAAACAAAACACATCAGTGGACCAGTGAGAAATTTAGCCAAGTGTCACGGAGCCAAAATAAATTGTAATTGTTTGAGTGAACAATAAAATGCAAATGTAAATTTTAATAGAATTTATAGAATATAGGAATTTGGTAAATCCCGTTTAACCTAAAATTAGAATGTATCTTAGGTTATAGAGCAAACCTGAGGCAAACCTGCCTCCTTATGTTTTTAACTCTAAGTTAAAAACATAAACAATCAATTTGATAAGATAAACTCTTACCACTTATGTAATCTTAATTAAATGAATTAAAATATATCTATTGTTAAAAATATAAAAAGAGGCCAGGAGCGGTGGCTCATGCCTGTAATCCTAGCATTTTGGGAGGCTGAGAAGGGTGGATCACCTGAGGTCAGGAGTTCAAGACCAGCCTAGCCAACATGTCAAAACCCCATCTCTACTACAAATACAAAAATTAGCTGGTGTGGTGGCACACACCTGTAATCCAAGCCACTTGGGAGGCAGAGGAAGGAGAATCTCTTGAACACAGGAGGTGGAGATAGCAGTGAGCCAAGATTGTGCCACTGCACTCCAGTCTGCGTGATGGGAGCAAGACTCCATCTCAAAACAAAACTATATATATATGCATATATATACCTCTGCAACCTGAGACACATTCTAATTTTAAGTTAAAAAAAAGAGAAATAGTGTAATAAAAGAATCCTCCAAATATTAATAGAAATACTTACAATTAGCAAAACCAACTCCTGGCCTCTTTATAAATTCATGTATTTATTCATTCAACGGATACTTATAAAGTTCCTTAACAGCAAATAGAACAAAGTCTGTGCCTTTAAACAGCTTAAACTTTATTGAAAGACAAATTCTTATAAAACATAAATAAGGCTGGGTGCAATGGCTCATGCCTGTAATCTTAGCACTTTGGGAGGCTGGTGGGGGAGGATTGCTTGAGACCAGGAGGTTGAGGCTGCAGTAAGCTGAGATTGTGCCATTGCACTCCAGCCTGGACGACAGAGCAAGAACCTGTCTCTAAAAACAAATAAACCATAAATAAGCAAAATAATTTCAGATTGTAGTGATTTCTTGAAGGAAATAAACAGACAAGAGTGGAGTATTAGTTAAGGCAACCCCTTTGGGTGGGCTTCTTGGAAAGCCTCTCAGAAAAAGTTATTTACAGCTAAAGGATCAGAAGCAAGCGCTCTGTAAAGATCAGGGAGACAAATGTTCTAGGCAGAGAGAACAGGTAAGAAGGCCGAAAGATATTGATTGAGGACGTGGAGTGAGGTGATACTGGGGAGGAAGGAAAGGACCAGCGTATTCCAGATAGAGCAGGCCATAGCCAGGACTCTTGCTCATCTTGGAGGAGCTATTGAAAATGTTAAGCAGAGGAGTGATAAGATCTAATTTATGTTTCTAAAAGATCTGACAGTTGTGTGGATAATGCATGGTGGAGCAGTGAATAGAGAGGCTGGGAGACCAAAATCCTGCAGTGACTTGGATGTGAGGCAATGGGGATGTAGACTCAGCGGGGAGGCAGTGGTGATGGTAAGGAATCGATGCAGCATAGCCAATAGGACTAGGTGAAAGAAATGAAGGAACTGGGATAAACATAAACTCTAGGAGACTTTTCTAACAGAGCAAAAATCTGAATGAAACAGAAATCAAACTAAAGAGCCAAGAATGATTTACATCAAGTTAATCATGTGTCTCCATTCTGCAGCTGAGGAGTGAGACTCTCACACCTGACTCAGGAATTCCATGGGCTTAGTCCACCTGGGTTACGGTTTTAGATTTTGTCCAAGACTTTTTAAATAAAAATGTCCAGCTTTAGATAGTTTCTCCCAAGCTGGAACTACGTCTTACTTCTCTGTTCCCAACACATAGTATAGTACCCCTCACACTACAGTAAGCTAAAGTTGATCAACATTAACTTCTAAAACTTTGTTTCCCTCTGCAGATGTAAATTTTTAAAGGTTCTACTATGTGCAAAGTATTTTGTTGGAGTTTTTACTGAAAAATGGAACTCATACCTACATTGGGTGTGTTTTCAAACTGGGGTTCTTTCATGATCCTATGCTGCCTCATTGATCAGAAAACATACCTTCATAACTCTTTTAGAGCTGTATAAATTTTTTGACTTCTAGAAGGTCTTCAATAGAAACATCAGTAAAAAATAATGACAGAAATATACAGACAAATTGAAGGAATGTATTTATTTTGTTCCTGATAAAATAATAAAGGTACTAAGTGTTCAAAATAAATAACTGTGCCATCCCATAAGAGTATACTGTCTAGAGGATCATGGAAACATCAGATTACTCAGGACCAAACAAATTAGGTATAAATAAAAGGCTGACTGTGTGTTATATTTAAGTACTGGCAAAATACTGTACTATGTATAGAAATGTGAAAAATGATGGATCAAAACTAAGATTGATAGATTACATTTTCCTATCTTGTGAAAGGGAGAAGAAAATAAATGTGAGAAAAACAGGAATATTCTTTGCCCATATTCTCAGTCAGCAGTGATGCTTGTAAAATAGAGTCCTGGCACCACTCCACCTCCCCTCAAGACATTCTGGAGGCATGGGAAGTGCCTTTTGAAGAAACCCTCTCAGATTATTTTGGTACAAGTAGATAATGGACCATACTTTGGGAAATGCAGATTTAGTCCAGTCTCTATCTTCTGAATCAGTGTGAGACTCATAAAGGAATATGGTTATCCAAAGTTGTGTCAGTCTTTTTCATTAGTACTTAGGCTAAATCAGCAGTCTCTTCTTCGATACTTAGATTTAAATTTCCAGCTCCAGCCTTAGACCTGCTATCAACACTCATCACTGCTATTTGTCTTCTAGAATCACAACCACTGCTGCCTGCATGATGGACCTAAGGAGGTACCCACTGGATGAACAAAACTGCACCTTGGAAATTGAGAGCTGTAAGTTTTCCTGAGAATCCAGCTAGACTGGACTCTGCTTTAAGGTTCTCTTTATGCGGAGGCCTCCGTTCCTGGCTCATGTCCAGACCACAGGCCCCGCAAAGGTTCTGCTAGCTCACTAAATTTGGTTGACGGAGGTATTGACAGCATCTTTTCTCAGTTATGCTGCCACCCTCTTAGTCTCATCCCTAAATCTTCGGGAGAGATATTTAGGAAAGAAATAATCTGGCAATAAAAGGAACATGCTAACAGCCTGGAAGGAGACCAAGGGCTATTTCAGGCATTTAAAATATGGAATTGGTGCAAACAGTTACAACAGGCTTTGGAAAATAGGTGGAGGTGGCAGAGTGTCACAAGTTGTCCTGTCTTTGCCTCTCATAAACTTTCTCTCTTTGTAATTGCAAAATAAACGTGCTCTTTCAGATTAGTTAAAACATTCATAGAGTATGGTTTTACAGAATGTTTTCTGTTGTTGTTTCAAGGGACTATTTTCAGTCTCCAAAGTATATTTTTTGCTGAAGGTCATCTGATGAGCAAGAGTGTGGTGTGTGTGTGTGTGTGTGTGTGTGTGTGTGTGTGTGAATTCTGTTTACTGTGCTGACCTGTTTTGCAGTGTGCTTGCTTTTCTAGGCCATGATTTTATCTTCCACATTGATGATTCAGACAGCTGCCCTATTGGGTGGGCTAAAATGGTGATTTTATAATGATCTCCATTTTGGAGGTCACACAGGGAGGTGGTTTGAGGTAGAAGAACATTTTGAGTCTCTGTCACTTCTTTGCAGTGTTTCCATACTTTATCCCACTAAATAATTGGAAGCGGACAATTTTATATCCAGAATTCTAGATAATGAGTAACTGGACTGCTTTGAGGGTACTCTTAGCCTTTGTGAGGAGTTTTAGCTCTGGCAAGCAGCATGACTGAATCATTGCTGTGAGCAGAAATATGGCATTTATGACACATTGTGAATATTTTTGCCCAATTCAAAAGATAGCTTCCAGGGATAATTAAATTTACATGTATTTTTGAAGAAACTGATTGCATACTTGTATTTCAAGTCATCATTATTTTCAAATTACATTTTTGCCTTACAGAACTAGTTAATGAAATTGGTCCATAAGATTTCAATGATTAACTTTATGTAAATATTTTTAGGATAGCTTTGCATATTCCATTTTCTGAACTTATGGCTACAACTTAGAAGGCATAATAATGTTCTACAAAGTCCAAATTCTTTTGTAATTTCACATTGTTGATGTAAGAATATGCTGAAATAAGCATGTTGCTATGTACTACTCATGAATTTCTGTGGTGAAAGGATGTTTTCTTTCAATTTTGGTATATGTGCTGTCAGAGAGAGCACAAGAGCATTTTTTGTAGAAAAATTATCCTGGGATATCAAATAATCATAGTTGTAGGTAGGTGAAGTGCTTTCATGGATATTATTTCATTTGAGCCTTCCACAACCCTCTCAGATAACGAAACAAGGTCTCTTTATTTTAAAGAACTGATGCCTAAGGATGCAGGCAACACCCAAGTGTTTTCTGTTATTAAATTATAATTTCGACTCGAATATTTAAAAATTAACATGATAGGCCAGGTGCAGTGGCTCATGCCTGTAATCCCAGCACTTTGGGAGGCTGCAGCAGGCGATAATCTGAGGATGGCAGTTTGACACCAACCTGACCAACATGGAGAAACCCCACCTCTACTAAAAATACAAAATTAACCAGACGTGGTGGTACATGCCTGTAATCCCAGTTATTCAGGAGACTGAGGCAGGAGAATTGCTCGAACCTGGGAGGCAGAGGTTGTGGTGAGCCGAGATTGTGCCATTGCACTCCAGCCTGGGCAACAAGAGCGAAACTCCTTCTCAAAAAAAAAAAAAAAAATTAACATGATAATTCAGTAGGCTTTATGTATCTCACTTCAATTCACAGTCATCTTGTTAAATAAGGTCGATATTAATATTTCTGTTTTTACAACTAGGGAGTCAGAATGAAGAACATAAAGTGATTTGTCCAAGATCATTCAGCCACTTAGTGGTACAGTGGCTCTGTGCTGATGTGGAGGATAGCTGACTTACTTAGTAAAGACACTGATTTTGGAGGGACCAGATGAACATAGCCTTATTCTAAAACCCCTTAGTTTAAAAAGCAAGAAATAGGCTGGCCTTATGGAAAACTGGGGCTTATTCATAGACTGTTAGCAAATCATTGCTAAAGAGAATTAGATATGGTGTTATATTAATGATATACATGATATCCAGGCTCTATTCTTGTAAATAGGTTGTTTACTAACCAAACATTGAAATGAATTTAGGATCCTATTCCTTAAACTACTAGTTCTCCAACTGATGCCTCTCATTCCATCTTATTTATTCATTCCTTTACTTTAATCATACACTAGGCATTCATTCATTCTCATTCTTTTTGTCTGTTATCTTTTCCTCTCTCATCTTTCTCATCCCATCTTTCTCCTCATCTCTCTCTTTGTCCTTCTCCCTGTCATTCTCCCTCCTCCTTCCCTCTGTCTTTCCCTCCCTTCTTTCTCTGTTTTTCTCTTTTCCTTCCTTCCTCTGGCAAATGAAAATTAACCTAACTGTGGCATTGCTAAATTACTAATACCTTCTCAGCATATCAACAATCAGTGTATTGGGTCAGTTCAGGAAAGGATAATATAACCTGACTCTGGGCAGCTTAGAGTCGGGAAACATTAGCATTGAGATAATTGTACATCATTCATTCACTCAGGAATTTATTTGTTCATTAAATTTTTACTGAACTCTAATCATTTGCCAGGTATTGTAATAAGCTGTAAATATATAATAGTGAAAAGCAATATACAATATCCCTGGCCTCCTTTATTAAGGTGAGGGAGATAGATATATAGGGGTTATGTAGCCCTAATCTGACATGCTTTAGACCAGAAGTGTTTTGAATTTCAGATTGTTTCAGATTTTAGAATACTTGCAATATATGTTAGTGGCATATTACCATACTTAGCAGTTGAGCCTCCCTAATCCAAAATCTGAAGTGCTCCAATGAGCATTTTATTTAAGCATCATGCCAACACTCAAACTGACTTGGATTTTGGAGCCTTTCATATTTCAGATTTTTGGATTAAGGATACTGGATGTCTAATTTAAATCAATACATGTATGAATATAAAATTACATTACTAAAAAGCGCTGCCAAGATAAAAGTATTTAGTTCTATAGCATATTAAAGATAGCCTGTTTAAAGCAAGCCTTGAAATAAAGTACAGAGGACTTTAAAAGGTTAATATGGACTATATCAACTTCATAACATGTCTTAAATATGGAGGGTTGGGGATGTTCTAGAGAATTCATGAGATTTGCAGAATTAAATGAGTCTTGATAATATTTATCACTATGAAGGCCATGAAACTTAACTGCTAAAATCGAAAGGAGAAATCCACTCCTAGGCGTTCCCAATTCCATCTCCTAAAGCCACCTTTTACCTACATGTTCCTGTTACCTGTGTGGTCAGAGGCAACTCATCATACTTTGTCAACATAGCATGCATCGTGTTTGTATCTTTCTCTGAAACTTTGAGTGCAGGTTGGGAAAGGGGCACTGGAATATTTGCCAATTTTTCTAGGGAAATGTCACCCGAAAAGCACCAAACAACAACAAAGTTACGCCAAAGCCTACATAAACAAAGTTCTTTTTAAATATTCTTGCTGTTTAGGAAAGAGTTCTAGTACAGAAATAGTGAATCTTCCCAGGTGTGCCAATGCTTTGGTAATCTCATGCTGCTGTGTATAATTCAGGACTGTTAGTACAAGTCAAAGATTTCTATCTTTTAAAAAAAAAGTAAGCTTTAATCACATTGTCAAGAGGACATTGAAACTCATTATACTGCAAGGCCACTTAGTATGTCACATTCAGAAATTAAAAAATAGTGAAAAGGGGATGGTGGAAGTATTATATATCTGTGAAATGTGAATAGTCAGGGTGTTACTCAGCTGTATTCTGTGCCAGCTCAGCTATACAATACCAATGTCAACTACATGGCCTCATTATATCCACCTCCTACCCCGCTCTGGAGAAAAGCTACCTTATCTAGCGTCACTCTGGTTCCTGGTTTTCCACTTAGGGCATATGAACTGCTTGTCTGAAAAGGAATAAGGAATTCTCTAAACTGGACCCATTGATAAGCTGCACAAATTACTAAAAATCCAAAGGATAATTTTTTTTTCATTCATGTATGTGCTTTTGTCTCATCTTATCTCTGAGTAAGTTGGACTGGCCAGCATCAGTGTCTCAGAGAAGAAGTTTAGTGTTCTCATTTTCAACACTGTGGATTTTTCAGTCAATCTCAGCCATAATGGGATCTATGAAGAAGTAGAAGACATAAAACTTTCTCAGCAGCTCTTTCATAGGCACCTTCACAGGGATATACAAAGTGTTTACTGAGACAGCCAGTCAGGTATCTCCTTTTAAGATTTAACAAAAGAAAAAAAGTCCTACACACTGCCCTTTGTGATAGCATCGGAAACCAGTCATTGCTGGCGTCTCACAGTCACTGATTACCTGAGAGACACTGGCAAACTCACCCTCTTACCAGAGCCTCTTTCTTCAGGGGTAAAATGGAAATAATAATACCTAACACAGGATATTGTTATGAAGATTACATGAAGTCATTTAGACAAAGAATCTAACACATTGCTTTGATCCATGGTAGACATCTAGTAAATAGCAACTTCAGTAATTAATAATAATAATTATTATAATAATCCCAGTTTTGGTTGTTATATTTTCAAAGTCCCATACTGCCACAGATTGCACTAATTATGAGATTAGTAAATCTAGCCAAGGAGACCCATAGCCCAGCATCACTCTTCTCAACCTTCGTAGATTTTATTCTGGCCTTTGCTTTGACATTCCGAGTAAGTCTCATTTTCTGCAGTGCTATCTACTTCCTCATAGAATGTTTCAGCCAGCTGTGTCCACAGTATAAAATGCAAATTAATTTATTTTACTTTGGCTGGAGGGAAAAGAATTAATAGCTAGTTTCAAAATCCAAAGATGGATATTTAAAAACACTTTGACATCTGGACTTGGATTAAGCAAAAGAACAGTCCATTTATAAATGTAATCCCTTCATGGTTTTATTAACATTTCAATTGGCCAAAGAAGGCAATCACCCCTGGTGATCATCTAAAGCCTATTTGATTGATACAGCAAAAGGTACATGTGAGTGTGTGAGAGTGTTTTGGTACCGGCATCTCTTCTGCTCGGAGTGTGCACCATGCTTTAGGAAGGCAGAAGATAGAAATGTGCCTGTTGCTGTGTTACTGAATTCCAATTTGTATATCATATAAAGACAACATGTGGTTGGGTAATTGATAGAATAAAGGCTGTGTTTTCTTTATTCAACAATTTTCTTCTAAATCATCCTTACTGAAGAGGTCAATATAGATTGATACAGTGAAGCATTTGAGGTATTGCATCCAAATTTACTACAGCAAAGAGCTAATACATTTGAATTCAGGTTATGCTACGTATTCACTAATATTTCAGTAAACATAAATATAGTATTTTTAAGAACTTAAAAAAATGGAAAGTGCATTGTGTTTCTCCATCCCCAGGTAAACGTTGATGCGCCTTAGAGTATATCAGTCGTCTCAAAACATCTGTAACAGAGGAAGTAGTGAGCAGGTGGGGCTCTGTGCAAATGTGATATAGTGAATAGGAGGGTATTTTTTGAATAGAGATAGACTTGTCTAGTACGGTTTCTTCAAACTAACTAAACAGATCACTTAGCTTCTTTAAGCTGTAGTTTCCCTTCTGTACAATATCGTGACCCTTGAAAGTGATAAGATAATCAAGATAGAGATCTTAGTGCAATACGTGGTGCTGGTAGTTCCATAAGTAGCAGCTGTTATCGTTATAGCATCATCATTATCATTATCAAATTACTCCTGGAATACTGTGCTCAGTTAGAACATTTATCCTGTGGAAGGAACACTTAGGCTAGGAAGGATGGCAATGTTTGAACAGGATAGCTATTTTCAAATAAACATACAATTTCCTCTTAAGAAAAGAGAGTAGACTCTGTGTACCCTAAGGGTAAAATTAACTAATGGTAAAAGATGCCAAAAGACAATTTTGGGCTGAAAGTTAAAAAAAGAAAAGTTCATAGCAGTTACAGCTGGTGAAAAAGCAGATGGGCTGCCGTATTCTGTAAAATCATTTGCTGGGAGTAAAGGAATTTTTTCACCGAGCAAGTGATGGGATTACATGATTTCTAAGTAGCTGTAGGTTAAGGGTCACTTGGCACAAGCAAAAATATATAGGAGTTCAGTTAAAGGACAACTAGGCAGGCCCTGGTATGTGAAGATGCAGATCCCATATGCATATATCTCTGAGAGCAGTGCTATTTAGGAAAAGATGAAAATCACATCCCTGCTAAAATTTAAAGTAGAACAGCATATGTGTTTTGCTGATGGTCTGTTGTTGTTTAGTTAGCAATCTTTCTTCTCTCAGATTTTCCACATAGGAATACATCTCACACTTGTGTCTATGAGAAATAAGGCTAAAACCCTAATATTTTTCTGTCCTTCTGAATAATCTAAACCTTCTTGAATATTTTGATCTTTTTAAGGCTCAACAGAAGAGAAGGTATGTGTGTGTATGTCTGTGCATGTATGTGTGTGAAAGGGGGGTGTAAAGTGTAGGTGTTACATAATGAAGCTAACAAATCTTTTAGGTGATCTTTGGGTTATTTTAAATTAGAAAAATACTCTTGTAAAACTCTAGTGAGGCTTAGTTATTTATTGAGAAAAAAGCAAAGAGCATTGCAAATGCTCCATGGTGTTACTGCATACAAATTTAATTTGCATCACTGTCCTATTTTGGTATTTTCTTGAATTGTATCCAGTGTTGTGGAAGTGAGGAATTTATTTTTCCATCCTTGCTGTGTGACGATACTTTGTTGGAATGTGGTCTTGGTTTAACAGTCAGTCCCTCATGACCATAGACAACTGCTTGGATGTGCAGGTAGAACCTCTGGCATTTCCTGTGGATATTTCTGACCTTGATGTATATCTGAACTCGAAGACTCTGCCTTTTCAATTTTTCCATTATTAGAAAGTAAAGTAGTGACTTGGATATAAAGGATATGTCTTAGCATTGAATATGAAAAATAACACTAAGAACCCTTCCTATCTAAAGTGATTTTTCCCCTAGTAAAGAGAAATCTTATTTGTTTAATTTCTTCTTTTAATGTCTCGATTTTTCTCCCTCTGAGGTTTGCACTAAATAGATCGTTGGTCTTCTGTATCAATCTGCCATGGATCTGAACTGAAATTTTAAATTCTTATCTTCCAGATTGCTAACATTCATTTTATTCTAAAGAAATTATTGTTAGTAAATATTTTCTTTTGGCAGTCATATTTTCAGTTTCTAAGAACTCTTCCTTATTATATGGTTACTTATTTTCCATAGTCACTTGTTCTCATGGAATGTCCTTTTGGTTTTAAACATGAAAATTTAAGTTATTTTATAAGTTTTCTGCTCTGTTCTTCTTTCTTTTTGTGATGATGTATGTTGGCTTATCTTGGTCTTTCTTTTCTCATGCTGATGATTTTCTTCAGATGTCTGCTAATCTTATAAGTCAATTCGTATTTGTAAATAAAAGACTAATTCGACCAGATCGAGTCTCTCATATGGGTTTATAGAACCTATATGCATTTACTCAGCACTTTCACATGATGGTTTCCATAGCCAGCCTCTTTACTGAAGAGGATGGGACAGGAGGAGAACTGGGCTTGCTCACCAGTCTCCCTCTTTAAGAGAATGTGCTAGGACCTTTCACAGATAACCACGACTTTCATCTGAGCCTCTTTTCCCTCTATTTATAGAAGTGCCCAGAGCTCTCTGAAACTCCGTTCTGATTCTCTTCAGTCCAATATCTAAATTAGGAACTAGGCAGCCCCCACTTGTTTAAGGGGCTTTATTACGTTTTAATCTTGGGTGAAATCACCACAGCCAGTTATAGGAAAGGAAGAGATTGAGTCTGGCAGATCCATGGACAAGCTGCCACGTTGAACTTGCTGAGTGAGTCTGGAAATTCTCTTAGCGCATACGTTCTCAACCTTACTGCAAATTTTTAAATCACTGTTTTGTTTTTTTTTAAATTCAAATAATCAGGCCATACCACAGGTTCATTGAATTAGTAATTTTAGAAGTTCTTCAGGTGACTACAATGAACAGCCAGCATTGCGAAGAAGTGTTCTGGAGTGTGATTCTCACATGTGAATGGACAGGAGAATCTCCTAGAGGGCTTGTTAAAACCCAGATTGCTGGGGTCCCATCTCCAGGCTTTCTAATTCAGTGGGCCTGGGTGAGGTCTGAAAATGTACATTTCTAACAAATTCCCAGGCCATACAGACACTGTTGGTGAAAGTCACACCACAGTGTGAAAGTCACTGCTCTGGACTTTAGTGGGAAGATTGGTTCCCTCCTTAGCCCTGCTTCATTCAAATCCTGTTTTAGGTTGAGGTTTCTGTTTTTTAATTTTTGAATCTACATAACCTCATTTACATTCTAACTTTTCTACATTTTTTAATATTTTTGGCTGAATGATAGCATACCTTCCTATTTTGTAATGCTAGTATGGATTTATTAAATATGATAGCATACCTTCCTATTTTGTAATGCTAGTATGGATTTAATAAATCCATACTAGCATTACAAAATAGGAATGTACCTTCCTTTTAGCGTTATTCCTGTATGATTGGAGTGGGGAGGAAAGGTAAATATGCTGTCATAAACTGTAACTCACCTTTTTAAAATACACGTTAATATTTAACTGCATATGCAATATTTAATCCCATTTTTTAATTTAAGAGCATTATCACATGTATCTTATTTTCTGAAATATTCTTTAGAGTATAATTTGCAATTCCTCCCTAGTATCTACATTTTAATGAGCCATAATTTCTTTAACCAGTTACCTACTTTAGAACATAAGTTATTTCTACTGTGTTGCTATTTTAAGTATTATAATTTGTATATGATTGAGGCTGTGTCATTAAATACAGTCATGATTTTATATGTATGAATATATATATATGTTTATATATACATATATTTATATATAATATATATCACTATGCTATCCTATATAGTATGTAAAACTAAGTGTAAATTAATTAAAATTAAGTAAAACTAAAAATTTAGTTTCTCATTTACAGGAGGCATATTTCATGTGCTCAATAGCCACATGTAGCAAGTGCTGCCGTATTGGACAGTGGAGATAAACAGGACATTCACATCATCTCAGAAAAGTCTGTTGAATACACTAATACATAAGATGAATGCATAGAAGTTGAATTTTCACATCATAGAGACTATATAATTGAAATATACAGTTCGCATATCATAGAGAATATACAACTGGATATCGTTCTATAGAAAATTTTCTAAACTTCCAGGATGAGTGTTTTATAGTATCACTTCTTTAGACTTGGTTTACATTCATGACATTTAATGAGACTTACATGTTACATGGGTAACATTTTTCTAATGTAAAATGAATGAGTTAAAAGCAGATATAATTTAATACTTAAGAGACATTACAATTATTGTACAAGATAAGCCTTGAACAGATCTGATAGCAATACAGGATATCTATTTTATAAGGTATCACTATCTGGCAAATAACTAATTTCTACCCTTAAGTACTATCAGTTGTAAGTTTCACTATTACACTCATAAGAATAATAAAATCCTGCCCTGAATGTATTCATCTCATGGTAGATATATTCTGATTTCCAAAACACTAAAATGTAAAGGGGACTCCCAAATACATTTAGAAATGAAATATATTTTTCTATTTGCAAATTATTATTTTATTATTTCTAAGTGGAAAAAAACAGAAACACAATTCATAATGTTATCAAATTAGTATCTCCCACTCTCACAAGTAAAAACCCATCTTCTGGGTTCATTTCCCTCAAGACACCATGAGACTGTTTCTGATATAGTGTGCAAAGTGTAACAGTTAATGAAGGGCATGTGTATACCATAATAATTGCTGACCCAAAGGGCAGAGTGTGAGTAGGCTACCTGTATCATCCTAGCAGTGGTCAAGACTTTCACATGAATCAGTAGACACATTTGGAACCTAGAGTTTTAGATACAAAGAGACTGAGAGGAAGTCTTTTAGCAGTAGACACCATCCCCTGGTTCATTCTTACCCTGTAACATAGAAAAAACATCTATATAAATGCTATGCAAAACCTGGTTAAGTTGAATCCACTGACTTCCAATCCCTCACCTGTAACAAGTCGACTTGTAACTAAATGAGCCTGGGTCTGAGAACAACTCACCCCTTTGACCAGGTGGTAAGCACGTAGAGCTTAGGAATGTGTTGGCACAAGGTTCAGCTTTCAACTCAAACAACAGCAAGGAGCAATTATAAAGATACTGATTCCTGCTTTGGGTTCTCAAAAGGGAAGCATTTTCTTAACAACTGAATGATTTCCTACGTCTCTCAGGACACTGAGTGTTTGATGAAACTCTGCTCAAAACCTGTATTATGTATATTTACCTTTCTGCAGGTGATGGACACTTTCTTTTAAGATTCTAATGCGAATTTTTCCCCTGCTTTCAAATTGCCCATTAGAGCTAAAAAAAAAAAAAAGGAAGTTTAGGTCTTCACAACATATTATAAATCTCTCTGTGACAAATTTCATAGGAGGAGGGTGGTGGGAGTGCAAACGTGTTTACTTAGTTTTCTTTTAGGCTCAGGAAAGGTGCCAACAATGCCGTCATCCTGCAAAAACTCTCTTCTTGGCTGGGCTTCATTTTATACTTGATCCTAATTAGGTGAAAATGCCACATTTGCTGATTTCTTAGCATTTTTAGTGAATGCTAGAGAGCACTTTGTGAAACCTGATGTGAACATCATAAGCCAGAGGCGTAAATACACCCACAAACCTTCCCTGAAGCGTTTCCAGAAGCCTCCTGTTGTTGGTGTTTGATAGTTGCAGCCCATTGAACTGCAACACAGACTGACTTCTCTCAGATCCTGGACTTGGCTTCCTGTGTTACTGCTTGAAGATATTTTTCTTTCCATAGATCTTCAATAATGCATGCTAGTTTTTGCAAATCAAATACCTCTTTCTTCATGATAGTCTCCTGAGTCTACCATCTACCCCTGCTCACACCTCCATACATTATCAACCTCACCATCAGTAGTAACTATCCTGTATTAAATGCCTACTTTGTGCCAGATCTTGTGCTATGTACTTAAAAACAAAATCTCAACAACCCTCTGATGTGGCAGCTACTTATATTATTTCCTCTTTACAGATGAGGACATGGGGCCTTGGAGAAGTTGTATAACTTGCATAAGGCCACACATGTTAGCAAGTGAATGTATTGATTAAGATTTAGTTGAAGAAAATTGAATCCAATAAAGCTAGTTTTAACAGAAGGGGATTGTTTAGATTAAGGAATTATTGGATAGACCGAAGAAAGAGATGTGAGGCTGTGTTTTTAGAGATGACTCCCCAAATTACAGCCCAGTCATGTATTGCCAAGGCAGCCGCTATTCCTGCTGGTATATTGGGAACACTTGCGGAATAAACTAGCCACTGCTCTAGCTGCTAGACAGAAACCACGGTGCTTCTCATGTAGTCTGTGTTAACACAACAGATGTTCTGTGCCATGCTTCTCTCTCCATTCAGCTCAGTCCTGAATTCAAGTGCCCTGCAAGTACATCTGACTGGCAGAGTCTGGATCATGTTTAGAACCATACAAAAAAAATTAAGCCTGGAGAGTGTAGTTGGTGGTGAGTCAGGACCCAGTATCAAGCAGAGTGGCTAAGCTGGGATTTAAACTGAGGTCATTCTGATTTTAGAACCCATGCCTTTAATCAGTGTACATATTGTTTCCTTGTTTATGTGTCTAACATATGATTAACGCATTCCTCTTTGTATGATAATTTCATCAAATCCTGCCTAGTGAAGTAAGTGTATCCTTTCAGTGGACATTTCTTTGCCTGTCCCATACCCAAACACTGTATCTGAAGAATTCCTTACTTTATGAGACAGAGCCCACCTCCATAACAAAAGTTAAAAAAGCCAGAGAGTCATCTTCTCAGTCACCCTTACAACTAGAGGGCAGGTGCAAAACGAAGGCACCACCAATCACGTAACTTTGAATTGGAAATTGGTACCAAAAAGTAAAACAGTGAAAAGATTGAAAAGACTGAGACTATTCTGGCCAACATGGTGAAACCTTATTTCTACTGAAAATACAAAAATTAGCTGGGCATGGTGGCACGTGCCTGTAGTCCCAGCTACTCAGGAGACTGAGACAGGAGAATCGCTTGAACCCATGAGACGGTGGTTGCAGTGAGCAAAGATCATGCCACTGCACTCAAGCATGGGCGACAGAGCCAGACTCTGTCTCAGAACAACAACAACAACAGTATCTATGGAAAAGTCCAGCCTAAGAAGGGCGGCAGCTGTGGGAGTGGATGGCAAGTGTTTAGTGGCACTTGCTGATGGTATCTGCAGTGAAAACTGATGCTCAGTGAAGGTGGCACTGATAACTTCACAGGTCCATTTCTGCCCTGAATATTGGTCATTGTTGCTGACTGCATGGTTTCCACAGTGGGTCCCCTGCCTTCCATGATGTGTTCAATATCAGTTTAATTTAGCCAAAGTTTGCAATTTAACCAAAGTATTCTGTTGTTTGCAGTTAAGTACTTTGACTGCTATGCTTCTTCAAGGAAGGATTATATCCTGTATTATCTTTTATCTCTTCTACTGCTTTATATATGACAAGCAGTCAGGAAATTCATCAATTTACCTAATTCCACTAAAGTTTACTCTGGATATAGGTCCTCTCAAGAGAAAATACAAAATAGTGAAATTAGGACTCCCCTAATGTATATGACCCTCCACTGGGATTTATAACCCTTCCTGCCCACAAACCATTTGATGAGTGATTTCCGGCTACTTAAATAAAATGAAAATATTAGGTACTTTATGTAAATTATCCTATGGTCATATTTATTTATCTGTCTCTATCTATCTATCTATTTATCTATCATCTATCTACCTTTATATTTATTTATCTGTCTCTATCTATCATCTATCTACTTCTATTGGTTTTTGAACACTTGTTGTGTACTAAATGCCTTATGTTCATTTTCTCATTGTAGTATATCTACCCTATAAGAATAAAAGGCACAAAGAGATTAAGTAAGTGTCACACAGCTAATGAGGTGTGAAGTCAGGATTCAGTCCCAGACAGTCTATCCTGAGATGTCATGCTCTCAATCAGCATAACACCAAGCTACATCTGCATTTGAAATATACTGAGAAAAAATGATGCTTAAGTCATATAAGCATTAATGTCAGAACTGGGTGTTAAGGTGTTAAACTGTTTTAAGATAGGAAGTGATTCTTGTGTCCCTTTCAGTCCTTGTTATACATTGACAGCATGAGTATTTTAGTATCACAATATCCATAAATTGGTCAAGAATATTTTAAATCACTGCTACTCACTTTGTTTCTTAAATTTGTTTCTGATAAACAGGACTTTTTTTAAAAAATTATTTTTAATTAAGATAAAGTCACTCTATTTGTTATATTAATTGATTTCACATGCCTCGTTTCACTACCTTTAGAAATAAATATTTATTATGGTTATACATTGAGGACTTTTGTTTATACTTAAAACTCTTACATAGGCCGGGCGCGGTGGCTCAAGCCTGTAATCCCAGCACTTTGGGAGGCCGAGGCGGGTGGATCACGAGGTCGAGAGATCGAGACCATCCTGGTCAACATTGTGAAACCCCGTCTCTACTAATACAAAAAAATTAGCTGGGCACGGTGGCGCGTGCCTGTAATCCCAGCTACTCAGGAGGCTGAGGCAGGAGAATTGCCTGAACCCAGGAGGCGGAGGTTGCGGTGAGCCGAGATCGCGCCATTGCACTCCAGCCTGGGTAACAAGAGCGAGACTCCGTCTCAAAAAAAAAAAAAAAAAAAAAAAAAAAAAACTCTTACATAAAGTACTACTTGGGTATAAATTTAATTAAATATACTGTCAAATGGTAAAGGTTGGTGGATAGAAATGGGAAAAATCTATTACAGATGACCTGGCCTTGAACTGTATAATTGTGGCTGTTTTGAAATATAATTATATCAAAATCACTTTAATATGTGAGCAGAAGACAGAAAGAATTATAAATTACTTATAGACACAGAAAAGTTATTTGAACTGTGTCTTTCTAATTCCACTGTTTTCTTATTAGTGCTTTAAGTAAAATTCATGCTAACTGGATATAATTTTTTGATAGTGAAGATACATTAATAAAATGTACCTTAAAGTTTAACAAAAAGGCTCTTTTAAGTTTCGAAGAAATATCTTCAGTGTAAGATGAGCAATAGCTACTATTTGGAATGTCATTTTGTGCTACACATTCTAGGTAAGCTCTTTACATTTATCATCTCATTTAATCTTCATGGCAGCTCCTTGGGCAGGTATAATGTCATCCCTATTTTACAGATAAGGAAGCTGAGGGTTAAAGAATTTAAAATCCACATTTTGAAGTGTTGAGATTGGAATTAATTTACTCCTAAAAGTCTAATTACAGTCTGGTAATTTGTTAAGCTATTTTTTATATTTTCTTAAGGTAAAATTGACAAAACTGAATATACTTATACGTAAAATGTGATATTTTGATATATGAATACATTGTGAAACGACTAACACAAACACAGAGTTTGATCATTTAACTATGCTGGTGATACTCATTCATTTAGTTAATAAAAACAGTACAGTCTCAAAAACACAGGCATCCTGTAGCTGATAATCAGTTAATACATACTTACTGATACTTCACTAGGCTTGGAAAACTGTGGAAAGAATTCAGAGAAAGTATGTAAAAAGACTCTTTCAAGAGCCACAGAAGGAATATATTATTAACAAAAATGGGTTTGTTATTCTCATTTTCAAAACCCTTTCTCTTCTGGGAAACCAGAGACGAGGAGAATGCTGTAGCTGTTTTTCCAGAAAGAAAAAGACAGATGATCTGCCCAGTTATCCAGTGCCAAATAGGAGGTGAGTGACAGTCCTGGAGCCATGAGAAATCTTCAGTCCCTCTAATCACAGCACCCTGACTTACTAAAGTCCCAGCAGGCTATGATCTAACTCCTCCCTAGGAGAAACGGATGGGGTTTACTTGGGCTCAGTACGGTTTTTACTTCCCGATGAACCCATTATTTTTCTAGGCCTTGTTTCTGGTATTTTAAGCTTTTTGGTTTACCATTGTGTGAAGCTCTAAGAGCCCAAAATATCGGAACAATTTCTGAAGCACAATATGCCACATGGAAGACAATTGTCTAAAATTTCCACTCAAAGAAAGTAAGTTTTTCTCTTTTTTTCTTTGGCTATGGAATACAGGAAGAGAGGATCAAAAAATAGAAACTTCTCCTTGACATTATTTCCTGGACCTTCCACTTTTAATCACAAATTTTCCAAAGATCATGTACTTATTATATTCTTGCAAATCACATGGAGTTGGAGAGAATTACCTTTTGATGACAGTAAGGTAGAAGGGATATGGGCTGGAGTGGGCAGTCTTGGCTCTTCAGTCCAACCATTCTTTAAGATCCAGAGAGGGAAGTCATTGTGCCAGAAAAAAAAAAAAAAATCTTGAATAGCCTCAAGGAATTTTTTACTTACTCTTCTCTTTGCCTATATTTCTTCCCTTCTTTGCTTAGCTAACTCCTACACACCTTCAAATCTAAAATCAGATTTCATTTCTTAGTAAAGCCTTTTTAATTTCCCTCTCTCAAAGTACCTGTAACACTTCTTCATAGGAGTTTGCACAATTGCAATAGTTACATGTGTTATTTCATAATAAATGCCTGCCTTTTTTTCCTGACTGTGAGCTCATTAGGTGAGTATGATGATTATTTTCTTAATCATTATGCCCAAAAGTACTGAGGGCAAAGCATCGTAAATCTCAGAACTGTTTGTTGAATATGGATGGAGGAATAGTTGGATGAATAAGGAATAGGCAGTCCCAATCATGGTTTTTAATCGCTTGCTGTCTTCAAGGAGCTCCTTTCTTTTTTACCTTCAAACTCACTAGCTCTTCAAACTATGGAAAGATAAAAGAGAAGGAGAAAAATGGGACTACTCTGTTTTATAAGGCTAGAAACTCTCAGAATTTAAAATACATCCATCACTTTATAAAGAAACTGGGCTCCAGCTATCAGCTGGCATCCTTCCCAATCTTACCAAAGATGAAAGATAAGTAGCTCCTTCAGTGGATGATCATGTCTTTTCTTCTTCATTATGCTAATATGGTAGGTTATATTATTTTATTTTTAATAATAAACCTATCTCAACCTTGCATTCCTAGGATAAATCTCACTCAGTCATTATAGATTGTCATTTAACATGATGTAAGATGTTCTTTTCTAATTTTTTTTTGAAGATTTTTGCTTCAAAAATATCTTCAAAAATTTTTTTGAAGATATTTGCTTCAATATCCCAATGAGGGATATTGGATTGTTGCTCTTATTTATTTATTTTTCTTTTTTCAAAATGCCTTTGTTAGGACTGATATTAGAGTTATGTTGGCCTCAAAATATAAGTGGGGACAGTAATCCAACCTCCTTCTCTATTTTCTGAAAAATGTGTAAACTTGGCATTTTCTTCTTTTTTGAATATTTGATAGATTTCCAAGTAAAGTCATCTGGGTCTGAAGTTTTCTTTTGAGTAAGTTCTTGACAGATTCAATATCTTTAATAGATATAGGGCTTTACACAGATCAGACTTTCAGTTTCTTCATTTGTCATATTTAGTTTAGTTTTAGTTCTCAATAATTTTTTCCATTTATTCTAAAATATTGAAATTTGGCATAAAGTTGTTCACAGTGTTCTCCTATTATCCTTTTAATGTCTATAGTGTCTGTGGCAATAATCCCTTTTCTTATTATGGGTGATTTGTATTCTCTTTCTCACTGATCAGTTTTGCTAGCTGTTTGTCAATTTTGTTAGTATGTTCAAAGAATAATCTTCTGATTCTGTTAGTTTTCTCTCTTTTCGCTCTATTTTTTATTTCCTTGATTTTTTTTTATTATTTTCTTTCTATACTTCCTTTGTATTTATTTAGCTCATTATTTTCTAGATTTTTTTAGGTAAAACTTTGAGCCACTTATTTGAAATCTTGCTTGCATTCTACTATAAGGGCTTAAAGAAACATGTTTCCCTCTTACATTCTCTGCTTTATTTGCTTTCTCAAAATGTTAATGTATTTTCATGCTGTTTTAAAAATATTTTCCAATTAGTTTAGTGATTTCATTTTTGTCTTGTAAGTTATTTTGAATTGTATTGTTTTACTTCCAGGTAGTTGGTGTTGTCCCATGTATAGTATTCTTGATAATTTTTAACTCAATTCTTTTGTAGTTTGTTTTATAGTTTCCATCCTTTTAAAATTTATGGAACATTGTCCATCTTGGGTAAATATATCATGCATTAAAAATATCTATTGTGCAGTTGAAGGTTATTAATACTGTTCTAAGTGTGACAATTAGATCAAAATGGTTAATGGGGTTGTTCATAGTTTCTGTGTTTTTATTAGCTTATTTTCTAGTTCTATCAAATGCTGAGAGAAGTATATAAATTCCTACTACATTTTTTAAATTTACATTTTCTTAAATTCTGTAAATCTTTGCTTATTTATCTTAATACCATGATTTGTGGCATATACACTGAGGATTATTAGGTATTTCTGATGAATTTTCTCATTTATTGTAATGAATTGTCCCTTTTAATCTCTGGTAATATTATTTGTCTCAAAGTGCATTTTGTTGGATATTAAAAGAATCTTTATGCGATTATTCATACTTTTTGCATGATAAATCTTTTTCTCTTTGTTTATTTGGATTTTATCTGTGTCTTTATATTTAAGGGCCTCACATAGTAGAGTCTTGCTTTTTGTACGTTTTGACGGTCACTCTTGGTTTTTAGTTGGATGAGAATGTTAAGACCATAGTTGGCAAACTATGAGTCATAAGCCAAATCCAGCTTATGGCCTTTTTGTACTGCCCACATGCTAAAAATGTGTGTGTGTGTGTGTGTGTGTGTGTACATTTTTAAAGAGTTATAAAAGGAGTATATAGAGAAATCTTATACTTTAGCAGTTCCTTTTGGCCCCATTACCCTTTCCTTTGCTGTATACACTATTAATGCAGCTTGCTTCTTATACTTATTTCTGGGAAATCAAGTATTCTGTAATTTCTCATGAGCTTTCAGTCAAATTTTTAACCAGACACCTTTCATGTTTTTATTTTAAAAACCAGATCTCCGTATGAAATTTAATCTTGTTTACTTTGGTCCTCCTGGCAGTCATTTCTGCATCCCAATTAAAAGAATTTCCTCCCAGAATTGTACTGTTAGCACATTTTATAACCATATTACATACATTTTATCAGAATTGTTAGTACAAACTTTGAATAATATACAAGAATAAGGGACTCTGTCCCATAAATATCAACCCATTAATAAATATTTTATGAACTTACTTAACTAGCTGCAGATTTACTTAAATCTCTAACTTAGCTTTCATTTCACCTACTAATCAGAATGATTATCTATAGACATTCAGAAACAACTGTTTCTGTAAGTGAAGCATGAACTATGAATAGCTAACATCTCTTAAACCCTTTCTATGTGCCAGTCAGTGTTTTGAATTGCGTATATGAAGTAATTAATTTAATCCTGTAAAGTACTATCAGTAGCCTCATTTCCAGATTTGGAAAGTGAAGCATAGGGAAGTTAAACAACATGCCCAAGGTTACACGGAGTGATGGAGTCTGAATTTGGTCCCAGTCTGTTTGGTTCCAAAGCCTGAGCCATTAACAACCTCTTTTGCACCATTCTGTTACTGAAGGAGCATTGCTTTGGGGTCATGAGACCTGAGTCTGAGCCACTGACAAGTGCCAGACTTCAATTAAGTTCTTCAAAGAATGGAAGCATTATACCAGAAAGTGACTAGGTATTCTTTAGCTCAAAATACTATGATTATTCTTGTTTACTTAGCTATTTGATCATTTCTGTATGAAGAAGAAAGGAGAATCATAAATACTAACACATAGAACCTCTGTCAGGGTCCTAGATAAACATATTGTGTCTAACAGAAATAAGCTATGAGCACAGCTCTGTATTCCCTTAGAATTGGATCTTAGCAGGGTTGGCTCCATGGGCATGAGGCCTGGACAGGAACGCAGGGGCCATGATGAGAAGGGCCTCACAGTAATGTTCTGCTGTCATGGTTCTGAAATTCCTAATAATTTATGAACAAGGGACCCCACATTCTAATTTTGCACCCACAAATCCTGTAACCAATCCTGATGTCAATTTTTCTGCAGTAGTCTTGAGGTGCTACACAGATAGCAGAAGGCTTGGCTTGGATTACAGGGCTAGGAGACGCTCCCTGGTTTGGTAACATAATGTCAATCAGTCCCTTCTTAGAGGCAACTAAGGAGCCATCAGCGAATGCTGAGTCTGCTGGTTTTGTGGTCTGTTTTCATTTGTTTCTTGCCTTTAACATTCTAGAAAAGGAGAATTTTCCATTACATCTTGTTGATATCTGCAGCCAACTTCTGTGGGTCAGTACCTATTATCATTTTAATTGGAGGAATAATAAAACATGTTTACTTACATTTTGCATATAGAAGAAAAGATAAAGACATTTCTTAATTTGTTGTCCCCACTTTCTTTCTGGGCATGATTCCTAATGCTAATATATATGCTCTTTTTTTGGTAATGATGTTATGTTTTCTAATCCATATGAGAATTCAGAATTTGTATTTCAAATAGAACAAGGCCTTATTCCACCAGTGAAATATTTCACATCCGACTGTCCCCTGCTCCCACCACCCAGGAAAATATCTCAGTGATTAAAGAAGTTAAAAGCAAGTTGCTTTGTAAAGAGCATAGCCTACTAACCCTTCTTTGATATCACAGATTGTTTAAAAATCTGTCTCGTTAAATTGACCCACAGTTCTCATATAAAAAAAAAGAGGGGGACATAGTTTGCCATTTTAAAACATATGCTCCTGCTTAACAAAGCTAGTCGAAGCAAACCTGTCAAATGCCAAAGTGTAGAGTATTAAAATTTCAACAAAATGTCAAGAGAAATGGGAAAACTGGTGAATTTAAGAAAATCTGTCATAAAGATTGCATTCCATGTTTCTTTCTGCCTAAGTTCGGGTGACATATGGAGGTTTAAAAATATAATCTAATGATGTGTCTTTATGGGAAAAGTTTATATAACCTAATTGCCACAAAACTGTCATTGCTGGTTAATTTATTAGAGTAATAAAAGATGTTGTGTTCTTAGAACTTAGCTGGAATGAGCTCTGTCCAACAACACTGACAGTCCCTGAACCGTAAATTTTGTATTTTTGCCACTTATTTGAAACCTAAGAAGATGCACATAGTTAAGTGTAGGTATCATATGTTTAATCATTTTACTTGGCTTGCTGGTTTGGAAGCAAGAACACAGGTGAGCTTGAGACGATGCTGAAAGCCTTATGTTGTGGGATGAGACTAGATGCAAAGATTTGGGAGAAAGGACATGGAGACTAGTAGTAAAGGTCAGAGAACTTATAAGAAGTGTTAGCTCTTAGATTTCATCAATTTTTAAATTTTTTTTTTAATTTTGAAATAATTTTAGGTTTACAGAAAGGTTGCAAAGATAGTACAGAGATTCCTTAATGCTCTTCATCCAACTTCACCAAATGTTAATATTTTCCATAATCATGGTGCAGTCATCAAAACTAGGAAATTTAACATTGGTAAAAATCTTATTAACTAAACTAGTCTTTATTCAGATTTCAATAGGTTTTCCAGTAATGGAATCAGTCTTTTTCTGTTCAGGAATCCAACCTAGGGTGTTGCATTTAGTTATGGTGCCTAGTCTCCTCTAGCATGTGAGTTTCTCATACTTTCTGTTTCATGACCTTGCACTTTGGAAAAGCCAGTACTCTTCCAAAGTGCAAGGTCATGAAACAAAGTATTCTTTAGAATGTTGTTTAATTTCATTGTCTGGTATTTTCGCATCATTGGACTGGTTCACCCAAATGTTTAATTTACTTATTTAAGTAAGTACACAAAATTCAGCAGAGCTGACTTGAGTGAAGGAGCAGCCGGGCTACATGGAGAAATTTACATTTGGCCACACAAAGGTCAACATGATTAAAATGGCGTAATTATCTATTATGTTTAAACATGGGTTGTAAGTTTATCATATGCAAATTGATTTCATACTTTCTTCAAGGAAAACTAACACCAAGTAGTCTGTGTTGCCTAACTACACATTGCCTAATGGTACTGTCAAACAGCCCTATGAAATAGGCATTACTATTCTTATAAATATTATCATTATTATTATTATCTTTATTTTGTAATTGAGAAAATTTAAACTCATGAAAAATTTAGGGAATTTCCCAGTTGCCCAGCTCATAAATTCTGACTCCAAAGCCCACCTGTTTATTCATTAAGAAATAAAACTTCAGGTTTTGTGTGATTTGGCCTCCTCTGAGAGAAGCCCATGTAAAATATTGCCATCAAGATATATTCTGGAGGTTTTTGAGTTATTCCAGATACTGATATTATATTGGTGAAAACTTTTTAGAAAAAAAGATTCCTTTCCTCAGTACTGCTAAACACATACTCCCAAACAATTCCTTAATCCCTCATTTTCTTCTCTTTTTCTCTTTCTCTCTCTCTGTTTCTCTCACTCCCTCTCTTTTTCTACACACACACCCCCCACAAACATACACATGAGCCCATGAGCCCACAGGCCACATACATGTTATATAAGTGTGTATGTATCTATCAATCTCTCTAAAGATTTAATGAATATGAGATATATTAAGGATCATACTTTTAAAACGAATCTCTCTAATTGTTGAAATTGCTTGTGCTTCAGTACCAAGATGATATTAGTCAAAGTCCAGTGTTTTCCACTGTTAACATGAGCCAGTAGAAAAAATAATTTGGGGAATATATATTAGAAGCCTAATTATCTACAGTTTTCACATGGTAAACAAGCTAAGATCAGATCAGGTACACCTACTAAATTGAACCATCTGGATAATTACAAACTGTTAAAGCTATAGCTTCTGATGGTTTAAGCCTCAACTTGGATGCGTCAAATTCTGGAATTCCTCACATTGTCTGTTATACGAAAGTGCACTGAATTGAAAATCACACATTGTCTAGTTCAACAATCCAATTTTACAGATAAGTAATCAATATTTTCAAGGTCAGTGGTCTGGCTAATGACAGAATCGGGGTAGAACATACAGGTTATAAGTCTCTTCTTCCTTGATAGCCTGTGATTCTAGAAAATAAATGAGTTAGGTATTGGTTAAATAAAGCTTTCTAATTATATGTATTTTTCACATTTTCTTATAAAAAGGAATTATTCAAGGCTTATGGCACAATATATGTGTATTGTATATGATTTTATTTCCATTTTTACCAAAAATAAAGCATAATTATTGTACTCTGAAATAGAGTAATTAATCAACATGCTACTGTTGAAGACAAATTAGAATATGAGAATAGCTAAAGATTTGATGATGTAGTAAACATTATGCTATTATTGGTAGTAAAAAGCTAAAAAAAAGACACAGAGCCCTAAAACATAATTTTATGGAAGATACTGTGTGGCATAAGAATTATTAAATGCATTAAGAATTATTATTTCTTATATCATTGTTCTTAAATTATTCTTTAATTATCAAAGGCATTAAGAATTATTAAATTATTAATGCCAATACGCCTTACATTATCCATCTTCTAGAGTTAAAATTAGTCAAGAATGTATCTATTATCATAGGAGAACACTTGGTCCTGCAATATGTAGTTTGTGTAATAAAAAGCTAGCACCGAAAGCAAATTATACCTCTCAGTTTGAAAAATTTAGATAGGCTATAAATAATAAATTTGTGAAATAATACATCTTTAAATGGTTATTTTTAATAGATTAACAGACTAATTTTTAAAGCTTTCATCTATTGACAGCTTTGATGAATGCTGTTTTGAGTAGCTTTTCTGCTGAATCTTCCAGAAATGTTTTCACAAGTTAAAATTAAGGAGACAACAATTTATGTATGTGACATCCATAGATACTTTTTGCACCTCATAAAGTCACTTTAGAGGAATATATATTGAAACAGTATTTTCTACTCTCAGATCTTCTCATGGATTGTTGAACTTAGAGTCAGCAAATTTACTTCAAGTGAACTAAGAGCAACTTTGAGTTGAAAGATTCATGTTCTTAGTTTATGATCTCAAATAATAGTTTTATTTTCTGTATTGTGACCAACGTACTTTTTTTTGGACTTTGTCTTTTAAAACTTACTGTTGGCTTTGTGTACCAGTTTTATATGGTTTAGTTTTGAAATTTAATCCTTAAAATTGTTAGGGTTTATATATTAATATATCCCCAGATTTAATTACATTTGGTTAATTTTAAAAAATCATACTATTTAGAAAATTTCTAGATATGCTAGTCTATCATAGTCTATTTAAACTAAGTTTTAAAATATAATACTGCATTTGACTTTAGAGTTTCTGCCTTTAAGTACTTTTAGCTATATAGTTCTTTCCTAAAGTAAACAGCTTGACATCAAAGATGGGGTCTCTCAGATCTATTACATGGGATTTATTACCCATTTCAGCATAAAAACAGGAAAGTGTGAGCAATTATTAGGTAGTGGATGGATTCTATGTGGCATATATACCTGACACTCTACATTTGCACCGGTGATTTTAATCAACATACTCTTTGATTCTATAAAACCCAGAGGGCTGGGTTTGACAAAGAGTTAAAATGTCACACATAAAACTTAGAGAAGCTTCAGGTTACTGTGATGACCTCAAAGGACATACTCTCAGCAGAGAAGACTAGAGGACATGAGGCTGCAGAATGGAATGCTTCAGTGAACACAGCCTCTCGGTTTCATAGGAAGGTTTGTTGATTTTGGTATTTTGCTTGCCTTGGGTGAAAGCCTGCCAGGACATAGGAAGCCAACTTTATACCAACAATTCCAACATATTTAACTTTACGTCGTTAGGAAGATCAGTCTACAGAAGCGTGAAGTCAGTCATTCACAAGGCCTTTGGACCTAGGGAGCACAGCACACCTAGTCAGCACCCCTGCCACAGGATTAGAAAATAGACATTATTAGAAAATAAGTATATTTATTGTAATTACAAAATATTGCCTTTCTATTTGATTGTGATATATAAATATAAAAACTAAAATAAAAAATTTCTTTATCATTCCTCTCTCTCCCATCTCCCAGGGGTAGCCAGTGTTAATAGATTATGTGCCTTTAGAATTATATTCTATACACACTCTTCTGTGCCTCCTCCTCCCAAGTACACTATATATTTTTATGTGGTCAAATCAGGTAATCTTCTTGTCTTCTGACTTCTAGGTTTTGTGTTTCTCTTATGATTGTTGCTACTAAACAATAATAAAAATGTTTTTTGGCTGGGTGCAGTGGCCCACATCTGTAATCCCCGCACTTTGGGAGGCTTGAGCCCAGGGATTGGAGACTAGCCTGGGCAACATGGTGAAATCCCATCTCTACTAAAAATACAAAAATTAGCTGAGCATGGTGACCTGCCTGTAATCCCAGGTACATGAGCATATGGGCGGGAGTGGGTAGAATCAATCACTTGAGCCTGGGAGGCAGAAGTTGAGCTACTGCATACCAGCCGGGGCGACAGAGTGAGACCCTGTCTCAAAAAATAAAACATTGTATGAAATTTTATATTCTTCCAATATATTGGTATAACTCAATATTTCCATAACAAGTTGAGCTCATTAAGTTATTTGGCAGCATTCTAAATGCCATTCAGCTTCCCGGTATGTATAAGGAATAAGGCCTGTGTGCTCCTAAAGGAATATAAGTTCACAGTCTATATTTATAGCATATCAGGGCACCAAGCTAATTTCATTTTTTAGCTTTTGGACTGTATTTACTGTGGAGATAATTGAATAACATCAAAAATTATTTAAGTGGTTCTTGTGACATTAAATCACAATAAGGGTCATTTAGGCTAGAAGATTTTATGGGAGAAATTATGTCACTATTTAAAACGTTGGCAGATATTGCTAGTTTAAATAAATCCATGAGGGCCACTTAGGATAAATACAAACCTCAAATGAGTGAAAATGATGACTGGGTCCATTGCATCAAACCACAAATTTGTGGAGACTGTGTAGTGGTCAATTTAACTGAATAATTTGGACCTAAAGGGAGAACAGTAGAAAATAAATAATTTGAATAAGGAATTCTCAAGTAACACACACACACACACACACACACACACACACACCAGACAACAGGTAATAGTTACAAAAAGTTAAGTATGTGGTAAGCGCTGTCCTAAATGTTTTAAATGTTTTATTTATCTGACTTTATTCTTATAATCTGTCTTCCACACAAAGTCTCTTTAGACTTACCTGCTATTAATTCCCCTACCTTTTTACTGGAATGATATTTAAGTATAAGCACCACTACAGTAGGGAAGATGTTTATGTCACCCAATATTTTATACCTAATAATTAGCACAGGGCATGGCACAGGCCAAATGATCAACTAATATTTGTCAACTTTATAAAGGAATTTCGTTTTCGGATTTTGTGAGTATAGTGATTCTTAAACCACCAAATGCTAACAAGTTAAGGTTAATTTCCCTAACTCCCATTCCTCTACCCAGAGTCTTTTGTCCCCACCCAAAAAGAAAAAAAAATCTTGAAATACTAAGAATAATGTGAAACGACAGTTTCAAGCATCAACTACCAAGACTGTTTTTGTTTGTTCTGAAAGAATTTTTCAAATGAGAGAGCTTCTGCATGTTACCACAGCTGAGAAAGGGGTAAGGAGAGAGAAATTTGCCACAGTAAGTTTCACAGTGAAATGTTTATGAAGGATTTTGCAGTAAACACTTCAAAAATGATTGATGTGCTAGAGTTCAGTGGGGAATATGTGTAGAGTGTGTAGAGATGCAGATACACTTGGCAGATATTTGCATCTGGAGTGGAAGGGAATATTAATCCCAGCTCTTGTGATGGAGCCTGTTAGTTTAAGAGAGACCAGAGGAAATCAGAGACCAGTACTTTCTAAGTGGTCAGGGATGCTCAATGAGAGACATTCCAGCTGCAGTCGGGGATTGCTCCTTCTGTAGTTGACTTCATGGGTACTTGGGCTGTGGTCCTGGAAAAGCATATGTAAAGGAGAATAGGCAAACTTCAATTTTGAGAGGATGGCAGAAGATGGAAAAAAGTGGAGTCACAGCATATGAGTGTAACTGTAATCCCACCTTCTCATTCTTACCACATCATTTTTACTGTACACTGAGAGACAATTCTTCCCCCAACTCTAAGAATGAGGATGTGGGCAGAATAGAAAGGGAGCACATATCTGTATGAGAAAAGAATTTCGTCTGTTGGGTTCACCTAGTACAAGCCCTGCCTTAGAGTAAGTATTGAATATATACTCATATTTGTTGTTAAATTAAGAAAACTCTCTTATCTTGTCTCTGGTCTTTGACACAATTATCCTCAGCAATACTAACTGTCCCAGGAGCCAAATTTGCCTTCAGGTGAAGTTTCACCAAAAGCTGAGAGTATCTCTTATCCATATCCAATCCAAGAACTTATACTCCTGGCACATGGCTGGTGCTATTAGTAAGTAGGTGTTGGATGAATGAATGGCTGAATGGATGGATAAAGGAATCAAGTTGAACACAGTTACCATGAAAGAAGCCTGAGGCAGTCTCCACTTTTCTAAATCTTAACCTAATCAATACAAAGACACACTAATAAGCATGTCTCACCTCACTCCACACCCTCCTCAATTACACACCATCATATAACAGATGAAAAACCCAGGCACTCATCTACATTCTAACAAGTTAAAGAGATGTAAGATATGTATAAGAAATTTATCTCTATGAATAAATTCCTTATTCCATATTTATAAGGTTAGTTTTACAGTTGCCTTTGCAATTAAAGTGTCTCATATTTTTAATTATTAAGTGACCACATATCTTTTTAAGGGAGTAATTATTGAATTTGGAGAAGAATTGACCTTAATCAGAAATTGAGAACCACCATAAATCATATATATACATATATACACACACATGCAGTTTATGCATATATCTGTCTATACACATACTTTAACAAATTTTTGCTTGTAACCTTGTCAACTACACATTCAGTGTCATTCAACCTGTATTGTTCACTTCTTAGTGTTACGTTTAGATTACTTGATATTGCCTGGGATTTGGTTCAAATAATCTATGGTGGGGGAAGAGGGTCGGATGTAGGTTAGCACTATCTAATAAATTGTTCTGCAGTGATGGAAATGTTCAACTGTTTTGTAGAACTTCACTGTCCAAAATGTTAGTCACTCACCACATGTGGTTATTAAGCACTTGAAATATGTCTTGTGCAGTCAAGGAACTGAATTTTTTATAGTATTTCATTTTAATCAATTTTAATTAATAAGTGGTGAATGGCTACTGTGCTAACAGCACAGAAACAGGAAAACATAGTTGACATGAAATGATAATACTTCAATCTGAGTAATGGGAACATGACTTACATAAGTTACTTTCTTGATTATATGTTTGGAATAGTCCATAATAAAAATTTAGAAAAATTGAAAAAAGACAAATACCACACATGATTTTATTAATGTGTAGAATCATAAAAAGTTGAACTCATAGAAACAGAGAGTAGAATGATGATTCCCAGGGGCTGGAGAGAGAAAGAAATGAAGACATGTTGATCAAAGAGTACAAACTTTCAGGTATGAGATGGACAAGTTCTGGGGATGTAATGTACAGCGTGGTTGGTGGTGGATATGTTAATTAATTTGATTACTATAATTATTAACCACTATATTCATATATCAACTCATCACATTGTACAACTTGAATATATGCAATCTTTATTTGTCAATTATTTTAAAATTAAGAAGAAAAGGAAAACAAAACATTGAATATAGACAAAAGTAGAGGAGAAAACTTAAGCCTTTAAAGCCCTGTTCTTTTGATGTCCATCCAAGGCTCCCTTTGCAGACGAGCAGAGGCTCTTTGGATTTTTGGCAGCCTCTCCTCTGAAGAGGTTGCCAAGAGACTGGCTCAGGGGGCCTCTTGACAGCTCTGAGTAGCCACAGAGTTGCTCGAGAAGAAAATGAAAGCTTGATTTGTCAAAGTGAAGAATAGGCTTATAGGACTAGATTGCAGGGTGAGCATGAATGATGCTTTAGGATTGAGCCATATGCTGCCATTCCAATAACGTATAAGGAACAGACATAGTATGTCACATAAGTCAGAAGATTCTAAACCAGTGAGTAGATTTTAGATGCTTGGGAGCCAAGTCATGGGACAATGAAAATGGCTGGGAAGGAGGAAGGCCCAGGGTAAATATAAAGAATGACCAGGGAATCAGGGAAATATCCCAGTGTTGTTTACCCAGTGAGCAAATAAAAAGACTTGGAATAAGCAGGCTTCTTTTTACCAGAAGTGCTATCGATATGGTGTCATTCACTTACGTGATTAAGGGCTGATCCAGATAAAGGTCTGCAAAAGTTCAAGCTATGATCCATGAAAGCAACTGAGGATAAATGGATTTGTGTTGCCCTAGGAAACAGGGAGGAGCTTCAATTCTGTACCCTCTCAATCTGATGAGTATCTCAGTAACTTTGGGAAAGTTTATGATGAAATACTTTCTTAGTTCATATAACAGCAAGCTCTCCAGACTTTCCAGTTAGCTATAGAGGATAGCCAGGGAACTGAACCACGTAGCCCTGACATTTGCTTTCCTCTGCCACTTAGGGGTACTTCTCACCATTCTTCCCCCTTCTTTCTTTCTTTGCCTTCAATGTCTTGGATCAAGTATGGACAAAAACCAAGTATTTTCCACATTTGCATGGCAAGACTGAGATTAGATTGACTATTTCAAGAGCACTTCACTAAAGGTGTAATTATATCAAAATGGAAATGAACAGGAAGCCAAACATGCAACCAGATAATATAACTTATTCATAACATTAATAGGTTATATGTGTTGAAATTATATTGCATATACCATACTGTACTGTGTATGCCAATATTATTTTACCTCATCTGCATACCAGACTTATGAAATACATATCATTATTTAATAGATGAGAAAACAGCTCAGAAATGTTTATCTTTTGGTATAAACTGCAAAACTAAAAGATAGCAGAGGCTGGATTTGAATCTGAGTTTGCCCACTCCAAAGCTCAGGCTTGTAACCACTTCAGTATACTTTATTATTTCGTCTTCAGCATGGGGATCCATGGATGGTGTCACCCTACTTGGCTCCTGACCTGCCTCCAAGTGGCAGAGATATTTTTCCTTTTGTACAGTGCACCCTGAATATCCACTCACCCCCTTCAGAATAAACCCCATCTCCTCCTCTCGGATGTGGTCTCAATGCATCAACCATGTCAGAGTGCATCTCTACATGTAATAAATGAATTACCTATACAAGTCACCTGCAGACACTCCCGTCACCCCTAGTTCCACGCCCTGAGTCCCTCTCTTGCCTTATTTGCAAAGTAGAGCACAAGTTGACTTCATATACTTTTCATCATTCTAAATAAATCCTTAAAGTGATACTGCTATTGTGATGGTAGTGCTGCTGAGAGTGATGGATTCCATTCACTGAATATCTAATATGTATAAGGAGCTATACTCAGTGTGTTGCACATTAACAGTAGTCCCAGCAGCAGATATTATGATCTTCATTTTACAGATGTAGAAATTCAGGCACAAAAAGTTGAAGTGACTTGCCCATGGTCACCCATGCTGCTATATGCAAATGCTAGAACTTGAACCTGGTACTGTGTGATTCCAAAGCTCAGGTATTCTCTACTGAAAAAGATTAAAAGAGAAATAAGTATGTGTACAGGGAAGATGGAGAGGTCTGTCATTTATTGATAAGCCTCTGTCTCTCTGCATCTTTTTTGTTCTGAAGTCTATGAAGTCATATAAAGATCTGTTTATTTTAGAGCCCATGACATTTTTATACCTTTCCTTTAAACCCCTCCTACTCACTCCAAATTCAGTAAAGCCCATTTCTTTTTACCCTTGTAAAATCTTGAGAAAAATTGATCTCAAAATTGTGTAGTACCAATATACAACCATTTTATTTCCACCTCACTGTATAGTCCCTCATTCTGCTTCCGTATAAGTGTGTGCTCAACCTTGTCTTTACAGCATTTGTGTTTTTCAAAAGTTTCTACATTACTTAAAACTTGATTAACAGGGCTCTGGAAACTCTCTGCTCTTCAATTTAAAAAAATTTAGGCTATTTTTTTCACAAGAGTATTGGATGTTCTAAACAGAAAAGTTAGCAACTTAGCATTGCTCCTGAAACTCTGCACAGGAAGCTAATTCCCATCAACTGTCATAAAGCAGCTCAACTCTCAATGCCTCAAGGCAGTAGTTGTTACTTGCAAATGCAATTGGGTGCAAAGTTAGTACAATTGGGTTTTAAATAGAGATTTGAGCATTTCATTAAGAAAGAGAAAGAAAATTGTGAAGCCCATAATTTTTGTAGGCTACAGTGAAAGTGACGTGGCTTTTTGTAAAATAATAAGGTTACTTTCCAAGGCCTAGGTGACAGTTCATACCCTCAGTAGTAGATTAAATTCCTAAAGAGGTAAAATTTTATAGAAAGAAATTGTATTATTATAGAATTGTGGAATAACTCAAACCTGATTCCAAAAATAATAAGTTCTGTTTCAAAATCTATTTGTCTATTTATGTGAAATCTTTAGACCACTAATATCAAAACCTGAGATATTTGCCTAAAATATAGACTTCTGGACCATATTTCAAGCTTAATGAATTAGATTCTATAGAAATAGGGGTCCAAGCCAAAAAAAAAAAAAGAAAGTAAAGAAAAGAAATATTAAGGACACATACATAAGATTTTTAAGGGAATTAAATGAGGTAAACTCTATAAAGTTGGCAGGACACTCATTTGATTGCTTTAGTTAATTGTGCTCTTTGCCCCTCCTTTTGAACTTTGTCCCTTTCCTTCTTCAGGATTTTCCCTCAAATTTTACCACATTTGCTCTCCAGAAAGAGTGCAGTCAGCCCTTTCACACTGTGCCACTGGTAACTGACAGTGGCTTCAAACATTTCCCTTTCTGGAAGCTGCATTTACAGTTTAGCATGTGTTAAATCCTAAGTTTCATTAAAACCAAGGAATGAAGCGCTCATAGTGCAACTTAAGTATACTCAAAAATGGGGTAAGTGGAAGTGGCAGGCAGTGAAGGCTTATGTTAATGGATGCTAGAATTAATGTATGAATGTCTGCTATATAGCCAGAGAGTGTGGATGCCATCATCCAGAATACTTCAGCACCTGGAAGGGGAGAATCAACATCATAGAAATGGAGTGAAATTTGAGAATGTATTATTTGAAATATCGTAATACAGATCATCTTGTAGATATCTTGTTCTATGATTGCTGTGGGATTATTTTTTTTAATTTTGCTTAAACATTTAAAATGTTTACAAATCCAAGTTTTAAAATCTTAAAACTCAGGAAATACACACCCATACCCACACACATGTGTATGAGCACACATACACTCACACACATCCTGCAGTAGTAATTCTTGGAATATGCAGGAGGTGTGTTTGCATCTCACTATAAAGTCCACATCATGGAAATGAGTATCAATGTCCACAATTTGTTTTTGCTTTTGCTTTTGTTGACATTTAACGAATTTGTCTTAACATTGCTTAGATAACTACAATAAGTTTATGTTATAAACAGTTCTGTCTTTCGCTGAGCACGAGCTCCTGAAGACCTCATCTTTTTAAGGGGGCCAGATACATGTTTCACGAAAGACTAAAAGTATATTTTAGATGTTTGATTTAAAATAACTAATGTCATTTCTAAGGTACTTTAAACCAAAACCTAAGAGAAGGTGGTTTAGTGAAGAGTGGTGAAAATGAGGTCAAATTTCTAGTCTAGTTGAATCACTTTAGACGGCCACTTACCTGGATTGCTTTAAAATGAGATGGCTTGCCCAGCTCGCCTGTGCCTTGTGTGCGGGTGCTCCTTTGCGATATATGTTCAGGCTTCCATGTGGCACTCCAGCTTGAATTACACTGGAACTGATTCCATTTTAATAGCTCCCACTTTTGCTTCAACATTTTAAGATGCCACTTTTCAAATATACTCTTTATTGTGTTATTGAGACATTTTGTGGCATTTTACTACTCGTAGCTGTAACTTTCAAACCAGAGTAATTGTAATCTACATATATTAAATGTGATTTTTAGCAAAAGAGGAATAGGTTAGCGGATGCCTTTTATCTAGTCTTAGAAATATTCCTATAACTGTATTCTCATTTGAACATCATAGTAAATACATCACCAAGACCATTATTACCGTGAACCCAGAAACGACCATAGATGGAAACATGTGTTTCCATCTATGACCACAATAAACAAATAAAAAAACAAAAAAAAAACACATGAACCCAAGCCAAACATGTCTTACCATTAGCTAATTTTAAGGGCTAGAATAAGTGTATTGGGAATACAATTATTTACAGGTGTTGTAGGAAAATAAAATTGATATAGAAACAATGCCTTTATTTATCTAGACATTCAAATTTTGGTATACTTAAGACGGAACATTTGTCTTCTCATGATTAGGAGCAACCCTTACTGAACATTTACTATGTACTACCCAGTTACATAATTTAGCTTTCTTAAGTCTCACTACAACCACCTGTTAGCTATGATTAGCCTTCCAACTCACAGGCAATAAAACAGATTTTCCAAAAGGTTAAATAAATTGTGTTAAGACACAAAGCTAGTAAGCCTGTCTTAAATATTTAGTTTCAGAGTTCCCAGAGTTCTCAACCCCAACTAAATAGGGAGTAGTAAAAACGAAAACTAGAATTCCGAGAAAGAAACTCTAACTAGATTTTCAATCTAAATAGCATTATGCATGTTGGTTAAATATTTTGTAGTAATTTTAATAATACATTTAGACAAATTATGTATTTGTATTATATATGTGTGTAATAAAAATACAAATATGTATTACATACATACTTTACACAAATTAAAATACAGATAAAAATATTTATAAGTTGATCTGCACATGTAGACACTGTATATTTTCTATAGGAAAGTAAGTTTCACATACAATTTACTGGTTTATAAATTTAATAAAGGGCTTTTTGTAAAGAGAACAATAAATGTTGAGATCTCTAGGCTCCTACACCACACATAACTTATTGAAAACAAGTCAATTAATAATATATTGAACACTTACTCTGGAATACTTTGTAAATTATTTTCCAGTTTAAAGTAACCGCTGTCATCAAAGAAGTTGCAATCTAAAACAATTCTTATTCATTTCTGTTCAGCAAGCATTGGCAATTTCGTTTTGTTTTCAAGTCACTAAATAGAGAAAAAAAATCTTGTCAGGTAGAATGATTTTTAATTACATTTATTGCTGAGGATACTCTTTTCTCAGTGATACGGGTTTAATCTCAGTAACAGCATCATGTGTTACATTTCCCAATCAGTAAACATTCTCTATAAAAATGAAAAGTCTACTTCAAATACTTATGACTAATTCCTGAAGATAAGGGGTGATTATTACCTTTAGGGAGGCAGATTCAAGATGCAAGGCCCTGTCGCTCTGTTAGGGTTTTACAAAATGCTGTTGGGCTACAAAAGCTGAATCCACATGAGTGTCAGCTGGAACTACAGTGATTCTATAGACACTCAAAACTCATTAAGTGATGTTTATGCTCATATATATTTTAAAAAGATTATTTAGCAAAACTTATTTAAAGCTTGCCAATTATGACTTAAAACTTTTAAATGCTATATCTCATATACAGAGCAGAAATAGTTAAAATATTTTTTTCTTAATTTAGATAAAGCTTTGAATATTATTACATGGTTATGTTTAATAATCTGTCCTAGCTGCCCTATGTTCCATTCCTATTTTTTATTCCTCCTTCTTTGTTTTTTCTTCTTTTCTTCCCTGCTCATTTTTGATGTTTCTATATAAATTCTTTTTGTTATATATACTCAAGCTACCTTTTTAAACATTTTAAAATGCAGGGTACATATTTATTTCCTCCCTACTTCTATCACATGGCCCATTTGTCTTGCACCTGCAGTGGAATTTACCATGATTACAGCAGTAATTAAAATGCATTGCAGGAAGTAGGGTATATGGCAGTTTATATATTTTTTTAATGAACATTCAGTATATTGGTTAATGTTGGGGAGGGATTATTATGTTTTACTGCAGATAAGATATACTTAGTTATAAATTTATATCCAATTAACCCATTAGTTAATTTCCTACAAAATCCAGCAGCACATAAATATCCTTATGTAAACAGCACACGAAACCAAAAGTTTGAGTTTCTGCAGCCTCAGTCCCATAATATCTCTTGAATATCTTTTTTTATTCTCTTAACTTAGGAAAAAGGCATTTTTTCTCATCTTTTCACTATGAGCTTCATTTCCCACTTTACCTCTGTTGGACCTTGTTACCGATGCCTCAGGTCAGGTCTTATAAAGTTTAAATTCCTCTACATCCTAGCATTCTCTTGACACCATAGTTGATTCTAATTCAACCATTTTCATGTGTGGAGAGTTGGCTCCATTGTTAGCGTAAACCGAGTTTAATTAATTCTCTGTTTTTCAACGCATCACGTTTTTTAAGAGAGGAATTCCCTCTTCCCCCTTTACTTTCTATTTCTGCTTAAAAGATGGATGAGGCTATGCCTTTGTGATCCCCAATGCATGATTTCAGATTTTTAGATTTGATTATGAATGCAGAACCATTTACTTGTTTTACTCAATAGATTTTAGCCTATGTGGCTAAATCCTGAGGGTTTTATGGGGTAAATAATTTTTAAAAGGACGAAGATGCACATTTTTATCCAAGGAGATGTTTCATCTTGACTATGGGTTAAATAGAATAAGCAACAGAAGGTTAATGTTAATGTCAGAACCTAAAGCTATGCTTACATTTTCTAATGATTAGCCTAAGATAATAGTACTTTTTTACCTGGTTGGCTAAGAATCATTATCCTAGTCATTATAATCATCATATTCTTCTTCATCATTATTGATATCATAGCTAACACTCATTGAGTATTTTTAAATGCTGGGCTATTTAAAAGCATTAGCTCATTTAAATGGTATGATGTCATTGTGTTACCCTTGTCTTAAGTATGAGAAAACTGAGGTTTACAGAACTGAAGTAATAGTTATTCTAGCCCCACAGCTAGAAAGAGAGTGCTGATACTGAAAACAAAGCCTGTTTCACTCCAAAGGCCTCATTCTTACTCTTGCTATAATGTTGTTCATTCACAAGCCATTTAATTATGGAATGATGGGGACTGTTATTTGTGCAAAGGCAGAATCACAAAGACAAACCACTATAAGGCTCCAGGGAACAACATCCATGAGAGAAGTAGGAAATTCAGGGACAGTATTACAGTCACATACCATTTCTGAAACAATGAGCCGTTCTTCCACTCCCCTGATAACTCCTTTAAGTGAACACCAACCCTTAGATCTTCTGATTTTTCAAGGGAAACTAGATACCTACATTTTTATATGAAATTATATTTAAGCAACACTCAGTGTTATGAGATTTAGTCCCCTGGCCAATTCTCTGTAGTCCGTATCATAAAGATTTAAACTTGCTCTCTTTCTCCTTGCTGCTTTCAAGTCATTCATTTGGGAAATAGTCATTGAATGCTGACTGTGGGCTGTGATTTATGTTAGTGTCTGAGCACTGGACGACAACCAGGATTCTGCTCATGCACACAAATAGCATCCTGAAAAATGAAGCATGTGAAAAGCAAATAATCCGTTTATAAATATCCTTTTGTGTCTCACACCGAACTAACATATGGTAAGCAATAGTAAAACATGCAAAAGATGATTTTTTGTCTAAGGGGAGTATTATTTATTTATTTATCTATTCAACAAATCTTTATTGGATGTCTACTACATGACACGAGTAGAGTCCTCAGCAATAAGCTGAATATAAGCAACTAAAAAATATTGCCCTTAAGGAGATAATACTCTAGTAAAGGAAGCAGATAACAAACTAATAAATATATAATGTGGTGCGTAGTTAGGTATACCCATGAAGACCAGTAAGGTAATGTAGGGAAACTTAGAGTAATGAGAAAAAGACTGCTAAGCAATAGTAGTGATCATGGAAGGTCATTACAATAAGGTAGGATTTGAACAGAGAACAGAAGGAAGTTAGATATTGAGCCATGAGTTTATTGAGGAAAGAGCATGCCTAGGAAGAAAGTAAATTAAGTGCAAAGTCTCCACAGTAACCAGTTTGAAGGCTTTTGCTAATTGCCTAGCTTTGCTAATTGATAGCTCTGACAGGTGGAGTTTGTAAGAAATGGTGAGATCTTAGGTACATTTAGAAGACAATGCTAATGTAGTATGCTGATGGGTTCAATGCACAGCTGGAGAGAAATGAGGAGTTATGGATGAGTAGTTGAAAAGATGTTTCAATTACAAATGTGAGGACCTCTATGTGAGAAACCATTAATAGTCTGTCTTAGGAATCAAGATTTACCTTTGAGCATGTTAAGTTTGAGATGATGCTAGACATTCAAGGCTAGATGAAATATCAAGAAGGCACTTGGATTCAATAGGACAGAGCTCAAAAGAGAAGACTGAACTGGAGACAACAACGTGAAGGAGAGGGTAAAGAAGGAACTCAAGGGAGTGGTGTAGACTTGAAGTACTGTGGTCTAGAGAATAAAGACTTTGCTGTGATCTGAAAAGACTGGAAGGTGCTTACTGATGAGCTGGACCCTAGAGGAGGAAAAGCTGTGGAATAAACTCAGAGGCAGCAAAGCCCTGGCATACACAGAGGCTAGAGCTGGGAATAAATAGTAACTAAGAAAGAATCAGAATACTTTAGTTTCCCATCTTCGTTTAGGACAGGCCTCAATACTTCTGACACTGAGGAATCTATTCCAAAAAAAGGTCTGTTATCAAGAGACAGTGAGAGAAATGTTGCAAAGTGAATGTAGAAAGGGTTAGTACACAGTGGCTGATAAAATGGCCGTTGTATCAGTGGAACAATAGGTGGGAGGTGGTGTTTTCTTTTTTTAGATGAGGTTCTCCTCAGATGTGAGCCCCAATAGAGTGTGGTTCTAGAATCGATAATACCAGTGCTGTTGGGCGTATTCTATATTGTTTAATTTTTCTTAATTTTATGAGTGTACTGAAGTTGATTCCCTTGAAATATGTTGTCTGTTTGAAATGCTTCTGTAAGTCACAAGAATCAGTGGGAATGTGTGGGGACATTTAGACCAGAAAGGCAGAACTTGGGTGTCTGTGACTGATTTATCTCTTGTGTACGAGATGAGAAGGGACTTTTACTTGGGTCTTTTGGTTTTCTTTTAACGACTGTTTACCCATATTGATTGCACTCGGATGCCCAAGGGATGTCTTTATGTAACACACATTTGCATCTGGTTAGGAATTTCTAAGAAGATATGAAACAGCTAAGCATCAATATATAGAATAGCAAGGATGTTGGTTTGGAATACTTGATACCCACAGCACTTCACCGTGTTGAATTTTTCTGTAAATAAATGTCCTATGTTAGTGCTTTCTTCCAAAACGTGCTGGGAGCTACTTATTCCCTGAATGGAGGAACACTGTTCCCGTGATTTTAATGCAGGAGAGCTTAATGCGTGCAGCATAGCAAAGAGGACTGCAGGCTCTGAAGTCACACTGCTGGGTACACAGCCTGACTCTGCCTCTGCTTTCATAACTGGTCCTTTAATTGCTTCATCCGTAAAAAAGGGAATTACAATACCCAGCTAGAATTCATGTGAATTTTAAATGAATGAATGAATTCTGTAGCATGCTTAGAATAGTGTCTGGAACAGAGTAAGCACTGAATAAATATTAACTTCTTTTATTATCGTTAATATTATCTAAATAATTTTGGTGGAGGAAGACAAGGGTATGAATGCTTCCATTTGAGGGCAGAACAGTATAAAAACAGAGGGAGCCATACCTCCGTGAATGCTAAGTTATTCTGGGTTTTAGGAAAGATGCAAATGAGTAAGCTTCTCAGATTTAAAGCCATGTTTTAGAAACAGCCCAAAATAGGAGCTATCATGTCAAACGCTATTGCAATTAGGGAGTTAAGAAAGAAAGTAAACCTGACTACCTATTCAACAAAAGGGGGTGATGGGGAGTAGGCATAACTAAAAGAGCACATTCCTCCTCCTAACGAGGGCAGGCAGCACCAGCTGCAGGATCGTGGCCATGCAGGAGCATCCTGTTGAGGGCTGCAGCCCTAGTGGGACCACACTTCCTAATTTTTCAAAGAGAATTTGCAAATTCAATTATATAAAATGAGGACCTGAAAATGTTGGCAAGTAATTATTTTTAAAAAATAAAATACTGTGGGTGGTCCAGAGCAAGACACCTGCAGATCTGATTTGACCTGTTTCCCAGTTCTAGATAAAACAGATGAAAAAGAATTTCATTGACTAGCTAATCATTGAATTTGTGTCATCATAAAACATTTTTATGGACTGGTGCAGTGATATATGCCTGTAATCCCAACACTGTGGGAGGTTGAGAAGGGAGGATTACCTGAGTCCAGGAATTCAAGACCAGCCTGGGTAACATAGGGAGGCCCTGTCTCTACAAAAATTAAAAATAAAAATAATTAGTCATGCATGGTGGTGCACACATGTGATCCCAGCTACTCAGGAGGTTGAGGTGGGAGGATCGCTAGAACTTGGGAGGTTGTGGCTGCAGGGAGCTGTGATTGTGCCAGTGCACTCCAGCCTGGGCTACAGAGTGAGACCTTGTCTCAAAAACAAACAAAAAACCCCAACATTTTTATGAACCATATATTTGACTCTCCCTTGGTTCTAGTAACAGGACTTTACCCCTCTTTATCATCAGACTTTTAGCATTAATATATAAAATTTATCTCCTTCAATATCTCATTGAAAGTTTGTTACCTGATCTTACCCTTGTCCCTGACAACCAGCTCTAGAATAAGGCTCTGTTGCAGAGGCTGATTGGGGTGCTATGCTGCATCATCCCATCAGCACTTTCTTTTCATAGAAATTCAAACCAATAAGCTTTTTTATTTCTGGTGCAAAGAGGCATTGAAGGCTATTAAAAGAGATTGAACTGTATCTTATCTTTTCTTTAGATACACATTTTAGAAATGATCTAAAATAGAGATAAATAGATACATACATATAGATATACATACACGTATATAATATTATTATAAGACAGTTCTTCATGGTTTAAATATATATTTAAACACAGAGTCATTATTTTTCCTGCCTTTTAACTTTGAGGTCTTTCTAAAAGTGTATTTTCAAGAGAGTTTCTGTCCAGATCATGGCTCAGAAACAAAGAATTGTCTTGTAATAACAGCCTTGTAATCCACCCTGTTATATTCTGGAGATTGATTCTTGTCAGAGAAGTGGTTGGAGGCAAGAATATGTCTTAACACTCTCTTAGTGCCCAGTCTGACTAGCTGTCAGAGCTGAGAGGAGGAAGTGAAAAAAAGTGTAGGAATTATTCTAACCTTAGAACTTTTAAATAATACCCACAGACTGCTATATGATTTTTTGAAAAACAGGGTAGGAACGTTATTTCTTGCTCTCTAGGAAATTTATAGCAAAGTAGGTGCTGACTTTTCCAAAAGCTAGGCTGCTGTAACTTGTTCACATGGATGGCTCTTTCCACCAACCTCGTAATTAAAAGGACATTTTTAATGGCCACTTGGCTACTCTTCCGGGTTGTATTTTCCAGTGAGTAATAAAAGTGGCTTCTGCCTGTTGACTTCAGGTCTTATTGCCTCCTACACAGCAGGAGGATTTCTGAAGTGTGTAGAATGCTAACTTGTTAACTTTACTTACAAGCTGCACAAGATTTCATTCTCTAACTAGAGGGCAATGAATACCCAGTCTTGCCATAAGGCCTAACTGAGTGCTGGAAGAGAAGAAAGGAGAGAAGATTTTTTTGAATGACTTCCTATGACAGCCCATAGGAAGCCATAGAGCAGTTTTCTCTAGGTGAAATGACAGATCTACAGAGTTTGGCACATTTTAACAAACGGAGGTGGTAGATCTGTTCGCTTTTCTCTTTCCATATAGGCCATCCCAAGTCATGTAGTTCTCCTAAAATTATTTTCTCTACTTCTGCACAAACCAGCCTCTCAAAACTGGAGCTAAATTCAGATGTATCAGCACTGTGATGGATAGACTGAGTTAAGCTTATCTACTGCTTAACAAAAGCACAAGACACCAAATGGCACTTGCTTTAATTCACTATAGTCCTCCTTTGTAGCAAGCCCATCCTCTTGTTTTCCTGTGAGCAATCTAGATTTTTTTGCCATTTCATTTTTGAAAAGGAAATATCTTCTTGACAAGGTCATATCCCAATGCCATACAACACTGAACTAAGTTTTACCTTGTTTTTTAATTCCTCATAATTTAGCCTTAAGACTGTTAGCCCTGCTGAAGGCTTCAGCATACTGACCTTTAGCCATCACTGAGATGATAACTTAAATCTTACCCAAAGACTCTGGTCATAAGTTGGTCTTCAGCAGGTTGAAAGGAGGAGCCTGGCAAGCAGAAACAACTTAATTTATTTTTAAATAAACGGTCTGAAGAGATCACTCAGGAAAACTTCCTTAACATCATTAAAATTGCCTTACAGGTTAGATGCACAGTGAGAAACCGACCATTTCATATTAAACACTAAAGAAAGACAAATAAGAGGACAGGCAAATACACTGAAGCGTGTTGTGTGAAAGGTTTTGGATCAGTATTAGCATGGTTAAGTTCTAGTTATTGGCAAATATAGCAAACCTGTTATGGAAATTCTATGTGAAGTTTGGCAAATCTATTCCCAAGGGTAAAAAGAAACATTCTCCCTAAGCATCTCTCTCTCTCTCTCTCTCAGTTAAGTTTGATCATTTAAATGACATAACAATGTGCAAATAAATTCTAATTTCTAATAGGGGAAATTAGTATCTCTCTCTCTCTCTTTCTCTGAGAAATCATTTGTTCTTTCTAGATTAAAGGGCAAGCTTAAATCCATCTCATATAAATTTTGTCTTTATAAAAGAAAAGAGGGTATTCACTCATATGTATGAGAAATCTGCACTATATGCCCATCTTAATGCATATTCTTATCTACAGAGTCAAAAATAGAACTGTCATTTAAAATATTATTTTTAGTAAAAGAGTATTGCTTTCAAAACTCCTTGATTGAGAACAATTCAATGGTCTCACAGCAGGAGCTGCCAGTTTCCCTGCAGGAAATCTATTTCACAGCATAGATTTGGGCATACTAATCTGTTCACAGCCACATGAAAGAAACCAGGAACTTTATCAGAATTTTTAAAGCAAGTTTTTCTAATAATAAGATCTAAAGAATTCAAAGATAAACCCCAGGGTTAGACAAGTTGCCAAATGTAAATCTGGTGGGGCCCATAGGCATTACTTAGTTGTCAACATGTATAATTGGGTCGATTTCTGCCTTCTTTTTTTAAAAAAAATAAGATCTGATAATACTTATTCTGTCATAAATACAATTTGCTATGCAGGGCCCTACATTATAACATCAAACATTTTGCTAAATGTGAAGCCTTTACCTCAAGTAAGGATAGAGTAACCAGCAATCTTGTCAATCCAGAAACTTAGAAGACAATTAACTAAAATTATACCTCACTTTCCATCTAATCTCTAACATGCTCTACAAATCGTGCTTCAAAATGTCTCAGCTTCTTCTCTTGTCTAACCTTGCAAACACTTCTCTAGTCTAAGCCTTTATCGTATCTTTTTTATCATGTCTTGTTTAGACCACTATCACTTCTCAGACTGTCACTGAAAAATGAAATGCCCCCAAATGTCAGGTAGTTTGTGTAAATCAGTTTGACCAGGTCTGCAGCAGAGTGTGCAACATCTCCAGCAGGCAGCCTCTACTCAGTTCCAGGGGATTACTTCCATCAGGTCTAATTTTTTTCCAAGAGAAACTAGAAATCCCCGAAATCCTAATCTAATAGAATTTTTTACAGAATTGGCAAAGTGATATTTCTACTAGACTAGGATTTGAGAAACAATTCTTTGAAGATAGGGTCATCATATACCTTTGGGCATCATACACCTTTGCTGCATGTATTATTCCATCCCCTAAGCTGTAATATCTAGCAATGTGACATAGAGGTCTCTCATCAGATCTCTGGCCTATAGATTGGTCATTCACTGTCATGTTATTGAATAGACTTTTGAGCAGTGAATTTCAAAAAAATTTTGTTACCTTGTATGTATTTTTGTCTTTGGCTCACAGAGCTCTAATTTTTCCACCTTTCCTAATTATTTTTTTCTCTATACTTAGTTTTTCAAAATACATTGGGAGATGGGTGTGTGTGTGTGTGTGTGTATGTCAGAGAGAGAGAATTGGATTATAAATTAAATAGGATATTCTTGTAATACAGGGTCACAAAGTTAAATCACAATTTTGTGGGGCACATAGACCAACCTGTGCACATTGGACAACAGGGTAAGGATTTCTCCCTACCTTAGGTATGCCATGTATAGTGAATTGAATCTGATGAGTTGCCTGACTGCAGATGGACTTCAGAAGTTTTATTCCAGATGCATCTTGAAAATGTCCCATTAAAACGCCTATTTATCTTTGGAAGAGGCATTTAATGTTGTGAAATTCTGTTGACTATTTCCTGGTCTTAGTGTTTTGAAGCCAAACTTAGTCTTTGAATGTGTATGTGATTCCCACTGAACTTTGGAACATGTTAACATTTTTTGACACTCAAAGTGACATTTTTTTTTGCTGTGTTTTAGAGACATGAAAAAATTAGGCTTTACTTAATGCAAATGAGGAACATATAATAAATGTGTGTGTGCATATGAATTGTGTGGTTAGAAAGTTTGGGGGAAAATGGAATTAAATACAACAAACTAGGAATTTTAAAGTGCAAATTAGAAAAGTCTGTAAAAGATGGTAATTTTTAGTCTCTGCTTTTAGAGAAAAAAATATGTTAACTCAGAATAGTTAAGCAAACAAAAAATATATGGTTCGTTATTTTTCAATTTTTATTTAAATTTTCAACAATAATAGTAATAATAATAATATCTAACATTGATTAAGTTCTGAATATATGCCAGGTCTTATGCTAAGCGTTTTCATATGGATTATCTCACTTATCTTCACAACAGCCCCATATGTTCAAATTAAGTTGTAGTATTTTAATGTTTTTTAAATCATATGCAGAACATTTACTTTGGGATTACAATTTTGCAAAATGATGAAGAAATTCAAAGAATGAAATTTGGAGCTTTTATGGACTATAGATACCAAGAGATTCCTAAACAAGACCCTGAAAGGTTAATAACTTGGAAAATGTGTTATTGTCTCTCACATATATTTTGCCTTATCAGTGGAATGTACTCTTAGAGCAATATCTGAACTTCTACAATGATTGATTTTTCTTTAAACAATATTCTAGTAATCTTTATCCACAATAGAGTAGATATAGACTGAATTGTCCTTGTCTTTTCTATCTCTTCCTTCCTTCCTTCTTTCCTTCCTTCCTTTTCTTTTCTTTCTTTCTTTCCTTCCTTCCTTCCTTCCTTCCTTCCTTCCTTCCTTCCTTCCTTCCTTCTTTCTTTCTCTTTCTTTCTTTCTTTCTTTCTTTCTTTCTTTCTTTCTTTCTTTCTTTCTTTCTTTCTTTCTTTCTTTCTTTCTTTCTTTCTTTCTTCTTTCTTTCTTCTCTTTCTTTCTTTTCTCAGATGGAATCTCTTTCTGTAGCCCAGGCAGAGTTCATTGGAGTGATCTCAGCTCACTGCAACCTCCATCTCCCGGGTTCAAGCGGTTCTCCAGCCTCAGCCTCCTGAGTAGCTGGGATTACAGGCACCTGCCACCACGCCTAGCTAACTTTTGTATTTTTCAGTAGAGATGGGGTTTTGCCATGTTGGCCAGGCTGGTCTCAAACTCCTTACCTCAAGTGATCTACCCACCTTGGCCTCCCAAAGTGCCGGGATTACTGGTGCAAGCCACTGTGCCCAGCTTTGTCCTTACTTTTCTATTAAAAATAGAGTACGATTCATGCATTGTTGCATAGATTCTCTCAGTTAAGAGTTAATTGAGCACTTACTATGTGCTAGAAGTACAATGGTGAGTCTTATTTCTGATCTCAGGTACCCAGATCGACTGGCATTTTGATAGACAAATTTTTTTTGTTAAATTGGATGTCTGCTGATTTTGTTCAGATAATGTCAAATGATTGGTTCTAAATTTATAGTCCTTTGTGCACATTTATTTGAATGAGATTCAAGTATCCAAATGTGGAGAACAATCACTTGCCTATTTCATAGCTAAGAGCACTGGAAACATAGAAACCCTTAGATGATGGAACGATAATAGGTATTCTTTGGTCATTGCTTCATCAGCAGCATTCTGCCTTGCAGCTAGCTGTGCCAGTCATACTTTTCATTTTAGATGCAGTTTTGAAAGAGGTTTCCATTCTATGACTGTCATTTTCTTTCGCAATGGTTTATTGTGTTCTGTAGAATCTAGGTTACTTTTTATAACATCAAATCTCTGGGGAATTGGGCAGAACAAAATGCTCCCTGACATAAAAGTGCCAACTTAGCTGGCTTTACGGAATTCATGCTAGATGAGTTGAGAATTTTTCATGAGAATTCATTGAACAATTGAAGTATATAGTACCTGCCAGGTGCAGATGAAAGGCTTACCTAAGTATAACCCCGGTCATAAGGAGTGTCACAGGTTGTGTGATATAGTCAGATTTCAGAGAAAGAAATAGCCATTCCGAAATCCTAGTGAATAAAAGAGTAAAAATAAAATAGCAACATTAGCAACCAGCAATGTCTTCATTACACTGCTATCTAAGAGGCTCCTATGCATCTTATTGAATGAGGCAGTCAGCTAGAGAAGCTCCAAAGCACGATGAATTTAAACGCACTTTGGAGATAAACAGGTAAAGGAAAGAATCATGGCTCTGCTGCCTACTAGTTGAGTGGGGCAGATACCTTAACCTCTCCATGTTTCTAATTCTTCATCTGTAAAACTGCAATAATAATTATATTTTTCTAATAGGATTATTTAATGTGCATTAAAAAATTGAATGCTCGCAACACAAAAAATTGATAAGTGTTTCAGAAGTTACATATGAAAATTAATTTAATCGCTATACATTATATATATTGAAACATCACTATGTATCCCATAAATATGTGCAATTATGTGTCGATATAAAAAATAATACTACATTGAAATGTATATTACAAAATAAAGGCAAACAGCCATGCTATAATTAACTACAAATTAAAATGCTTTGTAAACATGACAAGTTTTGCTTTATTCAAGATAGAGGAAACTTAATATGGACTACAGATATAAGTTCTTCCTATAAGCCATTTTTGAAAGACATTGATTGACACTGACACCTTGTTTTCTTTTATGCACAAGTAGAATATATGTTGGAGCCCCACAAAGCTAGAATCATAAACCTAGGCTAAAGAATCATAAGTCTATGATGAAGAACCTTGGTCTGTACTTCCTACTAACTGTGTTCAAAAAACAGTTTCTCTTTAGCTGTTGCTTGAGCCTTTCTTAGAACCAGTAATTTATCTTAACATGACCAACCCGTTCTTCATTTGAAAAAGCATACATTTGTGATCATGATTAAGGACAGCAAGGAAAATTCATGGGCATGAGATTTGGTGGGAAAGTATTTTATAATAAAGCCCAGAAAGATTTTCTTGCTTAAAGCATTTTAAAAAATACTTATGGAATAGCTCTTCTGGGCAAGACTATTATATAGTTGAAGAGTCTTTTAAATAATATAAAAGTTATTCAATAACTTAAAATGAACTTGTAAGAAACCTGGCTTATGTTATGCAATAATTATAGTGAGTAGAATGGTATTTCTTTAGGTTAAGTGCCTCGTTATCAGTCAGCCAGAAGGATCTAATGTAAATATTTGAGGCAAAGAAGTATCAAAAGTTATTTTTTATTTCTCACCATAAGGTATGCTGAGGGTGTACACCTATGTATACAGCAGGAAGTACAGCCAAATATGAAATGGGTAGTTGGAGTACAGACATTTTAAGATCGCTTAAAAATCCAACATTGTATATTTAATTGATCATCCTACACGTGAATGTTTTGGAATGTTACCATTTTGGAATTCAGCATCGAGAATTCAGTATTCATTTATTCTGCCTTTATCAAGAACCTTTACATACTAGGCACAATTCCAGAGAATGGAGACAATACTGTGAACAAAATGAAAAAAAACAAAACTATATCTTAAACTCTTCCTAGCTGTCACAATGTCTAGATCAGTTTAAAACAGGAACCTTGAGGAAAACCTTTCAAAGACTAATAGATGAAATGACTGCCAAGTAATACAATTATTGTTATAGAAATATATATATAATCCTATATAGATTTATATGTGTGTGTAATCATAATCATATTTTTGAGTATTTCCCATTCTGCATATATACATTAAAATTGATATAGTGTGGAATATGGAATAAATACTATAACTTGCACCTGTACCCCTGGATTACACATTTACATAATGAATGTTTAATGGATTATATTTTGAAAATACTACATGATTTTTATCACTTGAGCACCCTGAATAAAATGTGAAACAGGAAAATGAATCTTACTAAAATATATAATATTTTCACCCTGTAACTTGTTAAAATTATAAACAAAACACTGAATATTTAAAATCTACTTCTTTTAGAAACTTCTTTAAAATTACAACTACAGTGGTTCTAGCCTCTCTGGTTATTCAGAAAACACCAGCTATTCATGTTTCCAAGAAACTAACTGTTCCTAATGTTCTATTCAGCCTTATTTGTAAGTATAGTTTGTGTTTCTTTTTCCTTTAATTTATTATAGTTTAAGTTCTGGTGTACATGTGCAGAACGTGCAGGTTTGTACACATGTGCCATGGTGGTTTATTGCATCCATCACCCTGTCATCTACATTAGGTATTTCTCCTAATGCCATCCCTCTCCTAGCCCCCCACCCCCTGCCATCCCTCTCCTAGCCCCCCACCCACTGACAGGCCCCAGTGTGTGATGTTCCCTCCCTGTGTTCATGCGTTCTCATTGTTCAACACCCACTTATGAGTGAGAACATTTCTGCAGCTAAAGAAAAAGGATTACTTTCTAACTCTAATGTTACTTTTTATTTGTTTTTTGAAACAGGGCATTGCTCTGTGGCACAGGCTGGAGTGCAGCAGCCCCATCATAGCTCACTGAAGCCTAGAAATCCTGGGCTCCAGTAATCCTCCTACCTCAGCCTTCTTAGTAGCTGGGACTACAGGCATGGGCCACCATGCTTGTCTAATTTTTAATTTTTTTATAAAGGTAGAGTCTTGCTGTGTTTTCCAGGATGGACTTGAATTCCTGGCTTCAAGTGGTCCCTCAGCTTCAGCCTTCCAGATCTGATGTTTCATATGCTGCAGAAACAGGAAGACATAGCTTAAAAAGAGAACAAGTAAAACTACAAGCCATGAACCTGAATTTAAATCCCACCTCTGTTCTCTACCAGTGCTATGTCTACAGGCAAAAAAAACTCAAATTCTCTTGGTTTTTTCCTTATTTCTTCTCATTTTTTTTCCCTCTGGATCAAATCACAGACATCATGCAATTATATCCATAAGTATTTCAATTGTAACACCAAAAGACAAGGATTATTTCTAAAGCATGAATAAATACCATTGTTAAACTTAACAACTCAAAATAATTCCTTTCCCAAAATAGAAGTTTAAAAAATAAAAATAAAATAATTTCTTAACATCATTGAAAATTCAGTGTTCTTATATATAGAGATATGTCATTCTAAAACAATTTGGTTGGTCAAATTAGGATAGAAATGAAGCTCATACAATTGTAATTGTCTCTCATTTCTTGCCTCCTTCTCTTTCTGTTTTTCTCTTACAGTCTCTCTTTTTTTTTTTAGGTTCTTGCTGTCTGAAAAAATGATGATTGCATTATTGTAGTGCAGTATGTTCTTTTCTTTTCTCTCTCTTTTTTTTTTTTTTTTTTTTTTGTTAGCGATGGGGTCTCACTCTGCTGCCCAGGCTGGAGTGCAGTGGTGCAATCAGAGTTCACTGCAGCCTCTAACTCTTGGGCTCAAGTGAGGGTGCAGTATCTTTTAACATGTTATTTCTGTTTTTTTTTTTTTCCTTCTGTTTCTCATAGTGTTTTGTATTGTTTTGTTTCTGGTTTATCTTGAGGTTTTAAAAACTTATGTACAGGTTACTGTATTTTTTGACCCAAATAATTCAAAATGAGAAATGTATTTGCATGAGGAAATATGTAACATTTGGTTGCCTCTCTTTTTGTAGTGTTAGCAGCCTCAATTCATTTATTTATTACATCTCAGAGAATGGTCATATTCTCATTCTATTATTCTTTCTTAATTTATTAGCTGGAATATTTCTACATAAAAACAATTCCCCTTACTTCAAACATTTTATTACCCTGAGAATAGACAAGGCTTTATGCTCCCTATTTACCAGTTTTTTAAATAATGAATTGGTTCTCCAGTATCATCCAGTGTTGACCACTGAAGAGAGAGAGAGAGAGAGAGAGAGAGAGAGAGAGAGAGAACAACTTGTAGATTTAAACATACAACAAGTATTTTGATCCATGCAGATGCCATTTTTATTGATATCCAAATTATCCCCTTATTTTTGCCTTTTGGGAACCTCTTTATATCAACATCTGAACCTTCTTAGATACAAACCTAGTATTCCTTGGTTTTTTTCCCTTGCTTTCTAATATGATAAGATATTCTAAGCTCATCCAGTACTTTTCCTATCCCAGACTGGGAATCAGCCATTTTTTTCTAAATAGCTATGGTTGCTTTTAGTGGCAAATAATAGTTACAGATTAAAACCTAGATAACAGGAGTGTCCATTGCTCCAATGCTACAGGATTGGTCATTTTCAAGGTCATTTTAGTAGCCTGCTCTATGAAATACATAATCTTTTTCCATTTTTTAAAGACAAAGTATAACATGAGTTAATTACTTGCTCATTGATCTTTCATCTGTAGTGATTTTCTAGCACAATAAAAATCCCAGTTATCAACAGTTTATAAATCAGAGAGGGGATAAAAATAATTCATTTGTAGTTTCATTGTATTAAGACATAAGTTAGAACATTTTATAGCATTTCGCAAATGGTAAAGTTTTAAAAATAGACTTCTTGTTATCATTTATTATCATCACCAAAATTATAGTAAAAACATACCTATCCTACTGCCATCCTTATACCCTGAGGGAAAGAAATCCTATGCCTTTCTATGTATGCCTTCATTAGCTGTGTGTGTGTGTTTGTGTGTGTGTGTAGGATGCAACCTTGTGCTCTTGAAGGGTATTTCATTTCAAACTTAGCTAAAAATGCTATTTAAACAATGGAAAAAAATTGAGGTTTTTAGAAATTTATCAGTGTTGTTTTATGGAAGTCTTAAAACTATGACAACTCTACATAATAGTGAAGGACAGGAAAATGACATAGGTGAGAAAAAATAGAAAATAATTACTTTTTGAGTTTTGAACACGTATTTTTTTTTTTCTAGTACATCTTACCCATGAAACCTTAACAGTTTGGACTAAGTGTGCTTAGATGTACTTGGATGAGTTAGGTTTTTCGTTTTTTTTCCCTCTCTGTCAATGCAAAAAAAGACAGTCACACATAATGGTGCCCTAGATTTTCATCACTAAAACATCAAAATAAAAACTTGCCACCCACAGATTTCCAAGGAGGCAAAGCTGTTTCCATGCAGTTTTATATTCTGGTCAAAGCTTTTTGAATACAAAGAAAAAGCCCACTTAAACTCACTAAACTAGAGGACAGTGACTGCTCACACTTTAAATTCATGACCACAAACTTCACCTAAGCCTTTGATGCTGCTGGAAAATAACATTTTACCTGCCTGGCCCATTCATTCTCCCTCTGTCCTTAAAAACTACTTCATACCTTCTCCCCTCTTTCCTTACTTTCCCAACACCTCCTTTTGCATTCTCACTCTCAGCTAATGACCTTGCTTCCCACTTCACTAAGAAAACTGAATCATCATATAAGAGCATTGAATGCTCCCACCACTACCTCTACCCACCTACCAGAATCCACACCCACATGCTCTGCCTTGTCCCTGCTGTTCTCATGTCTCCATCTAAATATAATCTCTCCATCTTGCCCACTCAAGGGGATGGCGCCAGCCTTTCACCCTCTCTTTTCCACACCATCATTTTTTTACTTCTCTACTGACAATATTAGAAGCATGCTGTTATTTCTTCTAACTTCAAAAAAATTCATTTTCCCCAATGAACCCTGCTAGCTACCATGCCCACTTATTTGTTCCCCCTCTTTTTTTTTTTTAGCAAAATTACTTTAGTCACCTACTCTCCATTTTAACATAAAACTATTCCAGTATGCCTTTCCCTTCCACCATGACACCCAAATTGTGTTTGTCATGATTGCCAGTGACCTCCACATTGCCAACTCAAATGGACACTTCAGGTCTTATCTTGCATGACCTGTTTTAGCAGGAGCATTTGACACTGTTCCTTAGCCCCTACTCCTTAATACATTTTGCTTCTTTGATTTTATTGACCATACTCTTACTAGGTTTCTTCTTACCTTACTTATAATTTTTTCTCAGTGGTTACTTTGTGGTTTCCTTCTGATCTACCTGAATTTTGAATACAAGAAGACATCAGGCCTTCATTCCTGGTCTTCTTCCTAATCTGCATTCACTTCTTTGGAATTTCTCATAAGTTGCGTGGCTTTAAATATCATCAGTATGCTGATTGCACTGAAATATTTGTCTCCAATCAGGCTTCTCTCTCAAATGCCAAGCTTTGTGTATTCAACATTGTTTTGTCCAAAATTACACTCCTGTGTCCTCTCTAAAACCTATAACGCATGCAGCCTTCCCTATCTTTCTTGATGCCAACTCCAATCTTCCATTTGCTAACATCAGGAAACTTGAGGTCTTAATTGTCCACTCCCACATGTAGTATTTTGAAGATCCTATTAACTGGATCTTCGAAATCCTATTAACTAGATCTTCAAAATATTTATAAAATTCCATCACTTCTCATGATTTCTTTAATTTCCGCCCTTGGATTACTTACTTGGATTACTACAGGAGGCTTCTAACTGGTTTCCCTTCTTCAGTTTTTACCAACCCAATACAGAACATTCGCAACAAACAAGCTTAGAGTAATTCTCTTAACACACATGCCAGATTGCATCATTTATTTTTCGCTCAAAACTCTCACTCAGAATAGAAACCAAATTTCAAACTATAAGATTATTATATGACCCCCACCCCTGCACTTCTCTGACCTCATTTTCTACTCATTCCCCTTGCACATTCTGTTCCAGCCATACTGGATTTCTTATTGTCTCTCCAATATACCACACATGATCCTGGCTTTGGTCTTCTGCACTGGCTGCTCTCTGTACCTGGGATGCTCATCCATAGACAGGATCATGACTGAGGCCTTCAGTCTTTTTAAGTCTTTGTTCACTTATGTCAGCTTTCCAATAACCCTCTCACTGACTGTCCTGCTTAAAATTGCAACCTCAGTGTCCCCCCAAAACAACAGATACTTCTCAACTTGCTCTACTTTTTTATTTGTCCAAGGCAACTATAACTCATGTTACTTTCCAACATAGTATTTAATTCACCTATTTGTTATTCCTGTTCTCTATTGCCTGTCTTCCCTTGCTAAAATGTATGTTCAATGAGGGAAGATATTTTTAATCTGTGGTTTTTGTTTTTGTTTTTACCGATGTGCCATAAGTGCCAAGAGCAGTGCCTGGCACATAGTATGCAGTCCAAAAATATTTTTTGATTAAGAACACAACTAGCACATCCCAGAATAGGATGCCCAAGATTCTTTGGGAAAATCTAGTATTCCAAAAATATCCAGGATTCTTTGGGCATTAGGACCTAAAGCAGGCTGCAGGAACAAGAGTGCCTCCCAGTGTTTTTCTCTCTTCATCTACGGTTTGCTCAGGAGCCCTATGCGTGTTTCCCTGACACCTGCGATTCATTGTTCTGCCACTGTGTATTGACTTCCTCCACTTTCTTGTAGGTAGTTATGGTCTCTCTGTTCCTGTCCTCTCTGCCCTTTCCAAACCATGACCTTTTCATGTTCCACTGATGACTGAATTGACTTACTCTCTCAATATTTTGAGTCCACATTTTTAAGCAAAGATTGATACAGCCTAAAACAGATGGCCACCCAGGGACAATTAACCATGCTGGACATGAGGGCATAATCCTTGGTTCAGCAGGGGCTACAGAGAGGAGCATTGCCTAATAACATTGGCTCTGGATGGGCAGAGAAACCTGAATTTATCCACGATAGTCATCCTCTTTAATATGCTAAATTTCTAGCATAAATTACAAAGACAGAAGACAGATTCAAATTACATAGGGCCTTGTAGATAATGTTGATACTTAAAAAATAAATTAAATTATTCTGGTGATTCCTTACTACAATATATCTTAAAATACATTGTCTAGTTAACCAAAGTGACTATTTGCTTAAATTTGGATACATTTGCACATCTGAAAAAGTCACAAAACATCAGTCTAACGTTGCCTTCACCTGATCCTATTCATGTGTATGTCATTGGCTCTAAATTCTGTTTTTAAATTTAAATTACCTCATCCTTGCTCTTTTTATTTCCTAAAACCACATATCCACCACTATGCCCTCTAATGTTGGAGAAACTTGAGGTTGAGAGCAGAATAGGGAATGAGAACTAAAGTTGGTATGTCAACAAATTAATAACTAAAGTCAATTCTTGAGTAAGATATTTTTCTGATATAAATAAAAACTGTTTGCATGAAGAATAAACTGAGAAGACCTATTCTTCTGTAGGTTAGATACTAAATAAACCTTAAAACACTCTTACACATATTGCAAAATGGCAAAGCTTCCATCGAAGTAAAGAACCATCAGAATATCTTTCTATCTGTGTATATATGTTTGACATGATTTGAGTCAGATCCATTTTTTTTTCTCAGTTACTAATCTGATAGATTTTTAACTACATATCTACTGAAGATGTTTTTGGATTACTTTGAGCACATACCAGATAAAGAGACCATTTTTTTCTATTGTATAAATATTAATCAGTAGAGCTTATTTATTCAAAAACAATTATGAGCCATTTACTGTGCACACACAGGTGATTTATATATGCAATGCCTGTGACATTTGATATGTATATACAGTGTACGTATGTATATGTATGTGTATATGTGTTATATATGTGTATGGATATATGTGATGGTTACGACATTGCTATATATTATTATATGTATATAACAGTGCTATATATTGTTATATGTATATATTATATCATATGTAACATATATGATATAATATATACATGTAACAAATATCATGTTATATATGTTATATATAATATATCATGTTATGTGTCATATTGTATATATTATGTTATATATGTCATATATATGATATACAACATACATATGTAACAGGATATATTTCTTATATATTGAATACATTATATCATATATAACATATATGATATATTTTCTATGTTTTCTATATATGACATATGTTTTCTTTTTTTTTTTTTAATTGCATTTTAGGTTTTGGGGTACATGTGAAAAACATGCAAAGTTGTTGCATAGGTGCATTCATGGCAGTGTGATTTGCTGCCTCCCTCCCCCTCACCCATATCTGGCATTTCTACATATGTTTTCTACATACATATTTTTTATTGTACTTTGGGTTCTGGGGTACATATGCAGATCATGCAGGATTGGTGCATAGGTACACACATGGCAATGTGGTTTGCTGCCTCCATCCCCCCGTCACATACATCTGGCATTTCTCCCCATGTTATCCCTCCCTGACCTCCCCACCAGCCCGCGATCCCTCCCTTGGCCCCCCCGCAACAGACTCCAGTGTGTGATGCTCCCCTCCCTGTGTCCATGGGTTCTCATTGTTCAATGCCTGCCTATGAGTGAGAACATGTGGTGTTTGATTTTCTGTTCTTGTGTCAGTTTGCTGAGAATGATGGTTTCCAGGTACATCCATGTCACTACAAAGGACATGAACTCATCCTTTTTTATGGCTGCATAATATTCCATGGTGTATATGTGGCACATTTTCCTTGTCCAGTCTATCATCGATGGGCATTTGGGTTGGTTCCCGTTCTTTGTTATTGTAAACAGTGCCACAATGAACATACTTGTGCATGTGTCTTTATAATAGAATAATTTATAATCCTTTGGGTATATACACAGTAATGGGATTGCTGAATCAAAAGGAATTTCTATTTCTAGGTCCTTAAGGAAGTGCCACACTGTCTTCCACAATGATTGAACTAGTTTACACTCCCACCAACAGTGTAAAAGTGTTCCTATTTCTCCATATCCACTCCAGCATCGTCGTCTCCAGATTTTTTAATGATTGCCATTTTAACTGGCATGAGGTGGTATCTCAATGTGGTTTTGATTTGCATTTTTCTAATAATCAGTGATAATGAGCATTTTTTCATATGTTAGTTGGTCTCATATATGTCTTCTTTTGAAAAGTGTCTGTTGATATCCTTTGCCCACATTTGGATGGGTTTGTTTGTTTTTTTCTTGTAAGTCTGTTTTAGTTCTCTGTAGATTCTGGATATTAGCCCTTTGTCAGATGGGTAGATTGCAAAAATGTTTTCCATTCTGTTGCTTGCCAGTTCACTCTAATGATTGTTTATTTTGCTGTACAGAAGCTCTGGGGTTGAATTAGGTCCCATTTGTCTATTTTGGCTTTTGTTGGCAATGCTTTTGGTGTTTTAGTCATGAAGCCCTTACCTACGCCTATGTCCTGAATAGTTTTGCCTAGGTTTTCTTCTAGGGTTTTGATGGTGTTAGGTCTTATGTTTAAGTCTTTAATCCATCTGGAGTTAATTTTAGTGTAAAGTGTCAGGAGGAGTCCAGTTTCTGCTGTCTGCACACTGCTAGCCAGTTTTCCCAACATCATTTATTAATCAGGGAATTCTTTCGCCATTGCTTGTTTTTGTCAGGTTTGTCAAAGCTTAGATGGTTGTAGATAAGTGGCATTTCCTCCAGGGCCTCTGTTCTGTTCCATTGGTCTGTATCTCTGTTTTGGTATCAGTACCATGCTGTTTTGATTACTGTAGCCTTGTAGTATAGTTTGAAATCAGGTAGTGTGATGCCTTTGGGTTTGTTCCTTTTGCTTAGAATTGCCTTGGCTATGTGGGCTCTTTTTTGGTTCCAAATGAAGTTTAAGGTGGTTTTTTCCAGTTCTGTGAAGAAGGTCATGGTAGCCTGATGGGGATGGTGTTGAAACTATAAATTACTTTGGGCAGTATGGTCATTTTCACGATATTGCCTCTTCCTAACCATGAGCATGGAATGTTTCTTCCTCTGTTTGTGTCCTCTCTTATTTCCTTGAGCACTGACTCATAGTTCTCCTTGAAGAGGTCCTTTACATCCTTTCTTAGTTGTATTCCTACATATTTTATTCTCTTTGTAGCAATTGTGAATGGGATTTGGCTCATTATTTGGCTCTCTGTTAGTCTGTTACTGGTGTATAGAAATGCTTGTGGTTTCTGCACATTGATTTTATATCCTGAGACTTTGCTGAAGTTGCTTATCAGTTTAAGGAGATTTTGAGCTGAGATGATAGGGTCTTCTAAATGTACAATCATGTCATCTGCAAATAGAGACAATTTGACTTCCTCTTTTCCTAATTGAGTACTATTTATTAATTAATTTATTTATTTATTGCCTAATTGCTCTGGCTAGAACTTCCAATAGTATATTGAATAGCAGTGGTGACAGAGGGCATCCTTGTCTGGTGCCGGCTTTCAAAGTGAATGCTTCCAGTTTTTGCCCATTCAGTATGATATTGACTGTAGGTTTGTCTTAAATAGCTTTTATTGATTTCAGATATGCTCCTTCAATACCTCGTTTATTGAGAGTTTTTAGCATAAAGCGCTGTTGAATTTTGTCAAAGGCCTTCTCTGCATCTATTGAGACGATCATGTGGTTTTTGTCTTTGGTTCTTTTTATGTGGTGGATTATGTTTATAGACTTGCATATGTTGAAACAGCCTTGCATGTCTGGAATGAAGTCTACTTGATCATGATGGATAAGCTTTTTGATGCACTGTTGCAATTGGTTTGCCAGTATTTTATTGAAGATTTTTGCATCGATGTTCATCATGGATATTGGCCTAAGTTTTCTTTTTTTGTTGAGTCTCTGCCGGGTTTTGCTATCAGGATGCTGTTGGTCTCATAAAATGAATCGGGAAGGATTCCCTCTTTTTGTGTTGTTTGGAATAGTTTCTGAAGGAATGGTACAAGCTCCTCTTTATACATCTGGTAGAATTCAGCTGTGAACCCATCTGGACCTGGGCTTTTTTTGATTGGTAGGCTATTAATTGCTGCTTCAACTTCAGCCCTTGTTATTGGTCTATTCAAGGTTTCAACTTCTTCCTGGTTTAGGCTTCAGAGGGTGCAAGTGTCCAGGAATTTAAGCATTTCTTCCAGGTTTACTGGTTTATGTTCATAGAGTTGTTTGTAGTAATCTCTGATGGTAGTTTGTATGTCTGTGGAATCAGTGATACACAGGATTTATTATTTATTTATGCGCTCCATTTGCTTGATAAATCTTCCTCCGTTCCTTTATTTTTAGCCTATGTGTGTCCTTGCACGTGAGATGGGTTTCCTGAATACAGCACACTAATGGGTCTTGACTTTTTATCCAATTTGCCAGTCTGTGTCTTTTGATTGGGGCATTTAGCCCATTTACATTTAAGATTAATATTGCTATGTGTGAATTTGATCCTGCCATTTTGATGCTAACTGGATGTTTTGCCCGTTAGTTGACACTTTTTTTTAATTGTGTCGATGGTCTTTACCATTTGGTATGTTTTTGGAGTGGCTGGTCCTTTTTGTTTGTTTCTTTTCTTGTTTAGTGCTTCTTTCAGGAACACTTGTAAGGCGGGCCTGGTAATGATGAAATCTCCTAGCAATTGCTTGTCCATAAAGGATTTTCTTTCTCCTTTGCTTATGAAGCTTAGTTTGGCTGGGTATGAAATTCTAGGTTGAAAGTTCTTTTCTTTAAGGATGTTGAATATTGGTCCCCACTCTCTTCTGGATTGTAGGGTTTCTGTGGAGAGATCTGTGGTGAGTTCTGATGGGCTTCCCTTTGTGGGTAACCTGACCTTTCTCTCTGGCTGCCCTTAGCATTTTTTCCTTCATTTCCACCCTGGTGAATCTGACGATTATGTGCCTTAGGGTTACTCTTGTTGAGGAGTATCTCTGTGGTGTTCTCTGTATTTCCTGGACTTGTATGGTGGCCTGCCTTGCTAGGTTGGGGAAGTTCTCCTGGATAATATGCTGAAGAGTGTTTTCCAGCTTGGATTCATTCTCTGCATCACATTCAGGTACACCTATCAAATGTAGATTAAGTCTTTTCACATAATCCCATATTTCTTGGAGGCTTTGTTCATTTCTTTTCACTCTTTTTTCTCTATTCTTGCCTTCTCATTTTATTTCATTGAGGTGATCTTCAATCTCTGATATCCTTTCTTCTACTTGGTCAATTCGGCTGTTGAAACTTGTGTATGCTTCATGAAGTTCTTGTGCTGTGTTCTTCAGCTCCATCAAGTCGTTTATATTCTTCTCTAAGCTGTTTATTCTAGTTAGCATCTCATCTAACCTTTTTTCTAGGTTCTTAGTTTCTTTGCATTGGGTTAGTACATGTTCTTTCAGCTCTGAGAAGTTTGTTATCACCCACCTTCTGAAGCCTGTTTCTGTCAATTCATCAGATTCATTCTCCATCCATCTTTTATCCTTAGCTGGTGAGGAGTTGTTATCCCTTGGAGGAAGAGAGATATTCTGGTTTTTGGTGTTTGCATCCTTTTTGTGCTGGTTTCTTCCCATCTTAGTGGCTTTATCTACCTGTGGCCTTTTAGTTGGTGACTTTTGGATGGGGTCTCCGAGTGGATGTCCTTTTTGTTGTTGATGAAGTTCTTTCTTTCTGTTTCTTAGTTTTCCTTCTAACAGTCAGACCCCTCTGCTGCAGGACTGCTGGAGGTCCACGCCAGACCCTGCTTGCCTGGGGATCACCCGGGGGTTTGCAGAACAGTAAGCTTTGCTGCTGGCTTCTTCTTTTGTTATCTCCTTCCCAGAAAGGTACCTGCCAGATGTCAGCCTGTGCTCTCCTTTATGAGGTGTCTTTTTGGGTATATGGGGTCGGGGAGCTGCTTGAGGAGACAGTCTGCCCCTTATAGGCGCTCAAGTGCTGTGCTGGGAGCTCCATTATTCTGTGCAGAGCTGCTGGGCAGGTACTTTTAAGTCTGCTGCAGCAGAACTCATAACCGCCTCTTTTCCCAGGTGCTCTGTCCTAGGAAGGTCGGCTTTATTTACAAGTTCCTGTCATGCTGCTGCCTTTTTTCATAGATGCCCTGCCCTGCATGGAGTATTCTAGTCACAGTCTGCCAGCAGAGGCATTGCTGAGCTGCCGCAGGCTCTGCCCAGCTGCTGTGTGAACTGCCTCGGTAGTGGCAGACTGCCTCAGTAGTGGTGGTCACCCTTCCCTCCACTGAGCTGGACTGTCCTGGGTCCAGCTGTGCTTGCTGCAAAACTCTCAATCCAGAGCGTTTCAGATTGCTTGTTTTGTGGGGGTGGTACCTGCTGACCCAGATCACCTGGCTCCCTGTCTCTGTCCCCTCCCTTTCAGTTGAATGGGCAGCTGTGTCTCCCAGGCATTCCAGGCTCCAGTTGAAACAGCTGCCCAGATTTGTGTGAGTTTCTGTGCGCCAACCTGGCACCAGCTGAAATCTGTGTGCTGAAAACTTGTGGCGCTTTTCAGCCCATGAATCTCCTGGTCTGTGGGCAGTGAAAATTTGTTTGGAAATGTGGTGGGCACTCACCCTCTGTGTTGTTCTTGCTGGGAACTGCACTCTGGAGCTGTTCCTATTCGGCCATCTTGGATCCTCCCCAGATATATATTTTCTATATATAAGATGTATTTTTTTTTTTTTTTTTTTTTGAGACGGAGTTTCACTCTCGTTACTCAGTCTGGAGTGCAATGGCGCAATCTCGGCTCACCGCATCCTCCGCCTCCTGGGTTCAGGCAATTCTTCTGCCTCAGCCTCCTGAGTAGCTGGGATTACAGGCACGCGCCACTATGCCCAGCTAATTTTTTTGTATTAGTAGAGACGGGGTTTCACAATGTTGACCAGGATGGTCTCGATCTCTTGACCTCGTGATCCACCCGCCTCGGCCTCCCATAACATGTATTTTATGTTTCTTCTATATAATGGGATATATTAAAGATAAAATATAATTTTTCTATATTTTATATAGAAAATATAATATTTTATCTAAAATAATATGTTGTATTATATAGAAAACATATATATATCCCAGTGAACAAAATAGATAATTTTTGCCCTCTAGGAATTTATATTCTAGTGCAGGGAGACAGACAAGTGAATTAATTAGTAGAGAATATTATTTCTGAATAATCAACTATAAATAAAATCAACCAAGGAAATATTGTAAAAAGCAATTATTATAGAGAACCTGGATGACATCTTAGTATAAGACAGGGAAGTCAGGCTTTATGAGGAGTTCATTGAAACTAAAACCTGAATGAGGAATAAGAAGCATCCATGTAAAGATCTGCGTGAAAGGAATAGAAGGCAATTGCTAAGACCTAGAGACAAGAATGAGCTCTCTGTGTTTAAAGAGAAAAAAGAAGGCCAATATAGTTTGGCTTAAAGAACAAGGGAAAAAGTAGTAATATTAGGTTGGTACAAAAGTAATTGCGGTTTTTGCAACTAAAAGTAATTGGAAAAAGTAATTACTTTTGATTACAAGAGTAATAATTATTTTGCATCAGTCTTAATAGATGACTTCAAAGAGGTATGCAGGAGCAGTCAGATCATGTAAAAAGGTTCGTTTCATTTATATTTTATCTGTTTGTTTGTTGTTTTTTAAGTTCGCTTCCCACTATAGATTGTAAAGGGATAAAGTGGAAGCAGGCAAACCACTTAGGTATCTGTAACAGTTTTCCCAGCATGAGACGATATAGTCATGGTCTGTGAAACCAGGTACAGGAGACAAGGAGAATTTGATGAATATATTTTGAAGGTAGAGCCCATAGAAGTTGCCAGAGTTTTCTTTCGGCATGCAGTTGTGTCACATTTGCAGATATACTTGTTATTCATTCTCTTAATACTGATTTAAATATATAGAGTCTCACAGTCCCAGGATACCCCATATCTAAGAATATACAAATACATGCATACATATATAAATAGGACATTCTTGAATTATTTAAGAAATGTTTCAAACTTTAGAGCAGAGTTTCACTCTATGCATAGAGGTGTGGTCCTTGTATCAGAATCAGCTTTTATGTTTATTAAATATGTAGCCTCCTCGGTCCAACCTCAGACCTACACAGTTAGACCCAGGAATAGGCATATTTAGCAGGTTCTATAGGTGATTTGCTGGCCTAATAAAAATCTGAGGACACTGTAGAAGTGAATAATCCTCTAAGTCTTAGTGCTGCTGTCTTAAATACTGATTTGCTGTATTGGTAATATTAGTCTTTTACTTATCCCTCTCATCATAGAAACCATTTGTGTGTGAAACCATAGCTCTATAAAGATAATGTAGTTTGGAGAAAACTGCCCCTTGGATATGAAAATCAATTGAGTTTTCCTCCCGTCAAACAATTGCACTATTATCTACAATTGCACAATCCTTGGGGACTAAAGAAATAATTTCTAGTACTTTAGGTTTTTTGTTTTGCTTTATTAAATCATTGTAGCTAGTTTGCTTTAATGTTGGATCCTAAAGAATATCCAAGTTTTACATAGAAAAACTACTAATAAAAACAGTTGATTTAGATTGGTAGGGTCAACCCAAAGACACCATATACATTGGACTTATCCGCTACAAAATCAAATATACTGCTTTCATTATTTTTAGACATTTAGGCAACTTGTCTTAGACAAGCTGGATTACAGACATTCCAATAGTAAGTACTAGAGCTGCGATTCAGGAGGCCAGCAACAGTTTGCACACCTCACCTGAAACACCTCACCTTCTTGAAATTGTGAGCTTGCTTTTGATATTTATCAGCTTGAAATCACTGACCTAATTATCTTTAGGTTAGGATAAGAGCAAAGTTCCTGTATCTGTCAATAACCAACGTGGAAGAAAGGGACTTCCACATTTCCAGCTGGTTTAACCAGTTTGGAAAGGTAGTAATGAAGTTATTCTTTCCTTGCTACTCTGTCCAGTCCTCCAAGAGGAGGCATATTACTCTATCAGATATTTTTCAATGTTTTTAATACTCACTGACAAAGCAGATCAAGTGATTTGCCCAATTCCAAATCCCTGAGTGAGTATTTAGTAGTTTGTGCATAAGAAATAAACAACTGTTTTCTAATTTGAACTGAAGCCAAAAGTTGCATTGGAAGCTTAATTGTTAAACTGTAAAATCAAACATAAATACTTCACTTTAGCTACAAATACAAGTAATCAGAATATTAATAGGTATTAATCGTTAAGACAGTGTGCTAATTGCTTTGCAGGTATTTTCTATAGTTCTTAGAACAACATGGAAAATATAGGCAGTATTATTGGCCTTTTTACAGTAGTTAGGCTTTGATGACTTAGTAGAAAGTAGGCAGAATTTGAATGGAAATCTACCTGATCCCAAAAATTGTGTTTGTTCTACTAAAACCCTGTGGCCATTTCCAAGATAACAGGTTTATTAGTTTATTTATTAATTTTTAGTTGATAAAAAATTGTATATATGCAAAATTATTAGGTACAGCATGATGTTTTGAAATATGCACACGTAACAGAATGAACAACTCAAGCTAATTAATATGCACATTACCTCACATGCTTATTTTTTGCAGTGAGAACACATAAAATCTACTCAGCAATTTTCAAGAATAAAATACATCATTATTAACTATAGCCACAATGTGGGACAATAGATCCCTGAATTTATCTCTCCTATCTAAATGAAATTTTGTAACCTTTGACTATCATCTCCCTAATCCCACCACTGCCAGCCTGTGGTAACCATCATTCTACTCTCTACTTAGGTGAGTTCAACATTTTTAGATTCCACATATAAGTGAAATTATGCAATATTTATCTTTCTGTTCCTGGTTTATTTCACTTAATGTATTGTCCTCTAGGTTCATTCATATTGTCACAAATGACATGATTTTTTTTTTGTCTTTTTAACCCTGAGTAATATTTCATGGGGGGTATATACCATATTTTCTTTATCTCTTTATTCATTTATCCATTGATGGACACAAGTTCATTTCACATCCTGGCTGTTATAAATAGTGTTTCAATAAACATGGGAGTGCAAGTATCTTTTTGAAATACTAATTTCATTTCCTTTGGTCATATACCCAGTAGTGCAATTGCTGGGTCATATATATGGTAGTTCTGTTTTCAATTTTTTGAGGAACTTCTATGCTGTTTGCCATAGGCTGTACTAAGTTTACGTTCTCACCAGCAGTATACAAGGGCCCCCTTTTCTCTACATCCTCACCAACATTTATCTTTTGTCTTTTTGATAATAGCCATCCTAACAGGTATGAAGTCATCTCACTGTGGTTTTAATTTGCATTTCTCTGATGATCAGTGAGATTGAGAATAGGTTTTATATACCCGTTGGTGGTTTGTATGTCTTCTTTTAAGAAATGTCTATTTAGGTTATTTAACTATTTTTTAATTGGGTTATTTGTTTTCTTGCTACTGAGTTGTTTGAGTTCCTTATACATTTTGGACACTACCCTCTTATTAGATGTATGGTGTGCAAATCCATTCTCCTATTCTGTAGGTTGTCTCTTCAACCTGTTGATTCTTTCTTTTGCTATGCAGAAGCCTTTTAATTTGATCTATTCCCATTTGTAAGTTTTTGGTTTTCATTGCCTGGTTTTCTGGGTCATATCTTCAAAAAATTATTGCCCAGATCAGTGTCACAGAGCTTTCCTCCTGTGTTTTCCTCTAGTAGGTTTACATTTTTAGATCTTACATGTAAGCCTTTAGTCCATTTTGAATTGATTTTTGTATCTGGCATGAAACAAGGATTTTAATTTCATTCTTCTGCATATGCATAGCTGGTTGTTCCAGTGCTATTTATTGAGGATATTGTCCTTCCCATTATGTGTTCTTGGCATTATTGTTAAAAATCAATTAACTATAAATGTGTAGATTTATTTCTGGGCTCTTTATTCTGTTCCATTTCTCTGTATGTTTGTTTTTATGCCAGTACCATGCTATTTTGATTACTATAGCTTTGTAGTATATTTTGAAGTCAGGTAGTATAATGCCTTCAGCTTTGCTTTATTTTTGTTCAAAATTGCTTTGATTATCCAATGTCTTTTTTAATTTCCCATCAACTTTAGCATTGTTACTTTTATTTCTGAAAAAAAAAAATTGGAATTTTGATAAGGAATGCTTTTAATTTGTAGTATGAACATTTTAATAATTCAAATTCTTCCAATTTATGAACATGTGTGTATTCTCTAAAGGCATGGAACTAGATAGATGATTTTATGAAGGGGACTTTATTAGGATAATTGACTCGCGTGATTTTAAGGTGAAGTCCCACAAATAGGCTGTCTGCAAGAAAGCCAGTAAGCCAGTCCCCAAATTTCAAAAGTAGGGAAGCCAATAGTGCAGCCTTCAGTATGTGGCCAAAGGCCTGGGAGCACCTGTCAAGTCATTGGTGTAAGTCCAAGAGTCCAAAAGCTGAAGAACCTGGAGTCTGATGTTAGAGGGCAGGAAGCATCCACCATGGGAGAAAGATGGAGGTCAGAAGACTTAGTCAGTCTAGTCCTAACACATTCCTCTGCCTGCTTTTATCCTGGCCACACTGGCAGCTGATTAGATGGTGCCCACCCGGATTGAGGGTGGGTCTGTGTCTGCCAGTCTACTGACTCAAATGTTAATCTCCCTTGGCAACACCCTCACAGACACATCCAGGAATATCCTTCAATCCAATCAAGTTGACGTTCAATATTTACCATCACAATGTGCTATCTTTTCATTTCTTTTTTTTTTGAGACAGAGTTTCGCTCTTGTTGTCCAGGCTGAAGTGCAATGGTGCAATCTCGGCTCACTGCAACCTCTGCCTCCTAGGTTCAGGCAATTCTCCTGCCTCAGCCTCCTGAGTAGCTGGGATTACAGGCACGCGTCACCATGCCCAGCTAATTTTTTGTATTTTTAGTAGAGACGGGGTTTCACCATGTTGACCAGGATGGTCTTGATCGCTTGACCTCGTGATCCACCCGCCTCGGCTTCCCAAAGTGCTGGGATTACAGGAGTGAGCCACTGCGCCTGGCCCTATCTTTTCCTTTCTTTGTGTCATCATCAATGTATTTTATCAGTGTTTTATAGCTTTCTGTGTACAGATCTTTAACGTTTTTGGTTCAGTTTATTCTTAATTTTATTTTTTACCTATTGTAAATTGGATTGTTTTATTGATTACTTTTTGGGTTACTTTGTTGTTAGTGTACAGAAACTTTACTGATTTTTATTTTATCTCCTGCATCTTTACTGAATTTTTTTATTAACTCTAAAAAAATTTTGGTGGCACCTTTTAGATTTTCTGTATATATCATGTCATCTGCAAACTGGGACAATTTAACTTCTTCTTTTCCAATTTGGATGCCTTATATGTTCTCTTGCCTAATTACTGTGACTGTGACTTCTAGTTGAATAGAAATGGCAAGAGTGGACATTGTTGTCTCGTTCCTGATCTAGAGGAAGAGCTTTCAACTTTTCTCCATTAAGTAGAATGTTAGCTATGGGTTTGTCATGGGCAGTCTTTATAGTTCTTAGTGTATTCCTTCTATACCTAATTTGCTGAGAGTTTTTGTTATAAAAAGATTTGTTATTTATTTACTTCTGATTATCAAATTACCCTAAAGCTTAACAGCTTAAAACAGACACTTCTTATTTTATAATTTTTGAGAATCAACACTAAAGATTGGCTTAACTAGGGGATTCCAGCTCAAGGTCTCTCATGAAGTTGCCATCAAGCTGTTTTCTGAGGTTGTGGTCTCATTTGAAGGCCCAAACAGAGAGGGCTGTTCTTTCAAGCCCACTAAACAGTTGTATCAAGCTTAAGTTTCCTGCAGGCTGTTGGAAAAGGACATCAGTTTTTCTGGCTGTTATCTGGGGAGCTCCCTCAATTTCCCACCATGTGAATCTTTCCATGGGGCAATTTACAACATGGAAGAGCAAGAAATCAGACTAACAGAAAAAGGCTGGCTGCAAGCAAATCCTGGACAGAACCTTCAATCTTTTTTTTTTTTTTTTTTTTTTTTTGAGACGGAGTTTCACTCTTGATATAACCTAAACTCAGAAGGGACATCACAACATTTCTCTAACATTCTCTTTTTCAGTAGTGCATCAATAAATACAGCCTACACTCTAGGGGAGGGGAATTAAGCTCCAACATTTGTGGACTATCAAAGAATTTGTGTACCTATCTTTAAAATCACCACAGCATACTAATTCTCTATTCAACTTGAATACAAGAACTATAAATATCTAAGGATGTTGCATTCATCTTGGCTGAATTTGGGTCTTGATGATTCTTTAATTGATAAGTGACAATTATTTAATTTTCAATATCTTGATAATCATTTAATATTTCTCATAGGTTCTGTATTTTGTTTTGAGGCTTTTAAAGTTTATTTAATGAAGTTTTTTTTTCTGAAGCCGGGAATATAATTAGTAGTTTAGAAAAGAACAGATTTGTATAAATATTGGTCAAGGCTTTTTGTATTACTTGAGCAATTTTCTGCATAACCGTTTTTTGAGATGAAAATGTTTTAATCTATGTGAGAAGCCCCAAATGGTAACTCCTTCGGCTGCACTAATGAAGTCACCTTCAGAGTCTTGTTTATGTGAATTAATTTGCATAGGTATTTAAGGGGCATATGAAAAGAGTTGGCAATTCACTTATTCACATATATACACCTTTCAGTAGGTTGATAGTCTGGTATGAATGAACAAGAGCTTCAATTACATACAAGTGCATTAGTTTCTTAAAATATACAAGTTCTATTTCATCAAAGGATAATCAAATTAGTTACATTAAATTTGTTTTTCAAATATATCTATTAATTTAGTCTATAAATAAAAATGACCCTTAAATCCCTAGCTTTCAAAAATGAATTATTTTTGCTTCTACTACGAAGGAAGACAAGTTGGCTAGTTTTTGTTAATTTTTAATAATTAAAATTATAATGAATTTTTTATGCTTTTAACAAAATCACAGGATTTTAGATTACAGATCCTTTGGAACTGTGATTCTCAAAGTGTGCTCCAGAGATAACTGGTGGTTTCTGAGACCCCTTTGATATGTCCTTGAGGGCAACACTTTCTTCATAACAAAACCAAGACTTTACTTGCCTTATTCACTTTCATTTTCGCACAGTGTACAGTCATGTTTTCCAGGGGCTAAATGAAGTAAGTTGTTTCAACAATAAATGTAGAAGCAAATGTGAGAATCCAGCTATCTCCTGTTAAATCATTAACATTAAGGAGATTTACAGAAATTTGTAACATTATAGTCTTCTTAGTTTTGTTTTGGAAAACATAGTCATCCTTCATAAAATGTTTATATTCGTTAGATAATAGGATTATTATTGTTGGTTTTAATTTAATGGGATTGCTGGGTCAAATGGTATTTCTGGTTCTAGATCCTTGAGGAATCGCCACACTGTCTTTCACAATGGTTGAACTAATTTACACTCCCAACAGTGTAAAAGTGTTCCTTTTTCTCCACGTCCTCTCCAGCATCTGTTGTTTCCCATCAACTTTAAAAAAAAAAAAAAATACAAATAGTAGCAGCATATGTAACATAAATTGGAGGAAGGTGAAAACCCTAAAAGGTTGCTGACAAGTCTATTGAAGAATATGAACAAAAGATGCAGACATCCAAAACTAGAAGAGTGCAGTATTCTTAACCTAATAAGGCAAAATATTTAAATAAAACTGACATGAATACAAATTTGCAGAAAAATTTTGGACCTAGCCCCATCTCTGTATTTTCTGCTATTGGTGATTATAGGTCATAGACTATTTAAGGAAAACAGGCCCCTGGATAGAGATAGCATCAGCAATGTTTCCTCCTATACCTTATAAGAGAGGTAAAACTAGGAAAAAATATTTTAATGTTGGAGCTTACAGAAACCTTTGTTCAGAATAAACCTTGTTCTTCTTTGGATGAGGCTGAATCCAAGATTTTTCTTGCGTGACACCGCATGGCAAATGACTTACACTTGGTAAAATCTCCCAATCTCTTGCTGTACTAAGGATGGTCAATGGACAAATAGCCTCAGCATCACCTGGGAGTTTATTAGAACTTCACTATCCGAGATTTCACCCATTAAATCAGAATCTGCATTTTAACAAGATTTTCAAGTGATTTCTGTGCACATCAACTTGAGAAGCATTGGCCTATTCTTTATCCCAAAGGTTTTCTGACTTGTCAACATTACTTCAGAACTTAGATCCCCAAACAAATGGACAAATCAGGATTATATAAAGGGGAAGAATCCTGATAATGATAACACTTCAGTTCTCTGTAGAGACAGAACTTTATAAAGAGCTTAAGGCAGCGCCTGGTACATAGGGCTCTATAGTTGATAGTTGCTATATATTATTATTGTTGAACTATTTTGTTTATTATTATTAACTGGTTTCTATTACCTGGGTCAGTAGATTAATTGCTTAATCTCTCTAAACATAAGTAAGAAAATCTAAGAAACACATCATGGAGTCAAACTTGTACAAACAGCCACCAGATCACCCTGCTCCCATACAAAGACAACAAATACAGAGTTTTGCATTGGAATTTGAAAAAATATATGGTTTTTAAAGCCCGCAATCTGAAATTTTACTTGATTATTAAACATTTCCTATTCTCTTACATCATAAGATTTAAGTTTAAAAAACCAAACTTACACACAAAAAACAGGTCATCTTTGATGCAGGATGAATGCTGGGCCATGACTTACTTGATGGTGTCCTTACTAATACGCCACTAGATAATCAACCCTGACCTATCCCAGGTCGATTATTTTGAGCTACTTGAGGTCTAGAAATGATCTGACAGCAGAAAATGTGTGTCTAGCAGTTCATCTAAGGAGCAGAGTGAAGAATAAGATGCAATTAAGGAGTCAGAGCAATCACTCAGAGTGTCTTTGGAACACTTTGGATGTTGAATTGAAAGAGTTATGACTGACAAGTGTGTGTCTGTCTCTGCCTCTTGAAATATCCCAGTGGCTGTAATTGGCATTGATTGCATTCAGTCCTGTACCTTTGCAGAGCATACAGGCCTCTGTATGGAGTGGATTTCATTCTAATGGTGAACTGACAGGCTTCTAATAATGGTCACTCAGCTAGTCATGAGAAGAATGCTTGCCTTCTGGCTGAACATTCAATCGTGCTGCTTCCCTGAAATATTTGTCTCTCTTGCTCCCTTAAAAGATAATTCCATCTCTATGTTATTGCAACGTTTTTCTCTCCTGGAAACATTTTTGGAGGGAAACAATGGTTAATCCACTAAAAATCAGAATGTGGTTCTGAGGAACTGTGGGCCTTCTCCAATGTTACCTGGCTCTTGGGAGAACATAAATAAAGAGCATTGTGTATGGCTTCCCTAAAATGTATGAATAATTGCAGTCCAGTATTTTATGGAATGATTATACCTGGGTGGGTATTTTTTATATGCGAAAAAATGTATGCAGTCAAATAGGTTTGGGATATTCCAGGAGTAAGTAAAATTAAGCAGATTCTTCATTGCAGGTTTTCCTAAACTGTACTGTTTTAAGGGTTTTATGACTCTATAATAGAGAGCCAAAATGTGTAGTTACTCCTAAATATATTGATTGTAGAACCCTTTTTCATGGAGCACATTACAGATTACCGTTTCTGAGAACAGAAATTAAGATTTACTAATAGTTACTTGGAGACTAATGATCGTAACTAAATAATGTTTTAGATACAAATGGAGGGTATGTGGTAAATTATTTTTGGATGAGATGTTTTATTCAGAAAGTGCTATAATGTACACATAAGGTGCTGTTATGTACAAGTCAAATTTATGAACCTTTTAAGATGGTTCTTAAAAGATTGAAACAACCATGCCTAGTGGGAACTATCCCAATAACATTGACCCATAATTCTCATTGCTTGGAGATTGGTTATGAGGACAGATTTAACACATTAAAGCAACTGCTATGTGACAGTTGTTATATTGGATGCAATCCTAGAATATTTACCAATCCAAATGAGTAACAAAATTTTAATAAGTAATGAGAGAACAATAAGTCACCTACATTTCCCACTAGAAAAAATAAATAGTGGCATTAACTCACCTCTTCCAAATGTTCTAATTGGTTCCTACTGTTTAATACCTTGACACAGGATTGGATTTTTTGCACAGTACAGCAATTCTAAGATGAAATATCGACTTAGTAGATAACAAAATAGATATGTAGATTGACAGAGAGAAAAAAATTTTAAATGCCATGTTATAGAATAATGTTACAATGTGAGATCGTATTTAGTTATTATGTGAATGTTTTAAAATGATATTTCTATTTCTTAGATCCCATATAGTACATGATTTTTATCAATGTTTGAAAGAGAACATATCTATCATTCATATCTTATATGTATATTTTATAAATCTATTTATTTTTCCTTACTGATGAGAGGCTTGTAACATTTCATATAGCTTTAATTTCTTCAGGTGAATGCCAGTGAATTTGTATTTTAGTTTATTTATAGGCCCTCTGAATTATTATGTGTGTGTTATGTTTTTGATGATAACAATACAAAATAATTTAATGACTCAGTTTCTGGAATCCCATGAATAAAATATAAATGATGAGTTTAATTTGCATACATTAATTAAGTGCTTCAGTATATTTCCTTATGATATCTTTTTAAAGAAATCCAATTTTTTTTTTTTTACTCATCACTGTTATGAAATCTGTAAAAGTCAGGTCATATGTATTTGCATATGTTTTCTTTTAGTTTCTAATCACTTTGAGAGACTGCTAAATGTTCCTCCAGAGACTATCCAAAGAAAAGAAGAAAACTAGGTCTGCTTTAAACTAATCCTACATAGTATATTGAGTTGGCTTTTGAACTTGACCACCTGGAACTGTCATGGAGATTGTTGCACTTTCATCTTCAGAAACCGATGATGCAGTAGCAACATTTGCTTTCCATTTGCAATCTTCTATTCTTGGCTAACCTAAAATGAAGTCAAAAGGATTGGATTTTCTAAGACTAGCAGTAGCCAGAAGTAAATACAGTGTGCTGCTTTATTGTGTCAGATTCCAAAACCTAAAACATCAAAGTAACTTTCAAATTTCTTGTTAGCAATTTCCAAAACTTTGGAGAGTTCTATAAGTATGGTTGAACAGCTATGTTTTCCATTGTGTAAATTGTATGTATTCATTTAATAACCACAAAATCAGATGTAACAAAATATGTTTTCCATTAATTTTTGGTAATTCTTATTTGAAAAACTATCAACTGAAATATTTGTTATTATCTGCTGGTACTGTTCTAAGCATTTTACTTTTTTTTCTTTTTTTTCTGTCTGACAGCTCAGTGAAGTGGCTGTTATTATTATATTAGTGTCACAATTTACAGGTTGGGAAATAGAAGACAAAGATGTGAGGTAACAGGAAGAACTAATATGTAAAGAGAAATACATAATGAAGAACCTTGAATTATTCTTAAGAATTCTCTTTAATGGATGTCTCTTCCTCATTCAGAAAATATTTATTTGGTGCCAACTGTGTGCCAGCACTATGCTAACAGCAACATACAGTAATAAAAATGCAATGCATGATCCTTTACAATATATAAACATCTGGAGAAAGCATCTATATAAACCACCACCAGCCCAAATCCACATGTGCATTAAATAATTATTTTATTCATTTAATAATGTTTACTGAGTGCCTATTCTACACGAGGTATTGCCTAGCAAACACTGTCATTTTGACAAAAGTTTGCAGTTCTTAGTAATGTTTCTGCTGTTGGAAAACTAATCAGCATCTCTTAAATAGCCTAGTTGAAATGCTATAGACGTTCGCATTCCTCTGCCTACCGATAGCTTCTGTTATAATATTTATAGCAATGGATAAAAGAAGGTAAATACTGAGGAAGATTAGGAGAAAAGGAAGCTGAAGGACCACATATATTCTATTAGTTTAGACCTAGTCCTTCATAGAAGAAAGCCTGAGTGTTTCATTTTTCTTTTCTCTTCTTTCGAAGATGGCTGCATTTGTAGAAAAAGTGAACATTTCTTGAACATAGCGTGTATTTTTTGTGTCCTAATGGTGGGACAGGGAATGCAGTGGAAACATGTTTTCTTTGAGATCAGTCACATAGATATGGCATCAAGTCCTTACTCTATCACTTGCCAGATGTTTGATTTTTAGCAAGATAGTTAATCTCTCTGAATCTTAGTTTTCTCAACCATGAGATAAAGACAAAAGTAACTAACTTGCAGTATCAGAGCTCAATATTTCAAATAATGTATATAAATACTGTTCACTTATAAAGTCATTGTTATGAAGATTAAATGAGATAATGAAGTGAAGTGCTTAATAGAATTCTTAGCAAAATGAATAACAACTCTCAATAAATAACTGCATTTATTTTAATTGCTATCATTATCTTTTTCATCTACTAGACAAGTGGTTCTCAGGGTTTTCATGTGTGTCACCTACCATAGAATTATCTGGAATGCTTGTTAAAAAGAGGATCAGATCCCCAAGCCAATTCCTGATTAGCTAAATAAGAATCCCTACTGGTTTCTTGGGCATCTTAAACCCAGTGTCCTTGAAGTAGAGGCTTTAGCTGTCTGCAGAAAGGGACAGTGTCTAGTTAACAAAGTGCCTAGCATATACCACCAACTCATGCAATAAATGGCAGTTGCTATTTTATAACATGCTGTCAGTTATTATCTTGGAAAACCAAGGAGAATCTTGGTTAGGACTAACTTTGTGGGAAATGACTACCATCATTTTTCATCTTTTTTCATATTTTTATGTACTAAAAAATTGTACAGTGCATTTCTAAGTACTTAGTTTGATTCTAAGAGCTGTTGTCCTTTTGTTATTTTAAATTGGTTTATCAAAGGTAAGATTGTCATCGTCTCTGAACTATTTTATAACTGAGAGATCTGGATGAAGAACTAATAAGAAATTGGATTACGTTTGACATGGAGGCCAAGACTGAGGATTTTGTCACCACATTAAGAAAGTTGAAATCATAAGAAAAGTACAGTTATCCAATGGGATAGCCATCTTACTTCTCAGGATTGGGTAGCAAATTTTATAGGGAAGTGAGGGACTCTTTTCTGAGAATTTGCTTAAGTTCAATTCACTTAATACCTGGAATGTGTGTTAAAATCATGAGTCTGAAATTTACCTTTATATATTTATTTATATATTCTTTAAAGACAGAGACTCGCTTTGTCACCCAGGCTGGAGTACAGTGGTCCCATCATAGCTCACTGCAACCTCAAATTCCTGAACTTAATCCTCTCGCCTCATTCTCCCAAGTAGGTAGGACTATGGGCATGTGCCACCATGCCTGGCTAATTTTTTATTATTTTTTCATGGTGACAGGGTCTCATATGTTGCCCAGGCTGGTCTTGAACTCCTGGCCTCAAGTGATCCTCCTTGCTTGGCCTCCCAAAGTGCTGGTATTACAGGCATGAGCCACTCTGCCTGACCCTGAAATTTACTTTTAAATCAAAGTTATATAAAAAAAGTTTTTCTAGCAAATCATATGGTTCTACATTAAATCATACTAATAAAATATTGCTGGTGTATAATCAATTAAAACTCTACAATTTTGATTTCCATATAGTTTGTGGTGTTTGCAAGTAATCAACCTTTTTAAAAATTATTAACTTATCAACTTTTTAAAAAATTATTAACTTATCCAGAAGCCTTCGGTTTTGGTATCAGAAGTTCAAATGCTCTATAACTCTTCCAAAAAAACCTGTAGTTCCACATCAGATAAAGATGCCTACTCTTATTAATAAAAGGAACTGTAGATTTCTGGAAAAGCTAAGTCATATAGCTTGAGCTGTGCTGTTTGATGTAGAATCTCCAATTGAGGGTATTCTAGTTTTTTGAAAAAACAATTATTTTCTACCTTATTTTAAAGATTGAAACCCCTCTCTTTGGAGGAAAGAGAGGTGGTTTGTTGAAAATCTTCAGGGGCTAAGAGTCAAGGATTGGTATTCTTGTCATCCCTGTCACAATGACTAGTCACATGTCAAAAGGCAAAGAATTTAAGTAGTCTTTTAAATTAGGTTGTTTTTGGAAGTAAGAGAGAAATGTCCATCTTGCTTATCTCCTAGACTTGTGAAAATTCAACTATCCAGATGCAAAACTTCTTTGAAAAGATAAATGTGATATCTCGTCACATGAAATGTGATATATGCTTTTTATTTGGTTATTTTTTTTTGAAGGGTGGGTAAGTTCGTAAGACATTGTTAATATTCACTGGATTTTATGGCATACTTCCCTGTGTAACAGTGTTTACAGTCTAATATGTGCTTATTCATAGTTGTTATATGTTTGCTTACTAGCTAGGATTATATGTGCACACATTTCTTAATATTGTACTCTGTCCTGTGGATTGAGAGTATCATTCATAACAGAGAACATGTCTTTGTTATACAGAATCTCATCCCTAGAAACTGTGCCTGATAAGCATAGTAGGTATTTAATGAATAGTTGTTGAATGAATGGAAGCATGCCTCCAAAATGCATTGTTCATTTCCAATGTACCTGATACATTTATATCTACTCCTTAAAGCCAGTGGAGTTAATGTTGTTTTGAGTTTTTCTGTGGAAGATTTTCTCTGAAGCTAGATATGTTACAAAGTCAAATTTGGAAATCAAGTATATGAATATTGAACAGATGATTCTTCTTCGTAATCACTTCTCTTCTGACTTGAAATTCAAATGTATTGTAATTCAAGTAGTTTATATTGGGGAGAATTTGATAATAATCAGCACTGTACTAATAATTTAAATTATATTTCTCTTACCTTCTCACAGAGTAAAAACTAGGGTTGTGTGATAATGTTATGTGATAATGTGATAATGTTTGATAGAATGAGGTTCATAATCAGATAAACCTGGGTTTAAGTCCCAACTATACCACTTCCTAGTTGCAAGAGATTCTATACTGTTAATTTCTCTAAGCTTTTGTAAGTCGTAAGTCTCATATGGGCCTAATAATACCACCCTAATGAGATTGTCATGAGGATTAAATGCAGTAGTAAACTTGAGATGTTTAGTATGATACCAAAGACATAACAGCCATTAGTTATATCTTTATATTATTTATATAGTTCATCTTCTAATCAGGTATTTTCTTCTATTTTGTCTGGTTTTTGTTTTCTGTATTTGTGTGTGTATGTTTTCTTTCACAGATGGATACACAACTGATGACATTGAATTTTACTGGCGTGGCGATGATAATGCAGTAACAGGAGTAACAAAAATTGAACTTCCACAGTTCTCTATTGTAGATTACAAACTTATCACCAAGAAAGTTGTTTTTTCCACAGGTTTGTATCATGGAAAAAAATTAAGGAAAAATAATAATCTTCACCATATTTTATTAAATGTCTTCACTTATGTTAGAGTTAGACATGTCCCAGGGAAGCACAATGACTTTACAAGACCAATCCTCTGAAAACTCTGTTTCCCTGGAAGCCTATTGCTTCACTAGGGACCCACCCTATTATTTTCTAGAAGATATCCCAGCAGAGCTGACGGGATCATCTCTGTGTATCTCATTTGCCAGAGAAGGGAGTAATTTTTAGAAATACTACAAAAAGAGAAATGAAGACCCGGCTCAGAGCTGTTTCCCAACATTGTAACATTATGCATCCCACAGAATTGAACATAATCCTTTGAATCACTGGGAGAGCCAAGTTGCAGTTCATTCAAGTCTGATCATGGAGAAATTCTCCAAAGACAGTGGGAGGACTTCACATTTTCTTCAAAGTATAAGAATTTCTTTACAGTTTTACCTCCTGTGTAAGCTGAAAGCTGTTTCAGGTGTTAAGATTATCCTGAGGCCTTTGCCATCTTTACCCTTCCAGCATGGAGAATTTAGATGGTCATACTTGATTTCATCAGCAAAATTTTTGCATATTTGTAATGATAAAGCCCAGGAGAGGAATCATTTGTTAGACACTCATTTAGGGGAAAAATATTAAACCCACAGGAGTATCTTCTTTATATTTTTCTTATTGAAATAAACCCCACAGGCACAGGAATAACTAATACTGTAATGGCCCTTCTGCTAAGTCAGATACTTTTTGTGCCTACAAACCACTTCAGGCAAAAGCTGTGTGACTTGATAAAAATACAAAGTTGCCTTTAACTTTAAAAGAGCAGCAAACAAACTTTTCTAAGTTTGAGGTCTGCTGAATTCTTAAAAAAATCTATGGAAATGAGTTCCTACTTAGAATATTCTATCATATTCAAACATTTAGCCTAGCCCCAAAAAACTAAACAAGGCTTTCTTCCAAACAATGAGAATGTCCTCTCCCTGGCTATTTATCATGTGAACTTCTTATGGTCTAAGACTGTGCCTTGTTATTTATCTTGTTTTATTAAAGGGTAATTCCCCAGGTCATCACAATGAAAGGACCCAGATTTAGCAAGCTGATTCTTGAGTTGCAACTCCCACAAATATTTCTCAAAAGCAATGATTCTCCACCTTTTGGTGGGTCAGGTATACTTTTAGAACTTTGATGGAAAAATTGAAACTATTAAAAAAAAGAATACATACACATGAATACTACAAAAAACCCTCATTCCCTAAAGCATCACCACTGATCACAGACTTAAACTGCAATCTGTGACTTGAGAAGAGCTTTCTTTTACTATGACTTGAACATGCACCCTCACTGTCATGTAAGACTAAACTTACAGGATGAACTTACTAGGGAACAATTGAAAGAGTGACAAAAAGGACTGTTCCAGATTGTCCTAACAATTACAGAGGATGAGTATGTTTGACTCACTATATGAGGCTGAGCAGGGAAGAGCTGGAATTCTTTTAATTACTGATGTACAGGATGCATTCCACATTGAGTAACTCCTAGTAATTAGAAACTCAGGGCTCTCAGACTACTTTTGCAGAAGAATGCATTCTTCACCAAGAGCTAAAATTGAATTGAGATAAGATGTATGGTTTATGGACCTTTGAAGAAAAGCATCCTATAAATATTGATTGATAATGATGATGTTCTAAAATTGCCTTTCTAGGTTCCTATCCCAGGTTATCCCTCAGCTTTAAGCTTAAGAGAAACATTGGCTACTTTATCCTGCAAACGTACATGCCTTCCATCCTGATTACCATCCTCTCCTGGGTCTCCTTCTGGATCAATTATGATGCTTCAGCTGCAAGAGTGGCATTAGGTAGGCCATTTTGTTACTGCTTGTGGAGTTTGACTCTGCATGTGCATCTCTTTGTTCGCATGCACATGTTTTCCTTATCCTGAAATTTGTGATGCATGACACAATTGAACCTCTCACACTGCAAGAGTTTAACTAGAGACGTTGGGTGATCTGATTCAGCATTAAATCAATTATACACAAAGTAAAACTTTTTCATGTCAGTATTAGTTAACTATATAGCTGTTGATAATGAGATTAGTCCCATCAGTTTGATATTTTTATTGAAACATATTTCATGTAGTATTGCATGCATAATTATTCGATTTGTATCTGTGCTTCTTTACCTAAGAAGAGCTCCCTTCCACCTTTTTTTTTTTTTCTGCATGAAGGACAAGAAGATGTGGTGTGTAGCAAAAGGATAAGCAGAAAGAATTCTGAAGTCTTATTAACATTTCAGAGTAGCATGGCTAAGGGAGGAAACAACAAAGTAAGAATATTGGAAACTAATCTGTGACATCTCTCATCTTATGCTTGTTTTTTTTTTCTAACAAACACCAGAGGAGAGTAAATTATATTTAATGAACATTTTTGTTACTAACTTCAGATAAAATAAATTTATGGCCTTTTACACAATCTTGATTATTGTGGATTCTGACTATTTCCTTTACAATGTTGAATTGTTGACTTTTACCATGAGATCTCAATTCAATCATTACTTTCTCACTGATTATTCAACAAATAATTGTTAAATACCTAATATATGCTAATCGTACTAAGCACTGGAGATAGAGCTGTCTTCTGAAAGTCATATCTAGCAGTAAAAGATATACAATAAATTTAATAACCATATAAATTATATAATATGGTAAATCTATAGAATGATATAAAGCAAGGGGACATGCTAGGAGTGCAATTTAGAATAATTAGGGCAGACTTCACCCAGGAATTGTCATTGGAACAAAGACTTGAAGTTTAAGAGCAATGTGGATATCTCGGTGATAATATTCCGGACGACTGCAAAGGCCCTAAGTAGGAACAATCCAAGCGTGTCAGCAAGAGGACAAAGAGGCCAATGAGGCCAATGCCATGTTAGCTCAGGGGAAGTAGCAAAGATAATGTTAGGGAACGAGGCCTAAAAGATCACAAAAGGGCTATTACAAAGGGATGGTAGGCTACGGCAAAGGCTTTGCTTTTATTTTGAATGAAATAGCCATTGATTGAGCATAAAAGTGGCATGATATGATTTCTGTTTTAAAGGGATCACTTTGGCTCCTGGATTAAGAGTAAATTGTGTGGTTCAAGTGTGGAAGGAAGGAGAAGGGATGATCTCTCAGGCTGAGTCAAGCACTTGTGATATATACACTTGCAGTACCATAGACCTCCCCTGTCTGTAGACTAACCACAGTTATAACTTATATTTACTTAGTTGTGTGATGTCCTTTTCCCCTTCAGCAATGAAAGATTCACCAAGGAAAGGTCCATATCCATATCTGCAGTGTTTTGCATGGGGAATGTTGCTCAGTAAACATTTGCTGAATGAAAGAATGAATAAAATATGCAAATATCCCATTTTTCCGAAGTTGAAACATGTCATCTATTTTGTATCCATTACAGGAACAATAAATAATCTATTGACTTTTTAGAAGACATTTTTAAAATGTCTTTACATGAGCACTTTATTATTAGGTTCAGAAACACTTTAAAATAAGATTTAGTGTTTGTTATTTTCTTCCCTTATTCCTTCCTGTCTCCATTGTTAAGCACAATTATTGGCATAAAAGAGGTTTTCAATTCCCATTTTTAGACTGCATTCTAGCCTGGGCAATAAAGCAATATTCCCGTTCTCTCTCCCTCTTTCTCTTCCTTTTTCTTCCTCTTCTTCATTCTTTTTTCTTTTTTTTCTTTCTCTCTTTCTTTCTTCCTTTTTCTTTAAAAAAAAAAAAAAAATACTCCATCCAGAGCATCTGCAAGGACGAAGGGGCGATGGAATAGACTCTGGGAAATATCAGTGCCCTTCAAAAAGAAAAGGACCAAAACAAAAAAAATAAATAAATAAAATAAAATAAAATAAGATTTAGATAAATAGTAAAATCAGCACTGTCAGTTTTATCATACACATGTGGTACAGATTCATCTGTAGTTGAAATGATGAAGAGAAAATTGAAACTGGAAAATGTCTCAAAATGACAGATCTAAAGAAGACATGAGAAATGTAAGATACCTGTATCTAAAGCAAGACCAAGGTTCTATGGGTGTGCTCAGAATCAAATGCTCATATTTATTTTTTTCTGTAGCTGTTCCATGGTGATGTATAAAAACAAAATAAAAATTATGACATTATTACTAGTGAGACGAAATTAAATCAGAAAACTTTGTCCCCCCAAAATTATAGGAATGACATTTAACTTTCGGGATGTGTTATTGGATAGTGTTCAAGGGCATGGATTTCTGAGTCAGAAATATTCTCATTTCAGTGGTAACTCTACAACTTTCCATCTGTGTGATCTTGACCTCTGAGCTTTGTCTATTTTCACATCACTATTTTGCTACAAAGCTGGACTTTATTATACTCAGGACCATGGACTTTCAGTGCTTTTACCTTCCAATTATAGCTTAGAGGGAAACTACTCCTCACTGTCAGAGATACCAACTCAACAGGATGAATAATTACAGCCTGACCCAGTGTCACATTTTCCATAAAGAGTCCTAGAATGCATCTGTGTTATTTACCTTGGCATTCATTATATGCCTCATCCACATACATGAGGGCTATGATTCCTGCTTCTCTGTTACCCCCACTTCTAATTCTCAAATGCTTATAATTGTCTATTTATATTGCCTGTATAATGTATTTCTTAATTTCAGTACCCTTGCTGTTATTTTAATTGACTTCCCTTCCATCTTTCAGTTGGATTACTCTGAAAACCTCTTAACTGGCATTCTTTACTCCTGCCTTGCATGCTTCTCCCCATCTTCCACACTGCCACCACAGTGATGGTTCTAAATACGAATTGTCTCCTTGCTTGAAACTGGCCCCTGCTCCACATTGCCTTTAATTTTAAGTTCAACCTCCCCATTGGGCTCTCTGTATGGCCCTTAACCTCCACTCTTCTCACGATTCTTCCCATCCTGTCCTGCCGTATACCCCCACAACAGTTTTCCTGAGATAATTGTAATAAGCTGTGTACTCTCCCCCAAATCCAACCTTGATATAAAAGCTCTCCTATTAGCAGTCCCCATAAGTCTAATATGACTTTTGACTCCCAGTTCTGGGTTGCCTGGGTGACTTCCACTCATTCTTCAGAAATCAGCTCAAAAGTCTCTATTTCCTAATTTCTTTCCTGCCGCATCAGAAAGTTGACCTAGTGTCTTCTCCATATTCTCAACTCTCACCTTACATGTCCATCATAGCATTTAATTCACATTAACCCCCCACTGGATATGTAACTATAAATACAAAAATATAATTAAAAGAAGTGTTCAAAATGTTCAGTGTTCACTCTGAGTTAATTTGTACCTGTTTCCATACCTTATCATACAGCTGGTGTATAATAATAAGGGCCCAATAAATAGGCAGTGGCTTATATGAATGAGCAAATGAACATAGCTAATCCTTCCACGTATTATGAGAGAAGAAAAGAGATAGGAACATTATTATTCTAACTCTCCAATTTTTTTCAGGAATCACAACTGTCCTCACAATGACCACAATCAACACCCACCTCCGGGAAACTCTTCCTAAAATCCCCTACGTGAAGGCCATTGACATGTACCTGATGGGGTGCTTTGTCTTTGTTTTCATGGCACTTCTGGAATATGCTCTAGTCAACTACATCTTCTTTGGGAGGGGGCCCCAGCGCCAAAAGAAAGCAGCTGAGAAGGCTGCCAGTGCCAACAATGAGAAGATGCGCCTGGATGTCAACAAGGTAAATTCAGAGGGCAAGCCCTCCTTACTTCTTAAACTCGTGGAAGAATGCTAGCAATACAGATTGATGACCTTGTTGAACAAATGAGGAAACCAAGCCCAGGGAAGAGAATAGGTAATTTCCCCCAAACCACACAAACAATTAATGATGGAAGCACAATTAGGGACCAAACTCGTGACACAAGATCTGGATGCCCCTTTCATTAACAGTAGGATTGCCCAAACATGAGAATACCTTTATGGTGTTTTCCCATATATGAGTATAATGCCTATTATTCTTTAGGTATTCTTTAAATGTATTCATCTAATTTATTTAAAAAGGAAATTTCATGTCACTTCAGTCAGTGTTATTTGCTGGACAATAGCTTTAAATATATATAAATAATAAATTTAAAAAACTATATTATTAAGTTCTAATTTACGCTAGATGAAGTCTCTGGCCCTGAAATCTGCATTCTCTTTGACTTAAAGGAAAGATAAGCAAGTATGGAGATGTGTTAAAGACCTACCAAGCAACAAACTGATACTTTTTCTTTGAAGCAATTAGAAAAATAAAAGAAGAGTAGGTGGGGAAAGACAATGTTCACCTTAAATGTCAATGCCTTGCACATATACCACTTACCATTGCAGCATTTGACTATATGAGGCCACCATCTTGCTTAAGTCAGACATGGCCAAAGAATTCCCACACAGCTGTAAACCCTGTTTATTTGTTACGTCAGTAGTTTTCAACCATGGGTACCAATGGAATGACCTGCACAGATTTTTTAAAATACTAAAGCCTTGGTCCCTTCCCCAGAAATTCTGATTTGATTTTCTTGGAGAAACCATGAGCATTATAATGTTTTAAAATTCCCCAGGTTACTCTAATCTGCATCTAAGTTTGGGTATTATCACTTTAAGGTTTTTGATGGTAGTCCCAGTAGTGCCAGCTCTCTTTACTGTCAATATTGAACTTCACCTGGCTTCCTGTAATAGCATTTTCTACACTAACAGAATACTTGTATATGTATTTTCCCAGAGGCCACATTTAGACCTTTAGAAACAGCCAAAGAAAAGTCTTATTTTTATATCTGCCCTAAATACTGTTTATAAAGTAATATGTAATGTTGGACCACTAAATAGTTCATCATCACGGGACTAGGAAAACATTAATCTTCTCAAACCATATGGAATTATTAATTATAACAAAAATTGATTATTTATTTGATGTTTTAATATTTGTAACTTCGACTTAATTCCAAGGAAAGCACAGCATGAATAATCTCTGCCATTGAGTTTTATTTGGAGCAAACTATATGTAAGCTTCTGACTCAATAATGGTTTTCACATATCCATAGGTCTAATATTTGGTTTTAGATTATTCTCTAATCCAAGGCACTGTTTGCTTGGAAGATGATATTTGCAACCATGCAAATTTTAAGTATGGCCCTTGGAAACCAAAAAACCATAAGGGTCTAGGAAACTGTCAGTTTCTTTCCCATATCCAGTGTTTTACTTATTGGAATCTGCCAATAGATTCCAACCTACCATTATGGTTCTTTCAGGCTGTCAAATGAAAGAGTATTTTCTAAACCTATTTTCTGACATAGGAGTCCTGGTGAAGAAAAGAGAATAAATAAATAAATAAATAACACTCTCTCATAGGACTTCAGTTTGAAATGAGTCTAAATCAATCAGATAATGCAAGGCTGACTTGATAAGATAATATCTGATCTCTTTTCACTTTCATCTACCCTACTTTTTATACCAATTGGCATTTGAATGATAAAGTTAAGACCTAAAGAGAGGAGGTTTTATACAAATTGAACCTGCAGAGCTTCAGATATTACTAAAATGAAATAGAGAAAAGTTCACTAGGAAGTTACCCCATAGTGGTGAAAAGCCTATCCTCTTGGCTAAGAGTAAACCCTACAATTCGAGGGATAGAATATGACAGAACAAAAAAAGATACTATAGATCATCTATTATTTTTCAATGGTTCTCAAAACAGGGATATTTTCTTCTCCCAGAGGACATTAGGCATTGTCTAGAGACATCTTTCATTGTAAAGAACTAGGGGATGAGGTTTACTACTAATATCCGGTGTGTAGAGGCCCAGGTTGCTGCTACACATTCTGCAGTGCACAGGATAGCTTCCCCATGGCTTCCTGTTTTCAAACATAAGAAACTGAGGTACTGAAAAAATAATATCCTTGTCATCTAAATATTCTTTAGCAAAGTGGTTTCTCCATTTTCTTTGAGCAGCATGTGTAAGAATCAAAACATCATGAGTCATGATTTAGAACAGTGGTTCTGAACAAATATTTTAGAGTCTTTCAAGTTCAATATTTACGTCCCCATTTAACAACTGTGTGATAGTAGACAAAAAAATCTAGCCTGTCTGTCCCTTTAGTTTCTCATCCGTAAAACAGGGTTAATTCCTCTCTTATAAAGTTATTTATGAACATTGTGATAATGTGGAAAGAGGATAATATAGTCCTCAGGACATGGCAAGCACTCAGGAAGTGATAAATATTAATAAAATATTAAAATATAATAAATGGTAGGCATTATTACTTTTTAAAATAAAATTTCCAGTCTCCACACTTACTGGTGATGCCTGCATGTGTGTTCTACACACTCTACAATGTGGAATGCAGTAGCGTCCCTAAAGCAGGGTTTTGTTTAGAGAGGAATTTTTTTTGTTAGAAGTTTTAAAGTCACATCAAGAAAATCATTTTTCAAAGGGCATTAGCTATAAAATCTATAGCAAATCAACGACATCAAACTTTCTTATTTCTTAGAGCAGAAAACCTACAACCCATTTTTGTTAGATTGAAACAAAACGCTGACCATCAAACTTTACAGATTCCCACAGTTTCTTTGTTCACCCAGCATGAAAGGTTAGAGAGGTCCATGTTGCTCCTGATTATATGGTGTTGTCTTTTATGTCAGCATCATGAATAATGCCACTCCATTTCTTATCAAGAAAGTTCCTTCTTTTTAACTGTAATTCTATAGTTATTCTTTTTTCAAGGTCGAGCACTTAGAATCAGCTAAATATTGTTGGCTGCTCTGGAAAAATCAGGAGTGGGATTAAATTTTTCACCTTCCTTTGATGACTTCCTAAAGATAGAAGTAGTGTGTCAGATCATCTAAAGTGATTTTTGAACTATGCTCTGTCCTGAGGTCATGGAGGGTTGAAAATGGGAAGCCTGCCCAGGTGGGAGCCCAGTGTCGATTCAGCCACATTTTTTTTTTTTTAGCCTTTTTTCTGTGTTAGCTTCCCCTAAGTTTTTGTTTTAATAAGTGAATTTGCAGCTCTTAAAATAATTCCCGTACTGTCATTTAACTGATGTAGAAGCTTATGCTCCTAAAGAAGGTGAAATAGACAAGATCACATAGCAGGTTTTTAAAAGTTTTTATCTGGATTTCTCTATCATTCTCCAGAGTACATACAAGTGTGCTGGCAAAAAAAAAAAAACAAAACAAAAACAAAAACAAAACTGAAAAGCTGATTCCATGTTAGTTTATGAATTCCAACTCAGTTGATTTCACCTGAAAAGTCCCAACTAGCTGCACATGAAAGTTAGTAAGCAAGTGTCACTTTCACAGTTGTCTTCATGTGACAAGTTAAGTAGTAAAGTACTAAGATTTAAAAAATTAAACCAACATGAGGTCTACTGGATATTTTTTCCCAAGTGTCCTTTGGAGTAGCTTAAACATGATCTTTATTCTAATGCTAGGAGAGTCCTTCAAATTATCCCTTGCATTCTTCTGTGTGTGTGTGTGTGTGTGTGTGTGTGTGTGTGTGTGTGTGTGTGTCTCCTATTGGAATTTGCTTTTGATTGATTTCTCCCACTGTTCTTGCCCATAGCTTCAAGTTTCAACTCCCCTTACTTTTCTTTTAAGCTTTATATTGTTTCCTTGTTTATTTTTCTGCCAAATATTAAGAACATGCATATTTGAGAATCTAGTTATTCTTGCCTTTTTACCACCTTGGTACTTGGACATGTCAAATGCACCTGCAACCACCAGTTTTCTAACTAAAGCTGCACCACAGAGATCTGCATTTAAGGGTGTTCTTTATTCTGCATTCATGGGTGCTGCCTCTTTGTGTTGTCTTTATCCATTGTGCATAATCTTTTCTAATGCAGAGTCACTAAGATCTTTTCAATAGATTTATTTCTACAACTTGGAATTTGACGTTTTTAAAACAAAACATTAAAAAAAAACTTATTCAAATTCCCAGTCTCTGTTAGCCTTGATCTGAAGGATTTCTAAAGACCAACAGCATTTATCTATATCCAATTTACTTTAACCATCAGGCCTAATCTAGTAGCATCAGTCGATTTAATTAGTACATTCTCTACTTTGTCTTCCAGATTTTTTATAAAGATATTAAACAAAATGGGACCCAATATCGATCCTTGTGGGACCCTACTGGAAACCTCTCCCCAACTAGACGGACTACCAATTACGATTTCTCTCTGTATACGGTTAGATAGCCAGTTTTTAATCCATTTATTTGTATTTCTGTTGGAGCCAATTTGTTTAGCTGTTCCCTTACAAAAAATGTATGGGGTCTTTGCAGATTACCTATGAACATGTATCCACAGAGTCTTGGGGATAAGTTAAAATTTTTTCAGGAGACCTTCCTGGGACTTTCCCAGGTTTGTTTTTTCAGTATGGCTTTGGTGAACCTAAGCTTCAATGTTTCGTTCAGGGATTATTGTTGTCTTAGGGAAAGAAATGGAATGAATCGTATTTTGAGAATCCTTTCATTTGTACTGAGAGGACAAGAGTGTCATTATTACTTAGTTTTGTTGTTGTGTTTGGTTTTATTCAGACTCTTTGGATTGAATGGGTGGAGAATTAAACATTTCTTTTGTTGGTTGGCTCAGAATTCAGAAATTTGTCTACATTACTAACTTGTCTAAGAATGTTATGCTTGCATCAAGTCCTTGTTGATTTCTTGTTATTTATTTTACAAATAGGTACGGTATTGGCAGGCTCATCATTATTATGATAATAAATAAAAGCCAATAATTGAGATTGTTGCTTACCAAAACTCTCGACTTAAATGAACTCTAAAGAAAGGCTATTTTTGACTCATACTTTAGTTTCTGAATCCTCGTGTGTTTGTGATCTTAATTGGCAAGTTGTCATTCATATTTCCCTCCAAACTGGAGGAGGAAAATAATAATTGTCACCATTCCACCCTATTATCTACTTCTTGTTCAACTCCAGTGTTAAGCAAATGATATTGGATATTCATCAATCTTTTTTATGAGGACTTGATGCTAGAAGTGTTTCTGTTATTACATTTTCTAAGTATCAGGCTTTCCCTTAATTTTGTGGCTTTGACTCCAGAGTCCTTCCTTAATACATCATTGTTGTTGCCTTTGGGGTAGGGGAGAGAATGGATAAACTACTGAATTGCTCCTTTTTTCTGGTATTTTGTTACTTTTTGACTTCATTACTTGTGCTATATAGTAACAAAGTCTAGTAAATGGTAACAATTAAATCACAGAAGAGATGTTTGAAATTTTGTTAATCACTATTTTTTGTTCTGATCCTTTAAACATTCTATCACCTGCTATGTCTGTGCTCTCAGGCTATCTCATTCATGTTGTTGCTGCTGTCCTTATTTTTTAAATTTAGTTACTCTTGTTGAAATTAAAGCAGACTGACTTGATTGGGCATTATTCTGGGTAGATCGGTAATTATGTAGAAAAAAACATGTATGGAAGTTGGGTTTATGATGAAAATGACTGAAGGAGGTTGTATTTCTCAAAACCAAAATCAAACACACTACATGATTGTTGTAAAGACTGCGTTAAGCCACGTGAAAATTCAGGATATCCTCAGAGGATGAGGATATTTTTAAATTTGCTCTTTGTTGCTTTAAATTGTTCAGTTGATGGCTTTAAACAGTTAATTATCTCTTATCCCATGATTTGAACACTAATCTGTTAAGACCTCTTCCTCTATCTCATAAAGTATCATATTAACAAAAATGTTCAGTGAAAAATGAATTTTATACATTGAAATATGAATTCTAATGTCTTTTGTTTTTATACTTTTTATGTTGAGTATGTCTTTATGCTGTCCTTTGAGTCCTCTTTTAAGTTCACACTTAGAGTATGAAATAAGGTCTAGTATTTGGAAGTTCAAATAACAAGCTTTCTATTAAACTTGTAACCTATAAAAGCGTCAAGATACATGTCACAGTTGCAAAAGGTACTGGGAAGATTTGTGGATTTTATAGTTGTATGAACTGGGTACACATTCAGGCATTGGCATTTATAAGCTGTGTGACATTAGACATGTTTAACCTTTCCAAGCTTTAATTCCTTAACTGAAAATTAAAAATACTAATTTCTGTCTTATGGAACTGCTGAGAAGAATAAGTGAGATAATTATATTAAGGGTCTTCTGTAGTACCAGACAAAAGACATTCAAATAATGGTTGTAATTATTCTGGAGTTGGTGGTAGGAATTGTGTATCTTTCTCGGCTTTTCTTTATTTAGTTCTATAGCTAGTTTTCTGATTATAAAACAAATTTGTAGTCATTCTTAAAAGTATACAGAAAAGATAGTTAAAACCAACTGCACACTTCCACACAGATATAATTATTATCAACATTGCATTTTATTCACACTTAATGACATATTTTTATATAAAAATCATATTCTACTCTTCTGTATACTGTATACAGTTATTTTCCACTTACCTTTTCATGTCTTGTATAAGTATACAGCATTTCTAATACATACAAGATATGTAATTGAATGTGTGTGCCATAATTTATTTAACATGTATTCAATGAGCACCTATTGTTAGATGTTTGCATTGTTTCTATTTTCCACTATAAACAACTGTAAAATAAACATCACATTGCTGACAGGTTTATCCATCATTATTCCTGATATATTTCTTAAAATGGATCTGCTAGGTTCAAAGTTATATGCTTCTAAAGTGGTGATATATAGTCAGGTTCTTCCCTAGAAAGGTTCTCTGGTAGTTTACATACCTAATAGCCATCTGAGAGTGTGGCAGTACACACACATACATACAAACACACACACAGTATATATGCACACAATTACCTTGCACCCCACAAATGAGGAAGAAACAGAAAACATGTTTAACTTGGTCCAATTGTGATAAGTGCTGGGGAAGAGGAGAGAGAAAATCCAAAATCCCATAGGTAGTCTCTATTCTCTCTTTCTAAAAGCCATCAATAATAAAATGGCAATAGAAAAACAAAATAAAAACCATCAACACTCAGCTCAAAATGAGACTCTGCAAAGATTCAGAGATGCATAACTAGGTCCAGTAATTAGTGCAAGTAGCATCAAAAGAAATCTACCCAAGTTATAACTGAACATATGAGAAAACCCAGAAGCAATGTCTCCATCAAGATGAAGCATCTAAACAAACAAACAGCGTGACAATTGTGCGAGAAAACTATTATATGGGGAAGGCAAGGAGAAGACCTCAACATGCAAAAGACAGACAATGACCCTTATATTTAAAAAAGTGTATTTCGGCCGGGCACTGTGTCTCATGCCTGTAGTCACAGCTACTAGGGAGGCTGAAGCAGGAGAATGCTGAACCCAGGGGGCGGAGTTTGCAGTGAGGCAAGATCGTGTCACTACACTCCAGCCTGGATGACAGAGCAAGACTCCGACTCAAAAAAAAAAGTATATTTGAAGATATTAAAAAGTATAAAAATGTATTTACAAAGTATATTTATATTTTCAAAGTATATGTAAAAAGTATAAAGCTACTGCACTGAAGCCTGGATGACAGAGCAGGACTCCATCTAAAAAAAAAAAAAAAGAAAGTACATTTCAAAATATTTAAAAAGTGTAAAAAAGTATTCACAAAGTGTGTCTATATTTAGAAAGTATATTTCAAGATAAATTAAAATTTCCTGTAACAAAGTATTTTCTCACCAAAATTGAAAGAATACGTGGAACCAAAGATCAAGAATGAGATGATAAACAAGAAGAGATTAAAAGAGGAAAAATGAAGTCAAAGCAATACTTATAGAAACTAATAAATCAATCTAAAACAGTAAGAAAGATAATTAATCAATTCGGCCAAAAGAATCAAGGCAGTAACACAAAGTTCAGGCTGTAGTAAATCATGTCAAATGCAGAGGAAAACATTGTACAGATTAAAATCTCTTGGAGTAAGTATAATAAATATACAGAACAGGTACTGTGGATTAGTCATGCAGAACCTTAATGTTAGTGAAGTAAAGAATGGAAAAAATGGAATAGAAAAAGATATTTAAGTCTAATGTCAGAATCTAATTATTAAAATGCTAATAATAATAAACCTTCTTTACCGGGCACAGTGGTTCACACCTGTAATCCCAGCACTTTGGGAGGCTGAGGCAGGCAGATCACTTGGTACAGGAGTTCAAGACCAGCCGGGGCAACATGGTAAAATCCCTCTCTAGAAAAAGTACAGAAATTATCTGGGCATGGTGGCACATGCCTGTAGTCCCAGCTACAAAGGAGGCAGAGGCAGGAGAATTGTTTGAACTTCGAAGGTGGAGATTGCAGTGAGCCAAGACTGCACCATTGCTCTCCAGCCTGGGCGAAAGAGGCAGACTCTATCTCAAGATAATAAGAATAACAACAATAATAAACATTCCTTGAATACCTACTATGTTCTTAGACAATTTACACATATTACGTCAGTCTTTATTATTAACCCAAGTTGTTATCATTATAATCTTATGAATGGTGAGCTGAGACACGGAGAACATAATTAACTTGCTTAATGTTAGATAGCTAAGCAGTGGTTGAACAGAAAATTTGACTACAGAAGCTACATACTTAACTACTATGCTGTACATTCTGCCTTTGTATATATCTGCAATGAAATTAATTAATCCCATTAATTACCAGGTTGTTCCCAGGAAAAGTTCTGCTGTACCTACTAGCACCATTTGAAATTAATGAATAATGAGACTAATTAGTTTATTTACAGGTATCTATAACAAGTTCAAAAGGATGTCCTGAGTTCCAACATTAAAAATTACACAATATATTTAACTACTTATATTCCTCTGAAATTACTAAACTTTTAGTAAGAAAAAGTGAATGGCCTTCAAGGAAGAAAAACAAAGTTAGTTTCAATATGCTCCACAGCAATATTAAATATTGTAAGACCATGAAAAATTTCTGACAAGTTCCTGAGGGGAAGAAAGTATAACCTAATATATTACTATTGATACATAATGACAAATGGAAGATACTTTATCCTCAACATGCAAGTTATTAAGGAATAGCATCCATGAGTCTTTATTTGTGGGAAATAAAATTGTAATACAATAATCTAGCCTCCAGGAAAAGGTGTCGAAATTAGGAACTTTAGAACAGTGAAGACCAGTATGCTGGCATTTAGAACTAAAGGCAGCATGTAGAACTAAAGCTATACATGTCCAGGAGTTAAGGTTTCCAAATAAAACAGAATTGAAATATTTTTAAAAGCCAGATACTAAATATGTGTGAAAATAGTGAAACGGGAAAATAATCTTATAATGTAAATCAAAATTATGGATGTGTATTCTTGAGGAGAGAGAAGATATTTGTTTGCTAATTTATAACAAGAACTTTTTTTATTTTTAGAGTTTATGAATTTACTTTTTTATTTTTAGAGTTTATGAATCCAGAAGTTGAAGATTAATAAAATTAGCATAGATAACATAGATCACCATTATGACAGTGTTTCTCAAGGGATCTATCATAGATTGCCAACGGGAGAGTCACTTGGTACATTGGCCTAAAAGTAAAGATTCTTCCTAAGACGTTACACATCAAAATGTTTAGTGGGAAAAGCTGAGTAATCTACATCTTTTTATGCCCCAGGTTTTTGTGGTATACGCTAGAGCATGACAGTCTGAGGACAATTATAGTAGGAGATATAAAAACTGATAATAAATTTTACAAAACCCTTTCATAGCCTGAAGGAAATAGAGAAAGATACAGATTATATAGCTAAATCTTGATGTCAGAAATAGGGATAAGGATGACTGGAAAGCTAATTTAGAGCATAAATTCACATGACAAAATTAAGACCAAGCTTCTCTGTGTAGAGCATGTATCAACTCATTTATGGAAAGAATAAGAATCTCAGATTGAATATAGCAACCAATCCAACAAAATGCTTTTTATTACAGATATTTCTAAAGTAAAGGTATTAGAAAATGTTCTAAATAAAATCATGGGAAAAAACAAATGAGGCAATTACAAATTTGAAGAAAGCTGATAATTGATCATTACTACTATATACAGATGAATTTAAGAGAAAAGTATCACAACCAAGAGATAGTTTTATAATTATAACAATTACTATCCCAAATAAAGATATAATTGTTATAAATCATATAACTCAAACCAAAATAGCATTCAAATAAATTGAAGTGATAGGAAATCAAAAGAGGAAATGGCAGAAATGTTAAGTGTTATAAATCTAAAGTTTACTATTTGTATAAACGCTTTTATGTACAATTCAGATGCCAAAGAAAGATACAATAAAAATTAAATTGAAGAACATTTAGAAAATAATATTAGGCCGGGCGCAGTGGCTCAAGCCTGTAATCCCAGCACTTTGGGAGGCCGAGGCGGGTGGATCATGAGGTCAAGAGATCAAGACCATCCTGACCAACATGGTGAAACCCCGTCTATTAAAAATACAAAAATTAGCTGGGCGTGGTGGTGCGCACCTGCAGTCCCAGTTACTCAGGAGGCTGAGGCAGGAAAATTGCTTGAACCCGGCAGGCAGAAGTTGCAGTGAGCCGAGATTGTACCACTGCACTCCAGCCTGGCGCCCGGTGACAGAGTGAGACTTTGTCTTAAAAAAAAAAAAAAAGAAAAGAAAATAATATTAATTTTAAATACTACATAATTAATCCTCAGTAGTGTGGTTAAAATAATTAACAACGAGATTGCCATAGCTTAAAACATTTTTCTAGCAAGTAATTTTAAAAAATGAATTAAACATACAATTTAAGAAGTTACAAAAGTTGAGCAACAAAATACCTAAATAAAGCAGAAGGAATAACCAAGATCAATTATAAATTAACAAATTATAAAATCAAAGTAAAATAACCCACAAGTAAAATAAAAACATAATTGATCAAGGAAAAGGCTATTAAAGAAGCAAAGAGGAAGACAATAAGAATCTACCAAAGCAGTAATTTTTAAAAGTATAATAATTAAACATTAAGGGGAAATTAAAAGGTAACTATGCAAAGGTCTTGGAAAATGTGATATATAATTAATGACATCTTTAGAAAATATGAGTTAGAAAAAATTAGCCTAAGTGAAATAGAAAAGAAAAGCAGACCAATTAACCAAAGATGAACTTAACAAAATTGACAGAAAAATATAATTCCCACTTCAAAAGAGCATCTGGCCCAGAAGGTTTAAACAATAAATTCTATCAAACATGAAAATTCAAATACCTCCAATGGTATTTAAACTCCTGTACATAATAGCAAAGAGAAGGAAAAACTTCCAAATGATTTAGATAGTCACATAACATAAATAAGGTACCAAAACTATATTCTAAAACCAAAAATATGTGAGGGAAACAATGGACTCATTTCACTAGTGAACATTAGTGAGGAAATTTTTTTGAAATTAATCTGTCAGCTGAAATCCAGAAAATACAGAAAGCAAACTACAACATAACCACAGAGTGCTGTTTCATATTGTAAGGGTAATATTTTCCATATAGATAACTTGAAAGGGTGAAAAATTTTATATATATATTTCATGTATTTTTTCTTCATATACATGTGTAAAAAAGTTTCAAATATATAACAAACATGTATTTCTATAAAAGCTTAAAACTTTACACCCTTCCCATAGATACCAAAAAGGACATTAACAAAAATTTATTATTCATTCTTGGTTATAAATTTAAAATCTTTTAGGAAATTAGAAAGTGAAGAATGCTTCCTTGCCTGGGTCTCTCTCTTTGTTCCTCTTTATCTACATGTCTTAGGAAAAACTGACTCTTGCCTCTTGGCTTAGGATGGAACAGTACAGGCTAAAACAAGAAATGGATGCCCATCATCACCACTATTATTTAACTTTTAAAAAACTAGCCAATAAAATTACATTAGGGAAAGTAAGGAATATTGGAAAGGAATAAAAAGTAATTTTACTCTTAAACAACAACAACAATTTATTAAAACAAAATCTAAGGAAATTAAAGACTGAGAAACAATATGAGACGTTAGGGAAGTTCCCACAGCTTTTTTCCTATATAGAGAATACAAAACAATAACAAAAATATAATGGAAGGGAAGAAAAGAGCCCCTTTCCTAGTAATAATATTTTAATGAAAGAAAACCGTGTTTTAAAAAAACATATTTTTTAAAGGTAAGATTTATAAGAGATCAGTTTTTTCTAAAGTATTTTATGAGCTTAGTGTAATTTCATTGGAAACCAGTGTGTTTTATTTTTGATTTTATTTCTTTGGTGGTTTATTTTAGAAATTTGACCCAATAATGCTAAAGTTTATTTGAAAGAAAAGTATGTATGTGAAGAATCCAGAAAGTGAAAAATATGAGAAGAGAATTTTTGTACTAAGTTTAAGTGATTGATAAAACCATAGCAGTGAATGAAGTATAGCACTGACCCAGTCTTCTCTATGTAAAGGAAACAGAAATTAACTTAGACGCATAATAAATTAAAGTTTGTTATAAAAGTATAATTTAATATCATTGGAAATCTGTGAATTATTCAATAAACAATGAGCAATGATTTGGGAGTATTTAAATGTAATACCACATATTTAACCTACCCCTTTCTCCAAATTAAATTTTAGATAAATCAAAGATTGAAATATTTTTCTAAAAAACAAACAAACAAAAAAATAAATAAAATAGGAAAAAATACATAAAAGGCAAAAAATCATGAGTAAATGTTTTAATAAACATGAATTAGATAAAACATGACAGAAAATTTAGACTCTGTAAAAGAACGATAGTATTCTTAACCTTGTAAAAGAATTTAATTTCTGTATATATTTTCTCTCTCTCTTACCATTCTTATCAGGTAAATCTTTTCCCTTTACAGTGACCATATTTTTTTCTTCTAATTACATTTTTTAAAGCACATAGTTATTTTCATTTATATAACAGTTAAAAATATAAGAAAGTAAAAACTCTGTGAATCCCACTTTTCCTGAGAAAAAAAACACCAGCAGTATTTTGCAACGGGTTTTCATATATATATCTATTTTTGAATCTGTAAGATCTTCTTTCTCACTTTCCCTTCAGCAGCACTGATTATTGATTCCTCTTTCCAGTTTATAATAAGTATAGTCATGTTATTTTAATTTGTATTTCTTACATTTTAAAAAATATTGAGCATTTTTTTCATACATTCATGTGCAGTTTGAATTGGCTTCCCTGTGAATTGCCTATTCTTAATCTTAACCATTTTTATTAAGACCTTTTTTTGTTTTCAGTTTCAAGTGTTCTAGGTATAATAAAATATTAACGATTTATTAATATGTGTATTTCAGATATTTTCCCCCAAGCTCTCATTCATGCTATGACAAGTTTTTAATTTTTAAATTGTCCATTTACTTATTCTGTTTTAATCTGTATGTTTTCTGGAATGCTAGGTTAAGCATATGATCTTCTAAATTTTTCTGAGACTTTTAAAATAATTAATTTATTGTTTCATGTTTGCATTTAGTGCATCTTGAATGATGCGTTATTGTTAGTGCAAGAATGATGAACTTTACATTCTTCCAGAAGTAAAACAAGTAACTCAAGCATCATTTACTGATTTTTGAATCTTTTCCCCAGTGGTTAGATTTGGAGAGTGGGATGGGATGGTAGCAGCACTTCTGTTTTCTCTTTATATCTTTCTACAGTGTTTGTTTTTGTTTTTGTTTCATTTGTATAAATGTATGGGGTACAGATGCAATTTTATTATATGCGTAAATTTAATAATGATCAAGCCAGAGCTTTGGGGGTATCCATCACCCAAATAACATACACTGTACCCATTAAGTATTTGTTACAACTAGCATATAACACTTTAAAATACAAAAGTGAATGAGAGAGTGTGTTTGTGTGTGTGTGTTTGCATATTCTCGCCTTACTTGCCAGTATGATCTTTTTTCCTCTCTCTCTCTCTTTCTCTCACATGCACACACACACTCACCTACCACACACATATAAACCACACACAAACAAAATTTCTAATTTTTCCAATTAGTATAGCCTTTAACCGGAATAATACAAGAAACCCCATATAAATAGTACATTACACATTTCTAATGATTTCTAATGATTATTGCTGTCAAGTAAGAACTCACACTTTTAATATCAGCACTTTGAGAGGCCAAGGCAGGTGGATCACCTGAAGTTAGGAGCTCAAGACCAGCCTGGACAACATGGCGAAACTCTGTCTAAGACTGATTTTCTTTTAATTGGGTTTCTTCCAAGGATGAGAATCACAATCGATGAGTTAAATTTTGTAAATTTACTCTAAAAACTTAATGCTACTAAAAATACAAAGATTAGCCAGGTGTGGTGACAGGCACCTGTAATCCCAGCGACTCAGGAGACGGAGGCACGAGAATCATTTGAACCAGGGCGGTGGAGGTGGTTTGCAGTGAGCCAAGATTGCACCACTGCACTCCAGCCTAGATGACAGAGTAAGATACTCTATGAGAAAGAAAGAAAGCAAAAAGGCAAGGAAGAGAAAAAGAGGAAAGAAAAGAAGGAGGAAGGAAGGAAAGTAAAAATAAACGAAAAGAAAGAATAGTTAAGCCTGAACAGTAACTTCCCTACCCTGGGTGTAGGCAAACCCATGCTGACCGCCTTTCTTGCCAAGGTTGTCACCAGATAGTCAAGATTCCGTGACGCATTTCTAGACAAATACACCTCTAATATTTTTTTCCCATCTTGGATGTACCTATAGCAAAGCTGCTCATGGCTCTACAGAAATGGGTCCTCACAAAGACAAATTAATTATCTACCCCAGTATAGCAGACTGAGGCTTGGGAATCTCAAGTTTCAGGTCTCAACTCTGAGGAGCCATATGTGTGATATTGGAAATGTCAACCTCTCCCAAAAAATAAGAATGTGATCACCAAGATCTCATCCGGTACCCTCAAAGCTACATAGCTCTAAAATACTCATTGTTTCCTTGCCTGAATTTCATCAGTCTCATTACCTCCTTTCAATTAAACCTAATTTCATTTATTTCTACTACAAATGAGTGCTAATTAATTTGAGATTTATATACACTTACGCAGAGTATATATCTTACCGTTACTCAAAACCTATCTTCTTTAATGAGTTTCCTTTTGGAAATATGAAAAATGCGTATGGAGAGAAAATTATAAAATAATTCTTTGTGTTAGCAACAATTTAGAGTACTTTGGACCTGAGCTCTCTCCTAAAAATGACTCATCTATAAAGATTTGTTGCATATTTCAAAATAGCAAGAAGACCTAAAATGTTCTCAACTCAAAAAAATAATATGTGTTTGAGGTGGCTGATATACTGATTTATCTGATTTGATAACTTCAAACTGTATATATCAAAATATCATATGTACACTATAAATATGTACAATTATATATCTGTAACAAATAATAATTTTTAGAAATCAATAAAAAGATATGCTTCTTACACTTATAACAAATATAAGTGTATGTAACAATATTATAAGTGTATGTTTCTTATAACAAATAATAATAAATCAATAAAAAAATATGCTTCTTACATTGGATAAATTAGAATGCAAATTATATAGTTTATAAGTTGTAAAGTAAGTAATAAGTAACTAAGCAGTCAGGTACATTAGATTATAATAATAACGTGTCCTGGTATAGTTTTTATTTATCTCAATAATCACTAGATATACAGAAGGTAGATATAATCCCCACTTTATAAATGAGAAAATGAAAACAGATGCCTAGGAAGTCATTGATGAAACAGGCTCCCAGGACTAAAGCCCTTGAATCTTCCTGCCATGTCTTTTGTTATGCAGTCAGTTTCTCTCTAAGTCCCGCCCTATTCAGTGACCCTGGACATCTCCTGCCCTGCAAAGAGGAAAAGACTTAACTATGACTCATTTTCTCTCAGTTGGGTTTCTTCCAAGAATGAGAATCACAGTCAATGAGTTAAATTTTGTAAACACATTTATTCTTTCAGAATACCTAGCTCAGCTCTAAACCAAATATAATAAATCATAAAAAAGTTTACATGTAACACCGTGTGGGTTTTTCAAAGCATGCAGTAATATTTTGCCTATATTTATGCTCAATTTCTATTCTAGAATTTGAAACGCACCACCACCAACATACTTCTACTGTATTACTAGATCACTATCAGAAACCAAACCTACCTCTAGCAGATTATTAACATAGCCTTTAAGGAAAAATGTGCAATAATTTCAATCTTAAGACAATGATTAACTTTTTTAAGTCCCCAAAGTTAGTATGAGGATTACATATATTATTAATATTTAATGTATTTCCTTCTTTCCTTTTTATCTGTCAATATATTGATAGCAGATCCTAGGAAATTTGGTGGCAATTCTGGTATCATGAAAGCAGTTTTTACTGAGAAAATCCTGGAAAAAATTATGAACTATTTATTGAAAGAAAAGGAAGGAAGGAGTAAGGAAAAGAACAAAGGGTGGAAGGAAGGGAAAAGGGAGGGAAAGGGAACAGAGACAGAAAGAGAGAGAGAGAGAAACTGTTTTCCATGGACAACTTTGGGAATCAAGGGCTGGATTAATTTTTTGTCACCATTTTATTATTAATAATCAATTATTTTGTCAAAACAAAACAAGTACAGTACCTCCAGCATGTCTTGTGCTCCTACAGAAATTAGGAATTTTTTATGGCCTCTGCTGAGAAGAGGTTTGCAAGATTACTTGATGCTTATTTAGTTTTGGCAAAGGGCACCTAGGGAGACGTAACAAAAATGAACCTGACATAATCCTGAAATCTCCCTCAGCAATAAACAAGCTGTCTCTTTGCCTCTCAACACTTCTGCTAGCTTCTACTGCAGAAAATTTCTGGAAGTTGGACCGGTATCAAGGGCACTAAAGTGGGCACCCTGCCCGGAGTCAGAAGGTACCCACTGTGGCTCCCTAAAGAGGGTTCACGTTAAGCATCTATGAGTCATGAGAGGGCAAGCCTGCTAACCCCAGCTGCCACCTTGAAAGCACACTGTGATAGTAAGTCCTCACGTGTGATGGAGGATTTCAGATTTCCTTAGCCCGTGACCCAGGATTGTTTAGTTCAGTCCTTCAGTGGGGAATGTTGGTCTCTGAAGCCACAGACATAGGCTGCATTCCCATGTGAGCCATTCAGTTGCACGTTGCTCCCCTGATGTAGCCAGCTGCAGTATAACACAGAACTTTTCTCACAAAGGGCACAGATTTAGGAGGCACATCACACAAATGTGTTGATCATTCAGCAGATATTTATTAAATTACTGCTCCTGGAGACTAGGCAAACAGTTAAAAGCACGGGCAGTCCTAAACATAATCAAACCTACTTCATTATGGATTGGAGACAGCCCAGAATCCAAGCCCCAAGACTGTCACTTAATCCCTATGTGAGGATAGGAAAGCATTCAGAGCTCCAGTTCCCTCATTTGTAAAATAGGGCTTACAGTTTCACCCGGGAAATATGTCTTAAGGATTACATGAAGAAGCACAGGGGAAATGCTTGGAAAAGTAGCTGGCATTTGGGAAGTGTTAACTGAAGTTGATATCTACCATGAAAGTGATCACAAGGGCAGAACTCTGACCATTTTCCCATTTCCTAAGATCTGTTTCTAAATTCAGTAACATTGTCTTTCTCAGTCTAACAGCACAGTCAGTCCACTGTCTCTGTGGTGGTGTTTTCTGAATTGGTAATCAGAATGAATAGTCTATGGTAAGATAATACATGCTACTGAGTTTCAGAGGATGGAGGTGTTTTCTTCAGATGCATGTTGAAGAAAAGATTCACACTGTAAAAGGTGCATTCCATCTCAAAAAAGCATAGTGGGGAGAGGCACAAAGAGTTGCTCAGTCCAACCAGAATGTGTGTAACTTTATTACAGTAATTTAATCCTGGAAAGTGGCTTAAAGGGTATTGTCATTTTATAAATGAAAAGACTAATACCCAGAGGAGAGAGTTGCTAGTCTAAGGTCACACAGCAGTTACGTAACAAACACTAGACTCTATTCCAGGTCTCCAATATAACCGCCCATTCTGCAGCACTGTTTCTCATTCCTTGACTTGACAGGACATAACAGCTTGACCTGCATCCTTCCTCAGTCCCTGGCATTGTTCCAACAAAGCTGATCTGAGAAATGCTAGCACCCAGGAAGCCATTCCAGCACAATACTTAAAGGTTCTATCCCTTCTCCTATGCACAGTATAAAATTGAGCAAGCCCATTCTACTATCTGGACTGCTAATGATATCTTTCAGAAGCTAGCATTTACCAAGAGCTTACATAAAGCCAAGAGCTGGCCAGGTGCTCTAGTAATGTCTTACCATCCACTGCCCCATAACAGCACTTTATAAAGAGAGTCATCCTGAGACTGTAACATCAGAATCACCAATTTAAGAATGTAAAGTCCCTCATCCCTGGATTTGCTCAATCAGAATTTCTGATTGCCTAATAATATAAATTTCAGCCCATTTCCAAAATGACTCCAATGCTCACAAAACTTTAAAGCTTGCTGTTTCACTAGGTGATATACTCTTAATTTTACTGATGTCCTCTAATTTTACTGACGTGAAAAAGCTGAGGCCCAGGGAGAAGTAACATATTCAGTCACACAGCTAGTTAGTGGCAAGCCTGGGATTTGAACCCAGGTTTTTTGTTTTGTTGTTTGTTTTGTTGTGAGAGTTTTCAATATTTGACCCAGAATCTAGCTGAGATTTTATTTTTTGGCAAAGCATCAGATTATCAGCCGGGCTTAATGTTCCTTCTTATCTTCCTAAATTTATAATTTTCTTCATTTCCCAACTCAACTTGCCACTTATGTTTTATAAAGTTAGCAACTTTCACTGCCTACCATCATCTTCAGATCTCAGAGCCAAGGGTAATTTGCTGTTAGAATGGAAAGGGAGCGAAGCGATATTTGACAACGCTGTGTCAAATTAACCGCAATTCTAACAAGAGAATTGAGGAGGGAGAGTGGATGGCGCATTTGACAAATACTCACTGGGGTAATTCACCGTGTAATTGGCCAAACACACAGAAGCCATCAGACTGCAGCTGCACATGGGATCCCTGGCTGAGGTGAATTCATAGTTCCCTGTACATCTTAGACTCCCCCTGAGGGTTTAGTCAGCACCTTGGTTGAGATTGATTCAGCATTCTGAAAGGGGAGTGCACGCGCGTGCACACACACACACACACACACACACACCCATTAATGATTAACTCTTCTGGTTTTACCAAATAGATGAAGACAATTTAGCAGACCTGGAGAGCTATCTGAGGTTCTTGGAAAATTCCTCCCCACAACACCTGTTTTATAAATCCTACAGTCATTGACTTTTACAACTTTAAGGGATCTAAGATATTATCTAGCCCAGTGCTTGTTCAGTTCATTTTTAACATGCATAAAAATGACCTCCCTAGGATCTTATGAATGTGCAGATTCTTACTCAGTAGGTCTAGGGGAAGGCTTGAGATTCTGCACTTTTTTTTTTTTTTTTTTTTTTTTTGAGGCGGAGTTTCGCTCTTGTTACCCAGGCTGGAGTGCATGGCATGATCTCAGCTCACCGCAACCTCCGCCTCCTAGGTTCAGGCAATTCTCCTGCCTCAGCCTCCTGAGTAGCTGGGATTACAGGCACGCACCACCATGCCCAGCTAATTTTTTGTATTTTTAGTAGAGACGGGGTTTCACCATGTTGACCAGGATGGTCTCAATCTCTTGACCTCGTGATCCACCCGCCTTGGCCTCCCAAAGTGCTGGGATTACAGGCGTGAGCCACCGAGATTCTGCATTTTTAACAAACTTCCCAGAGATGCCAAAGTGGCTGATCTGTGAACTAAACTAAATAGCAAAGACCCATCCCAGGAAACATAAATGAGTTATACCTTAAGTACCAATTCAGAATGACTCTTGGTTGCTGCCTTGAGAACTGCACTTAGGATTCTGTAGTTGAATCTGAGACCAGCTGGTCAATTAGCAGTGCCTACTTAGGTTTAAGAATAGGAAAGCTACCTGAAGATATTCTTTCACTTTTACATTCAGAAACCAAAACTCAGAAATCTCAGTGACTTGCTCAGGGTCACATAAGCAAGTTAGTGGTAGAACTAGGACTGAATAAAGCTGGAATATAAATCTAGAGTTCTCTTTCTGAGTTGCACATTTGAATCACAGATTGCGTGTGAAGCTGTTTCAAAATATCTTTCTTCAGTTCTATAATTGGCAGCCATAGAATCCAATTTGGATTCAAGAAGCCAGGGTTACTCAGCCTAGCTCAGTCTCTGAAAAGCTCTGCAACTTGGTGGAAAAAATTTCACTGGACCTTCAGTTTTATTATCCATGAGAATGAGGAAGTTCATGCCTGGTATGTCAGATTTATTCTAATGGTGTAGATGGCAAGGAGATCAAAGATATGACAAAACATAAGGAACTTACACGAAGGGCAGTTTTGTTTAAAATGCTATAGGATAACATTAAGCTTTCTTTGAAGATCATTATTTTTTGAAAAATATATAAAAATATGTACGTGTGCGTGTACACACACGTGTGTATGTACACAAAAGAAACTTTGCCATCCTCCTAGGTTGAATTTTAACTGAAATGATTGCAGTTTTGCATTTGTGATAATGCAGATAAGGTTCCTTTGATTTTCCACTCACCTTTAATGTGTCTGGCTTGTGAAAAACTTGCATAGGCATGGGAAGAAAAAGAGAGAGAGAAATGAGCAAGCCAGCCAGAAATGTTAATTATTTCTTGTTCTGAGATAAGGTGGCTTCCAGTAGCAACAAGGCTTCATGTTTCTCCATTCATGTCCAAGTGAGATGGAGATATAGTTTTATACAAAGTCACCAAGAAAACTTTCCTTTCGTTTCTCTAATTTTTAATTTTTATTTTAAGTTCAGGGGTACATGTGCAGGTTTATTAAATAGGTAAACTTTTGTCATGGGGGTTTGTTGTACAGATTATTTTATCACCCAGGTATTAAGCCTAGTACCCATTAGTTATTTTTCCTGATCCTCTCCCTCCTCCCACCCTGCATCCTCTAGAAGGCCCTAGAGTGTGTTGTTCCCCTCAATGTGTCCATGTGTTCTCATCATTTAGCTCCCACTTATAAATGAGAACATACAGCACTTGGTTTTCTCTTACTGCATTAGTTTGCTAAGGATAATGGCCTCCAGCTCCATCCATGTCCCCGCAAAGGATATGATCTTGTTCTTTTTTATGGTTGTATAGTATTCCAGGGTATATATATGTACCACATTTTTTTTTTAATTTAGTCTATCATTGATGGGCATTTAGGGTGATTTTATGTCTTTGCTACTGTAAATAGTGTTGCAATGAACATACATGTGCATGTGTCTTTATAATACAAAAAGTTGTATTCCTTTGGGTATATACCCAGTAATAGGACTGCTGGGTCAAGTGATATTTCTGTCTTTAGGTCTTTGAGGAATCACCACACTGTCTTATGGTTGAACTAATTATTGGCCCTATGCATGTCTTCTTTCGGAAAGTGTCTGTTCGTGTACTTTGCCCACTTTTTAATAGACTTGTTTGTTTTTGTTTTGTAAATTTGCTTAAGCTCCTCATAGATGATGGATATTAAACCCTTGCTAGATGCATTGCAAAAATCTTCTCTCGTTCTGTAGGTTGTTGACTCTGTTGATAGTTTTGTTTGATGTGCAGGAGCTCTTTAGTTTAATTACACCTCATTTGTTAACTTTTGCTATTGTTACTTCTTTTGGTGTCTTTCTCATGAAATCTTTGCCTGTGCCTATGTTTTGAATTGTACTGCCTATGTTGTTTTCCAGGTTTTTATCATTGTATGTTTTACATTTAAGCATTTAATCCATCTTGAGTTAATTTTTGCATATAGTGTAAGGAAGGAGTTTGGTTTCAATCATCTGCATATGGCTAGCCAGTTATCCTAGCACCATTTATTGAATAGGATTCCTTTCCCCATTGCTTGTTTTTGTCAGGTTTGTAGAAGATCAGATAGTTGTAGGTGTATGGTCTTATTTCTGGGTCCTCTATGCTCCATTGGTGTATGTGTCTGTTCTTGTACCAGTACCATGCTGTTTTAGTTACTGTAGCCCTATAGCATAATTTGAAGTTGGATAGAGTGATACCTCCAGCTTTGTTCTTTTTGCTTAGGGTTGCCTTGGCTATTGGGCTCTTTTTTGGTTCTATATAAATTTGGTTCTATTTGAACAGTTTTTTTCTAGTTCTGTGAAGAATATCCATGGTAGTTTAATATGCATAGCATTGACTCTATAAGTTGCTTATGGGCAGTATGGCCATTTTAATGATATTGATTCTTCCTATCCATTAGCATGGAATGTTTTTCTCTTTTCATTTCATTGGCTCAATTGATATAGTCCTTCCCATTCCTGAACCAATCTCTGGCAAGGGAAGGGAGGTACCTAGACTAGCTTGAAACAATCAGACCTACACCTAAACAGGGGGTCAGTCTCAACTATTGTTGCAGTGGATGGGATTGATTAAACTACAGCATCCACTGTGAGAGGCTAGAGAGAAAATATAAAGAATTAGTCTTACCTGCCTGTATAAATCAATGAATTTATACATTCTGTCTTTGAGGTAGGGAAGCTTAAAGTTGTAAGTATCAATAGCAATGGTTAACTTTTGTTATACATCTAACAAAACATCTAACACCTACTCTCATGTACGTCAGACGTGAAGGTAGGCTCCTTAACTATCTTGTCTCACCAAAAAGAATGTGAATTTTTTTCTCAGTCTTAAAACATCCCTACAAATAACATTGTTCATTTTAAGATTAGGTCATAGAACTTCATTTGAAAGATGACGAAACTAAGGCTCAACTAAGCAATGGAACATGCTGAAGGTCACATAGCTAATCAACAAGGAGCTAGCATTCGAGGCTGATTCCAATCCTCATATCTTCAAGACTTAAGAGACTGTATAAATGGTCTTATCTACTCCGGAATTCAGGATGCTACTTTTAAAAGACCATTTATAAAATGTGATTTTATATTATCATTATCGTCATAACAAAACTACCTTTATAGATGTATTTAATTTGGAGGAAAAGAGACTTACTTCTCATAAGTAAGTGAAGCCTGAAATAAGCCTGAAAGCTTAGTTCTGCTGACGACTACAAGCACTCCCTTCCCAAACTCTGACTGACCCTGTTGGCAGATAACAAAACGGAATATTTTGAGTTATCTTTTGCCTATGTCCACTATAAGGATAAAAAATCAAACAAGGTCTCCAAATTAAGGATCAGAAAGAAACATAATTATTCAGTCTCTTTTCTTGGGCCTGTGAATAATAAGGTCTCAACTTTAGATAATTTTTTGACACTAAAACTACACAATTACACAACCACATGCCTAAAGGAGCTTCCTGCCAGAGGGCTGTAACAACGAGAAGCACATCTGTATTGATGCATTTATTTGTTTTGTAAGGAGAAGTTGAGCAGCTGCTGTGTCACCCTCTGCCACCACATCCATAGCTGTTTGAGTAAAGAACTAGTTTACCATTCCAGACCTCTCCTGATTATGACATAACACAAGTACAATTCCTCCCCGCCTTCCTTCTATAATAATAAAAGTCACTGTTCCTTGAGTTTATCAGATGCATCACTTTATGTGATTTATCCTCTTTAACCCTCACAATAGTCTAATAAAACAGATACTACTTTATCTATTTTTACAATTGAGGAAACTGAAGCTTGGAAAGGTTAAATATCTCACCCAAGTTCACAGTTTTGTGACCTTGACTTTCACCCAGTCAGCCTTTAGCCTGAGCAGCCCAGCTTCAGTACTCATATTCTTAAATATGATACTACTGCTTCAGCAAAAAGAATGTGAATTTTTACAGGGTAATTTTAAGAGTTTGTGCAGTCCAGAGGAAAGACTATTCTAACATAGGACCCTCTCATTTTGGTAGCTCTTCCTAAAATGTATAGTCAGAAAGTTATAAAGTTAGCAGAATGTGTCCAGAGGGAAAAGATAAGATGCCTTGAACTGTTGTGCAGATGCAAACATAAGGGCTTCCTCTAACTTCCCCTTACTATGAATAGGCCCCACAGCTCTGTGTTCCCTCTGACCCTACCCTTATGAAGGCCCAAGGTCAGTTTATCCTCCACCTTTCTGTGCTCAGGCCAGGATCTCTGTCTGTTTTGTCCACTGCTTCTGTCCTCTGTGCTTGTCACTGTTCCTACAGCTGCCTAGTGGATGTTTATATTTCCTAAATGTCTTTACCTCAAAACAATAGGAAATTTCATTCTTTTAAGAGGACATATAAAGTCCAAGGAGGCAGTGTAGCATCAGTCTTAAAGGTGAGTTCTCAAAATCACTAAGTACAAATCTTAGATCTCCACTCCTTGTGCTACTTTTGGCAAGTAATTTAATCTTTCAGAATCTGTTTGTTCATTGATGCTATGAGAGTTAGTTCGTGTACCTACTGCAAAGGATTGTGATGAGGAATATAGGTAAATGTAGAGTGCTTTTAACAGGTGCCTGGAATATAGTGTGCATGGCCACTAAATATTGGCTAATGGTATTACGACCTTTTATTTCAGCAGATATTTATTGAGTTCTTACCAAGCATGTGCCTTGCCCTCACAGTGACCACATTCTAATGTGAAGACATAGCTTAAACAAATTCCTTTAGAAGTAACATATAATTATAAATGGAAATAAGAGCAGTGAAGGAAGTGCCTACATTGCTATAATGGGGCACCTGATCAGATAAGGGAAGATCAGGAAAGACTCCCTCATGGAAAGAGAATTTGAAATGAGGTCTGAAAGATGGGAGCTGTGTAGTGGTCAGGAAGGAGACAGAAGGATCCTCCTCCTCTCAATTATATGATGAAGCAAATCTTAGAAATCCCTTGGTCCTAGTCAAACAGCTGCGTATTCTTTAGTATCAACCATGCATTAGTAAGAAATTGCCTTTAGCTTATAAATGCTTTTGTAATTAGTTATTTGTCATACATATTTGTTATAAAGACATTTGATCCATAATCACACTGCCCTTAACATTGGTTATTTTGCCTTTGCTGTACACAGGGAGCACAGGCTTACCAGTATACACTGAGTTATTTTGACGATATGATGTTTTATTAATTAGTGCTGAGTCAGTTCCCCTCAGTGCTTCTAATGTTTTTTAAGCACAGCTACTAGATCCAGTGCTAGCTGAGTATTGAACGTCTGTCAAAACTTTTTCCCACAGGATTCAGTAATCCATGTGATTCCATGTATCCTACCCATCCAACTCATCTCTGTTCAAGAGATCTATTTTGGCACTACCCTCATACCCTCTGCTATTCAAGAACCAAATGTAACTCGGGATCTATACAAGCAAAGTCCACTGGCTGTGTTCCCCTACGCCTATGAAAAAGAAGGCTGCTGCTTCTCTGTTGACCTTTTGTTCTATGTTCACTGGGAGTGCTGCCCATAAGGTTTGCATTAGGTCAGTTTTCTGGCTTCTTGGCCAAATAAATAAAAAACAAGAGGAGGCAGGAGTAGGAATATAAGGAAAAAATATCTCTGATACATCTGAGTGGAACTTTTTATAGTCTGGATGTGGTTTGAAAGTCTCTGAACTTAGAAATTCTCTTTTTAAGTCAATATCTTCCAGGGAGAAGGAGTTGTCAGATTTTTAGATGGATTCAAATATTAATGCCTTGCCTCAGGGGAACAGAAACCAAACCTTGGCTTCTCTCTTTCAACAGAAAACTAGACACAGGTTATAATTTCCCTCTTGCCCAGAACTGAAGCAGTGGCTGGTTTTGTATGTCCAAACCCATCCTCATTACTTTATGAGACAAGACTGATGTCAGTTTCAAAACCCATGAACAAGAGAGAACCATGAGTCTCCCAATGACCTGGGAAGATTTGGATGACAACCTTTAAGTCAGTCATGACCTGTCAGTAAATCTTGAAACTTAACATGATCCACTTCCACATTCATTACTCACTGTCATAGATTTTGGAGGATTATAAAGGGGAAAGGAGGATGGCTGTCGGCCACCCCTTTTTCCTCTCAGTGATGTGCACTGTCATCATCCTTGACAATATGTATAATCCCAGGGAAAAAAACGTAGCTCCTTGTCTCCTAACGTTTGGCTCTCCCAACTGCCTTTACTCCTGCGCTTTAGAAATGATTGACTGACTGGAATGTCTCCAGTCTTGTGGAAAGAAACCAAAACAAATGTCCTCTGTGGTGTTATTTAAAAAATGAATTGGGATACTATGAATTACTAGTTAGATGATGTGTACAAAAATCTTTAGCAAGTCATCATCCATAATGCTTTTGAGTTGTGAGAACAAGCTAATGAAAAGGTTAGACCAATTGTCTCTCTCCAGGTTGGGATATTGTTGAGTCAGTAAGCTAGATGAAAATTAAACTAGAGCGAGCCTTCACCTGTCAGGATGTAAGCTCCTAGGTGTTAAAACTTCTTTGAGTTATCAGGATTGGGTAGGCAGATTCTCATACATACCTCCCTGAAACTTGTCAAAAATAGGATTTGAGGCTTATGTAAGCTCATTGCAAAACCTAACTTCATTCTGCACTTCCTGAGGGTTCATAATAATTTGAAGCCAGTGCCTTCTTTGAATGAAAGGAATGTCTATTAAAATTGATATATCATATAATTTTCTTTCCTTTTTCCTTCTTCAGATGTTTACAATCTGATCCCAATCTTTTTCCCCATACAATGAAGATAAATGCCTATTTTCAACCTTAATTGAAACTAGTATCCAGTACTTTATAATAAAAAGCAACCAGAAATAATTCTAGCCTTCTAAAAGAAATTATTCAATTTATCATTCATTTTATTAAATGTGCTTTAATAATATTAAATGTAACAATTTGAATATATTCTTCTCTCCCCAAAATTTAACATTAATCCTTCTATCTCAATCTGAATATTCTTCTTCTTTTTTATTTCTTTTTTAAATTTTTTTTTTATTTTTATTTTTTAGAGATAGGGTTTCACTATGTTGGCCAAGCTGGTCTCAAACTCCCGACCTCGTGATCCACCTGCCTCAACCTCCTAAAGTGCTGGGATTATAGGCATGAGCCACTGCACCTGGCTCCTTAATATTATTCTTTAAAAAAAAAAAAAAATCAACAATCTGTAGTTTATTTGCCATTCTTGATGAATTCCACATAAATTAACACATATGTAGAAAGGGACCATTTTCCAAGAGAAATGAATTTGATGGGGTGAGAGTAAAAGGAATGGAAGACACCAAGCCACAGAAAATTAGGCAGGCTCCTGAAGAATTTCTAATACAAAGGGTTACTACAGAAGTTGCCACAGCAAGACCTACACAGTGGGGAAAAGAAATACTAGCACTGGATCAAGATCACCGCAAGAGGGCTACAAGGCTACAGGATTTTTTGCCAGACAAATTTTTCTTAACCCTCATTCCTCTATCATACCATACAAGTTTTAAAGGCGGTTAGTAATTGTGCATTAAATGAAACTGGAAGGCAAATTTTAAATAAATTAAATCAAAAAGGAATTTGATTCAGCAGCCTGTGGGCTAAACCCTTAGACTAAGATGGGATTTTGGCCACCATAATATTTAAAGTTTGGAGTTTCAATGTCCTTCAGAAGGGCTTTTGTTTTGTAGCCCAGTTCACTGCAGGAACCTGACTACTCTCATGAAACTATCTGGGTATTTTAGCAGTATTTCCTGTTTCCTTTCCAGTTTTGAACTCCCAATTTTTGTTGCTGATCCTCCATTTTCTTCGGCACAGAGATTGGAGAGTCAAAGATGTTGACCTTCCCTTGCTCTCATAGAATTTCCATTTCAAATTCTGACTGAGTGAACTTTCTTTGACCTCTTAAAACACTAAGTGCTTGGTAGGTAGTCTCAGAGTGCTGTTCTTTTGGAAAGAGTGCTTTGGCTATTCCCAGGGGGTTAGCAGTCCATTGCCTGAGCATTTCAAGTCACTCTGGTCTCAGTGCCATTTCATGGAAGATAAAACATCATCTCCCACCCACACACAAGTCACAGTAACTAGAAATTTCACAGTTAGGATTTCTTGGATTTTTACAATTTATCACTCTTCTCTCGATGATATGACTGGTGAACTTGAATTTCAGATAGCCCCATTTCCCCTTCACAAGGTAAGCATGTGATGTTGGTTATTGAGGAATTTGAGTTGTTTTTCTGTATATGACTATAGACTATCACAAGGACATGTCTCCAGAGGATATTAATACCAAGAAGAAAGTTGCAGGAAGAGAAGCAGCATGCCTAAACCAAAATTGGAATTAACTGATTATTATACAAGAATAAGGCCCGCCCTTCAGGGTTTAATACAATATATTTTAAGCAAAATGTAACTCTTGTTAACCAAGCATAGACACAAGAAGGGAAAGGAAACTTCTTAATCCAAAACATTTAACGTGACGGTTGTTAGAACCATCATCACATGGGTCAGTCTGGAAAGTAATTCAAGTCAGCAGGGAAGTCAGTTTTTCTAACCAACAGAACAGCTGATTCAGTTGATATACATAACGCCCTCATTCACAGAGGATCATTTGGAGAAGTCCCTGGAATGTTAGTGCAAATAAATCAGGCTGTTTCTCAAAATTTCAGCATTTGATTCTTGATTGGTAAGCACAGTAACTCCAGGTAAAGCATGATTTCCAGAGTAGATAGTTGAATGGGAAACAGGAGACTTCTTTGTTGGCGTTGGCGTGCTTAATAAAGCCTCTTCAAAAACTCTTGTCAGGAATGGACTTGGGAGTTAAAGCCAGACTAGAAAGCAAATAGTAGAGACTCTTATACTGAATCAAGGCCTGCAGCATAGCTCCTTGTAAAGGCAATTTATTTGCAGAGAACAACAGTTTATTTGCCAGTCTGCCTCCTCCTCCCCTCCCTTCATTTTCTTTTGCTTCCTCCTCTCTCTTGTTTCAACTACTATCAACAAAATTCTCATGGTCCCTTGAATAGGCAAAAATGCCAAGACAGAAAAATTTGATATTTTTCTATGTTTTCCAGGGCAACAGAGATTGCCACATGGTCCTTCTGATTGGTTAAAGGGAAATCATCTCTCATTAATGTCCTAATAAAAAAAAAAGTTTAGTGGTTTCTCTTACGTCTCCACTGCTCAAGTGAAGAGAATGATAATTAGGAAATCCATCTGGGCAAATCTAAAAGGGCTGGTGTGGAAACTCGATTTTAAGGATTAGCTAAATTCATGTGACAATTACTATGCCCTCCATTTGCTAAAACCATGTCCCCTAAATATAGCCTGGTACAGAGAAGGCACACCAAGACCGAACTCGTAATTGAGGAAAGTCTTGAGAATGCAGTCGTATAGTTTGGTAATTGGGAGCAGTAACCTTGGAACAAACAGGTTAAATGCCAGCTCCATTACTTACTGTGTAACTCCGGACAAATTGTTAACTATCCCTAATTTTCAATCTCCTCATTTTTAGAATTGGAGTCTTAATCATCCTGTTTATAGGGTTGTCAAGATCAACATTAAATAGGATAGTTGTGTAGAGCCTTTAATACAATGCCTGCCTCCAGTAAATGCTCAATAAATGGAAGCTACATATGTTGTTCTCTGTCTATAAAAGCTGCTTTGCAGCTTGGCGGTGTGGACTGTGGTCTGTCTCCAGGTTTGGTATTACTTCTCTGGCCTCTGCTGCTCCTTTATTTGAAGCCATGCTGTCCAATAGACCAGCAGTTTTCCAAGTGTGGACACCAAGCCAGCATCCCAGCATTACTTGAGAACTTGTTAGAAATGCAAATTACTAAGATTCATTCCAGATTTACTGACTTGGGAATACTGGGAGTGGAGACCTGACATGTTTTAACGAGGCCTCTGGAGTATTCTGATATGCATTCAAGCTTGGGAACCACTGAAATAGACTATCACTCACCCAGCCACTACTTGAGTCAGGCTTCCCTGGTTGATTTTAAGACAGCCTGGAGGGAGCATGGAATATTATTGCATTAAGATAAATGTCAATAACCCAGAGTTGTTACACTGTTCCATGACTTATTTGTTGTAAGATTTTAAGTAATTCCGTTTATTTTTCTAAGCATCAGTTTCCTGCCCTGTCAAATAGGAATCTATCCTGTCCTGCTGTTGGTCTGCTATGGTGTAGTAGGTTTCCAAAAAAAAAAAAAAATTAAAATTACCTTATGAAAACAGATATTTCAAAGGGGAAAAAGGAATGATAATTACTATTGAATTTAACATCCAGATTTGTAAAGTCAGATTAAAATTCAATAAACTTATGGGTAGTTTACCTGCAGGCTTTCCACTTTTACCCTTTAAAACCCATGTAAAAGACCCTGTCAATCTCCTATAACTTTGCTCTTGACCTTGTAATTTTGCTCCCAACACAGCTCACACATTTTGAAGTGAAAAGAAGAACAATGAACAAGACAAGGGAAAGAAAGGGAAATGCAGCCAGTTTAGCAGTCAGCCACTAAAATTTAGCAGCAGCTACGTTCTCTAGGTCCCAGCCTAAAATATTGATACCCAATTCTTTTCTGCATACCGAAGATGGTATTGTGTATATATATATGTTACATATATATAAAATCTTTAACTAGATTTTCCTAGTTATAATAAACTTTGAGTTTTGCAAATTTTTATTGTAAATTAAATGCCTCTAATTTCTGTCCTGCCCTGGCTATACTGTCTTATAAAGTTGTTGAGATCTTTAAATGAGGCGAATTATCTCTCATATGATTCTTTGGAACTCAAATAACAGAAAACTTAAGTAATACTGGCTTAAGAAAGAAAGAGAGAAGGGAGCAGGTGAGAAAGAAGAATAAGAAAGAAGAGAAAGAGAAAGAAGAGGGAGAGAGGAAAAGAGGAAGGGAAAGGGGAAGGAAGATAATATACTATCTTGCTTAGTATCAGCAAGTCAGGTATGTCCAGATACACCCACAAGGTACCATTAGGTAATAGATTCTTTATTTTAGTGTTGGCTTCTTTCCAAATTGGGATCTCCTCTTACAGCTGAACCATCTCAGCAGATTCTGTTGATCTGGGGCCACTCACTTCTGGGTGCACATCTAAGGAGAAAATCTGAGAGTCTTTACTCTGGTATTCTGATCTGAAGGCTCACGACATGCCAATTGGCTCAGAAAAGGTCATGTACCCACCACTGAGCCAATCATGGTGTCAGAATGGCTCTGATGGGCTTACACCCACAGCAGAGACACAAAAACTGAAAATGGGGAAGTGGTGATTTCCCAGACAGAAAGGGGAGTGAGTGGTGTTTGATGAGCAGGTGAAGTACAGATGTCTATTCTCTTTACTTGCAAGTGCTGCAGTTACCAGGACTCAGAAATTTAGTGACATATTTAACTCTAGACACTCTTATCCACCCCTCATTAAGGAAACTTTTGCAAGCCTTCCATGCCCTTCTAGTTGACTGCCCCTACCATGCACTGAGAGTGCCATCTTTTATGAGCCATGGAATGCTGCCGGGATTATCTGGGTGGCTGCTATGCCTCAGCATAAAAAAGTATAAAAATAGCTGGTTCGCGTTCTTGCTCTGTCACCTATTCAGTATGCAAACTTGTATTAAGTTTCTTAACCTCTCTGTGTCTTATTTTCCAAACATGAGATCAGTGTGTGTCCCACAGGGATACTGGGATAACTGAAAGAGGTCAATATGTAAAATGGTTAGTTCTGGCTTCTAGCTGTACTCACCAAGCGCTCTTCTCTAGGGTGAAAAAGGGATATCTGATATGGAAGTAGCACTGTGGGAAATATAGTTTACAGATCTCGGGTACTTGAGCATGCTGCTCTACAAGAGACCTGTATAAATAAAGGCAGAAGCCTTAGAGCAGGGAAGGAACTCAAGAGGTGGTCTCAGAAGTTCCAGTCTTTAGGCTGGTGTTGCAAAGTTAAATCCATCTTATTGATGACTCACAAAGAGGCGAAGTGAGTTACTAAGAGTTTGCAAAATTAATTTCATTAATTAAATATTTACTTATTGAGCATCTGCTATGTGCCAGGTGCCATGCCAGTTGTTTGGGGATGCAATAATGAGTGAGAAAAATTTTGTGTCTCTCTTCATCAAGAAGTGTAGTATGGTGGGGAAGAGAGAAATAAAGTCAATGATATGGGCACAGGCAAAGACTTCATGACTAAAACACCAAAAGCAATGGCAACAAAAGCCAAAATTGACAAATGGGATCTAACTAAACTTAAGAGCTTCTGCACACCAAAAGAAACTGTCATCAGAGTGAACAGGCAACATACAGAATGGGAGAAAATTTTTGCAATCTATCCATTTGACCAAGGGCTAATATCCAGAATCTATAAGGAACTTTTTTACAAGAAAAAAGCAATGCTATCAAAAAGTGGGTGAAAGATATGAATAGATACTTCTCAAAAGAAGACATTTAGTGGCCAAAAAACATGAAAAAAATGCTCATCATCTCTGGTCACTAGAGAAATGTAAATTAAAACCACCGTGAGATACCATCTCCTGCCAGTTAGAATGGCAATCATTAAAAAGTCAGGAAACAGGAGATGCTGGAGAGGATGTGGAGAAATAGAAATGCTTTTACACTGTTGGTGGGAGTATAAATTAGTTCAGTCACTGTGGAAGACAGTGTGGAGATTCCTCAAGGATCTAGAACCAGAAATACCATTTGACCCAGCAATCCCATTACTGGGTACATACCCAAAGGATTGTAAATCATTCTACTATAAAGACACATGCACATGTATGCTTACTGCAGCACTATTTACAATAGCAAGGACTTGGAACCAACCCAAATGCCCATCAATGATAGACTGTGTAAAGAAAATGTAGCACATACACACCATGGAATACTATGCAGCCTTAAAAAAGGATGAGTTCATGTCCTTTGCAGGGACATGGATGAAGCTGGAAACCATCATTCTCAGCGAACTAACACAGGGACAGAAAACTAAACACAGCCTGTTATCACTCATAAGTGGGAGTTGAACAATGACAACACATGGACACAGGGAGGGGAACATCACACACTGGGGCCTGTCAGGGGCTGAGGGACTAGGGAAGGGATAGCATTAGGAGAAATACCTAATGTAGATGATGGGTTGATGGGTGCAGCAAACCACCATGGCACGTATATACTTATGTAACAAACCTGCACGTTCTGCACATATACCCCAGAACTTAAAGTATAATAATTTAAAAAAGCAATTGTGTTTTAAGGTTGAAGTATTCTAATGATATCAGAAACACTGAGGAGTAGCAACACTTCATAAATTGATACAGGTGTTCCACACACCTCACCTTCCCCACCCCACCACCCTCCCATTTCAGCTTGCAAGAGCTCCGGTAAGGCTGAGGTGATTTTTACCTACAGGAACTTCATCACTCATATCTATACACCACAAGGGCAACATACTTCATTTTCCTTTAGGTATAGTTATTTGTTATTTGGGGCCATGTCAGTGGAACCAGTAAGTAAATAAGTAAATAAACTTCATCTATAGCATGTCACAATAATCACCTTTGCCTGGCGCTTGAGTTTTCCAAGTTTTTCTTCACATATTTTATTGCAGTTCGTCTTCCCAAATCCTACTCTTAGTCCACAGAAGAAACCTAGATTCAAAGAATTAGGTAATTTTTCCGGGTCAAAAATAACAAGTAGAAGAGCCAGAACTACGTTCTTCTGACTCTGACTCCAGCTCCAGTATTCTTTCTGGAGACTGTTAATCCCACTAGGATGCAGCAGCAATTCTGTCTTTCTTACCACTGTAGCTGTGACACTTGGCACACTGCCAAATACACATTGATGTTCAATCAGTTTTTTTTAATTTATGAATGAAAAAGCAGTAACTAATAGAAGTTTATGAATTACCTAATTTAATCCTTGAATTTGGATAATGAAACAGAAACCCACTAAAATTAAATAAATTACTCAAAAATAAATGTTTTAAGCTTTAAGCAAGTTTCCCTTGGTAGTAATCCATTGCTGCCAGCAGTTTTTATTATGATTGTTATCTCTATTTTATAGTTTGAACTCAACCAGTTCTGGTATCAACTCACAACTCTTCTTATTGTAATTGCTCAATAGAAAAACGAATATCCTGGCGGTTAAAGAAGGGAAACTAATGAACGACATCATGCGCAGCGGCCAAAGAAATTTTGCAAATTGAGTTATTTTCTAGGTAACTAAAGGAACAGTTAGCAACCCAGGGAAGAACAGAAAACAAGCATATTGTTGAAATAACAGTGAAGGATAGGTGTCCCATTTCCAACAGGTTTGCTTTCTGTAAGTGTTAGAAAGGACTCCCCACTCCCAGCATTTGTATTCTAATGGCCAAGGTTTGAATTCGAGCATCCACCATGTAGTAACTATGGGGCTTTGAGAAATTTGGTGAAGGCCCTCAGCTGTAACATTGGGGAAATAAATGCCATTTCCAAGAGACGTTGTGAGCATTCAATGAAACAGTTGCTGCAAAGCACTGGTACTTAAAAGAAACCTTTGAATGTTCTTTTCTTTTCTAGGTCAAGGGAGCCCCCCTTAAAGCCATTACCTGGTCCTTCCTTGGCAGATCTTTTATAACATTTATTTAATTTTGTTTCCAAGTCGTATAACTTTTCCAAATAATTTTAATAATGGGTGTATTGGTTTAGTATTTCCTCTAAGCACAATGATACCATAAAGCAAACATGCAGAATGTCTGATCAGTAGGCAGAGATTAATTGGTCAATTATTATGTCCCAGCATATTTTATAGTTTCTATTTCTCAAAAGATTTTAGATTTGAATTTATATAATACATGAACATTAAACCACAGTTGAAACTTAATTGTTAATATATAATCTTAGCAGCATTCTTTTTTGCCTTTTGCATAATTCATGAAGCTCAGAGCATTGTTTCTTCCAATTAAATGTTTGGTTATATGCCTCGATTCCATATATCAACAGAGCCTATCACTGACTATTTTTTTCTTATAATTTCAGAAATTTTACTGGTAATTGTTATATCTTGATTCTCCACCAAAATAAATATGCTTTCTTATTAATAAAAACTTGTTCCATCTAGGTTTTATTATCTGTAGCAGTCGAGGCCTCTTTAAGGCACACAAATCTTCCCTTCTTAACACAAGAAAGAACATTATGTAATAATTTAATGTTTGGGAATCATGATATCTATTTATCCTTTGCTTTTAGCTTTGTAAGAAGAAATTATCCAAGAAAGATGATTTGACTATCTGCATAGCCAACTGATTGTACTCCTGAGGCCCCGAATCCAATTGAGCACAGTCAGCTGCAGGCTGGTTGCTTCCTCTCTAATCCTACCTTCTTCCCTTTCCTCTTCTCATTCCTCCCCAACAACAGTGGATCTGGCTGTTAGGCTCCTGTTTTTGAATTCCTCCTTATTCTGAATACTGTGGTTACTTTGGCAAGTCACATGTGTCCTGCATTTGTATTCTTCAACACTATTTCTTTATCCTATTTATATTGACATTGCAAATTTAAGGTGACATCTCATAACTGGAGATTTTAAGAAACATCAATTAGATGAAATTGTACCCAAAAAATGCCTGACATAAATGAGCAAGTACTTGATAGTGACTCACTATTTTTAGTTCTAGTTTTGTTATTAATTCATCTATAATTAGGCTACTATTGTGAGCACAATTCAGTAATTAATGTCCTAACACTGTTCCATGCCTAGCACAGTTTAATTTTTATGTGTTCATATCAAGACCATAAATTCTTCAAAAGGGTGCCATGCCTTCGATTTCTCTGCACACCCTAAGTAGAACTAATGAAAATGATACTAGCAACAGTCTATTATGTAATTACATCATTACAGCAATCCTCTAGGGTTGGATTATTATATCATTTAATAAATAGGGAAACTGAACCTCAAATTGCTTTAGTGGTAGAGTCTCAATTCAGACTCTGGTAATGTAATCGCAAAGGTAGTTCTCTTTACCACTATTATAAAACCCTTAAATGCTGGTCATAGTGCCTTGCCTAGTAAGCACCTGTAAAGCTTCCTTGTTCTGATTGTCTTTTTGATTATCCTCCCTCGCAGATGGACCCCCATGAGAACATCTTACTGAGCACTCTCGAGATAAAAAATGAAATGGCCACATCTGAGGCTGTGATGGGACTTGGAGACCCCAGGAGCACGATGCTAGCCTATGATGCCTCCAGCATCCAATATCGGAAAGCCGGGTTGCCCAGGCATAGTTTTGGCCGAAATGCTCTGGAACGACATGTGGCACAAAAGAAAAGTCGCCTGAGGAGACGCGCCTCCCAACTGAAAATCACCATCCCTGACTTGACTGATGTGAATGCCATAGATCGGTGGTCTCGCATATTCTTCCCAGTGGTTTTTTCCTTCTTCAACATCGTCTATTGGCTTTATTATGTGAACTAAAACATGGCCTCCCACTGCAAGCAAGGACTAGATTCCTCCTCAAACCAGTTGTACAGCCTGATGTAGGACTTGGAAAACACATCAATCCAGGACAAAAGTGATGCTAAAATACCTTAGTTGCTGGCCTATCCTGTGGTCCATTTCATACCATTTGGGTTGCTTCTGCTAAGTAATGAATACACTAAGGTCCTTGTGGTTTTCCAGTTAAAACGCAAGTGATTTGTACACATGCTGGCAAGACAGCCTGAGTGCTCCATGTTGTCTGTTTAGTATGCAGCCTACTCAGAGGGGAATAATTTGGAAGATATTCTTAGAAGGCTCAATAGCATTGTCAGTCATTTGGTCATAACCAGATACTCCCCATCTTCCTTTTCTAAGGTTGGCATGCTATTGAGATGGCATTGCGCATATGAAACATTATCTGTAATGCCATGCAAACATGTTACTTGAAGATGATCTATGCCTGTCTTATTAAAATGATAATGGTGTCATGGGAAGATTATTCCCACTAGATTCTAAAAGATTCTCATGTGATTGGAGCAGGCTAAGGGAATCAAGACAGAGACTCAGGAAACTGATTTGGCCAGTCTCTTTGCTTGAGCACAGAGAATCAACTATGGTGTCCTTCATCTTGGCATTTAGAGGTGAGGAGACTTCTGAACATTATCATGCATGGTGGCCAAGGAAATTTTTGCTAAAAAGCTATTTCCTAGGTGGTTAAAGTAAGAGTTAACAACACAGAGCAGAGTAGAGAATCAGAAACGACCCTGTAACAAAAATCAAGCAAGCAAGCAAGCATGACCCTTATCAGCTCCACACAGCATCTGGTCTATACGTACTGTGTCTAGTGGCAAAGGGCGAGTAAGAGGGGTTGTTTTTCCAACATCACAAGCTTTGACAGCATACCTAAAGAGGTTTTTATAGTTTAATCAAAGATAGCCATGAAGTACAAAACTTAGAGAAATGAGAATTGTATTAGATATTCAGATTAGATTCAGAGTCATTCAAATATACAAATATAGAGCACAAACTAGCAAACAGATTGTTTTTCTCAGACTATGTCGGCTGTCTCTGCAATTTTTGTCCCTATAATTTTACTTCTGAATTTAATAGGGTATTTCAAGAGAAGGATTTGTTCATCACTTTAAAGAATTCATGGTCCTCTCCAGCTTTTTTTGCTTCCTAAATTCTGATTATATTTTTAGAAGACTGGCAAAGTAAGGCTTTGGAGAGAGTGAGTGAACTATATTTTCTTATGTGCAATGAAATTCACAATTCTATTTTCCACAGCAAATAATACTTCAAGGAGTGTGAACACAAGGAGAGTTAATTTGTGAGTTCATTGAGTTTGGGCTTGATTTTCTTAAGAGTGCTTTGGTTGTATATATTGCAATCTGCCTAATCAAGGAAAATATGAAAACTAGTGGAAAATAACAACAAAGCCACATTAACATGATAAATGCTATGAGCCTCAGTTGATATTGCAGAAAAATATATAACTGTTAACCAGGCAGACATGATGGTTTTTTTTTCTGCTTTTAAATTATGTCATTGTGCTTCTTTCCATACTAATTGGACATATGCATTCGTATGTTGGACAGGAAAGAGAATAAGCTAATATGTCATACTTCCATCGATATGAGGCTTATATATTGCTTTTCTTATAGAAAATAGCAAATTGCTAAATTTTCCTTCAAGTTTAATTCGACTGAATTTTTTCTTGGAAGATGACTTTGCTATTTCTATTTTGAAAACAAAGAAACCTCTTCTTTTTAGAGTAACATCCCTAATTGTGCATAGTAACCAGTAACTGCCTGTGGATAATGTATGTTTTCTTGATTTCTTATTTCCTTTATGATTCAGCAGCTTGGAATATGATGGAGTACTATTGCCCTTGCATTCCAACTGTCCAAGAAAAACAACCTTTATCCTTCAGCTTTCTGAATTTGCCCCAAAATGGGATGGTATTCTTGTTTCACCAATGTAGGAAACCTCGGCTCTTATATTTTGGTTACATAATCTTGAACACCTCTAAGTATAATCTTTGGGCAGAATCTGACCAAGATTCTTCTCATAGGCTTGGAGTAGAGATTCCTCATGTTTCTTCAGGGACATACTTTCTCCTAGGCAATCATTTTGGGGCATCACACTAAGTAAAGTGCCTGCCCCTTGTAACCAGGGGGTAAAGTTTGAATAAAAAACATCAGGAAGGAGCATATTGATAACTCAGGGGAACAACTCCAAAATGCCATCTGAAAAGGCTCTTCTATAGACAACTCAGAGCCCAAGTGTAGAAGGGGCCTCTTATGTGCAACCACTGTACAAGCCATAAAAATCTTTGATATTGCCATTTATGATTATAACAAAATTTTAGATGTCAAAGGAAGTCAACAGAGCAATCAAGAACAAAGTGAAGAGAAGCATCTTTGCAGCTTGAGCCTCAAAAGCATATAACCAGGAATTAATTTCTGCTCTCAGTGATAAGAAACAAGGCAAAGGAGAAAAGGGACCTTAGAAGCGATGCCGTAGAGTGAAAAGCATACATTGGCACTCAGTAACCACAGAGATAGAAACAACTGACTCATCCTCTCCAGAAATAACCGTAGATGTAGAATTTATTCTTAAATATATGTTTCGTTGAATTGAAACACAGACATCAAATGTGAGGAGGGGGGCTAGACCTGATAAGTCTAGGAAGACCAGTCAGCTTGATAGCCAGTTGTTAAACTAAAGGACCACAAAGGTGTGTTTTAGTAGTTCTGATATGGGATTACTATCAGTTTATACATATGTATAGATTTTCTTTTGATTATAAACAGCCAGATAGCCAGCAATTAAGGTGTTTTTTCATCTTTATGAAATTCATAGACAAATTCTGACTCAAAATGCACAGTCTACATGAAAATCTTTGATCTCAATCTGTATATATATATATTGTACATGACTGCTAGTAGGTATGAAATGCATTTCAGAATTGAAAACTCATGCAACATAATCATGTGTTTGCATAAGGAATGTTAAATTCTTTCTACTGCAATTTATTAACAGGGGAAAAGACTCAAGCAGTGCCATCTAGACCTTTTCTCTTCTCATTTCTACAAAAGCAGTGCTAAGTAAAATAATAATAATAATAAAAACGGTTTACGAACCAAAAGACTTTACATTCTAGCATTAGGAACACACAAAAAATCTGTCAGCTTGCAAAAGCACAACACATAAAGAAAGAGCAGTGGAATGCATAATGGGGAAATGAGTCACGTTTATATAAAGCAAGACCTGCATTAAATTGGCAACTAAGACAATTTCCATTTTCTATAGGTAACTGTGTTCCAGTTTAATGATTACCTTCATGCTCAACAACAAAAATGGCAATGCAACATTAACAAAAACAGGTCTTACAACATATCTACATGTATATATGTGTATATATAGATCCATATAAACATACATACATATATATGCATTCATATGTTGGAAAACAAAAGGAATAAGCTAATATGTTTTGTTTCCTTCATTAAACCAGTATCTGAGTATTTTTAATTTGGCAACCAAAAGTTAACATATTGAAATAGTAATACAGGGTACTGAGCATTTCTCTATCAGCAAATCAATGCCTACAGTTTTTATGAACCATTGCACAGTTTAACTCGACAATAGTACTGTACCCCAGAACATCAGAAGTTAAGTAGTTGTCACATTGCTTGTCCAATTGCTCTCTTTTTGAAGGAGACAAATAACATTGTCCATTGGTGATTCAAAAACAAAAATGTCTTAAGAAAATGAAAAATGATAAAAATTCCTCCAAGGAGGAAGAAGAAAAAAATAACGAAACCCCACCATGTTGGTTAGGGTGAAATACTAAGTACTCAAAACTGTAGCAATCATGCCAATTGGCTAAATGTACAGAGTACATGTAATGTGAGCAACCATAACTTTCACTGAGCGTGTGTAAATATTAAAACAGATTTCTTAAATATTTTTAACTTCTAATTTGTATTTTATGGTAAGGCAATGTGCTAATTCTGTTTATGGCTTAAATTGATGTGTTATAATATGTAAATAATTAAACATGCTGTAAATGAATAGTCAATAGATACAAATAATTGTTCAGTTTTTTTCTTAATTTTTATTTATTTTTTACAAAGTACAGTTACTGCAGTGCCCCCAGCAGAGTAATTTAAACACCCTTTTGTATAAATGGTTTGGGAATCCCAGACAGAAGGGTTTCAATTTGCTATCACACACACAGTCGCATACAGTCACACACACACACTCAAACACACATTAATCTTTTGCTCACCCACTCTGTCTCTCTCCCCCTCTATGGGAAACACTCTACTGTTTATGTAGTCAATGTAACAACCAGAGATAGCCTTAGAAATGGCAATTGGGAAAAGCAAAGATGATCATTGATAACTTGAGTTTTTATATGTCAGAGTTCAAGAAACCAAAGTTTGCAACTTAAATCTCAGTTTTCAAAGAGTAAAAGTTTGTATAGATGGCACTACAGAAAATAAAAATGTTTATTCCTACCAGCTCCAGAAATGTGTTACACAGAATACATATTAGAAGACTTTTTTTTAATAATAGTATTTTGTCCTTAGGTAGTACTGTTCCTTTCAACCAAAGACTCCAGAATTATTGAAAAACAAAAAAGGAAAGAAAAAAAAAAAAAAACAAGAAAATGGGGGAGGGGGGGAAGGACGCTGCTTCACACCAAAGGTTTAAAAAATATTTTCCAAATGCACTAGGAACATTGTAAAAAAAACAGAAAGGAGTGAACAGAATGCTAATGAAGATACTGCCCTAGAGAAATCCATTTTTTTTTAAAAAAAGCAGCACTTGTAAAAAGCTATTCAAATTTGGAAATTGAAGTAGAATATTTCATAGATATAATGCAAAATTCTGACATAAAATTTTAATTTGCTTAGAGAAGTTTTATTTGTAATAAAGATAAATGTGATTCAAATGATGAAAAACAAAATTTCACGTCCTTTGAGTTCCCAAACCAAATGTCACTCGCCTGTCACATCCTCTAATCTGATGCCCATGTGTGTGTCCTTGCGCCATTTGAAGCAAGTTGACAGTTCCATCAGTTTTGTTAATTTTCTTTTCTTTTCTTTTCTTTTCTTGCTCAATAATTTGAGTTCAGCCATGGTCATTTTAAACATAATTAATTCACACAAAGTTGCCTATAATTTAATTTAAATCTCATAGCTTTAAAATTTTTTTTTGCATGGGTGTTTAAATAGTTCTGTTATGAATATTGTCCCTGCACAGTTCTAAATTGCCATTTTATTTAAAAAAGTGATATTCTAGTTTCTTCACAATGTAGTGATCATCAGCCTTACTATACCTTGTAGCCTTTCTTAATATGCACATAATGCACATTTTCCAATGGCTAGAAAAATGCAAAATACAGTGGATATCATTGCATCTATTTTCATGTCTTTCTAAAAACAGGACTACTAAAATCTCTGGGATACATGAGATAGTAAAAAAAAAATGAGGATTATAAATGAATAGCACATAAGAATTATTTTCTTGAATTTAAACTTATTGCAGCCAGTTTCAGCATGTAAATATATAATAATGTTGGCTAGTGTGTAATTCTTGAACTAAGAAATATAAATAAAAATAAAAAGATTGTGTGTGTGGTTTCATTGTGTTCAGAATATTTCTTGTTTGAATTATATTAGTATGTAGTTAGTATGAGTTATGTTGTAGAATGAGAGCTTTTGTGAAACACGATAAGAAACCTGGGAACTTGGGATCTACTGGTCAGGCAAACTTGAATTTGAGCATTGATTCACCTGTTCCTAGGCGTAAATGTGTAGTGACAACCTGACTCTCAGTTTTCTTATCCATAAAGCAAAGACATAATTTTACTTTTTAGTTGTGAAGGTGAAATGAAATAACCCCAAAGATCTTAGCACAGTGCAAGCTATGTGGTAAGTGGTCTATAAATAGTAGATGATATTATTTTTAATTATCATCATTACAGAAGATTCTGCATATATCTCACAAATGCTATTACCAGATGTAAATCTTCACCAAAATTAGCAAATATTCCCTTAGTTTAGATAGTTCATGTTAAGGATAACTAATTAAAAATTCAGCTTTAATCATGAAAACAAAGGATAAACATGAGGTGTTCATTTATTTAACATTCAACATATATTTGCTGAAGACATTGGGTAATCGCTTCTCGAAAATGGATCTTCATTTAATTCTTACCATATTCCTGAAAGTACAAGAAACTTGAGCTCAGGAAGAATAAGTACCTTGCCAGTGAGAGAGAAAGAGCTTGGATTTCTACCCAGGCTGGACTCACCCCCACATCCTTGAAAATTCTTTCTACCTCATCATTAAAACTGGGGAATAGATTTGTCCAATTCTCATTCATTTGGGGGAAACATTTCCCAAGAAACGTGTCAAGAGGCTGCCATCTGCCAGAGTGTGTGCTAATACTGGAAATACAGTGGCGAACACAAAGTCCCTGCTTTCTTGAATTATGTGGCACCTCTCAAAGGTTGGGAAACTATCTGACTCCAGTGAATCATTTGGTGACAAGCCTAGTGTTTTTCACTCCTACTGACTTTGGAATGTCCAAACAGCATATTTGTAGCCTCTGCCTACTTAAGAGAAAGCCTATCAGAACACAATTGTCCAATAAAGTCACAGACTAAAAAGAGTTACGGTTGAGGAGCAGTAAACGCTACATAAAAGATCCAGCTCTAAAATGGGTAAGACTCAGTTCTTAGGGTCTGCTGTAAATTGTAAAATCTAGGAATATGAAACACCTACATCTGTGCTTGACATCGCTCATGGTAAGTTTCAGCATTTTCTTCCAGCAGAGAGAACACATGTAAGCTCACATACATGTACATACATAAGTGGTGGTGGTGTCAGGGTGTTAGTGTGTATGCATTGAGTGTCCCTATGAGCCCATGTAGGCAGGGGAAGGTGGGAGGGCCAGTAGGAAATGCTACCAGTGATGGGGTTCACAGCTTACAACTAACCTCATAAAGGGAAATTCTCTAGATGTTGTCCCACAAAAAAAAAAAAGACTGAGATCACGCCATTGCACTCCAGCCTGGGTAACAAGAGACAAACTCTGTCTCAAAAAAAAAAAAGAAAAAAAAACTGGCTGGTTGGTGTTGGGAAACTTCCCCCCTACATCTTCCAAAGCTATACTTTCTTAAAGTGGACCCTTTAGATACCCTTTCTCTCTTCTGAAACTTGTTTTAATTCTGATATGTTGCATGCCATTTTTCATGCAGAATATTGCTCTGAGCCATGAAACCCACCTCCCAGAATAATACCAGTTTAACAGGGACAATTCCCATGTTCCCTAAAACCTCTGTGGGCAATAGCCAAATGTGCAAGTCCTCTCTGACCCTCCACACCACAGCATCTCACTACACAGAATAGAATCAAGAATAATCTTGGGATAACAAGTCCCAAAACAATTAGTCTTTTCATCAATGCATTGATTTGTGTGTTCTGGTCTTTTCTCCTCTTTTGTTTCAAATAAGATAGCTAGGTCATTAGTACTGATTATATATTTGGCTTTGGACTTTAGAAATTTTAATTGGAAAGAAACGGAAGCCACTGAGACATGCAGATGAAGCTTAGCTCTCAGGAAAGTGAAAGTGTAAGGGTAAGAGTGAAAGGAGAAGGGGAGCTGTTTCTCAGAGACTGGGTCAGGGAAGAAGGACCACAGGCTCCAGAGCAGTAGAGATATGCAATGTCTTCAGTGATAGAGACCTGGAGAACGGCAGCCTCAGAGCAGATGGCACAGTGACATTTAGGATGCCAGGCCCTGGGCACTGCCCCAGGCATACTGCTAAAGCAGCAGAGTCCTGGGAGCACAGGGCAAGAAGCAAATGGGCTGGGATACCTCAGCAGAAAGGAAATGTGGCATTTCCTATACAGCTTCATTTAAGAAGTTAGGCTCACCACTACACTTCTGTCTGAGACCTGGTGGGTCCCTGGTATCTCCATCCCAGAAAGTGATATGAGAAGCAACAAGATGAATTTGATACCAGAATTTAATATGCTATTCCTAGAAATAGATATCCAAGAGTGTAGAGGTAATGGCTCCAGTTCTGAAAGTTAGAAGACTAATGAGATCCAAAATTCGGGTAGAGGATTAACATATCCCATTATCCTGTCTTGCAAACCCAAATGCATACAGAGGACTTAGTAGGAATTGTAAGCAAATAATAAAGGTCTGGTGTCATACAGTAGGGAGTGGGAGAACCATAGGGAACTGGGATGACATGCTCTAAAGACCCAGCCACTGTTGAGCCCTGGCTGATTGTTGCCTTGAGGAACTGCAAGCCCAATGTTGCCAGATTCATCTTAGATTGAAAAAAAAACCCAAAGCATTGAATCTTCCACTTTCCAGACAAGTACAGAATGGTCAGAGAGATACTGGCAAATCAACTTTTCCCGTGCCCAGAAGTCTACATGGATGTTTCTATAGCTGTCAGCCTTAAGGTGAGGTTGAAGAGGGAGCGTGTTAGGAACTCCCTGAGAGTTTACGTAGACTGAACAAGATTTAGTGCCATTGTAAGTGGAGCAATATCCCTCTCCTGGTGGCTGACACCTTGCAAATGTAAAAAAGTAAAACAGGGCTTTGTTGTGTTTTTGAAAGACAAGAAAGTTACAGAAACATGTTAGTATAAATGGGTACAGAAAATTGCAAACAGAAGTTTACACAGTGTGAACAAAATCTGTTTGGCTCTTAGAGGGCTCACTTTGAGGACCTTTGTCTCTCTCTGAATCAGCCCTTTACCCTCCCAATGTTTCTTGGACTTGCCTTGCATTGAGGTGGGCCTGACTGAGACTAACAGACGAAGCCCTCAGAAGAGGGATTTTAGTGAGAAGCTAAGGGTTACAAAGGGGGTAAGGAATAGCTGGAAGAGCGTTGGAGAGAGACAAGGGGTGGACAGGGGCGTGGGACTCAAGAGTCACTCAGGGAGCCCTGTATTCACTGTATCAACAACTCTGGTGATGCAGAATGGGGCACAAATAATTGAACGATAGAAGTTGCTCACATATTTCCACCACTCTGAGACTCAATGTAGACTGGAGTTTAGTCAATGAACCAGAAGTGCAGAACTAATAGAAGATTATCCAGAAATTTTGGGATAAATCAGCAATGAGGGAAGGAAGGCGCATACAAGTGGGAAGAAGAAACTGGCTCTAATGATAATAATGTATGTATATAGCTGATGAAGAAAACAGTTTGAAAATTGCTAGTCTGCAATGGCGGGCTGAGGAAACCTGGTCTCACCCATTGGTGTCCCTGGAGAAGACCAGGGAAAGAAGGAAAAAGAAAGGGAAGGGGGGCAGAAAGAAAGAAAAAAAGAAGAAAAGGTGAAATTTGGAAACATTTTCAGCACCGGACCATCCCCAACCATGTGCTGTGAGGTTAATTCACACGATAGAGCAAGGTGTGAATTATCACCATATCTCTGCTGCAGAGGACATAAAATGGTGCCACTGGCATTGTATGTCCCACGGGGCTAACTCTAAGTCTCAGGCGCTTCACTCCTTTACTTGACTGCTACCCGATAGACTACTTACTTCTGTTTAGCTTCTGGGGATGCAGCGTTTTTGAGAGTAAAATTAGGAACAAGGCTAAATCTTCAAGAGAAAAAAAGCGGGAGAAGTGTTTATTTCTAAAATCCTATTTTATGTTGACAGTTTTAGATTTTTAAATGTTATTCTCAAAAGCTGAGAACTGCCAAAGTCTAGACATGTTGGTGTTTCCCTCAATTTATTTGGGTGACAGGGGAGGGTCGTTGTAATAAACAAGTGAGTAACTTAAATATGTCTTCTACAAATTTTTGAAAGCCAACTTTATTGTTTGCTTTATCTCTTTTTACATATGGCTGTTGCTCTTCCCTCATTTAAATCTATTTTGAACTTATAAATGCAATACTTCTCAATGTGAAAGATTATGGGTTTTCTTTTCTACACCCCCAAACTAAGCCTTGAATATACTTAAGACAACACAGGGAGAGAAATCATGCTTCTCCCATCATCTGAACAACTAGACATGAGAAAGCTGAAGCTTCCAAGTAAGCAAGTGATTTTGTGAACTTGCAGGCTGATAAAGCTCTCCCGAAAGTTGTGTGAAATCTATGTCAGGGACATGTCAGTGTTCCCGGGTACCTTGATATAGGAGAGGTCCAGGGTAGAGGTCACACTACTCATTCTCTGAGTAGACTAAACTGGACTGAAAAAAATGGAACGGTTGTCCCCTTGCCTCATTCTCTTTACAAGCTTAAGAACACCCTCGGAGGGATCAAAGCTCCATTCAAAGTTGGCGACCTTTCTGAAGTGGCTTGCCAAATCTTTATTTATTCATTTTAATTTCTCATTCCACTTGCCAGGAATTCATTTGAACATTTAGAGAATCTCTCACTATATATAAAACAAAGCTATTGATGCATACAAAGTACAAAATGATTAATAAATAAAAAGCTTTTAAATGTTTAAGGAGCTTCATCTAAAATTAAATGAGGGTATCTTGCCAGTTTTTGAAGGGAGATTTTCCCATTCTGGCTTTGGCAGATAGTAGGGACTCTGGCTCCTGGCTACAGTTTTTATTCCAGGAACAGTCTTGGAGCACTGGGACAGCCTCTTTGGGATCCCTGGTTTGCAGTGGTCAGAAAAAAGCAAATGCTAGGGGAGATTCCCAAGCCCATACAGCACATGCAGAGTTTGGTCGGCTCTCTGGCTTTCAATCTCCCTTTCCAGGATATATTAGTCAGGGCTCTCCAGAGAAACAGAACCAGGAGCATGTGTGTACATTTAGAGATGAATTTACTTATGTGATTATGGAAGACGGCAAGTCCAAAATCTTCAGGGTAGACCAGCAGGCTAGGGACTCAGGAAAAAGTCACCATCCCAGTTTGAAAGCTATCTGCTGCACAAGTTTTCTCTCTCTCTTTGCCTGCCTCCACCATGTAAGATGTGACTTGCTCCCCCTTGCCTTCCGCCATGATTGTGAGGCCTCCCCAGCCACATGAAACTAAGTCCATTAAATCTCTTTTTCTTTGCAGTCCCCGGTAGGTCTTTATCAGCAGAATGAAAAAGGACTAATAACGCTTAGGAATGTACAGAGTTTAATGGAAAACATTCAAAAAATTAATATGCAGTTTCAAGATTAGAGATTCTCCTAATTTCTCTCTAAAAATGGAGACTCTTCCATTATGGGAACTTTTATCCAGGTACTTATTGACCCTCTGCTTCATGTTCCATGTATCTTATTTATTTGCAACTCACAATTTTCTCTTCTCTTGACCCTGACACCTATTAGAGAAAAGGAGAATGAGGAGAATGAAACTCAGACCTAGATATTTGATCTAGGGTATAAATAGAAAAGTCCAAAACTTAATCACAATACTAGCTACAGGCCTTAACTTGCTATATGAGCTCAGAACTTCAGTTCAACCCTCTGAAGTTTAGGTTTCTCATCTATAAAGTAGAAGAAATAATCTTTTGGTACCTATGTGAAAACGATCTGCAAAGTGCAAACGGTATATGCTGCATGTGTTGCTATATGTGTAAAGAATATATGCTGCTACAAATGCAAAGTGTATACACTGTATAGGCTGCTAAGATAATATCAACGTAATAGTCATCTTCATTTTCCGATCTACATTTGTAGTGAACATTTCTTATATTGTCCTGTCTATACTGTGTTGAGGATAATGGCTTACCAAAAACAGGGAGGGTTAGACATGACAGAAGTTCTCCCCGGTATAGACAATAAGGAGATGTGTTGCCTGAAAATAAGTGCAAAACAATAATAAAATTGAATGCAAGTTAGTCTTACCACTATAATCCCTCAATGGTCAACAGTTTCAGAGGTAAAATACCACTTCCCCCAATAAGTCACACTTCCTCATTGTCCCACCCACACTTTGGAGAACCATCCTTCTCCACTCATAATCCTTACTAGGGCTTCAGAACTGCCACACAACTCAGGCCTGACCGATTAATTTAATCTATCTCACCTGGCCACAGGGGATTTGTTGAAAAATAAGAGACCAAGTCAGTCTCATCCACTGCCTGCAATCCTAGGACTTCCGTGTGCATGGAGGATATGCATTTATTACAGCTGGATTTAAGGATATGGCAGGACATAAGAGTGACACTCCTGGCAGCTATCTGCCAGCACAAGAAGAGTGTCTGCCTGGGGACTGAGCCAACACAAATGAGAGCAGAGACAAGAAATGGAAAGAGTAAGACCATGTCCAGATGGTTTCATTGGATCACATGGAGACACCTGTGCCTGTGCTTTTGAGAATATGAAAGGTAGAAACTAGTTTTATTTTGGTATATTTACTGCTTGCACTCTTAGAATATAACTGAGACAAAAGTCTTTGTTAAAAGGAGTTTGGCTTACATTGGGAGGCATGCTAGTGGAAGGTTAGCTCATGTCAGAAGTAAAGTGTCCCATGTGACCCAATGAAAAAATCTTGAGTTCTAGTGCAACACACTTCTGAGCCTCAGTTTCCCCACTTACAGAGAGAGAGAGAGAGGCAAAAATAGAATAGATGATTGAAAGATAACTCAAACTTTTCTTCAAACTTGAAAAATTTCCAAGCCTAACTCAGGCATAACTTGGTACACGAGGGGAATTCTGGAAACTGTTTCAGCTTTGAAAACAGAAGAAAGACCTTGAATCACCTGCCAAAACATATAAATTAAATATGCAAAACATAATTTCTATAATACATTATGGCACTGGATTGACTATAGGGAAATCCTGAGGTAATTAACATGACTAGCTGCCACAGCATCTCCTTTTTGCCATTACAACTACATTTTGATGTCAAAAGCACGAGTCTTCTGTATTTACATTCGTTCTGTTAATGCATTATAATTACAGATGTAATCAAAAAGAGAGGTTTGATTTTTCACCTAAGTGACACCTTTAATCACTTCTGAATGAGGTATGACTCCAATTAGAAGTACCTCAAAAAAATCATGCCTAATAGTATCAGTTATCAGAATTACAAATAGAAGTCCTTTATTTCAATGCCATTTCCCTTTAGTCTATTTTCCTAAGGAAAGACAGTTTCCTGCACGTTGTGGCAAAGGGTAAAATTCTTAGGACTGAATGTTTTCTTGGTTAAAATGAATTCAAACTGTTTTCGACTCCTTACCAAATGCCAAGTAGTATAGAAGATGAGAAGTGATTAAGTCTCCAAACCTGCCCACAATCGATTTAGAATGCAATGGAGGATGCAGATGGATGAGTTAGCCCTTAAGGAATCAGTAGACAAGCAGAGAAAGGGAAGCACATATCATGCAAGAGAAATTGCCTGAGTGACTATAAAGTCTGGGAGATGGAAGGAGAGATATTAAATCTGCAAATGTAACCAAGTTAAGATGAGGTCATACTGGGATAGGGTGGGCCCTAATCCAAGGATTGTTGTTCTTCTAAGAAGAGGAAATTTGGACACAAAGACACAGAAGGAAGATGGCCCTGTTAAGACAAAGACAGAAATTGGAGTTGTGCTACCACAAACTAAAGAATGCCAAAAATTGCCGGCAACCACTAGAAACTAGGAAGACACAGAGAAACACCCTCTCCTAAATCTGTAGCGTTTGGCCCTGCTATCCACCACGGGAAGGGGATGTCCCTGGAAGCTACTGATTCCAAAGCGACGGGCAAAGAGAATAGGTCTAAATTCTGCATACTGCCTGTAGCAGAGCTTTCTCAGCTGACCAGCAGATCCATGAGCCAAGAACAAATACTTGCTGTTTTAAACTACAAAGATAGGGAATTGTTTGCTATAGCACATTATTGCATTTTAAAAAACAAGCTGTTACACTGAACTAAGTACTTTTCCCTTCGCTTTTAGCTTCTTTTCTCACAATTACCTACTTTCAGTTTTCTCTGACTTCCCTGAAGCAGCAGCTTTATCTGAGAGTCAACTTTTCTTCCTTACCTGATGATTCAACATCCTATCATAGATGCTTAAATACTTCAAAACCCCTCACTTCCACACACCAGAATGGAAAGAAAATGTTTTCCTGAAGCTGTATGGCAACATGGTATCTGAGATAAATCCCGATACACTTTATTATTTTTGTTCATTTAAATGCATTTCTCCCGAAGTTAGAACTTTGGCAGAAGTAACCACAGTAACAATTCTCTGTGGATCATATGCCTAGCTTGTGCCTAGCATTATGGCTTGTGCAGGCAACAGCTCAACCAGTAATCAGCAGATAAGTATGTGAGTGACTGAATGACTGCGATTGCTTTTATTTTAAGGCAGAAAATACATTAAAATATCCAAGGTGTCCGTTTTGGAATAGATTTTAAACATTGAAAAGGAGGTTCGTTGTTCAAATGGCAAGGTATGTGCTTTATAGAATTTTCACAACTTCAGTGGCCAAGGGAAGTAGGGAATATAAAATATTTTCAACAGAAGTAAAGAGTCATGGATAACAGCAAGGGCTTCAGCATCACAATCTCTAGAACTGAAGTCCTACCCCTTATGATATGAGTCCTTGAGCAAAGTACAGAACCAGTCCTTGATTTCCTCTCCTCATGTGTAAACAGATGATGATAAATATCAATACCAATTTCATAAATTTCTTTCTGAGGATTGTATGATTTAATTAACGTTGAATATTCAGCACACAAAGTGGTCACTAAATAAATGCTAGCTAGTATTATTGCTGTTATTTATTGTTTTACTATATTTCAGATTCAGATCATCTTATAGATGGAATACTTGTGTCTCTCTGAAATTCAGACGTTGAATACCCCCCAGTGTGATGGTATTTGGATGTTGAGCCTTTGGGAGATAATCAGGGTTAGTTTAGGTCATGAAGGTGGAGCCTTCATGGTTGGATAGGTGGCTTTATAAAAGGAAGATGAGAGAGAATTCTACTCTCTCCCCGTGCACAGATGGATAAAAAGCTGTCTGAGGACATTGTTGAGAAGGCAGCCATCTATAAGCTTGCAAGAAAGCTCTCACCAGGAACTGATCTTGGAAATTCCAGTCTCCAGAACTGTGAGAATATAAATTTCTGTTATTCAAGCACTCTCATCGATGGTATTTTGGTACAGCAGCCCTAGCCTGCTGAAGCAGATTTCATTCCTTTTTCATTCTCCCAGCTAGCACATTCTTTATGACACTGAATACTTCTTTAATCATTAATCTTAGAGTTCCTTAGCGTTTGCTTTCTCAGTCATTCATCCTAGAGCTTTCTATAATCTTTCTATGATTTAAAGCTCTTTAAGGTTTAAGTAACAGAAACTCAACTAAAATTTACTTATGCCAAAATAGAGATTTATTTGCTTATATAGGTAATTGGGAGAAATTATTTTGGTCCCTTTTCTCTATCTACCCTGTTTTTTACTCATCTTCCATTTGCTCAAGAGAGACAGAGGTGCTAAACTAATTGCTCAGATTGTAAAATCATAAAGGGCCTTGTTTGCTGGCATCCCAAAGTGACTATCAGCCACACTGTATACATGGTCGCTCTGTACACAGTAGACGTATATTTCTTAGAAGAGTGATATGTTGGATTCAGTGAGTAATGAAGGGATAGGATATTAAAATTTTATTTTACTGCCAAGGACAAACCAATTAATCCATTAAAAAGGATGCCACTATTCCTAATGAGTGGGACCTAGGAATAGAAAAAAATACATCCATTGTATAGAATATAATTTATTGCTCTGAGGATATTAATCAGTTGTCTGAGAGGCCAAACTAAATGGCAATACATTTAAGTAAAAGTAAGAAAGAGTTCAGTTAGACAAGAGCAGCTGCAGTCCATCTTCTCCCTTAAAAAAAAAAAAGGCTCAGAATTTACTCCTGCTAGTGAATGTGAAATTTCTGATATTAGTAAACAATTAATCAATATCAACTTGTACCAGCATTATTATAATCACCAGCATTATGCTAGTAACCTGATAGGATCCATAAATTGAAAAGACAATAGCCCCAATTCTTACCCCAGCCCTTGAGGAGCTATGTTCTAGAGTAAGATCCTTACTGGTGATATTCCTGTCAAAGAACCTCCTCTAAAATTTACAGCTTAGAATTTCATGTTTTGCAGCTGTGTGATGTAGCAACTAGTTTGACATAATTTACTGCATCAGTGTTCGTGACTGGGGAAATGACACCTCTCTTCTGACATGATCAGGACAAGAGCCCAGCGTTAGATTCACTCAGGACTGATTAATCACTAGACCAGAGTAGCTTTTCCTGGAGGTGGAGCCTTTTCATAGAGCTTTCCATGACAAACTCCTTAAGTGGGTGGCACTTTAGTTTTTGGAAGATCAGCCTTGGGCAAGTTAATGCTTACTCTGATTTGCAGTATTTTGCTACAAACAGAATTGCTAAGACAAACTATATGAATGTTTTTGAGAATTTCATGCATTTCACTGCACCGTGCTTTTTATCCTCTGTAAATGATAGTACCTGCTTACCCAATTCTCTCTAACACTGTTACAGTTTTGCTCATCTTAAGGCATTTTCCAATTTGTTATGCAGGAAAAGACAACCATTTTCTTTTGCACTTATTTGATTGTTAGTGAGATTAATTTTTTTAATGTTTACTGCCCATTTTTATTTCTTCTTTTGTGAGCTGCCCAGAAGGGGCAAATTTGAAAATAGATACATTTCTGGGCTACCAGGTTAAACAGAGTTGAGCTCAGCAAAGTGACAAGCACCTTATAATTGAACCAATACCCCCAAATGATCTTTCCTGAAAGATGTTTTTAAAAACTATTATTTCTGATTACTTCTGGCAAAGTCCTTTGCTTTTCTCCTTCTACTAATGAATGATCAAAAATAGCAACATGCCTGTCTTTGTCAATCAGTGTGTTTTATTGTTCTTTTCCCAATGATTTTTAGGTACATATTATAGGTATGTATCTGGAGATACTGAAATTTTCATCTTAGGTTGTGGAATAATGAAAATGCTGGGGAAATAGACTTAGATTCTTGTCAAAATTCTTTTAGAAAAAATTCCACAGTCACAAAAGGACTGTATTGATCCTTGGTACTTAACCTAGTCTGCTATCACTCCACTACTTCCTTTGTAATACAATCTGGCAATTATAGACTATAATCACCAATATTCTATTTAGTCATGGAGACCACATCTAATGAGAATCAAGTTAATACCTGAGTTTCTAGATAAGAGGTTTTTCAAAATTTACCTGCTGGTGAGTCACTTGCATCTCAATCACCTGGGTTTGTCCCATTTCTTATTTATCAAACCATGGTCTCTGGAATGAAAACCTCAAGAAGGTTCATTTTTTAAACAAGTCGGGGTTATTCTGTTACTGTTCTCTAAGACATTTAATCATTACCCCTCTTTCTTTGGGGATGGGAGCAAGCATTAGAGTGACTCAACTTTGATTTCAGCCTCTCATAGATTTTGCTGTGGTATTTACGCACTGATCATGTTAATTCACTTGTTAACTCAAGTAAAGTGAGAAAAGGTGGGGAGGGGGTGATGTGAGAGACTCAGCTGTGGAAAGAAATTAACTATTAATGATCCAGAAGGTTTGGATGAACAATATTCCCCAGTCTTGCCAAAAATCCAAACCAAAACAAAAAACCCAGAGCGTTTCTTATTTAAGAGTGCCTTCACTTAGCTATTTTAAAAAGGTCTGGTCAACTGAAAAACATCTTTGCACAAGTCACAAAGAACAATGTCTCAAGTATAAAACATGTTGTGTCCTGGCTGGGCTCAGTGGCTCATGCCTGTAATCCCAGCACTTTGGGAGGCCTAGGCAGGCATATCACGAGGTCAGGAGATGGAGACCATACTGGCTAACACAGTGAAACCCTGTCTCTGCTAAAACTACAAAAAATTAGCCTGGCGTGGTGGCACGCACCTGTAATCCTAGCTACTCAGGAGGCTGAGGCAGGAGAATCACTTGAACCCAGGAGGCAAAGGTTGCAGTAAGCTGAGATCGTGCAACTGTACTCCAGCCTAGGTGACAGAGCGAGACACCGTCTCAAAAAAAGGTTGTGTTCTAAGAGTCGGGATAGATGGGCTTAGAGCCAGGACACATCTGGATATGAATCCCAGATTCTCTCATTAACTCAGTGGCTTTGCTTGAACAACTTTCTGAGCTACTTCATTATCTGTAAAATGTGGCTAATACTTATTCTTCCTTGTAAGATTATAAATATTTGTAAATTTTCTAGCCTTTGATAGTCATTTAGTAAAGCCCAAGATAGCAAGTGATTAATCAAAATATGTACTATGTCCAAGGTCAAAGAATATATATAGCATGACATCAAGTTGCAGGATCTTGTAATTGGTAGATTTTACTTATTTAATATAGGACTATCTGATAGGTCTTTTGTACTGACCCCAAAGATGAGAAACAAGAGCAGGTATCAAGGCTTTTCCCCCTCATCTCAGGTTATATGATAATTCTCAGATTCTATGATAATTGAATTATCATATAATCCGAGATGAATATATTGAATTGCTAGAAGCAAATTCCAGATTCAAAATTGTTTAAATTTTGTTGTTTTTGTTGTTACTGATTTTTTTTTTCCTCTGGAAAAGACAAACTGGTTGATCCAATAAAAAGAAAGCCACTATTCCTAATGATTGGGCTCTAGTAGTAGAAAAACAAATAGAAAAAAACCTCTACCTCTGATGTAAAAAATGCAGAGAATGACCTGGGAAAAAAACCCTGCTTTTGATGACAAAGTATAGGCAAAGATTCTGAAAGGATTTTGTATGGAAGTGCTGCAGTGCACATCCAATTCACATGAAGCTATGAGGCCCAACTCAACTCCTTAACTTTCCACACTCAGAGTAAGCAATGGAATAGAGCCCACCAGGAGCCCTCTCTCATGTGTGCAAGTGGGACTGTCAATTGAGGTCCCCCACCTTCTCCACCTCCAGAGTGGTTTGTGAAGCAATCAACCAATCACTGTCCCCTCAATAATTTGCTGTTGGGTGGACATGTCACCCACAGACCACTTGAGTTCTTCAGGGGAGAATGATAATGGAATTTGAGAGAAAGATCTTTCCTTTCTTGGTAGAGGACAGAGAGAGATGCCTGATAGCACTGTTTAGTTCCTATAATCAAATATTACAAAAGCCCAGGACTCTTCAGTTACATAGTAAATAAATTCCTTTTTTCTTCTTGAGCTAAGTGGATTTGATCCACTAAGAGTCTAATTTCACTGGTCTGAGATACCAGGTTAGAAAGAACTCAAACCAACTTTGTCCTCTCACTTTCCTTGATTCTGCCAGCTGACTCAGTGGTCTTCAGCAATGATTGGCTGTTTTTGAGCATTTTACAAAAATGTGCCAGGTTGTTGCTGCTGCCATTGTTATCACTGGTGTATTAATATGAGGCTATGACTGTCATAACTGTGGTTTCTATCCCACTAATTTTGACCTGACCCTAGACATCCATACCTACAGGCATTTGAGAAGCCTAGGTGAGTGTTAAAGCACACAGCCAGCTGGAAGGGCCATAAACCAGACTAGCTTTCTGAGAAAGAGCCTGCCAGGAATGCTGCTACAACATATTGTGTGAACAGCTGGCCTCAGCAGTAGCGAGAATCTATCAGTAAAGAAGATGGAGAAATAGGTTTGCAAGCAACAGTTTGGGATCAAGGGAGTCCGGAGGGCAAAAACCTTTGCATATACCCCCACTTACCTTTTCAATGGAATCTTGATGAAAGGAGCCCCAGCCCATCTAGCTATGAGAATGGAATTTGAGGTCTGCTGTAAAGCCCACCTCCAATTTGAATGGAATTCATCTAATTCCAAATTTAAATGATGATTCACTCTGTATTTGGACCTCTTCCATTGAGCAGGCTGTGCAACCTCCTTGGATGCCAGGCTAAGTGGAGGACTTCCAGGTTGTGTCTTTCTTCCTGCCTCCACCCCCTCCATTCTTAAAACTTTTCCTATCAGAAGTGACCTCCTAGGTCACTGGGACTTAGTCCACAGTCCTCGAGAGAATCATAAGGCAGGATAGCAAAGGAGACAAAACCAGACAGACTTGGGATTGAATCTTGATTTTCCTTCTTCCTTCCTCTATTCTTTCCTTCATCATTCATGAAACACCTATAATGTGCCAGACACTGTATTAGATACTAGGATGCAGGAATCAACTTTACAAACCACAGTCTTTGTTCTATTGAAAAACAGAAGTACATACAATGATTGAACACCTTCAACAATTTTTTGTTTAGGCCAACACATTTTATCTGTCTTAGCCTCAGTGTCCTCGTGTAAAATAAAGGATAAAATGCCTACCTTGCCTAACTGAAGAAGGTATGGGAGAGCTTGGAGCATAAAAGATGAAGGATTTGAGATTAAAAATAGGCATTTTTTTAAAAAAAAGATTGTTAAAGTTGGTGACTATTACCCAGCAACCTCCATGTGTTTAATTCTGTGGTAGTAGGAGATAAGTAGAAGAAAATCATTGAACCTGTTGACCTCATCTGCTCTTAGTCTCCTGAAGCCTCTTCTGTAAAAGGGTGACAGTCCTCTTTCTCACAGTGGCTAAGAATTATGAGTCAGTTGAAAATAAATAAATAAAAAGCAAACATTTTAAGTATCCTTTGCAAATTGAAAGCAGTGGTTCTCAAGTGGAGATAATTCCTCTTCCCCCACCCCACCCATTCAGGGAACATTTAGCAGTACCTAAAGAGATTTCGGGTTGTCACATCTGATAGGGGAGAGTGCTGCTGCTGGCATCTACATGGTAAAAGGTTGTGGATATTGTGAAACTTCTGCAATGCAGAGGACAGCCTGGCCCACCTCTCTCCAAACACACACCAAAGAATGATGAGGATCTAAATGTCAAAAGCATCAAAAGTTGAGAACCCCTGCTGAAAAGCACTATGGAAATGCAAATTAATGTTATTCCAATTAGGCCTGGATGTGTGAAACCAAACATAGAGGAGAGAGAGCACACAAAGTGGGCAGCTAGCAAATTCTCAGAGGAAATACTTCCCTCAAAGATCCTGAAGTCTTGTTGAGGAAATACAACTCTCACGAGGAAATAATTTCTAGAAGAAAACAAAGACATCTCATACCAGTGTAAAATACTTGGATGGAAATCAGAAGATAATTCTTCCAGATCTGCTACTGACTTTTCATATGACCATTGACAAAGCTATTTACCCTCTCTGGAATGCTAAATTTGCCATTGAAAATGGCCTAGAGAGTTCTGAAGTCAGAGTTCAACATTAGCATTTCATTTTCAATTATAATCACCAGTTTGTGAGAGATATAGTAAGATGGGCATGGACTTCTGAATGTGGTATCACAGATTCAATATCTTCCACATATTAGGTGGAAAATCTCAAATAAGTCACTGAAGATCTTTGAGACTCAGTTTTATTTTCTGTAACTGGGAGATATAATAAATACTTTTCAGTAAAGATCTCGGCACATAGTAGCTATTTTTTCTGCTGGTTATATTATCATTATTATTGTTATTTGAGACAAAGTTTTGCTCTTATTGCCCAGGCTGGTATGCAATGGTATGATCTTGGTTTACCGCAACTCTGCCTCCCTGGTTCAAGGGATTCTCCTGCCTCAGCCTCCCAAGTAGCTGGGATTACAGGCATATGCCACCATGCCTGGCTAATTTTGTATTTTTAGTTGAGATGAGGTTTATCCATCAGGCCAGTCTCAAACTCCTGACCTCAGGCGATCTGCCCGCCTCAGCTTCCCAAAGTGCTGGCGTGAACCACTGTGCCTGGCCCTGGTTATTATATTATTATGAGCTCTGGGGAATATTTAAATCTTTTCATGGGCATGCATGCTTCCACAGTCTGATCAGTAAAGAGACAGCGAGGGTCGTTCCATAACGAGAGAGTTCAATCTCCTAGGAAGCCTCTTAGTGTAAACCAAAGACTTTTCTGACTATACATCATGGGAACGTTATCACTCTTCAGAAAGCTCTGTCACTCCATCTATGAAGTACAATGATTATTGTCCAAAAATAACAATCGAAAGTTATGTGTATATTTTTAATATTTCAATTTAAGTCTTCACTTTCTGTTTCCTATCACTGTACCCATCTGCAGAATATTTTCACCTTCTGCATCTCTAGGTCCAAAGAGGAACAAATCTTGTCTTCAAAAATCAACCTCAGGATCCTCCTTATTAACACCAATTCCAGGAAATAGGTGAGAAGAAAATTAAATGAAGAAATCTAGTATAATAAAGAGCTGACTCAGGAATTAAAAACAAAAGAGAAAACAGGCCCTTCCTAGATTGAAATGGGGGGTGGCAGCTTGGGGAAGACTTGTGTGGGAGGAGAGAACTTGTGGAAGCAGCTATGGTGTATGTGACATACAAAACACAAAAATGGGATGCAGAACACGGAGCTTTAAACAGTATTAGTTTTTGGATATCAATGAAATCAGTACATTGACAAGTAGTTGCACTTCCGGGTTCATTATGGCACTACTCACAACAGCCAAGATGTAGTGTAGACCCAAGTGTTCATCAGTGGATTAATGGATAAGGAAAACATGGTATACATGCACAATGCAATATTAATACTTCTCTGCCTTTAGAGAGAAGTAAATCCCATCATTTGCAACAACAGGGATGCATCTGAAGGCCATTAAACTAAGATAAATGAGTCAAGTACCAAAGAACAAAGAACACATGATATCACTTATATGTGAATCTTAAAAAGTTACACTCACAGAAGCACAGAGCAGGACAGAGGTTACCAGGAGCTAGAGTGGGCAGGGGCAGGGGTAAAATGGGAAATTTTACAAGGATGAATTGTACAGTGGTGAAGTCTGGGTTTTTAATGTACCTGTCACCCAAATAATGTATTCAATAGATATTTTATCCCTTACCCCTCACCAATCCTCCCCACTTCTCTCCAATGTCTACTATACTGCTCCATATGCCCCTACATACTCAATGCTTAGTTCTGTCTTGTAACTGAAAATATGCAGTATTTGATTTTCTGTTCCTGAGTTACTTCACTTGGGATAATGGTCTCCAGTTCCATCCAAGTTGCTACAAAAGGCACCATTTCATTCTTTTTCTGTGGCTGAATAGTATTCCACAGTAGAATTCCACAGAAAATTCCATACATTTTCTTGATTCACTCACTAGTTGATAGGCACTTAGGTTGATTCTATATTGTGAATTGTGCTGTGATAAGTGTGTGAGTGCAGACGTCTTTTTGATATAATGACTTATTTTCTTTGGGTAAATACTGAGTAGTGGGATTGCTGTATCAAATGGTAGATCTACTTTTAACTCTTTCAGAAATCTCCATACTGTTTTCTATAGAAGTTGAACTAATTTACATTCCCACCAACAAGGTATAAGCATTCCCTTTTCACTTCATCCATGACAATATCTATTGTTTTCTGATTTTTTATTAATGGCTGTTCTCACTGGGGTAAGCTGATATCTCATTGCTGTTTTAATTTGCATGTCTCTGATCAGTGATGTTGAGCATTTTTTCACGTTTGTTGGCTGCTTATATGTCTTGTTTTGAAAAATGTTCATGTCATTTGCCCACTTTTTAATGAGATCATTATTTATTTATTTATTTATTTATTTATTTATTGCTGATTTCTTTGAGTTCCTTGTAGATTCTGGGTATTAGATCTATAGTTGGCAAATATTTTCTGTCACTCTGTATGTTATCTATTTACTCTGTTGATTATTTGTTTTACTGTGCATAAGCTCTTCAGTTTAATTAAATTCCATTCATTTATTTTTCTTTTCTTGTTGTTGCATTTGCTGTTGGGGTCTCAGTTATAAATCCTTTGCCTAGGTTAATATCCAGAAGAGTTTTCCTAGGTTTTCTTCTAGAATGTTTATGGTTTCAGATCTAATTTTGAAATCTTTAACCTATCTTGAGTTCTTTTTTTGCATCTGGTGAGAGAGAGACAGATCCAATTTAATTATTCTACATGTGACTGTCCAATTTTCCCAGGACAATTTATTGAATAGAGTATCCTTTTGCTTGTGTATGTTTTTGTCTGCTTTGTAAACATTAGTTGGTTGTAGGTATTTGGCTTTATTTCTGGGTTCTCTATTATGTTATATTGTTTTATGTGTCTACTTTTATACCAGCACCATGCTGTTTTGGTTACTATAGCCTGGTGGTATAATTTGAAGTCAGGTATTATGATGCCTCTAGATTTGTTCTTTTTGCTTAGGATAGCTTTGGCTACTTTGGACCTTTTTTGGTTCATCTTTTTTTTTTTTGAGTACTATTCCATTGTACTGATATGCCACATTTCATTTATCCACTTAATGGTTAATGGATATTTCGATTGTTTCCATGTTTTAGCTTTTATGAATAATAGTGGTATGAATATTCATATACATGTTTTTATATAAACATAGGTTGCAGTTCTCTTTAGTATATACCTATGTTTAATATGTTGAGTAATGGCTAAATAATTTTTCATAAAATGGTACTTTATTGTTGTTTTAGTTTGCATTTGCCTAATGATTAATGACATTGAACATCTTTTCATGTGTTTATTGGCCATTCATATCTTTTTAGAGAAAAGGTTTAGTCAAATTCTTTACCCATTTTCTAATTGGGTTATTTGCTTTTTTATTGTTGAGTTGTAATAATTTTTATATACTCTGATTACAAGTCTCTTATTAGATATAATTTGAAAATGTTTTCTTCATTTTTGATGGTATCTTTTGAATCACAAAAGTTTTGAATTTTGGTGAAGTACAATTTATCCATTTTCATTTTGTCATGTGCACTTCTGGGGCCATATCTAAGAACCATTGCCTAACCCAAGATCATGAGGTTGTATTCCTATATTTTCTTGTAAGAGTTCACAGTTTAACTCTTAACATTTTTTGTTCTCTGATCTATTTTTACTTAGTTTTTGTATATGGCATGACATACAGATCTAACTTCATTCATTTGTATGCAGATATTCAGTTGTTCCCCATCACCACTTGCTGAAAAAATAAGTCTTTATCCATTGAATTGTGTTGAAACTCTTGTTAAAAATCAACTGACCATAAATATAAGGTTTATTTGTAGCTGCTCAATTCTATTCCATTGATTTATTTCTAGATTTATTTTAGTGCCACAAAGTACTGTAGCTTTTTAGTAAGTTTTAAAACAAAACAGGTGATTTCCCCAACTTTCATTTTTTTACAAGATTATTTTGATTATTCTGTGTCCCACGCATTCCAATATAAATTTTAGGTTAAGCCTGTCAATTTTCTTTTCAAAAAAGCTAGGTGGGATTTTGATAGAGATTGTATTGAATCTATGTATCAGTTTGAGGATTTTTGTCATCTTAAGTGTTCCTTTCAGTAAACATAAAATGTTATTCCATTTATCTATCTTTAAATTATTTTAATATTTAGTAGTTGTCAGTGTACAAATCTTGCATTTCTTTTGCTAAATTTATTCCAAAGTATTTCATTCTTTTTGATGCTATTATAAATACATTTTTTCATAATTTCATTTTTATTCATGGCTGTCAATTATCTCGAAGCTACTGTGGTTACAAATAACAGAAACCTGTTCCTATTATCTCACATATGAATGGTTTAGTATTTATTGTTGTAGTTAAGATTTCAGAATAATCTCCCAGAAACTAAAGGCAGGAGATGCTTTACGATGAATCAGGAGAGGGAAAGGCATCAGACAGCACGGTGACCACTCTTTCTCTTTCTATGGAAACTTATAAACTCACTTCTTTACTTTTTGTTCCATTTTGTGCAGCTCTGTGAACGTAATTTTAAAAGACCACACTCACAACTCACAAGTTTAAATACCCTTTAAGTTCAAATACTAAAAGAACTTTTCAAATTCTTTGAAAATGAATTCCAAACTCTCAGAAGAGAATGTAATGAGTCCAGATTGCTCAGCTTTCTCTCCTGGCCCAGATAAAGTTATTCAGAGAGCCACTTCCAGCAACTGACAGAGAGAATGGGGTTGTGTTTTTGCCTAAAAGGTGGCTATTATGACACACTATGACTGTTTCTCATCTTACCTTTCTTTTTCAAAAAGTGTCCCACCCTTTTCTTCCCTAAGCAATTGAAAAACTGATTCCATTAGTTTCAACTGTTTCAAGTACAAAAAGAACTGTTTCAGCCAAGGAAAGCGGTGAGATTGGAAAGAGCCTATAGCAGTTTTCTGGGGCAATCCAAGAGCCTGCAGATTCTGATGAGGCTCACACACAGGGCAACTGGATGAGGTCTGCTATCCCTTGGAGTTATTGATGGACAGAAAACCAGTTCTGTTTGCTTCTGTAGCCCAGCAGTTCACACATTAAAGTCACTGCTATTAGTCTCTCTCAGAGCAGTGTCCAAATAATGTAATAACAGTTATTAGCCTTTTCTAAGTTATTGCATTTTTCTAATTCCTGGCAAGAAGCCCATGTCCTGAAGCAGAATTCAACTTTTAAACACTGGACTGATTGTCTTATTTTAAATAATGGATTTGCCAATAAATACAAAGAAACTTTATGATCCTTAAAGAATCATTCACTTATCTGTTTTAAGTATTTGGAGTTTAATGCTCTTGGCCGAGTAAATCAAACCAGGGGCAATGATTTCTCTACAGGTGTCCGAAGAAATAGTAAAACCACATTTCTGCCTTTTGAGTTCACTGTCTATGGAGTTCCAGTAAATCTAAAGGAACATTTTCAGCATCAGAGAAGGTTATAGCTATGAAAGTTACCTGGTAGAGTATATTTGTAAAGCACGGAGGGTGCATGTGCTGTACAGTAAAAGGATAATGTGTATTATCCTAAATGTCTCATCATGGCCTGTAATGACATTAGATCTCTTCTCAGTGACATAATTAGATCCAAGTATGCCTGACTAATATTGAGAAAAGTGACTTACCTTTTCTTACTCTTTATTTCTGGTATATCAAAGGATCATTTGAATGTAGAAAGGTACTACATGTAAAACATTTTGAATTTATCATAAGACATATAATGTGCCCACCTAGAGTAGAGATGATAACATCCTCTTTCTCACCCCCATTTCTCTTTTGTAACAAACGTCCTGTTGTAGCCTAGAAAGGATGAACTTAATCTCAGGCCCACAACTTCTCTCTCTGTTGAAGACAGAGGTATGTACTTGAACTAACCTGAAACTTTCACACACTCTCTTTTGATAATTTGGAATTGAAACACAGAAACTGATGCAAGGCTGCCAAAATGAAGGATCACGTAGACTACATAGGAGTTTCCATTGTTGCAAGAGATGGCCATATGCATGTAGACGAATGCACAGGGAAGCCGATCTTAAAAAGAAAAAGATTAAATCAATGTCTGCAAGATACCAATGTAGAAAGAAAAAAAACAGTGGAGAGAAAATGCTTGAGTAGTTGGCACATGTCCTCATAAATTATGGGGCTCTATTTATCAAGTTTTACAAACTATCCAGGACTCTTAGTATATACCTCGCTTTAGTAAGTTAGCATGAGTCAGTTTCTATTTCTTGCTATTGTTAGCTTAAGAATTTCCTATTTCTTCATCTTAAGACAAATGGATAGTAACTGAAGATTCATTAGAACAGAAAAAGAACAAAAATATAGTAGTGGCCAAATTGGGGCACTGCCATTCAAAATAACTATGCACAGAACTGGCAATCATAGCCAAAGAGCTTTCACAGACACTGCAAAATTTAACTGCCATACCATTCTATATAAGCAAAACTCATTTTATAGATAAGAATAAGGAGGTGTAGAAAGGTTAAATAATCTCTAAAACCACATAAATCATATGTGACAGAAATAGAACGACACTGGAGTCTTCGGACTTCTACACTCCTGCACCTTCCACAGCATATTCTGTAAGATGAAGAAGATACACCCTGTGACCAAATCCCAGTTTCATAAAAGAAGTTCCTGGTATATTATCAATTAGAATTGTTAACCAAGTCCTCCAACAATGCCCTAATTGTTCCTAGCTTCACCAATCATTAGCATACATGAATCCGTGTCTCAGTCTTTGTTTGTTAAATGCATGCAGAGTGGAGGTAGAGATTAGAGATGATGAATGAAAACAACCCAGCACAGTGCCTGGCAGCCAGCAAAGTTGTACCCAATACATGCCCATTACTATATAGGACTACACTTTCTAGGCAAACAAAGCCACGAAGAGATGGATTCAATAGTGTCATTCTCCTACTCTGCTTCCCTCAAGTTTCACAGGTTACAGATAGACCAGCAGAGCAGTACAGTGGTTGAGGCCTTCAGAAAGGGAAGCCTCTCTGCCTAGTGAGTGGGCTTTGTGAGTTTATACCTCCAATCTCCAGAATTGATTGTCTTACCTTTAGAATTTTATCTTCTATGTTTCTGCTCACAGCTCCTCCTTCTCCTCCTTTATTGAGTCTTGGCTTGGTAAACAACAAAAATTCTTAGTTTTCCATTTGCTTGTTACACATGGCCTGACTTTGGTCTCATTTTTTGTGTCCCAGATAAATTTCCATCCAAAAGGACAAAGTTGGGACTCCACTCCTCACCCACATAAACCCTTCACTAACATTTTCACCAACCCTATTCTTTAATAAAGTAACTTTTACAAACAATTTTATAGCTACCAAACTATTACATTTATTTATTTATTTAGAGACAGGGTATCGCTCCACCACCCAGGCTGGAGAGCAGTGGTACAATCACTGCTCACTGCAGCATCCACCTCTTGGGCTCAAGGGATCGTCCCACCTCAACCTCCTAAGCAGGGGGACTGCAGATGCATGCCACCCCACCCAGCTAATAGTTTTTTCTGATTTTCAGTTGAGACAAGGTCTCACTAGGTTGACCAAGCTGATTTCAAACTTATGCAATCTTCCCTCCTCAGCCTCTTATTACCTTTCTCATAGCACCTCTATTCTTCATTTTATTTTGTAATGTTATATTCTGATCACCTTCAAGCCTACCCAAACCACATAGTTATTGTAAGTATTTTGCTTTACCTTTTTGGAACTTTTCCTCTTTCTACCCCCTAAATATTATATAAAGAAAGTTCCTACTAGGAAAGCATTCCAAACTTGCTCATTATTTACAGTTCAGCTTTCTCTCCCTTTCTGTAAATTGCTTTGCCATTTTTATTCTGTTTCCCCAGCAATAACTCCTCTCAAGTTGTCAAACACCTTCATCTTACTTCTTGTCTTTCTCGTTGCAAAACATTTGAAACCCTTTGTATGAGAGACACTAGATAAAAATAAGTTGAATGGCATCTACGTGAATGGCACAGTGACATTTAGCTCATGGTGCATATGTGGGAAATTTGAAGTGCTAGCCTCTTCAGATCTCTCTGTTTTTTCCTCAAACCCTTATGAAGAAACTAATGAATGTCAAGAAAGGGTAATTGAGGTACTTATCTGAAATATACTCATGATCTCTTATTATGGCTGCATTATTCCCTCCCAAAAGGGGCAAAGATGTGGTATTACACTATTTTTCAGGAAAATAAATCTGAGACTCCCAAGTTTTATTCCGAAAGGGACAGAAAGATCTTCTCAGTCCTGGTATAAATGCTGCCCACCACCACTGCCCTAGGTTTGAAGAAAGCTTCCCACAGGCTGAGTCTGCACTAGGAAGGAAAGCCAGTGACATGGACCTTGAGCCCAATGTAAGAAATGGATCTCAGAATAAAGCCTTAAATAGAGAAATTGAATGTCAAACTTTATTAAGTACTTTTGTGATTTCACAGAATCTTAAAGTTGATATTAAGAGTAACATTTCTCTTGTTTGGGGAAAAATATGTCACTGAAAAATCTCAGTTTTGCAAAGTCAAGCTGAGTGCTTTTCTGGATGAAGAGGTACAGATATGAGGAGCTGAAAGTCTTGTCTTCATCAGTGGCAGAGTATGACTCCACATGGATTACTTTGATATGTAATTTTGCTTCCTGTGTCTGCAGGGAAGTGCTGGCAGGGGCAAGGGTCACAATAGGGCAGTATATACATATCTGCAAAAGTGTGGTAGGTCAGGGCAGAGGATAAAGAAGGGAAGATAGTCCTTGGGATCCCCTAAGAATAGCTGAAATCATAGTGCCTGGGGACAGTGGCATTTGATAGCCAGTGGTAGAGGTAGAAGTGTACTATTTCTGCATTTAAATTTCTATATGTTGTACTTAAGCCTTTAGTTCAGCTTGGTTAAGCACCATCACCTGGAGTCAGCCATGGTTGGTGAAGGGATGATGTATGTTTGGTTCATGTGTGGGGTGATGCATGCAGGCTGGAAGGGTATCCATAGGAAGAAAAGATAATCAGAGGAACAGTAAAGAGAGTAAGAGGAAGCAAGCAGCAACCAGAATGAATCTTCACAACATGTTGCCATTCCCAGAGGATAATGAATCTTTACAGTATGTTGCCATTCCCAGAGGATTTGCACAACGACCTGCAAGGGTAAAGGAGAGAAACTGACAGATTTCCTGCAGCTGTGGAGGATGGGAACTCAGATCGTGTTCGTCAACTTAAAAAATGACACAGTGTTGGAGAAGTGAGGACATTCGAATTGTCCCACATGAAGTCTTTTGTTTGTAAGGCAGTGGGTTCATTCCTCTGATCTTTACTCTTAGAGATTTTATATTTGGAAATATATTGCTCTTCTGACAACCCTGCATATCTGCTTTATTCTCTCACAGTCTCACCTCTAAGCAGAATTCTTATGTTTCTGTGTTTCTATAATACATGTTTGGATTTAAAATACAGTCAAATCCCTCAGGGACAATTTCAAAGGAGAAAAAAGGAAGGGGGAGGGGAGGGAGAAAATAAAGAAACTAAAGGCAGAGAGAGATCATGGGGAATTGGAGGAACGTGTGGTAGGTTGAACTACTGCTTAGGCTGAGCTATGCAGCACTGATTTTCTTAGCATCTTCTGCGGTTAAGCTGTTTCTGACATCTAATCTAACCCATTGCCACCAACTTCCACAGGACAGTGATGGGACCTTGAGAGATAACCTTTGTATTAGGCTGCATCATTATCCAGAAACTGGAGCGGACTGACTTAAAATGTCATTCCCAAAAAAGAGCCACTGTCAGGCAAAATAGGACAGTCACAAATGGGCATTAATTATGTAAATTAGTGATTATGCTTAGATGTTAAAGGGAAGCGTGTCTTCTCTTTAACTCTAAGCATACTCACTAATTTACATATAGGAAATGATCTAGATTGCTCCACCTCTAATAGTTAGCTAATATTTACTGAGCATTTAGAAGTGTGCAGTCTTGGGGACTTACCTACATCATCTCATCCTCCACCTACGGCCACTGAGGAAAGTCAGTGCTATTATTATCCACATTTTAAATGAGCAACTGAGATACAAAGAGGTTCAGAAACTTGTTCAGGGTCATGGCTCGTGGTAAAGAACAGAGATTTGTACACAGGCTACACTACTGACGATCATGCCTTCACGCTATCTCCTATCATGCTTTCATTCTCCTTACCTGTGATTTTTCTCTTACTTTGCTGTCCCTCTTACTCTCCTAGCATGAGTCTTACTCATCTCAGAAGACTCCAATTTTTAAATACCCTATCCTACCCCAAGTGGCTGAGGCAGGAGCAGTACTCCTTATTATCTACATCTGAATGTATTCTATCCTGCTGCAACTTTCCCTTTGCAGGGCTTCTGTGTGACACTCAGCTGGCTTCTGATCATCTTCCACCTTTACCCAGTGTGATGTGCTCAGAGTATGAAAATCCACTTTAGTAGATCTTAAATTTGAAGAGCTAAAGACATTGTTTGAATTCTTTCTCATGCAATCGTTCTCTAGATAAGCCAATTTATTTGAGCTCTTTTGATCTCTATTTTCTCATCTGGTAAATGGAACCAGTATAGTAGAGGAAGAAACTGAGATCCAGAAGGAAAGTCTTGCCTCAAATTATACAATTAGTGCATGGCAGAGGCCAAAGCAAAGCAGACCTTTCTTTGAACAAGTGTTACCTGGACATTTACTATGTGCCAGGCTCTGCAATATATGCCATGGACACACAGATTAATTTGCACAATGCAACCTTTTATTAAAATGCATAATTCCAGTATGGCATATTTCTCTCAATATTCATGAATATTCCTAAAGGAAAAAAATGCTAAGGTTTCTAGAGAGATGAATTGTCATCTCAAGGTCAAATGATAGACGATATAGACAGCGTCTACAAAATAATAACTCAGACACTCTGACACCTAAGCTGTTACCCATTCCTTTCCACTATGCTGCCTTTAGCTGATTATAATTAGAAAAGTGTATCTCTAGAAAACTAACACTCATTATACAATGTATTCCAGCATTAACCATAAATTATTTTCATCAGTGCAGGAAATTCGGTGTTGACTGTGTTTAAGTTAGAAAAAAAAAAAGAAGAGTTGATTCAAATTCTACATGAGAATATCATTTAGAAAGAGGCCTTGGTAGAAAGAGTCAACAACTAAGATTTTATAAAATGTGGTTCTTGTCCAGTCAGCTCCTCACTATGTTGCTTCCTCCTATGTGGAATGGCCACAGTTTCACTTCTGGTGCTAAGACAGTGTATGTATATGCGGGAAGTCGGGGGGTCAGACAGCTAGCAGTGGAAAGGTGGCCAGGAGGTTTAAATGTTGCCTCTCTTGCAGGTACTGTCTTTATAATAATTTTATTTTACTTTTTTTATTCTTAGTTCCTATAAGAGTCACCACTTAAAAGACAGTGTTTATACCCAAAGAATGAAAAGGATGAAAGAGGACTCATCCATGTCCACTGGAAGATACTGTTCTCAGGATTCCTGGGCTGAGGCTCAGATTTCTGGAAAAGGAGCAGAAAAAGTAGGAGGTGGCTGGTACTATCGCAGCTCCACAAGTAAACCAACAGAAGGCCTTTCTCTCTTCTATTACCACTTCTAGTTCTGGCCCTGCAGATCTGGTTTTGAATAGATGAGAATGAAGTAGCAAGCAGAGATAAAGTAGAAAAAAGTTGACCCCAGACTACATAAGACAAAGGAGAGGATAAAAAAATTGAAATACAACAGAGATTGGTATCTTGGGAGTGAGAGGTCATTCATTATTAATAATAGTAGTAGCTGCCATTTCCAGTGTCTACCATGTGCCAAGCATTGCTCATAAGTTGTTCTAATACTTATACAAAGTTAAATACTACATCTGCATTTTAGAGATGAGAAAGTAGAGACTCAGAGAGGGTAATTACTCAAGGATAAACATAAATATCAGAGCCGAGAGAGAAATACACTCATGTCTGTCTATGTTTAAAGTCTATTCACTTTTTACATGGTATGCTGGGGTATGGCTATGGAAGGATATAGAAAGCTGAGAATATTTACATCAGCTAATGCCTATATTCCAAACTCAAATTACGCAGTTTCCTCCTCTGTAAAACAAAGGGATTGAAGTCCCATTTGGAAGCATGATTTTGATCAAACGGAAACTTCATCTTCTAACGTCTGCCTTAGCAAAGCACACATCATAATAACTCAAAAGTAACCTCATTTAATTCTCAGTGAATTAAATCCCCCTTTAAGAAACAGGATAAATAAGATAAGCCCAATAGCCTTGGTTAAGATTCTGCAATTGAAGATAAATAATTGTAAGTATAAAAAAAATTTTTAGTTTCTTGAGAGTTATGAAGCTTAAGAACTAAAATACAGTCCGATCTTTATGTGGAGTGGACTGACAATAAATTATGGAAGGGAATAGTTGGGAGGAATTTTTTAAGGTCATTTTTTTCTGATACATCTACTTCACCTTCATGCCCTCAAGTAATCTTCCAGGCTCTGTTAAACGTGTTCAGAAACGAAGAACTCACCATTTTCGGAAACTTCTTTATTGAGCTCAACTCTGTAAATCATAGAGAATATAATGCCTAATTTTTTTTATTTGAGAAATGCTATTCATTTGGCATTGTCTCTGGCCTCCTGATAAGCTGAAATAAAGTGGAGAAAAGGCCCAAACCTTTTGGTGGAGTATTTTCAACATAACATGTAATCAGAATAATTAATGCAAGTGCAAATGTGATACTAGTTTCTGGAAACCTTTATCTTATGAAATGAGTAAGAATTGCAATGGCAAGGTTTGGCATTAAAAGGAAAGGATAACAAGTCTTTCTTTCTTCCTTCCTTCCCTTCCCTTCCCTCCTTCCCTCCCTCCTTCCTTCCTTGATAGGATCATCTAACTCATTTGGCATTATTTTATGACATTTATCAAAGGTATTCTTTTTAGATTCTAGCCTTGAAAAAATTGGTTGTTTGGGCAAATTGATTTGGTGGAAAGGAAGCATTATCAAATGGCTGGTTTTGTAAACAAAAAATACTTAGAGGATGTAGAAGAAATGACCGTCCTGTGTACATTGTTAGATCATAGGCTACACTTCTCCCCATATCATTACGATATACTCTGTGGTGCCCCCACCTGCAATTCACCTGTATAACCTCATATCTTATCACCATTATGTGAATTGTCCATTCACATTATTCTTGATTTTCAATCAGCCTAAATTATTTTTAGTTTCCATACTTTATAATTTTGCCTTCCCCACTCCAGACCACTGATCTATTCTCCACAGCAGTCAGTGTAATCTTTTAAAATAAAATGCAATCAGATCAATTCTCTGTCTAAATGTATAAGGCTTAGGTTTGAGCCAAAGTCTTTAACCTTTGATTGATAGGGCTCTGCCCAACTGGGTTTTACCTTCATTTCCACTTCATTTTGTACCACGTTTCCTGGAGTTCCCTTCTCCACCTGCACTGACCTTGAGTGTCTCTCCTTCCTCCCTCAAATATCCTTCAGGTCTTTTCTCAGAAAGTATTCTTCCAAAGCACCCTGTCCTTCATCCATCTTAAAACTCATGTTCTGCATCTTAGTAACCTGTATGCTTAACCCTCCCTCCCACTAAACTGAAATCCCTCTAAAGGTTTAGATCACGGTTTGTGCACTCCTGTATCATCAGGCTTACCAGAGTTCATCTGGCACTAACAGAGCCTCAAAAATCAGACACAAATAATTGGGCTATAGAGTACAGTGCTGTCCAGTCATTATAAACTGGGATGCCAGATATTTTAAAAAAATGTATCTAAGGCCGGTACGGTGGCTCACACCTATAATCCTAGCACGCTGGGAGGCCAAGGCAGGCAGATCACGAGGTCAGGAGTACAAGACGAGCCTGGGCAACATGGTGAAACCCTGTTTCTACTAAAAATACAAAAATTAGCCAGCGTGGTGACGGGTGCCTGTAATCCAGCTACTCGGGAGTCTGAGGGAGGAGAATCGCCTGGTGAAAGATTCTCTCCATGGCCTGAAAGCTTGAGAGAATAACTCCGCCCTCCTCAGGCCCGGTCCCAAGGCGCCGAGACCAGTTGCGCCTCCAGCCTACGTCAGCAGCGGGCGTCAGCAGGCGAGCAGAAGCCGGAAGAGGGCTGGCCGGAACACAAGTACCCACTGAAGGTCGAAAGTGATGCCATCCGGGTTACCACGTAGCAGTTACTCAGACTGGGATACTTCCTGTTTACAGGAGACGATAAAACCCCTGCCTCGCCCTCACTTGGGGCTGATGCCATTTTAGGCCTCAGCCCGGGTATATCCAGGCATGGCGTGTTGCTCCACACTGCCTTGTGGTGTTTGTTGGCGTGCTCTCGGGGTTCAAACCAATAATAGTGAGAGACAGAGCCTTGCAGCTTGAACCTGGAAGACGGAAGACGGAGGTTGCAGTGAGCCGAGATCGCACTCCAGCCTGGGCGACAGAGTGAGACTCCATCTCAAAAAAGAAAAAGTAAGTTTTGCCTCTTAAAATGTGCATCTGTGCTTGTGGCGGTAAGCGTGTTTATGTTTGTGTCAGAAGAAAGCTCATATTGACTAGAACGTATGCCATGACGTCAGCATCAATGTCTACTACAAAGCAAAAACGGAAGAGGCTGCTCAGCATGTCTACAGGAAGCTGGTCTGTGTGGGTCTGTTTCAATCAAATGGATCCATTTGTTGGGCATCACGTAGATGCTTAGGATGTCTCCCAGAGATTAGCTATGGTGTCTTCATTTGCTTTTGAGTATGTGAATAGCTCTGGCAGTGCTTGGCAGGAGGTATCCTTTTCACATTCTCCCTGAGGTAATAAAAATGGAAAAACCTTTTTAGGGAAGAATGTGGATGAGAAATGATGTTTTCAAAATGGAAACATATTCTCAGTTCATACCACACTCTCTGAAGATTGTGCGTTCTAACCTGAGAATGGGGGTGAGGGATGGGCAAGTGGAAGCTGATGCTGATGTGGCATTTGTGTTACATAAATCCTCTCTCCCTGAAATAATTTATTAGACCAAGTAGGTGTTTGACTCCAGTGGGTTAATGCTAATTCCTCTCCCAGGAGTTTGGAATTTGCATTTCAAAATACTGGCCATTTTTTCATTTTGTTTGAGTTGAAGGGTTACAGGGCAATCATTTCACATCATGGGCAGAGAAAGAAGGGAAGCCAGTCAGCCAAGGGGAACGAGTGAGACAAAAGAGAGGAGAAGTGATGAAAGATGATATGGTTCCAGAGAGGCGGCGAGAGGTCCACAGACAAATGGGCCCTGGCTGCCTCGAAGCATGATATCCATTTTCTTATTTACATCCTTTGTAAGACTAGACTGCTCATGCTTCTCCAATAGATTGCTGCTTCCATCTAAGTTGCTGTTTTGACTTAATATAGGTTGATTAGATTTTCCTTACTTGAAACCAAAAGTACTTTACCTAGGCAAGTATTTTGTAGTAATACTAAGTCTAAAGGTTCAAGGCATTGAAAAATGTCTTTAAAAAATGTTTAAAAAAAATAGAACAGAGATCTATAGGGATGTAAAGGAAGAGACATTGGGTTGACAGGAGGTGATCTTATGTTCAGCAAAACTGACATGCGAACCTTCTGTTCTTCCCTAGCCGAGAAAGAACCGATGTGCACAGACTAGCCAGGCACAATAGTGTGCACCTGTAGTCCTAGCTACTCTAGGGGAGGCTGAAGTGGGAGGATTGCCTGATCCCAGAGTTTCAGTCTAGCCTGTGCAGCATGGTGAGACCTTCATCTCTCAAATAATTAAAAATTAAAGTGCACAGGCTGCCTGACTTGGTATTTGTCTCTCCAAATTGTCATAGAGATGTCAGCAGGTGACTTGAAAGTAATGCTTCAAATTGTGTAGAAAATCAAATTATTCATTATTTATTGGTTAAATTACTAAGAGAAGTACTTGTCTCTCAGGCCCCAATACTTCATTTTTCTGGCTAATCTTCACTATTTTTCATTCACAAAGAATTTTTGTTTTAGGCTCTAAAGTCAATTAAAGACACAAAGTTTGGCAGTAAATGAGGTGTGAAGATACTTGTACCTCAGAAATAAACCCTAAAGTCATGTAGATATAAGAGGTGTAATTGTAAAGTAGTAAATCTGTCTGCTTCCCCTGGTATAGTAGCTGGTTCTATGGTCTGGTCTCCGTGCTATGTTCTAACATTTTGAGTGAATAGCAGCATAATTGGCATGAGTGTAAAACTAGGGTAACTATTTTTTAAAAAGAGTTATAGTTAAAATGTATCCATGCAGTAAATTTAATGAAGATATAATAGACTCACCATACCTCATAGTTAACCTTGAAATGCAGACATTTTCCATGAGGTTGTGTTAGCCCTACTTGTAAGTAGTTAATGCTGGTAATGGCATCAATAGTGACTGCCATTACTGGAGAGTGTACTTTGTGCAGGCTATGTGCAAAGGGCTTCATAGTTAGCTCATTCAGACTGTTCAGCAACCTTTGATGGTTTTAAAAACATAAAGTTGAAAAAAAAACAGGGCATAGATCAGAGAAGCGAGCATTTATTATGCAGATCTGAATCAGCTTTCATTCTTAACAAATCACTACAATATGTAAAATGCATACAAGACCAGAAGTTAAGATAGCACTTGAACCATTTAAACAGGTTTTGGATAGCCACCCTGGTGACAGATCCTGAAGGAATTGTCAGAAAAAAAGATTTCAAAGCCTAAAACTTCACTTCCAGGTGGCAAAAACTAGTGACTTTTCAGAGTGTCCTTGAGTTTTAGTCTCCTTTTTGAAAAGGTCTACTATTGTGTATTTTGTGGAGTTTTCAAAGCTGATTTTATTTTTATTCTAATTACGTAAAAAAGGAAGGGACATTTTGCTATTGAAGAGTTCCTCAGAGTTATAACTTTATTTACTTTAGTGATAAGAAAAGCATAGCATTTATATATAAAGTACTTCTATGTATATCTCTCAGTGTTTACAAGGGTCCCCACTAGTGTGTGTTTGTATGTGGGAGGGGGGGTTCCAGATGGAAATAGATGCCTAAATTACAGTTTTACTGATATGCTTTAGCTCTGTGTCCCCACCCAAATCTCATCTGGAATTATAATCCCTAGGTGTCAAGGGAGGGACCAGTAATCCCATGTGCCTAAGGAAGGAGGTGATTAGATCATGAGAGCAGTTTCCTCTATGCTGTTCTGATAGTGAGTTCTTAAGAGATCTGATGGTTTTATAAGTGTTTGACAGTTCCTCCTTTACATGCTCTCTCCTGCCATGAAGAAGGTGTCTGATTTCCCTTCAGTCCTGATTGTATGTTTCTTGAGGCCTCCCTGAGGAACTGTAAATCAATTAAACCTCCTTTGTTTGTAAATTATCCAGTCTTGGGTAGTATCTTTATAGTAGTGTGAAAACGGACTAATACACTTACCTTTGGCTTTAATTTAGTAGGTATACCTGGACAATCACATTATTTCAATTTGCCCATTTCTCTCATTTGTAAACTTGAAATTTGAATGTTCATGGTCTTGTTTTAAGAATCAAAATACAAAATAATTATATATACTTAATCTTCATATTTTTTCCCCACGTAGAGTGACGATCATTCACAAACCATTGGAACTTTCTATTGAGAGGATTCCAAAGTGTTTTTTTCCTCTGCCACCTCCCCCCACTTAACTTGCCACCTTGCCTTAGACCGTTAGAAAGTATTATTTTACAGGGAAACTGCACTTTCTTTAGAGGGTTAATGGAAACTTTTGTAGCATAAAATTGTATAAATGTGATTGAAATAAATGGAGCATTTAAATCAATAACAACAAATCATTAGAACAGCTGGTAATTAACCTTTCATCTCTGCAAAGGATTATTTAGACAGCAATGCAGGGCAGCATCTTGTATACAAGTGTGTGTTAGTAGAAAACCTGCTGGTTCAAACACTGTTTTAATCATGATTTATAAATATGAAATGGAGCATGATTTAATTTTGAAACTGATGCTTTTCAGATGCAAAACTTCCAAAAGTGACTGAATATAACAATGCAGCATCTTCTATTTACATAGCAGTGCTCTTCTCTAGATTACAATGGTTTTTTTAAACATAATGACTTGGGCAGGAAGAAATAGGATTTGAGAAATGTAAAATATGTCTTTTTAAATATGAAAAGACAAAAGTACTCTTCCAAGGAAGGAACAGGGGAAGAAATTACCATTTTTCTCAGATCAAATAACCACCAAATCATTAGAGAGGTCTTGGTGGTTTTTTGTTTAGTTTTTATTTGTTTCGTTTTCAGAGATGGGGTCTTGCTCTGTCGCCCACGCTGGAGTGCAGGGGTGTGATCATAGCTCACTGCTCCATGCCCAGCTAATTAAAAAAAAATTGTAGAGATGGAGTCTCGCTTCATTGCCCAGGTTGCTCTCAAACTCCTGGGTTTAAGTGATCCTCCTGCCTTTGCCTCCTAAAGCACTGGGATTATGGATTTGAGCCACTGTGCCTGGCCAGTTCTTGGTGTTTTCAACTATTTATCTGCCACCTTTAGGGAGATCTCAACAGAGTTCAAGTTATTTGAAATAAGCTAGACTTTAGCAAAGACAATAGATCTTTAGTGTAGATCTAAGAACATAGCCTCAGCAAGATATAAAAACTGGTATAATCCTTTGAAGGCAAATGATAGGACAGATAACATTCTTTTGTCAATTATTCACTCAATAAAATTACTGAAGACCTAATATGTGTGTAGCACTTTATGAGATACTAGAAGAACACAATAACAAGTTATCTATTTTCTAAACTCAAGGAACACGAAAGCTAATAAGAGATATAGGCAATTCATAACTGCTGTAATAGATAATCACTGGATCAAAGTAGGGTCCTATAAAAAAGAACACGCCATTAGTCTTAGAATGTCAGGAGTGCCGACTTGTAAAGAGCATCAGTTAAGCCAAGACCTAAGGGGTAAGTAGGAGTTGCCGGGGCAAGAAGGGAGGCATGACTTTGTGCTTAAAAGAATATAAAATGCAATAAAAATGAGAGAAAAATGAATTTAATAAAGGAAGAGCACAAAGATAAGGCAAAAGAGATGAGTAGCAGCCATGTTATAAAGCACCTCATTTGCCCTATGAAAATATTTAAGATTAGGCTTACCTATTTTATTTTATACTCCCGAGTCTCTGACCCTTAGCCCCTTTCTGGGTAGTTTTAGCTGCATCTTTAGGCAGCAGATGTATTTTACAAATCCATCTTCATATCTTGCCTAGTAGAGCCATGCTGTCAAATTCTCTGCTACGTGTTTGTGTTAGCACTTCTGTACCCTATCCAACAACTGTTTCAAGTGTGCCAAAGTGGTTTTATTTCCAGTGTTGTCCATTCTTGATCCATTGGGGTAATCAAGTCTTCCTTGGTTGTGTCATAGTCATTTTGGGTTGGTAAAATAGCACTAGTTCATGAATTTATCAATGTCACTGAAGATTTTTCCTAAGGGCCTATGGAAATCATTTATAAAAACAAGCCAAGAATGGATGCTTTTCTGATATAAGCCAAAATAAAGCATCCCATAGAGAAAATGCAACAGATTCAGTAACATCAAGGTACAAATTTCTGCCCTAGTGGAGAAGAACAATTAACCTCTTTATGATTTATAAACCAGCTTCAACTGGTAGCCTTTGAAAACTTTCATTTGCATTAAAAACATGATATTGTAAGATTGTTTTAGGTCAATCAAAATTCTTAAAAAATTGTGTGTATAAAGATACTACCTGAAGGGCTCAATTAACTAGACTAGGTCTAACTATCATTTTACTTTTCTTGAGGTCAGCAACTAGGAAGGTAAATTCTTTATATCTTATCTAAAGGACAGGAAGCATTAAAAGAAAAGAAAAAGTTCTGATAAAAGCATTATGATTTTCTCTAAATTGCTTCTTCACAATTCTCATAAGTAGGTAATGGAATATTTCAACAAAATTATTCAAGCCTTCTTCATTCTTATAACTGTAGAAGGGGTATACTGCTTTAGTCAGTCTTAAAAGTCTTCCCCCTCTGCTGCATTTGATTTGAACATGAGTGAATTCTATGTCCATTGTCACTTGACCATTGTCATGTTTCTTGCTTTTCTTGAATATAGCTAGGCTAGGGGTGGAAGAGTCATTTATCATAATAATACATTTTGAATTGTTCATAAGTGTTTAACATTGAATAGCCAAAAAATAAGGATTAATAAAACCTTTATCAACATAGAAGAAATGTTCAGTGAAATGTTATTATTAGTTACAATAGCTGTGCTGCTATTTGCAGAACACTGTGATAAACTCCTCACAACAATCCAGTGGGCAGAGGCATTTTAACTCCACATATGAATGAGGAAATTGTGTAGAAAGATTAAGTATTTTGCAGGTCACACAGATTGTCAGAGCTTGGTTTCCTTATAACCCAATCTATTCTGTCTTCTTTCTGGAAAAACACTCAAAGGAGATTTCCCAGCTTTCCTTTTTAGTTGATTGTGGCCATGTTTCTGAGTTCTAACTGAGTCATTCATGAGGATTGAGGAGTGCAATTTCCAGGCTTAACTCATAATAATATCCCAATGGACAGCTCTCTATGCTTCTTCCTCTGCGTATCATAAACTTGGGAAGCTGTGTTTGAGAATGGCAAAACCATAAGGCAGACAGAGCCTGAGTTTTTGAAGTGCTACTAACCAATCAGAGTACTTATTCAGGTCTTTTCATAAAAGAACCAGAGACACCTGTTTTATGAAACCACTGAGATTTAGGGGTTTATTTATTACAGCAGTTAGGGTCATCCTAACCAATACATAGAGCTAGTAACTAGAAGAGACAGAATTTGAGTTAAGGTATTCCTTCCCAAAGCATACGCTCTTAGCCACTTCTTGGCTTTCAGACTATTTAATATCTCCAACATGTTGCTTCTGGGATTGTTGTAATAGACATTATGCTAGAAACTGATTCCTTGAAGCATTTGCAAAATAGTTCTCAAGCCTCAGGCCCAGTACTAGTTCCATTCAGAAGGTTTTTTTTTCCTCTCTCTAGGTGCTATGGTTTGAATGTGGTTTATCTGCACCAAAACTCATGTGGAAATTTAATTGTCAGAATAATGCTGTTGAGAGGCAGAACCTTTAAGACATGATTAGGTTGATAAGATGGATTAATATCTTTCTTGTGAGACTAGATTAGTTCTTGCTGGACTGGGTTAGTTTTTGTCAGAATGAGTTGTTAGAAATCATTGTGCCTTGTGTTTTGTCCCTTTCACATGCCCACTTCCGCTTCTGCTTCCCTGCCATGTTATGACACTGCCCGAGGTTTTCACCAGAAGCCACCGGATGCAATTGCCCACACTTGAACTTCCCAGCCTACAGAACCATGTGCTCACTTAACCTCTTTTCTTTATAAATCATCCAGTCTTTGGTATTCTGTTATATCACATGCTTAATGCATTACACAATGGAATAGTGATAATTACCTAGTGGCTGCTTGCTTGTTTATGAAAATGTGCTTGGTGATTTAATGATTTCATTGATTAAGATCATTTTTAATAACTGCCCTCTAAAAATATGAATTATTTGAGCATCACTGACTGAACACAAGCAATTATTTATCATCTAGCACTATGGAACTTAGGAAATTAAATGTGCATTGGAATTCGACAAAATACAGGGGAAATACATTTCTGTCTCTGGATGCATTCATGATTATTAAAGATGACAAAAATTATCATTAAAATGAAATTATCCACCTCATTTTTTCTAACACTTTGGTCTGAAAAACTTTGTGGAAATCCATCTTGTCAGCATAACCAGAATGAGTTGTGGTTGGTGGAGTTGATGTATTCTGACATCACAGTTAGTCCCTTTCAGCCATCAATTCCCCTGAACTCAAAGTAATCTGTCAAAAACGTTGAGGAAGAAAAGCTGTAGTTATTAGGCAATTGAAAGAGCAATTTTGTTAGGGTTTCAGCTGTGAATTATCTCACAGGTAATATAAAATGAGAAGAAAATATCTTGTCACTCAAAGGTAATATGTTGTTTTAAGCTGCAGTATGAAAATTCTTTGATTATTTCAACAGAACTAAAACTAGGTAAACAGTCTGGGAAGTAAGAAGATCCTTCTATCTAAGAAAATCTCCATCTGTTTTTTGGTGCTTGAAATTGTTCATTAAGCTATAATGTCAAAATATCAAGACATAAACATCCCCTTTGGGTAGGAAATATAGAAACTAAAATTTAAACTATTTGAAAATGATCTATTTCATAGATTTTCTCTAGAGCAGATTGTGATCAGCAAGAAGAATGGTGATAGCTCACTGTCACAAAGAGAGCACAAAGTTCAGAGAGAAGAAGTGGGGAGCTCCCCCAAAATTAATTTGCTCCCACTTCTCTACTCTTCCAGTTTGGTAATCAAATTTTATCTCCATGAATGTATGCATAAGGCAGAAGGAAAATTCAGTAGCATCTTTTGGTCATGGCTATGTTCCACAAACATATTTTTACATCCCTAATATACCTCTTAGAGCCAAAGAATCTAAATATAAAAGCTTTTTAAAAGCGTCAAATTGGTAGTAATCATTCATTTACAAACTTATCAGGTGGTAACTGTCTCCTTTAAATCTAATTTTTATGGTATATGTGTAGGTCTCATTTTTAATATGCAAAGCACTTTGTTTGAATTGAATTTCACCGTGCTTATTAATCACATAGAGTATTAGGAATGGAGCCTCAAAATAACAGTGCCTTCCCAGAAAGTGGCTTTTTCACAGCTTCCCAGAGCACATTAATTATTAAAATATAGAGTGAGAAATTATCCCTCAATGTTTACCTATGTAATATATTTCAAAATTTGTATCTTACTGGCTGACTTATTTTACACTAGCTGTGTTCTTATCAACCTAATTCCTTTTTCACTGGAAGAAGTGACTGAAAAAACAAGATGAAGAAAATAAGGTGCATTTATCTTAGGTCACATAAGTGTTTCATATTCGTTATTTGTGAAGGACTACAGTGAAGGCAATTGCAGAGGTGGGGAGAGAGACTGGAAAGAAACATTTTTTTTTTTCTCGTCAGAAGTCTTTCTCACACTGTGTTTTGTAAACCAAGAAGAGAAGAGAATTTGATTGGTCTGATTCTGGAACATTTGTTGCACATGGTTCCCTAGGACATAGGGTCACTATATCAGAAGAGCAGTACATAGAACAGTTAGCTTCTTCTCTCCTCTCTCTGATCTCTTGTGTTATGACAGTAGGAGGCAGAAAGCTAGAGGCTGAAGGTGAAGGTTTGGGATTAGGAAAAAGGAGTGGCCCCTTGTACCTTTACTGTAAGGCAATGTTATAGTTAAATGGAAAGTTCCATTTCTAGAGTTTAAGCCCATGTCAAAGGGAGGCTTGAATTTTTTTCCTGGCTTGTAATTTTACTGAGAAACTCACAGAGAGGAAGGAAGGCTGTAACTTGGGGCAGGAATATGGTGTTCCAGGATCTCTTAACTAAAATACCGTCTAATAGCCACCTCCAACCCCACAACAACCCATAGGATGCCACATTTACATCTTACAATTTATATAAATAAATGAAAGTAGTACTGGTTGCACTGTTAAGATTCAAATTTGACAAAGCAACAGATAAAGGAGGTATTATACTTTTAGCAGGTTTGAAAGTTCAAGAAATAAATAATAAATTCTACATATAGATTGTTGCCTTGGATTTCTACCAGCTGGATTTCTAGAAAGCAATCAAACTTCGAAGTTCATTGTTGTACCAGAGAAAATCAGTAGCCTTCGTTTAGTTCATTTAGTCCCATTTTATAACCAAATAATACTCCCAAATCTCTTAGCTATAAGGTTAAAGAGAATAAACATGGTTTAGGTAATTAGAAAAAGTTTCTTTTTTTTCATTTTCCATTGGACAGGTATGAATTTACCTAGATTTGTCATTATTGCATTAATTTATTTTGGTGTTTGGCAAAGCAGTAAAGAACAAGGTACCAGTATAACAGATTACTGTTATCAGTCTTTAAGGATGGGAATTTGAAAATTGTGTCATTTCCTGCCAAATCATTGCCACTTAAAACTAAAGGTACTGAAAAATTATTACGATAATATAACTTCCCCTACCTTTATCCTGAATCTCAAACAATAAAATTTATTACATGAAGTATTTAAGTAGTATAGGGAGAAGTTAAAGAAATTAAATAGCCCTTCTCTTTAATGTTCTACATTTGTTTAATAAAGAGTAGAGAAAAGGGAATAGCCACAGGAAGAGACATGAGAAAGATACAGATTAATGGAAGCAGAGTTATCTATAAGATAACTAGGAGAAACCTGACCCTTACAAGAAACCACATAGTGAGGAAGACTCTGAATTTTCCACCATAAAATACTTGGGACTCCAGCTGTATGTCAAAAGCCAAGGATCAGGATAACTTCAGCAGGCTGAAAGACCTTCCTCCTCCAGGTGCCTGACACTAGGGTTATGGGTACACAGTGCCAACAACGTCCCTTTGAGGTGATTCGTTAAAGATGCTGCATAATGGAAGACTGATTTTCATGTCAAACTTTAAAAGTGGTTGTTAGGAACATGTGGCTACCAAGGACAAGATCTAGAATCAAGCAGGTGATATTGGCAAGAGGGTGAGAAAATAGTCTGAGGCCTGGTTAGAAGCTTGGCTTCCCATCATATAGTTAAATAGCTGCAAGCAAATCATCTACCATCACTGTGCTTTGGTTTCCTCTCAAATGAGATAACAGTATTCCCTACCAAAGGGTTGTGGTAAGGGCTAAATGAGATAATACATAAGGAATACTTACGGAGTTACTTGCACAGAGTTAGAACTCTATGACCAAGTTCCCACTCTGCCCTGATAATTGTGATATTAAGGACATAGGGAGGTTTTCTAATCAAGTAACTTCCCCTTGTAAAGATGGAAAAACTGAGATGTAGAAATAATGGAGGATAGTGTAAGTAAGGTAGAGGTTAAACAAGGCTGTTTGTTTGAACCTTATATAACAAAGAGGTCACATGAGCCGCATTAACAGAAATGTGTGTCATGGCAGTAAGAAATTCAGAAGCCCAGCCCTCAAACCTGTGCCTGAAACTTCCACCATAAGATTTGTACCTGAAACTATTGACACCTTTTTTTCCTCCCCACAAAAACCAAAGGGTAGGAGTGTCTGCTGGAGCTAGCAGGCCATGGGGAAAAAGACCTGTTTCAAAGGTAAGGCAGAAGGTTACTTTAAGCTACTTGGTAAATCCCCAGGCTCTTCCCAAAGTGGAAAGCTGAGAAGTCCTCCTATTTGATGCTCCAATTCTTAGATGAGAAAAAAAAAACATCTCCCAGTTTCGTCATTGTTCAAGGTGAGTTGAAATAGAATGGCTCACAGGCAGCTGTATTTACTCTCCTGTCCTGTTCCCAACTGCACGAGGTCATGCGGTACACTCTTACTGCCAGCAGCTCAGAGAATGCTCAATGAAGTTCCTACTGATTGTCAAAGCTTTTTTAGGCAGTAATTACCATTGTGAGGCATAAGACTATCTCTTCTTCTTAATAAAAGGGAAACAAATGGTCTCTTTTTCATCCTGATCGTCTTATTACTTTGACGCTGAGAATGTAGGCTCTGGGGACTATGAAACATGTCTTTGTACTCTCAGTCTGTGTCTTTAAGAAAAAAAAATTATAATAGAAACATACTAGGTTGGTGCAAAAATTATTGTGGTTTTTGGCATTTAAAGTAACATATAAAAAACTGCAAAAAAAAAAAACTGCAATAATTTTTGCACCAACTGAATAATTCAATGTGTCTGAATCTATTAGGCTATGTCCTAGCATCAGAACGTGTTTCAGAATTTGTAACTCTCAGACTCACACCTGAAATTTAGTACATTTAGGGCTTTGGGGAGCTGTCCCTGAGTCTCCTGAAATTGATATAAAATTATGTTTTATCTGCACGTTGTAAGAGAAAGACTCCAACATTTTTTCATATTTTAATAAGGTTCCCTGTCATGAAAATGTTGAAAACTGCTAATCTTAGCTTGCCTCACAGAATACTGAATCTGAGTTCCTACTCCACACCTGCTGCTGCAATACAGCTAGTCTCTAGTTTGTAAGTGCCTCAAACGCAGTTCAAACTGACTTAGGAGTTAATTGAGATGTGTTAATTATTGTTATTTTAAAAAGTCCAGGAATATCTTGTTTCAGAAATGGCTAGACACAAGCTTTAAACAAGATCACCAAAACTAATTTTTTTTCCCTCTTTCTCCATCTCTGGACTATACTATTTTTTAGTTTTAGGAAAGGCCTTGCTACATAGTGAAAAGAAATCCATTGCAGTTCCAATTTTATAATCCCATAGCTGAGCAAACCCAGTGGAAACTGTAATTGTAATATAGTAATTGTAATAATTGACTCTAGTTGGATCAACTTGAGTTACATCCTGCATCCCTGAGTCAAGCGCTGTTGTCCAGGGGATCTCAACTGGGAGCAATTTCACACATGTTGCAGTGCCTGGAGACAGTTTTGGTTTTCACAACTTGTGTGTGTTACCAGCATCTAGTAGGGTTAGAGGATAGGGTTTCTACTCAACATTATACAATGCACAGGCCAGCCCCTCACAAGATAATTATCCAGCTGTAAATTCGATGGTGCCAAGGTTGGGAAAACTTGCTAGAGCTAATGTCTGAAAAGAAAGTGGTTGGGCATACCTGGAACTCATGCCTATACCTGGAATGAGAGAAGAGTAACCAAGGATGAGAAGTACAGAAGAAATGTTTCCAAAGGAAAATAAAAATGTTGCAGCTTGAGAAAGGAAAAATTTGTTCTAGGCAAGGAAAATCAAAAGAGATGTCTGCTACAGACATTATAAACAGGTATCTCTGTTTAAGCACTCCCTGTCATTGAAGACTTACAATGTGTCAGGTACTGCACTTAATTTATTCTGTGCTTATTATTTAATCCTCACAAATGATTGAAGCAATTATTATTATACTCATTGTATAGAGTTACTATGCAAGGCTCAACCAGTTAATAAGAGACAAAAAGGTATATCAAATTCATTTTTAACTCCATAGTCTGAGCTCTCTTTCCACATTATTCTTTGTCTCATAAGATTCTATTTGGATAATAGAAAAATAAAAACTTCGACTATTCAAAAAAAATAAGAAATAAAAAGATCTTGTCAAGTGATTATTCAGATTTGTCATGACTTCAATGAAAAGTAATGTTTGTCTTGCAAAGGCATTGCATAGGTTTTACATATTCTGTATATACATGCATGTATTGCCTTTCACTTGTATATTTTAGGTCACTGAATAATTCCTTTTTCATTTTGCTTGCATGATTCAAATTTGTTTTGGAAAACGTAAAAATCTTTGAGGACATGTATGTCCTGACTTTTTGCCTATTCTTTATCACCAAATGTCAGACTTCAAACTGCTTGCCAAAGGCAGTTGTGATTTACTCTCCTCCTCAACTTCTGTGAATTGATAAAATCATAAGGCATAATCTCCAAAAAAGAACATGTAACTCTGGATTTGTAAATATGTGTATGTGTATATGTTTCAAGGGTTGGACGAAGGGATTAATGGCTTCACTAACAAAGTGTTAAAGACTGATTTTACATCTTTCTCAGCCATCATTTGTTTGTAAATCTTACTAGATTTTTTACTTTGACCATTTAAAATATGTTTATTATGGAAGTTTCTAAATACATCTCAAATAGAACACAAAGATCACACCCATCTCCTAATACCCAGCTTCAATAGCTATCAATATTTTTGCTTTATTGTTTCATCTAATTCTCTTGAGTTTTTTTCTGGAATATTTTATAGCAAATGTCAGGTATAGTTCATTTAACTTCAAGGTATTTTAATGTGCATCTCAAAAATGACATTTTATTATACAACCTCAATGCCATTATCACACAAAACAAAATAATGCCATCTAATACCAAATCTAAATTCAAATTTCTTTGTCTAAAAATGTCTTTTTATATTTGGTCTGTTCAAATTAGCAATTAATGATATTGAGTGGTTAGGACTTGTAAGTTTCTTTTAAGATAGAACAATTCTTTCTCTCTACTTCTACCTTTGATACCTATTTGTTGAAGCATTCAGATATGAAGTGCTGCTCCACATTCTGGATTTTTTGGATTGTGTCCTTATTATGTACTTGAAATTATTTATAATAGCTGTATCTTCTATACAATGAAATGCAGAATTTGAATTTTCTAGAATTCATTGTGGTATCATATCTTTTCTCTTGCATCATATGACAAGATACACATCTCACTTTTAGTGGTACTAAGATTGATCAATAATTATAGATGAAGACAGCCTGATTCTTTCATTATAAAGTGCCTTATTAATCTTTCACTTAATGGTTCACCATTATTTGATGACCATTTACTTGAATCATCTATTTTATCATCGATTGTAAAATGATTTTTTTTTCTAATTCTGTCATTGCTTTTACATTTATTACCTGGATTTTCTTTCTTTCTTTATTAATTAGCCAAGCACCATGGCTCATGCCTGTTATCCCAGCATTTTGAGAGGCCAAGGCAGGAGGATTGCTAGAGCTCAGAAGTTTGAGACTGGAATTCTTAATAAAAAGAAATGTCCTTCATTCGCTGGGGCTATTTAATCCCCTTGGTGTCAAGGTCAAAGGCAAAAGCAAGATAAATATTTATTTCCCTTTAATTACTAATATTATACCTAATGGTTGAAATACTAGCAATCTTCTGTGGTTCCCAGTGACATATATTTTGTTTCTGTATCTCCTTATTTTGGTGAGTAGGAGATATGTCTTATGAAATTGTAACTTTTAAAGTATAACTGATGGCTTCCACCAAACTGCAGTAATTATTCTTTTTTGTTCTTTTTTGCAGATGTTAATATTTGAAAACTTCAAATGTATACAATTATTGAGAGAATAGTAAATCATAAATTCTTGTGTTTATCTCCCAGCTTAAGCAATTTATAATTTATAGCAAATATATTTTTCCTATAGGTCCACATTCTACATCCCCCACCTATATGACTCACAAGCAAATTCATGTTTTATATCTTTCTGTAATATATGTATACCTTATAAAAAAGAGACCCATTTAAAAATAGAATCATGTCTATACTACCATTATGACAACCAACAAAAGTTAAAAATAATTTCTCAAAATCATCAGATAACAAGTTAGTTTTACATTTCACTAATACTCTTATATATGTATGTATGTGTATTTACATTTTGTTTGAATTGGTATCTAAATAAGGCCAATGCACTTTAAATGATTATGTCTCCTAATTAGCTTTTAATTTTTAGGTGCCTCCACCTCTTTTCTTTTTTCACTATATCGTATTGCATAAACTAACTAATTTTTAAGTCTTGTATATTTTCCTGTAGCTTGGGGCCTGCTGACATGATAAACTGTTAAACAGTTATAAAAAAGAATTTCTATCATCATTCTTTTTAATGCTCAAGTTATTATCCCACTTTTAGCCAGTAGATGAAAGAAGTGGTTATTAATTAACTTTATTATGCCTCATAGTAGAAAACTATACAAAGTATTAAAGAGAAACCAAGGGAATGAAGAGAATAAAAATGCAAATTTTCCTACTAACACTGTTTTTGTAAAAGGAAAACAGACCTCAGTAAAAGACTTTAAGTAAATCATAAAAAAAAATCAGAAACAAGAACAGACATTTTATCATACCAGCACAGGTAATGGAGTCCCCTTATCTGAATGAAAGTATTTTCAAATTTAGCAACAAAGCAAAATACAATTTGATACTGGATATAAGATGCATACATAACTTTAACAAAGGGAATCTCAAGACATATAAATAAGACAACAAAGATATACTAGAAAAATTCATATACAAAGAAAGCAGGATGTCATTGTCTTACTATCAAACAAGCAAAACATCAGGCCAAAAATAAAATCTAGCAGAGAAGAATATTTTATAGAAATGAAAACCACAGTCCACAAAGAAGATACAATAATCATTAATATCTATGCACCAAAATACTACATCTGCAAGTTTCAGTGAGAAGAAACCACAGGTATTGCTAACAGAAATAGGAAAAATGTGGACACAGGAAGGGGAAAAACACACACTGGGGCCTGTCAGGGCATGGTGGGGATGAGGGGAGAGCATTAGGAAAAAGAGCTAATGCATGCTGGGCTTAATACCTAGGTGACGGGTTGATAGGTGAAGCAAACCACGATGGCACACATTTACCTGTGTAACAAACCTGCATACCCTGCACGTGTACCCCACAACTTAAAACAAATTAAAAAAAAGAAATAGGGAAAACAGATTGATAATAGTTTACTTGAACATGCCCATCAATCCAAGACAGTTTAAGTGATGAAACTATCACTAAAAATATAGAAGACTTCATCTTAGTCACCTCAGGTTACCAACCAAAAAAAGCCCATAATAGATGGATTCATACCCAACTGTACGATACTGAATGGCAAAAACTGGAACCATTCCCCTTGAGAAATGGAATAAGACAAGGATTCTGACTCCCACCATTCCTGTTCTATTTTATGACTGTGTAGTATTTCATGATGTATATGTATCACATTTTTTAAAAAATCCACGAGATGGGCAGATCACCTGAGGACAGGAGTTCATGACCAGCCTGACCAACATAGCAAAACCCCATCTCTACTAAAAATACAAAAGTTACCTGAGTGTGGTGGCACATGCCTATAATTTCAGCTGCTTGGGAGGCTGAGTCAGGAAGATCTCTTGAACCCGGGAGACAGAGGTTGCGGACAGCCAAGATCACCCATTGCACTCCTGTAGCCTGGAAGAAAGAGTCAAATACGATCTCAAAAAAAAATGAAAATCCAGTCCACTGTTGATTCCATGACTTTGCTATTGTGAATAGTGCTGCAATGAACATATGCTTGTCTCTTTTTGGTACAACTGTTGGTTTTCAATTACATATGTGAAATATGTTATATATAATATACAATTTATATATAAATGGGATTATGATACATATATAATATATAATATATATAATATGTATTCTATCTATCTATCTGTCTATATCTATCTATCTATGGGATTGCTGGGTCTAATGGTAGTTCTATTTTTAGTTCTTTCAGAAATCTAACTACTTTCCATAGGGGCTAAACTAATTTGCATTTCCACCAACATTGTATAAGTAAGCATTCTCATTCATAGGCGAGTGTTCTGCTCTGATCTTAGTTATTTCTTGTCTTCTGCTAGCTTTTGCATTTTCTTGATCTTGCTTCTCTAACTCTTTCAATTTTGATGATAGGGTGTCGATTTTAGATCTTTCCTTGCTTCTCATGTGGGCATTTATTGCTATAAATTTCCCTCTAGACACTGCTTTAAATGTGTCCCAGAGATTCTGGTACATTATGTCTTTGTTCTCATTGGTTTTGAAGAATATCTTTATTTCTGCCTTCATTTCATTGTTTATCCAGTCAACATTCAAGAGCCAGTTGTTCAGTTTCCATGAAGTTGTGTCGTTCTGAGTTAGTTTCTTAATCCTGAGTTCTAATTTGATTGCACTGTGGTCTGAGAGACTGTTTGTTATGATTTCCGTTCTTTTGTATTTGCTGAGGAGTGATTTACTTCCAATTATCTGGTCAATTTTAGAGTAGGTGCAGTGTGGTGCTGAGAAGAATGTATATTCTGTGGATTTGGGGTGGTGAGTTTTGTAGATGTCTTATTAGGTTTGCTTGGTCCAGATCTGAGTTCAAGTCCTGGATATCCTTGTTAATTTTCTGTCTCATTGATCAGTCTAATATTGACAGTGGAGTGTTAAAGTCTCCCACTATAATTGTGTGGGAGTCTAAGTCTCTTTGTAGGTCATTAAGAACTTGCTTTATGTACCTGGGTGCTCCTGTATTGGGTGCATATATAGTTAGAATCGTTAGCTCTTGTTGCACTGATCCTTTCACCATTATGTACTGCCCTTCTTTGTCTCTTTTGATCTTTGTTGGTTTAAAGTCTATTTTATCAGACACTAGGATTGCAACTCCTGCTTTTTTTTCTCTCTCCATTTGCATGGTAAATCTTTGTCCATACTTGGCAAGTCTGTGTCTTTTGATTGGGGTATTTAGCCCATTTACATTTAAGGTTAATATTGTTTTGTGTGAATTTGATCCTGCCATTTGATGCTTGCTGGATGTTTTGCCTGTTAGTTGACACAGTTTATTCATTGTGTTGATGGTCTTTAACATTTGGAGTGGCTGGTACTAGATTTTTTTTTTTGTGGAGTGACCAGTATTGGTTGTTCCTTTCTATGTTTAGTGCTTCTTTCAGGAGCTCTTGTAAGGCAGGCCTGCTGGTGACAAAATCTCTCAGCAATTGCTTGTTCATAAATGATTTTATTTCTCCTTTGCTTATGTAGCTTAGTTTGGCTGGATATGACATTCTAGGTCAAAAGTTCTTTTCTTTAATGATGTCGAATATTGGCTCCCACTCTCTTCTGGCTTGTAGGGTTTCTGCTGAGAGATCCGTGGTGAGTCTGATGGGCTTCCCTTTGTGGGTAACCCGACCTTTCTCTCTGGCTGCCCTTAGCATTTTTTCCTTCATTTCCACCCTGGTAAATCTGACGATTATGTGCCTTGGGTTGCTCTTCTTGAGGAATATCTTTGTGTTCTCTGTATTTCTGGGACTTGAATGTTGGCCTGCCTTGCTAGGTTGGGGAAGTTCTCCTGGACAATATCCTGAAGAGTGTTTTCCAGCTTGGATTCATTCTCTCTATCAGACTCAGGTACACCTATCAAACGTAGATTAGGTCTTTTCACATAATCCCATATTTCCTGGAGGCTCTGTTCATTTCTTTTCACTCTTTTTTGCTCTAATCTTGCCTTCTCATTTTATTTCATTGAGTTGATCTTCAGTCTCTGATATCCTTTCTTCTACTTGGTTGATTCGGCTAGTGAAACTTGTGTATGCTTCGCGAAGTTCTCGTGTTGTGTTTTTCAGCTCCATCAAGTCATTTATATTCTTCTCTAAGCTGTTTATTCTTGTTAGCATTTCGTCAAACCTTTTTTCAGGGTTCTTAATTTCTTTGCATTGGGTTAGAACATGTTCTTATAGCTCAGAGATGTTTGTTATTACCCACCTTTTGAAGCTTGTTTCTGTCAATTCATGAGACTCATTCTCCATCCAGCTTTGTTTCCTTGCTGGTGAGAAGTTGTTATCCCTTGAAGGAGGAAAGTTGTTCTGGTTTTTGGTGTTTTCATCACTTTTGCGCTGGTTTCTTCCCATCTTCGTGGTTTTATCTACCTGTGGTCTTTGTAATTGGTGACTTTCACATGGAGTCTCTGAGTGGACCTCCTTTTTTTGATGTTGAAGTTATTTCTTTGTTTTTCTTAGTTTTCCTTCTAACAGTTGGGCCCCTCTGCTATAGGACTGCTGGAGGTCCACTCTGGACCCTGCTTGCTTGAGGATTAGCTGTGGCAGCTGCAGGATAGTAAGGGTTGCTGCTGGTTTCTTCCTTTGTTATCTTTGTCCTAGAAGGGTACCTGCCAGATGTCAGCCTGAGCTCTTGTTTATGAGGTGTCTCTTTGGATATGTGGGGGTAGGGGACTTGTGTGAGGAGATAGTCTGTCTCTTATAGGAGCTCAAGTGCTGAGCAGGGAGCTCTATTTTTCCATTCAGAGCTGCTGGGCAGATACATTTACGCCTCCTGCAGTGGATCTCATAACTGCCTTTTTCCCCAGGTGCTCTGTCCTGGGAAGGTGAGGCTTTATTTATAAGTTCTTGATGTGCTGCTGCCTTTTTTCAGAGATGCCCTGCCCAAAAAGTAGGTAGTCTAGTGAGAGTCTGCCAGCAGAGTTGTTGCTGAGCTGTCATGGGCTCTGTCCAGCTGCTGTGTGATCTTCCTTGCGGTTTTGTTCTCCGAGGCACAGTTGGAACTGCCTCGATAATGGTTGTCTGCCTTAGTAATGGTGGACTGCCTCAGTAATGGTGGACAGCCTCAGTAGTGGTGAACTGCCTTGGTAATAGCTGACACCCTTTCTCCCAGGTCCAGCTGCACTTGTCGCGAATCATTTCAGATTGCTGGTCTTTGTGGGGGTGTGACCCACTGAGCTGGATCACCTGGCTCCCTGTTTCGGCCCCCTGTTTTTTAGTTTAATAGGTGGTTCTGTCTCTCAGGTGTTCTAGGTGCCAGTTGAAATGGCCACCCAGATTTGTATGAGTTTTTATGCAGAGATCCGTGGCGCTGGCTGAAACAGCTGTGCTGGAAACTCATGGCGCTTTTCAGCCCGGGAATCTCTTGGTCTGTGGGCAGTAAAAACTCGTTTGAAACTGCAGTGATCACTCACCCTCTGTGTTGGTCTCGCTGGGAACTGCACTCCAGAGCTGTTCCTATTCAGCCATCTTTGATCCCTTCCTCTGAGACAGCTTCCTTGTGATCTTTGCTATTTGGGCTTCTTTATGTTAATGTTCCATGTGAGCTTTAGAATAGTTTCTTTTTAATACTGTGAAAAATCGTATGGGTCATTTGATAGGAATAATACTGGATCTGTAGATTGCTTTGGGCAGTATGGACATCTGTTCTTCCAACACATGAGCATGGAATGTTTTTCCATTTATGTCATCTGTGATTTCTTTCAGTGGTGTTTTGTATCTCTACTTGTAGAGATCTTTCACCTTCTTGGTTAGATGTATTCCTGTGTATTTTTTTGTGTATGGCTGTTGTAAATGGGATTGTTTTCTTGATTTGGCTCTTAGCTTTAGTGTTACTGTTGTATAGAATTGCTACTGATTTTTATACATTGATTTTATATGCTGAGACTTTGTTAAAGTCATTTATCAGGTCTGAAAGTCTTTGGGCAAAATCTTTAGTGATTTCTAGTTATGGAATCATATCCTAAGTGAAGAGAGGTAATTTGATTTTATGTTTTTCTATTTGGATGCTCTTTATTTCTTTCTTTTGCCTGATTGCTCTGCCTAGGACTCACAGTACTATATTGAATAGGAGTGATGAGAGTGGACATCATAGATGACTCTTGATATTTGGAGGTATGTTCCTTTGATACTTATTTTGTTGAGCGTTTTTATCATAAAGGGATGTTGGATATATTGAATGTTTCTTCTGCATCTATTGAGATGATTCTATGGTTTTGTTTTTAATTCTCTTAATGTGGTCAATCACATTTATTGATTTGCAAATGTTGAACTATCTTTCCATTCCCAGGAGTAAAGCCCACTTGATTGTGGTGAATTAACTTTTTGATGTGCTGTTAGATTTGGTTTACTGATATGTTTTTGAGGACTTTTATTTTTATGTTGATCAGGGATATTGGCCCATAGTTTTCTTTTTTTGTTGTGTTTTTGCAAGATTTAGGTATCAGAATGACACTGGTTTACTAGAATGAGTTAGGAAGAGATGAAATCCTTCCTTAGTTTTTAGAAGAGTTTCAGTGTGATTGGTACCAGCTCTTCTTTATATGTATAATAGAATTCAGCTGTAAATTCATCTGGTCTAGGACTCTTTTTTGATTGGTAGTTTTTTTTTTTTATTATAGATTCAATTTTGTTATTCATTATTGATATGTTTGGGATTTTACTTCCTCTCTTCTCTTGAAGGATGTGTAGTCTTTCACTGTGTGTGTGTGTGTGTGTGTGTGTGTGTGTGTGTGTGTGTGTATACAGTGTTGACTCTAAAGATTTTTAACTTATTAAAGTCTAACATTAATAACTACCTACATTAATAACTATTTATCTTCTAAAATAAGTAAAGACCTTAGAATGTTTTATTTGGTATACCTTGCTCTTAATTTATATAATTTTAACATGTTTTAATTCTACATGTATTTTAAACTCAACAAAATATTACTAACCTTATGTCACATTTTTTACGTTTTCACTGCTCTTTATTTTTTCATCTTTGACAATTCTTGAGATCCTTTTCCTTCTGCCCAAAGAACATCTTTTTGTACTTACATTAGTACAGACCTGATAGTGACTAATTTCTTTGATGTTTTTATGTCTAAAAGTGTCTTAATTCTGCTTTTATTCTTGAATAATATTTTTTACTGAATATAGAATTGTGGGTCTACAATTTTAAAAGGTTATTTGCTTCTATTGACTTTGACCTTACACTATGTTTGTTGAGATGTCAGCTGTTAGTTCTTTTGTTGCTGCCTTTAAAGGTTTTTTTTCTGGCTACTCTTACAATTATCCTTTTTCTTTGTTTGGAAATTTTTACTATAATGTGTGTAGTTACAGATTTCTTGTTTATCTTGCTTGAAGTGCTTAAAACTATTTATCCTGCCCAGTTACCTAATGTGTATAAGTTTTGAACATTTTTAGCCAGTATATTTGCAAATTTTGTTCTTGTTTTTCTCCTCTCCTGGAATATTTATCACACATGTAATTGACCATTGGCCATCTCTTATTCTTTTAAATTTTACTAATTTTTTTCTCCTTCTGTGTCCTTGATTTTTTTTTTTTTTTTTTTTAACCGTTTCCAGTTCTTGGTCAAAACTGTACATTTTTAATCCTTTTTTGTATGAATTTCTTTAAATTTAAATGTTATTTAAATGTCCTGTATTTTAAGACACTCATGACTGAAGACTCTGTGTCTGTTTATATTGTCCAATGTCACTAATGTTGCATGGTCTACTATATACCTTCTTATTTTATAATGTGTGCTAGGCATTTTTTCTGAAAAGTATTAAATGATTTGAACTCTAGGAAGATGTTATCTTTCTTTAGGAAAGATTTACACTTGGCCTATGAAGACTAATACTACAGAATGCCTTGAAGCACTGGCACTCTGTCATTACCTCAATCTAATTCCAGGGATTGGGAGTATTTTCTTCTGAGTTGCAATATTGGTAAAGGCTGTATAATTCTGCATTCATCTGGGAACATTACCCAAAGAGAGTGGTTATACCAGACTTATCCCCAATTGGGAGGCTTTGAACTCCAAATCCTTTTCTTTTAGCCCATTAGGCTGTCAAAAGACATTTCTCAGCTTGTCAGTGACACCTCTGGAATCAGGAAAGCAAATAAAACAAAACAACATAACACAAACAAGAACATTGAGATATTAATGACACCAAACGCCAGACTGATTAACAAGGGAAACATGGGAGCAACAAAGAGTACAACCTGATTGAGATAACACTTTACCATTTTTAAAGTCACTTAAAGCATAGACCTGCAGGGTTTTCTGGGTATTTGTTTACAGGATATAGTTTTAGGAAAAGTCTTTTTCTTTTCAGACAAGTAAGATGTTGTAGAATATCAGGATTTTTAAAACTGAGTGATAGCTGTACTTCAGTTGATGCTACTTACTCAGAAACTAGACGGTCTCCAGAGTCACTCCTGAATGGTAATGATGAGTTATGCAGTGCATATTGCTTTTGTTGTAGTTGAAAACTGAAGGCTCAGGAATACTGCAGCAACCACAAAAGGAGTGCTTACATTGTCAGGATCCAGAGAAGAATTCTGTGGAATTGACACAGAACTTGAAATTATCATTCTAGGTTACACTACAGTAGTACCAGGTAAATATTGATCATTTGACTTTTTAAATAATGGATTTAAAATTATTTATTATCAATATTAGCTATAAAACAAAGGTGTGCTATTTGGTCTACTGTTCCTGCATCCTATCAAATGATGATGCTCTTATAAAAATGATGATTTATATGAAGAAGGGCTGTCCATGACTTCCGCTGCTACAAGGAAATAGTAGGGTTCACAGGGCATCCAAAAGGCTCTCTGCTAATATTTACAACATGGCCCTAAGAAAAGGCTAGAGCAAAAGGCATCAGCTATGTAGTGACAAAAGCAAGAGCAAGCAAAATTCAGACAAGTGGCCCATTTCTGCTGCCATTCAGGGCTATCTCTAAATGTCATGAGGGTATGTCATCTTCACTATTTATAATCCTCAAAATTTTAGTGGGTTTTTTTTTCTGGCTTCCCAGAACTACAATTTTCCTGTGTTAAAGAACATTTTTCATCTTATGAGCTCCTAAGGGAGAAACAAGGTCAAATGAGGCTTTTCTTATGCCCCTAAGAGGTTAGACAGAAACATGTAACCTAGGTTTTGCTTATCAAAAGCAATAACCAGGAACTTTCAAATAGAAACTAGTGACTCAAAGAAAGAGGGATAAGCGAGGAGTAGCAAACAGATTTCCAGTGGTATTGATGGCAAAACTGACATTGTCTCTGTTTTGTGTCTCTAGTGGCTGCAGCAGAAGGCATGATGTCACATGTTCATTGCTGTTCTTGCCATCTAGTTCTGTAGAGTGACTTTGACTGTAGTGCTGGTTACCTAGATTCTAGTGGTTCTCGCCTGTTTTCAGGATCCAGTTTTCTAGTCTTTCACCCTGTGCTTTGTGAGCTACCAACATCGCTTCTAATTCTCTCACCTTAAATCAGCCAGAAGTGTTTTCTTTTGATTACAGTTATGACTTATAAGTAGTATAATCATCATCATAATTATCATCTTCATCACCCTTAATAGCTAAAATTTACTGAATATTTAAGGTGTGCTAGACACTCTGTTAAACACTTGATGGACATTCAAAAATGTCTTTAGCAAAAAATGGTCTCTCCACAATTCTGACAAGTAGTTGTAATAATTATCATTATTTTACTTTTGAAAAACTGAGGCTTGAAAAAGTTAAGGAATTTGACCAAAGTTAATACCAGCACAAAAGCTGGGATTTAAACCCAAGCATGTTTAATCCTCACATTGAACTGTTTCCCTTATTAGTAGTATCATTGATGTTATTATTGAACTTCCTTTAACAAACTGTATTATTTCTAATCATCTTACCTTAGGTTATCCTATTACTATAATAATATTTCATCAGCCTTCTTTTGTAAATTAGAAAACAGAAAATAACTGCATTGCTCAAAATTGCAGTTAGTAGATATTAAAGACTGAGGTTAAACCTCAATCTTTTGACTCTAAATGTGATTAGAATTTTATTACACTAGCAAAATTCTAAAATAATTGTACTCCAATTTCAAGTACAGAGACTACCTTAATAACAGTAATCACACTGTGTGACACTGAAAAAAATCAAAGGCTATGCTTGTTTCAGTTAGGTTTGTATTTCCCCCAAATCTCCAATTTTAATAGACTTTTATTAAATATTTGGTGGGGTGAGAAATGGAATCATGTGACATCCTATCTCTTAACCTTAAAGACAGCATACTATTGGTAATTGTAGTTTTCTCCCATTTTCAACATGTAAAAATCTGACTTCTCTCAAAATCACCCCATTCACTTTGTCCTCTTTGAAAAGTAATACATGATGCTAAAAGGCAAACCCTTTCTAAAGGAAAAAATGTCATATTAAATTGTGAATAGGAAAAAGTATATCTGCAGGGTTAGGTTCATGGCAGCTCTATTTTTTATACTAGTGAAAAAATGCAAATTACTTAGAATTTCTACATGAACCAGAATAATCTCACTTTATTTTATTTATTAGTATGCATTTTCTATTATTTATTAAATATATTACCTTATTTAAATATCATTTGTAAGTCTTGAATTCAAAACCTTGTAGTAGTAACAAGCTCAGACCCCTCAAGTCAGCTTTGCCCCTTTCCCTTGTGCCTCTACTACTTTGGTTCCTGTAACTTTCCACCTGGTTTGTCCCATTTCAGCCAGACTGACTTTTTCAATGTTCCTTGAATATGTCAAGCAGGCTCTGCCTCAGGGCCTTTGCACTTTCTCTTTCCTCTGCCTTAAATAATATTCCCCCTGATATTCATATAGTTGGTTCCCTCACTTCATTGATGCCTCTATGCAAATATCATAGCTGTAGTGGGTATATCAATGAGCCCGTGTAAATCAGCATTATTCCACACTCATTCAGTTCTCCTCACCACCCTGATTTATGCTTCTTCATTGCCCTTATATTTGACCTAGTAGGTGTATCTGTGTGTGTGTGATGTGTGTGTATATATATATTCCAATGACTTAATCAGTGCTGAACACATAGTTACTGGTCAACGAATATGTATTGAGTAAAATAAGTTAGTTTGGGCTCATGTAAGCCCACTGCTGAACTCCTAGCTGAGTTGTTTACTCTTGCCTTTTTGAGAAATCACCCTTTTTTTGTGAATAGAAGGGTTCAGCCCTATTTGTCATTTTTAGTCTTTTTACTGTTTCATATTGTGCACTTACTCTATTCCTTATCATATTATGTTTGAATTCAGTTATTCTTTCATGTGCTCCTTGACACTGTGCTGGGATTCTTCGCCTTCCCCATAAATTACTTTGAGTGTTAGCAAATACAATGCCTTATATTTTAAAAATTGATTTTAAGAACCATATTTGGTTTATCTAGCCTAGCAGTAAGAGAAAAACAGTTATCCCTGTTAGCTTGTCTTCATTCTTGTACTAACAAGAAAGAAGAGAGTAAGATTGGTACCCCTTTCAACTTTCTTCTCTAGAGTTGATTTTTTGGGGGGCCCTATTGAAGAACTGAAAAAGGCTGAAAGCTGAACCAGAACTAATGCAAAATTAGCCTTGAATAGGGCTTATGTAAAAGCCCACCTATTATTGAAAATGTGCAACTTAAAGCAAAATATTAAAGCACAAATTAATTTCAAAAATTCAAGTTAATTTTATTCAATTCCTTAGTCTAAAACCAACATAAAAACATAATTGCATATTATTGAGGTGAATGGATTTTAAACTATAACAACAAAGAAGAATATTAGATTTATAAACAGACAAACCTATTTGAGATGAAGCCATCTTACACAGGTTGGGTGACCTTGCACAAGATTCCTGGCCTCTCTGAGCCTCAGTTCTCATAAACATTGAATTACAAGAGAGAAACACAAAATTGCTACTGAAGAAAGAGATTATGTTTTATTGCCACATAGTATATCCTATATGGTCCAAAGCATCTTACTCATTTGACCTTTGTGTTTATGAATCTTCTACCTCAGGAACAGAGGGCTTATGTAGCACCATTTATTTTTAAGTTTGTATCACAAATAGGTCCATTATATATTGCCTTTGTGACATATATATCAATTATCTCCAGTGTTTTAAAAGCACTCTCTGGCTGGGTATGCTGGCTCACGCCTGTAATTCCAGTACTTTGGAAGGCCAAGGCGGGCAGATCACTTGAGACTAGGAGTTTGAAATCAGCCTGGGCTACATAGGGAAACTCCATCTCTACAAAAAACAAAATAATTAGCTGGGCATGATGATGCACACCTTTAGTTCCATTTACTTGGGAGGCTGAGGTGGGAGAATAATTTGAGTTCAGGAGGTGGAGGTTGCAGTGAGCCTAGATAGTGCCACTTTCAGCCTGAGTGACAGAGTGAGACTCTGTCTCAAAAAAAAAAAAAAAAAAATCAACCATTGGAGGAATCTCATGTCTTCTTTATAATATTTAGTTTAGGGTTGTTTTTTTAAATGTCTGTAGAATCTGTAGTGACGACCCTCTTCATTCTGTGTGTCTGTGTGTGAATGGGTCTCACCTAAAGGCTTACCAATTTTATCGCCTCTCAAGAAACAATTTTTGACTTTGTTGATCCCTTTGTTGCATGGTTTGTTTTCCATTTAATTTCTTCTTATATCTTTAAACTGTTCTTCTTACCGTGTCCTTTAGGCTTAATTTGGTGTTATTTTTCTAAATTCCTAAAATGAACAGTTAGCTTATTAATTATAAACCTTTCTTTTTTTGCTCTATAGAAATTTAAAACCTCAAATTTCCCTTTAAGGACAGTGTTAACTGTATCCCACACGTTTTGCTATATATTACATCAAATGATATATATAATTTGATACGCATCATTTGATATATAATTTGCTATATATTACATCAAATGAATATATGTCATTTGATGTAATATAGATATATAAATAAATGTATATGACTATTATATATTAGATCAAATTATGCATATCATTTGATATAGATATAATTTGATATATATCATTAGATATAATATATATATTATATCAAGGGATTCTCGTACCTCAGCCTCCCAAGTAAATGGAATTAAAGGTGTGCATCACCATGCCCAGCTAATTTTTCTATTTTTTATAGAGATGGGTTTTCACTATATTGCCCAGGCTGATCTCGAATTATATCTATTCATTTGATGTATATCATGTTTTGCTATATATTAAGTACATATATATCATTTGCTATAATATAGATAAAAATGAATATATATGAATGACTATATATTATAAATAGATATATAATATATATCCCACATGTTTTGATATCTATTATATACATTTTGAGCAATCATACAAAACTGAATAATATATAAGATTTGAACACCAACACAATTGATTTATTCTTTCTTTCTGCATAAATATAGGTATAGATACAGAGTTAAGTAGACCTCATATATCTTATACATATGTATAAATATAACTATATAAAAAAAGATGCATGTAGGTTGGGCGTGGTGGCCCATGCCTGTAATTCCAGCACTTTGGGAGGCCGAAGTGGGCGGATCACAAGGTCAGGAGATCAAGACCATCTTGACCAACATGGAAACCCCATATACAAAAATTAGGCAACTGTGGTGGCACACGCCTGTAGTCTCAGCTACTCAGGACGCTGAAGCAGGAGAATCACTTGAACCTGGGAATCGGAGGTTGCAGTGAGCTGAGATTGTGCCACTGCACTCCAGTGTAGCGATAGAGCAAGACTCTGTCTCAAAAAAAAAAGCATCTAAATGCAAAATATACACTTTTCAAGCATTCATGGGACATTTACAAAAATTGACCCTGTAGTGGGAAATATAATAAGTTACAACACATTTTAAAAGGTTAAAATCATTGTGAAGAATATAACAAATCATGCTGGGTAACTGTGAGATGTTACTTGAAAAAACATATATACCTAAATTTGGAATTCAAGAAACATATCTAAAAAAACTTATGAGTCAGATACAAAATTTTAATATAAATTACTAAGTGGCTTAAAGGAATGACTAAATATTGTATATTGGATTGTGCCTTTGGGCACACTTTGGGAGTGCTGGAATATATTATAATATATTGTGCCACTTAGTAATTTATATTATGTTATGAATTATAAATTATGTATGATTATACCTTATAATTGTAAATTATATTAAAATTTTGTAATTGACTCATAGGTTTTTAGATATGTGTTTTTCGAATTCCAAATATATGTATATATGTTTTTTGAAGTAATATTTTATAGATATCCAGCATAATTCATTGTATTCATCACAATGATTTTAACCTTCTAAAATGTGTTGTAACTTAATTATATTTCCCACTACAGGGTTAATTTTTGTAAGTGTCCCATGAGTGCTTGAAAAAAAGGCATATTTTGCATATTAGATGCATTGTTTTTATATAGATATAGATATTTACAAATGTATAAGATATACAAGTTCTACTTAACTCTATACCTATATCTATATTTATGTAGAAATAAAAAATAAATTGTGTTGGTGTTCAAATCTTATATATTGTTACTCAGTTTTGAATGATTGTTCAACCAAATTCTGACTATTTATTCAAATAACTACTTATTTACTCTTAATAAGTATTAGGCAGTGTTAAACTATTTTGTGGATTATCTGATTCAATACACACAACAATTCTATTAGGTTGGTACAGATGTAATTGTGATTTTTGCATTGCTGGAACTTGCCATTTGATATTAGAATACATTCTTAAATAAATGTGGTTATGTTATACATCATTTTAATGGGTATTTCTTGCTTTATGATTTTTTTGCTAATGACTTATTACTTTCTGTTTATATTGTGTTTATTTTAGACTATGGAAATGATATTAGACAAAAAGCAAATTTTACCTATTTTCTTATTTGAGTTCAAAATGGGTTTTAAAGCAGCAAAGACAACTCACAACATCAACAATGCATTTGGCCCAGGAGCTGCTAATGAACATATATTGCAGTGATGGTTCAAGAAGTTTTGCAAAGGAGACAGAGCCTTAAAGATGAGGAACTTACTGGCAGGCCATTGAAGTTGACAATGAACAATTGAGAGAAATCATCGAAGCTGATTTATTACAGCTACATGAGAAGTTGCCGAAGAACTTGAGGTCGACGATTCTAGGTCATTTGGCATTTGAAGCAAATTGGAAAGGAGAAATAGCTCGATAAGTGAGTGACTCATGAGCTGAGTGGAAACAAAATCATCAGTTTGAAATGTCATCTTCTCTTATTCTACAAAACTGTAAACCATTTCTTGATCAGATTTTGACGTGCGATAAAAAATGGATTTTATACAATGATGACCAGCTCAGTGGTTAGGCTGAAAAGAAGCTCCAAAGCACTTCCCAAAGCCAAACTTGCACCAAAAAAAGATCATGGTCACTGTTTGGTGGTCTGCTGCTAGTCTGACCCATTACAGCTTTCTGACTCATGGCGAAACCATTACATCTGAGAAATGTGCTCAGCAAATCGATGAGCTGCCCCAAAATCTGCAATGCCTGCAGCCGGCATTGGTCAACAAGAAAGGGCCCAATTCTCCACAACAGTGCCAGACCACATGTTGTACAACCAGTGCTTCAAAAGTTGAACAAATTGGGCTACAAAGTTTTGCTTCATCTGCCATATTCACCTGACCTCTCACCAACCAACTACCACTTCTTCAAGCACCTTGACAACTTTTTGCAAGGAAAACTTTTCCATAACCAGCAGAATGCAGAAAATGCTTTCCAAGAGTTCACCAAATCCCAAGCAGGGATTTTTATACCCACAGGAATAAACAAACTTATTTCTCATTGGCAAAAATGTGTTGATTCTAATGGTTCCTGTTTTGATTAATAAAGTATTTGAGCCTGGTTATAATGATTTAAAACTCATAGTCTCAAAGTGCAATCACTTTTGCACTAACCTAATATAGAATTAGAGGAAGGAAATTAAGACTCTAAAATGTTTAGTAATTGCCCATTGTTCTATAGCTGGTAGTGGGATGAAAGCGATGGGTGGGGTGGGATGGGATGGGATGGGTAATCCATAACCAGTACTGCAATCCAATTCTGTGTTACTCCAAGTTCATGCATTCATGACATTACTCAGAATTACTTTAGGTAATAGTCTTTGTCATGTATATAGGAAGGAAAGATTCTTGATTTGTTTTTCACTATCCTTCTGTTCTGCAATGTCCCTGACCATTAATTTCTCCTTACCCAGGAATGACTTTCCTTGGTGATGTTGGTGTGATTCTCATAGGAAAGGTTAAATTCTGCTATTTATTGGAGACAAAGTAACATCTAATTGGGAATATGAGCTGAAGCGAGATCCCTGTTTGTCTTGGAAAGATGAATAGATAGATGGGTACATAGATAGTTATTAAAAATAATGCTATTCTGTAACACTCTCCAAAGTTGTTTCCAAAGGTAAAATATCTAAGCAGTCTTACTCTCCAGTATACTGGTCACTTCTTGACGGGACTTTATCTGATGTGTTCATTGCTGTATCTCTAGCACTTAGCATAATGTAGGCTCTTAGTAAATCTTTGCTAAATGAATTAATGAATATATGGTATAAATGATACCAGCAAAGGAATTACTGACTCTTAAAAATTTAAATCATATGATGTTATATACAGTAGATAAAACCCAGGTGCCACTCCAAAATGAATTTTTCTTGCTTTGTTTTAATGTATATTCAATCTCTGTTTCTATATCTCAGTGAACTAGCTGATGGTATAGTGCAACAACAAGGCAACCTCACTGCCAACTGAAATTTCCAGCTGGGAACTTTTCTGCAGGGTATCCTCGGTAACTTGTAGTCCACAAATCACTTAAGTTATCTCAAGTATTATGGACTTTAAATTGTCTCCAGAGAAAACTATCCTAATAGCCTTCTTTTATTGTTAGTACAAGTGTAAAGAATTATAGTCATCCTCTTATTGAAAAATGTATGAGACAAGATAATAAAAAGTGAAAATTATATAATAAATCATTTTGACCAGGTATGGAAGTAATAAACATAGATCACCTAAAAGACTAGCACATTGACTAATGGCAATAACATGGTTATTTCTTTGGGGAGCGAGCAGTTCGTCTTTTTGCTGAATGAGTGCCATACCAGAAAACAGATTCATTCTGGCTTACTTTTAATTATCATTGTTGCTTTATTATTATTGTTTTTTAAATCACAACAGTTTAACACTGGCTTGGTAATATGAGAAACCCAAGTTTGAAATATATATAAATACAAGTCTTGTGCAGTGACACTGCAATAACTTTTTTTTTCATTATTTTAATGACATTTGTCAGGCTCGAATCATTTAAATAATAGAAAATTAGAAATTAATAGGTATTGTGCAAAATTTAACATTAAAAGTTGGAGGCTTGCATTTAAATTGGGAAAGAACTTTGAATAGACATGAATACTGAAAATGGAGTTGTAGAAATACATTTAATAACATTTAAATCCCTGCTGGTTTTCACTCCTCAGTTCAGTGAAAAAAAGAAAAGTCATTTAGCTAAATAAGAAAAAGTCCTAAGAGGATCTGACTGGACTGTAGAGAGCTGCTGCTTTATTGGATTCTGTAGGCAGCAGATAACAAGATGTCACAAACATTCTGAGCTCTGCTATGCCCTTTAGTATCCGTTCTAATGCTGATTTAAACGTTTTATGACAATCAAATAACAGAGTTAGAATCATTCAAAATTTGTGATACCTGAAAGGTTAAAATTGATCTTTAAAAAAAGAAACAGTTTTATTGAGGTATAATTGTCATACAATACACTACAGAAATTTAAAGTGTACAATTTGATAAATTTTGACATATCTATACACCTATGAAACCATCATCACAATCAAAATAATGAACACATCCATCACCCAGAGAAGTTTCATCCTTGTCTCCTGCAACCATTTATTCCCACCATTCCTGTACTGTCTTTTTTTTTTAATTTTTGAAGTTGTTTTGTCTAGCCTAGGTTCATTTTATTTCCATAATGATTTTGAAATCCGTGTTTCAATTTCTGGGAAAAACTTTGATTCTACTGGGATTCTGCTGAATCTATAGATCAAACTGGGGAGAACTGATACCTTAACAGTATTGAGTCTTTTGATCCATGAACGAGATTAACTCTCCATTTTTTCAAGTCTTTAATTTCTTCCATAAATGTTTTATAGTTTTCAGTATCATAGGGCTTTCATGTCATTAGTAAAATGCATCTCTGAGTATTTAATATTCTTATAATACTATAAATAGTTATGTTTTCTTAATTTCAATTTCTGATTGTTCATTGATTATATACAGAAATACTATTGATCCTTGTGTATCAATCTTTTATATTACACACTTGCTAAACTCACTTATTCTAGTAGCTTTTTTGTAAATTTCATCTAGTAGAATCAGCTGACTCATTTCCACCGCAGTTTTATTTCTTTTCCAATTTGAATGTTTCTTTATTTTTTCTTCCTTTCTTTTTTCTTCTCTGCCCCCTCCCTTCCCCCCTTTTCCTTCTCTCTCTCCTTTCTTCCCTTCTTTCTTTCCTTCCTCCCTCCTTCTCTTATTTCTTCCCTTCCCTCCTTCTTTTTCTCCCTTTTTTACTTCATTTCTCCCTTGCTTCCTCCCTCCTTCTCTCTTTTTCTTTCCCTGACTGCACTAGATAGAATCTTTATTACCATGTCTAACATATGTAGTGACCAGGCGCAGTGGCTAATGCCTATGATCCAAGTACTTTGGAAGGACTGGGCTAGGAGGGTCACTTGCAGCCAGGAACTTGAGACAAGCCTAGGAAACAAAGTAAGATCCTTATTTTAATAAAAATAAATAAATAAAAAATATCTGGCATGGTGGGGTGTACCTGTGATTTTAGCTACTTGGGAGGCAGAGGCAGGAGGATAGCTTGAGCCCAGGAGTTCTAGGCTGCAGTGAGATCATGCTACTGCACTCCAGCCTGGGTGACAGAGTGAGTCTCTGTCTCAAAAATGAACAAACAAGTGGTAGAAACAAGTTCTTTTTCCATTTCTGCTTTAAAAAAACCTTTCAGGTTCAGGGGTACATGTGCACGTGTGTTATGTTGATAAATTACATGTCACAGGGGTTTGATGTACAGATTATTTCATCACCCAGGTAATAAGCATAGTACCCAATATAACATTTTTTGATCCTCATCTTTCTCCCACTGTCTACCTTCAAGTAGGCCCCAGTGTGTGTGGTGTACTTCTTTGTGTCCATGTGTGCTCATTATTTTGCTCTCACTTAGAACATGTGGTATTTGGTTTTCTTTTCCTATATTCTCCCAAGTAGCTAGAATCACAGGTGTGCACCACCATGCCTGGCTAATTTTTATTTATTTATTTTTAGGAGAGATGCGGGTCTTATTTGGTTTCCTAGGCTTGTCTCAAGCTTCTGGCTGCAAGTATTCCTCCCACTTCAGTCTTCCCAAAGTGATTGGATTATAGGCATTAGCCATTGCACCTAGTCACTATATGTATTAGACATTGTACTGAAGATTCTATCCAGTGCAGTCATGGAAAGAAAAAGAGAGTACACTTAGGATAATAGCCTCCAACTCCATTCATGTTGCTGCAAAGGACATGGTCTCATTCTTTTTTATGAATGCATAGTATTCCATGGTGTATATGTACCACATTTTCTTTATACAGTCTACATTGATGGACATTTAGGTTGATTCTATATCTTTGCTATTGTGAATAGTGTTGCATGTGTCTTTTTGGTAGAACAATTCATATTCCTTTGGGAATATATCCAGTAATGGGATTGCTGAGTTAAATGGTAGTTTTGTTTTGAGTTCTTTGAGAAACTTCCAAACTGCTTTCCACAGTGGCTGAACTAACCATTGTGGGAAAAAAGTATAAAAGCGTTTCCTTCTCTCTTCAACCTTGCCAGCATTTGTAATTTCTTATTTTTAATAATAGCCACTCTGACTGCCATAAGATGATATCTCATTATGATTTTCATTTGCATTTCTCTGATGACTAGTGATGTTGATCTTCTTTTCATTTGTTTGTTGGGTGCTTTGATGTCTTCTTTTGAGAAGTGTTAATGTCCTTTGCCCACTTTTTAATTAGGTTACTTTTTACTTGTTAATTTGTTTAAGTTCCTTCTAGATACTGAATATTAGATCTTTGTCAGATGCATAGTTTGCAAATATTTTCTCCTATTCTATAAGTTGTCTGTTTACTCTGTTGATAGTTTCTTTTGCTGTGCAGAAATTCTTTAGTTTAATTGGTCCCACTTGTCAATTTTTGCTTTTATTACAATTGCTTTTGGCATCTTTGCCATGAAATCTTTTCCAGAGCCTATGTCTAGAATAGTATTTCCTAGGTTATCTTCCAGGGTTTTTGTAGTTTTAGGTTTTACATTTAAGTTTTTAATCCATCTTGTGTTGATTTTGGTATATAAGAAATGGATTCAGTTTCAGTCTTTTGCATATGGCTAGCCAATTATCCTAGCATCATATGAATAGGGAGTCTTTTCCCCATTGGCCATTCTTGTGGACTTTGTTGAAGAGAAGATAGTTTTTGGTGTGCAGCTTTATTTCTGGTCTCTATTCTGTTCCATTGGACTTATATTTTTGCTGAGAGTTTCTTTCAGGAATAAATACTGGATTCTATTAAATGCTTTTTATCTGTCTATCGAGATGACTCTTTTTTTAATAGGCAATATAGTGAAAAAATTGATTAATTAATTTTTGCATGTTTAACAAAACTCGTATTCCTGAAATAAACCCCAGTTAGTCACGATGTATTATACTCTCCTAATATTGGATTCAATTTGCTAAAATGTTGTTTAGAATGTTTGAATGTATGTTTATGAGTGTTGATATGAACCTGTTGACATGAAGAACATGGTGTTTCTATGTATTTCCATAAATGGAAATACATACTTTATTAAATGTGTGTTTCCTGGAGTCATGATAAAAAACAATATGTGAAAAAGGGCTGTGGCATGACCATGATTCAGCTTTCCAGATCTAGCAGGTCCTGCTATTATGAGAAATAAGTCAGCCACAGCTTCTGGCTGGCATTCAAGATTTTGAGGACCAAGAAAATCTTTTATGAAAAATTTTTTTTTTCTTACTAGCGTGATAGTAGGAAACCTTCCTAAATATGGCTCAAAATGTAACAAAGATAAAATGACTGACAAATTCAAACACATAAGAAAAGAATTTCTTCATGATGAAACACACACACACGTGCGCACGCACACACACACACACACACACATATGCACAAACTAAACCAAGGCACAATGGACAAACTGAGAAAAGTGTGCTTCCTTCTTAACTACTGTAGACAGGGTAATTTTCTTAGTATACAAAAGCTCCAAATCAATAGGAACAAATACTGCAATTCCAGGAGAAAAAAATAAATAAATGATGTGAATACAATTCACAGAAAGAAACATAAATTTTATTTTCAATTTTAATATTGAAAAAATTTTTCAACCTTATTTACCATAGAAACAGTACAAATTAAAACTACAAGTTGCCATCTTCGTCTTGCAGGGTAGTCAGAAGGGGAGAATAAAGTGGGGATGGTTAATGGGTACAAAAATACAGTTAGAATGAATAAGATCTAGATCTGTTATCTAGTTGACAACACAATAGGGTTACTATAGTAAACAATAATTTATTGTATATTTAGAAATAGTAAAAAGAGTGGAGTGGAATGTTCCTAACACAAAGAAATGATAAGTGCTTGAGGTCATGAATAGCCCAATTACCCTTGTTGATCACTGCAAATTGTATACCTTTATCAAAACACCACATGTTCCTCATAAATATATACAAGTATTTTATAACCATAATTTAAAGTTAATTTTTTAAAAATTTAAACAACGTATTTATGTGTTCTCATATATACATATACATATATATATACACACTTACTACCTGATCAATAATACTTATGGTCAATGGGTAGAGAAACTGGCTTCCATGGCATTTATATCACCTTCAAAAGAATACCCGTACCCATTAATAGTCACTGCCTATTCTCCCATCCCTTCAGTCCCAAGCCATTAGTAATCAACTTTCTTTCTCTATATATTTGCCTGTTGTGGACATTTCACATCAATAAAATATTTTATGATATGTGGCATTTTGTATCTGACTTCTTTCACTGAGCTTAATGTTTTCAGGATTCATCTGTGTTGTAGGATGTCATTAATTCCTTTTTAAGGCTGAATAATATTCCACTATATGGATAGACTATATTTTGTTTATCCATTCATCACTTGATTGACATTTGGGCTGCTTTCTCTATTTGACTATTAATGAAAAATGCTTCTACAAACATTTGTGTACTAGATTTTGTGAAAATATATGTTTTCTATTCCCTTGGGTATATGCCTAAGAGTAGAATTGCTGGTTCCTTATGTTACCCTTGTGTTTAATATTTTCAGAAATGTCAAACATTTTTTACTGTTTTTTACAGTGGCTTAACCATTATATAATCCCATCATCATTGTATGTAATTTTCAATCTCTCCAGCATTTATTATTCTCCATTTCATATGATTATAGCTATTCTACTGAGAATGAAATATCATTTCATTGTGGGGTGGATTTGCATTTCCCTACAGGCTAATGATATTTAGCATTTTTTATATGCTTATTGGCCATTTCTATATCTTCTTTGGAGTAATGTCTATTCAAGTTATTTTTCCTTTTTTAAATAGAGCTTTTTGTCTTTTTATTGTTGAGTTATAAAAAAAACTGGATACTAGAAACTTATCAGATACATAATTTTTAAATATTTTCTCGCACTATTTGAGTTGCCTTTTAATTCTCTTAATTGTTTAAGTTAAAGCAAAAAATGTTTTAAATTTTGATGAAGTCCAATTTGTCTATTTTTAATTTTATTTTTATTTGTGTTTTTCATGTCGTATCTGAGAAACCATTGCCTAACACAAGGTCATGACAATTTATGTTTATATTTTCCTCAAAACTTTTATAGTTTTAGCACTTACTTTTAGATATTTGTTCCATTTGGAGTTAATTTTAAATGTGGTGTGAGGTAGAGGGATCCAAATTTATTCTTTTTTTTATTATTATACTTTAAGTTCTGGGGTACATATGCAGAAAATGCAGGTTTGTTACATAGGTATACACGTGCCTTTGTGGTTTGCTGCATCCATCCCCCTACCATCTACATTAGGTATTTCTCCTATTGTTAGCCCTCCCCAATGCCATCACCCCCTGTTATCCCTCCCCTAGCCCTCCACCCACCGACAGACCCCAGTGTGTGATGTTCACCTCCCTGTGTCCATGTGTTTTCATTGTTCAACACCCACTCATAAGAGAGAACATGCGGTGTTTGGTTTTCTGTCCTTGTGTCAGTTTGCTGAGAAAGATGGTTTCCAGCTTCATCCATGCCCCTGCAAAGGACATGAACTCATCCTTTTTATGGCTGCATAATATTCCATGGTGTATATGTTCCAAATTTTCTTTATCCAGTGTATCATTGATGGGCATTTGGGTTGGTTCCAAGTCCTTGCTATTGTAAACAGTGCCACAATAAACATACGTGTACATGTGTCTTTATAGTTGAATGTTTTATAATCCTTTGGGTATATACCCACTAATGAGATTGTCAGGTCAAATGGTTTTTCTAGTTGTAGATCTTTGAGGAATTGCCACATTGTCTTCCACAATGATTGAACTAATTTACATTCCCACCAACAGGGTAAAAACATTCCTATTTCTTCACATCCTCTCCAGCATCTGTTGTCTCCTGATTTTTTAATGATCACCATTATAACTGGTGTGAGATGGTATCTCAATGTGGTTTGATTAGCATGTCTCCAGTGAATAGTGATGATGAGCTTTTTTCATATGTTTGTTGACTGCATAGATGTCTTCTTTTGAGAAGTGTCTGTTCATATCCTTAGCCCAGTTTTTGATGGGGTTGTTTGTTTTTTCTTGTAAATTTGTTTAAGTTCTTTGTAGATTCTGGTTATTAGCCTTTTCTTAGATACGTAGATTGCAAAAATTTTTTCCATTCTGTTTGTTGCCGGTTTACTCTAATAATAGTTTATTTTGCTGTGCAGACACTCTTAAGTTTAATTGGATACCATTAGTCTATTTCGGCTTTTGTTGCCATTGCTTTTGGTGTTTTAGTCATGAAGTCCTTGCCTATGCCTATGTCCTGAATGGCATTGCCTAGGTTTTCTTCTAGGACTTTTGTGGTGTTAGGTCTTATGTTTAAATCTTTAATCCATCTGGACTTAATTTTTGTATAAGGTGTAAGGAAGGGCTCCAGTTTCAGCTTTCTGCATCTGGCTAACCAGTTTTCCCAATACCATTTATTACATAGGGAATCCTTTCCTCATTGCTTGTTTTTGTCAGGTTTGTCAAAGATCAGATGGTTGTAGGTGTGTGGTGTTACTTCTGAGGCTTCTGTTCTGTTTCATTGGTCTATATCTCTGTTTTGATACCAGTACTATGCTATTTTGATTACTGTAGCTTTGTAGTATAGTTTGAAGTCAGGTAGTGTGATGCCTCCAGCTTTGTTTTTTATTTTTGTTTAGGATTTTCTTGGCTATGCAGGGTCTCTTTTGGTTCCATATGAAGTTTAATGTGTTTTTTTCCAATTCTGTGAAAAAAGTCAATGGTAGCTTGATGGGGATAGCATTGAATCTATGAATTACTTTGGGCAGTATGGCCATTTTCACAATATTGATTCTTCCTAACCATAAGCATGTAAGTTTTTCCATCTGTTTGTGTCCTCTCTTATTTCCTTGAGCAGTGGTTTGTAGTCCTCCTTGAAGAGGTCCTTCACATCCCTTGTTAGTTGTATTCCTAGGTATTTTATTCTCTTTGTAGCAATTGCGAATGGGAGTTCACTCATGATTTGGCTCTCTTTAAGTCTGTTATTGGTGTATAGGAATGCTTGTGATTTTTGCACATTGATTTTTATTCTGAGACTTTGCTGAAGTTGCTTATCATCTTAACTCCTTAAAATGATAAGCTTTTGGGCTTAGACCATAGGGTCTTCTAAATATACAATCATGTTGTCTGCAGATAGAGACAATTCAACTTCCTCTTTTCCTAACTGAATATGCTTTATTTCTTTTTTCTTACTTGATATCCCTGGCCAGAAATTCCAATACTATGTTGAATAGGAGTGATGAGAGAGAGGGCATCCTTGTCTTGTGCCAGATTTCAAAAGAAATGCTTCCAGTTTTTGCCCATTCAGTATGATATTGGCTGTTGGTTTGTCGTAAATAGCTTTTATTATTTTGAGATACGTTCCATCAATACCTAGTTTATTGAGAGTTTTTAGCATAAAGGATTGTTGAATTTTGTTGAAGGCCCTATCTGCATCTACTGACATAATCATGTGATGCTTGTCTTTGGTTCTGTTTACGGTGATGAATTACATTTATAGATTTGCATATGTTGAACCAGACTTGCATTCTAGGAATGAAGCTGACTTCATTGTGATGGAGAAGTTTTTTGATATGCTGTTGGATTCTGTTTGCTAGTATTTTATTGAAGATTTTTGCATCAATGTTCATGATGGATATTGGCCTGAAATTTTCTTTTTTAGTTGTGTCTCTGACAGATTTTGGCATCAGGATGATGTTGGTCTCATAAAATGAGTTAGAGAGGATTCCCTCTTTTGGTATTGTTTGGAATAGTTTCAGAAAGAGTGCTACCAGCTCCTCTTTGTATCTCTGGTAGAATTTGGCTGTGAACCCGTCTGTTCCTGGACTTTTTTTGATTGGTAGGCTATTAATTGCTGCTTCAACTTCCGCCCTTGTTATTGGTCTATTCAGGGCTTCAACTTCTTTCTGGTTTAGTCTTGGGATGGTGTAGGTGTCCAAGAATTTATCCATTTCTTCTTGATTTATTGGTTTATGTGTGTAGAAGTGTTTGTAATAATCTCTGATGGTAGTTTGTATTTCTGTGGAATCCATGGTGATAACCCCTTTATCATTTTTTATTGCATCTATTCGATTGTTCTCTCTCTTCCTTTTTATTAGTCTGGTTAGGAGTCCAAATTTGTTTTTTTGTATTTTACCATTCAGTTATCTCTGCATCATTGGTTGTAAAGATTATTCTCACTCCATTCAATTGATTTAGCATCATTTTAAAAAAATCAATTGACTATAGATGTGTGGGTTATTTCTGGATTCATTTTTATTCCACTGATCTATATATTTAGCCTTATGCCATTACCCCCACAGTCGTGATTAGTATGCCTTTGGAGTAGGTTTTGAAATGGAGGAATGTGAATTCTCCAAATATATTCCTATTTTTTTTTTTACAATTCTTTAACTATTCTGGGTATCTTGAATTTTCATATGAATTCTAGGATCAGTCTGTGAACTTCTGCAAAAAGGCCAGCTGAGATTTTAATGGAAATTTCACGGACTCTGTAGATAGCTTATGGAATATTACATCTTAACAATTTTAATTATCCCAATCCATGAACATGTGATGTCTTTCCATTTATTCAGGATTTACGTAATTCAGTTTAATAATATTTTGCATTTTCCTGTGTACAAGCTTTGAATGTCTTTAGGTAAATCTATTTCTCAGTATTTTATTCTTTCTAATTCAATTATAAATTGATTTTTAATATTTTTATTTTCATATTTTGTTATTGCTATTATTATAGAATTATTATATATTGATTTTGTATTCTGTAAACTTGCTGAACTTGTTTATTAGTTCTAATAGTTTTTTATATGTATTCCTTAGAATTTTACATGTATAAGGTCATGTGCAATTGGAGATAATTTTACTTCTGGCCAGATTTGGTGGCTCATATCTGTAATCCCAGCACTTTGGGAGGCCGAGGTGGGTGGTTCACAAGGTCAGGAGTTTGAGATCAGCCTGGTCAACATGGTAAAAACCCATCTCTACTAAAAATGCAAAAAATTAGCTGAGCATGGGTGGTGGGCACCTGTAGTCCCAGCTACTTGGGTGGCTGAGGCAGGAAAATTGCTTGAACCTGGGAGGCAGAGGTTGCAGTGAGCTGAGATCATGCCACTGCACTCCAGCCTGCGTGAAAGAGCAAGACTCTATCTCAAACAAACAGAAATTACTTTTTTGTTTCCAATCTGAAAGTTTTTTCTTTCTTTTTCTTGCTTAATTACGCTGGCTAGAACCTTCAGTACAATGTCAACTAGAAGAGGCAAGGGTGAGCATGCTTATCTTGTGCCTTATCTCAGATGGAAAGCATTCAGTCTTAGATCATTAAGCATGACATTAGCTATGGGTTTTTTCATAGATGCCATTTATCAGGTTAAGGGAGTTCACTTGTATTGTTAGTTTGTTCAGTGGTTTTAAGATGACAGTGGTCTGATTCTTTTTCTAATGCCTTTTCTGCATCAAATGAGATCATCATGGGGATTTTGTCTCTAATTCTACCAATATGGTGTATTGACAATTACTGATTTTCATATGTTGAACCAATCTTGAATTTCTGGAATACATCACAATTGGTGGTGGTACAATCATTTTTTCATGTTAATAAATTGTTTTCTACTATTTGTTGAAGAGCTTCGAGTCTACATGAATAATGGATGTTAATCTGTAATTTTCTCTTCTTACGATGTCTTTGTCTGCTTTTTGTATGAGGGTAGTATTGTTCTCCTAGAATAAAGTAGGGAGCATTCTCTATCTTCTATTTTCCTAGAAGTTTTTGAAGAACTCGTGTTCTTCTTTCAGTTTTTGGTAGAATTTATCAGTATAGCCATTTGATCAGGGGCTATTATTTGGGGAAAATTTCTTGATTATTAATTCAATCTAATCTGTTGCAGATCTATTCAGATTTTCATTTTCTTCTTGAGTTTGTTTCAGTAGTTTGCATCTTTCTAAATATTTGCCTTTCTCTAGGTTATATAATTTGTTGGCATACAGTCATTCACAATATTCCCTTTTATTCCTTTTTATTTCACTTATTCAGAAGATTGTTTTGCTAGATATAGAATTCTCAGCAGACATATTTTACTTTCAGTACTTTAACGATATCTTCTCACACATGATTGCATTTTATCTGTTAAAAGGTTTACTGTTATTCTTAGCTTTGCTAATTTATACATAATCTGGTTTTGAGCAATTTGATTATTATGTGTCTTGCATAGCTTTTATAATTATATTTTTTAAGATAGAGATTTTTTCTGTTTCTTGCAACTGTGGGTTTATAGTTTCCATCAAATCTGAAAAGTTTTTGGTCAGTGTTTCTTGATCAATTTTTTCTGGATCTGGACTCCTCCTCTCTTTGGTAGATGCTACTGTCACATATACTAGGCTGCTGAAAGTTGTTCCAGGGCACACTGATGTTCTTTTCATTGATTTTTCTATTCTTTATTCTTACTGTGCTTCATTTTGAATATGTTCTATTGAAATATCTTCAAATTACCTAATCTATACTGAAATATATAATCAATGCATAATCTGCCATTAAGTTGATCCAGTGTATTTTTCTTCTTAGATACTGTTTTAATGTCTAGATGTTCAAATTGATTGGTTTATTACATCTTTGATGTCTCTACTTAATTTTCGAATGTATAATTACCACTTTATCATTATTATTATTATTATTTTGAGATGGATTTTCACTCTGTTGCCTAGGCTAGAGTGCAATGGCATGATCTTGGCTCGCTGCAATCTCTGCCTCCCAGGTTCCAGCTGTTCTCCTGCCTCAGCCTTTTGAAAAGTTGGGATTTCAGGCACCCACCACCATGTCTGGCTAATTTTTGTATTTTTAGTAGAGACTGGGTTTCACCATGTTCGCCAGGCTGATCTTGAACTCCTGATCTCAGGTGATCCACCCACCTCAGCCTCCCAGTCCTGGGACTACAGGCACAAGGCATCATGCCTGGCTATAATTACCACTTTAAAGTCTTCATCTGCTAATTCTAATATCTGTGTCAGTTCTGTGTCACTGTTTCTAGCCCTGTGTGAATGCCAGGCACTTAAATCATTAATCCTTTTGGATGGTTCTGTCTCTCATCTTAGGGGATTTTCTTATATTCATGCACTGATCAATACTCTGCTGTATATTCTATGAAGACACTCTGGCTATTTCTCTGAGTTCTCTCCTCTCCAGTACTGTGTCCTGTTAACTTTAATTACTTCAAATATCTCATGGGCTTAGGGTCTCCATATATCAGAAACTTGATAAAAACTAACATATGTTATTTCTACAGTTTTCTTGGCTTTTATGTGTTTGTGCATTCATCCATGTATTACTTAACAAGCATATGAGTATCTATTAGTGTGAGGCCTTTTGCTAGTTGTTATGAGTGTAATCTGGGGGCAAAACCAACTAAATTTCCTGCTTTAATAGAGTTACTTGCCTAGTTAAAGAAAAATATATTCCCAAGTTCTAAGATAAGTACTCTGGACAAAAAAATAAGAATATGGTCCTAAGAGCCTGTTTTAAAAAATGAACTTAACTGTGATGACTTTATAATTTATCACCTTTACTAGGTTGTCTACATTTTCCAGTATTTGTTTTGTGTGTCTCTCCAATTAGCGTATGTCCAGAGAAGATTCTTGGAAAATCTGGAGAAAGAAAGGGAAGCAGCAACCATTATTTAGCTCACACACATATTTGTGGATCTGATGACACTGTTTTAATGAAGCAGAAGCTAGATCTGGAACTGCTCTGCTTCACCTGGATCATTTTTTAGCTTCTTTGACTTCTGGGAAAAGTCCATGTGTTTAGTTTCCAGATGAAGGACCCTGAATTTACAGGGCACCTTTGTCACCAAAGTCAGAGACAAGAAAACCTGGCAGGGTTTCAGCCAGTCTTGTGGGGCTCCAGCTTACTCTTGTTCTCCCCACTTTACATCCATCTTCCCTTCCCACAAGGCACAAAGGAAACAGCTCACAGAGATGGCTTAACTGGCTTTCACAAATGTTTCAGGCCAATTCCTTGTTCAGAATTCTTTATCTAATCTATCTATCTGTCTGTCTATCTCTATCTCTCTATCCTTCGATCTCTTGCTCATCTTTTCTAGCAGTTGCTGAGTTTGGATATAAAAAAAGATAGGGCCTTTTACCCTTAACTTTGGGACTTACCTTAATTTCAGAATAACAAGAAAAATCCCTCTCATGATTGTGTTAAATTTTATCCTCATGACAATAAGAAACCATGGAAGGATCTTAGGAAGGGGAGTGAGGTAGGATTTGCATTTTAGAAAAATAGCTCTGCCTCCTGTATGAAAAATGAGGAGACAAAAGGGAGGATGTTTAGTTAATGTGCTTCTGGAGCAGTCCAGGGGAAAAATGATAAAGGCTTAAAAAAAGGCATGAAAAATTAAGAGGCTGTGGTGGAGATATTAGGAAGTAAACAAAACAGAATTGGATGAGCTTTGATGTTTTTCAGCTCAAAATGTATTTGCATTTTGAACTAGAAAATAAGACAGGAGGAAATTACTTATTGAGAGCATTCCAGATACAAAGACTTCTAAATAGAAAAATATTTAGGGACAAAAGTATCTTTCCAATATCTCTCAACAGCTCTGCATCACTCTACTTCTAAAGTAGATTGTTTAGCTCCTTGTAAATTGTGGCTTGTGGACCAGCACCTCCTGCATCTCTAAAAGTTTATTGGAAGTACATAATGTCAAGCCTCATCGGTAACTCCTAAGGCAGAATCTGTATCTTAACAAGCTTTCCAGATGAATCACCTGCATATTAAAGTTGGAAAAGCTGTGCAAAGATTCTACAGGTTGGAGAAAATTTAAATTCCATTTTTCTCTCCCAACCTATTAAGATATTCGAGATCAAAGAGGAAATAACTGGCTATAGAAATGCTTGGAATTTTCCCTCCACTCTCCCAGCATCAAGAAAAGGCTTCACATTCTTCTTCACACTTATTACCTTCAAAGTACTATTTTAGCCTCTTCCAACTCATTGGAGCAGGTGGGACTCCTGACATCTTATCACCACTTGTAATTTTCAAACATCACAACAGCCATGGCTGTCAGTGGAATTTTCCAAGGCATTTCGCATACAGCAGATTTAGCACAACTTTGGGGATGCTAATAATAAAAGGACTCCCTTTGGGATGCTGCAGAAGCAGATGTAAAACATTATCTAGTTATAACTAGATTAAAGAAGTTTCTTCTGATGAAGGCAGTTTCCCCTTTTGTAATTTCCTCTTACTAATAATAAGCAGAGAATAGATGAGGCTATTTATATCTCTGAATGCTTTTAATGAAACCAAGGGTGGGCATTGGACTTGAGAGGGAAAGCATCATATTCATAGACAAGCACCCTTTATCAATAGATATCAACAGTCCATTTCAGCGATACTCAGCTGAGATCTGTTCATTTCAACTTGCCATGAAGCAACACTTAGCACTGTGCCTAAACAGTAATTGTCAATTGACTGATATCTAGATAAATGAAGAGGTATGACATACCTGGTTAATTTTCAATCTTCCCCAACCAGACACATTCTTTACAATGTCCTAGAATGCTTTGCATAATCAGCCCACTTCTCCAAGCTCATCTCAGGCCATTCTGCTCTCTTTATTCCAGCCATGTGACTTTCTTTCATTTCCTTTAACATCCCTAGGTGATCTCTTCCCTAGGTCCCTCAAACATGTGTCTCCTCTGCCTGGATCCTCCTGCTTCTTGACTGTGTCATTCCCTTGCTTTAGGTCTAAGCTTAACTTCTATCTTCTCAGAAAGGTTTCAAGACTACTTTTCTCTTACCTCGCACTTAAAGTAGGTCTCCTAATTTTCTCATACTACCCTGACCTTTTCTGTGATAGCACTTAACATAATTTGTAATTATTTATCTTTTTACTTCTCATTCCCCTCTTCTAAATAAAGAGACCAATTCTGTCCTACCCACTGAGGGCCAAATACCTAATCATTGCTCATAAACAAATATTAGTTGACCAAATATTAATGCTACCCTACCTCCAAAAATGAACTCTTATACTTATGAATTTTCGTGGCTCCTTATATGTGCTATATAGTTATGCACTTAACCTGTTGTTGTTTTTTTTTACTATGTTTTGTGCTCATTCAGAATGCTTGATTGGATTATCAACTGTAGATGGAACGTCATGTGTTTGTTTTGTATAGCCTATTCCCTGCCCATGATAGGTCTCAAATAAAGTTAGCCTGAATGATAAGTGAATGAATCCTCTGCCCTGGTAGTTAGTTCCTGCTGTACAGGAGAGCATTTAACTATTTTAAAGCTCAAAGTTACTTAGTAAGGAAAGCCAAGCATTTGCAACATTTTAATTGAGATTAGTGATTTCCTTTTCTTCTTTAAGCTTTTTTTTTTGCTCAGAACTGGGGAATCAAACCACCTTTCTTCTTCCCTATGAGATTTGGGAAGTAAAATGAAGGAGAAATCTTACGGTCATTAATTCTAAAAGGTGCTTATATTTTGAGAGGTATCCTTCACTGAGAGAGTAAATATAAAAGGTAAGCATGATTTGAAGTAAGAAGGCTTTTGGAAGAATTTAGCTTTTGATATTTTTAAATGAATTATCACTAAGACATTAGACAGAGGTACCCTGCATGAACAAAAATATATAGATCTATGGTTTCCGATACTCTGAAAAAATCATATTTCTGTGTTTTATGTTTCAAAAGCTCATTCACAAATTGAATGTCTGTGTGTGCCAGGCACTGTTACAGGCCTGAAAGCCATAGTAACCAAGGAAAACAAGGTCACTGCCTGCACAGTCATCAATGAGGGAAGAGAGATAGGGCATGAGAAACACAAACAAGAACGGTAGTATTCTATGGAATACATGGCACAAAGGAGATAAAACGGGAGTAGTGAATAAAGAGTGCTGTTTTGGCTTGGTTGGTCAGGAAAGGCTTTTATAAGGAAGGGGGCATTTGAGTGGAGATGAAGGAAAGACATTTGAGTGGAGATTCATGGATAAGAAGGAGCCACCATGCTTTTCTTTTCTCTTTCCCCACCTTTCCTTCTCTCCTCTTCCCTTCACTTTATCCCAAGTTTGTATGAACAAGACTGTGGGCTCCCCAAAAGGAGGTGTGTCTACTTCCAATCCAAAAATGGTACACCACTATCAGGGAAGCCTGCTTAAATGAAGAAGCAGATAAGAAAATCTTTGTAGCCGCAGAGAACCCAACTGTTGTTTGAAAAACTGCTAATAGTGTTTTCCTACCCACGACCTGGTGATCCTTTGGAAGGGAGAAAAGAGAAAAAAATTAGTGTGCAAGAGAGCAAATGTGTGAGGGAGATTTGTTCTTGCTTAGAAGCAAGAGGATAGAAGTCAGGTCTCCACATGACTTGCAACTCAAGCTCCTTATTTAAAACTCAGCATGGTGAATTTAGTATCCAAATGCACATCCTGTAATTTAAACAGTCCGATTTCAAGGAAACATTTTTTTCACTGATTCTGAGTGTGGCTTCCTAATGATTCACCACTGTGGCGTGACATAATATAATTGTTGCTCTAACATTGATGTATTAGTGCAATATATTTTCTCTTATTATGTAGACACTTAAATGTATATCTTTCTATGTATGCTTCCATGAAGTGTGGGTAGTTAAATGTTGTTAAACAACTTAACCAATGTTCCCTTCCTTCTTGTTTTCCATTTAACATCAAGACCTGCAGGGTAATAGCAGTGACTTATGATCTGTAATTTTACAATGGGCTTGTATTGTCCTTCCTTATTTTATCTCTACTAAGGGGAAAGTATTCCTTATCTTCTTACTCTTTGACTTCCGTGAAATTTTCATAAATTGGAATCAATAAGAATTTTTCACTGTTGACAGAAAGAGGAATAAAGTGTATAAAGTTTCTAGAATTAATGTTTTCTTCATAAGAACCTGAAAAATTAGTGAGCCAGTCAAGATCTCAACTAATTAACAAGTTAGGAGAACTCCTGGATTTGGTTTTCTTCCTTGAAGTCACTCACTTATTAAATATCTAAGTGTACATTAATAGTTTATATGTAAGAAAAAAGTACACCAAACACAGTGCTAAGTGCTGAGAATGCGCTAAAGGAATACTGAGTGTGCTAAAAGGGTATTTTCAGCCCTCTTGGTTTTGAAATTATTTATAGTAACAAAATAATCATAAGAATGACACAATCATAAGAATGACAATTGCCTACAACATTTAGTGAACATATTTACTTGCCAAACATCATGCTAAGTGCTTGACATAAAATTTTCACATTTGAACCTCACAGAAAAGTTGCAAGTGACCACTCTTGTACCCAGAGTAGAGGTGAGCAGTTCCAGGAGGAAACTGCAGTATGCCTAATCACCATGCTTCATGTAACAGACATGCCTTTGGTGGAGCATCACTGAGAATTGCAGCCCCGAGGCTGAAAATGGCCACATATTGTTGGTTGTTAATGGGATTAAATAAATTCCCCATAAATCTGAAACTGGCATTAGGTACTCTAGCTTGTATAGTATGTCAGTGCTCTATTGTAAAATATGAAAAAAATTTATGTTGCCTTAAAAAAAAGAGGGTAATATATCCAGTTAGGCAACAAATTGCTAAATTTAGCAAGTACCTGTCTTTTTCTAGAAGTCAGTTATTAGTTGCAGAGCTCTTTCATTGTTAAAAGAAAATGATCACTTTTCCAATTAAAAAAAGTTTTACTGAATAATTGTCTTTAAGGCAGTTAATTTAAAGCTAAGTTAATCTTATTTCTTAGTTTGTCATTTTTTCTGAGAAATCTGAAAACACAAGTCACTAGGGAGATGAAGGGTCAGAGATTTAGTTTATTTATTATTATGATGAATCTTGACAAGTGTTGTTTCTTTTTTTTAGTCATATCCTTAAGGCTGGGAACCATTTCCAGAGATTCTGATTTACTTGGTCTATAATATAGACTGGGTATTACGAAAAGCTTTAATTGCCCAGCAGATTCTACCTTGTAGCTTTAGAATTTGAGAATCACTGCCTTATAATGTCTTTTTGAGAGAAAATAAAGAACAGATCACCATAGAGGATAATTTGCCTTAATTTCTTTATTTAGTAAAAGAAGGCATTTTAAATAATATTCTTCAATTATCTTTTGAGGAGCAAAGTCCTTTGCATGAAAAAAAAATCTAACTAGAACCTTCACTTGTTAAAGCTTGAGTTTATAGCTGCTCTGATCCTCAGGTTGCTGGTGGGATAGGCCAGAAGGTGGAAAGAAAGGAGGATGATTTCAGTCCCAAACCATTCTACTCACCCATAGTCTCCTACTTCAAACGGAGCCAAGCTTAAGGCAGTCTTTTCACTTCTGGCATACATAGGAACTGATAATGTTTGTGTAGCTCGCCTAGGCAGATGGACGGGCTGATGTCCGGACTGGGTGAAAGTGAATGACCTGGGGGTTTGGCTTAGACTTCGGGGTCTAAGGCCACATCAAAGCTGAGGGAGTGATGAATTGGGTACACCTAGGCCAATCTGTGGCATTCTAGTTGGAAATAGCTCTGCCTTAAGACACAGACATAGAACTAAAGACTCCTAAGAGCAGTTTAAAAACAACTAGGTGGTCCCTGACACCTCTTTGAACTCAGAGAATGGCCCAGTAAACAACAAATGGGTTGATTGATTCATTCACTCAGTAAATATGCTTTGGCGATCTACAGTGAAAGGTACTATTCTAGTGCTGAAGATACAGCAATAAACAAAACAAGCCTAGTCTTTGCTGTCCAGAAATTTTCAGTCTAAAAGAGGAGGCACAACAATAAATAATACACATAGATAAAATACTACACATTATGGTAAATATTAGGAAAAGAGTGTGACGAATAACTATGAGAGTCCTACTTCAGTCAAGGAGGCCAAAGATAGTCGCTTTGTGAAGGGGACATTTATGGGAAGGTGGAAAGATTGGAAGGAACCAGCCATATCCTTGTAGATGTACAGGTGGTGTTGGGATAACATGAATTTCAAGAGAAGGAACAGCATTTACAAGGACAGTAAGATGGAAAAGAGCTTCCTGATTACAAGAAAGCAAAAGTCATGACTGGGTGTGGTTGCACACACCTGTAATCCCAGTACTTTGGGAGGTCGAAGCAGGGGGATCACTGGAGGTCAGGAGTTTGAGACTAGCCTGACAAACATGACGAAACCCTGTCTTTACTAAAACTGCAAAATTAGCTGGGCATGTTGGTATATGCCTGTAATCTCAGCTATTTGGGAGGCTGAGGCAGGAGAATAGCTTGAACCTGGGAGGCAGAGGTTGCAGGGAGCTAAGATGATGCCATTGCACAGCACCATGGGCAGCAAAAGTGAAATTCTGTCTCAAAAAAAAAAAATGAAAGAAAGCAAAAGTCAGCCAATGTGTTTCATACTCAAGAGGGAGAGGGGCCTGAGATAAAGGGAGAGGTACCAAAGGCCAGGTCACAGTAGGCCTTCAAGGTCACAGTGAGGACTTGTAACTCTGTCCTATAAGAACAAGAAGCCATTGGAGGATGGAGACATCATGTGACCTAACTTTAAGGTAGTCTCTGTGACTGCAGTATGGTGTATGGATTAGAAGGGAACAAGAGTGGAAACAGAAAGTTCATTTAGATGGGTACTGTAGGACTACAGGGGAGAACAGTGGCTTGGTCCATGGTTCTGACCTAGGTGGAGGGAAGTGGATGGATTTGAAATTCTTTTCAAAGTACAATCCAAAATGCTTATTTCCAAGAAAGGGGAAAGATATGTACAAGTGAATCCAGTTAAACCCAATCTCTAATTTGAAGAGGCATTGAGAAAAAGCCCTGTCATCCTGTGGTATTATCCGGTTTCATTACTGAGCCATGAGTACCATGGACAGAGAACCACATGGGTCTACATTTTAATTTCTTGATCTATCCATAAAGTGAGTATATGATCTACCCTGATTACATAGGATTATTGTGAGGGGGAAAGAGAATCACCTCTAGGGAGCTGTTACAAAAATTCCAAATGCAGTGGAAATGCAAGGTACCAGCTATAGCATTATCCTAGTACTTAACATCACTGACACGAATTTCAAAAGTTGTCAAGGGTAAATGGACAGATAATATTATACTGAATTTCAATATCTAGACTATTTACTTCTTAATAAAAATTGATGTGTTGAGCCTGGCTCAGTGATTCATTAACTTAGTAATCTTGAAAAAGCCAATAACAGCAAGTCACATATTATGTGCCAGACATTGTGCTGTGTAAGCACCTTACACATTTTGCCTCATGTACTCCTTGTAGAAGTTGTATATGTAGTTTTTGTCTGAATTTAGTAGCTAAAGAAGCTACAGCTCAATGAGATTAGATTACTTGACTTGACTTAATGGCTACAAGGGGTTTCTGGCAGAGCCAAAACTTAAATCAGGTTCTCAATACCATCATTAACTCCCCATGTTTCAATTTCCACATTTTGATACAGATGTAGTCCTGCCAGCTTTATAAGTTGGTTGAGAAGATCAAATTAAACAGCATATAGGCTGGGCATGATGGCTTATGCCTGTAATCCCAGCACTTTTGGAGGCCAAGGCGGGTGGATCACTTTGAGCACAGGAGTTCAAGACCAGCCTGAGCAACATGGCAAAATTCCATCTCTACAAAAAATGCAAAAAAAAAAAAAAAAAGTAGCTGAGTGTGCTGATGTGTGACTGTGGTCCCAGCTACTTAAGAGGCTGAGGCTGGAGAACTGCTTGAACCCTGGAGATGGAGGTTGCAGTGAACCGAGATTGCACCACTGCACTCCAGGTTAGGCAACAAAGTGAGACCCTGTTTCAAAATAAATAACAATAAATACAATTTAAAAATAAAAATATAGCATATATAAAAGATACTTGTAAGTTATAGTACATTTCAGCAAATGTATGAGGTTTAAGGACAGCTTGTAAGCTCTGTGAATTTTATTCTACAAGATAGCCATGGATTGGATGCTTAGAAATCTGAGAGTCCAGTGTGTCCTTCTGCTGAGACCTGAAGGGCTTTTTCTAATCTTTCTTTCCTCTCCTGGGTCCTATCTAAGGTGATCTGCTTGGGATAACACAGTTTCATCTTCCGCTATCATTTCAAAACTGTCATTGATGAAATGACAGATTTTAAAGATGTTTTGAGATGATGCAATTTGAGATTAAGGTTTATGTTAGCAGCCAATAATTACAGCTTCAAAATGTCTTCATAGATACAAAGTCCTAGTTAAAGTCATACCTTATATACATTTGGGAAGATATCGTTTTCTCATTTTTGACTATGCTCAAACAGAACACAATTTAAAGAAAAAGCAGAATTACCCAGAAAAACAAGGGCCAAATAACACTGTACTCATATTGAAAATATTGGAGAGAGAATCGACTTATTTAAATGAAGCACACAATTGTGAAAATTTAACAAATAATCCCTTCCTTTTCAGAGTTAGACAGACAGGTGACATCTCTGAGCACTTCAGACGTGATCTTGATTGATTGGAAAGGTTATAGAAACCCATAAATACTGTAATTTATGTTTAGTTTAATCAAGGGCATACAAACTTTGTAGCACATGAAGATGCAGCATATTTCATTTTAGATTTTTCTAGACATGTGTGTCCCTAGTGGAAGGCTTAGATGCTAGTGGCACTTCTTGCATGGTAAGGTGATGTTGGACTTGAGAAAAATCCAATTTCTGGTGACATATCACCATTCAGGAAGAACTTAAATTAGCTCTTTGTGTAATGTATTTCCATCTAAGTTAATATTGACACATTCTATACTCTTCTGATTTTTGAGCCATGATCGGCTGAGCAAAGCGAAATCCTTATCAGGGGAAGAAAATAGTCAATGTCAATTTCCATTGACAAAAGCTCTGCCTATATACTTTCTCTGCTCCAGAAAGCTTAACCACAATCACTTATGAATTGCTTAGTTACTTTAGAAAGCCTTCCAACAATTGAGCAACTGAATTTTCATCAAAAATCTAAATCTCAGGTGAATACAGCCATTAACATTCAACACTCTAATTGAGAATTTTATACTCTGGTTCTGAATTATGTTGACCATGAGGTTCAACACAGTGGAGCTTAAGCATAGTGATGCCAAAAAGCAGTATCCTTTGCCAAGAGCCTATCCAGTTGTAATCACAATGTCTGTCAATCAATTCTAGTCACTAGCAAATGGTTAGTATCTAACAGTAGCCTCCCCATTGTATGCAGTAAAGCAAAAAAGAACATGGACTCTGTCCTCAAGGTTCTTGAGATCTAGTTGAAGAGAGGACATGTGCACAAAAGATATTCAAAATAGCATGCAATTGACAAAAAAACTAGTACATTCTACACAATTTGAGATGATTAATATAAACAGCTACCATTTGTTGACCAGCTTAACAGTAGCCTTGGTTATGCCATGAGTAAGGTCACTTAAAAGAGAGAGCTAACTTTTCACCAGGTGGTCAAGAGCTCTTCCTAGGTCTCAAGCCTGCTGGCCTTCAGACTGGAACAAAAATGCTGACTCTTCCTCAAATAAGAGGGAACTTCTCCTGCCTAACTGTCTTCAAGTTGGAACAAAGTTTGTGGTTGTAATTGTTTTCTGCCCTCAGAATCAACCTGAAACTTCAGCTCTTCCTAGATTTCAAGCCTGCTGGCCTTCAGACTGGAAACACATACACACACACACACACACACACACACACACACACACACCCATTGGTTCTGTTTCTCTGGAGAACTCTAATATACTACATTATAGGATTTAATTGAGCTTTAAAGACATAAAGCATTTAGTATAGTACCAAGCACGTAACTAATGCTCTATAAATATTAGTAGTTGTTATTGAACCAGGCAGATAAGCATGGTTCAGTAACAAGGACTTACGCCATCAGAGTGGGTGTGCAATTATTGCAGAATTGTTTCTTGCCTATATACCCTACTGTGGGTTTGTGCAATCAATCCCTAATCAGAAACAGCTAACTCACCAGGAAGCACCGCCTCCTTTTTGGAAGCAATGTGGGGAAGTAAACAACAAAAAATGGAAAATCAAACCCTCTGTTCTTCCTAAAATAGCATGGCTTTGGCACTCAGGGACTCTGGTGTCTAGAAGCACTTAGCTACCAATAGTGACAATGGGGGCAGTAATAGTACATGGTGGTACCCAGGGAAAATAAGTAATGAATCACATAGAAATAGCTTGGTGCCCAAACATGAATACGCAGATATATGACATTCCCAAAGAGAGCCAGAAAAAGGAGAGAAACATACTGCTCTATTTGTGATTACTGACCAAACTTGTTCTCAAGTCACCTCCGTGGTTTGTGGGAATCTTCAGGAAGGAAGAGAATTCTCTAGAGACTGGCAAGCCTGAAAAACATGTAAATGAAAGTACCAGATAACTATGCTTGCCTTTATTCCTCCTTAACGCTACTGAAGACTTGGTGGTGAAGTCATTTTCTCTATGCCATCTCCGGGCACAAATGTAGGGCAGATAGCATAAACAGTCAAGTCATGCTGTATATGCCTATTCTGTTTATAAGAAACGTGCTAAGAAGAGGTCCACATTGAAATCAGTGGCAGATCCTACAGTAAATATTATCAGATATACTCATATGAATGTGATTAGAGCAACAAATATAAAAGAATGAACAACATATACGATCCTATGAATATAGAGGTCAATGCCTCCCCTAAATGAATATAGAGTACATAGTAAATGCTCAGAATGAATAAGATCAATTGTGGAGACAAATCAATGTGGTTCAGCTGTATGAGAGCATTAACTTTAATGGTTCTCATTTGTATGTATAAATTCTACTTCAAAAAGAGCAGAACAATAAAACAGCGTGGGCTGGTCCTTTACTGTTTTCCTTGTAAGGAGGCTGTGTTTCTGTGGTGCAACCTAATTCCTCGCCATACAGAAGCAAAGGAATGACAGTTTCACCTCATGATTACAAATAACTGGTTTGACTTATGTTTAGAGTGAATTGACCATTTTAACCACTGGGTTATTTACAATCACCCTTGGTTTTATTGTTAGGATTAAATTTATTTATTCATCAAATTCTTTTTATTTCTTTTTATACATCCAGCAACACTGTTGAGGGCACTCCACACATGATGCAGAGACAAACAAGGCAGGTAAAGTGTGCTCCCGTGGAGATTATCTTTTATGACATGAGATAAACCATAAAGAAGGAAACAAATAAATAATCATGATGGCTTCTTAAAGTAATAATTCTGTAAGTAGCACAAATAAAGTAATACACTGAAGAGAGTATATTTGTGGTAAGAAAGTACCCATGCATATGTGCTTTTCGAGGTAGGGAGATTGGGGGAAAGCTCTCTGAAGAAGTGAGCTTCTGACATCTGAATAAGGAACAAGCCATGTGGAAAACTGTGGGAACAACATTGTAAACAGAATGAATTGCAAGTGAAAAGGCTCTGGGTCAGAAATAAGCTTGACGAGAATAAGTTCTTACAGAAAGAAGACTAATGGACTGAAGCATAATGAAAAAGAGGTAGAGTGGTAAGACATGGGATTAGAGAGAGAGAGAGAGAAGTACCAGAACGTGGAGCACTTTCTATACTTTGGAAATGAGAATACGTTTTATCTTGAATGCATTGGAAACCATTGGATAATTTTAGTAATCTGTGACATGACTTATTTTGATTGTGTAATAGATTACTTTGACTTTAGTGTAGAGAATGGATTGATCAATAAATTCCTGACCTGATAAATGCTTGGATAAATAGTAACTTGCAATCCAACTATGAAATTAAATGCCACATTTTAGTCTCTAAACAAATATATGTTGATCACTGCCTGCTATGCACTGGAAATACAGTGGCAAAGAAGATGTTGTCTCTGACAGGATCTCACAGTCTAGCAAGAAATATAGAAATTAAACAAATAATTACAGTTGTGACTTTACCCAAGGGAAGGCGCAGATGAAGCACAGTTTCCACGTCACTCAAATTTAACACAAACAAGAGGATTGGAATCCATGACTCCCCACTAAACAAGAACCATTTTTGCCAGAGGGCTTACTGATTACCAACAGACTTTATATTAGTCAGGCATTCTTTAGTTGCAATAGATTTAAAAAAATCAAACTAGCTTAAGACAAAAGAAATGTATGAAGAAGGATTTATTGCTTCATATAATTGGACACTTTGGGCATGGCCTCACTCTCAATAGTTAAGAGAATCAAGTGATGAAATTCAGTGCAGGCAGAGAGCCTGGAAAATAAAGGTGACAATTGGGGAAATGAAGGAACCTCCACCCATCAGAGCCTATAAATAAATTCTGCCTAAATTATGGTGATTCCTGAGCTGTTCCTGAATCAGGGAGGCTCTAAAGTTCTCAGTGTAAAGCAATAGATGGAAGATTGAGAGCTGAACAATTGCTGTGCTGCCCACCACAGGGAAGACAGAGCTTGGATTTTGAGGCTTTTCCTAAATACATTCAAGGACTTAAGGGAGAATATGCTTATAATTGAGAAATGATGTGAAAACCTAACAGAGAAGTAGAAACTATAAGAACCAAATAAAGGTTCTCATTCACCTCAGCTTTCTAACTGTAGGAGTCACAATTCCATACCTTGGGTCTCAGGCTTGCCTTGACTGGGCTAAGGCACCTGCTGTGCTTTCCTCACCAGACCAAACTGACTGGTCGTCAGTGTTTAGTGGGAACTGACACAGAGTGGGCTGCCACTCTTGCCCTGAGCTAACTGGGAAGGATGAGAGGGCAATGGGCTTCCTAAGCTCTGAAACTCATTCCTCCAAACTAATACTGTTCAAATGGTGGTAAGTGCCTCCTTTGATACCTTAACAGCAGGATAAGGCATTATGAATGGACTATGTTGGCCTGTATAGTGGTGTTCCGAATTCAGGCATATTAGATAGTATATGGTAGCAAGGAGTATTTTCATTTAAAGATCTCTTCTCCTCCACCCCAAGTGCAGTAAAGGTGGCATTTTGCCTGAGTGGAATTGTCCTGAAGCAAAGCAAGAATACTGTGAGTTAAAAATACCTGAAATGAAGGGGCCTTAATTTAGAGGAAAACTTTATATCAAGTAAAATGATCATTGAGATGCCTGTTATCACATTTATTTTATTTGAGAAGTGAAGTCAGAATTTTTCTGACAGAAAGTAAACCTGATATGGTTTAAAAAAAAGAAATAAAAATTCTAGAACTATAAAGTATAATATTTGAAAGGACACATTGGCTGGGTAAACTGGATAGATTGGCAGATAAAAGGATACCAAAAAATAATTTATCATCATCTGACCTACACTACAAGATATATTAAACAAAGTACTTTAGGATGGAATGAAACCAAAAAATATTGCGTGGAAACCTGTATCTACATGAAGAAAGAAAGAACACTGGAAAAAAAAAATATATATATATATACACACACACACATATGTATATATATACACACACACACACACATATATATACATATATATATATGATGATTTTCTTCTCTTAATTTCTTTAAAGGGCATAAGACTAGTTCAAAAAAAAATTATAACATGTTTAATGGAGTTCATTAATATATATCAATGTAATATGTAAAGTAACAATAACACAAAGGCCAGAGAATAATTAAAACTATACTGTTACAATTCTTTTATTTTGCTAGATGTGGTATGAATCAACTCTAAGAAAATTATGATAAAACAAAGATAAATATTGTAATCCCATAGCAGGCAGTAAAATGTCAAAAGGTTTAGCTAAGAAGATGGGAAGTATTAAAAGAGAAAATTTAAAAAAATTATTAACACTAAAAGTAAGACAGAAGCAAAAGATTTCTTTTGAAAGGCAGAAAGATAGAAAATAAATTATAAAATAGCAATTAAGTTCAGCCATAGCAATGGTTAAATTTCAGTGAACGAAACATCTCAATTAAAAGGTAGCAATTGTTAGATTGGATTTAATAGAAAACCCAGTTACAAGTTTTATACAAGAAATCTGGGTGGGCATGGTGGCTCAAGCCTGTAATCCCAGCACTTTGGGAGGCCAAGGTGGGTGGATCACCTGAGGTCAGGAGTTCGAGATCAGCCTGGCTAACATGGGAAACGCCATCTCTACTAAAAATACAAAATTAGCTGGGCCTCATAGCGGGCACCTGTAATCCCAGCTACTCAGGAGGCTGAGGCAGGAGAATCGCTTAAACCCCAGAGGCAGAGGTTGCCATGAGCCAAGTTCTCACCACTGCACTCCAGCCTGGATGACAAGAACAAGACTTCATCTCAAAAAAAAAAAAAAAGAAAGAAAGAAATATACTTTAATAACATATATAGGTTAAAACTAAAAGGATAAATGTTATGCAAACAGTAGGCATAAAAAGCTGAAAGGCTATATTAACATCAGAAAAAAAGATGACTTAAAGACAAAAAGTATTATCAGAGATAAAAAGGAACATTTTATAATAATGGGTAGAAAATTCTTCGGAAGAATATAATAACCATAAATGCACATGGTTTAATAGCATAGCTTTAAAATGTATGAAGGAAAAACTAATAAATCTAAAGGGAGAAAGGGATAAATTCTCAATCACAGTTGGAGATTTTAAACACCCTGAGTGAATTGACATTTATGAACTTCACTCAAAAACCATAGAATGCAGATTCTTTTTAAGTACACATAGATAATCCATATGCCTGGCTAAAAATAAGTTTTAATAGATTCCAACAAAAGTAAAATCTTACAAAGTACACTCTGATGAAATTGAATCAATGTAGAAATTAATAAATTGATGTTTAGAAATCCAAGATATTTGTTTACTAAAACAATGCACACTTGTAAATAATCAATAGTTTAAAAAAGAAATGACAAAAAATATTAGATAACATTTTCATCCAAACGATAAAGATTATACAGCATACTTAGTGAAATGATCAAGGTTAAATAAAAAATAATAGGATTTAACATTATGAATTTCCTGATGTGTTTCACTAAAAAGTACAAAACATTATGTGGTATTTTTACAAAGAAAAATCATGAGAAAGTACTAGACAAATCCAAATTGAAGGACATTCTACACAATAATTGACAAACATTCTTCAAAAATTATATAAAAGACAAGAAAACACTGAAGAACTGTCCATTTGGAGTAGAATAAGAAGAAAGAAGAAAACAAAACAAAAATTAGAAAAACTGGTAAAATTCATGCAAAGTCCATAGTATAGTTAGAAATATACCAATATCAATGTATCTGTTTTGATAGTCACCCCATGGTTATGAAAGGCAGCAGAATTAGGGAAAACTTGAGGACATGTACACATGAACTGTCTGTACTCTGTTTTTAAAATTTTTTCCTTAAATCCAAAATTGGTTCAAAGTAAAAAGTTAAAAATGATTGTAGAAGGCATGCACAGCAGTGTTTAGAGTGAATGTAGCATACAGCAATCATAACTTCAAGTGTTTGTATTAGAAAACAAGAAGGGTTTAAAAATCAGTGATCAAAGTTTCTAACTTATGAAGTTAGAAAAAGAACAAATTAAACTCACCATAAATAGAAGCAAGGAAAACTTAAACACAGAAATAGAAATGAATGCAACAGAATACAGAAAAATGGACAACTAATACTGACAGTTAACAGAGAACATGCCAACTGATACGGTTTTCATTTCTGTCCCCATCCAATCTCATGTCAAACTGTAGTCCCCATTGTGGAAGAGGGGTCTGGTGGGAGTTGGATCATAGGGGTGAACTTTCCCCTTGCTGTTCTCAGGATAGGGAGTTTTCACAAGATCTGGTTGTCTAAAGGTGTGTAGCACCTCCCCCTTCACTCTCCCTTCAACCATGTAAGACGTGGTCCCCCTTCACCTTGTGCCATAATTATAAATTTCCTGAGGCCTCTTTCCTAAGAAAGAAATTTCTCTTTTCTTTATAAATTACCCAGTCTCAGATAGTTCTTTATAGCAATGCAAGAGCAGACTAAGAAACCAACTTTCCAAACTCCACTTTTTATCTAACAATGAAAATAAGAGAAGAATGAGATATGAGCGAATTCTTATAATTTTATGTTGACTCAAAATCCATTTTGAATATAAGGTGCATTTTCTCATACCAAAGCAGGGCTTGGTCACCATTGACAGTGTCCATTTTTCTGTCTCTTCCAGATTCCTCAATATGGTCGATTCAGATATCTGCCTTATACAACTTACTCCTGGTGACCATCGCCCTGTGGGACAGCTAGATACAACACACTTGATTCACCCCACTGACTCCCAAACCCTGCACGGTCTATGCAAGTATAGTGCAGTGACCACCTCGCAGTGTGTCTCCACAGATCTCTTGCCTGCCCCAAACCTCCCAATTAGAACTCCCACAGAAAACCTGCTTGAGTAATGTCCTGGACTCTAAAAAGGCTTTGGCCCACAGGTCTCTCTCTCTCTCAGTCCCTACCCACTGGCTGAGCGTGTGTGTCCCAGATGGCTCCTCCTTCCTATTTGCCCTATGAGGATGCTGATTGCCTCTCTCTCAGATCTGTGAGAAATAAGCTGCTTCCATTATTTCACATGTTTTGTTGAGTTGCCTCCTGTATGTCTTACCTGACCAGCACACCTGAGCCTAACTTCTGTCCTAGTCAGGGCTCTCCGAGAGAATGGCTATCTTGGTAGGAGTAAACTAGACACAGATCAGACAGGAGACACAGGGGCATCTGTCAGTTTAAACAAATTTCCTGTGGGAAGGATATCTGATCACAAGTCAGTCACGTAGACATTAGTCCATCCATCAGGACAAAGAAGTATCCCATGAAAGATGCACTGTGAACATCCACAATCAAACCCTCTGGAGTCCCATCAGGGCAGGACTGGGGTTTTTGGCCATTCTTCATTTTTTTTTTTTAAGACAGCGTTTTACTCTTTTGCCTACACTGGAGTGAAGTCGCATGATCTTGGCTCCTTGCAACCTCTGTTCCTCGGGTTCAAATGATTCTCCTGCCTCAACCTCCTGAGTAGCTAGGATTATAGGCACCTGCCACCATTCCCAGCCTACAGCCATTTTTGTGAGAGACTTTAGCACCACATTAGAAAAAAAAAAGAAAGATAATAAAAGTACATATATCAATTTGCTTTTGCCAGGCACCTGGAAGTATTCAGGGACAAATTTAAAGCAAATTTACAGCTTCAAGCTCTTTGAACTTCCTAAGTCATGTTAATTTGTGCTTTGAAGCCCCTTCAAGGAAATCTTATTATTAAACAATTCAAGGTTTCCTGTACTCCGCTTAACAACAAGGCAACATTCAACTACAGTCCTTAGGGGCTGAAAGAGCCATTTATTTCTGATTTGTAACTTACTCTAAAAGCATTGCTGTGGTCTCCCAGATTTGCACAGTAAAATTTCCTATTAAAACTCCTTTTTCAGAGAAAGACCTTGGGAAACTAAAGCTCAAATTCACTGGTTTCAAAATATCCTTAGGTCAAAAGTTATAATAGTGTCCTGCTTACTGCTCTACTCTAGCCTTCACTTAGAGTAGAAGTCAGCACACACTTTCCATAGAGTCAGACAGCAAATATTTCAGACATTGCTTGTGATCCATAGAGCCTCTGTCACAGTGTCTCAACTGTGCCATTGTAGAACAAAAGCAGCCATGAACAGTAAGGAAATGAATAAGCAGGCTGTATTCCGATTAAACTTTAATTGCCAAGAATCAAGTTTGTGTTTCACATAATTTTTATGTGACACTATTTTCCTCAGCTATTAAAAAGTTTTAAAACCATTCTTAACACAGGAATTATACAAAGCAGGTAGCAAGCCAGATTTATCTCAGGCTGCAGTTTGCTAACCACTAACTTAGAAGTTTGCCTGATCAATTTTTGCTTCTTCATTGACCTTTCCTCGTTATATGGCTTTACATACACATTTACATACATGAACACATACATACATACTCATACACACACAAATACACAGATCCACAAGCACAGCAGGCTATGGTTAGAAATTTAAGCACATTAATAAAAATCGAAGTAAATGCAGCAAAACTTACATTCACACATACTTAGAGATTCCATTATCTCCCTAGATTTTTGTCCACATTACTTTTAGGTTTCAATTTATATATATTTAGAGGCATTTCTTCAGTAGAGTTAGAATTGAAAAGAGAGTCCATTGTTCAATAGGAATTGATTTGTGCTTAGTATGGATCCTTAAATGGAAAATTATTCATTTTATCTTAACATAATGGAATTTAGTAGAAATAATATAGTAGCCACAGTATAATTGAGAGGCATCAATTTCACATAAAGTTTAAAAACTGATAATAAAGAAAAAGACTATATATTAAATATGTTCAAGATATTTAATATCAATGGTATTTCCTACAGCCTTCTTAATAACTTTTATAACAGGCTAACATGCATGATAGATGTCATAAGAACTTCTTTGACATTTAATAAAATTTAGTTTTTTATTTTTTAATTTTTGTGGGTACATAATAGGTATATATATTTATGGGATACATGAGATAGTTTTTTACAGGCATACAGTATTTGGTAAACACATCAGAGTAAATGGAGTATCCATCACCACAAACATTTATCATTTATTTGTGTTACAAATAATTTGTGTTACTTTAAGATGTATAATACATTATTGTTCACTGTAGTCATCCTCTTATGCTACTAAATACTAGATTTTGTTAATTCTATCTAACTATATTTTTGTACCAATCAACCATCCTGTGTTCCCCCAACCCCGCCTGCCCTTCCTAGCCTCTGGTAACTATCCTTCTACTCTCCATGAATTCAATGGTTTTCATTTCTAGATCCCACAAATGAGTGCTAGTAAGCAAGGTTTGTCTTTCTGGGCCTGGCTCATTTCACTTACATAGTGACTTTCGGTTCCATGCATGTTGTTGCAAATGACAGAATTGCATTCTTTCTTTTGGCTGAGTAGTATTCCATTGTGTATATGTACCACATTTTCTTTATCCATTCATCTGTCAATGGACCCTTAGATTGCTTCCAAATCTTAGCTTTTTGAATAACGTCGCAATGAACATGGGAGTGCAGATATCTCTTTGATATATTGATTTCCTTTCTTTTGGATATATACCCAATAGTGGGATTGCTGGGTCATATGGTAGTTTTATTTTTAGTTTTTTGAGGAAGCTCCATTCTGTTCTCTACAGTGGCTGTATTAATTTACATTCCCACCAATAGTGGTGTAAGGGGGCATCCTTGTTTTTTTCACATCTTAGAAGAAATACTTATTTTCCCCCCCTTTAGTATGGTGCTAGCTGTGAATCTGTCCTATATAACTTTTCTTGTGTTGAGGTATGTTTCTTCTATACACAGGTTTTTTAGAGTTTTTGTCATGAAGGGATGTTGAAGTTTATCAAATGCTTTTTCAGCATCAATTGAAATGATCCTATGGCTTTTGTCCTTCATTCTGTGAATATGATGTATCTCATTGAATTATTTGCATATGTTGAACGAGCTTTGCATCCCTCGTATAAATCCCAGTTGGTCATGATGAATGATCTATTTAATGTGTTATTTAACTTTGTTTGCTTGTATTTTGTTGAAGATATTTGCATCAATACTTATCAGGAATATTGACCTGTAGTTTTCTTTTTCTAAATGTGTACTTTTCTGGTTTTGGTATCATGGTAATATTGGTGTTGTAGAATAAGTGTGAAAGTGTTCCATCCTCCTCTATTTTTTGTAATAGTTGGAACAGGATTGCTATTAATTTTTCCTTAAATGTTTGGTTAAATTCAGCAGTGAAGCCAGTGAGTTACAGGTTTTTCTTTGCTTGGAGACTTTTTATTATGCTTTGATCTCATTACTTATGTGTCACTTCAGGTTTTGGATTTATTTGTTCTTCAATCTTTGTAGGTTATATGTATCTAGGAATTTATCCATTTCTTCTAGGTTTTTCAATTTTTTGGCATATAGTTGCTCATAGTAATCTCTAATGATTCTTTGAATTTTTGTGGTATCAGTTGTATTATTTCCTTTTTGTCTCTAGTTTTAGTTTTTAGAATTTTCTCTCTTTTTCTCAGACTGCCTAAAGGTTTGTCAAATTTTCATTATCTTTTTTTAAAAATAACTTTTGTTTCATTGATCTTTTATATTTTTATTTCAATTTCATTTATTTCTTCTCTGTTATTTATTATTTCTTTTCTTCTGCTATTCTACAATTAAAGTTTTTCATTCAACCCTTTAAATATGTCATGCTCTCATGGCCTGTACGATTTCCACTGAGAAGTCTTCTGCCAGATATATTAAAGCTGCTTTGTAAGTTTTTGTTTCTTTTATCTTGCCGTTTTTAGGGTTCTTTCTTCATCCTTATCTTTAGGAGTTTGATTATTAAATGCCTTGAGGTAGTCTTCTTTGGGTTAAATCTGCTTGGTGTTCTCTAATCCTCCTGCACATAAATATTGATATCTTTCTCTAAGTTTGGAAAATCCTCTACTGTTACCCCTTTGAATAAACGTTTTACCCCTATCTCTTTCTCTTCCTCTTCTTTAAGGCTAATAACTCAGATTTGCCTTTTTGAGACTATTTTCTAGATCTCATGGGCATGTTTCATTCTTTTAACTTTTTTTTCCTCTGTGTATTTTCAAATATCCTTTCTTCAAGCTCATTAGATATTTTTCTCTGTTTGATCAATTCTACTGTTGGGAAACTTTGTTGCACTCTTCAGTATGTCAGTTAAATTTTCAGCTCCAGAATTTCTGCTTGACTTTTAAAAAATTATTTCAGTCTCTCTGTAATGTATCTAATAGGATTCTTTCTTCTCTGTGTTATCTTGAATTTTGTTGAGCTTTGTCAAAACAACTATTTTGAATTCTCTGTCTTTAGGTCATCTCTGCCACTTGAATTGGTCACTCATTCCTTACTTAGTTAATTTGGTGAGCTCATGGTTTCATGGACAATCTTGATGATTGTGAATGTTTGTTGATGTGTGGGCATTGAAGACTTAGGTATTTTTTATAGTCTTAAGTCTGGGCATATTTTTTATTGTCTTCAGTATGGGCTTATTTGCACCCATCCTTCTTAGGAAGGTTTTCCAAGTATTAAAAGGGAATTAATTGCCGTGATCTAAAGCTTTGGTCATATCTGTATTGGGGGTCACCTCAAGCCTAGCAATGCTTTGACATTAGCAAACTCAAAGAGGTACTATGTGAGTGGGTAAGATCTGGGAGAATTCTCTGGAATGGAAGGCAGAGACTCTTGTTCTCCTCCCTACTTTCCCACTAACAGAGTTTTTCGCTCTTTTCATACTAAGTTACATGGAGCTGGGAGAGGGAAGACACAAGCAACCCTGTGGCCACCAACACTGGGACTGTGCTGTATCAGACCCAAAGCCAGCAGGACTGGGTCTCACCTAATGCCCCTGGCAATCACTGCTTCACTACCACTGATTTTACTCAAGGACCCAGGACTCTTCAGTCAGCAGCTGAGGAATCCAACAAGGCTTGTGTCCTGCCCTTCAGAGTGGTGAGGTCCCTCCTGGCCCAGGACAGGTCCAGAATGTTGTCTGAGAACTGGGGCCTGAAGTTAAGAACATTATGAATCTACCTGGTGCTTTATTCTCCTGGAGCTGAGCTGACATCCAAGCCATAATACAAAGTTCTTCTTGCTCTTTCCTCTCCTTTCCTCATGAAGAAGGAATCCCTCCCCATGGACATCACCACTCCAGGCCAATGGGGCTTACTGCCTGGCTACTATAAATGTTCACTCAAGATCTCAGCACTCTGTATTTAGCTTTTGTGAATGCTTCCAAGCCTGAGTCTTTCCTTTCAGTGTAGTGGGCTCCCCTCTGGTCAAGAGTGGGTCCAGGAATGCTGTCCAGGAGTGAATGCCTGGAATCAGAGGCTCCAGAAAACCACTTTGTGCTCTACTTCACTGTGACCTAGATGGTGCACAAGCTACAAGAGTAAGTTCTCTTTACTCTTCTCTTTTCCTCTAACAGAAGGAATTTCTCCCCTTGGCCACCATAGCTGGTGATATACTGAGTTACACCTGAAGCTAGCCCTGGGTCTCACCTAAGTGAGAACTGCTTGGGTACCACTGATGTTTATTTTCAAGGCCCAAGAGCTCTTTAGTCAGCAGGTGATTAATCCTGCTAGGACTAGGTCCTTCCCTTCAGCGAAATCGCTTCCCTAATGATGTACGATGTATCTAGAATTGTCCTTTGGGAGCTAGGGCTTAGAATGCAGCCCTTATTACTCTGCCTGGTGCCCTATCCTACTGTGGCTGAGCTGGTATCCAAGTTGCAAGAGAAAGTCTTTATTTTTTCTTCTCCTCTCCTCAAGATAAAGCTGGGAGCTGCACTGTGTGGGGTTGGGAAGTGGGTGGCACAAGCACTCCCTTGGCTGCTCCAACTTGTGTCTCACTGTTTCATACATATGTCCCTCAAGTTCACTGACTCTGAGCCCAACACACCACCAGAACTTGCCCAGGAATTGCAATCCTTGTAGCCCAGACTGCCTTTCAAGTTTGTTTAGGACCCTGGACCACTTTGGCCTGCGATGGCAGGGCTGACAGGACTCAGGTTCTGATCTGTGCAATAAGTGACTCCCTTCTGGCCAGGGCTGGTCTAAATGCTAACTCTGTGGGCTCCAGTTGAGTTTTGCCCATGGGTTAGGGGTAATGTCAGCAATTCAAGACTGTCTTTTTTAACCCACTTCAGTGCCTCTTTCCTTGAAATGATGTTAAAACCACATACTGTGATTGCTCACCTGATTTTTGGCTCTCATGAGGGTGCTTTCTTGTATGGATAATTGTTCGATTTTGGTGTTTCCGCTGGGGAGACAGTTACTAGAGGCTTCTATTTGGCTATGTTGCTCTGCCTCACTCCTAACATTTATATTAAACTTAAGAACCAAGATAGCAAGTGTGGATCTATGCCCATCAATAACTTTGGTCTTTGCAAAAAGCCATAATTCTACAATGAAAGTAATGAACAGTTAAATAAAGGAACAGCATAGTACATTATAGTAGAGAATCTCAATATTTAACTAGTAAAATGTAGAGATTAGACTGATTTTTATAAATAAAGTATGCTGATTAAAATAAAAACATTTTGTTTCTATTATGCAAGCAAGATAATGTTTATGAGTGTAAAAACATTGGTGAACAAGAAATGCATTAGACCCATACATCAATTGTCAATTGAAAAATAGCCTCTTTAACAAATGGTGCTTTGAGAACTGAATGTCAACATGCAAAAAAATAAAGTTAGACCCATACCTCAATTCATATACAAATATTAATTCAAAATGAATCCAAGATATAAATGTTAGAGCTAAACCTATAGAATTCTTAGACGAAAACATAGGGATAATCTTAATAACCTTGATTTTAGAAATGGATATTTATATATTATACCAGAAGCACAATTAACAGAAAAAAATCAATTGTACTTGATCAAAATTAAAAATGCTTGTGCATCAGAGAACAGTATCAAGAAAGTGAAAAAACAATGTATAAAATGGGAGAATATATTTGCAAATCATGCATCTGAGAAAGATCTAATATCCAGAATATATAAAGAACTCTTACAATTCAACAACAAAAAGGCAAACCATCCAATTATTTTAAAAATGGGCAAAGTAATTGAATTGATATTTCTCCAAAAAAGATACACAAATAACTGGCAAACACATGAAATGATGTTCAATGTCATTAGTCATTAAGAAAATACAAATAAAACGATAATTAAATACAGCTTCACACTCATTCATCTATAAATTTTTATTTTATTTTATTTTTTAATTTTTTTAAATTGTACTTTAGGTTCTTGGGTACATGTGCAGATCATGCAGGATTGTTGTGTAGGTACATACATGGCAAGGTGGTTTGCTGCCTTCGTCCCCCATCACCTATATCTGATATTTCTCTTCTCATTATCCCTCCCCACCCTTCCCATCCCCACTGTCCCTCCCCTAGCCCCCCACTACTGACTACAGTGTGTGATGCTCCCCTCCCTGTGTCCACCTGTTCTAATTGTTCAACACCCACCTATGAGTGATAATGTATGGTGTTTGGTTTTCTGTTCTTGTGTCAGTTAGCTGAGAATGATGGTTTCCAAATTCATCCATATCCCTATGAAGGACACGAACTCATGGTTTTTCATGGCTGTGTAGTATTCCATGGTGTATATGTGCCACATTTTCTTTATCCAGTCTATCATTAATGGGCATTTGGGTTGGTTCCAGGTCTTTGCTATTGTAAACAGTACTGCAGTGAACATATGTGTGCATGTGTCTTTATAATAGAACAATTTATAATTATTTGGGTATATACCCAGTAATGGGATTGCTGGATCAAATGGAATTTCTATTTCTAGATCCTTATTGCCACACTATCTTCCACAATGGTTGAACTAATTTATACTCCCACCAACAGTGTAAAAGTGTTCCTATTTCTCCACATCCTCTCCAGCATCTGTTGTCTCCAGAGTTTTTAATGATCGCCATTCTAACTGGCATGAGATGGTATCTCAATGTGGTTTTGATTTGCATTTCTCTGATGACCAGTGATGATGGGCATTTTTTTCATGTTTGTTGGCCTCATTGATGTCTTTTTTTGTAAAGTGTCTTTTCATATCCTTCACCCACTTTTGGACGGGTTTGTTTGTTTTTTTCTTGTAAATCTGTTTTAGTTCTTTGTAGATTCTGATTATTAGCCCTTTGTCAGATGGGTAGACTGCAAAAATTTTTTCCCATTCTGTTGGTTGCCAGTTCACTCTAATGATTGTTTCTTTTGCTTTACATAAGCCCTGGAGTTTAATTAGATCCCATTTGTCTATTTTGGCTTTTGTTGCCTTTGCTTTTGGTGTTTTAGCCATGAAGTCCTTGCCTATGCCTATGTCCTGAATGGTATTGCCTAGGTTTTCTTCTAGGGTTTTTATGGTGTTAGGTCTTATGTTTAAATCTTTAATCCATCTGGAGTTAATTTTAGTGTAAGGTGTCAGGAAGGGGTCCAGTTTCTGCTTTCTGCACATGGCTAGCCAGTTTCCCAACACCATAATTAGGCAGGGAATCCTTTCCCCATTGCTTGTTTTTCTCAGGTTTATCAAAGATCAGATAGATTCTATTTTTAAAAGTACACAAACCATAAAAAATCATAATAACTTGCTTAATAATAATAATAACAACAAAGAAAACAAGTTTTGGTGAGAATGTTAAGAAACTGGAAGCTTTTTAGATTGCTGGCGGGGTTGTAAAATATTGTAGCAACTGTGAAAACAGTTTAGTGGGTTGTCAAAATGTTAAACATAGTTACTATAAGACTAAGAATTCTACTTCTAAATATATGTCTAAAAGAATTGAAAACAGGTATTCAAAAAAATCTTGTATATCCAAATGTTCATAATAGTGCTTTTCAGAGTAGCCAGAAAGTGGAAATAGATTTTTAAAATGTGATATATACATACAATGGAATATTATTCAGCTATAAAAAGAAATGCAGTACTGATAATGCCACAATATGAAAGGTCACATATTGTATAATTCTATTTATATGAAATACCCCAAATAGGTAAATACCTAGAGAAAGAAAGCCACTTAGTGGCTTCTGGGAGTTGGGAGGTGGGAGTGAAAATGTATGAGAGTGACTACTTAATGAATACGGCTTTCCTTTTCTGGTGATAAAACTGTTTTGAAACTAGATAGAGTTGATAGTTTCATAACATTGTGAATATACTAAATTTCACAGAATTTTATGCTTTAGTTAATTTTAACAAAATGTTGCCTTTAAAAAAATTGATGCATTGTATTGGGATTGAAATCCATATGCTGATGTGTTCACAGTGCAGCTTTCCTATTTGTTTTTTTTTGTTTAGATCCTAATAAAACAAGTGAAAGCAAGAAAAAAAGAATGTATGAGGCACAATTTGAGTAATACTGCCCCATTTTCATGTATTAATTAAATCTATGTAAATAAATAAATAAATCCGTAAAAGTCAGATTTTTTTCAGTTCTCTTAAAGAATATAAAATCTGAAATCAAAGACATTTTTAGGGTGGTGAGTTGAGTTCTTTGATTCTGTTTGCATGAGATATAAAAGATACTTTTCCCTAACTGTGAAGAGAAGAGATACCATTTTTCAACAAATCCAATTCTTCCATTTTGCTTACATGTCCCAGGGGGCTTTATTCCACAGGTTTCTGTATTCACAGCTCAAACTTTTAAACCTAACATCTTTTTAAAATAAAGTTTTATGAATTCCAAGATTCTTTAACTTCTTTCAAAAATAAAAATTCAAAATAAATATAATTTTGTCCTGAGTCTGAATCATATAAAAGGACTCAGGTATATCAAAACTCAAATGACGATTATATTTGAAAGCTGTCAAAAGTGAATATGCAAGAACAGGGTCGAAATTTCTAAAAGCTCAGCATTGATAGCCAATAAGCTTACTATGCCCTGACTGCGAAAACATACTGAATTCTCTAATTACTGTAATGCGTAATTCTTTGAGCGCTTCAATAAGACACAGCCCATGAATGATAGCCTCATCTACAGAAACTTAAAAAAGGCCCAGAATCTTTTGAGACATAACTTTTTCTCAGAATCCTAAATGCAAAACCAAAACATTTGCTATTCAAAGATGTTGTTTCAGAAATAAATGACTATAATAGTACATTACTGATGGTCAAAAAATTATGGGCTCTGAGAGCCTATCACAAGGGCCTCTATCCTAACCTGAGGGGCCAAATGATGATATTTGAGCTGAGATCTTAAGGAGCAATGGGAGTTACTCAGAAAACAAAACCAAACAAACAAACAAAAAACAGGAAGCCAGTTGACATCACAGATGTAATGGTACTAGTAAGATGGCAGCCAGTCCAGAAAGAGGTGACCAGACTCAAGAGGTATTTAGTGAACAAAGTTAACAAAGTCACAAAGTCACATGTAGTTGAAATATAGAGGACGTGTTTTAAAAAGGCTTTGGTTAGCAGCATCTAGTAGTAATGGCAGAGTAAGACCCTACCTGATGACTCTCTAGAAAGAAAGGAAATAAATAAAACAGCCATAAAATCTAAACATAATAAAAAGAGCAGCAACCTGAGGTGCAAGTGACTGAGCAGAAGGCAGACTTAAGTGGAGAGTGCACAGAGCAGAGGAGAGGAGTTGAACGAAGTACGTTTTATTACCACAGCTTTTCAGCCTAGGGCTAAGTGCAGTTGGTATGGCTCACATGGAGTGGCAGAGTGCAACTGAAAAAAAATGCTGCATTTTTTTTTCCTAGCAGAGGGAACTGAGGCTGCTGAAGAGAATAGGAAAATACCAAAGGGGAGAAAAGGGGATCTCCAAATTCCTTCTACCCACAACTCTGATTGATCCTTGGACCACACATGGGCAGAATCAGAGCAGCTCAGCTAAAGACAAAAAATCTGCACATGACAGATATGTGTACACTAATGTGAAGGTAGATTAGCAGACATTATCAAATTTGAAAAAAGAAAAATTTTAAAAATAAGTAGAGCCTCAGGCACCTCTTAAATTGCATCAAAGCATCCAACATGCATGCAACTGGAAACTCAGAAGGAGAGGGAAAAAATTATAAAAAGTATGACAGCAAAAGTTTTTGAAAATAATACCTCAAAAAACCTCCATATTTAATAGAAGAAATTTGCGGATACAGAACAGTTAATGAACATAAAGTAGAAGAAACATGAAGAAGGCTGCACCCATGTTTATCTCACAGTCAAATTGTTAAAGGCCAAAAATGAAAAGCAAATCTTGAAGGCAGCAAAGAAAAAATGACACATTCCTTACAAAAGAACAACGATCCAATTAACATCTGATTTTCTGGAAACCAGAGGCCAGAAGAGTAGAATGATATTTTTAAGGTGCTGAAAGAAACCGAAAACAATTGTACCAGATTCTACATCCAGAAAAAAAAATCCTTTTCAAGAGTGAAGACAGGCGAGAGACTTTTTTTTTTTTTTAACTAGCAAAGATGCTTAAGGAAATCCTACATACTGAAAAAAAATGATGCCAGATAAAAGCTCAGATCCTTAGACAATAGTGAAGAACACTGAAAATGGTAAATGTCTGGATAAATTCAAAATACTATTTTATTCTTTTTTATTTTACTCATACTTTCTTATGAGGAAGATTATGTAAATTATATAACAAGTAAAAGAATAATTTATTATAGTTATGAATTTGTAACATATATTTATAACAACTATACATAAAGTTTTGTGTATACATGGATGTAGACTATTGTAAAGTTCCTGGATTTGTGTGAAGAGGTACTACATTCACTCTAAATGAACTGAACATTGTTTTCTGTAAGACAACAATTTTTTAAAATGCAATGAAGTATAAAAAGCATTTGAAGAGAAGGCAGACTGCTGAAAAATTTTTAGAGATTTTGGCACTAGCTGGTTCCATGTAAGAACAGCATCAGATTTCTCATGGGCCACTGTGACAGCCAGGGAGGTATGCTACTTGAATCTCCCTGGAAGAAAGAACTTGTCATTCCATTGTAAGCAGTTCAGCAAGCTGACAGCTTCCAGTTTTTAACACCTTCACAAAACTCTTTAGCTTTCAGGCTGAATCCATGCTCCTCCTGAGCAACTCCAGCCAAAGACTAAGCATGGTGAGGATTCTAGGACCAGCGTATTTTCCTCCAATACAGAGCTCCTTAATGGGAAATATTTGCTCCTGAGATCCCCACTGGGGACTTTTTTTCATTTCTGCCCTGTGGTTGGAAGGTTCCCTGCCCACTGTTGCTCCTTTTCCTTTTCTCTTTCACACCCGATAAAACTCTGATTCTCCTGACTCCACATAGCCATCTATTTCCCAGAGGACCCAACTAATAGCTATCTATTTCCCAGAGGACCCAACTAACACAGCTTCCATGCCAAAGCTGGAACCATACCTGCCTGCTTCTATGGTTTGAAAGTCCTCTCCAAAACGCATGTTAATATTTCATTGACATTGTGATGTTATTAAGAAATGAGACTTTTAGGAGGTGATTCATTCATGAGGGCTATGCACTTATGAATGGATTAATATCATTATTGCAGAAATGAGTTCCTGATAAAAGGATGTTTGTCCCATTTTTCTCTCTCTGTATTCATGTGCACTTCCCCACCATGTGTTGCCTTCTGCCGGGTTATGACACAGCAAGAGGAACCTTACCAGATGTGGACTCTCAGTCTTGGGCTTCCCAGACTCCAGGACTGTGAGCCAAATAAATCTCTTTTCTATATGAATTTCATCTGGTATTCTATTATAGCAACACAAAATGACTAAGATAATAGCTTTCCCCAGATACCGTTGATGCATCTGAAGCAGGAGGACATAATGAAGCATGCTTGAAGATTATCAGAAGGAATATTTTGCCACATTTTTATGCACATGCTGCTTCCACAAGAAGCTCAAGAAAATGGTATAGAAGATGGGTCTATATGGTGTAATTGCAAAAGAAAATGTCACAACTCCTATCCTGACTTTGCCTGCCCAGTGCAAAGGTGAAATCAGTATTTAAACATTTATAATGAACATTCACAATGGGTATTTGCTGAAATAGACCTGGTACTTTGAATAAATTCAAGCTATTTATATTTATTGTTATAACATATCATTCATGGTAAAGAAGAGAATTTTATGCTATTTTTCATTCTTCACTAAAATAGGTATGTGACAATTATGCAGAGATAAAAGTGATGTGAATAAAAATGTAAGAATGAAGCAAATCTCTTAGGTGTCATTGGTCTTGAGAGAATACTACAATCAGGAGGCAGCTCTTTTAGCAAGAAAGAAAAAGATAACGTTGAAAATAGAAACACATAAAGAGCAAATTTGCATTATTTTTTCAAGGATAATATTGAGCTCCAAAAGAAGTTAGTGATCAATTTAACACTTCACTAATCAGAAGGTTGAAACTTGGAGGACAGTAGAAATTTGCTCAGTATAAAAAAAAAGAGCACAGGCCCAGACATGGAACTTTATTGCACTACTTATTAATTGTGGCCACTGGCTCTGAACCTGATGTCCCCATCAGCAACTTGAGCAGAATAACACCTGGCAGGAACATTATGCAAATGAAATAAGAGGAAAAGATAAGACAATCTAACATAATTCCTGACTTCTAAAGGATTCACAAATGGTTATGTTATCAATTTTATTGGTAACAAATTGATTATCCACAGCCCCTCTCTGCTATTCCTAACCAAGAAATTGGAGTTGAATGAGAAAGTAATAGCGATGTATAAAACTTGAACCAAACTGATTTGGGTCCAAGAAATTTAATAAATCAAATGAAGGTAATAGCTGAAACTGCAATGGCAGCAGTAACATTCCTGTAAGCAGAAGGGATGTTGAATGTGATAGTTCATGTTTGAAACAAAAGGAGAAGAAAAATTAGGAAATAATAAGAGCAAAACATTCTAAGTAAATGTTGAGAGAATGAGAAGACAAGCCACAGACTGAGAGAAAGTATTTGCAAAAGACACACCTGATAAAGGACTATTACCCAAAATATACAAAGAACTTTTAACACTCAACAATAAGAAAACAATCTGATTTTAAAATATGCCAATGATCTCACCAAATAAGATGTACAGATGGCAAATAAACCTATGAAGACATTCTACATCATGTGTCATCAGAAAAATGCAAAGTGAAATGAGATAACAGTACACACCTATTAGAGTAACCAAAGCCATTGTATAGCAACACCAAGTGCAGGTAAGGATGTAGAGCAACAGAAACTCTCATGCATTATTTATGGGAAATCAAAATCGTAAAGTCACTTTGTAATACAGTTTGGCAGTCTCTTACAAAACTAAACATACTGTTACCAGAAGACATAGATATCACACGCCTTGATATTTATCAAAGGAGTTGAGAACCAATGTTCATAGAGTCACTTGCACATGAGTGTTTCAGAAGCTTTATTGATAATTGACAAAACTTGGAAGCAACCAAGATGTTCTTCAGTAGATAAGTGGACAAATAAATTGTGGTACATCCAGATAATGAAATATTATTCAGCACTAAAAAAGGAGCTATCAAGCCATGAAAATACATGTAGGAAATTTAAATGTATACTATTCCGTGGAAGAAGTCAATCTGAAAAGCCAGAATACTGTGATGTCAACTGTATGACATTCTGGAAAAGGCGAAACTCTGAAGACAATGAAAAGATTAGTGATTGCTAGGCCTGGGGGTGGGGGAGGATGAATAGGTGGAGTACAGTGGATTTTTAGGGCAGTAAAACTACTCTGTATGATGTTCTAATTATGGATACAGGTCATTATATATTTGTAGAAACCCATTGAATGTTCAACACCAGAGTGAACTCTACTATATGGACTTTAAGTGATTATGATGTGTCAATGTAGGCCCATCAGTTGTATGTGTCACTACAGTAGGGGATGTTGATAATATGTAAAGACAGAAGCTGAAAATTTCTTCTAATCTAGAAGAAGCATACACTCTTTAAAGTTCTCAGGGAATGTCCATCCATTCCTCTACCACTCATTCATCTATTCTTTCATTCAATATTTATTTTTAGCTTTTAACAATTTCTTTGCAGAACTTATATAAGAAAGTTAGAAACAATGTCAGTTTTATTTGGCCAGCTCAGGACTTATGCAATATGAAGACCAAACCATGATCATGTTGGGTATATCACAATAATGCAAAGATGATTCAAAATACACAAATCAATAAATGTGACATATCATGCCAACTGAATGAAAGACAAAAAACCATATGATCATCTTAATAGATGCAATAAATGTGTTTAATAAAATTCAACATCCGCTTACAATGAAAATTTTCAATGAATTAGGCATAGAGGGAACATACCTCAACATAATAAAAGCCATGTATGAAAAACCCATAGGTAACATCGTGCTGAATTGAAGAAAAGTCAAATGCCTTTCCTCCAAGAACTGGAACAAGACAAGGACATATACTTTTAACATTCTTATTATAGCATAGTATTTGGATAAAAAAAAAGAACACATAGACCAATGGAACAGAATAGAGAACCCAGTTATAAATCCACATACTTTCAGCCAACTGATTTTTGACAAATGCACCAAGAACATATTTTGAGAAAAGGACATCTTCTTCAATAGATAGTGTTGGGAAAACTGAATATTGGTAGGCAGAAGAATGAAACTAGACCCTTATCTTTCACGATATATAAAAATTAATTCAAAATACATTAAATTTAAATGTAAGACCTAAAACTGTGAAACTACTAGAAGAAAACAGAGGAGAAAGACTTCAGGACATTGGTTTCAGCAAAGATTTTATGACTAAAACTTCAAAAGCACAGGCAGCAAAATAAAGAATACATAAATAGAACTATATTGAGCTGCAAAGCTTCTTCCCAGGAAAGAAAGAGACAACCTGTGAAATGTGAAAAAACATTTCCAAATTATTCATCGCACAAAAAACTAATATTTAGAATAAACAAGGAATTCAAACAACTCAACAGCAAATAACAGAATGCAATTAAAAAGTAGGCAAAGGAACTGAATAGACATTTCTCGAAATAAGACCTACAAATGTCCAAGAAACATGAAAAAATGCTTCATGTCACTAATCATTAGGGAATGCAAAGCCAAGCCACAATGAGATATCATCTCATCCTGATTAGAATGGTTATTATCAAAAAGACAAAAAACAACAAATGCTGGTGAGGATAAGGAGAAAAGGGACTCTTATACACTGTTTCTGGGAATGTAAATTAGTATAGTCATTATGGAAAGCATTATGAATGTTCCTCAAAAAACCAAAAATAGAGCTAACATGCAATTCAGCAATTCTACCACTGGGTATTTATCCAAAGGAAAGGAAATCAGTATATCAAAGGAATAACCTGCACCCCCATGTTTATTACAGCTCTATTCACAATAGCCAAGAAATGGAATCAATTGTCTTCAAAGAACTAATGAATAAAGAAAATGTGATATATATACATATATATGCATGTATATAAAATACGCAATGGAATAAAATTTAGTGTTAAAGAGAGAATGAAATCCTGTCATTTGTAGCAAAATGAAGGGAACTGGAGGTCATTGTGTTAAGTGAAATAAGCCAGGCACAGAAGGAAAATATAGCATGTTCTCACTCATATTGTAGGAGCCAAAAAAAAAAAAAATTTTGAGCTCATGAAAGTTGAGGGTAGAATTGTGGCTATTAGAGTCTGGGGAGGGGAGTAGGTCGGGAGATTGGAGAGAGGTTGGTTAATGAACATAAATTATGGCTAGATCGGAAGAATTAGCTCTGAGATCAGAAAAATTAGCTCTGATGTTTGCAGCACTGTAGGGTGAATATAATTAACTATAATTTTTTTGAATATTTTCAGAAAGCTACATGAGAGGATTGTAAATGTTCACAACACAAAGGAATTATAAATATTTGAGGTGATGTTTATGCTAATTATCCTTATTCAATCATTTTACATTGTATATGCATATCAAAATATCACTCTGTATCCTGTAAATATGTACAACTATTACATGTCAACTAACAATAGAAGGGAGAAAAATAAAAGATGGAGATTAGGAACCCGGAACACCAAGTGATTAAAAACATTGATACTGGTATCAGACTGTATGGCCTTAAGATTTGGCTCCATCACTGTAACCCTGATCAAGTTATGTAACCTCTCTTTTCCTCATTTTTCTTAACTGCAAAAGGCAGGTGATGACAGTACCTAATTCAGAGAGTGGATGATTAAATAAGATACTCTTACGACGTGTTTAGATCATAACTCCATAGTTAGCTCTAATGTTTTTAGGTATTATTAATATCTCATCAATTATTAACTCTATTAGAGTGACTACTGTTTTGGCAGAGGAGATGCTAAGTGCTTAAAAATTATTACTGATGGGGAAAGCTGAACTTTTCTGTCGTTTCCCTTCCACACACAGCAATCTTGATCTTGCTTCCCTAGCGATTTTTAGAAATAAACTGAAGACTGGAAGAAAAGCAGGCAGAGCGTAAAAAGGCAAATGTGGCCAGGCATGGTGGCTCACGCTTGAAATCCCAGCACTTTGGGAGACCGAGGTAGGCAGGTCACTTGAGATCAGGAGTTCATGACCAGCCTGGCCAACATGGTGAAAACCCACTATACTAAAAATACAAAAATTATCTGGGTGTGGTGGTGCCCACCTGTAATCCCAGCTACTAGGGAGACTGAGTCAGGAGAGTTGCTTGGACCTGGGAGGTGGAGGTTGCAGGGAGCGAGATAGTGCCACCGCACTCCAGCCTGGCAACAGAGCAAGACTGTGTTTCTTCTGTGTAACAGAGTTGAAGCTTATATTGTTGTTTTAAAAAATCCTTGCCATCATGTGTGTTAAACACAATAATATTCATTTCACAGATGAGGAAACTGAGCCTCAGAGAGTCCCACTAAAACACCCAAGGGGCCACACAACTGGATGCAGCAGAGTGAGAATTGGATCAGCCTGAGGCCCAAAGTCAAAGCCAAAGGTAAGAGGGGCAGAAGAGAAGACCTCATCATATAAAACTTTACAATTTACAGGGTACTTCTTGTATTTGATTTTATTTCAAATACATAGAAGTTTGGTGAGGTAAGTAAATCTGATAGGTTGGATTTTATAGATGTCAGAAATGGAGCCCAGGAAGAAAGTTTACATGATATGCCAAGGCCACACGCAATACGCAGAGGAGCCGGGAGTACAAGGCAGGGGGTACGGTTCTAATCCCACATTCTTCTTGCTCTTGCTCGATTCTCAACGGAATGGAGGACAGAAAGGAATCAGAAGCAGTGTCTTCAACTATCCCAAAGAAGAGGAGTGTAATCTGTTATCTTCTGAAAGTTTGCTTGAAAATTTCCCATCTCGTAATGCAACCTTAATTATTATAAGACACTGTAAGCTTCATAAGGGCAAGAAAAAAATATTTTACATGACTATAGTCCCAGTACCTATCACAATGCCTGCATTGGGTAAGCACTTGATACACATTTGTTGAATAAATCAGTGAATTGGGTAGATATGAAGAGAGTGGCAAGCCCTCAGATCCCTGATAAGAATGAATTTGGGCTGGGTGCAGTGGTTCACGCCTTTAATCCCAACACTTTGGGAGGGCAAGGTGGGAGGATTGCTTGAGCCCAGGGGTTCAAGACCAGCCTGATCAACATAGTAAGACCCCATCTCTACAAAAAATAAAAAATAAAATAAACTTAGCTGGGCATGGTGGCATGCACCCATAATCCTAGCTACTTGGGAGGCCAAGGCAGAAGAATCACTTGAGCTTCAGATGTTGAAGTTGCTGTGAGCTATGATCATGCTGCTGCACTCCAGCCTGGACAACAGAATAAGACCCTGTCTAGGAAAAAATAAAAATAAAAAAAGAAGCAAACAAACTTCTTTTGGCAGAGAAAGTCTCAACTATGTGAGCTTTAACCATCCTCAAGTAAGCTCTGGTTATGAGGCCTGGATGCATCTTGAATAAATTTCGGTTATATTTTTCAGATTTTGGGGGGGTTTCTTTATACAATAGCATTTCCCTCCTAGAAATGTAAATATCTAGATTTTCAGTGGTCCCCTGTCTTCCAGGAGAAAGCACATGACCCAATAGCCTTCAGAGTAACCCTAGCCCTGCAGCCTCAGGCCTGAATCCAAGGAACCACTACTTGGAAGCCTGGAACATGTCTTTGGCTTCCTGCCAGGTCAAATGACTGAGAATGAGGATTTACTTTTCAGAGTTTAATTACACAAAGAGTTAAGTTATTCACCTTCTGCAGCAATCAACCTAAAATGAATTAATGTGACTCCTAAGGCTAGAATAACATAACATGGTACACCAAATAAAAGCCAATAAATAGCGGGAAAGATACATTTTATTTATCAGAAAAAGAGTGAATAAGAAAATCTGACTCTCATGACAGAGCAAACACACTTGCTTGGTTAGCTTGCCAGATGGGGATCTGAGGTCCGGGAAGTAGGGACTGAGCCGTGGGGTGCCTTCTCACACTAATGAGGTTTGCCCTAGAATTCGAGGAGACAGATGGATCTGCAGGTTGGAACCCCTCAGCAATCTCCCTGGGAGTTGGCATGATTACATTGGGCCAATTCCCGCCTCTGGTCGCTGCGCCTTTCTCTGCCCTCTCTCCCTCTCCTACCTCCTTTTCAACTTGTTTTTGTAGCTTTCATAATACTGTGTGCCACAGTAAATATTCTCCCTTGTGTACTTCCATCTGCATCTCACCGACTGCTTTTCTGACCTCCCAGGATTGTCTCTCTCCCGCTTTCCTTTTTGTTCTGCTTTTCATCCACTTTTTTAGTCTGTAACAGGTCCATCTTGATTTTTTTTTTTTTGACTCCATTAAATTCTTGTTTATTAACAAGTGTTCCAGAAAGGGGCTGTATGGATTACTGAAAAGGAAAAGAACACGCTATTAAAATCTCTCATTTCTGTGTCTGGTACTCGATTCAGAGGGTTTCCTGTTCGGAAAAAAAGTGAAAGAAAACACTTTGACTATTCCGGGAAATATAGTGGACTTCATACTGCTGCTAGACTTTAGAATGCTGTAGATCTTAGCTAATGAGGATGATCTAATCTCACACTGAGACACGAGTGGATTTTCGTGCATCGTAACAGATTCACCACAGACATCATAATCTCCAGGCATCAAGTGTCATGCCAGAACTGTGTGATACACTGTAATGGGGAACTGGTTAACTGATCTCTTAAGTGATAATGCACAGGATTCTAGAGCCAATCCCTCTAGTAGAGTTTGAATATTACAGTCCTCTTGTGGACTATTTCATCTTCCTCCACATTTCACCAATAGCAGAAAGAGTGCTATTGGCAGAAATAAAAGTATACTTTTTATGAATACAGGGAGTGATGTGGTATATTCAGACAATGGAATGCTGTTCAGCCTTAAAAATAGAAGGAAATCTTGTTACATGCAACGTGGATGAAACTTGAGGACATCATGCTAAGTGAAATAAGCCAATTATAAAAGGTAAATACTACACAATTCCACTCACATGGGGTATCTGTAGTAGTCAAACTCATCAAAGCAGAAAGTAGAATGGTGGTTGCCAGGAGAAAGGGGAGAGGAAAAAGGAGAACTGGTATAAAATGAATATAGAGTTTCAGTTTTGCAACATGATAAAATTGTATAGCTCTGTTACCTCCAGCCCTTTCAAGGTGCTACTCCATTACCTAGAGCGCTGTTCCACTTGCTTATTTATTGGGTAACTCTCTGACATTTTGGCTGGAACATCCATTCCATCCTCAGAGAAGCCTATTCTGACCTCCAAGATGGTCAAAGTTAGTCCTTTCCTACATTCCTACCAAACATGACCACAATTATTGCTACTGATGTAATTGCTTCTCTCACCTCCAGGCAACAGGGTCATACCTGTCTTACTTACCACTTTATCTTTAATTCCTAGCACAATACTGGGCACTTTATGAATAGGAAAGCATGCAACCGTGACATAAAAATGATGAGCCTTGGAGGAAAACTCTAACCAATTTCCCTACAAAGACATTGTTGAATGGCCCCCAGGTATCCTGGCTTTCTTACTATTCTAAGACAACATGCATAGACCTGACATGTGCTCTACTCTGCCTGTTTCCTTTGCCTAAAATGTGCGTCTTCCTCCTACTTACTTGTTTAACTAACTGACTCACTTGTTTCAAGTGCATCTCAAATATTGCTTTTAATGAGGTCTTATATGCTATTTATTTAATACTGAACTCCCTTCTGCAATTGGCCCTTTGAATACTCCCTTTCCTATTCTACCTTTTACTTTTTCCCTTAACATCTTGTGACATACTTTATGATAATTTATTATTGTGTTTATAATATACTGGGAATTAGCCCCACTGCATCCCTACTCTGACGAGAATAAATATAGATTCCATAATGCAAGGATTTTTTTTATTGTGGCAAAAAAAATGCACATCTTAAAATTTGTCATCTTGGCCAGGCGCAGTGGCTCATGCCTGTAATCCTAGCACTTTGAGAGGCCAAGGCAGGCAGGTCACCTGAGGTCAGGAGTTCAAGACCAGCCTAGCCACATGGCAAAACCCTATCTCTACTATCTCTACTAAAAATACAAAAGGTAGCCAGGTGTGGTGGTGGATGTCTGTAGTCCTGCCACTCAGGAGGCTGAGGCAGGGGAATTGCTTGAAACTGGGAGGCAGAGGTTGTAGTGAGCCGAGATCATGCTGCTTCACTTTAGTCTGGGTGACAGAGCGAGACTGTGTCACAGAAAAAAAAAAAAGCCATCTTATCCATAACTATACAGTTCAGTAACATTCCATATATTTACATTGCTGTGAAAAATATCTCCAGAATTTTTTCGTCTTGTAGAAGGAACACGTGCATATTCAGTGATAAAAATTAGAGCCAAGGTATCTGTAAAAACGTTTTGTGATGTGCTGTTTTATATCACAGAATCGAACCTGTGTTTTGACTCACCAGGTTCCAAACACTCTTTTTGTAGAAACTATGTAGTTTGAAACTTTGTACCCATTAAACAGCAACGCTCCTTTCCCCTGCCATCCCCAGTCCTTGGTAACCACCATTCTAATTTATATTTCTTTCTATTTCTATAGATTGGACTACTTTAGATATCTCATATACATGGAATTGCACAGTATTTGCTCTTTTGTGACTCATTTATTCCACTTAGCATAAGATCCTCTAAGGTTCATTGATGGTGTAGCATGAGATAGGATTTCCTTCTGTTTCAAAGTTGCACATTATATCTTTCTATGTTTATATACATTTAGTTTATTCATTTGTCTGTCAAAAAAAATAGCCAGATCAATTCTAAATCTTGGTTACTGGGAGTATGAGGCAGGGATTTCTGTTTGTTTGGTTCATTGATATCCCCCAAGCACCTAGAACGGTGCATGTAACATACTAGATTCTCAATAAAAAACTTTATTGGATAAATAAAATATAGGGAGCAAAGTGGAGCTATTTGCTAAAACTAGAACTTTCTGGACTTTCTCTCCCTTTAGACACTATAGTCTACTACTGTCTTGCATTTAAGGATTCTCTGTGGCCTGGACCTTAACAAATCACTGGAATCCTTGAGTAAATGGGGTAGTTAGGGAGCCCATGAGGCCTAATTATCTGGATATTTCTTTCCCACAGAGATACCCTAGTGTCTGAGTCTTTAGGATGGATTTGTCTTTATAAAATCACAGGTACAATGTCATCACCTTATCTGGGGTAATTATATATACTCTGAGATATATGAACAATTAATTAGATTAGTCATTATCTCCAAAGAGGAAAATACCTAGTGCAGGTATGTTCTAAGGGGAGAAGAGGTTTGTTCAGTACAAAGTATTGTACACAATGGGGTGGTACTCACTTCAATTTAGGGAGGACTTAGCTGTGGGTACTAGAGGCTAAGTGAATTTTGTCAATTCCCCCCAGTCAGCTCCAACTTCAGTAAGTGACTGCAGACTAGAATTCTGCTAGTCCCCATAGAAATCCAGGGTTTTTTCTACCCAATGAATGCTACAGTTTGGGAGAGGGGCTTACCCCAACTTGCCATTCTTTCCTTAAAAAGAAAATCTCCCAAATATTTGACACCTCCAGGATCTCCAAGACCAGATTTGAAGACAGCTGCAAAAATTCCCATGGTTTAATTTATTTAATTTCACCATGGAGTTCATAGCTATTGACTTCTGTATCAAATTGGGTTTTCATGTGTAATTAATAATGTGATATTGATGGAACAAAGTCTGGCAGCCTCACCAACAGGGCCCACTGATGATATTCCCAAGCCTTCACTTATAAATATACTATAGACCCTTGACATTCTGAAAAATATGTCTGCAAATGTTCTAAAATCCTCAATTTGCAAATATTCCCATAGCATATAAATTCCCTTAAAAAAGAAGTAATATTTGAAAAATGCAGTGTTTTCTTCTTATTCTTGATTCTATATATCAGGAAAAAAATTGCTATTGAATCACAGTTCCCTGAAGAATCATATATTTCTTATGCTCATCCTCTAGAGAAATCTTTTATAGAAGTTACTGCATATTTTTCACTGAAGAGCCACACATCAGTCGTCCTGCTACACACCACCGTTATAGTGTACAAAAATGGATATTTCCACAAAATTAAAATTAATGTATCATGGAACATTAAGTTTCCTTAGAATCCATCAAAACCTTGATTGTTAAATCTATAAAGATAAAGCATCTATGGCATAGCACAATACAATAAATCAAGTATTTAAGCATAAAAGCTTTGGAGTTGTTTGAATGTAGATTTGAATTTTAGCTTAATATACTTGTTCTTCATTTATATATACTCAGTGCCTCCATGATGCAGGAGGAATGGCGTAAGTGGACCACTTAGCACAGTGTCAGGCTCATAGTAACCATGAGGTTGCTAGTAAAGCTTTCTGCCCTATAGTCCATTCTCTGCTTAGTAACCAGAGGGATCTTTTGAAAACTTTTACACCATAAAGAAGTGGATTTCTGTCACTTTATGGTGTAAAAGCCCTCTGATTATCTTCCTCTGCATTTAGATGAAACTTCAAAGACGGATGAATCTTCTACCTCTTCTCAAGTCGTTTTCTTTCTCACTCATCATGCTCCAGCCATGCTTACCTTCCTTCTGTTTCTCAAATGCAGAGACCTCATCCCCACCTCATCCCCACACTAAGGCCTTTGCATTTATTGTTTCCTCAGGACTTTCTGAAAAATGTCCATCGCTTCATCTTTGCTTGGCTGACCCTTTCTTACCTGAGCTCAATGTCACCTCCTTAGAGAGGGCTTTACTTATCTCAGTCCTTTCCTCATTCTGCAATACCATTATTTGATTTTATTAGCTCCATAGCTCTCATTATGATCAGTAACTATCTTGCTAATTTGTTTTCTTATTTATCATCTATCTCTCCCAAGTAGTACAGAACTAAGCTCTTTTTTATACATGGGTCTAAGAATCCCCACTTTTGCTTAACACATAGTAGACATTCAAAAAATGCTGGATAGATTGATGGATGAATAGATGATGGATGGATAAGAACAATGCCAGCAGTTGTTGCACCATATATTATGATGATGTGTTAGAAAAATTTCATACAAGCCTATATGACAAAGAAAACATCACGAAAAGGTTGATGTAATCTCCTAACTGCTCAGAAAACACAGGACATGAACTGACCATTAAAGAATAAGTAGAATTTTATCTCTTTGTAGCAATTGTGAATGGGAGTTTGGTCATGATTTGGCTCTCTGTTTGTCCGTTATTGGTGTATAGGAATGCTTGTAATTTTTTGCACATTGATTTTGTATCCTGACTAAAACATCAAAAGCAATGGCAACAAAAGCCAAAATAGACAAATGGGCTCTAATTAAACTTAAGAGTTTCTGCACAACAAAAGAAACAATCATTAGAGTGAACCAGCAGCCGACAGAACGGGATAAAATGTTTGCTATCTACCCATCTGACAAAGGGCTAATATTCAGAATCTACAAAGAACTTTAACAAATTTACAAGAAAAAAACAAACAACCCCATCAAAAAGTGGGCAAAGGATATGAACAGACACTTTTCAAAAGAAGACACCTATGCAGCCAACAAGCATATGAAAAAATACTCATTGTCACTGGTCATTAGAGAAACACAAATGAAAACCACATTGAGATACCATCTCACACCAGTTAGAAAGGTGATCATTAAAAAATCTGGAGACAGCAGATGCTGGAGAGGATGTAGAGAAATAGAAACACTTTTACACTGTTGTTGGGAGTGTAAATTAGTTCAACCGTTGTGGAAGACAGTGTGGTGATTCCTCAAGGATCCAGAAATAGAAATGCCATTTGACCCACCAATCCCATTACTGGGTATATACCCAAATAATTATAAATCATTCTATTATAAAGACATATGCACATGTATGTTCATTGCAGCACTGTTTACAATAGCAAAGACCTGGAACCAACCCAAATGCCCATCAATGATAGACTGGATAAAGAAAATGTGGCACACGTACACCATGGAATACTATGTAGCCATAAAAATGGATGAGTTTATGTCCTTTGCAGGGACATGGATGAATCTGGAAACCATCATTCTCAGTTGACACAAGAACAGACAACCAAACACCACATGTTCTCATAGGCAGGTGTTGAACAATGAGAACACGTGGACACAGGGCGGGGAACATCACACACTGGGGTCTGTTGGTGGGTGGGGTCTAAGGGAAGGATAGTGGGAGGTAATGGGAGAAATACATAATGTAAGTGATGGGGGTATGGAGGCAGCAAACCACCATGACAAGTGTATACCTATGTAACAATCCTGCAAGATCTGCACATGTTCCCCAGAAATTAAAGTATAATTTGAAAAAAAGAAAAAGAATAAGTGGAATTGAGATAGAAGGGTGCACTTTTAAAAAGTTGTATAACCTCCAAATCTCTGAGGTTTTCTTCTTGTCCCTTAGGGGTGGAGACAAACATTCCCCTCATTTATAGGGATGTTCTGGAGTCAGAGATAATGCATAAAAGCTGCTGAGTGCTAATTAGCTCTATCTGTCAGGGCACAGGAAGCCAGCAGGTCTGAGTGACTGATTGCAAGGTCTGTAGCTGAAAATACTTCTTGCCAAACTGCCTGGAGGGTCTGATAAGGGAAATGACTACATTCTGTGAATTAACATATTCTAAGCAGGTCAAAAGTCCTGGATTGTGCAAAATAGTAGTAAAGATGGAAAGAAAGGTAAAAACCATCCCCATTTTGGTTACCATGCCTAAGTAATGAAGCTGTGAATTCCGTGACAAGAATTGTTGCCTTGGAGTCAGCAATGGGTGGCAGCTGAGTATGATTTTTAGGAATAACTGCAGACAAAATTAAGAAAGAAGTATACTTGTCTTCATTGTACTCAGTTCCTAGTTCTCTTTTATTTTGCCCTTTCCTACTGAGCAATCAGTTTCACACTGTTATTTTTCCTCTTTTCTTCAGCAGCAGAAGAGTTCCAATTCTGCCACCCTATCTGAATAGCCTTCTCTGGATGATTTCTTAAGCACTAGATTGCCCAAAACATATGATTTAGGAGAAAGAGCACTACATACCAGAAAAGACCAGGATTCTGGTTTTTGTCCCTGTTCTGTAGTTATATTCCTTATGACTGCTTTGATTGGAAGTTATAGAAACTCAGGTCAAACTAATTTAAGAAGGGGAATAGGGAAAAGAGATTGATTGGTTTACATAATTGAAGTTCAAGGAAAGGAAGATTTCAGACGTTGCTGGATCCTAAGCCTTACGAATCATAACAATGTTTGTCTCTTCTCTATCTATAAGACTGCCTTCTTTTGATGTAATCTAAACTCTGACCCATTTCATTTAGATTTCTTCTCATTATTGATTCCATGAGGTAGTAAATATAGCCATTGGTAGCCCAAAGCATTTTTGCCTTATAACTCACTACTCAAAGGAGGAAGGGTCTCTCCATCTCTCTCTGGTTCATTTATAAAAACTAAGGAGCCAGGTGAAGGTGATCATCTGAGAAGTTATGCTGCTAACTGAGTGTTGGCAGGGTAATAGATAAGGTAACATCTTGTGAGCATGATGACTGACATCCCCACCAAGACCACATAGAAGAAGAAAAGAGACATTCACCAAAGGAAAGTTTGCTCTTCAGAAAGACAACCACTGTCCCTACTATTCCTTCATCTGTGAAATTACTGAGTTTCATGAGATTATGAATGTGGATGTACTTTTTGAACACCATATACACAAGCATAATAAAAACTGGTATTGTCAGTTAAGTGTTGTGGTTTTATTATTCCAGAACCTGTGCTATATGCAAGCCACCATTGGCTTGTTAGGCCACTGGGAAGATTAAACAGGACAATATGCTCAGAGCTTTTTGCAGAATATTTGGCATGAAGTCAGTGCTCACTGTTAGCATCTCTCTGTTATGTCACATAATGTACAATTTGCCAAATGTTTTACCTGAAGTGGAGAATGTTATGGCTGGAATTTACCATTGCTTCTGCCAAATGGCAAAGACATTTGGAAATGACTGGGTAAAATTGCTAGTATTATTTAACAGTTTTTTTTCTTTCTCTCTGTGTTTTTTTCCTTTTCTGTCTCCATCTCAACCCTACACACATTTTTTGTGAGATGGGGGCAACTGTGCAGAGCTGAATTCATACATATTAAGTTAAGTAAGCATATGTGTATATGCAATTATACTATTTGAGTTCTTTACCATGTTGAAATGCCTGGCACAGATTAATGTGATTTGTCTGAGTGATGTGATGACTTTGACATTTATAACAATGATGAGGATAATAGGTGTCAGTTCCATGGCACAGCGCCTTTGCTGTAGAGCCTTTCTAGATAAGAGCTGCAGCCTCACATTCAGAGCGTCTTGCTTGAAGCAGTTCATCTTCACCATGGGAGGGAAAAGTTTACCAAGGTCACTGGGTCATCTAGTGTAAGTCTTCATTTGTGTTACATGATGATTTATATTTATTTGGGTATATACCCAGGAATGAGATTGCTGGATCAAACAGTAGTTCGTTTTGAGTTCTTTGAATAGTATCTCAATTCCTTTCCCTAGTGGCTGAACTAATTTACATTCCCACCAGCAGTATATAAGCATTATTTTTCTCCACAACCTTGCTGACATGTTATTTTTGATTTCTTCACAGTAGCCATTCTGACTGGTGTGAGATAGTATCTTATGGTAGTGTTAATATCCATTTCTCTGATGATTTGTGATATTGAGCATTTTCTCATGTTTGTTGGCATGTTTGTTTCTTATGTTTGTTGGTATGTCTTCTTTTGAGAAGCATCTGATCATGTCCTTTGATAAAGCACTTTTCTATTCTGCATATGACAACTTGCTGATGTTGGAGATGATATTTGTGAGTTTTGTGTACCCCAGTGGCACTGGGGACCAGCCCCACCAAGAACTAAACTGGGGCCCTTTCATAACTGTTGTTTCCTTTCATCCACTTCCCCAAACCTTCATGCTGAGATATTTGCCACTTCAGTATAGAATGAAAAATTCAACCGTAGTTTATAGGCCATGCTGTCTATCTCATTCACTCATACACCCACAACCCCTGCCATACACACACCAAAGAGCTCTACCTTAGAGGGGTCACCCACTACTTTAACTGACATATCAAAACTAAGTGAGGAGAATTTTGAACATAACCATGAACAAAGCTGTGTTGATTCCATGAAAGATAATCATGGTAAATCTAGAGAACAGAGACAAAAAGTCCAAAAATGTATTGTATTTACACCCACTAACATATCAACTTCTCTTTCCAGTTTTTTGCCCTGCTAGATATTTTGTCCATTTCCCCATAGATCTACCTAGGGACACAAGTTTAATTTCCACCTACAGGTGAAACTGACTTGCTGGAACACACTAATCCCAAGGGCATCTTCTATCTTTCTGTCCACATGCATAAAGTAACATGGTTCTATTCCCCACCAGACTATGAGATCTGTGAGAGAAGGTATCCCAGGTATTTTACTTACTGCTGAAACCCTAGCCCCTAGCATACTATCTGACATGGAAAATCAATCAATAAGCAAATAAATGCACCACATATAAGAATAAAGTATTGAATGCCTCTAAATGGTGTTTTAGTGATATCGTTTACATCAGAAGCATTTTTAAAGTATATGATTTAGATGTATTGTGGGCTCCCATTTGTCTTTTTTCAGTGCTGTCTACTATGAAATTCTACATTGGTTGCTAGAGAAAATCCTGTTCTGAATTATTTAAAATTCAACTTTTTGGGAATAACTACATTGTTAGATATTTGCATACAGCTATATAGAGAAATAATTCTTCATATCCAACAGAAGTATAAGTGTAAAGGACAGGTTTAGGTTTTTGAGGTAGATGGCTAGAGGAGGAAAAGGAATAAAGAATAAGCAGGTCCAACATGACTAGACAGTTGCAGGTAGCTCAGAGCCATCACAGCATAATTTACTGGTAAGCAGGACTGCAAAACCAAAAGGAATGTAACCACTAGCATTTGCTTCTAAACAGTCTGAGAGTTATTATGCATGGTATAATTCATCCCACTTTTCAGATAAGAGGTCTAAAGATCAGGGAGGTTAAGTGTCTTGCCTGTAGTTATGGAAATAATCTGGAATTCTGATTCCAAATTTAAAGTTAAGTACATAGACTTTTGAAGAGAATATTAAGTAGTCAGAGGTCATAAAATAAGGTCATCAGATATGAATGAATGAACAGGCAAGGTTGTCTGAGAATTTTCAGAGATCTTTAATTTTACCCCACTCAATCTAGGTTCTTACCTCTGGAGTTTAGCCAGAGGAAATGCAGCTCCTGCTAATGTTTTTTCAAGGTCTTCTGTACTTTTTCCTCCCTTCTTTTAGATCATCAGACCTTTGTATCTCTAGACTAACACATGCTTTGAATGAATGACTGTAGTTGTTTCTCTTTTCTGAACCTTTTTTAAGAATAATTCTTATGCAACAGCATTAGTCTGGGTTAGTTTTCTTAATCTATACTCAATGGAATTTAGTTTTAAAATTAAAAAAAAAATGAATATTTCTGTCACCAATTCGATAAAGTCAATCCATGATTAGTACCTGGAGTATGTGTTTTTAAGAACACACCAGGGAGATTCTGAAGCAGGTGGTCCAATACTATACTTAGAAAAGAAATGAAGAAGGAGCAAATAATAAAGAGAAAACACTGAACAAGATATATAGCAGCAAATTAGCAGTTTATGATTGAGCTGTACCACTCAGTGTAGGTGCTCAACAAATAACTATTAGATTGGTGTGTAGTTAGGGAAGAGAGATGAAAGGATACTTTGATGGGTGGAAGCAAGGAACTTGACTTCTTTTTCTTTGTAGCCCTTCTAAATGGTGATTTTGTTAATTGCCAAAAAGTTCTCCTCAGATGAGGTAAAATGCATTTATTCTAAAGGGTGAAACCATTAGAATGAACAATGGGAGGATATTTACTCTTCCAGATTTATTTGTATTACTGTCGTTGTTACAAGTTGAGTAGAACTGATATCACTTACGTATTTATTTTCAAGGGGTGATGGGTTAATATAAAATATTGGGAAGTTGTTTTGCTTGACCTGAATTTTTTTAGTGCCCTGGCTTCTAGATAATACATTTTGTTTCCATTATTTGCAGAGCATTATAGTACTACAGCTATTGCCCTTTCTGGATGGGATTACCTAAAAATAATTTGCTATGTAAAGTTGCTAATTATGAGGCTAAAGCATACCCATTAAAAGCATATACCTCATAATTTGTGATGAGAGACTCTTGGTGCAATAACGTGTGAAATATTATTGTGAATGAGAATACAAGGATCTAAAACTACTCACTTATTTTAAGACTGGGAGTTAATAATATATTCTATAGAAAGGGGACTGCCACAGAGCAAAGCTCTTTCTAACGCCTCTTATGAACCAGAAGCAACTTCTTCTCAGGTATCCCAGGGTCTTCATCCAGCAACCTATATACCTTCTCCCACCTCCATTTTGCTCTCCTCTTTCTTTGACCTCCAATCTCCAATACTCTGAACTTCTCTCTTTCACTAGATTTATATATTCAAAAAAGCAGTGCGTTGTAGGAGTGCAGTGTATGGGCTGTCAGGAAAGAATGCTTGCTTTTAAATCTTGGTTCTGCCACTTACTAGTATTAAACTTCTCAGAGCCTCAGTTTTCTCATCTGTAAAATGAACATAATAAGCATGTAGTGCTTAAGAATAAGTTTTCAATAAACTTTGTAATCTTTACACCTGTGAAAGCAGTTTAATAACATTACAGAAATCACGAAAAAACAGACAAGGACACTCATAATTGTAATATTCTAATCCAAACCCAGCATTTTTCTTCTTAATGCACTAGCGTTGGAAAGCAGAATTTTGTCTTCTGGATCCTTTGCATGCTTTGGATAAACCACAGAGCCGACCATGAGCCTTTTATTCTTTTTCCTTACAGATCAAATTTCTTACATATCTAATCAAAAAGGCCAAAAATTTACTCCCTAATTTGAGAAGATTTCTACAGAAAAATGATATTTGTTAAGATTTCAGTACATTGCCTAAGAGGAATTAGCTTATTCATGAGTCTGGATTCCTTTATCAGGTTAATTCTGCATTCTGCAAAGTGTCCACATTGGATATTTGAATGAATTTTTTGTATTACAGTCATGGACTTGGGTTTTGAGATCAGCCAGCCCTGGGCTCACATCTAGAATTGGGACCTATGATCTTAGGCAAATGACTGAACTCCTCAGGTGGCTCCTCTAAAATGAGGTGAAAGCACCTCACAGTGTTGTGAGAATTATAATAAGAAATGATCCTGGTTTTTGCTACTGGAAAGTGGTGAACTTTCCCAGAAGTAATGGTAGTACAATAACATGAGTTTTTCTGAAAGTGAGAAAGCTAGAGGCAGAGCTATTCTTCAGGGACTCTGTGCACTGATTCTGCCTTCCTCTCTCACATACCCCAGCCTCAGCACAGTGAAGTACATGATTGCGCTGATGCCAGAGAACTAGCAGTGCTGTATGTTTGTAAACATTCCTTATATTAGAGTACCAATTGATGGAACCCAAGTATACAAGGGCAGTGGTATGGCAAGACTGGATCTGTCAGATCCAGAAAGATCCCTTATGTATGGACAACGTCATTGTCCATTTGGGCTCCCTCAGACACTCTGGGGCTACCTTGGTATCACAAAATACCACAAACTGGCAGCTTATAAACAACAGAAATGTATTTCTCACAATTCTGGTGGCTAGGAAGTTCAAGGTGCCAGCTGATTTAATTTCTGATAAGAGCATACATCCTGGCTTGCAGATGTTCCCCTCCACACAGTGGAGAGACAGAGAGAGAGAGAAAGAGAACATACACCGGCTCTGTCTCTTCTAATATGGCCACTATGGCATCATGAGGGCCCCACCCTCATGACTTCATTTGATTTGATTTCCTCTTTATAGGCCCTATCTTCAAATACAGTCATATTTAGCGGTAAGGTTTTAATACATGAATTTTGTGGGGAATCCAATTTAGCCAAGAGCAGGGGCCAAGGGAAGCAAAATTGAGTTGTGTTGCATCTCCTCTTCCCATTGAGAGTGGTGTTGTGGTCTGATTAAATCAAAACAACCTCAGATAAACAGGAGTGTGTGTGTGAGTGTGTCCTCTTTCTCTAAACTGTAAGCCACCTGATTTGCTGTAGGTGCCTATTATTTCCCCTCCCTTTGGTGTCTGAGTCTAGGAAGCTCGAATGAGCAGTCTCATCTTACTGGAGGTCAGGGCTCAGACTGGGGAATCTGGAATGTGGAAAGGGAGGTGGTGCCTCTAGTTTCTTGCCTTAACCACCAAGATAATCCCTAAATGTCACACTCAGGAGGCAGACGATATACCTCCTACCTCTTTTCTGTTAAATATGCTTCTGAATAAACTGTGATAACCCAGGATGTTATAGTTTATTGAGAGACATATTACACCTTCAGATTTCAAGAGTTTACAAAATAGGTTTCCTGTCTCCGTCTTGATGACTTGTCTCCTTCAACCTCACTCTCTGCTAATGCATGACATGAGACTTGCCTTCCCGGAGAGAAGTGATTAAGGAGCACAGGCTCCTTGCTGAGAAACACATTAGCACAGTTTCTGAAATATGCTCTTTAAACTCATTTGATCTATGATATGTATTCTCATTTAATAAATATTAGGCTAGTTTAGGTCATGTCTCCATACAATAAAGCATCTGCTGGCATGTTCCTTTAAGCAAGACCAAATAAATACTCTGGTAATTGTTTCAAAGTTGTTTTTGATTTTTCAAAATAAAGGTGTGCGTGAAGAAACTTAAATGACATAATTATAAAGTGTGCATTAAGAAAGAATTTATTCCTCCTTAAAAATATTAATTAGGCTCTTCTTAATCTCTACAGAAGATCTTATGAGCTTGTTTTTCTTCCAATTGCCTCTTTTGATTATGCATAAAAAGGATATAATTACACATGGGTGGAAGGTTACTATATACAAATATGTTCAGAAATTACGTGAATAAAATACACAATAGCCTTTAGTATTCTTCTCATAAAATAATGTAGATTAGGACTAAAATAAGATACCTTTTTTAGTATCTGCCCTGTCTGTTTCTTTTTCAGATTAGCACTAGGGAGAATGTCAGGAATAGAAAGAAAGTAATTAGCCATTATGACTTCTAGCTGAAAGGAAACTTGGTTTTCTTATGTATTTTCTTAACAGGTGAGTTCACCTTTAGTGCTGCTATTATTGTCTCTACCTTTGCTTTGTAATATCTTCTCTTAGCTCCTCAGCTCAAACTATATAATAAAGCTTTAAACACAAATGTTATTTTTAAGAGATGAGTGAAAAAAGGAATGTTTAAGGGACAGTTGAAAATATTCTCATTTTTAGTAATATTTGACTGTACCATAAATATTTTGTTTAGCTGGAAGATTCACAATGGAAAGACTTTCCAAAAAATGTAACTTTAAAGACAGTCTGTTGATTGATTTCCTTTCCTTTTTCTAACAGACTATTGCAGCAAGAGGACTCCAGGTTGGAACTGTGTGAGTATGCCTGTTGAGTGTGTATGATAAACAGCTAATTACCTGTCAGTTACCATAGCAATGTTTATAGGAAGACTGAGAAGCTCATGTAGCTCTGTTAGCCAGTTTGAGGGAGGAAAACCTATATAATTTCTTTTTTTCAATCCCTAGTAGAGTTACTGGCAGCAATTTTAAGATGCTCTTTGCTTGGCAAATTCTTATATGACCAATTTAGCTTCTTTGCTTTAAGCAGAGAATGTTGATTTGAGTGGGTAATGAAGAGATTCAGCTTGCAAGAAACCTTAGGATGCTAAAGCAATAGACTCATGACAGCTCTGAAGAATTCTGTTAACAACAGTTCATATAGCACCGGTCCAGCATGGAGCCTTCCTCAAAGAGCTGTGCCTAGCCCCATGAATTCTCCAAACAAACCTCTATATATTGTCAAGAAAACACAGTACTTTATTTTTTCAACAATATTTTTGAGCACCTACTCTAGGCCAGCACATACTAGCCTCAGAGGATACCATGTTGAGAGGGGTTCATGGCAGATAAAGGGCATGTCCTAGGGATGTATGCAGGGATCAAATCATGAAAGGTCTTAAGAAAATTGTATTTGCAATAGATAAGTACAATAGTAACTCCCATCCCACATGTTCTTCTGAATGTGAGCTTCCCAGTTTTCTCCCATCAAATTGTGTAGTCTGTACCTCTCCCTTTGAACCTGAGTAATCATTTTGGTTCCTCAGATTAGATTATTCAAATGCCAAGCTCTTCTGTCTTACTCTCTGATGACATTTACTTTTGGAACTGTCACCTGGCAGTGCGAAATCTTTAAATTAGCACGTGCAAAAAGATGAGAAAGAGAGATCACATGTAGATATTTAAACAATTGCTGAAAAGCAGCCAACATCAGCCACCAGACATATGAGTGAATTCTCCTTTAGACAAAACCAGCCCTCAACCATCATGTTACTCCCAGTCTTCAAGTCTTCCCAGATTGGATCCTAGACCTTGTAGAGCAGAAACAAGCCATTCTCATTACCTAAAGTCCATGGGTACTCAGATACTAAGTCCCAACCTGGGGTAATCTGTTATACAGCAATAATAACTAGAACAGTTTTTATTAAGTTTGTCCGTTTTTTTTTTTCTGAGGAGTGGAGAGCCACTCAAAGGTTTTAAGCAGGTAACAGGATTGGATTAACATATTAAGGATCACTCTAACTCTGATGTGTGAGAAACTTGTCGTCTCTCCCTTAAAATAGAAAGATTAGTTGGAAAAATATTGCACAGATTCAGACAGTATAAAAGTGGCCCAGACTAGGGTGACACTAGGAGATATAAAAAAGAGTAATTCAAGAATTATGTAAGAGCTAGCATCTAGAGTGTTTGGTTCTAGATTAGATAGGGTGAGTGGAGGGTCGGAATATAGGAAACAAAGATTATATTAAGGTCCCTGTCTTAACAACAGGGTAGCTGTTAGTTAGTGGCTTTTTACTTTGATAGGAAACATTGCAGAAAGAGTCACACACTTAGGTGGAGGGACATCTTGGAGAATCAGGAAGTGAGAGATGTTGAGTTAATTATTTGGGTTCTCTATAGATCTTTGAAACTCCACAGTAACAACTGAAGATGTCCAGAAATGACTAAGTGATTTATGACATTTTCAGATGTCTTCTACCATTCTCCTAAGGAGCAAAAAGGAGCATTTCTTTTCAAAATTTCTATAAATTAGTTGGAGGTGATACATTAGCAAACACATATGTAAAACTTAGTTTAAGGCTTTGCATTAAGAACTTTGGAAGCCACAATAATGAACTAAAATTTGATAGAATTCCACAGTCAGTTCCAGGTCCAGGAGTCTAGTAGAGAAGTAAAACTTGCAATGACAATAAATATAATAAATGATATATTATTTTAAAAGGACAATGACACAGTTTTAAAAAACATAAATCCCAGTGAAGATCAAGGGAAAGAAAAAGTATTTGATTAAGAGAGCACTTAAATACAAAGAAAGTAAAGCAGGCAATGGTATAACCTGGGGATTAACTTGGGAGGGGACTGGGTATCAGCCTTACATGGCTTAAATATCAGACCTTCTAATCAGTAGCTTGGAAAAGTTTTAAACATCTTTTCCCATATGTAGACTGAGGATGCTTATAACATTACCTGCACCTAGTTTTGCTGAAAGTATTAAAAATCAATCATGCATGTAAAACACTTAGCTCACTGTCTGAAACACAATAAGCATTTAATGAAATGTAGCTGGCATACTCATCAGTAGCATCTTCAATACCATCAATATCATTTTTATTATTACTTAGGAAGACTGTTAATAGAAAAGGATAAGATTACGTGGTTCACCAAAACTTTTCTCCCTTTTGGAAAAGGACATCAATATTTTGTTAGTAAATAATTTTATAGGTAATTCTGCTTCTATTTAGAAAATATTCGTTTGGAAAGAATGTCAGTCCCTCCTAGACAAACAATGGAGAAGAAAAGCTGGATAAACTGGAAAATCACAACCTATATTATTATTATACCTCAAAGAGGTGGATTGGCAGAGAAACCATGTAGCCTGAAATCAAGGAGAAATACCTTAACTCACTCCCAAGGAGAAGTGGGACGCTGGATGACCTCACCTCTAACAGGGTAAAAGAAAAACACAGGACCACCATAAAAAGAGGTTAAAATGTATCAATTACATTTGTAATAAATTGCTAAAACTCAAATGTGGACTAATGTGACAATATGGACCTGCCGGATTCACAGACAAAAATGAGTTTGGACCTACTCACATGTTATTTTCTATGAACTTTGGCCAGATGTTCATGGGAAACAGGAACACATCAGTTGGCCATAGAAAGACTCTGTTGGCACTGCAAGTATGGACAAAACGTCAGCGATAGCCCCAAATTGGCCCTTTAGTTAAAGTCTTAAGCATCTGAGAGAAGGACAGTAGCACACTCTATAATCCCCAAGGGCCAGGGTGAAGAGGCAGTATTACAAGAAAATAAATGGTAAACAGCATTATACCCATAAGGCAGGGGCAAAAAGTAATCCTGAGTACATGACCCCATAATAATACTGTTCGAGGTCTCATACCACTGGGTATAGGAATGTTATTCTCCCACACTATATATACAAAGGAGAGTTTGGCTCTTGGAAATGGGGAAGAAGGACAAAACTTAAGAGAAACCTTAGGCACACAAATTCTGCCTAAAACTGAAACAATAATAGATCACAGAAGACAGCTTGACCCTAACCACCAGCCTGGCAAAAACCATGTAAAGCAACCAAATCTAATCTACCACTAACAGTGGGACAAAAGCACAAAGAGGCCCTGCTGATGCACTGGGATATAGGGAAGGCTGAAAGCTAAGAGTAGAAGAAAAAGATTGTCAGAAACTCTCCAGCAGCTCTAGCCTTACCCTAAGCCCAAGACATCATTAGGGAAATTAAAAACTGGTAGAACACTGAAAGAAACTAGCAACAACAAACTTCACATCAACTCAATTCCTGGCTAGATTGACTCATTTCTCTATACATATTCCCTGAGAAGGGGAAATATGTCTGTTTCCCAATATAAATGTTATTCAGCTCAGTATCCTTTATTATATACAAGATGACGGGCATTTGATTAATAATAATACACACAAAAAAACAATACAAAAGCAACCCATTGTCAGAAGGCAAAAGCAAACCAAAGAAGAGGACTCAGAGAGTAACTTGGAACTGTAGGTCACAGAATGTAAAATGAATATAGTTAACAGATTAAAGGATACAATGGAAAAGGTGAGAATTGACATGAACAAATGGGTAATTTCAGCTAAGATATAAATACTATAAAAATTAAATGAAAATGCTAGAAATCAAAACTAGGATGTGGTAGACAAAATAGTAGTCCCTCAAAGGTAACCATACCCTAGTTCCTAAAGACCTGGAAATATGTTACCTTAAATGATAGAAGGGACTTTGCAGATGGGACTAGGTTAAAGATCTTGGATGGGGAGATTATTCTGTGTTTTTCAGGTAGGCCCAATGTCATTACAAAGATTCTTAAAAGAAGAAAGCAGAAAGGTCAGTTCAGAAAAGGAGATGGGATAACAGAAGCAGAGATCAAAAAGAAGGAACGGGATTTGAAGATAGTATGCCACTGGCTATGAAGACTGAGAGAGGAGTCACAAGCCAAGTAAGGGAGGCTGCCTCTAGAAGCTGAAAAAGACAAGGAAACATATTCTTCCCTGAATCCTCCAGAAAAAAAAAAATAGCCCTGCTGACCCATTTTAGACTTCTGACCATCACAACTGTAACGTAATAAGATTGTGCTGTTTTAGTCACTAAGTTTATAGTGATTTGATAACAGCAGCAGTAAAAAAAAAATACACAGAATATTGGAGAAGAAGAATTTACTCAACAGGCTTAGCAATATACTCAACACATTCAAAGAAATAATTGGTGAATTTGAAGATAGGTCAGTAGAGATCACTCAAACTGAAATCAATGACAGAAAATACCAGAGTTTCTAAAGATTCTGTCGACAATGTAAAAGGATCTAACATACATGCAATTGAAATTAAAAAAGAAAAAAAAGAATGGAGCCTAAGAAGTATTCGAAGAGACAGTGGTCAAGAATGCTCCAAAAATATTCAAAGGTATTGAACCATAGGTCTAATAAATGAAGAAATCTTCAAGCAGAGGAAAAACAAAGATTAAAACTACACAAATCTTGAAGATAACGTATAAAATTATTACACTATTACATATAGAGGAATCAAGATAGAAGTCATTTAATTTCAAGCTAGAAAATAATAAAGTTACTTATTAAAAGTACTAAAAGGAAAAAAAGGACAGCCCAGAATTTTATACTCAGTAAGAATATCTTCCAAAAATTAATGTGAAATAAAGACTTTTTAGACAAAGAAATGTAGAGAAATGTATTATTAGCAACACATGCTGTAATAAATGTTCTTCAAAAGGCTGTGATACCTGACAGAAATTTGGATCTGCACACAAAAAATAAATAAATGTTCTTCAAAGGCTGTGATACCTGACAGAAATTTGGATCTCCACACAAAAAATAAAAAGTTCTAGAAAATGTTCAAATGAAGGTAAATATAGAAGTCATTTCTTATTATTTTTAATCACTCTAAAAGACAATTAACTATATAAAACAAAAATATTAGATATTTTGTTTAACATATGAAAAATGTTAGAATAAAATATATAATATTTTGTAATATTTAGTTTCAGTATTTTCTTTTTATATTATATGTAGTTTTGTTTAATCTGTGTATAACATATGTAAAAATAAAACATAGAAAAAGAAAACCACAAAGGATAAGATACTGAAACAGGAAGTGTATTCATAAGGTTCTTATACAATATATGAAGTCATGTAATATTATTTGAAGATAAACAATGATAAATTAAATATTCACATTGAAAACCTTAAGACAACCACTAAGGAAATTAGAAATAATGGTATAAATGATAAACCAGTACTAGAAATAAAGTAGTATAATAAAAAGCACTTAATTCAAAATAAGACAAAAAGAACAAAGGCAAATAAAATAAATAGAATTGAAAGCAATGAGTAAGATGGCAGATTTAAATTCAACAATATAAATAACTAAAATTGTTATAACACACTAATGATAGGTTATCAAATTGGTTAAAAATGCAAGACTCAACTATATGCTGTCTGTAAGAAACATACTTTAAATATAAAAACATTTATAAAAAAATGGAAAGACAGAAAAATATGTACCATGCAAAAACTAATAAAAAATTTGGAATGACTATGTTAATATCAGAAAAAGTAGACTTCAGTAAAAGAAATATTACCAGAAAAAAGATGATATTACCTCATGATAAAGGGATCAATTCACCAAGAAGTTATGACTATTCTAAATGTTAACATGGCTAACAATAGAGATTCAAAACACATGAAGCAAACCTAATAAAATTGAAAGGAAAAATGGACAAACCTCAATAATAGTTGGAGTACTTAATATTCATTTCTCAGTAATTGACAGAATAATTAGAAAAATCAACAGTTACAAGAGACCCAACCAACACCATCAACCAATTAAACCTAATTGACATAGTATATTCCACCCAGCAGCAGTAGAATAAACATTGTTTTCAAGTGCACATAGACCATATTTGGGGCCATAAAACAAACCTCAAGAAACTTTTAGAAGTTGAAATGGAACAAAGCGTCTTCTCTGACAGTAATGGAGTATTTTAGTTTTCTTTTTTTTTTTTTTAATTTTTCTTTTAAATTCAGTGGTACAAGTGCAGGGTGTGCAGGTTTGTTACATAGGTAAATGTGTGTCATAGGCGTTTGTAGTACAGATTATTTTATCACCCAGGTATTAAGCCTAGTGTCTGTTAGTTATTTTTCCTGATACTCTCCCTTCTCCCACCCTCCACTATCCAGTAATGTTCCAGTGTGTGTTGTTCTTCCCTGTGTGTCTATGTGTTCACATGATTTAGCTACACTACTTATAAGTGAGAACATGCAGTATTTGGATTTTTGTTCCTACATTAGTTTGCTAAGGATATTGGCCTCCAGCTCCAATGTCCCTGCAAGGGAAATTATATCATTCTTTTTTATGGCTGCATAGTATTCAGTGGTGTGTATGTACCAGATTTTCTATATCCAGTCTATCATTGATGGGCATTTAGGTTGATTCCATGTTTTTGCTACTGTGAATAGTACTGCAATGAACATAAGCATTCATGTGTCTTTATATTAGAACAATTTCTATTCTTTTGGGTGTATACCCAGTAATATAATTGTTGGTCAAATGCTAATTCTATCTTCAGGTCTTTGAGGAATCCCCACACTGTCTTCCACAATAATTAAACTAGTTTACACTCCCACCAACAGTGTAAAAGCATTCTTTTTTCTGCACAACCTCACTAGCATCTGTTGTTTCTTGACTTCTTAATATTCACCATTCTGACTGGTTTGAGATAGTGTCTCATTGTGGTTTTGATTTTTTGATTTGCATTTCTGTAATAATCAGTGTATTAGTCCATTTTTATGCTGCTGATAAAGACATACGTGAGACTGGAAAGAAAAAGAGGTTTAATGACCTTACAGTTTCATGTGGCTAGGGAAACCTCACAATCATGGTGGAAGGTGAAAGGCATTTCTTACATGGTGGCAGCAAGAGAGGATGAGGAGGAAGTGAAAGTAGAAACCCCTTATAAAACCCTCAGATCTTGTGAGACATTCACTACCGCAAGAACAGTAAGGAGGAAACCACCCCCATGATTTAATTACCTCCCACAGGGTCCCTCCCACATCATATGGGAATTATGGAAGCTACAAAATGAGATTTGGTGGGGACACAGAGCCAAACCATATCATTCCACCCCTGGCCCCTCCCAAACCTCATGTCCTCACATTTCAAAACTCATCATACCTTCCCAACAGTCCCCCAAAGCCTTAACTCATTTCAGCATTAACCCAAAAGTCAAGTCCAAAATCTCATCTAAGACAAGGCAAGTCTTTTTCAACTATGAGCCTGTAAAATCAAAAGCAAGTTAGTTACTTCCTAGATACAATGGGGTACAAGCATTGAGAGAAACTGGCCAAAATAAAGGGGCTACAGGCCCCACACAGTCCAAAATCCAGCAGGGCAGTGAAACCATAAAGCTCCAAAATGATCTCCTTTGATTCCATGCCTCACTTCCAGGTCACACTGATGCTACAGGTGGGTTCCCATGGTTTTGGGAAGCTCTGCTTCTGTAACTTTGCAGGTACAGCCTCCCTCCTGGGTGATAGGTATCTGTCAGGTTCATTTGATCCAGAACTGAGTTCAGGTCCTGAATGTCTTTGTTTAATTTTGTCTCAGTGATCTGTCTGATATTGTCAGTGGGGTGTTAATATTTCCCAATGTTATTATGTCAGCATCTAAGTCTATTTGAAGGTCTCTAAGAACTTACTTTATGAATCTGAGTGGTCCTGTGTGGGGTGCATATGTATATCAAATAATTAACTCTTGTTACTGAATTAAACTCTTTACCAGTATGTAATGCTTTTCTTTGTTTTTTTTTTTTTTTTGATCTTTGCTACTTTAAAGTCTTTTTGTCAGAAACTGATTGCAATACCTAGTTTTTTGTGTTTTCCATTTGCTTGGTAAATTAGCACACCAGTGGGTCTTGCTTGATTCTTTATCCAGCTTGCTACTCTTTGTCTTTTAATTGGGCCATTAGCTCATTTACATTTAAAGTTAGTATTGTTACATGTGGATTTGATTCTGTCATTATGATGCTAGCTGGTTATTTTGCAGACTTGTTTATGTGGTTGCTGTATAGTGTCCTTGGTCTGTGTATTTTGGTGTGTTTTTGTAGTGGCTGGTAATGGTTTTAACTTTTCATATTTAGTGCTTCCTTCAGGAGCTCTTGTAAGACAGGTCATTGGTAACAAATTTACTAGGCATGTGCTTGTCTGAAAATAATCTTATTTCTCCTTCATTTATTAAGCTTAGTTTGGTTAGATATAAAATTCTGAGTTGGAATCTCTTTTCTTTAAGAATGTTGAGTATTTTCCCCCAATCTCTCTGGCTGTAGAGTTTCCACAGAGAGATCTGCTGTTAGTCTGATGGGCTTCCCTTTGTAGGTGACCTAGCTTGTCTCTTTGGCTGCCCTTAACACTTTTTCTTTCATTTCAACCTTGGAGAATCTGATGATTATGTGTCTTGGGGATAAACAATCGAATTAAATAGAAACCAACACACTTCTATTAATAATAACCAAGGACGACTACTTCATTTAGAATTTATCATCTTGTAATAACAAGGAAACTTGTTCAGAAATATAAATCCCTTAAATAATACTATACTTAACCTAAGTGTTTAAAATGTCAGTGCTAGATGGTACTCCAGAATTTAGTTTCAACCCTAATGATTCAAAAGGAGATAGTGAAGTCAGGAGCAGCCAGGTGACTTACATGGAAAGTTCAAGGACTGGTTTCGTTATCATCTTTGCCTTCTGTGTAAGCATCATTCTGTTACTGCCATGTTTCTTGCTCTCTTATCAACCTACTTTTTGAATACCTAACATATGTATGAGGTTTTACTAGATGTTGGAGAAAATGAAAAAGATAGATTACTCTTTTGGTTTAAAAAAGCTTTTATATTAGATAATATAGGGAGGAATTTGGACATTACCCCCTTTTATCAGATAAAGAAACATTTTATTGAGAAGTTTCCTGTTTGTGCTGTCTCACATACTTTCAGCAGGCTCCTCTGTTAAAAAAATAAAAAATAAAAAGGCAAACATTCTTTCCATAGGAAACAGGGTGTCTTGAATAACATCAGGAGAGTATTTTGCTAAAATTATCCAAGGAAAAGGACAGGGTATAAGAGTACAGAACCAAGTTGTCAGACTTCTGAAGCAATAAGAGTAACTCTGGGGATATGGAAAGGAACAAATACTGAATAAAGTCACTTGTCTTCTTAAAAGCCTATTAATTACTTGGATCTCTTGCTTCAAATTTACAAGCCACTGGGGGCTTACTCCAGCCAAGTGGGTTAAGTCCATTTCCACACAAAATAATCAGAAAATGTTATCTTTCTACTGAAAGGGTTTGACTTACAGGAACTTTTATTACTGCCACACAGTGTGATTACTGAATATTAGTCCTACATAGTATGATTTGCCGGGATTTTGTGCTGCACCAGTGTTCCTACAGTTCCATGCCTCTGTGTGAGCTCTTTACATTATGCTCACTGGTTCAGCCAGTGTTGCTAAGCTTTGTTCTAAGTTCTAGGATGCTTCTCTCTGCCCAAACTAGCTTTTTCTTCATAACTGTCTATTTCCTCACCAAATTAGATTTTTCTTTCCTCATGATGAATTCCCCTTTGAGGGCCCCCTTTTTTTTTTTTTTTTTTTTAGATAGCAAAACTTTTGTAGCACCATTTTACTTTATCAGATAATTTCTCCTTTTCTGCTTTTTCTTATTTTCTTTTTTTAAAAATTATATTTTAAGTTCTGGGGTATGTGTGCAGATCATGCAGGATTGTTATATAGGTATACCCTTGCCATGGTGGTTTGCTGCCTCCATCCCCCATCATCTACATTAGGTATTTCTCCTGTTATCCTTCCCCAATCCCCCCACCCCCTGCTATCTCACCCCTTTTCCCCCAACCCCCAACAGGCTCTGGTGTGTTTTGTTCCTCTCCCTGTGTCCATGTGTTCTCATTGTTCAACACCCACTTATGGGTGAGAACATGCTATGTTTGGTTTTCTGTTCTTGTGTCAGTTTGCTGAGAATGATGGTTTCCAGCTTCATCCATGTCCCTGCAAAGGACATGAACTCATCCTTTTTTATGGCTGCATAGTATTCCATGGTGTATACTATGCAATTATCCAGTCTATCATTGATGGGCATTTGGGTTGGTTCCAAGTCTTTGCTATTGTAAACAGTGCTGCAATGAACATACGTGTTCATGTGTCTTTATAGTAGAACGATTTATAATCCTTCGGGTGTATACCCAGTAATGAGATTGCTGGGTCAAATAGTATTTCTATTTCTAGATCCTTGAGGAATTGCCACACTGTTTTCCACAATGGTCGAACTAATTTACACTCCCACCAACAGTGTAAAAGTGTTCCTGTTTCTCCACATCCTCTCCAGCATCTGTCGTCTCCTGATTTTTAATGATCGCCATTCTAACTCGTGTGAGATTATATCTCAATGTGGTTTTGGTTTGCATTTCTCTAATGACCAGTGACGATGAACATTTTTTCATATGTTTGTTGGCTGCATAGGTGTCTTCTTTTGAAAAGTGTTCATATCCTTTGCCCAAATTTGATGGGACTGTTTGTTTTTTGCTTGTAAATTTGTTTAAGTTCTCCATAAATTCTGGATAGTAGCCCTTTGTCAGATGAGTAGGTTGCAAAAATTTTTTTCCATTCTCTTGGTTGGCGGTTTACTCTAATGATAGTTCCTTTTGCTGTGCAGAAGCTCTTAAGTTTAATTAGATCCCATTTGTCTATTTTGGCTTTTGTTGCCATTGCTTTTGGTGTTTTAGTCATGAAGTCCTTGCCTATGCCTATGTCCTGAATGATATTGCCTAGGTTTTCTTCTAGGGTTTTTATGGTGTCAGGTCTTATGTTTAAATCTTTAATCCGCTGGAATTAATTTTTGTATAAGGTGTAAGGAAGGGGTTCAGTTTCAGCTTTCTGCATGCGGCTAGCCAGTTTTACCAACACCATTATTAAATATGGAATTCTTTCCCCATTGTTTGTTGTTGTCTGGTTTCTCAAAGATCAGATGATTATAGATGTGTGGCGTTACTTCCGAGGCCTCTGTTGTGTTTTGTTGGTCTATATGTCTGTTTTGGTACCAGTACCATGCTGTTTTGATTACTGTAGCCTTGCAGTAGTTTGAATTCAGGTAGCATGATGCCTCCAACTTTGTTTTCTTTGCTTAGTATTGTCATGGCTGTGTGGGCTCTTTCTGGTTCCATATGAAGTTCAAGGTGATTTTTTCCAGTTCTGTGAAGAAAGTCAATGGTTGAAGGAGATAGCATTGAATCTATGAATTACTATGGGCAGTATGGCCATTTTCACAATATTGATTCTTCCTAACCATGAGCACGGAATGTTTTTCCATCTGTTTGTGTCCTCTTTTATTTTCTTGAGCAGTGATTTGTAGTTCCCTTTGAAGAGGTTCTTCACAGCCCTTGTTAGTTGTATTCCTAGGCATTTTATTCTCTTTGCAGAAATTGTGAATGGGAGTTTGCTCATGATTTGGCTCTCTGTCTGTTATTGGTGTATAGGAATGCTTGTGGTTTTTGCACATTGATTTATCCTGAGACTCTGCTGAAGTTGCTTATCATCTTAAGGAGATTTTGGGCTGAAACAATGGGGTCTTATAAATATTCAATCATGTCGTCTGCAAATAGAGACAATTTGACTTCCTCTTTTCCTAATCGAATACGCTTTATTTCTTTTTCATGCCCGATTGCCCTGGCCAGAACTTCCAATCCTGTGTTGAGTAGGAGTGGTGAGAGAGGGCATCCTTGTTTTGTGCCAGTTTTCAAAGAGAATGCTTCCAGTTTTTGCCCATTCAGTATGATGTTGGCTATGGATTTGTCATAAACAGCTTTTATTATTTTGATATACTTTCCATTGATACTTAGTTTATTGAGAGTTGTTAGCATAAAGGGCTGCTGAATTTTGCTGAAGGCCCTCTCTGCATCTATTCAGATCATCATGTGGTTTTGGTCTTTGGTTCTGTTTATATGATGGATTACGTTTATTGATTTGTGTATGTTAAACCAGCCTTGCATCCCAGGAATGAAGCCGACTTGATTGTGATGGATAAGCTTTTTGATGTGCTGTTGGATTGGTTTGCCGGTATTTTATTCACCATTTTCACATTAATGTTCATTATGGATGTTGGCTTGAAATTTGTCAGATAATTTCTAGTAACTTCTCCAGAAAGTAAGATGCTGATCTCCATACCTTCCCTCTCAAATGGTTCATCTGAGCCATAGAAAACAACTAACTTCCTCCCTAGCTGAGCTCAGAGGCTGTCAAGATTACGTTACACAGTCCCCACAAGTTTTATGGACCTTGTATCTAGGCTTCACCTCAGAAAAGCCAGTCAGATTTTACCCAGAACAAAGAAAACTGCTCTAAAACTCATCATCTTCAAAGAAGGCAATTGGAAACTTTAAAATGGCAGCTTTTCTCTGCAACCAAATGAACACCGCATAACAATTAAGACTAGGAAGACTTCCATGAAGCTTAAAAACAATGTTTTGAATAAATAAAAGGTAATTATATATTTTAAATGAGGGAGTAACTGTATGGAATTTTCTCAAAGCTGAGCCTTTAAATAAGTTCAAAACATGTTCTTAGAAGAGAGACTTCAAAAAGCGATAGGCTAAACTGGGAAAATGACTTCACATTTTGACAGAAACAGAGATGGACGATCCACATTCACATCAGGCAAATGATAATATTGAATGTAATTCAAATTGAGTTAGCAATTTTTGAGACTGACTTAGCACAAATTCCATACCAGGCACTCTGCCTAGATAAAGACAACATAAATGCCATGCTATAGAGTCTTGTGGAGCCCACGAAGTATAATTCTAGCTTGTTTATCCTCAGAGAGGATTAAGTGAACAAAGCTGTAGAGACTCTATAAAAACAGAGTAGCTCTTCCTTTCTCAAAGTGTATTCTAGATTGTTGTAGTAACAGCAAAGTAATTTCATAAACTTTGGATGCAAAAGTAAACAGGTTATTTTACTGTGAGACTTTTTAATATGCTTTGTAAATCTCCAAGATGATTATAGAATATGCAAAGTTCTCTATATGTGCTATCTGAGGAACTGTCTTATCTTTGGACATATTTCAGTGCTTGTGAATTATAGACATTGCTTTTTTTTCCCCAGCTATAATATTTTGGGACAGAAAGAAGACCCTGAGCTTGCCGCTGATACCAGCAAAGGGGAGAGTACAGCAATTTGCTTATATCCATTAGCTTCTTTGCCTCATTATGCAGTTACTTCAAGGTTTTGATTAATGGAAGCATTATTGGAACTAACAGTACTTGGTTCTTTCTCAAGCAGGCAGCACATTGCTCCTGAAGATGGACTCATTAATCTTTCTTACTTTGTTTACTCTTACCCTCCTTCTTTATAGATGTCTACATTTTTTGGGATGTCTTTCATTTCGACAAATATGACCACCTGAAAATATTCTTCAATAGAGATAAGAAGTACATATGATTCCCTCATATATAAACACTCCCCTAATATATTTGTCCAATTGTAAGACCCAATTTGAACAAAGCAAATTCTTTCAAGACTGTATGTTAAAGAGATGAACTTAAACAGCTGTAAAAGCTAGAATATAAATATATGTAAATTATTGTTCAGTCAGTTGACTGGTTAGAAAAACGCAAAATAAGTTAAAATGAGTGGGCAAGGAAGAGAATACTGATTTTGGAGACAAAGACGTATCTTCTTGTGAGACAACAGATACTTGTACTTGTGAGTGTTGGACTGTGGAGAAGCAGGTGTTGCTGGAAATAAGAGAAGAGAAAAGCTGAAAGAAAGCTTAGAAACAACCCAGACTAGTCTGCTCATATAAAGAATGGAAAAATATAAGACTCTTTGGGTGTGTTTAAAGGGAATACTTGAGATAACTTACATAATCAACAGGAGACCTAGAGGTAAAAATCTTCGCTAATGTGCACTACATGTTCATTTGCCTCTATAGCAACTTTCTGAAAGGATTTGCTATCCTTTTTCTCTTGACATGAGAGGCCTAGGTCCTTTTAAAACTGGCTTCACTTCATTCTTTCTCATCTCAGTAAATGTCATCCTATCAACCTGTGCATATCACCAACCAAGAACTCATTCTTTATTTCTCAGTACTTTCACTCAATTTATCCTCCATCATTATTGGCGCAGCCTTAAAAATGGATCCTTCAAAATACAGTCATTTCTACTGATGACAGCAAGCTACATCTCTTTCTTGAATTATTTTTAATTTGTCTCCATGCTTCATACTGAGAAACTATCTATAATCCATATAAAAACCACAGTGATATTTTTTAAATATCTGGCAAATGTTTAAAACTAGTTCTCCAGAAGAAAGTAAAGCCCTGGTTTGTAAGTTTGCTGATTCCCATGTTATAAATATTCCCAATGTACCTGAGTTCAAACTAATATAACTGAAAGCAGAGTTGGGAAGAAATGACAGTATTTTCCATGCTCATAAACTAGTGTGAGTCAGTTCTAGGATGTCACTGTCTATACCAAAATTACTTCAGCTGTAAGTTACAGGAAATTGAACTCAGATATAAGTTAGAGACGGATCTTTTTGTTCATGTATCTGAGAAGTTGTGGGGAGGACTGCATTCTGGCATTTCTAGATTTAGGTGCTCAAATATTGTATCAGAAATTTTGCTGCTTTCATTCATTTATTTATTCATTGATATTTAAAAAAAAAATCTTTTGAATACACACTCCAGGTCAGACACTATTCTGGTGCCGAATACATAGTGGTAGGGTAGACATAGTTCTGCCTTCATGAAGTTATGTTCAAGTGGTAGAGACAATCAGTAAACAAGTAAATATATAACATCATAGGGAGTGATAAGTGCTATGAAGAACAAAACAAGGCTAAGGAAAAATGAGTTATAGAGGGATTTGAGGCTGGACTAGAATAGATCAGGACAGTGAATAGGAAATGAGCCATAGAAATAACTTGAAGAGAGCAGCCCAAGTGAAGAGAACAGCAGGTATACAGGTGCCAGGTCTGGAGCATGCACATGGCATACCTGCATTTGGAGGAGTGTGAAGCAGTTCTGCGTGGCTGTAGCCAAGTGACTGAGGGTGGTAGAAAAGAAGTTTGGGAGTGAAAAGAAACTAATACATGTATCAATTTGTAGCCAGAGTAAGTAGTTTGGGTTTAACTACAAAACTTATGCAAAACCATTGGAGGTTTTGAGCACTGAAGTATATGACCTGATTTATATATTAAAATGACTCATCTGCCTGCTGATTAGTGTTATCTGAGAGAAACAAGCCACTCCAAGAACGGGATACTCAGATAGGGGACTGTGGTTATTATTTAAGTGAGAGATGGACAAAGAAAAAGCTGAAAGGTAGAGAGAGTGAAGTTGTTAGATTTGTGGCCAACAGTGGACTAGATGTATGCTGTAAGAGCAAAAGAGGAACCTAGATTGACTCTGATATTTTGGAATCTAACCAGAAAAAAATATTCATGAGTGTATTCTGAGATTCACAGAAATGTATATTAGACCATCTCAGGGGACAAGTCAGGGATCACAGTAAAAAGATGGCAATCATTCATGAGCAGAAAGATGATGTTTAAATCCATGCACATTGAGAGTAAGTAGAGAAGCGAAGAAGAGCTAGGACTAAGTCTTGTTGCAGAAGAGGAAAAGAGTCCAGCCACAAAAATGAAAAGAAACAGCACATGACAAGGGAAAAACAGATATCTTCAAAATCAACTGTATGTCAAGAGGGTGGGAGTAATTAATTGTGCCTAATGCTGGAGACATCCCGGAAAATTAGAACATGACAAGAGCAATTTCAGTGGGATGATAGGATCCTAGTCCTGATTGGTGAGGGCTAAAGAGGAAATGAGAGGAGGGGTTGAGGAAACAGAAAGCATAGATACTATTACAAAAAATGTTCACTGTAGAGGGCAACAACAAAATAGGGCAGAACTTGAAGAAAGATGTGATAGCTAAGGGAAGGCATTTTTTTTGGGTGTGTTTTTGTTAAGTTGGGAAAAGTCACAGAAAGTATAAACTAGTGGCAATACCACAACAGAGAGGAGAACACTGGCAATGAAGGGCAACAAGGGGTCAATCCAGGAGCAACCTGTTTGAGTAGTAGGTGCTGCAATTTGGGATCCACTGCACATAGGAGGGAGTTGTTACTAGATGGGGGAACAATAGACAGATGGTTATAATGGAAGGAAGAAAAATATATGACTAAGAATATGGACTGTTGATAGGTTTTCCATTGGAGACATAGGAAGTTATTCTGATTGCCTCTGTTTTCACAGTGAAATAAAAGGCAGGATCATCAGGTAGAGGACAGTGGATGGTGAGGGAAACGTATTAGGTGCTGGAAAAGGAAGGAAAAAGTTTGACATGTACCTCACAGTAAATGAGAAAGTAGATTGACCAGGACTATATATGAGAGTTGCCAGGCATTTCCAAGTGCTCTCTTGAGGTTTTCAGTCACATTTCTGTATTGCTGCCTTTCATTCTCTGGCAGGCTCAATTCTGTTTGTGCCAAGATGACTACCTGCTTCTCTTGGCTTGTATCCTACCTACCACCTTACCAAATCCAGTGGAAAGAGAAATCTTTTCTAATAGTTCCAGAAAAAAATCTGAGTGAACTCTCTTCTGTTGGACTTCAGCCCTTGCTCAGGCTCTGATCTCAGTTCTGTGGTCAGGGAATGCTGTTCTGGGCCATACGTCTTCCCCAGGAGCCTCGGGTTAGGGTGGATTGGGCTCTGCTCAAACACAAAGATATAATGGGGAGGGCAGTTTACCAAAGAAAATCACAGTATACATTACTATATGAAGGAAAATCAGAAGCTGTGCAGGCAAAACAGCCAAATCCACCACTGTAAAATTATTGGTATATTCATTTACTGAAAAATGGAGTCAAGCATCATTAATGACCTCTAAGAATCCTTTCAGTCCTAGTAGTTTTTGAAAAATTCTCTAGATTTGAAACTCCCAATTTGGGCATATTTGACTGGGGAAAGGGCTAATCTGACAATACCAGTATTGATAATTTTCATCAATCCTTGAATTATTCAATAGCTATGCCTACTCAGTGCATTTCAACCTGCTTCTAATATGAAAACTCCTCCTGCAACCCTGTCTTACATTGCTGCACAAGCACTATTTTCTTCAGAATTTTTTTTTTAAATGGTCATATTGCATTGAATTTCCCATGAAGTTTCTCATATTAAAAGTATAAATCAGAATTTTTTTTTTGAGACAGAGTTCCTCTGTTCCGCTAGCTGGAGTGCAGTGGTTTGATCTTAGCTTACTTCAACCTCTGTCTGCCTGGTTCAAGTGATTCTCCTGCCTCATCCCCCTGAGTAGCTGAGACTACACCATGCCTGGCTAATTTTTGTAGTTTTTAGTCGAGATAGGGTTTCACTGTGTTGAACAGGCTGGTCTTGAGCTCCTGACCTCAAGTCATCTACCTGCCTTGGCCTCCCAAAGTGTTGGGATTACAGGCGTGAGCCACTGCGCCTGGTCCAGATTCATTTTTAACATTTCTTGTATCATCATCCCTATAAAACACAATTCTGTTTCTATTTAATGCTAACTGTATATGTGTTAAAATTTTTCCTTCCTAATAATTTAGCTGTGGATTTACATTCTTAGTAACTCCACGTTCACATAAGTTGCTATGGTGATATTATAAAATCACTTCAAATCAAAAGGCTTCCCTGAAACCATGCTAGATGTGAAAATAACATTGTTGAAAACCTTGTGTCTCAAGTTAGAAAGCCTGAGTAAGCAGAGATTCTTAACTAAAACACAATGTGGTAACGTAAACAAATAAGCAACAACAACAACAACAACAAAGTTATTCCTTTACTGCTCTACTAAGACTAGAGATGTCGTATAGTGATTAACAGCATTGGCTTTAGAAATCCAAAACCAAGCGATTATCACTTGCAACTGAAATATTTACATTTGATGAACTCCTCACACTCCTTGGATTTGGAAAAGGGCCTTGTCCTTGTTTCTTATTTCTTATCTCCAGCTCAGTGCAACGAAACAAGGAAGCTCTGGGCTGTCTAGCTTCACAGGACACAGGGGAGAAGAGCCTCCTATACTCCAGCTTTTCTTTTGGAAGCAGAGTTTTGAAGTTGACATTGTCTGAGTAGATGGATAGAAGCATTTTTGATCCCAGAGAGGCTCTGCTCAAGTTCTGCATCAAATGCCTTTCTGCTCTCCTTTTTCCTCTTGAACAATACAAGAGACCTAATCGGTCTCCTTGGAAAGTCCTATTGCAGGAGCTTGTTCTTTCCCTCCCAGACACCTCACTTCAGTCTTATCTCTGGTCCTTTCACAGTATGTGGAAATTACTTTCAACTTGAGGATTAAAAGAAAACATTTGGCCTGAAGTTCTGTCTACTGAGACAGCCAAAGCAAGAAGTCCCCCGCCTGCAACCCCCACGCTTCCCTAAAACTTCAAGCCTTTCCTCTGATCACTGGCAGAAATGATGAAAAAACTCTTCATGGGTGGGTTGGGAGCCTCTGGTTGGATTCTAAGCTTGGCAATATTTGAAAAATGAGTTTTAAATATGGGGCATTAGAATGAGGAAGTGAGGAAATATTTTTCTAACAAAAAAAAAATCAAGAATTTACAAACCATTACAAGAGACTCTGATATATTATACCTTTATATGTAACTTCCAGTCAACTAATCCCTCTTTGTTTTCAGAAATATGTAGTTAGTTAGAAAAACTGCCTCTGCTTTGTTGTTCCTATGCTTCTTAGGGATGAATTATTGATATGTTTCTGATATACCAGGGAGCCTTTCTTGAGTACTTTCTATTCACTCGCCATGGATGTGATGGTTAATTTTATGTGTCAATTTGACTGGTCCACAGGGTGCACAGATATTTGATTAAACATTATTCTGCCAAGTCTGTGAGAGTGTTTCTGGATGAGATTAAACCTTTGAATCTGAAGACTGAGTAAAGCAGATTGCCCTCCCCAGTGTGGGTGGGTCTCATCTGATCTGTTAGAAACCTGAGGAGGAGTGAATTTCCTTGCCTTGCCTGGTTTTCAAGCTGGGACTTTGGTCTTTCTCTGCCTTTGGACTCAGACTGAAGCTAGAACTTATACTATTAGATCTCTTGGGTTTTCATCTTGTTGATTACAGATCCAAGAATGTCTCTATCCTCCACAACTACATAAGCCAATTTGTTATTAGATAGATAGATGATAGATAGGTAGGTAGATAGATAGATAGATAGATAGATAGATAGATAGATAGATTTATAGATAGATAGATGATAGATAGGTAGGTAGGTAGATAGATAGATAGATAGATAGATAGATAATTGGTTCTGTTTCTCTGGAGAGCCTAGGCTAATATAATGGGCATTACTCCTGAGATGAGTTTGCCTAGTGATGCTTCACTGAATTTTATAACTTTGACTTATTGAGTGCATACTATCTGTCAGTCTGTAAACAGCCATAGAAAACATGTCCTTGTCCTCAAGGAACAGAGAGACAATCAATTACAATGCCATGTGTAAAGTTACAGGAGAAAGGTGCTCTGTGAACACAGGGGAAGAGGCCCTAAGCATCTCACCTAGGCTGGTTAGAGACCTGGGATCTAGGCAGAGTCATTGAAGAAAAGAAGAAATTTGAGGTGCACTGTAAAATATAGATAAGATTTTAATAGGTCAGGAGGGCTTTGAAGAGATTTAGAACCTAAGAAAGCGGCTTAGAGGCAGTAAGGAAATGCTTAAATTCATAGAAAGAAAGTGCTGGTTAGCATAATACTGAATACAAATTGTTGAACACTTGGTACATACCAAGTATTAGGCATAGTTCTGTGTACACATTGACTTATTTAACCAACATGTAAACCATATCAGTTAGGAATAATGAGGTGGCAAATACCACAAATTCCAGCTCTAGCAGACCCAATCACAATAGAGTATTTATGAGCTCTATAATTCAACAGTCCAAAGATGATTTCATGTGTCAATTTGACTGGGTCACAGGGTTCACAGATATTTGATTAAACATTATTCTGCCGAGTCTCTGAGAGTGTTTCTGGAATGATTCACTTTGCAAGTGATTTAGGAAGGGAGACTTCCATCTTCATTGATAATACTTCACTTTCTCTGTCGTCTTTAAATACTACATCTGGTTTCATATCCTGACTCTTCTACTAGCTGGCTGTGTGACCTTGAGTAAGTTAACTTCTTAACTTCTCTGTCCTTCAGTTTCCTCAACCTGCAAAATAAAAATGATAATAATAAAAACTACTTTGCAGGATAGCCATGAGGGTTACATGAGCTAATTCATATAAAGCACCTTGAAAAATATCTGGCACAAAATAAGTGAAAAATAAACATTAGAAGGTATTTAATCTATTAACTCAGAAGCACTGGCTACATTTCAAATCAGATATATATTTTGGTTGTTGTTGTTGGCCTAGAGAAACAAATGAAGCTCCCTGTTATCTGACATTCTAAAAATCCAGGAAACTCTATTAACTGGCACGTCTCTCCAAGAAATTATCATGCCTAACAAGAACTCAGAAAAACCTCAAGAAGTTGCAGAACTGGAGAATTACTGAGAAAAGATCCTACTATATTCATTGTGATTATACTGTTAAAGGCATTCTATTAAGTTTTGGTGTTTATGAACATCAAAAGGCCCAATTAGTCACTTCTTAGATATCTGAAACATTGTTTAAGATGCTTAGTTGTACCTCAGTTTCTTCACATACACAGTGAAGGAGCTCAACTAGAAAATGTTGTGAAATCTTTTCCAATGGTAGCATACTATGGCCCTATTAATTGGTGATTTATGTGTACTAGGTATGAGAACTCAAGACTATGGAATTAAAATTTTCAATAATTCCAATATTTATTGACTTTTCCCTATATGTTAGTCACTGTGATAGGTGCCAAAGACACATTTTAAACAAAAAAGAGTAGTACCTGATTTTACAGAGCTCACAGACTAGAGAGGTGGGAGTAAATGAGCTGCTGCAACGTATTGTGCATGAGACCAATCAATTACTCCTGACTATAACCTGGACAGAAAGTTGATAGAATGTTAGTAAAATCAGAGGATTTCTAGTACATGTAACATAATTTAGAAACAGAAATCAGAAAGAGGTTTTTGGAGAATTCAAACAATGAAAGGTAATAGTCTATTAGAATTGGGGTATTATATTGGGCTTGTTTTCTTTTTTTTTCAGAGTATATTCTCCCTTTTTTTCTATTTTTTAAAAAATTATACTTTAAGTTCTGGAGGTACATGTGCAGATCATGCAGGATTGTTACATAGGTATACACATGCCATGGTGGTTTGCTGCATCCATCCCCCCGTCACCTACATTAAGTATTTCTCCTACGGTGACAAATCTATTCTGATAATCAGGTCTCATTATTCTTTGGATCAAGGCATTTTTAAAGTTATGCTTCAGTCTTCTGTTTTTTCTTATCTATTAAAATTTTCTGAGCCACTGTCAATAGTCTGCACTCCATTATTATCTTAGAATGCTTTTAACATTGCTCTTGGTTGATATGTAAAATCTATATAATTTTGAGATTCAGATGTATGTTGAAGCTGAACAGGAAGAAGGATCCAGGCTATGATTTAGGCATCAACATGTCTAGGCAAGCCCAATTTTTCAGTGCTATCAGCAAGTACTAAAGATCAGAAAATGCCAAGGGCAAAATGAAAAACTAGAAAAAGGCATAGGAAATGAATATCCCTCAATTGGCAAAGATCTCCACCATAATGCTATCAAAGTCTTACTTTGCCAGATTCTTCTAAGACATGGGTGGTCGAGGTGGTTTTGGTGGTGTGTTGGGAGCTAACTGGAATATATATGCTGAAAAGAAAAAACCATTTAATTCATGTATACATTAAACAGATAGCAACAGAGCACAAGGTTAGGGCCAGGCAATGCAATGTCAAGGGGCACACCGTAACATACAACAGACAAGGTCCCTGCTTTCAGAGAGTCGGCAATCCAGTGAAAAAACAGACAACAAATAAGGAAATCATAAATAGGATAATTATATATTGTGACTCCAAATTTAAAAGATGGTTACAGGCTTTTGTCATAGAGAATAACAAAAAAAGATCTGCTTAGGTCTAATGTCTGCCTTCTAGATGTTTCTTTAACATCATAAGAAAAATAAGTTACTACTATTCAATTTGATCTTTCATCACATATTATCTCTATGGAAGGGGCATCCTAGGATTAGTAATAAAGTGATTTTCCTAAGCCAGTTAATGCAAAGAAAAGATGAAAATCCAGGCTTCTTTTTTTTTAAATCTATTGGTGTAACAACAGAGGGTTGGCCTTTGCAATTAGAATCTGGAATCTGCTTAACCTTTTCTCATTTTATAGAGATGAATTCCTTCTAAAAGTGAATTCCTTAGTTGTCCACATTCTAAATAGAACTCTCCCAGTCTCGTGCCTTATCCTGCTAATATTAGGGAGGATATTCCTTGCAGCAAAAGCTACCCAACATGTTGAATATGCCAATAGGCATGTGTCTTGATACTTGGTTTTGAAGATTTTATAAACTTTTTCCTGGGACATTGACCCATAAGAGTGCCAGAATAGAATGACTTATCAAGAGGCAGCCTGCATAACTTTAAGACTGTGGTAATTGAGAGAAAATTCACTCCCTGAATACAAAGTAAAGGGAGTTTGATGGAGGATTAGCAGAAAGAGGGTAATGAGAACCTCTGATTAGGAGGAAGAAGAAGAGAAGAGTATAAGAAAACAGAAGGAGGAAACAAGGAGAAATAGTTATAATTAGTATTTGTCTGGGCTTCACCACTGAACAATCACCTAAAGCCAGCCCTGCCCCTACTGTAAGCCTCAGCCATCACCAGTGTGGCTTGAACCCCCATCCCTCTCCAGGTGTGCTCTCCTCTGGACCCAAGGTTACCATTGAAGATTCCAACAGCTCCCAAAGCCACCGAATATCATTTCTTCACAGATTTTGCAAGCAAAGACCATGTGGTTGCTAATGTCATAGACTCCAGTTGCCTGAGCCATCAAACCATCACACTTCCCCAGGCCCAGAGTTGGCATCTGGTGCACCACTAGGCCCAGTGACACAGCGTGCTTCTAAACATTCCCTCATTCAAAGTTCCCATACACTGCATCTCAAGTGAGGATTTTTCATTACCAAAGTCAATCTTTGAAGTCTGGAAATGATAACTGCTTCTTCTAATGTGCATACATCAACACAACAAACAATGAACATGAAAAATTATGGACACCTCCAAAGTAACACAATAAACTTCTATTTACCAGCCTCAAAGAGATGGAGAGCCATGAGTTACCTGAAAGAAAAAATCAAAATAATTTTTCTAAAGAAGTTGAGTGAGCTACAAGAGACACAGATAAACAATTCAACAATATCATAAAACAATGCAAGAAGAAAATAAGAAGTTCAACAAGAGAATAAAATTATAAATAAGAACTAGGGCTGGGCATGGTGGCTCATGCTTGTAATCCCAGCAGTTTGGGAGATCAAGGCAGGCAGATGATTAGGTCAGGAGTTTGAGACCAACCTGACCAACATGGTGAAACTCCGTCTCTATTAAAAATACAAAAATTAGCCAGGCATGGTGGCACATACCTGTAGTCCCAGCTACTCAGGAGGTTGAGGCAGGAGAATCACTTGAACTTGGGAGGCGGAGGTTGCAGTGAGCCTAGATCACACCACTTCACTCCAGCCTGGGCGACAGAGTGAGACGTCATCTAAAAAAAAAAAGAAAAGAAGTTATAAATAAGAACTAAATGTAATATCTGGAACTAAAGAATACAATAATACAATGAATGAAATTAAAAAATGCAGAGAGCTTCAACAGATGATTCTATTAAGCAGATTCTATTTAATGAAATTTATAAAAAATAGCTTCAACAGATGATTCCATTAAGCAAACTTGAAGATAGATCATTTGAAACTAGTCATAGAATATAATAATAATAAAAAGAATGAAGAATGCATATAATATTTACAGGACACTTAAAAACCAATATCCACATTATGAGTATGAGTTCCAAAAGAAGAAAGGAAAAAGGACCTGATTTAAAGAAATGATAACAGAACTATTCCCAAATCTGGTAAGGAAAATAGACATCCAGACTCAAATAGACAACATAAAGAGTTATATACCAAAACACATTATGGATAAGTTGTCAAAAGACAACAACAAAAAGAGAATTGTGAAAGCAGCAGGAGAAAAATGACTCATATTCATGGTAATGCTTATAAAACTGTTAATATATTTCTCGACAAAAATCTTTCTGATCAGGAGAGAATGGGATGATATATTCAAAGCAGTAAAAGAAAAAAATTTGTGAACCAAGAATAATAACTGGCACAACTATCAGTTTAAAATGAAAGTGAGATCAAATCTTTCCCAGACAAATGAAATCCATGGGAATTTGTCACCACTAGATCTGCCTTATAAGAAATGTTTAAGGGTGTTTTTCAAATAGAGTTAGAACACACTAAACAGTAGCATTAAAGCATTTGAAAGTATAAATCCCACAAGCAAAGGTGGATATATACTCCAATACAGAATAACATAACATTGTGATGGTAATATGCAGTTTACCTATAACACCAATATAAAAGATTTTTAAACACTAAAATATTAAAAATAACAGTAACTGCAAAAGTTTGGCAATAGATTCATAAGAAAGACGTAAACTCAGACTTCAAGAACATAAAGTGTGTGTTTTGTGGGGAGGGTGGTAAAATGTAGTTTTTGTATGCCACTGAACTTAAGTTGTTATCAAATTAAAGCAGATAATATAATTATAGGAAGATATATGCAAGCCTCATAGTAACCAAAAAGGAAAAACCTGTGTAGAAGCATAGAGGAAAATGGTGATTGCCAGGGGACAAGGGAAGGAGGAAATGAAGTATTTAAGTCTGTTCTCATACTGCTATAAAGAACTACCTGAGATTGGGTAATTTATTAGGAAAAGAGTTTCATTGACTCACAGTTCCATAGACTGTACAGGAAGCATAGCTGGGAGACCTTAAGAAATTTACAATCATGGTAAAAGCAATGGATAAGCAAGCACATCAATCATACCATGGCAGAGCAGGAGAGAGCAAAGGAGGGGAAGTGCTACACACTTTTAAACAACCAGATCTTATGATAACTCACTCACTATAACAGAAAGGGGAAAATCTGTCCCCATGATCCAATCACCTTCGAAAAGTTCCCTCCGTCAAACTGAAAATTACAATTCAACATGAAATTTGAGTGGGGACACAGAGCCAAACCATATCATGAGGTGATGTTGGCCAAAGGTCATAAAGTTTCAGCTGTACAAAATGAATAGATTCTGAAGATCTAAAATACAGCATGGTGATGAGTAACAGTATTTTATTATATACATGAAATTTGCTAACAACATAGTTATTAAGCTATTTTGCCACACACACACACACACGCACACAAAAAAGAATATATATACATATACTACATGTACATATAGGTGATATATATACTATATCTACATATATATGATATATATGCTACATCTATATGTGTGTTTGTGTGTATAGATATATATATGTTAGAATGTGATGATCACTTCACATTGTATATGTATATCAAAACATCAACTTATGCACCTTAAATATATACAATTTTATATGTCAATGATATCTTAATAAAACTTTTACAAAGTAGCATGTGAAACAAAGGTATGCCATCTTATAAAATAAAATAATAGTTGTACAGGCTTGTTGGACAATGCTACAATATGACTTTGAAAGGATATTTAGTAATTCTTTTGCCTTGTGTATGTTTTGTATATTTTCTCTTTGTTTCCCCCCATGATCTAACAATTTAAGAAGAGTCTTTCTATAGAATCACTAGCCATGAAAAGCACCAAACTTCTATACATCTTCAATTAGAAACTTATGATAAATATATTTTGATAATAGGCATCTTTCCTTTGTTTTGTTAGGATTAAAAAAATAATTCCTCATAAACTTGAGGATAAAGTTCACAAAATCACATAACCAATAATCTATGATAGGTAAATATCACTTACTATCACACAAATGCAATGTTTAATGATAACAAAATTTATAAGTCTGAATGCCAGTGAGAATATAATGAAGCTAGCATTCTTATTCATTGCTTAAAGGGATGTAAATATTTATTTACCCATTTATTTTTTGACCTTTATTTTAGGTTCAGGGGTTACATGTACATGTTCATTACATGGATAAATTCTGTGTTGCTGAAGTTTGGAGTGCAAATAATCTGGTCACTTGGGTAGTGAGCATAGTATCTTATATGTAATTTTTCAAGCTTCCCCCCATTTCCACCCTTCTCCCTGTAGTAGTCCCCAGTGTCTACTGTTCCCATCTTTATGTTTGTGTATACTCAATGTTTAGTTCCCACTTATAGGTGAGGACATGTGGCATTTGATTTTCTGTTCCTGTGTTAAATCACTTAGGATAATGGCTAATTACCTCCTGAATGACTTTTGGGTAAAAAGTCAAGGCAGAAATCAAAACATTATTTGAAATAAATGAAAATACCAAAATACTGAATGAAATAAATGAAGATCCATAGCATACCAAAATTTCAGGGATGCAGCTGAAACAATGTTAAGAGGAAAGTTTACAGTGCTAAGTGCCTACACCAAGAAGTTAGAAAGATTTTAAATTAAAAATGTAACATCACACCTAGGAGAACTGGAAAGACAAGCACAAACTAACCCCAAAACTATCAGAAGGAAAGAAATAACCGAAATCAGAAGACAACTGAGTAAATTTGAGACCCAAAAATGCATACAAAGGATCAACAAAACCAAAAGCTGGGTTTTTTTTTTAAGGATAAACAAGATTGCTAGTGAGACCATTAGTTAAAGTAATAAAGAATAAAAGAGAAAATATCCAAATAAGCATAATCAGAAAACCAAAGGTGATGCTATGACCAATGCCAGAGAAATACAAAATATCTTCAGGTACTATTATGAAAATCTTTATGCATGTAAGCTAGAAAATCTATAGGAAATGGATAAATTCCTGGAAACATACAACCTCCCAAGACTGAATCAGGAAGAAATCAAAACTCTCAACAGACCAATATTGAGTTCTGAAATTGAACCTGTAATAAAAATCTTACCAATCAAAAAAAGTCCTGGGCCATATGGATTCACAAGCAGACATACTAAGAACAGGTTCCAGTCCTACTGACACTACTCTAAAAAATCAAGGAGAAACTCCTTCCTAACTCATTCAACAAAGCCAGCATAACCCTTGTCCTAGAATCTGGCAAATACTCAACAGAAAAAGAAAGTGAGCAATGAAGGGTTGCCTAATATTCTTGAAGAAAACACAGGCTAAAGCAATGCAATGATGGGGAGAGATCCACCTGGCAGGGCATACAGAATGGATTGAAAATACCGTCTGTTTAACTTAAAGCATGATTTTCACACAAAAAGAAAACTAAGTGATTACTCCTATTCTAAACCATGCCAATGGATGAAATAGAACTGCTCCTAATCTCAAGCCTGTCCACAATTTAAAGCCCTGCAGAAGCAGGTTCTAGGCACAGCCAGATGTCGCTGCACATCAAGCTGTTGTTGTTATTAAGCTTGTTGGATTTAGAGCTGCAATTCTAAGAGGCAGTTCTGTAATGTGACCACCTGAGTTAGAAAGAGATTCATTTCTTTCTATCAGAAGTTATTCAGCCAGGATTCAGAAACATCTATCTAATCTTCCTTTATTTTTTCACTTAACATTAAAATAGTTTGGCTTTAGGGAATTCTCTGAGACATTTAAATTTATGTGCAAAAATTTGTGAATGTATATTTTTCCTGGCAGAACTTTTATCAGATTCTCATGACATATACAATTGTCCCAAAATTTAAGCATTCTGGGTCTAGAGAGAGGGGTTGTATCTATTTTGGCCAGTATATAGAGTCCTCTCTGTGCCATTATCCATCTATCTGAAGGTTGGGGAAGTAAACAGGAGCTTCTTTAAAGACCTTCACTTGTACTGAAGGAAACCAAATTTGACTTCAAAGAATATGATTATCTCTTTACTCCTCACACATTTTTCAGAATTTCCTTGATTTAGCCCTGGTGGCTGTGTACATAGTATGTTTATTTGAGCAATGAAATGCTGTCCAAACTCAAGATATCAGCTACTCCCTGTACTAATTACTTTTGCTGCTGTAAGAAATTCCCAAAAACCTACTTGCTTAAAACAATCCATATATAGTATCTTATACTTCCAAAATCAGTCTTACCGGACTGATTGTTGATAGAGTTGGATCCTTCTGGAGGCTCTGGATAAGAAGTCATGTTCTTACCCTTTGCAGTTTCTAGAGACCGCCCTGAATTCCTTACCTCTACCCATCCCTGTACCTCACTGTCAGCAGAGGAACATCTTCAAATTTCTCTTTCCTCTGACATCACGTCACCTTCTCTTTGATTGTAATACTACTGCTTCCTCTTTATAAGGACTCTTGTGATTACATTGGGCCAACCCAGATAATCCAGGATAATCCCTCCTTTTAAAAATCCTTAACTTAATCACATCTGTAAAATCCCTTTTGCCATGTAAGTTCACGTAATCACAGGTTCCATGGATTAAGATATGGACATCTTAGGGGGTTCATTATTCAGCCTGCTACATACTCAAACTGTACATAAAATTATTTGGTTTAAGACACTGAAGTATTATCTTCATCCAGATGATCTTAGATAAATAGCATATTGTGCCACTATTAATCTTGGGATTCAATTAACTTTTATGATAAGCCCTAAAGTTACTCTGAGGAAATAGGACTCTGGACAGTTAAGATGTTATTAAAAATGCTTCTATTTTCATTTAATTCTGAAGACTATACTTCCATAGTTTATAAAGTTAACAAATAATAGAAAAATATAAAGTTTAACATAACTTTCTCATCCAGAGATAGTCACCTTTCATATTTTAGTAAGTTTCCTTGCAGTCTTTTTTGATAAACAGGTATATGAGTATACAAATAATCATTTCTATACACATATAAATATATATTTTTCCCTTACAGATTTGGCATCATAGTTTAAATTGTGAATCTTCCTTTTGTTCTCCACTTAACGTTATATAATAAGCACTTCCTATGCTACCAAATATTTACTGAAAGCAAAGCTTGAATATCATATAATTAATGCTTTTTAATAGTTGCCCCCCATTTTCAGCCATCTCATATTTTACATGCTCTTTTTTTAGTGCTAACAGAACTTTATAGAGGTATAATTAAGTATAGTAAATGTAAAAATTTTTATTTATTTATCCTGTAAGTGCTCAGACCAAGATGTAGAATATTTTCATCATGCTAAAAAGTTCCCTTTTGCCTCTTTCCGGTCAATCCTTCTACCAAAGGAAAGAAGTATACTTATTTATATTACTGTGGATTAGTTTTGTGGGTTCTTGATATTCTTCATTTACATATAAATTACTTAATACTGAATATAAAATATGCTTTTTTTTGGGTCTGGCTCTTTTATTCAACATAATGATTTGAAATTCATCCGTTTTTTTCTATGAATCATTGTTTGTTTTTTAGCTGAGGAATATACTATTTTATAAATATGCCACACTTTTCATGTTGGACAGTATTGATGAACTTGTGGACATTTTGATTGCTTCTCATTTAGGGCTTTTATTAATAAAGCATCTGCGAATATTCTGATAAAAGTTATACTGTGGCCACATACATTTTTTCTCTTGGATTCATACCTAGGAATAGAATTGCTAGGATTGAGTTGTCTCAGTTTATTAAAAACTACCAGATGGGTTTCTAAGTAGTTGATGATTTCACACTCTGAACAGTACATAAGAGTTACATTGCTCCATGTCCTTACCAATATTTGGTCTTTTAGTTTTAACTATCCTAATAGATACAGTTGTATTTCAATGTACTTTGAACATGCATTTCCTTAATACTAATGATTTTCATGTGCATAGCTATTATTCAGATATCTTTTTTGTGGTGTGATTTATGTGTTTACTAATAATGTGTGGAAGTTCCTGATGATTCTAGATACAAACTCTTTGTCAGAAATAGGTATTACAAATATTTCTTCCTAGTCTTTTTATTTCATTAATGTTGTCTCTTGATGACTAGAAGTTTTAAAATTTGATGCGGTCCAATTTGTATTTTTTTGTTTTGTTATTGATGTTTGTATTCTCTTTAAGAAATCTTTGCTTACCTCAAATTCATAAATATATTTTTCTAAGTGTTATACCTCTAGCTTTCACTTTTAGTCTATGATTTATCTCACAAGAAAGTTAATTTATTTTGTATTAATATCTAGTTGTTCCAGCATCATATATTGGAAAGACATTCCTTTGGCCATTTAACTATATTAGTGCCTTTGTCAAAAGTTAATTGAGCATATTTTAAAATATTGCAATTATTTCTAGTTTTAGCCTTTTATAAATTATTTATTCATGAGCATTTTATGGTATCATTTGATTACTAAAATAAATGACCAAAATAAAATTGCTGAAGTGAAAACTAAAAATATTTTTAATGTTATTAGTACACATTGTCAAATTTCTTTAGATTGACTGCTCCAGTTAATACTTAAGCCAGCAGTGGGTGAGAGTACTCATTTACCTTACCAGTAGCAATAATATTAGCTTTAAAATATAATTAATATTACAGGAAAAAGACTATAACACTGTGTTAACTAATTTTCTTTGATTTGCTAGTGAAGCCTTTTGTAAACAAAACTCTGAACCAGAATACTTAGATTTGTGACTCTGCTACTTACCAAACATGTAATATTATTGGGGAAATGAGTTCTTTGTGCTTTTATTTTGACATCTTAAGAATTAGAATACTAGAATCTATCTTAAAAATACTATGAGGCAGTAGGAATGTAATAATTAAATAATTCAAGGATATAACTTACAATAATAGTTGGCATTTACTGAGTGTTCACCATGTATTAACTATTATTAATATCATTACATAATCATTAGGCTTTCCAATTTCTTTTAGAATGTTTCTGTCTCCTGGATAAGTAATATATTTTGGCAATTGAGAAATATTTGAGAGATTTTATATCAAAATGGAGAGTGATCCAAGTACCCGTAAGTGACTGGGCAAAAAGAAAGCAAAGGGTGAAATGAAATAAAAATCAAACTTCAGCTCTTTCAAAAATTTTCCCAGAAGTGTTCTTAGAAATACTTGTAAGTTTCATTTGAAGCAATGCTTCCTAAATTGAAATTCGAAGCAAAATTGTTGGTCTTATGCACGCACACACATGCATTTTTCTGAGTAGAAGGATCAGCTATTATATTTTCCGCTTGGGAAGCCCTTAGAAACAGTTAACTCTGGATGGTCATTTAAAGTTTTTCTACTTTACAGTTTACACAAAGGTAAATTAATACCCATAGGGAGGAAGTAAGTGACTGAAGTTCATATAACTACCTAAGGGTAGACCATGACATTAAAACTCAGAATTTAACTTCCTATGGAGTATCATTTTGTTACACTAGAGAAATGTGTCTCCCCATGCCATACCTTCAGCTTCCTCCAGTGCCATGTTTCCCATCATATGGCACATATAAGTGATGATCATTGATACTATATAAAGACAGAAGAGTTTTAGGATGAAGCAAAGTGTGGTCTCTGAAAGAAAAACATAGGCATTGAAAATGATAAAAGCATAACATTTATTGCTTTGATAAATAATTATTAAATACCTGACACCTGAATAAAAAAAAAACAACAGTATTTCAGTAAGAACAGTATGTGTAAAGAACATGAGAAGGAAAATCATGTTACTTTTGGAGATCTGAAGCAAGTCCAGTGTGAATATGGTACATGAACAGACATGGAGAGATGCACCTAGAGAGGCAGACTGCATCCAGACCATGCCAGGCTTTTGAAGACAGACTGAAGATGCAGCTCAGTTCCTGGTGAGAAGACACTGAAGGGTTTGAAACAGAGAAGTAACATGGTCACATTTGCTCCCCTCACATGGACAGCTGAAAGATTGGAAATATGAGGCCCACCTTTGTAATTTTTTAAATTGGAGGTGAGTGGTGGCCCCATGGAACAGAAATAGACAGATTCCAAGGACATTTAAGAGTCAGAATGAAAATGATTTGATATTAAATTGAATGTGGGAAAATAAGTGAAAGAGAACAATCAATGATCCCTGGTTTCTGTCAAAGGATAAAGGAGGTGCTAGCTGGCAGGTGGGAGGTCTGTTTAGATAAATGGTAAGCAAGAATCTAAAGACATGTTGATGTGTATTGTGTAGACTTTGAGCACTCCTGAAACACAGTAATAATCAGAACTTCAAGCTCTAACTTACAGATATTCCTGGATAAAAAGAAGGAAATAGATAGTGATTAGCTCTAGATAGCTCAGGGTTTTTCGCACAGCCTCTGGAGGTCTGTTGCAGGGTATTATTGCTCAACTGGTGACATTTCCTGATGAGTATCTATTCTGGAAGCTTTCTATAGGATAACCAATATTCTCCAGCTCAGACAATCTATCCTTAGATCCTACACATACTTAGTGGTAGCACTAAATGACAACATTATTCATTCATTTATTCAACTTGCATTTTTTAATCTCTCCTATAGTTGAGGCCTTGTGCAGAATCTAAAGATATAGCTAATAATGCAGCTGAGGTATTTGGGTTTTAATCTATGTGTGGCTTTTGGAGTTGTTTAAACATATCTAGGCTGCAGGAATTGGGATGAAAAAGCAATGGTTTATATCTGTGCACCGATTGTTAGCAGACTAGTTTGCCTGGGAGATCTTTACATCTCTGCTTTTTCTCTTTTTGAAGTGTAGAGACATTAAAGTCAATACAGACTATCCATGGAATGGATGACAAGTATTCCAAGACTTAATTCTAATTAAAACCAAATTAAGCAAAAAAGGCTTGTATCTCTAGATAGATAAAATATTCCCTACTGGCTAATTTACGTGTTCTCTGCAAATCAAAGTGCAATCTTTCATGCCTGAGAAAACAATCCATCAAACTTATTCAAAGGTTATGTCATTTTACTTTCAAGCATGCAACAGTTGAGTAACTTGAAAATGTGAATAACAAATGCCTTTCACATAACAGTTGGATTATGTCAAGAATCTAGCTCAATAAATACTCACTGTACATCTTCTCTGTGCAAACCAATGTATGTGTGAGAGGTATAGAAAAGAGTGAGTTTTTCCATATCCCAGGATCTTGTTACCACATGAGCAAAAGCAAAACTATCTAAAATAAGGCAGAGTATAATATACTGGAGTGGGTAGATGGAAAAGATCTTCATTTTATAAGTGGAACGTGACATCTGCTATACACTCTAGGAGAAAGCAAATGAAATAGCTTTAGCCTATCTCTCTATTTTATTATACATTTCTTTTCCATAGGAGAAAAAAGAACTTATTCAGTTGGTGATCTCAGAGAAATCTAGGTGTATAGGTATATAGGGAGGAAAAGGCTTTTAAACAAGGCGATGACAGACCAGAATAAATTTTCTGGTTTTGTTATTGTATTACATTATGTAAGATATCAGCGTCATTGGAAGCAGAATGAAGGGTATACAGGGCCTTACTCCCCTTTTCTCATCATCTTGTGCGTCTATAATTAGTTCAAAATAAACTGTTTTTAAAAAGTCAATGGTAGTCTTTATAGCTCTCTAAAGCTGTGCTAATAGAGTAGCCAGTAGGTATGTGTGGGCTATTGAACATTTGAGGTGTCTTGTAGGTGTGAAATATATACCAGATTTACTGTGACAAAAGAAGAATAAAAAAATCTCAATAATTTTTGTATTGATTGCATGCTGAAATTATAATGTTTTGGCTATATTGTGTTAAATAAAATATATTATTAAAATTAATTTTGTCCTTTGAAATTTTTTGATGTGGCCACTAGAAAATTTAAAATTAAAGCAGTGGCTCATATTTTATTTCTTTTGAATAGAGCTACTCTAAGTAATTTTTTTAAAATGAGTTTGTAAAGGAAGCTACAGTTTTGCAATTAGTTGGCTATATAAGCATCTTCTCAGTAGACAACTTTTCCCACTTGGGCTGTAGATTTGGGAAGGGATGGAGGAATAGGGAAGCCCTTGTGTAAGCCATATTTAACAGTCCAGGAAGACGTGCCATTTATGAGATTTTAAGCCTCATTTATTAATTATTCCTTTTGGCTTATTGTGTATTCCAATTTCCAGAACTGGGACAAGAGCATAAGAAGGGTGATTAGGCTCTCTTAAACCTCTAGCATGAAGGGACAGAAAAAGTAGCAAGAGACTGCAGAGGAGAAACATAGCTTTTAATCTAGGGTATATGAAAGAGACTAATAACAAAATGACATTTATGTTGAGCTATGCATATAGAAATATTCTAGGAAAAAATATTACAGTTATGAAACCTGAAAATGTAGGAGTGGTGTGGAAGACAGCTAATCACCCTATGGCTGGATGTTAAGATATTTGCCTGCAGAGTACCTAGTGTCCTCAGGGTTGCTTGGCATGGATTATGGAAAAACCTGAAGGCAGGCTACGAGTTTGGGGATTATTCTGTAGACAATGGGGTGGCATAAAAAATAATTTTGAATAACGGAGTAAAATGATTGGGACTCTGGTTTGAAATAACTGCTATAGTATAAACAAAAGAGTAACATACAGAGAAGTTGGAGGCAGAAAGACCAAAGTACTCAAATTACCAGAAGTAGCATCCTTAAAACCTGACATAAATGGTTAGGACAGCCAAATGAGTATCCAGAATACTTCTGTTTGAATTGAGTAAGTAATAATTGTGAATGTTCTCAAACCCAACACAATCAGCTAAGTAGATTACCTGTTCTCATCAAGCATGCGCTCACTGGGGAAAATAGGCATTGAACAAATATTTATAAGTGTGTCACTTTAGATAAAGTTCTCTACTGAGAAGATGCTTATGTAACCAACTAATTGCAAAACTGTAGCTTCCTTCACAAGCGCATTTAAGAAAATGAATTAGAACAACTCTGTTCAAAAAAAATAAAATATGAGCCCCTGCTATAATTTTAAATTTTCTAGTAGCCACATTAAAAAATTTCAAAGGACAAAATTAATTTTAATAATATATTTTATTTAACACAATATACACAAAACATTATAATTTCACCATTATGAAGGTCAAGTGCAAAGTACTTATAGCACAGTTAACAGAGTCTTAATCTAACTTAGCCTTGAAAATCAATAAATGGTGTTTCAGCTAAGCCCTGAGAAATAATTCATCATAAGGGACTCAGTGAATCAGGGAAAGGGAAAGTGAATGTGTCAGGCTGTGGAAACAACAGGTGCAAAAGACGTGATGTGAAAAAAAGCATGTTGCTTGAAGAACCTGGAGTCCAGCATGACTAAAATGTAAGAGAAAGCATGGGTGAAGGTGAAATCAAGCACAGCCTATGTCATGAAAGAGGCTGTAATCCTTATATCATGGTAGAGATATGACAGAGGCTGCATTCTGTGTTTATAAAGAAGTGGGAAATCACTGAAGGATTTTATGCAGGAGTAGAAAGTGATTCGATATGACTAAATATTGGAATGAGATGGTAAGTGGAGTCCACCCAAACCGTATGGCTAAGAGGACAGGAGCAAAGGTGTGCTAACTTGTGTTAAAAACCCTGTGCCCAGTCCAGGCTTGGTGGCTCATGCCTATAATACCATCACCTTGGGAGGCTGAGGTGGGAGGATTACCTGAGGTCAGGAGTTTGAGGCCAGCCTGGCCAACATGGTGAAACCCCATCTCTACTAAAATTAAAAATTTAGCCTAGTATGATGGTGGGTGCCTGTAATACCAGCTTCTCAGGAGGCTGAGGCAGGAGAATTTGTTTGAACCCAGGAGGCAGAGGTTGCAATGAGCCGAGATCAGGTCATTACACTCCAGCTTGAGTGACAAGAGTGCAACTCCATCTCAGAAAAATAAACAAACAAAAAACCACTGTGCCCAGAAGATTTAAAAAAAAAAATTGGTAGGCAGGCTGTTAAAGATATCCATTTGCTGAATAAATGAATGAATAATGGGTTGGAAAGGGGAAGAGAAAGGAAGAGATCTTTTAGGATGCTGTTATCTACCGTAAGAGGAAGATGGTGGTTGCTTGAATTTTAGAAGTATCAACGGGAATGGAAAAAAACAAATGAACAAATAAAAGAGCCTGGAATTATTTAGAAGGAACTGGAGGAGACTTGATGATTGATTAAATAAAAGGAGATGATGGGGAAGAAAGAGCCAAGGACGATACTCATGTTGCTGACTTAGGAGATGATACCCTCCATGAAGACAAAGAATAAGAAAAAGTGTAAAGGGGATTTAAAAACACCATGCATAGTATATCATCAGCCTCTTTTATTCTGCTGGATTAGATTTTTCAGAGTCAGTTTCTCTCTCTCTCTCTCCCACCCATCCCTCCCTCCCTCCTTCCTTCCTTCCTTCCCTCCCTCCTTCTCTTTTTCTTCATTCCTTCTTTCTTTTTCTTTCTTCTCTTCTTTCTTTCTCTTCCTTTCTTTTCTCTTTCTTTCTTTTTCTTTCTCTTCTTTTCTTTTCTCTTTCTTTCTTATTCTTTCTTTCCTCTTTCACTCTTTCTCTTCTTTTCCCTTCCTCCCTTTCCTTCCTTCCTTCTTTCCTTTCTTCCTTCCTTCTTTCCTTTCTTCCTTCCTTCCTTCCCTCCCTCCCTTCCTCCCTCGCTCCTTTCCTTCCTTCCTCTCTCTTTCTTTCCTTTCTTTCTTTTTGGAAACAGAGGTCTTGTTATCTTGCCCAGGCTGGAGTGCAGTGGCTATTCACTATTAACAGACATGATCATAGTGCACTGCATCCTTGAACTCCTGGCCTCAAGAAATCCTCCTTCCTGCTGGACCACAGTGGCTTATGGTTGTAATTCCAGCAATTTGGTAAGCTGAGCTGGGTGGATAACTTGAGGCCAGGAGTTTGAGACCATCCTGGCCGACATACTGAAACCCTGTCTCTACTAAAAACACAAAACTTAGCTGGGTATGGTGGTGGGCACCTGTAGTCCCAGTTATTCAGGATGCGGAGGCAGGAGAATTGCTTGAAACTGGGAGGTGGAGTTTGCAGTGAGCTGAGATTGCACCATGGCACTCCAGCCTGGGCAACACAGTGAATCTCAGTCTCAAAAAAAAAAAAAAAAAAAAGAGAGAGAGAAAGAAAGAGAGAGAGAGAAAGGGAAGGAAGGAAGGGAGGAAGGAATTCTCCTGCTTCAGCCTCCTGGGTAGATGGAACTACAGGCACATGTCATCATTCCCAGATCTTTTTAGGGATTTTGAGATGACTAAATCCAGCCCCATCATCTTACACAGGAGGAATATGTTTAAGTGATATTGATGAGGTCTGACAGCTAATTAGTGATGAAACCAGAACTAAACCCAGACTTCTTGAATACTATATACCTTAGTTTTTTCTTTTATACTCTTACTTCTTAAAGTGTGGCCACTAGACCTCAATGCATTGGCATCAATGGGGATCTCACAGGAAATGCAGATCTAAGGTCCCACCTAAGATCTCCTAAGTCTACACCTGCATTTCAACAGAATATCCAGGTTATTTGTACACATTAGGATTTAGTCTTACTGTGCCACATCACACATCCCTGTTTTGTATGCAGAATTCCAAAGCTACATCTACAAGAAATCATTCTTTATAGCCATAAGACAAATATATTTATTTTCCTTTATCTTTATATGACTCAGCACCATAAATCTCAATTTTGTGTTCAGCAAAAGAACCATTCCTGGTCATGCCAGGGAGCTGCCTTTACTCTTGAAAAAGAAAGATTAAAAATCTTAGCCATTTTTATGTGATAAAAGATGCAATTTAGTATTTCTTAAATTAAATATAGCTATGAGCTCAAAATGCAATCGATCTGCTATTTATAATAGTTTAAGTTGTTCGTACAGATACAAACACAGGATAAAGAAAACACAGTTGATCTCTTAGCTGTTGCTGGTTTTATAAGTCATCCTTGACATCAATTGAATTAATTCCAGACAGACATCTTGTTCCCAATTATTTGTTTGAGGAAAGAACATGCTCTCTGCTTTTCAAGGCTGTGGTCAATCCCCAAATTCTCGATTCTGCACATGAAGCCTTCAGGATATTTAAGTACTTTTCATAGAAACTGGTTTGATTTGCATTTAGATCAAACGTTGCAGTCTTTCAGATGATTTTTTGGTTTGTTGTTTATCCTAGGCAGGGAGGTGGGACAAGATTTTGTTATCTGTTCCTATATCCAGGCCCCCTGGCAAAATATTTCTTCCTTTTCTTTCTTATAATTTCCTTTTAAAAAATTGAATTCAGACTTTTTTTTCTAGTACTTCAGTCTCTTATTTGTTTAGAGGTCATATTTTTAAGCATATTTTTAAAAGAAGTCATATTTTTAAAAGCATAGGATAGTCTTAATTGTCTTAGTTCTAGAAACTGGCACAGCGTATTTTGACTTTGCAAAGTCTTGAAAAACAAGTGACCCAAAAAACCTGAACCAAAAAGGCTTTAACAATAAAGAGAGTTTATTAACTCATGGAACTTAAAAGTCCAGAAGATGTTTTGACTTTGGTAAAGACTTAATTTAGTGGGTTAACTCATGGAACTTAAAAGTCCAGAAGATGTTCTGACTTTGGTGAAGACTTAATTTAGTGGTCAAACCCACCAAGGCCTACATGTTGTCTCTTGGCAGTATAATGGGTTTAGTTGTTCCAGGCTCCATGTCTTCATATCACACCAATGAGGGAGAGAAGAAAGAATATCTTCTAGTTGGTACCATGGAAGAGAGAGGAAAATCCCATTTCTAGGAGGCTGAATAGCTGCTTCTTATAGGACACTGTTAATGTCAGGGGTGGTAGTGAAGGCCACTCATGTCACCTAATTATGTGTGCCTAAGAGGATATGTGTGCTGAAGAAAAAAACTTTTTTGCCCAGAAGAAGAGCAGCAAACTGAAGATTTCCATTTGTTGAATAAATGAACAATAAATGTATATTATCATTAGAAACCTTTAAACAGAACCAAGCCTTAAACTTCAGTCTAGAAAATAGTAAAGATTATTTTTTGGATAATTTCCAAGAGGAAAGAGTAGTATCAAAAGCATCTTGTCATTCAAAGAAAAGGTATTGATATATCCTTAAACCAATTTATCTTCTCTTGGTCTCTGTTTCCCTCTACATGAAGATCCTTTTTCTTTAAGTAGATAGCTAATCCTTTTTCATCTGTTTTGATCACAATGTGACTGAATCCACACAATGTGATTCACTAATTTTGCTGTTATTCTGATATTTGAAGTTTGTTTAAACTCTCAGCTCCAGTCCAACCTTAAATGTCATTTGGGCTGGGTGTGGTGGCTAATGCCTGTAATCCCTACACTTTGGGAAGCCGAGGCAGGTGGATTACTTGAGGTCAGGAGTTAGAGACCTGTCTTTACTAAAAATACAAAAATTAGCCAGGTGTGGTGGCGGGCATCTGTAATCCCAGCTACTCCAGAGGCTGAGGCAGGAGAATCGCTTGAACCCAGGAGGCGGAGGTTGCAGTGAGTGGAGATTGTGCCACTGTACTCCAGTGTGGGTGACAGAGCGAGAGACTCTGTTTCAAAAAATAAAATAATTAAAAAAAAATGTCATTTGTTAGCTTCTCTTCTTCTGCTTCAAGGGTCAAAAGGTAAATGTCAAAAGAGCACTCTGCTTTGTGCTTCCTCAGACCCTGTGCCATGGCTGAGCTCAGCACCCAGCTAGAGTTCATCATTGGCTCCCATTCAGGTTGCACATCCCTTTGGTCTGGTGGTGCATCAGTTCCACGCAGATGAAAGGGACCATCTGTCAGACATCAATAATAATGGTTTGTCAGCTTAGATCTGCGGTCCTTCCTCTTTACTGTCATCTTTTTTAAGTGAAAGACTGCTTAAAACATGCTGTCATTTATGGTGTTCAAAACAGCTTCTCGTTTAGTTGGAAAATATATCTTTATCATTCTCATGAACTTGTATATCACAACTTGTAGATGAAGCTGAGTCTTCTTAAATTATAGAGCAGAAGTCAGGCTTTTTTTTTTCCTTAATTTCTTTTCCTTCTAATTAGCTGCTGTTTCAGTGACAGTTGTCAGTCAACCATGGTAAATATATTCTCAGCATGGATATAAATGGCTTAAATGTCCATATATGAAGTTTCATGCTCTGCTTTATTCTTGGACCCATCTCAGTGAACTAACTATGAAAATCCAATTTTAAAAATTACTATGGCATAACTAAGACTGTGTTTGACATGACAGCACCAACACATTTTGGATATTTTTAGAGTTGTGGATTTGGTCATTTATTCAAAACCACATTAAATATTATGACAGGGAACAGAAGATAGAGTCTCCTTAAGACAAACACAGTGGTATTTTCCTCACTCCTGGTTTAGCCTCCTTATATTGAAATATAATTTTCTGTGCTGTAAAGGAAAATTGTTAGCTTTACAAATACACTACAGTGTATTTTGTGGTCCTAAAAGGTTACCTTTGGAGATGAATTTGAGTTCAAATTTTACTTCTGCCACATACTGGCTGTGAAGATACAGGCAAGTTGCCTAGTCTCTCTAACCTCAGTTTGTCCCAGAATTAACTGAGCTAATGCATGAAGAGCACTTGGTACAAACCTAAGATGTAGTAGACACTCAATGAATGCCATTATTAACCCATAGGTTCTCAAACATTTATCTCAATCCCTTCCTAGAGTCAGTGTAGTTCATCTGCATGGGTAGGGGTTAGAAGGGGTAGAGATACTTGAAAACATATTTGGTTATTGTAAATGTTTTGAGAAAAGCATCATTAGGGTAGAGAGTTTAGATTAATAACTTTTTAAATAGATCTGCCTGAAAAATGTCTGAAGTTATATATCACATCTAGACCACAAGCCTAAACCAGCCAGATGTATTCGTAAATAAAGACTTACTAGAACACAGCCACATCCATCCCATTCATTTACATTGTTATCCTTGATTACTTTCATGCTACAAAGGTAGAGTTGAGTAGTTGCAATAGAGACCACCTGACTTGAAAGGCCTAATATAATTACAATCTGGACAGAAAAAGTATGTCAACTTCTGGGTTAGAATATCACTGAAGATCATTACAAAGGTGTCTAGAAACATTCAATAGATTGGTGCAAATTACCTTCAAGATTAAGTTCAGCAATCTTTTGATACTGTAAACATAGTGCATTTGTGGGAGATATAACCTAAAAAATAAAATATATTTTACTTAGACATAGCCATACATTGTAACATTCTGAGTTCTCTAAAAGCAGAGCCGGAGACAAGCACTTGTTTGCAGGTAGTTTCTTTTGGAAGAGATACCAGGAAACAGCAGTGGGGAATTAGAAATAGGGTATGAGGAAAAGGATGTGTTATTGAGCTGATCACTGCTGTGAGCAACTAAGACTCAATCCTGTGAAGACTCCCTGAAGGGCTGTGTAAAGCACAACTAGAATGGTCACTGAGGGCTGGAAGAAGGTAGCATTTATCCACCAGCTTTGATCTTTCATTGGGTAAGCCTCCTTTGGGCTGTTAACTAGGTTAACATTTCTGGGTTTGTACATGCACTAGTGCCAACTGGATTTCCCTACATATCTCTCAGCTCAGCCACATAAAAGGTCCAGACTCCGAAATTGAGAGACCCAATATAGCGGTTGCAAGGTGAGTGAGGTGCTGTCAGGCTGCTACAACATGAAGCTAGTTACTGGCAGTGACTGGAGTAGAAGGCAGGTTGAGAGGACCTGAGGCCAGGCATAGGAGGTATCCAGTATAGTACCTGATATTTACTGAGTGCTCTGGATGTATAAATTCTTGGGTAGGAAATGCTTTTTCTTCCTTATCCCATCAACTCTGATATCAACATAATGAGCTGAACAAGTTTCTTTAACTACATTTGATGGTCGAAAAAATCAGTGGGGGAATTTAAGTTAGAGATACTAAATAGATTCTAATAACCATAATAGAAGTTAATATTTATTTCTTGAAACTTTGTAATATGCTAATTAATTCTGTAATTCCTTTACTTCAGTTGACTCATTAATCCCCACAATAAACACTCCGGGTAGGTAAAATTATTACTTGTATTTTATGTATGAGTAGCCTAAGGGTTAGGAGAAGTTAAACAACTTGACTAAAGATATATAGCTAGTAAATGGCAGAACGTAGTTGAAACTCAGATTCAGTTCTCCCTGGCCCAGAGTTCATGCACTTAAACATTTTGTGATATGCTTTTAAAAATTCTTAGAGTTTCCTCTTGGCCAAATTACAAATCTGTGATTGAATACATTTTCCAATAGAATTTTTGAGAGCATATGAGTGATTCCTACATTGTGTCTAAACAATATACTCAATCTAGTCCAGCCAATAAAAAGATTGAAAACCCCAACATTTCTATCATTTAGTTGGTCATTTTAATCACTTACTATTGATTAGATGACTAGAGAATGGTGTACATATGAACCAAATTATAATCAAAAAATATACTGGAGTCTTCCCCAACTCCTTGTGGGCTTTCAGACTTTCATTACTTAGCTTTTAAGTGGTAGAAAAATGATTCATGTCTATAAATAGTATTTAAAAACACATTAATACATTGTAAAATGATTTCCATGGCATAGCATACTATGCATTCATATATAATGACAAGTAAAAGGCTGTTTCGCAAGGTGAAAAATATATTAGGTCTCATAGTGGCCTGAGGCAATGAGAATAGTTCTGAATCTAGAGTCAGAAGTCATGAGTTCAGAAGGCAAGTCCTTTAACCCCTCGAAGAAAGTTTATTGATCTTCAAAATGAGATACAGTATACCAGCCGGACCACTGTAAAGGTTCAGATGGGATGATATACGTGAGAACACTCATTAAACTTTAAATATGATATAAATGTAAGGGTTACCTTTTGGTATCTTTGAATAGAGTCAGCAGATTTTGCTCTCAAAATGAATAATCCTACATTATGTATGTTAAGCGAAATAAGCCAGGCACTGAAAAACAAGTATCACATGTTCTCACTCATATGTGGCAGCTAAAACAGTTGACTAGAATAGAATGACAGATATCAGAGGCTGGGAAGAGTATGCGGGATGGGAGTAGATAGAGGTTGGCTAATGAACACAAATGTATAGTGAGATAGAAGGAATAAGTTCCAATGTTTGGTAGCAGAGTAGGGTGATTTTTGCCATAAATCCATACTCTTACTTTGATATTAGCACTTCGAAGTTTATGACAGAATTTTTTTTATGTATTGTGTATTTCAAAATAGCTAAAAGAAGGAACTTGAAATGTTCCCAACACATAAAAATGACAAAGACTATGGACACCTTAAATACCCTGATTTGATTATTACATAGTCGATACATGTAACAAAATATCACATGTATCCCATAAATACAAACCAATATTTGTATCAGTTTTTAAAATAATGCAACATATATATATAATGTAATACACATATATGTATATATATAATGTAATACATTTTAGAGCTGAAAAGCATTGAAGTTTAAAACTGCCAGGAAATCTGTCAAGATTCTGGATAATTGTGGTTACTACTTAAAACCACAGTTATAAGTGGTAGGACCCTAGTCAATGAACTTGGTGCTTGAGAATATTAGCATTTTTTCTTTTTCTTTTTTACTGTGGTAAAAACAAAACACAAAATCTACCATCTTAACCATTTTTAAGTGTACAGTTCAGTATAATTAAGTATATTCATGTTGTTGTAATTAGATGTTCAAAACACTTTCATCTTGCAAATCTGAATCTCTGTATCCATTAAACCGCAACTTCTTTCCCCTCCCTTTCCAATCCCTGGTAACCACTATCCTACTTTTTGTTTTTATTCATTGCTGACCTTTACTCAACACTTATCACGAGTCAGACATTTAGTTAAGCACTTTCTGTTCTATCTCATCTTATTGAAAAATCTACCTTCTAAATAGTCAAAGATGACATAAAGTAATTTACTTTCTCAGTTTTTTTCTGTATTTACAAAGTCATGGAGGTGACATTTTTCCTTCTATTTCTGCGTAAAATGTTCTGCTAAATGATCTTAAAATTTGCTCATTTGAATTAATGGCTGATGTAAGTAGGAAAGTAAATCAAAGCATATCTAGAAAACAGGAATTCTCCAATCCTGCAAGAGAACCAATTGACAGGTGGGGTTGAAGTTCATTTACTTTAAAAGAAACTCTTCTGGGAAGCTTAGACTTTCTTTGTCCCTGTCTTTGAAGTTTCAAAGGAAAAGTTTTTCCCTGCCAAAGTTTAGAACAAATAAGAAATGACCTGCCTGTTCTCCATCTCAGAGCAAAAAAGCCTGCAGGGAAGTGGCACTGGTTAAAATGAACTCTATGTGATGTTGTTGCAGCAAAGTACATGTAGATTCTGACATTGCTCCTGATTCTTTTGTCAAGCTCTCCTTGTATGTTCCTCAGTCCATGATTTTATCCATCCTTTTATTTTTTTAACAGGGTCTTTCACAGGGTTCCTGGCCTACTTCATTCTGTATCCTAGTAGTTTGGAATAGAGGCCTTGGGTGATATGTTCCTCACATTTAATCACAGGATGCAGTACTGGCATGTTTCTCATCTCTTTATCTACACACACACACACACACACACACACACACACACACACACACACACCCCATAGATGTGTTTTATTATTGTTATTTTGGTAAGAGCACTTAATATGAGATCTACCCTCTTAACAAATTGTTAAGTGTGCAATCCAATATTGTTAACTGTAGGGACAGTGTTTTATAGCAGATCTCCAGGAGTTATTTATTTTGCATAACAGAAACTTTATACTCATTGGTGAGCAACTCCCCATTTCCCTCCTCCCAGATCCTGGCAACCAAAATTCTGCTCTCTGATTCAATGAGTTTAACTATTGTAGATACCTCCATAAGTGCAATACGTAGTCTCCTGTTGACTGCCTTGTTTCCTTTAGCATGATGTCCTCAAGGTTCATCCATATTGTCACATATTCCTGGATTTCCTTTTTTTAGAACTATCATATGATCCCACAGTCTGACTCCTGGGTATTTATTCCAAAGAACTGATATCAGGATCTCAAAGAGATGTTAGCACTTCAAAGTTTATTTTTTTTAACAGGGTCGTTTCATGATAGCCTATTCATGATAGTAAGTTTGAAAACAACCTTAATATCCAACAGCATATGAATAAATTTTAAAAATGGAGTACACACAACGGAATATTATTTACCCTTAAAATAGATGTGTATGTGGTTTTTTTAATTGACACTATTTTGAGTTTTATTTTTTGTTTTACTTTGAACTAATCTTACACTATTTAAAAAAATTGAATATTTCACACACATAAAATTAGATTTCTTCCTTCTCTTGGAATATTGTTAGTTTGACACCACTAGTCTACATTCTAATATTGCCATAGCCATGAGAGCTGGGAAAATGCTACTGTTGTAGACTAGGTTGGTGCTCTTTAATACACCACTGTCCCCTCTGGTCCATTTTCTGTTACATTTCCTGGCTGGCCCCAGTAATATGAAAGCTTGTATCTTTTAGTTAATAAACCTCATTTTCACCTCCAGAAAGTGTCCCTTTCTCTGAGTCATCAGTCCCCCAAAAGAAAGCAAATGGTCTCTGCTTGTCCCTTGCCAGTGGTGAAAGCTTTTTTTTTTATTACCTAGGTTGACTTAGCTTCTTTTGATTAAAATATGAGAAACTAGAATATAAATTTCATGAGGACAAGAATTTGTTTGTTTTCTCCTGTATCTGTCATGCTTGAAATAGTGGCTACATATAGTAGGTGCTCAATACCCATTTGTTAAATGACTAAAGGAACTGAATTCACATGACATATGTATATAAGTCTTCCAAATTCTTAAGGTAGAAGAGGGTTATGCTACTCAGTTTTATTTTAAAACCATTCTAAATCTTTACTTTTATTGTTTAAGAAAGAAAGTCTTGACCTGTTGTCCAGGCTGGAGTAGAGTGCAGAGGCACAGTCATAGCTCACTTTAATCTTGAATTCCTAGGCTCAAGTGATTCTGGCACCTCAGCTTCCCAAAGTGCTGGGATTACAGGCAAAGGACAATGCCCAACCTAAATCTTTACTTTGAGCTGTGAATGTGATCTTGTATCTTGGCTAAAGAATAAAATCAAAGGTTTAGACCATTTGATTTCTATAGATAGACAGTTAATAGTTAAAGTGGTGGGGAGTTAAAATGCTTAAGTTCAAATTCCAGTTCATCCTTTACAGCTCTCTGACCTTGGAGAGGTTCCTTATGGTCCCAATATCTCTACCAATAAAATGATATTTACCTCATGGAGTCTTAAGATCAACTATGTAAAGCATTTAGAAGAATATTTAACATACAGTACATGCTTGATTAATGCTAAATGTTAATGTTTTCATACCTGGAAGCTTATTTTAAAATAGAAGCCACTAAATCATTTTATCTGGGGCAAATAATTCATGTTTAGGATAGTTGTTGAGGGAGAGAGTGCTAGAGCTAAGTAGAGAACCTAGAATTTAGTATTCTAGGCAGCAAGAGTTATACAATGGGCTGAAGCATGGGTATGGTTTAATTTCACCCTCACGCTCACACATACACACACCGTGCACTGAAAAGGTTAATCTGGCAGTAGCTGAGGGTGAGCTGAATTAAAGGAAGGCCCTACCTATAGTCTCTTTATGTACTGACAAATATAGATTCTAGGTTTTCTTTTGCTTGTTTTTGTGTTGTGCCTATGGAATTAATTCTCATTTTCTTTACTTTGAGACATTTGACTTAATTCTAAAAGGTTAATTAGTTCCAAAATTTGTAAATTAGGCAAAGCTAAGGGCTATGGCTCCCTCCTCTGAGTCAGGACAATCTGCGTCAACACTTCTCAGAATAATGCACCAATCAAGGAAGGAAATTTCACTCACTCCCTTTGCTCTCTCTATGATACTTCAGCCTTTCAAAATAAGAGGACCTTGTGACCAAGAGGTCATCTGGAAAACTATCTTGGGAACTCTTTAAAGTCCGCTCTCTCAGCATCTTTCTTTATGACCCAGTAAGTGGAGGAATCAAAGAAGAACACATTGTTTTGAGGTTATTTTCAATTCCTGTTCCACTTGGACTCTCTTCATCCTTGGATGGAAAATTCAGTAAAGCTCAAATTTTTTTACTATTTCTCTGGAACTAATAAAAAGTATTTCCTAGAATGAAAAATTATTGAACTAGAGGCATCTTAGAGATTTTTCCAGCCAAAGAAAGGAAACCACTTAATAAATAGCATCTTGAGGAGTGATCTGGTTTTGTGAAGAAAATGGAGTTGATTCAGTTTTATGTTCACATTCATTAGCTATTCATTCACATATACATTTGTTCATTCAACAAATACACACACACACACACACACACACACACACACACACCCCTGGTCCTACCTGTATAGCTAAATGTTTATCAAGACAAACAATGCCCCAGTAAACAGAGGACATATATACAGACGCACCTTTTATATGTCATATACCAGCTCATGGCTGATGCCTTTTGGAGGCTGTATAGAAAAATAATTAACAGTTTGAATTCTGGAGCCACACAGACCTGAAATAGAATCTCATACAAGCTATCTTGGGAAAATTACTTAATTTATTTAAGTAGCAACTACATCAGTAAACTAGAAAAAGTAATAGTATTGATCTCATATATTGTAGAAAGATTAAATGAGAAAATGCATGTGCATGGTGATTACTGTCATGCCAGGGACATAATGAGTGGTCAATAAATGTTAGCTATTATGACAAAAGTGATGCTATTGTAAAGATACACTACTCATCGATTCTCACTTTTTCAGAATAGCTCATTCCAGTAATAGAGTCTACCCTTGTTCCACTTATCTGTAGATCTTTTGAATGGATCTGTCTATGAATAAAAGGAGGAAGGAAAGAGAAAAAAGAAAGAGAGAGTAGAAAAGAACACCCATGCTTTTGGAATAGGTAGAAAAGCAATAGATACAATTTATAAACTTGATTTCATCAATATTGTCAAGCCACCATCAAAATGTGAGCTAAAAAGATTGATTGCTTTAAGAGTTTTCCATTTTTGATTTGTGATAGGTGGTGATAATAATCAAATCAAAGAAACTACATAGCATTTAATTGATTAGACATTAGTAATCATTAGAAGGATAACAATTAACTTTTTGGTTCCAAATAATATTTGTCATTCTCAAGTTCAGTCAGTGAAATTATTTTATTCTAATTCAAAAACTAAACAGTCAAGAAGCACCAGAGTTAGAAAGAATGAATAAGACAGTATTTGATAGCAAAAAAGGGTGACCGTAGTCAATAATAATTTAATTGCACATTTAAAAATAAGTGTTAACTGGATAAACAATGAAATAAAGGCAGAAATAAACATGTTCTTCGAAACCAATCAGAATGAAGACACAGCATATCAGAATATCTGGGACACCTTTAAAGCAGTGTCGAGATGAAAATTTATAGCAATAAATGCCCACATGAGAAACAAGGAAAGATCTAAAATTGACACCCTATCATCAAAATTGAAAGAGCTACAGGAGGAAGATTAAAAAAACTCAAAAACTAGCAGAATACAAGAAATAACTAAGATCAGAGCCAAACTGAAGGAGATAAAGACACAACCCTTCAAAAAAATCAATATATCCAAGAGCTGATTTTTTGAAAAGATCAACAACAGACCGCTAGCCAGACTAATAAAAAAGAAAAGAGAGAAGAATCAAATAGATACAATAAAAAAACCATAAAGGGATATCACCACTGATCCCACAGAAATGCAAACTACCATCAGAGATTACTACAAACAGGTCTATGCACATAAACCAGTAAACCAGGAAGAAATGGATAAATTCCTGGACACTTACACTCTACCAAGACTAAGCCAGGAGGAAGTTGAAACCCTGAATAGACCAATAACAAGAACTGAAGTTGAGGCAGCAATCAATAGCCTACCAACCAAAAAAAGTCCAGGTCCAGAAGAGTTCACAGCTGAATTCTACCAGATGTACAAAGAGTAGCTGGTACCATTCCTTCTGAAACTATATCAAACAATACAAAAAGAGGGAATCCTCCCTAACTCATTTTATGAGACCAACATCATCCTGATACCAAAAACAGGCAGAGACTCAACTAAAAAAGAAAACTTCAGGCCAATATCCATGATGAGCATCTATGCAAGAATCTTCAATAAAATACTGGCAAACTGAATGCAACAGCACATCAAAAAGCTGATTCATCACGATCAAGTAGGCTTCATCCCGGAGATGCAAGGCTGGTTCAACATAAGCAAGTCCATAAACGTAATCCATCATATAAATGGAACCAAAGACAAAAACCACATGATTATCTCAATAGATGTAGAGAAGGCCTTTGACAAAATTCAACAACCCTTCATGCTAAAAACTCTCAATAAACTAGGTATCGATGGAATGTATCATAAAATGATAAAAGCCATTTATGACAAACCTACAGCCAATATCATACTGAATGGGCAAAAGCTGGAAGAATTCCCTTTGAAATCAGGCACTAGACAAGGATGCCCACTCTCACCACTTCTATTCAATATAGCATTGGAACTTGTAGCCAGAGCAATCAGGCAAGAAAGAGAAATAAAGGGTATTCAATTAGTAAAGGAGGAAGTCAAACTGTCTCTATTTGCAGATGACATGATCGTATATTTAGAAGACCCCATCTTCTCAGCCCAAAATCTTCTCAAACTGATAAGCAACTTCAGCAAAGTCTCAGGATGCAAAATCAATGTGCAGAAATCACAAGCATTCCTATATACCAATAACACAAACAGAGAGCCAAATCAAGAGTGAACTCTCATTCACAATTGCTACAAAGAGAATAAAAAACCTAGAAATACAACTAACAAGGGATGTGAAGGACGTCTTCAAGGAGAACTACAAACAACTGCTCAACGAAATAAGAGGACACAAACAGATGGAAAAACATTCCATGCTCATGGTTAGAAAGAATCAATATTGTGAAAACAGCCATACTGCCCAAAGTAATTTATAGATTCAATGCTATCCCCATCAAACTACCAATGACCTTCTTCAAAGAACTGGAAAAAACCACTTTAAACTTCATATGGAATCACAAGAGACCTCGCATAGTGAAGACAATCCTAAGCAGAAAGAACAAAGCTGGAGGCATCACACTACCTGGCTTTAAACTATACTACAAGGCTACAGTAATCAAAACAGCATGGTACTGGTACCAAAAACAGATATACAGACCAATGGAACAGAACAGAGGCCTTGGAGGCAACGCCACACATCTACAACTATCTGATCTTTGACAAACCTGACAAAAACAAGCAATGGGGAAAGGATTCCCTGTTTCATAAATGGTGTTGGGAAAACTGGCTAACCATGTGCAGAAAGCAGAAACTGGACCCCTTCCTGACACCTTACACTAAAATTAACTCCAGATAGATTAAAGATTTAAACATAAAACTTAACACCATAAAAACACTAGAAGAAGACCTAGGCAAAACCATTCAGGACATAGGTGTGGGCAAGGACTTCATGACTAAAACACCAAAAGCAATAGCAACAAAAGCCAAGATAGACAAATGGGATTTAATTAAAATTCAGAGCTTCTGTACAGCAAAAGAAACCATCATTAAAGCTAACCGGCAACCAACAGAATGGGAAAAATTTTCACAGTCTACCCATCTGATAAAGGGCTAATATCCAGAATCTACAAAGAACTAAAACAGATATACAAGAAAAAAACAAACAACCCCATTCAAAAGGGGGGGAAGGATATGAACAGATACTTTACAAAAGAAGACATATACGAGGCCAACAAACATGAAAAAATGCTCATCATCACTGGTCATTAGAGAAATGCAAATCAAAACCACATTGAGATACCATCTCATGCCAGTTAGAATGGTGATCATTAAAAAATCTGGAGACAACATATGCCGGAGAGGATGTGGAGAAATAGGAACACTCTCATACAGTTGGTGGGATTGTAAATTAGTTCACCCACTGTGGAAGACAGTGTGGTGTTTTCTCAAGGATCCAGAAATAGAAATTCCATTTGACCCAGCAATCCCCTTACTGGGTATATACCCAAAGAACTATAAATTGTTCTATTATAAAGACACATGCACACGTATGTTCATTGCAGCCCTGTTTACAATAGCTAAGATCTGGAACCAACCCAAATGCCCATCGATGATAGACTGAACAACGAAAATGTGGCACATATACACCATGGAATACTATGCAGCCATAAAAAATGATGAGTTCGTGTCCTTTGTAGGGACTTGGATGAATCTGGAAACCATCATTATCAGCAAACTGACACAAGAACAGAAAACTAAACACCACACGTTCTTACTCATAGGCAGGTGTTGAACAATGAGAACACTGGACTCAGGGAGAAGAGCAGCACACAATGGGGGCAGTTGGTGTGGGCTAGGGGAGGAACAGCGGGGGGTGGGAAGGGCGGGGAGGGATAACATGGGGAGAAATGCCAGATATAGTATGCAACAACCCTGCATGACGTGCGTATGTACCCCAGAACCTAAAGTAAAATTTTAAAAAAAGAACCTATTGGGGAACATCACACACTGAGGCCTGTCAGGGGGTGGGGAACAAAGGGAGGGAGAGCATTAGGACAAATACCTAGTGCATGCAGCACTTAAACCCTAGATAATGGTTGGTAGGTGCAGCAAACCACCATGGCACATGAATACCTATGTAACAAACCTGCACATTCTGCACATGTGTCTCAGAATTTGAAGTAAAATAAAAAATAAATAGAAATAAAATAAAAAGAACTGCATTCCAGCCTGGGCAATAGAGCAAGAATCCTGTTCTCTCTCCCTGTTTTTCTTTCTCTTTCTTTCTTTCTCTCATAAAAAAAAAAAAAAAATGAAGTAAAAGGATGAAAAGAAAAAAAAAAAAGCTTTGCATTAAACTCCTTCTGAAGATAGAGCATCAGAACTTTCATTGCCTCATTCCAATTGCTGTCTGGTACAAATCAGATCCAGAAAGGCATAGACTATTTCAGGACATTAATTGATAGCAAGTTCACTACTCATTGGGTTTTAACAGGTTATCAACTGCATTAGAATAAGCAGAGCAAAGTCCCCAGTAATCCCAGTGTTGATGAATCAGTAAAAAAAAAAAAAAAAAAAAAAAGAAAGAAAAAGAACCTATTAAATAAATAAATAAAAATAAGTAAAAGAGCATAAATGGATTATGTGTAACACAAAGAGTAAATGCTTGAGGGGATGGATACCCCATTTTCCATGATATGATTATTATACATTGCATGCCTGTATCAAAACTTCTCATGTACTACATAAATATATACACCTACTATGTACCCACAAAAATTAAAAATTAATAAAGAAGCAGTAGAATAAGATAATTTAGGGAAACCCTCAACTTACAGATTTCTAACTTGTCTTTAGGCAACTAATCAGAATTAATGACATACATCTTACTATTATGTTAATTAATGCTTCCTTTTTTTCTGAAGATTCATCTTTCTTCATTTTAATACCAAAGGGAAATGGTTTGCTTAAGAGAGACCTAAAGAACTGAATACCTATACCTATCCTTTTAGAGGCCAAAAAGGTTCCATATATATATTTCCCCTGTTTACCTGGAATTCCGGTCCATTCCTTTAATTACTATCTGCAACTCAAATTCTCATGGGGAAGTTAAGCATTTAAGCTGCTATTAAGTGCTTATATTTTCATGAATAAATTTATTCATGCAGCCTGTTTATATGTGAACATATTTTACCAAAATTCAAATAGTCCTGAGGGTTAGAAAGAAAAATTGAAAACTTAGCCCTCTTCCCTGAAAAAATAATTCTCAAAGTTTCATATGCAAACTTATGTACACACACAAACATATTTTTACATAAACGTGGCCATATTGGCTGGGTGTGGTGGCTCACACCTGTAATCCCAGCACTTTGGGAGGCTGAGGCTGGTGGATCACAAGATCAGGAGTTCGAGACCAGCCGAGCCAATGTGGTGAAATACTGTCTCTACTAAAAGTACAAAAATTAGCTGGGCATGGTAGCTAGGACTAAAAAGTTAGTCCTAGCTACTCAGAAGGCTGAGACAGGAGAATCGCTTGAATCTGGGAGGTGGAGGTTGCAGTAAGCCAAGATCATGCCACTGCACTCCAGCCTGGGCGACACAGGGAGACTCGGTCTCAAAAAAAAAAAAAGTAAAATAAAAAATAAATAAATAAATGTGGCCATACTATATACTTGTTGTTTTTTCATGTATTTTTTTACATACAATGTATTTTGATGGTCTTTTTGTGTTTGTGCCTTTAGGGTCTCTCTTTTTTCATGGCAGCATAGTGATGATGATTTATTTAACCACTTTTCTTCATGGTGAACATACATTTTATTTCAAATTGTTTGTTATTACAGAGTAGTGAAATCAGTGTTCTTGTGTACATGTCCTTGTTATGTGGGTGAGTACACGTAGAATAAATTTACATAATCCAAACATGAAGCTGTAGTACTACTACTTACTGCATTTATAATCTGATAATTATATTCAATTGTCCTCCCAAAACATTTTATCAATTTAGAATCCCATTATGTTTGTTAGGAATTTGGCAAGTAACAAAAAATCCTAATGAAAAATAATTTAAATAAATGAAAGTTTATTTTTCTTACAAAACAGGGGGTGTGGGGGTGCTTGTTCAATGGCTTAAAAATATCATAGCTGCATATCTGAGTTCCTTGGCCTTTCCTCTATGATGACAAGATGGCTGCCATTGCCCATGGCATCATGTCTATATTCAAAATACAATACAGCAGAGAAGGGAGGCATCTACTACAACTCTTTCTTACTATACTTAGTTTCTCATACACCTCCACAGCATGTTTATTACCTATTGTTTATTAGATCTCCAAAGCATTTTACTTATTATATTGGTGTCATATTAACACTACAGTTGCAAATAAATATGGGAAAATGAGTATTCATATTTCTCATCTCTAAAGTTAGGCAGAGCTGGGTGCGGTGGCTCACACCTGTAATCCCAGCACTTTGGGAGGCTGAAGTGGGCGGATTACTTGAGGTCAGGAGTTTGAGGCTAGCCTGGCCGACATGGTGAAAACTCATCTCTGCTAAAAATGTAAAAATTAGCTGGTCATGGTCCTGGGTGCCTGTAGTCCCAGCTACTTGGGAGGGTGAGGCAGGAGAACCACTTGAATCCAGGAGGTGGAGGTTGCAGTAAGCTGACATCCCACCACTGCACTCTAACCTGGGCAACAGAGCGAGACACCTCTTAATAAAAATGAATACATACATACATACATAAAATTAGGCAGTCAAGGCAAAAAGTAGTGAGGTAACAAAATATCAATGTTTTTTTAAGTTCACAAAAATGTCTGAAAATGCCCATTTTATGGGATTGTTGTCAACATTAGAAAATCAAGTTTTCTTACTAATTTTATGAGTTACAAAGATATATCTGATTGTTAAATTTTCATTTGTCTGGTAATCTATGTAGTTGAGCATCTTTTTTGTTAAAAAGTTTTTCATCATTTGTAATCCTCTTCTATGAATTTCTAATTTATACCAACTGTTCATAAATTGCTCATCTAAGTATATTAAGGAGTAGGTTTACAGAAAAAGGTATGACATAGGGGTGTTAAGTCCCTGAGTTAAGAGAAAAGATAACCAAACAGGAAGAACCATGATCTGGAAGATAGGATACTAAATATAAACCTCAAGAACTTCCTTAATTTCTTTAGATCTGTAATTACATTAAAGAAAATATAACTTACCCTGGCAACCTCATATCCCCAGAGGTAGTGCATAAATACAATGGCATTCCAAAATGCTTTGATAAAATCGATAGCAAGGTCAGAAGTCCCATACTTGGCTGATCTTCAGAGTTACTTAAAGAACATATTCATTGTTCCTGTTCCCTAATTCTGAATGTTTTATTTCAGTAGATCTTTAATGAGCTTTGGGATTTGTATTTGTTTGTATTTTTTGTTTGTTTTTATTTTTATTGTTTCCTAGCAGAGCCCACAGTTGATTCCAATGTTTAGCAGCCATCAGGTGGGTAGGTAGAGGTGCATCATCAGCCTACATGGGGTGGGTTCTCTCCATGGTCCTGAAAGTAAAGATCTATAAAAACAAATGCAGGGAAGCTGATTTCAACAAAACTCACATTAGAAATAAATACTTTTGTTCTAATCAACAGAACCAATAAATTACAATGTCGATAAACTCAGAGTGTACATTTTATAGGTTAATGAGCAAATTATATACATTAAATATTGCTATCTATTTAGAACAAACCTTAATCTCTGATAGAACTGAATCTCCAGGGCAATTTGCTGCTTTTAATAAATGTAATTTTTTCACTTTATGTATTACCTTGAGGGAAATTCTGAATGATGTCAAAAAAAATTAGAAAATCCATACATCAATCTTTGGGAAAATTCAATAGGAATGTTGAGGGATTTACTGGCCTAATCTGCCAGCAAGTCAAAAGGCTAGCTATGTTTAAGAATTGGGAAAACTAGGCCAGGCATGGTGGCTCATGCCTGTAATCCTAGTACTTTGGGTGGTAGAGGTGGTGGATCTTCTCAGGTCAGGAGTTCAAGACCAGCCTGACCAACACAGTGAAACCCCATCTCTACTAAAAATACAAAAATTAGCTGGGTATGGTGGTAGGGGCCTGTAATCCCAGCTACTCAGGAGGCTGAAGCAGAAGAATCACTTGAACCCAGGAGCCCAGGAGGCAGAGTTTGCAGTTAGCCAAGATAGTGCCATTGCACTCCAGCCTGGGCCACAGAGTGAGACTCTCTCTCAGAAAAAAAAAAAAAAAAAAAAAAAAAAAAAGAATTAGGGAAACCAGACTCCTAGGCTCCACCTCTTAATGAAGTTAGCTTCAAAGCCACATTGCAAAATATGAAAGAAATTAGTGCAGCTGTGTTTGAAAGCAATCTCCCTCATGCTGTGATATTACTTTATTATTGTAAATGAGTGAAGTGGAAAAGAGAAAGTTTAGTTCGGTTTATTCTTTTTTTGTGTATTATGTGGCCTTATTTATTTTTGATCCTATGACTTTTCTGTGAAGAGATATTTTAGTTGTAAGTTTATATATAAGGAAACTAAAGTATAGGAAAAAGTCAGTGTATTACCACTCCCCATCACTAAATAGAAAATTCCCACTGATGTATCTGTCCTAAACTGTTTGGCATCATAGTGAAAGAATCTGAATTGTTTAAATGAGAGGTGATCAAAAAGTGTTTTGGAGGGATCAGAAAGGAAGAGCAGATGGATAATTAAGAAAACAATCTGCTCATTTCAAGATTTGCCTAGAATCTGCCCTGTTTGTTTAACATAAAGTATTATTGATTGGGTGGAAACTAGACATCTACTAAAACACAGAGAATAGGGTTCTGCATACCAAAATTAATGCATCAATGTAGTACAGCCAAATTTACTGAGTAACTTGTTGAATACAAGTGCTCAACAAACAGGTGTCTGCCAGTGTCCTCACATTGAAAGTATAAAATACACAAATAACTGGTATGTTTTATTTATACTGTTTTATATATAAATAAAATAGTCTTTCTCTTTCTCTCTCTCTCAGAGAAAATTCATATATCCATCTCATCTCTTGGAGAGAGAGAGAGAGAGAGAAAGAGAGAGAGAAGGGTCATTTTTAGGTAAGTCAGGTGGATATGTTTTTAATTACAGGCCTCAATAGTCCAGTAATGTAGATATAAGGATTGGCTTAGCTTGTGTGCAATGTATCTTCACTGGATGATTTTCACTCTTTCCACCCACCAATCATTTTCCCACCCCACCTCTACCACAAACTAACTTTCTTACCTGTGTGTTCACCCTCATGGCCTGACATTATTCAATTTATCAAACCACAAATTAACTTTCTTACCTGTGTGTTCACCTTTATGGCCTGACATTATTCAATTTATCAAACCAGAGAGGAACTATATAAGAAAAAGTATCTCTCTTCAAAAAAAAACAAAGTAATATATTAGAAACTTGAGTTACAAAGTCGTTAGTATCAGCCTCAAAGATCTGAAGGCTTAGGGTTTATAAGGAAGTTAAGAAATAATATATTGTTTCAATAAAAATTTCATGTCCAAATAAGAATTGACTTTTCTCAGAATGTATTTGCTCTCAGTGGACTCAGATGTTGAAATAAGTCCATCTGGGGAGGGGGGTCACAGAGACCTTAGCAGCTTACAAATGCTAATGACATGATTGACCAGAAGGTCTTTGCTGTGAAGTCACCTGGATATGTATGCTATGAGAAAAATAAGTGGTTTGCTTTCAATTTTAAAATGGTTTGTCCACAATAACAAATGCCATAATTAGGATATAGTTCCTCAGATCACAAGGGCAAGGTAAAATATAAATCTTTTATTTGCTATGCCAAAGAGGGAGATTAATGATAGAAATTTTGGGTCTTGCCAGAAAGGCCAGAGTGATGTTTGAAGGGAAGAGATCATAGAGTTCCCTTCTGTGATATTGTCAGGAGCCAAAATCACATTGAACACATGGACACTTCAATACCACAGGGACCTAACTATTCTAATTATTAGGCAATGGAAGCAAATTAATAGAAACTGCATTAGAAAAGAAAGATAATTTATTTTTAGTCATGGGAACTGTCTAATGTCACTTGGGAATGGAATTACTTAGGGAAACAAATGAAATTGAATATGGTAGCTTTATGATATAAGTTTAATTTGTGCCTATAATTTAAGTGAGTTGACTGATAGCCAAGCTTATTTAGTCAGTCGGGCACACAAAACAGCTTGAATGGCAATTGGTCAATTTTCCCACATCACCCTTGTTCAAAACGGGATCCTATTTGGGGTCCCTAAGTCTCCCTTTTACAACTCACCAAATTCATTTGGTGCTACATTTTGTGGATGCAATTAACTAGCATTAGAAAACCCTGATTAAAGCGTTATGATTAATTCAAGCACATTCATTTCCACTTCATCAGTTCTGTTCATTTGAAGCTGTGCTCAGTGCCTCTTTTTAGATACTGCTTCTTTATTTAAGTAAAAAAAAAAAAAAAAAAATCAAAATGTCTTTTCTATGCCAATAGCAAAGAGGGGGAAAACTGGGGTGCTGTAGGGTTGTATTTTGATCTATTTGCAGGTTCTTCCAGATCTGGTAGCCTATAAATTTATTTATGCTAAGAGTATTTTTAGACTTGAGTGTTATATTCGATGTGGATTTCAAAGGAACTTTAAGGAGCACATTTCTCTCTCATTTAAGTATCAAGTATCAAAATGGTATTTGATGTCCAAGGAACTTATAAAGCATCTATTTTCCTTTGAGCTTAGAGGTTCATAATTTTCCACTATTGAAAAAGACTTAAAGTCTCAATTTCTATATTTTCTTCACAAGTGTTCTCTCCTCCACTTTGACTGCTTTCCCTCTAAGTTCTCCCCTCTTTTTTAATGTTCTTTTTTTCTGTTTTCATATTCCTTGGGCTTCTTCATTAAAATCATCCTGTGCCTGCTCACTGCTGTCTATTCCTGATGAAGAAGAGGAACTTGTCTACTGGATAAAACTGAGGATTTAACTGAAAATGCCTTTGATGAGCTGACCTATAGGGCAACAAAGTAACAGAAAATGGGTTCATTCCCTGATAAATGCGTGGGGATAGGGGCGTTTCAGCCACACATCCTCACATATATTAATTCCTTACAGGTTTTTCTACTTCATTGTGCCCTGGTGAGCCACATTTAGGTTGGCACTTGTTTGTTTCATTCTTTCCAAATATGGCATTTTTAGAAGCCAGTAACTGACAATGTCATGAACATTACGCTCAGGGCATTTTTCACATCAAAAAATTATTCACTCATAATTTATTCTTCCTGATATTACCTTTAAATCCCCTTTTTGGTCAGGAGGTCCTCAAATGATTAAGGGAGACAATTACTTCAGAGAAATGGCTGACTTGAAAGCTGCTTCAGTCATGACCACATGCCCTGGTATGTGTTCCTAACCGTCTAGAACATTTTTGTAAATAAATAACTATTTTATTCTGTTGGCATTGTGTAAGTTTCTCCTATTTCCAGAAATCAAAACAAAATATGAAAGGAAAACAGGTTGAACCTATCGAAACCATAAAATTCACTGGGATAAGCCATTTGAAAGTGATTTCACAAAAGGAAATTTGGATACATGCTTCAACAAAAGGCATGGGTAGTACATGCTTGTATAAGTGCGGGCATGAGGGCAAGGTATTTCCAAAGAGTTTCATTATGTAAAAGTCTATTGTCAAACAAAACATATTTTCCATAATTCATGCACCAATTTTTTTTTTAAGTTCAGGGGTACAAGTACAGGTTTGTTACACAGGCAAACTTGTGTCATGGGGATTTGTTGTACAGATTATTTCACCACCCAGGTATTAAGCCCAGTACCCATTAGTTATTTTTCTGATCTTTTCCCTCCTCTTACCCTCCACCCTCTGAAAGGCCCGAGTGTGGGTTGTCCCAGATGTCTGAGAGTACTGTGTATCCATAAAAAAGAGGTTCTTTGCAGGGACATGGATGCAGCTGGAGGCCATTATCTTTAGCAAACTAACACAGAAACACAAAACCAGATACTGCATGTTCTCACTTACGAGTGGGAGCTAAATACACCAGTATTTTTTATGCCACTGAATGCTTTCAGTGGGTGATAATGTACATGGTGAAATTTTAAGGTGTTCAGATGGGCCTGTTGAATCTCTCAGTAGAAGGCTATTGCATCCCAGATCACCTGTGTTTAGGCTCTTGGAAAAAAGCAAACATTTTAATTATGGTAAGGCACAACATTATCAAAGAGGTAATATTATTATATAATTTTATTTTATAGTATTATAATGTATAGTATATAACATATAAAAATATATATATATATATATGAACTACCTAGAATATATTCATCTGATTAATCAATCATTATTAATTCCCATGCAGGAGTGAGTTTGTGGAAGGGAGAACATTGGACTAAAAGATAAACAACTTAGATATAAGTCCAAACCCTGCCTCTTAACTCTCCAAATGTCTTGAGTTAACATAATTATCCTTTATGAATATCAACATCCCTATTGGAAAAATAGAGATGCATAAGATAAACTTTGAGTCCCTATGAGAATGGTTGTTGAGATCTAATGAGATGATGACTGCGGATGAATTTTGTAAAAGTATAAATAATTTTATCTCACATGAGGGTTAGATTCCAAAATCAATACATGAAATGGAAATCAGTTAAAAATCAAAATTACATGTGATTTTAAATGTTATTTAAATATCCCTTAAAGTAAAGGGTTGCCAAATGTCACAAATATAAACATACTGAATGAAAAGTATTTGTTGTTTATCTGCAATTCAAAGTTAACAAGATGTCATCACGGGTGGTGATGGGTGGAGGTGGCCTCACCAGGGACCCCTCCCTTCTGCCCAGGAATCTGTCTGCCTCCTGCCATTCATGTCACTGGGGGCAGGGCTCCTCTGGACTTTGCTTTGAGATTAGCTGGTACCAACAGCAAGGAGAAGGCAGGTAGTGGTAGCAGGTGCTTACCAGCCTGATGACAGGGAGGCCTTCCTGGACCCCCAAGGGTGCAGGGATGCCTCAGTTTCAGCCACAGTTTGGGCAGCTGCAGCTGCACCCTGGAGGGCAGGAGTCCTGCCTGCTTCCTGACTGCCAGGGGCACAGGGAGGCTTATATCTATAGCCACAACTTGGGTGGCTGCAGCCTTACCTTGGAGGGCAAGGCTCCTACCTGTTCTTTGGAGCAGGAGGCCTGGTCCACAGCCAGAAAGGCGGAGGATACCACTTTTCCCCTGCTCCCACTGGCTCCAAGGAGCTTGCAGCCCTGGCAGCGCCTACCTGCTGCAGCCAGCATAATGGCTTGACAGACCATCTGGAGCAGCTGCTGCCATTATGGTGACCACAGAAATGAGCAATAGTTTGGTAGATTCAGTTAGGGAGGATCACATCAGAGTACCCAATATAAACAAATTTCCCTTATGCAGACATCAGGGCTGGAAATGTAGGCGGAAAGGGTAAAGAATTGTTACCAAAATGCGTTGGATCTAAGTCCTGCTGCTCACTGCATAGACAGCTGATCACTGAAACAAGTATTGCCAGGGAAAAAGGCTTTATTCAGATGCTGTAGCAGAGGAGATAGGAAATAGGTCTGAAATCCATCTCCCTGATGGACTAAAAGTGTGTAGCCCTGAGAAACTATCTACTACAAAAACCACTCTTGATTGTTAAACCGTGTTTTACCCAACATGGTTTCATTCTCCTGTTGCTGCAATCCATTTTATTTCTTTTTATGAAGAAAGCAAATTCAATCTAAATTTGTTTACCAGCCACTTCTACTGGCTAAGGCAGAAATGATAGGGTGGAAAGTGAGATATTTGATAATATGTTTCCATTTCCTTATATATTTTTCTAAAAGACATGTATTCAAATACATTTTAAAACTATTTTTTTAAATATATATTTTATTGTGTTTTAGGTTTTGGGGTACATGTGAAGAACATGCAAGATTGTTGCATAGGTACATATATGGCAATGTGGTTTGCTGCCTTCCTCCCCATCACCTATATCTGGCATTTCTCCCCATGTTATCCCTCCCCAACTCCCCACCCCCTGCTGGCCCTCCCCTCTGTTTAGGTGGGTGTTGAACAATGAAAACTATTTATTTTATTTTCATTTTTTGTTAGAGACAGGGTCACCCAGGCTGGAGTGCAATGGTGTGAGCCTAGCTAACTTTAGCCTCAAACTCCTGGGCTTAGAAGATCCTCCTTCCTCAGCTTCCTGAGTAATTTGAACAATATGCATGTGCCACCAGGCCTGGCTGATTTCTTTTCTTTTCTCTTTTCTTTTCTTTTCCTTTCCTTTCCCTTTCTTTCTTTCCCTCCCTCCCCCATTTCTTTCCCTTCCTTCCTTCCTTCCCTTTTCTTTTTCTTTCTTACCTCCCTCCTTCCTTCCTTCTTTCCTTCCTTCCTTCCTTCTCCTTCCTTCCTTCCTTCCTTCCTTCCTTCCTTCCTTCCTTCCTTCCTTCCTTTCTTTCTTTCTTTCTCTCTTTCTCTCTTTCTCTCTCTCTCTCTCTCTCTCTCTCTCTCTCTCTCTCTCACTATGTTATGTAGGCTGCTCTCAAAGTCCTGGCATCAAGCAGTCCTCCCGCTTCAGACTCCCAAAATCCTGGGATTACAGGTGTGAGCAACCATGCCCAGCCTAAAACTATTTTTAAAGCGGCCCATTGTGCTCACCAAAAAGTCAAAAGAAACTCAAATGACCAAGTCCAGTGGTGAATCGAGGAAGCCTAGAAGCCTTGATCAAGTTCCCCATTCCCATTGCTTAGCCTGTTAATACCTGTGCCCTATCTACACATGTCCATCTTTCTCAATCACATGTACACTAAAATACTTATACAATCTTACAACACATAAGGACATTTGGGTCAATGATGGACCACATAGATAATGGAGGTCCCATAATATCATAATAGAGCTGAAAAATTCCTGTCACAGTGGTAATGTCGAAGAGCAATGCAGTGGTTCTGTGGCAAACAAATCTGTGCTGCCAGTCATATAAAAGTGTAGCACATACAATTATGTATAATGCATGATAATTGATAATGATAATAAATGATTATATGACTGGTTCATGTATTTACTATACTAAACTTTTAGAATGTACTCCTACTTGTAAAAAAAGTTAACTGTAGGTATTCTATAAGAAGGCATTGTTTATAATTAATTTTCTGGTTAAAGTTTTAAAGGGTAATTTAATTCTCCTTACTTGCAAGTTTAAGAGTTTAATTTGTGGAGCATCTGTCCATCTTAAAAATTATGGCTAAACAGTAGTTTCAATGTGTATAACAATGATTTGTATTTGGGTATCAGGACAAATCAATGAGGTAAATATGTTTGTGAAAAGCATATCTACAGTTCCAGGATGACTTTATTCTAATAAAAATGTTTTACATCCAGAGATTGATGGTAACAGTAACAATAATGTTTGAATAAGTTTAGAGATCAAATGTACATCAGGATGATAGTTAATAAAATTGTATGATATTTGAGATTTTTGTTAAATATAGATTTTTCACAAAAATAGTTTTTTAAAAAAGAAGGCATTGTTATCATAGAAAATGACAGTGTCATGCATGTTATTGTCCTGAAGACTTTCTAGTGAGACAGTAATGAGGAGTGGGAAAGTTGGGCAGTGGGACACATTAATATTGATGATCCTGATCCCATGTAGGCCTAGGTTAATGTGTGTGTGTGTGTGTGTGTGTGTGTGTGTGTGTGTGTGTGTCATACTTTTTAACCAAAAAGTTTAAAAATTAAAATAATAAATTCTTAAACAATAGAATAAGAGTATAAAGAATTTTTTGTAGAGCTGCACATTGGATTTGATTTTAAGCTGTTTTAAAAAAGTCAAAAAGTTAAAAACAAAGTTTATAAAGTAAAACAATTACAGTAAGCCAACGTTAGCTTTTTATATAAATTCTACTTTTATTTTAGATTCGAGGGAACATGTGCAGGGTTGTTATATGGTTATATTGTGTAATCCCAAAGTTTGAGGTACAAATGATCTTGTCACCCAGGTAGTGAACATAGTATCCAATAGGTAGTTTTTCAGGCCTTCCCTTCCTCCTTCTTTCCTGTTTCTAGTACGTTTCACTGTCTGTTGTTCCCATCTTTATGTCCACTTGTACCCAATGTTAAGCTTCTACTTATAAGTGAGAACATGCAGTATTTGGTTTTCTGTTCCTGCAGTAATATGCTGAGGATAATGCCATCTAGCTATATTCATATGGCTGCAAAGTACATGCTTTTGTTCCTTTATATGGCTGCATAGTATTCCATGGTGTATATGTACCACATTGTCTTTATGCAGTCCACCACTGATGGGCATCTAGATTGATTCTGTTTTTGCTATTGTAAAGAGTGTTGTGATGAATATATGAGCACATGTGTCCTTTTGCTAGGATTATTTATTTTCCTTTGGATATACACCCAGCAGTCCCATCGAGTGGTAGTTCTAAGCTCTTTGAGAAATCTGCAAACTGTTTTCCACAGTGGCTGAACTAATTATTTTATCATAAATTATTTTGCAAATTAATACAAGTCCAGAGTTCATCACTGTGTGTATTTTAGTTCTTTCAATCTGCTATTAAAAAATACCATAGATTGGGTGACTTATAAACAACAGTACTTTATTTCTTATATTTCTGGAGGCTGGAAAGTCCAATGTCAAGGTGCCAACAAAGTCAGTGTCTGGTAAATGCTCATTTCCTTCATAGATGGCACCTTCTCATTGTAATTTTATACGGCAGAGAGGATAAGGGATCTTTTTCAGACCTCTCTAATACAAACACTAATCCCATTCATGAAGGCATGGGCTACTCACCTAACCTCCTCCAAAAAGGCCCCACCTCTGATGCCATCATCTCAGAGTTTAGGATTTCAGTATATGAATTTGAGGGTTACACAAACATTCACACTATAGCTCTGAGAATACTTAAGAAACCTTCATAAAATGACATTATGGTGTCATTTATTTTCTTGTTTAAACAATGGTTAAGGAAAGTATTAGGTAGCCTTCAGTTCTCCCAAGCAGTTGAGAAAGTATATTGTATATTGTGCATATACTGAAATATTCTTCCAACTTTCTTGTTGCTCACTCTATCAGTTACTAAAAATAGAGTACAAGGAGTTCTAATTGTAGTTGGAATTGCTATCATCTTTTCCACTATTCCACTGTTAAGTTTGTTGTATCAAAATCAGTATCTTTTTTGGCAAAAGCATTAGAAATTCAAAATTATTCTGAATTTCTCTCATTGCCTTAGTTTCACTGGTTTTAAGCATATACTTAAAATATTATATTTAACAATTTATGTTTCTTGTTGCAAGTGAAATTATTAATTTGAGATAAAAGAAGCAACTAGAGGAATCACCACACTGCCCTCCACAATGGTTGAACTAATTTACACTCCCACCAACAGTGTAGAAGCATTCCTATTTCTCCACATCCTCTCCAGCATCTGTTGTCTCCAGACTTTTAATGATCATAATTCTAACTGTCGTGAAATGTTATCTCAGTGTGGTTTTGATTTGCATTCTCTAATGACCAGTGATGATGAACATTTTTCGTTTGTTTGTTGGCCGCATAAATGTCTTCTTTTGAAAAGTGTCTGTTCATGTCCTTCACCCACTTTTTAATGGGGTTGTTTGTTTTTGTGCTATAAATTTGTTTTAGTTCTTCATAGATTCTGGATATTAGCCCTTTGTCAGATGAGTAGATTGCAAAAATTTTTTCCCATTCTTTTGGTAGGCAGTTCACTCTAATGATTGTTTCTTTCGCTGTGCAGAAGCTCTTAAGTTTAATTAGATCCCATTTGTCTATTTTGGCTTTTGTTGCCATTGCTTTTGGTGTTTTAGTCATGAAGTCCTTGCCCATGCCTATGTTCTGAATGGTTTTGCCTAGGTTTTCTTCTAGGGTTTTTATGGTATTAGGTCTTATGTTTAAGTCTTTAATCCATCTGGAGTTAATTTTAGTTTAAGGTATCAGGAAGGGGTCCAGTTTCTGCTTTCTGCACATGGCTAGCCAGTTTTCCCAACATCATTTATTAAAAAAAAGAGTCCTTTCCCCATTGCTTGTTTTTGTCAAGTTTGTCAAAGATCAGATGGTTGTACATGTGTGGCATTACTTCTGAGGCCTCTGTTCTGTTCCATTGGTCTATATGTCTGTTTTGGTACCAGTACCATGCTGTTTTGATTACTGTAGCCTTGTAGTTTGAATTCAGGTAGCGTGATGTCTCCAGCTTTATTCTTTTTGCTTATAATTGTCTTGTCTATGCGGGGTCTTTTTTTGTTCCATATGAAATTTAAGGTGTTTTTTTCCAGTTCTGTGAAGAAAGTCAATGGTAGCTTGATGGGGATAGCATTTAATCTATAAATTCCTTTGAGCAGTATGGCCATTTTCATGATATTGATTCTTCCTAACCATGAGCATGGAATGTTTTTCCATCTGTTTGTGTCCTCTCTTATTTCCTTCTGCAGTGGTTTGTAGTTCTCCTTGAAGAGGTCCTTGACATCCTTTGTTAGTTGTATTCTTAGGTATTTTATTCTCTTGGTAGCAATTCTGAATGGGATTTCACTCTTGATTTGGCTCTCTGTCTGTTATTGGTATATAGAACCTAAGTGTGATTTTGTATCCTGAGACTTCGCTGAAGTTGCTTATCATCTTAAGGAGATTTTGGGCTGAGATGATGGAGTCTTCGAAATACATGATCATGTCATTTGCAAATAGATTGACCCAGCAATCCCATTACTGGGCTTATACCCAAAGGATTATAAATTGTTGTATTATAAAGATACATGCACATGTATGTTCATTGAGGCACTGTTTACAATAACAAAGACCTGGAAGCAACCCAAATGCCCATCAATGCTAGACTGGATAAAGAAAATGTGACACATATACACCATGGAATACTGTGCAGCTGTAAAAAAGGTTGAGTTCATGTCCTTTGCAGGGACGTGGATGAATCTGGAAACCATCATTCTCAGCAAACTGACACAAGAACAGAAAACCAAATGCTGAATGTTCTCACTCATAGGCAGGTATTGAACAATGAGAATACATGGACACAGGGAGGGGAACATCACGCCCTGGGGTCTTTTGGGGAGTTGGGAGGCTAGGGGCGGGACAGTAGAGGGTGGGGAGATTAGGGAGGGATAACATAGGGAGAAATACCTAATGTAGGTGATGCGGGGATGAAGGCAGCAGACCACCATGGCATGTGTATACCTATGTAACAATCCTGCAAGATCTGTACATGTACCCCAGAAATTAAAGTATAATTAAAAAAAATTAAAAAATTAAAAAAGAAATAACTAGAAACCTCAATAAATTTGGGGCTTCTTTTGTTGCATGGGAACTGAATTGAGGATAGTCTCTTGTTTGTGAAAAAAACATTTCAATGAATATATAGGAAGTTAAATTGATTTGTGGAACCCTGTGCTTTTTTGTATTTGCAATCAGTACTGAGAGGGAATTAGGCACCTCCAATTTCTAAGGTAGCAAGTAAACTTTTGAGAAACAGCAGTCCTAAAAAATAATAAATGCTGATAAGAATGCAGAGGAAAGGGGCTCTTACACACTGTTGATGGGAATGTAAATTAGTACAACCATTATGGAAATCAGTGTGGAGGTTTCTCAAAAAACTAAAAATAAAACTACCATACAATCTAGCAATCCCAGTACTGGGTATTTATCCAAAGGAAAGAAAATCATTATATCAAAGGTATACCAACACTTCCATATTTATTGTAACACTATTGACAATAGCCAAGATATGGAATTAACCTGAATGTCCATTAGTAGATAAATAGACAAAGAAAATGTCTGTTTACAGTTAAATACTATTCAGTCAACAACAACAAAAAAAGAATAAAATATTTTCGTTTGCAGCAATATGGATGGAAGTGGATGTCATTATGTTAAATGAAATAAGCTCTTCACAGAAAGATAAATATTGCATGTTCTAACTCATGTGAAAGCTAAAACATTTGATCTCTTGGAGCTAGGGAGTAGAATGATAGCAGCCGGAGAGGGTGAGGGGTAAAAAGAGGTGATTAATGGGTACTAATGTACAGGCAGCTAGAAGGAACAAGCTCTAGTGTTGTAGCACAGTAAGGTGGTGATAGTTAATAATATACTGTGTATTTTAAATAGTTAACTATTTTAGTATTTAAATAGTTAAAAAAGAAGGTTTGAAATGTTTCCAACAAAAAGAAATGATAAATGTTTGAGGTGAATGAATACCCATTTCAAATGCCCTGATTTAATTGTTACATAGTATATGCATGTATAAAAATATCACATGCACCCAGTAAATATGCACAAATATTATGTATCTAAATAAACACACACATGAATAAATTAAATAAATAAATCAGCAGTTTTTGCTCATCTATTGCAGTTGATTAGTGATATTAGTGTGTTGGTTTTTGATCAGAATTATGACCTCCCTCACTTTGATTTAATGTAGTACAAACACCACAATGTGTGTGAAGTCACACAAGAATAAAATCCTCTTGTTACTCAGACATGTAAAAGCATTCTGTTTCTTGGGCTTGCATTAGAACCTAAGTGTGGAAACATGAAATTGATCAGTAGAAGAGACATTTTCTTAATTTACTGGCCCATGTATGTGTGGCAAATCCCTATACAAGAGGAAAAAGAAAAGGTCCCTCCAAAAATTATCCCAGTAAAACTTGCAATATTCCTCTGTTTCTTGTGTTACAAAGGCTACCACCAAGTGCTTTGTTTCAGATAAGCCCTTTAGTGCAGAGAAAAGAAAATTTTCTAAACGTCACCTGGAACAGAACTGTTTTGCATGATATTATTTATAACCCTTCCTAGAAAGTATAGTAGTTCCCCCTTATCCTCTGGGGATAAGTTTCAAGACCCCCAGTGACTGTCTGAAACCTCAGATAGTACAAAATCCAATATATGCTATGTTTTTTTAATCTGAAAACTCTGAGATGACTATGAAGTGAGTAATAGGGGAAGAGCATATAAAACATGGATTCAGTGAAAAAAAGGGATGATTCATGTCCTGAACAGGATGGAGCAGGGTAGTAGTGTAAGACTCAGTCATGATACTCAGAATGGCATGTGACTTAAACTTTATGAACGGTTTATTTCTGAAATTTTCTGTTTAATATTTTTAGACCACAGTTTACCAAGGGCAACTGAAACCATGGAAAGCAGAACCACAGATAAAGGGGGAATACTGTAACTGGAATTCCTGATAAAATGTTTGAAAAATTATCTAATAGCTTTTAATAAATAACATTAACAACCTCCTAAAAAATAAAATCTACTAGACTTGATCCAAGATGTCCAAATAAGAACAGCTCTGGAGTGCTGTTTCCAGCAAGAACAATGCAGAGGGTGAATGCCCACCACATTTCCAAACAAATTTTCACTACCCACAAACCAGGAGAATCCCGGGCCAAAAGGCACCATGAGTTTACAGCACGGCGGTTTCAGCCGGTGCCGAGTGGGTGCGCAGAAACTCACACAAGTCTGGGCAACCGTTTCAACTGGTGCCTGGAACGCCTGGGAGACAGAGCCACCCATTCAACTGAAAGGGAGGGGGCAGGGAAAGGGAGCCAGGTGATCTGGAACCACCCCCACAAAACAAGCAGTCTGAATTGCTCTGGATTGAGAGTTTCATGGCAAGCACAGCTGGACCCAGGACAGTCCAGCTCAGTGGGGGAAGGGCAACAACCACTACCGAGGCAGTCCGCCACTACTGAGGCAGTTCACGCAGCATCTGGGCAGAGCCTGTGGCAGCTCAGCAATACCTCTGCTGGCAGACTGTGACTAGACTACTCCGTGCAGGGCAAGGCATCTATGAAAACAGGCAGCAGCACTACAGGAACTTATAAATAAAGCCGACCTTCCTAGGATAGAGCACCTGGGAAAAGAGGCGGTTATGAGTCCCACTGAACAGACTTAAAGGTACCCGCCTAACAACTCTGCATGGAAATATGGAGCTCCCAGCACAGCACTGGAGCTCCTATAAGGGACAGACTGTCCCCTCAAGCAGCTCCCTGACCCTGATATACTCAAAGAGATACCTCATAAAGGAGAGCTCAGGCTGACATCTGGCAGATACCCTTCTGGGACGAAGATAACAGAAGAAGAAACAAGCAGCAACCCTTACTGTTCTGCAGTCCCTATGGGTGATCCCCAGGCAAACAGGGTCTGGAGTGGACCTCCAGCAGTCCTGCAGCAGAGGGGCCTGACTGTTAGAAGGAAAACTAAGAAACAGAAAGAAATAACTTCATCATCAATAAAAAGGACGTCCACCTAGAGACCCCATCCAAAAGTCATCAACTGCATAGACCACAGGTAGATAAAGCCAATAAGATGGGAAGAAACCAGAGCAAAAACAATGAAAACACCAAAACAAGAACGCCTCACCTCCTCCAAAGAATCAAAACTCCTCACCAGCTAGGGATCAAAGATGGATGGAGAATGAATCTGATGAATTGACAGAAACAGGCTTCAGAAGGTGGGTAGTAACAAAGTTCTCTGAGCTAAAAGAACATGTGCTAACCCAATGCAAGGAAACTAAGAACCTGGAAAAAAGGTTAGATGAGATGCTAACTAGAATAAACAGCTTAGAGAAGAATATAAACGACTTGATGGAGCTGAAAAACACAGCATGAGAGCTTCGCGAAGCATACACAAGTTTCAATAGCTGAATCGACCAAGTAGAAGAAAGGATATCAGAAATTGAAGATCAACTAAATGAAATAAAACAAGAAAGCAAGAATAGAGAAAAAAGAGTGAAAAGAAACGAACAAAGCCTCCAAGAAATATGGGATTATGTGAAAAGACCTAATCTACATTTGATAGGTATACCTGAATGTGACAGAGAGAATGAATCCAAGCCGGAAAACACTCTTCAGGATATTGTCCAGGAGAACTTTCCCAACCTAGCAAGGCAGGCCAATATTCAAGTCCAGAAAATACAGAGAACACCACAAAGATATTCCTCAAGAAGAGCAACACTAAGGCACATAATCGTCAGAGTCACCAGGGTTGAAATGAAGCAAAAAGTGTTAAGGGCAGCCAGAGAGAAAGGTTGGGTTACCCACAAAGAAAAGCCCATCAGACTCACAGCATATCTCTTGGCAGAAAGCCTATAAGCCAGAAGAGATTGGGGGCCAATATTCAACATCCTTAAAGAAAAGAACTTTCAACCTAGAATTTCATATTCAACCAAACTAAGCTTCGTAAGTGAAGGAGAAAGAAAATCCTTTATGGACAAGTAATTGCTGGGAGATTTTGTCACCACCAGGCCTGCCTTATAAGAGCTCCTGAAAGAAGCACTAAGCAAGGAAAGGAACAACCAGTACCAGCCACTCCAAAAGCGTGCCAAATGGTAAAGACCATGGACACAATGGGAAAAAATGCGTCAACTAACAGGCAAAACATCCAGCTAGCATCAAAATGGGAGGATCAGATTCACACATAACAATAATAATCTTAAATGTATATGGGCTAGATGCCCCAATCAAAAGACACAGACTGGCAAATTGGATAAAAAGTCAAGACTCATCAGTGTACTATATTCAGGAAACCCATCTCAAGTGCAAGGACACACATAGGCTAAAAATAAAGGGATGGAGGACAATTTATCAAGCAAATGGAGAGCAAAAAAAAGCAGGAGTTGCAATCCTAGTCTCTGATAAAATGGACTTTAAACCAACAAACATCAAAAGAGACAAAGAAGGGCATTACATAATGGTAAAAGGATCAATGCATCAAGAAGAGCTAAGGATCCTAAATATATACATTCCCAATACAAGAGCACCCAGATATGTAAAGCAAGTTCTTAACGACCTCTACAAAGAGACTTAACTCCCACACAGTAATAGTGGGAGACTTTAACACTCCACTGTCAATATTAGATCAACAAGACAGAAAATTAACAAGGATATCCAGGACTTGAACTCAGATCTGGCCCAAGGAGACATAATATATGACATCTACAGAAATCTCCACCCCAAATCCAGAGAATATACATTCTTCTCAGCACTGCATTGCACCTACTCTAAAATTGACCACATAATTGGAAGTAAATCACTCCTCTGCAAATACAAAAGAACAGAATTCATAACAAACAGTCTCTCAGACCACAGGGCAATCAAATTAGAACTCAGAATTAACTCAGAACTGCACAGCTTCATAGAAACTGAACAGCTGGCTCCTGAATGTCAACTGGATAAACAATGAAATGAAGGCAGAAATAAAGATGTTCTTCGAAACCAATCAGAATGAAGACACTACTTACCAGAATCTCTGGGACACCTTTAAAGCAGTGTCAAGACAGAAGTTTTTAGCAATCAATGCCCACATGAGAAGGAAGGAAAGATGTAAAATCGACACCCTATCATCAAAATTGAAAGAGCTAGAGGAGCAAGATCAAGAAAATGCAAACGCTAGCAGAAGACAAGAAATAACTAAGATTAGAGCAGAACTGAAGGAGATAGAGACACAAAAAACTCTTCAAACAATTCATAAATCCAGGAGCTGGTTTTTTGAAAAGATCAACAAAACAGACAGACTGCTAGCCAGATTAATAAAAAAGAAAAGGGAGAAGAATCAAATAGATCCAATAAAAAATGACAAAGAGATTATCACCACGGATTCTACAGAAATACAAACTACAATCAGAGATTACTACAAACAACTCTATGGGCATAAACCAGTAAGCCTGGAAGAAATGGATAAATTCCTGGACACTTGCATCCTCCCAAGCCTAAACCAGGAAGAAGTTGAAACCTTGAATAGACCAATAACAAGGGCTGAATTTGAGGCAGCAATCAATAGCCTACCAACCAAAAAAAGTCCAGATCCAGACAGGTTCACAGCCAAATTCTGCCAGACATACAAAGAGGAGCTGGTACCATTCCTTCTGAAACTATTCCAAACAATCCAAAAAGAGGGAATCCTTCTCAAATCACTTTATGAGACCAACATCATCCTGATACCAAAACCCGGTAGAGACTCAACAAAAAAAGAAAACTTCAGGCCAATATCCATGAAGAGCATCGATGCAAAAATCTTCTATAAAATACTGGCAAACCGATTGCAACAGCACATCAAAAAGCTTATCCATCATGATCAAGTAGCCTTAATTCCAGGGATGCAAGGATGGTTCAACATACGCAAGTCTGTAAGTCCACCACATAAACAGAACCAAAGTCAAAAACCACATGATTATCTCAATAGACGCAGAGAAGGCCTTCGATAAAATTCAACAGCTCTTTATGCTAAAAACTCTCAATAAACTAGGTATCGAAGGAAAATATCTCAAAACAATAAAAGCTATTTGTGACAAACCTACGGCCAATATCATATTGAATGGGCAAAAACTGTAAGCATTCCCTTCAAAATACAGCACTAGACAAGGATGCCCTCTCTCACCACTCCTATTCATTATAGTATTGGAAGTTCTAGCCAAAGCAATTAGGCAAGAAAAAATAAATAAAGGGTATTGAGTTAGGAAAAGAGGAAGTCAAATTGTCTCTATTTGCAGATGACATGATTGTATATTTAGAAGACCCTATCATTTCAGCCCAAAATCTCCTTAAACTGATAAGCAAATTCAGCAAAGTCTCAGGATACAAAATCAATGTGTAGAAATCACAAGCATATCTATACACCAATAGCAGACTAACAGCCAAATCATGAGCAAACTCCCATTCACAATTGCTACAAAGAGAATAAAATACCTAGGAATACAACTAACAAAAGACGTAAAGGACCTCTTCAAGGAGAACTACAAACCACTGCTCAACAAAATAAGAGAGGACACAAACAGATGGAGAAACATTCCTTGCTCATGGTTAGGAAGAATCAATATTGTAAACATGGCCATACTGCCCAAAGTAATTTATAGATTCAACGCTATCCCCATAAAGCTACCAATGACCTTCACAGAACTGGAAAAAACCACCTTAAACTTCATATGGAACCAAAAGAGAGCCCACATAGCCAAGACAATCCTAAGCAAAAAGAACAAAGTTGGAGGCATCATGCTACCTGAATTCAAACTATACTACAACTCTATAGTAATCAAAACAGCATGGTACTGGTACCAAAACAGACATATAGAGCAACAGAACAGAACAGAGGCCCTGGAGGCAATGCCACACATCTGCAACCATCTGATCTTTGACAAACCTGACAAAAACAAGCAATGGGGAAAGGATTTCCTGTTTAATAAATGATGTTGGGAAAACTGGCTAGCTGTGTGCAGAAAGCAGAAACTGGACCCCTTCCTGCTTCCTGACACCTTACACTAACAGTAACTCCAGATGGATTAAAGAGTTAAACATAAAACCTAACACCATGAAAACCCTAGAAGAAAACCTAGGCAAAACCATTCAGGACATAGGCATAGGAAGGACTTCATGACTAAAACACCAAAAGCATTGGCAGCAAAAGCCAAAATAGACAAATGGGACCTAATTAAACTCCAGAGCTTCTGTACAGCAAAAGAAACAATCATTAGAGTGAACCAGCAGCCAACAGAATGGGAAAACATTTTTGCAATCTACCCATCTGACAAAGAGCTAATATCCAGAATCTACAAAGTACTAAAACAGATTTACAAGAAAAAAACAAACAAACCGATCCAAAAGTGGGTGAAGGATATGAACAGATACTTTTCAAAAGAAGACATATACGAGGCCAACAAACATATGAAAAAATGCTCATCATCAGTGATTATTAGAGATATGCAAATCAAAAGCACATTGAGATACCACTTCATGCCAGTTAGAATGGCGATCATTAAAAAATCTGGAGACAACAGATGCTGGAGAGGATGTGGAGAAATAGGATCACTTTTACACTGTTGGTGGGAGTGTAAATTAGTTCAACCATTGTGGAAAACAGTGTGGCGATTCCTCAAGGACCTAGAAATAGAAATTCCATTTGACCCAGCAATCCCATTACTGGGTATACACCCAAAGAACTATAAATCATTCTACTATAAAGACACATACATACATATGTTCATTGCGGCACTGTTTACAATAGCAATGACCTGGAACCAACCCAAATGCACATCAATGATAGACTGGACAAGGAAATTGTGGCATATATACACCATGGAATAGTATGCAGCCATAAAAAATGATGAGTTTGTGTCCTTTGTAAGGACATGGATGAATCTGGAAACCATCATTCTCAGCAAACTGACACAAGAACAGAAAATCAAACACCACATGTTCTCACTCATAGGTGGGTGTCGAACAATGAGAACACATGGACACAGGGAGGGAAGCATCACACACTGGGGTCTGCTGCGGGGGCCCAAGGGAGGGACATTGAGGGGTTGTTGAGTTTGGGGAGGGATAACATGGGGAGAAATGCCAGATGTAGTTGACGGGGGGAATGGAGGCAGCAAACCACATTGCCATGTGTGTACCTATGCAACAATCCTGCATGATCTGCAGATGTACTCCATAACCTAAAGTACAATAAAATAAAAATAAAATAAAATAAAGTCTACCTCATCCCCTCAATTTGTATTGTCTAGGAGTCATAAACCAGATGTTTAAAGATACAGTGGCCTGAAGTGAGCCTGTGAGTTTCTCCTGATAATCTTTGATTGGAGATTCATTTCTTTGCATTGTTTTCCTTATGCCTTTATTAAGAGAGAAATCTTTATATTGGCTTTCTCTGGAGTATCTCCCTTGAGGCCAGCTAGATGTAAGAATTTTTTGTCTGTTTGTAATCAATATATCTGATAAGTTAGCAGGACTTCTGAAGAGGGGGAAATTACATGCATCCAGGAAATTATAAGACTATCAAGGAAAGGCATTTTTTATAGGCACGACTTTAAAGATTTTCTATGCAAAATTGAGAAAGGTGATTCCAAACAGAAGAACACTGTAAATTAATATTGTGATTTTTGCAAGACTTCTACTCATACCACCCCACATTTCAATTAAAATTGGACACCCAGAAAGAGTGCTTGAAATTCCTACAAAAATTTGTGGGAAAAAAGCACCAATTTTAAATTATTCAAATCATTCTCACAAGCTAAATAAATATTTAGTTATTTTAAAGCATATCACTTACACCTGTTTAAATGCACATATTAAAACCCAAATGCTGATAGATTATAATTACTAACTGGCTCAATCAGTATTTGGTAATGTACATTAATTTCAATTATGAGTTCCCAAATAATTCTGCATTAAATGTTTACTTATTATTTGTAGCTCCCAGTCTTGTTTCAAAAATATAATAAAATATTATATTATCTAATGAATTTTTTAATATTAGTATTATTAGAAAGCATCATTTCAAGATTAAGGCTTAGAAACAGAATAAGTATTTTTACATAGAAAAAAATCCACATTACAAAGGACTAATGAGGACTCTTTTCTTTTTTTTTTCTTTTTTTCAGTGGTTTGGCAGAGCCGGTGTGCTCCCTCTGTGACTCTAGCCAAAGATGAGGACTGTTTTTATAGCATAAACATAAACAGTTTAACATAAACTGTTTTTTAAACATAAACAAATTTATGTTTAAAAAATTTATATTAGATCTCAAAACACACTCAATTCAGTTGGTATGTTCCCTTCTCAGTAAATGTGAACTCTAGCATTAGAGTGAAGAAGTAGGAAAAAACTGATAACACTGCTATGGTTTGAATATGTTCCCCAAAATCACGTGTTGGAAACACGATCTTTACTGCAGCAGTGTTGGAAGGTGAGGTCTTTTGGGAGTGCTTTGGGAGCGTTTAGGTCATGAAGGTGCTGACCTCCTACGTGGATTATTACAGCCATAAAAAGGGATTTCAGGGGTGGGTTCTCTCTCTCCTACTAATCTGCTATGTTAGGACAAAATGTTACTCCTCTTGGAGGATGCCACAATACGATACCATCTTGGAACCAGAGACTGAACCTGCCAGCCCCTTGATCATGGACTTCTCAGGCTTCAGAACTGCAAAAACTAAATTTCTGTTGTTTATAAATTACCCAGTCTATAGTATTCTGTTAAAGCAGCCCAAAAAGTACTAAATGGAAAAAAAATACAAATAGCTCACTATTCCTAAGCATCTTTTTCTCCCTCTCCTCAGTGAAAGGCTTTAAAACAAATTATTATATCTAAGTAGATTGTAATCATAACAGCTGCTTCTGCCGCCACCATACAAATCACACAGGTGAAGATTCCTAGTTCAAACAACAGAAGCCTTTTAAACTATGAATCTCAGAGCTGTTTTAGTAAAAGAGACATGTTTTTCAGGAGCAATGAGCATATTTGGGTTTAAATATTATCCTGGAAGCATTTTATTGGCACTAAGTACACATCTGAACATTGAAACTCAAATATGCTAACAGATGTTTGTAAACAAAAGCATTATAGAACCAGATTTCACTTGAGTTAGGAATATGTTTTCCACCATTTTAAAAATAATTTATGTATTTTATAATAGTATTAGATTTACAGAAAAATTGGGAAGATCATACAAAAGCATCCATATATCCCATACCTGGTTCCTTCAATTATTAATATCTGTTAACAGTTAATATGACACATTAGTTACCAATAATGATACCTTATGATTAAACCTTAAATCTTATTATTTTTCACTTAATGTTCTTTTTCTGATCCATTTTCTCATCAAAAATAACACATTTCATCATTATGTCTCCTCTGGCTTTTCTTGGCTGTGACAGTTTCCTTATTTTTGATTACCTTGGAGTTTTGAGGAGTATTGATTAGGTGTTTTATAGAACATACCTCAAGTTGTTTAATACTTAGATTGGGATTATGTGTTTGAGGAAGATAATCACGAAAGGAAAATCCCACTCTTATCATATTAGGGACATAATACTGTCAATATGATTTATCACTGTTGATGTTGACCTTGATCACCTGGCTGAGGTAGTGTTGACAAGTTCATCCACAGTGAAATTTTTCCCCACTTTTCAGATTGTATTCTTTGGAAAGAAGAGACTGCACAGCCCACACTCGAGAAATGGAGAGTTATGTTAGATCTCCTTGAGATTGAAGTATCTAAATAAATTATTTGGAATTCTTCTGCCTAGGAGATTTTTCTTTCTCTCCCATTATTTATTCAAGCAATTGTTTATATGAGTATGAACTCATGAATATTCATTTTATAATTTGAGGTATAATCTAATACTAACTTATTTCATTGCTCATATTGTTCCAGCTTTGGTCATTGGCAACTCTTTAAGTTGCTTTCTGTGTCCCTGTGATATTGGCATAGCCTGATAATTGTGGGGGGCTTTTAGTGCTTCCTAACCTTCTGGCACTACGAAGCACTCAGGACCAGCTTGTATGTTTCTTCTGCCATTGTAATATCAGCCACTTCTCCCAGGAGCTCTGGTTTCTTTTAATAGAGAATATTATTACAAGCCAATATCCATGAATAACATGTGCTGACTTCCACCAGCATGTCCTTTCTTATAGGCCCTTTCAGCTGACAGAACAAGGAAATATATGTACTAACCCATCCTTATATGCATATCTATGAATATTTCTATGTGTAACCAGCTATATCTATATAAGCTAAAGATGAGCTTATGCTGATGTCTCCAACTTTAATCTCCAGCTTTAATTTATTATCTTGTGGATCATTCTAGCCCTGTGATGTCATTTATCTTTAACTTCTAACCCCAAAAGTGAGAAGCCTGAATCCCACTATCCAGCATTCATTTATTTAATTGTTTAATGCCAGTGTACAAGCATAGTGGTATCAGAACTGTTCCACTGGGACAACTGTATCAACCAGGGCATAGTTCTTATGGACAGTTTCATTTCTCTTTAGTCTTACAGACTCTACTTATTTCCAACATTATTTAGGTCAACACTTTTTCCCCTACCCAGTTAAGTAATTCACACATTTGTAACACAATTAAACTGTTTTATCATATTCCAGACCCTGACTTTTCAGAGAAAGGGACCTGTGTTGTTGGAGTCTTCTCTTAACTATGGTAGTTTGAGAAATTTTATTTTGTTATATTCCACATTCCACCCCAAAATTCTGCAACCTCCTAAATTATTTTCAAAATTTGTTGTGCTATAAAGTTCTATGTACTTAAACAAAGTCATAGTGTTATGCATCCACTATTATGGTATTATACAGAATAGTGTTACCACCCTAAAAATATCTCCTGTACTTCACCTATTGAACCTCTCCCATATCACCAAGAGTTTTTTAAAAATCAAATTATTTTGACTCAAAGCCTTCTAATGTGAAACCAATTTTATGTGTGAAAGAAATTTCTCAAACTACCATAGTTAAGAGAAGACCCCAACAACACGGGTTCCTTTCTCTGAATAGTTGAGGTCTGGATATGACAAGCACTAGGACACTGGACAACTATAATAGAAGGAAGAGCAGGAGGAAAACATGAGAGTGTCAGCAGTAAATGTCAATCACATCATAATGTCTCAGATAAGCTGCACTGTGTAATTGCTTTAATTTGTTAAAAAAAGTTTATTCATTTATGCAATAAATGTTAACTGAGAACTTGCTATGGGCTAGACATCACCCCATATGACTTACCATAGATTGTTTTCTTCTTCATATATAAAGTAACAACATCCACATCATAGAAATGTTGGAGGGATTCTGCGAGTTGTGTCATGAAGAGTGCCTGGAACATCATCATTCTCCAGTGTATAATTCTCCAATCCTCACTATTTTAGAGTAGAAAAGAGAGAGAAAGAGAATTATTATCATTTTTGCTCTTGCGTTTTCTCCCTCTATTAAGTTTCATCATGGAATTGTCAAAGGGTGATGAGATAGCCTTGTGAGATGTGAGTCCCTCTCTAAGCAATCATTTAGGTCACTTGTTAAAAACAAGCTCCTGATCCCAACCCAGGATCTACTAAATCAGAATTTCTAGATGAGGGAGGGGGGTTTGGAGGGCCTGATAAACAAGGACAGAAGGTGATTTTTAACCATCACAGAAGTTGAGGAAACCTTGGCAGTGTCTTTCTAAATTGTACTCAGTGCTGAGAGCAGTTATGCCCATGACCTCACAAAAGGAAATGGTAAGAAAGTGTGGCATTGTGGTGAAAATAATAATATAATACTGATGGTGGTGGTGGTGGCAATTAATATTCATTGAGTACTCTATACCTGGCTCTGAGCTGGGCAGTTTAAAAGCATTATGTAACTATATCCTCACAATGTCTTTATAAGGTAGATATTATTTCCCCCCCGTTTTTTTTTTTTTACAGATAAATGAGCCTTAGACAAATTAATTAACTCATCCAAAGTCATCACTAGTGCATAGTGAACACTTGTTTTGTCTGACTTCGGAGTCATTTTTCTCAATGACAACACAAAAATAATGACAGGCAAAATGTTAGAGACTTGGGAACCAGACCAAGCTTTTTTCTTGTCCATAAGCTCCACCAGACTATAGAATTCAAGTATTTGAGAAAAGAATACTTTTAGATCAGTCATTTTACATGCCTGAGTTTCCCCATGTGAAAAACAGGAGTACCACATGCTCATCTAGTTCTAATATTCTGTGTTTCTCTTTCTTGACCACTCTCTTCCCATTTTCTGTTTGTTTCAGCCTTGACTTGTGTATTAGTTTCCTATCAGAGAAAAGAAAAATGAGTCTGTAATCTTCACTTTAATATTCACAGTACAGTCTTTCTGATTACATTGTTTAGCTGTTCCATACTAGAAAGAATTCTGGCTCTGAAGGTACACAAAGTTCTGAAGCTACACAAAGTTAAATCAAATAAGATGTTATGATTTGACTATTTCAGTAGTTATTTTATTTAAACACCCTTAGAAATTGCTGAAACTCCAATTAGGAATTATGTCTTTGAATTGGTTTATATATATTTGGCAAAAGAAATATGGAGCTACGTTTTCAGAAGTTATGGACATCTTTTCCTTATTTCATGTGCCACAATTGAGGCCTATAAGCAAAGACACCTATATTAGTCCATTTTGCATTGCTATAAAGCAGTGGTCCCCAACCTTTTTGGCACCAGGGACCAGTTTCACGAAAGACAATATTGCCATGGACCCAGGAGTCGGCAAGGTGATGGTTTTGGGATGACACCATTCCACTTCAGATCAAGCATTAGATTATCATAAGGGGCATGCAACCTAGATCCTTGCATATGCAGGTCACAGAAGGGTTCCTGCTCCTATGAGAATCTAATGCCAACACTGAAATTACAGGAGGTGGAGCTTAGGCGGTAGCACAGTAATGCTCACTTGCCCTCTGCTCACCTCCTGCTGTGTGACCCAGTTCGTAACAGGCCACAGACCAATAGAGGTCCGTGGCCCCGAGGTTGGGGACCCTGGCTATAAAGAAATATCTGAAGCTGGGTAATTTAAAAAGAAGAGAGGTATTTGGCTCATGGTTGGGCAGACTGTGGAAGAATCAAGGCACCAGCATATACTTCAGGTGTGGTCTCAGGAGGCTTCCAATCATGACAGAAGGGGAATGGGGAGCAGCGTGAGCAAAAGAGAGGTCAGGCTGCCTTTTAACAATCAAATCATAAGGTAATGAATAGAGCAAGAACTCACTCATTACTGCAAGGACGACACCAAGACATTCATGGGAGATCCACCCGCATGACCTAAACACGAGGCCATATCTCCAACACTGAGGAACAATTTTCAACATAAGATTTGGAAGAGACAAATATCCAAACTATATCACCACCTCCTAAGACAAAAATGCATCTCCCACCTGGTCTCTTTATGGCTCAGATCTTCAGCCACTGCAAAATCTTAGACAAGTCCCACTGCCTCTCTGAATTAGAAGTTCACATCTAGAAAATGATTTAGAACAGTGACAGATTTTCAAGCTAAATCTTAGTATAAAAGGTTAACAATTTGAGAAACATAAAGCATTTGGAAAGCATTATCTAGAGGCTTTTTAGCTGGACTTGGGATGTTTTCATAATGAACTCTGTTTCTAAAACTTCACTGTGCTAACAGAAAATTTTAGTATAAGAGAGGTTACACCTATGAGCTATGGTTTAAAAAACCTAGACTTACTCAAGGTCAGGAAGTTAATGGGAGAGCAAACACTAGAACCCAGTATTTTTTTCCTCTCATTCTGGAACCTGAGTTGCCACTTGCTTTCCTTTCCCCCCAAATTCTATAATAACCACATTTAGTAAATAGTGCTTCAGAAAATCTGAGCATTACAGCAGTACAAAATAGAGGGGATAACTGATTGAGAACTGACTGGAGACGGGAGTGAGTTGGGAGGTTGTTACTAAAGTCCCTGAGAGGAACTTAAGGCTTAATTAGTAAGAACGGCACACAGGAAAGCAAGGAGGGGTGACTGATGGGAAGGTCATAGGTGGGTTACCCAGTTGGCCTACCCAGTAACCACATGGGACAGAGTGCCAGTACGAAGAGTTCCTGAAAAAGATAGGCAGTAAGCCTCAGTCTTGATGCTCAGCGATGATGCATCACTGGATTAGGTCTGTGTCTTCACTTCTCCCATAACCACTGAATAAATAAACACACCTTTAGCAGAAAGAGGATGACACTTGAATTCAGCAAACTTGTATTTGCATTTAAGTTCACCCGTTTACAGCCACGTGAACTTATTGTGACATTTAACCCCTCTGAGACACAGTTTCCTATTTTACTGGGTTGTTGGGAGGAAGAGAAAGCCAGAGTGTTGCTTATTGTAGACACTCAAAAGAAGGACTGTTAGATTATTTTATTGCAGGTGCTCCCTTGGAACAGGAAGAGTGGTAAAGAACTTGGAGGGCAGTATCAAAAAGCTTGTCTATGGCACAATTCCATCTTGTCTCCTTTTACTCTTAACTTAAAAGAGTTTTTCCCTTCTTGCTTGCACGTTTGTATAGCATATTTGCCAAATGTCCTCTTGATGAGAAATCAGTTTTTTATACCTTAATTATATCCTTTTCCAAGTGAGAGAAGACTCACAAAGACTTGTGGATAACACTTAAAATTAAATAAAACATGCTCTGTTTACTTCAAGACTTTATTTACCATGACAACCAATACTTTCTATTACACATTCAGCACACCTCTGAAAAAAACTTGGTAAAACAGCACCATATATTTTAACAGTTACATATTTGTAGAAAATTAAGCTTCTGAGCCACTGCTTGCCACTTTGAGAAGGAACAACACAGACTCAGAAGTCATAAAAATACATAACATTTATTGAACGTTTGCTGTGTGCTCTGAATTTTGCTGAAGTCTTACATGATTATCTCACTTAATCCCTAATAATAAATAAGCAATAAATGTTAGTGGCTAGTAATATTATTGTTGCTACTCTTTGTAGCCTGTTAGCTATTAACAATAGCTCACTTATTAGGGTTTTTTGTTTCCCTTAGCCTCCGTTTTTTCTAAGAATTGTTCTTTGATTCTTCAGATCTCCCTCTTCTCTTTGTCCCCCATTCCAAATAATATGGAGGGGCCAGGCCAAAACCTTTCTGTCTGTATAGACTGAATTATGTCTTTTCAAAATGTGTATGTTGAACTTCTAATCCCCAATACCTCAGAATGTGACTGTATTTGGAGACAGAACCTGAAAGAGATGATTAATATTAAATGAAGCCAGAAGGGCAGGCCCCTAACCTGATTGAACCACTGTTCTTTTAAGAAAAGGGAGAGAAACCCCAGAGATGCAGGCAAAGAGAGGAAGTGACATGGGAAGACACAGTGAGAAAGTTGCTATTTACAAGCCAAGGAGCTCTCTGGAGAAACCAGCCTACAGATATCTTGAACTTGGACTTAGAGCCTCCAGAAGTGTGAGGAAACAAATTCTGTTGTTTATGCTACCCAGACTGTGACACTTTGTTATAGAAGCTCTAGGAATCTGAAAACATAATCTTTCAATGTTACTTTTATTTCTAAAAATTGTAAACTGTAAGGATCTAGGTTACAAAATAATTTTAAATGAATTTATGTCATTTTTCCATTTTTCAGTTTCAGAATACTTTCTATACATTTTCTTTTTAAATTTTAAATGTATGGGTATATGTGCAGGTTTGTTACAAGGGTATATTGTGTCATGCTGAGGTTTGTGTTTCTATTGATCTTGTCACCCGAATAGTAAGCATCGTACCCAATGGGAAGTTTCTCAGCCATTGCCCCATCCTCCCTCCCCTCATTTGGACTCCCAGTGTCTACTGTTCCCATCTTTACTTCTGTTTGTACCCAGTGTTCAGCAGCCACATAGAAGTGAAAACATGCAATATTTGCTTTTCTGTTTTAGCATTAATTCATTTAAGATAATGGCCTCCAGCTGCATCCATATTGTTGCAAAGGGCATGATTTCATTCTTTTCTAATTTCTCTTTTATTTTAGATTCAGTGGGTACATGTGCAGGTTTGTAACCTGAATATATTGCATGATGCTGAGCTTTGAAGTATGAATGATCCTGTCACCCAGGTGCTGAGTATAATATCCAATAGTTAGCTTTTCAGCCCTTTCCCTCACTCTCCCTCCCCCTCTCATATTCCCCAGTTTCTATTGTCACCATGTCTGTGTCCTGAGTACCCAGTGTTCAGCTCCCACTTATAAGTGAGAACGTGCAGTATTTAGTTTTCTGTTATTGTGTTAATTTGCTTAGGATAATGGCAGCCAGTTGCATCCAAGTTGCTGCAAAGGACATTATTTTATTCCTTTCTAAGGCAGTGCAGTATTTCATGCCTTAGACATATCACATTTTATTGCACAGTACACCATTGATAGGCACTTGGGTTGACTCCATGTCTTTCTTATTGTGAACAGGGTTGTGATAAACATGCATGTGGGTGTCTTTTTGGTAGAACGATGTATTTTCTTCTTTTGGGCATATATCCAGTAATAAGATTACTAGGTCAAATGGGAGTTCTATTTTTAGTTTCACCTCCTTGGTTAGATATATTCCTAGGTGTTTTGTGTGTGTGGATATTATAAATAGGATTGCGTTCTTGCTTTGGCTCTCAGCTTAAATGTTATTGGTCTATTGAAATGCTTCTGATTTTGGTACATTGATTTTGTATTCAGAAACTTTGCTGAAGTCATTTTCAACTCTAGGAGACTTTTGCAGACTCTTTAGCATTTTCTAGGTATAGAATCATACCATCTGTGAAGAGAGATCATTTGACTTCCACTCTTCCTGTTTGCATGCCTTTTATTTCTTTCTCTTGATTGCTCTGACAAGTGCTTCCAGTACTATGTTGAACAGGAGTGATGTGAGTGAACATCCTTGCCTTGTTCTAGTTCTTAGTGGGAACAATCCCAGCTTTTGCCCATTTAGTATAATGTAGGTTGTGAGTTTGTCATAGATGTCTCTTATTATTTGGAGGTATTTTCCTCCAATGCCTGGTTTGCTGAGGATTTTTCTAATGAAGAAATTTTGGATTTTATTATATGTTTTATCAGTGTCTATTGAGATGATCATATGGTTTTGGTTTTAGTGCTATTTATTTAGTGAATTACATTTACTAATTCGTGTATGTTGAATCATCCTAGCATCTCAGAGAAAAAAAAAGGCTACTTGTTTAACTTTTTGATATGCTGCCTGCTTCAGTTTGCTAGAATTTTGTGGAGGGTTTTTGTGTCTATGTTCATTATGGATATTGGCCTATAGTTTCTTTTGCTGTTATTATTGTGTTTCTGACAGGCTTTGGTGTCAGGATGATATTGGTTTCATAGATTGAGTTAGGGAAGAGTCCCTCCTCAAATTTTTGGAATCGTTTCAGTGGGATGGGTACCAGCTCTTCTGTCGATGTCTGCTAGAGTTCAATTGTGAATGTATCTGATTCAGGACTTTTTCTGGTTGGTAGATATTTTATTACTTATTCAATTTTGGAACATATTATTAGTTTGTTTAGGGTTTCAACTTCTGATTCAATCTTGATAGACACAATTTTCAGGAATTTATTCATTTCCTCTAGATTTTCTATTTTTTCCACATGGAAGTGTTCGTAATAGTTTTGGGAGATCTTTTCTATTTCGGTTGAATCAGTTGTAATGTCACATTTCTCATTTCTGACTGTGCTTATTTGGACTCTCTCTCTCTCTATGCTTTTTTTTTTTTTTCCCGAGACAGATCTTGCTCTGTCACCAGGCGCCAGGCTGGAGTGCAGTGGCGCAATCTCAGCTCACTGCAACCTCTGCTTCCCAGGTTCAAGCAATTCTCCTGCCTCAGCCTCCTAAGTAGCTGAGACTACAGGCATGCACCACCAGAGTCAGCTAATTTTTGTATTTTAGTAGAGATGGGGTTTCACCATGTTGGTCAGGATGGTCTTGATCTGTTGACCTCATGATCCACCTGCCTCGGCCTCACAAAGCTCTCTCTCTCTCTTAAATCTAGCTAGCAGTCTGTCACACTCATTTATCTCTAAATAAACAACTTTTAGTTAAATGGATCCTTTGTGTGGTTTTTCTTTTTTCTTTTTTGTTCTCAGTTTTATTTTATTTATTTATTTATTTATTCATTTATGTGAACTTTTAGGTTCAAGAGTACATATGAAGGGTTATTATATAGGTTAACTTGTGTCATATGAATTCATTGTACGTGAGTTTACCTATGTAACAAACCTGCATATGTACTCCTAAACCTAAAATAACATGGGTGATTGTTTCATCACCCAGGTACTAAACCTAGTACCCAATAGTTTTTTTTTTCTCCTCTCTCTTCTTCCACTCTCCATCCTCAAGAAAGCCCCAGTGTCTGTTGTCCCCTTCTTTGTGTTCACAGGATCTCATTATTTAGCTCCCACTTATAAATGAGAAGATGCAGTATTTGGTTTTATGTTCCTGCATTAGTTTGCTCAGGTGGCCTCCAGCTCCAACCATGTTCCTATAAAAAACATGATCTTGTTCTTTTATGGCTGCATAGTATTCCATGGTATATATGTACCATGTTTTCTTTATTCAATCTGTCCATTGATGGACATTTAAGTTGATTTCATATCTACTGTTGTAATGAACATTCAAGTCCATGTGTCTTTATGGTAGAATGGTTAACATTTATCTGGGTATATACCCAGTAATGGGATGGCTGGGTCAAATGATAGTCCTGTTGTTAGCTCTTTGAGGAATTGCCACACAGCTTTCCATAATGGTTGAACTAATTTACACTCCCACCAACAGTGTATAAGCATTCCCTTTTCTCTGCAACCTGGCCAGCACTAGTTATTGTTTGACTTTCATAATAATTATTCTGACTGTCATGAGATGGTATTTCATTGTGGTTTTGATTTGCATTTCAGTGATGTTGAACTTTTTAAAAATATGCTTGTTGGCTGCATGTATGTCTTCTTTTGAAAAGGGTATGTTCATGTCCTTTGCCCACTTTTTAATGTGGTTTTTTATTTTTTCTTGTAAATTTGTTTGAGTCTTTCACAGATGCTATCAGACCTTTCTCAGATGCATAGTTTGCAAATGTTTTTTTCCATTCTCTAGGTTGTCTGTTTACTCTGTTGATAGTTTCTTTTGCTGTGCAGAAGCTTTTAAGTTTAATTAGATCCTATTTGTCAGTTTTACTTTTGTTGAAATTGCTTTTGGCATCTTTGCCATAAAATATTTTCTCTTTTCCATGTACAAAATGGTATTTGCCTAGGTTGTCTTTCAGGGTTTATATAATTTTTGGTTTCACATTTAAGTCTTTAATCCATCTATAGTTGATTTTTGTATATGGTATAAGTAAGGGGTCCATTTTCAGTCTTCTCCATATGGCTAGCTAGTTATACCAACACCATTTATTGAATAGCAAGTTTTTTCCCCATTGTTTGTTTTTGTCAGCTTTGTTGAAGATCAGATGACTGTAGATATGTGGCCTTATTTCTGGACTCTCTTTTCTGTTCTATTGGTTTATGTGTCTGTTTTTGTACCCATTCCGTGCTGTTTTGGTTAATGGAGCCTGGTAGAATAGTTTGAAGTCAGCCAGGTGTGGTAGCTAACGCCTGTAATCCCAGCACTTTGGGAGGCTGAGGTGGGTGGATCTCCTGAGGTCAGGAGTTCGAGACCAGCCTAACCAACATGGAGAAACTCCATCTCTACTAAAAATATAAAATTAGCTGGGCGTGGTGGCACATGCCTGTAATCCCAGCTACTCGGGAGGCTGAGGCAGGAGAATTGCCTGAACCTGGGAGGCGGAGGTTGCCGTGAGCCGAGATCGCGCTATTGCACTCCAGCCTGGGTAACGAGCGAAACTCCATCTCAAAAAAAAAAAGAGGGATAGTTTGAAGTCAGGTAACATGATGCCTCCAGCTTTGTTCTTTTTGCTTAGATTTGCCTGGACTATTTTGGTCTTTTTAGGTTTCATATGAACTTTAAAACAGTATTTTTTTTCTAGTTCTGTGAAAAATGTAATTTGTAGTAAAATAGGAATAGCATTGAATCTGTAAATTGCTTTCAGCAGTATGGCCATTTTAATGATATTGATTTTTCCTATCCAAGAGCATGGGATGTTTTTCTGTTTGTTTGTATCATCTTTGATTTCTTTGAGCAATGTTTTGTAATTCTCATTGTAGGCTATATTCCTAGGTATTTTCTTCTTTTTGTTGAAATTGTGAATGAGGTTGCATTCTTGATTTGGCTCTTGGCTTGGCTGTTGGTATATTGGGATGCTAGTGATCTTGGTATATTGATTTTATATACTAAAACTTTACTGTTCTTCTCCAATTTAAGATATGTCTTTTTTTCTGCTGATTTTCACATTAGTTTGTTCTACTTTCTAGGTACCTTAGGTGTGAAGTTAGATTGTTAATGTGAGATCGTTCTAACTTCTTAAGTTAGGTGTTTAGTGCTATAAACATTCCTCTTAATACTGTTTTTGCTGCATCCCAGAGGGTTTGGTATGTTGTGTCTGTACTTTGATTTGTTTTAAAGTCTTTTTGGCCAGGTGTGGTGGCTAACACCTGTAATCTCAGCACTTTGGAAGGCCAAGGCAGGCAGATCACAAGGTCAGGAGTTTGAGAGCAGCCTGACCAATATGGTGAAAACCCATCTCTGCTAAAAATACAAAAAGTAGCAGGCATGGTGGTGCACACCTGTAATCCCAGCTACTCAGGAAGCTGAGGCAGGAGAATCACCTGAACTTCGGAGGTAAAGGTTGCAGTGAGCCATGATCCAGCCACAGCACTCCAGCCTGGGCAACAGAGGGACTCCATTTCAAAACAAAACAAAACATAAAATAGTTTTTGATTTCTGCCTTAATTTCATTGTTTACCCAAAAGTCATTCAGGAGAAATTTGATTAGTTTCCAATTGTGTGGTTTTGAGAGTTTCTCTTGGTATTGATTTCTGTGTTCATTCCACAGTGGTGCAAGAAGATGCTTGATACGATTCTGATTTTTAACTATTTATTGAAACTTGCTTTATGAACAAACATGTGGTCAATCTTAGATTATATTCTATGTGCAGATGAGAAGAAAGTATATTCTGTGGTTGTTGGGGGGAGTATTTTGTAGATGTCCATTAGGTTCAATTAGTCAAGTGTTGAATATAAATTCAGAATTTCTTTGTCTTTGTTAGTTTTTTGCCTTGATAATCTCTGTGATGATGTCAGTAGAGTGTTAAAGCCCCCAGTATTATTGTGTGGCTAAGTTTTTTCATGGTTTAGAAGTATCACACTAGAATTATTTGTTTTATGGATCTTGTTTCATAATAAAGTTGTTTGAAGATTGGTGCATATAAATTTAGGACAGTTAAATTTTCTTGTTGAACTGAACCCTATGTCATTATATTATGCCTTTCTTTTGTGTGTGTGTGTGTGTGTGTGTGTGTGTGTGTGTGTATTTACTATTTTGGTTTAAACTCTGTTTTTGCTGATACAAGAATAGTGATCCCTGCATTTGTTTTTCTTTTTTGGTTGTCCGTTTGCATGATAAATCTTTCCCCATTCCTTTACTTTGAACCTATGGGTATAATTACATGTTAGATATATTTCTTGAAGAAAGTAGAAGATAGATTATGTTTTATTAAGTGCATTGTCACTTTATGTTTTTTAAGTGGAATGTTTAGGTTGTTTACATTCAACGTTAGCATTATTCCATGTGGTTTTCTTCCTCCCAGAGTGTTGTTAGCTAGTTGCTTTGCAGTCTTGATTGTGTAGTTGGTATATAGTGTTCATGAGCTGTGTGCTTACGTGTGCTTTTGTGGTATTGAGTAATGTTCTTTTGCTTTTTTGTCAAGAACTCCTCTAAGCATCACTTTTAGTTCTGGTCTGATATTGATAAATTCCCTTAGTGATTGCTTGTCTGAGAAAGACTTTATTTTCCCTTTGTGTATAAAGTTTAATTTGGTGGGATGTTAAATTCTTGGCTGTCATTTCTTTGGGAATGCTAAAAATGGGCCCTCAATCTCCTCATGTCCTCTGGCTTTTAAGATTTCTGCTGAGAAGTCTGCTTTTAGTCTGATGTGTTTCCTCTTGTAGATAATATGTCCCTTTTCTCTAGCTGTCTGTAAGATTTGTGTGTGTGTGTGTGTGTGTCTGTGTGTGTGTGTTTTGACCTTCATAGTATGATGACTCTGTGCCTTGAGGATTATCATTTTCTATATTGTCTTTCATGAGTTCTCAGGATTTTTTTTTTTTTTTTTTTTTTTTGAGACGGAGTTTCGCTCTTGTTACCCAGGCTGGAGTGCAATGGCGTGATTTTTGACTCACCGCAACCTCCGCCTCCTGGGTTCAGGCCATTCTCCTGCCTCAGCCTCCTGAGTAGCTGGGATTACAGGCACGTGCCACCGTGCCCAGCTAATTTTTTTGTATTTTTAGTAGAGACAGGGTTTCACCATGTTGACCAGGATGGTCTCGATCTCTTGATCTCGTGATCCACCCACCAAGGCCTCCCAAAGTGCTGGGATTACAGGTGTGAGCCACCGTGCCCGGCCAGGATTTTTTATATCTCCATGTTGACTTCTCTAACAAGATTGGGGGAATTTTTTTGAATTATATCTTCAAATATTTTCCAAGTTGTGTATTTTCTCTTACTCTTTGCAAGTCATAGATTTGATCACTTTATACAATCTCATACTTCTCAAAGGCTTTGTTTTGAAATTTTAATTGTATTTTTCTTATTTTTTTAGGAGTGAATTTGAATGACTGGTCTTCAAGCTCTGAAATTCTTTATTCTATTTGGTCTATTCTGTTGCTAATGTTTCCGACAGTATTTTGACATTCCTGTAGTGAATTTTTCAAGTCCAAAAGTTCAGTTTTGTTCTTAATATAGTTATGTGGTCTTTCAAATCCTAGATATTTATTTGTTTGTTTTCTTTGTGTTAGATTTCAACTTCTCTTGTATCTCATTGAATATTCTTGTCATCCATATTCTGAGTTAAATATCTACTATTTCATACATTTCATTCAGCTTAGAATTTATTGCTTGGGAGCTAGTGAGAGCCTTTGGTGGTGATGAAACACTCTGATTTTTTGAATTTTTGAAGTTTTTCTGCTGGTTCCATCTCATCGGAAGGAGTTGATGCTTTTTTTTTTAATTTGCTATAATTTGAATTGGGCTTTTTAATTTTTAAATTTTTTCCCCTTGAAGGTATGACTGTGGTGTATGTTATGTATAATCAATTGGCCTCATTTCTGGATGCTTTCAGAGTACCAGGACTGTATGGGTTTCTTGGTTGTAGAGGGATTCCTACAGTGGCTTTCTTAGACATGGTTTCTTTTATCAATGTATTTTTGTTTGATGGTATAATTTAGGCTGCAGTCCATTCATCTTAAGAGCAGGAGCCAGGCGCGGTGGCTCACGCCTATAATCCCAGCACTTTGGGAGGCCGAGGCAGGTGGATCATGAGGTCAAGAGATCGAGACCATCCTGGTCAACAAGGTGAAACCCCGTCTCTACTAAAAATACAAAAATTAGCTGGGCATGGTGGCGCGCGCCTGTAGTCCCAGCTACTCGGGAGGCTGAGGCAGGAGAATTGCTTGAACCCAGGAGGCAGAGGTTGCAGTGAGCCGAGATTGCGCCATTGCACTCCAGCCTGAGTAACAAGAGCGAAACTCCGTCTCAAAACAAACAAACAAACAAAAAAAGAGTAGGAGCCAGCAGGAGGCTCTTATTCTGCAGGTGCTTACACTCAGTGGAGGTGGAGGCAATGGAGAAGCATGAAAGGTGCCCTCCTCCAGTGTCACTGGTCTTCAGCAGCAGTAGAGTTTCTAGAGAAGCTGAAGAAGTGCCTCTCTTTGCCCACGCTCCCTGAGCCCCAATAGGAGGAGTTGCTGCCATGTCTGCAGCAATGAACTGACTGGAGAGGTGGATGGGGCATGAGATATGACCCCCTCTTCAAGTCAATTCAAAAGCATTGATGTTGCCTCCTTTAATAGCTGGCACTATACTCACATTTCCTTTGACTAAGGGCACCTTTGTTGGCTATACTTCTCCCTCCCAGAGGGGCAATCCACACTGAGTGTCAGATTTCCAGGAAAATGGAGTCCATCTCCTTACCTCTCCTCAGAACTATTGGGGCATCCTCACCCAAATGACCATGGGAGCAGACTTGGGCACCCAGTAATAACACTTTCAGACCAGTTTCAAGTTGCAAAGCTGTACCTGGCTGGAAGTCACACAGCTCAAGAGAAACTTTGCTTTCAGCAGCTCTTCTTCTGCTCCAGTCCTGTGACAAAAGAGAGCCTAATCCAATCTGTACTGCTAGGGCACTCTCCACACTCACCACTCAAGTGTGGCTGTGAGGGCCCTTCCCCTACTCCAGAGCAAACATTCCAATCTCTGGGCCAAGTCTAAACTGACTGCAGTGGCTGCTGCTGCTAGATCACCAATGACTGACTTTGTGTGAACCTGGATTTAAAATGGTGTACTCTTTTTCCTGGTGTCTTACTCTCTCTACATCTCTTAGCATGTCTCTAAGCTAATTCCTGGTTTTGGGAGAGACAGGATGCTCTCCCTTGGCCTGGGTTGCAAGGATCACTAGCAGAAAGATGAAACATAGGGTTGGCGGGGGGGTAGGGATTGGTTGCTCCTTTTATTCCCTGGAGCTTTACTCATATTATTACCTGAATGCTGGCACAGGAGCTGCTTGGCCACACTCTTCTTTCCAGGATCTGGGTTGTCCTTTACTGTTCCAATTAATTCTCATTTTCCTTCCTGAATTAAACCTCACAGAATTGATTTTTATGTTCTATTTTGCTATTTCCAAATGGCTGAGGCAAGCTGAAAGCCTCTAATCTACCATCATGGAAAAAAAAATTTTTTTAACTATTTCTAATTTTCATGGTGACTTCTTTGACCACTGGGCTACTAAGAAGTATGCTACTTAATTTCAGAACATTTGGGCCTTATCAACATCTGTTAATTTTTGACTTTTTAATAATAGCCATCCTGACTTGTGTGAGATGGTATCTCATTGTGGTTTTTATCTGCATGTCTCTGATGATTAGTGATGTTAAACATTTTTTCATGTGTTTGTTGGTTATGTGTATATCTTCTTTTAAAAAGTATCTGTTCATGTCCTTTGTCCACTTTTTAATGCAGTTTTTTTTTTGCTTGTTGAACTTTTAAGTTCCTTATAGATTCTAAATATTAGACCTTTGTTGGATGTATACTTTGCAAATATTTCCTCCCATTCTGTAGGTTGTCTCTTTATTGATAGTTTCTTTTGTTGTCACCTTTGTCATTTCTGATTTTGCTTATTAGCATCTTCCTTTTTTTCTTTGTTAATCTAGCTAGAAGTCTATTGATCTTGTTTATCCTCTCAAATAATAAATTTTTGATTTGTTCATCTTTTGTATGGATTTTGGGGTCTCAATTTTGTTCACTTCTGCTCTGATTTTAGTTACTTGTTTTCTTCTGCTAGGTTGGTTTTCATTCATTTCTGTTTTTCTAGTTCTTTATGTGTGATGTTAGATGGTTAATTTGAGATCTTTCTAACTTCCTGATATAGGCGTTTAGTGCTGTAAAATTTCTTCTTAATGCTGATTTTGCTCCATCTCAAGGATTTTCATATAGTGTGTCTCTGTTGTCATTTATTTCATTTTTTTTAAATTTCTGCCTTAATTTTATTGTTTTTCCAAATTCATTCAGGAGCAGTTTGTTTAATTTCCATATAATTGTGTGGTTTTGAGAGATCTTCTTGGTATTGATTTCACTGTGGTCTGAATGTATGCTTGATATAATTTATATACTTTTTAATTTGTTGACACTTGCTTCATGACCAAGTATGTGGTCAATCTTAGAGTATGTTTCATGTACAGATGAGAAGAATGTATATTCTGTGATTGTTGGGTGAAATATTCTGTAGATATCTTAGGTCCACTTGGCTAAGGATTGAATTTAAGTCTAGAATCTGTCTGTTTCTTTGCCTTTATGATCTGACTATGCTGTCAGTGAAGTGCTAAAGTCCCCTGCTATTATTGTGTGGCTAAGTCTTTTCATAGGTTTAGACTCTAGAAGTAATTGTTTTATGAATTTTGGTGCTCCAATGTTGGATGCGTATGTATTTAGTATAGTTAAGTCTTCTTGTTGCATTAAATCCTTTATCATTACGTAATACCCTATTTTTGAAAGATATTTTTATAGTAAAGCTTTTTATTCTTTCTGCAATGTAAGTTAATCTATTTTTTTTCTGTTTTCTGACTTCTATAGTTCTCATAGAAATATCTCAATATCATTTAGCTTTGTTTTATTTCTGTTTCTGGCTGCTTTTTTTCCTTTGTTCTTGCTTTTCAGCATTTGACTCTGTACCAAGGTGCAATTTATTTTTATCTTGCTTGAGATTTGCTTCTTGCATGTGTAGGTTGATGTTTTTGACTATTGTGGATTTTTTGTCATGATCTCTCCTATATCTTTGTTTTTCTCCTTGTGTTTATGGAACTCTGACATGAATACTTAGACCTGTGTTCATGTCTCTTATGCTCTGTGCTTGCTTCTTTCATACTCTTTTTTCTCAAAGCTGCAGGGATATGTTTTCTGTTGGCCTATTTTGAGTTTACTAATTCTATCTCCTGCTGCTTAATGTCTACTGTTTAACTTGTTCAATGAGTTCTTAGTTTCAAATGTTTTTTTCATCTTAAAATGTCCATTTGTTTATAGATTGGAAATCTCTGAGGAAAAATTTTCTCCTGAGTCTCTATTGTCCATCTATGTTCTTTGACTCATTTATAGTAGTTATTTAAAGTTATTTTTCTACCTTCTTTAATGTCTTGCTTTATCCGTGTCTCTGCTTCTATCGATAACTTTTTCTCTTATCTGTTACATTTCCTTTTTTGTTTCATGTTTCTAGTAATTTTTTTATTAAATACCACTTATTGTATATTAAAAAGTTGTATAGACTAAGGTTGATGTCATTTTCTCACAAGGAATGTTTCCCTTTCCTCTGTCAGAAACAGGCTGAAAGGCTGATCACTTCAATCCAAGTGAGCATTGAGCAGGGTCTGAACTGGTTGTAGCTTTAGTTGAATTCAATCTATCTCCACTTTCAACATCTCCAGCACTCTTGTATGCTACTCTAAGTACCTCTCATGAGTGAGATTTTCTGTCAAGTACCCCAAAACTGTACAAAATCGTATTACGGCCCAGTACCACAGACTCCCATATCACTTCAGTTTGCTTCAAATATTCTGGTGGAAAAACAAACAATCATTCAATAGGAAGTCTTCTAGATTGCCATGGCAGGAGTCATGATCATAACATGTTCTACAGGTTTCCTTTTCTCCTAGAAATGCTTCCACCCTGGCAATATCAAACCAGACTAACAGCCTACCTTCAGACTTGGCAAGTGCCTTCAGGAAAAAATAAAAGGACATATACCCCAAGTTTCCTGGAAAGGGCTCTTTTCTCTCAGGAATTAAATTCATCTATCTCTTTCATCCATACCTTTCCAATACATTTTAAAATAAATTGCCAATTATTAATTTAGTTATATCTGGTTATTGTATAGAAGTCATAGCTTCTTATTACTTATTCTATTCTACTTGAAAAGAGAATTTTCATAATGAATTTGAAATGTGAAATTTATTCATTACCTCCCTCTTTAACTCCTCATAGGGTCTTCCATCTTGAAAAATCACAAATTTATTTACCCATTTATTTAACCAAGACTTATTGAGTGTTTATTAAATACCAGGCCCTGTGCTAGGTTCAAGGAATACAAGCCTGTTCAACACATTATATGGCTCTTGCCATTATAGAGCTTACAACTGAGTGGGAGAGTAAAATGTCTTTTTGAAAAAAAAAAATCAGCACACAATTAAAAGAGTTAAATGCCATGAAAGAAAAGCATGAAGTAAAAGGGGGCAAGAGGCCACTGATTTAGATTGCAGGGTCAGGCAACTCCTCTCCGAAGTGGCAATTTAATGAGATCTGAAAAATAAGGAGAAAATTATTTAATCAAAGATGGAGGTAAGATTATTTCAGGTAGAAGAAATATTGTATGCAATAAACTGAAGTAGAAAATAGATGGTTTTTATCAGCGATTTGAAAGCATGCAAGCTTGTGTGAGAAAGAGCATGCTGGCAGATTAGGTTAACAAGAGGTTCGGGGCCAAGTCATATAAAGCCTTATGATGGCGTTATGGTTTTTTATTTTATGTTGGATTGTTCTGAGAAAGGAAGTGCCAATTTGCTTTGTAAAAAAAATTGGTTGAAAGAGAGGAAGAGTTAACACAGGGAGAGGTATTAGGAGGCTACTGAATGTGTCCAGGTGAAAAATGGCAATGGCTTACATTAAGATGGTGTCAGTGGAGGTGAATGTCTGGTTGGATTTAAAATATATTTTAAAGGTGTAATCAATAGGACTTCATGATGGAACAAATAGAGAAATGATAGAAAAGGAGATATCAAAAATTGCAGCTTAAAAAAGTACAAAAGTTTCCATCTTTCCATCCCTTGATAGCACATTTCTTTTTAGTGCTGAAATATCCATTGTCTGGATATACTGCAGTTACCTACTGATGGACATCACAGTTGTTTTCAGATTTCAGCATTTATGAATGTAGCTGCCATAAGCGTTCATGTACAATGTTTTCTGTGTACATACATTTCCACTCCTTTGGGTAAATACCAAGGAAACCTACTGCTAGATCATATAATGAACATGTTCAGTTTAGATGTGGAGGTACCGTAAAGGCATATTACTAATTGAAAGAAGCTGATCTGAGAGGCTACATGCTATATGATTCCAGTTATAAGACTCTAGAAAAGGCAAATCTATGGAGATAGTAAAATAATCATTGGTTGCCAGGGGTTTGGGACAAGGAGGGATGAATAGTTGAGCACAGCAGATTTTTACAGCAATAAAACTATTCTCTATAATTTTATAGTGGTAGATACATGTTACTGTACATTTATCCAAATACATAGAATGTACAACACTAAGAGTGAACTCCAGTGTAAACTATGGATTCTTGGTGATTATCATGTGTCATTGTAGGTGCATTGATTGTAACAAATGTGCCACTCTGGTGGGGGATGCTGATAATGAAGAAGGAATTGCATGTGTAGGGGCAGAGTGTAAATGGGAAATCTTTGTACCACTTGTTCAGTTTTGTTGTGAACCTAAAACTGCTCTAAAATGAATTCTATTAATAATATATGTAACACATGTGTATATACCATATATATGTGTGTGTGTGTGGTGTGTTTGGATATATTATATATATAGGATCATGTTTTGTTTACATGGATTTTATAAAATTTTCCACATGCATTATCTGATTTGATTCTCTCAATAATACAATGAAATGTACATAATTATTTCTTTTACAGGTAAGGAAAAGGAAGCTCAACAAAGTCAAAAGTACTATCTGTGGCTAATCTAGTAATTAATTCACAGCTAAATTCTCTAATACTGATCCAGGTCTCTTTTTCTCTGTATAGCTTTATTTGCTTAGAATGTGTTTCAGAAATACAAGAGAGAGTTCTTAAAGCAATTGTCAGAGAGTTGATGTTTCTGCCATATCCTCAGTTACTACCAAAGTCTCAGCCAAGCTCATCATCAAGTAATTCAAAGCCAATAATCTAGAATGTATAATAAACATAGCAATATTTGATGAATTTTATTGAAACCTTCACAATATTTCAGACGTTTAACATGCATTATCTCATGTAATTGTCATGATAATTATTTGGAATAGACACTAATATTATAACCTACTTATAAAATAAGGAAACTGAGGTACAGAAAAATTAGATAATGTCCTACGATGACAGAACTAGTAATTGGCAAAACCAAAATATCCAAAGTCTACACCATGCAGTCTATAAGTTCCAAAGGAAAAATTTTAATAGTAAAATCAGGAACAAGATTATGTGATTGTAAGAAAACTTAACTTAGATGCCAGTTAGAATGGCGATCATTAAAATATCTGGAGACAACAGATGCTGGAGAGGATGTGGAGAAATAGGAACACTTTTACACTGTTGGTGGGAGTGTAAATTAGTTCAACCATTGTGGAAGAAAGTGTGGAGCTTCCTCAAGGACCTAGAAATAGAAATTCCATTTGACCCAGCAATCCCATTACTGGGTATATATCCAAAGGATTATAAATCATTCTGTTATAAAGACACATGCACACTTATGTTCACTGCAGCACTGTTTACAATAGCAAACACCTGGAACCAACCCAAATGTGCATCGATGATAGACTGGACAAGGAAAATGTGGCACATATACACCATGGTATACTATGCAGCCATAAACAACGATGAGTTTATGTCCTTTGTAGGTACATAGATGAATCTGGAAACCATCCTTCTCAGCAAACTGATACAAGAACAGAAAAATAAACACTGCATGTTCTCACTCATAGGTGGGTGTTGAACAATGAGAACACAAGGACACAGGGAGGGGAGCATCACATAGTGGGGTCTGTTGGGGGGGACATAGGGGAGGGACAGCGGGGGGTAGGGAGTTTGGGGAGGGATAACGGGGAGAAATGCCAGATATAGTTGATGGGGGGATGGAGGCAGCAAACCACATTGCCATGTATGTACCTATGCAACAATCCTGCATGTTTTGCACATGTACCCCAGAACCTAAAGGGCAATTATATATATATATATATATAAAATGTAACTCAGATTTAAAGGATTGAGATGTTACTCCTATCTTTGTCACTGATAAACTCTGTAGCCTTTCATGCATTTCTCACATCTCAACCCTTTCCTCACTCCTGGCCTCCATTTCTTCTCCTGTAAAATGGAAGGCTTTTATCGTATTATTTCTCAGGCTCCTTCTGATTCTAATATTTTGGGGGTTTATCTGCTTCTAGGTAATCATATTTTTGAGAGTTGGTTAATATAGGTTGTGTTACTGCTAGCCAGTCTCCTCACTGTTAACCATCACCCATTTTTCTCTTTCTACCTGAAAACCTACCTTCACCCTAGAGTCCCAGAGTTTGCTAGATAATTCTCAGCTGGTTTAGAGAGTGCTCAAGAAACATCAGCTCAGCTCTGTTGATAGCTTGGCAATTAGCTCATCCTGCAGCTCACTCCCTGTGTTCAAGTGCTAAATTGCAGAGGGTGTTTATCATATGTCAGGCTGACAGACTCCTGCTGTCGGCTTTGATTTGCTAAATACCTGCAAAAGATTTGGTGTCTCAAACACCTGGTCTGCAGAATGTGCTGTACCATAAAGCTAGCAGGCATCTCAAGAGATCCCTGCATGCCTTTCTTCAGCTGCTCCCTATCCTCTCCTTTTAAAAGAGAAATAAAGAGAAAGGTATAGCACCTGGAATGAACAAAGATACACCTTAGACTGGACTGAAATTGATTAAGAAAAAAAAAAAAAGGGAAACCTCCATTGGATGATGCTATAATGATAAGCCAATAAGCAATTCTGGAATTCTTTTTTTTTTTTTTTTAACTGAGTCTTGCTCTGTTGTCCAGGCTGGAGTGCAGTGGCACAATCTCAGCTCACTGCAACCTCTGCCTCCCAGATTCAGGCAAATCTCCTGCCTCAGCCTCCCGAGTAGCTGGAATTACAGGTGCATGCCACCACATCCGGCTAATTTTAGTATTTTTACTAGAGACGAGGTTTCACCATGTTGGTTAGCCTGGTCTCGAACTCCTGACCTTGGCCTCTGCCTGCCTTGGCCTCCCAAAGTATTGATTTATAGGTGTGAGTCACCGCACCCAACTGCAGTTCTGGAATTCTTATTACTGTGTCAGGATCTACACCAGTATATCAGCTGCATAAACTTCTTTAATCTTTACAATGCCCACAGGGGTTTAAATAACTTGTCCCTATTCACCCACAGGTGGTAAGGTCGTATGACAGAATCAGATTTGCCTTGTTCACATCTTAGCTCAGCCTAAGGCAAGATTGTCCAACCCCCGCCCCTCAGGCCACATGTGGCCCAGGATAGCTTTGAATGTGGATCAACACAAATTCGTAAACTTTCTTAAAACTTTTATAAACTTTCTGAAAACAAAAATTCATACACTTTCTTAAAACATTATGAGATTTTTATGTGATTTTTTTTTTTTAGCTCATCAGCTGTTGCTGTCGTTAGTGTTAGTGCATTTTATGTGGCCCAAGACAATTCTTTTTTTTTCCAGGAAAGCCAAAAGACTGGACACCCCTGCTAAGGGTTTGCCATCCGGTTTCACAATCTTTCCCTGCTGCCCTGTTCTCCACACCCCAGGCACTGCTACGCTTTTTGGAAGGTAGTAATGAGTTAGCAAGCGAAACACTTTCTGCTGTGTTTTTCTTGTCAGTTATATAATCTCACTGCTCAATATAAGCCCAATTGTCCTTAGTTACGTTTTGAAGAACCAGTATTGTCAAAAACTTCTCAACTCCTAGGTTAGACAAGAGAAAGAAGTTAGGTTTCATGTATGGCTAATCATACTATAATTTTGAGTCTACTGTTGCCTCTATTCATATATAATGCTGACTCTGATTGGGTGCCATCCCAGTCTTCTGATTTGGAAGTTGCAAGTCAATGGTCAGTTGGCTCAGTTGGACAGTATTGTATTTTTAAAAAAAGGTAGAGATGCTGAAAACCAAGTACTATTGCTAATATTTATCTGTTGGAGTCAAACATATCTGAATGAGAATTTTGTTTTTTGCATACGTAAACTATCCCATTTTGGGCAATTTACTTAACTTCTCTGAGCGTCAGTGTCCTCATCTATAAAGTGAAGGTAATAGTACTTACTCAAAAGCTTGTATGAGGATTAAAATGTAAACTTTAAAGAGATGAAGAACCATGATATTGTGAAAACCCATGTGCATTTCAACCTAGTCTTTGGGGCATCAAGACATTGTATAAGTCATCCAGTGTCTGTTTTGAGTCCATGTTCTTTGCCTGTAAATGGGAATAATAATTCTGTGTTAGCACTGTGTTAAGAAGTAATTCAGATAATGTAAGTCAAATACCTAGAACAGTAGTTGGCACAGAATACTTGCTCAGTTAGTCTACTCTCCTCTGGTTAAATGCATTCATATTTAATTACTTATTTTTTATATTCACATATAAACTAGATGACTGTGCCGAATCAGTAAGCAAGGGAATATTAATTGGGTTGATAAACATGAACATCACTAGGAAATTTGGTAGATGTGGTATCTTTGTGAACCAATTAGTTTTTTGGATTTATTTTGTGGGTTTTTTTTTTTTTTCTGAGATGGAGTCTTGCTCTGCTACCCAAGCAATTCACCTGCCCCAGCCTCTCAAGTAGCTGGGATTACAGGTGCGCACCACCGTGCCCAGCTACTATTTGTATTTTTAATAGAGACAGGATTTCATCATGTTGACCGGCTGGTCTCGAACTCCTGGCCTCAGGTGATCCGCCTGCCTCAGCCTCCCAAAGTGCTGGGATTACAGGCATGAGCCACTGTGCCTGGCCCCAATTAGTTTCTTCCAACTTTTATAAGCACGAGTTATGGACTCTAACCACAAAAGCACATAGGTCTGTCTTTGTCTATTTGTGCTGCTATAACAAACTACCATAGTCTAGGTGGTTTGTAAGCAACATAAATGTATTTCTCCCAGCTCTGGAGCCTGAGAAGTACAAGATCAAAGTGTCTGCAGATTTGGTGTTTGGTGAGGTTCTACCTCTTGGTTTATAGATGGTGCCTTCTTGCTGTGACCTCACATGGCAGAAGGGGCAAGGGACTTTTCTAACATCTCTTTTATAGGGGCACTGTAATGGTTAATTTTAGGTGTCAACTTGACTAGATTAAGAAATACCTGTTGAATAGGTAAAGTATGATTTCTTAGTGTGTCTGCAACAGTGTTCCAGAGGAGGTTGGCAGGTGAGTCTGTGGACTGAGAGGAGAAAATCCATCCTCAGAATGGGCAGGCACTATGCAATCAGCTGGGGGCCCATATGGAATGAATAAGGAGAGCAAAGGATTTCTTCTCTCTTTTTCTTACTGCTGAGACTCTCCTTGTCTTGCCCTTGACTATCAGAACTTCAAGCCAAGTAACCTGGGCACTCCAGGACTTATACCAGCAGGGCTCCTGCCTCCCAAAGTGTCAGACAATTGGCCTAGGACTGAGAATTACACCATCAGCTTCCCTGGTCTGAGGCTTCAAAACTTGGACCAAGCCATGCCACCAGTATCCCAGGGTTTCCAGCTTGGAGATGGCTTGTCATGGGACTTCTCAGTCCCATATGTAAGCCAGTTTCCCTAACAAATAACTTCTCATCTATATTATGTATATCTATATATACATTGTCATCTTAAATAACAGAGAGGAAGATTCTCTAAAATAAAATGATAATTTCAGGGATGGGCATTGCAATGGAAATACTTGCACCATAGTAAACTTTGTGTGTATTCAGGGGGGGAAAAAAAGACAAATATTGGGGCCAGGCGTGGTGGCTCACGCCTGTAATCCCAGCACTTTGGGAGGCTGAGGCGGGTGGATCAGGAGGTCAAGAGATCAAGACCATCCTGGTCAACCCTGTCTCTACTAAAAATACAAAAAATTAGGTGGGCATGGTGGCGTGTGCCTGTAATCCCAGCTACTCAGGAGGCTGAGGCAGGAGAATTGCCTGAACCCAGGAGGCGGAGGTTGCGGTGAGCCAAGATCGCGCTATTGCACTCCAGCCTGGGTAACAAGAGTGAAACTCCATCTCAAAAAAAAAAAAAAAAAAAAAAGACAAATATTTTTTAAAGGAAAAATGAATAGTATTACATAATTATTCTGTGATAATTATCCTTGGCTACAAGGATCAATAATGAGAATGGTGCCAATCTAAGATTGGACAGGCAGTTGCTAGGAAGGTATCCTCACAAAAGTATTTTTTTTATATCAGGTTGCAGCAGATTTTGTGCAAGGTCATATTCTTTGCAGAGTTGCTTGTGATTGTCTTTGTTATCAGGCATTTGTGCATGAGAACTCTCCCTTCATAGTCTTTTCTGGGTCTGTTTGTTTTTTCAAAAATACGTGACTGTATTTTCATTCAGATAACTTTCCCAATATATATCCTATTGGTTCTCTCTGAAGTACCCTGCCTAATACAAATTTCAGTACCAAGAGTGGTTCTAGAGGAACAGAATTTTAAGGATGAGTTTCCTTAATTGGTTTTGGAGTTTGGGGAACTAACTGTTTAATCAAATTAGACCTAAAATGTCTAAGGAGTCTGCCTGTAACAGTAGAAAGGGCCCTAATAAATAGTCCATGGCATGAACTGCTTGTAGAAATATACACAACATCTGCATCTGATAATCCTAATCAACCATTTATAAGAGGCAAAAAAACTTGATGGCTCTGCGTATGGTACTTTCGAACATTTTTGGAGAACAGACTATAATGACCATCAGTTAGTTGCTTCTAATGTTGCTGGACAACGATCAGTAACCAGGATGGTGCCAATCTAAGATTGAACAGACAGTTTGTTGAGCAGATATCCTCACAGAAGGATCTTTCTTTTTTATGTAAGGTTGCAGCAGACTTTGTTTCATCCTGATGAAAGAAAAGGATGAGGTCGGGGATGCAAATTTTTACCTCCCACTCCAGTAGTAGCCTAAGAGCTTCTAAGTGTGCTGTGAGCCAGAATCTTCTGTTCTTTAGTCACAGGGCTGGAATTGTTAAATCAAACACATGCATTCATCATGTGATTGGCTCAATTACAAGGAAAATTATACTCTTAGCCTCACAGGGTGTCTACTAAGGGCATTGGCTGGGAAAGAATGGGATTCTCCAAATTGGGATGGGGAAGTATGAGCAAATGCTGATGAAGCTGGGGACATTGAGCTTCTAAATTCTGATGAGCCTTGTTTGCCAGCAGAAGTGGCCTCCCTACACCCACCCCAGTGGCAGTGGCATCACCACCCATAACATATAGGCCTTTCCATCTCTGTTTTAGGGATTCACTCTTCATTACCTGAGGAAACAATGATAGCCTCCCCTGCGACAGTTGCCAGGCAAGACACTGCTTATTCCCCTCAGGACTCACCTCCACCACCACTTTTTGCTTCTTGACCTCTAATTAGATGCAAGTCCCAGCAGACCCCTAAAGGTGAGTAATGGTAGAAGGAATATAAAGTTGAGTCTGGCTGAATTATTGATATGTGTCCACTAAGCAGAGATTTTGCACTTAATGTTGCAGTTCAGGGAATTAAGCAAGATGCTAACAGTTTGGTTGTCTAAAAATAGATCCAAAGATGGCCCACATAGCTGAGCATGGTGGCACATGCCTGTAGTCTCAGCTACTGGAGAGGCTGAGGTGGGAGGATCACTTGAGCCTGGGAGGGTGAGCCTACAGTGAGCCATAATTGCACCACTGCACTCCAGACTGGGTGACAAAGTGAGACACTGTTTCAAATAATTTTTTTTTTTTTTTAAAAAGAAGATGACCCACCATGAGCAAGCTGGAGATTCTAGATCTCCCTTGGTTTATTATAGAGGATGGGATTTCAAAGACTTAGGGAGATTGGAATGCTGGAGTGTATTTGTCACTTAAACCCACTCACCCACACTCGAAGAATCCAGAAGACACAGATTTCATGAACACATTGAGAAATAGATTTGTTGGGGGAGACCCAGCATCCCTGAAGAGCTCCGTGATTACTCTTATCTTTAGGCTGGACCTTACAGTGGGAACCTCAATCACTGAATTAAAAAGCTTAAATGTCATGGAAATAACTGTATTCTGAGATGGCAAGAGCCAAGTATTGGCACTTAATCCTCAAAGGCAGGGTGAGCACAGTTGCCGTAATGAATAATAGAGACAAAGCAACAATTAGAATACACTGACTCATGGAGTTCTATGGTGTTGGCTAGTTAACCATGGTGTTCTAGAAGTGAACTAGATAGGAAACCTACTAAGAACTCATTTGATCTCTATAAGCAGAAAGTTTTCAAGTAAAAGTCTAATTTTAATTAGAAAAACAGAGAACCATGGCCTCTCAATCAGTTCCCAGTTTCCCAGTCTTAAGCCAGTTTACAGAAGCAGATCCCCTTTAATGAAAGGAAGGCTGGGTCCCCTCCAGGAAGAACCCTGGTACATTACCAAAAATTTATACTCTTAATCTTTTTGCCATGTTTCCCCAAAGAACCTTATAGCCTTTTACCAGAGTAACTATGCATTGAGGCAAGAGAAATAATCAGAACTCTTGGGAACTAATAGACACTGGCTCTGAACTGACATTGATTCCAAGAAACCCAAAATATTACTGCCGCCCTCTAGTTAGAGTAGGGACTCATGTACCCCAGATAATCAATTGAGTTTTTGCTCAGGTCCAACTTTCAGTGAGTCCAGTGGATCCCTAAACCCTTTCTGTGGTCATTTCCCAGTTCCAGATGCATAATTGGAACAGACAGTCTCAGCAGCTGGCAGAATCCCCACAGTGGTTCCCTGACCCATGAAGTGAGGGCTGTGATGGTGAAAAAAGGCAAATGGAAGCCATTAGAGCTGCCTCTACCTAGAAATATAGTAAATCAATTAACTCATCACCAGAGATATTTCAGAGATTAGTGCCACCATCAAGGACTTGTAAAATGTAGAGGTAGTGATTTTCACCATATCCCCATTCAACTCTCCTGTTTGGCCTGTGCAGAAGACAGATGGAGCCTCAATAATGACAGTGTATTATTGTAAGCTTAACCAAGTGATGACTCCAAGTGCAGCTGCTGTAACAGCTGTGATTTTATTGCTTGAGCAGATTCACACATCTCCTGGCACCAGCTGTTGTGGTAAATTCCTTTTCCTTCATACCTGTCCTTAAGTTCCACCAAAAACAGTTTGCTTTCGGTGGGCAAGGCCAGCAGTACACCTTTACTGTCTACTTCAGTAGTGTATCAAACTCTCCAACTCTAATCCACAATTTAGCTTACAGGGATCTTAATTGTCTTCTTCTTCTACAAGATATCACAGTAATCCATTACATTGATGGTAATTTAAACTAGTGAGCATGAAGTAGAAACCACTCTGGACTTATTGTTAAGATGTTTGCATGTCAGAGAGTGGGAAATAAATTCAGCTAAAATTTAGGAGCTTTCTACCCCAGTGAAATTTCCAGGGGTCCAATGGTGTGGGACATGTGAATCAGATATCCTTTCTAAAGTAAAAGATATGTTTCTGCATCTGCCTCTCCTACAACCAAGAAAGAAGCACAATCCCTGGTGGGCCTATGTGGAGGCAACACATTACTCATTTGAGCACGTTGCACTGATCTATCTACTGAGTGACTTGAAAGGCAGTTAGTTTTGAGTGGACCCAGACCAGGAGAAGGCTCTGTAGTTGTTCCAGGCTGCTCTGCCTCTTGGACCACAGGATCCAACAGATCCAATGGCACTTAGGCTGACAGTGACAGATAGGAATACTGTTTGAAGGCTTTTGCAGGCTCCTATAGGTGAATTGCAGGAGAGGCTCCTGTGAATTGGAGGCAAGGCCTGCCACCATCTGCAGTTAATTATTCTTCTTTTGAGAGAGCTTTTGGCCTGCTACTGGACCTCAGTAGAAACTGAATACTTGCCCATGGGCCATAGAGTTACCATACAATCTGAGCTGCCTATCTTTTTTTGGGGGGTGGGGGATACCAAGCCTCACGTCTCACTCTGTAACCCAGGCTGCTGTGCAGTGGAGCAATCTCGGCTCACTACAACCTCTGCCTCTGGGGCTCAAGCGATTCTCGTGCCTCAGCCTCCTTAGCAGCTAGGACTATAGGTGCACGCCACCACACCCAGCTAATTTTTTATCTTTTAGTAGAGATGGGGTTTCACTATGTTGCCCAGGGTAGTCTTGAACTGTGAGCTGCCTATCATTAAACTTAGTGTTGTCTGACCCACTTGGGTATGCGTTGCAACACTATGTCATCAAATGGAAGTGGTATATATGTGATCAGGCATGAGCAGGCCCTGAAGGCACAAATAAGCTACATGAATGAGTGGCATAAGTGCCCATGGTTTCTACTTCTGCTACCCTATCTACTCTCTCCCAGCTTGCATGAGTTGATAGAGGCAGAGAAAACTAGGGCCTGGCTTACAGATGGTTCTTCATGATATTCAGGCACCACCCAAAAATGGACAGTTGCAGAACTATACCCCCTTTCTGGGACATCCCTGAAGGATGGTGGTGAAGGATAATCTTCTCAATGCATAGAGACTTTGAGCACTGCACCCAGTTGTGCTTGGAGGGAGAAATGGGCAGAAGTGCAATTATATGTTAATTCATAAGCTGTATTCAATGATTTGGACAGGTGATCGGGGTCTTGAAAGGCATATGACTGGAAAATTTCTGACAAAGAAATATGAGGAAGAGATGTCTTGTTAGAACTTTCTAAGTTGGAAAAAATATGTGAAAATATCTATGTCCCATGTGAATCCTCACCAAAGGGTGACCTCAGCAGAAGAGGACTTTAACAATCAAGGGGAAAGAATGACCATCTGGATATCAGTCAGCCTCTCTCCCCAGCCACCTCATCATTGTCCAATGTCCTCATGAACAACGTGGCCATGGTGGCAAGAATGAAGGTTCACCATGGGCTCAGCAATGTGAACCTCAGCTCACCAAGGCTGACTTGGCTATGGCCACTGCTGGGTGCTCAGTCTACTGGCAGCAGAGACCAACACCGAGGCCCTGATATGGCACCATTCTCTAGAGTACTTAGTGGCAGGTTGATTACAATTAAACCACTTCCGTCATGGAAGAGGCAGTGTTTTGTTTTTATTGGAACATACAGTTACATGAATATAGATTTGCCTTGCATGCACAAAATGCTCCGATAAAACCACCATCTGTGGAGTTACAGAATGCCCCATCTACCATCATGTTATTCCACGCAGCAGTACTTTTAACCAAGGAACTTACTTCACAACCAAAGAAGTGCAGGAGCATTCCCATGCTCATAAAATTTGCTGGTCTTACTGAATTCTCCGTCATCCTGAATCAACTGGCTTGATATAATGGAATCACCTTTTCAGTCACAGTTACAGAACCAGTTAGGTGACAGTACTTTGTAGGGCTTGGACAAGGTCCTCCAGAAGGCTGTATATGCTCTGAATTAGTGTCTGTATATAATGTTGTTCCCCTTGTAGCCAGAAATCATGGGTCCAGGAATCAAGGGGTGGAAATAGGAGTGGCATCAGTCACCATCACCCCTAGTGACCCACTAGCAAAATTTTTGCTTCTTGTTCCTCTGACTTAATGGTCTGCTAGCCTGGAGGTCTTAGTTATGAGAGAGGAATGCTCCCATCAGGAAACACAACAATGATTCCATTGAACAGGAAGTTAAGACTGCCACCCAATCACTTTGATTTCCTCGTGTCTCTGAGTTAGCAGGCTAAGACGGGTGTTACAGGGTGGGCCAGGGTGATTGATTCCGACCACCAAAGGGAAATTGGACTACTACTCCACAGCGGAGGTAAAGAAAATTATATCTCCTGGAATACAAGTGACCTCTTAGAGTGTCACTTAGTATTACCATGCCTTGTGATCAGGTCAGTGGAAAATATAACAACCCAATCCCAGCAGGACTACGAATGTCCCAGACCCTTCAGGAATGAAAGTTTGAGCTACCCCAACAGGCGTAATGATGGCCAGCTGAGGTGCTTGCTGAAGGCAGAGGGAATACAGTATGGGTAGAAGCAGCAGCTGGTTATTAATACAAGCTATGACCACCTAACCAGTTATAGAAACAGGACAGTAATTGTCTTGAGAATTTCCTCCCTATTTTTTAAAGAATGTTTTTGTGTATATATACATATATTAAGCCAATATCTTCATTTTCATTCCCCTCTTATTTGTTTATCATGTAACATAAGATATATTGACTTTATGTCAGTATTATTAACTTTATACCACAGTATTTAATCTATGGGATATCAGGATGATATAGTTTGGATGTCTGTCCCCTCCAAATCTCATGTTGAACTGTAATCCCCAATGTTGGAAGTGGGGCCTGGTGGGTGTTTGGATCATGGGGGTGGATCCCTCATTAAATGCTTGGTGCCATCCTCATGGTAATTAGTAGTGATGAATGGGTTCTTGCTCTATGAGATCACATAAGACCTGGTTGTTTGAAAGATCCTGGAATCTCCTCTTTTGCTTCCACTCTCCCACATGACATGACTGTTCCCCCTTTGTCTTTTGCCATGAATGAGAGCTTCCTGAGGCCTCAGCAGAAGCTGAGCCAATTCCAGTGCCATGCTTCCTGTATAGCCTGCAGAATGATGAGCCAATTAAACCTCTTTTCTTTATAAATTACCTAGCCTCAGGCATTCCTCTATAGAAACACAAAATGGTCTAACGCACAGAAGAGTAAACATCACCCAAGGACTTTATGTCCTCTTCTGGGGAAGAAATTGCTGTATTTTCAGTTTTATGTAGAATTATATTATGTTAGGCAAAATTATCTCATTACAGTCTTTATTTGGAGATTACAAATGGCTTAAAGGAGATACATATGGGTTCCAAGTTGACATGAAGTAAACTTATGATGGTTAATTTTAGATGTCAGCTGGACTGGATTAAGGGATACCTAGCAAACTGGTAAAGCATTATTTCTGGTCTGTGAGGATGCTTCCAGAGGAGACTGGTGTGTGAGTCAGTGGACTGAGTGGAAAAGATCCTCCCTTAACATGAGCAGACACCATCTACTTGGCTGGGGGACTACACAGAACAGAAAATGAGAGAAACTATTTTCTCTCTCTTTCTCTTTGAGCTAGGACACCCTCATCCTCCTATTCTTAGACATCAGAACTCCAGACTTGGGACTCCAGGATTTACCCCAGCAATTACTCCAAGTTCTTAGACCTTCAGTCTCAAACTGAGAATTCACCCTAGTTATGGTGAATTTCATAGGTTCCCCGGTTCTGAGGCCTTCTGACTTGTACAAAGCCATGCTACTGGAATCCTGGGGTCTTCAGCTTGCAGCCTGTTGTGGGACTTCTCAGTAATTTTGTGAGCCAAGTCCCCCAATAAATATCCTCCATATATCTCTATCTATCTATCTATCTATCTATCTGTCTGTCTGTCTGTCTGTCTGTCTGTCTGTCTATCTATCTATCATCTGTCTATCTATCCATCATCTATCTATCCATCCATTCTCTCTGGAGAACCCTAATACTATAACCCCTTTTTTATTTATTTATTTATTTATTTTTATTGCATTTTAAGTTTTGGGGTACATGTGAAGAACATGTAAGATTGTTGCATAGGTGCATACGTGGCAGTGTGATTTGCTGCCTTCCTCTCCTTCACCTATATCTGGCATTTCTCCCCATGCTATCCCTCCCCAACTCCCCACCCCCCGCTGTCCCTCCCCTATTTCCCCCCACTATAACCCCTTTTTAAATGCTCTGCCAACTCCCAATTATTAGGGCTCTACCTTCATGATCTAATGACCTCCCAAAGATTCTGCCTCCCCCATATCATTAGAGTAGGTTTCACCATATGAGTTTTAGAGGGACACAAGCATTCAGTTTATAGCTTGTTTGAAAGTGGAATAGTTGAAATATAGCAGCCTACAGTCAAAGTGACAACTCAGGAATGCTGATGAGTTGATATTATTACAGCATTCATAATCTAAGGAAGTGTGATTTCCTCTCAAATTCTTAAGCTAGAGTAACAAACACAGTGAGGCCAAGTGTGTAATGGGAAGACAGGATATTTGCTGGAGGCAAGGAGTATCTTGCTGCCTCTGCCCTTCCAGGATTAGGGCTCTTATACTAGAATCTCGAGGTCCTACACTTGACAAAATACCTCCCAATGTTTTTCAGTTTTTCCTCACACAAAAATTATCCTTAAGTGTAAAGTTACTTGACTGAATTATTCAGTTGGGAATAGGGAATTATAGCTCTTGGGAAGTATCAAAAATGTTTCTATAAAGGTTTATATCAAAACTTGGTTGTAATGATCTTTGAGAGAAGGGGGCTAGAATTTGAAGAATGCATACGCAGAATCCTTCTGTAGCCCTCTGTAAGAAACCTATCCTTAAGAGATACATGAGCAACTCTTCCAGGAGATGTCTGCACATACAAAAGAAGTAAAGTTGGCAGATTCTTGCTCTCCAAAGCTAACTTCTAAGCCAAGAGAGGAATGTGGTAACCACAGAGCCCTGGTACAAAAAAAGTCTAGCAGATCAGAAGCCAATACCTAAATTATAAGGGTGTGATATGGTTTGGATTTGGATTTGTGTTCCTGCCCAAATCTCATGTTGAATTGTAATCCCCAATGTTGGAGGAGGGGCCTGGTGGGAGGGGATTGGACCATGGAGGCAGATTTCCCCCTTGCTGTTCTCATCATAGTGAGTGAGTTCTCACAAGATCTGATTGTTTAAAAGCATGTAGCGCCTCCACTTTTGCTCTGTTTCTCCTGCTCCAGCCATGTAAAATGGGCCTGCCTCTTCTTTGCCTTCCACCATAATTTTAATTTTCCTGAGACCTCCCCACCCCTGCTTCCTGTATGTACAGCGTGCTGAACTGTGAGCCAATTAAACCTCACTCCTTTATAAGTTACCAATCTCAGATAGTTCCTTATAGCAATGTAAGAGCAGACTAATACAAGATGCAATCATGTATGTGCAGTCTGAACCACTGAAACACTGTAGCTAAACCAAGGAATTTGTTGAAAAAGAGACAAACTGGCGAGCTGAAGAAAGTACTGGGCTTGGAATCAAAGAGACGTTGTTTAAACTCCTAGCTGTGTGACCCAGAATGAGTTATCCATTCTCTCTCAACATCAACGTATTTTCTGTAAAAAAAGAAGAGAGATACCGACGTTCACTTAAGTGGGGTTTTATGAGGATTATCCTCACAAAATCCCTAGACCAATTTCTGTCACCAAGGAAGTACAAATGATTGGCAGTTTTTTTCATTCTCAATTTCTTGTGAGGAAATGGGAACTCTTTCAGAGTATCACAGATTTTAAAGCTTGTCCAGATTTTAAATCTCCATGTTTCAAAGAAGCACTGACTTAGGCATTTAGTGATAGAAAGAGCCCTTTGTTGAACATTTACTACATAGATGCATGAAGCCAAGTAATTGATATATATTCAGACATTAACATGTAATTTTATCATCACTTCCATTTGAAAGATGAGAAAACAGGCTTTAGCTTGAAGCAACCCCATCAGTAACCTAGCTGGGAAGTAGTAGAATCAAGATGGACTCCCAGCCTCCCAGAATTCAGGGCCAATATATTCAACTGCTTTACTTTTTAGCCACAATAAATTCATAGTTGAATGGCCTCATTTATTCTTATGTCCTATTTTGTTCTCTCCTGACCTCTTTTAAGTATCTTTTTCTACAGTAAAGTCTTAACTCATTTGGGATTTGTGAGCATTCTGATGGCAAGCCTGCTGTTACACATTGTTCAGCAAACACTTTCTTGATATCTAGTGTAAATGAGTGGTGCCGTACATGTGTTTGAACTACTTAAGGAAGGAAACTGTCCTCAAGTATGCTTAAGAATATTAGAAGTACGCAATCACATACATGGGCTGATTAACAATTGTTCTTGTTTATTCATTAAATCAAGCTACCTCAAATGGGCAAACCTGTATCAAACACATTTCCTACTATTTGTGATGCAGAGCTAGAAGTTGCCTTCAGGTTTATCTTTTCTATCTTTCTCATTTTACACCAATTGACACTGGGGCACAAGAGGTTAATGGTAGCTGTACAGTAGGAGTAGCAGTAGCAGCAGCAGCACTAGAGGTAGCAACAGCCATAATCATAGTAGTCACAGTAGCAGCACTAACTGCTTACTGTGAACTAGATACACTGTACTTTCTCTGCATTATTTCACTTATTCTTCACAAATATTTATGAGAAATTGGCATTATTTTTATCTTATTTTTTAGATGAAGAAAAAAATGTTAAATAATTTGTTTAAGGTCAGTTACCCCCCAAAAATGGCACTAACATATCTGCATGATGTATACAACTGAAACATATAATATCAATACATAATAAACAATTGAAATATAAAACATCAACTGAATCTTAAAAGTATTGTCCCATTGGAACCTCAAATACTAGCCAACATGAATTTGGTGAGTAAATATTTACTGAAATGTGCAAAACCATATAAGTAAGGTTGATATACCTTATAAGGCTTAAAATGCAGAGAAAACTGAACTGACTGTGTGGAATTAGAACAAGAATCAGTACACTGTGACCCATGAGCAACATCCAGTTAATTGTTTTTGTAAATAAAGTTTCATTGAAACACAGTCATACTCATTCATTTATTTGTTGTCAGTGGCTGCTTTCATTGACAGTACATGCACAGAGGACATACTACAACAGAGACCTTGTAACCTGCAAAACAAAAATATTTACTATCTGGCTTGTCACAGAAAAAAAAAAAAAAGACAAAACGTTGTTGACCCAGACTAGACTAACACCACCAGTTCTAATGATATACCTTCACTCTTCCCAGCTCTTATTCCAACCCCTCTACTGATCTGCAGAGACAACTGCTATTTCAAATTTTGGGTTTACTTTTACCTTGCTCATTAAAAAAAAAGAGTTTCAGCACCTATGAATTCATTTACAATACTTTATATAGTTTTGCTTGCTTTGTTATTGAAGCACACACATAAAATGAACAAATCATGAATATGTCGCATGCTGAGTTTTTACAAAATGAAAATAGTACTAGTAGTAGTGATGGTAGTGGTAGCAAAAGTGTTACCCCATGTAACCACTACCTTGACCCATGTACAGCACAGAATCAGGACCCCAGAATTCCCCCATATTCCTCCCAGTCACTAGCTGCTCCCCAAAGTAACATATTCTGACATCTATTACCATATGTTATTTTTGCCTCTTTTTTGATCTGCTTAAAGATTAAACCATTGTATATATTCAGATTTCCATATCATACTAATTTTTTATGACTTAAAATTTTAAAAGATATATTGAAAAGTTCCACTACGATGGTAGATCGATGACTGTGTGTATATATATTTCTGTCATATACACACACCCCGATACACATATATACACACACACATATGTATCGGGGGGTGTGTATATAATTTTAATGAGATATATACAATTTTATAATTATTATATACACACATATGTATTGGGGGGTGTGTATATAATTTTAATGAGATATATACAGCTTTATAATTATTATGTCTTTTTGGTAAATTGAACCTAACATCATATAATAATTTTTTATATTACTAATCATGCTCTTTATCATAAAATAAAATTTGTCTTATAACTCAGTTTTCTTTTGTTTAGTTATGGCCTGATATGCCTGTTTCCATCATTTTTCTTTCTGTCTGCCCATGGCCTTATGTTTTAAATGTGTGTTCTGTACACATGATAGAGTTTAATATAAAAAAGTTCTTATCTGACTCTGTCTTAAAATTGGCAAGCATAATCCATTTTAATTGTGATTACTAAAATTTTTTAACTGATTTCTACCCTCTTTATTTTGTGCTTTCTACTTTTTGGATTTTTTCATTCTTTTTATTTTGTCTCCTTTACTGTTTTTCTTTTTTTGATTGACTGAGATATTCATTTGTGTTCCAACTCCATTTTTCCCTTTTAGTCTTTTGATAGTTACGTACTCTATTTCTGTCCTTTTACCCTTAACATCTTACTTATCCTTGGATTTAAAATAAATCAATAGGAAAAAACTCTTAGCTATAAAACTTCACCTGTTTTAAATGATATTTTTCTTTCTTTAGTATATAATGTAATATTTTAGAATCTACTTCCAAAGGGAATCTCTACCTTGCTCACTTTAAAGGACCTGTAATAACCAAGATACAGACTTTTTTTTTAATGCTGTTATTCCTTTATTTCTGTTAAAGAAGAAAGAAAATGGATATTTAACTGTAACTATCCATAAGAGAAAAATGCTTCAATGTTTAACTTTTTAATAGTGTTTCGTTTTTCTAAATACAAAACTTTTAAGGTTCCATTATATTCCTTTTTTTTTTTTTTTTTTAATTTTCAAACTCTCAACCATCCTTACCGTTGTTGAAACTTTAAAAGCATTCAAAGGATTGCTTTGGAAATGTGAAAAAAAATAGGCTTTTTGTAGCCAGACTGTGAGATTTCACGGAATATGAATAAGACTCAGACAAGATTGCATTATGACCATGTTTGGAGCAAGGCAGAGGCAAGACCACACTCTCCAGCCACCAGTGACTACACTGTGCCTCCTCTGACCGATATCAGTGATTCGTTGCTTCTTTACCCATGATAATTCTAGGCCTTTGTGAGTCTTCTGCCTTCTAGATAAAATGCATTAAGATACTCAGTCACTAAACTACTCCTGTTTCTTGAAGAGCCTCCAATCCAGAAAGAGCCCCTGCTTCCTTAATCCCACCTGTAAATAAACCAGTTCAAATAGAAATCCTATGAGGAACTAGCCTTCTATCCTTTTACTGAGGTGTTCCCATGGTTGCTCTAAAAGGTGTTCTCCCCTGCTGCAGAAAGCTAAAAAATAACTGTTTTCGCCTGGTGTTTCTAGTGACTTTTGACCAAGATGCTTCAATCACCTTGACCTTTTTTTTTTTTGAAATTTGTAAAATTGTTATTTGTGAAAAACATAAGAAAAAAGAATAAGCCCTAGCTTTCCCAATGCTCTATATTCTTTCTCCTCAGAGGAAAGAAACTACTGTTAGAACTTTCTTTTCTATATTTTTTCACACAAGCATTATATATATTTATACATATATGCAAACACACGCAGAGCTTGATTTTTAATTACAAAATGTGTAACATTCAGAAATGTGCATAAAACAAAATGTACAGCTCAATGGTTTACTATCAAGCAAACATTCATGTAATCACCACCCAGGTCAAGAACTCTGCCAGCTCCCTAAATGATCTTTATTTTTTAAAAGAACGAATATATAAGGTACATAAGTAATAATGAGATTATGTTGGTATTTTTTTTTAATTCTAATTTAATAAGCCTTGTAGAATAACCTATGTAGAAAAGTCAAGTTGTTTTAATACAACATGCTTTGGGTGATAGGGTTTGAAAAAGCATGCCTGCAATAGATATAGTCTAAGTTTTGAATATAATAATTTGTGCCTTACTAATGAAAGAGGCAACATGGCAGCATAGAAAAAAACGTTAGCAGAAGAGCAACACTGGTTGGGTGTGGTGGCTCATGCCTGTAATCCCAGCACTTTGGGAGGCTGAGGCGGTTGGATCACCTGAGGTCAGGAGTTTGAGATCAGCCTGGCCAACAGGGCAAAACCTTGTCTCTACCAAAAATACAAAAATTAGCCAGGTGTGATGGCGGGCACTTGTAATCCCAGCTACTCAGGAGCCTGAGGCAGGAGAATTGCTTGAACCAGGAAGGCAGAGGTTGCAGTGAGCTGAGATCACACACTGCACTCCAGCCTAGGCTACAAGAGTGAAACTCCATCTCAAAATAATACTAATAATAAATAAAAATAAAATAAATAAAAGTAAAAAAGAAGAGCAACATTGTAGGGTAGACTTGATCATAAGTACCTCTTGTGTGACTTGTCCTCTCTAAATTTTATTGTGTCCATTTGTAAAATGGGTATATTAATCATCTCCCTGCTGATATCACAGTTTGGCTGATAAAATAACAGAGGCACATTGCTTACAGTTCACGTATAGAGATTTATCCATGTATATCTATAAATGTAACATATGTGTGACAGTGGTAGTTCTCAAACTTTGCTTCACATAAAAATTACGTGTGGAATTAAAAAAAAAAAAAAAACCGATGCCCATGCTAACTTAATCAGAATTCTGACAGTGAAATCTAATATTGATTTTTTTTTTAACACATCAGATGATTCCAAAGTGCAGTCAAATTTGAGAACCAGTGGATTAGAGTAGTGCTTTTCAAACCTCAGTGCTCACACGCATCAGTTTCAATTTTGCTAAAGTGTAGACTCTTATCCAGTAGGTCTTGAGTGGGGCCTGGCATTCTATGTTTCTAACAAGCTGCCAGATGATGCTGATGCTGCCCATCCATGGACCATTATGGGTTAGGAAATAGAGACTCAAAACAATGTCTTTAATAGACCAAAAGAGAAATAAAAACTGTCAACACTTCATAGCTCACTTAAGTTGATAGCAAAGCTGACATAAATTCTTAGCGTCAGAGATAATCACTACCAAAGAACCTGACAAGGAAACAAAAACACATTAGTTGTATACAGAAGAATGTTTGTACTTATAATTTCTTCCACCTGCCTCCTCACTTTCCCATTGGACTAGGAGAAAAACAAGCTGTAAAAGTTAAGCATACAATTCAAAAGAAAACAGAAAAAGGCAAAAGAACAAAAAATTTAATGAACTTGGTTTATAAGGAATTAAGTGTTCAGAAATTATTTTCAATTTATTTGGCAAAATATAAAAAATATTAATATATACTTTTAAATGTTGCTATTTTTACAGTATACTTATATTTAATAACACATGAGCCAGTATATGTTAATGCACTGTGAAATGTTCTGAGTTTGCTACAAATAGATGCTTTGTTAGAAGAATCATAAAAAGAAACTGGAAAGGCTCTGATCATTAAAGAATCTTCCACATCCAGTGAGGCTATGTAATGAATATTTTAGGCAGTTCCACAGCTCTAACCAATACTGCCCAGAGACCAATTAATTGGCTTGAATCACAGGCCCAATTATAATCTCCCAAGAGAGATATTTTGCAAATAAAATTTCAATATTGAGTGTCTACTATACACTAGTGTTAAAAGATACAAGCTAAATAAGGTGCGACCCTTGCTCTTCAGTAACTCAAACATTTGGTAAGAACACTGTAATATCACTGCTAGAAATTAGACCATTTCTGTTCTCCTCTGAGCTAGGAGTTTGGTCTTGGGCTTGCCATTTTTTTCTTTCTACCTCCCAGAGTTTTGCCAACAGCAGGAGACCCTCTTTGATTCCTGCTAATGTAATACACTTTGAGGATAAAGGGAGTAAGAAGATTAGAGTATAAAATTCTTCAGTTGTCTTGATCTGCCCAGTTTATGACCTGTTTCAGGCACCATAAGCCAATTGTTGATGAGATAATGAGACCAATTGTGAAATAGATGGAGGAGGCAGATAAGGCTTCTAATATCAGCTCCTTTCACTCCACCCTCACCTCACATGTATAAACTGATTGGCTTTGTTCCAAGGTTAAAATGGGTTTAACACATTCTTTGGTGAACTGAACTTCCCTACTGTGTCAGCTCACTTTTTGTTGCTATAACAGACTACCACAAAATGGGTAATTTCTAAGCAACAGAAGTTTATTTGGCTCACAGTTCTGGAGGCTGAGAAGTCCGAAAACATGGTACCAGCATCTAGCACAGGTTGTCTCATGGCAGAAGATGGAAGGCGGAAGTGAGCATGTGAGACACAGAGCACATGGGAGACAAACTCACCCTTTTATCAGGCACCAACTTCTATAATAACTAACTTACTCCTGAGACAACTAACCCACTCCCATAATAGCAGCACTCATCATTCATGAAGGTAGAGCCCTCATAGTCTAATCACCTCTTAAAGTTTCGACCTCTTAATATCATCATAATGGCAATGAAATCAATTAAATTTCAATATGAGCTTTGGAGGGGACATTCAAACCAAAACATTGTTATGGTTAATATTAGGTGTCAACTTTACTGGATTGAAGGATGCCCACATAGCTGGTATTGTTTCTGTGTATGTCTGTGAGAGTGTTGCCAGAGGAGACTGACAGTTGACTGGCTGTTGAAGAAGACCCACCCTCAGTGTGGGTAGACACCATCCAACTGGCTCCCAGGGCGACTAGAACAAAGCAGGAAGAAGAAGGTGGGATAAACTTGTTTGCTGGGTCTTCTGGTTTTCATATTTCTTCCATAGTGGATGCTTCCTTCTGTTCCTCCTGCTCTTGGACATCAGACTCCAAGTTCTTCGGCCTTTGGACTCTTGGACATACACCAGTGGTTTGCTGGAGGCTCTTGAGCCTTTGGCCACAGACTGAAGGCTGCACTGTTGGCTTCCCTACTTTTGAGGCTTTTGGACTCAGACTGAGCCACTACGGGCATCTTTCTCCCTCAGCTTGCAGACAGCGTGTCATGGGACTTCACCTTGTGATTATATGAGCCAATTCTCCTTAATAAACTCCCTTTCATATATACATATGTCCTATTAATTCTGTCCCCCTAGAGAACCCAGACTAATAGAAACATCCACCTACTCAAGATGGAGCAGCCAGATGCCTGCAAGCCTCACACTTGGGAACATTGCCATCTTCCACATGCTTACTATGGGAAAAGCAGAGCAGAGGGAAAACAAGCACAGGAAGTGGGCAGTGGCCCAGAATGAGCAGTGCTATCTGAACTGCCAGTCAAGGATTACCCCTGGCCCTCTTCCTGGAAATCACCCACCTATCAAACAAGTCATTCTTCACCCTGAGGATATCCTGCAAATGATCCTCAAATCACCAGTGCCCTTGGGAAAAGAAGAGAGTTCTCTACACCTCTGGAAATTAGAGGAATAACTGTTTCTTTTTCAACAAAGCAAAGGCCTGGTAAATATCATTCCATTCTCTTTTACATATAGAAAGCACTTTTATCCCTCTTTGCCACACTGAACCTGCCCTCCTGAACAGAACTGTCACCAGAGAACTTTGAGGAACCCCTTATAGTAGAGTCAATTCCAAAATGACTGAAAATAAATAACAAGTATTACATCTAAATCTACATGGAGCTTGTGAAAACAATTCACATCAATAGAAAATAGCACAGAATGGGCAGTAAATGTATATACTTTGCTTAGACAGTATTTAAGTCAGTTATTTACAAACATATTTTTTGCAGCATACACTTTTTCTGCATAAAGGCTTAGGTGTGATACAGTGTAAAAATGTAATACCAGAATTGGCTTAAAAAAGAACTGTTTTTCTCATCATCACTGGTAATTAGAGAAATGCAAATCAAAACTACAATGAGATACTATCTCACACCAGTCAGAATAACGATTATTAAAAAGTCAGGAAACAACAGATGCTGGTGAGGATATGGAGAAATAGGAGCGCTTTTACATAGTTGGTGAGAGTGTAAATTAGTTCAACTATTATAGAAGACAGGATAGCAATTCCTCAAGGATCTAGAACCAGAAATACCATTTGACCCAGCAATCCAATTACTGGGTATATACCCAAAGGATTATAAATCATTCTACTATAAAGACATATGCACATGTATGTTTATTGCAGCACTATTCACAATAGTAAATACTTGGAACCAACCAAAATGCCCATCAATGATAGACAGGATAAAGAAAATGTGGCATATATACACCATGGAATACCATGCAGCCATGAAAAAGAATAAATACATGACTTTTGCAGGGACGTAGATGAAGCTGGAAGCCATCATTCTCAGCAAACTAACACAGGAACAGGAAGCCAAACACCGCATGTTCTCACTCATAAGTGGGAGTTGAACAATGAGAATACATGGATACAGGGAGGGAAGCATCACACACGGGAGCCTGTCAAAGGTTGGGTGCAGGGTAGGGAGAGCATTAGGACAAATACCGAATGCATGTGGGGCTTAAAACCTAGATGATGGGTTGATAGGTGTAGCAAACCACTGTGGCACATGTATACCATATACCTATGTAACAAACCTGCATGTTCTGCACGTGTATCCCAGACCTTAAAAAAAAAACAAAAACTGCTTTTGTTGAAACTGAGGTAGGGATCCACAGACACCTGCTGCCTGGGTATGCCTCTGGCCCCAGGGAAGGAGTGACTTACTGGCAGAAGTGGGGGAAACCAGTCTTCCAGTCCAGGGCCTTTTCCACCTCATTTCCTCATCTACTGAAATATTGGAGGAGTATTCTCTTTAACTATAGGATTCCAGTCTTGTCTTTATCAACACAGAGATAACTTACCAAGGTATAACATGGACATCTGAACGTTCCATATTCTTTGTGGCTCTCCCTAAAAAACAATAAAATCTAAACTCCTGAGCTCCTGTCTTGGCTTTATCTTTAACTAGCAAGTTGTGAAACTCTTATCTCAGTTTTCCCACATATAAAATGAGAATAGGAGGAAAATAATATCCTTATCATCATATAAAGTCAGCAGGTAATTTTTGAAAGTGCTTAATAAATTATTATGCTGGTGGTGATAACTATATTGTTATTCTTATTAAACAGAAAAAAATAAGTCTAAAGCAGTGGCTCTTAATCATATCTGTTGTTATGGATTGAATTGTGGCCTCCAAAATGATATGTTGACATCCTAATCCTCAGTACTGGTGAATGCGACCTCATTTGGAAATATGTCTTTATAGATGTAATAAAGTCCAAATGAGGTCATACTAGATATGAGCCCTAGTTCAGAAACTGGTATCCTTGGAAGAGGAATATTTGTACACAGACACACAGGGAGAACAGCACAGCAAAAAGATTGGGAGCTCTGTATTCACAAGCCAAGAATCACTAAGCACTGCTAACAACCCTCAGAAGGTGGGAAGAAGCAAGAAAGGATCCTCCCCTAGAGTCTTCAGAGAGAGCATGACACAGGTGACACCTTGATTTTCAACTTCTAGCCTCTGGAACAGGACAGAGTAAATTTCTGTTGTTTTAAGCCTCCCTCACTGTTGTAATTTGTTGTGGATTCCTAGGAAACCAGTAAGTACAGCTGGATATCAAAATCGCCCAGGAAACGTTTTGAAAGACTTTATGTTTGGGTCTCATATGAGGAATTTTTGTGTGTGAGATGGAACAGAAACTAGAAAATCAACATTTCTTCTCAAAGCTCTTTGGATAATTCTGTTGTATAACCAGAATTGAAAATTGTTGGCATATAATACCATTGACATTTATATAAAGATGCATATATCCTTATATATGGGTACAAATGTTTGAAATTGACAGTGAACTGTTTCAGAATGAGTGAAGCATCTTATTCTCTTTCCTCATACTTAGTGTACTTAGTGGCTATAGTTTAGCATGCCATGACAGATAGTGCGTATTAAGAGTAACATGTATTGAGCTAAAAACTGATTCTCCCTTAAGTGGTTTACATGGGCTCTCTCATTTAATCTTAATGCCAACACTCTGAGATAGATTCTGTTTATTCTGTTATTAGTACTCATTTTAGAACACCATGCTTCAGAGAGAAAAAGTAATTTTCCCAAGATCACATAGCCAGTAAATGGGCAGAGCAGGAATTCAAACTCAGACATTCTAACTCAAGAAGAAGCTCTCTTTGGAACAGCAAACATTTCCTAAAATGTAGGATGTGCATGTTAGGTGCACACATTATTACTTTTGATCAATAAACTTGTGGTATGAAATAACATAGTGACACGGGTATTCTTATGCTAGGTACACACCTGATTAGTTTTGATCAGTGAACTCTTAGTATGAAATAGCATAGTGACACTGGTATTCTTTCTTGTATTCTCTTCAGTTCCTTCTTATCACCTGAATGAGAGAGTCTCAGAGTTTGGTGATAGTAGGTCTTTAACTCCTTTGTAATATATGTTAATGTTATCTAATAAGGAAATATATCTCAGCTTCCCAGCCTTCAGCAGGCAATAAAGTCCAACAATAAATAGTATTAATTTGTTTTCACTGTGCTTATTTTTACAGTTTCCCTTTATTTATGGCAGATAACATTGATCTTTCATCTGTAGTACTGATCGTTACTTTTTAAATAAACCCATATATGTTTTAAATAGAGGAGTTTGTTTAAAGAAAAATATAAAGTAAATGTGAGTATTTATAATAGATCAAAATGGTCACCAATCTAAAAGTCTCATTAGGAGAATGTTTAACCAAGGGAAGGAAAGGAAAGACGCTGACTGTGCTTGGTTACTAATTTCCTGTGATTTTCAAAGAACTCCTGGAAGACACTGAGTAATGGAGGCCACTCAAGGGATCAATACTCTAGTAATAAGCATGTGAGACACTCTAGGAAGGTCATACACTCCACAGTCTAGAGGCAGTCATTTGAGGATGGGGAAACAAGGAGGGCAGGCCCTTATGTGAAGTGTAGCTGAGTACTTTTTTGAGACTTTCTTCATTCCCTCTTCCTACACATACATAGCTGTGGCTGCTGGAAGCCATATATATATCGTATGACCCTTTCTCCTTGTCTAATGCTTATTAAGCAGGGGTTGAAAACTGTTGCAAGCTGAGCCCAATACAAAATACCTCTCACTGAAATTTAGCACTGAAACAAGAGATATTATTCACTTTTTATCATCTCTTGAACTAGAAGGATATATAAACCAGAGAGCTGTGCTATGACTAATTTTTGCTATAAGCACAGAAAAATAGAGGAAGTCAGTCCTCAGAAAGAAAAAAATAACACAGGCCCATAACAAAGAAAGAAGGAAGACTCTAAAGGCTCATAAAGCCAAGCAGAATAGTCTCTGGTTAACAGTCATTGATCCTAGGAAGTTCTGATTACCAGTTTGCTGTGTAGCACATTAACTTAAAAATTTGTGCCTTAAACAACAAACATTTTATTATATCTCATGATTTTATGGGTTAGGAATTAGGGCAGAGCTTGGTTGGGTGGTTCTCTTGTTTTCTGTATCACTGGCTGAGATTACTCAGTGGTACTTAGCTTTTGGGCAGCCTGGTCTGGAGCACCCAAGATGGCTTCACTCCCGTCTTGTGCCTTGGTGGAGATGGTAGAATTATTCAACTAAAAATGTCAGCCTGACCATCTACATGTGGCCTTGGTATTATGACAGTCTCAGAATAGCCACGCTTCTTTCAAAGGTCTTCAGAATTCCCCTCAAAAGAATTCTAAAAGAGAGAAAGTGGAAGCTGCCACTCCTGGAAGGTCAAGACTGGAAACGCACTGCATTCTCTTCTGCCACATGACTAGTGAGGTTCAGTTCAGATGCAAGAGGAGGGGAACTAGCTTGCCCTCTCAATGAAAAGAGTTGAAAGAAATGTATAGCCATCCTTAATCCATCACATGGTCCTTCACGATGGCTGGCTGTACTTAGGTTACCTGAGGTTGTTCTGTGCCCCCAAAGGAAGTAGCGCATTTCAGGTAAGCTAGTTTGAGCTGCCTCTATTAATTTTTAGTTATATCAATGAATCAGTTACTAGCACAATGTTTTGCATCTAGGTGGCACTCAGAAACCCTGTGGATGAAGTGCACTGAGTAAAAAATTGGGCTTATAAGAACAAGTTTAGGAGTTTAGAGTCTGTTGCTAGATAGATAAAGGTTCAAATGCTGGTTTTGCAACTTTCTATTTTTGTGACTCCAAATAAGTTACTTTCCCTTGGCTTCAATTTCCTTATCTGCAAAGGGAAAATAATAGCAGTGCCTACTTCATTCAGTCATGACAAAGACTCAAGTGAGATCACACACATAAAACTCTTAGCACAGTGCCCAGCACATAGCAGCCATTGAATGTTGCCATTACTATTCTCATTAATTGTCAGAATTTCAACTCCTAAGAGAATGATACACTCAGGAATATACAACCTAACTGAAGGGACAGAACATCTCCACCAATAGAAAAATAACATTACAGCCAGCATTAAATTAGAGAATGGTAGAGAGTTTATTAAAGGACAGGACAATATTATATATTAGACAGTCAGAAAAGGTTCCAAAGTCAAGGTCAGTTTTGTGTTGAGCTTTATTGGATGAATAGTGTTTGGCAAGTGTAGAGGCAAAGAGAAGGAATTCCAGGCAGTTAGAGTAAAACCAGCAGAGATTGCCACAGGTGAGAATGCTCTTGAGCTGGTCAAGAATTCTTTTTTTTTATTGGAATTATATTGAATTTATATATTAATTTGGAAAAATTGACATTTTTACAATAATGAATCTTTCCATTTTCAATCCATGAACATGGCATATTTCTCCCTTCATTTAGGACTTTTACTTTTTCTCAATAATGTGTAGTTTCCAGAATAGATCTTGCACACATTTTGTGAGACTTATTCCTAAGCATTTGGTGTTTCTTGATACTAATGTAAATTGTGTCCTTTTAAAGTGCCATTTCCTCTTTGTTTCTGAGCTATGGAAAGAAAATAGATTTCCAAAAGTTAACTTTGTATACAACAGCCTAGCTGAGTTCACTTATTAATTTCAATAGTTTGTACATTCTTTTCCGATTTTCTAGCTCTACATCCATGTCATCTATGAATACAATTTTATCTTTCTTTCCAATTCTTTTTTTTTTTTTGCATTTTAGGTTTTGGGGTACATGTGAAGAACATGCAAGATTGTCGCATAGGTACACACACGGCAGTGTGATGTGCTGCCTTCCTCCCCATCACTTATATCTAGCATGTCTCCCCATGATATCTCTCCCCAACTCCTCACCCCCTGCTGTCCCTCCCCTATTTCCCCTCGACAGACCCCAGTGTGTGATGCTCCCCTCCCTGTGTCCATGTGTTCTCATTGTTCAACACCCACCTATGATTGAGAACATGTGGTGTTTGACTTTCTGTTCTTGTGTCAGTTTGCTGAGAATGATGGTTTCCAGGTACCTCCATGTCCCTACAAAGGACACGAACTCATTGTTTTTGATGGCTGCATAGTATTCCATGGTGTGTATGTGCCACATTTTCCCTGTCCAGTCTATTACTGATGGGCATTTGGGTTGGTTCCAGGTCTTTGCTATTGTCAACAGTGCTGCAATGAACATTCGTGTGCATGTGTCCTTATAGTAGAACGATTTATAATCCTTTGGATATATACCCAGTAATGGGATTGCTGGGTCAAATGGAATTTCTGTTTCTAGGTCCTTGAGGAATCGCCACACTGTCTTCCACAATGGTTGAACTAATTTACACTCCCACCAACAGTGTAAAAGTGTTCCTATTTCTCCACATCCTCTCCAGCATCTGTTGTCTCCAGATTTTTTAATGATTGCCATTCTAACTGGCATGAGGTGGTGTCTCAATGTAGTTTTGATTTGCATTTCTCTAATGACCAGTGATGATGAGCATTTTTTCATATGTTTGTTGGCCTCATGTATGTCTTCTTTTGTAAAGTGTCTGTTCATGTCCTTTGCCCACTTTTGAATGGACTTCTTTGTTTTTTTCTTGTAAATCTGTTTTAGTTCTTTGTAGATTCTGGATATCAGCCCTTTGTCAGATGAGTACATTGCAAAAATTTTTTCCCATTCTGTTGGTTGCCGATTCACTGTAATGACTGTTTCCTTTGCCGTGCAGAAGCTGTGGAGTTTGATTAGGTCCCATTTGTTTATTTTGGCTTTTGTTGCCAATGCTTTTGGTGTTTTGGTCATGAAGTCCTTGCCTATGCCTGTGTCCTGAATGGTTTTGCCTAGGTTTTCTTCTAGGGTTTTGATGGTGTTAGGTCTTATGTTTAAGTCTTTAATCCATCTGGAGTTAATTTTAGTGTAAGGTATCAGGAAGGGGTCCAGTTTCTGCTTTCTATACATGGCTAGCCAGTTTTCCCAACACCATTTATTAAACAGGGTCTCCTTTCCCCATTGCTTGATTTTGTCAGGTTTGTGAAAGTTCAGATGGTTGTAGATGTGTGGTGTTGCCTCCGAGGCCTCTGTTCTGTTCCATTGGACTATATCTCTGTTTTGGTACCAGTACCATGCTGTTTTGATTACTGTAGCCTTGTAGTATAGTTTGAAGTCTGGTAGTGTGATGCCTCCTGTTTTGTTTTGTTTTTTTACTTAGAATTGACTTGACTCTGTGGGCTCTCTTTTGGTTCCAAATGAAGTTTAAGGTGGTTTTTTCCAGTTCTGTGAAGAAGGTCATTGGTAGCTTGATGGGGATAGCGTTGAATCTGTAAATTACTTTGGGCAGTATGGCCATTTTCATGATACTGATTCTTCCTAACCATGAATATGGAATGTTTCTCCATCTGTTTGTGTCTTCTCTTACTTCGTTGAGCAGTGGTTTGTAGTTCTCCTTGAAAAGGTCCTTTACATCCTTTGTTAGTTGTATTCCCAGGTATTTTATTCTCTTTGTAGCAATTGTGAATGACAGTTCATTCTTGATGTTAGGTTGTATATTCCTGAGTGTATCATTCTGACAAAGGGCTAATATCCAAAATCTACAAAGAACTAAAACAAATTTACAAAAGCACACACACACACACACACACGATATTGATTCTTCCTAACCATGAACATGGAATGTTTCTCCAACTGTTTGTGTCCTCTCTTATTTCTTTGAGCAGTGGTTTACATTTCTTTTTGAAGAGGTCTTTTACATCCTTTGTTAGTTGTATTCCTAGGTATTTTATTCTCTTTATAACAATTGTGAATGGGGGTTTGCTCATGATTTGACTCTCTTTAAGTCTGTTATTGGTATATAGGAATGCTTGTGATTTTTGCACATTGATTTTGTATCCTGAGACTTTGCTGAAGTTGCTTATCAGTTTCAGGAGATTTTGGGCTGAGATGATGGGGTCTTCTAGATATACAATCATGTCGTCTGCAAATAGAGACAATTTGCCTTCCTCCTTTCCTAATTGAATACCCTTTATTTCTTTTTCTTGCCTGATTGCTCTGGGTAGAACTTCCAATACTATATTGAATAGGAGTGGTGAGAGAGGGCATCCTTGTCTAGTGCCAGATTTCAAAGGCAATGCTTCCAGTTTTTGCCCATTCAGTATGATATTGGCTGTTGGTTTGCCATAAATAGCTTTTACTATTTTGAGATACATTCCATCAATACCTAGTTTATTGAGGGTTTTTAGCATAAAGCGCTGTTGAATTTTGTCGAAGACCTTCTCTGCATCAATTGAGATAATCCTGTGGTTTTTGACTTTGGTTCTGTTTATGTGATGAATTATGTTTATAGACTTGTGTATGTTGAATCAGCCTTGCATCCCCGGGATGAAGCCTACTTGATCATGGTGGATAAGCTTTTTGATGTGCTGTTGCAGTCGGTTTGCCAGTATTTTATTGAAGATTTTTGCATCTATGTTCATCATGGAGATTGGCCTGAAGTTTTCTTTTCTTGTTGAGTCTCTGCCAGGTGTTGGGATCAGGATGATGTTGGTCTCATAAAATGATTTGGGAAGGATTCCCTCTTTTTGGGTTGTTTGGAATAGTTTCAGAAGGAATGGTACCAGATCCTCTTTGTATGTCTGGTAGAATTTGGCTGTGAACCTGTCTGGACCTGGGCTTTTTTTGGTTGGTAGGCTCTTAATTGCTGCCTCCACTTCAGACCTTGTTATTAGTCTATTCAGGGTTTCGACTTCTTCCTGGTTTAGGCTTAGGAGGATGCAAGTGTCCAGGAATTTATCCATTTCTTCCAGGTTTACTAGTTTATGTGCATAGAGATGTTTGTAATAATCTCTGATGATGGTTTGTATTTCTGTGGAATCTGTGGTGATATCCCCTTTATCGTTTTTTATTGCATCTATTTGATTATTCTCTCTTTTCTTTTTTATTAATCTGGCTAGTGGTCTGTCTATTTTGTTTATCTTTTTGAAAAACCAGCTCCTGGATTTATTGATTTTTTGAGGGGTTTTTTGTGTCTCTATCTCCTTCAGTTCTGCTCTGATCTTAGTTATTTCTTGTCTTCTGCTAGGTTTTGAGTTTTTTGGTTTTGCTCCTCTAGCTCTTTCAATTTTGATGAAGAATTCTTTATGAACCAATACAGAGATGAGGGACATGAGGTGGAGAAAAGATGGGTACCAATGAAGTGAGCCTTGAATGCTCAGTTAGAGAATTTGAAATTTATATGTTAGACTGAGGAATTTCATAGGGTTTAAAATGGTGTGTAGCAACAATAAACTAATCTTTTTTAAATTTTTTTATTTTTATTTATTTATTATTTTTTACTATAGGCCTCAGTGGGCTCAAAAGTGTCTCTTTGTAGATTCCACAAAATGAGTGTTTCCAACCTGGTGAATCAAAACACAGGTTTCCTTCTGTGAGATGAATCCAGACATCACAAAGCATTTTCACAGATATCTTGTTTCCTTTATTTATTATTATTATTATTATTATTATTATTATTATTATTATATGTATGCAGAATATGCAGGTTTGTTACGTAAGTATACATGTGCCATGGTAGTTTTCTGCACCCATCAACCCATCCTCTACATTAGGTATTTCTCCTAATGCTATTCCCCCCCTCCTTGTCCTCTACTCCCTGACAGGCCCCGCTAGGTGAGTTCCCTTTCCTGTGTCCATGTGTTTTGTTCAACTCCCAGTTATAAGTGAAAACATACAGTGTTTGCTTTTTCTGTTCCTGTGTTACTTTGCTGAGAATGACGGTTTCCAGCCTTATCCATGTCCCTGCAAAGGACATGAACTCATCTATTTATATGGCTGCATAGTATTCCATGGTGTATATGTGCCACATTTTCTTTATTCAGTCAATCATTGATGGGCATTTGGGTTGTTTCCAAGTCTTTGCTATTGTGAATAGTGCTGCAATAAACATACATATGCATGTGTCTTTATAGTAGGATGACTTATAATCCTTTGCGTATATACCAAGTAATGGGATTGCTAGGTCAAATGGTATTTCTGATTCTAGATCCTTGAGGAGTTGCCATGCTGTCTTCTATAATAGTTGAACTAATTTACACTCTCACCAACTGCGTAAAAGCGTTTCTATTTCTTCACATCCTCGCCAGCATCTGTTGTTTCCTGACTTTTTAATAATCATCACTCTGACTTGTGTGAGATAGTATCTCATTATAGTTTTGATTTGCATTTCTCTAATGACCAGTGATCATGAACTTTTTTTTCATATGTTTCTTGGCTGCATAAATGTCTTCTTTTGAGAAGTGTCTGTTCATATCCTTCACCCACTTTTCGATGGGGCTGTGTGTGTGTGTGTGTGTGTGTGCTTTTGTAAATTTGTTTTAGTTCTTTGTAGATTTTGGATATTAGCCCTTTGTCAGATGGATAGATTGCAAAATTTTTCTCCCATTTTGTAGGTTTCCTGTTCACTCTAATGATTGTTTCTTTTGCTGTGCAGAAGCTCTTTAGTTTAATTAGATCTCACTTGTCAATTTTGGATTTTGTTGCAATTGCTTTTGTTGTTGTAGTCATGAAATCTTTGCCTATGCCTATGTCCTGAATGGTGTTGCCTAGGTATTCTTCTGAGTTTCTATGGTTTTAGGTCTTACATTTAAGTCTTAATCCATCTTGAGTTAATTTTTATATAAGGTGTAAGGAAAGGGAGCAGTTTCAGTTTCCTGCATATAGCTAGCCAGTTTTCCCAACACCATTTATTAAGTAGGGAATCCTTTTCCCATTTCTTGTTTTTGTCAGGTTTGCAAAGATCAGATGGTTGTAGATGTATGGTGTTATTTCTGAGGACTCTGTTCTGTTCCACTGGTTTATATATCTGTTTTAGTACCAGCAGCATGCTGTTTCGGGTACTATGGCCTTATAGTATAGTTTGAAGTCATGTAACATGATCCCTCCAGCTTTGTTCTTTTTGCTTAGGATTGTCTTGGCTATGCAGGCTCTTTTTTGGTTCCATATGAAATTTAAAGTAGTTTTTCTTAATTCTGTAAGAAAGTCAATGGTAGCTTGATGGGAATAACATTGAATGTATAAATTCCTTTGGGCAATATGGCCATTTTCACGATATTGATTCTTCCTATCCATGGGCTTGGAATGTTTTTTCCATTTGTTTGTGTTTCTCTTATTTCCTTGAGCAGTGGTTTGTAATTCTCCTTGAAGACGTCCTTCACATCCCTTGTAAATTGTATTCTTATATATTTTATTCTCTTTGTAGCAATTGTGAATGGGAGTTCATTCAGGATTTGATTTGGCTGTATATTATTGGTGTATAGGAATACTTGTGATTTTTTTCCACTGATTTTGTATCTTGAGACTGCTAAAGCTGCTTATCAGCTTATGGAGTTTTTGGGCTGAGACTATGGGGTTTTCTTTTTTTTTTTTTTTGAGACGGAGTTTCGCTCTTGTTACCCAGGCTGGAGTGCAATGGCCCGATCTCGGCTCACTGCAACCTCCGCCTCCTGGATTCAGGCAATTCTCCTGCCTCAGCCTCCTGAGTAGCTGGGATTACAGGCATGAGCCACCATGCCCAGCTGATTTTTTGTATTTTTAGTAGAGACGGGGTTTCACCATGTTGACCAGGATGGTCTCGATCTCTTGACCTCGTGATCCACCCGCCTTGGCCTCCCAAAGTGCTGGGATTACAGGTGTGAGCCACCACGCCCGGCCCCGAGACTATGGGGTTTTCTAAATATACAATCATGTCATTGCAAACAGACAATTTGACTTCCTCTCTTCCTATTTGAATACCCTTTATTTATTTCTCTTGCCTGATTACCCTGTCCAGAATTTCCAATACTATGTTAAATAGGAGTGGTGAGAGAGGGCATCCTTGTCTTGTGCCAGTTTTCAAAGGGAATACTTCCAGCTTTTGCCCATTCAGTATGATGTTAGCTGGGTTCATCACAAATAGTGCTTGTTATTTTGAGATACGTTCCATCCACACCTAGTTTATTGAGTGTTTTTACCATGAAGGGATGCTTAATTTTATCAAAGGCCTTTTCTGCATCTATTGAGATAATCAGGTTTTTGTCATTGGTTCTATTTATGTGATGGAATATGTTTATAGATTTGTGTATGTTGAACCAGCCTTGCATTGCATCCCAGGGATGAATCCGACTTGATCATGGTGGATAAGCTTTTTGATGTGCTGCTGGATGCAGTTTGCCAACATTTCGTTGAGGATTTTTAACATCAATGTTCATCAGAAATGTTGGCCTGAAATTTTCTTTTTTGTTGTGTCTCTGACAGGTTTTGGTATCAGGATGATGCTGGCCTCATAAAATGAGTTAGGGAGGAGCCCCTCTTTTTCTGTTGTTTGGAATAGTTTCAGAAGGAACGGTAGCATCTCCTCCTTTTACCTCTGGTAGAATTTGACTGTGAATCTGTCTGTTCCTGGGCTTTTTTTTTTTGGTTGGTAGGATATTAATTACTGCCTCAATTTCAGAACTTCTTATTAATCTATTCAGGGATTCAACTACTTCTTGATTTAGTCTTGAGAGAGAGTATGTTTCCAGGAATTTATCCATTTCTCTAGATTTTCTGGTTCATTTGTATAGAGGTGTTTGTAGTATTCTCTGATGGTAGTTTTTATTTTTGTCAGATCAGTGGTGATACCCCTTTATCATTTTTTATACAACAATAAACTAATCTTATAATAGTATTTAAGAATGAGTGAAGGGAGAAAAAATTTTAAAAAGAGACACTAGACATAATAGAGATGTAAGATGAGAAAGCATAGAAGCTGGATGGTGACCATGGGAATGAATGAAGGGATGATAGGCATATGTGAGATGTCATGCAGGCAACATTGACAGGGTGGACAGAAATTATGAAAGACTAGATGTGAGGAAAGAGAATGAGTAGATGATGTCATCCAGGTATCAATTCTGAACAACCAAAACCATAATTGCTCCACTGACAGAAGTGGCAACATCTGAGAGATGGCCACTGTGGAGCAAGAAGACAGCTGGAGGGCAGAAGAGAGAGAGAAGCCTTCTATAGAAAGACAAAGAGAAAATAAGAGAACAGAGGAATTTAATAAGGTACAAGACATCACCATTGCTTTAACCTTCGGAGGAGAAAATACATACCCAATGCCATGAATCATTCAGACTAGAAGCACAGGAATTTATACACTTGAATTAGAGCTTCTGAAATAATGGGTCATGTGGGAGACAGTTTGTAGTCCCAAATCCCAGAGATCATCTGTTGCGATTTTCAAAAGCACTTAACCTCAATCCAGGCATTAAACTCACAAGTTAAGGTATGAAACACGGGGTTCTTCCCCCAGCCCATGTTCCACATTTATTCACATTTATATTTTGAGATCGTAAATTCTTTTATCTTTTTATGTGTGTTACTAGGTCCCTTTGCATTCTGTGTACATGTGACATAAATATTCCATGAGGGAGCCATTTAATCTCTCACAGAAAGAGTGCTGTGAGACGCAGTGGGCTCAATGTGGTTACCTCAATCCACGGGCAGTTCTTCCAGACACAAGACTACATGTCTGCCTCTGTGTCTTCAAATGTATTTCGTGGTTGGGGCAAGCAGAGCACATACCCTCCACCTGGGTGGGCAGGAGCAGTCACCCTGCAACCCACAGAGGTTGGAAGGAATTACATGGAGTTCAAGCACACTCAGTGCAACCTGAGGACACTATCTTAAATGACTGTCTCAGAGGTGGCCACTAATGTTCACGCCAAAGTACGTTTTTAACTCATCTTCCCATCTCTAGTTTATTCCATATACTGTTACTAAATTAATTTTCTCAGAGAAAGGCAGTATCTGTATCTCTGTCTTGCACAGGTAACATTATGTTATAGATAAATAGCCTTGCTTCTTTCCAGGTGATTCCCTAGCATCCCTTCTCCCTCCTAACATTCTCATATTCATTTGGAGAATTCTTCTTCCATTGCATCTTGTCTTGGCATAAGAATTTCCAGTTTCCCCTCTCCCTCTCAACTACAGTAGCATGATACTGCTTCTAACTGCCATCTGTTCCTCTGGGGCAGTCAGGAGACCCAAGCATGGCCAGTCAGAAGGCTTCTCCCTGGACCTTGAATCTTATTTTGAACTACTGCCAGCAGCAGAGGCAGCAGCAACAATGGCAGACCTTTCCTGAATAGGCTTTTCTGGTGATTCTTGGTCCTCCAGGACTTGATTTCTTGTTCTAACAGGTCCAAGGAGATGTGCTTACCCTGAGGTCCTTCACCCCTTTCTGGATACTGAGGGCCCTAGAATTCTCTGCCCAATCAGTCCCAAACAGTAGGTCACCATATTCATAATCCTGAGGGTAGACCACACTGCCCTTGGTGTGCAAATTCTCCTAGGACATAGGGTTGGCCAAAGGGTGGCTCATTGCAAGCAGACAGGAAAGTGTGGCTAAAACTTGGTCTGGGGTGTCCATATTTGCTCTGGCTAGGCCCTTCCTGTGGCCCATGAGTGGTGAGAAAAGTGGAGGGCAGAGGTTCCTTTGCAAAGTATGAAAGCGTAAATGCCAGTAGGGACTGAGGTCGGGGTCAGGGTACTCTGTGAACAGTGGTTGCGTAATTTGGAATATAAAGAATAAAGAGAAACTTTGCAGCTTATGAAATAAATGCCCAGGACGGGAAGAAAAGGAGTGATTAGTGGGTTAGCAGCTGAACGTAAGAAGAAAGAGCCTCCCAGAATACCTCCAAGAGAGAAAAAAATGAGGAGCTTCTTTTACGAATTTCCTGAGCCATCAAGAGACTGAGAAAGGATCCAGCAAGCCAGAGAGAATTCTTCTTTGTCCTTTCTTTATTCCTTTTCTGTGTCTGCATAGCCCCAGGGCAAATGTGCATGCTAGTCACAGTTACTTGGAAGTAACTGTTGCTTTCCACGTTTTTTGTTGTTATAAAGACATATTTGGCAAGGGCAAAGGATAGAACATTTTTTATTTAATAGCTTATTAGTTTGATTTATAACTCATAAATATTAAACATATAGTATCTGGGCCACCCTTTGTAGTCTTATCCTGGCCCACAAATGTTCAATGTGGCCTACTTGTCTTTCTCCAGCCTTACCCTCAGGCTTCTCACCATTCTAGAAGCCCCACGTATTTTTCCAATATATCTCTTCTTGTTTTAGTATGTCAGGGTTGACTTCCACTGTTTTTAGGGAGTCTGGAACTGAAGGTTTGCCTTGTTTAGTCTAGTTAACCTGATGCCTTATTTTTCTTTTTGTCCTAGTGGTTATTGTATGGGACGGCTATGTATGTGTGTGTGTTTCATATACAGAAAATATAAAGAAAAAAGAAAAAAAAAACACCCCAAATCCAGTTAACATTTCTGTGCCATCCTTTTCAATACTTCACTTTTGGTAGAACTGGTATTATATTTGCATAATTTTATATCTATCCTTTTCCACTTAGCATAATCATTTCCTCATCATTAAAAATTCTTTCCTCAAGAACAGAATCTTGTCTGGATATTTCATTACACAGCTAAAAAATTCCTGAGATTTTTTTTTTTGGAATAAATAATGCTGAGATTCAGATCATTGTGCACAAATCCTTTTCTACACTTCTTATTATTTCTTAAATAAGAAAATGTGTATTTTAAGTTGATTGATAAATATGAACAGATTATCCTAAAGCATGGTTTTACCAATTTGCCCTTTAGCCTGCAATACTTGAAAATACCTGATTTCCCCATACCTTCACTATCCAGCTCTCTTTTCATCAGTTATCTCCTGGGGCTATTGTTGGCAACACATTCTAACCTCAAGGGAGACCCCCGCCCAACACACACACACACAGATGCACATGCACGCGCGCATGCACACACACACACACACACACACACACTTTCCCATCATACCTCACTTCACCATCAAGAAAGAAGAGATGTTCTTATAAACTGTAAGAACAAAATGGAAGAAATGGAGAAGATTAAAGAGATTGTAAATTGAACTAAAGGTGGGTTTCTCTCGTTGATACTGTTTAATTCTTTTGGTTTATGAAGTTAGAGACCAGAACCCCCTCTTAGAAGTCTACAGAAACTCTTCCTCTCAAGTTGGAAGGTCAAGAAGAAACAGGGTGATGCTGAAGGGAACACTTAGGACAGGCACCAGTCAAGACAAACCACATGTTCATGGGTCATATTTGTTCTAGGACAGTTCAGCAGATGTATAAAATACAAAGAAATTGGAGGTAGAGCCTGGAAATTATTGAGTGAATATTTGCCTGATAATTTCTGAGTATCTTTCTCTCTCTGAGGGTGGAGGTAAAAATGGAGTTAGCCGGGGCTCTGCTAGACAGTCATGGGTTTAGTGATTTTAGATTTTGCCATCAGAGACTTAATGCAACTACCTTTTATTTTGAATTTACTTCTAACAGACACCTGCCACAATGCAAATTAGATGGACTTCAAGATCCAGTTATCTGGTGAATTGGTAGAAAAGGGAGCTAAATGATGCTTATCACATGGACGTCAGCTAGGACAAAGGGATGTCAACTAAGTCTGCTGATACGGGTGGAAGCATCCAAGAGGCTGGGGTTGGAGTGAACAAGGTGATTTTCCAGAATAATCTACCATGGAAACGAAACAGATGTTAATTGCAGGGTGTATAGGAAAGAGGAGCTGCCTGGAAAAACACAGTCTGCCCAACTCAGGTGGCTGGAAATGGAAGAATACTCTCATGAAGGCTGGGACAAAATGCAAAATGTGAAACAGGAGGAATGCAAGGGAGTTAAGAGAGAGTTTTCATGGCAATAACCATTGGAGTGCCCATTTTTATGGAGAGTGGCCTCCCTAGGAGGTAGGTACACAGGCTGGCTTAATAGCACAGCTTTGTCTCTGTAACAAAGACTTTATATGTGTTAACATAATGGAGGCATACTATTAAAACAGAGTGAAACAATTTATCTGAATAAACAGCAAACTTTATAATGCTGCACTCTCCAGCCCACCCAGGACCCATCTGCCACTGGAAATTTGATACTTACATGCAGATGGTTCAAAATTCAATCTGTGCATTTTGAGGACATTCCTGTTAATCACTCCTACTCTTTCACCTGTAACTCTTTATGGCTACAATGGGGACCCAGATTTATCTCTTGTAGAAAAAAGAATGGACAACCTGGGTTAGAGTAGTGATTCTTTGGTCTATGTATACCAGCAACAATTTATACTCTTTTGAGAAGGGCTGGAGATACCACTTTGCTTTTTCTAGTCAAATTACTTTGTCTTTTCTTAGTTATCTTGATACTCTGAGAAAGCCAAAACTGCTAGGAGAGAATGTCCCAAGTCATAACATTCTGAGGAAAACTGATTGTACTGAATTAAAGTAAGCTTACCACCAGCCCTGAATTAAATGTCAGAAGGCATCGGGGTCCCATATTCATTTTGTTTCTGTCCTAGCAAAGACAGATATTGGAGGGGCTTCCAGGCCTCAGAGAAGGAAGCAGAATTGATCCCTTCTCTAAGGACGAGTAAATTGGCAGACCCAGGACTCAGGAAATGTATGTCCTATAGTAGAGAAACATAAAAAGTATATGTATCTTCCCAGCATTTATGAATGTTCGTTCCAAGTTTCAAGCTGAGGAGGAAAGGACAGTGGAGATAGCAAAAAAGTCAGTTATTCCCCTTCAATGCACATCACATTTGGAAGCTAATCTTTGAAACTGCATTTGCCTTTATTCTTTTTGACTTAAGTTAATGGGATGAAAATAGCTTCAGAATACATCATTTCTTTTCCAATTTCACATAGTCACAAACGCTTTATTAAGGAGAGCTGACCTTCTACACTCTAGTGAATGTGTTTTATTCTCTTAATTTATCCAGCAAGCAGATAACCAGTTCAATGTCACTTGCCAAACCCGGCATGGGACAGTGAGCAACTAATTTGCCCTTTTAGGTGTAATGTAGACAAGACCATTATCAGAGGGAAAATATTATTCTTCCCCATTTGGCCACAAGTGTAGACTCGATAGGGATTATTATTTCATATCTCTTGATGGAATGTTTCCAGTATAGAGAGCAATACAAAGGATGTTTGTTTTGTTTTGTTTAAGTTATCTGGAAAGATTATCAATAAAAATGATTAAACAGAAAGAAAGTGAAATTTGGACTCATACCTAAATTAGGTGCAGGTCCCATTAACCAGCAGTAAAGTCTTAGCCATGTCACTTAACACAATGTTAACCTGGTCACACATCAAAATCACCTGGGAAGCTGACTTAACCCACGTAGGCCCTCCCTGAAAGCTCCTGAAACACAATTTCTATTCATCTCAGAATCTCTTCTTAAGCCAAGAAGCTGTTTTTAAATAAGCTTGATGCTGATGGGCAACCAGATTTGGGAGTTTCTCATCTAAATCTTCTGCACCTCAGTGCCTCCATCTATAAGATGTGGTTCAATGCCTATCCCCCATGTGAGTGCTGAAGGAGAAAAATGACACGAAACATCTATTTCATCGTCCTGCACTCAATATGTATTAGATATACTCTTTGAATTAATACATTTGAGATTGTTTCTTCCAGAATATTTTAGTGTGGTTTTAGGATGCAGCCTATTGATCATAACTGCCATGTATCTATTAATTCTTTACCACAGGGGTGGTTATAGCTGTATTGTGGCTGAAGGAAACCAAAATGAATCCAACAAATAACAAACTAAACATCTTCTATCAGAAAGGCATAAAGATAAAGTCAGAGAAACATTTTTCTTCTCTTTAACCAAAGATTTAACTCTGCAAAATCAGTAAAAATAAAAATCAGGAAGCTGGGTGCAGTGGCTCATGCCTGTAATCCCAGCACTTTGGGAGGCTGAGGTGGGTGGATCACCTGAGGTCAGGAGTTTGAGACCAGCCTGGCCAACAGGGCAAAACCCCATCTCTATTTAAAATTACAAAAATTAGCTGGACATGGTGGTATGTGCCTGTAATCCCAGCTACCTGGAGGCTGAGGCACGAGAACCGCTTGAACCTAGGAGGCGGAGGTTGCAGTGAGCTGAGATCGTGCCACTGCACTCCAGCCTGGGTGACAGAGTGAGATTCCCTCTCTAACTAACTAAATAAATAAATAAAAATAAAAATCAGGGTAACATGTCCTTCCCCCATTTTCTTTTCATCTGAAAGCAAATGAAGAAGTAAAAACCACTTTGTTGCAGGTGATCATGCTTGATTTTCTGGCCTGTTTTCTCAAAGTGTCCTTAAAAGTAGCAATCATCTCCATTCATAGCAATTCCCTCGCTTTAGATAGATCAGCTCCGCAAATGTTTGACATCTTCTAATAGCTGATTCTGTTGCCGCAATAAGAATGGTGTGTGTGGATTAGCTGTTTTACAACCTTATCCACTGTGAAAACTGCATCATTTATAAAATCCACCACCACCAAATTCCTACCGTGGCAATTTTTCAGGATGGACGATTAATGATTATATTCATATATCTGCGTAGCTTTTTGTTTTTTACTTTCAAAACCTTTTTATAGTCTTATCACATCAACTCTCACAACATTGGAGGCAGGTAAAGCAGATGTCATTGCTGCCTTTTTAAAGGTGAGAAAACTAAGAAATCTGAGATAAATTGAGGTCACACAGTTGATTGGGTGACCAAACTGGAGTCAGGAACACCAGATTCACAGTCTGTACACTTCAGGACTCCAACCAAAATGGGCTTAAGGAAAAGAGAAGTTTGTTGGCTCTTAGAGCCAGGAAATCCAATGAACAGATACAGTTTTAGGCTTAAATGGTTCTAGGAATTCCAATGATACCATTAAGAGACGGTGTCATTGAGTTCCTCTGACTCAGTGGAGTCTCCGTGTGTGTGTGTGTGTGTGTGTGTGTGTGTGTGTGTGTGTGTTTATATGTGTAAGTGAGTGTTGTGCCCCTGTATTTCTGTGTCTATTTCTGTGTAATCTGAGGGTAAAAGCCATGTAAACAGGCTATGCTCACATTTCTTAAAGATAAACCCCACCCATAGAAGACCTTTACAAGAAAATCTGGCTACTTATGCAAAAAGAGTATAGTAGAAGGAAGGAATATGTAGGCAAGTCACATCATCCCTGAGCCTCAGTTTCCCTGTTTGTCAAATGAAGTAATATAAATTATAGGGAGTTTTACAGACCACAGAATCTACTCAGGCTTGTTCAAACAGAAAATGATTTATGATAAGCATACATAATTTCTGGGAAACATACGGGGCTGCCATTTAGCCAGAAAGAAGTACATTTAGGAGACACGTCCAGCCATGCCATTGGATATTCTGTAAAAACTCTATGGAAGATGTCATCTACCACTCAGATCAAAAATGATGGAAGTAGAGAATAGAAGTTTTATGGAAGCTGCCTCAGAAGATGCAAACACCTCCACCACTGTGCTTGCCGGGACATCCAGTCTCAATGTACATAGCAATCCCCTCTTGTTGCTAGTTTCCTACACACAAATATAGAACCCACAATACACACCTGCTCCTAGATACTAGAGAAAGGTCTAAAATTGTACCTTATATATGGCATAGACTCTGAGCACTTGCAGAATAGTGGAGTATTAAAAAGCACAGGCTTTGGATCGAAACCGGACTCAAAGATGTGTGATTTTACTCTTTCAACCCTTCATTTTGACCCCCTGTTAGAAAGGAATCCCTGTAAATAGAGATCAGGAATGCATAGCATCTGGTACGTAGCATACGCTCCATGCAAAGCAGCTATTAACATTTCTCTGTGAAACTCAAAAATATGTGAAAGTATATAATAGACATGCTTTTTCCTTCTTTCCTATGAGCATCTCCTTGGCCCACTTTCTATACACAACTGCACTGACTTTATTTCTCTGCAAATGTTTGTTGCCACAGCTTTCCAAGGTGAAATGTTAATAATTGGCAACCTTCATTTCCAGTTTCGAATACACCTCTCTGAGACCTTCCCCTGCAACCCACAGAGCAGCACAGCCACCTCCTAACACACACACACACACACACACACACACACACACACACACACACACACACACACACACTAGGCTCTGCCCCTGGCCCTGGAACAGGAGTCATGAGGCACTCCAGGACAGATTGCTTGAATCTCTACTTCCTGGACACCAGGCCTGTCTCCATGGCACCATTCAGCTGAAAATAGACAAGAGGTTTATTTCAAGATCTAGGGAGGGGAAACAGATAGATGGGAAGATGATTAAAAGGAGAAACTGACAAGTCTTTCTGCAAATTTGAGAACTAACCCCATTCCTCTAAGAGCTTTGACGCCACCCAGCCTTGTCACTATCTTATTCCTCCTGGCCCATAGCAGTCAATTGTGAAATCTCATAACTTGAGCCAGGATTTTAATTTCATTTTTGCTATTTCTGTCTCTTGTTTTTTGTATCCTTCAAGACTCTAAGGCTATAGAAGAAAAGAGTATAAGATTTGTTTTTTGTTCCTCATTCATTCCCTCATTTCCTAGGTAAAAAAAAAAAAAATGTGGCTTTGAAGTAAATAGTTTTTTCATTTCTCAACTACTTAATAGCTATGTGGCATTAGGCAACTTCCCTTAGTTTTAGTTTTTGGGGAGAGATGTTAGTTTTAAAGCATCCAGCATAATAACTGGCATAATAAGAGATAGCTATCACCATGAACAGTGCCTGAAAATGTAGGCCCTAAACTCAAACCATCCAGGTTTTTGTGTGGTTTCCAGCATTTACTGGCAGATTTATGTAACTATGTTGTGAGTAATTTTCACATCTTCAAAGATGAATCCAATAATCTTCCAAAATATATAGCATTGCTGTGAGAGTTGAATGGGGCAAGACATGAAAAGGACTTAGCAAAATGCCTGTCCCAGAGTAAACTTCAGCAGAATCTCCCACTGCCTTCTCTTCAGAGGCTAAATGCAGACCAGCTAAAAGAAAACATGCCAACTGAATCCTCTCAGTATTTCAGAAACATTCTTTGGCTTTCTTTTTAATTCAGTCAGCTAAACTATTTCTTTTTGACCTACTATTCTTTTATCACCATATCCGTCCTTCATCCCTAGATTATCACTTGCACCTCGTGTTTGATACTGTTACAAAATGAACAGTGAGGGTACCTTCTGATAAATTAGTTATGCAGCATCAGGGCTTTTAAATACAGCGAGTGAGTACAGACTACCACAGATCCTGCCTTTTCGCCAACAGATGCCAATGGCCAAAGAGCAGAGACAGTCTGTTCAGGCTACGTGGCTCGTGGCTCTGTTAAAATGAAAGGAAAAGAACAATACAAATGTAGGAGCACTATTTAACTTCCCACACTACACAGCTGGAGTGTTCTGTAAGGTGTGCTTTTCTAAACATGACTCTGGCAGCTGAACGCCACAAGAGGCTCCAGCCCACAGTCACCTTCCCCTTCTCAGAACTCTTTGTTGTTGTTGTTGGTTTTTGAGATGGAGTTTCACTCTTGTCACCCAGGTTGGAGTGCAATGGTACAATCTCGACTCACCACAAGCTCTGCCTCCTGGGTTCAAGCAATTTTCCTGCCTCAGCCTCTGGAGTAGCTGGGATTACAGGCATGTGCCACCAACATACCCAGCTAATTTTGTATTTTTTAGTAGAGACAGGGTTTCTCCATGTTGGTCAGGCTGGTCTCCAACTCCCAACCTCAGATGATCCCCTGCCTCGGCCTCCCAAAGTGCTGGGATTACAGACGTGAACCACTGCACCAGGCCTTTCAGAACTTTTATTATGCTTCTCGTCTAATTTGGAATTGCTTATATTTTGCTTCTATTCTAGCTGTGTATCATTCTGTTAAGTTTGCTCAGCCTCTCTGGTAATGACTCTTCTTGTCTATATAGGATTTTCCATTTACAAATTACTCTTACATACATAAATATACTCCTGAAAATGGATCTCAAACGTCACTTCTCTTCCTTCCCACTTCTGTGCCTGCATGGTACAGAAAACTAAGCAGGACTTCTCCAAGATAGGAATACTGAAAGCATTCTAAAAGCATTTTAAATAAAACGTACATTAAGTGCCTGCTTTGAGCCCTCACAAGTGAAGGACTCACAAGCTGGCAAGGAAGACATATGAAGAACACACGCCTCTATGACATGAGAAGTCACATCTGTGTTTGGCCCTGAGAGGAAGAAGCCACTCTATTAATGACTCAGACAAGGTTCAGGAACCTGTGAATTTATCCTTTCACTAGAGTGAGCTATATTTTCTGTCTTTTTTCCTTCACAAGCATCCAATCTCTTTCAGTTAAAGATCACTCATCTCTTTGGAGGACTTCTCAAAAGTTGAGAGAGGGGGCCTTGCCCTGTCCTGCCCCAGCCTTCCAAGTAGCTGGGACTAAAGGTGCATGCTGCCACACCTGGCTAATTTTTTGTATTTTAGTACAGACAGGGTTTCACCATGTTCCCCAGGCTGGTCTCAAACTACTGAGCTCAGGCAATCCACCCGCCTCGGCCTCCCAAAGTGCTAGGATTACAGGAGTGAGCCACCACACAAGGCCAGTACATTCCTTTAATTGGAAGTTCTATACTCCTTTGCAATACTTTCAACTATTGATGTTTTGTTTTGTTTTTTCTTTGCCATTCGCTGGTGTTTGAGTCTTCTTAGTGTAGTATTTTCCTTGCTGATGCTTTTATTGCTTAATTCAAAAGCCGATAGGGTGTTACGGGCTCCGTTGTGGTTTGACAGGAACAGAATTTTTTCATTGATACTCTTGGTTGCTGAGAAGAAAAGGCAAGCTTAAGATCTTTTGTTTTATTTTTATTCTCAGTCTTTGAAGAGAAATCACATCTTCTTAGTCACAGATTCTTAGAAGAACCAGACAGAAGTGGATAGGATTTCCCAGGTAACTGAATTTTGATGGCATCAAAATATTACATTATTGGCCTGATATCCCAAATCCAGAAGGACCATGACCCATCAGCAAATCACAAAATCACTGAATCAACACTGCAGTGGGAGGAAAGTGAAACACTCACTGGAGTTTCTTACACTTTGAATGCTGGGTATAGAAAATGAAGCTGAATCTAATGGGTAACTGCACCTGCAATCGGAAAAAAAAAATCCTATAGGAGAGTGTTAAGACAGCATGAAACTTCTAATTTGGGAATGAGCCAAATTATAGTTCCAATTTTGTTCTTGCCTTCTGATCTACTAAGTGGCAGGTGTGCAAACAGATTCTAGGGAGCTATTTTCTTTTGCCCTTGTGCACACAACAAAGGGAAACATATTTAATAGAAAATAATACAAAATCTGGAAGCAACTTTTGAGATCACTGTTACTGCCTATGCATGTTTTAAGTAATGAAATCAGATCCCAGATAGTGTAATTGATATGCCAGGTGTGACCCAGCTATCAATGGCAGAGCTAACGTTTGAACTCAGGACCTTTAATGTTTTGTTCACCAGTCTTTGAAATATATATACGTGCATATATACATATACATACATATATATATACCCATATATATACACATATGTATATTTCAGCTAGTTAATTGTAGAACCAAGATTAGAACCTAGTTCTCTTGAATCCTAAATACATTACCTTTAAACAATTTTCACCATACAATTAATAATAAATGCAGTTGAGATGAAAACACACAGGCTCTTGGGCAGAGAAGTCAGCATAAATAAGTATGTATATGTATATATGTTGTTTCATTATCCCGAGTCAGTGACTTATAGCAACCAACCTGGTTAAATTTTGAATATTTGAAAATTCAAATATATATAGTTTTGAATATTTAATATATATGTCAAATACATATAAATATTATTTATATATATATATATTTGAGACAAAGTCTAACTCTGTTGCCCAGGCTGGAGTGCAGTGGCATGATCTCAGCTCACTACAACCTCTGCCTTCTGGGTTCAAGCAATTCTCCTGAGTCAGCCTCCCAATTAGCTGGGATTACAGGTGCCCACCACCGTGCCTGGCTAATTTTTTTGTACTTTTAATAGTGACAGGGTTTCTCTATGTTGGCCAAGCTGGTCTTGAACTCCTGACTTCAGGGGATCCGCTCGCCTCGGCCTCCCAAAGTGCTGGGATTTACAGGTGTGAGCCACCATGCCCTGCCAGTCTTTGAAGTCTAAACACTTCATGTCTTTGAAGGAATGTTCATTCTTGGTCATCATTATTAGAGGAATCTTAACTATTTTCATTTTTTTAAAAAACTGCCACTTTGCTATTATTGGTTCCCCAATATGACAGGAATTTTAAATATTGTTCATCACCCAGCATGTATTCTAATAATACACTTTGAGTCAAGGTTACAAAGTCACTAATTGCAATTAAAGTTTGTGGTATTTGGCCGTGCTAATGTCAGAGAAACAAGCAAACGGTACATTGAATTTACATGGCAGAAATCAATTCAGGGATGTCATACCTCAACAGGGGATTGGGTTCTCAAGTCAGCTTCTAAAGCAAACACAACACATAGTTGAAAATCACCTTTCAACTCCCCTCAGAAGGGACTACATTGGATATCATAATACTAACTCGCAGAATCCAACACAGACTACATTTGCTCCAGTTTTGGAACAGATTGCTCTCTCTTCAGTTGAGCGCCAGATGAAGTGGTGAGTTGGCTTGCATTCAGGGGCAATGTTGTATGAAAAATATGTATCTTTAAACACTAAACACTCAGCACAGTGAGATGCTCACTCCATGGGAAACACAAGAGAACTTACTACCAACGGAGGAACGGCAGATAGAGCCTTCCATGTTGGGCTGCCTCAGGCCATATGTTTGAGTTAAGGGACTGGTGAGATTGCCTGCGTTATTTAAACTCTTCGCATTCTCTTTCCTTCTCCTGATCTCTGCTGAGCTCCTAAAGTTTGCCAAAAATAAACGTATGTTGGGACTTGACTGAACTTATCTGTGAAATTTAGCCAGGTTGGTTGTTATGAAACGACATATATACATGCATATACTTATTTATGCTGACTTCTCTGCCCAGGAGCCTCTGTGCTTTCATCTCAACTGCATTTATTATTAATTGTATGGTGAACATTGTACAAAGGTAATATAATTGGGATTCAAAAGAACTAGGTTCTAATCTTGGTTCTACAATTAACTAGCTGAAAGACTTCACGAAATACGTCTAAGCTTTGAATCTCAGATTCCTCATCTTCAAAGAGAGGGCTCAGACAAGATTCTAAATTTACATTAAGAGTTTATAGTGCCAGTTAGTGCAAGCATTGGAACTTCAATCCAAAATAGAACTCAGACTGCAGGTTGGTAATATGGTGCATCTCCCTTTATTTCTCCCTATTTCTTCCCCTTCTCTCTCTCCTTCTGTTCCCTCTTCTCTCCTTTCTTAGTCTCTTTCTGATCCCTCCTCTCTTTCTGATCCTCCCTCCTCTTGTCATTTTCATTCCCTCCTTACTTTCCTCCCTTCATCCTCCTCACCTTCCCTTTCTACCTTCTTTCTGCCCTCCCTTTCACTATCCCTCCTTCCTTCCTCTCTTTCTTCCAAACCATAATTGGGAGTCTTTTGTATGCTAGGGACTGCGTAGACTAGGGATACAAAGATAAACTTCAGATTAGACCATACTTTCTCCTGTACTTTGAAAATTATTTTTCATTCACTTATCATAAATGCAGCTGAGCAATCCCATTTGATACTATTATCATAGAATAATTCAGTGTGAAGTTTCTTTGGAAAATCACATCCTTTATCCAATTCAGATAAGCAAAAAAACTTTTTAAGTTTCAGTAGGAAGTCACAAAAATCATTCAAAAGTATTAAAAAGTTTTCTGAAGCTCTCTATGCTCTACTAATTGATAAGATATAAGAACTAAAAGCATCTATCATCATATCCAGGGCCATGTGAAATCTTTCTCCCACTATACTTCATTTAGCCTCAGGGCCAGGACAGGAAGGTAGTATGGTTTACTAGAAAGAGCCTGGGTGTGGAATTAGATGGACATAGTTCACACTGTAGCTTCACCACTTACCAGGTGTGTCAGCTTGGATGCATAATTTCGCTTCTCACAGTTGCTAATTGTGCATTTGTAAAATGAAAGTGATAATATTTACTTGCAGAACTGTGGTGAGGAATGACACACTGCAGGCAAAGTATTCCTCACCACAGTTCTGCACACATAATAGATACACACATAATAAGTATGTGAGAGTGCTGCTCACATAATAGATACAGAAGAAAAGATAACAGTGCATAATTATGAACATAATTCCAGAGAAGAGAACTCTGACATAGCACCTTCCATGTGTCAAGAGTTGTGTTACTAGGTTGGGACAGGAGAGCATCAAATTGATCTCAAAGTGTATAATGTCTCAAACAAAACAGACGTTAATTTATCACTTATCTAACAATGCAGGTGGATGTTCCTGGTTGGCAGATAGCTTCTATACATGTGGGGATTCTGAGACTCAGGATCCTTCCATCTTGTGGTTTGGACACCCTCATCATCACGTATATTCCACTGACAAAGAAAGGATGAAGAAGGACTCCTGGAAACATTGGTCTAAAAGTGACATATAAATCACTTTGTTCTCATCCCAATATTTAGAACTACTCACTCACATGGCCATAGCTTATTATAAGGGAGAGCTAGGAAATTCAGTTAAAGCTGAACAGTCCTTTCTCAAAAATGACTCTATATCAAGAAAGGACAACAAAATGTTGGTAGGCAGCTAACTGTCCCTGCTACAGTGGCTTCAACCATAATATGCCATTTGAATCTATGACATAGGTATTATAAAACACCATCTTATTGATAAGGGAGTTCCCAGTCAGTTTTTAAGTAATCTCCATGTCACACATGTCCATATGTCCACTCCAGTGCTGACTCCAGCATTCCCAATCCTGCCTCATTGTAGTCTTGTGGAACAGAATTCACAGACCCCTCAGCACTATGTAGACTATACTCACATAGCTTTGGACCAAAGGGTATAATCTACATGCAAAATATGTAGTTTTAGGCTTTCTTGAAAATCGGAACATCTGGCAACCCTAAGTCCCCATTCCAGCAGGGACAAAATTGCCTGAAGATGAGTACTTGCTCCCAGCTTTCAATGCTGTCAATGTAGCACATGCCTTCGGATCCGCTCATCACTGTCCTCTCCCTCCCCAATGTATCCCTGCTCAGCTCCACCTATTATCATCATCTACCCAGAATCTCTGGGCATGTGAGTCTGTTACCTCTACTGTAAGGTAACTTGTTATGTTTTTTTGAAATGGAGTCTCTCTGCGATGCCCAGACTGGAATGCAATGGTGCAATCTCAGCTCACTGCAACCTCTGCTTCCTGGGTTCAAGTGATTCTTCTGCCTCAGCCTCTCGAGTAGCTGGGACCACAGGTGCATGCCGGCATATCCAGCTAAGTTTTTATTTTTAGTAGAGTTGAGGTTTGACCATATTGGCCAGGCTGGTGTCGAACTCCTGACCTCAAGTGAACTCCTGCCTCGGCCTGCAGAAGTGCTGGGATTACAGGTGTGAGCCGCCGCACCCAACCCAAGGTATCTTTATTATTTTAGTTTTTCAAAGGAAGCAACAATGCTTCACTCTAAAAACTTGTAACATTGGTGAGGAGATAAAGACATTAAATATGTATTTCTTTCTGAAACTTTGAAAAAGAGATTAATACTCGGTGACTCTTCACATTTTGTGCATCTCACTTCTTTCACCTCAGATGGTTATTTCTTCTTGGTTTGCAAACACATCTAAATACATTTCCCTGAAACCTGGTCCCTGTGTATACAGAATGAGCTCTCCTATTCTGCAAGATTGGTTTTATGTCTTTTGTCCTAGTTCCCTCCCTCCCTGTACTGATCTATACTTCCCATTCCACTCACAACAATAGCTTGGCTTCTATCAGTTCCATCCATCTAATCAATGCATCAGCTATTTGTCAGCAGAGCCCAATGAGTTTTGACTCCATGTTCTCAAATTAGAGTTCAGTAAAGAGGTTGAAAAGCAGAGGACAAAGGACAAAGAGGAAAGATGGACATTGATTGTAGAGCTGCATGAGCTGCTAATCTGCTCCCTCTGAGCCTGAAAATCATCTCTAGCTTTGCATCCTGAGGCACTGCACCTCAGAGAATGGAGCTCGTCCAGACAGGCCAATCTCATCACATTTAATTTCATGTAATTTTAATTCAAAGTCATAACTCCCTGATCCATCAACCAGGCTCCGATTTGACATTATAGTGACTTGTAACATGAAAGGCATTCATAGAATTCTCAATTTCTAAAATTTGTCATTTGATTTTCCCAAGGGCATGTTTCTTTTTAAAAGTTGCTTCACTTTATATACTTTCTATCAGGTGGACTATTTATTCAAATCTTTTCATGCTGTATCCCAGAATTGAGTTTTTATCTTAAAACAATTGTCTTAACATTGCCAAAAATAACATTTACTGTAGTTGCATTTTAGCTGTTTTTTATTTACAGTATTCCCCATTTATTCATGAGGGATATGCTCTGTGTTAGCGTTCTCAGGGTTCTCTTAGAGGGACAGAACTAATAGGAGACAGATGATAGATAGATAGATAGATAGATAGATAGATAGATAGATAGATAGAGAGGATTTTTACATTACAGTCTTTAATCCATTTTGCTCAAGGTGAAAAACAGAACGAATAGTGTCTCTGCAAGCTGAGGCACAAGGAGAGCCAGTCCAAGTATCAAAATTGAAGAACTTGGAGTTTGATGTTTGAGGACAGGAAGCATCCAGCACAGGAGAAAGATGTAGGCTGGGAGGCTAGACCCATCTCAATGCTTCATATTTTCTGCCTGCTTTATATTCTCTGGCAGCTGATTAGATGGTGCCCACCCAATTAAGGGTGGGTCTGCCTTTCCCAGCCCACTGACTCAAATGTTAAACTCCTTTGGCAACACCCTCACAGACACACCCAGGATCAATATTGCAGCCTTCAATCCAAACAAGTTGACATTCAGTATTAACCATCACATGCTCCAAGAGCCCCAGTGGATGCCTGAAACTTCATATAGTACAAAATCCTATGTATTCAATGTTTTCTCTCCATATATATATACCTATATATATATATATATATATACACATATATATATATATACACACACACATATATATATATATATAAAATCAATAAAGGTTGATTTTTGATTTTTAAGTTAGTCATGGTAAGAGATTAAAAACAATAATAATAAAATATAACCAGTATACTGCAATAAAAGTTATGTGAATGTGGTCTCTCTTTCTCTCAAAATGTCTTATACTGAACTCTGGTTAACTGAAACTGCAGAAAGCAAAACCACAGATAAAGGGGAACTGATGTATTTTATTAAATTTTTAAAAATCTACCCACTTTAAAAACTTTTAAATGTGTAATACCATATTGTTAACTATAGGCACAATGTTGTATAGCTGATCCCTAAAACTTACTCATCTTGCTTAACTGAAATTGTATACCCATTTAACAGAAACTACCCATTTTCCTCCAACCTCAATCCTTGACAACTACCATCTTACTCCCTGATTCTGAGTTTGGCTATTTTAGATACCTCATAAAAGTAGAGTCATGCAGTACTTATTCTTTTATTACTGAATACTTTTCATTAGCGTAATATCCTCGAGGTTTATCCATGTTGTCTCACGGCAGTATCTTCTTATTAAAGGATGAATAAAATTTCTGTGTACATATATACATATATATATATTTAGTGATATTTATTATATCATAATGAATATATAATATAAAATATATATTATACATATACATATATAGAGAGAGTATGTATTGATCTGTCAATGGACATTTAGCTTGTTTCCATATATTAGCTATTGTGAATAATGCTACAATTAACATGGTAGTACCTATGTATCTCTTTGAGGTCCTGATTTTCATTCTTTTGGAGATATACCCAGAAGTGAGATAGCTGGATCATATGGTAATTCTTTTTTTAATTTTTTTACGGCACCTCATACAGCTTTTGTGTAGTTGACAAAACAATTTACAATCCTACAACAGTGTACAGTTACTCTATTTTCTATACACTTTTGCTGAGACTGTCTTTCCTTTTTTTATAAAAATAACCATTCAAACAGGTATGAGAGGATATCTCATTGTGCTTTTGATTAGCAATTCCTGGGTGATAAGTGTGACACTGAGCATCTTTTCATGTATCTGTAGCCATTTGTATGTTGTTTTTGGAGAAATGTCTATTTAAGTCCTTTGCTTGCTTTTTAATTAGTTTTAGTTTAGTTTTGTTTTCTTGCTGTTGAGTTGTGAGTGTTACTTCTATATTTGGGATATTAATTCCTTATTTTTCAAATATTTTCTCTCATTCTGTAGGTTGCTTTTTCACTCTGTTAATTGCTTCCCTTGCTATGTAGAACCTTTTAGTTTGATAGTCTCACTTGTCTAATTTTGTTTTGTTGCTTATGCTTCTAGTATCATTCATGAAATCATTGGAATGCACGGTGTCATGAAGCTTTCTCAATGTCTTCTTTTAGGAGTTTTAAAGTTTCAGATTTTACATTAGTCTTTAATCCATTTTACTCAAGGCTAAAAACTGAAAGCATTTATTCTAAGATTCAAAAAAGGCAAGGATGCCCACTCTCATCACTTCTATTCATTATAGTACTGGAAGCCCTAGCCAGAGCAACTGGGCAAGAAACAGAAAGAAAGTCATCTAAATCAGAAAAGAAGGACTAAAACTATTTGTTGATTATATGATTCTATATGTAAAAAAATCCTAAAGACTATACACATACACACACACGCGCGTGCGCGCACACACACACACACGTTAGAACTAATAAAATATTCCAAAAACGTTTCAGGATGCAAAATCAACATAAAAATCAGTTGCATTCCTAAATACTAACAAAAAATATGAAAAGGAAATTAAGAAGACATTGCTTTTACATTTTACAGTAGTATATTAAAAATAGGAATAAACTTAACCAAGGAAGTGATTTATTCATTGAGAACTACAAATCATTGATGAAAGAAATGAGACAAAAATAAATGATAAAACACCTCATATGCATGGATTAGAAGACTTCTTATTGTTAAAATGTGCATACTACCCAAAGCAATCCATACATTCGATGTAATTCTTTTCAAAATCTCAAAGCCATTTTTTACAGAAATAGAGAAAACTATTCTAAAATTCATATGACTAACTTAATCTTTTTTCAACTCCCCAAATTAACACTTCTAAGAGAGAAACCAACAAAACTGTTTCATCATTTCACACAATATATCCTGAAATGGATCTCAGAACACTAGTTTAACAAGAGGAGAGTTGCTCAGAATCCTAAAAAGAGGATTTCATGTTTATGAAGGTTTGATAAGTCTGTCTATTGTATTGTTTTTAGCATATATTCATGACACACATTTAACCAATTAAAAGCTCTAAACTTGCCTCAGTTAGCAAAACAAAAACCATATGAATGTAACTCTGCATTTTCCATGTTTATTGTACTGTAGAATCCCACTCATTCCCTGAAACACCTAGCCATGCCTGCTGGAATTACTATCCCATAATAAACATTCTGAGAAACGTTTTTCTACCACAAAGATGTGTTTTTGTAGATAGAAATGCTTATTTGTCTCTCTCTCTCTTTTTGTTTTTGTTTTTTTTTTTTTTTTGCATTTTTCCTCAATCCTACTACATGTGCTAGAGCGAATTATTGATTACAATTTTTCATCTCTTCCATTATCCACAGTCTGTGCTATGTAACTTTTCAGTGCCTCTCAAAAGTGATGACTTTGACCATGGGACTTGTTTTGCCCAATGGTATATTATTAACAGACAAAATATGGGCAACAGCTTTAAATAGGTGTGCATAATTGAGCTTGTTCTCTTACACTTACGCCATAGTCATGAGAAAAACATGCCCCTGCTAACCACCTGTTTCAGAGAAGACACATGTGAGAGACACTTGGAGAAAAGAAGCCCCAGCCAACTCAGAACTGCAGCCTGAAGCAGGGCTTCCCCAGCTGACCAGCAGAGCATGATCAAGAAATTAATACTTATTTTGTCTGCCTCTGAAATTTTGAGGTTGTTTGGCAAGCAGCTATAGTTAACTAACATAAAATGCTAGATTCTGTTCCAGAAAACATCAGTCTTCAGGATACAAATTGAAAAAAAAAGTGCTCTTTAACTTCAATAACTTCATAGTAAGAGAAAGGAGAAATAACAAGTTGCAATTCAAGACAAAATAAAATAAGGGTGCCTGATGCTATCCAGATGTGTTTAACCAGCAAGGTAAAATTATGGCTGGTTTTTAAAGGATTATACTAGAAGTAGAATCAAGAAGAAAGACATTCTGGTCTAGTGGAACAGCATGCATGAAAAGTATAAACATTTCCCCCTTGAGGGAGTGATGATTTTCTTTTTTGCAACTGAGAAAACTAGATACCTGCTCGAGATCATATAACTAGTATATGGTGGACCTGAGTTCTAGAACCTAGGTCTCCTGACTACAGTTCTAGACCCCCTTTCCTGTGTATTTACATAGCCTGGTATAGAATGAAAAGCAAAAAATGAAGAAGTAGCTTGCTGCTGTGCCTGAAAATATACAAAAGTGTATAGGAGAAAACAAATGAAGTAAATTATATATATCAGGCTGGTAATAACCATTATCATCATCATCATCATAACAACAAAAACAGAAACTGCAATAAAAACAAACACTGCAGCCATAATAGTTGATATCTATTACACACTTACCATGAGCTAGACTGCTCTGTCACTGCTCAGGTTGGAGTGCAATGGGGCAATCTCGGCTCATTGCAACTTCTGCCTCCCGGGTTCAAGCAACTCACCTGCCTCAGCCTCCCAAGTAGCTGAGACTACAGGCACTCACCACCATGCCAAGCTAATTTTTGTATTTTTAGTAGAGACAGGGTTTCACCATGTTGACCAGGATGGTCTCAATCTCTTGACCTCATGATCTGCCCACCTCAGCCTCCCAAAGTGCTGGGATTACAGGCATAAACCACCGTGCAAGTACTTTTTACATGTTATCTTATTTGTTCTTCAAAATGATAACCCTATGAGGATAGTACTATTATTAGCTCCACTAAACAAGGTGAAATAAGTAAGGAACAGATAAGTTGTGCCCCTTTTCCATGATCACACCGTAACTGGGGAAGTTACAACCATACCTGTCTGTTCCAGGAGCCTACGCTCTAATGACTGTTTTCAACTTCAGCAAAAAATTAGAATCTTCTTTGAGGGCTTTAAAAAAACACTCATGTCGAGGTTCTGCCTATACCAAGAAAACTAGAAGCTCCATTAGTGGGGTCACAAACATCAAACCGTCTTAAAAGCTCACCTGGTGATTCCTTGGCACAGCAAGTGTTGAGAGCAATGGTTAAAGTAAGGCTGGACAGAGTCACAGGCAGACAGATGGGCTGGAGTCAAAGTGTTCACAAAGAGCAAGGAAGCAAAACAAAAAACCTATTAGACAGAAGCCAAACAGGGTGAAACTGGCCTGAGTTTGTTCACAAATTTATAAATCAATTGGGAAAATCTTAGAATTAATTTCCTGATAAAAGCAGTGTTCTCAATGGAGAAAGATTTCCAGAATAGCCCACTGGAGCATAACTGACCCATATTATGGGCAATCAAATGTAGTAATAATACTAGGTAGTATTTGGACTCCAGAGTAAAGGAAAAAAGATGAGATGACAGATTCTGTCATTTTTCTTGGTCTAAGTCTAAATAAAATTGTAAAATGGTTCAGGTTAGAGAGAACCATCATCTCACTTCATTTTCTGGATTGTCTTGTATTCCTTTCCCTACATGTGAAAAACCTACACATTTTCCTTAGCTCCCCAGTGCAGTGGACACACTGAGGTCCTCTAGGCAACTGGGTCTATGATATGTCTGCCCCTAAATTGCATAGTTCCCCTGGGCAATACTTGCTCATGTAAAACTCCTCACTAAGACTGGACATAGTCTGAGAAGCCTCAGCATTAGGCAGCCCCAATCAGCACTGGTACATGGGTGGACAAATCAGCTTGCCACCACAGCCTGAGAAACAAATAAGGTGGCTTTGAGGTAGTGAAACAACTTCAGTACCAGAAGAGGTTAAGTAATGGCAAGAAAGTGCAGCTGCTGGGTGCAAATGATTCCCTTGGCTCCTCCATTTGATTAATTGTTCCTTGCATCTTTGTCACATACAAAGGAGTTTTGTTTTGTTTTGTTTGTTTGTTTCATTTGCCAAACTAGACCTCACATTTGCATGTTCCTGGTCCACTCCGTTTTTGTGAAGACCTCACTGGCTATAGGTCTACCAGCATGTGCTAGAAGATTAAGTCTCTCACGTGTGTTCTTTGCTTCATAGAAGTCCACATCCAAGGGCAGTGTCACTTTGATCCCCTTCAAAACTCTGTGAGTGATGCAGGGTAACCAGATGATGAAATAGAAGCTCAAAATGTAAAAAGTGGTTTTAGAATATTAGAGTTAGAAGGGAATTGTCTTAGCTCATGACATAGTTTATCTTAGTATTAGAATCATATATTGAGTCAACAAACATTTTCTAAACACCTACCTCATGCTGGATATCAGGCTCTATCTGGTAGAAATAGATAAATAAAACAAATTTAATATCTTAAAGGAGTCGATAATCTAGAACAGAGTTAAAGAAAAAAAAGTTGTGGACCATGGGCCAAATTTGACCCAACACCTATTTTGCTAATTCAAGTTCTGCTGGAACACAGCCATGATCATTTGTTTACATACTGTCTATGGCTACTTTTGTGTTCAAACGGTATAGTTGCATAGTTGTGACAAAAACTATCACTCACAAAGCCAAAAATGTTTACTGCATCTTTACAGAAAGTTTTCTGATCCTTGATGTAGTAGAAGGAAGGTTAAGTGAAATCAAGTGTGGCAGGTGGGCAGGTGTGACTATAGAATTCTGTGTGAGGTATATGGTATGGGCTAAATGAAGCAGGGGGTAAGTTCTTCAGAAAAAAAATGATAAAGATGCCTTGAAAGGGATCCAAGCAGAGAGGCAGGATATGGAAATTCCAGGTGGAGTTAAGTGTCAGGAAAATGATGGAGAGGAAACAGCAGGCTTATGAGAGAACTATGAGTAGTTCAGCATTGCTGACCCACTTGTGGTATGTATGGTGTATGGGGCATAGGGAATGAGAAAGAAGAGTCAATAGAGAGTCCTCCAGGAGGACTTAGTACAGAAAGCTGGAGTCCCTAACTCTGTTGCCAGGAACCTTGAAACTTGTGTGTGACAGATACAGGCTATACTAAAATGAAACCCTGTATTTCTCTTCCAGACTGAACAATCCTCCAGGGGTATTTAAGTTTCAGCAATCATGATGCCATAATATGATCATATGAGTTATAATTTTAAAGAATAAATTGAATCTCTGTTAAATGAATTCTGAACTATTTTCTACCCTTATAATAGTTCATAGCAATAGAGTAATAAGTAATAGCTAAGGAGAGTTACAAGACACTGTGAGAGTAGATTATCTGGAGATCTGGTTTAATCCAGGAGGAATAGAGGAGTTGGTCCCCAGGAACTGACATTGAAGACAGATTTGAGAGGTGAATAGATACTATCCAGGAAAAGAGTCAAAGAGTCACATGAGATTTTATTAACATTTCAAAATTTGCAAAATCAACTTATTCCAAGATGGTACTCTACTCTCTGGGTTAAAATCTCATTGTGTCCCTTTATAAAATGAAAATAATAATGGTATTCACTTTGGAGCATTGCTCTGAAAACAAAAGAAAGTGATGCATGAAAGATGCCTCACATAAAGGCTAGCATACAGTAAGCATGCAAGGAATGTTAGCCATCCATCTTAGTATCTGTTTTTTTTTTCTAGTCTCTAAGAATGCTAAGTCTGTCTTTTTTGCCATGTGCCCCTTTCAGAGTCTAGGTGGAAAAAAATTTATGTCTATAAATCAAAATGCTGATTTTGGATTGTCATTTACTACAGTATTTTTGGTGAATCAGTGAATCTCAGAGACACCAAGAAGCCAGAATCAAAGAAGTGCCACCTCCCACTGATTGTGGGACTCTCTTTTCAGAATCTCAAGGAGATGGTTCTTTCAGTACCCGCTTGGATCATGTCGGTGATGTGGCCACTTGCTTCCTGACTGGGCAGCTCTGATCTCAGGAAAATTTTTCTCCACATGGAGCCCAAATTGACTTTCCTGAGCCAGGCACCCATTGGCCTTAGTTTTCTGTCTGTTGGTTCACAACGAAGGTGGCTTCTGTCGATTCCACATGACAGCTCTTCAAGCTGCCTGACCCTAGCCTTCTCATGCAGAGCCCAGGCTGCAGGAGGGGATTCCCCCTCTACACTGTCCCATCTTCTCTCTCTGAAATCAATTATTTGGAAAGATAGAGGTTCTTTACACCACAAAGCTCACATCTTATTCATCTCTGTATCCAAGTCCTCAGCATAGCGAATCTCACATAGTACGTACTCAGGAAGTGTCTGTTGATAAATAAAGGAAAGCATGCCAACTTTAAAGCATATTACTTTTTTAAAAGCAGCATAAAACTGAAAAATTCTGGACTATACCTTCAGAGACTGATTCCATCAAGCTGGAGTTCTCCTGGGCACTTGCATTTTTATCAAGCACCTTGAGTATCTTTGAATCAGGTGAGCTACTGAACATACTTGGAGAAACATGCTTTAAGCACTTCAGCTATCAATCTAAAAACCTGATATTTGGAAGTAGCAAACACATTTTAGTTACTTTTACTTAGAAGAAGTTTCATTTGCTCTCTTATTTTTTTTCTCCTTGAATCATTTTTTTCTGGGTTACCCAGCCATAGTTACCCTCCCATGCTGAGTAGTAAGTATGCTCCATCTATTACCTTCTTTGCCGACCTCCTAAGGAGATAATTAGGCACTGCAATTGATTGCAATTTATTAATCAGAGCAGGATGTTATAAAGTGTGTGGGGAGGAGGAAGCACAGTGCTGAAGTCTAGTACAAATGCAATGCAAGTAGACACAGTGACAGGGGAACTGGACAAAAATAACCACCAAATCACAGGATATTTTAAGCAGATGCCCTATTTTATACTGTGGTTTCCCAGTCTATTAAATGGGAGTATTAAAACCTCCCTGGTCTACCTCCACAGCTGGATGTGAGGTTCTTTCTCTAAATATTTACTAAGTGTCTACTATGCAGTAGGTACTGCATATCATATTTATCATCTGTATCTTCATAAAGTCAGGATTTGGCCTTCTCCTTTCATGTGTACTTAGCACCAAGGACACATGAAAGGAGAAGGCCAAATCCTGACTTTATGAAGATACAGATGACAAACATATAAACCCATACACTAAGGACACATTAAAGAAGAAGGGTGGGATAAACATGTAAACACACACACTTACACGATACTATATTATACTACACAGAAAATAAGTAGAACTGAATAGAAGGATAGAGAGAGAAGAAGATAAGAGTGCTGGTGCAGTCTCCTATTAGATAGGAAGGTCAGAGAAGGACTCTCCAAGGAGGCAATATTTCAGCGCAATCTAACTGATGATGTGTGCCTCATGAGGACCTAGAAAGAACACTTTAGGAAAAGAGGATATCGTGGTGGACGTCAGTGGGTGAGGAGTGAATGCCACAAGTTGGAGAAAGAGTTGGAAGGCCTGCATGATTATTGAGAATGAGTGAGGAGGAGAATGGTGGACCCAAGATTACACATGTAGAAACATTGTGAAGTGTGGTCTATAAAGGGATAATATTATTTTCACAGAATATTAAACCAGCTGGAATCTAAGCAGCTACTTAATCCAACCTATTCATTCAACAGGTATGATTACACAAACCCAAAGAGATTAACAACAGATCCGTTTTAAGCAAAAGATGGGTGTCCAGGTCCTATTGTGTGTAATAGGGTTTTTGTTGTCATTATTCTTGGTTTTCTTTTTGCTCTACTTTCATTGTTGTTTTCTTTCCTTCAAATTTCTTCCTTTCCCGTTCTTAAGGCCTCCTTCTCCAAGTTCCATTTCTTATCTTCCTTTTCTTCTTGTCTTTCTATCCTCCCTTCTCTGTATCCTACTTCTCTCCCTCTTTTCCTCCTCAGAATTGTCTTTTCTGGCTCCATGGCTTGTAGTCAGTATTATAACAAGTCAACAACATTCATTGCTCTCTGAAAATAGTTCTAACATTAGGTGATTTTAAGTCTTGGCATTCAAGAACCTAGAAATACCACTCTCCAAGTCCTCTCTCTATTCTCTTTAAAAACTACTGTTATTTTGGCTGAAAATCTCTTTTTCTAGTGTCTGATGCACAGCCGCATCCAAGATCACAGAAGTTGCATACATGTACCCCAATGCTAAGTATTTGGCATAGAAAGTGCAAAACAAGATCCAACTGCAACAAAATCTAAACAAATAGAGTATTTAAATATAATGAGCAGGTATGAAGTACAAGTCACCACCACCAGGGATGAGGGCAGTTAAGAGACGGTAGTCAAACCACAGGAAATTGACACCTCTTTAAAGAGGTCTGTTTGTTTATGCCTAGCCCATTTCTGGGAGCAGATACATTTCTTCAACCCAGAAACTTGTGAGAGATGTTAGGGGATGATGATGTGCTCTGAGAATTAAAATCAGTGACCCAAACAGATTTCTGACTTCTAAGCTGGGAGTGTAGAGGCAATGCAATGTGAGTTTATCACACCCTTTCTACAGAATAGATCCCGAATTGACTTCTAATATGAACCCCTGATCATTATATTTCAATTTTGTATTTCTAACCACGTAGCTAGAGAATGCAGAGCTGACATCTGTAGAAATTGATTTTTCTTTTTCTGTAGAAATAGTCCTTTGCTGTCACAATAAAGCATATTCTTTTCCTTAGAAAGTAAAAGAAATTACTAAAAGTACTTTTATCCTGACAAACAGCCAACTTCAGTCTGCTACACAGCTTTTCAAATCCTTCAGCTCTTTCTGCCACTGCTTTAGGAAAAAAAAAAAACGGTACCTGCTGTATACACGTAAGTGAGTCTTCACAAAGTAGCACTCTAAACTTAACTCATCTAGCTAATCTCCCTGGGACTCAGGCTTGTTTATCTGTAAAATGAAGGCGTCAAATTGACTTTTTTGTATTGTTTTGTTTTTTCATTATTTTGAGATGGAATCTTGCTCTGTCACCTGGCTGGGGTGCAGTGGTGTGATCTTGTCTCACTGCAACCTCTGCCTCCCTGCTTCAAGTGATTCTCTTGCTTCTGCCTCCCAAGTAGCTGGGACTATAGGAGTGCACCACCACACCCAGCTAATTTTTGTATTTTTAGCAGAGATGGGTTTCACCATGTTAGCCAGGATGATTTCAATCTCTTGACCTCATGATCCAGTTGCCTTGGTCTCCCAAAGTGCTGGGATTGCAGGTGTGAACCATGGCACCCAGTCCCATAAATGACATTTCTGTGCAATTCTATGTTGTTTGATTCCTTCCAGGCTCTAAATTCCTCACATTAATTGGAAATGTGAACATGTTAGGAACATGAACACTAATAATAAAATAAATCCTGGACTCCTCTCTCCTGTCTCTCCTTATGGGGCTGATCAAAGAATGAAATATTTTTAGTTATGTTCTATGTCTTTTAATCATGATATTATTAAAGTTATATATTTTATATGACATTTTAGAGGGAGCAAGGAAGAGACCAAAATTGGTTTATGGGTTGCTGCAGGGTACTGGACAGTATTTTGTGATAGTGTTGAGATTGAACTATGGAACTTGATTACATTTATAAATAGTGTTTCACAAAATATCAGAGAAGAGATTTGGCCAATTTTCTCACCCAAAAAGCAATGATAAACCTGAATAAAATAGTTAAAACCAACCATTCTAGGACTCTGGAAATTGACCAAAGGCATTCAATAAACTTGGAAATATTCATTCAAGAAAAACTGCTAAATACCTATAGATACACAAGAGTCTGCAACTTTTTAGGTGGTTCCCATTCGCCTTTCTAGCTCCATGGCATGGAAGTTCTATTGTGATTTGGCACAATGTGAGAACAAACAGCTCTGCCACCAGAGAGAACTGGCTTGAGTTGGAGCAGAGTGGAAAAAAGCCACATGACCAAAGGCATTCTAAAAAAATAATAGCAATCTCAGTGCCAATCTGGGAGGGCAAATATCAGAGCTGTCTGAGGCTGCAACATTGACTGAGCCAAGCAACAGATTAGCCAGAAATGTAGTAGAAAAATCAAAGAAACAAGGCAGACACAATGGGTCTTGCTAATATCCCAGGGGTTATTATTATTGTTATTGTTCTGTTTTGTTTGTAGTCTGAAATGCTATGTGCCTGTTCAGGAGATGAGAGAGGAGTCCTAGCTATCTACTCATCTTGAGTGGAATGAGAGATCTTGCACAAGCAGAAAGTAAAAGCTGGAAAATATTTGCTAACTGCCTGAACTTTGAAGGCATTCTGCAATTTTCACAAAGGGCCATAAGCAAAAAATAAAATTTTCAAGGTGTTTAAGCACAACTTTTGACCAACTTTTGGCTCATCATTAAAAGCTGTGCTGACACAGGAGTAAAACAAGCAAGCAAACAAAAAGACAGTCTTGAAGTTGAAAAAAAAAAAAGAAATAAGAAAAACCTGAATAAAGACATCAGTGTTTACAAGACACAAGGGAGAAATGTTTGACAGAAATTGTCCAGTCAAGTCACTAAACAAACTAAAACAATAACAAAAACATCCCCTAGGAATGAAAATACCAGCTTTCAGAGTATTATCTAAAATGTTCATTTATTGACATGAACATGAAAAGTAGAACAAAATATGAAAATATGGCCAACACACAGAAAAAAACTATCAGTAGAAATTATCTGTGAGGGCATCCAGATTTTTACTTTAGAAGAAGGGGAGAGATAGCATGGGGAGAAATGCCACATATAGGTGAAAGGGAGGAAGGCAGCAAATCACACTGCCATGTATGCACCTATGCAACAATATTGCATGTTTTTCACATGTACCCCAAAACCTAAAATGCAATAAATAAATAAATAAATAAAAAATAAAAATAAAAATAAAGAAAAAGAAGACAAAGACTCAATATAGCTATTAGAATAACTATATAGGAAGGAGTAAAGGAAACCATGTTTAAAGAATTAAAGAAAAATATGACAACAATAAACCAAATAGAGAATATCAGTAAAGAAATAGAAAATATTAAAAAAAAAATGGAAGTTCTGGAGATGCAAGTACAATAACTAAAATAAGAAATATATTAGAGGGGCTCAATAAAAAGTTTAAACTGAAAGAAAAAAAGAAACAGCAAACAAGAATAAATAAGTAGAGACAATACAATCTGAAAAACATGTTAAAAGTGAAGAAAATTAACACTGCCTCAGAAGCCTGTAGGACAATATCAAGAGTACCAACTTGTGCATATTGAAAATTCCAGAAAAAGAGAAGAGAGAAAGAAAGGGACAGAAAAAAAATCTGAAGAATTAATGGCTGCAAACTTCCAATATTTATAAAAGATCAACCTATAAATCCAAAAAGCACAATAAAATTCAAGTATAATAAAGACAAAAATATTAGGCTGGGTGTGGTGGCTCATACCTGTAATCCCAGCACTTTGGAAGAATGAGGTGGGTGGATCACTTGAGGTCAGGAGTTTGAGACCAGCTTGGCCAACATGATGAAACCCTTTCTCTACTAAAAATATGAAAAATTGGCTGAGTGTGGTGGTGCATACCGGTAACCCCAGCTACTTGGGAGGGTCAGGCAGAAAAATTGCTTGAACCTGGGAGGCAGAGGTTGCAGTGAGCCAAGATTGCATCACTACACTCCAGCCTGGGTGACAGAGTGAGACTCAGTCTCAAAAATAAATAAATAAATAAATAAACAAACACCTAAACATATCATATCCTAACAGTAGAATCAATATAAATGGGATAATATATATTCCATATGATGGAAAAAATTCAATGAATAATTTTGTATTATTCAAAACTACCCTTTAAACCTGTAGGTGAAGGAGGCATCATCATGATGGCTGAGTAGACATGCTCAGTATTCTCCTCCTCCACAAAGAAGGACCAAAAACAAGTAGACAACTGGACATAAAATAGAATGTCTATGGGAGAACAACAGAATTCAGAAAGAAACTGATGAAGACTCTCAGAGGCAGAGAAACCTGGGATGGTAGCATAGGAAGAGAAGCAAAGTACCTAACTGTATTAGTCCATTCTTGCATTGCTATAAAGTAATACCTGAGGCTGGGTAATTTATAAGAAAAACAAGTTTAGTTATCTCATAGTTCTCCAGGCCATACAGAAAGCATAGTGACATCAGTTTCTAAGGAGATATCAGGACTTACAGTCATGGCAGAAGGCAAACTGGGAGCAGGAACATTGCATGGTGAAAGAAGAAGCAAGGAAGAAGAGCGAGTGTAGGCGACAAGGTGCCATTTACTTTTAAATAACCAGATCTCATGAAATCTCACTCACTATTGCAAAGACATCACCAAGCCATGAGGGATCCTCCTCCATGATCTAAACATCTCTCCCCAGGCCCACTTTCAGCATTGAGGATTACAATTCAACATGAGATTTGGGTGGGGACAAAAATCCAAATTATATTACTGACCAAGATCTGATTAGAGCCAAGAAGGACTCCCAGTGCAGGAGAGGGGAAAAGGAGATACCCATCAGTCCACATTCCCACCATAGATCCCGGCAGTCCTAGCTGCAAGAGAGTCCCACCAGTCTTCACAGGCCCTGAACCCATTGTAGGGAACTTCTTATAACCCATGACTGTATTATTCAACAGAGGGAACTCATGCTGGGTCCTCCCCCAAATGCCCGGGACCCAGGCAGCTGAAGCATGGCACCATTTTGAAGATGGAACCATTGCCATAGTGCATCCTGCCCAGAAGCTCAATAGCCCTGCGTCTCCACATCCCTGGGGCCTCACTGTCATCCCACCATACCCACACATAGGGCTACAGGCATGACCCTGGCTGGACCCAACAGTGAAGCTATTAAACTGGCACTTAAGCCAGTGTAGCACCTGACACCCTGGGGAACAGGTAGCAAAGCACAATAGGGAGGCAACCTCCAAGACAAAGTGAGCCTATGAGTACACTCCAGGGAGCTGACAGCTGACAGCTTGAGGCCTTCCTCTACCAGCAGTCCTGACTCTTCCTGCAGCAGAGCAACTGTGTACCTCTGTGGGCCTGAGGACTAGCCCACCCAGGGCTTTCAATCATTGGTAATACTATTGATTCTGTGGAACAAACACCATATATCTGTGCAGCTACCATTAAAGTCCAAAGATTGGCAAGCCTGGTAATTCTTGACCCCAGCAAAGCCACATCATACCCTCCACAAACACCTGCAGCAGAGACCACTGGACATAAATATAGACACCACGAACATTGAATACAGCCATAAAAAAAAAATCACATAAAGAATACACTACTGCACCTACCCAGAACAAAGCAATAGCATCCTACCAAACATACTATGGGCACATACACAGGAAAACATCTTTTTCTATGAATGCTGCTTCATAAAATTAGAAGCAGTTGGTCCATTAAGTGCACAGATATATGTGTAGAAACAAAAGAAGGAAAAAAAATGGCACTTTCAAAGGAACAGAATAATTCTCTAGTAACAGACTCAATAAAAAAAAAAATCTAGAAATGTCAGAAATCGTTGATCTTAAGACTCAGCAGAACATAATAGAATAAAAATAAACAATTCAACCAAATTAGGAAAATAGTTCATAATCTGCATGACATATTCAGCAAAGGGATATTATTTAAAAAACCAAATGGAAGTCTTCAAAAAATTTAATAAATAAAAAATAAAATCAAGAGCTTCAGTAATAGAGTAGATCATATAGAAAAAAGAATTTCTGACTTGAAAACAGGTGTTTTAAAATAACCCATGTAGACAAAAAAGAAAAAAAATTTAATAAATGAAGAAAGCCTGTGAGACTTAATGGAACAACATTAAGCAAATGCATTTCACATTGTGGAAATTTCAGAAGGTAAACAGATGAGAAAAGACATTTTTAAAAAACAATTTAATATTATTATAGTGGAAAACTTCCCAAGCCTTTAGAGTATAGATATAGACGTCTGGATCCAGGAAACTCAAAGACCTCCAAGTAAATTCAACACACAAAGGTTTTCTCTGAGGCACATTATAGTCAAACAGTCAAAAGTCAAAGACAATAAAAGAATTCTGAAAATAGCAAGAGAAAAGTGTCATGTCACACACAAAAAAGCCCTATCAGACTAAGCAAATTTCTCAGTAGAAACTTTACAGGTCAGGAAAGAATGGGATGATATGTTCAAAGTGATGAAAGAAAAAGCAAAAAAACAAACAAACACTTAGCCAACACTAATATACTCAGGAAAGCTATCCTTTAGAAATGAAGGATAAATAAAGTTTATCCCAGATAAGTAAAAACTGAGGGAACTGACCACCACTTGACTGATTCTACAAAAAATGCTTAAGGAAATCCTACATCTGAAGCAAAAGAATGATGACTACCATCACGAAAACACATGCACATCTCCTGAGATCATATATAACCTTCAAGTAAAGACAATAATATGGTCATAATTATGCCTAACATAATACAGCTATTCTTGGTACAACCAGAAGTACACTATATGCCCCAAAACTCCTTAAGCTGCTAAACAACTTCAGCAAAGTCTCAGGATACAAAATCGATGTGCAAAGATCGCAAGCATTCCTAAACACCAATAACAGACAAACAGAGAGCCAAATCATGAGCAAACTCCCATTTACAATTGCTACAAAGAGAATAAAATACCGATGATTACAATTTCCAAGGGATGTAAAGGATCTCTTCAAGGAGAACTACAAATCACTGCTCAAGAAAATAAGAGAGGACGCAAACAAATGGAGAAAATTCCATGCTCATGAATAGGAAGAATCAATATCCTGAAAATGGCAATACTGCACACAGTAATTTATAGATTGAATGCTATTCCCATCAAACTACCATTTACTTTCTTCACAGAATTAGAAAAACCTACTTAAAATTTTATGTGGGACCAAAACAAAGCCCATATAGTCCAGACAATCTTAAGCAAAAAGAACAAAGCTGGAAGCATCACACTATCTGACTTCAAGCTATACTATAAGACTACAGTAGTCAAAACAGCATGGTACTGGTACCAAAACAGATATATAAAACAATGGATCAGAACAGAGGCCTCAGAAATAACACCATACATCTACAACCATCTGATCTTTGACAAACTGACAAAAACAAGCAATGGAGTAAGGATTGCCTATTTAATAAATGGTGTTGGGAAAACTGGCTAGCCATATGCAGAAAACTGAAAGTGGCCAGTTATAAACAAAACTGAAACTGGTCACCTTATACACAAATTAACTCAAGATGGATTAAAGATTTAAATATAAGACCTAAAACCATAGAAACCCAGAAGAATACCTAGGTAATACCATTCAGGACATAGGCATGGGCAAAGATATCATGACTAAAACACCAAAAGCAATTGCAAAAAAAGCCAAAATAGACAAATGGGATCTAATTAAACTAAAGAGCTTCTGCACAGCAAAAGAAACTATCATCACAGAGAACAGGAAACCTACAGAATGGGAGAAAATTTTTGCAGTCTATCCATCTGACAAAGGACTAATATCCAAAATCTACATGAAACTTAAATAAATTTACAAGAAAAAAACAACCCCATCAAAAAGTGGGTGAAGGATATGAACAGACATTTTTCAAAAGGAGACATTTATGCAGTCAACAAACATATGAAAAAAAGCTCATTATCACTGGTCATTAGAGAAATGCAAATCAAAACCACAATGAGATACCATCTCATGCCAGTTAGAATGGCGATCATTAAAAAGTCAGGAAACAACAGATGCTGGAGAGGATGTGGAGAAATAGGAATGCTTTTACACTCTTGGTGGGAGTGTAAATTAGTTAACCATTGTGGAAGACAGTGTGATAATTCCTCAAGGATCTAGAACTAGAACTACCATTTGACCCAGCAATTCTGTTACTGGATATATGCCCAAAGGATTATAAATCATTCTACTCTAAAGACACATGCACATGTATGTATATTGCAGCACTATTCACAATAGCAAAGACTTGGAACCAACTCAAATGCCCATCAATGATAGACTGGATAAAGAAAATGTAGCACATATACACCATGGAGTACTCTGCAGCCATAAAAAAGAATGAGTTCATGTCTTCTGCAGAAAGATGGATGAAGCTGGAAAACATCATTCTTAGCAAACTAACATAGGAACAGAAAACCAAACACCACATGTTCTTACTCCATAGTGGGAGTTGAACAATGAGAACATATGGGCACAGGGAGGAGAACATCACACACGGGGGCCTGTCAGGTGTTGGGGGCTAGAGGAGGGATAGCATTAGGAGAAATACCTAATGTAGATGACGGGTTGATAGGTGCAGCAAACCACCATGGCACGTGTATACCTATGTAACAAACCTGCACATTTTGCACATGTATCCTAGAACCTAAAATATAATTTTTTTTTTTGAAAGAAAGAAAAAGAATAAAGAAGAGGAGGAAAAAGGAAGAGAAAGAGAGAGAGAGAATGGGAGTATTGCTTTCTTGCCCAGGCTAGAATGCAGTTCAGTAATGGGTATTGAAAACCTCTTTTATACCGATAATTATACTTGATGTAAACAGGAAGGAATAAGGGAAGAAAATAACAAACGAACAACCAACCAATATTTCATTTAAACCTATGAAATGCTATGCGATTACTGAGTAGTGATTTACTTCCAATTATGTAGTCACTTATGGAATAAGTGTGAGGTGGTAATGTATGTTTTATGTATTTGAAGTGGAGAGTTCTATAAATGTTTATTAAGTTTACTTGTTCCGGGTCTGAGTTCAAGTCCTGGATGTCCTTGTTACTTTTCTGTCTCATTAATCTAAAAGGATCAATGTAACAAGAAGAGCTAACGATTTTATAGATCAACGAGATAAAATATAATTTAAAAAAAATTAACAGTACTTAAATGCTGATGTGAAGTCAATAAATCTTATGTCACATGATAAAGCAGAAAGGAAATAAAATGAGGATATTTTCTTAGTAGAGGTGTATACATGCACAAACATGTTTTTAACAAAAGGAGAAAATATTCATGACAATTACAGTCTTCATTTCTGCAGCTGGTCACGTGGTCATAGCTGGTATTGATTTGGTCCCAAATTAATAAATTCAGCCGATCCAACTCTATGTTTCCTCAACTATTATTCCACACCCCTAATATCCATTTTCATGCCTGTTCTCCAGATTTCTGTTTTCATAAATGAAAAAACTCAAGCAGGTTTTTTCAATTGTAGTGCACCTCCTCATGGGTCACACTCTCAACCTCATCTTTAGAGACCTGCCAGGACTTTAGTTATAGGTCTAGAAGCAAACAGGGGTGTTGGTGCTTGGTCCTGAGGAGAATCAACATTACCTTGCCTGGCAAATGCCTCAGAGGAGGCCATCACTGTTGTCTTAAGCAACACAGGGTTTGTCTCTTCAGACAAAAATGGAAAAGCTGATTGCAGCATGGGTCAGGGAAAGGATATTGCCACTACTGGGGGATAGGGAAGCTGTTTCTTCTGACAAAAAAAAAAAAAGTGTTCATCAGAGTTTACAAACTCAGTGTTTCCAGCTTCATCAGTGTCCTCCCACATGCTACCATTCCAAGTTTTGAGGTCCCATTATTTTCCAATCAATACCCTCACTTTAACAGTAGACACCTGGCGAGGCTGTGCATTCACCTTTCATTGCAGGTCAGCCACTCACATTTTAAGAGCTTGTGTCTGTTTTTCCACAATTTCAGCTCTTTCTCTACAGAAGACTCTCACTCAGGACAATTCTAGCAGATCTGAGGCTCAGTATCTGCTTCTGAAGCCAAGAGATAGAGTCTCTGACTTCAGCATTTTTTTTCATCACTTTGTCCACTGAACTTAGGAGCAACCAATCAACTTCATTATGTTCTTTGATTCTCCACATATGATCAAAGGTATAGAGTCACTAAACTTCTTGCCTCTCATGAGCAGTGAATCAGGAGTGTCAAATGCATTTGTTTTGCATAACTCTCTAAACAGCTCATGCCAAGGACTATCAGTGTTCTCCATACTATTAGATGTAGAGTCTTTAGCATTTTGGGATATAATTATATTAAGCAGCCAACTCCAGAAACCCCCAAACCAATGAAAGAGCTCCATCTTTAATATTCTGCTCCTCTAGAACCACTCCTGGTGCCAAAACCTGTATTAATCAGTGTTCTCTAGAGGTACAGAACTAATGGAATAGATATATACATATATAAAGGGGAGTTTATTAAGTATTAACCCACACAATCGCAATGTCCCATAATAGGCCATCTACAGGCTAAGGAGCAAGGAGAATCAGTTCAAGTTCCAAAACTGAAGAACTTGGAGTCCAGTGTTCAAGGGCAGGGAGCATCTATCATGGGAGAAAGATATAGGCTGGGAGGCTAGGCTCATCGCTCTTTTCACATTTTTGCTGCCTGCTTATATTCTAGCCATGCTGGCAGCTGATTAGATTGTACCCACCCAGACTAAGGGTGGGTCTGCCTTTCCCAGACCACTGACTCAAATGTTAATCTACTTTGATGACACCCTCACAGACACACCCAGGATCAATACATTGTATCCTTCAATCTAATCAAGTTGACAGTATTAACCATCACGGTCACCAATCAACAAAGAAATGAAAATCAAAACTACAATTAGATATCATCTCACACCGGTTAGAATAGCTATTATCAAAGAGACCAAAATAATAATAATAAATGCTGGCAAGGATGTGGAGAAAAGGGAACTCTTACACACTATTGGTGAGAATGTAAATTAGTACAGCTATTATGGAAAACATAGTTTTCCATAGTTAAGTTTACTAGTTATGTTTACTAGTTTATTATGTTTACTAGTTTTTTGAGACTCCTCAAAAAACTAAAAATAGAACTTTCACATGATTCAGCAATCCCACTATTGGGTATTTATTGGGAAAGGAAATTAATATATCAAACAAATATCTGTGCTCCAATGTTTATCACAGCACTATTCACAATAGCCAAGATATAGAATCAAACTAAGTGTCCATCAACAAATTAATGGACAAATATATATATACACACACACACACACACACACACACACACACACCTATAAACATACATATCTATAAACATACATATCTATACATGAAAACATACACACATGCATAATGGAATACTATTCCACTATAAAAAATAAAATAAAATCTTCTCATTTATAGCAATGTAGATATACCTGTAGGATATTATATTAAGTGAAATAAGTCAGGCACAGAAAGATAAACAGTACATTTTCTCATTCATATGTGGGAGCTAAAATAGTTGAGCTTATGGGTATAGAGAATAGAATTGTGTTTACTAGAGTCTTGGAGGTGTAGCTGGAGGAGGAGGCTAGGGAGAGATTGGTTGCTGGATACAAAATTACAGTCAAATGGAAGGAATCGGCTCCAGTGCTCCATGGCACTGTGGAGTGACTACAGTTAGTGATAATTTATTGTATATTTTCAAGTAGCTGGAAGACAGGATTTTGAATTTTCCCATCACAAAGAAATGATAAAGATTTGAGGTGATAACATATGCTAATTACCCTAATTTGATCATTACAGATTGTATACAATTATTGAAACATCACTCTGTACCTCATAAATATGTGAAATTAGTACATGTCAATTAAAACAAATAACCTATAGGTCAAAAAAATCACAAAGAAAATTATTAGCAAATATTTTGAACTGAATGAAAAAAATCATAATTTATGATGTATCAATAAAACAGCACTTAGAGGGAAAATTTATAGCTTTAAGTACATATATTGGAAAAGAATAAATATCATAAGTCAATAATCTAAGCTTTAAACTTGAGAAATTAGAAAAAATACCTAAACTCTAAAGCAGAATATGGAAGACAGTAATAAATGTTAGAGCGAACATCAATAAAATAAGAATTTTAAAAAATAAAATCAATTTAACAAAATTTTGGCTTGTTGAAAATATCAACAAAATTAACAGACTTTTAAGAAAGGTAAAAGATAGAGATTTCTAAAATTAAAAATGAGAGTGGACATCATCACCAAATTTATTAAAATAATTTTTGGAAATACTATAACTTATCAGTAAATTATACAACTTTTATGAAAAGGAAAAAATTCATAGTATAAGTGTGAAAAAAATAGTTTTTCCTCTGTTTTCGTGCCTCAACAATCAACACAGGAAATTTGTGACCAAATGTGTGGGGACGTCTCTCCATCAACAAGCAAGCAATCAGTTCTACAGCAGACACCAGCTGGGTGTCCTCCAACTTAATTCTGACACTATCCACCTGGAGACAGCTACAGATCCTACAGGTTAAGTAAGGACTCAGTCCCGCAGGTCAGCCCCTCTTCAGACACAAGTATAGGGCAACAGAACTTCTAACTGACTGGCTTCAATTTGGAGTTCCCAGGACCCTCTCTTTGGATTCAATTAATTTGCTACAGTGGCTCACAGAACTCAGGAAAACAGTTATGTTTGCTAGTTTATTATAAAGGATATTACAAAGGATACAGATGAAGCAATGCATAGAGTGAGCTATGGGGAAAGGGCACTGAGCTTCCATGCCCTCCCCAGGGATGACAAGCTCCAGAAACCTCCACATGTTCAGCTATCCCAAAAGCACTTCTAACCCTGTCCTTTTGGGTATTATGGGAGCTTCATTATGCATGCATGATTGATTAAACCATTGGCCATAGGTGATCAACCTAACCTTTAGCTTCTTTTCCCTCCCTAGAGGTCAGGGGCAAGGCTAGAAATGTGAACCATCTAATCATGTCTTGTTCTTGTGAACAGCCCCATCCTGAAGCTATGTAGGGTCTGCCAGCCACCAGTCAACTCATTAGCACACAAAAAGACATCACTTTGGAGAGTCTAAGAATTTCAGAGGTTTGTGTCAGGAAACAGTACTGAAGACCAAATATATATTTCACAATATCACACATACAAATACACAAATTACCAAAATTGATTCAATAATAAATTAAAAATCTCATTCATCCCATTTGAGTATGGGTTGAAATACTGGAACCTTGTTGTAATAAGGGATTTTGCCTGGGGCAGTACCTAATAGGATTTTCAGTTGATTTACCACATTTCTGGGAGCCTTGTATGATGGTGGTAGTGAAGTCAGAGACTCTCAAAGTGATGGTAAAATTTAGTAAAAGGAGTCATGAATCATTTTATAAAACTTTTTGTTTTAAAATAATTTCAGGCCATGTGTGGTGGCTCATGCTTGTAATCCCAACACTTTGAGAGGCTGAGGCAGGCAAATCACCTGAGGTCACGAGTGTAAGATCAGCCTGACCAATATACTGAAACCCCATCTCTATTAAAAATACAAAAATTAGCCAGGCATGCTGGCAGGTGCCTGTAATCACAGCTACTCAGGAGGCTGAGACAGGAGAATTGCTTGAACCTGGGAGGCGGAGGTTGCAGTGAGCCAAGATGGTGTCACCACACTCCAGACTGGGCAGCAGAGCAGGACTCCGTCTCAAAAAAAAAAAAAAAAAAAAAAACGAAAAAGAAAATAATTTCAAACTTACAGAGAAGTTCCATGAATAGCAAAGAGCACACTGTGTACCCAGATTCCTCTATCCTGAACATTTTATCCATTTGCTTGCTCTATATAAATATTAATACATGACAACCCTTTTTTCTGAACATTGAAAAGTTGCATATGTTATCACTTTTTACCCCTAAATACTTCAGTGAGTATTTACTTAGGAGAGGATATTTTCTTCTGTACTCACAGTGCAGGTATCAGCGTCAGTGAATTGAAGATTTGTATAGAACTTGTATCTAAGCTGCCAGCTGCATTTCTTGTCTATTTACACAATAATGCCTTTTATTGCATTGTTTTTTCTCCAGTACAAGATGCCATCTAGAATCACATATTATATTTAGCTATCATATCTGGACTAACCTTTAATTTTGTCTACTTTTATGGTACAACAATTTTAAATAATAAAGCACTTAGGCTATTTTCTATGCCATCTTGTATTCTCTGGAAATTCTCTTTCTACAGCTTCTCTCTCTTCACATTTGGAAGAATGTTTTTCACAATGAAAGTCCTGTAGTTTTTAGGGCCAGTCAGAACCACAGCTAGGCCATAAATGACAATTTATGGAGATGCCAGAATGTCCAGAGGAAGGTTTCACAACAGAAAGTCTACCTGCAGTGAAGAAAGAGTAGACCTTGGGGAGAGGATGTGAAGAATAAGTCCTTTGAGGGCAGGGGACTAGGAAGACACAGCTGATGCAAAAAAAGGAATCTGTCAACTCTGCTAAAGACTCATCACCTGCATGGAAAAGGATCGAGGAAGATTACTTAGAGGGGAATTGAGGAATTTAAAGCAAGAACTTGATACAGTGCTTGATTTCAGCAGTTTATCATCTTGATAATGAAGCTGACAATATAGCAACTGTTATATGCCTGACAAATAGAGGAAGATAAATGTGATAGCTAGCCAGCTAGATAGATGCTCATTAATTAATTTTAAGGATTATTTGTAGAGTAATAGGAATTTTGGTGAAAACTTAGAAAGTAGAAGGCAAATAAAAAGGAATGAGATCATGTCCTTTGCAGGGACATCGATGAAGCTGAAAGCCATAGCCATAATCCTCAGCAAACAAACACAGGAATAGAAAACCAAGTGCCACATGTTAGCATTCGTAAGTGGGAGTTGAACAATGAGAACACATGGACACAGGGAGGAGAGCAACACACACCAGAGCCTGTTGGGAGTTGGGGAGCGAGGAGAGGGAACTTAGAGGACCGTTCAATAGGTACAGCACACCACCATGGCACACGTATACCTGTGTAACAAACCTGCACATTCTGCACATGTATTCCAGAACTTAGAGCAAATCAAAAAAAAAAAGAAAGAAAGAAAGTAGAAGGCAAAAATAAGGAAACTGTCACAGAGGAAAGAACTACAGGTATAAAAGAGGGAGAGAGAGAAGAAAGGTAAACATATTATTCCATAAGAGCCAAGAACTCATAAAAGCTTTGATGATGCTAAAGAAAATGCTTCACCCACTCTCCAAATTCAAATGGAGTTGGGGTAGGAACTTGGGGGATCTGAACTACTCTGTATAATTATGGGACAAATTATGATGAGGATGCTGAGAAGGAAATCTAGAAGACAGAGACCAGCAAAATAGGGCACTTGCATGGACTGAGACGGGAGATTTGAGAAACTTCAGGGCACAAACTAACCCAACAGAGACTTGATAGACAAACAATTCTACATTCTTGGATGGGAGAGTGTGTGTGTGTGTGTGTGTGTGTGTGTGTGTGTGTGTGTGTTTTAAATATTTGCTGTGGGCCCTGATAGCTCCTCTCCCTCTTTGTCACTCTTTGTGTGTTTAATAGAGGCTGCATTACTCATTCATGTTTTTTCTGTGGAAGTCAGTTATTTTGGGTGAACTTGAAGGGAGGCTGGATTTTATGTGTGGTTGAGACAAGGGAAGGCCAAATTATGTAGGATGGCTGGCATTGAAAACAAAAGTGATTTTGAGAATGTGAAGATTGTGTGTGTACACACGTGTATGTGTGCATACAAGTGTGTACATGCACACATGCACATGCTGGCAAGGAGCTGTGAACTGTCAAAAAGGCTACTGTGAGACTTGTTCCTCTCTCTGCCTCAGATGAAGTGTTAATGGGTTTTATAACCTCCCTTCACATCTCAAGCCCTGAGATGATACAAACAGCTGTGCATCATGAGTGGAACACAACTGTACTCGTGTGTGTGGTGACGTTGAACATGGTGGACCTAAGTGGGTTGACGGTGGGACATGAAAGAAATTAAACAGTTTCCATTTTCTGTTTTTTTTTTTGTTGTTGTTGTTGTTGTTGTTGTTGTTGTCAGAACGGGAGAATACCAGAAAGTAGATGGAGGAGAGATCAGAGGGAAGGTTCTAGCAAACCTGGAAGAAACAGCAAGACATGAAGTCCACAGGCTTGGAGATGACATCTCTTTCCATTTTCATGTAGCACTCAGGTCCATCTCCAGTCATGGGCTAGAAAGTGGACTCAATGGTTGGAACATCAAAATTGATCTCAGGCTTAGGTTAGGTTTCTCTTCCTACCCCACATGACAAAATCACCAAACTGAGAAGGGGTTCAGTGGTAGAAACATTTTTATTGGAAGAGTGGCATTCTGAATTTTAGAAAATATTAACACTGTCCAACAGACACAGGCTTTGTGTATGGGGATAAGGGAGTATATGTTTTAGGGTGTTTGTGTGGTGGGCTCTGAGATGATTGGAATAAAGCTGAAAATAAGAATAATTGATTAAGCATCCTAATACTTGGAGTGTTAATCTGTCTAGGAATAAACTTTGAACTTGATGATGATACCACCCTTTGCATGGGCTTCTTGTGGAAGGGAGGCACTCCCAGGGAGACTCTGCCTAGTGCTTGCCTTGTTGACAGGCAGAAATAATTTAGGAGTCAACAATGGCATGTTTACAGTGCAGCTACACAGTGCCAAATGAATCCATGAGACAGAGTGAGAAAAATTTGGATTAAGTGATCAGGAAAGAAAAAAGAATGAAGAGTATAAAGAATCATCTAATTGATGGGAAGGAATTAAATGGTCCTCATATTCCCTAACTGAGTCTCCCACCTTCTGATCTTCATGACCTTGGTAGAGCCATGACAGTTTTCCTCCAAGGATGCCCTTAGCTCATGCACCAAAGGTGGGTCCCACATTTTTTCCTGAAGGTACAGCATTTCTGGGGTAACCTTGGACTCTTAATTAGCCCACTGAAGCCAAAGTGGCAAAAGGCACCAAATGTTTTCTCATTGTCATCCACATCAACTGAGATAAAAATATTGAATGGCCACATGTAGAAGTTACTGACAAAGAAGTTTTCAAAGAGGTAGGAGTCACCAAAGAAAGAGACAAAGGTTTTATGGGAAGTCCTCAAGAGTAGTATGATGACAGAAGTCCCTCAGCCCCATGATATACCACTGCTGGTCTTCATGCCTACAGAAGGAACCAGGCAGAGGCAACGTGGCCCATCCTGGCCCTGTCCTAATGTTACAGGAAAGGGGTCCTGATCCAGACCCCATGCGAGGGTTCTTGAATCTTGCATAAGAAAGAATTTATGGCAAGTCCATAAAGTGAAAATGAATGGCTACTCCATAGACAGAGCAGACCCAAGGACTGCTGGTTGCCCATTTTTATGCTTAATTCTTAATGATATGCTAAACAACGGGGTGGATTATTCATACTTCCCCTTTGCGGACCATATAGGGTACCTTCCTCACTTGCCATGGCATTTGTAAACTGTCATGGTGCTGGTGGGACTGTAGCCAGAGGTCACTCTTGTGGTCATCTTGGTTTTGGTGGGTTTTAACCAGCTTCTTTACTGCAACCTGTTTAATCAGCAAGGTCTTTATGACTTGTATCTTGCACTAACCTCTTGCCTCATTCTGTGACTTAGAATGCCTTAATTGTCTAGGAATGCAGCCCAGTAGGTTTCAGCGTCCTTTTACCCAGCTCTTATTTATGATGCCGTTGCTCTGGTTCACATGCCTCTGACATTTTCTCCCTCCCTTTTAAAAGAGAACCCTTAGTCCTAAGGGTTGCAGAGGGACAAAGATCCATTTTCTATAACTTCTTCAGGCTGAATAGGGGCAATAATATTCCTGCCTAACTATTAGGGTCTCTTGTGTTCATAGTAGAGAGGAGCTCAGTCAGAAGGCATCAGTATGGCAGGGGACATCCTTGACTCTTGAGTTCGGCAAAGAGGTGATAGCTAGACAATTAATAAGAGTTCAATTTAAGAAAACATTGAGTAAGCTTATTCTGCATTCCTATAAAATGGGTACAGCAACAATGTATTCCACAAAAGTAAAGCAAAATAAGTAAAAATATCCCAAGTAAACTAAATTAGAAGGCTTTCCATGAACTAGGCAACTGTTGGAACCAAGCTGATATGGGATTGCTAGCTGATTGCAGTGTGCCCAGAATTAGAATATTGATCCAGATTTTTACATTACTCATCCCTTTTGTTTCTTCTGACCCGCAGTCAGAGATCACTGGTTGGTTCAGAGGAATAAGGGTTAACTTAAATTGCAGAAACAAACTTAAAAATGACCAATGAGACTAGAATTTAATAACAAGCTTACCATAGTTCTTGAAACATAACATCTCTCTCTCTAGTTTCCCGTTTTTACTAAAGACAAATTAATGGTAAGACTGATTTGCTTTATTATACTTGGCCTGATTATTTCTATAAAGTGCAGCAATGATAATTATTTTCCAAATAAGCTCTTTGTAAATTGGCTTTCATGGAACTCTGTTCCATAGAAGGAATCTCAGATGAGACTTTTTTAAAGCGAAGCTCCGCCATGGGTTTGTACTCTCAAATACCTATGAATTGAGTAAATTCCTCTTCTCTTGAGGTCCCAAGGTAACTAGGGGCTCCTGGACCTGTTAGAAAGTGACATTCTTTGCTTACCACAGGTCAGAAACCTTGTACACGGACTGCGTAGGCAAGGTGTGAGGCCAGTTCCCCAAGGGGCTTTTATTGGCTTTACGAGTCAAGTTGGACTCCTTAAGGAAAGCATGCCATTCCCTTTACAGTTTTTGTTAAAGAGCAGATCAGTGCTCTAAGAAAAATCTGTTGTCCTTTTATTCCAATGTTTAATTTATGGAAAAACTGAATAATGCCCCTTTAACTTTAGCCAATATGTTCCCACACAGAATCTCTTTTACAATTAATTTTCTGCAAACCTTCCATAATTTGTTTAAACCTTTAGCTTTATCCTATCTAACTTAAAACAGTCCTTTAACCCTTTAATCTAGGTGAATAAAATTCACATTTCCATACCTTCTTATAATCTTTTACTAAAAGTACATTCTACTTTCCATATACACCTTTCTTGTAAAACTAAGGTAGTCTCAATTGCACGTTATACTATTAACTCTTAGCGACTTCTACTTTTGGTGACCTTGGTAAGTTTGGGTTTTTAATTGTGTACTAGGTGTGGAGTCTAGCCTAGGACATACCAGGCAGAAGTGCAGATAAGAGCTGACTCTCCAGCATAGCTAGGGTGTGTGGCTAACTCCACATGTCCCCAGGCCTTATCTAGAATCAAACGTTCCAAAGTAGATAAATTGGGCCAGGTGTGGTGGTGCATGCCTGTAATCCTAGCACTTTGGGAGACTGAGGCTGGTGGATCACCTGAGGTCAGCAGTTTGAGACCAGCATGGCTAACATGGCGAAAACCCCGTCTCTACTAAAAATACAAAATATTAGCCAGGCATGGTGGCATGCACTTGTAGTCCCAGCTACCCAGGAGACTGAGGCAGAAGAATTGTTTGAACCTAGGAGGCAGAGGTGGCAGTGAGCCAAGAATACACCACTTCACTGCAGCCTGGGTGACAGAGAGACTCAATCTCAAAAAACAAACTAACTAACTAAGTAGGTAAATTGAACAATTTCTAAAAGTCAAAGAAGCAGTTTATGACCTTAAATCATTTAGTCAACTTAATATCTGACCTGTATAATTTAGACCAAATGTCTTTATTTTACCAATAATCTTTAAAACTATTTTTGTTTCCCAAAGATTACTTAGATCACATGAACTAAAAGGCATTACACTTTTTACTTTTCTAAAAAAATATTTGATTTAAGCTCTTATTATTAAACCAATTAATTAAATCTTTTTCATATATAAACATCACACATATAATACATATAAATACACAGAAGATGAAGGATTATCTACTAAGCCAGGAATTGAACCCTGAACCTGGGTTGCCGTTGTGAAAAGAGAAAGCACAGCCGTGTGGTTACAAGCCAAGCTCCCAAGGATGTGACTGACCAGTTTGCTGAACTGTCTTAACAGTAGGCTTGTCCTGAGCCCCTCTTCTATCCTAACGTACCCCTCATTATGACAGAAGAATACCAAAAGACAAATTCATGTCACAGAGTACAACAGATTCGCTAGAGCTTAAGAATAGCCTCACAAAATCTTTTTCTCGTTAATTAAAACTTTACAGGAGATAAACTGTGATTTTTACCATTCAGCCAGTTTCCAGAGAGAAAGGAAAGCATTGCTGAGGCAGGGTGGGGAAAGTTAGTTGCTCAGGGAGGCCAGAGAAAGACCCACCCATTGCAGCCACAGTGAAGTTTATGCACCTGCCTGTCTGTAATGAAGGGATCTCTTCCAGCAGTCCCATCAGCTCTCAAGTTTCTCCTTTTAGGGAGGAAAAAGCTCCCAATGTCCCTGTGTATATGGAACCCTGTCACCCACAGCCATCAGCAAAGAGTAAAAGGTGATTAATCCAAAGAGAATAGCAGTTAACATCCCGTAGTGCCAAACCTGTTCTTAGCTGAAAGGGACTTGACGAGAGAGACATCCAACCTTATACATCTTAAAAGGGACTCTAACCCTCCTAACCCAAAATCAGTCAAACATCCTTCCTTTTTTGAGAGGGGCCTTTAACCCTCTCTGTCTTAGGAGAGGCTCTAATTCTTCTAAGTTGGGCCTGTAACCCAATCCCATCTTTACCCAGCTACCCACCCGCCTTACCCAGTCATCCAATCAGTGCTGCAGTCTATTTCCTTAGGGTCATGGGTCTCCTCAGTATCATCCCTTCAGGGTTCACCAGAGACATGTCACTGGTCCCCACCACTTACCCAAAGTTAGCCTTTGGGTCAGGGGTTTTCTCACTATAGTTGTTTCCATGGTCACCAAAAAGATGTTACAGGATCCCAACACTTACCCAAAGTTAGTCTTTAGGTTGGGGGTTTCTGCACTATTGTCCCTTTATGGTCACCAGAAAGATATTACAGGAAAGGGGTCCTGATTCAGACCCCAAGAGGGTTCTTGGATCTCGTGCAAGAAAGAATTCAGGGTGAGTCCGTAAAGTGAAAGCAAGTTTATTAAAAAACATAAAGGAATAAGAGAACGGCTACTTCATAGATAGAGCAACCCGAGGGCTGCTGGTTGCCCATTTTCATAGTTATTTCTTAATGATATGCTAAACAAGGGGTAGATTATTCATGCTTTCCCTTTTAGATTATATAAGGTAACTTCCTGACATTGCCATGGCATTTGTAAACTGTCATGGCACCAGTGGGAGTGTAGCAGTGAGGATGATCAGAGGTCACTCATGGCCATCTTGGTCTTGGTGAGTTTTAGCCAGCTTCTTTACTGCAACCTGTTTTATCAGCAGCGTCTTTATGATCTGTATCTTGTGCTGACCTCCTATTTCATTCTGTGACTTAGAATGCCTTAACCATCCAGGCACACAGCCCAGTAGATCTCAGCCTCATTTTACCCACCTGCTATTTAAGATGGAACTGCTCTGGCTCATATGTCTCTGACACTAATACCTTTACCTTGCCCTAGGTGCTGAATCAATGGCTTAGAAATAAATATTTTAATAACTGAATTTTTACTTATTTTTTTTTATCCTCAGATCCCCTTTCTAACTCAGTTTAAGTAATTGAGGCTTATCTCCTGAGTTTAAGAACTTCTCTTGGTTCTCAGTCTTGTTTTCCAGATCTTCCTATTCATTTGTCCATGACACTGTGAGCTCTATAAGGGCAAGGATCACATCTCTCTTCTCTGTTGTGTCACCAGCACTGGAAACAGAGAAAACCTGGTACAAAGTAAATGTCTGAAGCTCAGAACCTTTGCCTGAGTTGGTTTGCTTTCTTCTACCCTCCCATCTGTGGGTCCAGTGAGGACATCTGGGACCACGAAGCCTACTGGCAGGCATGCCTGTTTCAGTGAAAATGAACAGACTAGAAGAGAGTGCTGTGGCTGGGTGGTGGATGTGAAATTGATAGCAAGCTTTCAGTTTTCAGTTTTTGGGTTTTTTTTCTATATATAAACACTGCTGCTCTTTGGAGGGTTAGGTGCTTGCATCCTGAAATAGCACCTTAATCTCCCTGGAATTAAATTTCATGACTACTTTGTAGATCCTGTCATGGGTAGGACTAGGACCCTCCATTTGGAGGGGTTATGATGTGTACCTTCTCCAGCTCTCTGAGGCTGAAAATCCCCTGGCTCCTTGCATCACCTCCAACAGCTGTAACTTCATTATGCAGTGATTACTGTCATTTATGGGGAAGGATGAAATATTTGCAGTGGATGGGATCAGAGCTCCCTCTCATTATACACACAGTCACTCAGAAAGATTCTTATTTGTGGCTTTCACTTTTCATTTGGCTTCCTCTGCTCAGGTCAAAGAGATTAAACTTAAGAACCTAAGGGGAGAATAAAAATATTAGTAATTTTTGGTTTGTTTGTTTTGGTATTTCTTCTGATCTTTTCTGAGGAGGGCTTAGGGTTATAAAAGAAAGTTTAAACTATAGGCCTGGTTTGTCTTTATTCTCTATATGACATTCAGAAAACTGATGTCTTACAGTCACTATTTCTTCAGCTATGGAATAGAAATATCAACTAATTTGATGGGTAGTTGTAAATTAAAGGGAAACTCAGTTAATAGTTGTTGTTTTCTTATTCTGGGAATCCTTTGCCTCACTAGGCTGTCTCCCTGGTGTCCAGAACCCATGGATGAGAATCTCAGCACCTCTAAGTTGCTTTTAAAAATCTTCTTCTGCCAGGCACACTGGTTTACACCTATAATCTTAGCATTTTGGGAAGCTGAGGCAGGAGGCTTGCTTGAGCATGTATTTGAGATTAGCATGGGAAACATAGTGAGACCCTGCCTCTACAAAAATAAAAACAATTAGCCAGGCATGGTGGCTCTTGCGTATAGTCTCAGCTACTCAGGAAGCTGAGGCAAAAGGATCAGTTCAGCCCAGGAGATTAAGGCTGCAGTGAGCCATGATTGCTCCACTGCACTCCAGCCTGGGTGACAGGGCAAGACCCTGTCTCAAAAAAAAAAAAAAAAATTTACTCCTATAAGTGTTTCATAAGCAATGTCAATTTTACTGAAGCTTTTATAAGATTAAAGAGGAAATTTATTACATATAAGATGTTTTTTTAACTTTCGTTACTCATTTTTGCTCTCCTAAAGACTTTCAGCTGAGCAGATCTGGGTATGATGGAGCCAGGAGATCTTTCTGACTCTTCCTCCGCAGAAGGACTGGTCTACCTGGCCTTTCTCATTCCCTTCCTAGGGAACTTGAATTTCTTATTCTACTATTACTATGCAGAATAGCTTTCTACTCTTTGTAGCATTCAGGCCTGGCCCCTGGGGCCTGGACACCCTAAGGTGACTTCCAAAAACAAATCAGCCAGGTATCCTTAATGAGGAAGTTGTCTTTGTTATAAAGAAACATTTTAAATTTCTACAGCATCAGACGGTCTGGATTAAAATTCTGATTCTACAATTCACTAGCTTATGACCTTAGGCAAATTGTTCCCTCTTGTAGAATTTTAGTTTCCCTATCTGTAAAATAAGAATGAGAGAATGTATATTATAATGTTGTTATGATTAAATGGGACAATCCAAGAAAAGTGCTTAGCACAAACCCGGGAATATAACCCCATAAACATTAAGAAATAAATCTGTAAAATGCCTACATTGCGGGCTTTTGATAGGGAGCAGTATTGGTATTTCATAGGTTTTTACATGAGTTAGAGATCATATACGTTTGAAATGGTATTTCAGGTATTGTTAGGAAAACATTTTTATTTGGGTACACAATAAGGTCGGGAGAATTTCTAGAGTCAACAAAGCAGAGTTGTCTGTGACAAGAAGGAGTTCTGGCTGGATTTTGGAAGTATGAGAATTTTTTATGTGTCCAGCACCCTTCTAAATTTTAGGGGATGTATTATCTGCCCCATATTACTCTCAGGCCAAGGTAGCATCACTATTTTTTCTTACTAGGACCAGTATGGGTTCATGGGGTGGTCTTTCAGCTTAACCAGAGGTCTGGTCAATGGGATTCAGTCCCACAAATATTTACCAAACTTCAATCTGATAGGTTTTGATTGGATGGTGTCATCTGCTTTATGGTGGAAAAGGAGGTGTGCCACCCAGATTTCCCTTCATGAAAGAACTTTTTGCCCCAGTTGTCAGCGGGCAGCTCCTGCTGACAGTTTCTTCAGGCTTTGCCTCAGCAGCAACAAAACAACCAAGGCTATGCCCTTCTTAGGAACCCTCATATACAATGACTGATCAAGGCAGAGGCCAGAAGATCAAAAGACCAGGTTATTTCTGCCCATCAAAGAACAACTCTGTGAGGTTGGCTGAGGCTTTGCCAGGCCACTTCCCAGTTCAAATCTGCATCTGCCCAGCTTTTCCTTCTCCAGCTTTCCCTCCATGTTTGTTGATCTCCAACAAAAATCCTACAAGCCAAACTTTGTTTCCATGTCTTCTTCCAGAGAACCCAATATATGACATATTATTTAGGACCTACATCCTTGGCCTTTTAACAAATTCCTAGGACCATGCTAAATATTGTGGGGTTTATAAGGGAGGTGTACATATTCTCGTCACCAAGAAACTCCCTAGGAATACAGAATACACATACACACATAGACATGCTTACGCACATGTACACATAAATACATGTGTACTAAAATGACTAAATAATAATGAAATATTAGGTAATAATATGCAAATATAAGTGATTGTGTGACAAAATGACAGGTAGAGATAATGTATACAGACAATTTAAAAGGCCAGGCTAGTTCAGGGAAAGGAGATGGGCTTGTGTGGACTCCAAGGACTGGGAAGAATTGAGAAAATCACTCTAACATGTAATTTAAAATGTTTTCCTTTTAGAAGAAAATATGCAGACTGGCCTTCTCAATTCATGATAAACAAACAGATTAAATGCAGCTACTAATCCCATGAGCCCTTGCAGTTCATCAGGAATTTGCAAAACGGGAGCCTAGAAATCTGGAGGACTGCAGTAAGACCAAGAAGCCATGCTTGTTTAATACAGCTGACCTGGCAACTTAAAGGTCATCATGATGTATTGTGTATGGAACGTGCTGGGCAGCCTTAAGGAGATTCTTGAAGGTTGCAGATAAGAAAGCTAGCCAAACACAATGTCTGGGCTCACTTACTGAGTTCCAAAACTGCCCTCCAAACAACTTCCCCCTTGATTACAAATGTCAGATGACAGGACCACTGTCAGATCAAATCCTGGCTCCCCTCAATACACACACAAGGAGGTGAGGCCTAATCAGCACTTGTTGAATGGGCAACTAAATGGACAGGCAGGGGAAAACACTCTTCCAAACTGCCTTGCTCTTTTATTCATTCAAATATTCATTCAACATTATTTATTGAAAGCCTACTATGTGTCAAGGACTGTTCTAAACACTACTCTCAAAGCTCATTAAGGTCTAGTGGGAGCTAGAGATCATAAAATATAAAAAATCATAAAAAACAAATGATTACCATTTGTGATAAGTGCTATGGTGTCAATAAATAGGACAAAAATGAGGACATGCTCCTCAACACGGCCAGTGGGGAAGGGCTTTCCAAAGAAGGAGAAAGTAGAAACCATTGAACCAGGTATGAAGGTAGCAGGTGAGGTGAGGGGATTGAATTTTAGGCAGGAAGAAGAGCTTGTGTGAAGAGTTTGAGAAAAAAGGTAGCATAGAACATTTGAAAAATTATGAAAAACACAGGTGGCTAGAAAAGAGTGAGGGAGGAGAGGTAGCCCAATTGAGGGTAGAAAAGAAGCAGGATAGATTAATCAGGTCTATGTCAGGAGTTTGGATGCAACCCATGGGGAAAGGGAAGCTCATTTAACTTGAACAATAATCCAATCAAAATTCAAAGCACATATCTTCTGCAAGGCGAAGGAGAGCTGATCCCAGATGGCTTGACCAAAGCCTTTGGAAGGCCAATGTGATAGCATTTTCTTGGTCTTTGTGTTTTCCGCTCTTCTCTTGCTTTATAGTGGTTTCCAGCTCCAGAATTGAACTGCAGAACTTGCCATGGTGCATGCATGCTGGTGAAACTGGTGGTCTCTTAAATTGAGTTTGGGTGGATGCATATGAGAAAGGCAGTGAAGCACATCAAGAAATAACTTAGGTGTTGGCACCAGTTACATGGCATGTTGAGCTTTGATCATTTCACCTACCTGGGCTTCAATTTTGTTCATCTTTAAAGAAAATTAAACAACATCCTCTCTACTTTCCCTGTACAGGAAGGGTGAGGAGTCATGAGATAAGAACAACTTAGAGTCATAGTACTTTTATAGCCTGGAATTAGATAGCAGGAAAAAGACAAAAAAGATAGCATAGTACTTTTTAAAAGATAGAGCTATTTTCTTCATAAAGTATTGGTATTAAATTACCAGTAAGACAGACTGCATTGGTGAGAGGTAAGAAGTACAGAACTTGAAAGAAGAGACATGATTTTGCTATTTTCAAGTATATACATTTATAACAAGTAGAGAAAAATTTATTCCTGGTGATAATGCTACAGAATTGTTCTTAAGATACAAACCGTATTTCTTGAATGCCCTGAGAGACTCCCTTGGGGTCATTGAACTGCAGTGGGGAATGCATGTCAGCTTACACGGAGCCCTAGAGAAGGGCAGAACCATCTATCTCCTCATAACAGGGAAGAAAACTTGTTCCTAAAAAGGAGCGGAAAAAAAGAAAATAGCAAGGAATGAACTGGAGAGGAGGGGAGAGAGACAAGAGTGGCAGAAAACATTGCAGGATACCATGTTTCCTCTCCCCTTGACCCCCCAAATCTTCAGTAAGGTGATCTAGCTCACGAAATGGTAGTAGCTTTATTTCCCTGAAAACAGTAGAATGGGCCAGTGGCACAACTGACTGCAGGAGCTCAGGACAGAAGTCATCAGGAGAAAGCAAGGTCCTGGGAACTCCTAAATGTCTTGGAGCTTTGGAACCAGCCATTCAAACCAAGATTGCTTTGTTCTCCAAAAGGCACGAATGCCACTGCTATAACCTGAGTTATAAGAGAAAGCAAACCAATATTATTACAGAGTACACTTAGATACACAGGTATCTTGCAAATGAGCTCATTCATTATAGCTGCCTGCTTACTTGAGACAAGTTTTTGTGTTTTTATGCAGACTAAAGCTAACGGTCACCTTTCTCACATCACTGTTTGCTTTGCCAAACTCTTTCTTCCTGAAACATGGAAGCTTCTCCAAATCATGTTATTCCAGTTCACTTGAACTAGATGCATTTCTGTGCATTTCTTTAAAGAGCCATCAGAATATAAGGTAGCATGAGCTTATTTAAGAGGTAACCACCAATGAACTCACTGAATTAAATGGGTGGAGAATAACGACTTCATGCTTCCTACTAGGAAATAGCATTCAAGAGAGAAAGACATTTCATTTTGTCTTTTTTATTAACTTTTCTTTTTAAGTTCAGGTGTACATGTGCACGTTTGTTACATAGGTAACTTGTGTCATGGAGGTTTGTGGTACAGATTATTTCATCACCCAGTTATTAAGCCCAGTACCCATTAGCTATTTTTTCTTGATCCCCTTCCTCCTCACACCCTCCACTCTCAAGAAGGCCCCTGTGTATATTGTTCTCTTCTATGGGTCCATGTGTTCTCATTACTTAGCTCCTACTTATAAGTGAGAACATGTGGGATTTGGCTTTCTGTTCCTGCATTAGTTTGCTAAGATAATGGCCTCCAGCTCCATCCATGTCCCTGCAAAGGACATGATCTCATTCTTTTTTATGACTGCGTAGTATTACATGATGTATATGTACCACATTTTCTTTATCCACTCTTTCATTGAGGGGCATTTAGGTTGATTGCATGTCTTTGTTATTGCTATTGTGAATAGTGCTACAGTGAACAGACATTCACATGTATCTTTATAATAGAACGATTTACATTCCCTTGAGTATATACCCAGTAATGGAATTGCTGAGTCAAATGGCATTTCTGTCTTTAGGTCTTTGAGAAATCACTGCATTGTGGAGGAAGACATTTCTAATGTAGCATTTTCAGATTTGAATTTCATTATGACATTTCTTTAATATTGTAAAATGCTTAAGAATATTGGCTCTAGAAACTAATTCCTAAGTTCAAATCCTTATTCTATCACTTGCTATTGTGTGACCTTTTGAAAGTCTCATAACCTCTCTGAGCTTCATCTATATTCTCCATAAAATGGGCATATCCCACTGGATTATTGTATCAACTATAGGTGAGTCCTTAGCACAGTGCCTGTTACTGCATAAACACTTAGCAAATACTATGTTTATTTCCATAATTGTCACTATCTTTAATATATGGGCTCTTTGTCACTGCTACCTAGAGCTGGAATTGCGTACGAAAATCCATTAATAATACAATTTCTCATTTAACTAGTCTAAGCTAACCTTTAAAGAAGATGAGTTTATACTCAAAGTTATATATTTGACATTTCTAATCTAATGCTTTTTTAAATTTTTTATTTTTTGTTTTTTCACTTTCCTTTTTTTTTTAACTTTAGGTTCTGAGGTACATGTGCAGGTCATGCAGGGTTGTTGCATAGGTGTATACTATATCCTGCATTTCTCCCCATGTTATCCCTCCACACCCTTCTCTCCCCACGCTGTCCCTCCCCTATCCCTGCCAACGGCCTGCTGGGTGTGATACTCCTCTCCCTGAGTCCATGTGTTCTCATTGTTCAACACCTGACTATGAGTGAGAATATGTGGTGTTTGGTTTTCTGTTCTTGTGTCAGTTTGCTAAGAATGATGGTTTCCAGATTCATCTAAGTCCCTACAAAGGACACGAACTTATCATTTTTTATGGCTGTGTAGTATTCCATGATGTATATGTGCCACATTTTCTTTGTCCAGTCTATCATTGATGGGCATTTGGGTTGGTTCCACATCTTTGCTGTTGTAAACAGGGCTGCAATGAACATACATGTGCATATTTCTTTATAGTAGAACGATTTATAGTTCTTTGTGTATATACCCAGTAATGGGATTGCTGGGTCAAGTGGAATTTCTATTTCTAGATCCTTGAGAAATCACCACACTGTCTTCCACAATGGCTGAACTAATTTACACTCTCACCAACTGTGTAAGAGTGTTCCTATTTCTCCACATCCTCTCCAGCATATGTTGTCTCCAGATTTTTTAATGATCGCCATTCTAACTGGCGTGAGGTGGTATCTCAATGTGGTCATTTCTCTAATGACCAGTGATGATGAGCATTTTTTCATATGTTTGTTGGCCTCATGTATGTCTTCTTTTGAAAAGTATCTGTTCATATCCTTCACCCACTTTTGAATGAGGTTGTTTGTTTTTTTCTTGTATATCCATTTTAGTTCTTTGTAGATTCTGGATATTAGCCCTTTGTCAGATGGGTAGACTGCAAAAATTTTTTCCCATTGTTTTGGTTGCCAGTTCACTCCAATGATGGTTTCTTTTGCTGTACAGAAACTCTGAATTTTAATTAGATCCCATTTGTCTATCTTGGCTTTTGTTGCCATTGCTTTTGGTGTTTTAGTCATGAAGTCCTTGCCTATGCCTAGGTCCTGAATGGTTTTGCCTATGTTTTCTTCTAGTGTTTTTATGGTGTTAGGTTTTATGTTTAAGTCTTTAATCCATCTGGAGTTAATTTTAGTGTAAGGTGACAGGAAGGGGTCCAGTTTCTGCTTTCTGCACATTGCTAGCCAGTTTTCCCAACAGCATTTGTTAAACATGGGGTCCTTTCCCCATTGCTTATTTTTGTCAGGTTTGTCAAAGATCAGTTGGTTGTAGATGTGTGGTGTTGCTTCTGAGGCCTCTGTTCTGTTCCATTAGTCTATGTCTCTGTTTTGGTACCAGTACCATGCTGTTTTGATTACTGTAGCCTTGTAGTATAGCCTGAAGTCCGGCAGTGTGATGCCTCAGCTTTGTTCTTTTTGCTTAGGATTGCTTTGGCTATGCAGGCTCTTTTGTGATTCCATATGAAGTTTAAAGTGTTTTTTTCCAGTTCTGTGAAGAAGGTCATTGGTAGCTTGATGGGGATAGCATTTAATGTATAAATTACTTTGGGCAGTATGGCTGTTTTCACGATATTGATTCTTCCTAATCATGAGCATGGAATGTTTTTCCATCTGTTTGTATCCTCTCTTATTTCGTTGAGCAGTGGTTTATAGTTCTCCTTGAAGAGGTCCTTTACATCCTTTGTTAGTTGTATTCCTAGATATTTTATTCTCTTTGTAGCAATTGTGAATGAGAGTTCACTCTTGATTTTGCTCTCTGTTCGTGGGTTATTTGTATATAGGAATGCTTGTGATTTCTGCACATTGATTTTGTGTCCTGAGACTTTACTGAAGTTGCTTATCAGTTTGAGAATATTTTGGACTGAGATGATGGGGTCTTCTAAATATGTAATCATGTCATCCGCAAATAGAGACACTTTGACTTCCTCCTTTCCTATTTGAATGCACTTTATTTCTTTTTCTTGCCTGATCGCTCTGGCTAGAACTTCCAATATTATATTGAATAGGAATAGTGAGAGAGGGCATCCTTGTCTACTGCCTGATTTCAAAGGGAATTCTTCCAGCTTTTGCCCATTTGGTATGATATTGGCTGTAGGTTTGTCATAAATAGCTTTCATCATTTTATGATACGTTCCGTCCATACCTAGTTTATTGAGAGTTTTTAGCCTGAAGGGCTGTTGAATTTTGTCGAAGGCCTTCTCTGCATCTATTGAGATAATCATGTGGTTTTTGTCTTTGATTCTATGTGATGGATTACGTTTATGGACTTACGTATGTTGAACCATCCTTGCATCCCTGGGATGAAGCCTATTTGATCATGATGAATATGCTTTTTGATGTGTTATTGCATTTGGTTTGCCCGTATTTTATTGAAGAGTTTTACGTCGATATTTATTATGGATATTAGCCTGAAGATTTCTTTTTTAGTTGAGTCTCTGCTGGGATTTGGTATCAGGATGATGTTGGTCTCATAAAATGAGTTAGGGAGGATTCCTTTTTTGTGTGTGGTTTGATAGAGTTTCAGAAGGAATGGAACCAGCTCCTCTTTGTATGTCTGGTAGAATTCGGCTGTGAACCCATCTGGACCTGGACTTTTTTTGGTTGGTAGGCTATTGATTGCTGCCCCAACTTCAGCCCTTGTTATTGGTCTATTCAGGGTTTCAACTTCCTAGTGGTTTAGTCTTGGTAGAGTACAAGTATCCAGGAATTTATCCATTTCTTCCTGGTTTACTGGTTTATGTGCATAGAGCTTTCTGTAGTAATCTCTGATGGTAGTTTGTATTTCTGTGGAATCAGTGCTGATATCCCCTTTATCTTTTTTTATTGCATCTATTTGATTCTTCTCTCTTTTCTTTTTTATTAGTCTGGCTAGCAGTCTGTCTATTTTGTTGATCTTTTCAAAAAACCAGCTCCTGGATTTATTGAATTTTTGAAGGGTTTTTTGTGTCTCTATCTCCTTCAGTTCTGCTCTGATCTTAGTTATTTCTTGTCTTCTCCTAGCTTTTGAGTGTTTTTGATCTTCCTCCTCTATCTCTTTCAATTTTGATGATAGGGTGTCAATTTAGATCTTTCCTTGTTTCTCATTTGGGCATTTATTGCTATAAATTTCCCTCTTGACACTGCTTTAAAGGTGTCCCAGAGATTCAGGTCAGTTGTAACTTCATTCTGATTGGTTTCAAAGAACATCTTTATTTCTGCCTTCATTTCATTGTTTATCCAGCTGACACTCAGAAGCTAGTTGTTCAATTTCCAAGTTGTTGTGCGGATTTGAGTGTGTTTCTTAATCCTGAGTTCTAATCTGATTGCACTGTGGTCTGATAGACTGTTTGTTATGATTTCCATTCTTTGCATTTGCTGAGGAGTGATTTGCTTCCAATGATGTGGTCAATTTTAGAGTAAGTGCGATGTGGTATTGAGAAAAATGTATATTCTGTGGATTTGGGGTGGAGCATTCTGTCTGTGTCTATTAGATCTGCTTGGTCCAGCTCTGCATTCAAGTTCTGGATGTCCTTGTTAATTTTCTGTCTTGTTGATCTGTCTAATATTGACAGTGGAGTGTTGAAGTCTCCCACTGTTATTGTGTGGGAGTCTAAATCTTGTTTTAGGTAATTAAGAACTTGCTTTATGTATCTGGGTGTTCCTGTGCTGGGTGTGTATACATTTAGGATAGTTAGCTCTTCTTGTTGCTTTGATCCTTTTACCATTATTTAATGCCCTTCTTTGTCTCTTTTTATCTTTGTTGGTTTGAAGTCCATTTTATCAGACACTATTGCAACCCCTCCTTTTTTTTGCTCTGCATTTGCTTGGTAAATCTTCTTGCATCCTTTTATTTTTAGTCTATGTGTGTCTTTGTATGTTAGATGGGTTTCCTGAATACAGCATACCGATGGGTCTTGACTTTTTATCCAGTTTGCCAGTCTGTGTCTTTTGATTGGGGTGTTTAGGCCATTTACATTCAGTGTTAATATTTTGTGTGAATTTGATCCTGCCACTTTGTTACTGGCTGGTTTTCTTGCCCTTTAGTTGACTCATTTTCTTCATTGCATTTTTGGTCTTTGCCATTTGGCTTGCTTTTGCAGTGGCTGGTACTTATTCCTTTCCGTGCTTAGTGTTTCTTTCAGGAGCTCTTGTAGGGCAGGTCTGGTGGTGATGAAACCTCTCAGTAATTGCTTGTCCTTAAAGGATTTTATTTCTTCTTCACTTACAAAGCTTAGTTTGGCTGGATATGAGATTCTTGGTTAAAAGTTCTTTTCTTTATGGATGTCGAATATTGCCCCCACTGTCTTCTGGCTTGTATGGTTTCTGCTGAGAGATCCACTGTGAGCCTGATTGGCTTCCCTCTGTGGGTGACCTGACCTTTCTCTCTGGCTGCCCTTAGCATTTTTTCCTTCATTTCAACCCTGGTGAATCTGATGATTATGTGCCTTGGGGTTGCTCTCCTTGAGGAATATCTTTGTGGAGTTATCTGTATTTCTTGGATTTGAATGTTGGACTGCCTTGCTAGACTTGGGAAGTTCTCCTGGATGATATCCTGGAGTGTGTTTTCCAACTTGGATTCATTCTCCCCATCACATTCAGGTACACTGATCAAGCATAGATTAGGTCTTTGCACATAATCCCATATTTCTTGGAGGCTTTTTTCGTTTCTTTTCACTCTTTTTTCTCTTGTCTTGTCTTCTCTTTTTATTTCATTGAGTTGATCTTCAATCTCTGACATTCTTTCTTCTGCTTGATTGATTTGGCTATTAAAACTTGTCTTTGCTTCACGTAGTTCTCATGCTGTGTTTTTCAACTCCATCAAGTCATTTATGTTCTTCTCTAAGCTTGTTATTTTAGTTAGCATTTCATCTAATCTTTTTTCAAGGTTTTTGGTTTCTTTGCATTGAGTTAGAACGTGTTCCTTTAGCTCAGAAAAGTTTATTATCCATCTTCTGAAGCCTGTTGCTGTCAATTGGTCACACTCTTTCTCGGTCATGTTGTGTTCCCGTGTTGTTGAGGAGTTGTGATCCTTTGAAGGAGAAGAGGTGTTCTGGTCTTTGATGATTTCATCTTTTTTGCACTAGTTTTTATCCCATCTTCATGCATTTACCTGGCTGTGAGCTCAGGGAGGCTGCTTGATGAGGTCGCTTGTCTGCCTGTGGAGGTGCTACTGGGTTTCTAGGGACTCCTTCAGGTTGCTAGATAAGCTTCCTGTGTCTTTTTCGTTTACACTGGGAGATTAGGCCTGCCTCTTCTGCTGACCTGGAGGCAGTGCTGGGTGGTCAAGAACACCATCCGTTGCTACGTAGGCTTCCTGTGTTTTTTGCTAAAACATGAAGCCTAGACCCTTTAATGGTTGGTTATGTCTTTCCTCCACAGGGCTGAATCATTCAATGTTCAGCTCAGACCGTGGCACTGGCTGTGTAACCCGCTAGAGTTAGTGCTTCAGCTCTCTTGGATTTGTAGGGGAGGGGAGGGACCCGCCCAGCCTCACCGCCTGTCTCCCTGCTTTCAGCTCCCTCTCTCCAGTCGTCGGGGAGGGGCCTGCCCAGCTGCTCCATCTGTGTTCCCACATTCAGCTCCCTCTCTCTCCAGGCAGGGGGAGGTGGGCAATAGTTCAGTCCGCAGGCTCTCCCGGCCGGCTTATGGGCTTATGCATTTGCTTAGATCTGTGCGCCAATCCGGGATACTGTCCTGGATTATTATTCAACTCTGCGCTTGTAATTCCTGGCACTTGACTGGCTAAGATCCCCTGTTCTGTGTATTGCTGAGGCATTGAGGGAAGCGCTGTATCTGGACCAGAGTGCCAGAGGGAGAGCCTCCGACTCACTGGTCAGATGCACTTTCTGGGTGAAGCGGCACCCCTCCCCACGTCAGTCTGCCCTGCCTGGGCTTAGCTCATCATCAGACAAGACCTGTTGAAATATACCTGGTACCTCAGTTGGAGCTAGGAGATCTCTGGATTTCTGTGTCTCTCTTGCTGGGTGTTGTGCACCAGAGTTTGTCTATTTGGCCATCTTGACTCCTATATCCTAATGCTTATTTTTATTGGCTCTTCCTGGTTGCAGTGGTATCATGCAATTCCTGTTCTATTGTCACAATATTCTGCTAAGGCAAAAGTAAGAATCCTATTCAACTGAACTCATTAATGGCTGATAAGGACATAAGGCATAGAATAACTTAAACGTAATTTTCTTCATTCTTAATTCAAAGGCATGGGTTATCGTGGACAGATGGCATGTTTAGGAATGCCATTCATGGACAGTCAAAAAAAAATTTACTTCTTATCTTGACTTAGTCACATGACTATGAAACAATCATTTAGCCTTTCTAGGTCTTACTTTGTTCATTAGTAACATAACATGAAGCAACATGTCTAGTAGGTCCATTTTTATTTTAAGGTGTATGAAATTCATATTACATTTTGAAAAATTATAGAGAATGTTCTAGATCTGGATCTGCAATTAGAATGTATAGGAAAAAGAACAGGATCAAAGCCAAGAGATTTAGGTTCTGAATCCAATTCTCCTACTGTGTTTTTATTATGACTAAATTCTTGACTTTATTATTGAATAAATTTTGCTTCTTCATTATCTTTAAAATAAAATTATTACATTAAAGCTATAACCCCCAAAGCAATCCATGGATTTGCAAAACAATGGGTTATGTGTGTAGATTTCCTTGCTATAGGAATTCCCAGTGAGTTAAAATGCCAGTGTATACTGTGACTATTGGAGCGGGGATTAGTTTGCAACTTTTCTAAAATTTCTTTCATGAAAGAGCCATTTCTTTTTTCCCACTGTGGCACTTACTTCATGAAATACCCTTAAGAAAAAATGGACCCAGGCAACCAGCGAAGTCCTTTGTGATTCTGGCAGCCCTAGCCTTTTGTGAATTTGGGGTGAATATGGCAGTAGGGATGAAGGAGAAGCAGATTTCAAACCATCGATTCAGTGCAGTCTCATTCAAAATCCATAGCAGAGCAGCAATGCTCTCAAAGTGTTAAATTGCCTTCCCTTAAGCACAAATTCACAGGCCCAGAGAAGCTTGGGGTCTGAAGGAATTATCCCTTTTTTATGATTATTATTAAAGTCTATTTATCCATCTCTAATAGAAAGTTGGGAAAAAATTCTGTGACATTATAAAATATAATAAGTCTCTGTTCAGTGGGATTTTTACAATTCAAGTAAAAGCAATCTGGAAAATGAAAACTTTAAAGAGGTTTCTTTTGCAGACTGGGAGAAAGGAGTTGGGCCTCTTCACCTGGCTAATGCTGATAATTATCTGTGAAGACCTCTCTTGCTCTCTCAGATGAGTTTCTCTAGGTTTCAAAGGAACTCATTCCACAACAGCTTGAAAGGATAGAAGAGAGGTTGTTAGGTGATGATAAAGTTGTTTGGCTTGAAATAAAAGATTCTGAAACTCAGTATGAAAAGAAATGCTTCTAACAGGACCTCCTCAGTGATAAAAATTAGCAAGTTTTAAAATAACAACGTTTTATACAAAGTTTTTTTTTTTTATACAAAGTTTTTTAAAACAAACCAATGTTCTAATGTTATCTTTATTACATATTTGGTGATGGAACTAGAAAACTTGTAATTTAAACACAGTAAGGAAAGAAATAGAATTACTAAGTTATTAAGTATCAGAAGCAAAGACCTTAGAGACTAACTTGTTTGTTCTCTCCCTCTCTCATGCAAAGAAGAGGAAATCAGTCCAGAGGGACAAAGTGACATATACCAGGTCACAGAGTGGATTAGTGTCAGAGCCCAAGTTAGCAATCTTGTCTCAAATATTCTTTTAAAATAAGCTGGATTTAACAGGCTTGGATCTGGATATTTTATTTTTTTAATATGCAAGCTTTTTGTTTTCAGATCCTCACCATAATCATCCATGAAAATATCAAGGAACTTAATACTGTCCCTTTAAGAATAATAATGTGAGCACTTACTTCTAATAACCACAGTAGCAATACTGCTTTAATAAAATGCCACCTAGTGGAGTGTTGGAAGCAAAACACACTTCCTCCATATATCTCTCTCAAAAAGAAATACCTTCCTTATACTCACACTTTAATCAATATCATTATCTCCCTGAGTGCTAGATGATTAAAAATAACACTGAAAATTGTCCTACTTCCAGAACACAGCAGGGAAGATGACACTGCACAAAAATAAGTTGGATCACAAGAAAGAAGCCATATGGGGTCAAATTGAAAAACATGGGGCTAAGGGGCCTTAAATCTTTACCCCATTTTACTGTAATAGGAAACAAAAGAATTAGAAGAAAGTTTGTTGTGCTACCATCTTTCCATGATTTGGGGGATCCAAATTGGCCTGGAAGGTGGTGCTTGTACGAGGTGAACATTATGAATGACTTACTAGAAAAAAACTCTCTGGAATGAGAAAACCTCAGGACTAGGAAGTACCTAAAATGGTGTCTGGTTATGCTCTCAGACTGTGGTGAGGTCCTCATTGATTCAATATAAAGACACCACCCCAAGAGTAATGTGGACAGTCATCACTGGAAGAATGAATGGGCCGATCTGTAAAGTTACACATAGAACACTAAAATTAATGCATGGATAATAGACAGGCTTATTTCAACTCAGAAGAAAAAAGAATCCTCAAAATCAAAGAGGCCAACATGGAATTAAAAGACTGTCCCTGGAAGGCTGGAGAAGTAGAAGTCAAAGCTATTACACTGTTGAATTTAGAGGCTTAATATTAACCCGGTAGAGACCTTATAATGAAAAGGTATTGGAGTGAACTGTGCTTAAGGCCAGAATATTTAGGAATCTGTCTTTGTCTTAGGTTGGTCCCTCCAAGAAACAGACTCTGAGAGAGAGATTTGAGTTCAGGATGTTGATTGAGAAGTGCTCTTGGGATCAGTACCTGTGGAGGAGTGAGAGAAACAGGGCTGGGCAGAGGGAGGTGTTGAGCCAGTTACACAGGAGAAAGAAAGGCTTCAGCAGATTCCATGAGGAGGTCTAGAGCTGGAAGGGCCTTTACAGTTGCCCTATAAGGAGGCAAGGGAGCTAGGCTGTTACATGCCTGCTACCAGTCATGACTTTGGGGCTGCCCCAGGAGCAAGGGATCAGCCTTGTATTAACAGCTTTCTTTGAGAATAATTATCAGAGAGAAACTCAACTTAAAGCAGTCAGCTATCAATACATGAATGCCTCAGCTCTAAAGGAGCATGTGGACAGTTCCTGACAGCAACCACTAAAGCATCTCTCCCTGTCTCTCTAGAATGTAACCAAGAAGCTCCTCTTGTCGTATTCCAAAGCTAAATAACCTTTAGCCTGCAGCTGTTCACAAAATGGTGTTCCTCAAGTCTTTTTGTTTTCTAGCTGCATGCTTCGGAATACCTCCCCCACTGCCCCACATACAATCGTTTGCTTTTCTATAATATCTCAGGATACAATAGCCTATGTTAGGATAAGGTAGAAGCCTAATATGTCCTTTTCTGACATTTGTCATATAAATTGTGTCCCACTTTGCCTCTTACCTTCTCTGCACCTTATTTCTTAATCTACCAAATGAGTATAATCATATTCCCCTCTCATGAGTTATTATGGAGACTAGATAAAATAATAGCTGGACACATATAAATTGTGTCCCACTTTGCCTCTTACCTTCTCTGCACCTCATTTCTTAATCTACCAAATGAGTATAATCATATTCCCCTCTCTTGAGTTATTATGGAGACTAGATAAAATAATAGCTGCAAAATAGCATGATATTTTATCCACAGTAAATACTTAATTTGCTATTAATTATTACAGAGAGAGAGACATAGAGGGGTTTGTGTATATTATGTACTCACACACACAAACACGTTCAGCCCCTAATCTCCAATGTCCTTGCCTAGACCAATGGTTCTCAGAAGTCCTTAAGACCCTTTTCCATGGCTCATGAGGTCAAATTATTTTTGCAATAATACTACAGTATTAATTGCCTTTTTCACTTCTTTTTTTTCTTGAGGTTAAAATGAAGTTTTTCAGAGGCTGACATGTACTGATGTCATTTATTTGATGTCATATGTAATGAACTTATTATTGCTATTTTGAAATAAATTTACAAAAATTTAACTTGTGTTTCTAATTTCCCATGTGCTAAATATGGATAGATGTAATCTATGTAAACAAAACCTTTTGGGGGTCCTCAATAATTGTAAGTACAAAGGTGTCCTGAGACTAAAATGTTTGAGAACCCCCGACCTGGACATACTGTCGCCTCCTTCCAAACTTCTCCCTATACCCACCACCCACTTTTACCACCAAACTTGCCTGACGGCCTTCCCTGAATTCTATTTCAAGGCTGCTCTCTCTGCTTTTAATATTAAGATCAACTCAGGATATGTTATTGGAGGTGAGACATGGGATGAGGTCAGAGAGTACACAATATGCCTTGCCCCAAAGAACAGTCACATGGAAGCTTCTGGAATATCAAATGAGGTACCAGTGAATCAAACATTGCAGTTGGAACTTGCACAGAAGATGCTCAGTGGCACCAAATGGATCACAGTGACTGACGCCCTGCTGCACAGTTGCTGACTATATTTTAGAACAAGCATGTGCAGAACAACGTGGATCCCATCGTTAAGTAAATTATCATGTGAGGCTTTCTGTAGTAATTACGATAGAGATGACTCACTCAAGTCAATTTGACAGTGGAACAGTTGCAACAATGCAGTTTTAAACTGTCAGAGTTTAGAAAAGGAGTAACTCTCATGCTATTTGCACAGACCTTAGTTTCTTATCTTCTCTCCAGTCCTTGAGGATTGTAAGCTTTCAGTGGAGGAAAGGGTAGGAATAGCAACAGGAACATGGTGTGTCCCCCCAACAAAAGAATTTTAAGTGAAAGGAAGAACAAACAAATGGTAAGAAAGGTGCTCATAATGCTCTAGAACTCTGTGTCCTGCAGCAGTTTAAGTGCTGCTCTCATTTTTTCCTCCCAAAAGCCTGTAAAGTAGAAATGGCCACCCACATTGGACAGATAAGAAACTTGAGCATCCGAGAGGTATAAATGGTTTGCCTGAGGCCACTCCTCAATTCAGTGACAGAACTGGGTTGCTCACTATGTCTTCCCCCACAAAAAATAAAACTTTGTCTTTTGTGAGCCAGATTGATCTAATTTTAAATTGAATTTAGTGGGTTTCTCAACCCCCCGGGTTCAAGTGATTCTCCTGCCTCACTGGGACTACAGGAGCATGCCACCACGCCTGGCTAATATTTTGCATTTTTAGTAGAGACGGGGTTTCACCGTGTTAGCCAGGATGGTCTCGATCTCCTGACCTCATGATCCACCCACTTCAGCCTCCCAAAGTGCTGGGATTACAGGCATGAACCACCACGCCCAGCCTAGTTTTCATTAATCACTTAAATGAGCACTGAGCTAGAATCAACAGGGTCTTCAAAGACAAAGCTGTACATACCCACATGACCCCTGCCCCCAAGGGAGCAATTTTGAGTAACAAAGTAGACAGAGAATCCTGCAGAAGCCCAGAGTGGGTGGAAGGGAAGAACATTTATGAGCACTACGGTGTGCTGTTTACAGGCCATTTTACAGGTAGCTTCTCATTTCATCCCAAAACTCCCTGAAGAAGGTATAATTCTTGTCCTGTTTTATAGACAAGAAAACAAGAGTCTCCAGAGTGATGAAATAGTGTGTTCATTGTACACAAGTAGGAAGTTCTAGAGTGTGGATTCACATGGAAGCCTGTGTGATTCATAAAGCCCAAGACTGTTCTGTGGGGGCACACTCCTCAGCATAAGGACCTAGGAAAGGACCTTGTATGATGAGTGTGTACAGTGCACTAGGATGTCTTTGTCCACCCCTCAGAGTTATACCCTCCCTCTAGTCAGTGTGGCCTAATGGACAGGAAGTTGGAGTTATGAGTAACAGAAGAGACTTCAAAAACTAGTAATAAACATCTGCTTGCAGAAGGGCATTCTGGATGGGGAGCTTGGGATATAAAAAAGCTTTATCATTTACCTGACAGCTCTTTTGTGCATTTATCCTAACATCAAATACAAGTGTTACTTTTTTAATTAAAAGAAAGGCTACTTACAGAGAAAGGGGGGTATAGAGGGAGAGAAGAAGAAAAGAAGGGAAGAAGGGGCCTTTGAGATGGGATTAAAGGGTGTATAGGATTTTGAAAGATGGAAAAAGGGAGAAGACACTTCAGGAGACAAAAATTTGAGCAGAGGCTGCAAGATAGCAAAGTACAAAGCCTTTGTGAGGAAGAGCCTGAAGTAGACAGAATGATGAAAGACCAGGAAGGATTATAGGGAGATAAAGTAGAAAAAGACAGATGGGGGCAGATCCTGGAGAGTCTTGCCTGTCTTTAAAGAGAATCAAATTTTCCAGACCGGCTCCAAAGAGTAAGGAAGAAGGAAAATGATTTCTTTTCTATAGTTCTTCACATTTCAGAAATACTTTTCACCAGAAAGAATTTCTAACAATACTTTTCCCCCTGACTGATTGTGAAATTCTGTTGTCTAACCAAATTTATAATTTTTCAAACTAGAATGGTTGCCTTTCTTGTCTAATTCATTTTAATCCTTTCTTGATATCATCCTCTGCCTTATATTTGTATCCCAATTTGATTTTAAACCTCAATTTTCTAAGGATTATGCAACAGCAAAAACATACTGACCTGCAGCTTCGCTAAGCAGAATATCAGAGGGAGGAGTGCTTTCAGAGTGCCTCAATCAGACCCCCTAGTTCACAGTAAACAGAGTGAGGCCCAAAGAGGGAAGGGACTCCCCCAAAGTCACACAGACAAACTCACAGTCCAGTGCCCTCATCAGTTCACTGTGTCTAGCCCACCACCTGTTTGCCTGCTCAACTTGTTCCAGGGGCTCAGTTTTTGCTGAGGGAAGAGCAGATTCCAAACCAGATCATCATTTTTCTACCTGAAGAGAATATCATTCGCTTGCTTTCACGAGGCAGGAGGGAAAGAACACACACAGAGAGATCAGGGACTGGCCCACATCACACACCCAACTGGACCAGAACTGATGCCATACTCATCTCTCCAAAGTCCCATGCATTTTCTTTACCCTGCAAGTGATTTTGGCATGAAGTTCTAGGTGGGAAAATAGATGCAATCAATATCTCATTACTGTACCCATTTCCAAATTCAAAAGGACCAATCTTCATCCAAGAGGCCACGTGTCATAAAATATAAAGGCTTCTGCCACTCTACCTCCAGAAGCACTTCCTGCCTGACCATAGAGTAGACACAGTTGGGGGAGAATTGGAGCAGAGTTTGGAAGTTAATCTGTACTTTAGACCCCAGCAAATTGCCTTTGAGTTTCTACTTAAATTTTAAATAACATACTATTACTATATATCAAGAACTTTTTCCTATTTCCAGTCAATTCTTTTAAAGTTGTATTTTTATTAAAATTTCTATGATTCAATCTGAAAGGCCTTCATGTTCAAGAAGTACAGTCCATCTGCAACAGTAATGAGAAAGGAATTTCATTCTACACTCAAGAACATGAACAGGGACCTAAATAAAGGGACCACAACTGTATATAAAAAAATCCTCTTTCTTCTTCCATCCTTGTTTCTCAATGTGCAGCTGTTCTGTCATCAACCTCTCTATCAAAATTCCTCCTCTGCTCCCATTAAGGCAGCTTCTTTTCCCTCTCACTTCCATTGCCCTCCCATTCCCAACCATTTACTCTACAGTTTGACTTGACATCTCTCTTAGCAAGGAAGAGTAACTCCTTTAGAAGAGGGAGAAATGGATCTGGCAATTTTGGGATTCTCTTTTGTGGGCTGTGTAAGTATATGTTAATGTCCTCATATTAGTTCATTCTTGCTTTGCTATAAAGAAATACCTGAGACTGGGTAATTTATTTTAAAAAAAAGAGATTTAATTGGCTCATGGTTCTGCTGGCTGTACAGGAATTATAGCTGGGGAGGCTTCTGGAAACTTACAATCATGGCAGAAGGCAAAAGGGAAGCAGGCACATCTTACATGGTCAGAGCAGGAGGAGAGTGGGGGGAGCAGGGGAAGGTGCTACGCACTTTTAAAACAACCGTATCTCTTGAGAACTCTATCATGAGAAAAGCACTAGGGGGATGGTGCTAAACCATTAGAAACCACCTCATGATCTGATCACCTCCTGCCAGGCCCCACCTCCAACATTAGGGATTGTAATTTGACATGACAATTGCGTGGGGACACACACCTAAACTGTATCAGTCCCCTAATTTCTTCCTGCTGGTCCTGTTGACCCTGGAGTCACTCTTCCACAGTATAGTACTTTACATATTTGACAACATGTCTTAAGCCAGTAACTGCCCTCTTTTCTGTTCTCCAAACTAACCATGCCACTATAAAGTCTCTGGGCCTTCATATGTAACATATGATATGAAATTCTTATGCAAAAAGAGGTTAAAAGAACAGACTTTGGTAGTATTGTTAGCAAATATTAATTAAGTACTCATATCTAAATTAAGCCAAGCATTGTTGTAGGTGCTGAGAATAAGGTGCTAAACAGAATTCCTACCCTAGAAGAGTTTACCTTTGGGTTGGAAGAGACTGAAAATAAATAAGCAAATAAATAAATATATAAGATATCATATATATCATTCTATCATAAATGAAGAATTACAATAAAACATGAGCTAGAGAGTTGCTAGGAGTTGGGGTAGGCTTACATTAGCTACAGTGCTCAGGGAAGACCCCTGGAGGCAGTGACTTTGGGGGTGAGATCTGAACAATCTGAAGGAAGCAATTGTTTGACAAGTGGAAGCCCAGCACAAAGACCTTGAAATGATAACCACTTGGCGTCTTCAAGAAAAAGGAAGAGCATCCCATTGGGTTAGGGCACAGTGCCTGAGGGAAAGAGTAATGGTCTATTACTTCATGGTGGAGAGCTTGAGGGAATATGGGTAGGGAGAACACATTTTTTCTCTTAGCAAGGTAAAAAGTATGTGAGGATCTGTGTCAGGGAACAGCATGACTGATTTTGTTTTTAAATTTGTTTGGTTACTATGTGGAGAAGCAACTGACAGGAGGCAAGAGAGATGGCAGGCAGGAGTGGTCCAGGCAGGAGTGGTCCAGGCAGGAGAGGAGAGGGGTTCCAACTCAATTTGTAAGAGTGGAGATGATGTGGTTCTGTGATATGAGGATGTAGACCCAATAAGATCTTGGTTTTCCAGTTGTGCAGCCCTGGCCTGAGGTAACCAGCATACCTGTAGAATGTTCCTCAAGTCTTCTTGTGACAACCTCTGAATCTGTGAGCTATTATTCAAATGAAAAGTACACATTACCTTAGAGCAAGCCACCAATTTTAGTTACATTTAAGTCTAAACCTATACTTAGTAAAATTATCACTAAAATAAAGAGAATCTGAAGCTATGTATTTCTGTATACAACAGAAAAAAATGTTTTACAGGAGTTCAGCTTCTTAAAGCTCCAATAGTTCCAACCCTCCATCTCCTTTTCTGGTTCCATTTACGCTGTATAATTAAGACCTTGCCCATGGCCAGTATTACAACTCCAGAGTACCAGGACTGTTAGTTTAACTCCAAAGCCCAAGTGGTGTGGACATTTATGGATGATTCCATAATATTGATTCTACTCTAAGTCTAGGCTAGTCCAGGCCAGGTAATTCTGTTTTTCACAAATGATTGACTCTGAAATTTACATAAGACTCATTTAGTTAAGAAAATGTTAGAATACAGTATTCTGGAGACTTCTATCAAATACATTCATTATTCCTAGAAAAGAAACACAGAAAGAGAGAGCCATCATTCTCTGGATATTACCATGTCTGGAGGTGAGACATGCAAATCCTACAGCCATCACTGAGTTTGTAACCTTCCATAAAATGAAGCCTGTGCTGAAGTTGACAAAATAAAAAGATGGAAAGAATTTGGTTTCTTGATGACATTGTTAAGATGCCAGTCAAAAATGCCTAGAGCCTGCTATAACTCTAGACTTCAGACTTTGTGAGATATATTTTGTTTTTGCTTTAGCTGGTTTGCATTGTAGTTTTGGGTTACATTCAGCCAAATTCATTCCATCAGATATGTTGAGGTTCATTTTTATAAAAACATTAACAGATATTTATTAGACACCCACTGCATGTCATGTACTGTTCTAAGTGCTGGTAATACAGAGGTTAATAAGGCAACATTGCCTATTTTTGTGACACTGAATATTCTCACTTGGAGGCAAGAGGAAATAAGTAGAAATAAATTAGTAATCTCACATAACAATGCTATAAAAATAAATGAGGTAAGATGCTAGAAGAGTACTGGAGGCCGTAAGGAAAGGGGCAAAGTCTTATAAAAAAAAATATTAGGTCTATGCAGAAGTGCACCAGCCCCATGGATGCTCATCACAGCAATGTTTGTAACAGCAAAAATAATGAGGCTTACTGGAAACAACCTAATGAAATACATGGGGCCTAATGAAATACATTTTGGAACATTCATATGGCAAAATATGTTGTCAATAAAAAAGACTGGGTTAGGTCATGTGTGGTAGATCACACCTATAATCCCAGCACTTTGAGAGGCCAAGGGGGGAGGATTACTTGAAGCCAGAATTTTGAGACCTGCCTGGGCAACGGTGAGACCCCCATCTCTACCCCAAAACATATTTTTAAAAGACTGAGTTAAAAGAATATATGGGATTATATGATACTCTTTCTTTGATATATTATTAGTAAAAATAAAAAGCTGGTTGTAGATGAGTATCTATAACTGAGTACAGTGTTACCTCAGTTATAGGAATTATACAGAGGATTGATGGATACATAGATGAAGATAGAGATGGAATAGGTAGAGATTTACTTTTCATTGGTATGTAGTAAAGTTTATCAGTGTTGCCTACCTTTTATAAGAGACACAATAGAAGGTGTAGAGAGAAAATATTATTTCTCACTACTTCTTTATTTTCTGTGCAGTTTTAGAACCTATTTTACTATGTGTACCCTTCAATTTATAATAGAAATACATTTAAATTTTTTAATTACATGTATTTTTTTTTAGGGGAAATCAGAGTGAGGAACAATAAATGTAAGTAAAGATTATTGCTTAGGAGTGGCTTTTGACATACATAAAATCAGAGGAGAACCTGAATTGAAATAGGAACCGGGCAGAAAAGGAGGCCATCTGTTCTACCTAGTATAACCTGGCATATAGTATCCCCAACAACAGGGGTAAGCACTGCAGGAAAAAATTCTACCACCAGAAGCTTTGCAACTCCAAAAGCAGCATTGTATGGGACAAGGTGCCAAGATTATCCACAAAATAATTTCAGAGCAGAGATGATGGAGGAGGATTTTAGAAAAATACTTGAGAATGCCAGAACAGACCAAAGCTCCAACAGATCACAGAAGTACCTGGCAAAGGGCCCCATGGCAAGGGACCTCCGAAGACCTGCACATTGAGGAGAAGGTGTAAGATTATTACCAGGTATATTTATATGACCTTGCAGATATTCTTCCTCCCAGGTCCTTTAGTCTGAGCCAGGCCAAGAACCTGGGTTGATTTCACTTAAGCTGTGGCCCCCCTCTTCACGGAACATGTGTTTTGAAAAACCCTCATCTGCTACACATCAAACTCATATTTGTGACATGATTAGCAGGTCTCCAAAGGAGGCTGAATCAAAGCCAATCTCAAGAGCAGGGCAGATTGAGCAATCCATTTTACAATAATGGAGAAGATTAGGGGAGGAGAGCTTTTCTGGATGCCTGATTTTTTATCTTTCAGTATTGTCTTCTTGTCTTATCAGTAACCATCATATTTTTGATAACTAGAGAGCTAGTTTTCTGATAAATAGTTCACATGATGAGAAATGATAAATCAGGATGAAGAAAATAGGTTTTTGTTCACCCATGGAAGACTCCACACCCTCAAAGCACTGTTCTGTGAGTGCCTGTCCTTCAGTGCGTTACACGCAGTTTGCTTAATGATAAACCAAAGTTGCTGTCAACCTGAGGACTTTTGCTGTTTTTTACATTAACTTTACAGCTTCATCCAGATCCTTTCACCCGTTTTTCCTTTGCTCTGTCCATTGCTAAAGTAGGATACCAGGCAAGGTAACAACCCAGGGAAAAGAAGGATTATAAAATATACAGTACCTTGCCTTCCCATTAGTTTGATTAGCTAATCTTAATTTCTAAAGTTAATCTCTTAATCTCTAAAAATCTCTAACTCAAAGCAGCCAAGATTGAGAAACATGTGGCTTTCTTAAACCCAAAGCCAGCATTGCTAATTGTGTACAATAGCACTTTCTCCTACTGCTTCCAGATGTGAGATCTCAGAACCTCAGGCAGTTACTTTAGAACTGACAGGTAAAGCCAGTCTTTTTGCCATTCCTGCAGCTGCTAAGCCAGGCTTTTTCTTTGAATCCTATCTATAGTTTGGGTGCCAAATGAGTCAATTTCCCTTGCATTTGCATGGTGCAGTGTTTGTGTGTGTAATTTAGTACATCGTGGCATCACTAATGGATGACTGCTGAGGAACTTTTAATTTGCATGGAACACATCCTTATGCTGAAAAGAAAGCCAAACTTTGCTTATGGATTGTCATCTGTCATTGAGAGAAAGTCTCCAAATATATGGGCTTCTCGTTAAATCACTTTCTTGAGACTTTCTGAAGAGTTTAAAAACAACTCTAGGGCTGGGCACAGTGACTCGTGCCTATAATACAAATGATGTAGGAGGATGGCTTGAGGTCATGAATTCAAGACCAACCTGGGCAACATAGCAAGATTCTGTCTCAAATTATTTCTCTGATTAGCCTGGCATGATGACATGTGCCTGTAGTTCTAGCTATGCTGGAGAGCCCAGGAGCTCAAGGTTACAATGAGCTGTGATCACACCACTGCACTACAGCCTTGGTGACAGAGCAAGACTCTGCATCTAAAAACAAACATACAGACATAACTCTATAGAGGGGGAAGACATTTTAACCTTTTTTTAATCCATCCCTTTCGCAGGCCTCCTTTCAAAGAGAGAGGGGAAAATTACTATCATAATTGGTCGGAGATCAAGAATTAATTGCAACATGAATATTAATGGATAGGGCCCCTGCATTAAAAGCCCTTAATTCATCTTTTGCTCCTCTCTACATGCCTACACTACACACAGCTTGGTCAGTAAGTCAAATCAGGACTTGCCCTTGGCAGAACTTGTCAGCTGCCTCTCTTGCTCTGAAACTTCAAGAAATGCTCACCTAGCTGAGTCAGGGTTTTCCTTGGAGCCCTGCCATCACTCTGCCTGCATGCTAAATCACTCTGGATGTTGCACTGACTTAGTGTCTTATTCACTTTCAATTCCTTCTAATTAACAAAAATATTTTGAGCACCCACTATGTGTAGAAATCATTGTAGGTGGTAAATATCCATCCAACATATATATATATATATATATATATCTGGTCAGTAACTAAGCAAAACCTAGAGTTCATCAAATGATGGTAAGTGCTTTGGAACAAAATAAGGCAGGCAAGTGGACCATGGAATTCAGGGAAGGAAAGGAGATGATGTGTTCTGATTTCAAGTCACATGGTCAGGAAAGCCCTCACAGAGAAAATGACAGTCAAATCACACCTGAGAAATCCAGGATCCGGTCTTGTGACGATTTGGGGACAAAGACAATCCAGGTATGGAAAAAAGCAAAGGCAGAGAGCAGGAGGCATTGCTGTGTGTCTGTAAGCAGTAAGGAGTCTGAGTGGCCTGGACAGAGTGAGCGAAGGAAAGAGTGACAGAATAGGACATCAGAGTTACCAGGTGCACAGAGGGCAGCAAATTGCATGGGACTTCTGGGTCACTATGATGGCTTTGGGTTTTACACAGGGCAAGAGGGAAAAAACATAGACAATTCAGGTTGTCTTAGTTTCCTACTGACAGTCTTTCAAATTTGTCACAAATTACTACATGGTTAGCAGTTTAAAATACCACAAATCAATTCTGCTACAGTTCTGAAAGTCAGAAGTCTAAATTTCACTGGGCTGAGATTAAGGTGTAAGCAAGCCTGGTTCTTTCCAGAGGCTATGAGAAGAGAATCTTCTGATTCCTTGCCTTCCTCAGGGGTTACTGACTACCCATATTCCTTTGCTTTTTGCCCCTGCTTCCATCTTCAAAGTGCATCACTCCAGTCTCTTCCTTCATCACAGTACTTTTTCCTCTGACTCTGACTCCTCCAGCATCCCTCTTATTAACACTTCTGTGATAATATCAGATATACACAGATAATCCAGGCCAATAACACCATCTCAAGATTCTTGTTGGCTGGGAGCAGTGGCTCACCACTGTGATCCCAGCACTTTGGGAGGCTGAGGCAGGAGGATTACTTGAAGCCAGGAGTTCAAGACCAGCCTAGGCAGCATAAAGAGACCTTGAATATATAAAAAATAAAAATTAAAAATTAACTAAGTATGCTGGTGTATGCCTGTAGTCCTGGTGACTCAAGCGGAGGATCCTTTGAGCCGGAGGTCACAATGAGCTATGACCATGCCACTGCACTCCAGCCTAGGTGACAGAGCAAGACCTTGTCTCTAAAAATTTTTTTTTTAATTCTTAACTTACTTATTTCTACAAAGCCTCTTTTGCCATGTAAGGTAAAAATCATAGGTTCCAGGCATTAGGATATGGACATATTTTTGTGGGCATTTTTCAGCCTACCATAGATAATCTAATTAGACTTAGGTTTCCAAAGAATTCTCTGGATGCTCTGTTGAAAATGAACTTTTGGACTATGAGAGCAGAAACAAAGAAACCAATTAAGTGTCTCTTGCATTACCTTAGGTAAGGGATGATGATGGTTCAGTCCAGGCTGGTGGCATTAGGGGTATTGAGAAGTCGTATCTTGGAAATGCTTTAAAAACATAGCCAACATATTTTCCTGATATGGGTCATGAGAAAAAGAGAAGAGAAACTGATTCCTTTAAGTTTTTAGTTTTAGCAGCTAGAAGGATAGATACGCTTTTTCCTAAATGGGAAAGGTTATTGGTTCAAGGAGCAGATTTGGAGGAAAGATAATGAATTTAATTTTGTTTATTAAATTTAAAATTCTTGTTGAAGATCCAAGTTGAGATGTCAACATTTGAATTAAATAGTAATACTTGAGCCAAAACAGGTGCATCAAATTAGGCTTTACCATAATTGTGAAAATTATTATACATTGTACTTTAAATGCCATTTGGCTATTATTCCTTGGATGTAATTCATACAGAAATATTGTGAGAGCAAGGACACATGGACCTTATGCAGTAGCAGGTCAGAATTCATGAGCTACCAAAACTCTGGCTGTAATACCATCAAAATGGCATGCAAGAGACCCAAGATCCCATTTAAAACTAACACTGTATATATTTGAAAACATAGTTGCAATTTCCAAGGCTGACACTGAGATGTACAGAGATTCTGTTTCTTGGCTTACGGTCTATTAATCTGGGAACTCTGGTTTACATCAGAATCAGTAGAGTAGTGTGTTAAAAATGTAACTTTCTGGATCCTGTTTCCAGATAACTCAGGAGGTCTAGATGATAGTAGTAGTGGTCTGCAACCCAGTTAACATTGAGAAAGAGCAAAGGAAGGACAGATGGGTTGTGGTAAATGAGTATTTGTGGTGGGTGCTTGATTTGGTTTGGTTAGTAGTTAAGAACTCACTGAGTACTTACCATAGGTAGTAGGTATGATCTCACTGTATTCTCACAATACTTTAAGAAGTGGGAGGAAAGTACTATTATTAGTCTCATTTTGCAGATGAGAAAACTGAAGGCATAGGAAATTAGATGAATTTTCCAGATTACACAGCAGTCAAGGCAGAGTTGATCTTTTCTGCTGAGCTTATTTGGCTCTAACTCCACATCCATGCCGGTACCCAGTGTTCTGTGTTGCTGATGGAAACATGGATCAATTGAGTGGTTGGAAAGATGGAAGGGTTTGACTCCAAGATGCTGCTGATAATGTCTGAAATTATGTTGGAATTAGTAGGGCAAGCTCTGCAGCTGGGCTGCCTGGTTTCAAATCTGTACTCTGCCACTTGACAGCAAGGTGACATTGGTTATGCTATTTCACCTCGCTAAGTTTCACTTTCCCCCCTCTACCTATAGAGATATATTAGCACCTATATCATCAGTTATTGTGTTGGTAAAATGTGATACTCTGAAGTCTTATTCTTCATGGCCTCCAGAATCTCTCCATGGTCTGCTATCCTGTTTCCTCCTCAACTCTCTATCTGTACTATTCTTCACCACTGGGCATCTTGCTCAAAGATGCTTACTTCTTCTTATTCCACTAACAAATCTGGTTCACTGGGGACATTTATCTCAGAATTTTCATCTGCCTGGAAAACTCTCCCTTTCCCTCCCTCTCCCAGACTGTAATATGGCAATATTTTTCTTATCGAGGTCTCAGTTCAAGTGTTTCTCCCGTGGATAAGTTATTCCTGTACACTCAACAGAAAGTAGGCCTCTCTTTCCCAGCCACTATTTATCTATCTTTTTGTAATATGTATCACTATCTACATTTGTGGTGTTTGTTTACTTATTATTATCCCTACAACTAAAATTTAAGGTGCACAATGTCACTTGTCCATTACCACAGTCTGAGCTCTTAGAACAGTACCTGACATGTAGAGGGAACTCAATGAAGACTTATAGACAGGAAGAAAAAGAAGGGAGTGAAGGAGTGCTGTGTATAACTAAAAAATTCAGGGAAAGAACCCAGAGTGGGAATCACTGGCTCCTAGGTCTCATTAATTCAGGACTCATAACCACATTTTTAATACCTTTAGAAAGTCCACATTTAACTGGAAATTGTCCCATGCACACAACTCATTTTCCAAACCCATCCCAGACAGAGGGACCAAACAGATGGACTCTGCATTGCATCTGGGAGTGTAGCCAAATCTAGCTGTGCTGGCTGCATTGGAAAATCTTACAGAAATGGGGTAGAATTTACAAATTTCAAAGGGGAATGAGGTCCTACATCCCACTTCCAATATTGGATCACCCAGGTTATGGCTTTTAAATGGACATTTATATTGTTTTTCCATGCTTAATGTTTGTTCCTTTTCTATTGGGGATGATGAGATCATCTGGCATTTCTGCCAATCTCATCACCACAATTATCTGCCTGGCAGGATGGCTGTTTTGGGGAAAAAATACAGCTTCCCCAGTGAATCAAGTACATGAACCCCCTCTTCTTTGGTGTTGTGGTCGATGATGAGGGAGCTGGTTTTTGTGTGCTGAAAGACATTTTGGGATCCCTCATTTCTTTATCAGTTTCAATTAGCAATTGGGCAGAAACACCTTTTAACAGACATAAACAGGGCCAATTCCCAAAGAAGAACTGTAGTCTGTGTTAGGAAGAACTTTTGAGTCCCCTCTGAGGCATCTATAATGAGGTTTTTTCAAGATGGCAGTACCAGAGACTTGACATTCTTTGAGAATATCCATCTTAATCAAACTTGGATCTTCTCAGTCTAAATGGCAGGCCTCTTGCTGTCTTCCTGACTTTGACAAAATAAATGTTGGGATTCAGTTCACTTCAGCAAATACTTACAGAAGAACATCTACCATGTTCCAGGCCCCATGTGTTGGTGTTACCATGGTAAACTAGGCACTTACCTCGTGGAGATCACAGTTCAGTGGAAAATAAAGTCAAAGAAGTAGATAATTACAATGCAATGCAAACTAGGCAATATATATTATAGGGTATATTATACAGTACTTTTTGGAGCACAGAGATATGTACCTTATACAGACTTGGGTGGGGGGGACAAAAAAGTCTACCAGAGAAAGCATTATCCTAAGTTGAAACCTGAATGATTAGATGTAGCTGAATGATTAGATGTATCTGAGAGGATTCTGGATCAGAAGTCAATGGACATGGATTCAGCCCCAATTTTTTGAGTTATTAGCCTTGTACCGATAAGTAAGTCATTAAAATTTAAAAAAAAAAAAAGTCTCAGCCGGGTGCGATGACCCTCTCGTGTAATCCCAGCACTTTGGGAGACCAAAGCAGGTGGATCATGAGGTCAGGAATTCGAGACCAGGCTGACCAACATGGTGAAACCCCGTCTCTACTAAAAATACAAAAATTAGCCGGGTGTGGTGGCACGTGCCTGTAGTCCCAGGTACCCAGGAGACTGAGGCAAGAGAATCACTTGAACCTGGGAGGCAGAGGTTGCAGTGAGCCAAGATCACGCCACTGTACTGCAGCCTGGGGATAGAGTGAGATTCCATCTCGAAAAAAGAAAAAAAAACAATTAGTCTCTCGTCTTGGAACTGGGGATAATGGTTCAGCCATCTCATAGGACCAGGTAAAAACAATAGATGTGCTAATGATTGTGCTAACAATAGATGTGCTAAACTCTAAAGCCCTTTACAAAATGCTAGCTATTATGTGAGGCACCATTTGCCATCAATACTCCAGCACCTCAGTTTGCGTGTGCTTGAATTGGGGCCAGAAAGCTTGGTTTCATCCTTTCCCAGCATCATTTATCTCTGAAAGTTCTTGAGGTTATTTCGTGACCAAGCTTCACAAATGTAAACCCAAATGTATTGCTGGCTTAACTCTGCAGATATTCAGTCTTATCCTCTGCCACACCTGAAGCTCTGACCCTATAGAGTTTTCTCTACTCTTTATACTTTTCTAGGAAACAAAAGAACATGATCCATGGATATTTACTAGTATGATTTGTGGTTTGTCAGAAGATTTGGGAATAAAATTTTAATATTCAAGCACCATAATTGAATCGCATTCAAATGAAACACAAGATTCTATTGCAAACCAAATATGAGGACCAAGCTCTTCCATGGCAACATAGCAAGATGTATCTTCATTCCTCATCTTTTATAAAGCATAGTAGCACTTTTAACTCATGGGGCAGCCCCTTTCACCTACTGTCCTTATAGCAAGTTAAAGATCTCCTAAGCTGAAGTGCATTTTTCCACTAATGAATGTAACAGCAATCAATGTATTCAAATCCAATGTGATCTCGGATGACCTAGGAGATAGCAAACCAAACTCTAGAAACCCTGAGCCTAATGCCCAGAAAGCTCATGTCAATTTCTTAAATAGATTTGAGGAAAAAAGAAAAAAAAAAATACCCAAACGATAAATGAGTTGGGAGAGCAAAAGTCAACCTGAAAGGAAACAAGAGATCCACTAAGGATTAGTCTATGTAGACGGTGCTTATGTACTGCCCTACATTGTCCTCATTTGCAATAAGCAAGGACTTATTTTTAGAAACAGACTTTTCCAGAAAACCTTGAAGCTGGATGAAATCTCTTCCAAATACCAGAGCTCAGAGAGCTAAGATAAAAGATACCTTGCAACCCAACACCACCTCCAGACTTCCATAATTTGGCCAAGGACTCAAATTGATAAAAGAAAGCTAAATCAGTAGACTGAGACAAGAATTGATGGATAAATTTTTCTCAGAAGATACTGTGATTGATTAAAATTTTCCTGAGAACTTCTGAAATTAGATGTTTTCATCTGAAGCTTTTTTGGGAGAAAGTGTAGTAAAGTGGTTGAAAATCTGAATGCTGGAATCTGGTTATAGTAAATTTAGTTGTGCTGTTTGCATTTGGGACTAATACAGAAAAGCATTAGTTTCCCTTCCCACCAAAAGGATAAAATCTAATGAAAGAGCAATCACCTAAGAAAATAGGAAATGGTGGAGGTAACAAAATCTTCTTCCAGAGTATCAGCTAAAGGGAGTCACTGATGGGATAGTATAGAGAAGGTGAGTTGAGGATGGCTTCACACTTAAAAAAAAATACCTTCTAGCATAACTGAGACAAATATCTGTTTGTGTTCCATCCAAACTTTATCTTTTCTCTAAAGGAAGAGTATCTTTCTGCCCAAACAAAAGTAGAATCACAGAGGCAACACAGAGATGCCTCAAAAACAGAAAGTTGACACTATTAGGATTTATCAATTATTCTCCTTTCTGCCCTCATTCTTAACATGCGTCTTCCTGACCTCATATTTAACTATGCCCAATTTTGCATCCTCCATTTCTATATTATGAATTCAACCAAGATTGAGACCAAACTTTATACCTCTCTTTGTATTCTTCCCTCACCTTGCCCACTAAGCCCTTTGTATAGTAAGCGTCCACAAAGTAGTAAAAAAGAAAATAGGTAAGTAAATTTGTATTCTCACAGAGTCAGGATTTTTTCCTATGAAGTCTTGCCCTGTGCAAAACGAGAAAGAAATATGTTTTAATTAAGTAACATCATAGCTACTCTTTTTTGTTGTTTTTTTTTTGGTTTTTTTTTTTTGAGACGTTGAGATGAAATCTCGCTTTGTCGTCCAAGCTGGAGTGCAGTGGCGCAATCTTGGCACACTGCAACCTCTGCCTCCCAAGTTCAGGCAATTCTCCTGCCTCAGCCTTCCAAGTAGCTGGGACTACAGGTGCATGCCACCATGCCTGGCTAATTTTTGTATTTTTAGTAGAGATGGGGTTTCACTGTGTTGGCCAGGCTGGTCTCAAACTCCTGACTTTGTGATCCGCCCACCTATAGCTACTCTTATTACTTACTCTTCCCACCCAAATCTCTTCATTCTGCCTACTTCTTTCCCTCTAGACATGACATTTTGCAAATGTCTATGTGTCAAAACTTACCTGTTTTAGTTCTCATTTATGTAAGAAATTATATTTTTAGATTTTCAGGGTAAAAATTGCTTTCCTGATAAATCAACCCATGATCCAATAGCTAATGACCCACCATACCTTTGGTGTGCTAGTACTGTCTATTTCATAGGAGTCCCCTGGAAACACAACACCTTTATGAAAAGATTCTATGTCTAATAGGCCAATGGAAAGACTGTTTAATAGGCCAAATGGAAAGATACCTAGAGTAAAGAAGTTTTCTAGTGCCTGTCAAATCTCTCAGCCTGCAACTTGCTTTAAGATCTAGTTAGAAACAAACATCCACACACAAAAAACATGAAAAGTCAAGATTAAAGAGAACATCAATCATTCAATTTTCAAAAAGTCACGCCTAGGCAACTGGTGCCAAAAGCCTCACAAATGAACAGCTGCTTCAGATGAGCTTGTATTTTACGTATTTAAATACATTAATCTTAGAAATATGAACAAGAAGTCATTGAAGCTGTTTCTTTATTCTTTGAAAGCTCAGATCTTCACATTGCCCTCCTCCACTTGCTTTTCCTGCATCTGTCATTTTTCTGTAGGCTGCCAGAATTCCAAGATGTGAATGATTGTTGCAACTTAAATAGGCCATTTTGGCTAAAGAGAAAATCCAAAGGGGAAGTAACAGGCAGAGAAAGTCGGCTATGGGCTGAATATAAAAAGAGGTGACTGCAGAGAACACGCTTCTAGGTGGGAGGAGTTGAAGAAAGATTGCTTAATGTTATAGCTCATCTTTGATTTTTAGAGGAAGAATACTTAGCTGAACACAGAGGAAGAAGAAAGTAGCAGAAAGGCTCAAAAGTAGGTCTTTGAGTAAGGACACTTGCTCTGCCACTTACAGGATGCTTTAATCTGGAAGACTGGAAGTCACTTTACTTTTGGGATCCCAGGTTGTCCCATATAAAACATAAAAGACTTTAGACCAAATGGTCTCTAGTGTCCCTTTGGAGAGATGATCTGATGCTCGAGCAGTTCAGAAAACTACTTGGAGTGCTTTGGACCTGTCAGCTCCCTGGTTAAAATTTTCATTCATATTTGTTTTCCTCCTGTGCATTCTCAGGGCGCTTGGCAGTAGATTAGGCAGAGGGTTCAGTTCCCAGGCCTTTGGATCTGAAAAATGTAGTGTCACTTTCTCATCATTGATTCCAATTACATATTTTGGTTTATGATGCATAAACCTTATTGTGAAAAATAAACTCTCCAAGCTGTTCTACTGAACCATTAAATACTGCATCCTATCTGCAGGTAAAGTTTTCTAAAAGGATTTATCTACAGATAGACCATGAAGCCAACTACAATGATGTGATATACTTTGGAGCTTTCAAACAGGCTCAAATTTATGATTGAGAGGGAGTGCAAACAGACTCTGGCCTTCAGAATTAGTGGGAATAATACAGAGCTTGGAAAAACCTAGCAGAGATCGTACTTAATATGGTACTCTGTCTCAGTTATTCATTCAATAAACATTTATTGAGCACTTATTGAATGCCTGGCACTGTGCTAAGCACTAGGAAGCAGAAGTAGGACAACTTGGTCCTTCCCCCAATGAAGCTTATGGTTTAAAGAGTGTTATGAGAGTTTCATGTGAGAGCCTTCAGTTGAATGTCAGGAAAGCCCTCTCTCCATAATAGCATTTAACAATTGAAATGCATCTCTTCTGTCTCTCCTAAAGGAAGCTGAACAGTTCTTATAGATATTCCTCATATGGAATATTTTCCATTTTCTATCTCTGAACACACTGCAGTTTATCCCCTTTAAGTGGGACCATCACAAGTGAACCCCAGATGCATCTAATCTGAGAAGAGAGCAAATAGGATTCTCCTTTCTTTATTCTGAGCACATAGTTACATTAATATAGCCTGCAATCCTATTAGCAATATTAATAATAAAATTGTAAAGTGACAATAATGATGATGGTGATAAACAAAAATAATAAGAAAGCCAAGACTTTGAATGCCTGGACTAAAGTTCATATTTTATCTCCATCTTGGTTTGGATTCCGCCAAAAGCAGAGGTAGGTGGGGGCACAGTTACAAGGCCTAGATCACCTGACTCTCTACAGTCGGTTCTCTACATGCTGCTCCTTCTACTGAGAAACCCCTCTCCTCTTCCCACAGGTCTCTCCTTGACCACTCTCCAGCTGGCAGTGCCTTTAACATCCTCAGGTACCAGCCTAGATACCACATGCTTCATTCAGAAAGCTTTCCTCACCTCCCAGGTTTTGGCCGATTGCCCCTTGTGTTTCCATGGCATCTTGCCTTTGCTTGTCACAGCACTAGTCTTGCTATGTTCAAGTCGCCTGTTGTGTGTTTGGATTCACGTGACCATGGATTCAAAATGGACATAGAGGGTGAGTGAATAAATGAATGACTAATGTTGCCTACTTTGCTCAAGGCCAACTAAGCATGAGTTCCCCGATAACTCTAGTTTCAAAGAAAGCACAGATCTGCCTTCAGCACAGATTTTTCACATATTCCCAATGAATATTCTTCCACTGGGCTTACTCTGGTTTCCTCCAGTCCATGAAATATGACTTATTTTGGCTATTGGAACAGAATAAAGAAAACACATGGTTTTCAGGAACTGCTTGATAGATAATTAGGAGGGACGATCCCATGATAATCAGGCTCCTCTCAGCCTGTAAGTTCCAGTGAATCTTTCCAAGCCAGCTCTGTGTGGTGTATTCAGGAAAATGCTCAACTCTCAAGGTTCTGTGGGTCCAAAGACGATGCTATTGGTGATGCAAGAAGATATGAAAACCATGTAGTTGCCTCCTTAAAACTCACTTAGAAAAGTCCTTGTGCAGCCCATTAAAACAAAAGTCAGGACCTGAAGAATCCGTAGAAGAATGGGGAAGAATGCAAGCATTAATGCCTCAGAGATCTTGAATTAAACCTCAGGTCTGCTCCTTATCAGCTGCATTATCTCACATTAGTTTTTTATAGTCTATGAGTCTCACTCTCCTCTACTGTAAAATGAGGATAACAGTCTATGTTGTTAGGTTAAATGATATAATACATGTTGGGGACCTAATAGGCTTTCAGCTATTTGCTTTTCTCAAAACCATGCCTGGGATTTAACATAGTTTAATCTTAAAAGATGCATGATTATAATAACATACACACCAAAGATCATCCCATATGAGGTGGAGACAAAAAGGCAGTAGGAGCAGATACCTCTTCTGAAAAGGTTCCTTTAAACCAGTGCTTTTCAACCTTGGGCATAAACCATGCTCACCTACAAGGCTTGTCAAAATAAAGATTGATGGCCCCAGCACCCAGAGTATCTGCTGAAATAAGTATGGAATAGTGCTAGAAAGTTTGTATTTCTAACAAGCTCCTAGGTAGCAGGGATGCTTTCAGCCCTCAGACCACGTATTTTGGGCATCTTAAAGATATCAAGACCAATGCCCAGCACCTATAACATTCCCTGGCACAAAGCAAAGACTTGGTATGAATAAATATTATTTTGGAATCCACTAAGAAGTGCCCATGAAAGCAGTGGATGGACTGCATGTTTCTGGAGAACAAGCCCCAGACTGTCCTCAGTTGCAGTATACCCATGCTAAATCCTTCAGAGCCTCAGCATTGCCTATTGGCTCATTACTCTCTAAAAGTACATTATTCTCAGCCAGGTGCAGTGGCTCATGCCTGTAATCCCAGCACTTTGGGAGGCCTTGCAAGGCAGGCAGGTCACCATATCAGGAGTTCGAGACCAGCCTGACCAACATGGTGAAACCCCGTCTCTACTAAAAATACAAAAATTAGCTGGGCGTGGTGGCGTGCGCCTGTAATCCCAGCTACTCAGAAGGCTGAGAGAGGAGAATCACTTGAACCCAGGAGGCAGAGGTTGTGATGACCCAAGATCACACCGCTGCACACCAGCCTGGGTGACAGAGCGAGACTCCATCTCAAAAAATATATACATATATTATTCTCTTTTAAATTAAAAGTTAATTTTTCTTATATTTAAGTTCTGAGAATGTTCTAATGTATTATGTTTCTAAGAGTACCCCTTCATTTCCAAAATTTGAGGTACAAAAGGGCATGGAATTAGAATGAGCCGGGGGCAGAAATGAAGAGTCTGCTCAGATATGATTTTACCCAAAAGTAGGTCCTCTATCTCTGTTTCCACTGAAGACATGAAGAAGAGAATGGCTAGAACACAGACCTCAAAGAGGAATCAGGGATCTAAATAAAAAAGTCCCTCACCCTGAAGTTGGCTAGGCCTCAAAGCAGGGATGAGAAGGATCACAGCATGTGAATCAGATAACTTCTAAGAACTCTTTTTCACCAGCACCAACAAAGAAAGAGATTGAGAATCCGGTTTAGCTCCAGATCTCAACCTTTTCTTTCTAACCGAGATGTCCACCCCTACCATTTGAACACTTCTGAGAATAATTGAGGAACTCTTCCTTAGAAGTGAGAGAGGATGGCCAGGTGTGGTGGCTCACAGCTGTAATCCCAGCACTCTGGGAGACCAAGGCGGGAGGGTCACTGGAACCTAGGAGTTCAAGACCAGCCTGAGCAACAGAGTAAGGTCCTGTCTACCAAAAATTTAAAAATCAGCCACGTGTGGTAGTGCATGTCTGTAGTCCAGCTACTCAGGAAGCTGAGGAAGGAGGATTGCTTAAGCCCAGGAGGTTGAGGCTGCAGTGAGCCATAATTATGCCACTGCTTCAGCCTGAGCCACAAGTCTCAAAAAAAAAAAAAAAAAAAAAACTTTCAGAGTTCCTATCTATCTCAAATATTCCAAGGACCCAATTCCTCATTCTTAAGGAACAATGACCTCTCACGTTTTTAGCAAGACATTAGCAGGTTTAGAGGGGTTCCTGTGCACTGAAAATTGAATTGGCCATATGGTACCTGATTCATTAACTGATTATTTTAACTAATTACTGAAAACCTATGTGACGAGGATTGTGCTGGGCCCTGGGGATACCAGATCAAATTCCCTTGATCCCTATCTTCACAGACCTAACAATTTAGTTGTAGAGACACTATGTTGTGATACACAGAGTTTTAACAAGACATTATCACATTCAGACTTTCCCAGAATATCCCTAAGCTCTGTATTGGTACATAGAAATGTTGTGAGATGAATGTTAAAATGCAGCCCCCAGGCTTCACCTTCTCAGAGACTGTTATGCCATGTTTGTTAGATGCCATGAACCTAAATTTTTCACAAGTTCCAAAACATTTCTAAGGTAGGTGGTCTTCATATCACACTCTGGAAACACTGCTGTATTAAAGGATGCCATTCTTCACTAACGGATTTTTTATGCAGTCCCCTAAGTAGGCCAGATTGTATTTCCTCCCATTTTAATATAGGAATTACTCCAAATTAAATATCTGTGCTTCGCTGTCTTTCTCTGGTATTACAAAGGCCTTTGGGGAGCTGTTTTAATTAAGTAATTCATGGAGAGAACACCTGTTCAGGTGTGCCTTGGCCTTACTTGGAAAACAATTATTAAAAACCAAAATCCTACTATTCCTGGAAGGAGATGGGCATCTCTCATTTGAAGGCATGGAGAATATTTGCGAAAGAGAAGAGGGCAGTGTGAGCATATGTTAGACTGCATGTAGATTCATGCACCATCTGATAGTATTGATGCACGTAAGGAAGGCAGATAGGCCTGATTTCATGCTGCCATTCTAGGCACTGGAGATGGCTATGCAGAACTTTTCCTTTTTTTCAAATAAATTTTATCGTGTATATTTGGGGCTAACAACATGACTAATAAGATACATATAGATAGTAAAACAAAGCTTTTTGAATAGAATAATCCTAAATTATACTTCTAACTCAGTGTAGAAGGCATGACATATTGGGGCAAATGCTTGACAGGCTTAAGTCTCACCTCCTTCAGGACAAGGGTACATGTGAGTGGCCACAGATAAAGGAGAGCCAGTTTTAGGACAATGCTAAGACAGACAGACATCGTCATACACAGTCCATCTGAGGCTCTTGAGAGACTTTGAGCACCTAACCCACTACTGCTGAAGGCAAGACCATGTCAACAAATGCTGTCCTCTTCGCCTTCCCTACTGGCACAGCCAAATGCTCCGTTAATGTTCTTTTCGTGTTCTAAGTCTTTTGCCCTCTCCCCATAACATGAGAAAAGGAGAATACAGATACAATTGACATTGTCAGACTAACTTGACAAGACATTAGCACAGCCTATAACCAGAGAAAAGAGTCCCTCAAATCCTTAACAAAAATTAGCTGGAAACTGTGTCGCATTTTAAATCGATGTAAGTTTTTTTGACTCCAGCTAGAGGGAAAATAAAAATATCAGAAAGAGATAATGTAATTGGTCTTCTGTTAAATCAGAATGTCCTATGTTGCTAAGCTATACATGAAAGCTTAAAAACTGATGGTGGGCAAGGACATAAACATGGGAACAATAGACCCCAGGACTACTGGAAGCAGCAGAGAGGAAGGGAGGCAGAGTAAAACACTATTGGGAACTATGCTCACTCTCAGGGTGACAGCATCAATCATACCCCAAACCTCAGCATCATGCAATATAACCATGTAACAAAGCAGCACATGTACCCCCAAATTCATAAAGCTGAAATTATTAAAAAGTATTAATGATAGGTGTACAATCTAAAAAGAGATCTTGAGCAGCATTCATGATGACTTTGGTCTACAATATTTTATTAACATAGCTATATAGAAGGCTCCACAATTGAGTCATCCATCAAGTCAAAAATTATCCACTCATTTGTGCCATGATGACTTTTCTTATCATTCACTCACAAATATTTATGGACCATAACATATGCAGAGCACAGGGTGAGACACTATAGAAGGTCACAAAGTTAAATCACAGGAGAGCACCCTCCCCATGTGGAGACGATGTGCATGTGAATCATGTCATCTCACCAAATATATGGAACCCACTACCTGCATGCTCACTGGCAGCTCCTACAGTGAGGAGACAATCAGGGCAGAGACAATAAGAGAAGGATTCTGGTAGAAAGCAGAGGGAAAAAATCTTGCAATGAGTCATAAGGGACAAAGTAGCCATCATTTGCTGAAGAGAAACCAGAGTGCATTCTAGGCACCAAATCCAAAGGCCCAGATTCTGAATCAGGTGAGTCTTTCCCTGATGAAACCATGGGGAATTATTTTTTTTTAAGTTCTATTTTTAAATAGGAAACAAATGCAAAGTAAAAATAAGACAATATTGTCCACTGATCAGATTTGCAATATAAAATAATTATAATCAGACCTAGTAAATCATGCTCTGAGATTGTGTATGATTAGCTACAATTCTTTTTTAGTGAGAATGGGCAGTATATGTCTATAGCCTAAAATCTGTCATACCCTTTAAGATAAAAATGCGTGTTCTAAAAAGTTACATGGATATTGCTAAATATAAGGAACTTCATTGTGGAATTTTTATAAAATGGAAAAATTACTAAAACCCAGATATCCAATATATAGGGAATTAGTTAAATTGTGGCACATCCATATAGTGACTAAATTATCATAGAGAGAATGTTTAATAAGGCAAAAAATACTCATAACAGCTGATGAAGGTGATCCATTTTGCTTTTTAAAATATTTGCATGAAAAGCATTTAGAGATGTATTCACCAAAATATCAATCAATGATGGTTCTTTGAGTTGTAAAATTAAAGGTAATTTGTATTTTTTTATTTTTATTCATCTGTCATTTCCAAATTTTTTATAATGAACAGGTATTACTTTAGAGACCAGAAAAACATAAAAAGTATTCATTTAACCAATAAGGGGAGACATTAGTTGGGTAAAGGTCAGTTGTTTCCCATTGCTCACAGTTTCAAGGTCAGATTTGCTCACCTGGGGTGGCCCCCACCTGCCACCCTAGTCCCCTCTCTCATTATGCTTCTGCAAGCTCTCTCAGCTTTAGCCATGAAGGCCTCCAGGTCTTTTGCCATTTTCTAGCTACTTCAGAGCCTTAATATAGTAAATTATATTATTTTTTTCAATTATTCATTCCGACTTGTAAGGGAAATGGCTACGCTTAGTCAGGAGTAGGCCAAGGCAGCCTTTTGGTGCAGCATGACTCAGCAGGTTTGGAGAACAGGCACACAACCTCTCCACACATTGTGTAACCATGCCACGTGAGGTACATTAGGTGATCACCTATGTGAGCTTGTGCTTGGCTCAGAGCCACTATTGTCTGTAAAACATATAATTACCCTGCTAATGCTGTACATACGGCTCTCCCATGCCCAGAGAGAGAGTAAAGCCATGTTGAAATTGTTCACAATTCCTTAAGTGTTTTTCCAGCTACCTGCCACTCGCCCGACTCCCCTTGGACCACAGTTAGAACCTGACAATTGATGTCATAAACAGATCCTGAGGTGAGTGAGCCTTTGGTCCCCACAGATTCTGGGTTGGCCATGTGGCCGCAACGTGGGTTTTGGTACCCAGCAGCAGCTATACTGCTCAGATGGGCTCTGGTAGAAATCTGGGCAGCAGCAGATGGGTCCTCCATGAGCACGGAGAAGGCACTGATGCAGCTGGAGCACAGAGGACCAAGAAGGAGCAAGCTTTTGCCGGCAGAGTTGGATAAATTTCTGACTGTGCTATGAGAAGTACATACCATGTCCCTGAGGGAAGAAGCACAGGTAAGTTCCCTCCAGGCACAGGTGGGGCACCGGGAGGCCCAGCTACATAGCTCAGAAAAAGAGCTAGAAACTGCCATGAATGGGAAACTCCAGGAGCAGGTGGGGTGCTTGAAGGCCCAACTACAGAGCTTGGAAAAGGAATTAGAGGCTGCCGTGAATGCCGGCCTGGTGGGTCCATCTTCTCAGCCAGAGACTCCCCACTCGGTCTGATACAAAGGAGGAAGAACCCCCCGTTGCAGGCTCACCCAGTGGTTCATCAGAAGGTAGATCATGAACAACCATTGGGCCCCCTCAGGGATTCCCCCATTGTAATGCAAAATACTGTATATACTGCCTATACCCCAACTGAGTCGCAGGAATTAGGCAAGCAGTGCCGCCAGCATCCAGGGGAACCTCTGCCCACCCGGATGCTTCGTTTGTGGGACAAGGGAGCAGTTAGTATCTCCTGTTCCACCTCTGAGATGGAAAAGCTGGCCTCTATCATGACTCACCCCTCCCTCCATCAGCAGTTGCAGGTAAGCAGTCAATTGGCACAAGGGCAGGGTGACCACACACTGATTGAGTGGCTATGGGCAGCCATACAGATTGTGTGGATCAATGCCAGTGAAATACCCAAAACTGAGTAAATGGCAGTTGTATGCCAATTTGGTGCAAATCATCTGGGAGATGGGTATGAGGCAGGCTATGTTTGACCTGAATACTCAGGGGCTAGATGATGAATGTTTCACCTCTCACATGAGGGATCTTATGTTGGGTTCTGTGCCCCACATGAGGGAGCTCATGTTGGGTTCTGTGCCCTCGTGTTTTGTTCTGTGCATCTATTAAGATGATTTGAGTACCTTTGGCTCCCTAGCTGCTCTCCTCACCCCATACGTAGGGCATGCATACACAAAGTGACCACTGCTATGGTGGCTCTCAGGGAAGCAGAAGGCTGCCAGTGGGACCAAGGGGTCCTCATCATACAAAAGGCGAAGATCCCCTGCCCTCAGGAGGGCCCCCATGGGAGAAAAGGGGGCTCCAATGAGTGACACACACAGATGTGAGTAGATTTGATTTTGGCCAGGGTCGACCAAGAGAAAATCAATAAGCAGCCCAATGAAGTACTCTTAACTTTGTGGAAACAGCTGTCTCTGAAGCACCAATTCCAGAAAATGCCCAAGGAGGAGAAGGACATTGCTGCATGACCAGGTCCCATCCAGGCGCTTCAGCTCAAAGACTACTTGCTGCAGCTGGGCAAAAATGTAGAGCCTTTTCTGTTTGATTAGGGAACTGGCTGAGGTGCCCAGCTTGGGGGAACATCAGACGACCAGAGGCCACATATGGAATTAGCGATCCACTGGTCCCCACCAGTATACAGCATGTGCCAGCTCTGGTGGATACTGGCACAGATTGCAGCTTTGTTTATGGGAACCTGGATTAGTTTCTGGGCAAGCCTGCTTACACTGACAGTTATGTAGGCCGGTCAGTGAAAGTGAAACCTGTATCTCTGTACCTTGGCATCCGCCACTTGGCTCCCCATTTATATACTATATATGTCTCTCCCATACTAAAATACATTCTGGGGGTGGACATTTTACATGCCCTGGTGTTACAAACCACGGCCAGGGAATTCAGATGCCAGGTGCATGTGGTGAAGCCATTGCTAGGTGGACATATGCATCACCAGCTTCAGGTCCTGCCACAGCCCCAATGGGTTACTTCCACTCATCAATACTGTTTGCTGGATGGGCATACAGAAATAACTGAGACAATTAAAAAGCTGGAGGAGGTGCAGATAGTGCATGAAATCCATAGCCCCTACAATTCTTCAGTATAGCCAGTTAGAAAGCCTGATGGAACTTAGCAGGTGACAGTGGACTCTTGGGAACTAGATAAAGTAACACCCGTTTTGCATGCAACTGTACCATCAATCATGGATTTGATGGACCATTTGACAATGGAACTGGGACAGTACCACTATGCAGTACACTTGGCCAGTGCATTTTTCTCCACAGACATCACTCCAGAGAGCCAGGAACAGTTCACCTTCATGTGAGATGGGCGACAATGGACTTTTACAGTGTTGCCACAGGGCTGTGTTCACTACCGAATGTCTTGGTCTAGTTGCCACAGATTTAGCCACCTGGCATTGTCCAGAAAGGGTCCATCTATTCCATTATATTGGTAATATTATGCTAACTTCTGTTTCTCTTGCAGATTTAGAAGCAGTGGCTCCCCTCTTATGGCAACATTTGGCAACATGCAGTTGGGCCATCAACAAATCCAAGGTCCAAGGACCTGGATTATCTGCCAAATTCCTAGGAGTTATCTGGTCAGGTAAGACAAAGGCTATCTCAGAGGCTGTCATTGATAAGATTCAGGCATAATCTGCCCCACCATGGTGAAGCAGCTGCAAACTTTTGTGGGCCTCCTGGAATATTGACAGGTATTTGTACCCTACTTAGCTCAAATGGTAAAACCGTTGCATCGGTTAACAAAGAAGGGAGCTACCTGGGATTGGGATGAGTCTGAGACTGCCTTCCTGGCAGCCAAGTGGGCTATTCAGCAGGCACAAGCCCTGCAGGTGGTTGATTGGGTGCTCATTTGAGCTGGATGTGCATGTGACCACAGATGGTTTTGATTGGGGCCTATGGGAATGCATGGATTGCTTGAGAATTCCAGTAGGCTTTTGGTCCCAACTATGGAAGGGAGCTGAGCTCCAGTATTCTTGATAGAGAAACAGCTAACAGCTGTATATGCCTCCCTTCAGGCTGTGAGATTGACAGGATGGGCTGCAGTCATCGTGTGGACAACCTAACCAATAGAAGGATGGGTGCATTCATGAGTAATGATCACCCAGACTAGGAGAGCACAGACATCTTTGGCAAAGCAGGGCACCTACTTAGAGCAGCAGAGTACACTGAGTACAAGTGTCTTAGCAGCAGAGATGCAAGAGGTCTTGGGACCTATAGTCCTAATGCAAGATAAGGCCATGGGGCCTGAAGCACCCCTAGACCCTGAGCCATCACTGTTTAAGGAAGGGCATTCCCCCATTCCTGATGGGGCATGGTACACAGATTGGTCTAGCCAAGGTGCTGTTGCTGCCTGGACTGCTATTGCAGTCCAACCTAGTACGGACACCATATGGTTTGAAACCAGGTGTGGACAAAGTAGCCAATGGGCTGAACTTAGAGCAGTATGGATGGTGATCACCAAGGAGGTGACACCGATGGTAATCTTTACTGATAGCTGGGCAGTCTATCGAGGCTTAACCTTGTGGTTAACTACCTGGAAAATAGAGAAGTGGCTAATCGGCCACTGACCCATTTGGGAGCAAGTCATTTGGCAAGACCTCTGGGAAATGGGTCATCAGAAAGAGGTAACTATTTATCATGTGTCAGGCTATATGCCTTTGGCCACCCCTGGCAATGATGAGGCAGACGCCTTGGCCAAGGTCTGATGGTTGGAGTCTGCACCTACGTGAGATGTGACCTCGTGGCTACACTGGAAACTGAGACTTGCAGGGGGATAAACTGATGCAACAGGTCAATAAGTGTTGGGGTCTGTTCTTGCCCACACAAGACATTCGGGAGGCTTGTCAGAAATGCCCAGCATGTGCTCAGGCATACCCTAAATGGAGGCAGCTGCCCAGTGTTACACAAGTAATGATAGGGTAAGTGCCCTTGACCAGGTGTCAAGTAGACCACGTCGGGCCACTGCAGAAGTTGCAAGGGTACACACACGCACTAGCAGCTGTGGACATGGCCACACGCCTATTGTTCACCTACCCTTGCAGGGTGGCCGACCAATGGAACACCTTCTAGGTCCTGCAACACTTATGTGCCCTGTGTGATTGCCCTCTGGCCATTGAGAGTGATGGGGGAACATATTTCACTGGACAACAGGTACAACAATGGGCATAACCAAAGGACATAAAGTGGGGATTCCGTGTGCCATACAACCCATAAGCTGTGGGTATAATTGAGCGATATGATGGGCTCTTGAAGAATGGGTTACACTTACATGTCACCCCCCATCTTTGTGGGCCCAGAGTTCAAGGTTGGACCTGGTACTCCAAACCTTGAATGAACAGCCACAGAAATGCAGCCAGCCTGGCCCTGGCGATGGCTTTGTTACACTGGGCTACCCTCCCCGCAACTTTCAGTTGCAGATACACACCAAGGATTACCTTCTCCAACCATGTATGGGGATGAACGGAAACCTTTTGTTGCCTGCCCCAACATCCCTGAAGCAGGAGAACAGAATACCTCGCTTTGGCCATGGACCCTCCAAGACCCCACTGCCGGTGGTTGGCCATCATAGCTCCCTGGGGGGAGGGCCTACAGTGTGACTTGCACCTCAGTCCTTGGGTGTTCAGTACATGGCCCCCTCTGTTGACTGTTCATAGAGGAATGGCCAGGGAAGGAATTCTCTCCGGGTGTCATATGTACTGTCTGTGTGGCCTATTATGAGATCCCCTGTGACTTTGACACAGATACAGGACTCAAAGGAACCATGGGGAGCTGAGAAAGTGTGGTATCATCTCCCAGGGCAAAAGCCCTGGGTGTCTGCATTGTTATCCAGAGATGAAAGATTAGCTTGTATTTTGCCTGAGGGTTGTGATTTAACACTGTTCGTACCTATGCCTGTTCTGTCATTTCAACCGTAGGTTAACATGCTCCAGCTGCTTTGTGGACTGGGTCCACATCTACACAGAGGGGACCCATGTTTCCAACTGTTGGATCTGCACCTCCCTTCCAGCAGCGCTGCAGATGGCTTGCCTTGGCACATACATTCAGCATCTGCAGAGAACCTGGCCTGGCTGGAGACATGGAGTCCCATGGCCGACGCCTGGAATGTGGCATGGCAAGCTGTGGACAAAGGATGCTGCAAGACCCACAGCATGCCTGCCCCCAGGCTGGCCCATAGTGTTTATGATGGGTGAGGCTGGCTAATGGGGAAACATGTCGTACCCCCAGCCCAGGCACCACAGTGCAAAGAGCAACCCTGGGGTAACACCACTGTGGGGTGGGTACCCATCACGACCTGTGTAAACATAACACATGTCACCACACCGAAGGTATGGTAGAACAAGTGGCTCTACCAAGGTCAGGCCCTGATGGATTTTGTGGCCCCTGGGAGTTTACGGGTCATTGGGGACACAGGGTGGCCTTACCTACCAGCAGACTGGCCTGGACATTGTACCTGTGGTTGGCCTTATGTACCTGCCACTGTTCTCCCCAGTTTTCCTGGATGCCTGCATAACTGGGAGGCGCTAAGCTCTTGATTTTTGTGAGTGTGACGAGCCCCCTGGTGGTTCTACACCTTGGCAGTGACTATCCCTGGAGCGGGTGTCATAACTGTAGAAGCACAAGTTGCTGCTTTTCCAGAGCACACCGCTCAGGCTCTGAATTACACCTGAGGGGCCCTCCTTCTATTAATGGGTGCAGTTGATCAGATCAGAAAGGTGGTGTTGCAAAACCAAATGGCCTTAGACATGGTAACTGCTGCCCAAGGAGGCACCTGTGCCTTTTAGGAACACAGCGTTGCACTTTTATCCCTGATGATCGGCAGAACATAACAGCAGCCCTGCAAGCGGTCTCAGGAGATTAAGGTTGTAGAGCGCCTTACTGATGACCCCCTGCAAAGATGGTGGGCATCCCTAGACTCTGGCCTATGCTGAGCCCTAATAGTTATAAATAGCATAACTGGGATCCTAGTAGCTGTTGCTCTCTGTATTGTTGTTGTGGGTTATAGATTCAGGGCTCTACCTTATGGGTACGTGTCTCTACCAGAGGACACCCTTGGCCTGGGAGGTGGAGGGTAAGGGAAATGGCTGCACTTTAGTCAGGAGTAGGCTGAGGCAGCCTTCGGAGCAGCATAACTCAGTGGGTTTGGAGCACAGACGCACAAACCTGTAACCGCACCATGTGAAGTTCATTAGGTGATCACGTGAGCTCCTGCTTGGCTGGAGCCACTGTTGTCTGTAAAAGGTATAATTATCTCTCTAATGCTGTACATATGGCTCATCCCCAGGCTCGCTCGTGCCCAGACTCACTCGCACTTAGAGAGTAAAGCCATGTCGAAACTATCAACGATTCCTGGAGTGTTTGTCCAGCTACCCACCACTCACCACACCAACTCCCCTCAGACCTCAGTTACAACCTGACACCACCCCCCTTTCCCTGTAAGAGGATTGCATTCCTGCCCACTCCCATGCAGCTTTCCTTGTCCCCAGTGCAAGGCCCATACATCCCTGTCCCATAGGCCTTGGGCTTTGACCAAAGGAACAAAAACAGACATGAAAGGGGGCCACATCCAAGTAGAAACTTTAAGAGGAGAACAAACGTCCACATTGCCTCTGGTCTTTCTTTCTGCTATGAGAACAGCATATCTCACTTAGGAAGCTGTTCCTTCAGCTTGAGTCCCTGAATGAGAAACTGCTGCAGCCCAAGAGAGTTTCAATCAATGCGCAGCCTCCCTTTAATAAACCTTGTGGTAGAAATTACTGAGATTTGGAGATCATTTGTTACTGCAACAACACTGACCACTACACAGGGTGCATGGTGTTTCTCTAACTGGAGCAATCTGATGCCAACCCCACTCCTTTGCTTAGTTAACTCCATCCCAGTTCTAATCTGACTCTTTGACCTGGAAAAATCTCTTTTCACATGCTTTCACAGCCCTGAGTATCTTTGCTCCTTAACATTTACCCCAACTGTGATTTCACCACTTATATGTGATTGTTCAATCAATATCTACTGTGGTGTAAACTCGTAGAGTCAGCACTTTGCCTAAAACCACACAGCTGAAAGCTGTTGGAGCCAAGGACTCGAATCCCAGCCATCTGCTGCCAAAGTCTATTTGTAACCACTAGACTAGGCTGCTATTCATTTCATCTGATGAATGGTAAGACCAGAGACCAGGTGATAAGTACTGGAAAAATGTTGTGAACTGCACAGGTGAGTCTAGGAAACTTTTTAACGTTTCTTTATTGTATACATAAAATCACCTGAGCTTCTGATGAGATAGGGATGAGCAGCCTCAAGATGGCATGTCTTCTTGGGTAAACGTGGATTTTTTTTTTGAGGCAGAGTCTTGCTCTATTGCCCAGACTGCAGTGCAGTGGCACAATCTTGGCTTACTGCAACCTATGTCTCCTGGGTTCAAGCAATTCTCCTGCCTCAGCCTTCCAAGTAGCTGGGACTACAGGTGCCTGCACCACGCCCAGCTAATTTTTTGTATTTTTAGTAGAGACATGTTAGCCAGAATGGTCTTGATCTCTTGACCTCGTGATCTGCCCACCTCGGCATCTCAAAGGGCTGGGATTACAGGTGTGAGCCACTGCACGCAGCCTGGGTAAACATAGATTTGAGGGTAGATTTCCCTACTTTCATTAGTGCCCTCCACTCAATTCACTAGTAAAACAAAGCAAATTATAGTAACAACAACAGCATCAACATCTTGGGTCCTCTTCACACCCCTTGCTCTGTGTAGCAAGATGCCTTGTACGGTTTAAGGGCTTACTCAATGTGATTAGAATCAAATGGATCCTCTAGTCTTTGCCTTATGATTAAATGCTTGGCATAAACAGTCATATGAGATGTAATTGTCCATATAATTACTTGGTGGGGCAGGTGGGATGTGCAAATCTCATTCTAAAACTGAATCTGACTCTAGAAATTAGGAACCTGAACACAGATTGCCTCAGCCATAGAACAAGGAGAGAATGATTGTGGGGCCCACGCACCTGGGTTCTTCTCCAGAAATAGCCTGGGAAGGGGCTGACATGGGGAAATTGGCTTTGGAACAGGTGATCTTGAGGGACCTGCAGATCTCCTGGAGGTGACAAGGTTTAAGGCCTGCGCATTCGGTGGAGAAAGGACAGGACTAGCGCACAGTGTCTGTGCTGGTGTCGTAACAGCTCAATGACATCATTTCTAAGGCCTCTTATAGTTGGAATATCTTTGAGGCCAACGCTTTCTGCTCTGACAAAGTTTATTTGTGAGTTAAAGGGAGGAGAGAATCTGGAGTCAGCTGCAGAATTCCTGAGGGCAGGGTAGAAGAGTGAGTTGGAAACAATTCGAAATAGCTGGTCCCCAACTGAGTCTTACAGGCACCAATAAAGAATTTAGATCTAGTATCAGGCAGTATTTCTTCAAGTACAGGTACAAGATCATCTAAATCAGAATCACCCAAATGGATTTTTTAAAATATGAATTCCTGGGCCTTCTTGGAATTGAGAATTGTGTGCAGAAATCTGTATTTTTAATATTCCAGATAAGACTTATGAATTCTAAAATCTGGCAATTTCTGAAAGAAAGTAATACTAACTTTCCAGGGGAGGGAAATAAAATCCGAAATCCTTAGATTTGGTACCTGAATTTTCAGGGATATTTAAGTCATCTTTAAGATCACCTGTGGATTCAGTGAAGCTGCCGTTAATTGGGGTGACTAATTGCTTTTTAATAACAGACATGCCATACATTGCTAAACTTTCCTTCCTGATTTCCCTAACACTACACAGAGGAAAAAATGGAATCTCTTTAGGTCTCATGAGCAAATTTCAACCTGTCGCTCAAGTTCTCTCTTATAAGGGAGATGCTGCTGCATCCTGAGAAAAGCTTGAGATCTTGAGGTACAGGTGCAATATGGCCAAATCTCTAGCACTAAAGGCAGAGCCAACTTGGTCTGTATTGAAGCCATTTCATGGCAGCAGCTAAGCAGAAACACCTCTCCTGATCCCTGGTCTTCATATTTCTACAGCTTTTTATCAAGCACCAGAAAACAAGCACTCTTCTTTTTTTTCACAGCAGGGCCGAAGTCCCAAGTTCTGGCTCTACTTAACCCAGATGCTCTCTCAAAATAAATTGTGGGGGCCATAGCTGGGCTGGTGGAGACCAGGGCTAGCCACCCATTAGCTGAGAGCAGCAGCATACAGGCAGCCTCTCTGGGGTGCCTGAGCTAGTTAGGCCAGTCCTACCAGGAGCCAAGGGAGGAGGGTGGAGATGCAGGGCTTGGAATAGGAGCCTAGAGTGGATAAGGAGGGTGGGGCTAAGCAGGTTTCTGTAGCAGGCTCAGAGAGGAGGAAATTGGGGTGGAGGAATTATATTCAGGTGTGTGACACTGAAGGTTGGGCTTCTTTCTGTAGGGGTGGAGACCTCCTGCTCCAGCCAGGCATGAGAAGGAGATTCTCTGGCAGTTGCTCCCCTTTGATGGGATATCTGGGGTTGGTAGCAGCTCAGCCTTTCTCCCTAGTGTCCCACCAGAATAAAAACGCCCAAGGAGTGCTGAACCTCCCTGTCAGCTGTGGAGTGTACATCAAGGAGGTAGGAGGTAAGTGCCTTGGTAGATCCTTAAGGCTGGGGAGTGGTATTTTCTTCTCAGTTCTCCCAAGTTGCTGGCCTGGGGCAGGGATACTACTTCAAAGGGAACCTCTGAGGCTGTCCCTCACCTTAATACTCTGGGTCCTGGGGCTGCAAGCTGTGTCCACCCCCAGCCACCAGCAGCAACAGGATCCCAGGGACCCCCAATCCTCAAGCTCTTTGCATAGGGCATGCAGGTGACCATGTTATGAGGACTGTTGCAGATGGTGATGGTAATAGCTCTGTGTGGTTGTGGTTCCTTTCACATGCTGAGGAGCAGACAGCCCTTGCAGGGGACCTCTACCTTAGCTACTGATTGCTTGGAAATGAGTTGCCTGTCTGGACAGCGTATAACAGATAGTCATTGGGCACTACTTGTACTATTTCAAGGCCTCTTTCCAAAAGTTTACAAAATTACTGTGCAAGAATTTGAAAGAAATGTATCTGCAGAAATGTGGGAGAGAATTGGGATTTTTATAATGGTACCTAATAAAAATTGTAATGGTGAGAGTTTATTGAAACCTTATGATTTGCAAAGCAAGACTGAGAAGCACTTTATATATTATTACAAGCCCGTGAGGCAGGTGTTGTTGGTATCTATCATTACTGATGAGGATGGTGAGACTCAGGGAGGTTAACTGAGCCAACCAGGGTTTACCAATCCCAGAACCCACACGCTTGACTTCAGTTGATGAGGCCATGTTTGACCAAGAGTCTTTCAGATTCGGAGTGTACAGGCTGGTGAGGAACTACTGGGGTTTGTAAATTGCCTTTCTCCAGGCAGAACAGAGGTGACAGCCCTCATCATCCCCGGTGACCATGCTCAATAACTGACTCAAATCTTGGTCTCCTCAGGCCTCAGTGGCCCCGTCTTGCGGGCTAAAGAGTCTCCTGTCAAAAATATGTAACCCATGTAGCCTATGCCATTAAGAATACAGGGACTGTGCAGCTCAGGGATGAAGCTAACCCTTGAAGCTCTAGAGCAGTCAATGAAAAAAGGAAGGAAATGTATCTGTGCTGGACACTGGGCCAGTTCCACCTCCAAAGCATGGTTCACCGGACTCACGACTCTAAACCTGGCACTCTCCCCACTCTCACCCAATATCAGGGCCCCCAACCTATGGTGAGCCAGCATCCCTGGCTGTCACTGTCTATTCCTTTCTCAGGACCTCAGCACTCAGTTTTCCCTCTGCCTGGAACACTTATTCCTTGGCTTTCCCCAATATTAGCTTCCTGTTTTTAATTGGGTTTCAGCTCAAAGGCCATCTCTTCACAGAGAGCTTCTTAGATCACAGCATCCAAAATACTTCCCGCAATTCCTCTCCCTCAGTGTGTTCATTATTTTCATAATGCCTGTCACAATCTGAAATTCTGTCTTCCCATTTATTTTTTAACTCCCCAGTTAGCACAAAAGTCCCATGAGGGTAGAGACCTTTCATATCTTCTACCTCCTGGACAGTACTGTGTCTGCTGGGCTTGGCAGAGTTCCTAATAATAGCAGGGGTTTGGCTAATGCTTGTTGAGTAAATAATCGAAGGGAACGGGAGATAGCATGACCACCAGTTTACCTCTTTCTCGTTCAACACCTCTGCTCAATCCACCTCAGGAAGGCAAACATCTTGGTCTAAACACTGAAGTAAAGAACACCTGGGTTTTTAAGTGCTCAGGGAGCAGCTGATTTCACTCTTGGGCTAAGATAAAGAAAAAGGCTAAATAGCATCAAATGGATTTAGTCCCCTGAGAAATAGCAAGGTGCAGTGAGACTGGCTCTGCTGGCCAGTCTTGAAAATGACAACGTCTATGAGTCACCTCTGCTTGTCCTTCTAGACACCAGGTATGGTATTGTTCTTAATGATGTGGGGGTACTTGTCATGCCAGTACAATTTCAGAAAGCTAAAAGTGCACCCTTCTACCCTGCTTTATCAAGCCAAATTTCCATTGCAGTTTGCTCACATACCTCTTTCTGTTTTGGGTGTCATTCATTCTTAAGATAGGAAGAGACCTATTTTTGGGATCAGGAGATCCAAGGTGTTTCTAAGAGCTGTATTCCTCTCTGTAGTTGTGGGTAAGTCTCTTAGTGGCTGCATTTCTTATATTTCTCCTCTGTAAATGAAATAACTACTGTCCTCTATAGCATGTGAGGTTGTTGTGAGACGCACAGGTAATGTGAGCCCTTTGCAAAGCAAAGGGTGAGTGTGACAGTGATACAGAAAACAGCACAATACAGCTCTTACTGAAAGCACCCAGCTCCACTAGCAATGGGGAGCAGAGAATACACGGGGAGGTGTGTTTGATTTAGAAAATTTCATTTGCCAAAAATCCCAGCTCCAAGAGAAATCTATCAGGGAAGCGACTTCTAGGCAGAATTTCTTTTTCCAGGCATCTACCTCAAGAATCAGCTTACACGCTTTAATTAACACCCAGCCTATTTGCTTTGCAGAGAGAAGTATTTGAATCCAGCCTAGTGCTGCTTCCTCCTTGGCAACCACACAGTGTTTGGCAGTATTTCACATGCTGGTGGTTTTTATGGGTCCCTTATTGCACTTATGTGTTCTTCATTGTAATGGGTGTTAAGCGTTTCTGGCGTCAGCCCCGGCCCTGTCCCTGTTTGATTTAAGAGACATCTGATTTTATATCTGATCCTCAGGTTGGCTCCTATGATCCTGTTTTTAAGTAGCTTGTTATTCTGTTTCCCTGTGCTATTCTTCATTTGCAGATTTTAAAAAATGGCTTTTTTGAAAGAAAATAAATTTTGAATTAGGAGCCAAGTCAGAGTCCTAGCAATTTTCTGGGGAGCTAGGGGCCCATAAGCAATGTTATATTATGGAAAGAGAATTACATTAAATTTCTAAATCTGGACTTGAATCCTGGCTGTAATTCCCAGGAATTCTTTTTCAGCTCCTTTTGCCATGATGGAGATAATAGCAATATTGACAGTGAACTTTTGTTGAGAATTTACTAAGTCCTAAGACTCTTCCTTGGATAATCTCATGTAGGTTATCCAATGCCTACTGTCTCTGTAGAAATTGAAAATGTGAGATTTAAAAGTTCCAAAGTCAACAGGTGGTAAGTGATAGAACTCACATTAGAATGCACATTGGTTGATTGGGAGCACGTGCTCTCACTCACCAGGTGCAATGCCGTCTACTGGGCTGTACTACCTGGCAATCCTTGTTGATACATCAGTTGACATTACCAGGTCTCTGCTTTTCACAGGATGCCATCTGATGAGATGAGGCCTATGAAGGTACTTGGAAACTATGTACTTTTATTTCACCATTGTCCATTTATCTTGTTTACCAAGATTTAGGAAAAATATTCTAAAAGGACTCCTTTTTTTCCTACAGTACTTTTGTGGCCTTTACAGAAAATGGCAAATATTTTCATAAATAAAAAAATCTTGCCAAAATAGAACATGAAATCAGCCCTAACTTAGAGTATACATTATTTACAATGCTGAAACCAAACTGTTTTAAATTCTTTAACTTTTTAGGAGAATTTTCAGCTTACTCTCTGCCATGCTAGGAACTAATAACATAAGAATGATAGTCAAAATGTATTAACTACTTCATATCTGCCACTGATAGAAGCAATTCTCTCATTGCAAGAGGTAACTTATCATAGTGGCTAAGGGGGTGGGTCATGGATTACAGTGACTGGCACTGCCAGTTGCTGACTGTGTGACCTTGGGCAAGTTTCCCAGTCACTCTGTTTCAGTTTCCCCATCTACAAATGGGAATAATAATGAACTCATCCCCTAGGGTTGTTGTGAGAGTTACACAAACGAATACATATGAAAATCTTAAATAGTACTTGGTCTGTAATGAACTTCAGAGGTTTGCTGCTGCTGCTACTTTTCTCTCAATCCTTTTATGAGATAGATAGGTCTTATCATCCCCATCTTGTAAGTGTAAGGATCTCATGAATAGGCAGGCCACATGGCTAGAATCAGGATTAGAGCTTTGAACTGTTATAATCCACAGCCTTCCCTTTTCAATGTCATATTTCAATAAACTTTCAAGGAAACACAAATTCCACTGGCAATTCAGTTTGCCAGGAGTTTATACTCAAGATCCGATCTACTTTCTAGGCAATTATTGGTGTCCTGTCATCTTTAGCTGGGTGAGTGAAAAGTGTCTTGTTGCAAATGACTTACGTTGTGTCTCCAGGATTTCACCAGATCGGCCAGAACTTTCTCCTCTCTTCGGGATTCTCTTCGTGGGCAGGCAACCGCACCAGACTTAAGGTCATAAACTCCCTTATTAAAAGCAATCAATGGAGCTACTGTTCCCCAAGACAGAGCTCTGGACCTGGCCATTTTGAGGACTTCTTTCAGCTCTGTGATACCGTTGCCCTTTGCTGGCTTAAATCTGTTGATAGAAAATCTCTTGAATTAGTACCAATGTTAGAATAAGTGACAAAAGGAAATTGTTTCAAGGGCTGTACTGGGCCGGTCAAAGACCATTACCATTTCTTGTGTCCTTTAGCTGTGATAGCCAGTTGGATAGCAGAATTATTTTACTGGCTCATTCTCTCCAACCGGGTGGGCCCTGGCTTCTGCTGCGATCCCAGCACACGATAACTGCACCATGACCCTGATAAAGCAGTCATCCTTCTGCTGTCCGCACCAAACACGCAAGGTCTCAGGTGCTTCCCATGTAATAGCAGTTAATAATTAATAAATACCTTTTATCGAGTATTTACTATGTGTAAGTTTACTTAATTAGTTCATGTAATTCTAACACGGCAATGCTCTAAAGTCAATTTCAGTATTATCCTCGTTATTTAAGGAAGAAGAAACTGAAACTTAAGGAGCACGCAAACTTGGCCAGGGTCACCCAGCTGCTGCTGATGACAACACGGAGGCCTAACCCCAAGCTTGTGTGGTTAAACATAGGCCCTTCAACTCTACTCAGCTGCTCCAAACTCCTATTGCCTGAATCAGGCTCACAGAGATAGTTTGATAACACATTATAGATTAGCCTTGAAAAACCTGTCCTGCTGGCAAGGGATGGGGTCAAACCTGCCTCACTTGTTTTCCTGAGTCATTGCAGCCCTGGCCTAGCTGGGGGAGCCTGTTTGTTTTTCTTTGCCTTATTTTATTCAAACATGGTTGAGTTTCTTAACTACTAGGCTTGGCTTTCCCAGACAACCCTTTCATCAAGGGAATGTCCCAGTAGGTAAACACAGGGGCAGAGCTTTTGTCTCTCCAAACCACCTCAGTCTCATACTTTTGAACAGCAATCCTGTTGCATTTTTCCAATTTCTCTTTCTTTTCTTGTTCTCTGTTCAGCCTGGTTTAATAAGTGGGATCTGATCACAGATCATAAAATATATTTTCAATGCTACAAGATAATTTAAGTAACTGGCTTCTTGGCTTGAGGACTAGCTTGTGTATCCTGTCATTTACAAACACAGACAAATGGTGGTTCCACTGTGACTGTATGTCAAGAAACTGCTGTTTGTTCCTCATAAGTGGTATTTATGCAGGCTGGATGTTATCAGGAAGGTGTGTAAAAAGAAATCAGAAAAATCTAGTTAAAGCATGGACATCATCCCCTTTAATGCCTGTGTGATCATGAACAAATGCATTTTCCACAGTCGCATAATACTGCATTCATTTCGGTCTGCTCTGTACACATTTATGATAACACTTTCACAGCGTCCTGGATACTGTGCTGATTCCTGTATATATACCTTTTTACTTAACCTCCAACCTAATGAAGTAAATACTGTCATCATCGTTTACAGATTAGAAAACCAAGGTTGCTAAGGTTAAGTGCCTATTAAATGGTGGAGCTGGAATTTGAAACCAGTTATTTAGATGTCAGAATGCATTCTCCAGGCCAATGTCATGCACTGGGGATGATTTGATGTTAAACTCTTCCTTTTCTACCACAAGATCATGCACAAGTGTTTCTTGTGTGCACAGTCTCCTTTTGAAGCTAATACTGAGGATGCATTTTCAAGCCCTGTCAAGCTGCCCTGCTCTTTCTTGTCTGCCAGCCTTCCGATCGATGGCAGGCACAGCTTCTGTCTCATACCCTGGCCACAGCTTATTTTCCCTTCTGCTCTGTGTACTCTCCCCATCACAGGAAGACACTTCATCAATAAGTGTAAACTTTTTTCTTTCCTAATAATTGAAAAGTCTTCCAAACAAATACTTGTGCTTACCTCTGAAAATAAAACCATCCCATTTCCGTCCTCTGTGGGGCAGAAAAATCGGCAGATACGATTGCATTTCCAGGACCCTCAGAGAAAAGCAGAGGCTATATGTGGGGCCAGTTGAATGGCCTTGGATCAGGGGCTTGGAGGGTCCCCGTTAGGACGTAAGCCCCAGAGTGCAAGGGTCTTCTCCATCTTGTGTGCTACTGTCCCCAGCACCCAGAGCAGCTTCCAAGCACATAGGAGTTGCTCAAAGTTGTATTCACTGAATCATCATGTCAGCTTCTAAGACAAGTGTGTGTCTATTGCAGATTTGTTTTTCAGATTACTTTGGTTTGCTTAGGAGTAAAAATAAGGGAGAGGGTTAAGTATTGGGTCATTGGAATTATTTGTAGACACATTAGAAAACATTTGTTTTCTAATGACACCTCAGTGTTTCTCTGCCTACTTAGACTGGGTAGTCATAGGTGAAATTTTGGCTGGGCAGTGACCATCTGAGTGTCCTTGGACCTGCCTTTTTGCCCACATCCTCCTCTCTTCTTTACTTCCTTTTCAATGAAGAGTCTGAAACTATAATATTTCCATTTGCTGAGCACTAACAATATGCCAGGTCCAGTGCTAAATGCCTCCCTGTATTACTACATTTAATCTTCACAAGATCTTCACCTCTGCATATCGCACATGAAGAAACAAGTGCTTGGAGAGGTAAATGTGATTTGCTGCAAGACACACAACCAGTTGGTGGTAATCCCAGACCTTAGTGCCAGGTGTGTGGACTCCCAATCCTGAGCCCTTTTTCTGGGCTGCACAGTGAATCTACCTCTTCTCTTCAGTCTGCTATGAAGCTTTTCATATGAGACAGATGCTGATCCTTCTTTGACTTCTCTTTGAGAAGTCAAACGCCCACCCACATGAAAAGATGTCATTTTCTGGAAGGGAAATTCCTTAATGTCACCTACTGGTAAATGCCTGGGGTTGTGTTCCCTGTCTCTATCAGGACACAAAATCCCGTAAGAGGCCTAAACGTTTAGTCTTGTTTGCCATTCTATTAAGGATGAGAAAAGAGGAACTGCTTTGTGGTCTGAAAACAACTCTAGCACTTAGAAAAGGCTGCCTGCAGGTATACGTCATGAGGCCCAAAAGAGAAAGCCATCTTTGCTGTCCAGCGAGTGAAGGTAAAGGTCATTTGGGCGCTCAGAAGGGGGCCAAGGGAGTGCCCTGTGCTTCAGTCCTCCGTGTTCAGCTTTCACATCTTGTGGCACAGCCAGGTGCAGCCTTCACTGATACTTATAAGACATTGTCATTTCAATGGAACTTAGGTTTGTTTAAAAGAAAGACTACTTTAAGGGGACAATTCATATTATCACAAACAGAGAATGACTATAAAATTAAACACAGAACAACGTGTGTAAACTCTAGCCAGACGTTGCTGACAGCTCTGGTTCTGAGACCTTTAAAAGGAGAGTTAGATATAAACTAGCCCTATTTATCGAGTGGAAAGTTTCAGATTGGGAAGATAAAGTAGTTCTGGAGATGGGTGTTAGTGATGGTTGCCCAGCATCGTGAATGTGTTTAATGCCACTGAACTGCACAGGTAAATGGTTAAACTGGTACAAGTTATGTATCTTTTACCATAATAAACACTGAGGTAGCTCTTTATGTACAATTATGAAACAATCTTTGAGATATATTAGTAAAAGTGCTAAATAGAAAGCTGCCATTTGTGGCTTTTAAAAGGTTATGTACACAGGTACATTTATGGTTGTGTATGCAAGGATCCTTCTGGAAGAAAGAAAATATTTGATACTATAGAGGAAGAATGACCATGTTTAATCCTGTAGAGGAAATGAGTTTCTAGTGTCTGGGACCACAGTGGGGAAGATGGGAAGGGGATGTCTTTGTTCACTGCTATTTGATTTGTGTTGCACATACATGTATAACTCATTATAATTGATTAATAATGTATTAAACCTTTAAAAAAAAAAAAAAGACAAAAAGACTAGCACCAAACTGAGACTGAATCCTTAAAACTGTGGTTCTCAATCTTGGCTTCACTCTAGACTTCAGCTGTTCAAAGGGAAGCCCCATAACCAGCATTGACATCACCTGGGAGCTTGTTAGAAATGCAGAATCTCAAGTCTTCCCAGGATTTTTAGAATCAGAATCTGCATTTTGCCAAGATCTCCAGAGGGTTTGCATGACATTAAAGTGTGAGAAGCACTGCAGGGGACTAATTAAATCAGCATCTCTGAGATGTGGCTTGAGCCTAGGAGTTTATGAAAGCTCCCCAGGTGATTGGCAAGTGATGTTGCAAAACACTGACTAATATAGTTGGGAATATTGAAGTGGTTAAATGGGACCATTTTGTTACTATGTGATTCAGTTCTACTCAATGTAAGTTCCATGTGCTTTTTCAAAGATCCTTGCATGTCCCACGCTTGAGAGCACAGCCCAGAATGACCATATCAGAGCTCATGAATGCTGAAATCACAGAACATGCAATGCTGAGATTCTTCTAAGTTTGGTGGGAAAGATGCTCTTTTTAATAGCTTTGAGCCCATTTCTTCCTTACATAAAATAAGTTTCACAATTCTACACCAAATTTGCACCTATTAAGCCCTCCTTTATCCAGCTATCTAGCAAAATGTCAGAGTAATGGCAAAATCAGACTTTGGAGTTAGATATCGATTCAAATTCTTCTTTGAGCCGCTTCTACCTGCCCCGTAGGTCTGTTGTGAGATGGTGTCGGTGATGCTTGATTGACTGCAAGTGCTTGACCACTATTCAGTGTCCACTCTCCCTGCCCTGGCCACTCACAGCTGTCCTGAGCCCCTCTCACTGCCACTGTCCCTTCACATTTGCTTTTTTGCTTTGAGCATCTCAGGTACAGAGGACAATTTTCACATTGCAGCTGAAGCCCAGGAACTTGAGTTCCACCTCCCCTGTTTTGTGACAAATGGAAAAACTCTGCTGTCTCTTACCAAATTATCTGACAAATTTCTAAAATATAACTGAAACCTCATTACATGGATGAACAACTTCCCATCGGCTCATTCCTAGCTCTGATATTAATAGAATTGTTGCCAAGACATCGCAGTTGGCCACAGAGGCAGTCAGGAAGGCGGCGTTGTTAACGACCCGAGATGGCTCAAGTGTACAGACAGCGAGTGGAAGCTGCTGGGATTTCTGCATGGACAGATGCCACTGTAGAGTGGATTCCCTGGTTTCCTTCCATTGACATGACAGAGATCAGTCAGCAGAGAGGGGCTGGGTGTCTAGTCAGAGAATAGATGTCCTCGTTCCACAGCAACCAGAATCGTCTTTTCAAAATGCAAATCTGAACATGTTTAAAACTCTGCTTAAAATCCTCTAAGAGCTTCTTGCTGCTATGGAAATGAGTACCAACATTCATAATAGGGTCTCCAAAGGTTGGCTGCTAGCTACTCCTCCCAGTCATCTCCCCAAATCCCATTTGTTTGATTATTGGGTTGTCCTTCCCACTGGATTGAGTACTTGGTTTGTGTGAGTCCTGGTTCCAAGACTATGGGCCAAGTCTGATTTTATGCAGTATCATAGCCTTAGGGCCTAGTTCAAAGCAGATGCCCAATAAATATTCGTGGAAAGAATAAATGTGTACAGGGATATCATGCAAGGGTTTCCTGCCTAATCCTCCACTCCCCGCTTTGCACTGGCATTTGCTGTGCCTAATAGTAACACTAAAATGCTGGTAGGTGCCTATACAAGTACCAGCTCATTTTCTACCTCTAAGCTTTCACTTAAGTTGTGCCCCCTTGCCTAAGATTGTCATTTATGCCTCTCTCCCTTTGCCTAGAAAATCCTCCTCTGAGCAAGGTTTATCTACTCCATAAATTTCCCTTGGCTGGGGGACCTTCTAGGATGTTATGGACCTCCCTTTTGTCCCCATTATGCTCCAACCTAACCTCTCTCTTCAATTAACTGTGTTCCATCATTTGTGTCTGCCTCTCCAACATTCAAGGAAAGGAAAATGAGAAAAATATCAAGTGTGTAGTATGTGAAGTGCTGAGTAAGGAGGATTTACGTGTGTGTGCATGTATGTGTATGATGTGTCACTGGCGTTTCATGTGAATATCATGAAGTGGTCTAGCCTCAAGGCTTTTATACTCACTGTTCTCTCCATTCTGATGCTCTTCCCACCTCTCCTGCTACTTATTTTATCAACCCTTTAGAACTCAGATCAATTCTATGGCTGCCACACAGGAGCCATCCCTGCCCATGCCCCTAGACTCAGTCAAGCCCCTGGTTATATGTTCATCTAGCTCAGTAGTTTATTACCACTTCTTGAGGTAGTCTGTTGCCACTTCTGGTTATAACTGGTATATTCATTTGGTCTAAGTTTGCCTCCCTCTTTATGGTGAAAGCTTCTTGGGGACCTGCTCTATCTCTACTTTCCCTTAGCACCTAACATAGTGCCTGGCACCCCATAGGTGCTGAGAATGAATATTTCATCATCTGCACTCCTATTAGAGCCCTGAGTGTGAAAAGAGAGAGTACACAGGATGAGAACACACAGCTTCCCTTCCTCATTGTGGTCCTGTGAGGGTGTTCCTCAGCTGCCTGTGCAGATAAAACTTGAACAGCCCTTTGACATCTCAGGGACTTGCCTGTAAGCACTGTGGCTGCTGGTCCTCACCCTGCTCCACAGTGTTCCCCTCCCTGCTTAAATCAGCTCACAGCTCCCTGAAAGCCTGTTCCTTGGAACACAGCCAGATGCAGCCGACAACTGCTGAGGCAGCAAAGGACCATGACAACAAACCTGGAAGGGAGAGTAGGTGGGAGGGAGGCCAGCAGAGCTGTGGCTTGTAAACAGATCTGACATCCCTGGACATGTTCTATCTGCAAGAATATGTCTCACCAGAATCTGAGGACCAGCACAGTGAAAGCTGCTATCTTCCTCCTCCATCCAAGCTGGCCTAATCAAAGCACACAAATGGCATGATTTGACTTGAGGCTTGTAGAGACCTTCTAGGTTATCAATGCCCTCACCCTCATTCAAATCTCACCACTTGTAGCTGAATGTTTTTCTGCCCTTGACATTGAAAGGACGTTGTCTTTCCTGACATTGCCAAACCACCCCAAAGCTTTTGTTCCATTTGCTCCATCCTAGAAAGCCTTCTGTTGTCTGTTCCCAACCTATTCATGGTAAGAGGTGTTGAAACATCCAGGTAGCTCAGGAAAGCCTTGGAAGATATGTAACTGTGTCCTTGTCTGATAACAGTCCCTCACATATGAACAGGTGGTGGCCTAGTTACAGTAAGGAGATCATGCACAAAAGGACAAGTGCCCGGGGCCAGGCATAGTGGCTCACGCCTGTAATCCCAGCACTTTGGGAGGCCGAGGAGGATGGATCATGAGGTCAGGAGTTCAAGACCAGTCTGGCCAACATAGTGAAACCTCATCTCTACAAAAATACAAAAAAATAGCCGGGCGTGGTGGTTTGTACCTGTAATCCCAGCTGCTTAGGAGGCTGAGGTAGGAGAATCGCATGAAACTCGGAGGTGGAGTTTGCAGTCAGCGGAGATCATGCCATCACACTCCAGCACAGGCCCCACAACCCAGCTCCACCTCTGATGTGTTCTGTGCCTCCTGCTACCTGCTCTCTGGGCCTCATTTGCCCCTTATAAGACAAAAGGACAGGCAGGAGGAGACTAGTGGCTTTCACATGATGTTCTCTGGAGCTGGAAGTAGAAGAGAATATTTAGAGCCACCATGGTAGGCAAAGGGGCAAAATGCTAAGACATTCATCCCCCACACTCACCCCTACATTTTAAACACCTTCGCGCGCACACACACTTGCATGTGTACTCAGACACAGCACATGCACTCCTGTCCTGTCTTCTTAGAGAAGTTTTCAGCTGTGTTCTATACCAGCATACTGTAAACAACACGTGACATTGATGATGGAAAGAGAATAGAGTCCAAAAGAATGTGATAAGGCTTAGGAGCCCCTGAACTAGATGCTTTCTAAACTGTGCCCCTTGAGCCTCGGCTGTAACTGGGGAAGATGGTCCTCCTCAGGCCATTAGAGAGTAACAGAAATATAATGCTTAAAATGTGGGCTCTGTCACCCAACTGCCTGGGTTTAAATCTGGCATCTATGACTTCCTCTGTGCACTTTGGAAAAGCTTGTTAACCTCTTTTCATTTACTTATCACTAAAATGGAGATAAATGAGCACTTAGTCATGAGAATTAAAGGAGATAAACATGTGCAATGCTTAGGACAGTACTGAACGCAATTAGTACTCACAAGTGTTGGCAGTTGCGATTTCATTGCTTTGCATTATTAAATGAGTGCTTAACAATTGAGGGGGCCATGAACCCCAGTAAATCTGTTAGCGCTACGTACTCTTTCCCTGGGAAGCTATCTACAAAAAACATCTTTTGTATTCAATTCAGAGAGCATTTGCCTCAAAGTCCTCAGTAGAAAACTGAGGCCCAAAACAAGAAATTTACCTAAAATTAATTAATAAAGTATAGCAAAACAAGGGCTGGAGCCCAGGCTTCCTGATTCCCAGCTTTGTATGCTTTTCAATACATCCGTCCCCAAATCCAGACATGATAAGGCAGTCACATAGACTTGGACTCCATAGCTACTTTTCCACTTACTAATTGTGTGACTTGGGCAAATTTCTGAGCCTTAGTTTCCTTATCTGTAGACTAGGGATACACCATAACTCAAGGGTCATTATAAAGTTCCTACCTCAGTGGGAGCATGGAGGGGAGCTACCTCCATCCTACTCCCTGTTTCTATGGTTACAGAAGGGCTGTTCTAGGAAGTGAAGAGTTCCCTCTACACAGATGGCGGGCTAAAGATATACAAATAATTAAGTGCTGTGTGTTTTTTACCGTATGCTGGTATAGAACACAGATGAAAGTTCTGAGAAGAGAGAACGGGAATGCATGTGCTGTGTCTGAGTACACATGCAAGTGTATGTGTGTGCAAAGGTGTGTGAGATGTAGGGGGGAGTGTGTGAGATGAATGTCTGTGTTTTGCCTCTTTGCCCACCATGGTGGCTCTAAATCCTCTCTTCCAAACCCTGTAGCTCCAGAGAACCATCATGTGAAAGCCACTAATCTATTCCTGCCTGTCTTTTATCTCATAAGGGGTAAATCTCCAGAATATGTTATGGTACCAGAAAATAAGTCAGTGTGCTTCAGGGAAGAGTGTAGGGAGAAAATGTGGGGAGAACAAACCTCATTCTGTCTTTTTGTGAGTTCTCCTTCCTGAGATATCCAGGGAGGTGACTCCTCTATGGCACAGCCTTCAAACAACCTCCCCACCTTCAAATGTTATTTCATCATATTTTGAAGACCTTTTAAAGGCACACTTTAATATGATTTGGAAAGGGTTTAGTGATTCGTTCAAGGATGGAGTTACTTGTGAGGCTGTCATGAGAACCCAGGACTCCTGATTCTGAATTCAGGGTACTTCCTTTACTATTGCAGGCACTGGTCTTTATAAAATCCCACTTGTAAGCCCCTAAACGTCTCCACCTTGTGTTGCTCCAGTCTCAAGTGAACTTTCTTCTAGGCTTTGCAAAATATCTGCCACGAGCCTTGCCCAGAATTACAGTTGCCATGCTGTTTCTCAGGAAAGGCAGGCATCTTCCTAGATCTGAACTTGGAAAGGAATTTTTCTCATGGTCCTTTAAAACAGAGTACTGGGCAACTTCCTCCAACTTTTATTAAAACTTCAGAAAGTTGGCCTCCTCCATCTCATGTTGGTAACTTCTTTCCCTGAACAGCTTCATAGTTAGTTCCTGGGCATATGATCTTGCCTATCTATAGCCTTCCAGTTTTCATCTGTAATCAGCCCTCTACATACACAGGTTCCACATCCATGAATTAACCAACCTTGAATTGAAAATACTCAGAAAAAAGAAACAATAAAAAATAACAATACAACAATAAAAATAATACAAAAAACACCAATATAGTAAAACAACAATTTAGATAGCACTTGTGTCATATCACGTATTATAAGCAATCTGGAGATGATTTAAAGTATACAGGAGGATATAGGTAGGTTTTATGCAAATGTTATCTTATTTCATTTCAGGGACTTGAGCATCCACAGATTTTGGTATCTATTGGGAACTGGGGGGCCTAGCAGTAATCTCTCATGGATGCTAAGGGATGGCTATAGTTGGTTCATGTTTATAAGTACATAACTCCTCAATTAGACTTACAAAGTTTTTCTAGAGTAGGGTGGTGTGTTAAGACCTCTTTGACATTGGTTCTAACACAGTCTCAACATAGAAGAAAGCTGAGTTTAATAATTGTTTACCTATCCAGGCAAAACATAAAGCCTGCTCAATTTTGTTCCATAAATATACATATGCATACATAAACACACGTATATAGACATACATATTAAAGTGACAACTACTTTGCAATCTACTTTGAGGAATCTTACTTTTTCAACCTAACTTGTCAAACAGTGAACAATTTGACAATTAAAAAATTATGGTAAATGATTGTTAAATTTTATGAAACCTCCAGCAAGGACAATCTACTTTCATATTAGAGAGAACCCAGTATTTTTCTTGAATTGCTGGAAGTCTCTCAAACAAGGTATACATCTATTTAAGTACCTTCCAAAGGGACCTAGTTTCAGGAATTGCATTTGCTAAGAGATTGGACTGTGTATTTCCACGACAAATAATTCCATTTACATTACACCCAGGCCCAGTAACTCTGCATGCCCTGAATAACTCATTGCTATCAGTGCAAGGCTTCCAACCCCATAAAAGGTGCAAGAGCATAAAGAATACATAGAGGAGACCGAACACTCAAGTTTTTTAAATGCCTTTAGCTTTTTTTGCCAGCACTTTCTTCTTAAGAGATTTTAGTTGGAGGGAAATTAAGGAAATGAGTTGCACAACCAAATTAGGATGGGGGATTGGGGCCAAGAAGATAGAGGTGAAGAAAATAACGGACGGACTGGGAATAATGAGCTCAGGGAGGACAGCTTGTGAATGCAAACAGTAGGTATGTGATGTTTTTATTTTGCCAAAGCTGGTTTTATGAGGCTGCAGTCCCATAGCAAATGCCTCCAGTGCTAGTGTGACCTCCATGATCCAACAAAATTCTGAAGGAGGAAAGGAAATCAGAGGAGCCAGAAGAGAATCTAGCGTTGTATTTTCTCCATCAAATCTTAGCTCCTGGGATTTTAGAAGTAGAAGGGCAACAGGGAGCAGCCAGTCCCACTGAGTTTCACAGTGTGGTTCAGTGTTGCTGAGGGCTGCAGAAAGCACAGAGCTGGGACCAGAACTTGAATCCCATAATTCCCATTCCAGTGCTGTTTCCATAAAAGAAGAGGAAAGAGCTCTGTCATCTGTTTAGCTACCTGGAGCCCTATTAGAAAGAGTTTCTTTTGCCTCATTTAACAAAGTTAAGTGTTTCAATCATCTTGGAAATGCTGTCACAATGTGCAGAATGACTATTCTATGAGGGACATTGGGACACTGCTCTGTAATTGAGTCATGGGCCAGCATGTCCTCTTGTCCCACAAAGCCAGTGGCCTCAATACCATTCTCCCTCAGTTGCAGTACTGTCTTTTTAAATATCCATTTCTCAAAGAAGCAGGGGAACACAACTTCTGAATTATATGAACTCTATTCTTGGGGCTACAGAGAACAGAGGGAAGTGTGGCATGTCAGATAAACAGCCCTGCTGAACTATCTACCCAGTGGTAGGAAAAGCACAATTATTTAACATATTTCCTTTTCCTTTTTTGAGACGGAGGCTTACTCTGTTGGCCAGGCTGGAGTGCAGTGACATGATCTCAGCTCACTGCAACCTCCACCTCCAGAGTTCAAGTGATTCACCTACATCAGCCTCATAAGTAGCTGGGACTACAGGTGTGCACCACCACGCCCTGCTAAGTTTTGTATTTGTTTTTTTTTTTTTTTTGGGGGGGTAGAGACGGTGTTTCACATGTTGGCCAGGCTGGTCTCAAACTCCTGGCCTCAAGTGATCCACCCTCCTCAGCCTCTCAAAGTGCTGGGATTACAGGCATGAGCCACTATGCCCTGTTTAATTATTTAATATATTTCTAAAATCTTAAAAATGATCATTTTCACCTCAACAGCTCATATTTCCTTGGGTAACTTATTCTTCATTGTTTTATTCCAGTTTTCCAATTGGTCTTTATTTAGATCTACCTCGTGAGAACACAAGCATAACAGTTATGCTGAATACAGAAGTTCTGCCTGTCCCCTTTCTGCTGTAGCTATTCTCACACAGTCCCTTTCAACACCTACAGATGTAATCTCTCTCTCTACTGGAGTGCAAGCTCCTTAGCAGTGGCTACTTTCTTTGTTTTCTTAAGTCTTTACACATAGCAAAGTGTCTACTTAAATATTTGTCAACTTAGAATATAATAATCATGACATTAACCAAAATATTTTCACACTTAATATTTGCCAGACACAGGTCTAAGATCTCTATATGCATTATTGTGTTTAACAAGCAGGTTGCTATTGACTCATGGATGAAGTGGAAGAATATTATTGTATTTTTTGTATCTAAAAAAAACCAAGCTGGATGAGATGGTCCCTGCAGGTGAATTTTATCCATAAGCGTATAATCCTCTGATGGCCTCCCTCCCCTCTCAGACCTCCTGAAAAGAAACTTTATTATCATAAGTCCTATTGAAGGAAATATCTCATACCTAGATATTTAATTTCATAGGCTATCAATGCAGCAGACTCACACATGTTGGGGTAAAGTTTCAATGTGCCTGAGCATGGTCACTCTTCTCCCCAACCAAAACCAAAGTCTAGGATTAGAAATGACTGTGAAAAGCATGTAGTCTGGCCTCCTCCTTCCAACCAGCTCTGTACTCAAGCACCCTGGCCACATTTGGTGAACAGAAGCCACAATCTTCCTTTGTAATTCTATTTGAGTTAATTATTTTCTCTCACCAAATCCTTTTGGGTCAATTGAAGTTCACGTTTACCTTTTTTAGTTCTCATTGTCTTAAAACGTGGGGTATATGGAGGCAGAGATGAGGGAGAATGATTTTAGATTTTAGAATTCTAAGAATATCCAAGGTACAGCAGAGTTAGTCCTCTGAGCTATGAACAGGAAAGTAATGAACTTTATGCTAGTCACGACCATTCACTTGGGATACCAAAGGCACCAGAAGAAAAAGTAGTTTGAAAGCCAGCCTTTACCATTGGCCAGCCTCAGGCCATTGGAAACGTTTCTCCCCAGTTTTTTAAATGGACATTGTCTTAGTTTGTTTGTGTTGCTATGAAGGAATACCTGAGGCTGGCTCATTTATAAAGAACAGAGATTTGTCTGGCTCACGATACTGCAGGCTCTATGTGAAGCATGGCACTAGCATTTGTTTCTGGCCAAGGACTCGGGCCTCACAGCAGAAGGCAAAGGAGAACTGGTGTGAGCAGATCACCTGATGAGACAAGAGGTGAGAAAGAGGAAGAAAGACTCTTTTCAACAGCTAGTTCTCTCACAGGAACTAAGAGTGAGAACTCACTCACTCTCAGGTAAATGGCACCAACCTTCATGAGAGATCATCTCACTAGGCCCCACCTGTAACACTGAGGATCAAATTTAAGATGAGACTTGGTAGGGCCATACAAACCATATCCAAACCATAGCAGGTATTATTCATGAAATTTTCTTGATTCTGAGTTGTATGTACTTTTTTTAACCATTGATATTTCTTAATCAGATTCAGCCTTAAAAATTGTAAGCATATCAAATACAGTGTTTCTTCCCCTTTTCACAGCCTCAAAAATTACTAAATGGATTATCTTACTAGTAAAAAAAAAATTCCATCTTGGTGATGAAATACAATAATTTTTGCTTAACTGACAGGATAGTGAAGGCTGAATGAGACTAAACTTTGCAGAGTATTTTAAAAATTGCAGAGAGTCATACAAGCACCTATTATTATTTTTATTATTATTTAGTTGGCTGTTTGACATTTACTAAGCACATACTATGTGTCAGACTTCGTTCTCAGTATAGGGGTCAGAGCATTAAACAAAATTGACAGAGTCCTTGCTCTCATGGAGCTCTCCTTCTAGGGAAAGAGATTGAGAATATACATACAAATAAGAGATCTCAGAAAGTGACAAATACTATTAATAAATGAAACAAGTTATTCAGTAGTATGGGGAGGACTGTTTTAGCTAAGAGAATCAGGGGAAAACCTGTCAGAGCTGAAACCTGAATGCAAAAAGGAACCAGTCTCATCTTCAAAGGATAGGGGAGCAACTCAAAGTAATGAGCAAACACAAAGGCCCTGACACAGGCTTCTCGAAAGTCAGAAGGACAGAGTGTGGCTGGAGCTTAGTAGACAAGGAGAAGGGAGAGGCAGGATAAGGAGAGAAATGAGCAGAGCCCTGATCAGGTGGGGCTGTGATGAGGAGTCTATATTTTAATTCACCCAGCCCCTGCCTCTAACAAACTCAGGAACTAAAGCTCAAAGGTGAAGTGGTTTCTTCAAGGTCATGGAAACACTCTATGGTTTTGGAAATTCGATCTCTTCACTTCCTGACACTTGCTGTTCTGCTTTACTGAGCTGCCTGCAACCAGCAGCTTCGATGTTGGTCAGCAGAGTCCTTGGAGATGGAAACTACCACTGCCCTGCACTCTCTGCAGTTGTGATTTTTCCCAAGTTCTTTCTCCTAATGTATTATTTCCCTCCTAACTAGAGATGAATATATTATCACTTAGCTGCTTTATAAACAAAAGAAAAAAACAGAAGTGATTCCAAATTATTTAAGTAAACATTACTTACTGAAATATTGAAATCATAAAAATAGAAACAAGATCTGGTGGGTGGCTCTGCAAATCAGCTCCTCAGCTGTCTCTATTGCTGTTCCATTGGGAAATGCACAGCTAACTTCTATATCTAACAGGACCCTGCTCCTGCATTCAGAAAACTTACGATCTTAAGAAATGGCTCTGCAAAAGCCTCATAGCCCTCCAGTGTGTTCCTCTGCTCATGTGTGTGGTCAGGGACCATCCTGTGGCATACCTGATGGAGAAATCAGTATGCTCTGTGCTAAGACCAGAGCTCTAGTATCAGATTTCTCTAGCCACAGTATCTGTGTAAAGGACTCACCAGCAGCTGCATGTCCTGTTTGGGAACCAAGAATTCAAGAAAAGAACCCAACATTGGCTGTATCTTACCTTCCATCAATGTTTTGAATTCTTTACCAGATAAATTGGCTTCTTATAGTGCTGAGAAGAGCACCCTTCCTCATAGTCTGGGCTTCAGTGCATTGGGCTGAAGTGCCATCTGGGCTTCAGTGCCTGCCCTTCCCTATCAGAGCCTTCATCACACTGCATTGTAATTGCCTTTCTGTGTCTGACTCCCGATAAAATCATAGGCCACTTAAGATGAGCAGGTACCATATCTTACATTCACCATTCATTCCCCACAGCCTCACTCAGAACCTGGCACATAGTAGATATTTGATTAATAGTTAACATAGCGAATTAAATTTAGATCACTACCTAAAGCAGAGGGTGGTAAGTAGGAAATAAGGAAGTTAGGGTCAGAACTTGGAGGGCATAAAGGCCAGCAGAAGGTTAGATTTGATGAGAGGACATAAGGAGTGTTGATGATCAGAATAAGGGAATAATAAGCATCAAACGGTACAGCTGCTACCCTCTCAGCAGAGGGATGAGGATGGATGGAATAAAATTAGCAAAATCATTATCATAATGATAACCACAGTCTCCTCATGCTGGGAGCTAGGAGGTAACCAGGGGTGTTCTCTGCTTTCAGCCTCCATGCCTTTCAGATCAACATTGTATTCCTGCTGAGGGCCGAGTATGTGATGCTCAAACCTGGCTGGCCTCAGGGTCCTCTTGGAGATGAGATCTCTGTGGGAGAGAGGGAAGAAGTAAAAAAGTAAGCAATGTCAGCTGATCCCAATCCTTTGGTAGCAGATAAGCAGTCTCACTCAGGAAGCACAAACATTTGGAGTCTGGGTATGAGCTTTGAAATTAGATCTTCCATGGTTCGAATCCATAGTCTTTCACTTACTAAACGACTATGGGCCAGTGGACATTCAGTAAGTGGCAGAGGAGGTTTTTCTAATAATATCAATTATTATTTTATATGATTATTTCATTATTGCACTAGGGAGATCTCTGTAGGCCAGAATCCAAAGCAGGGAAACAAAGGGAAAATTGAGAGAGAACCATGTGAGGACCTGTGAGCTCAAAAAGGGTCATTTCTTTTCTATTTATAGCTGTCGTTTCCTCTTTTGGTTCTGTGTTGATTGTAAAAAGATAAACACATAGTGTAATAAGCTAGAAATGATTTCAAATTCTAGCTCTGCTTAATGCATTGGTCAGGATAATTAAATGCACAACAGACAAACTCTGAACTCCCAGTGGCTTGATAGTGGTTTATTCCTCCCTGTGTCATAGTCCTGTTGGAGTTGGAAGACCATCATCTAACCTGTAGACAAGTCATCCTCCAAGCTCTCCAAGATCACTGAGGCAGAGTATGAGAGATGGAGGAGGTGCACCAGCTTTTAGCTGCTCAGTCTGGGAGTGGGACCTGTCACCATCACTCATATGTCACAAGGACCAACCTAAATGCAAGGAAGGCTGGAAAATACCAAGTAGCACATGGGTATTGGGCAAGCACTATCTCTGTCATAGATACTTTTTGCTGTATGAGAGATCACTCAACCTCTTTGAGTCTCAGTTTCCTCAACTTTGCAATGGACTTAATAGATTCTACTCTTTGGAGTTTGTAAGAATTACATGGGACCAAGTGCAGTGGTGGTCATGCCTGTAATCTCAACATTTTGCGAGATCAAGGCAAGGGGACTGCTTGAGCCCAGGAGTTTGAGATCAGCCTGGGCAACATAGTGAGATCCTGTGTCTAATAAAAACTTAAAAATTAGCTGGGTGCAGTCACACACACCTGCAGTCCCACTCAAGAGCCTGATGGGGGAGGATTGCTTGAGCTCAAAAATGGAGGCTGCATTTGATCATGCCACTGCACTCCAGCCTGGGCAACAGAGCAAGAACCTATCTCAAAGAAAAAGTGCATGGGATAATGCATGTAAAGAGTTTAGTACATTGCCTGGAAGACAGAAACTATTCAGTATCAATATTGTGTAGATTTAAAAAATTATCAACCAGGATCCCTTGGCTACCGGCAACAGAAACAGGCTCTATCTAGAAAATATGCAATTTATTGGAAAGATTTGGGGTAGCTTTTATTGAACCTAAGTGAAGACTGAAGAACCAGATTATAAAAGGAAACTAAGGCTCAGTGGCAGGAAATACAGAAAATGATTTGATTAGTGCCAACCCCTTGGCAAACTGAAGGCTGGGTATTTTGACAGTTTCCCTCCCCAGAGCTCCACACAGGAATGAGGTTATCCTTTTAAAAGAAATCTGGAATGGAATGGAGCCTGAGTGGTCACAAATAACAAATTTCCATTCACTGTATTAGGAATAAGTCACATACAGGTCAAACAAGACCCAATTACAGTGGATTAAATAAAAGTGCAGAGGGAAGCAGTCAATTGGTACATGGATCCAATGATGCCTTCAGGGACCCATGCTTTCTGTCTTTCCTCTCAGCCCCCGTTAGCACATTAGCTTCTCATCCTCATACCTTATCGTCACAAGATACCACTCCATGTTGAGAAGGAGAAAGAAGGAGAGGCAGAACTGGAAACCGACAGACCTCCATTATGTCTCATTGGGCAAAACTGTACCTCATGGCTACTACTAGCAGCAAGAGATCCTGGGAAATTCTTTTAGGTTTCTAAATACTCTTTGGTATATTTAAGTAAAGGAGAAGTGGTGGAGACAGATGTATAGATCTGCTAATCTACAGTGTCTGCCAAATGTCCACAGTTTAACATTAACGTTAATAAAGCAATGTCCTGTGACAGGAGAGAGGTGGAAGGAAATAATACAACTGGGCCTAAAGATACCTTCCACTTCCTCCTCCTTCCAAAATGTTTAGAAGGATTATGGAAAGATGTGAAAATTGCTTCATGGGGGTCTGTGGAACCCCTTTTTGGCCCAGGAGAACTTGAGTAGCATTGAGTATGGAGAGTGAACTGGTTGATTGATGTTTTCCCAGAGGCGGCTTCTGAATAGATTCCTGTACTTGAAGCTCCCTCTATGGTGAAATGTCTCAAAGGTCCAAACAAATCTACTTCCATGGTCACACAATAACAAGAAAGGCAGAAGAATACTTTATAATGTTAGCACGCTTTGCATAGTACCTGATCCATTCTAAGTTCTTGGAAAATTGAAGCTATTTTCTATTTTTCCTCAGGACCTATCTTTCCCAGCTTTTGATGTTCAAAATCTAAAATCTAAAAGCCAGATACCTTCTTGGGATCAGGTTTCCATGTATAATAGGAAAAGGGAGGGGGTGCAGAGAAGGTGGAAGAAGGGCACGGGTAGGTCTCTGGAGATTTGTAAGTCTTTGGGTAAATAAAATTGTCCTATTTCTTGCTTAGCTCTCTCCCTATCCTTCTTCTTACTCCAAACACGTTTTTGTTCATGCCACTGAAAGCAGGGAGGTTTAAAACAGAGGTGAGACATAAATAGTTATGCTTTTTAATATTTTACAAAAGAACTCAGTTTATCATGCATTTAATAGCCAGTATTTATTGACTGTCTGCAATATGTTACCTGCTATAGTTGGGTTATTTTTTTAACACATTATAATAGCAATCCTAGTTAATATTTAGGAAGTACTCATGAGTCCCAAGCCCTATGTTTAGTGCTTTTTATAAATGATCCTTTTTACTCATTACAAGTCCACCATGTAACGGTCTTATTACTTAACCTGTTGCAGATGAGGAAATTGAGGACCCACGTAAGTTATAAAATATGTCACATACAGTTTCAGTGGTAGAGCTATGAGTCAGACTAACTGTCTCAAGCACTGGGCTATGCTTGCTGTTTAATTTTCTCAGCAGCTCTATGGGTCACAGATTGTCTTGTCTTCAACCTAAGGAACCCAGGACTCAAGGAAATGGATAACTTGCCCCAGGCCAACAGCAGAGCTATTAAACGGCAGAGCCTGGATTAAACTCAGGCCATTTGAATCTCCTTACCTACAATCCTACTAGGAACAGTTGCATACACAGTATCATGTAGTAGTCAAGAAGACAAACTCTGGTACCAAACTAGCCATCTGACATTAGGCTGGTTTCTTAAACTCCCTGAGCCTTCAGGTTACTTATCTGTAAAATGGAACTAACAGTGCAGTACTATGTAAATAGTACAGTTGTTGTAAGGGCTTGGTATAATACCCAGTCCAGAGTTACCGTTCAATAACTGCTAGCCAGAATTTTTCTTCCAACTTACTTAAACTTTATACATTTTCTCACTCAATGAATAGCCTTAAAGAATCTCCTTTTTGTGCCTCAGTTTCCCCATTTTCAAAATAGCTAGAGTTTGTTTCAATATCCTCCGAATCCTCTTTTCCCTTTCCAGCTGTCACTCTATGCTTCGCACACGTCAGAGTCAGGCGCCGATGCAGCCACACTATCTTATGCTGGCACCTACAGGAAGCATAAGGTCTCCGTGAAAATAAACACATGGTTAATGTTGGCAACAGAAGCGCCACTAGCCCCCACATTCCTATGATTATAATAGCTGTCATTTGTACAGTCCTTGCTTTGTGCCAACCGCTCTTCAGAACATTATAGATATATTACTGTACGTAATTCAAGAATCTGCTCATCTTTTTCCCTCACTCTTGCTGATGTTGGCAAAATATGTATTTTGCCTAAAATATGTATTGCAAGTTGCGCAGACAGTCTTGACAAGGTATCACACTAGCTGAAATATATATTGTAGGTAATGTGAAACATACACACACACGTGTGCCCAGACACACACACACACACACACACACGCCCAGACACACAGGCAAATATATGTAGAGACATCTTTAGATTAGTAATGTGATACTGTATACCTTGTCAGGACTGTGCATCTATCTTACATCTATGTCTAGATTGTGAAGACCCCAAATCTATTCCTCACAGTTGCCCTACAATGTAAATATTATTGATATCTCCATCTCAATGTGTAGATAAGCATATGGGGCTCAAAGAGATTAAGGAGGTTCTCTAGGAAGTAGGAACCCTGGCACTCTGACTCTGAGACTTTATATTATCAACCACTAGACTAATTTAACAATGTTCTGAAGTTTTCTGAATGTAAGCCCCCTTTAAAAAGCAGGAAACCATAGCCAACTTCCTGATAGTAAAAATTAAAATGCTGTTCTCCTCCCTGTACACTGGGAGCTATTCCAGGGAAGAAGTGTAGTACAGGTGGTATCCTCATCAGGAACCCCCCGATGTGGGGTTGTTGAAGCCTTTATTGCTGAAGCTATCAGGACTCAAGCCTATGGTGAAGAGACTGTCAGGTGAGGCTGACTCATAGGTATACTGACTTCCTGTGTGTTCTGCCTCTTTATTCACCAGGCGGACACCAACCTGGGCCACTAGCCAGAGTAACAGATTCCTAAAGCTGAGTCTATTCCTTGCTGACCTCAGGTGCAAATAGAGCTGCAGTTTACAGCTTCTCTGCACACCTGACCCCCTCTTTACCCAAGGAAAATATGAGAAGGGCGGGCAAGCAACACTCTGTTCCTGTTCTAATCTTCTTTGTGAGATAACTAAAGGAAGTAGTGGGGCTGCACTCTTGTCAGCATGTGACAGAGATACCTTAAATGATGATAGGGTGGCTCTACCATAATCTAAATGGGATGGAAAGATGATAGTAAAACTGTAGGCAAGGCTTCTATAATATTTCATTTGCAGTGGACCATCAAATTGTTAGGTATTTAGCATTTTGTGTAACACAATAAAGCAGATTCGTGTTATTGCAAGTTTTCCATTTACAGAGAAGTGCTCTGTGGCTTGGATCCTTCAGTGACTCTGTAAAGCTACTCCCAATGCAGACAACAAAGTGTGTTTGGACTTGTGAGAGCCTGTTCATAAAGGCCTGCTCGAAGTGCCTCTTTCTGTGCTCTAGGGATGGTGAGCTGGGGACTGCACAAAGGAGCCTTCAAGCTCTGATGCCTGCAAACTGCTCAGTCTCACCTCATCGAGAACTGGGAGAGGCTTCTTTGAAGCCCATCCTGGTGACTAAGAAATTTCTAGTCAGCAGACCAGGTTCCAGTCTTGGGTCTGACCTAAACAAGCTATACATAGCCTTGGGCACGTTTCTGGGCATCAGCTTCTCTGTCTATAAGCTATTGTGGTTTGAGTGGATCATCTCTAAGACTCCTTCCTCGTTAGTCTATCACATGGCTAGTAATAAATAGCCATTTACTGTTGTTGTTAACGGTTACTATTATCATTATTTTTAAGACAAAGTAGTTGCTGACATTTCTTTTCTAAACCCAGTGCTGCCATCCACAGACCCTCCTAGCAGGTACTCATGTGCACCCGTTCAAACACAGGTAGGCTCATCCTCTGTGCCCATGCTAATTGCTGATTACAAACACCCAAGGCTTACACTGAGGATCACTTTAGTCATCTGATTTGTGATTTTCTTTATATCACTTACTAATCAATATGTCTCTTCCAGTCCCTCAGAACATTTGAAATTATTAATCAGTCACTTGTTAAGCACCTAATATGTGTTGGGCCCTCTGATAGGTCCCATAAGGGAAAAATAGAAAATACTAGGCACTGCTATCAGGGCGTCTATGGATATTTGGAAGAAAATATGCCCAAACTTTTCTCTGTCACCCTCAGTTCTCAGCCTGACATTATTCGTTTTTCCTCCATCATAAGCTCCATTCTTTTCTCCCAGAACCGAATTCAAGACTATTTTCAACTATGCCATTCTTCATTTCATCAAATGCCTGGTGTTTCTCCATTTTCAGGGAAGTTTAATGCCTCTAGGTCTCACCTATACATTTGCCAAAATCTCTCATGTTGCTGAGTGTTTCACAGCAAGGGCATCATTGGGAACCCTGAAGTTGAGAGCAGTGAGTTTATTTCTATAAGGTCCTACAGCAAATTAATTGCAACACCTAGAAAATAGGGTTCCAAGTCTCACTCAGTCCTCTTCAACCCTCATACCCACCAGAATACTTTGTTGAAGTCTCAGCATTTATCTGAGGTATTACTAATACCATGACACTGAATTTTCTTTCTTTTTCTTCCAGGTCTCATTTTTCTAGAATTTTACCTCACACTTAGAAGAGCAAGTGACTTCTATAAAACTGTTTAGTTTCGAGTTTTCACCATGTAAATAGTAATGCTCTTATTTTTAGTTAGGTTTCTGATTAAACCCTTTTTGTATATGACCTCATACCTTTCCTCCATCCGGAATTAGTAGAAGCAGGTGCATTTTGGAAGGTGCTCAAGAGATGAAGGCTTGGATCATAGTTCTTTGACTCATCAGCTGTGTGATCTTGGGCAAATTAACTTTATTTTCCTCAGCAGCAGAATGTAGAAAAATAAATAACTACTTCATGTGGTTGCTAGGTAGGTTAAATAAGGTGTCATCTATAAAACATGGTGCTTAGCAGATAACGGGAGCGCAATAACCTTTTCTCCGAAGAAGTTCAACAACTTGTTGGTCTCCTATTGTACAAAAAGTACTGTTGGGTATGATGGAAAAATAGTTGACCCATTCATTCATAGCCCAAATATTCAATGAGTACCTACCACATACTCCCTATTGAGCTGCCACCGTTTCACTTCACAGCTCAAACGTTATCTGTAAGGCCTTTCTGACCACCACATCTAAGATCAGCCCCTCAATTACTCTTCGTTGCATCACCTTGTGTATTCCCTTTGGGGTACTTTCCAGAATCTATTAATGTTTTGTTTGGCTGCATGTTTATTGGTTGTCCCTTCCCCATAAACTAGGGAAGCCTCAACATCATCTACCTTTTTATTACTAAATTCCCAGCACTCAGTCCAGTTTTCAGAACAAAGCAGACATTCTAACTACTTTTAGTTTAATGAATGAATCCTTAGCTGCTGGTGATACACTGAGAAACAAAGCAGCGTACTTAAACTGATTCAAAATCAAGTAAGGAAGTATAAGAAACTTTAAAGTTTACCTTAACACTGTATCAAGAGCAAACAATGACAGATTTTAAAGGTAGGAATAAATGGGAAGTCCCAAACCCAGAAGAAGGAAAGAGGTAGTGGAGGAGAAGGAAATATAGAAACCTTAGGTAGAACGTGACTTTGGTGTGATGTTTGCAATATTTGCAAAACATTCCCCGGATAGAACTCCTTCTCAGTTTGGCTTGTGGTGACTCCTAGGGAAGAAATCCCCGATTCTGAGCTGAGAACCGAGTTTTGTTTCAGATGAGTTTGCACCTCTGCTGTTTCCCTACAACTTCAGAGCAATCACATTGTGTTGCTCCTGGAAGAGAAGAGGCGCCACCTGCTAGTCAGAAAGAACCAAGATTATAAGAAGAAGAAGAAGAAAAAAAGCATCTTCTCCCTTCCACAAAAGGATTTATACTTTTCAGAGAGCAATCTTGTACTTTTTTCAATGACATGAGTAATATGTGTTCATCACAAATGTTTTTTAAACTACAAATAAGCAAAATGAAAGTAAATCTTATCCACCATCCCATGATGCAGATACATTTTGGTGTATATGCTTCTAATGTTTTATACATATGTCCTGATCTTAAAGTACATAATTATTGAATGGGTTCTTTATGTGTAACAGCATGCAGTGATCATTTTCCATACCGTTTAATGTACTTCTACCATGTTATATTTCATAAATAATTCATCTAATGACAGTAGCACACACATTAACACTTGTGTAAAGGGAAAAGAATGAGGAAAATTTAAGAAAAGCATGAAAGGTATATTTGGAAGCTAAAAGCTGAGACTCTGGAGGGGACTGAGGTTCAATCCTACCTCTGCATTTACAAGGGGCAGGGCATTAGCAAGCCATGAACCTGTCAATGCATCATTTTGCTCATCTGTAAAATGAGAAACCTGACAGAAACCATTTCCTGTGGTGGTTTTAAGGATTAAATAAGTAAAATGCTTGGCCCCACAGTGTTCAATAAATGTTAATTTCATATTTAAAAGGGGAATGGAACAAGAATAAAGGAGAAAGAAAATGTGCATGAATGAAGAAAAATGGGAAAAGAAAAAGATTGAAGAGGTAGGGATGTTTTGTCCATAACCTGGAGAACTACTCAGTAGTTGGCGGAGGTCTGGGAGATGGAAGGCAGAATCAGAGGAGGTGACTGGGATGGCTGCACGGGAAGTGGTGGATTTTCTACAGGAGCTACTGATCTGTGTGTCTGAGCTCCACACTGCTTTGGGGAAAAGGAAAAACAAAACAACACAACCTCTGCCCACAGCATTCTTGTTTGGGCTGGAAGGCTTCCCCTGGAGTGGCTGATGGGGGGTTTCTTGCCTCTACTCCACCAGGGAAGGGAGCCCTTTTGAGGGTGGACTGAGGACTGCTGGACAACAGCTGCCCCACACTCTGGGAAAAGGACCTCGAGAGTGACCCATTCCAGAATTCCCAGAATCGGTGAGATGCATTATATCCACTGACAGGAACTTAATCCTGAGCATCCCAGCCAGAGAAAATCTGTTGCTGTTCATTGTCATCTAATTTTTTAGTTTTCAACAGCTTACTCAAGTTATAATTGCATATAATAAACTATTTTTGCTTGTTTGTATTTTAAAAAATATTTGTGATGAACACGTATTACTCATATCACTGGAAAAAGCACAAGAACGCTCTCTGAAAAGTATAAATCCTTTTTGAGGGGAGAGAGGCATATAATTGCATATAATAAATACTAAAAACATACAATTTGTAACTTAGACATACCCTGTGAAACCATCACCACAATGAAGACCAGGAACACATCTGTCACCCCCGAAGTTTCCTTATACCCCTTTGTAGTTCCTCCTGTCACCACTCTTTCTCCCAAAATCCTTCTATATGACTACATTTTTCTTTCACCACCTTCTTATTTTTAAAAAAGATTAGAAAATTTGGTATTATCACGTCACTATAATTTCATTTTCCTGGGAGGGGGTGTTCACAGTATTTTTCATATCCCACTAAAACCTGTGACCCACCCCCTTTCATTATCAAAGCAGTTCTTTAAAAGGCAGCGGCGTCTTTCCAAATATGTAACTAGAAATGCTTCTATATTGTCTCTCTTTTTTTTAAATTATACTTTAAGTTCTGGGATACATGTGCAGAATGTGCAGGTTTGTTATATAGGAATAAATGTGCCATGGTGGTTTGCTGCACCCATCAACCCCTCACCAAATTCGCTATTTCCTCTAATGCTATCCCTCCCTTAGTCCCTCAACCCCCCAGCAGGCCCCAGTGTGTGATGTTCCCATCTCTGTGTCCAGGTGTTCTCATTGTCCAACCCCTACTTGTAAGTAAGAACTTGTGGTGTTTAATTTTCTGTTCCTGTGTTAGTTTGCTGAGAATGATGGTTTCCAGATTCTTCCATGTCCCTGCAAAGGACATGAACTCATCCTTTTTTATAGCTGCATAGTGCTCCATGGTATATATGTGCCACATTTTCTTTTTTCTGTCTGTCATTGATGGGCATTTGAGTTGGTTCCAAGTCTTTGCTATTGTGAATAGTGTTGCAATAAACATAAGTGTTCATGTATTTTTTTTTTAATTGTACTTTAGGTTCTGGGGTACATGTGCAGATCATACAGGATTGTTACATAGGTATATACATGACAATGTGGTTTGCTGCCTCCATCCCCCCGTAACCTACAGCTGGCATGTGTCTTTAAAGAAGAATGATTTATAATCCTTTGGGTATATACCCCATAATGGGATTGCTGGGTCAAATGGTATTTCTGTTTCTAGATCCTTGAGGAATCGCTGCACTGTCTTTCACAATGTTTGAACTAATTTACACTCCCGCCAACAGTGTGAAAGCATTCCTATTTCTCTACAACCTCTCCAGCACATTATAGTCTCCTGATTTTTTAATGATTGCCATTCTAACTCGCATGAGATGGTACCTTATTGTGGTTTTGATTTGCATTTCTCTAATGACCAGTGATGAGCTTTTTTTCATATGTTTGTTGGCTGCATAAATGTCTTTTGAGAAGTGTCTGTTCAATATCCTTTGCCCACTTTTTGATGGGGTTGTTTTTTCCTTGTAAATTTATTTAAGTTCCTTGTTGATTCTGGTTATTAGCCCTTTGTCAGATGTATAGATTGCAAAAGTTTTTCCTCATTCTGTAGGTTGCCTGTTCTCTCTGACGATAGTTTTTTTTTTTTTTTTTGCTATGCAGAAGCGCTTTAGTTTACTTAGATCTCATTTGTCTATTTTGGCTTTTGTTGCCATTGCTTTTGGTGTTTTAGTAATGAAGTCTTTGCCCACGCCTATGTCCTAAATGGTATTGCCTAGGTTTTCTTCTAGGTTTTTTATGGTTTAGGACTTGTGTTTAAGTCTTTAATCTATCTTGAGTTAATTTTTGCATAAGATGTAAAGAAGGGCTCCAGTTTCAGTTTTCTGCATATGGCTAGCCAGTTTTCCCAAAGCCATTTATTAAATAGGGAATCCTTTCCTCATTACTTGTTTTTGTCAGGTTTATGTAAGATCTGATGGTTGTAGATGTGTGGTGTTACTTCTGAGGACTCTGTTCTGTTCCATTGGTCTATATGTCTGTTTTGGTACCAGTACCATGCTGTTTTTGTTACTGTACACTTGCAATATAGTTTGAAGACAGGAAGCATGATGCCTCCAGCTTTGCTCTTTTTGCTTAGGATTGTCTTGGCTATATGGGCTCTTTTTTGATTCCATATTAAATATAAAGTAGTTTTCTTCGAATTCTGTGAAGAAAGTCAGTGGTAGCTTGATGGAGATAGCACTGAATCTATAAATTACTTTGGGCAGTTTTGCCATTTTCACGATATTGATTCTTCCTATCCATGAGCATGGAATATTCTTCCATTTGTTTGTGTCCTCTCTTATTTCCTTGAGCAGTGGTTTGTAGTTCTCCTTGAAGAGGTCCTTCACATCCCTTGTAAGCTATATTCCTAGGTATTTTATTCTTTTTGTAGCAATTTTGAGTGGGAGTTCACTCATGATTTGGCTCTGTTTGTCTGTTACTGGTATATAGGAATGCTTGTGATTTTTGCACTTTGATATTGTATCTTGAGACTTACCTGAAGTTGTTTATCAGTTTAAGGAGTTTTTGGGCTAGACAGTGGGGTTTTCTAAATATACAATCATGTCATCTGCAAACTGAGGCAATGTGACTTCCTTTCTTCCGATTTGGATACCCTTTCTTTCTTTCTCTTGCATGATTGCCCAGGCCAGAACTTCAGAAATGACATTGAATAGGAGCGGTGAGAGAGGGCATCCTTGTCTTGTGCTGGTTTTCAAAGGGAATGCTTCCAGCTTTTGCCCATTCAGTATGATATTGGTTGTGGGTTTGTCATAAATAGCTTTTATTATTTTGAGATGCATTCTATCAATACCTAGTTTATTGAGAGTTTTTAGCATAAAGGGGTTTTGAATTTTATGAAAAGCCTTTTCTGCATCTGTTGAGATAATCATGCAATTTTTGTGATTGATTCTTTTTATTTGATGGATTACATTTATGGATTTGGGTATGTTTAACCAGCTTGCATCCCAGAGATGAAGGTGACTTGATCATGGTGAATAAACTTTTTAATGTGCTGCTGTATTCGATTTGCCAGTATTTTATTGAGGATTTTCACATCTATGTTCATCAGGAATATTGACCTGAAATTTTGTTGTTGTTGTGTCTCTGCCAGGTTTTGGTTTCAGGATGATGCTGGACTCATAAAATGAGTGATGGAGGAGTCCCTGTTTTTTTGTTATTTAAAAGAGTTTCAGAAATAATGGTACCAGCTCCTCTTTGTACCTCTGGTAGAATTTGGCTGTTAATCTGGCTGGCCCTGGGCTTTTTTTGGTTGGTAGGCTATTAATTACTCCCTCAATTTCAGAACTTGTTATGGGTCTATTCAGGGATTTGACTTCTTCCTGGTTTAGTCTTGGGAGGGTGTATGTGTTTAGGAATTTATCCATTTCTTCTAAATTATCTAGTTTATTTGCATAGAGGTGTTTATAGTATTTTCTGGTAGTAGTTTGTGTGTCTGTGGGATCAGTGGTGATATTCCTTTTTTTTTTTATTGTGTTACTTGATTCTTCTCTCTTTTCTTCTTTATTAGTCTGGCTAGTGGTCTATCTATTTTTTTCATCTTTTCAAAAAACCAGCTCCTGGATTCATTTTTTGAAGGGTTTTTTGTGTGTCTGTCTCCTTCAGTTCTGCTCTGATCTTAGTTATTTCTTATCTTCTGCTAGCTTTTGAATTTGTTTGCTTTTTCTATAGTTCTTTTAATTGTGATATTAGGGTGTCAAATTTAGATCTTTCTCACTTTCTATTGTGGGCATTTAGTGCTAAAAATTTCCCCTTAACACTGCTTTAACTGTGTCCCAGAGATTCTAGTATGTTGTGTCTTTGTTCTTATTGCTTTCAACAACTTATTTATTTTTGCCTTAATTTTGTTATTTACCTAGTAGTCATTCAGGAGCAGGTTGTTGAGTTTCCATGTAGTTGTGTGGTTTTGAGTGAGTTTCTAAATCCTGAGTTTTAATTTGTTTGCACTGTGGTCTGAGATTATTTATGATTTCCATTCTTTGGTCCAGAACTGAGTTCAAGTCCTAAATGTCCTTGTTAATTTTCTGTCTCATTGATCTAATATTGCCAGTGGGGTGTTAAAGTTCCTACTATTATTGTGTGGGAGTCTAAGTCTCTTTGTAGGTCTCTAAGAACTTGCTTTTTGAATCTGTGTGCTCCTGTATTGGGTGCATATATATTTAGGATAGTTAGCTCTTGTTGCATTGATCCTTTTACCATTTTACAATGCCCTTCTTTGTCTTTTTTTGATCTTTGTTGATTTAAAGTCTGTTTTATCACAGACTTGGATTGCATCCCCTACTTTTCTTTTTTTTTCCCATTTGCTTGGTAAATACTCCTCCATCCCTTTATTTTGAGCCTGTGTGTGTCTTTGTATGTGAGATGATCTGAATACTGCACACCAATGGGTCCTGACTCTATCCAGTGTGCCAGTCTGTCTCTTTTATTTGGGACATTTAGCCCATTTACATTTAAGGTTAATATTGTTATATGTGAATTTGATCCTGTCAATATGATGCTAGCTGGTTATTTTGCCCGTTAGTTGATGTAGTTTCTTCATAGTGTCAATGGTCTTTACAATTTGGTATGTTTTTGCAGTGGCTGGTACCAGTTTTTCCTTTCCGCCTTTAGTGCTTCCTTCAGGAGCTCTTGTAAGGCAGGCCTGGTGGTGACAAAATCTCTCAGAATTTGCTTGTCTGTAAAGGATTTTATTTCTCCTTCACTTACAAAGCTTAGTTTGGCTGGAGATGAAATTCTGGGTTGAAGATTCTTTTAAGAAAGTTGAATATTGGCCCCACTCTCTTCTGGCCAGTAGGGTTTCTGCAGAGAGATCTACTGTTAGTCTAACAGGCTTCCCTTTGTGTGTTACCTGACCTTTCTCTCTGGTGGCCCTTAACATTTTTTCCTTCATTTCAACCTTGGTGAATCTGACGATTATGTGTCTTGGGGTTGCTCTTCTCGAGGGGTATCTTTGTGGTGTTCTCTGTATTTTATGAATTTGAATGTTGGCCTGTCTTGCTAGGTTGGGGAAGTTCTGAATAGTATGCTGGAGAGTGTTTTCCAACTTAGTTCCATTCTCCCTATCACTTTCAGGTACACCAATCAAATGTAGGTTTGGTCTTTTCACATAGTCCCATATTTCTTGGAGGCTTTTTTTTGTTTCTTTTCATTCTTTTTTCTCTAATTTGTCATCATGCTTCATTTCATTAAGTTGATCTTCACTCTCTGATACCTTTTCTTCCACTTGATTGATTTGGCTATTGATACTTGTGTATGCTTCACAAAGTTCTCGTGCTGTGTTTTTCAGCTCCATCAGGTCATTTATGTTCTTCTCTAAACTGGTTATTCTAGTTGGCAATTCATCTAACCTTTTTTCAAGGTTCTTGGCTGTTTTGCATTGGGTTAGAACATGCTCCTTTAGCTCGGAGGAGTTTTAATCTAGCTCCACTAGACCACTTGACTCCCTGGCTTCAGCCCCCGTTCCAGGGGAGTGAACAATTCAGAGGCAGTAGGCAGAAATGTTTAAGTGCTGAAGCTGTGACCACAACCCCCTTTCCCAACTGCCTAGGCTCAGTAATGGTGGATGCCCCTCCCCTAACCAAGCTCAAGTGTCCCAGGTTGACTTCAGACTGCTGTGCTTGCTGCCAGAATTTCAGGCCAGTGGATCTTAGCTTGCTGGGCTTTGTGAGGGTGAGATCTTCTAAACTAGACCACTTGGCTCCCTGGCTTCAGCCCCCTTTCCAGGGGAGTGGACAATTCAGTCTCAGTCATGTTCCAGGTGCCACTGAGGTATGAAAAAATAACTCCTGCAGCTAGCTCAGTGTCTGCCCAAATGGCCACCCAGTTTTATGCTTGAAACCCATGGCCCTGGTGGTGTAGGTACCTGAGGGAATCTCCTGATCTGTGGGTTGTGAGGACTGTGAGAAAAGCCTAGTATCTGGGCTGGAATTCACCATTCCTCATGGCACAGTCCATCACAGCTTCCCTTGACTAGGGGAGGAGGTTCCCCAACCCCTTGCACTTCCCAGGTGAGGCAACACCCCACCCTGCTTCAACTCAGCCTCCATGGGCTGCACCCACTGTCTAACCAGTCCCAGTGAGATGAGCCAGGTACCTCAGCTGGAAATGCAGAAATCATCCGCCTTCTGCATTGATCTCACTTGGAGCTCCAGACCGAGGCTATTCCTATTCAGCCATCTTGCCAGCCACACCTATATTGTCTCTTATTATTATTATTATTATTATTATTTACTTGCCTGTGGAATTGGAAATAAAGTAACTGGAGACAAATTGGGCACCAGGGATGGAAGCTAAATCATGGCTTTATTTATTTGACAAAGGGGAGGTTTGTAGCAGTTTCTTTTGTATAGGGAAAAGCAGTACAAGGTTTTTTTGTGCTTAATGAAGCTCACAGTTTAGAAAGTGGGATCCTACCACAGCCACGTAAATAAATAATCACTTATGAAAGGAAAACAAAAATCATGCAGTGACCAAAAAAACAATTGTCTTTTTAAAATGTGAAATGTAAGGAATGGTCTGTCTGAATGGAAGCAATTTCTTAAGGTGATAACAGAGAAGCCTGGAGAAGTTTGGGGAATAATGTTCAAGGCCAGTCGTCAGCTAATACTAAAGAAATTCGTGGAAGAAATTGAGGTCACAGGAACAGCAAGTCAGTATGGCTGGAGCATGAGAAATTGGGAGAGGCCTGAGAATACAGCTGGAGGGGGAGGCAGGAGCCAGATCACATGAAGGCTTCCTGGGAAGCCTTGGAAGGAGCTTGGAGCTTGGGTGTTAGTCTAAATGTGATGAGAAGCATAGGAAGGTTTTAATCACAATCTGATTTGTTGAAGATTGCAACTTCTCACTAAAGAACATATAAATGAAAAGAATCTTTAATTTACTGACTAAAGCAAATAATTATAAACATAAAATTGTCTCCTATATCATCTTGGCTTGGGGAAAAATAACAAATGACTCTTTTATATTGAAGCATGCCATCTGCCAGGCATAATTCTAGACCTCTTACCAATATTTCTCATTTACCTCTATAAAACACATAGTATTCCTACATTCTCATGTAGATGAGAGCATTGACTCAGATTAAATAATTTTCAAAATAATTTATAAAACTTCAAGAATAGCTCACCTAAGTAAATGAATAGTGCCAGGGAAAATGTCTTTTTCTATCAAAACTTATCTTGCAACTTTTTACTGTAAGGGCTCATTTAAAACCTGTTTCTGGCTGGGCGCAGAGGCTCATGCCTGTAATCCTAGCACTTTGAGAGGCTGAGGCGGATGGATCACTTGCGGCCAGGAGTTTGAGATTAGCCTAGCCAACATGGTGAAACTCTGTCTCTTCTAAAAATACAAAAATTAGCCTAGCATGGTGGCCCACGACTGTAGTCCCAGCTACTAGGGAGGTTGAAGCTTGAGAATTGCTTAAAGCCAGGAGGCAGAGATTGCAGTGAGCTGAGACTATGCCACTGCACTCCAACCTAGGCAACAGAGTGAGACTCCATCTCAGGAAAATAAGGTAAAATTTTAAAACCTGTTTCCTCCATGGAGCTTCTTGGTTTTTAGATGGAAAGCAGGTCATGCATTGGAAGGAGGAGGTAAGAGAGAAAATAACTGGAAGTGAAGGACACATACTAATGGGATTCTGAGGCAAGGGACCCACAATGGTCTTCCAGAACATGCTTAAACTTACTCTGCCACCTGGCAAAGCAACGTGAGGGCAAGTCATGGAGGCCTGGCAGTTCTGGCAACACAGAATGTTGGCAAAGAAGCAAACCTCAGCAACTGCACACACATAGGGAGCTATTCTTCACACACAAAAGGCTTCAGAAAGTTAAACAGAATTACAATATGACTGTTAATTCCACAGTTCTACCCATTACTATACATGCAAAAGAATTAAAAATGGGTATCAGACACACACGGTCTGAAATGGTCATAGCAAATGGTCATAGCAGCACCATTCATGGTCATCAAAAAGTAAATGAAAACAGTCAAATTCAGCCTGTTCAACATAGTGAGACCTGTCTCTACAAAAAATAAAAATAAAAAAATTAGGCATTGCAGCATGTGCCTGTAGCCCCAGCTACCTACTCAGGAAGCTGAATGGGAAGATCACTTGTACCCAGGAGTTTGAGGCTGCAAGTGAGCTGTGATTGTGCCACTGCACTGCACCCTGTGCAGCAGAGCAAGACCCTGGCTCGAAAAGATAAAAGAGAGAGAAAGAAAAAAAGAAAACCCAAATGGCCATCAGATGATGAATGGATAAATATAATATGGCATATCAGTACAATGGAATGTTACTCAGCCATAAAAAAAATAAAGTTCTAACGCATGCTACAGTGAAAAGCAATCTCAGAAATATTGTTAACTGAAAGAAGTCAGATACAAAAAGTCACATATTATATATGTAACACCACTCATAAAATATCCAGAATAGACAAATCCAAAGAGACAGAAAGCAGCTGAGTGGTTACCAGGGGCTGGGGCAGAGGGGAACAGGGAGTGACTGCTTAGTGGGAGGGTTTTTTCCTTTGGGATAAAAAGGCTACTAGATCAAGATTATGGTTTCATAATATTGCAAATGTACTAAATGCCACTATACATTTTTAAATGGTTATTTTAGGTTATGTGACTTTCACTTCAATAAAAACTCAGCAGGGTCATGAGGAGCACTTAGTCCATAAAGAACATCTTTAGATAATTTCTTTATTCATTCTACATATCTAATATCTCTACATATCTAATATTCATTCTACATATCTACATATCTCCTATTAGATTACTTTTCCAAATAATACATGGTCTCTGCCTTCATGGAGTTTATATTTTAGTGGAAGAAATAGACATTAATCAAATAACAAGAATGTAAATTAAGGATGAGGCAAACACTCTGAAGGAAAAGCACCACATTGCCAGGAGAGAGTCAGGGAAGGCTTCCCCAGCAAAGTGGCAAATGAATCTCCTGAAGAATTTACTAGGGAAGGGAGGAGGAAATGGAACAAGATTCTAGGCAGAAGGAACAGCTTATGCAAAGGCCTCATGGCAGGAGGTGTGACAGTCAATGTCAGGTTCTGAAGCGAAGCCTCTCTGGCTGGTTGTAGATACGAGATGATCAGTATGAGATGAGGCTGCCCGGAAAGGCAACCTGGGCCACGTCCTGAAAATTCCAGCAGGCCTATTTAGGATTTTGGTTCTAGTCTTTAAAATAATAGGAGACGTTCCCCAACTTCCCCTCCCCATGTCTCCCCATTCCCTGCCCTGCATTTTCCATCCTCACATGTCTTTATTTACTGCTTCCCACTACTTCTATGTGAGCTCTGTGGGACAGATTCTTTCTGCCCACTGATGTGTCTGCAGTGCACAGCGTCTACTAGGTGCTCAAAGGCTTGTTGAATGAATCCATGAATTTCCACTTTGAAAATATCACTCAGGCTACAGTCTGAGGAACAAATTAGTTGGGAATGAGAGAAGAAGCAGGACAGTCAGCTCATCAGTTCTGTGGCAAAAAGAAGAGTTGGGCTTTGAGCAACTCCTTTTAATTCCCACACGTGCTCCACTGCCTGTGGATGAACAAGAGCTGGTTCTCTTGCAAGAAGCAGATCTTACCTTGAAGAGTAAAGACCCTCCTGTCAGCTGAGCACTCTGGCCCCCTGATTCAGAATGCCCTGGTAGAGGTTAAACCTTCAGATGTCAAAGGGTAAGGGGAACATCTGTTCAATGAGGAATGTTGGAAGGCTGCAGTTGGCTGGCAGATTAGTGTGGCTCTTGAGAGGGCATTGGACCCAGTGTCCAGAGACCTGGACCCTACCAAGCCTTTGGTCGTTTTACCATGAAACTTTATGGTTTCTCCATGTATCTAGTTCCCCATTATATTAAGCATGTAAACAATGGGCTTAGTCTAGGTGGCCTATCCCTACCCTATTTTTTTTCTCACAGTAGACTGTGTCTACTATTGTGACATTAACAATGTAAGCTTATTTAAGCCATTGTAACAAAAGTTACTGTGTTGAGGGTTATAACAAAATAACACTGTATATTCAGCAACACTTTTAATGGATTCTTACTTCATTATTCCCAGTAACACCTAAATCTCAGAAATAGGTGTATAAATTGTGAAATCTGATACTTATTCAATCTAAAATCAATGTTCTAGTGTTCATAGATTTGGAGACCCTTGTTACCCATTTTGTGGCCTCATGAATTATAAGTCATGTGGTTCTTAAACCACCAGAATGGAAAACATAAAAATCAGAATCCGAGTATCAAAGGAAGACAAAGCCGTTTGCAGAAGGGAACATGGAATTGCTTCCCAGTCTACCTGAAGATTGTGCTGCTTGTGTCTGCCTCCTCCCCTCTGCTTCATGATTTCAAACAGAAGAACAGTCCTTTCAGATTCAAGAAGCAGATTGTCTTATTCCCTGCCCAGATGAAACATTCTTTCACCAGTGAGCAGACGCTGGGTGGCTTTCTAGAATAGCTCACAAAATGAGGAAGGTTTAGAGAAGCTGCTTAGACATTGAGAGACTTCTGTTGGCTGCTTAATAAAGTTTATGAGAAGCAAAACTTGTGGATCTTCGAAGCAGACAAGCCCCAGGTCTGAAAATTGGTGCTGCCTGCTCTCTTGGCCTCTGATGCATTTTCAGCGTCTTTTGTTTTGTTTTGTTTTGTTTTGTTTTGAAGACATTTCTTTGTCAGAGGAGCTGATACTCTTTTCCCCAAGCTCATTAATTTCTCAGCATTATACATTTCTTTTATCCTCTAATTAGGTACCACTTCTCACATATTTATGGTAGTGAATACCCATGGACCAGGATTAGCCCTTCGTGTACAAAGGCCAGTCTACACTTTTGACCCATGCAAAACTGCACACAGAGGCATGGCAGGAGCCACAGACCAAGTGAGATTTGTGACAGATTCCTTTATCCATATGCCTTTTTTAAAAATATATCTGGACCCACTGTTTATATTTTGCTCAATTTTTACATGGTTTCATCATTTTCTTTCTCTGTGTGTATATAACGCATGCATACTAATTTTTTGTACCGTTTGAGAGTAAGTTGCAGACATCAGATCCCTTCATCCTTAAATACTTCAGTGTATTCCTAAGAACTAGGACATTTTCTTATATAATCACAGTACAAATTACCAAAATCAGGAAACTGATATCTAATCCACAGTTGAAATTTAGATTTCACCAATTACCTTAGTAGTATCCTTTATAGTCATGTTTTCCCTCGGTCCAGGATCCGGTTCAGGGTCACACGTTGCATTTTGTTTTCACATATCTTTAGTCTTCAATCATATGCCTTTTATTCAATACATTAAACAAATATTTGAGCAATTACTATGTTCCATGTGTTACTCTTGATGCCTGGGATTTTTGCAGTAAACCAAAGACAAAAATCTGCCTCCAAGCATAAGTAAGCAATGTCACAGGTTAGCAGTTGAAAAGGCCCTCTAAGGAAAAAGAAGAGAGTGGGGTAAGAAAAGCTGGGAGTGCCAGAGGGTAGCAATGAAGTGAAGTGTGCTTGTAGATAGGGTGTCTGGAAGTTGGCCCTTGACAGGGACTTGAATCAAGAAAGAGCCACACAGGTATCTTGGGGAAGAACAATCTAGATAGCAGGGACAGTGAGTGAAAGACCTTCAGGAAGGTATGTGGCCTGTGCATCCAAAGGGTAGTCGGGAGGTCAGCATGGTTGGAAAAACATGAGTGAGGGGGACATAGCAAGGTTGAGGTTAGAGAAGTAATGGGGGAAGATTGTGTAAGACTTTGTGGGCTTTTAAGGACTTGGGCTCTTACTTGGATTGAAATGGGGGCCAATTGTGAGTTCTGATCAGAGAAGTGATGAGGTCTCACTTGTGTTTTGGTCACTATAATGCTTATATGGTCGGCCCTTCATATTCATGGGTTCTGAACCTGTGTATTCAAGCAACCATGGATATAAAATATTAGAAAAAAAATTTGTATTGAAGAGGTAGACTTTTTTCTTGTCATTATTCCCTAAATAATACTGTATAACAACTAATTACATAGCATTTACATTATATTAGGTATTACAAGTAATATAGAGATGATTTTAATTATATAGCAGAGTATAATTTGGTTACACACAAATAGTGCACCATTTTATATTGGGGATTTGAGCATCTATGGATTTTGGTATCCAAAGGAGTTCCTAGGACCAATCCTCCACAGATACTGAAGGATAACTATATTTCCATTTGCCTTATGGCCTTAACAGCAATTGAAAATTCATGCCTGATTCAATTACATTTGAGTTTGCAAAATGCTTTTTATAATTCTGTCACTCATTCTACAGTTATCAGCTGGCATTGTTTTGTGAAATAGAACCTTCTGTCATCAGCTTTGGGTATTTGATTACCTAGAATATATTTCCTGCCAGAGGGTAAAATAAATGCTTAGGTTGTTCCCTTTAATGGAGCATTTTCAAGGAAATTATTTCTTTTAATAGTCACCTCACAGTGTCAAATGCGCCTTGTGCTTCAGAGGGACTCTCCCATTGTCTCTATCTTATGTGGTTCAATCTTATTGCCTGGAATGAAATTCTGGCATGGACAATTGCCCTGAGTTAGCCATCTTTTACAAGCTCTTTTTGCATTGTGCATTCATGATTTCTAAATGGAAAAGAACCACTCTGGAAGAAAGGATGTTAATAATTCTTCCCTAGATTTGTTGGTCAGATGAGCTAATTCTTGTGTCTAGATCCTAAAGGACAGCCTCTTTAGTATCATCACGCCATGAGCTTCATTATTTAAAGTTAAATCCAAATGACCTTGCCGGGTTTTTAAGGCTCTGTGAAATCTGTGCCCAGATAGGCTTTGACTTGATTCTTTCCCGGTTACCTCCTATCACAATACACACACACCCATACCCCTAGCCCTTCTATACTATCCAGGGCCTCAAAACACAGTCTATTCTATTCCATCTCCAAATTTTGTGTATGGTAAAATTGTCCCCTGGTATCCTTTTCTCCAGAGTTATCTGTACCAGTTTTGTATCATTTTTCAAGGCCTCCATCAAAGATTCCTTTCTCAATCTCCACCCTAAATGGTTGAAATCCAATTCCGTTTTCTCTGTGCACCCACGTCATTTTACCTTATCCATCTTTCACTTTGCTTCTCATGTCCTTACTTGTATAAAAGTTGTGTTTGCATCAACCTCAGCTATGGGTTTACAAACCAGGAGATGTTGCCTTGATTTTTTAAAAAATTCCCTTGATAGCTAAAGGTAGTGTCTGGTTCCTGGTAGGTGCTCAAACTTTCATGGAAAAGAATCTGATTCTCTAGTGATTTCAAATTTCTACTTTCATTCACACATTTAACCAATATATACTGAGCATCTATTGTTTGTCAGAAAGTGGCTACTGCAGAGGATACAGAAATGAATCAAGAAGCAGATCCTGCCTTCTTGGAGAATCTAATTTAGGAGTAAGAGGACATGTATGTAAGTTACTACAGCACAAAGCAGGAGATGCAAAAAGTGAGAGAATCAAGAACAATAGGTTAAATTCACTCCAGCATTTCTTTTTGCTCGGCCAGAGATATTTTCTTCAATAGCTTATGAATCATCCCATCAACTATGATGAAAACAACTTTCATAAGGCCACAAGGGATTTTTCTCTTGTTCCTAGAAGAGCTTTCAGTGTCATGCTGATGCCCATCTTGAGCAGAGAACAAAGACAGACTCATCCTATGCCATGTTTTTTCTTCCTCATTAATTCAGGCTGAGTTCCCACTCCAAATGGGATTTAATAACTTTCCTTTCCATCAGCAACAAGGACTCCTGTTTTCATGATTTCTGTAAATTAGGAATCAATACGTTTGATCCTGGGGTTTCGCCAAGGTGTCTGTAAACTCCAGCTTCCTCTGACTTTCCTGAAATGTGATTTCTGGGTCCATTGTTTACATGGGCTTATCAGCCGTGCAAACACATCTGGGGAGAAGACAAACACTCACTAAGGAACTGCTTTATCTCTAGTTTTCTGCTGGTTCAGCCTTCACATTTCCCATCTGGCCATGCAGGGTGCTGCCTTCCTTGTTAGAATCACAGTGTGCTCCTTGCATCCACTTTCCATATTAAAATAGGAGGGCTAAGAACAATCAGGGCTCTGCGATTCTCCCTCTCAGCTCATCCGTTTTCTCTGTTTACTTATTCATTCACTTATGTATTCATTTATTCAACAAATACTGATTAATCACCTCCCTTTTTATATACTCTGCCTATTCCCAAAAGGATCAGAGGTGGCTTGTGGGATCAAACATAATGCAAAACAGTAGTCAGGGATAAAAACAGAAAGGAAGGAGGAGGTCTTGCCACCAGTTTCAGAGGTGATTGGAATTTGGCCCTGGTTCTATTGCAGCAAAAGACACATTTGTTGCATTTCTGGGTTTTTCTTTCTGTCCAACCAAAACATGCAAATTTGTGTACAAAGTATAACTTTTTCCTGCAACTAAACACATTTATTGAGCATCCACTAGAGTGCTTTGTTCTTTATGCAAATGCCCTTGGAATAAATGAATTAATTCACTGTTTTTCAAATTTTAGGCATTTGCATGCCATCTTTCAAATGTTTGCTTAAATGTATGACTGCTATTTATTTTTTACTTTTCTTTAAATTAACTTTTTACTTAAATTTATTTTTTAATATTTTTCCATAAATGAAATACTTATATCAATTGCTTTAACCAAAAAGTAATGATAAAAATAAATATAATAACCTTGCACTCTAAACAATGATGTCTGCCTAAAACTCTGAGCTGTGGTATCTCCCACAGGGAGATTAGGGAGATTAGAACATGTTATATGTTTAAATCATGCTAGCATCAGACTGAGACAGCCAGTTCTTTTGATTATACTAAAGGAAACCTAAAAAGAATAATATCACTGTAAGGCCCATCACCTTGCTGGGAGCTCGGACACGCCCACCCTCCTCCCCGCCTAGAAACCACATCACCACTTCACGCCCACTTTTGCACTCAGCACGCAAATCTGCACTCAACACTAGCCTCTGCACTCAGCACCTAGCCGACCGTTGAAAAACCCCACCAAAATTTAAAAGAAGCCCCGCTGAAACCTGCCCAATAGCATTTTGCCCCATCCAGGTCCCACTCCCCTTGGGCTGCCCACTCACCAGAAATCCTGCCTACCTGCCAATGGCAGCTTGCCCCTGCCCACGTCCTGCTTCCCCACAACCAATCAGAACACCTCCTCTCCCTATAAAACCCCACGCCCAAGAGGAGTCAAGCGCGACTTCTCCCTCCTCTCCTGTCAGACCGCAGAACCTCAGCCAGGAGCCAATTAAATTTCTTTATTTCAATAACTGGCCTCAGTTGCCTCATTCGAACCTTGCTTGCTTCATTTAAACCTTATAATCACTATAGACATAAGTGTGATTTTATTATCTTTAATTATCCTCCTACATCATCTTATACGACCCAACTTCTTTATACATGTCGGTTCCCTACTTGGGAAATATTGATCAATTAACTGAAGCTGACTTTTGTGAGATAGAATTTCTTTTTGCCTGGAAGATGTGAAAACTCTTTTGACTCTCATACACATTGGGTTTATTTCAGCAAGTAAATTTCAACAACATAAGCCACCTAACCTACTCCCTTTGTAATTCACAAAGGACTGTTGCAAGATGGTTGGCTCCAGAACAGAGCGCGTGTGTCTGTGAAGAGGTAATAGTTCCAATGAGATTTTGGCAGCCTCGCTAAAGTAGCACAGTGAATTATGCTTATTTAACAATATTAGGTTGCTCATTAAGAATGTGCTGTACAGAGAAACATACAATTAATTCATTTGAAGAGTCCTAACAATTCGAAAATGTTTTCTTTCACTTGTTACATGTCTTAGTTTCAAGGTGCTGAGATTTTCTGATAGAGTCTTAAGGGAAAGGTAGCACTAATTACTAAAAAGACGTTTAGTTCACTGATTGTTGAACTGTACAAACACTCCTAATATAATGTAAAAAGTAGCCAAAACCAAACTTTTAATAACTTGATGTAAAGTTCATGGAATACTTTTGTTAACACTTTTTAAATTCCTTTAATATATAGGCTCCTTTTCATTCTTTCTGTGTGTGTGTTTTGATAATTTAGAAGGCTTACACTTCTGTTATAGTAACAATTTTAATTGTTACACTAGTAATAACTATCAGTTCTCTTATTCTTTAAATAGTATCTGTCAACTTTCTGTTATAAATATGATAAACTAAGGCATATTCTCTTTTCCCCAGATCAGTTTACAGTATTATTATTACTAATGTTTACTTTCATTATACTTCTAATACTCAATTTATTATTCTCAGCCATAAAAATGTGAGAAAAATCACTACATACCACCTGTCCTCATTTATCCCTCTCCCCCTTCCAAGTTTTTTCAAGGTTAATAAAACTCATATTCTTCTCTGAAACCATTATCCATGCATTACATTTAGTCTCAGCCCTATAGTTAAAGAGATTCAGTTCTCACCACAGGTCTTTTTTGCTAAGATTTTTGTAACCATATACAGATGGGTTGAAGCTTTCCTCCAATAGATTCTTCAATAAAGACTCTTGGGAAGAGTATTTCCTACATTCTTATATGTTCAAACATGTTTCTCTGTTACCTTTATATGCAATTGATACTTTGGTTGGGTATGAGATTCTTAAGTGACCTCTATTCCTGAGAATTTTGTAAGCAGTGCATCTCCTAAAATCATTTACCTACTTCATCAGGACTTGAACTGCCACCCTTTTAAACTTGCTTTTCTCATTCCTGTATTTGATGTTTACTATATTTATTTTAGTTTCCTTTCTATGGCTTTTCATTTTTGATTTATTTTTGTGTTGGCTTCAGCTTTATCTTTGATTTCTTTCTGTAGACCAAACAATTCTACTATTTTTTCTTCTATATTCTTACATTTCCCTGGATTTTAGAATTCTGACTTGATCTTTGGTTTTATGGTGACTGCTTCATTTGGCAGCTTTGTTGTGTTGTGTAAACAGTGAAACCTTGGTCACAATTTTATCTCCTCCATAGCCATATATTTTTGAGTGTTCATTAATTTTAACTTGTTTTTCTCTTACATTCCTTTATTCCATTGTTCTTTATGGTATTTACCTGTTAAAATGAAAAATTTTATGATGTTTCCTTTGTGATTATTCATCTTTGAATAAGAAGACTCCTTGTTTCTTCTTTCTTTCTTTCTTTTCTTTTCTTTCTTTTTTTTTTTTTGAGACAGAGTCTCACTGTGTTGCCCAGGCTGGAGTGCAGTGGTGTGATCTCAGCTCACTGCAACTTCTGCCTCCTAAGTTCAAGACATTCTCCTGCCTCATCCTCCTGAGTAGCTGGGATTACAGGCACATACCACCATGCCAGGCTAATGTTTGTACTTTTAGTAGAGACAGGGTTTCACCATGTTGGTCAGGCTGGTCTTGATCTCTTGACCTTGTGATCCTCCCACCTCAGGCTTCCAAAGTGCTGGGATTACAGATGTGAGCCACTATGCCCGGCCAAGACCCCTTGTTTCTAAGCCAGTTGTTTTCAGGAGGGTTTTATATAGAAGAAATCATATAACTTTTTTATGAACTAATTTTTTAAGGCCAGGAACAATGGCCACACTTGTTATCTCAGCACTTCTGAGAGACTGAGGCAGTGAGATCACTTGAGACCAGGAGTTTAAGACCAGGTTAGGCAACATGGCCAGACCCCATCTCTACAAAAAATTTTTTTAATTTAAAATTAATTTATTTTCTTAGAACAATCTTAAGTTCACAGCAAAGTTGAGAGGAAGATGCAGAGACTTCCCACATATCCCATCCCCTACACATGCCTGGCCATTCCCATTATCAACATCCCCCTCCAGAGTGGCACATTGTTAAAACTGATGAATCTTCATTGACACATCCTAAGATCCCAATTCTACATTTTACATTAGGATTTGCTCTTGTACATTCTTTGTGTTTGGACAAATGTAAAATGATACGTACGCTATCATTATAGTATCACGAAAAGCATTTTCACTGTCCTAAAAATTCTCTGTGTTCTGCTTGTTCATTCCTTGCCTCTTTCCCCCTTCCCATGGCAACCACTGATATTTTTATTGTCTCCATAGTTTTACCTTTTCTGGAATATCATATAGTTGAAAGTATAAAGTAGTAGCTTCCTTAGATTGGCTTCTTTAACTTAGTAATATGCATGTAAGGTTACATGTATTTTCATGGCCTGATCACTAATTTTTTTTTTAGCTTTGAATAATATTTCATTGTCTACATATACCACAGTTTATTTATTCATTCACGGATGGAAAGAAACCTTGGTTGCCTCCAACTTTTGGCAATTATTAATAAAGCTACTATAAATATCTGTGTGCAGGTTTTTGTATAGACAAAAGTTTTAAATCCCTTTGGATAAATACCAAGAAGCATGATTGTTAAATTATATGGTAATAGTACAATTACTTTTGTAATATATCACCAAACTGTCTTCTAAAGTGTCTGTACCATTTTACATTTCCACCAGTAGTGAAAGAGAGTTTCTGTTAATCCACATTTTTGCCAGCATTTGGTGTTGTCATTCAATGGATTTTGGTCACTTTAATAACTGTGTCATGGTATCCCATTGTTTTAGTTTGCATTTTCCTGATGCCATTTAATGTGGAAAAAAATAAGCATTTTTTCATATGCTTATTTGCCATCTGTACATCTTTTTTGGTAAAGTGTATTAAGATATTTTGTCCATTTGTTAAATTGCTTGCTTGCCTTCTTGTTGATTTTTGAGAGTTCTGTGTATATTTTGGGTAACAGTCTTTTCTCATACATTTCTTGTGTAAATATATCCTCTCAGTTTATGTCTTGTCTTCTCATTCTCTTGATGGTGTCTATTGGAGAGTGGAAGTTTTAAATTTTAATAAAGTCTAGCTTATCAATTACTTCTTTCATGGATTGTGCCTTTAGTGTTTCATCTAGAGAGTCATCACCATACTTGAGGTGATCTAGGTTTTATCCTACATTTTCTAGAAATTTTATAGCTTTACATTTTATATTTAGGTCTCTGATCCATTTTGAGTTAATCTTTGTGAAAGATGTAAGCTCTGTGCCTACTTTATTTATTTATTTTTTTGCATGTGATACGAATGTCCTGTTGCTCCAGCACTATTTCTTGGAAAGACAATCTTTGTTCCATTGTATTATATTTGCTCATTTGTTAAAGATCAGCTGATTGTATATATACATGGGTCTGATGTGGTTCTTTTCTGGTCTCTCCATTCTGTGCTATTGATATGCTTCTCAATTATTTTACTATTACCACATTGTCTTGATTACTGTAGCTTTGAAGTAACTCTTGAAGTTGGTGTCAGTTCTCCCACCTGTTCTCCTTCCATATTCTGTTGTCTATTCTGGATCTTTTTCCTGTCCGTGTAAACTTGGTTTGTTGATAGCCACAAAATGACTTGCCAGGATTTTGATGGTGATTGTATTGAATCTATAGATCAACTTTAGAAGAACTAATATCTTGACACGTTGAGTTTTCCTATCATGAATATCTCTTCTTTTATTTGTTTTTCCTTTGATTTCTTTTATAATTTTTTATAGTTTTTCTCATATAGATCTTATACATATTCTGTTAGGTTTATACAGAAGAATTTGATTTCTAGGGGTGCTAATATATATGGTGTTTCTTGTGTTTTGAATTTCAAATTCCACTTGATCATTGCTGGTATATACAAAGCAATTGACATTTGTATGTTAACTTTGTATCCTGAAACCTTGATGCAATCACTTATTACTTCCAGAGGTGTTTTTGTATATTCTTTAACATTTTCTAAATAATCACGTCATCTGTGAACAAATACTATGATATTCTTTCTTCCGAACCTGTGTATCTTTTATTTTATTCTGTTGTCTTATTGCATTAGCTAGGATTTCTACTATGATGCTGAAATGGATTAGTGAAAGGGAATAACCTTGCCTTGTTCCTGATGTTAATGAGGAAATTTTGAGCTTCTTACTATTAGGAATTATGTTAGCTATAGGTTTTTTGTAGATATTCTTCATCAAGTTGAGGAAGTTTTCCTCTGTTTCTAATTTACTGAGAGGATTTTTCTTATAAATAGGTGTTAAATTTTCTCAAATGATTTTTCTACATCAATTGATATGATGTAGTTTTTCTTATATAGCCTATTGATGTGATCTAGTATATTAATTGATCTTCAAACACTAGCCTTGTATACCTTGGATAAAATCCACTTGTTTGTGGTATATATTTCCCTTTTATACATTGTTAGATTATATTTGCTATTATTTTGTTGAGGAATTTTACATCTATGCTTATAAGAGATATTGATCTATAATCTTTTCATACAATGTTTTTGTCTGATTTTGGTAATAGAGTGCTGGCGTCATGGAATGAGTCAGAAAATATTCCCTCTGTTTCTATCCTCTGAAAAAGATTGTATAGAATGTTTATAATTCCTTCCTTAAATGTCTGGTAGAATTCACCAGTGAACCCATCTGTATCTGAGGCTTTCTTTATGGAAGTTTATTCATTATTGATTCAGTTCCTTTAATAGATATAGGCCTATTAAGATTGTTTCTTCCTGTGTGAGTTTTGGCAGTGTCTTTCAAGAAATTAATCCATTTTATCTAGGTTATCAAATTTGTTAATATAAATTTGTTAATGATAATCTTTTAATGCCCATGGGATCTGTAGTGATATTTCCTGTTTTAATTTTTTGATCCATGGGTGATTTTAGAAGTATGTTGTTTAAACTTCACACATTTTGGGACTTTCTAGTGATTTTTCTGTCAATTGGTGTCTAATTTTATTCCATGGTGATATGACAGCAGATGTATAACTTCTATTCTTTTAAATTAGCTAAGATGTGTTTTGTGGCCCAGAATGTAGTCTGTCTTGGTGAAAATTCTAGGACAGTTTAAGAAAAAATATGTATTCTGCTGTTGTTCAATAAAGTAGTCTATCAATGTCAATTATATTCAGTTAATTGATGGTAATGTTGAATTCAACTGTGTCCTTACTGATTTTCTGCCTGCTGGATATGCCCATTTCAGAGAAAAAGGTGTTGAGGTTTTCAACTATCATAGTGGGTTTATCTATTTTCTCTTGCAATTGTGTCATTTTTTTGCCCCATATAGCTTGATGCTCTCTTGTTAGGTTCATATACATTAAGAATAGGATTGTTACATCTTATAGAAAAATTAATTCATTTGTAATTATGTAATGCCATTTTTTATCCCTAATAACTTTCCTTGCCTTGAAGTCTGTTCTGTCTGAAATTGGTATAGCTATGCCTGCTGTCTTTTTATTAGTGTCAGCATGTATATTTTTCTCCATTTACTTCCACTCAATAGTATCTTTATGTTTATGGTAGACAACATGTAGTTGGGTCTTGTTTTTGTTCCATTCTAGTAATTTCTGTCTTTTAATTGATGCCTTCAGATAACTGACATTAAAAGTGATTATTGATATAGTTGGATTAATATGCACCATATTGGTGACTGTTTTCTATTCATTGCCTGCATTACTCTTCTAATTTTTATCTTTCACTCTTTTATGCCTTTGAGCATTTTATATAATTTCATTTTACCTTTCTTAGCATATAAATTATAATTTTCTTATTATTCTTTATGGTGGTTTTCATAAAGTTTGAAATAAATATTTACAACAAATACAAGTCCACTTTTAAATAACGCTATACCTTGGAAAAATACAACCATCCTAGCTTAAATCAAGGGGAATTAGATACCCTAAACAGACCAAGAACAAGCAGTAAGATTGAAATGGTAATTTTAAAATTACCCACAAAAAAAGTCCAGGACCAGATTGATTCATAGCAGAATTCTACAAGACATTCAAAGAAGAATTGGTACCAGTCTTTCTCGCACTATTCCATGAGATAGAGAAAGAAGGAACCCTCCCTAATTCATTCTATAAAGCCAGCATTACCCTAATACCAAGACCAGGAAAGGACATAATCAAAAAAACAAAACTATAGATTGATATCCCTGATGAACACAGATACTAAAATCCTTAACAAAATACTAGCTAACCGAATCCAACAACATATCAAAAAGATGATCCACCATGATCAAGTGAGTTTCATACCAGGGATGCAGGGATGGTTTAACATATGCAAGTCAATAAATGTGATACACCACATAAACAGAATTAAAAAGAAAAATCACACGATCATCTCAATAGATGCAGAAAAAGCATTCAACAAAGTTTAGCATCCCTTTATAATTGAAACTCTCAGCAAAATTGGCATACAAAGGACATACCTTGATGTAATAAAAAGCCATCTATGACAAACTCAGAGCCAACATAATACTGAATGGTGAAAAGTTTAAAGCATTTCCTCTGAGAAGTGAAACAAGAAAAGGATGCCCACTCTCACCACTCCTCTACAACATAGTACTGGGAGTCCTAGCCAGAGCAATCAGACAAGAGAAAGAAATAAAGGACTTCCAAATAGTAAAGAGGAAGTCAAACTGTCACTGTTTGTTGATGATATGATCATTTACCTTGAGAACCCTAAAGACTCCTCCAGAAAGTCCCTAAAACTGATACAATAATTCAGCAAACTTTCCAGATACAAGATTAATGTACACAAATCAGAGAATCAAATCAAGAACTCAACCTCTTTCACAATAGCTGAAAAAAAAAAAAAAATACTAGGAATACACCTAACCAAACAGGCAAAAGACCTCTACAAAGGAAACTACAAAATTAATTACACAAGATTAATGTACACAAGCAGAGAATCAAATCAAGAACTCAACCTCTTTCACAATAGCTGAAAAAAAAAAAAAATACTAGGAATACACCTAACCAAACAGGCAAAAGACCTCTACAAAGGAAACTACAAAACACTGCTGACAGAAATCATAGATTACATAAACAAATGGAAACACATCTCATGTTCATGGATAGGTAGAATCTATATTGTGAAAATGAACATACTACCAAAAGCAATCTACAAATTCAATGCAGTCCCCATCAAAATACCACCATCCCTCACAAAGTAGATAAAATAATTTTAAAATTTATATAAAACCAAAAAAGAGCCCACATAGTCAAAGCAAGACAAAGCAAAAAGAACAAGTCTGGAGGTTGCATCATACTACTTGATTTCAAACTATACTATAAGGCCATAGTCACCAAAACAGCATAATAGTGGCATAAAAACAGACACATAGACCAATGGAACACAATAGAGAACCTAGAAATAAACCAAAATACTTAGAGCCAACTGATCTTCAACAAAGCAAACAAAAACATAAAATGGGGAAAGGACACCCTTTTCAACAAATGGTGCTGGGATAATTTGCTAGCCACATGTAGGAGAATAAAACTGGATCCTCATCTGTCACCTTATACAAAAATCAACTCAAGATGGATTAAGGACTGAAATCTAAGACCTGGAACTATAAAAGTTCTAGAAGATAACATTGGAAAAGCCTTTTTAGACATTGGCTTAGGCAAGGATTTCATGACCAAGAATCCAAAAGCAAATACAATAAAAATAAAGATAAGTAGCTGGGACTTAATTAAACTAAAAAACTTGCTCTGCAAAAGCAGCAGTCAGCAGAGTAAACAGACAACACAAAGAGTGGGAGAAAATCTTCACAATTTATACATCTGACAAAAAACTAACGTCCAGAATCTACAGTGAACTCAAATCAGTAAGAAAAAAACAATCCCATTAAAATGTGGGCTAAGGACATGAATGGACAATTGTTAAAAGAAGATAAACAAATGGCCAACATTTGTATATTATTAGTAATGTTGATCAAAAATGATCAAATTTCTAATAATCAGGGAAATGTAATTTTTAAAAAAATATATATTTAATTGTACTTTAGGTTCTGGGGTACATGTGCAGAACATGCAGGATTGTTGCATAGGTACCTACATGGCAATGTGGTTTGCTGCCTCCATCCCCCCATTACCTATATCTGGCAATTCTCCCCATGTTATCCCTCCCCAACCTCCCTACCCCCCATCCCTCCCCTATAACCCCTCAACAGATGCTCAGTGTTTGATGCTCCCCTCCCTCTGTCCGTGTGTTCTGATTGTTCAACACCCACCTATGAGTGAGAACATGCAGTGTTTGATTTTCTGTTCTTGTGTCACTTTGCTGAGAATGATGGTTTCCAGATTCATCCATATCCCTACCAAGGACACAAACTCATTGTTTACTATGGCTGCATAGTATTCCATGGTGTATATGTGCCATATTTTCCTTGTCCAGTCTATCATTGATGGACACTTGGGTCGGTTCCAGGTCTTTGCTATTGTAAGCAGTGCCACAATGAACATATCAATGCATGTGTCTTTATAATAGAACAATTTATAATTATTTGGGTATATATCCAGTGATAGGATTGCTGGGTCAAATGGAATTTCTATTTCTAGGTCCTTGAGGAATCGCCACACTGTCTTCCACAATGGTTGAACTAATTTATACTCCCACCAACAGTGTAAAAGTGTTCCTATTTCTCCACATCATCTACAGCATCTGTTGTCTCCAGATTTCTTAATGATCATCATTCTAACTGGTGTGAGATGCTATCTCAAGGTGGTTTTGATATGCATTTCTCTAATGACCAGTGATGATGAGTATTTTTTTATGTGTTTGTTGGACTCATAAATGTCTTCTTTTGAAAAGTGTCTGTTCATATCCTTTGCCCACTTTCAAATGGGTTTGTTCGTTTTTTTCTTGTAAATCTGTTTTAGTTCTTTGTAGATTCTGCATATTAGCCCCTTGTCAGATGGGTAGATAGCAAAATTTTTTTCCCATTCTGTTGGTTGCTGGTACACTCTAATGATTGTTTCTTTTGCTGTACAGAAGCTCTGGAGTTGAATTAGATCCCATTTCTCTATTTTGGCTTTTGTTGCCATTGCTTTTGGTGTTTTAGTCATGAAGTCCTTGCCTATGCCTATGTCCTGAATGGTTTTGCCTAGGTTTTCTTCTAGGATTTTTATGGTATTAGGTCTTATGTTTAAGTCTTTAATCCATCTGGAGTTAATTTTAGTGTAAGGTATCAGGAAGGAGTCCAGTTTCTGCTTTCTGCACATGGCTAGCCAGTTTTCCCAGCACCATTTATTAAACAGGGAATCCTTCCCCAATTGCTTGTTTTTGTCAGGTTTGTCAAAGATCAGATGGTTGCAGATGTGTGGTATTGCCTCTGAGGCCTCTGTTCTGTTCCATTGGTCTATATCTCTGTTTTGATACCAGTACCATGCTGTTTTGATTACTGTAGCCTTGCAGTATAGTTTGAAGTCAGGTAGCGAGATGCCTCCAGCTTCGTTCTTTTGCTTAGGATTGTCTTGGCTATGTGGGCTCTCTTTTGGTTCCATATGAAGTTTAAGGTGATTGTTTCCAGTTCTGTGAAGAGGGTCATAGGCAGCTTGATGGGGATAGCATTGAATCTGTAAATTCCTTTTGGCAGTGTGGCCATTTTCACAATATTGATTCTTCCTAACCATGAGCATGGAACGTTTTTCCATCTGTTTGTGTCCTCTCTTATTTCCTTGGGTAGTGATTTGTAGTTCTCCTCGAAGAGGCCCTTTACATCCTTTGTTAGTTGTATTCCTAGGTATTTTATTCTCTTTGTAGCAATTATGAATGGCAGTTCATTCTTATTTGGCTCTCTTTAAGTCTGTTATTGGTGTATAGGAATGCTTGTGATTTCTGCACATTGATTTTGTATCCTGAGACTTTGCTTATCAGTTTCAGGATATTTTGGGCTGAGACAATGGGGTCTTTTACATACACAATCATCCCATCTGCAAATAGAGACAATTTGATTTCCTCCTTTCCTAATTGAATACCCTTTATTTCTTTTTCTTGCCTGATTACTCTGGCTAGAACTTCCAATACTATATTGAATAGGAGTGGTGAGAGAAGGCATCTTCATCTAGTGCCAGATTTCAAAGGGAATTATTCCAGTTTTTGCCCATTTAGTATGATATTGGCTGTGGGTTTGTCATAAATAGCTTTTATTATTTTGAGATACGTTCCATTGATACTTAGTTTATTGAGAGATTAAAAAACAGCAAAAAGGGCTGTTGAATTTCGTTGAAGGCCTTCTCTGCATTTATTGAGATAATGATGTGTTTTTCATCTTTGGTTCTGTTTATGTGGTGCATTACATTTATAGACTTGCGTATGTTGAACCAGCCTTGCATCCCTGGGATGAAGCCTACTTGATCATGATGGATAAGCTTTTTGATGTGCTGTTGCAATCAGTTTGCCAGTATTTTATTGAAAATTTTTGCATCTATGTTCATCATGGTTATTGGCCTAAAGTTGTCTTTTCTTGTTGAATCTCTGCCAGGTTTTGGTATCAGGATGATGTTGGTCTCATAAAATGATTTGGGAAGGATTCCTTCTTTTTGTATTGTTTGGAATAGTTTCAGAAGGAATGGTACCAGCTCCTCTTTGTATGTCTGGTAGAATTCGGCCGTGAACCCATCTGGATCTGGGCTTTTTTTAGTTGGTAGACTATTAATTCCTCCCTCAACTTCAGCCCTTGTTATTGGTCTATTCAGGGTTTTGACTTCTTCCTGGTTTTGGCTTGGGAGGATGCAAGTGTCCAGGAATTTATCCATTTCTTCCAGGTTTACTGGTTTATGCACAAAGAATTGTTCATAGTAATCTCTGATGGTAGTTTGTATTTCTGTGGATTCTGTGGTGATATCCCCTTTATTTTTTTTTTTTTTGTTATTGCATCTATTTGATTCTTCTCTCTTTTCTTTTTTATTAATCTGGCTAGTGGTCTATTTTGTTGATCTTTTTCAAAAAACCAGCTCCTGGATTTACTGATATTTTGAAGGGTTTTTTTGTGTCTCTATCTCCTTCAATTCTGCTCTGATCTTAGTTTTTTGTTTTCTTTTTTGTCTTCTGCTGGCTTTTGAGTTTTTTTGATCTTGCTCCTCTAGATCTTTCAATTTTGATGATAAGGTGTCAATTTTAGATCTTTCCTTGCTTCTCATGTGGGCATTTATTTCTATGAATTTTCCTCTAGACACTGCTTTAAATGTGTCCCAGAGATTCTGGTATGTTGTGTCTTCGTTCTCCTTGGTTTTGAAGAACATCTTTATTTCTGCCTTCATTTCATTGTTTATCCAGTTAATATTCAAGAGCCAGTTGTTCAGTTTCCATGAAGTTGTGCGATTCTGAGTTAGTTTCTTAATCCTGAGTTCTAATTTGATTGTACTGTGGTCTGAGAGACTGTTTGTTATGATTTCCATTCTCTTGCCTTTGCTGAGGAGTGATTTACTTCCAATATGTGATTAGTTTTAGAGTAGGTCTGATGTGGTGCTGAGAAGAATGTATATTCTGTGGATTTGTGGTTGAGAGTTCTGTAGATGTCTATTAGGTTTGCTTGGTCCAGATCTGAGTTCCAGTCCTGGATATCCTTGTTAATTTTCTGTCTCATTGATCTGTCTAATATTGACAGTGGAGTGTTAAAGTCTCCTGCTATTATTGTGTGGGAGTCTAGGTCTCTTTGTAGGTCGTTAAGAACTTGCTTTATGTATCTGGCTGCTAATGTATTGGGAGCATATATATTCAGGATCATTAGCTCTTCTTGTTGCATTGATCCTTTTATCATTATGTAATGTACCTTACTTGTCTCTTTTGATCTTTGTTGGTTTAAAGTCAATTTTATAAGAGACTAGGATTGCAACTCCAGCTTTTTTTTTTTTTTTTTGCTTTCCATTTGCTTGGTAAATCTTCCTCCATCCCTTTATTTTGAGCCTATGTTACTTCATTGTTTTGATGTTCTTTACCATTTGGTACATTTTTGGAGTGACTGGTACTGGTTGTTATTTTCCATGTTTAGTGCTTCTTTCAGGAGCTCTTGTAAGGCAGGCCTAGTGGTGATGAAATCTCTCAGCAATTGCTTGTTCATAAAGGATTTTATTTCTCCTTTGCTTATGAAGCTTAGGTTGTCTGGATATGAAATTCTAGGTTGAAAGTTCTTTTCTTTAAGGATGTTGAATATTGGCCCCCACTCTCTTCTGTCTTGTAGGGTTTCTGCCAAGAGATCCACTGTGAGTCTGATGGACTTCCCTTTGTGGGTAACCTGACCTTTCTCTCTGGCTGCCCTTAGCATTTTCTCCTTCATTTCAACCCTGGTGAATCTGATGATTATGTGCCTTGGGGTTGCTCTTCTTGAGGAATATCTTTGTGGTGTTCTCTGTATTTCCTGGACTTGAATATTGGCCTGCCTTGCTAGGTTGGGGAAGTTCTCATGGATAATATCCTGAAGAGTGTTTTCCAGCTTGGATTCATTCTCTCTGTCACATTCAGGTACACCTATCAAATGTAGATTAGGTCTTTTCACATAATCCCGTATTTCTTGGAGGCTTTGTTCATTTCATTTTACTCTTTTTTCTCTAATCTTGCCTTTTCATTTTATTTCATTGAGTTTATCTTTGGTCTCTGATATCCTTTCTTCTGCTTGAATGATTCGGCTATTGAAACTTGTGTATGTTTCACGAAGTTCTTGTGTTGTGTTTTTCAGCTCCATCAGGTCATTTATATTCTTCTCTAAGCTGTTTATTCTCATTAGCATTTCATTAAACGTTTTTTCAAGGTTTTTAGTTTCTTTGCATTGGGTTAGAACATGTTCTTTTAGCTCAGAAGTTTGTTATTACCCACCTTCTGAAACCTGTTTCTGTTAATTCATCAGACTCATTCTCTATGCAGCTTTGTTCCTTTCCTGGTGAGGAGTTGTGATCCCTTGGAGGAGAGGTGTTTTCATCCTTTTTGTACTGATTTCTTCCTATCTTTGTGGATTTATCTACCTGTAGTCTTTGTAGTTAGTGACTTTCAGATGGGGGTCTCTGAGTGGATGTCCTTTTTGTTGATGATGAAGTTATTTCTTTCTGTTTTTTAGTTTTCTTTCTAACAGTCAGGCCCCTCTCCTGTAGGGTTGCTGGAGGTCCACTCCAGATGCTGCTTGCCTGGGGATCACCTGCAGTGGCTGCAGAACAGTAAGGGTTTCTGCCTGTTTCTTCTTCTGTTATGTTAGTCCCAGAAGGATACCTACCAGATGTCAGCCTGAGTTCTTTATGAGTTGTCTTTTTGGATATATGGGGGTCAGGGAGACAGTCATCTTCTTATAGGACCTCACATGCTGAGCTTTGAGCTCCATTGTTCTGTTCAGAGCTGCTTGGCAGGTATGTTTAAGTCTGTTGCAGTGGAACTCATAACCACCTTTCTTCCCAGATTCTCTTCCTTGGAAGGTGGGCCTTTATTTTTAAGTTCCTGAAGTGCTGCTGCCTTTTTTCAGAGATGCCCTGCCTAGCTAGGAGGTAGCCTAGTCACAGTCTGCGAACAGAAGCTTTGCTGAGCTGCCATGGGTTCTGTCCAGCTGCTGTGTGAATTTCCTTGTGGTTTTGTTTATAGAAGTATAGTTAGAACTGCCTCAGTAATGGCAGTCTGCCTCAGTAATGGCATGTGCCTCAGTAATGGTGGACTGCCTCTGTTATGGCAGACTGCCTTAGTAATGGTGGATTGCCTCGCTAATGGCAGATTGCCTCTGTAGTGGTGTACTGCCTCGCTAATGGCAGATGCCCTTCCCCCCACAAAGTTGAACCGTCCTGGGTCCAGCTGCATTTGCTGTGAAAGTCTCAATCCAGAGTGTTTCAGATTGCTGGTCTTTGTGGGGGTGGGACCCACTGAGCCAGATAACCTGGATCCCTGTTGCAGCCCCCTTTTTTTCAGTTGAATGGACAGCTCTGTCTCCCAGGCATTCCAGCTACCAGTTGAAATGGATGCCCAGATTTTTGTGAGTTTTTGTACAGAGACCCGCTGCACCAGCTGAAACAGTCATGCTGGAAACTTGTGGTGCTTTTTAGCCCAGGAATCTCCTGGTCTGTGGGCAGTAATAACTTGTTTGGAAATGCAGTGATCACTCACCCTCCACATTGTTCTCACTAGGATCCACACTCCAGAGCTGTTCCTATTTGGCCATCTTTGATCAGCCTATTGGGAAATGCAAATTGAAACCACAGTGTGATGCCACCTTACTCCAGCAAGAATGGCCATAATCAAAGAATCAAAATAGTAGATGTTGGCATGGATGTGGTGATCAGGGAAAACTTCTACATTGCTGGTGGGAATTTAAACTAGTACAGCCACTGTGGAAAACAGTGTGGAGATTCCTTAAAGAACTAAAAGTAGAACTACCATTTGATTCAGCAATCCCACTACTGGGTATCTACCCAGAGGAAAAGAAGTCATTATATAAAAAAGATACTTGCAGACACATGTGTATGGCAGCACAATTCACGATTACAAAATTGTGAAACAAACACAAATGCCCATTAATCAATGAGTGAATTAATATGTGTGTGTGTGTGTGTGTTTATGTGTGTGAGAGATGGAATACTACCTAGCCATTAAAAGGGAATGAATTAACGGCACTTGCAGTGACTTGAATGAGATTGGAGACTATTATTTTAAGCGAGGTAACTCAGTAATGGAAAACCTATGTTTTCCATTCATCCTATGTTCTCACTGATACGTGGGAGCTAAGCTATAAGGACAAAAAGGCATAAGAATGATACAATGGACTTTGGAAACTTGGAAGGAAAAATAGATAGTGGGTGAGGGATAAAAGACTATGAATATGGTGCAGTGTATACTGATGAGGTGATGAGTGCACCAAAATCTCACAAATCACTGCTAAAGAACCTATGTAACCAAATACCACCTGTACTCAAATAACCTATAGAAAAAATTTTTTAAAAAACTATATCTCTTCAAGGGTAATGTGAGTACATTATAATAAATTAATTAATGAGTAAAAATAACCCCAATTCCCTCTCTTCTGTCCTTGCTGTCATTCCTTTCACTTATATATAAATGTATATGTATATATACTCATTTGTATGGAATAAAACATATTGCATCTTTATTTTGAGCAAACTGTTATCTGTTAGATAAATTAAAGTAAGAAAAATGCAAGTTTTAATTTTACCTTACTTATTCTTTCTTTGATGCTCTTCCTTTCTCTATGAAGATTCAAATATCTTATCTGCATTATTTTCCTCCTAAATTACAACACTTCTTATAAGACAGTTCTACTGGCAACAAATTACCTCAATTTTTGTTTAAGAAAGTCTTTATATCTCCTATAGTTTTGAAAAATAATGTCAAAAAGTACAGAATTGTAGGTTCGTGGTTATTTCTTCAACATTTTAAATATTTTACTATCTTATTTACATTGTTTCTGAGGAAAAGTCAGATGTAATTCTTTGCTTCATTCTATACCTACAACATGTTTTTTCCCCTCTGGTTTCTTTCAGAGTTTATTCTTTATCTTTGATTTTATGTAGTTTTAAAAATCATATGCTTTGGTGTAATTGTTTGGCATTTCTCCTGGTTGATTTTTTCTGATCTTTCTGGTTTTGTGTCTGACATTAATTTGGGGAAATTCTGTCTGTATTGTTTCAAACATTTATTTCATTCTCTGCTCTTTTCTTTTTCTCCTTCTGGTATTTTCAATATTCATATGTTACACCTTTTTTAGTTGTCCCATCCTTGGATATTCTATACTGGGTTTTTATTTTCAGTCTTTTCTCTTTTTGTTTTTTGGTTTGGGAGGATTTTGTTGTTATGTTTTCAAGCTCAGATTCTTTTCATGACTGGTTCTGCTGCTTGCTCTTTTTCCTCAAATTGTGGGTTTTTCTCTTTTTATTGTTTGTTCTTGCCTTTTAGTATGCCTCGTATTTTTTATAATCATCTTATCTATTATAGCTGAACATGATATACCAGTTAAAAGTAACAGTCACAAATAAGCCTTTAGTGTTGTATTGGTAAAGTATGGGAAGAAGGGAAAGACTCTGTAGTCCTGTGATTCAGTCTGTCTTTAAGTGAGCCTATGCCTCTTTACTGTGAACTTCACAAGTGCTTCTCAGGTAATTTTCTTTCCTGTTACATGGGACAGGATGGCCAGGATGAACTAGAGTTGGGTATTTTTCATCTCCCACGTGGAGGGCTAGAGGGAGCTGGAGTGCCCTGTGACCCCCACCTTTCTTACAGACACAAGAAACATTGATTTTTCAGTTTGTTCTACATTTCATTTAATGTTAGAATGCAGCATTGACTTCTAAGCCCTTTAGATGCAGAATTGGAAACTAGAAGAGTAGGAGGAATCTAAATAAAGGATTTTGTGAACAAATATTCTACAACTTTTTTCCCCCCAACTGAAATAAAAAGGCACTTACAGGACAATTTTTTTTTTTATCTTTGGTACTGTTTCCTAGAAATCAGGCTTTATAAAAATAAGTTTTATGTTTAGCTATACTTAGCTCCTTTTAACCAAACAGGGGTAGGGGTGATATTTGACAGTAGCGAAGGAGATGAATTGCATCATCCAGTTCTCATTCTGATGGGAAAAAATGAGAACAATTACTTATGGTACCTGAATTTACAGTTGAGGTGGGCAGAGTGTGGTAATAATAGCAACTGCAATTTGAGTATTATACCAGTTTATGTGTACACACATACATATATGATGTCAGATGTATAGAGAATTTACATATATTTGTGTATATACATAATTTATAACTACATAAAATAGACATTCTTATGCTTATTTTGCAGATGAAGAAACTAAGTAGCTTTCAAAGTTCAAATATTTCTGCCAAAGGTCGCAGAAGTAAAATTAGAACCAGTTCTGTCCAAATTAATTCCAGTGCATACTTTTCCCCAGTGGTTAATGCAGAATTAAGCCTTGTATTAATTTCTTGGCTTTACTGTTAAATTAATGCAATTAAATAGTTGTAGATTGCATGTGTAAGAATATGCCCTGGCTTCCTCTACTCCTGAGGACCCCAAATCTTGATTTTCTTAATCCGAATAAGTTTAGTGAATTCCACGACCCTCCCACTAAATATTGTTGGAAAGTAAAAGTCATGTCTAACGTGTAAGTCCAATAAATCCTGGTCTTCACCAGTTTTTAAGTCTTATAGGTCATTGCTTTCCCAGAACTTGGGGTAGTATCATGCTATTGATTTGTTTGGGAAAGAAAGACTTTTCTCTATGAGCTTATTATAATCTGACCTTTGATATCAATGTCAGATAGATATAGTTATGTTGTGTGCGTGTGTGTGTGGGTGAGCACGCATGCCTGTGGGTGTAAGAAAAATAAAGACCATATTTTTATATTGGAATATAAGCTTGTTTATGATCATCTGTTCATATGCCTTAGAAATTGGGTTCTTGTTAGAAAGTATGCAAGGTTTTTCTTTCTTAAAGAAAATCACAAACTTCATAGCCGTGGCTTCAGCAAGTAAAATGTTCAATGTATGTGGGGTAAACTGCCTAAAGCTTTATTGTCAGCCTTGTATTGATGTTTACTGGTCTTTAAGTCAAAGAGAAAGAATCAAAGGGATAAAATGAACCATAGGTTTTCTCTGCAATAATAGGCAACTGTTCAAGATATTCAGATTAATCAGGAAGCCACAGAATCCAGGAAAATAGTCAAAAAGGCATTGACTCTTGTGTGCAAAATTAGCCACTACACCACATCACATGTGACAGTTGTCTGACAGCTTCTGTGGATGCAGAAAGGCTGTTGTTTTTTGTACAGGAGCTTCACAGGGCAGACCAGACATAACTGTGCAACCCCTTGCCTTTTGATGCTATGATGCTCAGGATTTTGTTGATTTTCAGAGCTTTTAGTGATATTACTCCTTAGTTCTGTTATGTGATTTGGATAGGCACAGATGTAGAAACTGAGGCTCAAAAAAGTTAGGTAATTTATCCAAGAACATACAGCTAGTACATGATGGAACTAGGACATAAACCTAGATCTGACTGACCTAAGTTTGTATTCCCAGCCATAATACTATACTGCCTCTTGCTTGCAATGAAACATAGCCTTTTTGTCCAGTCTTTCATAAAACGGAAGCCCTTTATTCACATAAATCTCTTGCTACTTTTAATTATTTCAATAGTTTGGCAGAGGGGTGGTACAGATGGTTTTGTTTTTTTTACATGGATACATTCCTTAATGATAATTCAAGATTTTGGTGCACCTGTCACCCAAGCAGTGTATACTATATCCAATATGTAGTCTTTATTCCTCACCCCACTCCCACCCTTCCCCACAAGTCCTCAAAGTCCATTATATCTTTTTCTGTTTTTGTTTTGTTTTGTTTTTGAGACAGAGTTTCACATTTGTTGCCCAGGCTGGAGTGCAATGGCGTGATCTCGGCTCACTGCAACCTCCACCTCCCAGTTTCAAGCAATTCTCCTGCTTCAGCCTCCCAAGTAGCTGGGATTACAGGTATGTACCACCACATCTGGCTAATTTTGTGTTTTTAGTAGACATGGGGTTTCACCATGTCAGCCAGGCTGGTCTTGAACTCTTGACGTCAGGTGATCCACTTGCCTTTGTCTCCCAAAGTGCTGGGATTACAGGTGTGAGCCACTGTACCCAGCCCATTATATCATTCTTATGGCTTTGCATCCTGATAGCTTAGCTCCCAAGTATAAACAAGAACATACAATATTTGGTTTTCTATTCCTGAATTACTTCACTTAGAATAATGGCCTCCAGCTTCATCCAAATTGCTGCAAAGGGCATAATTTTGTTCTGTTTGGGGGCTGGGTAGTATTCCATGGTGTATATATACCACATTTTCTTTACTTGTTGGTTGATGGGCATTTGGGTTGGTTCTGTATTTTCATGATTGCAAATTGTGCTTTTATAAACATATGTGTGCATATGTCATTTTCATATAATGACTTCTTTTCCTTTGGGTAGATACCCAATAGTGGTATTGTGGGATCAAATGGTAGTTCTACGTTTAGTTCTTTAAGGAATCTCCATGCTGTTATCCGTAGTGGTTGTATTAGCTTACATTCCCATCACCAGTGTAGAAGTGTTCCCTTTTCACCACATCCACACCAACATCCATTGTTTTTTGACTTCTTAATTATGGCCATTCTTACAGGAGTAAGGTAATATCACATTGTGATTTTGATTTGTATTTTCCTGATAATTAGTGATGTTAAGCATTTTTTATATGTTTCTTGGCTTTGTGTAATTTCTTTTTTTAATGTATAATTTATTATATATGTATATGTTTCTTAACAATATGTTGTATGATCCAACAACGAAATATACATCCATGAAAATGACAGATATAAAGCAATAAAACATATGAATCTTAGAGATATGTTAAGTGAAAAAGAGAATCAAATCCTTGGACTACATAGAGTATGATACAATTTTTTTGAAGTTCAAAAAGAAAGAAAACTAAAAAATAAGTCACTTTAGGGATACATATGTATTTTAGGTGTTTTTATATGTGAATAAAACTATTAAGAGAACAGGGGGTGGGCAAAGATAGAGGAGCTCAAATAGATAAAATACAATCACCACTAATGTTATTCTTAAGTTAGGTGATGAGTTATTATATTTGATAATTTAATTGCATTCCACATTTACCCTTTTATAATCATCAAAATTACATTTAAATGTAAGTCCAAAATTATGTATAAAGTATTGATAAAATTTATATGTGTATGGTTGTTCCCAATACTATGCTTATTTTATCAAGCAGAGTTCTTGGTTATAGGCAATTCAGGTAGGTTTTAACAACAAAAAAAAACAACCGATTTTATTAAAAGTAATTCTCTGGATCTCTAGGACACCTAGCAAACAAGAATTAGAGGTTACAGGCCAGGCGTGGTGACTCATGCCTATAATCCCAGCACTTTGGGAGGCTGAGGTGGGCAGATCACCTGAGGTCAGAAGTTCCAGACCAGCCTGGCCAACATGGAGAAACCCCATCTTTACTAAAAATACAAAAATTAGCTGGGCGTGGTGGTGGGTACTTGTAATATCTATTTGTGTCCTTTGCCCACTTTTTGATGGGATTGCTTTTTTCTTGCTGATTTGTTTGAGTTCCTTGTAAATTTTGGGTGTTAGTCCTTTGTCAGATGCATAGTTGTGAATATTTTCTCCCACTCTGTGGGCTGCTGATTATTTCATTTGCTTTGCAGAGCTTTCTAGTTCAACTGGGTCCTATTTATTTATTTTTGTTTTTGTTGCATTTGCTTTCGGGTTCTTAGTCATAAATTCTTTGCCTAAGCCAATGTCTAGAAGAATTTTTCCAATGTTATTTTCTAGTATTTTTATGGTTTTAGGTCTTAGATTTAGGCCTTTGATCCATCTCGAGTGGATTTTTATATAATTTAAGAGATCAGAATCCAGTTTTATTCTTCTACATGTGGCTTTTCAGTTGTCCCAGCACCATTTATTGAATAGGTCCTTTCCCCCAACTTTGTATTTGTATATGCTTTGTCATAGACTAGTTGGCTGTAAGTATTTGGGTTTTTTTTCTGGGCTCTCTATACTGTTTCATTCATCTGTGTGCCTATTTTCTTACCAGCACGATGTTGTTTTGGTAACTATAGCCTTAGAGTATAATTTGAAGTCAGGTAATGCGATGCCTCCAGATTTGCATTTTTTGCCTAGTATTGCTTTGGCTATGTGGACTCTTTTTTCGTTCCATACAAATTCTAAGATTGTCTTTCCTAGTTCTGTGAAGAATGATGATGATATTTTGATGGGAATAGTATTGAATGTTTAGATTGCTTTTGGCAGTATGTTAATTTTCACAATATTGATCTACCCATCCATGAGCGATGTTTTTCCATTTGTTTGTGTCACCTATTATTTGTTTCAGCAGTGTTTTGTCATTTTCCTTGCAGAAAGCTTTCACCTCCTTGGTTAGGTATATTCTTAAGTATTCTATTTTATTTTTATTTTTTGCAGCTGTTATAAAAGGGATTGAGTTTTTTATTTGATTCTTAGTTTGATTGCTGTTGATGTATAGCAGTGTTGCTGATTTGTGTTCATTGATTTTGTATCCTGAGAATTTACTAACTATCAGGTCTAGGAGCTTTTTGGTTATATCTTTAGGGTTTTCTACATAGAGAATCATATCATCAATAAATGGCAACAGTTTTACTTCCTATTTTCCAATTTGGATACTTTTTATTTTTTTCTCATCTGATTGCTCTGTCTAGAACTTCCAGTACTATGTTGAATAGAAGTAATAAAAGTGAGCATCCTTGTCTTGTTCTAGTTCTCAGGGAAAATGCTTTCTACTTTTCTTCATTCAGTATGATGCTGGTCGTGGGTTTGTCATAGATGGCTTTTATTACTTTGAGGTATGTCCTTTCTATGCCAATTTTATTGAGGGTTTTTTTCTTTATCGTAGAGGAATGGTGGATTTTATAAAATGCTTTTTCTGTGTTTATTGAGATGATCATATAATTTTTGTTTTCAATTGTCTTTATGTAATGTATCACTTTTACTGACTTGCATATGTTAAACTATCCCTGCATGACTGGTATGAAACACACTTGATCATGATGTAATATGCTGTTGGATTTGGTTAGTTAGTGTTTTGTTGAGGGTTTTTGCATCTATGTTCATCAGGGATATTGGTCTGTAGTTTTCTTATTTTTTATGTCTTTTCTTGTTTTGGTATTAGGGTAATACATATCTTATAGATGATTTAGGGAGGAGTCCCTCTATATCTTTTTTAATAGTCTCCATGGGATTGCTACCAATTCTTCTTTGAATGTCTGACATAATTCAACCGTGAATCCGTCTGATTCTGCACTTATTTTTGATTGGCAATTTGTTTTATTACTGATTTAATCTCTTTGCTTGAATTGGTCTGTCAAGGGTTTCTATTTCTTCCTGATTTAATCTAGGAGGATTGCATTTTTCCAGGAATTTATCCATCTCCTCTATAGTTTCTAGTTTGTGTGCATAAAGGTATTCATAGTAGTGTGAATGCTGTTTTGTATTTCTGTGATATCAGTAGTAATAGCTCCAGTTTCATTTCTAATTGAGCTTATTTAGATCTTTTCTCTTCTTAGTTAATCTTGCTAATGGTCTACCAATTTTGTTTATCTTTTCAAAGAAATCACTTTTTGTTTCATTTACCTTTTGTATTTTGTTTGTTTGTTTCAATTTCATTTAGCTCTCTGATCTTTGTTCTTTTCTGCTGGATTTGGATTTGGTTTTTTCTTGTTCCTCTAGTTTATTGAGGTGAGAGATTAGGTTGTCTATTTGTGCTTTTTCACTTTTTGATTTGGGCTTTAATGCTATGAACTATCCTCTTAGTGCAGCTTTTGCTGTATCCCAGAGGTTTTGATAAGTTGTGTCTCTTGTTACTTTTTAACACATGCCCCTTCCTCTAGTTGAGTTTTAATTTTATTGTCTTATATTCCATCTTTCACTTCTTTGGTTTTGCCATTTCTCCCAACTTTTTTTTTACTTTTTCTCTTCCCTTTCACTTTTCTGTGTTGTAACCATTATCTGGGTCCTCGGACAGTCATTCTATTAGCAGGCTGTTATTAGGCAATTGCTGATTGATTATTATCCTTGTCTTCCATAAACTCATTGGCTAGTAGGAGCATCAGATATAGGGAAGGAATTCCATCCCATAATGGAAGTAGCTGAAAAAGCTTAAAGTGAACCTGTTGCAATACCTGAGGCTCAAATAAGCATCAGTAGAATTAGATTTCTAATCACTTTATAAAATTTCATCTCATCTCTTTAGAGGTGAATAATCATATCTGTATATGGTAAATTACAAGCTTCTTGGACATAAAGTAAAGCACTATCTTTATTTTGTAGCACTTTTATTCATAGCTTAGAAATACTTACATAATCAATATTTGATATGTTTTGGCTAACAAGTATGTATAGTTAAGATATGCTTTCTATCCTGTGGACTGTTTCAAGGAATTTTATGTGGCATATGTGTATTAAAAATATGCATATCTATTTCTGCAAGTATGATTCCAAATATATTAGAAGGTTATTATGGTAAAGAATAAAGATTGATAAAGTATTTGAATAGGAACTGGAAATTTAAGGATCAAGATTAAGAGCTGCTGATGGATTATGTCATTTGATAAAATCCTCTCTCAAGATAGAAGTAACAATTTCTGCCTTATTGACTCCATATAATTATTATGTTAAGCCAATTATGTTAGTGACATGAAAGGCTTTATAAAGACTACTGTATACCATTGATTCTCAAAGTAAGGGCCGAGGACCCCACAAGGTTCTTATATCAGTCACAGTTTAACCAGAGAAACAAAACCTGTAGGAGCTATTAATGAATATATTTATTGCAATAAATTGACTTACATGATTATGGGGGCTGGTCAGGTAAGTGTGAAATCCACAAGGTAAACCATCAGGAAGGGCAGCTGGAATTATCAAGTAGGAGCTACAGCTACTATCTACAGATGAACTTTCTTCTTCTTCTTCTTCACAGAAGACTTAGCTGTGCTTCTAAGGCCTTTTAACAGATTGAATCAGGTCCACTCAGACTATATAAAATAATCTTTCCTGTTTAAAATCAACTGATTATGGACTTTATTCATACCTACAAAATACCTTCATGGCAACATCTAGATAAGTGTTTGGACAACTCATGACTGTAACTTAGTCAAGTTGACACAGAAAACTAACCATCACAATCCCAACATCCTTTCAAGGAGTACACTAATTCCCATTTTACCGATTATGTATGAGGCTGGATATTTTTTCTTGTACTTCAACCAAAACAACACAGCACAAAACATTGAATGCATAAACAGATATGAGAACCTATTTTCTATTAACACAAATATGAAAGAAAAATTCTCACTTTTCGTTTTGGAAAATGTAGTTAACATAAAATATGCCATTTGTTAAGATGTCATAGATGTATTGTCATTTTTAAAGAAATTATTATTTTTAAATATCTAATTTTATGTTTCTAATACGGTATAGATCCACATGAATAAAAACCCATTCTGGGTTCTAAATAATTTTTAAGTGTGTAAAGAAGCCCTGATTTCAAAAGGTGTGAGACCACTATCCAATACAGACAAAGTTTGATTGTGTTATTTCTTATTAATAGAACAAAAACATCAATAATTCTCCTCATATTCAGCATAAATGATTGTGAACGTCTTCTGTTGCACAACATAGACAATGTAAAAATGTTTCCGTACCTTATAAATATCAAAACTATCTAATCCATTTCTCCTCATGCATGGATTTGAACAAAAAATCACAAGCTGCTTTTGTGACCCTTTTATGTGACTTGATCTAATGTTATAAAGTATCTGTTTAAATTTTGGATATAAACATTTCAACATCAGCATTCAGTAATTTTATTTTAAAACTTAACTTTCTTCAGAATTTAGTAAGTTATCCCTGCTAAGTTTCCTTACCCAATGATGAAAATATTTATTTTGGAGACATTTTTATTCATGTGTTATACTAAAAATTAGTAAGCTGATAAAATGAGTAGAAAAGAAAATTATGGTAGTTCTCTATTCTAGTGTGTAAAATAGGAACATCAATTTCTTCCTCACTATTCAGTCACCTTTTGATTAACTAGAAAAATCAAAGGAAAATAGGTCATGGCAAAATCAAAATCATGAGTAAAAATGACCAAAAATGGCCAAAAGATGATACAAAATGCACTTGATAAAAATTAAGCAAAATTACATATTATATTCTGAAACCCAGTATTATCATATAGTATCATCCTGAAGAGCAAAGTAAAGAAGTATGAAAATAATCTTTTAAGATAAAAGTTAAAAACTGAGTTGCTACAGACCTGGCTGATAAATGGCCTAGTGAAGCAGTTTGGGTGACGAATGGGATACTTGTGCCCTGTTCAAAGTGGGTGGCCATTATTCAGCAATGACCAACACTTGACTTGTGGGAATATGTACCCGTCATCAACAGTTTTTTTTTTTTTTTTGACTTATTTCTTGAAAAATATATCGTCATTCTCATGAGAAATCTCCCAATGTTTGAATGTTGCCAGTGAACCTAAAATTTAAGTCTGTGAAGGCTAAACATCTCTGCAGATTGTTACCATTGTGTGATATCTGGTTTCAGAACACTGAATATCACATAAATTACTTTATGACAAAGGACCAAAAAGTTATCCACTAAGTCAACCTGCAGTTGCTGATGTTTTTTACCGGAGTCTGTTCATGCCCCACTCAACATTGTTTAATATAAAGTTTCTTTACTGTTGTTTCATCTTTACCTTCTAAAATTCTTTCAGAAATCAAATTAATTGGTAGAGGAGAGTTGATACTCCTTCAAACTGCTCCTTTCTAAAAATTTGCTTTACGTGTATTTACCTTTCCCCAAGCTTACGTTGGGGAAAGGTCGACAAGACCCATTAAACTTGTCTCGTTTAGTCAGTGAGTCAGTCCTGTAATTATCGTAGCAGATACAATGTGGTGTTTACTGGTTATTCTCTAATTCTACATAGTAGGTATCTTTCAAGATTCTTGTTTTAACACATTTATTAAGATTTAATATTTTCTACTACTTTATACATTTACACATTTGTTTGACTTAGATAATCAAGTTAATTCCCAATAATCAAGAGTTGGCTTTCATTTCATGAGCCAAATTATCCTTAAGTGTACAAAAGTCAAGAACCCTGGGCACACAATTGAATATTTTTGGAAAAATATTTGAGACTGAATACATACTATTGCCCCAAATAAAGATCATCCTCACAAAGGAAATATGGCTTTGTATATGTTTTATATATTTTTTTAGAAATAAAAAGTAATATTTATTCAAAACAAATGAAACAAAAGATGTGTAAGTAAAAATTTACAAGCCATTTCTACTTTTCTGCAACAACTAGAGTTGACATTACAAAACGTATCATTAGATACTATCACTGTGTTCATGAAAATATCCAGTCACACAATGATGCACACATAGGCCATTATTTATAAATGGAGTTGCTCTACACAAGTTGCTTTTTTTGATTAGAATATACTAAAATGTCTCCAAGTTAATAAGCGTAACTGATGGCCATACTAAATTTAGTTATCTAATCACCAGTCACCAGAGTCGGACATACAACCTATTTCCAATGAGCAGTGGGAAACAATCTACTCTAGATATTATAAATTCCAGGTTTCTGAGTTTTTTTTGCTTTTTACTGTGTCTGGAAGATAAATAGTAGCTAGAGTACCAAGGAGTGAGATGAAAGATGTGTTTTAAATATACAGAAGCCTCGGATCAGAATAGACTTAACTAAAATTTAAAGGACATTTGAAGGAGGATTGGGGGAGGAGGGCTTGGCTTTGAGTTTACAGATTCAAGAAAGTGAGGAAATCCCAAACAGAATAAATTCAAAGAAATCTACATGAAGACATTTCATAATTAAACTTCTGAAAGACAAAGACAAAGAAAAAATATTGAAACCAACCAGAAAAAGAATAATGGCTTACCTTAGAGGAAGAATAATTTAAACGACAGGGGATTTCTCATTAAAAATCATGGAGGCCAGAGGGATGTATAAAAATATTTTTAAGTGCTATATAAGAAGTTTCAATCCAAAATTCTATGCCAAGTAAAAATATCCTATAAGGTTCTTAGTTTCTTTACAGTGGGTTACATCATGGAATACTATGCAGCCATAAAAAATGATGAGTTTGTGTCCTTTGTAGGGACATGGATGAATCTGGAAATCATCATCCTCAGCAAACTGACACAAGAACAGAAAATCAAACACCACATGTTCTCACTCATAGGTGAATGTTGAACAATGAAAACACATGGACCCAGGGAGAGCATCACACACTAGGGTCTGTTGGCGGGGACTAGAGGAGGGACAGCGGGGGGTAGGGAGGTTGGGGAGAGATAACATGGGAAAAAATGAGTGCCAGATATAGGTGACCAGTGGATGGAGGCAGCAAACCACATTGCCAGATATGTATCTAAGCAACAATCCTGCATGATCTGCACATGTACCCCAGAACCTAAAGTACATTAAATATATATATATATTAAAAATATATCCTTTAACAATGGATCAATGCTGTGTGTGAAAACAAAATAAAGCGGGGTGGGGGGTGGGAATAAGACTTTCACAAATGAAGAAGAACTAAGAGAATTAGTTGCCAACAGACCTCCTCTAAAAGAAGGCTAAGAGAAGCTCTCAAAACAAAAAGGAAAGACAAAGTAAGTAATCCTGGAACATCAGAAAGGAAAACATAACATGGTAATCTAAAAAACAGCTAAATACAATAGGCTTTTCTTCTTTAAAATTTCTAAATTATGTTTCACTATTGAAGTAAAAATTACAGCACTGTCTCATTTGGTTCTAAATATATGTAGAGGATATTTTTATTAAAATTACATTATCAATTGGGAGGGAGAATGGAAGTAAAGTTTCTGTATTTCACTCAAACTGGCAAAATGATAAAACTATAGATTGTAATAATTCGTGTATATATAATACCTAAAGAGATCATTCAAAAAGCTAAACAAAGAGATACACTCAAAAACACAAAAGCTGAAATGGAATTCTAAAAAATGTTCAAATAACCACAGAAAAGTAAGAAAAAGAAAAAAAAAAGACAAAAACAAAATGGTAATCTTAGTGGCTAACATATTAATAATCACATGAGATGCAAGTGATTAAATATGCCAATTAAAACATAGGGTTTGGGGCCTGGAACCTCACCATGCAGCCTGTCTTTTTTTCTCCAGTTACAGACCCACTGGCAGGTGGAAAATAGATGAGACTCCAAGGAACACAGTTTACATATCAGTAACTTGAGAAGTAAAACTCAAAATGTATTTTTAAAATAAGATTGACAAAGTAGATTTTAAAATTATCAATTACTTGCTTTCTACAAGAAACTCACTTCAAATATAGCAATATAAGCAGGTTAAAAATAAAAGGATGAAAAAGATATGGAAACATTAATCCAAGGAAAACAAAAGTAACTATATTAATATCAGACAAAGTAAACTTCAGAACAAAGTAAATTACCAGAGACAGAGAGAGACATTATATAATGGTCAAAGTGTCAATCCATCAGGGTGACACAATTTTAAATGTATATGCACCAATCAACATAGTTGCAAAGCATGTAAAGCAAAAACCAATATAACTGAAAGGAGGAGGAATAGACAATTCCACAATACTTCTCTCTCAACAATTGATTTTTAAAAATAAATCAACAAGGATATAAAATTTAACAACAATGTCTAATAAGCAATTATAGAATACTCTTCCCCCAAGAAAAGTAGATTATTCCTTCTCTTCAAGTAGCATAAAATATCAGGAAATCATATATTTTGAGCTACAAAACAAATGCTAACAACTTTACAAAAAGTAAAATTGTACAGAGTACATTCTCTGATCATAATCAAATCAAACTAGAAATTATAGAAAGATAAAAATCTACAAACATTTGAAAACTATACACATCTAAATAACTCATAAATAAAACAGCAACTCTCAAGGGAAAAATACTTTGAACTGAACTAAAATGAAAATACAACACAGCAAAATTTATGGGACACAGCTAAAGCAATGCTGAGAGAGATTTATATCACTAAATGCATATGCTAGAAAAGAAAATTTTCTCAATAATCTAAGCTTCCACTTCAGAAAAAGATCAAAATATCCCAAAGCAAGCACAAAAAAGAAAAAATGAAAAAACAAAAATCCCTAAAATTGAAAACAAAAAAATCAACAAAATAAAGAGCTGGTTCTTTTAAAAGATCAATAAATAGAATTAATAGACCTCCAGCAAGACTGGCAAAGAAACAACAGAACAGACAAAATTACCAGTATCAAAAATGAAACCGGAATATCACCGCTGACACAGCAGAATCAAGGGATAATAAGAAAATGATATAGACATCTCTAGACAAAATGGATCAATTCCTTTAAACGCAAACTACCACAACTCAATGAATGCAAAATAGATGTTTTCAATAGCCCTCTATCTGTTAAAGAAACTGCATTTGTTATTTTAAAACTTCCAGAAAAACATCTTCAGATCTAGATTATTTTATTAGCGAATACTACTATTTGTTTAAAGAAAAATTAATTCCAATTCTGTAAATATTTTCCAGAAGATAAAGTAGAAGAGGTTGCTTCTCAAATTGTTTTATGAAGCTAGTATTACCCTAATTTCAAAACCAGGAAAAACAGTATAAAAAATTATAGACCCAAAGCCTTCATAAATATATATGCAAAAGTTATTAATAAAATATTATAATACAGACTTCATCAATAAAAAATGGCCAGGTGGAGTCTATTCCAGGTATGCAAAGCTGGGTCAATAGTTGAAAAATCAATCAATGTAATATACCACATTAACAAGCTAAAGCAGAAAAATCACATGATCATATCAACTAATGCATTAAGTTCAAATGCAAGTAATACAGAAAAAAACTAATTCAACACCCATTCACAATAAAAATACCCTCAGAAAAATAGAAATACGAGAGAACTCCCTAAACTTTAAGAAAACCACGTACATACAATACACAGCTAGCATTATACTTTTTAGTGACAGACTGAATATTTTGCCCGAGACTGAGAACAGGCCAAGGATGTTCACTCTCATCATTTTTATTCAACATAGTCTTAAAAGTTTCAGTAAGTACAATAAAGCAAGAAAATGAAATAATAGGCATACATATTAGAAAGGAAGAAATAACACTATTTCTATTTGCAGGTGACATGATTGTCTTTAAAGAAAATCCAAGGAATCTACAATATACTCCTAAATCTAATGAGAAACTCATCAAAATTGCAGAATACAAGATAAACATACAAAAATCTATTGTATTTTGGTATACTAGCCAGGACATATGTGCAGCAAACAAAACATGTACAGGACTCATATGCTGAAAACTACACAATGCTGATAACATAAATCAAAGAGGACCTACATAGGTGGAGACATACTATTTTCATAGATTGAACTATAGGCCAGGGGAGGGATAGCTTTAGGAGAAATACCTAATGTAGATGACGGTTGATGAGTGCAGCAAACCAGCATGGCATGTGTATACCTGTGTAACAAACCTGCACGTTCTGCATATGTATCCCAGAACATGAAGTATAATAAAAAATGAAAAATAGAAACTACCACCATTAACACTTGCACAACTTGTAGAAGGTAGTCTTAAGATTATGAAATCCCTCCTGGTTGTGCAGTACTGGTGTGAAGGATGGGGATGGGAGCAAAAGCCTCTGTTGACCATTACTTCTTTAATTGACATGTTTGGAGAGCAAGAATATAAAAGCTAGACATGATACACTGTCTAATAATCAGGAATGAAAAGTGATATGGTTAATAAGAATGCAAATACATACAAAAAAGCTAAATTTGCTTAAGTGTAGAAAGATTGCCTGCTGGAAATGGAAACTCTAAGTAAAACTCTGTGAAGTGTGATTTTTTTTTTGTAGTACTTTTTTTTTTAATTGTATTTTAGATTTTGGGGTACATGTGAAGAACATGCAAGATTGTTGCATAGGTACACACATGGCAGTGTGATTTGCTGCCTTCCTCCCCTTCACCTATCTGGCATTTCTCCCCATGATATCTCTCCCTCACTCTCCACCCCCTGCTGTCCCCTCCCCTATTTCCCCCCAACAGACCCCAGTGTGTAGTGCTCCCCTCCCTGTGTCCATGTGTTCTCATTGTTCAACACCCACCTATGAGTGAGAACATGCGGTGTTTGATTTTCTGTTCTTTTGTCACTTTGCTGAGAATGATGGTTTCCAGGTTCATCCATGTCCCTACAAAGGACACGAACTCATCGTTTTCGATGGCTGCATAATATTCCATGGTGTATATGTGCCACATTTTCCCTGTCCAGTCTATCATTGATGGGCATTTAGGTTGGTTTCAGGTCTTTGCTATTGTAAACTGTGCTGCAATGAACATTCATGTGCATGTGTCCTTATGGTAGAACGATTTATAATCCTTTGGATATATACCCAGTAATGGGATTGCTGGGTCAAATGGAATTTCTATTTCTAGATCCTTGAGGAATCGCCACACTGTCTTCCACAATGGTTGAACTAATTTACACTCCCACCAACAGTGTAAAAGTGTTCCTATTTCTCTACATCCTCTCCAGCATCTGTTGTCTCCAGATTTTTTAATGATCGCCATTCTAACTGGTGTGAGATGGTATCTCAATGTAGTTTTGATTTGCATTTCTCTAATGGCCAGTGATGATGAGCATTTTTTCTTATGTTTGTTGGCCTCATGTATGTCTTCTTTTATAAAGTGTCTGTTCATATCCTTCACCCACTTTCGAATGGGCTTGTTTGTTTTTTTCTTGTAAATCTGCTTTAGTTCGTGGTAAATTCTGGATATCAGCCCTTTGTCAGATGGCTAAACTGCAAAAATTTTTTCCCATTCTGTTGGTTGCCAAGTCACTCTAATGACTGTTTCTTTCGCCGTGCAGAAGCTGTGAGTTTGATTAGGCCCCATTTGTCTATTTTGGCTTTTGTTGTCAATGCTTTTTGTGTTTTGGTCATGAAGTCCTTGCCTACGCCTATGTCCTGAATGGTTTTGCCTAGATTTTCTTCTAGGGTTTTGATGGTGTTAGGTCTTATGCTTAATTCTTTAATCCATCTGGAGTTAATTTTAGTGTAAAGTGTCAGGAAGGAGTCCAGTTTCTGCTTTCTGCACATGGCTAGCCAGTTTTCCCAACATCATTTATTAAACAGGGAATCCTTTCCCCATTGCTTGTTTTTATCAGGTTTGTCAAAGATCGGATGGTTGTAGATATGTTGTGTTGCCTCCGAGGCCTCTGTTCTGTTCCATTGGTCTATATCTCTGTTTTGGTACCAGTATCATGCTGTTTTGATTACTGTAGCCTTGTAGTATAGTTTGAATCTGGTAGTATGATGCCTCCCGCTTTGTTCTTTTTGCTTAGAATTGACTTGGCTATGCAGGCTCTCTTTTGGTTCCATATGAAGTTTAAGGTGGTTTTTTCCAGTTCTGTGAAGAAGGTCATTGGTAGCTTGATGGGGATAGCATTGACTCTGTAAATTACTTTGGGGAGTATGGCCATTTTCACGATATTGATTCTTTCTAACCATGAACATGGAATGTTTCTCCATCTGTTTGTGTCCTCTCTTATTTAGTTGAGCAGTGGTTTGTAGTCCTCCTTGAAGAGAAGTGTGATTTTTAAAATGTGATTTATTGGAAAATTTCAGCAGCCATACAAAGGTAGTCCCTTTAATAAAAACTGAACATAGCATTTCTTATCTATTATTTGTTTATTAGGATTCTAATTAGCCATACAGTGTCACTTAATTTCAACACATTTTACAAATAATTTGCCATATATCTGTTAGTATTTACAATTTCTAAGCAGTTTGGAAAATGAACATATTTGAGGACTCTATATTCATTGGTTAGTTCAAAGACCCAAGGGATGCTATAGACACATTTGTTCATAAATTGCATGTGCCTCTGTCTTTACTGGGAAAGTGATTATGGGAAAGAGTTGGTCTTAGGAGAAAGACCAGTAATGGGAAAGATATTGGTCTTAGGAGAAAGAAGATCTGGTTTGAGGTCCCATGTTCACCCCCAAATTCCTCTGTGGCTTTGAGCAGTTGTATTCACTTCTCTTAGCTTCAGCATTCTCCTCCATGGAACAAGGGGGCTGCACTAAATAACCTTCATTTACTCGCTAGTGCAACATTCTGCAGTTTAACCATATCTGTGATTCTAGACCACACTTGTGCCTAGAAACCGTGGGACTGAGTGAAGGGAAGTAAAGGAAGAGAGACTTAAAAGCATTCTTCTCTTTAGCAGATGGAGAACTTTGAAATGCCAATTCACTTTTTTAAAAATTCTAGACTGTTTAAAGCATAGGCAAATTTCATGTTCTTAAAAATTCCTAGCTTGTGTCTTACAGACACAGTGATGCAGACTTTAGATGGTGTGGGTGTTTCTTCTCTTGCAAAATGTTTCCTATGTCCATGTTTCTTCTTGGTAGTCTAATAAGATCTGTAGGTATGTATAAAGATCACAGTGACTCTAACAGCCAACCAAAATCTTACATGAAGGTTTTCATGAAGTTAGATAGGATGTTCACTTCTTTTTAACACCTTTTATTCCTAAGCTTGGTAGTATTCCTTTTTTACTACCCTTAAAATCAACTTGTTGCCTATTCTACCTTCTCTTTCATTTATGGACCCATCAATAATTATCTATCAATACAGCAACTTGCTCATGACATTTAAGCCAATTAGTTGAGCTGTAGGTAACTCAGTAAAAGGATTATACATGAAAATCTCCTTTTAGGGTATGAATCAAAGCTATCAATAAGCCCATTAATAATTCTGATTTTCTGTATTTTTGCAGCACTCACCTAATCTGTAATTATAATATATTGGTCCCACTTTCCTTGTTTTGTATAATCAAACAGTAATCAATACAAACTATGACTACTGCAAAATGAGACTTCTGAAGCTTTGAGGACAAATTCATCATCAGCATGCATATAAAAGTCACTGCAGAGAGTCTTTTCTTTCTTTCTTAAGTGCCCTTGAAACCCAGCAACTGATTTATAGTCCAGGCCCCCAAAGAGGGGGCTGGTTATAAGAGCTGCAAGGTTATAATTGTCTCACACTTAATTACATGCATTACCTTTGTAGACAGACAAAGTCATTTTGTACCATGTGTAGAGAATAAAATCACTATGAATTTTTATATTGCTGGCTCATTGATTCACAGAAAGTAGAAATTTATGCAAGAGCCATGTCTAACAATGTAAATGTTCAGCTAAGTCCAAGAACACTGCCTTCACTGTTCTGGGACTGGGCCTCACATTCACAGACTTGCTATTCTTCTCTTTCACTCTTGGGCCTAGTGAGGCAGCTTATTTTTCCTTTTCCTTTCATTGGTCACAGTTATTTCTTTTCAGTGTGTCGTCTTCTCTAAGTTTCTGAGGGAGTGTTAGCTTGAGGCCTTGCCTTGACATAATCAGATATAATCAGAAAAATGAAAAATGCCATAGGAAAGAGAACTATTTTCGCCAAGGTGTGAGAGAGAAATACCACCACTTTCAAGCACTGTTTTCTTCTACTGGAGCCCGCTCAATAGGGACGTCAGCTTTGCTGGGGTAAGTAAAAGCATCCTGGCCTTACCTATATAATGCGAGGGAGTAACTGCCTCTAGAATCATCAAGTCTAAGTTCTGAATTAGATCCAGGATATAACCACTTTTCTTTACACTGCATTTGGAATTTCATTTGGCTTGCTGGGTGCAAGATCCACATTTCTTTCAACAGAATATTTTATTTTGTGTCAATTGATTTCATTATGATAAGCTGATGGCAAATGCTACTTCCTTACTCAACAGGGCTCGCAGCCTGAATGTGCCTGAATACATTTTATGATAAATAATATATCCTGCAATCATTCAGTGCAGCCCAAGGAAGCAGATGGAGTTACAGCCTTCTTCTCAAAGCAGAAAGAAACTATAGCTTTGAGGAAGAGAATGACATCATTACATGGCTTCCCAATTTCATCTTGATAAACTCTGAAGCTGGCATATTGCAGTAGTTTTCAATGATAGGTGGGAAGTTTGACTTTCCTTTGCGTTCAGAGGAGAAAACTGTTGCTTAAAGAAAAATGTGTTTGCTCCCTAAGTATGAGTTACTCCTTCCAGAAGCAAAAAGAAAGGAAGAAAAAAAGCCTCATGCATGCACAGCTATGATGGACACATTTAGGACAGTCCTGTGTCCTGCTGTTAAGGCTAGGGTGACACTATCCCTAACCCTAAAAGGAAAAGTAATTTTAAAAATAAAAATTATACTGAACTGCTAGTTACTTTGCCTGTAGGAGTCTGTGCATGTGTCTGGTGGAATTTGGTTTTTCTCTGATATTGCCAGGCAATTTTGGCCAAGGTAGGCAGAAGAATTTGAAAACTATGGAGAGGAGCTTGACCTCCAAAAGCTAATCTGGCACTCTGTTACTTTCTTCTTCCACAGTTTCTTCTCTGTTTCCAGATCTTACAAATGTACAGTCAAGAGTGCTTGGCATATTATTCCACTAACAGATGTACTGTTACATTAAGCCATTAATCAGGCAAATCACAGATGTTGTTTTCTTTCTAGATGTTACTATAATTACTCTTGATAACACCTACTGAGTTTGTCATTTCATCCATTGATGACTTTTTAAATATTTCTTGGATAATTCATTTCTTAAAGTCTATTGATATGGATTTAAGAGTTCAGGATCTCTCCTCAGTTTTCACCATGTGTTTTTTAAAGAGTATAACAGTGTAACATCATATATGGGTGGATTAATAAGCTCTTGAGGGACTGAAGGTTGAAACCCACATGCTGAGTTTGCAATTAAATCATACTCCTCTTGTGCTAAAAGATGAGCCTTATCTTTTGAAGAATACAATGCTGATAAGTCCAGTGAAGGAGGCTGCCTTTCAAAAAAATGGAGCTTGAGGAAGGGAATGGAACTTAGTCCAGCTGCTTAGTTTACAGATGATAAAACTAGGACCTAGGGAACTGAAGTCTGTATTACTGAGACAAAAGGATGCCAGAGTCAAAGACTCATGGCACTTAATCCAATGTTGCTGCTGCTTGTTTTGTTTTGAGACAGAGGCTCAGTCTGTCAGCCTGGCTGGAGTGTGGTGGTGCAATCTTGGCTCAATGCAACCTCCGCCTCCTGGGTTCAAGCAATTCTCTTGTCTCAGCCTCCTGAGTAGCTGGGATTACAGATGTGCACCACCACACCTGGCTAATTTTTGTATTTTTTTTTTTTCTTTAGTAGAGATGGAGTATCACCATGTTGGCCAGGCTGATCTTGAACTCCTGACCTCAGGTGATCCACCCACCTTGGCCTCCCAAAATGCTGGGATTACAGGTGTGACACACCATACCCGACCCAGTGTGCTTCTACTCCCACATTCATTCTTCAAACAGCTTCTGCCATGTCAGAAGGGAATGAAAATTTCTTTTGTGACTGAAAGGTAAACTAAAACAGGTTGGATTCCTGAGACTGGTTCTCCCCATTTACCCACTCTCCTTAAAGTACAACTTAGCCAGGAATTCTTAAATTTTGCTTTGAACCTAGGGAGCTCTATCTTTTCTGCTGATTAAATGTTACTGATTTCTCATTTTCTGGTGACATTGTTTTAAAATTCTTTTGACTACAAAATTGAAGCTTCTGGAGCCTTTTCTTCTTTTCATTTTTTTGTAAAATATACTTTTATTAAGAGATGAATAGTCAGAATAGGAATGAGAACAATTTAGTAGAAAAAAAACATAGGCTTTGGAATAAAAGTTGCATATGAATTCCAGTTCTACATCCTATAATTGTGTAACCTTGGCAAGTTACTTCACCTGTCAAATGCTCACATTCAGAGAGAGAGAGAGAGAGAGAGAGAAATTACCTAGTACAATTCAATAACTGGACCACAGAAGACATTTAATAACTACTAGTTACTGCTATGAGTTAGAACCAGAGGAGAGAGAATGTTAATGGTCATGACATTTTTCTGTTTATGTTAAATACTATCTTAAACATCTGGAGAAAAGAAGGAGAATCTCATTTTCTGCTTTCAGTATTAGTGATCACTGGCTGCTGTCGCCAATGCAGGGATCCTTGCAGACAGTTAGCAGCCTGAAAATAAACGTATTATTTGAGAGGAGGTACTTTTATCTCTTAGCTAAAGTTTTTGCAGGTCGCTCTGATATGGTGCAGTATCAATTTGAACTCATTAAATTGAAGAAGTGACACAGGAACACAAGAATACATCGAGTGTTTCTTTGCCTCATCTGCCTAATTAAATAAAAATTCCAGATCTCTTCACTCACAAGCAAGCTCGATGGTGAAATCTTCACACACATGCCACTGTATGTTCTCTACCTCCTCCTCAAGTACACCCCACAGCAGTGGTTCTGAAATGTACTTCCTGGGCTAACTCTATCAGAATTACTCAGGAATTATTAGAAGGGCAAAACCTCAGGCCATACCGCAGATATGCTGAGTCAGAAATGTGGGGATGACTCAAAAACCTGTTTTAAACAGGCCTCCAGGTGATTCTGATGGCATTCCAGAACCTTAACCTGGAGAACATAGCGTTATGTAATGTACTGCAGTGTTTCTCAAAGTGAAGAACAGGTGCCAAGATAGGACCAAAAATGATCTTGGGTAGGACAAAGATGACTTTAGGTGACACTTGCACACCAACATCATAGAAGTGCTGTAAGAACTTATGAATGGAATATAGAATATAGTAGGAACTTGCTACATTCTTATTTCTTCAAGTCTCACTTTGAAGTCAGTTTTCTGTGTGGCCTTCAAAATAGCATTTCTGTTGGGGCTTCAGATTCCTGATTTGTGACATGACAGTAAAGAAGACTTGAAGATTTGAAAGATTCCTTCCAGCTCTTAACTAATATGTACTTACACTTGTGTATTGTATGTATGTATGTTTACATATAGAGTAAATTCTGTATATAAGTCTGGCTTAGGCATAAATAGTTTAATTCCCCAGGCATAAACCTTGAGTGCTTGGGGATAACATTGAAACTAGATGGCTGTGTTGGAAAAATAAAAAATCAAATTATGAGAAATGTGGGCGCTGATGTGCATTTCAGAGCTCAAAGGTAATTTTATTGTATTTTATCATCATCTGTCAAACTTATAGCAATACTGACACGAGAAAATAGATTTTTGCAGATGTTTCTGAGGACAATGGTTTCCATGAGCTGGTGTAAATATATTCAGAGAGACTTGTTCCTACTTAATAACCCGCGTTTTTTCCTTCTAAATTGCTGATGTGTTCACTTATAGCATTTGAAAGGCAGTTTGTCCTTTGCTGTCAAGTGAACTTGACAGAATAATATGAAATTCTGAAAAATTCAATCAAATCTTGTTGCTTCTCAAAGGAATTTCTCGACTACTTATTCTGTTTAAGGAGAAAAAGAGAAGATGGTGTTTCTTTGGTTTTGTACAAAACGCTAACCAAGTTTAATAGCACAGGTTCTAGTTAGCAGTTGCTACATCAAGTTCTCCCTCTCAGTAATCCTGGGGACAGTGCTGACCGAGGTTTGGGGGTTCTTTGGGGAGTAGCAGCAATACATAAGGGGCCACTACAGGACTGCGCTGTTATAAAATCAGAAGCTGTCGTGATCAGCTTATTTATTGCTTACAACATGCTTGTCAATCTGGAGACCTGAAAATGAGAAACGGTGAAACTCGCTTTTCTTCCTTAGACAATAAATGGCTTAGACAATAAAATGGCTTGCGTTGTCTTTTACATAACTGACAGAACCCCAGAAGCTAGATCCACTCAAATATTGGCAATTCTGATGAAATGCCCTGGGGACTATTCAACTTGATTTAGCAGGCACTGAACTGAAAATGACTATGTACAGAGATAATGTGCTTGCAGTCATACAGAAAACAGTTCAAATTACTCTTTAAGCTCCACTATCCTTATCTATAAACTGAGGGTAAAATGTTCCTACCTCACAAGCTTGTCCTGAGAATTAATCACAGAGGTAACGTTGGAAGTAGCCAGAACATCTAAAATTAACTGAGCACTTATTATCTGCCAGGTGCTATTTCAAGGGCTTCACCTGCGTGAGGTCATTTAAGCCTCAATAAATCTCTGAGATAGTTGCTATTATAAGCTCCGTGTTGTGGATGTAGGAACTTACCCCAGAGAAAATGTCACTAACTTGCCAGCCACAATGTGGCAGGAAGAGATAGAGCCAACATGGGAACCCAAAAAGTCTGGCAGCAGATGCTTCTTCTTTAAAGTTTAAAAGCACTTGACAGTATTATCAGCATTTCATATGAGTTAAACCATGTGAAATTACAGATACTTGACCGTTTTTGACATAAAAATAGCAATTTTGTGTGGTAGTACCTAATAAGCACTGGATATGTCTTAGTAGTAGCTGCAGTTGCTACTACTGCTAATAGTGGCAATCATAATATTTATTTTACCCCAGATGGTCACTCATTAAAGTAAGGAATACAGGTGTATTATAGAGTAAAAACTACTAGCTTGGCGATCAGAAGCTGGGTGAACTCTAGGTTTCCATTCTCCCATTCGTAAAATAATGGGATTGGTCTTTTCCAGTTTTATTTGTGAATGGCAGAACCTTAAAAACTACCTATGAGGAAGAACCAGATATTTTTGTCCAATCTATTTTGGACCAGTATCTAGTTCTACCATGAATTACTAGTATATAGTTGATGTCATATACAACTCACCATGTGAGTTTGACAATACCCAAATTGGTACCTAGCCTGCTCAATATGGCAAGTTTACTGAGCACGTGCTTAGATATTGTACTAGAATAAAATTGAGGTACCCATTTCTAAATACCTCCTTTCAATGCCTGTACTTAACTTGCTACAATCCAATAATAAACAGTTGGTGGACTGATGCTGGTTTATGGACTTCCTTTTCCATAGCACTGGAACTCTGTGATGTATATAAATAAATTCTTAAAGGGAATGATTGTGTGTCTGTGTGCCTTTCTTTTAGAAATGTGTTATCTTTGGAGATTAGAAATGAGTATCCACAAAGCAAAAGAATATTTTTGAAAGAAAGACCACAGATGTGTCATAAAAACAATATTACTTGGGGCATTTGTATAAGATAGAGAAAAGAAATTAGTGTGTACCAAAGTTTGTTAGTATGTGTATTTTTAAAATATTTTTATTTAAACAATAATTAATGATCTTTCATGGCATTATGTTTGAAGCACTAGAGAATTAGAGATAAATAGACATGATCACTATCCTCCCACAGCTCACAGTCTACCTAGAGACCCCAGAATATTAGCACATAATTGTAGAACAGTGGCTAATGCTCTGAAGGAAGATGTATTTAATTTGGCTTAGGTGTCACGGGGCGTCTACACTTTCAGGTGTGATTTCTTACATTTTGTTGTTTAGAATGGTTTTACTTTATTTTTTTAAAAACCCTTTTATTCATTTATAACACAATGTGAATGAATATGAAGTTCACAGCTTGATGAACTATAACAAAGTGAACACAACCATGTAGCCGCCACTCAGTCAAGAAATAAAATGTTACCAGCTTTCTAGAGGGTCCTGGCGTGCCTCTTCCCAGTCACCGCCCTCTCTCTTTTCACAAATGTAACCACATTCCTAATTACTAACACCAAGAACTAAGTTTGCCTGTTCTTAAAATCTATGAGTGGAATCACACTGATAGATTCCTTTGTGTCTGGCTCTTTTCCTTAATGTCATGTCTACAGTCATGGTTCCCAAACTGCATGCCAAAGCATCTCAGGGTACCACAGTGTGCTCATAAGGAGACAGCAGGATATGTTTTAAATTTTAGAGTCACATAGCAATAATCGATAACTTTCAGACACTGAATGAATAGCTTATAGTAGTTAAATTTCAACATTAGATTGTGTTATATTTCTTTTAACGGTGTTACAGCTTTTAACACTAGATTTTTAAGATGTACACAAAAGTCAATATGTAAAAAAAATTAAGGTGGCTTAATCCAATTTGATTCCAATATTCAAGAAGCTTTGCTATGCCCAACAGGCACAGAAATCCTATTAGTAATTTCTTGTAGTTACTTAAGAATAAAATCAAAATATCAGTTTTTTTTTTTTTTTTTTTGAGACAGAGTCTTGTTCTGTCGCCAGCCACCAGGCTGGAGTGCAGTGGTGCAATCTCAGCTCACTGCAATCTCCGCCTCCTGAGTTCAAGCAATTCTCCTGCCTCAGCCTCCCGAGTAGCTGGGACTAGAGGCATGCACCACCACACCCAGCTAATTTTTGTATTTTTTAGTAGAGACAGGGTTTCACCATGTTGGCCAGCATGGTCTCGATCTCTTGACCTTGTGATTCGCCCGCCTTGGCCTCCCAAAGTGCTGGGTTTACAGGGGTAATTTATGTGTATTTTTAGCACAGCCACTAAGTTATTAAACGTAAGTATTGCCCAGGGGCAATGTCTCAGTCCCATAATCCCAGCATTTTGGGAGGCCAAGATGAACAGATCACTTGAAGCCAGGAGTTCAAGACCAGCCTGGCCAAATAGTGAAACCCAGTCTCTACTAAAAATACAAAAATTATCAGGTTGTGGTGGTGCACGCTTGTAATCCCAACTACTCAGGAGGCTGAGGCAGAAGAATTGCTTGAACCCAGGAGGCAAGCATTACAGCGAGCCCATAAAGAGCCACTGTACTCCAGCCTGGGCAAAAGACCAAGATTCTTTCTCAAAAAAACAAAGTATTTATTAAGTTATTGGGACCTTACTACTTCATCATCAGAACTATTATGTATTTATTTTGGTGTGGTGGCAGCTGTGAAAAAATTCCTGAGACACTAAGGTAGCTAAGAAAGTTGGAGAAATCTTGTTATGAGATTCATTTGTGTTGCCTCATGCAATAGTCATTTGTTAATTTTCATTTGTGTGTTGTTTTCTATCATGTGAGTACAGCACAATTTATTTACATGTTCTACTCTTGATGGAAATTTGGATTGTTTCCAGTTTGAGGCAATTATGAAGAATGCTCCTCTGAACAGTTTTGAGCATGTATTTTAGCACATGTATATATGTATTTCTGTTGGGTATATATTTAGGAGTAAAATTGCTGAGCTTTAATCGGTATTACTAAACAGTTTTCTAAAGTGATTATTCCAATTTACATTCCCACCACGATTGCTAGAAAGTATCAGTTGTTCCACTCAAAATAACACTTAATATTTTGAATTCTTTTAATCAAGCCATTCTAGTAAATGCAGGTATACATGTATTTTTGTACTTTCTTTTTTAAAAAATTTGTTTATTATACTTTAAGTTTTGGGGAACATGTGCAGAACGTGCAGGTTTGTTATGTAAGTATACATGTGCCATGGCAGTTTGCTTCATCCATCACTCCATCATCTACATTAGGTATTTCTCCCAACACTATCCCTCCCCAATCCCCCCACTTCCTGCTATCCTTCTCCTAGCCTCCCATCCCCTGACAGGCTCCAGTGTGTGATGTTCCCCTGCCTGTGTCCATGTGTTCTCATTATTCAACACCCACTTATGAATGGAAACATGCTGTGTTTGGTTTTCTGTTCTTATGTCAGTTTGCTGAGAATGATGGCTTCCAGCTTAATCCATGTCCCTGCAAAGAACATGAGTTCATCCTTTTTTATGGCTGCATAGTATTCCATTGTGTATATGTGCCACATTTTCTTTATCCAGTCTGTCATTGATGGGCATTTGGGTTGGTTCCAAGTCTTTGCTATTGTGAACAGTAAACAATAAACATATGTGTGCATGTGTCTATATAGTAAAATGATTTATAATCCTTTGGGTATATACCCAGTAATGGGATTGCTGGGTCAAATGTTATTTCTAGTTCTAGATCCTTGAGAAATCACCACACAGTCTTCCACAGTGTTTGAACTAACACTCCCACCAAGAGTGTAAAAATGTTCCCATTTCTCCACATCCTCTCTGGCATCTGTTGTCTCCAGATTTTTTAATGATCGTCATTCTAACTGGCGTGAGATGGTATCTCAATGTGGTTTTGATTTGCATTTCTCTAATGATCAGTGATGATAAGCATTTTTTCATATGTTTGTTGGCTGCACCAATGTCTTCTTTTGAAGTGTCTGTTCATATCTTTGCCCATTTTTTTATGGGGTTGTTTTCTTCTTGTAAATTTTTTTAAGTTCTTGTAGATTCTGGATATTAGTCCTTTGTCAGATGGGTAGATTGCAAAAATGTTTGCCCATTCTGTTGGTTGCTGGTTCACTCTAATGATAATTTCTTTTGCTGTTCAGAAGCTCTTAAGTTTAATTAGATCCCATTGTCTATTTTGGCTTTTGTTGCCATTGCTTTTGGTATTATAGTCATGAAGTCCTTGCCCATGCCTATGTCCTGAATAGTATTTCCTAGGTTTTCTTCCAGGGTTTTTATGGTGTTAGGTCTTATGTTTGAATCTTTAATTCATCTGGAGTTAATTTTTGTATAAGGTGTAAGGAAGGGATCCAGTTTCAGCATTCAACATATGGCTAGCCGGTTTTCCCAACACCATTTATTAAATAGGGAATCCTTTCCCCATTGCTTGTTTTTGTCAAGTTTGTCAAAGATCAGATGATTGTAGTTGTGTGGTGTTCTTTCTGAGGCCTCTATTCTGTTCCACCGGTCTATATCTCTGTTTTGGTACCAGTACCATGCTGTTTTGATTACCGTAGACTTGTAGTATAGTTTGAAGTCAGGTAGTGTGATGCCTCCAACTTTGTTCTTTTTGCTTAGAATTGTCTTGGCTATGCAGGCTCTTTTTTGGTTCCATATGAAGTTTAAAGTGGTTTTTTCCAGTTCTGTGAAGAAGGCCAATGGTAGTTTGATGGGGATAGCTTGAATCTATAAATTACTTTGGGCATATGACCTTTTTCATGATATTGATTCTTCCTAACCATGAACATGGAAAGTTTTTCCATCTGTTTGTGTCCTCTCTTATTTCCTTGAGCAGTGGATTATAGCTCTCCTTGAAGAAGTCCTTCACATCCTTGTTAGTTGTATTTCTAGGTATTTTATTCACTCTGTAGCAATTGTGAATGGGAGTTCACTCATGATTTGACTTTCTGTTAGTCTGTTATTGGTGTATAGGAATGCTTGTGATTTCTGCACATTGATTTTTTATCCTGAGACTTTGCTGAAGTTGCTTATCATCTTAAGGTTATTTGGGGTTGAGAAGATGGGATCTTTTAAATATATAATCATGTCATCTGCAAATAGAGACAATATGACTTCCTCTTTAAATATATAATCATGTCATCTGCAAATAGAGACAATATGACTTCCTCTTTTCCTAACTGAATATGCTTTATTTCTTTTTCTTGCCTGATTGCCCCAGCCAGAACTTCCAATCCTATGTTGAATAGGAGTGGTGAGAGAGGGCATCCTTGTCTTGCACCAGTTTTCAAAGGGAATGCTTCCTGTTTTTGCCAATTCAGTATGATATTGACTGTGGGTTTAATGTCATAAATATCTCTTATTATTTTGAGATACATTCCATTGATGCCTAGTTTATTGAGAGTTTTTAGCATAAAGGGCTGTTGAATTTTGCCAAAGGTCTTCTCTACATCTATTGAGATAAATATGTGGACTTTGTTTTTGGTTCTGTTTATGTGGTGACTTACATTTATAGATTTGTATATGTTGAACAAGACTTGCATTTCCAAGGATGAAGCCAACTTGATCATTATGGAAAAGCTTTTTGATGTGCTGTTGGGTTCAGTTAGTCAGTATTTTGTTGAGGATTTTTGCATCAATGTTTATCTTGGATATTGGCCTGAAATTTTATTTTTTAGTTGTGTCTCTGCCAGATTTTTGTATCAGGATGATATTGGTCTCATAAAATGAGTTAGGGAGGATTCCCTCTTTTTGTATTGTTTAGAATAGTTTCAGAAGGAATGGTACTAGCTCCTCTTTGTATGTCTGGTAGAATTTGACTGTGAACCTGTGTGTTCCTGGACTTTTTTTTGTTGGTAGGCTATTAATTGCTGTCTCAATTTTCAGACCTTGTTATTAGTCTATTTAGGAATTCAACTGCTTCCTGGTTTAGTCTTGGGAGGGTGTAAGTGTCCAGGAATGCCAGGAATGTATCCATTTCTTCTAGATGTACTCAATTATTTGCATAGAGGTGTTTGTAATAGTCTCTGATGGTAGGTTGTATTTCTGTGGGATCAGTGGTGACATCCCCTTTATCATTTTTTATTGCATCTATTCGATTTTTCTCTCTTCTTTTTTTTATCAGTCTGGCTAGCACTGTATCTATTTTGTTGTTCTTTTCAAAAAACCACCTCCTGGATTTATTGATTTTTTGTGTCTCTATCTCCTTCAATTCTGCTCTGATCTTAGTTATTTCTTGTCTTCTGCTAGCTTTTGAATTTTTTTGATCTTGCTCCTCTAGTTCTTTTAATCATGACATCAGGGTGTTGATTTTAGATCTTTCCTTGTTTCTCTTGTGGGCATTTAGTGCTATAAATTTCCCTCTAGACACTGCTTTATTTTATTTTATTTTTTCTTTTTATAATTTATTTATTTTACTTTAGGTGCATATTATATCTGGCATTTTTCCCCATGTTATCCCTCCCCACACCCTTCCCTCCCTCCCCACCCCCATTGTCTCTCCCCTACCCCCTCCAACTGTCCCCTGTGTGTGATGCTCCTCTCTCTGAGTTCACATGGTCTCATTGTTCAACACCCACCTATGAATGAGAACATACGGTGCTTGGCTTTCTCTTCTTGGGTCAGTTTGCTGAGAATGATGGTTTCCAGATTCATCCAAGTCCCTACAAAGGACACGAACTCATTGTTTTTTATGACTGTGTAGTATTCCATGGTGTATATATACCACATTTTCTTTGTCCAGTCTATCATTGACAGGCATTTGGGTTGGTTCCAGGTCTTTGCTATTGTACACAGGGCTGCAATGAACATACGTGTGCATGTAGACACTGCTTTAAATGTATCCCAGAGATTCTGGTATATTGTGTATTCATTCTCATTGGTTTCAAGGAACATGTTTATTTCTGCCTTCATTTCATTTTTTATCTGGTAGTCATTCAGGAGCCAGTTGTTCAGTTTCCATGTAGTTGTGTAGTTTTGAGTGAGTTTCTTAATCCTGAATTCTAATTTGATTGTACTGTGGTCTGAGAAACTGTTATGATTTCCATTCTTTGGCCTTTGCTAAGGAGTGTTTTACTTCCAATTATGTGGTCAGTTTTAGAATAAGTGTGATATGGTGCTGAGAAGAATGTATATTCTGTGGATTTGGGGTGGAGAGTTCTATAGATGTCTATTAGGTCCACTTGATCCAGATCTGAGTTCAAGTCCTGTATATCCTTGTTAATTTTATGTCTCATTGATCTGTCTAATATTGACAGTGGGGTGTTAAAGTCTTCCACTATTATTGTGTGGGAGTCTAAGTCTCTTTGTAGGTCATTAAGAACTTGCTTTTATGTATCTGGGTACTCCTGTATTGGGTGCATATATATTTAGGATAGTTAGCTCTTCTTGTTGCATTAACCCCTTTACCATTATGTAATGCTTTTCTTTGTCTCTTTTGATCTTTGTTGGTTTAAAGGCTGTTTTTCAGAGACTAGGATTACAGCCCCTATTTTTTGTTGTTTTTTTTTTCCTCCATTTGCTTGGTAAATGCTCCTCCATCTTTTATTTTGAGCCTATGTGTGTCTTTGCACGTGAGATGGGTCTCCTGAATACAGCACACTGATGGGTCTTGACTCTTTATCTAATTTGCCAGTCTGTGTATTTTGATTGGGACATTTAGCCCATTTACATCTAAGGTTAATATTGTTATGTATGAATTTGATCCTGCTATTTTGATGCCAGCTGGTTGTTTTGCCCATTAGTTGATGCAGTTTCTTCATGGTGTTGATAGTCTTTACAGTTTGGTCTGTTTTTGCAGTGGCGAAAAAAAAAATTGACCTTCTTCTATTTACATTTGTTGGGTTACATTTGTTCTTTATTTTTTTCTTTATATTCTTGTGAAATATGCTTTAACAATTGGTTTTTAGCCTTTCTCTTTTTCTAATATAGGCATTCAAGGCTATTGTTTCTCTGATCACAGCTTTAGCTGCATCCCATACATTTTGATATGCCATATTTTATCATGTAATTTAAGATATTTTAGAAACTTCCATTATGATTTATTCTTTGGTCCATAGGTTATTTATAAGTTATTGCTTGGTTTTCAAACTAAGGGGCAACTATTTTTTGGTTATCTTTTGGTTACTTATTTCTAGCTTATATCTATTATGGTCTGAAAACAGATTGTCTATGATTTCAACTCTTTGTAATTTTTTGAGACTTGCTTTATGGCTGGCCTGTGACCTATTTTAATAAATATTTCATGAGCACTCGAAATCCTACGTAGGCTGGGCTTATGCCTGTAATCCCAGCACTTTGGGAGGCTGAGGTGGGTGAATCACCTGAGGTCAGGAGTTTGAGACCAGCTGGCCAACATGGTGAAATCCCATCTCTACTAAAAATACAAAAATTAGCCAGGCATGATACCACCTGCTGTTATCCCCGGTACTCAGGAGACTGAGGCATCAGAATTGCTTCCACCCAAGAGGCAGAGGCTGCAGTGAACTGAGAGCTTGTCACTGTACTCCGTCCTGGGCAACATAGCAAGATGCCATCTCAAAAACAAAAAAAAAGAAAAAAAGAAAAGAAATCCTATGTAAAACTAAAAGTACGCAGTCAAATACCCTGTATTAATTGGGTTGTTACTTCTTCCTCTCTCCCCTTTAGTGGGGTTATGTTTTTTATTTGAAATATAGTTGAGTTTATTTATTTTCAACTTGTTTTCAGGTTTTTTTTTCTTCTTCCTATCCTTGTTAATTTTTTTTATTGAATGTATAGAACATTAACCTATTTCTAAATATCAAAACTATACAAAAAGACATGCTGAGAAAAGTGTCACTGCCTCCTGTATTTCTTCTACTTCATTCCCCTACCTCATATGAGCAGCCAATGTTGTTCTCGTTGTTGCCCTCCTGGGTTTTTCTTTGTATAGATAAGTAGATATATACATATTCTCTTATTTCTCCTTCTTTCTTTTATACAAGGTAACATGTAAGCTCCTTTGCAGTTTGCTTTTTTTCACCTAACAATGTATTCCAGAGGTTATTCTACATCAGTTCATGGAGATCTTCCTCAGTCTTTCTTTAAAACTGCATTGTATTCCATTGAATGTATGGGTTATAATTTAATCAATCAGTCTCCTATGCTCAGACATTTTAGTAGTTTCTTTCAGATATTACTTTAATGAGTAGCTTCATGCATATATGTTTGTTTTGCTGGGGATATATTTTTAGGATACACCTAGAAGTGGGCTGTTGAGGTAAATAGCAGATGGATGTGTAGTTTTATTAATTGATGCCACATCTCCCTCAGTAAGGATTTTGCATTCCGACCATTCTGTATGCCTACCAGCAATTCATGTTTTCCACAGCCCTGTGAACAAAATATATTGTCAAGCTTTGAATTTTTGCAATCTGATAAGTGAGAAATAATATCTCAGTGAATTTTAAATTGTAGTTATCTTAATGCGAATTACCTTTAATAGCTTTTTATATGTTCAAGGCCCATGCTTATATTATTTTATAAATTGCCTTTCCATTTCTTTTTTTCATTTTTCTATAGAATGATTATTTCTCCTTCAAGTGTTAAGAGTTTTTTGTACACCAGGGATACTGGCCCTTTGTTTCTAGAGTATATGTTATAAATGCTTTTTTCTAGTTTGTCATTTGTCTTTTAACTTTGCTTCTGGTATTTTTGCCATATGTAGTTAGTTTATTAATCTTCTATTACATCTGGACTTTTTAGTATCAGCTAAAAACTTTTGCATAAACCTAGAATATAGAGGAACTCACCCATATTTTCTTCCATTAAAGTTACATTATTTTACATTTATAATTCTGATTCATTTAAAGTATTTTCTTGTATATAACATGAGGAAGGGATCTACTTTTTTATTTGTGAATAATGGTTATCCAGTTGCCCAACATCATGTATTTAAAAGATCAACTTTTCCTTAGTGATTTGAGATAAAATCTTTTTAATATACCAAATTTTTATAGATTTCTTTTCTATTCCATTGGTCTGTTTATATGCTCATGAGCCAGTACCACACTGTTTTAATTACAGAGTCTTTACAGTGTTAATATCAACAGGACTAGACCCCCTTCATAGATCTTCCTAGTCACTGTTTTCCTACCTATTCTTAAGTATTTATTTTTCCATATGAACTTTTGTCCCAATATATCTAACTTGATATAAAGCTTGTCAATATTTTCTTGGGTGAATCTATAAATTAACATAATTAACAGATCTTAAAATAAGGAAGAATGATATCTTTATTATGTTGAGACATCCTAAACAAGAACAAGAGCCATCTTTCCACTTGCTCAAATCTACTTTTGCATCTTTCAGAGATATTTATAATTTTATTCATATACATTTGAACATATCTTATGCTTACTCCTAAATATTTTTTGTTGCTATTTTAAGTATAATTTTTTTCTTCATTATGTATTTTATCTGTGATCTGTGTACATGAATTCTGTTGTTATAGCTATTTGTTATAGCTTCATTCTGAAATAGGGTTTGTAGCATTATAAAATGTCTTTTGCCTTCTGTTATGCTGTTTTCTACTTTGTTCAATATGAGAATTTCAGTTCCTACTTTCATATTGTTTTCATTTGTCTGGTAAACATTTGTCCATTCCTTTATCTTTAGCCTTTTTTAAAATTGCCATATTTTAGGAATGTCTCTCACATACAACATAGAGTTGAAATTTGACGGGTCAATTTGAGAATCTTTTTATTTTAATAGGTGAGATAAACTCATTTGTGTTTACTGATATGACTGCCAAGCCTCTCTCCTTATGTTGTAATTATTATAAGCAATATATTTGCTGTGTTTTTCCATCTGATGTTCTTTGCTTTTCCTTTTCCCTTTGACTATTATGAAGTTTTTGTGCTTTTGTTGTGGTGCTTAGGTTTGTACCTCTATAGTACCTTTGACTTTTTTGGTCTTACTTAAGCTTTTAAAGCTTTCAATGGCTCCCCCTTCTCATAATAATATCCAATATCTTCATAACCTAGTTTTGACTACATATCTGAAGGGGTTTTTTCTACCACTTTGCACTTAATTACTGAATTCCAGCAACTGAATTTTCTTTGTCATCCTCAAACATATTCCCATCTGAAGGCCTGCACATTTGAGTTTTTACCTTCAGAATATCCTCATCCTGGGGAGGATCCAAGATGGCCAAATAGGAACAGCTCAGGAGTGCAATTCCAAGCAAGAACAATGCGGAGGGTGAGTGATCACTGCATTTCCAAATGAGTTTTCACTGCCCACAGATGAGATTCCCAGGCCAAATAGTGCCACGAGTTTACAGCACAGCTGTTTTAGCCAGTGCCCTGGGTTGGCCCACAGAAACTAACACAAATCTGGGCAGCCATTTCAACTGGTGCCTAGAAGCCTGGGAGACAGAGACACCCATTCAACTAAAAGGGAGGGGGCTGAGACAGGGAGCCAGGTGATCTGGCTTGGGAGGTCCCACCCCCACAAAGCAAGCAATCTGAAATGCTTTGGATTAAGAGTTTCACAGCAAGCACAGCTGGACCCAAGATGGTCCAGTTGGGTAGGGGAAGGACGTCTACCACTACTGCCAGGAAGTTCACAGCAGCTGGGCAGAGCCTGTGGCAGCTCAGCAACACCTCTGCTGGCAGACTATGACTAGACTATCTCTGTGCTGGGCAGGGCATCTATGAGAAAAGGTAACAGCACATCAGGAACTTATAAATAAAACTTGACCTTCCTAGGACAGAGCACCTGGTAAAAGAGGCAATTATGAATTCTGCTGCAGCAGACTTAAACGTACCTGCCCAGCAGCTCTGCACAGAAAAACAGAGCTCCCAGCACAGCAGTTGAGCTCCTGTAAGAAGCAGTTAGTCTCCTCAAGCATCTCCCTGATGCCCGTATATCCAAAGAGACACCTCATAAAGGAGAGCTCAGGCCAACATCTGGCAGGTACCCATCTGGGACAAAGATAACAGAAGAAGAAACAGGCAGAAACCCTTACTGTTCTGCAGGCAACACTGGTTATCACCAGGCAAGCAGGATCTGGAGTGGACCTCTATCAATCCTGTAGCAGAGGGGTCTGACAATTAGAAGGAAAACTAAGAAACAGAAAGAAATAGCTTCAATATCAACAAAAAGGACATCCACTCAGAGACCCCATCTGAAAGTCACCAACTGCAAAGACCACAGGTAGATAAAGCCACTAAGATGGGAAGAAACCAGTGCAAAAAGGATGAAAAAACCAAAAACCAGAATGCCTGTCTTCCTCCAAGGGATCACAACTCCTCACCAGCAAAGGAACAAAGCTTGATGGAGAATGAGTCTGATGAATTGACAGAAACAGGCTTCAAAAGGTGGGTAATAACAAACTTCTCTGAGCTAAAGGAATATGTTCTAACCCAATGCAAAGAAACTAAGAACCTTGAGAAAAGGTTAGATGAAATGCTAACTAGAATAAACAGCTTAGAGAAGAAGATAAACGACGTGATGGAGCTGAAAAACACAGCACTAGAACTTTGCTAAGCATACACAAGTTTCAATAGCCAAATCAACCAAGCAGAAGAAAGGATATCAGAAACTGAAGATCAATTCAATGAAATAAAATGAGAAGGCAAGATTAGAGAAAAAGGAGTGAAAAGAAATGAACAAAGCCTCCAAGATATATGGGATTATGAGAAAAGACCTAATCTACATTTGATAGGTGTACTTGAATGTGACAGAGAGAATGAATCCAAGCTGGAAAACACTCTTCAGGATATTATCCAGGGGAACTTCCCCAACCTAGCAAGGCAGGCCACCATTCAAGTCCAGGAAATACAGAAAATACCACAAAGATATTCCTCAAGAAGAGCTATCATAAGGCACATAATCATCAGTTTCACCAGTGTGAAAATGAAGGAAAAAAGGTTAAGGGGAGCCAGAGAGAAAGGTTGGGTTACTTACAAAGGGAAGCCCATCAGACACAGCAGATCTCTCAGCAGAGACGCTACAAGCCAGAATATAGTGGAGGCCCATATTCAACATCCTTAAAGAAAAGAATTTCAACCTAGAATTTTATATCCGGCCAAACTAAGCTTCATAAGTGAAGGAGAAATAAAATCCTTTATGAACAAGCAATTGCTGAGAGATTTCATCACCAGGCCTGCTTTACAAGAGCTCCTGAAAAAAGCACTAAACATAGGAAGGAACAACCAATACTAGCCACTCCAAAAACATACCAAATTGTAAAGACCATCGACACAATGAAGAAAATGCATCAACTAACAAGCAAAACATCCAGCTAGCATTAAAATGACAGGATCAAATTCACACATAACAATATTAACCTTAAATGTATATGGGCTAAATGCCCCAATCAAAAGACACAGACTGGCAATTTGGATAAAAAGTCAAGACCCATCAGTGTGCTGTATTCAGGAAACCCATCTCACATACAAGGACACACATGGGCTCAAAATAAAGGGATGGAGAAAGATTTACCAAGCAAATGGAGAGCAAAAAAAAAAAAAACAGGAGTTGCAATCCTAGTCTCTGATGAATTGGACTTTAAACCAACAAAGATCAAAAGAGACAAAGAAGGACATTACATAATGGCAAAAGGATCAATGCAAAAAGAAGAGCTAATGATCCTAAATATATCCGCACCCAATACAGGAGCACCCAGATACATAAAGCAAGTTCTTAACAACCTACAAAGAGACCTAGGCTCCCACACAATAATAGTCAGAGACTTTAACACTCCACTGTCAATATTAGACAGATCAAGGAGACAGAAAATTAACAAGGATATACAGGACTTGAACTCAGATCTGGACCAAGCGGACCTAACAGACATCTACAGAACTCTCCACCCCAAATCCACAGAATATACATTCTTCTCAGCACCACATCACACCTACTCTAAAATTGACCACGTGATTGGAAATAAATCACTCCTCAGCAAAGGCAAAAGAATGGAAATCATAACAACAGTCTCTCAGACCACAGTACAGTCAAATTAGAACTCAGGATTAAAAAACTCACTCAGAACCACACAACTTCATGGAAACTGAACAACTGGCTCCTGAATGTCGACTGGATAAACAATGAAATGAAGGCAGAAATAAAGATGTTCTTCGAAACCAATCAGAATGAAGACACAACATACCAGAATCTCTGGGACATATTTAAAGCAGTGTCTAGAGGGAAATTTTTAGCAATAAATGCCCACATGAGAAGCTAGGAAAGATCTAAAATTGACACCCATCATGAAAATTTAAAGACCTAGAGGAACAAGATCAAAAAACCTCAAAAGCTAGCAGAAGACAAGAAATAACTAAGATCAGAGCAGAACTAAAGGAGATAGAGACCCAAAATCCCTTAAAAAAAATCGATAAATCCAGGAGCTGGTTTATTGAAAAGTTCAATCAAATAGACAGACTCCTAGCCAGATTAATAAAAAAGGAAAGGTAGATGAATCAAATAGTTACAATAAAAAACGATAAAGGGGATATCACAATCGATACCACAGAAATACAAACTACCATTAGAGATTACTATAAACAACTCTATGCACATAAACCAGTAAACCTGGAAGAAATGAATAAATTCCTGGACACTTACACCTTCCCAAGCCTAAACCAGGAAGAAGTTGAAACCTTGAACACACCAATAACAAGGGCTGAAGTTGAGACAACAATTAATAGCCTACCAACCAAAAAAAGTCCAGGTCCAGATAGGTTTACAGGCAAATTCTACCAGAGGTACAAAGAGGAGCTGGTACCATTCCTTCTGAAACTATTCCAAACAATACAAAAAGAGGGAAGGGTCCCAAATCATTTTATGAGGCCAACATCATCCTGATATCAAAACCCGGAAGATACTCAAAAAAAAGAAAACTTCAGACCAATCTCCATGATGAACATAGATGCCAACATCTTCAATAAAATAGTGGCAAACTGATTACAATAGCACATCAAAAAGCTTACCCATCATGATCAAGTAGGCTTCAACCAGGGGATACAAGGCTGGTTCAACATATGCAGGTCTATAATGTAATCCACCACATAAACAGAATCAAAGACAAAACCACATGATTATCTCAATACATGCAGAGAAGGCCTTTGACAAAATTCGATAGCTCTTTATGCTAAAAACTCTAAATAAACTAGGTTTTGAAGGAACATATCTCAAAATAATAAAAGCTATTTATGACAAACCCACAGCCAATATCATACTGAATGGAAAAAAACTGGAAGCATTCCCTTTGAAATCTGGCACTAGACAAGGATGCTCTCTCTCACCACTCCTGTTCAATATAGTAAAACCTAAAGGGTATTCTATTAGAAAATGAGGAAGTCAAATTGTCTCTATTTGCAGACAACATGATTGTATATTTAGAACACCCCATCATCTCAGCACAAAATCTCCTGAAACTCATAAGCAACCTCAGCAAAGTCTCAGGATACAAAATCAAGGTGCAGAAATCACAAGCATTCCTATACACCAATAACAGACTTAAAGAGAGCCAAATCATGAGCAAACCCCCATTCACAATTGTTATAAAGAGAATAAAATACCTAGGAATACAACTAACAAAGGATGTAAAAGACCTCTTCAAAAAGAAGTGTAAACCACTGCTCAAAGAAATAAGAGAGGACACAAAAAGATGGAGAAACATTCCATGCTCATGGTTAGGAAGAATCAATATTGTGAAAATGACCATACTGCCCAAAGTAATTTACAGATTTAATGCTATCCCCATTAAGCTACTAATGACCTTCTTCACAAACCTGGAAAAAGCCTCCTTAAACTTCATATGGAACCAAAAGAGAGCCTACAGAGCCAAGAAAATCTTAAGCAAAAAGAACAAAGCTGGAGGCATCACGCTACTTGACTTAAAATTATAGTACAAGGCTACAGTAATCAAAACTGTATGGTACTGGTACCAAAACAGAGATATAGACCAATGGAACAGAACAGAGGCCTTGGAGGCAATGCCACACATCTACAACCATCTGATCTTTGACAAACCTGACAAAAACAGGCAATGGGGAAAGGATTCCCTGTTTAATAAATGGTGTTGGAAAACTGGCTAGCCATGTGCAGAAAGCAGAAACTGGACCTCTTCCTGACACCTTACACTAAAATTAGCTCCAGATGGATTAAAAACTTAAACATAAGACCTAACACCATCAAAACCCTAGAAGAAAACCTAGGCAATACCATTCAGGACATAGGCATAGGCAAGGACTTTATGACTAAAACACCAAAAGCATTGGCAACAAAAGCCAAAATAGACAAATGGGATCAAATTAAACTCCAGAGCTTCTGTACAGCAAAAGAAACAACCATTAAAGTGAACCAGAAACCAACAGGATGGGAAAAAATTTTTGCAATCCACCCAACTGACAAAGAGCTAATAACCAAAAATCAACAAAGAACTAAAACAGATTTACAAGAAAAAAAACAAACCCATTCAAAAGTGGGTGAAGGATATGAACAAACAGTTTTCAAAAGAAGACATATATGAGGGCAAAAAACATATGAAAATATGCTCATCATCACTGGTTATTAGAGAAATGCAAATCAAAACCACATTGAGATACCACCTCATGCCAGGTAGATTGGTGATCATTAAAAAATCAGGAGACAACAGATGCTAGAGAGGATGTGGAGAAATAGGAAAACTCTTAAACTGTTGGTGGGAGTGTAAATTAATTCAACCATTGTAGAAGACAGTGTGCCGCTTCCTCAAGGACCTAGAATAGAAATTCCAGTTGACCCAGCAATCCCGTTACTGGGTATATGCACAAAGGATTATAAATCTTTCTATTATAAAGACACACGCACATGAATGTTAATCACGGCACTGTTTACAATAGCAAAGACCTGGAACCGACCCAAATGTCCATCAATGATAGACTGGACAAGGAAAATGTGGCACATATACACCATGGAATACTATGCGGCCATAAAAAAATGAGTTTGTGTCCTTTGTAGGGACATGGATGAATCTGGAAACTATCATTTTCAGCAAACTGACACAAGAACAGAAAATCAAACACTGCATGTTCTCACTCATAAGTGGGTGTTGAACAATGAGAACACATGGACACAGGGAGGGGAGCATCACACACTGGGATCTGTTGGGGGGTGCCAAGGGAGGAACAGCAGGGGGTTGGGGAGGTTGGGGAGGGATAATATGGGGAGAAATGCCAGATATAGGTGATGGGGGAATGGAGGCAGCAAAGCAGATTACCATGTATGTACCTATGCAACAATCCTGCATGATCTGCACATGTACCCCAGAACCTAAAGTACAGTTAAAAAAAAAAAAAGAATATCCTTATCCCTTCCCCAAAATGTTTGCATAATTCAATTTCTCATTTCATTCAGGTTGTATTAGTCAGTTTTTGACATTACTGTAAAGGAATACCTGAGGATAGACTGTTTATAAAGAAAAGAGGGTTAATTGATGTATGGTTCTGCAGGCTGTACAAGCATGGTGCCAGCATCTGCTTGGCTTCTGGTGGGGCTTTAAGAAGCTTACGATCATAGTGGAAGGCAAAGCAGGTGCTAGCACCTCACATGGCAAGAGTGGGACCAAGAGAGGGTAAAGGGGGAGGTCTCAGACTCTTTTAAATAACCAGATGTCATGTTGACTGAGTGAGAACTCACATCACCAAAAGGATGGTTCTAAACCACTCATGAGGGATCCGCCTCCACGATCCAATCACCTCCCAGCAGGTCCCACCTCTAACACTGGGAATCACATTTCAGTATGTGAATTGGAGGGACAAATATCCAAATGATATCACAGGTATTGGCTTACATTTCATTTCATCATCAAAAATGTCCCTAACCCCCTTATTTAAAAGATTGCTCCACATCATTCTCTGGCATCTAGCATAATGCTTGACTTTTTTTCTCAGTGCATGTACATTACTAACCATTATTGATTAAAATCACAGGTAGATCTGAAGGCCAAAGAAAAATCTTTGAATTGTCCTTTCAACTAAAGAATATATTTTCCATGGTTTCCTAACATCATTAAAATACTGGTCCAGCTAAAATTCTAAAACTTAAAGGTGTAGCTTAAGTATTTTGAAGCTCTCAAATAAAGAACAGAAGTGGAATGGTATTTGGCATTTAAGATGCAAGTGGTTGGCCCTGATTGACAATCAGATGACAGGCCTGTCTGTGAAAGTTTTTCTCTAGACTGTTTTAACATCACAGTTTGAAAGTTACATCTACACATTTTCCTGATGGTGTATGTGGGCTGTTTTCTTAGGTTCCCTGGCCTACTTTAACAGGAATCTAGGATAAACGTACATTCTGAACCCATGAGTAAAATGTGTATGATGTGAGAAACCTACAGAATGGAAGTCTAGCACCAGCTGTCCCATGTAATTTTCCAACTTCATGCTACATAAAGCAGAGAAGAGAAGCATCATGAATTCATGAAGTATAGTTCAGTAACCTGGGGCTTTCAGATTTTTGCCAGATGAAAAGACAACTGGAGTTGGCATTTAAGTACCAGCATAATCTTGTAATTCTGGCAAAAGTTTACGAGTGAGAAGTTGCCTAATCCCAAATGATGCCCACAATCTGTAACTACATTACAGAATCCTGATGTCAAAGAATTTGCTTCCAATAAATTTGCTCAAACTTCTTTGAGACATAAAATACCTTTATGAACAGTAATTGCTATTGTATATTGGTGAGCTAATAACAAGTACAGGAATATCTCCAGGGCAAGAATGGAATGGAGAATGGATCATGGGGAAATAACTCTAAAATTGTTCTCCAGAGCTAAAGCAGATGGTAGTATATTTGAAAAAAATGCAGGAGAATAAATTATAGCTATTTACATTTCTGTTCTGAAGGCAATCCTTGTGTTTTCTGTAGGATGACTTCTTTGCAAAGGATTATTAACTTGAGAGAGGAGAACTACAGCAAATTATATTTTAATGAGTAACATTAAAAATGTGTTTCTTTTGTTGTGATTTCACTAAAAAAAAATCATATTTTGGTAGAGAGATCTTGATTATATTTTAGAAGCTCTGCTGAGTCTTTCTCATGAAATAAAATATTAACACATTTTAGGAAGAAAAATACTAACATAAGTTTCCCTTTCAGAAATTATTCATTTCAACAAATATGTAACAAGATCTTGTTACGGTCATGGCATGGCACTATTCCAGGTACTAAGAGGAATGAAATAGATTCCTTGACCTCAAGGCATTTGTGATTTGGTAAAGAATATTCCAAAAGCTAAATTTTCTGTATTATATGATAAGGTATAGTAACAATATGTAGATTACCCACCCCATTCACATTATAGTAGCTGATTTTTCTTTCTAGTTGGGGGGAAAAAAACCACCTTAAACTCTTTCTGAGAATAACAAAACAACTTGTAATGTTAGGTAAATGTAATCAGTGATGATGAGAAAACACGATGGACTGACTGATGAGGTGGAAAGGCTTTGATTGCCTTGATATGTGATAAGACCATGTTTGTATATGCCAAGAAGCCAAAGAATGATTTCTGCAAAGGGTTGTCGTAATACAAAACCCTTAAGAAAAGAAAAAGTATGACATCAAAAAAAAAAAAATACATTTTTGGTTTGAGCAAGGGAATATTTGATCACTCAAGGAGGAGAATCTATTGACATAATCTTACAGTTCAGGGAAAAGCTGTGAGGAATTATGGCACTATGGAATATTAGGGAAAAAATGGATAGAGACTTGGTATAAAGGGAGACTCCTTGAAGGAGTTGGTTTTTAATCTCAGCTTTGAAGGTTATGCATGGGTGGAGTAAGTGGAAAATAATGATTGAGTTAGAGAAACCAGAGTGAACAAATGTACGAAGCCCTGAACTTGCTAGGAAAGTTGCGGAGAAAAATAATCTATCTGCCTTGTTTGTAAAAGCTAAAAAAGCAAAGAGAGTTTGCAACTAGTTCACAGAGAGTGTTATTCAGTAAGCAATGAAGAGAATGTAGGGTGTGTAGAATAATGCAATGAGACCAGAGTTTTAGAAAGATAACTTTGAAAAAGCAATGTAAATGATAAGGAGAATGTGTGTGACAGTCATTCATACCAGAGAGAAATTTATCTCATTTAGTCCTCTGCAATAACTAGCATATTGATAAGCAGACATTCCACAAATATTTCAATTCAGTCAGCACTAGGTTACAGCATGTCTACCACATTCAAGCATCTGTGGAGGCTAAAATAATAATAAACTTAAAAATTTTTTGATGAATAATGAATTTACAGAGTTTTGGAGGTCAGTCAAATTTGTAAATGTGTGTAAATTTAAGGGGTACTAGTGCAATTTTGTTACATGGGTGTGTTTTATAGTAAGGAAGTCTGGGTTTTTAGTGTATCCAAATAATATACATTGTATTCATTAAGTAATCCTCATCATCTACCTCCCTCCCACCTCCTCTCCTCATTCCTTTGAGTCTAATGTCTATCATTCCACACTCTATGTCCATGTAAACACATTATTTAGCTTCCACCTGTAAGTGAGAACATATATTTGAGTTTCTGTTTCTGAGTTGTCTCACTTCATTTTGAAATGGTTTTCATTCCACTCCCAATATCAGCAGTCAGGACCAAGTTTGAAGAATGAGTCCTAAAATGATTACAAATTTTATTAACAATTAGATAAACTAGGAAGCCAGAATGATTTAATCAAATTGGATCTGACTACCCTAGAGGGCAATCAGAAAACCCCGAGGAGGACCTGCTCCTTTTGTATATTTCCAACGCATGAAGAAAAATCTTGACCTAGAAGCCGTACATTCTAAGCCATGCCTAACTTGCCTCCTAGATATCATTTAAACATGTGCAGTATAAGCAATAGCTGCTTGACAGGGATTTTGAAATCAGGAAGAGGAAAAGACTCTTTGGTCGAAAATAATGTGGTAATATTCAGCTTCCCAATGCTGTGTGTGCCCCAAGCTTGCCTTTTTCCTTAACCCCTGAGGGGAGAGAGAAGCTGGATTCAAGCCAGTGGGTCAAGATCCAAATGTAGCACATGAGCTTATTCCTAATGCAGGTAGGAGGTCCTAGAGAACAACATGCTCTGTAAAACCTTGGGCAGCAGGTAGAGATGACCATATGCTCCTCTTTCCATTTCTACTTGTCATTTTCTACTCCCCTCTCCCCTGTAGGTCACTGGAAAGCAAAAGCTAAACATTCTTCTAACAACAACAACAACAAAAACACACACCACAAGCTATATGCTCAACTTGTTTTTCAACAAGCACAGTCCGTTTTTGAGCCAGTGTTTGGAATTTGAACCGACAACCCAACAATTTTGCTGGCTTGTCTCTCAATCTTAAGGTTTTTTTTTTTTTTTTTTTTTTTTTTTTTTTTTTGTTACATCTTAGTCCAGGGTGTGAGAAACAGAGCTCTTACAGACTTTTTTTTTTTTAAAGAAATCTCTGTTTCAACTCCACAACATTTCTTCTGGACATTCTCCCACTGAGCATGTGTTCAGAGGAACTTCAGCCTCATCAGTAATCTATATCTCAGCTGTCACTACTTTTTCAGAAAAATCTGAATTTTCAGTTTCTATGGAACACACAAAATAAGTTCTTATAAGACTAAGGTGATACAGATGGCAAATGTGGCAGGCATAAACATCTGGTCAAGGAGTGCTCTAGATGCATACAGACTAAGCTCGTTCTGGACAGCACCTTTAAGGAGAATTAAAGATACCTAGGTCTTACAGATCCTCAGTCCTCAAGGAAAAAGCCTATCAGGTTAATTAGTCCATATTTGGGCTAGAAATCTGTGGAGAAAAAATTCTAAAACATATACCACAAGGAGTATAACCAAAAAGTTTCTCAGCCTGATGAGAATTTACACGTGAGTATCTGAAAGCACACTGTGAACTAAGAGATGCATTGTCATGTGAGCCTCTAGTTAGAGTTTTATTTCTTTAAATTTTAAGCATGGTTCTCCCTATTGGCCCATCTTTATGTTTCAGTTTTATCCATATTTATCTCCATCAATAGCATTTCATAAAGAATGTTGCCTTGAAAAAGGCACATCTTTTTGTATAGATCCATCAGTGATATATTTAAAATCAACCTTTATTAATACCTGCCTCATGTAGCCCAAGCCTGAACTTCATCACCCTAGACAGCATGTTCACCAGCCTAGGAGCATAAGAATTGGATGTTGTACATAATTAGAAATATTGTTGGTTTGGTCACCTTATTTTACTATTTTATTTTATTTATTTTTGAGACAGGGTCTCAGTATGTCACCCGGGCTGGAGTGCAGCAGGATGATCTCGGCTCACTGCAACCTCTGCCTCCCAGGTTCAAGTGATTCTCATGCCTCAGCCTCCCAAGTAGCTGGGATTACAGGCTTGCACCACCACACTTGGTTAATTATTTATATTTTTAGTAGAGATGAGGTTTCGTCATGTTGGCCAGGCTGGTCTCAAACTCCTGGCCTCAAGTGATCCACCTGCCTCAGACTCCCAAAGTGCTGGAATTATAGGTATGAGCCACCATGCCCAACCTTTTGGTCACAATTTTAGCAACCAGGTGTGTATTCAATGATTCATGTTGTATGACTGCTCACAAGTACAGTAGAACTATTATTGCCAGGAAACCACAGGGCATACATATATTCGTAACAAAGTTTTTCCATAAAGTTGACGTTTCCCTCTAAAGTATTTAAATTATAATTTAACTATTTTGCATGAAAACATTTGGAAATGTGTTTTTAAAGTCATTTTTAAAATTTAAAACACGTCTTCTCACTGCCAAATGTAATTGATTTAAAAAAAAAAATCACACAAAGTAAAAATATGGTTCTGTCTTATAATAAGCTTTCATTTCTCAGCTATATTTCTCCATCTGTTTATAAATTGTCTACTTCCTCCACTAGTTCCTTTCACATATTTTAATCAGTTATTTTATAATCTTTGTCTTCTAATTCCAACATCTGGACTGCGTCAATTGACTATTTTTCACTTGATTATGAACCAACTTTTCCTGCTTCTTTGCCTGTCTCATAATTTTTGATTGTATGATGGACATGGGAAAATAAAACAGGATGAAATAAATATTAACTCTTTGAAAAGAATATATCCCTTTCTCTTCAGACAGCTGATGTGGGGAGTTGAGTCAATCTAATCATCTAATCTATAAACTGAGCTAAATCTGGGATTTGCTTCAGCTCTAGTTAAATTCACTTCATCACTACCATCAAATAATTAGAAGGCAGGATCAGGACTTTACCTTCATCAGGTCTTAGAATATAATTGTAGCAGAGTGAGCATAGAAAGTCAACACCAAGACAAAAGTATGCCAAATTGCAGGGTCTTTATTGCCGGTGGCCACGGAGGACTCGAGTCTCTCCAACCCGTGGCCCCAAAAGGAGGGTGTCAAGACCTTTTATACCCGTAAAAATCACCATGGGAGTGAGGGTGAGGGGCAGGGGTGGGGGTGAGGGGTTTCAGACATTCCGAGGGCTAGTGGATTCTTTAAATCACCTTCTGGGTGGAGATGAGGGTAAGGGGCTCCGGATATTCCGAGGGCCAGGAGACTTTCTGACATTCTGATTGTTACTTAAGTGGTTCACAGAAGTCAAGATCAGCATTTGTTTGTTTACACATTGTCTGGGTAGGGTGGCAATTACAGTCCTTAATTACTTATTCACATTTGGGTTATAGAAAGCAGTTTCAACAGAAAGCTGAGGTATGGTTGAGGTATGCAGGTTTATGGGGCTTTTTACCATGTCACATAATTACTAGTGATTGTTTCAAGATTCCCCTATATTCTACAAGCCAGCTTCCAGATCTCCAAATTGTAGGTGATTTCTCTTGTTCTCTGTTCTTATAGCACAGTCATAAACTTTTGAGGTAATATATTTTGTTTCTGCTCTCTAGTCCTGTAAACAATTTTCTATGCCTTGTTAAATCTCGCTGTCGTACTAGTCTGCCACCAACCTTCAGCAGAATGATGCTTTATATTTAGTAAAGGTCTCACGCTCCTAAGAGAAAATCTCTCTCAGATTCCCTGCCCTACTCCAGAGTTGGGCACATTAACACTGTGCACTTGGTACACGTGCTATGGAAAAGGTTGGAGAGTGACTGCAGACTTACTTTGGGCTAATCTGCCCAGGATTCTAATATGTCATGCCAGACCATGCCTGGCCATAAAAGATTATTAAAAGTTGGGCTTGTTTCTCCTTACCCCATCTATGGCAGGTTTTGTTGTTCTTCTGCCATGCCCTCAGGGATGATACAGCTGTGGCAGTGCTCTCTAGGAGTAACTCATCTCTCTCTCTGATTATCATACTTAGGTATCTTTGTGTCATCGGAAAGATGAGTTGTTTTTTTTTTTTTTAAGAGTATAATTGTATGACTTATTTAGCTTTATCTCTTTATCAAGTGGGAGCAAATGTATCTTACAGCAGTGAACATTCTAGAAGCACAAGTTATACTGTGAAAATTGAAAGCCTGTCTCCTTGTTCTCCAGATGCATCCAAGTGTGTACACACGTTCACACACTCTTATTCATTCGTTTCAGTGTGTGCATATGTGTGTGAATTTAAAAATATCTTGCTATATACTCTCTCTACAACTTAACACTTTTTCTCAACAATGTGTTGAGGGCATTTTTTCCTATCAGTACATGTAGAACTACCTTATTCTTTTGAACATTTGTATAGTATTTCATTATATTGGTTGAGCCATTATTTATCCAGGCAATTTCTTACAGATGAACATTTAGTTATTAAATACTTAATACTATAAATATTGTAGTCATGAATGATCTTACAAGGTAGCCGGAGTTTTATATTTCTAAGGTTGGGTTTCTAAAAGTAAAATAGCCAGTTTGAAGCTTAAAAGATGATAATAAACATAATGTGACCTTATATTGCTCTGTGGCATTATTATGATTATTATTGCTATACTGCTTGGATGTTCTGATTACTTGTTGACAAATGCTGGGCTATTTGTCCCCTTGAACAAAGGCCTAAGGCCAGAGAACCAAAGTACTCTTTGTGGAACACAGGACCCATTATTGTTCATAAAAAGGATTCTGTGTTCAAGTTAGATTGGGAATTCCAGTACATTTTACTCACTGACTTTCCTTTTTAGAGATAAAGACTCTAGGAAGCCATAAAGAAAAACTGAGCGATTTAACTTTATTCAACCCAGTGTGTTCCACACATCTTGATCAAGGAACTCTTTCATTGCCTATTACCACCTGACATCCTGTTAAACAAAAACACAGCTTGGAAAATGCCACTCTAAACAATTTTGTTCTTTTATTTTTTTAATTTTATGTCAGTTTTTTTAATAGAGAAAAAATACAGAGTAGATTTGAAATATTTCCCTTACTCTACAGTTTTGTTATCTAAAAGATGTGTTTCACCTTTTAACTTTTCCAAATGAAGAATTTCAGTGAATAAATGTGTATGTTTCTGTTTTTTTCAATCTCTTCCCTGGTAATGAGGTATTAAGCATTTTTCACAATGAATTGTCTTTTCTTCTTATCTGCTATTCCAGAAAGGCTTTTTGCTTAGAGATGGGGTAGGTTCATGCTTGTTAGAATTGTTTACAAACTAGAAATAAGCAGACTTTAAAAGGAAGCCTGGGGTGTTACCTCATAAGTCAATAATTAGAGCTTTTAATGGCTGAACTCTATTGAACCTACTCGATCTTCCCAAAATTCTTACTTCTTTCAAGATTTTCATTTATATTTTCTCACAAATAAAGTATGATGTACTTGGCAATCTCCTGAAATCCTAACTTAGGAAAGTCTTCTGCTTATTTAAGGTTTACATAGGGATAATGTGTTCTGCCAGAAGAGGAAACTAGGAAAGTTCAGTAATCTTATTCATCATAAGGTATCAGAAGAGATCTGTGCAGTTAAACAGGGAAACTCTATGCTAGGTAGAGTCACCATTAATTAAGAACTTCCTATAGGCCAGCTGCTGTGCTATGAAGTTTACCTGAATCACCTCATTTACTAGGCTCAACAACAAACTAAGAAATACTATTATTATCTCCATTGAATGGATAAAGAACTTTGGACTGAGTGAATCTAAAAGAAAAGAAAAGGTTTGTTCAAAGTTATAGAGCAAATGTAAAAATAAGTGACAAAGATGATAGTATAAGCCTGCCCAATTACAAAATCTGTCTTTAACCACTATGCTATTCTGTCCACCCTGTGTGTGTGCACACACGCACATGAGAGAGATATTGATTGAGATTGAGAAGAAGCAGACAGAAATAGGGAATGAGAATAAAACTAACCAAAGGTATTGTTTGAAGATGTCAGATTAACTAAAATAAGAGTCTGAGGTTGAAGGCTGGCACAAGCTCAGGTAAAATTTTCACTTGTCAGTGATCCTTCTAGATTCCATTATATTTGCTGTCTTCATTTCTCCTCTAGAGCTTCCAGCAACATAGTTGTCAAATATGCAATAAAAATCTACTCTACAGATAAAAGGACTGTCAAGATCTCTGAACTTTAAAAAAAATCCAGTTTCATATATAAAAATTTGGCTCAATTTCTAATGAATATAGATTACATGAAGTCAACAGTGTTTTCTCTGTGGATAGCTAATCAATACAAGTAAAAAGAAAGGCTCAGATCAATTTACAGCTAGAAGCACACTTGAAAAAGCAAAGCACAGGTTTTTAAGGCTCAAAAAAAAAAAAAATAAACCTATTTGATCTGGTGTCATGATTACAATTCACCATATACAGAAAACATGTATTTTTATTCATCACACATATATTGAACATTTCATTTCCAAGGCACAATATCAACTGTCACAATGCCTACACAAACACACAGTGATTTAAAAAATCAAAAAGTGAACACTTGGGAAGATTTTTTTAAATGGGAGATTAAAGAAAATATGCAAAGTTGATTCAACATACATAAATCAATAAATGTGATTCACCACATAAACAGAATTGAAAGCAAAAACCACATGATCATCTCAGTAGCTGCAGAAATAGCTTTTGATAAAATCCAATATCCCTTCATGATAAAAAGCCTCAACAGAGTAGTAGGCATAGAAGGAACATTCCTCAACATAAAAGCCATCTATAAAATCCACAGCTAACATCATACTGAACAGGCAAAATCTAGAAACATTGACCTTTGGAACAAGACAAGAATGCCCACTCCCACCACTCCTATTCAACATAGTACTAAAAGTTCTAGTCAGAGCACTAGAACTAAACGTTCTAGTCTAAACAATAGGCTATATCATATCCCCTAGGTGTGTAGTAGGCTACACTGGTTAGGTTTGTACAAGTTCACCCCATAATGTATACATAATGATACAATCACCTAATGACATTTCTCAGGTTGTGGGTCCATTGTTAAGCAGCAAATGATTGTATTCAAAGAAGACATGACCTCTGGCGTGCTTCTTGCCTGGGAGCAGTTGCAACCATTGACTTCTACTCCTGAGCTGCTTAGGTTGGGATGAATATTTGTGAGTATGCCCATGTACCTGCTGAAACAAAAGGAAAAGGCAAATACTTTGAAATAAACATTTTAATTGCAAAATGTGACAGGGGTTCTTTTATGTTAACTATTTTACATTAGAACCACCTGCAACAAAGTGAGAACTGCTCCAGTTTGCTGAAAAACCCCTGTTCCTGGTTTAACAGGAATGCAAATAGCTGCTGTATTTCTGCAATGCCAGTGCTTGTAGGTTTGTTAAAGTACCTCTTCTATGTGTTAGATAGATCACTAAGGCTACTAAGAACTATATCAATAATGTAACCCCCTTTATTGTTTGTAAAATAATGAAAACTGGAAAACACAATATACAGCTATGATTCCGTTTGAATCCCTGTTCAGTTCTATTCATTAGACTATTGAGATACAGCAAGAAAGTTGTTTTCTAGAAACTAGATGGGAATCCATATTATATAAGCAAGCTTGTCTATTATAGCATTATTTAGAAATAATGCTAAAACCTTAAAATAACCTAAACTCAAACAATGAAAGCAATAATTAAACAAATTATGGCACATTCAAACCATGAGACATCGTTAGCTATTGAACACAATGTTCTCAGAGAATACAGGAGAATTTAGAAGAAATGGCACATTAAAAAAGTAACCATTTTGTATAGTAACAATGCATTTTTATAAAAATGAAAAATATGTAAATGTGGTTATAATACTGGAAATATGATTAATTCTGTATACTTATTTGTATTTTCTAAATACCATAAACATTGGATTTTTGTGTTTTTTTATTTTTATTTTTTGTGGGTACATAGTAGGTAAATATATTTATGGGCTACATGAAATATGTTTTTTAATTTTAATTTCTGGGGTGCATGTGCAGGATGTGCAGGTTTTTACATAGGTAAACGTGTATGGTGGTTTGCTGCACTTATCAACCCATCAACGAGGTAGTAAGCCCATGCATTAGCTATTTTTTCTAATGTTTGCCCTCCCCCACCCCACCCACTGACAGGCCCCAGTGTGTTATGTTGCCCTCCCTGTGTCCATGTGTTCTCATTGTTCAGCTCCGACTTCTAAGTAAGAACACATGGTGTTTGGTTTTCTGTTCCTGCATTAGTTTGCTAAGGTTAATGGTTTCCAGTTCCATCCATGTCCTTGCAAAGGATATGATTTCATTCCTTTTTATGGCTACATAGTATTCCGTGGTATACATGTGCCACATTTTCCTTATCCAATCTATCTACATGAAATATTTTGATACAGGCATGAAATGCATAGTAATCACATCAGGGTAACTGGGGGTATCTATCACTTCAAGCATTTATCCTTTGTGTTACAATCCAATTATACTCTTTATTTTATATGTATGTATATAATTAAATTATTTTTTACTATCATCACACTTTTGTATTAATACTAGTTCTTATTTATTATTTCTATTTCTTTGCATCAATTAACCATCTTCACTACCCCTCCAACTCCCCTCTACTACTCTTCCCAGCATCTAGCAACCATCCTTCTACTCTCTATCTCCATGAGTTTAATTACTATAACTTTTAGCTCTCACAAATAAGTGAGAATATGTGAAGTTTGTCATTCTGTGCCTGGCCTATTTCGCTTAACATAATGACTTTCAGTTCCATCTATGTTGTTGCAAATAATAGCATCTCATTCTTTTTATGACTGAAGAGTACTTTATTATGCGTATGTACCACATTTCCTGTAACCATTCACTAAGATACTTAGGTGGCTTCCCAATCTTACCTATTATAAATAGTGGTGAAATAAAAGTAGTAGTGTGGATATCTTTTCCATATATTCATTCTGTTTCTTTGGGGAATATACTTATGAGTAGGATTGCTGCATTGTATGTCAGTTCCATTTTTAGTTTTTTGAGAAACCTCCAAACTGTTCTCCACAATGGTTTTACTAATTTACATTCCCATTAACAGTGTACTAGGTTTCTCTTTTCTCCATATCCTTGCCAGCATGTCTTCTTCCCTGGCTTTTGAATAAAAGCCATTTTAACTGGGGTGAAATACGTCATTGTAGTTTTGATTTGCATTTCTCTGATGATCAGTGATGTTGAGCACCTTTTCATATACCTGTTTGTCATTGGTATGTCTTCTTTTGAAAAATGTCTATTCAGACCTTTTGCCCATTTTTTAAATCAGATTATTAGATTTTTTCCTATAGAGTTGTTTGAGCTTCTTATATATTCTGGTTATTAATTCCTTGTCAGATGGGTAGTTTGCAAATATTTTCTCCTATTCTGTGTATTGTGTCTTCACTTTCTTGATTGTTTCCTTTGCTGTGCTGAAGATTTTTAACTTGATGTGATCCCATTTGTCCATTTTTGCTTTGGTCGTCTGTGCCTGTGGGGTATTATCCAAGAAACCTTTGCCCAGTCCAATGTCCTGGAGAGTTTCCTTGATGTTTATTTTGAAGAGTTTCATAGTTTAGGGTCTTAGATTTAGGTTTTTAATCCATTTTTATTTGATTTTTGTATATAGCAAGAAATAGGGGTCTAGTTTCATTCTTTTGCATTTAGATATCCAGTTTTCCTAGCACCATTTATTAAGGAGACTGTCCTTTCCCCCAATGTATGTTCTTGACAACTTTTGCTAAAACTGAGTTCACTATAGATGTACGGATTTAAGTCTGGGCTCTCTATTCTGTTATGCTGATCTATGTGTCTGTTTTTATGCTCTTTTGGTTACTATAAGTTAGTAGTATAATTTAAAGTCAGGTAATGTGATTCTTCCAATTCTGCTATTTTTGCTTAGGAAAGCTTTGGCTCTTCTGGGTCTTTTATGGTTCCTTACAAATTTTAAGATTTTTTTTTTTTTCTATTTCTGTGAAGAATATCATTGCTGTTTTGATAGGGGTTCCACTGAATCTGTAGATTACCTTGAGTAGTGAGGGCATTTTAACAATATTGATTCTTCCAATTCATGAACATGGAATATCTTTCCTATTTTTGTATCTTATTTAATTTCTTATATCAGGTGTTTTATAGTTTTCACTATAAAGATATTTCACTTCTCTCGTTACATTAATTCCTAGGCATTTTATTTTATTTCCAGCTATTGTAAATGAAATTACTTTTTAATTTTTTTCAGATTGTTCACTGTTAGTATATAAAAATGCTACTGAATTTTTAATGTTGCTTTTGTATCCTACATCTTTCCTGAATTTATCAGTTCTAATAGTTTTTGGTGTAGTCTTTAGGTATTTCCAAATATAAGATTATATAATCTCTAGACAAAGATAATTTGACTTCTTCCTTTTCAATTTGGATGTGCTTTGTTTCTTTCTCTTGTCTGATTGCTCTAGCTAGGTGAACGTAATCATCCTTGTTGTGTTACAGATTTATAGTAAAGACTTTCAGTTTCTCCCAATTAAGTATGATACCTGCTATGAGTCCATCATACATGGCTTTTATTATGTTGAGGTATGTTCTTTCTATACCCAGTTTTTTTTTAGGGTTTTTATCATAAAGGGATGTTGAATATTATCAAATGCTTTTTCAGCATCAATTGAAATGACCGTATGGTTTTTGCCCTTCATTCTGTTGATCTGATGTATCCCATTAATTGATTTGCATATATTGAACCATCCTTGCATCCTAGGGGTAAATCTCACTTGGTCATGATGAATGATCTTTACAATGTTTTGTTTAATTTGGTTTGCTATCATTTTGTTAAGGATCTTTTCATCAATACTCATCAGAGATACTGGCCTGTAGTTTTCTTCTTTTGTTGTGCCTTTGTCTGGCTTTGGTATCAGAGTAATCCGCCTCACTGAATGAGTTTGGAAGTATTCATTCCTCCTCTATTTTTCAAAATAGTTTAAATAGGATTGGTATTAGTTCTTCAAATGTTTGGTAGAATTCAGCAGTGAAACCATGAGGTCTCTGGCTCCACCCCTCCGCCCCCTGACTGGGAAACTTTGCATTAAGTCTTCAAGTTTGTAATCTTGTTACCTGTTAATAGTCTGTTCAGGTTTTGATTTCTTCATCATTGAATCTTGGTAGATTTGTATATGTCTAGAAATTTGTTCATTTCTTCTTTATTTTCCAATTTATTGGTATATAGTTGCTCTTAGTACTCACTAATGATCCTTGAATTTCTGTGGTATCAGTTGTAATGTCTACTTTTTAAATCTCTGATTCTATTTGAATCTTCCCTCTTTTTATTTAATTAGTCTAGCTAAAGGTTGGTCAACATTTATCTTTACAAAAAAAAATCAGCTTTCTGTTTTGTTGATTTTTGTAATGTTTTCTTCATTTCAATTCCATTTACTTCTGTGCTGATCTTTATTATTTCTTTTCTTGTACTAATTCTGGGTTTGATTGGCTCTTGCTTTTTTTTTTAACTTTAAGATATATCGTTAAATTTTTTATACGAAGTCTTTCTTCTTTTTTAATGTAGACACTTATAGCCATAAAATGAAGGTGATTTTTCTCTGCTAGTATGATTTAATTTCTTGCTTTTTATTTTTTCTGTATCCACTATATGTTTTTTAATTTAGATTGCCATGAGGCTTGTAAATACCATTGTATGACCCATTATCTTAAGCTGTTAACAGTTAACATTGCTTGCATAAACAAATAAGCAAAAAGAAAACTGACAAAACTCTACATTTTAACTTCATCCTGCTGCTTTTTAACTTTTTGCTGTTTCTATTTATCTTGTTGTACTGTTCATGTCTTGAAAAGGTGTTACTTTTTTATTTAAGATATTATTTTTTATTTATTACTTTTTTTATTTATTACTTTTTTATTTAAGTTATTGTTATTATTTTTATTGGTTCACTTTTTAGTCTTTCTGCTTAAGAGTAGTTTACACATCACTGTTACAGTGTTATAATATTCTGTATTTTTCTGTGTACTTACTATAACCAGTGAGTTTTGGACCTTCAGATGATTTCTTATTGCCTGTTAATGTCATTTTCTTTCAGATGGGAGTATTTCCTTTAACATTTCTTGTAGGGTAGGTCTGGTGTTGATGAAATCCCTCAGCTTTAGTATGTCTGAGAAAGCCTTTATTTCTCTTTTGCATTTGAAGAATATTTTTGCCAGATATACTATTCTAAAGTAAGTTTTTTTTCTTTAATCACTTTAAGTATGTCCTGCCACTCTCTTGGCCTGTAATGTTTCCACTGTAAAGTCTGCTGCCAGACATAATGGAGCTTCATTTTATGTTTTTTGTTTCTTTTCTCTTGCTGCTTTTAAGATTTTTTCTTTATTCTTGATTTTTGGGAGTTTGATTATTAAATACCTTGAGGTAGTCTTCTTTGGGTTAAATCTGTTTGGTGTCTACAACCTTCTTGTACTTGAATGTTAATATCTTTCTCTAGATTTGAGAAGTTATGTTATCCCTTTGAATAAACTTTTACCCCATCTCTTCTATCACTTTTAAGGCCAATATAACTTTTAGATTTGCTCTTTTGAGACTATTTTCTAAATCATGTAGGTGTGCTTTATTCTTTTTTCTTTTTTTCCTCTGACTGTGTATTTTCAAATATCTTGTCTTCAAGTTCACTAACGCTTTCTTTTGCCTGATCAGTTCTGCTATTAAAGACTCTGATGAATCCTTCAGTATGTCAAATACATTTTTCAACTCCAGAATTTCTGCTTGATTCCTTTTAATTATTTCAATCTCCTCTAAATTTATCTGATAGAACTCTAAATTCCTTCTCTGTGTTATCCTGATTTCATTGAGTTTCCTCAATACAGGTATTTGGAATTTTCTGAAAGGTCACCTATCTCTGTTTCTCCAGAATTGGTCCCTGGTACCTTATTTAGTCCATTTAGTGAGGTCATGTTTTCCAGTATAGTCCTGATGTTTCATCCGTCTATGTGAATTAAATAGTTAAATATTTACTATAGTCTTCACAGTCTGGGCTTAATTGTACCCATCCTTCTTGGGAAGGCCTTTCAGGTATTTGGAAGTACTTGACCATTGTGATCTAACCGTATCTACATTAAGGGGCATCCAAAGCCCAATAACACTGTGGTTCTTGCAGATTTGTAGAGGTGCCACCTTGATGGTCTTGAATAAGATCTGGAAGAATTTTCTGGATTACAAAGCAGAGACTTCTGTTGTCTTCTCTTAGTTTCTCGCAACAAAAGGAATCTCTCATCTCTCCCTCTCCCTCTCTCCCTCCCTACCCCCATCTCTGTTCTGAGCTGTCTGGAGCTGGGGGTGGAGTAACACAAGCACCCCTGTGGCCACCACCACTGAGACTGCACTGGGTCAGACATGAAGCCAGCACAGCCCTGGGTCTCATGGTCTCATAAAAGGCCTACTGTAACTACTACCTGGCTACTACCTATGTGCAGTCAAGATCCTGGAGCTCTAAAATCAGCAGGTGGCAATGGCAGCCAGGTTTATACCCTTCCTTTGAGTTCCCCCAGGCCCTTGGTGGGTCCAGAGGTACTGTCTGGAAGTCAAGGAATGGAGTAAAAAACCTTAGAAATCTACCTGGTGTTCTGTTGTACTGCAGCTGAGCTGGCACTCAAACTGTGGGACAAAGTACTTCCCACTCTTTTTTGTTCCTTTCCATATGCAGGGGTAGGAAGAGAGGAAGTGGCTACCCCATGGCCACTACCACTATAGGTCCACAGGAAGTATTGCCAGGCTACCACTAGTGTTCTCTTAAAGTCCAAGGATTCTTCAGTCAGCTTGTGGTGAATGCTGTATGGCTGAGAATCGCCTTTCAGAGTACTGGGCTCTCCTCTAGCCCAGGGCAGATCCAAAAATGCTGTCCAAGAGCCAAAGCCTAGAATCAGGGACCCCAAGAACCCACTTGATTCTCTACTCCCCTGTAGCTGAGTTGGAACCTACACTGCAAGATAAAGTCCCATTTACTTTCCCCTCTTCTTTTCTCAAGCAGAGACATCTCTCCCCATAGTCACTCCCCATGAGAATGTGCTGAGTCTCTCCTGAAGCCAGCAAGTTGCAGAGTGTCCCCCTCATCAAGGTCCATTGAATACTACCTAGATATTGCTACTGGTTATTCATGGCCCAAGGGCTCTTTAGTTAGCAGTGATGGGTCCTGCCAGGACTGGGACTGGGTCCTTCCTTTCAATGTAGAGATTCCTTTCTGGGCTAGGATGTGTCTAGCAATGTCATCTGAGAGCTGGATCCTGGAAAGGGGTCCTCAAAACTCTGACTGGTGCTTATCCTACTGAACTTTTGATTTTGATATTTAATAATGCCTGAAGATTTTTCTAACTTGATGATAACTGTAAAATTACAAATCCAACAAGTTGAACAAATTTCAAATAGGATAAACATAAGGAAAACCACACTAAAACATGTCAGTATATTTGCTTAAAACATCAGTGATAAAAAAGAAAATCCTAAGAGCAACTAGAGGGAGAAAAGATACATTACCTAGAAAGGAACATAGATAAGAATTGTTTTTCATGGAAGATCACAAAGTAAGTTTATAAAATTATTTGTATTTTTATAAACTGCGGAAAATGATAGAAAAATAAATTTTGAATTTTAAAATAAAGAATCAGGAAAAAAAAACCATTAAGCAAAATTTGTTAACAACAAAACTCTGCTAAGACCAATTATACAAAATTTAAATAGAAAGATATACAGTCATACTTCCATATCTATGAGTTCTGCATATAAGGATTCAGTCAACCTCAGATAGAAAATATTCAAAAACAATAAAAATAACAATACAATAATTAAAAAATAAAAAATTTTAAATATAGTATAACAATTCCTTATATAGTATTTACATTATATTAGGTATTATAAATAATCTAGGGACAACTTAAAGTATGCAGGAGGGTGTGTGTTGATTATGTGCAAATACTGTGTCATTTTATATCAGGGACTTGAGTGTGTGTGTATTTTGGTATCTGCCAAGAGGTCCTGGAACCAGTCCCCAACAGGATACTAAAAACAACTGTACTAAATTCATGGATTAGAAGGCTCAATGTTATGAAGATGTAAATTCTATTGAAATTGGTCTGGATTTCACACAATCCCAATGAATATCCAAGTATGCTTTATTATAGAAATTTAAAAGATTATTCTAAAATTTATAAGAAAATACAAAGACCTACACCCAAAGAAATGTTGAAAAAGAAGAACAAAGTTGGAGAACTTGTATTATGTAATATCAAAACTTACTATAAAATTGATATATTCAAGATAGTGTAGAATAGAGACACAAAAATAGACACATATGCATATGATCGATGGTTTTTTTTGACACAGAAGCCAAGTTAGTTCAGCAGGCAAAAAAATAGTTTTTTTTAACAAATGGTGCTAGAACAATTGGCTATCCATATGGAAAACACATGAACTTGGAAAAAATGAACTCACACCAGACTTCAATGTTAAAGCTAAAACTGTAGAATTTCTTAAGGAAAACATTCTTCTGTGTTCAGAATGTTGAAGCTAAAAAGTGTGAAAACAATTGATAAGAATTAGATTTAACATTAAGCAAGAACTTCAGATGATAGAAGTACCAGACAGAGGCCATAAAATATTAATGAGAAACATAAAAGAAGGACTTTTAATATGAAAGAAAGGAAGACTATCAAAAATGGCCAAGCAGATTTAAAAAGAACCAAATGGAACTTCTGGACTAAAAAAAAAAAAAAAATCGATAATTTTAAAAATTAATTGATATGTTAATAAAGTAGACACAGGGAATGGAGAAGCCATGAACTGGAATAAAGACTAAAAGTAATAGAAGAGCAATTGAAAGATGAGAGCAAGAAAATGAAAAAGAGGCAAAGACATTATTCTGATAACGCAGATGAGCAAGAATGTAATTCAGGGACTTAAATGTGGACCATACCTAGACACAGTAAAACTGCAGAATAAGAGACAAACAAGAACCTCAGAATAATATTTAGAAAATATAGATTATTTGTAAAGAGACACAGTTAAACTGACAGGCTTCTCTTTGGAAAAAAATAGAAGATAGAAGAAAATAGTGCTAGAGAAACATAACTTTTAAATTTGAAAGATATATCCAGATAAAGTATCATCTAAAAATGAGAACAAAATAAAGACATTTTCAAAGACTAAAAGAACTTAGCTAGTAAGAAACTCCCACTAAAAAATTAATATAGAAATTAAACCAATAAGAAAAAACTTGAATAAAAGAAAACGCTAGGCAAAATATTTTTAAAACATTTGGGGAAAATCTAAGCAAGTATTGACTATATGAGAAAATAATAATACCATTTAATGTAGGGGTAATAAAAATAAAAGTAGAATTAAATTCTAGATAAGAATTGATAAGACAGGGATGGAGGCAGGACAGAAAGGTGATGAAAGTTAAATAATTGTAAGTTTCATATGGAAGGTGAAGCCATGATTAACAACTTTTTTGAGTATGCATGGTACATTTTTAATAATAAAAATAAGAAAATATATTGAATAACTTCCAAATCAGTAGAAGACAGAAATATTAAATAAAAAAAGTTTAACAAGAAATTGCTGCATAAGATGGCAAAATAAAGTTTATCAACTCACAAAAGTATAAATAAGTTAGACTTGCCCATAAAGACAGAGATTGGCATACTGTAATAAAATTACTCAAACCAGCTGGTCATGGTGGTTCATGCCTGTAATCCCAGCACTTTTGGAGCCTGAGGTAGGCGGATCACCTGAGGTAGGGAGTTTGAGATGGAGAAACCCCGTCTCTACTAAAAATACAAAAAAAAAAAAAAAATTAGCCAGTCATAGTGGTGCATACCTGTAATCCCAGCTACTCAGGAGGCTGAGGCAGGAGAATCACTTGAACCCAGGAGGCAGAGGTTGCAATGAGCTGAGATCCCACCATTGCACTCCAGCCTGGGCAACAACAGTAAAACTCTGTCTCAAAAAAAAAAAAAAAAAAAAAATTACTCAACCAACTTGAAGCTATTTTCAAAATTAAGTGCCAAAAAGGTTGAAAGTAGAAGGATATGAAAAGATTACTAGACAGTTTGTAACTGAAAAAATATTGGCATAGCAAGAACAACATCACATGAAAAAGACATTAAAGCAAAATTATTGTTAGAAATAAAGAGGCTTACAACACTGATGAAAACTATAATCCATCAGGAAATCTACAATTTTCATGCATCTAAGGATGTAGCCTCATAATAAGTATAAATGAATCTACAGAATTATAAAACCACAATCTTGATGGGAAATTAGAATTGCTTTCTGATTAATTACAAGACCAAGCACATGAAAATTTAAGAACTTAAAAAGACGTGAATAATACATTTAGCAAGCTTGATGAAATGGACACCAGAGAACCCACCACCCAAATTAAAGAATAGGTATTCTCTTTAAGCACACACTAATATCTTAAAAATGTTCCATGCACTAGACATAAAGCAAATCTTCATAAATCTAAAGAATTGGTATCTTACCAACCAATTTAGAGCAATTAAATTATTGATAATAAAAAGATAACTTTTTAAAAATCTCATTTAGAAATATTTTTAAAATTCTAAATAGTCAACAAAGAATGAGTAATAGAAAGTGAATCTTTAGCACAAAAAATGAAAATGCTACACATCAAATTGCAAACCATGGTAGAAGAAAAATTAATGCCTGAAATTTTCATGTTATGAAAGAAGATGATATAATAAACTAACAAAAAACCTAGTACAATAATAGAAAAAAATAAAAATTAAAAAAACAAACTAATGAACTAGAGGAAAATTAAAACAAAAAGTCAATAGTTCATTTTTTGAAAAGATTTACAAATCCATCATACTCCTGGCAAAATTAATCACATAAAGGTAAGATACTGTGGAGGTTAACAAGAGATCCAGAATATTATGTATAACTTTAGGTCAACCATTTTGAATGCTTTAGGTTACCTGACCAATATCTTAAAAACATACAATTTATCACACTTGATTCAATAAAAAAAAAAAAAAATAGAAAAGCCAAATAGTCACTAAAGAGCTAAAAAGTCTAATATCCAATAAGAGATCATAGCCATTAAAGAAAATAGAATGAATAGTTTAAAAGTCTCTCTCCCTCAGTCCCAATCCCTTCTGCACATACCAAAGCAGTTTTTCAGATGAATTCTACTGTGTTTAAGGAACAGATAATATCACTGTTAAACTGTGCTAGAACAGGAAATAACACTTCCAATTCATATTTAAAATTAACATAATCTTGAATTCAAAACCAGACAAGCACAGAGAGAAAAATTAAATTATAGCTAGGCAGGAGGAGTAAGTTTCAATGTTCTATAACACTGTAAGATAACTTATTGTTAACAATAATATATAGTTTCAAATAGCTAGAAAGAGGATATTGAATGTTCCACCACACATAGAAATGATAAATGTTTGAGATGATGGATATGCTGATTACCCTGATCAGATCACCACACATTATATGTATTGCAACATTACTATGCACACCAGAAATATACACAATTATTATGTGTCAAGTAGAAAAATTTTTGAGAAAAACTTTGTCATCTATCTCACTAGTGACCATAGATGTGTGATCTGAAATAGAATGATAACAAGTGAAAATTGTCAGTTTAGAGCAGGGATCAGCAAGCTACAGCCCCCAGGCCGATTCTGGCCAGCAGAGTCTGTTTTTAAATGACCTGCGGGCTAATAATTTTTAAAATATTTTTAAAGGTTCATTTAGAAGAAGTGAAACAAGCTACAGAGAGCAAACGGTGCCTATAAAATGTTTACTATTTAGCCTTCACAGAAAAAAATTATCAGCCCCTGAGATAGAAAAATTTTTAAATTAATCTAATACACTTGGTGTCTTTGTAAAAGGGGAATTTGGATACAGAGACAGGAACACAGATAGAACACCATGTAAGCATGAAGGCAGATATTGGGGGTGATGCTTCCACAAGCCAAGGAATACCAGAGACTGCCAGCAACCACGGAAGACGGAACCGACGCTTCCTCACAGCCCCCAGAAGGAACCGATCCTACCATCACCTTGATTTCAGACTTCAAGTCTCTAGAACTGAGACAATAGATGTCTGCTCTTTAAGTCACTTTGGTGGTACTGTGTTATGGCAGCCCTAGAAAATGAGCACACATTTCTTTAACAATAACAAATGAGGCAATGTATTAGAGAATAATGAAGGATCTGCCTAGATAAAATGGTCAGAAAACCTTCCTGCAAATGGCTAATTTGGGTTGATATGGGAAGGATGAGAAGGATCCAGGCATACCAAGAGTTTAGGGCAGGGAGAAGAGAATGAAGTGGCCAATCTGGTTAAGGTAGGGAAAGGTTTATTTATTTATTGTATTTATTTATTTTTGAGACAGAGTGTCACTCTGTCGCCCATGCCAGAGTGCAGTGGTGAATTCTTGGCTTACTGCAACCTCTGCCTCCTGGGTTCAGGCGATTTTTCTGCCTCAGCCTCCTGAGTAGCTAAGACTACAGTTGGCTGCCACCATGCCCAGCTAGTTTTTTTGTGTTTTTAGTAGAGACAGGGTTTCACCATCTTGGCCAGATTGATCTTGAACTCCTGACCTTGTGATCTGCCCGCCTTGGCCTCCCAAAGTGCTGGGATTACAGGTGTGAACTACTGCACCCAGCCTGGGAAAGGTTTATTTAAAACTGATTAAAAGGAATGATAATTGGGAAGTGAAGGAGAGGTGATGATGTAGATTCTTCAGCCGTTTGAAGGATAAATGATTAACAAACACAGAATATACAAAGTCAAATTTGTCCACATAAGTTTTGAAGTCACCAAAGTCATGTTCATCGTATAGGATCCCCTGACAACTCTCAGAGACAACTGGCCATACTCCAGGTATTGTCCTCATAGAGAATATGGTACAGTCACCATTTCCAGGGATGTCAGAATAATAAAGTCACAAATTCATTAGAAAACCTTCAAGCCCCAATCTTTTCTCCAAACTATTCTTTTTTTCTTACACAAACACAATTTTATTGTTATACCTTAGAAGATTTACAGTAATTCAATGCATTCTAATATTCAGTCCATATTTAAACTTACCCAGTTTTTCAAGTATGTCTTTTACAGATTTTTTGATGGAATAAAGATCCAATCAAGGTATTCATATTGACTTTGATTATCATATTTCTTTAGAACTCTTTCTCATCTGTTTTTTGACAATGGAGATTATTTTATTCAAGCTGTTTTAGTAGAGATAGTGTTCATTAATGAGAAACATCTCAAGTAAAAGACCAGGGGACCTGGAGGCTTTTAAAGGCAGGTACAAAAAGAGTCATATTCATTGAGAAGGGTAGAAGTGAGTAGTATACGGTAACGTGAGAGCAGGGTAGCCCATCGTAGTTAGTTCTAGAAACTTAGAAACGTAAAGAGATTTCTCTGCTATCGCTGCATTCAGAGAATGCAGAATTCAGATTAAATTCAATATTATCACTTTTAAAAATTGAATTCACCTAGAATTTATTTTATATATTGTATGATCAAATATTTTTCTTTTTATCATATGGATATAGACAGTGTTCAGTTATCCTAATGCTATTTATCACTATGGAGGTCCATCCTTCCTCCACCAATTTCTCAATTTTGCATTATATTCCATTAGTCTGTCTATCCTTGAGTTAATACATTGTGTTTAATTATTATTGCTTTATAAAATCTGTTATACATGTGCTTGAAAAAAGTACCCAGTTGTTGAATGTCGAGTTATCAAAGTATTCTTTACAACATCTCTGATAAGGTATCCTCACTTTCTATTCAAATATTCTCTGTATGCTCACCATCTCAAAGCATAGCCCATTCTCTTTCTCAGCTCTAACTTAAAAAGTGCAATTTGAATAGGTCATCTAGGCCATGATACAAAATTTAAAAGACAAAAAAAAGGTTTACAGTGAAAATTAAGTTTCCCTCCTTCCTTGTCCCTTACCAAATAGTCTCCCTTACCAGACAATCACTCTTACCAGCAAAGTTCATGCATTTATAAACGTACATGTAGATTTTATTTTTGCAATGCAATAGGAGCAACTATAGATACATTTCTGCCCCTTGATTTCTCCCTTGTAATTTTCATGTTGGTGTCTACAGAACTACTCATTCCTTTTCAACAGGTGTATGTCATTTTCTACAGTAGTTCTAATTTGTTGCTAGATTCTTTCTTTACTGGGTAGAGCTGTGCTTCTCTGTACTCTTTCCCCACCATTTGTCTTTTCTTGAAAATGAAGCTAATTCCATTTACACTCTACTGACCTCCTACATGAAGTAAAGAAAATTTCCCTACAGTAACTGGAGGGTGACAAAGTGCTCTCTTGCAATAAACATCTTCAAAAGAGGGTGAATTCTAGAAAACAGGATAGCATATTGGTCAAGAATACATATTTCCCAAGATCAAGTCTGTACTCTGCCACTTATAGCTAAGTGACCATGAATAAGTTACTGAAAAACTCTGTGTCCCCTCAATTACTTCAACTGTAAAATGGGAATAAAAATGGCACCTGTGTAAATAGGGTTGTTGAGTGGCTTAAAAACATATTAGTCAACTGCCTAGCACATGCTAAGAGTTCTGTCCATCTTAACCATTGCTGCTGTTCTTGTCATCACCACCCCCCTCTTCCTTAGAGGATAGAGATCATCCTCCCAAGACCTCTTGGCCAAAGTTCTGAAAAACAAACTGGTAAAAAGAAACCCCACTTTTGGCTTGCATTTCTGTCTTCTGAATCTTATTCCCTCGGTTGTGGGGGATAACCTTGTGTGTGTGTCTTCTTATGAAGGAAAGATGGCAGGATCTGTCTGACCTCCAGAACTCTGCTAGCTTGTTTTTCAGATGCTATGCTGATTGGCTGCTGACCTTGGTCTGTGTCAGGAACACAGTTGACCTTCGTCTGTGTCAGGGGAGTGTCATTTGACAGACAACTCTCTTTACATGGAATTTCTCTGTGATGGTTAATTTTACGTATCAGTTGGACTAAACTGTACGATGCCCAGGTATCTGGTTAAACATGATTTTTAGGTGTGTCTGTGAGAGTGTTTCCAGAAGAGATTAGCATTTAAACTGGTGGACAGAGTAAAGCAGATGGCTGTCCCCAGTGTGGGTGGGCCTGATATAATCTGTTGAGGATCAAAATAGAACACAAAAGTGGAGGAAGGGAGAACTCACTCTCTCTGCCTGATTCCTTGAGCTAGGCCATGGGTCTCCTGCCCCTGGACTAGGATGTACATTACTGGTTCCCCTGTTTCTGAGGCTTTAGGAACCACTGGCTTTCCTCCATCTCCAGCTTGGAGACAACAGATCTCAGGACCTCTTGGCCTCTGTCATTGTGTGAGCCAATTCCTCATAGTAAATATAAATATACACACACATACAAATATCTTATTGGTTCTGTTGGAGAACCCTAATGCCCTCTCCATCCTAAACCTGGAGCCAGCTGCTGACCCTCACACAGCAGCCAAACACAGACAAGATAACAAGAGCCTCTGGGGCACTAGGGGCCGCTGCCCACACTGTGTAAATGCTCTTAAGTGCCTCACATCTCACTGTACCTGCGGCCCTGGCAGGCAAGCAGCAAGACAGGTTTCTGGCTCTGGAGAATGTGGGTTAGTCTTGATGGGCCTTCCAGGTGAGTGTGACCCAGTTAGTGTAGTAACCCAGAAATGTCCACGTGTGTGTGCCAAACCTGAAGTCAACAGCATTCCAGGCAGCTCTGGTTCAACTATGAGCAGAAAGCTTAAAACCTCAGTGATGATCTAAATAGTTTAAGACACACTTAATTCAGATTTAACAAGACAATTAAATTTAACAAGATGTCGTTAAATACCAGTGATTGTTTAATATGGATAGGTTGAGGAGCTGCCATGCAGGAGATGCACATTATTATTAATTACTGCTAAATTATTTTAATCATCAGCACTTAAATTTCAACATTTCTTATCAGATTAGGATACTTGATGCGCAGAATCCTAAATATGATATATAAACAATGATATATAGTCTTCAAAGCTCTTCTTTCTCAAAGAAGGAGAATAAAAGTAAACACATGTAATATATAGATACATACAATGTGCCAAGCACTGTTCTAAACACATTACAAATTTAGTTGCCCCTTGAATAGCACAGGTTTGAACTGCATGAGTCCACTTAAACACAGCTTTTTTTCAGCCAGATGCAAATTGAAAATACAGTATTTCAGGAAACGTATGTGTCTGGAAGGCTTTCTTTTTTTTTTTTTTTTGAGATGGATTTTCACTCTTGTTGCCCAGGCTGGAGTGCAATGGTGTGATCTTGGCTCACTACAACTCCCACCTTCTGGATTCAAGCAATTCTCCTGCCTTAGCCTCCCAAGTAGCTGGGATTACAGGCATGCAGCACCACGCCTGGCTAATCTTTTGTATTTTTAGTCGAGACGGGGTTTCTCTATGTTGGTCAGGCTGGCCTCAAACTCCTGACCTCAGGTGATCCACCCACCCCGGCCTCCCAAAGTGCTGGGATTACAGGCATGAGCCACTGTGCCAGGCCTTGGAAGGCCATTTTTTGGTATACATAATTTCTGCAATGCTGACTGCAGGACTTTAGTGTGTGTGGATTTTGGTGTTGAGAGGTTACTGAAACCAATCTCTTGCATATATGGAGGGGCAGCTGTAATCCAATTAGCCTTCACAATAACATCATGAGGTACTACTGTTTCTATTCCTATTTTATGTATAAGGAAAACTGAGTCATAGGATGCACACATAACCTAAGTTCCAACAGCTATGAAGTAATGGAACCAAGATTTGAACTCAAGCTGACTGAATCTGGAGCCTACAGTCCGCACTGCTGATCATACTCTCTCCGAGATGGTTGCAAATTTGCAAATGTGTGTTTTCAAACTCCAGTCTAGTTTGGCACTAAAGGGACATGGGACTTTGGATCCATATGAACCTGGGTTGGAATCCTAACCTGCCAGCTATATGACAATGGATTCCTAAGTCTATGGTGATCCACCTGCCTTGGTTTCCCAAAGTGCTGGGATTACAGACATGAGCCACCGTGCCCAGCCCAAGTAACCTCTTTCTATGCCTCAGTTGATGCCACTGAAAAATAGGTTACAATGAGGCTTAAATCAAATAATGTGTAAAGCATTTAGCACAGTCCCTGGTACATGATAATCCTCATGGCAATGTTAACTGAGGTAGTGGTCAACAGCAGTGATGGTGTGGTTGCGTAATCCATACAGCACAACCTAAACAGTTGATCATAACATCCTCTTTCAACATAAAGGAAAAAACCAAGGTTCAGAATTCTAAAGTTATACAGCTAGTCAAGCCCAGGTCAGCTACTTCCAAACTCACCATGCCAAGTGAGCTAACAGAAGCCTTCGGAATGGGAGCATGCCATGGAGAAAGCACATGAGAGCAAAAGGTTGCTCAGGGAGTGTGTGCAGGAGAGTGAGGTCAGCTGGAAGTAACTCCTTCCTTCTGAGCAAGCAGCTGACAACCTTATGTTATCCCCCAAGTATCTCTCCTCCTGCCTTTTTCTGGAATGGAGATAGGGGATGCAGAATCGTGAAACTGAAGAGAAACTGATTCGTCCCCCTTGAGCCCAGCAAGAGAAAGAAGAGAAGGAGAAGCCAGATAAAAGCATCCTCACACACACTCTGGTACTCTAAATCCTGACACAGCAGTGGCTACAAGTCTGAAACCAAGCTGCCCCCTAATGTACAGTCTCCACATTCGGGAGGCTGCAGCCATCAGCGACTAACTTTAGGCTGGAAGAAAGAGAAAAGAACTCAAGTGCCTTAAGCAGGAGATATCAGGCTGTCCATGTGAACTAGCAGTGTCCCTTGCCATACGTTTTAAACTTGTCAGGATTTCCCACTTCAGTCCTACTGACGTTTTGCTGGGGAGATGACAGGTGGTAAATGTTCTGTGCCTTCACTATAGATGTTTAACAATACCTCAGGCATTGTCCCATTTAGGTATTGGTAGACTTCCCCAAGTGTGACAACCAAAAATGTCTCTAGACATTGCCAGATGTCTTCTGGGAGATAAAATTGCTTTCCATTGAGAGCCACTTGTATAGCTTGGCTTGAAAACAGGCTGTGGTTATAAGTTAGGTGTGTTCCTGGTTTTTTCCTCAGGTAATGTTAGTCTATAAATTCTTTGCAAATTGGGACAAATCAAGAAGCCCTTGACCCATTCCCTTGACTACTGTGGAAAAAGGCAGTCATGAGGTGCTCATCTTCCTTAGCTTATGTTAGGCTTTTATGGCCCATCTATATTTTTAGGAAATTGTTTCTCAGCACCTAATGTGAACTGGTATGAACTATTTCCAGAGAGGTGATCTGAAGGGAAAAGTTGTTGCATAAATCCCTTCTACACTCAACCACAACCTCTACAGACACAGCTGGAAGCCTGCAGCAGATCGGTGGGAACTCTACCATGCTGGCAAATGTTCATCTTGAGCATCATGTTTGCCGCCTGCATGCAATAAATATTTCTTGGGAAGATCTTCTTTGCTGAGCATTCTGCTAGATAAGGTGGGAGATACTAAGATGAAGAAGGCATTGTTCCCACCTCCAAAGCTTCCCAATCTGTTTGGAAGAACCATGTGGGAAGGATCATGTATATATCTTTTAACTAAGCTCAAGGCCTGAACATGGAATGCAGATTTTGATTCTGTCTCATTAATTGGTGAAATTGAGCTTGGCCTGTATATTGCTAAAGGTTGGGGTGAGTGGCTGAGCTCTTCCTAGTCATTGATTTCAGTTAGATCTCCTGTCTTCTTTACCTGGATACCTGATTTGGGGGAGTATGGGTTCAGAAGAACAAAATCATCACACATTTAATACATATTAGTTAAGGATTGCTATGTTCAGGACTGTGCTACTCTGAATACAGGAATGATAAAGCATATTCAATCCATTCCCTCATGGAGTTTGCCATCTAATGGAAAAGATAGACATTATACAGAATTTGCACAAAATAAATATTTGATTGCCATTTTATAGTAAGGGCTGCAAAGGAAAAATCAGACATCTCCCAGTCACTCAGCCTGGCTGTAGTCTGAGGCTGACGGTGATGGGTGCTACAAGCAGAGGCTAATGGAGCTGTTTACCTGGAGGACTTCCTGAGAGATGAGCATAAGTAGAGCCACTGCAGGATCAGCGAGACAGAGTGAAACAGTGAGTTGCAGAGAGGGACAGCATCTGTAGTATTTCTATAAAGTAGCATCATTTTGGTTCCCAGGAGGGTTTGTGTTTTTGGAAGCTTCCTGAACAGAGAATCAGTGTTCACAGAGGACTCTGTCAGCTGGAGTGTTGGATGAATACATCGTTAGTGGATTCCTGGGCCACAGATATCAAGGAGGAGGCCAGAGTTGCATCAGTGCATACAAAAATCCCCCAAGAGCTCCTGGAACTATCTCTAGGAGATTCTGAGGGCTGACCAGAGTTCTACAGCATGCAAAAAGGACCAAGTGCCAGCAAATTCTACATTATAAACCTATTTAATAAGAAGTAAAAGAAAGGCCTGGGTGGAAGGGCCCTGTAGGGCTTCAGATGAAAGGGAAATTTCAAAGCTTCCTGGAAGAGGAGGCCTATACCTCAGCCTTGAAGTATGGATGTTTTTAAGCTGGTATCATTCTTCCCAAATGATAGCTAGAAAATGCTTTCTGCTCAGACTGAGCAAACACTGAGAATAAAGGGGAATGGCCTATCTCTGTGGAATCCAGTGAAGAAAGAACCCAATTATATTAGGAGCCAAATCCCATATAAATGGAGACTATTAAACAAGATCAGAGAGTCTTCCCTGGCAAGAACATATTGCTTATAATTTATCAATCAACAAATATTTATTCAGCATGCACATTGTAAAACGTGATTATAACACTAACAATGGCTAACATTAACGGATCAAATTCCGCCTATACCACATTTCAGCTGTATAACAAAGGGCAAGTTTCTGACTTCTCTGCTTTTCAATGTTCACATTAGTAAAATAGGAATAATAATAACACTTGTGTGTAGAACTCTTTGCACTTAGTAAATGCTATAGTAATTGTTACTATTATTATTATTATTCTTGTAATCATCATCATTATTACTATAAGCCAGACTGTATTACGGGATTGCATTTAATTATAATAAGATTGATATTTTTGTTATTTCCATTTTATAGATGAGGAAACTGAGGTTTACAGAGGTTAAGCAACTAATCAAAGTCATTTAGCTACTAAGTTGCAGAACCAGGATTTAAACTGAGGGTGCTGGACTCCAAGTTCATACTTAACTACTACCCTGAAATGACAGAATTATACGAAATAATGTTTATGAAGTACCAGCCAAGATTATGACACTCAATAAATGACAGCCACTGTCATTTTCATCATTATCAATGGCACCCATTTTCCTTCTTAAATGACTTAAAGAATATACAACATTTGGTTCAGTAACTGGTGTTTAGTGCTCCAACTCAAAATTCCTTGTTACAACTGGCAAAGACTGAGGTTCAAATTCCTAATCAGGGAGCTTTTCACCTTGAATGGATGAGAACTATGAATGAATCCATCAGTTGTAAGAAAGAAGGAAAATTATTTTCTCCAGGACTCTTAATAAGCTGAGAACTCTAAATGCTGTCAGGTTGCAGAAAGCTGTGCACTCCAGAACCTTCTAGCTTCTGCCCTATTTCCCCATTTGGCTATTCTTCCTCCTGTGTTTCCTGTTTTTCCCCAAGTGTCAGGTGCTAGCATTCATGAATGGCTGAATTCAGACTGTAATTGTGTATCTGAATCCAGTCATCCATTGATTTTTGGGTTCATACTGGAAGTGATGTTGAGAATTAGAAGGAACATGCTCTCTCTCCCTCAAAGCACTTTTCATAGCAATGTCAGCAAAGCAAACATCAGCTTTAATTAACAGTGACTTTGAACTTCATAATGTTTTCTATTTGATCTGAAGGGGGCTAAAGGGAGGAGGACAAGGGACAACACATGGTGTCACCAGGTATCTGGGGAAAAGGGAACTAAATTTATAATGCAGAAGCAGATTCCTGCTGGCTTAAAAATAGAAGGGACATGTTTTGAAACCTCAAGTTGTTGGTGGTGAAGATGGTTAAATCAGATGACTAATCTCCCAGCGTGCCACGTCGTCCCTGCTCAGAGGGCAGTTACGTAGCGGAGGACATTGCAAATGGCATAGGCATCGTAGCCTTGGAAAGATGTGGGAAGTGTTCTGAGCCCGAGGACTTCTTTTTACTCCGTTTTGAGACACCTTATTAAAACATAAATCTGAAAAAAAAATCAGCTTTTGTTACAGCGTATCACCCTTTGATGGATTTCCATTTTACTAACAATGAAACTCTTTTCATGGCCAGGCCCTTTGGTTTAGGCCTGTAATCTCAGCACTTCGGGAGGCCAGGGCAGGAGGATCACCTGAGGTCAGGAGTTTGGGACCAGCCTGCTGACTTGGTGAATCCCCATCTCTAATAAAAATACAAAAATTAGCTGGGCATGGTAGCACATGCCTGTAATCCCAGCTACTCAGGAGGCTGAGGCACAAGAATTGCTTGAACCCAGGAGGCAGTTTGCAGTGAGCTGAGATCATGCCATTGCACTCCAGCATGGGCAACAGAGTAAGACTTTGTCTCAAAAAAAAAAAAAAAACAAAAACTTTTCCTTGCCTCATGTATTAGTTTCCTAGGGCTGCCATGACAAATTACCAGTCTGTGGCTTGAAGCAACAGAATGTACTTGGTTACAGTTCCAGAGGCTAGAAATCAGAGTCAGCCAGATCATTCTCTGAAGGGTCTAGGAGAGGAGCCTTTCTTGCTGCTGCTTAGCTTCTGGGGATGGCCGGCAATCCTTGGTGTTCCTTAGCGTGTAGACTCGTAACTCCAACCTCTGCCTCTGTATTCTTGGGGACTTCTTCCCTGTCTGTCTCTGTCTTTGTCTCTGCATCTCGTTTTCTCTTCTTGAAAGGTCACAGATCGTTGGATTAGGGCCCACTGTACTCCGGCATAACCTCATCTTAACAAATTACATCTGTGAAAACACTGTTTCTAAATAAGGCTACATTTGGTGGTTCCCGGTGGACTTGAATTTTATGAGGACGTTTTCCAACCCAGAATACCTCCCTTCCCATCCCCAGCTAAGTTCTAGCCACAGTGGAGTCCTCTCAGTTCTCTGAACATGTCACACTCTCTTTCCCACCTTAGTCCCTTTGAAATTCTAAGCACTCTCTGTCTAAATATTCACCCTCCTCCTTCCTCGCCTCCTCAGTTCTTGGCCTGACTAGATCCTTCTTACCCTTCAAGTCTTGGTTTAAATGTCACCACTTCAAAGGAACCTTCCCTTGCCCACCTTATCTAAGCTCCTTGTTTTCATTATCTCTTCTCTGTTTCCACACTTGCTTCTTTTCTCCTTTTTTTTTTTTTCTTTTATTTTCAGGAAAGTGTCTTGGTATGTTGCCCAGGCTGGTCTTGAACTCCCGAGCTTGAGCAATTCTCCTGCCTCAGCCTCCCAAGTAGCTGGGATTACAAGCATGTGTCACCGTGCACAGCTTCTTTTCTTGTATTTAGCATCATTTAGTATCGTGTTAATGCTTTCTCTCTCTCTCTCTCTTTTTGTGTGTGTTTATGTATTTTCTTAACTTTCTCATTCAAATATAAGTTTGCCCACCAGGAGTTCCACTAGTTTGTTCCCTGCTAGTTTGTTCACCTGGCACCTTATAAAGTCCCTGTACTAAATGAATAGTTGTTTAGTAAAACGAAAACATTTGAGTATCTGTTATATGGAAGGCCAAGTGCTAGGCACTCAGGGAACATTGAATATATAACATAAAACCCCTATTTTCAAAGTACTTAGACTGGAGGCAAGAACAGAGGTGGGTGGACACAGATCATTCTAAGATGTGATATAAGTTCAAGCAGAGAGGGACTGAAAAAGTGCTGCAGGAGCAACTCAGCAAACAATTTAGCTAAGCTAGTGGTCTCAGGGGAGTGGAGGGACACAGGTGCGGATAAACTTGCAAAGTTGCTTTCAGAGCAAAAGGGAGCAGGTACTGATGCAAAAAGTGAGAGTAATTCGTTGTGCATGCATCCATAAGTAACCTCCAGGGCCATTGCTGTATCTGTGGGCTGGGTTCGGTGGGGCCATGTGCAGTGGGTATCTGAACCCAGCTGTTGTGGCAGGCAAGGCAATCAGGTGAAGATGAAACCGATGATGCCTTTCCCAGCCAGGGGTTCCTGGCCCCTGGTTCCTCTACCGGCTTTGAAGCTGGGTGTGATTAGTGAGTTCTGAAACTCCCTGACAACTCAGGGGGAGTTTTTGCTGCTGACGCTTGGGTGCCCCCAAGCAGCTGGGACAGATTGTATGTGGAAGTTTTCTCTAGTTTCCCTCCTCTTTCCCTGCACTTCCCACCCTAAGAAGATTGCTGTTTAAGCTCCAGGTTAAAGAAAATCCTGGTATTCCTGGGGCAAACTGCACTCAATCTGTTTCTCTACGAGACAGCTGGCTTGGAAGAGCCACCTTTTCTGCCTTTCCTCCCCCTCCTCTGGATTCCCTTCTTGTCTTCCAAGTGTGGGTGGGAAGTACCTGTGTGAAGAGTCCACTCTCAAGATCCTCACTTCCCATAAGAGTCCATAATAGAGAAGATGTCAGAGGGGAAGGGAATCAGTTGCAGTGCAACAAATATAAAAAGGAAACTTTTCTCTGCAGTTTGATGGTTAGAGTCAAATCTCATTCCTCCTGGAGGAATGAGATACTTTGGAAGGGCACAACCAGTGTGTAAATGTGCAGCAAGACAATACTACCACTTGGGGTCAGGGATGTGAGGGGCCTTGTACCCTGAATGCATCTGGGAAGGTATTCATTTAGGAGGCACCATTTTTGGAGGTTGAGAGAGAGAATACAAAGAAAGTGCTTAACACAGTGACTGTCACTTGCACACAACTAGTTACTACCAGCTACTATTACCCTTCCTACTACTGTTATCAATGCTAATGTTTTCACATCGTTGGTAGAAGTGGAACTCTCCATTGCAGCTCAGAAAAGACTGGGCCCTTTTTGAATACTTGCTGATGTATTGCCTAAAGTGATTTGGAGCGGGGGCTGGAGACAAAGGAGCTGTGGATGCTTCGTTGGAGGAGAGAGTTCTCAGGGAAAGGAACAAGAGAAAAGAGGGAGAAGCAGCAGCAGCCATGGAGAATGGAATGTCAATGGTAAATTTTTCAGAAATCTTTGTGATATGCTAAGGCTGTCCTCCATTATCTGTTTTTACTAAACTATGTATCAGTTATTAAAGTTTTTGAGTTGGTTTGGTGAGGTCATTTAATGTGGTGACGGTAAAGCCTGGCCTCAAAGTGGGGTCTGGACTCAGGAAGCAGAATGACCCCCAGTCACACCTGTAGTACAAGCAAGGAATGTGTGTTTTTTTCCTAGGGCTGCCATATATGTTACCACAAACTGGTTGGCTAAAAACAACAGGAATGCATTCTCTTACACTTTTGCTGGCCAGGAGTCTAAAATCTCAGAGGGCCATGTTTCCTCTGGAGGCTCCAGGGGAGAATCCATTATTTGACTCTTCTAGCTTCTGGTGGCTGCCGGCATTGCTTGGATTGTGGCCACATCACATCAGTCTCTGCTTCTGTGGTTGCATTGCCTCTTAGTGTGTCTCAAATCTCCCTCTGCCTTTCTCTTATAAGAACACTTGTCATTGGATTTAGGACCCACCTGAATAATCTAGGATAATCCTCTCATCTCAAAAGACTTCAGTTAATCATATCTGCAAAGACTCTTCTCCCAAATTAAAAAAAAAAATTCATAGGTTCCAAAGATTGGCATGTGATCATATCTCTTTAGGGGCCACTATTCTGCTCGTTATGACTATCCTGGAGCCCAGGGAGATGAGTGAATTGCTGCAAGTCCCAGTGCTAGAAAACAAAGGCGCCAAGTACAGAAACCTTAGGACAGAGGTGGGAAATGACTTACCCAGGAGAGCACAGGAAACGCCAGTGTGAGTCGAGGCTTCTCTCTACTCCAGTCTTCAGTGGTTTTACCCAAATGCATGGTAATGTGGGAATTCCTTATCATGTTGGGAAGATATTTTTGTCTGGGTAGCTAGGAAACTTTAAGAAAGATATTTTGCAATTGAGACATTCTGTTTGAGACTCAGCTCAAGATATTCTTTTTCTTTGGAATAAGGATTTTTTTGAAAAGATGATTTGTAAAAAGATAAATGAAATAGCTTATACCATACCAATGTTGGATGAAGGATAATTTCCATTTAACATGGACCTCCAGTCTTACAGTCAGTAAGAAGCATTCATCTCTTTACACATTCATTCACTTTTTCATTCAACAAAAATTGAGGGCACTCTGCCAGGCAGTGTACATAGTGCTAGGGAGACAATAAATAAATGAGACAAATGTATTCCTTGCATTTGTGGACTATAATACAATATGGAGAAAACAGACAATGGTAACAATAAAACAAAAGAGTGCTATTTTGAAATTTGGTAGTTGCCCTGAATGAAATAAACATCATTCTATGAGAGAGTATATTGGCAATGATGCTACTTTAAGTAGAGGAATAAGAGAATGTCTGTGAAATTTAGATGAGACTTGAAGGAATCCATTAGGCGAAGAGGCTTGAGAAGGCATTCCATTCCAAACACGATGCCTTAAGAGGCCAAGGAGTTTGATGTTTTTGGAATAGTCAGAAGACCTATGTAGCTAGAACTTACAACTGGATGGGGAAAGTGAGGCTTCCTCTATTGCATAAAGACTTCCCCTATGTGGCAAAAGGTACTGTCACAGTTTACTCCAGGACTATCACATCCCAGCCCAGTGATGACAAAGAACGTTCATCTTTTCCTGTTTTCTAAATCCTAAATCCCAGAAAAGACTTTGATTGGCGTTGGTTTAGGTCAAGTGACTTCTCTTGAAATAATCACTGTGGCCAGAAGAACACAGTGCTAAGAAAAGCCAGACTTGGATCACCTCTGTGGTCAGCAGCTCCATCAGAATCACATGATTGGAGCAGCAGGAAATCAGTTGCCAGAGGAAGGAGGGGCTGCAGGACAGTCAAGGCAGTAAACATTCGCCCTCCTGTTCAAAATGCAGCAACTCATCAACTGCTCCCCTGACCCTTACAAGCAGGGACATTGTCTGTCTTATTCATTATAGTGTTCCTCGTGCTGAGGGCAGTTCCTAGGACATATTAGCTCCTCAAAAACTGTCAATTAAATGTATGGGAAAAATTTGAAGAATGACACTTTATTACCATGAAAAAATTACAGTCACATGTCACTCAATGACAGGGAAACATTCTGAGAAATGTGTTGTTAGACAATTTCATCCTTGTACTAACATCATAGAGTGTACTTACACAAACCTAGATGGTATAGCTTGCTGCACACCTAGGCTATATGGCACAGCCTACTGCTCCTAGGCTACAAAGCTATTTATATGCATGTTCTTCTACTGAATACTATAGGTAATTGTAAGACAATGGTATTTGTGGACCTAAATACAGAAAAATTACAGTAAAAAGATAGTATAAAAAATTTTAATGGTACATTTGCATAGGGTACTTACCATGAATGGAGCTTACAAGACTAGCAATTGCTCTGGGTGAGTTAGTGAGTGGTGAGTGAATGTGAAGGCCTAGGACATAACTGTATAGCACTGTGACTTTATAAATACCATATACTTAGGCTACACTATATTTATAAACAAATAAAGTAATTGCAATACAATGTTGTGACAGCTATGACATCACTAGGTGATAGGAATTTTTCATTCCATTATAACCTTATAGGATTACCATTGCATACAGGGTCCATTGTTGGCCAAGATGTTATATGATGTATGACTGTATTTGCAACATAAATACTTCAGAATGAACAGTTAAATTCTGTTACACTCCACTATTGTTGAAGAGTGTTGGTCTACAGAGTAGAAATACAAATACTTAAGTCGCATAACTTGCCAGTCCTCTCTGATAATTAATTGCTATTCAATTGTAAAAGGCTTTGGAAAGTATCCATATAAAACTACATACAGATACAAGGCATTTTGTTGTTAATAATCAGCTAGGAAATGAATGCTCAGCAGAATTGTCTAAATAGGTTCCTAAAGGGTATGGCAAAAAAAAAAAAAAAAAAAAATGGAACTTTGAAGAGAAATTTCAAATGGCAAAAAATACTTAGGCAGCAAAAAGACGATTTTCTGAAATGATGGGTTTGAGAAGAATGAATCAGCAATAAATGTTGGTGCAAAACATTATTTAAGAAGTCTGAACATACTCCTGATTAAAAATATTTTCAAGAATGACTCCAGCAGAAATAATAAAATGCTCGGCACAAACCTGTTTCCTTAGCCCTCCTGGTTAAGCAGGATGTCAGAGCCTGACCCACACCTCCATCAAGTGCTCTGAACTGCTGTGAGAGCATGACATGTGTCTGTTCAGTTGAGTGCTCTAGGTCATGTCATTTTAGGGTTAATGTCACCCTCCTAGAAAAGAACAGGTAGAAAGGAAGCCAGACTTCGACCCACGGGCTGGAACGACCAGTTACATTGATCATGTGGATGAACTGAGGCACAGGTAAACTGCTACCCTGGAGACTAAGTAAGCAGCTTAGAAGAGAGAATGTGTGTATCCCTCACATCCAAAGGCGGGTCGGCAATCTAGGGCAAGTAGACAGCCCCAGGTATTCCTGAGTCACAAGCCAGCTGGTTGGCTCTGCCATCCTTGACATGTGGCTTCCATCTCTGGGTCCAAGGTGACTGCTGTACTGCTTTCAGCCAACAGGAAAGAAGCAGGGGAAAGAGTCCTGGTAAGTAGATTTGTCTTCAGAGAGGTGACTCAGAACCTGCAAATACCATGCCTGCTCATATTCCAGCGGCCCTAACATAGTCATATGGTTCCACGTAACCACAAAGGAGGCTTGATTCTACAGTCTCCAGCTACACGACCAATGTACTCAGTTAACACTTAGTTTTAGGAAGGGGGTTTATTTCTAAAATAAAAGGGGCACTATGGAATACTGGGGGACAAGACTGCACTATCTGATATGTCATGAATATATTGAGTTCATGCTGTGTTTAAGGCATTGTGGGAAATATAACTGTGAATAAAAGGATGGCCTGCATTCCAGAAGGCAGTAAATATGCTCACATACAGTAGCAATGCTCACATAAAATGGACTGGGACAAGGGGTACATACAACCCGGTTATGAAAGTTTAGGGAAGTGGGGATTTATTTCCTCTGAGTAGAATATAGGAAAAATTGTTGGAAAAGGTAAGATTTGAAATGGGCCCTTAACACTGGATAGGACTAAGGTAGACTGGAAATTGGAGTTAGGAGAAAGGACTGTAAAGAGGGAGGGAAGGGCCTTTGGTCGGTGGGAAGGGAAAAGCTTGCATCCCAGCTAGAGTCATTTTCATAGTTGTGGCCCTTTGAAAGCCATCCAGTTCTCAAAGGGATGGTTCCACAAAAATGACCACATGAAGGCTGATACTGTTGGTATCTCTCCAAGTCCATGCTCTCTTCCTTAGTGATAAGAATCCTAACATTTAGTTGAGTATATTGCCCTCCTTAGCCTTCTATAGAGCTATATGTGATCACATGACCAAGTTTTGGCCAATGAGATAGAAGTGGAAGTATCATAAACAACTACTGAGAAGTATTCTTAGCCAGCGGCTCCCTTGCACTTTCTTGGTTCTGCTTCCTGTAACCGAGATGTGATGGCTAGAACTCTGATACAGCCATTTTGGATCAGAAGAATGAGAACTAACCCTGGAAGTGACAGCAGAAAGTCAGAACCATCCTTCTTCCCTGATGACACCATAGAACCGCCATGGTGGAAGCCCTGGACTACCTATCTCCAGACTTGTTTAAAGCAAAAAAACAAGACTTTAGGGGTTTAAGTCACTGTCATTTTAAGTTTTTGGCCACATTTAATGGCACCAATTCCTACTGAGCACAGGCAGCTTTCAAGCTGCACTTGCTCCTAGATCACACTTACCAATGGATAGAGGCTCGATCAGCAGTCAGCCTATTCATTTCCTATTACTACTCTAATATATTACCACAAACTTAGAAGCTTAAAACAATACAACTTTATCTTACAGTTCTGTAAGCCAGAAGTCCAGCATGGGTCCTGCTAGACTAAAATCAAGATGTCGCCAAAGTTGTGCTCCTTTCTATAGGTGCTAGGGGAAAATTTGTATTCTTTCTTATTTAGGTTGTTGGCTGAATTTTGTTCCCTGCAGTTGTAGGACTGCAGTCCCATATTTCCTGGCTTGCTTTCACCTGAGGTCTATTCCCAGCTTTTAGAGGCTACCCAGCTTCCTTGGCTCATGACCCTCTGCCTCCATCTTCAAACCAGAAACAGTGGGTCCAATCTCTCTCACACTTCAGATCTGTCCTACTGTTTCTTTCATTATCGTGTAACTCATCAGCCCTTCTGCCTGCCTCTTCCACCTTTAAGGACCCATGTGATTACACTGGACCAACCCAGATGATCCAACATCATCTCCGAATCTTAAGGTCTGTAACCTTAATTCCACTTGCAAAATTCCCTTTGCCATGTGATGTAACATATTCTCCAAGTTCAGGGATTAGGGCATGGGCGTCTTCAGGGAGCCATTATTCTGCCAGAGAATACAAGGTTCTCTCAGCAGCTTCATTCTTCTGTCAATTTATGATCTTATTTCAACTGTCTTCCACATTTACAGGTGCAATAACTCAAGGGTAATTTCCTGCTGATGCTTATATATAGGCCTGACACTCAGGACTCCTGCCCACTTCTAATTCTCAGGAATAAAGCAGTGTTTTTGAGTGATTCATCAGATATGTTGGGAGTTATGTACCAACTCATAAAAGATATCTAATAGATGTTTCAGGCACTAGATTTAAGGCAGAATTTGGTGACTTCTGGGAGTAGTTTTCTCAGGTAGATTTGAACTGGGAACCAGGGTTAAGACTAGGGTCTCTCTCTAACTTTCCTCAAAGCCAGACCTAAAATAGCCTAAGCAACACTGAAAAATTACTTAGGTTTGTTGAGGGGATTGCAAAGAGCAACTTCCTTACAGATTTTTTCAAGTGCAATTAAGGATAGGATTGGAAAGTAAGAGTATCCTACCAAAGGCAGTAATTTCAGAGAGAAGAGAAAAGATAGCACAAATGCCCCGTAAAGAAAAGGTGACAGGGTTCAATCCAAATTATCCAGGTGGAACTAGGCAAAGGCAGCCAATGAGAGTCTTCTCTCTGGGGGATCAACTTGGAGATTAACTCTGGCCTGACTGTACTGGAAACACTTCAGTGTGAGATCACTGGAACAGAAGCTCCAAGAGGACAAGGAATGTGCCTATTTTGTTTTCTTTAACCCCAACCTTCAGTGTACTCAGCAAACATATACAGCATTTGCATGTATAAATGAATACATTGTTGATTGAATGACTGATTGATTGGTTGACAGGTACGTAAGTCCTTCTTTGGTTCCCCATTCCCAACCCCCTACTGGGCTATATTGTCTAGAAGTTAAACCTTGTGCTTTAAAATCAAACATGAACCCAGGTCTCACCTCTGCGATCTATTCTGCCAGTGTGTTCCCTGGAAGCTTCCTTGAGTCCGTTTCCTGTCTGTAACTTGTAGCCAATAATTATGCCTAGCTTTGTGAAGTTTCATTAAGATAATAGATGAAAGTGCTTAGCACAGTGCCTAGCAGTACAGTCGTGTGCCACAAAATGACATTTCAGCCAACAACAGACCACACATACAATAGTGGTCCCATAAGATTATACTACCATATTTTTACTGTACCTTTTCTGTGTTTAGATACACAAATACTATTTTGTTATAATTGCCTACAATATTCAGTAAAGTAACATGATTTACAGGTTTGCAGCCTAGTAACGGTAGGTTAGACCATATAGCCTAGGTGTAAGTAGGTTCTACCATCTGGGTTTGTGAAAGTGCACTCTATAGTGTATATACAACAACAATATCACCTAATGATGCATTTCGTAGAACATATCCCTGTTATTAAATGTTGCGTGGCTGTACTCAAATTTGCTAGCACTTAATGTTAGTTCAAACCCACTTCTACTGATAAAAGAGTCTCCCTGTGATGGTAAAACTTAATTCCCAGCCCACATGCCTCTACTTGGATCAATTGGCCTGTCTCTCCAGCATTTCATGCACACATATAGGTGCCTGTACATGAGAGTGTGTGCACTCAGGCATGCAGGCACATAAATATCAAGGGGCCAAAGTAAATGCAAGTGTGCAAGTGCTGTCTTCTCCACAAAGCCAACTACTGAGGCCCTAGTCAGAATTCATCTTTTCACTGCAGAATTCTTGAATGTTGATTAAGTCATTTTTACATGTGTCACATACCAATGCCTAGCACAGTGTCTACCATAATATGGAAATGTAACTGTTTCTATATTCATCCACTCATTCATTTTGGATGAATGAGTGGATAGATGGATGGATGGTGGATGGATGGAAAGTTAACTTACTTATGTTCTCTGGCAGCTCCACAGGGATTTATTTATCTTCATACCCACAACTGGTCAGCACAGTGCCTTACCCACTGTAGCTATTCACTAAATAGTGGTTGGATGGTGATAAAGGAGAAGAAAAAATAGAAAGAGAAAATCAAGACCAATCCCCACCTGGAATCATTCTTCTTTCAGGGCATCCTATTGAAAGGAGTTATTGAGAAGGGAAGCAGGGATTTGACAGCCACCCTCTGGACTCTCTCCCAGGGCCTTTTTAGAACAGGAAAGTTAATTATGGAACCAGATTAACAGTTTCTTTTTTGATACAGCCAAAGTAAAACCAGCAGGATGCAATTTAGCTCTTCCCCGCTTTCCAGATAGAAGCAAATTTTCATACAAAACAAAGAGACACTTGAATTGCAAATTACTTAGAGAATCAGCTAGCAATCCCAACGGAAGAATATTTCTACTTTCAAAACCCACTATTGCCTTTTTAGGTTTAACCATGTAGTGGGACCTTCACAAAGGCCTGGGTGTCTTGCTGTTTCAACTGTTGTCCAAGTGGGGAGGAGGAGCAATTCATTAAGGTTTCCTGGAATGTCCCAGGGTGAGCTTTTTGCTCAGAACATTTTCCTCTTCTCCAGACCGTCTGTCTCTAACACTCAGAACACCAGCCTCCACTCAGAATGAAGGCTGAAGGGTTTCTAGAGGTCATCTCATTGAAGAATAGGAAGAGCTAATGTCTCTAAGAGCAAATGTCTACAATGGCAGTGAGGAACATAACAAAGCAGGTGGCAAAGGTGAATGTGTGACCTCTAGGAAGTGGGTGAGGACTGGGGCAAACCTTTACCCCATCTAACCATCATTGGACCATTGTTGATTGTTGCTAGACAGTTCCAAGAAGTCTGTAATCTGGATTGTTAACTGAAATATCATTCTTTTTAGCTGCTGCCATCCAATTAATAAGGGAGAATAATACTATCTATTAGCTGGATATGGCCTATGGGGCCACCAGTCTATAACTTCTGATCTATTACGCATGCCTTCCTTATTCCATAGCAGGGAAACTGAGGTCAAGAGACAGAAATAATGTATAAAAGATCACAGAGTGCCCCAATCTTCTGATGCCTCCTCTAGTGCCTAGCTGATTCCACTACACAGCCTCCCCCAAGTCCTTGCCCCCCACAGGACACAGGGCAACTTCATTTTCACAAGAGCATTTATTAACGTATTTTTCTGATCTAAATAAATAATTCCTATTTTCTACAGAGGACTTGGAAAATATAGCAAGGATAAAAAAAATTTAAAAGCCACACAGTGGTGCCATTGTATTTATGGAGGAACTGGAGGCTGAGATGGCAAGTTGGACCCAGGCTGCTTCCAGACACGGCCACTGGAGGGCAAGGTGGCATCTCAGTTGACTTAGCCAACAGTAACAGGTTGTAGGAAGGTTAGGGCAGGAGGTGAAGACACAGCCAGGTATATGGTAGAAATTAGTAAAGGAAGATAGATGGGGAAATATGGTGAATGAAGTAAATATGCCCTGCCTGAACAGTGTAGACACTGCTCAGATTCAACTTGTGTCTTTGTGTGGGAATACAAATAATGTTGACAGACTTTTGGAATTTTTTTAATTGTGAAGCTTGAAATCTGACCTTTTTAAGTAAGAATTTTCAATGTGTGAATGTAATTCAAATAATGTGTGTGTGTGTGTATGTGTGTGTGCATATGAGTCAAAACCCATCAAGAAGCAGGATTCGGACTATGGACTTTTCTCTTTGTGATCTCTGTTTAGTGACTCACTGAGAATGAACTGAGCCCTAGGCAGCTCAGTCAGCTGGGTGGAGAGTTTGTTTCTGATTAGTCACAGGCCATGAGAGAGCTGGCATGCAGATGACCAAAATCAAGAGGACAAGACTGAGAAGGCCAAGGCTGTCCATTGACTTAGCTCAGTTGTCCCCTGGAGAGTGAGGGCTTCAACAAGAACCAGGCTGCATCCTGGACAGACCCTTTAGGGAGATCTTCTGCCCAAATCCAAAGCACCTACTGTGGCCTTTTATAGAGTATGTGTGTGTGTGTGTATGCGTGTAAATAATCTTTACCTTGCTAAAATATAGATTATCTCCCTTGGTAGCCTTGTGGAAGACAACTTCATTTTCTCCAAAGCAGAAATGTTTAAAATTATCAATGAGTGTATCAACTCTTTCCATGTTACTGGACTGAATGAGTTAGGCAATAGAATGGAATGGAAGGAGCCCCTAAATACGAGTCTTGAATTCTTGGAGCTTCCATTTCATACTCTATGAAAAGAAAATTATGATACCTGCCCTATCTTCTATATTGGTGAAGATTTTTTAAATAAAAAAAACAGAAAATCCAATGGCTTAAGAAAACAAACAAACAAACAAACACTAGGTTAAGCAGAGAAGGGTATGTATTGGTTTACACAACTGAAAAGTTCAATCATTGTTAAATCTGGGGGTCCACATTACATCAAAGCTAGTACCTCTCGCTCAAAACTGCAGTCTTGATTTCCCATGTTGGCTGCCAGTAGCTCTAGGTTTCCATCTTCATCATTCCAAACACAGTAGAAAGAGATCTTCTACTACATTTTCAACACAAGTTTCAGAACTGACTTTCATTGTTCTGAAATCCCATGCCCATTCTGAAACCAGTCAAGGTGGCAAAAAAGGTGAAATGCACTGAGTGGCTAGACCAGCACACATTTCATGGAACAATTAGGCACTTAGCTGAGGATCTATGGGAACATAATTTGCATTCTGTATAGTGGCAGATAAAGTAGCAGACCTGATTCCCTGGTAGGAATAAAATGTTTCTACTGAAACAACTTCCTGGGAATATATTCGACCTGCTCTATAAAGTGTGTCTAAAGCTAGAGCCATCTGGTTAAAGAGAAAAGGGCAAAATACTTGATTATTGCTGATACTAAAATGAGATTTTATATTTTGTATTTCTTTTCTCTCCTGTGTCATGCAGGCTTCCTTTGACAAGGAAGGCTGTTGTTTCAATGAAAACAACAGTGTGAAGAGTAAGTAGTTTTTCCTCTTATTCATTGGTTGTAGGATATGAACTCCTCTCCACTGCTAAGATGAGAAACTACCATTTCTTACACATGGACACAAAAATGAAAAAAAAATAAACACAGGGAATTCCAAAAGGAGGGAAGGAGAAAGAGGAGCAAGGGTTGAAAAACTACCTATCAGGTATTATGTTTACTTCATGGGCAATGGGGTCATTAGAAGCCCAAATCTCAGCATCACTCAGTATACCCATGAAACAAACTTACATGTAACCTCTATGTCTAAATAAAAAAAAAAAAAAAAACCCACAAGTTCTTCTTCCAACTGAGTAAATATCAACTGATCTGGTATGTCAGATGCCAAGTAGATGGCTTAAACTTTCTCCATTGTATATACTCCCCAGACAACACAGGGCCTGTCAAAGTATGTATCACTTAAGACGTGCTCTTGGCTGCAAGTAACAGAAAGTACAGATTCAATGTGGCTTAAATAAAAAGAAAAAAGTTGTTTGCACTCAGAACAAGAAGTCCTAAAGTAAGAGAGGTCCATAGATGGTCAATGGAGTAAATCAGTAATGTTACCAAGACTTGGATTACAACCTCTTCAGGGGGCTGTCTCTTTCCTCAGTCTCCAGCAAACTTCCTCTCACATTTATTGGCCAGAAATGTGTTACACATCTTCGCCTAAACCAATCCTTACCAAAGCAAATGGACCCACCATGATTGGTTAGACTAATCATGAGTCCCTTCTTGGTGTTGAGAATGGGACTAACATTCCCTGAACTACATGGTTGTGTAGAGAAAAGTGGATATATAAACAAAACTAAAATCTTACTAGAAAGAAAAAAGGAAGAATGAATAGTGATTGTAAAGGCAATCAATAGTATCTACTATAAGATGATACTGTGCAAAACTCAGCAGTGTTTCCTCTAATAAGAAAGCTTATAAAGGGACTCAAGTTCTAAGACCTCATATACTCCATTATTGCAAAGAAAGCAGGCACCAGCTTTGGCTAACCTCCCCTCTAGTCATGGGTAAAATGAAAGAAATACTTAGACTCTGGATGTAAAACCCAAGGCATTATCATCATACCATATGCAGACGTTTCTCCAATTTGCATAATTATAAACTCCCCCTCAAAGAGTAAACATCATGCCAACTTAACAACAACAACTACAAAACAGTATTAAATATGCATTGCTAATTTGACTTTCTAATTTGTCTGGGCTCTTCACAAAGCTGTGCATAACTCTGCAGATACCGAGTGCTTAAGAAAATCTTCCACCTTAAAAATTAGGTTTTTAGCTAAAGAATTTGAGTGAAAATTACCTGCAGGAATTCATTCTATTAAAAAAGGACCCTCAAATTCATTGTCCCAAACCATTGCTTACCACCATTCAAGTATACACAATAGCTTTGTGCAGCCAAAAGAAGATAATTTCACAAGACCTCACCATTCAGTTTTAAGAATCACCTGTGAGCTGTGTGTTGCCTTATATTTGGTCATTTATAAAAAATAATTCAAGAGTTTCAGACTTTTCTGTTCCCAAATCTGTCTTTTATTGACCTGCCTCAAAGATTCATACCACTTGGGCCTTAAAGGTTCCAGTTAGGGTACAAATGTGCTATTTGGCCAAGGTGGATTAAGCTGTTATTTCCCCCAATTTCAGTTCCCTGATGAGCTGCAATGATAAGTGGGACACAGGATGTGTATCTGCATAGAGGGAAATCCTCCTGTAAGAATAGCCATAATCAAAAAATCAAAAAACAGTAAATGTTGGCTTGGATGTGGTGTACAGGGAACACTTCTACACTGCTGTAGGTAAGTAAACTAGTACAACCACTATGGAAAACAGTGTAGAGATTCCTTAAAGAACTAAAAGTAGAACTACCATTTGATCCATCAATCCCACTACTGGGTATCTACCCACAGGAAAAGAAGTCATTATTTGAAAAAGATACTTGAACACACATATTTAGAGCAGCATAATTTGCAATTGCAGAATCGTGGAACCAACCCAAATGGTCATCAATCAATGAGTGGATAAAGAAACTGTAGGGTGTGTGTGTGTGTGTGTGTGTGTGTGTGTGTGTGTGTGTGTGTATGTATGATGGAATACTACTCAGCCATAAAAATGAATGAATTAATAGCATTTGCAGAGACCTGGATGACATTGGAGACTATTATTCTAAGTGAAGTAACTCAGGAATGAGAATCCAAATATTGTATGTTCTCACTAATATGTGGGAGCTAAGCTATGAGAACACAAAGGCATAATAATGATACAAGGAACCTTGGGGACTTGGGGTGAAAAATGGGAGGGGGTGAGGGATAAAGACCTACAAATATGGTGCAGTGTATACTGCGTGATGGGTGCACCAAAATCTCACAAATCACCACTAAAGAACTTATGTAACCAAATACCACCTGTGCCCCAATAACTTACAGAAAAAATTTCCTTTGAATTAAAAAAGAAGTACTCCTGGAGATATACAAATTACACGTGTATATGTAATTTATAATATATGTCTATACCTCTATATAATGGAAATGTCTGTTATGCATAAACACACAACATACATAAATACAATGTTACATAGTGAGATCCTTTTATACAAGCTATTCTAAAACTCACCTTGTGAACTCGACAATATAGACATCTTTTTTTTGCAATATGTGTGTGTAAGTACACATCATCTTTTACTGTTGATTAGTGTGGCATCTCAGAAATTAATGGTAATTTGTTTACTCATTCCTCTTTTAAACTACAGCTGTCATTCCTAGCTATATCTTCACTATTTTTAATTATATCAAAACATTCTTGTGCACAGAGATCTTTCTCTGCACATATTGTTGTGTCTTTAGTAAGCTCCTTGAATAGTCATTGCTAGGTAAGGGACAGGCCTTTCAGCTGCATTAAGGGAAGAACCATAGAGGGCTAGAATCTTGACACTGCATGATCCCTTCTAGGAGCTCAGATATGCCGGTGAGGATGGGCTCCTATAGGGAAAAAAAAAAAAAAAAGGAAGAAAAAAATTAGGACAAAGTGCCGTAAATGTGAACTTTGCTGATGGTACATTTTTACACCGAGTCGTCACAGAACAATTAGAAAACTGCTGTTATTGCAGACAACTATGAGATTTGTTTTAGTGTTTACTTGAGCAATGTCAATCTGTGCCTTGTCTAGACTGTAAAATCCCTGTGGGCAGGAGCCAGTTCTGATGGTTGCTTACTGTTACTGACCAATATATAGCAAGTGCTTAATATATTTACTTACTGCACTTAAACATTTTTGGGTGAATAAATTATATAGAAAACCTTTCCTGAGAGGAAAGATTTGGAAGAAACTTCCTAGAGAGTGACATTTCTAGGGAATCTTTCATCTTCTCGATCTTCTTACTCAACCCCCAGTCTCTCTTTTGCCTATAATACTTTCCATCCCACAACAATTGAAACACAGAACCATGCAATTTTAGGTGTTACTCCACTAATTAAGGCAAAAGATAATTCTGCCTTAGAAAGTATTGTATAAGGAGCAGGTGGTAGTAAATGGGCCATCCTTGTCAGTCAAGGGTTTAACATAATTCACTCAACCCCTGGCCTCAAAGTCAACCTATTTTTATGACCAGAATTTGACTTATTTTTATATTTTACTTCCATTTTTAAACAAGATAAGTTGCTGTGTGATTATGAAAATCAATGTGGAATAAACTTAGACATGTTACCTGATACTAAATTCTAGAGATTGCAAAATGGATGGGTTCTGTTATGTTGTGCCAGTTTGAGTTGCTCCAAAACACACTGGAAAATGCAATATTTTTCTCTTTCCATAAATGATATTTATTTGCCTTTCTATTTCCAAAGATGTTTCCTATCATATCATTCAGGATCTTATCTAAGTTTCTTGAATTCTTGTCATCCTTCCCAGAGCAGCAAGGCTGGTTTTCAGTTTACCTAACTCACTTAATGTCTGCAGTTCTGTGCCCAGCTGAACAGATACCCTACATCCATCACAAACTGACAATGAATGCCACAGGCACCTGGACTTAGAGAAGCATTGACCTAAAAATCTTTCAAACATCTCCAAGGAAAAAGAGAAATTGCTATTTGGCAATCAAAGTGAGATCTGCAGACCAACAGTGTCCACACCACCTACTACCTCCTTAAAAATGCAGAATTCCAGGCCTCACACAGACCAGTGTACTAAGTCCAAATATACGTTTTTCTCAACATCCCCAGGTATGTCATATGGAAGTTATGGACCTCAAGGACAATTCCTTGTGGTCATTCACCTTGATTTCTTCCTATTTTCAAGATCTCTCTCTGCTTGGACCAACAAAATGAAGCACATAAATAACTAGAAGTACATTATTTTAATAGCCCACACTATTATTGTACTGGGCAAAGAACACATTTCATACTGAGTTGAAGGAAATGTTCACTATTTCAAAACAACAATTTACTCCTTAGACAATTTCATCATTTTCAAGCAACTTCCCCTCCATTCCTTCATTTGTTCAAAATGGCAGCCCTTAAGATATAAATATGCTATTATTTTTGTGCATTGAATTTGGATAAATATAACACATATAACACATTTACGATGAAATCAAAGGAAACAGCCTCCCTAGAATGTAGTGCAGTAAAATCTGTAGTCACTTTAGTGATGCTCTCACAATTTATAGTGCCGAGTAGATCATGAATTCTAAACAACTGTGGAACCTTAAAGTATCTATTGAAATTAAGAATAAATTCTGTTGTGTTTGAGTAGGAAAAGTTTTAGGAGTGTTCAGTTCAGGAATCCAGTTATTACATAGTACACTGGGGCAAAAGGGGGAAAATGTTCCTGGAAATAACCCCAATGAGAGGCACAAATAGAAGCGAAGTTTTTAATATCATCAAAGGAGATTTAATAACTATTTTTAAGTCTGGAAACCATTTTCTAGATGTTTAAGTCTGAACATGTTAACTTATAGTTTTGTATATGGTTGATTTCAGAAATGCCTGTATTTCTGAAACAAATACATTGTTAATATTGTGATCAAATGGTTCTATTGTATAAAAAATCTGTTCTATGAAGTCACCAAAAAACATGTATATTTATATGGCAACCCTATTAAAAGGCTATATCTTGGTTAAAAAAAAAAAAAAAAAAAGATCAGGAGAGCTTCTGTGCTCCCAGCTTCTACTTCTGGGCTTCTCTCCTCCATTCTCTTAAGGTTTCCAGTACTCTGTGCCCAGCACAGTACTGAGTACTCTCAGTCTCTGTCACCATCCTCTAGAGGAATATCTATTATTGAAATGAAATGGCAGCCATTTATATTTTGTATACATTCAAAGATTTGTTCTAATAATTTATAGTACTATCTCTCACTATGAAAGGAAGAATTTGTCTCCCATTAAAGGAATATTATATATTAGAAAGAGTAAAGAGATGATAAGTACTGACTAGATCAGGATTGGTTTCATCTGAGCAGTTGATAGCTTCCTGGACTTTAGTATTAATATTCTGAGACTGTATCTGCATTCACCAGGAAAAAAAATATTTTGTGATCAGTGATGTCTGCCTTGGGCATGAGATAAGGACATAGCCATACATCTGCTATGTAATGTTTCATACCACAGCTTTTACTGAGCCTTTACACAGCATCCATCATTAAGTACTTGCAGGCTACCTTATTTGTATATTGATGAATATCAAATTATCCCCAAAATCAAGTGCTTTAATAATATATATTATCTTACAGTTTAGATGGGTCAGGAATCTTTGAGCAGCTTACCTGAGTTCTGTGTCTCAGGGGTTTCTTACAAGGACACAATCACGATATTAGCCAAGACTGCAGGCTCACCTGAAGGCTTAACTGGGGAAGGATCCACTTCCAAGCTCACTGACATAGTGATTAGTCACACTCAGTTCTTCCAGGGCTGTGGCAGAGGGTCTCAGTTCCTCACTGGCCATTGTCCAGAGACTTCCCTCAGTTCCTTGCCAGACTGCCCTCTCCTTTAGGGCATATACACAGGAGGAGTGACAGAGAAGGTTAGCAAGAGGAAAGTCACAGTCTTTTGTAACCTAATTATAGAAGTGACATCCCATCACTTTTGCCTAATGTGTTCACTGATGTAAGTCACTTTATCTGCTCAAGGCCAGGGGAAGACACAGGGTGTGAATCTCAGGAGGTATGAATCAGCAGGATCCATTCTGCAAGCTGCCTGCCACACAGGCTTTATTCCATTCAGTCTTCACCATGGTCACTCTTAAGATGCCTACTACTATTACCCCATTTTTACAAGTGATGAATTAGACATAGAGAAGCAGAATCACTTAGTCAGGGTAGCACAGCTAACAAGGAACAGAGCTGGGATTTAGACACAGATCGCCCCTGACTTTAATGCTGGAATTATTGCCACTGTGCCTTTTGCCTGTCTGGAATTAGCCAATAAAGTGGTCTTCTAAATATTTGGACCCCTACTAGCAATAACTTTTCAGAATATGCCCTTACTTTTGTATGTGTATTTATAACATATCTGTATTAAAAATCAGTAAATCTTGTTGGATAAAAAGTGATTATGAATAGATGTTATTTTATTCACACCACAGTGGATTGTCTTGCCCAGAGCTGATGCTCTCTGGATGTGACATCCTCTGGTCCATGACTTCCCAGTTGACAATCAAGTTGGCTTATGGAGATAGAGTTGGATGCTTCTGCTGCCCAGACACTTTAATAAGAGGGAAGAAACTGACTTTCAGCCTCTTCTTTACCCTGTTATAAGCTTTTGAAGAAATATGGAATGAGTAGGGGTTTGGACAACTTCTTCCTCTTACTTTGTGTCATCAAGTCTTTTAAGGAAGGATATTATAGGATTGAAGGAGTCTTTCTTCCAGCCTTGGAGGTGTGGTCTCCACTGCAGGAGAAAATAAAATGCTTTTAAATGCTGCCTCCTGGTTGGGATTGAGGGATGGAGGAAAGTTCAGATGCTGTTTCCAAGTGAACCTTTATACTTTATCAAGAACTATTTATTATGGTTTTAAAATAATTTACAGGTTTACTCTAAATAGATAACACAGGGACATGGTAAAAAGCATGCTTAATGCATTATAAATATTTAGAGAAAATTAAGCTTTCTATAGAGCCTGTCTACACCCTGTCCACTTTCCTCCCCTAAAGTACCCACTTTGTGTATATCCTTCCAGTGAGAGTCTATAGCCATACAAAGACACATATGGATGCCCATACTTTTTTATAACCTAAGTGATACACCCAGTCTCTGTAGGTGGTTTTTTTTAACCTGTTACTTCTTAGAAATTGTGTTATATTAGTATACACAACCATTACTTATTCTTGTTAATGGCCACATAATATTGTATAGCAGTAATCTACCAAAATTTATGTAATGGGTTCCTTATAGATGAATGATTAGATTGATTTTAATCTTTTCCTTTTTTATACCATGCTGCAATAAGTGTATCCTCTAGAGAATTGTTTTGAAAGTACTTGGCTTTCACTAGTGGTGTTCAGTAGCTTTTTTCTGATTATATAAAAACCACATAGCCACTGCTGGGGCCAGGTTAGGGATAGTGACATTAAGAACAGGAACATATAACCAGCTTCTGCACACCTCCTGTGTAATTCTCTGATCATTCTCCCTTTGCTTCAATACTTGTCATCTTAGCTGAACAAGCCCCACAATGCTACCACAAGAGAAAAGTACTCCTATCATGTGGCTTTGCTGGAAAACTAGAGATATTAAGGCTCCATCTTCCATTTTTGGATTTCCCAGTGCAGCTGTGAGAAGCAAGTGTAGGAACTCTTCCATGCACTAGCTAGCAAGATTTATCTATTAATAGTAGGGCAGGGCAGCATTGAGCAGTGGTAGCACAGTGCAGTAAGAAGAGCATCAGCTTCAGGTCAACACATTAAATTTGTGTGGCTGGTTCCCCAAACCAAGATACTGTCACCAGAAAATGGGGGAGTGGATGCTGGCCTGGCACAAACCACAGGTGCCCACTTGAGGGAGTATTCAAGCAGACCCTTCATCAGTGACCCTTCGTCGCCATCCCTTCCATAGCTCTGAATATCCTTGCCACTCTGGTCCTTTCCTCACTGAGATTAGATGACCTCAAAGATCTTATCCCTCTCAGGTGTTTCCCAGCTTTGTGATTTGCTGTCACATATCAGGGAGGCAGGGTCTGGCTCAGGAGCCTACCTTTATGTTTTTTATCCCATCTTGCCAGATCACTCAGAGCTCCCCAAAATTGCCAGCCTACTCTTTCTCTTGCCTTCCTGGCTGACTGCATGTGGAAATTACTAGCAATTGCCCAACCAAAATGCCTGCTGAAGACATGTGTTTGCTTCGATTTTCAAATCAGTATGCTGGCCAGGGTGTCAAACACACACAGAGAAATCTCAGCCTCTGCATTCTGACTGGGCAAGATTTTTCAAGTATGGGCATATTGTTATAAGCATACAGATGACTAGGCTGACTGAACCTTTCCCTTGGGCAGAGTGTCACAGGAAAAAAATTCTTACTAATAACAAATCAGTAGCAGAGGTTACATTTTGAGTTCCTGCTTTAACCCAGAGTCTGAATGGGGCATAGAGCATCCATTCATAGGCCTGTATGAGGCATAGAGTATGAGACTAGTCTAACTGGTTGGAAACCTCATCTCCATCACTCAGCAGCTGTGTCACTCTGGCACATTTCTTGCCCTCTCTAAATATCAGTTACACCAGCTACAAAACAGCGCAGTAATTGCACCTACCTCTAGGGATGCTGTGAAAAATCAGACAATGTAACCCCTGGGACATGCTTAGCCAGTGCCTGGCACATAGTAAGCACACAGTACCAGCTGACTAGTTTTATAGCTGATCCTGAAAGATTGTTTCTCCTCATTTCATAAATGTACAAACTCAGAATCCAAGAAGGTAAATAATTTGCCCAAGACCTAAAGTAGCAGAACTGAGACTTGAACTTAGGTCATCTGCCTCATTAATTCTTCAAATATTTAGAGGTGCCTCCTATGTTCCAAGCACTGAGGCTAGGGAAATATGTGAGTAAGGCCCAATCCTGGCCCCCAGGGAGTTTACAGGCTGATGTGATACCATCAGATCCCTTGACATGCCTACCATCCACTCCCTTCATAAAACTACCCCAGGGCACCTAGTTAAAATGTCCCTGAATACTGTTGATAGTAACCACAATAGCTAATATTTATTGGACACTAGTGGATGCTCATTTAATCACTCCAAAAGCCCTGTGAGGCAGCTACAATTATTATGTCTTTTTTACAGATTAAAAATCTGAAGCTTGCAGAAGGTAGAATCAGTTGTTGAACCCATGTAGCTAGAAAGTGGTGGAACTTGGATTTGAACCCAGGCAACATACAAGAATAGTTCACTATATGGTTTAAAGGAGTCAAGCTGACTTGAGACTGGGAATGGAGCTAGAATGAAAAGTTATGTCAGTGCTGCAGTCCACATCCAATCACGTATAAGGTGCATCTTATTTTTGTGTTCCCTACGCTCCTATAGTAATCCTCAGAGGTTAAAAAATATACATACTAGGAGAAACTTTTAGCTGTGAAAACAAAGAAAGCAGGCACTATCAAATTAAAATCAGGCAGCGGGACTTAGACAGACTAAATCTGCCCTTCTGCGCTCTGCTTAGTTGCATTTTCAAAGACGCAGTCCTCAAGGGGCAATTGCAGATACCATTAGGCTGGCCAGTGACAGATACAGGCCTACTTCAGCCCCTGGAAATGGAGTTTGATTTGGCTGTGTGCAGACAGGCATAGCCTGGGGAGACACAGGCCAGGGCAAAGCTCAGGGGTCTGGCTGATAAACACAGCCACGGCCTGGTGACTTCTACAGAGCTGCTGCAGATCACGGGTAGAGTCGTGTTCAAAGGAGTCAAACAAACTTCAGTTCTGCCTCCTTGGTTCAGAGGATTCATCTGAATCTCCACAGGCGCCTAGTGGGTCCAGGGAGGCAGTGATGCTGGCATAAGTAAAATACTATCAGCATGATTTTTCCCCATTTGCTGGCTTTATTCATGGCTCACAGTTACACTCCCTCCAGTGAGGGAGGCTCTATGCAACCCTAAGACACTGTGAGATTGTTAACTGGGAGTGAAAACAAGGCAGAAAAGAGAGGCTCCCTGCAGAAAACAAAGAGGCCTTGCTGCTCACAAACAGACAAAGCCAGACGCAGCTGGAGCCTAAGTTTGTGTCTGTGTTACTTGCAAAACATAACACCCAGCAAAATAAAAGTGACTAGATGTGTATTTTTGTCCCCAACCTGAAATTAAGAAATCTAAAGCAATAAATCCTCATGAACCGGGTCTCCACCTGCCTCCCGACACACACAATGACCTCAGGAAAATATGAAGGAAGGTCCCGGACTGCACTGAGGAGGTGGGGCAAGTTAATAGAGTCAAATCTGGCAAAGCACATAATTTCTTTGCCAACAGCTTGCAGATAGATAGTCTCCCTAAGCCTCAGGTCACCAACAGAGGGTGTTTTTAACTCATTTTACCCGTGTACAAATCCTGAACATCCAGAAAGATTGAAGGATTTGCCTAAAGTCATGCAGCAATGTGATGAAAGAGAATCAGACCCCTGGATATCCCTGGTTCTTATGCACACTTAGACTTCAGCTGCTTCTGCAGGGGAAATGTGATCATGCCCGGAGGCTGCTTTGCACAGTCAGTACAACCTGGGGAGCACTCCGTCCTCATTAACTGTCATTAAGTTGCTGGGACCTCCAGTTGCTCTTCCTGTGGGGAAGAACTGAAGACCAATGTCATTTACTTTGTATGTCCACCTCCTGGGGTTACACTGGAAACGCTCCTAATGAACCACAGCAGAAGAAAATATCGTCCTCAATTAGAGCCCTTAGGAAAGACTGCTGCATTTTCCTACCTGCAGAGGAAAACACTAAATCCGGAGTCTGTATATGAATAAAAAGAAGAGAAGAAAATGTACCAGCGTGATGACTCTACAAAAGCTTCCCTGAGTCTTTACAACGGCAAATGACCCACGAGCTTTCAGAGCCACCATATTAGTTTTTTTGTAGAGTAGCTTTTGTTGTTGTTAATGAAAACATTATCCTTTTACAGAGACAGATTCTGCAATCAAAGGAGCTGGGAGGTCAGGGTACTCACAATAACCATGTCTGCCAGGCATAGGAATATCTATATATCATATACTGCTCAGTGGAACAGAGGTGGAATGTTTCTGGTGCCCTAAAACTCTTTCACCCAGAACTTGCCACTACACCGCTCAAGAATAAACTGTAGCAGAGCGGTTGAGGGTCAGGTAGAATGGAGTTTAAGGCCTATTTCTGCCACTTTCTTGCTGTGTGATGTTGAAAAAATATTAACTGCTCCAAATCTGTAATTCTTCAGCTGTTAGCTGCTCTGGAGCTGCTAATTTACCTAACAATAGCACATAAATTATTTAGCTGAATGAATGGGCAATCTTATCAGAAGTACTAGTATCCTTCCAATAGAGCTGGAAATTACCCCAGAAACCACCTCACCAAGACATTCCCAATTCCGACTGAATATCAGTATCACATGAGGTGTCTTTAAAATATGCATATGGCTGAGCCCCAGACTTCCTACCTGTACAGCCCATTTTCAGGCTCTCAGCTTCATGGACCTACCTATTCCTTTGATAAGCCATTACAAAGTCTGTCTAAAACAAAGCTATTTGCTTCCATTAGCTAAGACTACAACTATTTTTCAACACGTCTGGGGAACGAGACCAGGCTTCTCTATTTTTCAAAACTCCTCAGGTGATTCTTAAGCAGCCAGATTAGCATCAGTCCTTAGAACAATCTCGGGGACCCACTAACCTTTGCCCTAGAGAGTAACCTAAGTAACCTGAAGGCCGCAGAACCACAGAGCTAATTAACGAATAACAACAACAAACACACCCTTGGTTTTCCTGCTTTCTGCTGAATAACCTCACCATGTCAGCACAACAAAATTCTAAAAAACAGCAGGACCGTTTTCATGGTTAATTGTCTTAATTGTGGTCCGTACAGTCCTGGTGTTACCATGTGTCAGCAGCTGTTTAAAGCTACTGACAGATTTCTCCCTAAAGACTTAACTGTGGGTTTCAGTTAGAATTGCAAACCCAGAGGTATTTGGGAATCTGTCTGAGTTAAACATTGCTGGCTTGCCCTAGGGAAGATTGGCTTTTTAGGACAGGGATCCCCAACCCCCAGTACTGGTCCATGGCCTGTTAGGAACTGGGCAGCATAGCAGGAGGTGAGCAGCAGGTGAGCATTACTGCCTGAGCTCTGCCTCCTGCCAGATCACTGGTGGCACTGGATTCTCATAGAAGCACAGACCCTAATGTGAACTGTGCATGCCAGGGCTCTAGGTTGTCAACTCCTTACAAGAATCTAATGCCTGATGATCTGAGGTGGAACAGTTTCATCCCAAAACCATCCCCAGGCCCTTGCATCCATGGAAAATTGTCTTCCATGGAATTGGAACCTGATGCCAAAAGGTTGGGAACTGCTGTTAGAGGACACAAGACCACAGTCCAGGCATCACAGCCACATCCCACAGACACCACCTCCAGTTGGCTTCCTGGATGACAGGCACAGTGCCCAGGAGGAAATGAGCAGATCAGAAAAGTAAACCTGGCACACAAACCCATAAGAGATGATAGACTTTGCAGACATAATCTGAGGGTAGTATTAAGATTGTACATACACTATTAGCAGAAATGTAAATTAGTGGTGATTATGGAAAACTGTATGGAGGTTCCTCAAAAACTAAGAATCACCATATGATCCAGTAATTTCACTTCTTTGATGCTTTGTTTTGCTGTGTGATGTTGGAAAAATATTAACTGCTCCAACTCTATAATTCTTCAGCTATTAGATGCTCTGGAGCTGCTAATATACCTAACAAATAGCACATAAATTATTTAGCTGAATAAATGGGCAATCTTAGTAGTAGTATTAGTATCATTCCAAAAGATTTGAAATCAGTATGTCAAAGAGAACTCTGCTCCCATGTTCACTGCAGCACGACTCATAATGGCCAAGTTATGGAAGTGACTTAAGTGTTCACTGTCGCATTTCAAATCTCTTTTGCAGGAAGAACCTTTGGAGGGGCTTCCCTGATTCATCAGCCTTATCCAGGTTAATCTCCCCCTTAAAGTAAATTGTTTTGGGACTGGAAGTACATCTGCCAAACCCCTTCCCAGCAGTACCTAGAATAGTATGTAATTCAATGAATGGGAGACAGCATGTGTAAAACAGAGGCCAGGAATCTTGGGGACCATCTTAGAATCCTTCCTATCACAGATACATTTTCTTATCAACTCTGGTTTGGATGACAGCAAGATGGGAAAGAAAGCTAAGGTACCACATGAGGACTATAGGTAATAATATTGTATTCTAGACAGGAAATTTGCTGAGAGAGTAGATTTAGGTATCTTACCACAAAAAGTGGGGAGAGACAGTGTGAGATGATGAATATGTTAATTAGCTTTATAGTAAGCATCTCATTGTATGTGCATCAAAACATGTTGAGTTCTTAAATATACACAATTAAAATTTTTTGAAGATATACACCATTTATTTAAAAAATGGGACAATAAAATTATGAGAAATCTACCTTTTATGAGCAGCTCATAAAATAATTCTTTAAAGATTATTCTCATTATTTTATAACCATATGCTATCTATGGGGCACCCAGGACTCTTCAGCCAGCACTTAGAAGAAATGGAAGTTAAAGATACTAATGGTGCTATATTATGAAACAGTATTTAAGAATAATCCCAAATATTCCTCAGCATAAGGTGTAAGCCACAAAACCTTTTTTATACCTATTTTATCACCCATAAAAGGTAGATGAATGTTTACCTTGTAAGACTGATATGAGAGATTAAGGATACATTTTACATAAATGATTATGCCAATGAACATCTATAATTTATTGCAAACTCACCATCTACAGGCACTGTGCATACTGCTGAGAGTGTTGTGATATAATTGGACATGTGTGACTTTACAACTGAGGCCAAAACCATGACTCAATCCTAGTTCTATCTCCTTCACCAAATGTATTCATCACTTAGAACCTCCATCACTTTTCAGGGTGGTGAAAAAAATATAGAAAATAATGTGTGGATCTAGTGTATGGTATCCACCCAATATATGTTGCGTATGGAAATACGGTATAAAAATACCCTCTCTAAAATTTTAACACTGTCATTCAAGTTAACACCTTCATTATATCATCTATTCATTAGTACTTAATATTATTTAGATCAACTATTTTATATCCGTGAAAATTTGTTTTGATGTGCTTATTTCATTTTTTTCTAAGATTGTGTTAAAATAAATGCTTTGCTATTAAAATAAAAGTACACTCACCAAAATTTCCATGTATACTACCAAAGATAAAAATACCATGCATTGGGAAATGTGAAAAGCCACTCTTTTTTTTTTTATTGCATTTTAGGTTTTGGGGTACATGTGAAGAACATGCAAGACTGTTGCATAGGTACACACATGGCAATGTGATATGCTGCCTTCCTCCCCATCACCTATATGTGGCATTTCTCCCCATGATATCTCTCCCCAACTCCCCACCCCCCACTGTCCCTCCCCTATTTCCCCCCAACAGACCCCAGTGTGTGATGCTCCCCTCCCTGTGTCCATGTGTTCTCATTGTTCAACACCCACCTATGAGTGAGAACATGCGGTGTTTGATTTTCTGTTCTTGTGCCAGTTTGCTGAGAATGATGGTTTCCAGGTTCATCCATGTCCCTACAAAGGACATGAACTCATCGTTTTTGATGGCTACATAGTATTCCATTGTATATATGTGCCACATTTTCCCTGTCCAGTCTATCATCGATGGGCATTTTGGTTGGTTCTGGGTCTTTGCTATTGTAAACAGTGCCGCAATGAACATTCGTGTGCATGTATCCTTATAGTAGAACGATTTATAATCCTTTGGATATATACCCAGTAATAGGATTGCTGGGTCAAATGGAATTTCTATTTCTAGGTTCTTGAGGAATTGCCACACTGTCTTCCACAATGGCTGAACTAATTTACACTCCCACCAACAGTGTAAAAGTGTTCCTATTTCTCCACATCCTCTCCAGCATCTGTTGTCTCCAGATTTTTTAATGATTTCCATTCTAACTGGTGTGAGATGGTATCTCAATGTAGTTTTGATTTACATTTCTCTAATGACCAGTGATGATGAGCATTTTTTCATGTGTTTGTTGGCCTCATGTATGTCTTCTTTTGTAAAGTGTCTGTTCATATCCTTCGCACACTTTTGAATGGCCTTGTTTGTTGGGTTTCTTGTAAATCTGTTTTAGTTCTTTGTAGATTCTGGATATCAGCCCTTTATCAGATGGGTATATTGCAAAAATTTTTTCCCATTCTGTTGGTTGCTGATTCACTCTAATGGTTGTTTCTTTTGCTGTGCAGAAGCTGTGGAGTTTTGTTAGGTCCCATTTGTCTATTTTGGTTTTTGTTGCCAATGCTTTTGGTGTTTTGGTCATGAAGTCTTTGCCTATGCCTATGCCCTGAATGGTGTTGCCTAGGTTTTCTTCTAGGGTTTTGATGGTGTGAGGTCTTATGTTTAAGTCTTTAATCCATCTGGAGTTAATTTTAGTGTAATGTGTCAGGAAGGAGTCCAGTTTCTGCTTTCTGCACATGGCTAGCCAGTTTTCCCAACACCATTTATTAAATAGGGACTCCTTTCCCCATTGCTTGTTTTTGTCAGGTTTGTCAAAGATCAGATGGTTGTAGATGTATGGTGTTGCCTCTGAGGCCTATGTTCTGTTCCTTTGGTCTATATCTCTGTTTTGGTACCAGTACCATGCTGTTTTGATTACTGTAGCCTTGTAGTATAGTTTGAAATCCGGTAGTGTGATGCCTCCTGCTTTTTTTTTTTTTTTTTGCTTAGAATTAACTTGACTCTGTGGGCTCTCTTTTGGTTCCATATGAAGTTCTAAGGTGGCTTTTTCCAGTTCTGTGAAGAAGGTCATTGGTAGCTTGATGGGGATAGTGTTGAATCTGTAAATTACTTTGGACAGTATGGCCATTTTCACGATATTGATTCTTCCTAATCACTAACATGCAATGTTTCTCCATCTGTTTGTGTCCTCTCTTATTTCATTGAGCAGTGGTTTGTAGTTCTCCTTGAAGAGGTCCTTTACATCCTTTATTAGTTGTATTCCTAGGTATTTTATTCTCTTTGTAGCAATTGTGAATGGCAGTTCATTCTTGATTTGGTTCTCTTTAAGTCTGTTATTGGTGTATAGGAATGCTTGTGATTTCTCCACATTGATTTTGTATCCTGAGACTTTGCTGAAGTTGCCTATCAGTTTCAGGAGATTTTGGGCTTAGATGATGGGGTCTTGTAGATATACAATCATGTCATCTACAAATAGAGACAATTTGACTTCCTCCTTTCCTATTTGAATACCCTTCATTTCTTTTTCTTGCCTGATTGCTCTGGCTAGAACTTCCAATACTATATTGAATAGGGGTGGTGAGAGAGGGCATCCTTGTCTAGTGCCAGATTTCAAAGGGAATGCTTCCAGTTTTTGCCCATTCAGTATGATATTGGCTGTTGGTTAGTCATAAATAGATTTTATTATTTTGAGATACATTCCGTCAATACCTAGTTTATTGAGAGTTTTTAGCATAAAGGGTGTTGAATTTTGTCAAAGGCCTTCTCTGCATCAATTGAGATAATCATGCGATTTTTGTCTTTGCTTCTGTTTATGTGGTGGATTACGTTTATAGACTTGTGTATGTTGAACCAGCCTTGCATCCAGGTGGATAAGCTTTTTGATGTGCTCTTGTAATCGATTTGCCAGTATTTTATTGAAGATTTTTCCTTCTATGTTCATCATGGAGATTGGCCTGAAGTTTTTTTTTCTTGCTGAGTCTCTACCGGGTTTTGGTATCAGGATGATGTTGGTCTCATAAAAAGATTTGGGGAGGATTCCTTCCTTTTGGATTGTTTGGAATAGTTTCAGAAGGAATGGTACCAGCTCCTCTTTCTATGTCTGGTAGAATTCGGCTGTGAACCCATCCGGACCTGGGCTTTTTTTGGGTGGTAGGCCCTTAATTGCTGCCTCAACTTCAGATCTTGTTTTTGGTCTATTCAGGGTTTCGGCTTCTTCCTGGTTGAGGCTTGGGAGGATGCAAGTGTCCAGGAATTTATCCATTTCTTTCAGGTTTTCTAGTTTATGCGCATAGAGTTGTTTGTAATAATCTCTGATGACGGTTTGTATTTCTGTGGAATCTGTGGTGATATCCCCTTTGTTGTTTTTCATTGCATCTATTTGATTATTCTCTCTTTTCTTTTTTATTAATCTGGTTAGTGGTCTGTCTATTTTGTTGATCTTTTTGAAAAACCAGCTCCTGGATTTATTGATTTTTTGAAGGTTTTTTTGTGTCTCTATCTCCTTCAGTTCTGCTCTGCTCTTAGTTATTTCTTGTCTTCTGCTACCTTTTGAGTTTTTTTTGATCTTGCTCCTCTAGCTCTTTTAATTTTGATGATAAGGTGTCGATTTTAGATCTTTCCTTGCTTCTCATGTGGTCATTTATTGCTATATATTTTCCTCTAGACCCTGCTTTAAATGTGTCCCAGAGATTCTGGTATGTTGTGTCTTCATTCTCATTGGTTTCGAAGAACATCTTTATTTCTGCCTTCATTTCATTGTTTATCCAGTCAACATTCAGGAGCCAGAAAAGCCACTCTTAAATGAAAATGTATTCCTTAGGGTCCCCGAGGAAATCAATTAGGAGCTACTCATATTTCAAATAACTTAATTTTGTTTTTTGAGAGAGGCCTTGGAATTCAATTCATCTGATTTTCAAATTAAGCCTAAGGAGAAGAAAAATAAATGTGTTCAGCTAAAACGAAATGAAAATATACCAGGGCCAGAGCTCACTGCAATTCCAACACCCATGTTTTTCATAACAAAATAAATGGAGGAAATTGAGAAGGAGGCAGAAGAGGAGGTGGGGGTGGGGAAGACAGTAGAGAAGGAGAGACAAAATTGCAGAGGAAAGGCAACTGGCCATTGGGCATCCAGAGAGAAAGAAACAGAGCCAGAGAAAGCGAGAAAGGCAGAGATGAAGAAAAGAGAGAGAGGGGTATGGAGAGAGAGATGGAGGCAGAAAAAGAGAGACAGAGACATAGAGAGACAGAAAGAGAAACAATACATTAGGAGGAAGAGGGGGAGGATTTGGTAGACTCTTGAGTGATTGTAAATTCTTATTATCACCCCAAATGTGGGCTCCCATGGACTTTAAAAGACAGTTACCTCCTATCACTTCTCTGTGTATATTATTTAGTTGATCAGTAGCTCTTCAGCTGTTCTCTTAAGCCTTTAGAATCCAGGGGACATGGCATCCCCTTCAGGCAAAATTATAAACTGTAGGACATGTTCATCATCAGGGCATGTCTGATTTTTTCTGATTTCAGGATCTGAATTAATCAAGCTGGGATCTTTAACTCTGAGTCTCTTCTTTTTGTCTGAAAAATAGCAATACTAATCGTACTATGGCAACCGACTGAAAATGATGTTGAACAAGAAATGAGATGGTTTCCTTTCGACTTTACTCGTACTGCTAAGTGGTTCTCAGGAGGTGGATTTCTTGCAGACATTTGCTTCTACAACTAGAATTAAATTTTCTGGCTTTGCCACTTCCTGTCCCAAGAAGTACCACAGTGCTGCCTGCTCAGTACTTAGGGAAGTGCACTTTCATTCTATATTTTAATTAGGCCCTGACATCTGGTATGGACTGTGAATGCTTATTTGCATACCTGCAGGCTACTGGCTGTAAAGGTGCCCAGCCTATGTGGAGATTACCAGTGCCGATGGAGACTGCAGTCATTTAATTTAGTAGAGCAATTGTGTGGGCCTTGTAGAATGTACTGCAATTGTGAAGCGTATGCCCCGTCCCAATTCCAGGTACTCTGTGCTGTTCCTTATGCAACACACTTTTCTCTCTCCTGTCAATCTTTATAATAAACACAGTGAGTTAGAAGAGAGGATTGGCAACAGAGCTGTCTTTGAAACCTTTCAGGGAGAGGGAAGAGAGCTGGAGCTCTAGAAAAGAATTGAATTTATAAAGACAATGAAATTTGCCAAGGATTTAAATAATCACCTACCCTCCTCTATTAAACAAATACCCCGTATATGGCTCCAACTCATCTACTGAGCCTCTGTCTTTCAGCGTGCAGCAAATGGTACACATGGGGCACTGAGAAGGAAGCAGATGTAATAGGAGATGGTCAGGTGGCCTTGTGTGCACTTGTGTTTCCGTGACATAGGGAAGACTCTTTACTTGCTCAGTACTGAAAATGCCAACTCCAGACTGAGGCTCCTGTTTTTGGAGCTCACCTGTCACATTGTTTCATTGATCCCTGTGTCCTGCAACCCCAGCACCTCTCCCAGAGTCCAGCATAGCTGTGTTGTTCTCAGTAAGCATTTGTGGAAAGAAAGGACAAACAGTAGGCCAACTGCAGTAGTATTGCCAAATCTCTCATGCCCATCAGCTTCCTGAATGCATCTTTCTGGATGTTCTTAAAGCTTTGAGCCTACCCTGGGTAACTTGCTGGGAAATTCCACCTGTCAATATATTCAATGGCTATAAAACTGAGATGCTTTTAATTGGCTTATATTGTTTCCTACTTATTTCTTGCATGTCTGTGTTCCAGTTCCTTTAGGTTTTAGCTGAGGAGTCAGGGAACTTGTAACATAGTGGCAAGTGATATAAACAGAACGATGCCTAATACCATGGTATTGATTAAAAGCTGAGAGGAGAGGAATTCTCTATGGCCCTGGAAAGTGAGAAAGACCTTGCTTTAAATCACGATGTATGGGTCATCCGAGAAATTGTGGGAAGTGTTAAAGATGAAGAAGAATGGCAATATAAAGTAGTTAACAGCATGAATTTTGAACAGACCAGGCTTACATGCCCAGTTTCACCATTTTTTCAGCCATATGAATTTAGGTACGGGGCATAATCTGTCTAAATCTTAGTTTCTCTTTTAAAAAATGAGAATATTGTGAGGATGCCACATGACTTCTAGAAATGATGATTAAAAGGAGCAATATGTAAAAAGGATTTAGCAAAATTCTAGACATACAGAAAGTAAACGCTTTAAAATTCACGACGATGATAGGAAGAAATAGGGAGAGGATGACAATGATAGTAACGACCAAGACCCCAGGGTAGATTGGCCTGACTGGAGGAAAGGAAAGAGACTGTGTACCTGCGGAAGGAGTTGGGAGTGAAGGAAGTCTAGCTAGAGGAACAGTTTCAAGAAAACCTGAAAAACTGAGAAATACTGAGAGACAGAAGTGTTCGGGAGAGAAAGAGAAAAAAAAGTTTACTTGCAAGAAATGCAAGGAAGTCAGACTTCAGAACAAATGCAAAACACAAGTCTTTAAGGGAATAAACGGGAAAATTACCGTGTGTCTGCTCACAGTGGAAAAACAGCTTTCTCATGCAACTACCATACTCAGAAGGATCAAGACATCCACAGACACCAGCATAGCAGGAATCCAGGATTAAACTGCTTTTGTTAGGGAGTCAAGGTTTATGTGAAATAATTAAAGTTTGAATAATTTGAGGACCGAAACTAGTCTTAGTAACCTGTTATTTTGGGGGTTTTCTGCACAGGTGACCCTCACACTATATTGGAAGCAAAGTGTCGTTTTTTGCTTCTACCAAAGTAATAGTTATAATACATTCTGTGGCAACGAATAATTCCAATTTGAGGACTTTGGAGTCAGAGATTTGGGTTCAAATCCCAGAATTACCATTAAATAGCACTGTGAGCTCAGAAAAGACGCTTAATGTCTTTCAATCACAATGTCTTCATTTGGAAAAAGGGGATGAAAATATCTCTCTTGTTTCCTTTCATGGATTAAAATGTAGGTAATCATTAAGCATAGTGCCTGACACATTGGGAGTCTTCAGTCAAAGAGAGCTGCTTTTCTCACATTGCCCAAAGCATGACTTCCTCTGATTGCTCAGGTGACACAGGGAAAATACAAATTCAAAGAAGATAATATTGACCTGTATCAAGCTTGTCCAACCCATCGTCCAAGACAGCTTTGAATGCAGCCCAGTGCAAATGTTTTAACTTTCTTAAAACACTATGAGATTTTGTGTTTTTTTGCTTTTTTTTTTTTCCTTCTCATCAGCTATCTGCTACTGTTAATGTATTTTATGTGGAGCCCAAGACAATTCTTTTTTGTTTTCCACTGTGGCCCAGAGAAGCCAAAAGATTGGATACCTCTGACCTAGATGATCCTGGGAGCCTGGAACTTCTCCACCAAGCTTGAAAAATCCCCCAAAGACTGAGTAGGAGCAGGTGTCAAACTGTAGCTGCCTTCACCATGCTCTGGATGAAGGTGTGTAGGTGAAATAGCACCATTGTGCCCACAGTCATCTGTAGCAAAATAAGAAAATGTAATTTTTTCTAAAACAATTTTTTCAACTTAAAGGATGATTGTTTATTCTAAGATCATGTCCTTCCTAACTTTTTAAAATTATTAATTCAATCATTTTTGAGGAGCAGGTGCTGTTTGATTAAATGGATAAGTTCTTTAGTGGTGATTTCTGAGATTTTGGTGCACCCATCACCAGAGCAGTGTTCACTGCCCCCAGTGTGTAGTCTTTATCCCTCATTCCCCCATCCTTCACCCCGAGACCTCTGAGTCTAATGTATCATTCTTATGCCTTCGCATCCTCATAGTTTAATTTCCACTTATAAGTGAGAACATACAACATTTGATTTTCTGTTTCTGAGTTAATTTACTTAGAATAATGTTCTCCAACTCCATTCAGGTTGCTGTGAATGCCATTGCTTCATTCCTTTTTATGGCTGAGTAGTATTCATGGTGAGTGTGGAGGTATGTGTGTGTGGGGGGTGTGTATCACATTTTCTTTATCCACTTGTTGGTTGATGGGCATTTAGGCTGGTTCCATATTTTTGCAATTGCAAATTGTGCTATTATAAAAATGGATGTGCAAGTGTCTTTTTCATAAAATGACTTCTTTTTCTTTTCCTCTGGGTACATACCCTGTAGTGGGATTGCTGAATCAAATGGTAGTTCTACTTTTAGTTCTTTAAGGAATTTCCGTACTGTTTTCCACAGTGGTTATACTAGTTTGCATTCTCACCAGCAGTGTAAAAGTGTTCCCTTTTCACCACATGCATGCCAAAATCAATTTTTTTTATTTTTAATTATGGCTATTCTTTCAGGAGTAAGGAGTTATCACATTGTGGTTTTGATTTGCATTTCTCATAATTAGTGATGCTGAGCATTTTTTCATATATTTCTTGGCCATTTGTATATTTTCTCTTAAAAATTTGCTATTCATGCCCTTAGTTCACTTTTTGATGGGATTATTTGGCTTTTTCTTGCTGATTTACTTGGGTTCCTTGTAGATCCTGCATATTAGTTTTTTTGTCAGAGGCATAGTTTGTGAATATTTTCTCCCACTCCGTGGATTGTCTGTTTTATTATTTCACTTGCTGAGCTGAGGCTTTTTAGTTTAATTTAAACCCCATCTATTTATCTTTGTGCTCGTTGCTTTGCTTTTAAATTCTTGATCATGAAGTTTTTGCCTAAGCCAATGTCTAGCATAGTTTCTCTGATATTATCTTCTAGAATTTTTATGGTTTCAGGTCTTAGATTTAAGTATTTGATCCATCTTGAGTTGGTTTTTGTATAAGGTAAGAGATGAGGATTCGGTTTTATTCTTCTATATGTGGCTTGCTAATTATCCCAGCATCATTTGTTGAATAAGGTGTCCTTTCCCCACTTCATGTTTTTGTTTGCTTTGTCGAAGATCAGTTGGCTATAAGTATTTGGCATTATTTCTGGGTTCTCTATTCTGTTCCATTGGTGTATGTGCCTGTTTTTATATCAGTACCATGCTGTTTTGGTAATTATATCCTTGTAGTATAGCTTGAAGTTGGTTAATGTGATGTCTCCACATTTGTCCTTTTTGCTTACTCTTGCTTTCGCTATGCAGGTCTTTTTTTGTTCCATATGAATTTTAGAAATATTTTTTCTAGTTCTGTGAATAATAATGGTGGGATTTTTATGGGAATTGCATTGAATTTGTAGATTGCTTTTGGTAGTATGGTCATTTTCACGATATTGATTCTACCCATCCATGATCATGGGATATTTTTACATTTGTTTGTGTCATCTGTGATTTCTTTCAGCAGTGTTTTGTTGGTTTCCTTATAGAGATCTTTCACCTCCTTGGTTAGGTATATTCCCAAGTATTTTACTTCATTTTTTATTTTTTGCAGCTATTGTAAAAAATACTTTACAATATTTTTTAATATTGAAAATATTTAAAAACTCAAAGGGTTGAGTTCTTGATTGGATTCTCAGGTCAGTCACTGTTGGTGTTTAACAGTGCTACTGATTTGTGTACATTAATTTTGCATCCTGAAACTTTGCTGAATTCATTTATCATGTCTAGGAACTTTTTGGATGAGTCTTTAGGGTTTTCTAGGTATATGATCATATCAGCAAACAGCAACAGTTTCACTTCCTCTTTACCAGTGTGGATGTCCTTAATCTCTTTATCTTGTCTGATTGCTCTGGCTAGGACTTAAAGTACTATATTGAATAGAAGTGACGAAAGTGGGCATTCTTGTCTTGTTCCAGTTCTTAGGGAGATGCTTTCAACTTTTTCCCCATTTAGTATAATGTTGACTGTGGGTTTGTCATAAATAGCTTTTGTTACCTTAAAGTATGTCCCTTTTATGCTGACTTTGCTGAGGGTTTTAAACATAAAAGAATGCTAGATTTTGTCAGATGCTTTTTCCTGCATCTATTCAGATGATCATGTGATTTTTGTTTTTACTTCTGTTTATGTGGTGTATCACATTTATTGACTTGCATATGGTTAAACCAGCCCTGCATCCAGGGTATGAAACTCACTTGATCATAGTGTATTATCTTTTTGATATACTGTTGAATTCATTTAGCTGGTATTTTGTTGAGGATTTTTGCATTTATGTTCATCAGGGATATTGGTCTCTAGTTTTGTATTGTTGTTATGTCCTTTCCTGATTTTGGTATTAGGGTAATACTGGCTTCATAGAATGATTTGGGGGAAATTCCCTATTTCTCTATCTTTTGGGATAATTTCAGTAGAATTGGTACCAACTCTTCTTTGAATGTTTGTTAGAATTCAGCTGTGAATTTTTCTGGTCCTGGACTTTATTTTCTTGGCCATTTTGTAATTACTGTTTCAATCATGCTACTTCATATTTGTCTGTTCAGAGTTTCTATTTCTTCCTGATTTAATCTAAGAGGGTTGTATATTTCCAGGAATGTATCTATCTCCTCTAGGTTTTCTAGTAAAGGTGTTCATAGCAGCCTTGAATGATCTTTTGTGTTTCTGTGGTATCAGTTTTGAATGATCTTTTGTGTTTCTGTGGTATCAGATATCCCCATCTTGTTTCTAATTGACCATATTTGGATCTTCTCTCTTCTTTTTTGGGTTAATCTCTCTAATGGCCTATTGATTTTGTTTCTCTTTTTAAAGAACCAGCTTTTCATATCATTTATCTTTTGCATATTTTTTGTTTCAATTTTATTTAGTTCTGCTCTGATATTTGTTATTTCTATTCTGCTGGGCTTAGGTTTGGTTTGTTCTTGTTTCTCTGGTTCCTTGAGGTATAACCCTAGATTATTTGTGCTCTTTCAGACTTTTTTATGTAGGCATTTAATGCTATGAACTTTCCTTTTAGCACCACTTTTGCTGGATCCCAGAGGTTTTGCTAGGTTGGGTCACTATTATTGTTCAGTTCAAATAATTTTTAAATTTCCATCTTGATTCATTGTTGACCCAAGGACCATTCAGGAGCAGATTATTTAATTTCCATGTATTTGAATAGTTTTGAAGGTTTGTTTTGGAGTGAATTTTCAATTTTATTTCACTATGATCTAAGAGAGTACTTGATATTATTTCAAGTTTCTTAAATTTATTGAGACTTATTTTGTGGCCTGTCATATGGTCTATCTTGGAGAATGTTCCATGTGCTAATGAGAAGAATGTATATTCTGCAGTTGCTGGGTAGAATGTGCTGAAATATCTGTTAATTTCATTTGTCCTAGGGTATAGGTTTAAGTCCATTGTTTTTGTTGACTTTCTGTCTTGATGACCTGTCTAGTGCTGTCAGTGGTATATTGAAGTCCCCCACTATTATTGTGTTGCCATCTATCTCATTTCTTAGGTCTAGTAGTAATTGTTTTATAAATTTGGGAGCTCCAGTGTTAGGTGCATATATATTTAGGATTGTGATATTTTCCTGTTGGATTAATTCTTTTATCATTATATAATGTCCCTCTTTTTCTTTTTTAACTGTTACTGCTTTAAAGTCTGTTTTATATGATACAATAATAGCTAATCCTGCTCACTTTTGGTGTGCATTTGCATGGAATATCTTTTTCCATCTCTTTACCTTAAGTTTATATGAGTCCTTAAGTGTTAGGTGAATCTCTTGAAGGCAACAGATACTTAGTGAACTTTTATCCATTCTGCCATTCTGTATCTTTTAAGTGAGTGGGGCATTTAGGCCATTTGCATTCAATGTTAGTATTGATATGTAAGATACTGTTCTGTTCCTTATGCTAGTTGTTGCCTGAATACTTAATTGGGTTTTTCCATCATGTTATTGTTTTATTGATCTTATAAGACTTATGCTTTAAGGAGGTTTTATTTTGGTGTATTTTGAGATTTTCTTTCGAGATTTAGAACTCCTTTTGGCATTTCTTGTAGTGCTGGCTTGGAAGTGGCAAATACTCTCAGCATTTGTTTATTTGAAAAAGGCGTTATCTCTTCTTCATTTATAATTCTTAGTTTCAAAGGATACAAAATTCTTGGCTGATAATTATTTGTTTAAGGAGGCTAACAATAAGACCCCAATCCCCTCTGCTTGTAGTGTTTCTGCTGAGAAATCTACTGTTAATCTGATAGGTTCTTCTTTATAGGTTACCTGATGATTTTGTCTCACAGCTCTTAAGATTCTTTCCTTCATCTTGATTTTAGATAACCTGATGACTATGTGCCTAGGTGATGGTCTCTTTGTGATGAATTCCCCAGATGTTCTTTGAGCTTCTTGTATTTGGATGCCTAGATCTCTAGCAAGACCAGGGAAGTTTTCCTCTATTATTCTTCAAGTAAATTTTTCAAACATTTAGATTTTTTTTCTTCCTCTGGAAAATAAGTTATTCTTAAGTTTGGTTGTTTAACATAATCCCAAATTTCTTGGAAGCTTTGTTCATTTTTTAAATTCTTTTCTCTTTGTCTTTGTCAGATTAGATTAATTCAAAAGCCTTATCTTCAAGCTCTGAAGTTCTTTCTTCTACTTGCTAAATTCTATTGTTAGACTTTTCAGTGTATTTTGCATTTCTCTAAGTATATCTTTCATTTCCAGAAGTTGTGAATGTCTTTATGATATCTATTTCTCTGGAGATTTTTCCATCCATATCCTGCATTTTTATTATTTTTTCACATTGGACTTTACCTTTCTCTGATACCTCCTTGAGTAGCTTAATAATCATCCTTCTGAATTCTTTACCAATTCAGAGATTTATTCTTGGTTTGGATTCATTGCTGGAGTACTAGTGTGATCTTTTAGGAGTGTTATGGTACATCGGTTTGTCATATTATCAGAATTATTTTTCTGGTTGCTTCTTATTTGGGTAGACTATTTCAGTGGAAAGATCTGAAACTCAAGGGCTGTTGTTCAGATTATTTTGTCCCACAGGGCGATCCCTTGATATGGGGCTCTCCCGCTTTCTCTACAGATGGGGCTTCCTAAGAACCAGACTACAGTGGTTGCATTGCCCTTCTGGGTCTAGCCACCCAGCAAGGCTACTGGGCCCCGGTGCTGGGGAATGTGGGCTGGTGCTGGGGGATGTCTGCAAAGAGTCCTGTGATGTGATCTGTCTCAGGTCTTCCAGCCACGGATACCAGCACCTGTTCTAGTGGAGGTGGCAGCAGAGTGAAGTGGACTCTATGGGAGTCCTTGGTTGTAATTTTCTTTAGTGCACTGGTTTTCTTGAATGCTGGTTATGCTAGCAGTGAAGTTGTCATGTGGACAGACTCAGGACCTCTGGTTAGCCATGGTGTTGCAGGCAGTGGAATGCACTGTTGATTTGTCCTCCTTTGGAGCAGTGCTGTTCTGTTCTGAGTTGCTGTCATGGCTTTAGTTGGTTGACCTCCAGCCAAGAGGTGGTACTTTTAAGAGTACACCAGCTGCAGTAGTAGAAGGGAGATATAATTTTGCTCTACACTGGCCGAGATGATACTTGGGTCTCTGAGGTGATGACCAGGGCTATGGAGCTGCCTAGAGATTATGTCATTTGTCTTTGGCTACCAGGGCAGGTAGAGAAACACCATCAGGTGGGGACAGGGGTAAGCAGGTCTGAGCCCAGACACTCCTTGTGTGGGGCCTGCTGTGGCCACTGTGGGGGATAGGGGTATGGTTCTCAGGCCAATGGAGTTATGTTCTCAAGGAAATTATGGCTGCCTCTGCTGCATCATACAGGCCTCCAGGGAAGTGGGGGAAAGCCAGCAGTGACAGGCCTCACTCAGCCCCCATGTAGCCAGCAAGGCCAGGCTCACTCCAGCTGTGTCCCACCAACAGCACCAAGTTTGTATCCAAGCAGCTGGAAAGCAGGCGTTCTAACATTTTTACCAAAACCATGTGAGGGTGAAAGTGGTTGACTAGTTTCGTTTTTTATTTTGTTTTTCTTTTAATGACCTTAATTGGAAAAGTAAAAAAATTGGCAATCCTAGTTCAGCTGCCAAAATTCCTTAGAAAATTTTACTGTAGCATATAATCCTAAAGAATGGGGAACCTTGGTTTAGAAAGCAGAAATTCCTTGTTTTGCCAACTGGGACATTAGGAGCAATCACAGTGCCTTTTAATCATGAGTATTGTGTATCCAGAGTATACAGGAAGCAAGGTCTTAGGGAAAAAAGAATTCTAGCCTGCTTGGTTATTGCTTATTTCAAAATGCAAGCACACAATTTAAAATCCAGTCACACCTCCTTTTACAGAGATACAAGCCTGCTATTACAAGTGTTTGTAAAGTGTCTGTTAGCAGTTAATAAGTAAAGGGGTTGGCTTATATTCTGAGGGTAGTAAGGTGCTCAGACAGCCTAATTTGCCTAGAATAGGATGAAATTTAATTCTTCTCTCAATGTTCGTATTCTAAAACCCTTGGTACTTTCGCTAAAAATACAGTTCTAAGAACATTTGTGAACCTGTAAGCATGGACTACACATTGCCTCTGTGGTAATGGCTATGGTGAAAGTGTTGGGCCCTGGAATGACTCCAGCATTCCCATTGACAAGCAAATTCTGGAGCAGAGCCAGAGTGGAAATGAAGGATGAGTTACTATATTGAAACAGAAAATAGAACTTAAGAAAATAGGTACAAAATTCAGATTTCCACTCTTGAGGAAGATGTTTCTATAAAGAAAATAATTAGCCCTTGGTGTGGTTGGAATGTAAGAAATGGAAAGTTTACATGAGGAAGGTGAAAAGGCATGCTTGGAGGGAGCATAGGAAAAAGCAGACCTGTGGCTATGCCTTTGAGTGTAGATATATTGACAGTTCCTACACAGCCTATTGCTGTAGGTGTCTATAAATCATAAGCTCTGACATGTAGAAATACCAAATTTAGAAAGACCTCAGCTATTCACCCATGCCTTCCTGAGTTTAGTAAAACACATGGAGAGATAACAATTTTAAAAAAAGAAAAAGGAAAACAAAAAGACAAAACTTGGTCATTTATTTTCTTTTTGTGCATTCAGTGAATGCTAATTATAGACACGTCATTTATGGGTGACAAAGCCAGTCTCTGATTATCTGGGTTAAAGTCTTGGAATAAGTTACTGTGCTTACCTGTGTTTCCTTTGTGATGCAAACTAAGGACTAAGGTGTTATTCAGAATGTGAATTGTCATTCCAGAAGAGGCTTTGAAAAAATTATAATCTAGATAGATCCACCAGAGAGATACCAGTCAGGACTTTTCTTATCATGAAGGGTACAAAATATTTAATGGTGTCTGTGCCTAGAATTGGATTCAAGTCAGATAATAAGACAAATTCAGAAAAAAAAAAAAAATAATTAGAGTTTGAAAGGGCCCAGGAAGACAAATCTAACCTCTTTTCCAGATTCTTAAATCATAATGTTTTTATGACTCAAAAGGAGCTCTAATGATCATATAACAATTTATTATGGATTGCATTTCTGATTTGATTATTATTTTGGGGTTACACAGAGTCTGAGATCCTAAAAAGCCCAAATCCAGCTCTGCTAATCATCCTACTGCTTTGTGGGTTTCCCAAGAAAATCATGTACCATGGCAGACAGTGAAAAAGGATAGAAAGTGTTACATTATTGATGCTGTGAAAATGCTGCAAAGCTCTGATAAAAAGGTTGGGTTGACTCACGAGATTTACTAAGACCTAAATTATTCTTCTAAACCTGCCCTCTTTCTTTCTCTACTCTCCATCTAAATCTTGACACCCATGTTCCAAAACATGACAATGCAGGAAAAGAGGAATGATCAGGCCCCAAAAGAGACCCAAGTCTACTCACCCACCTGTGGGCATGGAGTCAGAAAAGAGAGAGACTAGCAGTCTCCCCCAGTGGCCTGCCCTGCCTACATCTGTTTACCACAAAGAGACAGGAAGACAGAGTATGAGAAAGATGCTGGAGCTTTTCAGGGTACAATGATCTTGATCCCTCGTTCCCTCCATGTCAATGTTTAGTTCTTTCAGATAAGCATCTTCTCTTCCCCTCCATAAAAGAACCAACCAAGAGGACAGTGAACAGAGATGAAAGCCTTCTGATATAAAGATATATTTCTGAAGTGCATGTTTCTGCCTATATAATAACAATAATATCTGCCATGTATCAAGGATGTAGTATGTGCTACATGCTGTTCAGATGGCCTCATTTCATCATCACAGGAACCTGCAGTGTTGGCATTGTTATACTCAAATTACAGATTAAAAAAAGCAACAACACCACCGAGGCTCAGAAAGGTCAAGTTTCACCTCCTTCAGCTATCTACCCAGTGTTTAAATACCCGCTGTGATGGATAGTCACATTGGCTACTGTTGGCTTATAAAAATAGAAAATTCACTTTCGCCACCACTCCCACTCTAGATAGCTTAATTCTACTATTGGTAATTCTGATCATGATTAATATCCCCCTGCTATTAAAAATGTTGACTCCCTATAGCCTACTACATTGACTACTATTTGCATCTTCTATAATAGTGGTTCTCAACCCAGGGTGATTTTACGCCAGTAGATATTTGGTGATGTCTGGAGACATTTTTGGTTGCCACAATTGGGAGTGTGGGTGCTACTGGCATCTCATAGGTAGAGGCCAGAATATTGCTAACCATGCTACAATGCACAGGACAGCTCCCTACAACAAAGACTTATCCAGCCTAAAATGCCAATAGTTGTAAGATTGGGAAATCCTGTTCTGCAGCCACACAAGACAAATTGGATTATATTCTGAATTAGCCCTTAGGTCTCTCAAGAAAACAATAATGACATGTCTAACCCCTCCACCATATATATGCCCCATCCATACCACACTCACTCTTCAGTCATCTTATCTTTTTAAAACTCCACTTAAAAAAAAAAAACTCAGAAGACCAAGTGAACTACCCAAGGTCAAATACTGGTATTTGACCAGTATTTGACAAAGCCAGCCCTAGATCTGAGATTGCTTAGCTCCAATTTCAGTTATCTTCCAACTATATCATGTGTAATCTTTCAGTCCATTCATTGGAAATAAAAGTGAATAATACAGACAATATCTCTATTCTCACAAAGTTTATACTCCAGTGAACATTAACTTAACATTTTCCCCACCCATGTATAAATTTTCTTCTCCACTGTCATTTGATTTGGTCATGTTAACTTTTAAAACCAATAAAAAGATTCCCATAGTCAAGGCCCACAAAGGAAAACATAACTACTTTCATGTCAAATAAAAGTCTGTGCATATAGATTAATAGAACAGAAGAGTCCAGAAGTGAACCTACACAAATGGTTTTGACAAAGCTACCGAGCAGTTCAATAGGAAAAAGAAAATCTTTTCAACAAATAATGCTGAAACAATTGAACAGTCATATATAAAAAGATTAATCTTGAACCCTATTTAATACCATAAACAAAAATTAAATCAAAATGGATCATAAACCTGAATGCAAGATCTAAAATTACAAAATGTATTTCAAGAAAAAAAAAATTAGTGACCTTGAGCTTGGTGAAGATTTTTTCAAAACAAGAGGACAGCGTAAACTGTTTTAAAAAATCAATAATTTGAATTTAATAAAACCAAACGCTTTGCAATTTAAAAACAACTTACAAAAATAAAGCAAGCTATATACTAGGAAAAAATACTTTCATGGTATATATTTAACAAAAGACCTATATCTAAAATATGTAAAGAAATCTTATAACTTAATAAGACAACCCATTAAAAAATAGGGAACCATTATGTGATTATTATGCAATGCATGCCTGTATCAAAACATCCTAGGTACCCTATAAATATATATACCCACTATGTACCCACAAACATTAAAAATTTTAAAAAGAAGAGATTTGAACAGACACACCACAAAAAATTACAGATGGCAAATAAACATGAAAAGTGCAACATTGTTAGTGTATAAGGAAATGCAAATTAGAAACACAATGAAATATCACTACAACCCACTAGAATGACTGAAAGTTAAAAACACTAACTTACCAAGTATTGACAAGGGTGTGAAGAGTCACTGGAATGCTCATACGCTGCTGGTGGGAATGCAAAATGGTGAAATCACTGTGTAAACAATCTGGCCATTTCTTAAAAAGTTAAACATATACCCACTATTCAACCAAGCCATTGCCCTCCTAAATATTTACCCAAGAGAAAAGACAAACATATTCTCATACAGTCCTATAGACAAATGTTCAGAGTAGCTTTATTTATACAGCCAAAAGCATAAAAATCCAATATTAATAGGTAACTAGATAAACATTTATAGTGTATCTGTACAATAAAAAAGAAGGAATTATTGACATATGCAACAATATGAAGCAAACTCAAAATAATTACACAGAGTCAAAAAAGGTAGACCTTCCCCACACCAAAAAAAGAAAACCCATACATAATACAAAGAATTTATAGAACAGAAATTAACCAGTCATTGCCTGGATAACATGGGTGGAGAGTTTTGGGGACTTATGAAAGGGAAAAAATAAACTTCTGGGTTGATGGATATGTTCATTATCTCGATTGCAATGATAATTTCATGAATGTATACATAAGTCAAAACTCATCAGATTGTTTAGATACAGTCATGCACCACCTAATGACATTTTGGACAATGACAGGCCACATATATGATGGTGGTCCCATAAAATTACAATACCATATTTTTTTGTACCTTTTCTATGTTTACATGTGTTTAGATACACTTACCATTTAGGGTTTAGAACACTTTCAATTGCTTTATAATTACCTACGGTATTCAGTATAGTAACATGCTGTGCAGGTTTGTAGCCTAGGAGCAATAGGCTATATACAGTATAGCCTAGGTGTGTAATAGGCTATACCATCTAGATTTGTGTAAATGCACTCTGTGATGTTCACACAACAATGAAATTGTCTAACGATGCTGATATTGTTTGGACTTTTGTCCTGCCCAAATCTCATGCTGAATTGGAGAGGCCTGGTGGAAGGTGATTGAACCACGAGGCAGATATTCCCCCAGCTGCTCTTGTGAAAGTGAGTGAGTTCTCAAGAGATCTGTTCATTTAAAAGTGTGTGGCACCTCCCGCTTCGCTCTCTCTTCTGCCACCATGCAAAGAAGGTTGCTTCCCCTTTGCCTCCTGCCACAATAGTAAGTTTCCTGAGGCCTCCAGTCATGCTTCCTGTTAAGCACAGAAGTGTAAGTCAATTAAACCTCTTTTCTTCATAAATTACTCAGTCTCAGGTAGTCCTTTATAGCAGTGTGAAAACAGACTAATAAAGCATTTCTCAGAATGAATCCCCATTGTTGGGCAAAGCATGACTGTATGTGTAATGTATTATACCTTAAACATACCTCAATAAAAACCAAATAAAAGGCAACATGTTGGTGATCTTTGGCTCCCTTTTCCCATTTGAGGGGCTGTGGCATCTGTTTCTATCCTACAGTGCTAACTACAGTGACTGCGTGAGTGCCTTCTCTTAGTGCCAGCCCCTGAGACCTCCTAAGTCCTGTCATCACTAGGAGGGTTCTGCTGGCATTGTCATTTGGTGATTAGACTGCCCATCCACAAAGAACTAAAAAGGCAATAATTGCTTAGATATTGCACGTTGGTGACATTGGTGGCCTCGTCTTAGGTAATCTTCATCATTAAGTATGGATTAAGTTCCACCAATCATTTTGGAGTCAAAGGCATAGCTTGGAGGTCATCTGAGTCCCAGTCTGCCAAATGACAGTGTCTGAGCACATCTTTCATTTCCACAGACCCTTGCCATACCTCATCCTTGAGTTTCATTTCACATCTTTATTTATACCCCTGATTATGTGTCCTGAAAGCTTATTTGTTTTAACTTTTCAGTGTCTCTTTTTCCTGACCCATAATCAGTGAAATCCTGAGCCACATAAAGACCACAATTCACCAAGACAGATTTATTTCCCAGAAAGTTTCTTCTTGAGTATAGGTTAAGCATGGGTTTGAGAGTTAGAAATTTATATGAACAGTGTTTGGGAAGATGACAGTGATGTTTCTTGACAGGTTTTTATCATTTTAACATAACAGTTTTCTCTATGTCTGTATATATTAAATAGAAGAAAATGGTATAACTTACATTATACCTGAGAGGCTGCCTGCTATAGTAGAAATTACCACAAATTTTGCACTCAAATCTGGACTCAAAGCCCATTTGTATAGTTTCCAGCTACATGACCTTGGGCAAGTTTCTTTTGTGAACCTCAGTTTTCTATTTTGTAATGTAGGATAATTGTTGAAAGGATTTAATAAGATATTTTCTTTAAAGAATCTTGGACAATTAAGTCATAGTAAAGTGGATCAAATCATGGGATCAGAAGCCAGACAGTCCACATTTCGGTCTTGACCTCATCGCTTCTTTTGTAACCCTCTGCGCCTCAGTTTCCTCATCTACAAAATAAGGATAATGGCATCCAGCTTCTAAAGTTAGTATGTGCGTAAATTAGTTAATGCGTGTAAAATATTTACAGCAGTACCAGGAAAAAGGTGCAGACTCAATAAATGTTAGCTACCATTATTATTATTGTTGCAGTTATTTGTTTTCGTGTCTGCCACGTAATAGGTGTTGGAAAAATAGAAAAATGCGTGTAAAATATTTACAGCAGTACCAGGAAAAAGGTGCAGACTCAATAAATGTTAGCTACCATTATTATTATTGTTGCAGTTATTTGTTTTCGTGTCTGCCACGTAATAGGTGTTGGAAAAATAGAAGGGATTGTTCATTTAAAACCCTCTCTTTTTGGTTCCAAACAAGTTCTCCCTCCTGCAGCCCCTTAAGTATTTCTGAGAAACCCCAATGTTCTTCAGATCACAGTAAGAATGATACATTCTATATGTGTACTGCTCAGCAAACCAAATAGAATGATAACTAATGTGAGATTTTAATTATGTATTTCAGTGATGCTGCTTTGTAAATCAAAGCTAATTGATTCTGAGTACTTGCTACTTCTTTAGCCCTCCTACCAGCTCAGAAGCAAGCATGCAATTTTCCATGTAAACAGCAAGGCTGCTTCTAGAAAGAATATTCGAAACAAACAGAGTGCCATCGACAAAACAGCAACATCGAGGCTAGGGATTTAGACTTATCATACTGAGTTCCACCCCTGGTATGTATCTTAGAAGGGAGAACGATGTTGCCTCACTGTAAAGTTAGGTAAGCATGGCTTCATCCTCTGGCAGCCGTCCTTTGACTTTTTTCCTTCAGAAAATGGTGCAAACTTTTTGCATCCATGATTCTTTCTTAACCATCCCCTGGCACACTCCTTAATCTAATGGATTCAGTAATTTAATCAGTTGTTATATAAAGCAGTACTTTTATTTGTCTAAATGCCTAATTTTCAAATCTATGTTTACTCACACTGAATTTGGCATGCAAATTTAATTCCTAAAGCAGAAAATAAGAAGAACTGATGGGTGTGGTTAAAAAATGAAGCTAGTAAAGTTTGGCCGTGTACCCAAACTCCACATACTCCCATGATCCCTACAGCTGTCCCTTACGTATTTCTTAGAAACCCCAAATGTTCTTTGACTAACACTGAAAACTTCTTCCCTAAAGTTACTTTGTTCACTGAGTTTTCCAAAGAAGCCTCTGGATTGTTGTATTTGCGTATCTCATGAAAAGCCCACATCCCCACCCTTGACTTCACTGGTTTGTGCTTTGATATAGCTCATCATGTTGACTTTAAGCTGTCTACTTTCCAAAGTGAAAAATCCTAAATTTTTCAATACTTCAAAAAATCCTTCTTTCTACCCAATGATCCATTTCTCTAATTATTTGATAATTAAGAAAAAAAGACCAAAATGTTCAAGATTTTTTAATCTTGATGTCTGTCCCTAGAATTTGATTTGAAGTCAGATAATAAGGCAAACTCAGAGAAAATAATGAGAGCTCGAAAGGACCCTGAAAGGCAAATCCTTGAGATGGGGTCCTTGTATGCTAAGTGGAATAGTCATTGGCTTACAAATTTGCGGACCTGGATCGTCATTAAGCCTGTCACAAGCTGCTTCTGTAACCTTTCCCAGGTCAGTTAGCCTCTCTGGACTTTAGGGTAATCCACCGTGCTCACCTCATAGCGTGGATAACCCTAATGAGAAACTACAAAGGGAAATTGAAAGATTCTACAAATGGAAGAAATCATATGTTTTTCTTTTTCTTGAAAAAAAAAAAAACGGTAGGGGGACTTGCCCCCTGGAGTTTGAATCGGCTCTGGTTTCTCTTTATTTTCTTGCATGCACAAATGCCTTTTTATGTGAAGACACTTTTTTCTTTAAGAATTGGAATTTTGGTTGCCCTACTTAGAGTCAAAAATGCCTACGAGCAGCCGTCTTTAACTCCTACACATATAGCCAATTAGAGGGATGTACGCTCGTCCTGGGCCTTAGAGAATCTTCTTCTGATCCTTGCAGTTAGAACCTCATGTTCAGAGAGCTGCTTAGTTATTATATCTAATGACCTAGTTCAACCAAGACAAAAATGTAAAATCTACTTTTTCTTTCTCTTGTCCCCCACCACAAACACACACGTGTCCATGTGCATGATGTGCATGCTTTCAGTACACACACACACACATATATGCACACACACATTTCTTTTCTCCAGACCCTTTGTTTTAGACATTTTAGAATTCCTCCTGCCGAGCTTTCATGAAGCTCCAGAGTGACCAGGGAAATGCCCCTAGGGACACACATCAGTTCTGATGGACCATTCTGACCAACAGTCAAGAGTCTCAGGAAGAGCATGAAAGCACTAGGTACCTGACAACCAGTCCTTTGGGTGATTAGGTATTTTTCAGACAGTAGGATAAATCCTCATCTTTTGCTAGAAGAGATATGCATTCCCCCAATAGAGAAAGTGAAAGGGCTAGCCCACTATCGGTTACCATGGCAACTCAGATCCACTACCTGCTTAGTTCATCCTGTCGTTGTGGAAGACTCGAGGGAAAAACAATATTAAGCTTCTCTCTGTTTTTTGTCAAATATTCTGAAGGGACATTTCATGACAAGAGTCTGAAACACCTTTTTAGGAGTGAAAAGGAGAACATCAGAGAGAGAGAGAGAGAGAGAGAGAGAGAAAGGGGGAGCAATGAGCCTGGGTCTGAGGACATATTTGAGGGGAAGGGACTGTGGCTGATGTGGTCAGTACCAATAAAACAGAGGAGGGAAGGGAAGCAATAAATATGTATTGAGTGCCCACCTCAGGCCTGATACTGTGCTTAATAATGCTCATGCTGTGGCCTCTCCAAGCCCTCCATCTGGAAGAGAAAGGCAGCTGTGACCGCATGAGCAGGAGCTGCCAGGACATCTGCACAGGGCACACTGCGGGCAGGGGCAGGGGCACTGACACCGGTGTCTGGAGGGATGGGTGGAAGGCAGATTTCTCACAGGAAATATCTATGCTAGAATCTAAAGAAAGTATAGGGGAGAGCAGGTGAAAAAGTCCTGGGGCATTTCTGGTTGAGACAGTGAACCATGCAGAGGCCCTAAGGAGTGAGACAGCTCAGCTTAAAAGACTTCAAAAAGTTCCTTTTGGCTGGACTGGAGCCTGAGAGGACTTAGGGCAAAAAAATGAGCATGGCTGGAGAAGCTAGCAGGGTCTCTGAATTATGGCATCACTTATAATAAGTCATGTTTAGGGGGGCTGCAAGTTATCTGGACAGTAATAAGGAGCCATTAAAGTATGTGAAGCAGGTTTGTGAAAACATCATACCAGCAGCAGAGTGGAGGCTGGTTCTGGAGCCAAACAGTGATGGGTGGAGGGAATGAGGGAGATATTCTAAAGTGAAGAGTGTGGGTCATGGATCAGACAAGAATGGCAGCAGTGGAGATTAAGTGATGTGCGTGGGTTCTGGAAATTTTATGACTTAGAGCCAACAATAGTTATTGTGGGTGAAAAATGAAGTTTACATTGCTGGGTGACTGAGTGAATGGCAGTGCCCCTCACTAAACAGGAGTTAGTGATGGAGGAGCCGGCTGGGGCTATTTGCTTGATTACAAAGAAGCCAGGTTGGGCCAGGTGGGTCAGGCTAGGTTAAGCCTTTAGAATAGCACTTGTCAAGCTTTTGTGTGAGCTTGTGCATGGGTATGTCCAGAGTCCAAAACAGGTCTCATGGAATACAATGAGAAGATGACATAGCTTAGGATGTGACATGGGTGATTCTATTATGGAATGAGAATCCAACATGGGGTGCACGAGAGCAACCACAACAAAACAGTTCAGAGCATCTTTTTATTCTTTGTCTTTAATTAAAACCTGCATACCGTCTGCACCTTTCATTACTGCTACCTGCCCATGAAGGACTGGAGGGGAGCCATAGCCATAAAAGATGGAGGAAATTTAATTTCGCTGTTGGTAATTGAACCAGAATGTTGAATGTGGAGTTCAACATTGTCATTCAGGTTCAGAGAACTTTACAGTGAGAATGCTAAAAGTGGCACATGGTAGAGTGCCATGAGGATAGTGTGTGGCCCGTATGAGTAGTTCCTGGTGGTGGCCGACCAGCTGGCTAGAGGGTTCCTACTGTGATTCACACACATGCTTAGTTACCCCTGTTCTTTCTTCCAGCAAGTCCAGTGTTAAACTCATCACCTTCTTCTGGTGGTCCATGGTCTTTCCTCAAAGGCTGAGCTCATTTATATATACAGCCACATGAGATCTTGGTTTTTGCCATTTAAAATGCCAGGTGTAAGATCCAGCACCATAACTAGGTGATGTGTTCATCTGAAGCAAGTTGCTTAAATTCTCAAGAGTTTCCTTCTCTGTATTGGAGGGATGACAGCAACTATCGTGGCAATGAGGGATAAATAAGACAAAGCCTGAGAAGGAGGGGTGGAAACTGGAACAGGTGTTTGGGCTTCCTATCATAGCATGAGAAGGCCAGCTGGGTTGTGGAAAGAAGAGACGTGAACCCCTCAGTCCCTTCTTCCTGCGGCCCTGCCATGCATGTCTAGCTCTCTCTGGGAGGCATTTGCTCAGAGTAACCTTGAACCATCTGTAGGAGAGTAGCAAGGCTGAGAAGATAGAATTCCTTATGTGCAACAGAGATGCCACTCCCAGGCATTTCTTCTCCCACATGAATGAGACAATGAATGAATCTCTCCCTGCACCCTCACTATGTGTCAACTGTCTAAGGTGTAACCTTGAGCACAGTTCCCAAATATAGTACTTTATGTTCTCTCCAGTAATAGTAATAACTCACTTCTGGAGTCGCAGAAAGAATACGGATTTGGATTCAGGTTACCTCAATGCACCTCTGACATTTACTAGGGGTGTGGTCTTGGATAAATTATTTAACTTTTGAAGGTATCTATGTCTTCATCTGTACAACGAATCATTCCTCCCAAACATTAGAGATCTTTTATACAAGGGGCCAAGTGCAGGGCCTAGCACAGAATCAGTATTCGAGCAGTAGCTACATTATTTTACTCCTAATAATTTATAATAATAAGAGTTTATGCTCCCCCCAGCCCTTTAGCTCACCCTCCCTCGAACTTGCATGAATAACTATGGCTGCATAATAATTTCCGTCAGTCCTGAAGGAAGCATCTAAACTCAGTGATTATGAAACCAATTAACATCAGAGAGGATTGGGAAAAAAATCCTGTCTGTGACTCTAGTCCTGTGACTACTCAGAAGTCTCAAGTCTGCATCACTTTAGCTGGCATCTGGAAGTGACTCCTGCACCTGGAAGCACCCGTGCAGAAGTCAGGTCTGGTGAGAGTGGGCGGCCCTCTCTGCAGACAGAGGGCAGGAGGCAGGGGAGCTAGAGAGAGATGTCTAGCTGGGCCTGTGCTCCCCAGCACTCTTTTGTACCCAGTGGCTGTGTGAAGGGTGGATGAAGGGTATTTGGTTTTAATTGGGAAATGCTATCAATTGTGCTGGGCTCATTTAAAAATCCATTAGTATGAGGAAGTGGATAGATTAAGCAATGAGGAAGGGAAAAGAAAAAGCTGTCAGCACTCTGCTTTGTAGGGAGTATACGGCCTGTCTAATCTTCACCAGTAAGAGCTGTCCTGAATGTTAAGAAGCCTGTTAAAGTCAATTTCAAGATGCTGGGGAGGGAGAGGAGGTGTCTGGGCCAATTCACACGAAGTCCCGGGTAAGCTTATTGTTCTCGCAGCTTCCAAAAGCGGTACTGCAGTCATCTGCACTGCACGTTTCAGATTCCTGCAGCTGTTTCTGGAAGCCTGGCAACTGTGCCACCCAGCTGTAAGCCACATCAACACCTGCAAATAGCGAAACGCTTCCGCCCCCTTCCTTGTTGCTGAACGCTCAGCTGGACCCAGATACCTCTTCATCCTGGGAGGCATCAGTCAGGTTAAGGGTCTATGGTGGACCTTGAGACAAACAGGGAGAAGGATGATAGAAATGTGCCAGAAGATGAATTAGAAGAGAGAGCAAAGAGGGAAAAGACAAAAGCAAGCTATGAGAACAAGAAATGAAAGAGAGCTATGATAGGGCTGTATATTAGCTTCCTAGGGCTTATGTAATAAAGTACCACAAACCAGCTGGCTTAAAACAGCAGAAATGTACTTGTACAGTTTTGGAGGCTAGAAATCTGAAATCAAGGTGTTGGCAGGACCATGCCCCCTCTGAAGAGTCTAAGTGGGGATCCTTCCTTGCTTCTTCCAGCTTCTGGTAGCCCCAGATGTTCCTTGGCTTGTGGTAGCCTCACTCCAATCTACCCTCTGTCTTCCCCTGGCCACCTTTCTGCTGTGTCTGTCTGTGTCTTCTAATAAGGACATATTATTTTAGATTAGAGTCTACCTCATCCAGTAAGACCTCATTTTAATTTAACTACATCTGCAAAGTCCCTATTTCTGAATAAGGTCACATTTATAAATATTGAGGGTTAGGACTTCAACTTACTTTTTGGTGGGGCATGATTCAACCCATACCAGGCTGTTAGAGGACTGCTGTCTGGTTAGTTCAGTGCAGCACCGTAGAAGGCCCTGGGAAGCTTGAAAAGGTACTAAGCAGGAATCCAGGGTCACAAACTGAAATGCCTGCAGAGGCCAGGCGGGTAACATCATAGGTTCTAGAATAGGCAACTGGTGACTGTCCTTTAGCCTGGAATCACTGGGACAACAATGAACTGGAGTACATGCCCTGGATAAGGGCAAAAGCTACTCAGCCCCAGCCGTTGTCACTTTGTGGGACTGAGGCTCAGGGATACCAGATCAAATGAGAAGCCAAGAATCCAGATTTCTTTGTGAAATTTCTCAGTTTTGTTTAAAACTTAGACAGATTCTTTTCCCCAAACATGGTGTACAACAAACTAAGACCATCTGCAAATAAGGCAGAGCCATGGGCAGTCAATTTGCCACCACTGCTATAAAGCCTTTGGTTCAAATTCCAGTCTTGCCACTTGCTGTGTGACCTCAGGCAATTTACCTCCCATCTCTGGGCCACAATTTCCTATTGAGGGATGAGATGGTCTCAATCATCCAGTAGAGTATGGTAATAAATGGTGGTGAATATTCAGTGTTATGGGATGCCAGGCCCACACTGGAGGTGCTTACGTATTAGTTTAAGAAACAGAGCTTACACATTGGAAAATTGAGAGACTGGGCACAGTGGCTCATGCTTTCCCAGCACTTCAGGAGGCTGAGGCTGGTGGATCATTTAAATTCAGGAGTTCGAGACCAGCCTGGCCAACATGGTAAAACCCAGTCTCTACTAAAAATACAAAAATTAGCCGGGCGTGTGGCAGGTGCCTGTAATCCCAGCTACTTGGGAGGCTGAGGCAGGAGAATCACTTGAACCTGGGAGGTGGAGATTGCAGTGAGCCGAAATTGTGACACTGCACTCCAGCCTGGGCAATAAAGCGAGACTCAGTCTCCAAAAAAAAAAAAGAAAAGAAAATTGAGGGACCTCGGCCTCAGCCAGTTGTCCTGAGCATTATATAAGTGGATGAATTCAAAGCCACTGCCCCAGCCTAACCCTGGATAATTCTTCTCCTCATGCATAACTCCCAATAGGGCTCCATTCTGAGTGAGGCTGTGTAGCATTGTGGTTAAAAGCTTTGCTTCTGTATGCAGAGATGTGAGAGAGAGAGCATTTAGTAGGTAAGAAAGACCAGCAGTAGAATGGAGACAGACAGAAATCCTGGAATTCTGGCTTTAAAGCTACTGATGAAATCAGCTAGTCACTAGTATATATTCTACATGTGAGGCACTGTCCTAAGAGCTTTCATGGATTATTCGCAATTAATCTTCATGCCAGTACTGAAAGGTAGACATAATTACCCTTGTTTCATTAACAAGGATACAGAGAAGCTGGATTCTAGAGTTTTAAGTAAAATCTCTCAATTCATTTCGGTGGCAATGGAATCAAGCATTTTTCAAACACTGTGATGTCTAAACTAAGTCCATCTGCAAACTGGGCCCAGCCCATGGGCAGCTATTTCACAACATTTGGTCATGAGCCATGGGTTCCAGTCTAAATTTTGCCAATTTTCTGTGTGAACTTGGGTGAGTAACATCTATAGAGAGTAGCATCATACTCTCTGAGCCGTGGTTGAAATACTCAATAGCTTGCCAAGGTCACACAGAGCTTGTATGTGACAAAGTCCAGCATCTGAATCAGTCCAGGATCACTAAGTTTATTGATTCCATCATCTTCTGTAAGTGTTTCTCATGCTTTTTCTAAGACCTTTTTATCAATCAAGCTACCCAGATCCAGATAGGACACACGATGCTGACTCACCTGCAATGGCTGATATCTTTAACAAACTTAAATGAAGGACAGTGAGGATGAAAGCAAATGCCTGGAGGATTGCACAGATTTCTGTAAATCAGAAGGGTAAAGAAGAGGTAGGAAGGTCCCTCCTGAACACTGCCATCAGTTGGCCTAAAATTGCATCATGGAGTTTTTGTTTTCCTCAGTCACATGACAATTTTGATTCCTGCCTTAAAATAGGAGGACTCTGGGTTTAATACTGGATGTCATTTAGTCTTAAAAACTCAATGTGAAAATAAAGCTGCCCAGTGGTTTTTCATATTTAGTTTTAGCTGAAAACCTTTAAAAAATAAAATCTTACATAGAATGCCAGCATATAAAATAGAATGAGCTGGTGTTCATCATGTGCCACTAAGGCGTAATAATAATGACAATGGCAATAACAGCAGCAGCAAATCCTTGCCTTGGGCCAGCCACTACTTACTCTGAGACCTTACCCATGGTAACTCATCTAAGCCTTACTACAACCCTTTGAGGAAACTGAGGCAGAGCAATGTTACGTAATTTGTTCAGGGCCACAGAGCTCAGTGCGGGAGTCAGGCAGGCTGCCCCCAGGACCTGCAATCTTCCCTGCCCTGCTGCTCAGCTCCTCACCCTGTACACCACAGGGGAGGGGTGCCCACATGAGAAACAACTGATTGCAAATGGGAGCTGACAACAGAAGCTGTGTCTCATGACCTGTAATTTGTATTCAACTTTGAAATCGTTGTTTGCATTTAGTATCTACAGAGACTTAACACTTGTGAATTGTGTGTCCCCACTGACAGTTACAAAGGCCTGTCATTGTACCTGTTCCAGCTAATCTGTCATTGAAATGTGTCATATGGTCTTTCAAATAGAAATTGATGTCTGCTTCAAAGCTTAAATTATAAGTGAGACCATCCCAAGTGTTACTCTACAAATCTGGTGAAAACCTGTCCAGTTGTTAGTTGTGGTTAGGAATAAACAAACCCACATTTTCCTGTATTTGTATAGACAAAAGTAGAGCTGCATTGACTGAGGGAGATGGGAACCTGGGGCCCGCTGCCTGCGATCTTCCTCCCAGAAGCCCATGAGACAACTTCAAAGAACCCTGGGCCCTGGAAACTCAGAGAGCCATGGTCCTAGACAGACAGAAACAAGTTTGTCTGCTGACTCCAGGACAGGGAGAGAGTTGTACTGACCTGAGGCCTGGGAGAAATGACAGCGTTCAGAAGTAGGGTCAGCTTAAGGCAGTACGGAGATGCAGGGGACGTGGCAATCCGGGGCCTCTGAGCCTCAGGCCAGAGGGTGTTTCCAGCACCTTCTGAGAATTTGGTAATGACTCACCTCAGATTTGCAGAGGCACTGCTGGTACCTGGTTTGCCTGGAACCAAGCATAGATATTTAATTTGTATGATTGGGCTGAGGCTGACAGTGTAAATCATAAATTAAACCTCTCTTGAGCTTTGTTTTTTTACTACTTTACTGATAAAATATGACTTTTAAATAAAACATGGAATTTAAATATCAAGCTTCTGGTGAGTTGAACTAGAACAGATTTCTCAATCTTGGTATTATTGACATTTTGGGCTGGATAATTCTTTGTTGTGGGAGCTTGCCCTGTGCGTTGGAGGATGATTAGAAGCATTCCTGGCTTCTGCCCACTACAGGCGATGAGGGTGCTCTCCCTTCTCCACTTTTGACAATCAAAACTGTCTCTGGGCATTGCCAAATATCCCCTGGGGTGAAGGGGACAAAATAAATCCCAGCTGAGAATTCTGAATTAGATGATTTTAGAGGTACTATTTAGCTATAGTCTTACAATCTCTTATAGTCAAATAACTTTGGAATTAAAAGTTTAACTCAGTATATTTTGGTACTGCTAAACATACCCTTTGTCTAGACGCTCTGGTTCATAGGTTAAGACTAAGATCATAGTGGTTTCCTGTCATTCCACTTGCTCTTGGCTACTTGACCTCAAGTCAGTTGCTAAAAAAAAATTAGCTTAATAATCCTGCACAGATTGACCTCTCTAACCATCTCCTGTTGCCTCCAACTCCCTTCTTTCATCAGACTTTTTCTACCCACAATTATAAAACTGGAAGAAAAATTAATGTCCAGTGCCTTGGTTAAGACAATATAGCTCACCCAGACGGGTTTTCTCTTCTCAAGGGGCATGATTTATTTTTTACTTTATATTTTTTAATTGTCTTTTTTCCGTCAACTTGCTCCAATAATTCCTGGTTAATTACTGAAGGCCTTAAGACACACACCCACTGTAAGCATGTGGGTTGACAGTTGAAACTGCATAATCAGACCACAGCCTACATTTGAATCCCGCCTCATCCATCCATGCACTAGTTTCAGGATTGTGAGCAAGTTCCTGAAACTCTCCGCTTCAGTTTTATTATTTACAAAATGGGGGCAGCAATAGTGCCAGTCCCATCGGGTTGTGGTGAAGATTTAATAAAATACTGTGTATAAAGTGTTTAGCAAAGTACTATGCATATAGTAAGCATTAAATACACACTATTACCTCTATGATCTTTGCCATTATAATGATTTTTAATTATCACTTTATTCCCTTTCCTCCTATTTCAGCTGAAAGTATCTGGAGGTAATGACTTCATGCAGTCAGGGGATTGCCTTAGGAACTTTTGTAGAAATAAATAATTTCCAAAAGCAATTAAAACTTATTTCATCATACCTTTCAACCACTCTAAGATCACCAGCCAAGATGATCTTAGAACTCAGCCAGAACCAGAAATTAGGAAGTCCCAAAAAAGCCCCAAATCCTCCCCTCAAATTCCCTAAATCACTCTTCCCTTCTTTCTTTCCTTGTCACCTACACAGGGTCTCCCCTGCTCTATTCAGCTTTCCTTTTCCAGAAGTAGCCGCTGCCATCATTTGAAGTGGCTGCACTTGAGTTCAGAATAACAGGGAGAAAAGACCGTGTTTCTTTGACAATGCTTATTTGCTCAGCCAGCAAAAAGCAAAGACTTGCATGGAAGAGGTGAATCTTAGGTATGGCCAAAATAGCTATTGTCGCTTTATCACCAACCAGAGTGAACTCCTCGCCGCCTATGTCCTTGGTAGGAAGAGAACAGTCCTGATACTGAGGAATAGTTCAGAGGACTTGCTAGCCTTTTTTTTTTTTTTTCAACTGGCAAAAATTTAAATGTTTACTACGGAGTTCTGTGTCTTCTGTGCAGACAACCAGCAGTGAAGGGTGTGAGTAAAAGCATTATGGAGGATGTCATTAGCACGCAATAAAGCACCAAACCTACACCTGTGCACAGGCTTGGAATTTTTTTTTTTTTAATCCCAGCTCTGCCATTTACTAACCATGAGAAAAAGATTGTTGCCTCACATATTTCAAGATACTCTCCTATCCATTAGCACAGATGGTCTCCATGGTAGCTAGCGCTGCAGTATCGGGAGTAGACACCACTTACTCCAATAAACTAAGAGTCAGAGAGGTTGTCAGTTGCTCAGAATTACATATCATTTCATCATGGATCTAAGGGTGACAACTCAAGCAAGTTATTTGACCTGTTGGATCTTCAGTTTTCATAGCTGTATTTCTCTCTGATCGGGTTTCTAATGATTCAGGATAGAAATAATGTTTACAAAATATGTAGCCCATAGTCTGGCACCTATTAAATGCTTCATAAATATTTCTGAAGATAATGATTATTTGGATGATGATAATGATGATCTATGCAGAACAGTATGTGAAAAGACCCTGCACAGCAATTAGGAGACCTGACAGGTCTTAGTTCCCAGATCTGTCCCTAATTGTTAAGTTATCTTGAGTTACTATCTCAAATTCTGCAGCAGAATTTTCTACTGGGCTCATATGGAGTTAATATCATCTGCCTCTAATTGCTTATAAGGACAGTAAGAGGCTCAACTGGGTAAAAAAGGACCTTTGAAAAATGTAAAGTACAAAACAGATTTTACCTAATAAATGATTTTCTCCTTCTTGGCATGCTATTGTTGTTGCTGTTACATTTCGTCCTAGCAATGGTAGTTGACAGGCTGTTTACCCTGTACGCTCTTCTAGCCCATTCCTAGAAAAGAAGCAACTGCTTGAAACCATCTCTGAAGGCAACTCAAGGCAGAGTCAAGATTTGGATACAAGTCACTGACCACCAGTCTAGATTATTTCTCACTCACAGAAGGGGAGAGGTCCTACAGAGACTGATCCCATCCTCCTTTTGGACTTTGTAGAGAGGCTTGATATACTGACTAATGGCATTAACAAAATGAGAGGCATCAGATGATTCTTTGTAGCTCTTCTGTTTGCTAAATTTATGGAAGCATTTCTTCAGAACTATTTTTCTTTCTTTTTCTAGCACTTCAGGGTAAAAGAGTGTTCAGAAGCTGACAGTCAGTGATGTGCTTACTCTGTGCACAGTTCATAAAGCGTGACTGCTTCCAGGAGAGCTGTTTGTACAAGTCTGGGAGAGGACTCAGTCCACTAACAGAGAGAGCAGAGATTTCTTGCAGAATAAATATGCAACTTCTTAAAGATTATTCTTTTATACTGAATATCTCCCTGAAGGAGGCTGGGCAAGGGGAGTAAGGATTGGGAGGCCATTTCTCTTCCATGAGGTTATACAGTCCCATTGAGATGGGAGCTAAGTCAATTAGAGAGCTGTCAAGGGATAGTGTATCTTCCAAAGCAGATTGACAATAGGGTGGGGATGGAGGTCAGTCAAAGACTCAAAGAATTCTGCCACTGCTACTCTTTGCAGTGCTCAAATGAAGAAACATAACCAGTGCAGTAACTCTTGATATTTCAGGGCTCCTTGTACTTTGCAATCGCTGAAGAAACCTGAGGACAGGTGGTGCCAATGTACCATTACCTAATTCAGCATTTGTTTTGGGTTGAGACCACAGGCCATTGCTGGACTGATTATAGAAGAGAAGAAAAACATGAATCTAGTACTGGGATTTTTTAGTATTAGAAATAAAAGACCAGATATGATCCCAATAGCCCTTCAAGTATTTGAAGAACTCTCAGGGGAAAGGTGACAGTATTCTAACATGGGTCCTTAGAGCAGAGCCAGGACCGATAAGCAGAGGTTAGAGCAAGCTAACCCCACATTTGGAGAGTTGACAATTCAGTGGTCCGAAATGGAATGGAATGCTTTGTGAGGTAGTAAGTTTCCTACTAGAGGTCTTTAAGCACAAAATGCTTTACAAACGGTGTTCTGTGAGTTCTCCTGAAGTTCAATGAAGTTACAGCATATGCAGAAATTAGCTTTGACAGTGGATCCTAAAGGAAAATTATTATTGGTCAAAATTAATTTTGAAGATCCTTTAAATTATCTATTAAATACAATATATACATAATTTTGTTTCTCACAACCCCAGACAGTTAAAACTGGATTGCCTCTGGGGGCAACGCTATTAAAAGCAGATATCCTATCTCTTTGTATATTCTCACTTTAGCATTTATCAGTGGTCTTGTCTGCAACAGTTATTACTACGGTGACTATTGTGTTTGCTTGGTGATGGTTTCCATGAGCTCCCCCTCTCCTTCACTTATTTATTTATTCAGTATTTATTTATTTACAAAAGAAAAGAAAGTAGAGCACAATGGCCTGTGCCTATACTCCCAGCTACTTGGAAGACTGAGGTAGTAGGATCACTTGAGCCCAGGAATTGGAATCTAGTCTAAGCAACATATCAAGACTCTGTCTCTAAAAATAAAATAATAAAATACCATTAAAAAAAAAAACAGAAAATGAATATAAAATGTTTATGGATATAAATTCTTATGGATATAAAATGAATATCTGTAAACACCAGAATCCCTTTCAGTGGGATTAGATGTTGGAGGATTGAAGGAATCATAGCCATTCATATTTCTCACCTGTGTTCCCTCCAGGGCATGGTCTCTGTAAGTAGATGGAATGGCAGAATTGTTTTCTTGTCGTTAGTGCACAGACCTTGCACATTTTTCATTACATTTGTTCTTTAGTATTTTTACAGAATTTTAACGAGTTTGTTACTTCAATTTTATTTTTCAATTGCCCATTGCTCATATATAGAAATGCAATTGACTTTTATATACTGACTTTGTATTCTGCAACCTTTTCGTCTCACTTAGTAATTCTTTTAGGATTTTCTAGCATATGTTACCATGTTGTATCCAAATAAAGATACTTTTACTTCTTGCTTTTAAATCTATATGACTATTATTTGTTGTCTTGCCTTATTGCACTGCCTGGCTATTCTAATCTAATGTTGAATAAAAATTGTGAGAGTGGACATGCTTGCCTTGTTCCTGACCCTAAAGAAAAAACATTCAGCCTCTCATCATCAAATATAAAGTTCTGCGTAGATATTCTTATTGGGTTGTGGAAAATCCCATCTGTTCTAGTTGCTGAAGATTTTACCCTATGTGGAAGTTGAATTTCATAGAATATTTTTTTCTGCATCCACTGAAATGATCACATGGGGTTTCTCCTTTGCTTTTTTAATATGGTGAGTTAAATTAATTGATTTTTGTATGTTAAATCCAACCTTGATTTCTTGGAATACATCCTACTAGATTCAATTTGCTAATATTTTGTTAAGAATTTTTAACCTACGTTCATGAGGTACATTGGTATAAAGTTTCCTTTTCTTGTGATGTGTTTGTCTGATAATATTGGGCTTATAACATTACTTGAAAAGGGTTCCCTTCTCTTTTATTTCCCAAAGAAGTTTGTGTTAGTTTCATCTTATTCCACCTTAAATGTTACATGAAATTCATGAGTGAAGTCATCTGTGCCTGGTTTTTCTTCAAAAGGTTGCTGTTTTCAATTCAAATTTTTAATTGACAAAGGATTATTTGGGGTTTTTTGTTTGTTTCTTCAGTCTGTTTTGATCATTTATATTTTTCAAAGTATTTGTTCATTTTCAGTTGTCATATTTATTGCCATAAGTTGTTCATAATGTTCCTTTATTCTTTCATGAGTGTAGATTAGGTAGGGCTTGGTAATATCATATTTTATTTCTTCTACCTTCTTGAGAAATTAAATAGTAGCATATCAGTTTTAAAACAAGATTTTAATTTTATTGATCCATTTCTGTTTTATCTCCATTTCTTATTTCCTTGATTTTTAAACTTATATTTATTGTCTTTTTCCTCTTATTATGTTGGGTTTAATTTGATCTTTTTCTAATTCATAAGAAGGAAACCTAGATCCTTGAGTTTTAGCTCCTTTTTCTATTTCAGGATAAGCATGAAAGCTGTAAATATTTCTCAAACACTCATTTAGCTGCATCCCACAAATTTTGATGTTTATTTTAGTTATCATTCACTTCAAAATATGTTTTTTCCCTATTGATTTCTTCTTTCTTCCAAAAGTATTTAGAAGTAGATTTGTTTAATTTTCAAATACTTAGGACTTTTATGAATACCTTATTGCTATTAATTTTTAACCTAACTATATTTGGTCAGAAAGCATACTTTGCATGATTTCAGACTTTTTAGATTGATTGATTGTTTTTTGTCCTAACATATCCTGATGATCATATATCCTTGAAAAAAAACTGTGTCTGCTGAAGTTGTTAGGTTGTACATCTACAAATGTCAGTAAGATAAAGGTTGATAGTAATGTTCAAATCTTCTGCATCTTTACTAATTTTTTGTCTACTTCTACCAATTGCTGAAAGGTATTAAATATCCAACTATAATTCTGGAATTATCTTTCTCCCCATTAATTTTTTAATTGTTTGCTTTACATATTTTTAAGGTCTCTTATTAGGTACATACACATTCATGACTGTTATGTCTTCCTAATGATTGATCCTTTCAATAGTATGAAATGTCTCTTATATTGATATAGCCAACCAACATCTTTGGTTAATTCCTAGATATTTAATTTTAATTTGTGGCTATTATAAATAGGATTTTTTTTTCTTTTTCAGATTGTTCACTGTTGTCATATAGAAATGCTGCGGATTATTTATGTTGATTTTGTATCCTGCAACTTTACTGAATCTTTATCAGTTCTAAGAGTCTTTTTGGGGAGTCTTCAGGATTTTCCAAATAGAAGATCATATCTGCAAACAAGTAAATTTGGTTTATTCCATTCCAATTTGGATGCCCTTTATTGCTTTCTCTCATCTGATTGTTCTAGCTAGGACTTCCAGTGCTGTGTTGAATAACAGTCTTGAAAGTGAGCATCCTTGTCATGTTCCAGATCTTGGAGGAAAGGCTTTCAGTTTTTCCCCACTCAGTATGATACTAGTTGAGGGTCTGTCATATATGGTGTTTATTATGTTGAGGTATGTTCCCTCTACACACAAGTTTTAGGGCTTTTGTCAGAAAGGGATGTTGAATTTTATCAAATGCTTTTCAGCATCAAATAAAATGATTATATCAATTTATCCTTCATTCTGTTTGTATAATGTATCACATTGTTTGATTTGGGTATGTTGAACCATCTTTGCATCCCAGGGATAAATCCCACTTGGTCATGATGAATTATCATTCTAATGTATTGTTGAATTTGGTTTGTTGGTACTTTGTTCAAGATTTTTGTATCAATATGCATCAGAGATACTGCCCTTTAGTTTCTTTCAATGTGTCTCTGTCTGGTTTTGGTATCAGTGTAACATTGGCCTCATAAAATGAGTTAGGAAGTATTCCCATCTCTATTTTTCAGAATAATGTGAGCAGGATTGGTATTCATTCTGCTCTAAATGTTTGGTAAAATTCAGCAGTGAAGCCATCAGGTCCCAAGCTTTTCTTTACCAGTAGACTTTTTATTATGGCTTTGATCTTGTTACCTGTTATTGGTCTGTTCAGGTTTTAGATTTCTTTCTCGTTCAGTCTTGGTAGGTTGTATGTCTCTAGAAACTCATTCATTTCCTCTAGATTTTCCAATTTATCATACATCTGTTCATAGCAGCCACTAATGATCCTTTGAATTTCTGTATTAACAGTTGTAATGTCTCCTTTTTCATTTCTCATTTTATTTGGATCTTCTCTTTTTTTCTTACCCTGGCTAAAGGTTTGTCCATTTTGTTTAACTTTCCAAAAAAAACAACTTTTTGTTTCATTGATCTTTTGCATCCTTTCTAATTCATTTGTTTCTGCTCTGATCTTTAGTATTTATTTTCTTTGACTAATTTTGGGTTTGGTTTGCTCCTGCTTCTCTAGTTCTTTAAGATGTGTCATTAGATCGTTTATTTGAAGATTTTCCCCTTTATAGGTACTTATAGCTATAAACTTCCCTCTTAGTACTGCTTGTGCTATATCCCATAGGTTTTGGCATGTTGTGCTTCCATTATCATTTGTTTCAATAATTTGTTTAAATCTCCTTCCTAATTTCTTTTTTTACCCACTGGTCATTCAGGAGCACATTGTTTAATTTCCCTGTGTTTTCATAGTTTCCAAAATTTATCTTTTTATTTATTTCTACTTTTATTCCATTGTGGTCAGAGAAGATGCTTGGTATTATTTCAATTTTTGCATATTTTAAGACTTTTTTTTGTGACTTAATATATGGTCTATCCTTGAGAATTATCCATTCACTGAGGAAATTAATGTGTATTCTATAGCTATTGGATGAAATGTTCTGTAAATATCTATTAGATCCATTTGGTCTATAATGCAGATTAAGTCCAATGTTTCTTTGTTGATATTCTGTGTGGAAGATCTTTCCAATGCTGAAAGTGAAGTACTGAAGTCTCCAGCTATTATCGTATTGGGGCCTATCGCTCTCTTTAGCTCTAATAATATTTTCTTTATATATCTATGTGCTCCAGTGTTGGGTGCATATAGATTTATAATTGTTATGTCCTCTTGCTAAATTAACCCATTTATCATTATATAGTGACCTTCACTGTCTCTTCTTACAGTTCTTGTCTTGAAATCTATCTTGCCTGACATAAATATAGATATTCCTGCCCTTTTTTGGTTTGCATTGGTATGAAATATCTTTTTCCATCTCTTTATTTTCAATCTATGTGTATCTTTATAGGTGAAGTATGTTTCTTGTAGGGAACAGATCAATTTTTTTCATCCATTCAGTCACTCTATGTTTTTTGATTAGAGATTTCAGTCCATTTACATTCAGTGTTATTCTTGATAAGTAAGGACTTACCCCTGCCATTTTGTTGTTTTCTCGTTACTTTTTTATCTTCTCTTTCTACTTTCTTTCTTTCCTTTCTTCCTTTAGTAAAGATAATTTTCCCTGGTGATATAACTTACTTTCTTGCTTTTATTTATTGTGTATCCGTTGGATTTTTTAAAATTTGAGGTTACTCTGAGGCTTACAAATACCATCTTATAACCTATTATTTTAATCTGATAACAACACTGTTTGCATAAGTAAACAAGCAGCTGAACTCTTTTGTAGTCTTGTTTATTTTTAATTCATTACTTTTTATACATTCTAATAATTTCTGCCTTTTAATTGAATTTAATTTACTTCCTCAATAGTTAATGTAATTTTAATGTAGTTATGTCTTAGTCTACTATTTTGTTTATTTTCAGCTTGACCCCTCTGTTTCAATGTGTTCTTCTATTGTGTTTTTATTGAGTTGTTGTTGTTCCTCTTTTCTTGTAATTTTTGGATCATGTTAATAATTTTTAAATTTTTGTTTTAATTTTTCTCTTGACTTTTTAAGCTATACTTTTCACATTTTTTCAGTGGTTGTACTAGGTTATGAATCTTATAAATTATTATAAACTCTTAACTTTTAATAGTCTACTTAGAGTTTATGTGTACTACTTTACATAAAGCTTTGCAATAATATAAATTCGTTTATTCTCTTCCATACTTTGTTATATATACTACATTTACTTACATAAAAACCCCCAGAAGGTAATGTTGTTTTGAATAGGCACATGTATTATAAACTAATTTTTTAACACAAAAAATAGTCTCTTTTACATTTATATAGATGTTTATCACTTCTAGTGCTCTTTATTCCTTTTTGGGAATAAAGAGTTTTCATCTGGTATCACTTCTGCTGAAGCCTGAAGACAATTCTTCAGCATTTCTTGTAGTGCAGGTCTGATGCACTACAGTATAGGTAACAAATTTCCATAGTTGTTTATTACGCTAAAAATGTATATTTTGCCTTCATTAATTATTTTTGTTGTTTGGTAATTCTGTGTTGACACTCTTCTGACCCTTATTCAAATCACTGTTGATATGTTGATATCTATATATATATATAACTGTGTGTGTCAGTGTGTGTATATATATATATATAGAGAGAGAGAGAGAAAGAGAGAGAGAGAGAGAGAGAAATTTTTCTCTGTACCTATGGCCATTTTTCATATTTATTCGGTTTGTGATTTGTTAAACATCTTGAATCTGTAATTTGTATCTTTTGTCAAATTTGGGAAGTTTGGAGTCATTATTTCTTTACATATTTTTTAGACTGCTTTTATTTCTTCCACTCTGGAACTTCCATAACACATATATTAGACTATTTTATGTTATCTAACAGGTTCCTGTGGCATTGCTTATTCACTGTCTATTGTTTACATCATACATACATTGATAACAAACCAGCTAAAGAAATCAAAAAAGCAATCTTATTTGCAACATCTACACACAAAAAAAGACATAGAAATTAATTTTACCAAGCAGGTGAAAATCTCTACAATGAAAGCTACAAAACATAGTTGATTGCAGCAGATACAAAAACATAAAAGCATATTCCCTATTCATGGATCAAAAGAAGTAATTTTTTTTTATTGTATTTTAGGTTTTGGGGTACATGTGAAGAACATGCAAGATTGTTGCATAGGTACACACATGGCAGTGTGATTTGCTGCCTTCCTCCCCATCACCTATATCTGGCATTTCTCCCCATGCTATCTCTCCCCAACTCCCCACCCCCCACTGTCCCTCCCCTATTTCCCCCCAACAGACCCCAGTGTGTGGTGCTCCCCTCCCTGTGTCCATGTGTTCTCATTGTTCAACACCTGCCTATGAGTGAGAACATGCAATGTTTGATTTTCTGTTCTTGTGTCAGTTTGCTGAGAATGATGGTTTCCAGGTTCATCCATGTCCCTACAAAGGACATGAACTCATCGTTTTTGATGGCTGCATAGTATTCCATGGTGTATATGTGCCACATTTTCCCTGTCCAGTCTATCATCGATGGGCATTTTGGTTGGTTCCAGGTCTTTGCTATTGTAAACTGTGCTGCAGTGAACATTTGTGTGCATGTGTCCTTATAGTAGAACGATTTATAATCCTTTGGATATATACCCAGTAATGGGATTGCTGGGTCAAATGGAATTTCTATTTCTAGATCCTTGAGGAATGGCCACACTATCTTCCGCAATGGTCGAACTGATTTGCACTCCCACCAACAGCGTAAAAGTGTTCCTATTTCTCCACATCCTCTAAAGAAGTAATATTGTTAAAATGTCCATAATACCCAAAGCAGTCTACATATTTAATACAATACCTATCAAAATACCAATGATGCTCATACCTATAATTTAACAGCTCTGGGAGGCTGAGGTAGGAGGATCACTTGAGCCCAGGAGTTCAAGGATGCAGGGAGTTACGATTGTGCCACTGCACTATAGCATGGGCAAAAGAGCAAGATCCTGTCTTTAAAAACAAAACAAAACAAAACAAAAACAATGACATTCTTCACAGAAATAGAAAACAAAATCCAAAAATTCTTATGAAACCACAAAAGACCCCAAGATTAGCCAAAGAAATTCTGAGCAAAATGAACACAGCTGGCGGCATCACACTACCTGACTTCAAAATATACTACAAAGCTATAGTAACTGAAACAGCAGGTATTGGTATAAAACAGCCACACAGACCAATGGAACAAAATAGACAATCCAGAAATAAATCAGCATATTTACAACCACTGACTTAACAATGTTGCCAAGAACTTACACTGGGGAAAGCATAGCCTCTTCAATAAATCAAGCTGAGAAAACTGCATAGCCATATATGGAAGAATGAAACTAGACTCCCATCTCTCACCATATTCAAAAATCTACTTAAAACAAAAAGCTGGAGCTCCGCCAAGATGGCTGAATAGGAACAGCTCTGGAGCAGAGTTCCCAAAAAGAGCAACACAGAGGGCGAGTGATTGCCACATTTCCAACTGAGGTACCAGGTGCATCTCAATGGGACTGATTGGACAGTGGGTGTAGCCCAAGGGGGATGAGCAGAGGCAGGGTGGGGCGCTTCCTCACTCAGGACCTGCAGGGGACCAGAGGACCCTCCTCCTTACCTAATGGAGGCTATCAGGGGCTTTTCTGGCCACTCTGGCACTGCAGTTCAGATATTGTGTTTCTCCCACAGTCTTTACAGCCCACAGACCAGGAAATTCCTGCTAGCCAACAAGCACCGTGGGTTTCCAGCCCAAAAACCCACACAACTCTGGGTGACCATTTTAACTGGTGCCTGGAACACCTGCAAGACAGAGCCACACATTCCCCTGAAAAAGAGGAGGCTGAAGGCAGGGAGCCAGGTGATCAGGCTCAGCAGGTCCTGCCCCCACAAGGACCAGCAATCTGAAACACATTGGCTTGAGAATTTCACAGCAGAGCAGCAGTTGGAGCTCAACCTGGGATGGTCCAGTTCCATGAGGGGAAGGGCATCTACCGTTACCAAGGCAGTCTGCCATTACCAAAGCTGTTCTAACCTTTCCTATGTAAACAAAACCACAAGGACATTTGCACATCAACTGGACAGTGCCTGCAGCAGCTCTGCAATGCCTCTGCAGGCAGACTATGACTAAACTCCCTCCTTGCTGGGGAGAGCATCTCTGGAAAAAGGCAGCAACACATCAGGGGCTTATAAATAGCCCCAACTTCCAGGGACAGAGCACCTGGGAAAAGAGGTGGTTATGAGTTCTGCTGCAGTAGAATTAAACATCCCTGCCCAGCATCTCTGAACAGAACAACAGAGCTCCCATCTCAGCACTTGAGCTCTGATAAGGGACAGACCGCCTCTTCAAGTGGCTCCCTGACCCCTGTATATCCAAAGAGGCAAATCATAAAGAAGACCTCTGGCTGACATCTGGGGGGTACCCTTCTGAGACAAAGCTAACAGAAGAAATAACAGGAAGCAACCTAACTATTCTGCAGCCCCCCACAGGTTATTCCAAGGCAAACAGCATCTGGGAAAGGAGTGAAGGCAGGGGAAAAAACCTTTCCAGCAGTCATGCAGCAGACAGGCCTATTAGAAAGAAAACTAAAAAACAGAAAGAAATAGCTTCAACATCAACAGAAAGGACGTCCACTCAGAGACGCCATCCAAAAGTCACCAACTTCAAAGACCAAAGGTAGATAAATCCACAAAGATGGGAAGAAACCAGCAAAAAAGGATGAAATCACCAAAAACTAGAATGCCTCTCCTCCTCCAAGGGATCAAACTCCTCACCAGAAAGGGAACAAAACTGGATGGAGAATGAGTTTGATGAATTGACAGAAGCAGGCTTCAGAAGGTGGGTAAGAACAAACTTCTCTGAGGTAAAGGAACATGTTCAAACCCAATGCAAAGAAACTAAGAACCTTGAAAAAAGGTTATACAAAATACTAACTAGAATAACCAGCTTAGAGAAGAAAATAAACGATTTGATGGAGCTGAAAAACACAGCACAAGAACTTTGCGAAGCATCCACAAGTTTCAATAGCCGAATCGACCAAGCAGAAGAAAGGATGTGAGAGAATGAAGACTAACTCAATGAAATAAAATGAGAAGGCAAGATTAGAGAAAAAAGAGTGAAATGTACAAATCCTCCAAGAAATATGAGATTATGTGAAAAGACCTAATCTACGTTTGATCGGTGTACCTGAATGTGATGGTGAGAATAAATCCAAGCTGGGAAACACTCTTCAGGTTATTACCCAGGAGAACTTCCCCAACCTAGCAAGGCAGGCCAACATTCAAATTGGAAACACAGAGAACACCACAAAGATATTCCTCAAGAAGAGCAACCCCAAGGCACATAATCATCAGATTCATCAGGGTTGAAATGAAGGAAAAAATGCTAAGGGCAGCCAGAGAGAAACGTCGGGTTACTCACAAAGGGAAGCCCATCAGAATCACAGCAGATCTCTTGGAAGAAACCCTACAAGCCAAAGACAGTGGGGGCCAATATTCAACATTCTTAAAGGAACTTTCAACTCAGAATTTCATATCCAGCCAAACAAAGCTTCATATGTGAAGGAGAAGTAAAATCCTTTACATGGAATTGCTGAGAGATTTTGTCACCATCAGGCCTGCCTTGCAAGAGCTCCTGAAAGAGGCACTAAACATGGAAAGAAACAACCAGTACCAGCCACTCCAAAAACATAGCAAATGGTAAAGACCATCAACACAATGAAGAAACCGCATCAACTAATGGGCATAACAACCAGCTAGCATCAAAATATCAGGAACAAATTCACACATAAAAATATTAACCTTAAATGTAAATAGGCTAAATGCCCCAATGAAAAGACACAGACTGGCAAATTGGATAAAAAGTCAAGACCCATCAGTGTGCTGCATTCAGGAGACCCATCTATGTACAAAGACACACATAGACTAAAAATAAAGGGATGGATGAAGATTTACCAAGCAAATGGAGAGCAAAAAACAGCAGGGGTTGCAATCCTAGTCTCTGATAAAACAGACTTTAAAACAACAAAGATCAAAAGAGACAAAGAAGGCATTGCGTAATAATAAAAGGATCAATGCAACAAGAAGAGCTAACTATTTTAAATATATATACACCCAATACAGGAGCACCCAGATGCATAAATAAACCAAGTTCTTAACTACAAAGAGACTTAGACTACCACACAATAATAGTGGGAGACTTTAACACTCCACTGTCAATATTAGATCAAGAAGACAAAATATCAAGAAGGATATCCAGGACTTGAACTCAGCTCTGGATCAAGCAGACCTAATAGACATCTATAGAACTCTCCACCCTAAATCCACAGAATATACATTCTTCTCAGCACCACATCACACTTACTCTAAAATTGACCACATAATTGGAAGTAAATCACTCCTCAGCAAATGCAAAGAACAGAAATCATAACCAGTCCATCAGACCACAGTGCAATCAAAATAGAATTCAGGATTAAGAAACTCACTCAAAACTGCACAACTACATGGAAACTGAACAACCTGCTCCTGAATGACTACTGGATAAATAATGAAATGAAGGCAGAAGTAAAGATGTTATTCAAAATGAATGAGAACAAAGACACAACGTACCAGAATTTCTGGGACACATTTAAGCAGTGTCTAAAGGGAAGTTTATAGCACTAAATGCCCGCAAGAGATGCCAGGAAAGATCTAAAATTGACACCCTAATGTCACAATTAAAAGAGCTAGAGGAGTAAGATTAAACAAATTTAAAAGATAGCAGAAAAGGAGAAATAACTAAGATCAGAGCAGAACTGAATAGAGACATAAAAAACCCTTCAAAAAATCAGCAAATCCAGGAGCTGGTTTTTTGAAAAGATCAGCAAAACAGATACACTGCTAATCAGACTAATAAAAAAGAAAAGAGAGAAGAATCAAATAGACACATTAAAAAATGATAAAGGGGATATCACCACCAATTTCACAGAAATACAAACTACCATCAGAGATTACTATGAACAACTGTATGCACATAAACCAGTAAATCTAGAAATGAATTCCTGGACACTTACACCCTTCCAAGACTAAACCATGAAGAAGTCGAATATCTGAATAGACCAATAACAAGGTCTGAAGTAGAGGCTGCAATTAATAGCCTACTAACCAAAAAAGTCCAGGTCCAGACATGTTTATAACTGAATTCTACCAGACGTACAAAGAGGAACTGATATCATTCCTTCTGAAATTAATCCAAACAATACAAAAAGAGAGAATCCTCCCTAACTCATTTTATGAGATCAACATCATCCTGACACCAAAACCCAGCAAAGATACAACTAAAAAAAAAAAAAATTCAGGCTAATATCCATGATGAACATTGATGCAAAACTCTTCAATAAAAATCAGGCAAACCGAATGCAACAGCACATCAAAAAGTTTATTGATCACAATCAAATAGGCTTTATCCTGGGATGCAAGCCTGGTTCAACATATGCAAATCTGTAAATGTAGTCCATCACAAAAACAACCAAAGACAAAAACCACATGATTATTTCAATTGATGCAGAGAGGGCCTTCCACAAAATTCAACAGCCCTTTATGCTAAAAACTCTCAATAAACTAGGTATCAATGGAATGTATCTCAAAATAATAACAGCTATTTATGACAAACCCACAGCCAGTATCATACTAAATGGGTGAAAACTGGAAGCATTCCCTTTGAAAACTGGCACTAGACAAGGGTGCCCTCTATCACCATCTCTATTCAACATAATATTGGAAAGTCTAGCCAGAGCAATCAGTCAAGAAAAAGAAATAAAGAGTATTCAATTAGGAAAAGAGGAAGTCATATTGTCTCTATTTGCAGACAACATGATTGTATATTTAGAAGACTCCATCATCTCAGCCCAAAATCTACTTAAGATGATAAGCAACTTCAGCAAAATCTCAGGATACAAAATCAATCTGCAAAAATCACAAGCATTTCTATAAACCAATAACAGAAAAACAGAGAGCCAAATCATGAGTGAACTCTCATTCACAATTGCTACAAAGAGAATAAAATAGGAATACAAATAACAAATGATGTGAAGGACCTCTTCAAGGAGAACTACAAAACACTGCTCAAGGAAATAAGAGAGGATACAAACAGATGGAAAAACATTCCATGCTCATGGTTAGGAAGAATAAATATCATTAAAATGGCCATAATTCCCAAAGGAATTTACAGATTCAATGCTATCCCCATCAAACAACCATTGACCCTCTTCACAGAACTGTAAAAACCACCTTAAATTTCATATGGAAACAAAAAAGAGCCCACATAGCCAAGACAATCCTAAGCAAAAAGAACAAAGCTGGAGGCATCATGCTACCTGACTTCAAACTATACTACAAGGCTACAGTAATCAAAACAGCATGGTACTGGTACTAAAACAGAGATATAGACCAATGGAACAGAACAGAGGCCTTGAAAGTAATGCCATACACCTACAACCATCTGATCTTTGACAAACCTGACAAAAACAAGCAATGGGGAAAGGATTCCCTGTTTAATAAATGGTGTTGAGAAAACTGTCTAGCCATGTGCAGAAAGCACATGTGCAGAAAGCTTCCTTACACCTTATATAAAAATGAACTCCAGACGAATTAAAGATTTAAACATAAGACCTAACACCATAAACCCTAGAAGAAAACCTTGGAAATACCATTCAGGACATAGACATAGACAAGGTCTTCATGACTAAAACACCGAAAGCAATGGCAACAAAAGTCAAAATAGACAAATGTGATCTAATTAAACTTGAGAGCCTCTGCACAGCAAAAGAAACAATCATTAGAGTGAACCAGCAACGAACAGAATGGAAAAAAAAATTTGCAAGCTACCCATCTGACAAAGGGATAGTATCCAGAATCTACAAAGAACTAAAACAAATATACAAGAAAAAAAAAATCAAAAAGTGGGTGAAAGATATGAACAGACACTTTTCAAAGAAGACATATATGTGACTGACAAACATATGAAAAAATGCTCATCATCACTGGTCATTAGAGAAATGCATATCAAAAGCACATTGAGATACCATCTCATGCCAGTTAGAATGGTGATCATTAAAAAATCTGGAGACAACAGATGTTGGAGAAGATGTGAAGAAATAGGAACACTTTTACACTGTTGTTGGGAGTGTACATTATTTCAACCATTGTGGAAGACAGTGTGGTACCTCCTCAAGGATGTAGAAATAGAAAGACCATTTGACCCAGCAATCCCGTTACTGGGTATATACTCAAAGGATTATAAATCAATCTATTATAAAGACACATGCACACATATGTTCATTGCAGCACTGTTTACGATAGCAAATACTTGAAACCAACCCAAATGCCCATCAATGATAGACTGAATAAAGAAAATGTGGCACATATACACCATGGAATACTATGCAGCCATAAAAATTATGAGTTCATGTCATTTGCAGAGACATGGGTGAATCTGGAAACCATCATTCTCAGCAAACTGACACAAGAACAGAAAACCAAACACCACATGTTCTCACTCATAAGTGGGTGTTGAACAATGAGAACACATGGACACAGGGAGCAGAACATCACACACTGGGGTCTGTTGGGGAATGGGGGGCTGGGGAGGGAGAGCAGAGGGTGGGGAGATTGGGGAGGGATAACATTAGGAGAAATACCTAATGTAGGTGACAGGGGGATGGAGGCAACAAACCACCATGTCATGTGTGTACCTATGTAACAATCCTGTAAGATCTGCTTAAAGTAAAATAAAAAGTTGTAGAAAATACTTTACCTATTATATTAATTTTTAAACTTGAAATGTCATAAAAATCATTAACCATCTCTTTCCTTGCAGATGTTCAGAAGTCTTACCACACTATTGGTATCTTTCCCCTCCTGTAACTATCACATTCAGGGTTCATCTCAATATACTTGCAGATTGATGGTTCAGAAGAAGCCGCCAATTTTGGTGGTGGTGGTGTTTTTTGTTTGTTTTTGTTTTTTTAGTTAGGGTTTTGCTCTGTCTCCCAGGCTGGAGTGCATGGCGTTATCAAAGCTCACTGCAGCCTTGAATCCCTGGGCTCAAGTGATACCCGTCCTCAGTCTCCTAAGCAGCGGGGACTACAAGCTTGCCCAGCTAATTTCTTAAAAAAAAATTTATAGAGATGGGTATTTGTTGCCCAGACTAGATTGAACTCCTAGCTTTAAGCGATCATCTCACCTCAGTCTCTCAAAGTGCTGGAATTACGAGTGTGAGCCACTGCAATATGGCTGTTTTTGTGGTGGTTCCATTTAGAAGGAAATACTTTTGCTCTTTGGTGTGCATAGTCTGTGCCAAACGCCTTCACCATTTGAGGCAGAGTGGAAGCTGAGGGCACAGAGAGGGAAGGCACGTGGGGAAAGCTGTCCTTGGTTTAAGACTTTTAATATTTAAAATAAATAAAATAATAAAATAAATAAAATAATATTTAAAATAAACTGAAAATCATGAGAGAAACTACTGTTGAATAGAAAAGCAGTTACATCTGTCCCATAGATTCTGTAACCAAAACTATTTTCTTGGTTAAATATCTTTGGTTTAAGTATCAAACTAGAGAAAAAGGGGATAGGAAAGCATTATGGAGAGGTTAATGGGGTCTTACAGAGAACCCAGAGAATGGCTGGACCAGGTCTCAGAAAGGACGGGGGCCAGAACAGCTTCAGGGGCCTCAGCAGCGGAGGCTCAAGATCCTTTTCACAAGCATTCTGCCAATAGAATGACTCCCCACCAATTCCAGGTCTGGAGAAGATTAAATTGTCTTATCTGATTTGAGGATGCATTAACATTTGACCATGTCCACAGGAGTGGGTCATAGATAGAAACATGTTGCTGGGGGTGGAAGGGTGCAGTTTTCAGAAGAGGGGAACTTACTGGGCAGACACCCTGGAGAGTGTCTAGAATATACAAGGGGGCCAGAGGGGCTATTAGGAGGCAAAAGGGCAATTTCAAAGTAGCTACTTTGTGGGCAGTGTGCACATGCAGAAGAAAAAAAGAAAAACACTTTTTGTACTCAGTCATGCAGCCCAACAACAACAAAATATTGATTTTCTCAGCATCTCATTCAGCCTGAAGGCACACAGCAGCTGTGCTTGCTATGTCTAGTATGCATCGTTAGCAACTCCCATTAAGTGAGGTGAGGGGAAAGCACGTTAGGAAGCCAGTGAATTCCTGGTTGTGTGGCCTTGGACTTATGACTTAATCTTTATTTGCCTCAGGTTCCTCATCTAAGGAAGAGAAATATTGTTCCATTCAGGGTAACAATGAAATGAGATAGCAAGAAGTAGGTGTGAAAGTTAAGAGCAGAGACCTGAGTCTCATCAACAAGGTGGGGTCCTGGTCCTGATGCCCGTGGCTGTGCGGCCCTGCACACACCTTACCTTCTTTGAGCGGCACTCTCCACATCTGTAAAACAAGAACAGGTGAACTCACTGTGGGCTTTGTCAGCATTACATGATTTATATAAATCACCATGCATAGTGCCTAACTGTTAGCTAGCTTAAATCTGTGGTTAAAAACTGTTTTTAAGTGATGATGCTTTGAAGAATCTACAGTGCTCACTATGGGCTTTTATATTATTGTTGTTAGTGTGACTGTTACGATCACTGATTCAAGGAACCCCAGGTTCCAAGGAACAAGAATGAAGAAAGTAAAGCTTCAAAGTATAGACATCCTTCCTTCTTCAAAAATCTCTTCATTGCTATCAAGTAAGACTAAAATGCCTTGACTTGACAGACAAGGCTGTCTGGGCTCTGATTTCTGTCTTCAGCCTTCCTTCTCACTATCTCTCCTGTTCCCACTGTCTCCCCACCTCACTCTACAACCCACCTGCTGGCATTGGGCCATTCCACAAACACTCTATACTTCAAATCTCTGTGCCTTTCTTCTTTCCATTTTCTACTCTTGTAAAGACCCTTTGACCTGTCTTTACCTGTTGAAATTCATGTTTCAAGTCCAATAAAACCTCCTCATAGGTCCTTTCTACTGCTACTACCTTTGACACCTCCTGAATTTGTTTACTCTTTCCATCTTTGCTTGCACCACTACTCCGATTTAGTTAGCCCTTGTTTAGTATATTCAGCTGCTTCCATGACTCAATTCCCTACCCCATTACAAGCTCCTTTAGGGCAGTGGGTCAGGCAGCTGTCATAATCCTTGTTAGCACAGCAGCTGACGCAAAGGGTGGAACACAGTAATCATTGGAAAGGGGAAAGGAGGGCAGCAGGACAGAAGAAATTGTGTCATAAACTTCCCTCAGGTGGAGCTCAGATATGTGATAACAATAAGCATTAGTGCTGTCCTCTGATCAACCAAGCTGCACAGCCCACCAAGAATATCCAGAAATTGGCAAAATAAACTTCCTTTAATTATAAGCTTCCAGAGAGTTTTTGGTCATTCCATGATGTCAGGTTATGAAATCTCAGAAAATATGAAGCCCTAAGGGGCCTAACAATAATGTAATTATTCAGTATCTTTATACTGCAGATGTATAAACTGAGACCAAGAAATTTTTAGCCTCTGTTCCTCAAAGTTATTCAGCAAATCAGCAGCAGAGCTGAGACAAGGATCAGGGAGCTCTGTGCCTGCCATATCCAGATCCCCCACCAGCTCATTAGCAACAAACACCATTCCCAGGCCTTGCTTGATTTTCATTTTCCGGGGCTTGCCCCACATGCCCAGTTTCCTGCTGGCCCATCCCAGTGTGGTAGTGGCTCATTCCAGGGGCCTGTTACTTAAATAAAAAGAGAAGAAAACAACACATTCTGAGAGAATAAAGCAGCCAGCAAAAGGGTTCAGATATGTGAAACAGTGAAGTTAGAGGGAGCTTAGTCCATAAGACCACTGTAAGGTCTGACAACGATTGCAAGTCTTGGGTTCCCTAAGACCAAAGTTGTGAAAAATTCACCATCGGGACTCTCAGAACTCACTGAAAGCTGTTATTCTCATGATTAGGTCTTATTACATGGAAAGGGCACCAATTGTGTTGAAAATAAAAGCTCAGAGTTGCAAAGAAAACAAGTACTTAAAGGGTTTCTCAGCAAGGCAAATTTACTGCTGCAGAAAGGTGCTGCTCACAGGTCTGGCTGCCACAAGAACACACAGAGCAAAGGAGAGTAGGGTTTTTATTCCTAATGCAGCTTCTGCCTCTGTGTCTTTTCCCCATTGGTCAGGGTTGCATTGCACAATCTAATCCCAATTGGCTAAACATTTAAACTTTCTTAGATAAGGTAAGCATATGATGGAGGAGAAAGGGAGAGGAGGAGGGGGTTGCCTATGGGGGGCTAGAAAACTAGCCTATTCCCAGATAAGGAAAAGAATGTGAGCTGGAGCTGTGGCATGCCTAGGCATATTTAGACAGGTTAAGGCACAGCAAAGGTGGGGGAGGGTTGCTTGGAATTGAAGAATAAAGAACAGGGGAACTGGGCATGCTGTTTGAAGAGGAACCCAACTATATATAACAAATTAAAATCAGCCAAGAGGAGAGACACATTAAGGCAGAGGCCAGGGAAGGCCCAAATACAGAGTTCCCACTGTGCTCTTCCCATGGAGCCATGGACAGCACCAGTGTGAAACAACATGCTCAGTGTTGCCAACCAGGGAAGCTCACCTGAGTTGTGGCGTCCAGAGTTTGTATTGGGTCTCTATCACATACATATGGTTAGATAACTGAAATAAGTGACTAAAGCAAAGACCTCAATCAATCAAGGTTTATTAAGCCAGCTTTAGGGCATATCTGGGAAAAACTCAAGCCACAGACATGTCTGGCTATTTTTCCAAAGATTTTTTTTTTTTTTTTTTGAGACCAAGTTTCGCTCTTGTTACCCAGGCTGGAGTGCAATGGCGCGATCTCAGCTCACGGCAACCTCCGTCTCCTGGGTTCAGGCAATTCTCCTGCCTCAGCCTCCTGAGTAGCTGGAATTACAGGCACACGCCACCACGCCCAGCTAATTTTTTTTTGTATTAATAGATACGGGGTTTCACCGTGTTGACCAGGATGGTCTCGATCTCTTGACCTCATGATCCACCCGCCTCGGCCTCCCAAAGTGCTGGGATTACAGGCTTGAGCCACCGCGCCCGGCCTCCAAAGATATTTTAGGGAAGTTTAGTATTTACACATTTCCTTAAAGAGGGGAAGGCATCTAAGGAGAGGAGAGGGTAGGCAGTAAGATGAATGGTTACATTCTTATGAGACTTTAGTTAGTGCCAGTAAATCTACATTTTACATAAGATAAGGTGAATGTTTGAAAAGAAAAAGAGTAAAGAAAGAATCAATTACATAGACTTCTCTGGGTAGGTAGAGAGCTCACTGATTTCCTCTCTTCTGTACCTGGAAAGATAAGCTTGTAATTACATTTTCAGTGTGAAATCAAACAGATTTTAGTTTTAGGAGCTAGACTTAGATTCAGACCTAAAGTTACAGTTGGCATGTCCTTGTTCACAGGAGGCCAATAAATAATTTATGAATTATCTGTGAGGGCAGTCACACTCAGAGATGCCTGAGGCCTTTCATTTTTCCTGGTGGTCTGGCTAAGGTATAATGCTAGTAACAGCTCATCATTTGGAAGGCGGTGTAGCATGACTCAGGCTATAGGCTTAACTTTCCCTTTGGCATAAGGAGTTTGAGGTCCTGATTTTTTTTTTTTTTTAATTTTCCTCTATAGGTTGTATGCCCACAAAGCTGATTTCAGTCTCCAACCCCTCTGGAAGTTGAGCTGATACCATGGGACCCAAAGTTTCTACCCTAAATCATATTATTAAACTATTTGGCAGGACGCAATACTCCCAGGCAAATAAAAATGAAAACGCCCTCAGGGATAACATTCCAAGGGTTTAGAGATTACCAGAAGCCAAGGACAAAGGCCAGACCTCCCTTGGGCAAGGTTAACTTCTTTACCACAGTGAGGTCTGTGTCGATATCCTTCCTGGCCTTCTTTATTATTACTATTATTATACTTTAAGTTCTGGGGTACATGTGCACAACGTTTAGGTTTGTTACATATGTATACATGTGCCAAGGTGGTTTGCTGCATCCATCACCCCGTCATATACATTAGGTATTTCTCCTAATGCTATCCCTCCCCAGACCCCACCCCGTTATCCCTTTTTCCAAAGGAAGCAATCAGAATATGCATCTATCTCTGTGAGCAGAGGGATGAGTCTGATAGAATGGGAGGCAGATTTGCCCTGAGCAGTTCTCCACTTGAAGCGGCCAAGATATTTTCCTTTCACAGTACCTAATAAATGAGAGCTCACACTTATAGCCTCCTCTTCATCTCTCCTCCTTTTCCTCCACTACTTCCTCATTCCCTTTTTCCCCCACCCTCTTGCTCTCTCTTTATTTCCCTTTTCAACCTTCTATCTTCTCTCAGGACAAGAAGATGTCACTTGATTGTGCTGTGAATAAGAAAATGCCAAATTTAAGGGAACCAGATTCTTGTAGCAGTCTTGGGATATCCTGCCTCCTAGAGACAGCACCTGACGGTATCTGTTTAACAAAACCAGCTGTCCGGGGCTGGGATGAACAGGACTAACACTTTGTAATGACTTAGCTCCACTCCAGGTCTGGTATAAATTGAAGATGAAAATGTGTTTTCCAAAAATACTCAGGCTGATGCTGATGCCTGGGCCTGTTTCACCTTTGGTTACACAATAGTCGTGTTTGGACTTCTCTTCTGGGCTCACATGGCTGGGCTTGCATGCCAGGCAACTTTCCTAAGAAAAACCCTGTACTTATCCCAGGTGTGAGCAAACAATAAACTCATCATGCAGAGAAAGAGTCTAAAGCACCCCAGAGTGACATTGACCATATTATGAAGCAAAGTCTTAGTGAGACCACAGAACTTGCGCCACCCTGAGTTAGGCTCCTGCGTCTCTCAGTGGCTCTCCTGATGCTTCCTAGAATTGTTCTGTGGTTTGGGAAAAGGCACACCTTCCACAGACTCATATTCCATGATAGAGATTAGCCCTCCATGTTTATTCTCTCTAAAAATGCCTTCTCTTACTCCCATACTCCTCCCTGATTACATATCCTCTCTTTACAGAACTATAACCATGAAGAAGAAAACAAAAAATTTCTGGTTCAGGGCCTCAGTTTCCAGACTATTAAAAAATCTGAGTTGGCCGGGCGCGGTGGCTCAAGCCTGTAATCCCAGCACTTTAGGAGGCCGAGGCGGGTGGATCACAAGGTCAAGAAATCGAGACCATCCTGGTCAACATGGTGAAACCCCGTCTCTACTAATACAAAAAATTAGCCGGGCATGGTGGCGCATGCTTGTAATCCCAGCCACTCGGGAGGCTGAGGCAGGAGAATTGCCTGAACCCAGGAGGCGGAGGTTGCGGTGAGCCGAGATCACGACATTGCACTCCAGCCTGGGTAACAAGAGTGAAACTCCGTCTCAAAAAAAAAAAAATCTGAGTCACAGATTTTGCCATTTCCTTCCCTCCATCTCTTCCCACCAAGGTAGCATTCAGAATAATCATTGGCAACAGGCTGGTACATCTTTTACCTAAGAATCCCATAGTAAGCCTGTGATGTATCCAGAAAATTAGATCTGGATAAGATGATTAAACATTCATGCACTGCCCTTATTTTACTGCAAAGTCTAGAGCGAGGAAGGTAGTTTTCCACAAGTCACAGACATTCTTAGTGAGTAAAGCAGGGTAATTAGTGAAGATGGAACTTAATGAACTCAACCAAAGATTTTGCTTTCCGTATGTTCAGGTTACTTTTATGACTGCCATCTCTTCAAATTATTCTTCCCCTATAAGTATATCCTCCTTTCTTCATCTATTTTGCGGTCATCCTTTCTCCTGTTTTGTTCCTAAATTAGACATCATTATCTTTTTTAATCTTAAACTTTTTTATTATCAAGTCAGAGGAATAGGTCTTCTTCCTTACTTCATTAATTCAACAGATTTTTATTTAGTGTCTTCTACACACTGGGAACTATTCTAGGCATTCTGAAAAAAGCAATGAACAAAACAGACAAAAATCCCTGTTCTCATATAGTTTACATGTTAATAGTGGAAAGCAATGGCAATAAGCAAACAAAAAACATGTAAAAATATGTATTACATCAGATGATAAATGCTTTGAAGAAAAAAATGCAAGGAAGGAGGACAAAGGCTCTCAGAGTGGAGGGAACTTACGGTTTTAAATAAGATGGTTAAGGAAGTTCTCTTTAAAAAGAGCAAGAAACAGAGGAGGTGCTCAACGGAGGTTCGCAGGTATCAAGACAGAGATAATCACAGGTTTGAAGTCTTTGAGGGGCACATGACCTGTGTGCCCTAACAACTGGGAGGCCACTGTGGCTGACGCAGACTAAACAGGAGAGAAGGGGAACTTAGAAAGAGGGTCAGAGAAGGGACGAGGGGCCGGAATATATAGAGCTGTCGGTATTAACTGCAGAGTAACTAAGGGATACAAATACAAAGGAATTATAGTTAGAATTTTAGTTATGGTACTTTACTTTTTACTCTGAACATATAGTAAGCCATGGGAGAGTTCTAAGTACAGTTGAGAAATAACTTGACATAGTTGTAAGAATAAGCCCAGGTGCAGTGGCCCATACCTGTAATTTCAGCACTTTCGGAGGCTGAGGTGGAAGGATCACTTGAGGCCAGTAGTTCAAAGTTACAGTGAGCTATGGTTGCATCACTGCATTCCAGCTTGGGTGACAGAGTGAGACCCTGTCTAAAAAAAAAAAAATAGAATCATGGCTACTCCGGTAAACTTGTGCCATGGGCGTTTGTTGTATAGATTATTTCATTACCCAGGTATTAAGCCTAGTTCCCATTATTTTTCCTGATCCTCTTCCTCCTCCCTACCTCCACTCTTCAATAAGTACCAGTGTGTGTTGTTGCCCTCTCTGTGCCCATGTGTTCTCATCATTTAGTTCCCACTTATAAATGAGAAGACGCAAGTATTTGGTTTTCTGTTCCTGTGTTACTTTGCTAAGGATAATGACTCCATCCATGTCCCTGCAAAGGACATAATCTTTCTTTTTTTTTTTTTTTTTTTTTTTTTTGAGACGGAGTTTCGCTCTCGTTACCCAGGCTGGAGTGCAATGGCGCGATCTCGGCTCACTGCAACCTCCGTCTCCTGGGTTCAGGCAATTCTCCTGCCTCAGCTTCCTGAGTAGCTGGGATTACAGGCACGCGCCACCATGCCCAGCTAATTTTTTTGTATTAGTAGAGACGGGGTTTCACAATGTTGACCAGGATGGTCTCGATCTCTTGACCTCGTGATCCACCCGCCTCGGCCTCCCAAAGTGCTGGGATTACAGGCTTGAGCCACCGCGCCCGGCCCATAATCTTTCTTTTTTATGGCTGCACAGTATTCCATGGTGTATATGTACCATATTTTCTTTATTTCTATGTGTGCTATTCCTTGGTGAAAGGAAAAGTTCTATCTAAACACAGCCATCAGTGAAAGGTCTGAGATTCTATGGATAGTAACCTCAGCATGCTCCACAGAAGCTGAAATCAATGCACCTGGTTGTTCTGTAATTAGCAGAGCTGCTGCCATGCCTCCACCCTGTGCTTCTACTGTCAAGGTGTCACACATCTCTGGGCTTGCTTTCCATCCCAAGATGGTTTGGCTTGCCGTGCATGGCTGGAGGGAAGCAGGAGAGGGCAAGGACCCAATTAGATTGAAAAGGGATTGAGTCTTTGGAGGAGCCTTATCAGGGTGAAGAGGATTGGATGTTCCCAGTGATGACAGATGCTTCTTTATTTGGTCTGCTCTCAGAGGTTAGAGGTCATTTGTAAATAAGATTTGCTCCATTTGGTATGACAAGTCCTGGTCTCTGTGCCTTATTTTTTTTTTTAATCCTCTGCATCTTTCCCTGTGTTTTGACATGCTTGCTGCCAGCAGAAAGGCTATTTGGTCTGGAATGAATATTTCAAATTCTTGGGAGCAACTAAAGTAGCAACCAGGTTCATAAGGGAACTGATGATCCAATCACATGGTGCTAAACAACCCAGTGGGAAGAGAATAAGCAGAAAAAATGATGGTATGAATGAATGAATACAAAGTGAAGCTTCAACAATAATTTCCCCTGATTTTAGCTGGGGGAAGGAGAAATGAGCTGAATTCATTATTTTACCTTTAATTTGTGGTTCTAAGTCTTTGTATAGATGATATTCCAGGGAATGTCATCTTCAAAGAAATAATATCCCATTCTGAGTATAAACACAAGTTTTAATCAAAATTATAGATTTTTAACCCAGATTAATAGACTCATAAGAATTCATGGACTGTCTAAAGTGTGTGTGTTTGCTTGGATGTATTTACTTAACAGCCACTTACGACAAACACACTTCCTATGAGGCACTCGTTGTTCTAATGTTTTAGAAATATTATTTCATGGAATCCTCACAGCCCAAGAAGTACGTATTATTATTATCCCCACACAAAGAAGGTAATTGAGATCCTGAGAGGTTAAGTGAGACTCACAGCTAGTAAGAAGCAGAGCTGGGATTTACATCCAGGTAGTCTGGATACAATCGCTTGCAAAATGGCATAATGGGTCCAAGAGAGGGCCTGCATTGGAGTTGTTTCTTAATTTTGTCTTATAAGGGAGGACATATTGAAAGGAATCAGGAGCATCTCATAGAATCCAAGAACCAAGAGAGCAGTCAGCCCTGTATAGAATTGTAATCGGGGAATATAAAGTTAAAAGAAGCCTTTGCAGCCATCGGTCCGGTCTCTTAGCTCTTCATGTTTTCTCTGCAAGACTGGCCTAGCTTGAATGTGGCCCGTCTTAGCTGACTAGCACAGTAGCCCCATCCTCTTAGCCTTTTCCACCTGGCTCTCACGTTTTCCTTTCATCATCTCCCAGTCATCTGCAACTTTAAAGATAATGACTAGCCTAAATGACAGAGATTTAAAAGTTTAATATTCAGAAGCTTCACTGGAATCTTGAGGGGCACTGCAGCAGCCTGTTCAGAATTCTTTCTGTCACACTCCTTCCTTTATGCAGTGACACTTGTGGCAATGGGCTAGTGCCTAAATGAGGCAAAAGTGAGTGCATTAGCCCTGACATGGAAGGATTAGATAGCTAGTGGAATCCATTTTGTACCTCAAAACCTTATTTTCTTTTGATAAAAATCAATATTATGAATCAAATCAACATCATCATGATTTCCCATGGATATTCATTGTGCAGGACGTATTAGCAGCCCATAAGGACAGAACACCATGGACCATGAACCCCGAGGTATTCTGACATCCCGTCCTGTGATTCAAAAACAGCAAGATGTGTGCACAGTCTCCAACCTATGAAGGCCCAGCTGGCAACTTTCCAGGTTTAAACTGTTTTTTATTATAAATATTTACACACACACACACACACACACACACACACACACACTTCATGACAACCCCAACTTGTATTTACAACAGGCTTACCTACTGCAGCCAACTCTTATGCCAATTATTAGCTGAGGGAATTGAAATCAGGCCAGTGTAATCAACAGTAATAAGAAAAAGCAATGGGCTTAGTTGTGGGCGGGAATAATTTTTGATTGCAGACCTTTGTAAGCAATATTGCAAATTACATTCTTCTTTACCAAAGCTACAATGCTGACCAAGGCAACATTTCTCTTTGAAAAGCTAAGAACCCATGTGGTGAGACATCCAGGAAGGAATTTTCAGCATGAGGAAAGGATGGTTTGAGCTTATCAGGAAGAGAGGGCTGTAAACTCAAGAAAAAGTTGCAAATGCAGAAAAGAAGAAAAGGAAGAATATTCCAGAGAACTACACTAAAATTGTTGGAATAAGAAAGTGGTAATTGCAAAGAATATTTTATATCACACAACAAGGATCTAGATTTCTTGGCCAACGCCTGGTTGAAGAAGTTTTCAGGCATATTGACTCATAAGAAAAGTTGTAAGAGAGCTGACTTTAATTTTAATTCAGTCCAGAGGACCCTGGAGCAAAGAATAGTGCTTAAGAAGCTTGTAAAGCGACATATTTCCCAGGAAAGAAAGCCAGTGTTTTCATTTTAAACTCCATTGCACTCGGTTTTTTTTTTTAAGCCTCTTTTTAAAGAAAGAAAAGAAATTATACTACAGCCTTTACATTCAGTGTTTCATTTTTGCTTTCTAATAAATGTTGCAAAGGCACATATTTTGGGGATTATTTTCCCCTTCATTTATTTTCATGATTAGTGTTGGTATTTTTATGGTATACAAAGGGTTCCCATAAGCATAATACCAATTTATAACATCACACCAAGGGGAAATAAGGGCTTATATTACGTAAACTAGATTTGCCAGCAGAAAACAATTAGGTTAGCAGTTGCAATTCAAGTAAATTCAGAATAGCCATAAAATCACCAATGCCTTGGGAGAAGTTGCAGGACATTTCAGAATCTTTACTGAAGGAAGAAATGCAACTTCTTTCCTGCCATTTGTTGATGCTGCAATTCCATTAGTGAAAGGAAAAAGTTCAACCACCATAACAGGTCTGTTTGTTTTTCTTGGGATGGCAGAATCATGGGCCCAAGAGACCTACATACAAATCCTGCCTGGGTCTTTTATAATTTGAGCTTCAGGAAGTTGCTTAGCCTTCTAGGACTGTGTTTCTTCATTGGAAAATGATAATAATCACACTTCCCTTGCAAGGTGATGGTAAGTATTAGAGATAGTCTACTCAACAGCACCTGGCACATAGAATGGACCAAATCATGGCCATATTATTTTACTTTCCCTAATGAGGATAATAATGTTTATATTGGAGTTTTAAGATCATGTTCAAACAAGTCACTGGCTCTTTACATACGGATCTCTTGAATGCCCTCTGCCATTACAGCCCATTGTTAAATATCCCTGTTTTTATTTAATAACTCTTCTCCATTCCACTAAGTGACCATTGAGCAAGCACTACTGTAGGCATAGTGCTGGGCAAGGCCTACAAACACAAATCATGCACTGGTCTTTGCCTTCCAGGAACTACTGGGTTGTTGCAAAAGTAGTTGCAGGTATTGCCATTACTTTTAATGGTAAAAACCCCAATTACTTTTGCAACAACCTAATGGAATTTTTTAATTTATTGGCTAAGTGTTCAGTCCCAGTCCAGCAAACTCTGATGAACCTCAATCCTGTTGAGTTTACTTATTCCTTTGTTTATTCATCTGTTTATTCAACATTCAAGTTCCTGCTTTGTGCCAGGACTGTGGTGGATCTTGAACCAGATGCAGTTGCTGTCTACAAGGAGCACTCTAGAGGGTTACTAAGGTTTGGTTTGTCCCTACCAAAACTCATGCTGAAATTTGTTCCCCAATGCAGTAGTGTGGGAGGTGGGGTCTGGTGAAAGGTGCTTGGGCCACGGGGTTGGATCCCTCTTGAGTGGCTTGGTGCCATTCCCAAGGTTGTGAGTGAGTTCTTGCTATGATGTTACTGGATTAGTTCTCACAAAAATGGATTAGTTCCTATGAGAGTGGGTTCTTAAAAAGTCAGGACACCCCTGGGGTTTTGTCTCTCTGTGTGTATACTCTTCCCCTTTGACCTTCTTCACCATGTTCCAATGCAGCACAAAAGCTCTCACAAAAGACAGGGCTATGTCCTTGAAATTCCCAGTGTGCAGAACTATAAGCTAAATAAACTTCTTTTCTTTGTAAGTTACCCAGTCTCAGATACTCTGAGACCATTGTGTTGTTAGAGCAATACTAAATGGACTAAGACAAGGAGAATGCAGTGATTGATGCCATGACCTAGTTTAGATTTGGGAAAGAAATGGCACTAGGGACATCAGTGTACGTGTCCCATTCCTGGCCAAAGTTTCTACCTCAAGTACATTGCTGCTTTCTACCCTGCAGAAGCAAGACCATGAATAACAAAAAGCTTAAGAAGTCCTTCTATTTCTTTAGTTTCTAGACCAAATCCTCTCTCTGAGCAATTAGTGCCTTGCTTGTTTTCTCCTTCATCTCCACCTGGCTAACCCTTTGTGCCCCCTCAACTGAGATCCCACCAAGTACAGGATAAATCCAACCTATGTTTTCATTCCAGATTCAGTACCCCACCTTATCCCTTGTGACTAGTTTTGGGTACCTACCAGAGAGCCCTTCCTAGAATTCTACTAGGTGATGGAGAAGTGTGTGTGACTGGACATTGATAAAGCTCATTGTCTCAATATAGCATGGCAGTTCTGGGCCCCGGTTCTGAAGTTGGACAAGTATGGATTCCAACCAGGAACATGCTCCTGTGAACTGCGGGGTTTTAGGGAAGATATTTAACTTTACTGAGCCTTAGTTTCCTCTTCTGTAATACGAAAATAATAATAGTTTTAGCTCTCAGAGCTCTTGAGAGGATTAAATAAATTCATATTGGTGAAAGTCTTAATTTATTTGGTGATATTTGATAAGCTTTCAACCAATATATCACTGTTAAAGCAGGTGCTCTCCAAAAATGCTTCACTTTGGAAATAACTGTCCCAAGTTTACTAAGGGCTTGAACCTTTATCAGGGAAGGCAGTTCTCAGGGATTCAGACCTTTTTCTACAGGAAGAGAGAAAAGTAAGACAGAAAAAGAGAACTAAACAAAAGAAGAAGGGAATTGGAGATATACATACACTCCCCAAAGACACACGAGGTCTCGCTCTCTACCCTACTAGTCAAATTTGAACAATATGTTACTTTTGTTTTAGATTCTTTGAAAAAAGAGATATAGTTGAGGTTTATTGTGTATTACCATCCAATTCCTCTCCTTCTGCAAGCGTAACTGTTGTCTTAAATTTGGTATTTTTCCACACATTTTTCTACTATCATATGTATATATAAAATTCAAAACAATAAAGTTTTGCATAAACAATATATAGCATTGTTTTAAACTTATACAAATAGTATTTATAATTAAACTGTTAGTTGCCCACTCAATATTTTCTTTTCTCGCTTACAGAACATGCACTTTATTCTGATCAACAATTTGTCCAAATAAAGGACTACATGTCCCCCGTCTTCTTGTGGCTATAAGGGCACAGCAAAGGTCACTGGGCTCCTTAAAGTGACTCAGCTGACAGGTACATCTTCTGCTTTTTTCCCCGTTTCTTTCCTCTTCCTATGCGGAACATGACTGAGGCGGATGAGCTCCAATAGTCTTTTGGTTCATGACACCACCTTGATGATAGAAAGTGGGGCTAAGGATGATGGCACAGAAACAACTGGGTTCCTCATGACCTTGATCCCTCCATGTCAGTTTCGAACTGCCTATCTCTAGATTTATGTCATAGAGAAATCTCTGTCTTGTTTAAGCCACTTCTTATTGTTGTTTCAGCAGTTCTTAAATGTGGCTGAACCTAACCCTAAGTAAGAGACTCATATGTATCATCTTCCTAATGGAACTTTTTGCTCAACTTTATATTTTGTTTCCCAGCATTCTGCTTGTTTTATGAGGCAAATATAGTGTTTAAAGCACCTATTATGGAGTAGGTGGGCTGGTTCACAGCCCAACTCTGCCACCAACAGATATGAGACCTTTAAATACTTAAACTTCTCTGCTTCTTACTTTCTTCATCTATCAAATAGTACCCCCATCACAGGGTTGTTATGAGAGTTATATGAATTAATATTGACATGCAAAGTGCTTATAGTAGTGCTTACAGCAAAATAATAATTAACCCTAATACAACATTATCATGTGTTATTTATTCATGAGTTGCAGTACAGTTTTAGCTACCATGTGATATTACACTTTATAAATATGTTACAACTTTTTTATTCTACCGTTTGATGGACATTTAAGTTGTTTCCATTTTTAACATTTACTAAATGATGGAATTAATATTTCTGAATGTCTCCTTGTATACATGTGTGCAAATTGCTTCAAGGTATCTATATAGATGTGAAAATGCTGAGCCTAAGAACAAGTGCACTTTCAACATGGCTTAATAAGGCTAAATTCTTCCCAAAGTGGCCACAAAAGTTTGTATATGAAAGTATCCATTGCATCTTATCTTTGCCAAATGTCAACTATAATTAGAGTTCTTATTTTTCCCCAGTCTGATGGTATAACAAGGTAACTTCACTGTTGTTTAAATTTATAATATTCTGATTATTAATTAAGCTGAAAATAACCATATGATTTGGAGATATTTGGGTTTATTTTCTGTGAATAACCTGTTCGTGTCATTTTTTATTTTTCTATTGGGTTATTTATCTTTTCTTTTTCAAATTTATGTATCTAATAATGGTACAAACATCTCATCCCAATCTGTGGCTTACCTTTCCATGTCGTTTTGGGCACAGAAAGTTTAATGTAGTGAGACTTATCAATTTCTCATTATTGACACCTGCATTCTAAGTTTCCTCCCTACCTCAAGACTATAAAGCTATGCTCTCATATTTTGTTTTAATCCTCACCCCACCCCTCAGTGAGGCAGGTCTTTAATGAACTTGGAATTTAATTTTTGTGTTCAAGTAGAAAGAAGTTTTTGCTGTCATTGTTTTTATATGTGTTAGCGATGATCTCAACACAATTTTCTGAGGAGTCTGTCTGTCTGTACTGACTTGCAAAGCCATATCTGTCATGTAACTAGCTGGCATATGTACACAGGTCTGTTTCCTGGCTCTCTGGTTTGTATCATTTGTCTGTTTGTTATCATGGTGCCCGTATACACTGTCTGAAGCTCAGTCTCTAAGGGGTCTTTAATCCATGAGGTAATTCAAGAACCTTGCAGTGTTGTCATTGTGCAGATAAATCAAATCAGAGTCAGGATGGATTGTTTCCTAGACAGACAACTCTTCCATCATGATGTAGAACAAGTCTCAGTGCCACAGGAACATAGCAGAAGGGCAGAATAGATTTAACTCAAACTTGCCTTTTACTTCTCTTCTCAATTTATACCGTGATATTACAGATTCCAAAACCATGCATGCCTTCTGCCACCATCAGAGGCTTCTCTATATGATTCTGTATGCAAAAGCACCCCAGCCCACACTGCTGGACAGCAAAGCCATTTGTCTTTCTAGTGGTCCAAAAGAAAGGAAAGCTGCCTAGATGTCATATCTGTAGCCTGGACAATTAAGAAGCACTTGTGATAGAGAACATTATATTGGAGATGTAAAAAGTCACCAAATCTTCACATGCACAACTCTAAAGAGATTGAGAAAATTGAAATTAATTATTCACTCACTAGATGGGGTGTTATCTCCTTGGCTCTCTCATGAAAGGACAGAATGAAGTTATTAGGGAGTAGAAGGGGGCAGGGGATGAGTGCAGCTACCTATACGTGTTAATTTGCTTTTATCTTAATTTCCTGTATCAGAATAATAAGCCAAAATACCCCCATAAAGAATGCTAGTTTTGTTTTAAAAATCAGACAACAAAACCTCGACAACACCCTACAAATGTTGCAGTGGTTATCAACCTTCCTGGACACCAGGGAACGTCAGCGGGTCTGCCTCAGTTGGCCTCAATCAGATGAGCGTATAAAAAGCAATGCCCAGTGGTTTTTCTAAACTTCCATAGTCTCTTGCCAACAATTGAGGCTTAATGAGGGGAAAACTAGACCTCAGAGACTAAGTCTTCAGCAGGTGGATATTTCCTAGAGACACGTGCAACTCCCAACCCCCATCAGGCATTCTGGCCAGGGCACAGCACTCTATCATTCTGCTTCAAACTTGTAGTGTCTGATTGATTTCTCACTGTGCTGCTGCTTCAAGTCTCCAAAGGCGTCTTGCCATTCAAGCCACAGGAGTACTTAAATGCTGAAGCCTGTTTCTCTACTTTCTTCCCAATTCTTTTTTTGTCTTTTCTCTTCCTTCTCCTGTTTCTGCTTTTGTGAGTTTGTGGTCTTGTGGTCTTATAATAGGAGATTCTTATTCATTTTGACTTTATGCTTCTACTTATCTGATATTAATAAGCTTTTCTTTAAGAAAAAACAGATTAACAACTTTGGTCTATTATTCTTCAGAAAGATTTACTTGGATTTGTGTGTCTCTATTCAGAAGATAATGTGCATATTGCAATAAAAGAAAAAGAGTATGTGATATTGTCACATGGCTATGGAAAGTCTCTCAAGAAATTTACTTGCTTGCAATTTAATGAGTCTTGTAATAACCAGAGAGCCCCTTCAGTGTCTCAAATGGAGCAAGAAAGTTGTGATTGGCTGTCATCAAGAGCCCAGGGTTCTTGCCTTAAAAAGCCAGATTGCTGCCCAGCAATGCCAGCTCGGCGGGGGTCCTAGATTTGGGGGATCCCACTGTAGTGGAAGAGTTAGAAAAAGTATGACTCACATTAGAAAGTCACTCAGTATTGTTTCAGATGAAAATAAAGAGGGCCAGGCACAGTGGCTCACACCTCTAATCCTAACACTTTGGGAGGCTGAGGTGGGCAGATAACTTGAGGTCAGGAGTTTGAGACCAGCCTGGCCAACATGGCAAAACCCCATCTCTACTAGAAATACAAAAATTAGCTGGGTGTGGTGGTGGGTGCCTGTAATCCCAGCTACTAGCAAGGCTGAGGCAGGAGAATTGCTTGAACCTCAGGAGTGGAGGTTTCAGTGAGCCAAGATAGAGCCACTGCACTCCAGTCTGGGTGACAGAGTAAGACTCTGTCTCAAAAAATAAAAAAGAATAAAGAAATATTAAGCCAACAGTCCACAAATCTTTGACCCGTTGGGTCTTTTGGTGCCCTAAGGCTATGTGTCACTGTGACACTAGGGCCAGTCTCACTTTTCTCTAATTTGAAATGATTACTAATTTGAGAAGTGCAAAAAATCACCCGGGTGAAATCTGAATAAAGTCTGGCTGTTTAGTTCATTCTTCTGTATCAATATTAATTTCTTCATTTTTGACCAATGCATTCTGATTAGTGAGATTAGGAGAATCTCAGGTAAAGAAACTGTATTATCTCTGCAATTTTTCTGTAAACCTAAAACTACTTCAAAATAAAAATGTTATTTTTAAACAAACTAACCAGGGCAATCACAGATGTCTCAGGCTACGGGGGTAAACCTAAGTGGAATTCTGGCTCACACTGAGGTAGAAAAATTAAAAGCCAAGATGCACTGGGGACCCGATTTTAACTCTACTACTGACTATTCTTGTGACCTTAAGCCACTTAACCTCTCTTCATTTTTATTGTTTATTATACAAATTACATTCATATTAATTATGTAATAACACAGGCAGACCTCATTTCATTGCTCTTCACTTCATTGAACTTCCCTTTATTGCACTTCACAGATACGGTATTTTTTACAAATTGAAGGTTTGCAGCAATCCTGCATTAAGCAAGAATGCCAGCATGATTTTTCCAGCAGCATGTGCTGGCTTTGTGTCTCTGGGTCACATTCTGGGTATTCTCACAGTATTTCAAACCTTGTCATTTATTATACCCGGTGTGGTGATTTGTGATCAGTGATCTTTGATGTTAGTATTGTAATCTTTTTAGAGCACCACAAACCACACTCATGTAAGGTGGCAAATTTAATCTCTAAATGTGTGTGTCCTGACTACTCTACCTTCCAGCTGTTCCCCCATCTTTCTCCCTCTCCTTGTGTCTTCCTATTCCCTAGGAAACAGCAACACTGAAATTAGGCCAGTAAATAACCCTACAGTGACCTCTAAGTGTTCAAGTGAAAGGAAGAGTTGAATGTCCCTCACTTTAAATCAAAAGCTAGAAATGATTAACCTTAGTGAGGAAGACATATAGAAAGCCAACAGGCTGAAATCTAGGCCTCTTGGACCAAATAGTTAGCCGAGTTGTAAATGCAAAGCAAAAGTTCTTGAAGAAAATTATAAGTGTTATTCCAGTGAACACACAAATGGTAAGAAAGCAAAACATCCTTACTGCAGATATGAAGAGAGTTTTACAGAGCTGGATAGACGGTTGAAACTTCTATCTCTATAAAGCACTTTTATTACTGATAAGAGAGTTTTAGAGCTGGATAGAAGGTTGAACCTTCTATCCAGCTCTAAAAACAGCCTTATTGCCAATATGAAGAGAGTTTTATAGAGCTGAATAGAAGGTCTAACCAGCCACAACACTCCCTTAAGCCAAAGCCTAATCCAGAGCAAGCCCCTAACTTTCTTTAATTTTATAAAGGCTGAGAGAGATGAAAAAGCTGCAGAAGAAAAGTTGGGACTGGGCAAAGTGGCTCACACCTGTAATCCCAACACTTTGGAAGCCTAAGGTGAGCTGATTGCTTGAGCCCAGGAGATTAAGACCAGCCTGAGGAAAATGGTGAGACCCTATCTCTACCAAAAAAAAAAAAAAAAAAAAAAAAAAAAAGCATAGCTAGGCGTCGTGGCCTGGCACCTGTAGTCCCAGCTACTTGGGAGGCTGAAATGGGAGGATTGTTCGAACCTGGGAGGTTGAGGCTGTAGTGAACTAAGATGGTGACACTGTACTTCAGCCTGGACAACAGAGCAAAACCCTGTCTAAAGAAACAAAAGATAAAAGAAAAAGAAAAGAAGGAAATATTGCAAGCTAGCGGAGATTATTTCATAAGGTTTAAGAAAAAACAGCCATCTCCATAATATAAAACTGCAAGGTGAGGCAGCAAGTGCTAATATGTAGAAGCTGTGGCAAGTTATCAAAAGAGCTAGCTAAGATAATTGGTAAAAAGTAGTTACACTAAACAATGATTTCTAGTATAGATGAATTTTTAATGTAGACAAAACAACCTTATATTGGAAGAAGATGTCATCTAGGACTTTCATAGCTGGAGAGAAGTCAATGCCTGGCTTCAAAATATAAAATTACAGGCTGACTAGTTAGAGAATAATGCAGCTAGTGACTTTAAGTTAAAGCCAATGCTCATTTACCATTCCTAAAATCCTAGGGCCCTTAAGAATTATGCTAAATCTACTCTGCCTGTGCTCTATAAATAGGACAACAAAGCCTAGAGGACAGCACATCTGTTTATGGCATGGTTTACTGAATATTTTAGGCCTGCTGTTGAGACCCACTACTCAGAAAAAAAAAAAATTTAAAAGATTACTATTTGGCCTGGCACAGTGGCTCATGCCTATAATCCCAACTCTTTGGGAGGCTCAGGCAGGAGGATCACTTGAAGTCAAGAGTTCAAGACCAGCCTAAGCAACATAGGCAATTGTCTCTACAAACAAACAAACAAACAAACAAATTAACCAAGTATGGTAGGTTACATCTGTAGTCCCAGTTACTAAAGAGGGTGAGGTGGGAGGATAGCCCAGGAGTTTAAGACTGCAGTGAGCTATGATCATGCCACTGTACTCCAGTCTGGGTGACAAAGTAAGATCCTGTCTCTCAAAAACAACAAAAAAAGTACTGCTCCTTAACAGTGCACCTGGCGACCTAAGAACTCTGACACAGATTACAAGATTAATGTTGTTTTCATGCATGCTAACACAACATTCATTCTGTAGTTTATGGATCAATGAGTAATCTTGACTTTCAAATCTTACTATTTAAGAAGTACATTTCATAAAGCTACAGTTACTATCCCATTTATCAGTCAACAACCATAACATCAAGACAAAACTCTCCAAAAGCAAAAAGATTATGACTCTCTTTGTGAGATCTGATGATGGCTGACACTTTCTAGCAATAAAGTATTTTTCATTAAGCTATGTATTTTTTTAGATATAACGCTATTGCACACAGTAGACTACAGTATAGTATAAGCATAGCTTTCATATGCACTGGGGAACCAAAAATATATATGTGACTCACTTCATTGCAACATTCACGTTTTGCATTGTGGTGCTCTGGAACCAAACCCACGATCTCCAAGTTATGCCTGTATATAATTACAATACTATAAATTATTATAAACATTTCAGAAGAAAGGACAATCAGATTCATCTGTACTATATGGAAAAATTAATAATTATCGATAGCCACATCCTTCAAACCAGAATTTCATTACATATTAAAATCCAATATGGAGAAATTCACTTCTGCAGATCTTCTAGTTGAGCCAGACAGTTTCAGTTCCAGTGTATATTCAGTTCTAGTATATGTAAATGTCAAGTCATTTTTAAGAAAAGAGGAAACTAAAGGTTTAGGTAAAAATAAAAACGATACATAGAAAATAGCGATTGCATCAACTACTATCAAATTGTGATCTTAGACGTGTTCCCTGGTTCTATTGGGAAAGCCTTTTCTGAGACAGGGAAGAGCATCCTGTTACAAGTATCTTGGCCAGAAACTCTCCTGAGCAGAGTTAAGAACTTGTAATCCTGTGTAATGGGAAAGGAGTTTCAAAAACACTTCCCCAATAATTCACCAATCTCAAAAATTCAGTTCCTCATAATTCCCTCAGATCAAAGGAGCCAAAAGTCAAAAGCCCTGAGTCATAAAATCAAAATAATTTTTGTTTAATATTTCATAACAGATGTTAGCTACAAATAATTAATTTTAAGTTTCTTGTGTCAGGAGAGGCAAGCAGTAAAAAGATCCCAATTGAAATTGCATCATACACATTGTTAACTATATGAATAAGTGTCATTTTATTGACATTATTTAGCATGCTACTTTGATTGTTTTGCTTAAAGTGTTTTTTGTTACACTCCCAAAATTGATCCAAAAACAGGGAACTCTATTATGATTTCTCAAGTTCCTTAACCACAAATACTTCTAGCTGGAGATTTTGAGGAATTTAATGCCTACAGCTGAAAAGAACCATTATAATACAAGCCCAACCTACCTCATAGGATTGTTTGGGGAATAAAATGAGATAATAGAAATAAAGCTCTTTGGAATATTTTTAAATAAATTTAAATTGCAGCTTATTACTTTTTATTCATCAAATAAGTCACGTATTTCTTTGCGCCAGTCATTGTACCTAGGAAGGAGATGTAAAGTGATGACTGTCCTCACAAGGCACTAGGATACAGGGGTAAGGGATCCCAGAAGCACTGGGGGATAGAGGGCAACTGACCTCACAAAGTACTGGGGTAAAGGTGTTACAGTTCTCAAGAGGCACTGAGGTAGAGTAGTGACGGCTCCCAGCAGGCCCTCGGGAAAGGGGTGACTGCTCCCAGGAGGCACTGGAATAGAATGATGTCTGCTCCCAGGAGACACTGGGGCAGAGGGGAGACTGTTCCCAGGAGGCATTGGAATAGAAGGGTGACTGCCTCCCGGAGACACTGGGGCAGAGGGGTGATTATTCCCAGGAGTCAATGAGGCAGAGGGGTGACTGTTCCCAGGGGCCATTGGAGTAGAAGGGTGACTGCTCCCCGGAGACACTGGGGCAGAGTGGAGACTGTTCCCAGGAGGCATTAGAAGGGTGACTGCTCCCAGGAGGCACTGGAACAGAGGGATGACTGTACCCAGGGGGCATTGGAATAGAAGTGTGACTGCCTCCTGGAGACACTGGGGCAGAGGGGTGACTGTCCCCAGGAATCAGTGGGACAGAGGGGTGACTATTCCCAGGGGGCATTGGAATAGAAGGGTGAGTGCTCCCAGAAGGCACTGGGGCAGAGGGGTGACTGACTGTTCCCACAGGGCATTTGGTAGAGGTGTGACTATTCCCAGGAGGCACTTGGATAGAGGAGTAACTGCTCCCAGGAGGCATTAGGGTAGAAGGGGGTGACTGCCCCCAGGAGGCACTGTAGGGGGTAGTGACTGCTCTCAGGCAGCTCTGGAGTGCAAGGGTGACTGCCTTGTAGAAGCCCTCAATCCAGACTTGTACAGAGGCTCACTACCCAGAACTGAGGGCTAAAATGGGATAAGGAAGAGTACCGTGGAGCACATGCATAGCCCCTCAATCATAAATTACCTAGGTTTTTCGAGCATGGGAAATGGGTTACAGCATGCTGGTAATGATGGTGTGTCAATGGGAGAGAAAGATGGACACAAAAGAAAATAAAATAATTTCCTTATATCTAGAATGTGAAAGAGAAGATAACAAAAGATAGAGCTAGGAAGAAAGCCTGTGTGTAGTTTATGAGGGGAGGGAGTTGTAAATTATGTTTAAGTTTTGTTCCTTATGCTGTCTGAGGGAAATTGAAATCAGAAAGGGTTTTAAGCCAGGAGATGGCATGAATCAATCTAGAGTTTGGCGACGTATTTCTGATTTCACTGTGGAAAAGACACTAGAGGGGGGCAAAACTGGCAACAGAGGTACAAATCATGAGTCCAAGTAAGCACAGCTAGAGATGACAGTGGCCTAGATGGGTTTGTGGCAATGGGTCCAGAGGAGAGTGAAGCAAACTGACACGCGTGTAATGGGTTACAACCAACAGGACTTGATAGTTGATTGGATATGTGAGGTGAGAGAGGAATTAAAGGCTTGGGCAACAGAAAGGGTAGGATTGCCATTCCAGGAGAGAGGAAACAGGGGGCAAGTGCAGATGTAGGGGGTAAAGATACCGAGGCTGTTTGGAGGCAAACAGATTGATGTTCTCAGGGACATCCAAGAGGCGATGTTCAATAGACAGTTGGATTTTTCCTGAAATCCCTCCCTGCTTTGGGACTAGAAGTTTGAAACATATGGAGACCTTTTGAGAACCTTGTTATTATTAATCTAATAAAAGAGGAAAAATAATAAAGTTGAGAGGGTTCTGTTATTTTTTGGAAGTGTGAGAATGTCCAGCCCAAAGCACATATGAGAAAGTAACTCAGCCAAAACAGAGGAATGAAAAGGTCTCCATTTCTGAGAAGAGAATCAGCCACTTAGCAATCGTGCACTGTGAGATCACTTGCCTTTTACGGAGCGTCAAGGCTGCTGTTTGGGGAAGAAATAATCTGCCCTCTGGAAAGAATCTCTTATAGTCACTCATCCTTCTGGACTTCACATAAGTCAGGGTGAGAATTAAACTTGAGATGAAAGTGTTAGAGATGTATATGGGCCTTAAGGATGACTTAGTCCAATTTTCTCATTTTACAAAGGAAGAAACTAGGGCCCAGGGAGAATAATGACTTGCCCACGGCCACACAGCTGGTTAGTGAGATACAGAAGCCAGATATCTTGGCTTAGCGTACCTTGTCCTTTAACATTTAGATAAAAATCGCTTGAATCCCCAACCCACATCCAAAGGAAAATCCAATGCCACTTCCCCCACAGCTTCTAAAATTCCTCTGGGACTTTTGTTTCTCCCAGACACCGCCGGTTCTGATTTCCAGAATTATCTGTATTTCTCATTCTCCAGTCTTTCTTGTGGCTTTTCTTTAATCATTTCCCTTTGGCCTGAAGCCAAAGAATGGGACAGCCCCTTCTTCATGACTTCTAGGCCCCCAATCAAATGATAACTTTCATAGTTGGCAAAGGTATTTTGTGAAGTTTTACTAACAGTTTTAAAGTAACGTGGAAGGACATTATATCATATGATAACATTTTATGTATTTCTACGTAAACATTGACTTTAAAAAAAATTTCGCTGCCCTTTCCTGCCAACACAGGCACCAACCTGCTTCCATCTTATCTCTATTTCTCATGCTTTTGCCAACTAATGTGCCCTCCCTTTCCCGCTCCCTTTTTCTTTTCTCCTTGATTCTCATCCCCTCACCTTTTGCCCCACATGCTGATTAAAAGTATATTCCTTCCCAGGAAAACTCTGAAGGCAGCTACTCTAATATCAGTTTTGCTGGTCCCACTTCACAAATCTGGTGCCATGCTCTCTGTGCTAAGCCAGATACCTAGTCCATTAAGGAAGCTGCTCAAAAATTTCCCAGGTCCTGCTCCATGCCTGCCCCCACCTCAGTTGTTCCAGGGTGTACTAATTGGTATGTAACTCACGGATCATGTGTATGTTTGAGTGAGGTGAACTGAGCCAGTCGATGTGGACTATTGTCTTTTAATTGCTTTCAACTTTATGGACTTTGAACAACTTTTATCACCTCTCAGCTCAGCACTGATTTATCCGGCTTCTGTGAGCGATTTATTTACTTTTAATTAGATCCAACTTAATTATTTTGTCAGTAAAACAAACCAAAAGAATCTATAAAACAATTTTTAGGTGAAATCACGTTTCTGCCTAGAGGGATATTAAAAATGAAATTATGCATCTCATTTTACCAGTCTCTTACAAAGAAAATATTGCCAGCACTGTCTTTTTATTTCCCAAGACCTTTTGCCTTTCATTAGGAAGAGACCTGGGAGATCAGGCTTAGAATGAAGGGAAGAAAATGGGAAAAGATAGTTCAAGTTTTCGAAGGAGAACACATAGGTGAGTGTATAAGGTAGTGTCTCTCCAGATTTGCTATTTGGCAACCCCTACGTTAGAATGACCTGGGAGCTGGTTTTGAGTACAGATTTTCCACCTCCATCCCCAGCACTTCTGATTCAGGGGGTCTGACATGGGGATGAGAAATGAAGCCTCTCATTTGCCTATTCTTGTGCTTTCTGGACTCATGCCTGGACTCATGTCTGCCTCTCGCTACTAAACTCTCTGATTCACTAATTGGCTATTTCTACTTTCCCAAGATGTTTGCCTTGTCCTTCTCAGTCAACTGTGTTTTCTTACATCTCTAACAACTTCTGGTCCTTACCGTCTACCATTTATTCAATTTCCCATTGGTAGCCTATTCAGTACCTTTTCATGTAAATATATCTCATCTCCTCTACCATTTTATTATGTCGGGGACTCTGCATTACTGATCTTCCTCTCTGCACTTCATCTTGTGCCCTGCTTTCAGTTCTGGGCTCCCTTTACAACACTGATGTGTCCAAACATCTTTAGTATACCAGTGTGTGAAAGATCTATATCTTTCAGAGATCAAAGATCTCTTCTGTCATCAAAGAATTCACAACTTCTGCCTGAGAGTAGCTATAATTCTAATATTATTTAATTGAGAAAATACATAATTGCAAATCCTACCATAAAATTAATAATGCCTTTGAATAAAATTGCATTATATTAATCTCAACAGTATCTACTGCACTTAAAAATAGTGGCTTGGCAGGACATGGTGGCTCACATCTGTAATCCCAGCACTTTGGGAGGCTGATGAGATCAGATTACCTGAGGACGGTTTGAGACCAGCCTGGCCAACATGGTAAAACCCCATCTCTACTAAAAGTACAAAATTATCCAGGTATGGTGGTACATACCTGTAATCCCAGCTGCTCGGGGAAGCTGAGGATTAAGAATCACTTGAACCCAGGAGGTGGAGGTTGCAGTGAGTTGAGATTGTGCCATTGCACTCCAGCCTGGGCAACAAAAGCAAAACTCCATCTCAAAATAGCAGCTTGCAGCTGGGCACAGTGGCTCACGCCTGTAATCCCAGCACTTTGAGAGGCTGAGGTGGGCAGATCACTTGAGGTCAGGAGTTTGAGACCAGCCTGGCCAATATGGGGAAACCCTGTCTCTACTAAGTGTACAAAAACTAGCCAAGTGTGATGGTGCATGCCTGTAATCCTAGCTACTCAGGAGGCTGAGGCACAAGACTCTCTTGAACCCAGGAAGCAGAGGCTGTAGTGAGCTAAGATGGCACAGTGGCATATTTTAGCCTAGGTGACACAGTGAGACTCTGTCTCAAAAAAAAAAAATAGTGCTTGCCTATGTATAAAGCATATAATGTGTTCCATCTACAGCCAATACCAAGAGCACATATGAATTCTCTGACATCTTGCTATCAGCAGCCTTCCTCAGGGCAGTGTGTAGGCACCAGAATTTAGGGGCAACTCTTTTGGCCTCAGATTTGAAGACGCCCAAATAGAAGGGTGTCAGAGCATTTGGAAATTATAGAATATCTTCTTTCAGCTAACAAGGCAGTAAAGTCAAGTCTGGTTATACCCACTACCATGCTGCCACAGACCTCACTGGATTAATTCTATACCCAACTCTCTGAAGAAATGTCATTTCATCTGGGACTTGGCAGAGAGAGTCAGTGCTCTCTAAATAGTACATGTTAGAAAGATAAATATTCTGTGTTCTCACTCATGTGAAAGCTAAAAAAGTTGATCTCATGGAAGTAGAGAGTAATATGATAGTGAACAGAGGCTCGTTAGGAGAAATGGGGAGATGAAGAAAGGTTGGTTAATGGGTACAAACATAGTTAGATAGAATGAATAAGTTCTAGTGTTCGATAGCACAGTTGGGTGATGATAGTTAATAATATATTGTATGTGCTAAAATAGCTAAAAGAAAAGATTTGAAATGTTCCCCACACAAAGAAACAATAAATGTTCAAGGTGATAGATATCCTAAATACTCTAATTTGATTATTATACTTTGTATGCCAGTAACAAAATATCAAAGATACCCCATAAATATGTACAATGAGCCTGGATCCCTGAGTCACTGGATGGAGGAGAATCACCTAGACCAGCAGACTCTTTCTTCATGGGTTGTTTTAAGCCAGTGAGATTTGGGGCTTTATTTACTTTACATCATAGCCTAACCTAGCTTGACTAATATCCTAGGTAAAGAGGAAAAAAGAGCTTTCAGGGAAAGCAGAGCTACTAAATGTCTAGACATAGAGAAAGGGATAATCCAATGTTTAAGAATATGGAGAATATTGAGCAAGAAGAAAAGAGATAGGGAGAGACTAGATCATATGGAGTAACGTAGGTCACAGTGAGAAGCCTGGATTTTATACAAAGGCAATTATCAGCATCAAGAGCTTTAAGAGGAGAACTGACATGTTCTGATTTCCACCTTAAAAAACTAACTCTGGCTGCTACATGAAAACTAGATTGGAAAGTGAGGAAGCTAGGATGCAGAAACCAGTTAGGAGTCTACTAGAGTAGTTCAGGCAAGAGACAATAGTACCTTTTATTAGCTTGGAAGCACATGAAATGTTGAGAAGCAAATGGATTTGAAAAATATTTAAAGGGCAAGAATGGATAAAACTTAAAAATAGATTGGCTGTAGTCTAGGGTTACTTTTAAGTCATTAAGGTAAACAGAGATGTTATTCATGGAAATGGGTACTACTGGAATTAAAGTGAATTTTGGAGAGCATCCAAGAGTTTTAGAGTTGTTAAAGTTGAAATACCTGGAAAACAAGTAGAAATGGCAAATCAGCAGTGGGATATTTTCATCTAAAGTTCATGAGAGAAATCTGAGATCCAAGTACACCAAATTGGGGACTAGCTTGCAAGATAATTTGTGACACTTTAAACTCTAATGAACTTGGCAGGTGATGAAGTGTAATGTGTCAGACTAGAAACATCTTCTTGTCTGTTTAAAAAAATGTTCGTCCAGATATAGGTGATGGGGAGGAAGGCAGCAAGCTACATTGCCATGTATATACGTATGCAACAATCTTGCATGTTCTTCACATGTACCCCAAAACTTAAAATGCAATAAAATATATATATTTAAATATATATATACACACATATAAAATATATATATATATATATATTTGTCCTTGGAAATCTGTTGGAGTAAAGCTGTGATCGGTTAGGGAGCTAGGAGAAAACCAATCAGGGGTTACAAGCTTTAATTGACTCAAGGACTAGTGATGAGGACTGAGTGTGGCATGTTGAAGTTGCTTGAGTCATGGAACAGACTTTCCTTCTATCTTTCCTTACCCACAAAGGCCCATTCTATAGGATTACATTTGTCATGTGTTTTAATTACCTTCTACAGAATTGCATCCTTTGATTAATTTTATTTTAGATGGTTGCTATTTCTCACCCTCGTCTCTCTTTCCCACTAGTCCCCACTCTCACCAACCAAAGACAACAATCCCCACCCTGCCCTGCACACATTTCTTCTTAATGTTTATTTCTCTCTAGAGGAAGTCAGCTTCTGGCATGCTAATTATAGGACATGTTTTGTAGCCTGTGAATAAGGCACAATCACGGCTCTTGTTCTTCCCATTGGGAAGGACAGAGCCCTTTTTTGTGCTCATAAGAACTGACTCCATAGAAGCAGCTATATGTAGATGCCTATAGCTGAGTACAATGCAAATGGCAATGCTAAAGTTCAGCCTTCCCCAAGGCTTCTAGCGTATCCAAACTCTACTTCAGAATAAGGTCTCCCCTTAGACTATTCCTTTCCCATGAAGGCCTTCCTGAACTCTCCTGGGCAAGTCCAAACTACAAAACTAATGGAGGGTCTTTCAAATGGCAATTTCTGTTTTCTGGCATGTTTTTCTGCAACTAGATATATTTTTTGAATCTAAAATGCCATCAATTTAATAATACTTTGTGAGTATAAATAAATAACCAAACACTAACATAGCAATTGTGTGAAACAATCTAGGTCCAAAAATATTAAAATGTGGGGAAAGGACATCTTGTATTCTAATAAATATAGCTTTTACTGAAATGGGTTAGGAAGAAATGGCAAGTTCTACGGAGAAATCTCTCTATTCCCCCTGTGTTTGTTTCATCGTCTGTAAATGGGTTTCAGTAAAATCAGTAAAAGACTAAGTGATGGCCATTCTTCAAGAGAATGCAATCAAAATAAGTAGAAAAAGCAAAATGAATAAGAAATTTAAAATGAGATTGTTCTACTGCAAATCCTTCCTTGACCTACTACAATGCTTGGGGGAATGGATAGGAATCTGGCTCATTGAATTTTTTTATTGAATTCAAGGTGGATGAAAAACATGTTGTTGTTGTTGTTGTTGTTTTGACTTTGTGTTGAGGGGAAGAAACTTGTAAAGGATGTTAGCAGCCTTTCCTGCATTAGTACATAAACCACAAATAATGGAAATGACTAATCCTTTCTGGGCCAGCGGTGATGTTTCTGAACGTGGTTCCCAGAACAGCAAATAGAGACTTAGAGGGGCAGGGCAATGTTGTCGTAAGGAATCAATAGTTTTTATTTTAATAAAAGTAGTTCCTGTCAGTGCCTATTTTAAAAAAATAGCAAGGCTGTCAAACCACTTCATTTTGGTATCAAGGTTTAGCTCAAAGCCAAAGTTAATATTGAAGCTTTTGGCCAGGCATGGTGGCTCATGCCTGTATTCCTAGCACTTTGGGAGGTCAAGGCGGACGGGTCACCTGAAATCAGGAGGTCAAGTCCAGCCTGGCCAAAATGTGAAAGCCTGTCTATAAAAAAAAAAAAAAAAAAAAAAAAATTAGCTGGGCATGATGGCAGGTGCCTGTAATCCCAACTACTCGGGAGGGCTGAGGCAGGAGAATCACTTGAACCTGAGAGACAGAGGTTGCAGTGAGCCAAGATTGCACTATTGCACTCCAGCCTGGGTGACAGAGTGAGACTCCGTCTCAAAAAAAAAAAAAATTGAAGGCTTTGAGAAGTGATTTCACCTAAAGTAAAATACATTGCATCTGTTAAAACAAATGCTCTTTGGGTGTGGTAAAAATTGAGATGATTCAAAAATGATTGTAATTTGTGAAAAGCTGATATGATTATTAATTTGAAGATCTGCTAACTCCAGATCTGCTATTTCTTCTACAGTGGTTGTTGTTTGTTAACTAGATGTCTAATAGGAAACCTTTTTTTTTTTTTTTCCTGGAGATTTACACATTTGGTCCTCAGGGTAGAGTGCTTTAAAAACTCCTGTGGTTAACTGATGGCCAAACTTTCTTAAATTTTAATTAATTCTAATATCAGGGTTTTATGTTACTTATCAAAAATGTAAATGTAGATTCAACTTAATTTTATAGATGTTTCTCCCATGGTCCTAACCCACTGATATACTTTTTAGAAAATTGTGCATGAAGGAAAACCAGCTCTCAGTAAACACTTATTTCTGCTTTCTAGCCTACTTGAGGTCTTTTCTCCATTCTTGAAGTCAACATGTTTGCTGTAGCCACAAAAGACTTGTAAATATGGCTTTGTCTTCCTAGGATGCTTACTTACAGAAACACAGCATGCACACACACACACACACACACATACACACACACTCTCAAACACACTCTTACATATATACACACAGTAGTACACCATCCAGCCACCTCTCACCCAACCCCTGATCTCAGTTCAAGCCCCACCTCTTGCGAGACAAGGTCCCATCCCTCTGTAATGTGCTCTCACTGCACCCTGCTCTCTTTTGTGGTATTAAATAAAAATTATAGGAGGCCATCGTTTTGGACAAAGCTAGGCCCCAAAAAACTAGACTAAAAATTAAAATGGAGTCACTTTCACTAAACTAAAACTAAATTTGTTATCAACCTTCAGAGAAATCGAGAGAGAGAGAGAATTTCCCAAATAGGTCAGTTTCAATTGGCACGAAAAGCAAGTTGCCCCTGCCTTTAACCGTACAAAAAAGGAACCTGATGTTAACCAGTCAGTTATTTTTCTATTGTTCTATTTCTTGTTCCTGCCTTACAAGGAAACTAATTTTAAAATAACCAATTCGCTTTTGTTTTGTGTTTCTGCTTTCTTCAGCCCTTTCTATAAAGCCAATCTCCTCTGCCCGGCTCATTGGAACGCTGATCATATTTTATGAAGTGAAGTTCTGCCCAATTCTAGAACCACAAATAAAGTTAATTAAGATCTTTAAGCTAAACCTGTTATGATTTTGTCTTTTGACAGTGGCATTTTTCCTGGATGGTGAATAAATATTTATTTCTAGGAGTGTAGATTTAAAATAGCTCAGCCACCTAATGTAAGCTCAGGTGGAGAGGAATATGTGTGTAGGTTTTACTCACCTGGTATATAAACAAGGATTCAATAAGTATTTGTTGATTCAATGAATGACTAGTTGATTTATCCCCTAACAATGAAAATGGAACTTGCTAGAGATGGGGTTTATTTGAGTTCACTAAAATGAAACAGAAAGGAACTGGAATCCATTGGAAATGTGAGCCAGGCGGGGTGGAGAAAGCTTGGGAGAGAGAAACAGAATTCCTCAGAAAACTGAAGTTAGCCCAGCTTGTTAGTCTAAAGGTCCTCCATATAGGATTGTCCTCCTATCACCTAGAGGACATCGTGCCCAGAAATGAATAAGGCTGGTGCTTGAGAGGATTCTCACTTCAAGCCCAAGGTGATCTGCGTATAAATTAGCAAAATTAGGTAATCCTCAAGTTATTTTTAGTGAAGGTGCCATTTCAAAAATCTAGAATAAGAGAAAGCCTTTACAGCTAAAAGGAACTTAGGGAGTTCTTTGGGTGTGCCCCACCCTAAACTTTCTGCAGGCAGCAATAAACCACACCTCAGCTCATGGGATTATACAACCCCTCTTTGTTTCCTGTTCCGTTCTCAGGAAGAAATACTTTATTTGGAGGGGAGAGGGACGGTGGGTCAAAGAGCTGCCTCCACCCTCAGTCTCAGTTTCTCCAGCCCAGGCTTATGTGCTTTAGCCAAAATAACGCTTGGAATCTGCACTGACAATGTGTCACTTCCCTGGCACTCCTCAGACTCTTGCCCTCAACATAACAGACTCAACAGGCCATCTGACCCTGGGCTGCCTCTCCAGCCTCAACTCCTGCCACTCTTTGTCTCCCTTTCCATGTACTCTACAGTAGGAGTCCCCAGTCCCTGGGCCATGGGCCCATGGCGTTCCATGGCCTGTTATGAACCAGGCCACACAGCAGGAGGTGAGTGGCAGGTGAGCTCTGCCTGCTGTCAGATCAGTGGAGACATTAGATTCTCAAAGAAATGCAACCCTATTGTGAATTTCGCATGCAAGGGATCTAGGTCATGCCCTCCTTATGAGAATCTAAGGAATGCCTGATTTTCTGAGCACAAACAGTATCATCCCAGAACCATCCCCAACCACTGTCCGTGGAAAAGTTGCCTTCCATGAAACCGGTCCTTAGTGCCAAAAAGGGTGAAGACCACTGCTCTATACAACACCCCATGAACTTCTTCCCATTTCTGGAACTCGTTCTTCTACCTGCAGCATTCTTCCCCAACTTCTCTACCTAGCTACATTTCTTCAGGTAGCTTTAAATAAATGTTCCTTTTCCCAGAAGGCCTTCCCTGACTCTGCCACTGCGTGTGTGTGTGCACATATGTACGTACACATACATATATATGTACACATATACACAAACATACACATTTTTTCTGACCCATGGAGACATCTTGCCCTTTAAATACTTTGGGGTGCATTTCCTAAAAACAAGGATGTTTTTATGTATACCACCATATAATTATCAAAATCAGGAAACTTGAGATTGTTAAAATGCTATTACCTAACTGTAGTTAATATTCAAATTTTGCCCATTGTCCAATAATGCTCTTTATACTATTTTATCTCCCTCTAGTATAGGATTCAATCCAGGATTATGCATTACATTTAGTTTTTATTTTTAGTTTATTTTATCATAAACAGTTCTTTTGTCTCTTTCTTGACCATTTACACTTGAAAAACACAGGCCAATTATTTTCTAGAATAGCTCCCCAATTTGAGGTTTTTTAATGTTTCTACCATGAGAGTAACTTGTGTTCTTCTCAGTACATCATATCAGAAGGCAAGAGATGTCAGTTTATCCCAATATTGGTGATACTGTAACCATAATATGTCCACCACCCAATATGTGCAGCAAGTCAATACGCCAAGACATCAAGTTGCTGGAGAAAGAGGTTTAATTTGAGGGCTGCTGAATGAGGAGATGGGCGGAAACCTCCAATCCATCTCCATGAGGAGTTTGAGACTAAAGTTTATAAGAGTTTTAGAACAGGCTGAAGACTGAAGATTGTTGATTGGTCAAAGAGTGCAGAGTGAAATCATAGGACAGACAGAGGAAGAAACTGTCCTCATGCTGATTCTTTTCCTATGTGGGGTCTTCAAACTGGTTGGCATCAGCTGTTTCACTGGACTTTAGGATCTGAAAAACATCTTAAGCAATTCTTAAACAAAAACCTTATGATTCTAACATCAGAAACTCAATCTTAAACAAAATTCTCATGACTCTAATGTCAGAAATCCTATCTTCAGGAGCAATGGGGACACAAATGGTCAGGATCTAGTGACTTTCAGTTACAAGGAAGTAGGTGAAAATACAGCCTGATTAATGCTTAGTTATAACTCTATTTCTGTTCAGAATTCTTGTTAGCCCTGTGAGGACAGCTTCAATACTTGCTTTGATCTCTGTTATAAGGTGGTGTCTGCCACATTTCTCCACTAAAAAGTGATTCTTTTTATTATCATAATGAATAACATTGGGGGAGGATACTCTGAAACTTTAGAAATATTTATTTCCTCATCAAACTTTCATTCACTAATTTGGCATTCGAGTTATAACTGCTTTATTTTTAAGGAAGTTCATTTTGCATGGTTAAAAAAAACATAAAGACTATTCTTATGATAAATGGCCTTTTAATCATACTCCACCTAAAATAACATTTCCCACATCAATCCAATCTCTTAATTTAAAAAGATCTTACCACCTAATAGTGAGAGAAATCTGATATGGATGGCATTAACCAAGGCAAGATTTCCCATTTGCATCTTCAACACTATTCATGAATTATCTTCTCATTTCCTTTTCCTTTGCAGTAAAAAAGAAATCCATGAAGGTACATTTTTTATAATAAAAAAGAAGATATACAGTATTATTTCCAGCTTGCTAAATGTCATAATATTGCTTTTGGACATTATGATAGGAATCCCTAATTGTATTTACCTTTCCATGCTTGCTGCAAGGGCTTAGTAAGTCTCTGAAGAGCTTCCTGCAGCCTTGGGGTCTGTGGATTGAAAATCAGTTGGATTGATGAAAGCTATGAGGAGAATTATGATGAGGGTCAGATCATATGGGCATCAGGAAAGAAAAATATTACCATTTAAACTAGAAATAAAACTTTTTTTCCTAAGTGATCCAATCTACCATGACAGGCTAGGTTATTCACTGTAAGATTAATAGTACTTGACATTCACTCATCCACTTAATCAAAAGAAAATTATCCTATGAGCCTACTACATGAGAAGGACAATTATATACAACTTCTAACTTTATAAAATCTATGTTTGAATAATATCCTTCTGGATCTTTAAGCAAAATTTGGCCAAAAAGAACCTTGAGTTTGCTTATAGGCTTTATTCAAAAGAGCTCAGAAACTGGAAACTCCCACGTAAAGCAGCATTTCTTGGCTACCTGGGCAGATCATCTGCTTGACCAAGTAATTAGTTTCAGAAACCACCAAATGGAGTGGACAGAAGGGACGGGATCCCCTATCCCCCCCACCCACAGCCATCTAGATTAAGAAAAGCCAGTTGGCTGGACAGTAGCACAGCCCAATCACCTCATGGTCAAATTTCCTAGGAAAGAATCCGTCCCCTCTACTCCACTTATCACTCTTCTTTGAGGTTCTGGCCACAGGTGATTTTCTGCAAAATGTCATCAGTATCAGAAAATGTTAGAGGCAAAGAAAACGAATAGATACATTTTCCTTTGCTTTAAGACATGTCCCAATGTATTTTTCTGTACCATCCAATTTGTTCCTCTCAGAAATCTTGTGGGAAAAGCATAGTAAGAAGAGTGCTCCTCATTTCACAGTGAGGAAGCTGGAGATCAGCTGAAGGTGAAGAAACAGCTCCACACTAGGACTGAACCAGAGCTAGACTTCCGACCTGCAGGGTCATAGCCCAGCAAGCCATACTGTAGCCGTCCCTGACAGCCCCAACTAGGCCAATAGCACGTCCCACCCACCTCAATGCTGCCATGGCACATATCGCAGTATTAGGAGCATGTTATTTATCTGATTATTTGTTTAGTATGTCTCACCCTAGAACACAGGGATTCTAACATCAGAAACTCGATCTTAAACAAAATCCTTATGACTCTAATGTAAGAAATCCTATTTTTAGGAACAACAGGGATGCAAATGGTCAGGATTTAGTGACCTTCAGTTACAAAGAAGTAGGTCAAAGTGTGGGTTGAGAATATTTTCAGTGTCTTCCCTGCATGGATGGTCGACCAGTGAACAGGGAAACATGCTGCATGCTTCTCCTAAACATAGTTCCTCCTGTGTCTGTTTTCAGACCTTAGCCTGCCGCTGGAAATGGCCCTCTCAGTGGACTCATCCTGGCATCGGTGGCAGTGGAGAGTCAGAGATGGCATCTCCCATTGTCCATCAGAAACCACACCGCTGCTCTCTCCAGAGAAGGGGAGACAGAGCTACAACTTGACACAGCAGCGGGTCGTGTTCCCCAACAACAGCATATTCCATCAAGATTGGGAAGAGGTCTCCAGGAGATACCCCGGCAACAGAACCTGCACAACCAAATACACCCTCTTCACCTTCCTGCCCCGGAACCTCTTTGAACAATTTCATAGGTACAGATCCACTTGTCTGAACAATACCCCCCCTTTTTTTTTAGAGAGAGAGAGAGAGAGAGAGAGAGTCTCATTTTGTTGCCCAGGCTGGAATGCAGTGGTGCAATCTCAGCTCACTGCAACCTCGAACTCCTTGGCTCAAATAAGCCTCCCACCTCAGCCTCCCAAGTAGCTGGGACCACAGGTGTGTGCCACCATACCTGGCCAATGTTTGTACTTTTATATAGATATGAGGTTTTGCCACATTGCCCAGGCTGGTCTCTAACTCCTGGGTTCTAGCGATCTGCCTGCCTCAGCCTCCCAAAGTGCTGGGATTACAGGTGTGAGCCACACCCAGCCAACAATACTTATTGTAATCAAGTATTTGCCACTTAGATAAACTCAGAGATGCTCCCCTCTGGGGGCCACCTTTCCTTTAATATCCAAATGCATTTATCTTAAGAAGTTTTTGTCATTCATTCTTTCATTCAGCCAATATTTGTCAGGGCTCTACTCTGTCTCAAGCCATGAGTTGGGAGCTAGAGATACATAAGAAAAATAGAAAGGCAGAGAGATAGTGTCCTTATTAAATATATTGTCTAGTAAAAGAGACAGACATTAGTTTTTTAATTGTATAAATTGATATAAAGTTGTAACTAGAATAGATACTTCTAAGAAGAAGTATGTGGTGCTATTATAGTGAATAATAAGGAAATCTTGCCTAGTTAAGGAAGTCAGGGAATTGAAGTATAGCCTGAAAGAGAGACAGCATTACCTCAGTGAAGAGGGACAGAGAGAAGTCATCAGAATGTTCCTGCAAAGGCACTATGGCAAGAGAGAGCAAGATGCACGTGGAAAACTTAAAAACATCAGCAACTCTTTTGAGATAATGTATGAGATCATTATAAAATATGTGCTTACATATCCTCAGTATTGCAATTATTATTGTAAGTGACTGTTTACTGAGCAACTGCTTTGCTTCGGAGCCTTCTACTGTGTATCACGCAAATATTATATATACCATGTAATTTTTATGGGAGCCCTGTAAAGTCAATAATACTATTTTGTGCAAGAGGAAATAAGCTCAAAAAATCACACAACTAGTAAATAACAGGAACAGAATTTAAATCTAGATGGTTTTCCATTTCTGAGAATAATCGTCTCCAATCTCATCCATAAGAATGACAAAATGGACTTTGGGGACTCGGGGAAAGGGTGGGAAGGGGTAGAGGGATAAAAGACTATAAATTGGGTGCAGTGTAACCCCTTGGGTGATGGGTGCACCAAAATCTCACAAGTCACTACTAAAGAACTTACTCATGTAACCAAACACCACCTGTTCCCCAATAACTTATGGAAATAATTAATTAATTAATTAATTAATTTAAAAAATTGGGTTTGGCTTGAAAGCCATTACCATAATGTTTGAGGTGATACTGAAAGAGAATTTTTTTTTTTTTTTTTTTTTTTTTTTTGAGACGGAGTTTCGCTCTTGATACCCAGGCTGGAGTGCAATGGCGCGATCTCGGCTCACCGCAATCTCCGCCTCCTGGGTTCAGGCAATTCTCCTGCCTCAGCCTCCTGAGTAGCTGGGATTACAGGCACGCGCCACCGTGCCCAGCTAATTTTTTGTATTAGTAGAGACGGGGTTTCACCATGTTGACCAGGATGGTCTCGATCTCTTGACCTCGTGATCCACCCGCCTCGGCCTCCCAAAGTGCTGGGATTACAGGCTTGAGCCACCGCGCCCGGCCTGAAAGAGAATTTTAAGTTGATAAAGGCCAAACAGTAGGGAAGAAATGGGGGAGAAAGTACATTTTTCTTCTCCATAGTGTTTATTCATACTTCGCTTGCCCCTCCAGATGGGCTAACCTCTATTTCCTGTTCCTGGTGATTCTGAACTGGATGCCCTCCGTGGAAGTCTTCCACAGGGAAATCACCATATTACCATTGGCCATTGTCCTGTTCGTCATCATGATCAAGGATGGCATGGAGGACTTCAAGAGACACCGCTTCGATAAAGCCATAAACTGCTCCCACATTCGAATATATGAAAGGTAAGAGAAACCATCCCTGTGTTCTCTCTTGCAGTTGGGTTATGCAAACTCATCAGCATAGCCTAAGGATGAGTCTCTTTTCTTCCATTATATTTTCTTAAATTATTTAATGCACTGATTCTCAAGTAGGGGTGATTTTGACCCCTAGTGGGCATTTAGTAATGTCTGGAGACATTTTTGGTTGCATACTGAAAGTGGGGGGTTCTACCGACATCTAGTGGGTAAAGCCAGGGGTGCTGCTAAATATCCTATGATACACAGGACAGCCCCATGGAAGAATTAATTATCTAGTCAAAATGTCAATAGTGCTGATGCTGAGAAACCTTGTTTTAACCTGTGTAAATACTCATGTTATTAAGCACACACATGCAGTATTATTAAGGGTGAGTTGAAAGCTTAAGAATTAAACTCTAGGGTGGCTGGATTCTCTTGGGAGACTAAGTTCAGGAGAAAGTCTTTGGAGGATGTCAGGCAATGTCTCCCAAACCAAGAAAATGTCTGCCATTTTAAAGCCTCGGTTTCTTAAGTTAAAAATTCTTGCTTTTAGAACCAGGTAGGTTTTAGGACCCAGAGTTGGTACACCTGTTCTTGGCTGCCCAGGGTGGAAAAGGAAGACACCTGTGGGTGACGTCTACATTCCAACAGGTGGAGTCTCAAACGAGTAGAAGGAAGTGGCCTGGTGGATACACACCTGTTCACCGCAGGCCTCTTCCTTGTCATGTTTCTCCCCTGGGGTGTGCAGCCTGGCTTTTCATTTCTGGTATCCTCCTAAAAGAAGAGAGAAAAGTTTTCAGCAGAGAAGGCAAGTAAAAGATGAAAATTAAATTATGAGAATTAAAAAGACAACATTGAGCAGAGATGAAAAAGGAAGGGAGGAAAAGCTGGAAAAGAAAAGAGGACAAGAAGCGAGTGGTGGTGTCTAACCTGCCCTTTGAAGGGTGGCCTCACAAGGAGAACCCCAACAGACATCATCGTGGGAATCAAATCAAGACCAGCAAGTACACCGTGTTGTCCTTCATCCCCAAAAACATTTTTGAGCAGCTACACCGGTTTGCCAATCTCTATTTTGTGGGCATTGTGATTCTGAATTTTATCCCTGTGGTCAATGCTTTCCAGCCTGAGGTGAGCATGATACCAATCTGCATTATCCTGGCAGTCACTGCCATCAAGGACGCTTGGGAAGACCTCCGGAGGTACAAATCGGATAAAGTCATCAATAACCGAGAGTGCCTCATCTACAGCAGGTAAAGCAAAACAACGCCAGGCAAGTCCTGGGGCCCATCTTGATCTTTCTATGGCTGCTACCGCTGCAGTTACTGTCTGTAGAAGGGATGGAGTAGGGAGAAATCATTATTTTATTTCAGGGAAGCTGTTCAGTTCTTTGCAGTGAGGATTACAGTCTACAACCCCCCCCCCAAAAAAAGGAGGATCGAGTCAGTCTTTTAAGATTAGGAGGTCTTTATTATGTAGCATTTTCTTCGCTGTTTCATATGTGTCTAACATTGAAGAATTCTGTATAGATTCACATCTCTTCTTAACCCAGTGTGGCCATGAGCACATTTGAGGCTTGTTGAGGACACTGGGAGAGAAGAGGCAGCACTGGTTTTTCCGGGGAGCGATGGAGTATTGTGTTGGGAGAGCTGGGAGACACGCTGCCTGGGTTGAACAGCCTCCAGTACCTACTAACCGCATGACCTTAGACAAGTGATATAACCGTCTCTGAAACTCACTTGGTAGTTCACAAAAGTTGAACAATTCCTGGGGGGGATGTGAGGGTTGCAGGAGATAATTCTTAGAAAATGCTTAGCACTGTATCTGACATACAACAAATGCTCAGTAAATGCAAGCTGAAATTGCCTTCTTTTTAGAATGTAAAACCCAACACTTCCTTCATCACTAACTCTATTTTTGAGAGTTCTCTCTGATGTTGTCTCAATGAAAGCAAAGGCTGCACACAACCTGTCCTGAGGCTGAGAAACCTTGTTTTAACTTGTGTAAATGCTCGTATTATTAAGCACACAGGTGCAATCTTATTAAGGGTGAGTTGAAATCTTAAGAATTAAACTCTAGGGTGACTGGATGATCTAATGTCATTAGACATTTATTTAATGTCATTTTATACATGTCATTGTTCTACAAAGGTTCCATGGAGCAAATGACTAAACTAGGTTGTCAGGACAGGACGTGCTCTCACTTGGCAAGGAAGAAGACAGTTAAAATGTGTCTCAACTTTGTGACAACCCATATAGTCCTAAAAGAAGCAAGGGAGTTGAGTCTGGGCTCACAAAGGGACTAGAGAGACAAAGCACCTTCAGAGCTAGGAGTTGGCAGCCTAAGATGATCAGATCTCTAGGAGGTAAGAGCTTGACTTCTTGCTGAAAAAGGAAAACATCCAGTCTCACAAGCAGCACCCTAGGTGAGGTTTTCTTCTGACTCTCCACCCCAGTTTAGCAGATGTTCCACATTGGCTGTGGTCTTTGTTAGAATGAAAGACGCTTGCTTGGAGGCATGTACTCCAGCCATTTAGGAACTGCTTACCTCTAAGGAGGGGATCTGTTCTCCAAGGGAATGAAAGCTGGCCACCTTGGAGCAGGCTGCTGAAAGGATTTATGAGCCAAACTCTACTTGGAAAATTGTAGCCAGGGGAAACCTCCAAGATGAATATCTAATACAATGACTTTTTAGATGGTATTTAGCAATATTATCAAGAACCCCTGCAAGAAACTCCATGTTCATCCCTCAACAGCAAACGAGCTTCTAGTCTCTCTGCTTGGAGGGACACCGTTGCACGTTTAGAAAAATTATTCTGAAGGCACCGAGCATGGTGGCTAACACCTTTAATCCCAGCACTTTGGGAGGCCAAGGTGGATGGATCACAAGGTCAGGAGTTCAAGACCAACCTGGCTAAGTTGGTAAAACCCTGTCTCTACTAAAAATACAAAAATTAGCCGGGCGCGGTGGCAGGTGCCTTGTAATCTCAGTTACTCGGGAGGCTGAGGCAGGTAAATCGCTTGAACCCTGGGGGCGAAGGTTGCAGTGAGCCAAGATTGTGCCATTTCACTCCAGCCTGAGCAACAAGAGCAAAACTCTGTCTCAAAAAAATAAAGAAAGAAAGAAGAAAGAAAAATTAATCTGAAGGGTAGATTTTTTCAGCTATATCTAATTGTCTTGAATTATATGAGTACACTGGACCATCAGAGTTAAAATTTAGTCTTTCCTCACCATTGAGTAGGAAAGTTATAAAGAGAGGATGAAATCACTGCTGGGTGTGATGCCTTTCTTTGAAGAGGCGGTTTTTGAGAAAGCGTTGTTTTTCTTTTGGCATCAATCTACCATCACTTTTTGTTTTCCACCTTTCTCTCTTGTTTTTTTTACATGGAATACACACAGTGGTGAGCCAGGAAGCTGGTTCCTCAGGGAGGAATGCACGTGGGCCGCAGTGAGCCTGGTCCTGTTCTTCTCGCTCTGCCAGAACATCGCAGAATCTTGGCCTTGTTCTTTGGAATAATCTCAGTGTGGATTAGACCACAGGCTCACCTGTGATGAGAGTTGGCTGGAACTAGGCCAGGCTGCTGTTGTTCTGTTCTCAAAATAGCTTCCAGGGAACGTCGGAAAAGCGAGATGATAACAATCTAGAAAAAAGAAACATTAGTCCACCAGCTCACTGGCAGGAAGGAACATGGAGTTTTCATGGCGGTATTTCCCAAAGTGTATTCAATGGAATAACAGTGACAAAGAAATAGTTTCTGAAAAAGTATGTGCATGGCCAAATCATATATGCTGGCCCTCCTCCAATGGACCCATAGCCCATGAAAGACTAAGAAAAAAAACAGCAAAGAAACCTGTTCGTCTTTGATTAACTCAGTGTTGCTTTAAATTTACTGGGCTTTGGAAGTATTTTTTAATATCTATGTTTGGGAATTTTTACTTTTTCAAGTATAGAAAAATAATCGGCTACGGGGTCCAGATATGTAATTTGATTGACTGAATATTTTCTAAAAAGCAACATGACTCATGGACTGACAAATGACCAATGACACTTAGCATCAGTGTTAGGATGCTATAGGGAATAGTGGTGACTGTGGCAAAGTGGAGAGGCCATGCATTCATCCCAGGAGGCAGAGCTGACCACTTAGCTCCCGCTAGTCATTATTTTTGAGAAATATATTTGTGGAAATATAGGCCTAGTGTTGCCAGATTGTCTCAACTTTATTAGAACAGCCAGAAATTAATATTTTTATTTCAAATAACCTGATTTTTCACTGATTTTAGAATATTTGGTAACTGACGTAATTTTTTCAAACACTTCAGACCTATTTTATTGAACCTAAAGCTCTATACTGCTTATGAGCGCAAAAACTTGCAAATTTTGCTTCAAAATATTCTAGAAATCTGGAGTCTCTGTGAAAGAACAGTGAGGTTCTTTTTTTGTTGGTGCTTTTTTCAGATGGATGGTGGGGCCAGGGGTCTTGGTATACGTTGCCCAGGTTGGTCTAGAACTTGGCTTGAGCACTCCTCTTGCTTCAATCTCCCAAGTAGGTAGAATTGCCAGCATGCCATCACTTCTGGCCCTAGGTTCGTGTTTTGAAATTTATCCTCAAGGGACAGAGAGGGGGTATGACCTTGAGGTAAGAATGCAGGCCTGGGAGGCCTGTAGTCTAGGCCCAGATCTCAGACTAACTATTAATAGCTTAGAAAAGTCATTTAAACATATAGACCTCAGTTTCCTCTTTTGTGAAATTCAGGAGTCAAACTAGATCTTGTCCTGTGAGATGCACTAAGAAAGAACAGAACCTATAGCCAAATAAATTTACGCATTAATAGAATAAAGGTTCTGGGATGACCCTCAATAAGCAGCCTATCAGTTTTGTTTAACCCAGCTGTCAGTTGAGATGTTCTCTGCTGCAAGTAGGAGAGACTTCCACTTTAACAGGTTTAAGCAACAAAGGGACTTCCTTGGCTTAAGTCACTACACGTCCTGAGGTGGGAGGGTGACCAGCATGGTTCAATCAGCATTCTAGATCTAGCTCTCAGCAGTCATTTATGTTCAGTCCTCCTCTGCATCATCTTAACTCTCAGGCAGACTTCTCTCATGGCAATGAAATGGCTGCAGCAGCTCCAGCCCTCACATCTACATTTGATCATGTACGAAAAAAGAAAGACACTTGTGGTAGCCATCTTGGAAGGTCGAGGAAGCTTACTACTCCCTAGACCCTCCTCACATCTCAGTGGCTCCACGTGCTCACCCCTGAACCAATCCCTAGGGGCAAGAGATGGGACTGTACTAACTAGGTTATACCTGAGCCAAGATCCCCACCCACAGAGCCCAGCATGAAGTCAGCTTCCCTGAAAGCCTATGGGCCATTCCAGGAAGATGTAAAACTCAATTTTATTTTATTATTATTTTTTGAGACGGAGTCTTGCTCTGTCGCCAAGCTGGAGTGCAGTGGCACAATCTCAGCTCACTGAAACCTCCTCAAGCGATTCTTCCACCTCAGCCTCCCGAGTAGCTGGGACCACAGGCGCATGCCACCACACCTGGCTAATTTTTGTATTTTTAGTGGAGATGGGGTTTCACCAAGTTGGCCAGGATGGTCTCGATCTCTTGACCTCGTGATCTGCCCGCCTCAGCCTCCCAAAGTGCTGGGATTACAGGCATGAGCCACCGCGCCCAGCCATAAAACCCATTTTTTTTAAAAATGAGATAGTTTTCAACAGAATGAGGAATAGATATTGGAGAAGCCACCTCAATGTCCTCAGCACTGTCACTTTAAAATATTTTTGAGCCTTGACTTTTTATAAATTGCTTTCTCTCTATTAACAAGAGTATACATACCTCGAGACATTCCATACTATATGTCCCTAAAGTTTTTCCACTTCTGAAGTGGATTGACTCTACGAAAGACCCCAGCTGTTAAACAGATAAGTGTTAGTTATTATCTTAACTGATGAATGCTAAAAGACATATCCTTTTACCATATCAAGGACACATGACAGATGTCAGGCAAAGAATACAAGATCTAACAGTACAATTTTTTTTCTGGGAAACAACATAAAAGATTACATCTCATGCCCTAGCCCTAGCCATTTTATTTATTTCATCTCAGATTTACACATTTGAGAAACTGATGCTTTTTTTTTTTTTCATTTTTGTGCAACTGAATACTAGAGCCCTTGGAATTTTGCTCATGACCTAAATCCATGCATCATCCAGCTTAGACTTGTTTATACTGTGAGAAAATGTCTTTTTGCAAACAGCAGAAGCCTTGTTAACAGAATTACAATCCCGTTAGAGCATTTTCTTTTAATATAGCAACCGTGCTTGTGGTCTAAAGGTGACCCATTAATCAGATTTATGGAATGACTTCGAGGAGAGATTAGCTTCAGAATCGTATTAGTTTAGTTTCTCCCAGGGCTCAGTTTAATGAGTCTAGAAACCATACCAGCAAGAGATTTGTATTTTTCCATCCAGCTTAGTAAATTTTTATTTGTATTCAGAAAACATGCAGTACAGAGTGGGGAATGGGAACCAAGGGACTCCAGGGTGGTTTTTGTTCCCTGTTGTAATGAAACATAAGCCCTCCACAGTTTCAGCAGCTGGTCACTCACTTATTCATCTGTTCAGCAAATATCAATCCAAGACTTAGTATGCACATTGCCATGGTAAACCTTATGTGCCCTCAAGGGGCTCTCAGTCCAGGGGTCACAAGGAACTTACAGCTACAACATCCCACGTGCTTCGGTAGCCTACCTGCAAAGGAACAAATAAGTGCAGGGGATGTGGTGACCCGTCTGCCTGCAGGAGACATCAAGGCCGAAGGAAGCTTCCAGTGAAGAGGTAAAATTTCAGGAGAGCCCTGCAGGAGGAAGCAATATTTAGCCAGGCAGAGGGAACATGTTTCAGCTCACAGCCTGTTCCTGTGTCAATGAAATGTTGCATGTGTGGCTTATGCTGGCATTAGAAAGACCAGGACCAAGAAATGACAGAAACTTAAGGGAAGAATAATACAGATTAGAACTTTTTTGTGTGTTTAATATTCTTTATTTAAAATTATACTTTAAGTTCTGGGGTACATGTGCAGAACGTGCAGGTTTGTTACATAGGTATACACATTCCATGATGGTTTGCTGCACCCATCAACCCGTCATCTATAGTAGGTATTTCTCCTAATGCTGTCCCTCCCCTGCGCCCTGACCCCCTGCTATCCTTCCCCTAGCCTCCCATCCCCCAAGAGGCCCCAGTGTGTGATGTTCCCCTCCCTGTGTCCACGTGTTCTCTTTGTTCAACACCCACTTATGAGTGAGAACATGCGGTATTTGGTTTTCTGTTCTTGTGTCAGTTTGCTGAGAATGATGGTTTCCAGCTTCATCCATGTCCCTGCAAAGGACATGAACTCATCCTTTTTTATGGCTGCATAGAACTTTTTCACAAAGTTCTTGTGCTGCATAGAATATTTTTTAATCTGACTTTTTACTGAGACTTGGAGCATCTCTCTTTTGTAAGTCAGGTGGCTGCTATAGCATAAAAATAAACATCTTCTGACAGCATAGCACTGAGGGCCTAGCCTGGCCTGCAACCTGTTTTCTTTTGTCTGTGAGTTGCCTTTTGTGCCTGTGTCCTCAGGAAAACCTGGAAGGGAGAAAAACAGAAGTCATGATCCTGGTTATGTCACTAATTAACTACATGACCTAAATGAAGCCACTTAAGCAGTTGGGGCCCCATGTGTCTCATCTTTAAATAGTGCTCATAATCTCTCTCCCTGGCATATTTTGTGAAAAGGTATGCAGATGACATGCAGGAGGGCTTGAAAATAATGAAGCCTTAGAAATAAACTGCAGAATGCAATGCCACAGGGTGAGTAAAGCAATCTCAGCAATGACCTTACTGATGCTTGACATGAAGGGCTTTGACATGGGACCTGGGCTTTTCTCAGAGCTGCCACTTACCAAATGTGTGGCCTATGTAGATACTTGATCACTTGAGCCTCCATTTCAGCCTCTGTAAAATGGGGCCAATACTAGCACCTAACACCAAGGGTCATGTGGATCCAATCAGATCATCTTTATAAATTGTTTAACTCAGTGCCTGCACCATAAGTAGCACTAAGAAACTTTTTTTTTTTTTTTAACGGAGTCTCACTCTGTCACCCAGGCTAAACTGCAGTGGCACAATCTTGGCTCACTGTAACCTCTGCCTTCCGGGCTCCAGAGATTCTCCTGCCTCAGCCTCCCAAGTAGCTGGGATTACGGGCATGTGCCACCACACCAGGCTAATTTTTGTATTTTTAGTAGAGATGAGATTTCACCATATTGACCAGGCTGGTCTCGAACTCCTGACATTAAGTGATTCTCCCACCTCCTCGGTCTCCCAAAGTGCTGGGATTACAGCATGAGCCACCACACCTGGCCAGTAATTTTTTTTATTTCCAATCATCTCAAGCTTAATTTTTTCAATGCCACCCTCAGCCTGAGCCTTCATCTTTTTTGCTGTGTGCTGTACACAAACAAGGGTGGAATTGCTAGTTTTATAGTTTCACTGGTAAAAGCCAAGGACATTCACTGAGCCACATATACCAGTGGTCAGCGTTACAGTTATTTAAAAGGAAAATCTATGCTTTGCACTTTCTTTTTTCCTACTAGTCTATGTGGCAGGATTTTTCAATCTGAATTCTCTGGAGTTAGCCCTCTTTCTCTCCTTTCTATCCACAGCACACTTGAGCATACCCACACCAAGATTTAGATTCAGAGAAGGGATGCAAATGGCCTCATCTGGCCCTCAGCCTCAGCCACTTGGTCCAACTCAACTTCTTTCTCTTTCTTTCTTTCTTTTTTTTTTTTTTTTTTTGAGACAGTCTTGCTCTGTCGCCAGGCGCCTAGCTGGAGTGTAGTGGTGCGATCTCAGCTCACTGCAGCCTCCGCCTCCCGGGTTCAAGCAATTCTCCTGCCTCAGCCTCCTGAGTAGCTGGGACTACAGGTGCGCGCCACCCAGCTAATTTTTGTATTTTTTTTTTAGTAGAGACAGGGTTTTGGGGTTTCACCATGTTGGCCAGGATGGTCTCGATCTCTTGACCTCGTAATCCACTGGCCTTGGCCTCCCAAAGTGCTGGGATTATAGGTGTGAGCCACCACGCCCAGCCTCCAACTCAACTTCTTAACATAACTGTACATTAGAATATCACATTTGTACACCTGTTAATAAAGCTGCAATTTGGTACTATCGAACAACAGCCCTCAAGAAAACCCCAAAAGAAGATGAACTGATTGACTAGGCAGAATTTAAGCTTTTCCAGGGCTCTCTGAACATTAAAACACAGTCGTAAGCCTGTCTTCACCCTAAAACTACATTCTGGGGTTGCTGCAGGTATTAAATGAGTTACTGCATGTAAAATGCTTAGCTTTGCACCTGGCATCCTGTGGCACTCAGAAAATGTTAGCTTAAATATTGCTAAGGAGAGTTCTATAGCCTTGATAGGCACAGGTCATCGTGAGCTTAACCCAAGGGGAATGAGAAAGAATGACCACTGGCTGGAGTTTGGAACTGCATGAAAGACAAAAGAAAAATCTTTAACCACAGAACTTGATGCCAAGCTCTAATCACATAACAAAATTGGCCTCAGGGAGGACTCTGAAAAATGCGACAACAGAAAAACATTCAGTGTCATTTGAAGCCTGGCTATGAAAAGTGCCACTGGCTGGAGTTACAGACCAGCAGACCATTGATCCAGCCCTCAGGCCTTTGCTCTGCACTTGGCACCAACAAAAACCAGGCTCCTTCCTGAAGCATCCATTTTGCAGGAGCCCACACTACTCCCACTGCCTCACCCTGTGCTCACAGAAGGCCATAAGCCATCTGGGCCAATTCAGCTTGTCATTTCAGGAGAGAATGCATTAGGTCCTCCCCAAAACTCACTGGGTGGGAGAGTCATAAAACAAGAATTCAGGTGTCCCTGAAGCTCTGCACTCTTGTCATCAGGAATGATTTGCAGTCCATGGGTGAGGATTTATGGCCTCTGTTTTGCCATTAAGGAGATCAGAATTCCAAAAGGTGAGGCTCCTGTTCTCAACCCAGCCTCTGCTAGGCTTATGTCACCTTCTTCTGAGGCTTAATCAGCTTCATCCCTCACTCCAAAACAGAGCCATGAGTGAGCCATGCCGCTCCCACTGCCCTCACTCGTCTCTCCTTGTAGACACACCTGTGTGACCTTATGCAAGTTAGATAAGTTTCTGAGCCTGTTTCATCCTCTATGAAACAGGGATAATGATAAGAATGAAAGCTATTTCATTATTAGGCAGCTAAACTGGAGGTTAAATACCAGGTTCATTATAAGTAGTCAATACATGTAAGCTAATAATGTAACGTGTCACTGTTAGAAGTCTCCTCTAGGGTATCTATAACAACAACAAAAAATGATAGATGTTAAAATGGCCAAAGATTAGAAAAACCTGCCTTTCTACTACCTGTAAGACAAATATACAAGGAATCAATTAATATTTTCTGAACACTCACCATGTGCTAAACACCATACCCGACCCTATGTACATATAGAAATGTTAAGACCCAGAATCATCGCAGCTCTTAGCAAGCTTCTTACATACTTTAAAACAGAAGATACACACAACAATTAGGAAATAGGATGGTAATATACAGGGAGGTGTGGCAATGAGATGTGCACCATGATGTCCAGTGCCCAGGAGTAAAAAGAGAAAGGCAGCACTTGGATCTGCAGAGGTTAAAGGACAATCATTTGGAGGCCAATTCATGCCCTGAATACCCCCAGGCTGAAGAATCACAACTTGTGGCTATGACCTTGCTGGATGGCACCTGTGACTTCCATGTCCTCTGAAGCACAGTATCTCCATGGCCATCACTGCTTAGTGACATTCTCTGTGCAGTTCTGCTTTCTTTTCTGCCACCACATAGTCAAAGACGTCAGGGGCGGATTATCCCCAGACCTGGGGCTTCAAACATTCTCTGGTATAAAGAACTTTATACTGTATCAATGTAACCCAAATGTTCCAGCCCGCACTAGCCTCTGGGTATGAATGAGGTTCCATTAATAAAAACGTCCCAATGACAGTGCCATTCAGCTCCAATCTGCTGACTTAAGATTTCAGTCCTCCCACCCTAATCCTCAAGCCTCCACAGATATATCTAGGCATCCTCAGATTGGTAAATATCACATGTGTCCTCCACTATTTGCAGCCCAGCCAGGAGTTCTGGTCCGCCCCTGCTTCTCTGTCCTCAGCTGTTTCTTTCTGGTGCTTCCCTGAGCCCTGCAAGTCTAATCCACCTCCCCAACCCCATTGTGATTGTAGCAAACAGGCAGGTGCAGGGGACAAGGAATAGTGCAGTAGGGAGAACCCATTTGTACCCACTGCCCTCTGCCCCAGGTTGAGGCTGTCTTTAATGTAACTCCTTCAACTTCTGTTCCATGTCCTGGGGTCAGGTAAGGGACTGAAGCCTCACTACCATCTTTCCCTTTTCAATTCCTACTCCCTCTTGCCAGGCTTCTCCTCCAGCCAAAACATCCCACACCTCATTTATTTATTTTTTTTTCTTTTTTTTTTTTTATTGCATTTTAGGTTTTGGGGTACATGTGAAAAACATGCAAGGTTGTTGCATAGGTGCATACTTGGCAGTGTGATTTGCTGCCTTCCTCCCCTTCACCCATATCTGGCATTTCTCCCCATGCTATCCCTCCCCAACTCCCCACCCCCCCGCTGTCCCCCCCACTCCCCCACAACAGACCCCCGTGTATAGTGCTCCCCTCCCTGTGTCCATGTGTTCTCCTTGTTCAACACCCGCCTATGAGTGAGAACATGTGGCCACACCTCATTTATATCAGTTAATAAAAATACACAAATATAACAGTCTCTAGTTCACTGTCTCCACAAGAGCGATCCTGTCTGCCCCAAGTTAATAATAACTATAACAATAGTAATAGCAGCAGTAAATGACATTTGCTGCAATGTTCTTAGGCACTTTTCAGATACCATTTTAACTTTCACTACAACCTGTAGAATAGGTTTGTCCCATGTGATAGAATAAACTGAAGATCAGAAAGTTAAGCAGCAGGTTCAAGTTTACATCACAGGTAAGAGGTAGTTCCAGGTTTCAGATCAAGATCATTGACTTTCATATATATATATATTTTTAATTGCACCTTAGGTTCTGGGGTACATGTACAGGACATGCAGGATTGTTGCATAGGTACATACATGGCAATGTGGTTTGCTGCCTCCATCCCCCCGTCACCTATATCTGGCATTTCTCTCCATGTTATCCCTCCCCAACCTCCCTACCCCTGCACTGTCCCTCCCCTTTCCCCCCCAACAGACCCCAGTGTGTGATGCTCTCCTCCCTGTGTCCATGTGTTCTCATTGTTCAAAATCCACCTATGAGGGAGAACATGTGGTGTTTGATTTTCTGTTCTTGTGTCAGTTTTCTGAGAATGATGGTTTCCAGATTCATCCATGTCCCTACAAAGGACACGAACTCATCGTTTTTTATGGCTGCATAGTATTCCAACTCTTAACCACCCTATCTCACTGCCTTTCCTTCAGTGCACTGCAGCCCAGACAACAGGCATTGCAAGTATACCTGAATCAGCCACAGGGCTCTTGGATCTCCTCCTTGGAGCCATGGAAAGGGCAAGGTCCCAGCTTGAGCTTTGTCACTGTGATCCTCGGTTAGATCACTCCCCTTCTCTCTGCGTCCATTTCCTCACCTGACAGTGGAAGTTGAATTGCAGATCTATCAAATCCTTTCCAGTCTGGATCTTAAGGATATCTATTTCTGGGAATCTGTCCCAGCAGCCAGGCTCCAGAGCCCTAAATTTTCAATCTGCTGAGCTTTGGTCTCTCTTTCCTAGACTTAGGGGAATGGTTTAGGTTTTAGAGTTTCTTGTGTTCGCAGGGTATTATGTGCCTAAGCCAAAGCCACAAAACATAATCATGAGCATAAAATAGCATGAGGAAGGAAACACCAAGGCCTGCAGAGCGGTGGTGAGCTCTCACCATGACAGTAGCAATCATTGTCATCATCATCATAAACGAAGCTTGTATTTAGTGAGTACTTACTAAGTACAAGGCCCTGAGCTCAGTTCCTTACATAGGTCATATCACCAATCCTTTCAACAGCCCTCTGAGGCAAAAGCACGTATTGCCTTCAACTGTCAGATGAAGAAACAGAGGCTCCGAGAGGTTAAGTAATTTGCCCAAGGTCACACAGGTTGTAAGCAGGGAAACCAGGATTCAAAGCCTCTCTCAATTCCTGTGCTTTGAATCTCATTCCCTTGGGCATTCCTCTCTCACCCTGGGTTAGCAACACAGCACCAAGCATTCTGGGCCTGGCATTTGAGCTTTCTGAAGGACAGCCCAGGTCAACTCATCATCATCCTGTGTGGAATGGGGAGTTTCACAAGATAACTCATCCTTCTGACAAATCCCCTTTACTCTAGTTGCCTGAAACTCTTTTTATAAAATCCAGATACTTGAGAAATTGAGCCTTCAGCATCCTCTCTCTCCTCTGTTTCCCCTTTCACCTGCTCCCCCATGGCATCAAGTTGACTAGAAACCTCTCTGCTGTTTATTTACCTCTTAATAAGCCCTATCTCCTCTCAGAAAGCCGTTTAGCACTGCACCACTTAATTTTCCTCATGGCAGAATCTGCCAGATGGAGCCTTCATCCCAAGCTACGTTGATTTGTCTTATTTTAAACAACAGCAAACATCGCATAAAACTAAAATAGCAGTCGGTTCCCAGGTGTGGACTCACTAGCAGGGGGACAATCCAGGACGTGTGGATGTGGGCAACGGGGGCAGCTGTCCCAAACAGGCCGGATTAATGAAAGATTGACTTCTGCAGGCAGCTCCTGGCCAGCTGCTGGTCTTACCTGGGGTTCGCTCCATGCAGGAGCATCAGTCATCACCTCCCCTGACTGAACCCCCTTGGGCTGTGCATTCCTGACTTTTCCACAGACATGGTTCTGACAGTAGAGGAGACAAAGTGGACTCTAGAGAATCAAGAGACCAACATAAAGTAGCACAGTGCAAGAAGGAAATATCCCTGATCTTATTTTTTAATCCCTAAAATTCCTACAAAATGTGCCTCTGATCCCATAACATAACTATGCTTAGTTACTATCAATAACATTCTTCAAATTTCATACCAGCCAGACCATTAACCTATGTTTCTCCTAAATTTTTTTTTAAATGAACACCCCCAAAGTCATATTGATCCCATAGCTTTATTATTCCTAGATGCCCACCAGGGTATTCTGGAAGCACGTGTGCTTGTGTTTGAGAAGCTCAACCCTGGGACTGGGCAGTCTCTGTCTTGGGGAAGGCAAACCTACAGCAGTGACTGAGAATGTTCCTTCACCACTGCGTGCTGTCCTAAGGAAGAGAGGATTATGTCTAAAGGAAAGTCAGGCAATCATTACCAGCACAGCAGTGACCTCCTTGGGATCCAGCAAGTAAACGTAAAGAAGACAGAGACTAGTCTGACTTACTGCTTGTGGGTGGCTCCCTTGATACTTACATCATGACAGGACTTGGCAGGGCAGTATTCCAGCCCAGCTCACAGAAGTGACAGCTCAGAAAAACACATATGCCATAAGCTCCTCTCCGTAGCACTCCATCTTCCAGTACCTTTATAACCCACATCCTAGAATAAGCAGTACAGTCCTTTATTATAAAGGGGAAGAATGAGATTGAGTGTTCATGGGTGGAGGTGCATTGGCCTTGCCTTTGATATGCTCTGTATGCAGATTCTGGACAACTAGCATTTGCCAAAACCTTCAAAACCAGTGTGCTCTGGGAGAGTTGGTGATCAGGAGATTGCTCAGAAGGAAAGTTGTTCTCCCTGATTCCAATGTCAAATACTAGGTAGACTGCTGAGATTATTGCAATCAACTGATAAGCCACTTCCCCAAAGGTGTTATCCAGTAGGACATGGTAGGCAAAGGAGGGGAAAAAAGAGGAAGACAAGACAGAATGAGTGATAAATTCTTTGTTCCTTGGGGCAATTTTGCTATACTATTTAAGGATTTTTTAGAGCACTCTCAAAAAGAAAAGAAAAAAAAACCAGTCTTTCCTCTATAAGATTCTTTTCTCACAGAGAATATGGACCATGCCAATGTCTGTAAGCAGCCTTATACATGGAAATTTAACAGGTTTTCCCAGGGCTACTTTGAAGAAAAAATATCATCCCCTGAGTCAGCAGAGAGGCCATGAAGTGTTTGACTGTTATAATGGCACTCTTGGTGAAGGTTTCCACCCTAAGTATACAAATAAACAACCAAATTTTAAATAATCAAATGTATTTCCAAAATGACACAGGGAAACAAATCTGGGGTGACTGCCCCTATTCTTCATAGAAAATAAAAGTGAGGGCTGGGGGGAGATGGGGATGGTTAACGGGCATTAAAAACACAAAACAAAATAGAAAGAATGATTAAAACCTAGTCTGTGATAGCACAACAGGGTGACGATAGTCAATAATAATTCAATCATTTATTTTTAAATACCTAAGTGAATATAATTGTATTGTTTTTAACACAAAGGATAAATGCTTGAGGGAATAGATACCCTGTTTTCTATGATGTAATTATTACACATTGCATGCCTGTATGAAAGTATCTCATGTACCTTGTAAATATATATACCTACTATGTACCCACAAACATTTTAAGGAAAAGAAAAGTGATATGAGTGAGTGGAAGCACAGAATGAGCTGATCAGTTGAGAAAGATGCTTGGAAACCTGTTATGTGCTTTGGCATGTAAGGGGAAATTATTACTAAAATTCCACAGACACATCGCCCCCAAAATCCTCAGAAGTGGTCTCAATAGTCATTTGGTTGACATTTAACCACGTCTGCTGCACTGAGCTCCCAGAGCCACGGAGCACTTCTGCAGAACCCTCTGGTTCTTTCGAGTTACCAAGTTGCTCCCCAATTCTAATGCTGTTCATTTTACAGACCTGGCCTTCCACATGGAAGCACCTTTATTTCAGGTGGCTGGGGAAGTCTTCTGAGATCTTTTATGACCAGGAAGATTGGATCCTAGGGAGACTTGTCTGAGGTTCTCCAGAGGGCCTCCAGAAAGGGAGGAAGACACCAAAACCCTCTTCCTCCTTAGGGACTTTTGTGACGTCAAAGGAGAAAACGGCAATTCTAATTACGACTCTTTCTCTGTGGAAGAGTGGACTTGTCATGCCCAGAGCAGCTCAGATTCCAGCAGAAACAAACAATAACATAGCCAGAGGGGCTCAGCATCAGTGGAGAAGCCCGGCAAAGGAAAGCCTGCCTCTCCAGATCTGGCTGCCTTCAGAGGCACCCAGCTCCAAGCCAGCTGGGCTCAGTTAGAAAGGCCACATGTGGGATATTAGTTTGGTTTCAACTCCCACATTTAAAGCGGGACATTTCCAAATGCAGACAGATGAGCCCACACCTCCGGAACAGATCTTGAAACTGTGTCACACGAGGAATAATTGAGGGCACCTGGAAAGTTAAATTTGGCTTGGCATGCCCAAAAGTCTTCATGGGACACCTGATGAATGCCTTAAAATATTTAAAGAATGGTGGAAGATGGAATAGACTGTATTACCTGGAAGAGCAGAACTGTTTAAATATTTAGTTAGGCAGAAGGAAGACTTTCTGAAATGAGAGCTCTTTGAAAATAGCACACGGACAAGAGCGGTGTCTCATGCCTGTAATCCCAGCACTTTGGGAGGCCGAGGCAGGAGGATCACCTGAGGTCAGGAGTTTGAGACCGGCCTGGCCAATATGGTGAAATGCCATCTTTACTAAAAATACAAAAATTAGCCAGACATGGTGGTAGGTGCCTGTAATCCCAGCTACTCAGGAGACTGAGGAAGGAGAATGGCTTGACCCAGGGAGGCAGAGGTTGCAGTGAGCCAAGATCACGCCAGTGCACTCCAGCCTGGGCAACAGAGCAAGACTCCATCTCAAAAAAATAAAAATTAAAAAATAAAATAAAAATAGAATGCTTTGCTTTGAGAAGTGGGGAGTTCTTAGCTAGAGGTGGGAAGGCTGAGGCTGTGGTACCACCTGCAGGGAGGTAGGATACCCAAGCAGTAAAAACTCTGGGCTTTGGGCTGGACCCAGGCTCAGGTTCCAGCTCTGTTTTTGTGAGACTTTGAAAAATTTCTTTTTGACCCCCAATTACCTCATTTGTGAAATTGGTATAATAATATCTACTCCTGTGGGTTATTACGCAACTAAATGAAATGTTAATTAATACGAGTGCTTGGCAGGTAAGAAATGCTCAATTTGTCATTGTTACTTCCACTATTATTATCTTAGTTTGATAAATTGGATGAGAACATAAAATAATTCACTCTGATTTCCTCAGATTTCTTCGACCCTCTAATTCTCCAGTTACTGTGAAGTCTCATTCCATCAAAGCCCCTGGTAGCATCTTCCCAATTCCCTGACTGCCCAGAGTATTCTGTTTCAGTGTGGCTCTGGATCTTCCTCGACAATGGCAGATATCCTCGCCTTTCCTATTATCACTCTCCTTATAATCAAAAACAATCTTTCCCACATCCCAGTTCCTTGGACCACTGTTTTCTTTGGTAATAACTGGCTATTCTGGTAAATAGTGGATATTAAGAGTAGTACCACATTAATATGACAATCTAGTGACCGTCTCCTTTAACATTTTTCTCTTGCAAGGAAGCAAGGGCTGAACACAGGACCTGATCAAGAACTGGCAGTCGAGAAAAATTCTAAATGTTCGTGAGGACAGATCTTTACGAATGAGATTCTGTAGATTATGTTTGCCTGTTCTGGAGAGATCATGAGGTGGTCATTCAGGAGCAGGGTAGAATACAAGGCACTCTCATGACAGGCTGGCTTGGGGGACATTTAGGTGCCGGTGGGGCCTTCCTTTGTTCTCCCATTAATTTTCTGAGGAAACTTAAAGCTGACTCAGACCCCTGTCTTTCTCCCACCCAAGAAAAGAGCAGACCTACGTGCAGAAGCACTGGAAGGATGTCCGCGTGGGAGACTTCATCCAAATGCGATGCAATGAGATTGTCCCAGCAGACATACTCCTCCTTTTCTCCTCGGACCCCAGCGGGATATGCCATCTGGAAACTGCCAGCTTGGATGGAGAGACGAACCTCAAACAAAGACATGTCGTGAAGGGCTTCTCACAGCAGGTAGGGCTCATTCTAAGATCTTCAATGGTAAAGTCAAAGAGAGGAAGCAAGCCTACCCTACTGGAAAATTGAACTAAACCTAGTGGGTAGAGGGGAAAGTACTGGATGCCTCCTTTTCCCTAGCACTTTAGATACACTAAATCTTCCCAGCAGCCCTCTGAGATGGATCTGATCTGCATTTCACAGATGAGGAAACAGAAGCTTAGGAAAGTTAAATAACTTGCTGAAGGCCTCAGGGTTTCTAAATGGAGATCCACTCTGTTCAACTGAGTAAACTATACTCTCTGCTCTAAACTGAGGGATCTAATATCTGTTCCATCATCCCCAGGACCAATTCCTTTTCTGTGCTCATCCAATCCCGACTCACTCTGCCCAGCTCAGCCCTAGGAATCTCTCCTGGCACGAATCCTATTCCTCCTTCTACCCCTCCTAAACTGCAGCAAGATATTATTAACTACATTTCCATTTGTGTATTCCTGAACTTCTCAACAGTGCTTAAGCCTCCTTGAGGGCAGGGAGAGATCATTGATACTTTTTTTTTTTTTAAGAGACTGGGTCTTCACTGGATGCATTGGCTCAAGCCTGTAATTCCAACACTTTGGGAGGCTAAGGCAGGCAGATCACTTGAGGTCAGGAGTTCAAGACCAGCGTGGCCAACATGGTGAAGCCCTGTCTCTACTAAAAATTAAAAAATTAGCCGGGTGTGGTGGCAGGCACCTGTAGTACCAGCTACTTGGGAGGCTGAGGCAGTAGAATTGCTTGCACCCAGGAGGTGGAGGGTGTAGTGAGCCAAGATCGCATCACTGCACTCCAGCCTGGGCAATAAAGTAAGACTCCAACTCAAAAAAAAAAAAAAAAAAAAAAAAAAGAGAGAGAAACTGGCTCTCTGTCATTCAGACTGAAGTGCAGTGGCATTGACACTTTTGTTTAATACTCACCCTTAAATGGTACCTTGGACATTGTGAAAAAATCATTATTGTTTGATGGGTAAAAGCTCAGGCTCTGGGGTCTGACGGAGATGGGTTCCAAGCCCAGGTCCCACCCCTCATCAGCTGTCTCACCTTAGGCAAGTTACTAGCCTCTAACACCTTGGTTCCCTCATCTGGAAAATGGGGACAAAGATAGTTCCCTTTCCATAGGATAGTTTTGGAGACTAACTGGTAGGTACGTGACTTACTTAGCAAGAAGACAGGCACATAGTAAAAGACCCGGGAACAGTTGTTATTAATATCAATGCTTTCATAGGCAATATGTGTTGACTGACTGAAGCCGGGTGTGATATTTGAATTTGCAATTAAAATTCTCCTTGTGGGAGTTGATTTCCAATATGGTCCCTTTCTTTAACCAGGGAAAGGAGTACAATTTTATCACTTTTCTTCCTTCTGCCAGCCTTTAGCTGGGGAGAAATTGAATGAGTCAGAGGATTTGAGAGAAAGAAGGCAAATGACTTATTCCTCAGAGATTCTCATGAGCTAGAGCTCGGTTTTCTGGATTCAAACTTCTCAAAATAAGTCTTTAAGTTCTAGGAGCAAGGGTCATTGTACCTTGCTTTGCCTCTCTCCAAACACCTGATAAACAGTTCTCATAAAACGCTTTTTGTGTGATTGAACTGGTCCTCAGAAGCCTGTTCTCTCATGCATATCATGGGGATAATAATAGCCATCCCATGGTTTTGCTGTGAAATTCAAATGGTATGAGGAAAGTAAAGAACAAAATAAAGAGTTTGCAACCCAAGAGATTCACAATAAATGGGAACCATTGCTGCTACTGAGGCTGCAGTTGCCCCCGCTGGAAATGGAAACCACCACTCCCCACTGTAGACCAGCAAGCCCACTGATCTCCAGGCTGAGTTCACTGAGCAAGGGCCCTGTCTCCAAGTTTTCTCACCCTTTGCTTATTACCGCCACATTTGCTGAATCACCCTAGTGTTTGCAAAAAGGCAGGGTGAGATCTGGTCAAAGTTCACCAAGTCATTCTAGACAAGCAATAACAATCCGTTTCTGGGCTCAGAGCTCTGTAGCCTGACCTTTTGTCCAGAGCCTTTCAAATCTCTTCAACAGTAACAATAAGAAATGGCGTGAAATATTACACACAGACACACACACACTCACACACATGCACGTGTGTATATGCATGTGGGTGAGTATGTAAGAATGACGCCTTAGCCTTACCACATGCAAAGCATTCTGAGATGTTTCTATGCGATTCTACCTTTCTGTTTTTCTCGAGACAGGGTCCCACTCTGTCACCCAAGCTGGAGTACAGTGGCACAATCTCGGCTCAGTGCAATCTATGCCTCCCGGGTTCAAGCGATTCTTCTGCCTCAGCCTCCCAAGTAGCTGGGACTACAGGCACGCACTACCATGCCTAGCTAATTTTTTGTATTTTTAGTAGAGTCAGGGTTTTTGCCATGTTGGCCAGGCTGGTCTCGAACCCCTGACCTCAAGTGATCCACCCACCTTGGCCTCCCAAAGTGCTAGGATTACTGGCATGAGCCACAACACCCGGCCTATTCTACCTTTCATTTTTTTTTAAGTTCTAGGAGCAGTGAAATCTATAAATCTCCCCTTTAGCCTCCCTCCCCCAACAATTCTGAATCTTTCTTAGTCTCTCTTGGGCAGTCATTTCAGTGTTGTTTCATTTCAACCAGTGACTTTTCTTTTTGTCTTTGGCAGCTGTTCCCAAGCTGTTTTTTTTTTTTTTGCATATTAATTAGTCAGATAGTTTGGGATTTAGCTGGAATGAAGAGTCAGGCAAAAGGGTCATTCACACTCCAGTGCTATAGACGAGCCAATTTAATAAGTCTCTCCAACTCTAACCCTCAGTTCTCACAGAGCACTTGCTGAGATGATTTACCAAAACAAAAACAGAGAGAGAGAGAGGTAAATTCCTATGCGAAAGGAAGGAGATTATTTGAGCTTGAAGGTTTCCAGAGTTCTCTGTTCTGTCTCAGTTCTTGATTCTCCCCCTTCCTTTGCTCAAGATGCTTTTTACATTTTAGTAATAGTAGACTTTTATTGATTCCAAACTAAGGGCTTTGCATGATTACGTCATTTATCCTCAAAACAACCCAATGAGATAGACACTATTATATTATTGTCTCCATTTTATATATAAGGAATCTGGGGCATACAGAGGTCCCGTCACTTGCCCAAGGTCACTGAGCAGGGAAGTGTTGGAGCAGGATTCAAAGCCATGTTTGTCCAGAGCCTCAGTTTTTAAGGCTCAGTAGCTCATCTCCCTGGCCCTTTAATTGTTACCTTGAGTTCACTCAGCAATGCTTAGTTGAAAGTACACATTTATTGTTGCCAAGATTCTTTCCACATACAGATAGCAGGTGGCAGGGATAATGAAAATGGGCTCAGCCTGCTCCCTGCGGGGAGACATCTTAGCTGCTCTTTGCGACCTTGCTTCTCCCTTATACTTTTAAGGCAGAAAGATTTCTGAATATGGATAGAACTTGCTTCTGGCTAACTCTATACCATAGGATTTCCCTAATGTATCGAGCAAACATGTTGACGAGAATTGCAAGAAAAATAAATGTTGCAAGGCCAAGTAATATCAGAAGACAATAGGTTACAAGCTTTCAAATATTGTGTTCCGTAGAACTTCTCTGATACTTTAATAAGCCCCAATAAGAAGGACAGGTGCTATGATGTAGCGTTTCTAAACATTTAAGCATAAGAAACTTTTATCCCAAGAAACATATCTCAGAGCTATTACAGGAGGGGTGGAATACAACTAAGGGATTTGCTTCAAGTGCATTACAGGTGTTGAGGGTGTATCATAATCATCACAGGGGAAGTTTTAAAAATATACACGCATCCTTCTGTATCACCACCAGCAAATTATGATTCACTAGGATTGAGTAGGGCCTTGAGTGTGCATATTTAAAAAAATTTTCTCCCAAATGATCTTGAATAAACCTATCACCACCTCTTTGAAAACCTGTACAACAAAGAAAAGGCACCATCTCCAGTGCTTCCAAAAAAAAAAAAAAAAAAAAAAAAAAAAAAAAAAACGCTTATCCTAATAATGGGAACAAAACTACCATCTAGGTTCTTCTTACTATATACCGGTTCTTTTACACGCATTGCCTATTTTAAGCCTTAGACCACCATGGGAAGTAGGCATTACTATCCCTATTTTACACATGAAAACTCTGAGGCACAGAAAGAGCAAATCACACTAATCATCTCAGAGATTTTGAACGCCTACAAACGTGGTTTGTTTGGAAATTTAATGTCTTATGTAATAAGCATTAATGGCTTTTGATAGTGTATTCTCTCTCTAAATCCCTACTGTCTTTGAGACCCTCACCTTGCCAAAGGGTTTTTTACTAACCACAGAGATTACTAGAAACATCTCACCCACACATATACACACTCCTTTTTACCGTCTTCTAGATGATGAGAATTACTACATTCTGGTAATTCAAAATCAGTAAGACATACTTTGTCCCAGCTCTCATCATAGAGCAGCATTTCTCAGAATCTGCTAAGCACTTCTCCCAAGAGACAGTTCATGAACAACCCATGGTCTGTGGTCAAGTCAGATTAGGAAGCTTGTGTCCTGTGGACCCTCCTTGTAGGTTCCAATGTTCATTACCATGTGAACATCTCTGAGAAAGCCTGGAGTCAACAGACCTGTTAAACTTTCTTTAGCCCTGAGTTCTCCAAATTTATATAACCTAAGAATCATTTTTCAGAACAAATATTATTAACATTCCTATGGAACTTTTCAGAAAATATTAGCCTGAATTGTGGTACAGATATAGTCACAACAGGTGAAGAGTAACAGAGAAGTTGACAATCCTCGTGGCTTAAACAGTCCATTCTTCCCTTTCCTGTTTAGGTTCAAATGAAATTATAAACATTAAAGAACTTCTTAAAAGAGTCTTTCTCCCATGACATTGCAGATTATCCTCAAGGTTGCCAAAGAGTTGGTTTCAAATCCTTTTCTCAGAATTATTCTTGGACTAAATCAACTTTTTTTTTCAATTGGAACTTTTATCCCAATGGGCTGTCTTTGAGTTTATAAAATTACTGACCTATTTTTGAGATATTCACTCTCACTTCCCATTGTTAGGAAAAGAAGAGAAAGAGGAGAAATTCAAAATTAGGATTATTCTGAAAACCTGTCCAGCTGACAAGAGGACTTTATTAGAGAATTCAAATGTATAGTTTTCTCTTTGGATACCTGAAACTTCTTCTGTAAAAGAGTTTTAACCTAGGGATTTAACACCTGGAAAGGAGTGTATAGCATTCATTTCAAATAAATGTAATGGTTACCAAAGCCCAAGGAATCAGAAATGAATGTTTCAATTAGTGTTTCAGATCAAACATGTCCCTGGCTATTTTCCAAATCATTGAGGCCTAAATCCCACTGAAGCATGGGTCAGATCATTCCCCAGTGCCAACAGGGAACTTGCTATGCCAAGTACATTCTGTGGACTAGCCACTTCAGTAAGCATCACTGAGAGCTTGTCAAAAATGCAGAATCTCAGGCCCCACCCCAGACTAAACCAGAATCTTCAGTTTAACAGGATCTTCGGGAGAGTCATGTGCACATGAAAGTTTGAAAGGCTCTGGCCCAGAGCATCATTAATCAATGTAATAATTATACATACCTGTTTGTTTCTCAGGTTAAAAATTCTCCATTGAGTCTCTCTTTTGACTAGCTTGTATGCCACCAATGATAGTGCTTTTAAGCCATTTACTCAGTTACGAATAGCTGCTGTAGCTTGGATCCTTTGGAGTGAAAGTATGTATTGATTTTAAGGTACTTAGACAAAGGAGCATTTTGCCAACAAAGAGTTGAGATCCAGTAGGGAAAAATTTATTACCATCCCAGTTCAGTGATGCCAAACCTCAGTTAATGCAAAAGTTTAGCTGCCTGTCTTCTAACCTTGCCTGCCCTTGAGAACCAGAGAAAGGTCCTCTTTCCTGCTGGATTTTCAATGGGACCTGTCCCTGACAGGCTTTTCCAAATTTCCTTTAAGTACAAAACTTAGTGCTTTTTACCTGTTGATCAGTGCTTAAATGTTGAGCACAGATCATACTTACTTTTTTTTTTTTTAATTTCTTTATTTTACTTTAGGTGCATACTATATCTGGCATTTCTCCCCATGTTATCCCTCCCCACCCCCCCCACCCCCCCGCTGTCTAGGATTCTTTTAAAATATAACTTCATAATAGTATGTAATATCAAGAAGACATAACAGATAACTGGATTAAACACCTACTATGGCCATAGGCAGTTTTTCTAAGTGTTCTATATGTATTATTTCCTTCTACTCAAAGATAACCCTGTAAAATAGGTGCTTTTATTATTCCATTTAACAAAGCAGGCAAGAACAGTTAAGTAACCCTGTTCACTAGGTAGACCGAGCTCAGATCCAAACTCAGGCACAGTTCTTTGGTTGGTTTGTTTACTCTTTATCATGGAAATTTTTAAGAATATACAAAACCAGAGAGAACAATATGATACATTTCTATGGACCCATCACCTGATTTCAACAATCAGTTTATAACCAGTCTTTTTTTAATCTATACCTCATCCTCTACTCTCTGCAAATTATTTTGAAGCAGATCTTCAATATTTTATTTCACCCATAAATATTTTACTATGTATCTCTAAAGGACATGATTTTTAAAATATATGATCATATTATCATACCTAAAAATTAGCAATAATTTTTTGATATCAACTTTCAAATCAGTGATCAATATTTTTCATTTGTTTGAATCGGGATCGAAATAAGAACAAATATTGAGATTAGTTTCTTTAATCTCTTTTATTCTGTAAGTTCTCCACTTAGCTCTCTCTTTTTGATGCATATTTAGTTTTTGTTGCTTAAACCAGGTTGTTTGTCCTGTGTGGTTTCTTATAGTCTGTGCATTGTCTCCCTGTAGTACCATTTAACATGTTTTTCTAACCACTATATTCTTACAACATGGTAGTGCCTAAGTCAGATTCAGGTTAGATTTGGCCTTTGAGCATGCACATGTCAATGTTATGTCATAGGAACTGAGATGTGCTACCATCTCAAGGCACAAAACAGCTATCTTTTTTCATTGTTAATAGTCATTGATGATGGTTGTTTAGATTCATTAGTTCAATGGAATTTGAAAAAACTAGTAATATTCTAATTGGTTTATAAGGAAAAATGTCCCCTCATGAAGTATTGGGTCACTCCAAGGTGTCCTCTGTAGAGAAAATGGATGTCTTTGAGTCTTTCCTCTCATTTACATTTTCAAAATAACGAGTCGTTTGCCTAGCATCCTCCAAAGGTGTTCCGTGGGTTTTTCTTTTTTAGCATCAATATGAACTCATGGATTTAACCGTATCTGATGTATGTCAAATCAATGCACTAGTTGTCTTTCATTATTACCCCATCTCTAGGCAGTGGGAACCTCTTAAAAAAGAGAAGTGGCTTCTGAGTTCTTTTCACGTGATGTAGTGGTCTTGGTAGATCTGATTCCTTTTAATAGAAACCACAGTAAATATATCCTAGAGAAGTTTATTACTATTGAGTTCATTATTATTTCTACGTCATTTAAATAAACAAAACTAGAAAATTTTTAAGATTAAATACGTCAGGATTCATGCTGACACTTCAAATTCAAGAATAGAGGTTTTTACCCCACCTCATCAATATTAAATATGTAAATTTTTTCCCACATCAGGCAAAGTCCCTGTCCACTGTGTTACACCACCCCCTTTTGATATTTAACACTCACAGAAATTCTGTGAGGTTGAAATGGTAGGAACTAGCAACATTTTAGAGATGAGAAGATAACTTCAGACAGATCGAATTTGTCAAAATTATCCAGGTAATACAGTGTTGATCCCAAATTAGAACTCAGTTCTGATGTACCTGATTATTTTTCCCATTGCTGAAATTATTCTTACCTTTCTTTATATGTATTTTTATTTCTCAAATGAATATATTTTCATATGTATGAAAATTCTAAGGCTTTATAGATTTTAGGTTTAATTATTTATAATAATAATAACTTGATGGTGATGGGGCAACCCTATGAAAAACTGTTACTTTTATTTTCTATAGACTTCTGGGCTCCTTGTGGTGATCTCCTCCAGTCTTCTACTTGTGTGTGGGTGCACACTCTCCTCACACACCCATACAACATCCCCTCTTCCCAATGTCTAGCATTATTTGCACATTTCTATTAAAAGATATTTTTCCTTTAGAGCCTTACAAGAAAGCTCTGCTAGGTTGTGTGAAAGATGAATTTTTTTTATTGTTTGTTTGTTGTTGTTTTGGTTTTTTTTTGAGATGGAGTCTTGCACTGTCACCCGGGTTGGAGTGCAATGGCGCAGTCTTGGCTCACTGCAACCTCCACCTCCTGGGTTCAAGTGATTCTCCTGCTGCAGCCTCCTGAGTAGCTGGGATTACAGGCACCTACCACGACGCCTGGCTAATTTTTTGTATTTTTAGTAGAGACGGGGTTTCACTATGTTGACCAGGCTGTTCTCGAACTCCTGACCTCATGATTCACCCGCCTCGTCCTCCCAAAGTGCTGGGATTACAGACGTGAGCCACCGTGCCGGCCAGAAAACTGAAATGTTAATGGATGATATCTTAAAGTTATGGATGATAATCTATGGGATTAATGAATTATATCTTAAAGTTTTTCTCCTTCCCACCAACTCCGTTACCCAAGACAACATATTTACATTTTAGTATTGGCCTTCACTGCCTTAGCCTATTGTTGGTATTTAAGGCCAATGTGGGAAATATTTGATATCTCAAATGAAAACCATGCCAATCTAATATGGTATATGGCTTAGTTAAGACTCTTGGTTACATATAACAGAACTGTAATTCAAAATAGTGTGGACAAAAAGTTAATTAGAAAAATATGGGTGAGTTGGGCCTTAGGTGCATGTGGAATGAAGAATTCAGAATCCATCAGTACAATGTCCACCCGTTGTCTATGTTTATTGCGATGTGTTTGACTTCACTCTTTCAAACCAACTTCCTTTGTGTGGAATGAAATGTAGTACCAGTCATATTTGTGCTTTATAGCTTAACCCCCAGAGAGGGCCTAGCAACCTTCCCCGATGTCTAGGTTGAAAAGCATCCTGGGGGAGTGGACTGCTGGCCTGGCTGATATCATGTACCCATTCCTAGACAAATTAACTCTGGCCAGAAGCAAAGGACTAAGTGATAGGCATCCTCCACTTGAACCCCATGTTTGAAACTGGTCTGTAGGGTGGGAGAGTTCTGAACAGCAGAGTAATAAATATGCATTATATCTATGACTCATCTGAAGTATATAAGCCTAGTTTACCTGTGACCATGGTCATTCATCCTAAAGGAGGGGGCTTAATACCCTCTGTCTCTCTCCTAGAGTCCCTAGTGTTATCCCTCTTCCCAAAATGCCCTTCCCTGTCTGACCTCTCTCTGGCCTAGGCAACACTCTAGCCCATGTCCCACAGGTAATCACTCCTTTCTCTGTGCTCCCATGGACTTTGCTCTTGCCACTCTCAACTACTGTAGTTCATTCAATAAATTTATTTACTCAGTCAACATCTGACAAGGTCCTCCTGTTACCAAACACTGTACTAGGATCTTTGTTATTGTGGTTTATCAGCAGAGGTGACACATTGTGATCATATCTTCCATGAACAACTTAATATAGTTTCTTGAACTGAAATTTATACTCTCTTCTTTGTGAATTCTTTTGCCAAAACATGAAGCATGAAACTTTGGATCTCATATCATCTTCTTGTGTTTCAATTATCCACAGCAAGAAAAGCTTTGTACAGAAAAGGTTTGTCTGTGCAATACTCCCTTAAGTCGCCACTGGCCATCTGGTGGCACCTGCTCATATTTTAGGCATCAGACCACTCACACATTCATTCATCAAATATTTATTAAAAGCCTTCTATGTGCTGAATGCTGTAGCATGCTCTGGGGGCCCAGGAATAAACAAGAGAGATACAGGGTGTGACTGCATGCTCTTACAGGGAATTACACAGACAGTTGTTAACAATTCTGCCAACCATTAGTTCCTTTTAGAAATGACAGAAGAAATCATCCTATCTGTATTTGCTTGGCATGCCAAGTCCATGCCCTGTATGTTCGGGAAATGCCATAGCAAGATCTCAAGATTACTTTTAGTCAGCCCAACTGGGAAACAGAATATTTGTCCACTTGACCAAAAGGAACTCAAACTATAAAAACTCCTAAGACAGAGTCTTCGTCAGAGCGCTCCAGCCCAATCTGCCTGCTTTTGTGAGAGAATCAGTAGGGCAGGCAGGGACCTTTAGAGTGATTGAATATGCAAATGATTTCCTCATCCAGAGCCAGAGGAAAGTAACTGCCAGTCATCCTGAAAAGAACCTTCACCTACCAGGAAGCAGATAGGTTATCAAATGCTAGTAACTGTCATTAGTTTTCAGATAGGATTCTCAGAAATCAGAAGGTTGCTTAATTTGTATGCCAGGAAGAAAACCTCAGTCACCTAGCTCAGCAGCTGGGGTGTGAAGCACATTTGCTTTCACCATTTAGACAACTGATAACTTAAAATGAAAAAAACTTTAGTGTTCTTCCAAGGTTGTAGCATACCTCCCATGTAGCTTCCTTGGTCGGCATGGTTTGCCTACACTGTAACCCCTACTCCTTGGCACAGTCAGTAGAGCAGTCCACACAGGAGGGTCAATGCCGCCATTTTGTTATTCTCATCCCCAGGTAGTGGTGGTTCTCCTTGGTAGCCTTTTAGCCTAGGAATCATGTACAAACAGAATCCAAGAGCTTCACAAAAGTGTGGCAGTCAGAGATTTAACTCTTCTTTTTCATAAACATAATTGACTCTTGGTAAAAACTAAATACATAAATTATTTCTATGTTTGAGGAAAGAGTTTGGTTGGCTTCCATTTCTTCAGTCAACAAAATCTTTCTTGAATGATATTTCCTAATGAACATAGAGGGATTTCAAAGTGGTCTAAGATGTGCTTCTAATCCTGTAAGAACTATATGATTATGGGTTCCATTTAAAAAAAAAAAAAAAGACCATTTGTGACTATTAAAAAAAAAAAAGGTTGTTCTTTCAATATCCATTATTTAAGAAAATACAATAAAACCAAAAGCTACAGTGAATCTAGTGAATTTGTAAATGAAATTTCAATTTATTAATCTCAATAATTCCTTTAGAAATCTGAAAGATACTGGTACATGCATATGTGCGACTTATTTTTACTCTGTTTACAAACAGCATTTGGGAGCATATAAGGGATTTGTAGACAAGTTGCAGTAGCTTAATCTACCAACCAAGAACCACTGGCTTATCCAAACAGCTTGGTAACAGAAATTCCTTTGTAGTCTCCTTCTTTCTTTTCCTCTGTTGAGTCATTCCACTCAAGTCAAAGCCCCACAGTAGGAGAGTTTAGTGGGCAGGGCATCATGACTTACATTCCCATCACAGTTATAAACCAGAAATGAAAGGCAGTTTCCCACAAGGAAGTCAAAAGTTTACAGACAAAGGATGAAACAGAAGATGAGTAGCCAGAAAAAAAGCTATCCATTACAAACAATTTCAAAAGATCATTCATACATTTATTTAATCATGTGTATTGATGAATTCAATCATTAGTTGTGACTGATAAAAGGAAATGAGCCTAGGAAAGTAAAACTTGAGGCAAGCACAAGGAAAATGGCCTGTTCTAGCTAATGGAATAGATTCCAGCCTGAGATGGCAGGCTTGCTGTACATGGGAGACAGGTGAGCAAGGAGGACCTCAACCCCAGCAAGTGATTATGCCCTGGCACCAGGCCCAGTTTCCTTTGCTCTCAAAGATACCGCTGTTGACACACCTGAGCCAGACTGGGAACCTTGAGTTGTCTTACGGCACCAATCATTGATTTGTGTTAATCACCCCTTTCTTCCTTTGATTCTCTCTTACCTTCCCACATGACTGCTCTATCATGGATAGTTAATAAAAGCTTGAATGCAGGCATGAGTGAACAGGAGACTAGACTGGCCCAAGGTGGGATCGAGGACTCTGACTACATTTTCTTATTTGTTGAGTTAAAGGCTTCCCACACAAGAAGTAATCCTACTCCCATAAATTAAAGTTCAGACTGTGCCTGGGACTTTTTCTATTGTGTGAATCAGCCTTTACAGTGAGATCTGCTTTGTATCTACTCACCTATTACCTTTCAAAATACACACGGCCAACATCACCCTCTCGAGTACTAACCTTACCTCAACACATCTTTATGGTGTGCCTGCAAAAACAAGGTATTACAGGAGATGCCCCAGAGGAAGCTGACAGTCTGCCAGAGGATGCACAGATCTAGACAGAGGTGTTCAATGAAAACAGCAGCAGTGGTGGCAGCATATGAAAAGGAGCAATTCTGGTTAGCTGAGGTGGAACCATCTGTGGGGATTAGAGTGGACTCCATAGAGGGAGTAGCCAAAAAAATTCTTAAAGGCTAAAAAATAAAAATTTTCAAAAAAAAAATCTTCTGGGGAAGAAAATCCAAGATGGCCAAATAGGAACAGCTCTGGATTGCAGTCCCCAGTGAGAACACAAAGGGTGAGTGATCACCGCATTTCCAAACGAATTTTTACTGCCCACAGACCAGGAGATTCCTGAGTGGAAAAGTGCCATGAGTCTCCAGCATGGCTGTTTCAGCTGGTGCAGCAGGTCTCCACACAAAAACTCACACAAATCCAGGTGCCATTTCAACTGGTGACTGGAACACCTGGGAGACAGTCACCTGTTCAACTGAAAAAAAGGGGGCTGAAACAGGGAGCCAAATGATCTGGCTCAGCGGGTGCCACCTCCACAAAGACCAGCAATCTGAAACACTCTGGATTGAGAGTTTCACAGCAAGCACAGCTGGACCCGGGATGGTCCAGCTCTGTAGGAAGGGTGTCCACCATTACTGAGGCAGTACACCACTATAGACGCAGTTCGCCATTGCTGAGGCAGTCCACCATCACCAAGGCATTCTGCCATTACTGAAGCAGTCCACCATTACCAAAGCAGTCCGCCATTACTGAGGGAGTCCGTCATTACAGACACAGTCTGCCATTACTGAGGCACACCGCCATTACCAAGGCAGTTCTAACTATACCTCTATAAACAAAACCACAAGGAAGTTCTCACAGCAGCTGACCAGAGCCCATGGCAGCTCAGCAATGCCTCTGCTGACAGACTGTGAGTAGGCTACCGCCTCGCTAGGCAGGGCATCTCTGAAAAAATGCAGCAGCACATTAGGAACTTATAAATATAGCCCCACCCTCCCAGGACAGAGAAGCTGGGGAAAAAAGGCAGTTATGAGCTCCGCTGCAGCAGACTTAAATGTACCTGCCCAGCAACTCTGAATGGAACAACAGAGCTCACAGCTCAGCACTTGAGCTCCTATAAGGGACAGACTGTCTCCTCAGGCAGCTCCCTGACCCCCATATATCCAAAGAGATACCTCATAAAAGAGAGCTCAGGCTGACATCTGGCGCATATCCTTCTGGGACAAAGATAACAGAAGAAGAAACTGGCAGCAACACTTACTGTTCTGCAGCCACTGCAGGTAATCACCAGGCAAGGAGGGTCTGGAGTGGACCTCCAGCAGTCCTATAGCAGAGGAGCCTGTTAGAAGGAAAACTAAAAAACAGAAAGAAATAAATTCATCATCAACAAAAAGGACATCCACTCAGAGACCCCATCCGAAAGTCACCAACTGCAAAGACCACACGTAGATAAATCCACAAAGATGGGAAGAAACCAGCACAAAAATGATGAAAACACCCAAAACCAGAAGGCCTCTCCTCCTCCAAGGGATCATAACTCCTCACCAGCAAGGGAACAAGGCTGGATGGAGAATGAGTCTGATGAATTGACAGAAACAGGCTTCATAAAGTGGGTAATAACAAAGTACTCTGGGCTAAAAGAACATGTTCTAACCCAATGCAAAGAAATTAAGAACCTTGAAAAAAGGTTTGATGAAATACTAACAAGAATAAACAGAGAATAATATAAATGAATTGATGGAGCTGAAAAACACAACATAAGCACGTTTTGAAGCATACACAAGTTTCAATAGCCGAATTGACCAAGTAGAAAAAACGATAGTGGAGATTGAAGATCAACTCAATGAAATAAAATGAGAAGGCAAGATTAGAGAAAAAGAGTGAAAAAAAATGAACAAAGCCTCCAAGAAAAATGGGATTATGTGAAAAGACCTAATCTACATTTGATAGGTGTACCTGAATGTGATGGAGAGAATGAATCCAAGCTGGAAAATATTCTTCAGGATATCATCCAGGAAAACTTCCCTAGCCTAGCAAGACAGACAACGATTCAAGTCCAGGAAATGCAGAGAACACCACAAAGGTATTCCTCAAGAAGAGCAACCCCAAGGCACATAATCATCAGTTTCACCAGTGTTAAAATGAAGGAAAACATGCTAAGGGCAGCCAGAGAGAAAGGTCAGGTTACTCACAAAGGGAAGCCCATCAGACTCACAGCGGATCTCTGCAGAAACCCTACAAGCCAGAAGAGAGTGGGGGCCCATATTCAACATCCTTAAAGAAAAGAACTTTCAACCCAGAATTTCATATCCAGCCAAACTAAGCTTCATAAGCGAAGGAGAAATAAAATTATTTATGAACAAGCAATTGCTGAGAGATTTCATCACCACCAGGCCTGTCTTACAAGAGCTCCTGAAAGAAGCATTAAACATAGAAAGGAACAACCAGTACCAGCCACTCCAAAAAGTTACCAAATGGTAAAGAGCATCAACACAATGAAGAAACTGCATCAACTAACAGGCAAAACAACCAGCTAGCATCAATATGGCAGGATCAAATTCACACATAACAATATTAACCCTAAATGTAAATGGGCTAAATGCCCCAATCAAAAGACACAGACTGGCAAATTGGATAAAAAGTCAAGACCCATCGGTGTGCTGTATTCAGGAAACCCATCTCACATGCAAGGACACACATAGGCTCAAAATAAAGGGATGGAGGAAGATTTACCAAGCAAATGGAGAACAAAAAAAAAGCAGGAGTTATAATCCTAGTCCCTGATAAAATAGACTTTAAACCAACAAAGATCAAAAGAGACAAGGGCATTACATAATGGTAAAGGATCAATGCAACAAGAAGACCTAACAATCCTAAATATATATGCACCCAATACAGGAGCACCCAGATACATAAAGCAAGTTCTTAATGACCTACAAAGAGACTTAGATGACCACACAATAATAGTGGGAGACTTTAACACTCCACTGTCAATATTAGACAAATCAACAAGACAGAAAATTAACAAGGATATCCAGGACTTGAACTCAGATCTGGACCAAGCAAACCAAATAGACATTTACAGAACTCTCCACCCCAAATCTACAGAATAAACATTCTTCTCAGCACCACATCACACCTACTCCAAAATTGACCACATAACTAGAAGTAAAACACTCCTCAGCAAATGCAAAAGAATAGAAATCATAACAGTCTCTCAGACCACAGTGCAATCAAATTAGAGCTCAGGATTAAGAAACTAACATAACTCCAAACCACACAACTTCATGGAAACTGAACAATTGGCTCTTGAATGTTGACTGGATAAATAATGAAATGAAGGCAGAAATAAAGATCTTCTTCGAAACCAACGAGAACAAAGACACAACGTACCAGAATCTCTTGGATACATTTAAAGCAGTGTCTAGAGGAAAATTTATAGCAATAAATGCCCACATGAGAAGCAAGGAAAGATCTAAAATTGACATGCTATCATCAAAATGGAAAGAGCTAAAGGAGCAAGATCAAGAAAACTCAAAAGCTAGGAGAAAACAAGAAATAACTAAGATCAGAGCAGAACTGAAGGAGATAGAAACACACAAAAAAAAAACCTTCAAAAAATTAATAAATCCAGGATCTGGTTTTTTTGAAAAGATCAACAAAATAGACAGACCAGTAGCCAGATTAATAAAAAAGAGAGAAGAATCAAATAGATGCAATAAAAAATGATAAAGGGGATATCACCACCAATTCTACAGAAATACAAACCACCATCAGAGATTACTACAAACAACTCTATGCACATAAACCAGTAAACCTGGAAGAAATGGATAAATTCCTGGACACTTACACCCTCCCAAGCCTAAACCAGGAAGATGTTAAAACCCTGAATAGACCAATAACAAGGGCTGAAGTTGAGGCAGCAATTAATAGCCTACCAACCAAAAAAGCCCAGGTCCAGATGGGTTCACAGCCGAATTCTCCCAGACATACAAGGAGGAGCTGGTACCATTCCTTCTGAAACTATTACAAACAATCCAAAAAAAAGGGAATAATTCCCAAATCATTTTATGAGACAAACATCATCCTGATACCAAAACCCGTCAGAGACTCAACAAGAAAAGAAAACTTCAGGCCAATATCCATGATAAACACAGTTGCAAAAATCTTCAATAAAATACTGGCAAACTGATTGCAACAGTATATCAAAAAGCTTATCCATCACGATCAAGTAGGCTTCATCCCGGAGATGCAAGGCTGCTTCAACATACGGAAGTCTATAAATGTAATCCACCACATAAACAGAACCAAAGACAAAAACCACATGATTATCTCAATAGATGCAGAGAAGGCCTTCAACAAAATTCAACAGCCCTCTGTGCTAAAAACTCTCAATAAACTAGGTATCGATGGAACGTATCTCAAAATAATAAAAGCTATTTATGACAAACCCAGAGCCAATATCATACTGAATGGGCAAAAACTGGAAGCATTCCCTTTGAAATCTGCATTAGACAAGGATGCCCTCTCTCACTACTCCTATTCAATATAGTATTGGAAGTTCTAGCTAAAGCAATCACGCAAGAAAAAGAAATAAAGGGTATTCAATTAGGAAAGGAGGAAGTCAAATTGTCCCTATTTGCAGATGACATGATTGTATATTTACAAGACCCCATCGTCTCAGCCCAAAATCTCCTGAAACCGATAAGCAACATCAGCAAAGTCTCAGGATACAAAATCAATGTGCAGAAATCACAAGCATTCCTATACACCAATAACAGACTTAAAGAGAGCCAAATCAAGAACCAACTCCCATTTACATTTGCTACAAAGAGAATAAAATACCTAGGAATATGACTAACAAAGGATGTAAAGGATCTCTTCAAGGAGAACTAGAAACCACTGCTCAACAAAATAAGAGAGGACACAAACAGATGGAGAAACATTCCATGCTCATGGTTAGGAAGAATAAATATTGTGAAAATGGCCACACTGCCTAAAGTAATTTATAGATTCAATGCTATCCCCATCAAGCTACCTATGACCCTCTTCACAGAACTGGGAAAAAAAACCACCTTAAACTTCATATGGAACCAAAAGAGAGCCCACATAACCAAGTCAATTCTAAGCAGAAAGAACAAAGCTGGAGATATCATGCTACCTGACTTCAAACTATACTACAAGGCTACAGTAATGAAAACAACATGGCACTGGTACCAAAACAGAGATATAGACCACTGGAACTGAACAGAGGCCTCAGAGGCAATGCCACACATCTACAACCATCCAATCTTTGACAAACCTGACAAAAACAAGCAATGGGGAAAGGATTCCCTGCTTCATAAATGATGTTGGGAAAACTGACTAGCCATGTGCAGAAAGCAGAAACTGGACCCCTTCCTGACACCTTACACTAAAATTAACTCCAGATGGGTTAAAGACTTAAACATAAGACCTAACACCATAAAAACCCTAGAAGAAAACCTAGGCAAAGCCATTCAGGACATAGGCATAAGCAAGGACTTCCTAACTAAAACACCAAAAGCATTGGCAACAAAAGCCAAAATAGACAAATGGGATCTAATTAAACTCCAGAGCTTCCGCACATAAAAAGAAACAATCATTAGAGTGAACTGGCAACGAACAGAATGGGAAAAAAATTTTGCAATCTACCCATCTGACAAAGAGCTAATATCCAGACTCTACAAAGAACTAAAACAGATTTACAAGAAAAAAACAAACCCATTCAAAAGTGGGTGAAGGATATGAACAGACACTTTTCAAATATGAGGCCAACAAACATATGAAAAAATGCTCATCATCACTGGTCATTAGAGAAATGCAAATCAAAACCACATTGAGATACCATCTCATGCCAGTTAGAATGGCAATCAGTAAAAAATCTGGAGACAACAGATGCTGGAGAGGATGTGGAACACTTTTGAATAGGAACACTTTTACACTGTTGGTGGGAGTATAAATTAGCTCAACCATTGTGGAAGACAGTGTGGCCATTCCTCAAAGACCTAGAAATAGAAATTCCATTTGACCCAGCAATCCCATTATTGGGTATATATCCAAAGGATTATAAATCGTTCTACTATAAAGACACATGCACACGTATGTTCACTGCGACACTGTTTACAATAGCAAAGACCTGGAACCAACCCAACTGCCCATCAATGATAGACTGGACAGGGAAAATGTGGCACATATACACCATGGAATACTATGCAGCCATAAAAAATGATGAGTTCGTGTCCTTTGTAGGGACATGGATAAACCTGGAAACTATCATTCTCAGCAAACTGACACAAGAACAGAAAATCAAACATTGCATGTTCTCACTCATAGGCGAGTGTTGAACAATGAGAACACATGGACACAGGGAGGGGAGCATCACACACTAGGGTCTGTTGGGGGGACTAGGGGAGGGACAGCAGGTATTAGGTAGTTGGGGAGGGATAACATGGGGAGAAGTGTCAGATATAGGGGATGGGGATGGAGGCAGCAAACCACATTGCCATGTATGTACCTTTGCAACAATCCCATATGTTCTTCACGTGTACCCCAGAACCTAAAGTGCAATAAAATATATGTATTTTTTAAAAATGTCTTCTAGGCAAAATAGTGCCTTAACTTTAACCCGTACCCTTTGTAGGTACTTCATTTAAAGTGGAAATGTACTTGGAAGAGGTAACACATTGCATTACTTATTTGTTGTAATGTTTGTATATTTTCTATATATTAGAGAATGAATTCATTTATTAAATCGGGTCCTTCAGAGGAATTGGGTAGTGAATATAGAGAAATAGGGCCAAAAGGAGAGCTTAAATATTCGTCTTTCTTCTGTGCATCCAGATGTCACTGTGGTTAAGGAGCAGACTCTTAGAGAGTAAGTGATGCCAAGGTTAAAGCCTGTTTTTCTGCTTTGCTGGCTGGATGGCACTGGGGAAATCATGGATTCTCCCTAAGTCTCAATTCCTTTATCTGTAAAATAGGGATAATAATGGTAAATACCTGATAGAATTATTGTAAGAATCAAAGAAGATGGCATATATAAAATATTTAGTCGATTCTTAGTACACAACAAGCATTCAGTAAGTGCTACAGAATAACGACAGGAGAGAAGGAATAAAAGGTGATGATGATGGTGATGATGGTGATGACAACAACAGTGACTTTGGATTCTGACGACGTGAGTGGCAATCATGGCTCTACTGCTTACCAACCATGAGACAGTCACTTTAATTTAGTCTCCAACTGCACATCTGTCCAAACCTTTTAAGGCTTTGTGAGAACTGAATGACAGGTGCCTGGCACATAGTAAGTACTCCAGATAGGTAGGTCTGACCTAAGGAGCTGCTGAGACACACACTCTTCTCTGGAAAGGACTCGCCTTTTCCTGTGTCTTAATGGCTCCCTAGGCCTTTTGCTGGATAGCAAGACTTTCATCAAAGGGCAATGCCTTAGATAAAAGGCTGGGTCAAAAAGAAGTGGCCAGTTAGGCAAGCTTCACCCATAAGCTAAGAAAAATTGTAGGGTGGTGAGAGGACATTACCCCATCTCACGAGGGAATCAGAAACTGCTGAACAAGGTTAAAATAAGAACCCTGGCCCACAGCTATAATCCCAGCACTGTGGAAGGTTGAGGCAGGAGGATCACTTGAACTCAAGAGTTTGAGACCAGCTTAGGCAACATAGTAAGACCTCCATCTCTACAAAATATATCTATATACATACATATATATTTATATATGTACATATATATTATATATATATAATTTTATTTTATAAAATTAGTTGGGTCTGGTGGTGCACACCTGTAGTCCCAGCTACTCAGGAAGCTAAGGTGGGAAGACTGTTTGAACCTGGGAAGCTAAGGCTGTTGTGAGCTGTGATCACACCACTGTACTCCAGCCTGAGTAACAGAGTGAGACCCTGTCTCAAAAAAATTAATAAATAAATAAGAGCCCTGACAGGTTTGTAAGGCTGGGCAATTCTCTGTGTCTTGGGCTGGCCCAACAGCTGCCCTGGAGGGAAATACAGCAAATCCTTAAAAGCAAGCAGGGCCTCAGTGGTTGTCTTTGCAGCCAGCAGGACCCATGTGCCCCTCTCCACAGCCCCTCTTCCTCCAACTGAAGGAAGGAGCCCAGGGGACACGTAGCTAGAAAGAGCAAGGTCACCTCTTCATGAAAAGAGGAAGACAGAGGACCAAAGTCACATGCTTGGCAGGAAAGGAGAACACAGAACCAGGAAGGGACATTACAGGAGGGAGGTGGCTAAGAAGCCCCAACAGAGGAACAAGAGTCAAACTTCATTGCTGGGGCCTGGGCGGTGTGATTAAACCAGCAGTAGGGTCTCCAAGGCATTGCAGAGGCATCATTAGTGCTCAGACCCCACTGCCGTTTATATCTGAAATGAGTTTGGATTTAGAGACCCAGCACTCATACCAGCAGAGTGGGGCAAAAAGAAAAAAATTAAAAATAAAAAAAGAGACCCAGCACTGAGCTGAGTGGTGTGAATCAGGAGTGAAGCTCACGACTTCATCAGGGGCATGAAAGAGGCTGACAAATTATAGTGTGATTTGTCATCATCTCAGAGCTTGGCAAGTGTTTGTCCCTGAAAGAATCAATACCTGGAGGGAAAAGGGCCATATTTTTAGAAACTCCTGGATGGGTAATTTATTTCAAGTGAGTAGAGAGTTTATTTATGTTGGCACCCCCTCAGATCCAGTGGACAGTATATTTACACGAAGCCAGAAAATGCTATCATTTCTTCGAATCAATTTGCCCCTTTAAACAGCCGTACCTTGTGGCTTTCAGTAATAAACTCAAACCCCTTGCTAAAAGCTCTACTGATGAAAACATTTCCAATCCCACCTTTAGCACTGCTGCCTTCTGTTTGGGTGGAATGTTACGTTTCAAAGCTTTTCCACAAAGATTCTGTTTTCTAAGGCACAATTAAGATGGGTAGGGCAGGTTATGTTAGCCCCATTGTACAAATGAAGAAACAGAGGCTCGTAAGTTGAAAGTAGTACTGGTCAATGCAGACGAGAGTCAGAAAGCAAGCTCTCCCACCTGTAGTTGTGTTTCACCCCCATTGGGCTAAAAGAGCTTGTACGACAGAAATGCTTTTAAAAAGTAAAGAATCAAGAATGTGTTTAAAATACCTAGGTCTGCAGTTGAACTTGGATTCGAATCCCAGCCCATGAGATTTAAATAGGTTTGAACATGGGCACCGATTTCCCTTCTCTACAGAGAGGCAAATTAAAGTTCTAGCTTCACAGAATGATTGTAAGCTTGAAAATAAATAATATATCTAAAATTTTCATTGCAGTGTCTGGCAGAAATAAGAGTCCAGTAAATGCTATTTATTTTGTTCTATTAGTTACTATTTTCATAGCATTTTTATAATAATAGCAAAACAAAACATTGTACATATTCAGTAGTAACATGATTAAAGGAAATATGGTCAATTTTGTTCCTGGACCAAACTGAGGGTTGGGCTGCTATTTCTTGTGGCCCAATAATGAGATGCAGATGAACTGGGGAGGAAGAGAGTTTTTATTTCTGTAACCGGTTTACAGGGAGAAGGCTTGGAAATTATTGCCAGACCAACTCAAAATTACAAAGTTTTCCAGAGCTTATCTACTTTCTGAGCTATATGTCTACCTGTAAGCATGCATTCATCAAAAGACATAAGTGATTGACTTCTTTTAATCTGTAGCTAAAGTCTGAGTCCTAAAGACTTCCTTCTGGAGCCTCAGTAAATTTACTTAATCTACATGGGTCCAGGTGCTGTAGCGATTACCTTATCTTGTCCCCTGCTAAATCATAAGTGTTAAGGGAGTCTTTTAGACCCCAATAAACTTGTTTGTAGAGGTCTGGGGAGTTTCTTCAGATCCCCAGTGAAACTTGTTTAATCCTGAAAATTCCTGTTAAGAATTCCTTTGTTATCTTCTCACGCTTCAAGGCCCAGGAAGAGCCTAGGCAACCTTGCTGGGATCTTTGTTACACACCAGCCTTTGTATAAGTACCCTGGCTCGATCAGCTTTTAATGCTTAACCTGGCTACTCAGTGCTGGGACAATTGTAATGGAGGCCTGCATTAGTGAGACCTGGCCTGCCACATATTATACAGTAGGTTTCTGTGCATATTTAATAAAGATCTAGAAAAATTTAATAACGTGAAAATGTTCAAGATCTATGAACACTGAATGTCATTGTTAAAATGTATAAATGCAAAGTGTATACCTATGCAAAATATGTGGATGTGGAGGACACACACACACACACACACACACATATACACACACACACATATATGTATGTATATATATATATATATATATTTTTTAAACAGAATCTTGCTCTGCCACCCAGTCTGGAGTGCAGTGGTGTGATCTCAGCTCACTGCAACCTCCACCTCCCAGGTTCAAGCAGTTCTCATGCCTCAGCCTCCCAAGTAGCTGAGATTACAGACACAGACCACCATGCTTGGCTAATTTTTGTATTTTTAGTAGAAACAGCGTTTCACCATTTTGGCCAGGCTGGTCTCAAACTTCTGACCTCAGGTGATCTGCTCACCTCAGCCTCCCAAAGTGCTGGGATTACAGGTGTGAGCCACCATGCCTGGGTAATGAATATATATTTGTAAAACCCTGGACATTGCATGCACAATCATTTTAGCTGTGGATCTCTCTATGTGCTAAGATTTTATAATGCCTTCTTTTTAATCATCTATTTCTGTGGTGTCCACTAGCCACATGTAGCTATTTAAGTTTAAATTAATTAAAATCAAATTAAATTTTTTAAGAAAACAATTCCTTAGTCAAACTACCAAACTTCAAGTGCTCAATTGCCACATGTGATTATCGGCACATGCACAATGCAGACTCAAAACAGTCCATCATTGCAGTAAGTTCTATTAGATCTGAGCTACAGCCCCAGACCCAGGCAGGTCAGAGAAATGCAATCAGGGCAGTAACCTTCCTGTCCTGCATCAAACTTTTCATTGGCATTTGCTTTCTCTCCCTTAATGAGGACTTAATTCTTTTTTTCTGACACATTACAACTATTAAAGTGTGACAAAGCAGGGATTACCTTATTTGCAATGGTTCTAACAGTGATTAGTTCTCCCAATGATCCTATTAAGACTAGATCCCTCTGAATTAATAACCTCACAGAGTCCTCTCTCTCACAGGAGGTACAGTTCGAACCAGAGCTTTTCCACAATACCATCGTGTGTGAGAAACCCAACAACCACCTCAACAAATTTAAGGGTTATATGTAAGTATCTCATGTTCTGTGCTGTTAGTAAGTATCTCCACTGCAGCTAGAAAATATATTGTCTAGAAATGACCAAACAGATAAGCATCTTCATCCTGAGGAATTTTATTTTTTGTGTGTGTGATAAAAAAGGACTAGAGAAATTTAAATTGGGAAACTTTCTATTTTTGTTGTTATTGTTGTTGTTGAATGATAATTATCTTGCAGGGTTAAATTCAGTGTTTTATTAAGAAAACAAAACAACAACAACAAAAAAACCTTTGTAAAGTAGCATCAAAATCAAGATTGTGCTCTGATTCAGGAAGGTGAGTATGAATTAATTAAGATCATTTTTTTTAAGTGCCTGTATTGCATTGTAAGTAAGAACAATAACTTTGGAATTTGGCAGATCTGGGTTTGAATAGGGGTTCTGCAAATTATAAGCTATGTGACCTTGGGTAAATTAATTCACCTCTCTGAGCCTGTTTCCACATCCAAAAAATAAAATTCTAATATCGGTATCAAAGGGTTTTTCTTTTCTTAGTTTAAGTGACTTAGCATACACAAAACCCTTACCACAGCAACTGGTAGAGAGGAAATATTCAGTTCACAGTGGCTTCTGCTTTAGGATAATTGTTATTCTTATTCCTCAACTTTGGTTCAGCCTAAGAATTTTACTGTGATTCTGCTCCCATATCAGACCACTAGTCTCACAAAATAAAGAGCCATAATAACAGATGTGAGTAAATGCCCTTATACAATGCTTTTCTACTGGGGTGTCCAATCTTTTGACTTCCCTGGGGCACATTGGAAGAATTGTCTTGGGCCACGCATAAAAAACACTTAACCCTAACAATAGCCAATGAGAAAAAAAAAAAACCTCATAATATTTTAAGAAAGTTTATGAATTTGTGTGGGGCCATGTTCAAAGCCACCCTGGGCCGCATGTGGGCCGTGGATCAGACAAGCTTGCTTTAGCAGCTTTTAGAGGACTTCCAGAGAGCACTATCTCACATAATCTTCACAACAACCCCAGAGCGCGAATATCATGACTTGGATTATGGTGATCTGAGAATTTATACATTTAAAGGATCTCCCAAAGTCACACAGCAGGTACAACACAAAGCCAGGACTCATCTGGGGGTCTTTTGACTCCAACCCCTGTGTGCTTTCCATAGCCATACATTGAGGAGCTCAGCCATGTTACACCAACTTCTCCACCAGTAGGGCTTGGAATGAGGCTTAGCAGCTCCCTGAATTGCAGCTGTCTTTGCTTTCCTCTGCCCACGAGTCCTCAGGTCATGTGGGATATGAGGAGAAATAGAAAGGAGAAACAATAAGAACAATACCAGAGAAACTGTAGTTTTATAAGCAAATTACTTCTAAAATACAGAGTGAGCAGAAGGAGACAGGCAGAGAAGGGCCTGGGGTCCTCAGAAAAGGACTTCGCTGCAGAGGAGAGGTAAAGCCTGTCACCTGCTCTGAAGAGAAAGGCGTCCCTTGTGCCTTAGGTTTTTGAACTTGATTGATCCCAAATCACTCATGCCTTGAGTCACTCTCCATATCCTCTTAGAGAACAGCCTCATTGCTAGGTTTCTGTTTAGGACCTTTCTCCCCCGAACAGCTCAGGCCAAGAGCCAGGCTTTCTCAGCTTTCAACCTGGGCTCCAGCCTGCCCCTCTCAGACAGATTCCAGGACAGAACTCTCCCAGCTTCATTCAACCTCAGCACCTCCTCTTCCTGGTTACTGCTCTGGGAGACCCGTCCTTCCTCCACCTGCCTGGGACTCACGGGTGAGTCCTAAAGTCCAGTTGGGCAATCGAGTAGCTAACCCATGGAATGAAGGAGAATTCCTTGCTGTGCTCCCACATCCTTGCTGCACTTAGCAAGGAGAACACCCTCAGGCCTGGCACCCACAGATGGTCTGCACCTTCTTCCTGAGCAAACCCACTGGTCTGATGCCTCTGGGTTTCTCAGAAGCTTCTGTGAGTCTCATTAATTTAGAAGCTCCCTGAGGGCACATAGGCTGGCTAGAAGATGAATAGCTTTTAATGATCTGTTTGAAGGTTAGGGGTGTCAGATTTGAAAATGTGACTTTTCAACAAAAGAATCTCTACAGAGCAGTGATTCTCCACCAGGGGCAATCATCACCACCGCCACCACCACCACTACCATCACCACTCCAACCGGGGGACATTTGACAATGTCTGAAATCATTTTTCTTGCCACAACTGGGGAAAAGTCCTGTTGGCATCGAGTGGGTAGAGGCTAGGGATGCTACAGTACACAGCAGCAGCATCCCCAACCCCAGCAAAGAATTGGGTAGTCCAAAATTTTAATAGCACCAAGGTTGAGAAATGCTAGTCTAGAAAAAATATAATAGAGCATCCTTGTATAAATATCCAAGAGCGCTAAATAGACAGCAGCTATAAGATAGCAAATCCTTTTCCACCATTCTTTGAAAAAGGAACATTACGACTAAGAGAAGCAGGAGCCTCTCTCATTTGCTATCACTTGAGAACATTCTAAAATCATTCTTGAAACCACAAGTTACTGACAGTGAGGCAAGCAAGATTCATCAGCCCAATATTAAATCCACAGCCAGCCTCCTCCTCAATATACAGAGGGAACAATGGCAGGTCCTGAACCTCAGTCGTTCTTAGACCACCTTTATGATTTTTATCATATTCAGTAAAATCTATTTTATCTACCAGATTTTTAATTACCTTTTTCTAAAATTTATTTGAAAAGGAAAATTTATATCACTGGGCCCTGTGGGAAACCAGGATCACTTGCTATATTTAAAAAGGTATAAATTAATACAATGAAATCAAAACAGTTATATCCTAACTACAAATTATTATTTGCTATAGCATTCTTTGCATTAAAAAGCAGGATAGACAAACATTAGAATAGGATCAAGAATATACCAGCATGAAATGAAACATCTTCCTTGACATGTTCAGCAGAATTGAAGATAGAAATGACTCTCTGATTTAGTGTGAGTGAGCGGGGCGGTACTTCATGTATCCTAATGTAGTGAAAATCTCAATAGGGTGGGTGTCTGGGACCTAGATTCCCTTAGGATGTCCCATGTACTAAGTGTAGAGCCTTGGAAAAATCTCAGCCACTCTGAGCTTCCAGTTTTTTCTTAAGTAAAAATAATCACCCTGCTAACTTCCCAGACCTGCAAAGATCCAAACGAAATTATGTAAGTAAATGTAGTTTGTAAACACAGTGAGGAATCATTAGCATTAAAAGGAATATTGACTGACAGTATAGCACTCTGAGGCCAGACTAGTTTTGAATCCTCATTCTGCCATATCCTGGCTTTATGAACTTACCTCAGTTTTCCTGTCTATAAAGTGGGTATGATAATATGCCCTATCTTACAAGGTTGTCATGAGGCTTGAGTGGAAAAGGTTTATAACTAGACTTAGTGATAAGAAGTATTAAAGAATTATAAGTTTTAAAAAAGCCCTAAGAGTTCAGATTATTAATTTTCTGTTTGCCCCAATGTTTTTGGAAATTATATTTAAGCTTACTGAAAATCTCAAAGGCACGGCATCAGGATAGAGTAAAGGCCAGGCCCCAGGTAATAACTAGAGTGGAGGATGGGATTCATAAGTTTCTAGAGTGAGGTGGAAAACTGCAATGCTCCCTGAGGCTAGAAGAAGGAAGAAACTATCTCTACGTTTAGGATCTGCCTCCCAATAAATTGGGCAAAGGGCCACTCCTGTGAGGTCTATTTATAAGCTATTCAGCAAGTAAAAGATGTTACAGGAGAGAGGCTGAGAGAGTGATGTGGCTCGGAACGAGAGACACCCATGACCTGCCCTTCCTTACTTTACCATTCTTACCTGTCCCATGGTATGAACAGCAAGACTACCTGGAGACTTCTATAGACTTGGAAGTTCAGCTTGTGCAACTCTGGTCCCCAGAAGCTGAGTGACAGTGAGCATGTGAACACTGCCAGTCCTCCTAAGGCCAGAAGCCAGTTTCCCTGCACTTTACCCCAAAACAATTTTGTTTGTTTGTTTGTTTTTTAAAGTTTATTAAGAAAGTAAAAGAATAAAAGAATGTTACTCCATAGCAGAGCAGCCCCAAGGGCTGCTGGTTGTCCATTTTTATGGGCATTTCTTGATTATATGCTAAACAAGGAATGGATTATTCATTAGTTTCCTGGTAAAGGCATGGGCAATTCCCAGAGCTGAGGGTTTGTTTCCTTTTTAAACCATATAGGGTAACTTCCTGACATTGTCATGGTATCTGTAAACCGTCATAGCTTTGGTGGGAGTGTAGCAGTGAGGACAAGCAGAGGTCACTCTCATCACCATCTTGGTTTTGGTGGGTTTTGGCCGGCTTCTTTACTGTAACCTGTCTAAAAACGTTTTGAATGTGAGAAATGAAGCCAAGGCTTTTTCAGCAGAGTTCTGCATTTTATGTTGGTAAATGGCAATTTTTCCAGGGTGGACAATTCCCTTCTAATGGTCTAGCTCCCACTCAGGCCTCCTAGGAGCAGCGAAGAGATCGGCCCTTGAACATGAAAGAGATTAGATTCTGAGCTACCCTCACTCTTCTGAAAAACAGAAGAAGGATCATGTTCACTCACCACTTCTAGTTCTGTGACACTGCCCAGTGACAGAACGGAGAGGCCACCCAACCACCTCCTGTCTTTTGTTCATCATCTCCAGGGAGCATCCTGACAAGACCAGGACTGGATTTGGCTGTGAGAGTCTTCTGCTTCGAGGCTGCACCATCAGAAACACCGAGGTGGCTGTTGGCATTGTCATCTATGCAGGTCATTGTCTCTGGGTAGTTTCTTTTGTCTGAATTTTCCTTTATCCTTCCTCCTCCATCCCCTCCTCCAAATCCATCGTCAGTCAGTGGGAACTGACAACAGTTCACAGTAACTTCCCATTTACTCATGTAACTTCCCATTTCTCAGCTAAGCAAATGGAGGCTGGGAATCACAGCAGTTCACTCAGTCTACAGGAGACATAATGAGATTCCAAGTTAATATCACTCATCTGCACAAGACAGGGAAAGGGATTCACACTCAATCATCCCAGTGGTTTTGTGCTACTAACTAAAGCCAGAATGCAGTGTATCTTCTTGAGCCTGTGGAATAACCTCACCAAACAACGACTTCCCCTTTGGAGCCTCAATTTCCTCATTTGTACAGTGGGGAGAATATTTGTATCTGGCTCATAGAGTGTTTGTAAGGATCAAATTACTCAACACATGAAAAGCATCCAGCACTGCCTATAGCAAAGTGAGGGCTCAGTGGGTTTTAGTTTTGTAGTTGCATTTTTACTATTATCTTTATTTATTTTTATGCCTCCAGATATGGAGGCCTATCTCTCCTTCCTACTTTGATTCTGCTTTCCAATGAAAAACAGGTAATGTAGCTCTTCTCACAATGAAATCTAAAGTCTTGGAGGGCAGTCTTGGGACTGCTGTATCTCTAGTTCTTAACACCAGTGCTCCTAGGTACTCAGTGCACCTGCTGTTACATGAACCTAAAGACTTCTGCCACAGCAGAGGAAACACGGTCTCTGGAGTGTCTACCTTTGCTGGAAAACTCCAGAGTGTGTTTTCTTCCGAGCCTTCCATTCACTGGGACACTTTGGAATAGTTTGCTTATTTGCTTTTTGGTTTGGTTTGTTTTGGTCTGCATAGAACCCCACTTCTGATGGACATAGAAGAGCATTTAAATATCCATCTACCATAAGATTTACTCTTTGGGATTGTCAAGGAGAAACAGGTCTTTTTAAAAATAATGTCACACCTAGCTAGGTTTCCCTAATTTAGGAGAGGGGGATTATATTTGTCAGTTTAAATGACTTATTTCAAAGGTCTTTAGCAATGGAGTTCAACACCATCTGGTAAACCTATTAAAAATGAACACTCCAGCAATCTCCACTCTACTAAAAAAGAAAATAGTACTGATAGCCACGTAGGTTTTGAGCTTTGCTTCTCTGCCTGAATAGAAATAAAGAAGAAACATAAGTAGGTGATTGGAGTGGTATATAAGGTGGCAGATGTGGGGTGTTAATCATGGCTCCAGCTAGTCAGGCTGCCTTGGGGTAAAATCCATTCATATTCTGTGTATTCCTGAACAAGATGGTTAAACTTCCAATGCAAGAGGGACTAATAGTTCCTATTTTGTAGTTTTATAAGCTTCAAATGAGGTTATCTGTGTAAAGGGCCTAATACAAGAGTTGGAATACATCAGGCCCTCCAAAATATGAAAAAGATGCCGGTTATTATCTAGAGCTGAGGTTCTCATCTTTGGCATCATTGACATTTTGGTCCATATTATTCTTTGTGACGGGCTGTCCTGTAGGGTATTTAGCAGCATCTCTTCCCTCTACCCAGAAGATGCATTAGCATCCCTCACCAAGTCAGATAACCCCAGATTTCTCAAGACATTGCCAAATGTCTTCTGGGGAGTAAAATCACTCCTGCTTGAGAGCAATGGTCCAGAATTCTCATTTCTTCCTTGACATTATCAATAAACAAAACAGGGCTTCAGAGTCAAAGGCCCAAAAAGGCCAAGGTGAGATTTACAGAAGAAATAGGTCCAATGTACAAGTATATGCTCCTCACAGCAAACATTGAGTCCCAACTGTGTACCAGAAACTGATTTAGTACTTTGTGTGTATTGATTTATTTTTCCACTTCATACACCACAATCATCTCCCATTTTTCAGATGAGTAATTGAAGTACAAAGAGATTTGCTCACCCAAGTTCACATGTCTACTGAGTTGAACTCTCTGTAACCCAAGGTCAGGTATCCATAGAGCTGACCTCTATCTGACTCTAGAGCCCACACTCTTATCCACCATCCCATACTGCCTCCCTTTGAACCCAACTCTTTCCAAAAGAGTGGAGGGGTCTCAGAAGGCAAGGATCAGGTGGGTGAAGGGGATAGTCACAGGATCCCTGAATGCAGTGAGCTTGAGAGGCAGGCAGAGAGGCTACAGGCTCAGGAGTGCTGCTGGAACACCCCCCACCCCAACACACACACACACACAATGGCAGCAACTTGAGTCTAATTTTGGAAGCCTAGAATTTGTTCATTCCTCCTGTTTCATTGCTACTTTAAATCCACAAGGCAACCACCTAAACAGCATTAAAGCTATTTGCTTTTGGAGCTGATGTATTGATTTTCTTTAATTTTGGACAGAAAATACGTGACTGGCGTTCTTTTTACTTTGACTGCTGAGGAGTAGCTAACATTCAGCAGCCCCAAAGGAGAGGCTCTGTCTAAAGACAAAGTCTCCGTTTGACTCTCAGCTCTTAGGTGTGTGACCCTGGGTCCCAGGGGTTGGTGAAAGGAGAAATACACTGGCAATCTGAATCTTAGGTCTGCAGTGTGACTCTGATGTTGACTTATTCTTTCACTTCGGGCACATCTTTTTTACCCTCTAGCCCTCAGTTTCCCCTGTTGAGAAGGAAGGTGACTGGAAGAGATTGGTAGTTTTCAAACTTTGTCATCCTTTCTTTGACCAAAATTGCATGCAAAACTACAACATAGGAGTGGAGCTGGGGTTAGTGCCGAGGTGGGGACCTTTGGTCCTTCCTCTTGCTCAGGCAACACCAACAACTTAGGCATGACCAAAGATTCAAGTAGGGAAACTACTTGTCCCAGGCGCTGTCCTACCACAGGCTTTTACACATACAGTTCCCCAGCCTAAAACACTCTGCAGCAAACTCCACTATCCCTTCAGGCCTTTCTCCAACGTCATCTCCTTGGAGAAGCTTTCCCTGAGCAGGCTTTCCAACACCATCTCTTGTCCACCTTGGCCTTTGGTTTACTGTGTATTCATTATGTCACAGGGCTTATTAATAATGATAACTATCCTTTCTGTCTTCTTGCATATCTTCACTAGAATGGGAATCCTATGCCTTGCCGTTGTATCCCACTGCTAGCCTGTAACAGGCAGAACAGAACCTTTGTGTAAATTAGAAAAAGGCAGCCCTTCCTTAAGACAGCTTACTATCATTTGCCAGAACTCTGTTGATAATAAACTTAGAAATCTTTGGCAACTACAGAATGAAAACTACGCTCTACAGTTGTGCAGGGCACAGCCTGTGCATGGGAGCTCTGTCAATGCCCACCGCAGTGTCTGGCATGCATGTAGGGGATGCTCACTGAGTACCTGCTGGTAAATTATGTGAGGCCTCTACAGCTGTTCTCAGCAACCTTCTGAGGCAGGGCAAGTTCTGGTTAAAGAGTGAATCCTCGGGCCGGGCGTGGTGGCTCAAGCCTGTAATCCCAGCACTTTGGGAGGCCGAGGCGGGTGAATCACGAGGTCAGGAGATCGAGACCATCCTGGCCAACATGGTGAAACCCCATCTCTACTAAAAATACAAAATATTAGCTGGGTGTGGTGGCATGTGCCTGTAGTCCCAGCTACTTGGGATGCTGAGGCAGGAGAGTTGCTTGAACCGAGAGGTGGAGGTTGCAGTGAGCCAAGATTGTGCCACTGCACTACAGCCTGGAGCCTGGCAATGGAGTGAGACTCTGTCTCAAAAAAAAAAAAAAAAAAAAAGAGTGAATCCTCTCTTATCTTAAGCTCCTGTGAGAAGAGCTGAAGGAATGGTCTAAGACACAGGCAGACGGGAGCTAAGGGACTGATTTCCTCATTTTCTCTCAAAGGCCATGAGACAAAAGCCATGCTGAACAACAGCGGCCCCCGGTACAAACGCAGCAAGATTGAGCGGCGCATAAACACAGACATCTTCTTCTGCATTGGGATCCTCATCCTCATGTGCCTTATTGGAGCTGTAGGTATGGGATGTTCTGGAAAGAACAAGAACACAGTAACGATTTCTTTGGGCAAGTTTCCTCAGTTTCCTCACTTGTAAAGTAGGGCTAATAAAATGTAAAGCCTACCCTGCCTACTTCAATGGGATGCCAATGAAATGAAAAGGCAAGAGAAAATCTCCTAAAAGTAGTATGTGCTCTTTAACTATTTTTAATATCATCTGATATTTATTTGCTCAAGAAATATTTACTGAACACAGGCACTCCCATAGCATGGGAGGAAAACAAGATGAAGCAGTCCTAGGACTGGTCCTCAAAGAGCTCATAGTCTAGCAAGAAGGAGAACCAAATCAGTAACGCAATCTGTTCCACTCATACTGGGCTGCACACCAGACTGTGTGTGTTTCCCATTGCCACTGCAAAACATGAACACACAGTGATTTAGAACAACACAAATTTATTATGTTACATCTCTGGAGATCAGAAGTTCAAATCAATTTCAGCAGGTTAAAGCAGGAGTCCCTAAAACCTGGGCCAAGGAGCAGTACCTCCTGCCAGATCAGCGGTGGCATTAGATTCTCACGGGAGCACAAACCCTATTGTGAACTGCTCATGTGAGAGCTCTGTATTCCATGCTCCTTATGAGAATCTAATGCCTGATGATCTGTCACCGTCTCCCATCACCCCTAGATGGGACCTTCTAGTTGCAAGGAAATAAGCTCAGGGTTACCACCTATTCCACTATGGTGAGTTGTATAATTATTTCATTATATATTACAATGTAATAATAGAATTAAAGTGCACTATAAAGGTAATGCACTTGAATCCTGAAACCATCTCCTGCTCCCCATTAACTGTGGAAAAATTGTCTTCCACAAAACCAGTCACTGGTACCAAAAAGGTTGGGGACCACTGGGTTAAAGTCAACGTATCAGCAGTGCTGGTTCCTCCTGGAGGCTCTGAGGGAAGGATCTATTCCTTTTCTTTTTCAGTTTCTAGTGGCTGCCTGTAGTCTGTAGTTTGTGGTTCCTTCCTCCATCTTCAGAGTGTCCCACCCCAATCACTGCCTACATTTCCCTCTCTTCATCTGCAGCAGTAGCTCTCCCTGCCTTTTGCAAGACACTTGTGATTACATCATTGGGCCCACCTTTATAATTCTTGAAGAGGTCGCTTCTAGAGCTGATTCTCAAGCGGAGTAGACCTTTGCCAGAGGAGGAGGGTGGCAGAGCCAAGTGTAGGGGCTGGACGGGGCAGACCACTGTGAGCAGAAAGAGAGAGGCCACTCTTAGCCACAGGAAAATCACAAGCAAAGCACAGAGGCAGAAAGGGAAATCATTTTGTGCAGAGGAGCAGTTGGCTGTTGGGTGTGGCAAAAGTAAGACCAAGAATGGAGACCTTAGCAGAGTCAGCCTATGGCCCGAGTTGAGAAGCACCATGAGAGGTGGAGACGGGAGTGATCTGGAGCCCTTTAAGTTGATCCTCAGAGTGTAGGTAAAGAGGGGCCTACAGTCCCCCCACCCCGTCTATAGTCTTATTCTAAGAATGGTTCTCGGGATACTAAAGGAGATCCCAAAAAGAACCAGGGACAATCAAGAGAAAAACTCATGTCCTGAGTCCAGAACCACGCAGACCCCAAACCAATGAGCAGCAGTGGTGTTTGCTGTTTACTTGCCTTAGTCAGAAATCGTACCCGTTGCTGTTGTTAGAAACATAGTATCTGAAAAGCTGAGCACTTCCTGGGGGCTCAGAGAGACTGTGTGGATAGATGGATAGATAGATGAATAGATGCGTGCCACTACAGTGATGATGATGGGATTGAGTCTTGTGGGTGGCCTGGAGTTCTCAGGTGTGTCTAATAGCACTTCGCTTGAGGCTGGCTCACAGCTGTAAGGAGAGCACCTGGGGAAGGGAAGCAAGGAAACAAGCCATTGTCTCACCCCCACCCTCCCCCCAACCCATGTGGCCACCTCTGTGTCCCCAAGATGCTGCAGGAACTGTTGCTTTTGCTGCAGGACAGAGTTTTTTCAGGGCATAGCAGAGTGAAAAGGACATTCGAGATCATCTCACTATCTCCAGAGAAAGTTAATGATTACAAGGTCACAGGGCGAGATAAGGCACAGGCAAACCAGAATCTGCTTGGCAGATTCCCCAAAACAATAAAGAAATGAAGAAAGATCATGGATGAGGGTCAGAATTCTATTCTATCTGAGATAACAATTCATACACAGGACTGTGTTGGTGCCTAATTAAAGCACAGCCCTACAGAAGATGAAATCTCTCAAATTAGCACTATTCCACAGTTCTTGACCACATGTTTACTTTGATTTTGTAAAAGTGGTGTCTCTTCTTTCCTCACCCAGTATACCCTGCCCTGGCCTTTCTGACCACCCAAACACCTGTGGGGGCTCCAGGACCCCCCCTCAAGTCCCCCTCTTCCATGCAGCCTTCTCAGGCCTTTCCCATGCTCTTGTCTTACTCCCCTAAAGGCCAGTGGCCCTTACTCTGTGCCATGTGTTTGGTCCTTAGTCATCTGCTTTATAATACTAACTTCATATAAATAGCTTTGTGTCTGTAAGTTTCCTTTCTTCTGCTAGGTATGATGGCATTTGGCCCAACCTCCTGGGCAAGGAAGCATCTTTGGGGATTGCAACGTCCCCTATGCCTTTTATTCTCTATAATTCTTGGAGCTGAGAGCATTTTAAACACGAGGTTATTCTAACAATAACTCTATAGGGAAAGTATTATTACTATTTAACAGACAGGACACTGAGGTTTAGTGAACTCTATAACAGGTGCTGGATGCACTTCACCTTACATAATCCTCAGATAATGGGTGTTGCTATCTCCTTTGCAGATAAGGAAACAGAGTTCAGTCTGTACCTGGTGCTGCTTGCTATGGGCTCTCACAGCATTCCAGGCTCTGCTATTACACCTCTCATACCGTATGTGATTTGTCCTTTTATGTCTGGCTCCCTAATTTGGAAGAAAACTCCACAAAGACAAGAACTAGTACTAACTTCTTGACTTCTTGAATTAATCAATGTTTGAGAGAAAGATGAATGAGTAAACAGGGATGGATGGATGGATGGGTAAATGGGTAGGTGGGTGGGTGGATGCATATATAGATAGATAAATGGGTGAGTATATGGATGGATGGATGAATGGATGGAAAAATGGATGAATAGAAGGATGGATGGATGGATAGATGGATGGATGAGTAGATGGGTGGGTGGATGCAGGGATTGATGGATGGATAGATGGGTGAGTAGATGGGTAGATGGATGGATGAATGGATAGAAAAATGGAAGAAAAGGATGGATGGATAGATGGAAGGATAGATGGATAGATGAGTAGATGGGTAGATGGATGGATAAATGGATAGACAAATAGATAGAAAAATGGATGGAAGGATAGACGAGTAGATGGGTGGGTGGATGGAGGGACTGATGGATGGATAGATGGGTAAGTAGATTGGTGAATGGGTGGATGAATGGATAGAAAAATGGATGAATGGAAGGAGGAATGGATAGATGGAAGGATGGATGAATGGATGGATGGATAGATGGGTGAGTAGATGGGTGGGTGGATAGATAAATGGATAGATGAATGGACAGAAAAATGGATGAATGGAAGGATGGATGGATGGGTAGATGGGTGGGTGGATGGAGGGGTTGATGGATGAATGAATAGATAGATGGATGAGTAGATGGGTGAATGGATGGATGAATGGATGAATAAATAGAAAAATGGAAGGAAGGGAGGGAGGGAGGAAGGGAGGGAGAGAAGATGGATGGGTGTATAGAGAGATGGATAGATGAATAGATAGATGGGTGAGTAGATGGGTAGGTGGATGGAGGGATTCATGGATAGATTAATAGATAGAAAAATGAATGAATGGAAGGATAGATAGGTAGATGGGCATTAGATGGGATAAGATGGGACTAGGGGAGAGGTCTCTCAAGGTACCCCACCCATGCAAAAAAGTGTGCACCACAGAACAAAAAAGAAAAAGTATTTCTTTTTCTCTTTCCAGCTCCTTTTTAACAAGACTTAATGAAAACATAAGTAATCCTCATGCCAATTTCCTCTATGAAACAAACTTAATGCCTATCAAGGGATTAAAATGCAGATGAGGAACCACTTTAGAGCTAAATGAACACATACATATACATACACACGTATACACACACAGAGCTATGTTGTATGAAAAAAGGAGGGGTCCTCCAAAGCACACCCATTTCTAGGAATGCGTCAAGGGCTAGTGTAATTGATCAATTTTAGGACTTAGTGGAGATTCAGTCTCATTCCTGGTTTCGCCTCCTCTCAGGTCACAGCATCTGGAATGGGACCTTTGAAGAACACCCTCCCTTTGACGTGCCAGAGGCCAACGGCAGCTTCCTTCCCCATGCCCTTGGGGGCTTCTACATGTTCCTCACAATGATTATCCTGCTCCAGGTAGAAAGCCCTCCCTAGCTAGAGCCCCAATAAGATATGTAACCAAAACCCCTACAACTTTGTAAAATAAAGAAAAATAAGTGCTAGCCACAAGAAAGTACAAACTGGAAGGAGAATGAGGATATGGTCATCATTTTCATGTGGGTCTTTGAAAATATTCACATTTTGGGTGATTTAAGGACCTTGCACCCTAGATAACAGCTGGAGGGAAATATTTATCAGGCTTTTCTATTTAAAAGTAAGATAACAGCAGTGACCCACATGTGCCTGTCCCTTTGTCAGAACAGATAAAACACTAATGACCTAGAAACAAAAGAAGGTAATACAGTGAGCTGCAGAAAACTCTCATGCCCCTAACATTGAGAGAGAGAAACCACAAGTTAGTGTTTAACATTTGATACATTGAGAAAAAAAGAAGAACAGAACTGGCCTAATATAGGACAGGGAAAAAAGAACAGCACCTACAAAATGTGAGGCAGTAATTGACGAAGAGATGAATTTTAAAATCTTCATGGTCTCTAAGAAAATACAATCTATGAAAAGATGAGAGAAATTGTAGTTTTACTTTTGTGGTGCTCCATCTATCATTTCTTGTAGTATTGGAGGATGTTTCATTGCCCCCTTATTGGTGAACATTTTCCATTCATTCATCTATCAGAGTAATCTATTTTAAATGTGAATTAAATCATACCCCTCCTATGTACAGAATCCTCTCATGGTTTCATATCCGCTCAAAGTGAAATCCAAAGTCCTCACGGTGGCTAATAAAGCCCTAAGTGATCTGGACCCTGACTCCCTCCCTCGCCTCCTCTCCTAGCCCTCTCCCCTCCTCACTCACCTGCAAGGCCTGCTCCCTATTACTCCCCAAACACCACCCCCACTGCCAGGCCTGTGCCTGGCTTTCTCCTCTGCTCGAAACGCTCCTCCCCCAGATAACCTCACAACTCACACCCTGGCTTCCTCATGTCTCGGTTCAAAGGTCGTGGTTTACAAACATCCCACCCAGCCATCAATCTACCCCCTTTTCTTTTCTTTATTCTTCCTCATGCGACTTACCACCACTGATACATATTTATTTGTTTGTTCACTGTCACTGGAAGGTGAGTTCTTCAAAGCCAGGAATTATGTTTTGTTAACTCACTTCCAGGACTTAGAACAGCATCAAATGCACAGCAAGCACTTGGTAAATGCCAAGTACTGAATCAGTGGGGAGAAATTAACAATAGGTCTGAATACCTATAAAAGTTGGCAGCAGCCCTTGGTGGCACAGAAATCTGACAGGAGTCAAGGGACTCTAAACAGAGATGCTAAATCTCCCTCACTCCCTCCCAGCTCAGTCACAGACAACCAATGGTGAGTGCCTACCTTGTACCATACATCCCTGGTCAAAGAAGACATATCCGTTTTTCAGATTCCCCTAAGAATTCCAAGGGATGCATGAGGTCATTGACCATTAATTTCACAGTCTGTCCTGTGAGCTGACCTCAGCTTTCCATTAAATGCCTTTGCTACCTGCTAGTGAAGATCCCAAGGGAGGGAACCTGCCTGGTTTCTGACATGGTAGAAACTCATCTCTTTGCAGGTGCTGATCCCCATCTCTTTGTACGTCTCCATCGAGCTGGTGAAGCTCGGGCAAGTGTTCTTCTTGAACAATGACCTTGACCTGTATGACGAAGAGACTGATTTATCCATTCAATGTCGAGCCCTCAACATCACGGAGGACTTGGGCCAGATCCAGTACATCTTCTCTGATAAGACGGGGACCCTGACAGAGAACAAGATGGTGTTTCGACGTTGCACCATCATGGGCAGCGAGTATTCTCACCAAGAAAATGGTACGAGAGCTCCCAAGGGCTCTATCCCTCTTTCTAAAAGGAAATACCCTGCTCTCCTAAGAAACGAGGGGATAAAAGACATTCTCCTGTTTCTCTTAGAGGCTGTGTGGCATTTCCACAAGTTGCTCCCTGTAACCCTGTGGTCTTCCTTGTCACAAATCAGGGCTGTTCCAATTACTTGTAAATTTTCATTTGTTCACAAAGGCTAGACATTATCCCGTATGTGGTGCCCCTCCAGTTGATCTTTGTCTGGTGCTAGACAAAGCACTTTACAAGATTTTTTATCTGTCAGCAATGGATTGGAGACATTTCCCAATCATGTGCCAGTCATACAAGGCTTGGGAATTTTTCAGGCCAACTTTCCTGACATCTCAGGGCAGGTCTGGGTCTAGGCACATGGTCAGATTTAACACATCCAGAAAATGCCTTCTTTTTTTTTTGTTTGTTTTTTAATTGCATTTTAGGTTTTGGAGTACATGTGAAAAACATGCAAGATTGTTGCATAGGTGCACACGTGGCAGTGTGATTTGCTGCCTTCCTCCCCCTCACCTATATGTGGCATTTCTCCCCAAGCCATCTCTCCCCAACTCCCCACCCCCCACTGTCCACCCCACTCCCCCTCAACAGACCCCAATGTATAGTGCTCCCCTCCCTGTGTCCATGTGTTCCCATTGTTCAACACCCATCTATGAGTGAGAACATGCGGTGTTTGATTTTGTGTTCTTGTGTCAGTTTGCTGAGAATGATGGTTTCCAGGTTCATCCATGTCCCTACAAAGGACGCGAACTCATCGTTTTTGATGGCTGCATAATATTCCATGGTGTATATGTGCCACATTTTTCCTGTCCAGTCTATCATCGATGGGCATTTGGGTTGGTTCCAGGTCTTTGCTATCGTAAACTGTGCTGCAATGAACATTCATGTGCATGTGTCCTTATGGTAGAACGATTTATAATCCTTTGGATATATACCCAGTAATGGGATTGCTGGGTCAAATGGAATTTCTATTTCTAGGTCCTTGAGGAATCGCCACACTGTCTTCCACAATGGTTGAACTAATTTACACTCCCACCTACAGTGTAAAAGTGTTCCTATTTCTCCACATCCTCTCCAGCATCTGTTGTCTCCAGATTTTTTAATGATCACCGTTCTAACTGGTGTGAGATGGTATCTCAATGTAGTTTTGATTTGCATTTCTCTAATGACCAGTGATGATAAGCATTTTTTCATATGCTTGTTGGCCTCATGTATGTCTTCTTTTGTAAAGTATCTGTTCATATCCTTCACCCACTTTTGAATGGGCTTGTTTCTTTTTTTCTTGTAAATCTGTTTTAGTTCATTGTAAATTCTGGATATCAGCCCTTTGTCAGATGGGTAAGCTGCAAAAATTTTTTCCCATTCTGTTGGTTGCCGATTCACTCTAATGACTGTTTCTTTTGCCGTGCAGAAGCTGTGGAGTTTGATTAGGTCCCATTTGTCTATTTTGGCTTTTGTTGCCAATGCTTTTGGTGTTTTGGTCATAAAGTCCTTGCCTACGCCTATGTCCTGAATGGTTTTGCCTAGGTTTCCTTCTAGGGTTTTTATGGTGTTAGGTCTTATGTTTAAGTCTTTAATCCATCTGGAGTTAATTTTAATGTAAGGTGTCAGGAAGGGGTCCAGTCTCTGCTTTCTGCATATGGCTAGCCAGTTTTCCCAACACCACTTATTAAACAGGGAATCCTTTCCCCATTGCTTGTTTTTATCAGGTTTGTCAAAGATCAGGTGGTTGTAGATATGTTGTGGTGCCTCGGAGGCTTCTGTTCTGTTCCATTGGTTTATATCTCTGTTTTGGTACAAGTACCATGCTGTTTTGATTACTGTAGCCTTGTAGTATAGTTTGAAGTCCAGTAGTGTGATGCCTCCCGCTTTGTTCTTTTTGCTTAGAATTGACTTAGCTATGCGGGCTCTCTTTTGGTTCCATATGAAGTTTAAGGCGGTTTTTTCCAGTTCTGTGAAGAAGGTCATTGGTAGCTTGATGGGGATAGCGTTGAATCTGTAAATTACTTTGGGCAGTATGACCAATTTCACGATATTGATTCTTCCTAACCATGAACATGGAATGTTTCTCCATCTGTTTGTGTCCTCTCTTATTTCGTTGAGCAGTGGTTTGTAGTTCTCCTTGAAGAGGTCCTTTACATTCCTTGTTAGTTGTATTCCTAGGTATTTTATTCTCTTTGTAGTAATTGTGAATGGGAGTTTGTTCTTGATTTGGCTCTCTTTAAGTCTGTTATTGGTGTATAGGAATGCTTGTGATTTTTGCACATTGATTTTGTATCCTGAGACTTTGCTGAAGTTGCTTATCAGTTTCAGGAGATTTTGGGCTGAGATGATGGGGTCTTCTAGATATACAATCATGTCGTCTGCAAATAGAGACAATTTGACTTCCTCCTTTCCTAATTGAATACCCTTTATTTCTTTTTCTTGCCTGATTGCTCTGGATAGAACTTCCAGTACTATATTGAATAGGAGTGGTGAGAGAGGTCATCCTTGTCTAGTGCCAGATTTCAAAGGGAATGCTTCCAGTTTTTGCCCATTCAGTATGATATTGGCTGTTGGTTTGTCGTAAATAGCTTTTATTATTTTGAGATACATTCCATCGATACCTAGTTTATTGAGGGTTTTTAGCATAAATGGCTGTTGAATTTTGTCGAAGGCCTTCTCTGCATCAATTGAGATAATCATGTGGTTTTTGTCTTTGGTTCTGTTTATGTGGTGAATTACATTTATAGACTTGCATATATTGAACCAGCCTTGCATCCCCGGGATGAATCCTACTTGATCATGGTGGATAAGCTTTTTGATGTGCTGTTGCAATCGGCTTGCCAGTATTTTATTGAAGATTTTTGCATCTATGTTCATCATGGATATTGGCCTGTAGTTTTCTTTTCTTGTTGAGTCTCTGACGGGTTTTGGTATTAGGATGATGTTGATCTCATAAAATGATTTGGGAAGGATTCTCTCTTTTTGGATTATTTGGAATAGTTTCAGAAGGAATGGTACCAGTTCCTCTTTGTATGTCTGGTAGAATTCGGCTGTGAACCCATCTGGACCTGGGCTTTTTTTGGATGGTAGGCTCTTAATTGCTGCCTCCACTTCAGACCTTGTTATTGGTCTATTCAAGGTTTCGACTTCTTCCTGGTTTAGGCTTGGGAGGAGGCAACTGTCCAGGAATTTATCCATTTCCTCCAGGTTTTCTAGTTTATGTGCATAGAGTTGTTTGTAATAATCTCCGATGATGGTTTGAATTTCTGTGGAATCTGTGGTGATATCCCCTTTATCACGGTGCTCTACACATTCAGAGAAACTTCTCTAGTAACAAACTATAGAAATAATCCCTGAAAGTATAGTCTTCAGAAAATGCCTTCTATTCTAACAGATCTCTTAGATTGTCACTGAGCAAAGTTTTGATTTAGGAGATAGGGCTATAAAAGGCCTGGACCATTATCTTTCATGGACTGAATATGACTCATAAAACTGACCTGATTCCTTCAGCCATGATCTCCCCAACTTTGCCTGCCTCCCCCACCCACACACACAGTTTCTACGAAAGGAGACTCTTAAGAGAGCAGCATTCAGTCTTTTGAGTGGGAGGGATGGAGAAAGAGAAAGGTGGAGAGGATATTATAAGCAGCCTTATCCCCTTTGCCATGGTGATTGTGGACTATTTACGTGGGAGCATCTGATCTCTTTGTAATAATAATAAGAGCTACATTACCAGTACTTAGAACATGCTAGTCATTTTAACACATTATATCATTAAATCTTCAGAGCATCCCTATGAATTAAAAACTTAAAAAAAAAAAACCCTGAGGAAGTAAAGTGACAGGTTATGTCAAAGTTCAAAGTCACATGACTAGTAGGTGGTCCACTAAGGTTTGAATCTGTGGGACTCAGTTGTACCCTTCTTTCTCTAGTCTTGGCAGCCCAGATGCCAATTTTCCAGAGTAGCCAAGGCCTTTCCCATGCTCTTGCCCCACCCCGAAATCTAGTCTCTCCCCAACATGGTCCAGCGAAGGTACAACTAGTGCAATAACAGGAGTCCTTTCTTGCAGCTAAGCGACTGGAGACCCCAAAGGAGCTGGACTCAGATGGTGAAGAGTGGACCCAGTACCGATGCCTGTCCTTCCCAGCCAGATGGGCCCAGGATACAGCAACTATGAGAGGCCAAAAAGGTGCTCAGCCTTTGAGGAGGAGCCAGAGTGCCCGGGTGCCCATCCAGGGCCACTACCGGCAAAGGTCTATGGGGAACCGTGAAAGCTCACAGCCTCCTGTGGCCTTCAGCAGCTCCATAGTAAGTCCCTGAATTTCCCTTTTTAACAGCAAGTGTTCTGTGGGAAGAGATGGGAGAGGGCTTTGGAATGTGAAAAAGAAAAGATTGTGCAAACCCTGAAGAGCTTTCAAAATGGTGCTCTTGCTTTTGTATATAGCCCACATGTGTGTCTTGCTGGCATAGACAATTCCTGTTCATTTGAGATGTTCAATGTTTAGAAATCAGGAGATTTTATGTAAGCATATAGGTTTTTTGGCTTCTCTCTTAAAAACTGAATTATAAAAAATTCTCCACACTAAGCCAGCTTTTCCTCATGGCAATTGGCTTGAGTCGAGAGGTCCCTAACACTTAGACTGGCCATGCCATCTTCAGCTCATCACAGCCCCTGCCCACCTTCTCTATTTATCCCACCACTGAGGTAGGGGGCAACTGTATAATTTTAAAAACATGCATAATGAGTATACTTTCTTCCTCTCATCCAGAACATGAGAGGCAGAAAATAGACCCATTAGGCATGTTTGGATGAGGGGGAGAAAACATATTCATTAGGCGTGTATTTAAAATTATACACTTAGGAGAAATGAGAAATATTTGTTATGCTCATGTTTCTATAAGGGAGAAAAACAAAAGATACACCTGTAAGGCATATGTGTTTGAAAAAAAAATGGGAGAATATACTTTTTGGTGATGATCAAAAATAAGTTTTAAATAGTTATGAAGCAAATAATATCTATGTCAAGATTACCCAGGCCATTTCTTTCCCTTAGGCTAACTGCCTAATTCCCTTTGGCCCTTATGGGCATTGCTCGTTTCTGGCTTTGATCTCGGGCTTTCTGCATACGGTCCTTTTACATTTGATCCACTAGAACAGCCATCAGCAAACATCCAGGCAGCAAGTAAAGAAAACCATGTTCCCACCCTCAGAGACTGCACAGCATTCCTTAGAAGTCAAGGCCAGACCAGGGCTTCTGATTACTGTCCTATTCCTCTTTCCTTTGCACACACTTTCTCCAGGGAACATAAAAACACATCATCTGGAACCTCTGCACTTACAGAAGAGGCCACAGGGAGCCCCAGAAATCTTGAACAAGACACACATATTAACAGATGGGACCTAAAGGGCTACTATCCCTTTACTGGAAAATTAGATTATAAAAATCTTTTTGGTCAATTTTTTTCCAGTCTTTTATTTCCTCCATGAATACACACACACACACACACACTAACTACATATATTTAACATTTTTTGCAATCATGGTACATATCAATCGTAGATGCTGGGATTTTTTTTAACCTAACATGATATCAAAATCATTTTCCATATTTCTACTTGGTATTCATAACCAAAGACTGTGTTTTCTGACTGAGACAAAGAAGAAACACTGTGAGCCTGTGTTCTGGGTCATTACTCATCTAACTTTGGGTGAGTACAAAGTTGAGTTCCCTCTTTTGGGTTATTGTCATGCACAGAAATGCAACATTAGCAAGGATAAGACAATAACAGTGTGTTAAGACATATGACCTTCATGAATACACAAGTGAAATGATCCATAGATGTCTTCAGGAAGATTTTTGTACTTTTTTTCTCATTTTTGATTTTCCCAAGAGAGATAACGACAAGGTGTACATATTACTATATCCTTCTTAATTCTTCCCCCATGAATGTAATGCACTTCTCCAAGCTCTTTTCTTAAATATTCATAAAATGACCTTAGTGAATTCTCATTAGGCACAGACTGTATGCATCTTTGGCACCTTCAAGTTCTAGGTACCACAGGTATACCACGTGCCTGAGAATGTCTCCCCCAGAACGTGAGAGGGAGAAAAAGGAAGCTTTCCTTTGTGGATCTCAGTTGGGTCACATCAGTTCACTGGCCCTAGTTCAGCCTGACAAGTCTCCACAGCCCAGAAAAACTGCATTCCTGGACCAGGCAGTAAAACTTTGATGCAGGGCTTTTAGCCGATGGTCAGTGAGAGGGACACGTCAACCCCAGAGCTATCTCCAGATCCTGGATGTCATCATCCTACCGTGGCTAGCAGTCCCAAAGGCAAGTTCTGTCTAAGTTCATTCAAGAGCAATAAGGAACTTGACACATGGGTTAAGTCCCAATTCCTGTTGCCTGGGCAAGGGAAGATGGTGATATGTTCTTTTTATGAACAGCTAAGTATACTCATGCAGTCAGGTCACTTGAAAATCTGGGGTTAATGGAACAATTGTATCTTTGAGTAGTTTTGAGGAAGGGCACTGGGCTAAGAGTTAGGTAATGGAGGTTCTGGTTTTAGTTCTGCTACTGGCTTGCTAGGTAACCTTAAGCAACAAGTTAAACCTCCTTCTATGTCTCTTTTACCATCTGAAAATACTTTACTTACAATTCTCACCAAGCTGTTCTAAAGATCAAATAACATAATGTTTTGCTGACCTGCAAGATCACTTCTAGCTATGAATTAGGCACATGTGGGGTCCAGTGTCTCAGGTTTTCATCTAAGCTGCACCATGTACTAGCTCTGAGACTTTTGTCAGCTTACTGAAACGGAAGCCTCAACTTACCCATTGTTAAAATGAGGATAATTGTTCTGGCTTGTGAGTTTATTTTAAGGATTTACTTTATTTATTTACTTACTTCTTATTTATTTATTTATTGAGACATAGTTTTGCTCGTGTTGCCTAAGCTGGAGTGCAATGGTGAGATCTTGGCTCACTGCAACCTCCACCTCCCTGGTTCAAGCGATTCTCCTGTCTCAGCCTCCTGAGTAGTTGGGATTACAGGTGCCTGCCACTACGCCTGGCTAATTTTTGGTATTTTTAGTAGATATGGGGTTTCACCATGTTGGCCAGGCTGGTCTTGAACTCCTGACCTCATGTGATCCACCCGCTTCAGCCTCCCAAAGTGCTGGGATTACAGACGTGAGTCACTGTGCCCAGCCTGAAGATTTATTTCTTAAAATTGTGTGTTCTAAGCAGACAGATACCTAATGGAAGTTTTAAATGATCTTTCTAAAGGAAAACTGTCTGCCTTGAACAAATGTTCACATATCTGAATGTCATGAAGAGAAAATGGGGAGTTTTCATAAAATACAGTTGTTGGATTCTCTCCCCTGCGATCCTGGTGTATTTGGTCTAGGGTGAGTCCTGAGCATTTATAGTTTAATTTCTGATGAATCTAGGGAGCAGCCAAGATGGAGACCCTCCATAAGCAGACCATCACCTACCAGGAAAGAGTCTTCACTTGGCTTCAAATTGGCACTTTCTACAGCTTGGGAGGCATTTGCTGAAGGGAGTGAAGTATGCAGTCTTCAAGGACTCTTGTGCTAACCCATCAAATACCTCTGGCTGGTGTCAGATCCTTGAAGTTGTCCCTAGAGAGCTCCTGCAGCAGCTCCAGGTGGCTGTCTCGGTGCCCACCCCCAACCATTCCTGGCAGACTCTCTGCACTTGTTCCCTTCCACCTGCCTTCTGTGCCTTCCTGCACCTGCCCATCTGGCACCCAATCTGGTCTGATCATCTCTTGGAACCACCAGTTCTTTACATTTCCTTAGTGAACTCGGTCAAAATTTGCCTCTGAAACCCCCAGGGAGCATTCTACCACCTTCTAAACAAGCCAGTTGTTAGTTTCCTTAGCCCTTTGCTCTAAACCAAAAATAAAACAAGAGTCAACAAAAACAGCAACAACAGAAGCTGGGGTTTTTTTTTCTTTTACTATGAAAAAACAAGAAACCATCAGTGATTGCCACCTAATTGCCTGCAATAAAATCTGTGGCTTTAAGATGGGGGTAATATACTTATTAAAATGATGAGTCGAGTCCCAAGCCAATGTTTAATAGTACTGGCAGATGGAAAATGAAGTGGCTTTTTTTTCTTTCTTGTCTGTACGCAGCCAAGATTTGAGCAGAGTCTTTGTTTAAAAATGCCACTTGCAAAATGTTTTTCAGCACCATCAGACCAAAGAATATCTTCCTAATCATAAAATTTGTACTGGGGCCAGTTAGATTCCTCCAATCTTCCCCGCTGCTTTCCTCTGTGGACATCCCCCCCAACCCCACCCATCTGAAGAGAACGCAACAGAGAGGAGCGAAGGAGGTGTCATTGGACCTCTGCCTCCTTTCACTAATCTTGGTCTGCCTTTCTTTCTTTGGAAAAGATTTATGCAGCACTCCCAGTCTGCTCTGAATTGGTGGGACAGCCCACATACACACACTCCCACTGTAAGGTTAGATAAGAGTCCTGATTTAATTAGCCAAGTACACAGAATCTTTCTGGAAGTGATGTGATCACACAGGGCAGGGAGCAGTGAAGCCTATCTGTATTCCCTTTGTCCTCCAGTGTCCCAAACTGGGGTGGGGGGACCCAGCCGCAGTGACACTGTTCACAAGAGGTAGAAACTGGCAAGATCTGGAAAACTCCCTTCTTTCCTCACCACGGAGTTTTTTTCTTTGGGCTTATGCCCCATTTGGGAAAAATTTACCCTAACAATTCATGTGTTCCTATTTAAGTGAGCATTTACTAACATTTGATTTTCCCAGTTCTTGATTCAAACCAAATGTCATCAGGGCCACAGCCTTAGACAGGATAAAAACATCACTGCCCTAAACAATGTTAGCCTCCAGCTCCCCAGCAACCAGGAAAATCTTTCCATAATAGTTATAGCCCACAGGGTTACGTAATCAAAAGGAGCCAAAGGCTGATGGTGGAAAGTAAGTGTCCCTCCATCCTCTCTTCCCACCACCTCAGGCACAACCATGATTACCAGCTGCTATGTGTCCCTCCCAAAAGTGTACAGAAACATACAAGTATGGCATACACAAGAGCACATCTTTCACTGCAAGTGGAAGCATACCATACCCACTGTTTTGGACTGTGCTTCTTTCTTTAACCTAATGAATTTTAAAGAATATTTCCTGTGTGTAGACAAACAGGTAGACATTCAATAGAGAACTACCTCATCTTTTTTTTTAATGACTGCTAGAATTCATTGGATAGTTGAGCCATCATCTGTTTATACATGTGTTTAGTTTCTCTACAGTATTCTTAGAGCATAATTGCTAAATTGGCCAGTATGTGCCTTTTTATTTTAGTTGATTCTTCCCAAGACATTGTACCAGTTGAGACACTCACCAACAACAAACAGAAGGGTCTGCTTCCTCCCTCCTCTGCCACTGTCTACATTTCTTTAGAAAAGCCTATCATGTATTGGGTCAGTCAACAAATATTGAGTAAGCATCTGCTCTGTGGCATATACTGTCCTAGACACTGGGGACATAGAGTCTCATAGGACATTGCTCCTGCTTTCAGGAGCTTACAGCCCAAAAAAGGGACAAAAGGAGCAACAGTGACTACAGGACAATGCTTTCTGGGCTGGGATATGTGGGCGCAGAGGTGCTATAGGAGCTTAAAAGAGGTGAAGCTCTATTATTCTGGTGCATCAAGGAAGCTTCCTGGAAAGGTTGGCACCTGGGCTGAATTTTGAAACAAGAGTAAAGGTTAACCAGAGGAATAAAGATACCATCTAGTGGGGAGGGGTGGTGAGGAGCGCAGGTTGTGGGAGGAGGCAATCTGTATAAGCAGGATGGAGAATTGTGGTTCTTGGGAGTAACCGGACTGAAAGGTGCAATCCAGGGAGAGAAGGAGGAAATGGAGATGTAAGAGGAACTATGCCATGAAGGATTTTCTTTCAAGCTCAGGCACGAGGGTTCCTGTTTATTTCCTATTGTGAATTCCTGTAGCAACAAACTACTGTACCCAACCTGTGATAGTCACCCATCTGAACTTGAGTGAGTTATTATTATACTGAAAGAAAAATAGCAGAGTAGAGTTTGGCCTACTTTTCCCAGCCTTCATTGTGGGAACACACCCCAGTCAGAAAGGAATGGAAACAACAGGGTTGCCATGTAACATAGACCCTTGCTACTCAAACTGTGATCCTCGGCCCAGCAGCATGACCACCACCTGGAAGTTTGTCAGAATTACCAATGCTCAGTCCCCACTCAGAGCTGCTGAATTAGAATCTCATTTTAATGAGATACCCAGTTGACATGTGTACATATGAAAGCTTGAGAAATGTTGGCATAGTGTTAAAGCAATAAGGCTTTGGCATCAGGCAGTACCAAATTTAAGTCCCAGCACATTATTTGCAATTTTGTGACCTGGGATAAGTTACTTAACATCAATGAGCTTCATTTGCTTCATAATTAAAGTGGAATGATACTAACTATATCAATGCTCTTAGGATGATTAGATAATAGACATGAGAGCACTTAGCCCAGTGCCTGACTTTGCTATGCATTCTCAATAAGTGTACTCTAATGATAATAATAGGACCCTTGAGGATATTGTTTGAGCTCAAAAATCACCTTCCTCAAAGAGGGTTTGTATGCATTTTAGGTGTTCTACAATGGAAGGAAATCCAACTATTTGAGTGTCTGCCTGCCACACGGTTCTTATGTAAAAAACTGATGGCCCCACAAATTTATATTTCTTTTTCTTCAGAGAAATAGTCTGGACAATGGCCAGCAGTGGGTGAGGACACTGCTTTCTTTCTAAGTGCTCTAAGTGCCAAGTTTCCAAATGTTAATGGACCATATGGGAAACCAGTGGGCTGGAGCAAAAGGAGCCGTGAAGAGCCTTGCTCTGTGGGAACAAGTTTGTGGTGACTGGATAAAGGTTAGCTGACATCTGTTTCAAGCACCTGCAGGATGAGCCAGGGCCTTTTGCAGAGAAGGCTTTTGTTTTAATTCATTGCTACAAGATTCGATGGAAATATATTAAAGAATAGTTTTAATGACGAGACAGCAGGAGTTAATCAGTGGGAGGTATCATGGCATCCTAGAAAGGAGTCAGTTAACAAATGTTTTACGTGCTTGCAATCCACCAGGCACAAGAGACACATCAGATACAGTCTCTACCCTCATAGCACTTATAGAACAGAGGGTAAATAAATATGGAATAAATAACTTGAAACATTTTAACTGTATCAGCATTCAGAAATATATAATGCATAGCTTGGAGGAAAGCAGTGTGCTGTAAGAGGACGGGAGTCAGGTGGTGTGAAAACTGTCCTAGTTCTGACCCTAAATCAATGTATGATCTCAAACAGTTTCCTCCTCTCTGACACTCAATTTTGGCATCAGGAAAATAGAGGATTTAGCTTTGACAGCTCCAAGTTTGTTCCTCAACTTTAAGTACCTGTGGTGGTAAGATTTAACAGCGTCATCTTATTCATGTGCCCTACCCCCAAAAAAGAAGCCTATTTTCTGAAAAAAGAAACTTTCCATGATCTCTTTTATTACTCCTATAGACTATCTGCTGAGCCTTAGGATTAGCTATACAAATGCATCTATTTTGTTTGAGATGCCAGACTTGACACTGGGTGTCAAGCATCCTTCACGTGCAGGATCTTGCCTGATATGGGTGTTAAGATTATGAATTCTAGAGTCAGACTAACTGAAATCAACTGAAGGAATTCATTGCACTTACTGTGTGACCTTGGGCAAGACAATCAACTTCCTTGGGCATCAGTCTCCTCATCTGAAATACAGAGGTAATTGGGAGGATAATGGTACTAAACAGATAATGTTACTGCAGGGATGTAATGAGACCATGGATGTACCAGAACATAAGAAACACCACGTGAGTAGGAGCTGTCATTACTATGTTGAGAAATGGGTTTGGAGTTCCTTGAGTGGTATTGGTGACTTGATGGCAAACACTGGATGGTCCCTGGAATCTGGTTTTAGAAGTTTGCAGAGAAATATTAATAAGAGAACATAGCTACTTTACTGTGATCACAGAAATGAAAACCTTAGACTAGCAGTTCAGGGTGTGAGCTCTGATTCTGGCTTTACACTAACTCACTAGGTGACTTTGGTCAAATTAGCTGTCCCTATGCGTTTTAATTAAGTCAGGATTCATTTTTTCTCAGCTTGGGACGATGAGAATCTGATGAGGTTATATAAATGACATGGTTGGGAAGGTAGGAAGAGCTTCACAAATGTGAGCTCCTACTAGGAAGACTGGAGTCAAAGGCAGAGAGCATGGATAATATGTGTGTGCCCTTCTCAGGTTTTCTGGAAATAATGATGCCACATAGTATGGATGGTTCACAATTGTTTTCAGGGCAATGGAAGGAAATGAAGATCTGATTGAGTTTTATTAGCACTCTTTCTTCAGATAAGCAGACTTTTTTTCTGGAAGTTGTCATCTTGAGATGGTATGAACAAGTTGGAGTGTGAGTGTTGACTCTTGGAGAGCACTCAGAAAGAAGGCTGGCAGTCTTGAAGAGTGTGTGCTCCATTCTTGTGGGGTATGTCTGAGTTTCCTCCTCTCTGGCTCTCACCTGTGCCAGCAGCCCTAGGGAAGACAGAATCAGACCTCTGGGAGTCATTGCATTTGGTAGTCAGAAAACAGTCTGAGGCCTCTTTTCCCATGGGATTTTTTTAAACTCTTAAGTTGGGTAAAGCTCATTGACCCTCAGTCTTCACCCTGCACAAATTAATCAAGATTCTCTCAGTCTATCTTTCTTAGCCATTGACTCTCTTCTAAACTATGATTTAGCTGTGAACTCTGAACACTAATAGGAATGTTCTTATGTGAAAGCCTTGTGCAAAATGGCTTTTGTCATATCTAACCATTGAGAGCTGGCATTTATTGAGCTTCTGCTTCAAAAAAGCTGTAGTTAGAGCTCTAGGAAATACAGTCTCATGGAAAACTCAACTCTCTATCTTTGAGGCTCTTAACTTATCTCTAGAGAGATTAAACATGAATTTAAAATACAGGCCAAAGCAAGAAGCCAGCAGGGAGGTAGACAGAGCCACACACCATTGCTACCATTGCCACCACCACCTCTGCTCTGGTTGTTTAAGAGCTCACTGCTTGGGAGAAGCTTCTCTGACATCAGATCCCTGGGGTAAAATAAATGAGCCAGAGCAAGAGAAAATAAATAAACCAACAAATAAAATATATGTCAATATGTAGTGAATTCCAAATAGATGGTTCAAGTGGTAACTTCTACAAATATGTGAAAAATTGGAAATCCATGAGTCAGATCCAGCCCTTCTTCTCTTTTCTTCTAAAAAAAGAAAAATAGGAAGAAAAGAAAAAAAACAGGCCATGCATCATCTTTGCTTTATCTTGAAAAATAAAGAGATTTGGCAAACTAGACCAGTATTGGAGCATTTCAGTCAGCAGAGCAGTAGCTACCATTTAGACAGGGGTAGGACTTGCCAGGTCTCATAGCTCCTACCACCCCATAATGTCCTCATCTCTATCTTGGTCCATTTTCCTCATTCACTTTACATGCCTGACTCCTGTGGACACTCTGAATTAAGAACCTGCTATTGTGGTTCAGTAGAAAGAGGATTCATTGTGAGCAACATAGGATCTCATGGACAAGTGGAACTTTCCATGGTTATTAAAGTCTAGGTAGGATTTTGGTAGATAGAAAAGGGTTTTTCAAGCAAAGTGTGATCAGAGGCATACAGGAGGAGTATACATCCAAAAGGCAACAAACAGACCACCAGACTGAGCTGAGGGTCCATGTGGAGAAGTGTAGGTATAAACACTGAAAATGCAAACTGAGAAAGAACCTAGATGCCAAATAATTGATCACACTAACAATGGATATCTCCTGAAGGTTTTTTGAAGTCAGGAATACCAGGAGGAAAATGGAGTTTTAGGAAGACTGTGCGTGTGATACATAGGAAGGATTAGGGGGAAAAAGGGTGAGAGGCAACAACATTAGTTTAGAGGCTGGTATAGAAATCCAGGATTGAGGGTTAGAGGGTCTCAGCATGGCTGGAAGCAACAGAAATGAGGAATACATGGTGGGGAGACACTGAGAGGGAAAAACTGCCAGCACCTGGTAATAGATGGTCATGTGGCACTGAGAGGCAGGAAGGAATCAAATAAAAATTGGCAATGACCAGACCTGTTGGAGAGAGAAGCATGCTGGATGCAAGACCACAGTGAAGCTGCATTATCCTTTCCCCAGGCACGTGAAAAATCTTCTGGAGTGGGCTTTCTTCCAAGAAAAGACTCTCATTCTGTCCTTTCTCTTCCAGGAAAAAGATGTGACTCCAGATAAAAACCTACTGACCAAGGTTCGAGATGCTGCCCTGTGGCTGGAGACCTTGACAGACAGCAGACCTGCCAAGCCTTCCCTCTCCACCACCTCCTCCATTGCCGATTTCTTCCTTGCCTTAACCATCTGCAACTCTGTCATGGTGTCCACAACCACTGAGCCCAGGCAGAGGGTAAGGACCAGCGATGGCTGGGGGAAGAGGGAGAGGAGGTAGAGAAGTAGAAGGCAGAGTAGGGGCGAGGGGAGAAGTTCTGATCAGGGAGACATGAAATTTGGGTCCTAGCAACAGTGTCACCATTTCATTACAGTGAGAGCTAGAACAGATCTCTTACCTTCTCTGGGTCTGTTTCCTCATTTTTAAATAAAATGGAAAAAGATATATATAAGCTTTTGTATAGCTTTCAAACTTTGTCTGTCTATGTGTCTGCAGGATAGACATTATAAGTGATTACTGAGCTCTTGGCTATATGCCAGCCTCCATGCCCAACACTTTACCTGTATTATCATTTAATCCTCTCAACCCAACAACTCTGTGAGGCAGGATCTTGGATTTAACAGGTGAAGAAATGGTGGCTCAGAAAACTCAAGTAAGGTAATGAAGGACATATGGCTCATACACGGCAGAACCATCTGCACGATTCCACAATAGTTTCTAGTCATTTTGTGCTGTACTGCTCTGTTTTTATAAATGGATTAAAAACAATTAATAATGTGTGTGATGCTCTTCCCATGGAAATAATGCAGCAGGATGGTCATGTATGTAAAGTTATACTCTGAAATCTACTGATGGTGGATTTGCCTTCAATCTTCCATAGACTCTTAGCCAAGCTCCCTTGTGAGTCACTGATGAGAATAATTAGGTGGTACAGCTTGCAACTATGAAACCAAGACAAGATGTTCATTTAGGCGCTAAACCACAACCTCCCTTCATTATGCCTAGATTCTAAACCACCCTGAAAATCACTTCACCACTGAAAAGTTAGCAAGTTATCAGAAGTCTTCAGGAAGTTTTAGGAGGCAGAAAGCTTTATCTTAAAAATTAATTCTATTTTTAAGAGGGGAAGAAGTGGCATGTGGCGAAGGACAGTATACAACTCCCAAATTTCAAGTTAATGTGGGAGCTTCAGCTGGCAGGTGGCTCAAGAGCCCAGCCTCTGGAGTCAGGCAGATCCAGGTTTGAGTTCCATCTTTACTGCCTATACACTGGGTGATCATGGCCAATTTATGTAGAATCTTTGTACCTCAATGTCCTCAGCCATAAGTTGGGATGATGATAGCATTATTGGGAGGATAAACGAGATACTGCACTCAAAGATAAAGCAGAAGCCTTTACGGTGAGAGTTCAGGAAATGTGAACCTTACTATGAGTGTCTGATTCTCATCTCCTTTCCCTTCATTTGTCCACACTGAGAGTCGGATAATCAAAAGATAGTGGAAAATGACCATTGTCAATGCTCAGAAGGTCAGGGCTGGAGGGAAACATCTGGCCTCACTTATTGCAAAAGTACTTTCATATTCTGCATAAGACAACTTAGTATTATTTCTAACACCAAGAGTAACGTTCCACTTTCCTCCTTTGGCCACAAGGTTACCATCAAACCCTCAAGCAAGGCTCTGGGAACGTCCCTGGAGAAAATTCAGCAGCTCTTCCAGAAGTTGAAGCTATCGAGCCTCAGCCAGTCATTCTCGTCCACTGCGCCCTCTGACACAGATCTGGGGGAGAGTTTGGGGGCCAACGTGGCCACCACGGACTCAGATGAGAGAGACGATGCATCTGTGTGCAGTGGAGGTGACTCCACTGATGATGGTTTCTACAGGAGCAGCACATGGGACCAGGGTGACATCCTGGAGTCTGGGTCGGGCACTTCCTTGGAGGAGGTGCTGGAGGCTCCTGACCCAGGCCTGGCCAGTCCCGAGTTCTGTTACGAGGCTGAGAGCCCTGATGAGGCCGCCCTGGTGCACGCTGCTCATGCCTACAGCTTCACGCTAGTGTCCCGGACACCTGAGCAGGTGACTGTGCGCCTGCCCCAAGGCACCTGCCTCACCTTTAGCCTCCTCTGCACCCTGGGATTTGACTCTGTCAGGAAGAGAATGTCTGTAGTTGTGAGGCACCCACTGACTGGTGAGATCATCGTCTACACCAAGGGTGCTGACTCGGTCATCATGGACCTGCTGGAAGACCCAGCCTGTGGTGAGTCCCACCTTGCCAGGGTTCCAGGCACAGAGAGCTCCATAGTTTAAGAAACAGTGTGGAATGGCAATAAGAAGCTCAAGTTGTAGTGTCACCTGGTAGAGCAGGTCCCAACTGGAATACAGACTCACAAGATGCTTTCCTCAAATATCCTTAAAGCATGCTGCATTTTACATCTCCTTGACTTAGGGAATCACAGCGTTCACTAGCATAAAGACTGTACAGTCTTGTAGCAAATCAACATCTTTAACTTCATCCCAGTTTTCCAAGCTCATTTAAACATGGATTATCCACACACAGTCTTTTGCAATAGAGCATCCATTATCTTACCATGAAACACACTGTGGTCCTAACTCTTCATTTTGGAGAAAAGCAACTCAATCCAGAAAGAAAAGTGACTTACAAGAGGCAACATGGTTAACTAGTGTTAAATCCCAGACCCAGGTATCCTGAATTCCAGGTCAAAGCATGTTTCATACTGCCAGAATTCTGCACTGGGCTTGGTGCACTCTGGGAAGCCTCAGGTGTTCCTCTTTATTATCCTTTTCCCCAGCCTCCCCCAGATGGATTTTCATAAACTTGCACTGAGCCAGAAAAATGTTCCAATGTCCCAACATATCAGTGTCCAATTTTGGAACAGCATGAATTAGTGTGCAGCCGCTTCCTGATTGCTAACAAGGAGAAGACAGTTATGAGGCTATGATTCTCCCAGGATAGTAGATTCCAGCCAAGCTTCAGAATTGCCCAGGCAGCCCTGTGCCTCCTACATTATCAGCTATGGATCAGGGCCAAGAGGTTTAGGGGATTGATTAGTTTTTAGAATGGGAAGGGAGCTAATTAGTTCTCTTTATCCCCAGACTCTGGCAGACAAATGAATCCAGTACTTCTGAGTCAAGGGAGCCTCGGCAGCAGCCATTCAAGCTGCCCTGGAGATGTCTCTTTATTTGCTCCTCACCTGATTGCAAAATGGATTAGAGATGCTTTCAATAAAAGACATACACAATGTTACTGTAAGAATTGAGAAGCAAAACTTTGAAAGGAGGGAGAAAATAACCCCAGGTTTAATAATATTCATGGTGTTTAAATGTTCAATTTGATGCTGAGGTTCCTAGCAGCCTAAGCAAAAAGGTAAACTCCAAGGCTTGCAAGTAAAACACAAAAAGGTTTCATCTCAGGAGCTGGTGTCTTCAAAAATAAAATATTGTAAATCGTGCTGAATCAGACAATACACAAATGAAGACTATGCTTAAAGCATCAGGAACACCTGAAAAATTAGAAAATAATCTTTGGAACAAGTTTTATATAAAAACAGCCTTGGAGTAGTATCATGGGAAAATTGGAGTTTTGTTGGACTTCATTATACTTAACTTGTTGTTAAGAATTATATTTTTAATTTTGCATTAATACAAGGATGGGTGAGGTGTACAAATTCTGTTCATTCTTAGGACCTCTTAAAGTCTCAATCCAGCCCTGGTAAAGAAGGATTCTGAAGCCTAAGCTCAGCGTTACAAACAATTGATAAGTGATGTCTGTGGCAGCTTAGAAAAAGGAAGTGGTGGTGGCATCAGTCCCTCTCCACACCAGCCAACCTTGGCTGAAAAATTCTTATTATAGAATTAGATAAAGGGACTGGAATTTTGAGAGAAAAAGACAAATTACCTCTGACAGAAACTTATGTAGAACTTCACAAAGGGGACTTTGAGCAACACACATATTTTTCACACTAGTTTCATTGGAAATGCAAAAAAAAAAAAAGTTTTCTCTAAAACTATTTCTTGCATTGAAAGAAAGCCTAGCTCAGCAAAACAAATGTGGCGAAGAACTTAGCTAATGAGATCCAGGCTTGTAGATGTCTTGGGACCTAACTTGACATAAGACCTCAAGGAAAAGATAGGGAAGATGATAAACAGACTTAGAGAACAGTTTCCAGAGTCAGTTAGCCATACAGGGAAAAACTAAAAACACTTTAGGTAACAATAAAGATTCAGACTTCTAGTCTCCTGATTCAGCTGGGCTTTTACTGGACTTGAGAATCTCTATTATTATTAAGGTGGTTCTCATGCAAACAGGTGTTTGAGAACAGTACCTTATACCACCTACCTTCCTTAAATAGCACTCTACTCAGCCAGGCTTTTGATGAGAAGATGTAGAAAGCAGACAATTTAAGGACTCCCTGCATTATCTTCCAGGGCAGCCTGACAGTCAGGAGAGCTCCTTTGTGTTTCTAAGGTGGGCTATAAGGGATTCCTTCTCTAAAGCATTTGTAGTCTACTAAAGAAGATTCCAGGGTGTTGGGGATGGGGATCCCTGAGCATTTGTACGTGGCCTCATGGGCGACAATGGTTATTTGACAGTGCCTGACATTGATGTAGAAAAGAAGCTGAGAAAAATCCGAGTCCGGACCCAAAAACATCTAGACTTGTATGCAAGAGATGGCTTGCGCACTCTATGCATTGCCAAGAAGGTAAGAACAAATTCCTCCAAGCATGCTTTCAGTATCATTAAATAGCTGAATGGCCTTGACCCTGCTTCTTTTTCTTTATAAAAGACCCTTAGAGGTGGTTGTTTTAACATTTTTAAGATTAGCTGTTCTGACTCACCACAAAAACCAAAGACACTGACGATTTTGCTGAAGCCAAAATCTGAAGAGTTAGGTCCCATATCAGTGTGGCTTTGCCATGACCCGCTTTTCATTATATGTGTAATGGGTAACCCACAACTCATGAAATAATTTCTTCAGTTATAATTTTGCTTTCCAATGACATTTTTTAGATTTGTATTATTTTCCTTTAAATTTGGGGAGCTTTTATATAGTCACATAAAAATCTAGATTTCTGATTTCTTTGAAAAATTTAGAAGATCTGGCCAACCCTGTCTTTATTCTGGAATGGCAGCAAGCAGCTACAACCAGGAAGAAGTTGATCCTATGAGGAATCATATGTTCAGCTGTGTTCTGTGGTTGATCACAGTCCTTACCACTCCCCCATTGCACTGCACTCAGCCTAGCCATAGTTTTGTACATTACCTAACTCGCGCTTTGCAGATCCTTGACTTTGCAGCCTCTGCAAGAAAGGCAGGCAGTGAGGGCTGTGAATTGGACGCTGAATGAGGCACCTAAAGGCAAGCTAATAGGGATCCTATTATGGGCATACATTTCTAGATGGCTAGAAGTGGTTTCTCTTGCATAAATCTCAAGGGCTTTTCATCTTTTTTATGGTTCTTAGGGAGCATTAGAGATCACGAGTATCCACTTTAAAGCCAGTCACCTGGGTAGTATTCCCAATCTCACTACTTTTAGATGTATGACCTTGAGTAATTTCTTCACATTTTTGAGCTTTATCTTTTTTACAGATATGGTGCTAATCAGCCCTCCCTCATGTAGTTGTCATGGAGATTAAAGTAACCACATGTGCAGCACCTGGGACAGCGACAAATGCTTCCCACTACTTCGACTCGGAATTACACACTTATCACCTACTATTTTCTATTTACGTTATTTGTGCATGTTTTGCCTCCCCTAATGGACTAGGTTTCCTCAAAACCAAAAGGCCTACTTGTGTCCGTTTGGTTTTCTCTATTGTGCCATGCAGAGAAACTCAAGGAATGTTTGATGCTTGGACAAAATAATCTTTCATTGCTCTAAGATACCATATGCATGTAATACCAACAGAAGGGTCTAAAAGTGCTATGGAACTCTGAGGGAGGAAGATGTGGCCACTAGCTGGATTATTCCAGCTTCTGGGCACTCCATGTGTATGACATCATGCCTGGTGGAGTGCTCTACAGGCTATGCAAGATCTAGCTGCTGCTTTCTTTCCAGCCTCATTTCTGAACTTTCTCCACTTTTCTCTCCATCCTTCCACCACCTGAAATATTCAAGGAGCAGAAGGAAGGCCAAGTTCATTGCTGTTCCAGAGCCTTAACTCTTGCTCTTGCCCTTGACTGACCCTTTGTCACTGGATCTCAGTTTGCGTGTCATTTTGTCGAGGAAACCTGAACTTCCAAAAGAAGGCAGTCCCCTATTCAGTTATTCTTCTGTCCCATCACATTTTCTCATATCACCCTTTTTTAAAAAGGTGATTATTTTTTAAAATTATTTACTTGGATAATACCTCTCACCCTCCACCAGCATATAAGCTCAGGCATACAGGGACCTAGTCTGTCCAGATCATCTCCAGTGATCTGAGCACAGTAGGGGCTCAACAGATTTTTGGTGGTAATGAAACACAAGGATAACTATTCATTGATTTACATATTTTAAAAAATCATTGAGAATAAAGCCCCATCTAATTATGTAGAGAAGTTCAAACAGACCAGTAGGAGGCCCAGCAGATGGGAAGAGAGGAAATTATCTTGTTGATCCACGCAAGGTTGTTAAGAAGCCTTTTCTCGTCCCATAGGTTGTAAGCGAAGAAGACTTCCGGAGATGGGCCAGTTTCCGGCGTGAGGCTGAGGCATCCCTTGACAACCGAGATGAGCTTCTCATGGAGACGGCACAGCATCTGGAGAATCAACTCACCTTACTTGGTAGCTAAAAATAAATCATCATTATAGGAAAAAAGGAATGCAGCAAGTTGAGAAGGGAGCTCTTGGCCCCGATTCTGACACTACTAATATGTCTCCATTAGCAACCTTCCTTGAGGTTCCCTTCCAGGTATTTGGCATAAATGGGCCATGCCAATACCCAACCCAGATGCCATGCACAGCTTCCTGAGGATGCCCTGGGAGCATTCCTGCACTCCCTGCTAAAAGAAGCCTCTGAGTTTGGCTGCTTCTCCAACAGCACACTCTTCCCTTCATTCAAATGTTTGCTAAGCACCTACTCTCTTCCCTTCATTCAAATGTTTGCTAACCACCTACTGTGTACCAAGTGATATGCTAGGCTTTGGGGCTGCAACAGGAGCCAAAAACTCTGCTCTCCCAGAGGTTGGAGTCTAGTGAGGATATTGGATGATTGAGCAAGCAATTTCAACAAACTGTGATGAGAGCTAGGCTAGCAGATGGGCCAGGTGGGATGGAAGCACAAAGTAGGAGATGCCAGCCTAGCCCAGAGGTGAGGGAGTGTCGAGGAAGGTAATGAACTGAAAGAAAGAAAAGAAGCTGGTCAGGCAGTGTGGGAGGACCCAAATGAAAGCCTGGAGGTCCGGGACTAGTGGGAAAGAGAGTGCTGGGGGAAAATGATGGAAGAGAGGAAAGATCAGCAGGACCCAGATTATGAAGGGCCATGTCAATCACCTGCTAAATGTTTGGAGAAGGCAGAGGGTGAAAGCAGGGACAGATCTGTGCTTTACAAAAACTGCCTTGATTGCTGCAGCATGAAAGTTAGATTGCTGCACTGAGGGAGAGATGAGAAGCACAGAGACTGGTTAAGAGACAGGCTGTGGCCGGGAGCGGTGGCTCACGCCTGTAATCCCAGCACTTTGGGAGGCCGAGGCGGGTGGATCACGAGGTCAAGAGATCGAGACCATCCTGGTCAACATGTTGAAACCCTGTCTCTACTAAAAATACAAAAAATTAGGTGGGCATGGTGGCGCGTGCCTGTAATCCCAGCTACTCAGGAGACTGAGGCAGGAGAATTGCCTGAACCCAGGAGGCGGAGATTGCGGCGAGCCGAGATCGCGCCATTGCATTCCAGCCTGGGTAACAAGAGTGAAACTCCGTCTCAAAAAAAAAAGAGACAGGCTATGCTTCTCTTGGAGGAAAAGCATTGCCAAGAAGCAATGGGGAGCTTTATTGATCAGGATTAAGGTCTTTACACCTCGGGAGCAAAATCTTGGTAAGCAATGCCCAAACAGCGTGCACTGGCCACATGGCAAAAAGCCTTCTTTTTTCTTGGTGGACAATGCTAACCTAGGGATGAGGACCAAGTTCTAGACCTGTCATGACCTTGCTGTGTGCCCAGAGACACACTCCTCTGAGACTTGTCTTCTCCTCTGGATGAGTCACATGCCTCCAGCTGCCCAGCCAGACAGGAGTTCAAGGGGAAAGATCCAGGGTCACTGTAAAGTGGTGATGCTAGCAAGTAGGATGGCTGACAAGCTGAGGAGGGGGAACAGGATTAGGGTACACATTAGCTCCCCACATCCTTCAGCCTTTGGTTTCCTGTGTCAGCTGCAGAGGCCCCTGCTTGCTGCCTCAGAAGGTCCCCTTTAAAGCTAAACCCAAGAACTCACTTGAACAAGAACCAAAGGATGGCTGGGCCAGACAACTGTATCTAATACAAGATGCCACCAGAAAGTCATCCCATTCAGGCACCTGATCCCCTTCTACCCTCCCCAAGGTTTCTTTTGTTTCAGGACAGCACTCTAGGCTCAGTCTGTGAGAGATGTGCCTCCGGTTCTTCTGTGTGAAGAGAGCATACTTGTCAGAACCTGCTAGCTTCCCCTAGCTGGGAAAGGTTTTCACAACCTTCCTGTTTCATTTTCTATTTCACACAAATAAATGTGTTTTTCCTCCTCTCTCCTTCACTCCACCTCACTGTAATATAAATCAGCTTCCTCTCACCTTCCAGACTAATGCTTGAAGGGGAAGATGAGCCTTGAGCTATCATTTTTTATGGGGTTGTTTACCTGTGCATGTGGACCTCGGGTACAAAACAGGCACATTTCCAGAAAGTGGGGTTCTTTATCTCCCCTCAAGATGGCTTGGAAAGGAGAGGACTGAGCTGAGAAGAGAATTCAGCTTTCCACCAAGAAACTGGCACACCACTAAAAAGCTGTAATGCCTTCACACAGTCTCAAAATATGAAATGATCTTTTCAATATGCATCCAATGTAACCGCTTTGCCAACCTATTGTCACTCTGGATTATTAAAAGAAACAAAATGCCGTGCTCCTGCCCAGAGTGAAATGGGTAGCCATTAGTCTGTGATCTGAAATGAATCTCAATTGAAAAGCAGATTTATTTTTGCTTAATCACTTAGCAACTATTCAATATTTGGGTATATATTCATCAGGGCTGGTGCAAAGCTTGAGAGCCTTCAAAAATTATGGAATCCGCCTGTTTAATTCCCTCCAAGAATATTATCAAAAATGCCAGTCCCTATTAATTCTGCATTGATCAGTTGCAGGGCAAAGATTTCAGTCTTTCCATTACTATTCCTATTGCTGCTAGGCCAGTCCAGGCCACTGTTACCTCTCCTCTGCACTCCTGCCTAGCCTCCTAAGTAGCTGTCAGCGCTGAATCTCACCCTGCTTTTCCAATCTCTAACCTGTTCTCTGGAATGATATTCTTAAAAGTCAAAACTGATTATGTCACTCCCCAGCATCACACCCTTGAATAGCTTTCTTTGCTACCAAATAAATTACAAATCCCTTAAGGCCCTGACAAGGATCTGCACAATCCAGCACCCCTGAGCTCCTTCTCTGTCCTCATCTCTCACCTTGCTCTGCCTCCATTTCTGTATCTTCCTCAACTCTAACCTCTGAGACTTCACACATGCTGATCCTTCTACCTGGAATTTTCCTCCTCTGTCACCTCTTTGTATTATCTCCCAGGTCTGAGTTTAAGTAGCACTTCCTCAGCAAAGCCCACCCTGATTTGCCAGGTGAAGTTCAGATCTCCTGGTATATATTCACAGGGTACCCTGACTTTCTCTCATTTTATAGCTCAGTTATAAATTCTTATTCAATGACCTTTGAACTCAGAGGAAGAGACCAGCTCTATCTAGTTCACTGTTATGTCCTGGATGCACAGCCTAGCACAGTGATGCTATCTAATAAGCATTGCCTGGCTTCACAGGGCTTTGGGGAAATTAAGCAACTACTCTTTTACCATAAATGTGAACTCTGTTGTCTTTGTTCACTCCAGGAGCCACTGGGATCGAAGACCGGCTGCAGGAAGGAGTTCCAGATACAATTGCCGCTCTGCGGGAGGCTGGGATCCAGCTCTGGGTCTTGACTGGAGATAAGCAGGAGACAGCAGTCAACATTGCCCATTCCTGCAGACTGTTAGATCAGACCGACACTGTGTACTCCATCAATACAGAGAATCAGGTAAGGCAATTCTCTGTATCTGCAGATATTAAAGTGCAAAGCAGCCCTCAGCCAAGAGGACACAGGTTTGTAGGTGGGATTTGGGTACACCTGGGAAGCACCCAACCCCCAACAGATCACTGAATCTTGGAGTCTGGAGGACCCTGGAAGTCATCCAGCTCAATATCCTTTATTTTATCCCCACACATGGCTGGCCGGTCTCTTTTACATTACTTCTGGCACTGATTATTAGAGCGTTTAACCTCTCCCAGATTCCACTATGGTCCGGTCTCCCCATTCCCCCACAGATAAGGAAACTGAAGATGACTGGGACTGAGTCACTTGCTCAGGTTTACCCTGCTTGTTTCTCATAAGTAGAACTAAGTCTAGAACTCTGTTCTCCTGCTAAGCTAGTGTGATATACATTCTGCCACACTGTTTGCTTATGGAACCTCATCTGTCAGTTTCTTTCTGTTTAAGACTAACTTACCCACTGAAAAAGTCCCAATTAAATTGAAATTATTCTGAGCTTAAAATTTCAGCATCAATTTATATGTCAAGCTAGTCTGCCACAGAGTAAAAACCTGAAAGGAATAATGCATGAAGCCAGTATGTTTTTATGGCATAAGAAAAAGAAAGAATGAAGCAAAGTTCTAAAAATTGCACGTTTCAACCAGAATAGATTATATGGGTGGCAGGGAGTGAGGTTTGGAGATAAGAATGGGAAAGCTAAAAAGGCATATTCAAAGCTATAACACAATTTTGATTTTAGGGGGAAGTTATCTGTTTTCACAATGCAAATTGCAGAAGGCAAAGTTCCATCACATCTTCTTGGCTGATGAAGGTGGGAAGCGGGCATGGAGATGTGTGCTCCTATCAGAAGGAAGCAGGGATTAGATTCCATGGTGGATATTAACCAGAAGAGCACTGTACTGCAGAGGTGTGGGCATAGGCCCTAGGGCACCTACACCTAGGATACCATGGAGAAAAGAATGGAGAAAAAGGAAGAAGACAGAAAAAGGAAAGGAGAGAGAGAGGACACTGAGCTCTTTAAGTTTTGCCTGAGGCTGATGTAGACCCACAGTAGAATGTTGGGGAGGTTTATATTTCATTTTTATTCCATGAAACAACAATATACACCTCTTTAAAAAAATAAAATAAAAAAAAACCAGTATAGATTGTGAAAACTACCAGAGGACCTTTAAATGAATTGGAAAAATCATTTACTTTCCTGTCAGGTGCACAGATTATTAGATTAAACCTTAATGAATTTTCAAAATGAAAATAAGCTCAGGGAAAACTTGGCTTTAATATTATGCTTAGGAAGAAAAGTAATTTTCAGCTTGCTTGAGTGCTTGATCCCCGTGCCTGCCTGTCCTGCTTGTAATGGAAATTCAGTTTGCAATGATTCTTTCACTCCAGGTAATGCTAGAAGGAGAACATCTGCAAACCAATGAGGCAGTCAGCCAGAGGGAGATTGAGTGGACTGCCATGTGTTCTGCTAAATGCCATGCATTTCTCTAGGAAGCTGAAGATGTGCTCCTTGGTTAAATAGCCAAAGAACAGTCAGCCATACTCCACCTTTAATCCCATCCATGACAATTCCTTCTGTCCAGTATCCTCCAGGATAGTGCCTGAATCCTCAGCCATGCCTACACGCTTCAGTTCACTAAACCTGTAAGATTAGTCTTTTTATCCCTTTACCTGGGATGAAAAAAAAAATATGTTAAGCCAGAAACTGGAGAAATACATTCTAAATCTTAGATTTATTTAAACCTGAGTTTAATGTAGTTACATATTCAGTAAATATTTCCTCCAAGATTTTTAATTTGCCTAATTCACTATGAACCAATTTAGGATTACTGTCTCTTTGCTAGGTATGTTGAAGCACTAAGCAAGTTATGGGACCTACTTAGACCTCAGAATTCCCTTCCCAAAGATGAGAGAATTACTAACTAATCACTGGAAGTGTTCATCAGTCAAGGAATTTTAAAAGAAACTAACATATTAGACAGGAACTAATACTAGCAACCACTATTACTGCTATTGCAACACATTGTTAATAATAATTAACAACATATATTGAAGTTTTAATATGGTTCAAACACCATACTACTTGAACTTCTATTCTCCTCATCTGTAAAACAGATTAAAAATGTTAATTTCACAGATTATTAGTAGGATTAAATAAGATCATAGAAGAAAACTACTTAGTATAGTACCTATGCTAATTATCTATTGCTACATAAAAAATTACCCCAAACCTTAGGAGCTAAAACAACAGACCTTTATTATCTTGTGGTTTCTGTGAATTAGGAGTTCAGGAGCATCTTAGCCGGGCACCCCTAGTTCAAGGTCTCTCTTGAGGTTGCACACAAGCTGTTGGTCAGGGCTGTGGGCTCATCTGAAGGCTCAACAGTGTGGGTGGTTTGGGCATGGGAAGGAGTTCTGCTTCCAAGTTCACCCATGTGACTGTTAGCAGGTGTCAGTTTCTCACTCTGTGGTCCTCTCCACAGGACTGCTACACAACATAGCAGCTGGTTTTCCCCAGGGCTAACCATACAAGGGAAAGTAGGAAAGAGCACCAAATTGAAAGTTACTGTCTTTTTATAACCTAATATGGGAATTAACATCCCATCACTTTTTCCTTCATTAAAATGAAGTCTGTAGATCTAGCCCACATTCAATGAAAGGAGGTTACACAAGGGTATGAATATAAGGAAGTGGAAATCACTAGGAACTATCTTAGAGGCTTCCTACCACAGTATAGGAGGTATACTAAATGTTTAGTGAATGATAATTATTGTATTACTTTAAAAGCTGTAAATAAGTAAATTCAGAGATTTAATTTCAAAGCTTATGTCTCCAATAACTAGCTTTAGTCATACATTGGAGGAATTTATATAACTGGTACCAGGCCTAGCTTCCAAAGGACCACTTTGATCCCTTTCCAAATAAGTGCCTCTGGTATAAGCACACGCTTTGAGAACTGCTTCCTGTGGCCCCTCTGGGCTCTATGCATATTCTATGGCCTGCAACACACAATTTAGCATCTTAAAGGTAGGATCAGAAATAATAAACTATATCTCTGTTCTTTTCAAGATAAATTATGCCAGGGCAGGGTGCTGTGACTCACACCTGTAATCCCAGCACTTTGGAAGCTGAGGCAGGTGGATCACTTGAGGTCAGGAGTTCAAGACCAGCCTGGCCAACATAGTGAAACCCTGTCTCTGCTAAAAATATATAAATTAGCCAGGTGTGGTGGTGCATGCCTGTAATCCCAGTTACTTGGGAGGCTGAGGCACAACAATCACTTGAACCCAGGAGGCAGAGGTTGCAGTGAGCTGAGATTGCACCACTGCACTTCAGCCTGGGTGACAGAGACTCTGTCTCAAAACAAAAAACTTATGCCAGACATTTTCCCAGACAGAAATCTCTAGATCAGTGTTCCCTAGGCCTGTCCCTTCAGAACTGCTTTCACAATTTTTGACAAAATCTGTATATTGTACTGTTTTTTTTACTTAATAATTTAAGTTGACTCACTTTGTATATTATTTTTAGAAGAAACTTTTAGCATGTTAATAAATGAAAAATCATTGTCTTTTGCCATGGATGAAGGAACACTGTAAAACGAAGACCGTGTGAAGAAAACAATGCTATTAAAATTGATAATGCTGTTTTCTACCACAACTATATTAAAAAGTGATGTTCAGAGAAGTTGAACAGATATCAAGAATAAATCTGAGCAAACTTCTGCCGAGATGGCCAAATAGCAACAGCTCTGGTCTGCAGTTCCCAGCAAGAGCACACCAGAAGACAAGTGATCTCAGCATTTCCAACTGAGGTACTAGGTTCATCTCATTGGGACTGATTAAACAGTGGGAACAGCCCAAGGAGGGCAGCCCAAAGCAGGCTGGGGCACTGCCATACCTGGGAGGCACAAGGGGCCAGAGACTCTTGCTCCCAGCCATGGGAAGCCATTAGGGACTTTTCCTGACACTCCAACACTCCAGCTCAGATACTGCACTTTTCCCATGGTCTACACAACCCACGGACCAGGAGATTCCCTTTGGCACCTACAATGCCAGCGCCCGGGGTTTCCAGCACAAAACTGGGTGCCCATTTTAGGCAAGTGGCACCTGAAATGCCAGCAAGACAGAACTGCCTGTTCCCCTGAAAAAGATGGCTGAAGACAGGGAACCAAGCAAGCTGGCTCAGTGGGTCCTACTCGCACACCCCCCACCACCAAAGATAGGCAAGTTAAACTGCACTGGCTTGAAATTCTCACAGCCAGCACAGCAGTCTGAGCTCGACCTGGGATGTTTGAGCTTGGTGGGGGAAGGGGTGCCCGCTTCAACATTGCCTGTGTAAACAAAGCCACTACCTCTGGGAAGCTTACACAACAGCTGGGCAGAGCCCAGCACTGCAACTCAGCAAGGCCTCTGCAGCAGACTGTCAAGTAGATTCCCTTCTCACTGTGCAGGGCATCTCAGAAAAAAAAAGACAGCAGCCCGTCAGGGACTTACAAAGCCCCTACCTTCCTGGGACAGAGCACCCGGGAAAAGGGGCAGTTGTGAGTTTCACTTCAGCAAACTTAGAAATGTCCCTGCCCAACAGTCCTAAAGGGAAAAACAGAGCCCCCAGAACAGTGCTTGAGCTCCGTTAATGGACAGGCTGCCTCCTGAAGTGGCTCCCTGACCCCACATGTATCCCATCTGGGAGACACATCATACAGGAGAGCTCTGGCTGACATCTGGCAGGTACCCTTTTGGGACGAAGCTACCAGAGGAAGCAACAGGCAGCAATCTTTGCTGTTCTGCAGCCGCCATGGGTGATTCCCAGGCAAGCAGTCTGGAGTGGACCTCCAGCAAACTTCAGCAGACTTGCAGCAGAGGGGCCTGACTGTTAAAAGGAAAACAAATAAACAGAAACAAATAGGTTAAACATCAACAGAAAGGACGCCCACTCAGAAACCCCATCAAAAAGTCACCAACTTCAAAAACCAAAGATAGATAAACCCACGAAGATGGGAAGGAACCAGTGCAAATAGGCTGAAATCGCCAAAAGTCAGAACACTTCTTCTCCTCCAAGGGATCACAATCCCTCACCAGCAAGGGAACAAACGGAGAACGAGTTTTGGAGAACGAGATGGAGAATGAGTGTGACGAATTGACAGAAGCAGGCTTCAGAAGGTAGGTAATAACAAACTTCTCTGAGCTAAAGGAGCATGTTCTAATCCAATGAAAGGAAACTAAGAAACTTGAAAAAAGGTTAGATGAAATGCTAACGAGAATAACCAGCATGGAAAAGAATATAAACAACATGATGAAGCTGAAAAACACAGCACGAGAACTCCACGAAGTTTCAATAGCCAAATAGATCAAGCGGAAGAAAGGATATCAGAGATTGAAGATCAGCTCAATGAAATAAAGCAGGAAGGAAAGATTAGAGAAAAAAAGAGCGGAAAGAAATTAACAATGCCTCCAAGAAATATGGGATTACGTGAAAAGACCAAATCTACGTTTGATCAGTGTACCTGAAAGTGATGGGAAGAATGAAACCAAATTGGAAAACACTCTTCAGGATATTATCCAGGAGAACTTTCCCAAACTAGCAAGGTGGGCCAATGTTCAAATACAAGAAATACAGAGAACACCACAAAGATATTTCTTGAGAAGAGCAACCCCAAGGCACATAATTGTCAGATTCACCAAGGTTGAAATGAAGGAAAAAATGCTAAGAGCAGCCAGAAAGAAAGTTTGGGTTACCACAAAGGGAAGCCCATCAGACTCATAGTGGATCTCTTAGCAGAAACCCTGGAAGCCAGAAGAGAGTGGGGGCCAATATTCAACATCCTGAAAGAAAAGAACTTTCAACCTAGAATATCATATCCAGGCAAACTAAGCTTCATAAGTGAAGAAGAAATAAAATCCTTTATGGACAAGTAACTGCTGAGAGATTTCATCACCACCAGGCCTGCCCTACAGGAGCTCCTGAAGGAAGCACTAAACATGGAAAGGAACAACCAGTACCAACCACTGCAAAAACATACCAAACTGTAAAGACCATCGACACTATGAGGAAACTGCATCAACTAACGGGCAAAACAACCAGCTAGCATCAAAATGGCAGGATCAAATTCATACATAATAATATTAACCTTAAATGTAAATGAGCTAAATGCCCCCAAAAATGACACAGACTGCTAAATTGGATAAAAAGTCAAGACCCATCAGTGTGCTGTATTCAGGAAACCCATCTCACATGCAAAGACACACATAGGCTCAAAATAAAGGGATGGAGGAAGATTTGCCAAGTAAATGGAGAGCACAAAAAAAAGCAGGAGTTGTATTCCTAGTCTCTGATAAAACAGGCTTTAAACCAACAAAGATCAAAAGAGACAAAGAAAGACATTACATAATGGTAAAGGGATTAATGCAACAAGAAGAGCTAACTATCCTAAATATATAGGCACCCAATACAGAAGCACCCAGATACATAAAGCAAGTTCTTAATGACCTTCAAAGAGACTTAGACTCCCACACAACAATAGTGGGAGACTTTAACACCCCACTGTCAATACTAGACAGATCAATGAGACAGCAAATTAACAAGGATATCCAGGACTTGAACTCAGATCTGGACCAAGCAGACCTAATAGACATCTACGGAATTCTTCACCCCAAAACCACAAAATATACATTCTTCTCAGTTCCTCATCACACTTATTTCAAAATTGATCACATAATTGGAAGTAAAACACTCCTCAGCTAAAGCAAAAGAATGGAAATTAAACAGTCTCTCAGACCATAGTGCAATCAAATTAGAACTCAGGATTAAGTAACTCACTCAAAACCACACAACTACGTGGAAACTAAACAACCTGCTCCTGAATAACTACTGGATAAATCATGAAATGAAGGCAGCAATAAAGATATTCTTCAAAAGCAATAAGAACAAAGACACAATGTACAAGAATCTCTGGAACACATTTAAAGCAGTGTCTAGAGGGAAATTTATAGCACTAAATGCCCACATGAGAAGTGAGGAAGGATCTAAAGTCTACATCCTAATGTCACAATTAAAAGAACTAGAGGAGCAAAATCAAACAAACTCAAAAGCTAGCAGAAAACAAGAAATAACTAAGATCAGAGCAGAACTAAAGTAGATAGAGACACTAAAAACCCTTCAAAAAATCAATAGATCCAGGAGTTGGGTTTTTGAAAAGATCGGCAAAATAGATAGGCTACTAGCCAGACTAATTAAAAAGAAAAGAGAGAAGATTCAAATATACTCAATAAAAAATGATAAAGGGAGTATCACCACCTATCCCACAGAAATACAAACTACCATCAGAGATTACTACAAACACCCCATGCAGATAAACAAGTAAATCTAGAAGAAATGGATAAATTCCTGGACACGTACACCGTCCCAAGACTAAACCAGGAAGAAGTTGAAACCCTGAATAGACCAATAACAAGGTCTGAAGTTAAGGCAGCAATTAATAGCCTACCAACCAATAAAAGTCCAGGACCAGATGGGTTCACAGCTGAATTCTACCAGAGGTACAAAAGGAACTGATACCATTCCTTCTGAAACTATTCCAAACAATACCAAAAGAGGGAATCCTCCCTAACTCATTTTATGAGACCAACATCATCCTGATACCAAAACCTGGCAGAGATGCAACTAAAAAAGAAAATTTCAGGCCAATATCCATGATCAATATTGATGCAAAAATATTCAATAAAATACTGTCAAACCACATCCAACAGCACATCAAAAAGCTTATCCATCACGATCAGGTCAGGTTCATCTCAGGGATGCAAGGCTGGTTTAACATCCACAAATCTATAAACGTAATCCATCACATAAACAGAACCAAAGATAAAAACTACACAATTATCTCAATAGATGCAGAGAGGGCCTTCGACAAAATTCAACAGCCCTTTATGCTAAAAACTCTCAATAAACTAGGCATCGATGGATCATATCTCAAAATAATAAGAGCTATTTGTGACAAACCCACAGCCAATATCATACTGAATATGCAAAAACTGGAATCATTCCCTTTGAAAACTGGCACAAGACAAGAATGCCCTTTCTCACCACTCCTATTCAACATAGAATTGGAAGTTCTCGCTAGGGCCATCAGGCAAGAGAAAGAAGTAAAAGATATTTGAATAGGAAGAGAGGGCATCAAATTGTCCCTGTTTGCAGATGACATTATTGTATATTTAGAAAATCCCATTGTCTCAGCCCAAAATCTCCTTAAGCTGATAAACAACTTCAGCAAAGTCTCTGGATATAAAATCAATGTGCAAAAATCACAAGCATTCATATACACCAATAATAGACAAAGAGCCAAATCATGAGTGAACTCCTAGTCACAATTGCTACAAAGAGAATAAAATACCTTCGAATACAATTAACAAGGGACGTGAAGGAGCGCTTCAAGGAGAAGTACAAACCACTGCTGCAAAGGAAATAAGAACACAAACAGATGGAAAAACATCCCATTATCATGTTTAGGAAGAATCAATATCGTGAAAATGGCCATGCTCCCCAAAGTAATTTGTACATTCAATGCTATCCCCATCAAGCTACCAAGGACTTTCTTCACAAAATTGGAAAAAAACACCCTAAACTTCATATGGAACCAAAAAAGAGCCCTCATAGCCAAGATAATCCTAAGCAAAAAAAAAAAAAAAAAAAAAAAAAAAAAAAAAAAAAAACCAAGCTGGAGGCATCACACTACCTGACTTCAAACTATATTACAAGGCTACAGTAATCGAAACAGCATGGTACTGGTACCAAAACAGAGATATAGACCAGCAGAACAGACAGAGGCCTCAGAAAGAACACCACACAACTACAACCATCTGATCTTTGACAAACCTGACAAAAACAAGCAATGGGGAAAGAATTCTTTGTTTAATAAACGGTATTGGGAAAACTGTCTAGCCATATGCAGAAAGCTGAAACTGGATCTCTTCCTTGCACCTTATACAAAAATTAACTCTAGATGGATTAAAAATTTAAACATGAGACCTGACACCAGAAAAACCCTAGAGGAAAACCTAGGCAAAACCATTCAGGGCATACGCATGGGCAAGGACTTCATGACTAAAACACCAAAAGCAATGGCAACAAAAGCCAAAATAGACAAATGGGACCTAATTAAACTCCAGAGCTTCTGCACAGCAAAAGAAACTATCAATAGAGTGAACATGCAATGAACAGAATAGGAAAAAAATTTGCAATCTACCCATCTGACAAAGAGCTACTATCCAGAATCTACAGAGAACGTAAACAAATTTACAAGAAAAAAGCAACCCCATTAAAAAGTGGTGAAGGATAGCAACAGACACTTTTCAAAAGAAGACATTTATGCAGCCAACAAACATATGAAAAAAAGCTCATCATCACTGGTCATTAGAGAAATGCAAATCAAAACCACATTGAGATATCACCTCAAACCAATTAGAATGGTGATCATTAAAAAATCAGGAGACAACAGATGCTGAAGAGGATATGGAGAAACAGGAACCCTTTTACACTGTTGGTGAGAGTGTAAATTAGTTCAACCATTGTGGAAGACAATGTGGTGATTCCTCAAGGATCTAGAAACAGAAATACCATTTGACTCAGCAATCCCATTACTGAGTATATATCCAAAGGATTATAAATCATTCTACTGTAAAGACACATGCACACGTATGTTTATTACAGCACTGTTTACAATAGCAAAGACTTGGAACCAACACAAAATGCCCATCAATGATAGACGGAATAAAGAAAATGTGGCACATATACACCATGGAATACTATGCAGCCATAAAAAGGATGAGTTTATGTCCTTTGCAGGAACATGGATGAATCTGGAAACCATCATTCTCAGCAAACTAACACAAGAACAGAAAAGCAAACACCACATATTCTCACTCATAAGTGGGTGTTGAACAATAAGAACACACAGAGACAGGGAGGGGAACATCACACACCAGGGCCTTGGGGGTGTGGGGTTAGGGGACGAACAGCAGTGGGTGGGGGGATTGGGGAGGGATAGCATTAGGAGAAATACCTAATGTAGATGATGGTGCAATGGAGGCAGCAAACCACCACCATGGCACGTGTATACCTATGTAACAAACCTGCTCCATCTGCACATGTACCCTAGAACTTAAAGTGTAATTTAAAAAAAAAAAAAAAAGAAATTTGAGTCAAAATATGACTTTCTTTGATATAATAAAAAGTAATGGAAGAAAAAATTGTTAAAAGGAAATATTTTCTCACTATATTTCAAGGCAAACACTAGCAAAAAAATGTTTATTTCAATCAATAAGACTTTCATAACCATAGTTCAAACCAGTATGATCAATGCTTCATGCCACAGTTCTTAGCACCCTTCATGGAACACAACAATGGATTCCCAGACAGAATTAGGAAGCCACAGTTTAAGTAGTAATAATCCTGACTCCACTACTAAGTTTGGATGATCTTGGGTGAGTTACTAAAGATCTCATTTCAATCTTCTCATCTCTAAACTATGATCACTAGTACACACCCTGTCTACCACACAGGAATGTTCTGAGGAACAAAAAGGAACTTAAGTTCCTTTTGTTTAAGTATGGAGAAATAGCACCATACCAACATGACTTATTGTCATTATTTACCATCATATTAGTAGTATTTATTATGCCATCCTTCTATCTGTCTCCATCTTGCTGAGCTATTTTTATTCCCATTCATAAGCAGTGTCTTCCATTTTGGCTGTTAATTTGGTTCCAAATTAATATTGTTTTGGTATTATGTCAAATACTGCAGAGAAATGTAAAACTTGGAGAATAACCTGTAAGTAATCTCTATAGTAGTAGAGTTTTATGACTATCTTACTAAAGAATAAAGTGAAATTGTCAACATGCATTTCCAAGTTTGCTTACAAATACTGTATTATCGTTACTCTTTATAGGAGACCTGTGAATCCATCCTCAATTATGCACTGGAAGAGCTAAAGCAATTTCACGAACTACAGAAGCCAGACCGCAAGCTCTTTGGGTTCCGCTTACCTTCCAAGACACCATCTATCACCTCAGAAGCTGTGGTTCCAGAAGCTGGATTGGTCATTGACGGGAAGACATTGAATGCCATTTTCCAGGGAAAGCTGGAGAAGAAGTTTCTGGAATTGACCCAGTATTGTCGGTCTGTACTGTGCTGCCGCTCCACACCACTCCAGAAGAGTATGATAGTCAAGCTGGTGCGAGACAAGTTGCGCGTCATGACCCTTTCCATAGGTACCCATCATGCTGAGATACGGGTGGCACCTTGGCAGGGAAGATCTGATGAGAGGCTGGATCGGGGTGGGAGGTCAGGTCTCAAAGTCAGGATGCTTAGGCTGTGAGTCATCGTCTTAGAGGGAGAGAGTTCAAAATGACAATCAAGATGCAGCAGCTGGGGGATGAAATGGGACCGTGCAACCAAGTTCTTGGGACTAGAAAGTTAGCTAAAGAACAATCAGGACTTAGATGAAGGTCAAAACCAACAGAGACCTTGAATTCAGTACATCCAGGTAGCTCAAGAAATGTTGCCATCAATGATATATACTCAGACTATCTTAATTCTGGGATGCAGATCATTTTCCCTTTAATACTTTATACATGGCACAACATCACATATTTAAGGATTTGATATTATTCTGAGTGTTGATGGCTGGTGGAGAGATTTTAAAGACTGGTACTGTCTTATGTTTAATTTTGTGTGTTTATTCCTAAATATGAGGTCAGCACAAAGCGTATCACCGAAAGATGCTAGCATTGGTTGATGAAGAATTTTTCAGAGGGGGCTAAACTTTAATCATGTTAGGACAGAGAAATTAAAACTGCACTTACTTAACATTTTTCAGGAACAACCAAATCCAGTTTAAAGGAATCTTCATGATCCTCTGTTACCTTCAGCCACATCTCTTGTTGTGGCCACCTTTCCCTCTCCAACATTTGCCTTTCCACGTTCCAACAAATGAAACTGTTTACCATTCTCCATGGACCTTGTCCTCTCTCATTTCTGGGACTTTGCACAAGTTATTTCGTCTGTAAAACACTTCTTCCAATCCCACCTAACTTTCCTTTCCTCTGGGGGTTCCCACAGCACCCAGTATTCATAGCTCACTGTCATACCTTCTGTGATGGCCTCAGTAGACCATGAGTTCCTTGAGTAGAAAAATCATGTCAGCCTAATTCACTGTTGGATCCCATGCCCAGCACATACCAAGCACATAGTAAATATTGCATCCACTTAGGGACATTCTTACAGATGGTGCCAGCCTCTCCTCCTCCTACACAGGCATGGGAAAAGATTTTCTTTCCTGACAGTTCAAATAGGAACCCTATTAAACGTGATGGTTTTGTTCTTGGTCTTCAGGTAAGAACAGTAGAGAATAATAACAAGAGTGGGACAGAAAGAAAGCAGAGGGCAAACCTTTAGCAAAGACATCCTACTTTTATGCCCGGAATCGTCCTCTTCAGAAATTCAGACACACATAAGGCAGTAGCCCAAGAATGATTCTCTGAGGTCACACATTGGCTTCACTCCCACAGCAACAGAAAAAAAGCCAGTGTGGCAAGAAATAGCATGGTTTCACACCTCTAATTCTCCTGGTTCACTAACAGAAGAGGTTAAAGCTTGGATTTGTTCTGCCATGGGGATGGTTAAAATTATGCATTGCTATGCAATCAAGAAGAAATATTATTATTTTAGAATATAGGCTACTTATGGCAAAATTTTTAAGACCAATAAATGTATCATCAGATAACTAGGAGAAGAATCATTCTCTCCCTCCCATTCCATATTCTATACCATAATAATATAAATTTAATTGTGGCTTATTCTGAGAAACTACTAGAAAACAGGGAGGGCCAGGGAAAGAATCAAGTTCAGCATAGTCTACAACAAGAGTTGGCAAACTATGGCCTGCAGGCTAAATCCAGCCCATGGCATGTTTTTGTATGGATACTAAGAATGATTTATTTTTCAGTGTAAAATTTATAAAAGACTAATAGCCTTTCAGCAAGAACAATTGTTCAATCTTGCTTCTTGGCTCACAAAGCCTGAAATAGTTACCACCTTACCCTTTACAGAAAAAGTTTGCTGAATTTCCGTCTAAAAGATAAAGCACTGGGGAGAGTTCAGCTTCTGGGGAAAGCCTTAACGTATAGAGCTATCTTTGGCTACTTAAATTTAATTAAATCAAATTCACCAGCAAAATTTGTAGTCACATGTGGCTACTGATTTCTGTATTGGACAGTGCAGATATAGAACATTTCTCTCATCACAGAAAGATCTTGAACAGTCCTGGTATAGAAGAGGACTGTGTGTGTATATGTGGGTGTGTGTGGGCGGGGGGGGGTGTGTGTGTTTCTATGCCTTACCTCCGGTTTTATGAAACAACTCAGTTCGTTGAATGGGAACTCAGTGTGATTATATTTCAAAAACACAAGTCAATCTCATTTTTGTACACTGAGAAACAAAACAATGTCATCCCTCTCCTTGGAAACCACTGACAATCTGATGATTTCACTGTCCAAACTGTCCAGTTGTCTTGATATGGTCAGTATTTCAAGTTTGACTGAGGGAAGTGCATTGGCCCTGGAATCTGAAGGATCGAGTTCCATTTCTCCTGGGTCCTTTCTCTAGCTGGATTACCCTTGCCAAGTCTCTAAGTTGCTCAAATTCTCCATTTGGTTATCGATAAAGTTTATTATAACATTTATGAGGGCAGTTTCTGGGGGCATAATGCCCAAGTCTCTTGATTACCATCCTATCCCCAATACCTAACGTTGTGCCTAGAAAAAAGACACTTAGTAAGTCCATATTTGTTGAATGGTAAAGAAAAAGGTAGGATTTCTTGTCTAAAGAAGAAAAGATGTCTCTCAAGCTAAGTACTACAGCAATGACTTTCTATATAACTATTCAGAGTAATGTTAAAAAGGATTCAATTATACATAACTGGGGACACTTGAGAGCTACCTCATTGTCACTGAGTAGTTGGACCAGAAATAAAGATGCCTCATGACCTCTCTTCTTTCAGGTGATGGAGCAAATGATGTAAGCATGATTCAAGCTGCTGATATTGGAATTGGAATATCTGGACAGGAAGGCATGCAGGTATTGTTCTCTGTATTGTTCTTGTTTCTTCCTTCCTTTCTTTGGTCCTTAGTTGAGATATAAGGAATTCTCCAGAATGTTGGAGAAACTTCTCCCTGAGAACTTCTCCCCACATCCATGCAATGCCCTCCCTAAGCAATGACAGACAGAAGGACATTTGAAATCATTTTGTAAATGACATTTTTGTCCTGACAGCCAGTTTGACCCGCAAATTGCTTGGTATACTTTCATAGTGTCAAAATTTAGTCAAAATTCAGCTTGGAAGAAGCATACTAACTTGACTACTAAATTTTCCCATTAAAACAGAGAACATTTTGTGGGTTTTCAGCCATTAACAATTGTATTTCCACCACCAGTGCAGACATTCAGCACTGCCTAAATTTTCTGATGAGGATAGAGAGCATTGACTCTATCATAAGCCACAGAATAGTTCTGAAATGTTACCCCTTGCGTATCTCCTATATGCCAGCAATCTATTAGACCAGATCTATCCAATCTTTTGGCTTCCCTGAGCCACATTGGAAGAAGAATCGTATTGGGCTACACATAAAACACACTAATACTAACTATAGCTGATGAGCTTTTAAAAAATTGCAGAAAGTCTCAATTTGGGGCCTCATTCAAAGCCATCTGGGCCACATGTGGCCTGCAGGTTGGACAAGTTTGTGTTAGACACTTCACATGTGGTATCTTATTGAATTTTAATCATCATCACACCCTGTATGTTAGGGATTGCTATTCCATTTTTAGATGGGGAAACTGAGGCCTGGGGAATTAGCCAAACCAAAATTTATACCAGGATTTATAAATAGGCATGTTCAGTGTTCACATTTTTAAAAGAGTACTATAAACTGTGTCTTGTTCTGAGTAATCCCAGGGGCAGAAGACATATTTCAGCTCCATGTGAAGGAAGAGCTGTCACCTATCAGCTCCATCTGTGAATGGAGCCAATGGCCTGCCTCAAGTGGGGGTGAAGGGTGTTCAGAGGATTGAAAATTGCTTGAATGGAAGCCCCTACTCTCTGGCTAACCATCACATGCCTAGCATGGTGCCTGACACATACTGGGCCACAGTAAATGCTTATTGGAAAAATGGATGAAGAGCCTGCCTAGACCCTTCTGATCTACCGTCCTTGAATTCTAGTGAGATTTGGATTTCCCAGAAGGGAGGGTGGGGTGTCAGACTCTAAAAAGCTACCCAAGAGTGACCACAACAAGGGGTCTTTAGGACTCTGTTGGCCCCAGGCCTAGACCAAAGCAGCGCCCTTGAGGGAGTCCCCCTGGGGCAACGGCAGCCATGGACGGAAGCTGACGTGTCTGCTCTCCCCTCTCAGGCCGTCATGTCCAGCGACTTTGCCATAGCCCGCTTTAAGCACCTCAAGAAGCTGCTGCTCGTGCACGGCCACTGGTGTTACTCGCGCCTGGCCAGGATGGTGGTGTACTACCTCTACAAGAACGTGGTGAGTAGCCTATGGCATCCTCCCACCCAGGCCTTGGCAGTCCTTGCCATGGGGCCAGATCTCCCCCTAGTAGTGGGCAAAGCACCTCAGCATCATAAGGGAATGAGTCAGGCTGGCATGGTGTTGGATCTTGAAACTGTTCCTTAATAGCTCTGTGACCTTGAGCTAGACTCTTCACTTTCTATTTTTGTGAAGTTATTGTGAGAATTGGCAATGCTATATGAAAAGCACCTGGCACAGAGAGGGCACAAATGGCTACAAATGTGGACTCTGGAGTCAGACACGTTGGGTTCAAATCCAGACTCCCATATATGGTAATGTCGCTAAATTTCAGTTTCACAATCTGTAAAATGGGGGTGGTGATAGCACCTTTCTCATATTTGCTATGAGGATTAAATGAGAGCTTGTATATAAAGTGATCAGAATATCATAATCTATAAAATTAGCCATTTTTGGTTATTGTTGTTGCTGTCATTACTCTTGGAGTTAAATCTCATAAAGGAGAGTATCTTATTGTAACAAAGAAGGATTTGAAGAGCTAGTCTGACCTGTGTCTTAGATTTCCTCTCCATATAGAGCCAGCTCAATGCAAGAGCTATACCCCATGCCTTGGGAGAGTGAAGGTGAAAAGCACCTCACAGAATGTAAGGCTGGAGCCTGTGGCTCTAACTGGAGACCTGCACATCACTTCAGTGCCCCTGAGCTTTCTTTCAGGGAGTTCCTGGAGGGCAGGATACTAGATAAAATATCTACTTGGCAAAGATGTTTGAGGTGCAGATATTGTCTAGGCAATCTTACTTGACTCCAGCATGCTGTATGACCTTGAAGAAACTGAGGCATACAGAGATTAATTGATCTTTTCATCAATAATGTGGGGAGACTGACTCTGTGTCAAGAGGCCTTAGTGTCAGAGCTCTGAAAAGCATATAGCCCTATACAAATACAAACAATAAGTCGTGTCTCCTGACAAGTATGTTGGTTTCTGTCTTGTTGATGAGGGCCCAAAGCAAACACATACCAACTAAAGAATTAAAACTGTCAGAGGGTTCTTGTTTGAAAGTCCTTTATTAACAGTGGGTATAGGAAGAAGTCAGAACATTGCTATACTAAGGGAGGGAACAAAAGACTGAGTTTTTCATTATCTAGTTCAAAGGCTTCAAATAAACCCCAAGATCCTTCAAACAAACAGAATTTGACTCCCACTTGAATAAGTAAAAGGAGAGTATTAAGACCCGGGTGATGGAAGAGAAACATTAGCCAGGTAGCAGCTACAAAATTGCATTTTTCTCTTGCTCCAGTCTTTCTTTCAGACTCTGACACAGTCACCCTTGCTCAGAAGTGACTTTCTGTGCAAAGTTCAATGTATATGTAAATAAACAGCATGACAAAAGTAATGTAAATTCAATCAACTCGATGGCAATATTATCTCAGCAAGTCTACGCAAACAAGTCACTCCATCTGACTTGAAACTCACTTTGAGAGTGAAAGACTGTTTACTTAGAATTCAAAATGCCCCCATTTAATTTTTTTGGCAGCTCAAGGAATAATAAGCACAGCCTCTTCTCTGCATTAAATTTGTGAAATAGAAAAGAAAATGTTTCCAACCAGCCACGCTTTCAAAGCTTAAATGATATTTATTTCCAGCCCAATGCCATGCTCAAAATTGCGATACTGATGCCACATTATCTCCCTGTTGTAATTAGAAGGTGGAGAACTATGACTTCCACATCCGAAACCAATTTCAGAGGGGATTAAAACCTGGCCTGCTCTGAAATTTGAACAATGAATTAATTACTGCACTGTAGCTTCTTGATAGAGCAGGCGTCCAATCTCAGTGATGCTGCCACAGGGTTCGATGCACTCCCTGCAAGGTACAAAGATTCCAGTTAAGCAGAAGTGAAAAACAAGCAAGATCTTACCAGGGCCTCAGGAGGAAAGAAGCACTCTGTAATGTTAAAACTCCAGGATGAGTGTTAGAATAGAGCTAAGATTAACTACATCAATTGAAACAATTTAATGTCTGCTGTGTGTCAGGAACAGGGCTGAGCCATGGACATAGAGCAGGAATCAAGCCAATCATGGCCCGCGTGAGGCTTCCTGTCTACATCTGGGCTCAGGAAGCTTTTTCTTCGAAGAGATAGACAATAAATACTTTCAGCTTTGCAGGCTGTACATGTCTAGAAGAGTCTAATTGTGTAAGTCAAAGACAGGACTGAGAAAGTTTAGAGGTGGTTAAAGAACTTTGAAATTTCAGATGCTGATTGTACCACTCTCTAGCTCTGAATTTGGGCAAGGGACAACGGTATCTCAGAGTCTTGGATTATTCATCTGTAAAATGGGCCTAATAACGTTAATATTATTGTTAATATCAATATGTGATATATTAGTACAATATATAATACTATTACTATCAGTTCAGCAATATTAATCTTGCAAGGTTGTTAGAACAAACTTTCATGTGTATTGCACAAACAATGATATACTAGATGCTAATATACTGATGTTTATCTCACTCCTGGCACATATAGAAGGTCAAATTTTTATAACCGATGTTACTACTACTACTCGCCCCTCCAAAATAACATTGGCCCAGCAGTTTAGAAATAGGAGTTCCAGCTTGAACACAAAACTGCTGGTGATTCCTTGCAAGACCCTTCACATCTCTGTGCCTCTGCCCCACCTAATTGAGAAGTCCTAGTCCTAACTGCTGGATCAGCTGCTTATCTGTACGACCTTGGTCAAATCACCAAACCATATCTCAAAATGGTAGACAATAACAGTGACCCAGCCCATCCACAAGAGAGGAGATCTTGAGTGGGAAAAAGCTTTAGAAAAAAATGAACAAGGTTTTGGCAGATTTTCTCATTCACCCTTCTGAGCTGCATGACCATTAGGAAAGTATAGCAAAGTCAACCTTCTCACGAGGTCATCCTCCTACCAGGTGTCCTGCTCATGGTTTAATCTTTCTATTACCCCTTCGTCAGTGGCATCCCTTTCTGTTACCACTCTACCACCATTCATATTCCACATGCCATGGTCTAAGTACTACTATTCCCAGCTGACAGATGATAAAATGTTTAGAAAGGTTAAGCAGTTTGTCTAAGGTCACACAGCTAGTAAGTGACAGACTGGGGATTCAAAACGAGGCCTCTCTGCCTCCAAAATCTGTGCTTTTAACCACCATAGTACAGTAAGTCCTCACTTAGTGTCATCAGTAGGTTCTTAGAAACTGTGATGTTGAATGAAACAATGTTATTCCAGAACTTTCCCTACATTATTTTGCTTGAAGTTGTAGTTTCTAAGAACTTATTGGCAATGTTAAGTGAAGACTTACTGTTCACTCACCTTAAGTTGGTGGAGTTTCCTTCAGGTCCTGAAGAATGTTAGCAGTGATAGTAGTAACAGCAGCAGCTTCCGCTCTAAGGATTAGAATTATCTCTAATCCTTACACAACCTGTGTGAGGAATGAGGAAACTGCCACTCCAGTAGCTCCCAGAGCTCCCAGGCAGCAGCTGGTGACCGGCTGCACACGGGGTCTGACTCGTAAGGCCATGCTCTTTGCCTGCAGTGCTATGTCAACCTGCTCTTCTGGTATCAGTTCTTCTGTGGTTTCTCCGGCTCCACCATGATCGATTACTGGCAGATGATATTCTTCAATCTCTTCTTTACCTCCTTGCCTCCTCTCGTCTTTGGAGTCCTGGACAAAGACATCTCCGCAGAAACACTCCTGGCATTACCTGAGCTATACAAGAGTGGCCAGAACTCTGAGGTAAGGGGACCCCTCCACCAAGGGTGGTGACTTCAGGTTCTTACCGACTTCTTCCTCCCCCATGGAGGCATCAGAGAAAGAGCTGTATGGTAGGGTCAGAAACCTGCATTCTGACCACTGTTCCGTCACTTTGAGTAACTCCTCTCTCCGTTTCTGACCTATTTCCCATTTGCTATTGAAGGTGTTGGACCAGACTAGCGGGTATTTTTAATTAATTATTTCTTAATTAAATCACACATTAATATGGGACTGCCCTAGTGGAAGGGGAAGAGGCATGCAGAAAGATCTATCCCTTTCAGCAGACCCCTCCAGGATCTGAGATACAGCGAGAGAACCCCCAAAGCCCAGTTTGGGAATCCTTGGGATTTACAGCTACTTTGCTTTTCACTGGGTAAGGTACACAAATGCTTCTGTTTCCTATTAGGGAAGGCAAAACTTAGAACCCAAAATCACATGTGTTTTAGGACTTGCTGGTATGAAATAGACTAAGGCAGGCCTGAGAAGCCATCTGGTGGCTTTCTAGAAGGCCGAGAGAGGCCACACTGCAGCACTGAATGATTTGGGAAAGTCAGACAGCAGGCACTCCCAGCACCAGCAAGAAGCTGGATAAAGGGATCCTGAATGCCTTGAAAAGGGAGCTCTGGTGAGAGGGACTTTGCAATGCCAGACAGTATCTTTGCACCTGGAGGAAAGGAGGGCAAAGCCAAATGTGGTGTTTCAAAGCTGGCAATTATTTATAGACAAGCAGCAAGGCCAGTTGTAACCCAAAGACAAGAGGAGAAAGCAACATAACAGCCCAAGCCGTCCAGACAAAGGGGGCATGGTAGGAGTGCGTGTTCATCTTGGTCTCTTCTAAGTTTACCTTTCCCATCAATGTGCTGGCTGCATAACAAATTCCTTGAGTGTCTAAAAGAAGTTGTTAATGAAACAAAACCCAAAAATGGTAAAGGTTTCACTTTTCCCAGGGAAGGCACAAAGATTGATGCCTGAGAAGGCTTGTTTCTGAAGTTGAGCTTGAGAAAGTCTTGGGAATCCATGATTCAGGGCTATGATTGGGATCTCTCTTTCAGATGCCACTTAGAAATTTAGAATCTCTACATTTACCAAGTTTGTAGTAGCACTAGAAATACAGCAAAGAGTGATAATAACAAATAACCGAGTACTTGCTAGGCACTAAGACCTGAGTACTTACTAGGTACTAAGTCACAATTGCATTTAGTCCTCTTTAACTCCAAGGAAATAGGCTGTATTATTTTTGCCCACATTTCATGGAAGAAAAAACTAGTTCTCTGAGCAGCTTAGTAATTTTCACAAGGTTACACAGTTGAACTGAAGTCTGTCACCCCCAAGTCTGTGCTCCTAATTACTCCATTCTATTGCCACAAATACAAGAGGCATCGTAAGTGTATGGTTGCCTGTCCCAGCCACTGCAAGAAAGTTGCTTGCAAAGAATAGAGGCTTCCTATAAGAGTGGTAATTATTGGTGTGTTCTCTCCTGGCAGTGCTATAACCTGTCAACTTTCTGGATTTCTATGGTGGATGCATTCTACCAGAGCCTCATCTGTTTCTTTGTCCCTTACCTGGTAAGTCATATAGTCCCATTCTAACCACATACATTGCAGAGAGGAACTGGTCCTTTTTATATAAAGTTCCAGACTAGTAGTGTCTTTCGGGACACTTTAGAGCAGAGGCTCACACAGGTGACCTGCAAGCTACATCCAACCCAAGGTGTGTGAAAAGTCAAAACACTACCTAAAGATTTCGGTTTCTGCTGGCACTTGAAAAACTGAAAGCTATATTTATACTGGATCTTTCTTTTTCCTCATAGCAAAAATCTAGACTTGACTTTGCAGCTGGACTCACCACTTAAGCATATTCTTTAGTCTCTGCCACTCCCCTTTGTCTTATACCTGGCCATCTTTTCTCATTAACTGTTTCCTACTTCAGCACTGAAGGTATTTGAATTTACTACCCTTGATTTTTATATAGACTTGTGCTTCAAAGATTAAGGAAGCTAGTGTTCAGGCAGCAAGTTCTGATAATGAGGTACTACATTATCTGAAAAAAAAATAGCAAGAATGCAGATAGCAAGGGATACCAGCCCAATCTCAATTTGATTCCTCTGTTTAAATAGTGCAAATTTAGGTAGCAAACAATATTCTTTCTAGACGTAGAGAACAAGATCGGAAACAGTTACCACCAGGTAAACACTGTTGCTTATCCAGCCTCTGGGTTCATATTCTTTCATAATTAGCAAGATTACGGGGTTAGAGGAGGCAGGGATCTTGTGCTTTGCTTGAATTTCCTGTCTTAAAATACCCTCCCTGGCCAGGTCTCTGCTTGTCTTTCCTGCTTTATCTTTTGCCCTTGAATATGTGCTACAGACCTACAAGGTAGGACTCTTCGGAGTTCTACAAACCCTCTGTGTTCACCCTTAGTTCTGACCTTTGCTGAAACTGCATTTACCCTCTCTTTCCTAGTGATTAACTCCTCTTATTCTGATCTCAGCTAATCTGTCCTCTCTTCTGTGTTTCCAGGGTACCTTGTACTTGCCTCTATTACAGCACTTACTTCCTTAAATTGTCCCACATCTGCCCTGCTAATAGACAAAACTCATTTTGTAGGCAAACACAGACGTGTCCTCAGCTGTTAGCATAGTGTTTGATGGGCTTTCAGTGAATTCTTCCTTCATTCATTCCACAATGGTTTTACAATCCCCATCTTGGCTTACTCTTGCAAAAACCATTTCTAAATTAGTCCTATCAGTTCCTTTCTCATCTTGATCTGTTCCACGGATCAGTACCACGTGGATAGCAGCTAGGTACCTCCTTCTCCACTGACAACTGCCTTCATTGATGCTTTATAACCATGGTGTCAAAGTCAAAGTTTTAAGTCCACAGACATATCTGATAATGACTGTCTGTTCCTCTTCTGCAGACCTATAAGGGCTCTGATATAGATGTCTTTACTTTTGGGACACCAATCAACACCATCTCCCTCACCACAATCCTCTTGCACCAGGCAATGGAAATGAAGACATGGGTAAGTGTCACTGAGCCCCTTTGGCTTAAAAATTGTGCTCCTGTCCATTGACTATACTCAAATTTCTGAATTGTTTCACCCTGTGTTATTGACCCACTCAATAAATACACACTAAGCTCCTACCTACGTCCCACCTGTACAGAGAAGAAAGAGATGAAAAAGATAAAATTCTGGCCTCAATTTGCTTTTCATCTAGCCAGGATGTTAAAACACATGTAAAATAAGGAGACAATTAGTTGCAATAATAGGTAATACCAATTGATAAAAGGTTCAGGGGTATGGCCGGACACGGTGACTCATGCCTGTAATCCCAGCACTTTGGGAGACTGAGGTAGGTGGATCACCTGAGATCAGGAGGTTGAGACCAGCCTGGCCAGCATGGTGAAACCTTGTCTCTACTAAAAATAAAAAATTAGCTGGGTGTGGTAGCAGGCACTGGTGATTCTAGCTACTCAGGAGGCTGAGGTAGAAGAATTGCTTGAACTTGGGAGGCGGAGGTTGCAGTAAGCCAAGATCATGCCACCACATTCCAGTCTGGGTGACAGACCAAGACTCCATCTCAAAAAAAAGTTCAGAGGTGTTTCAGAGACAAGGAAAACACTGACCGTATATACCTGAGGCTGTGTTAGGAGAGAATTCTACCTATTTAATTTTAATTTTAGGGTGAATAATTAGAAACCTACCTCCAGGTAACCATATCTCAAGCATATTCAAATATCATATTTTGATATCTAAGAAGGCACTATCACCTTTTTGACTGTATTCTTCTAGTCAGTGATAAAACAACTATAAAAACAAATAGCAAAAAATTTAGCTGGGCACGGTGGCGCGTGCCTGTAATCCCAGCTACTCAGGAGGCTGAGGCAGGAGAATTGCCTGAACCCAGGAGGCGGAGATTGCGGTGAGCCGAGATCGCGCCATTGCGCTCCAGCCTGGGTATCAAGAGCGAAACTCCGTCTCAAAAAAAAAAAAAAAAAAAAAAAAAAAAAAAAAAAAAAACAAATAGCAAAAAATCTATGCCTGGTATCTCTACATGATTAGCATGTATTATTTAACCTCCCGGAGCCCTGTGTGTTAGGTGTTTTTTTACTCCCATTTTACAGATTTAGAAATGCAGTAGATGCAATAAGGTTAAATTTGCCCAAGCAGTGCAAAATAGAAGCAAGTTTTGAACCCTGGCAGTTTAATGTGAGCCGTTAACATCCATACTAACAGCGTAAGTAGATAAGATTGAATGGTACACGGGGACCACTTTACAGAAAGATTTGTCCTTAGCCATGCTGAAATGTCTTTCTGGACACACAAGTAGTAAAAATTTGGAAAATGGCCTCAAGTAGGCTCAATGTCTTCCTCCATTCTGCAGTGCAACTCCCTACTCCAACCTCCTACCACCACTATCACAAGCTGAAAGTGGGCCATAACCAGCTGGACAGTGGCCGATAAGAGCCACTCAGGGGTAGTTTTGGATCATGGAGTTCTCATTTTGAAAACCCCCTTTCCTATTCAGCGTAGTATTGGAAGCTCTGGCCAGGGCAATCAGGCACGAGAAATAAAGCATATTCAAATAGGAAGAGACAAAGTAAAATTGTCTGTTTACAGATGACATGATTGTATATTTAAAAAAAAAAATTTTCTCAGTCCAAAAACTCCTTAAGCTGATAAGCAACTTTAGCAAAATCTCAGGATACAGTCAATGTGCAAAAATCACAAGCATTCATATACACCAACAATAGACAAGCAGAGAACCGAATTATGAATGAACTTTCATTCACAGTTGCTACAAAGAAAATAAAATACCTAGGAACGCAGCTAACTAGGGAAGTGAAAGATGTCTTCAAGATGAACTACATACCACTGCTCCAGGAAATAAGAGAGGACACAAATGGAAAAACATTCCATCCTTATGGATAGGAAGAATCAATATGGTGACAATGGCCATACTGCCCAAAGTAGTAGTATAGATTCAATGCTATTCCCATCAAACTACTATCAACATTCTTCACAGAATTAGAAAAAGCTACTTTAAATTTTATATGGAACCAAAAAAGAGCCCATATAGCCAAAACAATCCTAACCAAAAAGAATAAAGCTGGCGGCATCACGCTACCTGACTTCAAACTATATGAAAAGGCTACAGTAACCAAAATGGACAAATAAACCAATGGAACAGAACAGAGACCTCAAATAACACCACATATGTACAACCATCTAATCTTCAACAAGCCAGATAAAAACAAGCAATGGGGAAAATATTTCCTATTTACTAATTGGTGCTAAGAAAACTGGCTAGCCATATACAGAAAACAAACTGGACACCTTCCTTATATCTTATACAAAAATTAACTCAACTCAAGATGGATTAAAGACTTAAATGTAAAACCCAAAACCGTAAAACCCAATACCATAAAAGCCCTAGAAGAAAATCTAGGCAATGCCATTCAGGACATAGGCATGGGCAAAGATTTCATGATGAAAACACCAAAAGCAATTGAAACAAAAATGAAAATTGACCAATGGGATCTAATGAAAGAGCTCTGCACAGCAAAAGAAACTACCATTAGGGTGAATAGGCAATCTACAGAATGGGAGAAAATTTTTGCAATCTACCCATCTGACAAATTTCTAATATCCAGAATCTACAAGGAACTTACACAAATTTACAAGGAAAAACAACCCCATCAAAAAGTGGGCAAAAGATATGAACACACACCTCTCAAAAGATGACACTTAACGTGGCTGACAAACATGAAAAAAAACTCAACATCACTGATCATTAGAGAAATGCAAATCAAAACCATAATTAGATACCATTTCATGCCAGTCAGAATGGCAAGTATTAAAAAGTCAAGAAACAGTAGATGCTGGCGAGGCTGTGGAGAAATAGGAATGCTTTTACAATTGAGTGGATTGACAGGAGTGTAAATTAGTTCAGCCATTGTGGAAGACAGTCTGGCAATTCCTCAAGGATCTAGAACCAGAAATACAATTTGACCCAGCAATCCCATTACTGGGGATATACCTGAAGGAATATAAATCATTCTACTATAAAGACACATACACATGTATGTTTATTGCAGCACTATTTACAATAGCAAACATATGGAACCAACCCAAATGCCCAACAATAATAGATTGGATAAAGAAAATGTGGTACACATACACCATAGAATACTATGCAGTCATAAAAAAGAATGAGATCATGTCCTTTGCAGGGATATGGATAAAGCTGGAAGACATCATCCTCAGCAAACTAACAAGAACAGAAAATCAAACACCACATGTTCTCACTTTTAAGTGGGAGATGAACAATGAGAACACATGGACACAGAGGGGAACATCACACACTGGGGACTGTCAGGAGGTGGTGAACAAGAGGAGGGAGAGCATGCAGGGCTTAAAACCTAGATGACAGGTTGATAGATGCAGCAAACCACCATGGCACATGTATAACTAGGTAACAAACCTGCACGTTCTGCATATGTATCTTGGAACTTAAAAAAAAATTTTAAAGCCCTCTGCCCCAATTTGTGCCAATGACAGACTGAATGAAGTCATAAGACAAAAGAAAGGCATAACCAGGCTTAAGTACAGGACAGTTTTCTTCATGGGCCAGAAACACCAGAAGGGGCTTCAGTACAGTGAGAAAGAGAAGGGGAAGAGATGGCACTGGGAAGGTTCAAACTGCAGACTTTCTGGAAACCAGGACAGGACACAGATCTTGACAATGGGGACTCTGGCTCCTATGGGGTAGGCAGTCTGGAACCACATCTACTATGAGGTCTAAAGTTCTCCTGCTCAAGAAAGAAATCTAAGGGAGAGATAACAATGGCAAGCTGCTTGGAGGTATAGTTTTACCAGAAGCTGTTTGATACTAGAGACCACCAAGCTAAGGAAACATTTAGAATTCTTGAAAATAAAATATAGTCATTGAAATTAAAACTACAATTTGTAGGATCCACTCTAGATCAGACACTAGCAAAAAAAGAAACTGCCAAATTGAAATGTAGTTTTAGGAGCTTATCCAGAATGATACATAAATATGAAAAATAATTAAGAGGAAATGGTGGCTGGAACAAATGGGCAGACTCTTTAAAAAGGAATCTCAGGAGGAAAAAAGAATGATGGAAAAGCAGTGTTTGAAGAAATTGTCATTGAGAATGAAAATATCAAAAATCTGGATGTATTACCTAGATATTTCATAATTAAAACTGTACAATGTAAAAGATACAGAGACAACCCTTAAGTCTGCCAGAGACTATAGACAAATTACCTGAAAAGGAACAGCTAGGCTGATGACCAAACAATAAAAGCCACAAAGACAATGGAGTAACTATCTTCAAACACCTGAAGAAAACCAACTAGAAAAGCTACACTATTGGGGGAGGGATCCAAGATGGCCGATTAGGAGCAGCTCAGGATTGCAGCTCCCAGTGAAAGCATGGAGGGTGAGTGGACGCCGCATTTCCAGATGGATTTTTAATGCTCACAGGCCAGGAGATTTCCAGGTGGAGGAGCCGCACGGGTTGCCAGCGTGGCAGTTTGGCTGGCGCAGCTGTTTTGCCAGCCCCCACACAGAGGTTCTCCATACAAAATACATGGGTCTAGGCACCATTTTAGCTGGCAATTGGAGCTCCTGGGAGACAGAGTCACCCATTCATCTGATTAAAAAGGGAACTGAAACAGGAAGCCAGGCCAGGAGATTCCCGGGCAAAAAAGCGCCACAAATCTCAGCGCGGCTGTTTCAGCCAGCACAGGGGATCACTGCACAGGAAATTACACAGATCCCAGTGGCTTTTCAACAGGCAACTGGAACACCTTGGAGAGAGTTGACTGTTCAACTGAAAAAAAAAAAAATAAAAGGCTCTGAGGCAGGAAGCCAGGTGATCAGGCTTGGCTGGTCCCACACCCACAAAAAACAGCAATCGGAAATGCTCTGGATTGAGAGTTTCACAGCAAACACAGCTTAACCCGGGACAGTCCAGCTCTGTAGGGGAGGGGCATCCACCATTACTGAGGCAGCCCACCACCACAGAGGTAGTTTGCCATTGCTGAGGCAGTCTGCCATTGCCAAGGCAGCCCCCGCATTACAGAGACAGTCCGCCATTATAGAGGTGGGCCACCATTGCCAAGTCAGTTCAAACTACACTCGTATAAACAGGACTGCAGGGAAGTTCACATGGCAGCTGGGCAGAGCCCACAGCCGCTCAGCAAAGCCTCTGCAGGAAGACAGTGACTAGGCTGCCTCCTTGCTGGGCAGGGCAGCCCTGAAAAAAGGCATCAGCACAACAGAAACTCATAAATAAAGCCATAACTCCCTGGGACAGGGCACCTGGGAAAAAAAAAAGGGGGGGTTATGAGTTCTGCTGCAGCAGACTTAAACGTACCTGCCCAGCAGCTCCAAATGAAAAATGGAGCTCACAGCTCAGCAAGGACAGACTGTCTCCTCAAGCAGCTCCCTGACCCCCATATACCCAAAGAGTCACCTCATAAAGGAGAGCTCAGACTGACATCTGGCAGGTATCCTTCTGGGACAAAGGTAGCAGAAGAAGAAACTGGCATCAACCCTTACTGTTCTTCAGCTGCTGCAGGTGATCCCCAGGCAAGCAGGGCCTGGAGTGACCTTAGCAGTCCTACAGCAGAGGGGCCAGACTGTTAGAAGGAAAACAAACAGAAAGAAATAACTTCATCATCAACAAACTGGACGTCCAATCAGAGACCCAATCTGAAAGTCAATAACTACAAAGATGACAGGTGGATAAATCCACAAAGATGGGAAGAGACCAGTGCAAAAAGGATGAAAACAACTGAAACCAGAATGCCTCTCCTCCTACAAGAGATCACAATTCCTCACCAGCAAGGGAACAAGGCTGGGGGTGGAGAATGAGTGTGATGAATTGACAGAATCAGGCTTCAGAGGTGGGTAATAAGAAACTTCTGTGAGCTAAAAGAACATGTTCTAACCCAATGCAAAGAAACTAAGAACCTTGAAAAAAAGATTTGACGAAATGCTACCAAGAATAAACAACTTAGAGAGGAATGTAACTGAATTGATGGAGCTGAAAAACACAACACGAGAACTTTGCGAAGCATACACAAGTATCAACAGCTGAACTGACCAAGCAGAAGAAAGGATATCAGAGGTCAAAGATCAACTCAATGAAATAAAACGAGAAGGCAAGATTAGAGAAAAAAGGGTAAAAAGGAATGAACAAAGTCTCCAAGAAATATGAGACTATGTGTAAATACCTAATCTACGTTTGATAGGTGTACCTGAATGTGACAGAGAGAATGAATCCAAGCTGGAAAATAAATACTCTTCAGAATATTATCCAGGAAAACTTCCACAACCTAGCAAGGCAGGCCAATATTCAAGTGCAGGAAATGCAGAGAACACCACAAAGACACTCCTCAAGAAGAGCAACCCCAAGGCACATAATCATTAAATTCACCAAGGTTGAAATGAAGGAGAAAATGCTAAGGGCAGCCAGAGAGAAAGCTCAGGTTACCCACAAAGGGAAGCCCATCAGACTCACAATAGATCTCTCAGCAGAAACCCTACAAGCCAGAAGAGAGTGGGGGCCAATATTCAACAACCTTAAAGAAAAGAACTTTCAACCCAGAATTTCATATCCAACCAAACTAAGCTTCATAAGTAAAGGAAAAATAAAATCCTTTGCGAACAAGCAAGTACTCAGAGATTTCATCACCACCAGGCCTACTTTACAAGAGCTCCTGAAAGAGGCACTACACATAGAAAGGAACAACCAGTACCAGCCACTCCAAAAACATACCAAATGGTAAAGAGCATCAACACAATGAAGAAACTGCATCAACTAATGGGCAAAACAGCCAGATAGCATCAAAATGGCACGATCAAATTCACACATAACAATATTAACCCTAAATGTAAATGGGCTAAATGCCCGAATCAAAAGACACAGACTGGCAAATTGGATAAAAACCCAAAACCCATTGGTGTACTGTATCCAGGAAACCCATCTCACATGCAAGGATGCACAAAAGCTTAAAATAAAGTGATGGAGGAAGATTTACCAAACAAATGGAGAACAAAAAAAGCAGGAGTTGCAATTCTCATCTCTGATAAAATAGACTTTAAAGCAACAAAGATCAAAAGAGACAAAGAAGGACATCACATAATGGTAAAAGGATCAATGCAACAAGAAGAGCTAATGATCCTAAATATATACGCACCTAATACAGGAGCACCCAGATACATGAGGCAAGTTCTTAATGACTTACAAAGAGACTTAGACTCCCACACAATAATAGTAGGAGACTTTAACACCCTATTATCAATATTAGATCAACGAGACAGAAAATTAACAAGGATAGCCAGGACTTGAACTCAGACCTGGACCAAGCAAACCTAATAAACATTTAAAAAACTCTCCACCACAAATCCACAGAATATACGTTCTTCTCAGCACCACATCACACCTACTCTAAAATTGATCACATAATGGGAAGTAAATCACTCCTCAGCAAATGCAAAAGAATGGAAACCATAACAAACAATATCTCAGACCACAGTGCAATCAAGTTAGAACTCAGAATTCAGAAACTAACTCAGAACCGCACAGCTTCATGGAAACTGAATGACTGGCTCTTGAATGTTGACTGGATAAACAATGAAATGAAGGCAGAAATAAAGATGTTCTTTGAAACCAATGAGAATGAAGACACAACATACCAGAATCTCTGGGACACATTTAAAGCAGTCTCTAGAGGAAAACATACAGCAATAAATGCTCACATGAGAAGCAAGGAAAGATCTAAAATTGACACCCTATTGTCAAAATTGAAAGAGCTAGAGGAGCAAGATAAAAAAAATTCAAAACCTAGCAGAAGACAAGAAATAACTAAGAGCAGAACTGAAGGAGATAGAGACACAAAAAAACCCTTCAAAAAAATCAATAAATCCAGGAGCTGGTTTTTCAAAAAGATCAACAAAATAGACAGACCACTAGCCAGATTAATAAAAAAAGGAAAGAGAGAAGAATCAAATAGATGCAATAAAAAATGATAAAGGATATATCACCACAGATTCCACAGAAATACAAACTATCATCAGAGATTATTACAAACAACTCTATGCACATAAACTAGTAAACCTGGAAGAAATGGATAAATTCCTGGACACTTGCACCCTCCCAAGCCTAAACCAGGAAGAAGTCAAAACTCTGAATAGACCAATAATAAGTTCTGAAGTTGAGGCAGAAATTAAGAGCCTGCCACCCAAAAAAAGCCCAGGTCCAGGCCAGGCGCGTTGGCTCATGCCTGTAATCCCAGCACTTTGGGAGGCCGAGGTGGGTGGATCACGAGGTCAAGAGATCAAGACCATACTGGTCAGCATGGTGAAAACCTGTCTCTACTAAAGATACAAAAAATTAGCTGGCCATGGTGGTGCGTGCCTGTAGTCCCAGCTACTCAGGAGGCTGAGGCAGGAAAATTGCCTGAACCCAGGAGGCGGAGGTTGCGGTGAGCTGAGATCACGCCATTGCACTACAGCCTGGGTAACAGAGCGAAACTCCATCTAAAAAAAAAAAAAGCCCAGGTCCAGATGTGTTCACAGCCGAATTCTACCAGACATACAAAGAGGAGCTGGTACCATTCCTTCTGAAACTATTCCAAACAATCCAAAAAGAGGGAATCTTTCCCAAATCATTTTATGAGACCAACATTGTCCTGATACCAAAACCCGGCAGAGACTCAGCAAGAAAAGAAAACTTCAGGCCAATATCCATGATGAACATAGATGCAAAAATCTTCAATAAAATACTGGCAAGCCGATTGCAACAGCACATCAAAAAGCTTATCCACTGGGATGCAAGCCTGGTTCGACATACACAAGTCTATAAATGTAATTCACCACATAAACAGAACCAAAGACAAAAACCACATGATTATCTCAATTGATACAGAGAAGGCCTTTGACAAAATTCAACAGCCCTTTATGCTAAAAACCCTCAATAAACCAGGTATTGATGGAACATATCTCAAAATAATAAAAGCTATTTCTGACAAACCAACAGCCAATATCATACTGAATGGGCAAAAACTGGAAGCATTCCCTTTGAAATCTGGCACTAGACAAGGATGACCTCTCTCACCACTCCTATTCAATATAGTACTGGAAGTTCTATCCAGAGCAATCAGGCAAGAAAAAGAAATGAAGGGTATTCAAATAGGAAAGGAGGAAGTCAAGTTGTCTCTATTTGCAGACGACATGATTATATATCTAGAAAACTCCATTGTCTCAGCCCAAAATCTCCTGAAACTGATAGGCAACTTCAGCAAAGTCTCAGGATACAAAATCAATGTGCAGAAATCACAAGCATTCCTATACACCAATAACAGACTTAAAGAGAGCCAAATCAAGAACGAACTGCCATTCACAATTGCTACAAAGAGAATAAAATACCTAGGAATATAACTAACAAGGAATGTGAAGGACCTCTTCAAGGAGAACTACAAACCACTGCTCAATGAAATAAGAGAGGACACAAACAGATGGAGAAACATTCCATTTTCATGGTTAGGAAGAATCAATATCATGAAAATGGCTATACTGCCCTAAGTAATTTACAGATTCAATGCTATCCCCATCAAACTACCAATGACCCTCTTCACAGAACTGGAAAAAACCACCTTAAACTTCATATGGAACCAAAAGAGAGCCCACAGAGCCAAGTCAATTCTAAGCAAAAGAACAAACTGGGAGGCATTACTCTACCAGACTTGAAACTATACTACAAGGCTACAGTAATCAAAACACATGTTACTGGTACCAAAACAGATATATAGACCAATGGAACAGAACAGAGGCCTCAGAGGCAACACAACATATCTACAACCATCCGATATTTGACAAACCTGACAAAAATAAGCAATGGGGAAAGGATTCCCTGTTTCATAAATGGTGTTGGGAAAACTGGCTAGCCATATGCAGAAAGCAGAGACTGGACCCCTTCCTGACACCTTACACTAAAATTAACTCCAGATGGATTAAAGACTTAAACATAAGACCTAACACCATAAAAACCCTAGAAGAAAATCTAGGCAAAACCATTCAGGACATAGGCGTAGGCAAGGACTTCATGACCAAAACACCGAAAGTATTGGCAACAGAAGCCAAAATAGACAAATGGGGCCTAATCAAACTCCACAGCTTCTGCACAGCAAAAGAAACAGTCACTAGAGTGAATCAGCAACCAACAGAATGGAATAAAATTTTTGCAGTCTACCCATCTGACAAAGGGCTGATATCCAAAATCTACAAAGAACTAAAACAGATTTACAAGAAAAAGCAAACAAGCCCATTCAAAAGTGTGCGAAGGATATGAACAGACACTTTACAAAAGAAGACATACATGAGGCCAACAAACATATGAAAAAATACTCATCATCACTGGTCATTAGAGAAATGCAAATCAAAACCACGTTGAGATACCATCTCACACCAGTTAGAATGGAGGTCATTTAAAAATCTGGAGATAACAGATGCTGGAGAGGATGTGGAGAAATAGGAACACTTTTACACTGTTGGTGGGAGTGTAAATTAGTTCAACCATTGTGGAAGACAGTATGGCCATTCCTCAAGGACCTAGAAATAGAAATTCCATTTGACCCAGCAATCCCATTACTGGGTTTATATCCAAAGGATTATAAATCGTTCTACTATAAGGACACATGCACACGAATGTTCATTGCAGCACAGTTCACAATAACAAAGACCTGGAATCAACCCAAATGCCCATCGATGATAGACTGGACAGGAAAAATGTGGCACATATACACCATGGAATATTATGCAGCCATCAAAAACGATGAGTTCACATCCTTTGTAGGGACATGGATAAACCTGGAAACCATCATTCTCAGCAACCTGACACAAGAACACAAAATCAAACATCGCATGTTCTCACTCATAGATGGGTATAGAACAATGGGAACACATGGACACAGGGAGGGGAGCACTATACACTGGGGTCTGTTGGGGGGAGTGGGGGGGACAGTGTGGGGTGGGTAGTTGAGGGGAGATAGCATGGGGAGAAATGCCAGATATGGGTGAAGGGGAAGAAGGCAGCAAATCACACTGCCACGTGTGCACCTATGCGACAACCTTGCATGTTTTTCACATGTACCCCAAAACCTAAAATGCAATTAAAAAAAAAAAAGACCTGGAACCAACCCAAATGCCCATCGATGATAGACTGGACAGGGAAAATGTGGCATATATACACCATGGAATATTATGCAGCCATCAAAAACGATGAGTTCGTGTCCTTTGTAGGGACATGGATGAACCTAGAAACCACCATTCTCAGCAAACTGACACAAGAACAGAAAATCAAACACCACATGTTCTCACTCATAGGTGGGTGTTGAACAATGAGAACACATGGACACAGGGAGGGGAGCATCACACACTGGGGTCTGTTGGGGGGAAATAGGGGAGGGACAGCAGGGAGTGGGGAGTTGGGGGGAGATAACATGGGGAGAAATGCCAGATATAGGTGATGGGGAGGAAGGCAGCAAATCATACTGCCATGTGTGTACCTATGCAACAATCTTGCATATTCTTCACATGTACCCACAAACCTAAAATGCAATAAAAATATAATAAAAAAAGAAAAGCTACACTATTAAGAGTAAGGCAAAATAAATTCTATTTTCAGATAAACTCTGTAAGGTTTACTACCTATAGATCCTCACAAAAAGAAGGAACATACTACTGCAAGAATATAAGAAACAAAAGCTAAAACTATGAGAAACAACATTAGGAAGGGCTATTCAGTAGGTAATTAAGTTATGCTAAAGCCTTCATAGTGGATAGGAGAATAAAAATACACATTTAACTATACATTTTTCCATAAAAGTTCACTTGTTTTAGTATCTTAACTACTAAAATGGAACAAAAAAAAATCTAGAAAACTGTCAATTTTGCAGAACGTAGGAAACATGAAAAAATGAGCAAAGAAAATAATGGCAAACAAATGCAAAATGAGATATTTAAATCTAAATATATCAGTACTCATAATAAATGTAAGTGGATTAAATTCTTCCTCTAAAAACAAAAATTACAGACTGGATTTTTTCATCCAGCAAAAAGAAGAAATGGACAAATTCACAATCATAGCTTGAGATTTTTATACAAATCTGAGAAACTGGCATAGATCAAATAGATTTAAAAAATAGAAGGGATATAGAAACTTTTAATAAATTATGTTTGATCTAATATATAAAACTTTGCTCAAACCAAATAACATACATTGTTTTCAAACATACACAGATCAGTTCCCAGAAAGAATTCTAAATCACAAAGGAATTTGAAAGAAAAAAATCCTAAAATCCATGTTTTCTGACAGCAAGCTATTTAAATTAGAAGCCAGCAATAAACAGGTAGCCACATAAAGCCTAACATGCTTAGAAATTTTGAAAGTCACTTCTAAACAACTTATGAAATAGAGTAAGTCATGATGGAAATTATAAATACCTCTTGCTGAAGGACCATAAAAATACTAGCACTTTTAATGGCAAAAACCACGAGTACTTTTGTACCAACCTAAGGGTTAGAAATCCCCTAGTTTGGGTTGCTCTCCAGCCCCAGGAAATCAATAATGATCTGTCTTAAGTAGGAGCAGTAATTCCTCTCCCTTCAGCAGTGATGGTCCAGGGTGGGCACATGATCTAGCTCTTAGCCAATGAGAAGTCAAGTGAACTCTGGGACTTTCTTTTATTAATAGGATAGGGTCGTGAAGTAAAGCCTTCTGTCCCACCTTTTCCTTCCTGCTTTTGTCAGTATCCTGTGATCAAATGATGTGTGGCACTGCAGCCACTGTTTCAGGCAGTGAGTTTAAGGACGAAGACAATTGCTGGAGATGCCAGAGCAGAAATATGAGAAGAGCTTGGATTCTTGGACACACTGAGTCTCTGCCACAACTTTGGAGTTGCCAGCCTTCAGATGTTTTGCTAGAAAATATGATATTTCTTCTTTGTTTAAGCCGCTATCAGCCTGGCACACTGTCACTTGCAGTTGTAAATATTATAACGAATGCCATCACATTCCCATTGCCATATTCCCCAGATTACCTTCAGAGAAGGAAACTAAAGCTAGCAAGCCCTTGAAGGTTCAGGGATCAGCGTTCCAGCTAAGGTGTTTAGACTTTTCCTGGGAGGGAGATGTGTTCTGAAGATCCTCCCATCTCCAATGTGCCAACATCTACCTATGATACTTAACCTCTCCCTGGCTTCACATCCTACCATGGCTCCCCATTGCTCTTAGGACGGAGTCCAAACTCCTACTTATGGGCCTGTAACATCTGGTTCTTGCTGTCCCCCTGGCATTACCAGTGATGCTTCCTACTTCATATTAGACCCCAGCCAGACCAAGTTAGTTTTAGTTCTCGAATACCCTATCTCACTTCTAGGCCTCTGCATTTGCTAATTTCTCTCCCTCTTCCCCCATTTCCTCTGGCTCTCTCCTCATCCTTCAGGCCTCATCTCAAATGTTTTGCCTCCTCCAAGAGGCTTTCCTTGTTATCTAGACTGGATTCTGTAACCCCTTGGGCTCCCAGTGCACCTTGTGATTCCTCTTATTAAACACTTATTGAACTGAATTGTGATTTGTTTTCATAACTGCTATGCACTATGCTGCTTTCAGTTCTTTTTCCTAACTTCTGACCCTGCTTACCAAATGCTGGCTTAAGCTCATGGCCAGATTCTTGGCTGCAGACTCAATGACAATTGCTTCCCATAGCCTCTCCATCACCTTTTTGCAGTCACATCTGCAGTTGGATGTGCTTGGTTTCTCAATTTGGTGACTTCTATCCTTTAAGTCCTCTTCTAGTCTTCACCTTCCCATTCCTCTTACAATTATGGGAGGTCTAGTCCCTGTAGTAAATCTCTTATCCTAGACAATTACAGTGACTCTGCTCCCCTGACTGATACACAATGCAGAGCAGGCACTGTCTCTGAGCTTTGGAGAAGGACACATGATCCAGAACCCCATCCAGACAATTCTACCCCACCCTATCCACAGTGATTGGTTCAAGTATGTACATATGACCCAGTCCTGGCCAATCAGACCCTGCCTTAGGATTTTCGTTGAGAAGCAGGAGCAGTCTTTGTATTGTGGTTGCTGAGTCTATTGTTTGGAAGCCTTGAGCAACTGGCAAATTCTTGCCATAATGTAGAAAGGACTACTGGAGAATGAAGCCAACAGAGAGGATAGCAGGATGAAGAAAGGGAGAGGTACAGAATCCATGGAACATTGCTGAGTGCCTACATCCAGCTTTGCCTGAAGCTAAACCTGTCTCTAGGCTTATTATAGCTCAAGTCAGTAACAGTTGGTTTTTTGTACCATCTAGTCAAAAGAGCCTGGCCAATGTGTGAACAATAACTATCTGTTAAATGAATGAATCTCAAATTGACTGTGGCTATTTAGGGTTTTTTTAAAAAATTTGTTTAATCCACTTATTTTTCCTTTTAGAAGAAAAAAAGGAATTTAGAGTTTTGGTGTTACATGAAAAATGACTAAATAGAATCCCTAGGAAGGGATTTTAATCATCATTTAATCCAATGCTTTTTTATTATAGATAGGGAAATTGAGGGTCAAATGGGGTATTCAACTTGCCAAGATCACATAGCCAGCTAGAGAATGTATAATCTGAATATGCTCATAAGGAAACATCAGACAAATGTAAAATGAGCATTATTCCTTTTTTAAACAAAAAGATGGTTGGTAGGGTGAGAGTATTCCAGTATTTTTCAGAAATGTCAATGCCATCAAAGACAAAAGCTATGAAATATTCCAGATTAAGGAGACTAAAGACATGAAAACTAAGTATAATATTTGACCCTTAACTGGATTCTGTACTGAAGGGGAAAAAAACACACCTTGAGGACATTATTGGATCAATTAACAAAATTGGAATATAAAAAAATTTTAGCTTGTTAAATTAATTTTAGCAATGTTAAGTCTGGTAAAATTTACCAAAATGTAGTCAAAAATCATTCAGCAAGCCTGAATAAGCCAAATTCTATCCCCAAAAACATGAGACCCAAAGGATTTAAAGTTTGATCAAACTTGTAAAGAACAGGCAATCTTCTATATCAATTTTGTCATGGAATAAAAATATAGAAAAAGATAAGTGTCTTAGTCTGTTTATGCTACTGCAATAGAGTACCTGAGACTAGGTAATTTACAAAGACTAGAAATGTATTTCTCATAGTTCTGGGGGCTGGTAAGTCCAAGATCAAGGCACCAGCAGGTTCAGTGTCCAGTGAGGGCTGCTTCCTGCTTCCAAGATTATGTCCTCTTGCTGCATCTTTTGGAGGGGAAGAAGGCAAAAAAAAGATGAATGCTGTGTCCTCACAAGGCATAAATAGATGAAACACTGTGTCTTCACATGGTGGAAGGGCAAAAAGGCATTAGGATGCTCCTATCATCTTCTTTTATAAGGGCACTAATTCATTCATGAGGGAATATCTTTCATGACTTAATCACTTCTAAAAGGCCCCTCCTCTTAATGCTATCACAGTGGGTATTAGGTTTCAACATATGAGTTTAGAGGAAGCACATATGGTTAAAATGTGCTTAAACCATAGCAATAAGCAATTCATTTTTCGTGGCTAGAATAACTGATATCAAAATGGGCATGGGCAATTCAAGAAAAGAAGATTACAGACCAATCTCACTAATTAACATAGATGTAGAAAAAATATTTTTTTTTTTGAGATGGAGTCTCGCTCTTGTCACCCAGGCTGGAGTGCAGAGGCGCAATTCTTAACTCACTGCAACCTCCGCCTCCCAGGTTCAAGTGATTCTCCTGCCTCAGCCTCCAAAGCAGCTAGGATTATAGGCACATATCACCAAGCCCAATGATTATTATTTTGTATTTGTAGTAGAGACAGGGTTTCACCATGTTGCCCAGGCTGGTCTTGAACTCCTGACCTCCAGTGATCCACCCACCTTGGCCTCCCAAAGTGCTGGGATTACAGGCATGAGCCACTGCACCCAGCCAGAGGTAGAAAATTCTAAATAAAATACTGACAAGTCATTTTGGGAGTGTGTTAAAGATGATAAAGCATAACGAAGGAACTTCCCTATCCTGTTAGTAGATCTTAAACTCTAACGAGTTATTTGAAAACAGCTAGAGGAATTTAAAGTACTCATACTTTTTGGTGCAATTCTAAGCATACACCTCAGAAACACTCTTGCACATGTATATATGGAGACATGTACAAGAAAAAAAAAGCCTAAATGTTCATCAATGAGAAAAATAAGTTGTGGCATGTTCATACCACGTAATAGTTAAAATGAATGCACTAGAGCTATGTCTTTCAGCATAGATAAAACTTTAAAGTGGTAGTCCCCAACCTTTTGGCCACCAGGGACCAGTTTCATAGAAGGCAACTGAAGGGTGGGGTGGTTTGGAATGAAACTGTTCCACCTCAGATCATCAGGCATTTAAGTCTTATAAGGAGCATCCAGCCTAGATCCCTTACATGCGCAGTTCACAATAGGGTTCTCATGCTCCTATGAGAATCTAATGTCACCACTAATCTGAGAGGAGATGGAGCTCAGGTGGTAATGCTCACTTGTCAACCACTCATCTCCTGCCATGCAGCCGAGTTCCTAATGGGAATGGACTGTTACTGGTCCATGGTCCAGGAGTTGGGAACCCCTTTTTTAAGTATAAAATCAAGTGAAAAAAGCTGCAGAAGTGTCTTTGCCTTCTCAGGCTGTCATAATATCTGCCATCAGGCTGTCATCAAGCTGAGTGGCTTAAATAACAGATTTATTTCTCATGGTTCTGGAGGCTGAAAGCCCAAGATCAGTGCAGCAGCTGATTCAGTGTCTGGTTCAGGCCCTCTTCCTTCCTGGACAGCTGCCTTCGAGCTATATTATTACTCGCATGGCTGAATGAAAGAAGGATCAAATCTATCTCCTGTCTCTTCTTATAAGGGCACTAATCTCATTCAGGAGGGCTCCCCCTAATCACCTTCAAAAGGCCCCACATGCAAATGCTATCACATTGGAGATTAGGGTTTAAACATATTACCTTGGGAGTAGGAGGACAAAAAGTCTCACATGAAACATGATTCTATTTATCCAACATTCAAAAACAGGCTATGTAGGGAAACCTAGATGGGTGGTAAACCCACAAAGGATAGCATAGAAATTATCACCAAAAGCAGGGTGAGACAGAAGAATAAGGTCTTCTGGGGTATGTGTGTTCAATTCTACATGGCAACAATTTGGGCATTTGCTTTATAATGATATATTAAACTGCACACTTTTTGAATTTTGTGTGTGTTGCATTTCAAAAGTAGTTTGAAACAAAGTTAACCAAGTAGTGTGACCACCCTGCTTCCTAATCTCAGCTATACCTTCAACGTGTTTACTTCTTTTCCTCCACAGACCATTTTCCATGGGCTCGTGCTCCTCGGCAGCTTCCTGATGTACTTTCTGGTATCCCTCCTGTACAATGCCACCTGCGTCATCTGCAACAACCCCACCAATCCCTACTGGGTGATGGAAGACCAGCTATCAGACCCCACTTTCTACCTCGTCTGCTTTCTCACACCAGTTGTGGCTCTTCTCCCAAGGTTTGAGCACTGGGGCTCTTTTTCCTTCATAGAGTTACCAATCTCCCCTTAATAAGCCATTTTTATAACCCAAGGGTTAGGAGTTTGACTTCTGCTAAGATCCTGGAGGGTACGGTTTCAGAAAGAGCTAGGACAGAAAGAACAATGAACAACCAGGAGGCAAATAACATAGACTGTGGTCCCAGGTGAGCCACAAAGTAGTGAAGTCACCAAGTCAGTGTGACTTCAGTTGTGACATCTATAAAATGGGAATAGCAATTCCTACTCTCCTGTCTTACAATTTGTGTGTGTGTGTGATAAGGAATTATTTTGAGCTGCTCTATGGTTCTTTTTTATTTTAGTTCAGGAATCTCATACTCAAATGCCTACAGGGACAAGCCAGCAAGTGCAGCAAGCCAGATGGAGGGCAGACATTAGAAAAAAGAACTTCTCAGCTTCCATCATGGCCACAAGGAAAGATCAAATGCTTCAGAGTCATCTCAGAAATTCAAATTTTGCATGAAATTGCCAATGTTTAAATATTATTCAAATTTGTCTAAATGCACCCCTTCCATACAAGACCTCCATTAGTCAAATAAATTATCCATGCCCAGGGACTACGTTGGATATTTCCAGGTTAAACCCTCTGCAGTAAATGTACCTTTTCCAGAAAAATAGCAACAGCAATTATAAATGCCTTGCCTTTCTTTGGAGCTCACTCTTGACATAGGCTCTCCCGTCTAGCCTCTCATTTTGTTTTTGCCATGAGCTAAGTGTTGGGCAGACCTACGGTTCTAGTACCCCGCTCATGGGACAGCTGAAGTATCAAGAGGGACCAGAATGTGTTCACAGGCCTAACACAAATCATAGTGGGATCTAGATTCTCCCAACTCAAAGGCCAGTGTTCTATTCTGCAGCCCACACTCTCTAGTCAGAGCAGTGGACTTGACAATGATGTGCACACAGGCAAGACTTAGCCTCTCCATCCCGAGGATGTCACAACTCTGAACGTCACTATTAAGCATTTTATCATTCTAAACTATAACGAATAGACAATTACAACATTATACAGAACTTGTTTTATCCCAAAATTAGAGAGCCATCAACCAGCCTTACTTCCTTTAACATAAGTTCGGTGGTTTGCTTAACCTAGCTTCTCTTGTCCCTACATTCTGCATTCTGTCTTCTTTTTTTTTTTGAGAAGGAGTTTCACTCTTGTTATCCAGGCTGGAGTGCAATGGCACGATCTCGGCTCACTGCAACCTCCACCTCTTGGGTTCAGGCAATTCTCCTGCCTCAGCCTCCTGAGTAGCTGGGATTACAGGCACGCGCCACCATGCCCAGCTAATTTTTTGTATTTTTAGTAGAGACAGGGTTTCACCATGTTGACCAGGATGGTCTCAATCTCTTGACCTCGTGATCCACCCGCCTCGGCCTCCCAAAGTGCTGGGATTACAGGTGTGAGCCACCACGCCCGGCAGTCTTCTAACTTTATATTCTCTCCATAAAGAGAAATCACTATCATGGATTTAAAAATTATTTTTAGCAGATGACTCTTCCCATAAATTATCAGCCCAGACCTCTCTTATGAATTCCAGACACATCTTTCTAGCAACTTATTCATCACCTCCACTGGGCATATTAAGTCTGAGGAAACTGGGAGACATTTCTAATTGAATTCATGACTCCACCCTCTGTCACCAGCACCACCCCAGAAATCTGGGTATCTCCAGAGTTTCTTTCAGCAAATACTACCCACTTAGGACAAAGGCAGGCCCCAGGAAATTATTCTTGACATCACTTGCCAACTCATGCCTATATCTAGCCTTTCACCAAGTACTGACAGTTCTATCTACGATGTATTTCTCAAACCCATCTACTATTTCCATTTCTACAGCCACTACTACCAATAGACTATTGCCCTTCCACCCCAAATTACTTCAGTAGTCTCCTGTTGGATCTCACTCTAGTCCATTAACATTGGCTCAAAGTGTGATCATGTCACCTGTTCATAACCCTCCAAGGGCTTCCCAAGACCTCTGCAATAAAGCACAAAACCATAAACGTAGCCCACAGTTCCTGCCAGCTCTGCTTCTGCCAACCCCTCCTGGGTCATATTCTCCTGCTTGTATCATCACTCCCCAAGCTTCAGCCAGTTGTAACTAGGTTTTGATTCTCATCCCCTTGGTGTGGCTACCTCCTATGCATCTTGCAGTTTTCAGCTTTAAAAGGTTATTTTGTGTAAATCTTTCCCCCAAGCCACCGCCTTCCTCCTCCATTCATTTATTCAACAAATACTTTTCAAGTCCCCACAATGGCCCAGGCCCTCAAGAAACTGAGCCATCAACACAAAAGACAAGATCTTCCTGTCATGTAACATGTGAATCCAGTTATAAACGGAGGGACATTTCCTTAAGGAAGAAGCAGTTAGGTGCTGATGGGACATGGGCTTGAGAAATATATAGCGGGTGGAACTGTCAGCACTTCCTTCCTTGAGGAAGAAGCATTTAATTTCAGTGATCAGGTGTCTGACACTCTCATTGCCTTCTCTATTTATAACCATATCCCCGGGTTACATTCAGCAAGGATCTTGTCTTTCCTATTCGTGGCTTAATCCCTTGGGGGCCTGGCCCACTGTAGCAACTTGAAAAGCATTTGTTGAATAAATGAATGGAGGAGGAAGACAGTGGCTTGAGGGAAAGATTTACACTAAGGAAATTCCAGTTTTGAAGCAAAAAGTCAAATATTTTCTGGGACATATACATGGTCCCTACGACCTCCCGGGGTGAGATGAGAGAGAATGGAGAAAAGTTTATCAGGTTCCACGAGATCTATTGTAATTTTCAGAAACCTCTTGCCCACTGGTGGGGGTTGCGGCGGGGTGGTCACCCTGCAGCTTTTAGACATAGTGGAAGAATGGGAGCCTTCCTGCTTATAAGGCTTTAAACATAAAACATTTTTAAAGACTGTCTTTGGGAATGACCTTAGATGTACTCCAGGCCAAATGGATTATTTTTTAGATAAAGCAATGGACATCCAGAAACTGGATGTGAGTTGCCCAGTGCCACAAGCTTGTGTATATTTTCTCCATATACCACATAGTTTTATTCACATTCTCACCCCTTTTCCTTGCCTACACTTTGAACAAAGAGAAGATTCTAAACACAAATGAAGAATCCCAATTCCAGAGTCTACTACAGACTGTATGCAGCTTGGCAGGGGGATAAAAACCTTGAGTCAGTCAACAGGGAGATCTGTTAACATCTCAGGAGACCTTGGGAATCTCACCTCACCTCTTAGGGCCCTTACTTCTTTATCGGGAAAATCGTGGTAATATGATGACACTGTCAAGTCAGCAAGGTCCACAGATTCAAGAAAAGAACATGGATTTTAAAACTACTTTAAAATGCTCAAGTTTCACAAAGGCTTAACATGACAGAGCAATTAAATTTGCCTAAATTGGAGTAGCCCAGAAATAGAAAGGACTGTTTTGTGTGTGAAGAATAAGAGACAAGTCTTTGGATTCACAGTGTGTGCTCCTGACCATAGCTCACGTGTGGCTGTAGACAAATCATTAAATCTCTCAGTCCCTCAGTTTCCTCATTTGTACGCAGAAGCAAACAAAAGTAACAACTGCATAGGATTGTTGGGAAAATAAAATGAGTTAATAATGCATAAAGCACTTAGAATAGTCCTGGTATATAATAAATGTTAGCTTTTATGTTTTGTTGTTGTTACTTTTGTTGTTGAGCTCCCCAAGACTAGAGGTGCCCGAACATGGATTTAATAATCATCAGCTAGGAGTGCAGTAAAGAGGATCTTGCCCAGGGAGTTGGATTGTAAAGACCCCCTTTCAATGCTAAAGCTTATGAAGTCAACAGAAATCAGAAAATATCTTTTTTCTGTTATTTCCTACCAGGTGCTTTTTCCTATCTCTACAAGGAACCTATGGGAAGTCTCTAATCTCAAAAGCTCAGAAAATTGACAAACTCCCCACAGACAAAAGAAACCTAGAAATCCAGAGTTGGAGAAGCAGACAGAGGCCTGTCCCTGCCCCTGAAGTGGCTCGACCCACCCACTACTCAGTGTCATCTATCACAGAACAGGACTTCAGTGCCAGCACCCCAAAGAGCTCTAACCCTCCCAAGAGGAAGAACACAGAAGAGTGGATGATCCACGAACAGAGATGCGGCAGAGAGTGCATGAGGGATGACTCATGCTCAGGGGACTCCTCAGCTAAACTTTCATCCGGGGAGCACCTGCTGGGGCCTCATAGGAAAATGGCCTACTCAAGAGGACAGACTGATATGTCCCGGAACTCAAAGAGGGGCAGCCATCGCCGATCCCAGAGTTCACTGACCATATGAGGAGCTACAGAAATCCATACAAACTCAACAGAGGCCACCCAATCACTGGCCCAAGTAAGCCTTGACCCCTTCCTCTTCATAGAGGAAACATTGTGCCAGAGTTATTCTTTTTTTCCCCAATAAGCTTGACTTCCTTGGAGGAAGTGCTGGTCCCAAGGGGTTTGACACAAAGACTGGAAAACCAGTCGGCCTCTAGTTTTCTGTGGCTGCCAGGCAGCACATCTTGCAGAGTTTAGATAAGGAGGCTGTTTTTGTTGCACTGAGTTCTCAAATTGGTTTAACCCAAAACCATTCTTCTGACCCTCTAGATAAGTGCAGCCTACAATCCAATGCAATTGGGCCATAAGTTTCCAAGATTCCAAGAAGTATATCAACCCAAGCAATATCTCAGGGTATGGAAGTTTCTGGGTTTATTTACCTCTCAGTGCCCAGAGTTAAAGTTTCAGAAGAGACTTGTGCAGCCCTAAGAGACTTAGGGCTTCATCTCAAGTGTATTGCCATGATGGCCAAGGTGGGGTTATCCCTTCCATGCACAAAGAGTTGGTTCTGCTTTTTGTCTCTAAGCCAAAGAAAAGCCACATCTAAAAATGAAAAGTGTATTTTAGCTCAGTGCCACAGACTCTTCTGAGGGTTGTAGGGTCACAGCTAGTGTAAGAGGCATGAAGAATAGACATGCAAAAGGGAACAGATGCACCAGAGACCCCTGTTTTGGTTGACAGACCATATGTCCCAACATCTGGGGAATCTGACAAAAGGACACAGGCAGCACTTTTTTTTCTTTTTGAGGCGGAGTCACTCTGTCACCCAGGATGGAGTGCAATGACATGGTCTTGGCTCACTGCAACTTCCGCCTCCCGGGTTGAAGTGATTCTCCTGCCTCAGCCTCCCAAGGAGCTGGGATTACAGGCGCCTGCCACCACACCCAGCTAATTTTTGTATTTTTAGTAGAGACAGGGTTTCACCATGTTGGCCAGGCTGGTCTCGAACTCCTGACCTCATGATCCACCCACCTAGGCCTCCCAAAGTGCTGGGATTACAGGCATGAGCCACCATGCCTATCCAGCGGCAGTTTTTTAAAGCTATTTATTGCGTTTATTTTTAAATAAAATTACTCATCCTCATTCAGCACTTAGAACAAAAGAAAAGAAAACCCTGTTAATCAGGAAATATAAGCACATCTGACCAGAAAAGGCCCATATGATAGAGCAACCCAGAGCTTAAACAATGACATCTTCAAGGGTAGGGCTAACATGAAGCCCCATTCAGCTTATTCCAGAATACCACCCTCTGGAAGACACTGGCCTTCTTCAGTTAGAGAGAGTCAGAGGAAGTGTCACTTCACAGGGAAAAGAAGGATTATATAGACTTCTTATCCCTAAAGGTTATAAATGTCAGATATATAAAAGAGCTCAAAACAGTGTTAAGAGAATGAACAGTAGAATTTTAATAGGCTGTCAAGAGAAGCCAAGTCTGCTCTGGGAAAGTATAGCCTACCCCTAATCTTGTAAAATAAGTCAGAAAGAGTTACTGGGCCACCTTAAGCTAGTACCTATATATTAGGTAAAAAGTACAGAAATAGATGCACTAAGTGTGGTGAGTCTTTGAGCCTACAAGTCATGCCACCAGCCATGAGTTGACCTATCACTTGAGTAACTCCTCAGCAAAGATACCAGAAAACATTCGATCAAGTTGGCAAATGGCGCAGGGAGCTGGCCCTCTGACCATCTTCCTGCCAAACCTGGACTGGAAGGACCATTTGCAGCACCCTCCTGGAGCCAATGCGCTGTGTCTCACTGCCTCTGCTACATAATGATGCCAGGACTAGCCAGCTGGTGGGTATTTGGGGGAATCCTGCAAGAGGATTGCCCAGGAAGGGGCAGGTACACATACCAGGAAAAGCAGTGATGATGTGAATTGTTCCTAGTGAGGGGATTGAGTCAAAACCTGGATCTCAGGTACCCCGATTTTTCACTCAAACAATTTCTGGCTACTACTAAAAGCCAGAAAGGACAGAACAGTGGCCTTAGGAGATCTGAGTTTGAGTCCTTGCTCTGCCTCCATTCTCCCTAGGATGCAGGAGCCTTGAAGCAGGATGCCACACCTGCAAGTTGGTTGAGTGCCTTTCTTCCCAGGCTTGATATAAGTATTAAGTCAAAATTACGTGAAACCCAGTGGTAAAAAGCCTCAGAAAGCTGTAACACCCTCAGTAATAACAAAAGGGATTTTTATTTCAGGGCTAAGGGGAAAAGAGATGATGGAGAAGTTAAAAAAAAAAAAGTCTCATCCTCTTCCTAAGTTCCAAACTATAGCCAACATTCTGATGCTGCTTGTTTTCTTGTATGACCAACCATCCCAGTTTGCCTGGGACTTTCTCATTTTTACAGAGGTCCAAATCCTAAGAAACTGGGCTAACTGGTACAACTGGTCACCTACTCTTGCACCTCTGTAAATCAAGCCAACTGTGACCATCCAATGTGCCATCTTACAGGGAAACGTTATAACAACTATTCCCCCATAACATAACGCTAATGATTGTACTTAATACATTTTTGTACTTTTATGATATTTTACTGATTGGAAATATGTCATCCTTTATTAAAAAAAAATATGATTTTCCATAGTTGCCTGCCAACCTAAGTTCATATTATTCTTCTTTTATATTATCATCACTAGTTCTGAGGGCTTTCTCATCCACCCATCCTCTTTTGCACTCATTCATTTATTCATTCATTCATCTATCTATCCAATAAGTTTCTGTTAAGCCCCTACTAGATGCCTGACAATGTGTGAGGTTTTATGAGGAGCTCAATCTGTCTTTGAGAAGCTCATATGTTTGTTGAACATCCCATGCCACCAACCCCCACTGAAAGTATAGAGTATCAGGAACATACTTGGCTATCGGACCCAACATGAAAGTAGGACACAAACCAAAAGGACTGTAAGGATTAGAAGCAGCACATGCAATCTGGCACTTTAACCTGGCTACTGCTCTCCTCCTGGAAGCCCACCACCAACCTCAAATCCAGACTGATTTATTCAATCAGTATCAACTGTGTACCTGTTCGACATAGCACTGTGATAGGCAGCAAGGATAAAATAGGGAACAAAAATAAGCCCAGTTCCTGCTGTTAAAAAAAAATTCCCAATCTAGAAAGGGAGACAGATAATATGAAGGAAGCCAATCAATGTGATATTACACACTATGAGAGGAGGCAAGAATGTAGATGAGAGGAGGGGTTCCCAGGATAGTCAGAGAAGGCTTCTCCAAGAAGGATATTTCAGCTGAGACCTCAATCATGAGCCCAAGACAGCAAAGAAGGGCCCTTCCAGAGAATTAAGTACAAAAGCCCCAAGGAAGGAGAAGAGTTTGGCGTATTTAAGGAAAAGGAAGGAAGTTAGTGTGGCTAGAAGTCGACAAGACAGAGGAGGTGCCAGGATCACGTTAGTAGTAATGACTGTATTTGCTCACTGTGTGCTAGGTGATGGTCTAAGCAACATCATCATGGAAACCTCACGGCAGCTTTATAAGGTTAGGGTGTTTACTCTCTCCTATTTCAGCTAGCTTCTGCTGCATAACAAGCCACCCCAAAATTTAGTGAGCTAATGCAGCAATCATTTCTGTGCCCATGATGCTGTGTGTAGGCAACTTGGGGCTGGACTCCACCAGGATATCTCACCTCTGCTCCACACAGAACCAACTGAACTTGCTTCTGTCTGGGCCTTGGCTGGTATGGCTGGGATCTCTCTCTGCATGGTATCTCATCCTCAAAGAGGCTGGCCTGACCTTGTCACATAGCAACATTCTGGGAGTGAGAACAAAAGCTGCAAAGCCTTTGAGATCTAAGCTCACACACATCATCACTGCCCACCACATTCTGTGGACCAAGTCCCAAGGCCAGCCCAGTTTCAAGGGTATAGGAAATACATTCCACTTGTAATGGGAAGAGCTGTAAATAAATTTGAGGCCATTTGAAATCTACCACATCGTCATTCACAGAAGTAAAGCTGATGTGTTATAAACATATCACAGTCATACAATTAACAAGCAGCGCGCTGGCATTCTAATCTGCAGAGTCTGAAACCAGAGGCTTTTTTTTTAGACAGAGATTCGCTCTTTCACCCAGGCTAAAGTGCAGTGGCATGATCTCGGCTCAATGCAACCTCCACCTCCTGGGTTCAAGCAATTCTCCTGCCTCAGCCTCCTGAATAGCTGGGATTACAGGCACCCACCACTACACCAGTTAATTTTTGTATTTTTTTTTTCAGTAGAGATGCGGTTTTGCCACATTGGCCAGGCTGGTCTCAAACTCCTGACCTCAGGTGATCCACCTGCCTCAGCCTCCCAAAGCACTAGGATTACAGGCATGAGCCACCGTGCCCGGCAGAGGGTGTACTTTTGACCACAGGGCTACACAACTGCAAGATGAGGCTGGGGAGCAGGTGGGGACCAGATTTCAGAGGGGCTTGTCATATCAACATTCTCTTGAGAGGCAAGGTGGTACAGTGCAGGCTTGAAAATTAGTAGCCTGAATTTTATCCAACTCTGGCATAGACCTACAGCATGACCTAGGAAAGGATCACAACCACCGTGTCCACCTGGGTTGCTGCCAAGACAAAAGCTTCCGTAAGGAAGGAAGATACTAACACCTTGGGAGAACCAGAATTCATACCTGCATTGCCTTAACATACCTCCCCCTGAACTGGGCACCCAGCCAGTCCTTCTCATGTACATGGAGAGCCCCCAGGAAGTCAGTCACACAGGAGTGAATCCTCCCAGGTGACCAAAAAAGAGAAACCCCAAGGGAGCCTGGGACCCAGGCAGGACTCCACTGATGAAGGAGGTGGGGCCTATGAGCTGGGGCAATGCCCTGAGGAGGCAGGCCTTTTGAGGGCACTACCAGAGGACTGCCGCCCAGCCAAAACTTCAGGTCACCGGCAACGAGATTGTCAGACAGGAACCAAGTCCAGGAGTCTTTTTGTTTGAAGGTGTTCTGGTGCCACCTAGCATCAGTGAAGGAGGTGACTCACTGAGGGTTCTTACTGTATCAGGAGCAGGGGGAACAGGACAGAAGGTGGCAGGTTGGGTGAGGAGAGTGTGTGGAGATGAAGCCAGAAGTCAGAGGCCAGGTTTCAACTTTGGGTCTGCCAGCAGTTTCCATGATGCCTCTGGACAAATCTTGTCATCGGGTTCCAACCTCAGTTTCCTCAGACTCTCAAGGTGGGAACTAGACTGGTTCTAACATGCTGTGATTCTAGAATCTATTTGGGGAGGCTGGTTACAGGGTAGGCATGACCTCTAGTATATTCAACGCCTTGTGATTGACTATTTGTACAGCTCTCTCTCTCTCTCTCCCTCCCTCCCTCCCCTCCCTCCCTGCCTGCCCCCTGTCTCTCTCTCTCTCTCTCTCTCTCACACACACACACACACACACACACACACACACACACACACGGAAAATTACATGAAAGAGGGATCATGGCCTCACTCCCTGATGTATTCCCAGTGCTTGGTACATGGCAGTGACCAGGAATACTGTGATTGTTGCTACTGAAGAAAATCACAAGTGAGGGCTGCTCTGAGAGACAGGGGTAAAGGGGAGATAATAGGTTGAACTCCTACACCGTTTTGAGGTCCTGGGTTGCCTTTTTCAGATTAGTGACTATTAAGAAGCTGCAAATACCTGATGAGGGTCCAGGGCAGCTGCCCTTCCCAACTGTCAAGAAGGAAGCCCAAGCCAGCACACCTCTTTTCCTCACACAGGCCCTAAAGTGTGCTAAGGAGTGGGGAAGAGGAGTTGTCATCTCCTGTAACCTCCATCAACACCTGCACTCCCACACCCCCAACAAACATAATTGCTATGTAATTAAAACACTAAGACAAGTCTCTAGTGCCCTGTCCAAGCACTGCCCTGCCAGTAAGTCCCTCCTCTGTGGATATGCAGACTGCCACTGTCTCTCCCCTGACTCTCAGTAGGTCTGCGAGAGGACCCAGCTCCTCACAGGTCAGGCCTAAGGAAAAGCAAGCCCAGGTGCTACAGGGACCAAGACCATCTGGGATATAGTAGGATCCTCAGAGCTTGTCTTCAGACCCCAGAACAGCAAAGGGAGGCTGGCTGAGCAGATACTTGACTGAACTTGGGGAAAATGTTTTTCTCCAATGTCAAGAGCTCTTCTTATCCCAGCTAACCTATATGCCCACGAGATGAGAGGAAAGATATTCCTGCACGTAAAATGTCACTATTTCATGCAGATGATGAAACTCAAGTAAGAGATAAACAGATGTGACTGGGGTCACCCAGCAATTTGGAGGCAAAACTGGGACTAGAATTGAGGTCTCCTGACGCCCCTTAATGAGGGCTCTTCAACAATCTCATTAGCCAGAGATGAATAGGCAATTTTTTCCATGCCTATTTGAATGTTTAAAACTACAAAGACTTGCCCAAAAGGGTAAAATAATAAAATATTAGGCTGCATGGCAGGGGACTCAGCAGATCTGTTTGATAAGAGGATCTGTCTGGAACTCTTCGTGTTACCTTGTTTCCAGAGGACAGCCTAGCATTGGAGGGTGGTTTACACTAGTAAGAAGTCATCTCTCAGTGTTCTCTTTTCTCATCTGCATAGGCAGAAATGAATTCCAAAGCACCACCAACTGTTGCCTCTGAGCCATTAAAATGACCTCACCTTCTTCCCACAGGGGAAAAAAAAAATGTATATTTGTAAGCATTTGTCCTTTTTACTGGGTGCACAAGACAAATGTGTGAAGAGAAGCACACGCTTTCTCCGGTTATAACAGACTGATATGTTGGACAGTGAGGGTTTTAAGAAGGAAATCCAAGACCTGGTTAACATCGGAACATCTATCTGCTAGGCTTCTAGATAAGCCCTCCTCCTTTTAAAGAGCAAGGAACAGAGGCCCAGAGAGATGTGAACTTACCAGAGGCTTAGACTCACCTCTTTTACTCTCAGTTACCCCCATGAGCCTGCCTGGTGGCCAGAAGAGAGTGATTTAGAAGATCTGTAGATCTGTTTCATGTTTAAAATGGAACTTCTGAGATGCCACTCAATTGAGGCTTTTACCAAATAGGCACATTGATGCCTTCCCTAGTAGGATCTTATATCATCATCCTGGCCCTACCATCAGTCAACTGGATCAAGAATATCAGAGGACATCATTCAGATCATGGTTTTAATGAACATCATGACCTAATGTGAAATTCTGTCTTGGTAATTCATCTATTTTAACAGCTGTTTAGGGCACTTCATCCTGAAGAAGGAGCAGGAATGAGAGGTCTCAAGGCAGGGTAGCAGGCATGGTGGGGAGATAATCACATTTGGCCAGAAGGCCCCACGGAAGTGGCTGCCTACACATAAGACTGCTGCTGATACAACAGCACAGACAGGGAATATACTTTCTTTCCCTGTTTCCTGCAAATGCTAATGTGTTTTTCTATTTGGCTTCAATGTTCCATTTTATAGATGAGCAACCTGAGACTTGATACCTTTTCCAGAGTCAACAGACAAGTATGTGGCTGAGAGCCAAGGTTCAAGTTCAAGTCACCCAACTTCAAGGTCCAAAATATCACCCACTGGGCAACCCTCCTTCTATAGCATGGTTAAAAAAAAAAAAAAAAAAAAAAAAAAAAAAAGTACTGGCTAAATTTAGAGTCAAGAGATCTTGGATCCCAGATCTGAAAATTTCTTGTGAGACACTTCTTCTCCTCTCCTGCTCCTCCTGTAAAATAAGGGGTTTAGCCTAGAGGACTTCTCAGGGTTCCAAATTTTTCTGAAATAATGGTTCTCATACTCAGTTTACACCTAAATGCCCTTGAAGCTTTCACTAAGCTCTCAATAAGAAATCTTTTCTTTAGAGTCTTTTTGGAAGGATCCAAGATGGCCAAATAGGAACAGCTCTGGAGTGCAGTTCCTAGTGAGAACAATGCAGAGAGTGAGTGAACACCGCATTTCTAAACTACTTATTACTGCCCACAGACCAGGAGATTCCCCAGCTGAAAACTGACACAAGTCTCCAGCATGACTGTTTCAGCTGGCACAGCGGGTCTCCACACAAAACTCACACAAATCTGGATGGCTGTTTCAACGGGTGCCTGGAACACCCGGGAGACAGAGCGCCCATTCAACTGAAAAACAGGGGACTGAAACAGGGAGCCAGGTGATCTGGTTCAGTGGGTCCCACCCCCACAAAGACCAGCAATCTGAAATGCGCTGGACTGAGAGTTTCACAGCAACCACAGCTGGACCCATGAAGGTCTAGGTCTGTGGGGGAAAGGTCCAGCTCTGTTTGGAGAAGGTCCAGCTCTGTGGGGGGAAGGTCCAGGTCTGTGGGGGGAAGGGCAACTGCCATTACAGAGGCAGCCCACCATTACTGAGGCAGACTGCCATTACCAAGGCAATTCTAACTATACCTCTATAAACAAAACCACAAAGAAGTTCACACAGCAGCTGGGCAGAGCCCACGGCAGCTCAGCAACACCTCTGCTGGCAGACTGTGACCAGGCTACCTCCTCGCTGGGCAAGGCATCTCTGATAAAAGGCAGCAGCATGTCAGGAACTTAAAAATAAATCCCCACCATCCCAGGACAGAGCACCTGGGAAAAAAGACAGTTATGAGTTCCACTGCAGCAGACTTACCCAACGTACCTGCCCAACCACTCTGAACAGAACAACGGAGCTCACACTCAGCACTTGAGCTCCTATAAGGGACAGACTGTCTCCTCAAGCAGCTTCCTGACCCTGGTATACCCAAAGAGACACCTCATAAAGGAGAGCTCAGGCTGACATCTGGAGGGTATCCTTCTGGGACAAAGATAACAGAAGAAGAAACTGGAAGCAACCCTTACTGTTCTGCAGCCACTGCAGGTAATCACCAGGCAAGGAGGGTCTGGAGTGGACCTCCAGCAGTCCTACAGCAGAGGGGCCTGACTGTTAGAAGGAAAACTAAAAAAACAGAAAGAAATAACTTCATCATCAACAAAAAGGATGTCCACTCAGAGACCCCATCTGAAAGTCACCAACCACAAAGACCACAGGTAGATAAATCCACAAAGATGGGAAGAAGCCAGCACAAAAAGGATGAAAACACCCAAAACCAGAACGCCTCTCCTCCTCCAAGGGATCACAACTCCTCACCAGCAAGGGAACAAAGCTGGATGGAGAATGAGTCTAATGAATTGACAGAAACAGGCTGCAGAAAGTGGGTAATAACAAATTTTTCTGAGCGAAAAGAACATGTTCTAACGCAAGGCAAAGAAACTAAGAATCTTGAAAAAAGGTTTGATGAAATGCTAATGACAATAAACAGCTTAGAGAAGAATATAAATAAATTGATGGAGCTAAAAAACACAAGAACTTTGCAAAGCATACACAAGTCTCAATAGCTGAATCAACCAAGCAGAAGAAAGGATATCAGAGATTGAAGATCAACTCAATGAAATAAAATGAGAAGGCAAGATTAAAGACAAAAGAATAAAAAGAAATGAACAAAGACTCCAAGAAATATGAGATTATGTGCAAAGACCTAATCTACATATGACAGTTGTACCTGAATGTGATGGAGAGAATGAATCCAAGCTGGAAAACACTCTTCAGGATATTATCCAGGAGAACTTCCCCAACCTAGAAAGGTAGGTCAATATTCAAGCCCAGAAAATATAGAGAACACCACAAAGATACTCCTCAAGGAGAGCAACCCCGAGGCACATAATCATCAGATTCACCAGGATTGAAATGGAGGAGAAAATGCTAAGGGCAGCCAGAGAGAAGCATCAGGTTACCCACGAAGGGAAGTCCAATAGACTTACAGCAGACCTCTGCAGAAACCCTACAAGTGAGAAGAGAGTGGGGGCCAATATTCAACATCCTTAAAGAAAAGAACTTTCAACCTAGAATTTCATCTCCAGCCAAATTAAGCTTCATAAGCAAAGGAGAAATAAAATCCTTAATGAACAAGCAATTGCTGAGAGATTTTGTCACCAGGCCTGCCTTACAAGAGCTCCTGAAAGAAGCACTAAACAGAGAAAGGAACAATCAGTACCAGCCACTCCAAAAACGTACCAATGGTAAAAAGCATCAACACAATGAAGAAACTGCATTAACTAATGGCCAAAAACAACCAGCTAGCATCAAAATTGCAGTATCAAATTCACACATAACAATATTAACCTTAAATGTAAATGAGCTAAATGCCCCAATCAAAAGACACAGACTGGCAAATTGGATAAAAAGTCAAAACCCATCGGTGTGCTGTATCCAGGAAACCCATCTCACATGCAAGGACACACATGGGTTCAAATAAAAAGGGATGGAGGAAGATTTATCAAGCAAATGGAGAGCAAAAAACAAAAAAGGAATTGCAATCCTAGTCTCTCATAAAATGGACTTTAAACCAACAAAGATCAAAAGAGACAAAGAAGGGCAGTACATAACAGTAAAAGGATCAATCCAACAAGAATTGCTAATGATCCTAAATATATATGCACCCAATACAGGAGCACCCAGATACATAAAGCAAGTTCTTAATGACCTACAAAGAGATTTAGACTCCCAAACAATAATAGTGGGAGACTTTAACACTCCACTGTCAATATTAGATCAATGAGACAGAAAATTAACAAGGATATCCAGGACATGAACTCAGACCTGGGCAAAGCAAACCTAATAGACATATACAGAACTCTCCACCCCAAATCCACAGATTACACATTCTTCTCAGCACCACGCCACACCTACTCTAAAATTGACTACATAATTGGAAGTAAATCACTCCTTAGCAAATGCAAAAGAATGGAAATCATAACAAACAATCTCTCAGACCACAGTGCATTCAAATTAGAACTCAAGATTAAGAAACTAACTCAGAACTGCAGAACTTCATGGAAACTGAACAACTGGCTCTTAAATGTTGACTGGATAAACAATGAAATGAAGGCAGAAATAAAGATGTTCTTCAAAACCAATGAGAATGAAGACACAATGTACCCGAATCCCTGGAACACATTTAAAGCAGTGTCTAGAGGAATATTTATAGCAATAAATGCCCACATGAGAAGCAAGGAAATATCTAAAATCAACACCCTATCATCAAAATTGAAAGAGCTAGAGAAGCAAGATAAAAAATATTCAAAAGCTAGCAGAAGACAAGAAATAACTGAGATCAGAGCAGAACTGAAGGAGACAGAGACAAAAAAAAACCTTCCAAAAATATCAATAAATCTAGGAGCTGGTTTTTTGAAAAGATCAACAAAATAGACCACTAGCCAGATTAACAAAAAAGAAAAAAGAGAAGAATCAAATAGATGCAATAAAAAATGATAAAGGGGATGTCACCACCAATTCCACAGAAATACAAACTACCATCAGAGATTACTAAGAACAACTCAATACACATAAATCAGTAAACCTGGAAGAAATGGATAAATTCCTGGACACTTACACCCTCCCAAGCCTAAACCAGGAAGATGTCAAAATGCTAAACAGACCAATAACAAGAGCTAAAGTTGAGGCAGCAATTAATAGCCTACCAACCAAAAAAAGCCCAGATCCAGATGGGCTCACAGCTGAATTCTGCCAGACATACAAAGAGGAGCTGATACGACTCCCTCTGGAAATATTCCAAACAATCCAAAAAGAGGGAATCCTTCCCAAATCATTTTATGAGACCAACATCATCCTGATACCAAAGCCTGGCAGAGATTCAACAAAAAAAGAACAGACACTTTTCAAAAGAAGACATATATGAGGCCAACAAACATATGAAAAAATGATCATCATCACTGGTCATTAGAGAAATGCAAATCAAAACTACATTGAGATACCATTTCACACCAGTTAGAATAGAGATCATTAAAAAATCTGGAGACAACAGATGCTGGAGAGGATGTGGAGAAATAGGAACAGTTTTACACTGTTGGTCGGAGTGTAAATTAGTTCAACCATTGTGGAAGACAGTGTGGTGATTACTCGAGGACCTAGAAATAGAAATTCCATTTGACCCAGCAATCCCATTATTGGGTATATATCCAAAGGATTATAAATCATTGTATTATAAAGACACATGCACACTTATGTTCACTGCAGCACTGTTTACAATAGCAAAGACCTGGAACCAACCCAAATGCCCATCAATGATAGACTGGACAGGGAAAATGTAGCATATATACACCATGGAATACTATGCAGACATAAATGGTGAGTTCATGTCCTTTGTAGGGACATGGATGAATCTGGAAACCATCATTCTCAGCAAACTGACACAAGAACAGAAAATCAAACACCAATGTTCTCACTCATAGGCAGGTGTTGAACAATGAGAACACATGGACACAGGGAGGGGAGCACCACACACTGGGGTCTGTTGGGGGTGGCCAGGGGAGGGACAGTGGAGGATAGGGAGTTGGGGAGGAATACCATGGGGAGAAATGCCAGATGTAGGTGATGGAGAGATGGAGGCAGCAAACCACATTGCCATGTATGTACCTATGCAACAATCCTGCATGTTCTGCACATGTACCCCAGAACCAAAAAACAAAAACAAAAAAAATACTTTTTTTTTTTTTAAGTAGATGTGTTAGAAGCCAGACTGATCTAGCTCTTGGAAAGGATAATTAAAGCCACCAGTAAGTCAACTGAAAACCTGCTGACTGGCTAAGTATTAGCAAATCACAAATATAGATTGTGGATGGGAGAGGCAGACAGGGTAAGCAGGTGGTAGGAAAGGAATCTGAAGGATATTAAGACAACTTCCAAAGTAAGTAAGTTCAAAGTCATGAATTCTATTCATGCCCCAATTCCTGAACCAGGTGCTCCCTCAGCCACCATCACCTGACTTTGACTTGCCTCACCAAGCCCACAGCCCATGCTCATGGGAAACTTGCAAGGACCCTTATACACTGTTGGCATTCTGATCACACTTTATACTTTGCAAACTCTGTGCTTTTGCTCTAGCCATTTTCTTTCCCTAGAATGCCTGCTCAAAGCCCAAATCTCAAATTCAGACCTCTAAAGACCATTTTCTCCATAAAGCTATCTCTACTCACTGAACTTCCAAAGTTCTTTGTATTTCACTATGGAACTTAATATAGACATGCTTCTAGTTATTCATGTCTATCATATCTATTTTGGGTTTTTTAGTCATTCCTGCTAGAATGTGGGAGCCTGAAGTCACAGGTCATGAATGATTCAACTGTAGGTCTTCCCAAGGCTAGCACCAGGCCTTGGCCAATGACAGTAGTGGATTAGCTCATAAAACTCTTTTCTCATCTAGTCCTGACCACAAAACCAGGAGGCAGAGATGCAGAGAGAACTTGCCCTTGCCCTTGCCCTTGGCCCCACCCCCGCCCCTGCCCCCTGACTTTCCCCATACCAGCTGGTCTCTATCTTGGCCTTCCCTTCTTTTCCCCATAAGCAAAGACCAGAGGATGATCCAATGGTCACAATTCTAGGAAAATCAGTGGTTCTGGTCTATAAGGCATGGCCCAGGCAGTTGCTTAAACTTCCCAGCTCCTTCACTCCCAGCTTCTGCACAGGCACACAGTATACAAACACTGACAGAGCCGATAGAAGGATTGGCACCCGGAGAAGACTCGTTGACATTGGCCCAGCTCTAACTACAGCTCTAACAGCCAGAGCCATGCCTGGTAGACAAACCAAACCAGAGGCAGGTTAATTTCTGCCCCAGCTGGCTCCCATCATGGGCCGGCTCACATCGGTGTGCTGGAAGGGGCCCTGCCTGAACCTCTGATGCCGGAGGAAGGCACCCAGCCCTGACTCTCTCATTTTTAATTAGAAGTTCCCATTAAAACCACTACAGAAATGAGACACACACCAGGCAGCATACTTCAGGACAATTAGCACACTCCTCAGGTGGCTAAAATGGCCTGGCCCTGGCCTGGGGCTGACATAATTGCACCAGAACATACAGCCTACCAGGAGGTTCCCATTTTAAGTGGAAAGAAACAATTAGTCACACAATCTATTGGGCAGTTAGATCTGTGGGAAATTATTCAGTATACATAATTTAAAAGTTTGCCACGGGTTGAGATAGACAGAAATCATCCCTTGCCTAGCCTATGGCTAACTAGGACCATAAGCAAATTTCTTTCCCTGCCCCCTGCCCCCATCCCATTAATGCTTCATTTGTTTGTGTGCAGACACCCACTGTGCAAAGCAGACTTACTGTAATTATGTGTCTGGATCACTAGAGACATGAGCATCCCATTCCAGGAATGTGGAAAATAATTAGTGGGGCAAAGAGGGTCTGGAACCCTCATCTGCCTTGCCGCTCCATACTGAATCCCCAGGCCACTAATTAAAACATGCCCCTAAGATAGCTCCTGGCTTAGTCTTCCTGGTGATTCTGAGCAGTAAATAAGAAGAGCAAATTAGAAGACCAGAAAGTCCTCTCTGAACACCAGGAGAGCTGCAGAAAGCAACCCGAAGACCCCCTTGCCTCTATTTGAAGCCACACTCTCAGCTTCCACATGTACAAGCACATGTGTCAACACAGTTGTCCACACTTGATCACCCCTCTCCAGCTCTCATTGCTAAATGACTGCACCTTCTGCAGGTCAGCGGTGCTGCTATAATTAATATTCAACTGGCATTGCCACTGCGCACTCAAAGCCTGTTCTTTCAGCCTTTTCAAATCCAATTCAGACCAAAGTAATCTTTGCCTTTGTGTTTCGGTTCAGGCAGCAGTGATTGATAGGATGGCAGATTATGGTTTATTAGCATTTATTGAGCAGCAAAGGAGCCCTGCACGATAGTCATTGTCACTAGGTCTCTGACTCCCAAACTAAAGTTAACAAGCCAGAAGGACACAAATACTGGGCAGAAAAGAGGCCAGTTCAGGGAGAAGTTTTATTTATGATTTTTCTTTCAAGACTACAGATGGAGTGGAGGGTTGTGAGGTTTGAAGAGGGGCAGCCTGGCTAAGAGGAGGCATCCACTTTTGGGTCATTCACTTTACAGTCTCCAGTCACTCTTAGGACTTCTCTATCTGTGGATCTAGATGTGGCAGCAAAGGATAAGGAAGTCTCAATTGAAGTTGTGGACTAATCCAGTGTGTGACCTTGAGCCAATTACTTTCCCTGTTGGGGACTCAGTTCATTTTCAAAGTGAGAGTTAATGGGACCACTTGTACTCAGTTGTATTAAACCTAGCTCTGCAAAACACCTGGGGAGCTGTGAGCAACTGTGAGCAACTGCAGTGGGGATGGCACCAGGTTTGAGAGGCTAAAGACAGACCAGAGGCAGAAAATGAGATGTGGATTTTGGGGGCTTAAATACAGGGAGAGAGGTCAGTGGCAGTGAGATAGACAGGAGAACCCCGTTACATACAGTCCACTGGCAGTGAGATAGACAGGAGAAACATGTTACATACAGTCCAGTGGCAGTGAGACAAACAGGAGAACCCCCTTACATACAGTCCAGTAGCAGTGAGAGGGACAAGAGAACCCCACTACATACAGTCCAGTGGCAGTGAGATGCACAGGAGAAACCCATTACATGCAGTCCAGTGGCAGCAAGATGGACAGGAGAACCCCCTTACATACACTGTAGTGGCACGGAGATGGACAGGATAACCCCCTTACATACAGTCCAGTGGCAGTGAGATGGACAGGAGAACCCAGTTACATACAGTCCACTGGCAGAAAGACAGACAGGAGAAACCCCATACATACATGCCAGTGACAGCAAGACAGACAGGGGAACCCACTTACATGCAGTCCAGTGGCAGTGAGATGGACAGCAGAACCCCCTTACATACAGTCCAGTGACAGCAAGATACACAGAAGAACCCCCTAACATACAGTCCAGTGGCAGTGAGACAGACAGGAGAACCCTCTTACATACACTCCAGTGGCAGTTAGACAGACAGGAGAACATCCTTAGATACACTCCAGTGGCAGTGAGACAGACAGGAGAATCCCGTTACATACAGTCCAGTAGCAGTGAGACAGACAGGAGAATCCCCTTACATACAGTCCAGTGGCAGTGAGACAGACAGGAGAATCCCCTTACATACAGTCCAGTGGCACTGAGATGGACAGGAGAACCCCATTACATACAGTCCAGTGGCAGCAAGATGGACAGGAGAACCCCCATACATACACTCCAGTGACAGCAAGATGGACAGAAGAAGCCCATAACATACAGTCCAGTGGCAGGGAGACAGAGAGGAGAACCCCCTTACATACACTCCACTGAAAGCGAGATGGAAAGGAGAACCCCCTAACATACATTCCAGTGGCAGTGAGACAGACAGGAGAACCCCCTTACACACAGTCCAGTGGCAACGAGATGGATAGGAAAACACTGTTACATACAGTCCAGTGACAGGGAGATGGACAGGAGAACACTGTGACAGTCCATTGGCAGGGAGAGGGACAGAATAAAGCCCGTACATACAGCCCAGTGGAAGCAAGATAGACAGGAGAACCCTGTTACATACAGTCCAGTGGCAGGGAGATGGACAGGAAAATGCGCTTACATACAGAGCAGTGACAGGGAGAGGAACAGGAGAACCCCCTTACATACAGTCCAATGGCAGGGAGATGGAGAGGAGAACCCCCTTACATACAGTCCAGTAAAAGCAAGATGAAGAGGAGAACCCTGTTACATACAGTCCAGTGGCAGTGAGATGTACAGGAGAACACTGTTACATACAATTCAGTGGCAGTGAGATGGAGAGGAGAACCCCATTACATACAGTCCAGTGACAGGGAGATCGACAGGAGAACCCCTTACATACAGTCCAGTGGCAGCAAGATGGACAGGAGAACCCACTTACATACAGTAAGGTGACAGCAAGACAGACAGTAGAACACCCTTACATAAAGACCAATGACAGCAAGAAGGACAGGAGAACCCCCTTACATACAGTCCAGCGACAGTGAGACAGACAGGAGAACCCTCTTACATACAGACCAATGACAGCAAGATAGACAGGAGTACCCCCTTACATACAGTCCAGTGGCAGTGAGACAGACAGGAGAACCCCTAACATACAGTTCAGAGCCAGTGACATGGACAAGAGAACCCCATTACATACAGTCCAGTGGCAGCAAGATGGACAGGAGAACCCCCTTTCATACAGTCCAGTAGCAGCAAGATGGACAGGAGAACCCGGTTACATACAGTCCAGTGCCAGCAAGACGGACAGAAGGACCCACTTACATACAGTCCAGTGGAACAGAGAAACACAGGGGAACGCCCTTATATACAGTCCACTGAAAGCAAGATCAAAGGAGAACCCCCGATATACAGTCCAGTGGAAGTGAGACGGACAGGAGACCCGTTACATACAGTCCAGTGGCAGCAAGATGTACAGGAGAACACCATTACATACAGTCCAGTGAAAGCGAGATGGACAGGAGAACACCCTTACATACAGTCCAGTGGCAGTGAGATGGAAAGGAGAACCCCATTACATACAGTCTAGTGGCAGCAAGAAGGACAGGAGAACACCCTTACATACAGTTCAGTGGCAGTGAGATGGACAGGAGAACCCCATTACATAGAGTACAGTGGAAGGGAGATGGACAGGAGAACCCTGTTACATACAGTAAAATGGCAGTGAGAGGGACAGCAGAACCCCCTTACATACAGTACAGTGGCAGAGAGATGGCCAGGAGAACCCCCCTTACATACAGTACAGTGGCAGAGAGATGGCCAGGAGAACCCCCCTTACATACAGTACAGTGGCAGTGAGATGGACAGGAGAACGCTGTTACATACAGTCCACTGGCAGTGAGATGGACAGGAAAACCCCCTTACATACAGTCCAGGGGCAGGTAGATGGACAGGAGAACTCATTGAGATACAGTCCAGTGGCAGTGAGATGGACAGGAGAACCCCCTTACGTACAATCCAGTGACAGCAAGATGGACAGGAGAACCCCATTACATACAGTACAGTGGCAGGGAGATGGACAGAAGAACCCCACTACATACAGTCCAGTGGTAGCGAGATGGACAGGAGAACCCTATTACATACAGTCCAGTGGCAGGGAGATGTACAGGAGAACCCCATTACATACAGTCCAGTGGCAGTGAGATTGACAGGAGAACCCTGTTACATACAGTCCAGTGGCAGTGAGACAGACAGGAGAACCCACTTAAATACAGTCCTGTGGCAGCGAGATGAAATGAGAACCCTGTTACATACAGTCCACTGAAAGCAAGATGGAGAGGAGAACCTCCCTACATACACTAGAGTGACAGCGAGATGGAGAGGAGAAACCCCTTACATACAGTCCAGTGACAGCGAGATGGACAGGAGAACTTCCTTATATACAGTCCAGTGGCAGGGAGATGGACAGGGAACCCCGTTACATGCAGTCCACTGGCAGTGAGAGGGACAGGAGAACCCCTTACGTACAGTCCAGTAGCAGCGAGATAGAGAGGAGAACCCCATTACATACAGTTCAGTGGCTGGAAGATGGACAGGAGGAAATCATTACATATAGTCCAGTGACAGTGAGATAGACAGGAGAACCCTCCTACATACAGTCCAGTGGCAGCAAGATAGACAGGAGAACCCCCTTACATACAGTACAGTGGCAGTGAGATGGAAAGGAAAACCCCCTTACACACAGTACAGTGGCAGCGAGATGGACAGGAGAACCCCTTTACATACACAGTCCAGTGACAGTGAGATAGACAGCAGAACCCCATTACATACGGTCCAGTGGCAGGGAGATGGACAGGAGAACCCCGTTACATACAGTCCAGTGGCAGAGAGAGTGACAGGAGAACCCCATTACATACAGTCCAGTGGCAGTGAGATGGACAGGAGAACCCCTTATGTACAGTCCAGTAGCAACGAGATAGAGAGGAGAACCCCATTACAAACAGTTCAGTGGCAGGAAGATGGAAAGGAGGAAACCATTACATACAGTCCAGTGGCAGTGAGATGGACAGGAGAACACCCTTACATACAGTACAGTGGCAGCGAGATGGACAGGAGAACCCCATTACATAGAGTCCAGTGGCAGCAAGATGGACAGGAGAACCCCCTTCCATATAGCCCAGTGGCAGTGAGATGGAAAGGAGAACCCTGTTACATACAATCCAGAGGCAGTCAGATGGTCAGGAAAAACCCATTATATACAGTTCAGTGGCAGGGAAAGGGACAGGAGAACCCCTTACATACAGTACAGTAGCAGCGAGATAGAGAGGAGAACCCAATTACATACAGTTCAGTGGCAGGAAGATGGACAGGAGAAAACCATTACATACAGTACAGTGGCAGCGAGATACACAGGAGAACCCCCTAACATACAGTACAGTGGCAGTGAGATGGACAGGAAACCCCGTTACATACAGTCCAGGGGCAGGGGGATGGACAGGAGAACCCCCTTACATACAGTCCAGTGGTACGAGATGCAGAGGAGAAACCTATTACATAAAGTCAAGTGACAGCGAGATGGACAGGAGAACCCCATTACATACAGTCCAGTGACAGAGAGAAGGACAGGATAACCCCATTACATACAATCCAATGGCAGCGAGATGAACAGGAGAACCCCCTTACATATAGTCCACTGGCAGTGAGAGGGACAGGAGAACCCCATTATATACAGTCCAGTGGCAGTGAGATGGACAGAAGAACCCCCTTAAATACACTCCAGTAGCAGGGAGATGGACAGGAGAACACCGTTACATACAGTCCAGTGGCAGAAAGACGGACAGGAGAACCCCCATACATACACTCCAGTGACAGCAAGATGGACAGGAGAACCCCGTTACATACAGTCCAATGGCAGTGAGATGGACAGAAGAACCCCCTTACATACAGTCTAGTGACAGCAAGATAGACAGGAGAAACCCCTAACATACAGTCCAGTGGCAGTCACACAGACAGGAGAACATCCTTAGATACACTCCAGTGGCAGTGAGACAGACAAGAGAATCCCCTTACATACATTCTAGTGGCAGTGAGATGGACAGGAGAACCACCATACACACACTCCAGTGACAGCAAGATGGACAGAAGAAACCCCTAACATACAGTCCAGTTGCAGGGAGACAGACAGGAGAACCCCCTTACATACAGTCCAGTGAAAGCGAGATGGAAAGGAGAAACCCCTAACATACATTCCAGTGGCAGCGAGACGGACAGAAGAACCCCCTTACATACAGTCCAGTGGCAGCAAGATGGATAGGAGAACAGTGTTACATACAGTCCAGTGGCAGGGAGATGGACAGGAAAACACTGTGACATGCAGTCCACTGGCAGGGAGAGGGACAGAATCACACCCGTACATACAGTCCAGTAGAAGCGAGATAGACAGGAGAACCCTGTTACATACAATCCAGTGGCAGGGAGATGGACAGGAGAACCCCCTTACATACAGTCGAGTAAAAGTGAGATGGAGAGCAGAACCATATTACATACAGTCCACTGGGAGCGAGATGGACAGGAGAACCCCCTTACATACACTCCAGTGGCAGCGAGACGGACTGGAGAACACCCTTACATACAATCCAGTGGCAGCGACATGGACAGGAGAATCCCCTTAAATAGAGTCCAGTGGAAGCGAGATGGACAGGAGAACCCCCTTATATAAAGTCCAGTGGCAGGGAGATGGACAGGAGAACCCCCTTACATACAGTCCAGTGGTAGCGAGATGCACAGGAGAACCCCTTTACATACAGTACAGTGGCAGCGAGATGGACAGGAGAACCCCATTACATACAGTTCAGTGGCAGGGAGATGGACAGGAGAACCCTGTTACATACAGTCCAGTGTCAGTGAGATGGACAGGAGAAACCCCTTACTTACAGACCAGTGACAGTGAGATGGAAAGGAGAACCCCATTACATACAGTCCAGTGGCAGTGAGATGGACAGGAGAACCCCATTACATACAGTACAGTGGCAGCGAGATGGACAGGAGAACCCCATTACATACAGTCCAGTGGGAGTTAGATGGACAGGAGAACTCCATTACATACAGTCCAATGGCAATGACATGGACAGGAGAACCCCATTACATACAGTCCAGTGGCAGCAAGATGGACGGGAGAACCCCATTACATAGAGTCCAATGGCAGCGAGATGGACAGGAGAACCCAACTACATACAGTCCAGTAGCAGTGAAATGGACAGGAGAACCCCATTACATACAGTCCAGTGGCAGCGAGATGGACAGGAGAACCCTATTATGTATAGCCCAGTGGCAGGGAGATGAACAGGAGAATCCCATTACATACAGTCCAGTGGCAGTGAGATGGACAGGAGAACCCCCTTACATACAGTCCAGTGGTAGCGAGATGGACAGGGGAACCCCCTTCCATACAGTCCAGTGGCCGGGAGATGGACAGGAGAATCCCCTTACATACAGTCCAATGGCAGCGAGATGGACAGGAGAACCCCATTATGTACAGTCCAGTGGCAGAGAGATGGAAAGGAGAATCCCATTACATACAGTCTAGTGGCAGTGAGATGGACAGGAGATCCCCCTTACATACAGTCCAGTGACACGGAGATAGACAAAAGAAACCTGTTACATATAGTACAGTGGCACTGAGATGGACACGTGAACACCCGTACATACAGTCCAGTGGCAGCGAGATGGACAGGAGAAACCCAATACATACAGTTCAGTGGCAGCAAGATGGACAGGAGAACCCACTTACATACAGAACAGTGGCAGGGAAATGGACAGGAGAATCCCCTTATATAAAGTCCAGTGGCAGGGAGATGGACAGGAGATCCCCCTTACATACAGTCCAGTGACAGGGAGATAGACAAAAGAAACCTGTTACATATAGTACAGTGGCACTGAGATGGACACGTGAACACCCGTACATACAGTCCAGTGGCAGCGAGATGGACAGGAGAAACCCAATACATACAGTTCAGTTGCAGCGAGATGGACAGGAGAACCCACTTACATATAGAACAGTGGCAGGGAAATGGACAGGAGAATCCCCTTACATACAGTCCAGAGGCAATGAGATGGACAGGAGAACCCCCTTACATACAGTCCAGTGGCAGGGAGATGGACAGGAGAACCCTGTTACATACAGTCCAGTGCCAGGGAAATGGAAAGGAGAACCCTATTACATACAGTCCAGTGGCAGCAAGACGGACAGGAGAACCCACTTACATACAGTCAAGTGACAGCAAGACGGACAGTAGAACATCCTTACATACAGACCAGTGACAGTGAGACAGACAGGAGAACCCCCTTACATACAGACCAATGACAGCAAGATGGAAAGGAGAACCCCCTTACATACAATCCAGTGGCAGTGAGACAGACAGGAGAACCCCTTAAATACAGTTCAGAGCCAGTGACATGGACAGAAGAACCCCATTACATACAGTCCAGTGGCAGCAAGATGGACAGGATAACCCCCTTACATACAGTCCAGTGGCAGCAAGATGGACAGGAGAACCCCGTTACATACAGTCCACTGGCAGCAAGACGGACAGGAGAACCCCCTTACATTCAGGCCAGTGACAGCAAGATGGACAAGAGAATCCCCTTACATACAGTCCAGTGGAAAGGAGACAGACAGGGGAACCCACTTACATACTGTCCAGTGAAAGCGAGGTCAAAGGAGAACCACCTAACATAAAATCCAGTGGCAGTGAGATGGACAGGAAAACCCCATTACATACAGTCCAGTGACAGCAAGATGGACAGGAGAATCCCATTACATTACATACAGTCCAGTGGCAGAGAGATGGAAAGGAGAACCCCATTACATACACTCCAGTTGCACTTACATGAACAGGAGATCCCCCTTACCTACAGTCCTGTGACAGGGAGATAGACAAAAGAACCCTGTTACATACAGTCCAGTGGCAGTGAGATGGAAAGGAGAACCCACTTACATACAGTCCAGTGAAAGCGAGATGGACATGAGAACCCCATTACATACAGTCTAGTGGCAGTGAGACAGACAGGAGAACCCCCTTACATATAGTCCAGACGCAGTGACATGGACAGGAGAACCCCATTACATACAGTACAGTGGCAGCAAGATGGACAGGAGAACACCCTTACATACAGTCCAGTGGCAGTGAGACGGACAGGAGAACCCTATTGCATAGAGTCCAGGGAAGGGAGATGGACAGGAGAACCCTGTTACATACAGTAAAGTGGCAGTGAAAGGGACAGAAGAACCCCCTTACATACAGTACAGTGGCAGTGAGATGGACAGGAGAACCCTGTTACATACAGTCCACTGGCAGTGAGACTGACAGGAGAACCCCCTTATATACAGTCCAGAGACAGCGAGATGGACAGGAGAACCCCATTACATACAGTCCAGTGGAAGTGAGATTGACAGAACCATGTTACATACAGTCCAGTGGCAGTGAGATGGACAGGAGAACCCACTTACAAACAGTCCCATGGCAGCGAGATGAACAGGAGAACCCAGTTACATACAGTCCACTGAGAGCGAGATGTACAGGAGAACCTCCTTACATACACTAGAGTGGCAGCGAAACGGAGAGGAGAAACCCCTTACATACAGTCCAGTGACAGTGAGATGTACAGTAGAACCCCCTTATATACAGTCCAGTGGAAGGGAGATGGACAGGGGAACACTGTTATATGCATTACACTGGCCGGGGTAGGGACAGGAGAACCCCTTACGTACAGATCAGTAGCAGCAAGATAAAGGGGAGAACCCCATTACATACAGTTCAGTGGCAGGAAGATGGACAGGAGGAAACCATTACATACAGTCCAGTGGCAGTGAGATAGACAGGAGAACCCCCTTACATACAATCCAGTGGCAGTGAGATGGACAGGGGAACCCCCATTACATACAGTCCAGTGGCAGCAAGATGGACAGGAGAACCCCATTACATAGAGTGCAATGGCAGCAAGATTAACAGCAGAACCCCTGTTCATATAGTCCAGTGGCAGCGAGATGGAAAGGAGAAACCTGTTACATACAATCCAGAGGCAGTGAGATGGACAGGAGAAACCTGTTACATACAGTTCAGTAACTAGGACAGGGACAGGAGAACTCCTTATGTACAGTCCAGTAGCAGCGAGATAGAGAGGAGAACCTCATTACATACAGTTCAGTGGCAGGAAGATGGACAGGAGGAAACCATTACATACAGTCCAGTGGCAGTGAGATAGACAGGAGAATCCCCTTACATACACTACAGTGGCAGCGAGATGAACAGGAGAACCCCGTTACATAAAGTCCAGGGGCAGGGGGATGGACAGGAGAACCCCGTTACATACAGTCCACTGGCACTGAGATGGACAGGAGAACCCCCTTACATACAGTCCAGTGGCAGGGAGATGGACAGGAGAACCCTATTACATACAGTCCAGTGACAGCGAGATGGACAGGATAACCCCATTACATACAATCCACTGGCAGTGAAATGGACAGGAGGACCCCCTTTCATATAGTCCAGTGGCAGTGAGATGGAAAGTAGAACCCTGTTACATACAATCCAGATGGAGTGAGATGGACAAAAGAAACCCATTACATACAGTTCAGTGGCAGGGAGATGGACAGGAGAATCCCCTAACATACAGTCCATTGGCAGCGAGATGGATAGGAGAACACCATTACATACAGTCCAGTGGCAGGGAGATGGATAGGAGAATCCCGTTACATACAGACCAGTGGCAGTGAGATGGTCAGGAAAACCCCCTTACGTACAGTCCAGTGGCAGGGAAATGGACATAAGAATCCTGTTACATACACTCCAGTGGCAGTGAGATGGAGAGGAGACTACCCTTACATACAGTCCAGTGGAAGGGAGATGAACAGGAGAACCCCCTTACATACAGTCCAGTAGCACAGAAATGGACAGGAGAACTCCTTACATAAAGTCCAGTGGCAGCAAGATGGACAGGAGAACCCCCTTACATACAGTCCAGTGACAACAAGACGGAGAGGAGAACCTCCTTACATACAGTCCAGTGACAGCAAGATGGACAGGAGTATCCCCTTACATGCAGTCCGGTGGTAGTGAGACAGATAGAAGAATCCCCTTACATACAGTCCAGTGACAGCAAGATGGACAGGAGAACCCCCTTACCTACAGTCCAGTGGCAGGGAGATGGACAGGAGAACCCTATTACATACAGTCCAGTGACAGGGAGATGGAAAGGAGACCCCATTACATACAGTCCAGTGGCAGTGAGATGGACAGGATAACCCCTTTACATACAGTCCAGTGGCAGTGAGATGGACAGGAGAACCCCCTTTCATATAGTCCAGTGGCAGTGAGATGGAAAGGAGAACCCTGTTACATACAATCCAGAGGCAGTGAGATGGACAAAAGAAACCCGTTACATACAGTTCAGTGGCAGGGAGATGGACAGGAGAACACCCTAACATACAGTCCATTGGCAGCGAGATGGATAGGAGAACACCATTACATACAGTCCAATGGCAGCGAGATGGACAGGAGAAACCCCTTACATACAGTCCAGTGGCAGTGAGATGGACAGGAGAATCCCCTTACCTACAGTCCAGTGGCAAGGAAATGGACAAGAGAACCCCGATACATACACTCCAGTGGCAGTGAGATGGAGAGGAGAATCCCCTTACATACAGTCCAGTGGAACGGAGATGAAGAGGAGAACTCCCTTATCTACAGTCCAGTGGCAGGGAGAAGGACAGGAGAATCCCTTACATACAGTCCAATGGCAGCAAGACAGACAGGAGAATCCCCTTACATACAGTCCAGTGACAAAAAGACAGACAGTAGAACCCCCTTATTTACAGTCCAGTGACAGCAAGATGGACAGGAGTACCCCCTTACATACAGTCCTGTGATAGTGAGACAGACAGGAGAACCCCCTTACATATAATCCAGTGGCAGTGAGACAGACAGGAGAACTCCCTTACATATAATCCAGTGGCAGTGAGACAGACAGGAGAACTCCCTTACATACAGTCCAGGGAAAGCAAGATGGACAGGAGAACCCCCTTACATACACTCCAGTGACAGTGAGATGGACAGGAGAACCGTCTTACATACAGTCCAGTGGCAGTGAGATGGACAGTTGAACCCCATTACATACAGTCCAGTGGCAGCGAAATGGACAGGAGAACCCCCGCACATACAGTCCAGAGGCAATGAGATGGACAGGAGAACCCCCTGACATACACTCCAGTAGCAGCGAGATGGACAGGAGAACCCCGTTACATACAGTCCAGTGCCAGTGAGATGGACAGGAGAACCCCTTACATACAGTCCAGTGGCAGCAAGACGGACAAGAGAATCGACTTACATACAGTCAAGTGATAGCAAGATGGAGAGTAGAACACTCTTACATACAGACCAGTGACAGCAAGATGGAAAGTAGAACCCCGTACATACAGTCCTGTGGCAGTGAGATAGACAGGAGAACCCCTTACATACAGTTCAGAGCCAGTGACATGAACAGGAGAACCCCATTACATACAGTCCGGTGGTAGCAAGGTAGACAGGAGTAACCCCTTACATACAGTCCGGTGGTAGTGAGACAGACAGGAGAACCCCCTTACATACAGTCCAGTGACAGCAGGATGGAGAGGACAACCCCCTTACATACAATCCAGTGGCAGTGAGACAGACAGGAGAACCCCCTTATATACAGTCCAGTGAAAGCGAGACGGACAGGAGAGCCCCCTTACATACACTCCAGTGGCAGTGAGACGGACAGGAGAACTGCCTTACATACAGTCCAGTGGCAGTGAGATGGACAGTTGAACCCCATTACATACAGTCCAGTGGCAGCGAGATGGAAAGGAGAACCCCATTACATACAGTCCAGTGGCAGGGAGATGGAAAGGAGAACCCCCTTACCTACAGTGCAGTGGCAGTGAGATGGACAGGAAAACCCCCTGACATACACTCCAGTGGCAGCGAGATGGAAAGCAGAACCCACTTACATACAGTCCAGTGGCACAGAGATAGACAGGAGAACCCTCTTACATACAGTCCAGTGGCAGCGAAATGGATGGGAGAACCCCATTACATACACTCCAGTTTCAGCGAGATGGACAGGAGAACCCCATTACATACAGTCCAGTGGCACTGAGATGGACAGGAGAACACTGTTACATACAGTCCAGTGACAGCGAGATGGAGAGGAGAATCCCGTTACATACAGTCCAGTGGCAGAGTGATGGAAAGGAGAACCCCATTACATACACTCCAGTGGCACTTACATGAACAGGAGATCCCCCTTACATACAGTCCTGTGACAGGGAGATAGACAAAAGAACCCTGTTACATACAGTCCAGTGCCAGTGGGATGGACAGGAGAACCCCCTTACATACAGTCCAGTGAAAGCAAGATCGACAGGAGAACCCCATTACATACAGTCCAGAGGCAGCAAGATGGACAGGAGAACCACCTTACATGCAGTCCAGTGGCAGCAAGATGGACAGGAGAACCCTCTTACATAAAGTCTAGTGGCAGTGAGACGGGACAGGAGAACCCCCTTACATATGAGGCAGTGACATGGACAGGAGATCCACATTACATACAGTCCAGTGGCAGCAAGATGGACAGAGCACCCTTACATACAGTCCGGTGGCAGCGAGATGGACAGGAGAACTCTGTTACATACAGTAAAGTGGCAGTGAAAAGGACAGGAGAACCCCCTTTCATATAGTCCAGTGGCAGTGAGATGGACAGGAGAACCATGTTACATACAATCCAGACGCAGTGAGATGGACAAAGGAAACCCGTTACATACAGTTCAGTGGCAGTGTGATGCACAGGAGAACTCTGTTACATACAGTCCACTGGCAGTGAGATGGACAGGAGAACCCCCTTACATACATTCCAGTGACAGCGAGATGGACAGGAGAACCCCGTTACATACAGTCCACTGAAAGCGAGATGGACAGGAGAACCTCCTTACATACACTAGAGTGGCAGCGAAGCAGAGAGGAGAAACTCCTTACATACAGTCCAGTGACAGCGAGACGGACAGGAGAACCCCCTTATATACAGTCCAGTGGCAGGGAGATGGACAGGGGAACCCTGTTATATGCAATCCACTGGCAGGGAGTGGAGCAGGAGAACCCCTTACGTACAGTCCAGTAGCTGCAAGATAGAAAGGAGAACCCCATTATATACAGTTCAGTGGCAGGAAGATGGACAGGAGGAAACCATTACATACAGTCCAGTGGCAGTGAGATGGACAGGATAACCCCTTTACATACAGTCCAATGGCAGTGAGATGGACAGGAAAATCCCATTACATAGAGTCCAGTGGCAGAGAGATTGACAGTAGAACACCCTTTCATATAGTCCAGTGGCAGCGAGATGCACAGGAGAATCCCCTTTCATATAATCCAGTGCCAGTGAAATGGAAAGGAGAACCCTGTTACTTACAATCCAGAGGTAGTGAGATGGACAAAAGAAATCCGTTACATACAGTTCAGTGGCAGGGAGATGGACAGGAGAACCCCCTAACATACAGTCCAGTGGCAGTGAGATGGACAGGAGAACCCCCTTATCTATGGTCCAGTGTCAGGAGATAGACAGGAGAACCCCCTTACATACAGTCCAGTGGCAGCTAGATTGATGGGAGAACCCCATTACATACACTCCAGTTTCAGCGAGATGGACAGAAGAACCCCATTACATACACTCCAGTGGCACTTACATGAACAGGAGATCCCCCTTACATACAGTCCTGTGACAGGGAGATAGACAAAAGAACCCTGTTACATACAGTCCAGTGGCAGTGAGATGGACAGGAGAACCCCATTACATAGAGTCCAGTGGAAGGGAGATGGACAGAAGATCCCTGTTACATATGGTAAAGTGGCAGTGAAAGGGACAGGAGAACGCCCTTACATACAGTACAGTGGCAGAGAGATGGCCAGGAGAACACCCTTACATACAGTCCAGTGGCAGTGAGATGCACAGGAGAACCCCCTTACATACAGTACAGTGGCAGTGAGATGGACAGGAGAACCCTGTGCATACAGTCCAGTGGCAGTGCGATGGACAGGAGAACCCACTTACATACAGTACAGTGGCAGTGAGATGAACAGGAGAACCCCATTACATACAGTCCACTGAAAGCGAGATGGACAGGAGAAACCCCTTACATACAGTCCAGTGACAGCGAGATGGACAGGAGAACCCCTTTATATACAGTCCAGTGGCAGGGAGATGGACAGGGGAACCCTGTTATATGCAATCCACTGGCAGGGAGTGGAGCAGGAGAACCTCTTACGTATAGTCCAGTAGCTGCGAGATTGAAGAGAGAACCCCGTTACATACAGTTCAGTGGCAGGAAGATGGACAGGAGGAAACCATTACATACAGTCCAGTGGCAGCAAGATGGACAGGAGAACCCCTATATACAGTCCAGTGGCAGTGAGATGGACAGGATAACCCCTTTACATACAGTCCAGTGGCAGCGAGATTGACAGCAGAACTCCCTTTCATATAGTCCAGTGGCAGTGAGATGGAAAGGAGAACGCTGTTACATACAATCCAGAGGCAGTGAGATGGACAAAAGAAACCCGTTACACACAGTTCAGTGGCAGGGAGATGGACAAGACAACACCCTAACATACAGTCCATTGGCAGCGAGATGGATAGGAGAACACCATTACATACAGTCCAGTAGTAGTGAGATGGACAGGAGAATCCCCTTACATACAGTCCAGTGGCAGTGAGATGGTCAGGAGAACCCCCTTACGTACAGTCCAGTGGCAGGGAAATGGACAAGAGAATCCCGATACATACATTCCAGTGGCAGTGAGATGGGCATTAGAACCCTGTTACATACACTCCAGTGGCAGTGAGATGGAGAGGAGAACAGCCCTTCATACAGTCCAGTGGCAGCGAGATGGACAGTTGAACCCCATTACATACAGTCCAGTGGCAGCGAGATGGAAAGGAGAACCCCCTTACATACACTCCAGTAGCAGCGAGATGGACAGGAGAACACCATTACATACAGTCCAGTGGCATGGAGATGGACAGGAGAGCCCTGTTACATACAGTCCAGTGGCAGGGAGATGGAAAGGAGAACCCCATTACATACAGTGCAGTGTCAGTGAGATGGACAGGAGAACACCATTACATACAGTCCAGTGGCATGGAGATGGACAGGAGAGCCCTGTTACATACAGTCCAGTGGCAGGGAGATGGAAAGGAGAACCCTGTTACATACAATCCAGATGCAGTGAGATGGACAAAAGAAACCCGTTACATACAGTTCAGTGGCAGGGAGACGGACAAGACAACACCCTAACATACAGTCCATTGGCAGCGAGATGGATAGGAGAACACCATTACATACAGTCCAGTAGTAGTGAGATGGACAGGAGAATCCCCTTACATACAGTCCAGTGGCAGTGAGATGGTCAGGAGAACCCCCTTACGTACAGTCCAGTGGCAGGGAAATGGACAAGAGAATCCCGATACATACATTCCAGTGGCAGTGAGATGGGCATTAGAACCCTGTTACATACACTCCAGTGGCAGTGAGATGGAGAGGAGAACAGCCCTTCATACAGTCCAGTGGCAGCGAGATGGACAGTTGAACCCCATTACATACAGTCCAGTGGCAGCGAGATGGAAAGGAGAACCCCCTTACATACACTCCAGTAGCAGCGAGATGGACAGGAGAACACCATTACATACAGTCCAGTGGCATGGAGATGGACAGGAGAGCCCTGTTACATACAGTCCAGTGGCAGGGAGATGGAAAGGAGAACCCCATTACATACAGTGCAGTGTCAGTGAGATGGACAGGAGAACACCATTACATACAGTCCAGTGGCATGGAGATGGACAGGAGAGCCCTGTTACATACAGTCCAGTGGCAGGGAGATGGAAAGGAGAACCCCGTTACATACAGTGCAGTGGCAGTGAGATGGACAGGAGAACCCCCTGACATACACTCCAGTAGCAGCGAGATGGACAGAGCACCATTACATACAGTCCAGTGGCATGGAGATGGACAGGAGAGCCCTGTTACATACAGTCCAGTGGCAGCAAGATGGACGGGAGAACCCCATTACATGCAGTCCAGTGGCAGCGTGATAGACAGGAGAATCCCATTACATACAGTCCAGTAGCAGCTAGATGGACAGGAGAACCCCATTACATGCAGTCCCGTGGCAGGGAAATGGACCGGAGAACCCCCTTACGTACAGTCCAGTGGAAACAAGACGGACAGGGGAAACCCCTTACATTCAATCCAGTGAAAACAAGATCAAAGGAGAATCCCCTTACATACAGTCCAGTGGCAGTGAGATGGACAGGTGAACCCCCTTACATACAGTCCAGTGGCAGTGAGATGGATAGGAGAACCCCATTACATACAGTCCAGTGGCAGAGCGATGGATAGGAGAACGCTGTTACATGCAGTCCAGTGGCAGGGAGAGGGACAGGAGAACCCCGTTACATACAGTCCAGTGGCAGAGAGAAGGACAGGAAAACCCTCTTACATACAGTACAGTGGCAGTGAGACAGAAAGGAGAACCCTCTTATATACAGTCCAGTGGCAGTGAGAGGGACAGGAGAAACTTTTTACATACAATCCAGTGGCAATGAAATGGACAGGAGAACTCCATTACATACAGTCCAGTGGAAGCAAGATGGACAGGAGAACCCCCTTACATACAGTCCAGTGGCAGGGAGATGGAAAGGCAAACCCTCTTACATACAGACCAGTGGCAGTGAGATGGACAGGAGATCCCCGATACATACAGTGCAGTGGCAGTAAGACAGAGAGGAGAACCCCCTTACATACAATCCAGTGACAGCAAGATCGACCAGAAAACCCCATTCATACAAACCAGTGGCAGGAAGACAGACAGGAGAATCCCCTTACATACAGGTCAGTGCCAGCGGGATGGACAGGATAACCCCCTTACATACAGTCCAGTGGCAGGGAGATGGACAAGAGAACCCCCTTACATACAGTCCATTGGCAGGGTGATGGACAGGAGAACCCCCTTACAAAAAGTCCAGTGGCAGCGAGATGGATGGGAGAACCCCATGACATACAGTCCAGTGGCAGCGAGATGGACATGAGAACCCCATTACATACAGTAAAGTGGCAGCTAGATGGACAGGAGAACCCCATTACATATAGTCCAGTGACAGGGAGATGGACAAGAGAAACCCGTTACATACACTTCAGTGGCAGTAAGATGGACAGGAGACCCCTGTTACATACAGTCCAGTGGCAGTGAGATGGAGAGGTGAAACCCCTTATATACAGTCCAGTGACAAGACAGACAGGAGAACCCCCTTACATACAGTCCAGTGGCAGTGAGACAGACAGTAGAACCCCCTTACATACAGTCCAGTGACAGTGAGATGGACAGGAGAACCCCATTACATACAGTCCAGTGGCAGTGACATGGACAAGAGAACCCCCTTAAATACAGTCGAGTGGCAGGGAGATGGACAGGAGAACCCCATTACATAGAGTCCAGTGGCAGTGAGACGGACAGGAGAACCCCCTTAAATACAGTCGAGTGGTAGGGAGATGGACAGGAGAACCAGTTACATACACTCCAGTGGCAGTGAGATGGACAGGAGAACCCTGTTACATACAGTCCAGTGGCAGTGAGATGAACAGGAGAATCCCCTTACATGAAGTCCAATGGCAGTGAGATCGACAGGAGAACCCCATTACATACAGTCCAGTGGCACGGAGATGGACAGGAGAACCCCCTTACATACAGTCCAGTGGCAGCGAGAAACACAGGAGAACCCCATTACATACAGTCCAGTGGCAGCGAGATGGACATGAGAACCCCAATACATACATTAAAGTGGCAACTAGATGGACAGGAGAACCGATTACATATAATCCAGTGGCAGCAAGATGAACAGGAGAACTCCCTTACATACAGTCCAGTGGCAGGGAGATAGACAAGAGAACCCCATTACACACACTCCAGTGGCAGTGAGATGGTCAGGAGAACCCTGTTACATACAGTCCAGTGACAGTGAGATGGAGAGTAGAACCTCTTACATACAGTCCAGGGGCAGGAAGATGGACAGGAGAACCCCCTTACATGCAGTCCAGTGGCAGGGAGTTTTAGAGGAGAACCTCTTACACACAGTCCAGTGGCAGCAAGATGGACAGGAGAACCACCTTACATACAGTTCAGTGACAACAAGACGGACAGGAGAACTCCCTTACATACAGTCCACTGAAGGCAAGATGGACAGGAGAACCCCCTTACATACAGTCCAGAGGCTGGGAGATGGAAAGGAAAACCCTCTTACATACAGACCAATGGCAGTGAGATGGACAGGAGAACCCCATTATATACAGTACAGTGGCAGTAAGACGGAGAGGAGAACCCCCTTACATACACTCCAGTGACAGCAAGATCGACAGGAAAAGCCCCTTACATACAGACCAGTGGCAAGGAGACAGACAGGAGAACCCCCTTACATACAGTCCAGTGGCAGCAAGATGGACAGGATAACTCCCTTACATACAGTCCAGTGGCAGGGAGATGGACATGAGAACCCTGATACATACAGTCCAATGGCAGTGAGAGGGACAGGATAACCCTGTTACATACAGTCCAGTGGCTGTGAGATGGACAGAAGAACTCCCTTACATACAGTCCATTGGCAAGGAGATGGACAGGAGAACCCCCTTACATACAGTCCAGTAGCAAGGAGATGGACAGGAGAACCCATTACATACACTCCAGTGACAGTGAGATGCACAGGAGAACCCTGTTACATACAGTCCAGTGGCAGCGAGATGGACAGGAGAACCCCATTACATACAGTCCAGTGGCAGGGAGATGGACAGGAGAACCCCATTACATACAGTCCAGTGGCAGGGAGATGGACAGGAGAACCCCACTACATATAGTCCAGTGGCAGGGAGATGGACAGGAGAACCCCACTACATACAGTCCAGTGGCAATGAGACGGACAGGAGAACCCCCTTACATACAGTCTATTGGCAGTGAGAAGGACAGGAGAACCCCCTTACATACCGTCTATTGGCAGTGAGAAGGACAGGAGAACCCCCTTACATACAGTCCAGTGGCAGTGAGACAGACAGGAGAACCCCATTACATACAGTCCCGTGGCAGCAAGACAGACAGGAGAACCCCCTTACATACAATCCAGTGACAGCAAGATGGACAGGAAAACCCCCTTACATGCAAACCAGTGGCAGGGAGATGGACAGGAGAACCCCCTTACATACAATCCAGTTGCAGCGAGATGGATAGGAGAAGCCCGTTACATACAGTCCAGTGGCAGGGAGATGGACAGTAGAACCCCGTTACATACAGTCCAGTGGCAGGGTGATGGACAGGAGAACCCTCTTACATACAGTCCAGTGGCAGTGAGATGGACAGGAGAACCCTGTTACATGCTGTCCAGTGGCAGGGAGAGGGCCAGGATAATGCCCTTACATACAGTCCCGTGGCAGCGATATGGACAGCAGAACCCCGTTACATACAGTCCAGTGGCAGGGTGACGGACAGGAGAACCCCCTTACATACAGTCCAGTGAAAGTGAGATGGACAGGAGAACCCCTTTACTTACACTGCAGTGGCAGTGAGACGGACAGGAGAACCCTGTTACATGCAGTCCAGTGGCAGTCAGAGGGACAGGATAACGCCCTTACATAGAGTCCAGTGACAGCGAGATGGACAGGGTAACCCCATTTCATACAGTCCATTGGCAGTGAGATGGTCAGGAGAACCCTGTTACATACAGTCCAGTGGCAGTGAGACGGACAGGAGAACCCCCTTACATACAGTCCAGTGCTGGTGGGCTGGGCAGAAGTACCCTAACCGCTTGCAAAATACACGCATTTTCTACAGCATTTTCACTTAAGATTCCCCCCTAACAATTTCCATCTAGCGAACTTTATTCAATGCAAAACTTGGGTTCTCAATCCCCTGGATGGCCCATGTTCCATAGGACGAGCCAGTGACGCAGATGTTCCTCATAAACAAGGAGGGAACCTCCAGGTTGGCCACTCCCAGACTCCTGAGCTCAGAAGACACATTCAGGTGTGCCTCCCATTCAGGGTCATTCGCAGGGCATGCTCAAGTTACTGCTATCAGGTGTGTTTCCCATTCACAGGGTGCAGTGCGTCAGGCCTCCTCCTTCCCTAAATTACCAAAGCTGCTCTCATCCTACCTATTTCACATTCCATGCATTCCCCTATGATTTTGTTTAAAGAAAATTCTTTGTTTTAATCTACAGGACACAAGTTTGAAGGCACCAGATGATCTCTAAAATCTTCCACAGCTCTAGATTCTATAAAGTAGTAAGAACTGAAAAGGTGTAAGGAATCCACCATGCTAGTACAGAAACAGCTGTATGTTTTGAAAGGCCACAGAGATGGGAAGGGAGACAGAAGAAAGAAAAAGATGAACATGAAATCCCAGCAAAGGCTCCAGGTGTCGGCGGATAGGTCCAGATTTTCTGCCTCTTCTCTCTTCAAGGGATGCATTGCTCACCTGAATAAGCTGTGATAAGAAGGAAGATATCCCCACCTTTAGTGAAAATCTGAAAAAGACAAACTCCAAAACCTGAAAGACATCTTCTCAGATCCTCCAAGATGAAATCAGCTATTTGTGTTTCTGCCATCAGTTAAATCTTGGTTGAGAATTTCTCACTTTTTTTGTTTGGGTTTGGGGTGTTTGGTTGTTTTGTTTTTTGAGACACACTCTTGCTCTGTGACCCAAACTGGAGTAGAGTGGCATGGTCACAGCTCACTGCAGCCTCAACCTCCCAAGCTCAAGCCATCCTCCTGCCTCAGCCTCCTGAGTAGCTGGGACTACAGGCATGAGCCACCAGTTCTGGCTTTTTTTTTTTTAAGTATAGATGGAGTCTCTCTATGTTGCCCAGTCTGGTCTTGAACCCCTAAGCTCAAGCAATTCTCTTGCCTCAGCCTCCTAGAGTTCTGGATTACAAGAGTGAGCCGCTATGGCCAGACCAGAAGTTCTCACTTTAGAATGGCCAAAATGGAACCACCTGCCAATAAGCACCGAGAAAATGCCAATATGCATTATATTTTTATTGTTTGTGGCCTTCTAAGAAAAACTATCCTTTCTCCCTTGCATTTTAAATTATAAATGTGCATGTGATTTATGTATTGTCACTCTAAATGAGAACCCTTTGACTCTGTGTTTCTGAGACATGGCTCTAGGGAAAGGAGCTTGCTTAGAGCATAGCAACTTCTCCAGAAGTCCTTCAGAAAAAGAAGGTTGAAAATGGTGCTAAATCACATCAGGATATGTTGTCCACCAATTACAGCCCAGGCCACCAGGCACCCCTGTCTAACCCTGACAACTATTCAGCAGTCAGTTTGGGATTAAGAAGGATGATAAGAGTGCCCACCATGATAACTACTGTTTCTTGAGTATTTACAGTATTTTAGGTCCTGTACCGATGCTCTGCCTGTAACTCTTCACTTATCTTTGACATCCACACAAAACATCACAATTTCTGTTTTAAAAAGGAAACTAAAGCTCAGAGGCATTAAGTTATTTACAAATGGCCACATGACTAGTATGAGGCAAAGCTGGATTTAACTTTAGTTGCTCCAGTCCCAAAACCTGTGTTCCTACCCACCAGTCTGGATTGTTCTGGCTCAGTCTTAAGCTTCTATCATGAAAGGAGACATCACTTACCTGCTTAGAAAGTTTCAGTGGCACCTCACTGCCAAAAGCAGTGGTTCTCAAACCCAGTATTATATATCCGCCAAACGCAACAACTCACCGTTGCCCAGACGCCACTCCCTAGGTTCTCTTTCAACTCTGCCTTGATGGGGCCCTGGCTTAAGTAGTTTTAAAATATCCTCAGATGATTCTAATTTGTAATCATGGTTGATAACAACTGCTCTGGTCTACTTGACAGAATTGTTTTTTTTTTTTTTTTTTTTCTATTTCATTATGGTTTTTCATAGATCACTGACTCCTGGTAAATTTATAATGCACTTTTTAAAATCCAACTCAGTTTCCCAACTCCCCACCAAGTATAACAGGAGGACAAAAACACACCCCATGTTTACAGTATTTATTTCTTATCAAAGCATTCTCAGCTGTCTTCATCTCAATTAAGCCTCATGACTACCCTATGAGGCAGACAGATGGAACAGATTTTGTTATTCCTCTTTAAGATGAGAAAACTGAGGCTTTGGTAAGAGATGTTCCCAAGTTCACACAGCAAGTGCACAGCAGAGCTGGGACTAGAATCCAGGTCTCCACAGAGCAGTGTCTCTCCAACTTTAAAGTCACTAAGACACATTGGGATGCTTGTCCCAATGCAGTATCCTTGGCTTCAAACCCAGAGGTCTTGATTCTGTGAGTCTTGAAAGCAGCTCAAGTACCTGCATTATCGCCAGTGTCATTCAGATGCATATGATCCAAAAATTTCTGTTAGTGATGCACTGCCATTGAGGAATTCTTCAGTCAATGACTTTGAATATTATCCTGCCCAGAAGTAAGGGAAGGGACCAGCTGATCTAATTGAAGATCCTTTCCAAACCCATGGTATTTCATTTGCTTTCCCCTTTATTCTCTCTTATTGCCTGATAATGTCTTTCCAGAGAAATCATAAGCAAAGACAAACTCTTGATCAGCGATAGTCAATGAGTTTCAGTTCCGCATTCCACCTCAGATCAACCAGCAGTGTCTTCTTAGAACCTTGGATTAAGAAGCAATGAGGCTAAAAGGACAAGATCATATCCTTTGCAGAGACATGGATGGAGCTGGAGGCCATTATCCTTAGCAAACTAACACAGGAACAGAAAACCAAATACTGCATGTTCTCACTTATAAGTGAGAGCTAAATGATGAGAACACATAGGCACATAGAGGGTAACAACATACAATGGGAACTATTGGAGGGTGGGAGGAGGGAGAGGATAAGGAAACATAACTAATGGATATTGGGCTTAATACCTAAAATAATCTGTACAACAAACCCCCGTGACACAAGTTTACCTATGTAACAAACCTGTACATGTACCCGTGAAGTTAAAATAAATGTTGAAAAAAAAAATAAAAAGCAATGAGGCTGCACCCAGGCAAGGCAGGAAAACAAACTATGACCAGTTAGTCCCGTCTGCCACGGGCACAGTGAGGATTTTGGCAGCCTTGCACTTTCATTGTTCTAGAGAGTGCTTCATTTCCAGTTCTGTTCTTATTTTTCTAGTTAAAGAGTATTTCTACAAAGAGAGACCTAGTTTCTGATTATAGATAATATGAAATGAATTTAATAAATTGCTTTCATACTGCCCATAAACTATGGGTTCTGCTTGAGACATTCTGGATGCCATGATTCAAATGTAAATATCCCCTGAAATCCATCAATGTCTGGGTAGCTGATTAAGCACCATGGACTATAACAGTGTTCCCTTCTCTAATCTTCAGGCATTTCTGATTTTTGTGAGCTGATGTATTACCACGGTGAGGGGACTTTCTCACACATTCTGCTCATGATAACAGATGAGGTGTGAAATTGATTCTGAGCACCCAGGAGGGTTATGATTTATCATCACACATTAAGCCTTGTGGAACTTTACTGGATGAATCCCAACTCTACTCAGAATCCAACCGCACTTCTAGAAAGAGAACATGGAGTGACTCAAGATACATTAAATTCAGATATTTCAGAGTTGACACCCATAAGGGACTCCCTTTCATTCATTCAATCAACAAATATTTACTGAACACATAGCACATGTGAGGAAATGTTCCAGGAGCTGCAGATGGTGCACTGGACAAGCAAGACAAGGACTCCTCAGACCCGCTTATCCCTAGTGCTGGCTCCTCTCACTGATTATAACTGACATTCACCATTGAGTGAGCACACCAACAGCCTGATGCCTGGAGATCGGTGCTCAAGGTAGCCTGAATTGGACATCATTCTATACTTCTCTGGACTGCAGAAGCTTGAAAGAGTCAACTTGATGATGGCTAATGCCTTTATCATGACTCCATGCTGATCCTTCAGTGCAAAAAATGTGCCCGCAGAGATCTCTACTGAGGGTGCATATTCCATGTGAGTTTCCTAGGAAGTCCCTCAGTGGAGAAGCAGCTTTGAGTAAAAGCCTTACCCAACTGAAAGTATGTAGACAGGAAAGAAATCTCCCTTCTGCCAAACAGTGCCTTAAAATATATTCTTAGCACAAGGTGGGGCAAGGGAAATGGCAGGCAAGACATCAGAATCTCATAGCAAAGTTTATTTTTAAATAAACACTCCTAAGTCTCTGTTCCTTCACCTCTGAGTTCTGTCTCCACAGACCTGGGTTGAGTCTAAGTCATGTCTATTTTGAAAAAGTCCCCATAGGTGATTCTGATGAATCTAGAAAACATGGTATTCGAGTTTTAGTTAGATATAGGCCAAGTCTTTGTCAAAATACAAGGTACAGCCAGGCTCAGTGGCACCTGAGGTGGAAGGATTGCTTGAATCCGGGAGTTCAAGGTTAGTGAACTATGATCATACCACTGCACTCCAGCCTAGGCTACAGAGTGAGATCCTGTCTCAAAAAAAAAAAAAATTGCAAGGTACAAATATTGTCAAAGTTGGGGGCAATATAAACCCACTGGGCTAGGAGCCATGAAGTGAGAGTTCTAATCTTGATTTTGTCTCCTATCAGCTGTGTGGCCTCAGACTATCCGCTTTAGTTTCTGGGCTCCACTTTCATTATATGCACAATGAGGGGAAAGGGGTCAATGATTTCCAAGGTGTCTTAAAAAGCTAAGATTATGTGGTTATGCTTTTTCACATTTGCAAGCCAATTTCAAAAAGTAATTGACCAGTGTAAATCACTGATAAATAGTTTTTATAGGAAAGTAATGCATATTTCAAACACATTAGTCTTCCAGATCAGTCCATTGTGTGTTTAAATGTCATCAGGATCAAGAATTAAACATCTAGCAGAAGACAAGAAATAACTAATATCAAAGCAGAACTGAAGGAGATAGAGACACAAAAAACCCTTCAAAAAATCAATAAATCCAGGAGCTGGTTTTTTGAAAAGATCAACAAAATAGACCACTAGCCAGATTAATAAAAAAGAAAAGAGAGAATAACTAAATAGATGCAATAAAAAACGATAAAGGGGATATCACCACAGATTCCACAGAAATTCAAACCATCATCAGAGATTGTTACAAACAACTCTATGCACATAAACTAGGAAACCTGGAAGAAATGGATAAATTCCTGAACACTTGCCTCCTCCCAAGCCTAAACCAGGAAGAAGTCGAAACCCTGAATAGACCAATAACAAGGTCTGAAGTGGAGGCAGCAATTAAGAGCTTACCACCCAAATAAAGTCCAGGTCCAGATGGGTTCACAGCCGAATTCTACCAGACATGCAAAAAGGAGCTGGTACCATTACTTCTGAAACTATTCCAAATAATCCAAAAAGAGGGAATCCTTCCCAAATCATTTTATGAGACCAACATCATCCTGATACCAAAACCCAGCAGAGACTCAACAAAAAAAGAAAATTACAGGCCAATATCCATGATGAACATAGATGCAAAAATCTTCAATAAAATACTGGCAAGCCGATTGCAACAGCATATCAAAAAGCTTATCCACCATGATCAAGTAGGATTCATCCCAGGGATGCAAGGCTGGTTCAACATACGCAAGTCTATAAATGTAATTCACCACATAAACAGAACCAAAGACAAAAACCACATGATTATCTCAATTGATGCAGAGAAGGCCTTCGACAAAATTCAACAGCCATTTATGCTAAAAACCCTCAATAAACCAGGTATTGACGGAACGTATCTCAAAATAATAAAAGCTATTTCTGACGAACCAACAGCCAATATCATACTGAATGGGCAAAAACTGGAAGCATTCCCTTTGAAATCGGGCACTAGACAAGGATGCCCTCTCTCACCACTCCTGTTCAATATAGTACTGGAAGTTCTAGCCAGAGCAATCAGACAAGAAAAAGAAATAAAGGGTATTCAATTAGGAAAGGAGGAAGTCAAATTGTCTCTATTTGCAGATGACATGATTGTATATCTAGAAGACCCCATCATCTCAGCCCAAAATCTCCTGAAACTGATAAGCAACTTCGGCAGTCTCAGGATACAAAATCAATGTGCAAAAATCACAAGCATTCCTATACACCAATAACAGACTTAAAGAGAGCCAAATCAAGAACAAACTGCCATTCACAATTGCTACAAAGAGAATAACATGCCTAGGAATACAACTAACAAGGAACATAAAGGACCTCTTCAAGGAGAACTACAAACCACTGCTCAACGAAATAAGAGAGGACACAAACAGATGGAGAAACATTCCATGTTCATGGTTAGGAAGAATCAATATCGTGAAAATGGCCATACTGCCCAAAGTAATTTACAGATTCAACGCTATTCCCATCAAGCTACCAATGACCTTCTTCACAGAACTGGAAAAAACCACCTTAAACTTCATATGGAACCAAAAGAGAGTCCGCATAGCCAAGTCAATTCTAAGCAAAAAGAACAAAGCGGGAGGCATCACACTACTGGACATCAAACTATACTACAAGGCAACAGTAATCAAAACAGCATGGTACTGGTACCAAAACAGAGATATAGACCAATAGAACAGAACAGAGGACTCGGAGGCAACATCACACATCTACAACCATCTAATCTTTGACAAACCTGACAAAAACAAGCAATGGGGAAAGGAGTCCCTGTTTAATAAATGGTGTTGGGAAAACTGGCTAGCCATATGCAGAAAGCAGAGACTGGACCCCTTCCTGACACCTTACACTAAAATTGACTCCAGATGGATTAAAGACTTAAACATAAGACGTAACACCATAAAAACACTAGAAGGAAACCTAGGCAAAACCATTCAGGACATAGGCGTAGGCAAGGACTTCATGACCAAAACACCAAAAGCATTGGCAACAAAAGCCAAAATAGATAAATGGGACCTAATCAAACTCCACAGCTTCTGCACGGCAAAAGAAACAGTCACCAGAGTGAATCGGCAACCAACAGAATGGGAAAAAAATTTTGCAGCTTACCTATCTGACAAAGGGCTGATATCCAGAATTTACAAAGAACTAAAACAGATTTACAAGAAAAAACAAACAAGCCCATTCAAAAGTGGGTGAAGGATATGAACAGACACTTTTCAAAAGAAGACATATATGAGGCCAACAAACATATGAAAAAATGCTCATCATCATTGGTCATTAGAGAAATGCAAATCAAAACTACATTGAGATACCATCTCACGCCAGTTAGAATGACGATCATTAAAAAATCTGGAGACAACAGATGCTGGAGAGGATGTGGAGAAATAGGAACACTCTTACACTGTTGGTCGGAGTGTAAATTAGTTCAACCATTGTGGAAGACAATGTGGCGATTCCTCAAGGACTTAGAAATAGAAATTCCATTTGACCCAGCAATCCCATTACTGGGTATATATCCAAAGGATTATAAATCGTTCTACAATAAGGACACATGCACATGAATGTTCATTGCAGCACAGTTTACAATAGCAAAGACCTGGAACCAACCCAAATGCCCATCGATGATAGACTGGACAAGGAAAATGTGGCATATATACACCATGGAATATTATGCAGCCATGAAAAACAATGAGTTTGCATCCTTTGTAGTGATATGGATGAATCTGGAAACCATCATTCTCAGTAAACTGACACAAGAACACAAAATCAAGCACCGCATGTTCTCACTCATAGGCGGGTGTTGAACAACGAGAACACAGGGACACAGGGAGGGGAGCACTACACACTGGGGTCTGTTGGGGGGGAAAAAGCGAGGGACAGCAGGGGGTGGGGAGTTGGGGAGAGATAGCACGGGGAGAAATGCCAGATATAGGTGAAGGGGAGGAAGGCAGCAAATCACACTGCCACGTATGCACCTATGCAACAATCTTGCATGTTCTTCACATGTACCCCAAAACCTAAAATGCAATTAAAAAAAAAAAATAAGTAAACATCTGAGGTATTCAGTGTGAAACTTGTATAAACTACTCAGTGGCAAACTCATCCTTGTACTAGTTGTTGCCCTCTCTTCTGCCTTCCTGCCCCTTATTTCATCCTTTGGGTGTCCACACAACTGGAGTAGTTAGTAATTGGCTCTAAGTGGCAGCTGCTGGATTTCTCTAATAATATGCCTATAAATCTCTTCTTCTCATTAAAGAATCTAGAGTTGTGTCTTCTGACAGACTTTTGGCAGATTGACTTTTTGCTTAATCATTTCCATGTGATTCACATCCTTGCACTTTTTCATTCTGATTGTCCATCCCTCCATACCCCACTCATCTACACATGCCTGCAAATATTCTCTGTCCTAATTGCTAAGACAATTCAACAAACAGCACATCAGCTGGCAGACATCAAGATTTTTATATCTATTCTTTCTCCATAGAGATAACCTCTTTCAAGATAATGATGTGATTAAAATCTGACTTCCTTGCCTTTTCAAGTCAGTTATCTAATCACAACTCTACCCGTAGCCAAGCCACAGTGCAAAATCAACAAGGGTAATTCCTTGGGAATCCTTCACCAGTTCACAGTTGACTCAGCCAGTGTTTCTCTATAAAATGAGGCTTACATTTTACTACTGCCCTGGAATCATAGCATATTAGAGCAATGGGTCTTCAAACTTTACAGTGATAAGAATCCCACAGCTTCTGCACTCTGCTCTATACTGCCAGTCCTGGAAGTCTACACGTGGCACTTCCCAGATTCTCTTGCCAGGGCTTTTGGTTAGGTTCAGTCAACGTGATTCATTGGCAGCCAGAAAGGAGAAGTCATCCTGATTCTAGCATCAGCAGAGTTTGCTGTCTTTTCAGCAATTCTAGCAGCAGCAGCAGCATGACATGTGTCCCTCTGAGGCCCAGCACTGCCCGTGAATGCTCCAGACCAGCAGCTTCCTCACCAAGAGGCCTCCTTCTTCTTTCTTATCCTTAGCATACTCCTTTCTTCTGTTCTTCCAGCCCTCTTAACACCTTTATAACTATGGTAGACAATTGGCAGAAAATGATCCCAATTAAACTCTTCCCTCTCTCCACAATGCTTTGCAATGTGACTTTAAAGCTTCTCGTATCAAAACGTTGAGTCCATTTCTCTACCTCTTGAGTCTGGGCTGACCTTTTCTCTACCTCTTAAGTCTGCCCTGGACTTATGAATTTTTTTAGCCATTAAATTGCAGCCAAAGCAATATGGTGTCAGTTCTGATTCTAGATCTAAAGAGACTTTGCATGCTTCATTGTTACTTTGGGAATCCTGCTGTGCTGCCATGTGAATGAGCCCAGGCTAGCCTGCTAGAAGTTGAGAGACATCATGGAGTAGAAGCAAGTGGCCCCAGCCAATAACCATCTGATATGGTTTTGCTGGGTCCTCACCCAAATCTCATCTTGAATTGTAGCTCCCAGAATTCCCACATGTTGTGGGAGAGACCCAAAGGGAGATAATTGAATCATGGGAGCCATTCCCCCCGATCTGATGGTTTTATAAGGGGAAACCTCTTTCACTTGGCCCTCTGATTCTCTCTTGTCTGTCACCATATAAGACGTGCCTTTCACTTTCCACCATAATTACAAGGCCTCCCTAGCCACATGGAACTGTGAGTCCATTAAACCTCTTTTTCTTTATAAAGTACCCAGTCCTGGGTCTTTATCAGCAGTGTGAAAACAGACTAATATACCATCCAGACCCCAGAATCAGAACCACCCCACTGGCCTGACACTGACCTCAGCCATACAAGGGAGCCCAGTACAATCCCACTGACCGGTAGACTCATGAGCAGTAATAAAGAGTTGTTCTGCTTTAAGCTCCTGGTATTAGGATGTTTAGTCACCCCAAAATAAATAATCAATACAGTAGTAACTGATTTCATGCATTAAATACCTCTCTGTTGCTCTTTTTCTGACTGGACCAGGATTGATAAAGGAAACTTGTAAAAAAATGTAAATCTCCAGTTCAAGCAGGCCAGGCAATTTTGATATACATGGTGTCAGACCATTCTTTGCCGAACACAGCTTTCAAGGGGCTGAAGAGATCATCTTGTCTATGCTCTCCCCTCTCAGGCAGTTAATAGATAAGATCACCCTTAAGAAAAAGCTCAGCCTGTTTAAATACTTAGCAACCAATTCCAGTGTCCAATGAATGTCACATCATTGTCAAGGATTCTTTTTTGGTTAATTACTACCCTCATTTCCTCAAGTGGCAGTTTTTGTCTCTTCTTCTTTCTTGCTCAGGAGGAAAAAAATAGAGGCTTATAGATGTCCCCCCCACATTTATTGAGTTATAATTGACAAAAATTGTAGCTATTTGATGTGTACAATGTGATGTTTTGATATACAGATACACTGTGAAGTGATTAACACAGTCAAGCTAATTAACGTATTTATCACTCCTTTACAGGTAGGTATGTGCCAAATCACAACTTTTCAGTGGACGAATGGCATATGCAACAGTGGTTTCATAGGATAATACCACATTTTTACTTTACCTCTTCTATGTTTAGATACACAAACACCATGGTTTTATAATTGCCTACAGTATTTAGCACATGCTGTACAGGTTTGTAGCCTAAGAGCAATAGGCTAGACCATACAGCCTGGGTGTGTAGCAGGCTCTGCCATCTAAGTTTGTATAAGCACAGTCTATGATGTTCACACTATGATGAAGTCACCTAATGACACACTGCTCAGAATACATCCCTGTCATTAAGTGACTCATGACTGTAGTCACTTTTGTGGCTGTGTATGTGTGTGTGTGTGTGTGTGTGTGTGTGTGCGTGTGTGGGTGCATGTGGTGAGAATGCTTAAGATCTAAGATCTACTTTTTTAGCAAATATCAAGCATGCAATACATTATTATCAACTATAGTCATGCTGTACATTTTATCTCCAGAACTTTATTATCTTGTAACTGAAAGTTTTTACCCTTTGATCAAAATCCTCCTGGTTCCCCACCCCCAGTCTCTAGCAACCACCTTTCTACTCTGTGTTTCTATAAGTTTAGCTTCTTTATATTCCACAAATAAGTGAGCATATGCAGTATTTGTCTTTCTGTGTCTAGCTTACTTTACCTAACATAATATCTTCTGAGTTCATTCGTGTTGTCACAAGTGGCAGGATTTCCTTCTTTTTGAAGGCTGATATTTTCTATAAGTAAAACACCTTTCCTATCCCTAAGTTAAATAACTCCAGCTAGATTCTTTAAGTGTTCATCTCTGGTCCATTAGAAGTATTGAAAACAAACTAGCTCACTTTGGTATCAGGCTGATCTTAGATAATCCCTGCTCTACTATGTGACTTTCTGTAAGTCATCAGCTCTCTACACATCAATTTTCCCAGCTGCAAAATAGGTCTGTTGTGAAAAATAAAGAAAGAGATTGGGTGCAGTGGCTCATGCCTATAATCCCAGCACTTTGGGAGGCTGAGGCAGGTGGATCACAAGGTCAGGAGTTCGAGACCAGCCCAGCAAACATAGTGAAACCTTAGCTCTACTAAAAATACAAAAAAATAGCCAGGCATGGTGGCAGGCACCTGTAATCGCAGCTACTCAGGAGGCTGCAGCAGGAGAATCACTTGAACCCAAGAGATGGAGGTTGCAGTGAGCCAAGATCGCACCATTGCACTCCAGCCTGGGCTATAGTGTGAGACTCCAATTCAAAATAAATAAATGAAACAAAGTTTGTAGAAACTTAATGTATCAAGTTTTGTATTTCTTTTTCCCAAGTCTATTCTCCAAGGTAGATAGAAAATGAAACACTATGAATATGGTATGAATCCAGATCCTCAGGTTATATACTTTTATCAGAGCATCATGAACAGACTCTTCCATAATGATGGCCAAAAAGGCCCCCATGCCTATGGCTACTGCTGCAAAGGGCCAGTGCTGAAGCCAGCCACCTGCCCTGCTCCACGAGGAAGGAACACCCAAGGAAAATCTGCCTCAAGGGAAGATCTAGAAGAGGCTGATTAGTTCCTGAGTTCACCCAAGCAGAAAAAACAAAAGGTTTTAATTGGTCAACAAAGAAAAAAAAAAGGAAAGAAGGCAAATTTCTATTGCCCAACAACTGTCAACACTTTAAGTCCATCCTTCCACTCTCACTGAAAGAAGCAGGGAACCAACAGGTGAGACTGAAGATCTCAGAGGAAACATGGAGAAGGGGGTTACACCACATACCCCATAGAAACCCTTCTCATTTCCCTCATTTGGTCTCTGTTCTCTAAGGCCCTCCTAGGCTTTGCTTGGGGAAAAGGCAGGGAAGGTCAAGAAGAAAGAGTAGAAGGAGGCTAGGGAAGAGTATTGAGTTTCTCTCTTCTTCCCACACATCATTTCCAGCCTCGTTGGATCCTGCCTCCCTCCCAAACTCCTGCTTTACTATTTGAACAATTAAGCAGAATTTTTCATTACTTAAAAGTCACCTTACCCTAAGCAAAGTTTTGTTTTTGAGACAAAGTATGCTCCCCAAGAAAGATCCTAATGAATGCAATTGTCTACACACGGTATTCTGTAATCAAATCATACACACAATACTGTATCTATTTTTACATATAATATAACTATATGGTCCTTAATCTCAACTTTACTGAAATATAATAATTATACATATTTATGAAACATTTATCATTTCTTTGTGTTGGAAACCTCTCGAATGTTCTCTTCCAACTATTTTGAAATATATAATAAATTATTGTTAACTATAGTCTCCCTACTACACTATCCAATACTAGAATTTATTCCTTCTATCTAATTGTATTTTTTTTAATTTTACTTTATTTTTGAGACTGAGTTTCGCTCTTGTTACCCAGGCTGGAGAGCAATGGCGCGATCTCGGCTCACCGCAACCTCCGCCTCCTGGGTTCAGGCAATTCTCCTGCCTCAGCCTCCTGAGTAGCTGGGATTACAGGCACGCGCCACCGTGCCCAGCTAATTTTTTGTATTTTTAGTAGAGACGGGGTTTCACCATGTTGACCAGGATGGTCTCGATCTCTTGACCTCGTGATCCACCCGCCTCGGCCTCCCAAAGTGCTGGGATTACAGGCGTGAGCCACTGCGCCTGGCCTCTAATTGTATTTTTATACCAATTAACCAACCTCCCTTCATCTTCACCTCCACCCTTCCCAGCCACTGGTAACAATTATTCTACTCTCTATCTTCATGAGATTAACTTTTTTAGCTCCCACTTATGAGCAAGAACATGCAAAGTTTGTCTATCTGTGCCTGGCTTATTCCACTTAACATAATGACCTCCAGTTCCATCGGTATTTCTGCAAATGACAGGATTTCATTTTTTTTATGGATGAATAGTATTCTATTGTGTATATATATACCATGTTTTCTTTATCCATTCATCTGCTGATTGACACTCAGGTTGATTCCATATCTTGGCTATTGTGAATGGCGTTGCAATAAACATGGGGGTGCAATCGTCCCTTTGATGTACTGATCCATTTTCCTTTGGATAAATGCCCAATAGTGGGTATCACTGGATCATCTTGTAGTTAGTTCTATTTTTAATTCTTTGAGAAACCTTCATATTGTTTTCCATAATGGCTGTACTAACATTTTTACCAACAGTGTGCAAGAGTTCCCTTTTCTCCAAATCCTTATTGACATTTGTTATTTTTTTGTCTTTCTGACAATAGCTGTTCTGACTGAGGTGAGTTGATGTCTCATTGTGGTTTTGATTTGCATTTTTCTGATGATTAGTGATGTTGAGCTGGAAGAGTTCAGTGACCTTGGTCAACCCATCTTCTTCTCTAGACCTCTGCCCACACTAGGAAAATTATGTAGAGATTAGACCAGATAATGTCTAAAATCTCTTCCATCCCTGAATATTCATATGGTAAATTCTTCCCCAATATTTTGTTATATTCTGAGTTTTATTCTTCTCCTTACTAAGGCAACTAAAGAGCATTAGGGGAGAAAAAGGGAAAAGCGAATGCTATAGAAGTGTGTTTATTAACTAACATAGGAAAATGAAAAGGCAACAGAGGGGATTCTATTTATATCTCCCTCAAGGATTATGCCATAATCTGTACTATTTGATTTTTTAATGCATTCATTCAGAGCTGGAGCCCTGTAGGGCGCTCTTTAAAGCCTGACACTGAATGAAGTAATTCAATTAAAATAGGCTCGAAGCTTTTTCAAGGTATTAAACTCCCTGAAGAGAATATTTAGGACTGGCTCCAGTTGGTTTCAGCATCAGCATTGGTGAGACCATAGGAAAACATCAGAAGGGTTTGGCAATGAGTGATTCTGGAGGCATTAGAGGATGTGAGTTCCAGGCCGCTTGGAAAGGGTCTATCAATATTGGAACTGTGCTTCAGGGAAAACAGACTCTGCTCCAAAGCTTCTTAACAACTCACTGGAGTCTGACATTCATTTTACCATATACCCCAGATACAGAATATCCTTCCATATAAGGAAATGAAGTTTAATAACTATTGATAACAAATACCATTCATCAAGTGTTCTTTATATCCTAGATTTCATCATGTTCCATGCATTATCTTATAGTCTTGACAACTGTCTGAAGTTGTGAAATTAAAAAAATTACCAAGCCCATTTTATAGATGAGGAAACTGAGGTTGCCAAGAAGTGCCTTGACTTGCCCAAGATTACACAGCTAAGAAACTGCAAATTCAAACCCCCAAGTCCATGGTGCCAAAGCCAGTGCTCTTCAGCACTATACCATTTAAAATGCAAGCAGCCTGTTATTGCAGGAACCGGAACTGGGAGGAGGGCTAGGGGAGAAGCGTGTCCATACAAAGAAAGACAGACACAGTCCCTTGTGCACACTGTCTGGCCTGCAAATATGATTCATCCTCAGAATAGCTCAAACTAATTAAAAACAACTAAGGTTAGAGCCATACCTGAGAGCAGGTTTTCATGTGAGCAGGGCAGAAAGAAGGGGAGGAAGGAAGAGAAAGATATGAAATGGACAAGCTGAGGATCTAAGTCACCCTTTGCAAGTCTGCCCAAGGCCAGGGCAGCTACCCAGCTCTTTTTGTTTGTGTTACACTGGGCATTGCATGGCACTAGGAATTGTGTCTTCCTCATCCAGCTGCATATCATCAGTACCTGGCACCTATATTTTGTTGGTGGTTCAGGATTGTCAGGGGATTTGAGATATATATCATGTCAGACATAAGAGATGCCAGAAGCTAAACTGACCACTCTGAATTTCTAGCCCTAGATTAGTGGTTTTAAAACTTAACTGTACGTTACAATCACCTTGGGAGCTTGTTAAAACACAGATTGCTGAATCCCAGAGTTTCTGATTCAGTAGATGGGGGAAGTTTTATATCTCTAACTAGTTCCCAGGCAATGCTAACGCTGCTGGTTCAGAGTCTAGCCCTTTGAGAATCAGCAGCAACCTCCATTGCACATGAGAATCACCTTGGGGAGCTATGAAACCTGACCGTCCTCCACCCACAACAAAATATAGGTGCCAGGCACTGATGATATGCAGCTGGATGAGGAAGACACAATTCCTAGTGCCATGAAACACCCAGTGTAAACACAAACAAAAAATGCTGGGTAGCTGTCCTGGCCTTGGGGAGACTTGCGAAGGGCGACTTTGGTCCTCAGCTTGTCCATTTCATATTCAGGCCATCTCGTGGGTAGGGCCAATGAATGCATGTTTTAAAAACTGGGTGATTCCAGTGTGCAGCCAAATCACAAAGTAAGTAATGTAGAAGATACGTGGGCTTGAAATTCATGCACCATAAAAGTAACTAACATTTACCGAGCACTTACCAAGTGACAGTCACTCTACTAAATACATTACCGCATGATCTCACTTAATCCACACACGATCTTTTCAAGTAGGGACTATTATTCTCATTTTACCTATAAGGAGGGTCAGAGAAATTAAGATATTTGTCCTTGGGTATAAATTAAGTGACAACATGGGAATCAAATTCAGGACTCTGTGTCTGCAAAGCCTCCTACCACTAGGCGTCTTTAGCTCCCTTCACCAAGCCACTTGCTGCTCTGGCCTCTACCTTAAATCTTTAATATTTGATTGAGTCCAGATGCCAAAACAATCTGAAATGGAACAGTTTGAATCAACCTCATATTTGGCGTCACATAAACCGACATATGTACATGTGCATTCATAGATACATATGTGAATGAACAAATGCAAATCACAGAATGATGGTTTTATTGAATTCTGCATTCTTTTGTATAAACCCTGTTACTGTCTGGCTTATACTCCTTTGATGGCTCATTAACATTTCCAAGAAAAGTTCAAACTCAAATGTGGCGTTCAAGGCTCTTCATGATGAGGTCTCTGTTTCTGACTCTCCAGCCTCTCGGTCTTCCTCCTCTGTTCTCACCAGTCTATTTCCAGTTCCCCAAATCCGACCATGCCACCATGCCTTTGTTCATGTTTTCCTTTCTTCTTTTCTTTTTCTTTCCTCCTTCCTTCCTCTCTATGCAACTGGAGAACTTTTAGCCATCCTTTAAGACTCAAGTCAACTATTAAACATCACCTTCTTTTCCACCATCCTCCTTCATATTCTTTCCTCCTCTGAACAATCACAGCAACATGTGTATTCATATCTCATTTTATTGTTTTCTTTTAATTTGAGACAGGATCTTGCTCTGTCACCCAAGCTGGAGTGCGGTGGTACAGTCACAGCTCACTGCAGCCCCAACCTCCACGGCTCAGGTGATCCTCCTACCTCAGCCTCCCGAGTAGCTGGGACTACAGGTGCACACCACCACACCTAGCTAATAGTCTGTATTTTTTGTAGCGACAGTGTTTCACCATATTGCTCAGGCTGGTCTTGAACACCTGTGCTTAAGCAATTATCCCACCTCAGCCTCCCAAAGTTCTAGGATTACAGGTGTGAGCCACAGCACCCAGCCTCATGCTAGTATCCTTTTATATGACTGCTTACACATTTAACCTGTTCACTGAATGTTCCAAAAGACCACATTAGCTGAATCCCAGCTCTCCCTAAAAAGTGCAGTGTTCCCTGAAGACCGCTCAAGTGAGAACTGTGCTCTCTCATCCAGTAGGCCTGGAGATGAAGTAGTATCCATCTTCCTCTCTTCCAGACCAGTCTCCTTCCTTCCTCTGTGACATCCTGCAGCTTTGAATCTGTATCATCACATTACACCACTCACCATCCCTCCTTGCTATAATCCTACCTTCAGGGTTACATCCTCTGTTCCTTAGCTACTTAGCTTCTGCCTCACTGTCACTCTCTCCAATACCACTCCTATCTCACTTATTGGTGATTTCAGTTTCTACACTGTTGATCCTTCCAATATCCTGCTCACTCAGTTCTCTCATTTTGTCACTTTCCATTAGCTTGTCCTCCATCCCACTTCAGCCACTCAACTCCCATGGTCTCACCCCAGACCCTAGACTTTGTCTTTAGCAATCACTAAAGCCCTCTGAAATCTCAGTTTCAAGCATCCCACTCTCTAAGCACCACTGTCCTACTTGCTATAAATGTCTCCCTTTAATATCCTGACTCCTGTGATCCTTAACCCCTCAGGGACCTATGATCCATGGATTCTACCCCCTGTTCACTGTGTCTCACCTACTCCCCTGCAACGAGTCCTCACTGGCTGGCTGTCCTGACATGGCTCAGATTCCTTGGTCCACTGTTACCATCTCTCACTCTTGCCCAACCCCCAAGCCTCTTCTCACTTTGTCAAAGTCACTTGGCTAAAGCACACCTTTCTTGGTTAAAACCAAGTCTCTATCTGCTCTGTGCCTGCACCCTGAGCTGAAAGTGTCAGGGGAAAAAAGCACAACCACGCCCACTGAGTCATTGCAAAGTCATAACCGTGACCCTCAAGTAGCGCCTTCTGCTAGAGTATTCATCCTCCCACCCTCCTACAACGGTAACTCTTTCATGCCTTTCCCTCTCTTTTCAAACCTCTAGCCCCTGCCCCCATTTTCAGCCACTGACTTTGTTCCCCTAAATCATTAAGAAACTCAGGCAGTCAGATAGGAACTTCCACAAGCCCCCGACTTTACTCTTCTGCATTTGTACACTCATTCTCTGACATCCTGCCTATGGCTATGATATAGGACTTCAGAGGCCATCCCTCTAGCCACTCAGGGATCCCAGCTCTTGCAGCACCACTAAGCCAATATCCTGCCCTCTGTGTGCCAACTTCTCTAGCTACCCTGATGACTGAATGATACCACTCAGACAGAAAAGGAACCGTGTTGGGTGTGGATCCGTTTTATTTTATTAAATCAGCGATTTAAATTATTCTTTTGTGCTTTGTACCCAAGTAGAGGATAAGGCCTTTGATATGCTATTATTGCATCTCTGTATTGTTCCTCCAATAAATAGGCAGTGGACGCCTATTTATCTGGCTTCTACTGATTTCAAGTACCAGAGTGACCCAGAGAAGAAAAATAAAATAGGATTTGAAGTCCTTCATGTATTGTGTGTTTATTTGGATTAACATAAGCAGTCGTTTGACCGAATCAGTAAAAACTATACTTTATTCAGTCTTTTTCCTTTGTAATCATTGGATGATCTCAAAAAGTAAATAGGGTATGGGGTAAGGAGTCATGTGTGAGAATGAGTGGGAAAGGGGTAAAATGCCACTTTTTGTCAACTGTTTCAAAAAGTCTTCACTTTTCCCAATATTTGGAAAAGAACAATATGTATTATTTTTCTTCCCAGCCCAAATTGTCAACAATTCCAATTCTCACTTTCCATATTATGTTAGTTAAGCATACAGGAAAGAGTCTTCTAGTATATTTGCATTTTAATTCACATTGCACACTTACCATCCGCCCTGCTATTATACATGCATTTGACGTCTGTTACATCAATCTTGTGCTCTGAGGGGAGGTAGTACATTAGCATCATCTCCATATACAGATTTAGAAACTGAGGCTTAGGTAAATGAGATCAACCCAAGGTTTGTAGCTACTAAATGAGGGTGCTAAGACTCAAACCCAGGCAGCCTGACTCCTGAGCGTGTGTACAGGGGATGTTATGGCATCTACCATTTCCCTCTCAGAGATTCCCTCCTTTGTGTCTTACAGTCCACCGAGTATGTAGAAGGAAAATGGGATGAATGGGGTCAAGTTTCACTAAAGACAATAAAGACGAGTTAGGTCTTACAGAAGGGTCCTCAGGAAGGGACCCATTGCAGGAGCAAAGTGCAACTTCTGCTCTTAGAGGGGTTCCATTTTAAGTTTATCTGCTAACACATTGGCAAGGACTGGGTGAACCCCGTCTCTAAGTGGCTAAAGGAGGCTTAATGCTTAAGGCAGTGATTTCTGGAGTGAAACTGCCAAGGTGTGAAGCCAGGCCCTCCTCCTTATTACCTGTGTGATGTTGAGCAAGTTACTTCACCTCTCTGACCCTTGGGTTCTGCCTGGGTAAAAAAGAGATGACTATGATAGTAGCTACTTCAAAATCAAGCTGGTATCAGTGTTCACCAAAGGGGTACCATTAAACTTCAGTGCAGCATGAGAGACTAAGTATGCAATGACCAAACCATCTATAAAACCACAAACTCTAATCCACAATCTGCCACCAGCCCTGAAAAGCAACCCATTGTCTTCAGTAACCAACCGAGACAGACTTGTAGGAAGTCAGACCACGAGATCTTTGTTTGCTAGAGAAGCAAACAACCAAGGAAGCCAAATAATAACCCCTGTAACAATTAGCCTAAAACAGGCAGGACTTAATTATTAACTGACAGCTTCACCGAATCTTGTTCACCCTTTCAAGTCAGAACCAACTTAGAAAGCCGAATATGCACCCTTAACCAATCACATAGGATGCCCTGCTCCTAGTCAGCCTGCCTCCAGCTTCCCCATGACAATAGCCTTCAATCAGGACTTCCCTTTTTTGCCCTGTAATATTCTTCCACCCCTCTGCCTGGCTTTGAGTCTCTGCCAAAATACAAGTGGTGGCAGCTGATTCCCTTGCTGTAGCAAGTTCCAAATAGAAAGCCTTTGCCTGTTCTCATTGGACTGGTCTTAGTTTATTTCCAAAGCATTAACTGAACTCATTTGGGTAACAAATTATGGAGACTAAGATCAAGGTCTTAATGGTAAAGATAGCAAGAAATTATCAGGTTCAGGATATATTTTTAAGATAGAACTGTCACTGGAAAGGGGTCCCAATCCAGACCCCAAAAAAAGTTCTTGGATCTCACACGGAAGCAGGAGCGGCCACGAGAAAGAGACCTCTCGGACACCGAACTAGGAAGGAAGAGGTAATTTATTTCGGCCGGGAGGGAGGCGACATGTTTGTCTAACAGCCAAGCTCGTCTTGACTGGGGCTGATTCAGTACTCACCAGACCTAATGGTCAAGGCCCAAACTTGGAGACAAGGTGCATGGCTGCATTTTGACACTGAGGTGAGAAAAGAAAGGAAGTGAAATGATTTCAGGCTCCGCTACCCTCCCTGCAAAAAAACAAGAAGACAACTGCAACTGCTCAATCCCCAATTCAACAGGCCTTCTGCTCCAAAAACTTTAAGTCATTGACTTATTTCAACACATTCTTAGCTGAACTGACAAGGATCTGTCTCTTTGGCTTCAAGCAAAGAATAGGCTCCTCCTGTGCCTGGGATTTCAAATACTTAGCACTTTGGCTGACTGGTATTAAGAGGCTGGAAAGAAAGAGACTCTTTCATTCCAAAGCCAACTTTCTCCTGCAATGTATACGTAGGAGAAATGTAGATGGATGGCCTCTCGAAGAATCCAGTGCCTACAAAAGTCCAGAAACACATTGTCCTGCTAAATTGTAACATTTGAGGAATACTTTACACAGATTTTTTCATCATCTCCTCATACTAGTTCTTATTAAGAAAAAATTATCTATTAATAAAACTTGGAAATAAAATAAGATGATCAATGCATATTCTTTCACTGTTATTAACAAGCTTACCAGAGGATGAGGATTATTTCATTATCTATGACTTCATTTGATTTCACCATTACCTACTTGATCAGAAAACAGACACTGGGGAAAAATAATGTTAACTTGTAAATTTCTGTCCCAAAGATTACAATTTCATTGCCCTATACAACATTGACCAATTTTTTATCTTTTAGCAAATTCATTTCCCCATTCCTTTGACTGATTCGCGATATAAATCTCTATTCCTCAAATTCTGTTATTGAACCACCTCCACTTGCTTACTGAATCATTCATTCATTCACGAGCTGAATAAAATCTTTGACGTATCTTCATCGTCTTTTACATGAATCATATTTTTTTTTGAAATGTATTCCCCACTTTGCAGATGAGAAATGTAAGTCTGGAGGAGAACAGAAGAGCCATACACCATCAGGAACACAGCCAGACCCTGAAACCAGTGCTGACACTGACGTTCTTTCCACACAGCCAAAGTAAATAGCTCTGGCCTTAGCCCCATCACTTTCCCTCTCTGGGCTCAGCTTCCTTACATGTAAATTGGGGCAAGTGGAACAGGTCATCTATACAGCTCTATCTAGACCTAGTATTATTTGGTAAGGTTAATTACTTAACAAAATGATTTGAAGAAAAAAAAAAAAAAAAGGCCAGACTGATCTCCAAGTCCTCTTCCCATTTGCCCATCAACACTGACCTCTCCTGCATCCAATCCATCAGTGAAATTTTCAAAGGAAGAATCTGCTTATGTTATAAATCACAAAGTCACCAAGGTTGATGGCAAAAGCTACTGAGAAATGAAGGCCTCCCACACATACCCTCCTTAAAGGTATATCTGTATTTACCTCCAAGGAAAGGTAAAATCTTTACTCAAAAGAGTGGTGAATCCCAGGCAATGTGACAAACATGAGCAGACAACTTTGATATGCCTACATCGAATGTGTCTGGAGGGCTGGTATTAAGTCAACATGGACCAGAGCTGTGTGCCAGCCAGCCCCAGTGTCCATGTCACACCAGCTGTTATACATTTTGGACGTCACCCTTGTTTCTTTCCCATGGTTCATAGAGTCACATCTGCCTCCAAATACATACAACAGTGACAAAACCTCTGCATCTGTTACTAGTCATTCATTTTCTCAAACCCAAAATGTAACATTTGCACTTGAACACTTCCGTTGATTAAAATAATTAGACTTGATTCTCATTATTCTTCATTAAATAGAAAATAGACTTGTGCATTTTTCTTTTCACTTACTAATATGTCCTAATGTTTCAACACTGAACTTCAATACATATTTCTTCAATGCTAGAATTTAAATAATGAAAACAAAGAATCCTGAGACTCTATTAAGATAAGGAATGAGCTTCTATCCTGATCCCTTCAATGAAACTTGTCTTTTTAATGTTCTTTTTCTCATCTTCCTGGCAATTAAAAGACAAGCATCTTTGCCAGAGAAGGGTATGTGTGTGTGCATGTCTTAGACAAGAAGAAACTAGTGGGACACTTTGAGGCTGCTAATGATCTTACAATATAGCATGTCTTGACTTGTGGAAGGGTCACTTTTTTAAAAAGACAATAATAAGTCTTCTCAGTTAGCTTTAGATCTCAAGGCAAGTCCTAGAGTAGACAAGACACAGCACAAGTGGCCAAAGATGCATGTAGAACAGTGGTCCTCAAACCTGGCTGCACATTCTAATCACCTGAGAATCTTTGTTAAAAAAAATTCATGCCTACAGCACTCAGACCAATAAAATCAGAGCCTCTGGCAGTGAGGTCCAAGTATAGTAATAGTAATTCTAAGAAGCAGCTAGAAGTATGAACCCCTGGGTTAGAGGAAGGCTCAAAGAAGCTCTGCTTATAGAAGGAAAATAGTGTAAATAGTATGGTTTACTGATTCAGCATGATTAATGAAATTATTATGGTGCATTCACACAAGGGGATACTACCCAGTCATTTTTTAAGGCAAGTCTATAGATGTTGTGCAAGGCCATTTTCTCTATCAATACTTTGGGCACGGTGATTAAGTTTGAGGGGTTACCTATAAAACCATTTGAAAACTGAAGAAATTGATTACAAAATATAAAAGTAAAACTGCAAAATTGTAATTAATAAATGTTTGTCTATAAGGCATAATATGTCAACTTCAGCAATTATTAGGCTTAGTATTCATAAAATTTTTATCACATTTGAAAACAGTTGTCAAGTTATATTCTAACCACAAGAATTCCCCAAGTATTCTCAAGGTCAATCGTTCTTAAACTATGTCCCAAAGAAGAGCAGTATCAGCACCACCCAAGAACTCGTTAGAAATGAAAACTTTTGGGCCACATCTCAGCTCTACTGAATCAGAAACTCTGGGGATAGAGCCTAATTATCTGCTTGAACAAGCCCTTCAAGGGATTCTGATACATGCTTAAATATGAGAAGCACTCCACTAGATGACTACCAAAATAAAAACGTAAAATTGAAATGAAAATAAGCAATCATAAATTAAGTAATAGTAAGTAACCAAGTAATTTATAAGGCCCAATTTGAGATCATATCAAAAATTTCTAGTGATATATATACATTTTATATATTTAATACAAATATATACACACACACACATATCCTCAAAAAGTTAAACATAAAATTACCACATTTTCAATTGAGCTTCAACAACAGTACCAAGAATATACAATGGAGGGAAGGAGAATCTCTTCAATGAAGGGTGTTAGGAGAACTGATATCCACATGCCAAAGAAAGAAACAGACACTTATCTTATGCCATACACAAAAGTCAACTTAAAATGGATTAAAAATTTAAACATAAGACCTGAAACTATACAACTTCTAGAAGAAAACATAGGAGAAAATCTTCATGACATTGATCTTGGCAATAATGTCTTAGACATGACAGTGAAAGCAAAACAACTGGACTACTGGAAACTTCTGCACAGCCAAAGAAGCAATCAACAGAGTGAAAAGGCAACCTACAGAATGGGAGAAAATATTTGCAAACCATATATCTGATGAGGCGTTAATGTCTGAAATACATCAGGAACTCCTACAACTCAACAGCAGAAAAACAAATAACCTAATTTTAAACTGGGCAAAGGACTTTAATAGGCATTTCCACAAAGAAGATGTACAAATGGCCTACAGATATATAAAAAACTGCTCAACATCACTCATCGTCAACTACAAATCAAAACCACAATGAGATGTCACCTGACATATGCTAGGATGTCTGTTATCAAAAAAACAAAAGATCAGTGTTGGCAAGGATGTGGAGAGAAGGGTGCTCTTGTACATGGCTGTTGGGAATGTAAATTAGCACAGCCATTATGGAAAATTATGTGGATGTTCCTCAAAAAGTTAAAAATGGAACTACCACATGATCCAGCAATACCATTTCGGGGTATACAAACAAAAGAACTGAAATTAGGGTTTCTAAGAGATATTTTCATTCTGTCTTTATTTTAGCACTATTCACAATAGCCAGAATGTGGGAACAACTGAATGCCTATCAACAGATGAATGGATAAAGAGAATTTGGTATATATATGAATATTATTCAGCCTTTAACAAAAAGAAGGAAATCCTGGCATATGTGACAACATGATAAACCTTGAGGACATTGTGCTAAGTGAAATAGGCCAGTCATAAAAGAAAAAAAAAATTGCATGATTGTGCTTATAGGAGACACCAAAAATGGTCAAACTCATAGAAGCAGAGAGTAGAATAGCGGTTGCCAGGGGCAGGAGGGAGCGGGGAATGGCGAATTGCTGTTCAGTCTCAGTTATGCAAGATGAGTAAGTTCTGGGTACCTGCTGTACAACATTGCACCTATAGTTAACGATGCTGTATCGCACACTTAAAAATTTGTTAACAGGGTAGATCTCATGTTATCTTCTAACCCCTATTTGAAAAAAGAACGAGAAAGAAGGAATTACCATAAGAGAGAGCAATTCCACTCCAAAGGTATACCCTAAAGAATTAAAAAAAGAGACTCAGATCTTGTACACCATTGTTCATAGCAGCAGTATTCACAATAGACAAAAGTTGAATTTAAGTGTTTACCAACAGATAAATTAATTTTAAAATGTGGTATATACATACAATAGACTATTATTCAGCCATAAAAAGGAATCAGATTCTGATACGTGCTATAACATGAATGAAGGCCAAAAACAAAATGCTACCTGGAAGTAAGCCAAACATGAAAGAACAATTATTGTAGGATTCCATTTATATGAGATACTTAGAATAGGCAAATCCACAGAGAGAGAAAATAGAACAGAGGTAATCAAAAGCTGGGAGGAGGGTAAAATAAGGAGTTACTGTTTAATGGGAATAGTGTTTCTGTCTGGGGTGATGAAGAAGTTCTGGAAATTGATAGTGGTCATGGTTGCACAGTATTGTGAAAGTATTTTATGCTACTGAATTGTATACTTAAAAATGGTTAAAATGAGGCCTGGCGTGGTAGCTCATGCCTGTAATCCCAGCGTTTTGGGAGGCTGAGGTGGGAGGATCACCTGAGGTCAGGAGTTCAAGACCAGCCTGGCCAACATGGCGAAACCCCGTCTCTACTAAAAATACAAAAATTAGCCAGGCATGGTGGTGGATGTGTGTAATCCCAGCTACTCAGGAGGCTGAGGCAGGAGAATTGCTTGCACAAGGAGGTGGAGACTGCAGTGAGCTGAGATGGTGTCACTGCACTCCAGCCTAGGCGCCAGAGTAAAACTCTGTCTCAAAAACAAAAGTTAAAATGGTGAATTTTGTGTTGTTTAGATATATATTACTACAATTAAAAGTATATATATATGTCATATATATATATATATATATATATATATATAACTATAATTTGTTTCATAAGATTGGGGCGGGGCCTTCAGAGATTTTCCTAGAGTTGAGGGTCTTTCAATGTCCATAGTAATCACTTAGAAATAAGTTCACATGAAAAAAAATCAAGTTGCTCTGTTGAAAGTGCTTCTTCTCGCAGCTCAGCTCATTCACTTCCTCCAACCCTCCTATGCACCCCCAGGTTTGGTGCTTCCCCTCTGTCCTCCTTCAGCACCTGCACCTCTGCAATATTTCCCAACACCACATGCTAAACTGGTCTGTTTACCTATTTTCCCCAGTAGACTAAAGCTACTGATGGCAGGGACCATTGTTCATGAGTCTCTAACATCTAACAGACTTGGACCTCAGCATTTAATAACAAATGAGTGAATAAGTAAATGAGCCAGTGAATGGATAAATGAGTTCATAAATAAACAAATGATTGTCACATCAGCCTTCAGGTGTCCACTGAGATTATGTGCAAAATGTTACACATACATAATAAGTTTTCAGGGTAGAAGGTCTATAGCTTATACTGGATTCTTAATGGGATGCATGACCCCAATGTGCCTAAAACCACTGGCGTAAAGAGGGGACAGGGTGGGGATGGACTAGAAGATTTCCCACGGATGGCCACTGGGAAGGATTTCAAACAGATCAAATAAGAGTGAGCAGCAGATAACATATTACACTGTGGACAAAAGCAAGGGAGAAATCACACTTTACCTCATGGGTCCTGCTGCATCAGCTGGCTATTCCTCTTTGATTTTTTTGAGATTCAGCAGTTCTTTGATTTTAGAAAAACAAATGAATACTCTGGTCACTATCACAATGTCAGACTTTGGCTGACAGACTTTACAGCTAGTCTGGGAGACTTTAGCTAGACACAGCTGCTTCCAACTTTTAACATTTTCAAGAAGGAGCTTGTTTTTGGAACAGCTGAATCCTCTACTGAGGTAAGAGCCTGTCACTAATCTAAACCACCTGCAATTCAACAGACATTTAATAAGATTCTACTGAGTAACAGAAGCCAGGGATGCATGGATGATTATGCCATGGTTTGAGCGGCGCTCATAGTTTCATGGAAGAAAGTCCTCTATTCAACCCACCTAGTAATCAAGGAAATGAAAATTAAAATGACAGTGAGAACCCTCTTTGGACCCATCAGATTTTTTGTAACGATATGGGGAAATGGGACCTTCATTGGGATGGAAACAAAAGGTCATTCTGGAGCGTACCTTGTTGGTACTCAGCATGTATCCCACCTTACCTTGCCCTAGGGCAAGTGGTAACTTACCCTACTACTCAGCAATCCTACTCCTGGCATATACCCCCAAGAAATTATCTCACTGATTCATAAGAGGTTTTATGCAAAGTTGTTTTCTAAGTCTCCTTGAAATCCCAGATACTCCTTTTTTTCCTCCTTCTACTTGCAGAGGGCATGGTAGAAACATCAGGTAATATGCTCCGCCACAGCGAGCGGAATTCAGATGTATTGCCCTTGACCTAGGCTCACCACCTAGCTCTGTAATTCCCATCTCGGGCCTATAATTTATCTGTTTCCAGTAGTGGGTAGTCATAACGGGTTAAATGTTCCCTGGTGTCAGGTCCATGACTATGCCAAATGTCACACTTGGGGTCAGGTTCCAGCCCAGCTGAGGTCCGAGGGGAGTGGGTGGATGGGCAAAGAGCTGAAAGAACATTCGAAGGGCCATAGGCAGGTGAATATGGTTTTATTCAGCAGCTCTCTCATCAGCAGCTTACTCACACTAGCTCTCTCACACCGTTCATTTTGTTTCAGCTGCTTGCTCTGGCCACTCCCACACACAGCTACACGGTCAGCTCTCCCTTGCCTTCAGGATCAACAGCTTAACTCTTTCTCTCTCTGGGCACAAGCTGGTTTCTGGCTTCCCCCCGTCCATCTGCCAGATGGTCACTCTCCCTTACAGGAGTCAGTAGCTTCACTCTCTCTCTGGTCGCCAGCACCTGCATAAAAGCCATGTCGAGCCCCAGCTTTCCTCTATCTGCAAAATGGAAAGATGGACAGCTCTGGTATTTGCTCTCTCAACACAAAAGCAAGAACCTGTACTGCATCAGCAGGGCAGCTATACCTTCTACAGACAATAGCAGCTCAGAGCCAAGTATGAACTTACACAAACAGGATATATAGCAAGTGGAGTATGTACCTGTGCTCCAAACTCACTGAGTCACTCTGGCTCAGATATCTGCCTCAGCCTGTTGTTGACCAAAGCACATCCATGTATCTTATACCTGGATGCTGAAGACAGAAATCAACCCAGAAACATGGCCCCAGATTCGAAAGATATTTATTTTCACCAACACTACATGCAAAAATAGAATAAAAAACTTAGAAATTAACCTCAAGAGGTAATTCCATCTAGTCTTCTGTCCCCAATAGGTTAAATGCTTAAAGTAGCCTCAGGAACATAGATTTAAGTAAGTAATTTTCTATGTTCTTCCTGAGATGAAGTAAAACTTTGATTCAGGAGGGTTAGTGAAGTCTTGAATGGAGAGGGACTGGAGAGCTAAGAAAAACTACAATTCTAGCTTACAATTGCAGCTAAGAAGAGTTGCCGTTGAACACTGCTGAGGTTTTAAGAGTGGAATCTGAATACAAGTACTTTGTAAAAAATAATTTAAACTATCAGCATAGTTCCACTTACTAGCAGTGTGCCCTATGCAAGTTGCTTTAGAACATCAGTTCCTCTATGATGACGATAATAGAACTGACTTCATAGAGTTTCTGTGAAGAACTAATGAAATAATAATTATGAAGTATTAAGCACATTATAGGTAGCCCATAAATATTAACCTTTTTTTCACAAGATTTTTTCCTTTATTTTCTTTGCCAACAAAACTTATTGAGCCTTTTTTTTGTTCCCTGAACCAGCCATTGGGAATAAACCTGGACATAGAATTAGAATATTTTTAAAGCTGGACAACAACTTAGATATTATCCAGTCAATTTTTTCTAAATCAATCTTAATTGTAACATCAAACACAGTAACTGAAAACAGAGCTGCTCTAGTGGAAGGGGTTGTTAAAGGGAGAGCTGCCCCTTGCTCTGCCCAGGAGGCCCTATGGTACCAAGAGCACAGGTTGAAAGTCACATCCAGTCTCTTCCTCTCACAGAGGACTGTGGAGTCAATGGTGTAACTGTTTGTCCAAGGTCACACAGCTAATCAAGGACAGATTGCCCAGGCTAGGAGCTGGATCTCCATTATCAAGGAATTTACCAATAGCTATGGAAACAGAATATAAATATGCTAGGTAGCAGAAGAAAATCTAGGGCTAATTTTTTTAAGTTGTATTATTAAAGCCTGGGCTTTGTCATAGTCCTTCACCCTTTGGGTTTCAGTCTCTCCATTGAACTTTCTGTTCTTAGTAACTCATCATTTGTGTGGAAACTGATTATTTGTGTGCTCAGTGACTTGCATACCAATTTTTCATTGAATATTTTTATTAGTATGTTCATCGTTATGAATCTATTCCCTAAACAAAATATAAATAAAAATATGTTGGCATTAGGATTAAGAAAAATAGTTTCGGATAAACCATCTTACATAATTTGGAAATACAGAGAAAGAGCTCAGGAAGCAAGTATTAAGCCTGCTTTCCAATAGCTCTTCTCTGTGCTCTGAATGATAAATCCTATATCACTTTATGTAGCAGTGAAGCTTTATTTTTTTTAGCTTACTAAGAAATATTTCAAATTTAAAAGTAAGCTCTACTTGCTCCATCTGATATCTGATTCTGAGCAGGGCAGCTAGCTGATTTGATAAAATGCAATACTTCCCCAATGCCAGGACTGTGGATTAAATGATTTTGAATATTAAATATCTTTATAACTTCCTACTAGAGCAGGAACAACCAAAGGAAACTGCAGTGTACCTCTATATTCAATCTCACTAGCAGGTGTTGCTGGTTCCAAGCTTTAGCACTGTCTAGATCCTCTCTCGAGTATCTCTTTATGCTGCATTAGCTTTTCTTAGAAAAACTTTTGTACATCCTGGTCTGTTCTGAATTCTACTTAAAAGGTCTCAAATGGAAACAGAGATGGGCTTCAACCAGAGCACAGGGCAAATAAAGTGGAGATTCATCTCTCCCTCAATTAGCAGCTCCTCTTCCCACCACCCCTGGAGAAACAAAGGACTCTTGCCCAAAGTATACATTCAACACAAAGGAAGATGAAGGCCTAGACCCTGATGGCAAGGTTTATAGTCTAGTGGTTAAAAAATTAAAATACATAGGCAGTAACAGGGAACAAGCATTTCAGGGGAAGAAGTTTGATGCCAAGAGAGTTGAATAAATTGTAAATGCCATGGGAATTTAGACCACAGACAAATCATTGCTAGTATTTAGAAAAGACTCAGTGAAACAGACGGGCCATGAGCTAAGCCTTGGAGAATGGCAAAAATTGGGTGGGTGGAGAGGAGGGAGGGTGTTCCAGGTGGGGGAAGTTGAGTGAGCAGAGGACCTAAAAATGGAAAAAGACAAGACATATGGAAGCAAGTGGAAAAGCTTGTCTGAGCAGACATAAGCTTTTTGATCAGAAATAGAAACTGAAACCAAACCATGAAGGGTCATAAATACCAGACTGCAGAGTTCACACCTGACCTTTTCCCCTCTATTCTCTGGTGACATGAATCTGATGAACTAAGTCACAAAGGGGTAAATGGCAGATGCCTTGCTTCCTAATTTTCAGTTACCCCAGGGATAGCAAATACCTTTCCTGTTCCATACAAGATCCCATCTATCGGTAGAAGCTGCATGAAATACTGTTTTCGAGGAAGATTGTAAGGTCACATCTGAGCAAATTTGAGTGTTATGACTTCTTATTGGCATCTGTCAAGGATAAAACAGAGAGGAATCGCAGTAAGAATAGCAGTGAAGATACTTTGTATTTGTCAACCGTGATTCCAAAAGGGATGACAATAATGGTAAAAAGTCCAAGCATCAAGGTTGCTTAATGGGGAAAGCGAATGTGCTGACATCTGGCCTCAGCAGAACAGAGCACTGTAATTGATTAGTAATGTCTGTCATGAGCACAGAAGGAAAAAGTAATGCTATGCATGCTACATATTTACTGAACCTACCTTTACCAAAAGGAAGTACACTAAAAGTACTTCAGGCATCAGAACTAACCCATGCAGGAAGCTACATGTTCTAGTTTAATTGGGTTCATTTGGTTTAGTTTGGTATTGGGAAAGACATATTTTTAAAATTGTATAACCAAGTTAGGAGGTATTCATCCTACGTAAAAGACCAGCCCAAAATAGACATGGTGCCTCAGAATAAACTCAAGGTAGGACCAGAGAGCCCACTCATCACAGAGTTCAAGGATTTTAAAGACTCTAACCACAGTTTTGTTTATCCTAGCCTGTTTATTTGGTGAGACCTACCCAGTCTTCGTGAACTTGCTGCACATGCCTGACAATGCTTCCTGGTGCGAATTAGCCCTCACAGGCAGGTTTTCACCCTGATCTCTGATCTCATTGCTTCTAATTTTCCCTCCTGTTGGGAGCCCTTCATCTCCTTCCCTTCCACACTTCTAGGGAAGAAGGTGTTTGTTAGCAGAGAGAGCAATTTTCTCGTCTGCTTTTTATTCTTCCTGTAAATACAAACAAGCGACCAGCACTACAAGAACTTTCATATTTGCAAACACCCCAGGGTGTTTCAGAAAAATCAATCTGACCAAAAACCATAAAATATAAATTCACCTGATACAAGCACAGGATGACTGTGGAGATTTCTCCCCATACGTCCGCATTACACAATGTCCATACAAATGACTCCGGAAACTGCACCAATTACCAGAGCCACTGGATAAATCTCAAGGTCAGGAGAATTTGCAGGAAAAAGAAAGCAAATGAAATGCATCTTTAAAGAGGTTTCTTTGCCTAAGAGAGGCGGGGCTGGAGCACATTCAAACAAAAGCAGATGATTTGGGCAAGAAATTTTCCACCTTCTCTTCGTGATTTTGTGGCTATCTGAGAATCGCAGCCCCCACCATCCATTCCAGAGGCCTTTCCTAATCTGGAGTCTGTGTTATGTGCTTCTGTTACTGTGCAAGAAATGAGAATTGTGCTGGGCATGGGGGAAGGCAGACAAGGGGCATAGATGCTGCATATTTAAACATATAAAATGTTTACTTTTTCCTGATTATTAAAAAAATTCTTAGTGTAGAAATTTACAAAACACAAGAAATAGAAACAAAAATTAAAGACACTACTAATCCCTCTCCAATCAGCAATATTATTGCATATATTCACCAGTGCAGTCTTGAAAGGCCTGCGGCAGAACTCTCTGGTGCATGTAATACATGAAGACTCCTGGACCTACACCCACAACTGCAGAATCCAGCCTTCTAAGGGCAGGGCCACACATCTGCATTTTTAAAAGACACCCCCAGCAATTTTTTTTTCAATAATACATTGTATTAATTAAAGAGGTCATATACAGTTGAAAAAATGCCTTCTCTGGTAGTCCTTCCTTTGGTGGCTCATGAAAAAGGAGTTCTTTGTGCACTTCATCTTTGAAACATAACCTTTTCCAGGGACAGTAACAATATCTGTAGTTTCATCCAATTGTGTGGCAAACTTCCCACTGAATAATTTGTTCTGATGATTGCCTGTTCCCATTTTCACTTTTCCAGCCATTTTCCAACATTATTTGTTGACCAAAAAAATGGACCTTGGTTTGCTGCCATCTTGTTTTCCAGTCTGTAATCCATTTAAGCATTTGCCTACTGGTATTGCCTCTTAGACTTGAAAAAAAAAACCACAGGGCTGGGCATGGGGCTCGTGTCTGCATCCTAGCATGGGAAGCCAAGGTAGGAGCACTGCTTGAGCTTAGGAGTTCAAGATCAGCCTGGGCAACATGGCAAGACCACATCTCTACAAAACATTAAAAACTAGCTAGCTGTACATGTAAAAAAAAATTTTTTAAAGTATAGAATAAATAAATTCTCTTAATATTTTTATCTTTTTTATCTCATATATATGTTTTTCTTTTCTTTTCTTTTTATTTTTTGAAATGTGTCCCCATAGTTTCACTTAATGGCAGATAAGGCACAAATCATGTGCCAAACCCATAAAGTAATTATTATCTATAACCCCTGTTTTTCAGATGAAAAGTCTTAGACACAGAGAGGTTATGGAATTCATTCCAACATCACACAGCTAGGAAGCAATAGAAGCAGGTTTCAACCCCAGTAGCATTACTATAAATCCAGAGTCTTCATGCATCACATCTGCATTTGTCTTGAATCTCTTCTCAGGTTTTCAATATTGTTTCACATTTTTTAATGGTAACATGTTATTCCACTGTACTGATTCACTAGAATTTATTTTAGAAATTATTGGACAGTTCCTCTCCAATTTTCAATGCTGTGTAAAAAGCATGGTAATTAAATTTTCACATATCCAGATTTATATTTTCTTAGAATTATTTCCTGAAAATGGAATCACCAAATCAAAGGATAGATTCATTTACAGGGTTCTTGATTCAGATGATCAAATCGAACTCCTATTTTATTATGATACACATACACCAGCAGCAGAGGTACCTATTTCCCTCACAGAAAATACAAAAACTTTGAATATCATTTAAAATATTTATTAGTACTGCTATATTTAGGGGGGATATTTTAGTTCTTTTTAAACATGGAGCACAGGGTAGGATCTTGGCAGTGCCAATGAATAAAGAATTAGGTAAGGAGGGCGGGGTGTGCTGGCTCACACCTGTAATCCTAGCACCTTGGTAGGCCAAGGCAGGAGGATCCCTTGAGCCCAGGAGTTCAAGACCAGCTGGGCATATAGGGAGACGCTATCTCTATTTTAAAAAATTAAATTAATTTTTTTTAAAAAAAGAATTAAGCAAAGAGACAGAACTGAGTTCTTCCCCACATCTCCTGGGAACACCCTAGGTACCCCTCTCCAACATACTTTGGGTTTTGTTTTGTGTTTTTATGTTGTTGGGTGTTGTTTCTGTACCTGACATGTTTTGGCTGTGCACCCACTCAAATTTCACGTTGAATCGAAGTTTCCATAATCTCCACATGTCATGGGAAGGACTCGGTGGGAGGTAATTGACTCATGGGGGTAGTTACACTCATGCTGCTGTTCTTGTAATAGTGAGTTCGTTCTCATGAGATCTGATGGTTTTATAAAGGACTTTTCGGCCAGGCGAGGTGGCGCGTGCCTGTAGTCCCAGCTACTCAGGAGGCTGAGGTGGAAGGATCGCTTAAGCCCAGGAGTTCTGGGCTGTAATGCGCTATGCCCATCGGGTGTCCACACTAAGTTCAGCATCAATATGGTGACCTCCTGGGAGCGGGGGACCACCAGGTTGCCTAAGGAGGGGTCAACCGGCCCAGGTCAGAAACGGAGCAGGTCAAAACTCCCGTGCTGATCAGTAGTGGGATCGCGCCTGTGAATAGCCACTGCACTCCAGCCTGGGCAACATAGGGAGATCCCGTCTCAAAAAAAAAGAAAAAGAAAAAGAAAGGACTTTTCCCTCTTGGCTTGGCGCTTCTCCTTCCTGCCATCGTATGAAGAAGTATGCGTTTGCTTCCCCTTCTGGCTTGATTGTAAGTTCCCTGAGGCCTCCAGCCATGGGGAACTGTGAATCAATTAACCCTCTTTCCTTTATAAATTACCCAGTCTCAGGCAGTTCTTTATAGCAACGTGAGAACAGACTCATACAGTACCTTTATTTATGTTACACTCCGAGCTGTTTGGATGTTTTCATTTCTATGCATTCCACAAATTCACTTCCTCACTGTTCCACTGCTTGGTGATTACACTCCCCAGAAGATTTACAAAAGGCCGGTTAAGAGTCAACAGAAGCTTTATCTACTGTGATTATCCACAGAGCACAGATAAAGGAATAGAGGCTCAGCCAGACTGAGCAACTTGCCCAAGGTCACACAGCATGCAAAAGGGAAGAGCCTGTATTCTCAGAGCCTGGGTTCTTAACTACCACCCTCCTCTGTTGGCAAAACTTCCTGCCTCTGAGAGAAAACCTGAGCTGTGAATCAACCATTCCCCGGGCTGACTGACCTAGCAACCTCACAGCCAAACAGAGAAATTACTTCCCTGCTTGCAGCAGAGAAGGGAAGGAAAGAGTCTCTACCCTTTGCCCAAGCATTCCTAATGGATCCATCACCCCTCTCAGAGTCACTGGCTTCAAACACTTAGCCTGCGGTGTAACTGAAATCATTATCGATCCAGAGTGCTCTCTAAATGAGCTCACAATCTACCATGCTGCAGACCAGCCAGGCCCCGAGGAGCATCTGCCTCCTTGATCCGCTCTTCCTGGATCATATTTACACTGGGAAATTAGAAGTTAAAGTAAAAGGAGATAGAGGTGGAATTTAATTATATCAAGCAAAGACACAGTGTGCAAAGAAGGCAAAAGTGAATGAGGAAGTTTGTGCCAGGCATTGCCTGAGTTGGGAACTCAGTGCCTTTCCCAGCATGTCTGGTACTTATTGATGTGTGAACTTCATGGGGGCAGGGACTGTGCCTGTATCACTCACATCATATCACTGTGTGAATGTATCACCATCCTGCTATCTGCTAGGAGAGCTTGGAAGTGACAGATGAAGAGATTGGCTTAAACCAGTCTGCGCTTGTTCTTTTCTAAGTGAGAAGCCCAGAGGAAAGGCAGCCTCAGAGTTGGTCTGGGAGCTCAACCAAGCCATCAGGCTTCAGGCTCTTCCTGCACTTCTGTTCTGCCATCTCTTGTCTCCTCCTACTCAAGCCTGATGCTCCAGGCCCTCAAGCTCCAAACATCAACTCCCCATTCAAAGCAGGAAAATGGGAAAGAGGGGAGTGCCACCCAGGCCCCCTTCCATGTCTACACTTTTTATCAAAAGCACCCAGCCTCCTCTCATATCTCATCCAGTTCAGGATCACAAGTCTACTAGATGGGGTGGTGAGGGTGGTGAGGGGGTGGTTTTATCTTGATCCATTTAGAACAATCCTGAATGACTCTTCATTGAGGTCTGACAAATTCTTGCCCCAAACAAAACTGATGTTCTATCAAAAAGAGAGAAAGAGGAATATTGGCACCTAACAATGACTGTTTCAACTGTACCCTGAGCACACAGCAGAAGGCCTGGCAAATAGCAGGTGCCAGTGAAAGCAAATTTGATGAATCAACAAATGCCTTTGTTCTGTATGGACGGAGAGAGGAGTGTGGACTGGGGGAAAGGGTCAAAGAGGAGAACAGAGGAGAGTGGAAGCTATGGGGTTGCATCTGCTTCCCATCTATGCTTAGAATGGGTTTGAGCTCCTGTAGTTGAAGGAGTAAAGGCCAGAAACTGACAGTCATGAGCATCCTGGTGATATTCTAGGTGCGGTCTAATGGCCAGAAGCTCAGGGCACTGATTGGCACCACATAACCCAGCAATGCTCTGCCCACAAGAAACTGGAAGCATTAGGGGTATCCAGAGAGAGCCCTTTGGCGTGGAAAGCCAGCAGAGTTTTAGGAGTGGGCCTCAGGGTGACTTCAGTAGATGGCCTGCCAGGCAGTGGACTCCTTCAGGTGGGAGCCAGAAGAGAGGAAGGAGGAGGCCACATAGAGGCCACAGCTGACAGACTGGCCATGGGTGCTCCTGCAACAAGCCTTGGAAATCCAGAGAACACTGTGAGGGGGTCAGTGCTGTCAGTCAAGAAGGCGGGGGCGTGTGCCGATACAATTTGTATTTCATAGGCTGGTGGCATTTAGGTTTCAAGTGGACAAGACAGAGTTGGCTCTGGTTTTCCCACACAGAGGAATGCTGGCCTAACTAGATTCTCAGAGCTAGTGACACCCATGGTAAGAAGCCTATCCGGGAAGCCAGAGTTAGATTTTAGTGTCAGGATTCGAGGATTGTGCAGACAGAGCTGGAATTGGGGAACTGCTGGCAGCCACGTCTCTCCCACTCCTGAGCTATGCCTGGAATAAGAGTCACTACTCTCTCCCTGGTTTAGAGGGTCCACCCTCCTCCCTGGGCCTCAGTTTTCTCACTTATAAAATGAAGGGATCACATTACAGTCCCTAAAAATCTTTTAACACTGGTCTTCTGTTTTGTTAGCTAAGGAATATACAAACAAAAAGGGCATTAAAATAAAATCAGAGCAACTGAAGATATGAATAAAAATATGGCCTGACCAAGAGGCAATGATGTAGCAGTTGAAATGTAGGCTCTGGACTGCGCCAGACCTGCGCCAGACCTTCTCCAGGCCAAGGTCTGTATCATCTTATGTTTTTAAGTCTGACACATGTTTTCCTCATCTATAAAATGTAAATAATAATACCGATCTCATGAAGCAGTGTTGAAAATTAAATGCTAGACCCATTGTCTAGTAAAGTGCCAGGTATCCACTAGGGGCCTCATAAATGTCACTTTAAAGTAAACAAAAAAATATAAATCCTCAAGTGATGATCTGCCACTAGGACTTCAGAATCTCAATATCCTGTTTTAGTTTTCATATCTTATTCCAAAAAACCTATCCATTTTCTGACTGCCAACTTCACAATTAAGGAGTCAGCCAGAACCATCACACCTTCCTGAAAGTTTAATGACTGCATGTTTTATTTAGGGAGTTGCCAGGGTTCATCCTGGACTCAGGGAGGTGTGGGGAGGCCCTATATTCTCAAAGGGTCCAAACTTGTTCCTTTCATAGGACTTGTCTTGTTGGATAGCCAAATAAAAGACTGCCCACTCACATGCAAAAATCTATTCATTAATGGAATGCAATTCACATTATATGCCACTAATTACCCTAGGAAGGCAGTTAAAATTAATAAGGAACTACAGTTTAATTGTTCCATAATGACAGGGAGTTCCAAAGTGCCCTCTTGAGTAATAAAATTAACATTTAAACTAGTTCAGTCAAAGAACCTTCCCTTAAACACAACTCTTCACTATTTGCATGGCTTATTTATTTATTTTTCTCTTTGCGCAGCTCTGAAATGCCACAAATTTAACTTTGAGAATCTGCCCAATGTTCCAGACAGTGACTACATTGTCTGCGGTGTTTCAGGTGAACTATGGATGGCAGGAGGGACCCTGGCCACCACCACACACACACATACACACACACACACACACACACACACACACACGTTAGAGTGCCCTACATTTATTTAAGCAAGGGTAGAGAAGCTTTTCAGAGGCCAGTGTGTCTCCCTAAAGGGAGGTGGGGGGCCAGGGCCAACTGTCAAAACACTGTCCAGGGTACAGTCCTCCAAAGTCTCAGAAGTGACATTTTTGCTATGACACCATTGTTTCTTTCACATTTAAACTGCTAGCACTATCCCAAGATCCTCTCTGTGCTTTTGTTTAAGAGAATGTGGCATATTTTAAAACATGCCCATAAAAGGTTCATTCTAATTTCCTCTCCCTTTGAATATGGGAAGGATTTAGTGATTCCTTTCTAACAAATAAAACATGGCAAAAGGGATGCTACGTGACTTCCAGAACTAGGTTCTAAAAAGGACATGGCTTTCACTTGGCTCTGTTTCGAGACACCTGTCCTTGGGATCCAACCGCCATGTTGTGAGGAAGCCCAGGCACACGGAGAAGCTGCACTTAGGTGTCCTGGCCAAGAGGCCAGTGAGGCCCCTAGCCAGCAACAGCACTGACCATCAGATCCGTAAGTGACTAAGCCTGCAGAGGATTCCAGAACTCAACCTTCAAGCCACAGAGGCCCCAGGCACCATGGGACAGAGACACCTGCCCCGGCACTCTGAAGTCCTGACCTGCAGAAAGTGTAAAACCTATTAAATGATGATTTTCAGCTGCTAAAGTTTGAAATAAGCCATTACACAGCATTAGATGACTAATACAGGAATGTTTTCAGACACTGGGCACCCTGGTTCTTAAACAAAGCCTAAGGCCAGCAAGGCCTTATCCATTCAAGATAGAGAAGGAGAGGGAGGCCAGCCGTGCCTGACCACTGTCCCAGCTACCAGCCTTCCAACATGTGTGTCACCTTGCAGAGCAACACATTCCAAAAGCAGCTCTTTAGCCCTGAGCAATTTTAAGGTTGAAGGATTTTCCTATAATTCACAGAGATAGGACTAAGCACAGTTTATCAACCCAGGATGTTTGCTTTCCTTAAAGAGCTAAGGACTGGCATTGCTAATCCCTTAAAAGTGTCCTTTCAGAAGCTCCCATCATGCTGCGGCTGAGTTCACACATGCTTGGGAGAAAAGAAAAGTCAACAGAGAGGAAGCGGCAGTGCTCTGGGACTTAGATATTCTGGCCAACAGGCCAGTGAGGCCCCCAGCCTCCCTGGGGTATTGTCATATCCCATCCTCCACGCCTGACCCCAGCCACAGCCCATGTCCACTGTCTCCCACACTAGTACTGCTGACTCCCTCAGGCCAGGCCAGCTGTCTCCTCATTCGCTCATTCACTTGTTCATTCACTCATTCAATATGCATCAAGTACTTGCTGCATCAGGGGAGACAGACATTAAATTAATCATACAAATACATAATTACACTTGTTCTAAGCACTATGAGGGAGAAGTACAGGGTTCTCTGGGAAGCTAGGGATAGTTAAACTGAGACATGGGAAATTAAAGAATTATAGAGGCAAACAGAGGTGGGGTGGGGGCATAAAGGGAGCCCAAACAAACAAATAGCACGTACAAAGGCCACAAGATAGGAAGAACATTTGTGATACCTGGAGTAGTACAGAAAGACTGACCAGGCCAGGCGCGGTGACTCATGCCTGTAATCCCGACACTTTGGGAGGCCAAGGCAGGTGGATCACGAGGTCAAGAGATTGAGACCATTTTGGCCAACATGGTGAAACCCTGTCTCTACTAAAATAGAAAAATTAGCTGGGCATGGTGGCAGGCACTTGTAGTCCCAGCTACTCAGGAGGCTGAGGCAGGAGAATTGCTTGAACCCAGGAGGCAGAGGTTGCAGTGAGCCAAGATCGTGCCACTGCACTCCAGCCTGGTGACAGAGCGAGACTTCGAGATGGACAGATGGAAGGAAGGAAGAGAGGGAGGGAAAGAAAGAAAGGAAAAAAGGAAAGAAAGAAAGAGAGAGAAAGAGAGGAAGGAAGGAAGGAAAGAAGGAAGGAAGGAAGGAAGGAAGGAAGGAAGGAAGGAAGGAAGGAAGGAAGGACCAATCAATCAGTACCATAAGACAGGATAAAAATAATAATAATTTTTTAAATAAAAAAATTTAAAAAGAAGGACCAATCAGGACAGCGAGAGCAGAGAAAGCTGTAGAAGAGCCTGATGAAAGAAGCATCACCCAGCAGGTGATGTGGGGCCTTGTAAAAAGATTGGGTCTGTATTCCAAAAACAACATGCAGCTGCAAAACCTTTTCAAACAGGAGAGTGACGAGGTGAAATTTCTTTTGTTAAACCATTTCCATTCCCTAACCTTATCATTTTCCTCCTGTACATAGACCTCTGTAAAACCAGATCACATTATATCACAGCTACTTGCTTGGGTAACTTTCTCCCAAACTGATGGCCTCTGGGAGCAGGACCATGCCTGCACCATGCTTGTGACTTCATCAGGCTCCCTACGGCTCCTCTTGCAGCCTGCAAGGCCTGGCACCATCAGTCCCTTGTCCACCTCTCCAGGATCACCTTGAGTCTTTTTTCTATTTTTTTAAATTTAGTTTTATTTTATTTTAGGTTCTGTGATATACGTGCAGGATGTGCAGGTTTGTGACATAGGTAAACATGTGCCATGGTGATTTACTGCACCTAACAACCCATCACCTAGGTATTAAGCTCCACGTGCATTGGCTATCTATCCTGATGCTCTCCCTCCTCTCACCCCACCATCCGGTCTTTTTTCTCTGGTCATTTACCATGGGCCAGGCACACTGACAGTCTGTCACTTCCAAAATGCCCTGGCTAAGACAGGATTCCCATTGAAGAGTCTCAGAGCAACCCATGCTTCCCCATTGGAGCACCTACCAGGATTTATATCACTACTTATAGACATTATTTATTTAATATCTGTCTCCCCTCCTAGACTATCATTTTCATGAAGGCAAAGAACCTGTCTCTCTTGGTCGTCATCATATCCCCAGTACCTGGCACTGTGACATGCATAGCTAGCATTCCAAAAAGAGTTGTTGAATGCCAGAATGAATCAGTGAGGATGCATGAATTGGCAAATGAATGGGTCAATTAATGCATGACCCCAGTGGCCACCGGGCCAGTTCAACCATGGATGCTGGACACCTCTTTGTGATCACCCTTCAGTACTTTTAATGGCACAACCTCTTTGTTAGCCTCCCTGACACACTAATGGAAGAAATCCATCTTAGTGCAGGCTTTATGGGATAAATGGAAAGTGAGAACAAGTAGAGGCAGCGAAGGTATTTCTGGCAATCTCCGAGAAGTTATTATCTTAATCCTTCCACCAAGCAAAAGGATGAAAACTGGCAAACACCCATGCTCAGTCAATGCATTCCTAAGCTCCCCAAGTCGAGAGCATTTCAGTCTTTCACAGGAACCAAGCACAGTACTATACATCAGTGCTTTTCAAGCTACCTCTGGTCAAGGGCCAAGTTTTATTTTTATTTTCAACCCATCACAGAAAAATACTTTATAAAATACAGAAATTATATACTTGGATGTGGCAGCAATGTCAAATTCCTATACATATTTCTAAATGCTTATTTTTCATTTCCGTACCCATTTCATCATGGGTAACAAATATTTTGCAGACCTAAACCCATCTACAGACCACACTTTGAGTAGCACTGTCTCACTCCTTAGCCATGACAGACATGGCTAATCGATTGTCACATGGTTTCCCATTAAGACCACATTTGGCTTTCACATCTTTCTGTTCCTAGTGTTCAAGACACCAAGCAAACAATCAGAGATGCCATGGAAAATAAACCTTATTTATCATCTCTGCTCTACATGATCCATAGATTGGCCATTTGTCATCTTTATGCCTATGATAAGGAAATGTCTGTATTTTTGTTTATAGTTCACAGAGAAAGGCCAACTCATCAAAAGAAGTCCTTCTTGTTCATCCAATTCAGTAGCAATCTTCTGCAGTTTGAGGAGTCTTTAATTCATACATACTAACAAAAGATGCAGCAATCAGATACAGAAACTGCTGGTGTGTTCTCAGATGTCAGCTGTACAGGTCATATTTGGGAACCTGCAATTATTGGTTGTTCATTGCTTTGATTCTGTCTTTCTTCAAATTCTTCATTCCTGCGGCTTACCCACTTTTATTTCAGGTTGCCACAGGGTTCATTCACAGTGGACTGTTTTCAATACTCATTACCTGCTTTGTCAAAACAGTGAGGGTTTCCATTCCTCCCACATTCAGTCTTCTCCCAAGCAAAACTAAAACCCCTCATTCCCTCTCTGGTAACCATAAGCTGTGACCCGAACTCCATTCATAGTCATGGAGAATCCAAGGAAGAAGAAGCCACAAAAAAGAGAGAATTAATCTGTTGTCCTGCATTTCAGACCCAAAGCTCAGTCTGAAGAAAGACAAATTTGATTTTGAACCTTTTCTCTACACCTCACCTGTAAAGTTCTCTTTGAAATGTTTTTGCAACTTCCTAGTGGGCCCTGCAAACCACAGAGTTGCAGACTGTGAGTGCTAGAAAGGACACTAAAGAGCATCTGTGTAATCAAAAATCTTTTTACTAGGAAAAAACAAATGAGGTTAGTTTGAAGAGTCAGAAGAATCAGGCTCTCTCACTAATCGGTTGAATGACCTTAGAAGTGCTAATTCACCTCTCAGCCACCGTTTCCATGGAAAACAGAGAAGATCCTTAAAATGGGATGACAGTGACTCACTCATGGCCTAGTCGAGAACTAAATGAGATCATGAAAGCAAAAATGCTATGAAAGTGAGAGCACCAGGTGAATGTCAGGGTCTGGCTGTCCTGAAGCACAGGTTGAGTATCCCAAATGTGAAAATGCAAAATCTGAAAGTTTTAGAGCGGCCACATGATGCTCAAAGGAAATACTCATTGGAGCATTTCAGATTTTAGATTTTTGGATTAGGTGTGTTCAACCAGGTAAGTATATAATGCAAACACTCCAAAGTCCAAAAAACGTGAAATCTTAAACACTTATTGTCTCAAGTATTTTGGATAAAGGATACTCAACCCCTATCACAGGAAATTAGAAGCAAGTGTCAGAGTGGAGACACTGGAGTGAGGGAGAGAGAAAATTCAATCTACCTTTTGACAAAGACCTTTTCTGACTACTCGGGAGCTGGAATGAATTTAAGGAAAAGAATTGGGAGGTTTGGGCCCATTTGTAGTCCAAGCAAGAGGTGATAGTAGCTTGAAGTAGGATAGTGATTGTGAAAGGAAAAGGTGGACAGATTCAAAAATAAATATGAAGTACATTCCTCAAGGCTAGATGATGGATTAGACATGGAAAGAGAGAGAAGTATTCAGGTGGGGTTTCTGGCTTATTTAACCGAATGGTGGTGTCGTCCTATGAGACCGCAAACACTAGAAGAGATTTAGGTAGGTGAGGCACAGATGGGAGATCACAGACTCACTCTCCAATGGGGTGAGTTCGAGATACCCGAGTGAAGGTGGCAGGGAAACCACTGGAGCTGAGGAGTGTGCATGGCTCAAGATAGAAAGTAAGTATATGCCTGTGGGTGAGAATGGAAGCAGTGGGCTGGAAGAGCTCACCTAGGGAAAGAATGCAGGGCGGAAGTGGAAGTGGGCCTGGGGCCAAGCATGAAGGAACCCTAATATTTAATGGCAGAGGAGGATGGAACCTCTAGAGAAACAGGAGAGACCAGAGAGACAGAAGAAAATGCAGAATCATGTTTCAACCAATGGAGGAAAGAACTGGCCGGTAGCATCAAGGACCGATAACATTGAAAAGTATCCATTAGATGAGCAATGAACATCATCAGTGTCCCTTCGTGATAGAAATCAAATGCCAGGTCTTTTCCAAGTACACGTTGTTTCCTGTTCCTTGTCCCCACTACCATCCAAGGTTCAAAGCAGACCTCCAGTCTCTGAGAAAGCCAGTCCTCCTTGGAGGACAGCTTTGGGCTTCGTTTAAGCCTGGAGCTTCCTGGAGACCGGGCTCCACCCTGCCCTCTACGAAATCCTATGTACTGATACTGGTTTTGTCTAAAATGCAGATGAAATATACAGCATGCTTGTAAGTACCCACCAGACCTGGGTCCACATCAGACATCACTAATGGATCAGACTTGCCACCTGCAAACGTGTCTGGAAGCGACAATCTCCATATCTCCAGTTCTGGTTTGCCTGCACAGCCCAGAACCCTGCATGCCCCTGCCTACCACATGGTCCATTCCCCATTCTTCCCTGGGGAGGCAGAGACAGCGGAGATGAAGCACATTCCAGTGCCAGCACCTCTTTGTTCCTGGTTCCACATCCCTGGCTGCTCGGCTGCACACAGCTGGTCGGCCAGACTGTTGCATCTGTTCCCAATATTGATGTAATTCACAGTGATTTGCTTTGGAAATCAAAACCTGGGGATTGTCGGCTTTATCTAAAAAGCAGGCCCTGCTCCACTGGGGAAGAGGAATGACTCGGCTCCCAGCAGAGTTGCATTTGTTTGGTTTTTCCTGTAGGACACAAACACCCGATGGTCCTGCCCAGCATGGACGATGCGCGAGCCTCCTCTGGAGTTTGATTTGGGAGGATAATAAGCTAAACAAAGGAGCAGATGATCCCGGAGGCTTATTTGCAGTCTGCACGGTTATATTTAGCCATCTTGTGACTGGGTTGCTGCTTCTGTATGGCAATTGCCCTTGGGAAATTCAGTCCCTGGGGGATGCAGAGGTGGGACAGAACTGGGAGAGGGTATGGAGGGGTTATAAATGCTGCTTTGGGACACAGGAAGGAGGGTCAGACTAAATGTGTCCAACAGGCAATCAGCGGGGGACAGTATTTTGGACCCTTACTGGTAGAAGCATGGAAGAGAATACAAAAATGCATAAGGGGACATTTGTGTTCATTGTCTGTAAATTGCCTAGCACACAGGATCGTGAGGTCCCTTTGTCTTTCCTTTATGCCTACACTCAATAAGCCTGGCAGAGTGAAAAGGGCAGCGGGTGGGAAATCCAAAAACCTGGATTCTAGTCCTAGTCTGCCATCAGCTCAAAGCCACCTCCCTTCTCTGTAAAACGAAAGAGCTGTCCAGAGATGATGATCCTTCAGATCTTAGGATTTTACCCGTGACAAGATGCAGAGAGGCCATGTATGGGACGTGCAGTATGCAGCATCCGTAGGAAGCGGATGGTTAAGGAAATGGTGGGGCTGTCGCAATTGAACAGTCTGCAATGATTACACATGGTGGGGCTGCTGGGCGTGGTGGCTCACACCTGCAATTCTAGCACTTTGGGAGGCCGAGGCGGGTGGATTACCTGAGGTCAGGACTTCAACACCAGCCTGGCCAACACGGTGAAGCCCCATCTCTACTAAAAATACAGAAAGTAGCTGGGCACAGTGGCATACACCTGTAGTCCCAGCTACTTAGGAGGCTGAAGCAGGAGAATCACTTGAACCCAGGAGGCAGAGGTTGCAGTGAGCCAAGATTGTGCCACTGCTCTCCAGCCTGGTTGACAGAGCAAGCCTCTGTCTCAAAAAAAGAAAAAAAATGGTAGTGCTGATGCCACCCGACAAAAAAAGTGAACTTCCATTAAAATAATCTTTGGCGGGGAGGAAAGCGGTGCCGATCCATATTAATGGAAACTGAAGGCATTTATAATTGCTTGCTAAGTGAGAATGGCAGCAGCAGCATGGGGCAGACCTTCACTGTCTATCAGGCAGCCGTGGAATGGGAAAGGAAGACCACAGAGAGCTAGAGGTGGTCCACAAAGGTCTGGAGAGGAAGGGGAATCCAAGCAGAGCCTCACATCACTCCGGCTGACCTCTCTCCTTCTGTCTTTTGGAATTAACTTCTCTGGGAATGTGAATCCCAGAAACTGGGACTGCCAGAGAAGGAGGTTTTCATAGAGGATTTGTGCTGTGGCTTGTCTTGTTTTGTTTTGGTTTCTTGTCTCCATGATGTTTCGTGGCCAAGTACATGGAGGCAGAGTCCAAGCCACCACCTTTCCCCAACTTGAGGCAGCAGGAGGAGTGCCAAGAGGAGCTTAGGTCTTCAGACACCCAGTCACCTGGGGGCCCCTCTTGGAAAAAGATGGTGGCTTTAGGCAGAAGCTCCACCTCTTTTTGGGGCCTAGCCTCCAAAAGATAGTCCATCATTCTAGAATGACGTGGCAGGAAAAACTCTATATATCATCCCTCGTTCCCAGAGCAGTCCTGTTTCTACCCTACTTATTCTCAAACTGACAGGCTCATGAGCTAGTTCAATGAGGCTCTGGATTCCAGGATAATGGAGGGTTTAATCTGAGTTTCAGGGAGAGATGTAACTCTCACAGATATCCACCAAGTGTCCTGTATCAGTCTCATCCACATCAAAGGCAAAGAGAATACTGACTGTCATGGTGTGATTTAAAAGAGCCAACAGTATCTCCTTCACCACCTGCCAAAATTCCACCCTTAGCCCTTCATCCCTTTATGATAAAATATATGCAACTGCCGAAATGAAAAAAATGTATGAGTCAGGAAAATAAAACTCCCTCAGTATGAAGAGCCCCCAGAATTAGAAATTACACAAACAGGCATCTAAGTGGGCTGTTCTCCAGTCTCAACCATCTTTACCACTTAGACTCTTTGAATCAGAAGGGACTTTTCACACCACCACCTTATCCTATTACGAAGGGGCAATTCAGGCCCAGAGGAGTTTTATTTCTTTTTTGGTTTTGTTTTGTTTTGTTTTGTTTGAGACGGAGTCTTGCTCTTTACCAGGCAGGAGTGCAGTGGCACTCGGGTTCAAGCAATTCTCCTGCCTCAGCCTCCCAAGTAGCTGGGACTACAGGCGTGCACCACCACGCCCAGCTAATTTTTGTATTTTTAGTAGACACAGGGTTTCACCATTTTGGCCAAAATGGTATGTATCTCTTGACCTCGTGATCCACCCTCCTCAGCCTCCCAAAGTGCTGGGATTACAGGCATGAGCCACCGCACCCGTCCGGAGTTTCATTTCTTAAGCAAGGTCACACAGCACATTGAGAACCAACATTGGGCCCTCTGCCTCCTGGGAACATTTTAAAGGACTCCTAAAGGTGAAATCCAAGACATTATTTCTTTGTTTTATAAACAGCAGGAACCTCCCCCACCAAAAGCCCTTTTTTATTATTTCTTTTCTGGCACTAGCATCTATAGGGATTACAGTATGCAGAATGAAATCATCCGAGTGTGTAGACAACGTATCTGAACCGAGATACGCAGAGTTTGGCCTTGGAACTTGACACGTCCCACACCAGTGCAAACCCTATGGGATTATCTGGGTGTTAACCTGCAGACTTCATAGCCCTGGTCTCACGCTTCTCAGTCCTTTGCCTTGGTGTTCCTGCCCCCTAGTGGCAACAAACTTTACTACAGTCACATTCACCAGCAGACAACAAATCAAACGAAGTTACATCTGAGAAGATAGCACTTTTCAGGAAGGATAACGGCAACCCACATCTTTCTCTTTAAAAGCAGAACCTCGATATCATGGGAATGATGTTTAATCTCACACACAAAAACGCAACTAATTAGTCTTTAGCCAGAAACACATCTTAACTTAGGCATCAAAGTTCCTGAGTTGGAAAATAGATTATATAACTGACTTGGGGAGTCATGGGGGATACAGGGAGTTCAGGGAATCTATAACACAGGAACAAAAAGACTTAAAGTGGCAAAGGAGAGGAACATTGGCAGATGGTGCCCCCTGCCAACGCTGGCATGAATTAATTCGAAGTCCTGCCTTCCCCTTTCCCCAGCTTTGAAGGTTCAGTCCCCTAGTCCCCAACCCTACCTCCCTTTGCTCAACTAACTCCTGCCCCTTCTGCTGGTCTCAGCTCAAGGCTTCCTCCAACTCTGCAGAGATGGACCCTCGTCTTACGCTCTCATGATATGGGGAACTTTCTCAGCATAAGACTTTTTCACAGTCCTTAGTTTTATGTATCTCTGGTTCTTTTCATTTCCACAGTAAAGTATTACATAAGTTCCATGAGGTTAGGCACTTAGCCTCCCTTATTGGCCATTGAATCTGTGCCCCCAAAACAGTGCTTAGCATGTAGGACGCTCTCAATTAGTGTTGTTCAATGAAATTAATAAAATTGTAAGTGTTGGTTGGATGCGTTACATTTGTTTGCAGATTGAACAAACAGATCTTGTCTCAATGGAGAAAACAGGCAAACTCTACCTAGGGTCTGTCCACAGGGCTAGGCAGAGCCAACAGTAAGTATCTTTCTTGTACACACTGAGGGTGGACACTTTCCTTGGACATCATTGCAAATGCTCACCATCACCCTGGGGTGAGTAGTTGAGCAGGGGTCTTTACCGTAATTACACTTTCTGATCATGAGCATCCATAGGCTCAGCTTTTGTCCCTGCAAAGGTAACAAAATCTGCCTGAAAACAGAGAACTGAAGGACAGGCAGATTGAGAGGCTTTGAGGACCTCAGGAGACCTGACCTTCAGAGCTGCCTGTCTGTGTGACCTTGGATGCTACCTTCCTGCACTGGGTCTCCATGTTTTCATTTGTAAAAGAAGGAGCTTGAGGTATGTTACATCAAAGTCGTGGTTTTCTGGTATCAGAAACCTCAACTGAAACTGGCTTAAAGTTTAAAAAAAAAAAAAAAAAAAGGAATCTATTGCTCATGAAACTGCAAAGCCATGGGTTCAGGGTTGACTCAATCTAAGACATCAAGCAATATCATCCAAGCCTGGTTTTTCTTCTCCATCCATCAGCTCTGCTTCCCTTTGTGTTCATTCTGCTTGTAGGCAAGTTCCTTCTCTGTAAGGGTCTCTGGTAACTCCAGGCTTTCATCCCTCAGCAGGAAAATAAGGGGCTCTCTCTCTGTCTCTCAGACTCAGAACTGCACCTCAGCTCTGCCTTTTGGGCCATATACTCATTCATGCGCCAATCTCAGTGGTCAGGGGAAATTCTTGGCTCCAAGTGAATCACAGAAACACCACCCAGAGGCCAAGCTCCATGAGAGTAATGCGGAAGCACTCTCAGAATGCCAGGGAAGAGGTGCTACACACACCTACACAACCATGGCACTGCAAGAGTCAGTGAGCTTTAAAGACGCTTCTAGCTTTTTTTACCTTGTCGTGACTCTGAGGTTTGATGACAGGGAAAGGGAAGGGAGAATAAAGCCATATACACTCTCTAGAGTTAATCCAACCCCAAACCTTTCGAAAAACCTAAATGCCGAATAACACTTGTCACCCATTCTGAAGGGGGAAACGGGCTGACAGCAGCAGCCCTAGAAAGCAAATGATGACTTTGACCCTCCAGAAGCCACGGGGCATGAAAATGAATGACATTTTGATAATGCCACAAAAATGGAACATTTCTATTTCCCAAAAAGATAGTCAGTGAGATTCATTAAAAAAAAAAGAAAGAAAGAAAGAAAAGAAAACATTATTAAACTTTCCCTTTCACTGCTTCTTTGTATCTCTGGTTGAAATGGAGCAGGATGCAGGTTGCCATGGTGACGGCTGAATTTTAAATAACAGGGCTCAGGCGCACTGGCTGTTGGCTGTACCGCCCCAGGCAGGAAGCGGTGGTGGGGAGGAGAGAGGCAGAGGCTGAGTGAGAAAGGGAAGAAAGCTGCTGAGCTCATCCCAGGACACTGTCACTTCAACTTGTTTTCCTTGCACTGAGGAAAAGGTCCAAGAACTATGGACTCTCCAGCTTCTTCATAGAATGAGGGAAGGTGGGAGCCCAAATGCATAAGAACAGAACCCGAGAAGTCACCTTGTCCCTCCCCTGCTGATTCTCTCTTGTGACAAATGGATTTCTCCTACACTTACACCCCTTCCCACGAACAACGGGTCCAGCTCACCCAAATTTTAGAAAGGACACTGGAAATCTGTCCCTAAGAAAAATATCCGAAGAGCTAGAGACACAAAGGACAACAGCTCAAAGGACTTTTAAGTGACAGAGGAATCTGCGGATCAAAGCCCAGAAGCTGTCAATTTACATAGCCCTAGCCACCTATTCCAGTTCTGCTCCTCTCTCTAGAACCATCCAAGGCTGAAAGGGAGAGATTCAGGAAGTGGGGGGTTCTCTACAACTGACATATCCAAGCCAACATCAGCCAGTGAGGAGCTGCCTGGCAAGGGATTGTTCAAATCGTTTCAGGCTTCAGAATCACGGTCCTGTGGGGGCAGCTCAGAGAATCGATGCGGCAGCAGACCAAGTCTTTCACCCTGCACCCTTCTGCATTCCCAGGAAAGAGGGAGACCAGAGGCAGAAGCTGGAGGAACCAGCAGCCGGGGAGCCCAGAACTCTGCTGTGATGTCTACATGCTCGTGGGCACCAGCTCTGACAGGAAACGGTCTCTTCTCAACTGCCTTCACTGCCATCCAAGCAGACCCCAAAAAGGACTTGTGTTCTTGGCCTGCCCTGTCCCTTATCTCCTGGCCAAGGTGGCAGGCAGCCAAGGCCACTCTCTGTTTGCCAGGGAAAAGCTTCGAAATGTTAAATACTAATAGTAATAATAATAATAAACACAAAGATTTTTCTTTTCTTTTTCCTTTTTTTTTTTTTTTTGAGACAAAGTCTCACTCCATCACCAGGCGCCAGGCTTCAGTGCAGTGGCACAATCTCGGCTCACTGCAACCTCCACCTCCCAGGTTCAAGCAATTCTTCTGCCTCAGCCTCCCAAGTAGCTGGGACTACAGGCACGTGCCACCACGCTCAGCTAATTTTTTTGTATTTTTAGTAGAGAGAGGGTTTCACCATGTTGGCCAGGATGGTCTCGATCTCTTGACCTCGTGATCCACCTGCCTCGGCCTCCCAAAGTGCTGGGATTACAATCTTGAACCACCACGCCCAGCCTCTTTCTTTTTTTTTTTAAAGAGTCTTGCCCTGTCACCCAGGCTGGAGTGCAGTGCCATGACCTTGGCTCACTGCAACCTCTGCCTCCCGGTTCAAGCAATTCTCCTGCTTCAGCCTCCCCAGAAGCTGGGATTATGGGCGCATGCCACCATGCCTGGCTAATTTTTGTATTTTTTATTTTATTATTTTTTTTTTTTTTTTGAGACAGAGTTTTGCTCTTGTTACCCAGGCTGGAGTGCAATGGCACAATCTCGGCTCACCGCAACCTCCGCCTCCTGGGTTCAGGCAATTCTCCTGCCTCAGCCTCCTGAGTAGCTGGGATTACAGGCACGCGCCACCGTGCCCAGCTAATTTTTTGTGTTTTTAGTAAGAGACGGGGTTTCACCGTGTTGGCCAGGCTGGTCTTGAACTCCTGACCTTGTGATCAACCCACCTCCACCTCCCAGAGTGCTAGGATTACAGGCGTGAGCCACTGCACCCAGCCAACACAAAGATTTTTCCTCATGGCTGGGAAAGTGGCAGGATTACTGAAGCTGAACACATCTGACATTTTCCCGGAAGCCGAGTGGGCAGAGGCCCCAGGAGAGAAGGGAAGAGCCAAAGAGACAGGGTCCCTGGGCCTGTGACCTGCACCCCTGGGACCTGTCCTTGCTCCAGGCCTGACAACGGGCAGCTTGGGCCCTGGGATTCCCCATCAGTATTCCCCAGGAAGATCAGGACCGTCGGGGAAATGACAGCATCTTAGGAAGGAGATAAATGCCAGAGGAAGAGAAGGGACAGTGGTCTTCTCTGGTGTTCACACCACCAGGCCGCCTGCCTGTGCCTTCTCACACAGAGTCAGGAACTCCAAGGTCCCGGATCTGAGAAAGCAGGGAAACAGCGCTGGCCTGGGCCTGCCATCCGTGCTGCCCGGGACCCACTGGCCTCTCTTTCCAAGGGCAAGCTCAGCTCCCACACCACCACTGCTGCCCCCAGAGCCTCCAGAGTCATCCCTGCCCACCTGCCCCTACACACACACACACACACACACCCTACACACACACTCCCACACACACCCCACACACATACACACACTTACACCCCACATGCCCCATATATACCCCAACACACACCCCACACACACATACACACACATACACCCCACACGCCCCCCACATACCCCATACACATACCCCCCACACACTCACACCCCATGCCCCACACATACCCCAACACACACCCCACACACACATATACACACATACACTCCCCATGCCCCACACATACCCCAACACACACCCCACACACACATATACACACACGTATACCCCACACTCCCCACACATACCCAACACACACCCCACACACACATACACCATACACACCCTACACACATATACCCCATACATATCCCCACACACACACACCCTGCAAACACACATTTCACACACACACCCCACACACCCCACACACACATATACCACGCACACCCTACACACACACCCCATATTCCCCCTACACACACACCCTGCAAAAACACACCCCACACACACATACACCACACACATCCCACACACACACCCCACACACCTGACACACACCACATACATACTCCACACACACATAAACCGCACACACACATACACCTCTCACACACACCACACACATCCCTCATACTCCACACACAAATACACCATACACACACCCCTCACACCTCACACATACATACACCACACACACACCACACACACACCCCTCAAATACACATACCACATACATACCAAACACATGCACACCCCTCACACCTCCCACACACACACCCCTCACACATATATACACACACTACATACACACTTCTCACATACATATACCACACACCACACACACCCCTGACACCCCCACATACACACCCTCACACCCCCACACACACACCCCTCTCACCCCCACACACACGCACACACACATCCCTCATACACACACCCCTCACACCCAATACACACAGACTCCACACACATACACCCCTCACACACACACCTTTTACACCTCCCACACACACACCATACACACAAACCTTATGCCCCACACACATGTACACCCTACACACACACACACACACACACACACACCCCACATACATATACACCACACACATACACACACACACACCCCTGGATCAGGGACAGGAGTAGGAAAGGGTCTTTTGCAGAAACAGTCACCGGGATACACAGTCAAACCAGGCCTGTGTATACATGAAACAGCTCCTGACAGATGCACAGGCTCTGTCAACAGAAAGAGACCAAAGAACTGGAGATTAGGGGGATAGGAAGGAGGTTTATTTTTCACTGCATGCCTTTTTGTAGAATTTTACTTATGTGCTTATATTGCCTTTTCAAAAAATAAATTCTGTCCCCCTTTCTAGAACTCATATACAGAAACTGTCCCTTGCCCAGTTCATGTGAAGTTAGGAAAACTAAGTCCTAGTCTTATTCTGCCAGTAATAGTGAAGCAGTGTGATGTCATACTGAGTCTTAAATATCCTTTGCCTCAGTTTCTGAGGCTGAAAAATGGGGTTAATAATACCTATTCTACCCTCCTTAGAGGCACTTTAGAAGTTCATTGAGATAAAACAATAATAGTAATGATAATAGTTTAAATATATTGAGTGCTTAACATGTACTGGGCACAGTGCTATTGTCTCAATCCAAAAACAATCCTGTAAGACAGCAACTAATGTGAGTCTCATCTTAAGAGACAAGGAAAATAAGGCAGAGAAAAGTAACTTGCTCAAGGTCATACAACGCTATATCATAAACTAAAAATAAAATTCTAAGCCCCCACAACTGACTCAACGGACCATCTCTTGGCCAAGGGGATCCCAGAGTAAACTTGAAGACTGAGTTCTCAGCCCTGACAGGATGGGGGACTCAGACACATTGTTATCCCCCTCCCTCCTTAACCATCATTAGCCTTTCTTCCCTAAGTGTTTAACAGAAAGCAGCCCTTTCAAACTCCATGACCAAGAACCCAAAAGCAAATGCAACAAAAACAAAAATAAATAGATGGGATTTAAACTAAAAAGCTTCTGCACAGCAAAAGAAATAATCAGCAGAGCTAACAGACAACCCAGAGAGTGGGAGAAAATCTTTACAATCTATGCATTCGACAAAGGACTTACATCCAGAATCTACAAAGAACTCTGATATAGTTTGGCTGTATCCCCACCCAAATCTCAACTTGAATTGTACCTCCCAGAATTCCCCCGTGTTACGGGAGGGACCCAGGGAAAGGTAATAGAATCATGGGGGCCCGTCTCTCCGGTGCTATTCTCATGATAGTGAATAAATCTCATGAGATCTGATGGGTTTATCAGGGGTTTCTGCTTTTGCTTCTTCTTTATTTTTCTCTTGCTGCCACCATGTAAGAAGTGGCTTTCACCTCCTGCCATAATTCTGAGGCCTCCCCAGCCATGTGGAACTATAAGTCCGATTAAACCTCTTTTTCTTCCCAGTCTCAAGTATGTCTTTATCAGCAGTGTGAAAATGGACTGATACAAACTCAAACAAATTAACAAGAAGAAAACAATCCATCAAAAAGTGGGCTAAGGACATGAATAGACAACAAATGGCCAAAATCATATGGAAAAATGCACAACATAACCAATGATCAGAGAAGTGCAAATCAAAACCACAGTGGGATACCATCTCACTCTGACAAGAATGGCTATAATCAAAAAACTGGAAAAATAATAGATGTTAGTGTGGATGCAGTAAAAGGGGAACACTTTTACACTGTTGGTGGGAATGTAAACTAGTACAACCACTATGGAAAACAGTGTGGAGATTCCTTAAAGAACTAAAAGTAGATCTACCGTTTGATTCAGCAATCTCAGTACTGGGTATCTACCCAGAGGAAAATAAGCCATTATATGTAAAAGATACTTGCACATGCAATTGTAGCAGCACAATTTGCAATTGCAAAAATATGGAACCAGCCCAAATGCCCATTAATCAACAAGTGGATAAAGAAAATTATATATATATATATATACACACACACATATATATATGTGCACACACATACCATGGAATAGAACTCAGCCATAAAAAGGAATGAAATAATGGCACTTGTAGCAATCTGGATGAAGTGAAGTAACTCCAGAATGGAAAACCAAACATTGTATGTTCTCGCTCATATGTGGGAGCTAAGCTATGAGGACAAAAGGCATAAGAACGATACATTGGACTTTGGGGACTCAAGGGAAAGGGTGGGGTGGTGAGGGATAAAAGACTGCACATTGGGTACAGTGTATACTGCTTGGTGATGGGTGCACCAGAATCTCAGAAATCACCACTAAAGAACTTATTCATGTAACCAAACACCACCTGTTCCCCAAAAACCTATTGAAAATAAAAAATAAATTTAAAAAAATTAATGAGAGAAAGCAGCCCTTTTAAAAGACTCCACCACTGAAATCAGCCCACTGCCTAACACTGCCTCTCCTTTTTTGCCTGATAAGAGACCACCAACCACAGAGTGACTCTGGCCAATCTACAGAGAACGTGCAGTAAGGGTTTTCCTGCCTTCTTCACGTTTTGATGTCAAAGGGCCAGAAACTCCACCCTTAGATCATGCTAACACCACCATTTTTTCTACATGGGACCGACGCAGGGGGATGATGCTCAATTGCACATGCATTTCTCCTTCATAAATATTCATGATTCCTCCTATAGCTTATTGAATATGTATATTTGACCACTCTGCTCAGCATAAATTTCTGTTCCATTTGCCCCACCCTCAGAGTATCTGTTTTGGGCTCCTGACTAGAGGCTATGCTTCCCACCCTGTCAGAATGGCAACCCTGCAAGCTGCAATCCTTTATGAGAATTAATGTAATGCTCTCCTTTCCAAATTTATGAACCTCATGATTCTTCAGTTGATGACATCCAGCCTTCTGTTTCTACAGCTCACACTTTTACTCACTAAGTGCAATACCTAGGTTTCATATTAGTATTCATTATTCTAGATGCAGCTTCCTGTCCTGAGGTGTTAGGATTGATCATCAGATTTCCTCCACCTGTTTCCCCATATTGGACTCTCTACCCTTACTCAAGAGAGTTTAATGAGGAGCTAGAATCTAGAGATAGGAATATGAGCAATTTCAAAATAGGATCCTGGTCCCAGGAGAGAGGATTTATTGCATGTCAGAGACCAGGATCCTGGATTCACCTTTAACTCAAGCAAGTGCCTAGAAATAAGCCCCAGCTGAGGTTTATAAACACAATTAGTTTGTTACCACCACCCACCCCCACTGTTACCATAGCAATGAGAGAGATCTTGGATGCCAGTCCTCAACTGCTGTTCCTGATTTGCAGTCTTCCTGACACACGCTTCCTCTTTCAGTTTCCTCTTCTCCTGTGTACTTCACAGACCTCTGCAATATCTGCCAACTGTTGGTCATGAATTCCTTCCTTAAACTCCCCCAGAAACAAGCAGCTCACTACCCACCAGGCACAAATCTTCCTCAAACCAGCCTTAACTGTTTGTGAAGTCCTCTTTCTATTGTCCTAAAATCTGTCTCCCATTTTTTCCAGCCCAAGGTTCTAGCGCTGCCCTCTAGGATCCCATATCACACCTCCTCCTGACTCCTTCAAATAACTGGAGATCATCCTCATGATAGCCTGGGGCCTCTCTTCTCTAGACCAGTGGTTCTCAAACTTAAGCATGCATCAGACATGGAGATCCTGCTAAACCACACAGTGCAGGGCCCTACCCCCAGAGTTTCTATAGGTCTGGGGTGGGCCCAGAAATTCACACATCTAAGATGCCATTGCTGCTGCTTGGTGATTACACTCTAAGAGCCACTGTTCTTGATAAGTACTTCTCATTCCTTTGAAAACTCTTTTTGCGTAAGAGTTCCTAGGCCTCTTTACCATTCTAATCTCTCTCGGGGACCTGCTCCAGTTCACCAATATGGTACCCAAAACTAGACAAGGAACCTTGAGTAGACATTTTTGATGTCAAGGAACAAAGATTTCCCTCAGGCTACCTCAAGCAATAGGAGGTGGTTATTGTGAATGTAAGAAAAAGAACCTCAAATTCATGGCCTGGTTGATTGGACCCCAGGCAAATGAGGAATCTAGGGAGGAGTAGAGATAGCAATACACCCGGATCTCTACCCAGAGGACAAGAGCTCTCGTTAGTCCCTTGGCAGTGGGCCTCTGTTCATCCTCAGCCCTCTCCGCCTCATCTACGATTTCTGCTGCCACCGACCAATTCCATATCCCCTCTCTGTTAGTAGATTCTTCTCTACATAATAGCGTCTGCTTCCTCATTCTTGTTTCTATTTTCTGGTTTCCTTCTGCTCCATTTTGGCCTCTACAATAGCATGGGCTCCATGAAGAGTTCAGCCTTGAAGCCTGCCACCAACCTTCTGATTTGCCTTCTTTTCCCCAGTTCAAACTCCCCAAAGAGGGAATCAGAGTGAGGTAAGCTTGTTTCAGTTTGAACAAAGCTCTTCAAAGTAGCCTGTAGACTGACAGTCCTTGGGTCCTATTCAATCTGCTGTGGCTGGTGAAAGGTTGGAATACATGATATAGGCACTAGCTGCCCCTTTGGAAGGAGATGGTCAGGATAACATACAGTCCATGGGTTACCTGTAGGTTTTACCTTGCATGCCAACTTCATCCAGAAACTATTGGCTGCCTTAAAAACTGTGTTGATAGAGGTTCAGAGGCTACATCTAAACTCAGTGGAACACAGTTAATTAGTGGTATCTGTCATGGGCATTCAAGCAATAATCCTGAGCCCACATGCCAGTTCCTTGCCCTCCCCACTGTTAGAGCATGTGGTCTAACAAGAGCAAACTAAGTGGAGTCATTACCTTCCTCATTTTGAGTTTCCTACTTCTCTTTATGAGGACAAAGATGATATTTGCTTGTTTAGACAGCTGGATCACACTATGGCTTCACACTGAACTTCAGCCACCTAAAACTCTTAAGCCCTTTTTATACCTGCTATTAAGTGACATTTCTCCCATTCTGCATCATGCAAAAGAAGAAACAGAGCTAAACAGATGAATTTCACATTTTTCCCTAAAATAGTTCACCTTGCTTAATTTGACTCATCAGTCCTATTGAGATCTTCTTAATATGAATAACGTCTTTTTCTGGCCTATTTGATAAATTGCTCAAACTCTGTCTGCAGACATCCGTCCACAAAATGGGGGTTAAATGTTTGTCTTCTTTACATGATTCACAATGATGAATTTAGATTATTGGTTTCCATGTACTACATTGTACCATTTAAGTAACAATTTCAAGAAATTATTTTTTCTGGGTACACTGGGCGTGCCTGTATTCCTAGTTATTCAGGAAACTGGAACTGGAGGATCACTTGAGCCTGGGCATTGAAGGCCAGCCTGGGCAAGTAGGCAACATAGTGAAACTCGGAGGAGGAGGAGGAGGAGGAGGAGGAGGAGAGGAAGAACAGAAGAAGAAGAAGATGGAGAAGGAGAAGGAGAAGGGGAAGAATAATAATTAGAAGAAGAAGAGGAAGGAAAAGAAGGGGAGAGGGGGAAGGGGAGGGAGGGGAAGAAAAGTAATTACCTTAGACTAACAAGTGCACATGCATATTTGTCCACTTGTTCACAGTGAGAATAACCAAAGATAGTTAAACTATTTCATGAAGGCAGCTCCTTTCCTAAAACAATAGCTGTCGTTCACTGAACAACTATTCCAGGTAAAGCATACTTTAATATGTTATTTCTAACTCTTACAACATTAAGAGGTAGGTTTTATTATTTTTGGTGTGGGGATGAGACAACTGAGACATAAAAGGTTTAATCACTTTCCAAGATAACACAGCTAGGATGTAGGAGGGCTGAATCCCAGCCCCAATCTGCCTGACCCCAAATCCTGTGTCCCATCCACTGCGCAACATAGCTGCTCCCTGAGCATGGTTCTCTGAATGACATTGAGACTTGCTGAAAATAACTGAATGCAGAAATTGAGGGCTTATGAACATTTTTACCCATGGATCACAGTGTTTGTTTGTTTGTTTTGAGACAGAGTCTCATTCTGTTGCCCAGGCTGGAGCATAGTAGTATGATCACAGCTCACTATAGCCTCTACCTCTAGGGCTCATGTGGCCCTCCCTTCTCAGTTTCCCAAGTAGCTGGTACTATAAGCTTGCCCCACCATACCCAGTTAAATAATTTTTTTAATTTTTTGTAAATATAGGGTTTCACTATGCTGCCCAGACTGGTCTTGAACTCCTGACCTCAAGCATTCCTCCCACCTCAGCCTCCTCAAATGCTGAGATTACAGGCATTAGCCACCACACCAATCTGGATGAAATTTTTTAAAAGTACCACCTGTATTAGGCTTAAAAAATTATGATATATCTATACTTTGGAATGTCATAGATATTATTAAAAAGAATGGGGTAGACTGACATGTACTTGTACAAAGAACTGACCTTTACTGTTAGCCACGTCTACTCTGATCCTTTTTTTTCACATTACATTAACATATGTTGGTAGAAAGCTGAGAATTATACGAGACTTCAGTTTCCATTCTCAACACTTTCATCTTGATTGAATTTTTACATTTTTATATTTTTTAATCAAAAAAATTGAAAAACAATGTGTTAAAATGATTAGTTACCCTTTTCCTTCCCCTCTGACTGCTGAATTTCATGCCTCTGTGTGGTACATCAGGATCCGGGCTTCCTGTGTCTACTGGCTCCAGCAATAAGAAATCTATTGCCTGACATTAGGAGACCTGAGGGAGGATAGGACTTGGTTCGGTGAATGAACTCAGTGATTCATGGATGTCATACGGCATCTTTGCACCTCCCATTTTCAACAGGAGATCTGGCTCCCTGTACATCATTTCCTGGTTGCCACAGTTCAAAATACCTCAAGCTGCTACAATAATGTCCAGCCGAAAAAGAGGCAACTGTTCCTTCCTATGTGACTCTAGGAGCAAGAAAAACCTAGACAAATGTCTGCCCTCATCCACAGTTTCACTTTCCTTGGCTTCAGTTACCTGTGGTCACCCAGGGCCCAAAAAATATTAAATGAAAAATTCCAGAGATAAACAATTTATAAGTGTTCAATCACACATTGTTCTGAGTAGCGTGATATAATCTTGCACTGTCCCACTCCTTCGTCCAGCATCTTCAAGCTGTCTGTGCCACCCACCCGCTAATCACTCAGTCAGTTCTTATTATCAGATCTACTGTCACAGTATCAGTATCCCAGTGCTTGGGATCAAGTAACCCTTATTTTACTTAATAATGGCCCCAAAGCACAAAAGGAGTATTGGTGGCAATTTAAATATGCTAGAGAAGCCTAAAATGCTTCTTTCATGTGAAAAGGTGAAAGTTCTCAATAAGCAATGAAATCGTTTGCTGATGCTGCTAATATCTACAGTATGAACGAATCTTCTACCTGTGAAATTGTGAGGAAGGAAAAAGAAATTCATGCTAGTTTTACTGTCACACCTCAGACTGCAAAAGTTACAGCCACAGTGTGTGATAAGTGCTTAGTTAAGATGGAAAAGGCATTACATCTGTGGAAGGAAGACATTAACAGAAACGTGTTCTGACTGATGGCAGGCGGGTTCTGTACTATTCTCGGTTTCAAGCATCCAGTGGGAGTCTTGGAACGTCTCTCCCGTGGGTAAGGGGGAAACCGTTGTGCTAGAGACAGCCCCAGAAGACCTCTCACAACCTACTGGTCAGAACTGCATCACATGTCCTGCTAATGCAAGCCTCAGTGGAGTGTGAGGGCACCAACCCTGGATGGGACAAATAATTTCATCTCTGGGGCTGGTGAGCTCAGCTTCCTTTGAGGCACATGGCTTGCTTCCCCTCTGAACAATATTGAGGTTCCATTATCTAGGAAAAAGAATAATGGTGGCTCATGCCTGTAATCCCAACACTTCGGGAGGCCAAGGCAGGCGGATGACTTGAGGTCAGGAGTTCAAGACCAGCCTGGCCAACGTGGTGAAATTCTATTTCTATGAAAAATATTTAAAAATAGCCAGGTGTGGTGGCACACGACTATAGTCCCACCTACTCAGGAGGCTGAAGCACAAGAATCACTTGAATCCAAAAGGCAGAGAGGTTGCACTGAGCCGAAATCACACCACTGCACTCCAGCATGGGAGACAGAGCAAGACTCCATCCCCCACCCCCTACCCAAAAAAAAAAGAAAAGAGAAAGAATGGGAAATGCTCATGGAGACATAAACAATGGCGTCAGAACTAATTCCCAAATTAACTATGATATCATGCTCTTGTGAATGTTCTCACCCTCTCACCCCATGTATTCTCAGAAGCACACAGTTTCTGAACCAGGTATACTAGTTTTATAGACTACTTGAATTGTTAAAGTGTTAACTAAACTTCTCCTGAATTTGTTACTGTTACTTATGCTGACAGTGATATTCATATCACCGTCCCTGGGATGGCCCGTGGGAAATGTCACTGTAAAAATGATTGAAATGCACTGATGAAAACCTACTTCCCTGAAGATCTAAAGCCATGATCCAGTTGATTTCAGAAATGGCAAATTCTGAAAGTCAGCAAGCAAATGGCTGGTGGTGGTGGTAATATAGAGCTCCGTTTAGCCGGATATATGGTATTTAACAAGGATTGAGCTGATCGATTTTAGAGAGCTTGAAAAACAGGCAGACCTGTCTTGGAGGTTTTATGATGTCGCTTTCTGAAGGTAGAGTTTAATGCCCTCTACCACTCCTCCAAAAAAACTAAGATACCAGTCTGCATGTTCAGAAATGTGTTCATCTGAAAACCCAACAAGACAGAGATATCAAGCCCTGTGTTGCAAACTTGAAGAATCTCTGATATGGAATCAATGATTTTTCTGGTAGACAAGGTGGCCACACAGGACTGAGAATAAGAAAAAGTGAGAAAGAAAAGGAGATGCTTTCCCAGCCCCATCAAAACTGGACTTATCCTTATCTTTATTTCTTCCTCTACTAATCATCACTGCCGTGAAAGCAGGGAAGTTTCCTCTACCTTCGGAGGCTCAGTGGCTGCGCCTGCAAAATAAACTGTCATTGGACAGATTAACAGGAGGTGGGGGGAGTATACAAACTTTGTGTGATGTTGTAAGTTTATGTGGCCTGGGGAGGTGGTTCACAAACTAGAGAAAAGACGCCAAAAAAAGGTGGCAAGGCTTGAAGACTTTTAAATCATTTCAACAAAGGATGATAAATTTGTAGAGAAGCGACAAGACACAGGAAAGGGGGTTTGGATTTTCGGCTTCCAGGATGGCAAAACTGTAGGAGGTAAATATAGGGGGGACATTCGTGGAAGATAAGAGCTATCTCAGTCAAGTTTGTTTATGCAGGTCCGTTTCAGTGCAGCTTTCCATCTCCTTCATGGCCATAAAACTTCCCCAGGAAAAGGGATTTACAGCAGTCCTCATTTCTCAGAAGTTTCTGCTTTTAGTCAGATAAGGGATGCTTAGGGAAAGCTTCTTTCTGCATCTGTTGAATCTCAAATGCCTTCGCTCAAAATAATCCTTCTGCTACAAAAGCGTATTTTGAGGTGGTATATTCTGATTCCCCACTCTCCCCTGTCCCCAGCATACTCTTCTTGACTGTGACTTGCACCTTGTGCCAGGTGTCCAATTTGTCCCCTGAGCCATTCTCCACTCTTCTCTGGCCTACTTTGTACTCCCAGAGGCTGCCCTGTAGGAAGGCATCAATGGCTCGTTGCCCTCTTACTTCCAGCTGGGTTTGGCACTGGCAGGAGATGAAAGGGAAGGACTAGAGACAACTTGAAGCTGAGATTGGGGTGTTTATTCTCCAAGTTCCCTCTGTGTGGGGTCCTCTTTGCTGGCTGCATTTCACTGCAAAAGATGTCAGCTCAAATAAGGCAGTCCTCCCCACAGTTCTGCCTCCCTAGTTTTAGTAACCCACCCCCTCATCTGCCCCTAAAGGCTTAGGAGTGGCAATGGAGCCCTACTATTACTAATCTAGGGTTCTGCACTGTGCCTTGCAGTTTCCCTACACTGTGCCCACGCCTTTGTAAATAGTTTCTTTATGAAACTCTGCTTGAGTTATCCTAATTTGAGGATGCCATCTGTTTCCTGCTGATACACTGCTCTAATTTGATCTTATATGGGTTGAATGTTTTTGCTTGGTGATATTTTTGTGTTCCTGCCTCCTGAATTACCACTCTGCATAGTGGCAAAGACTTCAGCCTCTGAAGTTGCAGCCTCAGAAGTGGGTTCATATCCCACTCCACCTTCTACAGTTAGAAGACCTTGGCCAGTCACTTTACCTCTTTGAATCTCAGTTTCTTTGTCTGCAAGTGGCAGTAATAATAATAATAATAATAGTGGTATATGTTCCATTGAGATTCCATGTGGATCAAATGAAGAGCAGTGGGAAGTATGATAGTTCTCGTGCCCCATCTAAAAGTGGCTCCCTGGCCAAGTGCGGTGGCTCACACCTGTAATCCCAGCATTTTGAGAGGCCGAGGCATGCAGAGCACCTGTGGTCCAGAGTTTAGGAGCAGCCTGGCCAACATGGTGAAGCCCTATCTCTACCAAAAATGCAAAAATTAGCCAGGCATGGTGATGCACGTCTGTGAATCCAGCTACTCAGGAGGCTAAGGCAGGAGAAGCACTTGAACCAGGGAGGCAGAGGTTGCAGTGAGCTGAGATCATGCCACTGCACTCGAGCCTGGGCAACAGAGCAAGACTCTGTCTCAAAACATACATACATACATACATACATACATACATACATAAAGTGGCTCCCTGGATCCAGGTGATAGTTGTCATGAAGAAAAGGCAGCCCAGAGTTGTCAGTTCTTTTGGTACGCCAAGCAGCTAGAAATCTAGTTTTATATATGAAATCTCCCCTTTACTAGAACATCAATTCCATGAAGACAGTAATGACTATTGTATTCATTGATGCATTCCCAGTGATTAGAATTGCCATTTTGAATTTCTGATTTAAAAATAATCACAATTGAAAATCACTAATAAATAATAGATCCTTTTAGAACCCCCTCTAATTAGAAGAAAGTGAGGTACAGCCAATCATTTTCAGAATCTCCACTGTGTAGTCCCTAGTTCAGATCACCTGCAACCAGGCATTTAATAAATATGTTCCGGGCTGAGAGAAGAGAGGCAGCAACTACTTGCAGCCCAAACAGGTCATGGATCGTCCTCTCCCCTGTCACAGCCTGAAGATGGGAATCCAGTGAGCTGCAGATTTGTTACCAAGTTTATAAATGCCAAGGAGACAGCTCTCCAGCGAAAGAATGACTCAGTAGACACATTGCAGATAAATAATGTATGAAACCACTTCTATTTTAATAGCACTTTGTGGTGACACTAATATTGATGAAAATGTTGGCATGTATTAGATGGTATTATATTCAGTGAGAGATGAGGTTTGACAGGCACTGGGCCACTTCAAACCATAATTGAAGCCAGAGATGTGATACACACTAATTCTTAGCTGATGTTTGGTCCCTGTATGGAATTGGCCGCTAGGGAAAATAAGACCAACATTTGACTGTGACATATATCTTGTGGTGGCCATTTGTCTTAGCTTGTACTATCATAACAAAATACCAAAGAATGGGTGGCTTAAAAAAACAAATTTATTTTTTCACAGCTTGGAAGCTAGAAGTCTGAGATTACGAGGCCAATATGGTCAAGTTTGGTGCCTTCTCACTGTGTCACCATGGCAGGCAGTGGGGGTTAGGGGTGGCAACAGGGGAGGGGAGAGAGAGAGAGAGAGAGAGAGAGAGAGAGAGAGAGAGAGAGAGAGAGAGACAGACAGACAGACAGACAGACAGACAGACAGAGAGAATCTTCCTATAAGACTACAGTCCTATTGAATTAGGGCCCTACCCTTATGACCTCAGTTCACCATAATGACCTCCTAGACCCTATCTCTAGATACAGTCACATTGGGGGTTAGGGCTTCAACATACGAATTTTGGGGGACATAATTTAATCCATAGCAAAAGTGATTCCCAGGCCGGGTGCAGTGGCTCAAGCCTGTAATCCCAGCACTTTGGGAGGCAGAGGCAAGTGGATCACTTGAAATCAGGAGTCAAGACCAGCCTGACCAACATGGTGAAATCCTGTCTCTACTAAAAATACAAAAATCATCCAGTCATGGTGGCACATGCCTGTAATCCCAGCTACTTAGGAGGCTGAGGTACGAGAATCACTTGAACCCAGGAGGTGGAGGCTGCAGTGAGCTGAGATCCTACCACTGTACTCCAGCCTGGGTGACAGAGCAAGACTCTGTCTCAAAAAAAAAGAAAAAACAAAAGTCATTCCCAAACCTCTCTTCCACTCCAGAGGTTGAAAAGTTCAACAGTCATTTTCCCAGTCTGTTCTGCAGTTGGCAGCGGTCAGGAAAAGCACAATAATGCGTGAGTGGAATTCTGCTGGGGAGACAAAGGGGGTTCTGGAAAGAAAATGTGCTTTCTTGATAAAAGGAGCAGACATGACCAGTCCACACCATCTGTTTCTCTCTCTTCCTGCCCTGAATAAGGGCAGCTGTGATATCTACAGCTTTTGCAGCCATTTTAAAACCAAGAGGCACAGGAGAAAAGTTCTGCAGTGACAACAGCCTTGATGTCACTGAGCCTCTAACCTAAATGCTAGGAGTAGTTGCCCGTATTCAGACTGGATAAGAACAAATAAATGCCTATTTGAATATGGCTCTGTGAGCTGGTTGTTTTGCTAGACACAAATGAAGTGCTGTGGATACTTACCCTCTGTGTGTGTCTGTGATATCATCTATAAAATGGGAATAATAACAGTATCTACTGCTGTTGTGGGAGATGGAAGCTCTAATGAGAATCTGTTCAAAGTATTGAAATAGAGATTGGCACACGGTAAATCCTCAACGCTAGCACTATTATGTATTAATACAAAGTACATTTATTTATACTGTTTTTAACGCTCCTAAAATCACAAATAATTCTCAAATAAATGCAAACAAGCAGCTAAAAGGAAATGGAAACAGATACGTGGGAAAAAAAAAAAAAAGCAGCAGATTTAGAGTCAGAAACCCAGGTTCAGAACATCTGATAATAAGGAAACAATCATGTAAACAAAGGCACACCCACCCCGTGAACTGCATATGCAGCCATTTAAAATGCATAAAAAGACCATGCAAGGACATGAGGAAATACCCACTGTAAAACGTTAAACAGCAAAAAACAGAACACAGATACACAAATTAAAGGATAATCCCAGGTGTGTAAAAGAAAAAAAAAGTGAAAATGAAAAGAAATAACCCAAAATGGTAATCTATAAGTGTACAGATAACTTTTTTCTCCTATGACTTTCCAAATTCTCCAAATTTCCATACATAATTGCATAATTTAAAATTTCAGTGATTTCAAATTTTCTCTTTTATGCTTTCCCATATTTTCAAACTTATTTGCAATAAACTCACATTACATATATAAGGAGAAAAATAACTTTTTAAAGTAAGAAAACATGGCCGGGTGTAGTGGCTCATGCCTGTAATCCCAGCACTTTAGGAGGCTGAGGCAAGTGGATCACTTGAGGTCAAGAGTTCAAGACCAGCCTGACCAAAATGGCAAAACCCTGTCTCTACTGAAAATATCAAAACTAGCAAGGCATGGTGGTGCACGCCCGTAATTCATGCTACTCAGGAAGCTGAGTCAGGAGAATCACTTGAACCTGGGAGGCAGAGGTTGCCATGAGCCGAGATCGCACTGTTACACTCCAGCCTGGGTGACAGAGTGAGGCTTTCAAAAAAAAAACCGCATGTGCTGCCCAGAAACAGTGGAATCTGACCAGTCTTAGGAGCATTGAAGGACCCAAAGAAAAAGCACATATGGTTTCTTAATTGTCACACATTTTAAAGTATAGCTACATCCTGAGGGTGGAATTGGTCATGGACAGGGGCTCACTCCTGCAGACCAAAGGCACAGGTGGAGGAATAAATCAGAGTGGGCCTTGATACATGCTCCTCTGTTTTCAGTCACACTGGAGAAACTGAAGCAAAATATTATTTTTTCTTTCCTTTACTCTAAGTTATGTATATTCATATACATTTTTTAGGTAAAAATAATCTTTTTGCTCTAGAGATTTTGGTTTCCAGGCTCCGCGTAACCAGTTACCAGCTATATGGCATGGGGACGGACATGTTGCAAAATCTTCTGAAAATTCCACTATCCTATCTCTAAAATTAGGATTATAAGAAGAACTATGGCCAGGCGCAGTGGCTCACACCTGTAATCCCAGCACTTTGGGAGGCTGAGGCAGGCAGACCACCTGAGGTCAGGAGTTTGAGACCAGCCTGGCCAACATGGCAAAACCCTGTCTCCACTAAAAAATATAAAAATTAGCCAGGAGTGATGGCAGGCACCTGTAATTCCAGCTACTCAGGAGGCTGAAGCAGGGAGAATTGCTTGAACCTGGGAGGTGGAGGTTGCAGTGAGCGGAGACCGTGCCTGGGCTACAGAGCAAGACTCTGTCTCAGAAAAAAAAAAAAAAAAAAAAAAAGAGCTACTTCACTGAAGAATGTGGTGTTCAGCAAATATACTAATGTATGTTAAAGTGCTTTATAAACTGTAAATCCTAGTACAAACTTTAGTGAAATGAACATAGTTTCTGACTGTGCAGTCCTGATTAACATCCGAGCTGTGATACTTAACATGTTGTATGTGAAATTCAAGCAAATTATGTAACCTCCCTGAGCCTCAGTTTTCAGATCTAGAAAATAGAGAAGTCTTCCATTAATACAAGATACCTGGAGCATTGTAAATAGCCAATAAAGGAAAGTTCTAATTATATTTTCTGCACTTTCCCAGGAATAATCAAAGTTAACTCCTCTACTTGGAAGGGCTTCCAAAGGAGATAAGAGCAGAACTTCCTTAAAAAAAAAAACCTGTGAAATCACCTTAGTGCTAACAAGAGCAAAGAGGAACTAGACGAGATGCCGAGTACCCTGGCTTCCTGCCCCCAGAGCATGTTTCCAGACTCTCTGACCACCTGGACACCCAAACTGGGAGCTGCCTCTCTGAAATATTATTAGAAAAGAGGGCAAGAGTCTAGATGTAAAAAATAAGAGAAAAAGAAATTTTCATTTTAACTAACAAAGGTATGACTGCTGGCAGGACTTAGGAAACCACTGTGTCCCTAAATCACTGAATCCCAGCAACCTAGCACCAGGGACAAGCAGACTGTGAAGTAGCGTGTCCCACTTTCCACCTTGTCCCATCAACATGAGCTGATAAATCATGACCTTCCCCGGTTATCGGAGAATGGCAAATCAATACTTCCATTATCATTATTATTACTCCCAAGGCACCACTCTAGCAGCATGTGAGCTATTCCCTCCCAAGCACAGAGCTGAAAGGATAGCTAATCTGCTTCTGAGACACCATCAATCACAACAGGGAGAGAAAGGATGAATTAGAAAGAAGAAACGTAACAGTACCGAGGGGAAAAACAGCATCTGAAAAAGCCTAGAACAGTTGCTCAAAGTGTCATCCTAGGACCTCCTTGATGGCATTCTGTAAGTGATGGTTAAAATGACAGTTCCCTGGAAATGCTTAGTCTGTGGGTCAGGGGTATGACCCAGGAGCCTGCCTTAATTGACAACTTCTTCAGGTGGTTTTATGCACCTAAAGTTTGCACATTAAAAATTCACTGGTGGAAATATCACTGGCAAGCATCTTGAAGTTTTGTGGTCCTGCTGTTCATCTCTCAGAAATAAGTTTTGCAGAATACTTGCATGCATACTTGTAGGAGTGAATCACCATTTTTCATGTCAATATCAGCTACATTTCAGTTCCAGGGAAATGGAGATGTCCCTTGATTACCCTATCAGTACTAAAACTTCAGTGTGCATGAAAGTCAGCCAAAGGATCTGGTAAAGCAGAAATTGCTGGGCCCTACCCCTAGAGTTTTCTATTCAGTAGATCTTGAGTGGGGCATGAAAATTTATATGTCTTAAAAGTTCACCGTTTGGTTGGCTAATCCAAAAGTCATTCCCAGCAAGCGCAGTGGCTCACACCTGTAATCCCAGCACTTCGGGAGGCCAAAGTGGGCAAATCACCTGCGGTCAGGAGTTTAAAACCAGCTTAGCCAACATGGTGAAATCCTGTCTCTACTAAAAATACAAAAATTAGCCAGGCATGGTAGCAGGCACCTGTAATCCCAGCTGCTTGGGAGGCTGAGGCAAGAGAATCACTTGAACCCAGGAGGCAAACGTTGCAGTGAGCCAAGATCACGCCACTGCACTCCAGCCTGGGTGACAGAATGAGAATGAGCATGCTCTGGAGTCTTTCGCCTTGTGCCTGCCTCTCCTCTGGGCCAGCTTTTTTTTTTTTTAAAAAAAAAAAAAAAAAAGGTCACAGGTGACACTGATACTTCTGGTCCAAGAAACATTTAAAAACCATTAGCACACATAGATGGATTTTTGGAGCGTGTTCTTTTTTTTATTTCGGCAGAAAAGCATAATTAAGGGAGAGGGGAAAAAATCACTTGCTATCTTAACACCCACTGCCCACTAGACATCCATACACTCACATGGATACACACACATTGCTCCTCTTGCCAAAAAAATAAAAAAAAAAACACTACACATTGCCCTGTGCCTATCTCCTTCACGTTGCCCTGTGCCTGTCTCCTTCACGTTGCCCTGTGCCTATCTCCTTCACATTGCCCTGTGCCTATCTATCTTCTTCACATTGCCCTGTGCCTATCTATCTTCTTCACATTGCCCTGTGCCTATCTATCTTCTTCACATTGCCCTGTGCCTATCTATCTCCTTCACATTGCCCTGTGCCTATCTCCTTCACATTGCCCTGTGCCTATCTTCTTCATGGGACAACAAATCAGGGATCTCTCTCCACTCCTCCATGATCCGTCTCTACAACATAATTTCTAACAAATGCACAGCGTGAGTGCTATCTGGACGCACCACAATCGGGTGCTATATTGTCTTCAATAACTTTATTGTTGTAACTAAACATGTTCTGTGTTAAGTCGAACAATAGAGAAAAACACAAAAAAAAAAAGAAAAAGAAAAACACATGTCAAATCCCACCACCTCAGAGATAACCATTGTTAACAAATTGATGTACATCCTTCAACACACATATTCCCACATACATTTATTATTTTACATAAACTGAATCATAGACTCCAAATTATTTTGCAACATGCTTTTTTCACTTACATAAACTAAGTTTTGATAAAGCAAATACGACCTCAAAAATCTTTGAGAAGTGTACTACCTAATGGAATCTTAACACAAATCATCTATGAAATGAAGCAGTTTTACATAGTGTGTTTCTGCCTACTCCTCACAGATACAACAGGTTAATTTTATTAATGTTATTAGGTTTGCTTTAGGAAGAACATCCTGAAATAAAAATTAGCCCTTTGTAGTAAATCAGAGTTCTGAGCCAAAGTCAGTGTCCACAGCACAGACAAGCTGAGACCTAGAGCATTTGGAGCTTCTAGTGTACATTCTGGATTTTCTCCAGCTGTTTAGGACTGAAGACACCAATCTGTGGTCTCAGTTGATCACCAAGGTTCTGGTTCTAGAATGAGTCACTGGCTAAGGGTCTGATAAGCAAAGGGCGGAAGTGGGAGAGTGTGAGAAGGGTGGGGCCTCCCCTACCCTTGATCTGATCAGTACAACCCAGAGAACATACCCATGTGCCACACGCTTGCCAGGGGACCTTCATTATAACCAAACGCCCCACATGGTTACATACTTTTAATTTGCCACCCTGTTGTTAATTTGCCCCGATTTTCCAGGTGAGGCTTGGTGAGATTCACTGAGATCATGCATACAAAGCCCTGAGCACGTGCTCAGCACGTAGTGGGCGCTCGGTAAACCTCAGTGCCAGTGAGAAGACAGAATGAGAATGAGCATGCTCTAGAGTCTTTCACCCTGTGCCTGCCTCTCCTCTGGGCCAGGTTACTCTTTCATTCTGTAGACTGTAATGACGTGGAAATCTCAGGACACCAAGAGACAACGATGAATCAAAGATGAGTTTCCAAAAGAAAATCACATTCCTTATTCCCCATCACATCTAAAGCCTCATAAAGTCCATATAGCACTCAGGAGGCCTCTAACCTGCCTAAAAGTGGTCATCGTCACAGCAAACCTGAGCCTCAGAATGGACCTATTTGACTTGATGACGGAGGAGGGCAACAGCAGGACTTGGCCCACAGCACCCGGCTGACCATGTCAGCAAATAGAGAGCCCTTCAAAACCTTTGCATTCCTGATCCCTGGAGAAACTCAGGATTGCAGTAAAGTCTAATTACAACCTCTTTTTGCCTTGTTTGGAATACAGAGGGACAATGTCACCCTAGTATTTTTATAGAAGGAAGTAGAGATTCAAATAAAGGAAGAGAGGGACGAAAAGAAGGACATATCCATGGTTCTCATCTTCTTTCACCGTAGATCTTAAAAAGGAACCAGAAGCCTCAGCAGTCCATGCTAGAGAATCATTGTCACATTCTATTATTTCCCTCTGATCCCATGAAGAGGGAAAAAAAAATCATTGCATGGCAATGCCATGTGTCTCAAGCTTCATTAAAGTGATTCCTCCCAAGAGTCTCCTATAACAGCATGTAAAGCACTTACAACAGTACCTGAATCATCATAAGTAATCAATAAATGTAAATGAGTAGTAGCAGCAGCAGCAGCAGCAAGAGAGACTTGCTGAGATCATTCATTTAGCTACTTGGAAGCCTGCTTAGATAGAATTCAATTCTTTTCACAATCAAATGAGTGTTTCTCACAAGAACCCACACTCCTTATTCCTTCAGAGCCTGAGACTCTGCCTTCTGTCTCCAGTCTTCCAAGCTCCTTAGCAGACAAGAAGTTCTTCAAGATCGACTCTCTCCAGTGTCCTCAAGCCCACGGGGACAGAGATATCCCAGCTGAAGAACTGAATTTCACAGGTCTGACACTGACACAACCCATGGAATTCAGTTCTCAAAGCTGAGGATACGCATAGGCTTTCCAGAGATGGTGCAAAGACCCCTCCTTGCAGTCCAGGCCTGTCCCAGTCCTGTAAAATACAAGAGTAAAAAGCCTAGTAAATCCAACGCAGCTGCTTCCCAGTACCAGGTCTAGTCCTGGTATTCATGAGTTATAAACATCTGGAGGGGGCTGGGCCAGCAGTCTGGAAGGCTGATGTGGGTGGATCTCTTGAGCCCAGGAGTTCACAATTAGCCTGGGCAACATGGCGAGACTTTGTCTCTATTAGAAATAAAAAATTAGCCACACATGGTGTCTTGTGGTGGGAGGAACACTTGAGCCTGGGAATTGGAGGTTGCAAGGAGCTGATTGCACCACTGCACTCCAGTCTGAGCCACAGAGAGAGACCCTGTCAAAAAAAAAAAAAAAAAAAAAACAAATCTGGGAGGGATGTGCATGGAACACGCACGTCATTAAGCATCATTAAACGTGCTAGCTGGCCTTTCCTGCCTCAAGACTCTTCCATATACCATCGCCCTGGCCTGGAAAACTCATTCATCTAACATCAGTTTATCCTCAGGTTCTTGCTTTCAATGTCACTTCCTCAGATACGCCATCTATGGCAGAGACTGCTAATTGTTTGCCTAATATATATTCTCTCCTCCTTCTGTACTAATAGAACCCTTAAGTGGTATATGAACACATGGACACCTGACTTTGTTTCCTCACTGTGACAAAGTGCTGGATGTGAGCGTGAGTAGAGAGTTTTTTTTTACTGTTTCTCTCCCTCTTCTCAGGCTTGGACTATAGGCATGGTGAAGAGCCACTGTGGACTATGCAAATGAGTGCCGCCCCCCAGGGAAGGGCAGAGCAGCATGCCAGAAGAGCTCCGAAATTGAGAGGCTTCCATTGTGCACCCTAGACCTCTTAAACCTGCACTGATAGATCAGCAAGAATAGAACGTCTACCTTGTTTAAGCCACTGTTATTTGAAGATCTCTTTAGAGTACTTGAATGTTTACCTACCCCCATTAGCCTCCAGCTAGTCTCTTTCATAATATGGGATTATTTTCCTTCACCATAATTTGTAATTGTTAGATAATTTCATATAATTATTTGCTTAAAATTATCTCCCTGGCTGGGCACAGTGGCTCACGCCTGTAGTCCCAGCACTTTGGGAGGCCGAGGCGGGTAGATCACGAGGTCAGGAGATCTAGACCATCCTGACCAATATGGTAAAACCTCATCTCTGTTAAAATTAAAATTAGCCAGGCATGGTAGCACGCACCTGTAATCCCAGCTTCTCAGGAGGCTGAGGCAGGGGAATCACTTGAACCCGGAAGGCGGAAGTTGCAGTGAGCCAAGATCACACCACTGCACTCCTGCCTGACTACAGAGTGAGACTCCATCTCAAAAAAAAAAAAAAAATTATCTCCCCAACAAGACTGTTTTCCACAAGCACAGAGACCATGCTAGTGTTTTTAAAATGTGTATATAGGCCAGGCATGGTGGCTCACACCTGTAATCTCAGAATTTTGGGAAGCCAAGGCAGGCGGATCACCTGAGGTCAAGAGTTCAAGTTTCACCTGGCAAATATGGCGAAACCCCATCTCTAATAAAAAACAAAAATTAGCTGGGCATGGCGGCACACACCTGTAGTCCCAGCTACTTGGGAGGCTGAGGCAGAAGAATTGCTTGAACCCAGGGGGCAGAGGTTGCAGTAAGCCAAGATTGTGCCACTGCACTCTAACCTGGGTGACAAAGAGAGATTCCATCTCCAAAAAATAAGAAAAAGAAGAAGAAGTATATAATAGCCTTATTGAGCTATAGCTCACATACCAGACAATTTGTATATCTGCAGAGTTGCACAACCATCATAGTCAATTTCAGAACATTTTCATCATCTCCACAATAGACCCCATAACCATTAGCAGTCAATCTCCATTCCTCTCCCTCAGCCCTGAGGAATCACTAATCTACTTTATGTCTGTATAATTCTGGACATCTTATATAAATGAAATCATACAATCAGTGGCCTTTTGTGACTGGCTTCTTTCACCTAGCATAATGCTTTCAAGTTTTATCCACGTTTTAACGTGTATCAGTACTTCCTTCCTATAGATGAATTCCATCATGCGGATCTAACACATTTCGTTTATCTATTCATCAGCTGATAGGCATTTGAGTTGTTGCTACCTTTTGCCTGTTTGATAATGCTACTATGAATGAATACCTATGCACAAGTTCTGTGTGGACATATGTTTGCATTTCTCATGGATGTGCCAACCCAAAAGTATCTGAGACAGATCTCAATCCATTTAGGAAGTTTATTTTGCTAAGGTTAAGAACATGCCTGTCACACAGCCTCAGGAGGTCCTGACATGTGCCCAAGGTGGTCGGGACACAGCGTGGTTTTATACCTTTTAAGGAGACATGAGATATCAATCAATATATGTAAGATGTACATTGGTTAGGTCTGGAGAGGTGGGACAACTCGAAGTGGAGGAGGGGGCTTCCAGATCATAGGTAGATAAGAGATAAACTGTTGCATTTTTTTTGTCTTTGGTTAGCCTTTTACCAAATATACAATTTACATGTGAGAGGAGGGGAGAGGAATAGTCACTTATGCCTTAGTCTGGCTTAGTGAAATAATAGGGCAGAGGAAGCAATCAGACATGCATTGGTCTTACAGGAGCAGAGGAATGACTGAATTCTGTCTGTCCTTTGTCCACAAGGAATTTCCTTGTGGGCAAATTGCTAGGGAGGTATGTAGCTTTTTTATCTTTGTAGCTATCTTACTTAGGAATAAAATGGGAGCAGGTTTGCCAAACAGTTTCCAGTTTGACTTTCCTTTGGCTTAGTGATTTTGGGGGTCCTGAGATCTATTTCCCCTTCGCAGATGTATACCTAATAGTGGAATTTCTGGGTCAAATGTTAACTCTATGACTATCCTTTTGATGAACAGCCAGACTATTTTCCAAAGTGGCTACACCAGTTTACAGTTCCACCAGCAGCATATGAGAGTTCCAATTTCTCCACATCTTGCCAACTTGTTAATGTCTATCTTTTGAGAATGGTCATCCTAGTAAGTGTGAAGTGGTATCTCACTGTGGTTTTATTTGCATTTCCCTGATGGCTAATGATATTGAGTTATCTTTTCATGTGCTTACTGGTAATTTGTATAGCTTCTTTGGAGAAATATCTATTTAGATTCTTTGTCAATTTTGTAGTTGAGTTGTTTCTATTTTTATTACTGAGTTGTAAGGGTTCTCTATATATTTTAGATACAAGTCCCACATGTATAATTTGCAAATATTTTCTCCCATTCTTTGGGTGGCTTTTTAACTTTCCTAGTAGGGTGTGTGTATGTGTTTTATGTAACATTATTTCCAGCTTCTAGCATGATATCTTGATCATTGTAAGCACTCCAGGATTGGAAGGAAGGAAGGAAGGAGGGAGGGAGGGAGGAAGGGAGAAGGGAAAGGAAGGAAAGGAAAGGGAAGGGAGGCGAGGGAGGGGAGGGAGGGGAGAGGAGAAGAGGGGAGGGGAGGGGAAGAAGGGAGGGAGGCTAGGTCTCAGTAATGCAGACTTCCATCACAACTGTCCCAGCACTGACTGACTAGCTAGGTTAAACATTAAAAGCTGATTTAGCCAGTGCCCTTATACAAAGGGCAAGAGTTTTGCCTGGGCCTTTTCTGGGCCTTAAAGCATAACAAAATAACAAAGGAATTCTTAACAGGACCCATTTAGGATTAAACAAGTTCTATTGAGGGTCTGAAAAAACTCCCCAGGCCTCCACAAACAAGTTTATTGGGAGTGTGAAGGAATTCCCCAAACCTCCATGATTTAGGAGGAGACAAGACAAGAGCAATCACCCCAGCACCTGGACCCATTTAGATTAAGTAAATTTACTGAGGCTCCAGAGGAAGGTCTTCAGGACTCAGACCTTAGTAACAGATTTTTAAAAATTAATCACTAATGTCTTTGGATGAATGCACACTTACATGTAGACATACAGCTTAGAAGATATATAAGCTCTGGAAAACGCTGTAATTTTGAGTTGTTCTAGTGATAAATTCCAGACCTTCTCCCTGTAACTGGTTACAGAAGTAAAAACTCTCTTCTTCCCCAGTTCATCTGCATCTAGTTACTGGGCCACGAGAAATAGCCCAACCCTCAGTTTGGTCCAGGAACAGGAGGGAAGGAGAGAGGGAAGTGAAGGAGGAGGCAGGAGAGAACTTACTTGTACAGACCACACATTTAATTTCCTTATTTTAAAGATGGGGAAACTGGAAAGTTAAAAACATTAAGATGACAGCATGATGAGATATAAAAACAAGGTGATAGGCTGGGTGCGGTGGCACATGCCTGTAATCCCAGCACTTTGGGAGGCAGAGGCAGGTAGATCTTTGAGACTACCCTGGCCAACATGGTGAAACCCCTGTCTCTACTAAAAATACAAAAATTAGCCAAGTGTGGTGGCATGCACTTGTAGTCTCAGCTACTTGGGAGGCTGAGGCAGGAGGATCGCTTGAAGTTAGGAGGCAAAGGTTGCAATGAGCCAAGATAGTGCCACTCCACTCCAGCCTGGGCAACAGAGTGAGACCCCATCTCAAAAAAAAAAGAAAGAAAGAAACAAGGTGGTAGAAGTTAGAACTGGGTTTTAGCCCCAGCTTGTCTCCTACCAGCTATAAGAACTAGACAGAAAAGAAAAAAAAAAATTAAGAAAAAGAAAGGGAGAACTAGGTAGGTCATATATCCACCTCTCTGTACATCAGAGACCTCCTCAAAAATGGTCTTCTCCCACCAATCAGGTATTGGAAGGAGCAAAGTAAACTAATGTATGAGAAAGCATTGCTTGAACATGAGTTATAATTGAGGCCCAAGGTCAAATAGCTAAATCAGCCTGGTCGGAAAATGATGGCAGGTGACCCAATGTCTGGTCCAGGGTGAAGGATACGGCACTATATTTTATTTTTCAGATCGTTGCTGATTTTCTTCACCTATTAGAAGAATTTCTGGTTCAATACAAAACAGGGCACCAGTAAATTTGTGGCAAATCACACAAATCCTGGGTCCTCCCATCACTGAGAGTCCTAAACAAGAAGTGTTGCTTCCAATAACTGTAGCCCCAAACCGAGATATGTTTTATTCACGACTGCATCCCTGGAACCTAACTGTGCCTGGCACACTGCAGATGCACAAAAGTAGTGTTTAATTTGTAAAATAAACCTGAACCCCACCATCTTAACACAGGGAACTAATGTACAGGTAGAAGGATTCTGGGGTAACTTGTGGGCATAACTGGAGACAGCAAAGTGTAATGCTTAGACAACGGGCTCTGGCGTCTGGCTGCCACTGTTCTAATTCCAGCTCTGAGCCTGCCGTGAGTGCAGAGAAAAAGCGGCAGCCACGCATTTTCATCTCTGCTTAAACTTGCATCTATTTATGTCTATCACTGCGCTACATCCATACTTTCGTTCCTTCTGTTCTGTGCCAGGCTTCATGCTCCCGTTCAGCCATGGCCCTAAGCCAAAGCTCAGGCATTTTTTTCTTCTGGTTGGATCCACACAATTTGGTGATTACTATATAAACGTCTTGTATTGCTCATGCTGCAGCACCAATTCCGTTTACTCATCATGATTCACTAGAGACACTTACTTCCTTCAAGTGACATGTAATGGCTTCTCCGTCACCCTCAATGTGGCCTTTTACACTTGGAATCCAATGTAAATTACTTGAGAGTTTCCACTTCCTTAAGTAAGTGTTGCCTTCCCTTCCATATGAAGGAAAACCAAAACTCAGAAAGGGAAAAAGTGCTCCAACTTAGGTGGTTTTGCCATGTTGCCCAGGCTGGCCTCAAATTCCTGGGCTCAAGCAATCCACCCACCTCGGCCTCCCAAAGCACTGGTATTATAGGCGTGAGACACCGCGTTAGCCAACAAGGCACTTTCACGCAGATCTCACTTCACTCACAAAAAGCCATAAAAAAATGCCACTGCCATCCTCACTTGATTAAAAAAGAGGAGGAGAAGGAAAAAGAAGAGAAGGAGGAGGAGGAGCAGCAGCAGCTAAACAGTTAAAACATCCACCTAGCACATACGACCCACTTTTAACCACCCAACCCCACTGTCTGGCTCCTGGAGACATAAACAAAAATGGTTTCTTCCCTAAAAGAATTCAAAGACCAGATAAGGTGGCAAGGTGAAAAATAAGTAACTGCAGAATGCTAGATAAATATGTGCTCAGCCTGGCCTTCACAAGAGAGGCCAGCAGCTGGTAGAAAGGAGACCTTTTATTCAATCCCTCTACAGGTCCTGCAAGCTCTGCCTTCACAGTACACCTGGAGTCTAACTGTTCACCCTCACCCAAGCCACCATCAGCTCCCACCTAAGAGACCTGCAACAATGAGGTCCGGATTCCACTCCTGCCTCTGCAGTCCACCCTCCAAATAGCAGCCAGAGGGACCCTATTTCAGACTTTTCTTTTTCCTAAGCCCCGCTACTATGCCCATGTGTTCTCATTGTTCAGCCAAGCTGTTGGACACAGGGAGGGGAACATCACACACCAGGGCCTGTTGGGGGGTGGAGGGCAAGGGGAATTCAAACATTAGGACAAATACCTAATGCATGCAGGACTTAAAACCTAGATGATGGGTTGATGGGTGCAGCAAACCACCATGGCATATGTATATCTACATAACAAGCCTGCCTGTTCTGCACATGTATCCCAGAATTTAAACTATTAAAGAAAAAAAAAAAGGGCCAGTTGTGGTGGCTCATGCCTGTAATCCCAGCACTTTGGGAGACCGAAACAGGTTGATCATCTGAGGTCAAGAGTTCAAAACCATCCTGGCCAATATAGTGAAACCCCATCTCTACAAAAATACAAAAATTAGCTGGGCATGGTAGCAGGTGCCTATGATCCCAGCTACTCAGAGGCTGAGGCAGGAAGATCGCTTGAACCTGGGAAGTAGAGGTTGCAGTGAGCTGAGATCATACCATTGCACTCCAGCCTGGGACACAGAGTGAGACTCCATCTCAAAAAAAAAAGAGAGATAAATCAAATCATGTCACTCCCCTGCATAAAGCTCTCCAGCAGCTTTCCATCACACAGAGAAAAAAACCCAAACCCTCCAGCATGGCCTACAAGACCCCATGTCATCCGATTCCTGCCCCTACCTCCAACCTCATTTTCCACCATCCTTCCCTCATCCATCCACTCCTGCCTACCTGGCTTCCTTGCTTTTCATAATTGCACCAAGCTGTTACCTCTCCCTAGAATGCTCTTTCCCAAAATATTTCCACTGTTCACCTCTCACTTCTTCCAGACTCTTCTCAAACATCACCTCATCAGAGTCCATCTGTCACCACCCTAACTAAAGGAACCACAGACATGCCCCACCCATCCCCCAAACGTTCCAGCCCCTTGCCTGCTTTTCTGCCTCATAGAGTTTATTAGTTCACAGTTATAGTTGCTTATTTGTTTACTGCCCTTCTGCCTCATAAGAATGAAAGCTTCGTGGGAGTGGGCACTTGAACCAGAAGAATGCCTGGCACAGCGTAGATCAGTTTCTCGATGTTTTTTTCATTATCATCCTTCTAATGAACCTTTCCAGATTTTTCTTTTTCCTAATCCCCCCCTACTATGAAATGTTAACACTACAGATATACTATATGTCTACAAATACTATATTTATATTTGTGCTTTACACATAAAGAGAGTAAGAGATTTTTTTCACCCCTTAAGGGCCAGTTTTCATGCTCTTCAAAGGGAGGCATATCTTCCCCATGGAAGGAATCGGTGCTTGATAAAAATTTGTTGAATGGATAAAACTCCTGAGGAGAGCAGCAAGCTCTGAAAGACAGACGTTGTTCAAGGTATAAAGTTCAGCTGGGGAAATTCCAAGCCTCCTCCCCACTCAACCCTCCAATCTTTGTAGTGTGAGTACATCCTGTCATGCTGTGTCTGGTGACTATCCGGTATTTTTCTAATGCAGATTTTCAGCTTTAAAACAAAACAAAACCCAGCCAGATGTGGTGGTTCATGCCTGTAATCCCAGCACTTTGGGAGACCAAGGCAGGCAGACCATGAGGTCAGGAGTTTGAGACCAGCCCTTGAAAGTCCCGTCTTAATCTTGTTTTGTATCCCAGCTCCCACTGCTATTTTGGATCCTTAAATTCACTTTTCCTTCACCCTCATCCCCAGGCATGCTTTATAACTCAGATAGGGCCCCCTCCATTCGTACAGTTTATTCTTTCCTTCACCCTATAACCTGCACTGAGTTCCTATGTGAACCAGGTGCTAGAGATGAAAAGATGATGATGATCCAGTCCCTGCCCTCTGGAAGCTTACCAGTGTGTGAGGGTAGACAAACAGGATGTTAAATTCAACATACCAAGCACTCCAGGAGAAGCAACAAAATGCTCTGAAAGGACAACTGCACCGACCCAATGGAACCTCTCCTTGCTCATCCATTCACCCATCACTGACTGACAGAGCACCTGCTGTGTGTGTCGGGCCTGTGCTAGATGCGGTATCACAGCACAGACGAGACCAGCATGGTCCATGGAGATCGCCACACAGGAGAGACTGAAATCTCACTGATAATCACACAAAAAAGTGAGTCCAAATGTGATAAATGAGACCAGTGGAAAGGCTCAAGATTCTATGAAGCACCTGGTAGTTGGAAAGAAATGACATTTAAGGAGAAACCTTAAAGAATAAGTAGACAGTGGTCTGTTGAAGACCAGGTAAAAGGGAGTCCCAGATGCAGGGAACAGAATGACCAAACAGTCACAAATAGGATGTGACCGGCACGCTGGTGAGGACGGAGATGGACCCCTCTACTGAGGCCAATAACGAGACCAGGGATGGCATGAGGAGAGGGAGGCCCAGGCAGGCAAGAGACAATTCATGTTGGCCTTGCTGAGAAATTTGGAGTTGACCTTAACTGAAGACAGAGGAAACAGGGAAGAAATGTGATCCAGGTTGCACGTTTTTGAATATTCTAGTTGGACGTGGAAAACAGCTGGGAGGAGAGTAAGAAATTGTCCCACACATCCATCATCCGATCACGCAATTTAACGTGATCCTGCGGGGTCTTGCACCCATTAGTGCAAATCTTGTGAGACTGTGAAATTCTCAAAGGTAGAGATCACATTTTCCGCCTCTTCTAACCCCATCCCATGGCAGCAGTGCATGGTACGTGGCAGACAATTAGAAAACACTTATGGAGTAATTATTTTATAATAACAAATTTTATGCTTTTATTATGATTAGCCACTCCTTCTCTCTGCCCTCTGAAAGTTCCCCTCCCATCTTCAGTCATCTTCCCATCTTTCCCATCCTCTGGCTGACTTACATACTCTGTTTCGAAAGCCACAGTATCTTTCAGATAACCTCCCACAATCTCCCAGTCACTGCATTGCATGGAAAGCTGGATATCACGCGGGTAACGATCTGAATGGTGAGCCATTGGTCCCCTTGCTGCCTCTAACCCCCCACCTGTCCCTGGTCACCCAGACCCTCAAACGTCCAGTTCTTCAGAGTCTATATCTCCAAAGTGGCACTAGTTAGTTCCTATGCCACTGAAGCAGCCAAGCCAAAATAAACTCAAACTGCACAGTCAGAGCCATTCCTCAGCCAGAATGGGGAACAGGACAGAGCAACGCAGCAAAGTAATTGCCTCCTATTTACCAGGACGTACTTTGTGCTATGAGCCATTTTATCAACTTCATGAGATTTGCAGTCAGAAAACATGAAAACAAAAGAGCAACATGAAGGTCTTTTAACCATTGAGCATCTACATTTGTCAGCATGACTGCTCTATCCATTATTATCATTTCCCCAGTGCACAGCCCAGGAAAACCGTAGTTGCATTAGATCAATAAAAAACTGAATTCTCTTTTAAGACAGAGTCCTGTTGTGTAACTCTTTGGGCAAATGCATAACTTGTCCCATATAAAGAAATCCCATACCTCATTTGGTCATGGTGCATTGTGAAGAGAAACTATTTGCTTCCATTTCCAAGAATTCACCCCCTTTCTCCTTTTATGTAAAGGAACACAAAAGTTGTTGTAAATATGACTTTGCCAGCTCTCACCCCAAAAAATACTAGTGTGGTACTTTGCTTTTGCTATACAGAGTTAGAATAAAGGAATTGGTTTTCAATATGAGAGAATTTAAGAAAGACCTACCTAATATAAGTTTACAAATTTGATATCCATTCAAAGATAAATTAATCCTGGTCTTTCAGTTCATTCTCAAAAGGTATAAAGTAAATACATCCAAATTGCTTTATATGCTAGCTATAAAAAAAATTATGTAGTACCTAATGTAGTACTTTATTTAAAAAAAAAAAATTTTAAATAGTCTGCATAATTATCTCATTTAGATCTCTGCACTGCCTTAGGAGGAAAGCTGCAGCAAGCCTGGAAACACTTTTGGGTCAACAAATTTTTGCCAAGAAGAAGCTGTAAGATGATCTTCTACTATTGAACTTTCCTATCCCTTTCCATAAAACAAATTCCCCTTATAACCCAGAGGTGAGTTCCTGCAAGGTGAAAAGAAATGCTACCAAACACAAATAGCCAACAAATAATTGCCCATGCACCTTGTGCTGGGCACTTCTAGGCTCTGGGACCCAGTTGGCTGGGAGTCAGATGCCTAACGCAAAACATGCTTAAAGTCGCAGAAACTGATAGCTAGATTCACTAAGCAGAAACAGGCAATACATTTCTCGCAGGTCTTCCAACCTATACATTTCAAACTTGGTAACTGTTTTCTATCTGGAGTTGGAGAGAATATTCTAAGTTCCACCATCCCTGTTTCCATGGTCTTGACATTCTATCTCTATGTGAATGAGCCCTGCCTATGTCTGAGGTCCATTCCCTTTGTAGTTACTCAGGTACCAGTCTCTGGGTCTCCCTCCATAAAGGTCACCACCTCCCAAAGAGCTTCTCCAATTCCCTCCCCACTCCACAGCCTTAGATGCTTACCTCTGTGGAAACAATCCTCTCCTTCCAATCTCCAGGGAATAAACTCTTTGGAAGCCCAAAATGTCTTATTTGATCTGGATGTGTCCTCTATCGTTATAATGCCTGGCTCATGGGAGGGATTCAAATGAATAATAACAGTTATCATCATAGTTAAGATGTATTAAATGCTTATTATGTGTTAGGCTATAAGAATTCTTTCACTAAAAATTCATAATAAAACTGTGAGGTTTATTTATTATTTATTATGAATACTTAGTGATGATTGATTATAAAATGATCATAAATTGATTGATTATAAAGTGATGTTGACTGTAAAATGATCACCATCATTTTATAAATGAGAAAAATTGGGCTTAGAAAGGTTCGGCAGCTTGCCCAGGGCCACACACCTGGCAAGTTAAGAAACTAGGTTTTCAGCTTAATCATTCTGCCTCCAGAACCCAGGCTTCCAACTACTCTGCCATACTGACTAAGTGAATTAAGTGAGCATCACCAAGTTATTAAACTAATGAGCCTGACTTTAGTTCCCACCACTCAGGCCAAGGCACTTCCTTCTCTTCGTCAAACCAAGAGCTGGTTTCACTGGAAGAAGGAATTGAGCCTTTAGGACAAAGGTAGAGACAGCCCACGTCTGCTATCCTCAACCAGCTCTTACGCATTAGAAATAATCATCCCCAGGAGAAAGGCTCTCAGGCAAGCTTAATAACAAACGTAATGGTTTTACAATAGCTGCTGCTTCAAAGAGCAAAACAAAAGAAAAATATTCTGGGTGACTAAGTAACATGAATTGCTAGAAGACGAATCTCCATCCATCCCCCTCTGAATTGCAAGATGATGGTGTGTTTTAACGGTAAATGAACACAGCGTTCCCAAAGCCATTAAGTTAATGAATCAAGTAAATCCTCAGTCTTCCCCTTATCCAGATTTTTATCTCCCACTGTCATTACCATCTTGCTCAGAAAATCATTTCTGGGCCTTTCTCCTGCTCCAAAGAGCTGGATTGTCACTTAAAGGCCTGTTAACTAACTGGAATTGCTGTTCTGCAGCTGCAAATAAAATTCACACACAGTCAGATGAGTTTATCATGGGAGCTGATTAATTAGCAGTTACAGAGCCCTGAAAATAGAGTTCCATTTCATTAACATAGACATGTAATGTTTTGGTGCATATCGTTGTGATTTAAACATATTTGCTCCACTGTGGAGAAGATATGGAGGTGTAGGAAAAATGGGAAGTCTATGGGATAATCAGGAGTGAGATCAAATATAAAGGATTTTTTAAATAATATAACATTTAATACTGAGCCAGGTCTTCTCTACCAGAGTCTGTTCTGAACATTTTGTATGATTAATTAGCTCATTTGGCCCTCATGACCATCCTAGGAGATAGGGACTATTATTGTTAGCATTTTACACAGGAGGAAATTGTAAACCAAAAACAAGATTTGAAGGCCCTCCCCAACAACTATCTGAATGGACTTCCTCCTCAGCCAAGGCTCTTTTAAAATGTAACCTGAGAGACTGTTTCAGGCCATCATGGGAAGTGGGTCAAACATGCCTCATTATACCACTCCAGCATTAGCATCAACACAGACTTTAAGTCTGATAAGAAATATCTTACTGGCTGGGCACCATGGCTCATGCCTGTAATCCCAGCACGTTTGGAGGCTGAGGTAGGCAGATCAGCTGAGGTCAGGAGTTCGAGACCAGCCTGGGCAACATGGTGAAATTCCATCTCTACTAAAAATACAAAACTGAGCCATGCGTGGTGGCTCCTGCCTGTAGTCCCAGCTACTCAGGGGGCTGAGGCAGGAGAATCGCTTGAACCCGGGAAGTGGAGGTTGCAGTCAGCCGAGATCTTGCCACTGCACTCCAGCCTGGGAAACAGAGCGAGACTCAGTCTCAAAAAAAAAAAAAAAAAAAAAAAATGTTTTACAACCTATTCTCTCTAAACCCTAGTACTTAAAGGCTTCCTCTCCAAATAAGAACTTGGGTGTCCATAATCCTTCATCTTAACCCAGCCATTACTTTCTGTTGATCCCAGGTCTTTAGAAAAACTCAACTGTCAACCAGAAAATGTTTAAATTTACCTATAGCCTGGAAGCCCCCGACTCTGAGTTGCCCCGCCTTTCTGGACCAAACCAATGTATTTTTTAAATGTATTTGATTGACATATCATGCCTCCCTAAAATGTATAAAACCAGTATGTACCTGAGCTACCTTGGTGCATGTTCTCAGGACCTCCGGAAGGCGGTGTCACAGGCCATGGTCACTCATATTTGGCTCAGAATAAATCTCTTCAAATATTTTACAGAGTTTGGCTATTTTTTGTTGACAAAATGAAGGCACATGGTTATTAAACAATAGAGCCAAGGTTAACACTCAGATAGGCTGGCTCCAGAGCAGTGGTTCTCAACTGGAAAGGCAGGGGGAGTGGGAGGGGAGGCTTAACCTTCCTAGGAATATTTGCAGTGTCTGAAAATATTTTTGATTGCCATGAGTTGGTTGTCATTTCGAGGTGTCACGAACTGGGGGGCATCTAGTGGATTGAGGCCAGAGATGCTGATAAATATCTTACAATGCACAGGTCAGCACCCCACAATAGCAAAGAACTTTCAGTCCCTATATGTTAATAGTATTGAGGTGAAGAAACCCTACTCCAAAGCCTGGTCCTTGCTATTGTGTCCAAAACTTGTGCCCAGAGATCATCTCCCTTCCCTATGTAGCAGCTGTGTTACTTCTTGGCAGGTTACCTCAGCAGCAACAACTACAGAGTTGATATTATTTCACTTGCCTGAAGGCTGAATTTGACCTCTTAAAAGCTCTGTGAGATCTCGGGCTTCCTAGCAAAAGCTATGAAATCTCTAGAAATAATAATTAAACATGTGACATTGGAGCAGAAATAGCAGATCACCAATAGAATAAAAATGAGATTGTAGAAAGTTGTCTGTGTACATGCTGGAATTTAGGACCAGGTAAAAAATATCCTTTCAAAGCACAGGAACAAATCAAAAAGCAGGAGAGCAGAGTGTACAAGAACTCTCTGTACTGTCCATGCAATGCTTCTATAAATCTAAACGATCCTAAAGCTAAAATTTTATTTTTTTTAAAAAAAAAGTAGAGAAAAACTAGTACCTAAAGCGGAAAACATTAACATCAGATCTGGCTTACCTCATACACAAAAATATACTTCAGATGGATGACGGAGCTAAATGCAAACAATGTGATAGCAACAAAAACTATAGAAGTTTCAAAAGCAAATATAAAAGTAAATCTTTACAATCTTCACTTGAGGTAGTCCTTTCTCAATGAGACACAAAAACCACTGCAAAAAAGACTGACAGGTTTGAGACTATCTATGTGGCAATATAATTGCACATTGGAGCGGCAAAGAGGATCAGTTCAGTAAAGAAGTTACCAGAGTTGTTTTTGCAGCTTTTCTCTGGGAGATAATCCAGAGCCAAAGCTTTGAATCTCGAGTTACAGAAGTCAAAGTGAAAGGCCCTTGGGGGTACACCCATTTGGCATTCCTCTCTAATTAGCTTTAGAATTAACAGGGAAATTTCCCTTCCTTCTCTCTGTTCCTAGTGTCCCCAGTTAAAGGACATCTCTGGCAAGCTGATGGATGTTATTGGGACATAGGTGTGACCCTAAAGCCTAATTCTGGGTTTGGCTAGAACAATGGGCTCTTTTCTTATTATTTTAATGTCTGAACTGACATGGGTGACATTTCCTCCAGCAGCGGGGGCAGGTGGTAATGACGATTGTAGGCCAAGTGACTGCTGATTCCTACACACCAGGATTACCCCAAAATGGCGGCACTACATGATTCCCTCCAGTACCCCAAGAGACAGAGCTAGAGAAAATGTTCAGCTCCAAATCAAAACTCTGAAATTAACTTCCCCTGAGATGTGCAGAGTTTTATGCTCAAACTTACAAAAAATAGCCGGGCGCGGTGGCTCATGCCTGTAATCCCAGCACTTTGGGAGGCCGAGGCGGGTGGATCACGAGGTCAAGAGATCAAGACCATCCTGGTCAACATGGTGAAACCCCGTCTCTACTAAAAATACAAAAAATTAGCTGGGCATGGTAGTGCGTGCCTGTAATCGCAGCTACTCAGGAGGCTGAGGCAGGAGAATTGCCTGAATCCAGGAGGTGAAGGTTGCAGTGAGCTGAAATCGCGCCATTGCACTCCAGCCTGGGCAACAAGAGCGAAACTCCGTCTCAAAAAAAACTTCCAAAAAATATTAAAACTCCAAGATGACCATTTTTTTCAGCATGAACTTGTGCGCTCATATATATATATATATGCAAACCATGATTCAGCAATGAACTTGTGTTCTTATCTCCAACAAGGAATGTATCTAAATAGTCATGTCCTTAAGGATGTAAGTTTTTAGCAGAGTCAGGAACCTAGGAAAGAACTATACAGAGCGGTAGACAGGCCTCAGCCACCCCTTCCACCCCTTTGATGGTATATCCATACATTTGCATTGTCCTATTATCTTTTCTTAGAGAATCAAAGGATCTTTCTAAGATCTCGGAGAAAGAGTAACAAATTGCATGTAAGATATCATATCAGAGTCAGTCTGGAATGGGAAAAATCAGATGTGAGTCCCTGCTGGACTGTGGAGCCTTAGAGAGATCACTTGATCTCTTTGAGTTTCAATTTCCTTAGCAGTAAAATGGATTCAATTCATTCATTTACCAAATATTTAATAAATTCCCATTATGTGTTTATTCTACTATTTCTACTAACCTTACAAATTTAATGAAAGAATTACAAGAAATGACAAATTAAAATGTGTTACAAAGTGTAAGTCATAAAAATAATTCATAAGTTATTGTTAAAAATAAAGGTTTCTTCGTTATTAAATAAGACTGAAGCCCAAAACAAAATAAGAACTTTTGCCAGACTGTAGAACAACTGAAAGGAGGAATCGCTATTGCAGTTCAAAAAGTGCCCAAAAGCTGGCTTTTAGGGACCACACCCAAGACTATAGATTGCTGAGAGCCAGAGAAAACAAATATTTACTACAGGTTGAGCCCAAAGACCTCCACTGAGAGCCTAAGACCACCCAGAGCTGAAGCAGTGAATGCATCTGATTCCCACTGGGCCTTTGGAGAAAGTGGGACTCTAGGAACTCGGAGACCAGAAGAGGCCCCAGGAAGGCATCACCAGGGACCGTCCAGTCAGCTCCTCACCCCATCCCAGGCCTGGCCTCATGGAATCCTGAAGATGGAACACCACCCGCTCCACAAGCTAACAGTGCAACAACTCCAAACACCCTGCATGACCCCCAGAGTCCACCAAAGTCCACCTCTCTCTCAAAGAGCTTCTTATACTGCTGCTTTTCTGTTCCAAGGAGTATTATGTATAAGGACAGCAATATGATTTTAAAAACAGTAACAAAAACAAAAAGAAGCCAGTTCTGTCCAAAAACCCATTGTTAATAACAGGGATAAAATGTCAGCAGAATGCTACCCTCAGAAGGGTTTGGGAAAAAATCAAAGCAGAACCGGGGCATACAAATCAAATAACAGACATTGCATTTCAGGAGGCCGAGGCAGGTGGATCACCTGGGGTCAGGGGTTCGAGACCAGCCTGGCCAACATGGCAAAACCCTGTCTCTACTAAAAATACAAAAATTAGCCAGGTGTAGTGGCGTGAATCTGTAATCCCAGCTACTCTCAAGGGTGAGGCACGAGAATTGCTTGGACCCAGGAGGTCGAGGTTGCAGCGAGCCGAGATCATGCCACTGCACTCCAGCCTGGAAAACAGAGCAAAACTCCATCTCAAAAAAGAAAGAAAAGAAAAGAAAGGAAAAGAAATAAAGGACACAATGTGAAGGTCTTAAATGACAAGAAAATACAGTAATACAATAATTAAACCCATCAAGGCATCAAGAAAGAAAAGTGACACTGTTTGCCAATTAATACACAGGTCAGGTTCAGTGTGTAAAAAGATTCTTTAAAAAAATAGAAAAAATGTTTAGCTCCACATCAAAACTCTGAAATTAACTTTTATTAAGAGTTTTTAATAAAACTATTAATATCCAAAGACAAGATTGAGATTGAGAATAGGAACACAATAAACAAAAAGTAATAGCCATAATCCCCCAGCCCAGAATTCTCCTAAGTGCACCATATTTACTGTGTAATATTTTCATGCTGGTGTCACTGCAATAAAGTTTATGACTTGCTAAATAGAGACCACAGTCTATGACTCCAGGGTTTAAAGCACATTATTTTATCATCCATAGAGATTCTAAACCACTTCCTGACCCCACTCTATCCCACCCCACCCTGAAAATAACAAAAGGTTAAAAAAATGTCCCTTTTGGAAATGAAGCCGCATCTTTACTAAAGCACTGGAAATCTCTCCAAGTCACTGACATTTTTATATTTCTAGACCGTGACAAAAGTCTCACCTACTTTAATTCTAATGTCATTTCAATATGCCTTAAACATCTTGATTATATCTTTAATGTGCCATTTACTTTGCAATAATCCACTGTACAAAAGCCTGCTGCCTCTCAGACAGAAGATAAGTACATAATAAATCAGCTTGCAATGATTATTTTTTCCCAGCTCATACTCACAGCGAGCTCTTAACATTTCATTTTATTTTATCATTTCCAATTCAGCCTCCGTTCTCCCCCTCCTCATTGTGCTACTGTCTCCTGTCCATCCTGCCCACCCCTTTGGCATGGCTTCCGCCCCAGGGTTTACCACTCCAATCGGCCCTGCTGCTGCCATCCAGGGAAGGAAGAGCGGTCAAGCGTCTTGGAGAAAGAGCATCTTTCTGGAGAAAGACTCTTATTCGCTGGGGTAGAGGAAGGCAGCTAAGGCCTATTTGCATATGCTTTTATTCCATTTCCACACCCTGCACGCTAACCCTCTCTGGAAAGTCCCTTCTAGATCCCTCGGCACAGCGAGGGAGGAAGAGGCTGGGCCGGAATGGAAGGTTCCAGCCTGGCAGTGTCAGCTTCTCTCCAGGGGGCAGGGCTGAGGGGGAAGCTTCCACCTCTCCCTTCATGACCACAGGGTCTGGTCCTCCGGGTAGGGGTCCCTCTTGCAGCACGTATCGGGACAGGCTGCTAATTTGGCCTGCGCGCTCTAGAGCGTTCTGTGCAGGATGCGCCTGCTCCCCTGCAACCTCCCCCGAGGAAGTTCTGGTCAGGCGCTGGGTCCCCAGGCTTCCTGTCTGTACTCTCCGCAGCCTCGCGGGGAAATCCCAAGAGCTTTATCGGCTGCCCAATGAGCCTGTTGACTTTTCAAGTGCGCACAGACTGAGTTTCAGCCAAAACCTCAATTTAAACGTTAACTAAAAATAAATAAATAACATGCGTGCATGCATTTAAAAAGAGAGAATCTGCCTTTGGGGTGAAGATCAGGCAGAAAGCTCCCTTTTTTCATTGCTGCAGATACACGAGGCCTGGATTTGCTCAGGCTTTGAACAAAGGGATTCTTTGAACTGTAAACTGACTGCTTGAAGTGAGCAACGACCTGGCAGGCGGAACACTCAGAAATCTTCCCAAGCACATTTTCTCTGGAAATGTGAACATTCAAGGCAGTCCTGTGTGTCGACTAAAGAGAACAGTCATAGCTGAATTTTAATGGGCACCTACTAGGTACCAGGCACTCTGCTAAACGTATCACATGCATCATCTTCCCTAATCCCACAGCAATCATAGCAGGTAGCCAGAATTATTATCTCCATTTTATGATCCCCATTTTACTGATAGGAGAATTTTATCTTTGGTGAGGTTAGGGGCACTTGCCTAAGGCCACACAGTTAGTAAATGTTTCCATGGGTGCCCTTAGCTGCTCCTTTTCCCAAACTGGAAAGAACTTACAAGGCCCTTGGAATGTGCAACTGCAAATTCAAATTCCCAGTCAAGAAAAATATAGCTTCCTTTCCTTTGTCATGTGCTCATGGACGGAAAAAGGCCAGTTCAAAGAATTTTGCTTCCAGGCAGATGTAGTGACTTTCCTCACCTCCCCTGAAGGTATTTGTTGCTGATCTTGCTGGGCTCCCAAAAGGTTTGTTTGAACTTCTATTACAGATAAAGTTTTTAAAAAGCAAATATTTATTGAGCACTTATACACCAGACACTGTTCATACAAACATGTTCTTATTTAATCCTCCTAAGAACCCTAAAAAGCAGATATTCTTATTAACCTTAGATTAGAAACAAGAAAACCAAGGTTCCAAGAGAGTCAAAACTTGCCAGAGTTCACATAGCTAGAAAATATCAGAGCCAGGATTTGAAGTGAGGTTTGCTGTCCCCAAATCTCTGAACCTCCTACACTGCATCACTCTGCCTCTCAAGGGGTCCACATCAAAACTATTTCCTTGTGTGAGATTCTCTTCCATTAGAAGGGTGCTCCTTGGGGGTGTGGGGTGGACCCAGGCATCTGTGTGGGCTCTGAGCATACCTTCAGGCACTACAGCATCTGCTGAAAATGGGGGTGGATGGATGGAAGGGAGGGAGGAAGCATAAGGGTGACCGGAAGAGTTAAGGGCACTCTTAACCCATCCCACATTGTATTAAGGAATAAGCGACCTATTTGTGAAGTTTTTATAAAAGGTTAAAAGCTGCATAATGGCAGTTAGTGACAATTCTGTTTAAAGAAATCCAAAATAATTTGGATCCATTAACTGGGGCTAGACTCAAATGGAATAAGCAGAAGGAACTCGGGCCTGGCTGGTTTCTGCTAACAAGTTCATTATCCCATTCCAGTCAGTTAAATCAACTCCGGCATTCCTAAGGGCTCCTTTATGACTCCTGGGGGTCATCAGTATAGTTTTCCAGAAAAAGGAAAGCGGATGCTTGAAGCCAGAATTTAAATAGCTATATACTGCCAGCTGTAAGCACCTCAATCCGCTGCCTTTTGCCTCAGGAGGAATAGACTCTAAAGTCTTGAGGCAAGCTTTCAGGGATGATATATGAATTCAGCCTCATCCTTTCATAACCAAAATGTGTATCATTTTTGTTTATTTTGTTGGGGGGTAGGGTGGCGGAGAGTTTAAACATCGTTTACAGAACTTATATTACATGCCAGGTAAAGTGCTACATTCTTTACCACCATTACCTCATGTAATGCTTATAAGATGGGTATTTGTCACCATTTGACAGACAAAAATCCAGAAGACAGACACCCAGGGAAATTAAATAAATTCCTAGAGTTAAAAGTTAGTAAAGAACGCCTGGCACAGTGGCTCATGCCTGTCTGTAATCCCAGCACTTTGGGAGGCCAAGGCAGGTGGATCACCTGAGGTCAAGAGTTTGAGGCCACCCTGGCCAACATGGTAAAACCCCCATCTCTAGTAGAAGTACAAAAATTAACTGGGCATGGTGGCGGGTATCTATAATCCCAACTACTTGAGGCAGGAGAATCACTTGAACCCAGAAGGGGGAGGTTGCAGTGAGCCGAGATCGTGCCTTTGCACTCCAGGCTGGGTAACAAGAGCGAGACTCGGTCTAAAAAAAAAAAAAAAGTTAGTAAAGAGATGCCGGAAGGAGAGGAATTGTGGAAGGAGTGTGAATCTTCTTTGGTGTCTTACCCAGTTTGGAGTTTCAGTCCAAGTAAATGTTATGCTACATTTCTTATAGGTACTCATAAATGCAAAAATTAATTGAATTACTGGGTGGGAGCTGTTGTCTACTCTTACTTAGGAAGCAATCTTCAATGTTGTTATGAAGACTTTTTGAGGCCTGCATTGTTTTTACTTTAATTCCAGGCAGCATCACCCTTCCTTGGAATGCCACACTCCCTCTCCATCTCCACCACAGAATTTGACATTTCAAAATGCACCCATACAGGGTGTCCTTAATTCTGCACAGTAATACTACACCATTTATATAAGGGCCATGAGCATCTGTACATTTTGGTATCCATGAGAGGATCCTGCAACAATCCCCCTCAGATACCAGGGGACTACTGTACTGTGTTCACTGAAACTTGCATGTGTCAGAACCATGTCCTCAATTTGCATAATTGCATGGTGATGTTGATATATGAGCTAAAGCTGATAAATCTATTCAATGTTATGATGTTATCTTGGGGAAGCATTAAACATTCATTCACTTTAATTTTGTGTTTTTCTTTTGAATTTTGGAGCCAATCAAGTTTTTTTCATGAGCCCTGAAAAAGGACATATGCAGTGTCTAGAGTCCCTTATGTTTTACCTGGTCCCATGTTTAAGAGATGATTTTGCTCCATGGTTTACGTTGCACATACAAGGGACTTAAGAATCTTGCTGTTGTTCACCTTAAACGTCACAGTGTGGGTTCAAAAGTACAAAAATATAGACTGGAAAGATGACCCTCAAGTATGCCCTGAGTACTATGGGGAAGTCTCCACCTGAATTATTTGGCCCTTAGACTCTCTGATTTGGTAGTAGGAAATTGTGACATATACAACTATGAAAAATACTGCCAAGTGTCATGACAATGTTTGTGTTTCCAGCCCACTCGGTAGCTGAGATATTTGGGGTTCTTAAACGTAGGAAATCCCCCAAATAGACAGCTGCTGTTGTGCTAAGGATTACAGCTGGCACCTTGATCGGCTGGCTTGCAGTTCAGATGGGGCTCAGACTCGGGATTCAGCTCTCCCTTGTCTCTGCAGGTTCCAGTGAGCCTGCTGGACTTCCTCTATCCAAAAAATAAATCTTATGTAACCAAATGCCCTTTGGCCCCTGAAGGTGCTGCATACCAAGCATAATAATCATTAGACACCCTCCTGGCTGCCACGGCCCACACTTTCTCCCTCTTTTCATCAGAGCACAAGCCTATCTGGCAGAGACACCTTATACAATGTTTTTGAATTTTCATTTGTGCAGAACTTGTCTCTCTGACCAGTTTAAATACCTGTAAAGGCAACAAGAAATCATCAGAAATCTAGGCTTTAGACTCTAGCTGAGAAAAACTAACTTAACCTCTCTAAGCCATTATTCTAATAAAATCAGAAGTAGCATATATCTGACAGGGTTGCATTAAAGATTACATTTATTTTACAAGCCAGTAAAGTGCCAAACGTAATGCATGATCCATAGCAGGCCCAGGAAATGACAGAGCAAAGAGATCAGCTACTAAATATCTTTGTTGTATTTTTCATGTGGCCCTTCCCCAAGCTGGACATCCAGAGCACTATCTACAGCATCGTGCCAGGGAAAGAGATCACGTTACCCTGCCAATATCAATATGCAGAAAAACAATAATGATACCAGTCGTGTTCCAGCATCCTGAGAGTCTGCTTCTGAAACTGAAAATGTCAAAATGGGACATACCTGCATAGCTAGAGGTGGAAACAAAGGAACTGGGCCTAAAAGAGAAGCATAGCATCCTCTCCTTCAGAAGCACACAAGAGCTGGAGAACTGATGATGGCACACAGGAGCACCAATGCAGACTGCCATACCTGGGAGGCGAACAGAGGAAAGACAGGTGTGACTTACCCAAGGGAACACATCCTGACCCAGCAAACTAAGGAAGTCATTGATAATGTGGGCAAAGATTTAGCCAAACAATGTTCCTGAGTAAAGCTGTTTTAATACCAAACTATTAGCAACAAATTTAATTGTCCAAAACAGGGAATTGGTTAAATTATGGCACATCTACAAAATAAGCATATTTACTCTATTTTAAATGATGATGCTAAATAATACTTAACTCTTTGTAAACTTCTAGCTGTCTTTTAAAAGGGAAAATAATGCTATAAAATGCTTGTTGTTGTCATCTAATATCTGTGAGAAAAGCAAAACAGCACACCAAAAAGATAAGAGGAAGATGAGACCATGTGAGATCTTTCTTACCTTTTCTCATCTGTGCTTTCTACATTTAAAAAAAGTTAAGGCCAGGCGTGGTGGCTCACGCCTGTAATCCCAGCACTTTGGGAGGCCAAGGCAGGCGGATCACTCAAAGTCAGGAGTTCGAGACCAGCCTGGCCAACGTGGCAAAACCCCATCTCTACTAAAAATACAAAAATTAACCAGGCTTGGTGGTGGGCACCTGTAGTCTCAGGTACTCGGGAGGCTGAGGCAGGAGAATCACTTGAACCCAGTAGGCAGAGGTTGCAGTGAGCTGAGATTGTGCCACGGCACTCCACACTCCAGCCTGGGCAACAGAGCAAGACTCCATCTCAAAACAAAAAAAAAGTAATCATATTAAACTTTTATAAAAAGGGGGAAATTGTTAGTTTGAAAGATAAAGGAAGAAAGAGAGGTAGGAGGAAATATAAGGGAAGGAAAGGAGATCAGAAAGCAGGGATTCATAGACATCTTCCCACCAACCTGCTTTCCCCTCTACAAACCTTTCTACTCTGCCTCTTCGAAACCTCTCGGGGAGGAAAAATGATGCTAGCCATACTGCTAGTAAAATATTACAGACAAAAGACTAGGAACTAGGAACACAGATCCAATGCACCAACAGGTAGTAAATATTTATAAAGCAGAGATAAGTGCAATTTAAGAGTAATTTTCAGCAAAAAGTGGTTGTCTTTCTCATGCATTCCTAAAAGCATGGAAGTATTAAGAAACTACCCAAAAGCTTTCAACCAAGTAGAATGATCTAGAGCAATATGGGAACATCATCTTCTTTCAAGGGAAAATACAGTTTAGAGCAAATAGTATTAGGGAAATGATTATGCAGAGAAGAACGACAGGTAGTTTCCAGCCTGAGTCTGGTAAAAACCATGGGACAGTGTTGTGAGCAGAGGTTTGGAGGGTGCAGACTGCTCGGCCACAATCCCTTCACTTCTGCTTACCAAATGAGCCACTTACTTGGTCTCTGTCTGCCTCTGTTGCCTCAACCTGTGGATAGAAAAAATATTGGTACCGCATATGGCTTCTATTATGATTAAATGAGTTGGTGCAGGTAAAATGTTTGGAGTCATTCTGACGTGTATGAGGTACTCCATAAATAAACAGTTGATTATTCCAGTGGACAGTTATTATGTGCTGGCTGCCTAGCTTCCATTTCCCTTCCTAATGCCATCCCAGATTCAACCCCCAGGCCACAAACCAGTATGAGTCTGTGGCCTGATAGAACCAAGTTGCATAGCAGGAGGTGAGCAGAGAGCGAGTGAGCCAAGTTTCATCTGTATTTACAGCTGCTCCCCATTGCTCCTGTTACCACCTAAGCATCACCTCCTGTCAGATCAGCAGTGATATTAAAGTCTCATAGAAGCACCAACCCTACTGTGAACTGCACATGGGGGGGATCTAGGTTGTGTGCTCCTTATGAGAATCTAATGCCTGATGATCTGTCACTGTCTCCCGTCACCCCCAGATGGGACCATCTAGTTGCAGGAAAACAAACTCAGGGCTCCCACTGATTCTACATTATGGTGAGTTGTAGAATTATTTCATTATATACTACAATGTAATAACAGAAATAAAGTACCCAATAAATGTAATGCATTTGAATCACCCAGAAACCATCCCCCTGCCCCAGTCCATGGAAAAATTGTCTCCCACAAAGCCAGTCCCTGGTGCCAAAAAGGTTAAGGACCACTGGCTTAAACCATTCTTCTGAACAGTGATGATTGTTTCAGAAAAGGATCCATGACCCAATTCAGGCCAATAAGACAGAAACAATCAGAGGCTTGTGAATAGTCTCCAGAAGACACCCTCTCTCTTCCCCTGGAAAGTGCTGAATATGAAGATGGGGCCTCACCAGGATTAAGCCTGCAATCCAAGCATCTCGGGGGCTGAGACAAGAGGGATGCCTGAGCCCAGGGGTTTGAGTCCTGCCTGGGCAACATAGCAAGACCTTGTCTTTAAATAATTTGTTTTAAAGAAAGAAGAATATAGAGCCTGCAGCTACCACAGCCGATTGGCTACCATAAGTGAGAGTCTGGAGCTGCCAGAGAGCCCCAGGTAAGAGTTGAAAATAAAGCCAATACTAAAGAAAGGTCTTGTTGATATCACTGGAGTCCCTTGATCTGGCCTCACTTGAGGCCAGATCTCCTGCTAAACATTTCAGCTATAAAGCAACAATCTGCCATTTAAGCCAGTTAAGTTTGGTCTTTTGTAATTTGCACATAAGGATCCCTAATTGATCCACTTTTCTGATGAATAATCCTTTGCATTTCTTTCTCTGGAAACTGACTACATTTCAGGCATTCTCTACATCAATGGAATTTTATCAAGTCTTGAGTCTCACACTCCCTTTGATTTTCTCTGAAGAAAATGGAAGCAAATTAACCTTCAGCTGCTCTCACTGTTTCCTATTTCAACTATTGCAAACCCCCACCCCAATTTCTAAGGTAACCTGCAAAACCAACCCCATGGCATGAAAAATGGTCCAAGCGTTTGGAATAAGAAGAACGTAAAAACTAAGTAAAATGCATAAAACTCTGTGGTCTGTATGTGTATGCGTGTGCGTGTGTTTTTATCCAGTAACTACCCAGGAAGGGAAGGCAAGAAATATGATTTGCAATAATATACTTACCCATTTTGATGAAACTCCACTACAAAATAAATGTTTCTGGGACTTTCTGATGAGCTACCAGAATGATGGGGCACTTTAATCCCACAGCTTTCAATCACCCCAAAACTTCCGCCAATGTCTCACATCTGACAGATACCAATACGCACTTGTGGAATTGTCCATCATTTGTGCTGTGCCTGCTCAACCACAGCTGCAACTATTTATTGAGCACCCACTATCCACCAGGCACTTTGCTAGGCAGTTCACAACTATTCTCCTAGATAATTTACCTCAAAGCACATCTGCATGGTAAGTACTGAACTTCCATTCCTATTAATAGAGGAGGAAACAGGGTCAGGTAACTTGCTCAAGGCCAGACAGGTAGAAAACGATGGTGCTAAGATTAGAGCCCTGGCCTAATATGTAAAAGACACATTGACAGTGAATCACACATCACATGAGTGTCAGTAGATGAGCAAAAACGACCATGCGGTTACAAGATGCAAAGGTCAAAAGCAAAGATATTTAAGAGGTGGGAGGCAGCGTGATGTAGAGGGAAAAAACAGGAGCTCACACAGATCTGCTGTGACCAAGCTACATGACCTTAAATGAGACAAAGAATTCATTCAAGCGTTTGTTCACCAAATATTCATCAAGGGTCTACTATGTGAGTCATACTCAGGAAACAGCATTGAACAAAATAAACATGGTCCCTTTTCTCATGGACTTTGCACTCCCATGAAGATCACAGAAATGGAAAGACCCTTTGGGATCACCCTGTCCAGTTCTCCCATTGACAGATAGAAAGACAGAGACCCAGACAGAGGGAGGGATGTGCCCAAAGTTATACACACGACACGTTGGTTAGTGGCAGAGCTGGACTAAAGCCCAACTCTTCATATGGCCCACTACAACACTTCATAAACGGGAAGAAGGTTAACTGCCTTTCCCTAGCTCCATAGGACTCCCATGATAACTGAGGTGGAGTCTTTGAAATAAGTAGGGAAGACCTACTATCAATATTACGAATAAAGATGTTTATGACAGCTCTGTCAGAAGGGGTGTGCACTTGCACACATAGAGACATTGGAAACAACCCTAAATGTGCTCTAAGTGAGGGGCTGTAATCCCAGCACTTTGGGAAGCCAAGGTGGGCAGACCACAAGGTCAAGAGATTGAGACTATCCTGGCCAACATGGTAAAATCCCGTCTCTACTAAAAACACAAAAACTAACTGGGCACGGTGGTGCATGCCTGTAGTCCCAGTCATTCAGGATGCTGAGGCAGGAGAATTGCTTGAACCCAGGAGGTAGAGGTTGCAGTGAGCTGAGATCATGCCACTGCATTCCAGCCTAGCCACGGAGCGAGATTCCATCTCAAAAAAAAAAAAAAAGTAAACTATGATACATCAATATAGTGGATGCTTTTGCTACTAAAAAATAATAATAACAAATGTTAGACTTACTGGCTTGGCCTGCAGAATGGCCATGGTGTTCTGTTAAGCTTGGGGGAAAGCAAGTTGTAGGCCAATGAATATAACATAATCCTATTTCTTGTTTGTTTCTTGATTTTAAGAATAAAATGTAGATGTGTTTGTTTCATATACTCATTTTTGAACATAGAGAGAGGTATGAAAAGACATACAACACTGGTTTTTTGAGGGAATAGGATTAGAAGATCAAAGGTCAATTATTAACTTATTTATGTACAAATTTTATCCCAGCACTTTGGGAGGTTAACGTGGACAGATCACCTGAGGAGTTCGAGACCAGCCTGGCTAACACAGTGAAACCCTGTCTCTACTAAAAATAAAAAATTAGCCAGGCACAGTGGCAGGTGTCTGTAATCCCAGCTGCTCGGGAAACTAAGGAGAATCACTCGAACCTCGGAGGCAGAGGTTACAGTGAGCTGAGATCACACCACTGCACTGCAGCCTGGGCATCAGAGTGGGACTCCATCTCAAAAAATAAAAATAATTTTTAAAAATTAAATTAATTCTATTGCTGGGAGCACTGGCTCATGCCTGTAATCCCAACACTTTGGGCGGTTGAGGCAGAAAGATTTGAGCCCAGGAGTCTGAGACCAGGCTGGGCACATGGAGAGACCTCTTCTCTATGGTGGTAGGCACCTACAGGTAGTCCCGGCGGTAGTCCCAGCTACAGAGAAGGCCACGGCAAAAGAGATCGCTTGAGCTGGAGAGATCGGGGCTACAGTAAGCCATGATCAGACCACCGCACTCCAGCATGGGTGACAGAGAAATACCCTGTCTGAAAAATAAATATAAGAATAATTCTTTTTAAGTGGTTTGTCCAAGGTCACACTGGCAGGTGGAAGAATCCACAGCATGGATAAAGCACAGACAGCCTGATCACGGAGCCATGATCCCAGCTATCAAACTGTAACTCAAGTTCCACTCAGTCCAGGGGAATTTCTAAAGCAAGTAAAATCCTAGAAAACCACTAATACATGACTATAGTCAACATTCTTCACTTTTATTTTAACATGAACATGCACGGAGCATGGAGAGAATCAGGAGCCTGCTCCAGGCTAATGATGCATAGAGATTTAAGTAATTCACTCAAGGTCACACTGCAGTGCATCACGAAGCCAAGATTTGAATCCAGATTTTCTTCCTTCCTGAGCTTATCCTCAAGCACATACTATACCACCTGTACTTCAATCAGAATGAAGGAAAAATAAATAGGAGGCTCTTATGCATATATAGACCATGGGACTTCCAGGAGTTTCTCTTTTCTTCTTCTTTTTTAAAATTTTACTTTAAGTTTCAGGATTCAAGCGCAGAATGTGTAGGTTTGTTACGTAAGTATACATGTGCCATGATGGTTTGCTGCACCTGTCAACCCATTATCTAGGTTTTAAGCCTTGCATGCATTAGCTATTTGTCCTAATGCTCTCCCTCCCCTCACGCCCCACCCCCCACCCCCCAATTGGCCCCGGCGTGTGATGTTCCCCTCCCTGTGTCCATGTGTTTCTCATTGTTCAACTCCCACTTATGAGTGAGAGCATGCAGCATTTAGTTTTCTGTTCTGACTTCCAGGAGTTTCATTGTCCCCAAGGACTCACAACCGCCACCAAGGCGGCCACCTCCTCTGGAAAGTCTTGATTTAAAAATTCTTTCAACAGGAAGTGTTGTCAGCTCAGATAGTACCTTGATCAATGCAGTGGCTGGAAGCTTTTGCAGCCACATCAAGAGAGCGCAAGATAATATCATTGTCAGGCTTGAAATATTATCTAAGAGGTAGCTGATGGTCATCCTCCAAGCTACTAATGTGGTCATCGGCATGTCTCAGTGACGAACAGTGTCAACCTACATTAGGCCCCTGAGACCCATTTACTGTTGCTTTCCACATATCCTATTAGAACACTGTAAATTATAGTTCCATCTCTAGTGATGTATCCTTCTGGGGCAAGGGGTGGGTGACATTTAACATGCTATTAACTTACAGCAGGCTTCTAAGTCTCTTGGTGCTGCCTGTTTGCACTTGTGAAATAAAAATGAGGAATTAAGTCTACATGGCCAGGCACGGTGACTCACGCCTGTAATCCCAGCACTTTGGGAGGCCAAGGTGGGAGGACTGCTTGAGACCAACCTCAGCAACATAGGGAGATGCTGTATCTACCAAAAAAATTAAAAATTAATCAGGCTTGGTGGTGTGCACCTATAGTCCCAGCTAGGGATGCTGAGGCAAGAGGATCACCTGAGCCCAGGAGGTTTAGCCTGCAGTGAGCTGTGATCACACCACTGCACTCCAGACTGGGTGATGGAATGACATCCTGTCTCAAAAGAAAAAAAAAAAAAAAAAAGGCTACATGTATTCATGGGTTGTTGCCTATGTTCGGGAAACACGTGTTGAGATTACATTAGTTTCTGACAGTTACATGACATCTTCGTGGGTGTCGGTAGAGTTGGCATTTGGGACAAGGGCTGTGAATTCATGCTCTGTTCCTTTCTGAGCACTGACCCTGGCTAGTCCCAGGGCCTGGGACCCACTGTCCTTTGTGCTGCTTCGTTTCTCCCTCCATCCGGTGCAGGAGGCAGGTTAAGCCTGCGCTGAGGCTCCCAGGAACGCAGGGATGCCAAAAAGGAATGTTGCAAAAGCAGTAAGGACTTCAACACAAATACCAAGGTGGTTTCCTGTGGGGAAGCAACTGATTTGTTTAAATTTCCTTAGACTACATTTATGATGTTTGCTTCTGGGAGGAAGTACCATAATCTTTCCATATTGATAACCTCCCAATCTGACCCTGTTCTGAAAATGCAGAAGATGTTGACCTCCTCCCTCCAACCCTTTGTTTGAAAAAAATTCTAAAAACCCCCATGCTCCATTTTTTAAAAAAGAGCTGTTGCCCGGAGCTACCTCGCAAGGGTCCACATTTACATATAAGGGGATAAAGATCACTTACCATGAGGGCAAAGAAGTATATGCAAGAGTGCTAATATTCCAGCATTTTCACGAGTTCAAAATGGGAGAGATAATCTAAATGTCCGTTAACACCGTTGTCATTAAATCAATCACAGCACATCCATTCTGTACAACACTAAAGTGAATGCGATAGATCTGCATGCACAAAAATGAAACATTCTCCAGAAACCATTTCTAAATTTAAAAAAGCAAGACGCAGAGCAACGTATAGTAGGCTCTCATTTGGGTTTTTTCAAAGTAATCTATATTCACGTATGCTGATTTATACATGGAATTTTTCTGGAAGGATAAACAAGAAACTGTTTCCAGCAGTTGCCCCTGGGGCTTAGATTAGGCAGCTTGAACAAAGGGGAATGAAACTTTATTTTCATTCTATACACTCTTGTACTGTTTAATTTTTTTCATCATTCATGTGAAGAATTTCTATAAAAATAAACAAAAGGGCTACATTTATGTACCATGTTGTTATCAATATTAATAATAGAAAATAACGAAAGATCATACTCTGTCAATACCAATTAGAAAGTATGCATTAATTTAAAACACTGATGGGGCATTTATTATGTGCAAAATTACATGCTGCATACACTAGCCATGCCAGAGACCTGGCTCCTTCCTTTGGGAGGGCACAGAAGTTACCATCTTCAGCTCTGGAGGGAAGCAGAGTAGATTCAAGGTGTGCCAAGGATCCATCACTTCCTTACAGGGTGACTGCAGGAAAATCAGATCACCTCTGTTTCTTTATCCTCAAAATAAGGGTATTCAAAGAGCCTACTCTTCCCCCACCCCCCATAGAGCTATTATGAAGAATAAAAGAGATAAAGCAGGTGAAATGCTCATCCCTGGTTCTTAGTAAATGGGAACAAGTATGACAAGTGTGGGGCATTGTTATAACAGGTATTGTCCTCTATTTAAATCCTGCTTGCTTTCTCAAAATCAGGAACCTCTTCATTTTTGATAACTCACCATTCCTCCCTATGTAAACATGCTATCTGAACTCAGGAACAAAATAGATTCAGAGAATTAAGATGCTTAGAAGAGAAATCTGAGCTAAGCCTTGAAAGATAAGTAGAACTTCAGTAGGCAGAGCGGGGAAAAGAAGAGAAAACAGGACTTCCTTGATGAGGAAGCAATATGAATTAAGAGAATGCAGCAATAAATATGTCAGAGGAATGGCCAAGAACCCGGAAAGGGTACCTTCATCATGGGAAACCAGTGGGTCAATCTGGGTAAAGTTTCAAATGCTATAATGAGGAGCTTCCAGAACAAAGTAGATGCTGAAGGTTGAGGAACAATGAAATTTCTTTTTTTATTATTTATTTATTTATTTATTTTTTGAGACGGAGTTTCGCTCTTGTTACCCAGGCTGGAGTGCAATGGCGCGATCTCGGCTCACCGCAACCTCCACCTCCTGGGTTCAGGCAATTCTCCTGCCTCAGCCTCCTGAGTAGCTGGGACTACAGGCACGCGCCACCACGCCCAGCTAATTTTTTGTATTTTTAGTAGAGACGGGGTTTCACCATGTTGACCAGGATGGTCTCGATCTCTTGACCTCGTGATCCACCCGCCTCAGCCTCCCAAAGTGCTGGGATTACAGGCGTGAGCCACCGCGCCCAGCCGGAACAATGGTATTTCTTGACCCGCCAAGGAAGTGAGAAGGGCAATGAAAGTGAGAATGGAAATGAGAAGGAACCTGAGTTACCCTAGGATGTGGACTATCTATTGGTGACCAGTTGGATGTTTAGCTGGAGAAAGTGAGGAAGAAGTTAAAGACCATCTCCAGACTTCTGGTTAATGCAATAAATCTGAGCTTTCCCTGACAGTTGTAGGTGGAAAGGGAGGTACAAGTGAATTTGTGTCATATTCCCTGAGCCTGCTTCTCTTTATTTCACTCAATAAATATTTATTGAACACATCAACTGCTGTGCTATAAGCCAGAAATACAACAGTGAAGAAAACACAGTCCTTGATCTCACAGACTATAAAAATCAACTTGGGAGTCCAGGCAGGTGAATGGACAATCACAGTCATGCTTAGACAGGAGAATTCATGGAATATTGGGATTTCAAATAGGGGAACCTACCCCACTTCTTCATGCAAGGAAACCCCAAGTTTGGGTTTCCTTGGAAACTTAGGAAGTTATTTCAAAGCTGAGAACAGAAAGGAAGTGACAGGAAGTCGGTTTTTAGAAGACAAAGATCGGAAAGAATATTTTTCAAGCAGAGAGAAAAGAGCAAGCACGATAGCCCTTGAGAGGTGGGGGAGCTGCAGAGGCAGAATGTGTCTGGATGGAGGATGGATGAGGAGTGGGCTAAGTGGGACCAGATCACCGCATAAGGTGTTTGGACCTCATGCAAAGGAGTCACTCTCTGGATATTTCTCAGTGCCAGCGTGAGGTAGCAACCACCCCTGCCCTTACAGCTCCAGTTTGTACACTTGAAAGGATGGCCTCTAGGCACATGGGCCTGGGAACCTCCTTGTAAAGCCTGTGCAGAAGCACGAGGCAAGCCAATGAAGCAGAGCCAAGTTTTGATTTGAAAACGATGACTTTGCTTTTGTATCAGATTTCTAAATCAGGGTTTTTTTATTTCAGCCCCGCCAATGTCATGTGCACTGAGTTCCTCCTTTCACCCCCTCTAAAAGAAAAAAAAAAAAAAGCCCTTGTGCAAATATCCACGTGAAGGTAGATATACTGGTATGACAAAGTGGAACATTCTTAAGTACAGAACCTTGTCTGCAGATTTTTCCCCATCCTTTCAATTACAATGTTATAGATCCCAAGGTTCAGCTCTTAAAACCATTGTCTCACCCTTAGGACACAGTAAGAGTCAGTTTTCTCTTGATGTTGGTTCTGATGCTTGTAAATGTTATATATCTTGTCCAAGGTCATCTAGCAATTTCCAGGTTTATAAGGGCAAAATAACTTGGTTTGCTGTTTCACTACTTACTTCTCCCACTCTCCCCTCCATTCATTTTCTTTTTCCTTTCCTACTGTCAGTTGTAAACAATAAAGACTTGTGTGCTTGCCTTAATCAATGGAGATGGCGGAGAATGTGCTAGGGAAATAATAAGGCAGATATGTACAGGAACCCAAGACCCTCAGTGGGGCATCAGTAGGAACAGAAATATCCCAGAGGTCAGTCTTGGAGACATTGGCCCTCAATCCAAGGAGACCCCAGGGACATGTAGCAGGAGGTCCTTGCCCTTGAGTTTCTGCCTTGAGTCTCTGTGATTCAGCTGTTTTCAGGGAGTTTGAGTCTCCCTCCTCTTGAAATAGGGCCATGGGCTACATAAAGGACATTATCAGGATAAATGTCGATATCAGACTGAAGATTAGACAATAGTATTGTTACATTTCCTGAATTTGATCACTATATTTGATTGTGTAAGAGAATAGCCTTATTCTCAGGAAATATATACTAGAGGATTTAGGAATAAAGGGGCTTGACATGTGCAAACTGCTTTCAGATAGTTCAGAAAAAAATTGTACGGTGTGTGTGTAATGAGACAGAGAAGCAAATGTGGCAAAATGTTTACAGTTGGTGAATCTGGTTTAAAAGCATTCAGAAGTTCTTGTTCTTGCAACTCTCTCTCTCTCCATACACACACACACACCACACACATACACATACACACACACACACACACGAGAGAGAGAGAGAGTCTCACTGTATTGCCCAGGCTGGAGTGCAGTGGCCTGATCCTACCTCACTGCAGCTTCGAATTCCTGGGCTCAAGCAATCCTCCCACCTCACCTTCCCTAGTAGCTGGAACCACAGGTATGCACCACCACGCTAATTTTTTTTAAATTTTTTTGTAGAGATGGGGTCTTGCTATGTTGCCAAGGCTGGTCTTGAACTCTTGGCCTCAAGCGATCCTCCTGCCTCAGCCTCCCAAAGTCCTAAGATTACAGGCATGAGCCAGTAATCTTAGCCAGTGTGCTCAGCCTTGAAAATATTAAGTTAACAAACGAGATTATAGAAAACAAAATTAATTTTTTTAAAGGCCAAAAATGTGGTCTTGGACCAGATGCATCAGAATCACTCAGAGACTGGTTTAAAACACTGTACCTGTGCCTGAGCCCCATGCCAGAACAATGGAATCTGCATCTCTGGGGCTGAGTTCTAGGAATTGGCGTGTGAAATAAGCATCTCAGGTGACTTCTATGTGCACTAACAAGCTACACTTTCACCTATCGTGTCAGGACCGCTCCAGATTTCTCACAACTTCAGCCCTCTGAGGTATTTCTTAGATCAAAATTCTCAGTAAAGAAAGGCTCCAATGGCCCAGTCTATCTTGGATGCCAGGCCCCTTCTCATGCTGCTACAGACCCATTTGTTGGCTGCCTTGGGGGTCAGGTGGCAGGTCCAACATCATTGGCTGAGAATCAGGGTCCCTTGGTCCTCTTAGGGATGCCTCTTCTGGCTGGACTAGATTCACCTTTAAAAGAGTGATAAGAAGAAATATCATGCCACTGATTCACCTAATACAATATTCTTCATAAAGATTTCCATAGCAAAGCTTTCTTTCAGCAGACACCATGTGTTTTCTTCCCTAATAAGAATATTGACCCCTGAAAATTGGAGGTAATGGAGGAGGTTTTGTGCAATTCAGACACAGTCTTTGAAAAGCAGAAACTTGGAAAGTCTCTAGATGACTTGAAAGTAAGGACAATGGTTTTATTATGTAGTCACACACTATGTAATGCAAGTGGCTGACCTATTTATCAAGGCTTTATGAACATCTGGCTTTCCAATAAGGAAATATTATCTGAATGATGTGATTTAGCTTTAAGAAGCACAATCTTGAAATACCATATTGCTGGGTATTTTTAAGTCAAGGCCTAAGAGGTAAACAGGAAGGTGGGGTATGAAAGTGTGGATTTCTTCATTTCCCTCAAACCAAGACTTACCCCCACTCCTGCCCAACTCTTAAACAGCCACTCTTATAAATGTATTTCTTTAATAGAATGAATTTTATCCACACCCCCAAAAATCCTCAGTTGAAGCCCTATCCTCCAGTGTGACGGTATTTGGAGGTAAGGTCTTTGGGGGATGATTAGGTTTGTATGAGGTCAAGAGTGAAGGACTGTCATGATGGGATTGGTGCCATTTTAAGAAGAGACATGAGAAAACTGTCTCTTCCACGTGAGGATACAGCAAGAAGGCAGTCGTCTGCAAACCACAAACAGGATCCTCACCAGGAACTGAATCATCGGGCACTTTCCTCTTGGACTTCTTAGTTTCCAGAACTGTGAGAAATAATTTTTTGTTATTTAAGCCACCCAGTCTATGGCATTTTGTTATAGCAGCCCAAGCCAACTGATAACAATTTTCAAAATACAACCCACTGTCACCAGCCAGTTCCTAGTGCCCATCCTCTCTCCATGGACCAGCGGCCTCCTGTTTCTATTCTTCCCCTACACACAACAACCAGAATTATTTTTTAAACTTCTTATTTTCAATAATGTCAAGCCTAAAGAAGAATATGTACTTCTGGCCAAGATGGAGTAATAGATTTACCCTCTCACTTGAATCAACTGAAAAACCAAACAAAATACATGAAACAAAGGTTCTATGACACTAAACAGAAGACAATGAAAAACAGTGATACTGAGAAATGGAAACAAAGCAGGCAAGCCCTCGATTGCCCCAGTTTACTTCATTATGAGACCTTGCAAGCCTGGGCAAAGAGAGGCGCAACCCACATAGAGCCCAGCAAGCTCTTTGAGTTGAGAAGGCAGCGTAGAGAGTCCTTGAAGGCCACGGGGGCTAGAATTCACAAGAGAGAGTGCCAGAGAGAAGAAGGTACAGAACAAGAACCGCAGAACCTGGAAGTCTCCCTTGAGTATTCAGGAAAATAATTAATGCATTCATCGAATGTATGTTTAAAAAAAAAAAAAAACTAAAAAAACTAACCAAGGCTGGTGTTAGTCTGTTTGCACTGGTATAAAGGAATACCTGAAACTGGGTGTATTTATAAAGAAAAGAGGTTTATTTTGGCTCACAGTTCTGCATGACATATAAGCACGGCACCAACGTCTACTCAGTTTCTGGTTAGGCCTCAGGAAGTTTACAATCATGATGGATGGCAAAGCGGGACCTGGCATATCATGGGGCAACAGAGGTAGCAAGAAAGATGCCAGACTCTTTTCAACGACCAGCTCTTATGTGAACTAAGAGCAAGAACTCATTCATCAACAAGGAGATGGCACTAAGCTATTCATGAGGTATCCACCCCTATAAACCAACAAACCAACACCTTCCACTCAGCCCTACCTTCAACATTGAGGATCACATTTCAACATGAGATTTGGAGGGGACAAAACATCCAAACCTTATCAGCTAAGAAAGAACCACCTGAAAGGATTACAGGGAAGAGCACCTGTCATTCACTCTGGGCCAGAAATAGTGCCTGTTCACTCCAACCAGACTCGAAAACCTCATCATCCATGGGGTATTGGCTAGAGTAGTAAGAAGGGTCTTGCCCTAGTAGAGGGAAACAATTAGCCCTAGACTAGGTGCTGCTCTGATCCTGCTAAATAAATCTTAAAAGGATTAAACTAATCTGAAAAGATTAAACTGGGCTTGGCGGCTCATACCTATAATCCCAGCACTTTGGGAGGTCAAGGTGGGTGGATCACTTGAGGTCAGGAGTTCAAGGCCAGCCTGGCCAACATGGTGAAACCCCGTCTCTACTAAAAATACAAAAATTAGCTGGGTTTGGTGATGTATGCCTGTAATCCCAGCTACTTGGGAGGCTGAAAGAGGAGAATTGCTTGAACCCAGGAGGCAAAGGTCGCAGTGAGCCAAGATCACACCACTGCACTTCAGCCTGGGTGAAGGAAAGAAAAGGAGGGAGAGAGGGAGGGAGGGAAGGAACCTAAAAGGGAACCTAGAATTCTATATTAAAGACTTTTCCAACATCATTACAACAAATGTTGAAGGAAGTTTTTCAAACAGAGGGAGAAAGATACCAGAAAGAAATCTGTATATACACAAAGGAATAAATAGTATACTAAAAAATATAGAAGAGGTTGTGTTATTATTCAAATATCTTTAAAAGATAACTTACCATTGAAACAAAAATAATGACAATATAGGATTTATAACATAACATATTAAAAAGTAAAAATGTATGCCAATAATAGCTCAAAGACGAGGAGGGGAGAATTGAAGCATATTGTTGGAAGATTCCTATACTATATACAAAGTGATACAATAACATTTGAAAGTATACTATGATAAGGTACAAATGCATACTATAAACTCAAAAGCAACCACTAAAAAACATTCTAACTAATCAGTCAATAAAAAAGATCATTTTCAAAATATTTAATCTAAAGGAAAACCGAAAAAGAGAAAAAAGAGAACAAAGAACAGACGGACAGGCCAGGCGTGGTGGCTTATGCCTATAATCCCAGCACTTTCAGAGGTTGAGGTGGTCAAATCACCTGAGATCAGGAGTTCGAGACCAGCCTGGCCAACATGGTGAAAACCCATCTCTACTAAAAATGCAAAAATTAGCTGGGCTTGTTGGTACATGCCTGTAATCCCAGCTACTTGGGGGGCTGAGGCAGGAAAATCACTTGAACTCAGAAGGCAAAGGTTGCAGTGAGCCGAGATTGCATCACTGTACTCCAGCTTGGGCAACAGATCAAGACTCTGTCTCAAAAAAAAAAAAAAAAAAGAAAGAAAGAAAGAAAGAAAAGAATCAGGTGGGCAAATAAAAAACAAATAGTGAGGTTAAACAGACTTAAACCCAGCCATATCAAGAATCAAAGCTATGGAAAAGTTGCAAGGATAGTACAAAGAACTCAACTATAGTTTTCATGCAGATTCACCAACTTTTATTGTTAGTCCACATTTGCTTTATTGCTTGCCCTATGCATACATTTTTTTCATAATTTGAAAGTATATTGCAGATATCATGCCCTTTTACCCCTGTACATTTTCACATGTATTTCCTAAGAACAAGGACATTCTCTTGCCTAACCTTCAAGTTATCAAATTTAGGAAATTTAAAAATGATATAATCCTCTTTTCAAAAAACAGTCTACTCAATTTTCATCAGTTCCCCCAGTAATGTCCTTTATACCAACTTATTTCTCAGTCCCAGATTCATCCCACAATTATACACTGCATTTAATTGTCATGTCTCTTTAATGTAGAACTGTTCCTCAGCTCTTGTTTTTCATGAGCTTGACTTCTTTTTCCTTTTACTTTCAGTTGATACATAACTATACAGATTTATGGGATAAGGAGTGATATTCTGATGCATGTATACAAGGTATAATGATCAAATTAGGGTAATTACCATATCCATCATCTCAAATAGTAATCATTTCTTTGTTTTGTGAACACTCAAAATCTCCTCTTTTGAGTATTGAAAATATACCCTAACCATATTCACCCTACTGTGCTACAGGACACTAGAACTTGTTCCTCTTTTTTGGGTGTAACTTTGTATTCATCAACCAACCTCTCCCTATCCTGCCCTCCTGCACCTTTCTGGCTTTTAATAACCACAATTCTACTCTCTGACTCTATGAGCTCATTTTTTTAGTTTCCACACGAGTGAGAATATGTGGTATTTATCTTTCTATGTCTAACGTAGTTCACTTAACATAATGTCCTACAGGTTCATCCATGTTGCTGCAAACCACAGGATTTCATTCTTTTTTATGGCTGAATAGTATTCTATTGTGTACATATACAGTATTTTCTTTATCCATTCATCTGTTAATGGACATTCAGGTTGATGCCTTAGCTATTATGAATAGACTTGCAATAAACATGGGAATGTAGGTATCTATCTCTTTGATAAATTGATTTCCTTTGGATAAATACCAAGTAATGGGATTGCAGGATCATATATGGTACTTCTATTTTCAGTTTTTTTGAGAAACCTCCCTACTATTTCCCATAATGGTTATACTAACTTATATTTACATCAAAAGTGTATGAGTTCACTTTTCTCTGCATCCTTACCAGTATTTGTTAATTTTTTGTCTTTTTGATAATAGCCATCGTAATAAGTGTGAAGAAATATCTCTTTGTGGTTTTGATTTTTATTTTCCTAATGATTAACAATGTTGAGCATTTTTTCATATGTCTGTTGGCCATTTGAATGTCTTCTTTTGAGATATGTCTATTCAAAAGTGGCGGGGATCACTTCCGGACACTGGTCTAAGCAAAGATTTTCCAGGTAAGACTTCAAAAGAACAGACAATAAGAATGAAAACAAACAAATGGGACTACATCCAACTAAAACTATATCCGCACAGCAAAGGAAACAATAAGAGTTAAGAGACAACCTGTTGAATGGGAGAAAATAATTGCAAACTATACATCTGACAAGGGACTAACATCCAGAATACACAAGAAACTCAACTCCACAGAAAAAAAATATATCCTACTTAAAAATGAGCAAAGCACCTGAATGATCTTGACATTTTTGAAGAGTACGAGCCAGCTGGGTTATTGTCATTGTTGCTTGGTTTGATTATAGGATGCCTCTCAATTTGGAATTGTCTGATAAAAATCATTTTTTAATGTAAATATGATCATGACATTTTCCTCCTTACATCACTCTTTTCTCTTTACACTTAATAACACCATTACAAAGCCACTCCTAAGCTGACCTCTGCCTTCCTCTCCTATCACTCTCTGCCCCATCATGTTCCAGGCTTTCTTTGTTTTGCTAATAAGCTCCAGCTTCTTCTCACTTCAAGGCTGTTGCATTTGCTGTATCCTCTTCCTTAGCTCCCATCCTTCAGACTTCCGTTCCCAATTGCCAACTCAGAGGCATCTTCCCTGAACCCACTGTCAAAAGCAGCCCACCCCAGAGCCAAACCTTGTCATTTCTCTGCTTACTTCCTTCAGAGGACTATAACCATCAGAAATAATCTTGTTCGTGTATTTGATTTCCATTGAAATAAAAGCCCTGGGAGGGCAGGAATCTTGTCTGTTCACAGATGAGTTTCCAGCATCTAGAATATTACCAGGCACACAGAAGGCCTTCAGTATATATTTTTGGAAAGGACAAATAAATAATAGAGAAAGAGAGCCAAGACAGTGAAAAAGAGAAAAGGAAAGAAATGTGCTTTGAATTAAAAGAAATCTGAATGACATAACTAAAGTCTATTGAGAGCTTTTGACATGTTAAGCACCATGTTCCAAACCATTCATGGGACAGTCAGAATCTGGACTAAGTCACTTAGACCTCAGACTATGCATCTGTAAAACAAAGACCTAACATTCTAGGAATATATGAGCCTCTACCTGCAGCCTCAGAGAGATACGAAGGGGGATACTCAGGTTATCTAAAGGGACCTCAGCAGAGGGTACAGGAGAAAACAGTATCAAACAGCAGACACCCAAGCTGAGTGACCAGAATGAAGGTGCGAAGGGGCCTGGAAGCCACCTCTGCAGTGAATGCCTGCCTCGCTTTTCTAGGAGGTGTCCTTTGAGTCATGGGAGGAAGCCTTTCTAAAGACCACCTGATCCCATCTCCTGGACTCAGGAAATATAATGTCATAATGCAGAGAGAAAGAAGTGAAGAAGGAGCACAGAGAAGCAGAGGCAAGAGCTGAAGAAAGAGTTCTCTGACTTTCAAGTACTTGGCTCCAAGCCCTCCCAAAGGCCTGGCCTCCCTCCTGTTCTTGGTTTCATGAAACACCCAATAGCCTGAGTCTTTTTTACTGAAGCTAACTCGAGCTGGTTTCTGTTCCTACTGACTACTTGTTGATTTTGGAGGGTTGCCTTTGATTGTTGGAGGAATTCCCCTACTTAAAAGTGTTGGTGGGAAGCAGAGAGCACCTCCCACCATGGAAGTCGAAAGTGTCAGGGATGGTTGAAGACATGACCCAGGTTCAACCAATTAGATATGCATCTGCCATGAATCCATTGCAATAGTGGTGGCAATAGCAGCAGCATCCTCCATCCTGTGTCACCTGTGCTGGCAGTGTAAGCTAGGGTTTCCAGTGGCAGTGGCATCCACGCCCCATGGGTGCTGTGTCATCATCACCCAGACTGCTACCCTGGCTGATGCCTGAACTTCCTTGTTACCTCCCTTTATCTGGGGCCCTTCTATCGTTTTCCTGGCATATCTCTGAATCACCTGTCATGCTCTCAATCGATTCCTTTTCTGCTTAAATCAGTCGGGATTGGTTTCTGTTGTCGGCAACTAAGAACCCCAGTGGCAACTAAGAAACTCCAGTTTCTTCCCATAAAAGAGTCCCAACTAGTTCAAGGAGCTCAGCCTTGGCTGAGTCTTTTTTGAGTGTGTATTTCTAGTTCTCGATGACCCCACTCCTCAGCCACTGGTTCAGAGAGAGAACCAGATGCAGGTTGAGCCTTTAGATGGAGAATCTCCTGCAGGATCATACATGTGGTGCCCACATATGGGTTGCAAAAGCTGCTGCTGGCCCAGACCCACCTATGTGTCAATTAGGAAAAGGCCTGGTAAGCAGCGGGGGGTGCCCCGTGCAGGGAATACCTGCACTTTCATACACAAAGGCCTTGGTAGCACATCTTTTCCAAGGCGCTGTTGGGCTGAGTTGGTATTTCAGGGAGAATATATTAAACGCAAGTTTACAAATGAACAGAATCTACATTTGGTCTGGGTTGAGTACGGAAGCCAAATTGGAAGCCATGGGCTTCATAGAAGCTTATGAGCTGAATGAGGCATAGAATCACTGTTCGCAATCTGGAATCTATGGATAGGTTTGGGGGACAGGGAGTCTTTTAGAACCCTGGAATTATATATAAAATGTAACAGGGACCTATACTTTTCTGGAGAGAGGGTCTGTAACTCTCATTAGCTTTTCAAAAGGCTTTGTGATCTATCAACCACACACACACAGAGACTCGCAAACACTGGCATGGTACTTGCTTTCATTTTACAGATAAGGAAAGGAAGAAAACAGAGGTGTTCAGTATCTTTCCCAAGGTCACAGAGCTAATGAGTGGTCAAGTCAGGATGAAAATCCAGGTCCACAGCTCGAATACTATAACTCTCTGTGCTTTAGGTAGCACTCATATTATCATCTCAATGAGATATCTTCATCAAGAGAATTCCTTTTTTTTTCTTTTTTTTTTTTTTGAGATGGAGTCTCACTCTGTCACCTGGGCCAGAGTGCAGTGATACAATCTTGGCTCACTGCAACCTCCACCTCCCAGGCTTATGCGATTCTTCTGCCTCAGCCTCCCAAGTAGCTGGGATTACAGGCACACATCACCACTCTGGCTTTTTCATTATTATTATTATTTTTCGTTGAGATGGGGTTTCACTATGTTGGCCAGATTGGTTTCAAACTCCTGACCTCATGATCCTCCCACCTCAGCCTCCCAAAGTGCTAGGATTAAAGGCATGAGCCACTGCGCCCGGCCCATAAGGAGAATTCTATCTGGTAAGGAGTGTCCCAGAACTGTCAGCAAAGACCTCACAGGAAGGCGTTTCCCAGCATGAGCAAAGCAGCTTTTCTAAACATCAGGTTTCCACTGCCCCAGCCACCTCGCCCAGCCCTGGCCAGGCTAGAACAGGCCTGTAGTGGTGGTGGAGTCGATCAAGGGCCACCAGGGATAAACCCCACCCCTCTACTGTTCCCCTGACACTTACTTCCCTGTCCCCCGCTGCTTGTAAGCACCTGCACACAGGGGCCAAGCAGAGACTCAGGAAGCCTGTGGGCTGGAAAGCCACAAGTTGCTCAGCTAGTATTTTAAAACAAAAAATATTTTTTAAAGTCCCACACAAATAAAACAGCCAAGGCCACATGGGAGTAGGCAGCCTTGTACATTCACATTCACCTTTCTCAAATAAGGCTTCCGTTTCTTGGTTGCTTATGATATTCATTTCATCTCATCGGTTTAAAATATTGGGGGCAGGGCCACCAAATAACTTCCCCAGTGGATTACTTCCAGGAAGTCTGTTTCGTTTTTGAAAAACCTTAGGAATTACCATAGTAACATATAAATTACGGTCCAGACACTATGGTAAACAATTAGCATGCATGTAATAGTTTGATCACAATACAGAAATATAGCAGTATTGTTCCTATTTTATAGACAAGGGAACTGAAGTCAAAGAGGGTGAGTGATCTGTTGAAAGTTACAAAACTAGAAGGCAGAGCAATGATTTAAACCCACATCTCTTGGACTCCAGGGTCTAAGCGGCTGGCTCTTCCTAGAGGTTGAATCGCCTCTAAGGGACGGGGTGTTAGTTGGGATTTTGGAGAATCTGCAGCTTTCCCTGTCCCCTTCAAAGGTTGTAGGCATACAAAAAAGAGGATGTCCTGCTAAGTACTATATCTCCTTCCAATAAGAATCAGTACTTCTAATGGTCTTAGATCATTAGATCCCGAAGAGTTACAGAGATTATCTCCTCCAACCTCTTCGTTTTACAGACGAGGACTGCGAGGCCCAGGGAGGGCAAGCAACCAGTGCAGGGCACACAGCTAGCAAGCGGTTCCTCGACTCCAGCCCAGGAAGCCGTCCACCATGCCACTGTCTCCATGGGGAGAGACACTGTGTCCACTGGTATACAGGAGATGATTTTAGGGATACACAGATAAAACTTTAAATAGTGTTGATCCTAAAAGCGGATCTGCCATTCTATCCAGCAATCACATTACTGGGTATCCAGCCAAAGGAAAAGAAGTCATTATATGAAAGAGACACTTGCACACTCATGTTTATAGCATCACAGTTCACAATTACAAGAATATGGAACCAACCTAAATGCCCATCAACCAACGAGTGGATAAAGAAAATGTGGTATGTATACCCCATGGAATAGTACTCAGCCATAAAAAGGAACAAAATAATGGCATTCGCAGAAACCTGGATGAAATTGGAGACCATTATTCTAAGTGAAGTAACTCAGGAATGGAAAACCAAACATTCTGTGTTCTCACTCATAAGTGGGAGCTAAGCTATGAGGATGCAAAGGCCTAAGAATGACAAAGGACTTCGGGGACTCTGAGGGGAAGGGTGGGGTGGTGAGGGATAAAAGACTGCACATTGGGTACAGTGTACACTGCTCCAGTGAGGGTGCACCAAAATCTCAGAAATCACCACTGAAGACCTTATCCATTTAACCAAATACCCCTTGTTCCCCAAAAGCTATTGAAATGTAAAAATAAAAATAAATAGTTGATTGACATCATGTGAAAACTATTCCCTTTTCACTTTTCCTTTAGTCTTTCTGATTAAGGATTATCTCAGTTCAGTAAAAATATATCTTTAACAGCTTTCCTTAAATAATCTTTAAGAAACTTTTTAAGAGAGAGAATGGATCCTTGGTGGAAAGCCACATCAGTATCAGCAAGAACTTAGTACCATTGCTTTCTTTTTTTTTCTTGGCTACCCTCCAATTATGTCAAGTGATGCAAGTTTTCCATTGACACATTAAAGTTTCCATTTAAATACATGTATTTAGGTTAAAGAAAAATTGAGTTGATTTAAAGAAAAATATTAAATGAATACCGGTCACTGGCTATAATACAAAATTTTTTTAAGCAATATTAGTGAAAATAAAGATGCTACTTCATAATCACTTTGTAAGCAAATTACTCAGTAAGCAAACTAACATTTTAAAGCATGTGACTAGAAATCTATCACACTAACATGGGGGTCAGCCCCACGCTCTCTGACTTTATCGCATCACTCCCCACCACAACCCTCTGTACCACTCCGGGGACCTCAGGAGGAGTCTAACGGGGCAATTCCAGTGGAAGGGGAAACAGCCAAGACCACCACGGAAGGGGACTGACTGCGAGCAGATTTCAGTAGGGAAAGGGGTATGCCGCCCCCTAGTGGGCAGTTTGGAAATTAGCCTGGCACCTTTTTGTCCTGTGGTGTAGATAGACAAGCCTTTCCAAAACGTCTCCTTTGCACTGTACGTAAGCGGACATATAAGCATAGGCACACGCTGCCTGTGGATATCACTTCAGGGTAGTACAGGAGGTGTTACAAAATGCTTCGTACATAAAGGGACTTTTATGTCTGATAAGGGTGAGAACTACTGTCCTACAGCAGCAAGACCCGGTGCTCCCTGCTTTACTTACAGCCAGGGAAGGACAAGCTCAGTGGAGACCGCTTCGTGGTACCCAGTGTACCTTCTAGCTGGATGTTGCAAAAGTTACTTAACCAATCAGAGCCCAAGTTTCCTGCCGACAATAATGGATGCTCATGCATACCCACACCCCACGGCGTTGCTCTGAGAGTCCAAAGGTCTAGGCGTGTGAGGCACTTAGCACGGATCTGGCAGCAAGTAAGTACTAATCAATGTCAGTTGGTGGTGATAACAGCGTTCGCCCTTCCACCAGCCTCCCCACCCCAGTTTTATTGAGAGAGAGAGAGAGAAAAAAAAACAATCAGGATTTTCAGGCAAAACTTACCACACCCATCAAGCTGAGGAAATCCTAAAGACATCAAATCTCAACTTACCACTCACTCATCTCAGCTGAAAGAACATTTCCAAATTAGAGGAAGCTGTGAATGACTGGCTGAGAAGGCAGGAGGTGCCCTCTAGTGGCATGGTTACAATAGCTTGGGAGGAAAGATGATGTAGTGTCATTTTCAAAGGGACGGCCAAAACCAGTTGTTAAACTGAAGCAGGAGGCAATGATGCTTCAAAGATGCAAGTGGGAATTTACCATCTTCTCTGTGGACCATTGAAGATGGTCTTTAGGATCTGACCTTACCCAACAGCAAGTGACGTGCTGAAGGTCAGATCAGTTAATCAAGGGTGGAGCTGGGAATTGAACCCAAAGGTGCTAACTACAAATCCAGAAATCTTGCTCTTGACAGCAAACCACTTACCAGTAGGAGCTGTAGCTTGTGTCATTTTACATCCTTCAAAGCAGGAACCACAGGGTTTTGTATATGTAGATGCAGTATTCAATAAATTACTTGATGAAATAATATTTATGAAATGATCGTTTGTGAAATGATGAATAATACATTGTTTCATGTGTTGCTCACAATAACTGTATGAAATAGCCTAGTTTACTGATAAGGAAATTAAGTCTCTAGTCAAGTAACTTGCCTAAGATCACAAAGCCAGGATTCGAACCAAGCATGCTCACTCCAGAGCCTGGGTGCTTACCCACTAGACATGCAGCTCTCAAACTGGTCTCAGGATTCCTTTACAGTCTGGGTTTTGTTGTTGTTGTTGCTGTTGATGATGTTGTTTGTGGAGATGGTGTTTTACTATGCTCAAGCAATCCCCCCACTTCAGCCTCCCAAAGCACTGGGATTATAGATGCAAGCCACCTTGCCTGGCTTCCTTTACATTCTTAAAAAATCATTAAGGATGAAAAAGAGTTTTTGTTTATAAGCATTATACCTATCAATATTTATAGCTTTAGAAATTAAAGCTGAGGGATTTAAAATATATTTACTTAAACATTACCATAATAACCCAATTAAATATAATTCACATATTTTTTATAAAAAATAACTTTTCCTAAACCAAAAAAAACCCACATTTAGAAGATTAACATGACAATGTTTTATATTCCTGAGAATCTCTACAATCTGGCTTAAGACAGCTGATTTCTCATATCTGCTTATTAATTTGCTCTAATACCACATATGGAATAGCTTCTGGAAAACTCCACTATATACTTGTGAAATAATTAAAATTAAAAAGGCAAATAACATCCTGGCACTATTATCGAAGTGAATTTGATGTCGCATACCCCTAAAAGGTCTTGGGGAACCCTGGTATGTCCAGGCACCCTTTGAGAAGCACGGGTGTACAATATGCTGTCCATAGGGCAAATGAACAAAGGGCTCTTCCCTCCTGAGAGTCACATCTCCAGGGAATTCATTCCACCTGTATTACATTGTTCTTAGTGACTTCACAAACTCATTTCAACCTCTTTATGTTTTACATTCTTGCTCTTTTCCTGGCAATTGCATGTCCTTGAAGGCAACTCTTTCTTCCTGTGTTCTAGATGCAGCCAGCCATCAGGGTAATGATGGGCCTCAAAACAGAATCCTTCAAGCAGTAAAGAGGGGCTCTGCTATAATCCTAGATGGCTCTATGTAAAGACCAAAGAGCATAATCTATTTGTATTAGTCTGTTCTCATGCTGCTATGAAGAAATACCCAAGACTGAGGAAAGGAAAGGAAAGGAAAGGAGTTTTAAAGGAAAGACGTTATAAAGGAAAGAGGTTTAATTGGCTCACAGTTCCTCAGGGCTGGAGAGACCTCAGGACACTCACAATCATGAAGGAAGGGGAAGCAAACACATCCTTCTTCATGTGGTGGCAGGAAGATATGCAGAGCGAAGGTAGGGAAAAGCCCCTTAAAAAACCATCAGATCTTGTGAGAACTCACTGTCACGAGAACAGGATGGAGTTAACCACCCCCATGATTCAACTACCTCCCACCAGGCCCCTCCTACAACACGTGGGGATTATGGGAACTACAATTCAAGATAGGATTCTGGTGAGGACACAGGCAAACTATATCACTATGTGTTCCTATTACTCCATTTCTAGAGAAAAGAACTTCTTAAAAATTCTCACAGGCAGTAGGACTTAACCTGGTATGAGGGGAGCAGTGTGGTGCCAGGGCCTCAGGGCAGATGATCAGGGCCTGCACAGCTGTAGCGTTAAGCAAAGAGAGGGAGGCCAGGCTCCCAGCTCCAGAAACTAAAAAGAAGAGGAGGTGATGCGTATTTTCCTGAAATAATATATGAGGAAATACCCACATGTATTAAAAATAAAAGAACCTCTTGCTTATACAGCATAAATTCTGAAAATCTTCTAATCGAAAGCCAATGCATCTGCTATCTAGACTTGAATGTGGACAATATTAGCAGAAGAGTAAAAAGAATACTCCACCTGAAGAACAAAGCCTTTAAAAGAAGATGCAAGAGGGATCCAAGATGGCTGAATAGGAACAGCTCTGGAGCGCAGTTCCCAGACCCAACAATGCAGAGGGTGAGTGAACACCGCATTTGAAAATGAGTTATTACTGCCCACAGACCAAGAGATTCCCAGGCTGAAAAGCTCCATGAGTTTCCAGCATGGCTGTTTCAGCCAGCACAGTGGGTCTCTGCACAAAAACTCACACAAATCTGGGCAGCCGTTTCAACTGGCACCTGGAACACCTGGGAGACAGAGCCACCCATTCAACTGAAAAAAAGGGGGCTGAAAAAGGGAGCCAGGTAATCTGGCTCAGCAGATCCCACCCCCACAAAGACTAGCAATCTGAAACGCTCTGGATTGAGAGTTTCACAGCAAGCACAGCTGGACCTGAGACGGTCCAGCTCTGGTGGGGGAAGGGCATCTGCCATTATCGAGGCAGTCCACCACTACCAAGGCAGTCCACCATTACTGAGACAGTCTACCATTACTGAGGCAGTCTGCCATTACAGAGGCAGTTTGCCATTACTGAAGCAGTTCTAACTATACCTCTATAAACAAAACCACAAGGAAGTTCACATAGCAGCTGGGCAAAGCCCACGGCAGCTCAGCAATGCTTCTGCTGGCAGAATGTGACTAGGCTACCTCCTTGCTGGGCAGGGCAGCTCTGAAAAAAGGCAGCAGCATGTCAGGAACTTATATAAAGCCCCATCTTCCCAGGACAGAGCACCAGGGAAAAAAGGCAGTTATGAGTTCCACTACAGCAGACAAAAATGTACCTGCCCAGCAGTTCTGAACAGAACAATGGAGCTCACAGTTCAGCACTTGAGCTCCTATAAGGGACAGACTGTTTCCTCAAGAAGCTCCCTGACCCCCGTATATCCAAAGAGTCACCTCATAAAGGAGAGCTCAGGCTGACATCTGGCAGGTATCCTTCTGGGACAAAGATAACAGAAAAAGAAACTGGCAGCAACCCTTACTGTTCTGCAGCTGCTGCAGGTGATCCCCCAGCAAGCAGGGTCTGGAGTGGACCTCCAGCAGTCCTACAGCAGAGGGGCCTGACTATTAGAAGGAAAACTAAAAAACAGAAAGAAATAACTTCATCATCAACAAAAAGGATGTCCACTCAGAGACCCCATCTGAAAGTCAACAACTACAAAGACCACAGGGAGATAAATCCACAAAGATGGGAAGAAACCAGCACAAAAAAGGATGAAAACACCCAAAACCAGAACGCCTCTCCTCCAAGGCATCACAACTCATCACCAGCAAAGGAACAAGCTGGATGGAGAATGAGTCTGATGAATTGGCAGAAATAGGCTTCAGCAGGTGGGTAAAAACAAACTTCTCTGAGCTAAAAGAACATGTTCTAACCCAATGCAAAGAAACTAAGAACCTTGAAAAAAGGTTTGATGAAATGCTAACAAGAATAAACAGCTTAGAGAAGAATATAAATGACTTAATGGAGCTGAAAAACACAACATGAGAACCTCATAAAGCATACACAAGTTTCAATAGCCAAATCAACCAAGCAGAAGAAAGGATATCAGAGGTTGAAGATCAACTCAATGAAATAAAGAAGGCGAGATTAGAGAAAAAAGAGTAAAAAGAAATGAACAAAGCCTCCAAGAAATATGGGATTATGTGAAAAGACCTAATCTACGTTTGATAGGTGTACCTGAATGTAACGGAGAGAAGGAATCCAAGCTGGAAAACACTCTTCAGGATATTATTCAGAAGAACTTCCCCAACCTAGCAAGGCAGGCCAATATTCAAGTCCAGGAAATATAGAGAACACCACAAAGATATTCCTCAAGAAGAGCAACTCCAAGGCACATAATCATCAGATTCACAAGGGTTGAAATGAAGAAAAGAAATGCTAAGGGCAGCCAGAGAGAAAGGTCAGGTTACCCACAAAGGGAAGCCCATTAGACTCACAGCAGATCTCTCCACAGAAACCCTACAAGCCAGAAGACAGTGGAGGCCAACATTCAACATCCTTAAAGAAAAGAACTTTCTGTAATCCCAGCACTTTGGGAGGCCAAGGCGGGCGGATCACGAGGTCAAGAGATCGAGACCATCCTGGTCAACATGGTGAAACCCCGTCTCTACTAAAAATACAAAAAATTAGCTGGGCATAGTGGCACATGCCTGTAATCCTAGCTACTCAGGAGGCTGAGGCAGGAGAATTGCCTGAGCCCAGGAGGCGGAGGTTGCGGTGAGCCGAGATCATGCCATTGCACTCCAGCCTGGGTAACAAGAGTGAAACTCCATCTCAAAAATAAAAAAAAAGAAAAAAAAAGAACTTTCAACCTAGAATTTCGTATCCAGCCAAACTAAGCTTCATAAGCAAAGGAGAAATAAAATTATTTATGAACAAGCAATTGCTGAGAGATTTCATGACCACCAGGCCTGCTTTACAAGAGCTCCTGAAAGAAGTACTAAACACAGAAAGGAATAACCAGTACTAGCCACTCCAAAAACATACCAAATTGTAAAAAGCATTGACACAATGAAGAAAGGCGACTGTGTCAACTAACAGGCAAAACAACCAGCTAGCATCAAAATGGCAGGATCAAATTCACACATAACAATATTAACCTTAAATGTAAATGGGCTAAAAATGCCCCAATTAAAAGACACACACCAGCAAATTGGATAAAAAGTCAAAAGCCATCAGTGTGCTGTATCCAGGAAACCCATCTAACATGCAAGGACACACATAGGCTCAAGATAAAGGGATGGAGGAAGATTTACCAAGCAAATGGAGAGCAAAAAAAAGCAGGAGTTGCAATCCTAGTCTCTGATAAAATAGACTTTAAACCAACAAAGATCAAAAGAGACAAAGAAGGTCATTACATAATGATAAAAGGATTAATGCAACAAGGAGATCTAACAATCCTAAATATATACGCACCCAACACAGGAGCACCCAGATACATAAAGCAAGTTCTTAACAACCTCCAAAGAGACTTAGACTCCTACACATATCGTCAAATTGAAAGAGCTAGAGAAGCAAGATCAAAAAAACTCAAAAGCTAGCAGAAGACAAGAAATAACTGAGATCAGAGCAGAACTGAAGGAGATAGAGACACAAAAAACTCTTCAAAAAATCAATAAATCCAGGATCTGGTTTTTTGAAAAGATCAACAAAATAGACAGACCACCAGCCAGATTAATAAAAAAGAAAAGAAAGAAGAATCAAATCGATACAATAAAAAATGATAAAGGGGATATCACCACTGACACTACAAAAATACAAACTACCATCAGAGATTACTACAGAGAACTCTATGCACACAAACCAGTAAACCTCGAAGAAATGGATAAATTCCTGAACACTTGCACCCTTCCAAGCCTAAACCAGGAAGAAGCCAAAACCCTGAATAGACCAATAACAAGGGCTGAAGTTGAGGCAGCAATTAATAGCCTATGCACCAAAAAAAGCCCAGGTCCAGATGGGTTCACAGACGAATTCTACCAGACATACAAACAGGAGCTGGTACCACTCCTTCTGAAACTATTCCAAACAATCCAAAAAGAGGGACTCCTTCCCAAATCATTTTATGAGACCAACATCATCCTGATCCCAAAACCCGGCAGAGACTCAACAACAACAAAAAAATTTCAGGCCAATATCCATGTTGAACATAGATGCAAAAATCTTCAATAAAATACTGGCAAACCAATTGCAACAGTACATCATAAAGCTTATCCATCATGATCAAATAGGCTTCATCCCAGGGATGCAAGGCTGGTTCAACATATGCAAGTCTATAAATATAATCCACCACAGAAACAGAACTGAAGACAAAAACCACATGATTATCTCAATAGATGCAGAGAAGGCCTTTGACAAAATTCAACAGGCCTTTATGCTAAAAACTCTCAATAAACTAGGTATCAATGGAACATATCTGAAAATAATAAAAGCTATTTATGACAAACCCACAGCCAGTATCATACTGAATGGGCAAAGACTGGAAGCATTCCCTTTGAAATCTGGCACTAGACAAAGATGCCCTCTCTCACCACTCCTATTCAATATAGTATTGGAAGTTCTAGTCAGAGCAAACAGGCAAGAAAAAGAAATAAAAGAGTATTCAATTAGGAAAGGAGGAAGTCAAATTGTCTCTATCTGCAGACGACATGATTGTATATTTAGAAGACCCTATCGTCTCAGCCCAAAATCTCCTGAAACTGATAAGCAACTTCAGCAAAGTCTCAGGATACAAAATCAGTGTGAAGAAATCACAAGCATTCCTATACACCAATAACAGACTTAAAGAGAGCCAAATCAAGAACAAACTGCCATTCACAATTGCTACAAAGAGAATGAAATACCTAGGAATACAACTAACAAAGGATGTAAAGGACCTCCTCAAGAAGAACTACAAATCACTGCTCAAGGAAATAAGAGAGGACACAAACAGATGGAAAAACATTCCATGCTCATGGTTAGGAAGAATCAAGATCGTGAAAATGGCCATACTGCCCAAAGTAATTTATAGATTCAACACTATCCTCATCAAGATACCTATGACCCTCTTCACAGAACTAGAAGAAACCACCTTAAACTTCATATGGAACCAAAAGAGAGCCCACATAGCCAAGACAATCCTAAGCAAAAAGAACAAAGCTGGAGGCATCATGCTACCTGATTTCAAACTATACTACAAGGCTACAGTAATCAAAACAGCATGGTACTGGTACCAAAACAGAGATATAGACCACCAGAACAGAATAGAGGCCTCAGAGGCAATGCCACACATCTACAACCATCTGATCTTTGACAAACCTGATGAAAACAAGCAATGGAGAAAGGATTCCCTGTTTAATAAATGGTGTTGGGAAAACCGGCTAGCCATGTGCAGAAAGCAGAAACTGGACCCCTTTCTGCACTGTACACTAAAATTAACTCCAGATGGATTAAAGACTTAAACATAAGGCCTAACACTATAAAAACCCTAGAAGAAAACCTAGGCAAAACCATTCAGGACATAGGCGTAGGCAAGGACTTCATGACTAAAACACCAAAAGCATTGGCAACAAAAGCCAAAATAGACAAATGGGATCTAATTAAACTTAAGAGCTTCTGTACAGCAAAGAAAACAATCATTAGAGTGAACCAGCAACCAACAGAATGGGAAAAGATTTTGCAATCTACCCTTCTGACAAAGGGCTGATATCCAGAATCTACAAAGAACTAAAACAGATGTACAAGAAAAAAAAAGGACATGAACAGACACTTTTCAAAAGAAGACATTTATGAGGCCAACAAACATATGAAAAAATGCTCATCATCACTGGTCATTAGAGAAATGCAAATCATAACCACATTGAGATACCATCTCACGCCAGTTAGAATGGCAATCATTTAAAAAATCTGGAGACAATAGATGCTGGAGAGGCTGTGGAGAAATAGGAACACTTTTACACTGTTGGTGGGAGTGTAAATTAGTTCAACCATTCTGGAAGACAGTGTAGCAATTCCTCAAGGACCTAGAAATAGAAATTCCATTTGACCCAGCAATCCCATTACTGGGTATATATCCAAAGGATTATAAATTGTTCTTTTATAAAGACATACGCACACGTATGTTCATTGCGGTACTGTTTACAATAGCAAAGACCTGGAACCAACCCAAATGCCCATCGATGAAAGACTGGACAGAGAAAATGTGGCACATATACACCATGGCATACTATGCAGCCATAAAAAACGATGAGTTTGTGTTCTTTGTAGGGACATGGATGAATCTGGAAACCATCATTCTCAGCAAACTGACACAAGAACAGAAAAACAAACACTGCATGTTCTCCCTCATAGGCAGGTGTTGAACAATGAGAACACATGGACACAGGGAGGGGAGCATCACACACTGGGGTCTGTTGTGGAGGAATAGGGGAGGGACAGCGGGGGGTAGGGAGGTTGGGGAGGGATAACAGGGGGAGAAATGGCAGATATAGGTGGCAGGGGGATGGAGGCAGCAAACCACCTTGCCACGTATGTATGTATGCAACAATCCTGCATGTTTTGCACATGTACCCCAGAACCTAAAGTGCAATAAAAAATATATATAAATTCTCAATTTCACCTAGACTAAGAAGCCCAGTGTCAAGAAGTGATACTCCCTATTGTGTTTTATTGAAATATGTAAATGAGTCATGAATAGCAGTATCCTAAAAGACATCATATTTCACATCTAAAGGGGGCCTTCCCTGGCTGCCATCCCTCCCTGGTCACCAACCCTCATGTGGCCTTCCCATCAGCATCAGTGAAGAGGGGACCCCTGTTCTACCCCATCCCCCACTAGGACAGTAGGGGGATGGGATAGTGTCCTCTTGGATCCTCGATGTTGCCTCCAGCCCTAAAACTCAGCTTGGAATCTTCTATCATCAAACAGGCCCATCCACTGCCTATCTCATTGCAAACACCTGGGCCATTCCCATCTCTCCTTCAAGATTTTGTCCATAGCTCACTGCCATTCTCTTTACTACTGCTCCTTTATTCTGTCTATTTCTTCCAAGATGCTGTCCTCAGAATTCCTTGATAATTCTCCAATGAGCTTGTCTTCCATCTACCTCAACCACCAAATCCATGGTCAACTCCTAGACATTGTCACTACGAAAAACTTCTAACTCTCTGTAACTGATTACTGGTCTTCAAGCACCACACTCTCGATATTCTCAGCTCAACATTACTCTGCCCCCTTTTTTTGGTCTTTCAGGGACATACACTAAAAATCCAAACTCATTTTCACAGCCCCTAAGTTCCTCCATGATACATCTTCTGCCTACTCCTCTGGCCCTGTCTCCTACCCTTCTGCCTATCACTGACTACCCTCCAGCCCTGCTGACCTTTTTGCAATTCCTCAAGCATACTAAATCCATTCTACATAAGCACCTTTGCAAGTGTTCACTCTTTTCCTTGATAGATACAGCCCTGAATGTCCTCTGGGTGTCTCTCTTTCTTCCAATCTTTGTTAAAAAGTACCTTCTCAATGAGGCCCTCCTAAACTTCTCTAACATTGCAATTCCTCCACCTACCCACTCACCCACAGGACATACTCCCTTCCCGCTTTATTTTTTTCCACTACACCTATCACTTTCTAGCATACTATGTAATTGACTATTTTGTACAGTCTGTTTCTTCTGGCTACAATGTAAGTTTCATGAGGAGGGCAGAGATTTTTGTCTGTTTTGTTCAGTGCAGTATCCTCGGTACCTAGAAGAGTACATGGCTCATAGTGGCCAATTGATTTTTCTTTCTTTTTGCATGAGGAAAATTAGATTATGCAAATCTGAAACAATTTTAAAAAACACTAAATCTCACCTCTACATAAAATTTTAAATCTATCAATGTTTTAGAATGTATCAAGAATCATCTAATTTCACTTTTATTGGGTTTAAAATTAAAATTTATACTTTTGCCATGTAATTTTGCTTCTTTAACAGAAACACATGATATCTATTATAAATTGTGTCCCTCCTCGCACCTCAAAACTCCTATGTTGAAGTCCTCACCCCCAGGACCTCAGAATGTGGCTGTATTTGGAGATAGGGCCAGTAAAGAGCTACTCAAGTTAAAACGGCGTCATTAGGGTGGGCCCTAATCCAATCTGATGGATGTCCTTAGAAGAGGGGATTAGGACACAGGTAACACAGGGGAAAGGCCGAGAGAGGACATGGTGGGAAGCCAGGAACGCGTCTAGAAGAGAAAAAGAGAGCCCTCAGAAGGACCCAACCGTGCCACGCCGTGGTCATGGACTTCCAGCCTCCAGAATTTAAGAAAATAAACGTCCATTGTTTCAGCTCCCTCAGTCTGCGGTGTGCTGTTATGGCAGTCCTGGCACACAAATGCGACATCCATGTCAGGATTAGTCTTAAATGACATATATTTCTGCTAATTATGCAAGGTCTTCAGGAACATATCCCTCCCATAAAACTCAACAGCCCCATCAGGAGCAGAAAGAGGCCTGATAGATGAGGTGGTCTGCTTTTGGGGGTGTCTGCAGAGAAAAGCTGTGTCCTTGGTGGAGAGGTGTTCCTCTTTGTCCTGCAGACATGAACATATAAAGATGGGAATCTTCAGGAAGGGGAGAATGGCCTCTCACCCTCAGATGCACGCCTGCTGAGTTGCAGGAGAAACAGGTAAGCCCATGCTGGTGCCACCAACAGAACCAAGAGTGGCGAGAGAGAGGGCTCTTGAGAGAGTGTTCTGGGAGTATTTGTGTGTCACTCTGGCTGGATAGTGAATGTCTCAGTATCTGAGAGGCACCAAGCACCGTGTGCTTTTGTGTTTGCTGCTTTCTTAATTCCCTTCTTTCTCTCTTTTTCAAGATATGAATCCGTGCCTGCTATTCCCTCTCTCCCCTTCAGCATCTCACATACCACCCTCTGCCTCTAACTACAAGACTGAAATATATGTTTTACAACTCTAGTTACATGCAGTTTTCAAACTAATAATACAGAAGAACAATTTCAACTAGCTTTTCATCTTTCCAGCAAGATGAAGATGCTTTGTAGTTATGCGTCCTGCCCCTGACTTACACCTCTGGGCTAGTGTCCCTATAGTGCTGTCCCTTCTGGTGTCCCTTCCTGCTAGAGTGCAGGAAGCCAGAAGCCAGCCTGGCTTGGGCTCTGAGCAGCATACCAAAGGCAGGCAGCTCTCACCTCTGCAGCAGGGCTGCAAAGCGGAGGTGAGTGCTGGTGCATGCTATTGCCATGGAAACCCACTCCCACTCCTCGGGCAGCAGAGGAAGGTGGGGCCTCCAGTCTGTTCCGCTATGTGCTCTGAAAAGAAAAATGGCTCATCCATCCCAGACTCCTCTTGTAGGAAAAAGAGGCCTCTTCAGAAGGGAGCGTAGGCACAAATCCTCCCAGGAGCCTATGCACAAAGAGATAAAGGGGGCCACTTTGCACTCCTTCCTGCCGTGATTCAATTCCACAAACTGATCATTTGTCTACTCCAGGCAAGACACTGGACTTGGAGACTGCAAGGATAAATAAGACCCTCATCCAAGTTTACTCTGGCTGGAGAGACTGATCTGCTGTTTGTTTGTTCCTATTGCTTGAGCACATGCAGCTAAGGTCCCCAAAGTCACCGAGTGTAGCATATTCTAAAGTTAGCTCTGGGCTTGCCAAGAGATGTCAGCCCTAGGAGCATCAACCATCAAGAGCAGAAAGAGGCCTGATAAATGAAGTGGTCTGCTTTTGGGGTGTCTGCAGAGAAAAGCTGTGTCCATAGTGGGAGAGTTGTTCCTGTCCTTCCTGCAGCCATGAGAACCTTTAAATGAACATATAAAGATAGGAATCTTCAGGAAGGGGAGAATGGCCTCTCACCCCCAGATGCACACCTGCTGAGATGCAGGAGAAACAGGTAAGCCCACGCTGGTGCCACCAACAGAACCAAGAGTAGCAAGAGCGAGGGCTCTCGAGAGAGCGTTCTGCGAGTATTTGTGTGTCCTTTTCAGTCTTCTCACTGCACTATGGGGAGAAGGAGGATCACTGGCACGTGGAGTCTGACTTGAACTTAAAGATTGGTACCTGCTCCTGGTCCAGAGATTTCTCATGGTGGGACACCTGCTGGAGTACCCAGGCCTGCAAGGAAACCTTTACCCCATCCTGGTTCTGCAGTCTTCAAAGCTGATGGAAAAGACCCCAGTGGTTAATAATGGAAGGTCAGAGGCCATGAACAGCGCCTGGACCAAGCAATAGGAGGACCCATTTGGGAAAGGTGTGGGAAGAGCTGCCATTCTCAGGAGGGACAGGGTCCTCAGGAGGAGAGGGTGATTCTCTACACAAGGACCTCCCCATGAGCAGAGGCCACCAGCACCGTGCAGAGTGTAACAGCCAGAACAAAGCCAGCACACTCCCCATAAACAACAGGTGGCCTGTCACACGAGCAGACTCTCTTCTCCCTCCAGCTGTCCTCCCATGCTTAGGGCTGGACTAAGCCCCCACAAGGGTCCTAATGCCGGAAGGGGAGAGGGGATGTGTGTGGCAAGCAGAGCATACACGTGGGCTTTTGCCCAGCCCTCACGTGTGCTGGGGGAGAGGGAAAAGAACCTGAAATAGGCTTGAACCTCAAGTTTTAAAATAAGCAAAGTTTAATCTTAACCAAAATTAATTGGAAACCTCTAAAATCTGTCTGAATGCTGCTCAGCATCACCCAACACCCAGAAGGGAAGAGAGGTCAACAAAACACAATTGGTGGTGGTTAAGAAAGAAAACCAGTTCATGTGGTAAACAGATTATACTTGGGCTTGGCGGGGTGCAGATCAACAGGTGACCAGGAGCTGTCTAGGGTAGAAGCTGACCTACTAGACTTGTGCCTGCCCTCACCACTCTCTCTGGAAACCTTGAAGGCAGGCTCTCTGGCCCTCATGCTGTGTGATGCTAACAGTGGGTACAGTGCAGCCATTGGGTCTCTAGGAACCTGGATCCCCAGGGACTGATAACATCTTTACTCATTTCAGCAAGTCCCTAAGCACCTGCCACATGCTGGGCAGAGAATACAACAGTGCACAGGACATACCTCATCCAGCTCCCAGTGTAACTGAGGAGAGGGCCAGACACAGCATGGTCAGTGTAAGGAAAAAGCTAAGGTCTGGGGCTAATTGAGCAAATTAGGGGACACAGAGCCTGATCTTGGGGTATCAGAAAAGGCTTCTGGTAAGAAAAGCATCTCATTGGAGTACTAGAGATGGACAGGTGTGGGCCACGCACATCAGGAGAAAAAAATGACACCCCCAAGGAGCCACCACAAGGCCATAGGAGCCACACTGAACAACTCAGACTTGTTCCTGGTGGCACAGGGACAACATTACAAAGTAAATGAAATACGGTATGAGTGCTTGATGGGCATGGGTTTATACTTTGGGGTGATGAAAGTGTTCTAAAATTAGTGGTTTTAGTTGCATATACTGCATGTATTTAAACCCACTAAATTGTACATTTTTAAATGGTGAATTTTATGTGAATGTTACCTCAATTTAAAAAATAATACCTGGAAGAAACTTTCAATGCCAACCAGGATGGAGTAACAGGGACCAGATTTACTCTCCTGCCTAAAACTAAAAAACAAGACAAAATATATGAAACAAGGGCTTCCCAAAGAGTGGACATCAGGTGACAAAGGACAGCGATGCCTGAGGAATGTGAAATAAGTGAGGTGAGCCCAATAACTGTCCTCGCTGACTACTTTGAGTTTCCAGGCCTCAGAGGAGGGAAGAAAGGTAGGCAGGCAGAGCCCAGTGAATTTCCTGAGTTGAAAAGACAGCAGAGAGTCAGGTCAAGACAGACCAAGTTTGCAGAGCAGAGCACTGGAGAGTAGAGAGTTGCACAGAGAGAACCCTGGAAATTTGCAGAAGGTCTCCCAGTAATATTCAGCAGAGCACTGATCCATACATGCATATGAGAAAACTAGATGGAAGGATCAGAGGGAAGAATTCCTGGAGCTCACACAGGGCCAGGAATAGCTACACTAGAAAACCTCATAATTCAGGGAGCAGCAAGCAGAGTCCTAAGAATCTGACACTTCAGTAGTAGGGGGAAATTAACCCTGGGCTAAACGCTGCTCTGCTGTTGCCTAACCTTAAAGGCAAGTCTCAAATGAATCAAATTGCGTCTAGGTAACTTACCCATACTCCAGAACAAAGGTTAAGAATATTAATAGAAATGTAAAAACACCCAGCATGAAAAAAGGTAAAAATCCATGGCTGGCATGCAAAGAAGTAGGAAAATACAACTTGTGATAAGGAAGAAGAAATGGTAGCAAGGTAACGGCATTCCTGACTGTTAGCTCCTACTCTAAGGAGGTACAGAATCCTGAGAGGCAGGCTCAGAGGGGTGCAGAGAAAGGTAGAAAGCTTAGTTACAAAGGTACAAATAAAGTCTTATTTCAAAAGTGTCAGAATTTAACAAAATAGCAACAACCCCCACAAGATGCAAATTATCTATATTAATGGAGGAGCATCTGCTTAAAGTTCTCAGTCTCAACACACATTATGCACACTGCAATCTGATTAACAGCAGATGAGAAGATCAGATCCCTCCATGCTCAGTTCTAACCCAGAGGACAGCAATTAATTGGTAAGGGACTGACTAGTCCCCTTGTTCCTAGCCCTTGGTTCCCCCTACCACAAAAGACAATTTTCCAAAGCTTCAGTTTGTGTTGCAGAGTATGAAGCTGTTCATTACCACACTTTTTTTTTTTTAGACCGTCTTACTCTACCACCCAGGCTGGAGTACAGTGGCATGATTATGGCTGTTCAAGTTGTAACTTTGAACTCCTGGGCTCAAGCGATCCTCCTGCCTCAACCTCCTGCAGCTAGGACTACAGGCGTATGTCACCATACCCAGCTAATTATTTTTAATTTCTTAGAGACAAGGGTGTCACTACATGGCCCAGGGTGATCTCGATGAAGCAGTCCTCCCACCTCAAACTCTCAAAGTGCTGGGATTACTGGCATGAGCCACTGTGTCCAACCTATACTTTTTCTTAGCGGCCCTGTTTTACCTGAGGATGCTAAACCTAATACTCTCTCCTAAAGCCAAGTGCCCTAGTTGTCTTATGGTATTATCTTCTCCTAGAAGTCTGCCTTTCTACTAATTCCAGAAAGTCACACTGATTCACAATTATATTTAGAAGGTAAAAAGCTTTCAAGTCAGGATAAGTGGTTGTAGGTGTTCTTAGTATTTCATGCCTAATACCTTTCAGCTTCCTCCAATAATAATGGCAAAGGGTTCACATTCTAACTTGACCATAGAAGCTACTGATGTATCAAGGGAAAGACTTCCTATATAACTTAGCATCAAGCAAAGGTCAAATTCAGGTCCACGCATGGCCCAAGCAAGTCAAGTGAGTTAAGTAGGCTAGGTCTGAGAAGAGACACAAAAAGTAAAAGGTTCACTTCAGTTCTCACTAAGGTCATTTAAGGCAGGGTCTGTGAGATGAAAGCCTACACTCCACCTAAAAGGCAGTAGCCAGCAATCCACCTCTCCAGTCCCAGCAAGAATTGAATAAAATATGGACACATCTCTCTTTCAAGAGAATTTAGAGATTCTCTTTAGAATCTCTAAAGCCAGATTGGTGAAATAGTGGGATTATAAACAGTGGAAATGATGAAGGCTTTTAAAATATCATCTACCCCCACCCTCAAAAAGAAAACCTATGAGCAACCATTTGCAATCTCTATTTTGATTCCAACCTCAGAATTTAGGTCAAAATGCCAGCTCTATCATTTTCTAGCTCTTCACACCTTTGACAAATCGATAAACTTCTGAACCTCATTGTCTTATCTGAAAAATAGTGTCAAACATTAAACATAATGTTTCTCAAATACTAATATCCAACACAAGGTAAACAACTAAATACGGTTTCCTATAGGTGGAGTGTGGAACTTACTATCAGTAAATTACCTGCAGTGATCTTTAAAGAACCTAATTGAAGATCCCAAGGAGGTTGAGTTCTTAGAAGATTTAGAGCCTTTCAATACTGAGTATTAAAGTCATTAGAAACTAAGTAGAACCAGCAATAAAGAATGCCTAGCAACAGATACTTAATGAGTTGGAAGTAGCTCTTCTAATTAAGAGATCTAATAACTGTCACTCGTTAATGGCCACAAAACTCAATAAAGTACACATTGAGGAGGATACTTTTCAGAGAAAACAGTGGTAGCTTCTAAAATAAGCTGCTAAAACAAACCAAAGGGATTTAAGTTTTTAGAAATCAGACAAATCTCTTGTCACATCATAGACTCTTTGGTTAAACACCTCAGCTAGCTATCATATTGTTGTAAGTAACCTCCGTGGAAGAGCAATCACAATACTAGGAAGAATCTGTTAAAGAATGCTTTATTAATACAAATACAAACTCTAAAGCACTAAGAAATTTAAATATCTATGTCACAGCAAACAGGTGGCAATTCAACATCCAGGGTCGACAGAATGCTTGAAGGAGACTGCAACAGATCTAGAAAACAGGAATCTTATTAAATTTCTGCAAATCCTTGAGTCATTGTTCATATCAACATAGACATTAGCTGTCAATCAAAAACTCATGTTATTCCCTTTGCCTAATGAATCACCTCCATCCCCCTCTTGACATGTACTTTTTGGAATGTGTCTGTGGCCCCAGAATTGACTTTCATTAGGAAGTTTTAGAAGTATCAGAATCTCTATTGTTCTTAGAGACCAAAGAAAGAGCTAACGATCTCACTAATGCAACTTATTAGCACAAATTATCCCACAACAGAACAAACAGAAAACATAATGATGGCTTTGACTAACAGTTCAAACTAAGACCTCAAACCTTCTGCAGTAAGAAGTTATTGTCAGTCGATGCTACAGCACAGGTGTTTTGATCTTACACTAGCTTTGGATATAACATGGAATCATCAGTCCAAACAAGTTTATTATATATGCTTCAACTTACAGCCTAAGAAGATACAAATGAATTCATCTATTTTCTGTGGCTAAAACTATCCAGTTTCCAGAATAACAATTGCACTGGGGCATTTGGGACTAAAAAGTAATACCAATTGAGAATAGTTTATTTTTCTGAACCTTATCCTTGTCATTTGAAGGACAGAAATTACTCACAGGCTAACTTCCCGCACAACGCTGTTCCCAAGGTAATCAAAGTGTTACGAAACAAATTGTTTGCAGCCCTTCTAGAAGGGCACTTGCTCACTTACTGGATTCCCATGGTGGAGAGGGCATCTTCACAGGTGAAGGAGGGCCCAGCTGAAACAGCTTTTCAAGCTCTCTCTCCTCGTCAAGGATCATAAGAGGCACTCCACTCAAGGGTAGGTGTGCAATCTGGTGCTCTTCAGGCAGGTCAAAACTCTCAAAGTCTGTGACAGAGAGAAAGTGTTTTTGTCAGGGCAGCAGTTCTTAGCGTGAGCTGTAGACCCCTTGTGGTCTGAGACCCCTTTCAGGTAGTCCATGAGGTCAAAACTATTTTCATGACAACATTCACACCTTTTCCCACAGGGCTGACATTTGTAATGATGACACAAAGGCAATGGTGGATAAAGCTGCTGGTACCTCAACACAAATCAAGGCAGTGACTATAAAGCATATTAGCAGTCTCTATGTTCTCCATCTCTCTTCACTTGTAGTTTAAAAACGCCAGTTTCACTTAATGTCACTTTGCCACATGCAGTAAGTATTAATTTTATTAGCTCTCCATCCTTGAGAAAATCTTTTTAATGTTCTGTGTGATAAAATGAGAAGTATCCCATAAAGCACTTCCACTGTACACCAAAATACCATTATCTCAAAGCAAAACGATTTGTGCAATCATCTGAGTCGCGAGCTAAAACTAGAGAACTTTTTCCTGGAATAGTGTTTTTACCTGAACTGCAAGAAATCCCATGGTCACTCAGACCTGGATACTTGTCACACATTTTCTCAAAGGAATGAAAGAAATCTATCATCTCAAGGAAACCTGACAGTCTTTGTTGCCAATGACAGAATATAAGATGTCAAAATTTTGCCAAAAACAAAAAAAGGAATTTTTTTTTTTTTTTGAGATGGAGTCTCATTCTTTCACCCATACTGCAGTGCGGTGAAACGATCTCCGTTCACTGGAACCTCCACCTCCTAGGTTCAAGTGATTGTCCTGCCTCAGCCTCCCAAGTAGCTGAGATTACAGGCCCAGCTAATTTTTGTTTTTTTTAATAGAGACAGGGTTTCACCGCGTTGGCCAGGCTGGTCTTGAACTCGTGACCTCAGGTGATCTGCCCACCTTGCCTCCCAAAGTGCTGGGATTACAGGTGTGAGTCACTACGTCAGGCCAAAAAAAGGAATTTTGGAAAACTTATCTGCAGTCATTAGCTTGACAGGTGCCTTAGACTTTTCTGATGAGATCAGTTGTTGTGATATTAATGCTTTTAATATTGTATAACAAAGCACTTCAACATGGGGTATCTACATATCTCAGTGAATCAATATTTCTGAATGATCAATGCAAGATAGATGTGAGAATAAGAGATACATTCCAAGTGCAAAATAGACCAATGGATTTTACTATCAAAATACAAAATTAATGTCAAAATACGAAATGTTCATTGACATGGTTTAGGATTCCCCATTGCAATTATATATTCAGAAACAGCCACTTGTGAGTTTTAGTGTAGTGGCAAAGAAAACCATCCACACTTACCTGAAAAGACTCTTAAAAACATATCTGTGTGAGGCCAGGTTTTCTTTGTATACTTTAACCAAAACAGATTAAGACTGAATACAGAATTTGACGAGAATCCAGTTGTCTTGTATTAAGACAAATAAAGCAAATTTTCAAAAATATAAACCGTGCCATTCTTCTCAAAACTTTTCCAAAACAAAAAAAATATTTTATATTAAAAAATTTACATTAAGGTAATGTGATTATTTAGTGAATAAATATCTTAAGTTTCTCAGTTTTAATTCCTAATACAGAAAAGAGCAGATCACACGAGCAAAAGTGGTCTTCAATAATTTCTGAGAGTGTAAAACCAAAAGTAAATTGAGAACCACTATGTTAGGTAACATTCCTTCTTAAAATCCAAGTACCTTACTTCTTAGCAACTTTTTTTTTCCCCGAGATGGAATCTTGCTCTGTTACCCAGGCTGGAGTGCAGTGGCATGATCTTGGCTCATTGCAACCTCCACCTCCCAGGTTCAAGCAATTCTCCTGTCTCAGCTCCCGAGTAGCTGGGATTACAGGCACCTGTGACTGCACCTAGCTAACTTTTGTATTTTTAGTAGAGAGGAGGTTTCACCATGTTGGCCAGGCTGGTCTCAAACTCCTGACCTCAAGTGACAACCCCCACCCCCTGCCCCCCAGCCTCCCAAAGTGCTGGGATTACAGGCGTGAGTCACTGCATCTTAACAACTATTTAAAACAATTTTTCTGTACAGTAACAAAGGTATAATTTAATACTGAATTTTCTTTTCAAGGAGATTAAGTGTTTTCTCAAAAGATTAGAAAATCATAGTTCTCCTTATCTTTGTCCTTAGGTGTGAAAGTTCTCTAAAGCCTAAGTACTCAAGAATTAGTTTGCTCTGGGCCGGCACAGTAGCCCACGCCTGTAATCCAAGCACTCTGGGAGGCCAGGGTTGTGTGTGGGTGCCGGGGGGGTGTCACTTGAGGTCAGGAGTTTGAGACCAGCCTAGCCAACATGGTGAAGCCCCATCTCTACTAAAAATACAAAAATTAGCCAGGCGTGGTGGCAGGTGCCTGTAATCCTAGCTACTAGGGAAGCTGAGGCAGAGAATTGCTTGAACCCAGGAGGTGGAGGTTGCAGTGAGCCGAGATTGCGCTACTGCACACCAGGCTGGGCAACAGAGAAAGACTCCCATCTCAAAGAAAAAAAAATTAGTCTGCTCTTTTTGAAGCCTGGTTAAACCCAAAAGTCAAAAAGGAATTGAATGATATGTGACTACTTAAAATCACTGAATTGTAAAGGAAACCATAAACAGGCAAAAAACTCCAGAGGAAAGAAGTCTGCATTTTATATATAAGGGGAGCTAATTATATCTACAAAGAGCTCTTTAATCAAAGAAAAACACAAACAAGAAGTTAAAAAAAGCAAAACTGTAAGAGGCCAATAATCAAATATGCTCATCACACACACAATAAATTTAAAATAATGAAATATTTCTTTTCTGATCAAGATTAGAGTTTTAAAACATTGATATTTAGTGAACATGGAGGAAGCAGGCATCTTCCTCCACTGTAGGTGGATTAAACAATTTACACTATTTTGAAGGGCCACTTAGCAATATCTCCTTTCTCAAACAGGATATTGTGGTCTTCATTCTTGATCAATATGCATAAATCTACTTCAAGATCCTTAATGGCTGAATGGTAATTATTAGTATGAATGCACCACATTTTATCATTTTAAAACTTAATTACACGTCCTTGAACTCAGCAATCCTCAGTTTCCCTCCTGATGTACTCTTAAACTTGCAACAAGATCATTTCAAGAATACTAATTGTAGAAATGTTTTTAGTTTCTAAAAACCAGAACAATCTGAATGCATATTAGTAAAAGAATAACTAAATGACCTCTTTGGCTAAAGAAAAGGGTAAAAGATGCAGCTCAGAAATCTATAAGGCCCTGCCTGATCTGCCCCACACCTCACCTGTATCCTCCCCTTCACTCTGCCTGTATTTTTCCTAGAACCACTTCAGTCCCTTTTCCTACCTCAGGATCTTTGCACCACTTTGACCTACAATGCTCTTTTTCCTGGCTCACAATTACAGCGAGCTGACTTGTCCAGCATTTGACTTTCCCTTCAAATTGTGGGCTCCCATAGGCAGAGCCCATCTGGTTAAACAGTGCATCTAGCATCTAATGGTGCCTGGCACAAGGTAGCTTCTCCTCAAATGGTTGAGTACATTGAAGCTTGAAAAGCTGTTTCTGAAACAGAAAATACTTCAGATACATGTAACAGGTTGAAGAAATCTGAAAAACACGTCTTCATTGTCTTACGTAGATTTTTCTAACCAAACAAATAATCCTACCAAAGTGCTCTCAGGCATTGCTCAATTTGACATAAAGCTCTCTTTCTAAAAAGCTTGTGAGAAAGACTGTCCACACAGTAACTCACTCAATGTTCATGAATACATCTTACTTCCTCTAGGTGATAAGCTTTTACAGACAGGAACAATGTCTTCTACGTCTTTGTTCCTATTCCCCTCCTGACCTAAGATGATACCTTGCAAATAATTCCATCAACAGGTACACTTGTCCAAAGCAACCCAGATTCAGACAGTCTCATTAGAGTTTTTGATCATATATCATATTCATATCAAGTTACAGCTGGTCTGAATACTAAGAAACTAAAGGCCAAAAGCAAGTTTTCAAAATTGCAAAAGATACTACCTAGAGGATTGAAGGGAAAAAATTTTTCTATTTCTGGATAGGCATCATCTGAGGCAGGAACAGAGCTTTTTGCTTTAACAGTCTTCCCAGTCATCTAGAACAACCAAAGAAAATGAGTTAGTGAGAGTTGAAGTATTATCAGCTGATTAGTTTTTAAATTTGTCAATTTCATGCTGCCTTCTAAGAAGCCATAATCCTTAGTTTTCCTAATCACAGCTAAATATACTTCAAATAATAGGATTCAAATGTAATTTGAGTAGCATGACTCAAAATTTAAATCTGAAATTTAAGTATCAGCACCTGTCAACATAAGTTACCAAGAATGCAGAGTTAATTCAGAGCTAGTCAACACAACTATTCAACCTAACAGAAGAGAAAATGGGCATGAATCACCCAGGACAGTAGCTAATCATCAAAACCATTTTTGGCTTATGGGAGTATGATTTTTTCCGTGTTACCTTAATTATTTGCTTGGTTAATATTAAAAACAAGTTTGTGTTCCTCAAATACACACACTGAGTAAGAGGCAGCAAGACACTGTCAAGACTTTATAAAAACACCATGGACAATCCCCTAGTCTGGAGTTGACAGGTCTACTACAATCTATTACAGAAGTGTGCCACAATGGAAGCCTGCAGGTTCTTGATTTATCTCACCTCACATATGCATGCCTAGAACTCCCTATGGGGTTCTCACACTTCGGTACTGTGTCTTATTGCTTTTCCCACATCTTTGCAATTCCTGTATTTAATATTTTTAATTCACTTTTAAAGAAGACGTCCTAAGTTGCACTACATGTAATTCACTAGTTGTTTCCTAATGCAAATTTTTTTTAAAAACTTTTTTCTGTGTCGCTTGTGCTGGAAAAGAAAAAGTGTTTCAAATAAAGTGTCAATCCACATGCTAACTTCATCTTTCACAGCAAAGTCCTCTGGGTCTGGGATACACAGGCCTGTAGCTTGTGACCCACACTCACAAAAATCAACATGCTAGCAAATTGTCACCTAACAAGCTGCTGCTTGCTCTGGAAGGCTAGGAGGAGAATGGCAGCACCTGTGCTATTATAGCAGCAACAGAACCTCCTAAATACCCTCTTCTCTCAGTATGTATCTGTAAGTAGATAACAACCAATCTGTTTCAAGACATTAGTTAAAAACAGGTGAGGCAAAAATATGCATTAGCTGCACGTGAGATTTCCTCTCTCAAAGTACCGAGAAGCCACAAGGACAATGAGTCTCCTACACTACTGTTTGCTAACTTCTATTTCCCTTCTACTCAGAGGGAAAAAAGCTAGGTAGGATGACGCCAATGGTCATTTTAAGAGTCAAAAGTGCTTAAGTGTTTAAACAGTGTCTTTATAGCCAACACTCACCTTTTTGGCAGAAAAGCTTGGCTGTTTTTGATTGAAGGGTCCGTTAGTCTTTACTGACTTTTCTGTAGCTCTGTTGACAGTTCCCAAAGCCTTTCTAGTAGCTTTAGGTAACGCTGGTGGAGCATCAAACGTTTTGCCAAAACGTGGTGTTGAAACTTGAGATCTCCCATTTAAGGCTTTGACTGCTGAAGAAAAAGTCTTACCGTAAGAATATTCCAGCAGCAAAATACCCGTGCAACTTGAATACTGTGTATATAAACTTGACCTAACTAACTCTCACCCCCAAACCCAACCCCCATTCTTGGTAGTGGCATGACTATGATACACCTAATAGCTGAGATTCAGTACTCTTAAATCATCTCATTAAGATACTGAAAATGAAAAATGACCAATAACAAACTTGACTCTGATTGCCCACAAAGTACACGAAATTGTCTCGTCCAGCTCCGGGCCACGTCCACAATATGAGTGTATCTGACTGCAGCCTTGTATACTTACAAGGTCCAGACCCCAGCTTCAGCCCATCCTTAGCAGCCACACGGGTGCCTGTTTCTCCATTTTCCTTATCAACATAGATCAGAGTAGCCATTCTGGATTATTCTAAAAATGAGAAATACAAATTAGATATTGGGGAAGGTGCGAGAAGCTAAGGTACAGCAACAGTCCAAACTTTCTATCCTAGGGATGTTCACACAAAAACGAGAGCTAAACAGAGGGACAATACAATGACGGGCTTCAGCCAACAAGTAATTCAGCTCTTAAATCTTCCAGCCTGAGTCAGAGGTTCTAAGGTCCTGAGGAAGCAGGCGGTTTGGAGTTGGCACTCATCAGAGGAGAATTGCCGCGGGTCCAGTTCTCAGCCCGAGACCGCCCTCATAGGGGCTCGGAGCCATCTGCGCCCCGGGAAGTCCCCCAGCCCCAGCCCACCTCCTTCGCCGCCCGACCCGGTTCGCCCTACCCATCCGCGACCCTCCAGTTCACTCACGCCGCTCTCAACAGCCACCTTCCTCTGAGATCGCAGTGAACGGACGCCGCGCACTCCCGGTTTAAACCACAACTCGCGGCCCAATTGGCTCTTCAGCCAAGGAGGCGGGGCAGGGGGCGTGGTCACCAAGCAGAACCAATGGAGGGACCTAAGCAGCCAGGGCTCCTCCCCAAAAGCTCTTTTCTGCAAACTTTGAGGCACGTTTTCGGTAAGGGCGGGGGGAGGCGGGACAAACTAGGATCGTATAATATTTAAAAAAACTTGAGTGTCTTTGTTTTGCTCTGCTTGTTATTAAGCTGCATGGACTGAGGTACTGGCTCAATAACAATGTTTTATTGCTTTAAGATATTTTTATTTAAATGACACTGTAGAAAGGATGGAAAATAAATAGAAATACTTTTGGAAATGGGGGAACAACCAGTGTTGGGTCTAAAGAATACTAGCAGAGAAGAATTTAAAATTAAGAAGAAATGTAAGTACAGAGAGATCAAACAGCAGCGTTTGAGTCATTCTGTTATGATCAAGAACAGACTGATCATTCCCTAATCTTAGGACTATCCTCAATACTTCAGGCTAAGATGCTGTTTCTATTATACCATCACAAATCTGTCTTAGGAACAAAATGATGATTCTAATGAATACATAATTTAGTCTTCCCTTAAAATCCTATCATTTAATAGTGATTTATTTTAAACCTCTAACATCTCAAGAATATATTCCAAAGCTGCCTGGAAGGGCTTGGCCAGGGAGCAAGAGAACATCAGAGAGATAATAAAGATATAAAAAAGGAATTCCAGTTTCCCAGATATGAAAATAAATTTTGCTTGAAAAAGTTGATGACCTTTTCCTGTTTCTATAGTAAATTGGAATATATTGAACAACTACAAGATAAAGGTACAAATTCAAAAGATCAAAGCTGACCTGTGTCATTCAAACTCTGCTCCCACAGGTCACCATATATACATTTTAACCTGCAGATCAGCTGAGAGAGAGGAGTTAATTCCATATTACTCTTTCACAAAAGGTTTAACACTATACCTGACATAGACATGGTTCTCAATATATGCCAGTTCATCACCTCTTCTTCCCTGGCATTTCAGGACCAAAACTGATTGAATGATTCATTCATTCACAAATATTTATTCAATACCTATTAAATGCTGGACATTATACTAGGTATCAAGATGAAAAGAGCCTAACCTAAGTGAAGAAAAGAGGAAAGACAGAAAAATAAGCATACCTTTATTGTCCCTTCACTGTCTTCTTTATCCCCATCCCTTATTTCCTCCTGTATCTCCTAAATTTTACATCATCATATTACATTATCAGCACTCAAATTATAAGTTTTTGAGACTAAATCTGTACAACACCTATAGCTTCCAAGTGGAGATTCTCTATCTATAAAGTTTTAGAGTGCAAGGTTTATCTCCTTAGGGTGTCTTCTATTTTCACAGCAGAAAGCATTGTTTCGCCCAAGGTCATGCAGCAGCTGTAAACCAAAACCACCCTGTCTTTGAATAACCACTATTTTCTTACTAATGACGCCCCCAGACCAGCTTTGCTATTTCTATTACTGGAGATACTCAATTGCTAACCCACCCTCACTCATAACAGCACTTAGTCCCTAATCAGTTTCTCCTAATCCTGCTTTACAAACAGCAACCCATCCAGAACCAATCCCTGCTTTCCTAGACCTTTCTTAGAACCTTCCAGAGGGACCTCAAGTCTTAGGAAAGATTGAACTCTCTTGTCCTGAGCATTCTGATTCCTCTTCAAGATGTGCTCTCCTGGTGGTTTTGGCTAATTAGGCCTTAACATTCCTAAGCAAATTTCAGGAATGTTTTTAAGTGGAAAAAAGCAAAGCCTGAGTGATTCATTGACTCTACTGCCTTATGTTCTCACAGCACCTGGTATTCCTTTCATAGCAACTTTTTACAACTGCTAAATTATCTGAATAGTTGTTTTGGTGTCTTTCACACTCTGATGTAAATTTGAGGAAAGACACTATGTTCACCAAAGCTCCAGCATGCTACGCTAGTCTCTGACTCTATTTCTTCATCTACTGCCCTATAAAAGCAAAATTAACATTTTTTTTGAAGCGGAGTCTTGCTCTGTGCTGGGCTGGAGTGCAATCTCCGCCTCCCAGGTTCAAGTGATTCTCCTGCCTCCGCCTCCCAGGTTCAAGTGATTCTCCTGCCTCCTCCTCCCAGTAGCTGGGATTACAGGCGCACACCACCACATACAGCTAATTTTTGTATGTTTAGTAGATACGGAGTTTCGCCCGCTGGCCACGATGGTCTCGATCTCCTGATCTCGTGATCCGCCCACCTCGACCTCCCAAAGTGCTGGGATTACAGGCATGAGCCACTGTGCCCGACCGTAAAATTGACATTTATGTTCCTAAACTCTAGGTATTGCAAATTCTTTTTTTTTAGTTGGAGTCTTGCTTTGTCGCCCAGGCTGGAGTACTTACTATGGGGTGATCTCAGCTCACTGCAATCTCCGCCTCCCAGATTCAAGCCATTCTCCTGTCTCAGCCTCCCAACTAGCTGGGACTACAGGCATGCACCAACCCGCCCAGTTAATTTTTGTATTTTTAGTAGAGACAGGGTTTCACTATGTTGGCCAGGCTGGTCTTAAACTCTGGACCTCAGGTGATCCACCCACCTCGGCCTCCCAAAGTGCTGGGATTACAGGCGTGAGCCACCGCGCCTGGCCTGCAAATTCTTAGTACAAAAAAATAGATTCTATTATGTTGAGCTATTTTATTGAGGCAGGAATGGTAGCTATTTTAACTTCTACATTCAAAAAGGACACACATTATGGAGGGGAGAGGCAGAGAACAACTAGAATAGATAGCACAAATTAAAAAAAAAATTAGAAATTCTACCCCCGAAATTAGTTTATTTTCCAGTATTTTATTTCACATGTATACTTTTAAAGGAGGGATGGGATAGCATAGATACTAATGTTTCTCCAAAATGGAAGTCGTCGTATTTTTTTCTAATGACAACATGCCTTATTTTCTCACAACACCTGGTATTTCTTTCACAGCAACGTTTTACAACTGCTAAATTATCTGAATAGCTGTTTTGGTGTCTTTCGCACTCTGATGTAAATTTGAGGAAAGACACTGTTCACCAAACCTCCAGCATGTTACACAGCCTGGCTACTAATTAGTACCAAATTTAACTGGTTTTTTTGTTTGTTTTTTGTTTTTGTAGCTGATACGTCACCAACTTCCCCATTCATTTCATAGTCCCCTAGTGAGGCTTAAGCTGTAGTCTGTTCTGGGTATTTTTTTTAAAAAACTTCCTAAAATTCTCCGATTCTAAAAGAAACTAAAGTTCCTAAGTAGAAGCCAAAAACTGCCCAACTTGAATCTCCGCACAACCCGGGTGAAAAAGCGCGATACGCACACGCGAGAAAGCTCGAGAGCACCGGAGGCCCCCCCGCCCCCTCCAGGAAATTAGTGCGCATGTGCCGTTCATCCGGAAGTTGTCTCAGTGGCTGCCGGAATAAGGCGGAAAGCCGGAAGTAAACATTACGAGATTACCCGAGCTTCTGTCGGATGGACTTTGGGTCAGCTTCTGCGGGACTGGGTGAGAAAATTTTGCTAGAACTTGCGGGCGAAGGGCAGTTGAGGAACCAGAGAAGATGGGTCGAAGGCCTCTAATTACTGGATCTGTCTTCACGGGGGTGATGAGCCCCCAGGTGTGGAGGGAGCGAGGCCCTGAGACGCATTCATGGCACTCGTGCCCAGCAGGACCAGGCCTGCGTCTTTAGGGGAACAGTCGGGATAGCTATGAGAGTGTCGCCTTTGTGGCGGTGGTTTTAAGTACGCCTCGGAGACCTTGAGCGGTCCCCAGACTGCGAGCGAGGAAAGCTGCTTCCAGTACCCAATTTACAGACTATTTCCTCGCCTGAAAAATTTTCTTGAGCTTGTTTTTCCTGTTAAGTCGGGATGATCTGACTTCAGTAAAGTATCATGAGTGTAAAATGAAAACATCTATGTAAATAAAGCGTTAAATAGTGTCTTAAGGTAAGCCCTCAGTAAGTGGGAGCTGTTACTGTTATTAGTTGGAGAAAATAAGCCACTCCACAGCGACGGAAACTAGTGAGTACAACTTAGTGACTAAAATACTTTATTCAGTCTTAGTTTTTAATATTTCAGACCCAGAAGCTAGTTTGGAGAACTGACTTTGGCGTCAGAGTTGTGTTTGAAGTCTTTGTTTCTTACTACAGTGTGTCCTCGGCTGAGGATCTTACCTCTCAGAACCTGTTTCTTCACTGTAAAATGGGGTTCATCAGACTTATCTACTGGGTTTGTTGTGAAGATTAGGTGAGGTGATGCACAGTAGAATCAGTAAGTGGTAGCTGTTTTAATGAAGATTATTACCATTGTTCTGCTTCTCTTCACAGTATAGTTAGGCCATCAGTTCATATGTTACACAAGTGTATGTGGAGGTTTTCTCTAAGTCAGACAGAAGAAGCGAACACCTTTGAGAAGCGTCGTAGAACCCCTGGCATTGAGCACTTTCCATTGGGAAAGGGCTTGTGTAAAGGCCCAGTGTCTACAGGGAGTACAGTGTGTTAGAGGAACTACAAGAAGGTCTAGGTAGTTGGTAGAGAAGGAAGCGGGGATAGTTTTAATGGTGAGGCTGGAAAGTAGGCAGGTGCCAGACCATGGTGGACCATGTAGGTGTGTTAGAAAGATGTCAGTTTTTAGAGTCAGAATTATAAAATCCTTTGGAGTGTCACTTTTTTTTTTTTTTTTTTTTTTTTTTGAGATGTAGTCTTGTTCTGTCGCCCAGGCTGGAGTGCAATGATGTGATCTCAGTTCACTGCAACCTCCACCTCCTGGGTTCAAGTGATTCTCCGGTCTCAGCCTCCTGAGTAGTTGGGATTACAGATGCGTGCCACCATGCCCGGCTGATTTTTGTAATTTTAGTAGAGACAGGGTTTTGCCATTTTGGTCAAGCTGGTCTCAAACTCCTGACCTCTGGTAATCCACCCACCTCGGCCTCCCAAAGTGCTGGGATTACAGGTGTGAGCCACCATGCCCAGTTGTCACTATTCATTATGATAGTTATTAGCCACTTGCGGTTATTGAGACTGGAAATGTGGCTAGTCCAAATAAGTGTAAAACCCATATCAACTTTGAAAGACAGAGCTTTTTCTAATTCAAATTTGCAAATATAATATGTTGTATATTAGGTTAAATAAAATCTTGTAAAAGTAATTTTACCTGTTTCTTTTTACTTTTTTAATGTGACTACTGGAAAACATAAAATTACATATGGGGCTAGAATTGTATTTCTTTTAAATGGTGCTGTATTGACTTTTTGGATGGTACTGCATTGGAGGATTTTAAGCTTGGGCAGTAGGACATTGTATTAGTCCGTTTTCATGTTGCCAATGAGGACATACCCCAGACTGGGCAATTTACAAAAGAAAGAAGTTTGTTGGACTTAGAGTTCCACATGGCTGGGGAGGCCTCACACTCATGGTGAAAGGCACTTCTAACATAGGGGCAGCAAGAGAGAATGAAAGCCGAGAAAAATGGGTTTCCTCTTATCAAACCATCAGAGCTCGTGAAACTTATTCACTACCAGAAGAACAGTATGGGCGGAACTGCCGCTGTGATTCAATTATCTCTCACCAGGTCTCTCCCACAACACTTGGGAATTATGGGAGTACAATTTAAGACACAGAGCCAAACCATAACAGACATAATATGATCAGATTTGTGTTTTGAAAAATTAACACTGTCTGCAATGTGGAGAATTGATTGGAGGAAATCAGAGGAGACCAGTAAGTAGGAAAAAGTAATAAATTACACTAGGGTGGTAGCAGTAAGAACGGAAAGAACTAGATGCGTTTGAATGATATTCAAAAAGTGAAAATAACGGTTCTTAGTGATTAAATAGATGTAGGGATAAGCTGAAGCACTTAATGTAAAGGGATGGATGGTGTCGTCTTTCATTAAGATAGGGAGAACAGTAGAAGGAGATTAGATTTCAAAAGGGAGGTCATGAAATTGAATTAAGATGTATTGAGTTTAAAGGTCTCTGACCTCTAAGTGGAGATGTCAAGTAAGCAATTGGATATATATATCTGAAGCTCAGATGAAAAGTCTTGAATAGAAAAGTAAATTGTTCCTGTATTATTTTTTATTTTATAGAAAAATTAGTTGGAGAGCCAGCAGTGGTGTATTGTGACCATTGAAGCCTTAGAAGTAAATGAGCTTGTCCATTAGCGGGAGTTTAGAGTGGTTTAAAAGTTGCTGACTGAGCCTTGAGGAATCCAACATTAAATAACTGGGCAAAATTTGATGACAAGAGAGGTACAAGAAAAACCAAGAGGGCCTGGCACGTTGGCTCACACCTGTAATCCCACCGCTTTGGGAGGCCAAGGTGGGCGGATTGCCTGAGGTCAGGAGTTGAGACCAGCCTGGCCAACATGGTGAAACTCCGTCACTATGAAAGATACAAAAAAAAAAATTAGCCAGATGTGGTGGTGGGAACCTGTAATCCCAGCTACTGAGGAGCCTGAGGCAGGAGAATTGCTTGAACCTGGGAGGTGGAGGTTGCAGTGAGCGGAGATCACGCCATTGCACTCCAGCCTGGGTGACAGAGTGAGACTCTGTCTCCAGAAAAAGAAAAACCAAGAGAATGTAGTGTCAGGGAAGTCAAGAAATAATATGTAAAAAGGGAAGGAACAGAACTGAAAAATGTCCATTGGATTTAGCACAATGGTCCTTGATGACTTAATGTAACTCTTTTCTTTAGAATGTTAGAGTGGAGGGCTAAGTTTGAGTGAGGATGAAAGTAGAAGATGAGGAAATGGAGACAGTGAATATAGATAACACTTGAGATGTTCTTTCCTAAAGAGGTACAAAGATAAGATGCTCTTTTCTCTCATTAGGAGTTACTGTGTTAGAAAAGTTTGAGACCAAGGGATTCAGGATATATATGAGAAAAAGAGTCCTGTGAAATTTTAAATACACATGTGTGTCTCTCTCCATCTGTAAATTGGAGCTGTTGGAGGAACAGGGCTAACAGTATATAGAGACCTTGAAGAGGGGAAAGAGACCCTTCCTTACACATACTATGGGGAAAAAAAGAACATATGAAACCTTCTATATTATTAGGATGTATTTTTAGTAGTTTGAGTGAACTCATGAAGGCATACTTTTTACTGTAAATTTGACTTTTTTCTTAGAGGAGGCCAGGTAACCATGTCAGCCACAGTTGTAGATGCAGTTAATGCTGCACCCCTATCGGGGTCCAAAGAAATGAGTTTGGAAGAACCAAAGAAGATGACCAGAGAGGACTGGAGAAAGAAGAAGGAGCTAGAAGAACAGCGAAAATTGGGCAATGCTCCTGCAGAAGTTGATGAAGAAGGAAAGTAAGTACTTAATTTTTTGTATGATCTGTTCATTCAAAATTCAAATTCATGTCCACTTAGTTTATTAATTTTTCATCCTTTTGTTTGAAAGGAACCTATCTTCATCATGTATGTCATTTTTGTTTTTATTATTTATCAAATTCGTGCATATGGTTTAATAATGAAATTATCTTGAAGGGCTTATAATGAATAGCAACAGTCTGTTTTCACCCTTCCCACCCCTGACCTGCTCTACAGAAGTGACTGCTGTTAAATCTTTCCAGTTTGAGTTTTTCCGGTTGTTACCTTCACATCTCTAGATAATAATACCTACCCAGTTATCTTAATTAACTGTAGACATTATTCGAACCAAAACTTCTTGTGACAGAAGATTTAGATTACTAACACACATCTCTTTTATTTCCTCTCTTCTCCCTCTTCAGTTATATCACTATTCTTAGTTTCTAAGTTGGAAATATTTTTACTATAAAATTATTTCTTTATTTTTAATTATTATTTATTATAGTATAGAGATAGCAACCACATATGCTCTTCCCCACCACTACAATATTTCTATTCTTAGATTTTGTATAAACTACCTTCGTAACTGTAATACTGATTATTTTCCAACTTTATTCTTAAAATTTTTATTTAATTTTATTACAGAGACATCAACCCCCATATTCCTCAGTATATTTCGTCAGTGCCGTGGTATATTGATCCTTCAAAAAGACCTACTTTAAAACACCAGAGACCACAACCAGAGAAACAAAAGCAATTCAGCTCATCTGGGGAATGGTACAAGAGGGGTGTAAAAGAGGTATGCAGGCAACCTGTGTATATCTTCATGGATATGGAGAGTCTAAGAACTTAATGTGAGAACTCTTAATGCAATGCTATTTAAAGTAGAAACAGATAATATAACCCTTTATCTGGTATTGAAATGCATAGTGCATTACTACTTTATCTTTGTACTTCTTATATAAAGTTTATACTCCTGAAGTCCTTAAACTTTCATATTTATAAATGTGTGGAGACTCTAACTCATTTTCCTTTTAACAAAAAAATCATTTCACTAGACAAAATAGTAATGAGAGCCAAAGTTATTTCTAACTTACTTGATTAAGACATTTTCTTTGTTTTTCTTTATATATATTTATAGAATTCCATAATTACTAAGTACCGCAAAGGAGCATGTGAAAATTGTGGGGCTATGACACACAAAAAGAAAGACTGCTTTGAGGTAAGGTCACCTGGAGAATTTTGAAAATGATTGTCAGAGTCTTTCTTTTTTCTTTGTCAGAGAGCTTACTTCAGTTTTTCTGAGATCACCTATATTTAGGTACCAATTAAAAATTAATTTGAGTGGAATTGGTTCAACACCAACAAAATTTTTTGCTGTAAGACTAACTGATAATTGAATAGATCATAAAGTCCCATGATATATTCATGCCTACTCTGTGAAAGTTGCATAAAGTTTCCCTTTGGGCCATAAACACTTAGGAAAAGATTAAATCTTACTCTCTTTCTAGAGACCTAGGCGAGTTGGAGCCAAATTTACAGGTACTAATATAGCTCCAGATGAACATGTCCAGCCTCAACTGATGTTTGACTATGATGGGAAGAGGGATCGGTGGAATGGCTACAATCCAGAAGAACACATGAAAATTGTTGAAGAGTATGCCAAAGTTGATCTGGTGAGCAAAATTCCTTGCTTTCCTGCTGTTTTTAAAGAATCATCCTTTTGCTGTCTATCTAATTTAGCAGCTCTGTGTTTCAAATCTTGAAGCACTTTAAAAATGGTAGCATTTTTAATAATAGTAGTACTACTGTATAGGCTACCTTTGTAATTGTAATGTTGAATAGAGGAAATAGTGTGCTAGCCATATTGGCCAGCAGTTTCTTCTTCTTTGATTCTTATATTGTCCTTTACTCCCTGACTCAGGTAGCAACAGATATTGGAAGCATGAGGACAGATTAGTGTCCAAAGCTTTTGGTTTTTTGAGGTTAGAAATGTATGGCCCCCAGGCTATAGCTTGTCCTTGAACCTGTATTATAGTTGCCTCACATAGCATTTGGGAGCAGTAGAAGGGAAATGGATAATTTGTTTCAGAAAATTTTATTTTAACCCAACTTCAGTTTTTACTGTTATGATTTCACCTATTCACCCTTCTTTGAAGCCATAGTCACACTGCTTTTTTAAAAAAAAATTAGAGATATCATTTTAAAATTATTAGATTTCATATAAAAATCTGTATTTCACCTTTTCTTGAACACTGTAATATATATGGTAACCCCACGCCTGCCTGGTAAGAGTCAGTCATCTACAGTTACATGGCAACTGTTGTTTTCATCAGGGCTTGCTCTCTGCAATTTACCACTGATGCCATTTGGTTCAGTTTGCATTAATGCCTGATTCAAACAGTGTGTAACTCCTGTTATTTATAAAGTAGTAAGTCTAGGGCTACAAGGAATCCCAAAGAGATGGGTTTGTTCAGTGACCTTTTCTGAAATGAATTAATTTAAAGTTATTTATTTTAAATATATAAAAATGTAAGTGACAATTTAAATGTTGTAAGTAAAATTTAAATGTTTCCTTTTTCTTTCTTTTTTTTTTTCTTTTAAAGGCAAAACGAACATTGAAAGCCCAGAAACTCCAAGAGGAATTAGCCTCAGGAAAATTAGTGGAACAGGCTGTAAGTAATGGAAATGATTAATAAAATCAATTTTTAAAAGTTAAAACTCTTTTAAACAAAGAAATGGAAATTGAAAGAAGAATTCATTTTATAGATCTTCAGTTAGAGAGGAAGAGAAAAATGCTATTGGGGGAAAAAATAAAACTGATACTTTATATACAGTTCATAGTAATACAAATTCATGCAGTCAATTTGGCAACAATATTGCCACTATTTCTATTTAGACACACACACACACAGACATACACACTTACTTTTTCAAATTAAATTATTAGATCTATCCATTCTAAAGAATTTTCTAGAGTTCAGAAAAATCATGATGCATAAAGATGGTACAGCATTTTTTACAATAGTAAAGAAATTGGAATAGCTTAAATGTCCAGGAATATGTAGTTGGCTAAGTGCATCTGCATGGTATAATGCTGCTTATCTCTTAAAATGGCATTTCTCAAGGCTTTGTTAACGACACTTGTTAACACTTGTATTTGAATGATATATGACAAAAATAGCATAATATTGTCACACAGAAAGACCAAAACACTAGTTTTTATTTAATGTGGAATTTATGAATTTTTTTCCTATCCTTTTTCTTTAGTATTTTCTGCAGTTTCTACAGTGAATATGTATCAGTTTTATAACTGGGCAAAACATTTTCTATATGAATGAAAGGACTATTGCAGTCAATTTTTCTTTTTTGAAATCCTTGTCAACGTAATAGAGTATATTATGCGTATTAGAGTTGTCAAGTTTCTTTTTAACAAATCTAGGCACAAATACATTGTAAACATTTATAGTTTTTTAGTTTAAATTTCTAAAAGGGACTCTCCATGTATGAGCTAACAAAGCAAACAGAACTTGAAATAATTACCAAGTAAGCAATTACCAGGTTACTAAGGTAACCTATCAGGCAAATTATCAGCATAAGTTACTAGATAGGTATTTAAAATCCATCTCTGGCCTGGCATGGTGCCTCATACCTATAATCCCAGCACTTTGAGAGGCCAAGGCGGATGGATTATCTGAGATCAGGAGTTCGAGACAAGCCTAGCTAACATGCTCTTAGAAAAGTGAATTTGCCTCTGTGAGCCTCAGTTTAGTATGTCTGAAATAGAGATGACAACACTTATTCCCAGGAAACTTATATACATACCACATAGTAAACACTGGGTAATTAGTAGCTATTATTGTCATGATTATTTTTATTTATTACTAACTTTGGGAAAAGAAAGGGGCCTGTTTCTTTTGTTCTAATATATTCTCTGTTGTAAACATAGTGTAATTTATTTCCCCAGTAAGGATACTTTATGTATGTAAGGACCTAATGATTTTTGCCCACTTGGATGCTTGGATATTAAGACAAATGACATATAGTAGATTTAGAGACTTAGCTATCACTATAGAAATGTATGTAAATGTCCTTTGTTGAACTAGCAAATAGTAGGAACTCAAAAATATTATTTTTTACAAAACATTTATATTTCTGATTTTGAAAGTAACACATATTAAGTGAAAAAAATTGGAACATTATATAAAAAAGAAAATAGACCCTGTGTTAAACTATGAAATTTTGAAGTAGGCCTTTCCAGGTCTCTCTTGTCCACATATACTTGTTTATGTGTGCCAGAATACCAGATGTTTCTTAAATGGATTATTCTTTATATATTCATTTATTACCTTCTTTTTTTTTAACAACATAGAGTACAGTGAGAACTTGTTTTCTGTCTATGTTTTTAGATCTATAGCATCATTTATTTTTGTATAAATTCACATGGTTCAAAAATTAAAACAGTTTAAGAAGATACACAGTGAAGTCTCTCCATGCCTGTTTCTATCCACCCTAACACTGGCCAACTGTTTTTTTTTTGTTTTTTTTTTTATTGTTTGTGTGTGTGTGTGTGTGTGTGTGTGTGTGTGTGTGTCTCCTTTCAGAGTTTCTTGAATAAAATGCAAATACAAATGTATACTCTTATTCCCATCTTTCTCTCCCCTCCCCTTTTTTTATTCAAAAAAGTTAGGAAATGATTCATACTTTTCTGCACCTTGGATAGAATTACTTTTAATGGTCGTTCAGCCTTCCATGGAGTGCAATAAATTATATAACCAGTGATCTATTATTAATTTGATTTTTTCCCAATGTTTTGAAAAAAACATTGCACATATACAGCACTGCACATCACATTTTTACATGTTTATATTATTGACATAATACTAGGATAACCTTCTAGAAGTGTATTTCAGTGAGTTTATATTTCCAAAATTTTTTAGTGAGTTTGTATTTGTAAAATTTTTATGACATATCACTTAGCCATTATTCAGAAAAGCTATGCAGATTTATGCTTCCATCTATATACTATATATACATCCACGTATTTCAACATCTCCTCACTAATGCTGTAATGTATTCTTAAGTATTTTTAACCTTTGAAGCCTTTGTGAAGGGACATGGTGAAATACTGACCATGTTTTTATAGGCATTCTGTGGAGTTAGAAACTATTCTGACCAATTGCTAGTGAAGAAAAGTGTATCCTTGTGACAAGGAGTTTGGCCTCTCCTTAAATTACAGTATTGTGTCACTTGTAGATTTTTTTCATTGCCCAAACTTCACTTTGGCTCTGAAAATGTTGATCACATGAACCCAGTAACATTTTGGACTTACTAGGAAACTAGGAAGGTTTAATAAATCTGATATATCTGAAGACTAACACATTTAGAAATTATATTTATTGGGTACTTTGATCATCTTAATCTTCCTTTTACCGTTCTGTGGTTGTAATCTTATATCAATTAAAATTCTCTTGAAAGTTGCTGGCTTTATAGACAGTCTAATGAAGTTATTCACAATGGCACACGTATTCAGAATTTGTGTGCTCATTACGACTGAGAAATGTGAGAGTTTGTTTAGTTAGAATTAAGTTTTATTGTCTTAACTTTTTTAAGTGTTAATTGGATTACGTAGAATGAAATCATAAATTCTTTTTCTTCTTTCATGATACAGAATTCTCCAAAACACCAGTGGGGAGAAGAGGAACCAAATTCACAGACGGTAATACGTATTTGCTGTCTCTGAGTATACGTTAAGTTTTTAAATTTCTGATGACTAATAATAAATAATACTAACAGCTTTTAAAGAACACAAGTAAATAAGGGTTTGGTTAAAGGGGGAGAAAAGAAACCTACATGCTGCTTTCTTCTTACTTTATTTTCCCCCCTCCCTCTTTTTAGGAAAAAGATCATAATAGTGAAGATGAGGATGAAGATAAATATGCAGATGATATTGACATGCCTGGACAGAATTTTGACTCCAAGAGACGAATTACAGTCCGGAATCTCAGGATTCGAGAAGATATTGCAAAAGTAAGTCTTGTTAACATACATATTTGAAAAATATTTGTCTTTTTAGCCTAAATTTTATCTACTCTGGGTAGCATATGGATAATATAGTCAGAGTCATTCTAAGATAAGGTTTCATTCTGTTTTTCTCTTCACCTGTGTCCCAGAAATGTATACACACATTTAATTGATTATGTTCAACTCCTCCAGCTAGTCTGCTGAAATTCCTGTGAGTAAACATTAATTTATTCTTTAATTTTTTTTTTATTAGTATTTGAGGAATTTAGATCCAAATTCTGCCTACTATGATCCAAAAACTAGAGCGATGAGAGAGAATCCTTATGCCAATGCAGGAAAGAATCCAGATGAGTAAGTATCAAGTTAAATGTAGAGATTTCAAGATGAGGGAAAGTTAATTGTTTTCTGACCTGACCATAGATGGTGGTCATTTTAATTCAGATTCAGTTTTACAAATTAATTTTCCTTAAATCAATCTCTGAAACATTTTTTTACTTGTATTTACAGAGTGAGTTATGCTGGAGATAACTTTGTTAGGTACACAGGAGATACCATTTCAATGGCTCAGACACAGTGTAAGTATTTGCTCTATGTCAAGGCGTTTTATATTAGCTCATAAGATGTTTGGGATTGTTTTTTTTTTTTTGAGATGGAGTTTTGCTCTTGTTACCCAGGTTGGAGCGCAATGGCACGATCTCGACTCACCGCAACCTCCGCCTCCTGGGTTCAGGCAATTCTCCTGTCTCAGCCTCCCGAGTAGCTGGGATTACAGGCACGCGCCACCATGCCCAGCTAATTTTTTGTATTTTTAGTAGAGACGGGGTTTCACCATGTTGACCAGGGGATTGTTTTTTAAAGCTTGTTTTCAAGCAGCATACAATAAGGTAGCTGGCAATTCATTAAAATGTTTTGAATTACTCTAGTGTTTGCGTGGGAAGCCTATGACAAGGGATCTGAAGTGCATCTACAGGCAGATCCTACAAAGCTAGAGCTGTTGTATAAGTCCTTCAAAGTCAAAAAAGAAGATTTCAAAGAACAGCAGAAAGAAAGCATCCTGGAAAAGGTAATTTTGACCAAAATGCTGAAGAAGAACTTCTGTTACAGAGAAGTTACTCTTTAATAAGCGTTAGTTTTACATTTGGAAAATAACGCGTAGAGTCCCCCTTAATCCATGAAGAAGAGTCCTTTTCTTCCTTTGTCTTAGTCAGAGGGTATATACAATTTTTGTATCAGCTTTTGTGGCAAAACAAACTACCTCAAATCTTAGTAGCTTAAAATCTACATTTATTATTTCTCACAGTCAGCCGGGTCTCCTGGTCTGGGCTTGCTCAGCTGAGGTTCAGTGATGAACTAAGATGGCCTCACTCTGGTGTTTAGCAATTAACAGGCTAATTGTCCTAAGGGGACCTCTTCTGGGACAGCTTATCGCCACCCAATGTGGTCTTTCATCCTCTAGTAGGGTAGCACAGCTTATTTAAATGGCATTCTCAGAGTTCTAGAGAGTGGCAGCAGAAAGTATGCTGTAGTACATAAATGCCTTTGCTTGGGTCACATTTGCCTACTTCCCATTGGTCAAAGCAAGTAATGTGGCCAAGCCCAGATTCAAGGGATAGAGAAAGACTTTGTCTCTTTATGGGAAGAACAGCAAAGCCATGTGGCAAAAGGGCATGCATACAAGGATAAGGGGAATTTATGGCCATCTTGTAACTTACTGTACTCAACAGATGCATAGCAACTGAGATATCTATTTGCCTCTGAAAAGATTGGTGGCTTTTTTTTTTTCCTACTGTGCTTTCTACAACAAAACCCAGTAGAGAGTGTTCCCTTTCTTTCTGATTAGAAATAAATATTCTCCTGGAAATTTAAATGCAAATCAGGTTGTAAAATGTATTGAATAATGTCCATTGTCCTTTTAGTATGGTGGCCAAGAACACTTGGATGCCCCTCCAGCTGAATTGCTTTTAGCCCAGACTGAAGACTATGTGGAGTACTCAAGACATGGGACAGTCATCAAAGGACAGGAGCGGGCTGTTGCCTGCTCTAAGTATGAAGAGGATGTGAAGATCCACAATCACACAGTATGTGCTAAACTGGAACAATTTTGTGTTCTTGTTAGTTTTGCTCTGTATTGCATTTTTCCTTTACAACTTCATTAACTGACCATTTATATGCTCTATGCTTTAAAAAAAAAAACATTTTAACTCTGCTTCATGGAATTTTTTCAAAAATAGAAAAATTTTGAAGGAATACTATGTTCATCTATATACTCATTAACCAAATTCCAAAATTTTTAACATACTGCCTTATATGCTTTGTCTAGTTGTATGTGTGCATACGCACACTGTTTTACATATATATGTAAAATACACATAAATATACACACACGTAGTTTATACATTTATTTGACTGAAACATTTGGAAATTATATATAGCATTTTATCCATAAATGCTGTATCACATACCTCCTTAAAAATGAGGATTTTCTTCTATATAACCACATTGATATTATTACACTTTGGAAAGTTAACATTAATTCTATAATATCATCTAATATCCAGTCATTAATCACATTTTCCAAAGTATACAGAAAAATGCCTTTAACACCTATTTTTTGTTTTAGTCAGAATCCATTTCAAATTTATTTTGATCATTATTTGGTTATTATTGTATCTCTTTTCTAGAATTTATATCTTCATTTTCCTGACAGTGACCACTTAACAGATTAGGCCAATTCATTTGTGAATTGTCTCATATTCTGTATTGACTGGTTCCTAGTAGTGTTATGTAACTTGTTTCTCTATCCTCTGTATGTTTTATAAATAGAAATTCAGGTCTAACGCTTGATTGGATATAAGTTAAATATTTTGACAAGAATATTTAATAAGTAATATATATTCACATTGCATCACAAGCATCATAAAGCATATATTGTCCTTTACTGTTCTCTTAAAGTAACCAAACTACAATTGTCTCTCTTAGTTGAGGGTCAAAAACCTAACTCCCTATAGGAGCCAGGCCAGTGATCATACATGAGTGAAGTGAGCCAGGCAAATTGTACATACTGGAGAACACAGCCCTCTCTTTTTTTTTTTTTAAGACAGAGTCTCCCTCTGTGGCCTGGGCTGGAGTACAGTGGCATGATCTCGGCTCACTGCAACGTCTGCCTCCCTGCCTAAAGCAATTCTCCTGCCTCAGCCTCCTAAGTAGCTGGGATTACAGTCACACACCACTACGCCCAGCTAATTTTTGTATTTTTAGTAGAGACAGGGTTTTGCCATGTTGGTCAGGCTGGTTTTGAACTCCTGACCTCATGATCTTCCTGCCTTGGCTTCCCAAAGTGCTGGAATTACAGGTGTAAGCCACTGCATCCAGCCTCACAAGCCTTATCTAATAGGGGCATCCACTGTTCAGCAATAGCTGATTATTGCCAAGTGATTATGTAGGCCCAGAATTTCCCAGTCCTTAATTTTTCAAGAGAAATCAGATATCCTAAATTTTTTTATAGGCTTTTGGGAATAGAATTTAAGAGCTTTGTAACTACAGCACCTGCTTCTCACACTTCAGGTCAGACTACCTGCTCCCTGTTAGCCAGCCTTGAATCCCCATAATTTTTCTCCCAAATTACCTTTAAAGGGCTATATTATTTTCTATCAACAGTATACAGAAGTTTCTAATTTCAGCTTCCTTTTTAAGTAATTTCTCTCTCTGCAGCATATCTGGGGATCGTACTGGAAAGAAGGCCGATGGGGATACAAATGCTGTCACTCTTTTTTCAAGTATTCCTATTGTACTGGAGAAGCTGGAAAGGAGATTGCTGTAAGTAATTGTCTTTGGTTCTTAAAGGTATAAAACAACCAAAGCTCATAAGTCAAACTAAAACATACTGTCTCATGTTTCAAATCTTAACTTTTTCTTAGATGATTAGTAACTATTACTCAACTCAAATTGCATGTTTTTTCCCTACAGAATTCTGAGGAATGTATTATAAATGATGTAACTGGGGAAGAATCTGTGAAAAAACCTCAAACCCTCATGGAGGTAAGTTGATAATCATTTGTCCTGGAGTCGGGGCTTTAAAACTTGCACCAGACCTTTTTTCTTTTCTTTTGAGACAGAGTCTTACTCTGTCGCCCAAGCTCTATTGCAGTGGCACGATCTGAGCCCACTGCAACCTCCACTCCTGGGTTCAAGTGATTCTTGTGCCTCAGCCTCCCGTAGTGCACCCAAGCTTTGTTTTCACATTAATAACACTGCATTTCAATCCTCCCTTTCAGCTGCATCAAGAAAAACTAAAAGAAGAAAAGAAGAAGAAGAAAAAGAAAAAGAAGAAGCATCGAAAGAGCAGTTCAGATAGTGATGATGAAGAAAAAAAGCATGAAAAATTGAAAAAGGTAATTTGCGAAGCCTAAATAGCAAAACTGACAAGTAACAGTATTCTTTGTTTTTTGGGTTGTTTTTATTTTTTTGAGATAGGGTCTTGCCCTGTCACCCAGGCTGGAGTGCAAAGGCGTAACCTCCACCTCCTGGGCTCTCGCAGTTCTGCCTCAGTGTCCTGTGTAGCTAGGATTACAGGAACATGCCACTGTGCCTGGCTAATTTCTGTATTTTTTTATAGAGACAGGATTTCACCATGTTGCCCACACTGGTCTCAAACTTTTGAGCTCAGGTGAACCACTGACCTCATCCTCCCAAAATGCTGGGATTGCAGGTGTGAGCCACCACTCCTGGCCAGTATTATTTGTGAAGGCCTTTATTTATAAAGGCCTATGCTCTAGCTCTGTCTCCAAATGCATTTTTAAAATGATGAAACAAGCCTAGAGTCTGAGCGATTTGCCCAAGTCATATTAACGGAGATATTTGGGGGTGTAGGTGTTACCTTCTTGGAGTACTTAATATTATGACTAATGGACAGAAGAAATATGCTTTATAAAGCGTTTTTAAGTTATTGTCATGTTGACCACAAAGAATTCCCTTCTAGCTCCATAATATGTAAGTTTCAGCAAGTCTTTGAGAAAAGTCACAATTGTAGTCTCTACCAGAAGTGTCATTTGTGACTTGTATCAGTAAAGTGAACCTCATTTAATTTTTGTTATTAAATAAAATTTCTTCAACATTAATTAAAAATGTTATAGAATGTTTTGTGCTTTATAAAAATATCATATGAACCAAATAGTGATCAGTTGTAGCTTAACAGTGGAAGAGCTGACTCCAAAGCTCTTTCAGGCAATCTGGGTTTTTGATAGAGCAGTTCATATTCAGTGGAGTCTTTTGGTACTCTGCCACTTGTGGAGAAAAGAGATCTGATGTAGAGCTGTGATATGCATTTTATTCCTCTCACTATAGGCACTGAATGCAGAGGAGGCCCGCCTTCTTCATGTCAAGGAGACCATGCAGATTGATGAGAGGAAGCGGCCTTACAATAGCATATATGAAACTCGGGAACCTACTGAAGAGGAAATGGAGGCCTATAGAATGAAACGTCAGAGACCAGATGATCCCATGGCCTCTTTCCTTGGACAGTAGTAACTAGTCAGAAGACCATCCAAGATAGATGCAGCTGATACATTCAACGAGAAGATTCAGCTTCTTGTTGATGATTGTAGATAGAAAAATCCTTGTCTACTCTTCTTGCTGCCTGGCTTTAATAGATCTTTCAGATGTCTCACAGTAAGTTCACTCCTTTCCATACTGAAGGAATAAAAAGAAGAGGCACATGAAGTCTGCTTTCGGGAATAGAATTCAAAATTCGATTAAGATTTTATTTCTAGTTGTATGAGTCATGTAGAAAGAGGCCTTGGCTCTTTACCTATTAAGAATGTCTCCTTCTCTACATTTCTTAAGCTTCAAACTTTATTGCTTCAATTTTTGTGCCCTGTATTTAGTATTAGCATACTTTGGTTTTGGGGAAAAAGGGGCTTCATTTTTTAAAAATAATTACTAGCAACTCTATGACTACATTTATTTTTATTTCTTATTTTTTTTAGAAATAGGATCTTGCTATGTTTCCCAGGCTAGAGAGCAGTGGCTTTTCACAGACATGATCATAACACACTGCAGTCTTGGGCTCAAGCGATTCTCTCTCCTTGGCCTCTGGAGTAAACTAATTTAATGGAAAACAACTATTTTCTCATCATTAGGTTGATACTGACTGATCAGTAGTAGGTCTTTTACCATTCTGGACATAAGCCTTTAAGATGTAGAAATCCTTTCCTTTATCATAGAGGATATGGTTTACAATACTATTTGTTTTCCTTGTGATTGCTTTTATTTAACAATCATAAATATTAGGTTTTTATAATTGTAGAATATCCTAATATTTATAGCCAGGAGCTGTTACTTTGTAAAATTTGCAAAAAAACCTAAAGTTGGTTTCTTCAAAGAATTAGAATAGCTTGTAGGGATATTAGTAATAGATTGCTATGATCCTGAAGCCTCTTCTCAGAACATTGTGAAGATAATACTGACACAGTAGAATCAGTGAAAACAGCCTAACAAAACCTCTGACATGAGTATATCAACTTTTTTTTTCTTTTTGAGACAGAGTCTCACTGTTGCCAGGCTGGAGTATAGTGGCACAATCTCGGCTCACTGCAATCTCCGCCTCCCAGGTTCAAGTGATTCTCCTGCCTCAGCCTCCCAAGTAGCTGGGATTACAGGCATGTGCCACCACACTCAGCTAATTTTTGTATTTTTTAGTAGAGATGGGGTTTCATCATGTTGGCCAGGATGGTCTCGATCTCCTGATCTCATGATCTGCCTGCCTTGGCCTTCCAAAGTGCTGGGATTACAGGCGTGAGCCACAACGCCTGGCAAATATATCAACTTTTAACAGCTCACTGGCTTTTCTAAACTACCAAAAACCACCTGTAGGATACTGCAGAATCTCAGAAATGGTAGTGTGAGAGTAACGGAATCAAATTGTCAAGCACTTTGGATATACGTGGTTTCTAGCTTTAGATTGGTATGAAATTAAACAGCAGTGCAAGTAGACTTAATTCTTAAAGAATGCAAAAAATTTTCATATTCCTACCTAAACAGGTGGTTCCACATAAAGGCTGACATTGTTGTGTCTGTTTTGTATTTTATCTTTTGTTAAAGATATATAAATGACAATACTTAACTGTGAGTGGTTTGTAGCATTATTTCTAATACTTGGCAGAAAAGTTGTATGGGACAGGGAGGGAACCTGAATTCGCTTCTGTGAGTTTGTGTAAGAAAATTTCAGCATCCTGTCACTAACCTTTCTGGACCTCTTCCCCTCTTCTATGAGGCCTAGTTTACTTTGATTTAGGAAGAATTCTATAATATCCAGAATCATATCTTCTGTTTTATTGGTAATGCCTAGCCAGCCTGGCCAACATGGCAAAACCTTGTCTCTACTAAAAATACAAAAATTAGCTAGGCATGGTGGCACAGGCCTAAAATCCCAGCTACTCAGGAGGCTGAGGCGTGAGAATTGCTTGAACTCAGGAGATGGAGGTTGCAGTGAGCAGAGATCATGCCCCCGCACTCCAGCCTGGGTGACAGAACAAGACCCTGTCTCAAAAAGAAAAAAGGCTCATTCTCCTTCCTCCTGCCTCCATGTAAGAAGAGCTTTTGCTCCTCCTTCGCCTTCCACTATGATTTGAAAGCCTCCCCAGCCGCGTGGAACTGCCCACCATTCCTAAAAACTCCTGTCTGCTCAGCTTCTTCACGATGTATTCTTCACAAACATTAGAAATGGCATAGAGGGAAGCCCCAAGAAGGATCAAGATGTCACCAATCAATACATCACTCCCTGCAGGAAGACAAGGCACAGAAGCAAAACACTGTCAACAGAATAAAAGTGAAAACATGAACAGAATTCTGCTGTGATTAAAGCACAAACATGTGACACCATCTTACCTGAATTGTCTTCCCTCCCTGCGAGTATGTGTGCTCCAACCATGGTTCCTACACCCAACAGACAGACAGCCAGCCACAGCGATGAAGTGGATCACTGTATCTTGCATAAAGAATAAACCAGGACAGAGCCATCAACATAGGAATCCCAAAGTAACCCAAAAGCTGCATGGAAAGAGAACAGTTTAAAAACCTCTCTCATTAGCTAAAAGATGGGTAATTAAGAAATAATAGGACTCAGTATTCATTGAGCATTTATTATTGCCAGCCCTCTACTAAGAGCTTTACCTGGATTAACTCATTTGATCCTCACAACTCTATGAGACTGAAATTACAATCTAATTTTATACATGAAAAAATGAAGGCACAGAGAGGTGAAATGAGTTGCCAAAATTACATAGTTAAAAATGGGACGACAGCTGGGCATGGTGGCTCATGCCTGTAAGATCTCAGTACTTTCGGGGGTTGTGGCAGGCGAATTGCTTGAGCCCAGGAGTTCGAGATCAGCCTGGGCAACGTGGTGAAACTCTACTAGAATATATATTCTAGTAGAGACAGAGTGTATATATACACACACACACACACACACACACACACACACACAAAGGATTGTTGGGTGTGGTGGTGCATGCCTGTGGTCCCAGCTCCTGGGGAGACTGGGGTGAGAGGATCGCTTGGGCCTGGGAGGTCAAAGCTGCAGTGAGCTGTGATGATGCCACTGCACTCCAGCCTTCACAACACAGAGAGACCCTGTCTCAAATAAAATAATAAAATAGGCTGGGTGCGATGGTTCACACCTGTAATCCCAGCACTTTGGGAGGCCGAAGCCAGTGGATCACCTGAGGTTGGGAGTTCGAGACCAGCCTGACTAACATAGAGAAACCCCATCTCTATTTAAAAAAAAAAGTAAAAAAAGAAAAATAAGAAAAATAAATAAAATAATAAAATACAATGGAAGAGTCAGTTGCTGAACACAAGACTGATGAAGGCCTGTGCACTTTACCTCTATGCTCCCACCTGTGTATATCTTTATTTTATTTTAATTTTTGAGGGAGAGTCTCACTCTGTTGCCCAGGCTGGAATGCAATGGTGCAATCTCAACTCACCGCAGGCTCCACCTCCTAGGTTCAAGCGATTCTCCCTGCCTCGGCCTCCTGAGTAGCTGGGATTGCAAGCACCTGCCACCATTCCCAGCTAATTTTTGTATGTTTTGGTGGAGATGGGATTTCATCATGTTAGCCAGGCTGGTCTTGAACTCCTAACCTAGGGTAATCCGCCTGCCTTGGCCTCCTGGAGTGCTGGGATTGCGGGTGTGAGCCACCACACCCGGCCCTGCGTGTATCTTTAAGTCCAGTAGGCAAACATCTCTTCCTTCATGCAACCATTTACTCAGTCAACAAATATTTGTTAAACATCTTGCATGTGTGAGATGCCATGAAAGAAGCTAGGAATAGAGGTGAACAGGACAGAACAAGTGTGCCCTCAGGGGCACACAAAACTATAAAGGACGTGGAATAAATAATCACACAACCAGATATTTCAGTGGAATTGGGCTAAGTGCTACAGAGAAGCACGGGTTACTATGAGAGTGCAAACAGACACCACGTCCCTGACAAAGCGTCCAACCCCACCATGTGAGACACACTCATGCTCACAGCAAATTATCTTGCTCATCATCATCACGTGCTCCTCCATCACCTGTTGATCCTGGGTTTGGAAAACACTGGCTATACCCCTGATATTGCTCATCCGGAAGGCAGAGGGATTAAGCATGCCAAAATTATAGCAGGTCCAAAATTGTTTGCAAGATAAAAAAAAGTACGTTCACTCAATTCCTAAATTCACAAATTTAATGTGCATTCAAGGTAAAATCTATTCAAGAAATTATTGATGCATTCAAATGTTTTCAAGGAAGAAATATATTCTTTATACTAATAATCCTCCTGAAAAAGAAAAAGAAAAAAGTAATGCCTAGGACATTACTCAGCTTGATCTCAATAATAGCTGCCTTTGAGCACGAGAACTATGTACTGTAATTGTGCATAATTATCTCCCTCCTCTAAAGAACTTCATGGGGTAATGGATGATATATCAATTTTACAATAAGCACATGGAATTTACTCCCAAGTAATCTGCACAAATCCTAATGGTTATAAGTGTTGGAGCCAGGCATGAAGCTAGCTGTCTCTGAATCTGAAGCCTACCCCTTTCTCTAGTATTTAAGGCCCTAGTTTCTTAAACAAGGCTGGTCTTTTGCAGTTTCTTCCATCCACAAAAAACTTAAGCTAGCCCTTCAGTATTTACCAGGCTCACACTCAACACCTGAAAATGATGTATCTGGCCCACATTCTTTGACGCACCACCACTCCTCACACACACCAGCCTTATGGAATGCTTCTAACAAGATTGTACAAAAATGAATAAACTCATTAAGTTTATAAGAATTTTGGAAAGAAATATCCCCAAACAGGAAAGGACTATATTCTGGTTTATTTCTTTCAACAATGTTTCCTAGTTTCTACTTGGGATTTTTCTCTCAAACCTCTCTAATAATAGGTTTATTTCTTTGAAATCATGTTGTTGAAGGAATTTTAAATAAAAATCTTTCCTCTGAGATGGATGATGATGACTAGGAAATTCATCCCCATGTTCCCATTTATGGGAAGTGAGGGGATCACCCTGCATGGGCAACAGTACATGAGCTATGGAAGCTCATCCTCCACTGCTGAAATGTTTAATCTGAGATTACCATGAGCGTCCTTCTCTTTTTTTCTCATTTATTCCACATGGTATGTGGTAATTATCAAAAGTTTTATCTCCAAGCTCAAAGCCAGACACAATATAAAAGTTTGAGTGCTCTGCATGTTAAAAAATTATTTGGACTTTACAGCTCCTTCTATTCCTGAAATTCTACGGTTCATCCTTTCTGGCACACACAACAAACAATTTCTAGTCCCACGTATACAATCTAAAGAAATTGGGGAGGGCCAGCGCGCATGCTCAATACTCAGGCCAGCCAGCCTGTCCCACAGCCAATTGCTCCTGCGCCTGCGTACGGGAGACGCCTCGCCCAGTTTGCGGGCGGGAAGCAACCTGGAGAACCCGGATGGAACCCGGGCCTGGCTGATGAGGAGTTTGTTGCGGATGCTTCTGTCTCCAAGCGCACCGCAGATACCTGTACGAGGGTGGGACCTGAGGAACCATCGCCCGCCTAGACTGGTTCCGACGGCGAGAGGCTGGGCCCTAGACTGAGCGGAGAACGGAACTGGAGCCTGAAAGGGCGCTCGAAAGAAGCCCGAGCATCCCTTGGGCCTGCGCCTCAGGCTCGGAGACCGGCGGGCGGAGACCGCACTGAGTCTTTTCTTTCCTCGCCGCTGGCGTTCCTTAGCTCACCCAGGAGGCTCAAAAAATCTGCGTCCTTAACAGTAACACCACCAGGCCCTATCAGTTAAGAGCTGCGTGTTGTTTGCATGCATTCTTATAATTAAACTTCCCAACAACCCTGTAAGGTAGGTACTGTTATCCCCTCTGGAGGAACTGAGGCTTGGAAAGGTCCCAGCTTGTAAGCGACAAAGCCACGATCCCAGCCAGACGTTTGCCCCTGGAGCGTCTGCCTAGGTACCAAGTTCCTGCCTGCTTTCTCCTGGCTATCGATTTTAACTGTAAAACGTAATGGTTAACTGCTCTGCCTCCCGGAACACCTGCGCCTACCAAGGTCTTGCATACGCAGTGGCTAGATAGAAGTTGGATTATATTTGGTTTGGAGTTTTAGGTTTACAACTGCACTTTGGTGTTTTCTATATATATTAGCATTCCCTAATTGCTTTGTGAGTGTTCACTTTTAACTGATTTTTCTCAATTGTGATGCTTTTTCATATCTACCCTTCATAAACTTGCAAAAACATTTTACTTTGTTATATCAGCTCTAAGCATCTGAAGATAATCTCTCAAAAGAATCATTCTTAAAAATGAATGATGCCTATTTTTAAATATTGCTTTTTATTTTTTTATTATTGGTAGTTTCCAACATACATAAAAATAGAACAGTGTAACCCATCATCCACCTTCAAGAGTTACCAACTTAAGGCCAGTCATTTCTTTTATTTCCACCCCGCTTTGTGCATGTTTGTGAGTGTATGCTGAAGTACAGTATTTCAAAAGAAATCCCAGACATCTTACCATTTCACTTGTAAATAATTGTCTGTATCTAACAAATAAGGTATTTTAAAAACACAACCACAATGCCATTATCAGGCCTGTTTAACAATAATTCCTTATAATGATGATGCTTTTTTAATGTTTACATTTTTAGGATATTGTAATTCCTAAATACCACAAAAGTGCAAGTGCAGATTGTAAGGTTCTAAAAACACAAGCCTCTTGTGCAGTAAGTTCATCTCTGAGGCTCTTGAAAATTCTTGCCATCTATTCTCCCATTTTGAGGGGACTGGAGAAGAATACTATAAATTGATTTTCCTAAAACTTCTTTTGTACATAACAGATAAATTTTAAATTAAAATATATTTGAGATACATAGTCAAGGTGGATAGGAATGGACTCTTAACAAATTTTGTAATGATTTCCAGTTTTGTTTTGTTTGTTTTGTTTTTGAGACCGTCTTACTCTATCACCCAGGCTGGAGAGTGCCATGGCATCATCTCGGCTCACTGCAACCTCCGCCTCCCAGGTTCAAGTGATTCTCCTGCCTCAGCCTCCCGAGTAGCTGGGATTACAGGAGCCCGCTACCATGTCCAGCTAATTTTTGTATTTTTAGTAAAGACAAGGTTTCGTCAAGTTGGCCAGGCTGGTCTCGTACTCCTGACCTCAGGTGATCCACCCACCTCGGCCTCCCAAAGTGCTGAGATTACGGGTGTGAGCCACCGTGCCTGGCCTTTTTTTGAGACTGAGTATGGCTCTCTCACCCAGGCTGGAGTGCAGTGGCATGATCTCAGCTGACTGCAACCTCTGCCTCCTGGGTTCAAGCAATTCTGCCTCAGCCTCCCGAGTAGCTGGGATTACAGGCGTGCGCCACCACATGTCGCTTATTTTTGTTTTTTTGTTTTTTTTTTTAAGACGGGGTTTCATCATGTTGGTCAGGCTGGTCTTGAACTCCCGACCTCAGGTGATCCGCCCACCTTGGCCTCCAAAGTGCTTGGATTACAGGCCTGAGCCACCACACCCAGCCAATTTTTGTATTTTTAGTAGAGATGGGGTTTCACTATGTTGGCCAGTCTGGTCTGGAACTCCTGACCTCAAGTGATCTGCCTACCTTGTCCTCCCAGAGTACCTCTCCACCACGCGGGGCCCCTCTTGTAATGATTTCTTTTTTTTTTTTTTTTAAAGACGGGGTTTTACCATGTTGGTCAGGCTGGCCTTGAATTCCCGACCTCAGGTGATCCGCCGGCCTTGGCCTCCAAAGTGCTTGGATTACAGGCATGAGTCACCACACCCACCTCTTGTAATGATTTCTAATGTGACTAAAAACATTTTCCTTTATTCCCTCTGCCTCCCCAAATATACATGATAAGTATGCATTAATAGAATACAGAAAAATAAGCATTTTATGGTAATATTGTAATTTTATTAATTAGAAGTGGTTCTAAGCAAAAGTAGCCATGTAGTCTCATTACTTGACAAAAGAAGGCTTAAGATCAGCTCTTTAAACTTCAGGTTGTCTTTTTTGGTTGACAGACAACCTCCAGTTTAACAGGCTCATAACAACCATGTAACAGGTCAACTTAATAGTTTTATTGGAGTACATTTTACAACTAGTTCATCTTGGTAGATCCACTTGAAAGCTAATGCTTTAAGTAGATATTCTTGGCTTACTTGTGATTTTTCTTTTAATGGCCGAAATAGGCATTCGGATTTAAATGTGTACCTGTTACTTTATTTCAGCCACATTCTCTGGCCCAGAACTTTGGAAAGTTTGGGATCACTTATTTATCTTGGAGATAGAATGTTTTCTAAGGTATATTTGAGCCTACCTGTGGATTATGCCTTTACTCGTTTCTAAAGAGAAACAGAAAAGACATGGCTTTCATTTTTAGGTGTTAACTTTCATAAGAGGCTGTCATCAACTCAGAAAATGTAGAAAATTTAAATATCTATTAAAACATTTGGACCATTCACTTGGGAACCTAGAATATTTGTTAGCTAGGGATTGGTTTGAAGGATGTTTTTATTCCTCTAAATCTGACTACTTAACCAGGAGGTGTTTCAGGATCGCCTGGACAACATCATTTCATATTGTTTTGCTCTGCTTCTGGAGAAGATGATTTATTAGTTCTAAGGTAGTGCAGAGACATGTATACTTTTAAAGGGGTTCCCAGTGATTGTGATGACACGGTATCTCTTGTCACAGATCACTGTTCTAGTTACTATTTATAAGAATTATCTAAAATACTTAATTTAGAATACAGATTCTACGCCCCTACTCCATAACTAGAGACTCAGAATCTCTAATCAGATAGGACCTTCTACATCCAATCGTTGGGTTAAACAAAACCTTAGGAATGCTGCTTATTTTTAATGTGTATTTGTGTGTGTTCTTTCTTAACTGCTTTTACTGAGAGGTATTTAGATGGAAAAGCATCATGAAATTCCTTATTGTACTTAAGGATGTTCTCATATGAGAGGGGTTTTTCTGAAGTCTCAGTAGCAAGAATAGTTGTGTTTCTCCTGAGCAAGTAAGTTGTTTTCTTTTTTCTTTTTTTCTTTTTCTTTTTTTTTTTTTTGATAGAGACTTGCTCTGTCGCGTAAGCTGGAGAGCAGTGGCACGATCTTGGCTCAGTAGTTGGGACTGCAGGCGTATGCCACCATGCCCAGCTAATTTTTTGTATTTTTAGGAGAGATGAGGTTTCACCATGTTGCCCAGGCTGGTCTCGAACTCCTGAGCTCAGGCAGTCCGCCCACTTCGGCCTCCCAAAGTGCTATGATTATAGGCGTGAGCCACTGCTCCCAGCCTATTCACTGATTCTTAACTGAGGGTATGGATACATATTTGGAGCTGAATGGAAGGAGGTAATGGTAGTGAAATGCCCTTTCCAGGGTTACAAAATGCGCTAGATTTATTTGTAGCATACGTTATTGAAAACAAGTTAGGCCATACCTATAATTCACCAATAAATAACTAACTTGTCTAAGCTCAAATTTCCCGTATATAACTTACTAGCAAATCATTTATTCCAAGGCTTTAGCTATGAGTTGCTAGCTTTAAGTTAAACTATATCCTGTCTTGGCTTACTTCAAATTGGCATGCTGCAGGCTATATCTTGGCATGTACAAAATAGCATGTGATAACAAAATAGCATGTGATGTGGCTTTATTTTAATTCACTTAGCCACTAGTTTTTAATGTATGGGTTGTATTTTACTCCCAAAGCAAAATTCTGTGGCATCTCTGGAATACTACCTGAGAATTTTTGTGTGCCATGTCGAAGAAACGCAAATGGGATGATGACTATGTTCGCTACTGGTTCACCTGTACAACAGAAGTTGATGGAACTCAGCGCCCACAGTGTGTGTTGTGTAACTCAGTATTTTCAAATGCTGATCTCAGACCATCAAAACTGTCAGACCATTTTAACAGACAGCATGGTGGTGTAGCTGGGCATGATGTCAATAGCCTGAAGCATATGCCCACACCATCTGATCAGAGTGAAACCTTGAAAGCATTTGGAGTTGCATCTCATGAGGATACTTTATTACAAGCATCATATCAATTTGCGTATTTATGTGCCAAGGAGAAGAATCCTCATACAATAGCCGAAAAGTTAGTGAAACCTTGTGCACTGGAAATAGCACAAATAGTTCTGGGACCAGATGCACAAAAGAAGCTTCAGCAGGTACCCTTATCAGATGATGTGATTCATTCTAGAATTGATGAAATGAGCCAAGATATCTTACAGCAAGTTCTAGAAGATATCAAAGCCAGTCCTCTTAAAGTGGGCATTCAGCTTGCTGAGACAACTGACATGGAGGACTGCAGTCAGCTAATGGCATTTGTGCGATATATAAAAGAAAGAGAGATCATAGAAGAATTTCTCTTCTGTGAACCATTGCAGCTATCCATGAAAGGAATAGATGTGTTCAATCTCTTCAGAGACTTCTTTCTGAAGCATAAGATAGCACTTGATGTATGTGGCTCTGTTTGTACTGATGGTGCCTCCTCTATGCTAGGAGAAAATTCTGAGTTTGTTGCCTATGTGAAAAAAGAGTTACCTCATATCGTGATCACACATTGTTTATTGAACCCTCATGCACTTGTCATAAAGACATTGCCTACAAAACTGAGGGATGCTCTGTTTACCGTGGTGAGGGTAATAAATTTCATCAAAGGGAGAGCTCCAAATCATCGCCTGTTTCAGGCTTTCTTTGAAGAAATTGGCATAGAATATAGTGTCCTCCTTTTCCATACTGAAATGAGGTGGCTTTCCCGAGGCCAGATACTTACTCATATTTTTGAAATGTATGAAGAAATAAATCAGTTTCTTCACCACAAAAGCAGTAATTTGGTTGATGGCTTTGAAAATAAAGAGTTTAAAATTCACCTAGCGTACCTTGCAGATTTATTCAAACACTTAAATGAACTCAGTGCATCTATGCAAAGGACTGGGATGAACACAGTATCAGCTAGAGAGAAGTTATCTGCTTTTGTTAGAAAGTTTCCATTTTGGCAAAAACGAATAGAGAAAAGAAATTTTACCAATTTTCCTTTTCTTGAAGAAATAATTGTTTCAGATAATGAAGGAATATTCATTGCAGCTGAAATAACACTGCATCTTCAACAATTGAGCAGCTTCTTTCATGGCTATTTTTCCGTTGGAGATCTTGATGAGGCAAGTAAATGGATACTGGATCCATTTCTTTTTAATATTGATTTTGTTGATGATAGTTATTTAATGAAAAATGATCTTGCTGAATTACGAGCTAGTGGCCAAATCCTAATGGAATTTGAGACAATGAAGCTTGAGGATTTCTGGTGTGCTCAATTCACTGTGTTTCCAAACCTGGCAAAGACAGCTCTAGAAATCCTTATGCCATTTGCAACTACATACCTTTGTGAGTTGGGATTTTCATCACTTTTACATTTCAAAACGAAGTCCAGAAGCTGCTTTAATCTGAGTGATGATATCCGTGTGGCTATTTCAAAAAAAGTTCCTCGTTTTTCAGACATCATTGAACAAAAGCAGCAGCTACAGCAGAAGTCACTGTAAGCTGATATACTTTTTTAATGTGTAATTTTAATCTTAATATCATAAAATTAAGCTGTAATTCTGTTTCTTTCCATTCATATTTATGATACACTGAATTCTATGTTTGAAAAAATTTAATGACTTTAACTTTGAATGAGGCACGTGAAACTGTGTTTTGAGAATAAAAACACAAATAGCAGAAAAGATTAAGTACTACTGCTTAGTTGCTATCATGAGATTTTCCTAATTCTGAGTTTCTGTTTAACCTGTTCATGAGGTATGTAAAAAAGATACCTAAGCACTAGAATATCCAGTTAAATGGTACAATAGGCCAGAAATTGAGCCAGGAGAAAAGAGAAGACTTCCCAGAAGTCAAAAAGGCAAAATGACAGATTGAGTTCACCCATCTTTGTTATGAAGAAACTAATGAAATCAGAAGAGAATTATGAAATATAATGGGGAAAGGAATGATCTGGCATATGTAAGAGTTTTTTAAATATACTCTTTGGAGTTAGTCTCACAATGTCCATTCCTATAGCTCCTATGTTATGAATATTAATAAATAGCCTAATATATTAGTCACTGCTTGTCATCTTTAAATTACTTCAGAACTCCAAGTTATTAAGACTGCTGAAAAGGAGATTCCTGAGCCTTACCCTAGAGATTCTGATTGACAGGTCTGTGATAAGGTCAAGGATCCTCATTCGTAACCAGCTTTCGTAACAAGATTTCCTACATAGAAATCTATGTAGGCCAGGTAAGGTGGCTCATGCCTGTAATCCCAGCACTTTGGGAGGCCAAGGTGGGCAGATCATGAGGTCAGGCATCAGAGACCAGCCTGGCTAACGTGGGGAAACCCCATCCTTACTAAAAATACAAAAATAAGCCGGGCATGGTGGTGCACACCTGTAATCCCAGCTACTCAGCAGGCTGAGGCAGGAGAATCGCTTGAACCCAGGAGGCAGAGGTTGTAGTGAGCCAAGATCGTGCCACTGCACCCCAGCCTGGGCGACAGAGGGAGATGCCATTTTTTTTTTTTTTTTTTTTTTTTTTGAGACTCTATCTCAGATAATTACTTTTCTTATATTTTATTTTAAGGTCATTGATAAATTTTGAAAAGGAATATAAATAGAATAAAGATATAATCTTCATGGCCAGCAGATGTCACTCTGTGCGGCTTTGAATGAAAGCAACTTTACTCTCATCACAGATTTTGCCAAATAGCCGATTTTAAACATCCCTAGAAAAGATACTAGTGGCTTAAATTTAAAATGCCCCACCTGAGCCTCTGTGGACTCAGAATTGGTAGGCAGAACTCTGGTGGAGCCAGTAACCTCCAGACTACAAGAAATCACTGAGAACCACAGGTGAGAAAGAGAAAATGTAAGTGACTTTTTCTGTAATACTGACAAGCATGTGGATTTTTGGCATCCTCACTGTTTGTCTAAGTCACCAAAAGCTGCTTAAAGTTAGTGACTAATAGGTCAGCATTTTGGGGCATGAACCAATGGGACTCAAAACCAAATAGATTTATACTTTTAAATAGTGAACTTGATGATACTTGAATTATATCTCAATTTTATTTTATTTTATTTTATTTTTTGAGACAGAATCTCACTGTCGCCCAGGCTGGAGAGCAGTGGTGTGATCTTAACTCACTGCAGTCTCCACTCCTGGGTTCAAGAGATTGTCCTGCCTCAGCCTTCCGAGTAGCTGGGATTACAGGTGCCCACCACTGCATCTGGCTAATTTTTGTATTTTTAGTAGAGACAGTGTTTCCTCATGTTGGCCAGGCTGGTCTTGAACTCTTGACCTCAAGCAATCCACTCCCAAAGTGCTGGGATTACAGGTGTGAGCTATCAAGCCCAGCCTCAATTTTTAAAAATAGGCTCTGAGGCCAGGTGCAGTGGCTCACACCTGTAATCCCAGCACTTTGGGAGGCTGAAGGAAGAAGGCTGTTGAGGCCAGCAGTTCAAGACCAGCCTGACCAACATGGTGAAACCTTATCTCTACTAAAAATAGAAAAATTAACTTGGCGTTGTGGCAGGCACCTGTAATCCCAGCTACTCAGGAGGCTGAGACAGGAGAATCGTTTGAACCCAGGAGGCAGAGGTTGCAGTGAGCCAAGATCGCACCATTGCACTCCAGTCTGGGCAGCAGGGTAAGACTGTCTCAAAAAAAGGAAAAAAAAGAAAGAAAAGTCAATAACCTAAACTTCCACCTAAAGAAACTAGAAAAATAAGAGCAAACTAAACTCAAAGCAAGTAGAAGGAAGGAAATAATAAAGATTAGAGGGAAATAAATGAAACTGACAAACAATAGAGAAAATCATAGAAATTAACAGTTGGTCCTTTGAAAATATTAACAAAATTCAGAAACCTTAAGTTAGACTGACCTAGGAAAAACAGGAATGAAAGAGGGGACTTTACTACCAACCTTACAGAATCGAAGGAAATATTTTGAACAATCGTATACCAACAAATTAGATAACCTAGATGAAATGGAAAAATTCAAAAGGCACAAACTCCCAAAATTGACTCAAGAAAAAATAGAAACTCTGAATAGACCTATAAAAAGTAAAAAGATTGAGTCAGTAATCCAAAAAAATCCAAGGAATTAGGGAAAGTCTTAGGACCAGATGGTTTTGCTGTCATCTGATGAATTCTACCAAATATTAAAAGAACACCAATCCTTCACAAATTCTTCCAAAAAATTGAAAAGGGAGGAACACTTACCTCATTCCATAATATCAAACCAAACAAATAACATCACAAGAAAACTACGCACCAGTATTCCTTATGAAAATTGAAAAGGGAGGAACACTTACCTCATTCTGTAATATCAAACCAGACAAATAACATCACAAGAAAACGACAGACTAGTATTCCTTATGAATGTGCTTATAAAAATCCTCAATAAAATACCAGCGAACTCAATCAAGCAACATTGTAAAAACGATTATACGTTATGACAAAGTGAGATTTATTCCAAGAACGCAAGGTTGGTTTAATGTGAAAGCCAACCAGTACAATACATCAAACTAACAGAATAAACCAAATGATCATTTCAACTGACATAGAAAAAAATAACACTTGACAAATACAATATCCTTTAATTAAAAAAAAAAAAAAAACTAGAAATAGAAGGAGACTTCCCCAACTTATTAAGCCTTTATAAAAAACCCACAGCTAACATACTTAGTGGTGAAAAAAAGCCTTTCCCACAAGATCAGGAAAAGATAGTACTGTCTACTCTCACCACTTGTTTGTTTTTTTGAGCCAAGGTCTCGCTCAGCCTGGAGTGCAGTGGCACAATCATGTCTCACTGCAGCCTCCACCTCCCAGGCTAAAATGATCCTTCAGCCTTCTGAGTAGCTGCAACCACAGGCACACACCACCATGGTAGGTTAATTTTTTGTATTGTTAGTAGAGGTAGGATTTTCCCATGTTGCCCAGGCTAGTCTCAAACTCCTGAGCTCAAGCATTCTGCCTGCCTCAGCCTCCCAGAATGCTAGTATTACAAGTGTGAGCCACTGCTCCCAGCCACCACTTGTATTTAACCCTATGCAGGGCAATTAGGCAAGAAAAAGAAGAATTACTTTTTATTACCATTTGTTATTGGACATAAAACCTCTAAGAGGTGTACTCGGAGCACCCACTGGTGTCCCAGACATAGTCTTTCTTGCTGCCATTGTGTAGCAGCAACCCAGTTTCTCCTTGGTAATCATAATTGATTGCCCTAGCCAGTAAAGTGTTTCCATTCTCTACCTATTGGTTCATTGACATGAGCCCAGCACTAATGGTGCTGGACAGAATTCAATTGCCAGATAATAGGACCCAAAATGACAGATCTATAATTTATTACAGGAAAAGGACATAGTATATAGCATCAGCATTGAAATACAGATATGCGTCATAGCTAAAGGCTGCCTCATACAAAGAAGTCTAGAGAGGACAGTTTTGAGCACTAAGTGTCAGGGCCTGTGGTAGGCAGAAAAATGGTCCTTCAAAGATGTCAGCATACTTATCCCTGAAACCTGTGCGTGTGTTACTTTATATGGCAAAAAAGGACTTCGCAAATTTGATTAAGTGAAATATCTTGAGATAGGAAGATTATCCTGGATTATACAATGGGCCCATTGTAGTCACAAGGGTCCCTCTCATAAGGAGACAGAAGAGTCAGAGGAGATGTGAAGATAAAAGCAAAGGTCAGGGAGTCAGAGTTTTGAAGATGCTACTCTGCCAGCTTTGAAGATGGAGGAAGGGGCCACCAGCCAAGGAATTCAGGCAGCCTCTAGAATTTGGAAAAGGTAAAGACAGATTGTCCACTTGAATTTCCAGAAGGAATAAGCCTGTTGACTGACAACTGTTTATAAGACTTAGTTTATAAGACTGATTTTGGACTTATGACCTATGGAATGTAAGATAATAAATTTATGTTGTTTAAGCTACTGATTTGTGGTAAAGTGTTAGAGCAGCAATAGGAAACTAATACAGGGCAGTAGGGACACACTGTCTTGGATCAGGCATGAACAGTATGAGCATGAAACACCTCAGAACCAGAGGGCTCAAAATGGAGTCTCAGCTGGAGTTTATACTCTGTTGTTCACACAGGCATATTTTTGCCACATAACGAGCAGCTCCAACAACCAAGTTTTTGTGTCCCTAGAGGAAGGAGAACAGGGGGAGGGGCAGAAGTCCCTAGGTATAAATCATTCATCTCACTATTACAGTAAACAGTGTTGACAAACTGGTACAAACTACCCTGAAACTCCTCATACATAAGGTTACAAAACAATGTTATTAATCAGGATATATTATGCCTTGACCAGGATTTGGTGCTGTGCAGACAACTGAGACCAATTTCAGGCCCACTGGAATTCATCCTCATAACACAAGCCAAAATGATCAGTGGCAATCTCAACTTACAATTCAGTGGAACCACTGTTATGTCACCTAGTGGAAGCATTCCTCTCTCGGGAAACAAGACTGCCAAAATAAGAGAGTTCACAGATGCAGCAGTGGGAAGCACACATTCTTTGAGTGGGTTAATAGGTGCAATAGTAAAGTGAGCCACTCCCACTTTTACTTCTTGATTTCTGGACTCATATTTTGACCTTGGAAGTCAGGGTTATATATCTTTGGTTATCAATTCAAAGCACAAAATGCATCCTGTGAAATAGAACATAATCCTTTTAGGTTATTTTCCTCTCAGTTGCAAGTAACTGAGTCTTAAGTAAGTCATTCCATCATTCAAACAAACCAGATGCTTCTGGGTGATGAAGTACATCACCCAGACAAAACCAATAAATTCCATGGACATCAGTCTATTGCCACACTCTGTTACGGACTGAATGTTCCCCCCCACCCCACCGCCAAATTCATGTTGAAATGTAGGTTATGAGATGTATCTAAATCTCATTTAGATACGTTTAGGACTGCCACAGATGATCTCTAGTTCTCTGACAAAGACTTGAGCTAAGATTTGAAAGTGTTAAGTGTCACATTTTCTTCCTGTAAGCACTCCATGCACTCAGCAGCAGGCATCCCACCTCACATTATTTATAGTCATCTTCATTCCACGTGGCCCCCAAGGCACCTGCTTCAGGGGGTTCTTTATTACAGTAAGTAATTTGAATATCAGTGCCACTCCATGTCATGGATTACCAGCATTCCATTTCATGAAAAAGAGTTCAACATTTCATTCAGGTCTAAAGACAAACCCAAACACTTCAAAAATTCCACCTTTGAGAGTCTGTTTCCTGAGACTCCTGATATCAACTTCTGAATCAATCAGGATTCAGTCAGGATACACAAACTATACCTGTTACTTTCTTTTTTTTTTTTTTTTTTTTTTGAGACAGAATCTTGCTCTGTCACCAGGCTGGAGTACAGTGACGCAATCTCGGCTCACTGCAACCTCCACCTCCTGGGTTCAAGTGATTCTTCCACCTCAGCCTCCTGAGTAGCTGGGACCACAGGCGCATGCCACCAGCCTGGCTAATTTCTGTACTTTTGGTAGAGATGGGGTTTCACCATGTTGGCCAGGATGGTCTCTATCTCTTGACCTCGTGATCTGCCCACCTTGGCCTCCCAAAGTGCTGGGATTACAGGCGTGAGCCACAGTGCCCAGCCTATACCAGTTATTTTCACAGGAAGAATTTAACATAAAGAAGTGTTAACCAGATGTTGAATAACTGAAAGGGCAAAAGGAATACTACAGTAAATGCACAAAGCAGCTACCAGCCCTACCAGTGGGAGGATATGGAGAATAATTTGGGATTATGAAAATGGAGAAGCTTTAATGGAGGGCCCCATAGAGCTGGGACTGAGAAAGCATCTACCATCTGATACTCGTTGTCTGAAGAAGCATAATGGACTGAGATGGTGGGGGGAAAAATGCAAACTTGAACCAGCTGCTCCTATGGGAAATAACAGTCATTGCCAGGGTAAGGAACTGTTGCTTAGTGACAATGACAGTAACAGGAACAAAACAGAAAAGACCAAGTTCCTTGCCACACTTCTAGACTCATGATCTTCTTCTAGTGTTCCCTATTTGCAGGCTGACAGAAGGCTGGCTGGCAAAGAAATGTGATTTGCAAAGTCCCAGCCCTGGCATCACGTAGCTGAGTTTGGAACTAAGAGACTATAGCTTAATAACCAATAGTGTGTGTCTGTATGTGCATGCATACATTCTGAACCATTTTAAAGTGAGTTCATCATGTGTCATCCTAAAAATAAGGACATTATTCTTTTTTTTTTTTTTTTTTGAGACAGAGTTTCACTCTTTCTGCACAGGCTGGAGTGCAATGGCACGATCTCAGCTCACTGCAACCTCTACCTCCCGGGTTCAAGTGATTCTCATGCCTCAACCTCCTGAATCTCTGGGATTACAGGCAGATGCCACCACACCCAGCTAATTTTTGTATTTTTAGTAGAGATAGGGTTTCACCATGTTGGCCAGGCTGGTCTCAAAGTCCTGACCTTAGGTGACCCACCCACCTCGGTCTCCCAAAGTGCAGGATTACAGGCGTGAGCCACTGCTACTGGCCGATGTTATGCTATATAAATACAAAACCATTCTTCACACCTGAGAAAAATTCATAATAATTCTTTAATATTACCTAATACCCCAATATCTTTTATTTCTAAGTTTATTATCTTTTATTTCTGAACCACCTTTTTATTTTTTCATGACATTAACATTTTGAAGAATATCCCACTTACTTGATTTGATTGTCTTCTGGTATGCTATTTAACTAATTATTCTAGGTTTTCTGCTAATCAGAGATTAGGTCAAAAGGCTTTATTCAATTTAGGTTAGTATAATTTGATTCAAGTTAGTGGGTATATAATGCCAAATTGTTACATCCTTGGTAATGCTAAATTTTCTTAATTGGTTACAGAATAGCCACCAAATCTATGTTTTTCTCTTTGAACTTTTTTTAGTGTTTTATTTTTAATATGTAATATAGGCATATGGTAAATTGCAACAGTACAGTGAAAGCTTTGACTCCCATTCCATCCCCCAGCTCCAGAATTCTCCCCAGAGGCAGCTACTGTTACCAGATATGTGTCTTTAAAGAGATGGTTATGAATAAACAAGTATGTGCATGGGTACCTTGTGTGTGTGTGTGTGTGTGTGTCTGTCTGTCTTCACAAGTAGCACACTAGACACTCTTAAATACTTCAAGATTTTTAATTTACTGTCAACAAAATAAACTTACTGGATGTAAATTAAGTGGATGAAGCATGGTCTTCTGAGTGTTATTTAAAGGAAATCTGTAGAAGTCTTTTGAAATACAAGATTTAGAGAAATTAGTCTCCTTCTACTTCAGAACAGCTAATGGATAAAATACCCTTTTCCAGCCATTACCAATATCTCATTTATGCCGTTTAATCATGTCTCATGAATGTGGGATTTCTAATTTTCTTCCCAGCCAAAAGGCAAAGATAGATCCTTTATTTCTTATATTCTCTTCCAAAATCACCCTGGCAAAATGTGGCAAAGCCTGTTTCTGGACTCATTCATAGGTTACTTTCCTTAGAACCTGATTCTGCAAAGCAGAAACCTCTAGAACTTCTTAGCAGGGCATTTTCTCAAATCAAACATTAGTTCATTTCTGATCCACACACTGAGTTGAGAAACCTCATCAAGAGCTTTTTGCATCAGATTCCAAAATGAAGTCTTTCCAGCTGAGGCCCTTCAAGTTACATCTGGAAACCGATTGGTGCTTTTCTGGGTCAATTATTGTTGAATGTAAGTGATATCTATTTTGGTCTGATTTCATCTGCACTAGGACTCTATCTGTCTCAGAGCTTTAACTTTCTTAAAACCTAAAGCAAGAAGAGCCTCTGAGAACTCGATGGCTTTTCTTTTCCTTCCCTTGAAAACTACTCTACTTGTTGAAGCCTTCTGTCCAGCTAAATATAGTCTAGTAGAAGGAACTTATGGCTAGGTGCAAGATTTGGGTTATACCAACTCTGACCCTCATTCAATGTGTAATCTTGGGAAGATGACTTGCCTCTGTGCCTCGGTTCCTTCAGATGTGTAATGTGGGAAATACTTGTCCCAAATTTTTTGAAAGATGGAACAAAATGCTATTTTAAATTTCTTTTAAGAAAGCATATTACTGTAGAAGGATTACTATTATCCAAACTCACTGGCACATGCCCAGATCCAGCTTATCCACAGAGGAAAATGAGAATTTCCAAAAACTACAACACAGCATTTACTTTATTTTCTATTTTATGTGAGGGAAATAAGTAACATATTCCCATGGTTTTAAAAATCGAATCATTCCAACAGAAAAGCAGTGAGTAATAAGGCTCCCTCTCATAACTGTCTTCCAGTTCCCCTCTCCAGAGACAACTTCATGGGTTACAATTTCTTGTATATCCTTCCAGAAATAATTGTTTTTATTCCCATGTGTGTTTGCGTGTTTTCCTTTCCTTTCCTTTATTAACATATATAGTAGCAAACTGTATACATTGTTCTGCTCCTTATTTTTCTCACTAAACAGTATATATCAGAGATAATTCCGTGTAAGACAGAATTCTGCCTCTGTAGATACAGAGTGATTTATTTAATCAGCTCCCTATTACTGGGCATTTAGATGGCTTTTAATCCTTTATTAAAGAAGGTTGCAATGAATATCCATATGCACATTTCCAGAATAAGTTCCTGGAAACAGAATGGCTACATCAAAAAATAAATTGGGTATTTTTATTTTTTTGTTAATCAGCAAGCTTTTGTTTGGGTTGATCTTGTTTCATTCTAAGTGACATAATACACGAGCAGCCAACATTCACTTCAACATCATGTTTTTTTAAACCTGGGTGATTTTAATCTTTTCCCTCATATGACATTACAATAGTGACTACAGTTCTCCAGGCTTGAGGGCTTAGGAGTCTGTGGAATGGCAGCAGGTCCTCTCTATGAACAGTTGTCTCCCCGGTACTGCCACATTGGTGAGCACCATCTGGAATTATCTCATTCTGGAGAACTTCACAGCCCCTTATTAAAAGTAAGCATCTGAGAACTTGGGTCTTGGCCATCAGCTGTTAGGAATGATTCAACAATAGTTTTAAAATGTTATTTTATACCAAAATTAGAGAAAATGAAAGGCTGAAAATGGGGGAGGAAAGCCTACATTGAAATAATGAATATAAGTCAGAAGACTTTCTTCTTCTTGACACAACCATCCAGTCACTGAAGGTTTTTGTACCTCTTTGTCTTTGTGTATGGAATGAAGATCATGGACCAAGTTATTTCTCAGGACCTTTCCTCCTTTGAGATTCTGAAGATTCAGATGCAGCATACAGGGTACTTGTCCTCCCAATCTCACCATTTTCAAAACGCAAGAAGGGTCACAAATCACTACATGATTAGTATCCAAATGGGTGATACAATTGGGAAGGGATTTAGACAGTGATGTGCTGGCGAACAGGCTGGGGGCTGGGGTAAAGAGAAATGTGCTCTGATTTGTAGAATTTGTTGATCCATATTGTGATTACTTTCACACTACCAGCATGACATCACTAAACTCAGAGTTGGGAAGAGATGCACAGAATTGGCTGCTGGGATCCAGCAAACCAGTTAAGATGCAAAGAAGGCATTTTCTTCATACTGTTCTATGCTGAGAGGACTTGATAAAAGAGGAAAGATTTGAACTAGGCATTGAAGGATATTGATTAGGACTTTCCATGCTAACTGACAGAAACAATTCAAACCAGCTTAAAGAAAGAAAAAATATAAGAATGAGACTGTTTTAGCACAAGTATCGAAAAGGGGCTTTAATAGTGTAGTCATGGCACTTGCTCCACCTTTCATTTCTTCCTGAATCTGCTTCTATTTGTGTATTGTCTCCTGCCATAAGCAGGGTCTCTCCAAGTGGCAGGAAAATACAGCCAGTGGCAGCCCAGGGCTACCTCTTTGCAGTCAACAATTCAAAGAAAAGCAATGCAATCTTATGGAGATCACATGGGAAGACTGGCTCACTTTGGTCTCATACCCACCAATTCAACTCCTAACTGGGCAGAAAAGGAAAGGGTACGTAATTCACACTCCCTTGCCGCCGTAGCCAGAGAGCAGCAGAGCACTAGGATGGACCTCTCTTCCCTCACCACCCAAAACACATGAGAGTCATCCAAACAGAGCTCCCTAGTGGAAAAAGCCATGAATTTGTGGTAGAAATACGAGTAAGGCTTTGTGGAGAGGCAGAAGAAGAGAGAGTAATTAGAGGGAACAGCATATATAGGTGCAGAAATGTAAACATTGATGGTGCATTTGGGAGTCAGTGAGAAAACCACCCTGACTAAAGCAGAGCTACCCATAAGACAGTGGTTTGCAACAGAGGACAATTTTGCCCCTCTAGAAACATTTGGCAATGTCTGAAGACATTTTTGGTTGTCCCAGCTGTGGTTGAGGGGGGCTGCTACTATTAGGTAGTATCTAGTGGGTAGAGGCCAGAGATCCTGCTAATCCTACAACACACAGGACAGCCCCCTCAACAAAAAAAGGCTGTGTTTAGGCTAGTGTTACACAGGGAAGCATTAGAAAGAGTAAGGTAGCTTGTACATACTCTACTCCTGCCTGGCACCTCCCCTCACCTTGGCCACCTTTGTATGACTAGCCCTTTTTTATCCTTTGGGGCTCAGCTTAAATATCACCTACTGAAGAGATCATCTAGACTTCTCAAAATAGGTTATCTCACAGACTTCATATCAGTATTCTTGCCCATGTTTCCCTCTTATTTTCCTTCATAACCTACCACAGTTTTGAATCATATATTTATTTGGTTGCTGGTTTCGCATCTGTCTCCTCATAAGCCCTGTGGAAGCGGAGACCTTCCTTATTTGTGTTGCTTATATTTAATCAGCTGATTAATCTGAAGGTTGATGGTAGGTTTGAAATGGGGTTGAGCATAGGAGGTGGATAGAAAGAGGAAAGAAGGCAGTCCTTTCTTCCCTGCTTGTTCTGATCCACACTCATCTCCCTTCCCTGACTTTCACAGCACCTATAGTTCATAACATGATATGTCAGTTAGGATTTTAAGCAGACATGAATTTAATAAAAAGAATCAAACTCAGAACCATTGCAGAACAAGTTCTGACTTGGGCTTGCAGGAATGAGTCTCAAAACCTGTCACTGTACTAACCCCACCACCCCAAGGGAACAGTTACTTCTGCCACAATCAGGAGGCCAGTGACTGGTCCAGTTGACTACAGGAACACAACATCTTAGGTGTAATCTGGGGATCAGGAACTGGCAGAACTCCAGAGTCACATTGCACCTTCCAAGTCAGCAACAGCAAAGTAGATTCCTCCCAGGCTGCTGCCTCCCCTTCACAAAACTCAGTTTTTGTTTTTTGGGTTTTTTTCTGAACACAATTTTGAATTCAGGTCTTGCCCAGTTGCACAGGACTATCTAAACCTAAATTATAATGGGAGCCCCAACAGCAAGGAGTCTAGGAAATTGATTTTTAGCTTTCTAGTCTCTGTTGTATAGGAAGGCACACAAGAAAAGGTTGGACAATTGTGGAACAAACCGGTCTGCCACATCTGGCTCATAGCTGCCCCGCTCTGTAGCCATCAATGTCATAATGTCATTCATCTTCTCTAGATGGATACTAGCATGTTCTTTAAACATGAATGGATGTGAAATGAATTGAATGGAAGGGGAAAATCCTCCTCTTTCATGTTCACGCTTTGCACCTTTCCTACGGCACTTACTCTATTTTGCCTCCTAGTGTAATTTGTGTTCTCATTCAGAAATTCACCTCTTTGTCCCCATACTCAAAATAGTTGATAAACATTTATAGACTGTGGCCAAGTGTGGTGGCTCACACCTGTAATCCCAGCACTTTGGGAGGCCAAGGTGGGTGGATGACCTGATGCCAGGAGTTCAAGACCAGCCTGGGCAACACGGTGAAACCCCATCTCTACTAAAAATACAAAAAGTAGCTGGGTGTGGTGGTGCGCGCCTGTGGTTGGGAGGCTGCAACAGGAGAATCATTTGAACCTGGGAGGCAGAGATTGCAGTGAGCTGAGATTGCACCACTACACTCCAGCCCAGACAACAGAATGAGACTCTGTCTCAAGCAAACAAATGTTCATAGACTGAGTTCAAGACAAAGAGAAACTAGGGAGAGGAAGTCCTAAGCCCCAGTCTAGCTTGACACAGTTCTTGTAGCTCGTGGAACTGCCGCTTAAGTATTTTGGATTGCCTGTTACATGAAGCCATCACCACTGCAAGGACCCATAAGACAAGCACCCAGGAACTCTGCTAGGCTTCAGGAAACCTAGGTTCCAGGTATCTTCAAAAGTTGAGAAAACATTTGTCCCCATTGGTTCAGTCAGTAAATGTTTCACATTGCCAAGTAAGCATCACTTCCTTTCTTATACTTTTCATTAGCCGTTTTTTTAAAAACCAACAAGAGCAAGCCAGTGATTTCAATCTCTGTCATAATGAAGCCACATGGGTATCACACAGATATTCCCACTGTACCCTAGGAGAGGGGCTTTCCTGAACCCTTTAGATTCTGAATGGCCTCCAGACATCCTAAGCAGTTTCCTCACCTTTCAGATTTCTGACACATCTGACACAAGGGGCAGTGGATGAAAGTTTCCTTTCCAACGTCTGTGTATCAACACCCTAAACTCTGCTTCACATGTTATCACTCATTCATGTTTAGAGCTCACAGTTCGCCTACATTCAGACAAGTCTCAGTCGTCTCTCAGGGTTCACCTGAAACATCACTTGTTTCATCCCCTGACCGCCCAGTTTATACTTTACGTTTTTCTTTTCTGTAACACTCATTTCACTTGTAACCACTTGTATCACCCCCAGCTGGAGGGCTCTAAGTTTCATGAGGGCAGGCATCAAGCCTATTTGTTTCCCTCTATATCCCCAGCACCTTGCTTGGGGACTGACCCATAATGGATGCTTATTAAATATTTGTTGAATGAATGTTTGTTGAGCCTACAAACTTACATTCTTAAACAGTATTTATGTAATATTAATAATAATTCCCTACATAGTTCAATGGCTTGCCAAACATCTTTATGAGTGAGTGTCCCAACTTTGGGGTAAAGACAGTGCAGGTAATATTCTCCCAGTTTTTCAGAAAATAAATCACCATCTATGAGGTTATCTGACTTGACTAAGGCAGTAGATCCAACATTAGAATTTGAATGCATATCTGTATTAAATTTCTGACTGTAAATTTTGTGTCATTTACCAGCTGTTAACCAGATGCTCTGGCCGTGGAGTGAAGTATGGGTAGCTAGTGGAAGAGAGCAGTGGAAGGAACAGGGAGAAGCAAAAGCCAGGCCTTGGAGGGATTTCCTTTCCTCCAGTGCCTGCTTGCTTCCTTAACAAGATTGCTTTGCCTGTCCTGGGAGCTGAGACCCTCCATATATCTCTCAATGACTTGAGGCTGGGCCAGATTGTGAGTGAGACCAGTGAAGCCTGACTTGCTGGGGAGGGGAGAAATGAGGGCTGGGACACAGGGGCACTCACTCACATTATTGCGTATGTGCACTCTCCAGACAAAATCCACACAAAGGCATGCATACAAATCAACACACAGAATGAGCCACTGCACAGTCATACACACATTTAAACATGCGCCCCACATACAGATGTCTAGCCACTGCGGTGTACATCCAGCCGCTGAGGAGCACTCCAGTTACACACCAAGCTGCCATCTTCGACATGCGTATGCATGTGTGGGTACACCGAACAGCCCTGATGAAAATGTTGATAAATGCACGTATGCACACACACAACGAAACACATATATGTGATTTATCATCACACTCAAGTACATGCACACCTTTATAAACACGTGGGAATCAGTCTGATCACTCTGGCCCACAAAACCTCCAAATACACTAACAAGCTCTACACACGCAGAGATGCATCGACACACCCGAGTTGTCATCAGCGCTGCAAGTTTTTTTCCAAACAGCTGCTAAAAAGAGTGCTGCGCTGCGGGCCAGCCCACGTGACCGGGAGGAAGGCTCTCCCGCCCATGACGGGATGGGAAAACTATGCCTGGGGCCAGCGCTCGGCCCGGCTGCTGCCGCGGCGGAAAGCAGGGACGTGGAGCACCGCCGAGAGCCTCTTTGCTCCGGACGCCCCTGGACGTGGCGGGCAGCCGCGAGGGTGAGTGTCCCGCACCGCGGTCGGGAGCGGGCGGCAAGTCGCGCGGGAGGAGGAGGATCGCACTGCTGCGGGCGGGGCGGGATGCGAAGGCGGGAGAGCTGCGAGCGCGCCCTCATTGCGGGCTGGGCAGCTCCCGCATTTCTGCCTGTCACTTCTGCCTTCTCTGTGTTATAACACAAATTAACATGTTTGGAGTCCTTACTCTATGCCAGGCTCCGTGCCCAGTGGTTTACCGGTTACAGTAGTAATACCCGTATTGAGCGCCTATTTTGTGCCAAGTCCTGCCCGCACTTTCCTTGCGCTCTTTCATTTTCATGACAACAGATTATCCCTGTCTACAAAAGAGGAACTGGGCTCAGAGACATTAATGACTTCAACAGGGTTGCACAGCTAGTAACTGATGAAAAAGGGACTTGAAGTCTGGTACGTTTGAGTCCAATACCCGAGCTAACAATCACAGTTAACATTTACTGAATGCATTGTTTCATTTAATCTTCACATTTATTTAAATACATGATACAGACTGTCAAACTGAGCTCAAAAGGTATTGAACGTCAGGCAGAGATTTGTACCCAGTGCTTCATGACTCTCTTCACTCTCCTTCCTCCCCTAAACTACTTGTCTGAATATGCTTTGTTCTTATTTCTCCATCCCCACTGCTGCTGCCCGCTTCTAGGACCTCACTTTTCAGCTAAACAGTTGCAATGGCCCCTAATAGTCTCCCAGCCCAGGTCTCTCCTCTGACACCATGAGTCCCTTGCACAACCTCACTGTGATCCTTCGCTGCTCCTGGACCACAAAACTGCCGTGCTTGGAACCCTTCAGGGGTCCCTTCCTCAGAGACCCTGTGTTTCCACCATGCTGAACTAGTAATAATAATAGCCAATGTCCTGCATAGGTCACCCCAGGGCTGGTGCTCAGTTAGCATTGTTAAAAATCTGTCCTCTCACATCCTGATTTTTGCCCTCCCTCTGCACCAATCTCTATTTATTCTGTCATCTGGAGTAATTATATCAATTACTCCTGCTCTCAACTGCCCACTCCTCAGACTCTCCACACGTTTCCAACATCACTAGAGCCCTTCATTCTAACACATCAGATTCACTGCAGAATTTGTTTCCTGCCAAATGTCTGACTTCTCCTCATCTCCTAGGAGGGATACCACACTTACCTGTCTTCTAATCCTGAAACCTTAGGGTTACCTTTGGTTTTAAATGTTATAAAAGTAACAATACTTATCGTAAGAAATAAGGACAGTTCAAAAAGATAGTGAAAAGTTAAAACCCACACTCTCCCTCCTGAAAGGTGTAACCCCTTTAAGAAGATTTTGTGTCTTTTCAAAAATTATTTCTCCAACCCCTCTGTACATATATATATATATATATATATATATATATATATATATATATATATATATATTTGTGCTGGGTTTTGTTTGTTTTGTTTTGTTTTGTTTTTGAGACAGAGTTTTGCTCTGTCACCTAGGCTGGAGTGCAATGGCGAGATCTTGGCTCACTGCAACCTCCGCCTCCCAGGTGCAAGCGATTCTCCTGCCTCAGCCTCCCAAGTAGCTGGGTCTACAGGTGTGTGCCACCACACCCAGCTAATTTTTTGTGTTTTTTGTATGTTTAGTAGAGACGGGGTTTCACCATGTTAGCTAGGATGGTCTCGATCTGCTGACCTCGTGATCCACCCATCTTAGCCTCCCAAAGTGCTGGGATTACAGGCATGAGCCACCTCACCTGGCCATTTTTTTCTTTAACTCAGAGAGAATCATACTTACGTTCCATGGTACAACTTGCTTTTTTCACTTAATAGTGTGTCTTCTCCTTGTTCATATCTGCATATACAGGCCTACTTTGTTCTTCTAATGATGTCATACTGTGTCATTGTATGGATGAACTGAGACTACTTTTCACAAGGCTGGAGTCATCTTTGAAGCCACTCTGTCTCTATTGAATATTCATCCAAGATGTCACTTTTTTCTCTGCAATCTCCCTGTTCTTCTCCCCTGTCTCGCTATTCCTTTTCTTATCCTGACCCTGCTGATCGGAGAGTCTCTCCTGCAGTCTCAATCACTGATGCTTCCTACTCCTGAATGTTCTTTGTGGGGTAAGAGAGTCCCTCTCCACACCCACAGCTTCACATCCACTCCTTCTTCCAGGTCAAAGGCCTGCCCACCTTACTTTGCCTCCATGAGCTGAACTCTTGCATAAATCAAACTTCCATTAATTATATTCCATTCTAGCTTTTTCTTTTGAAAGGAATTCTGTGCCAAATATTTTTTCCAGCAAATAACCTTCCCCTGGATTTGTTCACTTCTATAAATAGCTTACTTCTATAACACACATACACATGCACATACACATCACTGCCTTGTTAGTAACTCGTCTGTTAGCTGAGGGGCCATGGTAAAGGAACATGAGCTCTGGGCCCCGAGCCAGCAGGCCTGAGTTCCACCCCAGCTCTGACCTAGGAAAAATCATTTTTCCCTTTTCCAAGCTCTGTTTTCTCTTCTGCCAAGTGGAGATGACAGTATCAGTCTCTTAGAAGTGTGGGGGGAATTAAAGAAGATATGAACATCAGAACTTTGAAATAAGAACACACAACATACATGGAGCATCATTACTCTTTTCCTCTGGATTAGGGGTTGCAAACTCAGACACTGACAGAGGCTGTGAACAATGTGTACAGGAGTGGGATGCATGACATTTGGGAGTGGTGAGGACTGTGGACACTAAAGAACTCAGGCTCTTTTTCCTAGTCAGCATGCGGCACCGTAACAATACACAGACTGGGGATCTACAGCAAGAGACATGTATTTCTCACGATCCTAGAGGCTGGAAGCCCATCATCGAGGTGTCCACAGTGTTGGTTTCTTCTGAGACCTCTCTCTGTGACTTGCAGGTCGCCGTCTGCTGTGTCTTCACATGGTTGTCACTCTGTGTGTGTCTGTGTCCTGATCTCTTCTTATAATGACACCAGTCATACTGGGTTAGGGCCCACCCATATGACTCATTTTACCTTGATTACCCTTTTTATGGTCCTATCTCTAAATACAGTCCCATTCTGAGAATCTGAGAGTTAGGACTTCAATGTGTGAATTCTGAGGAGACACGTGTCAGCTTGTAATATATTGTCTCAAGGGGCAGCCACCTGGTGACCTGCCCAAATGCAGGCTCAGTGCTGCCAGAGCCTTCTGCTGCTCAAGAAAAGCAGCAAACGCCGATGTTAAACATAAAATCTCTCAAGTTTTACATTGGCAACAATTTAAAATTCAAAACCCAAAACCGAAAGTATGGAGTACGGAGTACAGAGTAGTCTGTGATCCACATGAGGCCACCGATAAGCCAGACTGATCCCTGCTTGTCTGGGCTATAATTTCCTCAGTGGCAAGGGCATGTTTCATAGCTTTTTAATCCTTCTCAGACAGTCTTCACACATTTTTTATTCTTTTTTTGTTTGTTTGTTTGACAATGTCTTGCTCTGTCGCCCAGGTTGGAGTGTAGTGGCACTATCTCTGCTCACTGCAGCCTCTGCCTCCTGGGCTCAAGTGATTCTCCCTCCTCAGCCTCCCAAGTTACTGGAACTACAGGCATGCATCACCACGTCCAGCTAATTTTCATAGTTTCTGTAGAGATGAGATTTTGCCAGGTTGTCCAGGCTGGTCTCGAACTCCTGGGCTCAATGATCCACCTGCTTTGGCCTCCCAAAGTGCTGGGATTACAGGTGTGAGCCGCCATACTCAGCCTGCACATTGTAATATTAACAAAAAGTTAAAAGCTAATCATTGAATGATTAAATCTGAATTTTCCAATCTTGTTTAAAGTAGGGCACACCCGTAGAAAAACAGGCATTTATAGCATTCATGCCGAGCTATAAAATTGCATCAGCCATTATAACTGCTTTCATCTTCAACTTTGCCATTGATGCCAAAGTTTGCAAATGTTCAACTCCTCACAGGGTCACTGGTACGGCCAATTTACAGACGAGGAAACAGCAGACCCAGGTCTGCTTGTTTATTCTCATGAGTATAATAACCTTCTCCCATTGCATCATCTCTCTCTTTGTTCTCAGGAAGGATTATTGTATCAAAAAAACACCACTGTTACTGAGTGCTTACTGTGGGCCGGTTGCTGCATTATTTCATTAAATATTCACAACTACGCTGTAAGGGAGGTGTGAACAGTCAAATTACTCAAGGGAGGCATTCCTAAAGACCTCAAATAATTCAAAACTGGTGTCATTAAAAGCTCACCTGCTGAATGGAAATGAAACATTGTATGTTCTCACTCGTAAGTGGGAGCTAAGCTATGAGGATGCAAAGGCATAAGAATGACACAATGGACTTTGGGGACTCGGGGAAAGGGTGAAAAGGGGGTGAGGGATAAAAAACTACAAATAGGGTGCAGTGTATACTGCTCAGGTGATGGTTGCACCACAATCTCTCAAATCACCACTAAAGAACTTACTCATGTAACCAAACACCACCTGTTCCCCAATAACCTATGCAAATAATTTTTTTTTTTTGAAAAATACCTCACCTGCTGGAGAATGGTAGATATTTCTGATTACCTGTTAGGACAGTGCTATCATGTGGCTATAGCATAAACACAGTTTACAATTTTTTTTTAAAAAGATGGGGTTTTGGCCGGGCGCGGTGGCTCAAGCCTGTAATCCCAGCACTTTGGGAGGCCGAGGCGGGTGGATCACGAGGTCAAGAGATCGAGACCATCCTGGTCAACATGGTGAAACCCTGTCTCTACTAAAAATACAAAAAATTAGCTGGGCATGGTGGTGTGTGCCTGTAATCCCAGCCACTAAGGAGGCTGAGGCAGGAGAATTGCCTGAACCCGGGAGGCGGAGGTTGCGGTGAGCCGAGATCACGCCATTGTACTCCAGCCTGGGTAACAAGAGCGAAACTCCGTCTCAAAAAAAAAAAGATGGGGTTTCACCATGATGACCAAGCTGGTCTTGAACTCCTGACCTCAGGTGATCCACCCACCTCAGCCTCCCAAAGTGCTAGGATTACAGGCATGAGAATCCACAACCTTGCAAGATTCTTGACAACCTTTAATTTGGGAAGTTGGGGTTATTTCCGATTTCACACATAAAATGAAACAATAAATATTCAAATTAAAATAAGACCATACAGTATTATTTTTCTCATTTTACAGACAAAGAAACTGAAACCTAGAGAGATTAAATAACATGCCCAAGATCAAACAGCTAGAAAATGAATTAACCAGCAGACCAGCTCTGTGCTTCATTAAGGGCCTGTAACTGAGTTTTTTTTTTCTTTGTAGAGATGGCGGGGCGGGGGTGGGAGGGGTCTCACTTTGTTGCCCAGGCTGGTCTCGAACTCCTGTCTTCAAGTGATCTCCCCACCTAAACCTCCCAAAGTGCTGGGATTATAGATGTGAGCCATCGTGCCTGGCCCTATATCAGATATTTAGGGTTACTCTGGACGACAATCAAGGCCTGACCAGAAATGACTCCATGGAAGTTCTTGGGTTCACCCAGAAAAGTCAAGGAAAACTTAGCTTTTTCTCCCTGACCGCTTCAAAGTTCAGAATTCATTTCCCTCCCTTCAGTTCTTAGATCTTCAAGTATGGTCCCTTCTATGTCATTCCCAGGGATCATTGTCTAACCCCAAAATTTCTTTCCCTGCCACCTGCCTGGTCTTGGATGCTGTTACATCTAGATGCTGTTGGAGCACCATTACAAAGGAAAAGCAGAGTGAGGCTTGGTTTTCTTTCCTGGTCGCACAGGTGTGCTGCTGGATGCTCAGGATAAGCAGATAGTTAAAATCTGCCCAGTAGTTCTGAGGCTCACAGGGGCCCTACAGGAACGGCATCTACATCTTTTCACCTCCAAATCTCCAGTGTCTGGCCCCAAAGGTAATAATAATAAACCATACTATTTATTGGGTATCCATGTGCCAAGCCACAGTATCATGCACATATGCACATATGCACACCCGATACCCCATTTGGCCCTGTCACTTGGTGAGATAAGCACCATCCCACTTATTCCCTGGTCTTTGTATTATGGAGCATGGACACACCAGGTGGCTTAAAGTCGTGGACACACCATCCTTCCCTCAGAGCAGAAACAGCAGGGCAGGAACAAAGGCCCAGCCTCTCTAGGGTTTTGTTTTGTTTTGTTTTGTTTTTGTAATACCTGACAGAACCATAGCTCAAGCTAACTTAAATGAGAATGGGAATTTATGAGAAGATATAGGAGTCCCTACCTGAAATGCTGCAGGACTCAGGGTGGGAGATCAGGACTGGTTTGTTAGTTCATCTGCAGTTAGTGGCAATTACAATTCTAAACAAGGTCTTAAAACTTGTATCATTACATTCAACATCCATTATCTTGTTTGATTTTCGGAAGGGAGAGAAATAATAAAATAATAGAAGCTAATGTTTTTATGCCTCTTGCCATATGTCAGGCCTTATTCTGGAAACATTAAATCCTCATAACAACTGTCTAAGATAGGTTCTATTATGATCGTGTTCATGCTGGAGAGGAGGAGACTGAAGAGGAGAGATTAAATAATGTGTGAAGGTGCTGTAGCTAGTTCATGGCATCTGAACTCACGCAGCTATGCTGGGGCTATTATAGAAGCCACCATGCAACTACTGAACACTTGAAATGCACCAGTCTGAATAGAGATAGGCTGCAAGTGTGAAATACATCACCGGGCTTCAAAGACTTAGTACTAACTTCAGAATGCAAAATGTCTCATTAATAATTTTTATGGTGATTACTTGCTGAAATAGTGGTATTTGGGAAATCATGGGCTAAATAGCATTGAAATTAATTTCACCTGCTTCTTTTTTACTTTTTTAATATGACTACCAGACAACTTAAACTGACACGTCTGACTTGCGTCATTTTCCTACTGGGCCACGCTGCTCACACCCACTCCCCCACCGCTGTGGTCAGGCACGTGGAGACCGGCCCTGGGGATGCCATACAGGGATGTGAACACCGTCAGCTGCGTCTCTCCCCCTCACATCTCGCACAGCTGCTGCATTCTTCTCTCCCACAGCAGTCCTTGGTCTCCACGTGGCAGAAAACAGCTGCAGACAGTGCCAGAGCTTGATGGCTTTGTCTTCAGCCACCCCCGAGCCTGACTCTTGCCCTCATTGTGCAGGGGAGGCAGCTGAGGCTCAGAGGTGCAGCAGGCCAGGGCCCAGAGGGGCGGGCTCCACTGCCCACCACGTTATATACCACGTTTGTCATTTTGTAAAGGCTGGGCATGTATATATTGGAAGATACAATTCTTCAGCTTTAACACACAGGCTGATTTCCTGTGTGCTTTCAGGAATTCTCACTCAGACAAAGCCCTGGCTTCCAAGACCTTTTTAGATCGTGGTGTGTCCTTGGATCTCTGTTTCTAGACTAAGCCAGAAATGGGGAGAGAGAAAGAGAGAAAAGAGATCAAATATTTTCTGAGGCATCCTGGCAAGTGGGCCCCACGACATTTAAGCCTCTGTATTTAGACTCTGGATTCTGGACAATTTCCAAATGGGCGCTGATGTTGAGATCTGGAGAGAGGGGACATTTCGTGAGCGCTGTGTGAGGAGCGGCAGCCAGCTGCTCTCTCCTCCAAAGGGTCTCTTTAGCTTTTCAGAGAAGCTGGAGAGGACTGTTTCCAATTTACTTCCTGGAATTCAGAGAGGGCATGGAGTATTTTTTATTATAGTATTCTATTTTCCCATCAAACCAAACTTTCAGTGAGCTTCATCTGCAAGCAAGCCTGTCCCTTTTAACGCCAAACACAGGGAGAATTGCCCTGCTGGGTGAGATTTGGGTGTCCTCCTCCGCCCAGGATGAGGCCTCCCCTGAAACACTCTGGGGGCTCCCACTGGGAGTTCAGGACTGTGATCCCTTAGTTTAGTTGCAATTGGTGGCAATTACAATTTTAAATACAGCTCTAACTTTTGTATCATGTCTCGTTTTCAAATCCACTATCCTATTTGATTCTCTGAATAACCCTGTAAGGCAGATTGGACAAACGCTAATTTCTCCATTTTACAGGTGAGGAAATGAAGGCCGAGATAAGATTAAATGACTTTTTTAGTCACACGGTTAGTAAGTTGCAAAACTAGGACTGGGACCCCAGTCTTTAGAATCCAAGCCCAATCGTTGCACTGGGTTTTCCTCAGTAGCCAAGTGAGGCTTTGTCATCCACATGTTTATTGAGACCCTTGTGATCCCCTTGTGATCCCCTTGTTTTATAAATTATAATAATACTGGTGGGTGGGGGAGGTCCTCAAATGCCAGTGGGACCTCCACCCCAGCCAGTGTGTAGGCTCTTGACCCCATCTCAGGAAGGAATTCACAGATGAGTCAGAAAGTTGTGAAAGAATGGAGATTTAGTGCGAGGGAAAAAAGTACACACTCAGGAAAGGGAGGTGTGAGCATATCAAGAGACAGTTGGGCAGAGGGGTTTGGGCTTTCTATCTTTATGGGTTTCTTTAACCAAGGGGTGGAATAGTCATGAAAATTCCTAGAAAAAGGTGGAGATTTCCCAGAACAGTAGTGCTACCCATTTCTACACCAAATATGGGTGTTCTCGGAGCTGCTGTGGCACTGGTGAATGTGTGATTGAATACACTGATGAGGGTATAAAGAGGTCCTAGGTGAAACCTAGGTCAAATACATCACCATGTTGGGTCCAGTGGGTCTTTGCCAGCTTGGTCCACACGCTATTTTTCAGGGTCTTATCGGCCTATAGCCTCTAATCATGTCAAACTTCTGCCTGGGATTTTTATTCTCCTATGATCACCCTGGATTATTCCTGTCTCAGTAAGAGTGGCCAGTTCATTCCAGGTTGTTCGACAGCTGTGTGTCGAGCACTTACTCTATGCACGCGCTGCGCTAGGCTCTGGCAGCACAACAGAGAGCAACATGCAGGGCCCGTACTTTCCTAGACCTTCCATTCCGGGGAAAGAGCCAGAGAGTTAACAAGAAGCAAACAAATACATAATCACAAATTGGGCCAAGGCCTTGAAAGAACAGGATGGTATAAGAGCACATGCGGGGTGAGTGGAATGCTTTGGATCACATGGTCAGGGCAAGCCCCTCTGCAGAGATGATAGGAGACCTGAGACTTGAAGGACGAGACTGGCAGCTACCTGAGGGCTTCCTGGAGGAGGTTAATGACTGGAGGCATTTTAGGCACAGTTCTTCCCAACTGCGGAGCTTCAGCCAGCCGCTTTGTCCTCCAAAGGGTCAAACACTGGGCTAGATAGAATCTTTGAATGCATTCCTTCACTCATTTCTCACACTAACTCCCTGAGGCAGGTATACTATTATTTTCATTGCATAGTTGAGGGAAGCAAGTGGCTGGGTGTTCCGTGGCTCTTAACCACGGCGTTAAATGCCACTACTACTTGTCAGTGTGTCAAAACCTGATAACCAACGGGTCAGATTTATTTGAGCATGATCTACATCTTCCAATCTGCAAGGGGGGACTGTTCGGCCCCCAGGCCTAACAAGCTTGCTTAAGGCCCAGACAAGTATTCCTGGAGCTTCTACTGGCAGACATATTCAAGAAGGATCAGTGAGAAGCCCATGTCCCTACTTCTGGCCCTTCTCACATCACAGTCTGGGCAGAGGGCCCTTGGGAATAAACCAGGGGCCATGCTGGGGGGGCCAGGAGGAAGACTTTCCTGACTGTACAGCCAGGCTGTGGCACTTTAGCTCCTAGAGCTTTTCTATAACATGTGTTGATGAATCATTAGCTACTTAAAAGAGAGGTGAGAAGCCCAGGGGCTGGGCAGATGAAAACCAGACTTAAGAACTCATCCAAATTCAGTCGGGTGCAGTGGCTCTCACCTGTAATCCCAGCACTTTGGGAGGCAGAGGTGGGCGGATCATGAGGTCAGGAGTTCAAGACCAGCCTGGCCAGCATGGTGAAACTCCGTCTCTACTAAAAATACAAAACATTAGCTGGGCATGGTGGTGGGTGCCTGTAGTCCCAGCTACTGGGGAGGCTGAGGCAGGAGAATTGCTTGAACCCGGGATGCAGAGGTTGCAGTGAGCCGAGATCATGCCACTGCACTCCAGCCTGGGTGACAGAGCAAGACTCCATCTAAAACAGAAAAGAAAAAAGCTTATGCAAGTTCAGTACGCCATGATTCCTTTTCTGGGGTTTAACCAACTAATATTTTTTTTTTTTTTTTTTTTTTTTTTTTTTTTGAGGCGGAGTTTCGCTCGTTACCCAGGCTGGAGTGCAATGGCGCGATCTCGGCTCACCGCAACCTCCGCCTCCTGGGTTCAGGCAATTCTCCTGCCTCAGCCTCCTGAGTAGCTGGGATTACAGGCACGCGTCACCATGCCCAGCTAATTTTTTGTATTAGTAGAGACGGGGTTTCACCATGTTGACCAGGACGGTCTCGATCTCTTGACCTCGTGATCCACCCGCCTCGGCCTCCCAAAGTGCTGGGATTACAGGCTTGAGCCACCGCGCCCGGCCCAACTAATATTTTTTATCCTTTCAGCAGAAAGGCTGTAATGAAGGCTTCCATATTCAAAAAGCACCTTCCCACCCCCAGAAAGGACAACTTAGGAACTGAGACTGTTTTTTTAAAGGTGAGAAAGGACTAATACCTCTCCTCTGGTTAGTTGGACAGCTCTCTATGGAGCACCTGCCATAGGTAAGGCATTCTGCAAGGCCAGCCCACCCTAGGGGCCAGAGAGAGAAGGACTTAGCCCCTGTACTGCAACAGGTCAAAAGGAAGGAGGGATTTGATCTGATCTGGGTAAGAAAAGGAGGGGGGAAAAGAACTGATTTGTATCAAGGGGTGTCACTGCTCTCTCTTCTGGATTTCAGCCACTGGTTTTCTATTCGCTGTGAATTTTCTTGAGGGCAGAGTCTGAGTCTCCAACACTTACTAATTAAGCAAGTATTTCTTGAACACCCATTGTGTGTGAGGAAGTTTGAAGCCAGGTTCCAGCTGGGGTCCCTGTTCTCATGGAGCTTACATTTTAGTGGAGACACATGGGGGAGGCAACCAAATGATGTGAATATGAGTGAGTGGTTTCCAGTGCTGGAAAAGAAATGAAGAGTTGGGAAAAGGGAGCTTGCAGCAAGTGGATGCTCACTGAGAGGGCATGCCAGGGAATGCCTGGAGGAAGTACATTTAAACTGAAATTCAGCAGATGGAGAGCCAGCAAACCAAGAGGGTGGAGCCGTGAGGTTACCGGCAGAGTGGCTGGCGCCTTGGGGCTGAATGGAGCTTGGCCTGGAAAAGGCAGGCAGGGTGAGAGTGGGGGATGCTGGGCCAGAGGAGCCGAGGGAGCCAGGGAGGAGCTGAAGCTGGGGCAGAGGCTGGAGCCAGGTCATCTGGGGCCTTGTAAGTCATGGCAGGGGTTCTGATGTTTGCTGTTTAAGCCAGCATCTACTGGAGGGTCTTGGGGAATACACCCTGATCTTTTGGCACAGGCCTTGGAAACACCCACCATTAACACACCAAAGGGGCTTATGGTGGGGACCCAGGGCCCAGGAGGCTGTCCCCTCCATGCCTTTCATCACCTTGTCTAATGCAAGTGTGGGCCTCTCAAAGGACAGGAGGTTTTCCTCAAACATTGATTTACTCCAGCACCCGGAGAGAGAAAAAGCATCACTTGTACGTTTTCTTTCTCTTTCTTTCTTTCTTTCTTCCTTCCTTCCTTCCTTTCTTTTTTGAGGAGTTTTGCTCTTGTTGCCCGGGCTGGGGTGCAGTGGCGTGATCTCGGCTCACCACAACCTCGGCTCACCACAACCTCTCAGGTTCAAGCGATTCTTGCCTCAGCCTCCCGAGTAGCTGGGATTACAGGCATGCCTCACCACACCCGGCTAACTTTGTATTTTTAGTAGAGATGGGGTTTCTCCATGTTGGTCAGGCTGGTCTCGAACTCCTGACCTCAGGTGATCTGCCCAACTCAGCCTCCCAAAGTGCTGGGATTACAGGTATGAGCCACAGCACCCAGCTACTTGTACTTTTTCGAAGTCATGTAGTGTGTGTGTGTACAAATTGTAAAATAGAACACAGAGCATCAAAGAGAATTCTCTACTGCTGTGTGTGGTTTTGGCATATGCTTCAAGGTCTTTTCTGTAATTTGGGATATTTAAGAGGAAAAATCTAAGAAATGCTGACATAGTGGAAAGCATTTGGGTACTAGGGTCAGCCAAACCCAAGTTCAAACATAACTTCTGCCACTAACTAGTTGAGTGTAAACATAAGTAAATTAGCATCTCTGAGTTTCAGTGTCTTCTATAAAATGGGGGAAAATGGCAGGGGCAGGAAGCAAGGTGGCGTGGATTAAGCATAGTCTTCAGAGACATGCGGACATGGGTTTGGACACCACCTCTATTAATCCCTGATTGTGTGACTCTGGGTAAATAACTTCACTTCTTGGAGTATCTGTTTCTTCCTCTGAAACAAATGGGACCATAAGTGTATTGCATTCATAGGGCTTAGGTAAGCTTCAAATAAAACCATGCAGCAGGCTGGATGCGGTGGCTCATGCCTATAATCCCAGCACTTTGGGAGGCCAAGATGGGTGGATCACTGGAGTCCAGGAATTCAAGACGAACAGGTGACATGGCTAGATCCCATCTCTACAAAAAATACAAAAGTTAGCTGGGCATGGTGGCACGCTCCTGTAGTCCCAGCTACTCGGGAGGCTGAGGAGGGAGGAACACTTGAGCCCTGGAGGTGGAGGTTGCAGTAAGCCGAGATCACACCGCTGCACTCCAGCCTGGGCAACAAAGTGAGAAGGTAATGCAGATATAGGGCCTCACATGGTACCTGAAACATCGTAGGTGTGTAATAAGGTCAGTTTGCTTCTGCCTTGGTTTCCCCACCTGCAACTGAAGAGGTTGGATTAGATGGTTCCCTGAGGCCCTCCCCAAGTTCGTGATGCTAAACGGATTTAAAAGGTCCTGGCTGAGAGTGGTGGCACACTCCTGTAGGTCCGGCTACTTGGGACAGGAGGTTGAGGCAAGAGGATCACTCGGGCCCAGGAGTTCAAGGCTACAGTGAGCTCTTGCACCATTGCACTCCAGCCTGGGCAACAGAGCAAGACCCCCATCCCTAAAAAGAAAAGAATTTAATTTAAAGAAAGGCCCGGGAAGAGTTAACCTGCCTGGATTCCTTGGGGCCTTAATGCCCCTCTAAGCACCCTGCCCGCAGGTTTTCTCAACACCGTGGTGTAGAGACTGAGGTGACGGTGGGGCAAGGCACAGACTGGGACCAGAGCTATTTAGAGACTTGTTTTTCTTGGAGATGCTGTGGAGGCAAGGAGAGTCTCCTCTCTCTCCCTCCCTCTAGGTTTGGAACTAGAATCTAGTCTCCCCGCCTTTATTTCCAAAACAGTTCCTGGCTGTAGCTGCCAGGACTCCTCTGGGGTTGCAGGAGCCTTTAGGCTCCAGCTCAGAAAATCCTTCCTCCCAGACACACACCCTCCACCCAGACACTGGGGACTGCCTTGAACCAGCTTTCACAGAGAGGAATTCCCTCTTCGTCCAGAGAAACTGGTGCAAGACCTTTGTGGGCAAGAGAGCAAATCCCCCTTCAGAGCCTGTGTGGCTGGGCACAGAGGTCAGAAGAGAGAGGGGAGTTGTCAACTGTGACAGATGGTTCCCTTTCTCTCCCTCTCTCTCGTCTGGCTCTGTTTTCTGCCTGTCTTCAGCTGGCTGTTTGCAGGATTCTCATCTGCCTCAAAGACTCACTTCTACTTCCTTCCTCCCTCTCTCCCTACTGCAAAATGTTTGTAGACTGAAACTTTCCAAATCATTTCGAACTTGCTTTAAAAATTCAGTTTCTATTCTGGGGGTCCCAGATGTGCTGCAGCTCACAAATAGGGCCAACCAGTGTTCCAAGACTCTCATCAAGTAGACAAGGGAAAGAGATGGCGATTCACAGGGCCTGCGGAGTGTCTAGGCCATGGTTTTCCAAAAGCACCTGTCATTCAGGCAACATTTCCGTGATGTTTGCCGTATCTACCATCTCTACTATTATTTACACAACCTAAGTTGAGCAAGTGTGACATCAGAAATACAATCAAACTGCATCCTTGTTTTTACCTATCCCTCCTGACTTATAATTTAGTCAGTGAGGGGAGCTCCCCCTCCCGCTGGTTGCAGTCTCCACTCCCAGGCAACCCACACCTCAATTTCCATTAGAAAGTGAGGTTTCTTCCTGCTGCCTCAGTGAAGGTGTGAGACAGGCAAGGCCATCTGCTCCCCTTGTCAGCTCACCTCTTTCCAGGTTGAAGGTAGGGGAGGTACAGGGACGGGAGGATTTCTATATGTTTCATGACTGGGGAGGGGCTAGACTGCTCAGCATCTCTGTGCCTGGCAGACATTTAAAGCTGTCTTTTCCACGGGGGCCTTTGCAGGCTCTTTGGGAGTGACCATATTGGGCCCTGTGATTGTAACACTGCTGCGATGTGGGCAATGAACATTTTCCTTTCTCTGCAAGTCCAGGCCTTCCCTTCAGCATCTGTTTCCAGGGTTAAAGATCCTGGAGAGGGCAGGAGGAGAGATATGGTTAGCCTGTTTCTGAGAAGAGCAGCCAGAGGCAGCCCAAAAGCCTGGACAGGCTCTAAGAGCCAGGGGCCAAGCAGGGTCTGAAGGGAAAGGAGATCGAAGGCCTGAAGGAAAAATGAGTTCCAGAGGTCAATGCCTGAGCAATGCCCCTGCCGTGCAACTGGGACCACAGCTGCCAAGGATCCCGTAATGCTCAAAGGCTCTGACTGGCTAGACACAGGCTGAGTGAGAACTATAAAGCCAACAGTGCTTTGTATCTGGAAAGAGAACAGATTGAAGTCTGAAAGGCTCAGCATCAGAGCTGGAAGGGACTCCATTCTAGTGTTTCCCAAAACAAGGTCTCTGGACCACCGTCAGCAGCATCACTGGGAAACTTATTCAAAATACAAATTGCCAGCCAGGCACGGTGGCTCATGCCTGTAATCCCAGAACTTTGGGAGGCTGAGGCGGGCGGATCACCTGAAGTTGGGAGTTCCAGACCAGCATGGCCAACATGGTGAAACCCCATCTCTAAAATACAAAAATATTTGCTGGGCATGGTGAAACCTCATCTCTAAAAATACAAAAATATTAGCTGGGCCTAGTGGCACATGCCTATAATCCCAGCTACTTGGCAGGCTGAGGCAGGAGAATCTCTTGAACCCAGAAGGCGAAGGTTGCAGTGAGCCCAGATCGTGCCACTGCACTCCAGCCTGGGCAACAAGAGTGAGACTCCATCTCAAAAAAAAAAAAAAAAAAGAAATGCAAATTGCCCAGCTTCACCCCAGAACTAATAAATCAGAAACTCTGGGGGTAAGGCCCAACAACCTGTGTGTTAACAACCCCTCAGGGTGAGTGCGATGCACACTGAAGTTTAGGAACCACTGCTCCAGTCCAGCCCCTGTTGTTCAGGTGAGACACTGAGGCCCAGAGAGGGAAAAGGATTTGCCTAAGGTCACAAAGCAGGTTACCATTTCATAGTTCATCGCCGTGGCAGGAAGTCATGCCTGGAATGTTTCCCCTCCTGTTGATTACCAAGCAACGGAACTGATTTGTTGAGAGGTCTTGGGCAAGTTGCTTATTTCTGCTCTGGGTCTTAGTCTCTGCATATGCACAGTGAGGGCAGGGAGTAAGTAGGTACCTCCGGGTGCACAGCAAACTGTTCTCCAGTAGGATTTTGCCATTGCTGCCATCAGCCTTAAGGACACGGTCTAGCCTGGGACAGGAGGGCACAGACCCTGGATCTGGATGGCCTGGTTCAAACCTTAACCCTGCCATCTATTAATCACATGATATTGTCCAGGAGTGTCCAGTCTTTTGGCTTCCTTGTGCCACACTGGAAGAAGAATTGTCTTGGGCCACACATAAAATACAGTAACACTAGCGATTGGTAATGAGCTAAAAAAAAAATTGCAAAAAAAAAATCTCCTTTTTTTTTAAGAGAGTTTTAAGAAAGTTTACAAAATTTGTGTTGGGCTGCATTCAAAGCCTTTCTGGGGCGTATGTGGCCCACAGGCCCTGGGTTGGACAAGCGTGATGTAGACACATTGCTCAACTTCTCTGAGCCTCCATTTCCTCCCCTATATCTATTCTGTAAGGGCATTGTGCAGATCAAGTAATGAATGGAAAATGCTTAGCACATGCCTGGCACACAGGAATTGCTTGGGGGAGGAGCTGCTACCATGGCCTGCCAGGGTTGCTCAGGTGATGGTTGACCTCCACTCAGTAACTGAATCCTCCAGCTCTCCTCATGTGCAACCCCGAGTCTCCCGCGAGAAGCAGATTAGTTGCAAAGTCACCTACAATTCAAGCATTTCTACCCTTGTAAAACTCTGACTTTCTATTCATGCCATATATATATTTGGATGAAACCATGGATCATTTCTCTCCATTCACAGCTCCTCCCAGTCATCAGTCGCTGGGTCATAATCCTGCATCCATTTCAGCCACTCTGGAGGATGATGGTCTGATGATGAGTGCCTCACCCCCATGACCCCTTCAAAGTATATTCTGGGTAATGACTCCACTCACCCAAATATGTCCTCAAGATATGACGACTCCGTCCACATCACATCTACTTGTATGTGATGCAGGAAAGAGCAAGAGACAGAAATCCAATTGAGTGTATCCCACATGCCTCCTCCTCTGCATCCCCTCTGACCAGCCCCCGGTCAGCTTGGTGGCCACACTCACCTGTCACAGCTCTCTTGCCTCCCACAGGTGACCACCATGATCCCCTGGGTGCTCTTGGCCTGTGCCCTCCCCTGTGCTGCTGACCCACTGCTTGGCGCCTTTGCTCGCAGGGACTTCCGGAAAGGCTCCCCTCAACTGGTGTGCAGCCTGCCTGGCCCCCAGGGCCCACCTGGCCCCCCTGGAGCCCCAGGGCCCTCAGGAATGATGGGACGAATGGGCTTTCCTGGAAAAGATGGCCAAGATGGCCAAGATGGTGACCGGGGGGACGGCGGAGAGGAAGGTAAGAGGCCTGTACCTGCCCCCTTGTTCCCACCTGGCTGACAGCATCTGGCGTTGGTGGCGGGGTGGTAAGGTTAGTAAAACTAGTATTAATCCTCTTCATTATAAATCAAACTACTATTTCCTTATAAAAAGAGCAGTATATATATATATATATATATATTTTTTTTTTTTTTCTTCCTTGAGACAGAGGCTCACTCTGTCACCCATGTTGGAATGCAGTTGTGTGATCTCAGCTCACTGCAACATTTCTCCTCCCCAACCCCAGGTTCAAGCAATTCTCCTGAGTACTGGGGACTACAGGTGCACCCCACCACACCTGGCTAATTTTTGTATTTTTTTTTAGTAGAGATGGGGTTTCACCACGTCAGCCAGGCTGGTCTCAAACTCCTGACCTCAGGAGAAGCAAAGCCCTGACAATATTTAGCTCCTGTACTCAGCTATTCCTGGAGCTCGGCTATTGGATGCCTCAGTTTTGTTTTTTGTTTTTGCCTTGGCCTTCCATAGTGCTGGGATTACAGGCATGGCCACAGCACCTGGCCTCAGAGCAGTATATTCTGAAAGGAACAATGGGTATTAAATCTTGTGCTCCTGCCCCTGGTGCACCTTTGGGTTGCTAAGTGACTTTGGAAAAGTCTCCCAAAATATTACTTAGAACTCTTGATGATTGCAAGTGACAGAAACCCAATTTATAGTCCCAAATGGAATGTATTAGCTCATAAAACTGAGATGTCAGGCCAGGCTTGGTGTCTCACACCTATAATCCCAGCACTTTGGGAGGCCAAGGTGGGTAGATCACTTGAGGCCAGGCATTCAAGACTAACCTGGCCAACGTGGCAAAACTCTATCTCTACTAAAAATACAAAAAATTAGCCCAGTGTGCTGGTGCGTGCCTGTAATACCAGCTACTGTGGAGGCTGAGGCAGGAAAATAGCTTGAACCCGAGAGACAGAAGTTGGAGTAAGCTGAGATCACGCTGCTGCACTCCAGCCTGGGCAACAGAGCAGGACCCTCTCTCAAAAAAAAACTCAAAAAACAAAACTGAGATGTCCAAGAGCAGAGCTCCAGGAATAGCTGAGTCTAGGAGCTCAAATATCATTGTCAGAGCTCTGCTTCTCTCCGTGATTGTTGCATCCTCACAAAGGCTGGAAGTTCTGAAATAGCAACTGCTGGGTACAGGCCCACATCTTCCTGGCTTCATCCACAGAGCAAATCTCAGAACAGCCAATTCTTCTTGGCCACATGTGTATCCTGGACCAACTCCCTTGACCAAGGAGGTGAGGTGCTGCCATCTGCAGGACAGGCTCATGTGCCCACCCCTGCATGTGTGTGAGTGGGTGGTGAGGGCAGTCAGTCATTGTGACTGACAGCCCCACTAGGACCATATGAAATGAAATGGTGAAGGGCAGCTCCCCAAAGGAAGGGATGCCAGGCAGATGGCAAACAGAATGGATATACTCTACAGACCTTTCTGTTGTGACATTCCTTATGCCTCCAAACTTTCAACCCAGCAACCAAGCACTTTTCAGTGTCAGCAGCATCCCTAAGTCTACATTTTAAGCAGTAGAGAAATTTAATAATTTTTATTTGTATGGCATTTTAATATTGATAAAGTACTTTTGAGTATGTTGCCCATCTAACCATCCATATTTTGTGCCAGAGGGATTCTTATATTCCCCTTGTTACAGATGAGGATACTGAGAGTCAGAGTGACTCAGTTGAGAGCAAAATGCCATTGCTGCAAGAACATCAACTTTGGAAACAAACCTGGACACTCATCTTGGCAAACTACTTAAACTTTCTCCAACCCATAGTTTCCTTATCTCTAAAATATGAATAGTAATAGCACCCGTCTCACAGGGTTGTAAAGATGAAATAAAACAATGTGTGAAGCACCAGTCTCAGTGCAGACATACAATAAATGTTAGTCACCCTGTAATTGACTTGTTGAGCTCCCATAACCGGCAGATAGCAGACTCCAAATCCAGGCCTTTTCCTACCACACCAAACTAATTCCTTCAAAAGTGCCTCCTTCCCAGGAGATTAGTATAAAAGTAACGATCATGCCAGGCACAGTGGCGTACGTCTGTAATCCCAGCGCTTTGGGAGGCTGAGGCAGGTGGATCACGAGGTCAGGAGTTCCAGACTAGCCTGGCCAATATGGTGAAACCCCATCTTTACTAAAATTATAAAAATTAGCTGAGCGTGGTGGCACGCGCCTATAGTCCCAGAGGCTCGGGAGGCTGAGGCAGGAGAATTGCTTGAACCCAGGAGGTGGAGATTGCAGTGAGCTGAGATTGTACCACTGTACTCCAGCCTGGGCAACAGAGTGACACACTGTCTCAAAAAAAAAAAAAATAACAATCATACCTTTGACTGGAGGAGGTCATCCAGCTTGCTGGGCACTAGTGTAACAGTATCCAATTTCCTGACCACAACAGTAGACTCAGTTCCGGACCTGTGCTCCAAGCAGGCCAGCTAGAGTTTTCCCTGAAATTCGCCTATGGATCCTGAGGGACAGAGTCTCTGCTGTTGACTTTTCCCCAAATAGATAAAGCTTACCAGGAAGTTCTGCTGTGTTTTGGGGCTGCCTTTGGTCATCCCTTCTGCTATGTGTTGAGTCTCTGCAGAGAAGGAAACTGCCACACCAAGGAAGGCAGTGTTGGGAGAGTCCTGCACATATAACCCAGACAAAGTTTGTCACCCTGGAGCCAATTCAGGATAACATCCAACCACCCACACATCACCACACACACAAATCCACCTCCAGAAAGGTCTTCAAGAGTAAAGTCAGCTTTTCCTGAAGCTTCTCAAAAAAAGAAAATGAAGAGGGAACCACATTATATAATACATGGTAGAACTTCCTGGTAAGTTTTCTTATCTATTTGTCTCTCACCAATAACCCCAATTCAGAATGACTTGGGGGCTGTGTGGTGGCTCACGCCTGTAATTTCAGCACTTTGGGAGGCCAGGAGTTCGAAACTAGCCTGGGCCACATAGGGAGATCCGTGCCTCTACAAAACTTTTAAAATTAACCAAGCGTGGTGAGGTGTACCTGCAGTCTCAGCTACTCAGGAGGCTGAGGCAGGAGGATTACTCGAGCCCAAGAGTTTGAGGTTACAGTGAGCTATGACCGGGCCACTGCACTCCAGCCTGGGCAAGAAGGTGAGACGGTGAGACTCTGTCTCTAAAAAAAAAAAAAAATTCTGTCTCTCCTCTTCTCTTGGCCGTTTTTCCCATCTTTTGTTTATTTTCATTTTTTCAAGGAATAGCTTTGTGACTTTTCCTAGTTTTATTTTTTCCCATTCTTTTTATTTATTTTTAATTATATGAGTAATATACAAATACAGTCTCATTGTAATATATTCAAACGATACACATAAAACAAAAGTCCTCCTTAATTACTACCCCTTCTTCTCCTCCCCTCACCGTCCAGATGTAACCACTATTAATTGGTTAGGTGTGTATCTTTCCTGGCGTTTTTATGTATGTTTAATAATACCAGGCATTGTCAGGTGCCTAACATAAGCAATCTGTTCCTGAAAATAAGTGTTCCGTAAGAAAATGCAATTTGGAGCCGGGTGCAGTGGCTCAAGCCTGTAATCCCAGCACTTTGGGAGGCTGAGGCGGGTGGATCACGAGGTCAAGAGATCGAGACCATCCTGGTCAACATGGTGAAACCCCATCTCTACTAAAAATACAAAAATTAGCTGGGCATGGTGGCGCATGCCTGTAATCCCAGCTACTCGGGAGACTGAACCCAGGAGGCAGAGGTTGCGGTGAGCCGAGATCACGCCATTGCACTCCAGCCTGGGTAACAAGAACGAAATTCCGTCTCAAAAAAAAAAAAGAAAAATGCAATTTGGAAACCCATTTCTGAATTATGTAAAATAGGAAAAATTTAGATGCATTACAGATTAACTCAAAACTCTAAAACACAGTGAAATGCCTACATACATACATATAAGAAACAAAGTACCTTGTTAGGATATAAAATGCCTAAAACATTCTTCCTTGATCACCCAGTTCATATGCTTGTAACAACCTTGTGTCAAGTGAACTCAAATTGTTATCCATGTAGGTTTTGTTTAAAATGTTGTATTGAGTTAAGGGGACATAAATTAAATTGATTTTATACAATCAATAGCCAAAAATGTTGTTTTGAAAGAAATGTATATTTTACGAAATATGAGTGTGAAACACCAAAAAGTCTTCTAAAGGAAAATACAACCGGGGGAATTGTTCTGCAGGGAATGCCAGCTAGAATTTAGGGAATGTTTGCTATAGGCCAGACATTTAAATGGGTGTAGAAATATTTAGCATTGTGGATTCCTTTTGTTTTTCTAATTCTTATTTTTTAGAGACAAGCTCTCACTCTGTTACCCAAGCTGGAATACAGTGACGCAATCATAGCTCACTGTAACCCAGAACTCGTGGGCTCAAGGGAGCCTCTCACCTCAGCCTCCCAGGTAGAGAGGGCTACAGGCACACACCACCATGCCTGACTAATTTTGGTATTTTTTGTAGAGACAGTGTCACACCACATTTCCCAGTCTCAAACTCCTGGCCTCAAGCGATCCTCCCGCCCCAGCTTCCCAAAATGCTGGACTTACAGACATGAGGCACCATGCCCAGCCTGGCTGCCTTTTAACGTAAAAGGTTTGGCCACCTGCTCTTTCCTCTTAGTGTATGTTAGAGAAGGTTTCATAGAGCACACGTAACTCTCCTTTTTTTTTAAGTCCTGCATAGAAATCCACAGTATGGATGAACCATAATTTTTTTTTATTATTTCCCTTTCGATAGGCATTTAGTTGTTCCTATTTTTTGCTATTATAAGCAATGCCACAATAAAATCCTTGTACTCCCGGGCAGGGCTCGCATGCACTAGGCAGGGATTTTACTAAGGTCAGCGTGTTGAAGTCAAGAGGCTTTTTCCAGTTCTCAACCCATTACCGGCACAGCCCATGGAAGGATCGATGTGGCAGACAGACCAGACCCTTAGAAAACAGGAGAAGGAAAGGGTGTAAACTGTTATAAGTTATTCTTTTTGCCCTGATACATGGTGATTCTTGAAGGTCAGTATCATGATTTCCATTTTCCTCATAGCTAGCATTAGGATTTATACCCACATCTATGTGTCTCCGAAGCTGTCTTGTTATTTCCATTACACAAGCACTCCTTCTCCAAGGATGGAAAGTCAAGGCTCACACCTCTGCCTAGGTCTGTGACGATCCTCCATAACACCAGCTGCTCTGTCTTCCAGGTCCTCCTGGCCGGACAGGTAACCGGGGAAAGCCGGGACCAAAGGGCAAAGCTGGGGCCATTGGGCGGGCTGGCCCTCGTGGCCCCAAGGGGGTCAGTGGTACCCCCGGGAAGCATGGCACGCCAGGCAAGAAGGGGCCCAAGGGCAAGAAGGGAGAGCCAGGCCTCCCAGGCCCCTGCAGCTGCAGCAGTGGCCACACCAAGTCGGCTTTCTCGGTGGCGGTGACCAAGAGCTACCCACGGGAGCGGCTGCCCATCAAGTTTGACAAGATTCTGATGAATGAGGGTGGCCACTACAATGCTTCCAGTGGCAAGTTCGTCTGCGGCGTGCCTGGGATCTACTACTTCACCTACGACATCACGCTGGCCAACAAGCACCTGGCCATCGGCCTGGTGCACAACGGCCAGTACCGCATCCGGACCTTTGATGCCAACACCGGCAACCACGATGTGGCCTCGGGCTCCACCATCCTGGCTCTCAAGCAGGGTGACGAAGTCTGGCTACAGATCTTCTACTCAGAGCAGAATGGGCTCTTCTACGACCCTTACTGGACAGACAGCCTCTTCACAGGCTTCCTCATCTATGCCGACCGGGATGACCCCAATGAGGTATAGACACACCAGGGCCGCCCTCCAGGCAGGGAACAAGCTTCTGGACTTGGACTTACAGAGCAAGACCCCTCAACTGTACGCTGGGGGTGGGGTGTCGAGTGAGCGGTTCTAGCCTCAAGCTGACCTCCTCTCCCTCTTTTATTCCCCATCATTAAAACCAAACCTTTTTATTCATCCAACCATCTACTTATTCACTTCTTTTTAAAGTATCTACTGCATAACAGGCACTATGTTATTCTCTGAAAGACATAGCAGTGGACAAGACAAGAGTATCTGTCCTCACTGGGCTTACATTCTAGCAGGAAACACAATTTACAAATAAACGAGCAAATAGTATGATGCCAGCGCAGACATGAACATGCCACGGGTGAGAGTAACAGGAATAACAGGAGACAGGGAAGAGGTGGACATTTGTGTTTTTTTGGTTTTTTTAGATTTTGACTTTTTAGGTTTATTTACATACGGTGACTCTCCAAATTTTAAGTTGACAGCTCAGTGAATAATTTGTACTTATGTGCACACCTTTGAACCTCCATGTAGATCAAGTAACAAACTATTTCCAGCCTCTCACCTCCCTTCCCCGAAGACTCTCTTAAGACCCCTCTAAGTCAGTACCTGGAGAAGTTCCGTTTTTGAGCTGAGTTTGAAAGAAGAAGATAGAGCATGCAAAGGTGTTGGAAAAGAGGTCTCCCAGTAAAAGGCTCTGTAAGTGCAAAGACCTCGACAGGAAAGAGGGAGAGGCCAAGGTCAGAACTGAGAAGGGAGGAATGAGGCGTGAGGCTGGAAGGTAATACAGAACCTCCCAGACCTTGGCAGAGCTCGCTCCACTTACAAAGGCTTATCAGAATGCAAAGTGAGCGTAACCCTGATAAGCAGATCATCTTGAATCTGCTCAACGCTTGAGTCAAGTCGCGGATTTGAGCACTTTATTATTAGTTAATCTTTTGCAGGCCCACTTCTCAATGAATGAGATACACCAGGATATGCACATGTGCCTGAGAACCGCTGCTCTAAGATGGCAGGAATGGATTCCACCCAAATGAATCGCACCCCAAGCCCAGGTGTTTCCAGTATGCAGGGATCTGAGGGCTTAAGAAGCCACAGTAAAAGTGGCAGGTGCTGGCCAGGCGTAGTGGCTCACACCTGTAATCCTAGCACCTTGGGAGGCTGAGGCGGGCCAATCATTTGAGGTCAGGAATTCGAGACCAGCCTGGCCAACGTGACAAAACCTCATCTCTACTAAAAAAAATACAAAAATTAGCCAAGCGTGGTGGCACATGACCTGTAATCCCAGCTACTGGAGAGGCTGAGGCGGGAGAATCGCTTGAACGCAGGAGGCGGAGGTTGCAGTTAGCTGAGATCATGCCACTGCACTCCAGCCTGGATGACAGAGTAAGACTCTGTCTGAAGAAAAAAAATAAAAAATAAAAAAGGCAGTTTCTCAGAGAGCCCCACGGAAAGATTGCTGGAGAGAATTTTCGGTTGGAGCTGCAGCTTCCTAGCAGCTTTCTCTGGCTACTCCTCTAGTGAGATCCCCAGGGACAGGTAATGTTGCACGGGATGGTTCCGGAAGGAGTGGTCATCTCCAGAAATAAAATGGGATTTATTTAAAATAACTGCACTCTCTCTGGGCCATAAATGGTTTGGGATTGGGGTGGGTCTGAAAAATTCAGGAAGGGCTTTGTGGCCCAATCAGATTGATGTTTGGGTTAGGGTCCCCTGCAGTACCCCTGTGGAAAGGGGTCAGCTTTGGTCAGTGAACAATTTTTTTTTCTTTTGGTTTTTTTTTTTTTTAACAAAAATAAATTTTAGGAGTGCCTTTAGCTACTTCGTCTCCCTTCCCCCAAGGATATAGGCATTTGAAGGCATTTGACTTAACCCTTTGTAGCCCAGGTAATAAACTCAAACTCAGCAAGATGGGCTGGACCCCAGAGCTCTGTGGTTGCCACTTTTTGGCCCATATTGAACCAATGTCCCCTTGGCATATACCAGAGACTCTTCAGGGAGAGTGTGGGAATGGTGGGGGAAAACTCGGTACTCTTGTAGAGAGAGGGTGGGGCAGATGATGGCAGAGACCTTCCAGGGCTCAGGGCTGGGGTCTTGTCTTCCTTGGATGTGGTCTAGGGTTGCTGCAGATGGTGGGTTTGTGGCGGGTGGGGCCGAAGCGGACGATGCAGTTGAGGGGGGTCTCTGGTAACTAGTGATGTCAAGGATGAGTGCTCCTTTATCCCCTGACACTTGAAAGATGGCTGCCTCCTTGGTAAGCCACTTGGAGGTCTCAGGCTGACGATGCAGGATGGCGGCCTGGTTGAGGAAGGGGCTCCAAGGCAGTGGCCTTCCCGGATGCATTGGGCCCCAGCCCTTCTTCCTCGCTATGGCTGATTCATGGGCTTCAGCAACTAGGGCCTACCTGTAGGTCTCCATGTTTGTAAGCACCACAGAACCCAGTGCATCTTCATGCACACAAATCGCCCTTGATTCAGAGGTCTTTTCTTATTCAGGACACACTTTGAAGGCAGCCATTCCCCTTCTGGAGAAATCTGCAGCTCCCATTATTACAGTGCAAAGAGCACCAGACCCACAAGGCCCACCAGGCCAGCCCCACCCTGGGTTGGAGCCTCAGGGTTCACCTGACAAATGATGGGGGTTGCACTCCATATATCTAGGGGGGCTTCGTGGGCTGACTTCTGCATCAGGACTATGATGAGGATTGGGGAGGGCAACTGAGGCACTCACCTCATGCACAAAATGTAAGAGGGTGACAGAAACCTCAGTAATCAATATATATATTTTTTTGAGACAAGGTCTTGTTCTGTCACTGAGGCTGAAGTGCAGTGGCACGATCACGGCTCACTGCAGCCTCCACCTCCTGGGCTCAAGCAATTCTCTATCTCAGCCACCTGAGAAGCTGGAATTACAGGCCTGTGCCACCACACGTGACTAATTTTTAAATTATTTGTAGAAACGGGAGTCTTGTTATGTTGCCAAGACTGGTCTCTAACTCCTGGCCTCAAAGTGATCCTCCCACCTCAGCCTCCCAAAGTGCTGGGATTATAGGTATGAGCTAGCGCACCTGGCAGAAACCATTTTTTTTAGACGGAGTCTTGCTCTGTCACCCAGGCTGAAGTGCAGTGGCACAATCTCAATTAACTGCAACCTCCGCCTCCCTGGTTCAAACGATTCTTGTGCTCAGCCTCCCGTGTGGCTGGGATTACAGGCATCCACTACCACATCTGGCTAATTTTTTTTTTTTTTTTGTATATTTAGTAGAGACGGATTTTCACCATGTTGGCCATGCTGGTCTCGAACTCCTGACCTCAAACGATCCGCCTGCCTGACCTCCCAAAATTTTGGGATTATAGGCATGAACCACTGCCCCCAGCCAGAAATAATATTTTAATACGATATTTTAATAAATCAGAATTAACCCAAAAAACTCTATGATAAACAAAATATCAAAATGTTAAGTGAAGATGAGATCTGACAGGGCTGGGATCAGGGTGAGGTGAGGGAGGGCGAGTCATGCAAGAGCAGCTCGGGAGCCCTTGGCAGCCAGGCCTTGAAGGTGGAAAAGCTTTTTTTCCCTCCTGCCTGTCATCTTCACTTTTGCCACTAGAGGGAGAACGTCTACTACACAAACCTCCAGGCCTGCGGCGTGGGGGCTGGGAGATCCACCCTGGCTTCTTAGGCTGTTTTCTAGATTCCCTCCCACAAGGCAGGTTCTTGTCCAGTCCACTGGTCTATTTCAATTCAGCAGACATGATCTGAGTATTCACTGAGGCAAGGCTGGGGAATGCACCTGGGGTCGCCAAGCCAGGTGGGGAGTTAGATCTGTTTGGCACCACAACCTCATGCAGCAGCAGAACCTCCTGTGGGGACAGCTGCCGTGCGCTTTCATGAAAGCTCCTCAGCTGATTCTAACCCATGGCCAGCTTTGCCAAGCCCTGCGCCGGGCTGAGGAGAAAACTAACACAGGAAAGACTCCAGTTCTGCCCTTCAAAGGAGGACATTGTGTGTGCCTCTCCTGTCCTGGTGTCACTTCCACGGCTGTCCTCAGGCCAGGGTGGCATTGAGCATGGAGCTGAGTGTGGGTTTGAAGGTCACCTCACAGGCCCAGCTCCTCAACCACAGCGTCTGAGGGTGCTCCCAACCACCTCTGTGGCTTCTCCAACACTCCTCTCTCCCTGCTCCAGAGACAGAGACCCAAAAAGAATTTCTCAGAAAGAGGCTGGGCGTGGTGGCTCATGCCTGTAATCCCAGTACTTTGGGAGGCCAAGGCAGGCGGATCACTTGAGGTCAGGAGTTCAAGACCAGCCTTGCTAACATGATGAAACCCCGTCTCTACTAAAAATACAAAAAAGAAAAAATTAGCCAGTCGTGATGGCAGCTTCCTGTAATCCCAGCTACTCAAGAGGCTAAGACATGAGAATCCCTTGAACCTGGGCAGCAGAGTTTAAGGTGAGCCGAGATCTTGCCACTGCCCTCCAGCCTGGGCAACAGAGTGAGACTCTGTTTCAAAAAAAAAAAAATTCTCAGAAAGAGCCCAAAGATGGCTCCAGAAAATGGTGGCTTTTGTTGTTGTTTTTAGACATTCTCCATCTACTTTATATTTTTGCTTCAGATTGGCCCTGAGTTAAAAACAAGAATGAAGGGTTCAACTTCGTCACTGGTGTTTATTTTTGCTGATGCCCTTGCAAACTTCCAGCACTCATTTATCTCCACCCCAAGTGGTTTTCAAGCTGATGCTGACAGCCATCCGAAATGACTATCTCGTGTGAAATGTCCATATTCTACTTGGGGCTCACTTATCCCATAAAACACATTTAATGTGTGACCTTCATGACATGGAGATCAAGGGCCTCAGAAGTGGAAGGCTAACAGGGCATTAATTCTGAACCACATCACAGCTCCCGGTCACTTGGCAGAACTGTATGGGCAAATCACTTGGAAAATCTCCTTATTCCCTAGTGTTGAACCTGGTTCTAGGCATCCTACAACCGAACCCGAGAAAGGTGCAGAGGGTCTACAAGTGCCACCTGCCGTGAGGAGTGGTGGCTGTTCAGTCTTGAGAAGACTGGGAGTCCTGAAGGCTCCCGCCCACCCCTGAAAGGCGGTTTTGTGGTAGAAGACACTGACTGCTTTGAAGAGCTACGGAGGGCAGAACTTAAACTACTGGTGGACTTTATCAAGACGCCAATTGGGGCCAGTTTGTTTATGCAACACATATTTATTGAACCTCAGCTATGTGCCAAGCAGTGAGTTAGATACAGAGGGATCATGGGATCAGCAAAACAGATAGGATCTCTGTTCTCCTGGAGCTTAGAGTCTAACACAGGTGACAGACATTGCAAAAATGACCACACTAATAAATGTAAGATGTCAGCTATGGCATGATGCCATGAGAATGGCAAGGTGAGGATTTGTCCTGGTGAGAATGTCAGGGAGGAGCACTGGTAGACTAACAGCAGAGCTGAAGGGCAAGTGGGAGTTGGCAAGGGAAGCTGGGCGGAGAAGGCTTTCCAGGAGGGGCGTGGCAGGCAAAGGCCCCATAGTAGGGCAGAGCATGGCCGAGGAGGGAATCAAAGAAGCCCCTTCCCAGTCATGAGGGCAAAGGGTGCAAGGGGAGAAGATGAGGGGGCAGAGCCCAGACCTTGAAGGCTGATAGGTCAAACTAAAGACGTCTATCTTGACCATGAAAATAACAGGAAACCACAGAATGATTTTAAGTGGGCAAGTGACATAAGTACACTTAGGTTTTGAGAAGACCATTCTTGCAGCTATAGGAGAAACATTTCAACTTACCCTATAGAAGAGCTCTCATTGTTTTTTGTTTGTTTGTTTGTTTTTGAGATGGAGTCTTGCTCTGTCACCCAGGCTGGAGTGCAGTGGTGCCATCTCAGCTCACTGCAACCTCTGCCTCCCGGGTTCAAGCGATTCTCCTGTCTCAGCCTCCCAAGTAGCTGGGATTACAGGCACCCACCACCGCGCCTGGCAAATTTTTGTATTTATAGCAGAGACAGAGTTTCGCTATGTTGGCCAGGCTGGTCTCAAACTCCTGACCTCATGTGCTCCACCCACCTGAGCCTCCCACAGGGCTGGGACGAGCCACTGCACCAGGCCCAGAAGAGCTTTCTAATAGGATGCTAGACCTCAGAAAAGTAATAACAATAAAAGCTACCATTTAGTGGGTTCTTACTAGGAATGAAACACTGTGTGCTTTTCATGGATTAATACATTTGGCCTTAAGAACAACATGTAACGTAGGTGTATTACGATGATCCACTTTTCACAGATGAAGAAATAGAGGCTACAAGAAGTTCAGAAAGTTGACTGAGGTTACCCAGTTGGAGAAGCTGCCGAGCAGGAGCTCAAATCCAAGTCCATCAGACCTCAGAAGTCAAGCTCATAATGACTGCAGCACCGTGACAGCCAGGCTGCAAGGGACCACAGCTCTGGTTCTAACCTTGATTGCACCTGGGTGGAGAGTTAAAACTTCTAATCCTGTCTCCCACCTGCTAAGTGACTCTGATGCAATTAGTCTGGAGTACAGCCTGGACACTGGAATTTTTGGAAGCTCCCCAGCTGAGTCTGTGATGCAGCCAGGTTGAGACCCATAAGCCTACAGCTCATAAAACACTTAAGAGAGATGTTGCAGTAAAGAGCCATCTCTCTGGCTGGACACAGTGATCTCTGAGTTCCCTTCTAGCTTGGATATTTTCTTGATTTTATGATTCACCAGTTCTGCTGCCAGAAGCCTTTCCCCCAAGGTGACTGAGTTTCTAGAACTGACAGATGGAGGCTGAGGGACCTTGGTAATAGTGTATCAGCTCTAATGGCCGATCAGGGAGAGCAGAGTCCTCAAGGCTGCATCTCCGTGCCCTGCCAACCACCTTCCCTCTGACCCAGACCAAGCCTGCAGACCAGTGAGAGGAGAAGAAGAAATGAAGTCAGCTGACCCACAGTCAGCATTGCGAGGACTGGATGCTGCTGGCTGTTGGCCAGAATCCGATCCACTCCTTTGAGCGTGTCAGAAGCTGTGAAAGGTGGACGGGGGCGGATTCCTCCCAAAGCCAAGTTCCCATAGAGATCAGATGAGACTGAGCTTGAGAGTTGAGTGGTGAAAAAAACCTGAAGGAACATTCTTCACCTGCCCTCTATGGCTCCCTGGCTTCTTGAGGCTCTGCTGCTCAGAGCCTAGTGTGATACATAACCTCTTTCTCTAGCCACCTGGTCTCTTGTCACTTGAAAGAGTGACAAGCTTATTACCCACTCCAGGCCTTCGCACTTGCTGGTTGAACAAACTGTGATACATCCATACTATGAACTACTACTCAGCAATAAAAAGGAACAAACTATTGATACACTCAAACAACCTAGATGGAAAACTGTAAAAAGCATTCATCCCTTTTGGCCCCAAATCCCAACTTGAAGAAGGGAAATGCTAAATACATAAAAGACTAGCTATTTAAATAAATGCTGTCAAAGGACAAAATTGCAACAAATTTAAAGATCTTAACTGGCTTTTGTTTGCAATTCTAGAATCAGGCAATACCTCGCATTCTACAAAACAGAATGGGTGTTCCTGTAATCGGAGCAGAGAAGGTTGGTTTTACAGACCGAGAAGGGCTGAGGAAAGCAGAAACAGAAGGCAAAAAGCGGATGAGTTGCTTCAAACTCACTTTCTTTGTGAAGGTTAAAGGAAGAGAGGACTTCCTTCTCATACCAGCTAAAACTAGCTCGTCTAGAAATTTGGCTATTGTTGCTCCTGGTTTCTGGGAAGGTCAGATAAACAACTTAGTTTTGGCTGAGTGACATGGAACTTTAGCATGCCTGACCCCATTTTCGTTTATTCCGTGGGGCCTAGCACAGAAGCTCAGTCTAAACCAATGGCCTCCTACATGTTTTGTTTAACAGCACTTACTGAGGACCTTTATATGCCAGGCTCTGTTCTGGGAACTGTGGGTAAAGCAGTGAACAAGAAAGAGAAAGATTCCTGCCTTCGTGGAACTTACATTTTAATACAGAGCCTGTATTAAACCAAGTAAACCAAGTAAACATAAAATGGGGTTAGGTGGTCGAAGTGCTATGGAGAGAAAATAAAGTAGGGGAGAAAAGTGGGGTGCTGGTTAAGGGTGGATTACAGCTTTATGGGGGTGGTCAGGGAAGCTGTTACTGCAAAGGTGACGTTTGAGTACAGACCTTTTAGAGAGTGAGATGAGAATATCTGAGGGTAGGGGTGGAGGGTAGCAGGGAGCATTTCAGGCTAGAACCTGAAACAAGAATAAGCCTGGTGGGTTGAAGGAATAGCCAAGAGGCCACCTTGGCTAGAGTTTTTGGTCAGAGAGATCATGGATGGCATTTATGACGGTGGCGCCTGAAGTTTTGTTGTTGTCGTTGTTCTTAGATGGAGTCCCGCTCTGTCACCCAGGCTGCAGTGCAGTGATCTCGGCTCACTGGAACCTCCGCCTCCCGGGTTCAAGCAATTCTCCTGCCTCTGTAGCTGGGATTACAGGTGCCCACCACCATACCCAGATAATTTTTGTCTTTTTGGTAGAGATGGGGTTTTGCCAAATTGCCCAGGCTGGTCTTGAACACCTGACCTCAAGTGATCCATCCACCTCAGCCTCCCAAAGTGCTGGGATTACAGGGCATGAGCCACCTCGCCCAGTCCTCTGGGCATTTTGAACAATAAAGGACTCATAGGTAAACAGGAAATACATGTGAACTCAAGATCCCCCTGCAGAGATGCTGATTGTGTGGGCCAGGATCTGACATTGTCCTGATGTAGGTTTCATAGTGAGTAACAAGAAAAGGGGAGCAGGGTAGGAAACAGCTCAAGAGAAAAATGCATAACCCTGAACAAATTATAGATAAGAAATAATCCCCCGGAGTAGGGCAGGGATGCTTTTCCTCGCCTTTTTCTGCGGCGAGGTGATGGTGGAGATCTTAGCGGCACACAGCACTGGGAACTGGGATGTCCTCACTTGGCTGCAGCCCTTCTCACCTCCCCTCATCTGCACAGGGGTCCAGACACTCCTAAATGCTTTACAAACAACATCACACTTTAAGGAATGTAATCCTCACAGCAACCTCACGAACAGGGTCCTATCGTCTTTGTTATGTTTTAAATCAACGCCATGTAAAAGAAATGCTTTCAATTTTAAAACTTGTCTGTTAAAAGACAAGCACTACCCCTTCAAATTAATTGATTAATTAATTATTAAGACACATTCTCAGTAGCAGAAATGCCAAAAAAATCAATAATACGATTGAGGAAATGTGGAATGGACATCTATTTCATAGATAATGAAATTGAGGCTCCTGCAGTTGGAAGTAAACCGTCAGGGGCTTGAACCTGAAACTGTTTCTTCCAGCCCCAACTCCCTCATTTTAATAACTGGCAACTCCATCCACCCAGGTGCTCGGCTCAAAAATGTAGAAATAATTCCCTCTACCACAGTGTTGTCACAGAGGGTTTGTGTCAGTCCTGAATTAGCGGGACCTTGAATTGGCAGATGGCGCCTCCTACCATAACTCCCATCTGTTGATTTCTTGATCCATGGCTCAGCTCGTGAATTTTGCTAATGTATTTTAATCTTTCAAATATATGTGATTTTGACATTCTCCTTACTAACATCTCTATTTGTATGAACATAAAAATAAAATATTTTTCTTAGCCAAATCTTTGAATAATATTGAAACTTGAGGAAAATGGGCCACGGCCTTGGGTACCTGGAACACGCTGATAAAATGGATCCATTTGGTTGTATGTTTCCAATTAGCCAACCACAGCTTGCAACTTGGCAGATATGAGTAACAGATGAAAAAACATTCTCTGTGTCAGCACTCATGGATAACTGAAAGCAAGTCAGTGAAGATTTGTAGAATGAAGCATACATCTAAAAGAAAACCACAATATTATCAGGCTGAACTACCACAAACACTGGGAGGAGTAAGTAAATCTTAATGTATTTAAATTGAAGCACATGTTTGGATGTATTTTGGGGTTTTGGGTTTTTTTTTTTTTTTTTGCGTGTTGCTTATTACAAATTCTTAAAGTTAAAAAGTGATAATCACTTTCACTCTGGCAATTATACTTTTGATTTATTCATATTATATATACATATATATATATATACATTTCTTAAGTATTACCCATGTCCTGGATTTTACTGCTCTATCTTCAAAGTCATCGCTTGTTTATAGGAATTGAGGTTTAATTACAAGTGCTAGGCTAGATTATGGCACTGTGGTTAATTTTGCCAGATCTTTTTTAGGTCTAAGAGTAGTTTTAGGCCAGGTGTGGGGGTTCACACCTGTAATCCCGGCACTTTGGGAGGCCGAGGCAGATGGATCACTTGAGGTCAGGAGTTCAAGACCAGCCTGGACAACATAGTAAAACCCCATCTCTACTAAAAATACAAAAAATAGCTGGGCGTGGTGGCACATACCTGTAATCCTAGCTACACGGGAGGCAGAGGTAGGAGAATCACTTGAACCTGGAGGTGGAGGTTGCAGTGAGCTGAGATCGCGCCACTGCACTCCAGCATGGGTGACAGAGCGAGACTTCATCTCAAAAAAAAAAAAAAAAAAAGAGTAGTTTTGGTATACTCAGGATGAATGCAGTTACTGAGCTTTTACAATGTGCCAGGCCCTATGGTAAGCGCTTTATATGCATTACCTAATTTAAGTCCTTACGTAGCTGAGATTTCATGGGCCAAGACTATAATCATTCCCTTATACAAGTGCCCTTGTGTCTTTGCCCTGTTCTCTCATCATTCTTTCCTAGCAAAACCTTAATCCAGCCAAACCCAATCCTCCTCTCTCTTCATTATGTGAATAAAAGTTTTCTAAAAAGGAATTTGGAGGAAAGAGGCTTTATTTCAGTGAACGGTTTACAGAACAAGGAGACACCCCCTTTAGTGTAAAATGGAGATATGTTCCGAAAACAAAGAGAGGGCTTGGCTTTTTTTGTTGTTTTTTTTGGGGGGTGGTGGGTGGGCAGGGTCTCACTCTGTCACCCAGGCTGGAGTGCAGTGGCCGGATCTCAGCTCACTGCAACCTCCTCTGGGCTCAAGATTCTCCAACCTCAGCCTCCCAAATAGCTGAGACTACAGGTCCACACCACCACACTCGGCTAGCTTTTTTTGTATTTTTTGTGGCGATGGGGTTTCGCCATGGTACCCAGGGTGGCCTCCAACTTCTGGGTTCAAGTGACCCACCTGCCTTGGCCTCCCGACATGCTGGGACTACAGGAGTGAGCCACGGTGCCCAGCGGGGTTTGGCTTTTATAGAAAAAGTCCCTACACAGGTTCCCAATCAGATCTGTTTATGCAAATGAAGGATTCAAACTTGGTTAGTTCTGCTTGGTTGATACAGCTGAGCCCTGATTGGCTGAGGTAGGTGAGCCCTGATTGGCTGAGGTGGGTGAGCTCTGATTGGTTGCAGTGAGTTCTGAAAGTCCCAAAGTTAAACAGAGGTAAGGTGCGTTTGGGGAACTCAGAGTATGTCTGTGACCTGTAGTCAGCAAATGGCCATTTGGCTCTATTTTAAATTTAGGCTCAGTTAGCCACTCAAGATCTATCTTGAAGGATTGGTTCTTTCAGCTTCACATTTGTTCACAATTCAGTCATTTCTGACTAAATGTTAACAAGAGCACACAACCATGCTGATTGGTCTGACTTTCAAATCATGCCCACAAATCTCAAATGGTGTAAAATGTACCCTGGTAACTCTACCAGCTCCCTCCCAATCCCCAACATTCTCAATGAAATGTCCCTGAGGTGGGAGCCAGCATGGTTGGCTCAAGGAGCAGAATCACAGAGGAAGACACTGGCGGGTGATAACCTCAGAAAGGTTGCAGGCACCCAGATTACATGGGGCCCTGCAGGCCATGGTGAACACTTGACTTTTATTCTAAGTGAGACGTGAAATAATTGGAGGGCCCTGAGCAGATGCATGATAAAGTCTGATTTAAATTATAACAGCATTGCTCCAGCTACTATTTGAGAATAGACTGTGAGGGGCAAGGACAAAGGAGGGAGACAGGATATTAGTTTAATAATCCCAGCAGCCAGGTGCGGTGGCTCACACCTGTAATCCCAGCACTTTGGGAGGCGAGGTGAGGCAAAAGGATCTTTTGAGCCCAGGAGTTCAAGGCCAGTTTGGGCAACATGATGAGAAAAAAAATTTATAATTAGACCTGCAAAGACCCTTTTTCCGAACAAGGCCACATTCACAGGTTCCAGGTATTCGATGTAGACATATTCTTTTGAGGACCATCATCAACATCTAAGTTGAGATGGCAAATGGGTAGTTGAGTGTATGAGTCTGGAGTTCAGAGAAGAGGTCTGGACTGACAATATAAATTTAGAAGTTCTCAGCTTTTAAGCCATGGTTCTGGAGAGACCACGAAGGGAAAGAACGCAAATGAAGAAGAGGAGAGCCTGAAGACAGAGTCCCGGGGCACTCTGGGATCTGGAGTGCGGACGATGAGGAGGAACTGGCACGGGAAACTGAGAAATAAGTGGTTGCTACAGAGCTGGAAGAGAATCTAGAGACTGTGATGCTTGAAGCCAAAGATACTGTTAAAAAGAGGAAGGGGCTGGATGCAGTGGCCCATGCCTGTAATTCCAGCACTTTGGGAGGCTGAAGCGGGAGGATCACTTGAAGCCAGGAATTTGAGACTGGCTTGGACAACAAAGCAAAACCTCATTTCTACAAAAAGACTTCAGAAAAAAAAAAAAGAGAGAGAGAGATAGGCATGTTGTCATTTGCTCATAGTCCCAGCTACCTGGGAGGCTGAGGCAGGAGGATCCCTTGAGCCCAGGAGTTCAAAGGCTGCAGTGAGCTATGATCATGCCACTGCAGTCGAAACTGGGCAACAGAGACCCTATTCAAAAAAAAAAGAGGAAGGAATGATCAACTGTATCAGATGAGGCAGACTGAGTGTTGACCATTGGCTTTAGCAAGGTGCAGATCGGAGGAAAGTTTGAAAGAGCATTTTGGGTGAAGGAATTGAGGCAAAACATGCCCAGGGAAGGGTCAAGAGACAATAGGGAGCTATACTCCAGTAACTTTCTTGTGGATTCTTTGGGATTTTCTATATGTAAAAATATATAAATTCTATATGTCTAGGCATATAAAATATAAATATATAAAAAAATATATAAATTATATGGTCTATATTATATATACACAGGCATATTAAAATGTATATTCTTTTTTTTTTAGATGGAGTCTTGCTCTGTTGCCCAGGCTGGAGTACAGTGGCACGATCTCGGCTCACTGCACCTTCCACCTGCTGGGTTCTAGTGATTCTTCTGCCTCAGCCTCCCAAGTAGCGGGATTACAGGCAGGTGCCACCATGCCCCGCTAATTTTTGCATTTTTAGTAGAGATGGAGTTTCACCATGTTGGCCAGGCTGGTCTCAAACTTCTGACCTCAAGTGATCCACCCCCCTGAACCTCCCAAAGTGCTGGGATTACAGGCGTGAGCCACCTGTGCCTGGCTAAAACGTATGTTCTATATATAAAATATTTAGAAGTAGTGGTGATGGTTGCACAGCAGTGTGAATGTAATTCATGCCACTGAACGGTACAGTAGCATCGCCTGGGCAGTTGTTGGAAAAGCTGATCATCAGTCCACCCCTTCTTGTCATGGATTTGGAAGCCCAGGCAGTGAGGTCCAGCCATCTGTGCTTAACAAACCCTCCGGGTGGATCTGAGGCTGGGTGTCGTGTGAGAAGTCTAGCTAAAGGAAATGTGGGAGAAATGCTGGACGACACTGAGGGTGTGTGAAGTTCATGAATCCTGAGAGACCAGTGTAGTGGTCCTGAGTATCAATTCTGGGGCTGAATTGCTGGTTCTGTTCTAATTCCTCCACCCACCTCCGTGATCTTGGGCAAGGCTCTTAACCTTTCTGTGCCTCAGTTTTCTCATCTTGAAATGGGGATGATGATAGTAGTATCTCATAAGTTACTTACTATATGTCAAGCACCTATAATAGTACATTGCCCATGGAGAGCACTGTGATAATAGCTACTATGATTGATTTAAAGTGAGGCCATCGGCATGGATTTGTATCATTTTATTGTGCCATCTGGTTGTGCAGGTGCTGAGTAGGTGGAGTGCTGTCTTTGATAAGGGCTGGGGTTTTGCCAGGTGAAAATCATGAATCGAGAGTAGGCAGCCTAGTGGAGCATGTGTGCAACCAAAGGATTTAATTTTGAACCATGGAATCTGTACTGTGTAAAGCAGCAAGCATGGGCAGGGCAGTGAAAAGGTGGAGGGACCAATGGATGGGGAACACTTGGAGCAGGGTGGTTGCTAAAGATGGAGTGCCTGAAGGGTGAGCTGGCAAGACGGGGTTGGTGCTCATAGCATGCGATTCCTGAAATGGACCGTTTGCAATTATTAGGAGCAACAGAGTCTGGGTGTTGGCCACAGAGTGCGTGGCTGAGCTAGGGTAGAGAACAAGATTGCTGGAGAAAACTTCAAGGAACCGAAAAACCCTGGGTCTTGGATGAATCATCTACCAAGACAGCAAAATCACCAAGAATTCTGATGAGGCAATGTTGGAATTGCAACAGCAAATCTTCCAGGAGTGGGGGGAATACCTGGGGGGTCCACAGGAGACAGGGGCAAGATGGCTTAGTCTGATTATGTGAATTTCTAAGCTGGGTTGGGGGGGTAGAGAAGGGAAGGAGGGTGGCTTGGCTATGGTGATGGGGAGCAGGGGTCACTATCTTCCGCTCAGGCCCCTTGGCACAAGGGGAGAGGGACAGAAAACAACTCCACCTAAGAGGGCTACAGTGGAAGCTTGTTCTCAGAAGAGAGCTGAGTTTTAGTTAGATGGAGAATAGGAAGGGATTTTTTGTTTGTTTGTTTTTTGAGACAGGGTCTCACTCTGTCACCCAGGCTGGAGTGCAGTGGCACAATCATGGCTGACTGCAGCCTTGACCTCCTAGGCTCAAGCAATCCTCCTACCTCAGCCTTCTGAGTAGCTAGGACGACAGGTACACACTGCCATGCCTGACTAATTTTTAAAAATTTTTTTGTAGAAACAGGGTATTCATATGTTGGCCAGCCAACATATGAATAAGTTCTGCTGGGGTCTCGAACTCCTGAGCTCAAGCAGTGCCCCCGCTTTGGCCTCCCAGCATGCTGGGATTATAGGAGTGAGCCACCACACCCAGCTGAGGAAGAGAATCACTGATGAGGTTGATGGTCTTAATTCACTGATCCACTTCTATGCCTGGCACTCAGCCGGCCACTGAGACGGAGAAGAAAAGAGTAAGGTATTCCTGCTGTCATGGACTTCATGCTCCTCAGGATACGAGAGTAAACAAGATTTTAAAAGCCAAACATGTAGTCTATTAGTGCTAAGGACTAGGAGAGAAAAAGAAAGCAGAGAAGACAGATGGAAGTGTCAGTAGTTGAAACTATAATAGGTGACTGGGAAAAGCCCCCCTGATAAGATGGCATGGAGTAAACTTGAAGGATACTGGAGAGCTGGCTGTACAGATATGTGGGGCTGGGAGGAACGGCGAGTGCAGAGGCCCTGAGGTGGGACCATGCCCAGAATGTCTGAGGACGAGCAAGAGGCCAGTGTGGTGGGAGCAGGTGGACAGGGCGGGGAGCGTGGGAGAAGATAAGGTCAGACGGGAACAGAAGTGTAGGTAACTCATATAGGGCCCTGTAGGGATAGGCCTTTACTCTGAGTGAGATGGAGAATCATAGAGGAGTTTTGGGCAATGGAAGGATGTGAATTGCATTTTGATGGAATTGTTCTGCCTGGGCAAAGTCGGGGGCAAGGGCAGATGTAAGGAGACTGGTTTAGGAGCTTTTTGCCACTATCCAGTGACTAGTTGGTGGCAGCTTGGACCAGGGAAGTCATAGGACCCGGTTTTAAGACGAGATGGTCGGTGGGTCCTCAGTAAAAGAGAGCAGGCAGCATGTGTAGGCACAGGTGCAGTCAGAGGAGGCAGAGGCATGGTATGGGAGCTTGGGAAGTTCCTCCGACGTCTCCTGTTTTCTTAATGTATAAGGAAGCCAGCTGATTGTGAGGAGGGGTGAGGAAGTATTAGATGTCAGCAGGGAAAGGAGATGGCATGAAATATTCATCTTGGAGGAAGGGAGGGGGAACAGACTCTAGCAATGGTTTAAACTGCGGTCCATGCATCAGGCTCCCCTGGAGGCCTGGTTAAAGCAGAGGGCTGGGCCCACCTCTAGAGTATTTGATTGAGTAGGTCTGACATGGGGTCTGAGAATTTGCTTTTCTACCAAGTTCCCAGATGATGCTGATGCTGCTGGTTCAGGGACCTTCTTTGAGAACCACCAGACAAGAGAAATATAATAGGCTTGCTTGGCCAAATGGAAAACCCATTTGTGCTTAATGATGGTGAATTCACTGGAAGGCCATCAGCATGGCCGTGTTTCTGTCCCACGCTCAAGGCACAGGACCTGATGCAGAACAGGCAGCTGGATTGAACCTGGGTTGAAGGTTGGCCGAGTGGGTGCTACAGGTTATGAGAAAGTCTAGAGGGTTAAGGGGAGATATAAACGATTGATTCAGCTGATTGACTTTGGAATTGAATCTGGACAAGGTGACAAGAGAGGATGTGAGACAGCAGAGAGGTGACAAGAGTCAGAGCTTCAAGGATAATTGGAGTCTGGGTCCTGGGGAGGGTGAGCTGGAAAGATGGGAAGTGTAAGTGGTGAGTGGCCAAGGAGTTACTGGAGACTGAGACCACGGATGGTGCGAGACCGTCACGAGGAACAGCAGAGGTGGATATTGAAAACACTGAGAATTAAGACAGGAGCAATGGGCCGGGCTCAGTGACTCATGCCTATAATCTCAGCACTTTGGGAGGTCAAGGCAGGTGGATCACTTTAGATCAGGGCTTCAAGACCAACCTGGTCAACATGGTGAAACCCCATCTCTGCTAAAAATACAAAAAGTAGCCAGGTGTGGTGGCACATGCCTGTAATCTTAGCTACTGAGGAGGTTGAGGCAGGAGAATTGCTTGAGTCTGGGAGGCGGACATTGCAGTGAGCCAAGACCGTGCCACTGCACGCCAGCCTGGGGACAGAGCAAGACAAGAGCAGTGTTAGAGTGGCAGTGAGCCAGGAGCTAAAATCCTCAAGCAATCAGGGGTGACCTGGTGGCCAGGAGGTGCGCTTTGATGACATGAGGTTCAAAGCCTGAAGGTTTTACAGAAACAACGATAGAGAAGAGAGTGGCAGTGACGAGCGGGAGCAGAGAGGAGAGAGGAGCCCACTGCACCTTCAGGCCCAGGGTTCGGAGGCAGCAGGGAGTGAACACAGCCACTTGAGGCAGCTGCGCTCTGAGGAAGAGCCAGGGACTGTTCCATCTGTGGTCCTCGACCCAGCCACAAATTAGAAACACCCAGGGAATTTTGAGAACATGCCAATACCTGAATGCCACAATCTGAAATCTTATTTAACTGGTCTAGTGAGGAGCCTGGACTTCAGGATGTTTTTAAGCCCTCGAAGTGATATGAATGTGCACCCCAGGAATCAGAGTAAGAAGATCAAGGGGACCCTTAGAGATTTGCACAGGAGTCCAGAACACAGAGTGGCAGGTTTCGGGAGACAGGGTCAGAACTGGGGACAATGGCAAGGCGGGCATGAGGATTCAAGTCTGGAGGAGCAAGGGGAGACCTGGGAGACCTGAGCTTCTATAGTAACAGACATGAAGAGGGCTCAGATGCCTCGCTGTGGTCTCAAGGCAGATCATGGTGCTGAAGCTGTGTTGGAAAGAGACAGGGGTGGGTGGGGGTCTTGCCAGGAGCACAGAGAGGGTGGTGGTCTCGCTCCATAATAACCACAGTGTTGATGTGGACAGGGAAGGGGTGTCCTAACAACAGCTGTCTCAAAGAACAAAATGTCAACAAATTGAGTTTCAAAGATTTAACTGGCTTTTATTAGCAATTCATGAATTGGGCAGATCCCCTCGGCAAACTAGAGGGGTGCTTCAATGAGCTGAGCAGAGGTGGTAGGCTTTATAGGCAGAAAAAGGCTGAAGAAAGCAGAAATGAGGATCAAGAAGCAGAGGGGTCATTTCCAGGTTACTTTCCTTAGAGGGTTAAAGCAGAGAAGACTTCCTTATCATGCTGGCTCTGGTTGATGAGCCCCTTTGGGCTGGTAGCTGTGAATCTCTTGTTTTTCAAGAAACTGCCCTGTTTCCAAGTTTAGTTTGACTACATGGCACCTAGCATGAGGGACTCCATTCCGGTTTGATCTGTTCTGCTGGGGTCTAGTATAGGGGCTCAGTCCAAAACAATGGTTTTTTGTCTCATAAATTGTATTTAACACCTGGGCTTCCGGGGCTGCGGCTTGGCTCCTAGCTTCCTCTTCCCCTTACCTCCATGTCAGATCCCTCAGCCAGGGGGTGGGTTCTAGAGGGGCAGGGGAGTCTGCAGTGGTTAGAGTACAGACTGTTGAACCAGATGGTCTTGGTTCAAATCTCTGCTCCGGGCAACCTTAGATAAGTTACTCAATTGTTCTGTGCCTCAGTTTCCCCATCTGTAGAATGGGGCTTATAACAGTACCACCTCTGAGGGATTTTGTGAGCATGAAGTGATTTATTTTATCTCCTTGCTAGAAGAATGCATGACATATAGTAGGGCCTAGTGTGTTTGCCATTATTCTTTTTTTTTTTCTTTTCTTTTTTTAAGAGACAAGATCTTGCTATGTTGCCCAGGCTGGTCTTGAACACCTGAGCTCAAATTATCTTCCCGCCTTGACCTCCCAAAGTGCTGGGATTATAGGCTTGAGTCACCATGCCCAGCTACCATTATTCTTTACAAAACATCTCCCAAATCATCTATTTCTCTTCATCCTCATTATTCCAACACCAATCCAATCCACCGTCATCACTTGCCAGGAGTCCTGCAGTAGCCTCCTTAACGGGTCTCCTGTTCCTACTCCATGTCTATTCTAACCCACTAAGCCAGGGCGATTTGAAACTGGTTTGAAACTGAAGATCAATCCCTGTTCCTCCTATGCTTAAAATCTTCCCATGACTTCTCATCCATAGCATTTAGAATAAAGTCCCAAATCAGTATACCCAGGTTACAGCAAAGTCGCTCACAATCTGGCCTTCCTCTTCACCTCATTTCCTCACCCACTAAATTCCAGGTTCGCTGCCCTTTCTCTTCTTCAACATGCCACGCACACTCCTGCTGTGAGCCTTGGCACCAGCTGCTCCCTCTGCAGGGTACTCATCCTCCAGCCGGTGCATGGCTGGGTTCCTCCTGTCACTCAGGTCTCAATGGAGGCCTTCCGTGGCCCAGTGTCGGGGGTCTCCGATCACTCACTTTGTTCACACCTATTTTCATTCTCTGCGTGGCACTTACTACTCTTTCATATTTTCTTGCTTTTGTTTGTTTACGATTTGTTCTACTTTGGATTTCTTCTGAAGGAGAGACTGAAACAAAGGTTTGGATACAGATAGCTTATTTGGAGAATGTTGCCAGAAAGCAGGGAAGGTGAGACAGGAGAAGTGCGAAGTCAATGTGAGGGTGTTACCAGCCTCTCTCCTTACTCTGGAGCCTTATCCTGCCAGAACCTCTGAGGCGGGTCATACAGAATGCCTCCCAGAGTTGTTCTTCTGAAGGACGGGGGCCTCAGCCTCTCTCTCCCACTCCTCACCTACACTGTTGAGGGCTGCCTCTGGGGCAGTAATTTCTCCCTTCCAGGTCATGCTTGCCTGAGAGCCAAACTGGTTCCAGCTACGTCATAGCATTGGAGAAGGCTCTGGCAGCCAGAGAAGAGTCAGAACTTGCCCCCACAGCTGTGGCTGAACTCAGCGGTGGCCCAAGTGGCTGGAACAGGCACCAGTGGTGTCTGCTGCCTGCTCCATTTCCCCCACAGAGTGTAAGCTCTTCCTAAGTGGAAATGTGGCCCTTTCTGCTCACTGATAAATCCCAAGAGCCTAGCACAGTGCCTGACACAAAGTTGCTATCACTGAATATTGGTTGAATGGACTCCTTCATCAATGCAAGGGTAGGCACTGCTGTTATCCTCATTTTCAGACGAGGAAACAGAGACTCATCCAGCTCACATAGCGGCACAGCTGGAATATGAGTCCAAGCAATCTGACTTTAGACTTCAAGCTTTTTAAAAAACAAACAAACAAAAATACAAACAATCCCATAGCATTTATTGCCATCTTGTAATAACATAAGGGTAATCAGAACAATATGAATAAATGTTCATATTGGACAAAGGACATCTAAAAACCAACTGTATCCTTCTCGATAATTTCTCACTTCATTGATCATTTCTAGTTGGAGACACGCTGTAGCCAAGTACTATTATCTCCTTTTAGGATGATCCGACCCAGTTGTTTTCTTAACTTTGTTTTAGAGTGAATCTCTTCTGCATCATCTTATACAAGGTTCATATACTCATCAAAACTAATGATACAGCCTTCTATTCACGTATTCACTCGCTCATAGAGCCACACCTGAATCTGGGATCTATTTTGTGAGTACCTGAAGATGAGGCTGATGGGCTGCACCATAATCTTCTGCACTTTCTGGCCTGGCCACGGAATGCCACTGTGGAATTTCACGAAGAGCACACCTGCACACGGACTTCAAGCTTTTAACTCTAAAACCCTACTTCATCAGTAGCCATAGTTACTGAGGACTATTATTAACGTTGATCATTTAATTTATATTGGCAGTGTAATGGTTTGGGATATTTATTTTAGAGATTGCCTTGCCTATATGGCAAAATGGCTTTTTTTTTCCTTTTTGAGACAGAGTCTTGCTCTGTCACCCAGGCTGGAATGCAGTGGTGCAATCTAGGCTCACTGCAACCTTTGCCTCCTGGGTTCAAGCTATCCTCCTGCCTCAGCCACCCAAGTAGCTGGGATTACAGGTGCATGCCACCACGCCTGGCTAATTTTTGTATTTTTAGTAGAGGCGGGGTTTCACCATGTTGGTCAGGCTGGTCTCAAAACTCCTGACCACAGGTGATCTGCCTGTCTCAGCCTCCCAAAGTGTTGGGATTACAGGCACGGGCCACCACACCCCTCCTGGCATAATGGCTTTCATATTGTGTTAGAGTGTGAGCAAGAGTACTAAAAAGAATGAAAAACCCCAATGTTTCAAAGGCCTTGGAAGACAGGATAAATACTTGCAACTGGCCTGGTCTGATAGGCAGTAGGAAGAGGTCCTGGGGCACGTGCGTGCTCCACAGTTGGTGCCTGGTAGCGGGAGTCGGCAAGCCTTTTTTGTAAAGGGCTGGATAGTAAACAGGCTTTCTAGGCCATAGAGTCTCTGTGGCAGCTGCTCACCTCTGCCGCAGTAGAAGGAAAACATCCACTGTGAATATATGAACAAGTGGGCGGGGCTGTGTTCCAACCAAGCAGAGGCCAGGTCGGGCTGTGGCTCTCTGACCCATCTTTGAGGATGTAAGCTAGAGCTTCTGACCTTTCAAGAGAAGATGAAAATCAGGAATTTTATGTAAAAAATTTCCCAATTCTGAAAATACAGTATGGGCTCCCAGTTTGCTTGCTGTATCACCTCAAATATGTGTATACTTCTGTTCAGTAACTAGGATATAAATATCAACAACCATAATACCTATGGCATGTGAAAAATACTGTAGTTCAAAAGAGTGACAAATTCCCCTGGAACAGGCAATAATCACTAATGGCTTAATTCAGGAGATGGTGCTTAGCTGGGATTTAAAAGTTAGATAAAGTTTACCCATATAAAATTTAAGGTGTGGGAACATTCCCAGCAAAATCAATAGTATGAGCAAAAATATCTGAGGAACCACAAATATTCATTTTGACAGGGAGCAGCAGACGATAAGTTTGGACACACGGGAAGGGAGACCAGTGACTGCTGAGGGGCTGGAGTCTGGTTTATGGACTGTTCCAAACGGCACTTCTAGGGAAGCTGGCGTTAGCAATGCCCGTTAACAACTGGGACATGGAGCAATCAAAAACTGGGGGACCAGTTAACAGACTGCTGTGCTAAGTAGTAACTGTTTCTTGAAATGAGCTCTCAACCCATAGCCAACATGCCCAATTTCTAGCTCAAGAACTAAAATCATAGGATGCCAGAGCTAGGAGGAAGCTCAGAGGTCTAACCACCTCTGCCCCATTTACAGATGGGGAAGCTGTGATCTGAGAGATGTTGCTTGCCCACAGCCACAGAGAAAGCTAGGGCAGAGGCAGGCCTGGAACCCGGTTCCCATGAGCACACACACCAAGTGCCTTGGAAACATATACTCTCACAAAGGAGAAAAGGTTTGGCTGCTCGTATTCTATAGTGTAGGTCACAAAACCCCAACACAAAATTTAAAGACAGCAGGAAAAACGTGTATAACAAATCAACAGACCAAGCCTTGTTAGTTTTAATGCATAACTAATTCTTCCTTTAGCAAAACTCTAAGACACCAACATAAAGATTGATAAAGGACAGTTTATAGAAGAAATGCATATGACAGTTTCACATTCAAAGAAACAGTCTTGCTGGAGAGCAAAGAAATGTGAACTAAAATCATATATTCAATTTCATAATCAATTTGAGGAAACACTGATTCTAAATATATATTTATGATAGATAGATAGATAGTTTTTTTTTTTTTTTTTTTTGAGACCAAATTTCGCTCTTGATGCCAGGCTGGAGTGCAACAGCATAATCTCGGCCCACTGCAACTTCTGCCTCCTAAGTTCAAGCAATTCACCTGCCTCAGCCTCCTGAGTAGCTACAATTACAGGCTCCCGCCACCATGCCTGGCTAATTTTTGCATTTTTAGTAAAGACAGGGTTTCACCATGTTGGCCAGACTGGTCTAGAATTCCTGACCTCAGGTTATCTGCCTGCCTCAGCCTCCCAAAGTTCTGGGATTACAGGCGTGAGCCGCCACGCCCAGCCAGATAGATAGATTTTTTTTTTTTTTTTTTTTGAGACGGAGTTTTGTTCTTGTTACCCAGGCTGGAGTGCAATGGCGCGATCTCGGCTCACCGCAACCTCTGCCTCCTGGGTTCAGGCAATTCTCCTGCCTCAGCCTCCTGAGCAGCTGGGATTACAGGCACGCGCCACTATGCCCAGCTAATTTTCTGTATTTTCTGTATTTCAACATGGGGTTTCACCATGTTGACCAGGATGGTCTTGATCTCTTGACCTCGTGATCCACCCGCCTCAGCCTCCCAAAGTGCTGGGATTACAGGTGTGAGCCACCGCGCCCGGCCCAGATAGATAGATTTAACAATGACTTAGTCTCGGTGGGAGTCCACTTTTTAACATTGTTGATGGGGCTGTGTTTTAGTATAGCCTTCCTGGAGGTCAATTCATAATATCTATTTCAGAAGTCTTAAAATTGTTCATACCCTTTGTCTAAGTCAAGGTTCTCTAGAGAACCAGAACCAGTAGAAGAAGAATGAATTGATTGATTATATGGAGTTGATTCACATGTTCCTGGAGGCTGACAAGTCTCAAGATCTGTAGTTGGCAATCTAGAGACCCATGAGTTCTGAGGGTGTAGCTCCAGCCCAAGCCCACAGGCCTGAGAACGAGGAAAGCCTTGGGGATAGTTCCAGTCAGAATGCCGGGCGCTTGAAACCCAAGAAGAGCCAAGGTTTCGATAACTGAGTCCAAAAGTAGGAAAAACCAATGTCCCAACCCAAAGACAGTTAGAAAAATGAATTCTCTTTTACTCAGCCTTTTTGTTTTATCCAGGTCTTCACCTGACAGGATGAGGCCCGTCAACTTCACTCCATCCATCAATTCAAATACGACTCTAGAAACACCTCCACCAACATACGCAGATCAGTGTTTAACTAAATATGTGGGCTGGACATACAAAATTAACTGTCATACCCTTCGTCGCAACAAGTTCACTTCCAGGAGCATATCCTCAGGTTACTGGAGAAGCATAAAGAAAGTATGTTTTTAGGATTTTCACCTCAGTGTTGTTTACAATGTACAGAGAAAAGCCAAAAGCAATGTAAGAGTTGCCAATAGCTCTCAGTCATATTTTAAATACCTAACAATAAAAGACTGGTTAAATAAATGAATTGTCTATATGACAAAATATTATGTAGCTTGTAAAAATACTTTTTGAGTCAGGCATGGTGGCTCACACCCATAATTCCAGTTACTTGAGAGGCTGAGGTGGGAGGTTTGCTAGAGGTCAGGAATTTGAGACAAGCCTGGGCAACACAGTGAGATCCTGCTTCTAAATAAACAAACTTTTGAGGGACTTTTTTTTCTTTTTTTTTTTTAAAGACGGGGTTTCACCATGTTGGTCAGGCTGGTCTTGAACTCCCGACCTCAGGTGATCCGCCCACCTTGGACTCCAAAGTGCTTGAATTATAGGCATGAGCCACCACACCCGGCCTCGAATTTTTTTTTTTTTTTGAGATGGAGTCTTGGTCTGTCGCCCAGGCTGGAGTGCAATGGTGAGATCTCAGCTCACTGCAACCTCCGTCTCCAGGGTTCAAGTGATTCTCCTGCCTCAACTTTCCAAGTAGCTGGGACTACAGGCGCCCGCCACCATATCTGGCTAATTTTTGTATTTTTTTAGTAGAGATGGGGTTTCACGATATTGGCCAGGCTGGTCTTGAACTCCTGACCTTGTGATCCACCCATCTTGGACTCCCAAAGTGCTGGGATTACAGGCGTGAGCCACTGCACTCGGCCTTGAGTGACATTTTTAAAGGTATCTCATGGAAAATGCTCATGAGATCATTCTGGGTTTAGACGTAGCAGGCTAGAAAACTATGTATGCATACAATAACAACTTAACGATTACACAGTAATTTTGGCTCACTTATTCCACACCCTTTACGTACCAGGCATTGTACCATTTGACCTCCATATAACCCCATAAAGGCAGTACTATTATTATCCCCATATAGGAAAGAAGGAATCTGGGGTTAACTAATGCTCGAGATTATCAACTAGAAAAAATCAAGGCCAACATTGAAATCTGGGGCAGTCTTAGACTCTTAGCTGTAACCACCGAGCAGGTGGAGGCAGGCTGGGCTAGGAAAAGAGGGAAGTGGGTAACACATCAACAATGTCCTGGGAGATGTGATTAAGTTCCACATCTCAGTAAATGGGAACTTCACTCTTTAGGTGCACAGAGCTAACACCTGGGGTCATCCTGATTTCTTTCTCTTATACCATCAGCAGATCCTATTGGCTCTTATTTCTAACTATGCTCAGGATCTAGCCTCTCCTCACTTCCTCCACCTCTTCCCCCTGCCCAAGACACACCCATCTCTCAGCTGGATTATTACAGTAGACTCTGATCTGGTCCCCCCCAGTTGCCTATGTGCCCTGCCAAAGACCATTCCAAGGATATCACAGAGGTTACCTGCTGGTAGGGGGCGGGCTGGGGGAGAGGCGTTGTTCAGGATCTTAATAATATGTATATTTTTTGAGACTGAGTCTCACTCTGTCACCCAGGCTGGAGTGCAGTGGCGCCATCTCGGCTCCACACCCAACTGATTTTTTTCGTATTTTTTTAGTAGAGATGGTGTTTCGCCTTGTTGGCAAGGCTGGTGTCGAACTCCTGACCTCAGGTGATCCACCCACCTCGGCCTCCCAAAGTGCTGGGATTATAGGCAAGAGCCACCTTACCCGGCCAGGCTCTTAATAATAGTTTAAGCATGCTTTAATAATGGTACAAGGAGAATGATACTTGCGTAATCAAGAAATTTTTTCATAGATTTCCCACGGGCTTCTCACCCCTAGCCTGAGTCCCCTCAGCTGAGCGGCTGGCACCATGATCCTTGGTTCTTTGACTTTGGGTCTTTGCAGCCCTGGAAGCTATGGCAGCTCCTCGGAGAAGGTGGCTTTGTGGCATCCAGGTGGCCCCAGGAAAGCAGCGCCCTGATGCTGGGAGTGAGGAACTTCTAGGCGTGAGAGTCCCCCCGGCAGGCTTGTCTGGTCACCTTTCCCTGTCCAGTCTCAGTCTCCTTCCTGTTTATTGTCTGTTGGAGGAGGGGGGCTGGCAGGCTCAGGGCCTTTGAAGTTAATGGTGCCTTTTATTTCCTCCTCCTGGAGTCTGCGGAGCTCTTATCCCATTGTTCCCTGCAGAATCCCCGTCAGGCTGGTGGGCTCCTATCACACACCTACTCCAGGGTTCCCAAGCCAGGGCGGTGTGTGGCCCACACGGTGTTAAAAGAAAAGCCAGTATTTTAAAATCAGGAGATATCTCAATTTCCTCTTTCTTTTGAAGTCAAACAGTCTGGCAATGGTGGGCACTAATTCCCAAGCTATAACAATCTGAGGGGGTGCAGCACGTGCCCACTGGCCCACTGGCCCACTGGCCGACTGCAGTCCTCACTGCTCCGCACTGCTTCCTGGCACTGTGGCTGGTGTGGATATTGACTGTCAAACGCAGGGTGTTTTTTCCACACAAAGAGGAATATTTCCCTCTGAGTTTCTTCCAAAGGTTGGGGAGCGGGGGAAGTTAGACCAGGAGGGCTGTAAGACTTCTTGTTCATGTTGCTTTCCTGACCCTCTTATCCCCCTGGGTTTCCGTCCTCTGGGATCGAATCCCACCCCCTCCTTTCACAGAAGGAGAAACTGAGACCCATGGAAGGAAGGCTACTCACTGAAGCCTCACCATGGGTTCACACAGCTTGCTTCAGCCTCCAAAGAGCAATGTCATCAGAAGGTTCTAGCCTGTTCTGTTATTATGGATGACAAAATAATATTAGAGGACAATTTATACTTCATGCTTCTTCATGTCATACAACGGTCCTTTAAGGAAAGAGTAGTTTTCTCATTTTACCAGAATGAATAAGGAGGTTCAAAGAGCACAAGTGGCCCATAGAGAGTCACACACTCTCTAGATCCCATTTGAAAAATGAGGACAGTAACTCCTGACCAGTTTGAAGTCTGCGCCAGGTGATTCCCATAGGCCCCCATTAATTCCACTAACCATGTGTCCATTGTTTGTTTGCGTGTTTGTTTATTTGTTTATTGAGACAGAGTCTTGCTCTGTTGCTCAGGCTGGAGTGCAGTGGTGCAATCAGGGCTCACTGCAGCCTTGATCTCCTGGGCTCAGCGACCTCCCCACCTTAACCTCCCCACCTTAGCCACTTGGCTAAATTTTTTTTTTTTAATGTAGAAACAGGGTCTCACTATGTTGCCTAGGCTCATCTTAAGCGCCCGGACTCAAGTGATCCTCCCACCTCAGCCTCCCAACAAACTGGGATTCCAGGGGTGAGTCACCTTGCCTGACAAATTATTTATTATTTCAGTAAACCTATATCGACCATGTCCTTTACTGCAAGCACTGGGCTAGCTGTTGGGGATACAAATACGGAAAAGAAACAGGTCTTGTCTTCAAGGAGCCTGAACTGTGTGAGGTAAATAGACGTAGGTGTGGGAGAACAGGAAGAAAGGCAATGGATAATTATTTGGGAAGTAGGCAAGCCTGCTCTCAGTGATTGCTTGGGCATATGGCACAGTGCCTGGCATAGGCTAAGCATGCCACAAATGGTAAATTTTCTCACTTTTATCAACAAAAATATATTGCTAGCAAGGGGGAAAACTTTGCCACAAGGATTGCTCAGAGAGAATGGGTGACTTCCGGTTCAAAACAATATGGGCTGGGCGAGGTGATCCTTGCCTATAGTCTCAGCTGCTCAGGAGGCTGAGGCAGGAGTATCCCTTGAGCCCAGGAGTTCCAGGCTGCAGTGAGCTATGATCATACCACTGCACTCCAGCCTGGGTGACAGAGCAAGACTCTATCTCTTAAAGCAAGAGAGAGAATCTCTTTGAAAGGAAACATAAATGAATTTCTTCTGGGATGGCAGTCAGGTGGGACAGGGTGGGAGCAGTGTGGGATAGTGTGTGGACAGCTGATGGAGCCCTCTCTCAACTTGCTGTGAATTATTTTTTAAACGTTTTTTATTGACATATTTTAAAAATATACTATTTAGTGTCACTTTCAGTAAAGTTCAAAATTTAAAGTATTTGCATGAGTTTTTATCATTTATCTTTATATTATGCAATGCCTTTTTTTTTTTTTTGAGACAGAGTCTCACTCTGGGGTACAGTGACGCGATCTCGGCTCACTGCAACCTCCACCTCCCAGGTTCAGGCAATTCTCCTGCCTCAGCCTCCCGAGTAGCTGAGATTACAGGTGCTTGCCACCATGCCTGGCTAATTTTTTTGTATTTTTAGTAGAGACGGGGTTTCACCATGTTGACCAGGATGGTCTCGATCTCTTGACCTCATGATCCACCCGCCTCGGCCTCCCAAAATGCTGGGATTACAGGTGTGCGCCACGGAGCCCGGTCTGCCATGCCAGTTTTAAATGCAAAAATAAGAACATTTAACTTACAGGCAAAATCACTGAAATTATATGATTTGTATTTTGTTGCTCGAACATGCATATGTATTTCATTCTTTCAATAATGGTGAAAACACTGCACAAAATTAACTATTTTTATTTCACTCTTGATACGTGCACATCCAATCAATACTCTCTACCTTAGGCATAATACCAATAAGTAAGAAAGAGCTGAAGGAGGAGGAACTATGCGTTGCCCCATTTTCCCCTTTCTTTCTATGTCATAATACATGGTTGCCTAACACAGGGAAGTAACACCCCTAAGAAAGCATATGATAGGGTTCCCTGGTCATTCATGGTTCCTAGAATACTACTGCCTTCTGTTAGGAGTTGAATGGAGTACCTCCACAAAAGATATGTTGAAGTCTTAACCCTTAATACTTCAGAATGTGACCTTTTAAGGAAATAGGTTTACTGCAGATGTCATTATTTAAGATGAGGCCATATTGGAGTATGGTGGGCCCTTCGTCCAATATGACCAGTGTCCTTATAAGAAGACATAGTTGGGCCTGGTGGCTCACGCTTGTAATCCCAGCACTTTGTGAGGCCTAGGAAGGCAGATCACCTGAGGTCAAAAGTTCGAGACCAGCCTGGTCAACATGGTGAAACCCTGTGTCTACTAAAAATATAAAAATTAGTCGGTGTGGTGTTGTGTACCTGTAATCCCAGCTCCTGGGGAGGCTGAGGCAGGAGAATTGCTTGAACCCGGGAGGTGGAAGTTGCAGTGAGCTGAGATCACGCCACTACACTCCAGCTCTAGCCTGGACCATACAGCGAGACTCTGTCGAAGAAGAAAGAAGGAGGAGGAGGAAGAGGAGGTGACTATGTGAAAAGACAGAAAAGAAGGCCATGTGAAGACAGAGGCAGAGTTTGGAGTGCTGTAGCTACAAGCCAAGGAAGAACAACTGACTCCAGGTGCAATCCCTGGCCAACCCCAAAAACCAGGAAGAGGAAAAAAGAATTTTTCCTTAGAGTTTTCAGAAGGATTGTGGCCTGCTGACACTCTGATTTGGAACTTCTAGTATCCAGAATTGTGAGAGAAGAAAGTTCTGTTGTTTCAAGCCATCCCATTGTTGTACTTTGTTATGGAAGCCGCAGAAACTGTTAACACCTTCTTTGTGTGTTCCAAAGCAAGTTCTAGTTCAAATAGAAAACATGTCCTCTCAGGTATTCCCCACACCCCACCCCATGCCCACTTGTACGCATGATCTACTGACCTTCTACTCCCTTTGAATCTCAGCAAACTCCACGTATCACAGGTCCACTGGAATTCTGTGCACATGAGGCATGGGGAATAGCACATGCAAACAGAGCGAACGGAACAGCAGACACTTATCATGTGTCTCCTCTGCTCCCTGCATGCTCCACTGTCCTGAAAGACTTCATTTACAAATCATAGGTTCAACAATAAAATTTTCTATATGCATGGAGCTGCCCTGGGTGAAAGGGAGATTTATTTTTCGCTTATTCCTTCTGTACTTTTTTAAATTTAAAAAAGTAATGTGGACCAGCTTTATAAATGTCCTAGGTTTGAGTTCTGTTTGCAAAATACTGCTTTTTTATTCTTCCTGCCTGGTTCTCAGACCTAATCTGCCAACTCGTATCTCAAGAACTTGTAGTCAAGGATCACAAAGGATTTAGCAAATGTTCTCTTGACTAAGTAGAGCACACGACAAAAAATCGTTTAAAGGCACTGGAATGGTTTTTGGTTAAAGATCAAAGTGGTAATAAGGCAGATGTCTTCCGTCTGTCTCTATAAACTGAGCCAGGCTTCATGCTTTTGGTCCTGAATGGAGCAGTGCAAACCATTAACACCATGAGGAAACACTGTTCAAAGTATATGCCTCAACTTCCCCTGAACAGCCGAGTATTTGAGGAATTTATATGCTTGACCCTTTGCAGGATATTCACTGCGGTGTGGTTACATGGAAGTAAATATTCACTGCAATGTGGTTACGTAGAAGCAAAAGGCTAGAAATGTACGGACATTCCCAGGCCAAATGTCCATACATCATGATACTATGGGACAACGGGATGCCATGCAGCTCTTTGGGCACTGTCATGAAACAACAAAACAGAAAACAGTAAGGCACAGGCGGACGTGTAGAGTATGCTACCAGTCATGTAAAAGGAGAAAAAGGCATGAATGTCTATGTTGGTGAATGCATAAATCACTTCCAAAGGAAACATCAGACTGGTTATCGCTCGGGAGGAGGAGAACAAGGCCTGGAACCAGGGGGAGAACATGTATATTTCGCTATGCTCGAGAGTTTGTATCACATGAAAAGCAAAACAAAAATTCAGTGCAAACTGAGCAGTTGATAATATTACAGTGAAAATATTACACCGATTTGTCCTCTAAGGAAGGGCAGATTTTTTTTCATGGATACATATGAAAGCTGAAGGGAGGGCCGGGTGCGGTGGCTCACACCTGTAATCCCAGCACTTTGGGAGGTGGAGGCAGGGGGATCACCTGAGGTTGGGAGTTGGAGACCAGCCTGACCAACATGGAGAAACCCCGTCTCCATTAAAAATACAACATTAACCAAGAATGGTGGCACATACCTGTAATCCCAACTACTCAGGAAGCTGAGGCAGGAAAATCGCTTGGACCCAGGAGGTGGAGGTTGCAGTGAGCTGAGATTGTGCCACTGCACTACAGCCTGGGCAACAAGCGCAAGACTGCGTCTCAAAAACAAAAATAAAAAAAGAAAAGAAAGCTGAAGATAGGTAGAATGTACTTGCTCTAAATCTGTTGTTCCCAACCTGTGAGCTTCAGAGGTTGAGAGTGGAGGGATGGTAACTGACTCATGGTAAGCAATTAATAAAAGTTTAGTTTTTGAATGACTTAATGAATACTTCTTGGCTTGGTTGGGGTGGATGGGAGAAGTGATTCCAGTTGCATTGATACTTCCTGCTGCCCAGCACGGGAAGCCTTCTCTGCTAAGAGCACCTGTGGACAGTGACTCACCACAAAATCATCAGTTTATTGGTGCAATGTATATTTACTCTTCAGAAATACTGAGAAAATGAGAGACTCTGGAGAATTATACACAAAGGGGTGTGGAATAAGTATGCTTAGTATCCTACTGAAATAGCCTCTGGAGAAAAGCCCAAAGTTTCTGCTTCCCTTCTCAGTTATCCAAACTCCTGATAATTGATAGCTGAAGTTTAGGAAAACGGCAGTACAAACTAGTGGATGGCTGGGCACAGTGGCTCATGCCTGTAATCCCAGCACTTTGGGAGGCCGAGGCGGGATCATGAGGTCAGGAGTTCGAGACCAGTCTCGCCAACATAGTGAAACCCCGTCTCTATAAAAGAAAAGAAAGAAATACAAAATTTAAAAAAAACAAACTAGTGGATAATAAAGTCCTATCTTCTTTCAATGTACCCAGCATAGAAAGACTGAGAAAGAAATAATACTGCTATGAAAAACAAAACAAAACAACGCTGTGCATTGTTGTTGAATGGAAGAACCCTCTAGTACATATTGAAATGTCAGGTAATTACTTTAAAGTAACATTCACTCTTTTTTTCTGTTATGAAATAATGCAGATTTCTTGAAGAAAATTTAGAAAATACAGAAATATTAGGAAAAAAGGTGAATTAAAATTTACCATAATCCTACCACTCTGATTCTACAGTTAATATTTTTGCATATGTGTGTGTGCATGAATATAGTTTAACTGGGATCATACTGTAATCTTTTTTTTTTCTTTTTTATCCTCTTAAAGATAGCTTATTCTTTCTCTTGTTTTGTTTTCAGAGACAGAGTCTCGCTCTGTTGGCAAGGCTGGAGTGCAGTGGCACAATCATGGCTCACTGCTGCCTTGACCTTTGGTGCTCAAGTGATTTGATTTTAACTTTCAGAGCAGCTAAGACTACAGGTATATACCACCACACCTGGTGTGTGTGTGTGTGTGTGCGTGTGTGTGTGTGTAGAGTAGGGGGGTCTATGTTGCCCAAGCTGGTCTTGAACTCCTGGCCTCATGCAATTCTCCTGCCTCAGCCTCCCAATGTCCTGAAATTACAGGCGTAAGCCACCATGCCCAGCCCAGTTTATTCTTTTTATTTAACATATTATAAACATTTTCTCCAATTCACTATGCCTCCTTTTAAAAATGTTTTAAGAGACAAATAATTATTAAACCAGCTCCCTGTTCTAATGTTTCACCATAATGAACAAGCATTTTTGATTAAAACCCCTTTGAAATAAATCTGCTTTTTTTTAAAGAATAAATTTCTATAGGTGGAAAAGTTGGATCAAATAACACAGTTTAAAATGTTTTGATTCGGACGAGAAGCGGTCAGCGTGGAGGCCACAGGGGACTCGGCAGGATGAGCGGCACCTTAGCTAAGATCGCTGAGATAGAAGCTGAGATGGCTCGGACTCAAAAGAACAAGGCCACAGCACACCACCTAGGGCTGCTTAAGGCTCGTCTTGCTAAGCTTCGTCGAGAACTCATTACTCCAAAGGGTGGTGGTGGTGGAGGTCCAGGAGAAGGTTTTGATGTGGCCAAGACAGGTGATGCTCGAATTGGATTTGTTGGTTTTCCATCTGTGGGGAAGTCAACACTGCTTAGTAACCTGGCAGGGGTGTATTCTGAGGTAGCAGCCTATGAATTCACTACTCTGACCACCGTGCCTGGTGTCATCAGATACAAAGGTGCCAAGATCCAGTTCCTGGATCTCCCAGGTATCATTGAAGGTGCCAAGGATGGGAAAGGTAGAGGTCGTCAAGTCATTGCAGTGGCCCGAACCTGTAACTTGATCCTGATTGTTTTGGATGTCCTGAAACCCTTGGGACATAAGAAGATAATTGAAAATGAACTGGAAGGCTTTGGCATTTGCTTGAACAGCAAACCCCCCAACATTGGCTTTAAGAAGAAGGACAAGGGAGGCATTAATCTCACAGCCACTTGCCCCCAGAGTGAGCTGGATGCTGAAACTGTGAAAAGCATTCTGGCCGAATACAAGATTCATAATGCTGACGTGACTCTACGTAGTGATGCTACAGCTGATGACCTCATTGATGTGGTGGAAGGAAACAGAGTTTATATCCCCTGTATCTATGTGTTAAATAAGATTGACCAAATCTCCATTGAGGAATTGGATATCATCTATAAGGTGCCTCACTGTGTACCCATCTCTGCCCATCACCGTTGGAATTTTGATGACCTATTGGAAAAGATCTGGGACTATCTGAAACTAGTGAGAATTTACACCAAACCCAAAGGCCAGTTACCAGATTACACATCCCCGGTGGTGCTTCCTTATTCCAGGACCACAGTGGAGGATTTCTGCATGAAGATTCACAAAAATCTTATCAAAGAATTTAAATATGCTCTGGTCTGGGGTCTCTCTGTGAAACACAATCCTCAGAAAGTGGGTAAAGACCATACGTTGGAGGATGAGGATGTCATTCAAATTGTGAAGAAGTGAAACCTTCCCCCTTTCCCATCTGCCGGGTGAACCACAACAGCCTTCCCCATGATCAAGCACCCTACCCCAGTTCTTTCTGGCTTTGACAGTCACTGGATCAGGATCCAGGGGAGGGAGATGGAGGCACCCAAACTGGAACTTCATTTGTCTTACCTTGGTGTCACTCTGTATGTTGAACTACATAAAAGACCTGGTAGGCTGGTCAGCTACATGCAAAAAAAAAAAAAAAAAAAAAGTTTTGATTCATGTTGTCTTTCAGAAAGATGGTATTAATTTATATTCCCAAAAATACTGTGTATTTACCAAAAATCTTTAACAAAAAGTATCCCACTGTTTTTTTAAAAAAGCTTTTAATTTTGTGTGCTGGGGAGTATGAGCATTTTAAAAATAACATCTACCCATATTCCCTCTTTGATGGCATACCTATTCATGTCCTGCACCCATTTCTGCATGTAGGGTGTTAATGTTTTGTATATTGGTTTATCAGAGGTCTAGACAGTAACATCAACCTTTTATCACATTTGTTAAAAGACATTTTCTCAAATTTGTCATTTGCCTTTTTGGTAATGATATTTGATGTATCTAGATCTTGCATATTTATTCCAGTATGTCTACTCACCCTTGACTTTGGTTTCCCCGCATGCCTGAACACCTAGGCCTTCCCCACTGTGTAATTCGTGTATGTTTCCATCTAATTCTCTTGTGATTTGTTTGTTTGTAGTTCTCTGAGTTCTTATATTTATTTTGGTGATATTTAAACAAGTCATTAGTTTTACTTTTTTTCAAACTAATTTCCCCAACCTAATTTATTAAATAATTTAGCCATTTGTCCTTTTCCCCACAAAAGTGAAATGCCACCTTCATCATACAGTGAATTTTTAAGTATATTAAATGTTCCTAGACTTTCAGTTATTCCACTGATGCTTAATCCATCCATTCTCGTGTCAACACTACACAGTTTGAACTACAGTGTTGCAATATGCCTGAAGATTTGCTAACCTAGGTCTATCCCCCCCCCCCCCCGTCTGTGTTGGTTTTGGTTTGCTTTGGTTTTTGTCTTTTTGAGATGGAGTTTTGCTCTTGTTGCCCAAGCTGGAGTGCAATGGTGCGATCTCGGCTTACTGCAACCTACACCTCCAGGTTCAAGAGATTCTCCTGCCTCAGCCTCCCAAGTAGCTGGGATTACAGGCAAGCGCCCCCATGCCCGACTAATGTTTTTTATTTTTAGTAGAAATGGGGTTTCACCATGTTAGCCAGACTGATCTCAAACTCCTGACCTCAGGTGATCTGCCCGCCTTGGCCTCCCAAGGTGCTGGGATTACAGGCGTGAGCCACCAAGCCTGGCCATCCCCCCCACTATTAAAAGATAAATTTCTTAGCTTTTCTCACAAATATTCTCCCGTTTGAATGTTAGAAAAAAATGTTAAGTGCCCCCTTCCCCAATCTACCCACAACCATTAAAATTTTATTAAATAGAGCAATTTGGGTTAAGTTGGTCTTTGTGCTTCTATTCCTTCAAGCCTTCCTTATTATGTTTCGACCTTTGTAATGTCTTCACTAAGAGCCTGCACATTTATTCAGTTTATTTTTTAGGTATTTTACACTTTTCAAATAGTGTTTTTGTGTTTGTTTGTTTTTGCTTTACATTAAAACTGCTCTTCAAGGTTCAGTTGAAGCTTATCAACGCTGATTTAACTTTTTTTTCCCAGATAGGTCTTTTTTTTTATTTATTATTATTATTATTTTTTTTAAAGACGGGGTTTCACCATGTTGGTCAGGCTGGTCTTGAACTCCCGACCTCAAGTGATCCGCCCGCCTTGGCCTCCAAAGTGCTTGTATTACAGGCGTGAGCCACCACGCCCGGCCTCCAGATAGGTCTTTATGTGCAGGAAAGCACTTAGAAACTAAAGGCTCTTCAGTAGCAGTTATTTATTGAGTGTTCACTTTATACCTGGTATAGTGATTATCCTTTTACACGCATTATCTCATTTAATTTCCAGCAGGTTCGTGCAACTTTTATTCCCATTTTACACGACGGATTCCAAGCTCCAAGTTTGAGGAACGTGACAAAAATCACCCAGTTGGTAGGTGGATTTGATTCCAAATTTGTGAATCTCTAAAACTATCACAAAAATCAATCCGTCAAGAGGACAGCCCAATACTATGCCATCAGATGGGCTGACTTAAAAGAATGACCTTCCAAAAACAATCAACTGAATTAAAACGACAATGTTTTCCATCTACCGGACGACCCGGCAAAAACACCAAATCAAACCAAAACCAAAACAAAAAAAACAAAAACTAGTTTTCCTTCAATGTGAGGCGTGGAGAAGTATTCGGTAGGAGCACAGCAAGTATCAGCGACTTAGGCTCCTTTAGAATTAGGGACTCGTGGATGAACAAGCGTGGTTTTTCCGCAGCTTTCGCAAGAATTGTCCGTTTGGAAATCTACCTCCTCATGTCAGGACAGGTTTAAAAGGAGAGAAAAACAAACAAACAAACAACAACAACAACAACAAAAAAAAAAAACAGAAAAAAGAGAGGAAAAGAAAAACAGGTGGAACCGACGTAAGGATGGCTAGAGCAGTGCGCGCGGAAGGCAGAACTTTCTGGGAGCGTCCAGCCCGCGCGTTTCACGCATGGTGCGCGCAGGTGGCGCCGCGGTCCCTTTGCTCCCGCGCAAGCTGGTGGAGTGCCCAGAAGGCCACTGCTAGTCTCAACGAAGGTGAGAGGGAAGCTTTCTGCCGATGCGAGGGAGGAGGGAGGGCAGGAAGCGGAGCCAGAGCTGGCAAAGAAAGGCTCCAATTCCCAGCCCCCCGCCCCGCGGGGCGCTGGGCGCCGGCAGCGCATGCGCGAGGCCCGGCCCCCAATCCCCCAGCGAGGGAGGGAGGCCCCCGGCGGCCGGGAGCCTGCGAGCCGCGGCGGGACCCGAGCGCACGCAGGGGCGCGGCGGCGGCGGCCGGGACTAGTCGGGCTGAGGAGGCGGCCGTCGGGAGTGCGGGGCTCCACGAACGAGGGTCCAGCCGCCGGCAGGCACCAGAAGGCACAGCTGCGTCGGTCCTGGGAGGGGCCCGGCGCCCGCAGCCCCCCACGGCCAGAGAGGATGCGTGAGTTTCGCCCCGGCTCGAGGGCAGGATGTGGGAGCAGGACAAAGGCTGGGCGGCGGGGGAGGAGTTGGGGACGGCGAGCCGGTGGCCGCCGCCAGAGCCCCAGCCTTGAGCGAGCTAGCAGAGTCGGCAACTTTCTCTGCAACTTTTGGAAAAGGGAAGATAAAAATTCTGCAAGTTGTTGCACAGCTCCATATCGCCCGTGTCCGGCGAGCTGAGGGGAGGGGGCACCGCACCCCGCTCCTCAGAGCGGCGCAGGAGGGGGCGCCCACCCGGGCACGGGGCCAGGGGCGAGTGAAGATAGGGACACCGGGGGTCGAAGCCGGGGTCACGCTCCGGCCGCTGAAGTTGCCCGTGTCCACGCAGGGTGCGCCCTGAGAGCCGGGTAGCCTCGGATCGCGGCGCTGCGTACGCGATGATGGATGAGCCGTGGTGGGAAGGGCGCGTCGCCTTGGACGTCCACTGCACCCTGCGCGAGAAGGTCAGTCCCTCCCTGCCCTTGTCACTCGCAGGATTGGGTAGTCTCCTTCAGTCTCGACTTCGTGTTCTCAGGTCGCCCGCGTGGGAACTCAGAACTCCCGGGTGCCTTTCTTTCCTCCTACCCTTTACCTTCTCCCGAGTGTCTGGGTGGAATTGGGGAGCGGGGATTAGAGACGAGAGATTGGAGAGATTTAAGTTGATTTTTCTGATTAGGAGCTCAGAACTCTGAGCCAACTAGTCAGAGATGGCCACTGTACCTCTAAGGCAGTATTTCCTATAGTATTGCCACCCTAGGTTATTTTAAACCATACATGAATGGGTCTTTTAAAAATATTGTGCATTTATTCTCATGTGTAATTTAAGAATGTGTATATATCTAACAAGCTCTGCGTTTGCGATTTTCCATTTATTGTAATAATTATATAGCAGTTTCTCTTAAAACAAATTTATTTTGAGTAAAAGTAGTGACTTTTTATATATCTTTGTACAAAGATAAGTGGTAGTACAGGGAATACATGGTTATGGCCAAATACATGTATCTATGTATATATCTGGAATGGGACCGAATGAAATGTAAGGAACACCAGTGTAATTGAAAGAGGCTACAAAACTGGGAGGCTGAGGGATGAAAACAAAAACTCCCCTGCGGGTTTGCCTCCTGTGGCAGAAGGTGGGCGGCAGCAACTGAAATGTGATCCCTGCACACCCCTCCCCTCGAAGAGAGAAGAGCTGAGGGACATTGGGAAGGTGGAGGAGTCCAGGTGGGCTGGAGGCATGGCCTGTGTGTCTCGCCTCCAGCCCTCCGGCTGAGCCTGGCAAGGGGTGGTTTGGGGAACAGGTGTGAAGTAGGGAGTGGATTGGTTTCCTAGGGCTGCCATTGCGAAGGACCACAAACTGGAGGGCTTAAAACAGCAGAAATTTATTTCCGCTCTGGAAGCTGAAGATCCCAGATCAAGGTGTTAGCAGGGCCAGGACTCTCAAAAGGCTCTAGAGGAGGATCTTTGCTTCTTCCTTCTTAGGTTTTTTGGTGCTTGGTCATCCTTTGCATTCCTTGGCTTGTAGGTACATCATTCCAGTCTCTGCCTCCACTGTCATATGGTTCTATCTGTGTGACTGTCTGTTTTCTCTTCTTACAAGGATACCCAATCATTGGAGTAGAACCCACCCTAATCCAATGTGATGTCGTCATAATTTAATTACATCTGAAAAAACTCCATTTCCAAGTAAGGTCACATTCTGAAGTTTCGGATTGACAGATTTCAGATTTGGGGGGACACTACTGAGCCCGAGACAGCGAGGAAAAGGTCTTCCTAGTGCGGTAGTCGAGTCCCTACGCAGGTTTCACAGTCAGTGCATTTGTACCGAGTGTCTGGAGGAGCCCTGTTTAAACAAAAGGTCACCGGCTCCTTAGTGTTTTCTCCTCGTTGAGTAGCTGTCTTCCAGTCAGATTAATGCTGTTTTCTTTTCTTTCTGTACCTGCTGACCTGTTTCCGTCCTGCATTGCTCAGCAAGGCCGTAGCTTTTCTCTGTTCCCTTGGTCTTCTTCCCAGAACAGAGTGGCCAAGGTGTAGTACATTCTAGGCATCTGGACAAGAGGAAATCTTGTAATACAGTCTACGCATCTGGACAAGAAGCTTTTCTCTGTTCCCTTGCTCTTCCCAGAACAGAGTGACCAAGGTGTAGTACATCTAGGCATCTGGACAAGTCTTGTTGGTTCAGTTGAAATAGAAGGGAAGTGGTAGGGGGATGTGGACCAGGCAGTATGGTTCTGGTCGTTTTCTGGAGGTAATGGCTGAATGGAGTTAGTGAGGACTGACGTGGAAATTGGGCTTCCTTGTTAATCGTAGGCTCAAGTGTTGTCATTTCTGCTCATAGCTTAGGAGGAAAGACTTCGACCTGGTTTGCCCCTTTCTAGAAGGAAGGATTTCTGAGAGCAATAAATGCCATTTGTTTAGTTACCTGAGAATGTCCAACCTTTTATATATAAGGGAGGATGTCCTAAGTGTTCCTTCAGCTGCTCAAAGAAGCGGGAAAGGCAGTTCTCCGTTAACTGCTTTAGCCATGTCATAGTGTCATATGAGTTTACTACTGGGCTGCCCACCTGGAAGACAAGATGAGTATGTCCCAGTTTTGCAGGTTAGAAATAGAAAGCTCACCCAAGGACTGATGTCCGAGGTCAACCTTGACTTAAAGCTGGCCTTATTAGGGCAAATCCCATGTTCCTTTGCTTATAATGTCCCATCTCCTCAAAATACTGCTAATTGCTCTTCTTTGTTTCCTCTCCCTCTTCAAAGAAGAAAATGCTTCTTCAAAAATTTGGCTTCATGGAGTTTGGCAAGAAGAGCAAAGACTAGGGGAACTTAGTAGCCATTCTAGCCTCGCCTTTCTTGAGGAATGAGGGCTGTCCTTTTGTTTTACCCAGACAGGGTAAATTTTTTTAAAAATCAAGTATCTACTCTTATAATGTGTTTCTAACACTATAGAACAACTTTACAAGTGCCTGGCACACAGTAGACACTCTTGGTTGCATGTTGCCAGGTGAATACAAAGCATGTTTACATATATGCCGTGTAACTGTTACCATAGAACCACAAGCAGTAATCCTCACTTGACCGACACAGGAGGTGAAGCTGAGATCACTGAGACAGTGGGAGCCCCACTTTGTCAGATATGAGATTCCAGTCGAGCATCATACTACAGGATATCAAAAACTTGACACCATGGAAACAAGTCTTGGTATTGCCTGCACGCTAATGATGGAAGTGAAACCCTGAGCTGCTCATTCAGCTTCTCTAAATCTGGCCCCTACCGTCCATTCTTCCCAGAATAGCCAGAATTTAGATTGTATCATTTTCTGCTTAAAGACCTCCAATGTCATCCCACTGCACTTACAATAAAATTCGCAGTCCTTACCACTGCTTGGAATACCCAGTGCAGTCTGACTCTGGTCTGCTCTCTGACCTTGTCTCCTACCCCCTCCTGGCCTCCACCCTCCATTCCATTGCTCTTGAGCCACACTGACCTCTTTTCTGTTCCTGGAATAAGTCAAGCTTGTTCACGTCTCAGGGCCTTTGCACTGGCTGTTTCCTCTATTTGGATTCTGTGTTTCTCAGACTGCCACATGGTTGCTTGCCTCCCTTAATACATGCTGCATGAGAAGAGGCCTGTGTCTGCCTTGTTCTGTGCTGGGGTCTCAGTGCCTTGAACACAGCCTCCCAATGTGTATGGAATGGCAAGGAGAATGAATAAGTCAGTCTTTGCTTTTCTGTTCTGTAGGCTGGGAGAAATGTTTTACGGCAATGTTGGGATTAAGTGAGAGAATTTAAGAACAGTGTGAGGCTGGGCACTGTGACTCACATCTGTAATCCCAGCAATTTGGGAGGCCGACGCGGGTGGATCACGAGGTTGGGAGATCAAGACCATCCTGGTTAACATGGTGAAACCCCATCTCTACTAAAAATGTAAAGATTAGTTGGGCATGGTGGCGTGTACCTGTAATCCCAGCTACTCTGGAGGCTAAGGTAGGAGAATGGCTTGAACCAGGGAGTTGGAGGTTGCAGTGAGCTGAGATTGTGCCACTGCCCTCCAGCCTGGTGACAGAGCAAGATTCCATCTCAAAAAAAAAAAAAAAGGAACAGTGTGAGATGCGTGGTGGGTACTTGGCAGGCATTGTGCCTCTCCACTTGGGGTTGCTGCAAGACACTCATAGCCCGTTCACAAAGTGCTGCTCAGAGTAAGGCTTAGAGTTTGTGACCACCCTCCAGAGGGTCCACAGATGTTATAGGTAATCCTTGTAAGATAGACACTGTTAGTCCATTGGACCATTGGTCCCGTGATGGGATTGAAGTTAGGAGAGAGAGGAGTTTGCCAAACATGACGTGTCTGTTGAGGGCTGAGACCCAGGAGTGAGACCCCATTGGCAAGGCCCTCTAACCAACCTGGCATTCCGATGGGTGAGTGTGGGGAGTTGAACCCTCCTCCTGCCCAAATTGCTCTGGAGAAATCTCTCCCTCTCCTTTCTGTAGCCACCTTTATCCCATGCTCAGCCCTTCAATTACCCCTTGAATCCTCCTTCCTGTCCCTGTTGAGTCTGCAGAAGCCCACCTAGAACCCGCTCCCTTCAGCTCCTCTCCTCTGACCTTTCTGCTGGGGTTGGGGGTGCCAGGCAGTACAGGAATGTGGGGTTTCTTACCTGCTACCTGGGTACCCCTTGACCGTCTTCTCTGAACCAAAAGGAGGAGCAGATTGTCACCAGGCTGACATCACCAGTGAGGAGGCTGTTAGTGATGTTTTTCTGGTGACCAAGTCTGTGCCAGATCTGTCCAAACTAAAACTCGGGGCCACTTGTTTTTTTCTTGAAAGATGCATCCACCTAAGTTTAAAATTAATAAGGTATTGAATCCAAGAACTAATAGATTTTGGTGAATTCTGGTTATACATGACGGAATGAGGGTATTGGATGGTACGCAGCTTGAAGGGCACGTTCCTTGTCCCTCAGGCCTTTCCTTTGCCATGTGTCCTGACCCCAACCTCATCCTTGATTCTTTCACCATCTTTGTCACCCTGTGTAGTGACTTGTCCTACCCACTAGACTGTGAGCTCCTTGCAGGTATGAGGTGTACCTTGTTACCTTGGCATTCCCAGACCAGTGTCTGAGTCAGAGGGGGACCTCGGGGTGTCCCCACCTCACCTGATGCCAGCACAGGCATTGTGAGTGCACAAAAGAGTGAGACAGCCCCAAATGGACTCTTCTGGAAAATGTTGAATGAATGCTTGTGCAGGGATGCTTCCTGGGAATCCTTCATCATGTCTTTGGCATCTGCCAGGAGATGCCCCTGGCCCGCCCGGGACAGTCTTTGCATGTGTGGCCACAGCATTGGCTGTGGTGCCCAGCACAGGATCTGGTTGCTGGGGGATGCTGTCCCAGCTTCCTACAGACCTGCATGTTCTCCTGTCAGATAAAATGGGGCAGGAAGTTAGAAAAATAGTTATCTAGGCCGGGCACGGTGACTCACGCCTATAATCCCAGCACTATGGGAGGCCGAGGAGGGTGGATCATGAGGTCAGGAGTTCGAGACCAGCTGGGCCAACATGGTGAAAACCCATCTTTACTAAAAATGCAAAAATTAGCTGGGTGTGGTGGCGCACGCCTGTAGTCCCAGCTACTCAGGAGGCTGTGGCAGGAGAATCACTTGAACCTGGGAAGCAGAGGTTTCAGTGAGCCAAGATCGCGCCACTGCACTCCAGCCTAAACCTGGGTGACAGAGCAAGACTCTGTCTCAAAAAAAAAAAAAAAAAAAGAAAGAAAGAAAAGCGATTACTCACAAGAGCAGATTTACTGGCCTGGACCAAAATACAGCTTAAGGATCTTAGAAAAATAACTAACTGCAGGTTGAGCCCAGATAACAAAAATCTAGATAATTCCTCCCAGACTTCTAACAGGAGGTCCCGTTTTTCTTCCTGAATTTTCTGAGCAGCAAAGTCGATAGAACTCACACTTGTCTCCTTTTGATTTATGCCCATTTTACACATAATCTTCACTTTCCAGTGAGAAGGAAGTAGTTATGTTAGTAAGCAAAGACACACACCACGGTCACTCAAGGCTTCTGGAGTATGTAGAAGACTTTCTGAATATAGGGATTTCTGGAGTTCTTGGGGGAAAAAAAGTCTCCCTCCCAAAGCCATGTTGATAAGCTCTGCTTGACACGACCTGGTAGCTTTAGCTTCCTGGGCCCGGGGAGTCGGGGGCTAGAGGCCCCTCCTCCTCCACTGGGTGTTTACCTTCTCCCAGGATGGGAGTCATGTGATACCTTAGGGGTCTTCGCTCATCCTGCGCAGACTTGAAATTTGCAGAGCAACCAGCCACCTAATGCGTTTTTCCCATTTCCTGAAGGTTACTTCATTGCACACTCATCAGCTCTGTGAGACCACATTTGTTTATTTATTTATTTTTGAGACAGAATCTTGCTCTGTCACCCAGGCTGGAGAGCAGTGGCATGATTTTGACTCAGTGCAACCTCCACCTCCCGGGTTCAAGCGATTCCCCTGCCTCAGCCTCCCTAGTAGCTAGGATTACAGGCGCCTGCCACACCCACCTAATTTTTGTATTTTTAGTAGAAACGGGGTTTTGCCATGTTAGCCGGGCTGGCCTCGAACTCCTGACTTCAGGTGATCTGCCCACCTCAGCCTCTTAGAGTGCTGGATTACAGGTATGAGCCACCACTGCCAGCCACATTTCTTAAACTAGTGGACAGCTAAAAGATGTTTGATTTGCGACTGAATCTATGCAAAGATCTTCCAAAACATGAACAGCAAACATTTTGTTTAGGGATGATAATGTTAGTAGCTACTGTTTATTGAGCATGTTCTAGATTTCAGGCAGTATGCCAGCATGTCCCATATATTATCTCATTTACTCCTCACTTTGGCCCTAGTGCTGGGATTAGCCCCAGTTTACAGATGAGAAACTGCAAGGCTTAGAGCAGTAAGTGTCTGAGATGAAACCATGGATTGTATCAAGGCTTAAACATAAATTCATTTTTAAAATATTCATTTTAACAAAAAATGGAAATACAAAGCAGGAGAAAATCGAGGTTCTGTCATCCATGACGCTATAGGCTCTCGTGTTTTAGTTTGTTTTTTTGGTAGTCTCCAAGGGATGTGCTCTCGCTAAACTACCCTGAAAAGCTAGCCTCTATGGGCGAGGGTTTTGCTCTGGGCACGGGTCTTGCTCTGGGCATTGGAAAGGGGTGATGATTAGGTGAAGATTGCCTTTATTTGGTCCTGGCAGGTGGCCATCCCTGGGCCTCACCTGTGTGTGGTGCCTCTCCCCTCAACGTGATTTGGCGTCTGCCATTGCCTGTCCCTAACTTGCCAGGGAAAAGGACACCTGAGGGCCCCCCTCTCTTGCTGAACTCTGACAACTGGATAGTGGTAGAATTTCATTCTAGCTTCGTCCTCAGCCCCTGCATCAAAACTGCATCGTTTTTTAGTGACCCCTAAAGCTTACACACCTTTTTCTTTCAACATCAGTATTTTTTTCTCACTCCTTCCCCTAAATTCCTCAAATTTCCCCACTTCAGGGCTGAACATCTATCTCCTTATAGAAAGTAGTGACCAAGGTCCATACTCAACAAAGAGCTCCAGGATTTGGGTAGGTCATCCTCCACTTGGTTGTCCCATTCCCTTCCCCTCCTTTTGGGTTTCTGCATCCCCCGAAGGGAATTTCTCCCCAAATCACAAGATGCTCCCAGATCTACCAATAAGAAAGTGTTCCAGACTCTGGCGGTGGGATGTGTCTGCCCGTCTTAGTTTCAGGAATGCGTCATTCAATTCTTTCAAACTCAAACGCTGGCATTGACAAGCTCTTTCCTTCTCTAATGATAGGACTGTCTTATGGTTGTGGTCTTCAGGTAAGACCCTAAGCAGTCTGCCCTCGTGACCCCTTCCGGGAGATGAAGGTATGGGGGCTCATAGAATAAGGAGAGGTGATTCAAGAACCTGCAGAGGTGATTCAGGCTGCCTTAGAAGGTGTGTATACAGAGGATGGAAGATGGATTGTGAAGAATTGAAAACCACAAATGAGGTTGGGGGACAAGATGGGCTGCCATTAAAGATAGTGTCTAGCTTTGAGACTGACTGCAGTGCTTCACCCGTATTCTGGAGGAAGCTGGTGACAAAAGTGAACCAGAACTTGGCATTGTCACTTGAGGCCTTAGAATACCACAATGCTCAGTGTGCACAATACCCAGTCAGGACCTGGTCTCAGGGCACCTTCTTGTGACAGAAGCAAATTACCTTCGAAGGCTTCCTTTCCTCTGCAAAACGAGGACAGCAATCCCTGCCCCACCTGCCACCCAGGTATCCCAGGGAGAAAATGGATGCGGGTGTACCCCATCAATCTCCGGGGCCTCCAGATTGTGGGATGGGCAAGGGACTTGGCTGGGCACCCTGGTTGGCTGGGGAAGCCTGTGCTGTCTAAGGGAGGGGAGGACATTTAAGGCTTAGAGTTGGCCCTGTGCCCTTGCCCTTGACGACTTCTTTGTCTTCCCAAATCACACAGTCCCTCGGGTAAAGGGAGTGCAGCCAACAATTCTTTAGTGTGTCTGAGCACCTGGCAGAAAGAGGTGACACTGTGACTGCTGTTCTCTTTCTCTTATTCTTTTTTTTTTTTTTGAGATATTATACACACACACACACACACACACAGCATTTGTTTAGGAAATAGCAAAAATGAATGCAAGCAAACAAAAGAAAGTGAAATTCCCCTCAATCCTACCACTCGGAAACAAACTCTGTTGACATTTTGATGTGTGTTTTTTTCTGTGCATGTCATCGCAATCCATTTTTATTTTGAAATTTTTTTTTGCTTTTTAAGTAAAAATAGAAAATACTGGCTGGGTGCAGTGGCTCATGCCTGTAATCCCAGCACTGTGGGAGTCTGAGGCGGGAGGATCACTTGAGGTCAGGAGTTTGAGACCAGCCTGGCCAGCATGGTGAAACCGTGTCTCTACTAAAAATAGAAAAATTAGCTGGGCATGGTGGCGCATGCCTGTGATCACAGCTACTTGGGAGGCTGAGGCAGGAGAATCACTTGAACCTGGGAGGCAGAGGCTGCAGTGAGCCAAGATCGTGCCACTGCACTCCAGCCTGGGTGACGGAGAGAGACTCTGTCTCAAAAAAAAAAAGGCATAGGACATTGCCATCAACCTAGAAAGTTCCTCATCAGTCCCATCCTGCCCCCAGCCTCAGGCAATCACTGATCTGCTTTTTGTCCTTGTAAATTAATTGGTCATTTCTAGTGTTTCATGTAAATGGAGTTTATATATGTACTCCTTTCTGCCTGCCTTTTTTTATGTAATGTAATGCTTTTGAGATTCATCCATGTCATTGTGTCTATCAGAAGTTTATTTCTTTTTCTTGCTGATTACTATTCCATTTTATGTCTATAACAATTTGTTCATCCATTTCCCCCCTGAATGCCTCTTCGGGTTCTTTCTAGTGTACCATTTGATTTTATATAGCACTGCCGTGGTGATCCTTGATTTATATCTGTAAGTATGCTCAGGAATAAGTTCCTAAAATGGAAGCTGTGCTCACAGGGTATGATTTTAAGAACCTTGCATCTCACCACGTAATAAATTTCCACAAGATTGCACCAGTATACTTCCACTGGTGGTATGAAAGAATGCCTGCTTCCCAGCAACTCTGCTAACCCTGTATATTCCCCTTAAAAAAAATTAGTACAATTTGGATAGATTTAAATGGTCTCTAAATGGCTGTGTTTAAAAGGAGCAGGAGCTAGACATGGTGGCATGCACTTATAGTCCCATCTACTAGAGAAGTTGAAGTAGGAGGATCACTTGGGACCAGGAGTTCGAGGTTGCAGTGTGCTATGATCATGCCAGAATGAGACCCCTATCTCTTTTTTTTTTTTTTTTTTTTTTAAAGAGTGGGTGAATCCAGCAGCACATCAAAAAGCTTATTCACCACGATCAAGTCAGCTTCATCCCTGGGATGCAAGGCTGGTTCAACGTAAGCAAATCACTAAACGTAATCCATCACATAAACAGAACCAATGACAGAAAACATATGATTATCTCAATAGATGTAGAAAAGGCCTTTGACAGGCTGGGCGTGGTGGCTCACACCTGTAATCTCAGCACTTTGGGAGGCCGAGGTGGACGGATCACGAGGTCCGGAGTTTGAAACCAGCCTGACCAACATGGAGAAACCCCGTCTCTAATAAAAATACAAAAATTAGCTGGGCGTGCTGGCGTGAGCCTGTAATCCCAGCTACTCAGGAGGCTGAGGCAGGAGAATCGCTTGAACTCCAGAGGCAGAGGTTGCAATGAGCCGAGATCGTGCCATTGCACTCTAGCCTAGACAACAGAGTGAGACTCCATCTCAAAATAAATAAATAAATAAAACGGAAAGGACTTGGACAAAATTCAACAGCCCTTCATGCTAAAAACTCTCAATAAACTAGGTATTGATGAAACATATCTCAAAATAATAAGAGCTATTTATGACAAACTGAGAAACCCACAGCCAATGTCATACTGAATGGGCAAAAACTGAAAGTAAGCATTCCCTTTGAAAACCGGCACAAGACAGAGATGCCTCTCTCACCACTCCTATTCAACATAGGATTGGAAGTTCTGGCCAGGGCAGTCATGCAAGAGAAAGAAATAAAGGGCATTCTGTTAGGAAAGGAGAAAGTCAAATTGTCTCTATTGCAGCTGACATGATTGTATATTTAGAAAACCCCATCATCTCAGCCCAAAATCTCCTTAAGCTGATAAGCAACCTCAGCAAAGTCTCAGGATACAAAATCAATGTGCAAAAATCACAAGCATTCCTATAACAGACAAACAGAGAGCCAAATCATGAGTGAACTCCCATTCACAATTGCTACAAAGAGAATAAAATACCTAGGAATGCAACTAACAAGGAACGTAAAGGACCTCTTCAAGGAGAACTACGAACCACTACTCAAGGAAATAAGAGAGGACACAAACAAGTGGGGAAACATTCCATGCTCTTGGTTAGGAAGAATCAGTATCGTGAAAATGGCCATACTGCCCAAAGTAATTTATAGATTCAGTGCTATCCTATCAAGTTACCATTGACTTTCTTCACAGAATTGGAAAAAACTACTTTAAATTTCATATGTAACCAAGAAAGAGCCTGCATAGCCAAGCCAATCCTAAGCAAAAAGAACAAAGCTGGAGGCATCACGCTACCTGACTTCAAACATATGAAAAAAATGCTCATCTTCACTGGTCATTAGAAAAATGCAAATCAAAACCACATTGAGATACCATCTCACGCCAGTTAGAATGGCGATCATTAAAAAGTCAGGAAACAACAGATGCTGGAGATGATGTGGAGAAATAGGAACTCTTTTACGCTGTTGGTGGGAGTGTAAATTAGTTCAACCATTGTGGAAGACAGTGTGGTAATTCCTCAAGGATCCAGAAATAGAAATACCATTTGACCCAGCAATCCCATTACTGGGTATATAGCCATAGGATTATAAATCGTTCTACTATGAAGACACATGCACACGGATGCCTATTGTGGCACTGTTCACAATAGCAAAGACTTAGAACCAACCCAAATGCCCATCAATGATAGACTAGATAAAGAAAATGTGGCAAATATACACCATGGAATACTATGCAGCCATAAAAAATGATGAGTTCATGTCCTTTGCAGGGACATGGATGAAGCTGGAAACCATCATTCTCAGCAAAGTAACACAAGAACAGAAAACCAAACACTGCATGTTCTCACTCACAAATGGGTGTTGAACAATGAGAACACGTGAACACGGAGGGGAACATCACATATTAGGGCCTGTCGGGCGGGGAGCTAGGGGAGGGATAGCATTAGGAGAAATACCTAATGTAGATGACAAGTTGATGGGTGCATCAAACCATCATGGCATGTGTATACCTATGTAAGAAACCTGCACTTTCTGCACATGTACCCCAGAACTTAAAGTATAATAATTTAAGAAAACCTAAATAAGTAAATAAAAAGAGTGAGAACCCAAAGTGGAAAAATGACTAAAGCAGGGGTATCCAATATTTTGGCTTTCCTGGGCCACACTGGAAGAAGAATTGCCTAGATTACACTAACACTAATAGTAACTGATGAGAAAAAAAAAAAAAAATCACAAAAACATCTCATAATATTTTAAGAAAGTTGATGAATTTGTGTTGGCCACATTCAAAGCTGTCCTGGGCAGCATGTGGCCCATGGCCCATGGGTTGGACAAGTTTTTACTAGAGGATGGCAAGGCGAAAGGGAACTCTGAATCCTTTAGATTGCACGAAGTCCCATCTGCAGCACGGAACTGGCCTGAGACCTACATCGGGCTGGGTGAGGGCTGTTAAGACGACCTGTCTGGAAAACTCCTCCAGCTCCCTGTTAGCCCCCACATTGCAGTGTGTGCTGTCCCTGGTAACTGGATCCTTCAGAGGCAGAATTTGAATCATCCTGAGACACTGAATGTCTTGTAGGTCCCTGGAGCAGATGGTTCCAGGGCCTGGGCGTTCTTGTGATGAGAATACCCACGCCATGACACCAGCTGCTAAGTCTGGAAGTGGACGTCCAGTGATTTATTTGGGAGGGATGAGGGGACACGAGGAGGAAGGAGAAGATGTCATTCAGAACAGAAGCATCAGGAATTGGATAGATTCAGTTATTGCAAAGGAAAGTTGGAAAGAACTTCAACGCATGTCGGAAGGAAATTGGCCATACGATAGTCCATCCGTGCATGAAAATACGGTGTAGTCTTTAGATGTGATGTGGTGGAAAGCCATGGTGTGCAATGGACTTTTCTGATTATTGTAAAAAATCCAGGCAATTCAGAGCACTTCTGACTCCTTAGAGTGAACCATTGTTTTTTCGTTACCTTTTTGTTATGGAAATTTTTAATAAATACGCAAATGTGGAGGGAACAGAAGAATGAGTCCCCACATACCCTCCACCCAACTTCATCACCTGTTTCATCTGTTCCCCAGACAGTGTGTCATTTTACCCATAAATACAACTACCTGATAAGGGCTTTTTTTTTTTTAACAACTATGTCATTTTCACACCTAAAAAATTACCAATAATTCATTAATATCTTCTGTTGTCCATTCCTCTGTAGTCTCAGACATGTTTTTTATAGTTGGTTTGTTCACATCATAATCCAGATAGGTCCATGCATTACATTTTTAAAAAATTTCTCTTAAGCTGGGCGTGACAGATCATTCCTATAATCCCGGCATTTTGGGAGGCCAAGGCAGGGGGATCCATTGAGCTGAAGAGTTTGAGACCAGCCTGAGCAAAATGGCAAGCCCCTGTCTCTACAAAAAAATTAAATATTAGCTAGGCATGGTGGCACACACCTGTAATCCCAAGTACTTGGAAGGCTGTGGTGGGAGGATTGCTGGAGCATGGAGGTCTGGGCTGCGGTGAGTATTGTACATGCCACTGCACTCTATCCTGGGCAACAGAACAAGACTCTGTCTCAAAAAGGAAATAAATATAAAATACATAAATGTTCTCAAGTCTTTTATTCTCTAATGGTCCCCTCCCTTGCCTGAAAATGTTTTTTTCATACCATTGATTTTCAGAGAAAACAGTCCTGATATTTGTCCTTATAAATGTCCTCTATTCTGGATTTGACCTATTACCGCCTCATGCTGTCCTTTAACTTGAATTCATTGTTGGCAGATTGGTTTATACACTTCCCTACTCTTGTGGGATTATAATATGTTTTAACATACCTGTTTTCTAGCCATAGACTCAACACCACTTCCTCAGAGAGGCTGTCCCTGACTCCCAGACAAGGACAGGTTCACCCTTTGTATGTTCTCAGAGCACCCTTGGCGATTCCTTCAGCACTTAGCACAATTTGTAATTATACACCTGTTTCTGTGATTATTTGATGCCGAGCTAGCTCCCTCTCCAGAGAGTAGGCCCAGGGGAGCAGGCATTGGGTCTCCCCATCTCTCAGCAGAGTGTCTGTTGCCTAAGAGTCCCTCCATCAGAATGTGCCCATCACTGACACCTTATCTGACTAAAGTCTGTGCTGTGCAGCCCACAAATTGCCTTCCTGGACTTCACTGTTGAAACAGTTTTTTTTTTTTTTTTTTTTTTTTTTAAACAGAGTCTCTCTCTGTTGCCCAGGCTGGAGTGCAGTGGAGCAGTCTCACTGACTGCAACCTCCACCTCCTGGATCCAAGCGATCCTTGTGCCTCAGCCTTCTGAGTAGCTGGGATTACAGTGCACCACCACGGTCGGCCTCAGCATAGTCTTGTGGGGTGGGTAGCGTGGCCACCAGTAACTCCACCATATGCTGGTAGAAAAATGGCATCTGAGGGGTTAAGCATTTGACCAGAGTCCCCCTTTTAAGCAAGGTAGTTAAGGCCTTAATATTTTGCGGATCTGTTGTCATCCCCCTGCCCCCCAGCCTTCGACAAGGCACACATGAAGCAGGTATTTGCAATGCACCCTCCAAGTTGGTGATGGTGTAACATGGACTTCCCCTCGAGCAGAGCTGACACCCTGGGCAACCACCAAACTAGGTGAGAAGGTGGGGCTGAGTGGAGCAAAGCCGTTGACTCAGCTTTGAAATTTCTCTTTGGCCTCTCCTTTTGTGCTAACTTTTGGTTTTGAAATCATTTCAAAGTTGGAGAAGAGTTGCAAGCATAATACGCAGTTCTGTGAACACTTAAACACCTTTGCCCTGGCATTCTTTTTCTCTATGTGTCTGTCTTTTCCTCAACTAAGTTGCAGAAATAATGCCCCATTATCCCTTAATACTTCAGGGTTTATTTTTCCTGTCTTGTTTTTTTTTTTTTTTAAACAGAGACAAGATCTCATTATGTTGCCCAGGCTGTCTCTTAGGTTCAAGAGATCCTCCCACCTTGGCCTCCCAAAGTGTTGGGATTACAGGTGTGAGCCACTGCACCCAGCCATGGTTACTTTTAAAATTGGCTATGGCCGGGCGCGGTGGCTCACGCCTGTAATCCCAGCACTTTGGGAGGCCAAGGCGGGTGGATCACGAGGTCAAGAGATCGAGACCATCCTGGTCAACATGGTGAAACCCTGTCTCTACTAAAGATACAAAAAAAATTAGCTGGGCGTGGTGGTGCGTGCCTGTAATCCCAGCTACTCAGGAGGCTGAGGCAGGAGAATTGCCTGAACCCAGGAGACGGAGGTTGCGGTGAGCCGAGATCGCGCCATTGCACTCCAACCTGGGTAACGAGCGAAACTCCGTCTCAAAAAAAAAAAAAAAAAATTGGCTATGAAGTGGCTTCTGTGGGAATTTTTGTCAGATCACTAGGGACATCTTCCCAGGTATCCAGGACCTCCCGGAGCGTTGTTTTAGGAGAAGGGGATTCAGCATTCTGGTTAGGAAGGAAGAAGCCAAGCAGCCGCTGATGGGCTTTGCTGGCCTCAACCGTGGGGAAGGTAGAACTCTGACTAATTTCCTGGGGCCATCTCCTTGGCTTGGTTGTCACACAGGGCCCAGGAAGCAGCAGCTGTATCCAGCGATCATTTAGTGAGCCCCATGTGTAACCTGCAAGACCTGTGGGAGGCTCTGCCAGGAGAAACCATGACCCAAAACCTGCCCTGGGGCCCTTAGCATAGCTGAAGATATAGTTATATAAAACCACCTACAGCCATATGTTAATGGCCATTATAGCCATTTAATGTTAGTAGTGATAGTCCACTTTTAATGGGTGCTTATCTGTGCTGAGAGCTTGAGCTTCCCTCCATTAGCTAAGTCTTCAGGCAACTCCTTCTGGTAGGTCCTCTAATTATCCCCATTTTACAGATGTGACACGCAAAGTTTAGAGAGTTACATACCTTCCTCAAGCCCACACAGCTAGCAGGCAACCCGGCTCCAAAGCTCACACCCTCACTGTACCAAAGATGGGTCCAATTGCCCAGGGAAGTCTTAAAAAGCTTCAAGGAGGAGGTGCTGTTTGAGTTGAGTTTGAAGGATGAGTAGAAGTTTGCCAGGCAGAGAAAAGTGTAATGTTCATCTATCTGCGGGGTCCAGGGAAGCTCAGCAGAGTCATGCATCAGTGGCCTGCGAGGCGTGGCCTGGTCAATTATGGGGAGGACTGGGAGATGCTCCAGGAACATTGGCTTTGAGGATGTGGGTCTCCCTAGATGTTTGCACCTTATCCTGAGAACCCATGGAGAGCAATAAGAAGGATGTGGGGAGGGGAGTGCCAGCTCCCTGGAAGTGCACCCTGGCCTCAGAGACTAGTTATTACAGGTATTGCAGCTGCCCCAAAGTGATGGCATCTGAACTAGGGGAGGAAGTGAGGAGGCTTGTCAGGTTTTAGACAATAGGGTCAAAAGGACCAGCCAGCAGAGAGTGGAAGGTTTCAAGTTTCTTGCTAGTTGGAATAAAGTAGCTTTCCTTAGCTGAGCTTGTTCAGCATTTTTCATAGTGAACATTGTTCTTGGAGGGCCGCTTCTGGAAGCTGTCAGTTGAAGAACTCCCACTGCCCAGTAAATTGAGGGAATTGATGTTCATTGGGCACCTGCTGAGTGCCAGTGACTATTAAATGCCTTGTGTGTGTTACCTGGTTTGATAATTAAAGTTGCTTCAGAAAAAAAAAGGATGAGTTAAATGTACTGACCAAGGCACTGATAGTTCTTGAATATCTGTGCATGTTTACTCCTGCATTTAACATACTGTTTTTAGCAGCCAACTGCGTGCTACACACTGTGCTAGCCATCACGTAAGGGATGAACAAAAATTGTGTCATAGAACTTATAGTTGAGCATCAGGCTCAAGTGGAGAACTCGTAAAGCTCCATCCCCAGGAATTCTGATTCGGTAAGACAGGAAATAGAGGGTGTATTAGGTTCCTAGGGCTGCCGTGACAAGGCGTCACAGACTTGGGCTCTCTCACAGTTGTGGAGACCAGAAATCTGACATCAGGGTGTTGGCAGGCCACGCTCCCTCTGAAGGCTCTAGGAGAAGATCCTTCCCTGCTCTTCCAGCATTTGGCGGCAGCTGCCATTTCATCCGTGTTCTTCCTTGGCTTGTAGCCGCATCACTCCGATTTCTGCCTCCATCTTCACAAGGCCTTCTCCTCCGTGTCTGTCTTCATCTCGTCTTCCCTCTGTATGTCTCTGTCTCTGTTTGCTCTTCCCTTAAGAACATAGGACACTGGATTAGCGCCCATCCTAATCCAGTATGACCTCATTTTAACTTGATTGCATCTGTAAAGACTCTATTTTCAAGAAGGTTACGTTCTGAGGTTTTGAGTAGGCAGGAGCTGTCGGGGAAACACTATTTATCCCAGTACAGGGGAGAAACCCCCTCTTTAAATAGGTCCCCAGGGATTCGGATGCATGTGATCAACTGACAACCCATTTGAGAAATCTTGGATTGTAGATGAGTAGGGAGGTAGAGCCACAGCAAGGGGATAGTGGTGCAGTCACTGCTGCCCCATTTTGGGCTTCTCATTAGGGTTGAAGCTCCCAGGAGAATCCACAAAAGGAATCTGGAAATCAGGGCCGGGAGCTGGAGGTGTGGAGGGAAGAGCTTTGGAGCCACTCTACGGAGTGATCCAGGAGGAAAGCGGAGAGATCCAGGAATTGGACTTTTGGACCTGTGACAGAGAACCAGCATGGAGGGCACATTGGGACCTCTTCCCCTGGATAACAGAGGGCGTGGGAGGATGAGGGGCATTCCAGTCCTCCACTCCAGAAGGTATGGGGGATGCGGTCCTGTAGGAAGCCGGCAGAAGTAAAGAATTCAGTTGTGGGGGAGTGCAGTGTCTTAAAAAGGCCATAAGCGGCCATTTCTGTGCATGTCATCGCAATACATTTTTATTTTGGATTTTTTTTTTTTTTTTTTAGTAAAAATGGAAAATACCAACCAGGTGCTGTGGCTCAGGCCTGTAATCCCAGCACTTTAGGAGGCCGAGACAAGTGGATCACGAGGTTAGGAGTTTGAGACCAGTCTGGACAATATAGTGAAATCCCATCTCTACTAAAAAGATACAAAATTGGCCGGGCGCGGTGGCTCACGCCTATAATCCTAGCACTTTGGGAGGCCAAGGTGGGTGGATCACCTGAGGTCAGGAGTTCAAGACCAGCCTGGCCATGATGGTGAAACCCCATCTTTAAAAAAAAAAAAAAAAGATACAAAATTTAGCCAGGTGTGGTGACACACCACTATAGTCCCAGCTACTTGGGAGGCTGAGGCAGGAGAATCGCTTGAACCTGAGATCGCACCACTGCAGTCCAGCCTGGGTGACAGAGTGAAAAAAAAGGCCACGAATGTTGTCTGTGGAGGTGTTTGGAGGTCCCAGAGCCATGGGTTGGATGCGGGTGGGCAGTGAGGGCCATGCAGGCATGTGTGTGGTCGCTGTGGATGCCCTGGCAGCTGTGGCTGGACTTGGTACAGACTTTGCCCGGAAGGGCAGTGGCTCTGGTTCCTGGAATGAGGAGGTGTGCTTGGAGCTGGCCTGCCTGCCATCTGCCCAGGAGTAGTACAGGGGCCGGCTGCAGATGTGGTGCTGGGGTTACCTTTCACTCTGCTGGAAGGAAGCCACAGGCTGGACTTCAGCAGGAAGGGACATTTGAGGCATTGTTGACTTCACGTGCCGCAGGCCACCCTCTCAAGAATGTTGAAATAGTGTTCCCACAGAGGTGTTGATGCTTTACGGAAAATGCCTTCTTGGGCCTTATGAAGCAATCAGAGCAGAGAGAAGAAGGAGGATGAGCCTCCCGCCTTGCTGGGCCTCCCAGGTCGTGCTGTGTAATCCTGAGGCCTCTGAAGAACCAGCCTTTCTTCCCTCTTCCTTTGTCCCTTTACATTTGCAAGTCTCCACTTCCTGTTGGTCACCTTGGTTACACATGGTGTTTCTTCACCTCTCTGCGCTCTTTGTTCTTAGACAAGACCCCTCTAGCTGCTGTCTCAGCCCAGGGCCTGGATTCCCCGGCTCTTGTGTTGTTGATAGTAGTGGGGATAAGCGTGGTAGGGAGATGAGAGGAGAGCACAGTGGTTTTTCTTGGTGGCTGGTGTTTGAGAGCAGGTCAGCCCTGCTTTACTGTACCTTGAGCTGTTTACGAAATGGTTGTCACCTTCCAAGTTGTGTTATCCCCCAAGCCCTGGCCAGCTCCTCTGATACCCAAGCCCAGGATTCACCACTCACCTGCAGTGTGGCATTGGCAGTTATACTTCTGTGCCTCAGTTTCCTGGGTACTTGGGCTAGTGCTGGGCCCACCTCAGGAGGGTGGGTGTGGGGACATAGCAAATGCATGTAGCACCTGCATTAGTTCTAGTTGTAAGGGAGGAGATGGTCCCATAAGAGAGAGAGAAGTGGGCATGTGTGCGCACAGAGAAACAGGATTGGACCGGTGTATGCCAACATGTGTGCATACACCCAGTATTTTCCTGCTGGTGGAATTGCTGGTGACTTTAATTCTCTTTGTGCTCCTCTGTGTTTTCTAAAATTCATATAGTGATTAAGTATTTTATGATCAGATAAATAAAACATTATTATTATTATTTCTGAGATGGAATCTTGCTATGTTGCCCAGGCTGGAGTGCAGCTCACTGCAACCTCTGGCTCTCAGGTTCAAGCAATTCTCTTATTTCAGCCTCCTGAGTAGCTGGGATTACAGGCCGTGTGCCACCACACCCGGCTAATTTTTTTTGTATTTTTAGTAGAGACTGGGTTTCACCATGTTGGCCAGGCTGGTCTTGAACTCCTGACCTCAGGTGATCCACCCACCTCGGCCTCCCAGAGTGCTGGGATTACAGGCATGAGCCACCCCGCCTGGCCTAAAACATTATTTTGAAAGGAAAATACAAACAAACCTAAACGATCACATGGAGGGTTAAAACACAGTGTTTTGAGAGCACAGTGTCTAGAGAACAGCAGAGTCAGAAGACCCAGGTTCAGATTCACCATTTACTAACTGGGTGATCTTAAGCAAGTGACTTAATCTCTCTGAGCCATCCTTGTCTGTGATATAGGGATGCTGGTAATCTCAGAACCCTCTTCTTTAGGAAGCATATTTTGACATTGTGTGACACAGAACACATATTGAGAAACATTGCCTTTGAAATGACTGCTGGGTGCATAGTTTATAATTCTTGAAGCTTTCCATCTTTATGGGTCTGTTGGAGAATTAAAGGACAAGATGCATGGAATGCAATGTCTGCCAAATTATGGAAAAAACATATATATTAAGTTATGAATATATATACATATAGATTTTCAAGTTATATGTATATATATACATGTTAGAGACAGGGTCTCGCTCTGTCACCCAGGCTGGAGTGCAAGGGCATAATTATAGCTCACTGCAGCCTCAAACTTCTGGGCTTAAGTGATCCTTTCACCTCCACTTCTCAAGTAATTATAACTACAGGTGCTCATCACCATGCCCAGCTAATTTTTTATCTTTCATAGAGATGAGGTCTCCCTAAGTTGCCCAGGCTGGTCTTGAACTCCTGGCCTCAAGTAATCCTCCCACCTCAATCTCCCAAAGTGCTGGGATTACAGGCATGAGCCACCATCCTTGGCCTCAAGTTACATATTTTTAATGTATATCTATCTATATATAGACTATATCTATACATCTCATAAGGCTGTATAAAACTATTCATCATAATGAGCAATTCCAAATACTCACAAAGACTTGCAGGGAGGTATAAGAAGCTGGAGTTGCTAAATTTTAGGGGAAAGAGAAGGCTGTGTCCTTCCTTGCCCTAGGATGGTACATGCCTCAGTCTACCAAGTAGCAACAGAGGATTTCCAAGGAGGAAGCGGTTCAGTGTTTTTGTTTTGTTTTGTTGTTTAAAGATACAGGGTCTTACTGTGATGCCCAGGCTGGAGTGCAGTGGCTATTCACAGGTGCGATTCCAGTGCTGATCAGCATGGGAGTTTTGATCTGTTCCATTTCCCACCTGGGCCAGTTCACCCCTCCTTAGACAACCTGGTGGTTCCCCGCCCCTGAGAAGTCACTGTATTATATACATAAAATATAAGAGATGGGCCCCTGGACCTCCCAAGGCAGGGCATCCAGCACTTGGCTGCCTGGGGCTTCTGTGAGCTGGCATGTGCTTTTTGTCAGCATTTCCTAGGCTCCTGATGCCATGGCCATGTGGACATTCTTACCAGGGCATTTCCACAGGTGAAAGCTGTGGTCCTTAATCTCAGCAAGCTTTTCAGTAAATCTCTAGGCTTAGAATCATCAAATTATTAGGTACCACGCCAGGGGTTTTTGCGAGTCTTGCCTTGCAGATGCACTGGAGTTCAATTTTCACCACCATACCAGTGCCCCGCTGCCAGCACCCTCAAGCACGTTTCCCCAGAGTCAGCTTTCTGGGATGTTGTTACTCTGCATCCCTCATCGCTGCCAGGGAGAAGGGCAGGAGTAGTGTCCTGTGGATAAATTCAACCTACAGTTCCCCAAAGTTATATTAGTTTTTTGCTGAACCAATGTTTCAGGACCTCTACTGGGCTAATATAGGCTTCCTTTTAGGAAGGGGCAATTTAGTATGCGATGTTTCGCCAAACTGTGGCCCACAGAACCCCTTGTTTCAGGGAGCATATCTTGGAACTGGTGTGTCACAGAACACACACTGGGAAACATTGCCTTTGAAAATGACTGCTAGGTGCACAGTTTATAATTTCTGAAGCTTCCATTTCTCCATAAACACTGACCCGTTTCCTCCATGGAAACCCACTGTTGCTCTTGGGTAGACCGAGGCACATGTCACCCTAAGGCAAGGACAAAGCTTTCTCTTTCTTCTGCTGGAATCCAACTCCTTCGGTTTCCTTCCTTCCTTCCTTCCCTCCCTCCCTCCCTCCCTCCCTCCCTCCCTCCCTCCTTCCTTCCTTCCCTCCTTCCCTCCTTCCTTCCTTCCTTCCTTCCTTGCTTCCTTCCTTTCTTTTGAAGGGGTGTTTCTGTGTTGCCCAGGCTGTTCTCATCAAGCGATCCTCCTGTCTCAGTCTCCCAGTGTTGGGATTACTGGTGTGAGTCATCTTACCTGGCCCCTGCCCTGTTTCTTGTGCCTCCTCGCTGGTCTTCATGAGTACTGGGAATTGCTCATTATGATTAAATAGTTTTATACAACCTAAGATCAGGAACAAATCATTTTGTTTTCCCTCCTGTTCAAGTATTTGCCATTCCTGAAATTTGGAGGTTTTGGTAATTTTCAAGTTTTCCTTTTGTATCAGATATTGGGGTCACAGAGCTGAACAAGACAAGCCCAGTCCCTGCCCTCATGGTGGTTACAGTCTAGCAGGCAGGAGGACAGTAAGAGCAAATGAATTAGTAGATAAAAAGTCCTAGGTGCCTGGGGAGGATCTCACAGAAGCGTAAGCCTGAAACATCTTTTTCAGAAGTGACCTTTTAGGCTGGGCGCGGTGACTCATGCCTGTAATCCCAACACTTGGGAGGCCAAGGTGGGCGGATCACTTGAGTTCGGGAGTTCAAGACCAGCCTGGCCAACATGGTGAAACCCCATCTCTACTAAAAATTACAAAAATTAGCTAGGTATGGTGGCATGCGCCTGTAATCCCAGCTACTCAGGAGGCTGAGGCAGGAGGATCACTTGAACCCAGGAAGTGGAGGTTACAGCGAGCTGAGATCGTGCCACTGCTCTCCAGCTTGGGTGACAGAGTGAGACTCCATCTCAAAAAAAAAAAAGAAGAAGAAGAAGAAGTGACTTTCAAGCTGAGATCTGAAGGAAGAGTGGATTAATAATCAGAAGTAAAACCTCAAGGCAATTAGAAGAAAATAATACAGTGCAGGACACTAAAGGTTAAACTGAGGACTTCCACCCATAATGTAAGAAACCAAGGTGCCTGGCGGAACTTTCACGGTACATGTCACCTTCTGACCCCTCTGAGGTTAGCCTCAAAATGCCTTCAGAGCCTGCGTGTGAAGAGCACGTGCTGAATTTTCCACCCGCACTCCCCCCTTTCCTGCAGTGGTGACAGTATGGGTCTCTTGGGGGCAGTCTCTGCCCTGCACATCTGGCTGTGGGCCCAGGGTCTAGAGTGACTGCATTGCACTTGGCCTCACCTGCACTCCTGGGCACATCTAAGCCCAGCACAGGTATGGGAAGTGTTTGCCACTCCGCCAAGGTCAGCACCTGGGGAGGCAGGTTGGGAAGAGTAGCCAAGGACCAGGCACATGCCTGGAATCTTCACAGACCTGTCCAGGCAGCCCTGCTGCCTCTCTGTCTCTCTGTGTAGCTTGGTTTGGGGTTTTAGGTGGGCTGTGATTCATGAGTCCTTGGCCTTTCCCAGGGCACGTTCCCTCTCTGATAATCCTCTTTCTGCTTGAGAACTCCAAGGCAAAACTCTTGGGCAGCAAGGAGAGTGGTTTCTAAAGGGGCATCCGGGCCGGGCGCGGTGGCTCATGCCTGTAATCCCAGCACTTTGGGAGGCCAAGGCGGGTGGATCACGAGGTCAAGAGATCGAGACCATCCTGGTCAACATGGTGAAACCCCGTCTCTACTAAAAATACAAACAAAATTAGCTGGGCACGGTGGCACGTGCCTGTAATCCCAGCTACTCAGGAGGCTGAGGCAGAAGAATTGCCTGAACCCAGTAGACGGAGGTTGCGGTGAGCCGAGATCGCGCCATTGCACTCCAGCCTGGGTAACAAGAGCGAAACTCCGTCTCAAAAAAAAAAAAAAAAGTGGGGGGGCATCCACCTCTCCTTCCCCCAGAATGGCTCCTCTGGTCTCAGAAATGCTGGCTCACACGTCACAGTGGGGATTTCCCACTGGAGAGGGGCAGTGACCCCCACCATGGGTTACCCTAGGGAAGGAAGCCAGGGTAGGTGAGGGAGCCCTGAGGGAAAGGGAGGGCGTAGAGGGTCACAGGCAGAGGGAAGGTTCCTCAAAACACTTCATTTATTCAGACGTCCGTTCACTCAGCCAGCAGCCACTCGTTAGCCCTTACTGTGTGCCAGGGACGGAGGGTACGACCAAGAGCAGGAGAGAAAAGTAGCTCCCTCCCTCACGGAGACCCCCTTCTCTAGGGGGTGGGAGGACGGTTCCTAAACATGCTTCAATGTCCAGTGGCTGCTGGGTAGCAGGGAGGTCAGGGATGGCCTCTGAGGAACGGCCCGAACAGGGACCTGAAGGAAGAGAAACAGGCCACATGCTCAAAATCTAGTTTTGATGACATCGTGGCTCAGCCTTACTGTGAAAAACTAGGCAGCCATTGCAAACATTGTTTTCCATGCTCTCTGAGGGGGAAGTGGGAAGCAGTTGTAGAACGCGATGACATTTTATGAGAATTTGCAGAGAGAAACCTCTGAAGAATCCAGGTAGAACCTAATAGTACTTCTCTCTGAATCCCTCTAAGTGAGGGATTATGAGTGATGTTGGTTATTCTTTTCTACTTCTTCAGATTCATCAGTGAACATACAATGTATAATTAGTGAAAAGGAAAATTCCTTCTGGAAGGGGCTTTGCATTGTAGGAAGATGAAGTGACATATTTACAGGGCATGGGGTGTTACTATGACAGGGCTGATTTTGTTGAAGGGATGATGTGGGGTGGCCAGGAAGTCCTTGGGGATAAATTTTGAGCTGGGCCTTAATACAGTGGGTATCTAGTCTTTTTGTTTGTTTGTTTCCAAACTGAAAGCATAGTAACTGAAGTAATAAATGGCTATGCATTGAACATTTTTGAAAAATTCAGGCTGTTGAAAAGCATGATTGTGAAAATCATGCGAGATCTCAGTGCCCACCCCAACCTCCCCTCCGTAGCCACTGTTAGTATTTTGATGTAGGCTGGGCACGGTGGCTCACACCTGTAATCCCAGCACTTTGAGAGGCCATTGCGGGTGGATCACCTGAGGTCAGGAGTTTGAGACCAGCCTGACCAATATAGTGAAACCTTGTCTGTACCAAAAATACAAAAATTAGCCAGGCATGGTGGTGCACACCTGTGATCCCTGCTACCCAGGAGGCTAAGGCAGGAGAATTGCTTGAACCGAGGAGGTGGAGGTTACAGTGATCGTGACACTGCCCTCCAGCCTGGGCAACAGAGCGAGACTCCGTCTCAAAAAAAAAAAAAAAATTGATGTATATCTTCTAGGTTTTTTTCTAGCCCCTAGCTATTATATTACAAATAATAATAATAATGATAATAATGAAGAACTGTGATAACAAAAGCAGGGGTTTTTGTAAGGTGGATTTCTTGTTCCCGTAATTCCCCCATGGCCATCTGTCCACGCCTCCACCTGTTCACCCCTAGATACTCCTGCAGCAGATGGGCTTCCCTGACTCAGGTGATCAAGGACCAACATCTGGGAAGGGAGAGTAATCAAGAAGCCTCTGCCCTTCCCTTCTCTCCCACTTCAGCCCCCTTCTTCTCCAGCCTCCCCACAGCCTTGCTGCTCCCCACACTCATGCTGCCTGTGGCCCTGCCAGGCATGCCGAGAGGAAGGTCACCCTGCCTGGCTGAGTTCCTGTCCGCCCAGCGTCTGCCTGATTGCTGAGTGTCTGCCAAGTGCCAGCCTAATCTGAGGACAGCTTTAGAAGCCGCCCTAGGGCGGGCTGCTCTTTTGTTTCTGGAATCCAGGCCACTCAGCAGAGGGGCTGGCTTCCTGCACTGCGCTGCTGCAGTCTGCCTTTGAGCAAGCAAGCGAGCGAGTGGACTTAGGTCAAGAGTGCCTGGGGAGGAATGCAGACCCTTAGAGCAAAGCCCTTGTTATGAATGCCTTCCCCGCACCCCCTAATTGGGTTAGCGAAGTGATCAGCTGGACTCTGAAACGACACAGGAAAAGCATGCTCCAGCCCTACGTTGTTATTTATATGCCAAAGAATCTCCCTTTCCCCAGTGAGGGGAACAAGCTGAGGTTCACAGCTGCTGTTTCTACTTAGTTTGGGGGCTCTGCAGAGAACACACTGATAGACAGGTGTCCTTCCACTCAGAGGCGCCTCAGCTCTAAGGTAGAAAGCCTCATTGCACGTTTCTTGAAGCAGGTGTCTTTGAAAGCCCAAAAAGCCTTTGACAGAGGTAGATCAACTCAACCCTGAGACTTGATTCCGCAGCTTGAGGGAAGGGGAAGGGCCACTATGCTTGCTGAGCTGCTGTTATCACCAAACATGCTACATTTATAGCAGTGTGACCCCCATTTCTCAGATAAGGTCACTGAGGGTCAGTTCACTTGCCCAAGGTTAATAAAGAGTGGAACTGAGATTCCAACCCAGAACCGCCTGACTTCACACTCTGTATGTATCAAGCTAATCCCCAGTGTGCAGGGGCGGGAGGTGAGGTGGTTGTTACAGGAAGTGACTCTGTATTTATTCTTTTTTATTCAATACAAATTTATTGAACACCTGCATCTGTGCCAGCTACATAAACAAGTAAATTTTTGGCCACAAACAGGAGATTACTAAAAGAGAGAATAAGGTGAACCTGATTTGGAATGATAGAGAGGTTGGAGAAGGCCTCTTAGGAAGTGACATTTAAATCAATATTTGAGGAACTGGGGAGAGAGAGCATCCCAGGAAGCCGGCGTTCTAGCTTCAAAATCCTGTCCTCTTGAGACTAGCCCCTTCCAGCATGCTGTACCTACTAACCCCTTCTTGACATGTACTGCTGCACATTCCAATTTCCATAACTTTTCCTTCCTTCCTTCCCTTCTTTCTCTCTTTTTTCTTTCTTTTTTTTTCATATAGAGATGGGATTTCGCCATCTTAGCCAGGCTGGTCTTGAACTCCTGACCTCGTGATCCATCCATCTCAGCCTCCCAAAGTGCTGGGATTACAGTGTGACCGGCCTTCCTTCCTTCCTTCCTCTACTTACTTTCTTTCTCTTTCTTTCCTTTCCTTTCCTTCCCTTTCCCTTTCCTCTCTTTTCTTTTTTTCTTTCTTTGCGTCTGACTCTTGTCACCCAGACTGGAGTGCAGTGATACAGTTTCAGCCCACTGCAATCTCTGCCTCCTGGGTTCAAGCTCTTCTCATGCCTCAGCCTCCCAAGTAACTGATGCCACAGGTATGCACCCCCACACCCAGCTAATTTTGTATTTTTAGTAGAGACAGGGTTTTGCCATGATGGCCAGGCTGCTCTTGAACTCCTGGCCTCAAGTGATCTGCCCGCCTTGGCCTCCCACAGTGCTGGAATTACAGGCATGAGCCACTGCACCTGGTCCATAACTTTTTCTTTTATGCACCAATGTCTTTCTTTGAGAATCTGTTCAAGGTAAAGGACCCTTTCCCAGGAACATGTACAGGAAAGACGTTCTGTATGTTGCGTTGAGCTCTCTTCTCGCTTGGCTCAAGGGAAAATCTAGAAGGCTTTGAGCTTGGCGAGTTGAATGGGGAGGGAAGTTAAGACGTTGCCTATCTGACTTGTGTTTTGGGGCTTTGGACTGCACTGATGAAGGCAGCGTGGCCTGGCCAAAGGTCACTTGGCTAAGGCTAATTTCCGGCAGCTGCAGCCTACCAGACATCAAGGATCTGTGGCTGTGGCTGCTTCTTGTCATGACCCTGAACTTAGAGCCCTGTGCTTAGAGGAAATACCCACGTAGCCTGCAAGCTTGTGAGGGCTGATGGAAGGTGGGAGCACTGTTGAGGGAAGCTGCAGAGCCCCACACTGGCTGCCGCTACCAACCGTTTAGCCTTACCTTGGGAAGAAGCTGTCCAAAAGATCTCTATGCAAGGCTGCTAAGATCGGGTGAATGCCCTGCTCTAATCCCTTCAGTTAGTATTGCCCTCAGGGAAGGGCAAGGCAGTTTTCTTAACAGAGCACAAAAACCGGGCCCCTGTTCACATTTCCAGCCTGTGTCTAGGCACACCCTGCCTGGCTGGCTGTTACCCAGATAGGACACTTACGTGGTTTTGCAGCTGCTGTTTCTCCTAGTGAGATTCTTACCTTTCCTGCATCTTCAACAGGTAAATTTTAAAACTTGGCTCAATCTTCAACTTCAGTCTTCTTTGAAGTTCCCACAGACTTGCTTCTCTGTAGAGTTGGTCATGACTTCCCTCTGTAGGCCAGGACCTTCTGTATCCACCACTGCAATTCTTTCCTTTCTTTCTTTACTGCCTCTCCCTCCCTCCCACCCCTTCTTTCCTTCAACAGTTAGTTACTGGGCACCTAATCCTGCTTTCATCACACTAGGGTGCTGAGGAAACAGTGATGTGTAAAGGAGACCCAGACCTGCCCTCAAGGAGTTTGAACTCTACAGTGGCCACATAAATTCATCGAACCATGAAGATGAAGAATACACAGGCACATCAGGTCTTTTCCTTAAAGAAGTTAAGCTGGGGCTAAAAGAGCTCCATGACTTATTTATTTATTTAGAGACAGAGTCGTGCTCTGTCATCCAAGCTGGAGTGCAGTGGTGCAATCTTAGCTCACTGCAACCTCCACCTACCAGGTTCAAGTGATTCTCCTGCCTCAGCCTTCTGAATAGCTCAGATTACAGACGCATGCCATCACGCCCAGCTAATTTTTATATTTTTAGTAGATATGGGGGTTTCACCATGTTGCCCAGGCTGGTCTTGAACTCCTGACCTCAGGTGATCCACGTGCCTCGGCTTCCCAAAGTACTGGGATTACAGATGTGAGTCACCATGCCCAGCCAAGCTCCATGACTTAAAAAAAAAAAAAATTCTGGTAAACCCAAGCAATTTTTTAAAAAATTGAATAAAGGGATACTTTGAAAGTGTTCTAATTCAGATCTTTGCTAGTTAGATAAAGCTCAGGGACTCGGGGATGTTTTGAAATGGAATTTCTTCATATATAAACATAAGGGAGAAGAAATAATTTATTAGCTTTGAGCACCTTCCATGAGCAAAGCTCCAGGACTGCGAAAATAGCTAAGTCCTGACCTCTGGGCTCTCCGGAGGATCAAGCCAGAGGAGAAGGAATCAGTGTGAAATCTCAGCTCAAGCCTCATTTGCAGGAGGCAGGCCTCCCTCCCTACAGAGACTGTGGAGCCTCCCAGAGCATCTGTGGCTTTCCTTTGTAGTGTTCGTACATCACAATTTGGAATTCTGCAACTGTCTTGTTGCTGAATTACCACATCTCTCCCTTGTTGGACCGTGGACTCCATGACTGTGGGTGATATGGCTGTCTTACTTTTTCTATAGCAGCTTTATTGAGATATAATAATTCATATATCATAAAATTCACCTTTTTTTTTAGACAGGGTCTGGCTCTGTCGTCCAGACTGGAGTGCAGCGACACAATCTCAAGTCACTGCAACCTCTGCCTCCTGAGCTCAAGTGATCCTCGCACCTCAGCCTCCCAAGTAGCTGGGACTACAAGCATGCACTACCACACCAGGCTAATTTTTCAATTTTTTGTAGAAATGGGGTTTTGCCATGTTGTCCAGGCTAGTCTCAAACTCCTGAACTCAAGCAATCCACCCACCTCAGCCTCCCAAAGTGCTGGGATTACAGATGTGAGCCACTGCACCCAGCCAAAATTTAGCTTTTTTAACATGCAATTAAGCAATCTAAGTGTCCGTGAACAGATGAATGGATAAAGAAAATGTGGTACATATACACAGTGGAGTATTATTCAGCCATAAAAAAGAGTGAGATCCTGTCATTTGCAACATGGATGGAACTGGAGATCGTTATGTTAAGTGAAATAAGCCAGGCATAGAAAGACAAACTCAGCTTGTTCTCACTTATTTGTGGAATCTGAAAATCAAAACAGTTGAACTCATGGACATAGAGAGTAGAAGGATGGTTCCCAGAGGCTGGGAAAGGTAGTGGGGGTTGTCGAGGAGGTGGGGATGGTTAATGGAACAAAAAAAAAAAAAATAGAAAGAATGAATAAGACATATTATTTTATCACACACAGGGTGACTATAATCAATAATAACTTAATTGTACATTTCAAAACAACTAAAAGAGTGTAATTGGATTATTTGTAACACAAATGATAAATGCTTGCGGGAATGGATACCCCATTCTCCATGATGTGATTATTTCACATTACATGCCTGTATCAAAATGTCTCATGTACCCCACAGATCTATACTCCTGCTATGCACCCACAAATTAATAAAAATGTGCAGTTTAGTTGTTTGTGTATTCACAGAGCTGTACAACCGTCACTGCTATCTAAAGACAGAACAGCTTTATAACTCCAAACAGAATCCCCATACCTATTAGCAGTTACTTCTCTTTAACTGTTACCCCTAACCTCTGCCAACCACTCATCTGCTTTCTGTTTGTATGGATTTACCTATTCTGGACATTTCATATAAATGGAATTATGTAATACATGGCCTTTTATGACCGGCTTTTTTCACTTAACATAATGTTTTCAAGATTCATCCCTATTGTAACATGTATAATATTCTGTTGTATGAGGCTGGGCGCGGTGGCTCACTCCTGTAATCCCAACACTTTGGGAGGCCGAGGCAGGCGGATCATGAGGTCAGGAGTTCGAGACCAGTCTGGCCAACACAGTGAAACCCCATCTCTACTAAAAATACAAAAATTAGCCAGATGTGGTGCTGGGCACCTATAATCCCAGCTACTCGGGAGGCTGAGGCAGGGGAATTGCTTGAACCCAGGAGGCGGAGGTTACAGTGAACCGAGATGGTGCCACTGCACTCCAGCCTGGGCAACAGAGCTAGATTCCATCTCAAAAAAAAAAATCTAGGCCGGGTGCGGTGGCTCAAGCCTGTAATCCCAGCACTTTGGGAGGCCGAGGCGGGTGGATCACGAGGTCAAGAGATCGAGACCATCCTGGTCAACATGGTGAAACCCCGTCTCTACTAATACAAAAAATTAGCTGGGCATGGTGGCGCGTGCCTGTAATCCCAGCTACTCAGGAGGCTGAGGCAGGAGAATTGCCTGAACCCAGGAGGCAGAGGTTGCGGTGAGCCGAGATCGCGCCATTGCACTCCAGCCTGGGTAACAAGAGCGAAACTCCGTCTCAAAAAAAAAAAAAAAAATCTAAAAAAAAATATTCTGTTGTATGGATATACTACATTTTGTTTATCCATTCATCAGTTGATAAGCGTTTGAGTTGTTTCTGCTTGAGAACTGTTATGAATAATGCTGATGTGAGTATTCACATACAAGTTTTTGTGCAGCCGTATGTTTTCATTTCTCTTAGGTATATACCAAAGACTGGATTGGCTGGGTCATGTGAGAACCCTAAAATTTTGAGGAGTTGCCACACTGTTTCCCACAGTGTCTGCACCATTTTACTTTCCCACCAGTGGTATATGAGGGTCCCAAATTGGCCCTATCCAGCACTTGTATATTTTCAGTTTTGGTTTTTGTTTTGTTTTGTTTTTGAGATGGAGGCTTGCTCTGTCGCCAGGCTGGAGTGCAGTGGCACAATCTCAGCTCACTGCAACCTCTACCTCCTGGGTTCAAGCGATTCTCCTGCCTCAGCCTCCTGATTAGCTGGGACTACAGGCACCTGCCACCACACCTGGCTAATTTTTGTATTTTTAGTAGAGATGGGGTTTCACCATGTTGGCCAGGATGGTCTCCATCTCCTGACCTCGTGATCTGCCCGCTTCAGCCTCCCAAAGTGCTGGGATTACATGTGTGAGCCACCTCACCCGGCTCAGTTTTGTATTGATTTTTTTTACAACAACCATTCTAATGAGTGTGAGTTAATATCTTTTCGAGGTTTTAATTTGCATTTCCTTAATGATTAGTAATGTTGGACACTTTTCATATGTTTGTTGGTCAGTTCATTGCTCATTTTTAAATTGGATTGTTTGTCTTTTTATTGCTGAGCTATAAGAGTTCTTTATATGTTCTGGATACAGTCTTTTATTAACATAATGATTTTCAAATATTTTCCTTCATTTTGCAGGTTGTCTTTTTATTTTCTAGATGGTGTAATTAGAATCGCAAATGTTTTAAGTTTTGAAATTCAACTTATGTATTTTTCCCTCGATTGCTTCTTCTTTTAGTGTCATATCTAAGAAACCATTGCCTAATCTAAGGTCATGAAGATGTCCTCCTGTTTTCTTCTAAGAGTTTTATAATTGAAGGCAGGCGTGGTGGCTCACACCTGTAATCTCAGCACTTTGGGAGGCCAAGGCGGGTAGATCAGAAGGTCAAGAGATTGAAACCATCTTGGGCAACATGGTGAAACCCCGTCTCCACTAAAAATACAAAAGTTAGCTGGGCATTGTGGCATGCGCCAGTAGTCCTAGCTACTCGTAAGCCTGAGGCAGGAGAACTGCTTGAACCCGGGAGGCGGAGGTTGCAGTGAGCCAAGATCATGCTATTGCACTCCAGCTTGGGTGACAGAGCAAGACTCCGTCTCAGAAAAAAAAAAGAGTTTTATAATTGTAAGTCTTATATTTAGGTCTGTATCTAACTTATTCCAGATTGTATCCCCAGTGCCTAGAATAATGGCTAGTGTAGAGAAGGTATCTGTACTTATTGAGTGAAATGAATAAATGAATGAATAGCTCTTGAAGGAATGAATGATTGAGCGGATATCTCTTTCTAGTCCTGGATCTGCTGCTGGTTAAATAAGCCCAGGGTTAAGAGAGAGGCATTAGGGCCAGGGGCAGTGGCTCATGCCTGTAACCCCAGAACTTTGGGAGACCGAGGTGGGTGGATCAAGAGGTCAGGAGTTCAAGACCAGCCTGGCCAAGATGGTGAAACCCCATCTCTACTAAAAATACAAAAATTAACAAGGTGTGGTGGTGGATGCCTGTAATCCCAGCTGCTCAAGAGGCTGAGGCAGAGAATTGCTTGAACCCAGGAGGCGTTGTATAGAAGAAGGGCACCAATTTGTTTCAGTCTCATCCCCCTGTGAGCCTGCCATTAGTGAGTATTCACATTCCTTTTCTGTTAACTTATTTCCTGTTTTCCTTCAATTTTAACTCTTTTTAGTTTCCTTCTTTGGCAAAATGTTACAAAGACATTTCCTAAACAAGTAATGTCTAGGCTGGAAGTGGTGGCTCAGGCCTGTAATCCCAGCCCTTTAGGAGGCCAAGGTGGGAGGGATCGCTTGAGGCCAGGGGTTCGAGACCAGCCCAGGCAACACGATGAGACCCCTGACTCTACAAAAAAATACAAAAACAACTAGCTGGGTGCTATGATGCACGCCAGTAAGACTAGCTACTTGGAAAGCCAAGGTGGGAGGATTGCTTGAGCCCAGAAGTTCAAGGCTTCTGTGAGCTCCGATTGCACCGCCGCACTCCAGCCTGGGTAACGGGGAGACCCCTCTCTAAAAAAAAAAAAAAAATCTAAAAAAAACCCAAATAGTGTCTAATCTACTTTGATTAATGGTAAATACGATAGATACTGCATATAAGATCATTTTTATGTTGTAAAAATCTTTGTTGGTTTGATATTTCTTTTATTAGTTTTTCTTGAGTTCAGCAAATCAATTAAGGTAATGTGGCAGTATATAAATTGCAAAGTAGAAGTAAAACTCATCTAGCCGCCTCCCGGGGGCGTGGGGAGTATCATGATGTCTGAACTTACTATTAGAAAGAAATGCATATGCATGTAGAAAGAAAGAAGACAAATGTCAAAAATTAGGGAATTGAGGTAAAGGGTGTTTGGGAGTTCCTTGTACTATTATTTCAACAACATTTTTAGGTTAATTTTTTTCAAAAACCCATCCCTCGTAATCCTGCTCTCAGAAAGAATTAGATGTGGACCCTGAGTGGTCACAGGTGTGGTAGGCATTTGCATACATTTTAAACATAGTTTTCAGCTATTGAGGAGGAAACAAAGGTGATGGCAGGTGAGCAGGGTCACACAAGTTGGCTGTGTAGTGGAACCAGAATTTCGAAGTGTTACTTCAGATCAGACCCTGGGTGGACACAGGGGAGCATTTGGACTTAGACCTCTGACCTCAAGGCCTTTATTCCTTTATGGTCTTGTGTATCTCAAATAGCAAACCTTTCCCCTGGAAAGGAATGACTGGCTTCCTCTCTCATCCTCTAAGCCCCTGATATTTTTTGGGCCTGAGCTTAGTGAAAGCAGATGGGAGATAGCCCAGGAGGGGCTGCCATCCTGGGACTAGCAGGAACACTAATCAGGGTATGGAGGGAATCATTGCCTCCCATTCAGTCAGCAGGCAGGCCTTGAGGTCCCATTTCCTGGAACCACCGAGACTCTGGGGAGGCAGCCCTGACCGTCACCCTTCCGCTCCGCCTGTCCTCCAGGAACTGAAGCTGCCCTCCTTCCGAGCCCACTCCCCACTCCTGAAGAGCCGCCGGTTCTTCGTGGACATCCTGACCCTACTGAGCAGCCACTGCCAGCTCTGCCCTGCAGCCCGGCACCTGGCCGTCTACCTGCTGGACCACTTCATGGATCGCTACAATGTCACCACCTCCAAGCAGCTCTACACCGTGGCCATCTCCTGCCTCCTACTTGCAAGTAAGCGAAACCCTATATCTTCCTCCGCACTTGTGCGGTCTCCTCACGTCAGTGCGCCTGGCTGATTCCAAATCACTTTACATCTCAACAACCTTTGCACATCTTCTGTGTTTATCCTTCACCAAACACTTTTTAGCATCAGCATTTTTAGATGCAACATTTTTTTAGCATCTGTAATGTACCAGACCAAGTAATAAGGATGTTAGCAGCTTGTCTCAATTAATCCACACAGTGGCCCTAGGAGACAGATACTCTTAGTATACCTCACTTTACAGAGGCACAGAGAGGTGAAGAAGCTGGTTTGGGGCTGCCGAGATAGTATATGGCAGACAAGATTTGAGCCCAGAACTGTGTGATGCCAGAGTCTGTGCCCTTAACCTCCTGTCTCCTGCTTTCAGTATGGGTGATCTGAATGGACTGGGAGGGGAACCCTAGCAACCACTGTTCTTAGAGGTGTTTTGAAATGTGACAGCTTGATTTGGACCTAAGCAGGACCTATTGTGTGGTCACCAGGCCTGGGCACAGCCCTCTTGGGGTTTGCACCTTCCAAAGAGGCCTCACTTAAAACACAGCATAGCTTTGACCATCTGTCTGTCTGCCTTGATAGGGATTACTGTATTAATTCACTGCTACTTGGATGATCTTAAAACATAGTTCTGCCATGCCACCCTGCCACTTAACATCACCCCATGGTTTACCGGCAGTCTTAGGATAAACACCAACCCTCGAGTTCCTGCCTCTTTGACCTGTGCCTTTCTCCTCATCACTTCCTGGGTTCCAGCCACACTGGCCAGGCCCCCTCTTGTCATAGAGCCTTGCACCTGCTGTTTCCTCTACCTGAATCACTTCTCGCTCCCTCCTGCTGCCCACCTGGTTCTGGTTAAACATCACTCGGGCTCTACATCCCTGTGAAAACCTTCCCTCACTGCCCTCAGCAGGTGAGGTCTCCCGAGTATACACACCCTCAGTGTGGTGTGCTTTGAATTAACAACCACCGCCCCCCATGGATAGCAAGTTACAGGGATGGAAATGAGCTTGGCACATAATAAGACCTCAAAAACAATTTGTGGAATCAATGAAACTAATGGAGCTAAGGGTTTCTTGAGAGCCAGGCCTCTACACTTCTCTAGGTTTCCCTTAATGCAGAGGAATGGATTGCCCCAGAGGCCTCAGGCCCAAAGTGGCCAGGTTCAATTAGAACATTTCTTTGACATGGTATTGTATTCTTGACAGTCAGATTTTACATCCACCTCTGAGACCTGTTTCTGTCCTATTTCATTATGCATTTCCCCTCCCAACCCTGCCATCCTTCATCCTGCTTGGTGCTGCAGGACTGTGGCACCCACTTTCTTCTGTGGCGTTGTCTGCTTTTGGCAGGCTCCCATAAACCCCGTGGGCACAGTCACCCAGTTCCAGAAGCACAGATTTAGAGTTTTCAGAATTCCATCTCATTTTCCACGCTGGCACCTTCTACCCGCATGTTTGTGATCCCAGTGGCTGCTTTGGGCTCACAGACCCACATTTGGTGATTTTTCTCTACCTTGGGCTGACTGGATTCCCTTGTTACACATGGGAGCCAGTCTTGCCGGGTGTCCAGTCTGTCTCAGCATCCCAAATCAACATGCAGCTCCCTTTCATCTGTGGGGCTTGGGAGACATCTCCATCAGTGGAAGGCATGCTGGGCCTTGTATTTCAAGCAGCACAGAAGAAATCCATACCATGGCCTTTGGCTGCTGCTGCTGTCTATGACCTGTGGGCTGCATCGAGGGCTGCTGGGGGCAGGGGACTTATATTTCCATGGGGCCTTGGAAGCCCTCCCCGATTGTCTGTCTGGGGAGCTGGGACGTGAGGCACACACTGGAGACTCCTTTGTGCTGCTGCGCAAAGGGGGCATTTCAGACTGAGAGGCAGACGCCCCCACCCACATGTCTGAGGGCAGCACAGCCCCAGGGCAGCAGGAACGGATTTTTCAGGACACCTGCCATATGCTCCAGAGACCAGAGGGAAGAAAAGTTTCCATGACAGCCTGAAATCCTATTCTTCCCTCCTCCCCTCTCCCCAGGCCATTGTGGGCCACAGTGAGGGGGGTCACCTTGCCTCAGGAAGTTTGGAGATCTGCTAATTTGTCACCAAATTATTCTGAGATAAGAAGAGCTGGGGTCCTTGCCTCCCCCCGACTTGTCAATCTTAGGTTTTTAAATCTGCTTTCAGATAGGCACTGTGGCTCATGCTTGTTATCCCAACACTTTGGGAGGTGGAGGCAGGTGGATCACCTGAGGTAGGAGTTCAAGATCAGCCTGGCCAAGATGATGAAACCCCATCTCTATAAAAATACAAAAATTAACCGGGCCTGGTGGTGGGTGCTGTAATCCCAGGTACTTGGGAGGCGGAGGCAGGAGAATTGCTTGAACCCAGGAGGCAGAGGCTGCAGTGTGCTGAGATGGTGCCACTGCACTCCAGACTGGGCGACAAGAGCAAAACTTTGTCTCAAAAAAAAAAAGATAGGAAGCAGGGATGGGATCTTCTCATCTACCCACAGCCCTTTCCGCTCCATAAAACAGGGCTCAGCGAAGAGCCCATGTCTGCAGGCCGCAGGAGGAGGCAGAACAAGCGAGAGCTTTCCGTCATTCCACAGCGGACTCTTGGCAAAGACACCTTCTCTCCCTCAGAGTTCATTGTTTGCGTCTACCACCTTAACACAGGATAGAACTGTACTATAAATACAGTATAGAGATCACTCTGCTGTAAACGTAGTTGAGCCACCTTCTTCTTTAATCTTTCATATATACAGCACCCCTCCCGCAATGTCTTTTTGTTGTTCCTATTGTTTAATTAAAAGAATAATCTGACAACATGGAAACCCCACGACTTCCAGGTGAGTTGGCCTTGGCAATGTCCCCGGATCATCAGCATCGCAGCAACTGTGGCTTCCTTCCTTGCTGTTCTCTTTCTACATGCTGGACCCCATGCCAGGCACTTTATACACATCACATGGATCCTCACAACCAGCCTTTGCAGTCACTGCCCCTTTTATAGGTTCAGAGAGGCCACGTAACTCACCCAACTTCTAGTATGGGGTTGTGTGGTTTTTTTTAATTGAGATAAAATACAACCAGATGCAGTGTCTCACGTCTGTAATCCCAGCACTTTGGGAGGCTGAGGTGGACAGATCCTTGAGGCCAGGAGTTTGAGACCAGCCTGGCCAATATGGAGAAACCCCGTCTCTACTAAAAAAAAAAAATACAAAAATTAGCTGGGTGTTGGTGGCTTGTGCCTGTAGTCCCAGCTACATGGGAGGCTGAGGCTGGAGAACTGCTTGAGCCCAGGAAGTGGAGGTTGCAGTGAGCCGAAATCACTCATGCCACTGCACTCCAGCCTGGGTGACAGAGGAAAGCCCTATCTCACAAAAGGATAAAAAAAGAGATAAAATTCATGCCACAACATAAAATTCAATATTTTAACCATTTTAAAGTATACAGTCGACTGGTATTTAGTACCTGCACACTCTATCTACTTGCAGGACATTTTTATCACCTTAAAAGGAACCTTTGTACCCATTAAGCAGTCACTTCCCTTTTCTTCCTACCCTCAGCTCTGGCAGCCGTGAATCTGCTTACTGTCTGTATGGATGTGTCTATTCTGGCTCTTTTATATAAAAGGGATCATACAATATGTGACCATTTGTGTCTAGCATCGTTCGCTTCATACAAAATTTTGAAGCCTCATCCATGTTGCAGCACATTATCAGTACTTCATTTCTTTTTCTTCCTTTTTTTTTTCTTTGAGATGGAGTTTTGCTCTTTTTTTTTTTTTTTTTTTAATAGAGACAACGTTTCACCTAGGCCAGGATGGTTTCTATCTCCTGACCTCTTAATCTGCCCACCTTGGCCTCTCAAAGTGCTGGAATTACAGGCGTGAGCCACTGCGCCTGGCCTAGATGGAGTTTCACTCTTATCACCGAGGCTACAGTGCAATGGCATGATCTCTGCTCACTGCAACCTCTGCCTCCCGGGTTCAAGCAATTCTCCTGCTTCAGCCTCCCAAGTAGCTGAGATTACAGGTATGCGCCACTATGCCCAGCTAATTTTGTATCCTTAGTAGAGATGGGGTTTCACCATGTTGGCCAGGTTAGCCTCGAACTCCTGACCTCAGGTGATCCACCCGACTTGGCCCTGCAAAGTGCTGGAATTACAGGTGTGAGTCACTGCACCTAGCCTTCATTTCTTTTTATGACTGAATAATATTCCATTGTATATCCCAGAGTGTGTTTATCCTGTCATCTGTTGATGGATGTTTAGGTTATTTTTGCCTTTTAGTATTGTGAACAGTGCTGCAGTAAACATTCAGGTACCAGTTTTATTTGAGCGTTGGTTTCTTTTTTCTTTTTTTGAGATGGAGCCTTGTTCTGTTGCCCAGGCTAGAGGGTAGTGGTGTGATCTCAGCTCACTGCAACCTCTGTCTCCCAGGTTCAAGTGATTCTCCTGCCTCAGCCTCCCGAATAGGTGAGATTACAGGCACCTGCCACCACACCTGGCTAATTTTTATATTTTTAGTAGAGACAGGGTTTCACCATCTTGGCCAGGCTGGTCTCAAACTCCTGACCTTGTGATCTCCTCGCCTTGGCCTCCCAAAGTGCTGGGATTACAGGTGTGAGCCACCGAGCCTGGCCTTGAACACTGGTTTCTAATTCTTTTGGGTATATGCCTAGGGGTTGGATTATGGGTCATGTGGTAATTTTGTGTTGGACTTTTTGAGACACCTTGGAGTTTTGCTTTTGCATGGTGGTTGCTGCCAGATGACTGCAGTGTTGAGTCTTTGGCCCCAGGACGTGGACCAGCCTGAGGAGGGAGGGAGGGTGGGGGAGAAAGCCAGGAGGGCAAGAGGTGACCTTTTGCTAGGGTAGCTAGGCCTTAACTGTAAGACCTTATTATTTTGTACTAGAAGTGTGAGATACATTTTTACTTTTCAAAACTTGAAAGAATTTAGCCAGGCCTGGTAGCACGTGCCTGTAGTCCCAGCTACTTGGGAGGCTGAGGTGGGAGGAACTCTTGAGCCCGGAGGGTAGAGGCTGAAGTGAGCTGAGATCTTGACATTGCACTCCAGCCTGGGCAACAGAGCCAGACCCTATCTCAAAACAAACAAACACAAAAAAACTGAAAGGTACAGAAGTACCTAGCATGAAAAGTTGGTTTCTTCTCTTTGCTCACAGTCCCACTCCCACAGTTTTGTGTGAATCCTTCCAGACCTGGGCTGGGTGCGGTGGCTCATGCTTATAATCCCAGCACTTTGGGAGGCCGAGGCGGGTGGATCACTTGAGATCAGAGTTCGAGACCAGCCTGGCCAACATAGTGAAACCCCATCTCTACTAAAAATTCTGAAAATTAGCCAGGTGCAGTGGCACACACTTGTCATCCCAGCTACTCAGGAGGCTGAGGTGGAAGAATTGCTTGTGAACCCGAGAGGCAGAGGTTGCAGTGAGCCAAGATTGCACCACTGCACTCCAGCCTGGGTGACAGGGCAAGACTCTGTCTCAAAAAACAGAAAACGGCACAAATCCTTCCAAACCTAGATGTGTTTTCACAATTGGGAAAATAAACTTATTTTCATTTGTGGGGGAAAATGAATCATAGAATCCACCTCTATACACTACCCAGTGAACAAAATTGCCAGATTCCCTCTCTTTCTTCCTTTTCCATTCTTCCTTTTTCTTCCCTATCTAATTGCAATTCCATTGTACTTCTTCTTTGCAAACTTCTGTTTTCTTTCACTGTCACTTCCGGGCCCTGAGCCTGTCCCTGAGAAAACAAGATTTCTCACTGCTGAGTGGTTTTCCTCTGTCCTCTCAGCCCCTCCTGCCCCTGGCCAATTGCCTGTCATCTGTGAAAAGCAGTGGATGGTGAGGCTGATAGATCTGACTCTTAAAGTTATGACTTCTGGTTTCTGTAGGTGGGGCCTCATCCTGTGCTGACCGTAGTGCTGACCCCATCCTCTTCCCTAGGAGAAAGAAGTGAAAAGTGTCTGGCAGGAGGTGGTCGCAGGGCCTTTCTTTCAGGGGAGGGGAAAACCCCCCCTCTGGTCCTGGTCCTCCTGCAGAGCAGGGTTCCTTAGCTCTGAGTGTATCATGCCGTGCTGAGCTTACCTATGTAAAGGCCCATCCCTTTACTATAGATTTTTTTTTTTTTTTTGAGACAAGTTCTCACTCTGTCACCGAGGCTAGAGTGCAGTGGTGCGATCTCGGTTCACTGCAACCTCCACCTCCTGGGTTCAAGTGATTCTCATGCTTCAGCCTCCCAAGTAGCTGGGATTACAGATGAGTGCCACCATGCCTGGCTCATTTTTTGTATTTTTAGTAGAGATGGGGTTTCACTATGTTGGCCAGGCTGGTCTCAAATGTCTGACCTCATGTGATCTGCCCACCTCGGTCTCCCAAAGTGCAGGGATTACAGGCATGAGCCACTGAGCCTGGCCCTTACTATAGATTTTTAAAATTACAAATATTATACTCACTTGCAAAGTGAGATCCAAAGAATAAAATAGACATCCTTTTCCCATCCCACTCTCCAGAGGTAACACACAGTTTCTTGTGTCTTCTTCCGAATTTGATCTGGTGTATTTTTCTGGAATTATTCTGTGCATATACAGACACACAGTTGATCCTCATTATTCACGGATTTTGTTCTTGTGAATTTGCCTACTCGCATAAACTCTTTTGCAGGCCGGGCACAGCGGCTCATGCCTGTGATCCTAGCACTTTGGGAGGCCGAGGCAGGTGTTTGGGATCACCTGAGGTCAGGGGTTCAAGACCAGCCTTGCCAACATGGGGAAACCCGTCTCTACTAAAAATACAAAAAATTAGCCGGGTGTGGTGGCGTGTGCCTGTAGTGCCAGCTACTCAGTAGGCCAAGGCAGGAGAATTACTTGAACCTGGGAGGCAGAGGTTGCAGTGAGCCGAGATCGCGCCACTGCACTCCAGCCTGGGTGACAGAGCGAGACTGTCTAAAAAAAAACACTTTTGTAAACCCGGAACCAGTGGCAGCACTTTTGCGGTGCTTCACGAACACACACACAGCTGTGTGTCCCATATGGGTTGACCCATACTCATATTCCGAGTTGAGACCCAGCAAAAAGCTCTCTGCCTTCTTCCTGCAGCAATCATGCTGTAAACAAGTGTCTTTTTGGTGGACTTAGTGCCACATTTTTCATATTTTTGTGCTTTTTGTTGGTGATTTTGGTGTAAACAAGTCTCTGAGAACAGGGCTGAAGTGCCGTCTAGAGCTCCCAAGGTGAAGAAGGCTGTGATGTGCCTTACAGAAAAAATGTCTGTGTTAGAGAAGCTTTGTTCAGGCAGAAGTTATAATACTGTTGACCAGGAGTTCAGTATTAGTTAATTAATGTATTAAACAAATACACAACACAAGGTTATATGCTGATCAATCGGTGAAATGTTGTGATCAGAGGCTTGCAGGAACCTAACCTGGTACCTTCCCCTAGGAGCAGTGGTTCAGTATTCACTAATTCAATGTTCACAATGGCTTTATAAAGCAAAACTGACATGAATAGCGAGAATTGGCCAGATATATTTACACAGGTGCGTTGCTACGAAAGGTGCTTTCTTCATAGTATGTTAGGGAACCTCTTTTCTATCAGCTCCTGTGGATTTACTTCACTCTTTTTATTGACTGCAAAGTCCTCCGTTTTATAAACACTGCCATTTATGTAATTATTTCTTTATTTTTGGACATTTAGGTTGCCATCTGTTTTTTTTCGCTGCTAGCAAAACATTTTTTACTTAGAAAGGTCCTATTAAAAAAAAAAAGAAAAAAGTCATTTTTTCAGGCAGAAGAATATGACAATGACTGGCTTTTTCCCTATATCTTTGCACGCTTACGTGAGTCTGTAAGATAAATTCCCAGAGGTAGAATTGTTTTGGTCAAAGGATAGGTGCGCTGAAGATTTGGTAAGTAGTGCCGAATTGCCTTACGGAAGTTTTAACTCAACCAACAGCTGATGAGATCCGTTTTTCCCTAAATTTAACTTTATTTTTGGGAGCCTTTGGAACTGTTAGCATTGGTGGTATGGTAGTGAGCACAGCTGCCTTCCAGAAAAACATCTATTTGACTTATTCTCTACCTAATCAATAAACATAAAGAACAAGTAGTGTCTCTTCTGCATCCCGGCCCCTCACCCGTGTCCACTTGGGGCTTCCCTTCTATGCTCCCAGCCACAAGTGCCTTTGCCCTGCGTTTCTGCCTTGCCCTGTCCAGGAAGCACAATGAATCCTTCCCAGACCGATTGCTTTTAGTGCTTGGGCAGCTACCACTAAAAGCTATTGCCTGCCAGGTACTTGCATTGGTGCTTTAGGAGATTCTAGGAGAGGCCTATCTTCCTACCAGTAAACCAGCATCACTCCCACTGCGTTCTCCATCCCCCACTTACACCTGCTTTGATTATTTGGCAGCTGTTGCTTCTGAAAAGCAACTTCTTTGACAACTAGGTAGGGGATGGGATGGGGTCTCCCCATTAGAGATTTCAGAAACTTGAAAGTAGTCTTAATCTTTTCTGGTCGACAAGGATGAATGAATACGCTGCTTCCTGCCTGGAGAAGTTAAGCACATCAGCTCTCCCCAAAGCTGGGAATGCTTGAGATGCCTCCACGGCTCTAATTGTAGGCAATGGCTGCAAATGGGACAGTATTTCCAGGTGGTCTTTTTCAGGGCTGTATTTCTGACAAAGCATGAGATTTATTGATAGAATTAAACCTAAATCTGCAAGGAAACGTGGCAGCCCCCTTGCAGGAGATAATTTAATAGCTCCCTGCATCTCATGCAAGAGTGGCCAGGAGGAAACTCCATTTCCTCCCTGTCGCGGAGAGCATTGGAAGTGCTTGAGCCTTTCAGTGTTTGAAAATTTCAGGAATCAGAATAGGTCTTACATTTGATGTGTGCAGTTAAAGTGACTGTTGGCTATCTTTCTTCCAAAAGAGTGCTGTGACGTCAATGGTGCATCTCTAATCAGTGCTGTTTGGGTGGTGGCCATGCGGCACGGGGCAACTAGAAAGGGTGGTCCGTCACATTAGTGAGGGCCGTGCTGAGCAAATCCAGGCACGGGGCTCGAATGTCACAGCACAGTGAGCGGAGGACATGGTGATTTTCCATTTCCTGTTCCCATCTCTGCAGACTGGCAGGCTTAGAGCTATTTCAGAGGAGGGATTTTGTGTAAACTGCCTGTCAGACAGCTGGCTGGGCCGGAAACTCTAAAATTGTTCAATTTGCCTTAGCAAGTCTAACACCCAGACCTGTTTGTCCAGAGCCTAAGTTTCTGGGCTCTGCCCAATAAAATAAAAGCCATTTTATTTTATTTTATTTTGTTTTCTGGGAGTGGGGTTTGGGTTTCAAGCTGCATGAGTTAATTGAACATGCAGTGTTCAGAAGCCCCTGATCACGGCAGCCCACCCCTTACCACCCAGGCACTCACCTATCAGTATTGTCAGTTGTGATAGCCAGCACTGCAGGGCAGCTTTGGTTGGTTTTGAAATCAGTTTCAGACTCAAAGGAGATATGTCAGCCTGTTCTATCCCTTGATGCTCAGATTAGAGATTATTTTTATGTGTGGACCATTTGCCTGGATTTTTGAAATTGTCTTCAAGAAATGTATGTTGTCTTCCCCGACCTCCTAAATCTTAATTTTAATTACAAGCATTGTGGTGTCTAGACAGGAAAAGTCTCTTCTTTGTCACTGACACAGTGGGGTTTCTGGGACTTTTCTAGGAAAGTCTGACGCCTCCTGACTTGTGGGCACTTGTAAACCAGGTTCATGTGGAGATATTCTTGGACTGGAACAGAGCTATGTTCTGGAACCTTCTCTGGCAGTTATTCTGCTAGCTCTAGCTTCTAGATTTCCAGCAGCAGGGTCTTACCTTCTGAAGAGTTTAAAATGTTTTTTATCAGCAGGAGAGTAATATTTGTTCCTGCAGAAAACCAGAAGTTGGGAAAAAAAATAAAAAGAACAAAATAAAAATCACTTGTAATCTCACTACTTTTCTTTTTTTTTATAATCGGAACCTGGGAGTGGAGGGTAAATCCTAGCCTCAGTGGTGATGGGATAGCTAACGTTTATTGAGCGTTTATTTATTTTTATGTATTTATCTTCTTGAGACAGGATCTCACTCTGTCACTCAGGCTAGAATACAGTAGCATGGTCACAGCTTACTAAAGCCTCACCCTCCCTGGGCTCAGGTGATCCTTCACCTCAGCCTCTGAGTATCTGGGACCACAGGTGCACACACACCACCAGGCCCTGATGGAGTCTCACTCTGTTGCCCAGGCTGGAGTGCAGTGGTGCAATCTCGGCTCACAGCAACCTCTGCCTCCCGAGTTCAAACGTTTCTCCAGGTTCAAACAATCCTCCTGAGTAGCTGGGATTACAGATGTGCACTACCACACCCAGCTAATTTTTGTATTTTTAGTAGAGATAGGGTTTCATCATATTGGTCAAGCTGGTCTTGAACTCCTGGCTTCAAGTGATTCACCTGCCTCAGCCTCCCAAAGTGCTGGGTTTACAGGCGTGAGCCACTGTGCCCAGCCTTTTGTTTTTTTTTTGTAGAGACAGGGTTTTGCCATCTTGCCCAGGCTGGTCTCTAACTTGTGCACTCAAGCAGTTCACCCGCCTGGGCCTCCCAAAATACTGGGATTACAGGCATGAGCCACTGTGCTTGGCCTATTGAGTGTTTATATGTCACACAGTGTTCTGAGTTTTTAACACAGATTTACTCATTTAATCCTGAAAACAATTCTACAGGGTAGACTGTAGTTGTATTTTCCCCAAGTATCAGAGGAAGAATCTGAGGCCCAATAAGTTAGGACACTTGCCTAAAAGTACATAGCTAGGATGTGGCTAGGGATGTGGCTATGGCCCTAGTTGTACAGCCAGACCACGTCCTTCCTTGGCTGTGCCAGGAAGGCTTGGGTCAGAAAACGGAGAGATTGCTGGGAGACTCCTAGGCCCACTGCCTCCGGAGCCAGCAGAGCAGCATTTGTGCTGATCTGGATGAAAACATCAGCCCTCAGGACCAGCTCTTGTGTCTGGAAGCATCTCCCCTCTGAACCTCAAGTTACCCAAGGTGGCCTCTCCTCTTCCTTCTCCCTGCTCTCTGCAGAGGTTGGAACAAAGGATCAGAGTCCCCAGTGCCCACACATTCAGCGCAGCAGCCCCATCAGACCTGGGCCAGAGGCAGCCCCTGGTTAGTTAGGAGTGAGCTTTCTTTAAAGCAGTGACACCAAACTTCGTGACAGGAGATAACTCCTATCCTCCGTACGAGGACACAAGCACTTGTGGGACCCTGATGCCACAGATGCCAGCTATACTCGTGACAAATGGCCCCTGCCCCACAGGCCCTGCTTTCAGTCAGTGATACTTATTTGGGTCCAGTGTAAAGTGGAGCACAAAGGACCCAGGGATTGCCTGAGGCCACAGTGTGATGTCATCACAGCAGTTTCTCCATCCTGACACAGGGAAGTCCTCCCAGCAAGAAGGGAAGCCTGTGGGTGACCCAGCTGGCCGAATGCCACCTCTGACCCGAGAGGCATTTTCACAATTTCTTTCTAAGGAAAACAACCACCCACAACCTCACCTCTGGTCTGTGTTTTAAAAATTGGGCCCAGGAATTGATTTAGCCTGTCAGAAACAGGCTTGCTTTCATTCTTTCATACATCCATCCTTCCATCCATTCATTCATTATGTATCAAGGCCTATTCTGTGCCAGAGACTGGAGACGCAGCCATGAACAGATCAGCAGTGATTTTGAGAGAGGAAAAAGAGGAAGAGAGCTTTTTCTTTATTTCCTGAGCATGAAAGGGAGCTCAGCCAGGCAGGATACCCAGGCCCACCTTCACACCAGGTCCACCGAGCAGACCTCGGAAGCCCAGGAATGGCTAGCATTGGAGGCTTGTTTCTCCAGGACATTTCCTAACCACAGGATCAGAGAGAGACCAGAGACCTTGGACGTAGCTACAGCAGGTCCGTAAGAGCAGAGTGGGAAGGGGAGGCTACCTGGCCTCTAACCCCTGTGATCCTCACAGCTTTCTCCCTTCCTTGAAGACCACTGAAGCACCCTCTTACAGATGAAGGATTTTCTTGCTTTGTCCCTGGCTTTCTTTCTCCCCCACATCAAATTGCATCCAGAAACCAAACTCTCATTGTATCTGTGACTGTCACTACAGGGCTGGGTCCGAATTGAGCACAGGTTTATAAAGGGCACTGTTCTGGCCAGGCACAGTGGCTCACGCCTGTAATCCCAGCACTTTGGGAGGCTGAGGTGGGCAGATCATGAGGTTAGGAGATCGAGACCATCCTCGTCATGGTGAAACCCCGTCTCTACCAAAATTTAAAAATTAGCCGGGCGTGGTGGTGGGCACCTGTAGTCCCAGCTACTCAGGAGGCTGAGGCAGGGGAATTGCTTGAACCCGGGAGACGGAGGTTGCAGTGAGCTGGGATCGAGCCACTGTACTCCAGCCTGACGACAGAGCGAGACTCCGTCTCTAAATAAAAAAAAAAAAAAAAACACTATTTTTTTTAAACAGTCTCGCTCTGTCACCAGGCATCAGACTGTAGTGTAGTGGTGCAGTCTCTGCTCACTGCAACCTCTGTCTCCCGGGTTCAAGCAATTCTCCTTCCTCAGCCTCCCAAGTAGCTGGGACTACAGGCATGTGCCACCATGCCCAGCTAATTTTTGTATTTTATTAGAGACGGAGTTTCACTATGTTGGCCAGGATAGTCTTGATCTCTTGACCTCATGATCCGCCCGCCTCGGCCTCCCAAAGTGCTGGGATTATAGGTGTGAGCCACAGTGCCTGGCCTAAAGGGGACTCTTCCAAGCACACTAAGCCATCATGTCACCCTCACCACAATTCTATCTACTTCTCTTACTCCCATTTCACAGATGAGGAAGCAGAGGTCCAAGAAGTTGTGACTTACCCTAGACCACATGGCTAGTAAGTGGCTGCCACTCTGTAGAATCCAGGACAGTCATCATCAGAGTGTGTAACCTGCCCCTGCACTACCTTACACAGTAAAAACAGCTTGCCAGAGCATGGCATCCTCAGAGTAGTTCCACAGCCTCTCCATCCATTGCTCAAATTCTATCTCCCCTGGTTCCTCGGAAAGACACTTAGCTGCTGGACGTACGAATAGTGCCTTTTTTTGCAAAGAGTAGGAAGCACCTTTCTTGCCTTCAATAACTGCAAGAAGTCAAAGAGGGTTTTTTTGTTGTTTTTTTTTTAAGTCAGGCAGGGGAACACTTCCAGTACAAAAAGTTTCCTGACAGAGAGCTGCTCCTTTAACTTATAGGCTGTCGTTGGAAGAAAAAACTAAGTCCTGTTGATCATATAGCTCTTTAGAGAAAAGGCTCTGGAATTAAATTGCTAAGTAGCATAAGCAAAGGGGAGACTGAAGTCAGGAGGATTCGTGGAAGGGCCAAGCATGGTGGTGCATACCTGTAATACGAAAACTTTGGGAGGCCGAAGCAGGAGGATCACTTGAACTCAGGAGATTGAGACCAGCCTGGGCAACATGGTGAGACTCCATCTCTTCGACAAGTAAAAAAATTTTTTTTTTTTTTTTTTCCGAGACAGAGTTTCGCTCTTGTTACCCAGGCTGGAGTGCAATGGCGCGATCTCGGCTCACCGCAACCTCCGCCTCCTGGGTTCAGGCAATTCTCCTGCCTCAGCCTCCTGAGTAGCTGGGATTACAGGCACGCACCACTATGCCCAGCTAATTTTTTGTATTTTTAGTAGAGACGGGGTTTCACCATGTTGACCAGGATGGTCTCGATCTCTTGACCTCGTGATCCACCCGCCTCGGCCTCCCAAAGTGCTGGGATTACAGGCTTGAGCCACCGCGCCCGGCCTACAAGTAAAAAATTTTAAAAGAACAGGGTGACTACATGGGGTGAAGCTGAAACTAGTTTGACACCCACATCCAAAGGAGTTCCTCTACCCAGATAGATACACTCATTATGGAGCTTGTAGCATTGTTCCTCTACCCAGATAGATACACTCATTATGGAGCTTGTAGCATTGCAGAGGGCTTGTGACTGAATGTAAGATTTCCTGCTTATGGTGTAGAAAGCTTGGGACTTTGGAATCATTTATTCATTCATTTTTTAAAAAACATAAAAGCTGTTTGTTAGTAACTTTATGCTAAAGGCTGTGCTAGGTGAACAGGATCTGTGACATTTTACAAGACAGATTTGGTCCCTATCCTCATGGAGCAGACAGACAGACCTTTAAATGTTGCTTTGTCCCTTATCAGTTGGGAGATTGGGGCAACTCAACCTTTCTGAGCTTCTGTTTCCATGTGGGAAACGCCCCCAACCTCCCAGGATTGTTGCCAGAATTAACTGAGAGAGCATCTGTCAAGGGCACAGCAAGCACAGTTCATGGACCCACACCCAGCCCACCCCACCCTGCAGTAGCAGTAAATCGAGGTGTGGTCCAGGGGCTGCCAGCACATTTGAAGCCTGCTGTGCGTTGGGCCTGGGATGCAGCAGAGAACCGGATGCTGAAGCTCCCCGGCCTCCCAGAGCTCACATCCTGGCGTGTGGATTCTCTGCCTCTTGCTAACCAGCTGGGTTACCTGGGAAAAGTCTTACCCTGGGGGAGGGGGACATCTGGGAAAGGCCTTGGGAGCAACACTCACTCCCTTTCTTCCTCCCTGACTGTAAGCCTTGAAATCACCAGCAGGAGGTCAGAGTTCAAGGTCACAGTCCTGGAAAAAGGAAGCTGCAACGACTCTAGTCCACTCCATGCATCCAGCACATACTGGGCTATGGAGTCGGGTAGGGGCAAGGAAGCCTTTTGTTGGACTTGTTTCTGCCCCTGTTTCAGAACCTTTAAGAAAATATTTCTAGCTAACAGGGCTTGAGAAGATCCCGTGTCTGGAGTGCAAAGATTACCATGTTCAATAAATAATACAGCAGCTGCTACCATTTATAGAGAGCCTCCCACGTACCTGTCACGTTACCTGGGACGCCCCTTGCACCTTCCCTACTGCCCTGTGAGGTGTGGGTTTCCAGGTGACTGCCCAAGATCACACAAATGATACCAGGGAAACTGGCACTTGAGCCCCCTACCCTGCCCTTGCCCCAGGACATTCCTGCCTGTTTCTGGTGGGGACCTCCCCCAGAATCCTGGCTATCTCTGGTCACACTGGCTCCAAGGCCATAAATAAAGCTGGTAGGAATTCTGCCTTTTCTAGGGCAACGTTTCCCTGCTCCAGGAAGGACGAATCTGAGCAAAAAAAGCATTAGCATCAGAAAGGTCTCTATTGAGCCTGGCCCTGCCTGGGCTTCCACCCCTGGGACACTGACCTGCCTTGCCAGCAAAGGTTGCAAAGCTGGGGAAAAGCCCTTTCAGCCTGAGCTTTCTCTTGCCTCTTCTCTCCCTGCCACCTGACAGCCTAGCACTACCCACGTGTGCCTGGGAAGATACATGTCAGGCCCCACCTGGGACAAGGGAAGGCCTGGACAGCATTGGGCAGCTCTTGATCCCTCTGACCCACCAGCCCCATCTTTCCTTTATCATCAGCACCTGCAGGGTAAGCCGGCTGCTGCTGGAGCGGAATGGGATAGCCACGGGGTCTCAACTTCCGGTAAAATTCTGGTTCTCATTCTTAGATAAAATGAAGAAGAGATTTTTAAATAGGAGAGTGGCCATTCTTGGGGAAAAGTAGCTTTGCCTGTTTTTAAAGGCATTGCATTTCTTTTTTTTCTTTTTTTTCCCCAAGACGGAGTTTCGCTCTGTCGCCCAGGCTGGAGTGCAGTGGTGTGATCTCGACTCACTGCAGCCTCTGCCTCTGGGGTTCAAGTAATTCTAACTCAGCCTCCTGAGTAGCTGGGATTACAGGCACGTACCACCATGCCCAGCTAATTTTTGTATTTAGTAGAGACAGGTTTCACCATGCTGGCCAGACTGGGGCATTGCATTTCTTTTTTTGTTTGTTTTTTAAGATGGAGTCTCACTCTGTCACCCAGGCTGGAGTGCAGTGATGCAATCTCGGCTCACTGCAACCTCCACCTCCTGGGTTCAAGCAGTTCTTCTGCCTCAGCCTCCCAAGTAGCTGGGACTACAGGTACTCACCACCACGCCTGGCTAATTTTCGTAGTTTTTAGTAGAAACAGGGTTTCACTGTATTGGACAGGCTGGTCTCGAACTCCTGATCTCATGATCCGCCCACCTCGGCCTCCCAAATTGCTGGATTGAAGACGTGAGCCTCCGCACCCAGCCTGCATTGCATTTCTTTAGGGAAGAAAAGTAGCCGGCTTAAAACCTGTTTGTCTTTAGCCAGGAAACTTTGGCCTCTGAGCCTGGCTTTAGCACCTGAATGGGCAGCAGGTAGCCCTGAATGGGTCCATCAGTGGGCATCTTCCCAGGCATAAAGGACTTTTGGGGGAATTCGTGGGGCACTGTGCAGAACATAGCGTGTCTAGTTGGGGGTAGGCCGCGCTCAGGCCTGAGCAACAGGAATGAGGCAATGTTGAATTTTTACAGAATCTCGTTCCCTTTTTGTTTAGGTTATTGGTTTTTTTTTAAAGTCAGTGTAAATGTTGATGATTGTTGGAACTGGATAATAACATTCAAGGGAACTCATTATAATAAGATTTCTCTCTTTTTTGTGTGTATTTAAAATTTTCTAAAATAGGCCAGGCACGGTGGCTCATGCCTGTAATCCCAGCACTTTGAGAGGCCGACGTGGGCAGATCATAAGATCGATACCATCCTGGCCAACATGCTGAAAACCTGTCTCTACTAAAAAATACAAAAATTAGCTGGGCGTGGTGGTGCGTTCCTGTAGTCCCAGCTACTCAGGAGGCTGAGGCAGGAAAATCACGTGAACCCGGGAGGCAGAAGTCCAGTGAGCTGAGATTGCACCACTGCACTCCAGCCTGGTGACAGAGCGAGACTCCGTCCCCCAAAAAAAAAAAAATTGTCTAAAATAAAATGGCTTTTTAAGCAATTAAAAATACTGCTTTTCTTGGCCCTAATTCGGAAAAGTCAGGAATTCTGTTTGGTCTACCTTGAGGCTTGATTGCCAGGACAGTAGGTAGAAGATAAGCCAGTCTTCAGAGTGGTCACCTTCATAGAGAAAGAAAGTAGAATGGTGGTTGCCAAGGACTCGGGAGAGGGGAGGACTGGGAATTACTGTTTAATGGGACAGAGTATCGGTGAGATGAAAAGAGGTCCGGAGGCTGGCACAGTGGCTCATGTCTGTAATCCCAGCACTCTGGGAGGCCAAGGCAGGCAGATCACCTGAGGTTGGGAGTTCAAGACCAACTTGACCAACACAGTGAAACTCCATCTGTAGTAAAAATACAAAAAGCCAGGAGTGGTGGTGCATGCCTGTAGTCCCAGTTACTTGGGAGGCTGAGGCAGGAGAATCTCTTGAACCTGGGAGGTAGAGGTTGCGGTGAGCCAAGATCGCACCATTGCACTCCAGCCTGGGCAACAAGAATGAAACTTTGCCTCAAAAAAAAAAAAAATGAAAAGAGTTCTGGAGATGGATGATGGTAATGGCTGCCCATCAATGTGAATGTCCATATAATGCCACTTAACTGTGCAGTGAAAAATGGTAAATTTTATATTATGTGTTCTTTACCACGAATTATTTCTAATTCAAAAAAAAAAAAAGCCAGTCTGTAAGCTGGATCCACAGCATCTTGCCACCATGGCCTCATCTGTGGTTAACCGTGTAGGCCACATGGATGGACACATGGTCATCCTAACCTACCACAAATTGCCTAGGAGCTCTGTGCACCAGCGTCAGGAAGTGGTATTCGGTATCAGTCAGCCAGGTGCATAAAGGGCACATAAGAGGCATCACTTACAGGCGCCACCGTCACCACCAACACTAAAGATACATGTGCGTCTGCCTGGCCTCTGAGAGCCAGAGGAAATGCTTCAGTAGGTTTCGAGTGTTTTGTTGTTGTTGTTTTGAGACAGTCTCACTCTGTGGCCAGGCTGGAGTCCAGTGGCGCAATCTCAGCTCACTGCAACCTCCGTCTCCTGGGTTCAAGCAATTCTCCTGCCTCAGCCTCCTGAGTAGTTGGGATTACAGGCATGCACCACCACGCTTGGCTAATTTTTGTATTTTTAGTAGAGATGGGGTTTCACCATGTTGGTCAAGCTGGTCTCGAACTCCTGACTTCGTGATCCACCCACCTTGGCCTCCCAAAGTGCTGAGATTACAGGTGTGAGCCACCATGCCCAGCCTAGAATGTTTTTTTAATCTTAGAAGTATGTTGATAGTGGCCAGGTGCAGTAGCTAACACCTATAATCCCAACACTTTGGGAGGCCGAGGCCGGCAGATCACCTGAGCCCAGTAGTTCAACCAGCCTGGGCTCTAATAAAAATACAGAAACTAGCCAGGCATGGTGGTGTGCACCTATATTCCTGGTTACTCAGGAGGCTGAGGTAGGAAAGTCACCTGAGGCCAGGAAGTTGAAGATGCTGTGAGCCGAGATTGAGCCACTGCACTCCAGCCTGTGCCACAGGAGAGAGACCCTGTCTCAAAAAAAAAAAAAAAAAAACGCTGGGCATGGTGGGTCACGCCTGTAATCTCAGCACTTTGGGAGGCCCAGGCAGGCGGATCACCTGAGGTCAGGCGTTCAAGACCAGCCTGGCCAACATGGTGAAACCCTGTCTTTAAAAAAAAGAAAGAAAAAGAAAAAAATTTAAAAAATAAAAAAAAAAAAGGAGGTTGATAGGGCTCCTGCTATTCCAATTTAGGACAATATGAACATTAAAAAAGAAAAATGTAGATGGAATGATAGGATTTTTAAAACTTCCTTTTCAACCCCCATTATAATAGTTTATTCAGGAAAGGATCATCCATGGATGCAAAGCCATTGAGCTAAAGGTTGTTGAGAAATAGGATATTCACCAAGTGCCCCCTCACAGATTACTTGTTAATCTTACAGGGAGGCTGGTACCTTGAACTGGAGCCGCCTCGTGTCACCACCTCAATCAAGTGATCTAACGTAGGCTGGGACACAGTGAAGTTGCCAAGGACTCCTGCTGTGGTCCAGTGGGTGAGAAGGACAGAACAGCCTCTGTAGTTTCTTGCCTGTATTATTTGACCTGCATCTAATTGCAAGGAAACAATCAGGCGGATCCAGAATGTGAAGGATTTTACAAGACAACTGGCCTAGATTCTCCCAATCAGTGTCATGAAAAACAAACAAAACACGGGGACCTCAGCAGTAATAGACTTTGTATGTAAACCTGGTTTGTATCCTGCATCCAAAAACACAAAGCAAAGGTTAAAAAGGCATTTTTAGGACGCCTGGAGAAAATCAGATGTGGCCTGAGTATTAGAAAATGTCATTGCAATTGCTTTAATTTTCCAGGGCTTAAAAAAAAAAAGTAAAATAAAATAAAAAGAAAATGTCATTGCATTAATGTTGATGTCTTAGAAATGCAAATAGCATTACGATTTGTAGGAAAATGACCTGAGGAACGGATGCTGAAGTGTTCCGGGGTAGCATGTCACGTCTGCTACTTCGCTAGAAATGATCCAACAAAACCAGTATTTATAGGCAGAATACACCCAGCCAGAGCACACACGGATCCGGGTCAGCACGGGCAGAATCTGGTGAAGGGTCATATGTGTTCATCGTTCTCTTTCATCTTTTCTCTGGATTTGAAAATTTCCAAAATCAAAAATGCATCAAAGGAGTCGGAGAATCTGTGGCTATTGTCTGGCTTGGAAAAAAGACTCAGACTTCTGTTCCCAGCCTCTCCCAGGGGACCCGCCCGAAGTCTTCTAGGCATCTGTTGCCTGTGCAGTTTGTCAATAAGAAGGAAGTAGCTGAGTAACGGTGCTTGGTGTTGGCAGCACTGGGGGTCAGGGGTCAGCCCCACTGACAGTCCTGGGAGGAGGGGAAGACATGTCTGCCAGGCACGTGCAGCATCAGGAAACTCATAAAATCTTTTCTGGCTGCGAAAGGTATTGTGCTGGAGAACAGTCGCTAAGCTGGGCTTGGCCTGGCCAGCAATTAAAGCAGGGGCTCTGAAGTCAGCTTCTGGGTGTAGAAGCTGAGTTCTCCCATCAGCTTTTTCTCTGAACCTCTGAGGACTGTAAAGAACCTACCTAGGGCTGGGCGCGGTGGCTCACGCCTGTAATCCAAACACTTTGGAGGCCAAGGTGGGCGGATCACCTGAGGTCGGGAGTTCAAGACCAGCCTCACCAACATAGTGAAACCCTGTCTTTGAAACCCTGTCTTTAAAAATAATAATAAAATAAAATAAAAAATAAATTAGAAAAGAAGAAAAAAAAAGAACCTACCTAGAAGGTTCCTGTGAGGAGCCAGTGCGTGTGTGCTGGGGGCGTATGAAGCACTTTCCATTCTGCAGCACCATTTTATCTTCACGTAGGACATGGTCCTACATCACAAACAAACAGCCTGTGGAGTTTAGTGCTCTTAGGTCCAGAGCAAACTCCTGAGTATTCAGACCCAGCTCTGCCTGGCTCTGGCCTGGTGTGTGGTGGGTCCCCAGGAGGCAGAGGGAGCAGGTGAAGTCAGATTCCGCAGTAATCCTCGGCGCCTTCCAATGGAGGATAATCCTCTTGGGCCTGGTAGCAGAGCTCTGAAAGGTTTGAAAAGCAGGGAGGGAAGGAGAAAACTAATCTGATTGAGCACATCTGCCAGTTGTAAGAGATTGCTGGCTGGCAGCAGTGCCGTGCGAAGGGTCTTAGTGCCACCCCAATACAGCGTACCCTTACCTCACCACCTCCTGCTCTTGGTGGGAAAGAGCTCGTATCTATTGAGTGCATGCGACCAAGCCTGGCTCAGCACAAGATTCATGGAAACCAGGGCAACTTTGCAAAAAATAAAAAATAAATAAATATTTTTCCTTTTTAAAACTGTTCAAAGAATACATGATCATTGGAGAAAAAAACTGAGGAATACAAGGTCGTCAGACAAAAATTCAAACGGCCTAAAATTTCTCTTTCCTGAGAGGACTGTTCATTCATTTTAACAAATATTTATTGGGCACCACTTATGTGCCAAGCATGTGTTGGGAACTGGCGGCACAGCAGCAAATGGGTCGGACTCGGTTCCTTTTTTTTTTTTTTTTTTATTGCATTTTAGGTTTTGGGGTACATGTGAAAAACATGCAAGGTTGTTGCATAGGTGCATTCATGGCAGTGTGATTTGCTGCCTCCCTCCCCCTCACCCATAGCTGGCATTTCTCCCCATGCTATCCCTCCCCAACTCCCCACCCCCTGCTGTCCCCCCCACTCCCCCCCAACAGACCCCCGTGTATAGTGCTCCCCTCCCTGTGTCCATGTGTTCTCCTTGTTCAACACCCTCCTATGAGTGAGAACATGTGGTGTTTGGTTTTGTGTTCTTGTGTCAGTTTGCTGAGAATGATGAATCGTTCTACTATAAGAACACATGCACACGAATGTTCATTGCAGCACAGTTTACAATAGCAAAGACCTGGAACCAACCCAAATGCCATCGATGATAGACTGGACAGGAAAAATGTGGCACATATACACCATGGAATATTATGCAGCCATTAAAAACGAGGAGTTCGCGTCCTTTGTAGGGACATGGATGAACCTGGAAACCATCATTCTCGGTTCCTATTTTTACGAGGCTTAGAGTCAGATGCCAGCCATTAATATTAATACCTGATGTTAAGCAAGTAATCTGAGAGTGGGAAGTCCCTTTGATGTCCGGGGGTCTCTAAACTGAGCTCTGGAGGACACAGATAAGTAGCGGGGATGAGGGGGCGAGCACTCCCAGCCTGAGGAAGGGTCAGAGTGCCACGTGGCTGGATTCTGGGCTTGGAGAGGGAGTGCTGTGCCGGGGGGCTGCAGAAGCCAACCGAGCCAGTCGGCCAGAGCCTCAACCCTGGGATTTCCAGCCATGCAGGAGGCTCTTCCTGTTTTGGCAGCTCTGACCTCTCATTGGTCTGCCTTGTGTTCAAGACAAGGTGTGTACTTCGGAGACAACGCCATTGTAGGCTGAGCCACTAGGCTCAGGAACGGGATGGCATGTGGGCTTGCTGCATGGCGCATGGTGCGAGGCTCGTGGTATGTCTGCCCTTCACTGTCTTGCACATTTCCACTCACTCCACTCCTCCACATCAAAGACCAGAGCTTTGTGTCAGGTCATCATTACCCACTGAGTGGGCTGCCAAAAATCTTGTGGCGAAGGGAACGACCCTGGCCTGCTGAGACGCGGAGATTGATTCTGCAGTGACGTCTTTTGAGCCATCCTCAGGAATGTGTTGTATCTACTGTGGAGCAGGCTGTGGTGGTTACTTCCTTATCTCCCCTAAGCAGCATGAGAGGCTGATGGGGACTGGGTCAGAGGCACTTGTAGCTGGGAGCAGGTGTGTGCATGTGTTATTTGCCCTTCCCTTCATGAGCACCGATGTGTGCTTTGGGGTTTGGGCCGCCTCACTGCCTCTTTTGGCATTTACTCAGTGGCAGCTCCACACCCTATGAGGCTGGTGTGGGGTCACAGGTGATCAGACTGAGGCCAGGCCCTTGAAGGCCTCATCACCTGATGTGGGAGTCGTACAGTACAGGAGGCTGGTATGGAGGATGGCTTCTGAGAGGTGGGGACTCGAGGTGAAGGACATGTCAGGGTTGGCTGAGTGAGGAGGGGATGAGGAAGTGTGCTCCAGGCAGGGGCAGGGGTTGCTGCGTAAATAAAGGCTTATAGGCAAGAACTGCCAGGGATGGGGTCCACCGCCACCTGTGAGATGGTTTCCCCAGAGTGAGTAACTTTTTTTTTTTTTGAGACGGAGTCTTGCTCTGTTGCCAGGCTGGAGTGCAGTGGCATGATCTTGGCTCACTGCAACCTCCGTCTCCCGGGTTCAAGTGATTCTCCTGCCTCAGCCTCCCAAGTAGCTGGGACTACAGGCGTGTGCCACCATGCCCAGCTAATTTTTTGTATTTTTAATAGAGACAGGGTTTTACTATGTTGGCCAGGATGGTCTCTATCTCTTGACCTTGTGTGATCCGCCCACCTCAGCCTCCCAAAGTGCTGGGATTACAGACCTAAGCCACCATGCTGGGCCCAAGAGTGAGGAGCATTGAGGCCGGAGAGGCCCACACTCTGCAGCACCTCACACGGTGGAAGCTGTCATGCCCCCACCAGCCCCTGACTCTCGACTCTCAGTGCACAATGAGCTCCCTTTGTCCCCTGGGAGCATCCACACTGATGACTACAGGGGTTGCTATGCAAATGTCTCTGTTCTTTGACCCCTGGGTGGGATAACCTGAGGCCTGTCTTAGACTATTTCTCAGAAATCCTCAGTAGGATTAAGCTCTGATTGTCCACGGTGCTGACTGGCTTATGTGTCCTTTTGGGTTTTCTTCCCTTTCCTGTTCTCTTCCCTCACCTACCGATCTTCCCTGGGCTTACCTTCCAAGCCCTGGAAATCAGAGGAAACCCAAACTAAGACCCCATTTACACAGTTTGAACTCAATACCAAGGATAGTGGGAAGCCGTAGAAGGGCTTTTTCTACATGTGGAGGGACAGAGCCAGGTTTGCGCAGTCATGCTAACTCTAGTCAGGAGGTTGGATTAGTGAGGGCCGGATGGAGAGTAGGGAGGGCACTATATTCCCCAGCCCCTGGCTGCTGCTCCTGACCACTATCTCCTGCCTTCTCTGTTCCAGCGGTTGGTTTGAGCATTTGGTGTGCATTTTCCCACTGAATCTTAACAAAAGCCTTATGAAGTATAGGTTCCTTCTTACAGGTGAGGAAGCTGAGTCACAGAGAGGTTGAGACACCTAGTCATGATCCCACAGTGGGAAGTGATGGCTTGGAGATTCAAGCCTAGGTCTGACAGATCTGGAATGGGTGCTCTTATCCCTCCGCAGTCCAGTCTGTCTGCTTTCTCTCTTCTCTGCCAGCACTGTCCAGGCACTGTAAGGTGGGCTGTTAGCTTCCTGGATGCAGGTAAATGTCTTCCAGTAACCTCTGCTTCCCCACAGGTAAGTTTGAGGATCGGGAAGACCACGTCCCCAAGTTGGAGCAGATAAACAGCACAAGGATCCTGAGCAGCCAGAACTTCACCCTCACCAAGAAGGAGCTGCTGAGCACAGAGCTGCTGCTCCTGGAGGCCTTCAGCTGGAACCTTTGCCTGCCCACACCTGCCCACTTCCTGGACTACTACCTCTTGGCCTCCGTCAGCCAGAAGGACCACCACTGCCACACCTGGCCCACCACCTGCCCCCGCAAGACCAAAGAGTGCCTCAAGGAGTATGCCCATTACTTCCTAGAGGTCACCCTGCAAGGTGACGGCTGGGGCCCAATAGCAGGACCTCCTACCCCCTCCCCACCCACCGAGGGGTCAGGGTCAGGTGGCTCTCAAAGGCATGTCCACCCAGATCAGGCCTTCTCACTGGGGCCTGTGCACCCAGATCAGTCTTACTTTGCAGGGAATAAGCAAAGAAAGGGCAAAATTTTGCCCAGTGTGTTACCAGTAATATATAAAAGAGAAATAGCTGCTTATATACAGGCAGCCAGAAACCTAGAAACTTACAGATCACCTGGTAATTATAGTAACCTAGAACATTGCAAATGATTTAAATAGCACAGATTTGCAGGTCGGTTATTCTCAAACAGCTGCCATCATACAGATAGTATGGGGAGAGGGAATTAGGTTTCCATCTGCTTTAGCAATAAAAGTTACCCTGTTTGAAGATTCTTACTTGAAACTCACTCTTCCAAGTGTTTTAAAATCTAGATGTTAACTGGGTCAAAAATACTGCTGATATGGCTGGACGTGTGGCTCACGCCTATAATCCCAACACTTTGGGAGGCCAAGGTGGGCGGATCATGAGGTCAGGAGATTGAGACCATCTTGGCCAACATGGTGAAACCCTGTCTCTACTAAAATACAAAAAACTAGCTGGGCGTGATGGTGCGTGCCTGTAGTCCCAACTACTCGGGAGGCTGAGGCAGGGGAATCGCTTGAACCAGGGACGCTGAGATTGCAGTGAGCCAAGATTGTACCACTGCACTCCAGCCTGGCGTCAGAGCAACGCTCTGTTTCAAAAAAAAAAAAAAATACTACTCATAACAACCATCCCATAACCTACCACAAACTAAAATGTTTGGGCATGAGTATCAAGATCAATGATTGGTCAGACTCTGCAGCTTCAAATCCTACCAATGAGTAGGGCATGGTAGCTCTCGCCTTAATCCCAGGAGTTTGAGACCAGCCTGAGCAACACGGTGAGATCCCGTCTCAAAAAAAAAATTTTTTTTAATCCTAGCAATGACCTTGGGTAAGTTATAGCATCAGCTTCCTCTTTTGTAAAATCTGATTAATAGAGGTGATGTTGGTGTGGGGTTGCTGTGAGGTTCAAATGAGATAATGTATGCAAATCACTGAAGCAAGATACCTGGCATGCAGTAAATGCTCAGTTAATGCTTGGGATCATGGTTCTTTTTTTTTTTTTTTTAAGATGGAGTCTTGCCCTATCACCCAGGCTGGAGTGCAATAGCACGATCTTGGCTCACTGCAACCTCTGCCTCCCGGGTTCAAGTGATTCTTCTGCCTCAGCCTCCGAAGTAGCTAAGATTACAGGCGCATGCCACAATGCCTGGCTAATTTTTTGTATCTTAGTAGAGATGGGGTTTCGCCATGTTGGCGGGGCTGGCCTCAAACTCCTGACCTCATGTTCTGCCCACCTTGACCTCCCAAAGTGCTCACAGGCGTCAGCCACCACGCCCAGTGAAAATCATGAACAATTTAAGACAACATAGTAATAAACTGAAAACCCAGTGGCATTCAGGAAAACTGCAGAAATTTCAACTGTTTGCCTTTGCACATAAAAATACCAGCTTTGCCGTGTGGCCAGATATCTTAGTTGGACATTAAGATTCCTCAGTCAACCTAAGTGCCAGTTTTAGTTAGAAATATCAAACTCTTACAGCCATTCATTCAGTAAATTTTCACTGAGTACTGTGGGCCAGACATTGTTACAACTAATAAATAGCTTCCTCTAGTCATGCCCCAAAACGGAAGCCTTTGAAATAGTATGTCATTCACTCACATAACCAAAGAAAGGCCAAATGTCTTGCAGTTCTGTTTGTAGAAGATCAGCGAGCTCCTTGCTGCCCCCTGGGAGCCATGGACAGTATTTTGAAAACACTATTCTAGGCTGCTATCAGAAATCCCAGACTGGTCTGAGCATGGTGGCTCACACCTATAATCCCAGCACTTTGGGAGGCTGAGGCGGGAGGATTGCTTGATCTCAGGACTTCAAGACCAGCCTGGGCTACATGCTGAAACTCTATCTTTCAAAAAAAGTACAAAAATTGGCCAGGTTTGGTTGTGCACGCCTGTAGTCCCAGCTATTCGAGAGGCCGAAGTAGTAGGATCTCTTGGTCCTGGGAAGTTGAGACTGCAGTGAGCCACGATTGCACCACTGCACTCCAGCCTGGGCGACAGAGTGAGAGACCCTGTCACAACAAAAAAGAAATCCCAGATTGAGAGCCAAGGTTAAGATTCAAAGATGGAACTTCACAGTTTCTAATTTTCCATCCTATTTGTAGGGCAGCGATTAACAGCCTTGCAAATGATTCATTTATCCACCATTCTCAGGGTGGGCCTGGGATTGCAAGGGGAGGCTTTGGATGCTCACTCCCTCCGTGGCTTTCTTTCAGATCACATATTCTACAAATTCCAGCCTTCTGTGGTCGCTGCAGCCTGTGTTGGGGCCTCCAGGATTTGCCTGCAGCTTTCTCCCTACTGGACCAGAGACCTGCAGAGGATCTCGAGCTACTCCCTGGAACACCTCAGCACGTGTATTGAAATCCTGCTGGTGTAAGTTTCTCCCCTGAATCCTGTGTTTCTGAAATAGTGAGGTTCCTCTTGCCTTGAGGCCTGCCTCAGGCCACGGGCAGTTTCCTGAGTCTGGAGCTTGTGGTGGTTCTTCCAGCTACGAGGTCTCAGGGAAAGTGGGCCATGGTGACTCCTGAAAGAAGTGGGGTTTCAGAACCAGTTCTTCCTATTTTGGATAGCTTCGGGTTTGCATTTTTAAAGTCAGGCAGCAAGGAAGAAGAGGGCTGTTTGCACCTTTAAATGTCTGGGCTATTTGATCTAAGTCCCAGTGTAATCTTACAGGTAATCACATTGAGGGACTTTTATTATAAGCTACTTTTCTCAGACGTGGTCACAAAGCTTACCTCTTAGGCAGCTGAGCTCTGAGTGACTTCACATAAGTGCCACAGCCTCTGCAAGCGTCCTTGGGAATCTTGGGGAGGCAATGTTCAGTGTGTCAGGGAAGATACTTAAAGGCATCAGGGGCCCAACACCCCGAAACTGACGTTGAAGGCAAACATGCCCCATAGTTACTACCGGGAGCTGTTCCCAGTAGCCACACACAGTCCAGTTCCTCCTCCACCTGCTAGGCACCGCATATCCTGGGTGTTGGCCTAACTGACTGGTGGGCTGTGTGGGCAAAGCAGAAGCCCTTACCCCTGAAGAGAACCTTCCCCAATGTGGGAAGCTTTGCTGGCAGCTGCCTGTATCTCATTCCTCTGAAAAGTCAGTCCTGCTCCCCAGGCCTTGTTTTAAAATTTGTGTTTATGAGAAGGTCCCCAAAGCCTGATCTGAGTGTCGGCACGTGCCTTACATAGAAGCTGCTAATTGTTTTGTTTTCCCAAAAAGCTATATGGGAGGCTGTTTTGAGATGGCAAAAATCTCTGTTCTTGCCCCCTTTTCAGATGAAAAATCCTAGGCTCCAGGGGTCAACTTGGTTTGTGTCAGCTAGCTAAGGAGTGACCCTGCTGGGGACATGGAACTGGCCCAGAATTGCCTGGAAGGCAGAGATCGGGCTCATTTGGGCCCCAGGAACACTCCAGTGCCAGGGGCAAGGAATGCATTGGTGAGCACAAGCAGGTACAATCCTCCCAGCAGCCAGGTGACTAGAAGTTACCTGCTGGAGCAGGTTACCCTCTGGGTTGTGGACTGTGGAGATGGGGCAGTGTGGGGCTGCAGGGACAGCCAGCCTAGTCTGGAGGGACCAGAAGAAGTTTTCTGTAGGAAGCATATCCAAGCTGAGAGCCAAGGCCTGAATCAAGTTGGTGAACAGCTGGAGCCATGCCACACACGGCGAGCACAGCCAGGTGAGGCCTGGTGGACACAGCAAAGGCATCTCTTCCAGTCCCACTTAGCAAGGCAGGTAGAGGCGCACACAAGCATCTGGCAGCTTGTGGCCTCCAGTTCTCACCCAGGTTTTCTTGTTTCAGAGCGTATGACAGCGTCCTCAAGGATGCCGTAGCGGTCAAGAGCCAGGCCTTGGCGTTGGTGCCCGGCACACCCCCCACCCCCACCCAAGTGCTGTTCCAGCCACCAGCCTACCCAGCCCTTGGCCAGCCAGCAACCACCCTGGCACAGTTCCAGACCCCCGTGCAGGACCTATGCTTGGCCTATCGGGACTCTCTGCAGACTCACCATTCAGGAAGCCTGCTCTCGGGGAGCACAGGCTCATCCCTCCATACCCCATACCCTACCCTCCAGCCCCTGGATATGTGTCCCATGCCCGTCCCTGCATCCCTTAGCATGCAGATGGCCATTGCAGCTGAGCCCAGGCACTGCCTCACCGCCACCTACGGAAGCAGCTACTTCAGTGGGAGCCACATGTTCCCCACTGGCTGCTTTGACAGGTAGGCCACCTCTGTTCCTCACGAGGAAGCCTTGGAGACCTGGGCAGAGGAAGAGGACACCAAACAGGAGAGCTCAGGCAAGTGAGGCAGCAGAGGCCATCCCCGAAGAGCCTCATTGCCTTTGAACGTGGAGGGTCTGTGCTCCTTTTAAGTAAAACTGACCCAGAGCAAAACATTCAGTAACATACCTCACCCGAGAACATTCCTCTGAGAAACGTCTGCCACATGTGGCTGGGGTACAAAAGGATGGCCTGGTGGCTGTCCTCCCAAGCAGGGGCCCAATGAATCGAGAAAGACTTGGTAAGAGGCCAGGAGGCTGGGAACTGGACACAGACCACTGATCTCAAGCATGTCCAGTTTTTAGCATTGAAGACTTCTCTACTCTTTGCTGGTGGCAGCTACACCACTGAAAAAGAAGGGGCAGCCTGACATGTTCTCAGGACCCCCGGAAGATGCCGGATGGGGTGCTTTTCTTTCCCTGGCTCCATGCAGAGGGGCCTGAGTTTGTGTTTATGCCTGAGCGTTCGCCTTCCAAGGCACAGTGGGTGACTGTCTTGCCTTTGTTTTCAAACCTAAAACCATTTTCAGCCTTTTTAGATATTTCACGTGCTGCTGCTTCCCGAAGTGGTCTCGCATTCTGTTCCGTAAGATTTGTCTTGTTTACACACTGTATCAGGGATTTGGTAATACTTGAAAATTCCTTGGAGAAAAAAACAAATGTAATTGCCACACTGCCTGTCCCACATGAGGGCTGTTAAGTTCCAACCCAAGTTCGAACCCAACTTCTGATGGCCCCGCAGGTAACAACAAAGCTTCTTTTTCGAAAGCATATGGTCGGAGAGAACCACTTTCCCAGCTCTCGGTTCCAGAATATTCCACGTCTTGGAGGCTATGTTCACCTCTAGAACTTTAATAACTACCCAGGGAGGGAGAAGCTTGTTGAAAGGAAGACAAAGATTTAAAGAATCCCCACCTCTCTCCACCACATTCTTACAGTGCACGAGGTAAAACCCAGTCTCGACTTTGAGTATGGCTGACAGCAAAGGATGGCGATGTGGAAAATTTGCTTAGTGTCATCTGGATTTGGGGAGTGGGATGTACATGGGCATATGATACCACCACTGATAGGCAAGCGGCTGGCTGGATCAAAAGCCAGTATTTAGGGATCTACAGCGAGAGGGCTCTCAGGAAGACTCCTGTAACCATGTGCAATATGTTTTTATTTGACTTGCAGCTTGTGCTCAGCATGTTCTTTTGTTTGATTTGGAGTCGGGGAACACATCGTTCACCCATCAGAAATGGGAGATGCAAAGGACCATGGAAGCAATTTTTGTTTGTTTGTTTGTTTGAGGAAAACCTGTCTTGGTTTTCTTAGCCTCTTGCCAGTCCTGGAGACTGTGGCGGGGGCCGCCAGGAAGGCAGCTGCATGCTGCTGAGTCAGACCCGAAGGTGGTGAATCTTTCCAGAGCAGATGAAAATCTCAGCGTGGAAATAGTAAAGAGAAGAGACGGAGTGTGGATAAGACTCTGCCACCGTGTCACACTAGCATAGGAGACTGCACGTTCGTTTGTTGTTTTTCTTTTTTTCCTTTGCCAACCTCCCCTCTATTTATGTGCAACCAGTTTGGATTCAGGTTCTTGTATCTGTCTGTTCTGGGGCTCAGGAATCGTGAGGGTTCCCTCACAGCCAAGACGGCCCCCAGGAAAAGGCATCTCACAATAAACACGTCACCTGCTCTTGGTCTCTCGCCTCTTGTCCTAGCCATCCCCTCCTTCCCTCTCTCAAATCAGCCCTGGTGGGCATCTCCCCATGATAGAGGATGGAATGTTGTGGGGAGCAGCAAGACTGGGTCAGTGGGAGCTGAGCCCTGCCCTGTGAGTGGGAGCAGGACCTCCCTGGGCACATTGAGGCCAGCAGAGGTGGGGGCGTGTAAGGCTTTTGACACCCCAGCTCCACCACCATCTCTGGGTTTTTCCAAAGAAATAAACCAATAGGATATACGTGGAGAGAGATTTATTTTAAGGAATTGGCTTACATGGTCGTGGAGGCTGACATGTCTAAAATTTGCAGGGCATGCCAGCAGGCTGGAAATTCAAGTAAAAGTTGATGTTGCAGTAGAGTTCAAAAATCTGTAGGGCAGGCCTGCAGGCTGGGCACCCAGGCGTGATGTCTGCGTTACAGTCTTGAGGCAAATTCTCCAGGTAACCTCAATCTTTGCTCTTAACGACCTTTTACCGATTGGATGGGGCCCATCCACAGCATGGAGGCTCTTGTTAAAGTCAACTGATTGTAAATGTTAATCACATCTAAAAAATACCTTCACAGCAACATCTAGACTAGTACTTGACCAGATAATGGGCACCACAGCCTAGCCAAGCTGCCATATAAAGTTAATGATCGCATCACTTACCAGATGTTAGAAGGCAGTTGGCCCAACCTCTCTCTCAGCCTTGGTCTTCTCACTTGTTAAAATGGGGGTGATAACAGACCTTTCCTCATAGGGTTCTCAAGAGGATTAAATAACATAATATACATCAAGACCAGTACCCCCCAAAAAAGAGATAATTATTATATTTCTTCAAGCATAAGATCAACCTTTTGTAAGATGCACTATTATTTTATGTACTAAGACTTTTTTAAAAAAACTAAATCATGAGGCAATTTTCAAGATACCATTGATTATATGTTGCATTCTTATTTCAGGAACGTTGAATATCAAAATATGTATATGTAGAATTGATGGGATATAGCATCAGCTATTATCAAAAATGTCAGATTCCTACTCCTTGAAGGGAGTCTCACTCGAGACTTCTGTCTTGCCCTCTGCCCACCCAGGTTCCAGCAGGAGAACCACCTCAGAGAGCCGGTGTCACTGTGGGGCTGAGATAGTTGCTAAGAGCAGTTGCTTTCGATTATACAATTAGGGGAGGAATGGGAGGATGAGCTCAGGGCCTGAGGCTGCAGCCCAGACCCAGGAGTGTATCTGGCACCACCAAGGCGGGGGCTGGAGGCAGTGTCCACCACCTGCCATGTCCAGAGCCAGGCGAGGCAGGCAGCTCTAGGTTTTGGGGATTCAGAGACAAGGCAAGGGGTTTACCAAAAGCACCAACTCCACTTTGGACAAATCCCTCCCTCTTTGGTCTTCCATTTCTCTGTCTGTTACTATGGAGATAGTCAGGTTGATGGATGGTTCTGAGCTCTTGGGGGAGGCTGTGCCACAGAGGCCCTGACCCCATCTTCAGCTAGAGGGATCCATTTGTATTTCTTCCACCCTTGGGTGTTCCATGTAAAATTGTGTTAGTTCCCAAGCTGGAGGATGGCTATGAAAGCTTTAAAAAGCACAAAGATGGGGCCAGGCGCGGTGGCTCACGCCTGTGATCCCAACACTTTGGGAGGCCGAGGCGGGTGGATCATGAGGTCAAGAGATCGAGACCATCCTGGTCAACATGGTGAAACCCCATCTCTACTAAAAAAATACAAAAAATAAGCTGGGCATGGTGGTGGGTGCCTGTAATCCCAGCTACTCAGGAGGCTGAGGCAGGAGAATTGCCTGAACCCAGGAGGTGGAGGTTGCAGTGAGCCGAGATCGCGCCATTGCACTCCAGCCTGGGTAACAAGAGCGAAACTGTGTCTCAAAAAAAAAAAAAAAAAAAAGCACAAAGATGGCCTTAAAGTTCCTCCAGGGTTGGCATCAGTTGAATCCAGAGGTTTTCAAGCCTGAGCAAGCTGCGGAATGACCTGGAGCCTTTTCTAGGAGGGGCAGAAACCCGGAATCTGCCCTTTTAGCCAGCTTCTTGGTCATTCATGTGTATGATTTCTTTGTTTTTTATATCTCAGTTGTATTTCTGTAACTACCCAGTTTATTTTGATTTTTTAAACCTTTACATTTTTTTTGAGGCAGGGTCTCATCTGGACTTTGTTCTATACTTAGTATTTCTTTGTTTTATACAGCATTTCTTTGGCTTAGCTGTGACTACAGGCGCACAGCACCACGCCTGGCTAATTTTTGTATTTTTAGTAGAGATGGTTTCACCAGCCTGGCAAGGCTGGTTTTGGATTACATGTGCATATGGAAACAGACCTATTCCACAACTGACCACAGATAAACTAGCATGCAAATGTCCTTTCTGAATATGATTAAGTTTCAGAGGCAGCATGGTTCAAATGGAAGCAAATGAGCTGACCTCCTCATGAAATAAACTAGACAAAAAATCAAGAAGTATTAAGGGTGCTAAAGACTGATTCCAAATCTTTTGTCTCTTCTTTTTTCTTTCTTTTTTTTTTTGAGACAGGTTCTCACTCTCACCCAGGCTGGAATGCAGTGGCCCGATCTCGGCTCACTACAGCCTCCGCCTCCCAGGTTCAAGTGATTCTCCCACCTCAGCCTCTCGAGTAGCTAGGAGTACAGGCACACCCCACCGCGTCCAGTTAATTTTTGTATTTTTATTAGAGACAGGGTTTCACCATGTTGGCCAGACTGGTCTTGAACTCCTGGCCTCAAATGATACACCTGCCTCAGCCTCCCAAAGTGCTGGGATTGCAGGGGTAAGCCACCTGCCCAGTCAGTCTCTTCCCTGTCTTTTAAATATACAAATGTGCCCTGTGTGTGTGTATGTGTGTGTGTGTGTGTGAATTAAAACGATTCTAGACTTGTGAGCTTCTATGGGTGAGGCTATTGTCACTCCATAAAAGGCCCTAGGGCAAAAAGATCGAGGTAGTGCAGGGAGCAGAGGGTGCCTGTTCTCCATCCAGCCATCATCAAACCCACTGAAGAGGTAGACTCGATTATCTTAAGTCTCAGTGGGCTTAGATGTTGACCTGGGCCTTCAAGGGAGGTTTTACTCCACTGTGTTTTATTTTGTTGTTTTCTGTTTCTTCCACTGTTTTTGTTATTGGGGCAAAGTGAGAGGCTCAACTAAGCTTCCTGAATCAATGGTTTTTATTTTTCTGCCAAACAACTGATTTTCATCTGCAATTATTTTTTAAGGTAAGAAACAGTAAGTCATTGAAGAAACAGCTGGAACGTTGGGCTATGTGGAACACTATTATACTTTAGCTTGCTCACTGAGAGATGCAGAGCCAAAGGCTGGGGTCTAGTCAGGTTGGCCGCCACAGGGCAAGAACCAGCCTCGATGGGCTTCCTCCAAGAACGTTCTGCAGCACCTGACTCGCTGCTGGTACACCATCTCAAAAGGCAGCCATGCACATGATAGGGATCTGCATTAATGAGCTGATTTTGTGGATCACAGCTCCCAGGCAGTTCAGGTTTAGCTTTTCAGTTTTTAACTTGATTGCTTTTTCTATTCCTATCTCTGCTGGGCAACGTGGCTCTTGAGAATGCCATGCCTCTTCATGCAGCTGTGCCCTCGGTAGTCAGGGGATTCCCTATCTCATACCCAGACGTCATCATGCTGTCTACCCTGCAATTCTCTGAAGTGTTTTTTGGGTTTTTCTTTTTTTGAGCCAGAGTCTCTCTCTGTCACCCAGGCTGGAGTGCAGTGGCTTGATCTTGACTCACTGCAACCTCTACCTCCTGGGTTCAAGCGATTCTCCTGCCTCAGCCTCCCACGTAGCTGAATTACAGGCATGTGCCTCCACACCCAGTTAATTTTTGTATTTTTAGTAGAGACAAGAGTTTCACCATGTTGGCCAGGCTGGTCTCCAACTCCAAACCTCAGGTGATCCACCCGCCTTGTCCCAAAGTGCTGGGATTACAGGCATGAACCACCGCACCCAGCCCTCTGAAACATTTTTGTCAGTTAGTTACAGGTTTCATGAAAACTGCTTCTGCAATGGGTGGCCAACAGACATTACCCAGACACACAAACAGCACCTACTTAGGAACCTGCTCTGCCATCTTTCCATGCACAGAGGCACCCAGAGACTGCCCACATGACTTCTTTCAAGAAACATTGAACAATTAATTCTACAGGAACTGGTTCCCAAACTCAAATGAGAGTAAGGAAATACCATCCCAGTCTGAATGTCTGAACCGTCCTAGTCCTAGACCTGGACTTTGTTCTATATTTAATATTTCTTTGTTCTATACACCATTTCTTTGGCTTAGTTTGTGTGAAGGGCTAGGACACCCAGACTTATTTTCCAAGAAGAATCTGCTTCTTTCCAAACTAACATTGCAGACTAAATGCCTGGATTAGGGTTAAGGTCAGGGTTCCAGTTCTCCTGCCCGCCGGGTTCAAAGTCCATCTCTCCAAAGCAATTTCTGCCCTTCCCCTTAGTCGTCTTTGTGGGACTGGGTCCTCACCATTTTTTATTTTTTTAGATGGAATCTCGCTCTGTGGTCCAGGCTGGAGTGCAGTGGCGTGATCTTGGCTCACCGCAACCTCCACCTTCCGGGTTCAAGGGATTCTCCTGCCTCAGTCTCCCGAGTAGCTGGGACTACAGGCACATGCCACCATGCCCGGCTATTTTTTGTGATTTTAGTAGAGATGGGGTTTCACCATGTTGGCCAGGCTGGTCTCGAACTCCTGACCTCAGGTGATCCGCCCATGTTGTCTTCCCAAAGTGTTAGGATTACAGGTATAAGCCACCGCATCTGGCCTGCTCCTCACCCTTTATATCAGTGATTCTCAACAAGGGTCATTTTTGCCCCCCAGGTGATATTTGGCAATGTCTGGACACACATTTGGTTGCTGTAACTGAGCGGGGTTACTACCAGCATATAGTGAGTAGAGGTCCAGGATGCTGCTAAGCATCCTACACTGCAGAGGAAAGCGCCTCGGGGCTAAGAATTGTCAGCCCCAAATGGCAATAGTGTTGAGGCTGAGAAACCCTGCCGTAGTCACAGCTCACGTGCTACCTCCCGAACAGGCCTCCGTAACAGCCCTAGTCATCTCTTGTTAGCTGTTGATTTTCTTCCTAGTATTCAAACCATCTGAAATGACCGTATTAACTTGTTTACCTGATTTTATGGCTGTGCCTTAAACTACCTCCCCACTCTGCCCCATATAATAATAGCTCCTGGTGATGATGGTGGTAGTAGTCAAAGCAGCTGGCATTTATTAAATATTTGCTGTGTTTCAGGCACTTGCTCGTGTTATATCTTACAGCCATCCCAGTAACCCTACAAAGTAGGAAGTATTATTAGCTGTGTTTTACAGATCAAAAAATGAGGGTGCAGAGACGTTTGCCTAAGGACAGCGGCAGTGAAGGAGCCACAGTTCAACCCCATACCCTCTGAATCTGCTGCCATCCTGTGCTCCTCATTCCATGGCTTCAGAATGCATGAGATAAAGGCTCCATGGCTGGTCCAGCTGGCCATCCCGATCACCCTGGTAGGGAACATCCCGCCAGGACAGAATAATGGACATGGGTTCATAAAAGCAAAGAGTTGCCTGGAGTTCATACTCCCGATTCATGGCTGGGGTTCTCAGAGCATGCTCACCAGCAGACACAGAACCATGGCTCCTTGCACATCTGCCACTGGCTAACATGATTTGTGGCTCCATCTGTCTGCCTCCAATACGCTTGGATCTGGGAGGGGCTCCATGAGCTCCCAGCCCCATCTGTGAAGGTGAAGGCCTGGGACCAGAGCTTCCCCCAGGAGGGGACCTGCCTCTCTGCTGCCTCAGACCAGCTCCAGGCACCATCCAGCTGGTGAAACAGCCCAAAGAGCTGCCCTCTTCCTTGCCAGCACCCAGCATCCTTGTGTTTCTGAGGCAATCCTTGGCACCAAGTGCCTGGAAGAGAATCTCAGCAGCCCTCATGAACCAGGGTCTGTTCCTCAGAGTAGACCCTTGTGAAATGAATTTCAGCAGAAGGCAGCAGAGCATTTGGTGGGTGTCTCAGGTCCAAATGCCCGCCAGGGCCAGGTAAGTACCATAAGTGTGCAAATCCAGCTGGATGACCGACAGCATGAAGTGGCCGGGACTGTATCTACTCAGCTCCAGCCTGGTATTACCTTTCAGGGATATAAGCTCCATGTTTCTAGAGAAACTGGGAATCTGGGCTTTCCAGGAAATCTAATTTTTAAAAATTTTAAAAATTAAATGTAAAACATTTTAACAAACAGAAAGCCAATAAAACATTATAGTTTAGAGTGGAATCTAGGCCAGGTGTGGTGGCTCACACCTGTAATCCCAGCACTTTGGAAGGCCAAGGCAGGTGGATCACCTGAAGTCAGGAGTTTGAGACCAGCCTGACCAACATGGTAAAACCCCCTCTCTACTAAAAATACAAAAAATTAACCAGGTGTGGTGGCGAGCACCTGTAATCCCTGCTACTTGGAAGGCTGAGGCAGGAGAATCACTTGAACCCGGGCACAGTGAGCCGAGATCGCGCCACTGCACTCCAGCCTGGACAACAAGAGCGAAACAACATCTCAAAAAAAAAAAAAAAAAGAGTGGAATCTAGACAAGAATGCGGGGCCTGAGAGATGAGAGGTCTGAGTGTGCCTGCTCTTAGCTGGATGATCTTGAAGACAGCCAGCTCTCCACTCTGAACCTATGTCTCATCGTTTAAAGGGGAAGGCTGTCAACCTGGCCTGCGGTTCAGGTGCATGGTAAGGAAGCATGGAAACACGTGGTATTAGCAGTGAGTTCTACAAGGAACACTGTAAATAAGTGGATCCTCCCTTCTTTAGGCCTCAGGTAAGACAGCTTCACCTCCCTCCAACCCAGCTCCCACTTTAAAGGAAGAACTCAAGTGGCCAGGCTCTGCTGGGCCAGCTCTGGCTGGTTGTAGGCCCCTACCCCTATCAAAGACACACAGGCAGGACATCTGGGAAGTCAGGCCTTCTGCTGCTCCCCGGCTGTGTGGACCGAGGCAGGTCATTTCCCTTTTCTCAAGCTCAGTGTCTCCCCTTGTAAATGGGAGGGTGAAACTGGATGGTCTCCCAGGTCATACCTAGCAGGGAAGCATGTCCCAGCGGCACTCCAGGTCTTCTTACTTAGAGTCATGTCCAGCAGGTCTGAGATGGGAGGTTTCCCAGGAGAGGCTAGTGCACAGCCAGGCTGGCACACTTCTCCCTGCTCTAAAGCCCTACGCTGTGTGTGCCAGTTCTCAACTTTCAAGAAGAGCCCTTAATAGCTCTTTTGTGCACATTTACTATGTGGCAGGCTCTGTCTTTGGCACTTTACTCATGCCCTTATCCTTACTTTGCCCTCACAACGCCACCATGATCCAGCTGGATTATCACCATTGCCCAGATGAGGGTACTGAGCATCGGGGAGGCTGAAGGTCTCACCATGCCGTTTCACCCCTAGGTGACACATACCCCACACAAACGCCCAATCACTAAAATCACTGCTCCTGCCCCACAAACACACCAGGTATCCAAGGAATGACAGGCAGGTGGCAGTTTTAAAAAATGTTTTAAAGACACGGTCTGGCTCTGTCCCCTAGGTTGGGGTACAGTGGTGTGATCTCAGTGCACTGCAACCTCTGCCTCCCATGGTCAAGCCATCCTCCCACCTCAGCCTCCCAAGTAGCTGGGACTACAGATGCACACCACCACACCCAGCTAAATTGTTTGCATTTTTTGTAGAGACAGGGTTTCACCATGTTGTCCAAGCTAGTCTCAAACTCCCGAGCTCAAGCAATCTGTCCACCTCAGCCCCCCAAAGTGCTTGGATTACAGGCATAAGCCATTGCGCCTAGCCCTAATGGTGATCTTTAAAGATGCTATGGGTAGCTCCCAAGTTCACCAAAGGAGCTTGCCAGGAGGGAAGCAGGTGCCCTGGAAGAGTGGGAGAGATGACTCCCAAATGTCAGGGTGAAGATCATGGAGAGTCTGGGGTAGAGGGCACCTGAACCAGGTCTGTGGAATGGGAAGTCACTTCAACATCTTGCATAGTGCAGCAAATGATGAAGCCAATCTAATCTTCTGGGAGTCATGAGCATGGATTTAAAAACTTTTTTTTCAAAATGGGATCTCACTCTGTCACCCAGGCAGCAATGCAGTGGTGCAATCATGCCACTGCAGCCTCGACCTCCTCAGGCTCAGGTGATTATCCCATCTCATCCTCCCAAGCAGGTGGGACTACAAGCACGTGTTACCATGTCCGGTTAATTTTTGTATTTTTTGTAGAGATGGAGTTTCACCATATTGTCCAGGCTGGTTTTGAACTCCTGGCTCAATGATCCACCCGCCTTGGCCTCCCAAACCATGGGTGTTTACCCTTTATCCTTGTAACTCCCCTGTGATCAAGGAAGGGAAGGTCTTACTAACTCATTTTACACTTGGACAAGATGAGGCTCAGAGAGCTCCAGTGACTCACAAGCTAGTGGCAGAGGCACTCCTAACCCTTTGATTGCACTGACCTTAGAGTGATGGTTGTGATGATGGAGGTGATGGTAGGAGCTAATATTGAGTGACTTTGTAGCAACTCTATTAGGTAAGTACAGTTGTTATCTCCATTTACAGGTGGGAAACTGAGGCTCAGAGAAATGGATGAACTTACCCCAAGGTGACACAGCTACTAGGTGATAAAGGAAAGATTCAAATCTTGGTAATGTGACTCTAAAACTAAAGCGAAAGATTCAAATCCTGGTAATGTGACTCTAAAACTAAAGCTCTTTTTTTTTTTTTTTTTTTTTTTTGAGACGGAGTCTTGCTCTGTCGCCCAGGTTGGAGTGCAATGAATGGCACATCTCAGCTCACTGTAGCTCTGCCTCCTGGATTCAAGGGACTCTACTGCCTCAGCCTCCCAAGTAGCTGGGATTACAGGTGCGTGCCACCACACCCAGCTAATTTTTTGTATTTTTATTAGAGATGGGGTTTCACCATGTTGGCCAGGTTGGTCTCGAACTCCTGACCTCAGGTGATCCTCCCAAAGTGCTGGGATTACAGGCGTGAGCCACCTCACCCAGCCCCAAAGTTCCTTTTTTTGAGACAGAGTCTTGCTGGAGGGCAGTGGTGCAATCGTGGCTCACTACAGCCTTGACTTCCCGGGCCTGTTCTAACCTCCCACCACAGTCCCCCAAGCTGGGACCACAGGCATGTGCCACCATGACCAGCTAATGTTTTACATTTTTGTAGAGATGAAGTCTCCCTATGTTCTCGAACTCCTGAGCTCAAATGATCCCCCTGCCTCGACCTCCCAGAGTGCTGGGATTATAGGCGTGAGCCACCACACCCAGTCCAGAGTCAAAGCTCTTAACCACCAGCTCTTCTGGCTGAGGAATCTTCCCTGCCAAGATGCCAGTGACATAGGTGCTTTTCTCCATCCAGCTCACCTTATTCTATTTACCCACACTAAGAAACTGCACCTGCATCAGTGAGTGAAGCCCACCCCCACATTACTCTCAGAGACTCACTCACCCTCTACTATTTGACTTTGGATAAATTTCTTTTCCTCTCTGAGCCTCAGTTTCCATATCTGTGAAATATAGAGTTTAAACTAGTTGAGAGCAGAGGTCCTGTTTTTCCATAGTCTATAAATCTGTGAGCTTATAACATTTCAGGCTTGAAAATTTCTCAGGCCGGGTATGGTGGCTCACTTCTGTAATCCAAGCACTTTGGAGGCCAAGGCGGGTGGATCACCTGAGGTCGGGAGTTCAAGACCAGCCCGACCAACATGGTGAAACCCCGTCTTTAAAAATAAAAAATAAAAAAAAATAAAGAAAATTTCTCCCCTGCCAACAATTTGAATTTGTCCTTGAATCAATTACAGGAGCAAAAATTCTCTCTTATCTCTGTCTCTCCCTCCCTCCCTCCCTCCCGCTCTCCCTTTCTCTCCCCTTCCTTCCTCTTTCACTCACTCCCATTCTCTCAATTTTCAGCCTCATTATAGTTAACTCTGCTATTTAGAGACTTATTATCCAAGCTCATTATGAGTAATTATTCAGTCTGGAGGGGAAACAGCAACACTGCTAGTTTAATTTAATGCTTACCTAGTTCACTTAATTAGCAATAGGTCTTGGCAAAACTGTGGAATTCATGGGTCCTTGCTGGCTGGGTGGGTGGGTGGGTGGGGAGAGGCTGTGTGTTGTTCTTAGAAAGACAAACAAGGTTTCAGAATAGAATGTGGGAGGAGGCAAGAGAGGGCTGCCTGTGACCTGGGCCGTAACATCTGTCCAGGTTGAGGCTAGCTCCCAAGAGTGAAAGGCTGCAAATTGCACAGAGCTGGTAGGACCTTAGGTCAGGTAGCACTTATTAGGCCCTTTCTGTGTGCCAGACCCTGTGCAAAGCTCTGGGCAAACCTTTTCCTTATGTCTCACGTGTGGGACCTGTACATTCAAAATAATATGAGTACTACCTGCCTTTGCTAATTCAACTCTCAGTGAGTCCATTCTCCTTTCAGTAGTCTCTATGGAATGTTGATGAGTTAAGGAGAAATTTTCCCATTTGTTACCACTATGTCCTTTACCTTTCTCACCCTTTTCACAAAGGGAGGCCTCAGGCCCAGGACCTTGGGCAGGCAACAGAATCTAGCTAGAAGTCGACATTGTTCAGCTTTGACTCTTTAAATGCTTTTAGTCTACTTATGGCAAATGATAGTGGTTGTCCATGTATGGAAGTGATGTGATTTTCTATTATAGTAAAAATAAGTGAATTGTACTATAGAACAATATTGGGTAAAAAGAAGTCAAGGTTGTACCCAGATGTGGCAACACTTTCAAGGAAAGAGGAGGATGAAGAAAGTCCCCTTCAGGACTCTGAGTTAGAGATTGCCCCAGGACATCTACCAAACCCGAATGCTGTCTCAGAATGCTTCTCAACCCAGGACTCCAGGCACCAGATGTCAGGGTGACCATGCCCCCACCCCGCTTCCCAGCCCACCACAGCCTCTCAAAGTTCCTCCCAGGCACCCCGCCCAAGCCCTACAAGTCTCCAGTTCCTCCTGTCGCTCCTATCACCCCTGTTGCCCCTTTGCCATCTCATAGACCACTGCTCCCCCTCATCTTGTCATTGGTCCTGCTGGACCCCCTTTGTACCCCTCAGTGGGTAAACTGAGGCCCAAAGGGATGACTCCACAGTGAATAACAGCAGAGCCCTGGCCAAGCTGAAACAGCTTCCCTGGGCAAGCCCTGGTCTGTCCCCACTATGAGCTTTGGAGCCCAGCAGACAGGGCCCTTCCTAAAGGTACAGCTCCCACCCCACAACCCCTAAGTCCTGATATGCCTGTCCTGTGGCCCATCTGAGAATCAACGTGTTACCCTTCCCAGGTGACTTTGTCTCCATAAAGGAGCCTTCATGCAGCACAGAGTGGTGGGTGGCAGAGTGGGACAAAGGGGCCACAGAAGTGTGCCCGCCATGCTTCCTGTGTGCCACCTTCAGCCTCACCCGGGGCAGGAGCATTGCAGTCACCCACATTCATGTCTTCCTCTGCCATGACATGGATCCCATAGGGATCTCAGGGCCAATCAATGTGTGGCCCATGTGGCCATCCCTGGGGGCCTTCCACACCCCGTCACCCAGCCAGAGGCTGTCCCAAGACACCAGAAAAGAAAAAGAAGTTCTGGAGCGAGCAGCATCTGTCTTTATATCAGCTTTATTGGCGGGTTCGTAGCTCCCTGGGCCGGGCCTGGCTGCTTAGGCCAGCCTCTTGCTCACGCGCTCATAGGTCACGCTCCCGATGGTGGAGAACTGAAAGAAGCAGCCAGGACAGAGGGAGTCAGTGCCCCAACCCAGGCCTCACCCCGAGGTAGCCAGGAGGCACCTCCGAAGGAAGATGGGCCTCTAATCCCAGCCTTGAATAGATGGGAGTCAGGCACACCACTTCTTTGGGCCTCAGTTTCCCAATTTGTTCCAGGAGTCAGTGTGCAGACTCCCCCTGTGATGAAGGGTAACCAGTTGTGAGGGGTGATGTGGCTCTGGGTGTGGAAGCTGCACCTCTGTTCCTCTCCATTCACCCGTGCCAGGCTCTTCCCCCACATGATTCCATTTACTCCTCCCAACAGCCCTGTGAGGTTGTTCCCATTGTACAGATGGGAAAACGTAAGTTTAGAGAAGTCAAGTAACCCTTCCAAGGCCACACTCCATGGCTGCATCCCACGGTGTTTATGGGCACCTGTCACAGGTTCACTGATGGGAACATACAGTCCCTACTCTCAGGAAGCCGAAGGTTTAGTGGGAGAGGCAGGCAGGGGAATACTGTTCATTGAAGGCCCGTAGTGGACGGTGCCCTGGGCTCCACGCCATGGAGCTGTGCTGCCGTTCAATGTGCACGTCTTCATTTGGTTCTGAAACCCAGCACAGGAAAGCAGCATTTCCATGAGGAGGGCAGGTGGCAAACAGAGAGCTGTGGGAGAGCCTAGAGGAGGCAGGGAGCCCCTGACTAGGGAACAGGGTGGGGAATTGGCTGCCGGACAGAATCCTGAAGAAGTGGATTTGGAAAAGCAACAGGAGACTGGGAATTCAGAGCAGAGGAACCACATGGCACAGAAAGGGAGATAAGAACAGCTCTGGCCAGCTCAGGAGCAGTGGCTGGTCCAGGGAGACTGGACAGAGCGTACCTGTAGGATTGGGCAGTAAGGCCCTTGAAGGTCGGGTGGAGGAGTTTGGTCCTGATTCATAACAAAGGTCAACAGTGTGAAGTGATGCGTGACTTGCATATGGGATGGATGGAAGGTGGAGGACAGGTGGAATCAGAGGAGGCTGGGGCTTAGTGTAGGGGAGAGGTGATGAGAACATGGCGGGGTACTGTTGGCAGGAGGCAGGAGGAGGGACGCTTACAAAATGCGCTGTCAGTGGAGAAGTGGAGAGGTGCCAGGATGATTCTGGGCCTCTAGAGATGGGAGATTTGCAATTAAGACAGCTCCTCTCAGGGCCTAGTCATGCAATTTTGTTCATGTGTGCATGTGCCTGGGTCTATGTGCATGCAAACGTGTGTGTACCTAGCTGTGTCATGTGTGTGTGTGTGGATGATGACCCTGAACTCTGGTCACCGCCTATACCACATGGGCTCCATAATGAGGAGCCTCTGGGAATTGAGAAGCAGGTTTGCTCAGCTTGGGAAGATAATTCTCTTGTCAGTCCCAAACCTGCTTCCAGTTCTCCTGCCCTATGTTCGCCCCGCACACTTCACAGGCTGGGGAGCTTGGCTTCTTCTGGGAGTCACTGACTGACATTTTATGTAAAAATGTGTCAAAAACCCTGTCATCAGACCCTCCAAAATGTCAGTTTTCACCCAGGAAAAGAGGGATATAGTCACTTTTGTTCTTTTTACAGTTTTTCAACACTATACTTCTGTTAATTTTTAGAATTTTTTTTTTTTTGAGACAGAGTTTCACTCTTGTTGCCCAGGCTGGAATACAATGGGGCTATCTCGGTTCACTGCAACCTCTGCCTCCCAGGTTCAGGTGATTCTCCTGCCTCAGCCTCCCAAGTAGCTGGGACTACAGGCATGCGCCACCATGCCTGGCTAATTCTTGTATTTTTAGTAGACATCTGGTTTCACCATGTTGGCTAGGCTGGTCTTGAACTCCGGACCTCAGGTGATCCACCCACTTCGGCCTCCCAAAGTGCTGGGATTACAGTCGTGAGCCACCACACCCGGCCAAGTTTTAGATTCTTTAAACAAAAATGTTAAAGGGAGATAAAAGACCCGTGGGCCTTGGCAGAACAGGCAGAGGGCCTAGTCTAGAAGTTGGCAGATGAAGTCTGCCTCTGCATGTACTAGCTGTGTGACCACGGCCAAGTCCCCTGCTGTCTCTGAGCCTTGTAATGCTGCACTGTAAAATGAGGATAATGGGAGGTCCCTGAATCTCTTGGGTGTTGTTATGGACTGCATGTGTGTCCCCCACCAAAATCATACGGTGAAGGTCGAACTCCCAATGTGATGGTACTTGGAGACAGGACCTTTAGGAGGTTGTTGGGTCATGAAGGTGGAGTCCCCATGAGGGATTACTGCCCTTATAACAACAGACACAAGGCCTGGTGCAGTGGCTCAAGCCTGTAATCCCAGCACTTTGGGAGGCCAAGGCGGGCAGATCACTTGAGGTCAGGAGTTTGAGGCCAGCCTTACCAACATGGTAAAACCTTGTCTCTACTAAAAATACAAAAATTAGCTGGTGTGGTGGCACATGCCTGTAATCCCAGCTACTCAGGAGGCTGAGGCATGAGAATCACTTCAACTGGGGAGGCGGAGGTTGCAGTGAGCTGAGATTGTGCCACTGTACTCCAGCCTAGGCAACAGAGCGAAACTGTGTCTCAAAAAAAATAAATAAAAGGCCAGGAACAGTGGCTCACGCCTGTAGTCCCAGCACTTTGGGGGGCCGAGGGGGGCAGATCATGAAGTAAGGAGTTCGAGACCAGCCTGGCCAAAATGGTGAAACTCTGTCTCTACTAAAAATACAAAAATTAGCTGGGCGTGGTGGTGTGCACCTGTAATCCAGCTACTCGGGAGGCTGAGGCAGAATTGCTTGATCCTGGAAGGCGGAGGTTTCAGTGAGTGGAAATCACGCCACTGAACTTCAGCCTGGACAACAGAGCAAGACTCTGTCTCAAAAAAAAAAAAAAAACCAGACATGAGGGAGGTGATGTCTCCCTGCCATGTGAAGAAACCAGAACGGAGGCCCTCATAAGCCCTTGCACACACTGGCACCCTGAGCTTGTACTTCCCAGCCTCCAGCACTATGTGAAATAAGCGTCCGTGGTGTAAATCATTTGCACCAGTGTCTGAGAGAGGCAGTGTGCTCCTTTCCTCTTGTCAGGGCTTGAGATGAGGGCACAAGGAAGCAAGAGAGAGAGAGGAGGATCAAAGAAGGAGAAGCAAGGGGGTTGTGAACTCTGCCTTCCTCATCACATCTTCCCTGCTGGAGAGCTTCAGAGAGGAGCCAAGGGCCCTTTCTAGACCTACACGGGACCCCAGAGGTCTCTGGCTCAGGTCACAGGCTCACAGTGAAGGAATGAAGTGTGGAAATGCCGCCTTTTCCCTTTTAACTTCACACCCATTTCTTCCACCTGGGGAAAACTTGAAGACCCATGGGAAAGAAACAGAAGTGAGAGGAAGGGCCACCCAGGGCACCACCTCCAGTGTAGGAGGGGTGGGTCCACAGGTGTGTGTGTTGGACCTGCCAACATTTAAAGAAATTTTGTAATTAGTTGTCAATATTTAATAGTGTGGAGATTTCACATAAAAGTGCAAATTTCCAGCTTCTCTTGATAAATCAGAAGATCTGATAGAAGGGGCCCGATGTCCCTCATGGAAATGGAGTGGAGTGGTGGCTGTCCTTTGAGGAGCCCACCTGGACCACCTCCTTTATTTATATTCTAGGAAGGATCTTCCGGGCTTCCAGTCTTGTGCCCCAGAGGTGGCTGAGTGTGAGTGCTGGAGTCAGGCTATCTAACATCAGATCACGGCTCTCATCAAAGCTGTGTGCTCCCCTCATTTAGCTTCCCTGTGCCTCAGGGAAATAATGACTTTCCCTGTGCCTCAGGAAAATGGACATTAAAATCCCCACCTCACAGGGTTATTTTGAAGATCAAATGACATCATGTGCATCCAGCACTCAGCATAGAGCCTGGTACAGGGGAAGTGCTGGTAAAGCCAGCTGCCCAGAGGCCTATCTCTGAGGGGCTGTGGCCAGGAGGAAGATAGATGTGCAATCATCATCCCAGGAACCAGGAGGACACTTACCTCCACCAGCTTGTCACCCACGATCTCTGAGGTCTGTTGATAGTTGGGGAAATTCACCACCAGCTTCCCACCCTCCATCTGCACAGTGGCCTGGAATGGAAGCACAACATTACGCCTGGGATGTTGCAAGTGATTGGCAACTATCTGGGGCTGGTGGCGCAGGCAGTAGGAAGAATTTACCAAGGCCAAGAGCAGTGGTTTATTCCTATAATCCCAGCACTTTGGGAGGCTGAGGCAGGCAGATCTTTAGAGGTCAGGCATTCGAGACCAGCCTGGCCAACATGGTGAAACCCCATCTCCACTAGAAATACAAAAATTAGCCAGGCTTGGTGACTCATGCCTATAATCCCAGCCACTTGAGAAGCTGAGGCACGAGAATCACTTGAACCCAGGAGGCAGAGGCTGCAGTGAGCCAAGATTGTGCCACTGTGCTCCAGCCTGGGCAACAGAGCAAGACTCCGTCTCAAAAAAAAAAAAAAAAAAAAAAATTTACCAAGACAGTTGTAGGTAAAGAAAGTCAGATTTCTTGTTTCCTATGATCCATATTAGAGGAAGTTAAAAAAAAAAAGATTAAAAAAAAAGGAAAGATTTCTTAGAGAAAGTATGAAAACACATTACAAGAGTGCACTGGGCAGGTCAGCAAGAGAGGAGCTGACTGCAAGGAGACAAAAGTCTTGCTGGGGAGTTTGTAGACTGTTGCTTATGCTGTGTGCTGAAGAAGGTTTTGTGCAGTATTGATAAAGCAAAGGTTGCAGTGAGATAACTTACATTTCTCTATCAGCTGAGGTGTTTGATGATAGCTAGACACAGGAAGATTGTGAGTTATTTGCACGGGGGTGCTATGTGTCCTGGACCACGAAGAAAGGCAGACTTACAGCTTATCTGCTCTCTCTTTTTGCTTTCCCCTGGTGCCACCAGCCTGACTCCTTTTCTATAATTAGAACTCCACATGGGTTACCAGAGACCTAATGATAGAGGCAAAAAGCTGAGGTTCAAATCCCTGGTCCCACCATGTTCTGGCTGCAGGGCCTTAGACACACTACTTGTCCTCCCTGAGCTTCAGTTTCTTTACTTCTGAAACAAAAGCAAATTACTGCATTTTTTCTTCTAGCATTCACTATGTGGCAGGCACTATGCTAGGTGCTTTCATGCGCTGTCTTGTTTAATCTTCACCACAGCTCTTGGAGCCAGAGACTGCATGTAGTCTCATTTTGCATACTAGAGATACAAGGCTCAGGGGAGTGAAATGACTTGCCCAAGGCCCTACAATTGCTGGAGGGAAATCATGGTTTCAAACCCAGCCAAGGCTAACTCCAGAGTCCAGCCTCTTTATCTCTGTGCTACACCGGGAGGCAGCATAAAAAAAGCACTTATGGCCCGTCATGGTGGCTCACACCTGTAATCCCAGCACTGTGGGAGGCTTAGGTGGGCAGATCACAGGGTCAGGAGTTCCAGGCCGGCCTGGCCAACATGGTGAAACCATGTCTCTACTAAAAATACAAAAATTAGCCAGGCATGGTGGCAGACACTGTAATCCCAACTACTCAGGAAGCTGAGGCAGGAGAATTGCTTGAACCCAGGAGGTGGAGGTTGCAGTGAGCCGAGATCACACCACTGCACTCCAGCCTGGGTGACAGAGTGAGACCCTGTCTTGGAAAAAAAAAAAGCGCTTTTGCTCTCTAGTGCCTGGTGTAAAGGCCTGCCCCTGCTGTGTGACTAAGGCAAGGGGATTTTTGTTTGGTTGGTTTGTTTCTTTGTTTTTGAGACAGTCTCACTCTGTCACTCAGGCTGGAGTACAGTGGCCTGATCTTGGCTCACTGCACCTCCGCCTCCTGGGTTCAAGCAACTCCCCTGCCTCAGCCTCCTGAGTAGCCAGGATTACAGGCATGCACCGCCATGCCCAGCTAATTTTTATATTTTTGGTAGAGACACTATTTCACCAGGTTGGCCAGGCCAATCTCAAACTCCTGGGCTCAAGCCATCTACCCAGCTCAGCCTCCCAAAGTGCTGGGATTACAGGCGTGAGCCACCGCACCTGGCCAGCAAGCTTTTTAATCCCACAAGTGTTTGGTTATATTAAGTTTTCAGCAAGCATTAGCTATTTTTCTTACTCTTTTAGTGCCCATTTTTGATTATTAAAAACCAGGAGCATTAAATTGCCACATAACACAAGCTCTTAATGCTGGAGGCCAAACTGGAGAAAGAAGCCTCAGCTTGGGAGCAGGGAGGCCGTGTTTGAGACGAAGTCGGATGGAGACCTGGGGAGGGAGGGGGACAGGGAGTGGCCTCTCACCTTGAACTTCTTGCCCCCCATTGTCTGTATCTCGCTTTCCTTGCCAACAGTGAACTTGTTGGTCATGGTGTGGCCCCCGGCGTAGTGCTGGGACCAAGTGAAGTCCTGCCCATCCTGCTGCACCTCCGTGACGATCTTGAAGTTGCGGGCCTTTTCGATTACATCACTGGAGATTCCTGGACCCGGGACAAGCAGAGTAGCCATATAAGAGTTGCTTTTAACCCTGTGATTTGGGGAAAGAGCTTTCCTGCCTGCCCCCACCCCCCTACCCTCTGTGCATGGTAGGCTAGCCTGCAGATAGAGAGCACAGTGCCTGAGACAGATAATACATTCTGTGAGCCACGTGGCTGGGGCAAGTCACTATCTCTCTGAGCCTCAGTGTGTTCATCCACAAGATGGGGATAATAAGGCCCATCCCAAAGAGCTGTTCCAAGAATTATATTCCATGTGAGTGTGTTGTGAAGCTCCTGGCACATAGTGGGTGCTCATCAATCATAAGCAAGATTCTGATAGTAATATAAACATGACGGAATCTTGCCAAGCTCACGAAGTTCTGGAATGAACAAGGCTTCCAAGATTGTATCTTCTGGCCAGGTGTGGTGGTTCATGTCTGTAATCCCAGCACCTTGGGAGGTCGCGGCAGGCAGATCGTTTGAGGTCAGGAGTTCGAGACCAGCCTGGCCAACATGGTGAAACCCTATCTCTACTAAAAATACAAAAAATCATACAGTCATGGTGGTGGGCACCTGTAATACCAGCTATTTGAGAGGCTGATGCAGGAAAATCACTTGAACCTGGGAGGCAGAGGTTGCAGTGAGCTAGGATCATGCAGTGCAGTCCAGCCTGGACAAAAGAGCTGGACTCTGTCCCCCTCTAAAAAAAAGAAAAAAAAAGATTGTGTCTTCTAATACTTCGATTTTACAGATAAGGAAGTGAATACCCACAATGGGAAAGGGACTTTCCAGTATTTCCTTGAAAGGTCTTGAGTTCATGGCAGAATCAGGTCTAGAACTGAGGTGGGTTCACTTCCCCTTCCACAACATGAGATTGTTAGAGGTGAAGCCAGGTCATTGCTCCTTCAGGGCCACTGCCCATACATGACTCAGAAGGGCTATCAAATCTTCAAGGCCACAGGGCACAAGGACCCAGGTTTCAGGGCTCCTCTGACCCAGCTGGCCGGAAAGATGTGGCCACCGAGACGGAGGGCCCAGGTCTCCTGGAGCTGTCCTCTGAACCTTGAGAGTTATACTGCCTGAGACTTTTAAATAGTGAGATACTGAGATTTCCACAGGATTGTCAGATCCACTGTCTCACAGTTCCTCACAGCAGACCAGTGCTACAAGTCAAGCAGTGAGAGAAGGAAGGAAATCATTGGTCTCTCTGCCCACAGTGTCTAGCACAGTGAGAGGTCTGTGTTTGCTGAATGACTGTATGAAGAAGTGACTTGTCAAACCTGGTCTCCGTGATAACCCTTTGGTTTCCTCTCCTAGGATGTGGTGACACCACTCATCATAGGCTCCTGGGTGCCAATGGCCTCTGCCACTGACTTTGGCAAGTCACACTGAGTCTCCATTGGTAACATAGAGATAGCGTTGCATATAGCTGGTGTTCAATAAATGTTTGACGGGCAGGGCACAGTGGCTCACGCCTGTAATCCCAGCACTTTGGAAGGCCGAGGCGAGCAGATCACCTGAGGTTAAGAGTTCCAGACCAGACTGGCCAACAGGGTAAAACCCTGTCTCTACTTAAAAATACAAAAAATTAGCCAGGCGTGGTGGCATGTGCCTGTAAATCCAGCAACTCAGGAGACTGAGAGAGGAGAATCACTGGAATCCAGGAGGCGGAGGTTGCAGTGAACCGAGATTGCGCCACTGCACTCCAGCCTGGGAGACAGAGTGAGACTCTATCTCAAAAATAAATTAAGAAAAATAAAAATAAATGTTTGACCAAATAAACATCAAATCTCTACTTCATCAGCCAAGTCCCTACTTTACCAATTAACTAGCTGTTTGACTTTGGACTAGTTACTCAATTCTCTGAGCCTCAAGTTTTCCGTCAGTAAAGTGGAGATACTAATAAATTCTGTATGTGTTTTAAAGTCAAAGAATGTCTAGGTTGGGCGTGGTGGCTCACACCTGTAATCCCAGCACTTTGGAAGGCTGAAGCGGGTTGGATAACCTGAAGTCAGGAGTTCAAGACCAGCCTGGCCAACATGGTGAAACCTCGTCTTTCCAAAAAACAAAAAAATTAGCCCGGTGTGGTGGTGCACACCTGTAATCCCAGCTACTCAGAAGGCTGAGGCAGGAGAATCACTTGAACCTGGGAGGCGTGGTTGCAGTGAGCCAAGATCACGCCACTGCATTCCAGCCTGGGCAATAAGAGCGTAACTCCATCTCAAATAAATAAATAAAGTCAAAGAGTGTCTTTTAGTTCTTATTATCCTCAGAGCCTAGGAGAAAGCAATTATTCAACAAATGTGTGAATGAATAAGTGAATGCATGAATGAAGTCCTGTCCCATTCTACCTTAGGGGTTTGGGTTCCTGGCACAGAGCTGGCTGTGACAAACCAGCCCCGAGGAAGGCATACTCAGGAGCTCACTCACCCAGCAGCTTCATGAACTCATCGTAATTCTTCTCACTCTCTATCTCGAACTTGCCAGTGAAAGCCATGCTGCTAGGAGGCTGGAGGCCAGAGAGCAGAGGGCTGAGGAGAACGGGTGGTGCTGAGGGGCGTGCTGTCCCAGTTTATAAACTCTCCCAGTTGCTGAGGTTCAGCCCCTAAATCACCCCACTTCTTCTCCCTCCTGCCCTGAAAAGGAAGCTCTTGCTATTTTATGATGTGGGCAAGACCTGGAGGGGCAGAGCCCTGAGGTTATTCACCCTTGGGAAGTGCTGGCTGTGATCCCATTGCCATTGCCAGCAAGGCCGGGGTGAGGATGGCCACGGGTTTGAGGAGTCATCACCTCTCTGCCCATCTCTCCCTCCATTCCTGCATGCCCTGCCCTCCATCTATGCTCTCACCATCTCTCGTCACTCATGCACTCCCTCACTCTGCAGCCAAAGCATGTGAGCACTTGCTGCTTGCAGGGCCAGCACTGAAGAAACACGAACGAAGGACACACACACCTCTGTGTCAAAGACACAAAGACAAAGAGCCTTTTGGTTTAGTCCAGAGACAAGCACACACCTGCAGAGAGTTCTTGTGTAAGCAGGATGCAATGCACCCCAGGAGAAAAGCAGATGGCTGGACTGGGCATGGGGCAGGAGCAATGGTGTCCAGCAGGGGGCTGGTGCATGTTTGGGGAGGAGGTGGCATTTGGCATTGTCTCGGAGGACCAATAGGACTTGGATGTGTAGAGAAGCAGGAGGGTTGGAGGAGATTGAGAACAAAGGGAGACGATATTCTAGGATGAGGGAACAGTGAGATGAAGATGGAAAGAGCCACAGTGGAAGGAAACAATGAGTTTGGCTGGAGCAAATTACACTTGAAGGAGAACAGATGCCCCAAAGGGTGCAAATAATGCAACCAGAGTAAAGCAGCAACCCATGGACCCAGGGAGCGCACCTGGAGGAGAAGGTGCCAGGTACCTTGAAAACACCTGTGCGTCAGGCACTGGGCTGGGAGTTGAATGAATTTTATTTTGTTCAAGTCTCAGAGCTGAAAGGGGTTAGGGGTTCAGACTCTTGACTTCCAGTTCCTGCTCTCTCTCCCAGTACCACTTCACATGCAGGAACTCCATCTCCTCAGTGATTGCTCCCGCCTACCTATCTTATGAGATCGCCCTCTGCACTGGGTAAAATTGACAGTGCAAAGTATAAAACACTCTGCAAAGGCTCTCGTGATTATTATTGTTATTAGAGATGGAGTTTTGCTCTTGTTGCCCAGGCTGGAGTGCAATGGCACGATCTTGGCTCACTGCAACCTCCACCTCCTGGGTTTAAGCAATTCTCCTGCCTCAGCCTCCTGAGTAGCTGGGATTACAGGCATGCGCCACCATGCCCAGCTAATTTTGTATTTTTCGTAGAGACGGGGTTTCTCCATGTTGGTCAGGCTGTTCTCAAATTCCCCACCTCAAGTGATCCTTCTGTCTCAGCCTCTCAAAGTGCTGGGATTACAGGTGTGAGCCACTGCACCTGGCTGATTATTATTATTAATTCAGGAAATCTCTGCACATCTATTTCCTTTTCCAAGGCCTGCTCTTCATGAATCTCCTTTCATTTCTATCCAAAGCTAAATTCAATACTGACTTCCAGACATGGGACTAAGGGATCTCTGAACTGATGAAAAACCAACTTTGCCACATTTTACCAGGCTTTAATCTCCAATCTTGGAATTGAAATTCCAGTCTTGGAATTTCAGCCAGGACTCTTCTTTTAGACAGACAGACAGACACACAGACAAACACAGACACAGACACAGACACACACACACACACACACACACACACACATCATGGATGTTTCTGATAAGTTATCTATATAAACATTTCAAATAATTCAGAGCAAGTAACAGTCCTATCAGAGGTGACCTGTGATAATAGTTTGGTATCTCTCCTTCTATGCTTTTTCTTTTTTTCTTTCTGAGACAGGGTCTCTCTTTGCTGCCCAGACTGGAGTGCAATGGGTGATCTCAGCTCACTGCAGCTTCAACTTCCCAGGCTCAAGTGATTCTCCCACCTCAGCCTCCCGGACAGCCGGGACTACAAGTGCATGCCACCATGCCGGACTTTTTCTGGGGGGCGGGGGCCAGAGTCGCCCTCTGTCGCCCAGACTAAAGTGTAGTGGTGCAATCTTGGCTCACTGCAACCTCCACCTCCTGGGTTCAAGCGATTCTCCTGCCCAGACTTCCTAGTAGCTGGGACTATAGGTGTGTGCCATCATGCTTGGCTAATTTTTGTATTTTTAGTAGAGACGAGGTTTCACCATGTTGGCCAGGCTGGTCTTGAACTACTGACCTCAGGCTACCTGCCTTGGCCTCCCAAAGTGCTGGGATTACAGGCATGAGTCACCGTACCTGGCCTGCCTAATTTTTGTATTTATTTTTTGTAGAGACAGGTTCTTGCTATGTTGCCCAGGTCAGTCTCAAACTCCTGGACTCAAGTGATCCTGCGGCCTCCCAAAGTGCTGGGATTACAAGCGTGAGCCACCACACCCAGTCCTTCCAGGTTTTTAAATGCACATATTTGCTTTCTTGTATAAATGAAACTATATAGTTCTGTTACCTCCTGTTTATGTAATGATATAGGCACATGTCTATATCATTACAAACAGGTATATATCCTGTTCAGTAGCTCCAGAGTATTCTATCGTATGTATGTCTCATAGCTTAAACTTAGCTATTGCTGGATTTTTAAGTTTTTTCCAATCTTTTCCTATTATAAATAACTGTGATATAAATATTCTTGTTCACAGCTTTCACTATACATGTCAGATTATTTAGTAAGATTACTTGCTAAGGATGAATTTCCAGACATGAAATTCCTGGAGCAAAGGGTTTTAGTATTTAAAATGTGTGTATCTACTACTTTACTGCCTTTCAGAAAAGCTGTAGCAGTTTACACTCCTGCCTAAAGCATGTGAGAATGTCCCCTCACTGATAATAATCATGATGAAATAACAATGACAAGAATAGCTCACATTTATTGGCTCTTTATTATGCATTTGGCACTCACCTGTTTTACATGAATGATCTCATTTAATCTTCAGAACAACTCTATGAAGTATATACTGTTATTGCCCCCATTGCGCCTAGGAGCAAACAGAGATTCAGTGAAGTATTAACCTTGAAAGTATACCTTGCCAAAGTCAGAGTCCCAGCGTATAGTTTATATTTACTCTTAAAATAGCTTTCATGGCTTTTAAGGACATTTCAAAAAATCCCTATAATCCCATAACCCTAACACAAGTAACTGCTTTCATTTATTTATATATCTGAGACAGAATCTCGCTCTATTGCCCAGGCAGTGGAACGATCCGACTCACTGAAACCTCCACCTCCCGGGTTCAAGTGATTCTCCTGCCTCAGCCTCCCAAGTAACTGAAATTACAGGCACATACCACCACGCCTGGCTAATTTTTCTGTTTTTAGTAGAGACAGGGTTTTGCCATATTGGCCAGGCTGGTTTTAAACGCCTGACCTCAGGTGATCCATTCACCTCAGCCTTCCAAAGCTGTGGGATTACAGGGGCGAGCCACCATGCCCGGCCTTATGTTTTCTGCTCTCTTCCCTCTTTCATTATTTCTCTCCTTCTCCCTCATCATTGTGTTCTTTCTTATCAACTATAACAGATATACAATAACCATACCCCACAATATTGCATTCTATTTTTCTTCACCCAGCAGTAGTTTGTAAACACAGTCCCATGTCTCTAAAAAGCTATTAGGTTTGGCCAGACATATAGCTCATATCTGTAATCCCAGCACTTTGCAAGGTTAAGGTGGTCAGATAACTTGAGGCCAGGAGTTCGAGATCATCCTGACCAACATGGTCCATTACCGCAATAAGGGAGATGTAAGTCGGCCATAAGGTCTTTAAAATGGGTATATCTAGTACTTTACTGCCTTTCATGAACTAGAGCCAATGAGTGAACTAGAAAGATTTAGGGGGTGGGGCACAGTGTCCTGGAGTCTTCTGGGGTCTCTAGTCTTGGAGGAAGTTCATGCCTTGTAAAACCGCTCCTCCTGCCTTGGCCTGCCTGGAATGACTGCTCACCTTTCATCAGTCTTTGAGTTCTAATTGTCCTTCTACCCCCACCTCCTCCAATGAGGCTTCTTTGATTACTCCAACCTATAGATATTGCCCCTTGCAAAAATCCCCACAGCCTGTACCTTCTCTTTGTAATGGATCAGTGGGGAAACCTAGGCTTTAGAGTCACTCAGCCTTTTCATGTATTAGCTCTGAGACTTCAGACACACCATTCATTATTCAACAAACATCACGTGAGCACCTATAGTTCACTGGGTTCTGGAAGTACCAAGTATCTGCCCTCAAGTCTCAAGTCTTTTTTTTTTTTTGTCTCACTCTGTCACCCAGGCTGGAGTACAGTGGTACAATCTCAGTTCACTGCAACCTCCGCCTCCCAGGTTCAAGCAACTAACCTGTCTCAGCCTCCCAAGTAGTTGGGATTACAGGCGCACACCACCACACTTGGCTAATTTTTGTATTTTCAGTAAATACGGGGTGTCACCACGTTGGCCAGGCTGGTCTTGAACTCCTGACCTCAAATGATCTACCTGCCTTGGCCTCCCAAATTGCTGAGATTACAGGCGTGAGCCACGGCACCTGGCCTGTCCTCAAGTCTTGTGAGAGACACAGTCTCATAAACAGGCAATTACAATGTGATGTGATCAAAGAAAGAAAGGCTGTAACATAAGGATATTTTTGGAACACAGAAATATTACCGGATCACTTCCCGAGTATCAGGGAAGGCTGATATAAGAAGACTTGACAAATAAGCCGAAGCCTTAACTTATTTATTATTGTTGTTGTTGTTATTATTATTATTATTATTAGGCAGTGTCTCACTCTGTTGCCCTGGCTGGAGTGCAGTGGCACAATCAGCCTCAGCCTCATAGGCTCAAGAGAACTTCCTGCCTCAGCCTACCTAGTGGCCGGGGCCTCAGGCATGCATCACCACGCGTCGTTAATTTTTTAGTTTTTAGTAGAGACGAGGCCTCACTATGTTGTCTCAAACTCCTGGACTCAAGCGATCCTCCTGCCTTGGCCTCCCAAAGTGCTGGGATTAACAGGTGTTGAGTCATCACCTGGCCTCATTCATTATTATAAGGGGAAAAAAATACCTATCTTCCAGAGTTGTAGTGAGATTAAATGAAAGTACATAGCAAAAGTGCTTAGTACAGGATCTAGCATTTCACAAGCAATCACTGAAGGATACTCATTGGCAATTTGTCCAGCCTACCTGCCTATTTTGAACTACTGTTTATATATTGCAGCATTGATGTAACCCTTCACAAAGTGAGTCTTTTATCTCCTCAGGCTGCATTTCATACTTCCTTCTGTAAGTGTGCCTGGTGGGCTCAGGGATAGTGTTGATTTTGTTTTATTTGTTCAGATCTGTCTGTGTGTGTGTTCATACACTGCTGGGGATATAGGAAGGGAGGCTTGTGAAAAATGAAAACCCCTGTGACCTGACTCCCCAAAATTCTGATTTGGTGGCTCTGAGGTGGGGCCCTAGAATCTGCATTTTTACCAACTCCCCAGTGATTGCAGTGCTCAGTGGCCTTGAGAAGCTCTAGGCCAGGGGATGTGGGCAAGAAGGACCAGGTGTCTTCTCCAGGCCCCTGCTGAACTCCCCTTCCCACTGACTTCCTCCTGCATGGCCAGAGCTGTGTTTTCCTTGGTTGCTACTTATCCAAGGTCAGTGTCCAAGGCAGGATGGGAGTGGTGGGGCTATGGGAAAAGATGACATTGGCACTCGGCTGCCTGACTCAGCCATGCTCCCACCCCTTCCCTAGAGTCCAGGTGTACATCTGAACCTCCACCCTCCATCCACCCACACCCGCCTCTTCCCCTCTTCTCCTGGGTTTTCCTATTTGTTCAGACCCTCATTAAGAACCTCCCAGGTGGGGTAAATGAACTCAAACTGTCTCCATATCACAGTGAAGTTTTATGGGGCAATAGAACCAATAGAACAACTATACCCCAATGGAGATAAAGAAGGGCCCAAGGCTAACTCCCCTGGTCACCCCAACTTTCCATCTGGACTCTGGCCCCTGTCTCAGCCAGCCACCATTATTCTCAGAGTAATGCCTGAAGAAGGGAGTGGGAATACAGGTTCTCAAGTCCATAGGTGGGGAGGAGGCCCGGGCACCCTCCTAATCTCTCCATCCCCGGGACCATACAGGCTTTGCATAGAGTAAGTGAGCTATCAGAGTTATCAATTCCTTAATTAAACTCCCCTTCCTCTTTCCTCAACCAAAATCTGAAATGCTAATTGGCACTGATCCCTAGAATGTCAGGGTTAAATGGGACCTCTGAGAGCAATACTTTCCCACCATGATACTTCTAGTTTCACTCTCAAGAATCAAAGGCCAGGAGTTTGAGACCAGTGTGGCCTAATAGTAAGACGCCTGTCTCGGCCAGGCATGGTGGCTCATGCCTGTAATCCCAGCACTTTGGGAGGCTGAGGTGGGCGGATCATCTGAGATCAGGAGTTTGAGACCAACCTGACCAACATGGTGAAACCCTGTCTCTACTAAAAATACAAAATTAGCCCGGCATGGTGGCACATGCCTGTAATCCCAGCTACTCAGGAGGCTGAGGCAGGAGAATCTCTTGAACCTGGGAGGTGGCGGTTGCAGTGAGCCGAGATTGTGCCATTGCACTCCAGCCTGGGTAACAAGAACGAAACTTTGTTTCAAAAAAAGAAAGAAAGAAAGTAAGAAAGAAAGAAAGACCCTGTCTCTAAAAAAATTAAAAAACAATTAGCCAGACATGGTGGCTTGCACCTGTAGTCCTAGCTACTGAGGAGGCTGACGTGGGAGGATCACTTGAGTCCAGGAGTTTGAGGCTGCAGTGAGCTATGATCATGCCACTACATTCCAGGCTGGGTAACAGAATGAGACCCCAACTTGTTAAAAAAAAAAAAAAAAGTTCGGGCACCATGACTCACGCCCATAATCCCAACACTTTGGAAGGCCGAGGCAGGCAGATCACCAAGTTCTACACCATCCTGGCCAACATGGCAAAACTCTGTCTCTAGTAAAAATACAAAAATTAGCCAGCCATAGTGGTAGGTGCCTGTAATCCCAGCTACTAGGAAGGCTGAGGCAGGAGAATTGCTTGCACTTGGGGGTCGGAGGTTGCAGTGAGCCAAGATCAAGCCATTGCACTCCAGCCTGGGAGACAGAGCAAGACTCCCTCTCAAAAAAACAAACAAACAAAAAAACAAAGGCTAAGATAAGAAATTCCAGTTGGCACTTTGTTTATCTACAATGAGAAATGAAAGAGATAGAGATTTTGGGCCCAGGCTGCCTAGGTTTGAAGCCCAGCTCTGTCACTCACTGGTTCTGTGGCCTTGGGCAAATTATTCATTTTTCTGTCTCAGTTTTCTCATCTGCAAAATATGGATAATAATAGTGCCTACCAGAGGGGAATGTTGCTAACATTAAATGAGTTAACCCAGGGGTGGTGGCTCTCACCTGCAATCCCAGTGACTCAGGAGGCAGAGGCCAGGAATTCCAGACCAGTTGGGGCAGCATAGCAAGACCTTGTCCCTAAAAAAACAAAAAAAAACAAAAAACAAAAAAAAACTTAGCTTGGCATGATGGCCTGTGTCTGTAGTCCCCCCGCTACTCAAGGGGCTGAAAGAAGGATCGTTTGAGCCCAGGAGTTCGAGGCTTCAGTGAGCTACGTTTGTGCCACTGCACTACAGCCTGGGTGACAGAGCAGGACTTGACTCTAAAATAAATAAATAGACCAGGCACAGAGGCTCCTGCCTATAATCCCTCCTCTTTGTAGCCGGGGGTGGGAGGATTGCCTGAGCCCAGGAGTTTGAGACCAGCCTGGGAAGCATAGGGAGACATCTCTACAAAAAATAAAATAAGATTAATCAACTGGGCATGGTGGTGTGTGCCTATAGTCCTGGCTAGTTGGGAGACTGAGGTGGGAGACTGTTTGAGCCTAGGAGTGGAAGGCTACAGTGAGCCACGATCACGCCACTCACTCCAGCTTGGGCAACAGAGAGACATTCCGTCCAAAAGTAATGATAATAAAATGAATAAATAAAATAAAATAAATCAATGAGTTAATTTTTATAAAGTACTTATTGCCGCACCTGGCTGAGGGTGTTCAGTGAGTGTTGGGGCAGGCTGGCCGTGCGGCTTCCACGCTGCTCTGACCAGTTCCCAGCTTTGCAGAGTTAACCATCTCCCTTATCTCCAAGTGTCACATATACTAGCGTTCAGCCCTCCTTCTTGTCTTTCCTCTGAGCACTCATTCCCTTGGTGATTTCATCCAGCCCCTAGCTTTAAATATCATCTTTTGCTGATAACTCTAATTCTTTTCCTCCATCTCAGACCTCTACTCTGGACTTAGTATATCCAACTACCTACCTAACAATGCCTTATGCCATTTCTAACTTACATCCAAAAGTCCTGCTCCACCTTCAACAAAACTTGCTCCCCCCATGGAGCATCTCAGTTGATGGGAAATACTGAGAGCCAAGATCTAACGTGCACCTGCAATGCGCCAAGTCCTGTGCTAAATGCTTTACATGAATTATCATCTTATCCTCCCAACCAGTCTTGTATGTCAGTCCTGATATCATCCCCATCATGTAGATGAGGAAACAGAGGCTCAGAAACAACATGCTCAGATGGTAAGTGAAGGAGGCAGTCTGACTACAGGTCCTGCACGCATGTCCTCTAACTAAACTCAATTTTATTAGATGTAGCCTCCAGAGGCAATCAGGGCCTTGGAGACTGATTGCTCCTCTGGTACTTAGTGAATGACCCCGAAGCACCAGACACCATGTTAAGCACTCAACACATGGCATCTCTCTTAATCCACACAACAAACTTCTGAAAGAGCTGTAATAATCCCTACTTATGGCCAGGCGAGGTGGCTCACACTTGTAATCCCAGCACTTTGGGAGGCCAAGGTGGTCAGATCACAAGATCAGGAGTTCAAGACCAGCCTGATCAATATGGTGAAACCCCATCTCTACTAAAAATACAGAAATTAGCCATGTGTGGTGGCATGCGCCTGTAGTCCCAGCTATTGGGAGGCTGAGGCAGGAGAATTGCTTGAACCCAGGAGGTGGAGGTTGCAGTGAGCCAAGATGGCACCACTGCACTCCAGCTTGCGTGACAGGGTGAGACTCCATCTCAAATAATAATAATAATAATCCCTACTTACAGAAAAGAAGGCCTAAGTTCAGAAAGGTTAGGTGACTTGTCCAAGCTTACACAACAAGTCATTGATTAAGTTTGGATAGAAATTCAGTTTTTTCTGACCAATAGTGGTACTTGTTACCACCATGGATCCTGCTGGCTCTCTGATAAAAAGCAGAATGCCAGTCTGTTAATTTACAATGAGGGCTGGCCAGGCACAGTGGCTCATGCCTGTAATCCCAGCATTTTGGGAGGCCGAGGCAAGTAGATCACCTGAGGTCAGGAGTTTGAGACCAGCCTGACCAATATGGTGAAACCCATCTCTAATAAAAATTAGCCAGGCGTGGTGGCATGCACCTGTAATCCCAGCTACTCAGGAGGCTGAGGCAGGAGAATTGCCTGAGCCCAGGAGACAGAGGTTGCAGTGAGCTGAGATTGCATTACTGCACTCCTGCCTGGGTGAGAGAGTGAGACTCTGTCTCAAAAAAATAAAATAAAATAAAAAATTGATGGCAGCGCACAGTGGCTCCCACCTATAATCCCAGCACTTTGGGAGGCTGAGGTGGGTGGATCACTAGGTCAGGAGTCTCAAAAAAAAAAAAAAAAGTGATGGTGGCCAGGCATGGTGGCTCACACTTGTAATCTCAACACTTTGGGAGGCCGAGGCAGGAGGATTGCTTGAGCCCAGGAGGTTGAGGTTGCAATGAGCCATGATTTTGCCACTGTACTCCAGCTTGGGTGACAGATCAAGACCCTGTCTAAAAAAAAAAGAAGGGCATGAGGAATTAGAACTGGGATGTGGGGATGGTGGGAGTGCTGCAGGAGACTTGATAAGAAGGTAAAGGTTATTTCAAACCAGCTGCTGTTGTAAGGAAGGTAGTGGGATTCACCCAACGAAGAGAGGAAAGAACCAGTGTGTATCCCAAAGCCCTGCTGAGGGAGGGTCATGAACTTCAGGTCGTGTTACCCCCACCCGCATTGTGCCATCTCTTCTGGCTGCAGCTGTAAGTTCTGCAGATGGGAGGTAGAAGGACAAATGCTCTCTTGTGTGTAAGGATGGGGCCTGGGAAGCTAATGTGGCAGAAGGATATTGAGGGTCCTGGCAGAGGAGGGATACATCTATGGGCTGGATAGGAAGTAGGTGAGACTGAGTAGGGGATGAAGTGAGAAAAAGTGATGAGCTGCAAAGCTGGAAGCTTCATTCAACAGGGTGAGACAATTTTCTCTTCTGCTATGTAGCTCCATCTCCTAACACATAGCCTGGTGCCAGTAAGTACATAGTAAATGAGTAAAGTGATGAATAATTTTTTCTTTCTTTTTTTTGAGATAGAGTCTTGCTCTGTCACCCAGACTGAAGTGCAGTGGCACGATCTCGGCTCACTGAACCTCCGCCTCCTGGGTTCAAGCACTTTTCTTGCCTCAGCCTCCCGAGTAGCTGGGATTACAGGTGCACACTACCACACTAGGTTAATTTTTTGTATTTTTTTTTAGTAGAGACGGGGTTTCACTGTGTTGCCCAGGCTGGTCTTGAACTCCCGAGCTCAGGTAATCCACCCACCTCGGCCTCCCAAAGTGCTGGGATTACAGGCATGAGCCATTGTGCCTGGCCCTTTTTTTTTTTCCTTTTTTTTGAGAAGAAATTTTGCTCTTTTTGCCCAGGCTGCAGTATAATGGCATGATCTCGGCTCGCTGCAACCTCCGCCTCCCAGTTTGAGTGATTCTCCTGCCTCAGCCTCCTGAGTAGTTAGGATTATAGGTACCCACTACCACATCCGGCTATTTTTGTGTCTTTAACAGAGATGGAGTCTCACCATGTTGGTCAGGTTGGTCTCGAACTCTTGACCTCAGGTGATCTCCACTTCGGCCTCCCAAAGTGCTGGAATTACAAGGCATGAGCCACCAAGCCCCGCCCGCCATCACTTTTAATGACCATATCGTAATCCACTGTACAGACGTATCACAACTTACTCAGCCATTCTCCCTTTGTTGGACAGTTAGGTTAGAAAAAGAAAATTGTGTACATCAATAGGAAACACCACAACATGGGGAAAATAAAAACAAAAACATTATTCAATACCAGGTGTTAGCATGAACACTATTATGTGAGGCAAGTGGGATAGAGCTGAAGATCCACCGGATGGTCATGGGTCATAAACTAGTAGAGGATAGTGACCTCTGAGATGGTGACCTGGGACAAGCTGGGAAGTTCTGCAGGGCAGTCACCTCACTGGGAACAGTTTTTGCTAGACAAGGAAAACCTTTATTTTCTGCTTCTGTTCTGTGTCTCTACCTGTTCCACTCCCCACTTTTGAGCTGAACTGAAGGAATTTCTTTTCTTTTCTTTTTTTAATAGAGGCAGGGTCTCCCTACATTGCCCATGCCGATCTTGAACTCCTGGGCTTAAGTGATCCTGCCTCAGCCTCCCAAAGTGTTGGGATTACAGGCATAAGACACCAGGCCTGGCCAGGTGATGAAATTTCTGACTGTTGTAGACAAGTCCTTTGAGTCACAAGTCATGAAATCCATTTGAGGCCAGGCATGGTGGCTCATGCCAGCCACACTGGTCGCCAAGACAGGAGGATCACTTGAGCCCAGAAGTTCGAGACCAACATGGGCAACATAGGGAGATCCTGTCTCTACAAAATTAAAAAAAAAAAAAAATCCATTTGAGGCCAGGTGTGATGACATACACCTGTAATCCCTGCACTTTGGGAGACTTGAGGCAGGAGAACTGCTGGAGGCCAACAGTGCAAGACTAGCCTGAGCAATATGGCAAGACCCTGTCTCTACAAAAAAATTTTTTTAATTAACCAGGCATGGTGGCATGTGCCTGTAGTCCCAGCTCATAGGGAGGCTGAGGCAGGAGGATCACTTGAGCCTAGGAGTTCAAAGCTACAGTGAGTTATGATTACACTACTGCACTTCAGCCTGGGTGACAGAAAAAGACCCTGTAATAAAAATTATTTAAAAAAAAAGAAGGCCGGGCGCGGTGGCTCAAGCCTGTAATCCCAGCACGTTGGGAGGCCGAGGCGGGTGGATCACGAGGTCAAGAGATCGAGACCATCTTGGTCAACATGGTGAAACCCCGTCTCTACTAATACAAAAAATTAGCTGGGCATGGTGGCGCGTGCCTGTAATCCCAGCTACTCAGGAGGCTGAGGCAGGAGAATTGCCTGAACCCAGGAGGCGGAGATTGCGGTGAGCCGAGATCGCGCCATTGCGCTCCAGCCTGAGTATCAAGAGCGAAACTCCGTCTCAAAAAAAAAAAAAAAAAAAAAAAGAAGAAGAAGAAGAAAAGAAAAAAGCAAAACCTACTTGAGCTAGCTTAGGTTTGAAAAAAGGTGATTTATAAAGTTGAACCATCAGCATATGTAACTGCTGATATTTGACCTTTTTGACCTATAAAAACAACAATTTCAGATGGTTCAACCCAATATTCTGAGAATGCAGGAGGATCTCAAGGAGCCCAGGGATAGGAAATGAAGTCTAGGTTCATGAGGAACTAGAACCAGAATCTGAAAAACATCAGGAACCCTTCCCTCCCTTCTTCTACTGCACCCCTTTCCTTTCTGTGTCTGTTTCATTGTCTGCACGTCTCCTTTCGGGCTCACCCATGTGCACGCAGACAATACAGCTTTCAGAACCCAAATCAGAAGAGAAATAATCTGATGGGCCTATCCTCAGTCAAGTGGGCATCTCTGGTCCAATCAACTCTTGGCAGGAGAGAAAAAGTGTGCCTACTCCAACATCTACAGGTGTGACCTAGGGCGGTGGTGGAGAAGAAGGAAGAAGATTGGGAGGCAGGTATAACAACATCCAAGCAACCTCCCTACCAAAGCGGCCATGACGCTTGAAAGATACTGCTTCAGAAGAAAGTCAGATGGCAAAAGGTCATCCAGCTCCCATGCAATCATTCATTGCCCCCTCTCCTGCCCCTGGCTAACCGTGATTAATTCCTGTGGCAGCCGCAGGAATCATTCCTAATGAATTTCTAATGAACTCATTTGGTGTTAATGCGATGTGTAATTCCACAGGACACTCATTGTAATTTAGCCTTATTAAGTCTCTAGTTATTGGGAACTACCATTGCTCTAAGCTCATAAGCGGGAGAAAAGTAATTATGCAGAGCAAGCAGTTAAATTATGAAGAGGACTGGACATTCTCAGAAGGCCGGGACGTGGCTGCTCCTGTTTTCTCCTTGGGGTGCGCTGCTCTACAAAGGTGAGCAGGCTGCGCAGGTCCTCAAGCTGAGGCAAGAATGCCCACCTTGACTTCCGTTCTGCAATGTTAGATCTGTGCAGGCTGCCCCTGTGTTCTGGGATTTTTAAGAGTCAACCAAAGGTGGCCCTGTCCCCAAATGATCCATCCCACTTGCCTGCTGCTTGGGGGAATTTCCACCATAGGGATAGATTCCTTCACATTTGAAGTGCTGTTCCAGGTTGAAAGGTAACTATACCACAGTTCACAAAGCAGTCACTGATAGGTTATCTCATCTGATTATCACAGCTTCCCAATTATTGTCATTAAACTCCTTTGACAGATGAGATTAAAGTGCACAGAAGTGAAGCCACTCGGTTCCCAAGGTCATCACTGGGTGCCAGGACTAGGAACAGAGCCCGTATCTCCTGGTAACAGGGTGAATTCTCTTTCCAGCATACCTGTAATTTATTGCCTGCTGTGTTTTTCATATGTGACTCATGCTTCCACCTAGAGCATATGTTTCTGAGGTCAAAGCCCTTTCTATGATCTGCTTTACCTGTTTGACTTGCCTTGGTACAGAGGATGGAGCTGCAAGGCTCCCTCGGTTAGATCAGGTCAGGTCTCCTGAACATACCAGGAGGATTCTACCATGAACGGGCTGATGGTGTATCTCCTTTTCCCACTTCTTCCTGAAAGTTTCTTATAGTCCATTTTATACTTCTGATTAAAACGTATGTCTTACTTTGCTCTCTGTTGATACAGTTGAATACCTGAGACTGGGTAATTTATAAAGAAAAAGGCTGGACACAGTGCCTCATGCCTATAATCCCAGCACTTTGAGAGGCCAAGGCAGGGGGATTGCTTGAGGCCAGGAGTTTAAACCAGCCTAGGCAACACAGTGAGACCCCATCTCTAAAAATAAAATAAAAGAGAAAAAGAAAGAAAACTATTTATTGTAGTTTTGAAGACTGCGAAGTCCAAGCTCTAGGGGCATGTCTGGTGAGGGTCTCCTTGCTGGTGGGGACTCTGTAGAATACCAAGACAGCACAGAGCATCACAGCAAGGGGAGCTCACTGAGAGCCAAACTGACTTTATTTGTTTGTTTGTTTTAATTTTTTGAGACAGGGTCTCATTTTATCACCCAGGCTGGAGTACGATCACAGTTTACTGAACCCTCAACCTCCCAGGCTCAAATGATCCTCCTGCCTCAATCCCCCAAGTAGCTAGAACTATAGATGTGGGCCACCACACCCGGCTAATTTTTGTATTTTTTGTGGAAAGAGGTTTCACCATATTGCCCAGGCTGGTCTTAAACTCCTGGGCTCAAGTGAGCCGACTGCCTTGGGGTCCCAAGGCGCTGGGATTATAGGCATGAGCCACCGCACCAGATCTTTATTTCTGAGACAGAGTCTTGCTCTGTTTTCTAGATTGGAGTGTAGTGGTGCAAAGATGGCTCACTGCAGCCTCAGCCTCTCAAGTAGCTGGGACAACAGGTGTAAGCTACCACACTTGACTAATTTTTATGTTGCCCAGGCTTGTCTTGCATGCCTGACCTCAAGCAATGCTCCGACTTCGACCTCCCAAAGTTCTGAGATTAAAGACCTAAGCCTTGGTGCCCAGCTCCCACTCTTGTGATAACTAGTCCACTCTTATGATAATGAATTAGTCCATTAATTTATTGGTGGATTAATTTATTAATGAGGGCAGAGGCTTCGTGATCCAGTCCCCTTTTGCTATTGTTACACTGGGTATTAAGCTTCAACATGAGATCAGAGGGAACAAACATTCAAACTACTGCAATGTAGATTCAACTTTTTTTTTTTTTAAGAGCATCTAGCCACGCGTGGTGGCTCACGCCTGTAATCTCAGCACTTTGGAAGGCCGAGGCGGGCAGTTCATGAGGTCAGGAGTTGGAGACCAGCCTGGTCAATACAGTGAAACCCTGTCTCTACTAAAAATACAAAACTTAGCCGGGCGTGGTGGCACTTGCCTGTAATTCCAGCTACTCAGGAGGCTGAGGCAGGAGAATTGCTTGAATCTGGGAGGCGGAGGGTGCAGTGAGCCAAGATTGTGCCACTGCACTCCAACTGGGAGACAGAGCAAGACTCTGTCTAAAAAAGAAAAAGAGAGCATCTTGTTCTGTCACCCAGGCTGGAGTGCAGTGGCGTGATTTTAGCTCACAACAGCCTCAAACTCCTGGGCTCAAGTGATCCTCCCACCTCAGCCTCCCAAGTAGCTAGGAGTAAAGGCATGCACCACCTTGCCTGGCTAATTTTTTTTTTTTTTTGTAGACAAAGAAACTAGTTATATTGCCCTCAATGGCCTTAAATTTCTGGCTTCAAGCAGTCCTCTTGCCTTAGCCTTTCAAAGTGCTCAGATTATAGGCGTGAGCCATTGAGACCAGTCTTTTTTTTTTATTTGTTTTTTTCTGTGTGAGACCAGTCTTAAACTTAAAAAAAATTTTGAAATCATTTTCTTCTTATGATAAAAGTAACACATGCTTTTTACATAAAATTCAGAATAACGCAGAAAAGTCTAAAGAACATAAAGATGACCTACAATCCCATCACTCACATATAACTATTGTTTAACAGTTGGTGTGTATTTACTTCCAGACTTTATTATATGCACAAATAAATATACATGCAAACATTTTATCCAAAATGGGAACATACCATATGTAATGTTTTGGAAATAGCTTTTTATTAAACTTGGAAACATGACATTTTTGAAAGATGAATTTACATTGTTGAATAATAAATAAAACTAATTTAACAAGAATATCCTTGGTAACTCCTCTCTGTAATAAAAAAAAAACAAAAGAAGGGTAATTTAGAGAATAAAACCCAAATAACTCCATACAAAAGTCAGAAAGAAAATCTGGCTATTGCTACCTTGTCTCCTAAAATACCTTGGTTATCAATTTGATTTGGGTGTTTGGCATGAAGAAGCTGATGGATGGAAGATGAAGGCCTGAGAGCAAAGTCACGTGACCCTGGGAGTCAGGATGAACGGACTGGGCCATGGGAGTTTAGAGGTTAATCTAGGTTCGCGATGTGCCCCTTGCCTATTGCCCTGCCTCATCTTCTGTTATAGCCTAGGTTTCTGCTGCAAACTCATTTCCACTGGAATCCCCTCAACTCACTGTGCTGTTTTGCATTTCCTTGCCTTTGCACCTTTCCTTCCATCTAGAATGCCAAGCAGCATCAATGGGAAAAAATTGACCTTTATGCAATGCCTAACTCAATTATTTGCCTATGAGGAAAACAAAAAGACCTCCTTAAAGGGCAAAGTATGTTTTTTGTCTATATGGAAGGAGCTCCTGGGGCAGGTGGGAGTAAGGTTTTTTCTCCTTTGAAGGTGGAAACACCCTAATCACCGCTTGCTTTGGGGCTGTGTCTAGTATCCATGACTCTAGGACTGCTGTGCATGTCCAAGCCACCCTGGACCTGACCTCCTTCCTCCTGGGTGGTGTTCTGGTCTGTAAGTCCCTCTCCTAACTCTTTCCTGAACTTTCTTCAGTCCCGGGTGCTCATAGCCAAGCAGCCCTCAGAGCTGTGGGTATGCATCTTGTGGTTGTTTAGATGTGGGTAGGAAGAAATCATGTCACCATCGATGTCACCAGTATATGTGCCTCTCTGTAGAAATGCATCCTGCCCATGTGCTTGTATGTCTGTGGTACTATACATAGAATTGCATGCATGTGTGAGACATGATGTATATGTGTCCTTCTATCTGTGTACCTGGGAGGATATATACTTTCCTCTGTGTATAGTAAGTGTGAATCAGTGTGTATACATATAGAATATTATGTGCTTTTTTTTTTTTTGAGACAGAGTCTCACTCTGTCACCCAGGCTGGAGTACAATAGTGCAATCTCGGCTCACTGCAACCTCCGCCTCCTGGGTTCAGGAAATTCTCCTGCCTCGGCCTCCCAAATAGCTGGGACTACAGGCACCTGCCACCATGCCCAACTTTTTTTTTTTTTTTTTTTTTTTTTGGTATTTTTTTTTTTTTTTTTTTTTTTTTTTTGAGACGGAGTTTCGCTCTTGATACCCAGGCTGGAGCGCAATGGCGCGATCTCGGCTCACCGCAATCTCCGCCTCCTGGGTTCAGGCAATTCTCCTGCCTCAGCCTCCTGAGTAGCTGGGATTACAGGCACGCGCCACCATGCCCAGCTAATTTTTTGTATTAGTAGAGACGGGGTTTCACCATGTTGACCAGGATGGTCTCGATCTCTTGACCTCGTGATCCACCCGCCTCGGCCTCCCAAAGTGCTGGGATTATAGGCGTGAGCCACCGCGCCCGGCAGAAGACTCAGTCTTTATCATAACTCTGCCAAAACCACAGTGCTGGCAGTGGGAGACGGGACAACCACATTATTTTTTTAATTCTCTGAGACACTTTCAGATTTGAGCTTTTCTATCTGAGGCACCACTGGCCCCCCAAAAGCCAGTGGAAAACCTTAGCTGTTATGCCCCCTTTCTTTCCAACACCAAGCCCATCCCTGCCCATGGAGCTGAAGACCTACCCCTGGAGCTGGAGCTGCAGGAAGCCTGAGCCCAAGGCTGCTAGCAGGGTGAGGCTTCCTACCTCAGGTGGGCCCTGAGCCCTTGGCTTCTCCTTCCCTCTCCAAGCAGTGTGCTTGCCGGTAAAGAAAATAGGATGCAGGGGATGAGGGAGAGCAGGGGAGGAAAGACATGGGCTGAGCACGTTCACACACCACTCATCGTGTGGCCCCTGTGGAATTTCACTCCATCTCCATAGTGAGCTTTTTTCTTAAATGTATTATTTATTTTCATTTTTATCTTTATTTTATTAGAGATGAGGATCTCGCTCTATTGCCCAGGCTGGAGTGCAGTGGCAGGATCATAGTTCACTGCAGCCTCCAACTCCTGGGTTCAAGCAATACTTCCACCTCCCAAATAGCTGAGACTGCAAGACTTCAGCAAGGACCTTGTGGGGCTTTTTTTTTTTTTTTTTTCCTTTTGAGACAGAGTCTTACTCTGTTGCCCAGGCTGGAGTGCAGTAGCACAATCTTGGCTCACTGCAACCTCTGCCTCCCAGGTTCAAGAGATTCTCCTGCCTCAGCCTCCTAAGTAGCTGGTATTACAGGTGCCCACCACCACAACTGGCTAATTTTTTTTTTTTTTTTTTTTTTGTATTTTTAGTAGAGATGGGCTTCACCACGTTGGCCAGGCTGGTTTCAAATTCTTGGCCTCAAGTAATCCATCCGCCCGCCTCGGCCTCCCAAAGTGCTGGGATTACAGGCATGAGCCACCATGCCTGGCCTTAAAGTCCTTATTTTTTCAAGATTTATATTGAAGTATTTACAGATGAAATATAATGTCTGATTTGATTCAAAATAATTGGGTGGAGCTGGGTACAGTGGTTTACACCTGTAATCCCAGTTACTTGGGTAGCTGAGGCAGAAGGATTGCTTGAGCCCAGGAGTTTGAGACCACTCTGGGCAACATAGCAAGACCTTGTCTCAAAGAAAAAAAAATGGGGTGAGCATTGCTAAATAAAATTTTTGAGAGGTCATTGTTTTGTACTGAACTTCTGGGCTAGGCCCTAATAGATCAGACCAAACCTGGGGTTTGGAGTCACTCAAAATGGAGTCACTCATTCTGAGGGGCCACATAATCAAACTAAACTTAGAAATGGGCCAGTTTTCCGGACGGGCACGGTGGCTCACGCCTATAATCCCAGCACTTTGGGAGGCCAAGGCGGGTGGATCACGAGGTCAAGAAATGGGCCAGTTTTCCAAAAAAATGGAAGGTTCACAGCAGCTAACTAAAATGGCCAGTCAACCTGAAACAGCATGATAAGGAGGTCTCCTGGGCTTTAACCCTACAAGGAGTGTAACTCTGAAATAACCAATCTGCTTTTCGTTACCTGTTTCTGCTTTCTTCAACATTTTTCTGCCTATGAAGCCTGGCTTCTGGCCAGGCATGGTGGCTCATACCTGTAATCCCAGCACTTTGGGAGGCCAAGGTGGGCAGATCACCTGAGGTCAGGACCAGCCTAGCCAACATGGTAAAACTCTGTCTCTACTAATAATATAAAAATTAGCCAGGCATGATGGCACATGCCTGTAATCTCAGTACTTTGGGAGACTGAGGCAGGCAAATCATGAGATCAGGAGTTCAAGACCAGCCTGACCAATATGGTGAAACCCCATCTCTACTAAAAATACAAAAATTAGCCAAGTGTGGTGACGCACAGCTGTAATCCCAGCTACTCAGGAGGCTGAGGCAGGAGAATCGTTTGAATCTGGGAGGCAGAGGTTGCAGTGAGCTGAGATCACAGACTACTCCAAAACAAAAAACAGCCCAACTTCTCTGCTCAGCTCATTGGAGCACTTTTCTGTTTTGTACATGGGATGCTGCCCAATTCATGAATTGCTAAGAAAAGTCCATTAGAGTTTTGAAACTCAATTTGTTGACATTTTGCTTTTTGACATGGTCAAGTGGGGAAGTGGGTGGGATAGGGTGAGGTAGGATTGGCCATATTGATCAGTATGGAGCTGGACGATGGGTACATGGGGTATTCTCTCTATGTTTGTATGTGTTTGAGTTTCTTCATGAGAAAGGAAACAGCCCCTCCCCTCCCCTTCCCTCTTTCTCTAAAAAAAAAAAAAAAGAAAAAAAAAAGAATTAAATGGAAATAAAGAAGTCACTTTCTCAGAAAAGCCTTTCTGGCCCTCCAGGCTAGGTCAGGCCCCTTTTCTATGCTGCCATGCCACTTCTCCTTCATGGCACTTAGATGAATGATAATGACATTACTGAGGATTGTGTCTCCTCCATATCTGCCTCCCCCATAGACAGCAGAAACTAGAGGCTGCTTAAATTTTTGTTTCCACCCAAGAGCACATTGGTGAATGAATCAGTGAATGGCTGGGTGCAGTGGCTCATACCTATCATCCCAGCACTTTGGGAGGTAGAGGTGGGCGGAGCTCCTGAGCCCAAGAGTTTGAGACCAGTTTGGGCAACTTTGTGAAACCTCATCTCTACAAAAAACACAAAAATTAGCTGGGAACGGTGGTGCACACCTGTAGTCCCAGCTACTCAGGAGGCTGAGGTGGAAGGATCACTTGAGCCTGGAAGGTGGAGGCTGCAGTGAGCTTTGATCACATCACTGCACTCCAGCCTGAGTGACCAAGACCCTGTCTCAAAAATAAATAAATAAATAAATAAATAAGCAAATTAATTAATGAGTTCAGAGAAAGGTCACTGTAGGCTGGAGAAAACAGGAGAGGTAGCTTCCTGAAGAAAGAGAGGAGGGGGACGGAAAAGAGAAAGAAAGAAGAAGGGTGAGAAATGAGAAGGGGAGAGGGAATCCCACTTAGATCCTCCTCCAACTCTGATTTTATTTTATTATTTTGTTACTTAATTTTATTTTATTGTATTGTATTTGGCTACCATTCCTGTTTTAAAAAATGTTTAAATCATTTTTTCTTTTTCTTTTTTTTTGAGATAGTGTCTAGTGCCAGGCTGGAGTGTAGTGGCATCATCTCAGCTCACTGCAACTTCCAGCTCCCTGGTTCAAGGGATTCTCCTGTCTCAACCTCCCGAGTAGCTGGAATTACAGGCATGCACCACCATATTCAGCTAATTTTTGTATTTTTACTAGAGACAGGATTTCACCATGTTGACCAGGATGGTCTCAATCTCCTGACCTCGTGATCTGCCCACTTCAGCCTCCCAAAATGCTGGGATTACAGGCATGAGACACCACAGCTGGATAACTTTTGTATTTTTAGTAGAGACAGGGTTTCACCATGTTGGTCAGGCTGGTCTCAAACTCCTGACCTTGTGATCTGCCCGCCTCCCAGATTGTTGGGATTACAGGCATGAGCCACAGCACCTGGCCCTGCCCCATTTCTTGTAGGATGGCCTGTCTCTCCTTAGCAGTCCTTTCAGGAGGTTTCGTTGCTCCGGGCTGGTGCTGGGATTCAGGTTAGGATGTGAGCTCCCTGATGGGCGGAGATCCCACTGGGACAGGTCTGTGTCCTTCCCCCGCCGGACACTGGGGCTCCCCAAAGGACAGGCTTCAATGCGGGTTTGCTGATGGAGACCAAGGAGAGGGGCGGGGAATGAAGATAGCAGGGGCAGATGCCAGGTAGGGAGAGAGTGAGACAGGAACGGCAAGAGAGAGGGGAAGAGGGAGACCTCAGTAGGAGACTGTCGAGCCCCGCCTGCCGGCCCCAGGCTGCCACGGAGCTGGGATGCCGCGACCTGGAGCGCCCTCTGGTGGCCGACTTGGCCCGGCCCCGGGTGGCGCAGGAGAGGCTGAGCACAGGGGACCAGGTGCTGCCCCACTCCCCACCGCCATTACCTCTAGGGGTGGGTGAACCTGCCACTACCCTAAGCGTTCATCCAGCTTAGTAACAGCAACAATGAGACTGTCACAAAGACAGTCCCAGAGAGACAGCCGAAAGGAAGAAAAGGGCTTCGAAGCCATGACAAGTCTTAAGTTATTAGCATCACAGAGAAAGGTGAACAAGTTCCCCCCAAGGTGTTCTCCCCACTGTGACCTGGGACATCCTTTCATTTGTCTCAAATGACTTCTTTCCAGCTTTACGGGGCTACCTGGGTCAGCACCTGCAGCGCCACCACCACCACCATCATCATCACTGTCTTCATTACCTCTGGGCTGGACTTGCCTGTGAGCTCCCTGGAGCCAGAGGTGCAAAGTCTGCAATGAGACACAGAGCCAGCACGCTGGGAGGGGCTCTGGAGACCATCTCATCATTCTTTCATTTGTCTCTTCAATCCATTTTATTAACCCCTCACTGTGTGCCAGACACATGGGCCCTGGAAAAACAGAAGAGACAAGTGAGGTCCCTGCCCTCCAGGAATTAAGATAATGTGTGGGGTCAAAAGCGCTGCAAAGAACAGCAGGATGATGGGCCAGTATTTGAGGAGGTCATTTTCAGATGGGGTGGACAGAGAAGGCGTGCCTGAGAAAGGAATCTTTGTGGACACCTTAATACTTAGGACATGGGGCTGAGAAGAGCAGGCAGAGGAATTTCAGGTAAATTGCACAGTTGGTAAAAAGCTAGGGGGATGATGCAGGCAATCTTAGCATATTGAAGGAATAGAATGAAGGATAGTGTGGTAGGAGCTTGGTGATGAGTGAAAAAAGGGGCCTGGGTGTTAAACGTGTGCTCTGAATGAAGAGATCCCCTTAACAGGCTTTGTGTGAGCAACATGACTGTTTATTCACCTGGGTGCAGGTGCTGAGTCGGAAAACAGTGTCAGCGCAGGGTGGTAGGACAGAAGTTAGTTTTATAGGTTTGGAGTAGGCAGTGAAAAGTTACAGAAGTTATAGTTCAAGGCGGTTTTTGCAAGCTGGGAGGGGGTCGTAGGGTCTGGAGTCACTAGGTTGACCGAGGTCGGTTACAGAGTCCAACTGCCTTATCAATTGAGGTGGGAATGAGGAACAATAGAAGACTGCCTCAAGTTAATTAGGCTCTGCAGGGTTTGATCTTTCTTCCTCTTTTCATGGTCTTCCAGTTACTTCAGATTTTCCAAGTCCGGGAGGCCATCCAGAGGTGTACGTGCGGGTCACGGGGGTCGCCATGGCTTGACTTAGGGTTCAAAGAACCAGCCAGTTCAAAGAACCTTGCACTGGGGACCATGAACACTTGAAGCCTGTGGCTAGGAATCTGGCTTTGATTTTGAGGGCTGAGGGGACCATTACAGGGCTTTAGGCATGGGGATGGCATGATCCAATTTGCACTTTTTGGGTCATTTCATCTGCTTCCTGGAAAGCACATGATAGGAAGCGGGAGCGTGGAAGCAGGGAGACTAGGGAGGTGGTAACTGCAGAAACAAAGAGGTGTGGCTGATGGGGAGGGCAGGAATCTGACCCTGCTGGATTTTAGAGGCACAGAAGGCAAACCTGCTGTGGTGTTGTCTGGAGGGGACAGGGAGAACAAAGGCTGGGTGCCTCCCTCTTCCTCCTTTACCCCCTTCCTAAATGGCCTAAACCATCTCCCTCAGGCCACTAAGGGGGGGGGGCGGCGAAGGACCCCAGACTATGCTGCCAGAGGTCCCCAGGTCACGAAGGCTTTATCTTGGGTCTGTGCAGAAACTAGGGACCTGGGGCCAGAGGTATTTTCAGCCTTCTAGCTCTCTCCTTCCATGTCTGCAATCTCTCTCCCCACCCTCTCTTCCCCCGTCTTCTCTCCCTCTCCCTTCTCTCTCCAGCTCCTTCCCCCTCCTGCTCCTCTCTCTCTCTCTCTCTCTCTCTCTCACACACACACACACACACACACACACACACACACACACACACACACACACGAAGCAGCCTTATCAGGAGGAAGCCTCCAGCAGAGACAAGCGGTCTCCAGGGACAGAGCTGAGGAGCTGACTGAGGAGTTTCCGGAGCACGGGGAGGCTGACTTCCCTGCTTTCCACATTCCTTCCAGCTCCCACTGTCTCACCTTCTCGCTTCCTGCAGCATTTCTCTCCAGACCCATGGTTCTCAATGGAGGAGACTTTGTCTTCCTGGGACATTTGGCAATATCTGGAAACGTTGTTGGCTGTCTTAACTGAGGAGGGGGCGGGGCTGGCAGGGAGTGGGTAGAGACCAGGGATGCACAGGAAAGCCCCCATGCCAAAGAACGATCGGGGCCAACAGTGCTGCTGCTGAGAGCCCCCGCAGGCTCTGCCAGCAGAGCTGAAAGGGACTGTCCTCTTCCTGTGGTCCCACTGTCACCACAGTGGCCACACTGTCCCTGCACTATCCCGATTGGTCTTCTCAGGCACACTGTGAGGTACACAGTATTATTCACTCAAGGTCACGCAGGCAGTCAGAGGCAGAGCTGGGATTCAGACTGTAAGCCTGTGGTTTAACTGGACTCTCTCTACTGAAGGGGTTTTCACAGGCTGTGTCACTGTCATTAGCAATGGCACACATTGTCTCAAGTGAAGTCTTACGTAAATCCAATGTGTGAAAGAGATAATGCAGAGCTGCCTAGGGTGAAGCAGTGTGGGAGGGTAAGAACCCCCTAGGCCCGCCCATCCCTACCCTCTCTATGGAGCCTCCAAAGCCATCTGTCCAGCCTGGCAGGGCCCCTGCAGAGGGCTGCACAGTTGTGCACTGCAAAACTCTAGGGAAGGCCACTCCCGTGGGCTTCTCTGTGGGGCTCGTTGAGGTAAGGCAGAGCTTCTTTAGGGAAGGATGGCAAATGAGATTTCTCCCATTGCAGACATGTGTTGCTTAGCAGACAAGGTGTCACGGTAGCTTAATAAGGTCTGGGCCGGGCTCGGTAGCTCACGCCTGTAATCCCAGCACTTTGGGAGGCTGAGGCGGGCCGATCACAAGGTCAAGAGATCGAGACCATCCTGGCCAACATGGTGAAAACCCGTCTCTACTAAAAATACAAAAAAATTAGCTGGGCGTGGTGGCTCGCACCTGTAGTCCCAGCTTCTAGGGAGGCTGAGGCAGGAGAATTGCTTGAATCTGGGAGGTGGAGGTTGCAGTGAGCCAAGATCACACCACTGCACTCCAGCCTGGTGACAGAGAGACTCCGTCTCAAAAAAAAAAAAAAAAAATTAAGGTCTGGAGCAGAAAAGCGGGATGGGAGTGGCTGTGAGTGGTCAGCATCTGCCTTCCCATTCCTAAGATATGGAAAATAGAAAATTGAATAGGACTAGTAGATATCTTGACACTCCCCACCCCTTGCAACTTAGCAGTGACTCAAAAATGAAGCTGCCAACCCTCGTTCCGAAAAACCTTACAAGACCTGAGGCTCCTATATACGCTATTCCCCCAGGAAAGCCTCCCCAACCCTAGAGCCTCTCTCCCCAGAGCCCCATCAGGTTTCCTGTTTGAGGCCTCCTATTGTTCATCTTTACCTAACATTAACCCAGATTCATGTTTGGGCAGAGGGGCTGTAGTTGAGGTTTTCGCCGCGCTCTCAATCCTCTTGGGAAAGGTTTGGGCTAGAACTGGCAGAGTGGGTCAGATAGGGGATGTCCCTCCCCAGGCCTCACCGTGAAGTGAGACCCTTCCCCACTGAGTGTCAGAGCTGCCCCGAGGCATCATCAAGCCACCTGGCATCTTGGTGGTTTGACCGTGAGGACCGGTGGAGACCCCGTAAAAGAAGACTGGGAGCACTGTCTGCTCTCTCTGCATGGGCTTCTCCAGCTGCCCTGCACTTGGCTATCTTCCAGCCTGGAATAAATCCTTCTGGCCCATGTCCCCTCCGTCTGGACCCAGCTACAGAGTGACGCCGCTGATGCCAGAACTGACCCTTCTGTTCCAACAGGGAGTGGTGCCCTTGGGTCCCAAGCGGGCTGCAGGCCTCCCTGAAGTGAATATTCAGCAAAGTGGAAGACAGCACACGGAAAGCATGCAGCAGCTCCCTCTGGGGAAGAGAAAGAGGGAACCTCATTGCTCTATACCTTGTGGACTTATTGCAGTATAAACCCTCATGGACCTAAGAAAAATAATAATAAAGTAAAAATTAGCCAGTTGTGCTGGTTCACGCCTGTAATCCTAGCACTTTAGGAGGCTGAAGCAAGCTTAGGAGTTCCAGACCCTGTCTCTACCAAAAATTATCCAGGTAGGGTGGCACGTGACTGTAGACCCAGCTATTTGAGAGGCTGAGATGGGGAGAATCGCTTAAGCCTGGGAAGTTGTGGCTGCAGTGAGCTGTGACCGTGCTACTGCACTTCAGCCTGGGGGACAGAGCACGTCCCTGTCTCAAAAAAAGAGAGAGAGGGAAGTTTGAGGCTTGGCAGTAGAACCTCTGAATGAGGAGGTTTCCAGGCCAGCAGTGAATACACTGAGAATGGACTATGACCATGTGGAGGGGCTCTTGTTCTCAACCCCTTGTGCTGGCCTCAGAAAGGAAATTAAGTTCCTTTTTTTTTTTTCTAAGACAGAGTCTCACTCTGTTGCCCAGCCTGGAGTGTGATGGCCTGATCTCAGCTCACTGCAACCTCCACTTCCCAGGTTCAAGCGATTCTCCTGCCTCAGCCTCCCAAGTAGCTGGGACTACAGGGGCCCACGACCAAGCCTGGCTAACATTTGCATTTTTAGTAGGGATAGGGTTTCACCATGTTGGCCAGACTGGTCTCGAACTCCTGACCTCAAGTGATCCACCTGCCTCAGCCTCCCAAAGTGCTGGGATTACAGGCATGAGCCACCACGCCTAGCCAGGAAGGAGATTCAATTCTGCCTTCCCAGGAAATCTTCTGTCTGTGTATTTGTTCATTCAGACAACAAATATTCCTTGAGCTCCTGCTATGTACTGAGCACCACGCAGGGTGCTAGTCAAGGCCCTGCTTTCCAGGAACAAATAGACCAATGGGGTGGGCAGGGAGTGGGGAATATGGAGGTACAGGCAGGGAAACTGGCCACCAGAGCAGTGGTCAGCATCAGGACTGAGATCTAAAGGGACTGCCATCAAGGTGAGACATCAGGGGTCAGGAAAGGCCTGGAGGAAAGGAGGTGAAAACTGGAGTGAAAGAATGAATAAGAAGCCTGGGAGCGTTGGAGTGCAGTGGAGGGGGGTTCCCACACACAGAGGGAGTCCCTGGTGAGAGGCCCAGCTCTGCCAAAGAAAAGGAATGGGGATTTCTTTCTTTTTTTTCTTTCTCTTTTCTTTTTTTTTTTTTTTTGTGACAGAGTCTGGCTCTGTCGTCACCCAGGCTGAAGTGCAGTGGCACGATCTTAGTTCACTGCAACCTCTGCCTCCACCTCCCGGGTTCAAGCAATTCTCATGTCTCAGCCTCTCGAGTATCTGGGACTACAGGTGCGTACCACCACGCCCAGAGAATTTTTTGTATTTTTCAGTAGAGACAGGGTTTCACTGTGTTAGCCAGGATGGTCTCCATCTCCTGACCTCGTGGTCTGCCTACCTCAGCCTCCCAAAGTGCTGGGATTACAGGCATGAGCCACCGCACCTGGCCTTTTCTCTTTCTTTTTCCTTTTTGAAGACAGGGTCTTGCTCCATTGCCCAGGCTGGAGTGCAGTGGTGCAATCACAGCTCACTGCAGCCTCAACCTCCCAGGCTCAAGCAATCCTCCTGCCTCAGCTTCCCAAGTAGTTGGGATTCCAGGTGTGAGCCACCATGCCTGGCTTATTTTTTATTTTTTGTAGAGACGGGGTCTCACTATGTTGCTCAGGCTGGTCTCAAGCTCCTGACTTCAAGTGATCCTCCCACCTCAGCCTCCCAAAGCACTGGGATTACAGGCATGAGCATCCAAGCCCAGCGTGGGATTTCTTATAGGATTCAGGAGCCACACTGGCATTATTTTCAGCTACCCTCTGACCCCAGACGGCTTTTCAGTAGAACCTGGGCACACGCACCTTGCCTGGCTTTACTGCGCATGCACATCTCTCTGCCCGGTGGGCCAGTGAGCTCCTCAGCTGGGACTGAGCCTATGTCTCTGAGGCTGCCCTGCCGTCTGGCTCAGTGCCAGAGGCATAGTAGGGCCCAATGTGTATTGGATGATTCTGTTGCAAGTTCATGATCTCCAGTAGAAAGGGGATCCAGGCCTAATGGGCCATTAATTCATCAGACATATGTTGAGCACTTATTATATGCCAGACATGGGCTAAGCCTGGGGACTGAGTGGAGAATGAACACACAAGATTTCTGCAGGAATGGAGCTAACCTTGCACCAGGGAAGACACAGTGTGTGCAGAAAAATGTCAGATAGGGATGACGGCTCAAATAGGAGAAAACAGGGTGAGGGATAAGAAGACTGCTGAGGCCAGGCATGGTGGTATGAGCCTGTAAATCTCAGCCACTTGGAAGGCTGAAGAAGGAGGACTGCTTGAACCCAAGAGTTCAAGACTAGCCTCAGCAACATAGCAAGACCCTATCTCTAAAAAGTTTAATTTAGAAAACAAGGACCAGGACAGGTGCAGTGGCTCACGCCTGTAATCCCAGCACTTTGGGAGGCCAAGGCAGGTGGATCATGAGGTCTGGAGTTAAAGACCAGCCTGACCAACATGATGAAACCCCGTCTCTACTAAAAATACAAAAATTAATCAAGCATGGTGGCGGGCACCTATAATCCCGCTACTCAAGAGGATGAGGCAGGAGAATTACTTGAACCTGGGAGGCAGAGGTTGCAGTGAGCCAAGATCATGCCACTGCACTCCAGCCTAGGCAACAAATCATGATTCCATCTCAAAAAAAAGGGGGTGGGGCTGGGCACGGTGGCTCACACCTGTAATCCCAACACTTTGGGAGGCTGAGGCGGGTGGATCATGAGGTCAGGAGTTCGAGACCAGCCTGACCAATATGGTGAAACCCCGTCTCTACTAAAAATACAAAAATTAGCTGTGTGTGATGGCACCTGCCTGTAATCCCAGCTACTCAGGAGGATGTGACAGGAGAATCCCTTTTTTTTTTTTTTTTTTTTTTTTTTTTGAGATGGAGTTTCGCTCTTGTTACCCAGGCTGGAGTGCAATGGCGCGATCTCGGCTCACCGCAACCTCCGCCTCCTGGGTTCAGGCAATTCTCCTGCCTCAGCCTCCTGAGTAGCTGGGATTACAGGCACGCACCACCATGCCCAGCTAATTTTTTTGTATTTTTAGTAGAGACGGGGTTTCACCATGTTGACCAGGATGGTCTCGATCTCTTGACCTCGTGATCCACACACCTCGGCCTCCCAAAGTGCTGGGATTACAGGCTTGAGCCACCGCGCCCGGCATTTTTCATTTTCATTTTTTTTTTTTTTTTTTGAGATGGAGTTTCGCTCTTGTTACCCAGGCTGGAGTGCAATGGCACGATCTCGGCTCACCGCAACCTCCGCCTCCTGGGTTCAGGCAATTCTCCTGCCTCAGCCTCCTCTGTAGCTGGGATTACAAGCACGCACCACCGTGCCCAGCTAATTTTTTGTATTTTTAGTAGAGACGGGGTTTCACCATGTTGACCAGGATGGTCTCGATCTCTTGACCTCGTGATCCACCTGCCTCGGCCTCCCAAAGTGCTGGGATTACAGGCGTGAGCCACTGCGCCCGGCCTGAGAATCACTTGAACTCGGGAGGCGGAGGTTGCCGTGAGCCAGGATTGTGCCACTGCACTCCAGCCTGGGCTACAGAGCATGACTCTGTCTCAAAAAACAAAAAAAGAAAAAGAAAAAGAGGACCAGTGGGGGCTGCCAGGGAAGGCTGGCTGGGGAGACGTCACTGGGGCCTTTATCCTTGTGAAGGCTGGCAGGAAAGTCCAAGGAGTCACGTGAGGGAAAGGAGACATGGCTCCCTGGCAAGTTAAAGAAATAGAAAGTGCTTTGAGAGGTCAAGGCAGGAGGACTGTTTGAGCCCAGGAGTTGAAGACCAGGCTCGGCAATATAGTGAGACCCCATCTCAAATTTTAAAAAATTTTTTAATAAAGAAAAAGAGAAACAGAAAGAATGCCATTGAAGCTGAAGCAAAAGGAATGAGGGGAGAGGGGAAAACAGTAGAGAGATGAGCAGGGGCTAGTTAGCACAGAGTCCTGTGGTTTGGGGTTTTTGTTTTGTTTTGTTTTGTTTTTTGAGACGGAGTTTCACTCTTGTTGCCCAGGCTGGAGTGCAATGGCTCAATCTTGGCTCACTGCAATCACCTCCCGGGTTCCAGCAATTTTCTTGCGTCAGCCTCCCAAGTAGCTGGGATTAGAGGTGCCCGCCACCACGCCTGGCTAATTTTTTGTATTTTTAGTAGAGATAGGGCTTCACCATGTTGGCTAGGCTGGTCGCAGACTCCTGCCTCAGGTGATCCAGTGACCTCAGCCTCCCGAAGTGCTGGGATTACAGGTGTGAGCCACCGTGCCTGGCCAGGTTTGGGGTTTTATTTCAAGTAAACTAGGAAATCTTCCAAGGTTCTAGGCAGGGATGTGGCATGATCTGATTTGCCTCTGCTTCCTGGGTTCAAGCTGTTCTCCTCCCTCAGCCTCCCAAGTAGCTGGAATTACAGGCATGTGCCACCACGCTCGGCTAATTTTTGTGTTTTTACTAGAGACGGGATTTCTCCATGTTGGTCAGGCTGGTCTCGAGCTCTGGACCTCAAGTGATCTGCCTGCCTCAGACTCCCAAAGGTCTGGGATTACAGGCATGAACCACTGTGCCTGGTCTTGATTTGCATTTTTAAAAGACCACAATAACTTTCAAAGCATGCTATGGTTTCCCTGTAGCCCCAAAACAGATTCAGGATATATTTTCAGGGATGAATCAAAACCACTTGCCAGTATACTAGACATGGGTTATGGGAAGGGAGGAGTCCTCAAAGCCTCCTAGACTTAGGGTCTGTGCAGCTGGTTACTCTGAAGCTATTCTCAGTAGAAAGAGCTCAGTTTTGGGGTCAAACAGTTCTAGGTTTCAATTCTCACTTAATATCACGCCTCAGTTTTCTCTTCTGTAAAACTGAGATACAGGCCGGGCGCGGTGGCCACTGCACTCCAGTCTGGGTGACAGAGTGAGACCCTGTCTCAAAAAAAAAAAAAAAAAAAAAAAAAAAAAAGCTGGACGTGGTGGTGGGCGTCTGTAATCCCAGCTACTTGGGAGGCTGAGGCAGGAGAATCACTTGAACCTGGGAGACAGAGGTTGCAGTGAGCTGAGATTGCACCATTGCACTCCAGCCTAGGCAACAACAGCGAAACTCTGTCTCAAATAAATAAAATACGATTTCTTGACCGGTGAGAATCCAAATGTCAGCTGCTATAAACAAAGCTTCATGGAAACACATCATGCCCATTCGTTTACGTCTTACCCACGGCTGCCTTGGCTACAGTGACGGAGTTGAATAGCTGTGACAGAGCATGTGGCCTGCAAAGCCCAAAGTATTTACTCCCTGACCCTTTACAGGAAAAGGGTGATTCCAGTGTGTACTCTGGATGTAAATAGGAAGGAAGGAAGGAAAATAAGCAAAGAAGTAAAAGTGTGCAGAGCCCTGCTGTAAATCACAGCAGCAGGGCAACATTCTCACTGGAGGAGGCAGACTGGAAAAACATCACCCAGATAACCCAGGGTCCACCCGAAGGCGATGGGGGAGGGACGAGTTCCAAATCCAGAGAAGGAAGGGCATTGCAGGGAACCGCTCCAACCCGGAGGGACCTTGGAGAAATGAGTCTAGCCCCTCTTTTTAGATGAGAAAAATCTGAGGCCCAGAGACAGGAGGCAATCTGCCCAAGGCCACCCAGCCAGGTCCCGGCACTGCCTCCCTCTCTGCGGGAAGAAGCCGGCCAAAGCCGAGGGTCCCAAGGGTGACACCTCGGGGCCTGAGACCTCCTCCCTTCAACGGGGCCCCGGAGGGTTGGTGCAGGCCAGGCGCTGCGCGGCGGCCGCCTCTCCCAGCGGGAAAGAGGAGGCGCCTCCGATTGGCCTCCCTGCAGTTCCCGCTCCCAGCTCTGCGCCGCAAGCAGCTTTGCCTTTGGAGCCAAGGGCCCCCACCCAGACCCAAGTCCCTTTCCCGCTCCCCACCCCCCGCCGCCGAGTTCCAAGGCGGGACCGCGCTCAGCCAGCCGGCTACCTGGCCTGGGGATTTGCTAATGCTTTTTTCTTTTCTTTTTTTGACAAAGCGCAGAAGACACACCCGGTTTCCTAGAGCTAGGAAGCAGCATTTGATCGCGTGTGGCTGGAGAAACTCGAGCTTCTAGCTGATAAGGAATCGGGAGGAGAGGCCGGGAGGGCATTCCTGGGGTGCTTGGCTCCAGCCACCCCACCTCCACCAGGGCTTCCCGCCCCGTTGGAATCCTAGCTCGGCCCCTGCCTGCTTTTCTCCCTGGTGAATTGGGAGGGCTGCCCCAGAGAAATGCAGAAGATTCCCTCTCTTGTAGCCTGGAGAAATAAAAATAATTACAGGCCGGGCAATTCCAGCACTTTGGGAGGCCGAGACAGGCGAATCACCTGAGGTTGGGAGTTCGAGACCAGCCTGGCCAACATGGAGAAACCCCGTCTCTACTAAAAATACAAAATTAGCTGGGCATGGTGGTACATGCCTGTAATCCCAGCTACGCAGGAGACTGAGGCAGGAGAATTGCTTGAACCTGAGAGGCGGAGGTTGTGGTGAGCCGAGATCATGCCATTGCACTCCAGCCTGGGCAACAAGAGTGAAACTCCATCTCAAAAAAAAAAAAAAAAAAAAGCAAATTTTTTAAGGGCGCAGCTCAGAACAGGTGCTGGAGAGGAACTGTTGGTGGAAAGGGTAGACCCTTCAGCCCACAGGCCCAAGCTTCCCACAGTGCCCAGCTTCCATCACCTGCACCCTTGTTCCCCCAAGTCAGGGCACCACTCCTGATCTGACTCGAGTTTTCTGTTTCCCAAGTTTCCCCACCCTTTCATGACGCCCCCAGCCCTCACTCTGTGCAGTTGGTTCCTCAAGCGTTAAGTACTGGAGTCTCCCCTCTTCCCCGTACAGTCCCTTCACCTACTTGCTGGCTCCCTTCCCTCCGGGCTGTGCCCCTCTTCTAGTGCCTTCAAGGTAAGCTGTTTTGCAGTTGCTGCTGTTGTTGGAGACAGGGTCTTGCTGTCATCCAGGCTGGAGTGCAGTAAAGCAATGTTAGCTCCCTACAGGCTCTACCCAGCCTCCTGGGCTCAAGCCAGCCTCCAGCCTCTTTCTCCCGAGTAGCTGGGACTACAGGCCGGTGCCACCACGGGAGCCAAGGGAAGCTGTTTTCAATTTTCTCACACCCTATAGCTCAAGGCCAGGGAGGTCAGGTCACCTGAGGGAAAAGACCCCTCTTTCCTGTCTCTTGTCTCAAAGGAGGAGGAAGTAAAAGTTGAAACATAGCAGGCATGAGGTCAGTGGCAGGTTGGCTGACCTGGAGGTTAAAGATTAAACCCCCCACCCTTAATCACACTCCTGTCTATAGATCGCAGGCATAATATGGAGAAACGCCCTGCATTGTTCTCGCTCAATCTTGCTCAAGCCCCCACCTGGTCATGTACCCCACACCTACTTCATCTATCACAACCCTTTCACAGGTATTTTCTAGAATTGTGCAGCCTTTAAAAGGGCTAGGATTGGCTGGACATGGTGGCTCACGCCTGTAATCCAAGCACTTTGGAGGCCAAGGCAGGCGGATCACCTGAGGTCGGGAGTTCAAGACCAGCCTGACCAACACGGTGAAACCCCATCTTTAAAAAATTAATTAATTAATTAATTAATTATTTAAAAAAAGGGGCTAGTATTGTCTCAGTCGGGAAGCTCGATTCTTGAGACGCAAGTCTGCCAATGTTCCCGGCCGAATAAAGCCACTTCCTTCTTTAAATCTGGTGTCTGGGAGGTTTCCCATGCGGCTTGCCCTGCTACAACTCTCTTGCAATCCATTTTTTTTTTCACTCTATCACTCAGGTTAGAGTGCAGTGGTTCACTGCAACCCCCAGCCCCCCAACGCCCGACCCTGTGACTTAGCTCCCACCTCAGCCTCCTAAGTAGCTGGCTCCCAAGTAGTGGCACCACCATGCCCATCTAAGCTTTTATATTTTTGGTAGAAACAGGATCTCACCATGTTGCCCAGACTGGTCTCAAACTCCTGAGCTCAAGTGATCCACCCTCCTCGGCCTCCCAAAGTGCTGGGATTACAGGCATGAGCCACCACACCCAGCTCTTCCTCCCTTCTTCCAAACACATTACCGCCTGTGGGTTTATTACATCAATCTTTCTTTCCTGCCCACAACTCCTCTTGTTCCTCTCTCTTGCCAGCTTCTTGGAGGCGGCCCTCACTGGTCAGAGGTGGCTCACAGCTGTCTTCGTCTTTATTCCTGTCACCACCACTTCAGCCTCCACCTGGAGGACTTGGCCGCATTTCTTAGCCCCTGCAGTCAATTGTGCCCTCCACCCACCTCAGCCATCCTTCCACGGTCATATCCCTGACTCCCATCCTAGCATCACACCTCCTCTGAAATCCCAAGGTCAGCGGTTCTCTTTGACCAGCACTTCTTCCTCCTGCCATTCATTTGCTCCTTCCTCCAGCATGTCTTTGACTTCATCTGGGCCCTGAATCCACTATCCTTCATCCCCCTCCCTTCCAGCCGAGTCTGTCCCCAGATAGTTCCCCTACCCAGACTCATCCAGTAGTATTAGTTTTGTATTACTTCCTCTTGCTTAAAAGGCTTTCTTGCAAAGCTTTTGTTCTTTCACAAAAATGTCCTGGTTTTCCTCCTGCCTCACTGTCTGCTGCTTCTCAGTCTCCTTCACAGGTTCCTCCTCTACTTGGCAAGAAAATATAATGTGCTCCCCCAGGTGTGGTCATGGAACTGCTTCTCTTCCTTGTTAATGCTCTTCTCCTAGGCGATTCCGTCCCATGCTGAGACATTTAAGAGCATATATAGGCCAGGCGCGGTGGCTCAAGCCTGTAATCCCAGCACTTTGGGAGGCTGAGGCGGGCAGATCACGAGGTCAGGAGTTCAAGACCAACCTGGCCAATACAGCAAAACCCTGTCTCTACAAAAAATACAAAAATTAGCCAGGCATGATAGCAGGCACTTGTAATCTCAGCTACTTGGGAAGCTGAGGCAAATCGCTTGAACCCAGGAGGCAGAGGTTGCAGTGAGCTGAAATTATGCCATTGCACTCCAGCCTGGGTGACAAGAGTAAGACTCCGTCTCAAAAAAAAAAGAAAAAAAAAAAGAGTACATATAGGCCAGGCATGGTGGCTCACGCCTGTAATTCCAGCACTTTGGGTGGCCGAGGTGGGCATAGCACCTGAGGTCAAGAGTTCAAGACCATCCTGACCAACATGGAGAAATCCCATCTCTACTAAAAATACAAAAATTAGCCAGGTGTAGTAGCAGGCACCTGTAATCCCAGCTACTTGAGGGGCTAAGGCAGAAAAACACTTTAACCCAGGGGGCAGAAATTGCAGTAAGCTGAGATCACGCAATTGCACTCCAGCCTGGGCAACAAGAGTGAAACTTTGTCTCAAAAAAAAAACCGAAAAAAAACCCATGGAGCTGAATAACTCCTATCAAGTACATAATACTTGAGAATGATAATAAAGGACTATGTTAGTGATTTATATATTTACTATACTATATTTTTTATCATATTTTATTTATTTATATTTTTTATCTTTATTTATTTTCTGAGACCAAGTCTAACTCTGTTGCCCAGGCTGGAGTGGAATGGCACGTTCTTGGCTCACTAAAACCTCCGCCTCTTGGGTTCAAGCAATTCTCCTGCCTCAGACTCCCGAGTAGCTGAGATTACAGGTGCCTGCCATCATGTCTGGCTAATTTTTATGTTTTTAGTAGAGACAGGGTTTCACCATGTTGGCCAAGCTGGTCTTGAACTCCTGACATCAAGTGATCCACCCGCCTCAGCCTCCTAAAGTGCTGAAATTACAGGTGTGAGCCACCGTGCCCGGACCTTATCATTATTTTAGAGTGTACTCTTTCCACTTATAGATACCTAAAAGTTAACTGTAAATCAGCCTTAAGCAGGTCCTTTGAGAGGTATTGCAGAGGAAGGCATTGTTGTCATAGGAGATGTAGCTCCCTATGTGTTTCTGCCCCTGTAGACCTTCTAGGGGGACAAGATGTGGAGGTGGAAAACAGTGATGTGGATGATCCTGACTCTGTGTAGGATCCTGATCGTGCCTGGATGTTTTTGTCTTAGTTTTTAACTAACAAGTTTAAAAATTGGCCAGGCGCGGTGACTCATGTCTGTAATCCCAGCACTTTGGGAGGCCAAGGTGGGCAGATCACGAGGTCAGGAGATGGAGACCATCCTGGCCAACATGGTGAAACCCTGTCTCTACCAAAAATACAAAAATTAGCTGTGCAGGCCGGGCATGGTGGCTCACGCCTATAATCCCAGCACTTTGGGAGGCCGAGGCAGGTGGATTACGAGGTCAAGAGATCGAGACCATCCTGGCCAACATGGTGAAATCCCATCTCTACTAAAAATACAAAAATTAGCTGGGCATGGTGGTGCGCGCCTGTAATCCCAGCTACTCAGGAGGCTGAGGCAGGAGAATTGCTTGAACCCAGGAGGCGGAGGTTGCAGTGAGCCAAGATCACGCCATTGCACTCCAGCCTGGATAACAAGAGCGAAACTCCATCTCAAAAAAAAAAAAAAAAAAGAAATAGGAAAAAGTTTACAGAATAAAGGTACACAGAACGAAAATACTTCTGTACAGATGTACAATGTGTTTGTGTTTTAAGCTGTGTTGTTATAAAAGAAAGTTTTTAAAAATTAAAAAGTTTGTAAAGTTGGCCGGGCATGGTGGCTCACACCTGTAATACCTTTCAGAGGCCAAGGTGGGTGGATCATCTGAGAGCAGGTGTTCAAGAGCAGCCTGGCCAACATGATGAAACCCCATCTCTACCAAGAATACAAAAATTAGCCCGGCGTGGTGGCTCATGCCTGTAAATCCAGCTACTCGGGAGGCTGAGGCAGGAGAACTGCTTGAACCTGAAGGCAGAGGTTGCAGTGAGCTGAGATCACACCACTGCACTCTAGCCTCGGCAACAGAACAAGACTCCTCATCTCAAAAAAGAAAAAATTTTGTAAAGCAAAAAAGCTATAATAGGGTCAGGCGCAGTGGCTCACCCTTGTAATCCCAGCACTTTGGGAGGCCTGAGCTCACGAGTTTAAGACCAGCCTGGAGAATATGGCAAAACCTCATCTCTACAAAAAATACAAAATTTAGCCAGGCATGGTGGTGTGCTGAGTAGTTTCAACTACTCGGGAGGCTGAGGTGGGAGGATCACTTGAGCCCAGTAGGTGGAGGCTGCTGTGATTGGTGATCATGCCATTGCACTCTAGCCTGGGCAATAAAGCAAGATCTTGTCTCAAAAAACAGGAAAAAAAAAAAAGGAAAAAGAAAAAGAAAGAAAAGCTATATATGGTAAGCTAAATTTAACTTGTTATGAAGAAAAATGTTTTTTATAAATTTAAATTTAGTGTAACCTAAGTGTATAGTATTTATAAAGTCTACGGTAGTATACAGTAATGTCCTACTCCTCATTCACTCACCACTCACCCACTGACTCATCCAGAGTAATTTCCAGTCCTGCAAGCTTCATTAGTGATAAACACCCTGTACAGGTGTACCATTTTTCAATTATTATTATTTTTTGAGACAGAATTTTGCTCTTGTTGCCCAGGCTGGAGTGCAATGGCATGATCTTGGCTCACTGAAACCTCTGAATCCTGGGTTCAAGCGATTCACCTACTTCAGCCTCCCAAGTGCTGGGATTACAGAGGTCCACCACCATGCCCAACTAATTTTTTGTATTTTTAGTAGACACGGCGTTTCACCATGTTGACCAAGCTGGTCTGGAACTCCTAACCTCAGGTGATGCATACGCCTCTGGAAGTGCTGGCATTACAGGCGTGAGCCACTGCGCCCGATTTCAACCCTTTATACTGTATTTTTACTATACCTTCACTTTGTTTAGATATGTTTAGATACACGAATACTTACCATTATGTTCCAATTGCCTACAGTATTCAGTACGTAAGATACTGTACAGGTTTTTGGTCTAGGAGCAAAGAAATGGCCTGATAACTCATTTCTCAGAAGACCAATTGTTAAGTAACACTTGATTATAAATATTTTATATTCATATAACCTCAACAACTCTGAGATAGGTAATTTTACAGATGAGGAAACTGAGGTACGGAGAAGTAAGGTCAGGAGTCGATTTTCTACCAAACCTTTCAAGTTCTGTAGAGAATGGCCTGAAATCTAGGTACTGGGACACCCTCAGGTCTCTCATGCTCACTGAGTCTGTCAGGGGCCGGTGAGAGCGGCACGTCTGCCGGGGTCTCTTGACCTGCAAGAGGGTCCCAATACCTGGAAGAGAGAGTGCGCAGAAGAAAAGAAAAGACAGGACAGCTGGAGTCTGGAGGGCTGGCCCTAAAACCAGCCACTTTATTGTACACTGAGTTAGTATATATATCTTTTCCTACCTCATTTTACAGGAACATTCTTTGCCCCACCTCATTTACATAAGCATTCTTAGTCCCATCTCAATTATCAGAACAGATGCCATTATCTTAATAAAGGGAAGAGACAGCCATCCGGCTACAAGCTTAGGCAGCGGAAAACACACAATGGGTACAATCAAGTCACACAATGGGTACAATCAAGTCACGCAGGTGGGTCTCATTATCAGGGTGAGGAAATCTATAGTTAAAATGTTAATGATCTATGCAAGTCATCAGAGAGGCGATAGACCATTAACTTTGCAAATAGCAGTCACAGGAACAAGCATGGGACCCATCAATAGAGGGTAAACAAAGTCATAAAACTAGCCCAGAGCAGGTACTTCAAGAAACAATGCCTAGTAAAACCACACAGCCTTCACCCAGCATTTTAGGTCAGTGGACCAGAAATAGGCTTCTGCAAACTCAAACTTCTATTAAATCTCTCCTTCACTGGTCTCGACTGCTTCCAGGGGGTGGGAAACGTGTCCGGGCTCAAGCTCCATTATGGCGGGGACACCGAGTGGTCTCAACGCTGGAGCGATCCCCACATGAGTCTAAAACAGAACTTACCTCTCTTCCCCAGATTTCTCTTGCTGGGGTCTCATCCTCAGCCTTCACTCACCGTGTGCCTGTCATGCCAGTCAGAAACCAGGCGTCCCACAGCCAGGCACCATGGCTTACTCCTGTAACCCCAGCACTTTGGGAGCCCAAAGTTGGAAGATCTCTTTAAGTCAGGAGTTCAAGACCAGCCTGGACAAGATATCAAGATCCCCCCATCTCTACAAAAGTATTAGCCGGGCATGATGGCACGCAACCATGGCCCCAGCTACTTGGAAGGCTGAGTCAGGAGGATTGCTTGAGCCCAGGAATTTGAGGCTGTAGTGAGCTGATTGTGCTATTACACTCCAGCCTGGGTGACAAAATTAGACTCCTCTGACCCGTCTCAAAAAAAAGAAAGAAGAAAGTAAAGAGAGAGGAAGGAAGGTAGGAAGGAAGGAAGGAAGGAAGGAAGCCAGTCAGGCGCAGTGGCTCACACCTGTAATCCCAGCACTTTGGGAGGCCAAGGCTGACGGATCATGAGGTCAAGAGATCGAGACCATCCTGGATAACACGGATCTGTATTTAAAAAAAAACAAAAATTGGCCGGGCGCGGTGGCTCAAGCCTGTAATCCCAGCACTTTGGGAGGCCGAGGCGGGTGGATCACGAGGTCAAGAGATCGAGACCATCCTGGTCAACATGGTGAAACCCCGTCTCTACTAATACAAAAAATTAGCTGGGCACGGTGGCGCGTGCCTGTAATCCCAGCTACTCAGGAGGCTGAGGCAGGAGAATTGCCTGAACCCAGGAGGCGGAGATTGCGGTGAGCCGAGATCGCGCCATTGCGCTCCAGCCTGGGTATCAAGAGCGAAACTCCGTCTCAAAAAAAAAAAAAAAAATTAGCTGGGTGTGGTGGCACGCACCTGTAGTCCCAGCTACTTGGGAGGCTGAGGCAGAAGAATCGCTTGAACCCAGGAGGTAGAGGTTGCAGTGAGCTGAGATCATCGCACCACTGCACTCCAGCCTGGCGAAAGAGTGAGACTCTGTCAAAAAAAATAAGAGCTTTCCTCTCCACCAGACCGCTGCTGAGCCTCCATCATGGATACCAACCGTGTGCAGCCTATCAAGTTGGCCAGGGTCACCAAAGTCCTGGGCAGGAACGGTTCTCAAGGACAGTCCTGAGACTGTCATGTCGCAGGTGCGCGTGGAATTTATGGACGACACGAGCCGCTCCATCATCCGCAATGTAAAAGGCCCCGTGCGCGAGGGAGACGTGCTGACCCTGTTGGAGTCTGAGCGAGAGGCCCGGAGGTTGCGCTGAGTTTGGCTGCACGCTGGGTTTTGGATGTCGGATTCAACCACTTGAGATGGAAATGGTGTGTCACAATCTGGTCCTTTATTTTGTGCTGCCACACGTAAATTGAGATGGACCTTTAAATAAAGCGTTTGTGATACAAAAGAGAGAGAGAGAGAGAAAAGAGAAGGCGAGGGGAGGGGAAGGGAGGGGCAGGCAGGGCATGGCGGCTCATGCCTGTAATGCCAACACTTTGGGAGGCCAAGGTGGGTGGATCACCTGAGGTCAGGGGTACGAGACCAGCCTGACCAACATGGTGAAACCCTGTCTCTACTAAAAATACAAAAATTAGCCAGGCGTGGTGGTGGGTGTCTATAATCCCAGCTACTTGGGAGGCTGAGGCAGGAGAATTGCTTGAACCTGGGAGGTGGAGATTGCAGTAAGCCGAGATCACCCCATTGCACTCCAGTCTGGCTGACAGAGCAAAACTCTGTCAAAAAGAAAAGAAAAGAAAAAAACAGAATAGAAACCATACCTCCCCAGACTTCTCACTCCCAGATCTAATCAATCATCAGAGGCCCTCCTTATCTCTGGCAGCTCCACAAACCAGCCTCCAGGCACCTACTCCCACCCTACTGCACCCTTGCTCTAGACCCCAAGCTTTCTTTTTTCTTTTTTTTTTTTTTTGAGATGGAGTTTCGCTCTTGTTACCCAGACTGGAGTGCAATGAAGCGATCTCGGCTCACCGCAACCTCCGCCTCCTGGGTTCAGGCAATTCTGCTGCCTCAGCCTCCTGAGTAGCTGGGATTACAGGCACGCGCCACCATGCCCAGCTAATTTTTTGTATTTTTAGTAAAGACAGGGTTTCACAATGTTGACCAGGATGGTCTCGATCTCTTGACTTCGTGATCCACCCACCTCGGCCTCCCAAAGTGCTGGGATTACAGGCGTGAGCCACCGCGCCCGGCCCGTGACCCCAAGCTTTCTATGTGCAAATCTATGCTGCCACATCTCATACCCGGCAGTGGTTCCCATTTGTCTCCTGGCTACACCCCACACTCCAGCCACTTCTGGAATCTGCAGTTCCACCTCTCATCCCTCCCTTCCCTGTGGTGCTGCTTGGGTGCTCCTCTAGGCCTCTGGGCCTCTGCATAGCTGGTCCTGGCTCCGCTCTTTGCCTGGGCTACACTTACTAGTCCTGTAAGAGTCAAAGCCTTCTCTGCCCCATAGGTCTAGATCGTGCCATAACATCCAATGTTCACCTCCACCTTACTGGAATTGCTTGTCTGTCCTGTCCCCAAGTAGAAGGTAAGTTAAATTGGTCTTGTAAGCAGGGGCCTGGCACACAGAGGGCGCTCAACATTATGTGTGTTGCATGAGTGAATGAACGGATGAATAAGTGGATGAATCAGTCTGGATGCCAAGCATGGAGGTGGCACATGACACAGCTGTCACAGCGTGGAATGTGTGGGTGGTGTTCACATTCATATATCGGATAGGCTGGGAGCTTTAGCTTTGCACTCAATCAGGAGTTTCTCACAATATTTATGTGTGTGACATGAGGCAGGTCACTCAGCCTTACTGTGCCTTGGGTTTTCCACCTGTGAAATAGGATGATAATATCACCTTGAAGTGAAGTGTTTGCTATAAAAAGCATGCCCTTGGAGGGCTCCACAGACAGTATTTATCAAGCGATGACTCTTTGCTGCACAGCAGATGACAGTTTTGCTTTGTAAATCGGTTTGATCATACCTATCTCCCAGGGTTGCTATGAGAATAAAATGAAATAATGTTTGTAAAGCAGTTAGCACAGTGGCTGTAGTTTTGGCTGTCATTCCTAAGGTGCACTTGAGTCCCATAATGTAGTGTGACAGGCAGGAAACCTGGGTTCTCCATGAGTGACTCAGAGATAAATTTTCTCTCTCAGATGCTTAGCTTTTTCATCTGTACAGTGGGTCAGTTCACTGGGCTCTCTGGAGGTCTCAAATTCAATGATTCTGAGTCGTGCCTGGTCCTTATCATCCCTGATACTGCCAGGCACTCTCTTTCTGCTTTTGAGCCCACTTTCCAAGGAAAGAGGAAAGACCCCTTCTCTGTCTCTCCAACTCTGCTCCCTCAATCGCATCAAAGCTGATTCACTCAGTGACTCATCCCCTCTGCGGTCCCTGGTCCCTGCTCTTCCGGCTTTCAATGGGTGCTAATGGGTCAATTGGAGGCACTAATGGAACATACAGGAACTCAGTGTTAGTTTACTAATGGGTCGCCCCATCTGCCTGCCCTGTAACCTAACGCCTTCACCCTACTAAAAGGCACTCGGGGATTTCCTGTTGGGCTCCAATCTGCTGGTTTCTTTTTTTTTCTTTTTCTTTTTCTTTTTTTTTGAGACCGAGTCTCGCTCTGTCACCCAGGCTGGAGTGCAGTGGCATGATCTCGGCTCACTGCAACCTCACCTCCTGGGTTCAAGAGATTCTCCTGCCTCAGCCTCCGAAGTAGCTGGGATTACAATTGCCTGCCACCAGTCTGACTAATTTTTGTATTTTTAGTAGAGACCCTGTTGGCCAGGCTGGTCTCGAACACCTGACCTCAGGTGATCCGCCTGCCTCAGCCTCCCAAAGTGCTGGGATTACAGGCGTGAGCCACTATGCCCAGCCCAATCTTCTGGTTTCTGACGTTGAAGAGGGAGACCCAGGCATCTCAGATCAACTTCTCCTTTTTATTCCTAAGACTGTAAACTTCCCCTTATCATTCCTAAGACTGTAAACCGAAGCCCTTTTCATATGTAATTCCTAAGACTGTAAACCAAGACCCTTTTCATATGTTAATCTATAAACCTAAGATTCTTCCACATGTAACATCTAAAGTATAAGCCTATATAAAGATGGAACCTTCCTTTGTTAGGGGAGCTTGGCTGTTAGGCAACTATGCCACCTTGCTCCCGGCCGAATAAACTCCTTCCTCCTATATCTGGTGTCCAAGAGATCAGTTTCCCGTGGCCGCTCCTGCTACAACATCTTGAAAGTCAGAGGACAGGAAGGGAAAGAAGATGGATTGATAGACGGTGGGACAGGCTAGGCATGGTGGCTCACGTCTGTAATCCAAGCACTTTGGAGGCCAAGGTGGGCGGATCACCTGAGGTCAGGAGTTCAAGACCAGCCTGACCAACATGGTGAAACCCCGTCTAAAAAAAAAAAAAAAGATAGATGGTGGGACAGATTGGCAGAGGATCTGAACCAACAGTCGGGATATCTGAGCTCCCGTCCCAACTCTGCCACTGACTTGCTGTCAGTGAGCTAATCCGCTCCCCACTCTGGAGCTCGGTTTTCTCATTTGTAACATGAGGGAAGTTGGGCTATGAAGTACTTGCTGGAGCTGACATCCTGGAATTATCAAACAGCATTGCTTTTGCACCTGAGAGCTCAATGTCTTTTCATCATCATTCAACATCAGAACTATGTGCCAACCTATATCAGTCACTGAGAATCAGGGGTGAATGAGGCACAGTTCTTGTCCTAGGAACTCTCAGGCACCATCTCATCCTGCTACTATTTTTCTTTTTCTTTTTGAGACAGGGTCTCATTTTGTCACCCAGGCTGGTGTGCAGTAGCTTGAACACACACCACCACACTTGGCTGATTTTTTTTTTTTTTTTGAGATGCAGCTTTGCTCTGTTGCCCAGGCTGGAATGCAGTGGTGCGACCTCAGCTCATCGCAACCTCCGCCTCCCAGGTTCAAGCGATTCTCCTGCCTCAGCCTCCCGAATGGCTGGGATTACAGGCACCTGCCACCATGCCCGACTAATTTTTGTATTTTTGGTAGAAACGGTGTTTCACCATGTTGGTCAGGCTGGTCTGGATCTCCTGACCTCATGATCCGCCCGCCTTGGCCTCCCAAAGTGCTGGGATTACAGGTGTGAGCCATCGCGGCCCAGCCTACTTGGCTAATTTTTATAGTTTTTGTAGAGACGTGGTTTCACCATATTGCCCAAGCTGATCTTAAACTCCTGTGCTCAAGCGATCCACTCACCTCAGCCTCCCAAAGTGCTGGGATTACAGGGGTGAGCCACCGTGCCCGGCCCTGCTACTATTTTTCTATTCACAAAACAGAGGTAGAAATAGAAGGAAGGCTTCTACACTTCCTAAAGATCTCCTGTGTGCCTAGCTAAGGGCCCAGAAACGATAAAGACGTTTTCACATCTTTCAGTCCTTTCGGTTCTCTGACTATACCATTTTCTTTTGACTCTTGGCCTTTGTACAGCCCATTCCCTATGCCTGGCATTGTCTTACCTCTCAGTTTGCTTTTCAAGCCTCACCTTCATTCATTCATGCATTCATTCATCCACTTCACACCGAAAGAACACTTACCTTGTGCCAAGCCGTGGGATTGGTATCTAGAAGTGAACAAGATACATTCTGTCCCTGTTTTCTAGAAGCTCGAAGATTTTTGGTTTTTTTCTTTTGTAATTTATTATTATTTTCTTTTTCTCTTTTCATCTTTTTTTGTCTTTTTCTTTCTTTTTTTTTTTAATAAAATTTTTTTTTTTTTTTTTTTTTAATAAAGACAGGGTTTCACCATGTTGGCCAGGCTGGTCTTGAACTCCTGACCTCAGGTGATCCGCCCGCCTCGGCCTCCCAAAGTGCTGAGATTACAGGTGTGAGTCACTGCGCCTGGCCGTTTTTTTCTTTTTCTTTTCTTTTTTCCTTTTTGAGACAGAGTCTTGCCCAGACTGGAGTTCAACAGTGAGATCTTGGCTCACTGCAACCTCTGCCTCCTGGGTTCAAGCGATTCTCCTGCCTCAGTCTCCCGAGTAGCTGGGATTACAGGCGAGTGCCACCCGGCTACTTTTGTATTTTAAGTAGAGATGGGGTTTTACCATGTTGGTCAGACTGATCTCAAACTCCTGACCTCATGATCTGCCCACCCCACGAAGTGCTAGGATTACAGGCGTGAGCCACCACGCCTGACCTCCCTCCCCTTTTTTTTAAGAGAGAGGGTCTTGGCGCAGGGAACTCACACCTGTAATCCTAGCACTTTGGGAGGCCGAGGCGGGCAGATCACCTGAGGTCATGAGTTGGAGACCAGCCTGGTCAACATGGTGAAACCCTGTCTGTACTAAAAATACAAAAATTAGCCAGGCGTGGTGGCACGCACCTGTAATCCCAGCTACTTGGGAAGCTGAGGCAGGAGAATTGCTTGAACCTAGGAGGTGTAGGCTGCAGTGAGCCGAGACTGCGCCATTGCATTCCAGCCTGGTCAATAGAGCGAGACTTGGTCTCAAGAAAACATAAAAATAAAATAAAATAAACAAAAACGACACCAGACACAGTGGCTCATGCCTGTAATCCCACCACTTTGGGTGGCCGAGATGTGCAGATCATGGGGTCAAGATTTTGAGACCAGCCTGGCCAATATGGTGAAACTCCATCTCTACTACAAATATAAAAATTAGCCAGGCATGGTGGCGGGCACCTGTAATCCCAGCTACTTGAAAGGCTGAGGCAGGAGAATCGCTTGAACCTGGGAGGTGGAGATTGCAGTGAGCCGAGATCTCACCACTGCACTCCAGCCTGGGCAACAAGAGCAAAACTCCATTTCAAACATAAATAAATAAATAAGAGAGTGGGTCTTGCTATGTTGCCCAAGCTAGACTTGAATTCCTGGGATCATATGAGCCTCCTGCCTCAGACACCTGAATAGCTGGGAGTACAAGCACATATCACTCAGCAGTTTACAGATTTTTATGGGAAGAGACAGTCAATTAAACAATTTCATTTAAGAAAAGGAGGTTGGCTGGGCACAGTGGCTCACGCCTGTAATCCCAGCACTACGGGAGGCTGAAGCGGGTAGATCACCTGAGGTCAGGAGTTCGAGACCAGCCTGGCCAACATAGAGAAACCCCATCTCTACTGAAAATACAAAATTAGTCGGGCATGGTGGCACATTCCTGTAATCCCAGCTACTTGGGAGGCTGAGGCAGGAGAATCAGCTTGAACCGTGGAGGCAGAAATTGCATGAGCCAAGATCGTGCCATTGCACTCCAGCCTGGGCAACAAGAGCGAAACTCTGTTTCAAAAAAAAATAAAAGAAAAGGAGATCAGGTGCTTTGGCTCAAGCCTGTAATCCCAGCACTTTGGAAGGCCAAGGTGGGGCAGGGGGAATCATTTGAGGTCAGGAGTTCGAGTCCAGTCTGACCAACATGGTGAAACCCCGTCTCTACAAAGGTACGAAAACTAGCAGGGCATGGTGGCAGATGCCTGTAGTCCCAGCTACTCTGGAGGCTGAGGCAGAAGAATCGCTTGAACCTGGGAGGCGGAGGTTACAGTGAGCCCAAGATTGCACCACTGCACTTCAGCCTGGGCAACAGAGCAAGACTCTATCTAAAAAAAAAAAAAAAAGAAAGAAAAGAAAAGAAAAAGGGAATTTAAGTTAGGATGAACATGGGAGGGACAGAAACAAGGGCTGAGATAGGTGGGGTAGGTAGGAGAACTCTGGGAGGAGGCAGCAGCATGTGCACAGCTGGGAGACAGGAAGGATATGGCTTCTTAGAAGAATGGAAAGACCAGTGTGGCTGGAGCAGAGGAGGCCGGAGAAGAGGCAAGAGCAGGAAGCCAGCACTCCCATATTCGGGTAGGTCTTCCCCTGGACACCGAGCCCCCTTTCCCTCCCTGTCACAGCGGCTGTCACACTGGATTATCATTGCCTGCTCAGTTCTCTGACTCCCCAACTGGACCTCAGATTCTTGAGGACAGAGATCACCTCCCATAAGCATTGTACCCTCTGTTCTTAACTCATTGCATAAAGCAAAATCACCATTATCCACAAAGGCTGGGAAACACTGTCTCTCCAGGCTTCCCTGGCCTACACCAGCATTCATCAGGAGGCTCCAATGAGATAATAGGATGGTCACCTTGATTGTGATTGCCCTTCTCCCAGGTATCCAGGAAAAGACCTGTCCTTATGCCTCTCAAACCCTCCAGAATCCGCTATGGCCACCACCGGAGCCCAAGCCACCATGGTAGCTGCTTTCTCTCCTATTTCCCCCAACAGACTGCTCCAGCACTTAAAATTTTGGCAATTAATTCCTTTTTTTTTTTTTTTTTAACTATGCAGACCGAAAGGCAAACAAAAACAAAAGCATAGTCAGTTTCCACTGTGCTTAAAACAAAACCTTTACGCCCGCCTGCAAGCCCTAGCTGATTTGGCTTGTTTGTGTCTCCAAGCTCATCTATCTGCTCCCTTTCCTTTTGCTCCTCCACACTGGTCTCTCTTCTCTTTTTCTGATTCTTACATACTCCGAGGTTTATTCCTGCCTCAAGGAACATGTGCTGTTTCCTCTAGCTAGAATGCTAGAGGAATGTTTCCCCAGGTTTTCACCTGACAGCCCCTTCCTCGTCCAAACTCAGCTCCCAAGTCCCCTCCCTGAAGGGGCCTTCATGATGACTGCCCCCTCCCCATCACCCCTTGCCATTTTACACCCTCTTAGCTTGCCCTAGGATGTCCTTGTTTTTTCATTCAGTTATAAGTCTCAGTCTTTCCTCTCTCAAAGATGAAGTGCTTGAGATCAGAGATCTTACCTGCCTTGTTCGTGACCATGGCCCAGAACCTGGGCCAGTGTAGGTCTTCAGCTATCAGTCGTTGAATGAATGAATTTATTGATCTCTTTTCTATGCTAGGCTCTGTTCTAAGCAGTTTACATGTATTATCTGGCTGAATCTTGCAATGGCAACCTTGAGAGAAGTTGTGGCTTAGGCAGGGGAAGTATCCTGCCCAGCATCACGCAGCTAGGAAGGAATGGAGCCTGGATTCAAACCAGCCTGCCTCCCAAGACCACACTCTCAGTGACAATGGAGTGCTGATCCCCACAGCAAACCTTCATGTTGCACATATGAATGAATGAATGAATGGATGGGCAAATTATAAACACCTGGACTGAGTGGCATGACTGAATGATAGACATTTCCAGCTTTAAGAAGTTCACTGTGTTCATCTCCTTGGGCTTCTGTTTTGGAGTGGGGAAAGAAGAGAGCACTCATTCACTGAGGGACCACCATGCATCAGGTACTGAACCAGTGACCCTTGTGGCTACCTGTTCTGCCCAGAGTGCCACCACCACCAACCCAGGCATGGGGGGGCTAAGGGGGTATCCCCAGGGAGCATCGCATCCTGGTAGCTGCGGCCCCTCCTGGGGCGGCTCTGCTATCTTGTGAGAGCCTTGTCTCTGGCTGGCTGCCACCTTCCTGCCAGCCAAGCGTCTTAGCTCATCAATCAAGCGGCTGCTCTCTGCCAGGCTGGATCTCACGGGAAGACAAGTCTGCTGAAGACGGAATGGGCCACAGGCTCAGGAGGGAATCGAAGCCACTGAGGGGGAGGGAGGGGAGGTGCAGAAAGACAGGCAAGATCTGGATCAATTCCCCCTCAGCTAAGAAGGGTCGATTGGGGGAAGTAGGGAGGGCAGGGTTTCCATTGGAAGAGGAGTGAGAAAGGAGAGGTGGAGAAAATGGCTGGTGTGGGCGGGGGCGGGGGGCGGGGGGTTTCCCATTGCAAAGGAAATTCAGCCTCCGCTGGTGCCCTGCCAGCTCCCCGCACCCCAGGGAGCAGAATGACTCTGGGAAAAGCGGACAGGTTATGGCGGCTGATTTATCACAGGCCCCGCTGCTCTCCCGCACCTCTCTAGCACCCTGCGGCCTGGCTTCCCGTCAACCCAGATTCCCCAAATACCTCTGGAGGGGCATGGTGAGGGGAAGCTGCGCACCTCCGTCTTCCCCACTGCCCTCTCCTTTTTCCCATCTCCACCTCTTGGGAGTGGAATTTATGTTGTCTCCCCAGAGACTCCGGTGAAAGTCAAGATGTCTGAGCCGAACACTCCTTAGAGATCTGCTAGTCCAGAGAGACAAACCAGCAGCCCTTGCTTTTGTTTTTGTTTTGCTTCTCAGTCTGCACAGTTAAAAGAGAGAAAAAAAAAAAAGAATTAGTTGCCAACATTTAAACAGAAATAGATTGCACATAAAAATCTGATTTCTGAAAAAAAAAAAAAATCTGATTTCTGGTTTCTCTTAAAAAATTCCAAAGATCACGATCTGTAATTCCAGCACTTTTGGAGGCCGAGGTGGGTGGATTGCCTGAGCTCAGGAGTTCAAGACCAGCCTGGGCAACATGGTGAAACCCCATCTTTAAAAAAAAAGAAAAAGAAATTCCAAAGATCTGGCCAGGGACAGTGGCTCATGCTTGTAATCCCAGCACTTTGAGAGGCTGAAGCAGGTGGATAGCTTGAGCCCAGTAGTTTGACAGTAGCCTGGGCAACATAGCAAGACCCTGTCTCTACAAAAAATGGAAAACTTAGCTAGGTGTGGTGGTGCGTGTCTGTGGTCCCAGCTAGTCAGAAAGGTAAGGTGGGAGGATCACTTGAGTCCAGGAGGTTGAGGTTACAGTGAGCTGAGGTCGTGCCACTGCACTCTAGCCCGGGTGCCAGAGTGAGACCCTGTCTCAAAAAAAAAAAAAAGAAAGAAAGGCTGGGCACGGTGGCTCATGCCTGTAATCCCAGCAGTTTGGGAGGCTGAGGCGGGTGGATCACGAGGTCAAGAGATCGAGACCATCCTGGTCAACATGGTGAAACCCCGTCTCTACTAAAAATACAAAAAATTAGCTGGGCATGGTGGCGCGTGCCTGTAATCCCAGCTACTCAGGAGGCTGAGGCAGGAGAATTGCCTGAACCCAGGAGGCGGAGGTTGCGGTGAGCCGAGATCACGCCATTGCACTCCAGACTGGGTAACAAGGCGAAACTCCATCTCAAAAAAAATAAATAAATAAAATAAAAATTAAAAAATACATTGTTGTTTTAAGCCACTACACCCTGGTGTGTATTTGTGTATGTGAATATTAACTGGAACATTTATATTACCAAACATGCATTACTTATTCAAAATTCAGAGTATCTTCCTTGTAAATATACAAGAGATGGTGCTGAATGTTAAATGCACAATATCTATTTTATTTCCTCACAGGGTACTGCCATTATCTCTGTTTCACAGATGAGAAAACAGGGGCTCAGAGAAGTTCTTTTACTTGTCCAAAGGCACACAGCTCATAAGAGGCATCCCTGCAAGATGAAACCAAGAGGCTTCTCAGCTCCAGGCCACCGCGCCCGGCCGACAACCATGTATTATGATCCCTCATGGTTGTATGTGTTGACCCATTTCAGATGGGTGGTTCTCACCTGGGGTCTCAGGTGTTGCTGTAGTCACATGGCAGCTGGGAAAAACGTCAGTTGAATGTTTGACTGGGATGGAACTTTTTTTTTTTCTGGAGACGGAGTTTCGCTCTTGTTGCCCAGGCTGAAGTGCAATGGCGCAATCTCGGCTTACTGCAACCTCCACCTCCCAGGTTCTAAAGATTCTCCTGCCTCAGCCTCCCAAGTAGCTGAGATTACAGGCATGTGCCACCATGCCCAGCTAATTTTTGTGTGATTAGTAGCAACGAGGGTTTCACCATGTTGGACAGGCTGATCCCACACTCATGACCTTAGGCTATCCATCTTCCTTGGCCTCCTAAAGTTCTGGGATTACGGGCGTGAGCCACCGCACCTGGCCTGGGACTGAACTTTCAAGATACGCACTCACATCGCTGGCATATGATGTGAACCATGAGCAGAGAACTGAAATGGGAATGTGAACTGCAGTGGCTCTGTGGGGCTGCTGCATCTGGCATGGGCTTCTCCCAGCGTGGAGGTGAGGATTGGAAAGAGAGCATGCCAAGAGCAAGCAATCCAAGAGAATGCAGAGTCACTGCATGATGCTTCTATGACGTAGCCTTAAAAGTCATAACATGGGCTGAGCATGGTGGCTCACGCCTGTAATCCCAGCACTTTGGGAGGCCGAGGTGGGTAGATCACAAGATCAGGAATTCGAGACCAGCCTGGCCAAGATGGTAAAACCCCATCTCTACTAAAAATACAAAAATTAGCTGGGTTCGGTGGTGGGTGCCTATAGCCCCAGCTTCTCAGGAGGCTGAGGCAAGAGAATTGCTTGAACCCAGGAGGCAGAGGTTGCAGTGAGCCAAGATCGCACCACTGCACTCTGGCCTGGGCGACAGAGCAAGGCTGTGTCTCAAAAGAAAAAAAGGCATGGGGCCGGGCGCGGTGGCTCAAGCCTGTAATCCCAGCACTTTGGGAGGCCGAGGTGGGTGGATCACGAGGTCAAGAGATTGAGACCATCCTGGTCAACATGGTGAAACCCCGTCTCTACTAAAAATACAAAAATTAGTTGGGCATGGTGGTGTGTGCCTGTAATCCCAGCTACTCAGGAGGCTGAGGCAGAAGAATTGCCTGAACCCAGGAGGTGGAGGTCGCGGTGTGCCGAGATTGTGCCATTGCACTCCAGCCTGGGTAACAAGAGCGAAACTCCGTCTCAAAAAAAAAAAGAAAAAAAGGCATAAAATGTCACCCCAACCATTCCTGATTGGTCTATACCAATTGCAAACCCACTCAGATTCAATGGGTGAAGATGTAGACCTCACCGCTCAAAGAAATCTGGGACCATGTTTTAAAACCACCACAACATATATGAAAACTGAGAACAGGCCGGGAGCGGTGGCTCACTCCTGTAATCCTAGCACTTTGGGAGGCCGAGGCAGGTGGATCACTGGAGGACAGGAGTTCGAGACCAGCCTGGCCAACGTGGTAAAACCCTATCTCTACTAAAACTACGAAAAAATTAGCTGGGCGTGGTGATGCCTGCCTGTAATCCTAACTATTCAGGAGGCTGAGGCAGGAAAATCGCTTGAACCCAGGAGGTGGAGGTTTCAGTGAGCTTAGATTGTGCCACTGCACTCTAGCCTGGGAGATAGAGCAAGACTCCATCTTAAAAAAAAAAAAAAGGGGCCGGGCGCGGTGGCTCAAGCCTGTAATCCCAGCACTTTGGGAGGCCGAGGCGGGTGGATCACGAGGTCAAGAGATCAAGACCATCCTGGTCAACATGGTGAAACCCCGTCTCTACTAATACAAAAAATTAGCTGGGCATGGTGGCGTGTGCCTGTAATCCCAGCTACTCAGGAGGCTGAGGCAGGAGAATTGCCTGAACCCAGGAGGCGGAGGTTGCGGTGAGCCGAGATCGCGCCATTGCACTCCAGCCTGGGTAACGAGCGAAACTTCGTCTCAAAAAAAAAAAAAAAGAAAGAAAGAAAACTGAGAACACAAGTTTCCCTTCCACCTTGTCCCCTCAGGGCTCAGTTACTCCCTGTAGCAACAATTATTACTAACCAATTTCTTATGTGTCTTCCCAGAGAGTCCGCATATACATAGGTGTGAGAATTATACATATACAGATATCTCTACTGTCTACTCTGGTTATCCAAATACTATTCCAATGCAGAAAAGCAAATGGATTCAGACCACCTCTTGGATGAACGATCTGCTATCCAACTCTTTTTTTTTTTTTTTTTTTTAGAGACAGGGTTTCACCTTGTTGGCCAGGCTAGTCTTGAACTCTTGGCCTCAAGTGATCCACCTGCCTCGGCCTCCCAAAGTGCTGGGATTACAGGCGTGAGCCATTGCGCCCAGCCTATCCAACTCTTGTTATTTGCTATCTGAAATGAAATGTAGGAGTCAAAGATTCCAGTAATGTAGCATTCCTTGCTTTCTGAACCCTAGATATCTGAATTCAGAAACCAAATAGATTTAGATAGCAAAAGATGCTTGCATAAATACACACAAATACCTCTTTTTAGCATCCCCCACAAATGTGAGTGTACCAGACACACTGTTCTTACCTTGCACTTTTCATTAATAATTTGTCTCATATGTCAGCCTGTTTCAGCATATCTAGATGGACCTCATTTCTTGTAAGAGCACAGAGCACTCCATTGTTCAGGTGCATCATAATTTGTTTAGTTAAATCACCTCCTATTGGCCACTTGGTCTTTTTTTCCAATCTTCTGCTAATCATAATCCATGCTGCAGTAAATAGCCTTCTCCTCAAGTGTTTATGCACTTTCGCAAGATTATCTGGTGTGATAAATCCCTAGAGACAGAATGCTGCGTCAAAGGGAAGCGTTCCCATGACCATCTATGCTCTCTCCTGCCAGAGCAGGCTCAGACCCCACATCTCTTGTGCTCTGGCCAAGATCTTTTACCCTTGCTCATACTGTCACCTGTGGGTTCCTGACTGCTTCCAGGAAAGCAGGTGGCAGCTGTTCCCAGCTACTCACCAAGGTCATACAGAGGTCTACATGAGTGAGGGGAAAGAGGGGACCCAGCAAGGCTTTTGCAAAAGAATGTCATATGGAGCTGGGATCTCACCTTACTTAAGTTCCTCCTGATTTTCAACAACTGCTGCATTTGCTTCTCACAGACCCCAAAGCAGTTGCTGGGGTGATTCCCTTTAAAGAGAAGGGCTGAGTGAGGCAGCTTACACCTGTAATCCCAGCACTTTGGGAGGCCAAGGCGGACGGATCACTTGAGATCAGGAGTTCAAGAGCAGCCTGACCAACATAGTGAAACCCTGCCTCTACTAAAAAAAATGCAAAAATCAGCTGGATGTGGTGGCATGCACCTGTAGTCCCAGCTATTCGGGAGGCTCAGGCAGGAGAATTGCTTGAACCTGGTGGTGGAGGTTGCAGTGAGCCAAGACCACGCCATTGCACTCCAGCCTGGGAGACAGAGCAAAGCTCCATCTCAAAAAAAAAAAAAGAGAGGAGGAAGAGACAGGTTGTTTTTTGTGGCAGGTCTGCACCCAGCTATGTAGAGCTGTCTGTAGAAGCTTCTAGATATGCAAAGGCAAAGGGGAGGAGGCACCGTCAGGACCCCCAGTTGTTGCCCCTTCCCTTGCTTTTCAGGTATCACAGGATTTACCATAACCGCTGGGTTCTACTTCAGGGCATACTAACCTCAATTCCTTCTTCTTTTTTTTTTTTTTGAGTTGGAGTTTTGCTCTTGTTGCCCAGGCTGGAGTGCAATGGTGAGATCTCAGCTCACTGCAATCTCTACCTCCTGGGTTCAAGTGATTCTCCTGCCTCAGCCTCCCTAGTAGCTAGAATTACAGGCATCCACCATCATGCCTGGTTAATTTTTGTATTTTTGGTAGAGAGGGGGTTTCACCATGTTGGCCAGGCTGGTCTTGAACTCTTGACCTCAGGTGATCTGCTTGCCTTGGTCTCCCAAAGTACTGGGATTACAGGCATGAGCCACCACACCTGGACACAATTCCTTTATCTTTTAAGTAGGAAGAATAATAATACCTGCCATGCAGGTTTGTTATGAAGGTTAATTAGACTAATAGTTTGCAAAGTGCTTAGACCGATGCCTGGAACATATTAATCACAATATTTCTGGTTTTTTTATTTTGAGACAGAGTCGTGGTCCATCACCAGGCGCCAGGCTGGAGTGCAGTGGTGCAATCTCAGCTAACTGCAACCTCCGCCTCCCGGGTTCAAGCAATTCTCCTGCCTCAGCCTCCTGAGTAGCTGGGACTATAGGCGTGTGCCACCACACCCAGCTAATTTTTGTATTTTTAGTAGAGACGGGGTTTCCCATGTTGGCCAGGATGGTCTGGATCTCTTGACCTCATGATCCACCTGCCTCGGCCTCCCAAAGTACTGTGATTACAGGCATGAGCCACCGCGCCCACCGCGCCCGGCCTAATCACAATATTAATAATAGGTTTCTCTTTCTCATTTAATCCTCACAACTTCCCGTGGAGAAACAGGGGTCATTATTGTCTTGGTTTTATAGACAAGGAAACAGAAGCCTGGCAAGATAAAGTGACCTTTTGTAGGTCACAAAGCTCTAGCAATGGAATTTAAACTAGGTTGGTCTGACTCCAGCTTATTCCTGCTCTACCATGCAGCTGATTCCAATCACATACAGTGACCAGGCTGGGAACCTTAGTGGTGGGCCCAAAGCTCCCATGCTCTCTGTCTGGCAGGCACTGGATAGTCTGGCTTGCCTCTCACTGTATCCCTGACCCCCACCCCATTCTTGCCAATGGAAAGCACACATAGCCAGCAGACCAGAAGGAGAAGAAGTGAAACTGTGTTCTGGGAGTAAAAACAGGGGTGGTGAAGGGGGATAAGATCATTTCCACCTCCTTATTGTAGTGAAAATTTGCTGAGACCTTTGTATGTGGAAGATACTGTGCTCAGGGCTTTGCATGGCAAACAATTAAGATTCTTGTGACTGGCCGGGTGCAGTGGCTCACGCCTATAATCCCAGCACTTTGGGAGGCTGAGATGGGTGGATCACGAGGTCAAGAGATCGAGACCATCCTGGTCAACATGGTGAAACCCCGTCTCTACTAAAAATACAAAAATTAGCTGGGCATGGTGGCACATGCCTGTACTCCCAGCTACTCGGGAGGCTGAGGCAGGAGAATTGTTTGAACCCAGGAGACGGAGGTTGCGGTGAGCCGAGATCGCGCCATTGCATTCCAGCCTGGGTAACAAGAGCGAAACTCCGTCTCAAAAAAAAAAAAAAAAAAAAGATTCTTGTGACTGCAGGTAAAGGAACCCTAACTAAATAAGGAAAACCCAACTTATTAATTGGCTCGTGGAATTGGGAAGTCCTAAAGTGAATATTGCTTCAAGTAATACATGATGATGTCTACATCATCTTCATCATCTTGGCTTTATTTCCTTCGAAGAAGTGACTTCATCCATCCACAGATAGACAGGCTTTCTCCAGATTCATATTCTCCCAATTCAGTAACCCCAGGAAGAAGCAGTCCTTTCCCAAGGTAGGTACTGGTTGACCTTCTTGAGGCTTGAGCCCACCTCGGGGACCAATCACAGTTGCCAAAACAGGGATCTCATGATTGGCTGGGCATGGTCTGTGCCCCCACCCTGTGCCCAGGAAGAGGCCAAGGCTCTGACTGAAAGTCTCAGCAGAGCACATAAATGAATAGCATGGATTCTTGAAGAAAGGAATGCTCCACAGACAAAAGAGTCAATGAGTGAATTCATGACCGTTTCACTATATATGCATTACTTCATGTAATCTGTACTATAATCTTCATTTTGCAGAAGAGGAGACAGACACAGACAGATTGTGTCAGAAGGTCACACTCAGCTGGGCGCAATGGCTCACACCTGTAATCCCAGCACTTTGGGATGCTAAGACAGGTGGATCACTTAAGGGCAGGAGTTCGAGACCAGGCTGACCAATGTGATGAAACCCCCATCTCTACCAAAAATACAAAAATTAGCCAGGCATGGTGGCAGGCACCTGTAGTCCCAGCTACTCGGGAGGCTGAGGCAGGAGAATCACTTGAGCCCAGGAGGTGGAGGGTGCAGTGAGTTGAGATTGCACCACTGCACTCCAGCCTGGGTAACAGAGTGAGACCCTGTTTCAGAAAAAAAATAAATAAAAATTTGAATTAAAAAAGGTTACACTCTTGCCAGTCACAGTGGCTCATGCCTGTAATCCCAGTACTTTGGGAAGCCAGATTGCTTGAGGCCAGAAGTTAAAGACCAGACTGGGCAACATAGCAAAACCTTGTCTCTACTAAATAAAAAAAAAAATTAGCTGGGCATGGTGGTGTGCACCTATAGTCACAGCTACATGGGAGGCTGAGGCAGGAGTATTGCTTGAGTCCAGAAGTTTGAGGCTGCAGTGAGCTATGCTCACACCACTATATTCCAGCCTCAGCAACAGAGTGAGGCTGTGTCCTTCACCCCACCCCTCAAAAAAAGCCAAATTAAAAAAAAAAAAAAAAGAAGGTCACACTCTCAATAATGGCCCAGCAAGGAATGGAACTGGAGGTTGTCTGACTCCACAAAGCACCCACTTTTACCCATGATCGTTTCCTGTCCTCACAGGCCCTGCAGAGCTCAGGGACATGCATGGGAAACAGGGAAATCTAGGAGGAATTGGGGAGTGGGAGAGAAGAAGGAAGATCTTTGCAAAGCGTCTCTGGGCCCTGCCTTTAGTGGCCTACAGTAATTTCCAATAGGGAAAGAGTCAAGTGCCCACTGTGGGTGTGGATCTCACCAATACATATGCTCAAAGGCTCTGCCATACCTCTTGGCTTGGAACCCTGGCTGGGGATATACCAGCTTGTTTTCTACTCTGTGGGCATGAGTCAGGCTTTGCCCTGGGCTCGGGTTTGGGACTGGGCTGTATTGCTTGCTGTCTGTATATTCTTACACATAGGAAGCAGCCCTCATCAAAGTCAGCTTGTCAAACAACGGGCCAGCCACCCTATTCCCCAATGGGGAGCCTCTACCCACACCAACTCTACCTCAACCAATTCCTCCTACAAGCCACAGCCTCTCCCATGCTTTGGATTTGGCACTTCAGCTGCTCCTTTGCTTGTCTGGAAAGCTCTTCCTCTGCCCTCTCTCCTGCCTGACTCCTCATCCTGTGGAATTCAGCTAAAGGGTTACTTCCTTCAGGAAGCAGCTATGTCATGCCTGCCGCCTCCCCCTGGTCTAGAGGCCACTTCTCTGTACTTACCTCTAATACAGCACTAATCACATTCTGATGAAATTCTTTTTACTGGTCTGTTTTCCTCACCAAAATCTAAGATCTCTGAGAACAAGAACATCTTTGAACACAGTTGGTGCTCCATACATGTGTGTTGAATTGACAGATGAATGAAGGACACTACTAGGACCTATGACATTCTCTTTGTGGGTTTGGGCTCTGGAAATCAAGGCTGCCTAGGGTATATGTTGTTGTCAGAGGCGTTTGAACCAGTGTAACTCCATCTTAAACAGGAGCTGGGTAAAATAAGGCTGAGACCTACTGGACTGCATTCCCAGGAAGTTAAGACATCCTTAGTCATGGGATGATGAGACAGGAGGTCAGCACAAGATACAGGTCATAAAGACCTTGCTGATAAAACGGGTTGCAGTAAAGACACCAGCCAAAACCCACCAAAACCAAGATGGTGATGAAAGTGACCTCTGGTCGTCCCCACTGCTCATTATACCCTAATTATAATGCAGTGGCATGCTAAAAGACACTCCCACCAGCACTACGTCAGTTTACAAATGCCATGGCAACATCAGGAAGTTACCCTATAAGGTCTAAAATGGGAGGAACCCTCAGCTCCAGGAATTGCCTGCCCCTATTCCAGAAAACTCATGAATAATCCACCCCTTGTTTAGCATATAATCAAGCAATAACTGTAAGTATCCTTCGTCCAGCAGCCCAAGCTGCTGCTCTGCCTATGGAGTAGCCATTCTTTACTTCCTTTCCTTCCTTAATAAACTTGCTTCCATTTTACTCTATGGACTCTCCCCGAACTCTTTTTTTCATGAGATCCAAGAACCCTCTCTTGAGGTCTGGATTGGGACCCTCTTTTCCGATAACACTGGGGGTGATGACAGGGCAGAAATGCAGCCATGATTCTTGAGATTTCATTGGCAAATCTCTCTGATTTCAAGCAATCAGGGTAGGTTTTAAGGGGCCCCAGGTTCATTGCTATCTTCTTTCTGCTGTGAAGAAAATGAAGTAGAATTTTGTTCTTAGGTAAATCACAGACTTGTGTAGAACATTGGAGTCACGGAAGCTTAGGTGAGCAGGTGGAGGCGGGGCAGGGAAAAGTTTTCCTCTACTTTCTTAGGATAATGACTGGGGGCCTGCAAATTAAACTGACAAAAGACAGATTAGCATGAGAAGAGACAGATTTAATCATTTAATCATGTCCCTACAGGATTTAATGGAAAAATGTGACTCAGGACGGCTTTAGAATTGGGAGTTTATACACCATCTCAATAGAGGAAGGAAAAGGGAGAAGGGCACTTACAGGAACACAAGGCTTTTAGAATAAAAGATAAATGGGCCCTTAGGAGAATAGATGGGAGATATGATAATTTTGTGACTATGTGTTTAGGTGTGGTGACTTCTACTCTTCAGAGATAAGAGTCAATCTTCCCTGATTGCTATGGGAGGGGATTTATAATTGTTCTTTTGAGAGGCTCTACTTTTAGGCAGATCAAAGATTTCAGGAACTCAAATACCTTCTGCTCAAAGTAATTTTTATGCCCATGGCGGCATATCCTGGACCCCTTCACTGGAAAGCCCAGGGATTAGATACCGACTACGTCATTTAAAACTGGATTTAGGCCGGAAGTAGTGGCTCACGCCTCTAATCCCAGCACTTTGGGAGGCTGAGGCGGGTGGATTACCTGAGGTCAGGACTTCAAGACTAGCCTGACCAATATGGTGAAACCCATCTTTAAAAAAAAAAATATATATATATATATAATGATTTCAAAAAATTTAAAAAAAAAAACTGGATTTAGGAGCTCAAACCATTTTTACCAAGTCTCAGGTCTTTTTCTATCTCTTACATGTGTCAATTAATCACTCTGTTGTCCTCTTCCTCCCTCTCTATGATGTCTTTCTCTGTGATGGCTTCATTCTCAGGCAAGCTCCTCCCATGTCAGAACCAGATGCCCCCCAGCACCTCCAGCTATGCATCAAGCCAATTGCTGGCAATTTTACTTTTTCCAAGAATTCCATCAAAATCCCTTGGATTGGGTCTCACTGGATCCAGCAGAAGAAGAAATCTACTGATTGGCCAGGCTTGGCACACATGCCCACCCTCGAGCTGGGAGGGTGGAAAGGCAAAGTCAGCCTCACTCAAACCGCATGGACCTAGAGTGGAGGCGGGGTGGCTTCCCGGAGGATAACTAGTATGCTGCTAATAGAAGGAGCAGAATGGATGCTGGGCAAGGGAAAACCACATATGTTTTCTGTACAGAGAGATTCTACAGTGTGAGAAAAACTGAATCACAGAGTTATTGGATCACAGAGTCTCAGGAGACCCCTTCCAGGTGGGCTTCTCGAGTTCTTTCTGCGGCAGCTGCTTGCCCGGTGCCTCAGGGAGCCCTATGCTGTCCCTGACTGATGCTTGAGTCCTGGGCAGCCTGGGGAATCGGGGTGAGGGTCCCCCTGGTATCCCCCCTCCCTCCTCACTGCTCTTCTGCTGGAAGATTCTGGGTCACAGCTGCCCACCAGGCGCCTTGTTTATGCTCCTTCCCAGCCAGCTCTGGGCTCTGGCCATCTGCCAGGCTGGCCGTCAGCCACACTGACCACAGACTACATTCTCTCTCCCTGACACACAGGCCCAGTCGGGAGGACATCCGGGGCTCCTCCAGGGCTAGCAGCAGGCCAGGGCACAGGGAGCGGTCCACTTGGAGGCCTCAGCCTCAGCCTCTTCTGGACTAGGATGGTGGTCTCCTCTCTGTCCTTCCACCAGCACTGAGAGCTGCAGCCCCGCTTCTCCAGCCACACACTGAAGCGTGCTGTTCAAACCTGCTCAGACACTCCTAAGGCTTGGGCCATTACGTTTCTCCCAAGTGAGAGCCAGCAGCAAGAGGAAAAGAAGGGTTAACTTAAACAAGAGCCAGGAAAGGCCAGGCCTTCTTCCTCTCCTGGCAAACTGGATCTCAAAGAGATTCCCCAGTGGCTCCTGCTATCCCTTCTTCTTTTCCTCCTTCCCTGTTCACTGCTCCCTCCACAGAACATTCCAGCAGAAAGACAGCTTTAAAAACACCTAATGTGGGCTAGCACAATGGCTCATGCCTTTTGGGAAGCTGAGGTGGGGAATTGCTTAAGCCCACAAGCTCAAGACCGGCCGGAGCAACATAGGAAGACTCTGCGCTACAAATAATTTTTTAAAAAATTAGCCAGGCCTGCAGAGGTTTCAGTGAGCCAAGATCATGCAACTGCACTCCAGCCTGGGTGACAGAGTGAGACTCCATCTCAAAAAAAAAAAAAATTAGTCAAGTTGTGGCACACTACCTTGAATAGTGGTCCCAGCTACTCAAGAGGCTAAGGCAGGAGAATCACCTGAGCCTGGGAGGTTGAGGCTACAGTAAGTTATTATTGCACCAGTGCACTCCAGCCTGAGTGCAGAGGGAGACCCTGTCTCAAAAAACAAACAAACAACAACAACAAAAGAACCTACTCTGGAGATGGCAGACTGGCAGCTCATAGTCCAGAACATATCGTACTTGGCCCATCTACTTTTTAAGGAAAATTTGAGCTGACATTTTAATAATTGGAATTTTTTTTTTTTTAACATGGGATTTCACCATGATGGCCAGGCTGGTCTTGAACTCCTGACCTCAGGTGATCCACCCACCTCAGCCTCCCAAAGTGCTAGGATTATAGGCGTGAGCCACTGTGCCCGGCCAAATTTCTTTTTTTTTAATCAAGAAAGTCTCGCTCTGTTGCCCAGGCTGGAGTGCAGTGGGGCATCTTGGTTCCCTGCAGCCTCCACCTCCTGAGTTCAAGTGATTCTCCTGCCTCAGCTGAATGGCTGAGACCACAGGCATACACCACCACCCACAGCTAATTGTTTTGTATTTTTGATAGAGACAGGGTTTCACTGTATTGGCCAGGATGGTCTTGATCTCCTGACCTCACGATCCACCCGCCTCGGCCTCTCAAAGTGCTGGGATTACAGACGTAAGCCACTGTGCCCAGCCTTTTTTTTTTTTTTTTAGACGGAGTTTTGCTCTGTCACCCAGGCTGGAATGCAATGGCATGATCTCAGCTTACTGCAACCTCTGCCTGCCAGGTTCAAGCGATTCTCCTGCCTCAGGCTCCTGAGTAGCTGGGATTACAGGTGCCTACCACCACACCCAGTTATTTTTTTTATTTTTTTATTTTTTGTATTTTTAGTAGAGACGGGGTTTTGCCATGTTGACCAGGCTGGTCTTGAACTGCTGACCTCAGGTAATCCGCCCACCTCAGTCTCCCAAAGTTCTGGGATTACAGGCGTGAATCACCACACCCGGCCAGGAAATTTCAAATACAAATTGATGTGTCCAATTTCTTTAGAAAGCATGTAAGATCCGCTAACACTGGACCCCCATGTCCACGTGGCACCAATCAGCATATGCTGAGTGTCAGTTGCCCCCGAAGACAGAATAGGCTTCTTACATGTGCCTTGTAGACAGTGAGAGCCTAGAGGCCCCTCTTATTCCCCTCCACTGAGACCAAGTGACAGCTGTCATTTTCCTTCACCCTTTTTTTTTTTTTAAGAGACGGGGTCTCGCTATGTTGTCCAGGCTGGAGTGCAGTGGCTATTCACAGGCGCGATCCCACTACTGATCAGCATGGGAGTTTTGACCTGCTCCATTTCCAACCTGGGCTGGTTCACCCCTCCTTAGGCAACCTGGTGGTCCCCCGCTCTGGGGAGGTCACCATATTGATGCCAAACTTAGTGCAGACACATGATCGGCATAGCACACTACAGCCCAGAACTCCTGGGCTCAAGCGATCCTCCCACCTTAGCCTCCCGAGTAGCTGGGACTACAGGCATGCGCCACCATACCCGGCTTTTTTTTTTTTTTTTTTTTTTTGAGATAGAGTCTTGCTCTGTCATCCAGGATGGAGTGCAGTGGGGCAATCTCTGCTTCCTGGGTTCAAGCGATTCTCTTGCCTCAGCCTCCTAAGAATCTGGGATTACAGGAACATGCCACCATGCCCGGCTAATTTTTGTATTTTAGTAGAGACAGGGTTTCACCATGTTGGTTATACTGCTTCTTGAACTGCTGACTTTAAGTGATCCACCCGTCTAGCCTCCCAAATTGTTGGGATTACAGGCATGAGCCACTGAGCCCTGCCATCATTTTCCTTCACTCTTGCATTTTTTTTAAATTATTACTTTAGATCTGCCTCTATGGATTCATCGGAAGTAGGAAATGAAACTGAGACTGTGGCATGTTTCAAGGAAATCAGAAGAGAACCTACCTCTTTTAGAGGAAATGAATATTCCTAGATGTTTCTATCATTGGCATGACCCCAGTAAACATTTGGGTTTGTCATCCCAATCTCGACAGCCCCCTCCTAGTTTGCAGTAGGACCCATCCAGGCCCAGAAAGGGACATCCAGTCCCTTGGCCAACGCTGGGATGAGCCAGGGGAAAAGGGATGTCAAGGGGGCTTTGGGTTCGCTCCATCCACACTTGCTCTCAGCAGAAATGAGGACGTCTTTTCAGAAGCAACATCACCCTCATATTCATGTCCCTCACTTTAAGGGGGAATTTAGCCAGGCCTGGTGGCGTATGCCTGTCCCAGTTACTCAGAAGGCTGAGACGAGAGGGTTGCAGGAGCCCAGAAGTTCAAGTCCTGCCTGGGCAACATAGTGAGATTCCCATCTCTAAAAAAAATAATTTAAAAAGAGGGAACCAGCCAGGCATGGTAACTCAAACCTGTAATCCCAGTACTTCCAGAGGCCAAGGCAGGTGGATCACCTGAGGTCAGGAGTTCAAGACCAGCTCGACCAACATGGTGAAACCCCATCTCTACTAAAAATACAAAAATTAGGCCGGCCACAGTGGCCCACACCTGTAATTCCAGCACTTTGGGAGGCTAAGGTGGGTGGATCACCTGAAGTCAGCAGTTCAAGACCAGCCTGGCCAACATGGTGAAACGCCATCTCTACTAAAAATACAAAAAAAAAAAAAAAAAAAAAAAAAAAAATTAGCTGGGCCTGGTGGCAGTTGCCTGTAATCCCAGCTACTCAGGAGGCTGAGGCAGGAGAACCACTTGAACCCAAGAGGCGGGCGTTGCAGTGAGCTGAGACCACACCACCGCACTCCAGCCTGGGCAACCCAGCAAGACTCTGTATCAAAAAAAAAAATTAGCTGGGCATAGTGGTGTGTGCCTGTAGTCCCAGCTATTGGATACTGGGGAGGCTGAAGCAGAAGAATTGCTTGAACCCACAAGGCGGAGTTTGCAGTGAACTGAGATCGTGCCACTGTACTCCAGCCTGGGAGTACTAGGAATAAAGAATGGCTATTTCATAGGCAGAGCACCAGCTTCGGGGGCTACTCTAATTATAGATATCTCTTGATTGTGTGGTAATCAAGAAGTGGATTATTCACGAATAGTTTCTATCATTGACATGACCCCAGTAAGCATTTGGGCTTGTAATGCCAATCTCGTCAACCCCCTCCTAGTTTGCAGTAGGACCCATCGAGGCCCAGAAAGGGACATCCAGTCCCTTGGCCAACGCTGGGATGAGCCAGGGGAAAAGGGATGTCAAGGGGACTTTGGGTTCCCTCCATTCACACTTGCTCTCAGCAGAAATGAGGACATCTTTTCAGAAGGAACATCACCCTCATCTCCATGTCTCTCACTTTAAAGGAAATTTAGCCCTTCCCTAGTTTTCCAGGAAAGGGGTGGGCAATTTCCGGAGCTGAGGGTTCCTCCCTTTTTAGACCATATAGGGTAACTTCCTGATGTTGCCATGGCATTTGTAAGCTGTCACAGGGCTGGTGGGAGTGTCTTTTAGCATGCTACTGCATTATAATTAGGGTATAGTGAGCAGTGGGGATGACCAGAGGTCACTTTCATTGCCCTCTTGGTTTTGGTGGGTTTTGGCCAGTGTCTTTACTGCAACCTGTTTTATCAGCAAGGTCTTTGTGAAACTGCCGTTTCAAAATTATGACTTTGACAGTGAAAGAGATCTAACTTAAGATAATGCCAGCTCTTTATTCCTTTACTTCCTAAATAAACTTGCTTTCACTTTACCCTGTGGACTCTTGTCTAATTCTTTTTTTTTTTTTGAGGCGGAATCTTGCTCTGTTGCCCAAGCTGGAGTGCAGTGGCGCAATCTTGGCTCACTGCAACCTCTGCATCCTGGGTTCAAGTGATTCTCCTACCTCAGCCTCCTGAGTAGCTGTGATTACAGGTGCTCATCACTACACTCGGCTAATTTTTTTTTTTGTATTTTTTTTTTTTTAGCAGAAATGGGGTTTCACCATGTTGGCCAGGCTGGTCTGGAACTCCTGACGTCATGATTCGCCCGCCTCTGCCTCCCAAAGTGCTGGGATTACAGGCATGAGTCACCATGCCCAGCCACCCAATTCTTTCTTTCTTGTGTGAGGTTCAAGCCTCTCTGGGGGTCTGGACAGAACTCTTTTCTGGTAACAAAACCAAAAAGTGCACATATAACCAACTTCAAGTAAAGACAAATGTCAAGAAGGCAGTAACACCAGGTTGAGCGCAAGAGAGTGAAGAGATGGGGCTGGCATGGACAGGATTCTCTGAGGGGGTGCTGGCTGAGTTTCTCTCCTGCCAGCTGCCAGCGAATTTGAAACCGCACCATGGCCTCATTCCTCAGAAGATCCCCAAGAGGAAGCTGTTTTATCCTTGTTTTACTGTGGGGGAATGAGGCTTCCAGAGATTAAATAATTTACCTAGGCGCAGAGCTTGGAAGTGGCCCGCAGAGATTCGAACCACCACACCCCTTGCACTGCAGTCTGTTTACTTCTCTGGCATTGTGTTGGCTTCACTGTAAAATGAGTGGGTTGGCCTAAGACTCCTAAAGTTCCTTCCTCTAAAATCATATGTACAGAGAGTGTACAAAGGAGATCTGCCGGCAACTGATGCCTCAGAGAGCAGGTGTTTGGGCTATTTTCTCTCCCCACAAGGAATAAAATACTAATTATGACATGAAAGCTGGGAGGGCCAGGCTTACTGATTTTTTGTCTGCTTATCAGGGGTTTCAGAGAAAGAATATCAGTGGTTTAGCAGCTGCAGGAACAGGTTAGTAGTTAAGATACCAAATGCAAATACCTCAGGCTGGAAAATTCCTGCTCTGCTGAAACAAAGGACAGGATCTCAGGTGATCTGTGCGAAGGGCTCCCGCAGGTGGACCCTCCCAGCCAGGAGTTTAGTGTTTAGCCAGGGCAGCCTGCTTCTAGATGTTTATGGTCAGTGGATTCACACTCACTCACGGGAACATCCTCCTCTAACTCTGCAGCCGAATCTGAGTCCCATGTGGCCTTGGCTGTGAAGCGCCCCCACTCTTCCCCGACCGAGATCACAGACCGTATTTGCCAACCTGCTTGCTTCTGGCCTCCTAGCTCTTGGATTTTCCCTTTATTGGACTACTTCTAGGTAAAAGGTGTCATAATAAATATTTGCCTCCTGAGCTAACTGACCTTATAAGATGATGTCATGTAATTTTTTTTTATTGTGGTAAAACATATGTAACATAGAATTTACCAATTTTAAGTGTATGATTCAGTGGCATTAGGTGCACTTACACTTGCGCAACCAGCCCCTGGTAGCCATCTGTCTCCATGAATTTGCCTATTCTATGTGCCCTGTATTTTTCCTTACAATATTTGTCCTTTTATGTGGCTTCCTTCACTCAGCTTGATGTTTTCAGAATTCATCCACGTGTGGCATGGATAAGAGTTTCATTTCCTTTTAAGGCTGAATAGCCGGGCGCGGTGGCTCAAGCCTGTAATCCCAGCACTTTGGGAGGCCGAGGCGGGTGGATCACGAGGTCAAGAGATCGAGACCATCCTGGTCAACATTGTGAAACCCCGTCTCTATTAATACAAAAAAATTAGCTGGGCACGGTGGCGCGTGCCTGTAATCCCAGCTACTCAGGAGGCGGAGGCAGGAGAATTGCCTGAACCCAGGAGGCGGAGGTTGCGGTGAGCCGAGATCGCGCCATTGCACTCCAGCCTGGGTAACAAGAGCGAGACTCCGTCTCAAAAAAAAAAAAAAAAAAAAAGGCTGAATAACATTCCATTGCCATGTGAGAAATAAAAATAAACTCTGACAGTATATGGTGCCTCACGCCTGTAATCCCAGCACTTTGGGAGGCCAAGGCAGGCAGACCACTTGAGGTCAGGAGTTCGAGACCAGCCTGGCCAACATGGCAAAACTGCGTCTCTACTAAAAATACAAAAAGTAGCCAGGGGTGATGGTGTGCACCTGTAATCCCAGCTACTCAGAGGCTGAGGCAGGAGAATGGCTTGAACCTGGGAGGTGGAATTTGCAGTGAACTGAGATTGTGCCACTGCATTCCAGCCTGGGCAATAGAGCTAGACTTCATCTCAAAAAAGTAAAAATAAATAAATAAGGCCGGGCGTGGTGGCTCATCCCTGTAATCCGAGCACTTTGGAGGCCAAGGCAGGTGGATCACTTGAGGTCAGGAGTTCACAACCAGCCTGACCAACATGGTGAAACCCTGTCTTTATTAAAAAATAATAATAACAAATAAATAAATAAATCCTAAGCAGCTTAGCAGCTTAATGGACTGAACAGACCCTCTCTTAGCCAAAGGGACCTCCGAGAAACCTTGAGAACTGAGTTCCCAGCCATGACAGGGTGAGAGGTCAGACACGCCTTATTCTGTCCCCTCCCTCACCAACTGCCATCAGGCTTCCTTCCTGAAGGGTTGAAGAGAAACCAGCCCTTTTAAAAGACTCACTTACGTGAGCAGCTTGGTGGCTCACGTTTATAATCCCAGCACTTTGGGAGACTGAGGTGGGCATGATGCTTGAGTTTAGAAGTTCCAGACCAGCCTGGGCAACATAGTGAGACCCTATCCTACAAAAATTACAAGTTAGCCAGGCGTGGTAGGGTGTGCCTGTAGTGACTGCTACCTGGAGGGCTGAGGTGGGAGAATAGCTGGAGCCTAGGAGGTTGAGGCTGTAGTGAGCTGTGTTCATGCCACTGCACTCCAGCCTGGGTGACAAAGTGAGACCCTATCTCAATAAAAAAAAAAAAGGCTTGCTCCACCACTGATATTAACCTACTGCCTGACCCCTCCCTGTTTGCAGTTTTGACACAACAACCTACCAGCATGTTTTCCTGATAAGAGACCACCAACCATGGAGCGGTTCTGACCATTCTACAGAGGATGGGCCCAGAGGGTTTTTATGTCTTCTGCTTCACCTTTTGACTCCAGAGGGCTGAAAGCTCCATCCTCGGATCACGCTAAAACCACCATTTTTTGAACATATGACCCACAGAGAGGCATGAAGCTCAGTTGCACATGTTTATCCTTTCATAAATATTCATGACTCCTCCAACAGCTTATTAAATATGTATAATATGCCGGGCGCGATGGCTAATGCCTGTGATCCAAGCACTTTGGGAGGCCAAGGCCGGTGGATTGCCTGAGCTCGGGAGTTCGAGACCAGCTTAGGGAACATGGTGAAACACCCATCTCTACTAAAAATACAACAAATTAGCTGGGCATGACTGTGTGCACCTGTAATCCCAGCTACTTGGGAGGCTGAGACAGGAGAATCGCTTGAACCCTGGAGGCGGAGGTTGCAGTGAGCTGAGATAGGGCCATTGCACTCCAGCCTGGGCAACAGAGTGAGACTCTCTGTCTCAAAAATAAATGAACAAATCAAAAACAAGTATGTATAATACATGCAGCCACCTCACTCAGTATCAATTTCTATTCCCTTTATCCCTTCCATAAAGTGGCTGTTTTTGGCTTCTGACCAGAGGCTATGCTTCCCAACCTATCAGAATGGCCACCCTGCAGGGTGCAACCTTTGTGAGAAATAAAGCTCTCCTTTCCAAATGTATGAACCTCATCATTCTTCAGTTGACACATGTATATAGCAAACGTTGTCTATCCATTCATCTGTCAATACATATTTGAGTTGTTTCCCTTTTTGCTATTGTGAATAATGCTGCTATGAAGATGGGTGTATAAATGTCTGCTTGGGGCCGGGTGTGGTGGCTCATGCTTGTAATCTCAGCGCTTTGGGAAGCTGAGGTGGGAGGATCACTTGAGATCCAGAGTTTGAGACTAGCCTGGCTAACGTGGTGAAACTTTGTCTCTACTAATTCTAGCTACTCAGGAGGCTGAGGCAGGAGAATCACTTGAACCCAGGAGGCAGAGTTTGCAGTAAGTGAAACTGCAACTCCATTGCACTCCAACTTGGGCAACAGAGCAAGACTCCGTCTCAAAAAAAAAAAAAAAAAAAGTCTGTTTGTGTTCCTGCTTTCAATGTCTTTGGGTATTTACATACATATATGTTTTTTTTTTTTTCTTTCCTGAGCTTCTGAGGAGTAGCTGGGAAAACAGGCACTTACCACCATGCCCAGCTAATTTCTGATTTTTTTTTTTTAATAGTGGGAGTCTCGCTTTGTCAACCAGGCTGGAGTGCAGTGGCACTATCTTGGCTCACTGTAACCTCCACCTCCTGAGTTCAAACAATTCTCCTGCCTCAGCCTTCTGAGTAGCTGGGACTACAGGCACACGCCACCATGCCAGGCTAATTTTTTGGATTTTAGTAGAGACAGGGGTTCACTGTGTTGCCCAGGCTTGTCTCAAACTCCTGAGCTTATGCAATCTGCCCACCTCAGCCTCCCAAAGTGCTAGGATTACAGGCATGAGCCACTGTGCCTGGCCATCTTTGGGTATATTCTTTTTTTTTTTTTTTTTTTTGAGACGGAGTTTCGCTCTCGTTACCGAGGCTGGAGTGCAATGGCGCGATCTCGGCTCACCACAACCTCCGCCTCCTGGGTTCAGGCAATTCTCCTGCCTCAGCCTCCTGAGTAGCTGGGATTACAGGCACGCGCCACCATGCCCAGCTAATTTTTTGTATTTTTAGTAGAGACGGGGTTTCACCATGTTGACCGGGATGGTCTCGATCTCTTGACCTCGTGATTCACCCGCCTCGGCCTCCCAAAGTGCTGGGATTACAGGCTTGAGCCACTTTTTTTTTTTTTTTTTTTTTTTTTTTTTGAGACAGAGTTTCGCTCTTGTTACCCAGGCTGGAGTGCAATGGCGCTATCTGGCTCACTGCAACCTCCGCCTCCTGGGTTCAGGCAATTCTCCTGCCTCAGGGGTATGTTCTGAGGCCAGGCGCGGTGGCTCAGGCCAGGCGCAGTGGCTCAAGCCTATAATCCCAGCACTTTGGGAGGCCGAGGCGGGTGGATCACGAGGTCAAGAGATCGAGACCATCCTGGTCAACAAGGTGAAACCCCATCTCTACTAAAAATACAAAAATTAGCTGGGCATGGTGGCGCGCGCCTGTAGTCCCAGCTACTCGGAAGGCTGAGGCGGAAGAATTGCTAGAATCCAGGAGGCGGAGGCTGGGGTGAGCCGAGATCGCGCCATTGCACTCCAGCCTGAGTAACAAGAGCGAAACTCCGTCTCAAAAAAAAAAAAAAAGTGAAATTGTTGGATCATTCATCTAAGCTTATTTAGCTAAGAAGGAAGGTACCAATATCATCACATTTTACAAATTGGGTAACTAGGTTTTTTTTTTTTTTATCATCATAGACCAGGAAGGAAACCAGGTTTTAAAAAATTAATTTTCCCGGCCGGGCACTGTGGCTCATGCCTGTAATCCTAGCACTTTGGGAGGCTGAGGTGGGTGGATCACCTGAGGTCAGGAGTTCAAGACCAGCCTGGCCATCAGGGTGAAACCCTATCTTTAAAAAAAAAAAAACTAAAAAATTAATTAATTAATTAATTAATTTTCCCAATCCAGGAAGCAGATTGAAAGGTATGTTGTTTATGTCATCTTTCAGTCTATCTTTCCCATTAGACTGTGAATCTCAAGGTCCTTACATTTTTCTTTTATTGAGATAGAGTTTCATTCTTGTTGCCCAGGCTGGAGTGCAATGGCACGACCTTGGCTCACCACAATCTTCACCTCCCAGGTTCAAGTAATCTCCTGCCTCAGCCTCCCGGGTAGCTGGGATTACAGGCATGCACCACCACACCCAGCTAATTTTGTATTTTTAGTAGAGACAGGGTTTCTCCATGTCAGTCAGGCTGATCTTAAACTCCAGACCTCAGGTGATCCGCCTACCTCGGCCTCCCAAAATGCTGGGATTACAGGCGTGAGCCACCGCAGCCAGCCAGAGGGGTCTTTTTTTTTTTTTTTTTTTTAGTTGAAAAGAAAAGTATGGAATGCTTCATGAATTTGCGTGTCATCCTTGCTCAGGGGCCATGCTAATCTTCTCTGTATTGTTCCAATTTTAGTATACGTGCTGCTGAAGCGAGCACGAGGGGTCTTTTTAAAGTACAAATCCAGAGGTGGGGAGTGGTGGCTCATGCCTGTAGTCTCAGCACTTTGGGAGGCCAAGGTGGGTGGATCACATGAGGCTAGGAGTTTGAGACCAGCCTGGCCAACATGGTGAAACCCCATCTCCACTAAAAATACAAAAATTAACTGGGCACGGTGGCGGGTGCCTGTAATCCCAGCTACACAGGAGGCTGAGGCAGGAGAATGGCTTGAACCTGGGAGGCAGAAGTTGCAGTGAGCAGGGATCACACCACTGCGCTCCAGCCTGTGCAACAAAGTGAGTGAGACTTCATCGCAAAAAATAAATAAACAAATGAAAAATAAAGTACAAATTCAGTCCTGCTGCTAGACTGATTAAAATTATTCAGTGTCTTCCTGAGAACCTCAAGAAAAAGTCTAGACTAGTTTATAAGTCCCTATGCGTCCCTGTTCATGTTTCCCTCTGTGTGACAGTCAGATGGAGGACTCCCAGTGCAGCCCCTGTCCAGGGCTTCTCCACCTTGACGCTATTGATCATTCTTTTTTTTTTTCTTGAGATGGAGTCTTGCTCTGTCTCCCAGGCTGGATGGAGTGCAGTGGTGCGATCTAGGCTCACTGCAACTGCCACCTCCCAGGTTGAAGCAATTATCCTGCCTCAACCTCCTGAGTAGCTGGGATTACAGGCATATGCCATGATGCCTGACTAATTTTTGCATTTTTAGTAGAGATGGGGTTTTGCCATGTTGGCCAGGTTGGTCTAGTACTCCTGACCTCAGGTGATCCGCCCACCTCGGCCTCCCAAAAGTGCTGGGATTATAGGCGTGAGCCACTGCGCCAGGCTGAAATAATTCTTTGTTGTTGGTGCTGTCCTGTGCAAAGCAGGATGTTCTTTGGCCTCTACCCACTAGACGCCAGTATCACCTCTCCCCAACTTCACCCCCAGTCATGACAACCAAAAGTTTCCAGACACTACCAAGTGTCTTCAGCATACATCCACTCACTCTGTCCTGGGTGGTTACAGGAGCATTTACTTACCTGGCAAAATCTCACACTCTTCAGGTTTCTCTCCTAAATGCCCTCAACACGCTGTACCTTGTGCTTCCCCCACTAGACTGTGAATATCCTGAGGGCAAGAACCGTGTCTAATTCTTCTTGGTGTCTTCAGCAGCATGAATCAGAAGCCACTTGTCAGAGTATCTCTGCTTTGTGGGAAGAGAGGGTGGCATGAACAGGTGGAAGACAAGTCTCTTGGTGTACACATTTGCTGGCTGCGTCTGTTTACATTCCAATTTTTAATTTAATTTATTTTTTTTTATTTTTTGAGATGGAGTTTCACTCTTGTTGCCCAGGCTGGAGTGCAATGGTGTGATCTTGGCTCATTGCAACCTCCGCCTCCCATGTTCAAGCGATTCTCCTGCCTCATCCTCCTGAGTAGCTGGAATTACAGGCATGTGCCACCACGCCCGGCTAATTTTGTATTTTTTTAGTAGAGACAGGGTTTCTCCATGTTGGCCAGGCTGGTCTTGAACTCCTGACCTTAGGCAATCTGCCTACCTCGGCCTCCCAAACTGCTGGGATTACATACTTTAGCTGCAGCACCCAGCTACATTCCATTTTTTGCAGTTCCTGCTATGTGCAAGCAAAAGGTACATGATAAGTAGCATCTCTCTCTCTCTTTTTTTTTTTTTTGAAATGGAATCTGGCTCTGTTGACCAGGCTGAAGTGCAGTGGTGCGATCTTGGCTCACTGCAGCCTCCATCTCCCAGGTTCCAGCAATTCTACTGCCTTAGTCTCCTGTGTAGCTGGGATTACAGGCACCCACCACCACATCCAGTTACTTCTTGTATTTTTAGTAGAGACGGGGTTCACCATGTTGCTCAGGCTAGTCTCAAACTCCTGGCCTCATGTGATCTACCCACCTTGGCCTCCCAAAGTGCTGGGTACCTGGCCAAATCATGCTTTTTAGTGTCAAATCTAAGAACTCCTTGCCTAGCCCTAGATACTGAATTTCACCTATTTTTTAAAAGTTCTATCGTTTTATATTTTACATGTAAGCCTATAATCCGTTTCAATCTAACTTTTGTATAAGGTATGAGGTTTAGGTGGAGGTTCATTTTTTGCTTGTGGATGTCTGACTTTTTTGTTTTTTCAGATGGAGTCTTGCTCTGTTGCCCAGGCTAGAGTACTGTGGCATGATCACGGCTCACTGCAACGTCTGCCTCCCAGGTTCAAGTGATTCTCCTGCCTCCACTTCCCAAGTAGCTGAGATTACAGCCACCCACCACCACGCCCAGCTAATTTCTGTATTTTTAGTAGAGACGGGGTTTCACCATCTTGGCCAGGCTGGTCTCAAACTCCTAACCTTGTGATCCACCTGCCTCAGCCTCCCAAAGTGCTTTTTTTTTGACACGGAGTTTTGCTCTTTTTGCCCAGGCTGGAGTGCAATGGCACAATCTTGGCTCACTGCAACCTCCGCCTCCCAGGTTCAAGCGATTCTCCTGCCTCAGCCTCCAGGAGTAGCTGGGATTACAGGCGCCCTCCACCATGCCTGACTAATTTTTGTTTATTTGTATTTGGGTTTTTTGTTTGGTTTGGTTTGGTTTATTTGTTTTGAGACAGAGTCTTGTTCTGTTACCCAGATTGGAGTGCAGTGGTGCAATCTCAACTGAGTGCAACCTCTGCCCCCTGGGTTCAAGAGATTCTCCTACTGAGTAGTTGGGATTACAGGCGTGTGTGCCTCCTGAGTAGCTGGGATTACAGGCATGTGTGCCACCATGGTCAGCTAATTTTGTATTTTTATTAGAGACAGGGTTTCAGTATGTTGGTCAGACTGGTATTGAACTCCTGACCTCAAATGATCCACTCACTTCGCCTCCCAAAGTGCTGAGACTATAGGCATGAGCCACTGCGCCCGCCAGTTTTTGTCATTTTAGTAGAGACAGGGTTTCACTACGTTGGCCAGGCTGGTCTTGAACTCCTGACCTCATGATCTGCCAGCCTCAGCCTCCCAAAGTGCTGGGATTACAGGTGTGAGCCACCACACCTAGCTAGATGCCTGATTTGATTTGCTTGATTTTTAACCATGCCCCCCACCCCCATTACTCATTCCTATCATGAAGAACTATCTTGTGCAACCAACTGTTTTATGGCATGCAGCATTAGGTTTTGTTTTGATCTAAAATAAATGGTACCAACATACCACACAATAGTACTCAGCAAAAAAAGAAAGGAATTGCTGATATATGCAACCACCTAGAAGAATCTCCAGGGAATTAAGCTAAGTGAAAAAAGCCAATTCCAAAATAATATTTACCGTATTATTCCACTTACATAACATTTCAAAATGACAAAATTTTAGAAATGGAGGACAGATTAATGGTTGCCAGAAATTAGAGATGAAGAGGACAGGCAGGGGTGAGGTTTGGTGTGGTTATGAAAGAGCAACATGGCCGGGATGGTGGCTCAAGCCTATAATCCCAGCACTATGGGAGGCCAAGGTGGGTGGATCACCTGAGTCAGAAGTTCTAGACCAGCCTAGCCAACATGGTGAAACCCCGTCTCTACTAAAAATGTAAAAACAAGCCAGGCGTGGTGGTATGTGCCTGCAATCCCAGCTACCCAGGAGGCTGAGGCGGGAGAATTGCTGGAACCTGGGAGATGGAGGCTGCAGTGAGCCAAGATCGCACCACTGCACTTCGGCCTGGGAAACAGAGTAAGACCCTGTCTCAAGAAAAAAAAAACAAAAGAAAGAAAGAGAGAGAGAGCAAGAAAGAAAGAAAGAAAGGAGGAAAAAGAAAGAGAAAAAGAAAGAAGAAAGAAAGAAAGAAAGAAAAAGAAGGAAAGAGGAAGGCCGGGTGTGGTGGCTCATGCCTGTAATCCAAGCACTTTGGAGGCCAAGGTGGGCGGATCACCTGAGGTTGGGAGTTCAAGACCAGCCTGACCAACATGGTGAAACCCTGTCTTTAAAAAAATAAATAAATAAAATAAAAAAAAAAAAAAGAAGGAAAGAGGAAAGAAAGAAAGAGAGAAAAAGAAAAAGGAGGGAGGGTAAGAAGGAAGGAAAAACAACACAAGGGATCCTTGTGGTCACGGAACTGTTGTTTTATTTAACTGTGGTGGTGGACACAGGAATCTATACAGGTGATGAAATTGTGTAGAATGAGTACACTCACACAACACATTCACACACACAAATGAGTCCAGGTAAAACTGGTAAAATCTTTCTTACAACTGAATGTGAATCTACGATGATCTGAACAAGAAATTCTGTTTAAAAAATCAAGTAAATCTGTTGTAATAATCATGTTAGCCCCTACTCTTCAACTTCACAATACCTTTGCACTTAGACTGTGTATGAGGAGCCACAGACTAGGAGAAGGAAGTCACTTGCCTAAGGATACACATTAGTAAGCATCTGACTCCAAAACCACATTCCTTGCTGGGCACAGTGGCTCACGCCTGTAATCCCAACACTTTGGGAGGTCGATGTGGGCAGATCACCTGAGGTCAGGAGTTCAAGACCAGCCTGGCCAACATGGTGAAACCCCATCTCTACAAAAATACAAAAATTAGCCAGGCATAGTGGCGTGTGCTGTGTAATCCCAGCTACTCGGGAGGCTGAGGCAGGAGAATCGCTTGAACCCAGGAGGCAGAAGTTCCGGTGAGCTGAGATGCGCCACTGCACTCCAGCCTGGGCAAGAGAGTGAGTCTTTGTCTTGGAAAAAAACAAAAACAAACCACATTCTCTTTGCTTCCTGCCAGGTGAGATCTTTTGTGGTGTCTCCTAGCCCCTCTAAGCCCTATTCTGCCCACCTGGCTCAAATTTCATATGGTTAACTCTCTCTTTGTTTATATTTTATTTTATTTTTATTTATTTATTTATTTTTGAGACGGAGTCTTGCTCTGTCACCCAGGCTGGAGTGAGTGCAATGGTGCAGTCTTGGCTCACTGCAACGTCCACCTCCCAGGTTCAAGCGATTCTCCTGCCCCAGCCTCCCAAGTAGCTGGGATTACAAGTACACACCACCACACCTGGCTAATATTTGTATGTTTAGTAGAGACGTGGTTTTTCCATATTGGCCAGGCTGGTCTTGAACTCCTGACCTCGTGATCTGCCCTCCTCAGTCTCCCAAAGTGCTGGGATTACAGATGTGAGCCACCACGCCCGGCCTATATTTAATTTTTTTATAGTAACTTCTGGAAAGTCTTTGATTCCTCAAACACTTGGCACCTGGCCTTGTCAAGGTAACAACTCTGTATATCTTTAGGCTGGTTGTTAGTGGTGGTGATCCCAGGCTGGCAGATCACTTAAGCGAGTTTCCAGATTATTGTGTGAGCCCAGACCTGCCTGCCTTTGAACCTCACCTCCTGCCTCCCTCTCACTCCGTGCAGTTGCACCTGCCTTCTCTCAATCCTTCCTACCAAACCCCTTCCCTCTGCAGGGCCTTTGCACATGCTGTTCCTACTGGCAGGAAAACTTTTTCCCTCTGGTTTTGTTAACTCCTATCCATCCTTTAGGACTCAGCTTAAATGTCATTTCCTTGGCAAGAAATGTTATATAGCTTCAAAGTTCCCTGTAATTTTTCTTTATGGCCATGTTCACAATTATAGTTAAATAATTATGCATATGAAATTACTTGTTTATTGACTCCCTTCCTCACTATAGGGAAGGCTCCCTGAGGCCAGCGAGTGTGTCTCTATGCTTATCATGTCATCCCCAGTGTCAGGCCTAGTGCCTAACACATAGAAGGGGCTCAATAAATATTTCATGATTAAAATAATTCAGGGAAATGTTTGGACTAGGAGAGCTGAGGTTACATAATGCATTGAAGAAAGAAGACTGTAGTTGTACCCAGGAACCTGAGAACTGGCATGAAAAGAGGGCTTACTTTTCACTCTACTCCCTAAATAGTGTGAATTGTTCATTATGTGCATTTATTCATTGGAAAAAAGTTTTGGGTTTTCTTGCTTTTTGTTTTTTTTGAAGACAGAGTTTCCACTCTTGTTGTCCAGGCTGGAGTGCAATGATGTGATCTTGGATCACTGCAACCTCCACCTCCCAGGTTCAAGCGATTCTCCTGCCTCAGCCTCCCCAGTAACTGGGATGACAGGCGTACACCACCACACCCAGCTAATTTTTTGTATTATTAGTAGAGACAGGGTTTCATCATGTTGGATGTTGGTCAGGCTGGTCCTGAATTTCTGACCTCAGGTGATCCACCCGCCTCAGCCTCCCAAAGTGCAGGGATTACAAGTGTGAGCCCCGGTGCCTGGTCAGAAAAAGTTTTAATCAGAAGAACAAAGAAGAAAAAAATAATCAGGTGTCCTACCTATAAATAAGGATATTTGAACTTAGGTCTTTGGACACTCTCTCTGTGCCCACTCTCCCTTCTCACTGACTGGGAAAGTGACTTCAGAAGTCAAGTGGTCCATTACCCCAGCAGGTAAGGCTTTGCCAGTTGCTTGCATTGCTAAATAGGAAGTTTACTTTCTCCCAAAGACCCATGGGAAAGTACACTGTATTCTAATTTTTCCTGTGCTTAAAGATGCTACAAAGGTCTGCCCCTACCAGACAATTTCCTTCCTAGCCTGTCATGGATCCCAGTTAATACTCAAGTCACCTGAGGTCCCAAATTATTCAGTCCTTTAAAAAATACTGGCCAGGGCAGGGGTGGGGAGAGAAAAAAAAAATACTGGCCTGGCAGGGTACGGTGGCTCACGCCTGTAATCCCAGCACTTTGGGAGGCCGAGGTGGGCGGATCACGAGGTCAGGAGATGGAGACCATCCTGGCCAACATGGTGAAACCCTGTCTCTACCAAAAATACAAAAATTAGCTGGGCAGGCCGGGCGTGGTGGCTCACGCCTGTAATCCCAGCACTTTGGGAGGCGGAGGCAGGTGGATCACGAGGTCAAGAGATTGAGACCATCCTGGTCAACAAGGTGAAACCCTGTCTCTACTAAAAATACAAAAATTAGCTGGGCATGGTTGTGCGCGCCTGTAATCCCAGCTACTCGGAAGGCTGATGCAGGAGAATTGCTTGAACCCAGGAGGCGGAGGTTGCGGTGAGCCGAGATCGCGCCATTGCACTCCAGTCTGGGTAACAACAGAGAAACTCCGCCTCAAAAAAAACAAACAAAAAAAGATTAGCTGGGCATGGTGGCACTTGCCTGTAATCCCAGCTACTGAGGAGGCTGAGGCAGGAGTATCGCTTGAACCTGGGAGGCGGAGGCTGCAGTGAGCTGAGATCGCACCACTGCACTCCAGCCTGGCGACAGAGTGAGACTCCGTCTCAAAAAAAAAAAAAAAAGAAAGAAAAAAAATACTGGCAGGGCATGGTGGTTCACACCTGTAATCTCAGCACTTTGGGAGGCCAAGGCAAGTGGATCACTTGAGGTCAGGTGTTTGAGACCAGCCTGGCCAATATGGTAAAATCTCATCTCTACTAAAAATACAAAAATTAGCTGGGTGTGGTGGTGTGCACCTATAGTACCCAGTTACTCAGGAGGCTGAGGCAGGAGAATTGCTTGAACCTAGAAGGCGGAGGTTACAGTAAGCCAAGATTGCACCACTGCACTCTAGGCTGAGGCGGGTGGATAATGAGGTCAAGAGATCGAGACCATCCTGATCAACAAGGTGAAACCCCGTCTCTACTAAAAATACAAAAATTAGCTGGGCATGGTGGTGCACGCCTGTAATCCCAGCTACTCGGGAGGCTGAGACAGGAGAATTGCTTGAACCCAGGAGGCAGAGGTTGTGGTGAGCCGAGATCGCGCCATTGCACTCCAGCCTGGGTAACAAGAGCGAAACTCCGTCCCAAAACAAACAAACAAACAAACAAAAGCCTGACCTATATCTAGAAAGAAAGTAAGGAAGGGAAAGAGGAAAAGAGAAAAAGAGATTGAGAAAAGGAAAGAGAGAAAGAGAAAGCAAGCAACCAACATGTCTCATGCGTATGATCCCAGCACTTTAGGAGGCTGAAGCGAGAGGATTGCTTGAGTCTAGAATTTGAGACCAGCCTGGGCAATACAGTGAGAACTTGTCTCTAAATAAAATAAAAAAGAAAGAAAGAAACAAAAAAGAAACCTAATCTAGCTTTGCTCACAGGGTAAGGGCTGCTGCTAATTCCCTGCTCCCCTGTACCCTGGCCCTCCCCACTAGGACTTGGTTCAGGTTTCTTCAACCTGACAGGTTCATCTTTCTGCTTCTGAACTACTGTCATGGTTTTGTGAGCCTTACCCCTACTCTCAGGATACATTTTTTTCTATTGCTTGTGTTCTTTTCAGCTTCCCCTGTGTCCACTTGTCCACGGCCTTGCCTTGGCCACATCAGGGAATTTGGGAGCCAGGTCTAACAAGCCTGTATCCTAGCTACCTTGGAAAAGCAGAAGGACCTTGGTGAACACTGAGCTAGAAATAGACAGGAAGAAGTGTCTGGTGTGGGAGGAGGCAGATGTGAGCAAAGGTCATGGCTGCTTTTGCACATCAGCTGGAGAATGTTAGTTGGAAAAAGCTAGAGCCTTATTAGAAGACCCTTCAGACTAAGATGAAGAGAGAGGGTGATTGATTAAAGAAAGGAAAAGGAAACAAATCTGTTTATGCCGGCTGTCAGCCAGGTATGATGCATTGTGGTTGATTGGTTCAGATCATTTAATCTGCATAAAATATTTCTTCATTTTTGTCTTTTTGTTTTTTTTTGAGACAGGATCTCAGCTGGAGTGTAGTAGTGCAATCATGGCTCATTGCAGCTTCACTCCCCTGGGCTCAAGTGATCCTCCCACCTCAGCCTCCTGAGTAGCTGGGACTACAGGCACCTGCCACCACGCCTGGCTAATTTTTTTTTTTTTGAGATGGAGTTTCCCTCTGTTGCACAGTGCAGTGGTGTGGTCTTGACTCGCTGCAACCTCCGCCTCCCAGGTTCAAGTGATTCTCCTGCCTCAGCTTACTGAGTAGCTGAGATTATAGGTGCCCGCCACCATGCCCAGCTAATTTTTATATTTTTATTAGAGACAAGTTTTCACCATGTTGACCAGGCTGGTCTTGAACTCCTGACTTCAGGTGATCCACCTGCCTCAGCCTCCCAAAGTGCTGGGATTACAGGTGTGAGCCACTGAGCCCAGCCTGAGGAAAAAAAATTTTTTTTTTTTTTTTTAAATAAAGACAGGGTTTCTCCATGTTGGTCAGGCTGGTCTCGCACTCCTGACCTCAGGTGATCCGCCTGCCTCAGCCTCCCAAAGTGCTGGAATTACAGGCATGAGCCATCATGCCTGACCGGAAAAAATTTTTTAAAATAAAAAAAAAAGGCCGGGCGTGGTGGCTCACACCTGTAATCCTAGCACTTTGGGAGGCCGAGGCGGGTGGATCACCTGAGGTCAGGAGTTCAAAAACCAGCCTGGCTATCATGGTGAAATCCATCTTTAAAAAAAATAAATAAATAATGTGAAAAAAAAAAAGAAAAAGAAAAAAAAATTAAGTGGCCACTTTGTCTTTCTATGCCTTGGCTTCTTCATCTGTGAAATGAGGATTAGACTGTTGTAACAATTAAGTGAGATAGCTGGTCTGGAGTGCAGTGTTGCCAGGCTGGAGTCCCATCTTGACTCACTGCAACCTCCGCCTCTGAGGTTCAAGCTATTCTCCTGCCTCAACCTCCACAGTCCCTGGGACTACAGGCATAAGCCACCACGCCCAGCTAATTTTTTGTATATTTAGTAGAGACGAGGTTTCACCATGTTGGCCAGAATGGTCTCAATCTCTTGACCTCATGATCTGCCCACCTCGGCCTCTCAAAGTGCTGGGATTACAGGTGTGAGCCACCAGGCCTGGCCTTGAACTACTGATTCTAAGAGAATATGATAACACTTTGGACTTATAGCACTTTCGCCTTAAAGGAATGTCAGGGCGAGAGTAAATTTGGCTGGGTGTTGTGACTGATGCCTGTAATTCCCGTACATTGGGAGGCAGAGGAGGGTGGATCACTTGAGGTCAGGAGTTTGAGACCAGCCTGACTAACATGGTGAAACCAGATCTCTACTAAAAATACAAAAATTAGCTGGGCATGGTGGTGGGTACCTGTAATCCCAGCTACTCGAGAGGCTGAGGCAGGAGAATCACTTGAACCTGGGAAGCGGAGGCTGTAGTGAGCTGAGATTTGGTCATTGCAGTCCAACCTGGGTGACAGAGGGAGACTGTCTCAAAACAAACAAACAAAAAAACCGAGAGTAAATGTATTTCTTTTTTGCAATGGAGTCTCACTCTTTTTTTTTTTTTTGGAGATGGCGTTTCTCTCTTGCTCCCCAGGCTGGAGTGCAATGGCACAATCTCAGCTCATGACAACCTCCGCTTCTTGGGTTCAAGTGATTCTCCTGCCTCAGCCTCCCAAGTAGTTGGGATTACAGGCATGCGCCACCACACCTGGCTAATTTTGTACTTTTAATAGGTTGTGGGGGGGTGTTCTCCATGTTGGTCAGGCTGGTCTTGAACTCCCAATCTCATGTGATCTATCCGCCTCAGCTTCCCAAAGTGCTGGGATTGCAGGCGTGAGCCACTGTGCCCTGCCAGAATAAATTCATTTCTTTTACAATTATGTTTCTTTTTAGTTTTTTTTTTTTTGAGACTCTATTGCACAGGCTGGAGTGCAGTGGCATGCTTTTATCTCACAGCAACCTCCACTTCCCAGGTTTAAGCGATTCTCTTGCCTCAACCTCCCGAATGCTGGCCTTACAGGTGCCCGCCTGCAAGCCAGGCTAATTTTTGTATTTTTAATAGACACTTTATTATATTATATATTTTTTTATTTTTATTTTTATTTTTATTTTTATTTGAGATGGAGTTTCGCTCTTGTTACCCAGTCTGGAGTGCAATGGTGGGATCTTGGCTCACCACAACCTCCGCCTCCTGGGTTCAGGCAATTCTCCTGCCTCAGTCTCCCAAGTAGCTGGGATTACAGGCACGCACCACCATGCCCAGCTAATTTTTTGTATTTTTAGTAGAGATGGGGTTTCACCATGTTGACCAGGATGGTCTTGATCTCTTGACCTTGTGATCCACCCGCCTCGGCCTCCCAAAGTGCTGGGATTACAGGTGTGAGCCACTGCGCCCGGCGAGACTTTATTATATTTTAATACAGATTTTACTCTGTTGGCCAGGCTGGTCTCAAACTCCTGACTTCAGGTAATCTACCTGGTTTGGCCACCCAAAGTGCTGGGATTACAGGCATGAACCACCTCGCCCAGCCTCTTCTACAATTATTGAGTACTGCTGAATGCCAGACATTGCTCTAGATGCAGAGTAGGAGGAAGTGGAGAAGGTATACAGTAGGAACAGTTAAGCATATAACTAATTAAGACTTATGGATGGGCGCGGTGGCTCACACCTGTAATCCCAGCACTTTTTTTTTTCTTTTTTTTTAATCAGTCTCCGTAGAGACTGTCAAAAATTGCCAGTGCCGACTATATTGCAAGTCGTCATGACTGGGTATTGGGAAAAGTTTTCAATTAGCAATAATCGCGCCTCAGATAAACCTCATTGGCTACGATACTGCCACTGCACAAAGCTAATCCCAGCACTTTGAGAGGCCGAGGTGGGCGGATCATTTGAGGTCAGGCATTTGAAACCAGCCTGGCTAACATGGTGAAGCCCCATCTCTACTAAAAAATTTTTTAAAAATAAGCTGGGGGTGGTGGTATGCGCCTGTAATCCCAGCTGCTTGGGAGGCTGAGGCAGGAGAATATCTTGAACCAGGGAAGCCGAGGTTGCAGTGAGCTGAGATTGTGCCACTGCACTCCAGCCTGGCAGCCACAGCGACACTCCATGTCAAAAAAAAAAAAAGAAGCCGGGTGCAATGGCTGACTCCTGTAATCCCAGCACTTTGGGAGGCCGAGGCAGGTGGATCACTAGGTCGGGAGTTCAAGGCGAGCCTGGCCAACATGGTGAAACCCAGTCTCTACTAAAAATACAAAAAATTAGCAGGGCGTAGTGGCGGGTGCCTGTAATCCCAGCTACTCAGGAGGCTGAGGCAGGAGAATCACTTGAACCTGGGAGATGGAGGTTGCAGTGAGTTGAGATCATGCCACTGCACCCCAGCCTGGGTGAAAGAGTGAGACTCCATTTCAAAAAAAAAAAAAAAAAAAGCTGGCCGGGCGCGGTGGCTCAAGCCTGTAATCCCAGCACTTTGGGAGGCCGAGGCGGGTGGATCACTAGGTCAAGAGATCGAGACCATCCTGGTCAACATGGTGAAACCCCGTCTCTACTAATACAAAAAAATTAGCTGGGCATGGTGGCGCGTGCCTGTAATCCCAGCTACTCAGGAGGCTGAGGCAGGAGAATTGCCTGAACCCGGGAGGCGGAGGTTGCGGTGAGCCGAGATCGCGCCATTGCACTCCAGCCTGGGTAACGAGAGCGAAACTCCGTCTCAAAAAAAAAAAAAAAAAAAAAAAAGCTTATATTTCTAACATTCAAATATGGCCATTATTATTAAAATTTTATGGTATTTATTCCTAGGATTTCTTTTGTTTTTTCTTACACATTGCTACAAAGACATGTCCGATTTTTTATTTTTATTTTATTTTATTTATTTTATTTATTTATTTATTTATTTATTTTTGAGACGGAGTTTCGCTCTTGTTACCCAGGCTGGAGTGCAATGGCGCGATCTCGGCTCACCGCAACCTCCGCCTCCTGGGTTCAGGCAATTCTTCCTGCCTCAGCCTCCTAAGTAGCTGGGATTACAGGCACGCGCCACCATGCCCAGCTAATTTTTTGTATTTTTAGTAGAGACGGGGTTTCACCATGTTGACCAGGATGGTCTTGATCTGTCGACCTCGTGATCCACCCGCCTCGGCCTCCCAAAGTGCTGGGATTACAGGCGTGAGCCACCGCGCCCGGCCTTTATTTTTATTTATTTTTTATTTTTTTTATTTTTTTTATTTTTATTTTATTTATTTTATTTATTTATTTTTTTTGAGACGGAGTTTCGCTCTTGTTACCCAGGCTGGAGTGCAATGGCGCGATCTCGGCTCACCGCAACCTCCGCCTCCTGGGTTCAGGCAATTCTCCTGCCTCAGCCTCCTGAGTAGCTGGGATTACAGGCAGGCGCCACCATGCCCAGCTAATTTTTTGTATTTTTAGTAGAGATGGGGTTTCACCATGTTGACCAGGATGGTCTCGATCTCTTGACCTCGTGATCCACCCGCCTCGGCCTCCCAAAGTGCTGGGATTACAGGCTTGAGCCACCGCGCCCGGCCCTATTTTTATTTTTAATAGAGACGGGGTTTCACCATGTTGGCCAGGATGGTCTCCATCTCCTGATCTTGTCATCCGCCCTCCTCAGCCTCCCAAAGTGCTGGGATTACAGGTGTGAGCCACTGCACCCGACCTGTTCTTAGGATTTCTTAATGCTTTTTAAACATTGTAATACTTTCTATTCTTTTAGCCTTATATGATAAGCATGTTTTCATGTTGATGAAAATTTATATAATGACAACTTAAAAATATATATTTTGTAGGGACAGCGTTTCACTGTGTTGCCCAGGCTAGTCTTTTTTTCCTTTTCTTTTCTTTTCTTTTTTTTTAAGATGGGGTTTCACCATGTTGGTCAGGCTGGTCTTGAGCTCCCGACCTCAGGTGATTCGCCTGCCTTGGCCTCCAAAGTGCTTGGATTACAGGCGTGCGCCACCACGGCCGGCCAGCCCAGGCTGGTCTTAGACTCCTTAACTCAAATGATCCTCCTGCCTTGGATTCCGAGAGTGCTGGGATTACAGCATGAACCACCATGCCCAGCCTAAACTTAACTTCCAATTATAGCATAATATACCACTGAGAGCTAAACTGTAATTTATTTACCAATCCTTACTGGTGAAATTTAGGTTGTCCCTGTTATTCCTGCTTTAATAAAGTATGCAGTGATAAACATCTTTATACATAAAGTCTTTTTTCAATGACTTCCTTAGAAATGGAATTGAAAAATCAATGTCTTTCTACATATTGATCAAATTGCTTTTCCAAAGGGAAATATCACATTGAAGAGGCTAGAGGGCCTAAGAGAAAATTCATCTCACCTTACTGAGACCCATATTTGGTGGCTCACACCTGTAATCCCAGCACTTTGGGAGGCTGAGGCAGGTAGACCAGCCTGACCAACATGGTGAAACCCCAACTCTACTGAAGATACAAAAATTAGTTGGGCATAGTGGTGCATGCCTGCAATCCCAGCTACTTGGGAAGCTAAGGCAGGAGAATTGCTTGAACCAGGGAGGCAGAGGTTGCAGTGAACTGAGATCACGCCACTACACTCCAGCCAGGGCAACAGAGTGAGACTCCATCTGGGAAAAAAAAAAAAGAAGAGAAGTCAGGCATGATCTTTTGACTGGGCTTGGTGGCACACACCTATAGTTCTTGCTACCCAGGAGGCTGAGGTGGGAGGATCTCCTGAGCCCAGAAGTTTGAGGCTGCAGTGAGCTATGGTCATGGCATTGCACTCCAGTCTGGGCAACAGAGTGAGACACTGTCTCAAAAAAAAGAATTCTGACATGATCTCCGTGAGGGGTGAGCTTCTGAAAGCCAGCCAGGAGGTGGACAAGTCAGAAATCAATTGTGTAATGGCTTGTGCCTATAATCCCAACATTTTGGGTGGCTGAGGCAGGAGGATTGCTTGAACTCAAGAATTTGAGGCCAGCCTGAGCAACACACTGAGACCCCATCTTTTGTTTGTTTGTTTGTTTTTGAGACAGAGTCTCACTCTGTCATCCAGGCTGGAGTGCAGTGGCATAATCTCAGCTCACTGCAACCTCCACCTCCCAGGTTCAAGGGATTCTCCTGCCTCAGCCTCCCAAGTAGCTGGGACTACAGCACATGCCACAACGCCTGGCTAATTTTTTGTATTTTGAGTAGTGACGGGGTTTCACCATGTTGGTTAGGCTGGTCTCCAACTCCTGATCTCAAATGATCTGTTCACCCCAGCCTCTCAAAGTGCTGCGATTACAGGCATGAGCCACTGTGCTCAGCTGTGAGACCCACCTCTACAGAAAAAAAACTTGAAAATTAGCCTGGGCAGCAAAGCAAGACTTTGTTTCAAAATAAATACATATATACATTGTAGCTCAGATATGAGAAGCTCAGTCCTACATCCTCTGTCCTGTGGGAAAGAGGAGGAAGTGGAGTGGTAACCCCTTGGCAGACCCTTGAGCACCGCCTGGAAGATGCAGATGAAGCCTTGGAGTGGCCCTAGTATATACAGCCTTGGCCTCCACTGGATATGGGGCACTGGAGTTTTGCATAGTTTCTCTAAGGGCTGGGTTCAAGTACGAGAGCTTCCTGACATTTTCATCAGAAGGGAAAATGAGAAAGGTGGTTAGATGGAAATCTCTCTTCCATATTCATGCAGAATGAAGGCAGATATGTTGATTTCCTTTTAAGTACTTGTGTCACTTCAACTGTAATTACCTTTTCCCAAATTCAAGAACAGAGTGGGGTGGGGAGGGTGAGAAAGGATATGAATCTATAATAAGATTCTACAAAAATTAAAATCTCATCAAATTTTTACCCAAATGCAAACTGCAATCGCTCTCTGGAGCAATTATGGGGAGGCAGAATTTAAAGAGAATAGGCCTTAGAGTTTATCAGATGTGGGTACAAATCCCACAGCCCCCACTTATTAGTCAAGTGGCTCTCAGAGCCTCAGTTTCCTCATCTGTTAAATGGAGATAATAATCGCACTGGCCTCATGGGTTGTACAGAACCGAATAGGACAAAGCATATATTAGCCCAGTACCTGCAAGGTAGTAAGTTCTTAGGAAATGTCAACTGCTCTTATTTGGGCAAAACACTGTTTTACATAGTTAAACTTTTAAATTTTATTGGCATTAAAAGTCATTTTTTGGCCAGGCTCGGTGGCTCATGCCTGTAATCCCAGCACTTTGGGAGGTAGTGGCGGGCGAATCACCTGAGGTGAGGAGTTTGAGACCAACTTGGCCAACATGGTGAAACCTCGTTTCTACTAAAATACAAAATTAGCTGGGCATGGTGGCAGGTGCCAGCTACTCAGGAGGCTGAAGCAGGAGAATTGCTTGAACCTGGGAGGCAGAGGTTTCAGTAAGCCAAGATTGCACCACTGTACTCCAGCCTGGGCAACAAAGCCAGACTCCCGCTCAGAGAGAAAAAGAAGAAAAAAAGTCATCTTTTTTTTTTTTTTTTTTTTTTTTTTTTTGAGACGGAGTTTCGCTCTTGTTACCCAGGCTGGAGTGCAATGGCGCGATCTCGGCTCACTGCAACCTCCGCCTCCTGGGTTCAGGCAATTCTCCTGCCTCAGCCTCCTGAGTAGCTGGGATTACAGGCACGCGCCACCATGCCCAGCTAGTTTTTTGTATTTTTAGTAGAGACGGGGTTTCACCATGTTGACCAGGATGGTCTCGATCTCTTTTTTTTTTTTTTTTTTTTTTTTAGAGAAAGAGAGAGAGAGAATAGGAAGGAGAAAAAAGGAAGAGAGAGAGAGAGAGAGAATGGGGAGGAGGGAGAAGGAAAAGAAAGAGGGAGAGAGAATGGGAGTATTGCTTTCTTGCCCAGGCTAGAATGCAATTTAGTAATGGGTATTGAAAACCTCTTTTATACTGATAATTATACTTAATGATGTAATCAGGAAGGAGTAAGGGAAGAAGATAACAAACAAACAGCCAACCAATATTTAATTTAAACCTATGAAATGCTATGCGATTACTGAGGAGTGATTTACTTCCAATTATATAGTCACCTTTGGAATAGGTGTGAGGTGGTAATGTATGTTTTGTGTATTTGAAGTGGAGAGTACTATAAATATTTATTAAGTTTACTTGTTCCGGGTCTGAGTTCAAGTTCTGAATATCCTTGTTAATTTTCTATCTCGTTGATCTATAGAATCGTTAGCTCTTCTTGTTGCATTGATCCTTTTGCCATTATGTAATGTCATTCCTCGCCTCTTTTGATCTTTGTTGCTTTAAAGTCTACTTTATCAGAGGTGAGAATTGCATCTGCTGCTTTTTGTTTATTAGTTTATTTTTACTCTCTGTTCAATTGGTAAATCTTCCTCCTTCTCTCTGAGTCTTTGTGTATTGTTTCATGTAAGATGGGCCCGGATGCAGCATACCGATGGGTTTTGGCTTTTTATCCAATTAAAATATATGTAAGTTTAATACCAGCATTTGATGCTAGCTGGCTGTTTTGCCCATTAGTTGATGTGAATTTTTTATTGTGTTAAAGTTCTTTGCTTTTTGATATATTTTTGGAAAGGCTGATATTGGTTGTTCCTTTATATGTATAGTGCTTCTTTCAGAAGCTCTTGTAAAGCAGGCCTGGTGGTGGTGAACTCTCTAAGTACTTGTTTGTTCGCAAAAGATTTAATTTTTCCTTCGCACATAAAGCTTAGTTTGGCTGGATAGGAAATTCTGGGTTGAAAGTTCTTTTCTTTAAGGATGTTAAATATTGGTCCCCACTCTTTTCTGGCTTGTAGGGTTTCTGCTGAGAGATCTGCTGTAAGTCTGATAGGTTTTCCTTTATGGGTAACCTGAACTTTCTCTCTAGCTGCCCTTAGTATTTTCTTCTTCATTTCAACCCTAATAAATCTGGCAATTATGTGCCTTGGGGTTGGTCTTCTTGAAGAATATCTTTGTGGTGTTCTCTGTATTACCTGGAGTTGAATATTACCCTGCCTTGCCAGGTTGGGAAAATTTTCCTGAATGATATCCTGAAGAGTATTTTCCAACTTGGATTCATTCTCTTCATCACATTCAGGTACACCTATCAAACGTAAATTAGGTCTTTTCACATAGTCCCATATTTCCTGGAGACTTTGCTCATTCCTTTTCATCCTTTTTTCTGCATTTTTGTCTTCTCGTTTCATTTCACTGAGTTGGTCCTCGACTTCTGATATCCTTCCTTCCGCTTGATCAATTCGACTGTTTAAACTTGTGCATGCTTCGCGAAGTTCTCGTGTTATGTTTTTCAGCTCCATCAATTCACTTATATTCTTCTCTAAATTGTCCATTCTCATTAACATTTCGTTAAACCTTTTTTCAAGGTTCTTAGTTTCTTTGCATTGGGTTAGAATAAGTTCTTTTAATTCACAGAAGTTTCTTATCACCCACGTTTGGAAACCTGCTTCTGTTATTGGAATACCGGTGTAATCTATTAAGCCTTGTTCCGTTACTGATGAGGAATTGCAATCCCCTGTAGAGGGAGAGGCATTCTGATTTTGAGTATTCTCTACCTTTTTACGCTGGTTTCTTCCCTTCATTATATATTTGTCCGTCTGTCGTCTTTATAATTACCGACTTTCTAACTGGGTCTCTGACGTCCAACTTGTTGATTCCCTGCGCCGAAATCTGAGCAATCCACTGAGCCGGCCAAAACAGCGGTGTTAAGATTGATGGTGCTTTTCTGCCCGGGAATCTCCGGACTCTGCACCAAGAACTGGCGTGCTAAGGCACCAGCAAAACCGCCACGCCGGCCACAAGAGTCGCCCTGGCGACCCGTGGAGCTCCTCCACTGGGAATCTCGTGGTCCGTGAGCAACTAATATTCGTCTGAAAGTGTGGCGTCCTCTCGTTCTTTGCGCTTTCACTGGGAGGTACGTGCCCGAGCTGCTAATCATCAGCCATCTTGGATCTCTCTCCGGTCTCGATCTCTTGACCTCGTGATCCACCCGCCTCGGCCTCCCAAAGTGCTGGGATTACAGGCTTGAGCCACCGCGCCCGGCCATCTTTTTAATAAAATAATAATAGTACATAATAATAGGGGGTTTTTGCTGACCTTACCTGGCAAAATGAAGAGCTGGCATCCCCAAGCTTGTCCTTCAGTAACAAAATGTAGATAAACAATACCTTCCAGACAAAAGTGTTGTCAGAATTAAAGGAGAAAGGCTGGGCATGGAGGAGAGAAGTGCAGAGGTGGCCGACACAGGCTGACTGAGCTAGAATCAGATTTTCCTTTCTCTCTCTCTCTTTTTTTTTTTTTTGAGACAGAGTCTGGCTCTATCACCCAGGCTAGAATGCAGTGGCACGATCTCTGCTCACTGCAACCTCCATATCCAGGGTTCAAGTGATTCTGCCTCAGCCTCCTGAGTAGCTGGGATTACAGGCACCCACCACCATATCCGGCTAATTTTTGTATTTTTAGTAGAGATCGGATTTTGACAAGTTGGCCAGGCTAGTCTCAAACTCCTGGCCTCAGGTGATCCACCTGCCTCAGCCTCCCAAAGTGCTTGGATTACAGGCATGAGCTGAGCCACCGTGCTCAGCCTGGAATCAGATTTTTCTTTTTCTTTTCTTTTTTTGAGACAGAGTCTCACTCTGTCACCCAGGCTGGAGTGCAGTGGCGTGATCTTGGCTCACTGCAAACTCCACCACCCAGGTTCAAGCAATCCTCGTGCCTCAGCCTCCAGAGTAGTTGGGACTACAGGCACATGCCACTATACCCAGCTAATTTTTGTATTTTTAGTAGAGATGGGGTTTCACTATGTTGGCCAGGCTGGTCTCCAACTTCTGACCTCAGGTAATCTGCCTGCCTCGGCCTCCCAAAGTGCTCGGATAACAGTGTGAGCCACCACGCCTGGCTTATTTATTTATTTATTTTTGAGACAGAGTCTCACTCTCTCACCAGGCTGGTGTCCTGTGGTGTGATCCTGGCTCATTGCAACCTCCAACTCCCTGGTTCAAGTGATTCTCCTTCCTCAGCCTCCTGAGTAGCTGGTATTACAGGCATAGGCCACTACACCCAGCTAGTTTTTTTTTGTATTTTTAGTGGAGATGGTTTCACTATGTTGGCCAAGATGATCTCGATCTCCTGACCTTATTATCTGCCCACCTCAGCCTCCCAAAGTCCTGGGATTACAGGCATGAGGCAACGCACCCTGCCAATAATGTATTTTATTTAAAATACAATATGCAATGAATATTTCAATATGTAATGAATATTTTAAAAATCAATGCTTTGTTTTGTTCTGTTTTGTTTTTGAGACAGGGTCTTGCTCTGTTGTCCCAGCTGGAGTGCAGTGTCACAAACACTGCTCACTGAATGAAGCCTTGACCTTCTGGGCTCAAATCATCCTTCTGCCTCAGCCCTGCAAGTAGCGAAGACTTGTACGCCACCATTCCCAGGTAATTTTCTCTGTATTTTTTGTAGAGAAGGGGTTTCGCCATGTTGCCCAGGCTGGACTTGAACTTCTGAGCTCAAGAGATCCACCTGGCTTGGCTTCTCATAGTGTTGGGATTACAGGAGTGAGCCACCCCACCAGGCCTATGAGATATTTCAAAATATTTTTCTGCCACTAAGTTTCTAAGATCTGGTGTGTGCTTTATACTTACAGAACATCTCATTTTGAACAGAAACATTTTATGTGTTCAAGTCCCACACAGAGCTGGTGGACATCGTGTCGGGCAGCTTAGCTCTGGAAGGTATTGACAGCTAAGCTATAGAGAGACACTGACTCAACTATTTCCTTTCCTTTCTTGTTTTAAGTCTCTTATAAACTCAAAATATCTGGGCACAGTGGCTCATGCCTATAATCCTAGCACTTTGGGAGGCTAAGTTGGGCAGATTACATGAGGTAGGGAGTTCAAGACCAGCTTGACCATCATGGTGAAACCCTGTCTCTACTAAAAATACAAAAAGTTAGCTGGGTGCAGTGACACGTGCCTGTAATCCCAGCTACTCTGGAGGCTAAGGCAGGAGAATCACTTGAACCTGGGAGGTGGAGGTTGCAGTGAGCCGAGATCATACCACTGCATTCCAGCCTGGGCTACAGAGCAAGACTTCGTCTCACAAAAATAAAACAACAACAACAACAACAACAAAATCACAAAAAAACCCACAAAACTCAAGTTATGAAAATCATCTTTCAAATTCAGTTTACTCACCCGGAATGTCCTTTTTTCCAGCACTTGGTTCCTAGGCTGACCAAAAGAAAGACCTTAGGCTCTAGGTGAGTATGGCACTGGGATGCACACTTTCTCTTTTTGTCTTTTACTTTTAAATATTGAAATAATATAATCCACTTATGAAGTGCCAGGCACAGTGCTAAGTGATTTACACACACTATTTAATCTTTACAATGACCTTATGAAGTAGGTTCTATCGTTATGCTGTTTTTACAGCTGGAGCAAAACAGTCTCAGAGAAGTTAAGTATACTATCCAAAGTCACACAGCAAGGAAATGGCAGGATTTGATCTCCCTGAGTTGGAAGGCAGTGCTTTTATTAATGAGTTCTTAGGCAATTCTTTATCATTAGTAAATTGCAGAGTTAGGATGCACATGATTCACATTCACCGCTCTTTTTTTTGAGATGGAGTCTCACTGTTGTTGCCCAGGCTGGAGTGCAATGGCGCGATCTAACCTCACCGCAACCTCCACCTCCCGGGTTCAAACTGTTCTGCCTCAGCCTCCCGAGTAGCTGAGATTACAGGCATGCGCCACCACGCTCCGCTAATTTTGTATTTTTAGTAGAGACGGGGTTTCTCTATGTTGGTCAGGCTGGTCTCGAACTCCTGATATCATGTGATCCGCCAGTGTCGGCCTCCCAAAGTGCTGGGATTACAGGCGTGAGCCACCATGCTTGGCTTTTTTTTTTTTTTTTTTTTTTTGTCTTTTTTTTCAGATGGAATCTTGCTCTGCCCCCGGGGCTGTAGTGAAGATTCATTTCACTTCTGACTCCAAGTTGTTCTATTCAAACACATGTTGAAGTCCCAAGTTTCTCACTTTAAAAAGGAGTAATAATAGTCACTTTACAGGGTGATTTTGAGGATTAAATGAGCTAATTTACTTGCAAATCTGTACCGGAACTAGGAGTCTTTTGACTGGCTAAGGGAATTCTATCTAGTTCAGGCCTTTCACTAGGGGTTTATGAGCTGATTACCATAAATTCCCATCACCTTTAGTGACAGTTGTGGAAACTGTGAGCCCTGTGCTTAGCCCAAAAGTTCAAGAAATTAGAAACCTGGACCAGGACAATGGGCCCTGCATGGCCCTGAGTGATGGAATGCAGTGAGCACTAGTCCAGGAGAGGAGGGCACCAGTTCTAGTCCCTGCTGTACCTCGGAAGGGCTGAGAAACCGTGGGCAAAGTCCCTTCTCTGTAAACTGAGGGAACAGGACCAGATGGGATGTGAATTCCTTCCCGGCTTTGACACTTGAGCTGTGCCCAGCGTAGGCCCGCCCCATCCTCCCTGACACGCAGTGTTTAAAGGCCCCGGCGCCTCAGCCTTGTGACTTCAATGCACATGGTACTCGGTCCCCCAGTGGGCAAAAAACTCAGGGGTGGCCTTATTATGAATGAATATCGAGCAATAACTGCAGGGTTGAGGCTTCAGACAGAAGTCACTATGGTGACCAAAGCAGAACGAAAGAGTGCCGGCTCCAAGAGCCCTCCAAGGTCTCCTGCCATTCATTCCAGAGCTCTGCCGAGCTCCCCGCACCGCGAGCTCCGCTAAGTTAAGTGCCTCAAGGTCGCGGGAACAAAGAAAGGACAACTAAATTGGCTTCATCTGTTCCCTTCCTAGTCAGCATCCACACAGCTGGATGGAGTGGGCTGACTCTGGGCGGAATTCGGATTTGAATACAGGAGCCAGCTCATACGGAAGGGGGTTGCCTCTCACGGTTCCCCCCGGCGAGGAGTGGGTGGGCTGCGGCTGAGGGCGGGGGTGGGAGCTGCACCACCTCCACTGCAACGCCGCAAAGACAGCCGACACCCAGGCCTCGCCTCCGCTGGAGGAGGAAAGGGCCTTATGAATCATTTAAAGTACATGAAAAACTCTCCTGGGACTTTCTTCCTTCACCCAGCAGAGATACCAGGGGAAAAAAAAAAATGTGCCGTGACCCAAAGGAGAACAAAATGCCAGGCTGGTGGAGCTCTGGCTTCTCGTAGGGGAACTCTCTGTCCCTCCAACCCATCAGATCCCGGGGAACCCAGTCACGCCTGTTTTTCCGCAAATCCTGTCTAGAAAACCCACGTTTGGGATCTTCCTATTACTAGGCGACCCAGGCCCTATTTTATTCATTTATTTATGTATTTATTTGCCAAAGAAACAATGTAAAGATTCCCCGTTAAGAAATACATGTTGCCGGGCGCGGTGGCTCACGCCTATAATCCCAGCACTTTGGGAGGCCGAGGTGGGTGGATCACGAGGTCAAGAGATGGAGACCATCCTGGTCAACAAGGTGAAACCCCGTCTCTACTAAAAAATACAAAAATTAGCTGGGCACGGTGGCGCATGCCTGTAGTCCCAGCTACTCAGGAGGCTGAGGCAGGAGAATTGCTTGAACCCAGGAGGCGGAGGTTGCGGTGAGTCGAGATCGCGCCATTGCACTCCAGCCTGAGTAACAAGAGCGAAACTCCGTCTCAAAAAAAAAAAAAAAAAAAGAAATACATGTTTACTGACCGGGGGCGGTAGCTCACGCCTGTACTCCTAGCACTTTGGGAGGCCGAGGTGGGTGGATCACGAGGTCAGGAGATTAAGACCATCATGGCTAACATGATGAAACCTCATCTCTACTAAAAATACAAAAAATTAGCTGGGTGTGGTGGCGTGTGTCTATAGTCCCAGCTACTCAGGAGGCTGAGACAGGACAATCGCTTGAACCCAGAAGGCGGAGGTTGCAGTGAGCCAAGATCGCGTCACTGCACTCTAGCCTGGGCAACAAAGCAAGATTCCGCCTCAAAAAAAAAAAAAAAAAAAGATCTCTGTAGAAAATTTAGAAAATTAGGATAATTGAGACATCCAGATGGCCAAAAAGAAAAGCAACTCTGCATTAATTGTACCACCTAGAAATAACTATTTACTTATTCGGTCATTTCTATGAATTATTATTTTGAGACAGGGTCTCACTCTGTAGCCAAGGCTGGAGTACAGTGTCACAATGATTGATCCCTACAGCCTCGACCTCCCTTGCTCAAGCAATCCTCCTACCTCAGTCTACCAAGTTGCTGGGACTATAAGCATGAGCCACTGTGCTGGGCCCACAAATATATATGTACGTATATGTATATGTGTATATATATGTATATGTATACATATATATGTGTGTGTATATATATGTATTTTTTGAAACAGAGTCTCACTCTGTTGCTCAGGCTGGAGTGCAGTTGTGAGATCTCAGTTTTCTGCAACCTCCACCTCCGAGGTTCAAGTGATTCTCCTGCCTCAGCCTCCCTAGTAGTTGGGATTACAGGCGCTCGCCACCACACCCAGCTAATTTTTGTATTTTTAGCAGAGACAAGGTTTCGCCATGTTGGCCAGGCTGGTCTGGAACCCCTGACCTCAGGTGATTCACTACGTCACCCTCTCAAAGTGCTGGGATTATAGGCTTGAGCAACCACATCCACCCTGTTCATTTGTTTTTGATGGAGGGACTGGCTCCATTGCGCTGACTGGAGTGCAGTGTATGATTATAGCTCACTGCAGCCTCAGACTCCTGGGCTTAAGGAATCCTCCTGCCTCAGTCTCCCAAGTAGCTGAACTGTAGGCATGCACCATTAACCCCAGCTAATCAAAAAAAATTATTTTGACCAGGTGCAGTGGCTCATTCCTGTAATCCCAGTGCTTTGGGAGGCCGAGGTGGGAGGATCTTTTGAGGTCAGGAGTTTGAGACCAGCCTGGCCAACATGGTGAAAACCCAGCTCTACCAAAAATACAAAAATTAGCCAGATATGGTCATTTGCATCTGTAATTCCAGCTACTTAGGAGGCTGAGGCAGGAGAATGGCTTGAACCCAGGAGGCAGAGGTTGCAGTGAGCCAAGATCGTGCCACTGCACTCCAGCCTGGGCAACAAAATGAGACCCTGCCCCCCACAACACACACAAAATTATTATTTTATTTTATAGAGACAAGGTCTTGCTTTGTTGTCCAGGCTGGTCTCCATTTCCTGAGCTCAAGCAATCTTCCCCCTTGGCCTTCCAAAACACTTAGGGAGGTGGAGGCAGGTGGATTGCTTGAGCTCAGGAGTGTAAGACCAGCCTTGGCAACAAGGTGAAATCCTGTCTCTACAAAAAACCAAAAATTAGCCAGATGTGGTCATATGTGTCTGTATTCCCAGCCACTTGGGATGCTGAGGTGGGAGAATCACTTGAGCCCTGGGAAGCGAAGGTTGCAGTGAGCCGAGATTGCACCACTGAACTCTAGCTTGGGTGACAGAGGGAGACTTTGTCTCAAAAAAATAAAAAGAAAAAAGGAGAAGAAAAATAAAAAAATAACAATCTAATAGCTGATAAGAAAGTCAAGTAAATAAATGTTTCTAGAATTTTTTTAAGGTGATGAGTACAATCAAGGGTGTTTAGAATCTAAGATCAGATTTGACTTGTGGACTTGGAGCTAAAAGTTTTGACCAGAAAATGCACACCAATAAGCCATTTGCCAAAGGATCCTGTCCCAGGAGATGACTAAAGAAACAAAGAAATAGCCAAAAGATCAAAGTTGCCAAGAATACATTCTTTGGAGACAGACAAGCCTAGTCCCATCCTAACCCCCTTCTTCAGCTTTCAGGTTTTTTTTTTTTTTTTTTTTTGAGATGGAGTTTCACTCTTGTTACCCGGGCTGGAGTGCAATGGCACAATCTCGGCTCACCGCAACCTCCGTCTCCTGGGTTCAAGCAATTCTCCTGCCTCAGCCTCCCAAGTGGCTGAGACTACAGGCACGCACCACCATGATCGGCTAATTTTTTATATGTTTAGTAGAGACGGGGATTCACCATGTTGACCAGGATGGTCTCGATCTCTTGACCTCGTGATCCACCCGCCTTGGCCTCCCAAAGTGCTGGGATTATAGGCGTGAGCCACTGCGCCCGGCCCAAAGTTTTCTTTGACCTTTCTGAGGCTTTGGTTCCTTGCTGGGTTGTTGCAATGATTAGTGTTCGTTTCTGCAAGACACATTGCATGAAGCCTGTCCAACCGTCATGATTTACCCAGCAGCATCCCACTTTTCTTTTTTTTTTGAGATGAAGTCTTGCTCTGTTGCCCAGGCTGGAGTGCAGTGGTTCACTGCAACCTCTGCCTCCTGGGTTCAAGCAATTCTCCTGCCTCAGCCTCCTGAGTAGCTGGGATTAGAGGTGTGCACCACCATGCCCAGCTAATTTTTGTATTTTTAGTAGAGACAAGCTTTAGCCATGTTGGCCAGGCTGGTCTTGAACTTCTGACCTCAGGTGATCTGCCCGCCTCCGCCTCCCAAAGTGCTAGGGTTACAGGCATGAGCTCGGCTTCAGTGTCCCACTTTTAACACTGAAAGTCCTGCGTGCCAGGAAACCCCTCAGTCCCAGGCAAACCAAATGGTTCACCTAGAACCACCCCCTCCAAAGTGGTACTGTGAAGTCAATTTTTTTTTTTTTTTTTTTTTTTTTTGAGATGGAGTTTCGCTCTTGTTACCCAGGCTGGAGTGCAATGGCGTGATCTCGGCTCACCACAACCTCCGCCTCCTGGGTTCAGGCAATTCTCCTGCCTCAGCCTCCTGAGTAGCTGGGATTACAGGCACGCACCACCATGCCCAGCTGATTTTTTGTATTTTTAGTAGAGACGGGGTTTCACCATGTTGACCAGGATGGTCTCCATCTCTTGACCTCATGATCCACCCGCCTCGGCCTCCCAAAGTGCTGGGATTACAGGTGTGAGCCACCGTGCCCGTCCTGTGAGGTCAATTTTTAAGAAATTATTCCTGTAATCCCAGCTACTCAGGAGGCTGAGGCAGGAGAATTGCCTGAACCCAGGAGGCAGAGGTTGTGGTGAGCCGAGATCGCGCCATTGCACTCCAGCCTGGGTAACAAGAGCAAAAAACTCCGTCTCAAAAAAAAAAAGAAAAGAAAAAGAAATTATTGACATGGCAATTGTTAGGAATATACAAAGAAAAAGGGGGAGCCATGTGAAAGTATACCCCAAGACTATGGGGAAGATGTTTCAGGATACAGCCCAAATTTGATTACTTGATTCTCCCAAGCTCATCTGGTTGCTATCTCTGCCTGGCACATAGTAAGTGCTCAATAAATGACTTGATTAATGTTGGCTCTCATTTTGGAGATTGACCTCAATATTGGGATTTATCTTTGTGATATGATGGCTTTTCTACCTGCTGGTGTGAAGTGAGAATCTGTTAGCAGAAGCAGGTGGTAGTGGGTGTGTGCTATCCACATAGAGCAGGAACTTTTAATAGAGTTTGTAGATGAGTATATAGGGAGTCTGGATGAGAAACCATCTGAAATATTTTTTTTCTTTTCTTTTCTTTTTTGAGACAGAGTCTTGCTCTGTTGCCTAGGCTGGGGTGCAATGGTGTGGTCTTGGCTCACTGCAAACTCTGCCTCCTGGGTCAAGCAATTCTCCTGCTTCTGCCTCCCAAGTAGCTGGGATTACAGGCACCCACCACCATGCCTGGCTAATTTTTGTATTTTTAGTAGAGACTGGGTTTTACCATGTTGGTCACACTGGTCTCGAATTCCTGATTTGAGGTGATCTGCCTGCCTTGGCTTCCCAAAGTGCTGGGATTATAGGCATGAGCCACTGCACCTGGCCCATCTGAAATCTTTTGTTTTCATTTCTTCAAACTTTTTTTGTTTTTTCTTTTCTTTTCTTTTTTTTTAAAGACGGGGTTTCTCCATGTTGGTCAAGCTAGTCTTGAACTCCCAACCTCAGGTGATCCGCCCGCCTCAGCCTCCCAAAGTGCTGGAATTACAGGCGTGAGCCACTGCGCCCGGCTCTTCGAACTTCTAAGTTGTGTGGTATCAGTTTTTGAAATTGCTCTCCATGATCCCTGCCTCTTGGCATCTGTGCCCTTGTGGAACCCTCTCTCCTTGTAAATAACTGAACCAGGTGACTTGCTTCTGAACAGAGAACAGCAAAAGTGCTGGAATGCCTCTTCTGAGATCGGATGACAAAAGACTGTGAGTTCTTTCTTGGTCACACCATTTTTTTCTCTGACTCTTCTTGTATGCTTACTCTGACAAAGCAAGTTACATGCTTTGATTGTCCTATGGATCAGACCAATGTGGCAATTAGCTGACAGCAGCCTCTGGTCAGCCACCAAGGAACTGAATCCTGTAAATCACTGGTGTCCAATCTTTTGGCTTCCCTGGACCACACTGGAAGAAGAAGAATTGGGCCACACATAAAATACACTAACACTAACAATAGCTGCTGAACTAAAAAACAAAAAAAAAAAAAAAGAAAGAAAGAAAGAAAGAAAGAAAGAAAAGAAAGAAAAAGAAAAAGGAAAAAATTCTCATAATATTTTAAGAAAGTTTACAAATTTGTGTGAGGCTGCATGTGGCCCATGGGCTGCAGGTTGGACAAGCTTGCTGTAGATGAAAACGTGAGTGACCTTGGAAGTGTACTTCCAAAATACATATCCCCAAATATATATATTTTGGAAGAAATTTATAATTAGGAATTGGATCACTTGATTGCAGAGGCTGCGAAGTTGCTTAATCTGTCATCTGCAAGCTGGGGACCCAGGAGAGCCTGGTGTTATTCTAGTCCAGGTCCAAATGCCTAAAAATCTGGGGAGCCAATGATGTACATCCCAGTCTAAGGACAGGAGAAGACTGATGTTCCAGCTCCAACAGGCAGGCAAGCACCAAAAGGGGTGAATTCCTCCTTTCTTGGCCTTTTGCTCTATTCATCCCCTGAACAGCTTGCATGATGCCCACCCACATTGCTGAGGTCCATCCACTTTACCGAGTCCACCGATTCAAATGCTAATCTCATTTGGAAACATCCTCTCAACACTCCAGAAATATGGTTTAATCTGGGTACCCCTTGCCTCAGTGAACCTGGCACATAAAATTAATCATCATATATACCCTTCCCTAGTTGAGCTTTCAAATGAAACCACACCCCCAGCTGATACCTTGATTTGCAGTCTTGTGAGAGACTGAAAGACAGGACTTAGTTAAGCCTTGCCTGGGTTTCTCATTCTGAGACACTGTGATGAAATAAATGTATGTTGTTAAGACACTAAGACCACTAGCAGTTATAGATAACTGATATAAATATACTTAAAGAAAAGTACACATAACTGCAGAGCTTGACGAATTATTAAAAGCTGAACATACCTGTGTAAACAGTACCCAGATCAAGATCAGAAATTATCAGAATCCCAAAAAGCACCACTCATATTCTCTTTCAGTCACTAGTTGTGCTGTTCCTCCTCATCTCCTATCAAGAATCACCCTCATCCTGACTTCAAACAGCATAAATATGTTTTGTTTGGTTTTGTACCATATACAAATAATATCAGTCAGGTGCAGTGGCTCACATCTGTCATCTAGCACTTTGGGAGGCCAAGGTGGGCATATTACTTGAGGTCAGGAATTCGAGACGAACAGGGCCAACATGGTGAAACCCTGTCTCTACTAAAAATACAAAAGTTAGCCAGGCATGGTGGTGTGCACCTGTAATCTCAGCTACTTGGGAGGCTGAGACATGAATCACTTGAACCCAGGGGGCAGAGGTTGCAGTGAACTGAGATCGCACCAGTGTACTCCAGCCTGGGTGACAGAGCGAGACTCTGTCTCAAAAAAAAAAAAATCATATAATGTGCACAAAATAACTTTTTAGCAGATTCTCAGAGATCCCCCTATACATGATACACCGAGAACTACTCACTCACTCTCTCTCTCTCTCTCTCTCTCGCGCGCTCTCTCACACACACACACACACACACACACACACACACACACAGAGGAAGAAGCAATGAATGACATATTTGTCAGTAGTTATCCATCACAGCCTTGGTCTGGGAGCAGGTGATCTAATTCTAGAAGAAAAATATTGATTACCTAGTCAGAAATAGGCCCAGAACAGGAGGAGCAATTCACGCATTTCTTCAAACTTGGCCATGTTCTCCATGTTGTCTTCTGTCTATAACTCTATTTCCTGAGAAACCAGACCCAGAGAAAACCACTAAGCTATATTTAGCCATAATTATTCCTCTCCAGGGACCAATACCCTGTGTTTGGGTTTTTACTTAGATTTACTCAAGTTTGGTTGTTTACTTATTTATTTATTTTTTTTTTTTTGGAGATGGAGTTTCGCTCTTGTTACCCAGGCTGGAGTGCAATGGCGCGATCTTGGCTCACAGCAACCTCCGCCTCTTGGGTTCAGGCAATTCTCCTGCCTCAATCTCTTGAGTAGCTGGGATTACAGGCATGCGCCACCATGCCCAGCTAATTTTTTTGTATTTTTAGTAGAGACGGGGTTTCACCATGTTGACCAGGATGGTCTCGATCTCTTGACCTCGTGATCCACCTGCTTCGGCCTCCCAAAGTTCTGGGATTACAGGCGTGAGCCACCGCGCCCGGCTTGTATTCTTTTTTTTTTTTTTGAAACAGAGTCTTGCTCTGTTGCTCAGGCTGGAGTGCAGTGGCGTGATCTGGACTCACTGCAACCTCTGCTTCCTGGGTTCAAGGGATTCTCCTGCCTCAACCTCTCGAGTAGCTGGGATTACAGGCACTTGCTACCATGCCTGGCTAATTTTTGGTATTTTTAGTAGTAACTGGGTTTCACCATGTTGGCCAGACTGGTTTTGAACTCCTGATCTCATGATCCGCCTGCCTTGGCCTCCCAAAGTGCTTGGATTACAGGCATAAGCCACCGTGCCTGGCCCTTTTGTATTCTTCATTGCATGCCTTCTGCCTGACTAGTCCAGTAACTGAAACATTTAGTATCTATTTGTTGAATGAATGAATAAGTGAATGACGAATATAGGACCAAATCCTTCTCGTATTAGGAGGCTTGAAGAGTAGTGGAGAAGAGACCTTGAAAGGTAAGGTGCGAACACAGAGAGGGCTTTGAAAGCCAAGCAGAAGAAGGTATGCTCCATGTGAGCATTGGGAGCCAGTAGTAGCCCCCCTTTTTTTTTTTCCAGTGGTAGCTCTTGAGTTACAGGATGAAATGGTGGCTTATGACAGTGAGTTGGTATACCACAATCTGCTATGAATCTGAAATGTAAATTACTCATTGCAGCATCTTACAATACTACAAGAAGTCATCAGGCCCCAGGACCTGAACTGTATTTTTCTCCTTGTGGGAGATTATACAATGTGAGACCTCAGGGTCTAGGCGTTTCATATACTACATGTTGTGTTTAATTAGTTGATTATGGTGAACTATAGACAAAGTATTATGGTGAAAACCTTATAAGGCAGAATCTGTGCTTACTGCAAGTATCTAGTCTGTAGGAGATAACTCTTTGTTGAATGAATGACTGAGTGAAAGTCAGGTACTTGGAAGGACCCAGGTTAGATAGGATCTGCTGCTAGGTAGCTGTGTGACCTTTAAGATCTTATTATTTTTTATTTTTTTTGAGATGGAGTTTCACTCTTGTTTCCTGGGCTGGAGTGCAATGTCATGATCTTGGCTCACTGCAGCTTCTGCCTCCCAGGTTTAAGTGATTCTTCTGCCTCAGCCTCCCAAGTAGCTGGGATTACAGGTGCCTGCTACCACGCCCGGCTAATTTTGTATTTTAAGTAGAAAGGGGGTTTCACCATGTTGATCAGGCTGGTTTCAAATTCCTGACCTCAGGTGATCCGCCCACCTTGGCCTCTCAAAGTGCTGGGATTACAGGCTTGAGCTACTGTGCCTGGTCCCCTTAGGATGTTTAACGTGGCTAAAGTTCGGCTTCCTCATCTTTAAAAGAGAGAGAAGATTTAAGTCACAGGATTTTAAGTGAGAGCTTTTGGGAAAATGTCTGGTACAAAATGAACACCAAGTATATTTGTTTCTTTCTGTATTTTTAAATGATACTCTGAAACTTCCCTGATTGGGATCTTCTACTGGCCTTTCCCCAAGAGCCACTTGGTTTGAAATAGGCAGAGCATATGGTGATATTTGTTTATTGCTATTTTCAGCCTTTTCCATGTAAAACTGAAATTCTGACTATGCAATTTACAAGCCAAGTAACCTTGGACACCCTCTTTGTATCTCGAAATTTTAAGGATTGAGATGATATGCTATAGTGTTTGTACTAGTGCCTGGTATATGGTACTCAAAAGACACTAGCTGTAATTACTCTTTAGGATTTTATTTTTTCACACTCAGTGCTAGCAGCTTTTCTTCCCTTTCTTCTGTAGGCATTCACCCAGAGGAAAGGCTGACTCTGAGGTGCCATTGAGAGAAATAGGTACAGTAGATTCTTCCAGAGATAACAAACGGAGACTTGACGTGGGAGTAAGAGAAGTCGGGGTGTCAGGACACTGAAGAGAGAGAGCTTTGTTCTCGTGGCATAGAAGCCAGGAAAGAAAAAGGCTTTAGCAGGCACCAGGTGCGTCCACTTTGCAGCGGATTTGAAGAGAACAAGCAGTGTTCACATATCAGTCCAGCAATGTCTCAGGACTCCTTTCTGGAACAGTCATCAGTTTAATCCAGTGAGGATGGCTCTCCTCTTTCATGACATTTTCCTATTTTTGAAATATTAATAAGTAGGTGCTTTGTTCCTAGGAAGTGGAGAGAAGTCAAGGAAAATACTCCTCATACTCCTCATGGCAGCTGGAGTGGCTGCCATGAGCCAGCTGCCATTAGGTTATGGAGAACGTCTTGAACATTGTAAAACCCCAGCACCTAGTGCAGTGACTAGCATAGTAGGCACTCAGAAAGTGTCAGCAGGATTGTATTTCAAACTTTAGTTGTCTTTCCCAAAGAAGCCTGTCGTACCCACACGCGGCCGCAAGAAGTCCGCGCCTAGAAATAACATTTATTCTAAGGATCTCTGCGCAGAGATTCTTGGGAAGCGGTTTCCCTTCCCGCATCCCCTTGTTACTCCTCCCCTCCGCCGCCTTTGAAAGAAGTGGCACGCTACTTGATTCCCTTCTTTCTCCCACCTCCGAAGACCTGACTGATAATGGGCAGGAGCGTAGGCCAACCATAAAACTTTATTTCCTCCTCCAGCCAATAGCAAGAGGCGATGAGTATATGGCTCCTCTTTTGTGACTTCCCCCGCCCCCTTTGATTCCCCCCCTATTCCTCCACTCAGATTCCACACTTGACAACACATCTGGCCAATGAGAAGTTCCTACTCTGCATGGGAAGGATGGACTGAGTAGATGATAGACGTCCGCCTGTGGCCAATGAAATGTCACAAGTGCGGGAGGGCTGTAGGATGGAACCAATGGCGAGGTGCCAAAAACGAGCATCAGGGAAAGGGCGGGACGAAAGTGTTCGCGGGAGGGAGGGGAAGGCCCAGGGAACCAAGCAGCGCTGCCGCCGCCGCCGCCGCCGCCGCCGCTGCTGCAGCCGGAGTTGGAGGAGGGAGAAGCCAGGAAGAAAATGGCGGCCGTGGCTGCAGAGGCGGCAGCGACTGCAGCGTCCCCCGGGGAGGGGGGCGCCGGCGAGGCCGAGCCGGAGATGGAGCCCATCCCGGGCAGTGAGGCCGGCACTGATCCCCTCCCGGTCACGGCCACTGAAGCGTCTGTGCCGGATGGCGAGGCCGACGGGCAGCAGTCCGCTCCTCAGGCCGACGAGCCACCGCTCCCGCCGCCACCGCCGCCACCGGGGGAGCTCGCCCGCAGCCCGGAGGCGGCGGGGCCGGAGCTGGAAGCTGAGGAGAAACTGTCCGTTCGGGTGGCGGAGTCGGCGGTAGCCGCGCCTCAGGGAGGGCCCGAACTTCCACCTTCTTCTGCACCGCCGCAGGAGCAGCTCCCGGCTCCTGAGGAGCGCGAGGAGCCGCCGCTGCCTCAGCCCGCAGCTCCGGCGCTCGTGCCGCCGGCGGGCGGGGACTCCACGGTGTCGCAACTGATCCCGGGCTCGGAGGTGCGGGTCACGCTGGACCACATCATTGAGGACGCGCTCGTCGTGTCGTTCCGCCTCGGGGAGAAGCTCTTCTCCGGGGTCCTAATGGATCTGTCCAAAAGGTACCGCGTCCGCCCCCAGCACGCTGCGGTTCGCTGGGTCCCCAGGGAGGGAGGGAGCCCCGGGAGGCCCCCTTTCCCCGAGCCCTCGCTTCCCCACTGCCCCGGGCCCCGCGGCTTGCACCGCCCTCTGGTCCTGCGCGGCGCGTGGAACGCGCTCCGAGTGGGGCAGGCGCGCGGGGCCGGGAGGGGGCGGTCCCGGCCCCAGGTGGGCGCCTGCGGGGCAGGTGTGCCACCAGGTGGGAGGGTGCGAGTGCAGATGGGCTCGCAGGTCTCACCCCTCACGCCCGGTGTTGTTCTGCGACTTGGTCTGGACTCACCCTCACTGGGGCCAGTGGGTTAATGCAAAATGCAGATGGATTTTTGCAGAGAACGGGATGCTGGGCGAGTGGGCATTGCTTGCGAGGAGGCATTGGTCTGTTTGTCCTAAAATTAACGTTTAACTGTAGCAGGGTTGGAGAAAGGGGTGTGTACATTTGGGTTCACAAAAGGTTACCTGTCACTCCTTACAGAGGGAAGAGCATTTGTTAAAACGAACCTTTTAACTGTAATTCTTAGAAGTCATTCCCGTTAGGTTAACTGTTCAATAGAGAAACATATTTTGCTAATTTTAATGGTAGTTGTAAGGAAAGTTTAAAGATTGGAGATTTTTTTTTTTTAAATCCTCTAATGTCAAGGTGATGTAGCATAAAAATGTTCAAATAACTTTTAACACTGGGGATACGGTTTATGTATTAAGGACAAGAAGGTTGAGTTCATCTACAAACTTGGCTTAACCAGCACATGTTCATTTTTTGATTTAAAATATTTTGGGGCACTGTTTTAAACAGGAAGAGAATCTAAGTCTGGAGTTAAATTAACCTTTTTTTTTTTTTTTTGAGTCGGAGACTTACTCTGTCGCCCAGGCTGGAGTGCAGTGGCCGATCTAAACTCGCTGCACCCTCCGCCTCTCAGGTTCAAGTGATTTTTCCTGCCTCAGCCTCCTGAATAGCTGGGATTACAGGTGCCCACCACCACGCCCAGCGAATTTTTGCGTTTTTAGTAGGGATGGGGTTTCGCCATATTGGTCAGGCTGGTCTCGAACTCCTGACCTCGTGATCTGCCCGCCTCTGCCTCCCAAACTGCTGAGATTACAGTGTGAGCCACCGCGCCCGGCCAAGTTAACCTTTTTATTCTCTTCTTTTGCAGATATGAAGTGCAGAGACTCCCATTCACGGCTTTCCATTCTGTTTCCTGCAACAGCACACACTCTGATGGTATCTCACCTGTTTGCAATGGCTTATTAGTATGTTTTTTACTCTTAAACTGCTTACTCTCCCATGAAGGCACAGGAATCCTTTCCCATTTGGGGAAAAAAGCCATTTAAAATTTCACATTGAAGTATGGTGTTTTTAGGGGGAAAGATGAGAGCAGTTATTCTATATTATTTAATCTCAAATATCTTTTAAAAAATAATATTGGCTGGGCGTGGTGGCTCACGCCTGTAATCCCAGCACTTTGGGAGGCTGAGGCAGGTAGATCATGAGGTCAGAAGATTGAGACCATCCTGGCCAACATGGGGAAACTGTGTCTCTACTAAAAATACAAAAATCAGCTGGATGTGGTGGTGCGCACCTTTAGTCCCAGCTACTTGGGAGACTGAGGCAGGAGAATTGCTTGAACCCAGGAGGTGGAGGTTGCAGTGAGCGGAGATTGCACCACTGCACTCCAGCCTAGTGACAGAGCGAGACACCATCTCAAAAAATAATAAAAATTTTGGATGAGGGCATTTGCACTTCTGTTTATATTTGTTTGTTTGTTTACTTATTGAATAGAGACAGGGTCTCACTGTGTTGCCCAGGCTGGTCTCAGACTCCTGGGCTCAAGCGATCCTCCTGCCTCGGCCTCTCAAAGTGCTGAAATTACAGGTGTGAGCCACCGCACCTGGCCTCCACTTATGTTTTCATAATTAGAAAGCAGAATAAGGTGAGTGTGCTTTCTATTGATGTATTTAATAGTGAGAGACACTCAGTGTGTATGCTATTGAATCAAACAGAAGAGATGGCCAGTGATTGTGTGAGAATCTGGATTTCAAATCTGCAAAAGGAAGGCACAGAAGGTAAGTTGTTTTTGGAAATGGAATGGATAAGTGCTTATTGTGTTAGTGCTTTATTTTTTAAAAATTTTCTTTTGTAGAGAATTGCAATTGAGTTTTGGTCTCTTGCTAACAGTGCTTATAAGAAGCAATTTCTTTTGCTGGAGGAGCTATTCCTAATATGAACCTTTTTCATTTGAATATTCTGAGTGAAAGGATCCTATTATTTATTTATTTTTTTTTTCCGAGACGGAGTCTTGCTCTGTTGCCCAGGCTGGAGTGTGGTGTGATCTCAGCTCACTGCAATGTCCGCCTCCCAGGTTGAAGCAATTTTGCCTAAGCCTCCTGAGTTGCTGGGATTACAGGTACCCACCACCATGCCTGGCTAATTTTTGTATTTTTAGTAGACGGGGTTTCACCACTTAGGCCAGGCTGGTCTTGAACTCCTGACCTTGTGATCTGCCCACCTTCCAAAGTCCTGAGATAGATCCTATTATTAAAATGTTTTTTATTAAGCCATTAGGGAATCATATCAGACTTTTAAGTTTTTCTTTTAATATTCTGAGTATAACATGTATGAGATATAGCCCCTGCCCTCTAGAAGCTTATTATGTGAGAGATATCAATTGCGGAAATGGTAGCTGGGCGCAGCAGCTCATGCCTGTAATCCCAGTGCTTTGGGAGGCTGAGGCAGGCAGATCACTTGAGCCCAGGAGTTCCAGAGGAGCCTAGGCAACATGGTGAAACCCCGCATCTACAAAAAAAAAAAAAGAAATATATATATATAAAACTAAAAGCTTGCCTAAAAAATAATTAAAAAATATATATATATATAAAAACTTAGGTGGCTTTATATATAAAGATCCTCCCACCTCAGCCTCCCAAGTAGCTGAGACCACAGGCACAAGCCACCATGGTGGCTTTTTTTATGTATATATATACATAATATTTACATAAAAAAAGCCACCATGGTGGCTTGTGCCTGTGGTCTCAGCTACTTGGGAGGCTGAGGTGGGAGGATCTCTTGAGCCTTGGAGGTGGAGGTTACAGTGAGCTGAGATCATGCCACTACAGTCCAGCCTGGGTGACAGAGCAAGACACTGTCTTAAAAAAAATGGTGTAAATGTTAAGGAAACCGAACGTAATGAGTCTAAAATTTAGCAATTCAAGGAATTATTATTGGACTAATGATTGCTAGTTGTATATCCTTTTTTTACAGTTTAGTCTGGAAAAATGGATCTGTCAGTATATTTTGTAATTTGCACTAATGTTGACTGCATACTTTTTTTTTTTTTTTTAATTGAGATGGAGTTTTGCTCTTGTTGCCCAGGCTGGAGGGCAGTGGCATGATCTCGGCTCACTGCAACCTCCGCCTCCTGGGTTCAAGCGATTCTCCTGTCTCAGGCTCCCGAGTAGCTGGGATTACAGGCATGTGCCACCATGCCCGGCTAATTTTGGTTTTGTATTTTTAGTAGAGATTGGGTTTCTCCAGCTTGGTTGGGCTGGTTTTGAACTCCTGACCTCAGGTGATCCGCCTGCCTCAGCCTCCCAGAGTGCTGGAGTTACAGGTGTGAGCCACCGCAGCCGGCTGATTGCATACTTTCATGTGCAATTTTGGGGTTTACTGATGGATGCAGGAGATAGTGGTTATTTTGTTTTTGTTTTTAAGAGACAGGATCTCGCTGTGTTACACAGGCTGGAGTGCAGTGCTGGAATCATAGCTCACTTTGTTCTTCCACCTCAGGCTCCCAAATAGTTGGGACTACAAATCCATACCACCACGCCTGGCTAATTTTTTTTTTTTTTTGAGATGGAGTATCACTGTCAGCCAGGCTGGAGTACAGCGGTACAATCTCGTCTCACTGCACCCTCTACCTCCTGGGTTCAAGCAATTCTCTTGCCTCAGCCTCCTGAGTAGCTGGGACTACAGGCCTCGCCACACGCCCTGCTAATTTTTTGTATTTTTTATTAGAGATGGGGTTTCACCATATTGATCAGGCTGGTCCCAATCTCCTGACCTCCTGATCTGCCCGCCTCGACCCCTTGATCTGCCTGCCTTGGCCTCCCAAAGTGCTGGGATTATAGGCCTGACCATTTTGCCCGGCCATACCTGGCTAATTTTTTAATATTTTGTGAAGATGGGGGTCTCAACATGTTGCTCAGGCTGGTTGAAATTTTTTTTTTTCTTTTTCTTTTTTTGAGATGGAATCTTACTCTGTTGTCCAGGTTGGAGTGCAATGGCATGATCTTGGCTCACTGCAACCTCTGCCTCCGGGGTTCAAGTGATTCTAGTAGAATCAGAGTTTTGCCATGTTGGCCAGGCTCATCTCGGACTCCTGACCTCAAGTGATCCGCCTGCCTCGGCCTCCCTAAATGCTGGGATTAGAGGTGTGAGCCCGTGCACCAGGTCTGAATTCTTGGCCTCAAGTGATCCTCCCACTTATACACTCCCAAGGTGTTGAGATTACTGGCGTGAGCCACTGCACCCAGCCAAGATACTTTATATGGACTCTACTAAGGCTATATTCATCAGTTGCTTTAAAATATCTTATTTGGGCCAGGCGCGGTGGCTCATGCCTGTAATCCCAGCACTTTGGGAGGCCGAGGCGGGTGGATCACGAGGTCTAGAGATTGAGACCATCCTGGTCAACATGGTGAAACCCCGTCTCTACTAAAAATACAAAAAAATTAGCTGGGCATGGTGGCACATGCCTGTAATCCCAGCTACTCAGGAGGCTGAGGCAGGAGAATTGCCTGAACCCAGGAGGTGGAGGTTGCAGTGAGCCGAGGCCATTGCACTCCAGCCTGGGTAACAAGAGCGAAACTTTGTCTCAAAAAAAAAAAAAAATCTTATTTGAATTGGCCATTGAATTCAACCTCTAGGTAAAAATAACAAGCTTTCTACCGAGTGCCCATTATATGCCAGACGTTGTACCTCATGCTTTAGTTTTTTTATAACCTTAATAGTGTTTTTTTTCATTTACACAGGAGGAAATGGAGGTTCATTTAGTTTGGCCAGTTAGCTTGTAAATGGCAAAGCAAGGATTCAAATGTAGGTTGATCCCATTCTAAAATCTCTGCTTTTTCTTTTTTTCTTATTTTCTTTTATTTTTTTTTTGAGATGGAGTCTCTCTCTGTCACCCAGGCTGGAGTACAGTGGCATGATCTCAGCTCACTACAACCTCCGCCTCCCGGGTTCAAGTGATTCTTGGGCCTCGGCCTCCCGAGTAGCTGGGATTACAGGCACCCACCACCACTTCACCATGTTGGCCAGGCTGGTCTCGAACTCCTGACCTCATCATGATCTGCCTGCCTCGGCCTCCCAAAGTGCTAGGATAACAGGCGTGAGGCACTGTGCCAGCAACCTCTGCTTTTTCTACTTGAATATTAGAAAGCTAGTTGGGCTGCTAAGTTTTATTTTAAGTAGAAAGTAAAGAATTGCATATTTCTGGAAGTTAGTGCTTCTCTTGATTTCATTGCCTGTGTGGGGATAATATAAAGGATATGGGTGTTGGAGCCAAGCAGATTCATTAGTTGGGTACAAGCCATGAAACCTGGCTCTGGAGACTCAGCTAGTGCCTTAGCTAAATACTGGGGAATACATAGTAAGCTCTGAAGTTTTGGTTCTTGCCTCTCTAGTGAGATAGTTAAAAGAATTAACATTTGGGACACTAAATGTGTAAATGTATTTGTGCTTTTCTTCAGTCTTCAAAAGGGCTAGTTATTGCTTTTATAAATTTCTTCCACATTTTATGCTGATGTTATGCATGGTACAGAAATGTCTTTGTAAAATTGGAAGAGCTATCTACTATGTGGAAAAGATGTTTGAGTCTAGAACACAGGATTTAATGTATGTGTGTGGATGACTAAGAGTCTGCTTTTGTAACCATCTGAAATTCTTCCCCTCCCTGTTGTGTTATTATTTTTTGCATTATTTTCAGATTTATTTGGTTGAAGAACACATTTTTGAGGAGAATCATTCTGTGAAAAAAATGGAGCTGGACACATATAACCCAAGAAAGAAAACAAAGTGGTGCTAAATAGTAAATTGTTGACCTAGACAGAGTGTTAGGGTGCTTGGGCTTTAATTTCTAGTATTGGTACTGGCCTCTACTATTAGCACTGTGACTTTGGGCAAATCATTGTGCCTCACTAAGCTCTAGTTCCTAGTTCTTAGGCTAATTCATTTAGCTTTGGGCAGTTCACTTAGACACAAGCAAACAAACTTTATGCCTCAGTTTATATGTAAAATGAACAGAATGACCAGGTGGCCTGGTTTTCCCTATACTGTACTGGTTTGTTACATCCTCCTTTCTTCTGGGTAGTTTGCTTTGGCCCATAAATGATAAAGTGATTTTTGAGGATATCTTTAAGGATAGTTTTAGTATCTGGTGAAAATCAGACTTTGTTTTATCATTGTATGCCTGGATGCCTGCTCATGCCTGTAATCCCAGCAATTTGGGAGGCTGAGGTGGGTGGATCACCTAAGGTCAGGAGTTCAAGACCAGCCTGGCCAACATGGTGAAACCCTGTCTCTAGTAAAAATACAAAAAATTATTCGGACGTGGTGGCGTGTGCCTATAATCTCAGCTACTCAGGAGGAGGTTGAGGCAGAAGAATTGCTTGAACCTGGGAGGTAGAGGCTGCAGTGAGCTGAGACCGTGCCACTGTACTCCAGCCCAGGCGACAGAGTGAGACTCCGTCTAATAAAACACTGGATGCCTTTAAATGAAGCATGCATTCTCTAGTTTACTCTGTGCTCCTCCACTGTGTTTTTTTTTTTTTTTTTTTTTTTTTTGAGAGAGAGTCTTGCTCTGTCACCGAAGCCAGAATGCAGTGGCATGCTTATAGTTCACTGCAGCCTCAACCTCCTGGGCTCAAGCAATCCTCCCACATCAGCCTCCCAAGTAGCTGCAACTACAGGTGCATGCCACCATGCCTGGCTAATTTGCATCTTTTTGGTGGAGATAGGGTTTCGCCATGTTGCCCAGGCTCACCCGCCTCGGCCTTTCAAAGTGTTGGAATTACAGATATGAGCCATAGCACCCGGCCACTGTTGTTTTATACCCAGCTCTCTTAGTTTAAATTACCTGCTTGCTTCTGAGCTCATTAGCAATGTCTAATGAAAATAGTCTGAATACTAACATGAGAATAATCAATTAACCTACAAATTCCCTTTGGGTTTTCGTGTTCCCTTTTTGTCCTTAATCTTAGCTTTTGTAATTTTGACATGTAATAAGCATTCCTTCAGGATTCTAAACTGTTTCAATTATTTTATTTATTTGTTTAGAGACAGGGTCTCACTTTATCACAGAGGCTGGAGTGCAGTGGTATGATCATAGCTCACTACAGCCTTGAACTCCTGGGCCCAAGCAATCCTCTCACCTCAGCCTCCCATGTACCTGGGACTAGAGGCTCATGCCGCTGTGCTTGATGAGTTAAAAAAAAATTTGTAGAAACTGGGTCTCGCTACGTTTCCCAGGCTGGTTGCAACCTCCTGGCCTCAAGCCACTAGTAATCTCCCACCTCAGCTTCCCAAAGTGCTAGTATTACAGGCATGAGCCACTGCAGTCAGCTTAAATGATTACTTTTAGACAAAATAATAAATTATTGGTTGTGTCATATTTTTGTTGAACTTTTTTTTTTTTTTTTTGAGACTTGCTCAGGTTGCCGAGTAGCTGGGACTACAGGCTTGTAACACCAAGCCTGGATAATTTTTGTATTTTTAGTAGAAATGGGTTTCACCATGTTGGCCAGGCTGGTCCCAAAATTCCTGACCTCAGATGATCTGCCCACCTTGGATTCCCAAAGTAATAGGATTACAGGCATGTGCCACCGCACCCGGCCTTTTTGTTGAACATTTTTTTTTTAAGACAGAGTTTTGCTCTTGTTGCCCAGGCTGGAGTGCAATGGCATGATCTTAGCTCACCACAACCCCTACCTCCAAAATTCAAGCAATTCTCCTGCCTCAGCCTCTCCAGTAGCTGGGATTACAGGCATACACTATCACACCCGGGTAATTTTATATTTTTAGTAGAGATGGGGTTTCACAATGTTGGTCAGGCTGGTCTCAAACTCCCAACCTCAGATGATCCTCCCTCCTCGGCCTCCCAAAGTGCTGAGATTACAGGCATGAGCTACCACAGCCAGCCTTGTTGAACTTTTTTTTTCTTTTTGTTTTTGAGATGCTGTCTGCCTCTCGCCCAGGCTGGAGTGCAGTGGCACAATCTTGGCTCACTGTAACCTCTACCTCCCGGGTTCAAGTGATTCTCCTGCCTCAGCCTCCTGAGTAGCTGGGACTACGGGTGCACACTACCATGCCTGGCTAATTTTTTGTATTTTTCGTAGATCTGGGGTTTCACCATGTTGACCAGGCTGGTCTGGAACTCCTGACCTCAGGTGATCCACCTGCCTTGGCCTCCCAAAGTGCTGGGATTACAGATGTGTTCAGCCACTGCGCCTGGCCCAAGATAAGCACTTTAAAAATGACAATCTTACTATCATTATTACTTGAAATAATAGCAGTAATTCTTTTATATCATCAAATATTCAGTCACTGTTAAAACGTCAGATCTTTGGCCAGTCGTGGTGCCTCACGCCTATAATCCTAGCACCTTAGGAGGCTGAGGCAGGTGGATCAGTTGAGGGCAGGAGTTTGAGACCAGCCTGGCCAACATGGGGAAACCCCATCTCTACTAACAACGCAAAAATTAGCCAGGCCTGGTGGCATGCGCCTGCAATCCCAGCTACTCGGGAGGCTGAGGCAAGAGAATCTCTGGAACCCGGGAGGTGGAGGCTGCAGTGAGCTGAGATTGTGCCACTGCACTCTAGCCTGGGTGACAGAGTAAGACTCCGCCCCCTCCCAAAAAAAAAAAAAGCTGAAGACTGTTCAGTTTTCAAATTAGGATCCACATAAAGCTCATGCATTGCAATTGGTTGATTGTCTTGTCCTTTTTATCTGTAGTTCTGCTGTTACTTTTATTCACTTGCAATTTACTCTTAACCCATGGACTTTGTAGAATTTTTTGCATTCTGTATATATTTTTTTCCAGTTTCATCCTCATGCATTTCCTTGTTTTAAAATACTTCTTTTAGGCCGGGCGCGGTGGCTCACGCCTGTAATCCCAGCACTTTGGGAGGCCGAGGCGGGTGGATCACGAGGTCAAGAGATCGAGACCATCCTGGTCAACATGGTGAAACCCCGTCTCTACTAAAAATACAAAAAATCAGCTGGGCATGGTGGCGCGTGCCTGTAATCCCAGCTACTCAGGAGGCTGAGGCAGGAGAATTGCCTGAACCCAGGAGGCGGAGGTTGCGGTGAGCCGAGATTGCGCCATTGCACTTCAGGCTGGGTAACAAGAGCGAAACTCCCGTCTCAAAAAAATAAAATAAAATACTTCTTTTCCCTCAGGAGCAAACTGAAAGGGCAAGAACCACAGCCTTATCAGGGCCTCTCTTAAAAGCCTCTCCTTGTTTTGGGTCAGTAGAAATGATTATGGATATCCTACCTGCTGGCAAACTTTTAGGTCTATCCCTTAAACACAACCCCAAGTTTAGTAATTGCAGACGTAAGAAAATTGAACCTCTCAAGACAATTTGCAAAGAGCAAAAGCCTTCAGCCCAGGCTTCTGAAAAGGTAGTTCTTCATTCCTCATAATTATTAAGCCACTGGGAAATCCTTAAAAACCTCCTTGCAGAAGCTTTTGAATGGCAGGGGAAAAAAAAAGTGAAAATCCTGAAAGGTCTTTCTGAATCATTTTTTTTTTTTGTGAGGGGGCGGGCATCACATGAAATAAGGAATCATGAAGTAAATGTGCTTGAAAATGCTTGTTTGGCTGGGTGCAGTGGCTCATGCTATAATCCTAGCACTTAGGGAGGCTGAATGGGTGGATCACTTAAGGTCAGGAGTTTGAGACCAGCATGGCCAATGTGGCAAGATGCCATCTACAAAAAAATACAAAAATTAGCCAGGCGTGGTGGTGTGCACCTGTAATCCCAGCTACTCAGGAGGCTGAGACATGAGAATTGCTTGAACCTGGCAGGCAGAGGTTGCAGTGAGTGAAGATCGCGCCACTGCACTCCAGCCTGGGTAACAGAGTGAGACTCTGTCTCAAGAAAACAATAAATAAATAAAAACTGTGTGGCTGGGCATGGTGGCTCTTGCCTGTAATCCCAGTAGTTTGGGAGGTTGAGGCAGAAGGATCTCTTGAACCCTGGAGTTTGAATCAGCCTTGGCAACATAGTGAGACCTCATCTCTTAAAAAAATGCTTGTGCATTTTAATTCTGTGGTACATGTTTATTAAAGGATGTAACTAGCTTTTTCAGAATTGATGTTTTTACAAATACCAACTTTGTGTGTATATATGGGGGTCCTGTTGCATTAAAAATAATTAATGATTTCCTTAGGAAACTTCAGTTTTCAATAAGTTCTTAAAAGTAGTTTGTAGAAAATTGGCTTGTTTTTTGAGGAAATATAAACCAAGACAATGATTTCTTTTCTTTACAGAAACCATGAAACGTATGGTGCAATAGCCCTACTTTTGGTGGGAAAAATATACAGCCATTCTGGTGAAGCAGTGAGTAGTGGTATCAGTAGCTTATACTACAGTGTCCAGGTTGAGAACTTAGGCCCTCAAGTAGTATGCTTGAATGATTGTGTTGTGGTACATTAAAAGTAATATTTTTTGGTGATTATTCTGCTTATATGCCAAGATGTCAATAAAGGCTTTACACAGTGAAACATAGAAGAGGCAGGTGCCAATCACTCTCTGACCCACACAACTTTAGGACACCCACTACTGTGCAGTATGTGTTGAGAGTGAGTTCTTCCATTGCATGTTGCATTAATATGATGTTTTTCAGAAGTGATTATTACTGGGCATTAAACCTGGTTTCATTCTGAGTCTAAAGAATCCTCTGGGCAACTATGCTGAGGGGGTAGCCCTGCTCTGTCTACGGAGAAGCTACTCTAGAAAAATAAAAATAAAAGAAAAAATAAAGAATCCTGTAACAAATTGTAGAATTAAAATAAAACTTAAAAGCAGATTTTATACACTAATTAGATGTGTTATAAACAAACTATACCAGGCATGTTTTATTGGACTTGAGATTTCTTTTTTTTTCTTTCTTTTTTTTTTGAAATGGAGTCTAACTTTTGTGCCCAGGCTGAAGTGCAATGGTGCGGTCTTGGCTCCATGCAACCTCTGACTTCCAGGTTGAAACAATTCTTGTGCCTCAGACTTCTTAGTAGCCGGGATTACAGGTGCCTGCCACCAAGCCTGGCTAATTTTTATATTTTTAGTAGAGATAGGGTTTTACCATGTTGGCCAGGCTGGTCTCGAACTCCTTACCTCAGGTGATCTGCCTGCCTCGGCCTCCCAAAGTGCTGGGATTACAGGCATGAGCCACTGTGCCCGACCTGGACTTGAGGTTTCTGATGAGATTTTCAACCTCTTACTGTAACTAAGACTGGTATGGGCTGAGCGCAGTGGCAGTGGCACTTTGAGAGGCCGAGGTGGGTGGATAACTTGAGGTCAGGAGTTCAAGACCAGCCTGGCCAACATGGTGAAACCCTGTTTGTACTAAAATACAAAAATTAGCCAGGTGTGGTAGTGCATGCCTATAATCCCAGCTACTCGGGAGGCTGAGGCAGGAGAATCACTTGAACCTGGGAAGCGGAGGTTGTGGTGAGCTGAGATCGCACCATTGCACTCCAGCCTGGGCAACAAGAGCAAAACTCTGTCTCAAAAAACAAAAATAAATAAAAATAAGACTGTACTTTACTGTGTACTATTTTAAAGTACAGCTCTTCTTGAAACAAGGTCTAATCTTCCTAAGATCAGGTTTTCTATGGGGACTACTAAAGAGTTTATATATTATGGATAATCTTCACTGTAATGGCTGAGTTAATTTTATGTTGATAAAAAATGAAAGTTGTGTTAGTAGTTATTTTTGTCTATAAAGTACATCATTGTTTATTGGTATTTATTTGCCCTGTTTTCCCTAAATTGTTAAGTAAATTCAGACACACATTACCAGGAGAATAGAAGCTTGCTGTAGTGGCAGGTTTTGCAACAAAATAATTGGAAATTAAGTTACATTCTAGGTAGATTTAATAAAAGTTACATTCTAGGTAATTTAATATAGAATGTCTATACATTTTTGGGCAGTAGTCCTCAAAACAAACGTGCATAGATTTCTGAGCTTCATTCCATCATTTTGCATATTAAAGTGATTCTGACACAGAAGATTCTTGGACCGTATTTGGAGATAACTTATTTTTAGGGGGTAGTTTGCCAAAGTAATAGAATGATAAATTTGTTAAGCCTCTTTTAAAGGTTACTGGTTAAGGCTGGTCACAGTGGCTCATGCCTGTAACCTAGCACTTTGGGAGGCCGAGGAGGGAGGATCATTTGAGACCAGGAGTTCGAGACCAGCCTGGCCAACATGGCGAAACCCCGTCTCAACTAAAAATACAAAAAAAAAATTAGCCATTACGTTGTGGTGTGCACCTGTAATCCTAGCTACTTGAGAGGCTGAGACATGAGAATCACTTGAGCCTGGGAGATGGAGGTTGCAGTGAGGTGAGATCTCCTCACTGTACTGCAGCCTGGGTGAAAGAGTGAGACTCTGTCTCAGAAAACAGTTACTTGTTAATTAACAATGAGACATAATTAGAAACTAAGCAATGTATTTTGTGTGTGTGTGTGAGACAGTTTCGCTCTTACTGCCCAGGCTGAGCTGCAATGGCGCAATATCGGCTCACTGCAGTCTCTGCCTCCTGGATTCAAGCGATTCTCCTGCCTCAGCCTTCCAAGTAGCTGGAACAGGCATGAGCCACCACGCCTGGCTAATTTTGTATTTCTTATTAGAGACAGGTTTCTCCATGTTGGTTAGGCTGGTCTTGAAGTCTCGACCTCAGGTGATCCACCTGCTTCAGCCCCTCAAAATCCTGTGATTACAGGCATCAGCTACTGCACCCGGCCCTCTAAGCAACGTATTATATGTGGGGATGGGCAACTTGGGTGGCTGATCTAAATCCTTATTGTAGAGATGGTAATTAGTCTTGTAAATGATTTCCTGAATCTATAAGTAGTCCATAATTTTCATTTCTTTACCCTTGAACCAATTTTATGTAGTTGCCTTACATACAGTAGTGGATTTTAGCCTTTTAAAACCTGTATCCCTATAATACTTAATTTCACTTTTTTGCATCTTTCTTTTTTTTAATGTGTGAGGTTTTAAATTAAAAAATTTTTTTTTTCCTGAATATTTCTACCATCTAAGAAGGTTGCCAAGTTTTACTTTATGTATTTTATAGTAACTACTATGTATTTCCAATTTCTATGCTAAGTCATGTGCCAAATACTTTTACATTGTTTCATTTTACTCTGGAAAATCTGTTGAAATAAATTCTATTAATCCCCATTTCTTTTTCTTTTTTCTTTTTTTTTGAGACGGAGGCTGGAGCCAAGTGATTCTTCTGCCTCAGTTTCCTGAGTAGCTGGGACTACAGGTGCATGCCACCATGCCCGGCTAATTTTTATATTTTTAGTAGAGATGGGGTTTCATCATATTGGTTAGGCTGGTTTCGAATGCCTGACCCTGTGATCCTCCCAAAGTGCTGGGATTACAGGCGTGGGCCACCGCACCCGGCAATCCCTATTTCATAGATAGACACCAAGGCTCAGAGGTTACTTAAACAAATTGCCTAAAATTGTAAATGGTAGATAATAGCAGATATATTTAAGATGAGCTTTTGAATGATATTCTCCAAGATATTTTTTTGTTTTTTTTGAGATGGAGTTTTTTGCTCTTGTTACCCAGGCTGGAGTGCAATGGCGCGATCTCGGCTCACCGCAACCTCTGCCTCCTGGGTTCAGGCAATTCTCCTGCTTTAGCCTCCTGAATAGCTGGGATTACAGGCACGTGCCGCCGTGCCCAGCTAATTTTTCGTATTTTTAGTAGAGACAGGGTTTCACCATGTTGACCAGGATGGTCTCGATCTCTTTTTTTTTTTTTGGTCTCGATCTCTTGACCTCGTGATCCACCTGCCTCGGCCTCCCAAAGTGCTGGGATTACGGGCGTGAGCCACCGCGCCCGGCCCTTCTCCAAGATTTTTGAATGCAATTCTCCAAGATTTGAAAACGACCTTGTTCTAATTAAAATGTACTTAACTATATTTTGCCATACCACTTAGTTTATGGTTTTGGTGGGTAGTTAGCCTGGCAGTTAGAAATAAGAGTTCTCTGTTCCTCATTCACCCAGGCAACAGCTATTTGCTATAAACATTAATTGCTCTTCAGTTCAATATAGTGAACTTTGGACACTTTTGGAAATCATATTTCTTCTATATGGTCCTAGGTCTTAAATTAGATAACATGCTGTTTTGTCTTGATTGGCCTGGACCTGGCAGTAGTGAAACCGACTTGTTCATTAGAGGAAATACAGATGTCAGCTTTGAAGCCTGTTAGGCACAGATCAGTGTTTAGTAAGTGCTGGATGACTGAATTTGAAATGTATTTAAAGACTAAAATAAAATAAGTTGTTAGGTAACCTTTATTTGAGGTTTTTTTTTTTTTGAGATGGAGTTTCATTCTGTCACCCAGTCTAGAGTACAGTGGCGCAATCTTGGCTCGCTATAACCTCTGCCTCCCGGGTTTAAGCAATTCTCCTGCCTCAGCCTACCAAGCAGCTGGAACCACAGATGTGCGCCACCATGCCTGGCTAGTTTCTTTGTATTTTTAATGGAGATGAGGTTTCACCACGTTGGCCAGGCTGGTCTTGAACTCCTGACCTCAGGTGATCCCCCAACCTTGGTCTCTCATAAAAAATATTCTTTTATGCTGGCATTTAATTTATTTGTAAAATGTCAATTATGTTGCTGTAAATGATGTATTAATAAAAAAATGAAATCAAGGTTTGTCTGATCTTAAAAATATTTTGCCCACTTTGTGACTTATAATTTTCTTGGATAGTTATTTAAAAAGGAATTTCCATCTAGGGAGTTAAATAATTTTAATACTGTACAGATATTATTTTTTCTTTTGAAAAAACAAGCATAAGTGTTTTCTATATCTATAGTTGTTTCAATTTTCATTTCCAAACTTAATTATCCAGTAAGTTTTTTTTAGAGGATTGTTTGAAGGCACATGGTTGGGAATTTAAAATGTAAATTATTAGAGTTTAAACCTTTCCCTATCCAGAGCTGTCTGTGATTTATAAAAGAAGACTGAATATACTTTTTTTTAAAGATTAATTTTTTTTCTTTTTTTTTTTTTCTTTTTTTTCTTTTTTTTTTAGACAGTCTCAGTCCGTCACCAGATGTCAGGCTGGAGTGCAGTGGCGCGACCTCGGCTCACTGCAACCTCCGTCTCCCGGATTCAAGCAATTCTCCTGCCTCAGCCTCCCGAAAAGCTGGGACTACAGGCGCGCGCCACCACGCCCAGCTAATTTTTTTGTATTTTTAGTAGAGACAGGGTTTCACCATGTTGGCCAGGATGGTCTCGATCTCTTGACCTCGTGATTCGCCCGCCTTGGCCTCCCAAAGTGCTGGGATTACAGGCGTGAGCCACCGCGCCTGGCCTTTTTTTTCTTTTATTGAGACAGAGTCTTGCTTTGTTGGCCCAGCTTGGAGCACAGTAGCAAGATCTTGGCTCACTGCAACCTCTGCTTCGCAAGTTCAAGTGATTCTTGTGTGTCAGCTTCCCAAGTAGCTGGGATTATAGGTGTGCATCACTGCACCTGGCAGATTTTTTTTGTAATTTTAGTAGAGATGGGGTTTCACCATGTTGGCCAGACTGGTCTTGAACTCTTGGCCTCAAGTGATCTGCCTGCCTGCGCCTCCCAAAGTGCTGTGATTACAGACATGAGCCACTTTGCATGGCCACGATTGAGAATTTTTTAAATTTTTTTATTATTTTTTTTTATTTTATTTTTTAAAGACGGTGTTTCACCATGTTGGTCAGGCTGGTCTTGAACTCCCGACCTCAGGTGATCCGCCCGCCTTGGCCTCCAAAGTGCTTGGATTACAGGCGTGAGCCACTACACCTGGCCTGAGAATTTTATGGTCAGAAAGATCTTTATTTTTTCAGCCTCCCTTCCCACCAGTTGATTTTATAAGATACTGTTTTTAATGTTGCTAAAGTCATCTTCTCTCCCACTCCCCATCTATTTGGGTACTCTGCAGACTGCCCTTGTGATACTTGGAGCTTTTAGTTAAATTATCCAGTGATATTTAGAAAATAAAATCAAATACATTTTAATTTTAATATAATAGCTACCATATATTTTGCTTACCTACTGTGTACTAGACCCTATAAGTTCTCATGTATATGTATTCTTATTTAATGTTGCTGAAAATTCTATCAAGTTTGTTAACTACAATTCAAAAATACAAAAGGCTCTGAAAACTGGACTTCTTTTGTTAGGTTTTTGGTGACAAAACCTAATCTGACCTGCAATGATGTAAGGCTGTTTTATCTGTTTATCCATCCCATTCAGTGTGAGTATGCTTGCATTTTATTTAACTGCTGAAATATTAATATGCTTGATAATGGCATGCTTATTATCTTCTGAAAACCAGAAAAAAATGTGAATTCTGAAGCCTGTCTACTGCTTCAGGATTCAAAAAAGAGCATGTGGGCCTCTTAGCTCCTCCACTCTCTTGGTGGAGAAGAGAGGTTAAGTAACTAATGAAATGAGGGGAAACACTGGTTAAGAACCTGACTTTGGGCTGCTACCTGTATACATATCCTGCCTCTACTGGGAGAGCCACTGGGTCACTTTCCTTGGGAAGGTCACTTTCCTTTTCTGTGCTTTAGTTTTCTCAACTATAAAATAGGGACAGTAATAGTACTTTACTAATAGGTTTGCTGTGTGATTAAATCAATTGATGTAATTACACATTTAGAATAGTGCCTGGAATATAGTAAGTGCTGTATAAGTATTAACTATTATTGCTTTTTTTTTTTTTTTTGAGATGGGGTTTTGCTCGTTGCCAGGTTGGAGTGCAATGGCTCCATCTTGGCTCACAGCAACCTCCGCCTCCTGGGTTCAAGTGATTCTCCTACCTCAGCCTCCCGAGTAGCTAGGATTACAAGCATGTGTCACCATGCCCAGCTAATTTTGCATTTTTGATAGAGATGGGGTTTCTCCATGTTGGTCAGGCTAGTCTAGAATTCCTGACCTCACGTAATTTGCCCATCTTGGTGTCCCAAAGTGTTGGGATTACAGGCATGAGCCACTGTGCCCAGCCAAACTATTATTACTTTTATGAAGTAGGTGCTAAGTGGCAGAACTATAATAGGATGAATGTGACAGTAACTTTTTCTTTCTTTTTTTTTTGAGACAGAGTCTCACCTGGTTGCCCAGGTTGGAGTACAGTGGTCCAGTCTCGGCCCACTGCAACCTCTCTCCCTTTTGGGGTCAAGCAGTTCTCCTGCCCAAGCCTCCCGAGTAGCTGGAACTGCAGGTGTGCAATACCACGCCTGGCTAATTTTTTTGAATTTTCAGTTGAGATGGAGGGAGTTTCAACATGTTGGCCAGGCTGGTCTCAAACTCCTGACCTCAAGTGATCCTCCTGCCTTGGCCTGCCAAAGTGCTGGGATTACAGATATGAGCCACTGCTCCTGACCCAACAGTAGCTTTTGAAGTCACTTAATATGGGTTTGATTTTGAATATCCACTGAACCTACATCCTGTTGTATTATGGCCTACAGTATAATAGGAGCATCTTTAAAATGCTTTGAAAGGATCTGTAGAAGTTTCAGATAATATCTATGAAGTATTCTCGCCACCCCCCGCTTTTTTTTTTTTGAGATAGAGTCTCACTCTGTTACCAGGCTGGAGTGTAGTGGTGCGATCTAAGGTTCACTGCAACCTCGGCCTCCTGGGTTCAAGCAATTCTTGTGCTTCAGCCTCCTGAGTAGCTAGGATTATAGGCACGTGCCACAGCATCCTGTTAATTTTTGTATTAGGGGTTTCACTGTGTTAGCCAGGGTGGTCTTGATTGATCTCCTGACCTCATGATCTGCCCGCCTCAGCATCCCAGAGTCCTGGGATTATAGCTGTGAGCTACTGCACCTGGCCTGTTCTTCTGTTTTGTTTTGTTTTTTTTTCTTAGAGACAGGGTCTCTGTTGCCCAGGCTGGCATGCAGTGGCGTGATCACAGCTAACTGCAGCCGTGAACTCCTGGTCACAAGTGATCCTCCTGTCTTAGCCTTCTGAATAGCAGGGACTACAGGCCTGTGCCTCCACATCTGGCTCATTGTTTTATTTTTAGTAACAACAAAGTCTCGAACACCTAGGCTCAAACAATACTCCTGGTTTGGCCTCCAGAAGTGCCTGGATTACAGGCATGAGCCACAGCACCTGGCTACCCGGTATGCTTTCTAAACATTATTGAAAAGGGCTCACTTTTGAGAATGTAAGGGAAAGGGAATTATTTTTATGCTCTTTTTGTAATTTTAAAATGATGAGATCAGACTAGGATAGCTGTGCTTAAATTTTTTTGGTTTTTGTTTTTGAGACGGAGTCTCTTTCTGTCGCCCAGGCTGGAGTACAGTGGCATGATCTTGGCTCACTGCAACCTCTGCCTCCTGGGTTCAAGTGATTCTCCTGCATCAGCCTCCTGAGTAGCTGGGATTACAAGTGCCCACCATCATGCCCAGCTAATTTTTTTTGTATTTTTAGTAGAGATGCAATTTAGCCATATTGGCCAGGCTGGTCTTGAACTTCAGACCTCAGGTGATCTGCCTGCCTCAGCCTCCCAAAGTGCTAGGATTACAGGCATGAGCCACGGTGCCTGGCCACATTTTTAACAAAGTGATTTAGACACATTTAATCACATCACTAGACAGTCAGAAGACTTCACTATCTCCTTTTTTTTTTTTTTTTTTTTTGAGGCAAGGTCTTGCTTTGCCATCCAGGCTGGAATGCAGTGGTGCTATCACCGCTCACTTCAGGCTTAACCTTCTGGGCTCAACCGATCCTTTCACCTCAGCCTCCCAAGTAGCTGGGGCAACAGGCGTGCGTCACTACACTCGGCTAATTTTTTGTAGAGACAGGGTCTCCCTATGTTGCCTAGGCTGATCTCAAATTCTTGGCCTCAAGTGATCCTCCTGCCTCAGCTTTCTATAGTGCTGGGATTATAGGCATGAGCCATTGCTGTTGTGCTTAGCCAGCCTCTTTTTCTTTTCTTTTTTTTTCTTTAAAAATTCTTTTATTTAAGAGACAGAGTCTCACCCTGTTGCTTAGGCTGGAGTGCAGTGGTGGATCTCAGGTCACTGTAGTCTCCACCTCCTGAGTTCAAGTGGTTCCCCTGCCTCAGCCTCCCAGGTAGCCGGTAGCTGGGATTACAGACATACACCAGCAGGCCCGGCTAGGTTTTTTGTATTTTTACATTTTTATTTGTTTTATTTTTCTGAGATGAAGTATCACTCTTGTCACCCAGGCTAGAGTGCAGTGGTGCTATCTCGGCTCACTGCAGTCTTCACCTCCTGGGTTCAAGTGATTCTCCTGCCTCAGCCTCCTGAGTAGCTGGGATTATAGGCATGAGCCACTGTGCCAGCCGTTTTTGTATTTTTAGTAGAGACAGGGTTTTACCACGTTGGCCAGTTTGGTCTTGAACACCTGGTCTCAAATGATCCACCCACCTCGGCCTCCCAAAGTGCTGAGATTACAGGCATGAGCTACTGCTCCCGGCCAGCCTCCTTATTAAGAGACTGATTATTCTCCATCTATCACACTCTTAGACTGGCAACCCTTTCCACTCAGGCACTCTCACTAACATGCCCTCCTCTTTTTCTGCCAGATGGATCCCTTTATTTTATTGCTTATTTAAGCCTCTGAATCCTTAATAATATTCAGAATGGATAACTAGTCTTCACCATTTACCACTTCTTGTTTTGCTCTTCACTTAATCTGCTTGAGCCCTTCAAGGTCCCATTCCCTGCAAAGCCCATTTCCTGATCACTAATCCATAGTGATTTCTTTCCTTCTGAAGACTGTAACCTCATTTAGCATTGTCTGGTACGTTCTGGTCTCACCTACTGAAGCTGTGTCCTAGGGCTGAGACTGTTTTATACTATGAGACCAGTTAGCATACTTGTTTTTTAAAAAATTCATTTATTTTTAAGAGATAAGGGTCTCACCATGTTTCATATAGATTGATACTTAGTGATAATTGAGGTGAATTTGCTGGCATTTATACTTAAGTGGTACAAATTTTCTTTTTCGTGTGCTTTCTTTGCTTAGAAGTATTGGTGGAACTGAAGTAAACTGAATTCTTGCTTTTAAAAAATACTATTTTTTAGCTTCTTATTTTTAGATAATTTAAAACATAGAGAATTCTTGTAAACTCTTTTGTCAAGTCACTCGTTTTTAACATTTTGCTACATTTAATTTATCATTCTCTGTGTAACTTTTTTTTCCTGACTGAGTTGAAGACATCATTCTACTTTACTTAATGCTTGAGCATTTCTTTTCTAAGATCAAAGGAAAACTATAGCCACAATATAGTTTTCAAATTAAAGAAACATTAATAGAGTACTTTACTTTGTATCTCATGTTTTGTTATTTCTTCAATTTTTCCAATAAAAATTTCCTTCAAAGTGTTTTTCTCCTCCAGTAAATGATTATGTATTTACTTGCAATATAATTATGTAGCAATTATATAATAAGGACTGTTCCTCAATTTGGATTTGCTTGATATTTACTCCTGAGAGGTTTAGGTTATGCAGGCAATGTTGTGATCTCGGAACACTGCCTCTGCAGGCCCATGATAGCCATGTGCCCTCATTGGCAATGTGTACTTTGATTCTCCCTGAGGTTAGGGTGTTCTCCTGTTTCTCTGTTATGTAATTACTGTTTCCCTGCTATGTAATTACTATTTCCCTTGCACTAATAATTTCTTTTCTTTTTTTCTTTCTTTTTGAGATAGAGTCTTGCTCTGTCACCCAGGCTGTAGTGCAATGGCACAATCTCAGCTCACTGCAACTTCTGCCTTCCTGGTTTAAGCGATTCTCCTGCCTCAGCCTCCAAGTAGTTGGGATTACAGGCGTGTGCCACCGCGCCTGGGTAATTTTTTTTTTTTTTTTTTTGAGACGGAGTTTAGCTCTTGTTACCCAGGCTGGAGTGCAATGGCGCGATCTCTGCTCACCGCAACCTCCGCCTCCTGGGTTCAGGCAATTTTCCTGCCTCAGCCTCCTGAGTAGCTGGGATTACAGGCACGCACCACCGTGTCCAGCTAATTTTTTGTATTTTTAGTAGAGACAGGGTTTCACCACGTTGACCAGGATGGTCTCGATCTCTTGACCTCGTGATCCACCCGCCTTGGCCTCCCAAAGTGCTGGGATTACAGGCGTGAGCCACCGCGCCCGGCCCAATTTTTGTATTTTTAGTAGTGACAGGGTTTCACTGTGTTGGTCAGCCTGGTCTCGAACTCCCAACCTTGTGATCTGCCCGCCCTGGCCTCCCAAAGTGCTGGGATTACAGCTGTGAGCCACCATGTCTGGCAACGCTAGTAATTCTTTAACTATCAATGTACTGCTTCTTGTAAAACATTCCCCTCTATATTTAGCTAGATATACATTTATTATTTTTTTCATATTTTCATTTTTTATTTAATTATGAGATCGAGTCTCACTGTTAGTTGGTCTTGAACTCCTGGCCTTAGGTGATCAGCCTCTTGAGTAGCTAGTATTACAGGCTTGAGCCATCGTTCCTGGCTGCTTTTATTTATTTATTTATTTTTGAGGTGGAGTCTCACCTTGTTGCCCAGGCCGGAGTGCAATGGCACAGTCTCAGCTCACTGCCACCTCCCGCTCCTAAGTTCAAGTGATTCTCCTGCCTTGGCCTCCCGAGTAGCTAGGATTACACGCGTCTGCAACCACGCCTGGGTAATTTTTTATATTTTTAGTAGAGATGGAGTTTCACCATGTTGGCCAGGCTGGTCTTGAACTCCTGACTTCAGGTGATCCACCCACCTCGGCCTCTCAAATTGTTGGGATTGTAGGCATGAGCCACCGGGCCCAGCTGCATTTTGTTTATTAATAGTTGGTTCTTTCTGTGTTGCCCAGACTGGCCTCGAACTTGGCTTTGTGGGCATGCCTGCCTTAGATATTACATTTGTAAGAGTTTTTTGAAATTATAAAAAAAATAACAAAATATATTTTAACCATTAAGCATACAGTTCAAAATAGTGTTAAGTACATTCACATTGTTGTGAAACAGATCTCCAGAAATTTTTTATCTGGCAAAACTAAAATTCAATAGTTACTAGACAACAGCTTCCCATTTCTCCTCTACCTGCTATCAACCATTCTGCTTTCTGCTTCTGTGAATTTGACTACTTTAGATACCTTTCTTGTAAGTGGATTCATACGATATCTTTTTATGATAGGCTTTATTTTACTTAATGTGCTCAGGGCTCATTCATGTTGTAGCATGTGTCATGATTTCCTTTTTTTTTTTTTTTTTTTTTTTCGACACAGTCTTACTCTGTCACCAAGGCTGGAGTATAGTGGCACGATGTCTTTTCATTGCAATCTCCGCTTCCTGGGTTCACATGATTTTTGTGCCTCAGTTTCCCAAGTAGCTGGGATTACAGGTGTACAATTCTGTGCCCTGCTAATTTTTCTATTTTTAGTTAGAGACAGGGTTTCACCATGTTGGCCAGGCTGGTCTTGAACTCCTGGCCTCAAGCAGTCTGCCTGCTTCAGCCTCCCAGAATGCTGGGATTACAGGTATGAGCCACCATGCCGGGCCTATATTTCAGCCTTTTTAAGGCTTGAAAATATTAACCAGGCTCAAGCTGTTCTCCTGCCTTAGCCTCCCAAGTAGCTGGGACTATAGGTATGCGCCACCATGCCTGGCTAATTTTGTATTTTTAGTAGAGATGGGGTTTTGCTATGTTAGCGGGTCTGGTCTGGAAGTCCTGACCTCAGGTGATCCGCCTGCCTCTGCCTCCCAAAGTGATGGGATTACAGGTGTGAGCCAGACCTGGCCAATTTTTTTTTTTCCTATATATGTCTCTGTCTGTCTGGCTCACAGTTTGTTTGTCATTTCATGTGTCGGTGGACACTTGGGTTGCTTCCACCTTCTACCTTTTGGCTAATATCTCTTTGAGATCCTACTTTCAGTTCTTTTGGATATGTACCGAGAAGTGGGATTGCTGGATTGTATGATGATAATTCCATTTTTAATTTATCGTGGTAAAATTTTCTATTGCACTTAGCTATTTCATTTTTTTCTCAGTTAAACTTTGACCTCGTAACCAATCTCACAAAGCGATGAAATAGAAAATAAGCTTGCTTCAGTTTTACCTCTTCTGTGATTTAATCTGCTGCTGTTTGTAAGGCAAGGTCGTTTCTAAAAACATTGGCTTAAAATAAAGTGAATCTGGGTATTAGTGTTTTCTTTTTCCTTTTTCTGTAGAGACACCATCTAGCTATGTTGACGAGGCTGGTCTTGAACTCCTGGCCTGAAGTTATCCTCCTGTCTTGGCCTCTCAAAGTGCAGGGATTATAGGCATCAGCCACCACTCCTGCTCCTGGCCTGTTTTTGTTTTGTTTTTTTGAGACAGGGTCTCTGTCACCCAGGCTGGAGTGCAGTGGTACAGTCACTGCTCAAGCAATCCTCCCACCTCAGTCTCCCAAGTAGCTGTGACTACAGGCATCCACCATCATGCCTAGCTAATTTTTATTTATTTATTTTTATTTTTTAATTGATTAATTAATTTTTGAGAGGAAGTCTCACTCTGTTGCCCAGGCTGTAGTGCAGTGGTGTGATATTTTGACTTACTGCAGCCTCCATCTCCCGGACTCAAGCGATTCTCCTGCCTCAGCCTCCCAAGTAGCTGGGACTATAGGTGTGTGCCACCATGCCTGGCTAATTTTTGTATTTTTAGTAGAGATGGGGTTTTGCTATGTTAGCTGATCTAGTTTTGAACTCTTGACCTCAGGTGATCTGCCTGCCTCAGCCTCCCACAGTGCTGGGATTATAGGTGTGAGCTACCATGGCTGGCCACATTTTTTTTTTTTTTTTTTAATTTTTTGTAGAGACAGTGTCTCAGGATGTTGGCCAGGCTGGTCTCAAACTCCTGGACTCAAGTAGTCCTCCCGCTTCGCCTCCCAAAGTGCTGGGATTATAGGCCTGAGTCACTATGCCTGGCCTGGGTATTTTTTTTTTTTTTTTGAGATGGAGTTTCACTCTTGTTGCCCAGGCTGGAGGGCAATGGCTCGATCTTGGCTTACTGCAACCTCCACCTCCTGAATTCAAGTGATTCTCCTGCCTCAGCCTCCCGAGTAGCTAGGATTTAAGGCATGCACTACCATGCTTGGCTAATTTTGTATTTTTAGTAGAGACAGGGTTTCTCCATGTTGGTCAGGCTGGTCTCAAACTCCCAACCTCAGGTGATCCACCCGCCTCAGTCTCCCAAAGTATTGGGATTACAGATGTGCCTACTGATTCTTTTTCATAGTGAAAAGGAACCTCATGTCTTGACACAAAGTATTTTTTTTTTGTGACGGAGTTTTACTCTTGTTCCCAGGCTGGGGTACAATGGCGCGATCTTGGCTCACCTTAACCTCCGCCTTCTGGGATCAAACCATTCTCCTGCCTCGGCCTCCCAGAAAGCTGGGATTATAGGTGTGTGCCACCACACCTAGCTAATTTTGTATTTTTTTTTTTTTTTTTTTGGGAGACTGGAGTTTCGCTCTTGTTACCCAGGCTGGAGTGCGATGGCGCGATCTCGGCTCACCGCAACCTCCGCCTCCTGGGTTCGGGCAATTCTCCTGCTTCAGCCTCCTGAGTAGCTGGGATTACAGGCATGCGCCACCATGCCCAGCTAATTTTTTGTATTTTTAGTAGAGATGGGGTTTCACCATGTTGACCAGGATGGTCTCGATCTCTTGACCTTGTGATCCACCCGCCTCGGCCTCCCAAAGTGCTGGGATTACAGGCGTGAGCCACCGCGCCTGGCCTAATTTTGTATTTTTAATAGAGACGGGGTTTCTCTGTGTTGGTTAGGCTGGTCTTGAACTCCCGACCTCCCAAACTGTTGGGATTACAGCCGTGAGCCACTGCACCTGGCAACACAAAGTAACTATTAAACCCTAGTGTTCTTCCGTCTTAAAATTTTGGCAGTGGGAAGAAATTTTAAGAGGGAAGAACACTAGGGTTTAATAGTTACTTTGTGTCACCGGGTGCAGTGGCTCAGGGCTGTAATCCTAGTACTTTGGGAGGCCAAGGAGGGTGTATCAGTTGAGGCCAAATGTTCGAGACCAGCCTGGCTAACATGGAGAAACTCCATCTCCACCACAAAAATACAAAAATTAGCTGGGCTTGGTGGCACACACCCACTTGGGAGGCCAAGGCCTGCAAATCTTGAACCCAGGAGGTGGAGGTTGCAGTGAGCTGAGATCAGGCCACTATGCTCTAGCCTGGGTGACAGAGTGAGACTGTCCCCCTCACCAAAAAAAAATGGCACCTATTACTCCTAAATTATTAAGGAGATAGTCATTTTAAAAGAATTTTGAGGCCTACTGTGGTGACTAACACCTCTAATCCCACCACTGTGGAAGGCGGACCCATTGCTTGAGCTCAGGAGTAATGTAGGGAGACTGCATCTCTATTAAATGTAAAAGAAATAAAAGAATTTTGAATAGAATTACAGATTCACAGAAAGTTTTATTTTCAAAGAATTACAGATTTGCAGAAAGTTGCAACATTTTTAATTAAGCCGTAATACCTGAATAGTTTTACTTGAGAATCTTTGGGTAGTGGTTAGAATGAGTCACTAATATGTTAACACATCTTTATGCTGCACAAAGGAAGGGTAGGGGCTTCTTATTAACTGAACTCTTGGGAGTATTTGTAGAAAGTTCTTTTGGAAAATTTAAAGCAAGGGATACCAGTCAGCCTTTCAACTAAACACTTGTTCATTAAAATCTTGGTAAGCATTCACATGAGACATAAGTAAGCTAAAGCAAAAGTACTTGCTAAAATATCAGATCCCAGTTCCTCTGTAGGAAAGTTTTATGATTTACACTTTGGGCAGGGCTTAGGAATTTCCACTGCAAACACTCCATGGAGTTGTGATGTATTTTTTCACAGACTGTACTTGAGAAATCAGGGTTTTTTTTTCCTTCTTTTTGAGACGGAGTCTCGCTCTGTTGCCCAGGCTGGAGTGTGGTGGCGTGATCTCTGCTTACTGCAACCTCTGCCTCCCGGGTTCAAGCAATTCTCCTGCCTCAGCCTCCTGGGTAGCTGGGATTATAGGCATGTGCCACCTCACCCGGCTAATTTTTATATTTTTAGTAGAGACGGGGTTTCACCATGTTGGGTCAGGCTGCGAGAAATTAGGGTTTCTAAGGGTCTATAGTTTTGTTTCTACTTTATATTCTTTTTAAGATTATAGTTTCATAGGTTAGTGGCTTTCAAACATTTTAGCATAGTTAGAAATCTGTTTTACATCTGGATCCATATATCCTTATATACATGTACAAAACAGATTCATTGCAGTTTCAGATGTTTACTTCGACTCTTTATACTCTGATTTTATTTTAATCATAGTATGACCCCTGAAATTGATTTCAGAATTAATGTCTTCATCCTTAGTTTGTTAATATTGCCCTAGGTATTATCTGTGTAAGGGTGACAGCATCATTACTGAGATGAAATGAGGACATGTGATCCTTGTTTCTTCTTAAAGTGATTTATCCTTTTAGTCCTTTGAGGATGTTTTATTATTAGAAATATTTGTCTGCTTTGCCAATCATTTACTACCCACACACAGTTACCAGTTTTATTACCCCTTCCCCCCCCTTTTTCTTTTTGTAGTTTTCACTCATCATTACACAATTAGGTGTTTCTTCCCTATGTTATTAAAAGCATTTAATGCTTGGGTATTTTGTATGCTTATGAGGGAACAGCAAAGAATAAAAATCCAGTTGTAAAATATTAACATTCTTACTGAACTTCAAAAAGATAAACATATCAGATACCATTACTTGATATAAACAGCTGTAAAGTAATTAACTGGGTCATACTTGCACTGCGAGTAAAAATTAAAGATATGGGAAGGAGCCTAAACTCTAGCAAATTTGGCTGGGTGCAGTGGCTCACACCTATAATCCCAGCACTTTTGGAGGCTGAGGTGGGTGGATCCCTTGAAGCCAAGAGTTTGAGACCAGCCTGACCAACATGGTGAAACTCTATCTAAAAATATAAAAATTAGCTGAGCATGATGGTACGCACCTGTAATCCTAGCTACTCAGGTGGCTGAGGCATGAGAATAGCTTGAACCCAGGAGGTGGAGGTTGCAGTGAGCCAAGATTGCGCCACTACACTCCAGCCTGGGCGACCTCCGAAAAAACACAAACTTCAAAAAACCTCTAGTAAATATTAAGTGTTTTTTTGTTTTTGTATTTGATTTTTTGTTTTTTTTTGAGACAGAGTCTTGCTCTGTTGCCCAGGCTGGAGTGCAGTGGTGCGATATTGGCTTACTGCAATCTCTGCCGCCTAGGTTCAAGCTATTTTCCTGCTTCAGTCTTCTGCGTAGCTGGGACTACAAGGTGCCCCACCACGCCCGGCTAATTTTTGTGTTTTTAGTAGAGACGGGATTTTGCCATGTTGGCCAGGCTAGTCTCGAACTCCTGACCTCAGGTGATCCTTCGGCCTCCCAAAGCATTGGCATTATAGGCGCGAGCCACTGTGCCTGGGTTTTTTTTTTTTTTTGGACAAAGTTTCACTCTGCCCAGGCTGGAGTGCAATAGCGTGAACATGGCTCACTGAAGCCTTGACCTCCCAGGCTCAAGCAGTCCTCCCACCTCGGTCTCCTAAGTAGCTGGGATCACAGGTGCATGCTGCCACACTAGGCTAATTTTCCTATATGTAGAGACATGGAGTCTTCCTATGTTGTCCAGGCTAGTCCTGAACTCCTGGGCTTCAAACATTTTGCCCATGTCAGCCTCCTAAAGTGTTAGGATTACAGATGTGAGACACTGCATCAGGTTCTAAGTTACTAGTTTGAAATTAAGAGTAAATTACTTAAATGAAGCAAATTAAAGTAAATTTAGCCAAGGAAAGAGGATTTAAACAGTTGATAAAAGACAGCTGTGAAACTTCACCTCAAACTTAAGATAAGTATGGTTTAGTTCTAATAAAAGGAAGGGAGCCTGGCATGGTGGCAGGTGCCTGTTAGTCCCAGTTACTTGGGAGGCTGAGGTGAGAGGATCGCTTGGTTCAGGAGGTTGATGCTGCAGTGAGCCATGATTGCACCACTGCACTCCAGCCTGGGTGACAGAATGAGACTCTTTTATTTTTTTTGAGACGGAGTTTCTCTCTTGTTACCCAGGCCGGAGTGCAATGGCGTGATCTCGGCTCACCGCAACCTCCGCCTCCTGGATTCAGGCAATTCTCCTGCCTCAGCCTCTTGAGTAGCTGGGATTATAGGCACGCACCACCATGCCCAGCTAATTTTTTGTATTTTTTTAGTAGAGACGGGGTTTCACTATGTTGACCAGGATGGTCTCGATCTCTTGACCTCGTGATCCACCTGCCTCGGCCTCCCAAAGTGCTAGGATTACAGGCGTGAGCCACTGCGCCCGGCCTCAGAATGAGACTCTTTATAAAAAAAATTTATAAATCAATAAAAGGAAGGGTACTTCTTCATTTAGCTCTTGAAACATCATGTGAATGTGTGATGGGGGCAAAATGATGCCTTCCTATGAGTTAGAAAATTTTATTGTTAATGCAAATAGTGGCATCACATCAAATAAGTCACATTGTTTATGTTGGTTCTGCATTAAAACACAAGACACACCTCTTTTTTCCTGTCATCTTTTAAAAAAGTTGTTAATGAGAACCTATATATTGTAAGAAAAGGTTAAATGCTTAAAGTTATTTTGAATTAAGTAGTCAGGAAGCAAACACTTGGTTACCAGAAGCTAGAATGGAGAAAGCAACTCTCTGTGTAGTCTGGTACAATAGGAGGGTACCTTTCCTTTTTGGACTAGCCAAGACCTAATCTTGTCCTACTGTAGGTAAAAAAGCTAAGTTGTTGGTTTGTGGTAGCCAAGCTAACAAAGACTTTGGGAAAAAAGTGTTCAGGTGCTAGAATAATACCTGGTGTATGCTGGCTCTCTGTAAATCCTGCCCACGTTTAGGTTTGTCTGCAGCTGTTAGTACCTAATATCAAGATTTCTTCGTAGTAAAGGTATTCTGAACCTTTTTGGGAGCATAAGAACATTTCTCACCACACACAGTGTGGCTCACACCTGTAATCCCAGCACTTTGGGAGGCTGAGGCGGGCAGATTGCTTGAGCTCAGGCATTCAAGATCAGCCTGGACAACATGGTGAAACCCTGTCTCTACAAAAAAAATACTAAAATTAACCAGGCATGGTGACATGTGTCTATGGTCCTGGCTACTTGGGAGGTTGAGATGGGAGGATTGCTTGAGCCCAGGAGGTTGAGGCTGCAGTAAGCTGTGATGGTACCACTGCACTGCAGCCTGGAAGACAGAGTGAGATCCTGTCTTTAAAAAAACATTTCAGAGAATCTGAGCATTGAAGATTTCTTATGTAGAAAAACATATATAAAACATTGGCATCTAGTTTTGTAGGTTCCATGTGACTGACTACTTGAAGCCGATCCTTGGGTTTAGATCGAAGCACCTTTGCCTTACAGGATTGGTATTACAGTTGTATTGGTGTTAAATACTGTTGGAATCAAATAGTGCATACGGTCAACATGCTAACATATATGCTGAAATTATTTGGTAGTGTGATTTGATTTTATGTGAGGAAAACTTAGTATAGCAGGTTTATTTTAAGGATCAGGTTCTTGATATTCAGTCCAGGCATGCCAAACAACTGTTATTTCTAACTCTGTTTATGAAATAAGACTATTAGAAACTAAGAATTTTAAAGATTCATATTAGGTACTGTGGTTTGCAAACAGGGTCTGGACCTGTAATGGAGTTTTCAAATCAGTTTAATGGGTCTGACTAGCCTTAAAACAAATGAAGTAGAACAGAGTAGAAAAGAAATTATCTATCACAAAATACCTAGTTAAGTATTTGGTGAAACTTTTGCTTAAGTGTGTGTATTTATGTATATGTATGCATGCATGTATACATTCATAAATGTTTTTATTGGATTGCAATGCAAATATATTTCTTTTTCTTTTTTCTTTTTCTTTTTGAGACGGAGTCTTACTCTGTCACCCAGGCTGAAGTGCAGTGGTGCAATCTGGGCCCACTGCAGCAACCTCCACCTCCTGGGTTCAAGCAATTCTCTGCCTCAGCCTCCTGAGTAGCTAAGATAACAGGTGCCTGCCACCATGCCCGTCTAATTTTTGTATTTTTAGTAGAGACAGGGTTTCACCATGTTGGCCAGGCTGGTCTTGAACTCCTGGCCTTGTAATCTACGCTTCTTGGCCTCCCAAAGTGCTAGGATTACAGGTGTGAGCCACTGCGCCTGGCTGCGAATGTATTTCTTAATGTGAGATGATTTAAAAAGTTACAAAGCCACAGCTCTATAACTATTTGCTTTGGAGGTAGTTTGAGTATCTGAGTTCCTGATATTTTTGTGTTTTGAGAGACAGAATAGGGAGCTAAAGAGTTAGGATACAGGAGTAAAAGAGCAACTTTATTTGAATCTTCAGTGATTAACCAATAAAGTTGAGATAGGATTTTACTCATTAAATAGTTTTGGATAGTTAAGGCAGAATTTGTTTTGTAAAGGTTTTGGAAGCTGTTTTAACCAGAGGAAGAAATACATGTATGTGTCACAAATTTGTAGATGCATTTACTGAAAATGTTGTGTATATGGTTCAGTGAATATAATATACGTGATGCTTAACATAAACCTATCTGAGAAAATATTCTTTCTGATTCAAGACTGGAAAGATTTTTACTTCAAGTAAAGTCAACTATTCTGGCATTGCTTAGGGCAGCTGTTTGTTTTTACCAAAAATGTAGGACCTAAAGAAATGAAGGTCTTTGGACTTTTGGGTGAAGAGATAGTCAGTAGATTTTTGTGTTTTTTTTTTTTAAAGACAGGGTTTCACCATATTAGTCAGGCTGGTCTTGAACTCCTGACTCAGGTGATCCACTCGCCTCAGCCTCCCAAAGTGCTAGGATTACAGGCGTGAGCCACTGTGCCTGGCTTAGATTTTTGTGTTTTTGTTTTTTAATATGAAATGTTTTCAGGAAAGGTTATATAAATAAGCATCAGGTGTTTACATTTAAGAAATTGAATTATAGATGTTGACTTAATGTCTTCTTTTTTTCTTTTATTTCTTTTAAAGGTTTGGGCCCCATGGTATCCCTGTGACAGTATTTCCCAAAAGGGAATATAAGGATAAACCAGAAGCCATGCAGCTCCAAAGTAATACATTCCAAGAAGGGACAGAAGTCAAGTGTGAAGCAAATGGTGCTGTTCCCGATGACCCTTCTCCTGTCCTGCCTCCAGAGCTGAGCTTGGCTGAAAGCCTGTGGACTTCCAAACCACCACCTCTCTTCCATGAAGGAGCACCTTATCCTCCCCCTTTGTTTATCAGGGACACATATAACCAATCAATACCTCAGCCACCTCCTCGGAAAATTAAGCGCCCTAAACGAAAAATGTACAGGGAAGAACCCACTTCAATAATGAATGCTATTAAATTACGACCCAGGCAAGTTCTGTGTGATAAATGTAAAAACAGTGTTGTTGCTGAAAAAAAGGAAATTAGAAAAGGTAGTAGTGCAAGTGACTCTTCTAAATATGAAGATAAAAAACGGAGAAATGAAAGTGTAACTACTGTGAACAAAAAACTGAAAACTGACCATAAAGTGGATGGGAAAAACCAAAACGAAAGTCAGAAAAGAAATGCTGTGGTTAAGGTTTCAAATATTGCTCACAGCAGAGGCAGAGTAGTAAAAGTTTCTGCTCAGGCAAATACATCAAAAGCTCAGTTAAGTACTAAAAAAGTTCTCCAGAGTAAGAACATGGATCATGCAAAAGCTCGGGAAGTGTTAAAAATTGCCAAAGAAAAGGCACAAAAGAAGCAAAATGAAACCTCTACTTCCAAAAATGCACATTCAAAAGTTCATTTCACACGTCGATATCAGAATCCTAGCTCAGGTTCCCTTCCACCCCGGGTTCGTTTAAAACCACAGAGGTACAGGAATGAAGAAAATGATTCTTCTCTGAAGACAGGACTTGAGAAAATGCGGAGTGGCAAGATGGCACCCAAGCCCCAGTCTCGCTGCACCTCTACCCGCTCAGCAGGTGAGGCCCCTTCAGAAAATCAGAGTCCCTCAAAAGGCCCTGAAGAGGCCAGCAGTGAGGTTCAGGACACAAATGAAGTGCATGTGCCTGGTGAGCAGGATGAACCACAGACATTGGGCAAAAAGGGCAGCAAAAGCAATATCTCTGTTTACATGACCCTAAATCAAAAGAAATCTGACTCTTCCAGTGCTTCAGTGTGTAGCATTGATAGCACAGATGATTTGAAATCTTCCAACTCTGAGTGTAGTTCTTCTGAAAGCTTTGAGTTTCCTCCAGGCAGTATGCATGCACCTTCCACCTCCTCCACTTCCTCCTCTTCAAAGGAAGAGAAAAAGCTCAGTAATTCCTTGAAAATGAAAATCTTTTCCAAAAACGTCTCTAAATGCGTCACACCAGATGGCAGGACCATATGCGTAGGGGACATTGTTTGGGCCAAGATATATGGCTTCCCTTGGTGGCCAGCCCGTATTCTTACTATAACTGTGAGCCGGAAAGATAACGGCCTTTTAGTCCGACAGGAGGCCCGTATTTCATGGTTTGGGTCTCCAACAACATCTTTCCTTGCTCTTTCACAACTCTCCCCCTTTTTAGAAAACTTCCAGTCACGCTTTAATAAGAAGAGAAAGGGCCTGTATCGCAAGGCTATCACAGAGGCAGCTAAGGCTGCCAAGCAGCTGACCCCTGAAGTACGGGCTTTGTTGACACAGTTTGAAACCTGAACATGGACAGTAAGGTAGGCAAGACCATTGGAAGTCACCACAGATTTTCTAGTTGAGTTAGGAATAATTTCTACAAAATAGCTTGGCCAGATTGGAGAGAGAAGTTGCACTCAGTTGGCTGGCTTTTTAATACTTACCTTATAGCCATTTTTAGACTGAGAAGCTTAAACTGAACATATAATCAAATTTTGTGTTGAGATTTTAGCAGTATTTTTCAGTTTTGAAGTCCAAAACCATCCCAAGGCATAGGAGCCATAGCCTCAACTGAATTGAACTTTTGTAGGGACTGTTAATTGCCATTTGTACCTAATACTGTATGTATACATATATATACATATATATATGAAATAGAGCCTGTCACTGTGTGACACAGGTTGCATATTTGGGATTGCAGTAAGGGCTTGGTGAGCTGGGGGAATAATGTGGATATTTAATGACTACTTGTTTTTTAAATAATGAACACTTAGCCTTTCATGCACATAACGGTGTACAAGTTAGATGGTTAGGTGTTTGACAAACAGATGCTTGCTGTTCAGTTACAGACTGGGGAAATAGCCCAGTATTTGGGATTAAAACTGTCAAGACTAGATAGGTTTTAGTCATCACTGTCTTTTGTCCAGTGGGGATTTAATCAGTACTTTCAAGCTTCTGGTTTGGGAGTGTAGATAGGTTTGATTTTGGATATGTAAATAGTTGATTGCTAAATTTGGTCAGATTTCTCCTGACTGGCTGTTCCTAAATTCTTAGGATACGTCCCAGTAAAATTACACTTTGTGAATTAATTGTCATTTGTGTAATTGTTGCATTTTGGATGTAACCTAATTTGATAATTAAAAAAAATAATTTCCGTTTAAGGTATCTGTTTGCAGGTCAGAAAATGAGAAAATGTAATTGTGTAATGCTCTGAAATGTAAAAAACAAAAACAAAAAAGCTGTAAATAAAATCAACTAAATCCAAATTATTTGTGTGTGTTTCTCAAAAAGCTTTGAAAAATTTCAAGATGGTAGAAAATTATTCTTTGTAAGAGTGTTTAGAAAAGACGAAAAATCAAACTTTTATTTTGCTATTTGCCCTATCAGGGAATATATTATCTGAGATTAGAAAAGTTCAAATAATGAGAGATGAATCAGTATATTCTCAAAATAAGATTTTGTAGTATAGAGGTTTGATAATGCTTCTAGATTTGATATCCTCTTCCTGCCAATTTCTCATAAATGTGTGGATTTTAATTTTTAGCCTTAATATTTCATCACATGCTTCCTTTTTTTACATTTGGGTAATTACAAGTGGTGTCTTCTCTTTGGTTTTCTGCCTCATGTATCGCTGCTTTTGGGGCTAGTAACGTAGCTTACTATTTTTCTACATGGTCCATCTGTCCCTAAGATTTGATTTCTTATTTTCCAGTTTTAGCTTTGTATTATTAGTGAGAAATATATCTGATTGGCTGTGGAGGCAAGTTTATCTCAAGATTTTTAAAGTTGCTTTCATACTTTTTGTGTCTAACAACTTTCGGACAGTTAATTTCAAAACTTTTAGAAATTTAAGACTTAGCAGTTTTTGTGGATTTCTAAATCCAGTTTGAAATATCTTAGTTACTGTGAACTCATAATGAAAAGATTAATGGAGATTGAAAATCAGTAGTCTTGTCAGTTTTCTTAAGGTTATGGACTGATTACAAATTTCTGCAAAAGCAAGTAGAATTTCTTCTGGGGAACTCAGTCAATGCTTTTTGATTATAATAAACACACAATTTAAAAATAGATGTTTCACTTGAGTAGAACATATTCTTTCCTGCAAACAGAAACAACTATACTTAAAAAATTATTTGATTGAAATTCACAGTGTGGTTAAGAAGTTATAAGAAACTATCCTAAAATATTTTCCAAGTATTTGTTTCAGATTAATGAACTTGTTCATTCAGGTGTTTTTAAAAGTTTGAAATCTAAAGTTCAGAAAGTCTTAAAAGTCACCAAAATATGTAATTCCAAGGCTTTGTGTCCTAATCTGGGTGAGTTTTATCTTTTGAAGTGTACATTACTAATATGGTCAAGTGCTTGGTAAATGTGCTCTTGTGGCAGAAACCAAATTTAATTTGTTTCAGAAGCCATGGGGAAAGAGAAGAAAATAAAAAGTCATGATTGTTGACTATAATAGTTTTGTAGAACACACCTTTGAGGAAAAGGTTGCGCATATCACAAATGACATTATGCCAAATGACTCCTTCATTTTAAACTGGCAGTCTGGCATATTTCATTTGTAGTTTCAGTAGGGAAGCAAGTTTTAAAGAATCTCTATAATCTTAAATGTGTATTCTAAACACTAATCCAATAGCTATATATTAAAAACTTTTATTCAAATGGAAATGTCTTAGGTAAATTTGTCCGGTATCTACTGCAGGTGGAGATAGAGTTGAATTGGGTAGTTGTAGCCACTTTATATTTCTCTTTGAAATGACAAAAGAAGGCACTTACCCTTGATATGGAGATAACAGAAGTGGGTATTTTTTCCCCTTGCAGTGGGAATAAACTGGCTTAGACCAAATCTGTGGCATAAGAGTTGTGGCTAAAACAAAGGATTGGCAAGGGGAGAAACCAAGTGAAGAGTTGTAAAAGCTAAGAATGTATTTCTAGAAATTCTCAAAAATGTAAAGCATCAGAGTATTTTCTCCTTTTTACTTTCTAGAATTTATAGACCAGGAAGTTAACTAATCATTTGGAAGGAACATCCATTCAGATGTGGAACCAAAGATCAAATAAATAACGATGAGAGACCAGGTGCGGTGGCTCACTCCCTTATTCCTAGAAGTTGAGGAGGCCAAGGTGGGATGATCACTTGAGGCCAGGAGTTTGAGACCAGCCTGGGCAACATAGACCCCTGATTCCACCCTCCATCTCTGCAGAAAAATAAAAATTTAGCTGGGCATGGTGGCACACACTTACAGCCCCAGCGACTTGCTTGTATCCTAGCTACTTGGTAGGCTAAGATCGCTTGAGCTCAGGAGTAGTAGACTGCAGTGAGCTGTGATCACACCACTGCACTCCAGTCTGGGCAGGAGTGAGACCCTGTCTCTGAAAAAAACCCTATATATCAGTGATATAGGGAAACTGGGATTCACCAGTCTGAAGCCTTTTTGCATGACTTGATGGTGTGTTCCTAGACAGTTTTGATGGAGAAAAAATCTGTAAGTAGTAATTGTAGGTTAGTACTAAGTTGAATAGGCAGGAATTTTGATGTGAAAACACACTGTAGGCAAAGGACAGGGAACTGATACTAAAATCAACTAAATGAATATATCTTCATTAGTGAGGCTGAGTATCTAAATTGTAAAATATTGAGTTACACTCCTATTTAGGTTGTACTTTTCTAAAAATTGGTTATGTTGAAGGAAAGGTCACAAGTCTATAGAATAACTGAATTGGGAATCGGAAATACCTTGTCTATAATTTGTATCTAAAATTAGGTTTTCCCTTTTAAGTTGTGAATTTTCTGTGGTCTGTGCTGCATGCTTTCACTTATATTAGTACAGCTGAAGAGATGGATAAATGTCTAGAAAAATGAATGTTTTGATTCAGGAATTTGTGCCTAGTGATGGCCTCCAATAGGGAATTTTCCAGAGAGAATAAAGACCCAATTCCTAAGTTGGGGCAAATTTAGTTTTCATTTTGGTATTGTTTTAAAACAATCTCTTAAAAACTGCTGGATATGACCGGGCATGGTGGCTCACTCCTGTAATCCCAGCACTTTGGGAGGCTGAGGCAGGTGGATTGCCTGAAGTCAGGCGTTTGAGACCAGCCTGGCCAATGTGGTGAAAACCCATCTCTACTAACCTTGCCTCTACTAAAAACACAAAAATTAGCTGGGCGGGGTGGCATATACCTGTAAATCCCAGCTACTCAGGAGGCTGAGGCAGGAGAATCGCTTGAACCCAGGAGGCAGAGATTGCAGTGAGCTAAGATCTCACCACAGCACTCCAGCCTGGGTCACAGCAAGACTCCGTCTCAAAAAAAAAAAAAAAAAAAACAAACAAACAAAAAACATGCGGGATATAAAGGAATTCAGATATACAACAAAAGACTGATGCTATATCAATTTCCAGGAGAAAATAAAACATCGAGGGTGCGTTAGTTACTTTTACCTGGATCTGAGTTAGTTAGTAGGCCCTTAATATCCAAATATACAATTTGTGCAGATTTACTGTGTCCTTCATTTAAATGAACAGGATTAAAAAATGAAAGCATTAGCTAATAATAATATGCTTTTGTTGTGCTATTTTGAATGAAGGAATAGGAAGTTTAAAATCACAGTGATATAGCTGATCTGTATATTTTTAGTTTTCCAGGGTATTTTGATGTCTTTACCATGGATAATTGACACTAACATAAGAGAAACAACTCTTTGTCTTATCTTTACTCAAGTTAGAGACCTAACATTTAGAGATCCAAACAGGTTTTTTTTTTTTTCCTATTTCTTGTGGCATTGCATGGAAATCATTTTCTCCTTGTTATTAACAGAGCACTGTGATTTTTTTGTGTGTGGTATTTAAAAATTGTGGTTAAATAGATGTAAAATTTATCATCTTAATCATTTTTAATTATACAGTTCTGTGGCATTAAATATATTCACAATGTTGTTCAACCATCACCTTCCATCTGTAATTTGATTTTGATAGAAATCTTTTAAATTTGGGATGTCACTTTCTAGAAGGTGGTGGAAATTAAGTTACAGGAGTGTTTTTCTTGGTCAGTGGTGTGGCTAGAATATGCTGCTGGCACTGCCCCACTTCCCAGGATTCCTTCCTGATCAACCTGCAGTCCTATACAAGGAAATAACTGTTGCTTACAATGCCAATCGGTGCCCCCATTTTTCTTTATTTTTGAGACAGGGTTGCACTCTGGAATGCAATGGCGAGATCACAACCTAGACTTCTGGGCTCAAGCAGTTCTCCCGCCTCAAGGCCCTGGCTTCCACCATAGCTGGGATTACAGGTGTGTGCCACCATGCCCAGCTGATTTTTAAAAAATGTTTAGTAGAGACAAAGTCTCCCTTTGTTGCCCAAGCTGGTCTTAAACTCCTGGGCTCAAGTGATCCTCTTATCTTGGCTCCCGCAAAGTGCTGGGATTACAGGTATGAGGCACCATGCTCAGCCAGTGTCTCCATTTTTTTTTTTCAGACGGACTTTTGCTCTTACTGCCCAGGCTGGAGTGCAATGGCATGATCTCTGCTCCGCCTCCCAGGTTCAAGCAATTCTTGTGCCACAGCCTCCCGAGTAGCAGGGATTACAGGCATGTGCCAACATGCCCAGCTATTTTTGTATTTTTAGTAGAGACAGGGTTTCTTCATGTTGGTCAGGCTGGTCTCAAACTCCCGATCTCAGATGATCCACCTGCCTTGGCCTCCCAAAGTGCTGGGATTACAGGTGTGAGCCCCTGAACCCGGCCTCAGTGTCTCCATTTTAAGAAGTGTAACTGACAAATTTTTAGGTGAATTAATGTGACTGCATTTACCTATTAGTTAGTTGGTTTGGGTTAAAACTGTTCCCTTCCAGTAACATAAACTTTTATATCAAAGCATATTTGTTTTCCATTAATTGTATGGACATAAAAAGTGGAAAAAGCAAGTAATTTTCAAAAAATAATACCCATATTATTAAAATATGGCCAAAAAATAAAAATAAAACTTTGAGGCTGAACATGGTGGCTCATGCCTGTAGTCCCAGCTACTCCGGAGGCTGAGGCAGGAAGATAGGGTTTCATCATATTGGTCAGGCTGGTCTCAACTCCTGACCTGAGGTAGTCCACCTGCCTCAGCCTCCCAAAGTGCTGGGATTATAGGCATGAGCCACTGTGCCTGGCCCCTAAAGCTTTGATGTTAAAAACAGACCAATTGCAAACTTGGTTTAAATGTGAATTAAAGATTTTTGGTTTTTTTTTTTTTTTTTTGAGACAAGGTCTTATTCTCACCCAAGCTAGACTGCAGTGGTATAATCATGACTCACTGCAGCCTTGACCTCCTGGGCTCAGGCGATCCTCCTGCCTTAGCCTCATAGCTGGGACCACAGGCACATAGCATCACATCTGACTAATTTAAAAAAATTATTTGTAGAGACGGGGTCTCACTATGTCACCCAGGCTGGTCTTGAACTCCTGTGCTCAAATGATACTTCCACCTCGGCCTCCCAAAGTGCTACCCAGCTAAATTTTTTTTTTTTTTTCACATTTCTGATATTTTTGTAAAAGATCATTAAAAAGAAGTTGAAAACATAGTCTTTATTTAAATATGGAAGTTTCCTTGTATCATATGAATGTGACAGTTATTTCCTTATACTGCCTTGGAAATCTGAGTCTTAACCAGAAACCTTGATTAAAACTTCTCATAACTTTTTCTATCCTGGTTGTCAGAATCTACAAGGAAAAGCCAAATACTTCATAGCTAAAGTGTTAGCCTATTATAATCACACTTTTTCCTCTTCTCAAATAAAAACCTTGTAATTATAATGCATGTTGGGAGGCTGAGGCAGCTGGATCACCTGAGGTCAGGAGTTCGAGACCAGCCTGGCCAATATGGTGAAACCCCATCTCTACTAAAAATATAAGAGAAAAATTAGCCAGGCGTGGTGGTGGGTGCCTATAGTCCAAACTACTCAGGAGGCTGAGGCAGGAGAATCACTTGAACCCAGTAGGCAGAGGTTGCAATGAGCCAAGATTGTACCACTGCACTCCAGCCTGGGTGATAGAGCGAGACTCCATCTCAAAAAAAAAAAAAAAAAAATGCATATCAGGTTTTAGCAAGGGCTTGCTTTCTTTTTCTTTTCTTTTTTTCTTTCTCTCCTTCTTTCTTTTCTTTCTCTTTGTCTCTTCCTTTCTTCCTTCCCTCCTTTCTTTTTCCTTCCTCCCCTCCTTCCCTCTTCCCTCCCTCCCTCCCTTCCTTCCTTCCTTTCCTCCCTCCCTCCCTCCCTCCCTCGCTTTCTTTTCGGTGTCCCTCATTTAGATTCACTTAAAAGCTACTGGAAAGGCGTAGGAGTGTCAGGTAAAATATCATAGATCTTTTTGATTGCCTGTGGAAAAGTTTTTTATAACGTGAGTGTCATCAACTTGCGTGTAAAAGATAGAAATGGATACTTAGGAGTATATATGTAACTTGCCAGTGATGCAGGTGAGTTTAAGCATTCATTAACATTTTTAGGACCAGGTGCTTTGGCTCACGTTTGTAATCCCAGCACTTTGGGAGGCAAGGCAGGAGAATTGTTTGAGCCAGGAGTTTGAGACCAGCCTGGGCAACATGGTGAAACTCTGTCTCTACAAAAAATATGAAAAAATTAGGTGGGCTTGGTAGCGTGTGCTTGTAGTTCTAGCTACTTGGGAGGTTGAGGTAGGAGGATCACATGAGCCTGGGAGCCTGAGGCTGCTGTTAGCCATGATCGTGCCACTGCACTCCAGCCTGGGCGATGGAGTGAGACCCTGTCTCAAAAAAGAAAAAAAAAATAGTTTTGCAACAGCAGTGCTTAATAGCAGGATTTTATTGAGCAAAAAACCATTCCCTTTCATGTTTCAGGCACATGGCTCAAAGTACAAGCTCTTGAGCCAGACTTGCTAGATTCAAAGCCTGAGTTGGATCAGCCATTTACAAACTATGTAATCTTAGGCAGGTTACTCCAATGCCATCACCTGTGAAATAGGGGGAATAATAGTATCTCCTCATAGGGTAATTGTGAGAATTTAAAAGAATATTTAACGCAGTAAAAAAAATGTCTTGCATGAGGCTGTATACATATTTACTATCATTACTACCACTGCAATCACTTTGTATTGCACAGCAAATTCTGGTAGCTTTTGATACTATCTTTCTGCAACATGTACTCAGTATAAATGGAAATATGTTATAACAATGTTATTTGTTCCTGAAAATTTCAAGAATCATAGCATGATCATTTACAAGTCTCTGGAAGTCGTATGAACACATTAAGTTTAATGCGCATTTGTAGTGGTTAACTGACTCGAAGGTCATGAGGATTGTGGTTAAAGGAGACCTGCGTTAACACATTTCAACTCTTGCCTCATTCATTTAACACACAAATTCCAGTGATCTAGTGCTCACTTTCCCATTCTGCTCTCCCTTATGCCAAACACAGGGCCTGGCATGAGGAGAAGTGATTGTCTTCTTGTGAATGAATGATGAACAATTCTTGTTCAGACACATCCTAATGACCGATGGCCATCTCAGATGCCCTGCACATCCCATATCCTTCCCATGACACATGACAAGTATCTGAGCTTGTGGGGCTCAATGCAGTGGAGGTCCTATTAGGAGAACTTTACAAAGATGTTAGAACTACAAAGCTACACTTGTCATTAGGTGAATTATCTGATTTGTATAGATGGCGTGTTCCCCTGGAACTGTAGCATTTTATTATTTTAATGTTTTGCCATATGGTGAAAAAGTGGAGATTAATTTGAACACTTTCGTTTTTATTGCTGCTTGTATGATTGAGTAGATTGTCTCCTCTTTCTGGGCGGGAAATGCCATACATTCCAAGGCCTTGATCTGTGTGTGGTGTGGCCATATTTTCCAGAGGATAGTCATTTTTACCCATGGCTCATTTTTGGGATGCTCTTAATCACAAATATGTCATCTCCCCCAACAGTTTAGTTTTTAGCAAGAAATCTGGCTGGGAGTGGCACATCTTGGTGTGAGTCCTGGTATGCTGGGAAGAATCATGTGCAGTTTGTCTAAACTCTAGTAAAAGAGCTGGTTAGAAAAATAGCACTAAGGTTAGAAAGCCAGAAGAGCTATTGTAAGATGAGGTACTGTTGATGCTTTTCCTGCTTGTTCATGTTGCATCATACTTTATTAAAATTCATTTTGAGTGTTCAGTGAGATAATAGGTACATGTCTGTGCTCTTAAGTTTTTAGTTTTTAATTGTGGGCTTTCTTTAGGATCATAAGCTCTACTTTCCTGCATGCTAAGAGGGAGATTGAGGGTTACCCTTTCCTGATTTGCCCCATTACAGTTCTGCTGCTTCCCAAGAATAGTTGCCATTGTTGCACTTAAGCTGTCTCTCAAAGGACAAAATAAGTAATTTCCGATGTAACTGCCACCTTTTCATTGGTCTATCCCTCCACTTACTGCATCACAGCTGGGTGTCCTTGGCTCTTTCTAATGGATATCCTGTACTAGTGGTAAATTTCTAAAGAAAAGCCTTGAGACCCTAAAAGCATTGAGGGGAAGATTATCTTAAACATTAGCGCAAAAGACTCACAAGCCGGGCACTGTGGACCAGGGACTGGCTTGTTAATATTTTGGTATTTCAGGGGGTTGAAGGTGAGGAATTACACAGGGAAAGATGAGATCATTCTTTGATACATCTTGACTCCTTGCTTAAAATTGAAAAGGAGATTCTTTAGAATGATTGTTGAAACCTAACACGTTTTACTTATGGAGGGAAAGGTTCAAAAGATAACTTCCAGTGCATTCAGCTTTCCTTATTCTTGTGTGATTGCTGTTGGGTTATAGTTAATGGTGTATTAAGTTTTTCCATGAACAGAAGGATAAATACCTCATTATTAAATCTCGCCTAAAAAATTATTTTCCCCGAGTTAAAATTCAGAAGTAATTGGCCGAGCACGGTGGCTCATGCCTGTAATCCTAGCACTTTGGGAGGCCGAGGTGGGTGGATCACCTGAGGTCAGGAGTTCAAGACCAGCCTGGCCATCATGGTGAAACCCCCATCTTTTAAAAAAAAAAAAAAAAAATTCAGAAGTAGTTATTTTTCTAGATCAGGTATATACAAAATCTTTCCTTTTCAAGGTCAGAAAAGTCTTTTATAAAGTTTTAATTATATACTACTACTTCTAATTTAACTTAGCATTAAAAAAACAATTATTATAAAGACTGGATGTTATCTAATGATCCCAGAGTTCACTACATTGATGTGATAGGTGAATTGGTTTTTTATCTATAGTTAGGAAAGTAAGCAAACAAGCAAATAATGTTTAAAAATTAGGCTTAAGATAGCAGTCCTTCATTTAAATTATGCTTAGTATTTGAAGTTTGTTTTGAAAGCTTAAGTGTCATAAAAAATCTTGTTATAACTGTTAATTCAATGAGGTATTACCTCACACAGTAAATTTAGGTCCTGCATAGTATACAAGTGTGGTTATTGGGATTAAAGCAGAAAGAGGTTCAGGAAGTTTTTGGTCATTTTGCAAAAAAGGGTCAAAAGAGGCCAGGCGTGGGGGCTCACGTCTATAATCCCAGCACTTTGGGAGGTGGGAGGATCACCTGAGGTCAGGAGTTCAAGACCAGCCTGGCCAAAATGGTGAAAACTCCATCTCTACTAAAAATACAAAAAATTAGCTAGGTATGGTAGTGTGTGCCTTTAGTCCCAGCTACTCAGAAAGCTGAGGCAGGAGAATTGCTTGAATCTGGGAGGTGGAGGTTGCAGTGAGCCGAGATTGAGCCACTGCACTCTAATCTGGGAGACAAGAGTGAGACTCTGTCTCAAAAAATACACAAAAGGGTAATTGAGCTCATTTATTATGTAGTATGGGTAAGGATGACAGGTTCAGCCTTATCTTTGAATACTCACTGAGAAGATCAGGACTTCTCCAACACTAGGCTAAGGTTAGATTAGTACAAAGTTTTTTGTTAGGACCATTCAGTGTGAGTTAGCATTTCCCCTTTCATTTGTAAGTTTGCTTGGAGGGCAGAATCTTGGTGTGCCCCATGGCATCTTGCTGCGGATTTGACTTGGGCCGGAGAGTGCCCTCTCCTGGCCAAGGCTGTTGTGTCTACACAGCTCTCAAGTCTGTTTTCATTTAGTACCAAAGCTTCTCTTTCTGTGAAGCCAGCACGTTATCCAGAATAAATTTGTTATGAAAATTCACCTGAATTTTGGTCTTATTTTAAAACAATTTTTTGGTAAAATGGATGGATTAAAACACTCGAATGCTTTATTTTTGTTAACTTGGTTTTTTCTACCATAGGTCTCAACAAATGGCAGCTATTACATCAGACAGTGACGAGTCCTGCTGCTCCCTTACAGTGTCTGACAGACCACTGTGGATTCAGACTGGGAGCATTGAAGTTAACAGTGAAACGGGCAGGTCTGTCTGTTTTAAGCCCTGCCACAAAGTGAAGAGGGCATCATGTCATCACTTAATCATTCCTGAAGTAGATTAGGCTAGACTTAAAAGAATTCATTAGTTCTTTTTCTTTAGTTTTCATTGACCTTGGTACCTGGGTGTGCCTCATGTAGGTGATAGTTTTAATGAATGAAAATAACTTTCCATTGATGCTACCTGCCATGCTAAAAAGAGGAGTGTCTTATGAGCTTCCGTGAGTTGAGAGTAGATTCTCTTAAGGTAGTAGAAGTTGGGTGTTACCTTGCAGAATTATGTCAAATAGCAACTGAGTCTCCATGGAAAGTCAAAAATACTGGATTTCTTTTATCTTTTCACTATCTCGGTCTTTTTTTGTCACTTTTATATTCATTAAACTTCTTAGTCATTAATTCTTACTGTATATATAAGAATATATATATGAGCACATATATGTATATATATTCTTAGTGAATTAATCTCAAAACCATTATCATTTACATAAAGCAAGTCAAAATTCCAGAGGGTGGTAAAAGATAGTGCTGAAATGTAGTCTATTTTTTTAAGTACATTTATTAATAACTCCTTGGATAATGCCTAAAAGGCTTATTTTGGGCCCTTATAGGGCAGCAAAAGTTCAGGGATTTCTGTGTGTGAATTTGTGCTGCTTTGAAACTTAGGACTTTTATTGCTTCCTCAAAGTAAGGCTGTTTAACACTCTGGTGTTTGTACAGCTAGTGAAGAGCTGTATAATTGGATGGAAGCTGTAATTTGCAAGCTGGGTCAGAATGGCAAATTTTGAGTTAGAGATTGCAGCTGGGATTTTGGACACTTATTACACTTAAAAGGAGTGATAGCTACCTTTAAGATGATATCTTGAGGGAATATTGTTTTTTATTTTTCTGCACCTCTCATAGGAATAGTAAGATCTGCTTGACTCCTTGCCTTTCCTGCCCTAGACTTCAACTGAACTTGAATAGGCCTCACTAAAATTAAGCCAAATATTGAGAGTCATAAATAAAAGGAAATGGAATTGTACATGGGATTGGCTGTTTACCTTTTTTCTTTCAGTTTATAAAATGGGAACATTTGCTCCCATAGTTCTGTGTGAGCCTAAATCTATTAGTATTGCAATCATATTAGTACAGTATCTTAGTTTTAGAAAGTAAAAACTGAGCTCAATGTCAAATTTTTTTTTTTTTTTCCAGAGGCAAGGACTGCATTCACCTTTCATCTTGATGTGTGTAGTATTTATCCCTAGAGGTCACTTTTCATTGCTTGAGGGGAAACGTGATAGAATACCCTGTGAAATTTATTTTGTAGGCCTTGATTTAGTAAGCAAATGAAGCATGACAACACCAGAAGACAACATAGAATCAAGTCAGTTCTGTCAAATCCTGGGAAAGATACCTCCTGTGAAATGTTTGGAAGTTAAAGAATGGGAAGGATGGGTGGTTTTTCTGTTTTTCTTGTTGCATTGTGTTTGTTGTGTCTGTTATTACTCCACTGAAATACCATTTTTGTTTTAAAAATGGATTTGACCAAAAAAATTCATCTTTCTTTCCACGGATCATCTCTTTTGGAATTCAAACTCGCATTGGTACTTGGGTTTCCAGGTTTGAGAGGCATAACCAGGGACTGTAGAGGGTTTCAGTGGGCTTCTTTCTACTTTGTAGTATTAGAGGGAGGTTGGTAGTGTTGGGCATTCTGGTCATGCTGTTTAGCAGGTATTTTTACAAGCCTTGCCCTTTATAAATACTGTGCTTGTTGTCCTCCTCCTTGTTGGAGGTATGGTGAAGAGGCCTCTGCTGATCATCAGGTTTACTGGTGTAACATGGGATACTGGTCAGCCTAACCAGTGTACATGTGTTGTCTTCTAGTATCAAAATGGTGCTCTTGATACCTTCTGATATGCTGTGTCTACTTCATAGGAGGCACCCTCCACTCCCTTCTTTTTTTGCTCTTTGCAAATATGTGGACAGTGTGACCTGCTGCTGATTTGTGCATAGCCTGGCTCTGTATATAAATTTGCTCCTTAAAACTGTAGGCTAGTCTGTGCTAGCAGAAAGCTGTTGGTGCTTCATAGCAGTCCCCAGCAACTCAGCTGACTCTCAGAGTATTATACTGTGAAATGACAATATAAAGAACAAAGTTAAAATTCCCCTGTCATTAGGCAAATATTTATAAGTAAGTATTTTAAAAAAACATTCAAGGGCCGGGCGCGGTGGCTCATGCCTGTAATCCAAGCACTTTGGAGGCCAAGGCGGGCGGATCACCTGAGGTTGGGAGTTCAAGACCAGCCTGACCAACATGGTGAAACCCCATCTTTAAAAAAAATAAAAAAACATTCAAGTGCACATTGGTTATGTAAAGATGACAGCCATTTTACTTGTGTTGGAAACTGACCTGATAATACTTTAGAAATAACATGAATATTTCTGCTGGTTTAGAGTGGCAGTAAGTTGTTTTCCCAAAACAACATTGGTTAGGTTTAACCGATTTAAAAGAAAAAATCAGGTGTGATCCCACAGTCTATATAGGGCTTAATTTAAACAACAAGGACATCATTTTTCTCATATAATTGCTTGTGCTTAACTACATTTTCTTCCTTTTCTTTACTATATTTCAGCACAAAGACATTAGCAGGCTGCTGGTTTCATGGACCTGTACCACAATGACACAGAGAACACCAGAGCATCAGGACTGAATGAAATTGGAGTTTTTAAAGCTGCACTAAGAAGTAAATGTTAAGGCAGTGGTTAAAAACAACAGTCTATAAAGGGGCACTTGCAAATTGTGCTGTATTAAACCGAAGAAAAGGTATTAGGGAATATTTTATAAAAAATAAACTATTGCAATAAATTATGCATGAGATGAGGAGAAAAATGATGTGAAATACACATACAAGAGCTCACTTGAATTTTATGTATGAAGAAACACTGACAGTAACTTCTTTTGAATGTGAAGTTCTTATTAGTACAGTTCGGACAGGCCTAAAAGGCATGGGATGATGCAGAAATGCTGAATTATTTTTCATACTTAAACTGTGCTTTCTCTAAGGTTTAGGTTAATTAGTTCAGATATGAGCAAAAGTATTTCTAAAATGGCTCTCCTATAAAACAGCAATAGTCACAGATGCCAAGGCCAGTGTTTCCTTCAGGGTACCAGTAGACACAACAGAAAGTTAACATCCTGCTGAAAGGATGGCAAAGTGCCCCGCCCCACCCCACAAGCAAAATTTGGATCTTTTCTTTCTTTAATAAAGCAGGGCTGTATTATCTTGAATATATGTTTGCTTGTTAGAACATATTAAGATATATTTATTTGCCACTAGTATTTAACATTTTGTGCACATTTTCATAATTACATTCTTATCTTTCAAATTTTGACTCAATGTGGATAGGTTAGTGTTGATCTTGGAGTGCAAATATATACTCCAAGAGCTAGTTCTTAATTCTGCCGAGCTGGAAAGCCTTTTATTATTGTCTGTATCCTTACTGGTTTTATCTAGTTCAAAAAAGGTGATGTCTAAATTTTGATGTGGACCTCTCTCTACAGAGAGCCCCTCCTAAGTGCAAGAAATTCTAACAGGTGTCAGTAAGACTTGGCCCTGGGGGACAAGTGGCAGGAACAGGATCCTTTAAAACAGTGTCAAACTTTTCATGCATGGAGCATGAATTCTTACTAATAGAGACTATAATTTTTTTCTTGTCTTTGGTAAATATTATTAAAAAACCTTAATTTTTCTTTTTTAATGAATGGAGAAAACATGAGAAAACCAGATGGACCTGTTAGTACTACATTTTTAAGGCATTTTATATTTGATGGTGCCGTACTTTTAATAATAAAACTGAAGTTTTTTAGTGGCAATACTGATTTATTTTTTAAACCAGAAAGATAAACCATATTGATTATTACAAAAAAAAGGGAAAATATGCCAAAAAATAGAAAACCGTAAAATTCATATGAAGCAACGTAACAGATAACTGAGCACTTGGCTCAAGTAGTCAGACTTTCCATAATGTTACTATATAAGTATGGAATTACCTATTAACCCCAGGCTCAGGATTAACAAAAGGTTCTGGGTGAGTTTTAAAACGTTTAATATGCCTATGATTTGTTTTACAACTTGAAGAAAAGGCAGGCAGTCTTGTTTCTAATGAGCTTAATGCAAATTCTAATTATACTGCAAATAATTTAAAGTTTTGATTGCATTCTACAATTGTCTGTTTGGAAAATTCCATATTATGGAGTCATTATATATTTTATCAGATCAGAAAAAGTCAGCTCAGGAACTGTAGCAGCAGGGAATTCTAAAGATGACATGAACTATACTATAGGGGTGCCCTACTCTATGTGGCCTAGAGCTTTGGTTTGGGTCAGTCTTGTTCTTTCAGATACATAACACCAGCAGTACCTTTCAGGCTTACTTCAAGAACCAGATAACTCCCAAGCCATGGTGGAATTATATGAATTGTATAATCACGATTTTTAATTAAGCGTTAGAATTCTTTATTTGTGTAGAGTGATGGAAATGACCAAGAAGTAATAATATAAAGCAAAAGAATTGGGAGGATCAGGTTTTAAGTATATAAATTGTTTTTTCTCATGGCGTATTCTCAAAGCTGTTTTGTTACAAACCAAATTTTCATTTTTAAAAAAATGAAACTTGGAGGTATTTAAAATCTAGACCTACCATGTTGCTATTTCACTTTCATTGCTTTAGTTGCTTAATATTTAAGCTTTGCTTCATGCTACCTTTTGTCTGTATTTCAATCTTCATAAGCCTATTTTGTTTTGTAGACTTGAATGATAAAAATTGTTTCTCATCTGAAGTATGCTCAGAGTTTTAAATGTTAAAGAATGTTGTGTAACCTTTATCCAATAAAGTCTTTCATTTTTTAAAAAATTAGTTATTTAAAAACCACGTTTACTTTTTAGGAGTTAGATTTTAAAGATTTTTTTTTTTGTAACTATTACAATTCAATCACTAGTTATACTTTAGGGAGCTGTTTTGAGTAGCAGTGCTTCCTAAGGAGAACAGCCTGTAGGTTTCTAATCACTAAGAGATTTTATGGGACCTCTTTATGTCCAAAGATAGAGGAAAGGTGAACGATTTAATTAGGACCCTGTGCACAAACATAACTTTTTTTTTTTTTGAGATGGAGTCTCGCTCTGTTGCCCAGGCTGGAGTGCAGTGGCACAATCTCAGCTCACTGCAACCTCTGCCTCATGGGTTCAAGTGATTCTCCTACCTCAGCCTCCCGAGTAGCTGGGACTACAGATGTGTACCACCACGCCTGGCTAATATTTTGTATTTTTAGTAGAGACAGGGTTTAGCCGTGTTAGCCAGGATGGTCTTGATCTCCTGACCTCGTGATCTGCCCGCCTTGGCCTCCTAAAGTGCTGGGATTACAGGCGCGAGCCACTGTGCCCTGCCACATTAACTGCTTTTCCATACAAGCAACCTGCCCTTCAGAGTTGGATGTAATTAAATATCTACTGCTGAGTTTATTTTGTTTTCTTTTGTTTTAATTTTAAGGTATCCTGCTCTTACGGGTAAATGGCTGCTTCTTTAAGAGCCCAGCACGTTCAGTGAGAGGTCAAGGGTTTGATCTAAAAATCAGAAACACTTGGTTATCAGGAAAAAGCCTTTTAAAACCTACAGACAGTTCACAGGACTGACCCAGAAACTTAGGTCAATGTACCTTTTTTTTCTGTTTCAGAAAAGTAATCCTTTGGTTGCCTGTTATTCCAGAGTACATGAAGGCTTTAATCTCAAACATTCTCCCATTTCAGTTTATCTAAATGAGTGTAAAAAAGAGACCACAGGAATCTGGCTCTGCTACTATCTTTTTTCTCTCAAGTTTCTCACTAATGAAAATGGAACAGTCCAGGTGTGGTGGCTCACATCTGTAATCCCAGCAGTTTGGGGGAGGCTGAGGTGGGTGGATCATTTGAGGTCAGGAGTTCAAGACCAGCCTGGCCAACGTGGTGAAACCCCATCTCCACTAAAAAAAAAAAATACAAAAATTAGTGGGTGCAGTGGCACACGCCTATAGTCCCAGCTACTCTACTTAAGAGGCTGAGGCAGGAGAATCACTTGAGCCTGGGAGGTGGAGGTTGCAGTGAGCCGAGATCATGTCACTGCACTCTGGCCTGGGCAATAGAGCGAGACTCTGTCTCAAAAAAAAAAAAAAAAAAAAAAAAGAACAAATGGAACAGAGAGGACAGGGAAGATTAACAAGCCATGTGCTCTTATCCGAGAAGGCCTACATGAGACTCATACTGATCCTGGTCATGTATACATGTATCAGTATATTTATAGACACAACTCCTACAAGATGCAGAGAACAAGAGTGATGCAACCCATAGATGCAACTGAAAATTTTACTGACGTTGGCATTTACATAAGAAAGTGTAAGTTCATGCCAGGTGCAGTGGCTCACGCCTGTAATCTCAGCACTGAGGCCGAGGCAGGTGGATTACCTGAGGTCAGGAGTTTGAGACCAGCCTGACCAACATGGAGAAACCCTGTCTCTACTAAAAATACAAAATTAGGCTGCGGTGGCTCACGCCTGTAATCCCAGCACTTTGGGAGGCTGAGGCGGGTGGGTCACCTGAGGTCAGGAGTCTTGAGACCAGCCTGACGAACATGGTGAAACCTCAAAAAAAAAAAAAAATTAGCCGGGTGTGGTGGCGTATGCCTGTAATCCCAGCTAGGAGGCTGAGGCAGGAGAATCGCTTGAACCAAGGAGGCGGATGTTGTGGTGAGCTGAGAACGTGCCAGCCTGGGCAACAGGAGTGAAACTGTCTCAAAAAGAAAAGCGTAAGTTCATTTTTTCTCTTTCAAGTAAAGATTTTATGTTGCTATTCACTGAGGGTGGCGGCAAAATATTACAGAAAATATTTAGGGAAAGTTATAGTCTCAAACCTTTTGGAAGGCCGAAAGGTTTTACTGGGGCAGGCCAAAGGCGGCTGGCCAGTCCATTATGTTAAGATAGGGAGAGATAGAGAAAATCAAAGGCCTTATCCCACACGCATTTGTCTCCACTCTGTTCACTCACGCAAATTTTGTGCTGAGTGGCCTCTCCAAAAGAGAATTACCTGTTTATAGCATTTACTCTGGCCTGGAACTTAAAGCTTTTATCATTCGTAAAACCTCTCTCTTAACCATGTTAATTATCCACAAGTGTGTTAACTTAGAACCTCTGTTGTAAAATCTTAACTGAATAAAAGTGAAAGACGGAGGGTCTGTGTCGATTGGTTGCATTTTGCCCTCTGAAAGCAGCCAACGGCCATCCCTAGCCCACTTGCAACAATGTCATGGTGTGAAAGTGCATTTATGCATCCATCCTTGAGTCAGGGTCTGCAGATCAGACTTCCGAAGACGGTGACCCACGTCTCAATTTTTTTTTTTTTTCAAATTAAAAAAAATAGAGACTAGATCTCACTATGTTGTCCAGTCTGGTCTCAAACTCCTGGGCTCAAGCAGTCCTCCTGCCTCGGCTTTTCAAAGTGCTGGGGTTACAGGCATGAGCCACTGCACCTGGCCATAATTCTTTTCTCAGAATAAGACATTATTTGAATTTAAAAATTTATGTTTATTTTTTGAGACAGAGTTTTGCTCTTGTTGCCCAGGCTGGAGTGCAATGGCACAATTTTGGCTCACTGCAACCTCCACCTCCTGCATTCAAGCGAGTCTCTTGCCTCAGCCTCCTGAGTAGCTGGGATTACAGGCATGTGCCACCACACCCAGCTAATTTTGTATTTTTAGTAGAGAAGGGGTTTCTCTACGTTGGTCAGGCTGGTCTTGAACTCCTGACCTCAGGTGATCCACCCACCTTGGCCTCCCAAAGTGCTGGGATTACAGGTGTGAGCCACCACGCCTGGCCAGAATATGTTGTTTTTTAAGCATCTTTTTCTCTAGTGATTAGCATGCTGCCAAATCTTTGCTTAATTGGAATGAAATTTCTTTTCTTTTTCTTTCTTTTTTTAGACAGAGTCTTGCTGTATCACCCAGCAAGGAGAAGTACTCCTGGGTTCAAGCACTTCTACTGTCTTAGCTTCCCGAGTGGCTGGGATTACAGGTGCCTGGCTAAGTTTTGTATTTTTAGTAGAGATGGGGTTTCTCCATGTTGGCTAGGCTAGTCTTGAACTCCTTATCTCAAGTGATCCACCCACCTCAGCCTCCCAAAGTGCTGTGATTATAGGCGTGAACCACTGTGCCTGGCTTAGAATGAAGTTTCATAGCCTTAACAATTCCTTTGCTTTGGTACCAAGAAGGTAGTGAGCTTGGGGTGACGGAGAGCACAGTTCAGGAAAAGTGTGCCAGAACAAGAGAGAGCTGGCCAAACACAGTGGGAAGTCATTGTCTTCAAGAATTAAGAGTACTTTCAGGGTTAGCCCTTTCATCATTTCCTTCTGAGGCAAGTTTGTAGAAGCAGCTTTCTAAAGGAGGGAAAGTCGATTGGTGATGTTAAAAGAAAGATGTTTTTATACTAATAAACTGCCCTAGTCTAGAGGTAGGAGACATGGATTCTAATATCAGTTCTGTCAATGACCTTTGATAGCAAAGTCACACAGTAGCCTCACTGGCAAAATGGCGTGTAGAAATCCATCTCATCAAGCGCTTCACTTCCTACTCAGCCAAGTCCAAAACCTCTAGGGAGATGTCAGGAATTTTTTTATTTTTTGAGACAGAGTCTCGCTCTGTCGCCCAGGATGGAATGCAGTGGCACGATCTCGGCTCACTGCAACCTCTGCCTGCTGAGTTCCAGTGATTCTCCTGCCTCAGCCCTGAGTAGCTGGGATTACAGGCATGCGCCACCACGCCCAGCTAATTTTTGTATTTTTAGATTTTTAGTAGAGATGGGGTTTCACCATGTTGTTCAGGCTGGTCTCAAACTCCTGACCTTGTGATCCACCCGCCTGGCCTCCCAAAGTGCTGGGATTACAGGTGTGAGCCACCTCACCTGGCCAGGAATTTTTGTTTTTGTTAATTGGGATATAATCCACTGTTTCTGAGTTTTGTTTAAGCTCAGTGTCTAAGTCCTCTGGATCCTTAGTAGATAGCTCAAAATTTGGGTGATCTTGTAAATAAGTTGAACTATAACATCATTGTGAAGTGCCTTGAGGTAAAAGAGGAGCCTGACATGTCAATGGTCAGAAAAGCACAGCCAGGGCCTTTAGTAAGACAGAGCAGCCTTATAGAAGACAAAGATGGATGTGACCCTTCACATATCTAGATGCAGCTTTCTTAACACCTGTAGGAAATGAGGTGGGCCAGACAAGCTTCTGCAGCATAAGCTGAAACCATAATCCCCAGCCTCTGATGCTAATTCAGAATCCAATCCAATCAGGCTGCAGAGCAGTCCTGGCTCACTGCAGCCTTGACCTCCAGGTCTCAGGCGATCCTCTAACCTCAGCTTCCTGAATAGCTGGGACCATAGGCACACTACCAGGCCTGGATAATTCAGAACCACACTGCCCTAGGAAACTATCAGACATTTTTTCCCAGTTAAGTTGATGGGCAAAGTTGCAAACAACATTTAATTTTGGGGCAATCAAACTACGCCCTGCAAACTTGAGACCAAGTATTGTGTATAGCTTACCAAAGCCTACTCCTCTGATGTTTAATTACTATTATTTTTCCCACCTCTGTTCCCTTACTTCCCATCCCTGAGGAGTTTCAGGTTTGTGGATGTCTGACTTTTAGTTGGAGGCACCAACTGGAAGCCTTTTGCCACTGACTCAAACAGCAGCTGCTGGGTGTGAGTCCAGGTGGGATGTCTCTGATATGGACATCAATCTGGTACTGCAGGCTGCAGAGGGACAATGAGATTCCAGTGTCTTCAAATCCACCTCCACATTTGAAACCAAGAGTCTCCAAAAGCCTTTTTGGATGGGTGTTCCCTTCACATCCATCATGACGACTGATGGCTGCTGAGCCCAGTGCCTGATAGCAGATCCCACCTTAGTAGGCCACATTTTTCTGCAAGCAGAACCGGCAGCTGGGACTGACAGAAATGAAGACTAGCTGATACTGGGTCACTGCCACAAATCACTTGCCGTGGGTTTCCTTGGCAGTAAGGCAGCGGGCCCTGGTGTACCTTAGTGAAGGGGGAAATGTGAGCTTCCGATTTCCCCTCAAGTAAAAGGAAAAAGAAAGCAGGGAATCATATTTCTAGTTCTGGCTGATGGAACTTAACTTCTATATTATGGCACTTGTTCCTAGCTTGCAGATCTCAGAGGGTTGGGCAATTAGGAGAAAATCTGATGTTAATGTTTTTATAGAATATCTCAGCTATTTGTAAAAGTAGACCAGTATAATAAATCCCTGTGTACCCATCCTAGCTTTAACAATTACCAACTTGTGGCCAAGAAGACTGAAATTTTTGATGCTTTGAAATGTGAAAAACAGAACATCCTCACTCTTTTTAGTCATAGTGTTTTTGAGATAGGGTCTCACATAGTTTGGGCTGCAGTGCACTGGTGCAATCCTGGGTCACTGCATCCTTGACCTCCAGGGCTCAGGCAATCCTCTGACCTCAGCTTCCTGAATAGCTGGGACCATGGACAGGCACACTACCAGGCCTGGCTAATTAAAAAAATATTTTTTTTTGGTAGAGCTGGGTGTCTCACCATGTTGCCCAGGCTGGTCTTGAATTCCTGGACTTCAGCAGTCCTCCCACTTCAGCCTCCTAAAGTGCTGGGATTACAGGCATGAGTCAGTGTGCCTAGCCCTCTCCTTCATTTTCATAAACTAATTTTTGCTTTGTTTTTTTGAGATGGAGTCTCGCTCTATCGCCCAGGCTGGAGTGTAATGGCGTGATCTCAGCTCATTGCAACCTCTCCCTAGTGGGTTCAAGTGACTCTCCCACCTCAGTCTCCCAAGTAGTTGGGATTACAGGCACCTGCCATCACGCAGGGCTAATTTTTGTATTTTTGTAGAGACAGGGTTTCACCATGTTGGCCAGGCTGGTCTGGAACTCCTGACCTCAGGTTATCTGCCGCCTCACCTTCCCAAAGTGCTGGGATTACAGGCATGAGCCACTGAGCCTGGCCTATTTATTTATTGAGACAGAGTCTTGCTCTGTCACCCAGACTGAAGTGCAGTGGCACAATCTCAGCTCACTGTGGCTTCCACCTCCCAGTTCCAGCGATTCTCCTGCCTTGGCCTCTTGAGTAGCTGGGATTACAGGCACATGCCACCACACCTGGCTAACTTTTTGTAATTTTAGTAGAGACAGGATTTCACCATGTTGGCCAGGCTGGTTTTGAACTCCTGACCTCAAGTGATCCACCTGCCTCAGCCTCCCAAAGTGCTGGGATGACAGGCATGAGCCACTGTGACTGGCCACTAATTTTAAGACAGGGTCTTGCTCTGTTGCCCAGGCTGGAGTGCGGTGGTGCAGCCATGGCTCACTGTAGCCTCAACCTTGTGGGTCAAGTGGTCTTCCTGCCTCAGCCTCCTAAGTAGCTGGAACTACAGGTGTGTGCTACAACCCCCAGCTAACTTTAAAAAATTTTATTTTGTAGTGATGGGGTTTCCTTATGTTATCCAGGTGGTTCTAAACTCCTGGCCTCAAGTGATCCTCCCACCTCTCCCTCCGAAAATGCTGTTTACAGGCGTGAGCCACCGTGCTCAGCTCATCATAAACGGCTCCTTGAAGCGTTGTGAGCAGTCATTCTCATGCCCTAACATAATTTTTGCCCTACCTCTTGGGCTGGCTGGTAGCAAGTAATCCATTTTTTTTAAGTTGACTTTTTTTCAGAGTCCATGCTAATCTTCTCTGTATCATTCCAATTTTAGTATATGTGCAAGCAGAGGAATCCATTTTTCATTTTCAGAAGCATTAATAGATCTGGTCTAGTGTGGGGTCAGGACAGCTCTGCACACAGCAGGAGGAAGTGATTGCAAATGATAGCTTTCTTTCTCTGTACAGCTTTTAATTGTGCAATTCACTGAAGGAACAGATTTTTCAGCCACTTCTGGTGGAATGCGCACATACTTTTTTAAAGGAAATCTAGGTGGTAGAAGTATTAAGCTTGTTACTACCAAGTACCAAGGTAGCAGGCTGGAAATAATCCCTAACTGAAATCACTTCAAGATTTGACTAGGATTGTGTGGATCAAGTACACAGTATCTCCAGATAAGAGAAGGAGTTTCCCTTCCCTATCCTCATCCCTCCTGTATTTCTTTTCTTTTCTTTTTCTTTTTTTTTTTTGAGGCAGAGTTTCGCTGTTGTTACCCAGAATGGAGTGCAATGGTGTGATCTCGGCTCACCGCAACCTCCACCTCCTGGTTTCAGGCAAGTCTCCTGCCTCAGCCTCCCGAGTAGCTGGGATTACAGGCGCACACCATCATGCCCAGTTAATTTTTGTATTTTTAGTAAAGACGGGGGTTTCACCTTGTTGACCAGGATGGTCTCGATCTCTTGACCTCGTGATCCACCCGCCTCGGCCTCCTGTATTTCTTAAGGGGAGGGATGGGGATAGGGAGAGGAACGGCACAGTAATGAAGGGAGGTGATCACAGAAAGCAACATACAATCCAGCTGGCAGCGACCACAGGCTGGAAGCTCATAAGGCTACATCTGAATGGGGCGCTTATGCCAAGGGCAAGCTGGAGAGAGCACGGATAACAAGCAGAAGAAATGGATGAGGGCTTGTCAAGGTATTTCCCATCCTGTGTGGTGTCTCAGATTTGCACTTTGGTCTTGGGGGATTATTGGACTCTTCCCTTAAAGCAGCCATTAACTTCCACAGCTGTCTTAACAACCATCCTCTTGGGTCTCTTATAGCCTTTCACTTTGACATCCCAAGTTTTGCAGAACTGGTGATAAAATGATTTGCAGGCCTGCTTAGTTCTTGGGATCAGACGGACCACCCTTGCAAAAATATATCTTCAAATTAGGTTTACATCTGACGCCTGCTGCCAGCTTCTCATCCCACTATCTATTCAGCAGTAAAATGCTTTCAAAAAGCTCCTGCTTCTGGTCTTCCTGCGTCAACTTAGATTCTAGCTTGAAAACGGAGGGAAATGTCACCAGTAGTCTTAGAGGTCAGCTCAGAGACTGAAGGAGCACCAGAAATAAATACTAAGCCCAGCAACATCTCTTTTTCTTTTTGAGTCAGGGCCACACTCCCAGGAGTGAGACCTGGAATGTAGTGGTGCCATCTTGGCTCATGGCAGCCTTGACTTCCTGGGCTCCGGTGATAGCTGGGATTACAGGTGTGTGCCACCATGCCCAGCTAATTTTTTGTATTTTTACTAACGATGGGGTTTTGCCACGTTGCCCAGGCTGGTCTTGAACTCCTGGGCTAAAGCGATTTGCCCATGTTGGCCTCCCAAAATACTGGAATTACAGGCGTAAACCACTGCCCCTGGCCGGCAACATTTCTTAAAGCACTCCCCTACCTTCGGTTACATAAAATGTAGGAACTGCAACTCTCAGCATTTATGGATTACGCAAACATTCATGTGTTTGGCTATACCCCAGCAGCTCTGAAGGCCAGTGTATGAGGTCTTGTCATTTTGCCGAAGCTCAGATGTATGCCTAGAGCCACGATGTTCCTAAAGATCATTAACTAAGTAGGCTCAGCCGCTCCCCAGCCTCCACATCTAGATATGGTATAACACTGTCTACTTAAGCACAGTTATTTGTAAAGTGAGAAGATGGGCGTTTTGCAGGGAATGGGGCAAGCAGCAAAAGGCTAAAAAACACCAACCACAACAAACTGGCTGTAGTGCTTGTGATGGAAGGGAAGCACACATGGAAAGTCATGTGTTTCTTATTTTTTTTCCTTTCAGAGACAGGGTCTCTGTTGCCCAGCCTGGAGTGTGGTGGCTCAATCATAGCTCACCGTAGCCTCAAACTCCTGGGCTCAACTGATCCTTCTCCCTCAGCCTCCCATCTAGCTGGGGCTTCAAGCATGTGCCACCATGCCTGGCTTAGATTTATATTATTATTTTTTGAGACAGAGTCTCACTCTTGTCACCCAGGCAGTGGCACAATCTTGGCGCAATCTTGGCTCTCTGCAACCTCCACCTCCCAGGTTCAAGCGATTCTCCTGCCTCAGCCTCCCAAGTAGTTGTGGCTACAGGTGTGTGCCACCACGCCCGGCTTTTGTATTTTTAGTAGAGACAGGGTTTCACTGTATTGGTCAGGCTGGTCTCGAACTCCTGACCTCTTGTCCTGTTCCACCTGCCTCAGCCTCCCAAAGTGCTGGGATTAGAGGCATGAGCCACCACGCCCCTGGCTTAGTTTTAAGACATTTTTTGGTAGATATGAAGTCTCAGTATGCTGACTAGGCTAAGGTCTTGAACTCCTGGCCTCAAGTGATTTTCCTGCCTCAGCCTCCCAAAGTGTTAGGATTACAGGTGTGAGCCACTATGCCCAGCCTACAGAATGTTGTTTTGAGCTTCATGGGTATAATTACCGGATTCACTGTTGAGAAACCCTAGCTGAGCCCTCCAAATTTGCCAGAACTGCACCCTTAATGAAATAACATTACTGCAGAAACTTTACTTAAGTAACTAGGGCCAGAAACTCCAGGGTGAGGTGGCCACTTTGGGCAATACTGGGTAAGTCATAGGTAAGATTTGGTGACATCAACCTGTTGCCTCTGTCTCCCACTGCATTGTTTGGAATGTGAAACACAGCAAGTAAGCCTTTTTTTTTTTTGAGACAGGTTGGTCTCTTCGTCACTCTTTGTCACTTTGGCTAGAGTATAGTGGCATGATCTCAGTTCACTGCAGCCTTGACCTCATGGGCTCAAACAGTCCTCCCACCTCAGCCTCTCAAGCAGCTGGGACTACAGGCATGCACCACCACACCCAGCTCGTTTTATATATATTTTTTGTAGAGATGGGATTTCTCCATGTTGCCCAAGCTGGTCTCGAACTCCTGAGCTAAAGCAGTCCGCCAGCCTCAGGCCCCCCAAAGTGCTAGGATTAAAGGCCCTGAGCCACTGTGCCTGGCTGAAAAAACAATAGCAAGCCTACTAAGCTGACATGTGAATTACTTGCTGGGTCTTAAATTTATGGAGATGACTAGTTTCTATTTATCTTGAGGTAACAGATATTGGCAGCAAAGGAGACATTTGAAAAAACAGGCACTAACAGGGCACAGAATTAGAAGACTTTTGAATAGTAATGGTTGTTCACACTGAAACCACCTCTTGTGGAATATCCTCTAATACTAGTTTACTAAGTCTCTAGTACAGCGGTAGCTGCTGGTGCTATTAATATCATAAATTTGGCCCTTCCCATGAGCTCACGGTCTACTCAGGAGGCAGACAAGAAACAATAGATCATAATATTTTTTTTTTTTTTTTTTTTTTTTTTTTTTTTGAGACGGAGTTTCGCTCGTTACCCAGGCTGGAGTGCAATGGCGCGATCTCGGCTCACCGCAACCTCCGCCTCCTGGGTTCAGGCAATTCTCCTGCCTCAGCCTCCTGAGTAGCTGGGATTACAGGCACGCGCCACCGTGCCCAGCTAATTTTTTGTATTAGTAGAGACGGGGTTTCACCATGTTGACCAGGATGGTCTCGATCTCTTGACCTCGTGATCCACCCGCCTCGGCCTCCCAAAGTGCTGGGATTACAGGCTTGAGCCACCGCGCCCGGCCGATCATAATATTTTTAAAAATGTTTCTCAGAGTCTCCAGGGCAATTCTAAAAGATCAAATGTTATTATTATTAACACAGGGTCTTACTCTGTTACTCATGCTGGAGTGCAGTGGTGAGATCTCAGCTACCTGCAACTTCTGCCTGTCAGTTTCAAGTGATTCTCCTGCCTCAGCCTCCCAGGTAGCTGGGATTACAGGTGCCAGCCACCACACCTGGCTAATTTTGTATTTTTAGTAGAGATGAGGTTTTGCCATGTTTGCCAGGCTGGTCTTGAACTCCTGACCTGAGGTGATCCACCCGCCTCGGTCCCCCAAAAGTGCTGGGATTACAGGCGTGAGTTACCGCACCCAGTCTCCAAAAATTATTTTGACCCATTGCAATATTGTTGGAATAAGAATACATACACTGTCAGTGTGATTATCTTAAAAGTAAATTCTGGTATGCTTTTTTGGTGGGGAGTGGGAAGCATCACAGAACTTTTTATTTATTTATTTATTTTTGAGATGGAGTTTTGCTCTGTCACCCAGGCTGGAGTGCAGTGACGCAATCTTGGCTCACTGCAACTTCAGCCTCCTTGGTTCAAGCAATTCTCCTGCCTTAGCCTTCCAAGTAGCTGGGACTACAGGCATGCGCCATCATGCCCGGCTAATTTTTGTACTTTTAGTAGAGACGAGGTTTCACCATCTTGGCCAGGATGGTCTCACACTCCTGACCTCAGGTGATCCGCCTGCCTCAGCCTCCTGAAGTGCTGAGATTACAGGTGTGAGCCACCATGCCCGGCCAGAACTTTAAAATCATACGTTAGCAGCAATAGGCAAATATAGCCCACCCTCCTTCCTTCCTTAACATTTACTTTTTCTACATTTGAACTCTGAAGATTTTCTATGGTGAAACATTTTCAAAAGGTCTGAATATATCTTTTCTTACAAATTTTGGAAGCAGCAAAGTAACACTGCCACATAAAAACTCCTTGGCTTAAGCAAATTCACACCTACTGAGATCCTTTCCAGACAATGCACTACTTGGCCCACACACTGGGAGCATGTAACGTTGGCCTTGTGTGGCATCCTATAAGATTTCAGTGTGACTGAGAGGAAGAGGAGGAGGAAGCCTAAGAAACAAAACCTCTGCACTTGTGGCAACACAATGGTGGTCTCAGCATCTTCTCTTAACCAAAGCTGTTTCTAGATGAACAAGTCTATTTACTATTCTTTGGAGGCACAGATAGTCCTTCAGGAATCTCAGCCCTGATTTTGCTTAGTCTCAGCCACTGAACTCAAGGCACAATCTGACAGTTCTCAAAATGTAGTCCAAGGCTCCGTAGGGGTTCTGGAGACCCTTTCAAGGTGTCTATCTGGTCAAAACTATGTTCATAATACAAAATTGATGGGACTATTTTTTTCACTATCATCCTGTCAAGGAGTGCACAGAATTTTCCAAGGATATGACCCGTGATCTCATGACAAACTGGATATAGAAGGAAATGTGAGATTCTTGTTGTTCTCTATCAAGTCATTCATTAAAGAGATTTGCAAAAATGTCACTCTTCTCAATAAAATGTGTCTGATTTGGAAGATTTTTTTCTTTTTTCTTTTTTTTAAAAGATAGGGTTTCACATAATGGCCAGGTTGGTCTTGAACTCCTGACCTCAGGTGATTCACCCACCTCGGCCTCCCAAAGTGCTAGGATTACAGGCGTGAGCCACTGCGCCCTGCCTGGAAGATTTTTTCATAAAGAATTTAAAAATTTCATTAAAACTTTTTTTTTTTGAGACAGGGAGTCTTGCTCTGTCGCCCAGGCTGGAGTGCAGTGGTGCAATCTTGGCTCACTGCAACCTCTGCCTCCTGGGCTCAAGTGATTCTCCTACCTCAGCCTTCTGAGTAGCTGGGACTACAGGCGTGTGCCACCATACCTGGCTACTTTTTTGTAATTTTTAGTAGAGACGGGGTTTCACCGTGTTAGCCAGGATGGTCTCGATATCCTGACCTTGTGATCCACCTGCCTCAGACTCCCAAAGTGCTGGGATTACAGGCGTGAGCCACCATGCCCAGCCTAAACTTTTTTTTTTTTTAAGAGGCAAAGTCTCACTCTGTCACCCAAGATGAAGTGCAGCAGTGTGATCGTAGCTCACTGCAGCCTTGAACTCCTAGGCTCATGCGATCAATCCTTCTGCCTCAGCCTGCCAAGTAGCATGAAGCCACTAGGCCCAGCTAATTTTTTTAACTTTTTTTTGCAGAGATGGAACCTTGCTACGTTGCTCAGGCTGGTCTGGAGCTCTGGCCTCAAGCAATCCTCCTGCGTTGGCCTGTAATCACTTCCAAAGTGCTGTGATTACAGGCATAAAATATCCATCATTCCTGGCCCAACATAAAATTATTTATATTAACATGAAACATGTTATTTTTAAAAGGGATTAAATACTTAATATTTTCTTTTTTTTTTTTTTTTAAATAAAAAGATGGGGTTTCACCATGATGGTCAGGCTGGTCTTGAACTCCTGACCTCAGGAGATCTACCCACCTCAGCCTCCCAAAGTGCTAGGATTATAGGCGTGAGCCGCCGCGCCCGGCAATATTTTCTATTTTAATTTTTAATATACTAAATATTGACAGAATGCACATAAATGGAAGCGCTCTTAAATTTTTTTTTCCCAGACTATGAAGGGCTCCTGAAATAAAAGTTTGGGCATGGTGGCTCATGCCTGTAATCTCAACACTTTGGGAGGCTAAGGTGGGTGGATCAACTTGAGGCCCGGAGTTCAAGACCAGCCTGGATAACACGGTGAAACCCCGTCTCTACTAAAAATACAAGAAATTAGCTAGGTGTGGTGGCGCATACCTGTAATCCCAGCTACTCTGGAGGCTGAGGCAGGAGAACTGCTTGAGCCTGGGAGGCAGAAGCAGTGAGCCAAGATCGCACCATTGCACTCCAGCCTGGGTGGCAGAGTGAGATCTCATCTCATTAAAAAAAAAAGAAAAGAAAAGAAAAAAAAAGTTGAGAACCACTGTCCAGTGTAATGCTGGCTGCACAGGAAGCACCGAACACTGACTACTAGACCATCCAGCATTCTACACTGTTTCCATACAACTTGTGAGATCTTTCACACACACATTTTTTGGAAAATTGGATGCCAGATTTAACATAGTTTCTTCTGAGGTTCACTTTGACCAAAAGAAAACAAAAAGATAAAAAGCTTTTAGGAACAGAGCAGAAGAACCACATAGCCCTTAACACTGGGAGTATGACTGGCTACTGCACGTCACTTACAGAATTATATGTGTAATTTACTTCCAAGATGAAACCTGCATGTCAGTGCTTCTGACACACAAACCAGAGCAGCTGCAAGCTTTTCACTAGCATCAACCGATGAGGAGAAAAATATTCTATCTTTGACACCTCTGGGTTCATGTAGTTTAAAAGAATATGGTGTTGTTCTGTGATTCATATACTACCATTCCTCAATGAAGCTATTTTAAGTAAAAAAAAAAATAACATTTGCTCAAAAACAGATTTATAATTATCTACACAAATCTGGTGGGGCCCAAGACAGCTTGTAAGGTGGACTTTATGAATTCTAGTGCACGGTAGAATGGTCAGCTCTTCAAGATAAATCTTCAAGGCAACAAAAACTGCGCAGATTTGTGGAATTTGGAATCAGTAACCCTGCTTAAAACCAACACTGCTCCCAAAGCCAGAGAAGGCTTCTGCCTTAGCTGTCGTTAGTGACAAAATTCACAACCTAGCCCAGACCTAAGCACAGAAAGCTTTTATTACCACAGAGGAAATCAGGAAATGCTGGAGACAGCCTCGTTAGCTGTGTGATCAGGGAGGGGGCAGGCAGGCAGGCAGGAACCTGTCATCAGTCATGTCTAGGCAGTCTCCCAACCAGCAGGTCTGCGTGGTTCAGGAGAGGCTTTTGGTGGGCTGTGTGTCTGTGTAACTCAGGAAGGTCAGCCTCGACAAATGGGCTTCTTCCTGAACAAAGGAGAGCCAGAACCAGAGAGACCAGCTGCACAGACATCACCTTAAAATGGAAATCAAATTAGGTTCATTACATCAGGAAGTACATTTCACCCTGATCACAAAAGAGGGAAAAGGGAGCACTAGGCTCTGCTGGATAGCCTTTCTTTTAGATAAGATGCTTTTAAAAGTTAAACATTGGCAGGGCCTTTCCCCTCGCTAACAGCAAGCAGCACACAATTTTCAAGTCAGCTTTTATAGCTATTGTTATCTTTGTTATCTGTTATTATTTGGATTTTGAACAAAATTGATGGAGTAGGAGCCAGTAGAGGAATCCTGTTTGATCTGGAAATTTTCCGTGGAGAGCCCAAAAGGTCGGAGTACCAAGTTCCCAAGATCTTTTAATTTACCTGTAACGTAAAAGCAAAGACTCAAATGAATACAGGAATGAACAGAAGCAGGAAGGCACCAATTCATCTTGCCTTACCATTGAGTACAAAATATAAAAGTATCTCTTTGCGGTTAAAGAAATGCCTACTTTTAATATGATGAAAGCTTCCAGGAGAGTTCCCAGTCCCTGTTCCCCACTCAGTAGTGCAGTCACTTCAATGCCATCCACCCCAGGCCTGTGCTTGCATAGATGAGAGTGGAGCCCTGTGGCTCTCTCTGGGAGATCAAAGCCTCCTGTCCAAACTGGCCAGTACTATCAAAGGACACAGGCTTCTGGGGTGAGTGCAGGGAAAACCAACTGCTGTTCCAGTGGTGCTCACAGCATCGTGCCAAGCCAGGTCTGCCTGGTAGTGAGGGCAGAGGTCCCTCCAAGTCTCTTCTCTCTAGAACAGCAGCAGCCACCTGCTAAATTTAATTTAACTCAGCAAATTTCCACTGAGCCTGGATTCACACTCAAGAGCTTCCTGCTTTCCTAAGCAAATCCTTAGCTTCTATACCAAACTAACAATTTCTTAGAAATGGGATCTTGTTCATTTGCACAGCAACCTCAATAGGACTTTAATAGTCCAGGCTCCTCAAGTTTCAGGCTTTATTTACTCATGACTCGGGTGAGGTATATAGGTGGGTACGGTGGCTCACACCTGTAATCCCAGCACTTAAGGAGGCCGAGGTGAGTGGATCACTTGAGGTCAGGAGTTCAAGACCAGCCTGGCCAACATGGTGAAACTTTATCTCTACTAAAAATCCAAAAATTAGCTGAGCGTGGTGGCATGCACCTGTAGTCCCAGCTGAGGCAGGACAATCGCTTCAACCCAGGAGGTGGAGGTTGCAGTGAGCTGAGATCACGCCACTGCACTCCAGCCTGGGCGACAGAGCGAGACTGTCTAAAAAAAAAAGAAAAAGTCATGGTATATAACCAACAGTTCTTGCCAAGTGTGGTGACTCACACCTGTAATCCCAGCACTTTGGGAAGCTGAGGTTGAGAGGATGGTGTGAGCCCAGGAGTTCAAGACCAGCCCAAGCAATGTGGTGAGACGCTTATCTCTACAAAAATTTTTTTAAATAAAACAAAAAACTAACAGTTCCGATGCTGTTTTTAAGATATAAGAGGGTTATGGAGTTAGTATGTCAGAAGTTGGAATTTCTAGAACATTTCAGAAATCTAAAGGGATTTACAGAGCAGTGGAATGGAACATCTGAAACTAGGAATGTTCCAAAAAATTTTGGCTGGGATAGGTGAGTAAACAGTTTCAACCCTTTCTAAACTGCAGTTTTTCTTGCAGGTCTGCTTCCAGTGGAGGTGAGAATGGGGGAAGATGAAAAGAGAAATCCCTAATCACCAGAGGTACAGGCTCCTTCCCACTTCTTAGCAGCTTTTCTCACTCTGCAGCCTCTTATCTTAGAGTAAAGCTCAGGTAAAGAACTTCAAGATGCATGGCCTTGGCTGGGTGCAGTGGCTCACACTTGTAATCCCAGCACTTTGGGAGGCTGAGGTGGAAGTAACACTTGAGCACAGGAGTTCAAGACCAAAAGTTCTCACCGTGAGCTATTAAGAGGATCACTTGAGCCTAGGAGTTTGAGACCAGCCTGGGCAACATAGGGAGATCCTGTCTCTACAAAAATTTAAAAATTAGCTAGGTGTGGTGGTACACGCCTGTTGTCACAGCTACGTGCAGGCTGAGGTAGGAGGACTGCTTGAGCCCAAGGAGTTCAGAGCTGCAGTGAGCCATGATCATGCCACTGCACTCCAGCCTGGGTAACAGAGCAAAAAAGACGCATGGCCTTTACATTTTAAAGGCCTTCCTATTACTTATGGTGAGAACTTTTGGTCTTGGGCTTAAGAACGAGCCCAAAGAGGCTCACCATGTCCAGAGAAAGGCCAGTCCATCTTGGGATAAAACATTCAATTGAGAAAGCTCCCAGAATCTGGGACAGCTGTTCTCCAGGCTGGCTTCCCAAACCTAAACCTGGGACACACACGCTCAGTGCTACTGCTTGTGTCACTGGCATAAACCCTGGGTGCCTGCACGTGGGAGCAGCACAGCCTCAGGCAGTATAGGGAGGGGCTCACAACAAGTAAGAGAAAGATAGGGCAGCCTCAGGGCAACCTGAGTTAGCAACGCCAATCAAGAACGCCAATCAAGAACGCTGGCAGTTTGTCCTGGGGTTGGAAAAAGTGGATGGGGGTGGGGTGGGAGAACCATTAAGAGTGGCCCAATAAAATGCTGGTACTGAGAAATCCTTGGCTCTTGTGACATGGAGTGAGTGAAGTGAGAATGAGTCTCAAGAACCACTCACATCAGAGTCCCGAGGAGGGGCAGAGCTCCGTGGTGGAGAAGCCTCTGGTCCAGGTACTCTGGATGGTCCACTGAGCCCAGGGCCACTACCTGGATAGAGCAAATCACTGCAAGCCCATCTCCAGTGCCAGAAAAACAATTTAAAGTACAAACTGGAGATTTTACTTGGCATCTATTATGTGAGCCAATGGGATGTAAAGAATAATAGTTTCGACGTGCAATGCTCACAGTCCAGTGGGGAGGCAGATACAAAAGACTGAAGTGTGCTTTCCGACCTTGCAGTGGGATGAGGAAGGCTTTTCAGGAAAGCCACATGCCACAGTGTTGTAGGGGATGGGAATAGGTCCAGGACGATGGCTATGTCACTGTGCTGGAGATGGCAGCGTCCTCAGGCAGCAATGGTTTGGCTTTAGGCTGGTCTGCACTAAAGGAGGTTTCCCTCTACTGCAGGAATATCATTCCAAGCTAGGACTGCAAATATGACTTCAAACTGCCAGTAAGAGGAAGAATTCTCTTTCTCAGGCCCTCACTTTGCCTAACTGGCGAATGGGCCTGTCTGCCACAAACTACCTTTGAATTTTTAGCTTGGTTGATTCTATGGTGTGGCAGTCGTGAAGATGTGCTTCTCCAAATGCAAGGGACAGAGTGGCTGCACTCTAATATCCATCAGCACATTCATGCAGAGGCCACCCTTCCCACGTGCTGCTCCCACCCAACACCTGAGCATGCCAGGAGCTGACCAGGGACTCGTTTGATGGGCAGCAGTGGCTCCCCAATGGCTTTGCTGAAACTTTCTCAGCATCACACTTCAGTGGAAAACTTCCTCTCTCCCCGCCTTCCTCCTCCACAGGGGTCTGTCAGCTCTGCCAACATCCTCCAGCTCCCAGCCCCATTTTCCCTTGCAGATGTTTTCCCCAATAAATCTCTCGTACTTCTAATCCTATCTTGGCTTCTATTTTTTGGACGACCCAAACTAACATGTAATTATTCTTTTTCCTTCAATTCCAGTATCTCTGCCTTTATAATATTCCACAATAGTGTCACCAACCATCACTTACAGAATAGAATAGAAAATGCAAAATTCTGCTTTCTAAATGAGACTACATATATCTAATACCTGGCAGGTAGCAGACACCTAATAAAAGACACATGAATAAACAGTCTGCATTAGAGAAGACCTAAGGTCACCCGACATAGATTGATTCAACCAACACGTACCGATGACATGTGTGGCACTTGCTGTGTGTGGTGGAGACGCAAAGATGCGTGGCACGGTCTATGCACCAAAACAAGTTCAGAATTTGAAAAGGAAGGAAAGACATACAAAAACAACTCATATGTAGCTGAGTTATAAAATGCTCTAAGAGTCAGGAAGGGGAGGATTTCTTCCAGCTGGAGCAGGAAGAGAGGAAAGGAGTGCAGGAAAGAGGAGATTTGGTCTATCTTTGTGTAAGAGATTGCACTTGAATCAGGCACCAAAGGCCATAGGACTGCAACCATCTGAGACAGAGGTGGTGTCAGTGCAAGCAACAACAGCGTGAGCCAATGGACAGAGGCAGGCAGGCAAGCCATGGGTCCAACGGGGCTGAAGCGGGGCAGGCAGGTGCCTCCTGCCAGGCTCTCCTGAGCCAGGCCCATCAGCCTATGGTTCCCATGCCATAGGAGGCCACTGACGGCTTGAGAACTAAGCATTCTGGGTTAGTAATCCTGTGGCAAAACGAAGAAAGAACAAGAAGGGGAGACCACGGGGGTGGTTCTGACAGAAAGTTAGTCCCTCATTATGGGAAAGAGGCCATTTATTCACTGAACAAACGTTAACATTTCTACAGTGCTTGGGTAGTTGGGCTCTGAAGCCAGAGTGTGGTCAGTGGAACATAAAAGGGCAAAACAGTATGGTAGAATCAACAAGTTTTTAGTGACTGAAAAATTTACCTTTTGCTGTTTGTGCTGATGACAGAGAAGCAACAGGCTTCAGTACAGCTCAGGCTCCTAAATACATGCACACTCACACACCCACAAATTTTTCTGCCTGCTACATAGTCAGGTTGGGTGCTCAGAGGCTACAGCAGCTTCCTTGTATCCAAATAGGATCCTCTGCCAAACTAGCCTATCTGCCACACTTTCCACTGGCTGTCAAATTCTGTCTTCCCAATCTGGACAGTAATCAATGAGGTTTCCTTGTTTCCACCTATAGCACACGTGGAACCTTCACTCAGCCTGAACATGTCCACATGTCCCTATTAGGATCTCTTCTATTAGACTAGATCCCATGGCAAAGAGAAGAGTCCAAAGCTGCTTGTGCTTAGACAAGAATGTTTAGAAACAGGGATCGGTGCTTGCTACTGGATTCAGTTGATAAATACTAACTTCTCTGCCAAGTAGCATATCACAATAACCCAGTTGATTTGTTATGCATAATTTCTCTTTGGAGATTACTGACTGTACACCAGGCAGTTTACTCTGAGCAAAACCAGGAATGCTGTTTGTTTTCATCTCCTTAAGATCACTCGGGCATGGATTCAATGGAATAGCTCCGTTGGGACTTTCTTCTCTGTTTAGATGAACCAAATTGCATACAACTGAATTCTAATACATTTCCCCCTGTGAGGCAGGAAACTAAGGCATGCTGCTCACTGTAGCTTTTCTCTGAGCAAAAGGCACAGAAAGGATAAAATTCATGCCCAATTCAAATTCTTATACAGGCAGACTTCATTTTGTTGTGCTTTGCTTTTTTGTGCTTTACAGATACTGTGGTTTTTACAAATTGAAGATGTGTGGTAATCCTGCACTGAGCAAGTCTATCGGCACCATTTTTCCAATAGCATGTGCTCATTTTGTGTCTCTGTGTCATATTTTGGTAATTCTCATATTTCAAACCTTTTCATTATTATTATATCTGTTATGCTGATCTGTAATCAATGATCTGTGAGGTTACTATTGTAGTTGTTTTGGGGTGCCAAGAACTGCACCCACGTAAGACAGCTAACTGAATCGGTAAGTGCTGCGCATGTTCTGACTGCTCCCCGACCAGTTGTTCCCTGTATCTCTCCCTCTCCTCAGGCTTCCCTATTCCCTGAGGCTTCCCTATTCCCTAATATTGAAATTAGGTCAAGTAATAATCTTGTAATGTCCTTTAAGTGTTCAAGTAAAAGGAAGAGCCAGACTTTATAAAAATAACAAAATTAAAAGTGCTACTTCAATGAACACATGAATAAGAAAGCAAAACAGTCTTCTTGCTTTTATGGAGAAAGTTCTAGGTGTCTGGATAGGAGATCAAACCAGCCACAACATACCCTTAAGCCAAAGCCTTGGATTACCACAGCAAGGCCCTAACTCTCTTCAATCCTACCAAGGTTGAATGAGGAAGCTGTTTTAAGAAAAGAAGCCATCTCGGTCTCTTGCTGCAGCAACACGAGTGGGAGCACCAGGATCCCGGGCTTGGAGCGGGACCGTACGGATTGTTTTAAGAAAATGGCAGATAAACCAGACATGGGAGAAATCGCCAGCTTCGATAAGGCCAAGCTGAAGAAAACGGAGACGCAGGAGAAGAACACCCTGCCGACCAAAGAGACCATTGAGCAGGAGAAGCGGAGTGAAATTTCCTAAGAGCCTGGAGGATTTCCTGCCCCCGTCATCTTCGAGACCCTAGTCCTGATGTGGAGGAAGAGCCACCTGCAAGATGGACACGAGCCACAAGCTGCACTGTGAACCTGGGCCGATGCCACCGGCCTGTGGGTCTCTGAAGGGACCCCCCACAATCGGACTGCCAAATTCTCCGGTTTGCCCCGGGATATTATAGAAAATTATTTGTATGAATAATGAAAATAAAACACACCTCATGGCAAAAAAAAAAAAAAGAAAAAGAAAAGAAGCCATCTCCATAACATAAAAGTGCAAAGTGAAACACCAAATGCTGAAATAGAAGCTGCCAAAAGTTATCCAGAAGCTTTAGCTAAGATCACTGATGAAGGTGGCCACACTAAACATGTTTTCAGTGTAGATGAAACAGCACTATATTCAAATAAGATGCCATATAGTACTTTCATAGCAACAGGCGAAAGTCATTCAATGCCTGGTTTCAAAGGACGGGCTGACTCTCTTGTTAGGGGATAATGTAGCTGGTGACTTTAAGTTTAAGCCAGTGCCTAATTACCATTCCAAAAATCTTAGGGCCCTTAAGAATGATGCTAAATCTACTCTGCCTGTGCTCTAGGAATGGAACAACAAAGCCTGGATGACAGCATATCTATTTATAGAATAATTTACTGAGTATTTTAAGCCCATTGTTGAGACCTACTGTTCAGAGAACAAGATTTCTTTCAAAAAATTGCTGCTTACCGACAATGTGCCTGGTCACTGAGGAGCTCTGAGATGAACAAGGAGTAATTTTGACTTTTTAGTCTCATTATTTAAGAAATACACTTCATATGGCTATGGCTGCTGAGATGGTCAAAATACCAACATTAACAGCAGTTTGAAAGGAGTTATTTCAACCCTCATGGATGACTTTGAGGGGGTGAAGACTTCAGCGGAGGAAGTTGCTGCAGATGTGGTGAGAATAACAACATAACTTGATTTTGAAGTGGAGCTTGAAGATGTGACTGAATTGCTGCAATTTCATGATAAAACTCGAATGACAAGTTGCTTGCTGTGGATGAACAAAAAAAGTGGTTTTTTGAGATGTTGTGACACTGTTGAAGTGACAACAAAGGATTTAGAATATTATATAAACTGGCTGGGCTCAGTGGCTCATGCTTATAATCCCAGCACTTTGGGAGGCTTAGGTAGCCAGATCACTTGAGATCAGGAGTTTGAGACCAGCCTGGCCAACATGGCGAGACCCCATCTCTACAAAAATAAAAAATTAGCCAGGTGTGGTGGCATGCACTACTGAGGAGGCTGAGGCAGGAGAATCTCTTGAACCCAGGAGGCGGAGGTTGCAGTGAGCCGAGATTGCACCACTGCACTCCAGCCTGGGCTACAGAGTGAGACTCTGTGTCAAAAAACAAAAAACAAACGCCAAAAATATTACATAACCTTAGCTGATAAAGCGGTGGCAGGGTTTGAGAGGACCAAGTCCGATACTGGAAGAACTATTGTGGGTAAAATGCTATCAAACAGCTTTACATGCTACTGAGAAATCTTTCATGAAAGGAAGAAGCAGCTGATATGGCAAACTTCCTTGCTATCTTATTTAAAGATACTGCCACAGATACCCCAGTGTTTAGCAACTACCACCCTGATCAGTCAGTAGCCATCCACATGGGGGCAAGGCCCTCCAGCAAAAATGATTACAACTCTCTGAAGGCTGAGATCATTGTCAGCATTTTTTAGTAATTTTTTAGTGTTTTAAAATTGAGTTATGTACATTGTTTTTTTAGACACAGTGCTGTTGCACACTTAATAGACTATAGTGTTATGTAAACATAGCTTTTTTTTTTCTTTTCTTTTTGAGATGGGGTCTCGCTATGTTGCCCAGGCTGGAGTGCAGTGGCTATTCACAGGTGCGATCCCTCTACTGATCAGCACGGGAGTTTTGACCTGCTCTGTTTCCGACCTGGGTCGGTTCACCCCTCCTGAGGCAACCTGGTGGTCCCCCGCTCTGGGAAGGTCACCATATTGATGCCGAACTTAGTGTGGACACCCAATCAGCATAGTGCCCTACAGCCCAGAACTCCTGGGCTCAAGCGATCCTCCCACCTCAGCCTCCCGAGTAGCTGGGACTACAGGCACGAGCCACCACGCCCAGCATAAACATAACTTTTATATGCACTGGGAAACTAAAAAATTCTTGTGACTCGCTTCATTGTGCTGGTCTGGAACTGAACCTGCAACACCTCTGAGGTATGCCTCTATTAGACCTTGGGTAAATTGGAGGGCTGAAAGAAGCCTTACCAAGTACTTTCAAAGGAGTGGGAACTATTCTCCTAGGAGAAGCCTCAGGATAGCAATTAAGAAATCAAGAAAAAAGCAAAGAACTGAAAATCTACTGATATCCCCTACTGAGGAACAACCAACCACAACAAGGAATTAGTTTCTTATGGAATGTGGCCAGAGTGCAAAATACTGCAAGTGTGCAGTCTGTAATGACAGTATTAGCCAGAGTAGCACGAAGAGAAATGTGGAAAAAAAAAAAGACTCTGGGTTTCTGTACTTACATGTATAGCTTCAGCAGCCTTAAAAGAGGCAGTAACAAGTCAGTCTTTCTTGTGAGCCTCAATGAGAGAGCTGATTCTAGGACCTTCTACTACTTGCAAAGCAGAAAGCACACAATACTCAGGTCTAGCCAGAAGAATATGCTGAACTTAGCAATGATGTGTTAATTCTACCTCCATATGTAGCTCTTGACTGTGGCACTAATACAAGATAATATTTTTTCTTTTGAGACAGGGTCTCACTTTGTTGCCCAGACTGGCATGCAGTGACACCATCACAGCTCACTGCAGCTTTGACCACCTAGCTCAAGCAATCCTCCCACCTTAGCCTCCCAAGTAGCTGGAACTACAGGCACATGCCACACGCCTGGCTCATTTCTCATTTTTTGTTAAGACAGGGTCTTGCTATGCTGCCTAGGCTGGTCTTGAACTCTTCAACTGAAGTCTTGACACCCCATCACCGCTGCGTAAAGTGATCTTTTTACCTAGGCCTCCCAATATGCTAGGATTACAGACACGAGTCACCATGCCCAGCTCCAGATGGTATGCTTAATTCAGTTCACAATGAGCCCTCATCAGATTGCTAGTGGCCAGGAGTAAACAACTGCATGACTTTAGGAATCAGGAGACAAGGAATATGTTCCTGGAAAGTGAAGGTAAGTGGAAAACCTGGGTTGGATTATGAACAAGGCCCACATGTGTGCCACAGTGGTCAGGGCAGGGAGCAGCAGCAGGTGCTAGTGAAAGGAAGGTGGATTACTGGGGCAATGCCCTGTCTTTGTGTCTATGGTTTCTTTGAGGGAAGTAAGTAACTTTCAAGTAGCTGCTCTAGGTCAAGGTGGGGATAGGCACCAGGCAGCTCTTGGTTAAGGTAGGAAGAGCAGCATCTCATGGAATGGTCCAAACAGAAGCCATACTTGTGTTTTGGGTCATACTCCCTACCCAGGATCTGGGGCAAGAGAAGCCTGGTATCCCCTGCACACCCAGTAAGTGGTAATGTGACTGACTCTATTCCTCTAGTGGCAACTTGTCCAAATACAGAGCTGAGATCTGCAGTCTAGTGAATTGAAAGACCACACATTCTGAAACGTTTGCTTTCTAGTTTTTCTCTGCTGCAGCTACAAAACAAAGAAGAAAAGATAAAACTCAGTGTCATGCCTGCTTTTGCTCAGGTATGAGGTGTCTCTTGGAGCAGAACTGAATGCCCCTCCTGGCCATGCCCTCCTCTGGCCTTTTATCCCTCACCTGACTGCCTCTACACTCCGTCTCTCAACTCATCAGGGTCATTAAAGTTGAGTGTGCATCAGAAACACTTTGAGGGGTTAAAACTTAGATTGTTGAGCTCCATCCTAAATCTCTGATTCAGTAGGTCTGGAGCAGGGCCTGATATCATGCATTTTTGGCAGGTTCTCAGGTGCTGATGTTCTGGGCACCGTATCTGAGATGCAGCCCCAAAAGGTAACTTGCTTTGCAACTGGTGATTAGAATCGTGATGAGAGGGCTTATATTAAAAAATGAATTGTAAACATCCATCTCTAGTGATTAGAAGGATCAAGCTGCCTGGGTAGAGCTTCCCTGTTAGACAATGTGAAAAGTAGTTACTTTTTGGAGAAAGTAGATGATTCTATCTGCTACCTTATAGTTCAATAAACTGAGATGACAGATCAAGGAAGAACCAAAAATATACATATACAGATTTTATTGACAATTTCACTTGCTTGAAAGACTTCTTGGCTGGGCCAGCATATAGGACAAAATAATTTGCAAATGAGACAGATGTCTTTACCCTATATTCTTTTGTTTGGGAGCAAAGCTTGTTTAGAGACCCACAGCATCATCCCAAGTACAAATCTCTTGCCCTCCCAGCATGGCTGCCAAAAAGAATGACTCATGTCACCAGCTCCTGTGCGAAGAACCAACACCCAGGAAGGCACTCTTCCCATAAGGTGACACAGCCACACCTCTCAAGGTACTCCTGAGGGCAGAGCAGTAACACTAGGAATTTGTCCTAAGTATCTTACAGTTGAGCAGAGGAGCTTCAAGGTTGCTGAAAGTGTCTCATCAATTTTACTTTTATATGTTTTTTTACTATTTACCTATGTGAGCAAAATATTTAATCCTGTAAAATTGAAACAGTGAAATATACCCATAAAGGCTCAGATATACTCATAAAGTCTGTGTCTGCCATATACAACCTTACTTCAAATCTTTGGTCCTCGAACTTACCTGATTATTCTGATTATAAATGCTATACTGTACATTTGCATTTATATAAAACTCTACTTTTTTTCCTATATTGTGGTTTCACATGAGATTTTTCTTTTCATTTTTCTTTCTTTGTTTTTGAGACAAGGTCTAGGCTCTGTTGCCCAGGCTGGCACTATCATAACATTGCAGACTTGACCTCTTGGACTAAAGTGATCTACCTCAACCTCCCAAGTAGCTGGGACCACAGACTTGTGCTACCACGCCTGGCTAATTTCTAAAATTTTTTGCAGAGATGGGGGTCTTGCCATGTTGCCCAGGCTGGTCTCGAACTGCTGGGCTCAAGCAATCCTTCCACCTTGGCCTCCCCAAATGTTAAGATTACAGACATGAGCTACTGTACCTGGCCAATTTTTTTTTCCAGCTGTTTAAGAAAACTGTGAAATCATTAGGAAAAAGCAAATAGAGCATCAATGACTAATTGCTCAAAAATGCTCTGTGCCTGTTGGGATGCTATGTCCAGGGTCTCTATTTCCATCTCATCACACCATCAACCATACATGCCCTTAAGTCTTTTTAAACCTTATATTCTGGGGCCGGGCACAGTGGCTCAGGCCTGTAATCCCGGCACTTTGGGAGGCCGAGACGCATGGATCACCTAAGGTTGAAAGTTCAAGACCAGCCTGACCAACATGGAGAAACTCTGTCTCTACTAAAAATACAAAACAATTAGCTGGGTATGGTGGTGCATGCCTTTAATCCCAGCTACTCAGGAGGCTAAGGTGGAAGAATCGCTTGAACCCAGGAGGCGGAGGTTGTAGTGAGCTGAGATTGCGCCATTGCACTCCAGCCTGGTGACAGAGCGAGACCCCATCTCAAAAGAAAAAAACAACAACAAAACTCCTTATATTCCTTGGTTATTATGGCTGTAAGGCTAATTATTCCAGAGAAAAGGACATTAAAAAGACACCAATCCAGCTGCTGACCACTTTCCTCAAGGGATCGTCTTGAAGCTATCATGATCATCTTCTGTGACCAGCAAGGACTGTGCCACTAAGACTAATGGCCACCCTGGGTCTTATGTTCTAAAGATTATAAATGATAGGCTAGAAAGGGCAAAGCAAATAACTGTTCTACCCACTAGTAATTCCTTTCAGGATTTTTCCCCCCATGGGTAAATAGCTCTTTTTTCTAATAAAAAGGAAATTGCAGAGATGAAAGAAAAATCAAGTTAAAGAATACTGAACAAATCTAAATAAAAACCCATTTTGTACTACTCAAAGTGATCTACAGATTCAATGTAATCCCTGTCAAAACACCGATGACATTCTTCACAGAAATAGAAAAACCCTAAAATTTGTCTGGAACCACAAAAGACCCTGAATAGCTAAAGTGACCCTGAATAAAAAGAACAAAAGCTATAGGCATCACACTACCTGATTTTATAATTTTCTTTTTTTTAAAGACAGGGTCTCACTCTGTCACCCAGGCTTGAGTGCGGTGACATGACTGTGGCTCACTGAAGTCTTGACCTCCTGGGCCCAAGTGATCCTCCCACCTCAGTCTCCTGAGTAGCTTAGGACTACAGGTGCACACCAGCACACGTGGCTAATTTTTGTAGTGACAGGGTTTTGCCATGTTGCCCAGGCTAGTCTCGAACTCTTGGGCTTGGCTTCCCAAATTGCTGGGATTACAGGTATGAGCCACTACACCCAGCCCACACTACCTGATTTTTAGAATTTTTAACTGCTTATCCTTCATAGAAGCCATTAAGTTAACAGGAACTAGCATAAAGATCATGCAGTCCACTGTGAAAAGCTTGCTCAGAACTTCTAAATGATATTAATTTGCATTCAGAATGTCTAGCCTCCAGGGATCTCACAGAATATGAACTAAAGTTACGTCATCTGTAACAAGGAGGAAAGAATAACACAAAAGTTCTTGTGGGGGCTGAAATTCCATGTAAAGAGTGCTTTCTCTCTTCTAGGTTATCTACTGTGGGGTAACACCTAGGGCAGTATATTATTCATGATTTTTATATTCATTAAGGGAAAAAAGGAACCTGCACATTCAAACTACTCATGTGTAACAACACACATTATTTACCAAGCAACTTAAGCTGGTTAAGTCTAATGGTAGGTGAATTCATTTTAGAAGCAACTGAGGGAATGAATTAAATCTGAATTTTTTCAAATGAAGAGAATGACATAAGAAAATCCCAAAGCCTTGGAGACAGAAAACTCTGATGCATTAGAATTTATAAAGACAAGGACAAATGAAAGTTTTAATTGCACCTGGAACTAATAATAGGCAGTAAGATTCAGTTTGCACCAGTCCCTTACTAGACTGCTTTTAAAAAAATGGATTAAGAGATCAACACCTTCCAGATCCACTGTGGCCATTCACAAGGTTATCTTTTTTGGCAGGAAATTCAAATACTAAATGCAAATATATATTTTTTTTGCCAAAATAAAACATCACTGTTAATAAAAATAGGTGAGAAAATGCTCTTTTCCCTCTTCTCTTTTTTGAGACAGAGTCTCATGTGCTCTGTTGCCCAGGCTGGAGTGTGGTGACACCATCATACCTCACTGCAACCTTGAACTCTTGGGCTCAAGTGATCCTCCCATGTAGGTAGGTGGGACTACAGGCAGGCACATGCCACCAGGCCTGGCTAATTTTTTGTAGAGATGGGGTTTTACCATGTTGTCCAGGCTGGCCTTGAACTCCTGGGCTCAAGCAATCCTCCCACCTTGGCCTCCTAAAGTGTTGGGATTACCCAGGAGCCACTGTGCCCAGCCAAGTTTAATTAAATATGTAAATTAGGGGAAAAGCTCACCACCCCCCTTCTTTTTTGGAAAATCTAGGGAAGGCTCCAGAGCTATCTCAAGTCTGAAGCAGCAATTCTTACAACCTGGGTCTACCCAGCGGGGCCAAAAGACTCTGAACAGTCTAGGTTAATGGCCTCCTCTCAATCAACTTGGCTATCAGAATGATCCTTTGAGAAATCTGTTCCCATTCTCTGGATACTGATGTCTGAAGGCCATAAATGGCAGGCAGGCCCAACTTATTTTAAATAATTTTTCCTTTAGGGTCACATGACTGCAATTTATTAAATGTAATTCAAATAACAGAGTTAGAAAATAGTCATAAAGGAAAATACATGGCAGATCTTGACCAGCAAAATATCAGACAGGTTACAAGTGGAACAGACTTAAGTCTGTGTTCAGGAACCTTCACTCCTCTTAATCAAGCAGACTGCTCGTGGGAGGTTCTCTGATTCCAACTGGAAAATGCTTTGGCAAATACGAGAAATAACTAAACATGGATCAATGAATCCATTTGCCCGACCCCTACCCCCAGGCTTCTTTCCCTTTACTCCCAATTCCTGCCCTCTCATGTGTTCTCAAACACTAAAGGGACTTTGAGTGCCATTTTCTAAGTAAAAATTCTCATGATCTTGACTGCATCCTAATGAAACTCAAGGAGTGATAATTCAGTGAAGAAACTCAACTGTTTTTATGTAATTGTCATCCGAAATACAGGTTGGTAGTATCCTAGGATTTTTAATCCCATGTAAGCATAATCCCGGGAAACTGAATTATGCTTAAATTCTTGAAGGCAAGAAAAATTTCCAAGAAAAACAAAAAGGAAATTTGGTTTCTGAAAAAGCTGATACCCTCTCTAAGCCATGCTGCCCCTTCTGGGGTCAAAATAACTCAGAAGTCAGTAGCCTTGTGGCACTGCAGCCCACAGTAAAGGCAGAGTCCGAAACTATTTCTAACTGTTGTGTTCTTCTCTAGTATTCATGATGTCCCCATCCTAGATTCCTAGCTGTTTATGACCAAGTGAAAGTAAGAAGTAAGCTTACCTAACATCTCTTCTTTTAGTCTTTCATTACGTTCTTCAATTTGCTTAGGCAATCTCTGAGGAAAAGAGGAGAAACAAGGGTTCGTAAAAAAAAAAAATCCTTTGACTTTATTTCGAATTTGAGAAACATGAGAATCCTAATACGGAATTAAGATCAAGTTGAATCTATGTCTATGATCCTATTAAATAAAGAAAAAAAAGAAACCCAAGTATTTGTGTTTGTGGGTGAGCTATTTAAAGACAAAAGTTCTGTTTGGGTCAGGTGCAGTGACTTCTGTAATCCCAGCACTTTTGGAGGTTGAGTTGGGAGGATTGCTCAGCTCAGGAGTTTGAGACCACCTTGGGCAACATGGCGAAACACCATCTCTACAAGAAATACAAAAATCAGCTGGCTGTGGTGGCATGTGTCTGTAGTCACAGCTACTCAGGAGGCTGAGATGGGAGGGTTGGTTGAATCTGGGAGGTTGAGGGTGCAGTGAGCTACAACTGTGCCACTGCTCTCCAGCCTGGGTGACAGAGACCCTGTCTCAAACAACAACAAAAAAGTTTTGTTTGCTCTATTTCCAGTTCTTAATAGAATGCCTACACTAAAGGAGGGCACTGATACAAATTTAATGAATAAATACATAGAGAAAAAGTCTGAAAGGATACATATCAGATGTTTACAGTGTTATAATTAGATGGTGGGATTATGAATGATATTTGTATTTTTAACTTTTATTAATTTGTATTTTCTAAGTTGAAGTCCCTTCTTTATACAATCTAATTTGTTGAGAAAAGGTCATATCAATCTTGGATGTTCTTTTTCTTTTTTTCTTTTAGAGACAGGGGTCTCACTCTGTTGCCCAGGCTGGCCTTGAACTCCTAGGCTCAAGTGATCCTCCTGCCTCAGCCTCCCAAGTGATAGGATTACAGGTGTGAGCCATGTGCCTGGCTGGACGTTCTTCAATAATCATCTAGCTCAGGGTTTCTCAACCCTGGCACCACTGACATGTAGGATGGATAACTCTTTGTTGTGGGGTCTCCCTGTGCATTGTGGGATTTTTAGCAGCATCCCTTATGTATACTCACTAGATTGCAGGACTTTCCCAGTCATGACAATCAGAATGTCTGCAGACACTGCCAAATGTTCCTGAGAACTGCCCCAGTTGAGAACTACTGACAGAGATTAGTCTTTTGTTTGTTTGTTTGTTTTTAAGAGACAAGGTCTTAAGCTGTTGCCCATAATGGAATGCAGTAATGCAATCACAGCTCACTGTAGCCTCCAACTCGTGGGCTCAGTGATCTTCTCTGTCGCCCAGGCTGAAGTGCAGTGGTACGATCTTAGCTCACTGCAACCTCTGCCTTCTGAGTTCAAGCAATTCTCCAGCCTTGGCCTCCCGAGTAGCAAGGATTACAGGTGTGTACCACCACCCCGGCTAATTTTTTATATTTTTAGAAGAGATGGGGTTTTTTTGTGTTTGCCAGGCAGGTCTCAAACTCCTGGTCTCAAGTGATCTCCCCAATGCGACCTCCTGAAGTGCTGGGATTACAGGCATGAGCTGTTGTGCCTGGCCTCCCATATATCTTGATAAGCTCCTCAAAAGCACAGAAATGAAATTTAATTGTGTCTGAAAGGATTATTTAGGATTCACTTAGCAACACAGGGAATAGAAGAAAAAATATTAGAAAAAATTTTAGGTTTTACCATACAAGCTTCTCTTGCTTGATGTATTGATGGATCTTTTTCTAATACAGATTTATAGTCTTCCAGGGCTTCGTCCAGCTTGTCCGTCTTCTCGTACAGTTCCGCTCTCCTCAATATTGCCCTGATATAGCTCGGGTTTAACCGAATTGCTGTAAGAAGAGAAGAAATAATTTTTATCACAAAGAAAAAGGGCCTACATATCTTTGGCTATATCAAATTCCTTCATCAATCATCCTCCAAGGGTACAAAAAGAAGAGTCATTTATCAAAGTGGATACCTGACACTGGAAAACTTTTTCTGTAAAGAGCAAGACAATAAAGATTGTAGGCTTTGCAGGCCAGACAGACCATCTGTGTTGCAATTCCTCAATGATGCTATTGTAGCATGAGAGCAGGCATAGAAAATATGTAAACAAACAAGAGTGGCTGTGTTCCAATAAACTATTTATGGACACTAAAATTTGAGTTCACATAATTTTCACATTATCATGAAATATTTTTCTTTTGCTTTCCAATGATTTAAAACTGTAAAAATAATTCTTAGGTTTTAGGCTATCAAAAACAGGTGGCAGGCTGGAATGGCTTGTGGCTGTGTTTGCCATATACTGGTTTATACCCCAAGTCCTGGTTTTTGCCCACTTGTCATTTATAAAGGCCAGAACAGGCCAGAACACAGAGTTCAAGACCACAGTGAAAGAGTGAGAGAGAATCTGAAGATACAAATTAAAGAGTTAAGGGAAACCAGTCTGGTGGCAGACTTCACCATTCTTTTTTTTCTAGCTCTTGAATACTAAGATTACGTTTCTAGTTAAATCCTCACTGTTTCTTCAACCCTCAAACTATTGCTCCAGCACTATGAGGTGGTTCATGCATAAAGTCCTTTCCTTTATCCAACATCAGTTGCCCTTGAAATAATCCTTTGCTATGTTTTGGTTCACCATACTGCATTTCCTCTAATTTCTTCCGAGTTGTTTCTTTTTCTATTAGAAAGCAGCTGGCCAGGTGTGGTGGCTTATGTCTGTAATCCCAGTACTTTGGGAAGCCAAGGCAGGAAGATGACTTGAGGTCAGGACTTTGAGACGGCCAGTCTAGCCAACATGGCGAAACCCCATCTCTACTAAAAATACAAATATTAGCTGGGCGTGGCAGTGTGAGCCTGTAATCCCAGCTTTTCAGGTGACTTACACATCAGAATCACTTGAACCCAGGAGGTGGAGGTTGTGATGAGTGGAGATTGCATCACTGCACTCCAGCCTGGGCAACAGAGCGATAAAACGGTCTCCAAAAAAAAAAAAAAAAAAGCAATGTCTTGGCTCTAGAACTTTTTAATTTTCTCATAATCTAGCCTTCATTTTTAAATTCATGCTTTATGTGAACATTTATTTAATACTTTATATATATATCCAACGTAGTATATCTCTGGGCTATAGTGGTAAACAAGACACAGTCCTTGTTCTCATGAAGCCTTATGCTATTCTAGTAGGAAAAAGTAGACAGGTATATAATTTAAGATAGTCATAGTACTACAGTGAAAAATAAAACAAGGTCATGTAAATGCAAGTGAAGTGAGAAATGAGGTAACTTCAGAAAGTGGCCTCAGAATATGAAGAGGGACTATGTGAGAGAGATCAGCCTTGTGAAAGGCTAAGGAGGAGTGTGCCAGAAGAGGGACCAACAAGAATAACTCTGGCATGTTAGTGACTAGGCTGGGACCAGAGGTGGAAATGGAGGGCCATGCAGGGCCTTCGTGGCCAGGGAAAGGAGTTTGGACTTTTTCCTGAGTGTGATGAGAAGCCACTGCAAAGTTTTCAAGCAAGCTTCAGACATACTCTGATTTACATTTTTGAAGGATTGCTTTGGCTGTAGTGTGGGGGTGGGTGAGGCAAGACTGAAAGCTGTGAGATCAGTTGGAAAGCCAGTGTAGTGGCTATCCAGATGAGGGAAGATGTTGGCTTGGTCTAAGCTGGAAGTAGTAGTGATGGAAAAATAGCAGCCAGATTAGATTAAGTAGGTCTTTAAATTTGAGCCCACAGAACTTGCTAATTAATTAATTAGCCATGTAGCATAAAAGAACAATCAGGGATGACTCCAAAGGTTAAACTTAAGCAAGGGAATGGATGGTAATACCATTTATTAGAATGGAAAAAACTAACTCCAAGTTGTGTGTGTGTATGGGGGCTGGGCATGTTAAATATGAGGTGCCTTCCAAAATGAAAGAACAACTTTGCACTGGGATACAGGACTCTAGAATACAGGGCAGAAGTACAAGTTGAAGACAGAAACTCTGCCATACAGATGGCATATATTTTAAAATTGATTAGTTTTGGCTTTTATCTTCATGAAAATACTCCTTTTGTTTCCCTTAATTGCATTTTTGTTACTCTAATTTCTTTCTTTTTTTTTGTTTTTTTTTTTGAGACCAAGTTTCACTCTGTCACCCGGGCTGGAGTGCAATGGCGCAATTTCAGCTCACTGCAACCTCTGCCTGTCGGGTTCAAGCGATTCTCCTGCCTCAGCCTCCCAAGTAGCTGGACTATAGGCATGTGCTACCATGCGTGGCTAATTTTTGTATTTTTTGTAGAGATGGGGTTTCAGCATGTTTCCCAGGCTGGTCCTGAACTCCTGGGCTCAAGTGATTCTCCTGCTGCAGTCTTTCAAAGTGCTGAAAGTGCAGGCACGAGCCAGCATGCCTGGACTTTACTACCTTTTTTTTTTTTTTTTTTTTAGACAGACTCTCCCTCTGTTACCCAGGCTGGAGTGCAGTAGCACAATCTTGGCTCACTGCAACCTCTGCCTCATGAGTTCAAGTGATTCTCCTGCCTCAGCCTCCCGAGTAGCTGGGATTACAGGTGCATGCCACCATGCCCAGCTAATTTTTGTATTTTTAGTAGAGACAGGGTTTCATCATGTTGGCCAGACTGATCTCAAACTTCTGACCTCAGGTGATCCGCCCACCTCGGCCTCCCAAAATGCTAGGATTATAAGCATGAGCCACAGCACCCAGACTACTACATCTTTTAAAAAACGGAAACCTCTAACTTTTATTTTAAGCAAGATACCACAATTTTCCAACTAGTGGATAGCTTCTAATTATGCAGATATGTGTTGAAGAGACAGAAGTTTCCCCATAATTATTATTATTATTATTATTTTTGAGACCGAGTCTCATGCTATCACCCAGGCTGGAGCACAGTGGCTCAATTTTGGCTCCCTGCAGCCTCAACCTCCCCAGGTTTGGGTGATCCTTCTACCTCAGCCTCCTGAGTAGCTGGGACCACAGGCTTGTGTTACCATACCTGACTAATTTTTGTTATTTCTTGTAGAGACAAGATCTTGCCATGTTGCCTAGGCTGGTCTCGAACTCCTGGGCTCAAGCCGTCTGCCCGCCTCAGCCTCCCAAAGTGCTGGGATTACAGGCATGAGCCATTGTGCCTGGCCCCACTATTACTTTATATAATCCTCTAAAACCAGCATATCACTCTAACGTGATTTTCCTTCTCAATATACATAAAGACAATGGGCCAGGTGTGGTGGCTCTGCCTGTAATCTCTCAGCACTGTGAGAGGCTGAGGCAGGAGGATCGCTTGAGCCCAGAAGTATGAGACCACCATGGTCAACATAGGGAGACCCCCTTTTTTTTAGACAAAATAAAAAAAAGTAGCTGGGCATGGTGGCGTGCACCTGTAGTCCCAGCCACTTAGGAGACTGAGGTGAGAATGAACTTAAACTTTATGCCAAGGATGAAAACCCTGGAGCTCCAATATGACCTCAGAAATAAGCTAAGTTCTTTGCCAAGGCTTATGAATTGAGAGAGAAGACTGAGAAGTGGGGCGGGGGTGTGGGGGGAGGGAGGGGGGAAGGAGGGAGGGAGGGAGAGAGGGAGGAGGGAGGGAGAGAGGGAGGAGGGAGGGAGAGAGGGGGGAAGAGAGAGAGAGAGAGAGAGTGTGTGTGTGTGTGTGTGTGTGTGTGTGTGTGTGTGTGTGTGTGTGGTGGGGGTTGTTGGGGGCTCTCAATACAAACAAACCATACAGATGTAAACGTAATTTGCCCATGAATACAATGCATATATCCATAATGACCATGTCTAACCACATAAATTAGTTTAAGCAAGTCCAAAAACAAATCCGGAAAACACTTTGGTTGGAAAACACTTTCTTCTCGTTTCTCTCATTTTCTAGGCAAGGCTCCTACACTTTGGGCTGCAGCTGTAAGTAAACTGTTTCATATGGAAATGAACTATTTCTTACAATATACCATGCTAATCATGCTTACAAGGCATTTTTTTCACCATCTGGTTACAGAGAAAGCAGCTCTGAAAACCAGCAGTTTGTTCCTAATTTAAACTTCTCAAACCCACACATCCTCACATAAAGGAAATAGGTTAAATAACTTCTTTCACAGAACAGTACATTCAGAATTAGTTCCAGTCCAACTTGGTAACAGATCAGAAGTGGTTTTCTATATTATAATATAGAAACAGTTTCATTCAGATACTATAAGGAAATACCAAATATAAAGAAGAGAAAGCCAGTAGAGAGGGCACCAAATTAATTAGAGAAAAAAATAGAAGTGTTAGAGGCATTTGAATCAGAGTAGCTCCATCTTGAATAGGTTCTGGGTAAAATAAGGCTGAGACCCACTGGGCTGCATTCCCAGGAGGTTAAGGCATTCTAAGTCACAGGATGAGACAGCAGGTTGGCACACGATACAGGTCGCAAAGACCCTGCTGATAGAACAGGATGCAGTAAAGAGGCTGGTGAAAACCCACCCAAACCAAGATGGCAATGGAAGTGACCTCTGGTCACCCTAACGGCTCACTATATGCTAATTATAATGCATTAACATGCTAAAAGACATTCCTACCAGCGCCATGACGGTTTACAAATGCCATAGCAACATTCAGAAGTTACCACCTAAAAAGGGGAGGGGGCCTCAGTTCTGGGAAATCTCTGCCCCTTTCCTGAAAATCTCATGAATAATCTGCCCCTTGTTTAACACATAATCAAGAAATAACTATAGGTTTACATAATTGAGCAGCCCACACTGCTGCTCTGCCTATGGAGTAGACAATCTTTTGTTTATTTCTCTAATAAACTTGCTTTTTCACTTTATGGACTTGCCCTGAATTATTTCTTGTGAGAGGTCCAAGAACCCTCTCTTGGATCTGGATCAGGACCCCTTTCTGGTAACAGCAGGGGAATACATGCTTAGTGTGAGAGGGGATCTAGAGAACATAAAAGGTTCTCTTCAACTCTGTAATTCTCCCAGAAACTATTATCCAAAGAAGAAAAACTGAAAAAATATAAACAAAAACAGTGATTTGCTAGAAAAACTTCTGAGACTGAGATGCAAGAAAAAGTGATTATGTATTCTCCACATGAAGTTGGTTAGAAAGGCAAGACACCTGACTGGCCTACCAGGCAATTTTTGAAAACAAAAACGAAAACAAACCACAATACAACTGTAGTGATCCCATGTCTGAGGTATCTCTATAAAAGTTGGTGGGATGACAAGACCTTAATAGAACTTAGATATCATATAGCAAAGGCTTGATCCATTGTGTAGAATCTGAAAGGGTAAAAAAATGTTGGGAAGTAGGCTGGAAGAATTATGACACCTGAAAAGACTATCAATTCACTAACAGAAATTGTCCCTCATCACAGTTGTCCCCCTTCTCAAAATACACAGATCCAAATGCTCTAATGGCAGCTACGATCTTCAATTTGAATCTCAACAGAAAGTAATTAGGGACTACAGCAAGTAAATTCTATTCCATGAGTTCTGTTACCAAGACAGCACTGAATTTTTCTTTTCTTTTGGAGACAGGGTCACTCTGTCACACAGGCTGGAGTACAGTAGCACAATCATGGCTCACCACAGCCTCAACCTCCCGGGCTCAGGTGATCCATCTCAGCCTCCTGAGTAGCTGGGACTACAGGTGCATGCCACCATACCTGCCTAACTTTTGTATTTTTGGTAGAGACAGGGTTTCGCCACATTGCCCAGGCTGGAGGACTGAATTTTTCTTCACATATATACCAGTATAGGAGAAACTGATTGAATTATCCATTCAAAAGCACAGTTATTCTAAGATGACTATTAAATATTATCTCTGAAAAGACAGAATTATAAAGCCACCTCTTGAAAGGCCCCAGAGGAAGGGTACACACGTACAATGCACACCGGACCCAAAGCCCCTCTGTCTGACATAATGCTCCTGTATGTTAACATGTAGTGAGATGAACAAGGCTGTACCTTTGCTGCAGTCATTGATGGCCATTTCTTTCTTGTCCTAAAAGGAAAAACAGTATTAATATGTGTTGCCCTAGTTTTATCTTAATGGCCCAAAGGCTCAATGACATTATCTGATCACTAACAACTGCTTATGAGATACAGAATGCTTTTCAAAGAAATTACATGAAAACCTGAGTGTTACTTCCAAGACAAAATTCAAAATTAACATGGGGATGGCTCTGATCTGAAAGCCTGGTGGTAACACATTATTCAAGTTTCTTCTTTCTGAAAGTGTCTTTAAAGATTGTTCTAAATGACCTGTTAAATTTGCAAGACACTTTACATTACAAAGCTGACATTGAGAAACTCTGTGACCTAAAACAGGGCAAATGACTGACATCTGAATAACTGAATTACCCTCCTCTCTCATACCCCAAAGCAGTATCTTTCAGAAAGTATACAGATGCTCCATCTACAGACACACAGTGTGGCTTGGCATGTAGTCTCAGATATAAACCTTAATTCATCTACTGATCAAACAAAAATACAAAACAGTTAATCAAACAAAATATCTGACTAATTGAACTTTCTGCATCTAGAAGCATGGCATAGCGGAAAGAACACTGGATGTCCAAGAACTAAATTCTGGTCCTGGCTCTGACAATAACCTGCTCTTCAACACTGGTCATGCTACTTTCCTTCTCTAGGCCTCAGTTTGTGTCATCTAAAATAGGTGCAGGCTGAGCTGGATGTTATATAAGATGCCTTGCAGCTCTAAAATGTCCATTTTCCTGAAATTAGAAATTTTTATATTACAGAAATAAGTTATTTCAAATAAGTGTTCAATATTCTCACAATGCCTACTGTAGCAAATACTAAATATTTTGCAGAATATTTCAGAGCAATGTCAACTAAATTGTTTCAGGATTCAATCAAAAGCAATTTCAGGGCCAGGTGCGGCGGCTCATGCCTAGCATTTCAGGGGACCGAGGTGGGTGGATCACTAGAGGTCAGGAGTTCGAGATCAGCCTGGCCAACACGGTGAAACCCTGTCTCTACTAAGAATACAAAAATTAGCTGGGTGTGGTGGTGGGTGCCTGTAAGCCCACCTACTTGGGAGGCTGAGGAAGGAGAACCACTTGCAACAAGGAGATGGAGATTGCAGTGAGCCGAGATCATGCCACTGCACTTAAGCTAGGACAACAGAACAAGACTCTGTCTCAGAAAAAAAAAAAGTTACAGGATGGGAAGTGATGACTTAATGAGTGTGGGGTGTCCTTTTAGGATGACGGAAAAGTTCTGGAACTAGATAGTGGTGTTGGGTATATAACACTGTGAAGGTATTTTAATCCACTGAATTGTATACAGACACACACTGCATAATGACGTCTCAGTCAATGATAGACTACGTATAAAACAGCAGTCCCACAGGAGTATAATGGCGATGAAAAATTCCTATCACATAATGACATAGCAACCGTCGTAACATCATGGTGTAACTTACTATTCAGGTGTTTGTGTGATGCTGGGGTAAACAAATCTACCACACTGCAAGTTACGTGCAAGTATAACATAGGCTGGACGCAGTGGCTCACGCCTGTAATCCCAGCACTTTGGGTGGACCACCTGAGGTCAGGAGTTCAAGATCAGCCTGGCCAACATGGTGAAAGCCCGTCTCTACTAAAACTACAAAAATTAGCCGGGCATGGTGGTGCATGCCTGTAGTCCCAGCTACTCAGGAGGCTGAGGCACGAGAATCACTTGGACCCAGGAGGCAGAAAGACTGCAGTGAACCAAGATCATGCCACTGCACTCCAGTCTGGGCGACAGCATGAGACTCCATCTCAAAAAAAAAAAAGAAAGCATAACACATACATACTTGATAATAAATGGCTATTACTGGTTTATGTATTTACTATACAGTATTTTTTATTATGTTAGAGTGCACTCCTTCTACTAAAAAAAAGTTAACTGTCAAAACAGCCTCAGGCAGGTCCTATAGAAAGCATTCTAGAAGAGGGCGTTGTTATAATAGGAGATGACAGGTTGAGTCACCCTTGAAGACCTTCCAGCGGCACTAGATGTGGAGGTGGAAGACAGTGATACTGCTGCTCCTGACCCTGTGTAGTCCTAGGCTACTGTGTGTATCTGCATCTCGGTTTTCAACAAAAAAATTTTTAAAGTAAAACAAAAAACTTACTTTTATTTATTTTTTTGAGATGGAGTTTCACTCTTTGTTGCCCAGGATGGAGTGCGGTGGCGTGATCTCGGCTCACCGCAACCTCTGCTTCCCGGGTTCAAGCAATTCTCCTGTCTCAGCCTCCCAAGTAGCTGGGATTACAAGTGCCTGCCACCATGCCCGGCTAATTTTTGTATTTTTAGTAGAGATGGGGTTTGACCATGTTGGCCAGGCTGGTCTCCAACTCCCGACCTCAGGTGATTCACCCGCTTTGGCCTCCCAAAGTGCTGGGATTACAGGCATGAGTCACTAAGCCTGGCCCAAATCCAACTATCTAACTTTAGTACCATTATGGTATAAAATAAATATATTTGTACTCTTACCTATTCTACATTCAGTTTGTTATACTAAAGGTTCTCAATCCTTTGGAAATACACAATGCTTTTAAAAGCTCCCTGACACCCATTTTGCATTTAAGGGTACTTTTTTTTTTTTTTTGAAATGGAGCATCGCTCTTGTTGCCCTGGCTGGAGTGCAATGGCACGATCTTGGCTCACCGAAACCTCTGCCTCCCGGGTTCAAGTGATTGTCCTGCCTCAGCTTCCTGAGTAGCTGGGATTATAGGCCACCATGCCTGGCTAATTTTGTTTAGTAGAGATAGGTTTCTCCATGTTGGTCAGGCTGGTCTCGAACTCCTGACCTCAGGTGATCTACCAGCCTCAGCCTCCCAAAGTGCTGGGATTAGAGGTGCGAGCCACCGCACCTGGCCTTAAGGGTACCTTTTATCCCAACGGTTGGACATTTCTCCCAGTGTCCATACTTGGAACAGAAAAATCAGAATCCTGGAATAACCATTTTTATAGATGCTTTAAAGCCCAGAGTTTTCACCAGTGTTTCCCTGTGCCTTTGCATATTTATATAGAATCCCAGTGGCCTAAAACAAGCATCTAGTTCTATTCTAGGATATGTACTACTTGGCTCATTGCTTCATTAACCTGCCCTAGTTTAGCAAAAAATCTGCCACCCCTACTTTCATGAAAGTATTCACTCAGCTACTTTAATGGGGAATGTTAACAGTAATCTGACTCAAGTTTTTCAAAATATTTTCTAAACTCCCTGTGCCTTTACATCAGGGAAATATATGGGCAGGAAAAGGGAGGCAGCAATCTCTATGCTAGTTTTTGGAGAAACTATGGTGTGAAAAGACTGCAAGTCCATGTGCTTTTTAAAAAGAAAATGTCAAAGATTCATACCTGCTTCATCCTTGCTGCAGCTCTATTTGAAAATAGAATCGACCTGTCCTTTTGGAAGCAGGATGGGCATATTTCGAGGGCTCGACTATAAGAACTTTCAGCTTCTACATAATCTGAGGATGATAAGATAAAGAATGAGTGGTCATTATGATTTTATTCCTGTTACTACCATATTCCACAGGATCTCAGAAGAAGTTTTTCATTCATAGGATGAAGGTTTCAAGTTAAAAGATGGTCACAGTCTATTAAGTTTTGGGCAGTAAAAATAATTTCCTCCTTTCTTCTCTCTTTAAAGGAACAGTGTTTGCTTGTGCCAATCTCACAGGCTGTGCTTGGTAAACTGACAGCTGAACATGCTGTCAGTGACAAGCCCTCAATACTCAGGAGTCCTGGCATTCCCTAAATGTTCAGTTTTCATTTGGCTGGGCAATTGAGAAAGGAGGTTTCAAAGGAGGTTAGAGAACTGGATAGATGAAGGAGATTAAACTCTGGGATCCATGGCCTGAGATAAAGAAAAAATTATACATATTTGTTTTCATTAAAACTACTGTCCTTTCATACAGTCAACCTGGCTAAAACCGCATCCATGAAATGTTTGAAGAGACATTTGATAGAGCCAAAAGCAACAATATAAAAAGCAATATTTGCATCAAGACCTTAAAAGAGAAAATGGTGATAAATTTATATATTCATTGTTACATGCATAATTATGGTCAGGATAGTAACAGAAAATTGCCTATATACTCCTTTCTCAGGTTTGAAATATTTAATATTAATATACAAAAAATATGCTTTCAAAATTAGAAGCACTTGTTCTATTAGAAAAAAATATATTAATGATTACTAAACCAGGATATAAGAAAAAAAATTTAAAATCTGAAATCAGGTAATTAGGGCAACTTTTGGAAAACAAAAAAACAAACAAAAAAACCCTGAAAATAACTAAGGGAAAATGTTAACACTCCTAGATTTCTGAAGCATATACACTTTAACATGTGACAGAAGACTTAAATTATCAGAATGAACCCCACCAACTTATTTCTAAGCAAATGTAGGAATTGCAGAAGGACATGAAGAATATCTCTCTACTTAAGGCATCCAAAGAAAATGGCACATGAAAGAGCAACCCTTCTGAAGCAGTTTGGAGAATTTAAAAAAAGAAAAGAAGGCCGGGGACAGTGGCTCATATCTGTAATCCCAGAACTTTGGGAGGTTGAGGCAGGTGGATCATAAAGTCAGGAGATTGAGACCATCCTGGCCAACATGGTGAAACCCCATCTCTACTAAAAATACAAAAATAAGCTGGGCATGGTGGCCCATGCCTGTAATCCCAGCTATTCAGGAGGCTGAGGCAGGAGAATCACCTGAACCAGGGAGTTGGAGGTGGCAGTGAGCTGAGAATGGCCACCGCATTCCAGCCTGGTGACTGAGCGAGACTCGGCTTCAAAAAAAAAAAAAAAAAAGAAACAGCAACCAAAGGACAGGCAACCCTAGGCCATACCAGAGCAGTCAGGCCTGCTTTTACAGTACCACAGCAAGCGAGGAGTGGGGACCGTGGTTTTCACAGCAACACAGCACATAGCCTTTTGACATTCCAGGTTAGTATTTTCCAAAGCAAGAGCTAAAGAGTTTTACCCTTGATTCTAGATAAACAGACAGTGAATTAAGAAAGACTATGCATGTGCCAAGAGACAAATGGTAACTTGTCACCATCGGATGAATAATTTGGCCTAGTAAAAAACCCAAAATGCCAAGGTACTGGGAAGCAACACTGTATTGTGAAGTCTGGTTTTGCTAGTTGTTTCCAAACGTTCTTTGGGGTTTCTTCACAGACTCTATGACAGGATGACGTGTCAAGACGACCAGATTATCAGTGCTGAAAGTTATCTTACCTCCTTTCTTAAACTGTTCATTTCCCTCCTCCTTTAGTCTAGTGCTCTCTTCTCTTCTTTTCTGAAAGAGATCGGACAATTATACAATTTCTCACAATATTATTGTAAGTGAACAAAAAGGTCAGCTTTCTTTACACTCAAGTCCATTTAAAAGGCAATAGTCTGACTTTTAAGAACTGGATCAGTTTCACCTAAACCTTGCACAGTGACAGAGAAAAAACACACGACCATTGGGCTAATTATCAATTGCATTCTTGATGTTTAAAACAAAGAACAGTTTTCTTGGCATGTCCTTTGCTTTCTATGTTTCTTCTATCTTTTGCATGGAATGATAATTCTAGTATCACTTAATATCTACTTACTCAGAAATGAAACTAAATAACATACCCACTGGTGTGCGTACCAGTGTAAATTCAAATTTTAGCTTCTACTACTTACTAGTTATGTGACTTTGGACAAGTTTCAGAATCTTCCTGAGCCTCAGTCTCTTCATTTCAAAAATGAAGCTTTAATAGTTTTATGGACTACTGTTTAATGGATTAATATAATAATATATGTAAAGCTGCCCATACAGTGACTAGTAAATAAGGGCTCAATAAATAAGCTATTATTTTCTGTGAAATAAGTACTTTAATCCTTATAGCTATAAGAACCCTTCATGGTTTGTGTCACGAAGGAGACATAGTATGCTGGGAGAGCACATTCGTGGGGACAAACCATGTCTGCAGGGTCAGGCCAGTATACCATTAGCAGGTTAACACATGAAAATGTGAAGAAACCTAAATAAATAAGTCTTTCTTTTCTTAGCTTCTTCAAACAACTCAGAAACTTGCACAGATGGTCAAAAACTCACCAAACACAAGGGATGAGAGAATGTTATTCTGCAAAGCAAAGCAGACACGTGCTGACTGTGTGCACTTTCTTCTGGAACATCTTAACAATATTAATTGGCACAAGCCAGACTAGCAGAACAATCTGTCTGCCTGACACCTTTTCACAGTGTTTTAAAACAAAAACAACAGAAACCCCCAAAACAGAGAACACCCCAAAGTTCCTTTCTTTCTTTTTTTTGGGGGGGAGGGGGGCTTTCTTCCTTCTTGAAGCTTCTGATTAAGTAATTTCAAAGGGAGTAAATAAATTAGCAGGGAATTTCACACACAGGAGAAGCCGGGAATCTAAACAATTGGTCCTTTTAACATTAGAAACTGATATGGTCTGTGTCCCTACCCAACTATCCCCATGGGTCAAGGGAGGGACCTGGTGAGAGGTGACTGAATCATGGGGGCAGTTCCCCCATGCTGTTCTCATGACGGTGAGTTCACTCTCACCAGAGCTGATGGTTTTCAAAAGTGCCACACTTTAAAACAATGGGCTTCCCCTTCCACCTTCTGCCATGATTGTAAGTTTCCTGAGGCCTCTGGAGCCATGTGGAACTGTGAGTCAATTAAACCTCTTTTGTTTAGAAATCACCCAGTCTCAGGCAATTCTTTTTGTTTTTTTTTTTGAGACAGACAGAGTCTTGCTCTTGTTGCCCAGGCTGAAGTGCAATGGTGTGATCTTGGCTCACTGCAACCTCCGCCTCCCAGGTTCAAGCAATTCTCCTGCCTCAGCCTCCTGAATAGCTGGGATTACAGGCATGTGCCACCATGCCCAGCCAATATTTGTATTTTTAGTAGAGACGGAGTTTCTCCATGTTGGACAGGTTGGTCTCGAACTCTCGACCTCAGGTGATCTGCCCACCCTGGACTCCTAAGGTGCTGGAATTACAGGTGTGAGTCATCACGCCTGGCCACAGGCAATTCTTAACAGCAGTGTGAAAATGGACTAATACAGAAACCAAAGTAAAAATATATTCTTTCTCTGGAAAAGAGTTGTCAATATTCTATTGATGAGACCAGGGTATTTCCCAAATGTCTTATTATTACACTGTGGATTAAACAGAGCACTTAATTTTTTTTTTTTAGAATCTCAGTAAAGAACTAAAAGGTAAGTACTATGTGCCAGACACATAGCAGGTACAAGTAACAATTCATTTTAAGATATAACATATCTGAGGGAATAGCTATTCTAAAGGAATTCAGAAAAAATAAAATAAAAGAATATGGCCATATTTACCTAGTACTACCCATAAGAAAGATGCTTGGATTGTAATGATCTCTGCTGTATTGATTATGGTTACTGGATGCAAGCAAAAGACTACCTTCAGAAAAATATTTTAGGGGGCAGGTTTACTGGAAAGATATCAGTGCTCACAGAATCAATGGGAGGCTTAAGGGACAGTCTTAGAAAGCAGGTAGAACTCGGCTGGGTGCAGTGGCTCATGCCTGTAATCCCAGCACTTTGGGAGGCTGAGGCGGGCAGATCATGAAGTCAAGAGATCAAGACCATCCTGGCTAACACGGTGAAACACCATCTCTACTAAGAATACACACAAAATTAGCTGGGTGTGCTGGCGTGTGCCTGTAGTCCCAGCTACTCGGGAGGCTGAGGCAGGAAATTGCTTGAACCCAGGAGGCAGAGGTTGCAGTGAGCCGAGATCGTGCCACTGCACTCCAGCCTGGCGACAGAGCAAGATTCCGTCTCAAGAAAAGAAAAAAGCAAGCAAGCAGGTAGAACTCAAGGACAATCTGTTAAGAAGAATGCTTGAGTGTCTTTCAGTGAAAGAATTGCCAGGACAGGGCTGCAATGATAGCAAATCAACTCCAACCATTCCATTATCTTTGCTTCATTCAATCTAGATTCAAGGTCTTGGTCAGAAGCATCTAATATACCAAGCACAGATCACAAGCCTTGGTTGTCAGAGGATGAACTGAGAGACATGGGGTACTGCCACGCAACAAGATTATAACACAAGAGAATTCCTTCAAATAGGAAGGGGTGTTGGAAACCAAGACAACATAACAAATTCAGTTAACAGTTGTTTTAAAAACACATTATTTAGAGAGGGGTTAACTCATCAAGTTACTAAAGTTTAATGCCCATCCTTTAAGAATTTCAATTTCTTTAGCATTAACTGTAAATCTCAAGCTACTCTCTGATCTATAATCTTCTCTTCAGAGCCAAGTCATTAGGAATGTTCTGTGAACACAGATGAATCACTCAGACTGCCAGATCGGGCTCTTGTAAAGTAAGCGTGTGTGTGTGTGTGTGTGTGTGTGTGTGTGTTCGTGTTTGAAGAGACCATTCTTTGGTAAATTTATAACATCAAGTTCCCAATGGGCAAAGTCAACACTCAAGTATCCAGAAAGGAACTGGTGATAAGGGCCAGCCTGAGTAGCCAGCTCGAGAAATACTTTATTTTCAGAGACAGGGTCTCCTTCTGTTGCCCAGGCTGGAGTGCAGTGGCACCATAAGAGTTTACTGTAACCTTGAACTCCTCAGCTCAAGCGATCCTTCTGAGTAGCTGGGACTATAAGCACCACCATTCCCAAGTAATCTTTTTCTATTTTTAGTAGAGATAGGGTCTTACTGTATTGGCCAGGCTAGTCTTAAACTCCTGGGCTCAAGCAATCTTCTCACCTCAGCCTCCCAGTGTGTTGGGATTACAGGTGTGAGCCAGTGTGCCCAGCACTCATCTTGCCTTTGTAACTTGAAGGACTGAAAGTTGAACTAGCAAAGCAAAAGGCTCTAGAATGTAATTCTGAGGTTAATTATTCCTTTTTTTTTTTTTTTTTTTTTTGAGACAGAGTCTCACTCCATCACCCAGTCTGGGGTGCAGTGGTGTGATCTTGGCTCATTGCAACCTCTGCCTCTGAGGTTCAAGCGATTCTCATGCCTCAACTTCCTGAGTAGCATGTGCCACCACACCCGGCTAATTTTTTGTATTTTTAGTAGAGATGGGGTTTCCCTATGTTGGTCAGGCTGGTCTTAAACTCCAGGCCTCAAGTGATCCGCCTGCCTCAGCCTCCCAAAGTTCTGGGATTACAGGTATGAGCTGAGGCCAATTATTCTAAGTAAGGCATTCCATTGTTTGAACTGATAAATCACAACCCAGTGGCCCACTGAGTAGTAAACACTGAAAAAGAGCTGCCACTTCCTTCTCCACATATTGTGCAAATTAAAGAGTAATGCAATTATCAGTATCATTCTGAACATCTCCTTGGAAACAGCTAAAAATAGCACATTGAGGAGAAAATTGAACTATTTCCCAGCTGTGCCAAGACAGTATTGATGATCCCAGTACAAAGACTGGAATTTTTTTCTGCTTAATATATTCTTTCTCCAAAGGATGACAGGCATATAGTACAATATTACTGGAATCCAAGGATAGATATGATAGTGTATAGGTCTTCCTTAGCGTGCTAAGTGCCAGAAGCATTCACACATACATGAGCTGGCAGTGCTGATATTCTGCAGCACTATCAGGGGAAAATCTTTCCAGGTTCTGTTCTATGAGCAGAAGCTTCTAATATGGTTAGAGCCCTCACACACCTCCACAATGCCTTTTAACACATTCCAGAGAGGCCTCACAGGGAAACATCCGATCTTGAATTTTACTTCCATAAAAATGGAAACCAACAAATTTTATAGGACTCTTTACTCAGTATTCTTCTCCATCACTGAAAACTTAGGGGAAATAGTGACATTATCCTGCACCGTAAATCATCATAGGAACTGCCAAGGAAAGCCCCAAACAGACAATGCTCTCAATGAATGGAGTTTATTTGAACAGTTACTATCACAACTGTAAACTTCTCAACTGGTATTCGAAATTCATTACAACTATACCAGTACAGTGCTTCACTGCTAAAAATCTGCTGTCACGTACATTAGCTCATTTGTTTTTCAAGACAATTCTGAGAGGTGAGTATGGTGGTCTTGACTCATTTTACAGATGAGAAAAATCAAGATTCAGAAATCTCTTGTTCACATTACACCAAGCTTTTATTCCAACCTACTCAACTTATGCAACACATGTCCTCTCTGCTAGACAGTCTGATCTCACTATTGTCTCTCAAAGCTTACCATGCTTATACTTCATTCCATTTGTTTGCTTATATGTCCCCACCTTGTCCTTCCATGGAATAACTCTTCCATATCCTTCTTCCAACTCCTTAACATCAAATTTTCTGTGGTTTTCAAAGTCTAGTACAAACTGTATCTCCTCCCTGGGGCCACTTTTCACTTCTTTTCCCACATGGTCTTTCTTTGAATGCAGACTGTACATACCGCTTTTAATTTTGTAATTCAATTCTGTCCTACAGATTGTTTAAAATTATAAAAACAATAAAAGCACTGCAAAAAATTTGGAGTGTTACTTAATGCTTAAATGGTTTCATGCGTTGTAGAGTGCTTTTTGACCCTCAGATGTGGGCAGAAGAGGCTCCTGTCAATGCCCTCCTCTGGCTGGCCCTACGCATATCCCATATGGCCCTTTTAAACCATGCTCTGGGTACTGAGTTCTCTAGGATTTCTAGTTCAAGCCTCCCTAGCCTACTTCCAGGGTTAGGGCATTTTACCTGGGTTTATTCTCCCAAGGGTAAACTTACAGGTTTACATAATATTCCAGGTGTAGTATTCTGTACTTTGCCTACCCTAGATCTGTCTGTATCTCAAAGAAGTCCTAGATAAATTTTTACTTATTTATTTAAAGACAAAGTCTCGCTTTGCCACCCAGGCTAAAGAAATCATGGCTCACTGCGGTCTCAACCTCCTAGGCTCAAGTGATCCTCCCACCTCAGCTTCCCCAGTATCTGGGACCACACGTGCACACCACCACACCTGGCTAGGTTTTTTTTTTGGAGAGCTGGGGGTCTCACTATGTTGCCTAGGCTGGTCTTAAACTCCTGGGCTCAAGTGATCCTCCCACCTTAGCCTCCAAGGTGCTGAGATTACAGGTGTGAGCCACCCCACTCGACTGAGTCTTGGATTCTTTTAGTGTGGAACAATGTTTAGAACCAAAGATCTGGGTGTTAGTGTGTTCACTGTTACTAGGGTGTTACTGCTTTTAGGCCCTCTCAGTGAAGAAACCCAGGAAATACATCTTAAACAAAATGAAATCCTTATGAGTCCAAAGAACACATACAAATGAAATCCAAAAACACACGATTCTTCCTCACATTCCTACAAAGTGAAAACTGTGGTTCTCAGAATAGCAACTTTATTAATTTGCTCTATCTTACAATAAATAAGAGTTTCAACACTGCTATATAAATATCATTACCAACAATGAACCTACTATGTAAAGTTCAAGGTTTTCTTGCAGTCAGTCTGTGCCCAAAGTTAATGGAATTATCTTTCCTATATAATCAATTCATTATTGTTGTGCTAATTTGTTTCTGTTTATGGTTAATTTTAAGGCTTAGTTTTTTCCTCATCCTTTCTGATTTAATTCTACTTTTTGAAAATAAAAAAATTATTTACACAGTTCAAAAATAGGTGGAATTTCTGGTGTGCTGAAGTAAGGAGGTTGCCAAATCCTCTTCCCTAAAGCCAACTATAAAACTGGACAGGCTGGGAGCAGTAGCTCGCACCTGTAATCCCAGTACTTTGGGAGGTCGAGGTGGGCAAACTACCTGAGTCAGGAGTTTGGACCATTGTCGGCAATATGGCAAAACCCCGTTTCTAGCAAAAAGCCAAAAATATAAGCCATGTGTGGTGGTGTGCACCTGTGGTTTCAGCTACTCTGGAGGCTGAGGTGGGAAGATCAGCTGAGCCAGGAAGCTGAAGCCATGATTGTGCCACTGCACCACAGCCTAGGCGACACAGTGCGACCTTGTTTCAAAATAAAAAGAATAAGTAAACTTGAAGTTGTATTTTAATAAATTATTCCATCTGAAGAATGAAGAAAAAACTAAAAAGACTGAAGAAAAATAAATAGATCCCTCTTGACACAAATGGAAGAAACAAAAGAAGGGAAGAGAAAAAAGAATGGAACAAATACTTGAAGAGATAAAGGCTAACTTTAAAATTCTGACAAAGATTATACATTTAGCAAAACTACCTCAAGATGAAGGCAAAATAAAGACTTTGACAGATGAACAAAGAGAATTTACTGCTATGAAATCTGCCTCACAAAACATACTAAAGTACTTCAGGCTGGAGGAAATAACAGTAAATGATCACTCAGAACCACAGGAGGAAATGAAGAACATCAGAAATGGTAAGTATACATAAGACTCTAATATTATTTTTTCTCTTCTTCAATTTCTTTAAAAGACAAAAGATTATAAAAAGCAGTAATTATGACACTCAGTGGTTGGGTTTACAACATAGATTGATATGATGTACATGACAATGGTAGTTCAAAGTGGAGGAGAGGACATGGAGCTATGTTAAAGCAAAGCATCTATCAGCTTATCTCACTAAAATTAAGTAGTATTAAACTAAAGTAGGGCTGGGTGTGGTGGCTCCCATCAGTAATCTCAGCACTTTGGGAGGCCAAGGTGGGTAGACCACTTGAGCTCAGGAGTTTGAGAACAGCTTAGGCAACATGGCCAAACCCTGTCTCTACAAAAAATACAAAAATTAGCTGGTCATGGTGGTATGTGCCTGCAGTCCAGCTACTCAGGAGGCTGAGGTGGAAGGATCACTTGAGCCCAAGGAGGTGGAGGCTGCAGTGATCCATGATTGCTCCACTGTATTCCAGCCTGGGCAACAGAATGAGACCCTGTCTCAACAAAAACAAAAACAAAAAAATCCCAAAAAACTACAGAGTAGAAAAGATGCACATTATAATTCCTAAAGCAACCACTAAGAAGTAGCTAAGAAGCAAATATAGTTAATAAAATCCAAAGTATTAAAATGGCATGCAAAAAATTAATACAAAAAAAGGCAGCAAAAAAAGAAGAAAGAACACATATGACTTGTAAAAGACAAATCAAATGGCTAATGTAAATCCAACCATATCAATAAGCAGATTCAATATGAATGCACTAAATAACCCAAATAACAGAGATTAGCACGCTGGATTCAAGAAGATTCAATTATATGCTGACTATAAGATGCATACTTAACATTCAAGACATATACAGGTTGAAAGTGAAAGTATAAAAGAGATACTGTGCAAAGAGCAATCTTAAGAGAAGTAGCTGAAGTTCTATCAGACAAAATAGGCTTTAAGACAAGATATATTACTGGAGACCAAAAAAGGTGATATTTTATAATGGTAAAAAGATCAAATCAGGAAAATGTAACAACTGTAGTGTATACATATCTAACAGCAGAACCACAAAATACATAAAGGAAAAACTGACAGAATTCGGAGGAGAAACAGACAATCCAACATTAGTTGAAGAGTTCAATACCCCAATATCAGAAATTGATTCAACAACTAGAAGTATAATACATATGGAAAAACACACACAAATGTACAGCTTAGTGCACTGTTGCAGAATATATATCCACAAAACTACTATACAAATTAAGTCAGATAGAGAACACTGCCAGAACCTCAGAAACTTCCTGTGTACTCCTTTCTAAATTCTCTCACCCCCATATCCCTAGCCACTCAATTTTTCTTCATAAGGTAACTTGAAGGAGCTGAATAATTGAGGTTGTCGTATTATCTGTAACACTGTGGAATGAATGTATGCCTGCAATCTTGAAAAAAACAAGTATCTAAAAGTGATTTTTAAGAGATCTTCAAAGTTCCGTTCTAGACCTGAAATATTTTATGGTCTATGCTCATTTAATTTGACTTAATAGCTACAGTCAACAGTTCCTCATTGCTTTTATGTGCTAGTCATTTAATCCTTATGATCCCACTTTACGCCAAGTTAAATGATGGAGCTAGGACAGATCTAACATTTCCAAGTTCATGTTTTTAGGAGAGGTGGTGTACACCTATAGTCCCAAGTACCTGAGGGACTGAGGTGGGAGAATCGCTTGAGTCCAGGAGTTGCATGGGCAACGAAGCTAGACCCTGTCTTTTAAACAAAACAAAAGAACAAAGTTCATACTCTTAACCACAAGACCGTACCGTCTTTCACAGATGTGGAAATAATTGTTTGGAGGAAGTAGAACTGAGTAACGCACAGAAACTACTGCAAAAAGGTGAACACAGGCTTACATGTTTCATAGTCCTAAAGAAAAAGTCACTTCTAATTCCCTTGCTGTCAAGAACTAGGGCATTTGAAAAGAGAATGACACTGCTCCAAAACATGGTATTCAGTTCCAGAGCTCTGACCTATAGTCATTTTGAGACCTATGTTAAAAATAAATCTCACTGGGTGTGGTGGATAACACCTATAATCCCAGCACTTCGGGAGGCCAAGGAGGGTGGATTGATTGAGCTCAAGAGTTTGAGACCAGCCTGGGCAACATGGTGAAACCTTGTCTCTACTAGAAACACAAAAATTAGGTTGGGCACAGTGGCTCATGCCTGTAATCCCAGCACTTTGGGAGGCCGAGGCAGGTGGACTGTCTGAGGTCAGGAGTTCAAGACCAGCCTGGCCAACATGGTGAAACCCTGTCTCTACTAAAAATAGAAAAAAAAAAAAAATTAGCTGGGCATGGTGGTAGGTACCTGTTGTTACAGCTTCTTGGGAGGGTGAGGCAGGAGAATGGCTTGAACTCAGGAGGTGGAGCTGAGATGATGCCACTGTGCTCCGGCCTGGGTGACAGAGCAAGAAAACCACACACAAGAAACCCCCCAACCTTCTGGCACTGCTATAGCTACTACTGATCCTGGAACTGCCACAGACATTTGGTTTCATGATTTGGCAAAGTACTGTCCTCTACCACCACAGGGGCCAGAGCTCTGCCTCCAAAGTGTCCTCCCTCCATAGGGCCAAAATTTGAAGATTGGTTATTGTAACTGCCAAAATCACTGTAGCTTCCATCACCTCTGAAATTGCTTCTATCATTACCAAATCCATTAGAGCCACTGCCACCGTATCTACAACTGCTGTTGCCACTAAAGCCACCATGACCAAAGTTTCATCCATGACCAAAGCTGTCATTCCCACCAAAACCAGTCTCACAACCATGACCAAAGTTTGCAGAACCTTGGCTGGATGAAGCACTAGCCATCTCTTGTGGCAACAGAACCTTCCTTACTTCACAGCTGTGGCCATTCACGGTACGGCATCTCCGAATGAGTCTTATCCATGAAGTCGTGGTTGTCAAGGTTACAAAAGCAAAGCCCCTCTTTCTGCCACTGCCTCAGTCACTCATGATTTAAATCACTTCAATTTTTCCACACTGTTCAAAATAATCTCTTAGGTGGTGTTATTCAGTGTTTTCTTTAATGCCACCAACAAGGATGCTTTTCATGGTTAAGTGGAAACCTGGTCTTTGAGATCTTGAGACAGCTCTCTTTGGTTTCACAGCTCTTCCATCCACCAGGCTGCATCCACCCTTTCCACAGTGGTGCAGGTGACACACCCAAAGCCCCTGGAGAGCTTGGTGTTTGGATCTCTCATTACCACACAGACTGTGAACATTCTCCACTGTTCGAAATGGCTCCTCAGACTCCAATGGCTGTTTCAAAGCTCAACCCTCCTGTGTAGAGCTTCTGTAGCTGTTCAAGCCCTTCAGGAGACTCTTAGATATAATGGCAGTGTGAGAGACTTTAACGATGCTCTTGGTGGTGTCCACTGAGGGTCTTTGTTTTGATAAATGATGTCACCATAAACTCAGGTTTTAAATGATAATCTGACAAACAGGTAGAGAAGGTGAGTATTTGGAAAAAGAGATACACTTCAACTTAGCTGCTATTAAAATTTAGCCAGATCACTAAAGCAAAAATGAACCTTTTTTTTTTTTTTTTGAGATGGAGTCTTGCTCTGTCATCTAAGCTAGAGTGCAGCGTGGTGCGATAACGGCTCACTGTAGCCTTGACCTGCTGGATTCAAGCGATCCTCCTACCACCCCTCCTAAGTAGCTGGGACCACAAGTACATGCCACCACATCCAGGTAATTTTGTATTTTTTGTAGAGATAGGATTTCACCATGTTGCCCAGGCTGATCTTGAACTCCTGGGCTCAAGCAATCTGCTAGCCTCGGCCTCCCAACTGTTAGGATTACAGGCATGAGCCACTGTGCCTTTAAAAGATCAACTTTAAAAAATGATGCTGAACAATTTGGTAGTCATTTGGAAAAAAATGAAATTAGACCCATAGGTCACATCCTATTCAAGAATAAAATCCAAACAAACTGGAGATCTAAATGTAGAAAGTAAAGTCATAAAAGTAATAGAAGAAAATATGAATTCCTCTTTAACCTCAGTATGAGAGATAACATTCTGACTTAAAATACAGAGATAGTGTAAGAATAGCAGTGTGATGGCTGATACTGAGTGTCAACTTGATTGGAGTGAAGGATGCAAAGTATTGATCCTGGGTGTGTCTGTGAGAGTGTTGCCAAAGGAGATTAATGTTTGAGTCAGTGGGCTGGGAAAGGCAGACTCACCCATAATCTGGTGGCCACAATCTAATCAGCTTCCGGAGAATAAAAAGCAGGCAGAAAGACGTGAAAAGGCGAGACTGGCGTCCCAGCCTACATCTTTCTCCTGTGCTGGATGCTTCCAGCACTCAAACATCAGACTCCAAGTTCTTCAGTTTTGGGACTTGGACTGGCTCTCCTTGCTCCTCAAGATTGCAGACAGCCTACTGTGGGACGTTGTGACTGTGTAAGTTAACACTTAATAAATTCTCCTTTATAAATATATATAAATATATATATCCTATTAGTTCTGTCCTCTAGGGAACCCTAACTAACACAAACAGATTAATAAATCTGACAACAGAAAAAAATTAAAAAAAATTATTTGTCCAACAAAACAAACAACCCCACTGTAAACAAAGTCAAAAGACAACTGACATCAGACATATCTGTACCTCAACATTCATAACAGCATTAATGACAAGAGCCAAAAGGTGGAAGTAACCCAAGTCTCCACATAGATAGATGAATGAATAAACAAAATGTGGTGTATACATACAACGGAATATTATTCTACTTAGGAAGGAATAAAATTCTCATATATACTACAATATGGATGAACCTTGAAAACATGATGCTTAGTGAAATAAGCCAGATATAACAGGACACTGAAAATTCCACTTACATGAGCTACCTGAAGTAGTAAACTTTAGAGACACAAAGTAAGTAGGACGGTGTTTATTCAGGGACAGGGGAAAGAGGAAGTGGGTAGTAACTGTTTAATGGATATGGATTGTAGTTTAGGAAGATGAAAAGTTCTAGGGATGCTTAGTGGGGATGGTTGTTCAAAAAAACAAATGTACTTAATGTCACTGGATTGTACACTTAAAAATGATTAATATGGTAAATTTATCTTATGCATATTTTATCGCAATTTAAAAAAGACAACTGACAAACAGGGAAGAAATATTTGCAACATGCATCACAAAGAGCTAAAATTTAAAATATCTTTTAAAAAGCTTAAAAATTGAGAGACAAAGAAGTAAAACGCCATAGAAAAAATGGGGAATAGACAACTCACAAAAAATAATATAAATACGGCTCTCAAATGTATGAAAAAATGCTTTAACTTACTAAAATTAAATAAAGGCAAATTAAAATAATACTGAGATATCATTTCCACCTCAGACTGGCAAAAAGTAAAGGGTATAACACATACTATTGGTGAGGCTGTAGGAAGCAGGCCATCTCATCTGCTGCTAGTGAGGATACAAACTGGTACAACCTTCTGAAGAGTGAAGTGATAATTCTTAAGAAAACTGCATATGCATCTACCAGTTTTTAAAATGTTTAAATATTATTATTTTAAAAATACAGACAGGGTTTTACTATATTGCCCAGGCTGGTCTCGATATCCTGGCCTCAAGCAATCCTCCTGCCACGGCCTCCCAAAGTGCTGTGGATTATAGGCATGACCCACCACACCCAGCAGGGGTTTCCTTTTTAAAAAAGAGACAGTTTCTTGTTATGATTCCCAGGCTAGCCTTGAACTCCTGGGCTCAAGCCATCCACCCATCTCAGCCTGCCAATTACCCGGTACTACTGGAACACCATCTCTAGCTGCACCTACCTTTTAACCCACAAATCCCATTTTTAGGAAACTACTCTGAAGATATATTTCCAACAATATAAAAACACACACACAAGATTATTCATTGCAGCAGTGTTTGTAATGGCAAATAGTGGAAATAATCTAAATGTTCATGAATACAAGTAGTTGGATAAATGAAGGTACTTCCATATAATGGAATATTATTCAGCTGGAAAAAAAGAATTCATAAGATCTCTATGAACTGATATGGTTATTTCCAGGATATACTGTTAAGTGAGAAAAATTAAAGTATAATAAAGTATCTGTAATGTTCTATCCCTCATGTATAAAAAAGGAATATAAGAAAATATATCTACATCTGCTCATTTGTACAAAAGAAACAAGGTAGACAGACCAGAAACTCAAGAGACTGATTGGTTACCTATAGGAGGTGGGTGGGAAAGGGGAAGAAAGAATGGGAATGAGGCAGTAGGGATGAAGAGGGCATAGTATTTCTTGAGTATATCGTTTTGTATAACTCTAGGAAAACCACAGTTACGTTTTCGTACACCCCCAAATAAACAATTAAAATAAACCAGGATGTAAGAAGAACTCAAAATGGAGTACAAACACTAACAAATGAAGCATATTAAACATTGATGTTGTTAGGGAAAAAAAGAATCTAACCTAAGTAACTCTCTAATTATCTCATCCAAGATGTTAACTATAAAGGGAAATATGCTATAATTACTTTACAGTGAAGAAAGAAGGCAGGTGATCAAGGTTAACATCACCAGTAATAAGACATACCACTACACACCCCCAGATAAGATGCACTAAGACGGGGACATCATTTCTGTAGTATTCTTGACAAAAATACATAACTTTGTTACATCACACACACACACACACACACACACACACCCCAATCAGACAAACCCAAACTGAGGGACGTTCTATAAAATAACTGCATATTCTAAGGATGTAAAAGACAATGGAGGATGGGTACAATGGTGTATGCCTGTAATCTCAACACTTTGGGAAGTCAAGGTGGTAGTATCACTTGAGCACTTGAGTTCGAGACCAACCTGGGCAACAAAGCAAGATCCCATGTCTAAAAAAAAAAAAATAGCTGGGTGTGATGTCAAGTGCCTGTAGTCCCAGCTATGAAAAAGGCTGAAGCAGGAGGATCACTTGAGCCCAGGAGTGTGAGGCCACAGTAAGCGATGATCATGCCAGTGTGCTCCAGCTTGGGCTACTCTGTCTCAAAAAAAAAAAAAAAAGACAAAGGAACTATCATCAGCTAGAGAAAACTAGGGCAATATGAAAACTAAATGCAATGAGGGATAATGAACTGGATCCTGGAACAAAAATGACGTTTGTGGAAAATGTGATGAAATCTGAATAAGGTCTGTAGTTTATAGTGTTGTAATAATGTTTATTTCCTGGTTTTGATAATTGCACTATGGCTATGTAAGCTGTTAAAATTAGGGGAAGCTGGAATCTACTTTTTGCTACTTTCTAAAAAATATTATTTCAAAAATAAAAAGTTAAAATGAAACTCTCCACCTGGGAAATAAATAGGTTTTATCTTTCAAGAGCTAAATATAATCTCCAGTAAGGACTTTAAACTCCTACCTCAGTAACGACAGTTTTTCAACATACTTATGGCATATAATGTGCAGGCACTGTGCTAATGTACAAAGCACAGAGAAGGCTCTACCCATTGCCTCCCCCACACTTACATGCTAACTACAGTATACTGATAAAACACTAAACTACCTAAAACATCAATGTAAGCATAGTTACATGTCTCCCTAGCTGATCTATACATTTCTTGTCAGAGGAAATCATATTCTTCAAGAAAACTCCAGCCTGGGCAACATAGCAAGACCATGTCTCTACTAAAACTAAAAAAAATTAGCTGGGTGTGGTGGCTCATGTCTGTAGTCCTAGCTACTTGGAAGGCTGAGGTGGGAGGATCACTTGAGCCTGGGAGGTGGAAGTTACACTGAGCCACAATTGCATCACTGCACTCCAACCTGGGCAACAGAACAAAACCCTATATCCAAAAAAAAAAAGAAAAAAAAAGGGAGCCAATTCTGCCTAAGTTTTCTTTTTTTTTTAGACATAGTTTTGCTCTGTTGCCCAGGCTGGAGTGCAGTGATGTGATCTTAGCTCACTGCAACTTCTGCCTACCAGGTTCAAGAGATTCTCCTGCCTCAGCCTCCTGGAGTAGCTGGGATTACAGGTGCATGCCACCACACCCAGCTAATTTTTCGTATTTTTAGTAGAAACGGGGTTTCACTTTATTGGCCAGGCTGCTCTTGAACCCAACCTCAGGTGATCTGCCCACCTAGGCCTCCCAAAGTGCTGGGATTACAGGTCTGACCCACTGTGCCTAGCCACTTTTGCCTGTTAATTGCGGGTACTAACAAATATCTGCGGAATGAATAACTCAATTTCTAGAATTACCCTGAATCTGTAGCATATGTGGGTTAATTTTCATTTAACTGAAAAAGAAATAAGGGGGGAAATTATTACAAGTGTCCTTTCTGAAGAATAAAATTAGCAAATCAAGTATTTACACATTATAAAGTGCTTTGTATAAAGATATTCTATAAAGAAGCCAAATTATTTTCTTCCTTTATTTTTTATTATACCTAACATACTCAAGACAAATTACTTTAAATACTAGTTAGGATGAAAAATGGTAACTAATATTGCTAAGTGAAGATGCTTCCTGTAAAGCAAATATCCATTACTTGGCTATAGTCTTACCTTGTAATTTCCTATTTTGTAACATAGTACTCCTATCTGCTTAGATTACCTATACTAGATTAGATGTTTGATTCCATAGCTGTGTAACTCATTCAGTGAGCTAAAACTCATAATACTTATTATGTGCCTGACATTGTGCTAAGAGCTGCAAATGGATTAATTTGCTTGCTTAAAATATTAGAGGTAGCTTGATTTTAACTTTTTAATGGACAACAACAAAAACCACTCTGCAAAAAATCAAAAATCCAAGCTAGAGAATTTCAACTGATATTATTTAAAATCCTGGTGTAGCATGGTAAAATGTTAGAAAGTGCTCCTCTAGTCCCTTATGAATAGGCCACTCTTCAACAGACTACAATGCAGTGGCTGAGTAGGATATTTCTTTTACTTTATCTCAGTGAATGTATATACTTGACTTGGAGCTTACAAGTGTATATCCCATCTATCATTATTAAATAGTAAAAACTGGCATGAAATACATTTAAACAATAATGTCATAATTAAATAATCGTATGGTAGCATCTGCGCAACAGATAAACAGGGAGAAACCAGGACTCTTAGGTCCATATTATAAATCTATCAGCAGCTCTCTGCTGCCCTCTGCAGCTGTGTGAAGTAATTGCTACAAAATAAGACGGCATAAACTTTATGCCAAGCTCGGTATACTCAGAGATCACAGTATCCAGAGATCAATCACTGGGGTAAAAGAGAGAGTAAAGAGAGCTACACACTTGCTCAACTGCTGGAAAATGAAGGCACATGCAATAAAACTTCTGCTTCAGTCTTATCTAGGTGAGACGAGAAAACTACACTTGGAATGCAAATATTGGAAGGTCTAGGGACACCAGTTCTGCAAATTATTCTGAAGGGAATTCCTTATTAAAAAATAAGCTTTTGGTTTTGTTTTCTTTGAAATCAGACATTACTTGCTTTACATACAAAAAGACACATCTGTTCTTTCCACAAGTCACCTTTACAGGTCCTCTAGGGAGGCATGAGAAGATCTTCAGATCTAAGCGACAGTTAGAACCTGCCTCTCATTAGGTATTATCCTTCTGAGGAAAAAAATGACTGCTCTATGAGGAATGAATCTCAGAAATAGTTCCCTGTTTCTTAAATCAGAAAATTCTATTTCCCAAAACTCAATAGAAATAAATTTTCTATATAAGGACTGCTTAAATTTGCCCAGTAAGTTGTTTTTAGACCTTGATCAATGGACGTAAAAGAAAACCTCCTGTAGTTCTTCAATGTGGGATGCAGTCAGTGTACTGGTTAATAGTTCTTGTTTTGGAAGCTTAGTCATCTGTGTCCATCTGGATCTGTTTCCCATGGTGTGACCACTGTTCTTCATATATTGAAATTACCTGGGAGGGTTGCTAACAAAGCAGATACCAGGTTGTCACCTCACAGGTCTGTGGTATCAGATATTTCTCAGGTTTTGCATGGTTAATACATTTCCTGTGATACTTAGGCACAAAAAAGTCTGGAAACCACTGATCCACATAAAGTGACCTTCCTTAATAAACACAGGAAATACTGAACGTCATTTTAACTTTTCTACTAGCAAATAATGTAAACACACCTAACTTCCAAATGTTTTAGAGCAGTGGTTCCCAACTTTTTTGGCCCCAGGCACTTCTTTTATGGGAGACCATTTTTTCCACAGATGGGGGTGGTAGGGGAAGGGGTGTTCGTAATTACATTTATTATGTAATTTATTTCTGTAATTATTACCTTGTGATATATAATGAAATAATTATACAATTCACCATAATGTAGAATCACTGGGAACCCTGTGCTTGTTTTCCTGCAACTAGATGGTCCCACCTGGGGGTGATGGGAAGACAATGACAGATCATCAGGCATTAGTCATAAGGAGCATGCAACCTAGATCCCTTGCATTTGCAGTTCACAATAGGGTTTGCACTCCTATGAGAATCTAACGCCACCACAGATATGACAGGAGGTGGAGCTCAGACAGAAATGCAAGTGATGCTGAGCAGCTGTAAACACAGATGAAGCTTGGCTCACTAGCCTGCTGCTCACCTCCTGCTGTGTGACTGGATTCCTAACATGTACCAGTACATGGCCAGTGGGTTGAGGACCACTGTTTTAGAGCAAGCAACGCTTATTTCCTCTGGTTTAAACTCAGGATCAAGCCAGGCAGGGTGGTTCATGCCTGTAATCCCAGCACTTTGAAAGGCCAAGGGAAAAGGCCTCTACAAAAAGAAAAATAAACAAACTTGGGATCAGAAATCTAAGGTCCTTCCAGGATTTGATTCAATCATTTGCCGACAGCATTAAGTCCAACAGTGGTAACTCTAAGAAGTTAGTAAAAATGACAACCTTACTTCCAAAGGATGCCCATTCGAAATGAAAAAAAAAGGAGGCCGAGGTGGGCGGATCACTTGAGGTCGGGAGTTTGAGTCCAGCCTGGCCAACAATGTGAAAACCCATCTACTAAAAATACAAAAATTAGCCAGGCATGGTGGTGGGCAACTGTAATCCCAGCTACTTGGGAGGCTGAAGCAGGAGACTCATTTGAACCCGGGAGGTAGAGGTTGCAGTGAACCAAGATCACACCACTGTACGCCAGCCTGGGCGACAGCAGAGTGAAACTGTCTCAAAAAAAAGAAAAACAAGAAATGAAAGAAAAGGGAAACAACAAAATCAGAAAGGTTGCTCATGAAGCTAACAGAAATATGCAGGCCACTATGGAAGAAGTTCCTGAAAACTTTCTGGAAGCAATCAAGAAAGTATTCCCTGCAAACACATCCACAGCCACAACATTGATTAGGTTATAAAAATGATGAAATATGGTGGCAGAAACATGGAAATCCCAAAAGATTAAGTAATGTGAAATTCAGGAAAAATGACAGAGATAGGGAAGAGACTGAAATATAACTTCCGTTCTAAACTGAAACTTCTAAGCTTTGATAATGGTTCCTAAAGAGAAAATGACCTTAAAGAATAATTCTTAAAACTTTCAGAGCCTAATGTTTTAAAATCCCAGATACTATACATTCTGAGTCCATGTTCACCAAACAACAAATTTTTGGATCCCTTATGTGTACATGTAAATGAATACCATCTGCAAACAACTAGTGAAAGGGAGCAAACCCATTGAAATGACTAAATCTGCATTTTGGCTTACAAATAAAAAACATTTGTTTGCAGGAAAGAATTAAATCACCAGAACCTGGATGAGTTCAAAGTTCCTTCATCTTCTTCATATTAATAAAGGGTATCACCATCTATCAAGTAGCTGAAGCCAAGGCATCATTCTGATGTCTCACTCCGTCCCTCCAATTGAATCCACTGCAATGTCTTGTCAGCTTTACCTCTGAAATATATCCCGAAATCACTCACTTCTCTTCAGATTCACAGTTCAAGCTACTATCATCTTTGCCTGGGTTACTGCATTAGACCCTAACTGGTCTCAAATGTTCCACTGACGTCCCTCCTCCATCCTCATACCCTCCATTCTCTGTATAAGAACTGGAATTCTCTTATTAAAATGTAAATAACTTCCGTCCTCTCCCTGGTTTAAAACTATCCATCTGTTTCCTTCTGCACTTGGAATAAACTTGCCTACTATCAGCCCACTCTTTTCCTTAATCATTATGCTTCAGCCATTGGCTCTTCCATTCCTTGAACATGCCAATACACCAAGCTTGTTGTTACTTTAGGGCCTTTATTGAGCTGTTCCCTTTGCCTGCAATGCTTCCCTCTCAGACTGTCACACACTTGGCTGCTCCCAGTGCCACCCACCGCCAAATCTCTACTGAAAGGCCATCTCTCCAGAGAGGCTTTCCTGACCAGCCAATCTAATCAGTCCTCTCCACCTGTCTTAGTCCATTCAGGTTGCTATAACAAAATAACACAGACTAGCTAATTTATAAATAAGAGAAATTTATTTTGCATACCTCTAGGGGCTGGAAATTCCAAGAACAAGGCACCAGCAGATTTGGTGTCTGGAAAGGGGCTTGTTCTCTGCTTCAACGTGGTGCCTTCCTTCTGCATCCTCACTTGGTGGAAGGGGAGCAGAAGGGCCAAACAGGTTCCCTCAAGTCTTTTATTGGTATACTTCATAATAATACTAATTCTTCTAATCACCTCCTACAGGCTCCACTTCTCAATACTACACATTGAGGTTTAAGTTTTGACATGAATTTTGGAGGGAAACATTCAAACCATAGCACCATCCTTCCAACCCAACCCTGCATCACTTCATCTTAACATTTTGTCCTTATTCCCCAATGAGAGAACAGAAACCCTCTCTGTCTTGTTCACCACTATATCTCTCAGGGCCTCAAACAATGCCTGGTGTGTAGAAGAAATGCAAATATTTCTTGAATAAATGTGAGAAAAAAAATTTCTGTAACTTGTAAGGCCAATTATTGGCTCTCCTTGGGGAGATAAAGATGCTATTCATTCAACAGCTATTTAATGAAGGAAGACTGTGCCAATCCCATGACAGTGGTCCTCAAGCCTCAGCATGTGCATATGAATTACCTAGGAAATTTACACGAGGCCTAAGAAATCACACTGTGACAAGCAGTCTATAAAAGGTGACTTTCTTATGGAATCAATACCAACATTCTGCAGTATGTGCCATAGGTCCTAATACTATAAACACTCACTATGGTCTGAATGTATTCCCCTCAAAATTAATGTTGAGACCTAATCCCCACTGTGTTGGTATTAAGAGATGAGGACTTTGGGAATGTGATTAAGTCATAAGGGCTCCATCCTCATGAATGGATTAGTGTCCAAATAAAAAGGGTCGAAGAAAGCTGCCCTGCCCCTTCTGCCAGGCGAGGACATAAAAGGTGCCATCTGTAAGGAACAGGCCCTCACCAGGCACTGAAATTGCTGGCACCTTGATCTTGGACTTCTCAGCCTCCAGAATTATAAGCAATAAGTTTCTATGATTTATAAATTATCCAGTCTAAGATTTTTTTTAATAGAAGTTCCAACAAACTAAGACAGCATTTTTCTATCATATTATTACTGTAATTCTCATCTGCTGCTACCTCTGTCCTTCACCTAGCCAAGCCTCTCAGAACCAGTTATTTGCTTCACATACCTAATACATCTCAAATGTTAGGTAAAATTCCATTCCTGTGGGTAGTCATGTCTACATTTAAGCTTTCACAAATAGTTAAGATTTACTGCTGATATAAACACACAAATACACTATACTCTCAATGACAGCTTTTCCCGTTTTTACCAAATCTTAACCGCTTTTCTCCTCAATTACTCTTGATTTATGAGTCCTGCTGAGAAGTGACACTACACTTGAGCCTGAATTATCTTCCCAGCCATAGGACAAGCGAAGTTAGCTTGATTAACAAACTTTGGCTAATGTTATTTGGTTGTATCCAATGAGAAACCTTTCATAATACATAGACCCTATATGGAATAGCACTTCTTTCCCAAATCCTCAGAGGTCAGCTTTATGTGATTTTGTGGTACAGCATACACTTTGGTTGTAAATAATCTATTTTTATTTAATTATATTCTTAAAATGAAATAAGGTAATATAGGCTTACCGTAAAAAAAGGCAAATATTACAAAACTGCATTACATATAAATTAAAATTCCCTAATAATCACACCTCTCAAAGTTACTCACTGCTTATACTTTGGTGTATACCCTTCAAATTTGTAAGTATAAACATATTTTCACATAGGTTTAGTTTTAACTTAAAAAATATCATCAGTGTTGTATAACCTGATTAATTAACTTGACACCATATTACAGGCAGCTTCCCATGCCCACAATTTATCTTTTTAAAAATTTTCTTAAAAACTATTTATTTATTGATTTATTGATTGGGACAGTGCCTTACTCTGTCACCTAGGCTGGAGCACAGTGGCGTCATCTCGGCTTACTGCAACCTCCGCCTCCTAGGTTCAAGCAATTCTTGTGCCTCAGCCTTCTGAGTAGCTAGGACTACAGATGTGTACCACCATGCTGGCTAATTTTTGTATTTTTAGTAGAGATGGGGTTTCACTATGTTGGCCAGGCTGGTCTTGAACCCCTGGTCTCAAGTGGTGTGCCTGCCTTGGCCTCCCGAAGTGCTGGGATTATAGGCATGACTTATTATCAAGGATTTTTAACAACTGTACTGTATACTACATAAATATAACAACAGAATTTAAATAATACTCTGGGAAGAACACATTTTTTTCCCTCCTAATATACCCTCCCAATAGTTCTGATACCAGATGTGAGTTTCTTCCACACTAAACAATTCTCCAATGGATATCCTATAATTCAATTCAGTTCTGATACTATCTCCAGGTAGACAGTGTCTGATCCCATAGGTTAAGAGTTTAGTCTCACAAGACTGGCCCCACTTCAGACACTAATCACAAGTCCCAGGTTGTAACCTGTGATTCCGACTGACTGGTTAGTGCAAGGTTCTTGCCACCTGCTCCTTGGGTTCAATAATTTGCTAGAATGGCTCACAGAACTCTGGGAAATACTTTACTTGCACTTACTAGTTTATTAGAAAGGATATTATGAAGGACACAGAATAGCCAGGTGAAGAGACACACAGGATAAGGTAGCAGAGAAGGAGTGCAGAGCTGCCATGCCCTCTCTGGGTACCACCCTCAACACCTCCATGTGCTCACCAACCTAGAAGCTCATCAGATTTCTTGTTCAAGAGTTTTTATAGGCCAGGTGTAGCAGCTTACAGCTGTAATCCTAGCACTTTGGGAGGCTGATAAGGGAATATTGCTTGAGCCCAGTAGTTCGAGACCAGCCTGGGCAACACAGTGAGAACTCATTTTAAATACAAAAAATTAGCCAGGTGTCGTGGCGGGTGCCTATGGTCCCAGCTACTTGGGACACTGATGTAGGAGGACTGCTTGAGCCCAGGAGGTCAAAGGCTGCAGTGAGCTATGATCGCACCTCTGCATTCCAGCCTGGGCAACACAGCGCGATGGCTCAAAACACAAAAAGAAAAAAGTTTTGATGGAGCTTAATCTCCATCCAACACTTGCCCTCTTCCTTTCCTGGAGTTTGGTGCCAAAAGTTCCAACCCTCTAAACCTCTAATCACTTGGTCTTTTTGGTGACTGGCCCCATCCTTAGGCTATTGATAGGCCACACCCTAAAAGTTATTTCATTAGGATGAACTCATGTGTTATCAAAAGGGGTGTATTAAGAATAACAAAAGATACACTATCACAAAATTCCAGGGGTTTTAGGGGCTTTGTGACAGGAACCAGGGACAAAGACCAAATATATTTACTACACTACAAATACCGTTTAACATTGTCTAGCTTTCTAAAATTACGAATGATGCTGCAACACATCTATGTATATACATTTGTGCATATTTCTAATAATTTCCTTGAAATAAATGGCTACAAGAGAATCAGTATTAATGCTGTCATGTCCAGTATGATAGTTATTAGGCACATATGACTATTTTAATTAAAATTATTTATTTATTCATTTTGAGACAAGGTCTCACTCTGTTGACAGGCTGGAGTGCAATGGCATGATCATGGCTCACTGCAGCCTCAAACTCCCAGGCTCCAGGGATCCTCCTGCCTCAGCCTCCTGAGTGGTGGGGCTATAGTCTTTTAAATGTGGTTATTTTTTTTTTTTAAAGGCTTTAAAAAATTTAATTAAAAAAAAATTTTTTTTGAGAGGCAGGGTCTCACTATGTTGCCCAGGCTGGTCTCAAACTCCTGGGTTCAAGTAATCCTCCAGCCTCAGCCTCCCAAGTGTTGGGATTATAGGAATCAGCCACTGTGCCTGGCCCGTGTGACTTTTTATTTATTTTCTAAGATGAAGTCTTGTTCTTGTCTGCCAGGCTGGAATGCAGTGGTGTGATCTTGGCTTACTGCAATCTCCACCTCCCGGTTTCAAGCAATTCTCCTGCCTCAACCTCCCAAGTAGCTGGGATTACAGGTGCCTGCCACCAGGCCTGGCAAATTTTTGTATTTTTGGTAGAGATGGGGTTTCACCATGTTGGCCAGGCTGGTCTCAAACTCCTTACCTCAGGTGAACTGCCCGCCTTAGCCTCCCAAAGTGCTGGGATTACAGGTGTGAGCCACCCTGTATGAGTATTTAAATTAGTTATGTAAAATTCAGTTCTTCAGCCGTAATAGCCATATTTAAGTGCTCAACAGCCTGATGTAGTCAGCTGCTATCTTAATGAATGGTGCAGATGTAGAACGTTCCTATTACAGCAGAAGAGCCCATTGATAGCCCTATCTAAAGAAATGTTCATATAAAAATTTAGTATCTGCATCCCATGAAGTAACATAACAATTTAAATTCCCAGTATTAATATATGAGTTGCAACATCCTCTCCTTGTCACCATCAGATCAGTGTTCTGATCTGATAGATTAGACATAATGTTTTAGTTTGTATTATTGATTATTATTAATGAGGCTGAAAGTCTTTTTACATTTTTTGGTCATTTGTGTTTTTTTTGTTTGTTTGTTTTGCTTTTTGAGATGAAGTTTCGCTCTTATTGCCCAGGCTGGAGTACAATGGCGCAATCTGCGACCTCAGCTTCCCAGGTTCAAGTGATTCTCCTGCCTCAGCCTCTCAAGTAGCTGGGATTACAGGCATGCTCCACCACGCCTGGCTAATTTTGTATTTTTAGTACAGATGGGGTTTCTCTATGTTGGTCAGGCTGGTCTCAAATTCCCAACCTCAGATCTGCCCACCTCAGTCTCCCAAAGTGCTGGGATTACAGGCGTGAGCCACCACACCTGGCCTATTTGTGTTTTTTGTTGTTGTTTAACTGTCTGAACTTTATCTGTTAAAAAATGTTCAAATGTAAAACTATCCGGTTCCTAATGACCTATTAAACCCAAACCATATATGCAGAAGACAATTCTTCGTCTGTTTTGCTGGCTTCTTGAAAATTTCAGAAATATATTTATCAAAATAGCACGAAAACAGCTAATAGAGTAAGTACCACAATTAGCTGAAGGCAATTTGCACTCTCATAGGTTGTTTCCTTAAAGTGGAGTCAGTGGCTTACATTTCTCTAAATAACAGGACTAGCACTGCAGTATGTTACTGTTATGAGCTATTCATACAAATTTTCAAATTCAGCTATGAAAACAGACTGATATGTATAATAGAAAATATTTATGTTTTAAATATGAATACTACTGTATAATTATATTTATATACAAGTCTGGAACAGGAAAAAGCCACCTATGAGATAGGAATCAGAACAGTGGTTAACCAGAGACTGGTGGGGTTGGGAAAGGAATGACTGACAAAGCACAGAAACTGAGTTTCTGACATGAGGTAAATGTTCTCTATGTTCACAGAAATGCGAGTTACACAGGTGTATATAATTGTCAAAACTCACTGAATTCTACACATTAGACCTGACATACTGTTTCACTAAATGATATCTTAATTTTTAAAGGAGGGAATAAAGTGAAAAAATGTATTGTTCTACCTAGAATATTAAATTTACAGGCAATAATAATTATCTCACGCCTGTAATCCCAGCACTTTGGGAGGCTGAGGCGGGTGGATCACGAGGTCAAGAGATCGAGACTATGCTGGTCAACATGGTGAAACCCCGTCTCTACTAAAAATACAAAAAATTAGCTGGGCATGGTGGCGCGTGCCTGTAATCCCAGCTACTCAGGAGGCTGAGGCAGGAGAATTGCCTGAACCCAGGAGGCGGAGGTTGCGGTGAGCCGAGATCGCGCCATTGCACTCTAGCCTGGGTAACAAGAACGAAACTCCGTCTCAAAAAAAATAATAATAATAATTATCCTGGCTGGGTGTGGTGGTTCATGCCTGTAATCCCAGCACTTTGGGAGGCCAAAGTGGGAGGACTGCTTGAGCCCAAGAGATGGAGACCAGCCTGGGCAATGCGGTGAGACACTGCCTCTACCAAAAAACCCACAAAAATTAGCCAGGCAGGGTAGGGAATGCCTGTTGTCCCAGCTACTCAGGAGGCTGAGGTAGGAGGATCCATTTGAGCCTAGGACAGAGTGACCCAGTTGAGCCCATCCAGCCTGGGTAACAGAGTGAGATCCTGTCGCAAAAAAAAAAAATCCTAAAAATTTTTATAGAACTTAAAGTATGATTTTCTGATCTAGGATACAAAAATAACAAAAAAGTTTTACTAAATTAGAAGTGGGGATCAGACTTTGTGACACCTTGAGCCAAACCATTCAACTGTCAAATCCAGAGGGCACTAGAAAATTTGTTATGATTTCAGGGTAAAATATATTAAGGTATCAGAAAAGCATTGCTAACTTTTTAACATAGATGCATAATCAGTATTTCTAAAAAGACTGAAACCCACTATAATGTTATGGAACAGTATTTAATTTTTTTGAGCTGTATTTGCTGTGGCAGTTTATAAACTTGGCTCATTTTTACCCTTTTTCCTCCTGTTCTGGTGGCACACACTAGCACAAAAGCAAATATGTTGACATAAAGTTAACTGATTTGATAATGAAAAGTGCCAAGGAGAGAGGAAAGTGAAGATGGTCCTTCCCACCCCAGGACCTTCCCACCCCCACTGTTAGGCTTAGGCTGCATGTTTATGATCTCAACTCATTACCAATGTATCACAACCTGTTCAGTGAGTAAGCTTGTTAGTGGCAGAAACTACAATCTTGTTCAAGTTCTTTGTAGACAAACTCAAGATATTACAGTAACTCCCCATAGACTACCTAGCTTGTGCAAGCAGAAGGAAGTAGGACAGCAGACTTCAGTCTCCAAAAGTGAAGGCCTGCCCAGTTAAGGGTGTAGCCCCAGGGCAAAGAAGCAGGAGACTGTACATTTTATTAGTTTATCTGCTTTGTAGAAAGACAGATGTTTTTGTTATTACATTCTACATTATACTCTGGCTTTGGAATCAGATTTGATTTGAGAATTAGTTTTGCAATTCATTAGGTGTTTGATCTTGGGCTAGTTACTTCACCACTCTAAGCTGTTTCCTTATGGGAAATGCTAAGTGTGTATCTCATAGGCATGTTGTGAAAATCAACAAAAACACAAGTAACATTTTAAGTCAGTGGATGGCACATTGTAGGCTTTCAACAAACAACAGCTAGCTATAATCAAACACGATTATGTTCCTCAAGACCTCTGAAACCCAAACTCCACCAAGATATTCAGGCAGTCGTATTTTGCTAACAAGGGATAAGCATAAACAAGAAATGTTCATAAGCAGAAATGTAGCACAAATATAATGTGACATAGACATAAAAATGTTCATACAGAAATTTCAGCAGCCAACCACAGAAAAGGTCATCATAGAAAACTAAAAAGTATATATACATTTTGAAAATCATGAAACAAAACGACTGTTATGTTACAGACTCCTGAAGTATAAGATGAATATAGAACTCAAGGTTCACAGAAAAAAATGAAAATTTCTTTGCTAAGCAGACACACTCAGTGCTTCCCTGTCATGCTACTGATTTATCTCAGATTCATCACTACTAAAACAATAAGATGACAAAGGGGCAAGTTATTCTTTACCACAGATGCAGTGGTCTATGATGCAGTACCGACCACATTATTTTAAAATGCAGTGTAAGTAGCAGATCTTCCACAAAATAAACAAAATACTTACCTGTTTCTCTTCATCTGACATGTTTTTTTCCAGTTCTATTAGGTATTCTTCATCTAGTTCACAGGAATTCACATCTTCATTAGATTTGTTCTCAACCTTGTCTGCTCCTGCCTCCTCCTCAAATGAGGCACTGCAGTCATGAAAATACTCCTCTTCTCCCTGGTCCTCCTGGAGATGGGCCTCATCATCCCTGAGTGGCTTACTCTGGGAATGCTGATTTTTGGGATCAGGAACTGGAGGGCCAGCACACTCGGCTTCCTGATTATCTGTAACCTTCAAACCATTGAACAGATCCTCTGGAACCCTACAGTTCTCTGCCTTCTCCCCCATTCTGCCCGGTGAGGGAGGTGACACTAAAGCTGGGGGAAAACAAAACAAAACAACTTATATTTTTAAAAGTTCTGTTTCAAACCTCAACGAACCTCTGCATCACAGCCAAAAAACACCCTAACCTCATTTCACTGGAATTCATTATTTAAAAATATAGCTTATTGTAAGTAATAATAATGTCAAACGTCATTTTAACTGACACCCCTTTCCTGGTCAAATCTGGTACCAGAACTTCTTTTTTTTTGAGACATAGTCTCACTCCGTCACCCAGGCTGGAGTGCAGTGGCCTGATCTCAGCTCACTGCAACCTCTGCTGCCCGGGTTCAAGAGATTCTCCCGCCTCAACCTCCTCAACCTCCGGGCAACTGCCACCGTGCCCGGATAATTTTTGGAGTTTTAGTAGAGAGAGGGTTTCCCTATCTTGGCCAGGCTGGTCTTGAACTCCTGACCTCGTGATCCACCCGCCTCGGCCTCCCAAAGTGCTGGGATTACAGGCGTGAGCCACCGAGCCTGACCCAGAACTTCTTATAAGCAATAAAAGAAGCCGTTTTTAATGTGACTCTTCCATGTTCCACTGTTCGCGTTCTGTTTGGATAGCAAAAATTAGGCAGAAACTAAAACAGTGACAAGGAAAAGGAAGCAGCTCTAATCTCCATTCAGAATGTATAACCAAGGCATGAGTAAGAAATTACGATCCGTCTTTTTGCACCACCGCAGGAAGCCCAAGAATACGTTTCTAGTGGACCTCAAAATAAAATCCGTGCCAAAATTGTGTTCACTTTAACCCAAATGCGTGTGGTAGAGCCCACGCAGCTTACAGTGGAAGGGGAGCCCTGGCGCAGGTGACTCTAATCAGGATCACCACGGGAGTCAGAGTTAGGCATTAGAAAGAGTGACTATGAACCTCAACAGCCAAAGAGAACATTAGAGATTCTTTAGAAAATACCACTGCTCAGAACCTGACCAGACTCTGATTTATTAGTGTGACGTCAAGCAAGAGCATCAGTTTTTTTTTTTTTTTTTAAGCATCCCAGGTGATTCTAATGTGCAGCCAATTGCGAGCCATTGCTGTAGAAGCTGAGTCAGACCATCAGCAGCTAGAGATTTGCAAAAATGTAAATTGCTCTAGTCGCAGCAAAACCACGCCAACGATCCTTGTGTCACGACAGGAGTCCGAATTCGCCCTAATTTGTTCCAAGAAAACTTAAAAACCAGCAAGATGTTAATACGGAGACTTCGCCTCCACAGCAATGTTTTGTTTCTCTTTGTTCCCAGGTCTACTAGAAGAACACAGGAGTTTGAACTCCTAGGGTTAGCGAAGTGACGCCTCCCGCTTCCCAGCAGATTATTCCCTAACTTCGTTCCTAGCAGCCAAGACGCTTAGACCCACAGAGTTACTCACAACCTTTCAGCTCCTCCGGTCTCCACCTTCTTAGCCTCCGAGATCTTCTACTTCCGCTCAGTCAGGTGCACTTCCGTCTATGACGACTAATGGCGTCGCTATTGGCAAAGCATCCTGGGAAATGTAGTGGAAATTCTCAGGGAGGAAAGGCACGGTCGCTGTCTGACGTCATTGTACGGAGTGACATTTGAGAGCTTTCCATCTTGGGTTACGGCCTGACTCCGCGTTACTCTGCACAAAAGGTAAAAAAAGGACAAAAAGAAGTCTATCCCTGTGGTGTTGGTTTCACTCTTTATTTATTTATTTATTTATTTATTTATTTATTTATTTTTGAGACAGAGTCTCGGTCTGTCGCCCAGGCTGGAGTGCAGTGGCGCAATTACAGCCTCAACTCACTGCAGCCTCAACTTCCGGAGCTCAAGAGATTCTCTTGCCTCAGCTTCCCTAGTAGCTGGGACCTCAGGTGCGCGCCACCATGCCCGGCTAATTTTTTGTATTTTTAGTAGAGACAGAGTTTTACTATGTTGCTCAGGCTGGTCTTGAACTCGTGGGCTCAATCACTCCGCCCTCCTTGGCCTCCCAAAATGTTGGGATTATAGGCGTGAACCACCGCGCCCGGCCTGTTTTTATTTTTCAAGGGCTAGCCAAGTGAAGCAGTGAGAGTGGAGAAGAAATAAAAAAGGTCTGTAACTGGTTGTGATCAGTTAGTTGTAAACACCACTGCACTCAGACTAACCTCAATAATTTTTAAGAGTGTAGGGGAACCCTGAGACCAAAAGTGGTTGCCCTATACGGTCGTTCGAGAAATGTTCATTGAATGTTTATTAGACCCTGGGCATTGTACTGGGATCACAGAATTGAAATATAGTACCCATCCTCAAGGTAGCCAGACAGTAACCAGCCATGACAGCAGATAATTTTCTGTAATTCACAGACCCTATTGCAGAGATAGATAGCTAGAAGAGCCTTTCAGGAAGAGTATGAAACTTATTTTTTGAATTTACATCTAAATGAGGTTATGCTACAGTTGTATTTTTTGTAAGTTGAAAGCTTTATGTACTAAAACATCAACAATATATCAGATTTTTGGTTTTAATATTTCTGAATTTTTAGAAATACACCCAGAATTTAAAAAGTATAAAGGGAGGCTGAGTGTGGTGGCTCATGTCTGTAATCCTAGCACTTTGGAAGATGGAGATGGGAGGATATCTTGAGGGCAGGAGTTTGAGACTAGCCTGAGCAACATGGCAAAACCCATCTCTCTCTCTCTCTCTCTCTATATATATATATACACACACACACATACATACATATATATGTGTGTATATATATGTATGTGTGTGTGTATATATATGTATGTATGCATGTGTGTGTGTATATATATATGTATGTGTATATATATATGAGTCGGGCCCAGTGGCACATATCTGTAGTCTTAGCTGAGGTAGGAGGATGCTTGAACCTAGGAGTCAGAGGCTGCAGTGAGCTGTGATTATGCCACTGCACTTTGGCCTGAAAAACAGAGTGAGATTCTGTCTATATTTAAAAAAAAAAAAAAAAGTAAACAGTTAGGCCTCTTTAAGAGGTCCTGTTAATTCAATTCTGGTGTAATGGAAAGACTGTGAACTTTGGAGCTAAATAAATAAGTAAGTAAATACATAAAACTTGAGTTACAGTCTCAGCCTTCTTTCTTTACTAGCTGTACAACACTGAACAGTAATTCCCGTTGCTAATATTCATGGACTATATGCTTATTAAGCATCATATGCTGTGAAAAATGCTTTAGGTTGCTTATTTGATTACTGAGTTCTAATTCAGGCTCTGCCACTTGAGTAGCAGTGTGATTTTGGGGCCAGTTATTCTTCTAAGGTTTTAATTTTACTTTTTTTTTTTTTTAAAGAGACAAGTTCTCACATTTCCCAGGCTGGTTTCAAACTCCTGGGCTCAAACAATCCTCCTGCCTCAGCCTCCTAACATGCAGGATTATGGGTGTGAGCCACAGAGCCCGGCCACCTTTTTAATATATGAATTTACCTCATATGTAAAAATTGGGACAGGTAAGAATGGCACCTACCTCAAAAACTTGTTGGGAGAACAAGTTTAATGAATAGTGTTTCATTAAACTTGTTTAATGAATATTAGCACAGTGTTTAATGAATATTAGCTACAATAATATACGGCAGGTCTTGTGCTGGTAGCTGGGGACCAGAAAGCCTAATAAGACACAGTCCCTGCCCTTCCCCATCATCAGGAGCTCACAGACTAGTGGGGGAGTAGAGGGAAAATAAAGAAGTTACTGAGCCCAAAAGAAGCAGCAATCTTTCTTTTTATATCAAAAAAACCCACAAACAAACAAAAAACAAAACAAAGTTCAACTGTCCCAGTTTGGTAGGTGTTCACTAATAAGATACTTGAGTTAGGCTGTAGAAAGAGGAATAGTTCACTCAGTGGGGGGGTTGGGGGTGGGGACGGGGGGGGAACAACAACCCGGGATAGGTAAAAAGATATACAATCTGGAGAATGAAAATATCAGAAGCATTTTTAGGAACAATAAGTAGTTGGATGCTGCTTAAATATACATAGAACATGAAGCAAGAAACCAAGTTTTCATGATGGAAGCCAACCCATCGATTCCTGGAAACATGAAGATTTTGTTTCTTAGTCCTTACAATCATCCTGTAAAAGGACAAGAAATGTTTTTGATTCAGAGGTCGTTCTGTTTATATTTTCCCAGAGCAGAGACCATGCTTGCCCTGTTTACAGTTGTGAGGGATCAGTGAACATCCTATTTCAGAAATTTATGGCCCAAACACTGGCCACTCAGCTCTCCTCACTTGAGTGAGTAGATACTGACATTTTTGGAATTACAGGGTTGTTGTAAGAATTGAATGGTGTCATGTCTTATCTAAAACACAGAAAATGAAGTGTTCAAGATAGAAAAAATACTTAAAAAAAATTTTTCTGAGGCAGGTTCTCACTCTGTCACCCCAACTGGAGTGCAGTGGTGTGATCTCGGCTCTCTGCAGCCTTGACCTCCTGGACTCAAGCGATCCTCCCACCTCAGCCTCCCAAGTAGCTGGGACTGATTACTATCACACCTGACTAACTATCACACCTGGCTAATTTTTGTATTTTTTATGGAGACGGAGTTTGCCATATTGCCCTGGCGGGTCTCAAACTCCTGAACTTAAGCGCTCCACCCACCTTGGCCTCCCAAAGTGCTGGGATTACAGGAGTGAGTCCCTGCACCCGGCCACTTTAATACTAATAGCACCTAGCACAGTAAGTCCTCAATAAATGTTTGTTGTTATTGTAATCATTATTACAATAATAATAGAATGAAGATCTCACAAATTTACCATTATTATGATTAATTACTAATAGCGATTTTATTATTACTATTGTTATTTACTATTATTAATATTAATAGTGGCAAGATTTATGAATTCACACCCCCGGATAGAGAACTGAGCACCCAAGTTTGTTGAAAGAATCAATGCTGAACATGAATTATTGAATAATAATAAAGGCTAGGCATCGTACTAGGTCCAGTGGTGGGTATAGCAATAAATCAAGAAAGTAGCCAAAGAACCAGTTTCCCTCAGCATTTTTGTTTTTTTAGGGGGGAGCAGCTCAGTGGTTTCTTAATGACACAAGTCCATCACTCAATCAGGAAGGTGTTGCCCACTTATTTTGTGGCCAACTCTGTGCTGGAAACAGATCAGAGATTAGGAAGAAATGAGCAAGTTTCAATGTAACTGGTAGTAATGGAAAAAAGAGAAGGAGTCTCTTCCTCAAGGATGGTCTTTTGGGTCACTAGCATGACAACTGGATTGCTGTCCAGTATGGTGGTTAAGAGCATAGATTCTGTCCAGTAAGGTGGTTAAGAGCATAGATTGTCTATTACCAGGTATGTGATCTTAGACAAGTCATCAAACCTTGGTAATATAGTATGAATGTAATAGTGATACTTACCTCATAAGGTTTCTTGAGGCTTAAAAGAGATAACAAACCCGAGGCCAGGCAGTGGCTCACACCTGTAATCCCAGCACTTTGGGAGGCTGAGGCAGGTGGATCATCTGAGGTCAGGAGTTTAAGACCAGCCTGGCCAATATGGTGAAACCCCATCTCTACTAAAAAGACAAAAATTAGCTGGTGCAGTGGTGCGTGCCTATAATTCCAGCTACTTGGGAGGCTGAGGCAGGAGAATCATTTGAACCTGGGTGGTAGCAGCTGCAGTGAGCTGAGATTGCACCACTGCACTCCATCCTGCATGACAAGAGCGAGGCTCCATCTCTAAATAAATAAATAAATAAATAAATAAATAAATAAATGACTTAACAAACCTAAAACACTTAGTGCAGACCCTGGCACATATCTTTAACTTAAAATGAACTGCTTTGCAGGAAATCCACAGGCAGAGACAGAAATCACTCCTGCCTCCCCCAGTGACTTATGCATACCTTGCAAGCTTTTGGGAAGCTCTATGCAACTACATTCCCTGGAGTAAGCAATTTAAACTTTATGCTAGATGGACTCAGTCCTTTCTGTGCTCAAAGTAGATATATTGATGCCTTAAGGTATTGAGCCCAGTTGGTTTTAGTGATAAAACCTTACATTCTGGGACCCTCTAAGTCCTGAGCTCCATTCTCTCTCTTTCCCCTGGGATTGGGCTTCTTGAGCTTGCCAAAGGAGGGTCCAAAATTAAGGAACAGTCAGGGATGATGAAGGAACTCCTTGAGAATGAGATGTATATGAGAATAAATAAGGGCGGGCATGGTGGCTCATGCCTGTAATCCTGCACTTTGGGAGGCCAAAGCAGGAGGATTGTTTGAGGCCAGGAGTTTGAGACCAGCCTGGCCAACATAGTGAAACCCTGTCTCTACTAAAAATACAAAAATTAGCCAGATGTGGTGACGCAAGCCTATAATCCCAGCTACTTGGGAGGCTGAGGCATGAGAATCGCTTGAACCCAGGAGGCAGATGTTTCAGTCAATTGAGATTGTGCTACTGCCCTCCAGCCTGGGCAACAGAGTGAGACTCTGTCTCAAACAAAATATATAATAAAATAAAAATAAATAAATAAGATGTAGATTATGCATTCCTACAGTGTTTCCAAAAGATGCTTTTGTTTCTTAATTTTTCCCAGTTCCAATCCTTGAATTAAAATTTCTGATAAGAGACATAATAGAGAATTAGCATTCTGTGCGTCTATATATCTACATTTTTGTTTTCCCTTAGATCAGCATGCCCAATAGAAATACAATGTGAACCACATGTTATTTATTGATTTATTTATTTACTTAATTTTTGAGATGGAGTTTCATTCTTTGTTGCCCAGGCTGGAGTGCAGTGGCATGATCTCCACTCACTGCAACCTCTACCTCCCAGGTTCAAGTGATTCTCCTGTCTCAGCCTCCCTGGTAGCTGGGATTACAGGTATCTGCCACCATGCCCAGCTAATTTTTGTATTTTTTTAGTAGAGAAGGGGTGTCACCATGTTGGCTAGGCTGGTCTCGAACTTCTGACCTTAGGTGATCCTCCCATCTCAGCCTCCTAAGGTACTGGGATTACAGGCTCTGTCGCCCAGGCCAGAGTGTAGCTCCCAGCCTATTTATTTATTAGAGACCGGATCTCATTCTGTTGTCCAGGCTGAGTATAATGGCATAATTCTAGCTCACTGCAACCTCAAACTCCTGGCTTCAAGTGATCCTCCCTCATCAGCCTCCCAAAATGCTGTGATTACATGCATAAGCCACTGTGCCTGGGCACACATATATTTTATTACTTTATTTTTATATTGTGACAGGGTCTCACTTTGTCACTCAGGCTGTAGTGCAGTGGCACACAATCATAGCTCACTGCAGCCTCAACATCCTGGGTTCAAGCCATCCTCTCACCTCAGCCTCCCAAGTAGCTGGGACTACAGGCAAATGCCATTGTGCCTTAATTAATTTTTTTTTTTTTTGTAGAGAGAGGGGCTTGCTATTTTTACCAGGCTGGTCTTGATCTGCTGGCCTTCAAGGTATCTTCCAGCCTTGGCCTCCCAAAGTGCTGGGATTATAGGTGTGAGCCAGTATACCTGGTCAAATTTTAAATTTCCTAGTATTGGCATTAAAAACAGTAAAATAAGTAAAATTAATTTAACATTTACTATTATTAAATACAATTAATATTTTATTTAAATATGTCTAAAATATCTCTTGGACATGCAATCAATATAAAAATGTGTAACAATTTTTTTTTGTTTGTTTTAATTTTTTATCATTCGCTGTGTCACCCAGGCTAGAGTGCAGTGGCACAATCTCAGCTCACTGTAACCTCTGCCTCCTGGATTCAAGTGATTCTCCTGTCTCAACCTCCCAAGTAGCTGGGATTACAGGTGCACACTACCATGCCTGGCTAATTTCTTGTATTTTTAGTAGAGATGGGGTTTCTCCATGTTGGCCAAACTGGTCTTGAACTCTGGACCTCAGGTGATCCACCAGCCTCAGCCTCCCAAAGTGCTAGGATTATAGGCATGAGCCACCGTGCCCAGACGTAACAAGTTATTTTAGATTCTCTTTTTCTAAGTCTTTGAGGTCAAGTGTGTATTTTATAGTATATCTCAATTTGGACATCAGATTTTCATCAAAAATACTTGAGTCTGTATTCACATTTCATAAAATTTGTATTTTAAAAAATTGATTCATATATTTAAGTTTTTTCAAATATACTTTCCAGTAACTGAATCAAATATCAATGTTTTAATTTAAATTAATTAAAATTAAATAAAATGAGACATTTAAGTCCTTGGTTGCACTAGGCACATTTCAAATGCTCAGTAATCACATGTGGCGAATGGCTGCTGTATTGGACAGGAGAGGCTTAGACTTTCCAGAACAACTAATTATCATTCAAAGAGAATTTACATGTATCAGGGGCTGTGCTCATTACTTTACATTTGTAATTGTAGGTAATCCTTACAATAACCCTGGCCTCTTTTGTTTTGTATAATCTTTCCACAAGGCAACAAAACTGATCTTTTCAAAACATCAATCATGGCTGGGCATGGTGGCTCATGCCTATAATCTCAACACCTTGGGAGGCTCAGGCAGGAGGATTGTTTGAGGCCAGAAGTTCAAGACCAGCCTGGGCAGCATAGTGAGACCCTATTTCTAAAAATGAAAAATAGCCAGGCGCCATTGCACATGCCTGTAGTCCCAGCTACTCGGAAGGCTGAGTGAGGAGGATTCCTTGAGCCCAGGAGGTCAAGGCTGCAGTGAGCCATGATCACACCACAGCATTCCAGCCTGGGTGACAGAGCTAGACCCTGTCTCAGAGATTTAAAAAAAGAAAAAGAAATAGAAAATATGAACCCTATGCAATTCTTTTATTGACTTCCCACCCTGATTAGAAGAAAATCTAAAATTCTTACCATGATCCATAAAGCCCATGTGATCGGGCCTCCGCCTCTCTGTCTGGTCTCATCTCATACCACCTTCTCTCTTGACACTATGCTACTCTCTGTTCCTATAATAACAATTATTTTTTTGAGATGGATCTCGCTCTGTTTGCCAGGCTGGAGTATAGCAGTCAATCTTGGCTCACTGCAACCTCCTGGGTTCAAGTGATTCTCCCACCTTAGCTTCCCAAGTAGTTGGGATTACAGGCACGCCCCACCATGCCCATCTAATTTTTGTAATTTTTTATTTTTATTTTTTAGTAGAGACGGGGTTTCACCATGTTGACCAGGCTGGTCTTGAACTCCTGACCTCAAGTGATCTGCCCACCTTGGCCTCCTAAACTATTAGTGTTAGGGGCATGAGCCACCGCATCCTGCCCTAAAACAACACTTCTTTTCCCATCTCCACACCTTTGTGCTCAGTGTACCATTAACAGCTCTTCTCGTGGTTATTGCTCATTCTGATACTTCAGGTCTTCCCTCAATGTCACTTAAGTGGCTCACTCTGTTACATCACCCTCTATATCCCCTTCATATCGTTTATCACCATCTGTAACAATCTTGAGTATTTATTTACTTGATTATTATAGTGCCTTCTATTAGACGGTAGGATCCACAAAGATATGGATCTTGTCTTTCTTATTTGCTGTGAAATTTATAGCTTTTCACAGTGACTGGCATACAATAGGCACTCAAATATTTCTTATGCAGGTGGATGAAATTGGTAACTATTATTATTACAAATCATGAGACTGAGGCTCAGAGAGGTTAAAAGTTTTTCCCAAGGTCACACAGTTAGTAGAATGGATCAGGACTTGAAGCCCCGTCTAACCAAAAAGTCTATGTTCTTCTAAATAACAAAAGTGCTGGGCAGATTTAGTAACCTTGACTGCGAAAGAAGTGGCTTGAAGGTGATATGTATCTATAAAAAAAATGTGGATATATATTTGGCAGGAAAACTCAGCAGTTTTTCAGTGTCAGGCAAATGGCTCAGAGTCCGGTTAGAGACGAGCTTTTAATGCTGGTGTTGGATGGGTGGAGGGACCAAGACTGACACGGTCTTGGAAAGAGTCGTCCAGAGGCTGCCCGGGCAAGCGTCCTGCTCCTACTCACATGAGTGCCCATTCCCTTTTTGCCCTCTACCTTGGTCTTCTAGACAAAGAAAGAGAATTCACTGCCTCAACTGTAACGGAATGGTTGCCCCCCACCCTGACCCCCAGACTCATCAGCTGGACCCAAACAATTTATTCTGATTTGTGAAACATACGTCCAACCCTCACTTTATTATATGAAATGTCAATGTCTGTTTTAAAGCATAAAGCGTTGTGTCCATGGTATACAAAGCATTGCAAGCTCAGGCAGGCAGCCAATTTTGGTTCAGCAGGTAGCAAGGGCAGGTGTCAGAAGGAAGGGGACGTTTGCTGAGTACTGACTGGGTGCCAAGCACCACACACAACACCTTCAGCTGTCATTCTCCTTGCTGAATCTTTCTAGACTCATTTTGAATGGGAAGGAAATACTTTCACTCCAGAAAGGAGACAAGTTTCTTTGCATTCTCTGTTCGGGTCAAAGCAGAGATAGTGGGTATTTGAGGAGCTGATTAAACTACAAATTCTGGCCTGGCACGGTGGCTCACACCTGTAATCCCAGCACTTTGGGAGGCCAAGGCGGGCGGGTCATGAGGTCAAGAGATTGAGACCACCCTGGCCAACATGGTGAAACCCCATCTCTACTAAAAATACAAAAAAAAAAAAAAAAAAAATTAGCTGGGTGTTGTGGCGTGTGCCTGTAGTCCCAGCTACTCAGGAGGCTGAGGCAGGAGAATTGCTTGAACCTGGGAGGTGGAGGTTGCAGTGAGCCGAGATCGCACCACTGCACTCCAGCCTGTTGCCTGGAGACAGAGCAAGACTCTGTCTCAAACAAACAAACAAACAAAAACTACAAATTACTCAGCAAAAAGCTCACTCTGGGATTGAGATCTCAGCTTGGAACTTCCCACTCTGGGGGCTCACATTTTAAAGAGGATGACTCTACCCTCCACCACTCTAGTTACCCACAACTGCTCAAATGCTGTTGTTACACAAAAGCAGCCATCAATACCACATAAATGAATGAGAGAATGCCTGTGTTCCAATAAAACTTTATTTATAAAAACAGGCTGGACTTGGCCTGTGGTCTGTTGTGTGCTGACTCCTGTTTTAGTGATGAACTGTGGTATCAGACTGGCCAAGACTGAATCCCAGCTGCACTCCAACCAGTCCTATCACCTTGGAGGAGCTCCTTAACCTAAGTAAGCTTCAGATTCCCTATTGGTAACTTGGAGATAATAAGAGTATTTTCATCCCAGGGCTACTGGGATGCATAAATGAATTAACATATGTAGAGTACTCAGAGCTTGTCTTTTAAAAAGTAATGGCTGGATGTGATGGCACATGCCTGTAGTCCCAGCTACTCAGGAGGCTGAGGCAGGAGGATCACTTGAGCCCAGGAGTTCAAGGCTGCAGTAAGTCATGATTGAGCCACTGCACTCCAGCCTGGACAACAGAGTGAGACCCCGTGTAAAAAAAATAAAAACAAAAATTATAATGTTATCAGCATTAGCTTTTAAGTGTCAGGAGAACAGGGGCTTCTATTCAGCTTCTCCTTAGTGCCTGGCACAGTGTCTTGCAAAAAGTAGGCAGTCAAGAAGTCAAGAGACATCTGTCAACAAATGAATAAGTGAACAAATGAATGGATCAGCTTCTTTTAACCCCTGAATAAGAAAACCAGGGTTTGTCATTACTTGATTTTTTTTTTTTTTTTTTTTTTTGAGACAGAGTCTCACTCTGTCACCCAGGCTGGTTGGAGTGCAGTGGCACAATCTCTGCTCACTACAACCTCTGCCTCCTGGGTTCAAGTGATTCTCATGACTCGGCTTCCCAGGTAGCTGGGACTGCATGCGCCTGCTACCATGCTCAGCTAATTTTTGTATTTTTAGTAGAGACAGGGTTTCGTTATGTTGGCCAGGCTGGTCTGGAACTCCTGGCCTCAAGTGATCCTCATGCCTCCAGCCTCCCAAAGTGCTGGAATTGCAGGCGTGAGACACCGCCCCCAGCATAATCAGTTGATTTAAAATATATATATATATATACACGCACACACACACACACACACACACACACACACACACGTGGGGTTTTCAGGCCAGGGGCAATGGCTCATGCCTTTAATCCTAGCATCTTGGGAGGCCAATGCGGGTGGATCACTTGAAGCTGGGAGTTTGAGACCAGCCTGGCCAACATGGTAAAACCCCATCTCCACTAAAAATATAAAAATTAGCTGGGTGTGGTGGCAGACGTGTGTAGTCCTGGCTACTCAGGAGGCTAAGGCAAGTGACTTGCTTCAACTTGGGAGGTGGAGGTTGCAGTGAGCCAAGATTATGCCACTGCATTCCAGCCTGGGTGACAGAGGAATGCTCTGTCTCAAAAAAAAAAAAAAAAAAAAAAAAAAAAAAGAAAAAGAAAGAAAGAAAAAAAGGGCTTTCCTTTTTTCTATTTTAGTAGCATAGAAATTTCCTCAAGCCTGCTTTTTAGCTGGATTATTTCTATGGCTTAGACCCCAACATCATCCTGAAATTCTCTTGAAGCAAGAAAAAAAGAGTAGCTTCCATTGTGCAAATCAAACATCCTCCCCAACATAAACATCTCCGAGTATTTCCATAAATATTTGAAGAAACTGTCACAATAGCAGCTTGTTTAGGAACTATCTTGCTTGTCCATGTAGACTACCTCACTCAGTATCCTGTGTCTTTGAGTTAAAGACTGTGAAAGCATTCAGCAGTACTTCAAACATAATTTGAATTTCTTTCTCTCTGCCCTTCCTTCCTTCCTTCCTTCCTTCCTTCTCTCCTTCTCTCCTTCCCTCCTTCCCCCTTTCTTTCTCTTTCTTTCCTTCCTTCTTTCCTTCCTTCCTTCCTTCCTTCTTTCTTTCCTTCTTTCTTCTTGTTTTTTTTGAGATGGAGTTTCACTCTTGTTGCTCAGGCTGAAGTGTAGTGGCACGATCTTAGCTCACCGCAGCCTCCGCTGCCGGGTTCAAGCGATTCCCCTGCCTCAGCCTCCCAAGTTGCTGGGATTACAGGCATGCGCCACCACACCTGGCTAATTTTGTATTTTTAGTAGAGACGGGGTTTCTCTATGTTGATCAGGCTGGTTTCAAACTCCTGACCTCAGGTGATTCGCCCACCTCAGCCTCCCAAAGTCCTGGGATTACAGGCATGAGCCACTGTGCCCCGCCTGAAGAACTTTCTTAAACATAATTTAACAAATAAGATATTGCCTGAGCATGGTGGCTCATCCCTCTAATCCCAGCAATATTGGAGGCTGAGGTAGGAGGATCATTTGAGGCCGGGAGTTCAAGTCAAGCCTGGGCAACATAGCCAGATCCCATCTTCACAAAAAAATGAAAAATTAGCCAATTGTAGAAGTGTGTGCCTGTAGTCCCAGCTATTTGGGTGGCTGAGGTGGGAGGATCACTCAAGCTCAGGAAGTTGAAGCTGCAGTGAACTTTTGATGTGGCTTGGATCTGTGTCCCCACCTAAGTCTTGTGTTGAAATGTAACCCTCAATGCTGGTGGTGGGTCCTGAAAAGAGGTGATTGGATCATGGGGGCAGTTTCTCATGGTTTAACACCATCCCTCCTTGGTGTTGTGGTCACAATAGTAAGTTCTTATGAGATCTGGTTGTTTAAAAGTGTGTGGCATACCTACTTTATTTTTTTTTATGGCAAATTCACACTTACAGATAAGGCCCATGGCCCTTCTCCTGTTTTCCTGCACCATCCTTAAAATGTGGCCATAATATCCTTCTTCCAGGCAGGAAGAAAAGTGACAAAGACAAAAGGCACATACAGGGCCAGGTGTGGTGACTCACACCTGTAATCCCAGCCACTCAGGAGACCAGGGTGGGAGGGTTGCTTGAACCCAGGAGTTTGAGATCAGCCTGGGCAACATAGCAAGATCCTCCCCTCCCACAAAGGTAGAGGGTCTAAGGTATTTCTTTATAGTAGTACAAGAACAGATTAATACAGCTGTGTGCACACCACTGCACTCCAGCCTGGGTGACAGAGCAAGACTCTGTCCTAAAAACGAACAAGCAAACAAAAAGATATTTGTAGATCTTTACTTGGCTATTTGAAACATTAATTATGGCCACCTAAGCTGACTTTTAGATGAATATTTAATAAGTATTCACAGATATCCAAAGACACAGATTATGAACAAGACAAACCAACTTTCCTTATTTTTCTGTCCTTTGTCCAATTATCCCTCTGTTCAGAAGTTGTAGAGAAGATGACTGTGTTTGATCTATAACTCAAAAAAAAAAAAAATCACGATACATTGGCTCAAGTGTTTCAAAGAGCCTAAGATAATTGGAGCTATAATCAAGACCCATTGATGAAATCTCATTTTATCTTCTATTTTCTTAAGTAGTTCCATCCAAGTACACTTAAGATGCATTTCCCTCTTTATTACTGAATTTTATATGAATTCAGTCCTAATCTGGTACTAAAAAATAATATATGGTTGTAGCTGGACACTTACATGGAAGTGACAGAAAAACATCAGTGTCTCTGGGATATAGGTCTTAGGTTGAAGAAAGTAGTAAGACTCAGCATTTATTTAGCACTACAGAAGCCGACCCTATGTAGTTGACTATGCATAAGCTTTGCATTCGTGTGTGCTTACATGTAGATTACTTTGGTTCCTCTAACAGCTCTGAGCTAGACAAGGCAAGTATTACTACCATTTTATAGAAAACTGAGGAAATTGAGAGCTGAAAGGACTTGTTCAGGAGGACCATGATAGCTTAGGACAGAGTTATATTTATAGCCACAGGGACAAAGAGATCTCTGTCTGGGAGTTCTTCGTCTCCTTTGTTCTGTGAACTCTTTTGGTGGGCTGCTGAAGCCTCTGGATCCCTTCTCAGATAAACTTTTTTAAATGCATAAAACAAAATATACTGGAATAGGAAGGAAATAAATTATATTGAAACACAGTTCCTAAAATAGTAACAATAAAATTAGCAAGCTATATATCTACATAGCTACATATTCTGTCTACACACACACACACACACACACACACACCCCTTTTTATTAACACATTAAATATAGCAGGTGTAATAACTACCATATTTTGAAGTAGTGATGAGTACATCCAATATTTCAAGTCATCTGAAACAACTGTAATATGCTATGAAATATCTGAGATTCTTTTGGTGACAAAGTGAAAGTCTCTGCTAATATTACTGTGGCCTCTTGGCTAAATTCATAAAAGAAGGAAAAGCTAAATTTCAGTTAAAAGTTAGAGGCTAGGGCCAGGCGTGGAGGCTCATGCCTGTAATCTGAGCACTTTGGGAGGCTGAGTCGGGCAGATCACCTGAGGTTAGGAGTTCAAGAGACTAGGCACAGTGGCTCACACCTGTAATCCCAGAACTTTGTGAGGCCGAGGCAGAAGGATCACCTGAGGTCGGGAGTTCGAGACCATCTTGGTCAACATGGTGAAACCCTGTCTCTACTAAAAATACAAAAGTTAGCCAGGCTTGATGGTGGTCGCCTGTAATCTCGGCTACTTGGGAGGCTGAGGCAGGAGAATCGCTTAAACCCAGGAGACAGAGGTTGCAGTAAGCCAAGGTAGTGCCACTGCACTCCAGCCTGGGCAACAGTGCGAGACTCCATCTCAAAAAAAAAGAAAAGTTAGTGAAGATAAGAATGTAATTTTTCCCCCATCTAAAGTCATGACCCTTCCCTCTGAATTTTATCCGTTGTCCGTTTTAGGGTTTGTAGACCCCAAGTTAAGAACTTCTTATTTAGTCTAATCTCTCATAAAACGGATGAACAAATGAGGTCCAGAGAGGGAATGTGATTTATCTAAGATGTCTTAGCCACATATATCAGGGAATAAACTAGAACCCAGAGGTTGATAATTGCTTTTCTACAAGGCTGTTATGAAGAAGAAATGTAACAATATATATAAATGCTTAGCACAGTACCAGTGACACAGTAGGCATTCGTAGAAAACTGGCCACACAACACAGTAGAAGCAGATAGATCAGACTTTCTGGAAATCTCTGTAACAGAGGGCAAACTCAGCTTGTATGTGTCTTTTTGTTTATTTGTATTTATTTTTTATTTGATGAAACAATTCTTTTTGCCACACTGGAGGAGAATGCTTGTTTGTTTATTTGCTTTTAGACAGAGCCTCACTTTGTCACACAGCATGGAGTGCAGTGGGGTGATCTTGGCTTACTGCAACCTCTGCCTCCTGGGTTCAAGCAATTCTCCTGTCTCAGCCTCCTGTGTAGCTGGGATTACAGGCACCCGCTACCACACCTGGCTAATTTTTGTATTTTTAGTAGAGATGGGGTTTCACCAAGTTGACCAAGCTGGTCTTGAGCTCCTGACCTCAGGTGATCCACCCACCTCGGCCTCCTAAAGTGCTGGGATTACAGAAGTGAGCCACCACGCTGGGTCGGTTTGTTTGTTTTCACAGACAGAGTCTCACTCTGTTGCCCAGCCTGGAGTGCAGTGGTGCAATCATAGCTCACAGCAACCTGCAGCTCCTGGGCTCCAGTGATCCTCTTGTCTCAGCCTCCTGAGTAGCTGGGACTATAGGGGCACACTACCATGCCTGGATAATTTTTTGTCTTTAAATTTATTTGTAGAGGGGATCTTGCTATGTTGCCCCGGCTGGTCTCAAACTCCTGGGCTCAAACAACCCTCCCACCTTGGTCTCCTGAGTGGCTGAGATTACAGGTATGAGCCACCACACCTGGCCCTGTAAATGCCTTTTGTCTAAGCAGGGAAACACTAGAAGTCTCCTGACAGTATGGATTTGACATACTGTCCCTTCTGTCGCCAGACTGCCTACTTCCAGACTTCTCATACGATAAAAAAGCAAACAGCAAACTTTTTTGATTTGTTCAAGCCACTGTAATGTGTGTTCTGCTATGTGCAGCCAAACTCACTCCCCTAACTGACACGCAGCTCTTCCTGGCTGAGTGACTTACTCTCTCTGAGCCTTGAGTCCTTCATTTACAAAAGTGCCATTCAAGGTTTTTTGGTGAGGATTAAAAGGTATGAAGGACTTAGGCAGTGCCTGGCACAGTAAAAGGCAGCTATTATTATCGTTACTGTTTTGGTGGATTGCAGTTCAGTGCTCTTTCTACAAAATTGACTCACAGCTTAAAAATCACTCACACAGACTCAAAATCCCATTAAGCCCTCCCCAACCCCAGCCCGCCTTCTCCTGCTGCAGCTCTGGTCCACCGCCTCAAAGTCAGCCTGAGAAAATGCTTATCATGTCCCACAGAGAGGAATGGCTTATGAAAATGCTGACACAGACGACACACCTAATAATTAATGGCTAACAACCACAGACATGGAGGCAATTAGGAGGCTTATGTAAATTGAGGGGACTAGAGCAACTTCTCATTTATTCCTCAAATGTCTTGTCTAAGCCTCCGAGATACTACTTCTGCCAGCAGTGCTGACTTTACAGGAAGAAAGTGGAATGAGAAGTGGTGGAGAGTTTGTAGGAGCTGTGAAGAAGCTTTGGACTCCCTACGACTTCCCTGTTCTGGTGGCCACTATGCTAGGTTTTCTCCCATATAACCTGGGGCCACGTGGGTCTAACGGGGCATGCCTGAGCCCGTAGGACTTACAAGGGCTCAAGGGCAAGGATGGCCTGTGGTTCCTGAAGACACACTTGGCCTTACAGTTCTGTTAAAGGACGGTGACTTATCTACTTGGCTCTTTTGTTTTCTTTGACTCTACTTCCTAAGTTAGCACTGATGGTTTAGGGACCACAGAGGATGTGAATGCCTGCCAGTGTGGCTTCCTTAGATGTTCTGGGCTTAGAAGTGAGGCACATGGCTCTCTATACTGGGGGCTGGTGGGGTCCACAGAAATATATTGGGCAGACTAAAATTTGGCATCCCTTCTAATTAATCCTTTATCATCATCATCTTTATAAAAATAACACAATTTTTAAAATCTAAGCATTAAAACAGGACTAACTTGGAGCCCCAGTACCACTCCCCAGAAGTGATATTAACAGGAATGAGATCAATGAACTTTTCCTGTAATTTATCTCAGTGATTTAGCATTTCTTTCAGATTCTCCCTTTTCTGTCCTCCCCCCACAACCACCCCAGGGAGCTCTGGCTTGCTATTTAATCCAGCTGTCTATTTGAAAATTTGGGGGCTCTCAAGGCATTAGCTTGAAGGACATGAGGAAAACTCTCAAATTTCCATTTTCTTATCTAGGGAGATTTTCCTAAGGGCTAAGTCACAGTGAGTAGCTTTTGTTATTCCCTTATAATGAACAGCCCTTTAGATCTTAGATTTAGAAATAATGTTCATTTGGGATTCCTTAGTAATCACTGCTCTGGGCAGCTCCTGGCATAAGACGAATGATGAGAAAGAATATGAAGACCTGTGGGAAGTGCTTCTGAGAGTCATCTTGACCACACTTATTTCTTACAGGATCTGACACCACCAGTAGCATCCCCTTAGAAGGGTAAGTACGACCGGCAGTGTGAACACAACTTGTGAAAGCCTATTTCTAGAAGATTCTCTCACCCTTGCAGGATGAGGTGAAATATGGGAGGCAGTGAGAGTGACTGGGCATTCTCTTCCCTGCTGTCCCTTTCCCCGCTGAGGGCTACTGTGATGGAGTCACATCAGAGTCCCCAGTTACTCCTAGGGCCTGCACAAAAGGTCTTGGGCCTGAAGCCAATTTTTGTCTCCTCAGTTTAAGTTTCCAAACTGCAGGTCACTGGCCCATTCCTGTTGCTCCATACAGTGACATGGTGGGGTGGATGAAGCAGGTACGATATGTGTCTCAGCCAAAGCTTTGCCCACAGTCTATGATTTCTTATTTTTTCCTTTTTTCAAGACAGTCTAGCTCTGTCGCCCAGGCTAGAGTGCTGTGGTATGATCTTGGCTCACTGCAACCTCCACCTCCTGGGCTCAAGTGATTCTCCTACCTCAGCCTCCTGAGTAGCTGGGGTTACAGGTGTATGCCACTACACCTGGCTAATTTTTATAATTTTTGTAGAGACTGGGTTTCGCCATGTTGGCCAGGCTGCTCTCAAACCCCTCATCTCGTGATCTGCTGGCCTTGACCTCCCAAAGTGCTGGGATTACTGGCGTAAGCCCCTGCACCGGGCCAACAGCCTATAATTTCTAAAGGACTGATGGGCTGTAAGTCCTGCTTTTAGTTCCCAAGAAGTAGCATTAGTAATGGAAGAGTGTTCTGTTTCTCAAACATCAGTGATTAGCATATCTACATTATGATTTTTGTTATTTCTGCAGTCTTCTATCATTTAAGTAAATTTAAAAATCATTTCATCACTTTTTGACTCAGTAAAACTTATTTTAAGAAGAAAATTTTATGTCATCTGTATACTAGTGTCACTTGTGCTAAAGAGATGTTTTTAGTAGAAATAAGTAAAACAGAAACAAAATAGTGTTATTAAAATTGAGCTCTGAGGTTGTCTGCCTAAATTTCTGAGCCTGAGGTCTGACATCTCTTTACTTAAAGAAATAAACAAGTTGGGGGTAGTGGTTCAGGATTGTAGTCCCTGTGCTTTGGGAGGCCAAGGAAGGAGGATCACTTGAGGCCAGGAATTCGAGACCAGTCTAGGGAACACAGGGAGACCTGTCTCTACAAAAAGGTGAAAAAGTAAAAAGTTAAAAAAAACACACACATAAAAAAAGAGATTAGCAAGTATTAGAGGGGGGTCAGGTGTCTACTAGTAAGACAGTTCTCTGCGTAGTCTCAGAGGGACCCAGTTCTCCTCCCTGCCTTGCTTATAGTTCTCAAGAATAACTATAGAATGTGCTTGGAATATAATATCTTGAGATGGGGAGATGCTGACTGGAACAGCTTGGGCTTTGTTTCAGTCCCTCCCAGAAACAGATTGTCCTTCAATGCTTTAGCTCGGTGAGTCGCAGATACCCTAGTATAAAACCCAGGATGAACTGCTTTCCAGGGTCCTTTAGCTGTGGTACAAGGGAGGCATGTGCAGATGAGCCTTCATCTGCCCCAGGCAGCTTTTCCTGAGCCTTGAGGGACTGGCTTATTGTGAATCCTGGGCTTCTGTTATCCCTTACTGCCTATCTGTAAGTAATAAACTCATTTCATGTAATGTGTTGCGTGTGTGAATATTCTATCTTGACTTGGCAAGTAATTGGTGCACAGTGAACCTGCTTTGCACTAGCACCAAAGCAAGACTTCCAACTTGACACAATCAGAAAGAGTAAAAGAGACTGTAGAGAGAGTCACTTCTTAATTTTGCAGTTTAATATTATTGTTGCCTATTTGGTGCTCTACTTAAGTTATCCTATAGGTGGGCAGAGTGCAAAGTACAAAACCTGAGCAGTTTATGGTATCTTAGAAAGTTAGGACCTGAACGGCACAATGAGATCAACTTCCTTCTTGCATAGATGAGGGAAGTAGGGTGCCAAGGGGGAGGCGAGGACAAAATACCTTTACAATTTTTTATTGTAGTAAAATACATGCAACATAAAATTTCCCATTAGTAACATATAATACATTTACAATGGTGTGCAACCATCACCATTTCCAAGTTCCAGAACATTTTTATCACCCCAAAAGTAAATTCTGTACCTATTAAATCATTCCCCATTTCCCCCTCTCCCCAGCTCTTGCAACTACTCATCTGCTTTCTGTTTTTATAGATTTAATCTGGATATTTCATATAAATGGGATCTTGCAATATATGGCCTTTTGTGTTTGGCTTCTTCTTTCAAGATTCATTTATGTTGTGGCATATATCAGTACTTCTTTCTGTTTTATGGCTGAATAATATTCCATTGTACAGATATACCTCATTAAAAAACCCCTTTATCAGTTGATGCACATTTGAATTGTTTCTATATTTTGGCTACTATGAACACTGATGCTATGAACTTTTGTGTGTAGGTTTTTGAGTAACCTGTTTTCAGTTCCTTTGGGTATATACCTAGGAGTGAAATTGCTGGGTCAAATGCTTATTCTATGTTTAACTGATTGATTGAAGAACTGCAAGACTGTTTTTTTTATAGTGGATTTACTATTTTACATCCCCACCAGCAGTGCACAAGTGTCCTAATTTCTCCACATCATCGTCAATACTTGCCATCATTTTAAAAAATTATACCCATCCTAGTGAGGAGGATAAATTAACTTTAATGGAGTACGAACTCCCTCTCTCATCCATCATCCTTCCACCCACCAACCAGACTGATCTTTCCAAAATGCCCATCTGGATCACATCACCTGCAAAATTGGAAATTTTCTTCCCAATTTCTTAAGATGAAGACAAAAATACACCCAAAGCCCTCAAGATCTGCCTATCTTCTTAGTGTCCTTACGACTCTCTCTCTCCTTCAATCAGTATCATCCACACTAGCCTTTTGCAAAGTACCCTCCTGGGAGAGCCACTGCCTGAATTGTTTTTTCTGCCTGCAATGCTCCCTTCCCACCCCATCTCTAAAGCTCAGCTCAACCCAGGCACAATGGTGTACACCTACAGTAGCAGCTACTTGGAAGGCTGAGGAGGGAGAACTGCTCGAGCCCAGGAGTTCAAGGCTGGCCTGGGCAACATAGTAAGACCCCAGCTCTAAAAAACAATAAAAATAAAAATACTCAACTCAAGCTCCATTCCCTCAGGAAAGTCACCCTTGAACATCTCCTCCCTCCTCAGCTCCAAATAGGCCTGGGGCTTGGTGGCCAGCTCTCAGAACACTGTGCATCTCTCCTTTGCAACACTTATTTCTGTCTGCAATTATACATTTATTCATGCCTTTAATTGATTATGTCGGGGAGCTCCACTTTCCCTCGCTTGTGGGGCAGAGAGATACAATGAGGGCTTGGAAGTTGTTTTATCCTAAAGCAATTGTCTCTTCCCCTCTCCATTTGGTCTAATGAAGGCTCACTCTAATTACTCCTTACTCTGTATTCCTTAACTGAAACCCTTAGCTTCATCAAGCAAGCAGGGTTTGCTTTCCCCTTTTTTTTTTTTTTTTGGACAGGGTCTGGCTCTGTCACCCAGGTTGGAATGCAGTGGCACAATCATGGCTCACTGCAGCCTCCAACTCCTGGGCTCAAGCAATTCTCCCGACTCAGCCTCCCAAGTAGTTGGGACTACAGGTGTGTACCACTATGCCAGGCTAATTTTTACATTTTTTGTAGAGACAGGGTCTCCCTATGTTACCCAGGATGGTCTCAAACTCCTGGACTCCAGCAATCCTCCCACCTTGGCCTCCCAAAGTGTCAGGATTACAGGTGTGAGCCACCACACCTGGCCTGCTTTCTTTTTAAGTGAAAAAAAATTACTTACAAGACAATAAAAAGCAGGCACTTCATTGAAATTAAATATGTCTGCTTTTCAGAAGACACTGTTAAAGAAACAAAAAGACAGGTATATATTGAGAGAAAATATTTGCAAAGCATATATATGTTAAAAGAATTACACATAATATAAACAAATAACTTACATCTCAATAAGAAGACCAAAATTGCCAATAAAAATAGCAAAAGATTTAAACAGACACATCACCAAAGATGTACGGAGGGCAAATAAGCACATAAAAAGATGTTCAACATTATTAAGCTTTAGGGAAATATAAATTAAAGCCACAAGAGAGCACTGCAAACCTATTAGAATGATAAAAATGAAACAGAATAATATACTAGACGTTACTAAGGATGTGAAGCAACCAGAAATTTCATGCATTGTTTGGAGAAATGTGAAATAGCACAGCAACTTTGGAAAACAGTTTGGCAGTTTTTTTTTTGTTTGTTTTTTTTTTGAGGTGGAGTCCTGCTCTGTTGCCCAGGCTGGAGTGCAGTGGTGTGATATTGGCTCACTGCAATCTCCACCTCCTAGGTTCAAGCGATTCTCCTGCCTCAGCCTCCCAAGTAGCTGGGATTACAGGTGCCTGCCACCACGCCAGGCTAATTTTTAAAAATTTTTAGTAGAGATGGGATTTTGTCATGTTGGCCAGGTTAGTCTTGAACTCCTGACCTCAGGGGATCCGCCTGCCTCAGCTTCACAAAGTGCTGAGATTACAGGTGTGAGCCATCGCACCTGGCAGTTTGGCAGCTTTTATAAAATTAAACACACACTGACCATACAACCCAGCAATCTGACTCCTAGGTATTCATTCAAGAGAACGGAAGACTTGTATGCAAATGTTTATGGCAATTTTATTTACAATCTAATGTCCATAAACTGGTGAATTAATAAACAAATTGTAGTATATTCATACACTGGGATACCACTCACTGATAAAAAGGAATGAATTACTGACACATACAGCAACATGGCTGAATCTCAAAGGCATTATTTTAAGTGGAGGAAGCCAGACACAGGAGGCTACATAGTGTATGATTTCATTTATAAGGCATTCGGGAAAGGTAACACTATAGGGAGATCAGTGGTTGTCAGGGCTGATGAAGGGAGAGGAGTTTGATGGCACAGGGACCTCAGAGAAATTTTTGGGGTGAAGAAAATGTTCTGTATTTTGATTGTGATGTTGGCTACATGATTGCATACATTTGTCAAAACCTATCATACACTTAGAATCATACACTTAAAAATAGTAACATTCATTTTATATAGTAAATTTTATTTTATATAAATCCTACTCCCCCCAAAAAAATTGACTTAAAAATCTTACTTGAAACTCAACAACAACAAACACAAATAAGTTGATTTAGAAAATGGGCAAAGGACTTGAATAAATGTTTTTCCAAAGAAAATATACAAATATCCAATAAGCACATGAAAAGATGCTCAATATCACTATCATTAGGGAAATGCAAATCAAAATCTCTGTGAGATATCACCTCACACATGTTAGAGTGGTTACTATAAAACAAACACCAGAAAAATAACAAAGTTGGTGAGGAAGTGGTGAAAATTGGAACCCCTGTGTGCTGTTGGTGGGAATGTAAAATGGTGCAGCCACTATGGAAAACAGTACTGGTGTTCCTCAAAAAAATCAAATTATGATCAAGCAAGTCCATTTCTAGGTAGATATCCAAAAGAATTGAACAGAGTCTGTATGAGATATTTATATGCCCATCCTCATAGCAGCATTATTCACAATAGCCAAAAGGTAGAAAGTAGCCCAAATGGCCATCAATGTATGGCCTCAAGTGATCCTCCTGCCTTAGTCTCCCGAGTAGCTAGGAATATAGGTGTTAACCACCAAACCTGGTTAATTTTTAAAACAGTTTTTTGTAGAGATGGGGTCTTGCTATGTTGTCCAGGCTGGTCTCAGATTCCTGGGCTCGTGATCCTCGTGCTTCAGCCTCCTAAAATGTTGGGATTGCAGGCATGCACCACTGTGCCCGGCCACAGATGCAGTTTGAATTTGATCTTCCTAACTAGTCCTGAAACTCTCCAGGAAAGGGACTCAGTGTAGACGTGCCTCTATGGCATGGGTGAGTTCAGTAAATCTATTTCTGTAGTGTTAGCTGCACTTTCTGTCTCTTGGTTGTCTCTTTCTGGACAGGTGAAGAGCCACTGATACAGAGAATCTCAGCATGGTAAAGGACTGTGGTCTCTTACCACTTTTAGAGTCTGATGCCTGCTGAGATACATATTAGCTTCCTAAAACTGCTGTGACAAAGCACTATAAAATAGTGGCTTAAAGCAACAAACACATTGATTTGATTCTCTTGCAGTTCTGGAGGTCAGAAGTCTACAGTCAGTTTCACTGGGCTAACCTCAACGTGTTGGCAGTGAGGTTCTTTCTGGAGGCTCCTGGGGAGAAGTAGTTTCCTTGACCTTTCAAGCTTTCTGAGTCTGCCCACATCCTTTGGCTCACGGTCCCCTTACCTCATCTTCAACGTTTCCCATCTTCAAAGTCAGCAGCGTGGCATCTTTAAATGTCTGTCCCTCTGTCCTTCTGCTTCTGTTGTCACATTGTCTTCTGTCTGTCTCCTTTTGTGTTCCTCTTCCAAGAACCCTTGTGATAACAGGCCTGCCAGGATAATCTCCGCATCTCAAGATCCTTAACTCGATCAGATCTGCAAAGTCCCCTTTGCCACAAAGGGTAACATTCACACGTTCCTTATTTGGATGTGAGCGTATTTGGGAGGCCATTCTTCAGCCTACCACAACAGAGTACAAAGTCCACGACGAGAAGTGACACGTCTGCTTGGTCACCACTTACCACCAATGGCTTGCACATTGTCTGGCACTTGGTCCACAGGCCATATAAAATTAGACTCATGAAAAGTGTGCACCCCGTTTCCAGAAAAATACTACATTGTTCATACTATTTTAGAGAGCTTCCAGATTCCCTGAAGCCAGCGCGCGGACCCCAGGTTAAGCATCCCTAACCTACAATTCTAGAATATCTGGCTGCATCCATGGAAGGATAGGGGAAATGCCGCAGGACCGCACCCGCTGAATCGCCAAGCAGGTTGGTTTTTTGCACTCCCGTCGCTTAGGCGCGTTGGCCAGTGGGTGGCGCGCGGGTCCACCTCAAAGCCGAGCGTGCCCCACGCCGAGCACCTGCTCAGGGGAAGGGGGCGTGGAGCGGGCTCGGTTACTGCAGTGTCTAAAGAACTGCTTCCCAGTCTCTGCACGTACGGACGACGGATGACTCCAGGCGGCGAGGAGCGGCCCCGGGAGGCTTCGTCTTCCTTGCTGCGCTCTGCTGGTGACGCCGCGACGCCGGCCCGCTGAGCCCGCGGGAGAGACCAGCGCACCTGGGCGCCCCCGCCGCGGGAGACGGATCGGAGCTCCTGGCAACGGCAGAAAACACAGAAACCCAAAGGAAAATATTTAAGGGCCTGCAGAGGAAGAAACTGAAACCTCTGTGCGTGATTTAAAAGGCATGAAAACAACTGCTGTTTGGTTTCTGGAACCGGGCTCGTCCGGCTTCTTACAACAGCGCCCTTTAGCCCGCAGGCCCCGCTCCTCCCTCTCGGGGTGTGGGGTGTGGACGTTCACCACCTGGAAAGCATAGGGTCGATGACAAGCTTACTTTCTCTGGAGCCATCCCGGGTTCTAGGGAGCCTTAAGGCAGAGGGCAGGTAGAAGTTACACCTGGAAGAAGCATTATCAGAGTTGGGAAAGAGAGGAAGCTGCTTTTCCAACTCGGTGTTTAGCAAAGTGAGCCCCGGAAGACAGTAGGCGCTGTTGAGAGGGGAGTAAACCCTAGCCCTTTCCCGGGCAGTGTAAGCTGAAGCACCCATACTCCTGGAATTACCATGGGGCGACGTCTCCAAAAACCCATCGTAAAGTCGAAAAATCGTAAATGGAACCCTCCTGAGTCATTGATCGTCTGTACAATGCTTCGCAATAACCGGTCCATGGACCAGCTGTATTATTTCTTTAGAATGCAGATTACTGGGTCTTATTTCCATCTGCTAAATCTGTTAGAGGGCGCTGGAGGTGACTGTGAGTCTGTTTTTTTAATCGCCCACTGAGCGATTCTACTCCTTCTGAGTCTGAGAATCTCAACTCCAGCTGTTGGTACTAAAAGCTGTCGGTTCAAATAAAAGAGTGGCCTTGGAGCACACACTTCTTTTCGAAGATGACTCTCTCTAGTCTCACCAGAGGGTGCAAATTAGGTCCCGTGAGTGTGAATAATCAGTATTTTCTGTCTAGGTTGGGTGTACTGATTTACATCTTAATCCCAGTGCTTTGGGAGGCCAAGGCAAGAGGATCACTTGAGGCCAGGAGTTTGAGACCTGCCTGGGCAACATTATGGGGCTCTGTCTCTACAAATTTTAAAGATTAGAAGGGCATGGTGGCATGCACCTGTAGTCCCAGCTACTTGGGAGGCTGAGGTGGGAGGATCCCTTGAGCCTGGAGTTTGAGGCTGCAGTGAGCTATGACTGTGTCACTGCATACCAGCCTGGGTGACAGAATGAGACACTGTCTCTTTAAAAAAAAAAAACAAACCTGTCTACTAGTCTTCACCTGTCAAGCTCAGGCTCTCTTTAAAAGGCTCCCCCAGATATTTCTGGGGGCCCCGTAGGTTCCTTTCTTCCTACCACCTTCTTAATAACTCCTTTCAGCAAGTTGCAAGAGTAGCCACTGCTGCTGATGCTTCTGGTGCTTCTGTGAGCGCTCCTCCTGCTTCAGGGCTTTGTCCCAGCCCTCCCAAAGCTGCAAAGCCTCAAGGGCTAGATGGAATTGTCTTCCCTTCAGGTCCCACAGTACCTTGTTCCAAGCAGAATGCTCCTCTTTCCAATGCGGGGTCGACTTTGTCATCGGGGCCCAGAGGCAGCACTGCTTGGCCTCTTAGTGATCCAGAGTCCTTTGAGGAAAGAGTTTCTTCCAAGATTATTTCCAATCCTTTTCCAGACCCTTTGGTGTGCTGCTAAACAGCTCTACAAAAAAGAAAAGAAAAAGGAATTCCTGATTTGTAGTGTTTGTCAATTTCTGTGGTGTACACATTCCCCTCAGCATATTTCAAGCTGTTGGTACGATGTCACTGAAGGCAAAATTGAACAGAGATGCTTATAAACTGCTCTCAGTCAGTGCAAGTCAGCTTTAGCATGCTACTACTTGGGGCCTGGCCAGAGACCAGATATCAAGACGTTATTCATTCATTCAATAAATATTTAATGAGTGCCTGCTATGTGCCAGCTATTTATTCTCTGATCTAGGAATCCAGAAATAACCAAAGTAGTTAACGTACTTGCCAAGGTGGATTTCACATTCCAATGGAGGAGACAGCCCATAAAGAAATAAATGATAGCTCAGTTCATCATACGTGCAACTAAAAGGTAAAACTAGATAAAGAGCTACAGAGTGACAGATGACCTGTTTTAGAATAAGTGATCAGGGCCTCTTTATTGAGTACTGAAGGGTGTAAAACCTGTAAGTATCTGGAATGAGCACAGGCAGAGGAAACAGCAAGAGCGAAGGCCCTAAGAAAAGACTGCCCCTGGTGTTTTCATTAAGGGGACCCGTGTGGATGAAGTGGAATGACGGAGAGGGTAGTGTCAGAAGAGGAGGTGGGAGAGGAAACAGAGAGGGGCAGATCATTGCAAAATGTGGATTTTATTGTGATGGGAAATCACTGGAGGGTTCCTGCAGAGGCATAGTCTCAATTCCTTTCCTTTTCCTTTCTTCCTTCCATCCTTCTTTCCTTTTTTGAGACGGAGTTTTGCTCTTTCACCCAGGCTGGAATGAAGTGGACTGATCTCAGCTCACTGCAACCTCTGACCTCCCAGGTTCAAGCAATTGTCCTGCCTCAGCTTCCCAAGTAGCTGGGATTACAGATGCCTGCCACCATTCCCAGCTAATTATATATATATATATATATATATATATATATATATATATATATATATATATTTTTTTTTTTTGGTAAGGATGGAGTGTCCCCATGTTGGCTAGGTTGGTCTCGAACTCCTGACCTCAGGTGATCCACCCACCTTGGCCTGCCTAAGTGTTAGGATTACAGGCATGAGTCACCACGTCTGGGCTCATTGACTCTTCAAAGAGATCACTCTGGTAGCTGAGGAGGGTGCAAATGGACAGTTTTCTGAGGTGGAAGCACGGAGGTTAGTTAGGAGGCAACTGCAGTTGTTTAGGCTGGAGAAGATAGGGTGGCGGCAGCAGTGGAGGTGGTGTGAAATGGATGGATTTTGGGTAGGTTCTGATGCTTGATGTGGGGTTTAAGAGTCAGAGAGAAGTCAAGAATACTCTAGGATTTTTATTTTGTGCAATCAGATGAACATTGGTACATTTCCTGAGATGGGGAGCAGTCATTGTGGCATTGTAGGAAAGAAACGAGAAATTAGTTTGGGACATGTACAGTTTGAGATGCCTATGAAAATTCTGAGCTGGTGCCATGATTTGAGAGTCACCATTTTGGATAAACTTAAAAGTCATGGGAGTGGAGGAGGTCACCAGGGAGTGAAGAGAAAGGCCTAAGGACTGAGTCCTAGGAACCTCAACATTGAGAGATTGGGAAGAGGAGAAGGCTCTCCACTGAGAAAGAGTGGTCAGCGAGCTTGGAAGCAGTGTGAAAGAAGTGCTTAAAAATAAAAAAGAATATATCGGTCACACCAAATATTGCTGAGAGGTGCAGGAAGGTGAGGCCTCGGCTCTGGCAGCATCAAGGTCCTTAATGACCTGGACAAGCAGGGTTCCCAGGGGAAGTAAAGATGAAAGCCATCTTCAGTGGATGGCAGAAAGAACCTGGGGAGGGAAAGTGGAGTCAGGGAATATAAAAGTGGAGTGCTTTTCTTAGGGGAAATACAGGAGTAGTTTGGTAGCTGGAAGGCAACGTGGCTCAACAGAGGAAGAAAAGGAGAGATCAGTGATGCTAGAAAAAAAAGATCTTGTCTCTCTGTCCCTAAAAGACTCACTTAAAAAAGTCTCCTTCTTACGGAATCCTGTGACCGTGCATGCCATTTTATGTAAGCAGATGTTTAAGAGGACCTCTGAGCCACAAATGCAGCAGACACAATCAAACTTCAAATCCCAGTTTTGGTTCAGCTGGCACCCTTGCCACAGTCCCACTGCCAAGGTGGTGATGAAGGTCCTTGTTCATCACTGTATTTTAAGTATGCCTGGCTGAAAGGAGGCCCCAGCAGCATGCGGTGAGTGGGTATTGAAGGAATACCTGTCTCTGTTACCTTAGTAATGAGAGTGAGAGACAGTGGTGCCAGAACACATGGGGTTTAAGGCTTGTAATGGGGAGAATCCTAACAGAAGGCATCTGGTGTCTCCGACATTTTTCTGCAGGTGTTTTCCGGGGTGGGGGTGTGGGATGGTGGAGAGGAAAGCCCTGTCCAGGGTGTTCTCTTGGACAGATCACAGCCCTGGACTGGCCAGCCCTTGGGGATTTCTGAAGCAGCAGAGGGATCTGGCTGGGATGGAGAAATTCTGCTACTCTGCCCTGGTGGGGAAGCCACCAGCCTCTGCCTTTGGAACCCCTTCATGAGAAACCTTCAGGCTCATCCTGGGGTCAGGTTGAAGGGAAAGAAAGGTGATTACTTTCAACCCTGAATTCTGCAGTAGGTGCTTCTTCATCAATCCCTGCACTAGATAAGCTTTTGAGGAGTGGACTTGAGCAGGATTAACTGAACGCCATCCACATCAGATTGAGTCAGACAACCGCGTCCTGCATGTGTGAGCATGCAGTGCAGAGCATCTCAGCAACTGCTTTCGGATAGGGACTGATGAGACATTTAGGTAGTGAGTGACTGGATAACATTTTGTGATATTCATTCATGTTTCTGTCCCCACCCATCCTTTCCCTGGATTCGATCAGGTAGCAGACTTTGTGCCTCCCTCCTTCAGGTGAGGTATCAGGGAGGGAGGGAAGCAGGAGAAACTTGCAAGTTTTCTGGGTTTTTGTTTCCTAAAGGCTAGAGACCAGAAAGAGGGCAGAGGTAGGTGGGAGCTTGGAGAAGCAGGAGGTGAGAGGAGCTTCCAGGTACAAAGGATTGTCCGGGCTGGGGGTGTGCAGAACAAGGTTGGTTGGCTGCATGACTCAAATCCTGGCTCTGCCACCCAGAAGCCTTGTTATCTTCAACTAATTACCTTAACTTTTCTAAGCCTAAAAATGAGACAGTAATAATGCCTACCTCTTTGATGTGTTGTTCTAACATTGTAGTTTTAGTCCCAGTGTTCTGGGTTGTTGATATGAAGCTTTGGAGGTCCCTGAGACACAAAGCCACCTACCTAATTCAGATGGAAAAAAAGTCAAATAACAAGGCACATCTCTTCCCGGCTTGATGCCCTCTGACGCCTTTGCAAGTCAAAATCAGAAGACGCCAGACCTCAAATCTTTCCCATCATTTCATTAGCTCTGTCAAGACGAATGGACATTTCTGGGGCAACTGTTAGGTGCCCAATCATTTGTTATCATTACTTTTATTGCCATTATGAGGGTTGACTGGGCTCGGCCAGTTGACTCTCACTCGGAGTTATTTGCATGTCTGGCAGTTGAGGCTGACTGTTGGCTGGGACCTTAGCTGGTAGGAACATCTCCATGTGACCTCTCAATGTGGCTTGAACTTTCTCATAGAATGATGGATGGGTCTCAAGGGAGAGCATTCCAAGAAAGAAAGACAGGTGGGAACAGAATCGCCTTATATGACTTTGAAAGTCCCACAGGTCACATCTGCTGCATTACATGCAAGATGTGGGTAATTAGGCTTCACCTCTTAATGAGAGGAGTGCCAAAGAATCTGCAGAAATATTTTAAAACCACCAGACCTTTCTAAGTGTGCATCATTGGACAAGTTACTTAGCTTCTTAGAACTTCACTTTCCTCATCTATACAGTAATGATAATAACCATAACACCTCCTTTATAGAAACAAAGTGAGAACGAAATGAGTACATTTGTGTAAAGCCATAGTGATGGCTCAATTAGAGTTGGTGCTTATTTTAAGAATTATCTCATTAATGTCCACCCAAGTCTTTGAGATAGGCATTTGACCCCCATTTTGCAGAGGATGAGACAGAAACCCTGAGAGGATAAGTAACTTTCCCAGCCCAAACATCTTCCCAATTCCCAATAGGGGGTCTCCTCTGGGAATGATGGGAGACACTGGAAAATAGTTACAACTGAGTTCTTCAGGACCTGGGGTAAGTAGATACCCTCACCTGAAATAGTAGAAGGACCCTTAAAGTATGGTCATTCTGGTGTAAAATCAAGGTAATGGACCACAATTAGCACTTTTATTATTATTATTATTGCTATTATAATTTTTTGTAGAGACAGGGTTTCACCATCTTGGCCAGGCTGGTCTCAAACTGGCCTCAAGTGATCCACCCGCTTTGGCCTCCCAAAGTTCTGGGATTATAGACGTGAGCCACTGTGCCCAGCCCCAAATTAGTGCTTTTAAAAAGTGACATCTAATAATACAAAATGGGAAATATTAGAGTACATTTTGTAAATATGGGTAACCTTCATGAAAACTTTTGTTTCTTACATCTCATTCATCAGTGGTTTTCAACTCGGGGCTATTTTAATCCCCAGGAGGCATTTGGCTGGAGACAATTTTGATTGTCACGGTGGTGGCAAGGGATGCTGCTGGCATCTAGTAGGTAGAGGCCAGGGATGCTACTAAACATTCAGCAATTTGCAGGACAGTGCCCGCCCCCCTCCCAATAAATAATTCTCCAAATCAAAATTTCAGTAGTGTCGGGATTGAGAAATCTTGATCTAAGTATATATCTATAACTGCATATCTATATCTCTCTGTGTATACTGGGCTGTAGTGTAAAATGTATTTCTTTTTTTTTTTTTAAAGAAAGAAAGAAAGAAAGAAAAAAAGAATGTAGAAGAGGAAGAAAAAGGAAGAGAAAGAGAGAGAGAGAATGGAAGTATTGCTTTTTTGCCCAGGCTAGAATGCAGTTAAGTAATGGGTATTGAAAACCTCTTTTATACCAATAATTATACTTGATGTGGACAGGAAGGAATAAGGGAAGAAAATAACAAACAAGCCAACCAATATTTCATTTAAACCTATGAAATGCTATGCAATTACTGAGGAGTGATTTACTTCCAATTATGTAGTCACTTTTGGAATAGGTGTGAGGTGGTAATGTATGTTTTGTGTATTTGAAGTGGAGAGTTCTATAAATGTTTATTAAGTTTACTTGTTCCGGGTCTGAGTTCAAGTCCTGGATGTCCTTGTTAATTTTCTGTCTCTTTGATCTATAAAATCGTTAGCTCTTCTTGTTACATTGATCCTTTTGCCATTATGTAATGTCCTTCTTTGCCTCTTTTGCTCTTTGTTGCTTTAAAGTCTACTTTATCAGAGGCGAGAATTGCATCTCCTGCTTTTTGTTTATTTGTTTATTTTTACTCTCCGATTGGTTGATAAATGTTCCTCCTTCTCTTTGTTTTGAGTCTTTGTGTATCGTTGCATGTGAAATGGGTCTGGATGCAGCATACCGATGGGTTTTGGCTTTTTATCCAATTAGAATATATATAAGTTTAATACTGGCATTTGACACTAGCTGGCTGTTTTGCCCATTAGTTGGTGTAAATTCCTCATTGTGTTAATGCTCTTTTCTTCTTGATATATTTTTGGAAAGGCTGATATTGGTTGTTCCTTTATATGTATAGTGCTTCTTTCAGAAGCTCTTGTAAAGCAGGCCTGGTGGTGGTGAACTCTCTAAGTACTTGTTTGTTCGCAAAAGATTTAATTTTTCCTTTGCTCATAAAGCCTAGTTTGGCTGGATAGGAAATTCTGGGTTGAAAGTTCTTTTCTTTAAGGATGTTAAATATTGGTCCCCACTCTTTTCTGGCTTGTAGGGTTTCTGCTGAGAGATCCGCTGTAAGTCTAATAGGTTTCCCTTTATGGGTAACCTGACCTTTCTCTCTGGCTGCCCTTAGTATTTTCTCCTTCATTTCAACCCTAATAAATCTGGCAATTATGTGCCTTGGGGTTGGTCTTCTTGAAGAATATCTTTGTGGTGTTCTCTGTATTACCTGGAGTTGAATATTACCCCGCCTTGCCAGGTTGGGAAAGTTTTCCTGAATGATATCCTGAAGAGTATTTTCCAACTTGGATTCATTCTCTTCATCACATTCAGGTACACCTATCAAACGTAAATTAGGTCTTTTCACATAGTCCCTTATTTCCTGGAGACTTTGCTCATTCATTTTCATCCTTTTTTCTCCAATCTTGTCTTCTCGTTTCATTTCACTGAGCTGGTTCTCGACTTCTGATGTCCTTTCTTCTACTTGATCAATTCGACTGTTTAAACTTGTGCATGCTTCGCGAAGTTCTCGTGTTGTGTTTTTCAGCTCCATCAATTCACTTATATTTCTCTCTAAATTGTCCATTCTCGTTAACATTTCGTCAAACCTTTTTTCAAGGTTCTTAGTTTCTTTGCATTGGGTTAGAACAAGTTCTTTTAATTCACAGAAGTTTCTTATCACCCACGTTTTGAAACCTGCTTCTGTTACTGGAACACACGTGTAATCTATTAAGCCTTGTTCCGTTACTGATGAGGAATTGCGATCCCCTGTAGAGGGAGAGGCATTCTGATTTTGAGTATTCTCTGACTTTTTACGCTGGTTTCTTCCCTTCATTATGTATTTATCCATCTGTCGTCTTTGTAATTACCGACTTTCTAACTAGGTCTCTGAGCAGACATCCAACTTGTTGATTCCCAGCGCCGAAATCTGAGCAATCCACTGCGCCGGCCAAAACAGCGGTGTTAAGATTGAAGGTACTTTTCTGCCCGGGAATCTCCGGACTCTGCACCAAGAACTGGCACGCTAAGGCACCAGCAAAACCGCCGCACCAGCCACAAGAGTCGCCCTGGCAACCCGTGGGGCTCCTCAGCTGGGAATCTCTCGGTCCGTGAGCAACAAATATTCGTCTAAAAGTGTGACGTCTTCTCGTTCTCTGCGCTTTCACTGGGAACTACGAGCCTGAGCTGCTAGTGATCAGCCATCTTGGATCTCTCTCTGTAAAATGTATTTCATCCTGTGGGTTGCAGTTGGAAAGTTTGATAGCCCCTGTCCTAGAAGTCTCTACATGAGTCCAGCTCCTGGACCTAGTTTTGCTCCCAACATTTGCTCACCAGCCCCAGGTAGCATCTGCCCCTGTTCAGATGATTTGGATTTATAATTTATTTTCTTCTGGTTTTCTTTTATTGTGAGGTCTCCCAAAATAGTAGTTATCTCAGGAGAGTTGAAGCAGGGCATAATGTGCCCTCGAGAGAGGGAGTCCTCTAACACCTCTTACCCCTGATTCAGAGAGAAGGTTTGTGCTTTCCTGTTGGCTAATTCTAAGACTTCATTTTCCCTGCTCCCTCACACTAGATAATGCTGACTTCTCACTAATACTGCTGGCTGTTAGTTGAGCATTTCCTGTATGCCCAGTACTTCTCAATTCCACGCATTGGCTCTTTTATTTCTCATAGCAACTTTGTGAAGAAGATTCTATTATTCTGCCAGTCTTACCAATGAGGAAATGAAGGCAGAGAGAGGTTAAATCTCTTGTCTGGGACCACACAGCTGGCAAGCAGCAGAACCAGGATTTGAATGCAGCTGTTTCTGACCTCAAGCATAAGTCCTTAATGGCCAGGCTGTACTACTACTCATCTGAGTTATGTTCTGGGCATTGTAATCTGGGGTTGAAATACATCTGTCATGTAGACAGATCTAGTAAGACAAACCATTTCTCAGTTGGGGCCAGGCAGCGTGGAGTCTTGCTCTGGCTCTCCCTCACACCAGCTATGTGACCCAAGAAAGAAATCGTCTAGAGTGTCATTTTCCTCTTCTTTCAGGGGGAGATTATTGTACCTGTTCAGCGTGTCACAGGAGAACCATGATGGGGCAACTCTATGGACATGGAACCTCTTGGGTTAGTTCTGTGTCTGCCCACCCAGCCACCTTTCACAGATCTCACCTTGGAACTCCCTGCTTGAATCCTCATTGCTGGCCCGTTGTCAGGGCCTCCTAACCACCCTCCCAGCCCAGAGTCCCTCCTTCCACCTGTCTCTCTTTTATTTCTCAATGGTTCCTCTGAAGCACGACTCTCCCTCTTCTACGGCAAACCTTAGGTGCTCCACACACGATTGTCTGCTTACATTGGTGGGGCTCCTTCTGCCTTGATCTCCTTCTGGCTTCCTTTCCCAGCCCTATCTTCTCCTCTTCCTCATCATGCTTTGTCTCCTCTGCTTCTCCTTCTTGCCCTCTCTACTTGGCCACATCTTTTTTTTTTTTTTCTTTTTTTTTGAGATAGAGTCTCACTCTGTTGCCCAGGCTGGAGTGCAATGGGGCGACCTCAGCTCACTGAAACCTGCTTCTCCCAGGTTCAAGTGATACTCCTGCTCCAGCCTCCCGAGTAGCTGGGTTTACAGGCATGTGCCACCACACCTGGCTAATTTTTGTATTTTTAGTAGAGCTAGGGTTTCACCATGTTGGCCAGGCTAGTCTTGAACTCCTGACTTCAGATGATCTGCCCTTCTCGGCCTCCAAAGTGCTGGGAGTACAGGCGTCAGCCACCGCGCTTGACCGGCCACATCTTTTAGACCCATCTCAGATGCCACTTCCTCCATGAAGCCTTTCTGATTCTGTGCAAAGGGACATGAACCCTTGGATTCCCAAAGCCCTTTATTGGTATGCCTACAATGGTGCTTAATAACTCTCATTTACTGAACAAATACCATGTGCCAGGCACTGCACTAAGCACGCTACATCTCAAGTGTAACTTATCTTCATGACAACCTTTTAAGATGGGTATGATTATTCTTATTTTACTGACGCCTCTGAGAGGATTGGTGACGTGCCCAAGAAGACACGACTAATATATGGGAAAATCAGGATTGTCACCCAGTTACAGCTGATTCTATGGTTCTAATACTTAACTCGTGAGTTACACAAATGTCTTTCTACCTTGTATATAAGGTTTTTAAAATTAACTTTTTTTTGTAGCGATAGGGTCTTACTGTGTTGCCCAGGCTGGTCTCAAAGTACTGGCCTCGAACAATCCTCTTGCCTCGGCCTCCCAAAGTGCTGAGGAGGCCTCAATCTCCCCTTTCAGGATGAAATTTTCATGAGAGAAAAGACTGAGTTTGCTCAAGTCCTTGGCTCCAAGCTTTGTGCAGGTGTTTAAGAATAGTTTGTAGAATGAATTAATGAAAAAATGAATGAGTGAATGGAGTGGTGTGCAGGTGTCAGTGGTTTTTGGGTTTCAGGTGGTGTTTGATGAGGACATAGAATGCTTCTGACAGTAGTGGCTGACACAATGTTTGAGAGCAGGCACTAGGTTTTAGCATTTTCCTCTGCTCCCAAGCAGTTTTGTAAATCTCTTGTGAAGATGCTGTTTCTCTGAATAAGGCCATCAGTAAGGGCCAAAGCTGTTTGTTTTACTAATCCCAATGAAGTTGTCTCCAAAAATAGCTTATCTGAGGATTGTGCAATGAGGAGGGGAGAACAAAAGCTGGAGTGACAGATCCACATAGCTTAGCTATTGTCTGTGGCTCCGTACAGATAATAGAGCCCTAGAGAAGGCCAGGGACTTAGAGGCGGAGCCAGAATCAGGGGGCAGACCTTCAGACTCCCATCCCCACGTAGGGGCACAAGGGAGAGCACTAACTATAGAAACACCAGGGTTGCTGGGCAGTGAGTCCCAGCTGACATTCTTCAGATGCCGCTTCTTACAGGAAGCCCTCCCTGACCAGAACTGCTCCACCAATTTAGAGATAGGAGCCCCTGCCATGTGCTTACCATAGCACTCTGTTCTGCTATTATAGCATTTTCACAGTCATGCAGGGTAATACACATTTATTCATTTAAGAATCTTTAGTGAGCACCTATAATGTGTTGGGTACTACTTGAAGTGCTGAGAATACACAACAGTGAGCAGAATAGACATATATCCCCACCCTCATGGAATATACATTTCTAGTGTGTGTGTGTGGGGGAGACAGACAATACACATGTAAATAAGTTTGAAAAATATGTCAGGTGGTGATAAGTACTACAGGGAAAAATGAAGTGGGAAAGGGCTATAGGGAGTGCTGGACAGTGTAGGCAACAGGGAAGTCACTTTTAAATGGGACGGTCAGAGAAATCAGATGATCACTGAGAAGGTGACGTTTGAGCAGAGGGGAAGGGGGTAATGGAAGAAGCCACATGGAAAGAAGGGGCTCCAGGCAGAGGGGACAACAAGCACAAAGTCCTGAGCTGGGCGTCGGGAGGCTCCCCCTGCCCACATCATTTGAAGAATAGCAAACAGGCATGGTAGGCAAGAAGATGAGAGAGGGAATAAGGGCAGGTCATAGCTGTGTGCCCCCTCCTCACCCTAACACCCACACTTCAGTGAATTAGCTTGGACACTAAACCTCTGACTCCAGCCAAGTCGGCTGGAAGTCAGCCACTTATTACCCAAGGGAATGGTTGTCAAGGAGAAGCTAAAGAAAAAAGTGTCAAATACTTGGCTCTTAACTTTCAAAAGGCAGGTCCAGGTATAAGCTGGGAAAACTGTGGAAGGATGCCAATTCTTCCAAATCCAACCAGCCTTGGGGGGCAACCTCCTTGCGATAGCCAAGAGTACTTCACCACACTTCACTGTCGCCCCCATCCCTCCAATGGGAAATGGAGCCTAACACTGGGGTCTCACCAAGTGAAGACAATAGTGGACCACCCTCTACCTGTGAGGCACTTGAATGGGACTGCCCGCTGACCTGCTGCCTCTCACCCAGGCCAAGTTCCCTAAGCCTGGGTCTTGGTCTCCTTCTGTGTTGTGTTCACATGTCTAACACAGGGCCAGATTCGTCACTCTTGTATTTTTTCTCCAGATTTGGCTGCTTCTGTATACTAAGTAAGCCATATCTGTTAAGAAAGTTATAACCTGGGTTCCATGTGTCCTTTGGGAGATTTAGGGGGGCAGAAATAATAGGTGAAGTTTGGGCTTGCTATGTTCATTTTTCTTTAGCTTTTATTAGATTCTTAAAGGAACTGCTGATCCAGGAAAAGTTGAGAACTGCTGGAATGGAGGATACATAAGGTCCCCCATAGTTAATAAAAATTGTGCGTACTCCGTGCCAAACTCTTTCATGTTTTGCCTCATTTATTATTCATCCCAACCTTGTGAGCTAGGTGCCAACCATGTCCCCAGTTTACAGGCAAAGTGGATGGCTTCAAGAGGGTAAATGCTTGATTTGGGTGGGAGAGCTGGGCCTTGAATCCAGGTGCATGCTCGGGTCCACTGTCCTGGGTCTCCCCCTCCACCTCTTCTGTCACAGAATGTGCTAATCCTAACACATCCATGCTTCCCTTACCCATTTTTGTTTTGTCACCTGGAATCTTCTATAACTTTTATTAAATGTTTGAATGTTATTTTTAATTTTAGTTTGGACTGATGACCTTTTTCAGTAATGCATCTTCATGCTGTAGGACACAATTTTTTTTTTTTTTTTCCTTGAGACAGCAAGATAACTCACTCTGCTCGGCTCACTGCAATCTCAGCTCACTGCAATCTCTGCTTCCCAGGTTCAAGCAATTCTCCTGCCTCAGCCTCCCGAGCACCTGAGATTACAGGCACATGCCATCATGCCTGGCTAATTTTTATATTTTTAGTAGAGACAGGGTTTCACATGTTGGCCAGGCTGTTCACCGCCCTCAGCCTCCCAAAGTGCTGGGATTACAGGTGTGAGCCACTGTGCCCGGCCCACAAAGTTCTTTTACTCCGTGATAACCTATTTATGTCTTTCTTCTTCAGGGTGGACCCTGAGTCCTAAAACCTGGAATCTGACCAAAAAAACTCTGAATATTTTTTTTTCTCTACATTCAGATTTTCCAAATTTCATATATCCAAGTAATTAATTGAAAAGTGACTACCTCTGTTAGTAGCTGCTGTTCCTGGGATGCTCACTGAGTGCTTGGCATGGTGCCAACTGTGTCAGCCTCATTACTTCATTTGATCCTCCTGATGTCCCTGTGAAATAGTTAGTATTATTATCTCTATTTTATAGCTAAGGAAACGGAGGTTTAGACCCATGATGTGAGTTGCCCAATGTCACACAGCTACTGACTGGCAGAAGTATAATTTGAGTTCAAGTCTAGAAATTAACTAGTACTCCACTTGCCAAGCCACTGGCCTCTAAACAGGTTGGCAGATTTATTCCTGTGCACGCTTCAGTGGTGACAGTGACCCAGCAGTCTGGGTGGCTGGAGAGGAAAAAGTAGGGCTGCTTTGCTGCCAGTTGGGAGATCAGAACAGAGAGGACCTGTCTGCCTGAGGGGATCTTGATGAACTCTGAGTCCTCCTAGGGCCTGGCTACAATGAGGTGACTTGGAAAGGCCAGAAAAATGTAGACTCTGGCTAGGGGCAGATCTGGACCCCAGCACCCTATGGCGTATGTAAGCCAATCTTCCTTCTGGAAAGAAACAGGAGACTGCTACTGCCTCCCTATGGTACCTGGGTGACCTCCAAACACCAGTAATGAATGAGATCATCAGAACTGAGCAGCTTAGGAAATGCCTTTGGTGCCTTGTGGCTTCAGATATCCAAGGTCCAAATTATAACTTGCATCTGCCCAGTGATTTGCATTTCAGTGTTTATACTACAATGATCTCATTGAATCCTTCGTGCATCCTGGTGGGCTGTGATGATCATGTCCATCTGCTAGACCAGAAGAGGCAAGATGAATTACCCAAGGTCATGCAGAGCCAAGACTTGAACCCAGGCCCTACTGACTCCAAATCCCATTTACTTGCACTAGATCAGTGATTTTTAAACATCATTTCATGGAACCCCAAGATGACTGGGGCAGGCCAGAGCAAGGGTCTCAGGAGGGGGAAAAGGCTGAGGAGGCTCTGTCTTCTCTCCACTCCACTACTATGGACTGATCTGATATCAGATTTCTGTGTAAAGTTTATTAGATTTGTGTTGCTAACAAAATTGTTTTCAGAACTGCCCCAAATGATTCCTTCTTTTCTGGGAATCGAGTTCGAGTTTTCTTTTCCTAGGGCCCCTGTTTCTTTCTTTGGGCAAGAAGAGGCCTGCTCTCTGTTGGAGGATGTCCTTAACTACAGGACAGTAGCACAGTGGAATACAAAACGTATTGGACAAAGAGGCAGAAGACCTGGGTTCTACTTCTAGCTTTGGTGTGACCCAGTAAAGTTAGTTACCTCCATCTCCCCCTGTGTAAAAACGAGGGAGTTGGTCCAGATAATTACTAAAAATCCAGTTCAGAGCATATAAACCATGGACAGTGAGATCTTAGACAGCGGTACAACATCTATAACTGAATGAAAATGTAATGTTTTTTCGTATGTGAATTTTTATGGAAAGAGAGTCTACCGCCTTCATCAAAGTCTTAAGGGTGTTTGTGATACGGAATCTCTGGCTTCTTCTTCCTCTTTTTTTTTTTTTTTTTTTTGAGTCTTGCTCTTGTCACACAGGCGAGAGTGCAATGGCACAATTTCAGCTCACTGCAACTTCCACCTCCTGGGTTCAAGTGATTCTCCTACCTCAGCCTCCCGAGTAGCTGGGATTACAGGTGCCCGCCACCATGCCCAGCTAATTTTTGTATTTTTAGTAGAGTTGAGGTTTCACCATGTTGGCCAGGCTGGTCTCAAACTCCTGACCTCAGGTGATCCATCCGCCTCAGCTTCTCAAAGTGCTGGGATTACAGGCGTGAGCCACTGCACCTGGCTGTTTTTTTTTCTTTTTTGATGGAAGTGCTGGACAATCTTGTTTCTCCTTTTGTGCGTATCAAATTGTAAGAATGTTGTGAGGAAGGCATTTCAGGTAAGGAAACTAGGGCAATATACAAAGATAAGCCGAGCTAAAAGATGGAAGCTACAGGAAAGAGGAAGAGACTGTGACTAACCCAACAACCTTGTTTGTGCTCCTGGATCCAGCAATGCCTGACACCTCTACACTTTTCAACTACATCAATCAGTGGTTCTCTCTCCTTTAAGTATTTTCTCTCTCAATCACCTATATAATGAATGCTCGATGTACTAATATTATGGAAGAGGCCCTTGCCATTTGTAAAATTATGAAGCTCAACTTAGAAAAGCTAAGTAGAAAGGGAAAAAGTGATGTAATGGGGGAAGACAGTTCCTTCTACGCTTTTCTGAATCTTTGAAGAAAAATGTTTGATATTTCGTTCACTGTCCTTTATTCTTTTTTCAAACTGGGAGCTTTCAGAGGCAGGAAAGACCTTAGGATCAACCCCGCCATTACACAGATGGGGAACCAAAATCCAGAGAGGGGATGTAGCTCTCTCCTCTTCATACACTAGTAGGAGTGAGACTAGAACCCAAGTTACGAGCTCCAAAGAATGCTGCACCTTTCTGTGTGACCTTCCTCTGCTTTTTTCCAGGCAGGGTCACAAGTTAGCAGAGCGTGGGAGGGTTCTTGTGCCCCTGTGTGTTGCTGGGCGGCAAGGATCCATACCTTATCCAGAAACATCTGCAGTTTGGATGTCTTTTCAGGTTCTGTGGGCACAGGCAAACAATCAGTGGAGTGTTGGCCCAGGGAGGGAAGGGAACCAGCCCCTCTCTGTGCCTGGGCTTCATCTCCTCTCAGGAAACAGGCCCATTTAGGGGATGGGCCAGGGAACCCCACCTGGGATTGGGGTTCTAGGGATCAGGACCAAGCCAGACATTGCTCAGTGTTGGTCACAGCAGGAAGGAGCCACAGGAGGATTCACATGCTGCTAAGGGTCAAAAGCAGGTAAGCAGGATTTATTAGGCAAGTCCGGGGGGTCACGTTCAGCCACAGGGCCAGATTTGTGCAGTCCCGGAGGTCAGTAACCACAAAGGCATAAAAGGGACCTAGGGGAGCCTGCACTAATTGTCCTCAGGACATGGTGAGAGCGACTCTTCTAGGGTGGAGGCTGGAGGGCAGGGAAAAGGAAAGCGAAGAAGGAGCCTAAGACACAGGACTGGGTCAAATCCGAAGCGGAAGCAAGAGGAAACGCAAGGCTCTGCCTGCCGCTCGTCCACAGACCACGCAAAGCCGCACAGGAGAAATGACCTTTAATGTCCGACTTTGTTTCCAACCCCACCAAAGTGCCATCCTTCAGTGAAGTACAAGTAGGGGCTTGAGAGGTACGAAATCACGACACACACAACGCCCCCGGCTGCCTCCTGGGCGCACACTCGCTCCGCCCCCGCAGGGCGGCCCCACGCGCACACACATGCGGAACACACGCACACCGCACAGACACACGCACGTGCACCCACGGTTAAATACAAGTAGAGAGGGACTCGTTTATATATACACAGAGGGAGAGAGAGAGGTAAATCCCGGCGGCGTCGGGTCCCCCAGGCTCTCAGCATGCTCGGCCCGGCTCTCTGCGTGGTACCTGGCACCCATGCCCCTGCCAGAAAAGCAGCTGCCCCTCTCCCCGGCCCTCCCCCCGGTTCCCCTTGGGGCGCGCGTCTACCCGGCGCGGACGCTCCCCTCCCCGCTCCGCCCGCCCTCCCCTCCCGCCCAAGATGATTTCCTCCCCAGGGAAAGGAAGCTGCGCACGGGGACCCTAAAACTGCCCGGGCGCCAGGGGCATGTTGCTTTTGAAGCCTGGCTGCCCGTTGGCCACGTCGGCCGCGGGCTCGCAGCCCCCGTTGCTGGCGCCGCCGTCGGTCCCGGGGCTCTCGGGCTCGGCCAGGAGCTTGAAGGTGAACAGCGGGCCCGAGTCGTGGCGGCCACGGCGGCCGGGGGGCTCGGGCGCGGGCAGGCTCAGGAGGGCGCCGGGCGCCTTCCACTCCGGGAAGGCGTACAGCTCGACCGGCGGCGGCGCGCCGCGGCCCAGATAGCCCGGGCTCGGCGAGGCCGAGGGCAGGGTCCGCTGGCTGCCGCTCAGGCAGCTGCCGCTGTCGTCCAGCGAGTCCTTGCGCGACTGCGAGCGCTCCAGCGAGCCGCCGCGCGTCCACGGCCGGTAGGTGTAGGCGCAGCCACCCAGGCGACGGCGGCGGCGGCGGCGGCGGCGACGACCGCGGCACTGGCACCCGAGGATGCGCACGAAGGCGCGCTTGAACTCCTTGCTGGAGCATGGGTAGATGATGGGGTTGAGGCAGCTGTTGAAGTAGCCCAGCCAGAACACCACCTTGAACACGGCGTCGGGGGGCTTCAGGGTGGAGAACAGGGAGCCTGCAGTGGGGAGGGGGGTGGGCACGGGCAGAAAGACAGCAATTTGTGAGTAGTCAAGCTCTCACCCCAATATGCTCCTCCTCAACCTTTTCAGCCCGCAGCGGTTCTGCCGTCAGGCCTTTCCCAGAGCCAGTTCCTCTGCCTGGAATACTTCCCTATTTCAGAATGAATGAATCCCACATTCATTTTTAGGGCTGGCCTCGATAACTTCGCCTTTGTCCGTGCAACCTTTCTTGATCTAGTTAAACAACATCTAAGCTTCTAAGATTTCCTTCGGTAGCACTTGCCCCCTTCGATCTAGGGGCTAACAATCATCGCCCACAATTGCACATCTCTTTTGGGTCAGGCACCGTGATGGGTGCTTTCCCTATGTTAGTTTAACCTTCACAAAACGCCATGAAGTAGATGCCGAATTATTTCCGTGAAAAGTAGAAGGTGTATTAAAGACCTAAATGTGAAAGGTAAAGTTTTAAAGGTAAAAGAGGACAACATAAAGGACCATTTTTTTGATCTAGGAGTGAGGAAAAACAATACTTCAAAAGGACGAATCATGAGGCAAGAATCTGAGAAGATATTTACAATGTCCAAAACAGTCAAGGGATTGATATTTAGAATATGCAAGGAACTCTTACAATCAGCAAGAAAAAGTGTTCCCAGTAGAAACGTGGGCAATGGAAATGAGCAGGAAATTCACAAAATAGGAAACTCAAAGGCTAATGAACATATCAAAAAATAATCAAAATAGTAGGCAGTCAAATAAAAACGGCAAAGAGGCTGAGTGCAGTGGCTCATGCCTGTAATCCAAGGCAGTAGGATCACTTGAGCCCAAGGGTTTGAGACCAGCCTGGGCAGTATAGGGGGACCTTGTCTCTGCAAAAGAAATAAAGAATTAACCAGGCGTGTTGGTGCGTGCCTGTAGTCCTAGCTACTTGGGAGGCTAAGGCAGGAGGATCCCTTGAGCCCAAGAGTTCAAGGCTGCAGTGAGCTATGATCATGCCACTGCCCTCCAGCCTGGGTGTCAGAGCAAGACCCTGTCTCTAAAAAACAACAACGACAATGAAAACCACAAAGGGACATACGTGATAGGTTGGCAAAAATTAGGAAGCTGGATAGTTCCAAGTGCACACAGGCATGTGGGGACATGAGGAGCCTTGTGCATGGCTGGTGGGGGCACAGGCTATATACACATCCTGGAGAAGACTCTGGTAGCACTTGGTCTAATTAAGTATACATACACCTTGTGACCCAGCCATTCCGCTCCAGGTCACAGATCTCAATGAATTTTCACACAAGTCCCTAAGAATTCATATGTGAGGGGGCTCATGGCAATATTGTTTGTAGTGACAGGAATTTGGAGACAAATTCCTCCCTGGGAATGTCCCTCCCTGGGAAAAGTAGAATGGGGTAGATGCATTCTCGGATATTATGCAGCACTTAGAGGCCTAGGGTGACATGTCCACATGGCCACATGGAAAGATCTGAAATACATGGTTCTTTGTGAAAAAAGTAGGAAACAGAATGAGATTTATGACATAATACCATTTAAGTAGCTCGCCAAACAACCAGATGCATTTTGCAAAAACACTTTCAAATTAACAGAAACATACTAGAGACAGAATGCCTAGGGGTGGAGGCAGAGGGAAATGGGAATGGGAATAAAAGGAAATAAATCCATATAATAAGAGAGAGGCCTGGCATAGACTCATGATGATGAGACATTATGAATAAGAAACATGATTAACTCATCCCTCTGAATTTGAGATCCCAAAACATTTTATGGCAATATTAAATTAAAAACAATTTCCATTTTAAATATAAGTCAGGAGAGGTTAAATGATTTGCCCCAGGTCACACAGCATGCTTGTAATATATCTGGGATTTAAATTCTATTTGAATAAAAATTTTTTTAAAAAGATGCAATTAATAATACTCTGTATAAAGATGAGAAAATGTAAAAATGCAAAAATAAAAACTATTTTAAAAGCACATATAACTCCACAGTGCCAAAATACCACATTTTGGTGTATATACTTTCAGATTTTTCCTCTTGTATATAGAAATTTAATTTTTTTTTTTTTTTTTTTGAGACAGAGTTTCACTCTTGCTACCCAGGCTGGAGTGCAACGGCGTGATCTCGGCTCACCGCAATCTCTGCCTTCTGGGTTCAAGCAAATCTCCTGCCTCAGCTTCCCGAGTAGCTGGGACTACAGGTATGCACCACCATGCCCAGCTAATTTTTGTATTTTTAGTAGAGATGGGGTTTCACCATGTTGACCAGAATGGTCTCAATCTCTTGACCTCGTGATCCATCTGCCTCCGCCTCCCAAAGTACTGGGATTATAGGCGTGAGCCACCGTGCCCGGCCATAAATATTTTTTAAAATGGAAGACTTTCTAGAACATTTTGTATCTTCTAATCATATCTCCGTCCCTACCACCTGGCTTGTGGCATATTAACTTTTGTATTCCTGTCTTCTCAGACTGAGCTTCCCAAGGGCCTGGTGTATGATGTCATCATTGAATCTATTTGTTAAATGAAGAGTCCAACCTGCAAAGTCCAACCATTTTGCAGGTGGAGACACCAAGACCCAGAGAGTAGCTGAAAATTCCTGAGGTGGTTGGCACAGATGCCACAAGGATTCCTTTCTGTGATTTTGGATTGCTCTTGCGTTTCTTCTCTGTAGCATTTCACCTTCTTGATTATAACTGAGATTTGGCCTCTTCTGAATCTCAAATAATCAAGAAGGTGAAATGCTACAGAGAAGAAATACAGGAGCCTGACTCCTAATTCTCTGCTCAGTAACTCAGTGGTGGCTGCTGGAGGGCAATGGCTGGGCTCCTGGTGCAGGACTAAGTCAGCCAGGAGTTCAACTTAGAAAGAAGGTTATCCATACCTGGAGGTAAGCGGTAAGTATAAATACTGACTTCTTCAGGTAGTGGGAAATGTGGCAGTGGGCTACTTTCTAGGTTTGGTCTAGGTGAGACAAGGGAGGGCACCATCTTTTTTTTTTTTTTTTTTTGAGACAGAGTCTCACTCTGTCACCCAGACTGGAGTGCAATGGTGTGATCTCACCTCATTGCAACCTCTGCCTCCTGGGTTCAAGTGATTCTCCTGCCTCAGCCTCCTGAGTAGCTGGGGCTACAGGCGCCAACCATGACACCCAGCTAATTTTTTTGTATTTTTAGTAGAGATGGGGGTTCATCAGGTTGGCCAGGCTGGTCTCGAACTCCTGACCTCAGGTGATCCACCCACCTCGACCTTCCAAAGTGCTGAGATTACAGGAGTGAGTTACTGCACCCGGCCAGAGGGCACCATCTTGTGGTCTGATTTGTGACAAGACTCATACCATTAGGTTTGAGTCTCACCATTGGAGCTACTCTTTTGGATTAAGACAGTGTACAGAAGGCCCCAGCTGAAATGCAACTATGGTATGTGAACATCAAGTATTCCTTGATGGGGGAAGTTGTCTCTGTCCACAGGGATGGGCTTATTTCCGTCACTGAGTCTGAAGAATGTAGGAAACTGACCTTGACAAAATAGGAAACTGGAGAATAAATTTTGGGAGGGCCAGACATGGAGGTTCACATCTGTAATCCCAGCACTTTGGGAGGCCAAGGCAGGAGGATAGCTTGAGACCAGGAGTTCAAGACCAGCCGGGGCAACATAATGAGACTCCTTTCTCTACAAAAAAGAAAATTTAGGGGAGAAGTAGAGTGAAGGAAGTAAAGTCTGGAAGCCTTGTGCATTACCCAGGGATGAGTGTGTATGTAGGCAGCACATTACTTTGCATGAGGACTCATAGGGCCTAGGATGGAGGCTGGAGAGGTGGCCACAGGTGGGCAGGATCCAGAGCAGGAAAGCATGATTGTTGCAGACAAACTTGTAACTTTGTTTGGTGCCAACTTGAAGGTGGTTGTGAAATAGGCAATAAATGGATAAATGGGGATGCAACCTGAGAAACTGGCTCTTTTAAAGGATACACAAATATAAAAAAATGCTAATAGCTAACATCTATCATAGCCACCATTTATACTGTGTGTGCTATGCAAGTCCTGAGTTAACTGTTCACACTACTAGCTTATTGAATAATTATAATTGGAAGGTACCACTGAGTAAGGTACTATTGTTGGTCTCATTTTTTTTTTGGATCAGAACACCAGTGTAGGATAATCATAGTTATTTAAATTTTTATACATTCATTCATTTCATTCATTCATTCATCTATTCCACAAACACTGAGCTCCTGCTAAGTGCTAGGCATGAGGACAAGCCATGGGAATACAGAGATGAGTTTGGGGTGTGGTGTTGCACCATGGCAGCTAAGAGGCCATTCAACAGAACAAATGTAGCATTAGAGAGGGGGCGTAAATTTCACTCTTCCCCTGTGTACAAGTGACATATCTTTTTTGGTTGTTCTTCACGTTCATCACACTGCAAGCGCCTTGTCAAGGACAAAGATGGGCTAGATTTTTGCCTTTGTTTTCTTACAAAGCACCCTCCAAGAACCATGGCCCTGAGAAGTGTCCAGCCAAAGGTGAGGAGGTGATGCCAACTTTTCTCATGGGCATTTGCTGCCACATTTTGGGTTTGGGCTCGTTACACTGTTTATTTCTCTGAGAAGAAGGCCATTTTTTGCCCTTGGCTGATTAAGCAGTGTGTTCAAGTGGCTGGAATCCAGAACTTCGGATGACACAGACCCGTATTGAAGCCCTTCTTGAGGTATTGGCTGTTAGAAGAGTTAATTAGCCATCTCAGCCTCAATTTTCCCATCCATAAAATGGGGACAATATCTGTGTCATAGAGTTACTGTGAATACATGAAAATATCCATGTAAAATACTTGACACAGGGTCTGCCATCTTGAAAATAATAGTGATCATTTTCTAAATATACTTTATATCCTGGTCCATTCTCCTCCAGGAACTCAGCTCTGATTAGCCCCACCCAACTCAGATGGACTTCTTTATTCTGGACCCCATAGAAGTCACACAGGCAGATCGTATTTTGTTATTTTATCATTTTCTTTTTCATGTTAAGCCATCCCAGGACTGGCTGAGCCCTAGTTCATCACCCAGATTGTAAATTCCTTCTGGGAAGGAGCTGTATCTTCTTTTCTTTTCCCCTCTAGATTTGTATATTTTTTTTTATTTCAAAAGTAATACATGCTGAATTTAAAAATTACATATTACAAAAAATCTGTTAAATATAGAGCAAAAATACTTCATTTCAGCAGAAGGGATCAGAGTTAACAGTTTTGTTTTGAATCCTCCTAGATTTTAAAAAAATGGGCTTTTTTACTACACATACCTCTCCCCAAATTGCTCTCTTTGCTTAGAGTATATAAAAGGTATTTCCCTGTCAAGGTGTGTGGTGCTATTTCACTTCTCTCCCTACCCCACAAGGGCTGCATTACATCCTACTGTCCGGATAGAAGGTAGTTTTACCTAATGCCTTCTCTATAGGTGATTTCCAAATTTTGACTATTGTGGACTGCAGTGATGGAAAGCTACATGCATTCACTTTTTACCTGCACATTGGAGTGTTTCTATACAATAAATTCCACATGTGGAATCACTGGGTCATTTCCACATTTAAGCACTGACAGCCAAATGGCGTTCTGAACTGGTTGTACTAATTTACCTACCTATCAACTGTGCCTGAGTCTGACATTTTCCCTACGACTCCCCAGCTCTGGGCTCTTTCAGCCTCTTTAACCCTCACTTGTTTGATAGGTGAACACTGATCTTGCCCTCTTGTTCCATTCACATTTCATTTTATTTTGTCCTCTTGCAAAGGAGGATACCCTGAGCGAGTCTACAGTGACTTCCGACAGGGAGTCCCCCTTTTTGTTGGAATGGGGCTCCCTGGGATAGAATCCTGGCTCTAGCCATGTGACCTTGGGCCAGTTTTATACTGTTCCTAAGCCTTAGTTCCTCATCAGTAAGATGGGCTGATGATAGTATTGACCTCTCTGAGTTGTGAGGATTAAGCACGGTAAAAACATGTAAAGTCCTTATAAGCACTCTGGATCCCAGGTGTCTGTCACCCAGTCAACTCTGCATGAACAGTAATTAACTAAATAATAATTATTGCTCCTGTAAATCCGTGATTGGGCTGGAAATCTAATTTTAGGGAACATATTTGAGACCTATATTACTAACTCCACATATCATTTTGGGTAAAATGCTTTCCAATTTTGTGCCTGTTTTCCTTCTTTAATTGAGTGGTGTGAGCTGAGTCTTTTTCAGCCTTAAAATTCAGAGTTCTGGCTGGGCATGGTGGCTCATGCCTGTAATCCAGGCACTTCGGGAGTCCAAGGTGGGCGGATCACCTGAGGTCAGGAGTTCAAGACCAGCCTGGCCAACATGGTAAAACCCTGTCTTTACTAAAAATACAAAAATTAGCCAAAATGCTCGCTTGAACCTAGGAGGTGGAGGTTGCAGTGAGCTGAGATCATGCCCTTGTTCTACAGCCTGGGCTGTCTCAAGAAAAAGAAAAAAAATCAGAGTCCTCATGAAGTCAGAGTCCTCATGAAACCGAGATTGCCCATCCCTGCTGCGACATGCCTGCTTCCCTAGACTCTCACCACAGCGGGGCAGTGTGGGACAGGGGCTGGACCGCGAGACTGCCACAGAGTCCACAAATTTTTCGGCCCCCTCTCTCCTTCTTCCTCCACTAGCACAGTAGCTGCTGGGATTAGGAGGGTCCCATTTGCTGCACTGGCCTGCCCTGGTGAGAACCAAGAAGCTGTCGTTAAGTGACAAGGTGCTGAGCCTGTCAGGCATGTAAAAGGATGTGTGACAGGGATCTTTTTCCTTGAGCACACAAACAGACCTGTCATTGGAGAATAGTGTGGTGGGTGAAGCTGCCGGGAGAGGAGAGTAAATACAACAGGGAGTATGGGTTCTTGGAAGCCCGCACGCTCTGTGCTGGAAGTCAGAGCTACACTGGACTCTTTAACAATGCCACTAACCCTCTGTGCATGTTCCTGAGCCCGGCCCTGAGTCTGTCTCCGCTTCTCTTGCTCATGGAATATTCCCGATGCTCCTTGCTCTGCCTCTTGGAATCCTGGCTTGCCAGGCCTGGGAAGGCTTCTTCCTTAATGGAGGGTCAGTGAAGGTGAGAGGAGTGACTCACTCAAGGTCACTCATCTGGTGAACGGCAGAGTGACCACCAGGACCTGTCCAAGTTGCCATTTATTTGCTTCAACAAATATGTATTGAGGCAGTAAAGTTTAGTGGTTAAGGACCTGCTCAGACATCATAGGTATATAGATCATGGCTCAAACCCTAGCCCTGGCATTCTCGGCTGGGTGACCTTGGAGAAGATATTCGAGTTCGCTAAGGTTTGGTTTCCTGGAAAATGGGGAGGGTAATAATTCTTTTCTTTACGGATGAGTTGAACTTAGTCTTGGTAAGTACCTGGCATATTGAAAGCACTCAATAAGTATAGCAATGAGGACTGCTTTGAACGCTGCTACTATTACAGCTGCCAGTGCTGCTGCTACCACCCTTACCACTGCTACCAAGATGAGGAAGGTAGTGAAGAGGGTGAGGTCTATGTGCTGTCTGGGCATTGAGACTTACCCTTCTGCTCTTTCCAATGCCAGCTGAATGATGGGCTCCACATGGTTCCTGAACATGCTAAAATTGTGGGCAATATTCCTGTATTTTCACTGGTGAGGGTCCATAGCTGTCATCATGGTCTTAAAGGGATCAGGTCTAAAGCTTCCTAAGCATTCATCACTCTGCCATCTGGACCACCATTTACTTAGTGCTTTTCTTTGCATCAATTAGCTTTCGATATCTCAATTCTTTTAAAGGAAGCTTTCTGTCACTGTTTTAAAACTTGCATCATTTACTATAAATAAAACATCATGGTGGAGAAAATAAGATGAAAACAAAACAATGTTTGTATCTCTGGATAGCTCCAGACTGTGGTGTGAATGAGGCCTACTCCCTCTTTCTCAAAAAGGGGGATTAGCAGTGCTTGAGAGGTGCTGAAGACATTCTGGCCCTAAACTGAGAGGCATTCCTCTTTGAGAAACCTACAGGATTGAAAGAGAAGTGAACAGGGAACCGCTTTGTCACTGGAGAGACCACGCCCTGGCACACGCAGCAGGTGCTGAATGGATATTTGCTCCGTGATAAACTGGCTGAATATGTGACTCCCAGTTTCTTGTGCTTTCTCTAGCTGTCATTTCAGTCTTGCACACCACCCAAATCCATGGTGAATTTCACCTGCTGTGTAGATGCAGCCCTGGGAAACCACGTGTGGGAGGCATTTCTATTATTCTTTTTTTCCCAGGGTGGGGCGGTGAGGGGAGGACGGATAAATCAAGGAACAGATGTTGCTGTGAGCCCACCCCATGTCACTTAGACTTTAATTGCCCAAGGGTGATTTAGAGGGACTGAGAAGTGCAGGATCAAAGGCTCACGGTGAGCGGTATCTACACAGGGAGAAACATTTCTTGGCTGGACATGGCCCCAGCCAGTCATTCTTAAGGTGCCATTCAACAAATCTGAACAGTAAACAGTGAACCGTGGAGGTCTCAACCCTCTGCGAACCTCCGCTCGTCACAACCTCAGGGCATGTCTGTAGAATAGTTGCTACCACTTAACAAACTCTGACTCTGTGCCAGGGAATGGGCTAAGCGCTTAACTGCTGTTGGGCCAGTTACTCATTCAACAGCCGCCACTGTTCCCAGGGCAGCCCCTCATGACTGTGTTCTAGAAGGCACCATTCATACTGTCATTTACAACAATTCTTGATGACTGTGTCCAACCTGCATCACTGGCCTGGGGGCCATGATTCTTATACACGCAGGAACAGAAACTGAAATTTGACAGGTAAGTTCCCCGAGGCTACAGAGCTAGTGGGTAATAGAGTTAGAATTTAAATCCAGGCAGCTGTAACAGAGGCTCTTAATCATCACAATGCAGCTCACAGGAAAACAAAATATACATACTTAGGTGTGTGGATATATACATACATATATATATTTAATATTTTTGTTTATTCACTGTCAAGACTCAAGGCTCATTATAGAAGGGACTGGGAGGGAGGGTGTGCACTGGAATGCGAACAGTGCTTATCTTTCAGTGTGGGGGAATTACGGGTGAATTTTCCTTCTCTGTGCTTTTCGGTATTTTCCAAAATTTTCTCCATGAACACAAATTCCTTCTGTAACTGGGGAAAATCCAGTGAATATTATCTAAAAGCTAAAAGACAGGCCAGGTGCAGTGGCTCATTCCTATAATCCCAGGACTTGGGAAGGCCGAAGCAGGAGAATCACTCAAGCCCAGGAGTTTGAGACCAACCCAGGCAACATAGACCTTGTCGCACATACACACACAAAAAAAAAAAAAAAGAAAGAAAAGGAAAAGAAAAAGAAGAAATAAAAGCTAAAAATCAAACAAGCCAAAAGATCAAAAAATAAATAAATAAATAAATAACCAGGTGCGGTGGTTCCCAAACCTGTGGTCCCAGCTATTCAGGAGGCTGAGGTGGGAGGATCACTTGAACCCAGGAGGTTGAGGCTGAAGTGAGCTGTGATGGCACCATTGCATTCCAGCCTGGGGAACAGAGTGAGACTTGGTCTCAAAAAAAAAAAAAGGTAAAATAAAAGCTGAAAAACAAACAAGCCAAAAGATGCTGTGCGTATTGGGTCCTTATGTGCCGCCAACTTTCTTAGATCCTATTTCATTTAATCCCGCCCAACAGCTCCCTGAGCAGGGTGGGATTATCCCTATTTTGCAGATGAGGAAATGGGTAGATGGTAGCACTGGTGCAAGGTACCTTACAGGCGAGAGAAAGAGAGGTTTAAAATGAAATCAGATGATTTGAGAGGTTTAAAATGAAATCAGATGGATGGCAGCACCACTCAGACAGATGTCAGCATCAGTCTGAGGTCCCTGAGAAAGAGACTTTTTAAATGAAATCTTTGGCTATTAACCCAGACAGCTCCCTCATTAGTTCCTGATGTGCCTGTGGCCCCCTGTTGCTATCTCCTTATTATGGGGCATAAGTGGGGGGATCTTTTCATTCTTTACATACTCTTTTTTTTGAGACAGGGTCTCACTCTGTTGCCCAGGCTGGAGAGCAATGGCACGATCTCAACTCCCTGCAACTTCTACCTTCCAGGTTTAAGCGATTCTCCTGCCTCAGTCTTCCGAGTAGCTGGGGCTAGTTTTTTATGTTTTGGTGGAGACAGGGTTTCATCATGTTGGCCAGGCTGGTCTTGAACTCCTGACCTCTAGTGATCCACCTGCCTCGGCCTCCCAAAGTGCTGTCTGTCTTTACATATTCTTAAACCCATTGGCCTTCACTCAATACTGGCTGAAGAAATGAGGCAATGAGAGGGCTTGGAGACGACAGCGTGGCGTGGGGACTGAAATATCATTTATCTGGTCCACAAAATACCAGCCACAGGCTGGGTGGCTTCTAACATCCCTCTGGGCCCTGACATTCTGGGACTATGGGATTATAAAGTTGATGTGATTTATTTCACAGTGTCAAACAAGCCAATGACCTTAGGGGAGTCAGTCGGTGGGGAAACTCTTTTGATCCTCTTGTAAATGGAGTGGAACTCCTTTTCAGCGTGACTCTTATTAGGGGCATTTGGCTACACTGTCAGCCAAACCACATCTCAGCAAAAACTGGAAAGATTTACAAGAGTTGCTCATTATTTCAGCACCAGCTTTGTAAAAGAAGGTTACCTTGGATTTGGAAATTCCCTTCAAGGTTTTTCCATTTTTATTTTCCACTTAACCCTAGAATGAAATCATAAACTTGTCCAATGAATACAATACCTTTGGGCCAATAGAGTCATGTTAAGTTTTGAAACAATCGCTGAAAACAGTAATAATCACCAGAGCCACCTTTTACAACTCCATTCCCAAACGAGTTATTAAGGTACCACATTTACAAACATTCTCTATTGCAATTCTCCAACAGCCCTGCTACTATGGATTTCATTTTGCAGATGAGGAAATGAAGGCTTAAGAGGCTAACAAGGTCACATGCCTAGTATGTGGTGGACTGTAATTAAAATCCAATTTTGAAGTTTAAGTTTTTACTCATTTAATAGTAAGAAAGAGGAGTATTAATTCATTTCTGTAAACAGTAGGCAATTTCTCCCTTAACTGGGAACACTGAATTGTCAAAACACCTTTTCTGAAGTGAAAATGTGGCATTTATCCCTTTTGACCTTGGATTACAATTGCTTAGGTCTATAACTCATCTACTCTGATTAGACTGTGAATGACTAGAAAAGAGAGTTCACGTCTGACTCCTCTCTCTGCGCAAGGCCTACCTAGCACAGTGCCTGACATGTGACAGGCACTCAGCCAACAGGTATTGCATGAATAATAGTGATGAAAATAATAAAACCAAAATGTGTTAGCCTCTGGCTATGCAAAATGAGGTTCATGGATAAGCAGCACCTGAGTGATAGTTAGAAATGCAGAATCTCTGATCCAGTGCATCAGAATCTGCTTTTTTTTTTAAAGAGCTGGGGTCTTGCTATATTGCCCAGGCTGGCTCTGAACTTGCTATGTTGCCCAGGCTGGCCTTGATTTCTGGGTTCAAGCAATCCTCCTGCTTCAGCCTCCTGAGTAGTTGGAACTACAGGCAGGTGCCCCTATGTCCAGATCAAAATCTACTTTTTAACAAGATTCTGAGGTGAGAAGTTTTGCCTTAGCCCACATTACAATTTTATTTTTAAGAACTGTTATTGTGTGTATCTTGGGATTCATGGGTGAGCAAAGGCTGGGCTGAGGGCCACCTCACTATGAGATTGACTCCCTTGGCCCCAGTCCTCCAGTGGCTCCTCTAGCGTATAGGATCAAGTTCAAACTGCTTAGGCTAGACTATAAGACCTGTTCAACTTGTCTGCAATGGACTGATTCTTTGCAACAGCATTGACTTTTCTGGACCCTTTCCCTTTATTCATGCTGTCCACATTGGTCTGAGATGCCTTTTTTTCTCCATCCTTTCAGGCCTGGCTCAAATTCTTTCTTCTCATAACCATTTTCTTCTGAAGTGTGAAAGCAGAAGGAAGGAATGAACAGGCTGGGAAGGCCTGCTAAGATCCAGATGACCTACACGTCCAACCTATTAATATTTTTATCTTTTTTTTTTCTTGAGATGGAGTTTCGCTCTTGTTACCCAGGCTGGAGTGCAATGGCATGATCTCGGCTCACCGCAACCTCCGCCTCCTGGGTTCAGGCAATTCTCCTCCCTCAGCCTCCTGAGTAGCTGGGATTACAGGCACGCGCCACCATGCCCAGCTAATTTTCGTATTTTTAGTAGAGACGGGGTTTCACCATGTTGACCAGGATGGTCTCGATCTCTTGACCTCGCGATCCACCCGCCTCAGCCTCCCAAATGTTTTTATCTTTACAACAGGCATGATGGCGCCTTGTGTAACGCCTAGGGTTCTATAATTCCCAATTTACAACCGTGGAAATGGAAGCCGTGTGTGTATGGAACTCACCCAATTTGACACAGATATTAAGTGGTAGAGTTATGATTGAAACCCTAATCTTCCTGCCTCAAATTAGTTTCCATAAGACACAATATTGTCTCTAAACTCTTAGAATACTTTTGGGGTGGGGAAGATTAGAACTAGGTACTTAGGGTTTTTTTTTTGTTATGGTGTGTTTTTACATTTTTAAATTTTTTTATTAAAATTAATATTATTTTAACAACTCCTAGAAGTAATGATGTCTTTACATGTATTTTATCTGAATTAAAATGCAAGTATCTAGAAGCTAGAAGTTTTGTGTCACTTTTAACTTGCCAATACTGGTTAAGCAGATAATTCAGCGCCATGTAATTTCAGGGATTTACAGGCCTGCTGAATCTCATCCATGGATGTCCAGGAAGTACATAGTCCCCAGATTAAGAGTCTCTGCTCTTCTCTCTACAGATTTCCATCATAACAGTTGAACTTATTTAAAGATTTGTCTTCCTTGTTCACAAGCTCCTTAAAACCAGGCTCAATCTTACTTGTCTTGGTTTCTCTAGCACCCAACACAGAGCTTGTCTTATAGTGAATGTATAAAGATACTTGTTGAGAACATAAACTCCTTTTCATGTGCCTAACTCAGTATTGGGTTCATAGGAGGTGCTGAATAAATGGTTGTTGATTGCTGATTCCCTTGCCTGTATTTGATTCCTTTCTCTTTGCTTACCTAAATGACATCCATGTACCAACACCAGCTCAGTTCCCATCTCCTCCCGAAACCCTTCCTGACTGCTCCAGATCTCTTCTTTTTTATTTACCATCAAAGAGAGCCCATAGTACATGAGTTCATATAAAATACCATTGTTAGGGGGTGTGCCTCTTGTCTCTTCGGAAACTGTAAAAGCTCCTTAAGGATGAGGTCTGCATCTTGTCTTTCTAGCACAGGCCTGGGTATGCAGCCAGTGCCCATTGATTGCCACTGATTAATGGATCGACCCATTCCAACTTCCAGTAGGGGAGCTACCTTTTGACGGAAGCCCAGAGTTGAAAATAGATGGGATGAAATGGGTTCTGCGGCACTAAGGGGTCCATCTTTGAGGCCAGACTGAGTTTGTTCCATGCTTTGACCTCATTGGAAATAGCAGTTTCCCCACGGAACACTTTTAGGAACTGAGCATTGGTGGGACTTAACGTGAAGAAGCCGTGAAACTTTATAAAGGGTCATAAAAGAAGATATTTATAAATGGAGACACATATTGCTTTTGTATAGGAAGTCTCTGTTCAAGATAACTTCTGTTCTCCCCAAATTAATCTGAAAATCCAAAACAGTCTAATTAAAATCCCAACAGGTTTTGTTTTTATTGTTGTTGTGTGGAGAGCTAAATAATCCAAAACCAAATTTATGGAAGAATATGGAATTTAGAAGAATAACCATGAGAATCCAGATCAATGGAAATAAAGAGGAATGGTAAGAGTGGGTGTGAGGAAAATGGCTAAATTCAGCTCTCTAAATATTAAAAACTGTCATAGAATCATAGTAATTAAAAAAAATCCTAGGGCAGGAAGTACAGAAAAAAGCAGAAGAAAGAGGAATGAAATTATGTAATTTAGAAAAAGAACCAAATATCCATGAGAATCTTACATGCCATGTCGATGCTTCTGGGAAAAAATAGACTGTAAGTGGAGTTGGGGCAACAGGGTAGCTATTTAAGGTAGAAATAAGGATGCATCTCTACTTTATTTCTTACAGCAAAATAAACTCAGACAGATCCAATACTTTAAATATAGAAAAATTGTTAAAGTTTAGATGAGGATGTAGGTACATATTTTTATGAGTATGAAATAGGAAAGACCATTTTAAGCACAGCTAAAAGTCCAGGATCTGTAAATAAATGTACTGATGAATTTGTCTAGACATTTTTTATAAGGCTGCAAACGTCAAAAACAAAAGAATTGAGATAAGTATATGTAATTCAAATGATAGTAAAAGAAATGATATTTATCCCCTCCCCTCCCCTCCCCTCCCCTCCCCTTCCCTTCCCTTCCCTTCCTTCCCTTCTCTCTCTCTCTCTCTCTCCCTCTCTCTTATGCCAAGGCTGGAGTGCAATGGCATGATCTCCACTCACTGCAACCTCTGCCTCCTGGGTTCAAGCGATTCTCCTGCCTCAGCGTCCCAAGTTGCTGGGATTACAGGTGCCTGCCACCACACCTGGCGAATTTTTTGTATTTTTAGTAGAGACAGGGTTTTGCCATGTTGGCCAGACTGGTTTTGAACTCCTGACCTCAGGTTATCCACCTGCCTCGGCCTTCCAGAATGCTGGGATTACAGGTGTGAGCCACCACACCCAGCCAAGGAATGCTATTTTTAATACACAAAACTCTTTTACGTATCAGTAAGAGAAAACTCAGTAGAAAGCTAAATTTTATGAATAAGCAAATAAAAAGAGTAAGTATAATTGACACCAAAAGAATTAATGAAAAACATAACATTTCTTTTTTTTTGAGACAGACTCCTTCACTCTGTTGCCTAGATTGGAGGGCAGGGGTGTGATCTTGGCTCACTGCAGCCTTGACCTCCTAAGCTCAAGTGATCCTCTCACCTCAGCTTCCAGAGTTGCTGAATTACAGGCATGTGCCACAGCACTCAGCTAATTTTTGTATTTTTTTGGTGGAGATGGAGTTTCACCATGTTGCCTGGGCTGGTCTTGAACTCCTGGGCTCAAGTGATCTCCCACCTTGATGGCAGATCAAAGTGCTAGGATTATGAGAGTGAGCCACCATGCCTGGCTTGAAATTTCTTTATAAAATACATAATGCAAATTAAAAAGCAGCAAAATAAGGCTGGGCACAGTGGCTCATGCATATAATCCCAGCACTTTGGGAGGCCCAGGCAGGCCGATCACTTGAGGTCAGGAGTTCGAGACCAGCCTGGCCAACATGGCGAAACCCCATCTCTACTAAAAATACAAAAATTAGCTGGGCGTGGTGGTGCACACCTGTAATCCCAGCTACTTGGGAGGCTGAGGCAGGAGAATTGCTTGAACCCAGCAGGTACATGTGGCAGGGAGCTAAGATTGCATCACTGCACTCCAGCTTGGGCAACAGTGTGAGACTTTGTCTCAAAAAAAAAAAAAAAAAAAAAAAAAAGAAAAAAGAAAAATATTTTAGGTGTATTTTTGTGGAAGATATTTTAAAAAGTGCTTTTGCTCAATTTGGCAAGTGTGTGGGAAAACAGACATTGTCATACATTCTGCATGGAGATGTAAATTTTGGGTGGAAAACTGGTATACTGGTATTATCTAATAAAATTAAAATGAACATGGCTTTGGATCTAAGTATTTGACATTCAGGAATTTATCCTACAGAAGTATTCTTGAAAGAGAGCAAAGATGAAAGTATAAATAATTGCAGTAATGCTTTCCCTAAATAGGAAATGATTTAAATTTTTAACAATAGGGGATTATGAAATAAACCATGTAGCATTTACATAATGAAAAACCATACTTTTATTAAAATGGCAAGCTGTCAACAATGGAATGATGCCCATAACAAAATTAAATAGCAACAAAGCAAATTTCAGGAGCGAATGCTTAGAATGCTTTGGATTTCTATTAAAAAAAACAACCTCTGTGTGTGTGTGTGTGTGTGTGTGTGTGTGTGTGTGTTTTGGTATATTTACAGCAAAAGAAAGAAAAAAATCTGGAAATCTGGGTGAGTATACACCACCAAACTGTACATAGCTGTTATCTCTGGAATGTGTTTATGTGAAAATTTTCACTTTGTATTTAAAATTCTTTCTGCAATGAACATTTTGTTTGTTGGTTTGTTTTTAAAACGGTCTCCCTCTGTCATCCAGGCTGGAGTGCAGTGACGTGATCATAGCTTGCTGCATCCTCAAACTCCTGGGCTCACGTGATTCTCCTGCCTTAGCTTTCCGAGTAGCTGGAACTAAGTATCACCAGGCCTGGCTAAATTAAAAATTTTTTTTGTAGAGATGAGATCTCCCCTATGTTGCCCAGGCTGGTCTCAAAACCTTGAGCTCAAGTGATCCACGTGCCTCAGCCTCCCAAAATGCTGGGATTACACGCATGAGCCATTATGCCTGGCACCAAATATTTCTTTGGTAACTAGAGAGAGAGAGAGAGAGAGAGAGAGAGAAAAGAAAGACTGAGGAAGAGACAAAGGTTGAAATTGTAGAGATGGGAAAAGAGCCAGGAGAGGGCTAGTAGTAGCTGGTAGACCTTCAGGCTGGGTCATGGCCTTTCTGAACTCTAGTTTCTCCATGTACAAAAAAAGGAGGTTGCATTAGCTACCAGGGCCCCTCCTGCTCTGACTCTAAGCCTTGTGTTCACCCTTTAGAAGTAAATGGAAATGAGGGAAGAAGGTGCAGATATTTCTCCAGCCAGAGTTTCTTTGAGCCTAGGACAAACAGGCCACACAACACTGGATCCTTCCTTCCAAAGCAGCAGATGAACCTGCCGGCTGGCAGAGAGGCCCGGGTGTCTTGGGATGAAAGGCTCTACAAGAGAACAGGGACAATTTCCAGCCTTGGGGAATCAGAGAGTAAAACATCGAGATTGGGCCTCTTAGGCCATTAGGCTCTATGCAGTCCCTTTCATCCCTCCTCTCAGCAGCTGTTCGCTGACTTCCCTGCCCTCTTCTTTCTGACTCATCCCTTTGTTCTGTCCTTTGGCTGGTGGGCATAGAAACTGTTTCTGTATCCAGACTGACATGACAGGTTAAGGTTGTGTCTGGATTCCTGGATGGCTCTGTGTCACTTCTCACATGTCTGGCCCAATCTGGGATGCATTCCTCTCTGATGAGGCCACATCTGGGGCTCATAATTTTCTTGACACCAGCAGCCCTCAGGGCTTCTCCAGTACAAAGTGAATGATGCTGATACATTGTCTCTAGGGTGTCAGATCTTCTCACCAGACCCCTTTCTTGCCTTTCTGTATCTTGAAGGCCAAGCCCATTGTAATGAAATGATTAGTCTTTGCTGCTGAATGTGTGCTACTCTCCAGGTTCCAGCAAGATGAACCCTTATCTTGCTTCTCTGTCTAGGTCTACTGGGATGCCATAAATGACCCCGAAATTATAGCTCCCAAAGTCTCCTTACAGTGGGGAAACCTTCCAGGTACAACTCAGAGATGTCCTATAGGACACCCAGCTGAGTGGGCTTACCGTGGCTATTTAAGAATGTTTTCTGAGAATTTCAATGAAAAGAGGTCTGAATGTGTTCAGTATTATTGCCTGTGCTGGATATGGTAGCCTGGATGCCAGGTGGAGGAGGCCTTCCTACTCCTTGAAAGTTAGGTGAGACTATCTCCTATATCTCTTTCCCATAACCCTGGAAGTTCAAAGCCCTCCCTTAGAGTCTCCCGATTCCTGTCATAGGGCAGGGACGCTACCTTCATTCTGGCCTCTCCTGACTTGTGGGCTCCACTTCCCTTAGTGGCCTCCTCGTTTGTACCACACCGAGGCAATGATTCCACAAGAGAAAAATCACCCATATCAAGTGCAATGGACTGACTGTCCTCCTAAAATCCATTTGTTGAAGCTCTATCCAGCAATGTGATCGTATCAGGAGGTGGGGTCTTTGAGAAGTAATTAGGTCATGAGGGTGGAGCCTTCATGAATGGGATTCATACCCTTATGAAAGAGACCCCAGACTGCCTGGAGAGTGCTGTTAAAGAAAAAAAAAAAAAAAAAAAAAAAAAAGAGAGAGAGAACCCAGAGAACTTCCTCCTCCTCTTTCTTCTATGTGAGGCCACAACAGGAAGGCATCTGTCTGCACCTCGGAAGAGAGCCCTCACCAGAACCCGACCATACCAGCACTCTGATCCTGGACTTCCAGCCTCCAAAACTGTGAGAAATAAATTTCTGTTGTTGATAAGCCACCTGGTCTATGGTACCTTGTTACAGCAGCAGGAGCTGACTCAGACACCACGCATGGGGGAGAACTATTGATGCGGGTCTCCCTGACCCCCTCTTTGTCCACTCCTATCTCTGCTCCTCTCCTTTTCCCTCTCAGTTTGCTCCAGGAGTTCCAAATTCATATTAATGTCTTTTGTTGCTTTTCTTATGTCTCTTTTCAGGGGGGCATTTTTGTCCTGTCTTCCGGCAGCTTTGGTGTCAGCCTTGTTGAGGGCAGCCAAGTAGAGAGAGTTGGGGATGGTAAGGGTGGAAAATGGCTTTCATTTTCTTTCTTTTTTTCACCAGCTCTTTTCATGTAGATAAATGCTCCATTTTCAATTTGGCTTATGTTTTGGATTATCGCCCTCAGCAGGAGGCCCCCGAGCTTTGCTCCAGTTCACAGCAAGTCTGTATTGAACATCTCTTAAATGCCTGCATCTGATCAAGCAGATTAACACTGATTCAGGAAGCACAGAGCTTTCACTAATTAGTCCTCAAAAGCCTATGAGGTGGGTATAATTATTATGCCCATTTTATGGATGAAACAATGACAGCTCCGCATGATTAAGGAACTTGCTCAAGATTACACAGTGGTAGAGACAGGCTTCAATTTGAAGCCTGACCCACAGCTACCGGCCTGTCCACCACCCCAGTGCTGATTGCCACAGACTGGAGACTCGTGACGCCCCTGGAATATTCGGTGTGGGAGTGTCTAGAAGAAGAGGAGGTGCTGGTTACACGTAGGGATGGAGAGATGTGTGGTGGGGATAGTTGGGAAAGGAGGCATTATTTGACATTGCTGCTATCTTTTTTTTTTTTTTTTTAATTTTCTGAGACAGAGTCTCACTGTATTGCCCGGGCTGGAGTGTAGTGGCATGATTGGCTCACTGCAGCCTCCACCTCCCGGGTTCAAGCGATTCTCCTGCCTCAGTCTCCTGAGTAGCTGGGATTACAGGTGTGCGCTATCACACCCAGCTAATTTTGTATTTTTAGTAGAGACGGGGTTTTGCCATGTTGGCCAGGCTGGTCTTGAACCCCCGACCTCGGGTGATCCACCTGCCTTGGCCTCCCAAAGTGCTGGGATTACAGGTGTGAGCCACCGCACCTGGCTCCTGACATTGCCACTTTCAAAGAATGTTCCTATAAAAGTAGTTTCATATTCACATATTTTGAGGACACAGGAGCTGGAAGGGCAGGAAATAGCATCCCCTTTGTGTAACTGCAACAGGCAAGTGTGTTTCAGAAAGCCTGTAATGTAAAAAGCTTATTTAGCTCTTGGGAGGGGAGGCCTGGCTTCTTATGCAGTGTCCTGATTATAGAGAAGATGGAGAATGTGTGCTGATTCTCACAATAATTAGAAATGAACTTGGTCTTTATGAGAAAATTCAAAGAAAAATACAGGAGATGGTGGGGAATCTGAATTTTATAACAATAACAATGATAGTAAATGTAGTTACCAACTACATAGAGCTTATAGGTGGCAAGCACTGTAATAACCTCTAACATGCACCCAAAACAATTCTATGTGGGAGATGCAATTAACTGCCTCATTTTACAGATGTTGAAATCGACACTTAGAAGTAATTTACTCAAAGTCACGGAGCTATGACAGTACAACCCACGAATTCCTGCTCTCCCATCTGCTGCTGCTTTAACCTGGTGAGGCAGCCACCAGGAAGCCAAGGACGGTAGTTCCCCCTTATCCACAGTTTTGCCGTCCATGCTTTCAGTTGCCCGAGGTCAACTGCAGCCCAAAAATGTTACAGAGAGCGAGTGAGACCACGTTCAGATCGCTTTTATTACCGTACGTTGTTAGAATCGTTCTGTTTTATTATTATTATTGTTAATCTCGTACTGTGCCTAATTTACAAATTAAGCTTTATCTTAGTTATGTATGTATAGGAAAAAACTTAGTGTATATAGGGTTAGGTACTATCTATGGTTTTAGGCATTCACTGGGGCTCTTGAAACATATCCCCCAAGAATAACGAAGGCCTCCTGTACCAAAAGGGAATTTAAGGAAGTGTAGCAGATTCCACAGGGGAATGGAGAGTGCAGGGGCTAAGCCTTTGAGTGTGAATACACCAGTATTCAGATGGCTCATTTTCCCAGTCAAATCCGGGAGAAACTGTAATAATTTAGAATTGAAAAGTCATTCTTCTGCCATCTCCAGGCCTTGTGAAAGTAAGTTCCGGGCCTCAAAGAAGGTGGAGGGAGAAGGGATACCTAACTCACACATTCTTCTGTGATCTGTGGACGGGCGATGCCAAGAACAAAAGTGAGAGGATAGAGCAAAGAGTGAGTTTTCAAAGGATGAAAAAGATAAGTAGGGATGAAAAGATAGAACTAAGCCAGACAATAAAAGGGCACAACAGCCCTTGTTCCCCTCACCACTCTGTTCCATATATCGGACTAAGGTAGTTTTATGCACAGTGAGACCCCAAAGGTGGCCATGGGTGGGCAGCCAGGCCAGGGCAGCTCAGGCTCCAGCCCGAGGAGCAGACTGCATTCTTTGCCCCTGTCTCACAGTGGACTGGTCTATCCATCCAGTCTGAGCTAAACTCTCCACTAGGGGCTTTCTGCTCCTCCGGTTCGACAGACATCTGCATCTTCTCAGGCATCGCCAGCTGCATCCCTGAGACACCATGATGAAGGTGAAGGCTGGAGTCAACAGATTTGGGTCTACATGTTCCAGTATGATTCCACTCGTGGCAAATTCCATGGCACTGTCAAGGCTGAGAATGGAAACCTTGTTACCAATGGAAATCCCATCACCATCTTCCAGGTGCAGGATCCCTCCCAAATCAAATGGGGTGATGCTGGCGCTGAGTATGTCGTGAAGTTCACCAGCATCTTCCACCATGGAGAAGGCTGGGGCCGACTTGCAGGGAGGAGCTAAAAGGGTCATCATCTCTGCCTTCTCTGCTGATGCCCTGATGTTCGTGATGGGGGTGAACCACAGGAAGTATGACAACAGCCTCAAGATTATTAGCAATGCCTCCTGCACCACCAACTGCTTAGTGCCCTTGACCAACGTCATCCATGACAACTTTGGTATTGTGGAAAGATTCATGACCACAGTCCACGCCATCACTGCCACCCAGAAGACTGTGGATGGCCCTCCGGGAAACTGTGGTGTGATGGCCATGGGGCGCTCTAGAACATTGTCCCTGCCTCTACTGGCTCTGCCAAGACTTTGGCCAAAGTCATCCCTAAGCTGAACAAGAAGCTCCCTGGCATGGCCTTCTGTGTCCCCACCAACATGTCAGTCATGGACCTGACCTGCCATCTGGAAAAAACCTGCCAAATATGATGACATCAAGAAGGTGTGAAGCAGGTGTTGGAGGCCCCCTCAAGGGCATCCTGGGCTACACTGAGCACCAGGTTGTCTCCTCTGACTTCACCAGTGACACCCACTGCTCCACCTTCGATGCTGGGGCTGGCATTGCCCTCAATGACCACTTTGTCAAGCTCATTTCCTGGTATGACAATAAATTTGGATATAGCAACAAGGTGGTGGACCTTATGGCCCACATGGGCTCCAAGGAGTAAGACCCCTGGACCACCAGCCTCAGAGAGGGCATGAGAGGAAGAGAGAGGCCCTCACTGCTGGGGAGTCCTTGCCACCCTCAGTTCCCACCACACTGAGAATCTCCCCTCCTCACAGTTTCCATGCAGACATCCTGAAGAGGGAGGGGCCTAGGGAGCCCCATCTTGTTATGTGCCATCAATAAAGTCCCCTGTGCTCAGCCAAAAAAAAGAAAACAATTCTCTACCAGGGTCACCCAAAAGGGCAGATCACAAGCTTGCTACTTCCTCTGTCCACCTCCTTCTTTGCAAGCTGGAACCCGATGTTCCACTCCTAATCCTGATGTGTCACTGAGCCTCAATAGATTATTATAAAAAACTGCCCTGATGGACCATTAGGAAAAACTGCCCCATTCCTCCCAGGGAACATGCGCTGTGGTTAAGGAGGGCTCACAGAAAGATCTGCCTGGCACAACAGCATTCGGAGCAGATGGACGGGCGAGGCCCTGGACCTCACTCTCTCTTCCCTGCTTGCCCTGATCCACTGCTTGTGACAGGAGGAGAACGGGTAGGTTGGTGGAGGTTTGACTTATCTGGGACGAGGCTTTGTAAGCCATAAAGGAGCAGGATGCAAGGGGAGATAATGAAAAACACCAGCGTGTGAAGAAGTGCATTTGGCAAGAGAATCCAACACTTGTTCTTGGGAGGTTGCTGAAGTGCGCAAACGGAGGCAGGCTGGTGCCGGCCAGTCCATCTGCTCTGAGATCTTGCTGATCTTAGTGGAGGACGGCATGACCTCAGGAGAGAGTTTTGACCCAGGTACCTTCCACTACGTGGCAAATGCACCGTTATAGTGCCTGGGCGTTTCATTCCAGTCTCTCCTGATCCAGTTGCTTATGCTTCAGGATTATTAAAAAGAACAATATGGCAAAACCAGCATTTGAAGAATGGGTGTATTAGTCCTGCTTTTAGTTTTAGTTTTCATGTTGTTGATGCATCAATCCTCTGGCAAGCCCTGAAGTTCTTAATGGTGTTTGTGAGCCACTGAAAAATAAAAGGTTATTTGATGTGCATACATGCATTTTCTGCATAGCTGTTTCATAGCGTTCCTCAGATTTTCAAAAGCGCCCATGTACCAAAAAAAAGATAAGAGCCATTGACTTAGAGAAAATCACTGTTTTGATCAGGAACTGTGTTGCATGCATGCTCTAAAAGCGTGAATGGGTTATCAGAAGATTGGACTTCATTTTTCCCTAATGAATGATACAGATTGAATAGTACCCCATGTTGGTGATGATGTGAGTGGATGGGCATTCATACATTGATGGTGGGAGTATAAATTGGAATATGCTTTCTGGCAGGTAATTGAGTAAGGCGATTCAAAAGGCTTGCAGTTTTATGTACTTAGTTTCCCTGAAATTGCAATTCTAAGAATTTGTCTTAGCGGTTAAGTGTGCTAGCTCTGCAGTTAGATTGACTTGAATTAAATTTTAACATCGCTACTTATTATCTGTGTCACTGTGGGAAAGTTATTTAACCTCACTAGGACTCAGTTTCCTCATCTATAAAATGGAGATAATATTATTTATCCATAGGATTTTTGGAAGGGTTAAATGAGATAATACACGTAAAACACTTAGGACAGTATTTGAAACATAAATATTCAATATATGTTATTATTATTTAGACACAAGGATTTTATTGGGTTGTTATTTATCATAACTAAAAATTGGAAACAACCCCAAATATCCAACATAAGTAACTGGCTTAATGACACATACAATTCAACCAGTAAAAATTAACTAAGTGAATATGTTCATAATACATCAAAAGACAAAAAGCGAGTATGTTTGATATCGTGCCATAGAAAAATGGCTGAATAAGTATGTGTTTTCGACATTTCAGTGGTTATGTTTAAGGGGTGGCTTTTATTATCTTCTTTTTGTTTTTCTGCATCTTTTAAATTTTCTAAAAGGAAAACCTGTGTATAACTTCTTGTAGTAAAACATGACTAAGCCAATAAAAGTTACTTTTTGAAAAAATGATGACTGATCTCTGTTGAAAAACGCTTTGTGGCTTTGAGTCATCATTTCTGTGAAGGTTCCTTTCTTCAGGTTGAAATGAGAGTTGTACTTTCTTTCCTTGTTGAGATACCAGGAAACTCAAAGGAAAGAGTGAGCATAAAGTGCTTTGTGAAGGGTGGTGCATGGCATGTGTGAAAAGGCCCAGATTCTTAACCTGTGGAGCTTTCACAAAATGATCTGCTGTAATGCAGGAGGACTCAGGAAGCCCTGTTACCCAGACTTGGAGAATATGCTTCCAGCCCTGGGCCAAAGGCCTGTTATCATTAACTCCAGGGAACTGGTATGGATTCAGGATGAAGGTACAGAGACTTTCAGCTACAAAAATTGGTCTGCAGTCAGGATCCCAAGTTTAATCTCTGTGAAACCGATGGGCCAGTGTGGCCATGCTTACTAATTAGGCAGCAGCAATGTAATTGATCAAATCAATTCCCTTCATGACGCAGAGCCAAAGAACCCAGGGATAGCTTGAGCTTGGAAGAGCTTCCAGAAAGCCAGAGAATGCGAATCCCTCTCCTAGAGATGTTAACGTGGTTAATCTAAATTGCTGTGCTAATTGCTGCCTCCTTTCTCAATAATGGATAATATGGTGATGCAAAGTAGATCTCGTGTCCCTCACGTGGCCAGACTCTAGGCTGAAGAGATTTAAATTGTGCTCGTTCATTTCTTTCCTGGATATACAGCAAACGTTAAACTTCATCAAGCTTAAAGAGTCTTTGATTTCTGGAAAGAAGCAAAGTCATAGCCAGGTCCTCTATTTCATTTATGAATAGCTTTAGCATTAATTCGAAAGCCAGTGTATTGAAAAAAAGAATGTAAAAGGGAAACCATTAGAAGAAATGAGGCTTATTGCAGCAACCAAGTGTTGAGACCAACACTTCAATCTATTTCATGCAGATCAAATGAAGAAAAGTACCAAAGAGGCTGCAATGGTTGAGTGAAATAAGCATGGGATTTGGTGGCAGACAGAACTACTTGCAAGCTCAGCTCTACCACTTATCACCCTGAGAACTTGGGTTAATTATTTTACCTTTCTGAACCTTGGTTTTCTTTTCTTTTTTTTTTGAGATGGAATCTCACTCTGTTTCCAGGGCTGGAGTTCAGCGGTGCGATCTCGGCTCACTGCAACCTCTGCCTTCTAAGTTCGAGCAATTCTCTCTGCCTTAGCCTCCCGAGTAGCTTGGATTACAGGCCTACACCACCACACCTAGCTAATTTTTTATTATTTTAGTAGAGATGGGGTTTTGCCACATTGGTCAGGCTGGTCTTGAACTCCTGACCTCAAGTGATCCACCCACCTCGGCCTCCCAAAGTGCTGGGATTATAGGCATGAGCCACCATGCCCAGCTAGCCATGGTTTTCTTATTTGCACAATGGAGAGAATTATGCTATCCTCAAAGGGTTGTGAAGATTAAATAAGAAAACATACTGAAACACCTAGCTCAGTCTAGGGACATCATAAGTACTCAGTAAATATTAGTTCTCCACCAGTGTCTTATCTTCTGAACAAAGCCCTGAAATCATGTCTTTGTTCTATGCTACAAACGCGTGTGTCTTAGTCTTACACTCTGTGACATTGGATTTCCAGATGATTCTAGACAAGGTAACCTGCAGACTTTCCAGAATTTGTGCCATGTTTATGTGTGAGCTCTGATTCTTAAGAGAGGGCACAATAGAATCTGAGCATATTTAATATTATACTATAATTTAAATTGCTTTCATAATATACAGCACAGAATATAAAATTCAAATCATCTTGGCTGGTGGTATCAGAAAATCTCTGATTGCAGAGGGCATGCAACTTTCAGTTTAGAAAAAGCAGTCATGAGATAAGCAAGACTGAGAATATGGATTTACAGGATGTCATTCTGGCAAAATAAGTGACAGACACACTTGGAATGCCGGAGGTGGACTGGAAGGAGACATGGGGAGGCTTTGCAGGTACTGATAATCTTTCCTTTCTTATTTCGAGTGCTGCTTACTGGGATGTGTTCATTTTGTGAACACTGACACGGTCATCCCTTCTGATTGGTGCTCTTTACTGAAAGCATGTCATACTTCAACAAAAAGTTTATTTAAAGAGAAGTAAATGTCACACAGTGTGTATGCATTCAGCATGAGGTGGGAAAAAATCCTGGAGAGGCCTCATGTCAATTTACCAGGGAATTCTCTCTAAATCCTGGATCAGGCTTTTTCCTGAATGGTCTAGCTTTTTACAGGTGAGAAGAGAATGCAATCCAAGGTCATCATCATTGCTTCTGGACCATGGCTGCAGCCTCACAACTGCCCTCCCCGTCTCTATCCTTAAGCCTTTACAATCCATTCTCCACTTACCCGATGAGGTCTTTAAAAACAGAAATCGGATTACATTGTTCCCTTTCCAAAACCCTCCTGTAATTTTCAATTGCATTTAGAGAAAATGCTAACCTTTCTATCTTGACCTACAAGGCCTCACAGGATATCCATGCTTCCTTCCTGTCTGGCATCATCTGCCACCTCTCTTCTCCTCCCTCTGTGCAGTCCAGCACCCTGGCTGCCATTTTCCATGTCACCCATGTCAAAAGCATTCCTATCTCAGGGTCTTTGCATTTACTGCCCTTACAGCCTGGAATGCTTTCCCCCCAGATTCCTGCAGGGCTGGGTCCTTCTATTCACTCAAGTTTCAGCCTGTGACCTCAAAGAGTCCTTCCCTCTCAGCCTTCTCATGCTTTCTTTTTTTGGTAAAAAAAATATTTTCCTTTTCAATCAGCTTCCTCAGGTTGAGCTCATGCTTTTTCTTGATCATCACCACCCTGCTCCTCTCTAGCACACCCCTACATTTTATTTCCTCTACATACCCTCAATTACCTGATATCACATGTTTATTTTTAGTACGATCTGTCCATGTCCACCCCTCAGGACTGTAAGCTTCATGGAGGCAGAGACTGCCTGTCTTTTTCACTCTTGTATCTGCAGTGCCTTGAAGAGTACCTGAGACATAGAAGGCACTTAAGCACTTAATAGATATCTGGCTATGTGATCTTTACAAGTCTCTCACTCTCTGAATTTCAATGTAAATTTAGGCTAATGACAAGCTCCCCCCCCCCACCCCTTTCCCCAGGGTTGTTGTAAAGATGGAAGAAGATAACATAGGTGAGGCACTTAGCACAGTGCCTGGCACACGGTACAAATGGTGGCTGCGTTCCCCGTGTGCTAATTGTAAGGCGTTGTTAGTTTTACGCCCACCAGAAGCCATGAGCAAGCAATCATCTTTTATTAGGGGCCCTTTGACAAAATGGTAACACAGCCTGTGGAGAGACCAGGTTTCACAGCATTGTTCTGATGTTTCTTTGGCTAAGTGTTAGCCTTTCTCTGTGTGATGTACAATAATTAACTGATTAACAGAGACCTTGTACTACTTTGGAGCATTCTTTAAAAGACACTGCAGATGGAATTTGTATCTGGAATAATGAGTAGCCTGCAGGGCACTGCACCTCGGTCAGACAGGTAGTAAATGAAAGCACAGGAGCAGGACACTCTGGCCAGGAGCCAGTGGCCAGTGAGAAAGCTGATAGCATGGCTCTCTGCTGTGACAAATGGGGCCCTTTGTTCCTGGGCATCCTGAGTAAATTGGTATCTTTAGAAGGGTTTTGTCAAAACACAAAAAAACTGCCTGAAAGTTTCAGAAAGAAACGGGCCTGCCACTTTAAGAATCTGTGATGGTAAAGGTGAAAGTGGTCTCTGTAAGATGTGATGTAAATAAATGAGCAAATATTGGGTTAGGAACCTCATTGAATGGTAAAGAGGTATGGGTTTTAAAGGAAGAGAGAACCAAGAAGAATAAAACTAGGGAGTGAGAGTTGAGAGAGAGAGAGAGAGAGTGAGAGAGAGAGAGAATGAGATCCAATTGTGGTAGTCAGTCAGTCACCCAGGTAACAATATACTGATTGGAAGGAAATCATCACAAATTTTTAGTTACAAAATGAGAAAATCATTTGTTCTTTTAAATTTTTATATTTTTTCTTCTTACGACCTGAGGAAGAAAACACTGGGAAAAAAATCAAATGAAAAGCAAATCTCTTCCTCTCCCCAACTCCTGAAAAAAAAATTCCCTAAGTAGGTCACACACAGTATCCTCAATCGTCTCCGCAGAGGCTCGGCTACAGCAAGCATAAAAGAATTTCGAGGCGTTACCTAGATAGATCTGGTTAGGGAGAGATGCTGACAGGTGACGACAGGGTGGAAGTCATTAGACTAACGATCTTTAATCAGGTTGGAGCTGGGGAGTTAGGGACATTCATGTCTGGGGTTCTTTCATCAGGGTCTTAAACTAGAGAACTGGCCCTGTGGGTATTATTTTTTTTTCAGCCCTAGAGGGTTTAGAGCTAAGCAAAGTTTAAGAGGTAACTTTGTTTCTCTGGGAAAATATGAGAGCTCAATTTACAAACAGAAAAAGTAACTCATTTTAGTTAGTTAGTTTGTATCATTGAAACTTGTGCTGTATTATATTTCTCTTTATCCTCCGCTGAGATGACCTAATTTATTATTTATTTATTTTTTGAGATGGAGTCTTGCTCTGTCGCCTAGGCTGGAGTGCAATGGCGCAATCTTGCTTCACTGCAACCTCTGCCTCTTGGGTTCAAGTGAGTCTCCCGCATCAGCCTCCCGAGTAGCTGGGATTACAAGCGCTCACCACCACGCCTGGCCAATTTTTTTATTTTTAGTAGAGACGGGCTTTCACCATGCTGGCCGGTCTGGTCTCGAACTCCTGACCTCAGGTGATCCTCCTGCCTCGGCCTCCCAGAGATGATATAATTTATGTTTTTATTTTAATAAAGAAAGCATTATAAATTATTAATTACATATATGATAAATGAATACTTTTTCTTTTAAAAATTAAGAACAAATTTTTTGACTACCATTTCTAATTTCATATCCTTCCTTTATAGGGAACTATTTTCATCTTTTTGGTGCATTACCTTCCAGTTTTTTTCTATGTATTTCCATACATATAGAAAATAGACTATTTGGGATTTAAAACATGTCACATTTTGTACTATATGCAATGCTTTGAAACTTGTTTCTTCCCAGAACAATTTTGTCTTTGTTGTGTGTGTTTGTAGAGACAGGGGTCTCACTGTGTTGCCCAGGCTGGTCTGGAGCTCCTGGGCTCAAGTGATCCTCCCGCCTTAGCCTCCCAGAGTGGTGGGATTACAGGTGTGAGCCTCTACACCTGGCCAGCTAACAATTTATCTTAAAGATCTTTCTTAATTAGTATCCAGATCTAATTTATTCCTTCTAACTGCTGTATCGCAGTCCACTGTATGAAAGCGTGAGAGGTTATTTCCTTACCTGCTTATGGACAGGCATTTAGGTTGCTTCCCAATTAGAACAGTATTTTTTTAAGCCATATTGAGCTACATAATTCCGATACCATAAATTCACCCTTTTAAAGTGTACGAATTAGTGGTTTTTAGTACATTCACGAAGTTGTACACCAACCCCACTATCTAATTACAGAACATTTTCATCACCCCCTAAAGAAACACAGTACCCATTAGCAGTCATCTGATTTTCCCTTCTCGGTCTCTGTGAACACACATCTACTTTCTCTCTGTGCATTTGCCTATTCTGGACATTTTGTTTTAACAGGATTAGATGACAAAAGGTGGCCTCGTGTTTGGCTTCTTCCCCTTAGCATGTCAGTTTCAAGTTTCATTTGTGTTGTAGTATGTATCTGTACTTTGTTCTTTCTTCTTTGGCCAAATAATATTCCATTGTATGGATATACCACATTTTGCGTATCTATTCTTCAGCAGATGGACATTTGAGTGTCTTCCTTTTGGCCATTATGAATAATGCAGTTACGAACATGCAGGTTTTTGTGTGAGGACATGTTTCCAGTTCTCTTCTGTGTATACCAGGAGTGGGACAGCTGGGTCATCAGGCAACTCTTTGCTTAACTTTTGAGGAACTACCAAACTGTTTTCCAAAGTGGCTGTGCCCTTCTACATTGCCGTAAATGTGAGCTTTTGCAACAAGAACAAGGAAGAACATGTTCATGGGCCAAATGGGTGTGTTTATTCTTGTGACATTTCAGCCATATTTGAAGCAAGCTGAAAAACAAACAACTCGGCACTGTCCAGCAGAACTTTCTCTGATGATGAAAGTGTTCTAAATATGTGCTATCCAATATGGCAGCCACTAGCCACATGTAGCTGTTTAACACTTGCAAGGTGACTCCTGTGGCTGAGGAAGTACATTTTTAATTTTAATTAATTTAAATATGATTATACTCACGTGGCCAGTGGCTACTGTATTGGATAACACAGTACTTATTCTCTCCTGTATGTAAAAAATGACAGTACCCAAAAGGTCACCATAAAGATATCGGAGAAGTGGTCCACCTTCTAGCATGCACCTTGCAACTCCAAGTTAGCTCTTGTCACAGATATCACAAAGAATAAACTCAGAGACTGTGATGCATTAAATCAGAATTGTACCACACTGAAATTCAGGTAACTCCCAACTTATGCAGAATTATGCCTGGAAAGTTGGTATTTCATGTGTTTCCTTTTAGCTCACCAGTTTAAAGAACTATCTTTATATTGTTTTGTTTCTTTGTACAAGAGGAATTCATGCTCACTACAGAGGAGCATGAAAAGAAAAGAAAAACTACCAGTGATAATTGCTGCTAAAATCTTGGGGGTGTGTGTATGGGAAAGTGTGTGTATATGCATGTGTATGTGTGTACTGTTAAAGAAAATGTTATTTAATAATCCTTCTTAAAGCACAGTAAAAAAGGCTTTATTTAAAACCATTGAGATGGGAATAGGAATTACTGCAATGGGCCTTGAAGTAGGGAAGAGAGACTGGGCTTAACTGTGAATACAGAATCAGCACGTGGGAATTTATAGACAAGGAGCAGGGTTGAGGGCAACAGATGGAAAATTATTAAGAGAAAACATCAGGAGTAAGGGTGATTCTGGCTAAAGCGAACTAATGAGGTTCTTGCTGAAGGCAGGCCAGGATGATCACGTCACTTGTGGGATGCTGGAGGATAAGAAGCCCGATCAGTCAGCTATTGAGAGTGAGTAGATATTGAGGTTGATCAGATATTGATGTAGGTAGTTCTTTCTGAACTGACTCACCATGGTTCTTCCTAAAACTGGGTTTTACAAAGAAGTGCACAGATAAGTCTAGAAGAAGATTCAGGAGCTGGACTCAAGTTTGGTCAAGCAAAATCTTTGTCAGTAAACACAGAATTCAACTGTATTTCAGCTTTGGTAGAAGAGCAAAAGTGACATTGGAATCAATCTTGTTCCTTCCTTACAGTTCTCTTCACAGTTCTTCTGATCAGATTTCATTTCGGAGACTCAGTCTCCTGGGAGAGACGGACATCAAAAAGCCCAGTGTGACAAGGCTCGGATGAGCACGGAGGGAGGACAGAGAAAGCACAGGAGAGACAGTAGCCACTGCCTGGGAAATCATGGAAGACAGCACAGGAGAAGCAACATTTGAGCTGGACATTTGAATTAGAGGAATTCACAGTGCACAGGAGAGAAGGAAAGGTGTTACAGGCAGAGGGAATTGCACTGGCAAAGGCTTGGGGCGTGACAGAGCCAGGTGTGTTCTAGGAAGGGAGACTGCTTCTGCACGGCTGGAGGAGCAACAGCATGGGCCACATGTGATTGCCTGCCTTCCTATCTTTTATTTACCCCAATGAGGTAGGTAAAATGTCATCCCTGTCTTACAGGCAGAAAAATGGGAGCTGAGAGAAGTTAAGTAACTTACTTAAGGTTGCATAGCTAGTGAGGGACAGGGCTGAGATTCTGATCTGTTTGAGCGCAAAGCCCTATCTTGGGAGATAGGGTATGTTAGATTCCAATTGTGAAGAGTCTTTTCTGTCACACTCAGAAGTTCAGAAGTCACCCTCGGGTAATTCAGCAGGGTACCAGCTTGACTGGATCTGTGCTCTGGGAAGATCTTTGTGGCAGCAAAGCAAAGACAGTTGGTAAGCACGTCAGCAATTTACCTTGGGCTGAACTATCTTCAGGGCATCACATACAACACACACACACACACACACACACACACACACACACACACACACACCCCTTCAAAGAAAGGAGCCTTTGAGAACCCAGCATTCTTTGTTTCCCTCTTCCTTCTCAAATGAAAGATCACAGTGGAAGAAGATTAGAGGGACTGGGGACTCTGCCCCTTGCTGAGGGACCTTGGACTTAATCGCTTCTCACATGGCTTCAGTTTCCTTATCTGTAAAATGAAATCCTTGGCGTTTCTACCTTTACACACCCTTTCCATCTTTAAAATTGTCTGGTTTCTAGGAGTGGTGGGACCTATTAAGGGATTTCACTCTGGCCGCATACTACTAAGATAGTTTTCGGACTGGCTGCCCACAAATTTAGACAGTCTCTTAGCATTTAGAGACTGAATTTTCTAGGCATCGCTGAGGACGTAAGAGTCTTCTCAGGAGGCTGAGGCAGGAGAATTGCCTGAACCCAGGAGGCGGAGGTTCCAGTGAGCCGAGATCGCGCCATTGTACTCCAGCCTGAGTAACAAGAGTGAAACTCCGTCTCAAAAAAAAAAAAAAAGAGTCTTCTTTGGTTTTCAGGCTAGGCCAATGGCTGCAAATAACCTAATTAGGACCTTGAAAGCAGCTTGCCCAGTGAAAGCTAATTTAATTAGGGTGTTATTAGTTGTTATAACTACTTTTTAATGAAGCTTTATTACATTCAACTACCCAAATCCTAAGCAATTGTATTAAATGTTGGCAAATGACCCATTAGTCTTTGATTTCACTTCTTTTTTTGCATTGTTCATGTCTATTCTGAGATTCAGATGCCTGTAGTTCATGTTTCCTCTTTGAAGCCAGGTGCAGCCTTTAAGGCATATCTTCTGTTTTAATCTCATTATCCATTCTCTGGGATTCCCCATCCACTTACCCTAATGACAGGATATTGGAGTGATATGAGGGGTGGAGAAAGGCTGGGAAATCTCTCCCCAGTGGTCTTCCATATTCCCTAACGTTTCCATCATTAACCACTCCATGGCTGCAAGACTTTGAGAATAAGGGCCCCTGGTTGAAATGCAGATGCCATTTGCGAGACAAATGCAGAAAACCATTATTATGAATTAACATCTGAGGATTAGCTCATCATATTAGCTAATTGGTCAATACAAGAGATTTCAACAGAATGGATTCTGGATGGAGTAGTTTTGATAGTGACTGGTGTGCAGAGGAGGATGAAAGACGAGGTAATTAGTTTATACTGTGCAACAGGCACTGGGCTAGATATGTTCACGTATATTATCTCATTTAATTCTTTTAACAACCTTGATATGAATGTATTATTATCACTGACTTGCAGTTAAGAAACAGGAGCACAGAGAGGTTGAGTCAGCTTCAAAGTCACACAGTGAGTAAGAGGAAAAGCCTAGGAGAGCACTGAAGTGTGGGAAGCTTTGGCCTCCAGTGGGGCAGTGGCATGAACCTGGGGGTTAACAACTTCAGAGGATTGCCTGAAGCCAGGTGAACCCCAGGATCGGTGACTGAGGGTCACTAAAGACAAACTTGATAGGGCTCGCAATTTGGCCTGAGTGCTGCTGATCTTTGTGATCTGTTTCTTTTCATCCTCAGTGGGCAGTGTGATGTCACAGTAGGATGTCATCATTAAGAGGCCAGGATCTGGCCTGAGGCAGACTGAGATTCACATCCTGGTTCCAGCCTTTTTGTGCAGGTATGACCCTGGACAAGTTGTTTAAACTCCCTAAGCTGTGTGTTTTTCATCCGGAAAGGAGATAATAGCAGCTTCCTCATAATCTTCTGGAAGTTACAGAATATGTGGCAAGCATCTGACACCAGGCAAGTGCCAGTGAGCAGGGCTTCCTCCACATCTGAGCTGGTGTTGGAGTGCTTTGTGGCTATGGTGGGGAAACAGGAAATATACACAGGAAATGTAGGATCCGGTCTTTTTTTTTTTTTTGAGACAGAGTTTCGCTCCTGCTACCCAGGCTGGAATGCAATGGTGCAAACTCGGCTCACCGCAACCTTCGCCTCCTGATTTCAAGCAATTCTCCTGCCTCAGCCACCCAAGTAGCTGGGACCACAGTCTGCACCACCATGCCCAGCTAATTCTTGTATTTTTAGTAGAGACAGGGTTTCACCATGTTGACCAGGATGGTCTCAATCTCTTGACCTCGTGATCCACCCGCCTCGGCCTCCCAAAGTGCTGGGATGATAGATGTGAGCCAGTGCGCCCGGCTGGGTCTGTTCTTATTAGGCTGGTAGTTCTTAAACATTTTTTTTTTTTCTTTTCTTTTCTTTTCTTTTTTTTTTTTTTTTAAGATGGGTTTCACCATGATGGCCAGGCTGGTCTTGAACTCCTGACCTCAGGTGATCCACCCACCTCAGCCTCCTAAAGTGCTAGGATTACAGGTGTGAGCCACTGCGCCCAGCTTAGTACTTAAACTTAAGTATGCAATCCTCTGAAGTAGCCCCCAGATTCACGACACTGCCCCACTGGAGGCCAAAGCTTCTCACATGTCAGTGATCTCCTAGGCTTTTCCTCTTATTAGCTGTTTGACTTTGAAGCTGACTCAACCTCTCTGTGCTCCTGTTTCTCAACTGCAAGTCAGCAATAATCATACATTCATATTAAGGCTGTGAAAATAATTAAATGAGATAATATATGTGAACATACCTAGCTCAGTGCCTGCCTCTAGTACCCAGAGGGCTTGGGAAAACTCAGACTGCTTAAGCTGTACCTCCAGTTTCTGATTCAGTTGTTCTGGGTTGGGGTCTAGGAACTGGCATCTATAACAGGTTTCTGGGTGATGTCGATGCTGCTGGGCTGAGGACCCCACTTGAAGACCCGCTGGATAAGACCACTCGCAGTGGATGTTCTCCGACAACACAGGCAAGCAGCTGCAGGACAGAGTGCTCCAAGTCCACCTGAGCCTGGGGTGAGTCAGAGAAGCAGAGCTCTGGCTGTTTTCCTATTCCTCAATTTCTACCCTGTCTCTGTGGTGTCTTGAGTCCTTGAGAGCTAGTCTTTGCACACAGGGGCCGAAAATGTTGTCTTAATTTCAACGCCTTATTTATTTATTCATAGCCACGCCAGTCCCTGGACCTGCTTAGGTTGAAGGGATTTTTTATTTTTTTTTTGTGGTTTGAATGAATTAATTTTGTGGCTGAAAGCACTGATACAATTTGTTTTTCACTGAGAGCAAAGGGAAGTTAGGCTCCAAGTAGCAATTTCTGATTAATCTATCAGTCTGAAAGTTTACATTTTTAATAGGCTTATCATTTTGATGTAACAAATGGTATAGACATTCTCAGACACACAGAAAAAACAGTGCTTGCTGTCTGTCGTTCTTTTTATCAAGAAGGGGCAACTCACTGGATACCAGTGAGATAATTTATGTAAAATTGTTTAAGACAATGGCTTTCAAAGAACAAATTATAATAATTTATGTGATTGTGTTTACTGAACAAGTGTTTATTGAGCCCTTATAAAGTGACAGCATGCTTGATGTCAGGTTTTCTCCACTTCAGCAATGATTGATGTCTTGGGCTGGGTAATTCTTTGTTGTGGGAGCTGTCCTTTGCACTGCAGAGTATTTAGCAGCATACCTGGCCTTTCTCAGCTCATGCCAGTAGCACCCTCAGTGTGACAATCAAAAATGTCTCCTAACATTGCTAAACGTCCCCTGGGGAGGAATTGCTCTTGGTTGAGAACTACTGATTTACATGAATAATCTTATTGCATCTTTGCAACACTCACTGAAATTAGCTGTTATTTATTTTATTTTAGAGACAGGAGAAAAGAGGATCAGAGAGTTGAGCAATTTACCAAAGGCTGTACAAGTAGTAAAGAAGCAGGAGTGGAGTTTGAACCCAGGACTGACAATCCGGAGCCTCAGTCTTGACTACCATTCTTGCTTCTTAGAGTACACATTTAAGAATGAATAGAAGAGGCTAGGCGCGTGCTTCATGCCTGTAATCTCAGCACTTTGGGAGATGACAGGCGGAGGTGAGTGGATCACTTGAGGTCAGGATTTCGAGACCAGCCTGGCCAACATGGCAACCCCGTCTCTACTAAAAATACAAAAATTATCCAGGTGTGGTGGCGCATCCTTGTAATCCCAGCTGCTAGGGAGGCTGAGGCGCGAGAATCGCTTGTACAGGGGAGGTGGAGGTTGCAGTGAGCTGAGATCATGCCACGGTTCTCCAGTCTGGGTGACAGAGCAAGACCCTATCTCAAAAAAAAAAAAAAATGTACAGAGCAAAGTCCACTCAGTCACAGACATTCTGGTAGTTGCTTTCGGGAAGGAGAGAGGTGAATGAGATGAGGGGTGGGGGGCCTTTTAGACGTATTTGTAATATTTTTATTTCTTAAAAGAAGTATAGCAAATTCAGCAACATGTTAAATTTGGTGGAGGACTCATGGGTGTCCCAAATTACTTTTTGTACTGTTTGGAATGACTAAAATATGACAAATCTAAATATTGAAACAGTTTTAAAAAGAGAGAAACATGACCATAAATGTTAGGTAAAGCCATCTGATATTTTTTGACAGTGTGACCATCATACCTGGTCCTCTAAAAAAACTTTAGTTTTTCCCTCTTTTGCCTTTTTTTAATAGAGGATTTCCCCAACTATTCAGTGAGAAGAAACCTGTCTGATTTTTGTTTCCTCAAAACCATAGCCCATTCATAGAATTTGTCATGATTATAATAGTAACAGGTACTTAAATACCTCCTCTGGCTTCATGTACATTAATAGCTGATGTTCATGAAATATTTACCAGTGTTTGGTACCCAGCTGAGTTCTTTTCATCCATTTCTCATTTATTCCTCACTGCAATTCTTTGAGGTTGATGATTTCAGTCTCGTTTTACAGATGAGTTAACTGAGGCTTAGCAAGCTGAGCAGCAGAGCCAGACAGATATGTCAGATTTCAATGTCCCTGTTCTTTTCTTTTTTTTTTAGATGGAGCTTTGCTCTGTTTCCTAGACTAGAGTGCAGTGGTGTGACCTTGGCTTACTACAACCTCCACCTCCTGGGTTCAGGCTATTCTTTTGCCTCAGCCTCCTGAGTGGCTGAGATTACATGTGCCTGCCACCACACTGGGCTAATTTTTGTGTTTTTAGTAGAGATAGGGTTTCACCATGTTGGCCAGGCTGGTCTCAAACTCCTGACCTCAAGTGATCTGCCCACCTCGGACTCCCAAAGTGCTGGAAGTACAGGAGTGAGCTACTGGACCTGACCTTCAAGTTTCTGTTCTTTCTAGTACAGCAAGCTGCCGCTCAAGCAGGAGTCAGGAAGAGTTACCAAGATGTCCCAGAGAAGGGAATGTGCCAGCCCTCTTCCTCAAGATGAGGGGGTAGGATGGCAGTGACGGAGGCAGGTAGCAGGAAGGGCTTTCCTGGTCAGATTCTGGAAATCACTAGGCCTCTGGCTTAGTGGCATTCCCTTGATTTCCCAACCCTGCGGCAAGTGGGTCAAAGTTCACCCCATCCCTGCCTTGTCCTAGTTGCTGGTTCCAACACGTCTAGATTTAGTACAATCTGAAGATAACCCAGCTTCCCCCTCTAGATCAGCAGTTCAAGGGTAGGATTAAATTACGCCCCTGACTGGGGCCCATTGGCTCCCTCTCAAAAGGTCTCCTTCCCTGGCAGAATCTGCTCAAGCTGCCAGCTTCTTGCTTCTTGAATGGTGCTCAATTGAGTTTTCAGTTCGTGAGTCTGGCATCTTCCAGGGTCAATCCGAATTTTGCAACGAAAATGTGGCGCGTTTGCTGTGCTCTGATTTAAATATAGGCTGTCCGGTGCATTCCCTCATCCACACAGGCCCCCACAGTGGGGTGGGGGTGAGCTTGGATACCTAGAGGAACTCTTCCTTATTAATTCATCCTGTGAGTGCCTCCAACTGGATTGTTTTCCTGGGGTTGGCAATAGTGTTTTATTTTGTTATGGCTTTAAATTGGAACATCAGTCCTGGAGCCTCAAACTACTGATGTGGACCGCGGTGGGCCTGGCAGCCCACCACATGTGAAAGATCAAATTCGTTTACACATCATGGCTGACTGCTTTTTGTTCTCAGCTCCTGGATAAAATACGCAAGTTCTGAGGCTGTCTCCTCTGCCTTCTCTGATGGATGGGTGTTGCATCCCAAGAGGGCAGCTAGCTAGCCCTGAACTCAGGGAAGCTGACACCAAATTAGCTGGAAGGATTTGAAGCTTTCAAGACATCTTATCACCTCTAGAGGAAGTCATGTAGATGCCTGAAACTTCTTGTGCCTCAGGCAGTGAGAAGCTATTGGCAGAAAAACTGGCTTCTTCGTCAATGTTGAAACACACGTTGTGGATGTGCAAATTGCTACACCCTTCCCAGAGAGTAATCTGACAATATACATCTGAGGCCTTTCCAGGAGTCTGCCTTTTGATCTAATCATTCAAAGTGGACTTTATCTCAACGAAATCCTAAAGGGCAACTGCCCTAAAGATATTAAGGAAAATAATGTGTGTATCAGAATATTTATCACAGCTAAAAACTGAAAACAAATTGCACATCAAGAGGGAATGGATTATTTTAAACATATAAAAAGATGCTTAACCTCATTCACAAAAATTCCACCTGTCAAGTTGGCAAAAATCCAAAAGTTTGATAACAGCTCTTAGTGAATGTGTGGCCACCCTCGAATTGAAATGTGAATTGATATAATCTCTACAGACGACAATCTGGCAATATTTATAAACATGAAAACATTTACTCAGAATGATCCACTTACAAGATTTTACAGATGTATTTACTCGTGGAAATTGGTGATGTATAGGAATATTATTTTCTAGCAACAAAAATTTAAAATAACCTACAATGTCTTTCCATGGAGATCTATTTGAAAAAACAGAAGTACTATGCAGCTATTAAGAATGAAGCTACTCTGTTTGCATTGAAATGGAAAGACCTTCAAGATACATTGTTCAGTGAAAAAAGCAAAATGTAGACTAGTGTTTATGTTATTTCCATTTAAGAGATCACATAAATGTATTTATATATGCATAGAATATATCTGGAAGGATATATAAGAAACTGGTAACAGTAGTTGCCTCCTGTTGGATGGAGGGGAATTGGATGACTGGGGCCAAGGCAGTGAGAGACAGACTTTTCACTCCACATTTGTACCTTGTAAATGTGATACCTTGTGTGTGTCTTATCTATTGGTATAAATGACTTGTTTACATAACTGGATTGGTTAAGTACATTATGATACCTTCTATTATGGAACTCAGTGCAGCATTAAAAAGATAGGAAAGGCTGAGCATGATGGCTCATGCCTGTAATCCCATCACTTTGGGAGGCTGCGGTGGGATGATGGCTTGAAGCCAGGAGTTTGAGACCAGCCTGGGTAACTTGAGGAGACCCCATCTGGACAGAAAAATTGATAAATTAGTTGGGTGTGGTGGTGTGCACCTGTGGTCCCTGCTACTTGGGAGGATGAAGTAGGGGATTGGTTGGGTCTAAGAGTTCAAGACTGCAATGAGCTATGATTGTGTCACTGCACTCTAGCATGGGGGACAGAGTGATACCCTGTCTTTCTTTTTTTTTTTTTAAAAAAAAAAAGGAAAGGAAAAAAGGAAAAACAAAAAGATGAAAAGACTCATATTCATTGATATGATAAGAAATCAGCCAGCATGACTCACTGATTAGTGAAAAAAGCACTGTGTCATCCAATTTGTGTTAATACACATAACATCACACATAGAAAATTCTGGAAAGTTGCATAGGCAAATATTAAACATGGTTATATCGATGGTGCTATGGTCTGAATGTTTGTGTCTCCCAAAATTAATATGTTGAAACTTAACCCCCAGTGCAGTGGTATTGGTAAGTGGGGCATTTGGAAGGTGAGTAGGTCATGAGGGCAGAACTCTCACGAATGGGATCGGTGCACTTATAGAAGAGGCATTCGAGAGGCTGTTTGCCCCTTCTGCCATGTGAAGATGTGAGGACACTGAATGTGCCTGCTCCTTGATCTTAGACTTCCCAGCCTCCAGAATTGTGAGCGATAAATTCTGTCGTATATTATAAATTACCCAGTTGAAGGTATAGCAGCCTGAATGGACTAAGGCAGGTGATATGATTATGGATGACATTTCCTTTCTTTTGTATAAATTAGTTTTTGCTACCAAGAAAGAGAAAATTCTTCTCATTTTGAAAAAATTAAAAAATCACCAACTTGATGGCATGATTTTGAACTAGGGGAATGAGCAGGGCTGTAACAGTAGAGGAAGGGGCTGAAGTCATTTCTTTCTGTCTTTTTTTTTTTTTTTTTTTGAGATGGGGTCTTTGTTGTGCAGGCTGGAGTGCAGTGGTGTGGTTATGGCTCATTTCACCCTTGACTTCCTGAGCTCAAGGGATCCTCCCCACTCAGCCTCCCAAGTAGATGGGATTACGAGCACGTGCTACCACACAAGGCTAATTTTTTATTGTTTATTTGTAGAGATGGGGGTCTCCCTATGTTGCCCAGACTGGTCTTGAACTCCTGGGCTCAAGTGATCCTCCTGTGTCAGCCTCCCAAAGTGCTGGGATTACAGGCATGAGTCACTGCTCCCAGCATGGGCCAAAGCAATTTCTAAGTGTTCCAGGGCTCATAATCACAGAGCAGGATATATATACATTTACATATATAGTCTGTTAAATTATATATATTTATAATAATATATTAAATATATATAATATATTTAAAATAGATATATTAAATTAGATTGAAATTAATATATATATGTTAAATTAGATTGAAAATGACTAAGAACAACAATCTTTTCTTTTTTTTTACCATTGATAGGTTTTCTTCTAAATCATAAAAATGTTTAATAGTCCCCACTATAATTCTATTGAAACCCAATTTGTATTCTATCACATTTTCTTAATTTGATGTTCTTAATCATAGAGTATTTGCTCATTGCAACATATGAAATAGTTCAGAGGTTGTGAAAAAGCTAATAATCTACTCCTCCTCACTCCAATCACCCCTTGAGGTAACTAAACTAATAGCTTTTAAAAATGGGATTAGACAAAACTCTATGACTTACCTTTTTACTTAGATACCATGAACACCTCTTCTAATAGATTAGTTGATGTAGATCTAACCTATTGTTTTTTTTTATTTTGAGACAGATTCTTACCTGTTGCCCATGGTGGAGTGCAGTGGCATAATCTCAGCTCACTGCAACCTCCACCTTTCGGGTCCAAATGATTCTCCAGCTAGTTTTTATATTTTTAGTAGAGATGGGTTTCGTCATGTTGACCAGGCTGGTCTCGAACTCCTGACCTCAGGTAATCTGTCCGCCTCAGCCTCCCAAAGTGCTGGGATTACAGGTGCTAACCACTGTGTCTGGCCTGACCTATTTGTTTTATCACCACTTTACATTTTACTAATTTTAAATTTCTTATTACACATAATCAGGTTAAACCTAAAATACCAAATCTTCCTTGCCCCAGCAAATTCATTTCTAGAAATTAATCCTGAATATGTGCGCACAGATATATATACAAGAGTATTCATTACAACATTGTAGTAAAAGACTGAAATGAACCTAAATGTCAGTTGAAGGTTCAGTTTACTGATAAGTAAAATAGGACACTCCATAAAATGGATTATTATGTGGCCATGAAAAACAGCAGTAACTCTATGCATTCTGACATAGAACAGTGTCTAAGATATGCTGTGCTGTTGAGTGAAAAACGAAACCTTCACTGAAGTGTTTCTAAAATGACACCATGAATCAAAATAAACACAGTGAAAACACACACATTCTACATGCATACACACTCAGACATATACACATACACATATGGATATGTATGCTTACAAATAAATGTAATATTTTGGAGAGCATACACAATCTGGTAACAATGTTTACTTCTGGGGAAAGAAAACAGCATGTTGGATGTGAACATGGGGTAGGTAAGAGCAGAAGAATTTTTTCATTTTTTTTTTCCGATTTGAATAAGAATCTATGCATCATCTAAAAATAAACTAGCTGATTTTTAAAAATTGCTACAAGCAATCATGCAAAATAGTTACAAGGCATTATGGCCTGGTCCAAGTTCCTTTGGTCCTATGTCTAAAAACAGGCATTCTTTACAAAATGTCGTAAAGAAAAAAAGTATAGAAAATCTTATATCCTGAGGTACACCTTTGTAATGTTCCAAGGCAGGGTTCTTATTCTGGAGTTAGGGGGGTCCATGAATTCGGATGAGAAAAAAACCCTATTTAAAAACAAAAACAAAGACCAAAAACAACCCCAAATTAACCTTTGGCTGAAACTTTGCATTTTCTTTGATAGGAATGTAGGCAAGCAGCCACTCTAGAGTCAGCAGGATTTGTCACCAATAGAAATTAGATTTGTGATATCACATTACATTTGTTGCAGATATCTTGAAATAGTTCTACTTGTCAGTACTTCAAAATTATAGTAGTCATTTATTTGACTTGCTGCTAGAGCTTGTTTAATATGTTAAAGGACATTTTTTACTCTATAATAAATTTGTTTTTTCGAGCTTATAAATGTATTTCAATATAATTGCTTTTCTTTGAAATCGTGTGTCTTTTATTTGATGTGTTGACTTTGAGAACGGGCTGCCTCAGATTGCCAAACAGGTCCTCAAAACAATGAAGCCCAGGAACCTTTATGTTAAGGTACATGCTAAAGGGCTGGGGACAAGGAATCACAAATGGGCGCTGTGGGGAGTGTCCCTAGAAGCTGGGAGAAGAGACCCTATCGCTTCCTCTTGGTGCCAGGGGCCGATTAATGGCCTGAATATATGAATCAGAGATGTAATTTTTTGTTGCTGTTCCAGTTGGTGGATCTTCCTCCTCCCCAACCAGCTGCCTGCCTGGATCTCCGCCCGGCCCTGTGGTGTGAGCCCTGGGGCTGACTCCTGTGAATGACAGTGAGCCCGGCTTGCCCTTGGTCCCATTTTAACCTCCTTTTCGGGCACAGCCAGGGTGCTAAGCTCGGCCTCTAAGCAATGCACTTTAGCCTGGCAGGAAATTCTGTCTTGAAGAATTTCAAAAAGTGTGCAAAACCGAGCCCCAATTTCATCCCAGCGGGAGAGAGAAAGCTTAGAGGGGAGCAAGACATTGTGGGCAGACACCCCTGGAAAAAGTTAAATGGGGCTCTGTGAGGAATGGGCCACTTGCATGTGCTAGAACATTCTGTTTCTGAACATTTTGAACTGAATTGCTCATTGGTGCAACTTTTATAGCGCAATTCCGGCACTCGCACCAGAGAGGGGCACTTGAGTGTTCAAAGGGGGCTCAGATGAGCTGCAGGTGGGTGTGGCCAGGAGTGTGCTGTTAATAGAGCCCTGAGAGCAGAGCCTGCCAGTGAGGACAGATTCAACTGTTTCCTAAGCTGACTCATGTGCTGTCATGCCAGGAGGAGTGATGATGGGTGGGGTGAAGATGGCCCTCCCGCGCACTGATTCCAGCCTTACAAGTCCTTAAAACACAGCTCACTTTCCTTCTCCTCCCCCAAATCTTATTTCAGCTCAATTTTCTTTCAGTTTCTGCATTCTGGAGACACTGGTCATTCAGATAGCACCGTTTAGCTTGTGCTGAAATTGATCCATTCCTCCATTTAGTCATTTATTCCCTAAGTATTTCGGGCTGGCCAGCCACAGATTGAAATCCCAGCTCAGCCACTCACTCGTGTCATCAGGGCAAGTAAAATAAATAAACACTTTATTTAAAAATTTCAAACCTACATTTACAAAACTCCCACTTCCCACAAAACACACACATGGTAAGTCGTGTTTTTCCTTCTTAAACGGATGATGGCTTTGCTCGCTCATCACGAATCTTTCTCTGGACTGTTGAGGCTGTTAGTGCCAGTTTCTCTTTCCTCCCCATCTCAGGCTCTGGCATAAAACTGGGTTACTATTGGATGTCCCCACTATAAACACCCTTATTCCAGGTTTTAACATAGGGAGACATTTTATTGTTCAAATTGAGACACTTTTGAGAATAAGAAGGGGTTATTATAATAATCATAACTATGTTTTGGTAATAGGCATGAAAGGAGACCATCTGTGAAATGGGACATATGATCACTGCATTAGAGAACAGTGACACATTAACCGACAGAAAGACCCAGTGTGTCTTCAGATCATTTGCAAAGCTGGGGCATCTGTATTTTTGGTGAAATAATCTGATACTAAAGAAATAAAAGTTACCTCTGAGGAAAGAATCGGAATATTATTGGCCTTCCTTATATTTATTTTAGGGCTGTACGCATACGTGTCTGTGTGTGTACATGTTTTAATGTGTAATTTTATTCTTCCCTTTTCAATACCTTAGGCCTTTAGAGGTCTCTATCTGGCTCTGCTATAAAGTCACTGGAATGCTTTCCTCTTTTCCTGCTTCTGCAGGGATCAACTCTGACCATATCCCTCTCAGAGGTGAGAGGCAGGTGACCAGGGCTAGTAGGGTGAGGGAATATGGGACCAATTGGCAATGGGATGATCTCCCCCAGAGGCAGGTGGAATGGCAGCTTTTTAATAAAGAATGAAGAGGTCCTCCATTTTCAAGATCCTACCTGTGTTCACACTGGTATTCACCAACCCAATCTTTCTTCACTGGCTTCGTGACCAGGCCCAGATGGGCGTCTTGGTTTTAGAAGACCAGTCTATGACAGTCTCTTTGTAAGGAGCTTGTGGTAGTTTCAAGGAATGAAACAAGCCTCTTAACCCCTCTAGGCTCATTTCCTTATTTGTTTACTTATTAATTTAATTTAATTTAATTTAATTTAATTTTTTTGAGACAGAGTTTTGCTCTGTTGCCCAGGCTGGAGTGCAGTGGCCCAATCTTGGTTCACTGCAACCTCTGCCTCCCAGGTTCAAGTGATTCTCCTTCCTCAGCCTCTGGATTAGCTGTGATTACAGGTGTCTGCTATCAGACCTGGCTATTTTTTGTAGTTTTAGTAAAGACAGGGTTTCACCATCTTGGCCAGGCTGGCCTTGAACTCCTGACCTCAGATGATCGGCCCACCTTGGCCTTCCAAAGTGCTGGGATTACAGGGTTGAGCCACTGTGCCCAGCCCCGTTTCCTTATTTATAAAATGGGCAAAGCATGAATACCTATCTGATGGGCCATGGGAGGTTCAAATGGTAGAAGTCTGGCACACACTGTATGAATTCTATTGGTCATTGCTATTTTTATTGAGTCTGCTATGTACACATTCCTGGGCATGAAGGATAAGAAGACAGTTTGAACTTGGACCCCGCAAAGGTTTGCAGCCTGGCAGTGCTGCACAAGCTGTGCACATCAGTCTTTATCCCCAGAGAGAAATGTGACAAGTACCACAAACCAGGGATAAAGGGAGTGATTACTAATAGGGAAAAGAGTGAGATCCAGGAAGACTTCATGAGGAAGGTGTCAACAGAACCACATGTTTACAGATGAGCAGGAATTGGATATTCAGAGAGTATGAGAAACACACCAGTGAGAGAGGGAACACATGCACAGAAAAAGGAAAATGCGAAGTGTATTTGGGAAGTGGCCAATAATTCTACTTCAATTGAGTGCACTCTTAATTCTTCTGCTGGACTCTGTTCTACTCATTCATTCATTCATTCAGCTTGTGCGATCACCCGTGTTAGGCAGAATTTGGTCACTGCTTAAAGACATCCACAGTAGGTAGAGGAGAGAGAATAGTTGACAAGTTGCTGGAGAGAGCCCTAAGTAGAGTAGCCTTAGGGGCTTCTCTCTTCATTGGACCTTACAAGGCCTGAGCAGGGGCCTTAGCAAGGCACCTCACCCCCATGGCCACACAAAGTTTTCAGAAGTAGGATTTGTTAATGCAATTAGTTATTCCCCTTATTTAAATATTATACCTATTTCCCCTTATGTAAGTGGTAATGTAGGAGCCATGGGCATTTTGGGGAACCAGCTGAGAGTTGAGTTATGATAGATTTTGTGTTCTGTTGAATATACGTATGTGGTTTACAGTCTTTTTATATAGCTAGGTCACCCCTAGCCACAGTAACTGCAAAGTGAAAAAACAGCTTCTAGAAATACTGTCTTGCCCATGATGCCAACTCACCTGACCTTGTGGCATCAAGAAGTAGGACCAGAGGCTGATTCATGATGGAAGAGTGTCCCCATGCTGCTGGCCCCACATGTAGGTGGGTGGTTGGTGGTGAATCCAGGTCTGAAATGTATGCAGCCAGAAACTAAACTGTAAAAAAGTCCTCTAAATTTTATGTGTTTCTCCAAATTTGATAAAAATCTTAAAAATGTAGTGACATTACCAATAATGAATTGTGAAGCTGAAAAAAGTCTTCTAAAGCATCAATAATAAAAGAGAAATTTGGACTTATCTTCCTAGAGGAAAGACCCAGTTATTTTTATCTTCTTTACAGTCTCACCAGGATACGGTGCCTCTTGGTTGCTGAATGACGGGCAGTCACATGCTTTTTCTTTCCTCCTTCTCAGAATAAACTCTGGCTTTCCCAGTTTCTTCCTGCACTTGCTTAAATCAGGCTTAGAGCCCCACCTCTAGGAGAACTCCAGAGACAAACCCATCTGACTGCCTGCATTCGAATCCATGTTCTGTCAATGATCGGCTGGGTAACCCTAAGGCAAATCACTTGATCTCTCTGAGCTTCTGTTTCCTCATCTGTAAAATAGGGACAATACCAGTGCCTACTTCATAATCCCGTGGACAGGTACAAATGAGTGAATGCAGAGAAAGGACCCCCACCCAGCATGGAGAGCACAGTAAGCCTGGCACTGGATGAGACCTAATAAATGGTAGCTATTAGCATTACTATGATCAAATGTGGCTAGGAAGTACAGTGACTGCAGAGACATTCAGCAGATATGGCAGAAAGCAATTTCCCCGTTCTGCCCAGTGGACATCAGTTATTTTTACTAGTCACACACACACTCAGGTAAAGGCATTTCCTGCATAACATATCTTAATAGGCCCATCCGAGGTGGCACTGCAGCCACACATGCACCTGCTGGCATTTCTGTGGGCTGTTTTGCTCCAGCAAGGGTGGGTGCCTCCACCACTGGCCCTGTTATCCTGTCGGACCTGACAGGCATAGCTCTTCACACATCATTCTTCTCCTCCCTGCCCCTCTGCCCCAGACCACCGAATCTGACAGCAAAGCTGAGGCTAACCCATTCACACATCCCTCCTTCCTTCTTTCTTGCCCTCACTTCTTTCCTTCCTCTCTCCCTTTTTCTTTACATATATTTGTTGTGTCTAGCCTCCATGGCATCTTCTGTGATTCCAAGATTTTAGGAGACTCAGTAAAGTTTGAAAACAAATTTCTGAAAGGGACTGACATAGGGTACTAACTTTTTATTTTGCCAAGTAGGATATCACACACACACACACACACACACACACACACACACACACACGCTATCACCACTACTTATTACCATCGTTCCATCAAAGAAGTGCTATTTCAGTGTCCCCAAATAGAAAAGACACAGTCTTAGAAGAAAAAGACAATCATTTATATAAAATACATTCAGTTTTTAAAAGGACACAGCATTTTCCTAACTTTTTTTTCTGATTTGCCATAAGCCAGTAAAAACTCTGGGTGCCAGATGTCAGATAAATGTTAGAGAAGGAGTGTACTAAGAAGAGGAGTAATATAATGAATGTTTATTGAGCACCAAATGTAATGTTTGATAGACTACCATTTACTAACTGTGTGATCTTGGGCAAGTTACTGAAACTCTCTGAACTCTAGTTCCCTCACTAGCGTAAAGACAGGGATGACGATGCTTGCTCTGCAAAGCTTTCCACGGGTTTCTAGGCACGGAAAGGACTTGTGCTGTGCTGGCTGTGTAAGAGTCGCCAGGGAAACTTGTTAAAATTAAGATTCTTGGCACTACGAGGACAGAATCTGATACAAGAGATCTACAATGGGGCCCAAGGATCTATGCTTTTAGAAACAGCCCCCTCCTCCAGATGTTTCTGATGAGCAGCTAGGTTTGCTGTTGCTCACAGTCCCTGGCTTTTGGGTTGGACATTCTGTCTGCTCAGCTTGTGAGAGTGTCTGGTGGATTGTTCCTAGCATTGTGTGTTCAGAGGGAAATCTTGGGAGGAATCCTGTTTGCTGTGTTCAGCCTCCTCCCTTCCCTCCCACTCTGTTCCTCTTCTCAACAAATGGTACCTCCATCTACTTAGAAACCCCAGGGTTATTCTGAACATATTTCCTCTCTCATGGACTCTCCTATGCAGTCACCAACCCATCCCCAGGTCCTTGGAGCTGTCTGCTTCTCCACCTCCACTGCCCCAGCCTGGTCGAGGTCATCATCATCTTTCACGGCCACTGCAAAGCCTCCTACCTGTCTCGTCTGAAGTGTATGCTCCACACAGTGGCTGGAGTCACTTTTAAAAGACACGATTCAGACAGTATCTTTCATCTGCTTCAAACCTTACTGTAGTGGCCAATGCACTTAAGATAAAAATCTGAAGTCCTTAATGTGACCTAAAAGCCCCTGCATGGCCCTGCCCCTGCCCACGCCTCTGGCCTTGACATGCACCTGCCTCCCTTCTATTCTCTGGGCCCTGTTAGTTCTCCCATCTCACTTGCCTCAGGACTTCCAAGCGTTCCCCTCCTCCTGCCCACATCTTTCTTCCTCTATCAGCCCCCTTCCCTGAATTAGCTCCTCCACACTGTTCAGGGTTCTATCCAAATGTCACTGCCTCAGGGACCTGTGATGTACTAACCTCTGTTTTAGAATTCCATCAGCATCTCACTCCTTTTCTTCAAGTCACTTGTTGCAATTTCTGTTCATGCTTGTTTGTGTTTCAATATATCTGTGCTCCCTACTAGAGCCAAATTCTATGAAATATAACAATTTTGCTCACCATTATATCTTCAGTGTAATGCCTGGACATAGTAGCCACTTAATGGACACATACTTGTTCAGTGAATGGATGAATGATTAAAGATGTGACCTCACATCCCTAGAAGAGCAAGGTTCCTTTTTCTTTCTGGCTGGGGTGACACAAGATGCCCAATCCTGAGAGACCCTTGTCATACACAGTACAGGGGACCATCTAGCCCTGAGCTAGAACATGGATGACCTGCCCTGACACGTCATGGGTTGGTTTTTTCCTCAGGAGTGAGCAGGCAGTGGAAGAAAGGCAGCTTTTGCAACGGAAGCATCGTTACTAGTTCTTGACAGGGTGGTTCTGGGTGTCCTGGAGAACATTTGCTATGAACACAGTTTGCTACCAGATGGCACCAAGGCCAGACATTTCCTTGGTGTGGTGGAACAGGTATGGGCGTGTTCTGATGGACCTGGATTCATCTTTTGGCTCTATCGCTTACTTGATGTGTGACCTTGGACAAGAAGTCAAACCTCTCTGAGCTTCAGTATATTCATCCGTGGAAGAGGGAGCAGTTACTTTTGCCTGTTGGGGTAGCTGGAGGATGAATGAGATAATGTCTATAGGAGGCCTAGTACAATGTCTGGTACCCATAGTATGTATCTAATAATAATGACAGTCCCACTAGGCTGAAGCCTCCTTCAGGCAGGGGCCAGGTTTGTTTTTGGCTTGATAACTCAGTATCTGGTACAGTGCCTGGCATGTAGTAGACGCTTTAGGAAGTCTTAATTAGTGATTTAATACACGGTCAAATGTGTTTTACTTCAGTTGGATTTCCCTCTTCTAGGAAGGAATCCCGTGTGTAAAAACGTCCCCCTTGCCAAGTACTCAAACCAATTGCTTTCCTGTGGGCAACTCAGATCCCTGTGTTTTGAAATCTCAGAGCTGGAAGATTAATGTGTATTTGTGGGGGTGGCTCTGTCTTGAGTCATCTCTGAGACCCTTGTGCTTGTGGAAGGTGGAAACTCGTCAGCCCCCATTTGAATGAAGGGCTGGAGGATCAAATCAATGGAGAGAGGAATTCCTATTTTGTTCCAATACTATAGAGAGCACAACTGTTTCTTTGAAATTGACCTTCATTTATTTGGAGGGGAAAGCAGTTAGTTCAATAATGGCTTCCCGGTGCCTTCCAGAATTTTCAAAGACAGAGGCAAGATTTGGAGCAAGGCAAGGTTCCAGTGTTTTCTAAACAACTCACTAAGCCCAGTCACTGGTTGGCTGCCGAGCACTTCCTGCTACCGGCCCTGTGTCCCCCTATTTCCCCGACTGCTGCAACATACATCCTCAATAGCTCAGCCACTTCTTGAGACCCTGACCAGGCCTTCCCCAGGTGGGCTGGAAGTTAGTCTTTGTTCTAATGCTGGGCATCTGAAGATTCTCTGACATCTTGCAAATGGCTTATGGAGTAGAAATACTGCTATATTCTATTCCAATTATTTCCTGTCCCTTCCTGGCCTGATTCTAGCACCAAATGAAGAGATCCTTGTTTGGTGGAGTCCATCCTTGCTCCTGAGTAAGTGAGCCCTGGTCCCTGGTCCAACTTGGTCTGAGGCCACAGGGAAAGGGTTGAGAGGACGTGGGGGAGGGTGTCCCAGGTGGAGAAGAGCACAGGAGGAGACAAGAGGCCCTGCTCTGCAGGTAGCCCAACCCTGCTCCCAGAAATGAAAATAAAAGATGAAGGAAAACAAATGGTGCCCCTGAACAGGATCCTGTAGGGGGCACAGCTATTTTCCCTCCTTCCCAGGAGAGGTCCCAACCCTACTCTCCCACGGAGAAAACAAACACAGCTACGGAAATGTTGTGCCATCCTGGCACCTGAAAGTCTATCACCAATTGGAAGTTGCTCCTACCTGCACTTCTCCCTTCGTCAAACACAGTCCTCCCCGACATGTGCTTCCTCCCCTTATGAGTGAAAAGGTTTTTATGGAAAATTTAGAATTTGGAACCTTCTTCAGATTCCAAAGAAGTTATTGTTCTATATCATGCTACTTTTGCTTGGGTGTTATTTCAACTCAGAGGAAGTAGAAACTCACATCTCTATTTTGCTGGAACGCTCTTCTTGAATCATTAAGAAAACAGTAATTAAGTACCTTCTTTGTTTGAAGCTCTTGAGTACTTTTTGAAGCCCTTCCCAAACCTAAGTCCTGGAGTCCACATTCCTCACCTTATCCATTGGGTTTTCAGGGAAGAAGGATGTTGATGGGGTCTGCTCAGGGACAAATTCGTTGGAAGATCTCTGGGTGATCGTCACATAATAGAAAGTTTTCATTGCAAGGAGAAGAGAAACAAGATAGCATCAGGGTGGCAAAAACCTCTCACTTTCTACTGTGTAGAAACTCAGGACCTGAGATGCTAGGGGCACAAGGTCTCAGAAAGGCACAGACAGAAAGGAGAGAGATGGTGGGAGCAATGTGAGTGAGAAGAAACTGAGGGTGGGTTTGATGACTTGAAGAGCAAGACCCAGAGAGAAGCCACATCATCTCACACTACGATGTGGCTGGGAAAGGTCTGAGATTTGCAGCATTTTAAACTCTGGCTTCCAGGGTGCTGGAGTCTGAAGGGAACTGAGAGATTTTCTGGCCAGTGATTTTGAAAACCTGGTCTGTGGATACCCTCTTTAGAATCACCTGGTGGGCTAATTACACCTGCAGATTCCTGGGATCTTTCTGACTTACTAAATCCCATTTGGTGGGGGTTCGGCCCAGGCAGCTACTATTGTTTATCACGTTTCACGGGTGATTCTGATACTTAGCAAAGTTTGAGATCCCTTCATCTAATTCAACCCCCTTGTTCTCGAGATGTGAGACCTGAAGCCCAGAGAAGCAAAGCAACACTCCTAGGGTCACAGAGCTAATTGATGGCAAAACTCAGATGGAAACTCTGTTGCTCCTGATCACCAGAGCCACGTTCTTCCCATTTCAGTACGCTGTAAGCCTCTTTACCTGTTTGGAGCTATTTCCCCTACCCGTAAAGCCAAAGCCTGCACCTTTGAACCATTCCTGCATCCTGCTGGGGCCTTCTTCCTGAGCATGATCCGGTCACAGCCTCTGCAGGCTGGAGGGCAGGGGCAGAAGGAAGAAAGGAGAAAGACTCAGTTCTCTTCTGAGACTTTAGTAACAGGTGTGGGATTGGCAAATGAGTAGAGAAGAAGAAAAGACACAGTTATACCCACTGGGAGATTGGGGTTTGGTTTGTACTGCTCATAGCTAACTTTCATTGAGCATGTGCTATATAACAGATACTGTACTAAGTCCTTCCTATACGTTAGTACAAACTGCATGGAGCAAATATGAATTAGCTCCATTTTGTAGATGAAGAAATGGAGGCTCATACAGGAGTGGCCATTTGCCCAAGGTCATGAGGCTAATAAGAGGCCAAGTCACCTCCATCAGCTGCATGTACAACCATGATCTTTGTAATGGCCCAAAGCAGTGTGAACTGTCATTCACTGAAAACCCAACAAGCCTGCAAAGGGACCCTGAGACCTTGGGAAAGAAAAGCAAGCTTCCCTGCAATGGTATGTGATCAAGCCTGGGGAGCAGAACTTTTTCAACCCTTTTCCACTCAACACTAACCACTGAAAACATTTCTGAAAGGCATCAGCCTGCAAGCCTGCCTTAGAAAAGACGACATGGAGAATAGGTTAGACGGCTTTTGAAAATCTTTTTCTTTTTTTCTTTCTTTTTAAATGGAAGCTTCCTTTCCATTTGCCTTTTTCTCTTGAAAGTAGTGTGTCTTCAGAATTTATAGCTGCTTGAGGGATTTGGTTACATTTGGGTCTAACCTGAGACCCCAGTGTGATTGTGGGCGTATGTGGTCCGCGGCATGTAGCAGCTGTTACCTCTCCTGATATCATGGCACATGACTGTGTCATGATCACCTCCCTCCATTCATTTTCTGTAGTGTCTCCCAGGGATAGGAGAAAAAAATCAAAGCAGATCAGTGCCTCAGAGGAAGGACAAGGGTTTCCCAGGCCATGTGGACAGCATGTGACAGATGCCCCCTTTTAGGTTTACCTGCTAACCAGACCTTGGATTCTTCCTTAGAAAAAATTAGGTAGCCTTTTGAACAATTCAGTTAGTAGGACTACCAAAGAAAAAGATGACAGACACGTTTTCAGAAGAGGGGAAGGACACACTGAATTCCATCTTACCGGGATTTGGTGTCTGTCAGCTTAGGTGAGGGACAGCTGTAATTTAATTCTGGGCATTCCATAAATCACCAGAGTTAGAAATATTTTTGGGTGAAAACTAAAAATGTGTGACCCTCTAGTCATCTTCTCTTTCTACCTCAAGCTTTCAATAACTTAAAGGCTGGTTGGGGCTGTGTGGCTGTAAAATGCTCTTATTAATGGATAATGGATGTAGTATATCTGGGTGATAGCTGTCAGTGAAGAGGCGAGGGAAAGAATGCAGCCTCTGCAACGCTCTTGAGAAGCGTGGCCTCTGCACTAGCCCTGGAAATGCTGAATGAATGCTGGCTTTCTGTGTATGAGCTGCCTCCCTGCTTCCCAAATGCCGCGTCTGCAGTAACTACAAACTATTTTGTATGCTGCATTAGTGACGCTGCCTCAGCCGACACATCATTACTACTGAAATAACGCCGGTGTGATATTCAAGCCCAGTGTCCTTTTTAATTATTAAACCGAGGCTGTTGAGTGAGTCATTCCCCATACCAGATTTTCCTTCTGTGGTTCTATTTCTAGAGGCTAGTACCTTAGCGTGTTCCACTAACACCTGAGTTGGTTTTTAGCCAGCTCCCCAATCTGCAAAGCCTTTGCAGAACAAACAATATTACTCAATCTCTAAACATGCACAGACTGCATAAGAAACAAAACTCACAGAAAAACTTTAGAGTAAGCTCATCAGTAAACCCAAGGTCCAAAAATGCCCAGTTCCCCTCCCGCTAGTCCCCAACTTACCAAGTGGTAGAGCGATGAAGAAGGGTAGCCAGCACAAGATGAACATACCGACCACAATGCCCAGAGTCTTGGCTGCTTTCTTTTCCCTGGAGAACTTAAAAAGTTTGACAGCTATGGAACTCCTGGGGTTGTGGCCCTTGGCCTTGGTACTGCTGAGGGTGTCCTCGTGAAAGTTCTTGGAGTGGATCCTCAGGGTCAGCTCCTTGGAGTTGGACATCTCCTTCATGACTCCCGCCTCCAGGTTCTTGGTGGTTCTCTTGGCCACGATATAGACACGGCAGTACATGACCAGAATGACCGCCAGGGGGATGTAGAAGGAGCCCAGGGAGGAGAAGAGGGCGTAGAAGGGTTCTTCGGTGACCCCGCACTCCTTGTCATCGTTGGGTGCCGGCTCCTTCCACCCAAGGAGAGGCCCGATGGAGATGACGGTGGACAGGACCCAGACACTGAGCAGCGCCAAGATGGCCTTCCTCCGGGTGACCAGTGTGGGGTACTGCAAAGAGTAGCGCACCCCGATGTAGCGATCGATGGAGATGGCGCACAGGCTCAGAATGGACGCTGTGCAGCACAGGACATCCACGGCTGCCCAAATGTCACAGAAGATCCGCCCCAGCACCCAGTAGCCCAGCACCTCCAGGGCCGCCGAGAAGGGCAGGACGGTGAAGCTCAGCAGCAGGTCGGCCATGGCCAGGTTGACGATGAAGTAGTTGGTGGGCGTCCGCAGGTGCCGGTTGCAGGCCACAGACAAGATGACTAGGATGTTGCCCACGATGGCAAAGAGGATGAAGGCGCCCAGCACCAGGCCCACAGAGATGGCCCTGGTGATGTCCAGCTGGGGCAGTGTGGAGTTGCTCGAGGTCTGGTTGGGGCCAGTGAAGTTGGCATTTTTCAACTCTCCCCAGTGGGCAGGTGCTGATGTGTTGTGGCCGGTGTCCAGATCGGGATTCATCTTAGAGTCCGCCCTCCATAGCCAGGGGGATGATTGGGCTCGGAAGCGCTGCGGCGAAGGCTCCTCAGCTGCCCTGAAACTTTGCTTCCCCCGTGGTCTTCTTCCCAGAGGCGCCCTCCCGGCGAGGAGTCATCTCCCCCGGGCAGCCCAGCCCGGCAGCACGTCTCCTGCCTGCACCGAGCCGCTCGCTCGCCTGTCAGAGGGAGGAGGAGGAGAGAGGGGACGAGGCGGCAGCTCCAAGTTTAATGGTCCACGTCAGGCGCACCGGGCCGGGCTCGCGGGGGAGCGGCGGGGAGGAGGGGGCGGCAGGGCCGGGGGCGCCCGGGGGTGCCCGGCTGGCGCGGGTCTGCGGACCGCGGCGCGTCCTCCGCCCAGCGAGCGCCGAGGGTCTGCTTTCAATGAGCCGCCTCTGGGCTGACTGCACGGCGGTGACATCAGGCGGGGGAGCTCGGCGCCCTGACTCCGCGCGGCACTAGGGGGCAATGCGGGTCCAGCCAAGGCGCCCGCAGCCCCGACGCCACCGCCCGGGCCAGCCGGGAGGCCGACCGCGCCCCCCGCCGCTCCCAGGGCGCGCCCTCTGCGGGGACCGGGGGGGCCGGGAGGGCGGGACCTGGGCGGGGAGATCGCGGGTCACCCTCCCCGAGGCGGCACGCTGGGGTTGTTTTCCCCGCTAGTCACTCTTCCGTGTCAAAGGTGGGTTGGGGGCTGCTTACCTCTAATAGGGGGCGCCCGGAGTCAGGACCCGGATTTAACGGGATATGCAACTTGTTCGGCATCTAACAGAGGCAGAGAGAATTCTAGGGTTAGGCAGGTGGGAGGGACTTGAGTCGGGTCTGAGGCCAGCCCCCATCCGTCATCTCGCTCCCCCGCCCCGTGCAAACTGTTTGGTCCCAGTAAAATCCGGCTTCTCTCCATCGTTTCATTCATTCAGGCATTCACTCATTTATTCAGCCAACGGCTACTGAATCTCCACTCTCTGCCTTGGCACTAGGCGCTGTGGACAGAGCAACTGAACAAAATAGACGGACTCCTGCCCTCTAGGAGCGTACATTCTCCTGACAGAAGACACAGTAAATGAAATAAGCAAATGATGAGGTGTGTAATGTGATGACAGATTTAGGCTGAAAATAAAGTAAGGAGAGGGAAATGCAGTGAGGTGTGTGTGGGGTGGATTTGAAATGCTAAGTGGGTGCTTGGGATGTCACTGAAGTGGTATTTGAGGAAACCTGAAGGGAATGAGGGAGGAAGCTAGCTGGCTATCAGGGAATGGGGGGTGAGGGAGATCAGAGACCTGAGGAAGGGACCTAGAGGATCTTCGTTATTTGTTGAGTTTTTTCCTTTCCATCTGATATCCATGTTGGACATTCTGTCACAGGGACACACTCTCAAAGGTGGGTGAATGATACTTAGGAGAGAAAGTATGGGCAAAGAAAGAAAGAAAGAAAGAAAGACAAAGAAAGAAAGAAAGACAAAGAACTTTATGTTCACATTTATCCAACATTTATTATGACCTAGACAGTGTGCTGAATTCTTTCTGGAGTTTCTCCTGACTCTTATGAGAGAAATAATATACTCTCCATTGTTTCTGTTTCATGGATGGGACACCAAATTACAGGAAAGTTTAGCTGTTGTCCCAAGTCCACAAAGCCATGGAAGAGAGCTGCTGGGAACGGAACTCAACTGTGGGGGTCTCTCTCAAAGTTGGGTACTCAGCTACTGTGTCACACTTTTCCCCCTGGGGCAAGGTAGGGGATAGAACCAGTGTTATAGATAGAGTTGCCTTTTGAAATTTCGAGTAGTAAACTTTGGAGCCTGAGCCACTGGTGCTGGGCAGGGACTCCCATGAATTGAGTGTTTACTGATAGCCATGCATTTATTCATTTTCTTTTACTCTTTCTTCACAGTTCTTTGAGACAAGCATAACCATTCTTCATTGACAGATGAGAAACAGTGGTTCAGAGAGAGTCAGTTGATTCCTGAGGCCGCAGGCTAGCAGATGTGTGGCAAAGCAATGGGCAGCGGCAGGTGGAGACTGGAAAGTAAAGCCTGATACCTTCTCTTACTCCAGTTCACAAACTTGCATCTTGGGCTTCTCACCTCCTGCTCTTGATCCTCATTATAACTTAATATTCAGGAGTGGGGAAGGTGGAAGTCACTCAGGGTGACTTACACCTAAGCTTCTCAACCTAGAGGTAAGTTCTTAACCTCTTTTTATTTTTTGGGAAAGGGGGCAGGTGGTTGTCACACACCTATAGAAGGTTTACATTTTCTCCCAGCAAAATGCACAGACTCCACAAATGTGCAAAATACACACTTTCAGGGGGTTTCCCTTGGGCTAAGACATCTGTGCTAGAGACAGCCCTGAAAATAGATTTTTTTTCTATTATAATCAAATTACCCTAAGCTGTATTTGAAGATTTGAAAACAAGAGATTCACAAGTTTGTAGTGATTTAGATCTTCAGAAGCTCTCAGAACCCTGTTTACTCTTCCTGTGTTGGAGGTGGTGAACTGGGGAAACGGACTTGGCAAGCTGGTCAGGTGCAGAGCCGGTTAGCAAACTCTGTTTCCCTGGCCTACAGGATGGTGCTCCTTCTGCTGCTGCAACCACGCATGACCTACACAGTGGGGTGTGAGACTGGAACAACTTGGCAGCCCTCTGCCAGGGGTCTTTATAAAAAGGAGAGGCTGTCGTTGGTCCTGGGTGGCTCCTGTACTAGTCTATCTGCAGATAGGAGCTGGCTTAGATGATCTTTTGAGATCCTCTAGCTCCAGGCAATCAGCTTCTCTTGCTGGATAAAGTGGCCCCTGAAGGCACCTGCTGTCCTTTCTCTCAAGCATCTTCCAGAGTAGGGGTGGGAGTGAGGAATCATGAACTCAGTTCCCACCATTCCCAATGTATCTTCAAGTCTAGGGTAATGGGGCTTCTCTTGAGCTGGTTTACTTACAAGGGGAGAGGGAGGAGGAAGAGAATACTGGTAACCTGGCACGTAGCTGGCACTGGCACAAAGACAGGGTGTAGGGGAGAGTAAGGGTGGGATAAAATGAAGAGCAAGTTCCAAATCCACATTTTGATTGTAGTGGCCCATTTCCCACTTCCCTGGGCATTAATTTCACCAGCTATTGAACAGCCAGCAACACACCATTGAATTTACCGAGGCTGTGTCTACATAATCACAGCTGCAATGTGAAAACTCAGCCTATCAGACATTTTTCTGTGGTGGCAAAAGGCCAGGAGGAAAAAAAATAGAGCAAATCTGAGATTCAGAGATGGTTTATCCTCATTGTGAAAGAAAACAGTTTGTTACCTAAATGAGAACTTATGTCTTGATTCAGGTGTCAGGATATGGAAGAAATTATTGAGCAGATCAACAAGTTCAAAATCCTTGCAGATTTCAGACATGTTGTCATTTACCAGTGTCTTTTGTGAAGGCAAAACAAACATCTCATTGTAAGGGAGACAGGTATTAGCCTTAATAGCAGCCACGTAGCAGGACCCCACTCAGCAACCTTTGCTAATGGTGCTTTCCTTGTTGCTCCTCCCCTCCCTTTGCTGGAGATGCCTCTTAACCTCTCTGGTTGATTTTTGACCCATGGACTTGACCATTTGTTTAGGTGTCATGAGAATATAGACGATATTTCATTTTCTCGGTACTCCCTGGGGCAAAGCCAAGCACAAAGCTCTGACTCATTCGACGCTTGTGCAAGAAGAATCTTTTCATTATCCGTCTTATTGCATTAGAAACCTCTGATGTTGCAGAACTCCCATTTCTGTGAACCCTCTGGGGGAAGCTGCCACTGAATTTGACCTGGAGGGAAACTGAAGCTATGGGAGATTCAAGGATCTGCTTAAGACATCTATGGGAGGAGAACTCTCATCTGTGATCTTGCAGTTTTTCATGGTACTCTCTCTAGCTTTCAATTTGACCAGGCATGTAGAGGAGCATCTACTCTGTGTAAGCATCATGCTAAGTAGCATGGGCGATTCAAGGATGAATTAAACCAAGCAAACAATAACCTGACACTGGGCTAGGTACTGTGGGAGATGAAGATAACGCTAAAGCACCTTTCAGAGAGTACCTACTGTGTGCCAGGCACTGTGTTAGGCAATCTATGTACATTTAGTCAGCTACTCACAACAATGCAAGGGAGGAATTCTCTGCATTTTACAAACGAGGAAACTGAGGTTCAGAGAGGTTCTGTGACATGGCCAAGGCCATTCAGTGAGTAAGTAGCATTGGTATTCAAAGCATTGTCGTCTGGTTCCAAAGCTTGCATCCTTCTCTCTGTACCAGACTGAGATTAAAAAAAAAAAAAAGGCAGCAAATGGCTCAATGTTGGCCTGAAGGAAATAACAGCAGAAAACAGAATGTGACCAGGGTCCTGAGTAAGGCAGAGGTCAGGGAGGGGAGGGCAAGGGAGAACTGTCTGGGAGAAAAGGTTCCCCAGAAGAGCACCCTAGGTTAGTCTTCCTTGCCTCCCAGGCCAGCACCTGATCTGCTGAGGAAGTTGAGAGCTAACTTGGAATCTAATGTTTACTAATGTGATCTTGGGCAGGAGAGTGAAGTGGTGAAGAGCCTGAATGCTGGATTAGACACACCTGGGTTTATGTCTCAGTTCTGCTAATGTATTAGTTGTGTGTTCTTCGGGAAGTCACTTAACCACTCTGGGCCCAGTTTCCTCACTTGTGAAATGAAGATTGGAATAGTTCCTACCTCTACAGGACTATGGTGAGGATGACATGTGAAAATGTGTGTAAAGTGCTTACCACAGAGTAACAGTGACACTATCTGCTAGGAGTTAGTGCTTACTAGGTGCCAGGCATTGGGCCCAAAGTGCCTTATGTACGTTATCTCATTTAATCCTAGTGATCATGTTATGAGGTAGGTACTATTATTGTTGACATTTGACAGATGAGGAATCTGAGTCACAGAGTGGTTAAATGACTTGCCCAAGGCCACAGGGCTAAAAAGTGGCACAGCTGAAATACAAAACACCCCGTAAATGAGGCTAAACACAAAAAAGGAATTGGAGGAGTGAGGCCTCTGCTTTTGGAGGTACACTAGGGTCTGTGGGGACTCAAAGGAGAATTTTTGCCCCACCTATACCCCGGTGGGAGGATGAGTTGCATTCTTTCTTCTGGGTGGCAGACAGTAACTACAGCAAAGCCTTCTCTTCTACCTCCAAAGGCAGCAGGTCAGAGACTCCCAAGAGTGAGGAATGTCAGCTCCCTCTGGGAAGGACTGCTGTTTCTCTCTGGTAATTACAAGTTGTCACTCTGGTGAGCATGCATTCCCCCAAACCAGGACTTCTAGTCATACAGCACACCCTGGTAAGGCAGAGAGAGCTCAGTGGCAGCCCTTTGCAGCAGGCTGGTGAAGATTAATTGTCAAGTCACCCAGGGGCTGAGTGCACATCACATGTTTGGGGAGAGACTGAGAGCCCTGAGGCAGGGGCTAGGGTGTGAAGGCACAGGGTGCCAGCGGGAGAATCCGAAAGGCCTGCTGTCTCTGGAACTAGAGAGCAGATCCATTCTCTTTTATGCGTTTATGTTAGTCTGGTGGGACAGTGTAAACAGGTTGTCAAAACCCACCCACGCTGCTACAGAACTGAGGGTGAAGGGGAGCGTGTGCTGCTTTCTTGAATGGCTCTGGCTGAATCTTGCTGGCCATGGGTTTGCCACCATCACTTTGGCCGAAAGTCTGTGGTGCCTCCAGAATTTCTCTGGAAAAGATTTTTAAGTTGCAATCTGGTTTGAAGGTGAGTGTGCAGCTGTTTGCCCCATGACCTTCTCCAGATAGATGTCATTGTCCACATCACAGACCGAGGGCAGGGAGCTGACAGAGATTTTACTGGGGCAAAAGTCCCCCAAGCTTCCTGGGTATTGCTACTGCCAGGATCTATTTTCCAACTGTATGTCCTAAAGTCATCAAAGGTTGAAAACATAAAAACGAAAAAAACAACAGCAGAAAAGATCTATGGCAATAGTTCCTTACAGCTGACATTTCAGGACTTTGCCCCTCTGGGCTGCACTGCCACAAGTCAGGATAAGAGACTACAGAAGTGTCAGAACTAGAAAACTCCAGAGATCATCTAATCCAGAGTCTGCAAACTATAGTTTGTGGATCAAATCCAGCCTTGTGTCTATTTTGCAGATAAAGTTTTACTGGAACACACCTATGCCAATTTGTTTGCATGTTGTCTATGGCTGCTTTCAGGTTATAATGGCAGAGTTGAGTAGCTGCAACAGAGACCGTTTGTCCTGTAAAGCCTAAAATATTTACTCTCTGGACCTTTACAAAAAAAAAGTTTGTTAACCCTTCATCTAGTCTAATGCTCTTAATTTGCATGTGAGAACAGAGGCCCAGAAAGAGGAAGAAATTTGTCTAGGTGGAGCCAGGGTCGCTAGCCAGGAGATGTATGTATGCACGCATGTATATGTATGTATGTATATATGTAAGTTGTATCTCCCCCACTCCAGATTTCTTAAGGGAAAGGGCTATCCCTTACTGGTGGTTCTTAAACTTTTTGGGTTCTAGACCTTATTGAGAATCTGCTGCAAATTGTGAATACAGCTGTGGGTACATTCTTTACCCTACACTTGTCCTGAATTCCTTCTAGGGGCATCCTCAGTGCCAAGTCCGTGGCAGCGTCCCTTGATAAATTGATTTCCACTTTGTCACTTCTTATTTTTGTTTGCAGTGCATCTCTGTTGTGACTCTCTTTATCTAGGTGTAAACTCTTTCCCTTTTGGGCAATAGAACTAATTCAGCGTTTTACCGTTTATCATGGAACAGAACTCGAACTGAACATAGTGAATTGATGCTGGCCTTCCTTGTCCTCCCGGAGTTTACAGTCTAAGATGAATAACGGGAATGTGCAACGGAGGATGCATGGAGAACTGTGGCTGACATTGAACGGGAATGTGAGTTAAATAAGGAAATAAATACATGACACAAATCTCAAATTTCTCCATCCTTTCTCTTCTTCCTTTTGTTGTGCTCTCTGAATCAAAACCTCCAACCCTTTTGGGGGATCTTCACTTGTAGCTACCAAGTTCAGAAAGGTCTAAAGGAAGCGGTGGGAATCTTTTCCTTGGGGGCGTCTAAAAATTACATCTGGACAAAATGTTAGAGCCCAGCTTTGGAGAGGACAGACCAGGCCCCAGGGGAGCAAGGCAAGGCAGTGAGGTCAGAAGGCAGTTTCTGCCTTCTCATCTCCATTCTCTGGCAGAGGTGGCAGTGTAGGGTCCTGGAATGAGCGTGGGCTTGCTTGGGAAATAGCATGTGGCATCACTTGGGAATGGGGAGAGTAGTAAAGGGGGGATCAGGGTGAGAAAGAGGCAGTTTCCTTTGCCCATCTTCATCGTGCATTGAGGAATGCTAGGATGGGAAATGCCCAGCATGTCTCTGCTGTTTACTGGACAGCAAACCAAAAGATTTGGAAGGTTGCCTTGGGAGTCCTGAAAAGATGAGGGGAGAAAGAGGCAGTATTTTGGTTGTTTGGCTCCTTATGGCACTTCTCGAGTGAGTACTCGGAGAATGGGGAAGATTTGTGGAAACTTTAGACAGGGGCAGCCTGGTAGAATGGTAATTAGCTATGTGGTGTGAATTGCAAGTGCCTGGGAGGGCCCCAAATATTTCCCCGGCCCTTTGGAGTGCTACCCACTTACAGGTAGGCATTGCCTGTTTTCTTTGGCCCCATTTGAGTTAACTGTGACTTACTGAGTGCAGTTAGACATGCAGCATTGTGCCAAGTGAAACCATATGCATCATCTCATTTAATTCTCCGAACAACACTTCTGTGGTGTGTCTTAATTCGTTTGCACTGCTGTAAAGGAGTATCTGAGGCTGGACAATCTACAAAGAAGAAAGGTCTATGGGGGCTGTACAAGAAGCATGGTGCAGGCATCTGCTTCTGGTGAGGGACCCAGACTACTTCCAGTCCATGGTGGAAGGGGAAGGGGAGCTGGCATCTCGTGGGGAAAGAGCAGGGAAGTGGAGGATGTGCCAGGCTCTTTTGAACAACCAGCTTGTGCAAGAATGGCACCAAGGCATTCATAAGGGGTCCTCCCTCACAATCTGAACTCCTCCCACCATGGCCCACTTTCAACACTGGGTGATTGAATTTCAACACGAGACTTGATGGGGCCAAATAAACCATATCTGAACCATAGCATGGATGGAGTCTTGCTCTGTTGCCCAGACTGGAGTGCAATGGTGCAATCTCAGCTCACTGTGACCTCCTCCTCCCGGGTTCAAGCGATTCTCCTGCCTCAACCTTCTGAGTAGCTGGGATTACAGGCACACATCACCGTGCCTGGCTAACTTTTTGTATTTTAGTAGAGATGGGGTTTCACCATGTTGGCAAGGATGGTCTCAATCTCATGACCTCGTAATCGGTTTGCCTTAGTCTCCCAAAGTGCTAAGATTACAGGTGTGAGCCACCACACCCAGCCAGCCTGGTTGATGCCGTTAGTTCCAGTTTACAGGTGAGAAAACTGAAGATAAGAGAGATTGATTAACTTGTCCAAGGCTATTCAGAGATAGGATTAGAGCGCAGACAGTTTGACTAGAATATTAATAGTTTTCACTTGCCAGGTACCCAAAATTTGGCTGCAGACTGGCCTTGCTGCTAAACAAAACTGCAGGGACTTCTGTGCAAGCCTCAGCAGACCAGGGACGTGGATCCAGGGGGGCAGAAGTTGTGCTGGGCTGCGTGCTACTGCACAGCTCAAGTATGTGCCCTTCTTCCTGGTGATATCTGAGGATCGAATCTCTCCTCCTAACACCTCCTGGGGAAGCTTAAATGAGTTTATATCAGGATCCTGCCTTAACTCTTCCATGAGAAATGCTAGATAGAAGGGAGACCTGATTTAATAATTGTCTTTAGGGATAGCAAAAGTTATCGTTCTCATTATGGCAACCAACTCTTGTCAACTGGGAGAAGGAGATAGAGAGAGAGAGAGAGAGACAGAGAGACAGAGAGACAGAGAGAGAGACAGAGACAGAGAGAGAGACGGAGAGAGACAGAGAGAGAGAGAGACAGGGAGAGAGAGACAGGGAGAGAGAGACAGAGATAGAGACAGAGAGAGACAGAGACAGAGAGAGACACAGAGAGACAGAGAGAGAGGGACAGAGAGAGAGAGAGAGAGAGAGACAGAGAGAGACAGAGAGAGACAGAGAGAGAGAGAGAATGCACAGATATAGACTCCAAAGACAAAGACAGCATGAGAAATGCCAGTTAGCCCTAAGGAAGTAGCTTATTAAACACCAAACTGGTTTCATCCAGATGGATCCAATTCTAGCTTCTGCCACTTCCTGGCTTTGTGACCTTGGGCAGGTTACTTTATTTATTTAAGCTTTCATCTGTTTATCTGTAAAATGGGGATTTTAATGGTATTTACTACATGGAGTTGTTGTGAAGATTAAATGGAACTGTGCCTGGCACCCAGGAAGCTGTCAATAAATATTAGTTATTGTAGATATTTTTGTATAATCTTAAAAGCACACAAAAGATTTCTCAGTATCTGGAGTACTTAGGTACAGATTTTCTCTGTTAATCTCTCAGCTATCCTTACAGCCCTTTACTTGCCAAATGATGTCACTGATGCTTTTTTTTCTGACATAAATTGCCCTGAACCAACAGTGGCTGGGAAAAGAACAACAATACAAGTAACAACAGCTAACATTTGTTGAGAACTTCTTGTGTACTAGGCATCTGTTATATGCTTTACATGAATTATCTCATTCTAATACAAGAATCTTTTCAGGTAGGCAGAAATAATATGTCTGGCCTTTGAGATGCAACTTCTGAAATTGCCATATCCAGAGAGCTCGGGCTTGTTGGAAATATTTGTATCCACAGTGAGGTTGGAGATCAAGCTGGTGTGGGTGTTGGTGAGCTTGGGGAATGGGGTGTGGCGGGCAGTTGGCCAGTGAGCTCGCTGTGCAGCAGGAGAGAAACCCAGCTCGGTTCAGCAGGCAGAGTGGCAGGTCCTTGGACTATAATTCATGGCCACTGGTACAGTTAGTGTCAACAGGAATTTTCCTTGTGTATCAGACCAAAGAGGCTCGCACACTATAAACCGTCTTATCAGAGGCTGGCCATTCGTACCCTAGAAGGGTGGGGGAGGCAGGAGGACTCATGTGAGCCTCCTTCTGCTCCTAGATACTTACACAGAGGACCAGGTCCACGAGAAGGGGATGAAGAGAAGGAGCAAAGGGCAAGGAACAAGTGCCAATGAATTTGTATTTTCAGTTAAATCCCAGGGACTAAGGGGAAAAGAAAAAAAAGTGTTCAGTCTGGAGCTCTCACGTCAGGCTGGGGAACTTGTCCCTAAAACAACCGGATCGTCTCCAGGTGTGAAAGTCTGGCCTTTCGTTGTCCCGTGAAAACTTTATTTCTTTGCTCAGTCTAGGGAACAGCCCACTTTACCCCTTCTTGGTCCTGCTCCATCAAGAGCCTGGAATTTAGAGAGGAAGGTGTGTAGAGCCCTTGAGTAGGCAAAGGTTTGTCTGCCTAGCCAGCTATGCTCAGACTTTACAGGGAACAAAAATCACCTAGTGTAAGCCTTAAGATGCAGATTCCTGGGCCTCAGCCCTAGATATCCTGATTCAGGAGGTTTGAAATGGGATTCAGGAGTTTATGTTTTTGTAAGTAACCCAATGATTTGATTGCAGAAGACTGCATTTTGAGAAACATCATTTTAGTCCAAACATCCCTATTTTTTTATTTTCATTTTTATTTTTTTAAATTTCACTTTAGGTTCTGGGGTACATGCGCAGGTTATGCAGGGTTGTTGCATAGGTGCATACTATATCCTGCATTTCTCCCCATGTTATCCCTCCCCACCCTTCCCACCCCCTGCTGTCCCTCCTATAGCACCCCCCAACTGCCCCCAGTGTGTGATGCTCCCCTCCCTGTGTCCACGTGTTCTCCTTGTTCAACACCTGCCTATGAGTCAGAACATGTGGTGTTTGGTTTTCTGTTCTTGTGTCAGTTTGCTGAGAATGATGGTTTCCAGATTCATCCAAGTCCCTACAAAGGACATGAACTCATCGTTTTTTATGGCTGTGTAGTATTCCATGGTGTATATGTGCCACATTTTCTTTGTCCACTCTATCATCAATGGGCGTTGGGTTGGTTCCAGGTCTTTGCTATTGTAAACAGGGCTGCAATGAACATACGTGTGCATGTGTCTTTATAGTAGAACGATTTGTAGTTCTTTGGGTATATACCCAGTAATGGAATTGCTGGGTCAAATGGAGTTTCTATTTCCAGGTCTTTGAGGAAGCGCCACACTGTCTTCCACAATGGTTGAACTAATTTACACTCCTACCAACTGTGTTCCTATTTCTCCACATCCTCTCCAGCATCTGTTGTCTCCAGATTTTGTAATGATCTCCATTCTAACTGGCATGAGATGGTATCTCAATGTGGTTTTGATTTGCATTTCTCTAATGACCAGTGATGATGAGCACTTTTTCATGTTTCTTGGCCTCATGTATGTCTTCTTTCGAAAAGTGTCTGTTCATATCCTTCACCCACTTTTGAATGGGGTTGTTCAACAGCGCTATTTTTACAGATGATCCAGTGGAGGTCCAGAACTTGGTTGGATGTCTCACAGAGAGGGTTCTTATAGGATGCAGGTCTTAAACCCAGGTTTTCTGATTGCCAATCCAGCCAGTCTTGCCTCTACTGTACTTTAAATATGACATTGTGGCTGGTATGGTAGCTCACTCCTGTAATCCCAGCACTTTGGGTGGCTGAGGTGAACAGATCACCTGAGGTCCGGAGTTCGAGTCCAGCCTGGCCAACATGGTGAAACCCTATCTCTACTAAAAATACAAAAATTATCCAGGTGTGGTGGCATTCACCTGTAATCCCAGCTACTCAGGAGTCTGACAGGAGAATTGCTTGAACCCAGGAGGCGGAGGTTTGCAGTGAGCCAAGATCGCACCATTGCACTCCAGTCTGGGGGACAGAGCAAGACTCCAACTCAAAAAAAAATGGCATTGACCTTCACTTGCATAGTTTATTCTTACCTAGTGTTTCTCCATTCATCACATCTCAGTTCAGGGTCACTTCTTCAGGGAAGACCGTCTTGCCCCTCCCCACTCAATCTAGGCAAGGTTCCTTTGTTCTCCACTCTCCGAAAATCACCTCTCTCCTTTATAGAATTCGCCCTGTTTGTGGTTACACACTTCTGCACATGACTCTTTGATCACACTCTGTCTCCCTCCCCAGGCTTCAGGCTCAATGAGAGCAGGGCAGTGTTTCTTTTCGTTCCTTCAAGGGCCTAGTGCAGTGTCTAATGGTTAGTAAGTGCTCAGTAAATACTTATTAGATGAGTGAGTGAATGAATGAATGAAAAGGGCAGGTTGGTCTCAGCCTTAACTGAAAGTCAAAATAAAGCAATATTTATGAAACTTTTGTCTTTCAATGACATTCTCTTTTTAGACATTTTAAAGTTGTCATTCTTGTTTTTGGCCCAGCCTTTTTGCTTCCAAATGCCCATTGCATTCCTGAAACCTCAGTTTTGTTTGATCATCTATGTGCCTATCACAATTTTTCTATTTCTGTAGTGAATTTTGTGTTAGAAATCCATTCTCCTCTCTGCAACTCTCCCTTCCTTTCAACTATAACCCCTCCCCAAGATCCCAATGCTCTCCTGTTGCTTTCAGCAACCCCCAAATCTGATGTTTTCTAACCTTTTGTTCTCAAAGTCTACCAGTCCAATGTCCTATTTCCTCCAGGCCTGGTGAGTGTTAGGAACTGTTCAAAGAGATAGATTCCTGCTAACACTGGATAATGGCCTGATCTGTTCGCTCCTCTTCCTCCCCTTTCAGTTTTAACTAAGATCATCACTTTCTTAACTAGAGCTGTGTGCTTCAATGAGCTGGTCAAATCCTTGACTGTATGGAGCCCACCAAACACTGATGATAGGAGGAAGATTCTAGTGATTAGCAAATATTTATTGAGCACTGTGTTAGGGTCTGAGGTTTATATAATAATAAATTAAAAGTATTTCTTTCTTGCAAGGCTCTTTATGGGAAGAGAGTCATGGACTCACATTCGATAATGATGTGGCAGTTAAACAACACTTCAAGAGATTTCACTGTCTTGTTACTTGTCAAACAACTGATGATCACAAGTGCTATGAGTTTAAATTAGACTGCGTTTATAATGCACTTTGGAGTGGGCCTGACACATAGTAGGCTCACTCAGTAATGTTAATCCTTCTTCCGTCTAAGGGAGGGAGAGATTTTTCTGGGCTGGAGTAGGTCAGCTGGTCTCCACTGAGGAGGGGTCTTCCTTTAAGGTTCTGGAAAGCACTCGCAACTTGTAACGAAACCTTTTCAGCTCCACAAGTGTCCCCATTTGCATTCAGGATTAATTTCTATTTGGGAACAACTACTTTCCTTGGATTAAAGCAGGTCTCCTAGAACCTGGCTTAGCCACACTTTTTCATTTGCTGTGCCTACATAAGAGAGAGGCATTTAGAATCAGAGCTGGAAGGGACTGAAGAAGTTGTGTAGCCCTTTCCTCATTTCCCAGGTGGGGAAACTGAGGCCAGACAAGTTATTTGACCATGGTCCCTCAGAGCCAGAACCAGAACTGAGGCCCCTTAACGTCCAGCCCCATAGTCTTAAAAATAACTGTATGTTATTTTCAGTATTTAAATACTAAACAAAGGAAAGGAGTTTAAAAAAATTATCAAGGTAAATCGTGCTCATTGCAAAACTATGGAAATAACACAGAAAATTAAGGAAAGTCACCCTCATTTCACCATCAAGAGGGAATATCATTGTTAACATTTTGGTAAATGTTTTCTAGAATTTGCACACACACAAGTGCATGCACACACACGTGTGTGTACAGGTCAGGTGCCTCTTCTTTGGACCCCAGCCTACATTTAGCCTCTCTTTGTAACCGAACTGTGTCCTGAGTCTTCCACCAGTCAGGCCCAGGTGGACCCTCCCCTCCAGCTCTAAGGGTGGACCCCTGACCCAGTCAGAACCAAGGAGTGCCCAGGTGCTCTTAAGATGTGGGATTTGAAGATGAGAGGATATGAGGTTTGGAGCCAGGTCTGGAGGTGTTGTGGTTGCCATGCAGCCACAGCGAGAGAGCTTGTCTGGGTGTGAATGGAGCTGAGTGAATGTGGCTGCCCTTCCCACACACTCCCATGGGAACTGCCAGAATAATTTCTACCCTTTAAAGAAGCCAGTTGGCCATTACCAGTGGATCCAATTCGTAGCCAAAGGACTTTGAACAAGTCACTTAACCTCTGAGGCCAGTTTCCTCATCTGTGAAATGTGATAACACTTGGAGGATCATAGTGAAGATAATATACCACCACTAGTACTAATGAAAATAGTAGTTAAATTTAGAGCTGTCTTTATTAATTTTTATTAATTATTAATTTATTAATTATTAATTGTTTGTTAGATATCAGGGCTATGCTAAGCAGTTGAATATATTGCTTCATTCAGTCTTCACACGCACAGAGAGTGGAAGGATTTGCTTATCATTGCCTGTGTTCAGAGAAGGACTAAGACACAGGGCCAGGTCCCAGCTGCCCTGATTCCTGGTGCAGTCGTTTGCTAACTGATTGCTTCTGCCTTTTTGAACATTTGGGGTGGGGACCTTGATGCTTTTCCAGGCCTCTTGGTTGGGGAGTACCTGTCCCTTTAAAGGGACAGGTCACTGGTTCCAAACTAGAGAATGGGAAGGTCCTGCCAGGCTGTCAAGGGAGAGGTGAGGACACTGGCCAGAGCCCTCTCTGTCTGCAGAGTCCCCCTTCCTGCCTGTACCCAGAGTTCCCTAGATAACTGCAAGGGATGCAGCACAGATTCATGGGTCTGCTGCTCCCAAGCAAGTACCTGATGTGCTCTGTCCGAGAGTGACAGTGTCTGATTCCTGTATGACTCATCAGGAAGGGAATAGACAGACGCTGGAGGCATAGGAGGAAGGAAAACCCCCACATTCTCACCTCCCACCAGCAAAGGGATGGAGAGGAATTTCTCCACTGCACACACCACTTAAAAGGCAGGCGTTTTCCACATTTTATAGGTGGGGAAACTGAGGACCCATTACATCCACTCTTTCATTTGTTCCATGGACATCGGTTGAGTGAGGGCTTTGTGCCAAGCATCATGTTAAATAGTGTGGGATACACAAACTTGGGAAAAACCCTGACTCTACCATCACCTGGGCTGTTGACTAAGATGTGGCAACAGGGAGTATCGCCCAGGGTGGGGCCTTGAAGAGGGAAGGCCCCAGGAGTTAGCATGTCAGGCATTTGTCTTTGAATAGGTTCAACTTCACCTCATGTCAAACATTCCTTTTTTCTTTCATTAAAAAAGCACATAACATCTATTTACCCCTTTAACAGTTTTTAAGTATTCATTACAGCATTGTTAACTCTATGCACATTGCTGTACAGCAGATCTCTAGAACTTGTTCACCTTACATGACTGAGACTGCAGACTCATGGAACAACTCCCCATTTCCCCTCCCCCAGCCCCATTCTACTCTCTGTTTCTACGAATTCAACTACTTACGTCATGTCGGTGAAATCATATTGCATTTGCCTTTTTGTGACTGACTTATTTAACTTAGCATAATGTCCTCAAGATTCATCCATGTTGTGGCATGCATCAGAATTTCCCTGGGTTTTAAGGCTGAGTAATATTCTATTGTGTATATATTGTGTATATATCAAATTTTCTTTACTCGCTCACCTGACATTTAGGTTGCTTCCGCAACATTGAGAATAATGCTGCAGGAAACATGGGTGCATAAATATCTTTTGGAGATCCTGTTTTCAATTCTTTTAATATATACTGAGAAGTGGGGTTGTTGCATCCTATGGTAGTTCCATTTTTAAATTTTTGTGGAAACTTTATACTGTCTTCCATAGGAGCTGTACCACTTTACGGTCCTACCAAGTGTAAGGCTTCCTATTTCTCCTCAATCTCACTAACAATTGTTATTATTATGATTTTTTAATAGTGACTCTCCTAATGGGTGTGAGTGATATCTTGTGGTTTTGATTTGATGTTGCATATCTTTTCTTCTGCTTGTTAGCAATTTGTATATCTCCTCTGGAGAAATGTTTATTCTTTTGCCTACTTTTTAATTAGGCTATTTGTCACTGCAAGCATTCTTCGAGCATCTACGTCTACATGCCAAGAGCAGAGATGAACAGGAAGCCCCTCAAGATGCTTTCAGGAAGCCTTTTGGAATTTTTCTCAAAGCAACGTATCTGGTTAGTTATAAGAAATTTAAACTACACAGAAATTAAAATTATAACTTATAACAGGTTAATTAGTTCATACTGGTATCTAGAAATAACAATAATTCTTCTTCTTCTTCTCCTCCTCCTCCTTCTGGTATTGATCCTAGTGGGATTCTATTTGGCTTATTTGGTTCTGCTGGAAGAGCGAAGGATGTACCTGCTGAAAAGTCTCCTCACTTCTCCCTTTGTCTTTATCCTCTGAGAAAGGCATTTCTCTGGGTTCTTGAAGAGAGTGGATTATCTTCGATCTCTACTCTTTGGGAGCTTATTGGAATGACACCCATTTTACATAATGAATAATTATAAGTTAATGTGCCTACTTAAAAATAATACATATATATGTCTGCTATCTATAACATGTATAATAGTAATACATAATATAATGAATATATAATAATAAGTATGTCCATAGGGAGGGTTTTCCCATCAGAGTAGTCACCTCAGGAGGCCACGAGCTTGTTTTCATAACCCAATTAAAACTATTTTCTCTTGTCTTTCACTGTTCTTCTCAAACCAACTTGCACATTCTTGTGACCATCATGGTGGAATTAAGCACTCATTCTTTGAGAGCAGATGTAATTTTCAGAAGCAATCCATAGTCCTTATGAAGACACTCTGAGCTGGTCCTTGGCCTGTCTGTCCCAAGTCCATTCCATGGCCTGTCTTTCACTGCTCTGCATGGCTCGGGGGCTGCCTACGCCCCATCCAGGCTCCCTGTCATCTGGCTGCCAGCTGGGCTTGGTCAATGGGGGGCATGGCAGGAGGGAGAGAGATGGAAGAAGTGAGGACATTTCTCCCCTTTGCCCACTCTCTCTCTCTCCCTTGTGGGCTATTTCTGATTAAGTTTCATCACTTTCATGACTCCCACTATACCGGACAGGTCTAGTAGTACAAATACATCTACAAAAAAATCAATGGCTTGATATACACCAGCATGAACTTGCTATGAAATATAATAGAAAAGAGAGTCTACTCACAACAACCACCAAATATGCAATGCCCAGGAATAACTTTAACAAGGAACCTACGGGATGTACGTGAAGAAAGTGACAAAGCTTTACTGAGGGACATAAAAGAGGCCTTGAATAAACGGAAAGATGTATTCTACTTCTGGGAGTGTTGTAAGGATGTCAATGCTTCTCAATTTAAACTATTAATTTAATGCAATTCCACCGAAAATATCACTGGGATTTGGAGGGAATTTAGTAAAATGATTCCAAAGTGTTTCTGGAAGAATAAATGCTTAAGAATAGTCAAAAAATTTCAGAAAGAAAGGTTAGGTGGAGGGAATTTCCCTATCAGATGAAGACTTGATAATGTGACTGTGGTTGAAATAGAGTTCTACTGGCAGAGGATCAGGCTGGCAGATTATTGGAATAGAATAGACTATTTAAACCAGATTCAGTGACGTATGAGAATTACTGTGTTGATAAAGGTATTTGTGAAGAATGGAAATGTAACCTTTATCAATATATTAATTGGATATTTGGAAAAAATAAAGTTACTGTTCTACTTTTCACCTTACATACACTATGCATTCCAGGTAAATCTCTTGGCAGAGATTTTGGGGATCCCGTGGTCTAAACAGTCATTTCACAGGCTGTAAAACTGAGATCCAGAAAGGAGAAAGAGCTTTCCTGAGGACACACAACACGTTAATAGCAGGGCCAAGGATTCTTCCCTTCCCTTTTGGAGCTGTCTACCCTTTAAAAACTCATCTTTACAGTCCAGTTCAATGTCTCCTACCACAGTTTTCATTTCCATGAGGCATCACAGGAGCAGGGCTGCCAGGTGCAATTGTGCAGGTTATGACTGTATCATTCCAGGGCTTCCATTTACATCAAAATCTATATGAATGGAACCCTTTGGAGCTGTGCAGAGCACAGTCTATATGGGCATACTTTAGAGTCCTGCTCAGGAGGACAGATCTGGAATTCATTCTTCAGCAAGGATGGCAAATACTTATGACATATGGTGATGCTTCTTTCTCCAGCACACGTGATAGGCATTGCCTGTCAATTATGCTAGTCTTTTCCACTGTGCCCAGACTTAATCTCCGAATCCTTCTCAACCCAGTCCTCTAAGTTAAGTTATCTCAACCCAGTTCTTCCACTAGTTGCCCTCCCTCCCTCCCTTCCTTCCTTCTTTCCTTCCTTCATTCCTTCCTTCCTGACAGGGACTCACTTTGTCACCTAGGCTGGAGTGTAGTGGCATGATCAAGGCTCACTGCAGCCTCAGCCTCCCAGACTCAAGCAATCTTACTGATTCAGCCTCCGGAGTAGCTGAGACTACAGGTGCACATCACCATACGTGGCTAATTAAATTTTTTCTTTTTGGAGGTTGGGATTCCACTATATTGTTCAGGCTGGTCTTAAATTCCTAGGCTCAAGTTATCCTCCTGCCTCCACCTCTTAAGTGTTGGGATTACAGGTGTGAACCACTGCTTCCAGCCTCCACTAGCTTTCAATTGTAGCTGGCCCTTGAACTAAAATCCATTTGCTTTAACTGTTTTGAGTAGCTCAAATTTGTCCTCAGAAGGATTCGCCTTCCAAGTCTCTTCCCAGCTTCCATTCATTGATACCAACACAGACGGTGATAAAACTGCCAAACAAACTAATCAATACTGCCATGGTAACATTAGAGGATGTTTTAAGGATTAAATGCAAAAATGCAATTAAAATCCTTAGATAGTGACTGCCAATAATTACTGTTTTCAAATAACAATGAACTATTTAAAAATCACCTTGTTGAAGTCTATAAATATGTGTTTGTTTTGCTAACAGCCCCTAATGTATTCTCAAGCTAACCCCTAGGTTACAAACATACATTAGAGATACAAACTGCTGAGTATTGTTGAGAATTAGATGTTTATCAGAGTTTCAGCCATCAAACACACACATACACACGCGCACGCACACACACTCACACACACACACACACACACACACCCCACTTCTGGGAATCGGTTTCTGTGATCTGGAAGCTGTTAAAATTTATGGGAGATAGTTCTCTCTGCCCTCCTGTCTTATGGCTGTCTCCTGAGTCCATGTCTCTCCCATTCCTCCTGCTTTCTGTGTTCGCAGGAAACCAGTGACACGCAGGGTTGTGACAGCAGCAGGGTTTAGGAGCAGTGGTCCTTCTTGGTTCTTCAGTGGCCCTTCTTGGTTCTTCAGTGGCCCACTTGGCATTCCAGAAGCAACCAAACACATTTGCTGGACCGAGATGCCAGCACAACTGGTTCCTTTTAAGTGGAATCATCAACAGAGCCAGCAGAGACACCACAGACCAGCCTTGCCAGGGCTTCTCTGCCTGTGGTTTGCCTGCCTGGCTGGGCAGGGTGAGGAGAGAGGAAGAGAGGGAAGGGGTTGGGAATGGGAAGTGGCAGGGAGCCCTATTGGCCTCTGTCATTCTAGCCTCTGGCAGGAACATTTCTGTTCAGGTGCCAGTGCTCCTTGTCCTTACCCTGCCATTGGGCCCTTTATAAGTGGACAAGGAAGAGGTGGCCAAACCCCTTAGATGTCCCCTTAGGTCAGAGTGACAGAGAATGTCCTAGCAGGAAGGGACTTTCAGGATCACGTGACCCAGACTTTTACTTTTACAGATGAAGACATTGGGATTCTGGAAGCACCGTCTTGACTCAAATGTTTAACAGCAAGGACAGGCCTAGGCTCTGTTAAAGACCCATACAGAACAACTCTGTGGAAGGTTAGTAGCTGGGCCTGATCTTGAGGAGAAGCGGGCAGGGATTTTAGGAACCTTGGAAGGCCATTGAAGGAGAGAGACATTTTTGGAAGTGGGGAAGTTCTAAAAATCACTCTACCTAAATGGCTACCTACTTTATACCCATGGAAGGGACCAGTCCTAAGCAGAGCCAGGTCAGTTAGTGGGAGAAACAGAGAAAATGAGGAAAACAGTTGCTGGAGTTTAAAAAGCTGCATTTTCTCCCCAGCTCTGTCACCTCCTTCCTGTGTGACTTTGGATCAGTTGCTTGATTGTCTGAGCCTTGACTTTCTAGCCATTGCCAATAGGCTCCAAAGGATTGCTGGGAGAGAAAAATAAAAGATGATCGAGCACAGTGGCTCATGCCTGTAATCCCAGCACTTTGGGAGGCCGAGGCGGGTGGATCACGAGGTCAGGAGTTCGAGACCATCCTGGCCAACATAGTGAAACCCTGTCTCTACTAAAAATGCAAAAATTAGCCAGATGTGGTGGTGCATGTCTGTAGTCCCAGCTACTCAGGAGGCTGAGGCAGGAGAATCACTTGAACCCAGGAGGTGGAAGTTGTGGTGAGGTTGTGATTGCACCACTGTACTCCAGCCTGGGCAACAAAGCAAAACTCCAGCTCAAAAAAAAAAAAATGCAGGCAATTTTTCCATTGTCTCATATTAGATAAATAATTATTTGGGAACTGGGCAGAATTTGGATACGTGGAGCTGTTTTACTCGTTTTGATGTGCTGAGCATAGAGTTAGGTGCTTTTCCATGTGAAGTCATTAAATATATGCAACAATCCTGCATCTTTCTGAGTTGATGACTTGGAAAAATAAGATGATTTTTTTCTTTCCCTTGCACTGGGCAGTACTCTGTGCCCTTGAGAATTTTGTCAAAGGGGTTGTTACATTTGTGATTTCAGTGGAGCGCGGCTGATGAGTATGTTACCTTGAGATGATCACACCATAAAACAGGAATGGATTTGACAGAGGTCCTAATATGCTCTTCAACATGCAATTCGTCTCACATCATATTTCCTCTCCAAACCCTGAGAAATACGGGGTGCCTGTGCCTCTACCCTTCCTACCCACTCTTCCACACCCGCATTCACTGAACAATAGCTTTTTAAGTGCTTCCTCTCTTCCCTGAGCAGACATCTTCCACCTGACTTAGGAGGAACACTTGAGAATTCCAGGAACACATTTAATCACTTACAATTAGTCATTGCCATCAGTCTCGGGAGAATTGACACAAGAGCTGGGAATTACGGCAAGCACACTTGTGGAAGCACGTTCCCCAGAAGATGGCTCCATTTGGGCTCAGGTGTGATTTCATATCCAAAGCTTCAAAAATTTTATGTTTATCTAAATTTATCTTAATGTCCTGTCTTCTTCCTTTCACCTTCCTTCCTTTAGGTTATTTATTTATTTTTAACAGAAGGAAGTCCTATTTAAAATTCACATTCTTTTGAATTCTAGAAAGTAGAATGTCAAAATCTTAGTTCTGCTTCATCTTCAAGTAACAGGACTGCCATTTATTGATTCAACAAATATTTACTGAGATCCTTCTATGTGCCAGGCACAGTGCTAGGTATTGGGAATACCAGATTTATGGGTAGATACCAATATAACGTTTCATTCGTCCATTCACCAACAAGTATTTATTGAGCACCTACTATAGTTGTCAGGCACAGCACTATGTGAAGGGGACACAGGTGAATGAAACAGAAGAGATCCTTGCTTTCATAGCCCCTAGAGTCCACCGGGAGCATTGAACTCCTGACCTCAGGCGATCCACCTGCCTTGGGCTCCTAAAGTGCTGGGATTGCAGGCAACACCTCACCTGGACTGGGAACACTGAAACTGGACCATGCCTTCCAGGAGCTCACAGCCTGGTGTATGAGGCAGACATAGCACAAAAAATGCAAAACAGTATGTCAGGGCTTGAATACATCTGGGCTGCAGAGAGCCCTGGAATGCCAAAGGGAGGTTGGTAATGATCTTTTTTTTCTTCTTCAACTTTTAAGTTCAGGGCACATGTGCAGGATGTACAGGTTTATTACAAAGGTAAACATGTGCCATAACGGTCTGCTGCACAGAAAGGATGGGAATGATCTTAAGGAGGTTGGGATTGTAAATACCGAGCACAAGCTTGTAAACCTGAGACCTGGGTTTGAATTCTGGCTCTGTCTCCAGTAACTGTGTGACTTTGGTGTCCCCTTGTCTTAGTTTCCTGTTTTCTAAGAGGGTAGCAGTAGCATCTGGTTCCAGGTGGTGAAGCTTCAAGGAGGTATTGTTTGTAAAGAAAGCATGTAACACAGTGCCTGGTGGCTACTCTTCTTCTGCTCTCAGAGTTAATTCTGATGAGGACAAGCTCCTGGGAAGATGATGGTGTCACTGGGCCTGGGATGTGGTCAGCTGATGAAATGGGTCCATGTGGTGTTTGCTGCCATCTTGGTCTAGAAGGGCAGTGCCTTGTGAGAGGAAGAGCATCAGGCTCTGGCTGGCTCCACTTGTCAGCCTAGGTCAGCCTTTCTCAGAGTGTGCGGGCTACTTAGATAGTGTTAAAGCGTTAAAGTGGTACAGAGGCAAGTGTTGAACAAATTGAAGAGCTGTGTATTTTTGCGTGTATTACAGAGATACCGTCTTACCATTTACAGTAGTTCTACAGCGCTTCCTTTACAGATAAATTTATATACATTAAAAACATGATTTGATTTAAAGGAGAAACTGAAGAACTAGCAGAGGTATGGAACATGGTAAAATCGTGGTGGTGCTTGTTTGATGCTCTGTTGTGCTAAAAGGAATGTAGGGAATGCTGGCCTGGAATGAGGTTCTTAATGGTACCAGTTCTCCTTTTCCTTGCCTGTAAAATGAAAGTGACAACATCACGTTCCTGGGGCTAGAGAGCTGACGTGAGCGAATGCATGTGAGGGGTCGTGCGTGGTGAGTGGGCCCCTCCCCTGAAGTTGCTCTATCCCTACCTCATGCATGACCATATTGCCCTCTTTTATTGTACCACAAACTAAAATTAATTTGTTTACAATTCCTCTCCATAACACTGAAATTCCAAACATTCTGAAAACCGAATGTTAAAAAAAACAAGTTTGGCACACATCAGTTTATTTTTGAAATGAATTTGCAGTTTTTGTAGCAAAATTTGACCTAAACCGATGCAAAACTATCTGCCTACTTAATTTATCCCTCTTAGTGTAAATATTTATATGTATGATGACAGAACTGTGAATGTGCTCGACTCTGATGTGCTAGCCTGGATTCTATGGAGTGTAGCATATTATATGGTATTTGAACTATATAACCTCTCTAAAATGTGAAAAATTCTCTATCCCCTGAAACATCTGGTGACAAGCATTTCTAGATAAAGGATTGCAGACTCCTAGTTGTTTGTTTTCCCAACCAGCACATAAATCCCAAGAGGGCAGGGATCACATTTGTTTTATTTAAAGTTGTAGCCTCAGGCCGAGACCAGAACTGGTACATAGTAGGCGCTTAGTAGATGTGAAGGAAGCCACTGAATGGGTGTCTCCCTGCGGGGCACCAAGGCCTGTCTGTGGGGAGGGGGTTTCTGGCACTTCAGCAAAGTGTAGCTGTTGACTACTTGGCCCTTTGCCAGGGAGGTGGATGTTCTGGCCATGTGAGGGGCCAGCCTGAGTCCCCTGAAACTGAGTTTACCTTAGTGTTTGGTTCCAAGAGTGATTAGGTTTACTTGGGATGATCCAGGCTGGACACACCATCCAGAGAAGCCTTTCCAATCCAGGCCCCTGTGGCCTATTAAACTCCCAGAACCTGGTGCAGATTCAGGGCCTGTGAAGCTATTTGAACTGTGGGGAAAACTTGCAAGTTTCTGCTTGCTTCCTGACCCACCAGGGCAGCTCCTAAATCTCTGGACTGGTATTTTCAAAAGCCTTTTGATGACAGTTGAGCCCCTGACTCCCTATCAGCCCACCTTCCACAGACAGCACCCAGTCTCTGCTCCTTTTGGCACAACAGAGCATCTTGCATGCAGCAGGAACCTAGGAAATACTGAATGAATGAACGAATGAAAGAAAGAAAGAATTGAATCTCGACACCTGACCTTTCCCTTCTTCTTGGCTTAGTACAACTCCCAGTCTTCACCTCTGAGGTCCCCGCATGCATGTCTTGTGCTCCACTTTGTTTTGCAGCATACTCAGCTATCAGTTCTGGCTCCCAGGCTCTGGTGCCACTTGGAGCCCCTCCTTCCACGCTGCATCTCCATTCTCATATTCATCCCTGTTAAGCGTTACTTCATCACTTCCTATGGATAAAGCCCTGGGCATAAACTCATTATCTCATTTAATTGTTTTATTCCCTCTTTGCAGAGAGGTGAAGTAACTCACCCGATGTTTGGTAGAGCTGGGATTCAACCCCAGGTTTGACTGGTTCTTCTGATAATCTTTCTGCATAGCCTGGGTCTGTTAAAGCCTCTCCATTTTCCTCCTGTGAGTTGTCTCTACAGATTATCAACATATACTCAACCTTTAGGTCAGCTTGCTTAACCCTGAAGCTCGAGGCAAACCCTTGGACGCCTGGCACCAACTGCTCAAGTCACCAAAGGCATGAAAGTTACTAGAAATGGGTTCTACAGCTTCGTGGTTAATGTGTTAGGCTCTGGAATTCCATAGAGCTGTTTTTCAGTCCCAGCTCTAACAGCACCTGCCTCAAAGAATACAAGCTTCAGGAAACCATGATAGGTACTCAATGACATGTGTTTAATTAATTCCATTAATTAATTAAGTTAAATAATGCTCATAAAATGCAAATCAAAACCACAGTGAGATACCATTTCATACCAGTCAGAATGGTTATTATTAAAAAGTCAAAAAACAGCAGATGCTGGCGAGGTTGTGGAGAAAAAAGAATTATTTTACACTGTTGATGGGAATGTAAATTAGTTCAACTCTTGTGCAAGACAGTGTGGTGATTTCTCAAAGACCTAGAGGTAGAAATACCATTTGACCCAGCAATCCCATTATTGGGTATATACCCAAAGGAATATAAATTATTCTATTATAAACATACATGCATGCATATGTTCACTGAAACACTACTCACAATAGCAAAGACATGGAACCAACCTAAATGACCATCGACGATAGACTGAAAAAAGAGAATGCGATACTGATATACCATGGAATACTATGCAACCATAAAAGGGAATGAGATCACGTCTTTTGCAGGGACATGGTTGGAGCTGGAGGCCATTATCCTCTGCAAATTAACACAGGAACAGAAAACCAAATGCTATATATTCTCACTTATAAGTGGGAGCTGCATGATTAGAACACTTGGTAAGTAACAACACACACTGGGGCTTGTCAGAGTGTTGAGGGCGGGGGGAGGGAGAGCATCAGGAAGAAGAGTTAATGGATGATGGTCTTAATACCTAGGTGATGGGATGATCTGTGCAGCAAACCACATTGGCACATGTTTGCCTATGTAACAAACCTGCACATCTTGCACATGTACCCCGAACTTAAAAAAATATATGATGCTCATACAGCTGTTAGTTCAGTGACTGGCGCAAACCAACCATCTTCAAAGGAGAGCTGTTATTTTCATTTACCGCGAGGAGCCCCTTTCAAATTTCAGCATTGATAACTTAAGCTTTTTGACAGATGCAAGTTACTCCTTTTCTGCAGCCATGGTTGAATCCTAAGGCAGCTCTCCCCTACCAAAATCAGGGCCTAGATTGAGCAGTCGAAAGTTTGTGCCCCATTCTGATTCCCCTGCTCCCATTTTGTCCTTGTCTCATCCAGAGTCAGGTCAGGCCTGCAGCTGAAGACCTGGGAGAGCAGGGCTGCAGGAGGGTGTTATGAAAATTCTCAACAATGAATCACTGATGCTTTGCCTGAGGGTTAAAAGCACAGTCAATTTATTTGGTACCTTTCCCCCTCCAAGTCATCCAGCTCCTGCAGGGTCCCCAGCTTGGGAACATTAACTCGAGTGTGCCAGAGTCTCCCCTTCCTGACTGTGTAAGCACCTTCTTACCTGCTTTTCCCTCCCCCATCAACCAGATTGCTCATGTAGAACCCTACTTCTTCCTGAGGTGTCAGTCCCTGAGGAGCTAGCTCTTAACCAACGGCATTGAAGTAGGTGGAAATTGAGCTAGGGAAGAGTGGTGTGAGTGATTTTCAAGCCATGTTTGTACTTGACACTGTGTAGTTTTATTTATTTACGTTTTTCATCAGAAAAGTCATCTTGGAGTTTATTGATTTAATAAGCCTGTGCAAGCAAAAGCAGTGCGTAGATAGCTCTGAGGGGTTCTTGAAATTAGTATCGTTGGGTTAACGCTTGTAGCAGGGAGGCTTTTTGAGTTGACATTTGCGTTTGTTTATTTGTTTTTCTTCAGAAGAAGGAGCCAGAAGACCATCTGGAACTCACTGAGCATGGCTTCCCTCTTAGAGGGTGGGTGGTTATAGGATATTCTGGACTCACTGAGGGGATATAGTTAGAGTGGCAGGTGCAGCATGAGTTGCTGTATGATCTAAGGAGAATGAGTCCAAGGAAGTCTTTTAAACCTGGGAATTATTGAAGGTGACTGTGGTAGGAAGTATTTTCCCAAGATAGCCACATCAGTGGATTTCCCATCTCACAGGTTTGTCTTGCAATGAGACATTAACACACCACCTTTGGGGTGGGGATGGAGGATTGTTTCTGTTCCCTTCCCTTGAAATGGAGCAGATCTTTGTAGCTGCCTTGACTAATAGAATCTGGTAGAAGTGATGCTGTGTGGATTCCCAGGTTAGACTGTAGAAGGCAATACAGTTTCTGTCTGGCTCCTAGAGCCCAGCTGTCATGTGTAAGGAAGACTACATACGTGTGTGGGTGTTTCAGTTGATGACTAGGCCCCCAGCCAATGGTCAGCATCAACAGCCAGACATGTGAATGAATGAACCTATAAGTGAGTGCAGCCTTCAGCCTTCGATTTTCTGGCTGAGATCCCTGAACTCTGTGGATCATGGAAACAACTCATCTAAACCATACTCTGTCTGAATGCCAATCTTCAGAAACGATGAGAGGTAATAAATGACTATTGTTTTGAACCTCTACGTTTTGAGGTGATTTATTATGCAGCAATAGATGACTAATTTAATAGATGACAATTTAGAATAGGAGGAGCAGGAAAGTATCCTACCCCTGGGAAAATGCTTGGCTGATATTTGGAGGAGGTTGGGGGTTCTGAATTTGCAAGGGAGTGGAGTTCAATTGTTTCCGACAGTGCTTCCTAGGGCCATCTATGGTTTGGGAGATGGCAGGAATGGCAACAGAACCAAGAGCTTCCTGGCAGGGTGAATCCTTCAGGGAGAGACAGAAAAACAACTCTGTGTCTACTGCTGGGTTTGGAGCCTGACTTTCAAGGCAAGCACCCCTTGCCCATGGTCATGGCTGGAGATAGCATGCTCTTACACCTCTGGATGCTGGAGGCTTGTAGTATATCTTAGCACCTTCTGGAGGCTTCTGTGCCAGAGTCTATTTATCTGCCATTGTCCATTTCTTTTGTATATCATAGGAGATGAAGGTCCCTAAAGCATTTAAACAATCGTAAGTGTTAAGTTCAAGATAGAAGATCTCTGGTTTCAAAACAAGGAAGGAGTTTATACTAGTCATGTTCTTGGTTACAAGCAACAGATGGTTATTCTAGATGATTTAAGCAGAAAATGAGATTATCGAAAAGATTTGGGTAGTTCTCAAAATCACTGGGAAGTCTAGAGGATAAGGGCCAAATCACATGACAGAAGCTGTTTAGTAAGGATGTGGCTGCCACAGCCATTGGAACTTAAATGTCATTGAACCCCAGATGCAGCCACTGGCATGACCACCATTATGGTTCTTCGAACCTGGATGTGGCTACCTCTCCATCAGGATGGAACCTCTCTGTCTCTACCTCTTTGTATCACTAGTTACACTGATTGAGGGAGACTAGGTCATGTGCCACCTCCTAGCTACAAGGGAAGCTGGCAAGACAGGGATCTAGAGTTTCATCTTCGGACAATGGGGAATTCCTCCCCAGTAGGAAGAGGCTTCAAGTACCAGTCAGAAAAAAACTTACAAATGCCCACTGCTGTGTGTTCTGGACTTGTTGCTATACGGGTACATCAGTGTGTAGATGTGTATTTGTGGTGGGGAGAGGGAGGATAGACCTTGGATTTGAGAACTGTGAAGAATTGCTATAAAGTATATTAAATTTAGAAAATACAGTGTGGCGGCTACTTTCCGTTTATTCTCAGCACCATTCTTGTCCTTCCATGCTGTGCATCTCATGTCCTACACCACTGCAAACCACAGACCCCAGGCTCTCTTGGTAGGTTCAGTCAGTGTGAAGCACTGGTAGGAGGCTGGAAGATGAGAGAAGGCAGGAAGCCATGTTCTTTCTCTCTCACTGTTTCTCATGTGGTCTTTGGGAGTGATGTATCTTTAACAATTCCAACTTTAGTCACAGTTGCTCAGTACTAGCTTGGATGAGCTCTCCGTGTTGGCACTAGTACTGGCTTGGTGGCTTCTCCTTGGCGATTCCATCACCCTTCTTGGCACGCCCACTGGTGCAGTCATAAGTGCATTCCTGGGCTTAGATAATAATAATAGTCTCATCTTTGTTCCAGCCCTAGGAGGGGTAGCTACTTTCTGCAGTTCCTACTCTCTGAGTTACTTCTCCTTTCCCATTTTCTTTTCTGTTATTCTATTATTTTCAACAGTTTATAACTAGGTTTCAGGATTAAATCCCCTCTGTTTGAGATACCTAATATGCTTCTTGCTTCCTGACTAGACTCTACTGATATACACGGTAATTTGGTAAGAATAATATACCTTACATTTATAACATAGTTGTTAATTCCAAATAGGTTTCATGTTTGAAGGAGCCTACTCCAAATAGACTCTATTACTTCCCCTTTCCATCTGGGGAACTCATATCCACTATTCAAAACTTTGTTCAGGCATTAGTTCTTCCACGAAGTATTCTCTGATATCACCCCCACACTCTGTCCTCCTAAGCTCTAAGGTGCCAAATACAAGTACCACACACTCATAGTAGGTATATGACAGTAATGTTTGTCGATGTGTACAGTGATGACCATGAAGATTTGAGGTGTATGTTTGCAAAAAAAAAAATGCTTCCAATAGCCCTTTTTAGGAAAATGTGCTAATCTCTAAGCCTGGAATTCTAGTCAGATTTTATTAGTAGCTAGCTGTGCAACCTTGGGCAAGTCTTGACTTCTCTTGGCTGCATATTTTTCTCCTGAAAAATAAATGGGTTCAATCAGGAGGGTGATTTACCAACCTCTTTTAAAAGTTATGAAAGATATTATTTGTAAGCCCAATATGGAAAACAGAAATAGGTACACTCTTCAAGTGAGGGTTGGGCATTCTAGAATTCTGAGGACTCTACTGCTCCCTCATCCCCAAACCCTTGTTGGTACTTCCAACAAAATGCAACGGCTCCATGGAGCATAGTTATAACTCTGCACTAGATGACGTCTGTATATTCCACCTCTACACATAGAGGCTGGCACATGACGGGATGTGGGATGTTTTTGGCTGCAACTAATCAAACTTCTAGCTCAAAGTGGTTTAAAAAAGGAAGTGTAATAGCTTCATGTAAAGCAAAGTTCAGGTAAACAAGTAGGTATCCAAAACCAACCAAATACGATGTCCAAGCAGTGCTCAAATTGTAGTCTAAACATGGCCTGACTTATACCACTTGATTTAGAAGTCTGAGTGCAAGTCTTCCTCAAAATCATGTAAAACAAGGCATGTATATTTTGGTCAACTGGATAACCACACCAGACTCAATCGTGGATATAGATGGAATCATGGGGAGATCTTGGAGTAAGGATAGTTGAAGTCTTTTCAACATCAGTCTGATAAGATCATTATAATAGCTTTGAACACTGAAGCTTAGCTGCCCTGTAACCAACATTCTCTATTGAAATTAACCATATCTGTGTTGGTTTATCTTTTCCAACTCCATAGGTAGCCTGACTAATTGTCTGTACTCAGTTGAGATGGGTGTTCGCCATTGACATAGCTTGATATAATGGGAAATCATCTTTGTAGCCAACCACAGAAGAGCTGCTTAATGATTTGGTTAAAGCTCAAGTGTACTGAATTGTACTTTCATTAAGGAGGGAAGAAACATGGTAACATGGGGCAAAATAGAGAAAGAGAGTTTCTTTGAATGAGTCTGACATCTGTCTTGAGTTGTTATTAAGGAGAATCTTTGACCATGAGAATTAACACATATTATGTATCCACTCAATTTTTCATCATGATCATGATCATGATCATCTTTGAAGTCGAAAATATCATTATCTTTGAAGGCATTGAGCTTTACTAGGTTCTGGGTACTATACTCATCATATCTAATCTCCACAACCATCCTACTCATATATACAGAGGAGGAAACTTAATTCAGGGAAAGTTCCATTACTCTCTTTTTTTTATTTATCAGCTGGCAAGTACCTGAACTGAGAGTCAGATCTGTAGGTCTGTATCTGCTTAATTATAAGACCACACTCATAATCACAACACCCTGCAATGTAAGAGTGGGCTTTCCATTCCTGTTTATCACCATGATGACATTGCCATCATCAGTATGTCTCCTTGCTCATGGACAATCCAAGACCTATGAGGTCCCTGTGGCAGGGCCCCCTGTGACTTATCCTTAGCATAAGGCAGCTTCAAGTGTTTGCTTTCTTCCTTTGCCTGGAACTGCTGGGCACTGTTGAGTTGTCACCTGGCTTGGGAGACTCACTGAATCAAGATGAAACCAATTAGCATGGGAGACCTGCCAACTCATCCTCCATGCTCCCAGCAGACAGCTTAATTTCCTTGCTGGTAAAAGCTCCTCATTGGCAAGGATCTCACTCCTGTCATGGGGGATTTTCCAGGAGATTCACATGTCTCTCTTTAATGGCTACAAAAAGTCAATTATTGAGCTGAAAAGGCAGAAATGCAGAAGAAGGTGGAAGGGGGATGAGCATAGAGATCCAGAGAATGTGGCCAACGACTAGAAAAAAAGAGCCAGACATTTAAGGCAGTCTCTGGGTCCCATGAGAAAGGATGCCTTGGTTTAAGGTGATGCCAATGACTACACTAGCTCCTTCTCTCCAAAATCATTGTCATTACCTAAGCATTGAAAGATCACTGGACCTCAGTTTTAATCCCTGAATGATACTAACTTACTCTGTTTTTTAGAGCAAGTTCTTCCCTTTTCTGGATTGCATAGCATGGAGATTAAAAGCACAGACTCTGGAGTCAGACTGGTTAAATTTTGAATCTAGTCTCTATATCTATGAATTGATTCTGAGAAAGTCATTTAATCTAAGCCTTTGTCTTTTTCAACTGTATGATGAGGATAATAATAATATTGATCTCAGAGGGTTGTCAAAAGGGTTAAGTGCAATAATGTTTGTAGAGTTCCAAGCACAGAGGCTGGCTCATGGTAAACACTGTCTAACTTGGGAGGTTTTTGGTTGCAGCTCATCAAACCTCCAGCTTAAAGTGGCTTAAAAAAGAATGTGCAATAGCTTTATTTAAATTGAAGTTCTGGAAAAGGATGTCTTCAAGGTTGGTTAAATAAGTGCCTCAGTGTTGTCATCAAAGACCTGGGTTTTCCTGTATTTCTGTTTTGTGATTCTGAGCATTGGCTCCAACCTTAGGCTGATAGCAGAATGGTTACATCACTTCCAGGCATCACATCCAGATGTGTTAGTGTTAGTGTCCAGAGGAAGAAAAAGGATGTCTCTCCTGAGATTCTCTATTTGAAATGAAACTCTTTTGTAGAATCCCATTAGCAAATATCTGCTTCTGTCTCATTGGCCAGAACTGGGTCACATGCCTGTTGTGACCAATCACTGGTTGGAAGAATTTGACCAATGGAACTCACCCTGGAGTTGAGGGCTACAGTCAGTTTCACCTGAGGCTAGATGGAGGGAAGTTAATTGAGGTTCTATTAGGAAAGAAGAAGGCTGATGTGGATGCTGGCTAGGTATCTGGCAAAAATCTCCAGAAAAATAAATAAATTTCACTATTATTATTTTTATTGTTACTGTTGCTTATTCTCATCACTTTCTTGTTTGGACTGCTTGCTCTCCCAGTCTCTTTCCTGTTCTGACAGTCTGTGACTCTGATCTTACTCAGCATTCTCATTGTGGGCTGGGCTAAGTTGGTCCTGCATCTTCTGATGAGAGGGCAGCTGAGATGTACCATTTCTGCTTCCAACTTTCTTTCCCCTCTTACAAACACTTCAGGTGGAATAGCCAAACACTCCCAGGTATGCTGAGCTACTAAGAACCAGCCAGAGGAAATTAATTTCAAGATTCCAGCCTGTCACTAACAACAGTGAGTTGTGTAACTGAGCAGAGGATACAGTTGATTATGTGCCAAAGCATCTGCATTTTCAGTCATATGTATGGGAGTCCTTTTTCTATTCAAGATGGCAAGCCCATCTCAAATAGTGTTTTGGATTGCACGGTGGTAGATTTGAACATTTTAGTTCATTTGGCTAACTTGTATGTGTTTTATGGTCACAGATTACATAGTTAATACATTTTTTTTTTGTCTTTTTGTTTTTTTCCTTTTTGTGGAGAACAGGGTCTTGCTATATGGCCCAGGCAGGTCTCGAACTCCTGGGCTCAAGCTATCCTTCTGCTTCTGCCTCCCAAAGAGCTGGGATTACAGGTGTGAGCCACAGCACCTGACAACACATTTTTTTTTTAAAAGAAGAACCAGTGTGGCTAGATTGGTGAAAAGCCACTCCCATTTTTGGAGAAACAACCATGTCTTAGTCTGCTTTGCGCTGCTGTAACAGAATATAACAGACTGGGTAATTTATAAAGAACAGAGATTTATTTTTTACAGTTTTGGAGGCTGGGAAGTCCAAGGTCAAGGGGCCTGATTCTGGTGAGGCCTTTCTTGTTGTATTAACCCACGGTTGAAGTTGAAAGGGCAAGAAAACATACACAAGAGAGGGGAAAGGGACAAACTTATCCTATTATCAGGAACCCACTTCCGTAGTAACAAACCCACTTCCTGGATAATGGCATTAATCCTTTCATGAGGGCAGAGCCCACTTGACCTAATCACCTCTTAAAAGTCCCACCTCTCAACACTGTTGCATGAGGAATTAAGTTTTCAAATTTCCAGCATATGAGTTTTCAACCCAAACATAGTAGCATGCCATTTAGGGATTGGAAAAATATTCCTCATTTACATGGGACAATCAATTATTTTTTGCATCCCAATCCTGAAGCATAGCTTAATTCTACATCCATAATTAAATTAGTTTTTTCTTTTTATTTATTTTTGGCTTTGGGCCATAACAAAGGCTTCTTGTGGAGAAGATGACACAGAACACTTCTCTCTGTTGCAAGTAATCAACTCATTCAACCATCATCAATCACTCATCCACTGGCCAATTGGCCTGAGTCAACTAGAAAGTGATGTGTTTGGTATTGAGGGTATATATGAACCTATTGCCTCATAGTGCAGATAACAATTTCCTCCACAGGTCAGGTTAGACCCTGCTGTCTGATGTCATAAACTCCCAGGCAAGTGGCAGAAATTCAGCACCATGGGAGTTCTCTCAAGAACCAGCCAGGAAGTCTCTGGAATCTGGTGAAGTGAATTATGGTTCATTGAGTAAGATGTTTGTCACCCTCTTCTAAGAAATAAATTCCATTTGCATCATCAGGGAGTCATAGACTCTTAGAGCTTGAAGTAGCTTTGGACATTATGTGTTTAAGTGTTTTTGCAGCCAAGTCCATGGGGAGGGCCTAATTTGTGTCCTCCTGCAGGGACTCTGACACAGAGGTCCTGTTTATATGGAGTCCCTGTAGGCCTTCTAGGAGAACCAGTGAGAGTATATGTTGGCACTGACTGTGGCTCCAGGCTAAATTTCTTCAACCAAGGTGGAGGACAAGAGTTGCCCTTTAAGTCTTATACTGAACTGACTCTAAGTTTGAGTCTAATTCTCGGATGGTCTGTTAGAGAAGGGATAATTTTGGATGTAACACTTATTGCATCTTGCCCTCTGTTTCAATCCCAAAGAAACCTCTCTGAAGTTCCTAGAAGAGAGGACATGGTAAAAAATTACATGTGTGAGTCAAATAAAAGAATCATCACACCAGGCTGCAAGACACTGAGAACACAGGGAAACTCTTCTTGGGAGTTTGATAAGAGGTGGGTCTTTTGATTATAGGAGTGGAGGCATGACAAGAACCAAGTTGGAAGGAGGAAAAAAGAGAAGAAGCAAGGGCCACTTGTGAGATAGAGAGCTTGCTTAAGTGACAAGTCAAGACTTGGCTCAAGGGTAACAGTAAATATGGTGGCCTGGAAAGCCTAGAACCAGCCACTGGCACACAAGAATGTCAGTGGCCAGTGAAGAGGTGGTCATGTGAACAGAGCTTATCCAGTCTGTCTCCCTCTCCTAGGACCCCGAATTTTGGGAAGATTGGTTGGCTGTCATTTATTCCAGCCACGACAACTTGATGTCAGTTGGAGAGCTTCTCAACATTCTCTCTCTCTCCCTCTCTCTCTCTTTCATTAGAGTTGAGTTCTGTTGATTGCATTTAAATTGCCCTAACAGTTACAGGGTCCCTTTGCCAATTAGCTAATTGCAAAATGAACGGACACCCAAGGAGCAAGTTTGGCAGTTTAGAGAGCTTGAGCCCTGAAGCCACAAGTTCATCCCTGTTCTACAGCTTGGATACCACCAAGTACAGCTGTATGATCAGGCTATTGGGTGATGGAAACATGTCAACAGTGAATGCCTGATGCTTTGTGCAGGTGGGAGACACAGATGGTTAGCTCTCATGACAGTTTTCCTTGTCAGAAATAATTGTTCTCTTTTTTGTTTCAATATGACCTGTGCCAGCAGAAAGAGAGCTCTGGGAGTCAGAACAGCTGGGAACCAGCACTGCCTGACCCTGGGCAAATTGCTCTACCTCTCTGCAATCAGTTTCCTCACCTATAAACCATTGAAACAATACATAGCAACCCAACATATAAAACTAAGAACGGCAGCATTGCACTGCTGCCAGAGGATGCTGGTGGGTGGAATCCTGTCTACCCAGGAAGGATTCCTGAATACTTTCCTGCTACCTCCTCTTTTGGTCCTTGAGGTTCTTCTGGGAAACCCTAGAGGTCTGAGGCACATCCTTTGATGACTACAGGGCTAGATGATCTGTAAGGGGTTTTCTAGCCTACAAGTCTATTCATTTTTTTTAATGAAACAGTCACATTTCCATAGTCCCCTCCTCTTCATCCCCTCCCTACTGCATAATCTTCAGCTCTGAACGCATACAAACTTTCTCTATGCACACAGGGAGGAAAAAAATGAGATGTTTTTGTGTTATGCACTTGTGGATTGGATCTTCTGTGTTTCCAGAGATGGCCAGGATCATTGACAAGATGCTAAGAAGCCACAGATATGTCCAGAGCAATGTTCTCCTGCAAGAGAGAAGCCTCAGCCCTTTCGGGCCACCCATGTCACTAGTCAGGCTTTCCAGGGCTTCATGGCCCTCAATCAGAATTTCAGAGGTGCACAAAGTTCTGAAAGCCTCCAGTTTCTAGAGCCCATGTCTGGACATCCTAAGGATAACATACTTCTCTGAGAGCATCCTGACCTCTTAGATCAATTTATAATATTGATATTTAAAGGTGTACAAGAGATGTCAGCATTTCTATTCTATTCACTAATACTCCTTCCCAAAGATTCTTCCCTCCTTTCTAAGACAGCCTTCGAAACCTCGCTAAAGAGATGCTTAATGCAGCCACGTTTTGTACTAGGAGGTTCCTCTCCACTGCCTGACAACCATTGCTGATAGATCTAGGAGTGATCACTTGACCAGTCGATTCCTCTGTATTAAGACGCAGAGTCTCTGTCATTTAGATGCTGACCGACATGAAGCTGTGTGGGGGTATGTCTTTGGGATAGCTGCTATGTTGAGCCATGTGCAGTAGAGTAAATTTGCATGCTAAGAAGAGAATGTAGTAGATACACAAAATGAAGGTAGATAGAACACGGGGGTGGGTGGAGGGAGAGGAGAAAGGGGCAGAGACAGAGAGAGAGAGAGAGAGAAAGAAAAGCTTTCTGATATTGTTCTCATTCCACAAGTCCCTGTAGTCGTTCTACATTTAGCTGTCTTTAGAGTCCCCTGTATCCCTCCATCATATCTGAATTTTTATTGAAGTAGCCAGAATAGACTGTTCCTGGCAACCAGGCAATCTTTAGTTAAGACAAAAGACTTAATAAAGCAACTTATGGCACCATCTACCCTGAAACAGCTCATGTATCTCTTCATTCACTCAACTGATATTTACCTAACCTGGATGTGGCAGCACTGTGGGTACCAGCATGAAGGATACAGTGATGAACAAATATTTAGGGATTTAAAGTAATTTCAAGTGTGGAATGGCCTGGCCAGGTAAGGAAATGGAAGGTGACTTATTTGAAAGGCAGTGATAAGGAGGAGGAAATAGAACTGCTTTATTGGCTCCAGAGGGCATAAGAAAACTTGGGTGGGTAGAAATAAAAACAGGGTAGATTTGGCTTCAACACAGAGGAGAGCTTCCTAGAGGCTGGCACTGCCTGAAGATGGAAGCTCTTGTCTTGAGAGTTGAGTTTCTCCTACCAAGGTGCTGAATGACCAGTTTTCACGAGTTTTGTAGGGTTAGATGCAAGCATTAGATGGAGGTTTAGATGAGATGACCTTTAAGATTCTGGCCCAAACCCCTGAATTCACATTTCACCTTGGGCCCACATGGTCCGTGTGATTTTAGGCCAGTTATTTAACTTCTCTAGGCCTGTTTTCTTGCGTTTGAAAACTGGGATGGGAAACTCTCTTGCGCTGTTGTAAGGAATGAATTATGTGGCGCTTAGTAAGTGTCTAACATAGGGAAGAAGGAACTCAGTGAGTGAGTGTTTTCTTTACTCTTCTCTGTTATAGGTGAGGGTTTTCTTTTTATGAAATGCTGCTCTCAACTGCTACCACCGCTTCAGGGATTTTATTTGCTTTAAGCAGTTGTAGTCCATGAAGACAATAGAGCTTGTGTCTTATTCACCTTGCTTAGCATAGGACAGTGCCCAAAAAGGGCCTTAATAAATGTAGATATGGTTTACTATGGAGCCTTAGCTAACATTGCCAAACTGAAACTTGTATAAGGAATGCATCTCTTCTCTACCTTTTATTTTTTTAATTTTTAAAATTAAAATTTAATTAAATTAATTAATTTATTTTGAGACAGGGTCTTGCTCTGTTGCCCAGGCTGGAGTGCAGCAGTGGTGCGATCTCAGTTCACTGCAACCTCTGCTTCCTGGGTTCAAGTGATTCTCCTGCTTCAGCCTCATGAGTAGCTGGGATTACAGGCACTCGCCACCATGCCCAGCTAATTTTTGTATTTTTAGTAGAGACATGTTCTCAACATGTTGGCCAGGCTGGTCTCGACCTCCTGAGCTCAAGTGATCTACCCGCCTCGGCCTCCCAAAGTGCTGGGATAATATGTGTGAGCCACCGTGCCCAGCCACCTCTCTACCCTCTAAGCTTAAACACCGAGTCACAGGTAAGCACACACGTACACACAGACACACACATGCATGCATATGGACTGCAACCAAGACAATGCACACAGCATGCAGGCAGATATGCACAGACGTTCACTCCTCCCTCCCCATAATCAAGAAGATGGAAGAAGAATTGGCTTGTGGAATGAGTCACAGAGACAGCCAGGATGAAGGAAGGGCAGGATTCAGAATCCCCAGGGAATCTTTATTTATAGCCCTGGCTGCTGGAGAGGGGGCTGGAATTATTCCTAAAGAGTTTCAGTGATGGAGAGTGATCAGATAACCAAAAGATGTCATTCCCACCGCCGTGCTTAGAGGCAGGCGCCTGTTGCTGCTGGAGCCAGCAGAAGCGCTGTGTCACTCCAGAGCTGTGGTTCATGGGAGGAGCCGAGCTGACTGCATTCCAGCTGGTCCATCGGCAGTCGCTGGGCCCCTTTCCCTGGTGCACAGACAATCTCTATGCTAATCCGAGCAAATCCTCCTAACCCCAAACAAACACAAATCTCTGGGACAGCAGAGACCATTGATTGTGGAGGATGCAGCTTAGATTCAAAATGATACAGTCTAATCCGTTGGCCCCACAGCCCTGCTTCTGTCAACAGTGTGGTTTCTGTAGCGAGCAGAGAAAGTGCCATGAGTAATATGCAACAGCAGACCTGAACTGCCTCACATAGGGCTGGGGTGGGGACAGGAGGAGGCAGCTGGCCCTTTGCTGGGTTTTGAGGGACACCAGAAAAGTCTAGGCGGCATGTGCAGTAAGTTTCTTGGGTACAGGCTGTCTGTCTCATCCATTCTGGCACTCCTGGCACCAAGCACACAGATGTTAGTTGATAAATGGATACATGCATGATCTATGCAATACCTCAGTGTGTGAAGACCCCACAGTTCTGGTTCTTGAGTAAGATACATGATAGAGAAGAAAGAACATTTTTTAGGGAGCTAAGGTGACTAGGCCTCTACCTGTCACTTCTTGTAGAAGACCTTGCACAGGTCACCTAATCTCTACAATCCTCGGTTTGCTCACTTGTAAAATGGAGACTCCCTAATACTTGCTGTATTTTGGGAGTCATGGTAGGGATTAAAGATGGTGCAATAGGTTGCTTCACTTTCTTATATGTGCTACCTTGGGGAAATGAGGTATTATTATCAGCCAATAACATTTTAGCTGAATTAATTGGACAGATTGCACAGGGAAAACAGGGAATCCAGAACTGCCTGAGATGGTTTGGTTTTTTGGCTCCTTATTTCCCAGCCTCCCTCCTTGGCCTGGAGCCCTATTCTGAGTGGGAGTTCTCTTCTCAATCGGCTCAGATGTGTGACTGGAACTTTGTTTCCAGCTGGGGCAGGAGGCTCCTTGGACTGGACCCCAGCTGCCCAGTGCAAACCCTGTGCTCAGCCCTCACATGCTCTTCCTCTTGGTCCTGGACCCTTACCTTGGCTCCTGGTCCTGACATAGCTTAGGTAACAGCTGCTGCTCATCTCTGGACCCAACTGATTCCAGAGGGCAACTCTAGTCCTGCTGGGCCTGACATCCCGGACTGTCAGAGCTGCCTGAGATTGCCTCGGCATTTGGTCTTCGGATTCTTGGGGCTCGTTCAGCCCTGGAGTCCTGACAAGACCAAGCTGAAGAGACTTGAACCTGCTCTTCTAGGTTACAGAGCACCCAATCCAGCACCTGAGGCTCAGGTTGTTCCCAGAAGAGGTCAGAAAACAGGAGGTAAGGCTCAGGAGAGAAGGAAGAATCAGGAAGTGGATTTCAAGAGCATTCATTCCAGCTGCATCAACACATCACTTCCTAGACTGGGAGAATAAAGTAGTAGTTATTAAAAGTCCAGACTTTTCAGCTGAAGAGATCTGAGCTTAAAGCCTGCCTCTGTTGCTTGTGAACTGGGCAGCCCTGGGCACACTGCCCCTTCTTTCTGAGCTTTAGATTCCTTGCTTATAAAGTGGAGTTAGGAGGCCGAGCGCGGTGGCTCACGCCTGTAATCCCAACAGTTTGGGAGGCCAAGGCGGGTGGATCACGAGGTCAAGAGATCGAGACCATCCTGGCCAACATGGTGAAACCCCGTCTCTAATAAAAATAGAAAAATTAGCTGGGTGTTTGGCACGCACCTGTAGTCCCAGCTACTCAGGAGGCTGAGGCGGAAGAATCGCTTGAGCCTGGGAGGCGGAGGTTGCAGTAAGCCGAGACTGCACCACTGTGCTCCAGCCTGGTGACAGAGCAAGACTCCATCTCAAAAAAAAAAAAACAATAAAAATAAAGTGGAGTTAGGGACAGTCCCTACCTTATGGGCTGAGAGCATTGAGAGAGAGAATGGATGCAAAGTGCTGAGCAGAGTGCCTGGTGCACAGTAGGGAATCAATACAATAGTGGCCATGATGACTGTGCTTTGATGGTTTTTGTGACCACTGCCCTAGTGGCTGCTCAGGGTCATCAGGAGGACCTGATGAGGTAAGAGATTTGAATGTGTTTAGAAGGAGGCTGGAGAGCATGACGTCAACATGGAGTACTGAAATTACTATTTTCTCAGTTTTTGACATTTGCCAGCTGATGTGCTGTTGCACCCATGGATTGAGTGCATGGCAGCCAGAGGGCGTGAAGGACTTCCCCAGAGCTGGCTCCTGGCCTGACCTTCCCATCTGGTGCAGTGGGAGGGAAGGGGCTTGGACAGAGTTCTCCTATTGTTCCAGGGTCTTTGGAAGCCATCAGCTTTGCTCAGTTCTTCTAGCTTAGCAGAGTGGTTTACAAAGAGTGGAGGGGAGGCACAGGGGAAAGGGAGCTGAAACTTTATTTGTTAAGTGTTTTTCAGAGCCTGCTGCTCTGAGGAGGTGACATGGGGCCAGGCAACAAGCCTTGATTTATGACCCGAGGCTCCCATTCCAGAAAACACATCATCAGTCCTTTTAGTAAAGAGCTTCAACCAGAGGGGCTGCCCTTCTGACTGCAGGCCTGAGTCACAAGACTGCTCTCAAAGGCAACCCCCTTTTATGCACCTCTTAGGGGAAGAAAATCCAGAGAACAACCTCTGGGCCCTTGGTAGGGATGGGAACCTGCTCTCTGTTGGCCAGACAAGTAACTGAAACACAAGTGCCAGGCCCCTAACGGTAAAAGGGAGGAGTGGTAGAGTTCACAACAAAATGACCTTACTGTCAGCTGGTCATATATAGAGTCCAGAAGAAGGGACAAATGGTCCTTTACTTTTTACTTATAGCCCCAACAGACCCCACAGAGGCAGATTCCAGTCAGCCACATGTTCAGTTTCCCAGCATTCCAACACAGAGCCATTCTAACAGAATCTCAGGATGCCCCCCCCATGGCCACACCTTTCACAAACGGTATGTGTCACCCACACCTACCATTCTCCCCATCTTTTTCACAGAACTGTATCCACAGCAGTGTGCTAAGATGGACCCCTCTGCTTGATCTAGGGAATGAGCCATGCTTGGTCTCACTCAGAGACATGACAATTTTATTCCCATTCACCAATGATTGGTTTAGGGATGGTCATGTGGTTCAGTTCTGGCCAATGGGATCTGAGTTAAAGTCTTTGGGAATCTTCTGAAAAGATTTTGCTCCTTGATAAGAAAGAGACATAGGAAGAGAAATTTCATTCTCTCTCTTTCTTCTTTTGCACGTCATTGTATGAGTATGTGGTGCTTGGCAGCCATCCTGACACCATGAGGAGAGAGCCAAAAACGTGGCAGAGAAGCTGATTCAGAGTTTTGACATTGTTGAGCCACAATCTAACCCTGGAACTGGCAACTTGTAGACTTTTGTTGAATTAAGTAATAAAAGTCCTATTGTTTTGTTTTATTTTGTTTTGAGACCAAGTCTTGCTCTGTCCCCCACGCTGGGGTGCAGTGGTGTGATCTCAGCTCACTGTAACATCTGTCTCCTGGGTTCAAGCAATTCTCCTGCCTCAGCCTTCTGAGTAGCTGAGATTACAGGTGCATGCCATCACGTCTGGCTAATTTTTGTATTTTTTGTAGAACAGGGTTTCACCATGTTGGCCAGGCTGGTCTTGAACTCCTGACCGCAAGTGATCTGCCAGCCTCAGCCTCCCAAAGTGCTGAGATTACAGGTGTGAGTCACCGTGCCTGACTCCTTATTGTTTAAACAACTTTTATTTAGGTATTCTGTTCCATCTATACCAAAGCATCTGAAAAAACCATCAGAGAAAACTCTTCTCAGTCAACCCTCCCATTTTCTTCTCCCTTCCCTGCTTTAATTCAGGGGACTCAAACCTGGATGCCTGAAGGGGTCAGAGCAGAACTATGCAAACTGGAACTTGTGTGGCATAAGGGAAGTGAATTAGAGAGTGTGTGACCCTTGCGAAGGGGCTGGTGCTGGTTATTGAGCTCCAGTTAGTTCTGGCTGTGCAGTAATGCTACCCAGGTGTGGCCGGATATTTTTGTTTTTCAGGAGAAATCGGAAAACTGGAATTTTAGGTCTCTCTCAATTTAGAAATGCATGTTCAAATTTTAAAGTAAGACACTGTATATGAACCAAACTGACATATCTGTGCACTATATGTGGTCTCAGGGTCATATATTTGTGACCTGGGTTTAACCCCAGAGTTTCATTTTTCCTTGAGCTTGACCCTTAAGGCTGTCAGTGACTTATTTCAGATTTTGCTGTTGGGTAGGGGCTGTGGTTGTGGGCTTGAGTTATATGGGAGTGGGGAACAGAGGAGGGTTGAAAAGGGAAAAAATGATATAACTGTCTCCTGACATTAAGGTAGGACATCTGCAAACCAGCAAGCCTTTATCCTGCAGGGTAAACCTTCTCTTAGCATAAGTTTTGTGTGTGGTCTTGTTCTCTACTGAACAAGCATAAGTCTTGTTCTCTACTGAAAAGGCCACTATTGTTTTCTCCACCACGAATTATGTTACCAAAGCCCCTTTCTCTTATCTAAATGTCAGTGTGGGTCAGGCTCTAAGAATGGGGATGGAGGGGATCTGTACTACTGAGAGACCACAAAGCTAGGCGTTTTGATGTAACTTCCCAGAAAATTGTCATCCTGTTTGACTTAATTAGTGCTGTGAAGACACAAGTTTTGTGCAGGAGCATGAATTCTCAGTTCCCATTTAGCCCAGTAAACGTTCAGTTCTTTTCAGTGAAAGAAAATATTCCATGGAAAATTCAAGGACATACCCCTTTCGTGCAAACTGCATTTGGGTGCATGAGTAAATTCAAACAGGTCCCTCTAGGGAAGGCCTGGACTGCTGTGGACATTTTAGACTTTTGTTAAACTAACTTTCTGTGGACCTGAGGACTTTGACCCTCAAGGGGGCCAGTCCAGAGTCCTTGTCCCTGCACGACCCACACAGGTTGATTAATTTAATTCTTCAGGCTGTTAAATTGGGAATCTTCATGTTTGCCTCCAGGTCATCAAATTAAAAGTTTTGAGAGCACCTTTGTTGCAAGGCATCAGAGAACAGCTAACATGAACTTCACACCGTGTACTGTGTACAGCCCAATGATGCCCCTCGATGACAAGAGAGGATGAGTCACCACTAGCTTCAGGGATTTGGAAGAAATGTCAATGAAGTCATGAATAATAGGTGCTGCACTGACACCTAAGAAAGTTAAGGTCAGGAATTAGTTGGCAGGGAAGAAAACTGCGAAGGAGGCCACCCACAGTTCCACAGAGCTTCAGTAGCTTGTGTCATCTGATTGGATACTGGTGAGCTGGGATAGCCAAGAAAATAAGGCATTTATTTCGTTTTGAAGAAAGAAAATGTGTGTATGCTGTTGGTGGTGGGGATTTCTTTCTGGGGGCAGAGAGGCGGACTTGGTGGCTTCTGGAAGCCCCACCATGCTTCAGGTCTTTACGTGGCTGTTGGGGCTGGCATTAGAAATCAGTGGGTCTGAGCACTTCTCCAAGCATCCTGGGGTCTTCAGAGGGAACCTTCTACAGAAAGGCAGAAACAAATCTAGGCTACCTCTAGAGAGAAGACCCCAGTAGCCCAGAAGGGCTACAGAACGTTAGGTTGTGTTTCAGTTCTAGCGGGAGACACTATCAAGACAGTAACTAGTTGAGAAGACATTTTCTGCCTTCTGTGTAATAAACAAGAGGTGGGGCTGAAAAGCTGTTGGTCGTGTTTCCACTGACCTTCCAATCAAATACAAGTTTGGCGATTCATTCTGGGGGAATGAAGCAATGGATGATCATCAAAAAAATGATGAAATGCCTCACCATTTCATGGTGTCTCCGCTTGCTGTCTGTCTAAATCAACCAGAAAAATCCCAGGCCTGCAGACTGTCTAGAGAAGAAAGGAGGTAAAACCACGTACACGATGGTCATTGCCATGGCTTTCACTCCTGTTGCCACCATCATCCACTATATGTGTAGACTGAGGAGCTCTAAGGCGAGCACAGTAACAACAACAAGGCCTGTAATAGGCTGTCAGGGTCAGGGTTTGTTGTTTGGGGTTGGCACTTGGGGAAGGGAGAAGAAACAGGATTGGACAGAGGGAGAAGTCCAACTGTGATGTTCATTAGAGTTGTCCTCAGTGAGCCCAAAAGACTGAGCCTTTATCAGTGATTGGATGTGTGCTGTCAGGGAAGGGTACTCTCCTGGGCAAGGTGGCTCTCTGAAGCTGAGGCTGCCAAGCTCGAGCCGACAGCTAGAGTGTCTGCTGATGCCACTTGCAGCAGCAGGCTCAGTGGGTTCTTTCCTGAAGGAGGCCTGAGCATAGCAACTCTGTGTCCTTCAGAAAGTCCTGATCTTGGGTATGTACCCAAGGGATTATAAATCATTCTACTATAAAGACACATGAACACTTATGTTTATTGCAGCACTATTTACAATACCAAAGACTTGGAACCAACCCAAATGCCCATCAGTGATAGACTAGATAAAGAAAATGTGGCACATGTACACCATGGAATACTGTGCAGCCATATAAAAAAGAGTGAATTCATATCCTTTGTAGGGACATGGATGAAGCTGGAAACCATCATTCTCCACAAACTAACACAGGAACAGAAAACCAAACACTGCATCTTCTCATTCATAGGTGGGAGTTGAACAATGAGAACACGTGGACACAGGGAGGGGAACATCACACACAGGGGCCTGTTGGGGGGTGGAGGGAAAGGGGAGGGAGAGCATTAGGACAAATACCTAATGGATTCTGGGCTTAAAACCTAGATGATGGGTTGATGGATGCAGCAAACCATCATGGCACAGGTATACCTATGTAACAAGCCTGCACGTTCTGCACATGTATCCAAGAACTTAAAGTTAAAAAAAAAAAGCTCAGATCTTGAATCCAGGGAAGGTTTTCTTGCAGATTTCACAGCCATGAAGCTGCCTGTCAGAACCTTAATCTATCTCCTGACCAAGCAGTCAGACAAAGTGAATGAAATTTCTATGATGGTAGTGAGAGCCAGGCAAGACCTGTCAAGACCTCAGGTTTATGGTTCAGACAGACCTGGATTCAAAGTCCACACTCATACTCACTTGCTGCATGACTCTAGGCGATTAAATCACCTTCTCTGAGCTCCATGTCCCTTTCTGTAAAATGGGGATAATAATAGTGTGCTGGTCTGGGGCCCACTTGTCTTCCCATCGTGTCTTTCCCTTTCTGCCTCTGTTCTGTATCACAGGGAGCTTGTCTTTGCAAACTGCAGCTCCTGGCTTTCTGTGTTAGCTGGCTTCTAGTTGAGTTTGGCCAGTGATATTTTGGGGACAAGAAGAAGCAGGTAGTCAGGGCATTTCTCTCTCCCTGCTTCAGGTGGTGTCCCCAGCAGCAGCTGCATCTCTGCAAGCAAGAGCACTCATTAACGTGGACACACTCCAAAGGCCACATGTGCAGTTTCTAGCAATGTTGGTGAGCCAGTGCCTTATTTTATTATTTTAAAATAAGATTATTTTATTTGATTAATCATGAGAATATCTTTTTTTTTTTTTTTTTTTTTAGAGAAAGAGAGAGAGAGAATAGGAAGGAGAAAAAAGGAAGAGAAAGAGAGAGAGAGAATGGGGAGGAGGGAGAAGGAAAAGAAAGAAGGAGAGAGAATGGGAGTATTGCTTTTTTGCCCAGGCTAGAATGCAATTTAGTAATGGGTATTGAAAACCTCTTTTATACTGATAATTATACTTAATGATGTAATCAGGAAAGAGTAAGGGAAGAAGATAACAAACAAACAGCCAACCAATATTTAATTTAAACCTATGAAATGCTATGCGATTACTGAGGAGTGATTTACTTCCAATTATATAGTCACCTTTGGAATAGGTGTGAGGTGGTAATGTATGTATTGTGTATTTGAAGTGGAGAGTACTATAAATATTTATTAAGTTTACTTGTTCCGGGTCTGAGTTCAAGTTCTGAATATCCTTGTTAATTTTCTATCTCGTTGATCTATAGAATCGTTAGCTCTTCTTGTTGCATTGATCCTTTTGCCATTATGTAATGTCATTCCTCGCCTCTTTTGATCTTTGTTGCTTTAAAGTTTACTTTATCAGAGGTGAGAATTGCATCTGCCGCTTTTTGTTTATTAGTTTATTTTTACTCTCTGTTCAATTGGTAAATCTTCCTCCTTCTCTCTGAGTCTTTGTATATTGTTTCATGTAAGATGGGCCCGGATGCAGCATACCGATGGGTTTTGGCTTTTTATCCAATTAAAATATATGTAAGTTTAATACCAGCATTTGATGCTAGCTGGCTGTTTTGCCCATTAGTTGATGTGAATTTTTTATTGTGTTAAAGTTCTTTGCTTTTTGATATATTTTTGGAAAGGCTGATATTGGTTGTTCCTTTATATGTATAGTGCTTCTTTCAGAAGCTCTTGTAAAGCAGGCCTGGTGGTGGTGAACTCTCTAAGTACTTGTTTGTTCGCAAAAGATTTAATTTTTCCTTCGCACATAAAGCTTAGTTTGGCTGGATAGGAAATTCTGGGTTGAAAGTTCTTTTCTTTAAGGATGTTAAATATTGGTCCCCACTCTTTTCTGGCTTGTAGGGTTTCTGCTGAGAGATGAGAATATCTTAATCTTATAAGATTATTTTAGTTGATTAATCATCACTCATGTAGAGGATACGATACAGGTTGGGAATTTTGATTAGGATATGAAAAAGCATTGTTGAAGTTTATCAAGTTTATTAAAGCTTATTGTACTGCAGGATCCCTAATGAGTACATAACGTGGTGGGGAAGGGCTCCAGGATGTCAGAGAGGAACAGTAAGGCGGAATAGGAGACCCTGTGGAGAGATGTTTAAATAGCATGGAAGTAAAAGTTGCTACCATCACAAGCCTGCAGAGAACTAGAACCTCAAAGTCATTAAAAATTGGCATTCAAAGCCTTTCAAAAAGGGGCTTCAATATACTTTTATAACTTTTTTTCTTAGACTCTGTATTGGGTTGAATAGCAGGTCTCCAAAAGATGTGTCTAAGTCCTCACCCCACCCCACCACCCCGGTATCTGTGAATGTGACCTTATTGGAAATGATGTTAAGAAACTTGAGATGAGATGATCCTAGATTTAGAGTGGGTCCTACGCTCAATGACTGTTGTATTTATAAAACAAAAGAGAGGGAAAGTTGAGATACAAGGGCACAGTGAATTAGAATCACTAGAGGCTGGAAGAGGCAAAGGATGAATCTTTTCTAGAGCCTCCAGAGGAAGTGTGAGAGAAGAAAGGTGACACCTTGATTTTTGGACTTCTCTCCAGAAAGAACCGTGAGATAATAAACTTCCATTGCATTAAGTCATTGAGTTTGTGGTGCTTTGTTAGGGGAGCCTTAGGAGACTAATATAGAACCCAACTTCCAGTTATATTGGGCCACTGAGCTGTTTCCTGAATAGTCCAGTTCTTTGCTGACCTTGGGTCTTTAACCATGTTACACTGGACACATTATTATGTTTATATTTAATGCATATACAGGTAACTATTTAGTTGACCAGGAATAAAAAGAAGAGGTAGACTGAAAGAAGCTGAGAGCAGAGCAAATTGATGGCTAAGCTGCTAGGGACAGCTCTGCCTGCTTTTCCATGCTGAGTGGTGAGTGCTGCCCTGCAGGATGCAGGAAACATGGCCATGGCTACTCCTCCTCGCCAGAGCTACTCCTCCTCACCACTCCCATGGTCTTTCCACAGGATGAGCATCTCATCACACCATATGTGAGTCCAATGTGGAAGATTTCAAAGTTTTCATACAACCTGGCCCCTTAAAGCAAGCTCACAAATTCAGCTGAAGCAATGACAATTGATTTCAGGACTACAGGACCCAGTGGCCGTATCGAATTTCTTGAGAGATAGTGTCATCTTCCAACACAGTCTCTCATAAGGGATTTTCAAGAGAACTTTTGACTATCCTCTATTTATGACTTTTTTTTGGGCTTTATGCATTGATTTTAGAACACAAATGCTGAGTAAGATTTGATTCCTTTGAGTTCACTTTGCTTAGAATCCCCAGTATACTTCAACATGCCACCTTTCCCAACAATTTCTCATACCCTTATTAGTGCTGAATTTCTAACTTTTAAAAATTCCATACCATTTCCCTCCATCACTCCCATGTATCTTCACTTATACACACATCAGCTTCCCTTGCAGAATTTTTTGACATTGGGTGCTACAGATCCTTGAATCTCCCATTGGCCAGTGGATCAATAAATGAATGGTTGAATGGCTGGATGGATTTATTGATGAGTTTGCCGATTTCAGAGAAAATCAAATGGAATCTAATAGCCAAAGCAAAGAGAGCTTGTCTACATTTACACTGCCAATGTTAGACTTGATGCACAAATTGGGAATCAGATTGCCAAGTGATGCCACACTTTTGCAGACAGATGGCTTACTTTCTCTGTGGACTTAAAATAAGTCAAGCATGAGGGCACTCCTCTAAATCACTGGTGCAGGGGTGCATCTACACTGCAACTCAGCACAAGTGTCAGTTCCTCAAAGAACTCTTCCCTTCACCTCCCAGTCTAGATGAGTCTTCTTCCTCTCTGTCATATGCTATCATGGCATTCTCTTTTTTTCCCTTCATAGCATTGTCACATTTTGAAACTATATTTGTTTTTGTGACTTTTTGTTCGCTATCTTTTTCACCCTCCAACCACTTGGCTGACTTTAAACTCAGGGAAGTTAGGATTGATGTCTGTTTTCTTAACCATGGTAATCTAGTGTCTAGCTCAGTGCCTGCCATTGACTGCAATATATTATAGCAATAACATATCACGTATCACTGGTACTAATGTCTAATATTATTTGATTATGCAATATGTGCCAGGCACTGTTAGAAACTGCTTTACATAAATCATCTACTTTTATCCTCACAATAACTCTCTGAAGCAGGAATGATTATTATTCCCACTTTGTAGATGAGGAGACTAAGATACAGAGACACTAACTTGTTCAGGCTGGGAATTGGCACAGTGGAGATTTAAACCCAAGCATACAGGCCCCAAAGTCAGGAAGTGTTCACTAAATATATGTTGAAGAAATGAATGAATCATGATCCATATTACTGTGTATCTTCTGGACTAATTGCCAAGCCAGTGCAAAGATGTCTTCTATAACTACTCTAAGAGTTAGTTCTCCAGATCCTTCTGAAATACTTCTGGCAATAGGATTCATTAGCTTTTCCAGTTGGGCAACTTTAATAACTAGGATGATTTTCATTACATAAAACTTAAATTCACTTCTGTGGTCATTTTACCTATGGACGCTTGTTCTGCTCTCAGTAGTTTAAAAGAATTTCAGTTCCTCTCATATAGCTCTGATAAGAGTTTTTACTTAAATGACAGCCTATGTTTCAGCTCTATCTCCAGCTTCTGGCCAAACCATAGTGTACTGGTACACCTGTTAAATGGAGGCATCCACACCTGGACACAAGGCTTTCTAGGCATGGGTTGTCCAGGGTGGAGTACAGTATGATTGTTCAGCTCTGTAACCCTGGGGACTGACATGATGCTTGTTGAATTCAAATGAAATGCTTTCATAGTGGTAATAATAATCCCTTTACTTTGTAACTGAAAATTACAAAATATGTATGCATTCTTGGTTTCAGTTGATTTTTCTCTATAATATGTTGTTCAATTTCTGCTACCTTTTTTTATTTGAGGCTTTAGGATATTAGAGCTATAAGGAACATGAGAGATGCTTTGAGGTCCAGAGAGATTGAATGGCTTGCTTAGAGTCAAACTAAGTATCCTTTTAGAACTTATACTTTCTGGAAACTATGTCCTTCTTACCATGATGTCCCATGAACCTGGTGGGTTTCCTATCCTCTGGTTCTTTTCAGTGTATTAACTGCGATCAAAATAGTGTTAGCAATGAACTTTCTGTCATTGGAGGTGTATGAGCTGATGATGAGTCGGCTTTTGAATAAGGATGTTGTACCTCCAACAACATTGAGACATCTAATGAGTATTGGTCTAAATGATCTTTCAGGTAATGTAACCTGCAGTCTCATAAAAACTATGCCACCCATAGACTGCATAGGAGTCAGGTAGAGTTTTAGCCACAAAGCTTTAAAGACTTCTATCAACCAAATCATTTCTGAATATAGCAACATAGTTTTTCACCATAACTGGTAGGAGCCAAGATCATCATCCTTCAAGACTGAAACACTACCAAAAATACACAAGTTTTCAACACTGATTCTCAACACCTCATGGAAACTTCTCCAGATTATTTGTCCCAATCCTGTTTATTCTTCACACTTAGTTCAACTCATATCTACTCTGAGGATCCTTTCTCAATCCTCTAAATTAGAATGAATCCTTCCCTCCCATATTTCCCCATGGACATTGTAACTCTCCTGTAAAACCTGTCAGTCTGCCTTATATTATGCATCTTTTCCCTTTTCATTGAGCAATTAGCACTGATTCATTTGTACATAATTTGTCATTATTAATCATGTACCAAGCCAAGTACTTTACATGTTTTGCCTTTTTGTTTTGCTTTTACCTTATTTATTCTTTGCAATGACCCTATGTGGTAGGTGTTTATAATATCACCATTTTACATATGATGGAACTGAGGCTTGGGGATTAGTCATTTTTCTAAAATTGTGTGGTAAGTTGGTGCCACCGCTGGGCTCATGAGTTCTTTCAGAACAGAGGCCATAATTCTCTCTCATTCCCTAGCATTTTGCTTTGTTTGCAATGGGTGTTTAACGTTTTTTTTTTCCTGTTGTTTATAGCTACAGATCCAGAACACATTAGACCACACTTTCAGTGAAGAAAGCCTTTGGTTCCAGAGAATCAAAACCAGGTAGATAAGTTGGCAATTGGACCAAGGTGAAAGCAGTTCTTCCATTGAGGTAAGAGAGCTCTATTATGATAGGGACTCTGATATCATGTGGTCAAAGGAAACACTGAAGATAAAGAACAGTGGTCTACATCTTTGATTTCAGTCACGGGTTGAATAAGATACGGAAAACTTTCATTGTCTTAGCAGTTGGTTTGAGAATTCTTTCCGAGGAGAGATCCACCTTTGTGGAGAAAAACCCCTTGACAAGTCTACTTACTGGAAAGCACTTACAGCACGTAGAGCTGTCCCCGAGTGAAGAGGAAGAAAGGGAGAGGGAGATATGAGAGAGGGCAAGGGAGAGGGTGGTGGAACCAGCAAGATGGTGAATCAGCTGTGCTGCACTGTACATGATAGAATCACTCCCCAGAACTGTGTGATCTTCAGTGAATTCTTGAAAGCTTGGCAAAGGGCAGATACAAATAGAATTCTCATGTAAAATAGAGAAAGCGCTATGCCTTGGTACACTATACATTGGTACACAGGGTAGAATGGAATTAGTGAGCCAACAATAAGATTTTTAACACCAGAAACATGCAAAGGTCTTGAGGACGGCTTAAGGCTTTCCCATGCTGTAGAATTTGGGGTTCAAGGCAACATCGAGATTTCAAGGATTTTGGGGGAGGGGCAGTGGGCAACTGTTTGACATTTGGTAATATACCCACAAGAGGTTATATGATTAATTTATATTCAATTGAACAGAGAGTAAGTAGATGTTTCTTGAGCACCAATCCAATGCCAGATGCTGTGCTAGGTTGCTGGGGAGAAATTATGAAGTAGATCTATGGGAATACTTCTCTTTGTTCTGCTGAGAAATGTCTCTCAGTTCTGCTGGCCGCTCACTGCTTCCTGAGATAACTAACCCGACTTATTCCTCTAATACTGGAACCTCAGTTTAGGAGCTTTCTTGTCCTCATTTTCTTTCATCAAAATTTGTCCATTCATAAAATGCTGTAGAATGTTGTTAAGAATGTTCTGAACTTACACTTTGGAGACCTTAGACTTTGCAGAAAATTCTTAATCCAGAACTTTCTAGTTGTTTGACATGGGACGAAACACTTAACTTTTGGGAGACATTCTCATTCTGGTTTGTGTCTCTGTAATGGTTTTTATGTGTCTGTCCCCCACTACACTGTGAGTGGCATAAAGGCAAATACGATTATTATCTTTTTTTTCTTTTTTTGAGACAGAGTCTCACTCTGTCGCCTAGGCAGGAGTGCAGTGCCACGATCTCGGCTCACCCCAAACTCTGCCTCCCGGATTCAAGAGATTCTCTTACCTCGGCTTCCAGAGTAGCTGGGATTACAGGCATGTGCTACCACACCCAGCTAATTTTTGTACTTTTAGGAGCAATGGAGTTTCACTATTTTGGCCAGGTTGGTCTTGAACTCCTGACCTTGGGTGATCCACCTGCCTTGGCTTCCTAAAGTGCTGGGATTACAGGTGTGAGTCACCTTGCCTGGACCATCTTTTTTTTTTTTTTTTAGGTAGAGTCTTACTATGTTGCCCAGGCTGAAGTGCAGTGGCATGATCATGGCTTACTGCAGGCTCGACCTCCAGGTCTCAAGCTATTCTCTTGCCACAGCCTCCTGAGTTGCTGAGACTACAGGCACAAACCACTATACCTGGCCAATTAAAAACAAAAAAAATTTTGTAGAGATGAGGTTTCTCTGTGTTGCCCAGGCTGGGCATTATTATCTTGTCTGTATCTTTAGAACTCTTATACAGTGCTTGGCAGTCAATAGTTTGTTCAAGGAGTAAATTAATGAATGAACACACAACTCTCCTTGCTACTTATGTGAAGCTCAAATGAGTTAGTAATTATGAAAGAGAATTTAAAAGACATAATTTACCTGTTTATTAGAAACATTGTAGCAAGCTGCCACATCAGAAATAATTCAGCTAAACCACTTTTATTAAGGTGCTAATGTTGTAGAGTTAGCTTTATGGGTTACGGCTGCCAGGGGCTACTTGTGTTTTTGTATGTAGGTTTTGAGGAAGAGCATATTTTACAAAGAGAGTTTAATTGATGCATAGGTATTATTAACAGCAGTGACAAGCATATCGAAAAAGGGATTTTTTTCTGAACAAAAAGGGGGGCTTCTGGGTTTCTTCAAGCAGGAAATAAAAATCTGCCAGTTTGAATTGTTTCCAAAAATGCCGCTACTATAGCATCTTTTTTAAGACTCTTGGAAAAATGCAATGCAGTTGTGACAGGCTGTATCTTTAACTCAGTCTCCATTTAAAATGAAGCACAAGAAACCAGAAACAAATGACTGAGACATATAGAGATTGCGAGAATTAGTGATCAGTGTTGGCTACGAACCATGCGAGTTACGCTTTTCTTTAAGGTTTCACGCACAAACTTCTCTCATTTCATTTTAAGTTGTGTCTGCTTTGCACAGTGGTTTTCTTTTTTCCCCAAAGCACCATGAATGATTTATGACTTTCTGAGGCCACATCTCGCAAGATTACATAAGGAACAGTGAAAAACAAGCGATTGAGCCAAACTTAAAAAAAAAAAAACCAAACATTTCCAAAGTGGATTTCATCTTGACTGCAGTCAGCTAACAGTTTTTGACTCACCGAAAGTGCTCCTTCATTCCAAAGTGCGCCCCATTTCTGTGAGGATCCCCTAGATTTTCTTTCACTGTTGGCAACACACTATGATCAACTCAGTGTTTGGTTCCCAGCAATGTCCAGTTTTCCCAAATCCACCCCTTCTCTCTGAAAGTGAACTTTGCAGTTGGATTGCAAAAACAGCCTCATTAGTTTGGTTAATGATTGTACAAAAACATTGATAGGAGTAATAGCTACCAGGCTTGTCATTTCTTTCAATCATAGAATAATAGGATTTCAGAGTTTTCAGGGACCTGGGATTCCCTAGTTCTACCCATTATTTGGCAGATAAAGAAGCTGATAACCAGAGAGGTGAAGTAACTTGCCCAAAGTCACACAGCTAGGTTACCTTAAGCAGAGTAATGGACATAATTCAGCCTCAGAGTGGGGTCGTCTGTGCGTGTTTATCAATAAACTTTTATCTCCCTACTTAAGTGAAGTGACAACATTAGATATTATTTTTTAACTATAGGAATTTTAGAGCTTATCTGATGGACTTTCTGTCATTGAGTTGTTTATGAAGCCAGAGCAAATCTAGGGAAGTGGTGGGGAGGACAACTGCTTGCAAGGCAAGGGCTGTGTTGACGGCTGCAGTACTGGGTAGCTGGCTGTAAGGGGTGATTATCTTTCCAGAGTCTGGGTCAGAAGTGACCAAATCGGAGTAATGAGGGTTTGTCTGAAACCTGAGTTCTGGGTCAGTGGCCTGTATGAAATTGCAGGGGTTGGTGTGAGACGGCAAACTGAAGGTGAGTGAAAGGTAAGGAGTCAAGGAGTCACAGAGGGCAAGATGGCTGAGCTCAGGGGCCAGGGTGCGGAGCTGTGATCACATAGAGGGACCACCAGATAGAGGAAGCGCCAATCGTTGGCTTAAGGGCACAGGATTGGGTCACATTATTTCAAGTTTACAGATAAGAATGGAAAATCCACCAGGCTGGGTGTGGTGGCTCACACCTGGAATCCCAGCATTTGAGGAGGCCGAGGCGGGCGGATCACTTGGGGTCAGGAGTTCAAGACCAGCCTGGCCAATGTGGTGAATGAAACCTTGTCTCTACTAAAAATGCCAAAATTAGCCAGGTGTGGTGGCGCAAACCTGTAATCCCAGCTACTCGGGAGGTTGAGGCAGGAGAATCGCGGAGACTGCAGTGAGCTGAGATCTGGGCAACAGAGTGAGAGCCCCATCTGGGTGACAGAGTGAGACTCTGTCTCAAAAAAAAAAAAAGCCAAAAACAAAACAAAAAACTTGCCACCTTTACCGATGAGAAAAGCAAACAAATTACAGAATAGAGTGTAGCATATGACTCCATTTATGCATAAAACTGTCTCAGCCTATGGAGTGGAGGGAATCATGTAGCTCCCAGGTTAAGAGCACAGACTTAGGAGTTAGAAATTCTGAATTTGCTTCTTGGTCGCATTTTTCTAACTGTTTAATGCCAGGCAAGTCACTTAACCCTTCTTTGCCTTCGGTTTCTCAATCATAGAATAAAGCCTGCTTTATCAATTTGTTGTAAAGATCTGAGATAATGTACATGAGGCACTTAGCATAGCGCCTGGCACATAGTAAAGGTAAAAAAGTTAGTAGCTATTTTTATTTTTAGACTTGACCTTTGGAAATGGAGGCTGAATTTGAAACCCATTTCTGTCACTTTACTGGCTGTGTGCTTTTGGGCAGGTTACAACCTCTCTGGGACTCAGTTTCCAATCTGTAAAATGGAACCAGTAGTCACCACATTGTGGGATGTCGTGAGAATGAAAGGAGGCAGCGTAAAGGGCTCCATCCAGTGTAAAGAAAGGTGGTGCAGCTGGGTGCGGTGGCTCACACCTGTTATCCTAGCACTTTGGGAGGCCGAGGCGAGTGTATCACCTGAGGTCAGGAGTTCGAGACCAGCCTGGTCAACATGGTAAAACCCTGTCTCCACTAAACATACAAAAATCAGCCAGGTGGTGGGCACCTGTAATTCTAGCTACTCGGGGGGCTGAGGCGGGAGAATCACTGGAGCCCAGGAGTCAGAGGTTGCAGTAAGCTGAGATCAGGCCATTGTACTCCAGCCTGGTGACAGAGCAAGACTCTGCCTCAAAAAAAAAAAAGGTGGTGCTCAGCACTGACAGCACCAGGATTAAGTTCCAATGTTAGGTGATAGAATCAGGGAAGTGAAAAGAAGGATGCTCATAAAATGTTGACAGCTATTTTAATTTTCTTCGTTGTTAGTGTCTGTGCTGTTTGAAAAAAAATTGTGTTTACAGTCAGCCTGTTTTATTGGGAAAAAAAGGAGTGGTTAGTAAATAGCAAAATCCCAACTAACAAAGATGAAACCTATTGGTGGCTTTGCAATGCTTGAGTGCTAAGGATAAGTAGGTAAAACCAAAAGAGACAAGCTCAGGCTGCACCAGAGACATTCCGATGTCCAGAGACTTCTCTCTTAGGTGGCAATCACTGTGGCCGTTTTGGACAGGAACAAGATTTTATAAATCACCTTATCAAGCTGAGTGTTTTGAGGGTGTTGATATGATTATAGCCAGCAGCAGGGATATCCTGATTTTAGGTCAATTGATATGATGAATTACAGAATTTTGGAACTGGAAGTAATTTCAGCCTGCCACTAGGCAAGCTCTTGAATTTCTTTTTGCCTTGGGCTACGGGCAAGGATCTGAGAACGCTCCAAGGAGGTGTTACTGTAACAGTCTTCTCAATTGCTACCAAATGCTGCTGACTTTTTATCACCCCTTCTTATTCCGAGCCCCGACTGCATCTAGCAATCTCAACTTTCTCTAAAGAACTCAGCTTACCCAACATGCTTATGTGTGTACCATTTGAAAGATCAATGATGACTGAAAAATGAATTAAAAAGTCCTGCCAGGCACAGTGGTGTGCACCTATAATCCCAGTTACTTGGGAAGCTGAGGTGGAGAATCCTTTGAGCCCAGGTATTTGCAACCAGCTTGGGCAACATAATGAAATGCCATCACATATAAATAAAACAAAATAAATTAAAAAGCCCCAGCTTTCCCTCAGAAGGGAGATGCATTTATATATTCACATAATAATACTTTGTTCAACAAATATTAAATGAAAGTCTATGTGCCAGGCACAGAGCTAAACATTTAAAAAAAAACTAAAAGAAACAAGGAAAGGAAAGGGGAAAAAAGGCAGAGTTAAAACAACAAAAAGTAGATTTTATTTAAAGTTAGTTTAGAAAAAGAGGCGATGGACCAGAAATCAGAAAAAACTGGCCTTTTAGTTCCAGAGCTTTCATTAAATAACTGCAGTCCTAGGCAAGTCACTTCTTTGGGCCTCACATTTTCATCTGTAAGATGAGGAGAGGGGGCAAGTTGTCCCAGGTAGAATGATTCATTCGTTTTCCGCTTTGGAGAATAGAATGAGACGGCATGCTAATATCCACTGGGGTTCACACCAAACCATTTTTATTATTTCTTTTCTTTTTCTTGTCAGCAGAGGGAATGCCGGGTGCTCCAAAGAGAATGAAGAAGAGGTGTGTTTCCCCTTGCATCCATAAAACCAGAAGGCGAACTTGGCTGCCTCACCTGATGTTCAGAAAATGCCAAGACCAGAGGGAAGGCAGCTGGTCTGGGGTTTTCAGTGTCGGCAGCAAGAGACCTAGACTCATGGGGAGTGAGTACCGTGTGTGTGATCCAAACATTGCTGCAGGAAGCCCAACATGTCCAGCTCTTGGAGGTGGACACACATCTTTCCTTCTACCTCTTTCTCCCTGTTCATGAGTGTACATTCCAATTAAGTGACCTCAAACTTGGCTTTCTAGCACAAACTTGTGCTCCTAATTTCTTCAGGAGTTTTGTTCCCAGCCATCCCACCCCCTCAAGATGTGTTTGCCCAGCAAATCTTCCCAGGGACAAGGGGACTCAATTCCACACATGTGTGTCCAAGATGACAGCCCCTTTGGCAGCTGTGAAAAGCAGCTTCTGTGAGAGTGACAATGGATGGTGCTGACATCCCCCTTGGCTACTAAGTTTGCTTCTGGAGCAATGGGACCCAAATGACATTGGACTTAACTGCTTGTGTTCTTGGAGACGGTTGAGGTGTCATGATTTTGCAACAATGCTTCTTCCTTTCCCCAGTCTTGGGAAAGAACATCCCAGTCCTTAGCCCGGGCTTCCCAGGTGCTTCCAGGGGAGGTTCTTAGTCTGAGCCAAAGCCCAGGGATGGCGCCCACCCTCGCTGGCCAACTCTCCCTTGAGCTACCTTTGATTTTCAGCACTAACTCGTGGTTTTCTGCTTTGAAGAAGAGTCTGAGATGGCATGCTAATATTCACTGGAGTTTACGCCAATGAACCAGAGACAGAGCACTCAATTGTCCTGTTTGTAAAATAAGCCAGTGAATTAGACCAGGACTTTCCATCCTGTTCTCTGAGGCACCTTGGATGTTCCTCACGTGTGTCTGTAGATAGTGGAGGGAGAAGATGGGGCTTTGGTCCTTAAATCAGCCAACTCTCCTTTAATCTCTTTTACATTTTGAACTTTGTTCATAAGATTTCCTTTGAACAAAGTGTCCCCCCTTTGAAGATAATTTTACAAAGTTTTGTAAAACCAATGGAATGAATGCATTCATTTATGTAACTTGATTTTTTGACACCAGCTATATTCCAGGCACTGCTATAGGCACCGGGGATTCCAGCTGTGTCAGCTGCTCTCACAGTCCTGCTCCTACCCGCAGGGACTCATCTTTCCTTTACTCCCTAGCTTCATGCTGCATGCACCCAGGACTCTGGCACTGGACTTTCTCAGCATGCTTGGCCAATGTTCAGGGCAATCTGGGAGTGCTGGGGACCGAGAGCTGCAGGAGAAGCCTTCAGTTAACAGATGAGAGTTGGTAGAAAATACCCCTTGGTAGGGGCAACTCTGAGGCACATGCTACGTTGTCACCCAGAGGTCCCCAGTGGGAATCTGACTCAGTTGCTCATTAACACATCACGTTTTGGCTGCCTTCCTTTCCATCTTACTTTCCAAATCTCCTACTGGTGCTTTCTGGGATCATCCCCTAAATGAACTACTGGGGCTTATATCCTTGGCTCAAGGGATGCCCCTTGAAGGCACTGGGACATCCTAACCTGTCCTGTAGAGCTTACAATTGTGTGTGTGCATGTGTTTATTAGATAATGGCTGGGGTCTTCTCTAGCTCTAGCCTAATCAAGGATGTAGACCCAAGGACCTGAAACTGCCTTTGAGTGGGGCAAACCCCAGTCAGCCTTTTAACCAGCCTCTTGATTGAGTTGCCACATATTTACCGAGTGCCACTGTGAGCCAGTCTTGTACTGGGCTCTGGGTAGGGAGCCAAGCATTGGACTGGAAAATGAATCTCTATGATTCCTCCTTTAAGATCCATTGGCATTCTCTCAATGTAGGGATACAAGAAAAAATTCTGGCCTCATAAGTTATAACCTGGAAAGAGAAGAAAAGACTTACCTATAATCCAATTTGAGAATAAAAGAGTTATAGGAGAGAAAGGTTCTTGGGTTGTATAACAGCGAAATATGCATGTGATATATATGTGTATATACAATAGTAATATTAAATATGCACACACACACACACACACACACACACACACACCCCTACATACCCCTCCCTAAAACTGTTTGCAGAATAAAGGTACTAGTAGCAAATGGTTACCTGCCTTAGCCTTGGAGTCAGGGTGGGGCTTGGTTTCTTGAGCCTTAGCTAAGTAGATTGACTTACAGCCCAGCCCTCCGGTTGGGGTCCCTCTCCAATGAGCAGACCAAGGAAGTCAGGGGCTACTGTGCTACAAAGTGCAATGCAAGCAGAAAAACAGGTCTAGGAGGCTTTGTTTCTAGATCCTTTCAGTATTTGCAGGTGAAATTGAATTGGGCAAGGGTCTAACTACTGTAGTAGGGTCAAGCTCCAAAGAGCGTTGCTGTCCACTGAGTTCCATAGAGCCTTGGACCTTCATTCCCACAGACTGCTCTGTTTGACTCTCTCCTCCAGCAGTCACATTGGCTCTTGGCCCCAGATGATTAATTTACATGTTTCGTCAGCCCAGGCAGGCGTGCAAAGCTGCTATTTGAGAAACTTTGCTAAGCTGCAGAAGAATATGAAGGCTGTGTTGCCTGGTATTCAAAGAACTGGTCTATTTGTTCGAATAAAACGGGTCAATTCCTTTAAAGAAAACAAAATTATTGTGAATGGTTGTTTGGCATGATAAAGACAAAAGCCGCTAGCTGAAATAAGAAGTCCTCATCTTTCACCAAGAGGCCCTACAGTGTGCCGTCTCAGCCTCCCTATAACCACATTTGGTCAATTTTTTCATTTCCCTTTTTATTTTTAATAATATAAACTTTGGATTGGACAGCTCAGATTGCAGTTGGCTGGAAAGGATCTCCTTCCTTCTCTTGGCTCCTGCCACCCTCTTCCGTCATTGAGATTATGAATGATCAAGGGGTCAGCTGCTGGGATTGAGCAGGCGTTGCTGATTGGGATGGAGATGGGCTGCAGCCTGTCTTTGTTTCCAAGTCTAAGTCTGAGCCCCAGGCCAGCCACAATTGTGCCTCCAGGCCAAGAGGCTGTCCCCTTTTATTCCCCCATAGGTCCAGGGAAAGGATTGCCTGAAGCACTAAACAAGATGGAGTTGTTGGGAACGGGGGAGGTACAGGTAGATGTCCTCTGTGTGAGATGTGGAATCTCCTGAGGGTCTGGACAGTCCCTCATAGAGATCAACTTGGTTTAACCCAGTTCCTGCAGCCCTCAGAGACTAAACCCAAATACCAAGTGAGGGCTTCTTAATCATTTGGCTCCCTAAGTGATCCTCTTTTGGCAGACAGAATATATCTCACTCCAGTATGGTGGCAGAGTGAGGGCCAGAAGCTGGCCTTCCTGCCTCCCCATTAGGCTCACTTTCAGTCCGGAGGCAGAAGACACAATTCCTAAGGGAGGTCTCAAGTGAACATCTAAGCAGAAAAACAGGGTATAGTCAAAATTTCCCTGAATGTCCCTCTGAAGGGCTTCCTTGCCCTTCAGTTGGAGACTGAGAGAATGCAGTCATCTTTCTCCCAGTCTTGGACCAGATCACTACTGCTTCTTGGAGCCTCAGATGATGTAGCTGGCTTACACTTCAGTGAAGTGTTTAAAGTGTGTCTTTAAACCCTAGAGTCACTCTCTGCATGTGGTGGTGATGATGTGTGTGTGGCCGTGGAGGCGCCATCAAAGCACATATGCAATCTGACACTCATCTTGGGGTCTACGGTCAGTGGGACGAAGGACAGGTGGGATCACGTTCACTGTTCACTTGTTTTTCTCTCTCTGCTTGTTTTGATTGTTTACTTGAATATATCTAGTTCAATTCATGTAAGTTACACGTAGCTACAGGTGAATCCACTGTATACCGTGGTTAAAAGCAAGAGTTCTGGAGTTATGCCGACATGGATTCAAATTTTGGCTCTGTCCCTGTCTTGTGATCTTGTGCTACTTACTTAATTCTCTCTATTCTGTTTTCCTCATCTGTAAAATGGGAATAGTAATGCCTGCCTCATAGAGTACTTGAGAGATCCAGATGAGAAAATCAACATGTGTGACATGTTAAGCACAGGACCTGGTTCAGATAAATAGTCAACAGCTGCCAGCTCTGAGGTTGCATGTGAGGATGTGAGGACAATAATTTAATGGCTTTCCTGGAAACTAGACATTGTATATATACAGAACTTGCCTAATACGGGATTTCATGGATTCTCTTTTCTCTCTCCTTCTTTATTTCCTCCCAATCTCTTTTAATTTGGCTTTGTTTGCTCTTTTATGAATTGGTTTGAAAATAAAAGCAAAAGCAAAATAACAGAATGTGCAAATTTTTGTGTTGTACTGCAGATCCTAGGTACAAGGTGTATGTGTGCCTAAGAGAGGCTCTCCATGTATCTGGATGTAAGATAGATCTTTTTAGCCTATGTCTCAAAGGAGAAGAAGCATGTTGGACAGGGTGTAACACTGATCTAATTAAAGACAGAATGGTTGTTTTGAGAATATTAATTATCTAATAGTTAATCATTTAGACTAATTTATTTTTGCTTAACAAACATTTGGAGACATAAAAGCCAGTCCTGGCTGGGCATGGTGGCTCACGCCTGTAATTTCAGCACTTTGGGAGGCCGAGGCAGGCAGATCATGAGGTAAGGAGTTTGAGACTAGCCTGGCCAGTATGGTGAAACCCCGTCTCTACTAAAAGTACAAAAAAACTAGCTGGGCATGGGGGTGCATGCCTGTAGTCCCAGCTACTTGGGAAGCTGAGGCAGGAGAATTGCTTGAACCCAGGAGGCAGAGGTTGCAGTGAGCTGAGGTTGTGCCACTGCACTCCAGCCTGGGCAATAGAGGGAGACTCCATCTCAGAAAAACAAAAACAAAAATAAAAAACCAGTCCTGTGTCTGGTACATATTCACAATGTATTTTTGGACAAGTCACTTATCTCTGGGCCTCAGCTTCTCTCTTTGTACAATGAAGAGGTTGACTTATTTTTAGTAGTGAAAAACACTTCATCAAGCAAAATGGTACATACAGCTCCTACATAAAAAAACAGGTCAAAGTGGGGCCATTCTAGCTGAAGAGCTCACAGGTTGCCTAGAGGCTTTTAAATTTGGGGTCCTCTATGTCTTACCAAAAGCTTCTTACGGGCCTTCGATATACCCTCTGGCCACAAGAAAAGAAACTCTTTGTACGAAATAGTCTTAATTCAATGGTGTTCACATCTTTTCACAGTCTAAAATCCTCCAAATCTCAATAAGTAAAATTCTGAAGTGACTGTAAGAGTGAATATGTTATCTATCATTTTTGGACTGCTTTCTTTGAGAGAAGCCCTGTGCTTAGATTCTTGCAAAGGTCATCTCATTTAATCCTAACAACTGCTCTTGAAAGTAGCTACTATTATTATTCCCACTTTGTAACTGAGGAAACTGAGACTTAGAGTGGTTAAGTGGCCCAAGGTGACAGAGCTAGGATTTGAACCAGGTCTATCTGTCTCCAGAGCCCACATTCCTAACCCTTTATTGAGCTTCCAGCTGCTGAGGTCAAGGAGGGAATTACTCAGCAGGCTTGAAGAAGCTGCTCTGCTTTATTGCCTAGCTCACTACTTAAAACCACAGTTACTGTATTTGTTTAGAAGTGGTTGCCAGATGTAATTTTTGTTAATGGAGCTGTGTAAACTTGCATCCTATGAACATAAATAATTCACACCCTGAATGAGCTCGTTCGTTGGTGCGCGCTCTTCATCAACAATGAGGCCCTGGAAGGATTTTTTCACGCATACACTTGGAGACAGATTGTTGGATGAGTTTCACAGATAATCCAGCCATCCTTGAGCTGGATGGAGAAGGTTGGTTTTTCTTTTGGCTGCTGTCTTAGCTGTCTTCCATCACTGGCCAAGTTAAGGCGCTCCTCCCCACTCAGTTGTCCAATCAGCTTAGTCGGAGTCAAACTTCTGGCTGGCCAGGCACCTGTTAATCAGGGTGATCCAAGTCAAGGGCAAAGCCAACAACCGACTTGACACATTAAATGATGCAGACAGTCCAAGAAACATGTTGGCTCTGCACTGCCCTTCTGACTCACCACTTTCTACGTGACTTGACTCTCCTGTTCCCCTCTCCCCATTCTGGGGTGTCTTTTAGTTTGCAAAGCATTTTAAGTTCCGTTGTTTCATTTGATCCCCCAATAACCTCATGGAGCTAGATAATCTTAGTCCCTGTTGTCAGATGTAGAAACCAACACCCAGTGGGATTCATGACTTGCCCCAAATCTCATGGCTCCTAATTAGCAGAGCAATGATTCAAATTTAGGCTTTCTGTCTCCAAATGATACATCCCAATTTTGGCTCAGGCTACGGGATTTTAAATTCTCTACCATTCTTTTCTCTCCTAGTTGGACCTCTGATTTTATAAGCTCTGGTTTCTCCCTTGTTGATTCCATTTCAGCGGCTGATAGTTTCTGCTTCAGGTCCTGGTCATTTTTCCTTATGGATAACATAGTGACTCCATTTGTCTTTCACTTTATTCCTTTTTGTCATCTGTTCACAAAGATTTATTAAGCACCTTCTGTGAACCAGGCACTGTGAACAAGAAGAACAAGGGACCGTCCTGACCTCTCTGCCATGTTGGATGCCATCAACTGGGTTCTTTTCCTCTATTTCCTTCATTGGCTCCTTCTCCTTAATCAAAGCCTTAAATGTTTGTCCAAAAAATAAAAAACAAAGCAAAAAAACTACACATACATACACAAACCAGGAGGTGGGCCCTAGCACAGAAGTGCAGATATAGCGCTCTGGTGGGGTCCAGGCTGGAGTGTAGACTGAAAGTCATTGTTCACGCTTGGCATTTGGAGATCAGAGAGAGCGAGACTGGTTAGGGGAAGGGACAGAGCAGAGGTATCTGCAGGCTGAAGCCACACTCTGATGCTTGTGTTGAGTCTACACTGAATTTTGGAAAAAAGCAAACTAGTCACTGACATTTAAAAATAAGAGCAATTTACAAAAATCTAGGTTTCTGGCATTTCTTTAGTGATGAGAATATCTGGCAATACTGAGCCTACATCACAAGGTGACAGGTGACTGCAGATGAGTTGCTGTCACCCCTTTAGAGAGGCAGGCACACTCCAGGTCCCCACTTTCCCCAGACAACTCCCTCCATTTCCATTCCCTGTCTGGCCACTGAGGACTTCCAAGTTTGTGAGCCTCATATAGAGTCATGAGTGGGAAATACACCTGAGAACACTCACAGTCACTGGGTAACTCCTGGGTAGATCTCTTTTTCTAGTTTCACCTCAAATTCTTCCTTTTTGCCCAGATTCTAGTAATAAGACACAAATTCGATCTTCCTAAAAGGAAGGAAGAAACTCTTCACAGCTGGAGAAGTTTAATACATTGCTCATTGCAGCAGGTGCTGGACGAAGGTGGTTATTCATTCCTACTAATAGAATTAAGCCCGCTATCTGGTTTCTAGTACACTTACAAGTAATCAATATCTAAAGGAAGTTGGAAATTAAAAGGTTCCCAGCCCTGCCTGCTAGCGAGAAAGAACTGGAGAGGGTTGGGAATTTGTTGTTCAGTTTGAAGCCAGGAACCACCAGACAGGGCTGGAAAGCAATTTGCTTTTTGCTCTCCGATTGCCACTGTACTGATTTTACCCCTGCGATGTAATCTTGTTATGCTATGGTTACACTGGACCACATAAATTCATCCTTTGTCCTCCAATGAAACAAATGCTTTCTCGCTTGCCCTTTTTGCTTTTATGAAAAAAGTCATCACCGTATTTTCTGCTTTAGTCATATGCTTTTATGAAAAGAAATTAGGAACCCAAAGGCATACCTTACACATGCTCCAAAGAAAACAGTATCCTGAGTTCTGAATTGTTTTTGTGCCTTGCCTGAATTCTTTGAAAACTCTGAAAATATTATTTCCTTTTTTTTAAAAAAAAAGCAAAGTGGCTCGTTGTAGTTGAGGATTTCCATAATAATAGCTTAAGTACCAGGATGTCAAAGAAGTGACCACTCACTTCCAGGGGTACTTTTTAATTTGTTGATTCTTAAGACATGATCAACTTAGTGACCTGAATACAGTGCGTTAGGTAATATACTCAACTGGGTTCTGAATTCTAGAACCACTTTGCTGCTAGCTTGCTGTGTGACCTTGGGGAAGTCACTTTCCCTCTCTGGGCCTCAGGTTTTCATTTGTAAAATGAATAAAGTAGACTGGATCAGGCTTCCCAAAATTTAGTTATTCAAGTACCACTTCCACGATTTTTGCCACAACCTCACATTATCTGTCCTATTGTTAATACACTATTTTTGGGTGACTTTAAGTACGTCTCTTACAAATACACTTCGTGTTACTATTAAAAATGAAAAACCAGTATCACGTTCCCCAAGTAGAAAATCCTAAAAATGAGTGCAATGAGAACAGAGCGATTATATTCAGTTCAGATACCGTCAGCTGCCACATAATGGTTGCTCACATCAGCGGAGGGCCAAACCCGTTTCCTGTGAAGTTACTCATTAAATCCGCATGGTAAGTCTATGAAAGAAGGACCACTATTAACCCCATTTCACAGACAAGACGCTGAGTCATGGAGAGCTTTATTTACATCCCAAGGTCACAGAGTGCCTGTGTGCCTTGGTGGTGATTTTAACCCAAGCAGCTGTGCTGCTTGCCTATTGGTGTGAGCCTGCTCTCTGTTTGTTAACAAAGGGAGATTGTCTTATGTCCAAACATGTTAAAGACACACTAACACAAAAAGAGAGTTCTTATGGATGTCATCAGAGCTGGTGAAAGCGGATCGGAAGGGCATTTGGCAACCTGCACACCTTTGCTCCTCCAGTGTGTCTGCTCTCTTCAATGCCTACCCGACTGCACCAAGTTCTATTTTGTGATTCACTTGTTCCATACTTAAATCCTTATCTTACTCATTTTCAATTGCTGAATATCACATTTTGCCCCTAGTTATTTTTCTTAAACTAAATTTTAGAAGAAAGACACAAAATGGGATTTTTCACACAAGGTGGCTCCCCTCCATTAGGAACACAAAGGGAGTCTGAGATTAGTGGCAATCAGCTCAGTCCTCGTAATGCTACAATAATGACTTGGAGTATCTTTTAATAGCAGTTAACACATCCTGGAGGGCCAGCATGGTGATTGTCATTCACATCACCCCACAACTCTTTCATCCCAGGTTCCCGGGGGATTCAAGGTGGTGGCTGGTGACAGCAGGTAGGAGTGGAGGAAGGAGGGGTGGGAGGCCGGCAGGGATGGAAACCACAGCCTCAGTACCATCTCTGGAGTGAGTGAGCTGGAACTGCAAGACTGATCCATAGCAGGCCTGGGGCCAGAGTCATGAAAAGTTAATCCAAACATTTGTGCAAAGCGCTTCCTTGATGTGTAATAAAGGGCCCCCATAAACGTGACACATTCCCCATTCTCTATGAGAAGCAGAGTTGAGCACCGCTGGCAGGTGCAATGGCCTGGAACTTCCTGCCAGGGTGCGAATCACTCACGCTTGCCCAAGACCTCAAATCCTGGTGGCTTCCGGGGAGGGTGTCAGGTGACTGGGATGTGGTGAGCTGATTTCGTATAATGGGGGCTACAGACCTGCTCTTATTTTTACCTTAATAATCATACTAGAAACAGCTATAGAGCCTGTGCTGTGTGTGGGACATTGGGCTAAGCACTTAACATGCATGATAGCATTTAATCCTCTTCAACACTGTGGAGTTGGTACTATTCTTATCCCTACACTACAGATGAGGAAACTGAGCCTTGGAGCAGTTAAGTAACTAGTAAGTGGCAAAGCCAAGATGGGCAGCCAGGCAGTCTGGCTTCAGAGCCAAAGTTTTAAAACCCTGTGATATGCAAAAGGAAGAGGTTTATTAGATCCTCGGTGGCTCACAGAATGGAAGCGAGAGGGATGTTGGGTGCGACAGGAACCAAGGAAGATCTGGGACTTGTTTCTTTAGGCCATTGCCATGGAATGACTCAGCCTTCAGGAGTGAATGTTCAGCACCTGATTTTCTGCTCTGTGGTTTGGAGTGGGAGCCGATCACAGAATGTGCTGCGTTTTATTACCTTCTGCTCTGGGCTCAGCTCTGGAGTTGGAGGTAGAAGGACTGTGTGCTGTGTGACCTTGGGCAAATAATTTAACCTCTCTGGGCCTTAGTTTTTTTAAACCTGTAAAATAGGGGCAATAATAGTATCAATTAGATAGGGATGTTGCAAGGATTATATGAGTAAATATTTGCCAAGCATCTAGCATGGTGCTTGATACTTAGCAAGCACACACAGAGTGATTGTTAATAAAGGGGGTGGGCAGCTGGTTGGGCCCCTACAGCTGTGGATCCTGAACACCTCTCCCCTTTGTCTTCTCTGTCAGCTCATCCTGAGGAATATGACCACTTTTTCTATATGGTCTGCTAGAGAACCTTGTTACTCAAACTGTGGTCCGTGGACCAGCAGCAGCAGTGAACTGCTCACCTGCAAACTTGTTTGACATTCAGAGACCCAGACCTCTCCCCAGACCTCCTGAATCAGACTGCATTTTACCAAGATCCCCAGGTATTTTGTAGGCACAGTAGTTCGAGAAGCACAGCCTCAGAACTTTGAAAAGCAAATAAAAGAAGAAAAGAGGTCTAGAATCTCTTTATCATCATTGGAGATTCAGTATGAAGCATGTGATTTTGTTTTCCCAAGCTACAACCTTTAGAATAATAATAATTCCCATGATGGTAGGACTTCACAACGTGACTAAAAGGCCATCACACTCACTTTTTTGCTTGCTTTGCGGTACGACCCTGTAAGGTAGGCAAAGCAGCCAGTGTTTTCTCCATTGTACAGATGTGAAAACGGAGGCAAAGAGTCTCAAGTGATTTTCCAGTGTTACCCTGATACCAAATGTCAGAGCCAGAAAGCAAGCTCAGGTCTTTTGATGTCCTAATTCAGGGCTCATTGCAGTTTCCATTCTGTTGATCAACAATGAGAGAATCAATGCTGGTTCTTCCTCCTTCTCAGTTACCAGGACATAGCGTGTCACCAAGTCCCATGACTTTGTTCCATTAGGATGAACTCGGATTCAGGCTTTTGTTATGATTTCCCTTGTTCTACCTTCAGCTAAGCTCTGGTGATAATAACAACAATATCAGTGATTGCATATTGAAGACTTACTCTGCTAAGTAAGAGCCTTTCTTGTGTTAATTAACCCATTTCACCCTCCCAGCCACCCTATGAGATAGGCACTACTGTTATCACCATCTTATTATAGATGATACAATTGAGGCTCCAGGTGAGAAAGCTGTCCAAGATCAAACAACAGCAAGTAGTGGAGCTGGGATTTGAACATGAGGAACTATTCATATCTCAATTTCTGCACTAGCTTCTGAGATGGTGCGTCTATGCACGGTCTACCCTTCAACCCTCTGTAACATGGGTCTCTGTCTTTCTTCTCTTCCCTTCTGCCTTCCCCAGGAAGCCTTTTTTTTAATAGTATGTTCTAATTGAAGCCCCCCTGTTTTTGCATTCCTCAACATGCACTAATATGCATTATGCTTGATCATAAATTACTTATTAATTTCTTGTTTCTTATTCTCATGGGAGTATAACTGCCAGGAAGTCAGGGGCTTCTTGGTCACAGCTGTTGTCCCAGCACAGTGACTAGCACAGAGTAGGTGATCAGAATGTTTTCTTTTTAAAAAGTATATAGAGTTGGGGACTTACTATGTTGCCCCGGCTGGTCTTGAACTACTGGGCTCAAGCAATCTTTTCGCTTTGGCCTCCCAAAGTGCTGGGATTACAGGTGTGAGCCACCATGCCTGGCCTCAGTAAATGCTTATTGGATGAAGACAGTTCATTGCATTAGTTTGGTTTCTTCACCCAGGCTGTAGTTACATCTGGAGAGTATCTAAAACTAACTATGTCTGTATCTGCACCTCAGATGGTTCCAGAATGCCATACAGTTGATATCTGTTGATACAAAGCCATGTGTTCCCCTCAGTGCATTCATCGAGGGCCGACACAGCCATTGGTATTTAGTCCTCTGGGCTTATTATCTCTGTCTAAAACAAGGTGAGGTGAGGCTTTCACAATTACCTTGTTTATCATCACCAGGATTCAGGTAGAGATTTCCGGCCAAGCAGGGCCTGCGGTGAGGAGATACCCAACTCCCGATAACACTGCAGGCTGAGTTAGAGAGGGCCTGTGTAATCAGTGGCTCCATTGACTACAGCCTGAGTCCTGGACCAGGTGCCAGGCAGGGGCCTGTGGGAGGTCCAGGTCTGTCCCCTCCCTGGCCCCTTGGCACAAACCAGTGCTGATGAGCTAGAGGAGGAATTCCTGCCTTTGAGGCATGAACCAACTGGGCTGCTGCTACCTATCAGCTAAGAAAATAAAAGTCATCCCAGCTGCCTGCGGTTGACCCAAGGGCTAGCACCAGAGTGGGAGCTGGGAAGGTCTTCTTGAAAGGGCTGTGAGCTGCTGGAGATATCAGCTGGGCTCAGGTAAAAGCTTTGTGGATGGGGAGCTCAAGACTTGAGAGTGGAGGATTAACGCTTAATTTCAGGCTGTGGGCTCCCAGTCTACCCCTTGGCTTGTCTTCTAAGGGCTGAGAGGCCACAGCTTATGCATTTATGTGATTTGGGTGGGCAGGGACCCTCATCTCTGTTCCATGAGGTGGGAAGATCCTTCTGTTTGATTAGTTGGGGAGGAATGGGCCTATGCTCCCTTCTGCCTAGCAGTCCAATACTAGGAGTGTTAGTTTCACCCACCACTCACCACTCGCCCTTTGCAAGAGTCCTGATCTTGAGGTCTGCCATTCTCATCACCCCTAGATGAAATCCAATTGAATTGCCACAGAGGTAGGTATAAACAGTTCTACCATCAAGGTTTCAGAAGAGTGCCTTGAAAGAAGTAGAGGCGGGGCAGGGGGCAGCTGTGACCATGAGGAGGGAGAAGGGTCTCCTAGTGAAGGCTCTGGGGACATGTCCTACCAGATGCCCCCATCCCGCCTCCAAATCCTTTTAGACCCTCTAAGTCCCTCTTCAAATTCCTGTCTTTTCTCTGGTCCTCATTCCCTCCCATTCCCCTCGGAACCTTTTTGCACATGGCAGCTGGCTCAGGCTCAGGCAGGAAGTGGGGGTGTAAAAGGCATCATAATGACGTGTGATTTATTGGAATATTAATGTGTTTTTGAGTTCCCTCTAGTGCCTTCCTCCTCCCCATGTTAAACAGGTAGCTTGGGCTTCTTGCTTCAGGGACTCTTGTCAACAGAAGCAGCCTGCAACCCATGGTTCATCTGCATTTTGTGAAGAGATGCTCTTTGGTGTCCTTGTAGGGGAGAAGAAAGAGGAGGCAAGGAGAAATTCTCTGGAATGGGAAGGGAAGGGAAGAGAGGTCTCGAGCAGGGGCAGCCTGGGGTAGGGATTGGGGGATGCATCTCCTAGGCACATTCTCAAAGAGTGGTGCTTTCTGCTCTCTGTGGACATCTCTCTGGCCATAGGAAGCTGTGAACCTTCTGTAGCAGCTGCTTAAGGGGATAAAGAGACTCAATGGGGATGGCAGCTGGTGCCCTCAGGAAGGTGGGACCCTGGGGCTGGGGATCTGGGTCACAGTGGAGTTCTGTGTCCTATGTGGGGCATCAAAAGAGAGTGGGCCTTCCATGCAAGGGGACCTAGAAGAATCAGAGGCTTCGTGATAGGCTGGAGGTTACAGATGCTTTTCTTGTTGCCAGACCATCACACAGTTACACTGTGGTTCTTATTCACAGCTGGGAGAGGGAGGGAACGGGGTGCTCCAATAAGAACTTTATCCCTCCATCTCCATTCTTTGGGAATAAATTGATTTTTAATAATAAAGAAGGTGACATTCTTCTCAAACTTGAGTTTGAGGCCTGCAATTTGTACTTGCCCACTTGATTCCAGGGTGCGACTGATTCAGGGATAGGGGGTTTCTTTCCTTTGGCAATATTTCCTGTACCACCTGCACACATCCTCTATTGCTCTGGCACTTCCATTTATTCATTTTATAAATATTAATTGTGGATTTACTATTTATTAGGTACTGGGTTAAGAGTGGAGGATACAATGATGCATCAAGCCACCTGCCGTTCCCTAGAGATCTCACAGTCTCACAGGGAAGACGTGTTCATCAAATAATTCTACAAATGCGTATATGTACGTGCATACACTGGGATAAAGCCTTAAAGAAAAATAGCTGCTGCTACAAGAGTGAGTAGTGTCAGGTCTGATGAAGTCTGGAGTTGGGTGGGAAGTGGAGGGGTCAGGAAAAGCAGGAAGTTCTGTTTGAGCTGAGCTTTTAAGACCCATATGTGTGTGTGGGTGCATGTGTAAATACGAGCATGCACATAGGTATATATGTGCACACATGTACCTGTACGTACAGGCATGCGAAAAGCATATTTTAATGAGAGAGAAGAACATTCCAGAAGGCCTTGAGGTGGGGGAACAAGCTAAGTTCCTTTAAGGAACTGAAGCAAACCCAGGTGGCTGCACAGAGGTGAGGCCAGGGAGGGGACAGTGAAAAGTAAGGTCACCTAAGGCCTGACACATCGGGTTGAGCAATTTGGCCTTTATCGTAGGAGTAATGGGAAGCCATTGAAGGTTTTTGAGCCTGGAGGTAATAGAATCTGATTTACATTTTAAAAAGATTATTCTGACTGCTGTGCTCAGCACAGATGATGGGAAGACAAGAGCCAAAACAGACCAAAAATTTGCAAGGAGATAGATTTATCTGTAACCACAGGGAAGATGTTCAAACGTCATTAAGTGAAAACCAAAACAAAAACGAGTTGCAGAACCAGAAGTATGACGCTATTTGTATTTTTTTCAAAGCATGTGCACATTTGTGCATATACATTCACATCATAGCAGTTTGTGCATGCATAGCTTCTTTCCAGCCCTTTGCTATCATGGGCACTTCATTGTAGAATGGAAAACATCGTAGATTTGGGGTCCCAAGAGCTTGGGCTATTGTCACTCTTTACCAACTTTGGGCATGTCATTTAGCCTCTCCATGCCTCAGTTTTCACACCTGCCAAATGAGGGTATTGGACCAGATGAGCTTTAAACATGAATTCCTTCAACCTTTGGATTCTTGTGACTCTGGGCAGAAAGAAGGTGTGAATAAGGGAGGTTGCATACATTATGCAGGCAAGTTGCCTACCCCAGCTCTGTTTTAACACTGCAGGGTTAGGGTGACATTCTAGAAGAGCAGCAGCAGGACTGCGGAGAGTGAGAACATCTCCCAAGGCAGCCTGACAGCAGGAGGAGTGGGCAGCTGTCTCCGCGCTGTGATTTACCACCTGCCTGGACCAAAATAGGCCCATCTCCTGGCCTGCTCCAGGAAGCTCCTTCCTGGTAAATGAGAGATTAACTTACCCAGGACTGGTGCTGGATCTACATCAAAATATTCCCCTCCAGGATCCCATAAGCACAGTTGAAATCATTTTACTGGTGGAAATGAAAGAAGGGGACCAGAGGAAATGCGGGAATCAAGGTCTAACCAATTTTGACAGAGAGTGTCCTGGTGGCATCCTTCTTATGACTGACCTGATTGGGGTGAGGGGTAAGTATCACTGGGAGTGGAGTTGGGGTATTGGTTCCATAAGGCTGTACTTGGAAGTTCTGCAGGATGTAAGGTATTATTCAACATGGGAATTCCCCAGTCAAATAAGTTGGTGAGCTACTGGCTTAAATAAAGTTGAGCAGGTTTTTTTTTTTTTTTTTTTTTTTTTTTTTTTTTTTTTTTTTACCATAGGACTTCTTCAAGTTTTACTAAGCTAGCTTCATCATGCATTCTTGAGAAAGGAGAAAATAATATACGGTGTGCCCACCTGTTTACAAAGGGCACTTTCTGGGATAGGTCTTCCACAGGTCACACTGTAAAAATGACAGACTAGGCTACAGGTTTGTGGGGAGAGAAGCTGGGTCTTACTTCTACCTGAGCACGCAGTACCTATGACAGTGATGGTTCCGTGGTGGGACGTGGACTGCGATGACTATTGAACTAAAAACTTCCAAACAAACGTTGCCAATTTTAAGATGTGGCTGGTACACCCTGGATATCTAAATTCCCATCTAATACATCTTATTTCTTATCTTCAGGTCTCCTATTAATATCAGTAGGGTGACTATAATAACCTCATTAAAATGGCTTCCTCATTATCTTTAAGAGCTTTATCCTTTATTCTTGATAACATTTCCACATTCATTCATTGCAAGGCAAGTGGTTGACCTGAGTATTAGGAGACCTGAATTCAAGTTCTACTGATTAACTATTAAATAGCTATGCTAACAAGTGAATCATCTAAAGTTTTTGAGCTTTGATTTCCTTGTGTTTGAAGGTCAAGGATGGACAATGTATCAGCTTTGCAGTGATAACAAATGATCCCCGATCTCAGTGGCTGATGGTAACAAAGGTCCATTTCTTGCCAGTGTTAGCTGTGGACATGGGTCTGCTGCCTCTCTGCACTGATGACCGGGAATCTTCACTGTGGGCCCAGGTAGAAAGTGCAGCCCTGATGGAGGTGTGCTGAGTTGTGTAATGGCTCTGAAAGCTTCTGCTTGAACAAGGCCTACTTCACATATGTTCATATCTCTTTATCCAAAGCAAGCTGCATGGCCGAGCCTACCATTAACAGGGTAGGGAAGTACCGTTGTCACTCAGTATCCTCAGAGGATTGGTTCCAGAACTCTTTGTGTATACCAAGATCCAAGGATGCTCAAATCCCTGATTTAAAATGATGTAGTACTTTCCTATAACCTACACACATCCTCCTGTATGCTTTAAATCATCTCTAGATTATTTTTGATACCATATATAGTCAACAATTGCTTAACAATGGAAATATGTTCTAAGAAATGCATCATTAGGTGATTCTGTCATTGTGTGAACATTCTAAGACTATATTACACAAACCTAGATGGTACAGCTTGGTACACACCTAGGCTATATGGGATAGCCTATTGCAGCTAGTCTACAAACTTGTGCAGCATATTACTGTACTGGATACTGTTGGCATTTGTAACACAATAGTAAGTATTTGTTTATCTAAACATAGAAAAGATACAGTAACAACATGGTATTGAAATCTTATGGGACCACCCTTATATACGTGGTCTGTCATTGACCAAAATGTCTTTATGATTGTTGCATGGTTGTACTACGTAAATTCTAGGTAAATAGTCATTACACTGTATTTTAAAATGTATGTTTTTTACTGTTGTATTGTTTTTATTGTTTTTGTGATCCACAGCTGGTTGAATGAATGGATGCAGAACCGTAAATATAGAGGGTTGACTGTATGTATGCCCCTCCCACAGGAGGGCGCTGGCAGCCACCAGACTGTGGTGAGGATGTCTAACTTTCTGACTGGGAATCGTCGGGGACATGGACACAATGTATCACAGATTATGTGATAGTTGTGTTCCTTCATCCCCAGCTTTAGTATTCCTGGTATTCTCCTAGAATAAATCTAACCCTGATGCACAACATTGGGAAATAATTTTTAGTGGACCTTAATGAAAGAGAGAGAGAACAACTTTCCACTTGCTGTCAGCTGTCAGCAAAATTCTGGAATGGGTTTTTGCATAGAAAATGATGAGCAATTGGATTAAGGAGTAGTGTGTGTGCTTCAGTTTGGTTTCTAAGAGTCATGCCAGAAAGAACTCACTTGGTTTTAGAGGGGTGGTGAGACTGGTGCTCTGGGGAATGACATGCACAGGGAGTCTGGGTTTCAACAGAACTTTGGCAGCATCTCTTTTGGATATATGACTAGAATTTTTTTTTTTTTTTCCAGAGTGACCAACTGTATCTGGCAAGTAATAATGAAGAGGTGGATGGGTTGCCTCAGAGCTTTGCACTCAGGCTTTCCTCATTTGGGCCATACTTTTAGCAACATTGAGTTGAACTCTGGTTCATCAGATCCATCCCTGGCACTAACCTAGGAAGGGCAAAAATGCACAGTGTGATGAAATTGGGATCCTTAAATGATCGTCATAGGTAAGAATCATGGGTAAAATCAGCAGGATGAAATGCAACAGAAGTAAATACTAAGGCACAATATTTAAATTCCAATAACCGATTATATAAATAGAGTATTAGGGAGCTCTGACTTGATAACTGGCCTTCTGCTAAAATATTATAAATCCTAGAAGTGTGTTTGGGAGTAAGTTTAACATAAACTAATATAAAGTGACTGCCATATAAAATGCAATGTGGATAATCATACGTATATATATTTGCCCAGACTGGTTTCAAACTGCCGGTCTCAAGAGAGCCTTCCACCTTGGTCCCCTGAAGTGCTGGGATTGCAGGCATGAGTCACCATGCCTGACCAGATAATGATTTTAGATTTTATAAATAGAAGTATAATCAAGTCTTATTTCTAGTCTATGGACTTGAATGGGACAGCTGGATTAGGGACGGAGGGATAGAGAGAGAGACAGAGAGATGTTAAAAGAGGGAGAATTTAGCTTGCCCTGCCACTCGATGAGTGTATGCCCTTGGTTGAATCAAAGCTGGGATTTGTTAATCTGCTATTCCCTTTGCCACTTTAATTTCCTTTTCGTCTCTCCAAGTATGTGTACTTCTCTGTGTTGAGTCTGAATCGTTGTAGATGCATATTTTAATGCCAAGTTTAAAGGGCAAGTGACTTCCTAAATGCAAGCAACTGATCATTTGATCTAGTAAAGAGAGTGATCTAGCACTGGAGCAATCTGAAGATGTTGGATTTCTTGAGAGGTAATAATGCTGTTCTACAAAGCAGCACCCTTTTCAAGGGTAATTTAGGTAATACTCAGTTTTTGCCTTGTGTGCTAATTTTAGAGTCTACTTTCTATGTGAGCTATGACTATAGTGTCAAGATCTATGTACGTGATGGTTCTGCTCTAGTTAGAGAGGGATGTTGACAAGTCAGAGCTCATAAAAAGAAGGGTGAAGTGTCATTACAATAGTTGAAGGAATTAGGATATTTTGCCTGCAGAATGAAAGCTTGAGAGAATTATGAAAACTGCCTTTAAATATCTACAGGGCTGTCATTTATCTGGATACACTCCTGTATTATTCTGAGAACAGTCAGTGATAGTTCATGCAAGTTATGCATGACCTTAGGTAAGGAAGATTTTTTCTAACAATTTAGGATAAAAGATGGAGTAAATTGCTTTTGCAAGGAAGTGAGTTCCCTGTTCCTTACAGTGAATTGACAGAAGTTGATTGACCATGTGTCTGAGATGTTCATAGAGACATCTCGTCTTTTGTTTTGTCAGCATGCATCCACCCCTTCAGAATTCTGTTGGTTATTGCACCTGACTTTCCTCTTAGAACTCTTGAAAGAACTCCACTTGCAGTTCATCTGTCTCAGATGAAGTGATGTTGACTCCACCTTTGGCTACAGGGACCAGCCTGTGAAGTTCAGGTCTAGCATCACATTCTTGGCTACGGTAATTATTTGGGATGGGCACAGGACCTGATTCTGGCCAAAGAGAACTGCTGAGCAAGGAGCATGGCTTTCTTTCCCCCTGGGTTTGAAGCAGGAAGGATGTAAGTCAGGGAGAGGGTAGCCCTCTTGGCATCATAAAGAGCTTGAGAATGAAGAAATCAGGGAGAGGGCAGAGTCAAGAGGTGTAGAGGGGCCAGGCCTCGATGACCATCAAATCATGCCTAAAGTTAGTGCCCCTGCAGGGCCACCTGGTCACGTGGACCAGCACATTCCATTTTGTGGTAAGACAGTTGGAGGAGGGCGCTCCATAACTGGCAAGCAAGAGTTCATGATAGTTACAAGATGTGCCATGAGGTTAGAGTCTATAACTTTCCAGATGGTGAGTTACAGTATTATTCATCTAGTTATCTCTCAGATGTATCTGTGGAGGAGCTAAACACCATTGTGAGTTTCACGAGCAAGAAACACATTGCAAGTGGCAGGAAACTGAGCACAGAGTTGGAGTGATTTCTCTTAATTGCTTCTGGAAGTGTCTCCTCTTATACTAGAGGTGAAAGCAGAAGTTAAAAAAAAAAGAAGAGCATTTGATTTTAACATCTTTGGGTGTTGCCAAAGTCATTTAAAAGTCTTAGTTCATACTTACTAATTTTGCCAGAAGTGACCTATGTGAGTACATTCGGTGGTGAGGATGGGGGTAGGAGAAGTGACTGTGATGTGGGAGTTTGCAATTGCATCAAAGGAATTTAATGAGCTCAGATATGACAAGAGCAGAGGGCAAAAAGATTATGGTCATCTAAGCCCACAGGTGAAAAAGACGTCCTTGTGGGTTCCAGGCCGACATGACTTATAGTGTGGGTTTAGTACACTGGGGGCTGTGAGGTGCCCTTAGTCACTTCTAAATTCAAGTTCCAATTTCTTCTTTGTCTTTCATCATTGAAAAAAAACCCAACCACTCAGAGTGGTTGTTTATTCATTCAAGAAATATTCTAGAAGTTGCCTGAGCATGTTTCAGGTGCTGGAAATGCTTCAAAGAACACACTAAGTCCCTGCCCCTCATGGAGTTTGCATTCTTTGGAGGAAAGGATACTGAACAAATAATATGAAATATTAATGTAACATCAGTCAGTGTGTTAGTTTCCTGCTGTTAACATAATAAGTCACCACAAACAGAATGACTTAAGACAACACAAATGTATTATCCTGCAGTTCTGGAGGTCAACACGTGTCACATGGGGTTGAAATCAAGGTGTTTGCAGAGCGATGTTCCTTCTGGAGCCTCTCGGTGAGGACCCATTTCTTGCCTTTTTCAGCTTATAGAAGCAGCCCATGTTCCTCAGCTCATCCCTTCCTTGCATCACTTGGACCTCTGCTTTTATCCTCACGTCTCCTCCTCTGGCTCTGACCCTGCTGCCTTGCTCTTAGAAAGACCCTTGTGCTTACATCAGGATCATGTGGCTAATCCAGGATAATCTCCCTTCCCCAAGATCCTTAACTTAATCACCTGTGCAAAGCCCCTTTTGCTAGGTTAGGTAACATATTCACAGGCTCCGGGGTTTAGGATGTGGACATCTTTGGGGGATGTTATTCAGCCTACTAGAAGTAGGGTTTTTTTTTTTTTAATTATACCTTAAATTCTGGGATACATGTGCAGAATGTGCAGGTTTGTTACATAGATAAACACGTGTCATGGTGGCTTGCTGCACCCGTCAGCCTGTCTTTACATCAGTTGTTTCCCCTAAATTCTCCCTCCCCTAGCCCTCCACTCCCTGACAGGCCCTGGTGTGTGATGTTCCCCTCCTATGTGTTCTCATTGTTCAACTCCCGCTTATGAGTGAGAACATGCGGTGTTTGGATTTCTGTTCCTGTGTTAGTTGCTTTACCAGAGGTAGTTTTAAGGGTTATGAAGAAAAAGAAAGCAAGGTGAAGAAAGAGAGAATGAGGTGGGGAGGAGAAGACCCTCTGTGGTTGTGGTGAGGTTTGTGTTGAAACATAATGGAATGTCTTCCAGGTGGAGGGACCAATGGAGGCAAAGGCATGGAGGCTAAGCTTGGGCTGTTTGAAGGACAGCAAGAAGGGCTAGGGTAGAGTGAGTGAGGAGAACGGTGGTGGACGATGGGGTTGACAGGTAGACTGAACCTGGAGTGGGGCTTTGCTGTTCCTGATAAAGGCTGTTGACTTGGTCCCAAGCGTGATGTGAAAGTGATGGTCAAGGAAACGACGTGATCTGGATCAGTGATGGAGAAGGCCACTCTGGCTGTTGTGTGAACAGACCAGGGAGAGGAGCTGAGAAGCTCCTGGAGTTGTCCAGTGGAAGGATGAAGGGCCACAGTGTGGGTGGAGGTGATGAAAAATGGTCGGATTTAAGATGCATTTTGATGTTGGAGCCTTGAATTGCACAGGAACCACTGTGAGATTGGAGGTGAAGTGTGAGGGAAAGACGTGTTAGGGATGACACAGTTTTAGCCTGAAATTCTGGGTGAATCGGGTGCCATTTGCTACAAAGGAAAGCACTGAGGGAGGCGCATATACTTTTAAAAATGGGAGTGAGAAAGAGAAATTGAGAATTTGATCTGGTTTGCACATACTAACTTTGAGATGCCTGAAAAGATGTTCAAAGGGCTATGTTGATGAGAAGTTAGATAATCCAAGTCTGGGATTCAGAGGAAATGCCAGAGCAGAAGATAAAAATCTGGGGTGAGTATATGGGTGGTATTTAAAGCCACAGGGCTGGATGAGGTCATCAGGAGAGTAAGGATAGAAGTTGGAGAGAAGACCCAGGGCAGAGCCCAAGGACCCTTCTATATCAAAAGGTCAGGAAGATCTGGTAGCAAAAAAAAATTGACAAGAAAGTCCGAAGAGTTTATAGAGAAACCAGGACAGGGTGAGGTCCTAGATGTCTAGTGATGAAAGCGTTCCAAGAAGGTGGGGTGTGATCAACTGTGCCATGTGCTAGCAGCACAAGTAAGCATTATGGGGGCAAAGCAGTGGCGACCCATTGGGTTGGTGACACGAGTTGGTTGGGGACCTTAGGAGGAGATCTTTCAGTAGAGTGGAGGATTGGAAGCCTTGCTGAAGACGATGGCAAAGACAATGAGTGGGGGAGGGATTGCAGGTGGCAAGAAGACACAATGTTTTCAAGGAAGTTTGCACTAAGGGAGGCAGAGGAAAGAGTATGGTAGCTGGAGGGAGATGTGGGTGTGAAGGCGGTGGGAGATATTACCATGAGTCTCTATAGGCTTAAGGAATGAGCCGTCAAAGAAGGAAAGGCTGTTCACATAGGAGAGAAAGGGGAGAAATATATCAGCAAAGTCTCTAAGTAGGAGAGAAGCAGCAGGGGTCCCCCAACATGGAGGGTGTCATTGGCTTTAGTCTAAGGATCAGTGGGAATTTGAAATTTGTGGCCTGAAAAAGTTAAAGTGAGACTAGTCATCAGTGTGTGTGTCTTCTGTAGCCACAATGTGAGCTGCTAGGGGTTTTAGGAAGGGACTTTATTTAGGGCTGGGGTTTTGCCAGCAGACTGTGACAGGGTCGGGGTGGGCAAGAAGTTGCTGAGGGTGTCTGCAGGGAGCCCAGTATGAATGCGGCTCCAGGCTGTGCAGACCCAGTGAGTCTCTATTCTTCTAGCCTTCCTCTGGCCTTGTTTCCCACTCCCCAAACCCAAATGCGGCAGTGTTTCTCGTGATGGCAGAAACACCTGATGCTCGTTAAAAAGGCACATTCCTGAGCCCTATCCCCAGCTTACTGAACCCAGATCTTTGGGGACAGACCTAGTGTCTCTATTTGAAACTTTGAAGCCAGGGCCCCAGTGGTCTTAGCCTCCCTGGGGTTGAGAGCCAACGCTTTGGGAGTGCCAACTTGCTTTTATAAGAAATCTTTGCTTAATTTTCTGTTGTAGGTGATATTTGCAACTTGGTTTAGATAAACTGCCAGAAATTTAGATTCTTCCATCATTCTTCTTTCTCATCAGCACTGCAACTTTCCCCTTTAAAAAAAAAATTGTACCTCCCTTCCATCCTGACATGCTACCACTAGGCACTGCCTTTCCAGTGGAAATTCTTGAAAGATGCTAATATTTGGTATCTGAAGGTTCCCGGGGTGTGGTGTGTTTGGCTAAGAAAGCAGAGCTTTGTGGACTTACGAATAAACTCAAAGGACATATTCTTCTCTCCTTGAAGTTTATTTCCCAACAGGAAAGCCATCTGTTTTTCCACCACCACCTCCCTCAGCTCCACAATATATAAAAGCTTGTCTGTCCCTTTCTTTTGGCCATGATCATATTCCATTTGGTCTCACAGAGGTATCCATTACACTCAGAAAGTTACTTCATATGAGATGTAAATGTTTAAAATGAAGGCTAGCAGGACACATGTTCAAATGAACTTGTTCCTTGTCAATGGGTCATGCCAGTTCCTATGAGAATTACGATCTCTGCTCCACAGATGCCCCAGCTACCCTGTTCTGCTTCCAGTTTCGTTTTCTGACCAGGCTTTTCCTGCCCCAGGGCCTGTGCATGTGCCATACGTTCTATCTGCAAAGCTCTTCCTTCCACCCCTATTTCACATGGTGGATCCCTTTCTTTCTTCAGGTCTCTGTTTACGTATTACCTCCTCAGAGACGCTTCTCCGACTACCACAGCGACTGCAGGTCTTCCATCACTACCACCTCCTCCATTTCTTATCTCAGCACCACATGTGTTTCCTTTATTGTTCTTGTTACTGTTCGTAATTGTTTGTTTAATTAATAGTCACCTATATTGTACAATATTTTGTAATTAATAAGAGGGCAGCATATAATCTGCTTTGTCCCTTATTTTGTTCTCAGTGCCTGGCACCTTATAGGTCCTCAATCTGTTGATTGAATAATTTAGATATGTCTAACATGGGGAGTGGTGTGATTAAAACGCACTCTGGTTTGTATTCCTTCTCTTCCAATTAGGATTAGGTTCTGCAGCAGGTGACCCAAAACTAAGAATAGAGGCTTGAACAAGATAGGACTTTATTTCTTTTTCTAATAGGGGGTGGTCCCATGGCAATCAAGGGTTCAGATTTCTGGCAGCTTTTAGCTCTATTTAGCCAAGAGTGTGGCCATTGTACTCAGTGTTCAAGATGGCAGCTAGTGCTCCAGCCATCACATCCATATTCTAGGCAGAAGTTTAGAGGAAGAGGTTAAACATGATGGAAAAAAGAGCCAATGCCAGCTGCCTTTTCAGAAAGTTTTTCAGAAGCTGCTACCACAACGCTTTTGCTTTTATCTCATTGTCCAGTACTCAGTTGCATAGCCATATCTACCTGCAAGGGAGCCTGGGAAATGCTGTCCTTTTGGGGAGGCACATATGTACTCTAAATAAAACCAGAGGTTTTGTTAATAAAGATGATGGGGAATATAGATGCTTGGGTAGGCAATTGTCAATCTCTGTGACATGTTTCCTGCTCAAAAACCTTCTATGGTTCCTCAGTATTTATGTCAGGGGTTATTAATACACAAATAATGAAGTTATTTGTGTATTTGAAACACTTTGGAAACTTTTTCAAAGGCATATGCTTGGACTTCAACGCCTGAAATTGGGTAGATCTGGGGAGGGGTTTGCTGTTAGTGGCTTCAGGGACCAACCATAGGTTTCACTGCCACTGCAAGCCTGAGCTCTGAACCAATTGAGGAAACCACTTGAGGCAAGAGAGGAACAAATGTTCACCTTCATTCTTGATTAGGCTGGTTGGAGAATGCAGCTTTTAGGTGTACTGGCTAATCAGGCTTTTAAATAATTCCACCCCTGAATTAGACAGACTTACCTGGTTGCAGAGTGAAGCCACCATGTGCTTTGCTGTGGGGAGGGCCTTTGCCTTTGATGCCATGGCAGGGTCAGCTCAGAGCACAAATTCTCCGCAGTAGGCAGGTCCTCCGGGGCTGAGCCACCCATGCTCTTTCCTCCTCCCAAACCCATCGGTCAGATGAGTTGTACCTATTTCCCATTCCCCCTCTGAGGTGAGGCATGTGTAAGGAGTGGGGCAAGCGGCTAGGAGGGTTATCCTGGGAAAGAATCAAGGAACAATGTGAAAATCTCTAACCTGCATCATAAAGCCCAAGTTACTTTGCAAAGCATCTGAGCACCTTCTTGACCTGCCTGGGATCTGTAGTTCTGCTTTATGTCTTTCTTCTTCATAGTCTCTCTGTGCCATCTTCCTTCCTCAGTGCCTTTGCTTTTACTGTCTTCCTGCCTGGAGGACGCTGCCTTTTAAACTATGCACGTTAGGCCCCAACTCCCTTTCAGAGTCCAGAGCACATGTCTTATTCTCCATCAATCCCATTATACCGAACCATCTCTCTTTGCTCCTGTTCCCATGGCACCCATGCCACTCACGCTATCTTCTCATTCTTTACATATGCCTCCACGCAGACAGACATGACATGTTGCTTAGCAGGGAAAACAGCAGGAGGGAGGCTTGCATGAAAGGAGGTAGGTCAGTTGGAAGGCAGGGAATGGAGGGAGGGAGAAACGTGAGGCTGCAAAGTGACTGCCCCCACCAGACTAGACCTGTGCTCTCTGCTCACCACATCCTGCCACACACCCTGACTACATCACCTGCCTGGCCCTTGTAGGTGTTGGTCTTGGGATTGGTGTTCTACAGCCTCCCCTGGAGGTGGCTGAGGCCACTTTGCCTGCTCCAGAGACTGAGAAATGCCCTTGTATGGATCAGCCCATTGTCTTGCAAACAACGCCCTTAGTCTTCCTGTAACCTGCACTCAGTGACCCCTGTCCTGTCTCTTGGGGGTTGCACAGATTATTCTGACTGCCTCTTGCATGTGACAGTCCCTTTGACATTTAAAGTTCGACATGTCACCGTTATTTCAATCTCCTCTCAAAAGCCAGCATATCATAACTACCGGTTGTTTTTCTAAGTGATGTTAATAAATGATGTTTTGACTGATTGTTAAATGCCAGCTATGAGCTTTTAGCAAGTGAAGCAGGCCCCGGGCAGCAGAGGTAAATCAGATGTTAGAATTTTATGGGCATTTTAGAAATCTTTAGGCTAGGGATAATAGACATGTGCTCATTTTGATAAGTGGAGAGTGGCTGCTTAGAGCACAGTGTTGGTTCTCAGCCCACATCTGGGTTCACTGGGAAAGGCGCTGGCAAGGATGAGGGATGCTGCCAGGAAGAGGAAGGAAAGGGCGGCGGAGGGAGGTCAGTCATTCGCCATCCTTGATTTTACCTAATTTCAAGGGCTCAGAGAGGTAGAAAAAGTCTCAACTGGAGTAAGGAACAGGATGGGATTTAGAATTCCTGATTTGTGTTCTTCAGTTTTCTTCCTTCTGACCAAACTGCCTCATTGCTGTTGGTGTCTTTCAGGGAAATTCAGATTATCAAGACTTTGGATTGCTGCTGTTGTCTCATTTTCTTACCTCCTAGCTGTTTCAACTACCTCCTCCAGAGCCGATTTTTATGCTAATCTGCCTGTGCATCTCCTTCTTTAGTTAAATAAAAAATTATCATCCTGCTTCTTCTACTGCCATTCTTTTTGGAAGGCACAATAATCAGTCTTTAATGAGCCTGTGACTCTGAACCGAGGTATAATAATTTCAGTGACTCTGCAGCTTCCATGGATGGAAATATATTTATTTTAGAAACTGATGACCTGTGGGAAAAGGCTATTATTCTAAATACCATGATGAGGTCATGGGAGTTGGTGGAGGGCTTGGGGAGAGGGGAAGAGAGGGAAGAGAACCAGTGAAACTAGAATTGCTTATGAATGAAAATAGACTGCTTTCTATTCTGAGCAAGAGATCCTAGTTTTGTGATTTTTTTAAAGGGATATTGAAGTAAAATGTGCAGAGATGGGGGAAGTTTCTTGAGCTTGGCTCAACCCTTTGTCTAGAGTTCCATTAGGTGACATGAAAGATGGTTGGTGAGGTCAGCCTTAGGTCCTAGGGTGAAAGACTAGAGGGTGCTAGGAGCAGGAAGTGGGATGGTTGGTGAACATGCTTCGCATTGCGTTTTAGACTTGTTCCTATATTAAAATTTTACATAAAATACTATACTTTTTAATTATGTAAAAGGTAGAAACAAAAACAAAAAAAATGCATAATTATCCAGAATCCCATCCCAGTCATTACACTAAGCAGATACAGTATGTGTACACACACACACATATGTATATATATATTATACATACACATATATGTGTACATGTATACACATGCATTTTGTAAGATGGGAATCGTCTCAGGCATACTCTTCTTCTTTAATTTTTCAATGTATAGTATATTGTGATCATCTTTCATGGTCAAGAAACACAGACCTGTGATGTTGTATTGGACTTTCATTGATTGTTCTCTGAAAAACGAATCCTATTTTGTCATTTCTTAACAGAACACAGAATTTCCAAGCCAGGTGGTTTGTGTGAGTCATTCTACCCTAGCTCCAGGGTGCACTTTGATTAGCTTTGCCAATCAGCTTATCTTATTACCTAAACCTTGGCAATTGGTTCAGGATGGACATTTGACCCATGTTGGCCAGGTTGGTCTCGAACTCCTGACCTTGTGATCCACCCACCTCGGGCTCCCAAAGTGCTGGAATTACAGGCGTGAGCCACCATGCCTGGCCAATATTTTCATGTGTACCAATTTGGTTTTTAAGTAATCTTATGAGTTAAGTAAGTATCTGGCAAGTGCAGAACTAATGGCCAGAGAGACCGATGGGCCTACCCAAGGTCCCCATCTGTCCCGCGTCATACAGCCAGTTAGTGGCAGAATGAAGTTTTCTGATTTTTGAGCAGAATGTTTTTTAATCGAGCAAAGAGATTACGTAGTCCTGTGAATAGAATTATTCTGAAGGATGAGACCACATTATTAGGTTAACAGTAAGGATATAAAAGAGATTTGCCATGTGAATCAGCTGCAATCTAAGATGTAAGACATGAAAAGGTTCAGAGATTAGGCCAGCAGTTCTCAAAGTGTAGACTGGGGAGGTCTTTTTAGGTTTGTAAGGTCAAAACTCTTTTCATTATAATGTTAAAATGATATTTTCCGTTTCATTCTCAATCTCCACAAGTGTACGGTGGAGTGTTCCAGAGGTTACATGATATGTGACACACAACAGACTAAATGCAGAAGGAAATATGAGAACCCAGTTGTCTTCTAAAAAGCCAGACACTAAAGGGAAGTGCAGAAATTTCAAACAATGCCTCTGTCTCACTATAGACAGATACCGCTGAAACAAAATCTGTTTGAATCTTTAATATCTTTAAGCTGTTTTGAGACCAGAAAGTTTGAGAAGGACTGGATTAAAAAATAAATATGATTTTCAATGAAATTTCTTTCAGAAGACTCATACAAGAAAGTCTAGTTTCCTGTTGGCTTCTAACACCTGGACTCAAGGCACAAAATACAATGTGACTTGGAAACTAGGCAATTGAGAGGTAATAGAATCAATATGGTTTAAACCAATTTGTACCACTTTGGTCAACAGTTCACTTTGGGATCTAATAAATTTCTTGTCTATGTTAATGAAATTGGCCAAAAACTGGCCAATAAACAGAACTGTCTGTCAATTGCTTTGTAGTTTGTAGACATGCAAAGCCACTAGAGTTCTGTGTAGTAAGAGGTCTCTTGCTCACTGACAGAGCACACATCTGTCAGGTTTTCTGGGTGCAAGCAACGGAAGCTGACTCTGGCTGATTGGACAGAGAAGGAGTTTATCGAAAGGATATTGAGAGATCTCAGAATTGTCAGGAGAGATGGAGAGGAAGGCCTGAAGGTAAACTTAAGGAGCAATGAAAATGCTGCTCCATATAACTAGGCTGATGGAGAGCCCATTGCCCCTGCTGTTGTCCCACTAAGCTTCTAGGGCTTAGAAACCACCACTGTTGCTGTGCCAAGATCTCGGCCTTGCAAACATTGTCACCCCAAAAGTCAGACCTCTTGCTGCCATCCTTGCCAGCACAGTGGATCCCTGGAAAGTCTCTTTACTTGAGTTGCTCTCTTAATCAAGGTCTTATAGGAGTGCGTCTGATTGTCCAAACCTTGGACACACTTTCATCCAGTCTGCAAAGAAGGCTCAGATTTGATTGAAGTCTTCTGGGTTTTGCCTTGGAGTAGTGGGATGCGCAGGGCTAAAACTATTCCAAATATAGCAAAGGCATTTAACAGGAGCTGAGAGGTCAGAAAATAGGACTGATGTCTGCTGCATATCGTGTATGAAGTCACAGAGTTACAGTTATGCAGAACGTTTCAGAGTCAGGCAGATTTGGGAATCAGTTTCAGAGCTAGGGTTCTGGCTCTGTTGCTGCTAGCAGCTGTGAGATCTGAAGCAAGTCAGACTCTCAAAGCCTCAATGATATCACCTGCCTCCTTGGGTAGATGTGAGGATTAAGCCAATTTCCTGGAGGCAATAACATGTAATATAATATTATGTATATGTAGTAGGAACCCACTTAATGGTAGCCATGAATATTATCAATTTTCGGACTCTGCCATAGACAGTTGCTTTCTAAAGGGGTAAGAAAGAATCGGGCACAAGGAGTCCAAGGGGCTTGCCTATAATTTAAGCAACAACTCATGTCAGGATATGCTTCTGAACTTACTGATTCTGGGTTCAGCTCCTATCCCAGTTCCTGAGCCTCATTACCTTCTCATGCAATCAAAAGGTGGCAGAAGTGACTGGGCACAGTGGCTCACACCTGGAATCCCAGCACTTCGGGAGGCTAAGGCGGGTGGATCACTTGAGGCCAGAATTTCAAGACCCACCTAGCCAGTGTGGAGAAACCCCATCTCTACCAAAAATACAAAAATTAGCCAGGTGTGGAGGTGTGTGCCTGTAATCCCAGCTACTGGGGAGGCTGAGGCCTGAGAATCACTTGAGCCTGGGAGGTGGAGGTTGCAGTGAGCTGAGATTGAGCCACTGCACTCCAGTCTGGGCAACAGAGTGAGACCCTGTCTCAAAAAAAAAAAAAAAAAAAAGAAAAAGAAAAAGAAAAAAATGGCAGAAGTAATAGAGTAATAAAGAAATGATACATGTCAGCTGGTTATTTTAGGGTAGGAAGATTTAAGGTGAGTTTTACTTATTTTCCTGATTCTTTTCTGTGTTGTTTAAAAATGTTACTGAGTACATAATATTAAAAATAATGTTAAACATTAAAAATTAGCAGTAAAGGTGTTTTTATCTCAGGAAAAACCATCTGTCTCAATTTGGGTTTTCTCAAAGCTGAGCCTGAGACAGAGATTTGGGAGCAGGTAAAAGGTGATCTAAGTCTAAATCCTGTTCTCTAATGTGTATTAAAGGGATTACTACATGAGCGTTTTCCAAGTGTAGATCAGTGATCAAGAGGTTGCTACTAGGGATTACCCAAATAACAGGGTCCATAGTGAAACGCGTTTGGGAGATGCTGGGACAAACAAAGGCATCTTTACTATGAGACTTCTCAGGGCCTTCCCTCTGCTAATGCACATAGAGAGTCTCAGAGAGGGACTCACACAACCAGCCCTCCTTTTCATCCCAGGGGACTTTGTAGGATTAATATTCTGGTGAGCACACTTTGGGAAATGTTGGATGATCTCAGAGGCCACTTGAGGCTATAAATTTGGTGATTTCTATGATCTCATTTAATCTTTTCCCAGAGTAAGCAAGAGGAGAAACTGTGGTCAAAATCACTCATCAAAACCAAGTAGCCAGTTGTTGGTAGAACTGGGGCTCAAACTCAAATCTTTTGAGCCCCCGTTTTCCCCCACTAAACACAGTTTGAAGAAGGCAGGTGTTATGAGTTGAATTGTGTCTCCCCAAAAATATATGTTGATATCCTAATCTCCAGTACTTCAAAATGCGACCTTATTTAGAAATAGGACCTTTACAGAGGTAATCAAGTTAAAATGAGATTGCTAGGGTGGGACCTAATCCAAAATAGCTGGTTTCCTTATAAGAAGAAGAAAGGCAGGTACAGGGCTCATGCCTGTAATCCCAACACTTTGGGAGGCTGAGGCAGGTGGATCACTTGAGCTGAGGAGTTTGAGACCAGCCTGGGCAACATGGTGGAACCCCTTCTCTATGAAAAATACAAAAAATTAGCGAGGTGTGGTGGTGTGCACCTGTGATTCCAGTTACTCGGGAGGTTGAGGTGGAAGGATCATTTGAGCCTGGGAGGCAGAGGTTGCAGTGAGCTGAGATTGCACCATTGCACTTCAACCTGGGTGGCAGAGTGAGACCCTGTCTCAAAAAAAAAAAAAGAATTAGGAGTGAATTTGGATACAGAGGTAGACGTGCACAGAGGTAAAGTAGGGAGAACGCCAAGCGGAAACAGTGGCAGAGCCTGGAGTGATTCTGTCACACGGCGCCTGGTGCCACCAGAAGCTGGAAGAGGCAAGGAGGGATCTCTTACCTACAGGTTTCTGAAGGAGCATGGCCCCACCAACGCTTTGGTCTTGGACTTCCAGCCTCCGGAACTGTGAGACAACACATTTCTGTTCTAAGCCACCAGTCTATGGTACTTCGTTATGGCAGCCCTAGGACACTGATTCAGCAAGTATGACATGAACTTACATGCTCCTTTTAAGCCAGGCCCAAGTCTGAAGTCTGAGCAGAGCAGTTCATAGTCTGCCTGTTGGGAAAGCCACCAGCCTCCACCCTGGGGAGACAGTGCTTCTGTTACACAGCAGGAACAAGGAGAGTGTCCACCCTTTAGACCTGGTCTTCCTGTTCTTCACTCCTCTGCCTTGGAGGTTCTTAAGCCTTTTAAAAACAAGCAGAACCCCTAATGTCCACTACTCCTTGTGTCTGGGCAGGGCTGTTTCTTTGTGCTGGGCTGCCGGGTCTTGGAATGTGACCTCTCTCTGTGGAAAGAGCCAAAAGCAAGCACTGCCAGCAGAGTTGGCAGGTACCGAGCTATCCAGGGTGCAGTCACCTGCTGCTTGAATCTATTTGCAGAAACCTCCTGAGTGCTTACTGCCTACAGGAAGGGCTTGAGCCGCTCGACCACGTGAGTCACTTCTGCATTGTCCTAAGAAGACTTTACAGTTATGTGCCCATCCCAGGTTCCTGGGGCCTCAGGGACACACCAATTGACTTAATGTCTGGACTGACTCTATAAGGAAGGAGAAAGGGAAAGAAAAGAAGGAGAAAGAAAAGGAAAGGAAAGGAGTGGGATGGAAGGAGGGAAAGAAAGAAAAGAAAAGAAAAGAGAAAAGAAACCACTCTTCTTCTTTCTGGAATAATTAGTATGGGTCTCCATCCCAAGACAGACTTTTTGATCCTATGGTAAAAAAGATTTCCTGAGCTAATTCATTTCATTTATTTGTAAGTATCTTGTTTTCATCATGCCATATCCTGCAGGAAATGAAAACAGCCAGCAGCTCCAGCATAAAGAGACTGAGAGGTCCCAGCACAACACCTCAGGACAAAGGCAGAGCATTGCAGATTAAATGCCACCATCTCTGCAGTCACTTGCTCTCACTTTTCTCTCCCTGTCAAAGCTAATATTGAGTGTAGTCTCCCTGCAAGTTGAGCATTCTGCCATCAAAAAGCTCAGTGATGAAGCTTTCCTCATTTTTAAAATCAAGACTTGTCTCCTGTCTTTAATACTGGATGAGTAATACCTAGATTATTTTTAAGGTACAAAATTAATCTGATGCTCTGATTCCCTGTTACTGTGCAACAAATTACCTTAAAAGGCAGTGGCTTAAAATAGCCATTTTATTTTGCTCACAATGTTGTCAGGAATTGTTTTTTAAACATGACAAGATGACAAAGTATGGCCAAGTCAGCAAACATGTGTTGAGGACCCACCACGTCTCCACTATACCCATCTTTCCCACAAGCACACACACAGTCGGGTAGAATTTCTGGTTACATCTGGAGAACTGCAAGTCCTGGGTATGGCTGGAGTCTAGGTTCATGTAGAACCCAACAAGGGACAGTCTGCTGAAGTAGACTGAGGCCAGATCCTCAAGGCCCTTGAATGCCAGGGTAAGGAATTTCAACTTCATCCCATAGGGTATGGGCAATAGGGAGCAATGGAAGATTTCAGCAGGGAAGAGTCACTGTCAGATCTATGCTGGGGGATAGGCAGGGAATAGATGCTTGTATGTGAAAAGAGTGAAGAGTCTGGAACTTTGCCCTCTTATTCAATACCTGAGGGGCTCCACAGTTAATATTCACCTTCAGCAGAGCTGCATTTTACCCTAGCCGTGTTTCTTTGCCGTTGGGTGCAGCTCAGCATGAAGAGTGCACGAGGGAGAGCCGGCACCTCCTTGTGGGAACAAGAACAAGTACTGCCCAGGTTGCTACATTGCTCAAGACGCATTCTTACCCTGAAAGGGTCACAGTCCTTTGCCTCTACAGGGAGTGGGGAATGAGGCTGCCTTGGTGTGGCTCAGAAAACATATTGAGGCTTGGCAGCACCTGAGAACATTCTGAAAACTTCTGCCAGGTTTTATTTGTTTTGTTCACAGGCCCTTAAAGTTAGCTACAGAAATCACCTCTGAGGGCTTGGTTCCCGATGGCTCTCCAGTTCCCAACAGCTGTGGAGGGCCTCTCCTGGCCCATTTCCCTGACCAACCACTCCCTGCCGCTGTCAGGCCCCTCCTATCACAGAGGAGGCCATGGCCACCGGTCAGCTCCAGGCCAAGGCACGGGGTAATTAGAGGCTGCTAAGCACCACCACGATCATAATACTGGTGAGTTAGGGGATGAGTCGCAGATACCAGACACCAAGCTAAATACATGTATCTTCTCATCTAATGGTCAGAACAACCCACAAAGAAGGCATAACTATTTTCTTTGTTTATCAGATAAACTGAGGCACACAGAGCCACTCGCACAGTTGCACAGCTAGTATTTGGCAGAACCTGGATGCAGACCTGGCTCTGATTCCAAAGCTGAGGCCTCTTGACCCTCCAGTCTCCTGTTTCTCAGCGCTTCCCTTGAGGAGCTGCCTCTTCTACCGCCCCCTCAGGTACCCAGCCCCCTGCACCTAGATTTTATCATGTAAGCATCCAGTTCTTCCCATATGCAGCTTCTTTTTGAGGGGAGTCTCAGTTCTGTCATTAGCTATATTAATTAATAGAATTAATTAATTAATTCTATTACCTATTAATTAATTAATTCTATTACCCCGGGAAAGTCCCTTCATTCACCGGGGCCTCAGTTTCTGCATCAGTAAAATGGGGATGCCATTCTGCCTTATAGAGTCAGTCCAGACATTAAGTCAATTGGTGTGTCCCTGAGGCCCCAGGAACCTGGGATGGACACATAACTGTAAAGTCTGCTTAGGACAATGCAGAAGTGACTCACGTAATTCATAGCTCTGACAGACTTTTTTTAAAAAATGAAGACAGTTTGTTTACTGAGATACGCTATGTATACACGTTTGAGCCCCAAGTTCTCTACCAAGTTCAGTTTGTGTCTGGGATCCGGGCGTGGTCAAGGGCAGTAACATGGTGCTGCTTTTGCTCTGCTGCTTTTGCTTTTTGCTCTGATTTTCCCACAAGCTGTTGCCTCTCTGGATATAAAAGTTTCTTGTCTAAAGCCAGGAGTAGTGGCGGGTACCTGTGGTCCCAGCTAACCGAGAGGCTGAGGTGGGAGGATCATTTGAGCCCAGGAGTTCAAGGCTGCAGTGAGCCATGATGTTCTGATAGACTTTTATCTAACTCTGCCATACATTTGGATTTTATGGGCTTTGTGTGCCCCTCCATGCCCTACTGTAATCTTTTTGAGATAAGGACTGGACTTTTTACTTGTGGTTATATTTCATGGTTCCCCACCGCCCCCTCACCAACCCTGCCATCCAGGCTGCATAGAATGCAGGGAGCTTTATTCTCTTCGAGCATCGTCAGGGTAGAGATGCAGGCTTTGGCGAAGTAGATTTCACACCTAGTGATTCTCAAACAGACGAGCGATTATTAAGGCAAGAGACGGTTGAGTCAGGCTATTGTTTGAGCTCCTCTAAGTGTATATATTTCGTTCTCCTCCTCAGCAGAACCAAAGAAATTATGAAAGGATATGGAGAGAGCTGCAAACGTTGAAGAATTCCATGCTATCAATGAAATGTAGGTTCTGATCTTCACTCAATTGCTCTTCTAAGCTAGGCCTGAACAATGTTCTGAGACTCTCTTTTACTAGAATAATTCCACCTAAGAACAGTAAGCATTAAATTCAAGAGTTAGAGCTAGAAGGGAAATAATCCAGCCTGACTCTCCTTAAGAAGAGAAGAGGAATCTGAGGCTTCAAAGGAGTCATATTCAACATCAAACAGAGATCAGGGGTGAATGTGGGACATCCACGAGAGGAATCTGAGGCTTCAAAGGAGTCATATTCAACATCAAACAGAGATCAGGGGTGAATGTGGGATGCCCACAGAGACCTCCTGACCCTTCGCCAGTGCTCCTACCATACAGGGTTAGTTCCTTTGTGCTAGCTGCACTCCTGATATTGTCATACAACACTTTTCTACCTGTAAACTTCAAGTTTCAGTTCTTCATGCATCCTCACTGATGAAATGGGGACCCGCCTCCATGGCCTGATTTTAAGGACATCAGAAAAGATCCCCAACTGCTGTCCACCCCAGTCTTCTATCCTGGCCTGTCACTGGTTCCTGAAATTGCACCATTAGAGACAAGACATTTTACGTTTTTCTTTAGACTAAAGGTTGCAACCCCAATAGCTTATAAGGACCAAGCAGGTAATATAAATGGTGAATTTGCACAGGTGGAATTGTGGGGTCTGAGGGGCACAGGCCATGTCTCCAGGGCCTAAAGGGGCAGCTGCCACTCCACCCCAGCCCAGAGGGGCCGTGTCTTCTGTGTTTTCAAGAGTAGCCAGAAATGTGTGTGTGTGTGTCTTTTTAAATTTTGGTTTTCTGAATTTTAAATATTGGCAACATATTTTCAAAAATTAAAGTACCATCTCGCCAAAAACCAGACCAAAACCTCTATAAGCTGGATTTGATCTTTCACATATGTGTGTAAAGCCATGTATAGATTCTTTCCAATAGGACTTTGGGACATGAGGTGAGAGACATCAAAGAAATGAAGTATTTCCCCAGGGATCTGCATGGAAACCTGGGTTTGAGTGGCATGCACAGAGCCCTATGCAGGGTGAGGAGAGTGAGATGCCAAGGGTGCAAAATATAAGAAGGTGCTTGCTTTCAGGATGGACCTTGACCTTGCATGACCCAGAGGATGAACAGCTCCTTAAATTTTGTGTCCAGCGTGGTGGCTCATTCCTGTAATCTTAGTGCTTTGGGAGGCCAAGGCAGGCACATCACTTTTGCTCAGGAGTTCGAGACCAGTCTGGGCAACATAGTGAGACCCTGGTCTCTACTAAAAATGCAAACAACAACAACAAAAATTAGCTGGTCATGTGGCACTGCCTGTAATCCCAACTACTTGGGAGGCTGAAGCAGGAGAATCACTTGAACCTGGGAGGTGGAGGTTGCGTGAGCTGGGATTGAGCCACTACACTCCAGCCTGGGTGACAAAAGGGATACTCTGTCAAAAAAAAAAAGAAAAAAGAGAGAAAGAAAGGAAGAAAAAGAAAGAAATAAGAAAAAGAAAGAAAGAAGGAAAGAAGAAAGAAAGGAAGGAAGGAAGAAAAAGAAAGAAAGAGGGCCGGGCACGGTGGCTCACGCCTGTAATCCCAGCACTTTGGGAGGCCAAGGCGAGTGGATCACGAGGTCAAGAGATCGAGACCATCCTGGTCAACATGGTGAAACCCCGTTTCTACTAAAAATACAAAAAATTAGCTGGGCATGGTGGCGTGTGCCTGTAATCCCAGCTATTCAGGAGGCTGAGGCAGGAGAATTGCCTGAACCCAGGAGGCGGAGGTTGCAGTGAGCCAAGATCGTGCCATTGCACTCCAGCCTGGGTAACAAGAGCGAAACTCCATCTCAAAAAAAAAAAAAGAAAGAAAGAAAGAAAAAAGAAAGAGAGAAAGAAATGAAGGAAGGAAGAAAGAAAGAAAGAAAAGAAAGAAAGAAAAAGAAAGAAAGAAAAAATTGTGCTTCACTGACTTCACCCTACTCCCAGCCCTGATTGTGGAGGGTGAGAAGTGGAGGGGGGCCCAGGTGAGTTGGGAGAATCATACCTATAGGTCAGTTTGAGTGCAGTATAAAGTAGTGTGAAGATGAAGTGCTGTGAAGGCCAGTTTTGCAGGGTGCATGCTTCTGCTGTGACTTTCCTGCCGCGGAGGAAGCTGGGCACAGTGTGTCCCGTGCTTACAGCCTCACTGTTTGCTTCCCTGATATTTCCACACCCTCTGGAAGACTTGACTCAGTCCTGCCCCAAGTGACCTCAGTGGAAAGTGTGAGAAAGCAAGGAGCAGCAGTTGTTTTTATCCCCAAACCAAGCAAGGAAAACAGTTGTTGACATAATGCCTGACTATCTGCTCTCCGCTCTCCTGACTGTCCAGGGGCCTGGCGCTACCGGAGACCATTCCTGGTGTGCGGGGAAGGGGAGTCAGCTGACCCAGAGGCCCCAGGAGTGCAGCACCAGCCTCTGCCTCCTGTGAACCACCCCCATCCCTAGGAGGAGGGCAGGCTTGTAACCCTGGCAGCGCTGTCCTGGTTAATTCTGAGGATGGGAGGCTGGGCCTTTGAGGAGCACTGGCCTCCCTGCCTCTGGAGTGGAGCTTGGCAGGAAGCTGGAGGGGCAAGATTCTGAGCAGTTCCTCCTGCTGCCTCTTTGGTTCTGCAGCCAAACGCCTGTGGTTTCAGCTTAGTGTTGGAGACAGCTGGGTTTGTTTTGGTGTTCAAACTGGGGTGTAGGGGGAACATGGTTTTAATGTTGAGAAAATAAATTGTTTTTAAGAGAGGGAGAGAAGGCTTCCAGCGGGAGCTCTTGAAGGCTTCTAACCCCGCCTGCTCCCCACTGATGTCAGCGAATAAACGCCTGACAGGAGCCAACAGTTAGCAAGCAGCCCTGGGGATATTGAAAGCAATATTGTGGGAGTGAGATCAATTACCCCTAAGATGTCGGGAGGGTTCACCTTACCTTGGCACAGGGATCCTGGGGACTCCCTGATTTCCCTGGATCCTTGCTGCAAGCTGCGTGCTGTTATTGATACCTGCAGCAGATGTCTGGGGCTGCAGATCCCATGGGGGCTGCTCCTGGGGCCAATGGGGAGGAGAGAAATGTGACAGCTATCTGCAAATGTTGGATGTTGGAGAAGCTGGCATTGGAAAGGGAGCAATAGGCATGTCTGGGACCCCAGAATATGTAATTAGGACCAGGAGCAGACCTAAAGGAGGCACATTTTCCTGTTATTAAAAGCACACACACAGACACACACACACACACAGACACACACACAAGAAAGTGTAGTGATTAGGGTGTCTGCCATTGTGTCTCAGGTCTCAGTCACCACCTCAGAGTGAGCTTTCATCAAAGCTCTGTCTTCCTCCAGCTAAAGTTGATCCTCTTCTCAGTGATTCTGTCTCTTCAATCTGTTTCTTTCTTGCAAATTACTTATCAAAGCTTATACGTATCATGCTTCCTGCCTGCCTCCTTGTTCATTTTCTACCCACTAGTCTGGGTGATGAGCTTCCTGGGGCACAGGCCTTTGTGCCTTGCTCATTACTGCTTCCCCGGTGCCTAGCACAGTGCCTGGCATGTAGTAGGAGCTCCATAAAGATGTGTGGATTGAACAAATGAAGAATGAGAATGAGTTAATACTGCAGGAGGAAATAAAGTCCCCACTGCTGGAGGATTTAAGCAGAAGTTGAGTGGCCAAAATCAGAAAGTCCACTGGCTCCTGCTTTGGTTAAAGTTATGCTTGCTGCTGGGACCAACAGACTATATAATGGTTCAATCATGAAAGAGAGTTAGTTTTGCTCATGTAAAGCTCTAGCTGGGTGTTAATGATGGGTAGGCAGCTCTCCTCTAGCAGGTGGCTCAGAAGCTCAGGCCCCTTTCATCTTGTGCCTCCATCATTTTGTATCTGTGGCTTTTTTGGTCACCATGCTCGATGGTACCAAAGAGTTTAGAAAGGAGGTGATTACAGACCAAGCCTGTAAGAGGTGCATATCCCTTCCACTCACATACCATTGGCTAGAATCCGTCATATCTAATTGCAAGGTTTGAGTCATGGTCCAGAAGGAAGAGGAGACAAGTTTGGTTCATAACCTCCCAGGCTCTGTCCCAGGCTCTGACATACCTGCACTGGGCAGGAGGTGGAACCAGATGGCTTCTGGGAGCCTCTCCAGCATTTGTGTTTAACGTTTTGTGCTTTCCTTCTGCAACAACTTAGCCTCAGCACTTGCAGTACTAAGGAGAAGACACTTGTCACCCCTCTTTCTTTTCTAGCTTTGCAATTCATTTTTTTTTTTTTGAGATGGGGTCTCACTCTGTTTTCCAGGCTGGAGCGCAGTGGTGCAATCTGAGCTCATTGCAACCTCCACTTTCAAAGCTCAAACAATCCTCCCACCTCAGCCTCCTAAGTAGCTGGGACCACAGGCGTGTGGCACCATGCCCGGCTCATTTTTGTATTTTTAGTAGAGATTGGGTTTTGTCATGTGGCCAGGCAAGTCTCGAACTCCTGAGCTCAAGTGATCTACTACCCACTTTGGCCTCCCAAAGTGCTGGGATTATAGGTGTGAGCCATTGCACCTGGCCAAGCAATTCTTCTTTCTTTTGCTGAAGAATTTCCTTCAGTGTTTCTGATATGTCATTATGGATGGTGAGACCATCTGCTTAGGTAACTGCAAAAACGTCTAAGTCAGACAGACCTGTCTAGGAATCCCAGTTCTATCATTCCCTAGGTATGCGGCATTAGGCAAGTTACCCAACCTCTCTGGCTCTCAGCTTTTTCTTCTGGAAATGAGGATAATAGCTATGATAATATCTACTTTGTAACACCATGAGGCTTGAAAGAGCAGAGTTGTGTATCGTTTATGGTGCATTTACTCTAGATTGTCGTCCTTATCTTTATTTCTATAGTTTAAAAAAGTTTTCACAGAAACTCTATGGAGTAGATCTATTATTAGTCCTAGTTTTATAAAGGAGAACACAGAATTGCTGAGAGATTAAGCAGCTTGCTTAAAGCCATGCAGCTAATAGTTTGGGAACCAGGACTTGAATGAAGTCATTCAACCCCACTGCCCACAAGCTTCATAATCGACAGTAACAGTTATGAGGATGAAATGGATGATTTTGTTGTTGTTGTGATTTGCTCTAGAGGCTGAGCCAGTCCTAGGCTTACTTATATATAAGCAATGATTTGCAAAACATTTCACAGTCCACAAAGTGTCTCTATGGCTCTTAGCTTGATAGTTCCTCACAATAAATTTTTTTTTTCTTTTTTTTTTTTAATTGCATTTTAGGTTTTGGGGTACATGTGAAAAACATGCAAGGTTGTTGCATAGGTACATATGTGACAGTGTGATTTGCTGCCTTCCTCCCCTTCACCTATATCTGGCATTTCTCCCTAATTTTGAGTTAGTTTTACTGTTGTGTCCCCTTTATAGGGGATAAAAATGAGCCCTACTTTGGGGGTGGCGGAGGTGGTTGGATCACGAGATCAGGAGATTGAGAGCATCCTGGCCAACATGGTGAAACCCCATTTCTACTAAAAATACAAAAATTAGCCTGGCATGGTTACATGTGCCTATAATCCCAGCTACTCAGGAGGTTGAAGCAGGAGAATCACTTGAACCCAGGAGGCGGAGGTTGCAGTGAGCTGCGATGGCACCACTGCACTTCAGCCTGGCAACAGAGCAAGATGCCATCTCAATAAAAAAAGAGCCCCAGGAGGCATGAATCACTGGTCACTGGCTGGGGTCACAGCCAGAAACTGGTGAAGTTGGCTTTCAGACTCTGACTTTGGACACTGCCATTTCTCTAGTTAAATTCAAGTTAATATTTGTTAAACGCTTACAAGGGTGCCTTCATAATAAGCATGAAATGAATGTTTATTTAAAAACTAAATTAAATAAATAGTATACCTCACTTCCGTCTTCAACAACAATTTCTCTAGTACCTGCTACCACCTGCAAAGTTAGGGTGGCTGTGGCTGGGGCCCGGGTCTCCTCTTCCTCCCACCTTGTGCCCAGCGTCCTCAGATTACCCCTCAGTTTGGCTGGGCTGGCCTGCTCACCTTCTCCCTTCACTCTAGTTGGTTTTTTTTTTGGCCGGTCCCTAAGATCTTGGCTTTTCCCTGTAATAAAACAAATATGGTTGCTTATTATTCTTGCTTTTCAGGCCCCTGCTTGGTGGTTTCATAGGATCATCTTGTAGAAAGGTGTTGTTAACTAACAAAGATCTTATGTGTCATAGTGCCCTCTCCAGTAGTTATTTACCTTCCAACGGGGGGATTCAATTAACCTGAAGGAATGATTAGTGGCAGAATTTCAGGCATCTGCACAAGCCAATAGGAGTGATGGTTTTCGAGGAGAGGGCTTGAAGTCACACCACAGAACTCATGAAGAAGGGAGGGCTCAGCCTGCTCTGTTGTGAAGTCCATTCTGCCTGGGAGAAGACTGACAAGGCTTCTCTCTTACTCTGCCCCCTTCTTAAAAAGCTTTTCTTTAAGTTTTAGAAAATTTCTAACGTTCCCCATCAAATTGGGCTCACAATTGTTTCTAACTCATGTTTTTAACGAAATAGACCGAGAAACTCCCAAACAATGAGGAAATCCAATTGGAAAGCATGTAGACACTTATTCAACAAGTTTCATGGAGACTTTGTTGTATGTCAGGGACCATTTCAGGTGCTGAAGGCAAGGATAAGCAAGCTGGTCAAGGCCGCTCATCTTAGGCTATTTGGGCTGCAATAATAAAAATGCCATAAACCGGTGGTTTATAAACAGTAAACATTAATTTCTCACAGTTCTGGAGGCTGGAAAGTCCAAGACCAAGGTGCCTGGGGAGGGCCCATTCCTCATAAATGCACCTTTTAGCTGTGTCCTCACTTAGTGGAAGGGGAATATGAACTCCCTTAGGCCTATTTTATAACAGCATTAATCCCATTCATAGGATGCAATCACCTCCCAAATGGCCCCACCTCCCAGTATCATCATCTTGGAGGTTTTGGTTTCAACATGTGACGTTCTGGGGGAACACAAACCTTCAGACCATAGCATTTCCCCCTGGTCTTCCAAGATTCATATCCTTCTCACATACAAAATGCATTCATTTCATCCTAATAGTCCCCAAAGTCTGAACTTGTTGCATCATCAAGTTTTAAAGTCTAAGTCCCAAGTCTTACCTAAATATCATCTAAATCAGAAATTGATGAGACTTAAGGTATGATTCATCCTGAGGCAAATTTTTCCCCCTGTGAACTATGGAAACAAACAAGTTCTGTGCTTCCAAAGTACAATGGTGGGACAGGCACGGGACAGACATTTCCATTCCAAAGTGAGAAATAGGAAAGCAGGGAGGGGTAACAGATTTTTAGCAGGTCCAAAACCTTAAGTCTCAAGACTAGTCATTGAGTTCAGGCTCTGCCCTCCAGGCCGGAGTTGGGTCCCCAAGTCTCTGGGAAGCCATGCCTCCATTACCTTGGGCTGCCCTGCTCCTCCACAGCTCTCCCGTGTTGGAGTTGAGTGCTTACAGCTCTCCCAGACTGGAATCTCATGCCTCTGCCTTTACTGGTCTGGGATCTCAGGGGCATCCCCATCCCAATGCCTCCAATGGGCTTTGCCCTAATGAGGTCTCTCTGCAGTGGAACTGACCCTGTTGTTGTTCTCTGCCTGGGCCCATGTCTCTATGGGCATCCTTTCAAATCTAAGTGGAGACGTCCACACCCCCTCGGCTCATGAGCCAGCAGAGATGGCATCTCACATGTATCAAGATTTACCACTTGTACCCTGAATGAGGAGGGGCAGTCACCATGGCTAATGAACAACTGGGTCTGCTGGAGCCAAACCTGGGGCAGCCCAGTAGCACAGCCACCCACCGGAGCAAATCTTTGAAATCCTTCTGGCCCACAGGCCCTGACACACTTGGTCTGTAATAGAAGTGCCAATCTTGTGATCTCTAAAAATGCCTTTGGGGTCATTTTTCCGTTCTTGATGAGTAGCACCTGGCTTTCATTGAAAAGACCCATCATACCAAATTTCCTTATCAAAAAGTCACTTGATGGCAACAGGCTTTCTCATTTTTTCCAATATGAATAGGCTGAGAATCTAAATTTTTATGTTCTACTTTCTTTTTGATTAAGAATTCTGTCTTTAAGTCATTTTTGTCTTCCTGCATTTTACTATAAGCACTCAAGGAAAGCCATTTTGCACCCTCAGCACTTTGCTAAGAAATAGCTTCTGCTAAATATCCAATTTCATTGCTCATAAGTCCTACCATTACATAATGAGGATTGCCTTTCCTCCACTGTCCAATAACATGTTCCTCATTTCCATTTGAAACTTCATCAGAATGGTCTTTACCATCCATATTTCTACTAACAATCTTTCATGACTATTTAGATGATCTCTAATAGAAAATAGAAATCTGAAGTTTTCTCTATTGCTCTCCTCTTTTCTTTCTGTGCTCTCATTATCAGAAAGGGGGCCTGATCCAGAGCTCAAGAGAGGGTTACTGGATCTCGCACAAGAAAGAATTAGAGGGGAATCCATAGACTAAAGTGAAAGCAATAAAGAATGGCTACTCCACAGGCAGAACAGCAGCATGGGCTGTTTGGCTAAGAATATTTATTGTTACTTCTTGATTATATGCTAAACAAGAGGTGGATTATTCATGAGTTTTCTGGGAAAGGGGTGGGCAATTCTCAGAACTGAGGGTTCCTCCTCTTTTTAGATCATATAGGGTAACTTCCTGACATTGCCGTGGCATCTGTACACTGTCATGGTGCTTGTGGGAGTTTCTTTCAGCATGCCAATGCATTACCATTAGCGTATAATGAGCAGTGAGGAAGACCAGAGGTCACTCTCGTTGCCATCTTGGTTTTAGTGGGTTTTGGCTGGCTTCTTTACCACAGCCTGTTTTATCAGCAAGGTCTTTATAACCTGTGTCTTGTGATAACCTCCTGTCTCATCTTGTGACTAAGAATGCCTTAACCTCCTGGGAATGCAGCCCAGTAGGTTTTAGCCTTATTTTACCCAGACCCTATTCAAGATGGAGTCTCTGGTTCAGATGCCTCTGACACTCTCACCAGAGTTGCCCTTAAGGTCTGCTCATAGTAATGTAGGCCTCTTATAGTGTGTACCTCAAAACTCTTCGAACCTCAGCCCATTACCCAGTTTCAAAGCCACGTCCATATTTTCAGATATATCTGTATAGCAGCATTTTCATTTCTCAGTACCAGTATTCTATCTTGGTACTTTCAAATAGCTGTAATAAAAATATCACAAACTGGTGGGCTTATAAGCAGAAAATATTTGTTTCTCACAGTCTTGGTGGCTGGAAATTCCAGGATCAAAGTGCCAGCTAATTCAGTGGGTAGCAAAGACCTGGTCCTAATAGACAGCACCTTCTCCCTGTGTCCTCACATGGTGGAAGGGGCAAATGAACTTCTGTGGCCCTATTTCATAAGGGCACTAATTCCATTCACGAGGGCACAACCCTTATGACATAATCACCTCCAAAATTACCCCACCTCCTAATACCATTGCCTTGGGGGTTACATATGAAGTTTTGGGGGAACACAAACATTCTGACTGTAGCACCTCCCCCAAGAACTTAGAGACAGTCTGTAAAATGTGTTTCTACTTTTCACACTGAAAGTGGAAGCTGCACCAAGCGACCCCCTAAGTTTTCTCTGGCTTTAGGATCTACAATCACGTGACATGATCATAGCCAAAAAAAAAAAAAGACCCCAAGACGATAGCAAACCTATTGTTTTGCTAGTTCAAAGAAGTCCTTTCTTCTACAAGTAAAGACATTATGAAAATGAGGTATGTCTAAGACTACTAATCATATCCTGTTATTCCTTCTTCCATCCTTCTATAGTAATAGAACCCCTGATTTATAGAAGGGCATTTAGCCACGGAAAATAAAGACCATGTTTTCCATTCTCTTATGCAGCTCTTATGCATTCTTTTATGCAGCTGGGGGTGGCTATGTGACTCCATTCTGACCAATGATATGTGAGCAGAAACATGTGTGCAACTTTTGGTCATGATCTTAAAGGGACAGGACATGCACTTCCCACATTTCCTCTTCTTACAGGAAGAGTAAACAGCCAGCATGGCCGTGGGGATAAGGGCAATCTCCTGGGGACAGTGGAGCAACAAGATAGAAAGAGAGATGTAAATAGCTTTTTTTTGCTTGTGGTTTTAAGCTCCTTATATTTGGGGGTCCCCATTATAGCACCCAATTCATTTTATCAGTTAGTGAGAAAGTGAAGTTAAAATGTCCTATGATTTGATTTATTAATTTATTCTTTTGATTCTGTCAACTTTTGTTTTATGTGTTTTGAAGCTTTTTATTAGTATTTACATATTTATAATTACCGTATCTTCTTGATGAATTTACCCTTTGTTATTTTGAAATGTCTCTGTTTATCTCTGATTTATTTTTTTGGTCTCCAAATAGGTTTAATTTAATTTACTATAGCCACTCCAGTCTTATGTTTATTGTGTGCACAGTATACCCATACATACCATGGATGTGTATGGGACATCTTCGTTTTTGATCTATATGTGTGTATGTGTCTAAAGTATGTCTTCTGCAGACAGCATATAGTGTAGTCTTGCTTTTATATCCATTCTGTTAATTTCTGGCTTTTAGCTGGAATGTTTAGTCCATTGTCTCTTTAAAAATAAACTGTATCTTCTGTATCAGTTTTAGATTTGCAGAAAAATTACAAAGATACTTTGGAGAGTTGCCATATATCCCACACCCAGTTTCCCCTATTACTAACTTCTTAAGTTACTAGTCCATTACTTTTTAATATGATCATTGACATGATTGGATTTAGATCTATCATTTCAATATTTGATTTCTGTTTTCCCCTGTGTTTTTGTCTTCTTCTGGATTTTTGAATATATTTTAGAATTTCCTTTTAATTTATCTACTGATTTTTTAGCTATGCCTCTTTGTATTATATTTTTAGTAGTTACTTTATAGGACAACAAGATAATTTTTTTTAATTCTTAGAGTTTAATTAGAACTAATATTGTGCCATATCACACGAACTATGTAACACTTGCAAAAATAAAGTTCCATTTAGTTCTGCCCTCCTACTCTGCATTCTTTATGCTATAATTGTTATATGTAGTCTATCTGCTTACAGTATAAACCCAGCAAGATAATACTGAAATTTTTCCTTAAAACTGTCATATGTATTTTAGGGAAATTAAGGGTAAAAATAGCTTTTATATTTGTCCAGATATTTACCATTTCCGATGCTGTTTTTGGTTATTTGGTTTCCCACCGTATCATTTTCACTAGGTTTGACAAAGTTCCTTTATCATTTCTTGTAGTACAAGTGTGGTAACAAAAAGCTGTCTTCGTTTTCTTTTGTCTGAAAATGTTATTTCAGCCTCCTTTTTGAAGTGGTTGAATATAGAATTTATGCCCCAGAACATAGCATGATAGATTGACAGAGTTTTGCTTACAGCATTGTAAAGATGTTGCTCCATTTTCTTCTGATCACCCTGATTTCTGATAAGAATTTTGTGATCATTTCAGTCATCAGTTCCCTATGTGTAATGTGTTGTTTTTCTGGCTTCTTTGAAGATTTTCTCTTTAGGTTTGTTTTACAGCAATTTAACTACAATGTGTTAGGCATATATATTTTTTATTCCATTTGGGTTCTGATGAATATTTTGAATCTGTACATTTATTTATGTCAAACAAATTTGGATAGTTTTGGCCATTATTTCTTTACGTATTTTTTTCTGTTCTATTATTTTTTCCTCCTTTTTCTAAGAAACGACTTATCCATGCTTTAAAGAAACTACTTATACAGTTCTCTGAGGTGTTGTAATGTTTATTAAAATTTATTTTTCTTTTTCTGATTACATAGTCTTCATTGCTCTGTCTTTAGTTTACCAATGGTTTCCTGTAATTTCCATTCTGCTATTAAAACTCATCCAATAATTTTAATTTAAAAAATCAGATATATTTTTCAGGTTTCATTTATCTCACTTTCATTTATTTCTCTTTCATTTCTCTGACTTTCAGAGTATTTCATTATCATTAAAATATTCATTTTTAATCTTTTAAGAATATTAAAAATGTTTTTCATTTATCTGTTTAGAATTCCTATCTTTAATTTATTACAAGTATTTTTTTCCTCTTATCTCATTTAGCAAGGTTATACTGCTTTGAAGTCCTTGTCTGATAATTCCAATGTCTGGATCATTTTAGAGCTTGGTCATCCCTAGAGAATGATTCATTCTTTTTTTTTTTTTTTTGGTTCTTCGTTTGTTGAGTAATTTTGAATCATATACTAGATATTGCAAATGATACATTATAAAGACTGAATTCTATTATATTTCTTGCAGGAGTGTTGATGTTTTGTTTTAGCTGACAATTAACTTGGTTTGACTCAAAGTATAAACTCTTGCCTGTGATAGCTGACAGCTTAAATCTTAATTTGGTTTTAGCTACCGTAGGGTGCACCCAGAGACTTGGACAGGGTTTTTACATATAATTTGGGGCACCCTTTTCTGGACGTCTCTTTTCTGGGATTTTTCTCTTACTGTCTAGTGGCTGTGCTTGCCCAGTCTCTTCTCTTCTGGTTCTTCTGGCCATAAAAATGGTGGATTTTCTTTGAAGTTTTAGCTGCTTAATGTTGTGCTACTATTGTGCTCTCACCTAAGGCGAAAACTACAAAAACCAGACGCTCAGTCTGTACTGGTCCCTTCCTTCAAGTTTCAATTTTCCTCCAAAATACGTCTGCTTATGTTCATTTTCTGTGGCCCTCTGATAGCTTCCCCCTCCTCACATATTCTCCAGAGTTTATAGTTATTTACAGAAGGGTCAGTCTGTTAGCAGCGTAATTTACCATACCAGAAATGAAACTCTGAATGTATTAACTCTTTATACATATCTCAAACTGTTTGAAAGAATCTAAAAATTCCGAATTTATATTATAGGACATCAACTTTATAGCATATTATGCAGTCATTAAAAGCAATTTAGACCAAATAGCAACCAAGAAACATACGTATGATTAAGTAATATTTGCATAATACCAAATCATATGTTCTCTTTAACTGCAGCTGTGTAAAAGTTTGTGAGTACACGTAAACAAGAATTGGAAAGAAACTTAGAAAAGAGTAAAACTCTTTTGTATTTTAAAGAAAACCTGGAAGAAATGGATAAATTCCTGGACAGTTGCCTCCTCCCAAGCCTAAACCAGGAAGAAGTCGAAACCCTGAATAGACCAATAACAAGGTCTGAAGTCGAGGCAGCAATTAAGAGCCTACCACCCAAAAAAAGCCCAGGTCCAGATGGGTTCACAGCCGAATTCTACCAGACATACAAAGAGGAACTGGTACCATTCCTACTGAAACTATTTCAAATAATCCAAAAAGAAGGAATCCTTCCCAAATCATTTTATGAGACCAACATCATCCTAATACCAAAACCCGGCAGAGACTCAACAAGAAAAGAAAATTACAGGCCAATATCCATGATGAACATAGATGCAAAAATCTTCAATAAAATACTGGCAAGCCGATTGCAACAGCACATCAAAAAGCTTATCCACCATGATCAAGTAGGATTCATCCCGGGGATGCAAGGCTGGTTCAATATACGCAAGTCTATAAATGTAATTCACCACATAAACAGAACCAAAGACAAAAACCACATGATTATCTCAATTGATGCAGAGAAGGCCTTCGACAAAATTCAACAGCCCTTTATGCTAAAAACTCTCAATAAACTAGGTATCGACGGAACGTACCTAAAAATAATAAAAGCTATTTATGAAAAACCAACAGCCAATATCATACTGAATGGGCAAAAACTGGAAGCATTCCCTTTGATATCAGGCACTAGACAAGGATGCCCTCTCTCACCACTCCTGTTCAATATAGTACTGGAAGTTCTAGCCAGAGCAATCAGACAAGAAAAAGAAATAAAGGGTATTCAATTAGGAAAGGAGGAAGTCAAATTGTCTCTATTTGCAGACGACATGATTGTATATCTAGAAGACCCTATCATCTCAGCCCAAAATCTCCTGAAACTGATAAGCAACTTCAGCAAAGTCTCAGGATACAAAATCAATGTGCAAAAATCACAAGCATTCCTATACACCAATAATAGACTTAAAGAGAGCCAAATCAAGAACGAACGGCCATTCACAATTGCTACAAAGAGAATAAAATACCTAGGAATACAACTGACAAAAGATGTAAAGGACCTCTTCAAGGAAAACTACAAACCACTGCTCAACGAAATAAGAGAGGACACAAACAGATGGAGAAACATTCCATGTTCATGGTTAGGAAGAATTCATATCGTGAAAATGGCCATACTGCCCAAAGTAATTTACAGATTCAACGCTATCCCCATCAAGCTACCAATGACCTTCCTCACAGAACTGGAAAAAACCACCTTAAACTTCATATGGAACCAAAAGAGAGCCCGCATAGCCAAGTCAATTCTAAGCAAAAAGAACAAAGCAGGAGGCATCACACTACCGGACTTCAAACTCTACTACAAGGCTACGGTAATCAAAACAGCATGGTACTGGTACCAAAACAGAGATATAGACCAATGGAACAGAACAGAGGCGTCGGAGGCGACACAACATATCTACAACCACCCGATCTTTGACAAACCTGATAAAAACAAGCAATGGGGAAAGGATTCCCTGATCAATAAGTGGTGTTGGGAAAACTGGCTAACCATATGCAGAAAGCAGAAACTCGACCCCTTCCTGACACCTTACACTAAAATTGACTCCAGATGGATTAAAGACTTAAACATAAGGCCTAGCACCATAAAAACACTAGAAGGAAACCTAGGCAAAACCATTCAGGACATAGGCGTAGGCAAGGACTTTATGACCAAAACACCAAAAGCATTGGCAACAAAAGCCAAAATAGACAAATGGGACCTAATCAAACTCCACAGCTTCTGCACGGCAAAAGAAACAGTCAATAGAGTGAATCGGCAACCAACAGAATGGGAAAAAATTTTTGCAGCCTACCCATCTGACAAAGGGCTGATATCCAGAATTTACAACGAGCTAAAAAAGATTTACAAGAAAAAAACAAACAAGCCCATTCAAAAATGGGCGAAGGATATGAACAGATACTTTACAAAAGAAGACATACAAGAGGCCAACAAACATATGAAAAAATGCTCATCATCACTGGTCATTAGAGAAATGCAAATCAAAACTACATTGAGATACCATCTCACGCCAGTTAGAATGGCGATCATTAAAAAATCTGGAGAAAATAGATGCTGGAGAGGATGTGGAGAAATAGGAACACTTTTACACTGTTGGTGGGAGTGTAAATTAGTTCAACCACTGTGGAAAACAGTGTGGCGATTCCTCAAGGACCTAGAAATAGAAATTCCATTTGACCCAGCAATCCCATTACTGGGCATATATCCAAAGGATTATAAGTCGTTCTACTATAAGGACACATGCACATGAATGTTCATTGCAGCACAATTTACAATAGCAAAGACCTGGAACCAACCCAAATGCCCATCGATGATAGACTGGACAGGAAAAATGTGGCACATATACACCATGGAATATTATGCAGCCATTAAAAATGAGGAGTTCGCGTCCTTTGTAGGGACATGGATGAACCTGGAAACCATCATTCTCAGCAAACTGACACAAGAACACAAAACCAAACACCACATGTTCTCACTCATAGGTGGGTGTTGAACAAGGAGAACACATGGACACAGGGAGGGGAGCACTATACACGGGGGTCTGTTGCGGGGGAGTGGGGGGGACAGCGGGGGGGGAGTTGGGGAGGGATAGCATGGGGAGAAATGCCAGATATGGGTGAGGGGGAGGGAGGCAGCAAATCACACTGCCATGAATGCACCTATGCAACAACTTTGCATGTTTTTCACATGTACCCCAAAACCTAAAATGCAATAAAAAAAAAAAACATAGTTTCTATTTTTCATCTTTTAAAAAAGCAATTCTATTATTTGTGCAATAAATTTCAATGCTGTTAAAAATAATTCACTAAGAAATATGTTCTCCCAGCTCACAGATTCACTTTTTATTTTGTTGATTGTTTCTTTTGCTGTGCAGAAACTTTTTTTGCTTTATGTAGTCTTGCTTATTTTTGTTTTTGTTCCCTGAACTTTTGGTGTCATATCCAAAAAAATTATGGTGAAGGTCAATGTCAAGAAGTTTTCCCCTTTGTTTTCTTCTAGGAATTTTATGGTTTTTACGTCTTTAAGTCTTTTAAGTCTTTAATAGATTTTGAATTGATTTTTGGTAGGTGTTAAATAAGGGTTCAATTTTATTCCTTTGTATGTGGGTATCTAGGTCTCCCAACATCATTAATTAAAGAGGTGATCCTTTCCCCTTTGTGTATTCTTAGTGCCTTTGTTGAAAATCAGTTGACTTTGTATATTTGGATTTATTTCTCTTTCATTGGCCTATGTGTCTATCTTTATTTCAGTGCCATACAGTTTTGGTTATTATAGCTTTGTAAATATTCTTTTTAATGCCATTGTAAATGGGATTATTTACTTGATTTTCCTTTTTGGGTAGGTAGTTGTTGATGTAAGAAAATGCTGCTAATTTTCATACAATGATCTTTGTATCCTGCTATTTTACCAAATTCATTTATTAGTTCTAATAGTTTTTTTTTTTTTTTGATGTGGAGTGTTTAAAGCTTTCTACATATAGAATCATGTCATCTTTAAACAAGGATTTTACTTCTTCCTTTTTGATTTGGATGTCTTTCATTTCTTTTTCTTGTCAGATTGCTCTTGGAATTAGATTAAAATATGATACTGAATTTGAACAGAAAAGGGAGATAAATTTTAATTCTGGGTGTTGAGAGAAGTGTCACTGCACTGAGGCTTCCATTAGAGGGGTGGAGAAGCAGAAACCAGCCAGGTTTGGAAATCACATGCACTTTGTGGCTTGGGACTTGGAACAGATCCCCTTTCCTCTGAGGCCAAGTCCTCTGCCCTTAAGAAAAAAGCTAACTTCCTATTTTAAATACAAGTAGCTGAGAGCAACTCCAAAGGTCATGGATGTTAAATGGGCTTTACAAAACATGGTGGTAAGTTTGGGAACTGAATCAGAAACATATGAATTAAATTTTGCCTGAAATTACATAGAGATTTTAACAGACAGAGAAGAACATTCTTAAGAGAACAAGCATGTTTTGGCATTTCTCACTCAAATCCCAAACATTTGAGAGATGCCTTCGAATAATTTCTTTAAGAAAAAAAGCAAAACAAACAAAAAAAACCCTCTTGAGACTCCACTTAAAAAGTAGGCTGAATTATAGCAGTAGTAGCAGTAGTAGTAGTAGTAGTAGTAGTAGTAGTAGTAGTAGTCGTCTTTTCCATGACTTATCTCCAACCACTTTTTCCATATAGTAGAGTATGTTCCTGGTATAATACTACATCAGCAGACATCAAAGGAAAAATCAGGTCCTGCATTCAAGATCTGTCCTCTGTCACTTGTTAACCTCTGGGAATGAAGGAAGTTGTTTTTGTTGTATGATTTAGTTTTCTCATGTGTAAAATGGGCTATTATACCTTCTTTGATGAGATGTAAATTAGACATAAAATGCACAATCTCACTGTATAAAATTTCTGATTCAGTCAACCCTTGATAAGGCCCTGGAAATTGTTATTATTACATTGTTAACTAAATCTGCTTATCCAATGTGGAGTTTTTCTTATTAACACATAGTAGTAGTTACAAAACTTAAATTACTACTTAATTTATTGTTGACATTAGAAGAATAGAGAAGTTTAGGATTTAGTTACAGAATTGGCTAAATATGTTATTTTAAAATAATCAAAATTGGGTTCAAATTCTGCCTCTATTCCATATTGACTATGAGACATCATCAAGGGAATTAACTTTTCTGAGCCTAATTTTTTTCTTTTTTTTACATTTTATATATATATATATATATATTATTGCATTTTAGGTTATGGGGTACATGTGAAGAACATGCAGTATTGTTGCATAGGTACATACATGGCAGTGTGATTTACTGCCTCCATCACCATCACCTATATCTGGCAGTTCTCCCCACGTTATCCCTCCCCAACTCCTTACCCCCCACTGTTCCTCCCGTAGTCCCCCCGACAGACCTCAGTGTGTGATGCTCCCCTCCCCATGTCCATGTGTTCTCATTGTTCAACACCTGACTGTGAGTGAGAACATGCAGTGTTTGATTTTCTGTTCTTGTGTCAGTTTGCTGAGAATGATGGTTTCCAGGTTCATCCATGTCCCTACAAAGGACACGAGCTCATCATTTTTTATGGCTACATGGTATTCCATGGTGTTTATGTGCCACATTTTCCCTGTCCAGTCTATCATCGATGGACGTTTGCGTTGGTTCAAAACAAAGTACAAGTCTTTGCTACTGTAAACAGTGCTGCAATGAACATACATGTGCATGTGTCCTTATAATAGAACGATTTATAATCCTTTGTTTATACCCAGTAATAGGATTGCTGGGTCAAATGGAATTTCTATTTCTAGGTCCTTGAGGAATCGCCACACTGTCTTCCACAATAGTTGAACTAATTTACACTCCCACCAACAGTGTAAAAGTGTTCCTATTTCTTCGCATCCTCTCCAGCATCTGTTGTCTCCAGATTTTTTAATGATCACCATTCTAACTGACGTGAGATGGTATCTCAATGTAGTTTTGATTTGCATTTCTCTAATGACCAGTGATGATGAGCATTTTTCATGTTTGTTGGCCTCATATATGTCTTCTTTTGAGAAGTGTCTGTTCATATCCTTTGCCCACTTTTGAGTGGGTTTGTTTGTTTGTTTCTTGTAAATCTGTTTTAGTTCTTTGTAGATTCTGGATATAAGTCCTTTGTCAGATGGGTAGATTGCAAAAATTTTTTCCCATTCTGTTGGTTGCTGGTTCACTCTAATGATTGTTTCTTTTGCTGTGCAGAAGCTCTGGAGTTTAGTTAGATCCCATTTGTCTATTTTGGCTTTTGTTGCCAATGCTTTTGGTGTTTTAGTCATGAAGTCCTTGCCTATGCCTATATCCTGAATGGTTTTGCCAAGGTTTTCTTCTAAGGTTTTTATGGTGTTAGGTCTTATGTTTAAGTCTTTAATCCATCTGGAGTTAATTTTAGTGTAAGGTGTCAGGAAGGGGTCTAGTTTCTGCTTTCTGCACATGGGTAGCCAGTTTTCCCAACATCATTTATTAAACAGGGAATCCTTTCCCTATTGCTTGTTTTTGTAAGGTTTGTCAAAGATCAGGTGGTTTTAGATGTGTGGTGTTGCCTCTGAGGCCTCTGTTCTGTTCCATTGGTCTATATCTCTGTTTTGGTACCAGTACCATGCTGTTTTGATTACGGTAGACTTGTAGTACAGTTTGAAGTCAGGTAATGTGGTGCCTCCCGCTTTGTTCTTTTTGCTTAGAATTGTCTTGTGTATGCGGGCTCTCTTTTGGTTCCGTATGAAGTTTAAGGTGGTTTTTTCCAGTTCTGTGAAGAAGGTCATTGGTATCTTGATGGGGATAGTGTTGGATCTGTAAATTACTTTGGGCAGTATTGCCATTTTCATCATATTGATTCTTCCTAACCATGAGCATGGAATGTTTCTCCATCTGTTTATGTCCTCTCTTATTTCACTGAGCAGTGTTTTGTAGTTTTCCTTGAAGAGGTCCTTTACATCTTTTGTCAGTTGTATTCCTAGGTTATTTTATTCTCGTTGTAGCAATTGTGAATGGTAGTTCGTTCTTGATTTGGCTCTCTTTAAGTCTGTTATTGGTGTATAGGAATGCTTGTGATTTTTGCACATTGATTTTGTATTGACTTCTTCCTTTCCTAATTGAATACACTTTATTTCTTTTTCTTGCCTGATTGCTCTGGCTAGAACTTCCAACACTATATTGAATAGGAGTGGTGAGAGAGGGCATCCTTGTCTAGTGCCAGATTTCAAAGGGAATGCTTCCAGTTTTTGCCCCATTCAGTATGATATTGGCTGTGGGTTTGTCGTAAATAGCTTTTATTATTTTGAGATACATTCCAACGATACCTAGTTTATTGAGAGTTTTTAGCATAAAGTGTTGTTGAATTTTGTTGAAGGCCTTCTCTGTATCTATTGAGATAATCATGTGGTTTTTGTCTTTGGTTCTGTTTATGTGGTGAATTATGTTTATAGATTTGCATATGTTGAATGAGCCTTGCATCCCCGGGATGAATCCTACTTGATCGTGATGGATAAGCTTTTTGATGTGCTGTTGCAATTGGTTTGCCAGTATTTTATTGAAGATTTTTGCATCTATGTTCATCATGGATATTGGCCTGAAGTTTTCTTTTCTTATCGAGTCTCTGCCGGGTTTTGCTATCAGGATGATGTTGGTCTCATAAAATGATTTGGGGAGGATTCCCCTTTTTTGGATTGTTTGGAATAGTTTCAGAAGGAGTAATACCAGCTCCTCTTTGTATGTCTGGTAGACTTTGGCTGTGAACCCATCTGGACCTGGGCTTTTTTTTAGTTGGTAGGCTATTAATTGCTGCCTCAACTTCAGCACTTGTTATTGGTCTATTCAGGGTTTTGACTTCTTCCTGGTTTAGGCTTGGGAGGGTGCAAGTGCCCAGGAATGTATCCATTTCTTCCAGGTTTACTGGTTTATGTGCATAGAGTTGTTTGTCGTAATCTCTGATGGTGGTTTGTATTTCTGTGGAATCTGTGGTGATATCCCCTTTATTGTTTTTTATTGCATCTATTTGATTATTCTCTTTTCTTTTTTGTTAATCTGGCTAGTGGTCTGTCTATTTTGCTGATCTTTTAAAAAAAACCAGCTCCTGAATTTATTGATTTTTTGAAGGGATTTTTGTGTCTCTATCTCCTTCAGTTCTGCTCTGATCTTAGTTATTTCTTGTCTTCTGCTAGCTTTTGAGTTTTTTTGATCTTGCTCCTCTATTTCTTTCAATTTTGATGATAGGGTGTCTATTTTAGATCTTTCCTTTCTTCTCATATGGACATTTATTGCTGTTTTCCTCTAGACACTGCTTTAAATGTGTCCCAGAGATTCTGGTACATTGTATCTTCATTCTTGTTGGTTTGGAAGAACATCTTTATTTCTGCCTTTATTTCATTGTTTATCCAGTCAACGTTCAAGAGCCAGTTATTCAGTTTCCATGAAGTTGTGCAGTTCTGAGTTAGTTTCTGGATTCTGAGTTCTAATTTGATTGCACTGTGGTCTGAGAGACTGTTATGATTTCCGTTCTTTTGCATTTGCTGAGGAGTGATTTACTTCCAATTATGTGGTCGAGTTTAGAGTAGGTGTAATGTGGTACTAAGAAGAATGTATATTCTGTGGATTTGGAGTGGAGAGTTCTGTAAATGTCCATTAGGTTTGCTTGGTCCAGGTCTGAGTTCAAGTCCTGGATATCCTTGTTAATTTTCTGTCTTGTTGATCTGTCTAATATTGACAGTGGAGTGTTAAAGTCTCCCACTATTATTGCGTGGGAGCCTAAGTCTCTTTGTAGGTCGTTAAGAACTTGCTTTATGTATCTAGGTGCTCCTGTGTTGTGTGCATATATATTTAGGATCGTTAGCTCTTCTTGTTGCATTGATTCTTTTACCAATATGTAATGCCTTTCTTTGTCTCTTTTGATCTTTGTTGGTTTAAAGTCTATTTTATCAGAGATTAGGTTGCAACTCCTGATTTTTTTTTTTTTTTTGCTCTCCATTTGCTTGGTTGATCTTCCTCCATCCCTTTATTTTGAGTCTATGTGTATCCTTGCACATGTGATGGATTTCCTGGATATAGCATACCAATGGGTTTTGACTTTTTATCCAATTTGCCAGTTTGTGTCTTTTGATTGGGGCATTTAGCCCATTTACATTTAAGGTTAATATTGTTATGTGTGAATTTGATCCTGCCATTTTGTTGCTAGCTGGTTGTTTTGCCCATTAGTTGATGCAGTTTCTTCATTGTGTCAATGCTCTTTACCATTTGGTATGTTTTCGGAGTGGCTGGTACTGGTTGTTCCTTTCTGTGTTTAGTGCTTCTTTCAGGAGCTCTTGTAAAGTAAGTCTGGTGGTTATGAAATCTCTGAGCAATTGGTTGTTTATAAAGGATTTTATTTCTCCTTCACTTATGAAGCTTAGTTTGGCTGGATATGATATTCTAGGTTGAAAGTTCTTTCCTTTAAGGATGTTGAGTATTGGCCCTCATTCTCTTCTGGGTTGTGGGGTTTCTGCTGAGAGTTCTGCTGTGAGTCTGATGGGCTTCCCTTTGTGGGTAACCTGACCTTTCTCTCTGGCTGCCCTTAGCATTTTTCCCTTCATTTCAACCCTGGTGAATCTGATAATTATGTGCTTTGGGGTTGGTCTTCTTGAGGAATACCTTTGTGGTGTTCTCTGTATTTCCTGGACTTGAATGGTGGCCTGCCTTGCTAGGTTGGGGAAGTTCTCCTGGATAATAACCTGAAGAGTGTTTTCCAGCTTGGATTCATTCTCTCTGTCACATTCAGGTACAACTATCAAATGTAGATTAGGTCTTTTCACACAATCCCACATTTCTTGGAGGTTTTGTTCATTTCTTTTTACTCTTTTTTCTCTAATATTGCCTTCTCATTTTATTTCATTGAGTTGATCTTCAATCTCTGATATCCTTTCTTCTGCTTGGTCAATTTGGCTATTGAAACTTGTGTATTTTTCACGAAGTTCTCTTGTTGTGTTTTTAAGCTCCATCAATTCATTTATATTCCTCTCTAAGCTGTTTATTCTCATTAGCATTTCATCAAACCTTTTTTCAAGGTTCTCAATTTCTTTGCATTGGTTTAAAAAACGATCTTTTAGCTCAAAGAAGTTTGTTATTACCCACCTTCTGAAGCCTATTTCTGTCAGTGCAGCAGACTCATTCTCCATCCAGCCTTGTTCCCTTGCTAGTGAGGAGCTGTGATCCCTTGGAGGAGGAAAGCCATATTGGTTTTTGGTGTTTTCATCCTTTTTGCACTGGTTTCTTCCCATCTTTGTGGATTTATCTACCTGTGGTCTTTGTGGTTGGTGACTTTCAGATGGGGTCTGAGTGGACGTCCTTTTTGTTGCTGATGAAGTTATTTCTTTCTGTTTCTTAGTTTTCCTTCTAACAGTCAGGCCCTCTTGCTGTAGGACTGCTGGAGGTCTACTCCAGACCCTCCTTGCCTGGGGATCACCTGCCATGGCTGTATAACAGTAAGGGTTGCTGCCAATTTCTTCTTCTGTTATCTTTGTTCCAGAAGTATACCTGCCAGGTGTCAACCTTAGCTCTCCTTTATGAGATGTCTCTTTGGTTATATGTGGGTCAGGGAGCTGCTTGAGGAGACAGTCTGTCCCTTATAGGAGCCCAAGTGCTGAGCTGTGAGCTCTGTTGTTCTGTTCAGAGTTGCCGGGCAGGTATGTTTAAGTCTGCTGCAGCAGAACTCATAACCACCTTTCTTCCCTAGGTGCTCTGTCCTGGGAGGGTGGGGCTTTATCTATAAGTTTCTGTCATTCTGCTGCCTTTTTTCAGAGATGCCCTGCCCAGCGAGGAGGTAGCCTAATCACAGCCTGCCAGCAGAGGCATTGCTGAGCTGTTGTGTGAACTTCCTTACAGTTTTTTTTATAGGGGTATAGTTAGAACTGCCTCAGTAATGGCAGTCTGCCTCAGTAATGGTGGACTGCTTCGGTAATGTCGGTAATGGTGATTGCCTTGGTAATGGTAGACTGCCTCAGTAATGGCGGACTGCCTCTGTAGTGGTGGACTGCCTCAGTAATGGTGGATGCCCTTCCCCCAACAGAACTGGACCATCCTGGGTCCAGCTGTGCTTGCTGTGAAACTCTCAATCCAGAGCATTTCAGATTGCTGGTCTTTGTGGGGGTGGGACTGGCCAAGCCAGATCACCTGGCTCCCTGTTTCAGTCCCCTGTTTTTCAGTTGAATGGGTGACTCTGTCTCCCAGGTGTTCCAGTCATCAGTTGAAATGGCACCCGGATTTGTGTGTTTTTGTGTGGAGACCCGCTGCGCCGGCTGAAACAGCCATGCTGGAGACTCGTGGTGCTTTTCTGCCCAGGAATCAACTGGTCTGTGGGCAGTAAAAATTTGTTTGGAAATGTGGTGATCACTCACCCTCTGCATTTTCACTGGGAACTGCAATCCAGAGCTGTTCCTATTTGGCTGTCTTTCACCTCATTTTTTTTCATTTGTAAAATGGAAGCAGTAGAAGCATTTACCTCTTAGTGTAGCTATGAAGATGAAATGAACAATGGTTATAAATTGCTCAGCATGGTAACTTTATGTAGTAATTGCTCATAAAATGGTAACTATCATCATATCATCATCAGTGGTATATTAGAGGCAAATATTCTCTCATTTCTTTACACCTCCTCACCTTAAATATCCAAATCCTCTTAAATACCAAAGCTCACCATCTAAAATAAAACACTACATGCAAATATCCTGGATACTTAGGTTTTTTCTTTCTTCTCTTCTTGGGTCAACTCTACTTCACATTACTCTTCAAATTTGCTCCCAGGAAGCATTTGCAGCTACATTTTTGCTGGAAAGACAGTGTCTAGCCATAGATTCATTACAATTAAATTAATTACTATCTTGGAATTGCAATTGCAAGATTTTGATGTCATAGTGAATGATCACTGAAGGAACCAATTTCATGCTTCTTAACTTGAAACCTGGGATTCTTGGGCCATAATTCTACAAAAGGAACAGATGACTCTAGGTAAAAATTTACATTCTGTATCTCCTTAAGGAGTAGTCTGTTGGAAGTAATTACAGCATGTAAGTCCTGGAAGACACCTTGGAGGCAATCTTTTGGCAGGTGTTTATCAATCACCTGCTCTAAGCCCAGTATTGTGCTAAATGCAAGGAATAAAAAGAAAAATGTCTAAAGTACAATCCTTGACCTTAGGGAACTCACAATGCAATTAGAGTATTAAAAGCTACTAAAATGCAAAATTTTCCCAAAGGAGTAATATCTTAGACAGGTGACATGAACTAACTTGTCCTAAGGGACAAGTTATTAAGTATTTGACATGAATTATTTCATTTAATTTTTACAATATCTTGTGACACACATACTTTATTATCTTAATTTAACAGATAAAGAAACTCAGACACAGAAATCTTATATAATCTCTTCCATTAAAAAAGTCAGACCCAGACAGAAACGAACCTTCTGTTTTACAGGAAAAAAAAAAAAAAAATAGAACAAGCTTTTCCACTTTGTCTATGTGTAAAATGGGTTGATAGCTACTATCAAGCAAGGAACAAAAGAGACAAAGTGAGATCCTCTATAAGAAGTATATTTTTGGCCAGGCATGGTGGCTTATGCCTATAATCCCAGCACTCTGGAAGGCCTAGACGGGTGGATCATGAGGTCAAGAGTTCCAGACCAGCCTGGCCAAGATGGTGAAACCTCATCTCTACTAAAAATACAAAAATTAGCCAGGCACAGTGGCGGGGGCCTATAATCCCAGCTACTTGGTAGGCTGAAGCAGGAAAATTGCTTGAACTTGGGAAGCGGAGCTTGCAGTGAGCTGAGATTATGCCACTGCTCTCTAGACTGGGCAATAGAGTAAGACTCCATCTCAAAAAAAAAGGAAATAAAATCATATATACATATATATATTTTTTTCTGTGACTGAAATCCTACAAAAATATTATAGTTTGTACTCAGTTTTAATTGCTAAGCTTTTTCCTCTTCCTGTAACAACTACCCTAAATCAAGTTGGCTTGTAAAAGAGTACTCTAAATGTAGTAAAACATCTCACTTCACATAAAACATCATCCAGGCTACGTGCAGATAATTTTTCAAATAACATTTTAGTGACAAAAATCAACAAGTTTCTTGTTGGAACATCTTGGTCATTAAAAATACATTAGCAGCTCATTATTCAAGACACTACTAATTCTACTCATTTCCTGTTGAAGCTTATTAAATACTAAGAGCCTAATCAACCAGAAGTAGGGTTCAGTGGCCACAAAGAGTATGCTCCATTAAAGGAAAAAAAGACTTATGACCAAAATAGTAATTATAATACATTGTATTTATCTGACACTGAGCTCCTCTAATAGGTTGAATAGCTTTGAAATTCACACAGAAAAAGGTTGAGGATGCAATTTATTAAAAAGTAAAATTAAAGAAGGGCATGTGAATGTGTTTACAGTGACAAGCAATGAGGTCTTAAGGGCTTTTTAGAATTCTTCAGAAAACAAAGATGGCTGAAAGTACTTGTGCAATAGATTTTAAAAAAGCTATTTTAGTATCTACATATCTAGATCATCAGAACCAATTCTGCGTCACCTCATAACCAGATTTCTCCACTCTACCACTTATTAGCTGGGCATTCTTAACATTTTGTTTGACCTCTAAGTTTGACAATCAGGTTTGAAGTGTCATTCTCCGGGACTCAGTAAAATCATATCAAAGTAATATATCATACTTTCATGGGTTGTACTAAGACTTAAGATTAATGTATATGGAATACAGGCACATAGTAGAGGCTCCATAAATGTTGATATTATTGTTTTCACCCTGCTAAGTGAGGATTTTTAAGGGCAGGGATTGTATTGTATTCAACTTTGCATCCTTAGCACTAGGACTGTGTTTGGCATACAGCAGATATTCAGTATTTGTTTGTTGCACTAAACTAGAGTCTCAAATCTGGAGCAATGTCTGATCTTTAAGATTCCTCTAAGCATCATGGCATCTTATTCTCTGTGGAAGCCCAATAAATATATGCTTTGGACTAATCAATAAGAATATATTGATTATTGCTTAGGTACTGAGTTCCGTTTTCATGAATGAGCTTATACTTGATTTGGGAAAAGCAAGGTTTATATACATATGAAATAATGGTAGAACAATGCTTACTATAGATTTTCATTCACCTCTGCCCACCCCCCCCCCCCTTAACATCCATTTCCTCTTTTGCTGGCAACAGACCATGGTTTTCCTTGGTGGAATCACCACTCCCACACTCCATGCTCTTTGGAGTTGTTCAGTGTTTTCCAGAAGAAATGTAGTATTAAAAGAATCCAACACTGTAATCGTGTCTGCCTTGTGGCCATGTGCAGCAGCTCAGGTAGTCATGTGACCCAGCCCTGAGCAACTGGAGCATCCCATATCTGTGGCTACAGTGATTGGTTCACAGATGAGCATGATGTCATCAGAAACTTGTCAAAAACGCATTTTCTGAACTTCACTCTTATGGAAATTACAAATTACTCTGACAAGCTCAAAGGATATATTATCGGCAGAATATACCAGGAGACGACAGGCTATGGAATGTTCAGAGACTTCAACTTTTTGAGGGGGCTCCAGTTCCTCTTGGAAGATGTTCTTGGGTTGGTGGTGATGAAATTGTCCCTGTCAGACAAAAGTTTCTATCAGCTTTCAGGAAGCTTTCTGTGAGACATACTATAAAACTTCAGCATTATGGTTGCAAAAACTGACTTTAGCAAGTCTTGTCCATGTCTTAGTTTGCCATTAACGCCATCATGCTACATTGTCCACAAGTCATACAATAAGCACCAAGTGTTCCTGTGCCTGCACTTTAACCATTGGATGATGACACCTATCTCCCAGGTCCAGGAGGAGGTGAGCACAGTGGGCTAACAGACAAGTGACCCAATCAGAGCCAATGAGATTCTTCCTGTGTGGGGAATCTATGGAGCTGCCGGGAAAGAGAGCCCCTGCTTTCAGCTGGGGCTGTTAAGAGGACAAAATTCTACGTGGAGCTGCCTGAAGCCATCTTGCCATCCCAAGGGGGAGACCCTGCCTAAGAAAGAGAGGCAGAAAAAATAGTGAGGCTATCATCCTAGCTCATGCCTGAAGGACCCAGTCATGCCTGAAGTGAGATCTACTCCTGGACTTTTCAATTTTGCAGCTAACAAAAGATTCCTTTTTCTTATTGCTTAAGACAATTTAAACTGTAAATTGTAAATTGTCACTTGCAAGATATAACACAAACAAGTGCATGACTCAGATTACAAATGTGGTGATTTTAGTGAACAAAGCAGAAATTATGCCTAGAGTAACTGGGATAACTTCTTCAAAAACACATGGAATAGAGACTGGTCTTTGAAAACTAGGAAGCATTTTCATAAGTACCAACGGGAGAACCCCACGTGCAGGACAAATTAATACAAACAACAAGGAAGAGGATTAAGTGAAGAAAGGGAATATGGAAGTGGTCTGGTGTGATGGAAAGGGCGCTGGAAAGATAGAGTTGTAGTCCTTGTTCTGCCATCAACCATGTGACCGTGTGGGGAAAGACCACTCTTCCGTTTTGGAACTCAGTTTCTCCTATGTCAATGCACAGAATGGGACTTGTACCGCCTCTAAGACCTTCTCCAACTCTACCATCGGTGAGCCTGTAGAATCTTGAAAGGTTGCTCATAGTCCTGTATATTTAAACATCTCCAGAGTTACTTGCCACCTTTGGAATATAGATTCTTTTTGGTTTTCTGCCTTCCCCTCTACTCCCCATTTCTTATTCACTTGGCAAAGAGTAGTCTTTCCCCTTCATGTTCTGAATGGAATGGAAATGGACAAGCTACATTTACTGAAAAGCTGTGACTTTAAAGCTTTGAAAGCACTTGATTGTGCCCCAAAAAGACTCATTCTGAGTAAAGGTGATGAAAGCAATGCGAAGGGGCCACCTGGTTAATTATGCGTCTGTGAAGATGAAAGAGCAAATGAAGAACTTTCAGGCACTTTGCTCTTTCTTAGCCATCTTTCACTGTCCTATTCCCCTTCAGTGGAAAAGACTTTGTCACCCAGGTCTAAATTAAGATCCAAGATGCACTGTATGCAAATCAGGCACTGAACTAGGGCTCTCACTGTGCAGCCTGTAGCATTTGCTGCAGTAGTGTCCTGTGTCCCCAAAATAAACATTTTTATGTTCACAATCCAATGAAGACCAGACACAAATCTCATCTGTGTTCATGTCCTCAGTTAGAATGTGTTTTGGGTTAAAACCGTTGCAGAAAAACTTATAAAACTAATTTGAAATCTTCACATTGGACTTAAATGGGAGACTTACTCTGACGTATATCACCAAATACCAAATTCCCAAGTCAAGTCATCATCTAATACTACTATGCAAATATATTCATCTATTTACTGTTTGTCACCACGTTGAAGGCAGAAATTTTGTCTTATTTACCACAGTATACACAAGCCTGGCATAGAGTAATTGATCAAAAAATGTTTATTGAATGAGTGAATGAACAAATGTTAAGTAATAAGGGATTTATGTAAACTCTTTTATTGAACCAGGAACATAAATAGGCATCTATCAGAGTTTTTGATCAGTGTGAGAAAACCATAGATACTACACAGAACTGATATAATTTTAAACACGAACAGGTTCTACATTATATATACCTTCACTGAAAATAAATGTGCAGAATTTATCTCACTTTTGGAAATACTGACAATAGTTCATGATTCTATGGGTTCATAAAATCCAGTCTGGGTATCTTTGATCCTTTTAACCTCTATATTTTGGATGTTAGGTATAGAAAGAGATTTGTTTTCTTAGCCAATGCCTGAGACTACCATTTAGAGAGAGTGCTGTGTGTTGAGACGATGTTTGATTGGAAAAACCTGCTTGGGTATGTGAGTTCCTATAGTTCATGCATGTTGGGCAACCTCAAAGCTTCCGAAAAGGGGGCAATGCTGCTGCTCTGAAGACATTTTGGGGGTCTTGGGAGAAGAAGGGAGAAGGGAGAAGAGTTGAGAGAGCCAGATCAGATGGGGTGGGGTGAGGGTGAGGTTGACTGTGTGCTGTGATTCCTCCCATGAACTCTGGAATTGTTTTTAAAGTCACTAAACCCATGGACTCCTTGCACTTTTCCTTTTTCTTTTTCAGATGCATAGGCCTGAGTTTCTTATCTGGGAATGGTGCTGTGGAATGGATAGGGACAGTTCTGTACTTGCAGATCCAAAGTCAAAGACGCCCAGGATAAGGCACATCCTTGAAGATTTAGAGAAATTATGGTCTGCTACTGGCAGCGGATGAGATGATGTCTGAGTCTAGGTTGTTTAGATATCTGAGGGATGGGAGGCTTCAGCTGACACCAGGGTTGCATGCTGATGAGGAAGCTACGGTAACAGGACATTGGTAAAAACAAATGCACTTCGACAAAACAGAAAAGATTCAGGTTCTAGGCCAAATGCCCTGTAATCGAGATCGAATTCCAGCTGTCCTATCCCCATGGCCCTAAGCAAGACAAGAGCCCCTGAGTCTCCATTTCCTCAGTCCTCATCTCAAACGAGAGAATATTTGTGAGCTCTTAACACAGAGCTCGGCAAGTATTGTCATTATTTTGAGGTTCAGAATTTGAGACTTTTTTGCCCAAAGCCCCTAGATCAGAGAGTGTCAAAGCAAGGACTACAACCTGACCCTTCTTCCACCCCGTTGGCTGCCCTTTCCCCAGGGCAGGCTTCTGAAAAGGGGTCAACACTGCTGCTCTGAAGACATTTTGGGGGTCTTGGGAGAAGAAGGGAGAAGGGAGAAGAGTTGAGAGAGCCAGGTCAGATGGGGTGGGGTGAGGGTGAGGTTGAGGGATGAGCTGAAGCTCCATCACTATTTTCCAGGTAACAACTTAGACAGAGGCACCAGCTTTGGGTTTTGTAAAAGCCCAGCTGCTACTTAATAAAAAACATCCTGCCCAATGTGGAGTTGTAAAAGCCAGGACTTGACTATTTTAAATAATAGCAGTGAGTTATGACTTCCTTTGTATTTATTAGGACAACACTATAAATGAGAAATTGTTGTGGTTTCCTTGGGGAGATGGAGAATTTAATTCCATGGGAATCCCATTGTATTCTCCCATTAGGGCTCCCTTTGCTGAGGAGGAATCGCATTTATCATCTGACGTCTAACATGACATTTATAGTCTTGTTTAAGCTGTTTGCAGTGTTGATGGGTTGCGGGCTAGAGTTGTCTGAGCCTGGAGCTTTAGCAAGGCAGTGAAGCAGGGATTCTGGCTGCACAGGGAGCCCAGTTATTTGGGTTCAAAAACCAACTGAATTTTTTAAATGGTCATAGAAGAACCATTTCTCATCTTGGGGCCTCCAAGTCCGTGAAAGCAAAGGGTTTAAAGATTGGGCTTAGACAAATTTCAAAGGTCCTTCCAGCAGGAGCATTATATTATTCTAATAATTGGAGCCTATTTCGTAGCTGATCAAAAGCGAAGTAGGGCCTTTGCTGACATGTGCTTTGCCTGCTCTCTGTGTAGGGCTTCCTTATGTCTGCATGCTGACTGCACAGTAGGCAGCTTTCCATTTTCCACATGAAATTCGAGTCAGTTGAGCTCTCAGTTAACAGCTTTAAATTGTCAGCTTTGTCTGGTCACCCAGGACCCTCCTGCTCATTCTGTCCTCCATCCCTGGGATCTGCCTGGGCCTGTCCAATCAGGTTCAGACTTACATGGAATTTACATTAGGTCTTCATTGAAGATGATAGACTTTTTGGAGCCTCAGTGAGGAAAATGCTGGACATCATGTACAAAAACTTGTACATGTTCTGGATGATGTCATCCTTCTCCCAAGATTTTATTTTATTCTGGCCGGTAGTTAGAGCAGGAACAGATTAAGCTTACCCAGCCAGTGACTGAGATGGTTCTAAGCTGGGAGTTAGTGAGGATTGGTCTATTTCCAGTTTCTCCTTGTTCTTGGGACCCTCCTTCTTAGCATCTACGAACTCCCTCCAAATTTTGTCTCTTTTGCTCTGTGAGTTTTTTTTAGCCCCTATGCAGATGCCCTCCACTTGTTCTTGGCCTCTCATTCTCACACAGTTTAAGATTCAGCAAGTACCTGAAGGTATAAAGTGGAACAAAATGCCAGGCTCACTTCTCTCTGAGTCTCTTTTCTCTGAGATCTTGTGTCCTCAAGCCCTGGCTGCCTTGATTGTTCTCTGATGCTGTTAAAAGACTCTTTTTTGGTATTTTACTTTAATCTAACATGTACACTTGTTTTCAGTGGGAGGATGGTCTGAATCAAGCTACTTCATCCTAGTCAGAAGCAAAAGTTATGGAATGGTTTAAGTCATGACCTTCAAGAGGTGATTCCTGTATGCTATGGTAGAAGAACCTCAGACACATGAAACCTAGCTTGAATATCAGCACCAACTTTCATGAATTTATTAACAAATATTTGTTGCATGCCAACAATATTCTAAGCACTGTGTACTCAGCAGTGGGGATACAATGGTGAACCAAAGGTGAAGTCTTCCTTCTCATAAAGTCTCCTTGGGAAGTTGTATAGAGCACCCTTGACATAAGTGATGCCATCTTAGAAAAAGACTCGATTTTTACATTTCAGAGGGCGTCATGGGAACAGGAACAAGATGTTCACTTAATCAATAGAGATAACATCCAACCAGATAAGGGCATAACCCTTTACTATCAGTCCTCACCAGAGGACTCAAGGGCCTTAAAATTAGCAGGACTTCACCAGCTCAAGATGGTTGTCTTGACAGACCCCATCTGGCTGTCACTCATGATTGGCATTGGCTGTGGAAGGCTCCGCCAAAATTAAAGACTCTTCCTTCCAATACATTGATGACTGTCAGGATCAGGCCAGGACACTTTTCTTGTCCACATCACTCTCCTTGGACTGTTTTGTAAACCCCACTCCCCTGCTTTTTTTTTCCTATTCCTGTTTTCTCTTAATGTTAAATATCACTATTTGGTGTGAAATTTTAATCTCCAACATTCATATATTGATTAAGTATACTGCTATATATGGTTTGCAATATTGATTGACCTTTCAGATGGCTTGAGCCTGTGTGCCCATGGCTCTAATACTGAGTGAACAGGTAGTGTCAAGGAGAATTGCCTCCTTGGAGACTCCATGTAGCTCATGGCTTTTATGATTGAGACAGCATCAACATTCAACAAATGGAAAGACACAAATATGTATGGACCTGGTTATGTCTGACCTTGTGCCACTTACGACAGAAGTCTTTAAATAATGTGTTGATACCGAACTGTCATAAGGTCTTTGAAGACAAAACAACATGGTGCCCAGTCAGAGAATAACAAGGTAGAAATCACTTAGAGGGTGACTGTGGCCAGGAAAGGCCTCTTTGAGGAGTCATTGAGGTTGAGACATGAAGGCTACATTGGAGTTAGCCGAAAGGAGAATATGGGTGGAAGGTAGATGGAGAAGCATTCCAAGCACAAGAGCCAGCATGCGTAAAGACCATGAGGTAGCCAGGAGCTTGATCTGTCCAGACTGAATAACCAAACGTAAGTATGAATGAAGAACAGAAGACAGGGATAAAATGAGGTAAGATTGGCATAGGATTGCTGGCCCTGGCAAAGAGTTTTGGTTTCATCCCAAGAGGAGAAGGGGAGGCTTTGGAAGGTTTTTAAGCAGGGGAATAATGAGATCTGATTTATTTGATGAAGATTTCCTGGCGTTTGTAAGAGAATGGATTTGCATTGGGCTAGGTCAACAGTCAGGGAAGCTTGATCCAAAGTGTTTGTGCTGACGCAGCTGAGACATGATGGGGGCTTGGACCGTGACAGTGGCAATGGAGATGGAACGAGGTGACATACCAAGAAGAAAAAGTGTCAGTAGGATTTGGCTGTGGATTGGATTGGGGAGTAAGAGAGAGAGCAAGGAATAATAATAACTCCCAAGTTTCTGGCTTGAATAACTGAGTGACTGTGTGTGTCCACAGTTATTGCATTAGTTTGCTAGGGCTGCCGTAACAAAGTACCACATACTGGTGGCTTAAACCACAGAACTTTATTATCTCCCTGTACTGGAGGCTGGAGGCTGGTTTAAGGTGCTGGCAGAGTTGGCTCCCTCTGAGGGCTGTGTTGAAGAATCTGTTGCAGGCCTCTCCCTAGCTTCTAGTGGTTTGCTGGCAATCCTGATGTTCCTAGGCTTGTAGTCACACCACCCCCAATGTCTATCTTCATCTTCATATGGCATTCTCTCATCCCTCTGTGCCCAAATTTCCCCGTTTTATAATGACACCAGTTATACTGGATTACGGCCTACCCTCATTACCTCATCTTACTTAACCCAATCATGCCTGCAAAGATCCTGTTTACAACTCAGGTCACATTCTGTGGTTCGGAGAGTTAAGATTTCAATAGATGGGTTTCAGAGGATACAATGCAACCCTAAATAGTCTCAGTTTTTTAACCTGCAGATGGGGAACAAAAATACTTACTTCATAGGGAAGCTAGGAAGAATAAACAGGAGAAGATATATTCAACATGCCAAGGCCAGTATTTGGCACATAAGGGAATTCATGGATTGTTGGTCCCTTTCTGCCCTGTTGCCTAACCTAGAGAGAATGGAGAACTTTAGATTAGAAGGGAGAAGAGGAGAATCCATTAGGGAGGCTGGTGGGGCACCTGAGGTCTCAGGGTCTGCCTGATATAACCCAGTTCTAACAGAGCATGATGCCTCAGGGCTGAGCTAGCCCAAGAGTTGGAGGAATGATTAAATTGTACCATCTGGGGAAATAATACTGGCCTGGGAATTGGGACCCCTGAGTTTGAATAACTGGCTGAGTAACTTTGGGCAAACACCTGCCCCCTCTGGGCCTGAGATTTCCATTAAAAGTATCAAGTCATGCTATGTTGGCTAAGCACATGTTGAATGGCGAAATTATAGAGCCTCTGCTAGGTGCCAGGCCCTGCGCTACAGGGTGTATATCTGAGCTTTAATTTAATTCTGTCATTAATCCTACGAAATGTCATAGGTGGGGAGACCGGGTCTGACAGAGGATTCAGTGATTTGTCTAAGACCACACAGGAAGTAGTGAATTAACATCAGGTCTGGTCTCCCTTACAATCTAGTGCCCTAAACGTCTCCTCGGACATGCTCAAGGCTCCTTCTTGGCCTCTGGTGCTCTGTTGATGAGTGTGGGTGCTGGCACAGCACAGTCATGTGAGGGAGAACCCCACACCTGGCTGCTGCACTGGGGCCTGCTCGATTTCCCAGTCTTACCCGGGAAGCCCACTCAGCATGAAAGGAGCAATTAGAAGCTGCAATCAGAGGCATATGAATCAGAGATTCTTTCCTTTTAAATATTTTGACTCACTTGCCATTTATTTGAGCTCTAATCTGTATTTATGTTTCTGTCTTTCTGAAAGAGACTTCAGAAGGAATGGGAAGTGGGAGGGGAGATGGAAGCTTTTCTTTTCTGGACAATTAGCAAGGATTGTTTACTGGAGGTTGATTTTACTGTTGGGTAATTATGTAGCCCCTCCCTTCTTGTTGTTGCCCCTAATAACGTTAATTATGATTTTAGCTGCCGATATTAGGGCAGCCCCTGTAACAATGAGGAATTGTGTGATGATTCTGAGGCAGCAACCACGGCAGTACAGTTTGAATATTAGAACCTGAAAGTTGCTTGCATGGGGTCCCTAGTACGGAATGTGGCTTTCATGGGCATGCAACCCTCATTGTGCTACTTTCCAATAGTGGGAAGGGAACCATAAACATAACAGGATCAAATAAAAGTGAAAGGACAGTGGGAAAGGGGTAACTCCTTGGTTCTGACCTAGGGAGAATACACCCACAATCTCAGAACTGCCTTCTTAATATCAATAATCATGATTTTTTGAGTTTGCTATAAGGTAAGTACTGTCATCATCCCATTTCATAGATGAAAAAAATGAGGCTCAGTGAGGTTATATAATATGTCCCAACTCACTCCTTGGTAGATAGCAGACCTGGGATTCAATCTCAAGCTGTCTATAGTTAATCTTAAGCTCTATAGCCAGAGCTCATATATACTTGATCACTATATTTACAAGCTCAGAGGAAAAGCCTTCTAAGGCTGCAGGAAAGCTGATGAGCATCTCAGGTAAACAGCACTGCCCTCCCTCAATAATCCTAATCACAGCCACAGCCATGTATCTAGGGCTTATGATGAACCACCTCCGTACTTACTAAATACTTCAATACATTCTTTCATTTAATTCCCACTATGTTTCTAATGAAGTGGGCACTATTTTATAGGTGAAGATATTTAGATTCAGAAATAAAAAGTGATGTGCTCAGGGCATGCTGTTAGTAAGTGGTAAGGCCAGGATTCAAAGATGTATTTTATTTCATTTTCATTACTGCACTCAACATCAATGACTTGGAAATTTCTTTGTCAGCTGGAGATTTAAGTTGAGGGCATTTTCACAAATCTCAAAACAACATTCCTGTTAGTAAGTTTTGCAGTCTTGTTTGTAGGAATATGTTTCAAGGAGCGGATTCCTCTTTAGCGTCTTAAATACTATGGCCCTGATTATCATATATTTCCCGGCAGGTACAGAGCTTTTGCTAACTCTGATTTTCTTCCTTTCTGGGTTTAGTTCACACCATTCTGTCCTCGGATCCTATAGGGGATGATTAATCCAGCATGGCTTAAATGGAGCCCTTTGCTGCATCCTCCTCCGCTTCTCTGACCCGGGCCTTTGCTTCTTGTAAACAACCCTCTTTCCACACCAAACTGTCATCGGATCCCCTTCCACCTTCCTTCTCCAACACTCACTTATGCTCACAGCACCAAGAACCCTAGTGTCTACTTTCACTCCCTGACTTTAGTAGTGCTTCATAAAGAAGCTCTTGGTCCTTTAAAATTATAGTTGAATTATTTCATTCATGCCTGGAGAGGGTCTCCCATTCCTCGCCAAAGGGACAGAACAATATAGAAAAGAAAAATGGCTGAACACCCTGCATGATTATGGATAAAGGGGAAAGTCAGCAAAATCTTTTCCTGATATACACCGTAAAACCTGGAGTAAAAGAAAGCCGCAGAATGTGGGATTCTGGATAATGGAATTTTCCGGATATTTCAGAATTAATCTTTCTACAGTGTACAAGTCCTCTTTCTTGCATCTGTAAGAGTAGCACAACAGTCATAATGACTGTTTCTTGATTGGAGATTTTGCATAGTTGCATGGTCATCGTTCTGGGCAGGCATGGGCTTCTACGGTGACTGAGGCAGACTCAAGGCTGGGATTTGCCTTCCCTTCTGAGATGTCCCACATCCAAAAAGTTTTGTCTTCTTTTTTTATTTCTGGCACCTGGAGGTTCTCTCCTGATTTTTCAATAAGGTCAACACATGTTCTTAAAAATTAAAAATAATATCAGTCTGACATTTCTAATGTTGAAGGGGCAGGGCGTCCTGCCTCAGTTCACACTGCCCTCCTGACTAGATGTGGCTCCTGTGTCTCTACCTAGTGCTCAGATATCAGGGCATTAATAAAGGTGGAGGGCTCTCCTATTTTACAGAATTTGCCCAATACTCATTTAACTGAAGTGAGTAAGAAGAGGTAAGGTAGATGATATGTATGTGATGGAATACTACACAGCCATAAAAAGGAATGAATTAACAGCATTTGTAGTATTCTGGATAAGACTGGAGACTATTATTCTAAGTGAAGTAACTCAGGAATGGAAAATCAAACATTGCCTGTTCTCACTGATATGTGGGAGCTAAGCTAAGAGGATGCAAAGGCATAAGAATGATGCAATGGACATTGGGGACTTGGTGGGGAGAGTCGGAGGGGGACCAGGGATAGAAGACTATCAATATGGTGCAGTGTATACTGCTCAGGTGATGGGTGCCCCACAATCTCACAAATCACCACTAAAGAGCTTATGTAACCAAATACCATCTCTACCCCAATAACTTATGGAAAAATTTAAAAAGAAATCCTCACCAAAAAAAAGAAGTAAGCTAAATGCTTAACTTATTAAGTGCTTAGTACTTATATTTTGTAATCCTTATAACAAACCTGATATATGGGCATTTGTTTTCCACATCTTAGAGCCTGGGGAAACTGAGGCTCACAGAGGTTCCCAAAGTAAGTTGTTCAAAGTCAGCAAGGTAGTGACTAAAACTTAGGATTCTTTGCCTTCAATATATTTGCTCTTCCCGCTAGCCCACATCAGCTAGGATACAGTTCAAATCTGGAAAACCCTCCAACTTGTAGCAATCACTCTTCTTTTAGGTGGTAGCCTTGAGCAAGTGTGGGCCATTGGGTGCCTGGAAAAAACACATTAAGGAGGCTTCATCCTCCTTCAAGGTCTAATGGCACCAATACTGTCATTGGCCCTAATGTAGTGCATCACTCCATTTCTTGAGCTCTTCCACCTGCCCACCTTTCTCCCCAGCAAACAGACATTCCTGTAATGAGGCCAACCTGGGAGCAGTTTTCTTATCATCTCAGATGGGAGATCACTTCCCAAACCACAATGTCTGGTTATGCACCTTGGCCAAATCTGGTAACTTTTCTGAACTTAATTTACCTATCTGTATATAGAGATTAATAATTCCATGTTTTAATTGACAATGTCCAAGCATGTCACCATTACCATGGTTTTATTTTTTTCTCCAGGAAGTTAAATTATGTTTTAAAAAACAGCTCACAGTTATTCAGCACTTTTTATGTGCCAAGAACCAAATCTCTTTACATTCATGTTGTGGTTTAGCCTCAGAACATCTTTATGGAGTAGGCATGTCGTTATTCCCATTTTAAGGACTAGGAAACAAAGATGAAGTAACTCATCCAAGAAGTAAAGGGGCCTGTCTGAATGAAGATCTCAAATCCATAACTTCTACCCTCCGATACAGGGGAATAAAGCATTTCTTCCATTGTTCAGGGAAGAGGACTAAGGCAGGGGGCCCAGAGGTATGGCCTCATCAGCAGAACAAGGATAAGAACCAGGGTGGGCTTTACGTTAAGGTTATGATACAATCCTACATCTCTGTTGAAACTAATAGGGATGTGGAGACTCAGAAATGCAGTTCTGGTAACTCCATGAAACAAATTATGTTTGGATGATGACCCACTTCCCAGCGAGGTCTGGAGGCTGCCCAAGGTCTTTCTTAAAGCAGTCCTTCCTCCTGATTGTCCCTGCTCCTCAGGCGAGTCTGCTGGCTCTGTGCCCACACCCAGACCTCGGAATTATAGCCTGGGCTGCCCTCACAGCCCTGGGGAGACCTCCCATAGCCTCCTGACCCTGGACTGTGGCCTGAGGCCCCATGAACCTGCCTTTTTCAGGAGGCAGTGCTTCCTGCCAAGAAGGTGCCTGCTTGGGGCAGGAGAGGAATAAGTAGAGAGACGACTTGATTCTGTGCCTTGATCTTGGTTAGGAGAGGTCTTCAGGGGAGTTTGAGTCCCAGTGACCAGCCCCAGAAGCTTTCAGGAATTTTAGATTCTTGACTTGGCCCCAAATAACACCCTGCTGGATCTGCTGGTGTCTCCACTGCCAAAAAGCCTAAGGAGGACACGGAGGCCTCCCCCATGGAAACCTCCCACCCGCAGCCCTCTTGGATGTGCACACTGGAGCCTCCTCGCAGGGACATGACCTTCAGATGGCGTGCCTCTCTCGGGAAGGTCGACTGAGGCTGGAAGGGCAGCTTGGGGAAAACAACATCAAACTCCTAAGAGTTGATGGTTCTGTTTTGTACTTCAGCTTTCACCCTCTTTCTTTCCTTCAACTTCTTAGTTCTTTTCTCTTCTCTCTCATGAAAGAACCAGTAAATTCCGAGTTCAAATACCAGCTCCCTTACAATCATCTGTGTGACTGTTGGAGAACTACATAACCTCTCCCTGCCTTGGCATTTTTAAACCTGTAAATTAGGGATGATAAAATTTTTGCAGTTTTAAAAAATCACAGAGTATACCAAATGCCAAATATTTAATAAACAGCAATAATGATGATAATATTTTAGCATACTACCATGTGGCATGGTAAAAACAATCAGCTAAAGGGATTTTATTTTATCTCTAAGAATTCTGTGGACCAAGACTTTTAGGAATAGGTCTGTAATCAAGGTTCAAGAGACTTAAGAGTAAAAATATCGGCATCTCAACTATAGAAAAGTATTGCAGAGGTTGCATAAGAATCCATCTCACAGTCACCTCCATGAGTGTCAAGATCTCTCTGTTAATCTGATTTGTCTGTCTTTCTAGGTTCCCACATACCTGTCCTTGTCTCCTTTTACCTGTCACTGGACAGCATACACACACTCAGAGACTACTCCTGCCTTGGGCCCTTCAACCCCAAAGAGAAAAATGGATTGTAAGTTGATTGCCCAAACTCATGGGAAAGCAAGAAATCTGTTATGATGATGGCTGGGCTTGGGGCTCCTGTCGGCAGGAGACTCTACTGGCTGATGAAGCTGATGGCAGGGCCATGTTGGAGGTACACCAGTCCTAGGGAAGGCGGATGGCAACAGTTTCTGGTGGGTATTTTACTGTCTCAGATTAGAGTCTATCCACACGGGGTTAGGCTTCCGGTTCTCCCACTAAGTGACCGTCTGTGTGTCACTTGCTAGCAACAGGCAACCAGATCCTAAAACAGGGACATCAGAAGCTTAGCTCTGCAAACTGTGGGCCTTTTGAAGGTCAGAGAGGAGGGTGATAACACATCAACTACCCAAAGCAGGAGACGACAGAGGCTGCATGCTCCACACATTCAAGGCTAATTATTTAAGCATGCTTCTAGATTGAGAATGGAGGTAAAAAAATGAAAAAGTAACAACAAAAAAAAAAGCAAGCTTCTTATCTGAAATCGCAGTCCTACCCCTGAAGAAGCACACATCTGGAATTCATTCCCTGCGGCAGTGAGCCACAGACCAGCTCTCTACCAGGACCCGGCCCAGACACCAGGCGCTGGTGACTGAGCGCAGGCTGTGCTTTGCGAGGGGTTGATAGAATTTTTCTTGAATAAATATTCCTGCCAAAGTTAGTTTTTGAGCCATGGCTCATAAATATACAGTATTCCAGGGAAAAAGTACAGAATGTCCTCCTGGGGTTGACAAGCAAATAGTTTCATAAATAACCCTCTTGACACGTGCAAGATGTTAACATTTCTGAGGTTTGGGGCAGGGGCAGATGTGGATTTAATTGCTCGATTCAGTCTGGAGCCACAACTGGACTTGGATGTTACTTCTTGGAGGCCCATGGAAATGTTTTTCTTGGCTTGCGAGCGCTTATCCTGGTTGTCAGCCCTAAGGACAAAGGCTTCCTCTTGGAAGATTCTGGGCCAGTGTAGGGTACTGCACAGGTGAATCTGACCAGACTAACAATCAAGGGGACCAGCAAAGGACATCTGATAGATACAATACTTATTTAACAGGAGGGCAGGGCTGAGCCACAATATCGACTGTTTTAGAGGCACCGACAATGCCCAGCCTGGGGATTGTTTTCATAAGAGGGAGAAAGTTCCAAAGAAGCCTCCTATTTTGATAGTGTTTTTTCTTTTTTTTCTTAAAGGTAAAATTTGGACAGATCCTGAATAGGCTAGATCAAACACTAAGTCTATAGGGATTTCAGTCAAAAGCCCAACTGGATCTTTAATCAGTTACTGGGACAGATTGGGGTTTGTCAAAAATGTGTTTCACACTGACCCTATCATATGTCTAGAATTCTCCTCTGTAATGCATTGAGGTCCAACTTATTTACATGCAGAGTGTTATCTGGGCAAAAGAGATGAAGACATTACACTCTTAAGATGCTTGATAATCGTTTATACAGTGCTTTAACGTTTTCCTAAGCCCTCCCACATCTACAATTGCAATTGAACCCTAGAGTAACACTGTGGCACCTGATCAATTGGGCACCTGCCACTATTCCCATTTTACAGATGGGAAGCAGAAGTCAGGTGAGAGGAAGATAATTGGCTAAGGCTTCTTGATAGTAAATGGAAGAACAAGGATTTGAATTTGGGTCCCTGGCCTTTTGAAGCTATGTCAACAAATGGCTTGGTTTATCAGACAGGCTAGGAAAGCAGAGAGCAGGACCTAGAGGAAATGAGCTCTGGGATAAGAAGATTTTGAGGCAGGAACAATGCGAACAATGAGAAGAGGGCTCTGAGCATTTTGGGGACCCTCTTCTGATGGGAGGCCAACAGCATCTGATTTTTATTATGCCTTAACTAGGCGTCGGGAAGATAATCAGCTACACCTGTCCTCACATGCTACCCTCCTGGGGCTGGAGCTGGTGGCAGACACAATGTCACATGATGTTCCCAGGTGTGAGAAGAACCCTTGCAGGTCTCAATTACAATATATTCACAGGCTGCACGGCAGCCTGATTCTGAAGATGGTTCCAAATTCACCTGCGAAAAGAGGAACTTAAAAAAAAATTAAAATAGGTAAGAAGTCCCTCCACTCTCTCATTTACTAGGTATATTATATTTCTGTAGATTAAGTTAAAAGGTCTCATCAGCCTTCAGTGAAAGTTAAGCTAAAAATAATGGTAATTACTGCTGTCATCTGACTGCTGAGCCATGTACTGGTCCCAGAGGTAAGCTCTTGATATGTGGAACCAGTTTATTGAGTGTACTGAACTCAACGAGGACACAGACAGGAAATGATTTCTCTCTCCCTCCAAACGCTGCACTTCCAAACACTCTGCTAACTCCCTCCAGCCCCTTGATGACATATTGGACAGATTCATACTTTGGTTTCTCATCATTTTAGGTTAACAAGTACTGTTTTTATTCAGAACCAAGTTCGGGTCTGCTTGCCTGGCTTAGTAAAACCAGGTATCTACCCCAAGGTTTGTAGTGTTAGAACAAAAGGCTTTTATTGTAGGTCACCAAGTGAAGGGGACCAAACAGTTGAATATTTAAATCCTGACCTTCCTGATGGCTTGTAGGCAAGGATTTTTAAAGGCAGGGGTAAACTACAAGAAAGTGGAAGTCACGGTATGAATCATAAATCAGTACATGAAGGTTACACATTGGTTTAGACCTAAAAGGGTGAGATATATTGAAATGGAACTTACAGGTCATAGGTAGATTTAAAGACTTTATGATCTGTAATTTGTTAGGGAAGAAAAATTCGTTTAAAAATTTGGGGTCAATGGAAGACTGTTAAGTGGCTAGGGGTGTGACTTTTTCTAAGCCCCCCCCCACCTCCTGAGGAAAAACTTAGAATAAAGAAGGATGGTTAAAGTTTAGTCATTATTTTCTCCTTATCCAAGATCTACAAGTCAATGAATCTGTTCAGAAGGGGTTGAGTTTCTTTTTTTTTTTTTTTTTTAATTTCTTTCTTTTTTAGAGACGGGTTTTCACCATGTTGGCCAGGCTAGTCTTGAACTCCTGACCTCAGGTGATCTGCCTGCCTCGGCTTCCCAAAGTGCCGGGTTATAGGCATGAGCCACCGCACCCGGCTGGGTTTGATTTCTGAAAGACAACTCAAGGACACATGTTAAGATATTATTTTGAGGTTCTGTAGGGAAAGCAAAAGTCTCTTGGACTGTAACTTTCTTAGCTATTAGTTTAGGCTACTATTACTTTTTGTTTAAGAAATTATTTACTTCTGGGACTAGCTAGGTGCCTGGGATTTCCCTGAAGGAAATCAGAATTTTCTTTATTTCCATGTTGGGGATCTGTAGGCTCTTAAAAAAGAGCCTGCAGTCTCACTTTTGTCATTTATACTCAATTTCAGATGTTAAATGGTCTCTCAGGGCTATACCAAACTTCAGCCTCCCATTTGATTCAAAATCCCCCCAACCCCAACCCAGGCTATAGGGATCTGTTGTGGGTCGGGAGGGGGCACATGGTCTCTTTCTTCACTTGCACGGAACTTTCTTTCATGTCTCTGTGGCGGGCTCCTTCAGAGTCAGGGTAGGGTGGGAATTAAGGAAGAAGGGAGTCCCTTGCAAAAATGCTGGACTCGGCCATCGGTGCTACTTTGGGGCAGTTGCCCATTTGCTGGCACTCCAGGGTATACTTGCAGATTCTCAAAAGCCTTGAATGAATATTCAGGCATACCTCCTGGGACACTGCTCAAATCTGCATCCTATTATTTTTTTTCTAAACATTGTCATTTATTAGCTTAAAAAAACAATATCCCAAAGCCCTTATTTGGGTGTGTGTCAGCAGTGGTGGGACCAGAAAAGCTCACTTAATTCACATCTTGTGAAAATTCAATCATACTGGCCTAATTGACAAGCATAAATGGCTCTGGCGAAGGTGAGAGAGCCAAGCGCAAATAACAATGCCATCACAGTTGACAACAGAGTGTGATGAAAGAGCATGCTAGCCAGCGTTCCCTGCATGATGGCAGTCCTCTCACTGATCTCCTACTTGTAGTCAGATTAATAATTACGCTCTACCTGCGAACACAGATTTTCCCTTTCAAAATGCATTCATATCTGTGATCACTTTTATTCGGCCCCCTCAATAAGGCAGTCGCAGCAGGATCTGCATTACTACTGGCCCATTTTCACATCAGAAGATCGAGCCTTGTGAAGATGAAGGCATTCCTGAGCTGCCCCAGCAGGTGAATGGCAGAGTAAGAAATGGAAATCCCATCTCCTCCCTCAGAGTCCTTAGCTCCAGTGAGACTCCTCAATAGTATATTCAAAGATGCATCAAAAAAAGCAACTGTCCTTGGCTGACTATGAAGCTGGGGTTCCTGCTGGGCTGCTTCTGCAGGCAGAGAGAAGAGCTCTTTCCACCTCCCGAGGCTTGCTTTTGTTCAGGTTTCCTGTGTGCACACTCACTGTATGTGTTCATTTCCTTGCATATTTCTTTTTTTTCTTTAAGGAGAAGGTAGAAGACAAACTGAGGGGCTTTCAGACAGATAGAACAATCTTGGTCCTGTCTTGCCTGTCTCTAGAGCACCTGAAGGCACTATCTTCCAAATTCCCTTCCCCCCTTTCTATGAGAAGCACAGAGAGAAACAATAATTTCAGCAATAACATCTATTTGTTGAGCACTTACAATGTGCTAAGTATGGTAGTAGGTGTTTTACATGCCTTTTCTCCCCCTCACTCCTTTCAACTGCTGGAGAAAGAGACACTTTGGTACATATTTTTTTTTTTCCTCCAAAACCATTGAGGTCAAATGTGTTTCAGAATTCAGAATTTCTTTTAGTTTTTAGGAAGGTAACATGGGTTAAGTACTGCACATAGTCTCACATGCTCAACAGAACCTGTAACAGCATCTTGTTATCAAAGACATTCACTCTTCTGTGGTAAAACATAGAAATAGTCACAAAAGAAGGATAAAAGACATAAATAGCTTCAGGTCAATGTAGGTTGACTTTTGCACCCAAGTCAATGCATACCAAACTTAACAAAGAAACTTAACCTTTTGGAGCTTTTTAGACTAGAGAATTGCAGATGAGAGATAGTGGGTCTGTATTCTTATGCTCGTTTTACGTTTGTCAAGTTCGGAGAGTTTCTCATCCAAGCAACATGGCTGCTAAGTGACAGGGCTTGGAAACAACCCAGGACTCCTGACTTCAGCACCTGCTCCCTTAACAACAAAGGTTCCCTGAAACATTCATCTCTGGAGGCATCAGACATGACCATCTCTACCAACAAGTTTAACTTTTATTCTTTGAGGGTGGAGGCAGCAGAACCGTTGAAATCTCTTGATCCAGTTTTAAGAATACATATAATTGACATGTCTGGGCACTGCCTGCTCTAAATCCTTGCTACTAAAGTGTGGTTCATGGACCAGTGATATTGGCATTACCTAGGAGCTCATTAGAAACTCAGGATCTCAGGCCCTACCTGTGACTTGTGAATCAGAAATGCATGTTAACAAGTCCCTCAGGAGGCTCACTGTTGCAGCCCAATTTGAGCAGCTCTTGCCTAAAACTCTTTCCTTGTGTGGTCTCATGTAGCAATCCTCACAGCAACCCCGTGAGACAGGCACTATCGTCATTCACCTTAGACAGCTAAAGCTAGGTCCAGAGAAAGTAAATGGAGTTTCCCGATACAAACAGAGGTCATCTTGATTCCATGGCCTAGATTGTTCACCACCATGCTTTCTTTTTTCTTGCAGGCAGAAAGTGAATCCAGAAATACCCTCAGGGGCTCGGGATGGGCCTGCTTCTCTTGATGGCTAAGGAGAGAGTTGAAACTTAAGTTGCAAATTAGTTGCTGAAAAGGGACCTCCCCTCCACTGTCTCTCCTACATCCTCCCTCAGCTCTTTTATCTGACTATAGTAGCCACGGAGCTGTTTACACCAATTCTGGTTCTCCTCCTTCTGAGCACATGTGGTGATTTCACTTTCTTATTGCATTTAAACACAAGCAAGGCCATGTGATGTGCATCAGCCATCAGCCAATGATAGGGGAGTGAAAGCGATCTGCACCATTTCTGAATATTTAATTGCCAGTGCCGGAGGTGCAGCATCCCATGGCTCCCTGCCACAGAGGTCCTAGAAGCATATGTGGGGATGAGGCCTCTACAGCCTGGTCCCTGAGTGATGACAAGGAGCAGAGCCCCCACCAACCCACACTGGTTGTATAACACAAGGGAGAAATAAACCTTTGTGCTTTTAAGCCACTGAAATCTGGGGGGTTGTTTGTTACCCTGGCATAACCTATCCTATCCTGGCTGATTCTCTGACTCATCTTCCTTCCTTCTGGAGGGACTGATTTACTCTGCGGGAATGCCAGCCAGCAGCTCTGTGGGTGGGAAAAATGTACCTGCTTTTATGTGCCCAAGCTAATAGCTTCTTTCTCTCTACTGCCTGTGAGAGCTCGTCTTTCTCTCCCTTTCTTTCTCAGTACCAGATTTATTTCTGATTTGTTTTTCTTGTTGAACCTCTACAACTCCTTATTTTCCAAGGCTATTTTTAGTGGCTCCATTCTACCCTGAAGGAAATAGTTCACATCTTGGTGCCCAGGGCTTTTTTAGCTCCTTTTAATGGGAGAGGATAGCACATATCAACAATTCTTTAAGCCACCATGTCATTTCCCCAAGAGGCTCAGTGAAGAACAAAATGTCTCCATCAAATGAGTTTTCGATGTTAGTCTCCAGCCTTCTCATTGTGCGTGATCCTCTCTGGTGTGAATAAAGAGATTTTAACTTTCCATTGCTTTCTTCCTTTTGTAGGTTAAGCCTGTTTCTTAAGCCTGGTGATTTCATAGGCCTCCTGAATCAGTCTTTGGGAATGGTGTTCAAAAATCTGTTTTTCACAAGCTCCTCGAGTGATTTATCTACGGACTACTTGAGGACAGGTGTTTGGGAAGTCTTGGCTATGTATTATACATACTGAGCTATGCGTTTGTTGTAACTAATCCCTGCTCATCCAAATGTCATCATTGATAAGAACTATAATTAAAAAATACATTCCTCATGTATGTTTATAGCAATTTTATTCATAATTGCCAAAACTTGGAAGCAACCAAGACGTACTTCAGTCAGTGAATAGATAAATAAACAATGTACATTGACTATGAAATATTCAGTGCCAATATTGGAGCCACGAAAAGACATAGAAGAAACTTATGCCTAAGTGAAATAAGCCAATCTGAAAAGGCTACGTACTGTGTGATTCCAACGATATGATATTCTGGGAAAGGTAACATTATGAAGACTGTAAAATAATTAGTGGTTTCCAGGGGTGTGTGGGGAGGGAGGAATGAATAGATGGAGCACAGGAGATTTTTAGGACTGTGAAACTATTTTTCTGTATGACTTTATAATGTTGAATACATGTCATTATATATTTTCCCAAGCCCATAGATAGAATGTACAACACCAAGAGTGAACCCGTATGTAAACTACGGACTTTGTGATAATGATACATCAGTGTAGGTTCAACATTTATAATAAACATACCACTCTTGTCGAAAGTGTTGGTAGTGGGGGAGGCTGTGCAGTGTGTGGGTGGGCGCTATATGGGAACTCTCTACCATTCCACTTAATTTTGCTGTGCCAGCCTGGGAAACATGACAAAACATCATCTCTACGCCTGCCAAAAAATATAAAAATTAGCTGGGGATAGTGACTCTGGTCCCAGCTATTGAGGAGGCTGAGGAGGGAGGATGGCTTCAGCTCAGGAGGTCGAGGCTACAGTGAGCCAAGATCATGTCACCGCACTCCAGCCTGGGCAACAGATCCAGACCATGTCTCAAAAAAATAATAATTAAATAAATTGAAGTGAACCTAAAAGTGCTCTAAAAACTAAAGTCTATTTAGAAAATGGAAAACCAACCAAACAAACAACATTCTCTTCCATGCTTCTGAAATAAATTATGTCTCCCTGTAAGCAAAGCTGAGGGGAGGAGTTGAGTATTCCAGCTTCTCTATGGATTTTCCATTTGCCATTCAATGTCTTCTTCCTTACTGGAATTGCCAATCAAGACAAAACGTGGATCAGTGTGGAGCTGTCGTTAACTAGGAAGTGCTCAGGCCATGGAGTAGCATAACCAGGATGATCAAGGCCTTGTTTGCACCAGGTTGTGACCCATTTCCTGTCTGGCAATTTGCAGCCAGACTTCTACACTCTCTCATCCTGAGGGAATGTCTGGGGAGCGACAGCTTTGTATTCTCTGCATTTGTTATGCAGGAGCTACAATCGTGATGGCTTGTGGAGATCAGGAAGGAAGCTAGGCTTGGGGAAATCAGACAAAAGGGGCAGCGTGTACTTCAGAAGCATCTGGAGGGGAGAAGGCCAAACAGACTATGGGCAAAGAGTGAAGCAATACACAGAATTTAGAAGGTAGCTGATCAGAAGCCACGTGAATAGACCGGGCCATGGGGAGGAGGCAGGAGCACCTGACCAGTGGAAAAGCCTTTTAGCAACTGTCTTCTTCTGGAGAGCAGATGTGAGATGAAGACAGCCATCCTAGGGTCTGGTGCTGGCTTCGGGAGTGAAGATGCAAGTGGGGTAGCCTGACTGTGATGGGAAGGAAGTGCTCAGAGTTAAGGATGCTACTGACACATCACATGAACACATAAGAGAGTTTAACCAGTTTCCACAAAGTCCTCTAGGAAGTCAGCTGCTGAACTGAGGATTTCCCATCCCTGGGAAGGGGAAGAAACTGTTAAAAGACAGCCAAGGAAGTAAGTGGCTTCTTTAGATCACAACACTTATTGTGCTTATAATTCACACACTCATGTGCTTATAACCCCAAAGAAATCCTTTCCTCTTAGTCCCAATTCTATTTAAATTTACTGGCCATCTAAACCTTTCCCTTTGGTACGGCTTGTGAATATTTTAAGAGAGCATCTGTTGACACTTAAAATAAATGAAAACAAAAGGATCAGCTTGGTTTGTGGATAGCTGTGAAAACATAATTGACAGTCAAGCTTACATTTCACGAAAGAAGCTGAAATTTGTTGGACTAGTGTTTATAGAGTGGAAATAATACTAATGGTAATAGTAGGAATGGTAGTTTTAATAATAGAAATAATAATGATACAAATATACAACTATTGAGCTTCTCTACTAAGGTCAAAGATTTGCTGCTGGGCAGGTTTAGCAAACCTGGATTCTCCTGTGGTTTTCCAGCTTTCTTTCTGTTTATTATAACTCATTTTCAGCATAGGCTCTGGTATAATTTATGCAGTAGCGTAAAAAAATTTCAAGGTCAATGTGATGACTGTTTTAGAGAAAGTACTCTCTGAATCTTCTTTTTCTTTTTCTTTTGAGACAGAATCTAGCTCTGTCACCCAGGCTAGAGTGCAGTGGTATGATCTCAGCTCACTGCAACTTCCGCCTTTTGGATTCAAGCGATTCTCGTGGCTCAGCCTCCCGAGTAGCTGGGATTACAGGTGTGCACCACCACCCCCAGCTAATTTTTGTACTTTTTGTAGAGATGGGGTTTCATCATGTTGGTCAGGCTGGTCTCGAACTCTTGACCTCAAGTGATCCGCCCACCTTGGCCTCCCAAAGTGCTGGGATTACAAGTGTGAGCCACTATGCCCTGCCTCTCTGAATCTTATTTTAATGATAGAATGAATATTTAAATCTGCTGATGTTGGACTTTAAGGTTGAGGGTACAGGTTAGGGGGGTGAATTTGGGGTTGGGCTAATATTTGGGAGGGTACAGCCTGGATGATGCTGGAGCTTGTTAGGGACTCTCCCAAAAGTCCTTGAAATCATTCAAGTGAAAACCTTTGTAAACTGTGAAAGACCATTAGATGCCAAAACAAATTAATTTTCTTATTACAGGTGACCAAGAGCAGATGCTGATGCCAGGGGAAGACAAGAGGGAGCTGGAGAAGTGAAGGCAAAAAGATGAATTATTAACAATTTCTAAGTGTATGAAGCATTAGAGTACAAAAGTTGAGAAACAGCTGTTCTTTATAGCAACCAAAGCCAGAAAATAAGCATTAATGACAGCAGGAAGATATAAAAGATATTAACTGCAGAAGAGGGTGGGAAATAGCTTTTATTCATGCAGTCATACAACAAATATTTATTGAGCATCCACTATGCTGCAGGCATTGTGCTAGGTGCAGGGAGTGTAAAGATCAAAGCCAAATCCTGTGCCCACAAGTAGCTCACAAAGTCATGGGTATGCTAGACTGTAAGCCCCTCCAGGGCAGGGGCACATGAACCAGGTTGCTACATCTGCAGATATGCACCTTCCTCCTAGTAGATGACTAATAAAGATTTGTTGCATAAATGATTGAATTAAGGTTGAGCCAGAAGGAAAGACAAAGATGCCATCTGGTATCACAGATCCTTTTATCTAGCCTGAGGCTGATTTATTTCTGCCTAGTGGCAGGAGGGGAGTTGACAGAGATCTATAGTCCCTTGAAAACGATGTGTCTTTACTCTTCCTTGATGTGCTGTTTTTTGGAGAAAGTTGCCTGGTCTTTGGAGAAGGCCAGACCTGAAAGTCCACCAACCATCCGAGTCAAGTTCTTGGGCTCAAGAGTTTTTATTTAATTACATGTTATCACCACTTATCTGCTGTTACAAGAACACAGAACACTGCTTCCAAAGTAGATACCTTTTTCTGGACATCTACTTCCCAAATCTTGTCTGCAGGAGTCATAAGAGCTCCTGGCAGTGTGACTGACAATTGCACATCTGTGAGTGACACGAGTCACTCAGCTCCCTGTGTGCCCTTGGTGGAAAGAGATGAAAGATGTGAGGTTGTCACAAAGTCCCTTATACACTATTTGCATATGGCTGGGCGTCCACTGGATAGAGGAGGCAGCTCTGTCTGTGCAAATCCCAAACTCTTTTCTGCTTACCCAAAGCTGTGCCCAATTCTCTTGAAGCCCACTGGATGACACCCACACAAAGGCCTGTCTGCTCCAAGGAGCTCCTTCCTGTTGCTTTCCTTCACATCTCAATAAACCCTTCTCATCTTATATTTATCAAATGCGATCACAAAGGGACCACTTAATTAACAGGCTGCCATTGTATGGAGAATGATTTGGAAGCTTAAAGCCATTAAAGAAACCTCACACTGTTCCAGACGACAAAAACAGTGGGATGCACCATCTGGGAGGGAGCTTCCTCCGAAACAGATGCCAGTGTTTCCGTGATAAAGAACCTAATATTATAACATCATAGTATATTGTGCCATTTGGTTAGGAGAGGCAGTCTTCCTCTGAGCGAATGTTCTCAGGTCTCGCCAAATCGTTCAGCACCAAAATATTTGCTCTGGCAAGGGGCAATGATTTATTCTTCTCTTGGGTTTATTTCCCCTATGGAGCCCCTGCAGGGCTGGACGCATTGAAGGAGTGCAAATAAAACTTCTGGAGGAATCTGTTGGCTGTGACGGTGGCATATGGTCAGAGTGTGGTCACTACATGCTATGAAGGAAATGGCAGGTGAATTCAGTTCCAAGGGCTTACTTCAAGACTAATTGATTTTTGACACATAGGCTTGAACTTTGCTTCAAAACGAAATGCTGGATTTGGCCTTCTATCATTCTGCCTCTCCTTAACCCTTATCTCCAACTACTTCATTGTTTAGCTTACTTTTACTGAGCCCCTTACTATGTGCCAGGCATTGTGCTAGGCTCTGCAGGAAGATGAAAAAATAAATACAATATAGATACTGCCTGCAAGCACTTAAAAAGCTTACATGATCCCTTTGATATATAACTGCTTTTATTTCCCCTATTTACACAAGAAACATCTACCCATTATAGAAAACTTAGCCTGGGCATGGTGGCTCATGCCTGTAATCCCAGCACTTTGGGAGGCCGAGGTGGACAGATCACGAGGTCAAGAGATCGAGACCATCCTGGCCAACATGGTGAAACCCTATCTCTCCCAAAAATACAAAAATTAGCTGGGCCTGGTGGCTCATACCTGTAGTCCCAGCTACTTGAGAGGCTGAGGCAGGAGAATTGCTTGAACCTGGGAGGCGGAGGTTGCAGTAAGCCAAGATTATGCCACTGCACTCCAGCCTGGTGACAGATTAAGACTGTCTCAATAAAAAAAAAAAAAGAAAAAAGAAAAAGAAAAAGAAAAATTTAAAAAGCACATACAAGCAAAAAGAAAAAAAATAAAGTTGGCTGGGCACAGTGACTCATGCCTGTAATCCTAGCACTTTGGGAGGCCGAGGCAGGTGGATCACCTGAGGTCAGGAGTTTGAGATCAGCCTGGCCAACATGGAGAAACCCCATCAGGGTGTGGTGGAGCATGCCTGTAGTCCCAGCTACTCAGGAGGCTGAGGCAGGAGAATCGCTTGAACCTTGGGGGCGGAGGTTGCAGTGAGCCAAGATCAGGTTGTTGCACTCCAGCCTGGACAACAAGAGCGAAACCCCATCTCAAAAACAAAAACAAAAAAACAAAAAAGAAAAAAGAAAAAAAGAAAAAATTAAAGTTACCCACAACCCTCAGAGATAAGCCTCTGAGAGAAACCTCTTTGTTTAATTCCTTTTAGTATTTTCTTCTATGTAGGTAGCTTCTGTATTGCTTCTCTCTTGCCATCTTAGTCTCATCCCTACATTGCTGATGACATCTTGCCCTTCTGGGAAAGGTCTCTTCACCTTCCTTCTGGCTATGCATATCCTACTTCCTGCTAACTTCCGGGTCGACCTTCTTCTGGGAGGCTGATCTCATCCTCAGTAGAAAGATCATGGGTTATGGAGATTGTGGTTTGGATCTTGGTTTCGTCAACTTAAGTAACTGTGGACATGGGCAAGTCGCTTAATTTCTCTGAGTGTCAGGTTTCTCCTCATTAAGATGGAGGTTAGAACCTTGCAGAGTTATTGTTTTTTCTTTGCTTTCTTTTTTCTGAGACAGAGTCTCCTCTGTCACTCAAGCTGGAGTACAGTGACATGATCTCCTCACTGCAACCTCTGCCTCCCAGGCGATTCTCCTGCTTCAGCCTCCCGAGTAGCTGGGATTACAGGCACTCCCCACCATGCCGGACTAATTTTTGTATTTTTAGTAGAGACAGGGTTTCACCATATTGGTCAGGCTCTTCTCGAACTCCTGACCTCGGGTGATCCACCCGCTTCAGCATCCAAAAGTGCTGGAATTACAGGTGTGACCCACTGTGCCAGGCAGCAGAGTTATTACTAAACAGAAATGAGTTGTGAGGAAGAAAGAGCAAGGCTCTCTGGTCCTGTCTGGTTCTCTGAATCCCCATGTCACTTGTCCAGCTTGCAAGATGACGTTCCATTGTTCCTAGGATAGTCTTATTTTGTACCCAACCCTCTCTCCATTCTTTATTCGAGTCCCATTGACCTTTCCTTGAGGAGTTTGCCTGCCCTATTCCCTCTGCCCGAAGCACGGCCTCTCCTGCCCCTATTTTGTTACTTTCTTCTCATCCTTTAGATCCTATGCAATTGTCACATCATTAAAGCATTTTGTCCATGTCCTTCAGAATAAAGCAGTCCTAACCTGTCTTCTAATAGGAACACTTACCTGTGTCTGGGGCACCCTCATGGTGGGAATTTCAATGTTATTTGCGTCTTTTTAAAAATTAACCTTGTGGCCAGGCGTGGTGGCTCATGCCTGTAATCCCAGCACTTTGGGAGGATGAGGCAGTCGGATCATGAGGTCAAGAGATCAAGACCATCCTGGCCAACATGGTGAAACCCCATCTCTACTAAAAATACAAAAATTAGCCGGGCGTGGTGGTGGACACCTGTAGTCCCAGCTCCTCCAGAGGCTGAGGCAGGAGAATTACTTGAACCCGGGAGGCAGAGGTTGCAGTGAGCCAAGATCACGCCATTGCACTCCAGCCTGGTGACAGAGCAAGACTTTGTCTCAAAAAAGAAGAAGAAGAAGAAGAAGAAAATCTCTATGAGAGTGGCACCATGTCTATTATTGCTCTCCAATGAATTTCTAGTCCCTATCACAGCACCTGGCACACAGTAAATGCTCAATACATATTGTAGAATAATTATATGAATTCTGTTTTTCAGTTGCCAGCACCAATGGATAGAAGCTTCTTAAAGACCAGAGCTGTGCCTCCTCTTCACATGGAGCCCATTGTAGGCCACTTGGTCCATACCCCAAGAAGAAGTTTACTGCATTAGCCCTAGTCTTGCAAATGGCTCTGGCCTTTCAGGAGTGTCCATGAAGAGCCTGGATGAGGCGCTATGGCATCCACGCCACTTCCTAGTTGTTCCCTTTTCCTCTTCTGCAGAAAGTCTATCAACCAGGGCCAGCCTGAATGCCTCCTCCACCAGGAAGCTCTCCCTGACCTCCCTTTCTCATCAGCAGGGCATTCATTTTGCCCTCTTTGGTACCAACAGAACTGATTTCCCTCTGTCCTTGTAAATGCAGCTGGCTATTGTCTGAGCTGATGGCTCATTTGCCATCTGGCTAAGTCACTAGTCCTCAGACAGGTGCCTGGGGTGACCCGAGTCCCAGCTTCCTGTTTTCCACTTTTCCTCCTTTGCTCCCATTGCTGCAGGTATACTGAATGCTTTTCAGTTCTTCAAAGCCATCATGATCTCTGGCACTTCTGGACTAAGGTACATGCTGTTCTCTCTGACTGAAACGCTCTTCCCACCTCTTCTCCATATGCTTAACTTCTAATTAGCTTCCCAGCCTTGGCTTCAAAGTTACTTCCACCAGGAAATCTTTGCCTAGGTTAGTCTGGGCGCTCCTTCGCTGTGTTGTGTGTGCCTCCAGCCCCCGAATGCAGCGTTTCTCACGCCTTGTGCACCCGTCTTTTCTGCTAGAACACGTGCTCCACGAGGGCAGGGACAGGTCAGCGTTACCTCGCTTACCTGGCGTGTTGTAGATGCTTACTAACTACTTGGTGAATGCACAAAAAATGAATGAAGGCTGCCTTAGTCACCTTTGTAACCCTCTATCTGTCTCCTCTGCCATCATCCTCTGTGCATAGCAGGTGTCGAAAAGATTTGTTGGGTGGAAGGGGATGGAACTGAGTCTCCCCAGGGAAATGCTTCCGGTCATATCTCAGAAAAAGTGCTGTACAGTGAGCTCCATGCAGCGGGACCACTCTCGTCCATCTCTATCACCAGCACAAGCCTGGGCACAAGGCAGGGGTTCCACATTGTTGCAACGTTACTATTTTACTGGGTATATTGAGAGCTCTGCCACGCCTGGCAAGCCCCTTTCCCTCTCTGGACTTAGTGTCCCCATCGCAAAGCAGGGATAATCACGTGACCTGCCTTCAGGGCTGTTTTGAGGGTTAAGTGAATGACGACCTTAGCACAGGTAGGAGAGCGATGAGTATGAGCTATTACTCTCCCCTTTGCCACCTGCCACATCTGTTCCCGCCCCCAGTCGAGGACTGGCTTTGAGCTCCAAGCAGTGGAACCCAGGCTGGGCGGCCGAGGCGCAGACCTCGGGTCTCTCCGGCTCCCGCCGACCCGGTGCCACGGTCCTCGCCGTTTTGCTTTCGAGACACACCTGGCCTCCGCCCCGCGCCCCGGGCGCCGCTGCCCTTGGCCGGGCGGGCACCCCCCCGCCCCGCGCCTTTGTGCGGCCGACGCTCGTGGAAGTTTCCGCGGTGGTGAGTCACTGCCCTTTTTTTAGCAGCTGCGGTGGCTGTGCATCATAATTCACCGAGGCTCCCGAGAGCCCGGTCGCTGCCGCCGCCGCCGACGTCAATGCAGAAGAGCCCGGCGCTCGGCCCGGTGCGAGGGAGGAGACCCTGGCCCGCGCCGCTGGGCCGCTGCCCCGCTAAGGCGCCGCGCGACGCCCTCCCCGCGAGCTAGGGCGGAGGGCGCTGGGGGCGGGGACGGAGGGCGCTGGGGGAGCGCGCCCAGGAAGGTCATCCCTCGGGGGCGCCTTGGCGCCGAGGAAGGGCAGGCTGTGAAGACAGAGCGGGGGAAAAGCCAGGAAGCAGGCATCTGGGTGTCCGTCCACCCATCGTTCAGTCACCTGCTCTACCACTAGCCATTCAGGCTCTCATACTAAGTCACTTAAGACCCTCCCATCCATCCATCCATCCATCCACCCACCCACCCAGCCATCCACCAACCCACCCATCCGCCAACCCATCCATCCACCCACCCATCCGCCAACCCATCCATCCACTCACCCATCCACCAACCCACCCATCCACCAACCCACCAACCCACTCATCCACCAACCCACCAACCCACCCATCCACCAACCCATCCATCCACCCACCCATCCATCCACTCACCCATCGGTTCAATCATTCATCCACCCGTCCACTCTTCCGCCAACCACCTACCTGCCTTGCCATCCGGGCATTTGACATACTAAGTTACTTAAGATCTCCTCTATCCACCCGTCGATAGCACATGTTTATTTACATCCCGTCTCTCTACGTGTCTCGATTCATCTATCCATCCATCCATCCATCCATCCATCCACCCACCCACCCAAACCTTCACTCGTTTAAATTAGCATCTGCTATGCTGGGTGCTGGGAACACAAAGATAATTAGGGCAGCATCTCCACCTGACCCTCTCAGAATTAAAGAAATAGGAGTAATAGAATTCTATTATAGTAGGGTAAGAACTGTAGTAATAGTAATTAGAGTAAGATAAAAATAGTAATAATGTAAGATAATGATAGTAACCCTATTACAGTAGGGTAATAGTAGTAGTAGCTAATATTGATTGAGCATGATTTGCTAAGCAGTGTCCTTAGCCTTCTATGTGCATATCTCATTGGAGACTCACTCCTGCTCTGGGAGGTAGCTGCCATTAATTTTCAGATGAAAGAAACCGAGGCTCACAGAAGTTAAAAAAGTCCAGTGCTTACATAGCTATTGAATGACCGAGATGATTAGAAGCCAGTGCTTCTCGCCACCATTCTGGCTGGCATTTGTTACCTGGAGAGGTTAGCATGTTAAAAGGAGTTCAGTAGGATCAGGTATGCCATCTCTCTGAGCCTTGCTTTTCTGTAAAAATAGGGACATCTTTAGAGATAATGTGTACTGTATATTTAGCCTTGCATCCATTTGCAAGGACTGATGTATCTGAAAAACTCATTATCCACTAAGATTAGAGAATAAGAACAGGGCCTGGAGAAAATGAGGTGTGCCTATTATTATTATCTGTGCTCATTCTAGAACAATTAAAAATAATCAAAAAGAAAATCTCTTTTGATTCCATTATCTAGAAATAACAGTTGCTGATGCATTGGTTTATGTTCTTTCAAATGTTTATTATCGATCTATATGCATATACGTGTACATTATTTTTTCTTTGCAAAATTGATCATATTATATATTTTCAAAATTAAAAAAATTTTTATTTTTTAAAAACATAGTATGACATGAACATATTTCCATGGATTTAACATACTTTAAAGAAATCTATGAAGAGAAAATAAGCTATCACCTTGGTTGCTGCTTCTCCCTTCACTTATTTTCCTCCTCTCCTCCTCTTCTCATTCTTCCTTTTCTCCTCCTCCGTAGTGGTTAGAGGTTCTAATTACAACAGAATCCATTCTAGTTAGTTAAGTAGGAAGGAATTCATTAATAAATAGATTGAAGTGTTTATTATTATTTTTGTTGCTATTGTTAGAGTATTATTACTAAATACTTCATGCAATTGTTGGGTGGGCTGAATAAACAGTCTCTAGGGCAAGCTTCCTGGAAGACAGCTTTGCGAACCACCACACAGAACTGGCCACCAAAGGAGCTGCAGGATGAGGAAACTGCTGTCACAGCAAAACAAAAACAAAATGAAAAAAACAAGCCCCCCAAAACAAAGCTTCTCCGCATGTGAAGCTGTTACCAGCCCATTGGCCAAAGCAAGCCACATGAGAAAATTCAGAATCAAGGAGTGGGGAAATAGATTCTCCCTTTTTTTATTGAAACAGAGTCTCACTCTGTTGCCTAGGCTGGAGTGCAGTGGCATGATCTCTGCTTACTGCAGCCTCTGCCTCCTAGGTTCAAGTGATTCTTGTGCCTCAGCCTCCAGAGTAGCTGGGATTACAGGCGTGTGCCACCAAGCCCAGCTAAGTTTTGTATTTGCAGTAGAGACATGGTTTTACCATGTTGTGGAGGCTGGTCTTGAACTCCTGACCTCAAGTGATCCACCTGCCTCAGCTTCCCAAAGTGCTGGGATTACAGGCATGAGTCACCGTGCTGCACCCCAATTCTCCTTCCTAATGGGATGAGCCGTTAAGGGACCCTGCAAAGGGTGAGGATGTAGAAAAGGGCAAAGTATTTAGGCCAGTTGTGCCATCTGCAACATCAGGGAAGACGTTTTGGTGGAGGTGGTAACTGAACTAGTTGTGAAGGCTGAATTGAGGTTGGTTGAGTGAAAAGTGACAGGTGTGCTGCAGGGAAGGGGTAATGCAGAGAAGATGAGGCAGCAAGTGCAAAAGGCAACAGCCCTATCTGGGAATTGCTAGTGGTTCCGTGTGGTTAAAGGCTAAGAGTGCAAGGGGAGAGCAGCAGGAGATGATGTTGGAAAGGTAAGTAGGGAGCCAGGCTTAAAGAGCCTTGAAGTTATTATACATTAATAAAAGGGATAAACTGCTTTTCTCTATACTCCGAGAACATTTAGGCAATTACGTGAGTGAGTTCCCCCCTTACATTAAGCAATATTCCAGCTCTCTGGTCATCAACTGGGTGCCTTATGATTCAGTTATGACACTAACTCTCTGGAGTTGCACAGAACCCAGAAGTTAAGGGCTCAGTCCTACAGCACCGATGCCTCCTTCAGACAAAAGTCACAAGTCCCCATGATCTATATTTTCTGACTGACTATGAATCGGGTTTCCCAGGACCCCCCTCTTTGGGTTTGACAATCTGCTAGAGTGGTTCACAGAACTCAGCAAAGTGCTTTACTTATTATTAGCAGTTTATTACAAAGAATACAATTCAGGAACAGTCAAATGGAAGAGATGTACACAGCAAGGTATGGGGATGCGGGGCTGTCTGGAGCGTTACACCGTCTGGGCTTGCTGCCTTCCCAGCGCCTTCATGTATTCACCAGTCTGAAAGCTCTCTGAACCCTTGGTTTATGTTTTTTTAATGGAGGCTATATTACATAGGCATGGCTGATTAAATCATTGGCAATTGGAAATTGAACTCAGTCTCCAGCCCTTCTCCCTTCTATGGAGGTCTGGGACTGGGGTTAAAAGTTCCAATCCTCTAATCACATGGTTGGTTTCTCTGGCAACCATCCCCTATCTTCCAGGAGTCACCTCATTAGGCTTATTGTGAATAAAAAGACTCTCATCTCTAAGACTCGGGAAATTCCAAGGGTTTTAGGAGCTCTGTGCCAGGAACCTAGGATGAAGACCAAATATATATTTTTATTATATCACAATATTATAATTAAGGAACCTCTTCTATCCTGATAATGGTGGTGGTGGTGGTAGCTGGAGGAACTTTAACATCTGTATTTTCTTAAGAACACTCTGTGGACAGCATTCAGAATGGAGGAGAGGAGTCAAGATCAGAGGCAAGAACAGCAGAATGAAGTGTGTGGCAGTATCCCAGATAAGAAACAGTGGTGGCTCAAATCAAGACTCCAGTGGCAGGGGTGGAGAGATGTGACTCTATTGGCCACATATGAAGAATCTATAGGATTTGCTCATTCATCGGATATAAGGATGAGAGAAAAGGAGTCAGGATGATGCCATGTTTCTGGCTGGCTCAGTGGTAGGGATAGTCATAGCTCATCTTGGTGGGAAAATGATTTCAGATTTGGACATCAACTGAGTTTTAGGGCGATGGTAGGCTGAATAATGGCTGCTCCCAAATGTCCCCATTCTAATTCCAGGACCTGTGAATATCCTACCTTATATGGCAAACGGGACTTTGGAGATGAGATTAACTCAAGTATTTTGAGATGGGGAGATGATTCTGGATTATCTGGGTGGACCCAATGTCTGGCTTCAGGACCTGTGAATATGTTACTTTATATGGCAAACGGGACTTTGCAGATGAGATTAACACAAGTATTTTGAGATGGGGAGATGATTCTGGATTATCTGGGTGGATCCATGCCCAGACAGGGTATGAAGCTCCAGACAGACCCACATCCCCATACCTTGCTGTGTACATCTCTTCCATTTGACTGCTCCTGAATTGCATCCTTTGTAATAAACTGCTAATAGTAAGTAAAGCACTTTCCTGAGTTCTGTGAGCCAGTCTAGCAGATTGTCAAACCCAAGGAGGGGGTCCTTATAAGAGGGAGGAAAGAGGGTAAGAGTCAGAGAAGGAGATGGACAACAGAAGCCTAGGTTGGAGTGTGCAGGGCCGTGAGCCAAGGAATGCAGGCAGCTTTAGAAGCTGGAAAAAGAAAATAGGTTCTCTCGTGAAGCCTCCAGAAAGGACGCAGCTCTACTGCTATCTCGATTTTAGCCCACTTACCACTTGTTTTCGGGCTTCTGACCTCCAGAACTGTAAGATAACAAACTCGCATTGTTTTAGGCTGTTATGTTTGTGACGATTTGTTACAGCAGCAATGGGACACTAATATGAGAGGCTTGTGGGAAGTCCAGGCAGGGGCAGGTGTCCAAGAGCTGAGGAGAAAACATCTGGGATAGAGATATGGACAGTAGAGTGATAGACACACTCTGCCTGGGAGAGAGCGTATCGTCTGGATGGTCACATCGGATCTCCCAGGAAGATGAAGTGAAGTGAAAGTGGAAGACAGCCGAGAAAAGGTTCCATTAGAATAACCTTAGAAGGAAAATGAGAAGGAGGAAAAACACAAAGAAATCTAGGAAATCTCATCCTGGGAAATCCGAGAGTGGAGTATTAAGGAGGCCCTCCCTCTCAACCACCACAGAGCCATTCAGTAAGGTGGCTCCATGTGCCTGTTAGATTGGACCACCAAGAGTATAATCTTGGTGAGAGCAATTTCAGAGGTGGAGCAGGAGTGGAACCAGCCTGGACTGCAGGGACAAGAATGGGAGGTGAGGAAGTGGAGGCACCAGGGGAGACAACTCAGACTGTTGGCTTTGATGGGGAGCAAGAGATCAGACAGTAGCTGGAAAAAGATAAGGGATCAAGGGAGGGGTTATTTTTAAGATGGGAGAGGGGAGAGATGTAGAAGTTTATTTCTGTCAAGGAGCCAGCCAGAGAGTTGAGGACCGCTAAAGATGGACAGAGGAAGAGTTTATGGATAAGGTCAGATACCTGAGCAGTATGTACCAGGATTGAAACCCAAAATGAAGTGCAGGTGGCAAGATTAGTCTTAAATTCTTAGATTGGAGGAGGGTGATCCTTCCACCAGGCCTGAAGGAAAAGAGGCAAAGATGGGGGTGTTATGGTATAGGAATAGGACAGAGGTGGGGGACAGTTTTCCATGTGCTGGTTAAAATGCTGACATTTTAGGACAATTCCTTTCTGACTTGCTGTAGTAAATTGCCACCAAATCTTCACTACTTAGATTAAGAAAATAGAATGTAGAGGGGAAAAAAGGTACCAGTCAGTGCATCATCACAGAAACAAGAGCCTCAGCTAAAAAAATTCTTTTCTCTTAGGAATCATAACAACATAAAATATAGGAATTGCCATACTGGGACAGACACCAGTCCACACAGGCTGACATTCTGCTGCCAACAGAGGTCCCATGGGATGGGCACCCAGAAGGCACAGTCATGCTGTACCCTCTCTTGATCTCGGTTAATAGACAGAGAAGCCATTTTCCCCATGACGTCAACTGTAAAGGTTAGGTATATCTCAGCACCCATTTATGGCTCTGCCATGCATAAATATACTCAAACTCTCTCACTGCTTGCACCATCCCCCTTGGGGTTATGTGTTTCATTAGTTTATTTTCAACCGTGTGACAGAAAATTTTAAAAACTCTGTTTCTAGCTGATTTTGAGGCTCAAAGACTGGCCATCTATCCCGGTAGGCATGAAACTTAATAATGCAAATGAAATACATGTAGCACATGATAAAACCTGACACATCATAAATGATTCATAAAGATAGTGATGACGATGATGATAATGATGGCATTTTAATCCTCAGTAATCCTGCTTGCTCTAAGGGAAGCTTGTCCCACCCGAGTCCTGCAGGTTGCATGCGGCCCAGGACAAACTTTGAATGAGGCCGAACACAAATTTGTAAACTTTCTTAAAACATTATGAGATTTTTTTGTGATTTTTTTTTTTTTTTTTTTTTTTTTTTTTTTTTTTAGCTCATTAGCTATTGTTAGTGTTAGTGTATTTTATCTATGGCCCAAGACAATTCTTATTCTTCCAATATGGCCCAGGGAAGCCAAAAGATTGGACATTCCTGCCTAAGTCCTTGGCCAGTTACTCTAAATTGCTTTATCTTTTCCATTTTACAGAACGGAAAATGGAAAGGAGGGTCCATTTTAAGGAGGGTCCGTTGAGGTTACATGGCTTGATGACAGGAATCAGAGAAGAAAAAAATGGAAGGTCAGAGAGCAGTTCACTGAAAAGTTAAAGCTTAGGGTACGAGCTAGAAGCTTAAGGAGTGACTTTGAGACACGCTGTCCTTATGCGCTATAACCCACCTACCCAGCCCAGCCCCAGGGCTGCATCTGCTGATCAGCTTCCTTTGCCATAGTGGAGATCTGAACCCAACCCAGAGAGCCTCAGGGCTAACTAGCCTGACGCGAATCCTTTAAGTCTAGTGTGTGAAAGGATCCGTTTTATTTATTCTACCCTCACGATGGAAATAGCCCAAAAAATGCCCTTGTGCTTACTAAGCTACTTCCCAGCCAAAGCCAGCCAGAGAATGTTAATTATCTCATCCTTTCCCCCTCTCCATGATGAATTACTGACGTCCGGAGCATGCTATCTTTAATTGTGAGGTATTCCAGGATGAGCAGATTATCAAAAATGTGCAAAGGAGGAGAGATTTGGTTCAGCCCTGAGAGGTTGCTGTGGGAAAATTTATCCTTATTTATTTACATGGTAATGGGCTGAGATTTCGCCAGCTTGCTAATAGCTTCTTAAAGAGAAACAGGCTTCCTGTGGCCTAATTAGAACGATTGGTTGCCCTGCTGCCACATAAAACACCAAACCAAGAAGGCTATGGCTTCCTTTTTCCAGATTCTTCTTCTCTTTGGGGGACCATCCGCCTTATTTGCCTAGGGGAGGCAGGATAGTAGAGTGGATGAAGCTTTCTCTGGTTTCAAGATAGCTACTCTCCATAGCTATTTTGGCCTGAGATTTAATCTTCCCTCAGCCTCAGTTTTCCTACCAATCAAATGGGGATGGTTACGCTTTTCCCCTAAACCAACTTAGCAAGTTTGTTTAGATGACAAGATTAAAACATTGGTTTTAAAAGAGCAATGATCATATTTTGTATCTCTGAATAGTGCACGTGATTTTCTGGAAAGCAAGAGACAGGTCTTAATCATATTTAAAAATAAACCTTAGCATTTTCTAAGTGCTTGGCCAATTACTCCAAATAACATTCATTCCGGAGGTTGCTGGAGGGGTGAGTCACGTGATGAATGTATTAGCTTGTGGAGCAGCCAGAGACAGGCTGCAGCGTCTCATTCCAAAACCAGGCAGGAAACAGCCCGGGCCACAGATAACCCCAAATCCCTCTTGCAGCAGCCATTGATCTCCCTTTCTTACAGATGCCCGGAAACCTCGCTGAGGTCTTCCTACTTTGTGTTTCCCCTTTTGGCCTTCTTTGTTACTCAATACATGTTCGTTGTGTGCCTCCTACGTACCAGGCACTGGGCTGGGCACTGGGTAGAGACACAGTCCAGGGCAGGAGAGAGAAGAAAAACGAACATACAAATAAACATGTAATTACAAAGGAAGGTAGAACTGGAGGCCTTGAGAAGTTACAGCAAGGTACAGCCAAATTATATGAGAGGGTCAGGAGAGGCCATTACATTTGAACCAAGGCCCAAAAGATGCACGCGTCAGATCAAGAGTAAGGGAAGAGTACTCCGGCCAAAGGGAACAGCACAAGGGAGGGCGCTGAGCAGGGAGGAGCTGGAGGTGTGGGAGGACTGAAAGCAGTGGGGTGGGGTGGGTGTGTGCATGCGTGCGTATGCACATGTGCTCACACACACAAGAATGAATCATGAAGAGAGGGGAGGGTGGGGGCAGGTGAAGTAGCAGGGGCCAGGGAGGCCTGGGCCTAGACCCTGGCTCTGCTGCCTGTTATATGTATGCTCTTGGATAAGCCACATCGCCTTGTGGAGCTTCAGTCCCCTGGTTGAGAGAAATGAATGACAGGTAGCTTGTGAGTCAACCTGAGGCTCAGTGTTCACTATAATAGCTTACGAGGCCTCTCTGATCTGACCCGTGTTAGCTCTTTGACTTTCTCTCCCTGTCCTCCTTAGTTCTAGCCGGCTGTCTCAGGCACACGGGACATGTTCTACCTGGGGGCCTTTGCACTCACTGTTCCTCTGCTCTCAGGGCTCTTCACCTGCAAGTCTCACTCCCTCACTGCCCTCAGGTGTTCACTCAAATATTGTGTTCTCAGAGAGTTCTTTCCTGACCACTTTGTTTAAAAACACCACTTCCATTCTATTCCAAACATTCATCCCTGCTCTCCGCTTTATTTTTCTCCATTGCACTTAGCATCATTCGGCACACTCTGTATTTTACTTATTTTGCGCATTGCCTGCTCTCCTTATGATTATGAGGGCTCCATGAGGCCAAGGAGCATTTTTTCACTGCAGTGTCCCTAGCATCCAAGGAGAGTGTCTGGAATATAATAGGTGCTCAATAAATAATGTTAAAAGTTTGCAAAAACTAAGTAGAACAGTACTTCACACAGGGTAGGCGTTGCATCCCTTTAAGCTGCTTTTTCTTCCTGCTCAGAAAGTTCTGTCCCATTTGAGCCCCCTGGAAGCTGAGCTCCTTTGTTGCCTTGGAATAACTCCCAGCTGTGTTAACTCTGTGCCCTTCCCAATAATCCTTTTCTTCAAGGTCTTTTGCAAGCTCCGCCTCCTCCACATTGTTTTCTTCCTGGCTTCCTTCTGCGGGCCTAAAAGATCTCTCCCTCCTCTGATCACTTCTAAGACTTTCTATCCTTACCTGTTTTTTTTTATTTTTTTTATTTTACTTATTTATTCATTTATTTTTTTGAGATGGAGTTTCACTCTGTCACCAGGTTGGAGGGCAGTGGTGCAATCTCGGCTCACTGCAACCTCCGAGTCCTGGGTTCAAGTGATTCTCTTGCCTCAGCCTCCCTGGTAGCTGGGATTACAGGCACATGCCACCATGCCCAGCTAATTTTTGTACTTTTGGTAGAGATGGGGTTTCACCTTGTTGGCCAGGATGGTCTCGATCTCCTGATCTCGTGATTTGCCCACCTCAGCCTCCCAAAGTGTTGGGATTACAGGCGTGAGCCACTGTGCCCAACCCTTACCTCTTATACAATTATTCTTTTCTTTGTTTGAGACAGAGTCTTGCTCTGTCGCCCAGGCTAGAGTGCAGTGGTGCCATCTTGGATCACTGGAACCTCCGCCTCCCAGGTTCAAGCGATATTGTACCTCACCCTCCCGAGTAGCTGAACTACAGGTGTGCACCACCATGCCTGGCTATTTATTTATTTTTTTTGTATTTGTAGTAGAGACAGAGTTTCGCCATGTTGGCCAGGCTGGTCTTGAATTCCTGATGTCAGGTGATCTGCTCGCCTTGACCTTCCAAAGTGCTGGCATCACGGGTGTGAACCACCACGCCCAGCCCTATGATTTTTATTACTGACTCTTTGTGACAACTTCTGCTCTGTCTTTTAAGCTTTTTATCTTCTAAGTAAGACTCTGAATCATAGATTCTTAGGATTTTAGAGTGAGGAAGGGCCTTAGCAATATTTTCTTCACTTTTCCATAGTTGAGGACGTTCTATAAGCTTATTGAGGCACAGGTTTTATGTTCAATTTCTTTAAATTTCCTTATTACATTATTCAAAAAAAAATATTGAATGCTACTATGTGCCAAGTTATGGATTAGGGACGAGGACATGATGGTGAACCTGACATAATTAGAACTTTTCAATTTTATCATCTTAAATTCTGACTTGTTGGTGCTTTGCAACAATAGATGAATAAATTTGTAATAAAGGAATGAATGCATGAACATTCATAACCGATTTGAAGTTGATTGTGGTAAATTGATTTAAAAACAACAGAGTTGCCTTTATAAATACAGGATTTCAGTCTTTTTTGGAAGGGTAGTGAATACTATTCCATGAAGAGTGGGGATGAGTAGAGGTGTGGAGAATATTTCTGAGTGAAATGAGGAGGTTGAATTAAGATTCAGGCCCAAAATTAACCTCCCTGTGGGAGATCCATCAAAATGTAGAGGAAGAGGAAGGGTAGGTTGAGTGGTGGTTACTATTAGATTAGAGGCAAATCAGCTCTTGATTTCAGTATGCTGGATGTATGCTGGATGAGGGAGGCTACACCCTGGCATCTAAGATCTCCTGGGAAGACTGAGACCCACTAGGGAGGTTCTGACCTCTCACTGGGGATCCCTTCTCTAGAGGACAGAATTCTCTTACTGTCTTGCATATGATTGCTTATGGGAAACAGTTTTATGTTTGGTGACAGCACACACTGTCAAATTCATTTATTTCTCTCCCAGTGCACTCCCCCAGAAGGATGTCGTACTGCCAAGTGGCTCTGCCTACGTGCCAGGGTCTAGTAGCTTCCAGAACCTGGGGGTCTGATTCCAATGATGCTGCACTCCATCACTCAGCCGGAGTACATCTTAATTCAGCACAAGGTGTCACTGTGAGGGTGAAGGCTGCTGAGAGCAACGAGTTGTCAGTGGTAGTCACTGCTGGTTGCAAATGTGGTCAGTCTCTGGGTCTTGGTTCCTCAGAGCCTGCTGCTCATTTGAAGCGTTCTTTATTCTAATGTTGTGTTGTCATTGTCATCATCATCATCATTATCATTGTCAATCATTATCATCATCATCATCATCACCATCATCATCATCATCATCATCACCATCTTCAGGCACCAATTATCCCTTAATAGGAGTAATTTTCTGGCTGAAGAAGCCCTAATCAACAAAATCTCCTTGGTCCTTTAGCAACCTTTAGAAGGTTTTTCAACAGAAAAGATGTTTCTATTCTGCCCAAATCAGACTAGGAATCACAGCTCTGGGAATGATGCTACAAACGAGCAGGTGCAGAAATGAAATGTGGGGGAAAATTTGGAGGTAGGGGTGAGATTTAGTACCAGGGCTAAGAATCAGAAGACCTGGGCTCTAGTCCAGGCATTTCTGTTTTTAACTTGGGGACTCCCATTCGGAGCACCAGTAATTCAGCCCCTTTTGGTTAAGGTCAATGCTTCTAATAACCAGGACCAATGATGCTTGTCCAATTTTATTTTTAACTCAGAAAATTGTGGGGGAAATTGAGTGAGGTATGGATGAACAAGCTTTGGGAGAATAGTAGAAGGGTGTAGGGTGACACGTTATATGTGAAGCATGTTAGATGATACATTCAAGATGTTCTACTGAAATATATTCAAGATGTTCTACTAAATGATACTATCATTTATAACTAAGGGTTCTTAGTTATAAAGGATAGAAACCAAATCCACAGTGGATTAAGCAAGAAAAATGACTTGTTGGTGTACGTAATTAAAAAGTCCAAGATTGGATCTTCAGGCACAGCTGGGCTCAGGACAAAAAAATACTCTAGGACCCTGTCTCGGGACTTGGCAATCCTCTCGTCCGTGTGGTGCCTTCATTCCCAGACTTCATACTGACAAGGTGGCTGGAGCAGGTGAAGAGGCTTGTGGCTTTAGCCTCACATGTTAAAGCCTGGTGGGAAAGTGTGAATGATGCCTTCTTCCTTGCCTTGTAAGTGAAGTCCCACAATTAACTAGAATTGAACCTGATTAGTGTGGCGTGGCCACACATCTATCCTGAACCAAGCACTGCGGCCAAGGAATGGAACTGGCTTAGGCCTGGAAAGAAATGGAAAGCTCCATATGGATCATCAGATGACGTGCACTTCAAATATCCACCAGAGAAACTAACCAGTGAGGAATTCTTCAGAAAAAAAATCTAAATCAGTCATCACTACTAGCAAACTGCAATCTATTAGGCAAAACCTGCTTACTGTCTTCTACTCCTCAGAGATGATACACTCACATCTCACAGACATGTATTCACTTTACATCATGCATTTTCTAGCAGGGATCTAAACTCACCAATCATTTCCTTCTAGAGGCAAAAGCAATCAGGGCTGTAACAAATATCTTTATGCTGTCTCTGTCACACTAATTCAAAGCACTCATTTGGCAATTAACCATGCAGTGATTGAAATATAGTTTGCATTTTTATTTGTATTGTTATCCTAACTCTCAAAACTTTTAAAATATTTTAATGAGTTTGTGGCTCATGTTCTATCCAGATAGTGATTTCCTCAAAGATAGAGACTATATTTCATGCTTCTTTGTCTAATACTGTATGCTCAAAGAGTATTTGTTAGTTTTCTTCAAGTTAAATATTATAATTAAATATTCTTTATCAAAGATACAAACTATAATGAATAAAAACACAATTTAAAGGAAATGTAGGTACCAATAGGACTTTAGGCAAGCACACACACACTTTCACATTAAAATCGTGACCATGGAGGCTTATTTGGTGATTATAGAATGGTATTGTAGCTATTCAAATATCTTTGATAAAATGGCAAAATTATGACATGAGTGCTGCTACTCATCTGTCCAGGTTCATGGCAGGCAGAACTGATGTCATACCACCCTTTTCTCTAAATTTGGACATGGCTTTGGAATTTGTCTCCATATAGTACTTTAGGAGGATATTACTAATTGATTAAGGTGTTAGACCAAGAACGAAGCCTGTTTGGCATCCTGCAGTCCTGTTTTATGCTTTGGAGAGTTGCCCTCTTTAACTGAATTGAGAACTTCAGGTGGCACACATGTGGAGCTAGAAGGGATGAAAGGGACTTTTGCTCAGTTAGTAGTCAATTCAGTTCAGCAACTTGGGTGACAGAGTACAGAGCCAAACCATCCTCACAGTTGACATTAAATTGTATATTCATTTTCTAATATTTTTATGGTATATATTTAAAGTATACAACATGAAGTTTTGACATTTACATACGTAGTAAAATAGTTACTACAGTTAAACAAATAAACATATTCACCATCTTCCACAGTTACCTTATTTTTTTTTTTTTGTAGTAAGGGCACTTAAAGTATACTCTCTTAGCAAATTTTCATTATACATATTATTAACTATAGTCCTCAAGCAGTACATTAGATTTCTAGACTTATTTATTCTGCTTAACTGCAGATTTGTACCCTTTGAATACATTCTAATCCTGAGTGCCATGTAAGAGACACATCTCTGATAGCATCATATTCTCTTTTATAAAGAGATAAGATACATTCACTAATACTAGCATGTCTTAGAAAACTCACTCATTGACAAATCTGAAGTAGAATAAACTACATGCTACATTATTTAGTGAAACTGGTTATGGAGGGAACCAGGGGAGCTTTAGCAGAAGAACTGCCTTTCAACTGATCTTTGCAGGGTGTGTAAATTATTTCTGAGAAACAAAGAAAGTATGTGTGTAGAAGAGGAGGGGAAAGATTGTTGGGCAGAGGATATGATAACATTTTTGTAATATTTGTAATGTTTGCAAAGAAAAGTGCATAAGTAAGGTAAGTGAAAGATAGTTTGTAACTAAAGAATAATGAGTCATCCATTGTGGCTGTACTAGAGGGTTCATGAACAGGTGTGTCAGCAGGTGATGTCCAAAGTATAAAGTGACACCAGATTTTGATGAGACTTGAATATCATATTAGGTAGTTAGGATTTGTCCTATAAACAATCACATTATTAAGTAGGAGAGAGGTAAAGGACTTAGATCACTTTGGCTATAGTGCAGAGTATGGTCACAAGTGGTTTCAGACTAGACAACAGGAGATGGGCAGGAAAGTCATAATAAGGACCTGAACTAGGACAGCAGCCTGGTATAGATAGGAGAGAACGGAATCAAGACAGGCATTAAGTTCGTGAGATGCTTAAGGGACAGGGTGGGAATCAGTGAGATATCGGGGCCTGATGATGCTTTTAAATGAGGAAGAGAACATATGAGGAGGAATGTATTTCCAGGAAGGACCTAGTGTGGTTTAAAGAATGTTGAGGTACCAGCTGCATGCAGTGGCTGATGCCTGTAATCCCAGCACTTTGGGAGGTCAAGGCAGGTGGATCATGAGGTCAGGAGTTTGAGACCAGCCTGGTCAACATGGTGAAACCCCGTCTCTACTAAAGATGCAAAAAATTAGCTGGGCATGGTAGCGCGCACCTGTAATCCCAGCTACTCGGGAGGCTGAGGCATGACAATCTCTTGAACCCATGAGGTGGAGGTCGCAATGAGCCAAGATTGTGCCATTGCATTCCAGCCTGGGTGACAGGGTGAAATTCCAACTCAAAAAAAAAAAAAAAGGAATGTCGAGGATAAGATTTTTGTGCGGGCACCCAAGAGGAGATGTTCAGTTAATTATTGGCTATGTCGACGTAATGTTTAAAAGGCAGGATAGTAAATAGAATTGGCAGTGAATATTTGGAAGTCAGCATAAATAAGATGAAACTATAACAGTGGTTTCATGCATAACTGATCCAGAACAGTGGATCAGTTTTCTTAGAGTAAGCAGGGCATTGAAAACATAACCCTGGGAACAACATCTTATGTCCTGGGTTAAAATGGAAGAACCCTTGTGGAGACAGAAAAAGAATGGTCACAGAGATTGGAAGAGAAACATCATTGTACACTGAGATGGAAGATTTCAAAGAACAAAAAGCTGCTGTTGAGATCAGATTGGAAGAGAAGCAAGTTGATAGGATTGTCAGATTTCATAAGTAAAAAATATAGAACAGCAAAACTGGTGAGGGAATCAATTTGGTGTCAAAAGAAGGTGAGAAATAAAAAAGTAGCCAGGGAAGAAGAGAAAATTAGAGATATTTCTTGTTTTGTTTTAGAAAAATAGGGAAACTTATGTGCTTGTAGGGTGACAGAAAAAGGAAGTGGAGAGAAAGATGAAGGAATAAAACAAGAAAAAGAGGTAATTACTGGAGTGAGATTCTGGAGGATAAAGAGAACAGTTGGGAGGTCAGCCTTAGAGAGGCGATAGAACAGCTTTTCCATGGAGCTGAGAGGTGAGGAGTAAGAATAGATAGTGGTATCGATACATCTAGAAATGCAAGAGGGAAGCTGATGGAGTTTATGCATGACAGCCCCTCTTTTTCTTTGTGGGCTAAGGCGGTTCATCATTTTATGAGATCTGGGCACTTGTGTGAGCAAGATATTGAGTCTAAGGAAAATGGTCAAGGAAAATGTCTTGGGTGCTGGAGAGGAGAGTTTAAAGGTATGGATCTGAGAAAGCAGTATTTGCTACTGAGGCTAAAGCATACTGTAGTGAACAGAAAGGAATGTTTGGTGGGGAAAAGGATATTGTATTTGGAGGCAGTTAGGTCTGGACATAGATCCTGGCTCTGAGCATTTGTGTTCATTACCTTTCACTAGCCCATGCTGTGTAACAAATAGCTTCCAACTCTCAGTGTCTTATAAAAATATTTCTTTCTTTCTCATATTACATAGTGGTGGCTACAGGTCAATTATAGCTCTTCCTCAGGCAGCGGTGGGCTCAGATTCATTTCTTACTGCAAAACCCAAGTTAATGGAGAAGCAGCTTTTGGGACACAACTTCTCATAACAGAGTGAACAGAAGCAATAAACGAAGTTGAATCATGCAATCATATTAAAAGCCTTTGCTTGGTTGGATGTAACCTATGCTGTGTTTGCTAATGGTCCATTGGCCAAAGCAAGTCAAATTGCCAGGGCCGACATCTATGTAGTGGGGGTAAATACCAACATGGGGAGACGGAGGTGAAAATGGAAAATAGTAAGCAAGCTACCACATTGTCTAAAGATTTTGAAATTCTGGGCTTCAGTTATCCCTTGTGCAATATGGTGATATCAACATTTGTTTTCTAAAATTGTTGGGAAGAAGAAATAAAATTAAGGTGCGTATAAAACCTACTATAGTGCCTAGCATAAAATAATCTTTTATGCACATAAGATTGCCTTGCCTTGGTGCTCAGAATATTGCATAGCTCCAATATTACAGGGAATTAAATTAAACTTTCTGCTCCATATTTTTCTTCTGCCAAATGACTGGATGATCTGTAGGATCTTTTCTGATGCTGAAGTCCTCTGTTTCTAAAAATCTTATGCTACAGAATCAAATAGTCCTTTACCCTAAAGGTACCCTCTGGCTTAAGAGGAAACTGTAAGTTTGTCAGAGGTTTTATTTGGCTTGCCTTTCCTCGACCCAGTCAACTACCAGGGGCAGAGAAAAGACTTGTTCAAATAAACCTAAGAAATCTATAGGAACTAAAGTGCACGGCAGACCATCTCATCATCCATTAGCAGCACCGTTTGAGCTTACAGAAAGAGTGACCCTTCACAGAGAAAGGTGAGGATATTCTCACTTCACCTGGAGGAGTTTAGCCACCTTGAATAATAAGCTTTGCTGGTGAGTTGCAAGATCTGACAGTGAGTGAGGAAATTGTGGAAGAGGAGGCATTGAAAATGCCTGGAGACTTCCCAGGTGTTACCCGCTGCCTTGTAAATGTGTGAAATCCTTGGAAAGGTGTCTGGCAGAGCCCCGGAACCTACCCACCATATGTCATTGACTGTTTCACAGAGTGGAAGAAGGTACAGGCATGTCTGAACAATGTTCAAGTGATCAATTATATCAATCAGAATTGTGAGTGGCTGCAAGGTACAGAGACCAGAGGAGACAAGAGGAGAATGTCTTATACAAAACAGGGTTTATTTTATCAGGTAATCATACATCTGCAGGTAGGCAGACACTGCTTCACACTGGTATCAATGGCATGACATTTCTGTTGTGAATCAGTCTACAAGAAGGTTGGTATGCAGAGGTTTACTAGGTGACAAACTGAAATGTAGACTTAGACCCCAAAACTTCAAAGGTGCATTCCAAATTTAGTTTATAGTTTGGGGGAGGGGTGGTTTACCAGATGAATAATCTAAATACATAGAAATTTAAAATTAAACAGAGTTGGTCAGGCGCAATGGTTCACGCCTGTAATCCCAGCCCTTTGGGAGGCCAAGGCAGGTGGATCACTTGAGGTCAGGAGTTTGAGACAGGTCTGGCCAACATGATGAAACCCCATCTCTACTAAAAATACAAAAATTAGCCAGGTGTAGTGGTGGGCCCCTATAATCCCAGCTACTCGGGAGGCTGAGACATGAGAATCACTTGAACCCGGGAGGCAGAGATTACAGTAAGCCAAGATCACCACTGTACTCCAGCCTGGATGATAGAATGAGACTCAGTCTCAAAATTAATTAATTAATTAAACAAAGTTAATTGGTTACATATCTAAGAACTTACCACAGATTCTAGTCTGGCTTGGGTTTGTAAGTAATAGAACAAAATACAAGACACATTCCAAGTTTAAAAGCAAATGAAGTTAATATGCATAGAAAGGAGATTATTACGTGCAGGGAAAAGCTGGCAAAAAAAAATCATGACAATCTTTCTTTCATCTTTGTACAAATCTCTATTATTTCTATTGGAATAGCGATCACTCTCCTGCCTCCCTCTAGTTATTCTAGTCTCCACACAAAGGGATTTTTAATAAATATTAATTAGATATCACTCCTATACCTAAAACACTCCAATACTTCCATTGCATTTAGTGTAAAATCCAAACTCCTTCCTCTGGTGTACTTGATAGGCCCACCCTTTCCCTTAAACCCTTTCTTGCACCACTGTGCCCTTACCTCTCTACTGTAGCCACACAGGCCTTCTTTCTGCTCACACCATGCTAGTTTCTGCCTCACAGCCTTTGCACGTATCATACACTTCACCTGGGCCACTCTTCCCTCAGAGGAAAAGTGGAATCCTTTCAGTGCAAATGTCACTTTCTCAGAGATCTTTTCCCTGATCACCCGATCTGAAATAGCTCTCTTAGTCCTCCTATTTATTACATTCCATTATCCTGTGTTTAAAATAATTACTGTCACCACCTGAATGTATCATATTTGTTTGTGGTTTTTCATCTATGGTAGACTGTAAGCTCTCTGAGGGAAGAGTCTGGCAGATTATACACCCAGTAAGTACAGATGCTCGTTGACTTATAGTGGGGTTACAACCTGACAAACCCATTGTCAGTTGAAAATATTGTTAGTCAAAAATGCATTTAAAGGGAACAGTTCTACACTGCTGGTGGGAATGTAAACTAGTACAACCATTATAGAAAACGGTGTGGTGATTCCTTAAAGAACTAGAAGTAGAACTACCATTTGATCCAGCAATAGCATTACTGAGTATCTGCCCAGAGGAAAAGAAGTTATTGTACAAAAAAGATACTTACACATTCATGTTTATAGCAGCACAATTCACAATTGCAAAAATATGAAACAAGCCCAAATGCCCATTAATCAACCAGTGAATAAAGAAACTGCTACGTATATGTGATGGAATATTATTCAGCCATTAAAGGAATGAATTAATGCTATTCACAGCAACCTGAATGGAATTGGAGATTATTATTCAAGTAAAATTACTCAGGAATGAAAAACCAAACATCACAGCTTCTCATTTATAAATGGGAACTAAGTTATGAGGATGTAAAGGTATAAGAATAATACAATGAACTTTGGAGACTCAGGGGGAAAGGGTGGGAGGGGGATGAGGGATAAAAGACTACAAATTGGGTTCAGTGTATACTGCTCAGGTGATGGGTGCACCAAAATTCTACAAGTTTCCACTAAAGAACTTACTCTTGTAACCAAATATCACCTGTTCCCCCAAAACCTATGGATACAAAACATTTTTTTAAAAAACGCATTTAATATACCTAACCTATCCAATAAATGCCCTAGCTTAGCTTTGACAACCTTAAACATAAGCAGAACACTTACATTAGCCTAGAGTTGGGCAATATCATCTAACACAAAGCTTATTTCATAATGAAGTATTGACTATCTCAGGTAATTTGTCGGATACAGTACACTGTAGCATATCAGTTGTTTACCCTTCTGATGGCACAGCTGACTGGGAGTTGTGGCTCACTGCTGTCCAGCATCATGAGAGAGTATCATCTTGCATATTGCTAGCCTGGGAAAAGATGAAAATTCAAAATTCAAAGTACAGTTTTTACTGCATGTGTAGTGCTTTTACACCATCTTAAAGTTGAAAAACCATAAGTTGAATCATCATTCATTGGGGACCATCTGTATATGCTAAGTAAATACACAATTGAGTGTTTTAGGTTTTCTAATCATTCAGAAAAGAGGGATATTATAAGTTCATGAGTCAGGGAACTCATCATGGCAGAGACAGGGATGGGCCGGGCTCAGAAGAAAGAGAAGGATTTAGATTGAGGGGTACCTAGGGGAAGCCATGGGTATGGTTGGGGTTCAAGAGGCAGGGTCTTCATGGTGATTCTGCTTCTTAATTGACAGAAAGAGTGCCCACCTTTCTGTCCCTGGCAGATCACTGAGAGATCAGCTTTCCTTAAGGAAATAGGACCAAGAGCATGGAGCAAAATACCCAGATGACTTCATCAAAAGAAAACATGTTACTCTTGCATAGACCAAAATAAACTCCCCAGACTGAGGGGGTGGGGCCAAGGGACAGTTCTTGAGCTGAAGAGAAACTCCAGGACCTTCCAAGGCATTCTTTGAAAAATGCTCTTTGGATAAAACTGCAACTTAAAAATAACTTCTGTTGGGTGTGGAGAGGAGAACAACTCAAATATTGGGGCCAGAAAACCAGAGTAAGGGCCAAATTTGGGCTAAGAAAATGCTAGATTCTTGAGATCTTTGGAAAGCAACTACTTCCCTCATTTATTTACAATGAATAAAGTTTCTTAAAAACAAATATAAAAATACAAAAAATTAGCTGGGCATGGTGGTGCATGCCTGTAATCCCAGCTACTCAGGAGGCTGAGACAGGAGAATTGCCTGAACCCAGGAGACGGAGGTTGCGGTGAGCCGAGATCGCGCCATTGCACTCCAGTCTGGGTAACAAGAGTGAAACTCCATCTCAAAAAAAAAAAAAAGATATAAGGAACTCAACAATTTGTAATTTTTAAAGTGTCAAACAAGTATGCTAATCAATAAATAGATTATTTTCCAGTATGATGAGAGAAAATAATAAAGGTCTAAGATCCTAGATAAATAAATATGACACCACTGGAGAAAAAGATGGCATATAGAGAAAGGTCAAGTGAGGTGGTTCTAACCCTTAAAGCAAGAGGTGTATGGCATTAAAATGTAGCAGAGATTGCACCAGCCTGAGAAGCAGGCTCTCCTGGAGGGAGAATCCAGCTCTACCACTCTTGCTATGTGATCTCAGGTAACTTACTTCACTTCTCTTACCTTCAGTTTCTTCATCTTTAAAATGGGAAAATTCATGTCTGTCTCTCAAGGATACTTTGGAGATTAGATGAAGTACTGCAGAAAAACTACTTCCTAGAGTACCTGAATGTTAAAGAGCTTGAAATAATCTTGGAATTCCACTTCTCTCATATCACTTTTAGAGGGTTGGAGAAATTGGAGAGCTTCAGAATTTGACACCTTATGAAAGTTGAGAGTCCTTAACATATTTCCATTAGCAAATACTTGTTAACTTCTATTTGTAAGACACAGTGATGGATAAAATGTAGCACAAGATTCTTGGTTTCCTTATCAAGGAGTGAAATAGTTATTGATTACCACAACAAGACGCAGAAAAAAAAAAACCCACGGGAAAACTTAGGGGATTAAAGTGGTGAGCATTTATTTAGCTTACAAATCTGCAAGTTGGAAGTTTAGGCTGGGCTCAGCTGGGCAGTTCTTCTGGTTTAGGCTCATTTGTCTGGGAGTTGACTGATCATTCATTGGTCTATGGTGACCTCAGTTGGCATGACTATCTGGTCAACATGGCTTTTGTTCTATGTGTTTCACCCTCCAGCAGATTGGCCAGGCCTGTTCTCATGGTAAAGGTACAGGAGCAAGAATAAGCAAGCCCAATTGAACTAGTGCTTTTCAAACCTTTGTGTCACATTTACTTAACATACTATCGGCCAAAGTAAGTCAAGTAGTTAAATGCAGAATCAGTATGAGGGGAATATATACTTGCATGTCAAAGGATATGGATGCAGGTAAGGATAAATAAATGGGGCCATTAATACAATTAATCTATTTCAGGGGAACTAGATAAATATATAGGTAATTTAATTTTATATAAACACATTGAACAAACATACATATATAATTAAATAAGATGAAAGATAATAATTCATAATCACACAGCATTTACTGATTCTAAAGAACTTTCCCTCAAAAACTTTTGGTTTAATTACCCACAAATGACTGGAGAACAGGCATTACTGTTCCCATTTTACAGGTAAGGAAAGTCACAAAGACACTAAGGAGTAAAGCCTGGACTTGAACTTCTGATGACAAGCTTCCCCTTTGCCTCACAGCCTCTTAAACCAAGAACTAAATGAGTAAAACACACACAAAAGAGACAGGACTGAACTTACCTCAGATGTAAATGCATGTACAGCAATGAGTTTCAACTTTCCCACTTCTTTTTTAATATATCTTATGTAGATTTCCCAAGTATTTAAATTGATAAAAAGCTATTTTATATCCTAACTTTATTTTAGATTCAAATGCATAATATTTACCTATTATACAATCAATATATAAGAACAATGAGGACATTCTGGGGAACTCAGGTGTTTGAAATCAAAGACTGATATCAAATGGGGACAGTGCAGTCTTGGGGTCCAGTGTGCTCCTATAATTTGTTTAGCCTGCCCAGTAGAGTGGACTGCTGTTGTGGACCTAGTCCCTATTGTCTACTTTCCACACCTCTCCTCACCCCCAATTCTGGTCATGTAGTTCTGGAGTAGTTGGTCCCACTCCCAGCTACAGAAGTGGGTCTGGGAGGCAGGGTTCAGGAGCACCAGGAAACAGAAGCTGTTCCTGCTGCCTTGAAGCTGGAAGGGCATCAGCCTGGAGTTGCTGGGGGCTATCTCAGCACTACATAAAGGAAGAAGCCTACCCAGGGGAATGCGCTACCAAGACGAGCAGGGCCTCAGGACGACACAGGACACCACTGAAGTGTCTGGATCTAGCTGGAACTTAATCCAGTGCTACCCTTAGACTTCTCTGTTACACAAACCAGTAACATCCCTTTTGTCTTTTAGGCCAGTTTGATTTGAATTTCTATCTTTTGCAACCAAAACATATCTAATATATCCAGTATTAAGAAAATCTGACTCAAATAGATTAGTTGTAATAATAATATGGTTTTAAAAGCAGTTCATCTTGTAATGTCAGGAAATTCTTTAATAAAAAGATAGCAGAAGATTTATTCCAAGATTTATATATACTTCCACACAAAAGTGTGAGGTACATTAATATATATATTAGACTCAAAGCATTAAAAATTGATATATGGCACAGTTGAAGGTATGTTTGTTTATTGCAGATTTTAAAGTGGTTTATATGTATTTAAAAATGAAATTTGAGAATATTTTTAGAATCCCTGAGATACCCTTTAGATCTTTTGGGTCCTCAGGATGTGGTTGAAAAAGTATTGATAAACAGGAAGGGGTCTAAAAGAATATTCGAGACCTCTGAAACATGTCTTTTATCACCAGATCAAAACATGACATACACAGTGACTCTGGGACACATTATTGGGACCTAATTAGCATCCTCAGATGGGATCCATCAGATTATTCTCTCCTGGAATAGAATGGAAAGGGAGGGGCTGAGAGAGAGAGAGGCTAACATCTTCTCCTTTCTCCCTCCTCCAACATCAGAGTTCTAAAAAGTTTTGAATATTTTTGCAAAAGGTAACTGGTGAGAGGTGTTCAGCATAATCCTAAAACTCTTCGTTGTATTTAAGTTTTCTTTTTCTATAAATGGGAAAATTCATTAATGCTGATGATCATATAGGAAATTTTCTCCTTGTGCCAAATATTATTTCATGGTTCCTTAAAAGTATAAGGTAAGATAAAGATAAAAACATGGCAGTTTATACTGTTGACTCAGACTGGGAGTTCATGAAAGCAGCAGCAATGCTTACCTCTTTGGATAGTGTCTAATTCAGCTAAGTAAAAATGGGAACTTCCTTTATAAAACCACTTACATACCTATGATGATGAAAATGGAAGTATAGGATTCCAGTCTTGTTCTGGTGACCTTTGGAAATCTCATATTCAAAGCCTTAGAGGTCTAATCCCCGGAGACTTCTGTTTTCTCAGGATAAGATTAATTAGAGGAAGCTGGGAGTGTTTGGTGGGTCCTTCCTGAACTGTCAAGAGACACCAAGATACTAGAGATGGAAGGGATCTTAAATTTCCAGTCCAGCTGCCTCCTACTACAGGATCTTTGATCTCTTCTTTGCCTGAAATCTTCTTTCATGGCTAAATTAAGTTGAAATCTGTTGTGAAGGAATATGAACCTGTCTCTCCTTTTCTGTTGTGAAGGATTATGAATCTGATAGAAAGCAGAGTTCAGTGGATCACGAGGCAGGCCCTTGTAGGGTAACTCTAGTGGTCTTCCATGCACACAAGGAGAAGCAAGATCTGGACAGGATCCTGTGATCAAGGAAGGATCAAGAGTTCTAGGAGACCTTGGTAGATGAGAGTATTGGTAATATCCTTTTTCAGTTTACCCGATATCCACATAAAAACAGACAAAGAAAATATATAACAAAATTTTAAAAAAATTAATGGCAAGGTACTTCCATGAATCCCAAATACAGACTGTGGGGAGAAAGCAGCAGCTTCTCCAAGACTCACACAGTGTTGATGTCTATGCATACAGATGAAAGGGAAGCAATGGGGTATCTAGTAGACCTGAGAACAGGAGAAACCCAAAACAGGAGCAGAAACTTACTGCAGAATGCATGAAACAATTTGAGAGTGGCAGCTAAAACTAGGAGGCATTTGGCATGAGCCATCAGCTGGGGAGCATAAGGGATCCGAGAAAAAGGTGGAGCATCTGGAGCAATTTAGCCCCTGTGAACTCCCCAAACTGACACCCTGGTCTCTCCCCTTCCAGGACAGGGGTTCACACAGGGAAAAACTGCTGGGATAGAATAAAAATTGAACAAGATGCAGACAACAGAGATGAAGAAAAAGAAGCCCAGTTACAAGCAGAGGGGTAGGGAGGAAGAGTGAGAAAATCCCAGAAAGCAAGCCAGGTAAATTGTAAGAAAAAGAAAGAACTGGCTGGGTAGGGTGGCTCATGCTTGTAATCCCAGTAGTTTGGGAGGCCGAGGCAGGTGGATCACTTGAGGTCAGGCATTTGAGACCAGTCTGGCAAACATGGTGAAATCCCATATCTATTAAAAAATACAAAAATTAGCTTGATGTGGTGGCACACAGCTGTAGTTCCAGCTAATTGGGTGTCTGAGGCACAAGAATCACTTGAACCCATAAAGGGGAGGTTGCAGTGAGCTGAGATCATACCACTGCACTCTGGCCTAGGCAACAGAGAGAGACTCTGTCTCAAAAAAAAAAAAAGAACTGGGGGAGGGGTTGAGGTAGGAATGTATGCCTGTAAATTAAGAGACATACAAGATATATACCAAAGAATAAACTATAGTGTCTAGGGTCACACCCTGGGTGATGAAATGAAAGGAAGTCCAACAAAGTTATTCCCCCAAAAGTCAAGACTGTGGTAACTTTTGGTTGAAGGCTGTGATTTGATGGGGCCCATGGTGGGTTTTGGGATGGCTTGGAAAATTCTATTTCTTGACCTGGTGGTGGCTAAAATGGTGTGTGTCATATAACAACTCATTAAGCCAGACAGTAGTGTTGTAAGGTTTTCTATATCTGTGTTTTATTTTACTCTACAATAGTAATAAAAGGAGTGGAAGGTTAAGGGGACCTCAGATCCCAACTAATACTGAATACTAACACTAAAGCCAATGTAACTCTAGCTAAAATCTATTGAACATGTACTATATGCAAGGTTCTATGTTAAGTCCCATGACAGTAATGTTCTCAGAGTCTAGAGTCAAGTGTCTTGCTTAGTTTCCTTTGCTACTGTGTGAATTTGGGCAAGTAACTCATTCTCTTTGAGCCTCTGTATTCTCATCTCTAAAACGGGGCAATGGTATGTTTCTCATAAGACTATTGGGGTGAGATTTGCATGTGAATTCTTTAGCTCAGTGCCTGGCACATAGCAGATGCTTAGTAAATGGTAGCCACTGTTGTATCTATGTGTGTTGCTGTTATTACTCTCACATTGTGAGTGAAAAAAATTAAGGGTCAGAAAGGCTAAGTCATGGAATCATTCAGTGCTAAACCCAGACTTTCAATCTTTCCCTATGCTTCTCCAACTCATTAGCCTTTTTCCTGAAATAAAAATGGTGCAATGGCAAATGACAGTGGCCTGGTCTGGTTCCACAGCTCTGTTTTGAAGGTTATCTGGGATCTTGCTCCCTCACTTGCCCCAACACATGATGTTGCAATTTTACTCCAAGAAACAGACCTCAGTAGTGCTGTCCACTGAGTGTCTGCCTGGAGCATTCTTGGAAGACAGAGAGCAGGCGGGAAGGATGCAGGCAGCGCAGCCTCTTCTGCAGAGGCATAAACAAGTCCCAGCTCCCAGAGGGGCCAGGAGCCCAGTGCGGCAGCTGGCTGGATGCGTCACACATATCATGCTGAGAGAGAAAATAAGTGGCATTCCTCTGTGCTGAATTTTAAGTGTAAACAAGCAGATTCATGATAATTACCAAATATTAGAAACGTATTGTTCCTTCCCCACTCCCCAGACACTTCTAGGATCTCCAGCTGTGCTAATAACGCTAGGTGCACCACTTTCCAGGCCACAAGTATTGTTCCAAGACAAAGGCTCTTCATCTGTGTTTGTCCTTGTTTTCTATCAACACGTGAAACCTAGTTCACCTATGTTTTATTGGGGTTTCCTGCTTTGTCTGCAAGCAAGGATGACTAGAAGACAGCATTTGAAATGAAGAAATTAGATAAGGTCTCAATTCTCTGATCCCCATCTCTCAAAGGGGAAAGTCATATTTACCTCATAAAAGGACTGGTGTGAAGATGACTGAAGGAGTATATGCCAAGAGCCTTATGTAGAGGTTGGCACACAGTAATGAAGGTGCCTTCCTAGCTGCTAGGAAGGTATGCCGGCATATCTTCAACAGAGAACTAAGATGGCAGACAAAGAACGTACATGCTTCTTTCCCCTGTGGTATTCGTGGTGGACATTATTAACCAATTACGATATTCTTTCCTACTTGGATTAATTTTCTATTGCTTCTATAACAAATTACTGCAAACTTGGTGGATTATAAGAACACAGCTTTATTATCTTACAGTTTTATAGGTCTGAAGTCTAACACAGGTTTCACTGGGCTAAAATCAAGCAGGATTGCCTTTCTAGAACTTCAAAAAATGATCTATTTTCCTTGACTTTTCTTTTTTTAAAGCTTTCAGAAGCCTCTGATCCATGCACATAGCCCTGTATGTCTCAGAGCCAGCAACAACTTGCCACATCCTTCCCACACTTCTCGCTCTCTCTCTCTCTGACCACAGCCAGAAAGTGTTCTTTGCTTTTAAGAACTACTGTGATAAGATTGGGCCACTGGATAATCCAGGATTGCCTACCCATCTCCAGATCCCTAACTTTAATCACATCTGTAGAGTCCCTTTTGCCATCTAGGGGTTAGGATATGGACATCTTTGGGGGCCATTATTCTGCCTACACTGCTCAATGCCTATAGGCAGCCGCTATTAGTGGATCAGAGTTTGACCAGAGTCACCAAATCCATTTGGCCTGTGAAGTCAAAGCTATCCATGCTTTGGAGATTGATCAGGAAAGATACAAAACAAAGCCAGTCAGAGAACAACCGGAAGCAAAAGAAAGCAATTACCATGTGCTGAACACATTTAAAAAAATCAAAGCAGCATTATTGAGATATTGTTGACATGTAACAAACTACATGTTCAAAGTGTACAATTTGATAAGCTTTGACTTATGTTACACCTATGCAACTATTATGACAAACGTCATTATGAACATCCATCCCCACCAAGAGGCTGCTTGTTCTTTATAATCCCTCCATCCACTCCATCCCATCTTCTTCTGTTCCCAGATAACCACTGATCTGCTATCAATATAGATTGGTTCCCATTTTCTAGAATTTCAAATAAATGAAGTCATACAATAAGCCCCCGTTTTTATCTTTTTTTTCAGTCAGTGTAATGATTTTCATATTCAGCGATGTTGCTGTTCATATCAGAAGTTCATTGCTTTTTGTTGAGTAGCATTTCAACGTAAAACACAATTTTGTTTGTTTTTTTTCATCTGATGATGAAAATTTGGGTTGCTTCCAGGTTTGAGCTATTATAAATAAGTCTGCTACACACATTCATGCACAAGGTTTTTTTTTTTGAGACAGAGTCTCACTCTGTCACCCAGGCTAAAGTGCAGTGGCGCAATCTTGGCTCACTGCAACCTCCATTTCCTGGGTTCACGCAATTCTGCCTCAGCCTCCCAAGTAGCTGGGACTACAGGCATGCCTCACCATGACCAGCTAATTTTTGTGTTATTATTATTATTATTATTATTATTATTACTAGAGATAGGGTTTCATCATGTTGGCCAGGCTGGTCTCAAACTCCTGATGTGAGGTGATTCATCCACCTTGACCTCCCAAAGTGCTGGGGTTACAGGCATGAGCCACTGTGCCTGGCCCATGCACAAGTATTTGCATAGACCTATGCTTTCATTTCTCTTGTGTAAATACCTAGGATTGCAATGGCTAGGACAGGTGGTAGGCATATATTTAACTATTTAAGAAACTGCCAAACAGATTTTCCAATGTATTTGGGCCATTTGACCAGCAGCATATGAGAACTTCAGTTGCTTTCTGTCTTTGGCAATATTTACTGTGATCAGTCTTTTTAATTGTAGTCTTTCTAACAGGGGTAGTGTGGTATCTTACTGTCTTATTTGCATTTACTTAATGATGTTGAACATTTTTGTAATGTGCTTATTTGTTATCCACATATCTTCTTTAGTAAAGTGTCATTTCAAACCTTTTATATATTTTTTACAAATGTAAAAGGTTTATTTTTTTTTAGTTGTTTTTTTATTACTGGGTTTGAGAGTTCTCTATATATTTGAATACAATTCTTTGTCAGATATGTGATTTACAAATATTTTCTCTCATTCTTTAGCTTGTTTTTTCATTTGCTTAACTGAAATTCAAAGAGCAAAAGTCTTTAATTTTGATGTAATGCAATTAATCAATTTTTTCTTTCATAAATTGTGCTTCTAGTATTGCATCTAAAAAAAATCTCTGCCTAATCTAGGGTCATGAAAATTTCCTCCTATGTTTTCCTCTGGGAGTTTTATAGTTTTAGGTTTTTCATTTAGGTCTATGACTAAATTTGAGTTAACTTTTGTATATGGTTCAAGAGATGAATGAAGTATTTGTTTTTTCCATACAGATACTCAAATGTTCTGCCACTATTTGTTAAAAAGACTATCCTTTCTTCACTGAATTGCCTTTGCACCTTTACCAAAAATCAGTTGTCCATGTATCTATTAAGTCTGTTTCTGGACTCTTTTCTGTTACATTTATCTGCCTTGACGCTAACATCACATTGACTTGATTACTGTATCTTTATAAGTCTTCAAATCAGATAGTGTTAATCATCCAATGTTATTCTCATTAAAATTATTTTGGTTATACTAAGTCTTCTGCATTTTGATATCAATTTTATAATTAGCTTGTACATTTGTACAGTAAGCTGCAAGAATTTGTATTGAATTACACTAAAACTATTGATTAATTTGTGGGAGATTGACATCTTAATAATATTGCATCATTTCATTGATCCATGAACATTGTATATATTTCCATTTTAACAGTGTTTTGTAGTTTTCAGGGTGCATCTTACACATATTTTGTCAAATACAATTCCTATTTCATATTTTTGATTCTACTATAAGTGACATAGTTTCTTAATTTTAGTTTATTTACTGCCATTAAATATATAAATATAATCTTTTATATTGATTTTCTATCCTGAAACCATGTTCTTATTTACAACTTCTAGTAACTTTTTTGGTAGGTTAATAGGATTTTCTACTTAGATGATTAAATCATCTGAGAGTAAAGGCAGCTTTCTTTTTCCTTTCTATTCTATATATTGTTTATTTCTTCTTGCCTTATTTTATTAGCTAAAACATCATTACAATGTTGAATAGAAGAGATAAGAATGGACATATATTTCTTGTTTCTGATTGTAGGGGGAAGCATTCAACCTTTCATTTAATTTTGTTATTGTTGCATACAAAATAGATGTTTTATGGATGTCTTTTATTGAGTTGAGGAATTTTCCTTTATTCCTAGTTTGCTAAGAAATTTTTTTCTTTTATAAATATACATTTGCATATTAAAATGCTAGGGTGGCAGGCCAGTTTTTTCACTGGCTATGTGAATGACATGCCTGGCCAAACCAATCCCCTGAGCTCTATGCAAATCAAACACCACCTCCTCCAGCCATCAAGAATAGCTGGCTGATATTACCTGAAAGTGGTGTTCTATCTCTTGGCTTTAGAGCGCCACTCCTTCTGTCTCTGTACAAGGGAGCTTCTTCTTTCTTTCTTGCCTATCAAACTCCCTGCTCCTTAAAACTACTCCACATGTGCCTGTGTCATTTTTTCTAATTCGACTTGAGATGAAGAACCTGTTCTCCACTCATCGCATCCATATCAATAATATATTATCCTTTTTACATTCATTGAGATTTGATTTACTGTTTTAATTAACGTTTTTTGCTCCATGTTCTTCAAGATTATTGGTCTATAACTTTCTTAACTTGTAATATCATTTTTAATGGTGGGCTCATGGAATAAGTTGGTAAGTATTCTTTTCTCTTTATCTTTCTGGAAGAGTTTGCGTATTATTTATTATATTTTTGATAGGATTCCAAGGAAGTTATCTGTGCCTGGAATTTGGTGGGGTTTTTGTTTGTTTGTTTTTGTTCATTTTTGTGGGAAGGTTGTGGACTACAAATTCCGGCTATTTATCATTGAGTCACCTTTTACAGATTGTGTCTTTCAATATATTTGTCCATTTTATTTGTTGTCAAATTTATAAGCATATATTATTTATTTATTTTATTGGCATAGTGTTGTTCAAAATATTCTATTATTTTTCTTTTAATATCTGTAGAATCTGTAATTCTGCCACTTTTCTCATTTCTGATCTTTTATAATTAATGGCTTCTCTCCTTTTTCCTACTCAGTTTAGTTAGTGGTTTAACAGTTTTATTGATCTCAAAGAACTAGCTTTTGATTTCAGTGATTTTCCTCTATTGTTTTTCTATTTCATTGACATGTTCATTGATTTTTATTATTTCTTTTTTAATGCTTCCTTTGGCTTTTAATGTATTCTTCTTTTTGTTTGTTTGTTTGTTTTTTCAGGTGGAATCTCAGGTCATTGAGAACTTTCTTTTCTTTTTTTTTTAACTTTTATTTTACGCTCGGGGGCACATGTGAAGGTTTTTTACATAGGTAAACTCATGTCATGGGGTTTGTTTTATAGATTATTTCATCAACCAGGAATTAAGCCCAGTATCCAATAGTTATCTTTTCTGTTCCTCTCCTTCCTCCCACCCTTCACCTTCAAGTATACCCCAGTGTCTATTATTTCCTTCTTTGTGTTCATAAGTTCTCATCATTTAGCTCCCACTTTGCAGTATTTGGTTTTCTGTTCCTTTCCTGTGTTAGTTTGCTGAGGATAATAGCTCCATTCATGTTCCTACAAAGGACATGATCTCATTCTTTTTTACGGCTGCATAGTATTCCATGGTGTATGTGTACTGCATTTTCTGTATCCAGTCTACCACTGATGGACATTTAGCTTGATTCCATGTCTTTGCTAGTGCTGCAATGATCATACACATGCATGTATCTTTATGGTAGAAGGATTTGTATTCTTCTGGGTATATACACAATAATGGGATTGCTGGGTAGAATGGTAGTTCTGTTTTAAGCTCTTTGAGGAATTGTCATACAGCTTTCCACAATGGTTGAACTAATTTACACTCACACCAAAAGTGTATAGGTATTTCTTTTTCTCCACAACCTCACCAGCATCTGTTATTTTTTTGACTTTTTAATAATAGCCATTCTGACTGCTGTGAGATAGTATCTCATTGTGGTTTTTATTTTCTAGTATAGGCATCTAGTGCTATAAATTTTCTCCTAAATACTGCTTTAGCAGCATCCCATAAATTCTGATATGACTTATTATCATTTTCATTCAGTTCAAAATACTTTCTTAATTCCTTTTGATATTCTCTTTAATCCAAAGATTATTAAGCAATGTTTTATATAGTTTTCAAATATTTGGGGGATTTTACAGATACCTTGTGTTATTGATCTCTAATTTAATTCTGTTTCAGTTGGAAAACATATTGTATCATTTATATCCTTTTAAATGTATTAAGACTTGTTTTATGTCCCAGAACATGGTCTAACTTGGTAAATGTTTCATATAGCTAAACACCTTAAATGCCTTTTTTATATTTAATCTTTATAACGATGCTACTATTATTTCCACTTTAATAAAGAACAAATAGGTGATACTGTCCTCCTTATTTTAGAATCAATCAACTTAAATAATGTATTCAGTGCCAGACAGCTATGAAATAGGAAAACTAGAATATGCTCTCATCTGACACGAAAGCCAAGCTATTAACCATTCTTTCATGATTACCCCACCCACATCCATTCCTTACAAACTGGGTAAGACCACTCATTCTAAAGAGGCTGATTTCAGAGGCGAATTTTACCCTCCAAGTCTTGAAATCTATCTCCTAAATTGCTCCTTTTCATGTAAACACAATTGCATCAGTTGCTGATACAGATGTAAAGGTGAGTTCTGTCTGATGGTTAGGAATGTGCAAAGCCCAACAGCAAGTCAGAAACTTGCTGCTGAGCCTTGCCGCTGACTAAGGCTCAATTACCCGATCATTCTAATAACACCCAGGAACAAAGACTGACATTAGGTGTTTTTGCCTCTTCCTAGCAGAGGATGGCTGATTGTCCCTTAAAGCCCAATGATGCTCAGAGAGTCTCTGGATTAGTAGGCTTTATTTATATGTCTGTGGAATTTCCATAATAGCTTTTAAGTCAACCTGTCTTGAAATGGCTCTTTCCTTTCTCTTCTCTTGAATTTAATGGTCAGATATTAGAAGCACTATCTTATTCCTATTATATGTAGTAGCAGTTCTTGTTCACTAGGACTGATGCGGATGGGGAGCCTCATGTTCAATTCAACAAAAGAGTTTTTGATCATCTGGCAACTTCAATTATCTAAGTTATCTAGACCCTTTCTTACTCCAGTTACTCCAGTAATTTGAACAAGCCTGCTAAAGATCCTTCTGCCTGCATCTACGACCTTGCACAATGGGTTATTTGAATAAATGTCCTCCAGGAGCATGTTCCTATTACATACAAAGTCAATTTAGCTTCTACAGTTATTTGCAGGAGCTCACATTGTCAGTGATTGACTACTTCCTAATGCCACTTAGGCTAAAATCAGGAAGGGAATGTGCTGCCTGGGTGAGCACTTCTTTCTGAGTGCCATTTCTCCACAACTTGAAATGCTAAATGGCCAGCACCAAAGGAAGGAAAAGAATTCCTGGGGATGTACTTTAGCACCTAAATCTCTAACCTTTCACTGAAATCGACTGGTTTCTACATGCTTATTATTATCCTGGAGATTACTAAGGATTTAATATTCATGGGAAAGCATATACAGCTACTACCAATCAATCTATGCCATATAACATCTGTTTGTTGAATTTCTTCTGAGAAGTGATGCAACAGGTATAAAATGAAATTGTCTGTGCCAACATTAAAGCCTGAAGAAGCCTCCATTCAATATGACCAAAAAAAATCCACTTATATTTCTGGTTTCTACCAAATGGAAGCTACGTGGTTGAAAAAAATAATAATAATCTGTCCTTGAGACCCTACAAACTTTTGACAAGCCATTAGCCAGGAATGGAAAATCAGTTTTGGTTTATGTGTCACTATTGATTGGCTGGCATTAGATTCTGGGAATTCCATGTTGAGAAATGATTCTGAGGCCTTACCCTCCATCAGTGGGAAAAAGCGTGGTGATTGATTAGTGATGTCTGCTATGAACACAGTAAGGAGGTATGGTGGCATTCCCAGAGTGCTAGACAAGAAGCCAGAGTACCAGAGTGCTAGGCACTGGGAATATAGCAGTGAACAAGACAGATTCAGCTGATGAACTCATAAATCTTAGCATCAAAATGATTACTAGAGTTATTTCTTGGTTTGTTATCCTAAAATTTAGTGGTTCTTGCTCTGCCCACCAATCACTATGAATGGATTATTGTAAAATAGCAGCAACATTCATTGGGACCAGTTCTCTAGCAGAAAATCCCGTAAGTTTACTATGTAGACACCTCTCATGTCTATGTAGACAAAAGGTGTCTACATAACAAGACTTGTATTTCAATCATTGCAATATTTTCTCTTCTTGAGCACACTGGCCAAGAAAAACTTCATCTTGAACATTTCTCCATAGTCATAGACAGTGGTCTTGGCCGGGGTCAACCCTTATTTACAAAGAATGGAAAGTAATGAACAAGAGGAAGCCAAGCATGAAGGTGTATGGGGTAAGGAGTTACTGTCTTTTTTAGGCCCCCATGAGAAGGCAATTCCTGAGACAAATTAATCATACCAGGACAATGTGTGTTCACCTTCTTGCTAACTGGGTAGCAGCTGTTTCCAGATACTTCCCATTTTGGTTATGTAAGCCAGGCTCACTCAAATGCACAGACCTTCTCTATGTAGCTCAGCAGATGCTGTCAACTTCTCTTCATTCTGATGGGATCAGGCTCTGCCTGCAAGGGCCTTGTAATTGCAGCTCTGCAATGCTGGCACCAAAGTCAAGGCACAGAGCTGTCTGGAAAGGCCACCCTCTGTCCACAGATGATGCAACGGGTCAGTGTCTTTCTTACCATGGTGACAGCAGTTGACATGGAAATGGTTGTTTTTGCTTGTACATATTCCCATTATGCCTCACCCAGGCTTACCAAATGATGAAAATATTTGCCCGCCCAGCATTCATTTCTTCTACCTCTAGGAACTGCATCAAGATTATCTTTTGGGAAATCATTCTTGCTGAACTCCCAAACCAGTTGCTTTGGATAGTATGTGTTCCACCTCAGCCCCAAGCTGAGCATGTGATTTATACCTGGTCAAACCAAGTCACAGGAAGTTTTTAGGTATAGACATGTTACCCATTCTGCATTCATGAGTGTCAGCGCCGGGATTCTGCTGAAGTGATTAGGAAAGAGACGGGATTTTGCTGCCTATTGTCAAGCTGATGAAATATGAGCCTGGAGCCGTTGGTGTCTTATCTTTCCCACAAGCAGTGTTGAGTATGCTAGAAGATACAGTTCAGAGAAAAAGCAGAGTTGAGGGACTGAGAGGAACACATTTACACTGATATGATTTGAGCATCTGGATCCAACCTTACCTGTACTTAACTATACTTTTAGATCTTTCAGTTATATGAAAGAATTTATGTCCTTTTTTTGCTGAGGGAAATTTTGAGTTAGTTTCTGTCACTTGTACCCCAAAAAGTTCTGATGAATGTACAGAAAGGTCCTGATGAAATGTTCTTCCTTCACAGAGATTTTCATAGGAATTGGGCAGAATTAGATATAACTCTGAAAGTGCCAGCTTTGAGCAACCAATACCTTTCTAGAAGTACTGTTAGGTATCAGTACATCAGCACATGACAATCAAGAGCTTAACTGCTAAGCACTGTACTGTGTACCATGGTGGGGAACAGGACCCCATCTAGGGTCTCTGTTCTCACTGAGTGTGCAGTCTAGCCAGGAACGCTGAATTAACATAGGTTAATACTTCAAGCAGAAGTTCTTACCTTCATGTCCACAGCACATTGGTGAGTCACAATATATTATGAGTTATACCACAAGGAATTTGTGACTCATGAAGCTAAAGTACCAATGTTGGCAGATGATTTAAAAAACAAACATGAATTAGAGTGAATTCAAGGTTATCGCAATAATAATGTCATATTCATTCACTTGGTTCTCCAGAATGCTTTTCTGAGTGGGAGAGAAAGAGTTGGCGTAACAGCTATGGCCCACGCACCCCTGTCTACCGGAGGGTGTTGTTCCCAAGGATGTCATCTATCATATGTGTTGGGGCACTGATAATAATATCAGCATGAAGCAGGAGGAGGAGCAACAGCAGGAGAATTGCCAATGTTTATTGTGCACTGATGAGGCAGTAGGTACTATGCTGAGTGCATTACAAGGATTGTTTCATTTAATCTACATGAGAAACCTCTATGTACTTATTCTCCTGTTTTGTAATTGAAAGAACAACTAGCTGCTGAACAGAGTGAGTCTGTCTCAAGCACTTCTGGAGTTCAGAAAAGGGAACTATCAGTATAAGCTGGAGTTGTTGGGAAAGGTCCCAAGGAGGATGTGTGACTTAAGTAGAAAGAAGTAGAATCTGTACAAGCAGAAAAGCCAAGGAGGACATTGCAGGCTTTGGTAGAAATCAGACAGGTTCAGTACATCGGGTGCCAGTCTCACCCTCTGGACACCTTTAGCGCTGGTACCAGGATGCTTCATTGGTGTTCATCTGTTGCATTGTCTTGCAGTGGCTATTGCACACATCGCATCCCACCTCCAGGGCTTTGTGGAGGCTGCTGCTTTTATTCTTGCCCTGGTGGCTGAGTAGCTCCTGAATGATACTCTGGACCCTCTGAGGTTCTGTCTACCCTCCCTTGAGAAGAGAAGCTGCTTCCTAGGGGAGAAGCAAAGCAAACTATTTTTCCCTTGTCTGCCAGTTCCTAGGACTCTCCACTGTAGTATCCCTCCGGAACCCAACTCCCGCTACAGACTTGTCCCATGCTTCTCCTTGGCTGACCCCAAAATCTAAATCAGCCTCTCCTGCATGCCAAAGCAATTAGGTTGGTGCTAAGTAATTGAGGTTTTGCCATTGAAAGTAATGGTAAAAATCCCCACCTACTTATGCACCAACCCAATAGCTGCCTTGTGTCCCACTCCCTCAGTTTCCTTCACCAAGCCAGCCAGCTTGTCTGGTTAGCCACATGGCTGGCATCCTGAGACAAGACTTGATCTTACTGCTTCCCATGTCAAAAGCTTTAAAATTAAAAAAGAGCATTTGGTAAATGCTTGGTGTGTGGCCAGCCCTGTGCAAGCAGTTGCATGCATTGCTTTATTGAATCTTCACCAGGAGTCTATAAAATGGGACTAGGATCATCTACCTTTTATAGATGAGGAGACTGGAGTTCAGAGATGTTAAGTAAATGATGTCATGTTGGAAGCAAGGGCAGCTGCATGGTGCCAGACAGACCACACTCTTAAGCATGATGCTCCCCTCCCTGTCACACATCAGTTGTTGTCTTCAGGATAAAATCCCACAGCCTTGAGCTGATAAGCCAGGCCCTCCACCGTCAATCCTGATTTAGTTCTCTAGTCTCCACTTCCCACTGTGCTTGACAACACATTTCAAGTGCTGGACCAGACAAGATGGCACACAGTTTCCCACCTCCGTGCCCTCACTTACGCCTGGTTCTCCACCGGGAATGCCATCTCCACTTGCTGATCCACCCTTTAACATCTACCTTTTCCAGGAGTATTTTCAATTCATTCTCTCACTTAATTGTTGCCAAAATTAAACTCTGCCTCTTCCACGTATGTCCTTCATACTGTTATTTGCATACAGTTACTTTATCACAAACCCCCAACAGGCAGGAAGTGGGTTTTACTTTTCGTAAGTTTCACATGGGGACTTAGATCAGAGCCTTGCCCTCATGGATAGGTTCTGTTTCTCCTCTGCCAGAAAGCAAAAGTTTCTTCCCAGAACTTCCTCACACCTTCCTTCATCCAACGTGGAGTCTTTTTTATTCATTTGTTTGTCAAATAAAGTGGATGGGCTTAAGATAGAAGAGAACCATGGATATACCAGGCATATAGGAGTGAAAAAGGTAAGCACTGTTTCTAATCTAAAGTTTTCTCTCTGATATTCCTAAAAGTTGTATCTTATTTATGACCCCTGGCAACTGCTAGCTTCACATCATGGTGAACATTTTCTTATGCAAACCGAAGGTCCATTGTCCTTGTGAGCTAAGAATCCTTAAAGCTAACGTTTTGTAATGATATTGCATTTTAACAAAGATTCCATTTTCCAAAATGATATCATGAGATAGTTTCTGATATCAGAGAAGGAAGTAGCTTCAGGGGGAAAAGTGGGAGGTCTTTCCATCCCTGGAATTGTACCATAGAGGGAAGTGCCCACCCTGCTTGTGAGAAACTCTGATTTTGTCCAGAGCACCCTACTCCCCCTTCGGTCTGTCTGAGCATCCAAGAAGCTCATTTGAATACGATAGTGAGAATGGTCAGGGAACATCTTGACCAGCCTTCCCAGTTCACAAATGGAGAAAATGCCTTCAACTCCCAAAGAGGAGTCACTTTCCAAGCTGACAAGCACCAGCTAGCCCAAATCCCAGTATCTTCTTACATGTACCATCATGCCACTATATCACTCAGTCTTTCTGGATGCCCCTGAAATGCCTCTGAAAAGTCAGAGAAAAGGATTGCCGCATGAAAAGGGAAAGGAAAGCAGGACCATCCAGGGACTTCCCTGGGACTTACCACTTACGATCCTGTCAAAGTGACTTATGATGGACTTGGCTCTGGTGTCCAGGAATTAGAATGAGAGGAGAAAGGGAAGGTGGGGAAGAAAAGGCTTGATGCAAGGCAGGCAAAGACAGTAAAGGTGGTATTGAGTGGAACAAGGGCCTAAGAATTTGTCTTCCACTCAAGAGACAGACAACAGACTAGGTAAAGCTGCAGCACAGTCCTGAAAAGAATAGAGGGCCCCATCAGGGCAGGCCCTTCCCACTGTACTGGGCACCTTCTCTGGAAGGTATACCTTAGCTTAAAGACAAGGCCAAGTGGTGTGGTTAGTCCAGGGCCACATAGTAGGACGAGGGGGCCTTCTGAGTCCTGGAGAGTCTAGAACCTTCTCTCTACATCCCTACATCTAGGGTGCAATAGTAAATGCTCAATCAATATTTATTGGGTGAATGAGTCCCTTGGAAAGGGTAATATGTTAACATATTATCTACCGCTAATAGCTTTGTGCAAACTAATTTAATATGAAAACAAACCCTTCTTTGGTTCTTTGTATCTTATTAATGTAGCGCATGAGGAATCCCACTTTGTTTCCACAGTAATCTTGAGAAGAGTGCATTTGTGACCTTGAGTACATAATCTTTCTGTGCCTTGGTTTCCCCCTCTATAAAACGGAGCTCTATAAAATAGAACTACTAGTTCCTACCTCATAAAGTCTTTGTTGGAATTAAATGCCATGATACGTGTAAAGCACTTAGAGTCCTCCCCTAGAGACTGTGCCTTCTGCATTATTGGGGCCTGTTTCTTCATTCCTAGAAGGCAGGCCAGTAAGTAGTGCCTTGGGATGCAGAGACCAAGCTGTGGCTGCTATCAACTCTCTTCTCTCTCGCAAGTCACCATCTGGGACTGTGACCCGGCTGTCAGACAGTCTCTCCACAGGACAAGATGTGGGCTGGTAGATGCTTCTGGCCTCACAAGCTAAGTCCAGAATTTTGCTTTAGAAGGCATTAGAGATCCTTTTCCTCGGTTGTTTACCTGTTCCCAAGCATGTGGAAAGCCCTCTGGAACTTTCGGACAGTGCTATCATAGAACTAGAGAACTGGCAAGGGAGAAGGTGGAAGGAAAATCAGAGAAGAGTGCAGGATGGGGACTGAGATGGGTGCTGGTCACCCCTACCTTCTTGCCTTGATGTTTATTCTCTACATTTTTATTTTCTAAAACTTTTTATTTTCATTCTACTTTTATATTTGAAGCCAGATACTTTCCCTTTTTAGCAACATTTAGAAGTTATGCAACATTAATGAATACATTCGGGGCATTTTTTTTTCTGGAGGCACTGGTATAAGCAATTAAGCTACCATATTGCATGGAAAGGGGAAGTGGAACAAAGTAAGGCTGGAAGGCTTTATAGGGACGTGACCATGAAGGAGTCTTAAGATCTGTCAAAAAGTTTATATTTATCATAAGGACAATGGAAAGTCATTACAAGATCTAGTAACATGGCAAGAGCTGCTTTTTAAAATGATCACTCTGGTTAGAGTGTAAGATGATGGAGTCAAGTCTTGCAGAAAAGACAGAAGCAAGGAAATTGTTTCAGACATTCAAACAAGAGAGAGTGATGGCTCTCAAGATCAAAAGGGAGATATAGTATGGAAGTACTAACTTGAGAGCCAACATAGAGGTGAGCGTTGCATCTACATGAGGGGTTCAGAGAGCAGAGGGAGTGTATGGAGAGAACAGGCTCGAGAACGCCAATCCTTAAGGGCCTGGCAGAAAATAGAACTGGTGAAGGAAATGAAAGAGTATCAGAAAACAGGTATACAGGGAGAGTGTGATATCACAGAACCTGTATATTTTATACTTTATTTTTTTTTGGTGTGTGTGTACAACTCTGTAATTTAATTTAATTTAATTTTTTCCAACTTTTTTTTTAGATTCAGGAGGTACATGCATAGGTTTGTTGCCTGGTTATATTGCATGATGGTGAGGTTTGGATTATGGATGATCCCATCACCCAGGTACTGAGCACAGTACCCAATAGTTAGTTTTTCAACCCTTGCTCACCTCCTTTCCTCCTTCCTCTAGGAGTACCCAGTTTCTATCATTCCCATCTTTATTCCATAAGTACTTAATGTTTTGCTTCCACTTATAAGTGAGAACATGAGGCATTTGGTTTTCTGTTCCTGCATCAATTTGCTTAGGATAATGGCCTCCAGCTGCATCCACGTTGCTGCAAAGAACATGATTTCATTCTTCTTTATGGCTGTGTAGTATTCCATGGTGTATATGTAGCACATTCACTGTATTCAGTCCACCATTGATGGGCACCTAGATTCCATGTCTTTGCTATTGTGAATAGTGCTGTGATGAGCATGTGAGTGCATGTGTCTTTTTGGTAGAATGATTTATTTTCTTTTGGATATACATACTAGTAATGGGGTTGTGGGGGTTGGATGGCAGTTCTGTTTTAAATTCTTTGAGAAATCTCCAAACTGCTTTCCATAGTGGCTAAACTAGTTTATATCACAGGCAAGCAGTGACTATCTGGGCACAGGGGTAAAAGAATTTACCAAGATGGTTGCAGGTAAAGAAAGGCAAACTCATTAGAGAGTATGAAAATACATTGCAAGGGGAAATGGGTAGAATCAGCAGAAGCAGGGCTGACTGCAAGGAAACAAAGGCTTGCTGGAGATTTAACAGAATGGTGCTGTGTGCTGAAGAGGGCTTGTGCAGTACCAATAACATCAAGGTTGCCGTGAACTAACTTGCAGTTTGTTGTATTAGCCAAGGGTCTGAGGATAGTTGGGTGCAGGAAGATTGTAACTTGTGCAGGAGGGCTATGTGTCCTGGACCGTGAAGAAAGGCAGACTTGTAGATTATCTGCTTTTTCTTTTTGCTTTCCTCTGCTGCCACCAGCCTGATTTCTTTTCCCAATTAGGACTCCACAGTTTACATTCCCACCAACAGTGTAGAAGTGTTCCCTTTTCTCTGCAGCCTTGCCAGCATTTTTTTGTTTTGTTTTGTTTTTGACTTTTTAGTAATAGCCATTCTGACGGGTGTGAGATGGTATCTCATTGTGGTTTTGATTTGCATTTCTCTGATGATTAGTGATGTGGAGCATTTTTAAAAAATGTTTATTGGCCACTTATGTTTTCTTTTGAGAAGTATCTGTTGATATCTTTTGCCCTTTTTTTAAATAGGGTTCTTTGTTTTTTACTTGTTCAATTGTTTAAGTTCCTTATAGATTCTGGATAGTAGATCTTTTTCAGATGTGTAGTTTATAAGTATTTTCTTCTAATCTGTAGGTTGTCTTTACTCTGTTGATAGTTTGTTTTGATGTGAAGAAACTCTTTAATTAGGTCCCACTTGTCAATTTTTGTTTTTGTAACAATTGCTTTTGAAGACTTAGTAATAAATTCGTTTCCAAGATCTGTATCCAGAATGATGTTTCCTAGGTTTTCTTCTAGGATTCTTATAGTCTGAGGTCTTACAGTTAAATCTTCGATCTATCTTGCATTAATTTTTGTATATGGTGAAAAGTAGGGGTCCCGTTTCATTCTTCTGCCTATGGCTTGACAGCTATCCCAGAACTGTTTATTGAACAGGATGTCCTTTCATCATTGCTTAATTTTGTCAACTTCATCAAAGATCAGATGGCTGTAGGTGTGCAGCTTTATTTCTGGGTTCTCTATTCTGTTCCATTGGTCTACGTGTCCGTTTTTGTACCAGTGCCATGCTGTTTTGGCTACTGTAGCCTTATGGAATAGTTTAAAATTGGGTAATGTGATGCCTCCAGTTTTTTTTTGTTGTTGTTGTTTGTTTTTTGTTTAAGATTGGTTTGGCTATTCAGACTCTTTTTTTGTTCCATATGAATTTTAGAATAGTTTTTTCCTAGTTCTGAGAAAAATGATGTGGGTAGTTTCATAGGAATCGCATTGAATCTGTAGATTGCTTTGGGCAGTATGGCCATTTTAATGATATTGGTTCTTCCAATCCATGAGCATGGAATGTTTTTCTATTTGTTTGTGTCATCTATGATTTCTTTTAGCAGTGTCTTGTAGCTCTCCTTGTTGTTCTCTACATTTTTCTAAGATGGGTCTTTGAAAGGGCCCAGGGGTCTGGCCAAGCTAAGTTTCTTCTCCCCACCCTTTCCATGCCACCCCACCTCCCCAGCCTGGTAAATTGGTCCTAATGCTTTTGCCTCCACTTTTCTTCTCCTCTCCACTAACACTGTGTTGCTGATGTCTGAGCAAGCCTTACAGGAGGATATGACTGAAAACATCAGAGCCAATGGAAGAAGAGATGCAGGACACAGAGAGAAGAAAGAGAAAAAGTAAAATTTTCTAGAAAGTAGTAGAGTTGGGGCATGAGGGGAGATGGGGGTAAGAAGGGAAGATGAGTACTCAGGAGGCAGGCAGAGTGGGTGAGCTATGGAGAGAAACTCTGAGCCAGGAACAATTAACATCAGGGGCTGCAAGTGGCAGCCTGTGGGCTGAACCCAGTCAAACACTAATTTGGGGGCTCACACAGGGTTTCAAAATTGGGAAAAATTCCCCTAAAAACTCAGATTTTCAACTTGAAAGATCTGGTCATGCAAGGTTAACATTTTTTCATGGCAACATGGAATGAAGCCAGGTGGCAGTGACTCCCTGTAGAGGAGGCACATGTCCTCTCAAGTTTGCTGCAGTCCCCACCACTCTCTATTGTCACATTCAGACTGCTTCACTTGCTTAAATTATCTGCCTAGGCCCTATAGGTACCTGGGGTTGAGCACCTTTGCTTATTTGTGTAATTTTTAGTATCAGAATTATCTTCTTCTTTTCCAGCTCCTCTCCAAATCTAGACCTGAGCACAGAGGCAGTAACTAAGAAATGATTTTGAAGGGTGGAAAGGAAGGGTAGAGATGAAAGGGGAAAGAAAATTTGAAAGTGGGAAGGGAAAAATACAGGGAAAGGGAGAGGGAAGTTAGACAGGTGGAGAGAACAGGAGGAATTAGGATTCTCCTTTCCCATCTAGTCCAGCTGGCTCCCCTCAATTTCCTTGAAAATGACATGTAATCTTTGTGGGTCAGTAACTTTCCTCATTAGTGCAAGGTTGCGTCAACACATTCATCATCAAATAATGAACTTTCCGTGGTGCTCCTCTGAGAGTGAATCAGATACAGATTCTTAAATAAATTAATCAACTTATTGTTTAATAACACATTGTTTATATTAGGTTTCCAGGATGATTGATGTAATGTTTATTGAACTTAGAATTCACACTACCATACAACAACACCATTATTGCTTTCTTCCAGCTAGTGATGATTTCACAAAACAAGATATTTGGTCCCAAGTGTTTTTGGGTTAAAGTGTTCATAAAAGGTGGTGGAGCTGTGTGGGTGGGGTAGGGAGAGAGAGAAATGTGAAGTTTATTGTCAATTGTTTCATTAAAACATCAGTCAATCTTAACCACCCTTTAAATAGTTCCTGTCTCCCTGACTACACAATGTTTGCTGGTATCGAAGTTGATTTTCTGTAAAAATGCCAAAGTGTACACTATTTCAGAAAGAAAGCACTCGCATGCTAAAGATGTTAAAAGAGTTTCTGTTTATTTGTTTGGATCTATCAGAATTAGCTCTCTAATCAGCTTTTCCTAACTTACTCAAATTGGTGTAGAAACTGTACATTTCATCCATTCCATTAATAATTCTTAAGCCCCTACTATGTGCCAGACCTTCTTCCAGGCACTGGGACATAACAGGAGAAGCCACTTTGCTCAGGAAGTCCTCATCCTAGAGGGCAGAGTTGGGAATGAAAGAATCCCACATGGATCCAGGGTAATTCTCAACAAAAGCTGGAGCTGTGAAATAATTTAAACCAAGCCAAGTAGAGTGAGTAGGAGAGGGGCCTCTTAGAAAAATGCTCACTGAGGAACAAACCTGTCCTAGCTCCTGAGTGATAGAAAGAAACATGCCCTGTGGAGATTTAGGGACCAGTGCTCCTGGTGGAGGGAAGAACGAGTGCAAAGATTTGGAGACAGGAAGGAGCTTACTCTGTGCAAGATTCCAAAGGAATGGCAGCATTGGAGTTGGGAGAGACGGGCTTGCTGGAACCACTGAGATCAATTATAATATAAAATATTTGAAGGGGTATGCAGTTTTCTTACTTTTAAGCACTAATACTAATTGGAAGTAGGCTAATAAATAACTGTATTGTAGAAATCCTTAGGGAACTTATTTTGATGCATAGAGAATGGTAACTATTTGTAATTATCATAACAGAATTGTCTGTAAAAAAATGCTTCTAAATAATTCCTAATTTGACATTTTACAAACAGTTTGTCCTCTTAAGCAGTTTAAACATACTCTCTCCAAAATGTTAACCTTCCATTTGCGTTCTAAATCTTTTTTCTCTTCTGTCCCTCTTGCCCTCAAATAAGTTCTGAACCACTCTTACGAGCTTGAAGATCTTCATAGATTTTGAAAGTCAATACCAGTCAAGTTCTTATCTGAATTATCATAAATTCTTAACAAAGTCTGAGTTTTTGAGCACTCCTAGAATAATAATAGTTGATAATTATTACATTAGTTATATATATTTTCCCATTTGTCAATTTATGTATTTATTTATTATTATTATTTTTAATTTGAGACAGAGTCTCACCTTGTCACCTAGGCTGGAGTGCCGTAGCATGATCTTGGCTTTCTGCAACCTCCATCTTCTGGCAAGTGATTTTTGTGCCTCAGTCTCCCGAGCAGCTGAGATTACAGGTATGCATCACCACACCTGGCTAATTTTTATATTTTTAGTAGAGACAGGGTTTCACCTTGTTGGTCAGGCTGGTCTTGAACTCCTGGCCTCAAATGATCTGCCTGTCTTGGCCTCCCAAAGTGCTGGGATTGCAGGCGTAAGCCACCACTCCTGGCCAATGAGGATATGTTATTAATCTTATTTCGTAAAGGAGGAAAATGAGGCTAAGAGAAGTTATGTAACTTGGCCAAATTTACACAGCAATGATATAGAGGAGTCAAGATTAAAACCCAGGTCCTCTGGACTACCTGGTTATAAGCATTATAAAAATGTTGTATTAGAAGCCAAGTGGTCTGGTTTCCAGACTCTAGTCTACCATTTACCAGCTGCATAACCTTGGGTTAAGTGCTTAACATCTCTAGGGCTTCGTTTTCTCCTTGGTAAAAGTGCCATTCATGATACCTGCATAGTCTTGTCTCCTACATGCCACGAAGGGTGCTGGTGCTGCAGGTACCATGGAAACAGGATGCAAGAGTTAGCTTCATGAAAATTACAGTCTTGTGAAAGGAACAGACATGATTCAAATGATCCCACAAATAAACGTAAAATCCCAATGAAAGCAGGTGTTGGAAACAGCTACCCAGGTGGGCCTGACCTAGCCTAAAAGTCCAGGGAAGACAACCTGTGGAAGTGATCTTTGAACTAAGACCTGAGATTGGATGGAGTTAGCCAGATAAAGGGGAGGAGATAGTTGTGAGATGGGCAATGTTCAAGGGGTGAGGAAAGCTTTGTGCAAAAGTCCTGTGGAAGGATGGAGCTTGGCTCTGAAATAAGGCCAGTGTGTTTGGGGCACAGGATGTTAGGATATGTGAAAGGGGAGGAAGCTGGAAAAGGAGACAGGATCAACCATGCAGGGGCTGTGTTAGGTCCTTAGAGACCTAACGTTTCCCAGATTTTATGACTCATTTTTGCTGACTCCTATCTTTCTCCTTCTTTCTTAAGAATCTGTTTCCCTAACCCAGCTGCCCTCTTTTCTTTCAAAAGAATGAAAAGACCTGCTCAAGGGGATACCGTGCCAAGGGCATGGGCATTGCTCTGGCCAGCCTGCACTGCTGCTAGCCCACAGCCAGCACATACGTGGCTCTGACCTGGTGTGTGGGTCCCCTGTAACCTGCTGCAGGCCAGTGAAACAACACATTCCTTTCCAAGACAAGAAAGCCTTTGACATCCGTTCCTTGGCAAAAGAACCAGACCTGCCAGGAAGGCCCAGTGGCCAAGGCCTCAGATGCTGGAAAGGAAATTAGTTTCGGCTAAAACAGAGCTGAATGTCAGACCTTTACACTCCCTGCCTCAGATGCTAATCTGGCTGGTGACAGTGGGCTATGAGAGACAAAAGTTATTCAGGCACTTTGTATTGGATGCCCCCTCCTTTTCTGTTTCTGATGGTGTGATGAAGGATTCGGGCTGCTGAGCTCCTGCATTAATCAGATTCATTCCATTTTGTTAGGGAGGACTGTTTTCTGATGTCTCTGAGGAAATAAAGATGATGAATAGAGGGAAGTCTCATACTTTATTAGCATGGATGGGCAGACAGATCCCAGTAGTAATTAATCCCAGGATATTTACAAATTGTTTCTTCTTTGTCAACCTAGCGTCAGGGTTTGCTGTTGTTGGCATAAAGAAAGACTGGAAGCTGAACAATCATGTTATCCTCATAGAATTAGAAAAAGAGATTGCAAAATATTGATTAATCATCCCATGATGCTTAATAGACAGTAGTGTCCTAACTCTCAGGACCCCCAAACTGTAATGTAAAGCAAATTTCAGGTATGTGGGACTCTCGTAGGAAAGCTTAGAAAACTCCATAGCTTAAGCTTGTGTTAACAAAGACCCTTCTGTTTGATACGAAAAAGTGGGATACCTAGAATGTAAGGGCTCCCCACACAATGCAAAACAGCTATAAATGCTTGGAGAAATTGAGTTGTTTCAGAACATTAAGAATATTTCAGAGTATTAAGAGTATTTCGGCATATTAAGAGTATTAAGGGTCAAGCAGAAAATGCTTTTGTTCCAATCCTGGGGTTACTCAACATCTTTCCAGAACATCCAAGTTCTTTCTGGCCTAGTAAGGACTGGAGGATGGCTAAAGGTCAGTTGTACTGGTATGATTTGCATCGTTGTGAGGCTTCGGGAACACTGTTAGGAGCTTCCATTCCTTTTATGCTCTGATTCAAGAATAAGAGATTTAAGCTTTGATCCTGCCCCCATAAATCATGAACCATGTGACCTTGGGTAAGTCGATTCACCTCACCTCTCTGAATTTCAGTTCAGTCATCTGCAAAATCAAGGAACTGTGGCCACACAGAGCTTGAAGTTTCTACATGGCTGAATTTAAAGGTCTATACTAACAGCAATTTTAGCATATTAGGCTGAAGGTATGATCAAACCATGATAGACGCCCTCCTGGTTTCTAAATACATTTTGGATCTGAGGGTATATTTGTGGAGTAGTGGTGGAGGGAAAGGATTTATCCATTAATTAAAAACATATTTTGAAACTTTAAGAATAAACAGCTAATAGCTAATGCACGTGAGGTTTTTAACACCTAGGTGATAGTTTGATAGGTGTAGCAAACCATCATGGCACATGTTTACCTATATAACAAATGTGCACATCCTGCACATGTATCCTGGAACTTAAAATAAAATAAAATTAAAAAAAATACATATGAATTATTTGTAATTGTACACTGAATATATAGGTATTTCTGAAGAGTTCTACAGTGCTTAAAATAGTTTGTTCTCTTTGATATTTTATACTCCCCAAAGTTTTTAGTTGTTGCTTTTTTGTACATATTCTCACCTTGTCTTCAGACACTTTATTCCTCAAACATGGAAAAGTCAGCATCAGCCAATAGCTCGAGAATTTGCATTGTCTGAGTTAAGGAAAGCTGCTTGCATTTTCTGGAGCACTGAGCATCTCATCTTGAACCTTCTTAGTTCTGGGAAGCTCCAAATCCGTTTGCTGAGGCAAGAAGGAAACACAGTTCTTGGAGGGGATCCAAAAGAGAATGAGATGGCACTGCCAATGGTCTTCTGGTCAATCCTGGCCTGTGGGACTCCACGTGGGTCCTGTCCATCACACTCTGCTCATGAGAAAATGCCCAAGAAATACCCACAAGTTTTAAGCAAACAAACTCTGCTTCACTGGAGATATGCTGTTATTTGTGAGACCACCAGGCCAAGCTAATATTGCTGAGCAAAAAGTAAGGAAAGGGAAACTTTAAACAAAGTTTGCTTAAAGATGCAAATTAAGAAAGACCATCATTTTCTCTCTTGAGACTCAACCTCCAACGTGAACCAAAACCTAGAGTTCACCACGCTAATTTTCTAAACCTATTGAACCAGATCAAAATCTCTGAATCTAAACATGCTGCCAGCTGAACCTGAACAGGGCCAATATTTCATTTGGTTCAAATCCATGTTTTTTTGTTTTTTTTCTGCTCGCAGAATTACCTAAGTGATTTGGCAGCTGGCATTTTTTTTTTGCTCCGAAAGCTTTTAGAAATGTGTGCGTGTGTGTGTGTGTGTGTGTGTGCACGCATGCACGTGCACACGCTGGTGATGAAATATTGGTGCTTTTTAAAAAATGAAATACCTATTCCTAAAGTTGTAGTTAGTTCCCTTACATGTTTTATATGAGAAAAAAACAATTTTGTGGATTTAAAGGTTTTCTTTCTTTTCTTTTAATTTTTTCTTTTCTTTTATTTCTTTTCTTCCTCTTTTTTTTTCCTTTTCTTTGGTTAGAAAAACCAACACAACTGCGTGGACTTTCATACATAATAACTCCAGATAGTTCCTGTGTGCCCAGTTCCCAGATAAAAGAAAAACAAAACAAGTGTGGGGCGGTTTATCGTTTTTTGAAACAGGATACATTTTTCCCATGTTCAGATCTGAAAATACTAGGCTGTAATTTAATCTACCTTTATTAGATTACCCAGTTATGTTCACAAAATTGTGGAAACCATCTTAAATTAGTAAGGTCAGGGAAGAAGCAGGCTGGATGTGAGAATTCCCGCTGCTCTCATCTGACGTGTCTTCCAAACAAAGAGGCGAGTTGTGGGTGAAGCACTTGGTTCACTAGGGACAGCAGAGCTCACCACCTCTCCGTGTCCCCAGTGGGAGTCTACCTTCTGCTTCTTCCACAGTGACTTCTGAGCAACCCTAGTCCTCAAAGTATGGTGTATAGTTGTAGAATAGGCCAGAAATGACCAAGCTGGCAAAACTTATCCTTACTTGTCAAAAAACAAAAAATGCCTTAAGCTTATAAACTCCTACATAGCGTTGCCAAAAAAAAAAAAAAATACACCCAATTAAATTTCAATTTCAGATAAAGAGTCGTTTTTCAGTATAAGCATGTCCCAAATATTATGCAAAATATACTTATACTAAAAATTATTTATTGTTTATCTGAAATAGAGTTTTAACTGGACATCCTATACATATTTGCTAAATTTGGCAACCAACATCAAGTCATACAAAAAGGCCAGGATAGCATTCATAGTAGCAAAAATAAAATGAAGTACATTAATTATCCATGTAGTAGGTATGAATCTTAGGCCATAAATACAGGTATATGTATGATATATCATCTCCTTCATTTTTCAAAGAGAAACCTATTCTGCCTCTCAGTGTGCAACCGAGCAGGAAATTTAACCTCAGCTGTGATAGGGCCCTGCACCATCCCAGGGTTCCGTCTGAATCCAGGACTGACAGGTAATGTCCAGAGGACAGGGATGGGATCCAAACCCTATGCTATTATCATAGCCAGTGATGTGCTCACAGGCTGGGGCTCAGTGGTCACTGCAGATATGAGGGCTCTATTTTGAGTATTTTGAGCTCCCTATGGGGCTGAAGGATTTTTTTTTTTTTTGAAGATAAAGCAGCTCTGCACTTGGGAGCCATGTTTGGGTGATGATCTCCCCATCCTAACGCTAATCTCTTTTTAAATTTTGCAAACTGCCTTCTTTTCTCCTCTGGGTAACTTCAAAGCAGTTCTCTCATTTCTAGTTGACCTCAAAGGTACAGTTTCTTCAATAATTTCTAAGCTCTTATGAAAGACAGGAAAAGTTGTTGCCTTCAGGTAATTTCAATTCCTCTTCTGCGTCTTCTACATAACATAATCCCCAAGGAAGTAATTCGTTATGGGTCTGACTACCTGCTTGAAATGAAAGAAGGCAAAAAACATACTGTAGTAGATTAGATTATTGTTCAGTAAATATTATCTCCCTCTCTTCCCATCCCACATCCAGAAGAGGAGTCTTCTTTCCCCACCCATTGATGTTGAGCTTTGCCATGTGACTGCTTTGTTCAATGAGATACTAATGGACCTGACCAAACTAGGGCTTCAAATGTGCTTATGTAGCTGGATGTGCCCTCTTCCACCTCTGCCATTGTCGTTGCCACTTGTCCAAGGAGAGTGAGACATGTGAAGCAGTTGTGGACCATCTCACGGCTTGAAGGCAAACAGGAACAAGACTGGTCTAGACCTAAAGAATTCCAGCCATCCCCAGACACATGAATGAGAAATATATATTGATTATTGTATGCTACTGAATTTCAAGATGGTTTGTTATTGCAAAATAACTAACAGGTACAGGTACAAATGAAAATTCCTATTTTGGTAGGTTAGTAGAATTATCGATCTACTTAATACTCAGCTGTGTTTTTTTTTTTTCTTGAGACAGAGTCTCGCTCTGCCATCCAAGTTGGAGTGCAGTGGCAAGATCTCGGTTTACTGCATCCTCCACCTTCTGGGTTCAAGCGATTCTCCTACCTCTGCCTCTTGAGGAGCTGGGGTTACACGTTACCTGCCACCATGCCTGGCTAATTTTTGTATTTTTAGGAGAGACAGGGTTTCACCATGTTGGCCAGGCTAGGCTGGCCTCAAATTCCTGACCTCTGGTGATCCACCCGCCTCGGCCTCCCAAAGTGCTGGGATTACAGGTGTGAGCCACCACACCCAGCCCAGATATTAAAGTACTTATTGCATTCCAAAATTACAAGGGATGAGGCTGAGATCCTGTGGTTAGCAGGCTCTTTCTCTCCATAATATCTGGCATCATTCTCTAAGTTATTTATTCTTTGTAATAGCTGGTATTTATTGGATGTCTTGAAGTTTGCAAAGTGCCTTCATATTCATTATTCTGTTAGATCTGTTTTATTCAATCTTGAGGTGAGGTTGATAGCAATGGCCCCATTTGATGAGAAAACTGTGCCTTAATGAGATCAAGGTTTTTCCCAAGACAGCAAGTCAGTTTTGAGCTCTGGATCAGAGTTAGGACTCTAGTCATGTCCTCCCGCTCCTCTAATCACAGCATGATTGCTCTCAGAGCCTCCAACACAGGACTGAGCCCTTTGTAATTCTCAGTAACCACCTAAGAAGCAATGGAGGGACCAAAACTTTTAACCAGAGTTATCAATGTAAAATCCAAAACTCCCAGGCAGCATTTCACTAGAGATTTCTCTCCATAGCCCTCTATTAATGCTTCTCAAAGTGTGTGTTAACAGGATTTGGGGTACTGAATGGGGCAGGTAGGGGGATGGAGATAGAGAAAAGATGCTATTTTAAATATGTCTTAGAAATTCTGGTTTAAGCAAATTAAATGTCTTTACTGCAAGGCTTTTATTGCATGTGAAAGGCTTATTTGTATGACTTTCTAGATGAGGAATAGAATGTACTTCATTTCTCAAACTTATTTGACCACGGGACCTTTTTATCAGATATCATCGTGCTGAACTAGTGTTTGCGGAAACCGCTTCAGGCAATACCAGCCTATGTCACTGAACTGCTCTGGTTCTGCCCTTTGACATCTTTCTTTTGTGCCATCCAGAGCTGTTTGTGCGGTAGGCACCCTCTGGGCCCTTTGAGTTTTTGTTAAAAACAAAACTTAAGGGGATGATAAAGTGGTGTTTTAATTAAGGTTCTTTTAGTAGCAAACACAGAAAGAAATTGGCTAACTTACTGGAAGATATCAGAAAAGCTCATAGAATTATAAGAGTTGCCCAAGAATTAGGATTTGAAAAGAGCCAAAACCAGAGCAGTTTGGGGGATTTCAGCCCTGGGAGTTGTTGGAAATGCCACTCAAATGACTCTGCTGCAGAGACACCCCTCTGCATCTTTCCACTTGGGTTTTAGGGTTTCAGGTTCCTAAGAGAGAATCTGATTGTTCTGGCTTGGATCAGATGTCTCTGGTTTATTCAGCCATGAAGACAGCAGAGAAGGTGCCACTGAGGTAACTGCTGTGATCTGGGCAGCCATTCCCATTCATGTCTCCTGCATCTGGCGTGCAGGAGAGTCACATCTTTTTTGGGGTTGGTTTGATGTTGGAGTATATAGCTAAAACTACCCCTGAAACCAATTAGCAGTTGCTCAGGGGCAAGCAAAATGGTAGGTGGCCTCGCTTGAACTTTCCTGGTCCTCTCTAGCTACTTCTCTTTTGCCAAATGCACGAAGCTGAATTCATGTAGTCAAATGTGTATATGATGCAACTCCATTGTACACAGAGCTAGATTAATATCATAGCCCTAAACAAATCTAAGGAGTAAGAGCCTTAACAATCTCTTTGATTGTTACTAAGAAATGGAAGTGGTCCTCAGAATGGTGTCCCGGACAAAAAAGGAGCTTTAGGGGCTATGTTTTGTACATTGATTCAAAGGCAATCTAAACTTCTACTTTTTTTTAAACAAGTCAAAACTGAGGTTTATTTCTGCCTTCTGAAATTTCAAATTCAGACGCAAATGAGGCTTAAAAAAAAATAAGTCCCCCAAGGGCACCATCACCTACTACTATGTTGTACTGTGGGGCTTTATTTGAAAATATTTTGTTTTTATTACTTTGTTCTCTTTTCTCGCCGTGATTTACAAAGCAGTGTGGGAAAATGGTTAATACAGAATAAAAGTTAAAATTAAAACCACTTTTTCCACTATAGTGCTGTCTCCTTCCCACTCCCTCATCCCTGGGGGCCTGTTCAGCTGAATTTAGTAGCACAAAGGCTACTGAGTTCTAGAACTATATTCATAATCTACCTAAAATGAATTGATTTCCTAGCTCTGGAGCCAGATACGTGATTAGTTGACTATGGTTGATAATTCGGAGAGAATTGACAATAATGCAATAAACTCATTTTAGTGTGCCTGAGAACTCTGGAAATTTCTGGCGTTTATTAAACTATTCAGATTAGCCCAAATAACTTTATGTTTGAAAATGACACTGATTTGGGTCCGAATAATCCCCAAGGAGGACAACTACTATTGACAGCCTTTGCCATCAGATTTGTTAGATTGAACAAGAATAGGAATGGCACAGGAGAACTCTGTCTCTCCACTCACCTGAGGCATGACACCTGAATCTTTGCACTTTGTCAGAAAAATACTTCCACCCAAACCAGTGACCCAGCCGAGGCTCTTACATCACTCAAATCTTTGTTGAGTACTTACAATGTGTCAGGCTCAGTGTTGGCTGTTTTTATACACACTATTTGTTTAATCCACACAACTTTTTTCTTTTCACAAAGCATGCTAAAATTTTATTTTACATATGAGAATATTGAGACTCATGATGATTAAGAACCTTATCTTAGTCAGATAATCATAATCATCATAATCCCAATCATAATCATCTTAACCACCATCATCCAAGTGAACAGAAAAAAGGTCTCTCAGAATAGGAGATAAATGTGGAAGATTGAACCAGTGCACATGAGATAAATGGGTAAGTACAATAATAACGGCATATTAAAGGCATGGTGCTATGCATCTTTAAGTACCATATTTAATTTAATCATCATATTGATGATATGAAGTAGGTAGGAAAATGAGCCCTGTTTTAGAGGTGGGGAAATGGAGGTCTCAGGGAGCTTAAGGAAATCATTGGCAACTGAGCACTGGGCTTCAGCCCTCGTGTAGGCACAGCTTATATAACAAAGCACATATCAGTGACAAAGGGCATTGAAATAAGTCAAAACAGCTTCAGACTGCAAGTAATCAAAAAGACTCTGAGTGGGACAAAAGCTCTTTTACTTAACAAGTATGCAGGGCTGTAACACAACATCCAAATGTTTGGGGATGTGAGTAGGAAGTTATCTCTGAACCATGACTCTAAGAAGTTGAGGACAAAAGGCTGAGTGGTTGCCATCAGTCAAGAGCTTTTCTAAGAAGAATGAGGTGCACCTCTTCTCTGCCCTCATGCACAGGTGCACTTGACTAGGGGCTGTCTAGTGCCAACCAAACTTCAGTATATTTATGGGGAAGTCAGGAATCCAAAGAGGGTTTGAGGATGAAGTTACCATTACATCTGACCTTCTACTCTGCTGTCTTCTGGCTAACAGAGGGATTCTATTTCTAAGTCAAACTGTGCATTAAATATCTCTCTGAAACACAGCTGTGTTGAATATTTAAAGGGAATCAAAGCCTTTCAATAAGGAATGAACTTTGATGAAACACCAGATTGGCACAAATTGAGAAAGGGACAGGGGGATTTGGATAATGTCTCTTCAAGGTGCTGGAACTTACTGAGACAGATGATAGAATGTCCAGCAATTTCCTTAAAATATGTGGGGGTAGCAAAGCTAGCAGAAGACAAGAAATAAAAATGAGAGCTAAATTGAAGGAAATTGAGATAAGAAAAATAATTCAAAAGGTCAATGAATCCAGGAGTTTATTTTTTGAAAAAAATTAATAAGATGAATAGGACACTAACTAGACTAAGGAAGGAAAGAGGGAAGACCCAAATAAACACAACTAGAAATGATGAAGGGAATGTTACTACTGACCCCACAGAAATAAACCCAACCAACAGAAACTACTACGAATGCCTCTATTTACACAAACCAGAAAACCTAGAAGAGACAGATAAATTCTTGGACACATACACCTCCCAAGACTGAACTAGGAAGAAATTGATTCCTTGAACAGACCAATAATGAACTCTAAAATTGAATCAGTAATAAATAGCCTATCAACCAAAAAAGGACCCATACCAGATGGATTCACAGCTGAATTCTACCAGATGTACAAAGAAGAGCTGATGCCATTCCTATGGAAACTATTCCAAAATATTGAGGAGGAGGAGGGACACCCCTTCAACTCATTCTATGAGGCCAACATCATCCTGATACCAAAACCTAGCAGCAGAGACACAATTAAAAAAGAAAATTTCAGGCCAATATCTTTAATGAACCTTGATACAAAAATCCTCAACAAAATACCTTCAAACAGAATTCAGCAGCACATCAAAAAGCGAATCCACCATAATCAAGTAGGCTTTATCCTTGGGATGCAAAGTTGGTAGAGCATACACAAATCAATAGATGTGATACACTACATAAACATAATTAAAGACAAAACTCACATGATTATCTCAATAGATGCAGAAAAAGCTTTCAATCAAATTTAACATTCCTTCATATTAAAAACTCTCAACTGGGTATTGAAGGAACATACCTCAAAATAATAAGAGCCATCTATGACAGACCCACAGCCAACGTCATACTGTATAAGCAAAAGCTGGAAGAATTCCCCTTGAAAACCAGCAAAGACAAGGACGTCCTCTCTCACCACTCCTATTCAACATAGTATTAGAAGTCTTGGCCAGAGAAATCAGGTAAGAGAAAGAAATAAAAGGTATCCAAATAAAAAGAGAGGTGGTCAAACTATCCCTGTTTGCAGATGACATGGTTCCATAGCTAGAAAACCCCATATTCTCAACCCAAAAGCTCCTTCAGCTGATAAACAACTTCAGCAAAGTTTCAGGATACAAAATCAATGTACAAAAAGCATTCATATGTGCCAACAATAGCCAAGCTGAGAGTCAAACCAGGAATGCAATCCCATTCACAATTGCCACAAAAAGAATAAAATACCTAGGAATACAGCTAAACAGAGAGGCGAAATATTTCTACAACAAGAATTACAAAACACTCCTCAAAGAAATCAGAGATCACACAAACAAATGGATAAAATTTCATGCTCATAGATAAAAGAAGGAATTAATAAAATTAAAATATCTATATTCATGAGGGATATTGTTCTGTAATTTTCGGCTTTGGCATCAGAATAATACTGGTCTCATAGAATGAGTTGAGAAGTCATCCTTTTTCTAGAATTTTCTTGAAGAATTTGTAGAGGATTGCTCTCATTTCTTTAAATGTTTGATAGAAACCACCAATAAGGCCATCTAGGCCTGAGCTTTTTTTTTTTTTGTGGAAAGATATTTTAGTCACCAGTTTAATTTCTTTACTTGTTATGGATCAGTTCAGGTTTTCTATTTATTCTTGTGTCAGTTTTGGTAATCAGTGTCTTTCTAGGAATTTGTTCATTTTATATAAGTTATCTATTTATTGGTATAAAATTATTTTCTTACCTTTTTAACTTCTGGAGTTGGTGGTATCACCTTTTCCTTTTTGATTTCTTTTTCTTGATTAGTCAAACTAAAGATTGTCAATTTTGATGATCTTTTCAAAGAAATCAACTTAAGATTAACTTTCTTGCTTTTTTGTTTTATATTTCATTGATTTCCATTCTAATCTTTGCTATTTTCTTTCTTCTCCTTACTTTGTATTTAGTTTGTTCTTCATTTTCTAGATTCCTAAGATGGAAACCTTGGTTATTGATTTTAGATTTTTCTTCTTTTTTAAAACATAGTCATATAGAGCTATACATTTCCCTCTAAGCACTTTTTTTAGCTGCACCCCATAAATTTTGATGTGTTGTGTTTTTATTTTCATTCAGTTAAGATTTACTCTGCAGTTTCAACTGTGATCCATGGGTTGTTTAGAAATGTGTTGCTTTATTTCCAAGTATTTGTGGATTTTCCATATTTCTTTCTGCTGTTGATTTCTAACTCAATTCTGTTGTGTTTGGAGAACATATTTTATATGATTTCAATTTTAAAAAATGTGTTGAAACTTATTTTATGGCTTACTATGTGATCCATCCTAAAGAATACTTTGGAAGTGCTTGAAAAGAGTGAAGGCACTGATGAATCTTAGCATTACTGAAAGTGGGACAACCAGAAATTATGTGCCCTGTGATGTAATGCAAGAGGTGGTTCACAATATCATCTATATTAGACAAAATAGATTATACTGCAATGAAAATAACCCAAATCTTAGTAACTATTTATCTTATCTACTAAGGGCCCAGGCTGATGGGAGTCTATCTTGACATGCCCTCTCATTTTCCTTCATGGCAGAGATAAAAAAGCAGGGTGAGTTTTGTAAGAAAATACCCATATTTAAAAAATATGCATGCTTAGGTATATAAAGGTAAAATTGTATCTGTAATTTATAACACTTAAAAATTCTTAAGCAAATAAAAACGTTACAGATGAAGCAAATGTGGCAAAATCTAGGTAATTGTGGGATCTCAGTGGTATGAATATTAGAGCATGTTATGTTCTGTTTTTGTATATGTTTTAAATTTCTTTAAAGAAAACGTTTTTCAAATTTAATCTAATTATGTCATTTCTTTGATTAAAACCTGTATATTGCCTTTTCTTTTTCTGACAAATTTCTTTTTTCTTTTTCTTTTTTTTTTTTTAAGAGATGGGGTTTCACCATGTTGGCCAGGAAAGTCTTGATCTCTTGACCTTGTGATTCGCCCGCCTCCGCCTCTCAAAGTGCTGGGATTACAGGAGTGAGCCACCGCGCCCGGCCCACAAATTTCTACTTATCATTTGGATCTTGGACTGTTAGCATGATTACTGTCTTTCTTTCTTGGTAACATTTTTATTGGGTACTTAGCATTTGCTACGGACTAGGTTAAACATTTAGCCTCTTTTATGTTTTTAATATTACAACTAGCAGTTATTTGTCATCTGCTTTTTGTAAATGAAAAAACTGAAGTACAGAAAACAGCTTGTCCAAGATCAGGCAAGTGGGTTGGGAAACTAGGATTTGAGCCCAGGAAGACTGACTCTATCACCTGTATAATTAGCCCCTTGGTTTCATGGCTGCTCAGTATTTCTCTCTCTTGTGTCTTTTGAAATTAGTATGGTGCCTAGCTCAAGGTAAATGCATAGAAATTTTTTTTAAATGTAGGTTGATAGCTGGGTTTTAATCGTTTTTTCATTGTTCTTTATCTGCTTATTGATTTGCTCATAAACAGTCACTGTCCCCTTGATATTCTAATTATGTCATGATGATCCATACATACTTCCTGAAAAGGAGCATTCCAAACCCAGAAAAAAAAAGACCAGCCGTGTCCTCTCCCAAGCACAGCCTTTTCTACGTCTTTACTTGGTGCTCCCAATGACTATTGCTTTGAACACAATGTAATGTAATAGCTTGTTTATGTAAGCACCTCTTGTCTAGTCTGGAGCTCAGAGAGTTCGGAACCCTATCTGATGTATCTCCCAATCTTCAGTGCCTAACACAGTGATTGATATGCCTTCGGTGAGTTCGTATGTTTATCAAACACATAAGTGTACAAGAGCTAGTAATGAATTTCTCTTCATTTTAAGCCAGCCCCTTTAAGCCTACTTCCGATGTTGTTTCCATAAAAAATTTCCTAGTCCCTTCCAAAGTTAATCAGTCTCAACTTTGTGATATTGTACCTATGTACACATTTATAATTCCATTTATATTGTACCGCACATTATTATTATTATTTTTATTAGTGCCTGTTTATCTCTCCAACTAGATGTGAGCTTTGCAAAGTCGGGACTGTGCTTTATCATATCTGTCTTTCTGACACATAGCAACATACCTGGCCCAGCATAGAGGCCTAAAACAAATACAAAACCATCAAAACTTTCCAAATCATCAAAATGCAAGACAATCAATATATTCATATATTGTCTTTAGCAGATATTACAAATAAAGGGATGTGTGACATTCTGGACCATAGGAAAAGATTTCTGAGTGACTTCTGATGTAATTAGAAAGTGGAGGTGCTCCTTAGTAGACTAACACTACCACCACCATTTCAAGGTCTTCTTATCACTTTCTGTCACTTGCCTTTGAAATATAAGTTAGTCATTGCCACTTTGTATTTATGTTGCCTTTTCTCTGCTAAGACTGCAGTATTCCACAGGGCCAGTAATTTAGTTTTGTTTTCCAAAATTTTCTAGGTTTACCATAACTGGGAAAATAAATGTGGGGGTAGAATAAAGCAAATGCCTATGGTATTGTGGAAAGACTTCCCTCTATAACCTCAGACAAGCTGTTTCCCTACTTGGGGACTCAGTTTCCTCACCTATGAAATCAGATCTCATTAAATAATGCATGAAGCCTCTTCTGTGTTCCAGAATCTATGGTATCTTTGGCCAGGGGATCATCTCCTATAAGAAGAGAAATAAACAAAATCTATTATCTGGCTGGCTCAAGACCCATGTTGCAATTTGTCTTCTTATTTAATGTAGGATGGAAAAAACCTGGAGCAATGATTCACAGCCATCCTAACCACCAGGTTCACCACGTAAAATAAAATACACCGTGGGATAAGTAGAAATTCAGGGCCTGTCTAGGAAGAGGGACAGAGAGTACAGGTAACCTAAAATTTTACCTTCCCATCCCCACCCCTGTTATAACCACCTTGTTGGCCTAGAATTCAAGGTTGGCAAACACGTGGCAGACAGGCCTCCCATCCTAAATGTTGTCCATGGCAGGTATTGCTTATTGATGATAGCACTATTTTCTATTGAGGCTAGACTGGGAATCTTTCTCAATATAGTGCTTCTCCAAACACCAATGATTGATTGGCATTGGCATGTAAGCTGAAATCTATTTACAACTTGGGCTCAAATTGCCTCCTGATTCAAGCAGAGAAAAGTAATTAAAAAAAGATTTGTGATTTAAAACAGATAAAGGACTTTGGGCAGGTTACCTACTTTGGGTAGGTAATGGAGAATTTCTGGGGCTCCTCCATTCAAGCATTCTGTGTTTTGTGTATTCTAGACATTCCTATCCCTTTTTGAAAAATGGGGCACCTATGTAATACTGTTATCACAAATCTCCGGCTTCATCATGTATCAGGATTCAGGTGACGTTGAATGTGTCTGGACACATCAGACATGAAAAGCATTAGATGTTCACACAACTGCAGGAGCTATGAGGTATCTTTTGTTAATCCTCTCCAACTTCCAGACAAGTTCTCTGGGGTTGGAACAATCAGATTAGGCTTGAGTGAGGCTTGGCTCATAATGTCAAGGAAAACCTAACAGGGCTGGCATCTGTTAGCAGTCATTACTAGCATCTTTCTTTGGCAAGAGACTACTTTTTCTTGTCTTGTTTCAGGCTTAAATTGCTTTTATTTTGTCTTGGATACTAGATCAATGATCTCAATCTCTTCTCTGTCTCCCTCTGTCTCTCAATTTTTCTGAAATAAAGTACTACTTTTTTGTGGTGGAGGCAGAACTACAGAGGTTGGAAAAGGAGGTAAGAATGTTAATAGAAGGAATAAAAGATAATATTTACTGGGTACTTTCTGTGTGTCAAACATGGTGTTAACACATTTAATCATGACAAACTATGACAACCTATTAATAATCTTTTATAGATGAGAAAATTTAGGCCTAGGGGATTGAATAATTTTTTGAGTCCTGCAGTGAGTTTGTAGAAGAGGAAAATCTGTGGGTCACGTCTCTTTCTTCTTCCACCACGCCACACTACTTCTCTCAATCCAGCACTGCAGGACTTTTCTCAAATCACCCCAAGGCATTAGCTAAGTCTTGTTCAGTGTAATTAACAGAAGACTCATCATGAGCAAGCTGTTCCTCTTCTCTAGTGGCTCTGCTTTCTACTCGGTTCTCAGTTCCTCCCTTCATGGTGGGAAGATGGCTGTCATCAGCACTAGACTTTGCACCAATTCCTTCAGCAACTCCAATAGGAAAAACAATTCCTCTCTTCTATAGCCTTAGTAAAAACCCAAGATTGTGTCTTTTTGGTTTGGCTTGCATTAAATGCCCTACCCTGAGCTATCATTAGGGCTAATTAGAAAGAAATGGTTTGATTTTCTAGACCTGGGACAGCCACCCACTCCTGGAGCTAGTGGGAAAAAAACTATCTAAACCAAAAGGGCCGAAAGTTGAGGGAATAGTGCTATAAGCAAAAGTCAGGTCTGGTGCCTTGAAGAAAAATAGATGACAATAGACATCCACTCATTAACATCATAATATTCTCAAAGAACTAGCCTCATGGTCATGCTTTACACATCAATTAGAAACTTTGTCCTGGTCAAATTACAGAAGTTTAGAATGCTCCCTGGTACTTGTACTGGAGCCCAGGTCTAGTGTGTTAATATTGTCATCCTGGGCCATCTCTCCATTGTCCATGCTTTTGTGTCGCAAGCCAACCCTTCACAAAGACCCCACAGCCATCACAGACAGAAGCGAGAGTTGTTTTTCTTCCCATTTTCTAAAAGTTTGCACTTTTGCCCAAGAAAGCTTTAAGTACTGCATCATCATCTACCAGGTTAGGAAGCAGGGAGGACCCTGACCTCCCTGGGGTTCTCTTGGCTCTCAGATTAACATAATTGTTCTTCAAATCCTATTTGTAGTTCAAGGCCAGAGTCTCATCCACCTTTTCCACGAAGCCTTTTCTAGTCCTTCCACTGTAGTTCTGGCAAAGGTTCTTTGTTGACCAAACATTAGTCAGCCTCCTGAACCTTCTAAACCCACTGTGCACTTCCTTGTAAAATCCAGTTTTAGCAAACACCCTGCTAAATCAGTTTAGCAAGAAATCCCTATCCTCCATATCCGATCACTCTCAGTACTGATTAGGCTCCTTATCTTCCACCATCCCTTAGGTGATGTCTGATCACACTGGCCTGTCTTCAACAAAAATCCTGTTAGAATGGTTGAGCCAGAATCCCTGTCGCTCCTGATGTTACCTCTCACTGATTCTCCATCCACTGGTCCCTACCTTTCTCGTTGGCTATAAATTCCCCTTTGCCCATGTTGTAGTCACAGTTGAGCTCGATCTCTCTCCTTCATGGACAAATCCCATTGCAGTGGTTCTTATACCTATTGGGATGGTCCTAAATAAAATCTCCCTTATTGTGCTTTAGCAAGTTTCATTGAACTGTTTTTCCTTAACAGAACGTATCTACTATATCTTGTGATGCTGGATTTTCTTTCTTTAAAAATATTTTTTAAAATTTCAAAATTATTGATACATATAAAAGAGCATTTGCTATATACATATATATATAACTTATAAAGCATAATTATAAAACAAATGCCCATGAACCCACCACCTGATGTAAGAACTTTCCCTATTAAGGTTACATATGTGTTATTTTCCAATTCCAATCTCCTCCTTTATCCCAGCAACTATTATGTTGAATTTTTCCTTTATATGATCTTTATTTTAAAAAACATTTATTATGCATGTATATTTATCTAAATAATTCAGAGTGTACTTTTGATCATGTTCATTTTTTGAAAAGTTACACTTTATGTAGTCTTCAAGAAGTTGCCTTTTTTGCCCAAAACTATTTCTCAGATATATCTGTGCTGTGTGTTCATTCATTTTCACTGCTGCATACAATTTAATGTGTGGACATACAATAATTTATCTATTCTCCATGAACAGATATTTAGACTGTTTCTACAGTATTGTTACTACAAATGTTGAAGCAATGAACATTCTTGTACATGTCTCCTGGTGTGTATGTAAGAGTTTCTTTAGGAATTCTGTTTTAGGTGGTGTTTAGAAATGCAATTAATTTTTATATATTACTCTTATTTTCAGCCACTTTCTTAATTACTTTTTATTCATTATAATAATGGTTCCATACATTATTTTGAGGTGTTTTTTTTTAGCTAATCATATTATCTGTGAATAATGGCAGATATTCTTTCCTTATAATTCTTTTTTTTAACATATCCATAATTATATTTAATGTTAATGGTCTTAATATGCTAATTAAAGACAGAAATTAACAGAGCAGATTTTAAAGCATGACCCAATTAGATGCTACCTGTAAGAAATTCCCTTTATTTATTTTTTGTTTTGTTTTTTTGGAGACAGAGTCTCACTCTATCCCCCAGGCTAGAGTGCAGTGGTGCAATCTCAGCTCACTGCAATCTCTGCCTCAGCCTCCCAAGTAGCTGGGATTATAGGCATGCACCACCACGCCCACCTAATTTTTGTATTTTTAGTAGAGATGGGGTTTCACCATGTTGCCAGGCTGGTCTTGAACTCTGGGATTACAACTGTGAGCCACCGTGCCCGGCTAAAAATTCACTTTAAGTATAACAATACAGGCAGCTTGGAAGTAAAAGGATATCCAGACACGGTAGCTCACACCTATAATCCTGGCACTTTGGGAGGCCAAGGTGGGCGGATCGTGAGCCCAGGAGTTTGAGACCAGCCTGGGCAACATAACCAAACCTTCTCTTTACAAAAAAACACAAAAGAATTAGCCATGTGTGGTGGCGCCAGCCTGTGATCCCAGCCAGCTACTTGGGAGGCTGAGGTGGGAGGATCACCCAAGCCTGGGAGGCAGAAGTTGTAGTGAGCCAAGATTGCACCACTGCACTCCAGCCTGGGAAACAGTGAGACCCATTTAAAAAAGAAAATAAAAGAAAGAAAGAGAGAGATATATAGAAAGACAGAAGAAAGGAAGGAAGGAGAAAAAGGGAGGAAGGGAAGGAGGGAAAAGAAGAAAAGAAAAAGAAAGAAAAAAAAAGATTATTGCTTGAGCCCAGAAGTTTGAGACCAGCCTGGGCAATATAGTGAGACTTCATCTCTACAAAAAATTTAAAAATGAGGTGGGAGGGGAAGCGGAGCAAGATGGCTGAATAGGAACAGCTCTGGAGCGCACTTCCCAGTGAGAGCTGTGCAGAGGGTGAGTTATCGCTGCATTTCCAAACGAGGTACCAAGTGCATCTCAGTGGGACTGGTGGCCCAGTGGGTGTAGCCCAGGAAGGGCAAGCCAAGGCAGGGTGAAGCGCTGCCTCACCTGGGAAGTACAATCCCCGGAGGACACCCTTCCCTTCCCAGTGGAGGCCATCCGGGGCTTTTCCATCCCCTCCAGCACTCCGGCTCAGATACCGCGCCTCTTCCGCAGTTTTTAACCACCCACAGACCAGGAGATTCCCCTGGCCAAAAAGCACCAGAAGTTTACAGCATGGCTGTTTCAGCCGGCACTGCAGGTTTCTGCACAAAAACTCACACAAATCTGGGCGTCCGTTTCAACTGGCTCCTGGAAAGTCTGGGAGACAGAGTCACCCATTCAACTGAAAAAGAGGGTGCCAAGCAGGGAGCCTGGTGATCTGGCTCAGGCGGGTCCCACCCCCAACAAAGACCGGCAATCTGAAATGCTCTGACTTGAGAGTTCCACAGCAAGCAGCTGGACCCGGGATGGTCCAGCTCTGTAGCGGGGAAGGTCGTCCGCCATTACCGAGGCAGACTGCCACTACCAAGGCAGTCTGGTCTACCATTACTGAGGCAGTTCGCTGCTACTGAGGCAGTTCGCCGCTACTGAGGCAGTCCGGTCTGCCATTACTGAGGCAGTTCTTCACTACTGAGGCAGCCCGGTCTGCCATTATTGAGGTAGTTCGCCACTACTGAGACAGTCTGGTCCGCCATTACTGAGGCAGTCCGCTGCTACCTAGGCAGTCCAGTCTGCCATTACTGAGGCAGTTTGCCACTACTGAGGCAGTCTGGTCCACCTCTACTGAGGCAGTCCGCCGCCACCTAGGCAGCCTGGGCCGCCATTACTGAGGCAGTTTGCTGCTACTGAGGCAGTCTGGTCTGCCATTACTGAGGCAGTTTGCCGCTACCGAGGCAGTTCGGACCGCCATTACTGAGGCAGTTCCTCACTACTGAGGCAGTCCGGTCTGCCATTATTGAGGCAGTTCGCCACTACTGAGACAGTCTGGTCCGCCATTACTGAGGCAGTCTGCTGCTACCTAGGCAGTCCAGTCTACCATTACTGAGGTAGTTTGCCGCTACTGAGGCAGTCGGGTCCACCATTACTCTCCTCATAATTCTTATGATTTTTCTTGTCTTATTGCATTGGCAGTGTTGACTTCCAGACAACACTGAATAGAAGTTGTGGTGATGGGGATCTGTGATGGCTGCCATTATACACTGACTAGATAAGAAATGAAGGATTCATGCCTGTAGCTACTGAGAGTGCTACCTGAAGACAACGCTCAGCTTTAAGCCCTTTCTGGGGATCATCTTGCTTGAAAAAACCTGTCTCACACAACATATGCCTTCTTCTGGGACCAACCAGCATCCAATGACTGATTGACATAAGGACATAAAGGCCTAGCCTTCATTTCCCAATTGGGTACAATTCTAAAGGGCCAGTTCCAGAACCCTCCATGAGGTTGGCTGAAGTCCTCATTGGAACCGTGTCCTAGCTCAACTTCTTCCTCTGCCCAAGCCAGCTTCCTTCCTCTTTCTTCCACATACATCAATCCCAGGAGAACTTCTGAGTAAGCATTTTGTTTCCCAACCTCTAGCTTGATGTCTGCTTCTTATAGAACACAATCTATGACAGCACCTTATGCAGAGCCTCATTTTCAGAAGAGAATGCCTTTACTGTATCACCATGAAGAATAAGTTTGCAGTACAGTTTTTAATAGACAGTCTTCATTTGGTTAAGGAAATTTCCTTCTATCTCTCATATTCTAATGTTTTTTTTTCCTACAATTATGAATGGGTCATTTTTCTCTCCTTGAAACACAATAGATCTTTGATGAGGGTCTGCTAAAAGTAAACTCTCCATTTATCTGAAAGTGTGTTTTATTTTGTCCTTACTCTTGACAGATAGCTTTTATAAGCATACAATTTTAGCTTGATAGTTAATTTACTTCCATGCTTTGAAGATATTTACTGAGAAATCAACATCCATCTATGTGAGGAACATGCATTTTTTCTCTGGCTGCTTTTAAGATCTTTCCTTTGTCTTTGATTGGTGTTCAGTATCATTGCACTATGTCTAGACATGAGTTTCTTTTTATTGAATACATTCTGCCTTCTGTATCTATGGATTTCGGTTGGATTTGGGTTCAGACTCACCTGAGCTTCAAGTAAATGCAGCCACCTGAGTGATTCCAGACAACAACAAGTGGAGCAGAAGAACTGCCCCCTCTAAGCCCAGCCAATCCATAGAATCATGACAAATAATAAATCATTATTGCTTTAAGCTGCTAAATCTTGGGGCGGTGTGTTGTGAAGCAATGTATTTATGAGACAGTAATATTCAGAGTATTTATCCAAAACGTTGCTGGAAGTAAAGTCCTATTTGAAGTTTCCACCTGGATTTGTATGTTCATTTCATTAATAAATGAAAGCCTAAGCCTAAGCTTCTGTCCGTTAGAGTAGAGTTGTATGGTGGTAAATATCACAAGCAGGATTTCCATTTTGGATTCACCCTCAATAGGTTTGTGATCTTAATTAATATTCCTTAACCTCTAGCTTCAAAATTTTCATTTATCAAATAGGAATAATATTAGTGTCTATATCATAAGGTTATTAGATGGATTATATATCAATACATTTAAAGCCATTATTCAGAGTCCAGCTCATAGTTAGTTACACACTTAGGAAATGTTTCCTTTGTTATAATCCATCTTGGTTTTTTTTTTCAATGTCATATCTTCTAGGTGATTGTGATATTGCGATATAGTAAGAAATATTGATTTGGTTTCTGCTCCTGCTTTCTGGCACATACTAAGAAAGACCCTTGGCCTCTCTGGAGTGACAAAAGTCTCTTTTGTGTGCCAGTGAAATGACCAGTGGCTGGGGGCTTCTGGGCAGCCTTAGTATAGGGGCTACTTGCCTTGGGAACCAACCAAGTGGTTAGAAGATTGAATCTTTAAACCCCACCCACCACCTCTGGGAAGGAGAGAGAGGATAAATGTTGACTTGATTGCCAATGGCTAGTGATTTAATCAATCCTCCCTATGCAATGAAGCCTCTGTAAAAACCCAAAGAGAATGAATTCAGAAAATTTTTAAGTTAGTAAACGAGATGACATTCATGTGCTGAGAGGGTGGCACCCCCCAACTGCTTGGGTCTGGAAGGTCCTGCACTTGGAGACTCTTCTAGCCTTGTCCTATGTCTCTCTTTATTTATATTCTTTAAAATATCATTTGTAGTAAATGGGTAAATTTAAAGTGTTTTCCTGAGTTTTGTGAGCTACCCTAGCAAATTAATTGAACCCAAGGAGGAGGTTTTAGAAACCCTAATTTATAGCTGGTTGGTCAGAAACATGGGTCATGACCTAGGGCTTGCAATTGGCATGTGAAAAGGGAAGAGGATGGCGGGGGGCAGTCTTGTGAGATTGACCCTGAAGTCATGGGATCTGATGCTATTTTCAGCTAGACGGCGTTAGAATTAAATTAAATTATAGGACACCACTTGGTGTCCACTGGAGAAGCTGGTGTCAAAAATGTTGTGCTGAGTGACTATATAAGAGAGTAGAGAGAAAAAAAACCAGTTTGTTTTTCCTTCTGAGTGCTAGATAAACACTCTTTTTTTTTTTTTTTAAATTAAAGCATCAAGGAATTTATGGATGAATTTCTTTGAGTTCTCTTCAAATCACAGCTGCTCCTGCTTCACTATGATTTATTATTGTTTCTTCCTGCTCTAGGGCTTGCCCCTTCCTGGTCAAGACACTCCAGCATTAGAATCAAGCCATCATCCAGTTTTTGTCCCTGATCTTTACTAATTTCAGAGTTGAACATATTTTAATCAGGGGTCAGATCAGCTCCTTGCAGAGAGGAATTTCTATCATCCTTTTTCAAATGTACATCCAAGGGCAGAGTTCACATGAAGACACAGGCAAAAAAATGCTCTTCTGGCGAGTTCTCAGGTCAAGAATCTCATTCTGGGAAGAGTCCTGTGTAAGTAAGAAATCTGATTCTGCTCGTCAAAAAACGTCATTCAGATCTCATTCTCCTTTAGCATGAGGCCTGGTGAAGTGATGATTATGCTGGCTGTCTAAACACTCATTTTTACAATTTTATAATGGAAGCCTAAGAAAAATAACTCAGTGGAGTAAAGAAAAAGCAAGAGATAATGTTTTTGTAGACAATGTAAATGGGGTGCAGCTATTTTGGGAGCATTTAACAATTGCTGCCTGTCTGCTCCTGGACGTTTGGATAAAATGTGCTCCAGCATTGCTCTGAAAGGACACAAGAGAATCTGGCCAAGTTGCTGATCCATTTTTCAATGGGAAACTGCTCCACGAGGTGGACACCAAACAGACGCCATCTCAGGATGGTCAGCAGGGGTGGAAACAGTAATGAGATGGTAGCATTTTGTTTTTGTTTTATTAACCACAACCATGATGTTTGCTTGGAGCCCATAGATCCTTCTTTATCTTCAACCCAACCCTATGTTAACAGAACTCTGAGCTGATTGCATCAAGTAGTGAGGATTTGCTTCTCATCTTCATTCTTTTGCTTGGCCAGCATTTTGCAGGATTTGGCAAAGCTTCTTGGTGCGCTCTCTGGAGCTGAGTATGTAGTAACATCTTAAAGTCAGTTAGTTGGCTGAAAATGGCTGAGTCTTAGGCAGTTCTTGTTCATTTCGTACATCTCAGGTAAGAGGGAAGGAGCGGTTCTGTTCAGCTGGGAATGGAATCCCACCACTTAGAAGAGAGGGAGGAGGATGTAGGAAGAAGAGAACAGGGGCATAAAAGAAAAAGGCAACAAATGGCCAAAGGCCACAGTTGGGCTGGGCAAGAGAAGCAGCAGAGGGTAGCGGTTTTAGTGAACAAAACTGTGTTCCAATCCTGTCTTTGCTACTTACTGCTTCTATAATTGAAAAGGAATTGTTTAACCCCTCTGAATCTCCTTTCCCCTTCTACAAAATGGCATCATTTGGTTTTTGTAAGAAAACTACTGTACATAGCACGTAGTGATGCCTCAGTAAATGATTATCTGTGTTACTATTACTAATTTTTCTTCTAGACTAGGTCTGTGTGTTATCTACACGTCACAGATATCAGTATTGTCATAGGGAGTTTTGTATCATTTGAGGAGTTGGAAAGACCATCATGTGTACCACATTGCTCCTGGACCAGCCTGGCAAGTGGTCCCTGAAATTCCAATCTTTGGAGTTAATCCAGAAGGCGGTAATCTTCCTCTTCTCTTACCTGTCTCTCATTTAATGTGAATATATTACTCGTGAGTATGTAGTAACATCTTAAAGCCAGAAGTCTTGTACCAGTGCATGACACAATCATGGTCTGTTATCTTTGTTTCTTTTATGAGGGAGGAGTATTTTTCTGGTCACTATCAGACAATATGAAGTACCCTGATCACTGTAATTCCTGAAGTTCAGGCTCACTTAGTCCTAAGATGGTCAGAAGGTCAAAGCTCCTACCTTCACTCATATTTGTCATCTGCTGCACCCTCTACTAGCAAAGAGGACCAGCATTGTTCTTTCCCTATCCTCTGTCCCTGCCCACCTGCTCCTTATGGCCTGTGTCTGGTCCACATGAACTCTATGGCTCTGGAATATTCTGGGATTTCAAGAATACCCAAACACTGCAGCCTCTTCTTAGTTGGTTACAGACTCTAAGCAGCCCATCTCTTGCCCTTCAGATTTCAGTCTCTGTGCAACTGTCAAACCCCCAGCTGCCTTGGACAGCTCCTGTCACCAGGCTATAGTGAAATGGAAGTGAGGATGAGACTCACGGCACAGCCCTATCCAAAGAAATCATCTCCATGAATCCTCTCTCCCAATCCTTTTATACCCTCGCTATGGATGAATGATTCGCAAAGGAAACGTCTGCCTTTCGGTCTGCCACAACTCACTTTAGCATTTAATACCTATTGTGTCTTGGTCCTCAGTTGACACTTCTAATTTAACACCTTGTTATGTAAACTCATTTCCAAGGGTACGATGGTAACTGTGATGTATCTTTTTGGGGCATGAATTTTGCTCACCAATTTGTGGTGAGAAGGACAGGTGATGAAGGGAGTGTTTGTAGGACAGGGAGTTTGAATATATTAACTGATAAGAAATTCAAATAAAAGATTAAACCAGATTAAAGCAAAATTGAATACACATTAAAGTAAAACATGAGATGTCAGATAAGTATTTTATTTAGAATGGCTTTTACAAGCACTCCCACTTCCCTTCACCACTAGAGTAAATGTTCACACTTATCTCCCATTAGGAGAGTGCTGGGGGGAGGAGGCATTTTTTGAAGCTCTGCACGAGGACATTATCAGCTATTTACAAATTGCAGTGAAGATAGCAATAAGTCACTCAGTAGCTGCATCGACCTCCTGACATTCATTATCACATCTTTTACAGACTTATATGCTAAATTATCAGGGATGAGGAAACAGAACAATAGCATGCTGCTATGTGTTTTCTGGCAGAATCTAAGGAGTAGGTGTAGAGAAGAAAGAACCTCTTAGGGCCGGGAGTGGTGTTTCACGCCTATAATCCCAGTATTTTGGGAGGCCAAGGCAGGCAGATCACCTGAGGTCAGGAGTTTGAGAGCAGCCTGGCCAACATGGCAAAACCCTGTCTCTACTAAAAACAGAAAAAATTAGCCTGGCATGGTGGTGGGAATCTGTAGTCTCAGCTACTTGGGAAAGCTGAGGCAGGAGAATAGCTTGAACCCAGGAGGCGGAGGTTGCAGTGAGCCGAGATCATGCCACTGCACTCCAGCCTAGAAGACAGAACAAGACTCTGTCTCAGAAAATAAAAACAGAACCTCTTAGAATTGTGCTGTCCAGGATGGTAACTCCAGTCACATGTGGATACTGAGCTCTTAAAATGTGATGAGTTCAATTCAGATGCTCTGATATCTAAAAGACAGTCTGGATTTCACAGACCTAGATATCTCATGGATACATTTTTTTTCATATTGCTTACATGTTGAATTGACAATATTTTGTATATATTGAGTTAATAAAATGTTCTTATAATCAATTTTACTTTTAAAAGCCTGTTAAAAATGTGGCTCCTAGAAATTTAAAATCACATATATGGCTTACATCTGTGGCTTGCATTCTATTTTTATTGCATGGCTTTGTCTTTAAATCAATATCAACTATGTTTATATTTATATCAACTATGGCCTATGGATCCAATCCAGCTATTGTTTGTTTTTGTAAATCAAGTTACATCAGAATACAGGTACATCCATTCCTTTGTATGCTGTTTATGGGTGTTTTCAAACTTTAATGGCAGAGTTGAGTTGTTACAAAAGAGAATGTTTGAAGCTCGGCATATTTACTATTTTTTATAAACTAGAAAAAGTTTGCAAACCCTGATAATCCAACTCTGTCTGTATTTTGCAGGGGAGAAAGCAAATCCCAAAGAGGGAAAACGACTTGCCCAAAGACACATAAACACTCCAGAATGGGACAGGGTTTCACTCTGTACCTGCTCCTTACACTATACTGTACCTCAGTTTGCTCAATGGGACTGAGACAGCAAAAGACATTCTACCTATCAGTGTGGGCTCAGCCTCCATTTCACGATGAGTCACTTAGCTTCACCCAAGGGCACAAGAAGGCTCCGAAGAGAGGGCACAAGGAAAAGGGTCACAGAGAAGGCCAGGACACACCTTGGTCGGGCGGGAGGTGGGAGTTTCTATGGTAACCAGCCTACCGTATTATTTTCTTACACATTATTTCAGAAATATCTGCACTGGGTCACAATTTAATGCTATGTTCACTACATTTCAAAGGGTTGATACAAAAAACTCCCTTTAAGCAATATTGCTGAGTTTTTGCAAAATCCTTTTTAAACACATTGGCCATTATATTACACAATGGTCTTTCACAGGGATAAGTCACATGATTTCTTCTAGGACTCAGTGCCAGAAAAAATGTTGCCCTTTATGATGACAGTCTTGCATAGTGTTTTTAAATCATATAGTGAAAACTCTACAAGCCAACATGTTGCTTGGCTTATTGAGTTTGTGAGATCTGTGCTTAATTTTGGTAACCAGCTTATCTAAGGGTTCTCCCATATTTGTACCCTTCCTTCAGTCTCACTTAGCTTTAAACTTTTATGGTAATTGTTCAGGTTTAGCAATACATTTCTTTTCATACTTAAGTGCTACCTTCTTTGCACTTATTCAACAAATATTTATTTAGGACCAAGTAAGAGCCATACCCTTGAGATCAAAAAGTATTAATTTCTGTTCTCAAGGGATTCACAATATGAATGTTGAAGTGAAAAAAAAAAAAAACTTATTGACTGGACAGGTGGTCAATAGGGGCCACCTATCCTTTGAGTGGAATGGTGATACGCTGTACATTGTGATTTCATGAACCCCTAAAACCTCTCTTTAGTACTCCAAATATCATTTTCCTACAAACTACAATCAGGATGATAGGTACATAATTTGTATATGACCAATCTCAATTTCTGTGCCCATGGCAGACGTCACTAATGTACCACAGCATTATTTTATACTAATCGATTATATTCGGGTTGTGGCATGAAGCACACAGCCATCGCCAGTAAGTCAGAAAAGGATTTTGAAACAAATCCGTATGTTATCTCCTAAAAATCCACATGTAGAGGATTATTCATTGGAGTAGAATTGTAGCTTCCGATTAAAAAGTATGTAATTGTGGGAGGAGCAAAACTAGATGGAAAGTGATTAACACTTTAATCGTTTAATTTAGGTAACTTAGTTGATGATCAGTCATTAACACTTTAGTGTAAATTAAATGACTTTTCTTTTCTTGGCAGCAGGCTTACATAAGTAGTTTGATCTTAAGACATTGGCATCAAGAGCTGACAAAGAAGCAGAAAGGGAAAGATTTGAGGAGGGTTTAGAACAACAAACCTTTGCCTATTCTACCATTTTGCATGTCAATGATATTCTACCTGGATAATAAAGAATCCCTAAACTCTCCCTTGGGCCTCAAGGGCAGGATTTTTACCTCGAGCCGCCACTTGGTTCCACTTCCCTTAGCTTTCTGTCTTCTTTCTCATTATACATTCTTCCTAACTGTAATACTCCTGAACACATGTGTATTTAAAGGAGATTAATCATTCAAATACCATAATTAGTTCAAGAATTGTGTCTTTTTGAGATGGAATGAGCTAATTAATTTTTTTTTTTCTCCCAGGGAACCTGCTCTCAGATGTGAGCTAATTAGTGAGCTGCACATCAAAAGAAGTGAAGTGTATCTTGTAAATAGGATTTCATTTAAAACAGATCAGAGAAAGATTTACTGAATCACTCCTTCATCCACTGATTTCTCCAAGCATCAGGCGGACGGTGAAGAGAACAACAAGTCACCAGCATGATAAACATAGCTCCGAAAGAACAACTGTGATGCTCAAGTCAAATATTTATTTATTTATTTATTTATTTATTTTTGAGACGGAGTTTCGCTCTTGATACCCAGGCTGGAGTGCAATGGCGCGATCTCGGCTCACCACAACCTCCGTCTCCTGGGTTCAGGCAATTCTCCTGCCTCAGTCTCCTGAGTAGCTGGGATTACAGGCACGCGCCACCATGCCCAGCTAATTTTTTGTATTAGTAGAGACAGGGTTTCACCATGTTGACCAGGATGGTCTCGATCTCTTGACCTCGTGATTCAAGTCAAATATTAATGAGGAGAGAGAACCAAATATATCCAGGGGAGGAATCTACCTCTTGGGACATTCACAGTTGGGTTTCTGATGTAGGCTAGGAGGGCAATAATCTATGTTTGTGACCCAGTCTACTTCTAAAACTACAAGCTTGAAAATACGGTCTCTAGACTCTGTTCTGACTGCCTGGCTGTGTGACCTTGGGCAAGTTGCTTAACCTCTCTGAGCTCACTTCTCTTATCCATAATGTATAAATCCCAGTCCTTTCTCTACTCACTTCCCAAGAGACTTGTAAAGATCAAGTAAGTTGATTAATGTGACAGGGTTTGGAAAAAATTTAAAATGGCTATACAAATGTGAAGCATTTTTGGCATTATTAACGAGGTCTCCATAGGCAGAGTAAATTAGAAGAACAGAAACGTTTCCCAGATGATTTTGGCCAAAATTCCAGCTCCTGAGGAAAATAGCATCCCAGTGGGCTGCCTGTGCAGATCAGATTTGCAGCATAATTGCTCAAGCCCCCTTTCTCCTGTGATTACAGTTAGAAATTAGCTTCCAAAGAAGAAACGATTAAAACTGAGAAAGGAGATGAAAACATCTTTTTGTTTTCCTTTGAAGTTCCAGATTTCTGAACATGGCAGATTTGGAAAAAACAATCTTACTTGTCTTTCTAAAGTTTATTCACATTTCCTCCAGCTTAGAAGGACAAATGGAACCAATCAGCTGGTGATTGACAGTGAGAAGTGTCCTTTGACTTGAATTGAAAATGCAAACTGATGTAAAGGTAATCAGTAAATACAATTTTTGTTACCAAAATAACTTCATGTTATTTTTCTGGTGGTGGTTGTTGAACACGAAGAATTTCAAGGTGGATGAGGAAGTAGGTAGGATGTTTCCTAAAGAAAAGCCCTACACAGAGAAACAAAGGCCAACTTACTCCTGCAAGCAAGAGCATGAGCACGTTTAGAGAGAGGTACACTTGGATCTGGGCATCTTCTGGTCGGGGAGGATGTGGCTCTAGGCACCGCTGGGAAGGCCTCAGTCCCTTTGCATATTTATTATACTTGGTAACAGTAGCAACCCCGAGCTGAGGACTAGGTCCATGGACACTCTTAGATCAAAGACATGAAAGTGTCCTCTTCCTTTTCTGAGCCTCACCAACCTAGGAAGGTGTACCTCTTCCTAGAGGGAAGATCACATAAGAGATAAAAAGGGGCCTGAAAGTAACCCTCCCACAGCTTCAGACAAGCCAGAAGGTCCAGATGAAAACAGGGGCTGGAGCGAAGAGGAGGGAGTCCTATTCAGAACAGTGGGACTTCAGGCACTATGGCACTTGGCAGAGGTAACTGTTTTTTAACTTTTTTTAAAAATTAAGGTAAAATTTATATCATATAAAATTAACCATCTTAAAGTGTGCATTTTGGTGGCATTTTAATACATTAGCAATGTTGTGCAACCATCAGCTGTAATTCTCAAACATTTCCATCACCCCCAAGGGAGACTATACCATGAAGCAGTCACTGTCATTCCACTTTCTCCAGAGGCAATGTTTTTATCGGGATGCTTTCTGCCCTCCCTACATTGTTCCCCAAATCATACTCGGGAGTCACTAGGTGCCGTCTTCAAAGCTGGTTGCAAACCCTCCATCCGTGTGTCTGTGTAGACTCAGCATTTGCTTCTCTGGGCAGTAGGGTAAAGTTGGCTTAGGCCACAGGAGACTCCCAAGACTCTGTGCTGAGTGCTGTCACAGGTGCCTTTGCCCAAAGGCCCACATCTCTAACAAAGGCATGCCAGGCCTTTGGGAAGGCATCTGCAGGTGCTTGGCAAGAAGCATTCATAGCACATTTAAGGCTGGCTCTGGATCCAAATCAGAAGTGGAAGCATTTTTTCTTTTTGACCAAGAACAAATTTTCAGCTGGATACAAGTCCCTTGCCCCAAATTAGTGCTTCAAGAGACAGTGTCACATCTCTCATTATGTCCCCAGAAGGCCAGCACAATATAGCTCAGTCAACATCTGTGGAATTGCCCACTTGGAGAGAAAGTGTTGGTTGGCATGCTGGTAAGAGTCTGTCCGTGAAGTCGGCCTGATCTGGGTTGGATTTTTGCTTCTGCCCCTGTAATATTGATCTCTGGTTTATCTGAGCCTCACTGTCCTCATTTGCAAAAGAAAGTTATGATAACACTTCTCTTTTAGGGCTATGGTGAGTATTACACGAGCCAACAGTAGATGTAAACAAAGTGCTTAATACAGTTGGTCCAATGTTGGAGACCTCCACACATCACAGGAAAAATATTGTCTCACTTGCATGACTGAAAAAGAGGGATAGAAGACACATAATGTTGTTGGTAAAGTAAGGAATGATCTTGGCTGGAGAGACAAGACTAGAGGGTCAACTAGACGACAGCAGGATGGTTTCAGGCCAACTAACAGGAAGCAAGACATCACTTGTGCTTCTGGCTTGCTGAGTCCCAGAGATGATTCTTTCAAAACTCTTTTCACGCAGCTGGGGGCCAAAGAGCAAAACTGATGGGTTTTGTCCAAACAACCAGCCTAGCCTTTGGTCCCATGTGTTCTTGCAAAACTAGAAAAATGACCTTTCTCGACTAACCTCCTACAATAGGACTCAAATGTCCCACAGAGGTCCTGTCCCTTGGCATCCCAGATAAAAGTCCCAGCCTGGGGTGTGAGAACAGAGTCTGTATTAAGCAGCAAGAGGCAGATTCCCAAATACCAGGAGGAGCTTGTTTTAAGATGTGGAGTTACATTCCCCGCTCTGCATATCTGCATTCCCATGGGAGGCGGGACACATTTCTCGCAATCCATATATGCCCCTGAATTCTTCCTACAGCAAGCTAAGCAAACTGGTGACATGAACCAAACTGTTTCTGCTTCACCCAAGTAGATTGTTTTCTGGGGCCGTGGTGCTCCCTGAAACTTGCCATGTTGGGCAAAGAAAAGTAGTCTATTTTGGAGCTATGATGGATTTAGTTAAGGTAGGTCAAAGTTATTTCCCCTCTTTGTTAGAGAATTGCCTTTTGTCCTGATTGAATTTTGTTAAATTTGGGTAGGACCAGTTTTACCAAGTCTATCAAAAACAGAAAGGGAAAAAAAAAGGAGCTACAGTAGCACTAGAATGTATGTGTGTGTGAGTTTATATTTACCTTGAACTTTTTCTTATTCTAAAATTTCAACCAGTTCTGTTGTTCATAATCTAACCGGCAGCAGCGGAAGAGTGACGTTTTGAGACACACCAAGAACTCAGTTATTATTAGCCCCTCCACTCAACATTAATCGAACAGACATGGGTGGCCTTTATGACAGGCATGAAACTTGTAGTATAACTGAAACTTGAATGACAGAGTCAGGATTGAATATCTTTTTTAATGTTGAATTTTCTTTTTTAAATTTGTGTGGGTTACAAAGTAGGTGTATATATTTATGGAGTACATGATTTTGTTTCTTTTTAAAAATTTTTCCATTGGTTTTTGGAGAACAGATGGTGTTTGGTTACATGAATAAATTCTTCGGTGGTGATTTATGAAATGTTGGTGTACCCATCACCTGAGCAGTGTACACTGTAACCAGTATATAATGTTTTATCCCTCACCCTCCTCCCACCTTTTCCCCCGAGGTCCCAAAGTCCATTATATCATTCCTATGCCTTTGTATTCCACTTTCGAGTGAGAACATCCGATGTTTGGTTTTCCATTCTTGAGTTACTTCACTTAGAATAACCATCTCCAATTTCATCCAGGTTGCTGCAAGTGCCATTATTTTGTTCCTTTTTATGGATAAGTAGTATTCCATGGTATATATATATATACCATTTTCTTTATCTACTTGTTGATTGATGGGCATTTGGGCTGGTTTCATATTTTTGCAGTTGTGAGCTGTGCTACTATAAATATGTGTGTAAGTATTTTTTTCATATAATGACTTCTTTTCCTCTGAGTAGATACCCAGTAGTGGGATTGTGGATCAAATGTTCGATCTACTTTTAGTTCTTTAAGAAGTCTTCACACTGTTTTCCATAGTGGCTGTACTACCTTACAATCCCACCAACACTGTAAAAGTGTTCCTTTTGCACCACATCCACGCTGACATCTGTTATTTTTTGATTTTTTGATTATGGCCATTCTTAGAGGAGTAAGGTGGTATCGTATTGCAGTTTTGATTTGCATTTCCCTAATCATTAATACTGTTGAGCATTTTTTCATATGTTTGTTGGCCATTTGTATATCTTCTTTTGAAAATTGTCTATTCATGTCCTTAGCCCACTTTTTATTTGAGTTCCTTGTAGATTCTGGATATTAGTCCTTTGTCGGATGTATGGATTGTGAAGATTTTCTCCCACTTTGTGAGTTATCTGTTTACTCTATTGATTCTGTCTTTTGGTGTGCAGAAGCTTTTTAGTTTAAGTTCCATCTATTTATCTTTGTTTGTTTTTTTTTTTTTTTGCATTTGTTTTTGGGTTCTTAGTCATAAAGTCTTTGGCTAAGCAGATGTCTAGAAGGACTTTTCCAATGTTATCTTCTAGAATTTTTATGGTTTCAGGTATTAGATTTAAGTCTTTGATCCATCTTGAGTTGATTTTTGTTTAAGATGAGAGATGAGGATCCAATTTTATTATTTTACATGTAGCTTATCAATTATCCCAGCATGTTTGGTGATAGGATGTCCTTTCCCCACTTTATGTTTTTATTTGCTTTTCCAAAGACCAGTTGACTGTAAGTATTTGGCTTTATTTCTGGGTTCTCTATTCTGTTCTATTGGTCTATATGCCTGTTTGTATACCAGTACCATGCTGTTTTGGTGACTATGACCTTATAGTATAATTTGAAGTTGGGTAATGTGATGCCTTCAGATTTGTTCTTTTTGCTTAGTCTTTCTTTGGCTATGTGGGCTCTTTTTTGGCTCCATGTAAGTTCTAGGATTTTTTTTCTAGTTCTGTAAAGAATGATGGTGGTATTTTGATGGGAATTACATTAAATTTATAGATTGCTTTTGACAATATGGTCATTTTTACAATATTGATTCTACTCATCCATGAGCATGGGATGTGTTTCCATTTGTTTCTGTCATCTATGATTTCTTTCAGCAGTGTTTTGTAGTTTTACTTGTAGAAGTATTTCACCTCCTTGGTTAAGTATATTCCTAAGTAGTTTATTTATTTATTTTTTTGCAGCTATTGTAAAAGTTTGAATTATTGATTCTCAGCTTGGTCACTGTTGGTGTATGGCAGAGCTACTGATTTGTGTAAGTATCTTGCAACTTTGCTGAATTCATTTATCAGTTCTTGGAGCTTTTTGGATGAGTCTTTGGGATTTTCTAGGTATACAATCATGTCATCAGCAAACAGCAACAGTCTGACTTCCTCTTTACTGATTTGGATGCCCTTTATTTCTTTCTCTTGTATGATTGCTCTGGCTAGGACTTCTAGTACTATGTTGAATAGAAATGGTGAAAGTGGGCATCCTGGTCTTGTTCCAGTTCCATGAGATGTTTTAATGCAGGTATGCAATGTGAAATAAGCACATCATAGAGAATGGGGTAACCATCCCCTCAAGTATTTATCTTTTGAGTTATAAACAATCCAATTACACTGTTGAACTTATTTTAAAATGTACAATTAAGTTATTATTGGCTATAGTCACCCTGTTATGCTATCAAATAGTAGGTCTTATTCATTTTTTTTTTTTTTTTTGAGACAGAGTTTCGCTCTTGTTACCCAGGCTGGAGTACAATGGCACAATCTTGGCTCACTGCAACCTCCACCTCCTGGGTTCAGGCAATTCTCCTGCCTCAGCCTCCTGAGTAGCTGGGATTACAGGCACACGCCACCATGCCCAGCCAATTTTTTGTATTTTTGGTAGAGACAGGGTTTCACCTTGTTGACCAGGATGGTCTCGATCTCTTGACCTCATGATCCACCTGCCTCGGCCTCCCAAAGTGCTGGGATTATAGGTGTGAGCCACTGTGTCCGGCCTTTTATGTCTTTTTTTGAGAAATGTCTATTCAAATCTTTCACCCACTTTTTGGTCAGATTATTAGTTCTTTTCCCTGTGGAGTTGTTTGAACTCCTTATATATTCTGGGTATTAATCCCTTGTCACATAGTTTGCAAATATTTTCTTCCATTCTATGGGCTGTCTCTTCACTATTTGTTGTTTCCTTTTCTGTACGGAAGCTTTTTAACTTGATGTAATCCCATTTGTCCATTTTTCTTTAGTTGCCTGTGCTTGTGAGGTATTGCTCAAAAAATTTTGCCTGGCTCAATGTCCTAGAGATTTTTGCCAAAGTTTTCTTGTAGTAGTTCCGTAGTTTGCAGTCTTAGATTTAAGTCTGTAATCATTTTGATTCTATTTTTGCATGTGGTGAGAGGCAGGGGTCTAATTTAATTGTTTTTCATATGAATATCCAGCTTTCTGAGCACCATTTATTGAAGAGACTATCTTTTCTCCAGTATATATTCTCAGCACCTTTGTGAAAAATGAGTTCACTGTAGATGAGTGGATTTGTTTCTACATTTCTTATTCTGTTCATTGAATGTTTTTATGCTGGCACCTTGCTGTTTTGGTTACTATAGCTCTGTAGTATAATTGAAAGTCAAGTAGTGTGATTCCTCCAGTTTTATTTTTGTTGCTTAGAGTAGCTTTAGCCATTCTGGGTCTTTTATGGTTTCATATTAATTTCAGTTTTTTTCTATATTTGTTATGAATATTGGTATTTTGATAGAGATTGCATTGAATCTGTAGATTGCTTTGGATAGTATGGGAATTTTAACAATATTGATTCTTCCAATCCATGAAAATGGAATACTTTTCCATTTTTTGATGTTCTCTTCAGTTTCAGAACTAGAGAAATTACATTAGTTGACTTCAAATTATACCACAAAGCTACAGTAACCAAAACAAAATGGTACTGGAAAAAAAATGGACACATAGACTGATGGAACAGAATATAGAACCCAGAAACAAATCCACAAACCTACAGTGAACTCATTTTCAACAAAGTTGCCAAGAACATACACTGGGGAAAAGACAGTCTCTTCAATTTATGGTGCTAGGAAAACTGGATATCCATATGTAGAAGAATAAAACTAGATCCCTATCTCTTGCCATTATACATACCTATATATGTCAGTTATTTATCTGTTCTTTGAATTTTATCTTGTTTCAATCTTGGTAGATTGTATGTGTCTAGAACTTTGTCTATTTCTTCTAGATTTTCCAAATTATTGGCATATAGTTGCTGATTGTGGCCACTAATTATCCTTGGAATTTCTGTAGTATCAGTTGTAATGTAGGCACTTATAGCTGTAAACTTTCCTCTTAGTATTTTTCTTGCATAGGTTTTTGTATGTTGTATTTTCATTATAATTTTTTTCAAGAAATCTTTCAATTTCCTTTTTGAGAAAATGTCTTGCTATGCCTTTCAGGCTGGAGTGCAGTGACATGATCATGGCTCACTGCAGCCTCCAACTTCTGGGCTCAAGCAATCCTCCTGCCTCGGCCTCTCAAGTAGCTGGAACTACAGGCTTATGCCACCACACCTGGATAATTTCTGTATTTTTTTTTTTTTTTTTTGTAAAAATGGGGTTTTGTTATATTGCCCAAGCTGATCTCGAACTCCCAGTTTCAAGCAACCCACCCATATTGGTCTCACAATGTGCTGGGATTACAGGCAGGAGTCACCATGCCCTACACTTTCAATTTTCTTCTCAATATTTTCATTGACCCACTGGTCATTTAGAAGCATATTGTTTAATTTCCATGTATTTGTATAGTTTCCAAAGTTCATCTTATTATTAATTTCTAGTTTTATTCCATTGTGATCAGAGAAGATTCTTGATATTGTTTCAGGTTTTGAATATTTTAAGACTTATTTTGTGACCTAACATGTTGTCTGTCCTTGAGAATAATCCACGTGCTGAGGAAAAGAATGTGTATTCTATAGCCACTGGATAAAATATTCCGTATGTGTCTATTAGATTCATTTGGTCTATAGTGGAGATTAGGTCTGATGTTTCTTTGTTAATTTTCTGTCTGTCTAATGCCGAACAAAAGTAGGGTGTTGAAGTCTCTAGCTTTTATTGTATTGGGGCTTATCTTTCTCTTTAATATTTCCTTTATATACATGAATGCTTCAGTGTTGGGTGCATATATATTTAAAATTGTTATATTATTTTGCTAAATTAACCCCTTTATCATTATATATTTACCTTCTTTGTCTCTTCTTACAGTTTTTGTTTTGAAATGTACTTTGTCTGATATAAGTATAGCGATTCCTGTTCTTTTCTGGTTTCCTTCGGTATGGGATATCTTTTTCCATTCCTGTAATTTGAGTCTATGTGTGTCTTTACAGACGAAGTGTGTTTTTGTAGGTAACAAATCAATGGGTCTTTCTTATTGCTTTGTGGTTTTCTCTTTCTTCTTTCTTTCCTTCTTTTTTCAGTGAAGGTTATTTTATCTGGTGACATGATTTAGTTTCATGCTTTTTATTTTTTGTGTAATTATTGTATGTTCTTTGGTTTGAGGTTACCATGAGATGCAAATATCATCTCATAACACATTATTTTAAGCTGATAGCAACTTAACACTGTTGGCATAAACAATCAAGCAAAAAGAAAACTAGTAAGAACTTTACACCTTACTTCGTTCTCCTGCTTTTTCTTTTTCCCCCCTTTTTTTTTGAGACTGAGTGTCACTCTGTCAACCAGGCTGGAGTGCAATGGCTCAATCTTTGCTCACTGCAACCTCTGCCTCCTGGGTTCAAGCGATTCTCTCACCTCAGCCTCCCAAGTAGCTGGGATTACAAGCACAGGCCACCATGCCCAGTTAATTATGCATTTTTAGTAGAGATGAGGTTTCACCATGTTGGCCAGGTGGTCTTAAACTCCTGATCTCAAGTCATCTGCTCACCTTGGCCTTAACGTGCTGGGATTACAGGCGTGAGCCACTGCACCCAGCATCTCTCTGCTTTTTAACTTTCGGTTGTTTCTATTTATATCTTATTGTACTGTCTATGTATTTTGTCTACAACAATTGTTGTAGTTATTGTTTTTGATTGGTTTTTCATTTAGTCTTCCTACTTAGGATAAGAGTAGTTTACACACTACAGTTACAGTGTTATGATATTCTGTGTTTTCTTGTGTACTTACTATTATCAGTGAGTTTCGTACCTTCAGGTGATAATTACTCCATTAATATCCTTTTCTTTCTGATTAAAGTACTCCCTTTAGCATTCCTTGAATTTCAGATTTGGTGTTGATGAAATCCCTCAGCTTTTGTTTGTCTGGAAAAGTCTTTATTTCTCCTCATGTTTGAAAGATATTTTCATCAGATACACCATTCTAGGGTAAAAGGTTTCTTCCTTTAGCACTTTAATTATGTCATGCCACTCTCCCATGGTCTGTAAGGTTTCCACTGAAAAGTCTGCTGCCAGACATATTGGAGCGCCATTGTATGTTATTTGTGTCTTTTTTCCTGCTGCTTTTGGGATCTTTTCTTTATCCTTGACCTTTGGGAGTTTATTAAATGCCTTGAGGTAGTCTTCTTTGGGTTAAATCTGCTTGGTGTTCTCTAACCTTTTCAGACTTGGATAGATTTTTTTTCTATGTTTGGAAAGTTCACTGTTATTATCTGTTTGAATAAATTTTCTACTTATCTCTTTCTTTACCTCCTCTTTAAGGCTAGTAACTCTTAGATTTGCCCTTTTGAGGCTATTTTCTAGGTCCTTTAGGTGTGCTTTGTTGTTATTCTTTTTCTTTTGTCTCCTCTGACTGTGTTTTTTCAAATAGCCTGTCTTCAAGCTCACAAATTCTTTCTGCTGCTTGATAAATTCTGCTGTTAAAAAACTCTGATGCATTCTTCAGTATGCCAATTGCGTTTATCAGCTACAGAATTTCTGCTTGATTCTTTTAAATGATTTAAATCTCCTTGTTAAATTTATCTGATAGAATTCTGAATTCCCTCTTTGTGTTATCTGGAATTTCTTTGAGTTTCCTTAACACAGCTATTTTGAGTTCTTTGTCTGAAAGGTCACATATCTCTGTTTTCTCCAGGATTGGTCCCTGGCACCTTATTTAGTTCATTTGGTAAAATCATGTTTTCCTGCATGGTGTTGATGCTAGTAGATGTTCTTGGTGTCTGCGTATTGAAGAGTTAGGTATTTATTGTAATCTTCACTATCTGGGCTTATTTGTACCTTTTCTTCTTGGGAAGGTTTTTTAGATATTTTAAAGCACTTGGATTTTGTGATCTAAACTGTATCTGCTTTAGGGGGCACCACAAGCCTAGGAATGCTGTGGCTCTTATAGCCTCATAGAGGTGCTGCCTTCATGGTTAATATGGTTTGGATATGTGTCCCTGACCAAATCTCATGTTGAATTGTAATCCCCAGTGTTGGAGGTGGGTCCTGGTGCAAGGTGATTAAATCATGGGGATGGATCCTTCATGAATGGCTTAGCACCATCCCCTCAGTGTTGTTCTCATAATGGTGAATGAGTTCTCATGAGATCTGGCTGTTTTAAAAGTGTGTAGCACCTCTTCCCTCACTGTCTTCCTCTTACTCCAGCCATGCAAGACATGCCAGCTTCCCCTTCACCTTCTGCCATGACTGTAAGTTCCCTGAGGCCTCCCTAAAAGCAGAAGCAACTATGTTGTCTGTATAGCTTGTAGAAACATGAGCAAAGTAAATTTCTTTTCTTGTAAGTTGCCCAGTCTCAGGAATTCCTTTATAGCAATATGAGAACAGACTAATACAGAAAATTAGTACCAAGAATAAGTTATTGCTATAAATATACCTGAAAATGTAGAAGCTACTTTGGAACTGGGTAACAGGCAGAGGTTGGACAAGCGTGAAGGACTCAGAAGAAGAAAGGAAGATGAGGAAAAATTTGAAAGTTCCTAGAAAGTTGTTAAATTGTTGTCATCAAAATGCTGACAGTGATATGGACAGTGAAGTCCAAGCTGAGGAGGTCTGAGATGGAGATGAGGAACTTATTGGAAACTGGAACAAAGGTCACTTTTGTTACGTGTTAGCAAAGAGGTTGACTGCATTGTATTCCTGCTCTAGGGATCTGTGAAACTTTGAACATGAGAATGATGATTTAGGGTATTTGGTGGAAGAAATTTCTAAGCAGTAAAGTGCGCAAGATGTGGCTTGGCTGCTTGTTACAGTGAGCATACAAAAGCAAAATAAGATGACCTGAAACTGAAACATATTAAAAAGGAAAATAGAGTGTAAAAGATTGGGAAAATTTGCAGCCTGGCCATGAGGTAGAAAAGAAAAGCCTGTTTTTAGAGGAAGAATACAAGTGGGCTGCAGAAATTTCCATAAGTAAAGAGGAGTCAATACCTATAGCCAAGACAATGGGGAAAAGGCCTCAAAGGCATTTCAGAGACCTTAACAGCAGCCCCTCCCATCATAGGCCCAAAAGCCTAGGAGGGAAGAATAGTCTTGTGGCCCAAGCCCAAGCTTTCACCACCCTGCACAACCCCAGGACATTGATCCCTGCATCCCAGCCACTCCAGCTCCAGATTTGGCTCAAAGGGGCCCAGGTACCGTTCAGGTCACTTCTTCAGAGGGTGCAAACAGAAAGCCTTGGCAACTTTCATTTGGTGTTAAGCCTGTGGTTGCAGAGTGCAAGGGTTGAGACTTGGAAGCCTCTTCATAGATTTCAGAGGATGTATTGAAAAGCCTGGATGTCCAGACAGAAGCCTGCTACAGGGTCAGAGCCCTCATGGAGAACCTCTACTAAGGCAGTGTATTGGTCTGTTCTCACACTGCTAATGAAGAAATATCCAAGACTGGATAATTTATAAATAGAAGAGCTTTAATTGACTGACAGTTCCACATGGCTGGGGAGACCTCAGGAAAATCACAATCATGACTAAAGGCACCACTTTACAGGGTTGCAGGAGAGAGAATCAGAGACCAGTGAAGGGAGAAGCCCCTTACAAAACCATCAGATCTCTCAAGGACTAACTCACTATCATGAGAACAGGATAAGGGAAACAGTTATTGAACTAACTCACTATCATGAGAACAGGATAAGGGAAACATTATTCAATTATCATGACTCAATTATCTTCACCTGGTCCCTCCCAGGACACATAGAGATTATGGGAACTACAATTCAGGATGATATTTGGGTAGGGACACAGCCAACCCATATTCTTCCACTCTTGTCCCCTCCCAAATCTTATACTCTCACAATTCAAAACACAGTCATGTTCTTCCAACAGTTTCGCCAAATCTTAATTCATTCCAGCATTAACTCAAAAGTCCAATTCCAAAATCTCATCTGGGACAAGGAAAGTCCCTTCCACCTAGGAGATTCATAAAATTAGAAGCAAGTTAGTTATTCTTAGATATAATGACGATATAGGCATTAGGTATATATACCCATTGAAAATGGGAGAAACTGGTCAAAATAAAGGCATCATGCAAGTCCAGAATCCAATAGGGCAGTCATTAAATCTTAAAATTCCAAAACGATCTCCTGTGACTCCATGTCTCACATACAGGTCACGATGATGCAAGAGGTGGGCTCCCATGGCCTTGAGCAGCTCTGCCTCTGCGGCTTTGCAGGGTACAGCCCTACTCCCAGCTGCTTTCACAAGCTGGTGTTGAGCACCTGCAACTTTTCCAGGCACACAGCACATGCTGTTGCTGGATCTCCATTCTAGGGTCTGGAGGACAGTGGGCCTCTTTTCACAGCTCCACTAGGCAGTGCCCCAGTGGGGACTCTGTGGGGCCTATGACCCCACATTTCCTTCTGCACTGCCCTGGCAGATGTTCTCAATGAGAACCCCACCCCTGCAGCAAACTTCTGCCTGGACATCCAGGTGCTTCCACACATCCTATGAAATCTAGGTAGAGGTTCCCAAACCTCAATTCTTAACTACTCTGCACCCACAGCCTCAACATCACATGGAATCTGCTAAGGCTTGGGGTTTGCATCTTCTGAAGCCATGGCCTGAGCGTACCTTGGCCCCTTTTAGCAACAGCTGGAGCAGGTGTGATGCAGGGCACCAAGTCCTAGGCTGCACACAGAAAGGGGGCCCTGGGTGGGGTTCATTAAATCATTTTTTCTTCCTAGGCCTCCAGAGCTGTGATAGGAGGTGCTGACACAAAGATCTCTGACATGCCCTGGAGACATTTTCCCCATTGTCTTGGAGATTAACATTGGGCTCCTCATTACTTAGACAAATTTATGCAGCTAGCTTGAATTTATCCCAAGAAAATGGGTTTTTTCTTTTCTATTTCATTGTCAGGCTGCAAACTTTCCAAACTTCTATACTCAGCATCCTCTTAAATGTTTTGCTGCTTAGAAATTTCTTCCACCAGATAACCCTAAATCATCTCTCTCAAGTTCAAAGTTTCACAGATCTCTAGGTTGGGGACAAAAATCCTGCCAATCTCGTTGCTAAAGCATAACAAGAGTCATCTTTGCTCCAGTTCCCAACAAGGTCCTCATCTCCATCTGAGACCACCTCAGTGTGACCTTTATTGGCCATATCACTATCAGCATTTTGGTCAAAGCTATTCAACAAGTCTCTAGGAAATTCCAAACTTTCCTACATCTTTCTGTTTTCTGAGCCCTCCAAATGTCTAGGAAGTTCCAAACTTTCCCACGTTTTCCTATCCAATTCTAAGTCCTCAAAACCATTCCAGCCTCTGCCTATTACACCGTTCCAAAGTGGCTTCCACATGTTTGAGTATCCTTACAGCAGTACCCCACTCTCTGAGGTACCGATCTACTGCATTAGTTCATTCTCACGCTGTTATAAAGAAATACTCAAGACTGGGTAATTTGTAAATAAAAAAGGTTTAAATGATTCACAGTTAAACCCACATGGCTGGGGAGGCCTCAGGAAAATTACAATCATGGCAGAAGGCACCTCTTCACAGGGTGGCAGGAGAGAGAATAAGAGCCCAGCATAGGGGGAAGCCCCTTATCAAACCATTAGATCTCGTGAGAACTAACTCACTGTCATGAGAACAGGATGGGAGAAACCACCCCATTATTCAATTATCTCTACCTGGTCCTTCCTATGACATATGGGGATTATGTGAACTACAATTCAAAATGAGATTTGGGTGTGGACACAGCCCAACCATATTAGGCAGTGTGCAAGGGAAATGTGGGGTTGGAACTCTGCCTAGTGGAGCTGTGAGAAGAGAGCCTCCAGCCCTCCAGAATGGTAGATCCACTGGCAGCTTGCAACTATTGACTGGAAAAACTGTAGGCACTCAGTGCCAGCCCATGGGAACAGACATGGGGGCTGTACTGTGCAAAGCCACAGGGGTGGGGTTGCCCAAGGCAGCCTGAGACAGGGAGTCAAAGGAAATTATTTTGGAGCTTTAAGATTTACTGACTACCCTGCTTGGTTTTGGACTTGCATGAGGCCTGTAGCTCTTTTCTTTTGGCTGATTTTTTTCTTGGAATGGGAGAATTTATCCAAGGCCTATACCTCCATTGTATTTTGGAAGTAACTAACTTGTTTTTGATTTTATAGGCTCATAGGCAGAAAGGACTAGCCTTGTCTCAGATGAGATTTTGGACTATGGACTTTTGAGTTAAGACTGGAATGAATTAAGAATTTACAGGACTGTTGGGAAGGCATGGTTGTATTCTGAAATGTTAGAAGGACATGAGATTTGAGAGGGGCCAGGGGCAGAATGATATAGTTTGGATATGTGTCCCCGCCCAAATCTCATGTCGAATTGTAATCCCCAGTGTTAGAGGTAGGGCATGCTGGGAGGTGATTGAATCATGCGGGTGGATCCTTCATGAACAGTTTCGCACCATCCCCTTGGTGCTGTTCTCATGACGGTGAGTGAGTTCTCACAAGATCTAATTTAAAAAAATGTGTGACACATCCCCACTTGCTCTCTTCCTTCTGTTCTGGCCATGTAAGAAATGTCTGCTTCTGCTTCACCTTCTGCCATGATTGTAAGTTTCTTGAGGCCTCCCCAGAAGCAGAAGCCACTACGCTTCCCGTATAGCCTGCAGAACTGTGAGCCAGTTAAACCTCTTCTTGTAAATTACCCAGTGTCAGGCATTTCTTTATATCAAAGCAAGAACTGACTAATACAATGGTCTTGGACAAGATTTGGGAGAATTCTCTGCATTAGCAGAGACTCTTGTTCTCTTCCCTTACTTTCTCCCAAATAAACAGAGTCTCTCTCTCTATTCTGAGCCACCTAAAGCTGGGGGTGGAGTGACACAAGTACCACTGCGGCCACCATGACCTTGACTTTGTTGGTCAAGCATGAAGCCAGCACAACACTGTGTCTAACCTAAAGTCTCCTGTAATTACTCCCTGGCTACTGCCTATGTTCACCAAAGCCCTGGAGCTCTATCATAAGCAGGTGATGAAGTCAGCCAGGCTTATGCTCTTCACCATAGGGCAGCAAGGTTTCCTAGGCACTAGGTGGATCCAGAGGTGCCATCTTGGAGTCAGAGATTAGAGGCAAAAACTTTACAAGGCTACCTGGTGTTCTATTGTACTGAGGCTAAGCTGGCACTCAATCACAAGATGCAGCTCTTCCCACTCTTTCCTCCTCTTTCTAAAGGCAGAGGAGCCTCACCCTGCAGCCACTGCTACCCCAGGCTTTCCAATACATCCTCTGAAGTCTAGAGGGAAGCTGCCAAACCTCCTTCATGTTTGCATTCTGTGTTCCTGCAGGTTTACCACCATGTGGAACCCTCCAAGGCTTATAGCTTGTGCCCTCTGAAGTAGTGGCCTGAGCCGTACCTGGGGTGCTTTAAGCTGAAGCAGCTGGGCCTGTGCAGGACAGTGGGGCCCTGGGTCTGGCTTCTGAAACTATTCTTTTCTCCTAGGCCTCTCTCTGGGCCTGTGATGGCAGAGACTGTCCGGAATACTTCCGAAATACTCTTGAGGATTTTATTTTATTTTTTGAGATGGAGTCTTGCTCTGTCACCCAGGTTGGAGTGCAGTGGCATGATCTCAGCTCACTGCAACCTCCACCTCCCAGGTTCAAGCAATTCTGCTGCCTCAGCCTCCCAAGTACCTGGGACCATAGGTGCCAGCCACCACGCCTGGCTAATTTTTGTATTTTTAGTAGAGACGGGGTTTCACCATGTCTGCCAGGATGGTCTCTCGAGGCTTTTTTTTCATTGTCTTGGGTATTAGCAGTTTTCTCTTTTTAGTCATGCTAATCTCTCTAGCAAGTGATTGGTCTACAGCCCACTTGAATTCCTCCCCTAAAAATGCTTTTTCCTTCTCTACCACATGACCATACTACAAATTTTCAAAAATTGTATGCTCTGCTTCCCTTTTAAATAGAAGTTCCAATTTAAGTGCTTTATTTGCTCCTGTATCTGATCCTAGGTGGTTAGAAGCAGCTTAGAAATTTCTTCTACCAGATACCCTATATCTTCAAATTCTCAGGGCATGGACTCATTGTAACCAAGCTCTTTGCTAAGGCATAGCCAAGAGCAAGGGTGACCTTTGCCACAGTTCCCAATAAGTTTCTAATTTCCGTCTCAGACCTTGTCAACCTGGCGTTTACTGTCCATGTTTCTATCAGCATTGTGATCACAACCACTAAACAAGTCTCTAAGAAGTACCAACTTTCCCTGATCTTCCTGTCTTCTTCTGAGCCCTCCAAACTCTTCCAACCTCTGCCTGTTACGCAGTTCAAAAGCTGCTTCCACATTTTCAGGTATCTTTATAGCAATGCTTCATCCCCAGTATCAATTTTCAGTTAGTTCCTTCTCGCATTGCTATAAAGGAAATACTTGAGGCTGAGTAATTTATAGAGGAAAGAGGCATATTTGGCTCATGGTTTTGCAGGCTGTATAGGAAGCATGGCTCTGACACCTGCTTGGCTTCTGGTGAGGCCTCAGGGGGCTTTTACTCATGATGGAAGGTAACGTGGGAGCAGGTGTGACACATGGGGAGAGCAAGAGAGAGAGAGAGAGAGAGAGAGAGCCACTCTTTTAAACAATCAGATCTTGCATGAACCCAGTGTGAGAAAGGAATTCAGTCATTACCATGAGGAGGACATCAAGTCATTCATAAGAGATCTGCCTCCTTGACCCAAACACCTCCCACCAGGCCCCACCTTCAACATCATTTTAACGTGAGACTTGATGGAGACATCGAAACCGTAACAAATAGCAAACCCTCCATCATCTCCCCCATGAGATCCTCAGTAAATTCAACATTGCTCACTAATACTTTGATGCCAGAAGATTCCTTGGGGCGAGCTCCAGGACCATGAAGTGACTGTTAATGTGAGAGTTTTATACACACCCATGTAGGTATCTACCTCTGCCTGTGATTCCAGTTTGATATTTTTTCTTTACTATGTAGTGTAACTTTTAAATGATTTTGTTTAATATGTTCACTAAATATTTGAGGACCCTGGAGGATGCTGTATTATTTATGAAGGTAGAGAAAAATGGCCATTTAATGTAAAATGTATTGCAGAAAAGAGAGAAAGAAACACAAAACAAACAAGAAAATCCAACAATTTACCATAATTGCCAGAGGGAATGATTTGAGTGATATTTACTATCATTTTTGAAGCACTTTAAATCGTATCTACAATTTAATGCATTATTTTCTAATTTTATTTAAATTTTACATTTCAACTCTCTTTTCCCTGCTCACTTAAAAATACTACTTTATATAAGTTCCTTCACATTTGTCATTTCACTGGCTCCTGTAAATAACTCTCCTTTGAGATGACTACAACAGCTATGTTTTCAACTTCATATTTTCATATCCATTTTTTCATCTGCTCCATCTAACAAGCTATGAGGACAGCAATGCTCCTGTTATTATTCCCATTTGACAGACAAGGGCACTGGGCCCAAGAGAGATCAAGTTACCTGTGTGCGGCAACCGTCATGGAGAAAAGCCTAGAAATAAAATCTCTTGGTTCAGAGAACTAACAGAAAAAAAAAAGAAGATCAAGGTCATTATATTTTTAAAAAATCTACTTTTGGGAAAAGACTGGAAAGAAACATGAAAAATGAAATGAGTTGCATATGAGGGTTGTGATTATGGGTAAATGCTTATTGTTTAAAATCTTTTCTTTAATGTTTTTATAATAGTGGTTTAGATGTGAATAAAAATTGGAAAAAGTAAATAGAAAGCTTCTTGGGGTTGAGTGGAAAGTGATCTTGTCTTACATTTTCCTATTAAGAGGCAGACCATTTCATTTGAGATATTTCTGGAGTTCAAGACTCAGCCCCTTGTGATGTTTATACTTGTTAATCTGTCAATTTTGAAAAAAAATCAATAACTAACATATATTGATTACCTGCTGTGTTCTAGGCACTGGGTTAGGTGCTTTACATGGAATTTTATTTTTTTTTGAGACAGACTGTCACTCTGTCACCCAGGCTGGAGTGCGGTGCAATGGCACAATCTCAGCTCACTGCAGTCTTGATCTCCCAGGCTCAAGTGATCCTCCTGCCTCAGCCTCCCAAGCAGCTGGGACCACAGGTGTGTGCCACCACATCCAGCTAATTAAAAAAAAAATTTGTATAGATGACATTTCACCATGTTGCCCAGGCTGGTCTCAAATCCTTGAACTGAAGTGATCTGCTTGTTTTGGCCTCCCAAAGTGCTAGAATTACCAACATGAGCCATCACGCCAGGCCCAACATGGATTATTTTGTTACCTCCACAGCAACTTGATGCAGTTATTAGTTCTATTGTACAGATGAGGACATTGAGGCTTAAAGAGTTTAAGTGGTTTGCTTACAGCGACATGGTTTGGAATGATAGAACTGAAACTGGACCCCAGCCAGCTTGACATCAATAGTTATGTCCATAATCACCATGCTGTGTCATCTCCAAGCTCTTCTGTTTGTCACTGTTAGACGAGTCTGAAGACATAAAGCTTACAATATTTCCATGGAATACGGATTTGTCCCTTTCTCCTTGTGCCTACTTATATTACCCCCTTCTCACATCTGTTTAATTCTTTTCATGCTCAGAATGAAAAGTAGGTGTCATCTCTACTGCCACCTCCTATGGATTAGCTGTGTCTGTTTGGAGTGTGGTATTGACAAGGATTCTAAGGCCACAAGAAAAATTGCCATGATTGATTTGCAATGTCTGCCATGGGCACAGGAGGGAGAAGTGTAGCCAAATACAAGCAATTTACCTTCCAGCATTTGAAGGTGGGCAAGAGAAGCACATGGATTGCAGGCAAAGGACCCCTGCTTTTTAAGCTTTACAAGTCATTCAAGGGGAATAAAAGTGGTTTTAATTCTAAATCACTTAAAAGTGATTAGAGAGAAACCATGAGCCCCAGGTGAGTGACAGGGCCCTATTGCATAGCAGGACTTCCATTGCTCCTGCCCCTTACTAGCAGCAAGATCTGCCTCCTTTTCTCTGTCAGGTGCATTTATTTATCCAGCAAATTTTAAGGGTCTACCATATGCCAAACATTATTCTAAGTAGTGACGAAAGAGGAGAGAACAAGATGGACAAAATCTCTGCTCTCAAAGAGCTTATATTCTAATGGGGAGTGAAGCAATAAACTAGTAAAGAAGCAAACAGCATAACATTTCAGTGTTTGGTGCTGCGAAAAAATAAAGAGATCCAGAAAAATGAGATTGGGGTGGTGGGGTGGAGGCTTTAGGTAGGAGACTGAACAGGGCCTGGCCATCTCCTTGTCACCTCTGCAATGACACCAACCTATTTGCACATTCAGGCTCAGCTGCAGTCAGTTGTACAAAAACATGTGCCGTTTGGTGGAGGTGATGTTTTGGTTCCCAAATCCTCTCATTTCTGCTGTGTGGTCTCTAAATTGTTTGATAGAGCCATACCCCTTCAAGTGTCCCTGTCTTTGCCTGTGCTGTTGTCCCCACCCCCACCTGGAATATGTTTCCTATTTATGTCATGAAGAAGACTCATCATTCTTCAAGGTCCAGGTTGAGTTATCCCTAACCCATTCAAACAGAGTCGAGCATCTCTTTTTAAAGTTGCCATGACCCAGTGGACATTGCTTTTTGGGTTTTCTCAGGACAGCCACTGAAACTACCAGCCTTTTGACTTCAAGGCATCATCCATTCATTTCCAGCTTTACCTGTGCCAGGAATTAGTGTTGTGGGGGCATGGCTAAGGTCCCTTTGTAGCCCAGTGTCTCATGGGCTTGGTACATGGTAGGAACTTGATAAGTAAACAATGGAGGAGAGGATGGGCTGGACTGATGGATCTGTGGATCTGACACAGGCTCTCTGCTAGGCCTTCCACAGGTTACTTTAGCTCTCTGAGCTACAGTTTTCCCATCAATAAGGTAGAGATGGAAATATCCAATTAAAAGGATGGTTATGATGGTTATACATAAAACATGAGATTATTCCTGCAAAACAATTTGTGAAATACCAGGCACAAAGTTAGCCCTCAATAAATGATAGTAATTAATAGTAAATCTCAAACTGAGTCATTTATATTTGCAATAGTAGTAGGATAGCTGAGAGTTAATGAAATATGAATGAATGAAATGATAGATGGATGCTTTTGCTTTCATGATTGCACTTGAGTTGGGATGACTGCCCTATCCTAAACTCATCTGGCTTCATATTATCCTTCACCCTGGACTACCTAGCACCCCTTCTGTTTCTAACTTTTGCCTTAGGTACCCTGGTTGGGGCTTAAAAGCCTGTAATCTTAATTCACCACTGCTCATGGGTTTGAGTGACACCCAGAGATTTATTGAATATGGAACTGACATATGCATCACATACAGTTGTACTATTTTTACTCTTTCCATCACTTTCTCTCTTTCTCATCTACACATCAATAACTAGTCATTTATGTGGCATTTAATGCTTCATAAATGTTATGAGTCTTTATACAGCACTAACTGGGAGGGAGGGATACAGTGAAATGAGTTTATTGGTATTTTAAAGCTAATTTCTCAATGTTATCCTTGTGTTTCCCCCTGGTGGCTTGCATATTTAGGCCTAGAACCCTGGGCTTTGCCAAGCAAATTGTTATTGATGTGTGGCGTTAAAAAGGCAGGAACAAAAGGTTTCTTACTGTGCTAAATGGTAACTCTGCATGCCTTAGAATAAATCGTGCCTGGAGCAGCTGAGCCGTCCTAGCTTTATGCTTACTGATCTGTAACAGAGGTTTGGGCCTTTCCCTGAGCGTGTCTTACTCCCAGCCTACCGGCTGCAGAGTCCGGGTGACAACTGCTCATGGGCAGAGGGACACGAAGAGCAAGATGGCCTCTGCCTCTGACATAGTCACTTTCCTGCCTAAGAAGCTGAGTTGTGGCATGAGCTGATGGGGACTGTGGGACTGGTCTCTAGTCCCTGACCACCGAGACAGAGGCCAGGGAACACAGGCAGAGGTCAAATTTGCTCTTACGGCCTTTGGTATCCTTCCTGGCTCCAGAGCAGAAGGTGAAATCAGGAAAGAGGTAAAGCACTAGGAAGCTCACAAAAGTTGGATGGAAAGACACACACACACACGTGCACACACATGAACACACACATGTGTGCATGCAAATTATATTGCTGTTAAAATTATGGTTTCAAAAATACTTAATATAGAGGAATTCATATTATTTCACATAGGGGAATAACACTATGTTTAATGCAGTGTTAAATGAAAAAGGAGATAAGAAACATATACAACTTTACATGTGTATATGTACATGATTTAAAAAGACTGGATGAAAACAAAAATAATAATAATCTCAAATTTGGCTGTATTATATGCAATTTTTTTCCTTTATGGTATCCTTTCACATTTTCCAAATTTCTACAATGCTCTAATATTATTTTTTTAATTATTTTTTTTTTATGGTAGGCAGTATTATAAGGTACAATCAGAATGAGAGATGCTGGTAGTAGAGGATTTTAGACAAGTTTCAAGGAATAGGAACTCAGCTTAAACTGGCTAAATAACAATTGAGATATACTGGGTCATTTAACCAGGAATCCAGGAGCCCTAGGTTCAGACATGGCTGGATCCAAGGGCGTCACAACATCCTGGAAACCTAGGTCTTATCTTTTTCCTCCTCCTTCTCCTTGGTCAGTACTATTAGAGGCAGCAGAGTAGAATGATTGAGGACGTGGGCTCAGCAGCCAGGCTGCCTGGGTTCAAATTGTGCTTCTCCCACTTAATAGGTTTTTAAACTTTGAGTTACTCAACACTTCAGTGTGTCAGTTTTCTCCTCTGTGAAATGAGGATAGTAATAGCAATAATCATTATAAGCATAATAACAATAATCATAAGGTTTGTGAGGATTAAATGAGTTAATATACTCTAATTGTAAAGCACTTAGAGTAATTCTTGGTATATACACAATACTCAATAAATGTCTTCTGTCATCACCACCACCATTATCGTCATCACTTGTTGTTAACCTCGACTTGCAGATAAGATCTCACCAAACGGCAAAATGGTTACCAGTAATCATCCATCTACAGCCTTCAAGCTTAATATCCTCAATGGAAAGAGAATTTCTCTTTGTGTCCAAATATTAATTGTAGGAGACTCTAATTCTGTTCCCAAACTTGAACAAGTCACTGTGGTCCAGTACATAGATTGGCCAATCTGGGTCACAGGTCTTTTCTGTATCGGGGCTGGGACACTAATTCCTATTTCCCCAGGGCCTGAGAGTATGGAAGAAGAGTTTCCTTAGAGAAAAAATAAGACTGAGAATAGGTAATTTAAAAAATTATTATTACCAAGGAAGGCTTTTCTCAAATTGAGTTTCCTAAACCTCTTGCTCAGCTTCAATTTGGATTGTATAGCCCCATAACTTGTAGCAAAGAAGGACACTCTATTCCAGGATGAATGAGGACATGCAGGTTGGGGCAGAAAGGACACGTACATGTAACACTACCTAAGTCACCCTGTGCCCATTGGAGAGATAGGCACTTGGCACCTAGATACCTGGAAAGGATACCTGTACTTGTTTATCAGAATTATACTGTTACAATTTGGACAAAGGCACTGGAAATAAAAGAATGAATTACAAATTATCAACTATTTTAAGAGCTCTTCATTTTGTCTCTAGTTCAAGCACAGGAAAGATTTGGCAGACAAGATGTGTTGAATCATGCCCTCCAGCCCTTGATGAATGTGAATGTCTGGTGTCTTGTGTGGAGCTGCTTAGGCTTTGAAGCTAATGTAATAAACTTATACATGCATTAAATGATACATTAATGACTTGGGTAATTACGCAATGGCACGCTTCTTTAGAATGAGAAGCACCTCATTCTACTTACAGACATACCACCAACTGGCGCCCTTCACTTATCTTCTACGCAGTGTAGCATGGTAAATTGAGTGCGAGGAGTTAGAATCAGAAGTGAGGTCTGGAACCCCAGCTGTACCTCTCACTACTCTTTGGGATCCAAAGAAAAGCATATTGTACTAAAAGTTACTGAACTTAAATGAGGATTAGTAAACATCCGAAAAAGACATGCTCAGATTATTTCTGTCCCATGAATGTTTATTACTTTAGTGGGAGGAATTTGTACTTTCATTATCCATGTTGCCATTAAAAAGCATTTTTTGTTGCCTTCAAGTTTTATTTAATTATTCATTTAATATGTACTGATTACTTACCATGTACCAGGCACTCTGATAGAAAACAGCTATAGCTATAAATAAGACCCAGCTCCCACTCTCCTAGAGTTCACAAGCTGGTAGAGACCAACAACCAAGCAGGCAGTTACCCAGAGAATGGTGGGCTCTATGTCGACCAGGTGTGGCCGGACCCCTGGGCATCCTACTGGCTCTCAGTCTGACTATTCTTCAAACTGATGTGTGTTTGACATTTATTTGGAGGAGATACTGAGTTCTGGGTGGGGTAGTGGTGGAAAAGGAGTATGAGGGAGGACGAGAAAGCCATGGTCAGTTTCGTGCTTTGAGAAATTTATTTGAACTGGAGTCAGGGCAAGGTGGGAGTAAGGAAAACTAGTTAGGAAGCCACTACTTTCATCCAGATGAGAGACTTCAGTGTTCCAAACCAAAGGACATGGACAGATATGAGAAGATAAGAGGGTTGGCTTAACAGGATTAGGGATGGGAGAAAGGAGAGAGAGGAAATAAGATGGTGCCCGTATTTTTTCTCTTTAGTTAAGTGTTTGAATGAGCATCATTCAATGAGGTGGAAATACATGAGGAAGAACAAGTTGGGAACAGTAGGGAAAGGTGATGAAATGAAGCCATCAAGCCCACCCACCATCAAGTGGTACCTCAACTCCTTTTCCCAGCAGACTCTGGTGGCAGCACTGCTCAAAGAATGTTAGATGGACCCTGGTAGTTTCTACTTATTGACATGAAAGACTGAAGACAACTGTTTTGTAAGCAAAACACACTCACTCTGGCTTTTAAGATCACAAAGCATTTCTTAAGGTGCATTTGCAAGCTAGTGAGTCAGTGGCAAAGACCCTGGGCCTCACAATGCATTTGTAACGTTTCTAAACCTAGAAGAAAGTCTGCACAGTGCTTTAGTGATCAACATGATCAGCTCAAACAACCAATTTGTTAAGAAGTAATCTGTGTAAATTATCCAAGTGAGAATATTTTCTATGATTTGTGGTTTAGCAGAAAGCATTTTCTTTTATTATTTAATGCCCTGGGCCCTGGGGAATGGTTTCTGTAGGCAACAGATGCTGTGTTTATTTACAGGACCTATTAGAAACAATACCACTTTGCTCTCTTCTTGGCTTGGAGGCTAAAACAATGGGTGAAGAATGCAAATCTGGAGATTCTTGAGAAGATTGGAGAACATGCGAGTCAGCACATAACACTAAAATTACATTCCCAAGGCTTTTTAAGATTCATGCATTACTTTTAAATATGAACATTTTTTTCAAAAGGCACAAAAATATATTCTAAATTAGTGAGTCCTAATTCTTAGGGATGTCAAAACCCTTTGAGAATCTCATAAAAATTACAGAACCTACTCCTAGAATTCACATGCATGCGTATGCACGTTGCATACAATGCAGGAAGAGCTCATGGATTGCCTAATGTCTGCCTGTGGACTCCAGGTCAAGGAAACCTATTGCTATGGTTTGAATATTCATTCCTTCCGAAACTCAAATGTAGTAGTATTGAGAGGTGGGACCTTTAAGAGGTGACTGGCTCATGAGGTCTCTGCCGTTATGAATGGATTCATCCATTCATAGATTAATGGATTGATGGTTATTTGGGAGTGGAACGGGTGGTTTTATAAGAAGAGGTACTGGGCACGTTGGCTCACACTTGTAGTTCCAGCACTTTGGGAGTCCGAGGAGGGTGTATTGCTTGAGCCCAGGGGTTCGAGAACAGCCTGGACAACATAATGAAACCCTGTGTCTACAAAAAATATTCAAAAATTAGCCAGGTGTGGTGGTGCACACCTGTAGTCACAGCAACTTGGAAGGCTGAGGTGAGAGAATCACTAAGCCCAGGAGGAGGGGTTGCAGTGAGCCGTGATCACACCACTGCACTCCAGCCTGGGTGACAGAGAGAGACTCTGTCTCAAAAATAAATAAATAAGTACATAAATACACATACACATATATGAAGAGGAAGAGAGACCTGAGCTAGCATGCTCAGCTCCTCACCATGTAATCCCCTGCACCATCTCAGGACTCTGCAGCAATCCCACCAGCAAGAAGACCCTCACCAGATGAGGGCCCTCAACTTCTAACTTCTCAGCCTTCCTAGCTGTAACAAGTAAGTTCTTTCTCTTTATAAATTGCCCAGTTTCAGGTATTTTGTTATAGGCAACAGAAAAAGAACCTACTGTGAATTTTCATGGCCTCTCATTCCTGTTGTTTTTTATTTTAATTTGGGGGAATAAAAAAATAAACAACATGGCTCCATTTGTATAATGTATATTTCTTACTTGTCCAGAGATAAGTACACAGCAGCCTAAATCTTCAGAACATTCTGATAACCCAGAAAGAAGCGAGATAGGAGACTCAGGACGACCACACACTAAAGTTAATGCATTTTATTCCAAGAGACACTCTGGTGCCCTCTAGGAAACTCTTACCTCTTGTTTGTCACAAAATTCTAATAAGCTCAGTTATCTGCTTTCCTAGATACACGCGAATCAATCAGAAAACAGAAGATGGGCTGTTACTGACAGGAACACTGATCACTTTAGGAACTCAGCTTATGGAAAACTTGACAGCAAGGAAAGAGAGAAAAAAAATCTCTCCACATATTTATGGAAGACCCACTCTAAGCCTGACATTGAGCCTGACACTACGCGTAGAATGGCGAATAAATTTTACAGTTTGATTTAGGAGCTGAAGATTGGTAAGGAAGAAATAATTACAATAAAATACGGTAAATGTCCCAATAAAGATATATGCTAATTGCTACACTGAGAATAAAGGAAGAGATAACAGGCTCTGACTGTGGAGCTGAGGAAGACTTTAGAGCAAAGGGAACATCTGAGTTGGTTTTTAAAGGATGAGGAAGAGTTGACCAGGCAGTTCTAGGAATGAATGAATTTCAGACCAAGGCATGGAGTTGTGTATGAAAAAGTGTGTATAGGCAGGTGTCAAAGGGCAGAGGTGGCTAGACAGGTGTGGGAGGGCAGGTGTGAAGAAACAGGTGTGGATTGGTAGGTATGGATGGGGCTCAAGTGAATTGGTATTGGTAATGGAGGAAGCCTCACTGACAAAGAACACTGGTATCACTCTATAACAGTGATTGAATGCTATGCCAAGAGGTTTGGAATTTTCCCAACAGGCAATAGAGAATTTTCTCATAGAGAAGGAGCCTGAGGAAATTAGGCTTGGTTTATGAAAGTTAATCCCAGCAGTTAACTCCTAGAGAATGGACTAGAGGTGATAGTGACTGGTCTGGCAAAGAAAGCAGTTAGGAAACTGTGACCATGGCCTAAGTGAAAGATGACAAGACCTTGAACTGAGGCAGTGTTGGTGAAGATGAATAGAGAAGAGACTATGTGTGTACATGTGCAAGATGGAGAGAGAGGGAAGGAGATGGAAAAATATCACATGTGTACATGTGAGCAGGACATATCTATGTGCTGGCTGAAAGATTTGTGTAAACTGAGATCTTCAGGCCTTAATGAGGGATGAGAGGGAGGAAGGAAGAAGAAGGAAGTGAGCATGTGATAAGTCAATAATCCTGTTGCCTGTATAAGCAAAACATTTACATCCTCCCCCAAACTTGCTAATTTAGATCCCTGTCAGTTTAGAAAATTGATTTATTTGGATGGGGCAGATCTCAAGTTTGCCTTTGATATATCCAGAAAAACTGTCATTACCAATGCTGAACCATGGCCATCAGAATCCCCTGGGGGTCTTTGTTAAAAACAGAGATTCCTGGACACTTAGCCCAGGCCTACTAAATGTCTCTGAGTGGGATCCTAGAGGTCCACAGTTTCAACCCGCTGATCAGATGATTCTGCTGGGCAGCTGTGATTGGGAACCACCAGTTTAAACAGGTCAACTAACAGTCAACTTGAAAAAGGATGGAAAATGTTCACAAGAGCAAACGATTCATGTACCATTTATGCAATGCATATTCTACTTATATTTTCATTATTTAGAAAGATACAAGGCCCTCCATTTGATGCCAATTTTGGTGGGGGGTCATCTACTTAAGGAATATGCTTAAGGAAATACAATGAATTATTATTAAGCATATGAATAACTGTACATGCCTATATGCCTAAGAATAATTTATTGCATTTCTTTAAGCATATTCCTTAATTAAGTCTCTTTAGTATTTTACTCTCAGTCTGCTGCTTTGATAAATAGCAAAGAGTAGTAATAGGCCAAACTAAAGCTAAGCAGCCTACAAAAAATCATCAGCTATGGGTCCCACTCCGTTTCTCCTTACTTCCTGCCCTAGGTGAGCTCATCCGGCCTCATTGCTTAAATACCCTCTCTATGCCCATGACTCACACATTTTTTATCTTTAGCGTAGGCCTCTCATCTGCACTTCAGGGTCATATATTCAACTCTCTCCCTGTCACCTTTACTTGGAGTCTCACACGAATCTCAATTTTAAGGAGGATGAAAAGTACTGACCTCTTAAATCACCCACCCAAACTTCTCTTTACCCCAGTCCCTGTCTTCCCAATCTCGGCAAATGGGACCACCCAGGAGCTCAGGCCAAAAGTCTGGGAGGGATCATTCTTGACCTCTCCTTCTTCCTAACCACCTCTCCAACATTTAATGTATTTCTAAATCCTGTCAGTTTACCTCTCAAATCTGCCTATGACTCTCCACTGGTACTGATATGAACTTGACACAAGCCACCAACATCTGAAGGTTGCAAGCTACTTTCACCACAGTGGCCAGAGTGCTCTTTAAAAATTACATCACAACATGCTCCTGCTTACAGTCCTCTAGGAGCCTTCCAGTGCACTCAAAATCTTATCCAAATCCCTTCCCCGGATCCAAATTACAAAGTTCTGAATAAAATGGCCTTCCCTCCTCTTCCATCTCATCCAAGCCCTGTGTCCTTCCATCACCAACCTCCAATCAAACAGACCTTCCTCCAGGTCCTTCAACACCCACATTTATCCCCATTGTAGGGCCATCACTTCTTTCCCCATCAACTCCAGGGTACAAAACCCCTCATCCAGCTAAAATTCTCCTCTAGATCTGAGCCAAACCTCATCTTCTCTGAGAGGTCTGCCCTGACCATCTAAGCCAGGAGTTGGCATACTTCTTCTGTAAAGAGACAGATAGTAAATACTTTAGGCTGTGCAGGCCATGAAGTCTTTGTCACAACTACTCAACTTCAACTCTGGCATTGTAGCAAAAGCAGCCATAGACTATATGTAAATGAACAGATATGGCTCTGTTCCAATAAAACTTTAATTATAAAAATAGACAATGGCGTGATTTGGCCCTCAGCTGTCATTCACTGATTCCTGATCTAAACCAAAGTATGACTTCTCTGTTATTCCTGTGCAGAGCTTCCTGTAATTCATAAATATGTACCCACTGCTGCCTGCTAGATCTATGAGGGCAGGAAGGAACTTGGACTCTTAAGGATCTGCCAGAATATAAAGCCTGGTAAAGTGCTGGCCATACAGTGAGGCTTCAGCAAACATTAAACATAAAGGAAGAAAGGGAGAGAGAAAGGAAGAAAGGACGAGAGGATTTCTTCTTTAAGCCCAGGTACTTTTTGTTAAAAGGCAGCAAGCACAACTGGCTCATGTTTTTAACTCTTTCTCTTTGTCAGGAGAGTCCCAGGGTGAACGAGTTATCCATTTACTGTTGTGTTCATTTCTTCGTTCCTTCAGTGTCGCAGCGTTTACTGTCTTCCCTATATTGACCTCAGCAGAGGTCAATGCTGAGTGCTGTGCAAGGTAAACAGACCCTGGCCAGGCCCTTCTGAGCATCCAGTCCTGAAAGCCGAGGGCTCTTCCCACATTTCTGACCCCAGAGGCCTTTTTTTTTTTTAATGTGTTGTTGTTGTTGTTGTTGTTGTTGTTGTTGGGACCCAAGGGAAAATTCAGGGTTTGTGAAGTGAAATTGAGAGGCACGAAGCAATTAGCAAAGAAGCCCTGCAGAGGCCCTCTCCTCCAGGAGGGAGCCCTGCCCTCTCCTTCCTGCCTCATTACTGTGAAACAGCCCTCCATGGAACTCTCCACTATGAATTCCTCCACTTTGGTAGATGAAAAGCGAGTAATTGGGTACCCCGAAAGTTTAGCAGCAGCATTCCTTTGAAAGAGACAAGCCGCCTCCCTGTGGATACAAGTTCCACTTCACTTCTTCCTCCCTCAGTCAGCTCCCACCTCCCAGGCCTCCCCCAAGCTAACTGCAACACCATCTAAGAAGCTGAGAGCTGGGCAGTCATTAAAGATCATCAGCTAAAGAGCTCTTCACCGGGCCAGGATTATGTTTAGCAGACAGCAAGACTGTTCCTGCCGGCTCCGTTAAGTTTCATCAAAACTGTGCCTAATTAAAACCTTCAATTTAATTATGCTCCTCTGCATTACAAATTGTGATCAAATTGGTTTAATTTGGTACAAGGAGCTATGTTCGTTTCACATGCAAAGTGAGCCCACCCTGAAGCTAGGCTCCCTGTCCCCAAAGCCTCTCACGACCCTCTTGTACTATCAGGATTGCCCCCGCCCTCCTGCGACCCTGGATTTGGAGAATTGCCCGAGGCTTGGGAAATTGGCAGTTGTTGCTCTGCCCACATCTGCAAGAGCTGTCCTGAAGCCACACTGAAGCTGACAGCTGTCTTCCCCCACCCACCTTCCCCTCCCAGCCTCCCTTTCCTCCTCTGCTTTTGAAACACCCTCATCTCGGGAAAAATCGCACCCAATCTGTCAGTGAAATATGCTGTGGGATTGAAGCTCTGGCAGTCTGTTTCCACCCAGGAGAGAAATCTCAGCCTGCTAGTGGCCCTTCAGAGAACTTTCCAAAGTCCTTTGTTTATAGAATCCCAAAGCAAAGGGCTCCCCGATCACCCAGTCCCAGGCATTCTCCCTGCCTTCTACCCATAGTCAACAGGCACTGCCAATGCTGGGCTTCCCAGCACTTCTTTATCCCTTCTGGGGTCCTTATCCCATCCTATAGAACCCCAAGACGTGATATCACCCAGGTAACCCCTCCACCTTATACCCTCCTGGCAAGCAGACATTTCAAGGTGGTCTCGCCTTCATCGAAACCCCTGGTCTGGGGTTCCATTCCCTCTAGGGCTTCCCTTGCTAACTTCCCAGCTCATCTGATGGTGGGATTCCTGTTTCTTACTGAATGCCTTGTGTCTCAAGCTGAAGTGTTAGCCTCTTCTATGCATGTGTGCCCAGAATAATTTATCCTATGTGGAGCCACAGGCTAAATGCCACCTGTCATGCCGCAATGTCAGTTTTACTCAAAGGTAATTTAAAATCATATTTATGTATTGTGGAATAGAATGAAAAATTCACAGGATGTTTTAAAACAAGAGACTTCAAAGATAAGCGGCTGGGAGTTGCTGCCCAGACCCCTTGGGTCTTAGTCAACTTTCTCAACCTTGGGCAAAGAAGTCTAGGTAGTCCTGGTGAAGTTACTAACCCTCACAAAATATTTGTCCGAAGACTTTTATTTAAGGGGTGGTCATTCCTCTAGGAAGGATGCCTAAATCTACTTCTGCCTGTCCTCTCTCTTCAACTCCATTCCCGAATTGCCAACTGCTTGATTGGACATTTTACTTGCACACTGTGCCTTGGATGGCCCTGAAATTAACTTGCTCACGACTCTAAACCTACCATGTCCCACCAGCACCATCAGGCCTATTCTCCCTTTTCACTTTCCAGCTTATCTTAACGGTGCTCCAGTTTTCCCTGGCGCTGGGTTTGGAAATATAGGAGATACTGTCAACATTGGCCATAAGTAAACAAATAAGTAAATACATAAATTTCAGATTTTAGTCATTTTTTTAAAATCTGCTTTTGGTTACTGATTCTATTTGAATGTGCACTCCATAATGGTTTAAGGCTAGATGCTTCATCCCAATTTAATAATCTTCTATCCCCTCTGCAAGGCCTTTGTCACCTTCTTCGGTACATAATACAGGCTCAGCAAATGTTAGATGTTAATAGAATTAATAATAGATAGAAGTAGATCATGACACGGTGAGATGTTACTGTGTGGTATATAACTCACTGCTGTGTGAGTGAGAACAGAAGGTTGCAGTTGGTCAGGAGACAGTGGTCTCCCCGTATGGTGTGACAAATAGTCCAGGGAGATTTTGAGAGGTGCCCAGGGGACTCTAAGGCCTGTTTGTGAGACAGACAAACCCGCTTTTCCAGAGCTCATGGTTTATGCTGCTTTGGCCAGATGATGCTGAGTGGAGAGAAGAAGCCGGTGGAAGGGGGAGAGACAGGCACTAGGGCAATGGCTGGTATGGCATGAAGCCAGAAAGACACGAAATAAAAAGCAGGAAAGGCATCACAGAGCAGGCATTCAAGTATTTATGTGGTGAATTAATTATGGTAATATCATAATGGCTAAAACATTTATTGTGAGCTTGTTCTGTGCTGAGCAGCATGCTCTAAGTGCTGTGCGAGCATTACCTATTTAGTCCTTGCAACAGTCTTGAAAAGGACATGTTATTATTCCAATGGTATAGGTTAGGAACTGAGGATCAAAAAGGGAAGGTAATTTATGCAAGGTCACTGAGGTAGTAAATGGTGGAAGTAAGATTTGACTCCAGAGCTTGAGTGATTCACCATGACATTTTTCTTCCTCTTACTCAAAAACCTGCTTTATTATTTAAATATTTCTTTTTTTTTTTTCTGAGAATGTTCCAACTCCACACTCAGTAAACTCTTAGAAGGCAGAGGTAGGTTCTCAGAGTTCTTTGAATTCTCAATTCTTCACCCAGTGTCTTGTGTAGTAAATATTTAATAAACACTATAAATTTATTGATAGAATTATTTGTTAATGGATCAATGCTGAGAAAACCAGGCACTGTAGCAGACAAGGAAGAACTTTCTGGAAAGGAGCACTCAATGCGGACAAGGAAGAACTTTCTGGAAAGGAGCACTCAATGCAGACAAGAACTTTCTGGAAAGGAGCACTCAATGCTTATGAAGCCAGTGTACTGTCACCTGTTCACCAGTCTCTTCTCACTCACACAGCTGTACTGGTTCTGCTGCCTGGAACCCTCTTTTCTTGCCTTCTCACTTCTCCTGGTTTATTGCCTCCTGTTCTGTAGGCCTCAACATAGATGCCTTCTTCAGGAAACCTTTCCTGATGGCCCCGAAATTTTAGTTAGAGGTTTCCAGAGTCTTAAACTTCTCCCATCACAGCATTTATCCTACTGGATTGCAACTGCCTGTTGACTCTTTAGCCTTTTTCACCTAGATCATAGGCTCATTGAGAATTGGGTTGGCCTCAGCAAAATATATACATGGTAAATATATATGCATATATATAACTTCTTACAATGAGCTCTCCCACCCAACCCCAAATCAAAGTTCATATTCCCCAAATCTTCAAGGAGCAATGAAGGAGCAGTGAACATAAATTTCCATACCTCACGGTTTTGCCTACACAGGGATTGACATTATCTCAGGGTATGATTGAGAGAAGCTGAAAGAGGTGAACATGGCTTATGACCTCATCCAACAGTTAGCCCCAGTTACGAGGGCATTGCGATCTTGGGCAAGTTCCATAGCCCCTCAAACTTTAAGGTTAAAAAGTGACGAACCACTCTACCTCTCTCGTAGCGTTGTTGTAAAGATGCTTTGAGATGTAAAACAGTGTTTGGCACCACATACATGCCCAGTAAGTGTCAGATGCTGTATATGTTATAATTATATTACGTTATTATATTGTTAGCATTATATGGTGTTGAAGTGTGAGATTTTTCATTTCTGTTCACATAGAATAACTCTGCTGGAGTACTTTAGCATCATTGTATATTATTAAGCAATTAATGTATACAGATATCACAGATGCAATTAATTAGATATACCGAGATGCTCAGGGCTTGGAAGCAAAGTCAGACTCCGGAAGTGACAAATTCCAGCCTCAGCTAACTGAGCAGGAGTGTGGCATGCAGCACCCCAGACTGGATGGAACCAAAGGACCCATCAAAAGCCTGAGATGTCTGGCTCAGCAACATTTCTCACTTTTCAGCCTACTGCCAATTCAGTCCACATGGTCAAAAATTGAAACAAGTTGTGAAGAACCATAACATTTTGATGCTGATGAAATGTTCTCTAGTTTTCACAGCCATAAAACTTCCCATGACAGCAGAGTGTTGAGTAAGTTTCCCTCTAATTTCCTCAGCCATGAACAACAAACAATGCAGGCTATACATTCAAGACCAAAATGTGGAATTGTGATCAAATGAATTAACAACAAAGCAAACCTGACATATTTAAGAATAAATCTTATTATTGTGTTGCATGGTAATTAGACAAAATGAGAAGTTTATATAATAGCTGTAATTATTTATTCATTTACTTTCATATTGTTAAAGCAAACTTTTATAGATTTTCTCTTTTCACTTTGTTAGTCATTCTGCATTTATAAACAGTCTCTGTGTTAACTGTTTTCTCCAATGCTCCTTAAGATTTAAATGGAATCCTCATTGCACAAAGGTATAACTAGGGGCAAGCACACTCACACACGTTAGCAGACAGAGACCGGGGGTTGGAGTTTCCGTGCGCTGAGTTCTTACATCTATCCATGCTCCTTCCCCTCTCTTTAGCTCCTGGGATGACCTCTGCCTAGAAAATGATTCCCAAGGCTTCCCCTGCACTTCTCATTCTCTCCTGAGGTAAGAGGTTCTAGATAAGAAAATCTACTAGTCCCTTTTCTATAGAACAATTATTAACCACCTTTGGTGACATTGGCTCCTGTAACAATAGATCTTCCATTGTGAAATGGCTCAAACATAATAGAAGCTTATTTTTACCCACCTATAAACCCAAGGCATGTGTTTCTGCTTGACATGAGATTCTCCTCCATCCAATGATATGATGACCCAGGGCTCTTTCTATCTTGTGGTTCCACGCCCTACTAAAGGCTTGTCTTCATCATTGGCACTAAGGTGACAAAAGAGAGAGCATGAACAAGAACTCGCTGCTTCATAAAAACCCTGAACTGAGAATCATACCCATCTCTGTCATTAGAATTCAGCCACACAGTCACATATACAGCTTCAAGGGAGGCTCAGAAATGAGGTCAAGCTGTGTGCTCAGGAAGAAGAAGAAGAAATAGGTTTTTGTGTACAACTGGTCATCTTTGCCCTTTCTGAAATCATTGTGGAAAAAAGGAAGTAGAGTTAGCAAACCAGATATAGACTGGAGATGGGTGGGTGGAGGGAATGAGATGAGGTATCAGAGAAAACAAAACAAAACAAAAACCTATAGCATTCATTAGATAATTAGGGATATGGTCTTTAGAGTAGTAGTATATTAATGCTTAATTTCCCGGGTGTGACAATTATGGTGATGAAATTGAATGACCTTATTCTTAGATGATACCTTCAGAAATGTTCAGGAGTGAAGTGCCAGGATGGCTTCAACTTACTCCCAAATGCTCTCCCAAGTGCACATGCACCCACATGCACACATACAGGGGAGGATGAGGAGGAAGTGATTGTGCTAAAATATTAACAATTGGTGAATCCCAGTGAATTGTATCCCAGGAGCAGCGGTCCCTAGGTGTGAAATAGCATGATGTGTGCTGAAATCAGGAAGTAGAACTGGGCTTCTGGAGCATAATTGCCCAGCAAAGAGGGCAGAGATGAGCCCAGAGAATGGTAATGACCATGATGGGGCTTGTATAGCATGAAACTTGACTTCATTCTGAAGGCCAAGGGGAGCCACTGAAGGGCGGGGCAGGGACAAGGTCTGGTGGGTATTTTAGGTAGAATGTGTTCAGGGTGGATTTCAGGGGAACAAGACTGGATGAAAGATAAGTGTATCAGTCTGTTTAATGATGCTTATAACAGAATCCCTGGAACTAGGTAATTTATAGAGAAAACAACTTTATTTTTTATGGTTCTGGAGGCTGAGAAATCCAAGGCTGCATTTGGTAAGAGCCTTCTTGCTGGTGGGGACTCTTGCAGATTGCCAGGGTGGCACAGGGCATCACAGGTGAGGGGCCTGAGTGTGCCAACGTGCTAGCTCAGGTCTCTCTTCCTCTTCTCATAAAGCCACCAGTTCTACTCCCACAATAACCCGTTAATCAATTAATCCCCGAATGTATTAATCCATTCATGAGGGCAGAGCCCTCATGAATTAATTGCCTCGAAAAGCCCCACCTCTCAATATTGCCACATTGGGGATTAAGTGTCAACATGACTTTTAGAGCATTAATTCAAACCACAGCAGTAAATTATTTAATTCACACAGTAATTATTTGTACTTTCAGAGGCCAGGCCTGTGCTAAGGGCTGTGGATACGCAGAACCGGGGTAGCCACTGGGAGGTGTCTAAGAGAAAAATCAAACTTGGTTCCTGACTTCTTGGAGTATAGGGTCTGGTAAGCAAATATATTTATAAAGTAATAATTATAAGAACAAGTGTGAAATTATAGCTGTGATGAGTTAGGAAGGAGACATTCATGGTACCCTAGGATCCCATGATGACTATATTTGATTTTTGGTCAGGGAAGGCAGCATTCCAGAGAAAGTGATGTTTGAGCTAAGATTTACAGGATGAATAGGAGTTATTCACCAAGCAGAGGGAATACCATGGATAAAGACTTTCTAGTTGGAAGCAGTGTGGCATGTTTGACAAACAGAGAGATCAGTGTAGCTGGGAGGCAGTGAATGAAGGAGAGTATAAAAAATGAGATGGGAAAAGACAAACAAGGACCAGACTTTGTAGGCCCTTGTAAGCCATGACCATGGATTTGGCCTTTACCCTATGTGCACTGGGAAGCCATAGATGGCTTACAGGCATGTGAATGCTGGGGACGGTGAGTGGCATAATCCCTGTAGCTGTAGAGTGCAGAATGGATTCAGGAGCCCAGGTAGGAGGCTGCTATAGCCATCTCAGAGAAATGATAAAAGAGGGAGACAGGGGATGGAGTCATGAAGTCTTAGATCACAAAATGGGTAAAATTTGGTGTTTGATTTGAGACGCCAAGGTCACAGGGTTGTGGTTGACAACAACTGGCCAGATGATGGTACCCTCAAGTGAGAGAGAGAATTCCAAAGAAGAATCAGTTGTAAGGAATGTGTTAAGTTCAAATTGGAACAGGTTGAGTTTGGAGTGCCCGGGGCAGTTATCTAGCAGAGAGTTAGATAAATGAGTCTGAAACTTAGGAGGTAAGCCTGGGCTTGAAATAGAAACTTGTGAGCACTCAACATTTAGATTTAGATTTGAGATGATGTCAATAGTTAAACTATATCTTCGTTTGAGAAGAGGTCAGAGAAAGAGAAGCCCACTTCAGACACAGGGAAGCAAAGGTCGAAGAGAACCTGAAGATTGTGGAGTAGCAAGAAGCCAGGAGTTTTGACTTTTAAGATTCCACACATAAGTGCGGTCATGTGGTATTTGTCTCTCTGTGTCTGGCTTATTTCACTTGGCTTAATGTCCTCTAGGTCCATTCATGTTGAAAATGACAGAATTTTTTGCTTTTTAAAGGCTAAATAGTACTCTGTCATGTACATAGATTCACACTTTTCATCCACTTATTAATTGATGGGCACTTCAGTTGTTTTGATATCCTGACTATTACGAGTAATGCTGCAGTAAACATGACAGAACGGACATAATTTCAACATACTAATTTCAATTCCTTTGGATACATACCCAGAAGTGGAATTGCTGGATCATATTACAGTTCTTTAGTTCTTTATTTTTTGAAACAGAGTGTCACTCTGTGCCCAGGCTGGAGTGCAGTGGTGCGATCTCGGCTCACTGCAACCTCTGCCTCCTGGGTTCAAGTGATTCTCCTGCCTCCGGAGTAGTTGGGATTACAGGTGCCCACCATCACACCCAGATAATTTTTATATTTTTAGTAGAGATGGGTTTTTGCTCTGTTGGCCAGGCTGGTCTCGAACTCCTGACCTCAGTTGATCTGCCTGCCATGGCTTCCCAAAGGGCTGGGATTACAGGCATGAGACACCGTGCCTGGCCCATATTGTAGTTCTATTTTCAGCTTTTTAAGGAAACCTCCATACTGTTTTCCAAAATGACTATATTAATTTATAATATCACCAATAGTGTACAAATATTCCCATTTCTCCACTTTCTCACAAACATTTTTTATCTTTCATCTTTTTTTACAATTGCTGATCAACGGGGGTAAGGTGATATCTCATTGTGGTTTTAATTTGCATTTTTCTGATGCTTCAAGATGTTGAGAATTTTTTCATAGATCTGCTGGCCATTTGTATGTCTTCTTTCAAGAAATGTCTATTCAGGTCCTTTGCCTATTTTATAATAGGGTTACTTGTTTTCCTATTGTTGAGTACTTTGAGTTTCTTGTATATTTTGAATATTAACTCCTTATTCTATAAATAGAAGGTGGTGGGAGGGTGTGAAGGGGGACAAGGGAGATGTTTGTCAAAGGGTATAAAGTTTCCATTAGACAGGAGGAATAGGTTCTGGTATTCTATTATATAGCATGGTGACTACTGTTAATACAATGTATTGTATATTTCGAAATAGCTAAAAGAATGGATTTTAAATGTTCTCCCCACAAAAAACATAAGTTTCAGTAATTAGTATGTTAATGAGCCTAATTCGATCATTCCACAATGTCTCCATGTATCAAAACATCACATGGCACCCCATAAATATATACAATTATTATTTGTCAACTAAAAATAAAATAAAATACTTTTAAACGAAGGTGTTAAAAAAAAAAAGAAGCCAAAGGGGTAGTGAGATTCAGGAGTTGTCAGATGCTCAAAGGGTCACTTGAAGATAAGAACTGGAGAATGTCCACGGACTGTAGTCATTAAGGATATCACTGGGGACCTTGGTGACAATAGTTCAAGCAGAGCAATGGTGCTAAAGTCAAAAGCCAGTGACATGAGGGTATAGAAAGAGAAGACAGTGGGTGTCAGTCACACTTAAGGGGAGTTTGGATGACAGATGACAGAAAGATGTTCAACAGCAGTCATGGGGATTTGGGTCTCGACTGGAAGGGCTTCATCCCTCATCTGTCACACTTGAGTGTATTTTATCTGACAGTCACTAAATAAACACATAAGAAATTAAAGCAGTGTTTTGCCCTCAAAAAGCATGTGCTCTGAAGCTATTTTCAAACTCCATTTCATGGAACCCTGGGTTCTAGAAACACCATTAGGAGAGGGGAGCAAAGGGAAGGCTGAGGCCTTGGGACTCTGACTGCTATCCCTTCTCTGCACTTATCTTTTCCATGGGTTTCCACAATTAAAATATTCTTCACAAACATGCATTCTGTTGCTAAGGAAACAAGTTTGTAAAGTGGTGTATTACAGGATACAGCATCCTACACCAGAGGTTGGCAAACTTTTCATCTGCAAAGGGCCAAATAGTAAATATTTTTGACTCTGCAGGCCATATGGTCTCTGTTAGAGCTACTCTTGCTGTTGTAAGGTGAAAACTGCTGTAGAGTATATTAACGGGTGTGGCTCTGTTCCAATAAAACTTTGCAAAAACAGGCAGCGGGCTGTAGTTTGTTGACCCCGGTTCTAGATGTTGATGAGGTGCAGCAGGGCTCTTTCAGCCTATTCTTTCTGAAGGTATTTCTATAAGACATAGCATACCATAAAAGAGTGACTATTCTGGCCAGTCTCAGTGTTGCTTAGTTCTCAGGATTCTCACCCTTAGCTCCCTGACTTTGGTTTCTCCCCAACTGGAAGGCGGACCATCTCCCATCCCCCAGTGGGGACTGCTAAAATATTAGTCTTTTTCTCAACCCTACCTTCCGTCTTCATCTTTTTACCCTCTGGTCTATTTTATTCTTTCTCTCAATTTAAAAGAAAGAAGTTTAAAAAAAATTCCTCAAACCAAGCAAAACCAATCTTTAAAAATGTTGGCTGAAGACAACTCCCTTCACAGAACAAAAAACTCATGGAATGGGTTCTTATTGATATTTCTTTAGGGAAGCATCAGCCTTGCGAATTCTAGCATTATGAGCTGAATGTCACAGCAGAAATCAGCAAACAGAAGAATAGGGCTCCAAGGGCCAGGCCTTGCCCAGGAGGGAAGCTGCCAACTCCCTGGAAAATGAACTGGAGGCATTAGGAAATCTAGGTCGTGATCTCAGATCTGAGGCTGGGTAATAGGATGAAGAAAGGTCAGGGGAAGGAGGCTTTTTCTATGCAGAAAGGAAACACCCTGTTTGCTTGCTTTGGAAAGCAGAGGAGGATAGGAGATGACAGAGGACGAAGGAGTCCAGGAATTGGCCATTTGGGAATCAGGCTGTCAGGCATGAGGACGTCCTGGCCTGGCTTGTGATGGCTCCACAGGCTAGGGGAAGGGGCCCTTGTCCCACAGTATATTCTTCACTGACCTGGGACAGATGGATATTCTTTTATTGGAATTTCTCTAGGAATGCTTCATAAAATGATAAAAGATCTGCTTAAAAACAAAAGCTGAGACTTGAGAGTGCTGGAAACTGTAACTGGCCCCTTCATGTGAAGTTGGTTGGGGAAAGTCAGCTTGAGCCCTGGCAGGAAGGAAATGAGTTCTGATAGAGGAAGGTGAGCAGAGGGCAAAGTCTTCAGGAGTATGTGGTTGAACAAGGCAGAGAGGAGACAAAAAGAGTTAATAGGCTAGAGGAGAAGGAAGGGTAGAGGAGGGAGTGCGGAAGGAGAGAATCGGGCACCAAGACATTTTTTTTTCAGGGCCAAAAGAAGTAGGAAAGAGGCCTTCAAGCTCACATTCAACTCTGAGACCCCCAGCCTTTGTGACTACCATGCCCAGTGACTCCTTCACTTTTAATATGTTAAGAATGATCTCTGGCATTATTACAATGGCAAATTCCCACCCACCTACAGAGATTCTCATTCAGGAAGGAGCCCCAGTGTTTTTCCATTTCCCATATGCAGCTGGTGATTCTGAAAACCACTGCCTTCCAAGCCACAGTGACTGTGTTCAGGGAACCAGCCTTTGCATTACAGCAGATGTCTTTTGATTTATTGAATGAAGGTATTTGGGTCTGGGGATTCTGAGTGTGAGTTTGCCATCATTACATCCAAGGGAATAAAAATACAGCTTCTCTATAAAAAACATCGCGACTTCTAACATGTAATGTTTTACAAAGTTATTTCTCATTTGTTCCTCATAACCCAATGAGGTAAGCAAGGCAGGAATTATAATCCCCATTCTACAGATGAGGACTGAGCCTCTCAGAGACATTTGCCCAAGATCATATGGCTAACAAATGATGGAACAAGGAATGGTCAATGAACCTTCCCATCCCTCATCCTTTATCCTTTCTTTCCATTCCCTGCTTCTCACCCCATTTACCAGAAGCTCATGATCGGCAGACAGAGGCCACAGGATGAGCAATTAGCTGACTTGGAGTTGCAATTGGAGCTGAGACTTTCAGACTTAACTAATATCGCATTTTAATGCAGTAGTAGCAGGTTAGACTCATCAAAGTTCTTGTTCAAAAATACAAATTTCCTGACACCAGCTTAAATGTGCTAAATCAGAACCTCTGAGGGCGGAGCCCAGAAGTTGTAATTTTATAAAAGCTCCCCAGGTGATTCTGATGTGCAGAGGTTTGAGAAGCGATGTAATAAACCAAGCAAAGCAACCACAGAGACCGCCTAGTTCAGAATTGACTCTCATCTATTCCTGGACTCATTACCTAGGGAATGGACTACTCAGTGTTTAGGTTCTGCCCTCACTCCCACCTCTGCCTCCAATTCTACATTTTCCCATTTTGGGGGTTCATTAGCAACATCTCTTAAGGGAAGAGAGAAACAACACAATTTAGATCAGTCTTTCAGTTTGCGAGTACCTCTGATGGTTTCTGTAAAGAAGACTGAACTTCCTTTCCCCACCCCCAAATCACAGGCAGTCTGCTAGAAACCTTAGAGGGTAAGAGTGTGGTTTTGAAGCCTATTTCACAAATGGCAATAGATGCTTCAAATACACCTGATGCAATGGCTCATTCTGTAAGGGTTCTGCATGGAAAAGATCAACTCGTTCTCAAAATAGAATCTAGAGATACAAAGGAATCAGCAATAGCCTCACGTATTTGTACACAATGCAGTTTAGCTTCTGGTATTTTTATTACCAATCAGAGTAGGCTTGTCACCATCAGCCATCTGCTTGAGTCACTGCCCGGCTGCAACGGCCGTGGCTTTAGAGAAGGAACACTGAAATCAAAGCCCCAGCTCATGGAAGAGTCGCAGAGCAGGGAGTCATCTGAGACCTGCAAATGACATCCTGCAGTATCCTGAAGGACCCAGTCACATTCTACGTCAAGAAAACTCACCTACATACTTGGATCCTTAAAGAGAACAGTGACTATGACTTCAGGTGGAAGCTATTATATTCATTCTCATGGAGGTGTTCAATATTTCAAAGTGATCTTTGCAGTCCCATTAAAATTACAGACTTCTTCCCCCCACCCCTGCTGCTTTCCACATTCTAATACAGGCTTCTGGGGAAAAAAAATGTGAGTGAGCTGGCATGGGATTTGTCTCCAGAGAGTCAAAGGAATCCTGACTCTGATTATTGCCCTTACATCCAAGGAATCAGCTTATTTTTTGTCTATTTTAAAAAAATCAATATACAAAATCCTTTCATGCAGACAGAAAATTTTCTGAATCTGAGATTATTGTTTGACTACCAAGTTAATAAGATGCTTTAAAATTTTTATTCCACATCTAAACCTGACACCGGAGCTTTAGGAAGCAGAAAATAGTCTCTTGTGTCAGAGGCTGCATCAGTGAAAAGCTATAGCCTAAAATCAAGGCTCTAAAAAAACAAGATTTAAAAAAATCAACTAGCATCAAGAAGAAAGATGTTTGGAACTAGGGGTCACCAAAAAAAAAAACCAGATTAGGGAAAAATTATTTTGTGTTCTGGAAACAATAATGAGTAGGCCCCAGAAAGGGGGGAAAAAAAGTATGAGTTAAATTCTGATAGCTAAAGAAAAGAACAAATGGCTGGTGTTGATGAGAGCGTAGTCAAACTCTTACAAATACAGCCTGCCATGGAGAAGAGCAATGATGATCTCAGAGGGTCTTCATTCATCGTGTAAATGTTTCTTGGTATTTATGCTGGTTAAACCAAGGACAAAATAGGTGGGGGAATATAACAGCTATTTCTCTAGAAAACTCTCCTAGATTTGTGGGAGGAGGTCAAGGAACAGACAGAGGGTAGATCCACTTCAGGAAAACAGCCAGCCTTGTACTAGAAAACACACCATTGACAGAATCTGTCCTCAAGCCAAACTTGGAGCCAGGCAAAGAACTTGAACTTGAAGATGGCTGGGCTTGGACCAACAACTGTAGCGGCTGTTTCTTTGCTTCTCCAGGCCATCACAGCTAGAGGTGATCAGAACACATCACACTTGTGTGGTCGTATCCCTGAAACATTGTACCGCCAGTTTTCTATTTGTTTTCCTTTAGGGGAAAAAAAAATAAAGTCTATTTCAAGTCAATAGCCAGATTTAATCTATTATTATTATTTCTTTGTGGTAGTCATCAAGAAGCAAAAGATTAGAGGTGCAAAATATCAATTGCGCAATTTTAACTGTTTTCAAAGGAAGACAAAATAAATGTCAGGTCCAACAAGGTCATGTGGCCTTCAGTAAATAATTATCTCCACGAGCCTCTTTTGATGTATTGAAACTAAAGTAGATTGTAATGCCTTTCATTTACAGAGGAGAATTTATGCCTCTGCAACATTATATAGTTTAGAGTCCAAAGCAAGCCCCCCAGGCCTTAGTCACCCTTTCTGGGTATTCATCTAAAAATAGGAATGGTCTTTCCAGCTACCCTTTGTAGAATACCAAAAATGGTATGATAGAGGTGACTTCTAGGTCCATTTCATAGACCCTCTGACACTATTTCTTTTCTCCTTCAAACGTTCATGTTTTGGGAGAAGGAAGAATCTCACATTAAAGTTTAGAACATTGGGCTATGTTTCCCAACTTGTATCTTAATCAAGACTCTTTGGTTCTGTGTAAACAGAAACTCACTCAGACCAAAATAAAAAAGAAGGAATTTATTACAGGAGTAAAGAAACGAGAGCTGGGTGTGGTGGCTCATGCCTGTAATCCCAGCACTTTGGGAGGCAGAGGTGGGTGGACCACCTGAGGTTGGGAGTTCAAGACCTGCCTGACCAACAAGGAGAAACCCCGTCTTTACTAAAAATACAAAATTAGCCAGGGGTGGTGGCGCCTGCCTGTAATCCCAGCTACTCGGGAGGCTGAGGCAGGAGAATGGCTTGAACCCGGGAGGCAGAGGTTGCAGTGAGCCAAGATCATGCCATTGCACTCCAGCCTGGGCAACAGGAGTGAAACTCCATCTCGAAAAACAAAATAAATAAATGAAAAGAAAAGAAAAAAGAAATGAAACCCCAGGCAAGAACACATGGGCTCAGTGGAACCAGCAATGGCTTTTCAGTGGAAAGCCACTGAAAACCAATGTTACTATTTGTAGCATGCAATTAGGTTGGTGCAAAAGTAATTATGGTTTTTGCCATTGACAGTAACGGCAAAACTTCAATTACTTTTGCACCAGCCTAATAATTCTCTTGTGTCTGCACCTATTTGCAATAGATTCATCCTTTGACTAGATTTCATCATTCACTATGCCAAAGATGCTGTTCTATAGTCCTCAACCTCTGGAGACTAACTAGTGCCTCTGAGTATTCTAAATTCCTTGTGGAGAAAATATAATGACTGAGGTGAGGATCAGTGTCCACTCTGTTCCAATGACTAGGACAAAGAAATAGAGTTGTGTCGTACAACCATGGCTGCCAGAACCCACCAATGTAATGTGTGGCAGAACTCGAGAAGGGGGCTATGGGGTAGGTAGACACCTCCACATGCACCTACTACAATCTATTACTAATTTCTCTCCTCCAAAAGGAAATATTGAGACCTGTTCATGTGCAGTAAATTCTAAGAAGTTCTGATCTCTAGTCAAGAAGTTGACAATGGAAAGAGGGGCCAACGCACACAAGAAAATACAAGATTCAGGCAGTGTGAAAAGTGCTATAGAGAAGGGTCTTTCAAAATGCACTCTGGGCATTTTGCACTGAGTAATTCTTTGCTGTGGGCTTGGGGTGGGGGTGAGGGCATTGCCCTACATATTGTAGAATGTTCAGAGTATCCTTGGCCTCTGCTCATTAAATGCCAATAGCACACTATCTTTCATGTCAGTTATTACAATCAACTATATCCCCATACATTGCCAAATGTCCCCTTGGGAGGGGGCAAAATTGCCCCTTGGTGGGAACGACTACATGGAGCAATACGAATCACGGAAGAAGGCACTAAAATCAGACCTAGAGATCCAGAAAAGGTATCTAGAGATCCAGAAAAGGTATCTAGAGAAGAGGTGCTGAAATGCAATATTGAAGTTTTGAGAGACAAATAGGAATTAGCTACCAGGAAAAGGTTTGCTGGGTTGGTAAATGACAATGGAAACTCCTGTTTTCTAATTCATAGTTGAACATTTTGCTCACTGCACCAGTGTTTTCAGAAGTGTGTTACTCAGGACACTAGTCCTTCAAAGTCCTCCTAAACATTCGGTGAATAGAGTTCTCTGATCAATCATTTAGATCCTTCTCTTGGAGATTCCAGTGCATTTTATTTTAGACAATACATTTTAGTACAGTAAAAGGTATTGTCTAAAACAAAATGCAATGGAATAGGCTTTGAGAAGTCCTGAGACAAGGCACTCTTTTTGCGGCACTCTTTGAAAAAGAATGTAGGCTCTGGAAAGAGATTCCCTTGATCCGTGTTATGATTTTACCACTGACCAGTGGTATTGTCATGGGATCCTTGGGGTGATGCTTTTCCGGTTGGAAACCTCTGTGGCCAGTGAGACCTTTGCCTGAGTTTTTCTTGTGCCCACTGAGCTTATTCTGCCCACTCAGCCTGACAGGCTGTGCTTGGCTTGCACCACTGGCCTGGATCCTATGCCTGCCAAGGGTAAAAGGAATAGTGAGGCATGTGTGAGCCAGCAAGCATGGGGTCTGGCCACTGCACACAGCCAGGCATACTGACTGAAGTGGGGCAGGCAGCTCTAGGTGCTGGTGAGGGCACCAGCTCCCTGATAGGCTGTGGCTAAACCAGGTGTTCAGCAAGCAGCTTCCACCACTGGCACCGGGTAATGCGGTGACACCCAGAAACTTGGAGACACCAGGAACTGCAGAGATCCAAAGAGGATGTCACAGCCTTGGCTTGAAGAGCTCCCAGGTCTAGGCTTCCTGAATGGCCACAGATCTTCCCTCCTTCTTCTTCTCTCCTTCTTGCCACCTGCAACCTAGTGAGCAAGGGGCATGTTTCAGCCCTGTTTGTGATACACCTCTTTTCGCCCTGCCATTCTTTGGGTCCCGAGTTCTTGTCCTACATCCAGGAAGAATGAAGTACGAAGAAAAGTGGAGGGTGACAAGGCGAAAAGGAGCTTACTGAGCAAAGAACAGCTCAGAGGAGATTTGCAGTGGGTAGCTCCGCTCCACAGGCAGGGTGTGTCCTGATGAGTACTTAGCTCTCAGCAGAAAGAAGACCCTGGAGTGGGTAGCTCCTTTCCACAGGCAGGTCACCCTATTGAGCATTCAGCTGTCAGCAGAGAGGAGACCCGGGAGTAGGTAGCTGTTTTTCACAGCTGGTCATCCTGTCATCTCCCTGAGTCTGGGTTTTTATGAGCTTCAGAGGGAAGGAAGTGTGTGCTGATTGGTCCATGGGCAGCCATGGGCGGGCCTGAAAAAAAGCACCATAAGTTCCCACTCTGGTCCACAGGACTGGCAGCCTGGCCCCAGGCTTTAGGCCTTCTTGGGCTTGAAGGTGGGGCTTCACTGGGGACTCACCCCTTTCTGCCCTGGAGCCTGTCTGCCTCCTGTGGCTGTTCATGGCACTCAGGCAGTTCGTGCTAAGGAGTACCTGCAGGCCAGTGCCAAGCTGCTGTCAGCACGCTCCCCCCTACCAGCCTCCCTCCCATGCTCACTGGCACCCAAAGTCTAGAGTCCGTGTTGCCCCAAGTGTGCGTACACCCAGTGCAACAGTGTTCAAACTTGACCTCAGCTTTGCTCCAAGATTGGAGCAGATGCCAGGAGTTGGGAGAGACCAGGCAGCAGGAGCAGGCACTTCCAAGCCTGCAGGGACCAAGGGATGGGGTGTGCCTTTCTGGGCCAGTGAAAGTCCAGAAATGCCTGGGTCTGCAGCCACAGCATGGGCAGCTGGAGCTGCACCTGGAAGGATGAGGCTCCTGCCTGCTCCTGGCCCCCAAGAGCACAAAGATGCCTGGGTCTGGAGTCATGGCTGGGCAGCCATAGTTGCACTCAGGGAGCCTGAGGCTCCCATCCTGCCAACTCGGAATTGGGTGGGACTTCTGCCTGTTCCCAGCTCCTGACGGCTTTGCAGAGCTGCACCTCCTCAACTGTAGGTGGTGTCATGGCAACCACCACTCCACATGAGCCACTGCTGCCGTCCGTATTTCATTGAAAAAGTTTTTAGCATAAAGGGCTGTTGAATTTTGTCGAAGGCCTTCTCTGCATCAATTGAGATAATCATGTGGTTTTTGTTTTTGGTTCTGTTTATGTGGTGAATTACATTTATAGACTTGCGTATATTGAACCAGCCTTGCATCCCCGGGATGAATCCTACTTGATCATGGTGGATAAGCTTTTTGATGTGTTGTTGTAATCGGCTTGCCAGTATTTTATTGAAGATTTTTGCATCTATGTTCATCATGGATATTGGCCTGTAGTTTTCTTTTCTTGTTGAGTCTCTGCCGGGTTTTGGTATTAGGATGATGTTGGTCTCATAAAATGATTTGGGAAGGATTCCCTCTTTTTGGATTATTTGGAATAGTTTCAGTAGGAATGGTACCAGTTCCTCTTTGTAGGTCTGGTAGAATTTGGCTGTGAAACCATCTGGGCCTGGGCTTTTTTTGAGTGGTAGGCTCTTAATTGCTGCCTCGACTTCAGACCTTGTTATTGGTCTATTCAGGGTTTCGACTTCTTCCTGGTTTAGGCATGGGAGGAGGCTACTGTCCAGGAATTTATCCATTTCTTCCAGGTTTTCTAATTTATGTGCATAGAGTTGTTTGTAATAATCTCTGATGATGGTTTGAATTTCTGTGGCATCTAAACTAGGTATCAATGGAACGTATCTCAAAATAATAAAAGCTATTTATGACAAACCGACAGTCAATATCATACTGAATGGGCAAAAACTGGAAGCATTCCCTTTGAAATCTGGCACTAGACAAGGATGCCCTCTCTCACCACTCCTATTCAATATAGTACTGGAAGTTCTAGCCAGAGCAATCAGGCAAGAAAAAGAAATAAAGGGTATTCGATTAGAAAAGGAGGAAGTCAAATTGTCTCTATTTGCAGACGACATGATTGTATATCTAGAAGACCCTATCACCTCAGCCCAAAATCTCCTGAAACTGATAAGCAACTTCAGCAAAGTCTCAGGATACAAAATCAATGTGCAAAAATCACAAGCATTCCTATACACCAATAACAGACTTAAAGAGAGCCAAATCAAGAACGAACTGCCATTCACAATTGCTACAAAGAGAATAAAATACCTAGGAATACAACTAACAAGGAACATAAAGGACCTCTTCAAGGAGAACTACAAATCACTGCTCAACGAAATAAGAGAGGATACAAACAGATGGAGAAACATTCCATGTTCATGGTTAGGAAGAATTAATATCATGAAAATGGCCATACTGCCCAAAGTAATTTACAGATTCAACGCTATCCCCATCAAGCTACCAATGACCTTCCTCACAGAACTGGAAAAAACCACCTTAAACTTCATATGGAACCAAAAGAGAGCCCACATAGCCAAGTCAATTCTAAGCAAAAAGAACAAGGCGGGAGGCATCACGCTACCGGACATCAAACTCTACTACAAGGCTACAGTAATCAAAACAGCATGGTACTGGTACCAAAACAGAGATATAGACCAATGGAACAGAACAGAGGCATCGGAGGTGACACAACATATCTACAACCACCTGATCTTTGACAAACCTGAAAAAAACAAGCAATGGGGAAAGGATTCCCTGTTCAATAAGTGGTGTTGGGAAAACTGGCTAGCCATATGCAGAAAGCAGAAACTGGACCCCTTCCTGACACCTTACACTAAAATTGACTCCAGATGGATTAAAGACTTAAACATAAGACATAACACCATAAAAACACTAGAAGGAAACCTAGGCAAAACCATTCAGGACATAGGCGTAGGCAAGGACTTTATGACCAAAATACCAAAAGCATTGGCAACAAAAGCCAAAATAGACAAATGGGACCTAATCAAACTCCACAGCTTTTGCACGGCAAAAGAAACAGTCAATAGAGTGAATCGGCAACCAACAGAATGGGAAAAAAATTTTGCAGCCTACCCGTCTGACAAAGGGCTGATATCCAGAATTTACAATGAACTAAAAAAGATTTACAAGAAAAAAACAAACAAGTCCATTCAAAAATGGGCGAAGGATATGAACAGATACTTTACAAAAGAAGACATACATGAGGTCAACAAACATGCTCATCATCACTGGTCATTAGAGAAATGCAAATCAAAACTACATTGAGATACCATCTCACGCCAGTTAGAATGGCGATCATTAAAAAATCTGGAGAAAACAGATGCTGGAGAGGATGTGGAGAAATAGAAACACTTTTACACTGTTGGTGGGAGTGTAAATTAGTTCAACCACTGTGGAAAACAGTGCGGCAATTCCTCAAGGACCTAGAAATAGAAATTCCATTTGACCCAACAATCCCATTACTGGGCATATATCCAAAGGATTATAAATCATTCTACTATAAGGACACATGCACACGAATGTTCATTGCAGCACAGTTTACAATAGCAAAGACCTGGAACCAGCCCAAATGCCCATCGATGATAGACTGGACAGGAAAAATGTGGCACATATACACCATGGAATATTATGCAGCCATTAAAAACGAGGAGTTCACATCCTTCATAGGGACATGGATGAACCTGGAAAACATCATTCTCAGCAAACTGACACAAGAACACAAAATCAAACACCACATGTTCTCACTCATAGGTGGGTGTTGAACAAGGAGAACACATGGACACAGGGAGGGGAGCACTATACACGGGGGTCTGTTGGGGGGAGGGGGGATAGCGGGGGGGGGTGGGGAGTTGGGGAGGGATAGCATGGGGAGAAATGCCAGATAGAGGTGAAGGGGAGGGAGGCAGCAAATCATACTGCCACGTATGCACCTATGCAACAACCTTGCATGTTTTTCACATGTACCCCAAAACCTAAAATGCAATAAAAAATAAAATAAAATAAAATAAAAAGTTACTTAACCTGTCAAAATCTTGGGTGGCTTATCTACATAAACAAGATCATCATAACAGGACCTACGTTATCTGCTTGCTGAAAGGATTAAGTTAGATAATACATCTAAGGCATCTAGCACACCTCTTGTCTTATAAGATGCTCAAGTGCTATATGTTTTAAACATAACATTTCCTCAAAAGAATTTAACTACAGAATTAAGAGTTCATTCTGAGAAGCATTTTAGAAAGCTTTGTAGAGCACTCTGAGCCACTCACTTACTAGGGTCTAACTTTACTTATTTGTAACACACAGAACACATATGATTCCTTGGGTGGCTCTAAGAATGGGATTGGATAGAAGGGAAAATAGCTCAGGGAAAAGAACATTACATGACGTTTGTGGCAGACACTGTGAGAAGCCCACCCAACAGCCATTTTCAACTTCCTCCCTACTAGCAGAATCTTAATTTTGTTCAAGGAAGTACTTTTTACCGCTTGAAGAACTAGATCACGGTTGTTTTAAGCCAAACTTGGCAGTCTTTCACTTTTACTAATCAGCTTTGTCTCCAGCTTTACTTGTAAAGCTGTGAGACCCAGTTCGGTCTAGTTGTGTACAGTTGACCTTTGAACAGCACAAGTTTGAACTGTGCTTGTCCATTTATACACGGATTTTCTTCTGCTCTGCCCCCAGAGACAGCAAACCAAGCTTCTTCTTTCTACTCCTGCTTGGCATATTCAATATGACAATGATGAGGATGAAGAACTAAATAATGATCCATTTCCACTTAATGAATAGTAAATATATTTTCTCTTATGATTTTTTAATGACATTTTATTTTTCTCTAGCTTATTTTATTGTAAGAATATGGCATATAATACTTGTAACATATGAAATATGTGTTAAGCAACTATGTTATCAGTAAGACTTCTGGGGAACAGTAGGTTATTTGCAGTTAAGTTTTGAGGGAGTTGAAGGTTATACACAAATTTTCAACTGCATGTGGATTAGTGCCTCTCACTCCCATGTTGTTCAAGAGTCAACTATATATACAAAAGTCTGCCGAGAGTCTTTGGGGGCAATAATGTATTGTTTTTTTAATGAAAGATACGAGTGAATGAAGAGTTTGTTGGTGCTATCTCTTCTTTTTTCCTGCCTTGAACACAAATGTGATGTCTAGGGCTGTAGACATCACATTTTATGTAACAAGTCAATGAACATGAGCACAGCACCAACAGTTAAGGATGATTAAATAAGCAGAAATTTGTTAAATCTTTAGTGACATTGTTGAGCTAAGAACTAGCCCACGAACTGCCTACCTGCAGGCTCCTTGCTCGGTGAGATAATAAATGACTTTATTGTCTCAGCCACTGTTCATCCGGTATTCTATTATTTATGGACAAAAGCATCCTAACTGAAACAATACAAATATGAGAGCTAATTATTATAACTTTTCTCTAGGAATTCCTTTTAAAGTTGTGAGTCTCTACAAATTGTGGCTTGACAATTGTAAATTACTGATAAGAGTGCTTGAGGCATCCTAGGAATTCTCAGCATGTATGCATATGAGGAAAGAAATACTGTTTCTTCCACAAAAGTCTGAATAACCAACAAAAATTAATTTCCTTCATATTCTTTTTCTCCACATCATCTATGTTCTTTCTCTATAATTTTCTGAGGCCAAAGGCCATTGTGCAAAATGATATGTATGTTCTAATTGTTGTTTTCTCTGAATTTTTCAGGAAAATTTTTATTTCTATCAGCTCCTCTCCATGCAGCTGACTTCTCAAGCTGCATGCACACTGGCATGAGATGTATACTTACAGAAGAGGCCTGCTTCCTCAGGAACTGTGTTTGTGAATCAGAAATGGAGGCAGAACTGCATTGAAAATAGAAATTTTTCTTGTTTTGGCTGTAAGATTAGATTTCCTGAATTTTATATTATTAGATTCAGTTTGCTAGTATTTAGTTGAGAATTTTATACCCCTATTCATGAGAGATATTCATCTCTTGTTTTCTTGTGATGTCTTTGTATGGCTTTGATATTAGGGTAATACTGACTGTTTTCTTTAAAATCATTAAATAAATACTTGAATTTCTAGAAAATATTTAAATTTTTTGAAGATTTCTAAAGAAACTGTATTAATTACTCTTTAAATGTTTGGTAGAATTCAGTAGTAAAGCCACCTGGACCTGGGCTTAACTTTGTGGGTAGGTTTTATTGTTTTTATTATTAATTCGATCTTTTTACTTATTATTATAAGTCGAGTCAGATTGTCTAATTCTTGAGTAAGTTTCAGTCATTTCAGTCTTTCCAGAAATTTATCTATTTAATTTAAGTTATCTAACTTATTGGCATACAATGATTTATAATATTTCTTTAAAGTCCTTTTTATTTCTCTAAGGTCAGTATTGATATCCTCTCATTTCTAATTCTAGTACCTGAGTCTTCTTTTTTTCTTGGTCAACCTAGCTAAATGTTTGTCAATTTGGTTGACATTTCAAAACAATTAGATTGGCATCATTACCCTTTCTCTATTGGTTTTCTATGCTCCATTTTATTAATGTCCACTCTAATTTTGAGTATTATCTTTCTTCTCTTTTCTGTAGGTTTAATTTGTACTTCTTAGTGTCTTAAAGTAAAAGGATAGGTTATTGATTTAAGATTTTTCTTCTCTCTTAACATAGGCATTTACAACTATGAATTCCCCTCTGAACATTGCTCTAGCTGCATCCCATAACTTTTAATATGTTTTGTCTTAATTTCATTCATCTTGAAGTATTTTCTGATTTTCCTTTCGCTTCTTTTTTAATCCACTGGTTATACAGGAGTGTATTTTTTAAATTTCCACCTATCTGTGAGTTTCCCAATTTTTTTCCATTATTAATTTCTAATTTCACATGGCATGTGATCTATCTTTGAGTACATTCTTTATATACTTGAGAATAATGTATATTCTGTTGTTTGGGGTAGAATATTCTGCAGATGTCTATTAAGTCTAGTTGGTTTGTAATATTGTTAGGAGACTCCTATTTGCTGTTGATTTTCTGACTAGTTGTTCTATCCATTATTAAAATGAGATATTAAAGTTTTCAACTATTATTATTGGATTATCTGTTTCTCTCTTTTTTGTCAGTTTTTGCTTTATGTATTTGGTGCTGTATTATTAGGTGCATATATACTTATGACTTACATATTTGCCTGAAGGAGTGACCCATTTATCATTATAAAATATTTCTCTTTTTCTTCAGTAACATTTCTCATTTTAGAGTCTATGTTGTCTGATACTGGTATAGCTACTTCAGCTTTCTTGTGGTTGCTGTTTGCATAGTACATTTTTTCCATTCTTTTTCTTTCTTTTTTTTAAAATTTATTTTTATTGTATTTTTTAAATTGTACTTTAGGTTCTGGGTACATGTACAGATCATGCAGGATTGTTGCATAGGTACACACATAGCAATGTGGTTTGCTGCCTCCATCTCCTCATCACCTACATCTGGCATTTCTCCCCATGTTATCCCTCCCTGACCTCCCCACCTCACCACTGTCCCTCCCTTGGCCCTCCAACAGAACCCAGTGTGTGATGCTTCCCTCCCTATGTCCATGTGTTCTCATTGTTCAATACCTGCCTATGAGTGAGAACATGTGGTGTTTGATTTTCTGTTCTTGTGTCAGTTTGCTGGGAATTATGGTGTACAGATTCATCCATGTCCCTGCAAAGGAAGCAAACTCATCATTTTTTATGGCTGCATAGTATTCCATGGTGTATATGTGCCACATTTTCCTTGTCCAGTCTATCATCCATGGACATTTGGGTTGGTTCCAGGTCTTTGCTATTGTAAACAGTGCTACTATGAACATATGTGTGCATGTGTCTTTATAACAGAATGATTTATAATCCTTTGGGTATATACCCAGTAATGGGATTGCTGGGTCAAATGGAATTTCTGTTTCTAGGTCCTTGAGAAATCGCCACACTGTCTTCCACAATGATTGAACTAGTTTACACTCCCACCAACAGTGTAAAAGTGTTCCTATTTCTCCACATCCTCTCCAGCATCTGTTCTCTCCAGATTTTTTAATAATTGCCATTCTAACTGGCGTGAGATGATATCTCAATGTGGTTTTGATTTGCATTTCTCTAATAATCAGTGATGATGAGCATTTTTTCATATGTTTTTTGGTCTCATATATGTCTTCTTTTGAAAAGGCATAGGCAAGGACTTCACGACTAAAACACCAAAAGCATGGGCAAAAAAAAGTCAAAATAGACAAATGGGACCTAATTAAACTCCAGAGCTTCTGTACAGCAAAAGAAACAATCATTAGAGTGAACCAGCAGCCAACAGAATGGGAAAAAAAGTTTGCAATCTACCCATCTGACAAAGGGCTAATATCCAGAATCTACAAAGAACTAAAACAGATTTACGAGAAAAAAACAAACAAACTCATCCAAAAGTGGGCAAAAGATATGAACAGACACTTTCCGTTCTCTTTCTTTTGATTTTTTTGTATCTTTGAATCTATAATGTGCCTCCTATAGATAGCCCATATTTGGATCTTGTTTTTTATTCAGTCTAACAATCTTTGCCTTTTGAAAGATTGTTTAATAAATTTACAATCTTATTGATATAGTTGATATAATTGGATTTATGTCTGGCATTTTACTTTTTATTTTCTACGTGTCTTGTGTGTGTGTGTGTTTGTCTTCCTAGTCTTCCTTCACTACTTCCTTTGCATTGAGTGAATAATTCTAATTAAGCATTTAAATTCCTTTAATTATTTTTTTACTATTTTTTTGAGTTTTTTCCAAAGTGAATACCCTAGGATGTACCATATACATTTTAACTTATAGCAATCAGATTCAGAATTATGCTAGTTTAGTTACAGTGACACATAGCAATGTTTTTGTACATATGTAGCTTGATTTCCCTTTTTGTGATGTTATTTTTATTTATATTGCATCTTAATGTTAGAAATCCCACACTACCTTGTTATAATTACTGTTTTACCATCTGTAGTCATTTCTTTTGCCCAATACAGCTGTATTGCCACTCATCTCCTTTGTACTGTATTGACAAATATATTACAAATATATCACATTTCTGTATGTTATAGACCCAATAATATCTTATATACATATTATTTGTACATTGCATCAGTTAAGAGATGAAAAGAGAAAATATGCATTTATACTGTTTTTTTATGATTACATAACCTTTATCAGTTCTCATGTGTGTGTGTGTGTGTGTGTGTGTGTGTGTGTGTGTGGTGTATTTGAATTAACACATGGAGTCACTTGCTTTCAGCCTGAATAACTTCCTTTGGTGGAGAGAGCTTCCTTTTGCATAAGGTGGGTCTGCTAGCAACACATTTCTCTCTGTATTTGTTTATATGGGAATGTCTTTCTTCTGCCTTCATTACTGAAAGTTGGTTTTGTTAAATGTAGAATTTTGGTTGACAGTTCTTTCCTTTGAGCACTTTGAATATGTTATCCCCTTGCCTTCTGGTCTCCATTGTTTCTGCTAAGATGTTAGCTTTTAATTTTATTGTGATACCCTTGTAAGAAAGGAGTTGCTTTTCTCTTGCTACTTTTGAGATTATTTCCTTGTCTTTGACTTTCTGCATTTTCACCATGATTTATCTGTTTGTGGATCTCTTTGTATATATCTTATTTGGAGTTCTTTGAGCTTCCCTGATGTGTAGGTTAGCGTTTTTCAATAAAATGGAGGCATTTTCAGTCAGTATTTCTTCAAATAATTTTTCACACCTACCTCCACTGATTTTGAGAGCACCCATAGATCTCAATTTCTTCACACTCTGTGGGAAGAAAAGTTGATTTTTTGGGGAAGACAGAAGCAGCTATCTGTAGTGTGGCTTGTTTCTGCTCCAGGCAGTTTCTGAACCAGAGCTCTGGAGCTGCGAGTGGAGAAACTTTAGGAGCTGAGCATTCAGTGAAGGGGGTTCAGTAAACTAAAGTCTTCTTACTTGCTTCTTCTGGCATGGAATCTCCAACTTACAACCCAAGGCAAGAGCAATCAGGGCTCTAGTATTCTCAGCACATTGTGTCCAAGCTAGACCCTCATTCCATGAGTGGGAAATGGGTAGAACAAGGGAGCTTCCCAACTCCTTGACCACACTACCTTGGGACTTAGCCTTAGTGATAGGTAACTGAGGACAAGATGAGAAATGCTGATGTCTTGTTTCACCTGGATAAAGCCCCAGACAGGGAGCTGGGGGTAGAGGGTGCCTTGTGTATTGACTGCACCAGTCTGGAGTAGAATTGCCACCTCACTGAGTTGGGAGAGAGGATAAAGGAAGTAGTCTTGGTTCAAATATCAATACTGGGTTCACTTTTCTTATTGAATTTTCATAGATTGTCTTGAACAGATGTTTCTTCATTTGTTACATGTCCTTAGGGCCATTTTCAGAGGCTTTAAATGTTTGCTTTAAACAATTTTCACCAGTTTCACTAGGGAGTAGGCCCACAAAGCTTTTTAAACTGTCATTCAGAAATCAATTTTATGGTCTGCATTTAAGATCTTTAATCTGATAGCTTTATATCTGTGACTTGTGGTATTCCTGGTCATTAGAGAAGACTTACACCGATTTTCAAAGAATGACTGACACTATTTCATTTGAAAATTGGTGTTTATTAATATAAGCTAGAAGTCTGAATATGCCTTTCATGGTTAGTGAGATTTCTGGTTCTACCAGCAGTTCATTCATTCATTCATTCAACAAAGTTATGTCAAATGTCCAGAAATCCCTAGCACTGTTCTAGGTGCTGATGATACTGAGTTAAACACATACACACACACCCATACACACACACACACATGCACGCACTTTTTTTTCTTGGAACTTGAAATCTAGTGGGTGAAGACAAGTAATAAATAAATAAAGAGAAGGCCAGGCATAGTGACTCACACCTGTAATCCCAGCACTTTGAGAGGCCAAGGTGGGTGGATCACCTGAGGTTGGTAGCTCGAGACCAGCCTGGCCAACATGGTAAAACCCCATCTCTGCTAAAAAAATACAAAAATCAGCTGGGTGTGGTGGCATGTGTCTATAATCCCAGCTACTCGGAAAGCTGAGCCAGAAGAATCGCTTGAACCCGGGAGGCAGAGGTTTCAGTGAGCCAAGATCGCACCACTGCACTCCAGCCTGGGTGACAGTGAGACTCTGTATAAAAAAAAAAGCAAAGAAATACATAAACAAGGTGATCAGAGATGATGATAAATCCTATGAAGGAAGCAGGATCACCTAATAAATGTGAGGCTCTCTAAGGTGGTGCCCTAGGAGCTGAGACTGGAAAGACTAGGAATCAGTCCTGCAAAGAACCAGAAAAGAGCATTCCAGGGAGAGGAACTAGTGAATGCAAAGGACTTGAGTCAGGAGAAAGTCTCGTATGCTGAAGGAACAGAAACAAGACCAATATGGTTGAAGAATAAAGGGGAGAGTGAAAGAAAAAAGGCTGAGAAAGCAGATGGGAGCCAGATCAGTCATGATACGGAGTTTGAGTTGTATTCTAAGAGCAATGGGAAACCATTGGAAGGTTTTAAGCAGAAACATGGGGACAGTGACATGAGAGATACTGTGGGAAGCAGAATTCAGATGTTTAAAATTCAAATTTTCAACACTGACCTCTACCCTCAGTTAAGATCCACATAAATTTTTATAGGTTCTTGACCCTGTTTTCTAAGCATCCTTCTCCTTAATGTAAGTTGATCTGACTATTTCTCTAGTCCACCATCAGAGCCAGATGTACATTTGACTTCTTCCTTTTGAATCTCCCACCTTAACTCTATCTTAGGTTCCTCTCTGCTCCCAGGAAAAGAATGCCAGGTGTACCTCCATTTTTGTAAAGGATGCCCTCTTGAATTTTCCCTATGCAACTCAATTTTCTTTCCCTACTACCTTGTACACCTGTAGCTATTCCTGCCTGGAAAGCAGCTACCAAATCTACAATTACAGAATGGCTCTCTGGCTCTCTTCCAAACAAGAGATGTTTTATCCTGATTTCCCAATGATTACTGTAGGTTAGAAGTTCCCTAACACTCTGGTTGAGTTTCTCTGACTCTGCCAAGCCCCAAAGTCAAGTAGTAAATTCTGTGAAAACAAACACTTAAGTGATCCCTGTGGAGCTCTGGTTTTGAATTGCGTTCCTGCTGCAAGAAAACACATCTGTTTTATAGCTTCAGATTTTCCTTTCTATGGCCTTCTTAAAGAAAGGCATGCCCTGAGCCAGCATTTTCTCCCTGCTCGATCCCATGATAATAGTTCCCAGTAACGGAGGCTGCAGCGTCATGGTTCAGAGTGTGATCTTGATTTCTTGGGTTCATGTCCTGGCTCAGTCACTTCACAGTGGATATGGACAAGATGACTTCTCAAAGGTTTCTATCCTCTGTCTGGAAACTGTGGATAAAATGATACCAGCCTCAAAGGGCTATTGTCAGCAGTGAATGATACAATGCCTAGCACATAGTAACCACTCCGTAAGTGTTGATATTACCCTTACATAGGACAAAGTGACTAGACCAGTTTATTGACATAAAAAGATGCATAAACAGAAAGAGAGACAGAGAGAGAAAGAAAAAGCACAAATCACCACATTCTACCCCAGTGTAATGCCATGGCTTTGTCTGGGAACTAGGACAACAGAGTTTGAGGACAGATGCCAAGGCTGGTAAGAAATGAAATTTAGGGAGACTTGTGGAAGCTCTGAGATGCATCTTTTACCTCAAGCTGCAGGCAGACTACAAAACTGGGAAGTGCAGCTCCTTCACGCTCTCTAGAAACCTCACCCTCAATGTCCTTACCACCCAAAGGGACAGGCTGCACAGGTAAGTGAGCAGTCCAGACATAGGCTGAGATGTACTTATCACACTGTCCAAAGAATATTCTCTATTGTTGGATTTGGCAGTGAAATTTGGAAGTTATAATGGAGAAATAGCACAAGGTGGCAGATAAAGCAGTAGACTCATCATGGGCATCTGAGTCCCAGTCCTGTCTCAGGCAGTAGCTGGTGGGAAGATTCTTCAGAGCTCGCTTTCCCCTGCTTGATTAGTTTTCTCGTGTGTATAATGGGGAGGTAGGATAGATGATTTTGAAGGGCACCTCTTCAGTTGCAATATTCTACAATGGCAAAGAACATAGTCGTACCTATTTCTAAAATTCTCTGGAAGAGGGTTATATAGTTTGGATATTTGTGCCCTCCAAATCTCATGTTGAAATCTGATCCCTAATGTTGGATATGGCGCCTGGTGGAAGGTGTTTGGATCATGGGGTCAAATCCCTCATGACTGGCTTGGTGCCATTCTCATCGGACTGAATAAGTTATCACTCTTAATTACCATGAGAACTGGTTGTTGAAATGAGCCAGACACTCCTCCCCTCTCTCTCTTCTCCTCTCTCTCCATGTGATGTCTGCTCCCCTTCACCTTCTACCATTAGTGGAAGCAGTCTGAAGTCTTTACCAGAAGCAGATGCCTGCACCATGCTTCTTGTACAGCCTGCAGAACCATAAGCCGAGGAAACCTCATTTCTTCATAAATTACCCAGTCTCCGGTACTCCTTTATAGCAACACAAATGGGCCAAGAAAGACAAAGAGGAGGAGGGGGTTGGGCTACCTAAAATAGGGAATTACTTAGTAAAAGTCTTGCATAATCTTGAAATTAACTCCTCATTATTTGTGTTCACCCTAGAAACACGATGACTAAAATCCTAACAAAAATTCGAGTGGCCAGAATGAAAGACAATCAGTACCAAATGTTGGGAAGAATGTAGAGAGACTGGCACCCTCATGCACTGCTGGTGGGAGTGTAAATGGTACAACTAGTTTGGAAAACTGTTTGCCAATGTCTGCTAAAACTGAACCTTATATGTACTGTAAGACCTAGCAATTCCACTTCTAGGATTATCCCCAACAGAAATGCCCATTCATGTGCACTAAAGGACATGTACAAGAGTGTTAATGGCAGCATTCTATGCAGTAGCCCAACATGGCAAATAGCCCAAACACCTGCTTAGAATAGAGTGGATAAATCCTAGCATATTTATATAATGAAACACCTACAGCCATAAAATGAAATGAACGATAGCTATGTGTGAAGCCATAAATGAATTTCATGAACATGATAAGCAAAAGAACCAGACATGAAAGAGTATGTTTTGATTGACTCCATTTGTATGAGGCTTAAAAACAATAAAAACTAATCTGTTGGAAGTCAAGAGATGATTACCATTTAGGGGGGATTAGTGATTAGGGGGGCACTAAGATTTCTGCAGTGCTAGTAATGTTCTTTTGCTGTGGGTGCTGATTGCACAGGCAAGTTTACTTTGTGAATGTTAATTGTGCTATATACTTTTGATTTGCATATATGTTATACTTCAATAAACTTACCAAAAAATAAGAGCTCAAATATGCAAATCATGTTTGAGCTTATTTCCCCTCGAGGGAAAGAAAAGAGTCACATTCTTGCAGCAGGTACATATCGCCGTGCTCAACCTTGGAGAGTTAAGAAAATGCCACTTTTGGCTCTCTACACTGAACTTCATTTGTATTCTTAGTCCCTCTTCTCACCCTGTCCTCCCATACACATCCCCCATTCTGCCAGCGATAGAAGCAATATCAGTCAAGCCTGTTTCTCTCTCACCTCCATCTCCCTGGATTGATTAGAGCTTTAGTGGTCCTGTACTAACCAGAATAGGCTGAAGAGGGCTGATCTTGGTGCCATAGCCTGGCACTCAGGTGACATGCACGAGAGGCCCTGTCCTCATTAACCTCTGGCTATTTGCCCACACAGGTTACTGCTTTGTCCTCTCTTCCCATCATAAGACCTCTTCAACTTTACTCGGTAGACTCAGAACCAAGACCTGACTTGTGCATTCTTCCAAAGCAATGAGAACTGGCACCCACCTGTCCAAATGTGGCACAAAGGGGAGGAAGGTTGTGGTTACGGAAAATACCATGGGAAAACCACAGGCCAATATTGTTAAGTTACAGTCTTCTCACCTTTTCATCTGATAAACATGGTGTTCATTTTGGTAGCCTGTATGATCTATTTTGTGAGCAGATTTCCCAAAGAAGAGGAAAAAGAGGGTATTCATGGTAGAATGGGGTGGAAGGAGAGGGCAAGTTACAGACAGGGTCACTGCACTCATTTCCTAGGGCTGCCATAATAAATAACCATAAAGGGGGTGACTTAAAATTTGTATTATTCTCTCATGGTTCTAGAGGCTACAAGTCTGAAATCAAGAGATTGGCAAGATTGGTTTCTTCTAATGAGTTTAAGGGAGAGTCTGGTTAGTGCCTGTCTCTTAGCTTTTGGTGGCTGCTGGCACTGCCGGGCATTCTTTGTCCTGTAGAAGTATCATTCCAACCTCTGCCTCCATTATTACATGGCATTCTTCCCTATGTGTCTCTGTGTGTCCAAATTTTCTTCTCTTATAAAGACATAAGTCATTGGATTAGGGCCTACCCTAATTCAATATGACCTCATTTTGACTTAATTACATCTGTTTATTAGTTTGCTAGGGCTGCCACAACAAAATACCACTAAGTGGGTGACTCAATCAACAAAAATTTATTGCCTTGAAGTTCTGAGACTAGAAATCCAAAATCAAGCCGTCAGCAGGGTTGGTTCCTTCCAAAGGCTGTGAAAGAAAGGTTTCAGGCTCACTCCTTGGTTTATGGATGGCTGTCATCTTCTTCATCTCTTTATATCACCTTTCTTATGTGCATGTCTGTCTCTGTGTTCAAATTTCTTCTTTTTATAAGGACACCAGTCATATCAATTTAGAGCCTACCCTGATGACATGATTTTAACTTTATTACTCTACTTACCACTGTAAAAACCTTATCTTCAAATAGAGTCACATTCTAGGTTATCAGAGGTTAACACTCTATATCTTTTGTGGGGACAGATAGTGAGGGGGACACAATTCAACCCCTAATAGGGGTTGCAAAGATCCTATTTCCAAATGAGGTTGCATTCACAGGTCCTGGGAATTAGGATTTCAACATAAGTTGTTGAAGAACAAAATTCAACCTAAAATAATGAGCTCCTATGAATCTCTAATAACTTGCAGAATGATAACTTCATAATCCCTCAGGTCAGGATATGATTCTAGGAATCCTTTGACTGTGCATGCCCTGAGGTCCCCCAGGACTCCACATGTACCTCTAGCATAGTACTTACTACATCATATTGAAACTTGTGTGACATCTGTTTAGGTTTCTGTCATCAACCCCCCTACACACACTGCTTAGAACTGCAAGCTCCTCTAAGATAGGGACTAAGTCTTACCATTCATCTTTGCATTCCCAGCTCAGCGCCTGGCATAATACAGTGCTAGACAAGTGTTTGTTGAACAGAACTGACTTGTTGGCCTGTAACTTATCAAAATTGTCTTGTTTCATACTTTGCCATCAGTCACGAGCAAATAAGCAAGCCAAACATGCTCTTGGATGATTAGGTAAATTATACAATCACAGGCTGTCAGAATTGAGGGGGAGCTCCTAGAGATTTTCTAATCTAAGAATGGCAGATAACTAACATACATCTCACCATTTCCAGCTCTGCACCTATGGCAGACATCACTATCTATCATGGCATTCTTTCCCACTGAACTTGGATCAAACTTCAGAATTGTTCTTAACTCCTAAAGAGAAAACCAAATACTATTTCTTGGGAAGTTTAACTCCATGCATTCCAACAGATGAGAAAATTGAGACTAATTATAAGGAAACATATCAAAGATGACCCAATGATGGTGGTAGAGAACTAGAAGCCCCATCTTCTAATGTGTAGGGCCATGTTTTTTCTTCCCCACCCCCCAGGTTTTCCAAAATGTTCTAGTAAAACTTGCATCATTGATATATAGCTGCATTAAATGACATTGACTCACACAGTGAGAAAAATCATCCTACTTATTTTTATTATTTCAATCGTTTTAGGGGAACAGGTGGTGTTTGGTTACTTGGATAAGTTCTTTAGTGGTGATTTCTGAGAATTTTTTTGCACCCATCACCCAAGCAGTGTACACTGCACCCAATGTGTAGTCGTATGTCCCTTACCCACCTCCCAATCTTCCTTTTCAAGTCCCCAGAGTCCATTATACCATTCTTATGCCTTTGTGTTCTCATAGCTTAGCTCCCACTTATAAGTGAGAACATAAGATGTTTGGTTTTTCATTCCTCAGTTACTTCACTTAGAATAATGATCTCCAGCACCATCCAGGTTGCTGTGAATGCCATTATTTTGTTACTTTTTATGGCTGAGTAATATTCCATGGTATAAATACGTATCACATTTTATTTATTCACTCATTGGTTGATGGGCATTTATGCTGGTTCCATATTTTTGCAATTGCGACTGTGCTTCTATAAACATGTATGTGCAAGTGTCTTTTTCATATAATGACTTCTTTCCTCTGAGTAGATACCCAGTAGTGGGACTGCTGGATCAAATGGTAGATCTACTTTTAGTTATTTAAGGACTCTCTATACTGTTTTCCATAGTGGTTGTACTAGTTTACTTTCCCACCAACGGTGTAAAAGTGTTCCCTTTTCACCATATCCATGCCAACGTCTTTTTTTTTTTTTAAATTATGGCCCTTCTTGTAGGAATAAAGTGGTATCACATTGTGCTTTTGATTTGCATTTTCCTAATAATTGGTAATAATGAGCATTTTTTCATGTTTGTTGGCCATTTGTATATCTTCTTTTTTTTTTCAGAGTCATAAATGTTGCTGTTTATTTTTTTATAAATGTAATCATTATTATTATACATAATGAGAGACCAGCATAATAGGAATTATTACAGTCATTTTAAAGACAAAGTAATTCAGGTTCAGAGATGTCCTGCTTGATTCTTTACTGTCCCATTTCTATATTAGCATTGCTGGGATTTAGACCTTGTTCTGTCTAACCTTAAAGCCTGCACTTCCTTTTTTTTTTTTTTTTGAGAGAAAGAAAGAAAGAGAAAGAAAGAGGGGGAGAGAGAATAGGATTCTTGCTCTATTGCCCGGGCTGGAATGCTATCTAAAAATAGGTATTAAAAACCTCTTTTATACTGATAATTGTGCTTAACAACGGAGACAGGAAGGAATAAGGGAAGAAAACAACAAACAAACAGCCAACCAATATTTCATTTAGGTCTGTGAAATGCTATGAAAATGCTGAAGAGTGATTTACTTCCAATTATGTAGTCACTTTCAAAATAGGTGTAATATGATACTGAGAAAAATATGTGTTCTGTGGACCTGGGGTGGAGAATTCTATAAATATTCACTAAGTTTACTTATTCCAGGTCTGAGTTCAAATCATAGATGTCCCTATTAATTTTCTATGCCGTTGATCTGTCTAATATTAACAATGTGGTGTCAAAGTCTCCTGCTATTATTGTGCGGGAGTCCAGGTCTCTTTATAAGTCATTAAGAACTTGTCTTATGTATCTGGGTGCTCCTGTATTGGGTGCATATATATTTGTGATCATTGACTCCTGTTGTGACATTGATCCTTTTACCATTATGTAATGTCCTTCTTTGTTTCTTTTAGTCTTTGTTACTATTAAAGTTTATTTTGTGAGAGATGAAAGTTACAACTCCTGTTTTTTGTTTTGCTCTCCATTTAATTGGTGAATCTTCCTCCATCCCTTTGTTTTGAGTCTTTGTATGTTGTTGCTTGTGAAATAGATCTGGATACAGTGTACTGATGGGTTTTGACTTTTTATTCAATTTACCTGTCTGTGTCTTTGATTGGGGCATTTAATCCATTTGAATTTAGAATTAATATTAATATTTGTGAGTTCAATATTGTCATTTAATGCTAGCTGGCTATTTTGCCCATTAGTTGATGTAGATTCTTCATTATAGAGATAGTCTTTACGTTCAGGGTAAGTTTTTGGGATGACTGATACTGGTTGTTCCTTTCTGTTTGTAGTGCTTCTTTCAGAAGCTCTTGTAAAGCAGGCCTGGTGGTGGTGAAATCTCTGAGTGCTTGCTTGTTCACGAAAAATTTTCTTTTTTCTTCGCTTGTGAAGCTTAGTTTGGCTGGATATGAGATTCTGGTTTGAAAAATTCTTTTCTTTGAGGATATTGAATATTGACCCACACTCTTTTCTAGTTTGTAGGGTTTCTGCTGAGAGATCTGCTGTGAGTCTGATAGGCTTCCCTTTATGGGTAACGTGACCTTTCTCTCTAGCTGCCCTTAGAATTTTCTCCTTTATTTCAACCCTAGTGAATCTAGCGATTATGTGTCTTGCAGTTGCTCTACTTGAGGAATATCTTTGTGGTGTTCTCTGGATTAGCTGGAGTTGAGTATTGTCCTGCCTTACTAGATTAGGAAAGTTTTCCTGAATAATATCCTGAAGAATATTTTCTAGCTTGGATTCATTTCCTTCGTGACATTCAGGTACACCTATCAAACGTAAATTAGGTCTTTTCACATAGTCCCATATTTCTTGGAGACTTTGCTCATTCCTTTTTACTCTTTCTTCTCTAATCTTGTCTTCTCGTTTCATTTCATTAAGTTGGTCTTCGACCTCTGATATCCTTTCTTCTGCTTGATCAATTCCACTGTTAAAACCTGTGCATACTTCGCGGAGTTCTTGTATTGTATTCTTCAGTTCCATTAATTCACTTATATTCCTCTCTAAGTTGTCAATTCTCATTAGCATTTCGTCAAACCTATTTTCAAAGTTCTTAGTTTCTTTATATTGAGCTAGAACATGTTCTTTTAGCTCACTAAAGTTCCTTATTATCCACTTTCTGAAGCCTAAATCTGTTATTGGAACACACTCACTCTCCAACAGGCCTTGTTCTCTTGTTGATGAGGAACTGTGATCACCTGTAGAGGAAGAGGCATTCTGATCTTGGGTATTCTCAGCCTTTTTACGCTGGTTTCTTCCCATCATTGTAAGTTCATCCACCTGTTGTCTTTGTAATTGCCTACTTTCAAATTAGGTCTCTGAGTGGACGTCCAACTTGTTGGTTCCCAGCGCTGAAATCTGAGCAACCCACTGCACTGGCCAAAACAGCGGTGTTAAGATTCATGGTGCTTTTCTGCCCAGGAATCTCCGGTCTGGCTTCCCTCTTGAGTCCCTTCTTCAATCAGGTAAATGGGTGACTCTGCCTTCCTGGAGCTCCAAAAGGGGACCCAGTCTTATTTACTCTGCACCAAGAACTGCTGCGCCGGGGCACCCGCAAAACCACGACACCAGCCACAAGAGTCGCCCTGGTGACCCGTGGGGCTCCTCCACTGGGAATCTCCCGGTCTGTAGGTAACAAAAATTTGTCTGAAAGTGTGGCGTCCTCTCGTTCTGTGCACTTTCTCTGGGAGCTACAATCCCGAGCTGCTAGTTAGTGATCAGCCATCTTGGATCTCTCTCCGGCCATTTGTATATCTTCTTTTGAGAATTCTCTACTCATGTCCTTAGCCCACTTTTTGATGAGATTATTTGTTTTTTTTCTTGTTGATTTGTTTGAGTTTCTGGTAGATTCTAAATATTAGTCCTTTGCTGGATGCATAGGTTAAAAATATTTTCTCCCATTCTGTAAGTTGTCTGTATGCTCTGCTGATTATTTCTTTTGATGTGCAAAAGCTTTTTAGTTTAATTAAGCCCCATCTATTTATCTTTATTTTTTTCTTTCTTTTTTTTTTCATTTTCTTTTGTGTTCTTGGTCATAATATCTTTGCCTAAGTCAATGTCTAGAAGGGTTTTTTTTGATGTTATGGTCCAGAATTTTTATAGTTTCAGGTCTTAGACTTAAGTCTTTGATCCATCTTAAGTTGATTTTTGTATAAGGTAAGAGATGACAATCCAGGTTTATTTTTCTATGTGGAGCTTGCCAATTATTTCAGCATCATTTTGTTGAATAGGGCATCCTTTCTCCACTTTATGTTTTTGTTGACTTTATTGAAGATCAGTTTGATATAAGTATTTGGCTATTTTTTTCTTTGAGATGGAGTCTCGCTCTGTCGCCTAGGTTGGAGTGCAGTGGTGTGATCTCAGCTCACTGCAGCCTCTGCCTCCCAGTTCAAGTAATTCTCCTGCCTCAGCCTCCCAAGTAGCTGAGACCACAGGCATTCATCATCACTCTCAGCTAATTTTTGTATTTTTAGTAGAGACAGGGTTTCACCACGTTGGCCAGGCTGGTCTTGAACAAAGTGATCAGTCCACCTTGGCCTCTCAAAGTGCTGGGATTACAGGCATGAACCACTGTGCTCAGCTAAGTATTTGGCTTTATTTCTAGGTTCCCATTTCTGTTCTGCCTGTTTTTATACCAGTACCATGCTACAGTTTGCTAACTATAGCCTATAGTGTATAGTTTGAAGTTGCCTCCAGATTTGTTCTTTTTGCTTACTTAGTCTTGCTTTGGCTATGTGGGCTCCTTTTTTGTTCACATGAATTTTTTTCTCTCTAATTCTGTGAAGAATGATGGTGGTATTTTGATGGGAATTGAGTTGAATTTATAGATTGCTTTTGGCATTATGGTCATTTTCACAATATTGATTCTACCCATCCATGAGCATGGGATGTGTTTCCATTTGTTTGTGCTGTCAATTTATTTTAGATACATTCTTAGGTATTTTATTTTATTTTTTAATTTTTTTACAGCTGTTATAAAAGGAGTTGAGTTCTTGATTTAACTCTCAGCCTGGCACTGTTGGTGTATAGCAGTGCTACTAATTTGTGTACATTGATTTTGTATCCCTAAACTTTATTGAATTCATTTATCAGATCTAGGAGCTTTTTGGATGATTCTTTAGGGTTGCTAGATATACAATCATATGATTGGCAAACAGTGACAATTTGACTTCTTTACTGATTTGGATGCCCTTTATTTCTTTCTCTTGTCTGATTGCTCTGGCTAGAACTTCCAGTACTATGTTGAATAGAAGTGGTGAAAGTGGGGGTCCTTGTCTTATTCCGGTTCTCAGGGAGAATGCTTTATGCTTTTCTCCATTCAGTAGAATGTTGGCTGTGGCTTTGTCATGCGTGGCTTTTATTATCTTAAGCTATGTCCTTTCTATGCTGATTTTGCTAAGAGTTTTAATCATAAAGCGATGCTGGATTTTGTCAGATGTTTTTTCTGCACCTCTTGAGATGACCATATAATTTTTGTTTTCACTTCTGTTTATGTGGTGTATCACATTTATTGACTTCTGTACGTTAAACCAAGCCTGTGTTTCTGGTATGATACCCACTTGATCATGGCGTATTATCTTTTTGATATACTGCTGCATTCAGTTATCTAGCATTTTGTTGAGGATTTCTTTCATCTGTGTTTATCAGGGATATTGTTCGGTAGTTTTCTTTTTTTGTTATGTCCTTTCTGGGTTTTGGTATTAGGGTAATACTGGCTTTATAGAGTGATATAGAGAGGCTTCCTTCTTTTTCTAAGTTTTGGAATAGTTTCTGTAGGATTTACACCAATTCTTCTTTAAATGTCTGATATAATTTAGCTATGAATCCATCTGGTCCTAGACTTTTTTTTGGTCGACATTTAAATATAATTTCTGTTTTAGTTTTGCTACTTGTTATTGGTCTGTTCAGAGTCTCTATTTCTTACTGGTTTAATCTAGGAAGATTGTGTATTTTCAGGAATGTATCCATATCCTCTAGATTTTCTAGTTTGTGTGCATAAGGGTGTTTATAGTATCCTTGAATGATCTTTTGTATTTCAGTGGTATTGGTTGCAATATCTCCCATTTCATTTCTAATTGAGCTTATTTGGATCTTCCTTCTTCTTGGTTAATCTCACTAATCTATCAATTTTATTTATCTTTTCAAAGAACCATCTTTTTTGTTTCATCGATCTTTTGTATTGTTTTTTGTTCATTTGTTTCTTTCAATTTCATTTAGTTCTGCTCTGATCTTTGTTGTTTCTTTTCTTCTGCTGGGTTTGGGTTTGGTTTGTTCTTGTTTCTCTAGTTCCTTGAGGTGTGACTTTAGACTGTCTATTTATGCTCTTTCAGATTTTTTGATGTAGGTATTTAATGTTATGAAGTCTCCTCTTAGTACCACTTTTGCTGTATCCCAGAGGTTTTGATAGGTTGTGTCACTATTATTATTCAGTTTCTTACTGGTGGAGGGTGTCCAGGTTCTTGGCATTTTGGACAAAGAATAGGACAAAATGCACAAACAAAGCAAGGAAAGAATGAAGCAACAAAAGCAGAGATTTATTAAAAATAAAGGTACACTCACAGGGTGGGAGCGGGCCTGAGTAAGCAGCTAAAGAGCTGGGTTACAGAATTTTCTGGGGTTTAAATACCCTCTAGAAGTTTCCCATTGGTTACTTGGTGTATGCCCTATATAAACGAAGAGGCTGAAGTGAAGTTAGAAAGTTATTTACTTGGTGTACACTCTATGCAAATGAAGGTGATGAAGTGACATTGCAAAGTTGTTTAGTTGGTGTACACCCTATATAAATGAAAGAGGATGTTTCCTGTCTTAGCTGAAATGAAATTACAAGTTATTTACTTGGTCATAGAAAGTTGGGGTTTCTTTGTTTGATTTAGTTCTAGGAAGTCCTTGAGTTCCCTGCCCCGAGACCCTATGCTCTTGCCTCAAATTCAAAGAATTTTAAAATTTCCATCTCAGTTCCATTATTGACCTAAAGGCCATTCAGGAGTAGAGTATAATTTCGATGTATTTTTATGGTTTTGAGGGTTCCCTTTGGAGTTAATTTTCATCTATGTTTCACTGTGGTCTGAGAGAATACTTGATGTAATTTCAATTTTTCTTAAATTTATTGAGACTTGTTTTGTGGCCTATAATATGGTCTATCTTGGAGAATTTCCATGTGCTGATAAAAAAAATGTATTTTCTGTAGTTGTTAGGTAGAATGTTCTGTAACTATCTGTTAAGTCCATTTGTTCTAGGGTGTAGTTTAAGTCCATTGTTTTTTGTTGACTTTCTGTCTTGATGACCTATCTAGTGCTGTGAGTGAAGTACTGAAGTCCCCCAGTATTTCTATGTTGCTGTCCATCTCATTTATTAGGTCTAGAAGTAATTGTTTTATAAATTTGGGAGCTCCAGTGTTAGATGCATATATATTTAAGATTGTGATATTTTCCTGTTGGACTCATCCTTTTGTCATTATATAATGTCCCTCTTTGTCTTTTTGAATTGTTGCTTTAAATAATGTTTTGTCTAATATAAGAATAGCTACTCCTGCTCATTTTTGGTTTCCATTTGCATGAAATTTCTTTTTCCAATCCTTTATCTTAAATTTCTGTAAGTCCCTATGTGTTAGGTGAGTTTCTTGAAGACAGCAGATACTTTTGGTGGATTTTTATCCATTTTGTCATTCTGTATCTTTTAAGGGGAACATCGAGGCCATTTACATTCAACATTAATATTGAGATGTGAGGTACTGTTCTATACATCATACTAGTTGTTGCCTGAATACCTTTCTTTTTTCTATTGTGTTATTGTCTTATGAGCTATGTGAGATTTATGCTTTAAGGAGGCTCTATTTTAGTGTATTTTGAGGCTCTGTTTCATGATTTAGAATTCCTTTTAGCATTTCTTGTAGTACTGGCTTAGTTGTGGTGAATTCTCTCAGCATTTTTTTGTCTGAAAAAAACTTTATCTCTCCATTTATTAAGCTTAGTTTCACTGGCTACAAAATTATTGGCTGATAATTGTTTTGTTTGAGGAGGCTAAAGATAGGACCCGAATCCTTTCTGGCTTGCATGGCTTCTGCTGAGAAAGCTGCTGTTAATCTGATTGATTTTCCTTTATAGAGCCTTACAGCTCTTAAGATTCTTTCCTTCCTCTTGACTTTAGATAACCTGATGACTATGTGCCTGGGTGATGATCTTTTTGCAATGAATTTCCCAGGTTTTCTTTTAGCTTCTTGTGTTTGGATGTTAGATCTCTAGCAAAACCAGGGAACTCTTTCTCTATTATTTGCTCAAATAAGTTTTCCAAACTTTTAGATTTCTCTTTTTTCTCAGGAACACCAATTATTCTTATGTTTGGTCATTTAACATTCTCCCAAATTTCTTGGAGTCTTTGTTCATTTTATTTTATTTTTCTTTATCTTTGTCAGATTGGGTTAATTCAAAAGTATTGTCTTCAAGCTTTTAAGTTCTTTTTTCTACTTGTTTGATTTTATTTTTGAAACTTTCCAGTGTATTTTGCATTTCTTTAAGTGGGTCTTTCATTTCCAGAAGTTTTGATTTTCCTTTCTTTATGATATCTATTTCTCTGGAGGTTTTTTCATCCATATTCGTATTTTTAAAAAATCTACTTAAGTTGATTTTCACCTTTCTGTGGTACCTTTTTGATAAGATGGAGAAAACTTAATAATCAGAAGCTTTAAAAATTCAGAAGGTTGATTATTAAGCTTAATAATTGAGACTTGTTTTGTGGTCTATAATATGGTCTACAAATGAAGAGGATGTTTCCTGTCTTAGCTGAAACGGAGTTACAAATTATTTAACTTGGTCATAGAAAGTTGGAGTTTCTTTGTTTGATTTGTTAAGAATTAAGAATTCTTAAGAATTCTTAATCTGGCAATTCAGAGATTTCTTCTTGGTTTGGCTCCACTGCTGGAAAGCCAGTGTGATTTTTGGGGGTTGTTATAGAATCTTATTTTGCCATATTAACAGAATTACTTTCCTGGTTCCTTTTCATTTGGGTAGATTGTTTCAGTGGAAAGATCTGGAACTCAAGGCTGCTGTTCAGATTCTCTTGTCCCATGGGTGATCCCCTGATGTGTCTTCCCCTAGGGATGGGTCTTCCTGAGAGCTAGACTGCAGTGATTGTTATTGCCCTTCTGGATGTAGCCACCCAGCCAGGCTACCAAGTTTTGGGTTGATGCTGAAGAATGTCTGCAGGGAGTCCTATGATGTGATCTGTCTTTAGGTCTCTCAGCCATGGATTCCAGAACCTTCTCTGATGGAGGTGAAGTAGACTGTGGAAGTCCTTGGCTGTAGTTTTGTTTAGTACACCAGTTTTCTGGAATGCTGGTTATGCTAGCAGTGAAGTTGTCACATGGACAGGCTCAGGACCTCTGGTTAGCCAGAGTGTTGGAAGCAGTGAAATTAGCTATTGTTTTTTCCTTTTTCTGGAGCAGGGTTGTTCTGTTGTGAGTTGCTGTCGTGTCTTGAGTTGGTTGAGCTTCAGCCAAAAAGTAGGGCTTTCAAAAATACACCATCTGTGGTAGTATGGGGGGATACAAGCTTGCCCTAAGACTCCTGGATAAGTATTTGGGTTTCTCAGGCAATGGGTGGGGCCATAGAGCTCCCATGAGTTTATGTCTTCAGCTAGTAGGGTGGGTAGAGAAAAACCATCAGGTGGGGCCAGGGTTAGGAGTGTCTGAGCTCAGATTCTCCATGGGTGGGGCTTGCTATGACCACTGTAGGGGATAGAGGGTTGGTTCTCAGGCCAATGAAATTATGTTCCCAAGGGGTTATGGCTATCTCTGCTGTGTAATGCAGGTCACCAGGAAAGTGGAGGAAAACTGGAAGGAACAGACCTCACCCAGCTCTCACACAGCCAATCTAACTCCCATTGTGCCCCACCAACAGCACAGAGTTTATATCCAGGCAGCCAGTGAGTAGGGCTGAGATATTGCCCCAGGCTATGAGTCTCCCTAATGAGAAAGTAAGTAGGGCTCTCAGGTTTTGCCCTTCCCTGCCTGCCCACACAGCTGCACTTCCGCACTTGTATCAGCACTTCCCATTCACACTCCAAACCTCATCCCCCAGATTCTGCTCAGAAAAATTCATGCTCAGTCAAGATTATTACAGAGGAGCTTCTCTGTGGCTCCTCCCCAATTCCTCTGGCTGCCTTCCATAAGAAACCCTGTGAGATAAGGCCAGAAATAGCTTCCCTGGGCTCAAGCTGGGGGCCAGGAATACCTAGAGGGCTCTTCCCACTGCTTCTTATACTGTTACATTTTGTGAGTAGTCGCGGGGCAGGTACGCACGCTCGCAGCTCGCTGGCGGAGGTCGGCGGTGGCGGGAGTGGGCTCTGGAGAGCTTGAGAGCGCGGTGGGGCTGGGCGGGAGAAAGTGGCCGCCCGGAGGACGGTGGCGTTTACGTGTGGAAGCGGAAGAGTTTTGCTTTTGCCGTGCGCGCCTTCGAAAACTGTGCCTGCCGCTGACTGAGGGGTCCGCCCGAAACCTCCCCTCCTCCGCCCGCAGCCCAGCGCCGAGCTCGCTGGCCCGAGCCAGCGTGGGCGAGGTGGAAAGTGCGCCCGACACGCGCCCGGAGCCGCGCCGCCGAGTGCCCATGGCTATGCGGGTGCTGAGCATGAGCGCCCGCCTGGGGCCCGTGCCCCAGCCGCCAGCGCCACAGGACGAGCCCGTGTTCGTGCAGCTCAAGCCAGTGCTGGGCGCCGCCAACCCGGCCCGCGACGTGGCGCTCTTCCCCGGCGAGGAGCTGAAGCACCCGCACCACCGCCCGCAGGCGCAGCCCGCGCCCCCGCAGGCCCCACTGCCGGCCCAGCAGCCCGCAGCCGGTCCGCGGCTGCCTCCCGAGGAGCTGGTCCAGACAAGATGTGAAATGGAGAAGTACCTGACACCTCAGCTTCCTCCAGTTCCTATAATTCCAGAGCATAAAAAGTATAGACGAGACAGTGCCTCAGTCGTAGACCAGTTCTTCACTGACACTGAAGGGTTACCTTACAGTATCAACATAAACGTGTTCCTCCCTAACAGAACTGGCCTCTACAAATCCCAGAGACCCTGCGTCACACACATCAAGACAGAACCTGTTGCCATTTTCAGCCACCAGAGTGAAACGACTGCCCCTCCTCCGGCCCCGACCCAGGCCCTCCCTGAGTTCACCAGTATATTCAGCTCACACCAGACCGCAGCTCCAAAGGTGAACAATATTTTCATCAAACAAGAACTTCCTACACCAGATCTTCATCTTTCTGTCCCTCCCCAGCAGGACCACCTGTACCAGCTACTGAATACACCAGATCTAGATATGCCCAGTTCTACAAACCAGACAGCAGCAATGGACACTCTTAATGTTTCTATGTCAGCTGCCATGGCAGGTCTTAACACACACACCTCTGCTGTTCCGCAGACTGCAGTGAAACAGTTCCAGGCCATGCCCCTTGCACATACACAATGCCAAGTCAGTTTCTTCCACAACAGGCCACTTACTTTCCCCCGTCACCACCGAGCTCAGAGCCTGGAAGTCCAGAGAGACAAGCAGAGATGCTCCAGAATATAACCCCACCTCTATCCTATGCTGCTACAATTGCTTCTAAACTGGCAATTCACAATCCAAATTTACCCACCACCCTGCCAGTTAACTCACAAAACATCCAACCTGTCAGATACAATAGGAGTAACCCCGATTTGGAGAAACGACACATTCACTACTGCGATTACCCTGGTTGCACAAAAGTTTATACAAAGTCTTCTCATTTAAAAGCTCACCTGAGGACTCACACTGGTGAAAAGCCATACAAGTGCACCTGGGAAGGCTGCGACTGGAGGTTCGCGCGATCCGATGAGCTGACCCACCACTACTGGAAGCACATGGGCGCCAAGCCCTTCCGGTGCGGGGTGTGCAACCGCAGCTTCTCACGCTCCGACCACCCGGCCCTGCACATGAAGAGGCACCAGAACTGAGCACTGCCTGTGCCACCCGTCCCAGGTCCACTGGGTTCCCTTTCAAACGACAAACCTAACTGTTCCTATTAAAAAAAAAAGAGAGAGAGAGAGAGAGAGAGAAAACAACAAAAACTGGAAATGTATATTTTGTATATTTGAGAAAACAGGGAATACATTGTATTAATACCAAAGTGTTTGGTCATTTTCAGAATCTGGAATGCTTGCTGTAATGTATATGGCTTTACTCAAGCAGATCTCATCTCATGACAGGCAGCCACATCTCAACATGGATAAGGGGTGGGGGTGGAGGGGAGTGTGTGCAGCGTTTTTACCTAGGCACCACCATTTAATGTGACAGTGTTCAGTAAACAAATCAGTTGGCAGGCACCGAAAGAGGGATGGATTGTATGTCAAGATTTTACTTGGCATTGAGTAGGTTTTTTTCAATATTTGATAATTCCTTAGAGGTATTGCCAGGTATACCTGGCAATTCACAAATAGCCATCGAACAAATGTGTGGGTTTTTAAAATATATATATATATATACATATATATATATATGAGTTGCCTATATTTGCTATTCAAAATTTTGTAAATATGCAAATCAGCTTTATAGGTTTATTACAAGTTTTTTAGGATTCTTTTGGGGAAAAGTTTCTTTTGAAAATAACTATGAATACACTTACAGTTAGAATTTGTGGTAAGATACCTCTCAACATTACCAAATTCATTTCTTTAGAGGGAAGGAATAATCATTCAAATGAACTTTAATAAAGCAAATTTCATGCACTGATTAAAATAGGATTATTTTAAATACAAAAGGCATTTTATATGAATTATAAACTGAAGAGCTTAAAGATAGTTACAAAATACAAAAGTTCAACCTCCTACAATAAGCTAAATGCAGTGTCATTTTTAAAAAGGACTTATGATGAAGTTTTCACATATGACAATGTTGCATTTATGATGCAGTTTCATGTACCAAAATGTTGAATTCATGATGCAGTTTTCATATATTGAGATGTTCACTCGTGCAGTACTGTTGGTTAAATGACAATTTATGTGATTTTGCATGTAACATACAGTGAGACACAGTAATTTTATCTAAATTACAGTGCAGTTCAGCTAATCTATTGTTAATACTGACTCAGTGTCTGCCTTTAAATATAAATGATACGTTGAAAACTTAAGGAAGCAAGTGCCACATATATGCAATATAAAATAGGAATGTGATGCTGATGCTGTTAACCAAAGCGCAGAATAAATAAGCAAAATGCCAAAAGGGGTCTTAATTGAAATGAAAATTTAATTTTGTTTTTAAAATATTGTGTATCTTTATTTATTTTGTGGTAATATAGGAAGTATTTTTAGAAGACAATTTTCATAACTTGATAAATTATAGTTTTGTTTGTTAGAAAAGTTGCTCTTAAAACATGTAAATAGATGACAAACGATGTAAATAATGTTGTAAGAGGCTTCAAAATGTTTACACGTGGAAACATACCTATGTGAAAAGCATAAATCGGTTGCTGTTTTGCTTCTTTTTCCCTCTTATTTTTGCATTGTGGTCATTTCCTATGCAAATAATGGAGCAAACAGCTGTATAATTGTAGAATTTTCTGAGAGAATGAGATGTTTAGATATTAACGACATTTTTTTTTTTGAAAATAAAAAGTGCCTAAAAGAAAAAAAAATATTTTGTTCAACTCCCTAAATCCATGTCAGCTCTATGTAAGGTTAAATCCTTCCATGATCTGGGTTTTCAGGTTCCCCAGTGGAGATGTGTGTATGGAGGCAGACATTTCCCCCGCACACTTTGGGAATTCACAGTTTTTTGGCTGTCTTGTGAAGTTTGTAGTAGCAGGCTGCTTCTTTCAAAGGGTCTGTCAACTCTTTGAGTTTTCCTGGTATGTTTCCTGTGGTGATTCTTGAAACAAAAGTTCGCAATGTGAGTCTCCACATGCTGTTCTGTCCATCCAAGTGAGAGCTGCACGTTGGTACTGTTTCCTATCCACCGTTTTCCAACTATCTCCAAAATCAATCAAATCACATTCTTTTTCAAACTTTCTGAAAATATCAAAGAAAAACACTGAATTTGATGATATTATGTCTTCAATTCTCTATTTTTCTTTAAAGAAAGAGTAGATGAAAGTCCAGTCTTTAGTAGGTTGTAGTATCTGGTTAGAATTTATTATCAGCACAAGATTTTTTTATTTATGCTTAGGATTACCATCCAATTATGACAAACTTTTCACATGTGACAGTGATAAAACATTCCTTTTAAAATAAATTTATTTACATTTTTCAAAAGTCAGTATAAAGAAAAAATATTAACTGAATATAGTACAGGTAGCACACAAATGTGGCAAAATAAAAGATGTGGGAAAACATTGTGTAGCACTGTGCACACATCCTTAGTCAGTGGTCCTTGCTACTCTTCAAGACAAATAATGCTTCTTCCCTTTTTCTCTACTGGAAAATGATTTCTTTTTGCTTTGTCTCCTGCTTCTTGTTTTCCTCCTGCTCCCAACCCGCCTCCTCCTGAGGTTCTTGCCTGCCAGCCCCCATACCTCCGCAGTTGCTAGACTCTGTCATTTTCAGCATAGCTCCCTCCATCTGCCAAAACCCAGTCCAAGTCTGCCTCTGCAAACCATATGGCCTGGCAGACAAGGCGGGCTCAATGTTGATTCAAGAGTCGAAAGCAAATCCACTTTAACCCGCATCCTCCCTTCTTAGCAGGAGAGGAAGCAAACTTTGTTGTCCTGCCTCTTCTACCCTCCAGCTTGAGGAAGGCAGACCTCAGTTAGCTGTGTGATGCCTGGACCTTCCAGTCCTGGATTCCTGCTGCCTCCCTTCTCCACAGACACTATTCTTAGACTTTTCTGGTTTTTATCTTAGAAAGGAGCATTAGCCAGGTACATTGGCACATGCCTGTAGTCCCAGCTACTTGCGAGGTCGAGGCAGGAGGATTGCTTGAGCCCAGGAGTTCCAGTCCAGCCTGGGCAATATTGTTAGACCCCCATCTCTAAAAAAACAAATAAAAATAAAAAGGAGCATTTTGTATTCACTGGATAATCCTTGAGTAAGCAAAGCTTCCTTGAGTCAGGAGGAAATAGGCCAGTCAGCTTCCCTTGTAGTGCTGGGAAGTGAAGGCCCACAAAGGCTGGCTAAAGACAGAACATGGACCTATGGGCAGGACAGGCCGGCTGAGGGTCTGCATGCACAGTCTCTGAGGACACTTGGCAAGCCAAGAAGCTGGCCCTGGAGGTCAGCATCACCATGTATCCTCTCCAAAGTGAGGTAAAGCCACACCAGCCACTGGAGAAAGAAAAAGAAGAGAGAGAAGAGAGAGGAGTGACTGAGAAAGAAGTAAGGGAGAAGGGGCATGTGGAGAGGTTCTACCTGAAACTAGTTGTAGAGTGTTCCAAGATCTAATAAAAGATATCATAAAAGGGCATCCTAAATTATAAGCAGGTATAATTCATTCATACACAAAGCCTCTGTGATGGTAGGAAAAAGTGCTAACTGAGCCCCACTGTGCACTGGCTGGCTTTCATGCAACAAATATCAAGTGTCTGCTATGTGTTAGGTGTTGGAGCCACAGCAGTGCATAAGACTCACTAGTCCTTGCCCTCATGGAGCTGACACTGAATGGCTTAGTAAGGTCACAGTGAGTACATGGGCATTACGATCAGACTGCCTGAGTTGAAACTTGCTGTCTTGCCCCTTAGCTCTGTGACCTTGAGTACCTACCTAAGGGAGCAAGTATTCTTATCCGTGAAATGGGAATAACAAGAGCCCTACTTAAAGGGTCTTGGTAAGGATTTAAAAATATAATTAATATATGGCATAGTAGGTATATGGTGGTATCTCATTAATTTTTGTCTTTTTTTGAGACAGGGTTTTACTCCTGTTGCTGAGGCTGGAGTGCAATGGTGTGATCTCAGCTCACTACAGCCTCCACCTCCCGGGCTCAAGCAATTCTACTGCCTCAGCTTCCTGAGTAGCTGGAACCACAAGCCAGGTGCACACCACCACATCCGGCTTATTGTTTTGTATTTTTCTTTCTTGCGATGAAGTCGCACTCTGTCATTAGGTTGAAATGCAGTGGCAAGATCTCAGCTCACTAAAATCTCTGACTCCCTGGTGCAAGTGATTCTCCTGCCTCAGCCACCTGAGTAGCTAGGACTGCAGGCGCGTGTTACCATGCCCAACTAATACTTGCATTTTTAGTAGAGATGGGGTTTTACCACCATGTTGGCCAGGATGGTCTCGATCTCCTGACCTCATGATCCTCCCGCCTCAGCCCCCCAAAGTGCTGGGATTATAGGCGTGAGCCACCACACCTGGCTGTTTTTTATATTTTTTATAGAGACGGGCTTTTACCATGATTCCAGGTTGTTCTCAAACTCCTGAGCTCAGGAGTTCTACCCACTTCAGCCTCCCAGAGTGCTGGGATTACAGGTGTGAGCCACTGTGCCTGGTCTCATTGATGTTTTAATTTGCATTTCCCTAATGATAAATGATGTTAAGCATCTGTTTATGTATTTATTTTCTATTTCAATATCTTTTTTTGGTAATGAATCCATTCAAATATTTTCCCACTTTTTATTGGGTTGTCTGCCATATAACTAAGCTATAAGAGGTCACTATATAATCTGGATATAAGTCCTTAATCAGATGTATATTTTGCAATTCTTTTCCAAACAATGGCATTGTCTTTTCATTTTCTTAGTGGTGTCTTTTGAAAAGAAAAAATTCTTAACTTCTATGAGGTCCAATTTATTACTTTTTTCTTTTATAGATTTTTGATAGCATATCTAAGAAATCTTTGCCTAACTTAAATTTCATAGGCTTTGTTTCTTTCAATTAAGCCTATGATCCATTTTAAGTTCATTTTCTGTGCATGGTGGGAGATAAGGGCCAAGGTACATTTTTTGCATATGAGGAACAATAATAATTTATAATTTTCATTGTACAGATGAATGAGTGAGGCCCAAGGAAGCCAAGTAAGAAGGCTGAAGACGTACAGCTTAGCGGCGACTGACTGATCATTGAACCCAGGTCTTATGACTCCAAATAAAGTGCCGTTTGCATGTTGCCTCCAATGTCTAGGTGCCACATTTTCTTTAAGATGGTGATAAGCTCCAGGTTTGGGGCAGATAAACACTTTTCAACTTCTGGCTCCTCTGCTTGCCCTGGGCAAGACACTGAGACCTTCAAAATCTTCATTGATTTTTTTTTTTTTTGAATTTGTAAAATGAAGCTAAAAAGAATACCTTCAGATGAGGCTGTTGTCAGGACTATTTGAATAATGCATATGCATATAAAGGGCATAGACAGGCCTGGCATCTAGCATGTGCTTCATATAAGTCAGTGTGATGGAATGGATTTTTTTCATCTCCTCAGGCTTTCCCTTGCCTGGGGCCCAAACCCATCTCCTTCTAGGCGGCACACTCTAAACTGACACTGCAGAAGATTTGGGGTACACTGAACTAAGGGGCAGGACCTTCCCCTCATAATAATTCACTGGGCTTGTCTTCCATGAGTTGTTTTATCTCAACACTAGAGCAGTATATTTGTTTAATAGACATTTACTCTGAAGATGTTTTGGCAATTTCTCCCATCCCTGTCCCCAGGCTAGAGATACACATGGATTAAAGAATAGAAGTTATGACAGACCAACCTGAAGATGGTCCCCCATCATCCTAGCCTCTGGTATTCATGCCCTGTGTAGTCATCGCTTCCCCTTGAATGTGGGTGAGATCTGGGACCTGCCTCAAACCAAATAGAATATGGCAATATGACTCCAATGTGAGTCACTTCTGCAATTACATTACATAAGATTATAACACTTATCTTATGAAAACGACTCTTGCAGGTTTGATGAAGCAAGTAGCCATATTTGGGAGGTCCACATGGCAAGATCCTGAGTACAGCCTTTTCCCAACAGACTAGAAACTGAGGGTGGCTTCCAGCTGTCAGCCAGCAAGAAACGGAGGCTTTAGTCCAACAGGCCACAAGGAATTGAATTCTGCCAACAACCACATGAGTCCTAAATCCCCTCGTTTCCCAGTGCAACCTGGAGATGAGACTGGAGTCCAAGCTGACACCTTGATTAAAGTCCTGTGAAAGTTCTTAGAGCCAGAGACATGCAGCTAAGCCACGCCTAGACTCCTGATTACAGAAACTGTGCAATGGTGAATGTGTTTTTTTGAAGTCATGAAGTTTGTGGTAATTTGCTATGCAGCAATCGAGAACTGACACTGAAGTCAAGATTAAAAAGAAGCAGAATGCTGGAGAGAAGAGCAGAGGAGGTGAAAGATCAAAGCAGAGGAGGGAAATGATAGGGGCAGGACTCCCTTCATGCCCATCTGAGGTGTCTCCCTCTGTCCTTCAAATACACTTGGTGACCCAGATGGAAGCTCAGCAGGCCTATGACTCTTGGGTCACAGAAAGCCCTACTACCACCTTAAATAGCAAACATGGTCTCATTTGGAAGTTAGGATGCCTAGTCCCTTGTAGTAATCAAAACTGGACTGTAATGAGACTTAAATTTTCTCCTTTCTCTCAGGTAGGGCCAGCCTCCTGCCTGCTGAGCAAGTGTGGGGTCAGCTTCTCATTTATTTCCCTACTTCTCCTTCCTCAGCTTGCAAATAGTGGCTTCTGGTCTCCCCACTATGGAAGCATGAGAAGATATGGAATGGGTGAGTGGAAAGAATAAGGGAAGTACTTATCCGCCTGGCACTATTGGGAGATGGCTCTGGGCTCTGGGCCTGGCAAGGGTGTGGAGCTGGCTTTTCATTTTCTGAACACTTTGGGGTGACTTCAGTGGCTCTCCTGATGGATCATCCTGTCTGCTATTCTCACGATGCAAGCAAAAGTTCCCGTTTGTGTGAATTCTTCCCACTTCTCTCGTCAGCCTGTTTGTTTTCTGAAAGGCCACATCTTACAGCTTATTCTGTTGGAGTAACTTGCCTTCTGGCAGAATCCCTCTCTAGCAGGATTTTTTTTTCATTTTTACTTTTATTATTATTATTATTATTATTATATATTTTTTATTGCATTTTAGGTTTTGGGGTATATGTGAAGAACATGCAAGATTGTTGCATAGGTACACACATGGCAATGTGATGTGCTGCCTTCCTCCCCATCACCTATATCTGGCATTTCTCCCCATGTTATCCCTCCCCATCTCCCCACCCCCTGCTGTCCCTCCCCTAGTTCCCTCCAACAGACCCTAGTGTGTGATGCTCCCCTCCCTGTGTCCATGTGTTCTCATTGTTCAACACCCACCTATGAGTGAGAACATGCAGTGTTTGATTTTCTGTTCTTGTGTCAGTTTGCTGAGAATGATGGTTTCCAGATTCATCTATGTTCCTACAAAGGACACAAACTCATTGTTTTTCATGGCTGCATAGTATTCCATGGTGTATATGTGTATTTTTTTTAAAACAACTCCATGCTAACATTTCTGCTATGGATTCAGCATCTGGTACCCAGTATTCATGCACTTTTTACCTGCCTATAGAGGGGAGATAGTTACTCCTCAACACAGCAGTATCTCCATCTTCTTCTGCCTTGCCATCTATGGTAGAAATCCTTCAGATTCCCACAGAGTGTATCAAACATCAGTCTCCCACAGCCATGCCCATCTGCAAGGGGCATGCATCACAGGCTGAGTGGCTTTCTGATAAAGCTCTCTACAGTTGAGAGGAGGGGCAGACCACTCTTCCTTCTCTTCATGGAAGATGGGTCTTACAGAATAGCAGCAGATACCCAAATACAGTTTGCTACAAATTCTTTTTCAAAATTAAGTATTGACGATTTATGTTCTAAAATAGTTTTTTAATTGTATTTTGCTTTATTACCTTACTTTGTAATTTTGTACTCATCATGTTTTAGCTGAAATGGTTTCAGATTAACATCTTGTTATATGATATTATTGGTCTCATGGTCTCCCCAACAACCCACCCCTTTTCCTCTTTGGCTAACTGGAGTGACCAAACCTATGTTACTTTGGCTGTTTGGCAGATACTAGATTCTTCTTAGTGTCTGTTGGTAGCCTCTAGATGCAGGAGGGGGAGGGGTGATATGTTTATTTTCCTGCAACTTTGCTCCAAGGCAGTGTCTTAATATGAAAGCAAGTCTCAGGCCAAATTCCGTCAACCATACACATCATTTTTTAGCAAGCAGGCAAACACTCACTTGTATTTTGGAAAAGACTCTCCCTCTCTCTGCCTTCAGGTTCCCTGACATGCCCCTTGCAGGAGCAGTTCCCTCAGAAACAGGTTTCCTAAAAGTATGATCCAAGGCCTCATCACTGGGGCAGCCAGAGGGATCCTCTATGAAGTGGGAGGATGTAGGGTCAATGGGCTCCAGAACTTCCACCTCTGGTACTGATGGCTGAACATGCACATTTCTTCTGCTCTATTCATGCAGAAGTAGTGGATCCTGCTACCCCACTCCTAAGTGATCTTACACACAACAATTTCATCAATAAAAAATTATTTCTAACGCCCCATATGCCAATTAACTAACTCAAAAGTATTGATTCAGGTAAGGACTCTTCATATACTAATTAACCACTCTTTGCTAGAGTGTTGATTAGTGTTAATTCGCACACATACACATCACACCACTTGTACTGAAGTATTTTAAAGTAAATTACCATGCACACAATACAGCACTAATGGAATCCTGATTTTATTTGAGCTGCCAAGTACACAGCCCTGAGAGATAAATCATGATTGCTCTTGCTAATTCAATCACAATACACTTGGCATTTTTTGTTTTTTTTGCAATATACTCACTTTTCCAGCCTTTACTTCTGATCATAGGTAGTCACATGACAGAGTACTTGTCTATGAAAAGGAAAGGAAGGTGTACTGAGAAGTGCTTTCCTCCCTGACAAAGAAGACATAAACAAAACCAAAGACAAAACCACATGATTATCTCAATAGATGCACAGAAGGCCTTTGACAAAATTCAACAACTCTTTAGGTTAAAAACTCTCGATAAACTAGGTATCGAAGGAACGTATCTCAAAACAATAAAAGCTATTTTCGACAAACCCACAGCCAATATCATACTGAATGGGCAAAAACTGGAAGCATTTCCTTTGAAATCTGGCACTAGACAAGGATGCCCTCTCTCACCACTCCTACTCAATATAGTATTGGAAGTTCTAGCCAGAGCAATCAGGCAAGAAAAAGAAATAAAGTGTATTCAATTAGGAAAAGAGGAAGTCAAATTGTCTCTATTTGCAGACGACATGATTGTATATTTATAAGACCCCATCGTCTCACCCCTAAATCTCTTGAAACTGATAAGCAACATCAGCAAAGTCTCAGGATACAAAATCAATGTGCAGAAATCACAAGCATTCCTATACACCAATAACAGACTTAAAGAGAGCCAAATCAAGAACGAACTGCCATTCACAATTGCTACAAAGAGAATGAAATACCTAGGAATACAACTAACAAAGGATGTAAAGGACCTCTTCAAGGAGAATACGAACCACTGCTCAAGGAAATAAGAAAGGACACAAACGGAAAAACATTCCATGCTCATGGTCAGGAAGAATCAATATTGTGAAAATGGCCATACTTCCCAAAGTAATTTATAGATTCAGTGCTACCTATGACCCAATGATTCAATGCTACCTAAGATCCCCATCAAGCTACCTATGACCCTCTTCAGAGAAGTGGAAAAAGCCACCTCAAACTTCATATGGAAGCAAAAGAGAGCCCACAAAGCCAACACAATCCTAAGCAAAAAGAACAAAGCTGGAGGCATGTTACCTGACTTCAAACTATACTACAAGGCTACAGTAATCAAAACAGCATGGTACTGGTACCAAAACAGAGACATAGACCAATGGAACAGAACAGGGACATCAGAGGCAACGCCACACATCTACAACCATCTGATCTTTGATAAACCTCACAAAAACAAGCAATGGGGAAAGGATTCCCTGTTTAATAAATGGTGTTGGGAAAACTGGCTAGCCATGAGCAGAAAGCAGAAACTGGACCCCTTCCTGACACCTTAAACTAAAATTAACTCCAGATGGATTAAAGACTTAAACATAAGACCTCATACCATAAACACCCTAGAATAAAAACTAGGCAAAACCATTCAGGACATAGGCATAGGCAAGGACTTCATGATTAAAACACCAAAAGCATCTGGCAACAAAAGCCAAAATAGACAAATGGGATCTAATTAAACTCCAGAGCTTCTGTACAACAAAAGAAACAATCATTAGGGTGAACCAGCAACCAACAGAATGGGAAAACATTTTGCAATCTACACATCTGACAGAGGGCTAATATCCAGAATCTACAAAGAACTAAAACAGATTTACAAGAAACAAACAAACAAACCCATTCAAAAGTGAGTGAAGGACATGAACAGACACTTTTCAAAAGAAGACATATATGAAGCTAATAAACATATGAAAAAATGCTCATCATTACTGGTTATTAGAGAAATGCATATCAAAAGCACATTGAGATACCATCTCACGCCAGTTAGAATGGCAATCATTAAAAAATCTGGAGACAACAGATGCTGGAGAGTATGTGGAAAAATAGGAACACTTTTACACTGTAGGTGGGAGTGTAAATTAGTTCAACCATTGTGGAAGACAGTGTGGCGATTCCTCAAGGACTTAGAAATAGAAATTCCATTTGACCCAGCAATCCCATTACTGGGTATATATCCAAAGGATTATAAATCGTTCTATTATAAAGATGCATGCACACTTATGTTCATTGCAGCACTGTTTACAATAGCAAAGACTTGGAACCAACCCAAATGCCAATTGATGATAGACTGAACAAGGAAAATGTGGCACATATACGCCATGGAATACTACGCAGCCATAAAAAACGATGAGTTTGTGTCCTTTGTAGGTACATGGATGAATCTGGAAACCATCATTCTCAGCAAACTGACCCAAGAACAGAAAATCAAACACTGCATCTTCTCACTCATAGGTGGGTGTTGAACAATGAGAACACATGGACACAGGGAGGGGAGCATCACACACTGGGGTCTGTTGTTGGGGAATAGGGGAGGGACAGTGGGGGGTAGGGAGGTTGGGGAGGGATAACATGAGGAGAAATGCCAGATATAGGTGACAGGGGGATGGAGGCAGCAATCCACTTTGCCATGTATGTACATATGCAACAATCCTGCATGTTCTGCACATGTACCCCAGAACCTAAAGTGCAATAAAATATACATATTTAAAAAAAAAACCACAGGCTAAGCCCATATTTAGGGGATCAATGAAGCAAGATCACCAGTTTCTTGAAATAAGGATTTGGCTTTTGATACACACACACACAAATGTGTATATGTATAGATAATATATAAATGTATTTATCAAAAGGCAAAAATAAATAAATAATAAAACAAAAATGAAGGCCAGATTAAGATATTTTCAGAAAATTAAAAACTGAGAGAATTTATAATCAGCAGACGTGCACTGTAAAAATACTTATTAAGAAAATTTTTTTCAGGCTGAAGGGAGAATGATGCAAATATAAGTCTATATCTGTAGGTAGAAATGAAAAACACTGAAAAGGAAAAAAATTGTATATAAATATAAAAGAACATTTAAAAAATTTTCTTTATAACACTATTGGCTATTTAAAACATAGGTAAGAATATATTCTCTGGTTTATGATATATTACAAGTAAAACATATGACACATAGCACAAAAGGTGGAGGGGGTGGGTAAATGCCATTGTACTGTTGCAAGGTTCTAACATTGTTCATGGATTGGCAAGATAATAATTTAAGGTGGACTGTAATAAATTAAAGAAAAAATATTATACTAATCTCTATATGAGTAACTACTAAAAATAATATAAAGAAGCATACATAAATTTCATCAGATTGAAGGGCGTGTGTCCAAAACTAAATGTCCTGATTTGAGCCTAGAATTAGAAAATGTAACAGGAGAAACAGACAGTAATTCGCCCCTCTGAAAATGTCTAATACATGCTTATGCATTTGTCTGTATCTGGCCCGTAGTTTTCTGTTCACTCTTTCTTCCTATGCCTCTTGCTTTCCTTTTCTCTTTCTCTTCTTTTATTCTCTTTACTCTCTCTCCCACTTCCCTTCTACAATATATGCTTTCAAGGTATATTTTTAAAATTTATTTTATATATCGAATAATGGTATATATTCTCTATCCTTTTTTTTCTCAGAGAGGCAAAATATCTTACATTTTCTTTCTAAAGTGGATTTTTTACTATGTGAGCCATCCTTAATTCTTCAAGTGAGTCATATTGATCTTTGCTATAGGATTACACATTACACTAATGGCTTCTTTCTGAGTGAACTTAAGACTGTGTATATCTTTTCTGAATGCGAGCAAGTTTTAAGCTCTGTATTACAAAAAATAAATTTGTAAATTCCCCTAGCTTAACCTCTGAGTCCAATGCTTTCTGAAATGTCTGAGTGAAAGTAAAAGGACTAGGAAACAGAATGCCTGGAAGTGGGAAAAAGTCTTATATTTCTCCAGGGAATGCATTTGAGATATATTTCAAATAGCTGATTCATATATTTGGAAGTTCTAATTGCTTGTTCATTTTAAATAAGTTATCTGGCCATGCACCCATGCACATGCACACAAACACACACTTTGCAGGATCTTTCAAGGTAAACAGCCAAATATGTCTTATAACAAATTATTTCCTGTAAATCAGAACCATTATTACCAATATCAATTCGCAGTTTCCAAAGAGGGTTAACTTTGCTTGGCCACCACATTTTCCATAGACCCAAGGCTGTTCACACTGGTATTCTCTGCAATCAGGAAATGAGTAGATCTGACAATGAGGTGACCTGCTATTCAGGCAACACACAGGCTGCTGGATGTTCTTATCTTTCTGGCAAATTCACTGGGGGAACATTTGACCATGGCCACTCCACAGCACAGCTGCTGTCACTCCAGCATAGTATGCATGGAAGAATCCAAGTGCACAACTTGTTTGCCTGGAGACTTGCCCACAGTTCATTACCAGAGAGTCCAGTTTATCTTATCTTAGCCAAATTAAGCTTTAGGAAGTGTTCATTTTGTGGTGAGTTCAACTTTTCTGTCTTTGACCCTTATTTCTCTCAGAGAACCAAAGTAGAAAAAGCTTAGCTGTTCATAAACATAGCATATAAATTAATCATAATTTGGGTCCTGAGTTTTTTTTTTTTTTTTGCAATAGTAAAGGTCAAAGCAAATGCCACTATGCAGTTTGTCTTTCTATAATAAACAGCTGCTTTCCTAAGAAAAGTTGCACTAACAAAATTTATCCTGTAATAATTTCTGTCATTTATTGACTGCTTATTATATGTTAGACACTGTGCTGAGGCCTCACAAGATTATTTCATGGACTGCTTATTATATGTTAGACACTGTGCTGAGGCCTCACAAGGTTATTTTTATTTCATAGCCCTAAAGATAAGCACCATTATGATCCTCATTTTACAAATGAAAAAACTGAGGCTGAGTGCTTAGGTCATTTTTACACTATTCTTTTTTTTTTTTTTTTTTGATTTTAGGTTTTGGGGTACATGTGAAGAACATGAAAAATTGTTGCATAGGTACACACGTGGCAGTGTGATTTGCTGTCTTCCTCCCCTTCATCTATATCTGGCATTTCTCCCCATGCTTTCTCTCCCCACCACCCCACCCCCTGCTGTCCCTCCCCTATTTCCCCCCAACAGACCCCAGTGTGTAGTGCTCCCCTCCCTGTGTCCGTGTGTTCTCATTGTTCAACACTTGCCTATGAGAGAGAACATGCGGTGTTTGACTTTCTGTTCTTGTGTCAGTGTGCTGAGAATGTTTATCCAGTCAACATTCAAGAGCCAATTGTTCAGTTTCCATGAAGCTGTGCGGTTCTGAGTTAGTTTCTGAATTCTGAGTTCTAACTTGATTGCACTGTGGTCTGAGAGACTGTTTGTTATGATTTCTGTTCTTTTGCATTTGCTGAGTGATTTACTTCCAATTATGTGGTCAATTTTAGAGTAGGTGTGGTGTGGTGCTGAGAAGAATGTATATTCTGTGGATTTGGGGTGGAGAGTTCTGTAAATGTCTATTAGGTTTGTTTGTTCCAGGTCTGAGTTCAAGTCCTGGACATCCTTGTTAATTTTCTGTCTGGTTGATCTGTCTAATATTGACAATGGGGTGTTAAAGTCTCCCACTATTATTGTGTGGGAGTCTAAGTCTCTTTGTAAGTCATTAAGAACTTGCCTTATGTATCTGGGTGCTCCTGTATTGGGTGCATACATATTTAGGATCGTTAGCTCTTCTTGTTGCATTGATCCTTTTACCATTATGTAATGTTCTTCTTTGTCTCTTTTGATCTTTGTTGCTTTAAAGTCTATTTTGTCAGACGAGAATTGCAACTCCTGCTTTTTTTTGCTCTCCACTTGCTTGGTAAATCTTCCTTCATACCTTTATTTTGAGACTTTGTGTATCCTTGCATGTGAGATGGGTTTCCTGGATACAGCACACCGATGGGTTTTGAATTTTTATCCAATTTGCCAGTCTGTATCTTTTGATTGGGGCATTTAGCCTATTTACATTTAGGGTTAATATTGTTATGTGTGAATTTGATCCTGCCATTTTGATGCTAGCTGGCTGTTTTGCCTGTTGGTTGATGCAGATTCTTCATTATGTTGATGCTCTTTACCATTTGGTATGTTTTTGGAGTGCCCAGTACTGGTTGTTCCTTTCTATGTGTAATGCCTCTTTCAGGAGCTTTTGTAAAGCAGGCCAGGTGGTGATGAAATCTCTGAGTACTTGTTTGTTCACAAAGGATTTTATTTTTCCTTCACTTATGAAGCTTAGTTTGGCTGGATATGAAATTCTGGGTTGAAAGTTCTTTTCTTTAAGGATGTTGAATATTGGCCCCCACTCTCTTCTGGCTTGTAGGGTTCCTGCTGAGAGATCTGCTGTGAGTCTGATGGGCTTCCCTTTGTGGGTAACCCGACCTTTCTCTCTGGCTGCCCTTAGCATTTTCTCCTTCATTTCAACTCTGGTGAATCTGACAATTATGTGCCTTGGGGTTGCTCTTCTTGAGGAATATCTTTGTGGTGTTCTCTGTATTTCCTGGACTTGAATATTGGCCTGCCTTACTAGGTTGTGGAAGTTTTCCTGGATAATATACTGAAGAGTATTTTCCAGCTTGGATTCATTCTCTTCATCACATTCAGGTACACCTATCAAACGTAGATTAGGTCTTTTCACATAGTCCCATATTTCTTGTTGCCTTTGTTCATTCCTTTTTACCCTTTTTTCTCTAATCTTGCCTTCTCGTTTTATTTCATTGAGTTGATCTTCGACCTCTGATATCCTTTCTTCTGCTTGGTCAATTCGGCTGTTGAAACTTGTGCATGCTTTGCAAAGTTCTCATGTTGTGTTTTTCAGCTCCCTCAATTCACTTATATTCCTCTCTAAGTTGTCCATTCTCGTTAGCATTTCATCAAATGTTTTTTCAAGGTTCTTAGTTTCTTTGCATTGGGTTAGAATAAGTTCTTTTAGCTCACGAAAGTTTTTTATTACCCACCTTCTGAAGCCTGATTCTGTCATTTCATCACATTTATTCTCCATCCAGCCTTGTTCCCTTGCTGGTGAGGAGTTGTGATCCCTTGTAGGAGGAGAGGTGTTCTGGTTTAGGGTGTTTTCATCCTTTTTGCACTGGTTTCTTCCCATCTTTGTGGATTTATCCACCTGTTGTCTTTGTAGTTGCTGACTTTCAGATTGGGTCTCTGAGTGGACATCCAGTTTGTTGATGATGAAGTTATTTCTGTTTCTTAGTTTTCCTTCTAACAGTCTGGCCCCTCTGCTGTAGGATTGCTGAGGTCCACTCTAGGCCCTGTTTACCTGGGGATCACCTGCAGCAGCTGCAGAACAGTAAGGGTTGCTACCAGTTTCTTCTTCTGCTATCTTTGTCCCAGAAGGATACCCACCAGATGTCAGTCTGATCTCTCCTTTATGAAGTGACTCTTTGGATATATGGGGGTCAGGGAGCTGCTTGAGGAGACAGTCTGTCCTTTATAGGAGCTCAAGTGCTGAGCTGTGAGCTCTGTTGTTCTTTCAGAGCTGCTGGGCAGGTACATTTAAGTCTGCTGCAGCAGAACTCATAAACCCCCTTTTTTTCCCCAGGTGTTCTGTCCTGGGGAGTTAGGGCTTTATTTATGAGTTTCTGTTGTGCTGCTGCCTTTTTTTCAGGGCTGCCCTGCCCAGTAAGGAGGCAGCCTAGTCACTGTCTGCCTACAGAGGCTTTGCTGAGCTGCTGTGGGCTCTGCCCAGCTGCTGTGTGAACTTCCCTGCAGTCCTGTTTATATGGGTGTAGTTAGAACTGCCTCGGCAATGGTGGCCCACCTCTGTAATGGTGGACTCTCTCTGTAATTTTACACTATTCTTGATGGTGCCTAGGTTCAAAGTCTAATTCAAACAAGTCTAATTCATAGTGCTTTTTCCTAATCACTGTGCTCAACCACTTCCCATTTAAAACAAATTTAAAAATTGTTGAAAAGAGAAAAAAGAGTTTAGGAGTTAGAGAGTTTCTTTTATACAGTTTTATTACTTTTGCTCCTCATTGTTAGTGCAAAATGAAAATAAGTTATAGCACAGTTTACAACTACAAATGGTCAACAAAAGTAAACTCACACTGAGAAATCAATCACCCTTACAAGTAGCAGTGTGTTTCTTTGCTTTGGAAAACCAATTTTTCTTATTTAAGTGATGACAGTTATACAGTGGTTGTATCAAAATGCTAATGTTCTGCACAGTTAAAATTGTATGCCTTAATTGGTCAATGCCACTACATCTAGCTTGCATTCTGAAAATAAGCTGTTGGAGAAATACCTATAAATATAAGGTAGCTTTTTCAGCTATAAATAGGCCAGATTTATTTTTATTTTTTAAGACAAAGTCTCACCCTATCATCCAGGCACCATCATAGCTCACTGCAGCTTTGAACTGCTATGCTCAAGTGATCCTCCCACCTGACCCTCCTGAGTATCTGGGACTACAGGTGCAAGCCACTAGTTCCAGCTAATTAAAAAAACAAATTTTTCTTGTAGAGATGAGGTCTCATTATGTTACCCAAGCTGGTCTTGAACTCCTGCCCTCATATGATCCACCTATATTTGGCCACCCAAAGTGCTAGGATTGTAGACATGAGCCTCTGTGCTCAGCTAGGTCAGATATTTTAAGAAGACCCATGTTTATTTCTTATCACATCTGAATTTTTAAGTTTCTCATCATATGGAACAAACCACTGACCTCATCGTATTGGCTTTTTTTAAAAAAAACTAAATGTCTACAACCATCAGAGAACTGGGGGCCTTGTGTTCTGAGAAATAGCATAGCTATGTAGACTTTTCCTTATGTCCCATACTCTACCATAGTAGATAGATAGCTACTCAGTGTATTAGCAGATTTCTGCAGTAATGATTCTATATAGCAACAACCCTCCTCCCAAACCTTAATAGCTAACAAAAAAAATTCAAATCAATGTTGATAGGGATATAGGTTGTCTGTGAATTGGCTTTGCTCAGCTGGGCTAGGCTAGACTGCAGTCTGTGGTTTGGATTTGTGCCTGCTTTATACATCTTTATTCCAGGACTCAGGCTGAAAGTGTAATGGTTACCTGGAACATACGCCTTATACCCAAGGTCAAAAGTTTGAGATGTCTGACAGAAATTTGCTGTCTCTTAAAGTGTCTGCTCAGAACTGGTGCATTTTCATTTTACTTCTGCCTATATTCATTGGCCAACACAAGTCACATAGCCTAGCCCAAGTAAGTAAGTGGGGGCAGGCATGCATATTTTGGTTACTATTGTGACAGGCACTAGAAGGTATGTGGCAGAGGGTCTGAGTGTATAATCCTTTATGGAAAGGAATAACAGGTTGAAAACTATAATTCAATATAATCAGACTGAATATTTCCTGCAGTATGTTGCTCATACATTTTTATGGGACCCATGATATTTTATTACAATTGTGCTTATATAAATATATAATTCTTCAGTAGACTGCGACTAAGTTTTCACTCATTTCCAGCCCCAAGGACCAGGACACTGCTTCTCACATTAGTAGATATTCAATAAATATCCAAAGAATGAAGGTACAAATAAATATACTTAGAAGCCAGTTACTATGAACAAACACAAATTATTTAATTCTCAAAATAAGATTATACCAAGGCATCCTCTACTGGAAAGTTGATAAATTACTGGTATAGAAAGTAGTTATCTACAAGAAAAGTCTTATTTTGAAATATTCCAACTTTGTATCATGTTATCCGTTTGTTGGGTATATATTTTTGAGTGTCAACTATGTGCCACGTACAAGGATGTGAAAGTGAATAAGATAGACTCAATTACCGCCCTCACCAAGCTACTGGGCAAAAGAGGCAAACAATAAATTATCACATCCATGATTATGGAAGTGCAGGAGCACCTGACCAGTCCTGGGAGACCAGCAAAGGCTTTCTGGAAACCATGACTTTTAAGCTAAGATCAAAACAATAAGTAGAAAGAGAAGGGGAAGCAAGAGGAACATTCCAAAAAAAACAGAAAAGAAAACTGTATGTGAGTAAGAAAAAACAAGGGTAAATCACAGGTTCAGATTTAGGTAGCTGGTTGAATGGTGTTACGATCATATTTACTAAGAAGAAATACAGGAGAAAGAGAGTGTATGTTTTGGTTAGGGTGATGGGGTGGGGATGGGGATTTATTTACGAATATTGATGGCTTGGAGATACAAGTGGTACCTCCTGAAAAAGACACCAAGGTAGCAGTTGTATCTGAAAGTCTCAATTTCAGATGAGAGGTTGGAGTTGAGATATAAATTTGTGATTCATATATATATGTGTGTGTGTGAGATTCATACATGTATATATATGTGAAATAATAAAGAATATAAGAATATATCTGGTCTTTGTCCCAGTTCCTGGCACAAAAATTTTAAAACCTTGAGTTACAACAATATCTTTACTATGCCAATGGGATGACTCAGGGTGGGTTCCTAGATAGCTTTAGGATGGGGGCTGGTCACCAGAAAGACCAATCACGTGATCAGAGGGTTAGAACTTTAGGCTGCCAGCCCAATGTCAAGTGAGAGAAATGAGGCTAGAGATTGAGCTCAACAACATGGCCAGTAATTTAATCAATCATGATTTAATCAGTCATCAACAATCTAATCAATCAACCATAATGAAGCCCCAGTGAAAACTCTGGAAACCAAGACTCAAAGGAGCTTCCTTGTTGGTGAACAACTGATGTGTTGGGAGACAAATACGCCTGGATTCCTAGAGGAGAGGGCAGAGAAGCTCAGTTTCCTTACCCCTCCCACGATCTTGTCTTATGTGCCTCTTCTGTTTAGCTGTTCCTAGGCTGTATCCTTTATAATAAAACTGTAATGATGAGAATAGCACTTTCAGAGAGTTTATGAGTTGTTCTAGCAAATTACTGAACCTGAGGGAGTCATAGAAACCCCTGAATTTGTAGCTAGTCAGTCAGTGGCTGACTGAGACTGATGTTTAGTTTCTAAAGTGGGGGCAATCTTGTGAAGGATGTTGTTCTTAATTTGTGGGATCTGTGCTAACTCTGGGTAGTGTCAGAATTGAATTAAATTGCAAGACACCAGTTGTCATCAGAGAATTGTTGTTGGAACAATGAGGAAATCGAGGTCATTTGCTGTTGATGAGTCCACCTATGGAAAGCATATGAAAAGACAATCTAGGGCAGAACCCCAGGAAATATGGGCATCTATGGAAATGTTTCCCAAAATGTCATTTCAATACCATTGGTGCTAAATTGAGTTTAGACTATATAGAAGTATGCTTTTATCTAATGGCTATGTATTTATTGTAAATATGTTGAGCCATACCTTTCATAAATAGTAAATCATACTGTTTTATTTTTCCATTATAACAGTGAAATGAAATTTCCTTATAAGGAAATTAATTTAGGTATATAAAGTGGCATGGTTTGGATATTTTTCCCATCCAGATTTCATGTTGAAATGTGATCCCCAATATTGGAGGTGGGTCTAATAGGAAGGGTTTGGGTTATGGTAGTGGATCCCTCATGACTGGCTTTGTCCCCCTTTGAAGTAATGAGTGTGTCCTCATTCTATTAGTTCATGAGAGTGATAGTTGTTTAAAGAAACTAGCATCTCCTCCTCTTTTTCTTGCTTCATCTCATGACATGTGACACCACTTGTTCCACCTTCACTTTCTGCCATGAGTAAAATCTTCCTAAGGCCATATCAAAAGCTGAGCAGAAGCTAATGCTATGTTTGTACAGCCTATAGAACTGTGAGCCAAATAAACCTACTATCTTTATAAATCATTCAGTCTCAGATATTCCTTTATAGCAATGCAAAACAGACTAACATAAAAAATTGGTACCAAAGAGTGCAGCATTACTATAAAAGTACCTGAAAATGTGGAGGCAGCTTTAGAACTGGGTAATGGGCAGAGGTTGGAAGAGTTTGGAGGACTCAGAAGAAGACAGGAAGATGAGGGAAAGTTTTGAGTTTCTTAGAGACTAGTTAAGTGGTTGTGACCAAAATGCTGATGGAAATATGGACATTAAAGGCTGGGCTGATGAGGTCTCAGATGGAAATGAGAAAGTTACAGGGAACTTGAGCAAACATCACCATTGCTATACTTTACCAAAGAACTTGGCTACATTGTGTTCATGCCCTAGGAATTTATGGAAGGTTGAACTTAAGACTGATGACCGTGGATATCTGACAGATTAAATTTTTAAGCAGAAAAGCATTCAAGAGGTGGCAGGCTGCTTCTAACAACCTAGATCAGATATAGGAGTGAAGAAATGACTTAAATTAGAACTTATAATTAAAAGGGAAGCAGAGGATAACCACTTAAGAAATTTACTACCTGGCCATGTGGTAGATAAGGAGAAAGCATTTCAGGAGAGAAGCGCTGTAGCACAACCACTGACTAGAGAGATTCACATGACAAAAAGGCATGACTAGAGAGAGCTCAAGAGAGAAGTGAGAAGAGAAGCTGAGCATTGTAGATAATTCTTGTCAGGAGTTTTCTGTAAATGGAAGAAAGAAATGGTGGGAAGCCAAATTGAGGACAGGGGTCAAGAGAGGATTTCTTTTAAGCTCAGAGAAATAGTAGTTGAGTTGTGTGTTGATTGGAATGGTTCAATATTGGGAAAAACTGATGATGCAGGTAAAAGGAATCAGAATGTGCCACCTCAAGACAGGCCACTTTTGCACAAAGATTATTTTGAGCTGAAGGCAACTGAGAATCAACAGATGCAGGGAAGTTTTCTGCCCTCCCCTTATCAACCTAAAAAACAGGGAATACATTTCCCATTGGGGAAGGTGCCCCTTCATGCCAGGATGACAAGGGCATACTTATCACCAGAGTTGCAGAGTCAACACCAAAACAAATGTGTATAACTAGATCTTACTAAAACAATCTTTATTTTCCATTAATTTCCCCATATATTTCTTAGTCACTTTTCTATAATTTATTATCCCTTGAAGCCCAAGCCTCCTTACTTTTGATAAAATGGCATATAGGCCCCTGCATGTAACTGCTTTTTTGAGTTTCACTTCTTTTCTGTGAACTCCTGGGCAAGTAAATATTAAATAAAAATTGTACCTTTCCTTCTGTTAATCCCTCCCTTATTAGTTTGATTCACTGGTCCCAGACACTGAATCTAAGAGGGTATAAGAAAAAGATTTTTCTCCCTGACACAGGAGAAAGAACAGAGATGAAAAAAAGAAAAAGGGTGCAAAAAGAGACAGACTTAGGAGGACCAAATACCAGAAGAATGGGATGCCATGGAGACCAGAAGAGAATTTCTAGAAGCCTCGAGGAGTTAAATGCTTCTCAGAGGTCAAGTGAGATCAAGGGTGAAGACATATCCACTGGACCTTGGAACAAATATGTCTTTAGTAACCTCAGAGAGAGGAATTTCTTACAATAATGGAAATAGACAAAGAATTGCTGTGTTGATCCCTGAATGGGAGGTAAGGAAGTGAAAACAGAGTATGGATACTTCAAGAAGCTTGGCTGTAAATGTCAGGAGATAGAATCCCGCTACTGAGGGGCTGACATCAAGTCAGTGGTGTTATTGTCTGGTGTTTAATATGGGAATGGACTTAGCATCTTCAATATTTGATGTGGTTTGATTCTGTGTCCCCACCCAAATCTCATCTTGTAGCTCCCATAATTCCCATGTGTTCTGGGAGGGACCCAAAGGAAGATCACTGAATCATGGGGGCAGGTCTTTCCTGTGCTGTTCTCATGATAGTGAATGGGTCTCATGAGATCTGATGGTTTTACAAATGGGTTTCCCTGCACAAGCTCTCTCTTTGCTTGCTGCCATCCATGTAGGATGTGACTTGTGCCTCCTTGCCTTCTACCATGATTGTGAGGCCTCCCCAGCCATGTGGAACTGTAAGTCCAATAAATCTCTTTCTTCTGTAAATTGCTCAGTCTCAGGTATGTCTTTATCAGCAGTGTGAAGATGACCTAATACAATATTGATGGAAGATACCAACCAGGACACAGAGGTCAGGAATATACAAGATAAGTGATACTTACTAGAAATCAATTGATCCAAGACAAGGGAGAAAGGGAGGTGTTTAGAACACAAGTGGGAAGATGTGTCCTACATAAGGAGAGTGTGGCTTCCATTGGAATAGATGTGAAAAGCCTAGTGCAAACTCAGTACTGCCAGCTATCCCAGGGAGAAGATCACCTTCATGTTTCCAAACCTACTTTGTAGGCTCAAGTACGCCTCAGGCAGCTACCCGACAGCTACCCAAGGGCCTCCCCGCTTCACTGACCTCATTCCAATTACTTCCATTCTTTCTTTATTCTCCTGTCCTATTTGAGGTCTGGTATCCTTCAGTCTAGTCCCCCTAATTAGCAAAACAGCTCTACTCATTTGCATTACTTAAGCAGCATTTTCCTAGAAAGTACTGAAAGTCATATACTAATCACAAGAACAGTCTTTAGATACAGGTACTGAGGTAAAAGCACTATAAACTAATTCAACCTCATCTAGTTTGTGGCTCTATTGCTTAAATACTGCTTTCCAAAGTAAACAAAACAAAATCAACACAGAATGTTATTGCCAGAGGGAGTTCAGGAATCCCCTTGAACAGTCTGTATCAACCATCCTCACCAACCTCAAGTTCTTTTAGCTCAGAGGAGCAAAGTATTCTAAAACCACACAGCTTCTTGATAACAATTATCAAGAACTTCCACTTTCCCTCCAAACTTTTAAAACTTCTCCATCAGTTTTACTAGGGCACTAGAGTGTATTGAGAAGAAGACTGGAGTCCCAGGCCAAAAAGCTGGAATTTTTCTTTTTTTCTTGTTGAAACAGTCTCACTCTGCCACCCAGACTGGAGTGCAGTGGTGGAATCTCAACTAACTGCAACCTCCACCTCCTGGGTTCAAGGGATCCTCCTGCCTCACCCTCCTGAGTAACTGGGACTACAGGAGCATGCCACCACACCTGGCTAATTTTTGTATTTTTTGTAGAGACAGGGTTTTGCTATGTCAGCCAGGCTGGTCTCAAACTCCTGACCTCAGGTGATCCACCCACCTCAGCCTCCCAAAGTGCTAGCATTACAGGCATGAGCCACCATGCTTGGCCAAAAAGCTTGAATTTTTTTTTTAATTGTACCTTTATTTTAAGCATCATACAAATTTTGTACCATCCCCTATATTTCTGTGTTTCGTGGTGCTTTTAATAAACTCACCCTGATTTTGTGTACAATTGGAACTCCTGGAGAAAGAATCATGTTTAAGTTTCTTCTATTCCACTATTTCAATTTGAAAAAGCCAGCCAGCACTAGATGGTGTCATACTTGATGATACCAGCCCATTTTGCACACTTATCTCTAATAATTAGTACTGAATGGAACTTGGGTCTGCTTGCCTAGTGCACAGAAAAAGCCAAACAATGACACCAGGATTTGCTGCAAGAGAAAGTGGGCCATTTATTTCAGGGCATCAAGCAGGAAGAATCAGGCAGCTGATGATTATGACACAAACTCCCCATTTACTTACAGGGAATTGTTTTTAAAGGTAGGGCTATATTTCAAGAAAGGAGAAGTTACAGGGAAAATTAAAACTTGATGCCCCTTGGTTATACATTGGTTTGGTCCAAAAAAGGGGAGTATCTTTGTAACCACCTAAAGGGTTCACCTTACCCACTGCCTTGACAGAGCCAATTTATCAAGACAGGAGAATTGCAATAGAGAAAGAGTAATTCATGTAGAGCTGGCTGTACAGAACACTAGATTTTTATGATTACTTAACTCAGTCTCCTGAACATTTGGGGATGAGAGTTTTTAAGAATAATTTGGTGGATGGGGTGCAGCCAGTGAGTCAGGAGTGCTGACTGGTTGGGTTGAGATGAAATCACAGGGAATCGAAGCTGCACTGAGTCAGTTCCAGGCAGGGGTGGGGTGCAGAAGGTAGCACAAGATCAGATAAACTAGTTTATTAATCTGGGTGGTACCAGCTGATCCACTGAGTGAAAAATCTGCAAAATATCTCAAACTCTGATCTTAGCCTTATAATAGTGATGTTATCCTCAGGAGCAATTTGGGAAGGGTCAGAATCTTGTAGCCTTCAGCTACATGACTGCTAAACCATAATTTCTAATCTTTTGGCTAATGTGTTAGTCCTACAAAGGCAGTCTACTCCCCAAGCAAGAAGGGGGTTTGTTTTTGGAAAGGGCTGTTATTGTCTTTGTTCTAAACTATAAACTAAATTCCTCCTAAAGTTAGTTCAGCCTATCCCCAGCAATAAAAAAGGACAGCTTGTAGATTAGAAGCAAAATGGAGTGGGTTAAGTCAGATCTCTCTCACTGTCTCAGTTATAGTTTTGTCGTGGTAGTTTCACCTTGAAGTGAGAGCTTACAGGTCATAGGTAGATTTTTTTGATTTGCAATTGGTTAAGGAAGCAAAGGTTTGTCTAAAAACTTGGGGTCAGCAGAATGGAATGTTAAGGTTTGGCCTATGGGTGTGACTCTCTCTAGGCTCCTTAGGGAAAAAAAAGATAGAACAAAGAATGGTAGTTGGAGTTAAGTACTCAGTTCCCAATTTTCTGAAGTCTACATGATAGAAGTCAACATTTTACATCTGGTAGGAGGGTCGAGATTTCTGAAAACAACTCAAGAACATATGTTAAGATGTTAGCTTTTGTTTCTATAGGAAAGCAGACATCATGTGACTCTAACTTATTTGAGTGACTATTGTTTAAGCTATTATTACCTTCTTACTTAGTGGGTTATTCACACACTTCCTTAATTGCTGGTGGCAGGGCAAGCTAGGTACCTAGACTTTCCCTTGAAAGGACTCAAATCTTTCTTTATTTTCATGCTTTGATGGGGGTGGGGAAACCCAACAGGCCCCTATAAGGAGCCCTGCTTCATCTTATGATCAGTAAAACAAGTCTTTTATCGCTGCTGTTTCTATATGTAATTCTTAACTCCCTATTCAATTATAAAATCCTATATGCAGATGTACTGGATACAATGTTTAGTCTTCCTAAGATTCCTCTCCTTTTTTTCTTTTTTTTCCTGAGACAGTCTTCTGCACCTTCAACCCATTCCACTTCCACAGTTATGGTGGAAGCTGTTCTCTTAGTACAACACGGACCACCTCAGGTCACAGCTGATTGACCTGAGTATCTCCTCCACTTCCATCCCCACCATAGTTGATTGTTCCAGGGATAGGCACCTGATTTAGGTGAGACCAATCAGAGAATTTCCATAGGCTTGGAGGACCCGGAATGAGGAAGTCATTTTCTCTCCCATGGCCAAATAGAAATGATACGATCAGGAAACATTGGTGGACATTTTTCTACCATATGGAGAATGAGCCCAACAAACAGTAAAAAGCAGATGTGAGATCTAAACAGAGAAGACTACTGATCTTGTTGGAGTTCTACTTCTAGTTTTCCCAAGGCCCAGCTGTGGCCCTGCCTTTCCTTTGACTTGATAATGCATTCCGGGGTTAATAAATTCTTCCTTTGCTTAAGTGACTCTGACAAGGGTGTCTGTTACTTGCTACAGAAGGAATAAAATGTAGTGTTCTTCAGAAAGTCTGTGGTGCTGAACAAAGATCAGGGGATTAATAAGTCCTTGTTGATTGCCTGCTTGCCATTTATTGGCTTAAGTCTTGCTGAGAGATACCATCCTGAGAAAATATTGACTGCCATAGACTCCAACCAAGAGATGTAACACAAGGCAATTCACACTTGCAGTACTTGTGAAATTCAAGACCACTGACCAGCAGGGAGAAAGAAAGTGAAAACAAATGAAGAAGCCCCTGCTGGGAGGGCAGACAGAGTGATGGCTTCATCCCAGAATAACACACTGGCAAGGGAAAAGAGCAGGGAAATCATCTGGGCTGAGGATCAGAAGACCTAAACCTTCATCCTGGATCTACTGCTGACTAGGTGTAAGACTTTGGAACAACCATGGAACTTTTCTGGGCTTGTGTTTTCACATCTATGAATGAGGAAGTTAGAGAAGAAAATTACCAATAAGCTTTTGCGATAGAAAAGCTGAGGCGGCCAGGTGCAGTGGCTCACATGTGTAAGCTCAGCACTTTGGGAGGCTGAGGCAGGAGGATCACCTGAGGTCAGGAGTTCACGACCAGCCTGGCCAATATGACGAAATCCTGTCTCTACTAAAAATACAAAAATTAGCAAGGTATGGTGGCGGGTGCCTGTAATCTCAGCTACTCAGGAGGCTGAGGCTGGAGAATTGCTTGAACCCATGAGGTAGAGGTTGCAGTAAGCCGAGATCATACCATTGCACTCCAGCCTGGGTGACAGAGCAAGACTCCATCTCAAAAAAGAAAAAGAAAAAGAAAAAGAAAAGCTGAGGTTTCCCCTCCTGTCATTGTCTGAATGTTGTGTCCCCCTAAAATTCATACAGTAAAATCTAATCATGAAGCTGATAATATTAGAAGGCAGGGCCTTTGGGAGGTAATTAGGTTATGAGGGCTCTGTACTCATGAATGAGATTAGTGCCCTTATTGAAGAGCCCCAGAGAGCTGCTTTGCCCTTCCATCATGTGAGGACACATAGAAGGTGCCACCAATGAGGAACAGGGCCTTCCTAAGCACTGAATTTGCTGGTGTTTTGATCTTGGACTTCCCAGCCTCCAGAACTGTAAGCAATACATTTCTGTTGTTTATAAATTACCCAGTCTAAAGTATTTTGTTTAAAACACAAATGGACTAAGACATTTCCCCTTTACTCATGGGGCCTTCTAACACTTGTGCCCTCATATTAAGGAAGTTGTGGGATCTCTTCACAGTCTCTCCATGGTATGCCAAGTCCTGCTACAGACACAGATCTACCATCTGGAAAGGGTAGAGAAGGTCACTGGGAAGGTCCTTCCTTAAATGGAATCTTGGACATCACCAGTCTGGACCTGAGACTGTAGGAGAATCTAGGCTTCCAAATCAAGGTGGCAGAGTGACATGCCTGCAGGGACAGAATACTGTGCCAGGTAGAAACAGGAGCCAAATGGAAAGCAAATGTCTGCTCCTGTTTGGTGTGTGATAATGAGGGCCTAGGAAACCTATATCTTCCATTTAAAAAAACACATGCATACACACAAAACCAGAAATTGCATTGTCATGTAAAATTTCATTGTTTTAAAATGTGAGTGTCAGAAACAAGCAAACCAACCAACCCACTGTGAGGGCAAAAACAACACAAAAGTAGTGAAAAAATAATTTTTTTGACTCAATTTGACCCATGACCTCTGCACAGTGTGGTGTAGGTGTTCAATTATGACTCTGAGTCTAATGATACTTTATCATATCAATCCAGTAAAGCTGCCAATGTCCCAGTGAGTGCCACTGCATAGCATCAGGATCAACACATTAGGATTGCCTGATTTGTGTAAATGTAGTCTGATGGGTGGGGGTGGTAGAGCCAGCATGCATGCTCGTCATATCCAGGAGGATTTACCGAGTATAAGAGCCCTGAGCTTCCATGACTTCATGACACTTGCTTCCACTGTCCTGGTGCTTGAAGGTGCAGTCTTGGACTGGGAACTCTGGCCCTCATCCAAGATCCCATCCTCAGCACTGGTCTAGGTGGCTTCTGAGCAAGAGAGCATCCAGAACTTCAAGCCACACCCACATAAGCTGTCACAGTACCCTGTATAAAGATTGGGGTGCTGTGGCCTCTTCCCTCCCAGATGAACGTGTATGTGTCTATGTTGTGGTATATCTTAAGAAAAAGTTTGGTTTAATCAGATTAGATAGTTTCATGTTGGATAATCTTTTGTTATGTCCAATAATTTTATAATAAATTTGAGTCATTTGGAAAGCCCATCATTTGTCGGTTTCCACTTATTATCCCAAAGCCATGCAGCAAATGTAATATAATCCACCGATGGCCTTAGACTTCCAAACTTAAACAACGAACCTTCCAAAAATGACAAAGAGGGTATGTTTCTCAATGGACACTACAATTCCTAGTTTCCTGCTTTTTTTTCTTCTTGATCTCTCTCTTTTGTGAACACAAATCTATTTCCTGGCTGCTCCAAGGTCAGAAGACCCAAAGGAGTCCAAAGTCATTAACCAAAGTCTTTCTTGTGCAGATAAAGTGGTAGCCTCATAAGGAAACCAAAACGACATGAAGTAGAAAGTCAGGGGTGAGGATGCTAGAATTAGGTCACTCATCTATATTTAATTCTTTTGGCTCTTTATGCAGCTTAACATTTACTTTCCATTTACCTCTGCTTGTTTTGCTGACAAGGAAGCAAAATTCAGACATTTTAAGTGCCTAGAAAGGAAGGATCTTCCAGTCACCATTTTCGATAAGCCTCTTCGACACGTAGACATATACCTCGAGCTTAGTCCAGTGGAAAAAGATCCAGGATTTTCACCACTAAGTCCCCAGTGTTAGGGACCCCTAGCTCTCATCATCTGTCCTGTTGGTTGTGCTTTGTTTTTCGCTTTGTGCTGCCTACAGCCAAGTTGGCACAATGTCACAGTTTCAGTTTGGGAAATAAGGGAGCGTGTGAAAGCGAACTTATGGGAAACAGCATGTTGGAAGGAATCCTCTGGAAACTTACCCCTGCTTCCTAAAGAGGAGCCACTCCTGTCCTCTCCTCTGTGGTCAAGGAACACCCAAGGACATCAGCCTAGGCGGATAGTGAGCTGTACAACCTGCAGTCCCAATATTCCATTTGAAAGGTGTTCTAGACTCCTCTTTTCAACCCAGGGCTGAAAGCCATCTAAGAGATGTAGAAATGCATCAAACAAAGAAGTAAGATAGGAGCCTTACAGCCCAGGAGATCCTAAAATTATCTCCATAGCTTGGAGGATGAAAGGGAGCACCATTCATACTCTTGCAAGGACAAGAGGTGCCCACTGACACTGTCCAGTGTGGTCACCTTCTTATGAACCAAGGAGACAAGCAGTTCTAACCCTGTTTTGATCTTGAGTCCCTTTGAGAATGGGATAAAATAAATGAACTTTCTCCCTGCACATACCTACCTATATGTATACAATTTTACATAAATATTCAGAAGTTTCAGGTGCCCCTTTAATTCATCCATTGATCCCAAGCTGGAAAACCCTTTATAGTACAGCTAATAATCATGGTCTATAAAGCCACTTCTTCCAAAGCTTCCAGTAACTAATAGCAGAGAAAAAGTGGAGGCCCCAGAAGTCTGTGTGTTTCAGGAAAAAACTCTATTCCTATCTCACCCCTAAATATTCTCTGCCTTGACATCATTAGGTCAGCGCTAATGTCTGTATGACTCTTTTCCCAGTTTTCTTCAATCATTACAAGACACTCAATGTTCCCACACCAGTCCTTATGTCCCAAACTTCCATCCTCATGCAGCTCAGGGGCAGCAGGAAAATTACCCCTGCTCACTCTGCCATTACCTAGCACTGTTGTCCAGCTTCATTTTTTCCAAAGTACTCTATGTAAGGCCGGGTGCCTCGCCGGGAACTCGGACACGCACCCCACTCCCTCTGGGAGCTCGGCCACGACCATCCCTCTCCATGCCTAGAAACTACATCATCACCCCGTGCCCACTTCTGCACTTGGCACTAGGCTTTGCACTCAGCGCCTAGCCAGCCATTGGAAAACCCCGCCAAAATGCAAAAGAAGCCTTGTAAATCTGCCCAATAGCATTGTGCATCCCGCTTACCTGCCAATGGCAGCTTGCCCCGCCCACATCCTGCTCTCCCACAGCCAATCGGAATGCCTCCACTCCCTATAAAACCCCACATCTGAGAGGAGTCTGTGCGACTTCTCTGGCCCCTCCTGTCGGACTGCAAAACCTCTACTGGGAGCTGAATAAATTCGCATTGGATCTTCTTGTGCTGGTCTCAGTTTCCTCATTTTAAACTCGGCAATAACCCTTACACTCGACACCACTTTATATCAGTTGTGTTTTACTTGTTTGGCCCTGTTAGAATAAAGGTAGGGATTCCTATCTGTTTGTGCACTGCTTTTTCATACATATCTAAAAATGGTTCTTGGCATGTAACAGGCATTTCATAAATGTTTTTTGAGTGAAAACCTGATGAATGGAAAGCTAACAGTTATTGAGCTCCTACTAAGTGCCAGGCATGCAAGTGCTTTTACTACACTATTTCATTTTATCTTTGCAACAACCTAATGATGGAAGGACTATTATTATTATTATTTATTATTTTTTCAAGACAGAGTCTTGCTCTGTCACTCAGGCTGGAGTGCAGTGGCGCGATTATGGCTCACTGCAACCTCTACCTCCCAGGTTCAAGCAATTCTGCCTCAGCTTCCTGAGTAGGTGGGATTACAGCTACCCACCACCATACCCAGCTAATTTTTGTATTTTTAGAAGAGATGGGGTTTCACCATGTTGGCCAGGCTGGTCTCAAACTCCTGACCTTGTGAACTGCCTGCCTCAGCCTCCCAAGGAAGGACTATTATTACTTTCATTTTACAGACAAGGAGGCCGAGACTTACAGAGGTTATGGAAGGTCCCCAAAGACAGAGAGCCAGTGAATGATGGAGCCAAGATGTAGACCCAACCATCTCATTCCAGCATCTGTGCTCTTAAGCACTGGAATCTTATTGTGGTTTGAAGTCATTACATGAAATATTCTAAGTCATGGTTTATTCTGTATCACAGATGGATGTCTTGACTTCTGTTTTCTTTCTTTTCCTGAGCTATGTTTTCTGTTTTTCTAACAGATTAAGAAATAAACCTTAGCTGTTTCTCACAAACACACACACACATACATACCTCATTTCTTTTCATAGCAAAATTGTAATGAGATTTGGAACACTGGACCTTGAAATATTTGATTAGAACAAGCATCTCCATGAAACTACATGCCATTACTCACTTTCTACCACCCCCGCACAAAAAATATCCATTTGATGGCAAGTCAGTTTGGAGAAACCCAGTGGTTGCAATTGAGCATTCACAGCATGTTTGGAGTGTAAGCTGGGGAGCTCAGCGCACACTCAGAATGATGCATTCTGCCTGCAAGCATGCAATAGCACATTCATTTCTCATTCATGGGGAGAATGGGACACTTCTAGAAAGAATGGGTCTGGGGCAGGTGACTGAGGATTGACCCAAAAGCAAGCACATCGTCAACTTGAAAGGACAGACTCACCTTCTAAGATAGAGTTCTCACTGCCTCTAAGATGCTGCTGCTGGGGTAGAGATGCGAGTGCCTAAATCACCAAAAAAAAAAAAAAAAAAAAAAAACCACGTATGAAAAACCTGCTTTAACTTCCACATTCTCAAAAATACCAACTGTGTATGTGCTAAGTAGTCATCCCTTGCTTCTTTGTATTAGTGAGATTACTGAAGGTTCAAATTCAAATGAGCCCGTTCTCTTTTCCCCAAAGTCCTAGCAGGGCTTCAAAGGGCCGCATTAAGATATTAAAAGTTTCTGATAAAATTCACTCATTTGGTATGCATAGACATACCAAGAATTAAGAAAGAAATGAAAAGAAGAGAAAAGAAAAGAAAACCAGAGCTCTCATCGTCCTGGGGCTATACTTACAATACAGCAGTTATGCTTTCTACAGAGCATACTGCGAGGTCATTAGTGCTGAATCAGAGCAAGAGCTGCCGTGCTGCTGAGCCATCCAATAGGACCTGAGATGCAGAAGTGGATGCCCCAAAGCATCTTCGCTACATCAAGTCCGATGGCAGCATTTTTTTAGTAGGACCTCAGAAGTTGTGTACCTCTCACTGGCCCTAGAACCTGGGACACTGGCTTACATGCAGATTCCTGGGTCTCCTCATGTGTTTATGAAATTAGAATCTCTGAGAGTGGGGCCCAGGAATGTGCATATTAACAATCTCCCCAGGAGATCCTGATGTTCACCTTCATTTGGTCCCTGGCCTAGTGATCACTGCTTTAGATCCCTAGGCCTACAATGAGATTAAAGGGTTCATCTTGTTACTCTATATTGTTTTCACTTTGGTGATTTTTCTCATTGTGCTAGTTTAAAACCATCTATTTAGGAGTTAGTAGAGAATTTATTAAGAGCTTGGGATTTACAAATCAAAAAAAAAAGGTCAGAATCAGTACTTAGTATTTACAAGAACCTTGGACAAGTTACTTAGTTCTTTAAGCCTCAGGCAAGTCATGTTAGATGTGGAGTGATACTTACCTCTTGGTATCGTTGAAAAAATTAAATGTGATAAAAAGTGTAAGGTGTTTAGTCCAGTGATAGGCATGAAATAAGATAATGACAAGGTGGCAGTGGTGGTGACACAGAGACCCAGAGCTGGAATGAGGGGGGCTGACAGATTCACGAGGAGTCCTGGTGTTTAGAATCTGAGAACTTGGCAAAATAAGATAAGAGAAGGGATGAGTAAGTTCATGTGAGGATGTTTGTCAGGGACAAAGCAAACACCCTAGTTCCAGCAGCTCTAAAAATATATCCCTTAGAACAAATCCAGCCTGCTATCTGTTTGTAAATAAAGTTTTGTTAGCACACAGCCACACCTATTTAGTTATATATGTGCTATGGCTACGTTTAAGCTGCAGTGGCAGGGTTGAGTTGCAAGAGACATCGTCTGGCCTACAGGGCCTAACATGTTTACTAGTTGGTCCTTTTCAAAAAAAAAAAAAAAATCTGCCAATCCCTACCCTTAGTGAACTGCCAGAGGAGCTTTTATTTTATAGAGGAAGAGGGGCCCAAGAGAAGAAACTGAATCATGAGGAAGACAAAAATGCCAGCTCTGCTGCCTTGTGCTGCCAGCAACACGCCACATACACACACTCACACTCACAATACACCTCCATCACAACCTCCACATGCCCAGGAGACTTCAAGGATTTGTTCGGTGTCCTCCTTCTAAGGGTTTCTCAGGACACCCATCCTCCAGCCTGGCCAAGGGGAAGCGGCAAGAGGATGAAAGCCACTACACTTAAACCCAGACCTGGCCCTGCCACTAACCAGCTCTGCAACCCTGGGAAAGTCATTTTGTCTTTCTGAGCTTCAAGGTCCTCATTTGTAAAATGAGGAGTCTGGAGTTGTTTGAGCCATTTACTAACACTACACGTAGCCTAAGTTCAGGCCTCCCCTGAAGGGGTTATCTGTTTTAGTGTGCCTGCCAGAAATCAAGGAGTGGAGAGGTAAGAAGTTGATTTCGTTACTGGATATCTCTTGGTCCCCTTCCACATCAAGTTTCAGGCTTATACACTGGGAGTGACATCCTTAATCTCTACCTAGTTTTGGACCTAGTGGCCAATAAATGAATGTTGATTTATATTCATTATGTCCCCTACTCGCCCTCCTCAAATTCCTGGCTTAAAGCCCTATTCCTCAGTGTGATGGTATTTGGAGATAGGGATCTTAGAGAGGTAAGGTTAAATGAGGTTATAAGGTGGTGTCCTAATCTGATGGAATCAATGCCCTTACAAGAACAGCATACATTAGAGAGCCCTCTCTGTGAGAGACACAGCGAGAAGATGGCCATCTACAAGTCAAGAAGAGGGGCCACAGCAGAAACTGACCATGCTGGCACCTTGGTCTCAGACTTTCAGCCTCCAGAATTGTGAGAAAACAAATTTCTGTTGTTTAAGCCACCCTGGTATTCTTTTATAACAACCTGAGAAGATTAATACAATTAGATTCTAGGTGGGGTGACTTTGTAAAAAATAACATTTGCACCATCCTTTGCTCAAAGGGCTTCTTCTGCAGATAAGGATTAGAAAGAAGTAGTGGCAGACACTGAGTATCACTTTGGCCACCTGAATCTTTCCATCTCATCTAATCTTTCTTTTGCTTGAAAGTTTGTTTTTATAAAATGAGAAACAAAAAAAAAATGGACTGGGCCAGGCGCGGTGGCTCATGCCTGAAATCCCAGCACTTTGGGAGGCCGAGGCGGGTGGATCACGAGGTCAAGAGATCGAGACCATCCTGGTCAACATGGTGAAACATCGTCTCTACTAAAAATACAAAAAATTAGCTGGGCATGGTGGCGCATGCCTGTTATCCCAGCTACTCAGGAGGCTGAGGCAGGAGAATTGCCTGAACCCAGGAGGCGGAGATTGCGGTGAGCCGAGATCGCGCCATTGCGCTCCAGCCTGGGTATCAAGAGCGAAACTCCGTCTCAAAAAAAAAAAAAAAAAAAAAAAAAAGAATCTAGCTCATAATGCTATGCAATATCACAAATGTAGCATTTGAGAAGGCAGTTTTGCTGGTTATCTTTTGTTTTGTAACAAATTACCCTAAAACTTACTGATTTAAAACAAAGTTTAGGGACTTAAAACAAAGACATTATTTTATAGTTTCTTTGGGCCAAGAATCTATGCATGGCTTAACTCACCACCTCTGGCTCTAAGGTTTCTTACAAGGCTACAACTAATGCATTGGTCAGGGCAGCAGTCTCACTCTAAGTCTTGACTGTGGGAGGATCTATTTACTCACATGGTTGTTGGCAGAATTTGGTTTCTTGCTGTATTGAGGGCCTCATTGTCCTGCTGGCTCTCTCATATTCCTAGTCATGTTGGTTTCTCCATAGGGCAAATCAAAACATGGCAGCAAGCTTCCCAGAGAACTAACAAAAGAGAAAGAATGTCCAAGATGGAAGCTATAGTTTTTTTTTGTAATTGAACCTGAAAAGTGATATTCCATGAACTTATACCACATAAGTCTGGCACGTACTCAAGGGCATTGGCATTACCAAGGATGTTATCAAGGGAATGAAGACCAGGAGGTGGGGATCCCTGAAGACCATCTTAGAAGCTGATGACCACAGCAGGGTAAAGTGTGAAGAAGAGTAAAAACATGCTCTGGAATAAGACTGTAGTCAATCCTCCTTATGAATGGAATTTCCCTACAGGCTAAAATTTATTTGTAACTTTAAAATCGACACTCCTGGCACTTTTGTGTTCACTTGCAGGATTCTTATAGCAGCAAAAAAATTGAGTCACTCAACACTCAACACAAGCATTACTAGCTGAGGTGGGACAACAATGTGATCCCCTGCTTTCTCGTTTCAGCTCTCAGACTGAGAACAAGTGTCCCTTTTGTGGTCTATTTAGTGTCCCATATTTTTTTTTCTCATTTTTATGCTTTATATTGGTGATTTTGCTGTTTAAAATGGTCCCAAAGCATAGTGCTGAAGTGATCCTAAGTAGAAGGCTGCTGTGTGCCTTACAGACAAAATATATGTGTAAGAGAAGCTTAATTTGGGCATGGGTCACAGTGCTGTTGGCTATATGTTCAATGTTAATGAGTCAAAAGTACATATTGAATAAGATGTGTTTAAACAAAACACAATTAAAACAGATTACATATTGATTGGAGGCTCAAAGGAATCTAACCATGTATTTCCTCTAGGAGCAACTGTTTAATATTCGCTAATCCAGTGCTCATAGCCACTTTACAGAACATAACTGCCACAAATAATGAGAGTTGACTGCACTTGGGTAAAATCAACTCCACCACTTGCCCAGCTGTGCCATCCTGGGAAAGCTTCTTAACCTCTTTGTGGTTTGTCTTCACTAAGAGAAAAATAGGGATAACCATAGGACCTACAGCCAACGGCTTTGGGGAGGATAAACTGTGATGATCCTGGTACAGTAACTAGCACACAGTAAATGCTTAATAAATAGGAGATATTTTTATAATTATTGTCTGAGCTCTGTTTCTTCAAGATCATAGCAAATTTTCTGTAAGTGTACTTTCTTCTATTCTGGGACAGTGTCTGGTGCAGAGTAGGCACTCATGAAAGACATGTTGAATAAAATAAGAATTCTCTGATCATATTAGGTGGAAGATCTAAAGCTGGAAGAAAGCAAGTTCCTGTTTCTGGTCTCTGGGCTTGATATTACCATTGTGGCTAGCGTGGGTGGGAATGTGTGAAACATTGTAAGAACTCTTTCATTAGAACCCACATCAAGACACTAAATCCATAGTATTGGCAGACTGTTGACTCACCTCCCCCAGGAACCCAGAGAATGCCCGGCAGATGGAAATGTACCCAAGACACGGAAGCAGTGGTATTTTCCCCATGTCACCAGGCGTGAGGCCAGGAGCTGATTCGGCAGTGGTATACAACGGGATTAATCATCTGTAAATAAGTCACCTACATTGTCTTGGAGATGATTTTTTTCATCTCTATGTGCCAAGTCATCACCATAAGAACCGAGGTGTGACACCCATATGGCTCTGGGCTACGTATCTGACCTTGCTTTTGCAAGTTGCTCTTCAGGCTGTCTTTCCTCAAAATGGAAAGCATTTGGGAGCTGTCCACTATAGACTATCTCAGGGAGAGGGTGCAGGTGGATTTCAGGGGCTACCACTAAAAGCCCTCTCTTAGGAAGCCAGAAATTATTCAGGAGGTTATTGGGGGCACAGCTAAAGGAGGGTATGCATTATATCCTGTTTTCTTCAGGGCATCCTGATGAAGCTGTGTGACTCAGAACCAGTTAATCTCTCTGAGGTTTAGTTGCCCTCATCTGTGAAATAGCATTTATTTTGAAAGCCTATGGAAACTCACCTGGTTGAAGGAGAAACTTAAGTTTTTTCTCAGTGGAGTCATATCACCACCTATCCCTTCTTCTCAGGGTTTAGTAATAGCTACTAACAATAGTTAACTTTAATTGAGCACTTATAATGTCCCAGACATTATCTCATCTACTCTTCCCTAAACACTATTATTTACATTGTACAGATAAAGAAACTGAGACACAGAGATATGAAGTAACGTGTCCAAAGTCACATAGTTAACAAGTAGGGGAGACGGAATTTATCCCCAGGTCATCTGACTCCAGAGTCTGTGCTAACATCTAGCAGCTTCCATTGAAGATATCTGTATTTTCACAAGGGCATCTCGGCAATAACAAGATGCACGCTGTAAGTTTCAGGTGGTACATTCAGCTAGTGAGAAAGATACCTGCAGAAGACAGGCCCTGCAGCACACCTCTCCCATGATTATCTTCCTCTACTTGAGAGCTGACCACCTAAAATGAGATTGGAAAATTAATCTCACTCATGATTTCTTCCTTCTTAAATAAAGAGCTGTGACTAATTTGGTGTATTAAGTTGCGATTAACTATGAGACTTTAGGGTCTCAGAGTTTATAGAGCTGACGTGCAGAGGGCAGAAGTCCCCCAAATTCCACAGACCCTCTCCCACTCCCCAGCTTCATTTTTCAGTAATGCACCATTTATCCAATACCTGCTCAGTGCCAGGGACTAGACTCAGCATCTGCTGGACCTTGTCACTACTCTTCCCAAGAATTCCTAAGCTAGCTACAAAAAATTTCTGTTTTACAGAAGAGAAAGTGAAGGCAGAGCAGTTACATGACCTCACAAGATAGAAAACCAGCAATAGATAGAACTGGGGGTTCATGTCCAAGTCTGCCTGGCTTCAATACCAGACCTCCCTTTCCTTACATGGTCACCCCAGAAGGCTTCCCTGATGCTTGAAACCTATGCTTTGTGCCAAAAGGCTTTATTAGTCTGGCTGCTGAAATTGTGGAGTGTGAAGTGTGGCTATGGAGAGTGATGGGAGATGGATGTGCCACAAAAAACAAAATCCTCTCTGGAGACAGAGAGAAGATGTGGCCTGGAACACCAGCTCACATATATTAGGGGCTTAATGTGACTTGGGTTGTAAGTTACCTTTTATTACACCAAGGAGAGATAGAACTGGAAAGGTTCTTGTGCCAGAATTCCTACCTTGGATGTCAACCACAGTTTTGAAGAATGTTTCTTATCCACCTCAAAAAGGTCAACTTACAGGCCAGCACCACAAAAATCCTTTCAAACATGGAAATCTTTTAAGCATTAATATCTTGAGCTGGAAGCAAAAGAGTTGTTTTGTTTTTAAAGACATAGGACAGATTCTGACACCCAACCCTACGGCAATTTTGTGCCTACTGAACCAAAAATGGCTGCAGCAGCACACACTGGTCTAAGTATAAATGGAAATAACATTCTGGAGGACAATTTAGCAATATAGCTCAAAGAGCTTAAAAATGTATATAGTCTTTTATCCAGCCATTCTGCTTTTAGGATTACAGTCTAAGGAAACAATGAGATATATGCACAAATGAATTCATCACAGCATTATTTTTGTTTTATTTCTCTGTAAGTTATTGGGATACAGCGGGTATTTGCTTATATAAGTAAGTTATTTAGTGGTGACTCATGAGATTTTGGTGCACCCATCACCCGAGCAGTATACACAGTACCATATTTGTAGTCTTTTATCCCTCACCCCCTCCTACTCTTCCCCCCAAGTCCCCAAAGTCCATCGTATCATTCTTATGCCTTTGCATCCTCATAGCTTAGATTCCACTTGTTAGTGAGAACATATGATGTTTGCTTTTCCATTCCTGAGTTACTTTACTTAGAATAATAGTCTCCAGTCTCATCCAGGTCACTGCAAATGCTGTTAATTCATTCCCTTTTATGGCTGCATAGTATTCCATTGTGTATGTATATATTACAGTGTCTTTATCCACTCGCTGATTGATGGGGTTTTAGGTTGCTTCCACAATTTTGCTATTGTGAATTACACCACTATAAACATGCGTGTGCAAGTGTATTTTTTGAATAATGGATACCCAGCAGTGGGATTACTGAGTCAAATGGTAGTTCTACTTTTAGTTCTTTAAGGAATCTCCAGTGCTTTCCACAGTGGGTGTACTAGTTTACATTCCCACCAGCAGTGTAGAAGTGTTCCCTGTTCATCGTCTCCATATCAACATCTATTGTTTTTTGATTTTTTAATTATGGCCATTCTTGCAGGAATTAGGGGGTATCACATTGTGGTTTTGATTTGCATTTCCCTGATCATTAGTGATTTTGAGCATTTTTTTCATATATTTGTTGGCCATTTGTATATCTTCTTTTGAGATTTGCCTATTCATGTTCTTAACCCACTTTTTGATGGGATTGTTTGTGTTTTTTTCTTACTGATTTGAGTTCATTGTAGATTCTGGATATTAGTTCTTTGTCAGGTGTATAGATTGTAAAGATTTCCCCCACTCTGTGGGTTGCCTGTTTACTCTGCTGACTGTTCCTTTTACTGCATCACAGCATTATTTTGAAAAGAAAAATAATAGAAACAATCTACATGTCCATTAATAGGGATTTATTATATTACCCATTGTGATTAAACTAGACAGGTGCTAAAAGCTCCTGACTTTCCCTCTCAATCTTGCTTCTCCTCCACAGCTCCCAATGTGGTTGATGACATCCTCATCCATGCAGATGCACCAGGCAGAAACCTGGGTGTTCCTGAACACCTCTCTATCCTTACTTCCCCTTCCCAAATCAGCCACCAAGTCCTGTCCCATACAAATGCTAAAGAGACCTCAAATCTGTCTCTTTTTTTCTGTGCTCACTTGACACAACCTGAGTCCAAACCACCAACCCCTGTATCCTGGATACTCTTAGGTGTCCAATATCCATCCAGAGTCTCCACTTCTAATCTCTACATACTTCTGTAGCTAGAGTTCTTTTAAAAGAAAAATCTGATGATTTCTTCCTTGCTTTCCTCTCAAAGTCTTCCCATTGTACTTGTGGTAAAAGAATTGCATCATATGCTCAACCACAAAACCCCATAGCAGGGGTCAGCAAAATTTTCTGGAAAAGGCCAGATAGTACATACTTTAAGCTTTGTGGACCCTACAGTCTCTGTAACAACTATTCATCCCTGCCAGTGTGGTGTGAAAACAACCTCAGACATTATATAAATCAATGGGTGTGGCTCTGTTCCAATAAAATTTTATTCACAAAAACAGGTGGGGTGCTGGATTCGGCCCCTGGGCTGTTGTTTGTTAATACTTGTCCTGTAGGATCTGGCTCCTATTTTTCTTCCTAATTTCCACAAAGCCACTTCACCCCCATCTAGTCACTGTCTCCTCATCAAGACCTCAGGCAAGCTATTCCCCAACCACCAATTTTCCTTTCTATTCCCAGCCTGCCCTACTCTACCCCTCTAGGACCAGCACATTGACCTCTGGCCAGCAGTTTCTCATTATTCCAGCCTCACCTTCAGAGTTTTTCTTTTAGTACTCCCTACATCCAGGTTAGGTTAGGATGCCCCATTCTTCCGAAAGACTTCATACTTGTTCTTTGCTGAGCTTGTCAAATTTGAGATTAAATAATTCTTAATGCAGTTGTGTGTTTATATGTCACTTCTGCTAGACTCAAAGTTCTAGGAGATAAGGAATTATGCAAATTATTGAACACAAGTATATTCTTAGTGCTTGGCATGGTGTCTGACACATACAAAATGCATTAAATATTTGTGGAAATAAATATTTGTCGACTGAAAAAAATGATCACAAAACTAGAAAAAAAGACATGAACAGATATACTGAAATATTAGGAGGTAAGTGTGTAGGTGATTTTTATTTTTTTCTTACACTTTCTTCCATTTTTCAAATGTTTCACAAAAAGCATATATTATTAGTCTACTTAGAAAAATAATTAATGAATGGAGAGAGAAAGAAAGCCCTGCTTCTGTGTTCAAATAACCTGTGAAACAAGCCCATTTTTGGCACACTCTACATATTGAACCATCATCCTTTCTCTGCTTATCCAGAGCTGCTTAATAAGCCCCTCTACTTCCCTTCTTATTGCCTTTATCTGGTCATTCTTCATTTCCTATAGGTCGCTTCCTCAGATCCAGGAGCATCTGTGTATCTTGGTACTGATCTGAATTGTGCCACTGCTTCTATTCCTGTGGCAGACGGGCACTAGTGAACATATACCCACACAGCCTAATTGGCCATCAAGGGCTTTCCAATGCCAAGTTTAGGAAGGGGTTAAGAGATTAACTGCTGCCGTGTGAAATGACAAGCACCGGTAGTTTTGCAATGCAGAAGCTGTCCATGCAGATGGGAAGTGGAACAGCTAACTTATTTATTTCACTCACCAACAGCTCAGCTTCCAACATCTGGTCATTTCCATGCCAGGCTGGTCTCCAAGTGGTACATGGGGGCAGCAGGCCACATGGCCACCATGTTCCAATTTACTCATCCAATAATTCCCTCTGCATTCAAGAGGAAACCAATGAAGATGAGACTAATTATTATCTCCAAATAGAGATAGCATTTTGGTCACCTTCCAAAAAAAATCTATGTGGGTAGAATAAGAAGGGAGTCAATGATTGACAAAAAATGTGTGGGTTATGTAATGGATTATGGGCCTACAAAGAAGAAAAAGATCACTGACTTTGATTTTTTAAAGTTCCAGATTGGATGCATATTCAACATAATCCAAAGAAAGATAAGCAACAACACAAGGTAAGATAAATAGTAGCCTTAATTGTCCAACAAGTGATAGTGACAGTTAGTGACATGGCAGTCACACTTCCTCCAGTTCTGTGAAAGTCAAGGCCATTACTTCACATTCTTAAATTTCATGGCATATCTGAGTGTTATTGGCTATAAGTAACAGAAAATCCTGACTTTAGGGCTTAAGTAAGAAAGCAAGTATCATTTTGTATTTGAAGTCCAGAAGTAGGGCAGGGGTTGGTAACCTAGCAACTCACAAAGTGATCCTGAATCCTGTTTTTTCCATCTCTTCACTTGGCCATCAAAGATCGTTTCAACCTCATATGTGGAATTAAAATAACTGCAGCAATTATAGGCATGACAATCCTTTCTTATGGTTTTCTGTTTGGAATGAGGAAACCCTTTTTGGAAATCCTCCAGCAGATTCCCCTGATGTGTCATTGGCTGGAGTTGGGTCATTTGCCCCATGAGCCAATCTCTGGCACAGGGATAAAGATGACCTGTGGACCCATTAGACTCACCAGTGGAGGTGGCTGTAGGGTCAGCTTCTCCTGAAACATGTAGTTACATGGGAGATGGCTTTTGCTAGAAAGGAAAGAAAATGAATTCTAAGCAGTCAACCAGTACTGTCTATCACTTATGGATAATTTCAAGGTGAGAAACATTTTACACCTGCAGAATCTGGTATTGCAATGACCTTTCCAGCTTCATCTCTCACTATGTAGGTCCCCATCAGACACCCTAGACTACTAAGCGGGCTGTGATTCCCTCAATTCTTCAAGAGCAATGTGCTTTCTCAAACCACTCTGGAATGAATTACTTCTGTTTCTCAACTTTAGGCTAATTATACATTGTTGTTTGCCCAGAATCGTCCTGCTTTACACTGGTTATCTTTGTATTATTACTAATAGTGACCCCTTTTCACAAGCCTTCCAATTTGGATAAGAACATGAAAAATATTTAGGAAAGAGAAGGGAAGTGTTCGGGGATTGGTTGTGGAGAGTCAAGGAAAGAAAGTAGTTTAGGATGACTCTCAGGCATCTGACTTGGGAGGTTGGGTAGGTAGAAATAGAAGTTATCAAAACAGGGAGTCAAGGAGGGGAGATTATTTTGGGGGAGATGTTAATAAGTTAAATTTTGGACTTAGGACATAACTGGGTACAGATGACCAGGTAAATGTTAACTATGTAAGTTCAGAATTCAAGAGAGAAAGACATTATCTGGTGATAGAAATGTGTGAAATAGGATCACCCTGTAATCCCAGCACTTTGGGAGACCAAGGCGGGTGGATCACTTGAGGTCAGGAGTTTGAGACTAGCCTGTTCAACATGGTGAAGCCTCATCGCTACTAAAAATATAAAAATTAGCTGGGTGTGGTGTTGTGCACCCATGGTCCCCACTGCTTGGGAGGCTGTGTGGCAGAGGTTGCAGTGAGCTGAGATTGTGCCACTACCCTCTAACCTGGCCAACAGAGCAATAATCTGTCTTTTAAAAAAAAAAGAGACAATGTGTGAAATAGCATCCAGATACCTGAAGAAATAGTATCTAGATACTTGAAGTCATGAATATGAAAGAGATGACCCAGAAGAAATGCAGAATTAGAATGTGCCCATGGTAAGAGTCCTGGTAAGACCAACATTTAGAAGTTGTGAAAATGGAGAGAAAGGAGTGATGCAGACTAGGAAAGACTGACCAGAGAGAAAATTGGGGAATCAGGAAAGCAGAGACATGGAAACCCAGGAAAATGAGAATTTCAAGAGGAAAGGAATGGCTGGTGAAGTCCCTAGTGTTACAGAGAGCTCAGATAAGGTAAAGATCAAAAAGAGTATATTGACATAGGAATTCATTGGCCACCTTTCCTGGAGTATTCAGAGAACAGCATAGAATTATATCATTTTAGTATGAAAGACAACATCATTAATGACCTAGTTTGTTATGAGAAAATGCCATTTTCACAAGGTTAGTTAAGATTTAGTGGCAGAGCCTAGACTAAAACTGCCAACACTTGATTCATCATTCATGGAGTTGGCCTATCACATTGTGCTGTCCCTTTCTGTGTGCGGAAACTGCGGAGATTGGTGAAAGTGGGAAGCAGGCAGGATCAACACAAATCAGTCTCCAAGAATCTGGACAAACAATGTGACTTCCTCTTCTCCCCATCTTCACTACTGCTACCTTGGCTGCAGCCACGATCACAACACACCTGGACTGCTGCAGTCGCCTCCTGACTGATCTCCCTACTACTTCCAGTCCACCCTCCTCACGTCAGAAATGCATCATAGTACTTCTCTGCTTAAAACACTTCAAGGAAGCACCAAGGCAATTCAAAGAGAGAAAGGAGCTGGCACAGAAATAACTGGATAAACATCTGAAAAAAAAAAACAACTAACCACTATAGTGGCCAAAAATACAATTTAAAATGAATCATAAATCCAAACATTAAAAACAAAAAGTGTGCTGTGCTCTTTCTATTATAAAACTTTCAGTAATTCATAACCTTGGGAAAGGCAAAAATTTTTAGATGCAAAACAAAAAGCATTCATCATTAAAGAAAAAAATATGGACTTCATCAGGATTAAAAGCTTAATGATCATCAGTTAAGAAAATGGAAGAGGCCAGGCGTGGTGGCTCATGCCTGTAATTCAGCACTCTGGTAGGTCGAGCTGGTGGATCATGAGGTCAGGTGGTTGAGACCAGCCTGGCCAAGATAGTGAAACCCTGTCTCTACTAAAACTACAAAAAGTAGTCAGGCATGGTGGCACACGCCTGTCATTCCAGCTACTCAGGAGGCTGAGGCAGGAGAATCACTTAAACCCAGGAGGCTGAGGTTGCAGTGAGGCAAGACTGCACCACTGCACTCCAGCCTGGGCAAGAGAGCAAGACTCCATCTCAGAAAAAAAAAAAAGGAAAGAAAATGGAAGAAAGTCTTAGACTTTATGTAAAATGTTATTATACATATATGCTTTTATTCCAGAATATATAAAATCATTTTACAAATCAATAATTAAAAGACCAAAACCTCAATTAAAGAAACTTTACAAGACACATCACTAAAGAAGACATATGTAAGGACAGAAAGCAAACAAAAAGGTGCTCTAAGTCATTAATTATCAAGGAAAGGTAAATTAACATTTTAATGAGCTACTGTCTACCCTAATGGCTAAAATTAAAAAGGACAGACAATCCAAGTGTTGACAGGGGCTTTGGAAGCAGCTGGAACTCTAATACATTGCTGTGTGGAGGGTAAAATGACACATCTACTTTGGAATGCTGTGGGAAGTTTTTTATAAATATGCACCTATCAGAAAAAAATAAACAAAATTAGAAGACTTATACCACACAATTTCAAGAATTACTATTGTAATCAAACAGTGTGATAATGGTGTAAGGATAGACATATACAAAAATGAGACAGAATAGAGGATCCAGAAATAGAATTACTGTATATGGTAAATTGATTTTTGATGAAGATGTGAAAGAAATTTAATGAGGAGCAGAATAGGCTTTTCAATAAATGGTTCATGAACAAGTGAATATACATATACAAATGTGAACATCACATCATATACAAAAATTAACTCAAAGTGGATCATAAATCTAATCATAAAACTAAAATGGTAAGACTTCTAGAAGAAAACCTTGTGACCTTAGGTTTGAGAAGGATTTCTTAGGACACAGGCATTAACCATAAAAGAAAAAAAATGATAAAGCAGACTTCAGCAAAATAAAAATAAATTGCTTTATAAAATATACCATTACAAAACTGAAAATATATGCCAAAAACTGGGAGAAAATTTTGGCCAAACATATCTCTGATAGAGAGGTATGTTTGTATACAAAATACAGAAAGAATTTTCAAAACTCATCAAAAAGAAAGTAACATAATTTTTTAATGTAAAAAGATTTAAGCAGACATTTCCCCAATCTATCATTAGTCATTAGGAAAATGCAAAATAAAACCAACTGAGAAAAATGGCAAAGTAAGCTTCTTTGAAAATTCTCTCCTCTGTAAAAGCAATGAGAAAACTCTTACATACTGCTGAGCATCTAAGAAACCATGTGCATGGCACTGTGCCAGGAAAGGCCTGCGAAGGCCCTAAGCTCTCACTTCTTGCTGTCCATGAGGCTCTATGCAAGAGGAAATTGAGGGCTGAGGTGGAGCTGTCAACTGTCTTGCTAAGTGTTCAGAGCATGTTCCTGTATTCACACACAGCTGCTTTGCAAAGACTGGGTGACTTATCGGTTCTAGGCACTTAAGACAATATTTGCACAGTCATTAGCTGTCCAGTAAGCTAATTAAGCAGTGACTTCAGTGGCCACCCTCAACAAAGAATGCAGATTTGATAGAAGTAGGTCATTAAACAAACAATAACTACAACAGAAAGCAGCAGCAGCAACAACAACCACCCTAGAAAGGGAGAGAAACTGATTTCCAGAACTGCTGCATTATGTTATTTAAAATATATGGTTTTCAACAAAAATCATGAAATACTTAAAGAAATAAAATATGACCCATATGCAGGGAAAAAAGCAATCAATAGAAACTCTCTGAAAAAGCACAGATATTAGACTTACTAGACAAAGAATTTAAATCAGTTATTTTAAATGTCTTTAAAGAACTAAAATATGCCATGTCCAAAAAAACTAAAGGAAATTATGAGACTAATCTCTCACCAAATAGAAACTATCGCTAAAGAGAAATTATGTAAAAGAACCAAATACAAGTTCTGGAGTAGAAAAGTATAATAACTAAAGTGAAAATCCACCTGAGGGGATCAACCACATATTTGAACTGGCTGAAGAAAGAATTAGCAAATATGAAGATAGGTCAATTGAAATTACCCAGTCTGAAGAACAAAAGAAAATAGAATGAAGGAAAATCAACAAGACATCAGAGACCCATGGGATAACACCAAGCATACCAAGAGATGCAAAGTGGGAGTGGGAGTAAGGTAGGTAAGGGATAGAAAGAGCATTTGAAGAAATAATGGCCAAACTTTCCAAATTTTATGAAAAAAAAAAAACAACAACATTAACCTACATATCCAAGAAGCTCAACAAATTCCAAGTAAGATAAATCTCAAAGAGATTGACACTTAGACAAACCATAAGCAAACTGTCAAAGCCAAATCAAATAACATTCTACTACACACTAACTAGAATGGTCAAAATTTATTTATTTTATTTTATTTTTATTTTTAGTAGATATGAGGTCTCTATCGCTCAGACTGGTCTCAAACTCCTAGGCTCAAGCAATCCTCCTGCCTTGGTCTCCCACAAAGTGCTGTGATTACAAGCATGAGCCACTCTGCCTGGCCTAGAATGGCCAAAATTTTAAAAGTCCCCTGGAACTCTCTGGCATTGCTAGTGGAAATGTGAATTGAAAAGCTACATAGGAATATATTTCTCACTTTCATGTAAGTTAACATATACTTAGCACATAACTAAGCAACTTCAGTCTTAAAAATTATATTTAAATGTTTATAGCAACTTTTTTCATAACAGCCCCAAACTGAAAACATCCTAAATGTGTATCAACTGATAAATGAATGGATGAACAAATGGTAGCATATCCATACAATGGAATACTACCCAGCAATTTAAAGGTATGAACCAGTAACACATGTATCAACATGGATAAATATCAAAAGCATTATAAGCAAATGAAGTGAGACATAAAAGACCACATAACCATATAATTTCATTAATATATGAAAGTCTAAGAAAGGTAAAACTATGATGACAGAAAGCAAATCGATGACTGCCAAGGACAACAAGTTGGGGAAGGACATTGATTGCAAAGAGGCATGAGAAAATTTTGGGGATGATGTAAATGTTCCATATTATGATTGTGGTGATGGTTACACACTGCATGTATTTGTCAAAACTCATCAAATAATTTACTTAAAATAAGTGAATTTTATTGTATGTAAATTATCTTAATAAAATTAATTCAAAACATAAAAGGAAATAATAATATACCTACTTGGTGATTCAGCAATTCCACTCCTAGTTATTTACCCAGGAGAAGTCCTCAAAAAGACTTGTATAGAAACATTTATAGCAGCTTTATTTATAATGGCCAAAACCTTGGGGCTGGAGGAAGCCCTTCAACAGGAGAATGGATAAGCCAATTATGGACATTTATACAATAGAATGTTACTTAGCAATACAAAGGAATGAAGAACTTGGTTGAATCTCAGAAACACTGTGCTGAGGGAAAGTGAGACACAAAACAATACATGGTGTATGATTTTATTTATATGAAGTTAAGAATAGGCAAAACGTATATATGGTGATAGAAATCAGAAGAGTGGTTGCCTATTCTGGGTGGTAATTGATTGGAAAAAGGCATGAGGGAACCTTCTGGGGTGATGAGAATATTCTATGTTGTGACTAGGGAATTTATTGTAAGGCATATGGATTTATCACTCCTGGTAGAATGGTACACTTAAAATCTGTACATTTTGGCATACGTAAATTTCATAAACTCCAAGTGATCCTCATTACATTTAGAATAAAATCAAGACTCTGTGGAGACCTTCAAGGTTCCAGCCTACCTTTCCAATTTACTTTGTCCTACACTATCTTTCCCTCCCCATTCTCCAGGCACATCTAGCTAGTCCCAGTAATCACGGCCTTTGCATGTGTTGTCTTCTTTGCCTGGATGCTGTCCCCTGCTTCTTCACATGGTCGGGCCATCCTCATACTTCAGGTCTAAGATGAATCCCAGCTTGTCTGAGAGACTTTTCTTGACTATACCTGAAGTAGCCCTGCTTGGTTGTCTTTGCCCTTGGTTTGTTTCTCTCATGGCATTTATTATAATTCTTGCTATTTTTTGGCCAGTCTACTTACTTGTGCCAGCCCACAGAAGGTAAGTTCTCAGCTCTGTGAATAGTTTAGTTTAGTATTTTGCTTTTCTTTGTAGACTATGGAGGTTTAAAATTTGTTTTTGTTTTTGTTTTTTTTTTTTTTTGAGACAGAATTTTGCTCTTGTTACCCAGGCTGGAGTGCAATGGCGCGATCTTGGCTCACCGCAACCTCTGCCTCCTGGGTTCAGGCAATTCTCCTGCCTCAGCCTCCTGAGTAGCTGGGATTACAGGCACGCGCCACCATGCCCAGCTAATTTTTTGTATTTTTAGTAGAGACGGGGTTTCACCATGTTGACCAGGATGGTCTCGATCTCTTGACCTCGTGATCCACCCGCCTCGGCCTCCCAAAGTGCTGGGATTTCAGGCGTGAGCCACCGTGCCCGGCTAAAATTTGTTTTAATTAAAAAATGACATTCATCACTTTTTTTGTCTAAACCTGTCTTAAACACTTCATCCCTGTTGGCCCTGACTTTCCAAATTAAATTAAAAGTTTCCAAAGGTAGGAGTCAGAGTAATTTATTTCTAAATGGGACTCCCTAGACACTTACATGGTTTGATTTGATTTGCTACAAAAGCCTTACCCACCCTCAAATTGTTGAGCTCACCTGTTACTATATCAGAACATCAGAATCTTCAACCTTAGGAGTCTTTTTCTAGGTCAAAACAAAATATCATTAGAAGACCCCTGTGGAAATACAAATATACTCTCGGGGGTGGACTAAAATGTTGTCATGTAGGTATAATGACACACTGTGAAGTTTATGTCCCCCTAAAAATTCATAGGTTGAAATTCTAGCCCCCAAGGTGATAGTATTAGAAGGCGGGGCATTTTGTGAGGTTCCACCCTCATGAACGGGATTGTTTCCTTATAAAAGAGGCCCAAGGGGGCTTGTTTGCCCCTTCCACCATGTGAGGACTCAGTGAGGAGGCACCATCTATGAATCAGAAAGCAGGCCCTCACCAGACACTGTATCTGCCAGCATCTTGATCTTGGACTTCCCAGGCCCCAGACCTGTAAGAAATACATATCTGTTGCTTATAAGCTACCCAGTCCATACTATTTTATTATAGTGGTCTAAAAAGACTATGACTATTATTAATAACTCAGCTCTCTTTTACTCTCAAAATTGTCCAGTTTTGGATACTAAATTATATCCTACCCATCAGGAAATCTGATACCCTACCCATCAGGAAATCTCGTTGGCATAGTGGCACAGAGGAGAAGGGAACTTTGGTGGGGGCTGAGGGACAGCTACGCTTGGAGAAGTGACAGGCACATAAAGCTAATAGGAGGTGTCAGGTGTTCAGAAAGACACAGGAATGGAAATGGTGGGTGGCAAAAGAGACCTCAGAAAGGGAATAGGGGATGTTCTGGAACAGGAGTCATCAAGACAAACTTTGCTACTTAACAATTTTGTTAGGTGCCAGTTCAGCCCGCAACACACACAACACATTTACCTTTCCTGGAGGCAAAGGTGATAACTAGCACCAGACTTGTCCAGAAGAAAGTTAATACATTTTAATAATTTATATTCAACCCACAATCCTTGTTTATTCTAGCAAAGGAGTTAGGAGCATCTATTCCAACACTAATTCTTTGGCTGAGTCATTTTCCAGCAGTAGCTGAAACTGTGTACAAGGTAAGCCCTGAGGGATGGGCTGAGGGGAAAATCCTCCATGGAACTGGGTGAGCACTGGTTCTCAGGACAAAATGTTGGCTAGAGAATCCCAGTTTCTTGGTCCCTCAGGGAAAGTTAGTGCAATTCTTATTAATGCTTACCTCAAGGTTCTCTGTTCTGACAACTCACTGTGAGCATCTCATAAGCAGAGCTGGTCTATGGGGAAAAACTCCTTTTCAGATTTACCTTTCTCCAAGCCTGGAAAAGATTCCCCCCTTTTTCTGTCATCTCCTGTCATGGCTGTTGGCTGATGTAAAACCCAGGGCTCATCACCGGGTAAAATGTTCACACGTTTCCAATCAAGGTCTGCCAGAGGTTGAGTTTGCCTTTTTTACCCATTCCCTGCCAGAAGCCCAAAGAGCAAAGGCAATGTCACCATGAGCTGTTTTACACCATGCTCATCATGTATCATGCCACGGGGAGAAAACAGTCATGGTTTTTGTGAACTGTAAAAACTTACACCAAAAATGTGGTCACTTGGCAGCTTTTTGGATTGCCTTACTTTTTCCTCCCCAGCTGAGCTTTTCTTCAGAATTGTTTTCCCAAGTGGCAGCTTGTGTTTATTCTACTGGGCTTTTGGAGAACTTAGGAAAAGGAAAAATCAACAAAGTGTAGTCATGCACATGGAAAACCATATGCTTCATAAAACTGCATATGTGCTGTGTTTAAGATGTAAAGGAAGATATGCAAAAACGGCCACCTGCCAACTTCCCAATCCACCTCAATTAAAAAACTCAGAAAGCCCTTGTTCATAGTCAAAAACTACAGTGGTGCCTTAAATTCCACAGACTGTTAAACCTGAAAGCTGAAAGAGCTATTCAAGGTTGCAAATTCCAATTCCTACAGGGAGTACGCAGGTAACAAATAAGTGGACTGAGCCAGAAGGGATGGTCAGTGTAGAACTGGGAGTGAGGGTTGCCTTTAGACAACAAAAAACACAAAGAAAGCTAGAAATCCACATTATTTTATGAATTTTCCTGAATTTTTCAATGTTACTAAATTATTCAGATTTAGTCTAAAACATTCTGTAGACTAAACAACATACAACTCCACTAAGATTTGATCCACGGGTTTCCAGTGTGAGACTTCTATTCTAGAATAATTTCACTCACTCTGTCACCCAGGCTGGAGTGCAGCGACAAAATCATGGTTCACTGGAGCCTTGACCTCCCTCCCCAGGCGCATCCGATTCTCCTATCTCAGCCCCCGAGTAGTTGGGACTACAGGTGTGTGCCACCAGGTCTGGCTAATTTTTTTTTTTTTTGTAGAGATGGGATCTTGCCAGGCTGGTCTCAAACTCCTGAGCTCAAGTAATCCATCTGCCTCAACCTCCCAAAGTACTAGGATTACAGGCATGAATAACCATGCCCGGCCTCATTCTTAATTAATAATAAAGAAGTTTGAGTAAACAAAGATACTTTCTCAAAGTCACACTGATTGTAAATACCAAAGGTGCCACCAGGGCTCAGCTCTTCTAACTTCCTGGTATTTTCCTCCTAATTCTGGTATTGCACTACCTGCTTTAACTTGCAAGGTTTTGCCTTTGTCCTGATTATTTTTCTTTTGCCCTTCCAGATCCATTCCGCACCCTTCTTGATCTGCGTTTCAGGAGCCTGGCCTATGTACACTAGGTCGAAGAACTTCTTTGCTCTCTGGCTTTTAGCTGAGGCTAGCCAACGGGAGCTCCCAACAGGAGTTCAGAGGGAAGATGGCAGGGGAGTGAAAATGGTGTGTTTATTCTCCTAGCTTCTTTCCCATTTCTTTCCATTAAGGGCTGCTCCATGGAGCTTATTTCTCCGAGTTTCAGTAACGGCACCCTCTCCTTGCCCCTTCAGACTTGAGGGTAGTAAGGGAACAAAAGTTCACGATGTGCGTCTCCACACTCTCCTCTGTCGCACACTAGGTGGTAATGGCTCCCTGTTGTTGTTATATTGTTTGTTTCTTGCTGGTTTCCCCAAACTCTGTCCACATGTTTGTAAACAATCTCTTCATTTAAATCTCCTTGGTTACCCAGTGGAAGTAACCTGACCACCACTTGCTTTGCCTAATGAGTGTCTCCCTTAGTACTGAGAATCTTGTCTCCTAAGAAATCCCTCAGTGCTGGGCAAACTAACTTATGCATGAGTCCTATTTATATTTATATATTCCTTTTTTTTTTTTTTTTTTGGAGACGGAGTTTCGCTCTTGTTACCCAGGCTGGAGTTCAATGGCATAATCTCGGCTTCTTGTGTCATACTACTTCTTCTCTTACATCTTTAATAATTTAAAGTGCTCTTATAGTCTCATAAAGATAATTCTATTATTTTGAATCTTTAAGGTGCTAATTATCCTTTTGAGGCATCTTGTAACTCGTCCTTATGATGGTAAATTTCCAGCTGTGAATCCTTCATGCCCTGATTTGTAAAAATGTCCCAACAATGCAGTTTCGCAATCGCCCCTATTACATCCTAGGGTTTTCATAGACGTAGGCAATCTGTGCTAAATTATCACTGGTATACATTTAGATACCATGCCCATATGTGGCCCAGACCTGGGGTTTTGATTTTTTGGACACAGCTTTTTCTTTTTCTTTTTTTAAACTGGGGTTCTAGATGGGCGGCAAGCTTATTTGCTTCTTTCCCGGACTCAGATGTGGCGTTTTTGTAGTCACCATCCAACGGACAATGCATCGTTTCAAGGCTCATGGCTTTATGCTGAGGCTCAGTTCTATTTTCCCTACCTAGCAAGGGCCTGAGGCCACATTTCCTGTACTCCTGTGGGTGTTAAATCCCCAACCTTCAGCTCTTAGCGCTTATATCTGGGTTAGAAAATTTTGCTGAAATACCAACTCTCCATTACTGCCCTGGCTTTGATTTCTCTCTTTAATTCTTGTACCTGGGGATTTTTTTCTATTATGCCAGAGTATTTTTAAAAATTCTATTTCTATTTTTTATTCATCCTTTCTACAAGTTTGCTCTGCCATATTATCAGAACCAAAGATCACTTTGAAACACTGCAGTTCATGTCCAGCATAAAGTTGAGGTAAACTATGTGGTCCTGCTTCTTTCTGTCTTGCATAGTCACTAACAAAATTCAGCTGACAAATTAAGGCCAAAATAGAGTGAGTCTGAGGGGCCTAGACTTGGATACCTAACAGAGTGTGAGTCACTTCGGATATTAATCTAGCCTCATTTATAGTGATTGGCACCAGGAGGCAAGGTGGAAATGAAATATTCATTGCCCATTCAATATTACCTAATTTGTATGTCTAAGTGTTGACAAAAGAGAAGCCTTTGCTGTCTACTTTATGAGTAATTGTAAATTAATATGCAACCCTGCACCCATTCCAGGGAGAAGAGAAGCACTTGGATTTGCCAACTGTTCAACAGCACGGCCTGGTTTTATCCGCAGATGTCACCCATCCCACCTCCCACTGTTGGAAATCAGCTGGAACAGAGAGACTTCCTAAGAGAAGTGCCTTTGGATAATGTCACAGAATCTTGAATCTAAGAATCTTAAATAATCCAGATTAAAAGCAACATTAAAGATTATGTTTTAATTTGATAAATGAGGAAGATGAGGCACAACTTGTATTTCAGGTACAGATATATTTCCTCAAATTCTTCCAAGCACTTTTGCAGCACTGCCAAACATCGCCATTTTGCTCCTGCAATTATATTCTTGTTACAAGGCTTGATGATATTTTTGTTTTCACTTGAAAAGTTGTATTGAACAGATCTTTAAACATTCAATACCTACATAGATGTAGTAGGCAGGACTGAAGTGCTATATCCATCAGCATGACTTACAGCCCAAAGACAGTTGCTTTTTCTTCATTTGCTTAATACATTGGACCCTGAGGTTTCATAGGACTTGGTTAGAAAAGAAATGCTCAGGGCTTTGACACTTTGCAAATGTCAACTTGAAGTTCCAGACACTTCTCCAAGCACGTAGGCAGTCAGCATAAAAACCAGGGCTCCACAGCACAAAGCAGGCATCTCCACCAGAGAGCGTGGGGCCCTCTCTAGGGAGATTCAACTCAAGTTCAAGGCTGGGCGTGGGAGGCCCTCTCTGAATCTAATTTCTTCATTTAACAAAAAGGGCAGGGGCCAGTGGGAGAGGGTCTCAGAGGAATAAGCCTATGTGGGGGTTAACCACAAGGGAAAAGAATTAATGTAATTGGAAAAGAAGAAAACGGTCATAATAAAACTAGTATCATCCATGCCCTTCTCATTTATTATGTTATTTTATCATTATCCCAAAAAAGCGGTGAGTTAAGTACCAGTATTAATCCCATTTTACAGATGAACAAAACAAAGGCACAAGCAGCTCAGTAGGTGGTCACATAGCTGGTAAGTGGCAGAACCAGAATTTGATTCAGACATTCCTACTCTAGAGACTCCAGTGTTAACCACTATGCATGCCATGTCACAGATTCCGAGGAGCACCATAATTCAAATGCAATGCTTATATGTTCCATTTGCATTTTCTTAAGTCTGCTCCCTTCTTTTATAGTTGTAGGTTTTGTTAACAATAGTCACGAAAATTTTCCTGTATAAAAAGGCAGCAGGGTAAATACTTTACATGAATACATTTTCTTATTTATTCTCACAACCCTATGAGGCATTATTAACTGCTGAAAAAGCTGACACTGAAGGTTATTAGCCCAAGGTCATACCGGTAGTAAATGGCAGAGACTAGACTTAGAGCCAAAGCTTCTAATTTCAAAGTCTGAGCTCTCATTACTATGACAGTGAACTTCAAACTCTATACCCTAGGAATCTTTTAGGAAAGCAAATTCCAGGCCTCTATTCACAAATTCTGAATAATAAGTCTGGGTAAAGCCCTGGAATCTAAATTTTTTTAAAAAAGAAACCTTCCTGGATAACTCTGATGCCAATTGCCTGAGGATTCTGCTTTACCAAACCCTCCCCACCACACTATTATTAGGACTATAATAGGTCAAGCATTACCTGATCAGCTGTATTTTAGCTGTAACAAAGTACTACTGCTAAAGCGTTGGAGCAAGATGCCTAATTCCTTCTCTCCTGTACTTGTTGGGACTATCCAAACCCAACAGGTTCTATGCTATTGCTCACTGAATTTGCTCCCTATATTGCGGGTGTCTCTTTCTCCTCTCTCAGCCTGTCACCCTGAGTATCAAGGTGACAGTGTTAGGACATTTCTCATTGCAAGTGACAAAACCCAATTAAAATCAACTTAAGCAAAAGAGGGAATTTACTGGCTCATTGGACTGAAACATCCAGGGGCAAATCTACCTTCAGGCACCATGTTCAAGGAATTTCTCTCTCTCTGTGTCTCACTTTTGTTTTCCTTTATGTTGCCTTCATTTTCAGGCCCAGGATCTCCTCAAGAGTTTATGGCCACCTGCAGCTTCAAGCTTATATCCATGCAGTTTAGTGACTCTAAAGAAAAGAGAGAGTCTCATTCTTAATTGTTCTGGCAAAAATCCTGAGGCTGATTTTCATTAGACTGTCTTAAGTTCTCATTCTTGAACCAAATACCGTAGCCGGAGGGTGTAGAACATTCTGGTTGGCTGAACATTGGTCAAGTGCCCACTGTGGGTGAGCAGGTCAGCCTTACCATTACCACATGGAATGAGAATGGCAGACAGGTGGTTCTCCAAAGGGGAGAGCTGAAAAAAATTGAAAGAAAGGATAACAGGCAGGGAAAACTACCTAAGTCCAGCACATTGGAACAAGATGTCTAATTCCTGGAGCAGAGATAGCCATGCTACAATGTATTCTCTTCCCAGATGATGACCTGGCAGGATATTCCCATGCCTAACTGAATTAGGCTGGCTTGGGGACCCTGATGCTCTGCACTAGCAAAACAAAACAAAAGTTGGCCCTTTACAAACATTGTAGAACACGTCATAGAATTTTATGGTTGAAAAGGACCTTATCGATCTTCCAGTCCAGCCATTTAATTTTGACATTTTAAAAAATCAACAGAATTAACCATTTTGAGTCAGAAAATTCAATAAACCATTCACTGAGCACATAAGCAAAGAGTGAGCATGTTCTTTTGTGGAAGCATCACTAGAAGGTTTTGGAGTCTTGGGTTCTGGTTGCAGGAGGCGGCAAGTCCCTTCAGCAATTTGGTACCTATCTTCCTCCATCTGGAGATTTCTAAGGCTTTTCTCAGTGATGTACTATTAGAGTCAGGACTAGAACCCACGTCCCCAAGCCTAGGACTCTTTCTTTCAACTCTGCAGTTCTTTGTGGGAGGTATCTCCTTTTCTTACCTTGGTTGTATTTTCTTCCCTCCTCACTGTAATTTATGCTTTCCACCCGTCAAAAGTTTGCATCGCTCCTTCAGCCAGCCTTTAGTGACTGCCCTCCAAACACCTAACTTTAGTGGGAAAGTAGCAATAGGTGAGACATGGTTGGGGCCCTCAAATTTATAAGATGGGTGTCAAACTTCTTGAAAAATACCACTTTCCTGCCAGCTTACCCCTTTCTGCCACATTTTTCCCTTCAGTCTCAACAGTTCAGAACCCTCCCCAACCTTTCTCATTGCCCCAGATCTCCTCCTCAGGGAGGCTATGTGGACACAGACTGACTGTTCACTCTTCCACCCCACGGGCCCTGAATAATCTTTCTTGGAGCTCATTCTGCACCACTGACACCCTCCGTTAAAATTTAACGGCAAGCCTAGTAAAAAGATGATGCGCATTACTGGCAATTCAAATCAGGTTATTGGGCACCATCTGCCTTTCTTCAAATTAATGGGAAGAAGGAATGGATCCTTTGGGCTTTGTTTATTTTTAGATTATCACAAAGGAACCCAGCAAGCTGCCTCTAGACCATGTTAATCCCCACTGTAAATGAGGCCAAAATACTGAGGGGCAGCGGGGGGTGGTAATAAGTGACGGTAAACAGATCTCCATTCACATGCAGAGATCATGGGAAAAGCAGAGGAAAGTATTCCCGTCTTCCTGCCTTCATCGTGTCATTTCCCTTTCTGGTGTTAGATATAGTGAACCTCAAGTTTCTCTTCAAAGAATCTATATGTAGGTATGTTCAGCTCTCTTATTCTTTAATTCTCTATTTTAAAGTTTAACTTCCTTGTAGTTCCAGTAAACAACCTTCTCCACTGGTTCTAATCAGTAGGTCACATTTGTTCCCCCAGCCCCCAGGCTCCATCCTGACTCATCCCAGTCACCTGCTTCAGTCACCTGCTCCAGTCACCTGCTCTGTTCACCTTCTTTGACCTAGGTCACCCCTGGCTACCTGCTCTGATCCACCCATAACCACCCTTCCCACCAAACCACCCACCCTGCCACGCCAGCTCGGACCCCTGCTCTCTTTAAAATAGTCAATCAGGATTAATCTAGCTTATGTGGTCTAACCCTAGCCAATAGGGGAATGACAGAGCAGTAGGGGCAACCCCCATCAGGTATAAGTACCCCTTTTCCTCCCTTGTCCAAATGTGTAGTCACCATTGCTCCATCCATGAGATGTACCCTTCTATAGAAGTAAACTGCCTTGCTGAGAGGATTTATCTTCAAGTGCTATTTTCTTTGCAGCACTGAAATTTTACTTATAATACTGGACCAACTGGGAAAAAAAGCCAACAGATTTATAACCCCAAGGAGGTAGCTGATTGAGACTGCCTGATTAACAGAAGTGTGGCAAGAATGTCCTCTCTTCTGCAACCCGTATCAAATTCAGGCCAAGCTGGTGCTTATGTTTCATCTTTGATTTCAGGTCTGGAGGCAGATGGAGCTCCAGAGACCTGGAAAATACTAGACAGATCAACTTTGGACTTGACCAAGAAATTCCCTCCACACAGTGCCCCTCCCTCAGGCTGACTTTCTAAAGCTCTTCCCCTCACAGGCACTGGCCCAAGAAGGCTCCAGTTAAAAAGCAAACAGGTTACCCAGGAGATGAACAAGTAACTCATTAGCAACTGCTATCCCATCAGCACAGGTTCCTGAGCAGATGGCTGCACTGCACTCTGAGGGAAGAGCACTGGGCTGAGAAGGGTGGGTAGGCTACAAGACTGAACGTGAGTCTCCTGGGAGCAAAGACAGAGAAGAAAGGGAAGATTCTGGTGGGAGAGAGAGATGAAGATATGATACCTAGGTTCTAGGGAGCTTGGAGGCAAGGACGGAGTATTGAAAAGAGGAAAAGAAAGTGATGGAGAGCTAGAGAAGTCACAGAAAAGGGCAAGAAGATTTCAAATATAATTTTTGCTAAGTGTATTGTCCCAGATTGGAAGGAATATCAGAGCATTTGGTTTTTCCATCTTTGATACAGTCATAGGTATTTCTGGGGTGGGGGGCAGGGGGCAGGGGAAACAGAGGAGGCTATTTATTTTAGTAATCTGTACATTGATGTATTAATAAATTAAAATGATCTTATTGCTGTAATTTGTTTTGTTTGTTATAAAATATAAGAACACCCAGCAGCAATTATTTCATTTGGGAGTATTTTTTGCAATAGACTTTAGTGCACAATTGTCCACTATTTTACAACCTCCTATTGACGTCCTGTCAGTACCTCATAATTATAAAAGTATTTCATCATTAAATGTGCCTGGGAAATGCTGAAATCCACACTCTCATTCCTTCTGTTTCAAGTGGTCTTTGTTTGCACACACCCAGCAATGGAGAATGCCATGCCACCAGCAGTGGCAGCTCATTTTGCTGTTGGAAAACTCCACTGGGTAGAGTAATCTTCTTATGTCAAATCCAGTGGTTCTCAAACTTCAGTGCACGTGATAATCAGTGTAGAGTTTGTGAAACCTGCCTTGCTGGGTCTTATCCTCAGAGTTTCTGACTCAGTAGATGGAGGGTGGGGGCCATAGAATTTGCACAGGTGACTTAATCCCATCCATCTCCCTATAATTTCCACTCCCTCTTCCCTGTAATTCCCAGAACGACCCAGCAAATCGAATTCCCTTTCTAGTGTGCAGAACTTCAAACACTTAAGCCCAGCTTCCCATTGCAATATAAGCATCACCAGGACAGGGATAGGGGTCAGTACTGGTTTCCTTGTCTTCTTCCCAGTGACTTAAATGGTGTTGACAACAGTGTGCACGTAATGAAAATCTGTTGAGTGACTGGAACAGAGTAACCATTATATAATTGTTGCTTGTCATTATTACTTCTGAGGAATAGAAACCTCACAAGACAGATCTTCCTTCCAGAGGGATCCAAGTTAAGCTGCAAATGCACTCTTATCCCATCTTCTATGTTTCTAAACCTCAATAGGGCCGAGAATCAAAGAGTGTGCTTTTGCTTTGGGTAAGTGATTTCTAGGTTTTTCCTTGCACAGACCTGATGTTACATTATATCTTTTTAGAGAATGGGCTTACAAAAAGAGTGACACGGTGGATATTTTCACCAAAGAATTATCTTACCAAGTGGAAGGAAATAACAGAATAATGAAACTTGGCAATTGGATGGGAAATGGAAGAGTAAAACCAGTCTCCTGTAGTGGATGTGCTCCAGACCTCCTGGTAGTAATTTACCCTCATATTAAAACCCCATAAGTGGAAAAGAGCACAAAAGTGGGCATGCCAAGGGCCTGGTGTGAGAGCGGTAGGTTCTTACTCCTGGCTTTTCCAAGGGAATGGATGTTTCTCTGGTCTATTTCATTATTATTACCATCCCCACCTTGGGTATGGTGTCCCTCCATCGGCGATGAAGCTGTTTTGCACCTGTAGCTGGACTCCTTGCTTCCCCAAATGCCTGCAGGGCCAAATGGCTTCAGTTTAAGGGAGAAGAAATAAAAAGCCTTTGAAATGAATCATCCAAAAAGCAACTCATTTTTTCTTTTAGGGCATAAGTGGGATATTTGAGAGCTGACTGGAAAACTTCCTTTTCAGAGCCCTTCCCGATCTCAGGAACAAGTTTTTCCAAAGCCATCCCAAGCAATCGTCTCAGCAAAGAGACAAAACCAGAAGACACTATTTCTATAATTACAAGTAATTACAATCTCATGATTCCATTTAATCTCCACATAAGAAGTTCACCAATTGAAGAACAGCATTGATCCTCTGTGCCTGAGCCAATTATATATTTTGGTCCAATCCGAATGGTTACCCAGCCTTTGCCAGGATGAATTTGTGTTTAGAATTTTATTTTTATAGCCTCTGAGCCATCCCAGATTTTAAAGGGACACTGGAAACAGCCATTTGTTCATGTCTGCTCCAGCAAGATCTGCATACTTCAAAAATCATTAAGAAGTTAATACTGAAACCCATTTCACCTTTCTCCCCAATAACAAGATTTTTTTCTAACGTTGAAGTGTTTAGATTTCCCCGAGAAAAAATTAAAATGATTCCTTAATACCTTGGAATTTTGATCCGGATAGTCTAGGAGAAAAGAGATTACAAGTGACATCTCAATTTCAGGCACCTCATTAGTCAGGGACTTGATTTCCGATGATTGCTCTGCTAATTGACTCGCGAGCTGACTGCTGCTCTCTGGAGAAAGAAGTCTGTGAATCCTGCTTCCAGGCCTCCAGGGGTTTGCAAACTCTTGCCTTTCACCATCTGAGAGTCCCTGGGCCTCCAGAGAAATCACAGAGGCAGCGGAGTCTCTGTCATTTACCTACCCTGAAATCCAAGGCAGGTTATTTATCCTCTCTGACCCTCCTCTTCCTTGGAGTATAGAAAAAAGAAAATGCTGCCAGCCGGAAAATTTGCTCTAAGGATGAGAGCATGTATTACTCTAGGAGCCACGCACAGAGTCAGTGCCCAAACAAGATCACTTATTTGTTTCTTCACAAGAGTGGACGTGCAATATCCAGGCCCTGTTTTCCTGTCCGTTATAATCTGATGAGGAAAACAGATATGAATCAAATAATCCCCCAAATTATTTACAAACAGAGATAAGTGCAATAAAGGGAAAGAATCCAATTTTGTGAGAACTTACAGCACAGCAACTGCTAGCTTGGTGGAGATGGGAGAAAGACTGAGGTCAGGGGAGGGGGAGGAAAGATGGAGGACGCAACATTGGACCTGAGCTCTGAAAGTAAGAGTGTGGGGAGGAATCCACACTGTAGTCACTGAGGGGGAAGGATCGGGAAATAGGCTGCTGGAGAGAGCAAGGAGTAGCATGGCAGAAACGGGGCTGGATTAATCACCAGCAATTTTACATAAGTTATTGGCAAGCTTTATCCCATGTAGGCATACAGTGAAGTCCTTGATTAAATGACAAAAATTTCCCAGTATATCTTAAGAAAAAACTTTTAATCTTGCTATGAAATAGGACTTGACAGAAATACTTCCTGATCAGGTTACTGATTCCTCTGAAAAATGCTTAATTTATGTGAAAGGAGAAAAAAAGGAAAAATATATAATTATATATAGCTATATAATTATATATAGTAGATAGGTAGAAAATGAATAAATGAATGCATTATAATTTGTAATAAGGAGACAGATCTGGAGTTGGCAAATGATCTGAGATACAGGCTCAACCCTGATCACTACTAGCTATATTACCTTAAGCAAATGTGTTATCATTTACTCAGAATTTTCTCTGTGACAGGCATTGTGCTAAGTGGTTACACAACATGTATCATTGAATTTTTGCAGCCAGCCAGTGAGCTACCCAAAGTCCTCCTTATCATCATCATTATTATCATCTCTACCTTACAGAAGAGACAGAGGCTTCAAAAAATTAAGTGACATGCCCACTTTTACATGTGTGATACATAAAAATCTTGGCATATGAATCCCAGCCACTGGCTCCAGAATCTGCATTTTAAAATCAGAGCATCATTTCCTCTGTCCAGCCAGAAAGTGGTTCTGAAGATGAAACAGTCACAGAAGACCTTTGTAAAACCCTCAAGGCCTCACCAGTGGCAGAGGCCGCCAGGATAAACAGCTCTGCCTGCTTGCCTTGAGACCAGACCCTTTCAGGTTCACTCTGACTTGATTCCAACTACCCAATCTGGGTCTTCAGAAGGAGTTTCCATAGTAGGGTGCTTCACCTGCCCAGGGGCCCATGCCTCAACCGTAATTGCCGGTAAGGTACCACATGCATGTGCACATGTGCACTTTTTTTGAGGTTGGTTACCCAAAATGTTTATTAGCTTCTGGGAAGAGGAATCTTCTCCCCAAATTCTGAATCAACAGCATTTACTCAAAACAATAAGGGATTGAGAAGTTCAGGAGAGATTGTTAATTCAGTCTGATCTCAAAGAGGAGTCACTTGCTCACTAAACATTTTAGGTGGGTGCATGATGTGTCAGTCCAGACGTCTAGCCATGGCTGGACTCCTTTAAGAATTATTTCCAGTTTACTCAAAACAAAATGAAAAACAACTTACTTACTCCTTCTTTGTACATTTAGGAATTAAATAACTTACAGAAAAAAAAATCTAAAACACATTAAAATCGGAACAATCTGTATCCTTCAACTTCTGTACAACCTTCACCAATGTATACTGAAAATGCTTTAGCAGAGTTGCAATTAGTACACATAAACGTTTTCATGCATTGGCATTGCCCAGGTTCTTGCTATTTTAATAACCTGATAGTATTTCATTCTGTTAACATTTCTTGAATGCATTTAAGTTAAAAAAGAAACTCAATTTTTGATCTTTGACTCCTTGATTTTTGCTTCAACATTTTAAAAAGCTGATATGAAAAATGCTAACAATGCATGACTTAAGGGTTTCAGAGGATAGGCTTTGGAATCCAACAGACAGATGTCTGAATACCATTTCTACCTCTTACAAGTTATTTGACCTTGAGCAAATCACTCAAGCTGTCTGAGCCCTAGTTTCCTCATTGTAAAACAGGGATAATAGCAGTATTTTCCTCCTCAAATTGTTGCAAGATTAAGCAATGTAATATGCTTAAAGTGCTTTGTAGAGTGCGTGGTACATGCTAAAAGCTTGGTAAATGATAGTTCTTGGCATAATAGACAGGAAATAGAGAGTTGTACCCACCTAAGGCATTTTTCTTTAAAAGGGTGAAAATGTTATTTTTCCAAGGTCATAAAGGAAGGAAATCAGGGGAAATAAGGAAGTATCTGAATTGACCACATGTTGGTGTCAATTTACTTGCCAATTCCAAGTTTAGGTGTCTGAAATGAACATTTTCAGTCCTAAAATGAGGATGGCAACCCGGGGCTGGTGAACATGAATAAATATGCGGGAGATGTGCTTGGAATTGGCCACAGTAAACCTGCACCTTTAGGTTATCTTAGTTTCTCGGCTCTTGTAGGCTTTTAAATTGTCTGCCCTGCTTAGAGCCTTCATGAAACAGAGAAAGGTTTCAAAAGTAGAGTGGTGGTAGGTGGGCACCTCCCCTACTCATGTTTGACCCAGGAACAGCCCTGCCCAACAGAGCACTGGACACCTTTCTGCAAAGCAGGTTCTTCCACGCCAAGTCAGCCCTCCACCACCACCACCATCAAGGAGAATTTTCTGACACCTTCCCCAACCAATTGTCTGAACATGTAAGCTAGACAGAATCATGACAATTCTCCCTTGTCCAACTCATTTGCTTTATAGATCAGAAAATGCAAGGCTTAGGCAAGTAAATGAATTTCCAAGGTTGCATATCTACTTGATGTACAGAATCTGGTCCCTTCTAATCATCAACCCACAGATTTTCTAATCAGTCATTTGTGTTTCACCTTGATGATATTATACTGAGCCGTGAATCTCCTAGACTATTATTGACTTGATCTTTAATTTTTTGTTCCTAAAATTAAATGTAAAAGGAAACATTATATAACTAAATATTAATTTATCAAAATAGTATTACCAATTAAATAAAAGATAGTCATAAAATAAATAGCAGAGCTATAATTAAACTCTAGTTAAAATGCAATGATTTATCAAAGGATCAGAGATGGAAGCAAATGCTTTCATCCACAAAAGAAGAGAAAGGAGGGAGGACATTGCAGGCAAAGGTACAAAGCAAGCAAAGTGATAGAGGAAATACCCAGCACTGAGTGACAGACTCCTTAACACCTGATTAGTTGGCAACAGGGCAGCAGGGTCTCACATTTCTTAGCTATAATTTTCAGAGATCAATGATAAACTCTGTAAGGGAAAAGTTCCTCCACTCTTAAGGGTGGCATTGGGTAGAAGGGGAGCTTTCACCAAGGATGCTTTAAGTTTCAATTGTGTGCTTGAGAAAGTCCTGCAATTGGCATGGCCTAGAAATCAACACAGGGGCAGGAAGCTTTCAGTCAGCCTCAGTGCAGCAGAGAGTGAGGAAGGAAAAATGTACTTATTAGGATTGTTGGCCTGGGAAACCTTGAGGTATACCAGTGAGGTAGGAGCTTAGGAAGTAAGGCTTGCTCCTCACAGTTAAGTGCCAAGTGCTGTAAATGACTTGGGGCTGGCTCATTATGGACCTATTTCAGCTAATCCTCCACAGGCAACAATCCTCCTCTTTTCTGGGACTGTTGGAAGCCTGGGGAAAACCACTCCTTTTCCAGTCAGGCTTGAGAAAGAAGAGCCATCCTTCTTTAATAAACCTCCAAGCTCACAGGATTCTTCTTACTATAGCTAGTGCTAAAAGGTGTAGAGTTTGCAGGTCTCTGAAACATTCAACACCCGTTCTACTCCTTCCCTATTACACAACAACATTAGCATGTCTATTAGACATCCTATCCATCTTCTCTATTAGATGCTATGTTTCTAGAACAGTTATCCATATAATCACTTATCTGTGCATTAATCCAATCAATAATCGAGTGGCTCAATGTACTCACCCCTATTTTAGACCAAAAAACTTTATTGTACTTATTTCTATTGGAATCTGGCCATTATCTACATCTCCAGCCTCATCTCCCACAACCCAGCACCTAACACTGTAAGCTTCAGCCACATGGACTCTTCTTCCTAGACAGGGAGCTGGGCCTCCTCTCTCCCACCATAAAGCATTCCGATGTGCTGAAACTTCTGTATAGGCATGGAACAAATATTCTTTTCCACCTTCCTCCATCATCTAATTAGCTTCTACCCACCCTTCAATCTCAAGTCTCACCCTGCCCTCCCAAGCCCAACTCCCAGGCTAGACCAACTTCTTAAATCCCAGGCAACTGAACATGTGCAGTCTGTAAGTACAATGAGGCAAGGGATCTTGTCTGGTTTTGCTTCCCAGCAACTAGCACGGTGTCTGGCCTAAAGTAAGTACTCAGTATGTGTTTGTGGTTTTAATAAATGAACAAATGTGTCCTTTCCCTCAGGGTTCTGTCATATCCTTGAGGGCCATGATAGCATCTCATATTCTTAGTGCATTGCACCATGCCTGGCATATGAGCACTTAGTAAATGTTTGTTGAATGAATATGAAACTTCCATGTGCAAGTCTCCACTTTAAAGCACTATGAAGGACCACAAATAAAAAGTTACATGAACAACAAAAAGCCAAGCACATAAACATACGGTCCCAAACCTCAGAGAGTTTTCAGCAAAATACAGGAAACGGGATAAGTACATGATAATCATAATAATGGCGAGAAGAAATAAAGGGCACAGAAGGAGTACAGACAAAGGGGCTAAGGAAGTTCAGAGTAAGGGAGATCACATCTGAGAAAGAGTATGGACAGGTTTTAGGGAGGAAGCCCTGAGCCCAGCAGCTGTCTTAGTCTTTATCTGGAAGCCATGTGTCCAGTGCTCTGTTGGGCAGGGCTGTTCCTGGGTCAAACATGAGTAGGGGAGGTGCCCACCTACCACCACTCTACTTTTGAAACCTTTCTCTGTTTCATGAAGGCTCTAAGCAGGGCAGACAATTTAAAAGCCTACAAGAGCCGAGAAACTAAGATAACCTAAAGGTGCAGATTTACTGTGGCCAATTCCGAAGCACATCTCCCGCCTCACAGGCAGAGGCAGCTGTTACTCAACCACTATCAGTTGTCATCCTGTGTGAGTATTAGCCCTGTGTAGTGATTTTTATTCCCCAAGAAAATACAGAGATCCAGATTCCTAAGTGAAATCTTCCAGTTTTTAAATGTTGGCAACTAATTCAATTTTTAGGCTCAAAAAACACTCTTTAGGTCTGTGGATGGCATCCAGACTGCAGACCTCATCCAGTCATGAACAGCTGGCTTACAACCTTTGGCCTAAACAGATTAAACCTATGAAAAATTAAAGCCACCATTTTGTAGCCATGTGATTAGCAGATGTTAACAAATTTGATCAAATCAGATGTTGCCAAGGACGTGGAGCAACAGGAACGCTCATATTCAGCTGCTGGGAATGATGATTGGAACAGCAGCTCTGGAACACAAATTGGCATTATTGTGTAAAGATAAGGACATGCATATCTTATTACCTAGCACTTCCATTTTTGGTATATCCTCCGGGGAAATTATTTCAAATGTACACAAAGAAACATATAACATATAAAGAACATACAAGAATGTTCATAACTGCATTATTTACTATGGCAAGAAACTGGAAACAAATCAAATACCAATTAAACGAATAGATAAACTTTGGCATAATCACAGAACAGAATAAAAATAACTAAGGTGCTATCAATTAACATGGATCTGGTGTCTTGAAGGGTCAGTTACAGCCTTCTATGTAAGATCTTTCTTCTAAGGTCTCTAAGATCTTCTCATCTCTAATGTGAAACAATCCTAGATATTACATACCCACTGTTAGTGTACCTTTATTCATTCAGCAACTATTTACAGAGCATCCATATGCCAGATATTCAGCTAGATGCTGAGGATACTATGACAAATCAGATATGGCTTCTGTCCTTACAGTGTAGTAGGAGAGACAACATTAAACAATCAAATAAGCAAATAGAGATGTATAAATGGTGAGAAAAACAGGATGCTCTGGGAACATAATGGAGGAGGAACATAGCTTAGATGAAATAGGGAGGAATATGAAGGGTTACAAAGTCCTCTCCTTTGTAACAATTAAGTTGAGGTCGGTGAAGTTAGCCAGGAAAGGAGAAAAGAACATACCAGGTAGAGGGAACAGCCCTGGAAGGACCCTGAGCATGCAAACAGCTTAACCTGCTCAGAGGGATGGAAAGAAACTCAGTGTGGAGCATAATGCATTAACTCTGGAAAGCTTGCCTGCAATGAGGAAAATGTTTGAGTTCATCCTTCCACCCAATTTTCAAGATGGTTGGCAAGCAAGTCAGAATGATGTATGAAATCTAAAAGTCAAAACAAACTGAATATTTCCAAAGGCTCTTGCTGTATGAACAAAACATTCTACTAAACTACAATCCATTAGAAGAAAGGGAATATTAAGTTCAAATGTTTCCCATCTGCCCACGCTGAAGGACCAGAGGTTAAGACCAGACACTCAGAGGATCAGAGTTCATTACCCAAAATATTTTCAGATATTAAAGCTAGACAAATTCATGTGATCTGCTCAGCTCCATGCAAGAAAGTATTATAACCATTCAATGATTGCTTTTCTTGTGGTTTCCAATTCACAAATTGTTGCCTCTCTATGCCATTTCCATATATCTATATGTGGGTGTATGTATGTATATATATATCCACACATACACATATACCACATAGACATACAAATATTTCAGAATCTAACTTAAAATTTTCTGCCCTTGCTGTTTGATCCTTGGTGCCTTGGCCAGAAACCCCAACTAAGCACAGCTCATATGCTACAGTTAAACTTTTTAAAAATTTTTATCTCTTAGGTAATTATGAATGGGACAGCAACAGGGGCTCCGGCAATAGCCCACTAGCCAACAGGCAAGCAGTATTTTAATTTCAATAATGGTTTTTGCCAAAAGCCCTCTATAACTAATTTTGCAGTCAGAGTCCACAAGACCTATTTAGTGTTTGGCTAAACCTTATGGAACATCTCGTTTCCCTTCAGTTTTTCATTAGTTTGGATTAAAAATAAAAAAGCTAACAAGCATGGCTTGCATGAATATTTCCAAATTATACCACACCAGCATTTTCAGAGGTGACCCCACTCCCTTTTCTCCTCATCTGAAATCCCTTCATATCCACAGTCAGTTTGGCAATGCTATCTCCGTGCCCTGGAAGAATGTGGTCTGACCTTGCTGCAAGCAAAAGATGTGGAGAATGGCTTGTTCCTTACCACACATGCACATGGATTTTATATTTGCTGTCATTTTTGCAGCTTTTTGATTTGCCAGGAGCCCAGCAAGGAGCATAACCTCATACCAAACAGCTTCCACTTTAAGAGCTCTAAATGAAACTAGCAAGCAAAGAGGGGTGGGGTTCAGGGGATGCATGCAGAATAGAATGTCCTGGCTACCGGCAGATGAATTGTCTTTCAGGATCCATGACTCACACAGGTGTCTGCAAAATTTTCCATGAAAAAAAGGTTGAAAGTACGGCATAGCCTGCTTTTATGATGTAAGTGCAAGTGATTGTGCTAGGCACTGAGGTTACTTTGAATGAAGAGGTGAGTTATTGCTTGCAATTATTTACCACCCACATTCACCCATTGCCATGTAACTTGCTGTGCTTTCTGGGGATTACTCTGGGCTTGACCACGTGTTAAGCTTTGGCCAATACAATTAGAACAGGCATGATATGAGCCACATATAGGCAGAAGCTTTAAGAAGCATTGCCAGTTTCTGTAGATGTTTTACTTCTCCCCTCTTTCCTGAGAACTGCATGTCCCAGACAAAGGCTGTTCTCTCCACCAGACTTAGAATGAGAAGATACATGGAGCAGAATGCTGCCCAGAACAGAACCACAGCTGACCTGAGTATTACAGGGGTGAAAAAATAAATGCTTGTTGCTGAAAGCCGCTGAGATGATTGGGTAGTTTATTAGGTTAGCAAGCCTGATTAATGCACTTATTAATGCAGAAAAACAGACTTGATCCCTTATCTTATGGACCTGATGGAGGCAGACAATAAACAGATGAACCAACTAATAATTATCATAACTACTTCTTTTTACATTGGGCAACATCTAGTTATGTACATCTCTTCCATTTACACCACTTCCACATCCAACCACATGTGGCCCTGAGCCTGCTTTCTTCTGGCCACATTCTCTGCATTGACAACTCCACATATTCCTATAGCTTCCAGAATCACCTCTTTTCAAATGTCCCTCAAGTTTACTTCTGTGGATGACATCCAGACTGAAGACTTCATCCAGCCAGGCACAGCTGGCTTACAACCTCTGGCCTAAACAGACTAGACTTGTGAAAAATTAAAACCACCATTTTGCATCCACATGATTAGTAAATGTTAAGAGATGTGATCAAATCAAATGTTGTCAAGGAAGTAGAGCAACAGGAACACTCATACTTGGCTCCTTGGAGTGACAATTGAAACAGCTGCTTTGGAAAACAAATTGGCATTATCATAAAAAGAAAAGGATATGCATATCTTATTACCTAGCAATTCAATTTCTGGGCATATTCTCTAGGGAAATTGTTGCTATTGTTGTGCACATGCTAGATCCATATTTCCAACAGACAGCTGGATATTGCATCTGCAGGACCACTTGTAAACCTACACTCACCATGAGCAGAACTGAATACATCTATTATCTCTCATGGTTTCTGTGGGTCAGAAATTCAGGAAGTGCTCAGCTGGATGGTTCTTCCCTGGGGTCTATTAATGAGTGTGGTGCTGAAACAGTGAGAGGGGCTGCATGTATTTGGTCTGTTCAAGGCATTCTCTCTCTCTCCCTGCAACCCCCTCTCCAAATGTGGTCACAGGGCCTCCCTTTGTGGCCTCTCCATGGATGGAAAGTTTGGGCTTCTTTATAGCATGGTAGCCTCTGGACTGTCAGGCTGTTTACATGGTGACTGAAGGTTCAAGGGTGAAATTATTCCAGACAGCAAGACAGAAGCAAAGTCGCTTCCTGTGACTTTCCATCAGAAGTCATGTAATATCACTTCCACTATATTCTCTTGGTTACCCACAAATGATTAGCCCTCTCAGAACCAAGAGCAGTAGAACCTGCTTTATGATGTGGTGGGAAAGAAGATCCTGTTGCAGTTAACTGTGGACAATACAATTTGCCACACCATCAATCAGATCCTCCTCCCCACTTCTTTTCTGTGACTGGTACCACATCCTGACATTTTACTTCCACAGCTGTTCTCTGTTTTTCATTCTCATAACACTCTCTTTAAGACTAGGTTTAAACAACTTTCAGTATGGGTTAGTGGTGATGTTAGCTGATTCTCACTCCAATTTATCTTCTTTCCTCTTCACTGCTACCTAGCCTTTCTTCCTAAGGCAACTCCTGATCCTTTACACATCTGCAGAGGGGATGACATATAGCAGGTGCTCTTTAAAGATTGGGTTTTCCTGAAAATCTTTGAGGACTCTCCTATATCTGTTTGGTTAGGGACAAAGTCCTTGGTCTGAGATTGAAAAATGTCTATAATATTCATTCATTTGTTCAGTAAATATTTATTGAGCATCCACTCTGTGCTAGATATTGTGCTAGGAACTAGGGATAAAACAGAGACCAAGATGAACAGGCTTCCTGCCTTTGCAGAGCTTCTGTTTAGTGGGGAAAAGGGAAACATTCACTCATTCATTCAAAAAATATTTAATGTGTTGCACATACAACTGCCCATTCTAGGTGGGAAGACTTTAATCAATATAACATTAATATGTCCACATTATGCCTTATTGAACACAACAAATTTAATTTCCTGCTTCTCTTTCTCTTGAAATATACACTCCAAATAAACTAGACTATCAATTTATTCCCTTTTGTTTGCAGAAAGTTTCCATTTCTACATTTTAATTTATGTAGGCTTCTTTGTCTGAAAGTCTCCTTGTTCCTCCCCAATCTTCAAAATCTATCTCAAATCCTGTATACTGTAAGAAATGTTTCACTCTGCTCTCCAATCAAGTGTGGATTCTTCCTCCTTTGTAACTTCACAATGTACAATCTGCATCTTTCTCAGGATACTCCTTATGTTCTACTTTGTGTGATAGACAATATATGTGAGTCTTGGCTTCACTACTAGGCCACTAAGCCCTTAAGGGAAAGAATTGCTCCCTATTCATCTTTATTGGTCTTTGTAACCCATACTTACTTATGGTGCATACTCAATATTTATTCAATTAGTGGAAAGCCTGGGAACAAACTTGAGAAAATACCAACATATTCCTCTGTTTTAAAACAGGGAATATTCTCAGAGTTGTTTGGTTGTTAAGTTCTTAAAAATCCAACTCAGTTTGGCTTCAGCAGAAAAATAGAATATATTGGTGACACAACTGAGAAGCCCCTAGGTGGTTCAATGTCGTTGGGAATTTCTTCTTTCTCTCTGTTGGTGCTGCTTGCCACTGTGTTGCTTGTTCCTAGACAGGGTCTCAGGTGGCCCACCAAGCTTCTATAGCAACCTTTTACTCTTCGCTAAGGTTCAGGATCAAATGTCATTGACTCAGCTGAGGTCTCATACATAACCCTGCACCAATCACTGTGGCCCAGGAATGTGGCCCTCTATACCTACAAGTACACCCTAGAGGAGATAGAGGAGGGGTGAATTGTCAAGTAGTGCTATGAGAAAAGCAACCTGATGGGCATGTGAAGGGTGGACTGAGGGCAATGCCAGACAAAACAGGAAAGTCTAAAACGGCATTTGGACTCCGAGATGGGGACCTCAGTTCACCCTTTTCAGGAAAGATCAGCCAAAGCAAAGGAACAGGAAGCATCCTATCAGACCTAAGATGCAAGTTCGTGAGCAGCCTTTGGGCAGGACTTAACCCTCAGGCCCACAGGCAGTGAGGAAATCATTGAATTGGCAATAGAACAGGAGTCAGGAAACTTGAATTTTCTCCTTGGCTCTGTGACTTCTCTCTATATGACCTAGAGCAATTCACGTAACCTTTCCGAACTTCAGTTTCCTCATTTCTAAAATTAAGTCAGGAGGGCTGTATGGTCACTGACTTCCTTTCCATCTTCCTTTTCCATTCTGCACTGCTATTTCTGATCTGAGTATAACTGATCCTTCCTTCATAGCCGCTCTGGAATTTACTTCTCCCTGTCTAGTGACCGAGGTCTTCACAGAGTCATTAAGATTATGACTTCTTTTGCTTACCAGCTGTGGGATTGTGGGCAAATTACCTAATCTCTCTTTGCCTCAGTTTCTTTATCTATAAAATGGGGATAATAATAGTCCCTACCTGTTTGGGTTGTTATGTGGATTAAATTAAATGAATATATGCGAAGTGCTTAGGACACTGTGAGGCAAATTTTAAGTGCCACATAACTGTTGGGTACTATCAGAATTATTCGCCGTGTTAATTTATGGCTTCTCTTAGGATAAGAGGCTGTTGAATCCAGGACATGGAAAGATGGACAGTATTTGAAAGATACATTTCTTTGGCCATGTAAATAATTCAGAAATGGACACAATGATAGTCTCCTTTGGGCTTGAAGAAGGAAAGCAGTGCATTGTGGGTGTGGAGGGCATATTTTTTCAGAACTTTAAATGAAACTATATAATTTTATAAGTCTGATTACATTTATCAGGCAAGCAGAAATGACCATTTGAAGTAAAAACTGCCTGCCCTCCATTCTTGCCATAATTATGGATAGATTTCATTTGCCTGAATCCATAGTCCTGTCCCTTCAACAAACATTGTAACCACTGAAGAAAAAACATCACTTGTGTTAGCCCAGAACCAGTTATATTATGCCCTCACTCCCTGAAAACTGCTTTCTACATGCTGCAGGGACAGCACAGTACTTAGGGACACACACACACACACACTTTTTTGTTGTTGTTCCCAAGGCTAAAGTTTCACCAGTTTCAGACTCCTCCAACAAATTCTAAATGAGTCATTTCCCAAAATCTTCCTTGTCAGTCCTGCCTCTTAGTGCCAACACTCCCTGTGCAGAAAATAAAATCAAACAAGAAGACATGAAATTGATGTGCCCTGCTGGCTTCTAGATACAACCTCATTTCATTTGCTAGAGTACTAGGCTTCCAAAGCCTAGGTACTTATGGTAGGACCCTTCTCCTCAGTCTTGAGGCTAAATTCAAAGGAGACATGACCTAACTTGGCTCTGAATGCTAAGGGCTTCAGTGAGAAATAGCAACTCACACCTGTGTTTCTATTTCCCGAGGGCTTTCATTTCTATTACTGTATCTGTTTCTCACAACAACCCTGTGAGTAGATATGATTATTATTGCCATTTTATAAAATAGGTAACTGAGGTTCAGAGAAGGAAAAATGATTTAACTAAAGGCAAAACAAAATCATGTCTCAGCAAGACCAGAGGCCTATGTCTCTATGACACCTACCTCAATGATTTTTCCCAGGAACAACAAATAGGATTTTCCTCATATGCCATTTCTCCAGGCACACGGGACAAGATCAAGAGATGCACATTCCGATGGAAATACGTTTGTGAGTCTCAAATGTAATTGTACATTTTCTATCTCAAATGTAATTGTACATTTTGTCTATTGGTGGCGGTGGCTGGCCAAAGATCTAGCATTGAAAAAGATTCTAAGGTCATGCATGGGGTTGTGATTGTCTAATACACTATGGGATAAGAAAGTGGTAGCATGTGCACCAGGCATCTGCCCTACACTGTATCATGATATCTAGACTCTTTAACCTTCTTATATTTCAGCAGTCTATTGATCATTATGTCTTAGAAGCATAAGAAGTATATATTTTAGTTGCAAGCAAGCTCAAATACACTTAAGCCAAAAAAAGGAGAATGTATTATATAAGAGCATGGAGGTGTCTCTTGAAACCCAGTGATAGCAAGTGCTGACAGTCCTCTCCATGGACTGAAACCAAGAAATGAAATGTCATCAGAAACCCAGGAAGAATCTTTCTGTCACTTAACTTCTGTCTTTATTCTAACTCTTCTGTCCCCTCATCTACCCAAACCCTTCTCTTTATTTTCTTTCTTTCTCTCTCCTCTAACTCCCTCCAGAGCCACATGTTCATTTGTATCTGCATCTCTCTGACCATTTGCTTCATCCTTCTTTCTCTCTAGATTGGTTTTCTCTCTTTTTCCAGGCACATGGAACAAGATTAAGAGCTGCACATTCTGATGGATATACATTTGTGAGTCTGAAATGTGATTATACATTTTGTATCTAGTAGCCACATTTAAAAGAAGCCAAATAAAGAAAAATTAATATTAGAAATATATTTTAATCTATATATTTATAATATCATTTAACATGTAATTTAATATAAAAATTTAATGAGATAGCATTCTAAATTTTTTCTTTATATTAAGTCTTCGAAGTCCAACGTGTAGTTTACATTTATAACATATTTCAATTTGGATTGGCCACATTTCAGATGGCCAGTGTTTAGCGGCTACCAAACCAGACAGCACAGATCTAGAGTTCAATGTCTTTTTTTCTAGCAGCCAGCAGGAAAAGGATTGGCATCTCCGAATCTCTGTGTCAAGCTTTCAGGACAGAATCTGATTGGCTCACATTAAGTCACTTGTTCATATCTCATCCAATCAGCCTTGGCCAGTGTCTTAGTCTATTTTGTGCTATGACAGAATACCTGAGACTGGGTAATTTATAAAGAATAGAGATTAATTTCTTATAGTTCTGTAGGCTGGGAAGTCCAAGGTCAAGGGGCTCAAACCTGGTGAAGGCCTTCTTGCTGCGTCATTCCATGGCAGAAGGTGAAAGGGAAGAGAGACAAAGAAAGAGAAGAAATAGGCAAAGCTCACACTATCAGGATCCCACTCCCACAATAACAACATTATTCCATTCATGAGGCAGAGCCTCATGACCTAATCACTTCTTGCAGATCCCCGCTTCCAACACTGTTGCACTGGGGATTAAGTTTCCAGCACATGAATTTTAGGGGACATGTTCACACCATGGCCACCTAGAAGGCAAAGATATCCTTTTATAGACATGGCAGCCAAAGGACAGGGCACTTCTCAGAGACAAAGGTGGAGGACTTGCCTGAGTCTAAAAGATAGATAACAATGTTTGCAAAGAACTTGTTAGGAAGAACCATCTAGTGTCATCCTGCATTCTCTGGAAGATTCCAGAGGTTCTCCATAATCTTGCATTTGGGGGAATATAAAAGGTTTCACAAGGCAAGAGCAACCCAAGAAGAATAGTGTGCTGCCACCTGGAAAAGATAAATCAAGCATGCATTTCTAATTCAAGAGAGACCCAGAGCTGCCCAGAGAGACAATACTATACAGCATAAACTCAGTGATGGATCAGAAGCTTGAGGTGGAGGCTTACTTCCACAAGTTCAAGACTCATCTCCTAGAATGGAGTTAATCCAGGAAGGATAATCCCATGCTACTTGGGAATCTGCCCTGGCCCTCTGGCCCCCCCGGGCCTCAGGGGGGAACATTTTTTATGCCAATCGCCAACATCAAGAGCTCTCCTTTATACAGACACTTTTCAGTTACACAAACAATTTTTGTGGGAATATCCAGTAATCTCTAGTTTTGTTTATGGAAGCTCTTCAATATGAAGAAGGCTTAAGTCCTTAATGAGAGCAGAGGAAACAGCTATCTCTCTTCCTCAGGACACCAGGGCTTCAAAAGGAGTGTTATGCCACTTACTTAGTGAGCCATAATCTTTTTATGAGGTGACTGTGTTGACTGTCACAGTTCCTCACCAAACACTTGTTTTTAGACCTCAGGTAATGCGAGTGACAGAGAAAGATGGCTGCATGGAAGATGGCTGCATGGCAGCTACTCTGAGAACAGCTAATGCCGGGAAGGGTGGAAAGGTGAGAAGGTAAAATTCCTGGGAGCCCATTTCTTTGGTTGGGGCAGAGCCACTGGTCGATATTTCTCATTCTCAAAGTGTAGAGCAAGGATCACAGTTTTCCATGGCCTAGAAGATAGGATCTAGCCCCCGCCTACCTCTCAGCCCTCATCTTGTGGTTTGCTTTATTCCAAAACTGGTCTCCTTTCTTTTTTCTTTTTCTTTTGTTTTTTGAGATGGAGTCTTGCACTGTTGCCCAGGCTGGAGTGCAGTGGCACAATCTTGGCTTACTGCAACCTCTGCCTCTGGGGTTCAAGTGATTCTCCTGCCTCAGCCTCTAGAGTAGCTGGGATTACAGGTACCGACAACCATGCCCGGCTAAGTTTTTTGTATTTTTAGTAGAGACGAAGTTTCACTATGTCGGCCAGCCTGGTCTCAAACTCCTGACCTCGTGATCCACCCACCTCAGCCTTCCCAAGTGCTGGGATTACAGGCGTGAGCCACTGCACTTGGTCCATAAAACTGGTCTCCTTTCTATTCCTTGCTCATGACAATCCTTCAGAATCTTTCCCTCTTCCCTAGCTCTTTGCATGACTTGCCTATTCTTGTAGTTCAAGAATCAACTCAAGTGTCCTTTTTTCATTTAGGTCTCCCTTGACCCAGTCTCTCAGCTCCATGCATAAAGTAGTCTCTTACACCTTCCTTCAGGTCATCCTTCAATGCATCACCTACTTCATCACTGTTTTTCCAAGTTGGAATCATCTTCTTTATTCATCTGTTTGTTTCTTCATCTTCCCCACTGGAACGTAAATTACCTGAGAATAAGAACACATCTAGCTTACTAACTTCTGAACCCCAGGGACGCAAATGGTGCCTGTCACATAAGAGGATCTCAGGAAATACTTCTTGAATTTATAAATCAACTCTTTGGGGTGCCCCAGGCCCACTAAATCACATTCTCTAAGAGCAGAGTCTGAAATCTGTGTTGTTCACCAGTGCCTCAAATGATTTGTACACATCGTGGGGGGTGAGAAGTGTATTATTTCTACCTGTCTTGTCAAGAGCCCTGCTTTCACTCTTATCCTAACCTAAAAGTTGGGTCCTGCCAGAGACTCTGAGGCAAGTTAGAGGGAACTTAAGGCTCCTCCAACTTGATAGCTCAGTTTGCTCTTCCTAAGACTATTCATTGAACGATGATGCATTAGGGGTATGAGTAGATGAGCTCAGTAAGGGCAAGAACCATGTGAGTCTCCTTCATTGCTTATCACTGGCATGCAGCATAGCACCTGCCACATACACAGCCCACAATAAACATAACCAAATGAGTGAGCACTACCATGAGTGCCAGGCAATGTGTGAAATGCCAAGTGTAGCAAATATGCATAAAACTATACGATGCTCAAAGTCAAGGGGGAAGGCAAAACTGAGAACTTTAACATGAGAACATAAGCTAAATGTACAAGTTTCTCTGGGCTTCATGGTAAAGGTAAAATTTGAGCTACATGTTGTTTTATTTCTTCTGCATCCTCTGGGTAAGTCTGATACCTCTCATGTCAATTATCTGTAAGTAAAATAGTTTCTTTTTCTTGAGATATAGTATAGAATAGTAGGTTGTGTTTTGGCTCCATAGTTTTCTTAATAATTGTGCAAAATGAAGCAAGTCTTTCCAGGCCTCACCTTCCTGTGTTTGTGCCAACTTCACAGGGCAGTCCAGAGAATTAGATCAATTAATACACATAAAAAGCATAGCTTGTGACATAGTAAGCACTCTAACTATATTATCACCATGTAGTTTTAACACCTTCTAAACACTGTATCTAGCCTTCTCTTCAATGTGCATTGGGAAAAAAAGTGCTTTTTTAAAAATGTATTTTACTAATAGCTAATGCAAAAGGGAGTATCAGTTCCAGGCTCTGTCCAAGTTAATATAAATCCCAGGTTAGTGGAGTCTGAAATGAATTGGCTTTTTCTCCTTGTGACATTATAATTTCGAATGTAGGTATTTTCTCCCTAGATGGGAGAGGAATTTCACTGTTATATCACAGAGAACAGTATCCTCATAGCTGCTGAAATTTTTTGAAAAAAAAATTGTATTATAATAAAATGGCAAGGCAAGATCTTTTGTTATGTGACGCTTTAACTTCAGTAGAGAAATCTCAGATGGGTAGATTATTGTCCATGCCTCGGAGAGACTTTGAATCCCAGGAAATAAGGGGAGGGTCAGTGGGGTTTGTTAATAATGCTCCATTAGCTAGTAAATTTCTGGACTTTGTGGCTACAGAAACTACACACCCTGGCTTGCCCATGACAGTCCCAGTTAGTGCCCATCATTGTTGTTTAATTAATAGTCACACTTTCTTGCATTCTCAAAACTACCCCAGTTTGGGTGACAAATTAGATTGTCACCTACTCATGGCTTTTCCTTTCTCCCCAGCAGAGAACCCAAGACCCAACCTGAAGTAGTAATGATGAAAATTATATTTGCACAGCCCTTGATATACACTGGGCACTGTGTTAAATATCCATCACGCATTATTTCATTTATGCTTCTCAACAAGGCTCAGATAAGACTTCTAGTAGACATGGGCAGAGAAAAGATTTCACCGTACCCCTCAACCATATTCAACATGAGAAACACTATACATGCTAAATTAAATAATTAAAATCCTCATGCGTTTTGAAAAATAGCTTCTTTCCTGATGTGTCATTACAAAATTCGGAACTCAGGCATCAAAGCTGAACTTTTCACATTTTCCTTCTCTTTCTTGCTAGGACCTGAAGCACATACTTGATCTGCCTGTGTTCACAGATCTAGAACAGCTCACAATAACGCAGCAAGGTGAGTGTGACTGCATCCATTTTACAGATAAGAAGCCTGAGGTTTAGAGGAATCATCCCACTGTCACACGCGAGTCCCTCGGTTTTAAAACATGATGCTTAGTCCCCCTCACCTTTTAACATTTCTGGAATAAAGAGAATCTCACAACAGAAGAATATTTTTTAGTGTAGTATGTCTCTCCTGGCCCATTTTTATGACTTTAATAATGTATCCTATACCTGACAGCTCCTTAGGCTAAAGGACACATATGAACCGCAAAACTGACATTCAAACCTGCTCAACCTGACTTCTTATCTTTAACCACTGTGCCACGCTGCCTTGAATCAATCTTTATTAAATGTCATTATAAAAAAGAGAAAAATTTTTAGCAAAACTTAAATGTTGTTTTGCTAAACATAGTGCATAAACACTGTTCATAGCGCACTAAACACTATGCATAGTGATCAAATGAGCAAAAGAATACCTACCTCTACCATTTTCAGCCTTTCAGCTTCTTTCTAATATTCTGTAGGACTGACAAGGGTGGGAGCTTGGGGGTAAGGATGGTGGGTGGGAAGGTAACAGCACCAAAAGCATAAGGAGAGGGAAGTAGAAAAAGCAAGGCATTGGGGCAAGGGTCCCCAAATTAACTTTCTGATCTCATTTTGCAGGGAACAGACATTACATTGTAACTCCTAGTAGGCTAGGTCTTACCTGGCTTTGACTATGCTTAACTATTCTGAGCCTCAGTTTCATCATCTGTAAAATGGATGTAATTAGAGTTGTTGTAGATATGACAACTTGAATCAGGCTGGGGATTTTTCCTGTCCTTCCTCTAGAGCATTAGAAGAGGTATTACAAGAAAGGCATTTACAACAGTCCCTGGCACACAAAGAAGTGTTACCCATCACTATCTGTCATCCCTTCAACCTCATTTGAGGCTACCACCCCTTCCCTCCATCATCCCCCAACACACAATCCCCAGCCATGTTAGTTTTCCTTCAGTTATTCCAACAAACCAAGAGCCCTTTACCTCTTCAGAGTCCTCACATGTGTTGTTCCTTCCTCCTGGCATGCTCTTCCAGAATTCCATCTTTGAAGAGCCAATTCATGCTCATGCTGGAGCCTTAGCTAAATTATCATCTCTTTAGAGAGGCTTTCCTGGATACTCTCCAAATACAGTCTCACTCTGTGTCTTTCTATTGTATATCTTTGCTTACTCCCTTCCTATCCTTCATCAGAATCTAAAATGGTCTCATTCATTCATTAGTACAGGTACTTATCACCCGCCACCACCACACCAGGAATATACACAGTCCTGCTATTCTTGAGTCCCTGTACCTAACGCATGCAATGCCTGGCACAATAGATGCTCAATAGAGATTTGTTTAATTGCATTTCCCAGACATAATAAATGAAAGCCTCAGAATCTAAATCCAGGTCAGTTTATAGCCAGAGGGAAAGGGAAATGGTTTGTTTTATAAATGGTTTTCTCTCCCATAGGAACCTCCTTCCATCAAGAGCCTATGACTCAGCATTCCGTTTCGGGTGCCTCTCGTGTTTATCTCCCAGTGCATGTGCTTCATAGTAGGATTAGGTTTTCATGCTCATGTATTTGATGATTTGGGTTCATCTCTGACACTCTTGGGAATAGGCACCTTCCCATGGACCTCTGCTTGAAAGTAATGAAAGCTGCCTCACAAAACTCATTACTTGTGCTTTTTGGGGAACTGCAGCTTTATTGAAGGTACCACCACATTGCTTCCTGAATCGAACATTTTCTAACCAGATGCCAGTGGGAGTTGGGGAACTCAAATCAGGTTGGGGATTTTTCCTGTCCTTGGCAGGGACAGTGCAGGGTTATCGACTTCCTTATGCATTAGAGTCACCTCCAGATTTCAGTTAAAAATGCACATTCCCAGCATCGCACCCCATGAGAGTCTAAGTCAATAGAACTTTTATTACAGTGATATTTATCCAGAGGACCTTTTATAGCTTCCCATATGCTTGGTGCTAGGACAAGCAGCTTCATATACATTATTTGGTTTAATTCAACTAACAATTCTATGATGTAGGCATTCCATTTATCCCTCTTCATAGATAAATAAACTGGATATAAGGAAAGTTAAATACTTTTTCCAAGGTTCTGCGGCTCATGAGTGGGGCTCCAAAGTCTTGCTACTCAAAATGTGGTCTGTAGACCCACAGGTTTGGCGTCCCCTGGAAGGTTGTTAGAAATGTAGACCTTTGGGCTGGGCACAGTGGCTCACAACTGTAACCTCAGCACTTTAGGAGGCTGAGGCAGGTGGATCACTTGAGGTCAGGAGTTCGAGGCCAGCCTGGCCAACATGGCGAAACCCCATCTCTACTAAAAATAAAAAATAAAAAATAATCAGGTGGGCGTAGTGGTGCACTCCTATAATCCCAGCTACTCGAGAGGCTGAGACATGAGAGGCAAGAGAATCTCTTGAACCTGGGAGGTAGAGGCTGCAGTGAGCTGAGATCAGGCCACTGTACTCCAGCCTGAGCAACAGAGTGAGACTCTGTCTCAAAAAAAAAAGAAAAAAGAAAAGAAATTCAGACTCCTGGGCCCCACCTCAGATCTTGTGAATCTGAATCTGCATTTTAACAAGATACTCAACTAACTGATGTGCACATTCAACTTTGAGAATCCTACGCTAGTGTACCTGACTCAAAGCTGGGGTTCTTTCTCTCTCCTCTCTTGTCCAGTGGTTTCAAACATGAGTTCCCATAAGAATCACCTGAGATTCATATTAAGCAGGTAATTACTTATCCAGACTCCACTATCAGATGCTATGATTTAGTAATTTGGGGTGGAGGCCCAAGAATCTGTATTTTTAATGAACAGCCCAGATGGTTCTAATGTGAGTGGCCTGAGGATCACACTTAGAGAAACACAAGATAGGAAATGCATTGGCCTCACTTTTCCTGTCTATTGGAATAAAATAGGATATTTTTTTATATGAGCTGTTCGCTTATAAAGACTCTGCTTTTAGTGGCCAGGTGCGGTGGCTCACACCTGTAATCCCAGCACTTTGGAAGGCCAAGGTGGGCAGATCACTTGAGGTCAGGAGCTCAAGACCAGCCTGGCCAACATGGTGAAGCCCCGTCTCTACTAAAAATACAAAAATTAGCCAGGCGTAGTGGTGTGTGCCTATAATTCCAGCTTCTCTGGAAGCTGAGGCAGGAGAATTGCTTGAACCCTGGAGTCAAAGGTTGCAGTGAGCCAAGATCATGCCACTCCACTCTAGCCTGAGCAGCAGAGTGAGACTCTTGGAGGCAGGAGAATCACTTGAACCCAGGAGGCAGAGGTTGCAGTGAGCCAAGATCGTGCCACTGCACTCCAGCCTGGGTGACAGAGTGAGGCTCCATCTCAACAACAACAATAAAAAAACTCTGCTTTAAGATCAGTTCCCACATTTGTAATGAGGAGAGGAGAGAAAACAGACCCCTCTAAATCTTAAAACATGGAATTGTGACAGGCACAGTGACCTGTGCCTGTAATTTCAGCTACTCAGGAGGCTGAGGCAGGAGGATCACTTGAGGCCAGGAGGTTGAAGCTGGGCAACATAGTAGTACCTTGTCTCTAAAAAAAAAAGTGTTTTAAAAAAATAGCTGAATGTAGTGGTGGATACTGTTGTTCTCAACTACTCAGGAGGCAGAGGTAGGAGGATCACTTGAGGCCAGGAGGTTGAGGCTGCAGTGAGCTATGACTGTACCACTGCACTCCAGCCTGGGCAATGTAGTGAGACCCTGTCTCTAAAAGAAGTTAAAACAAAGATTAACTGAGCATAGTGGTACATACCTGCAGTCCCAGCTACTCAGGAGGCTGAGGTGGGAGTATCACTTGAGCTCAAGCATTTGAGACTGAGTGAGTTCTGATTATGTCACTGCATTCCAGCCTGGGTGACAGAGCCAAATCCTGTCTCCAAAAAATTAAAAATAATATTAATAATAAAACAAAAAAGAAAATCAGAGGTGGAGAAACTTTAAAGATAACTTGTCCATAATCACGTGGCTCATTGGTGGCAAAGCTAAAGCAGAATCCAAGACTGCTGATTCTTTCCATTAAAACACCAATCACCAAACATACAGCTCAGTAGCAGCAGCAGAAGCACAAGTGGCAATTATATAGCTCTCCATGTAAGTGCTTTTACATATTAATTTAAATCTCACAGCAGCCCACAAGGTAGATACTATTATTCTTTTTACACTAATGAGGAAACTGAGGCACAGAGAAGGTAAGTCACCTTCTTAGCAAGTGAGTGTTAGAGTCAGGATTCAAACCCAGGCTGCCTAGCTTTGGGGTTCAGATTCTTAAGGCACTTAGTAAGCAAGGAATAAATGAATGGATGAATGAATGAGTGGATGAATAAAATATCAAATGATTGCAAACTGTTCTGGAATACCCTATCAGGTTTTCTCCTTCTCTTTGTCTCAAAACAAATGGGTTGAAGTGGAAATGCATCACACCTCTGTTAGCATCTGTTGAAAGGGCATAGGAGCTGGAGGCAGACATACCTGAATTCAAACCCAGCTTTTCTGCTCATTAGCTATATAACTTTGGAAGAGTCATAAAAAAAATCTACATAAACCTTAGTTTTCTAATATGTAAAACAGATGCAAGGATAGTGGCCATCTCTTAGGGTTGTTGTAATGAAAATAAGCCAATGTCATTAAAAGGCATGATTATTTTAAAAACTGCCACATATTTTGGGGGCCATGTTTGGTTTTCAAATAAGCTTGATGTTGTCTTAATAGTTGTAAAGCCCCCTGAGGGCAAGGCACTGTTCCTTGAACCTCTTTATCTCCAAGAACCCCCACTGACTGTATTAATGAGCCCTTACTCACTGATAGGGATCAGCCTCGGTCACTGTTGCTGTGTTTACATACCAAGAGATGGAATAAACACTTCTTCAAGGCATAGTTTCTCTGACCCGTCCCTAACCCAGTTTCTCCTTTTACAGAGAGAATGCAGGAATGCACAGAGAAACTTCTATGAACAGCAGAAGATGAACTTTGTTTTAGAGAAAAGTTACCTTGAAAAATAATTGAACAAGGCATCAATAGCAGACTTACGTCACCCTGGTTTGTGACCTCAGGCAAATCACTTTGTTCCTCTGGGCATCTATTTCTCTTCCTGTAGAATGAGCAGGACAGTTGCTCTGGTCTCCAGTTTGCTCTGGTCTTGCCTGTATTAACATTCTAATTCTTTGAGTCCTCATTCAATGATGCTCAAATTTCCCACCCACTCCTCTTAAGCTTCACTGTGGAACACTGACGGAGAAGAACAAGGCTCTCATCAAATGAGAAGTATATAAAAATTATTAAGTATTATAACATCTATAAAACCATTAGAGCTACCACATATTAAGCACCTATTGTATGTTACCCACCGTGTTCACACTTGCACACATAACCTTTTCAACAATCCTAGGTGGTGGATCTTACTGCTCTGATGTTATAGATAAGGAAACTAAGCTCAGAGCATTTAAGATACATGCCCAAGGTCCATAGCGAGTAAGTGGCATGGGTGGGATTTGAATCCAATTGTTTTCATGATCCAGGGTATATTATTGGTTTAAAAAGTAAAAGCAAAATGGTAAATGATTTGTATAATATACTACAATTTAGCCAAGAAAACCGAGGTGGTAAGTACAACTCATATAACCACATGAAACATTGTATATCTATATCTATGCCATAGAAAAACTGTAAAAATTTTAAGTGGTTACTTATAGTGGGAGTGGGGAAATTGAGTAGAGATGGCAGAGACTTCTTTTAACATATCTCGTTTTAAAAAGTACTCCCTAAATATCCAAAGTAAAGTGAAACAGAAATTTGTAACCAGTGACTGACATAACCACACAGAGAAGAACTTCTCAGAGTGCTTTAAAGTGCTTCAGCTCTGCTTTAAAGCACAGTTATGTGGCTGCACATTCCTACTAAGATATAGCCTAAGACAAAAAGAGAACTGGAAAAAACAAATTATTTATAATAATTATACTAATGGTGGTAGTGTTCGTATTGTTAGCCTGAGATGGTTGTGGGTGTAGCGTGAGATAAACCAAATGAACAATTTTGTGGGTGTATTTGAAAACCAGGAATTTCAACATGGGAGAAAGGAAATACATATATAAAATAGATGATAGTAGGTAAAAATCCTGTAATTTTGAATTTCAACAAAAACTAACTTTATGATGCACATCAGTACAGGAAAGGCCTAGCAACAGCAATCCAGAAGCACTAAGCACTCCTTGTGCCTAGATTGCTATCTCTAAATACCACTTCTCACTAAGAGAAGTCCAGGCTTCTAAGCAAAGTGACTCATTTCAAGTAATGTGCAAAGTGAGCCTGGAGAATTTGTCATATCTGAAAGCAAGGAAGCTATCAAACGTTACTGAGATTCTGTCAAATGAACTCAGAAGCCAATATGAACAGACTTCTATTGGCCAAAAATGAGATAATTTGAGAATTAATAACTTACAAATGATATCCAGTATGTTTAAATCCATGATATTTAAAAACATCCATAGTTACCCTTAGAAGTTGCTGCCAAACCAGCACATTATTTAGAAAACTGGTGAAAAAAAAATGTAAAGAGTAAAGAATTAAATATTAATCATGTTTTTCTATGAGAATTATGCCTTAGCATAACCAAATCATTGATGAGGGAAATTGTTGATGATGTATGGAAGTATTCTGACTAATTAACAAAAAAAGGCAGAATACAGAATTAGTCTATCACCATTTTGCAGTTCCTAATGAATTAATGCATCTAAGCAATGACCAATGACTTGCTCACATTTCAGAGACAATCAAACACAGTGTGCCTTCTGCTAGATAAAGAGAGCACCCCGATGAAGTAGCCTTGCCAAAAGAAATTGATGGTGAATTTAATCAAAATTCAACATCCAACTACTGATTGACAGAAAACACCGGGTACCAGAAATCTATTAAATGTCACCACAAAGATGTGGTCAGCAAGACCAAGATGTGGGAAACTCTACAGGACAACCCACCCAGTTTCTTCTGTAAAATACCGGTGAGGAAAATTATTTAAAGGGAGAAGTGAGACAGAACCTGTAGATTACAAGGGACCTGAGAGATGCAATAATCAATTACAATGTATGGACCTTGTGTGGATCCTGATTCAAACAAACAAACAAAACCAAATAACAACAACTGTTTATAAGACAATTAGGGAAAAGTGAACAAACATCTATTAATTTTTTTGATGATATCAAATAATCATATCATAATATATGAACATAATTTCAAATCCGTTTGTAATTATTAATATTTTGAAATGTGATAATCCCATGACCACTTTTTTTTAAAGAGCTCCCACCTTTTAGAAAATAAAACTAAAATATTTACCTATGAAGTTACATGCTGTCTAGGATTTGCTTCATAGTAATGCAGGGGAGAGAGGTTGGGGAAACAGATGAAATAAGACTGGTCATTAGCTGATAATTGTTGGAGCTGATGGTAAGATTCACCTTTTACTAGTTTACTTATAGATAAGTTTGAAATTTTCTCCAATAAAAAGGGTAAAAGCAAAACTCTCACAATGCCACTGACGGAGAATCCTAGATGCATGGCCCTTGTTTCTGTGGCCACCTTGGGACAGCATAGGCTGAGTAGAGAAACCCTGGTCTCCTCTCCTCCATCCTGTTCACAGCCCACTGATCTCCAGAGCCATGGTTTCTCTCCTCCCTGGGGGTATGAGCATTGCAAAATGAGAAGCCTGAGAGCAAGTGCCAACATTATATTCTCAGCTGCAGAAATCATTCCTTTTCAGAGCCTGAGGTGGGAGAAGGCGCCTGGCACCTGGCCCGAACTCCAGCTCCAAGGGCATAAAGCAAGTTATGTTGGCCTTACTTCCTTTGCCTTTCCTTGAGAGTGCTACAGATTGCCTTTCAGAGCTCAGACCCCTGCAGGTTTGTCCAGACTACCTATAGATTTCCACAGGCTCCCAGGGCCAGAGGGGCTGACAGGAGTGGAACTGGCCACGGCACAGGGCCATTTCTTTCCCAGTCTTGATAGATTTCCTCAGAGTTTTCTCTCTCTCCATATTCATTGCCACCGCTTGCATGGTCTACTGTGGAGTGTCCTAGCCAATCTCCCTTTCCCTCCTCCTTTTGTTCTCTGCTCCTCCCATCTACTACATAGCCCTCCAAACCATTTGATTCTCCACATTGTAGTCCAGGTGAGTTTTTCAAAGCCCGAAACTTATGAAACCAACTTGCTCTGGCTTGAAACCCATTGCTCTGAGGCTGAAGACTCAGATACTCAATACAGCTTCAAAGGTCTGTATCATCCACCCTCCTCTGGCCTTACCCCACACCACAGTCCTCCATTTTCTTTGCTTCCCAGCCCCCTGGCTTTCTTGTCACAGAGTTTTTCTCATGTCCATCATTTATTCATTCAGCTAATATTAGTCAAGGATCTACCATGTGCTAGGCACACATACAATTTAAATAGCTTTACTGATTCTTCAGATATCAGCCCTAGTGCTCCTTTATCAGGTAAATCTCCTCTGACATTCTTGATTATGGTCTTGTTCTCCCTGTTTTATGCTCTTCTGGCATTGAGCATATCCCTTCACCGTCCTTCCACTTACACTTTTACTGGTGTAGATAATTGATTTCTTCCTCCCACCACTAAACTATAAGCTCATGAGAGCAAAGATTATGTATGAGTCATAATTATTATTAATCATACACAATTCTGTTCACCCAGCACTGTGCCTGGCACATAGTAGGTTTTGGTAGAATACAGCTGGCTATAAATTTTTTAAACTCATCACCAAAGGATGGAGTCTATTTTGCTTCCCCTTGAATCTGGGGTGGTTCCATTACTTGTTTTGATCACTAGAATACTACAGATATGACACTGTGCAACTCCTGAGGCTGTGCCTTAAAAGACCTGTAACTTCTGTCTCTGCCTTGGCCACTTGCAGAGTTTCTTTTAGGCACCTAGCAGACATGCCGTGAGGAAGCCCAAACAGCTATGTGGAGAGGCTCACATAAAAGAGAAACAAGGCCCTTGGTTGAACAACCGGTATCTAAGTGCTTCACCTAGCACCATGAGAAGAAGAACCTCCCATTTAATCCATATGACCTTGAGAAATTTATTATTGTTTTAGTACACTAAGTTTTGGACTGGTTTGTTAGCAACCATAGGTCAGCAAAAAAAAAAAAAAAAAAAAAAAAACAGAGGTTCAAAAAAATACATGGAGAATCAATAAACAGTCTGTTGTTCTATGAATCTTATTCAGTCCGTAGTCCATATGTGGAACTTCTACATAATGTTAGAGCCCTGGAAGATCATGGTCATAAAATGTGGAAGTCTTCAAGGAAGGACTAGAAAAAGTATTCAGTCAAAAGCCCAGAACTGAAGAGATCCCACCCACAGGGAAAACAATGTAAGGCAAGCAAAGCAGACTGACTGCCATTCTCATGTTCTATGGGGAGCCCTGGGACACAGCAAAACCACACCTTGATCTCCCAGGACTCTGCAGGCCCCTGCCAGCCTGCCCTTGATACCTTTGAGATATGAGGTCTCTCCCATGAGGGAGCAGTCATCCCCAGGTAGGAATTATTTGCTTAAACTCTGGAATTAGCTGATCAGGGTTCAAATCTCAGTTTTGCCACCAGCATTTAAGGGAATATTGAGGCTGAGCGCAGTGGCTCATGCCTATAATCCCAGCACTTTGGGAGGCCGAGGCGGGCAGACCACCTGAGGTCTGGAGTTCAAGATCAGTCTGACCAACAAGGAGAAACTCCGTCTCTACTAAAAATAGAAAAGTTTTACTGCATGGGTGGCACATACCTGTCATTCCAGCTACTTGGGAGACTGAAGCAGGAGAATTGCTTGAACCCGGGAGGCAGAGGTTGCAGTGTGTCAAGATTGCGCTATTGCACTCTAGCCTGGGCAACAAGAGTGAAACTCCATCTCAAAAAAACAAAAAATAGAGAATATTGCACCTTATTATTCAGAATTTTACCAAGGATGGATCACCATTTGAGAAAATCAGTTCTCTCTTAGCATCACTGCTGGTAGTATTTCCTTCATTCTCTCAGCACACAGGCATCCGTCTGCAACTGGAGCTGCTGCATTCAAGGTGGTTTTGCATAATGAGTATACACATTGATTATGTTGCTTTTAGAATAGTGAGGTCTGAACATTTCCATATCTAAATATACATTATTTTATTCTAAATTATTTTTCTTTTGCATTTTCTTTATAATAAAGATGGATATTACACATATTTTTTAAGTACATTCTAAATGGATTATACTTCATTTAAATTTCATTTAACATTAAAGAGAGTTTAAAAATATCTATCATGAAAGGGTACTTTAAATCTAATGGGGTTGGGAATACTGTTGCATTGGAAGCTCAGCTGCATGGCTGTGAGTTACTCATCCTCTCAAATTCTACATCTGTACAAACAGATATAGCATCAGTGCCTGCCTCATAGAGCTGCTGTGAGGATCAAATGATAGCACTGGGCTCATGAATGTAACTATCAAGATTATTACAATTATTACTCTAACTAATAATATCAGCATTATCTTCACAGCTTTGTCTAACTGAAACTTGACCTCAGCTCAGTAAATAAGGACCTTTGTGACCTGACCCCACTCACATCACACCACTGGGGACCCTGTGATCCAACCACACTTAATAGCTTTCAATCACCCGGGCGATTTGTGCAGTTTCAAGTCCCTGGACTGTGTCATGCTGTTCTCTCTGCTTAGAAGGCTCTTTTGTGTGGCCCCCACCCCTCCTTCCAATCTTCCTTCAATACTCAGACCAGCTAGCACCTCTTCCAGGAAAGCTTCTCCACCCACCAATCTGATGTCACCACCCTCCTTGGTCCTCCTAGGGCACACGGTGTTTCCTGCACCTCTCATAGCTATGTTGTAATTATAGTTGATGTACCCACCTCCCATGTTAGACTGTGAATTCCCTGAGAGCAGAAAGGATATTGTTTGTATCTTTAAATTCTGGCACAGCAGCTGGTGCTCAATAAAATGTTTGTTGATTGCTTGAATGAAGTGAGTGAGTGGGTGGGTGAGTGAGTGAGTGAGTGAGTGAATGCTACCACCTCCCTAGAAACCCACTTAAGAGCTAGGAAGCAGAAGGACCAGGCCTGAAATTCGGGTCTTTAAACATCCAGCCCAGTTGCTTTCCTTTAGTAACGTGGCTTACTACAATGGTCTGCCCTGATCAATATTGCAGAATCAACTCTTTTCTTCCTGGAAAGTCAGACCTCCAATTTCAGAATTCCCAGATGTCTTGGACAAAGCATTACCTTTGAAACAATGAGGAGAAGTATACCAATGTAAAAAATGTGAGCGTCTGGGACGTGGCAAAGGCTCTCAGGAATTGCACTTAGACTGGTTTATAATACACAGGTAGAGCATCTCTGGCCCAAAAACTGGATATCAAAATGCTCCAAAATTCAAAACTTTTTGAACATCGACAAGATGTTCAAAGGAATATTTCAGATTTTGGATTTGGGGATTAAGGATGCTCAGTCGGTAAGGATAATTCAAATACAGTTGATCTTTAAACAACACAGGTTTTGAACTGCACAGGTCCACCTATACAAGGATTTTTTTTAACCAAATGCAGATTGAGAATACAGTATCTTAGAATTTACTCTTTCTGGGGGTTGCCTAATGGGCCAAGAGTCAAGCTGTCAGGTGACTGGGCAACAGCAACCAACCAGCTCCTTAGTGAAGAGGTTTGCAGTCTCAGGTCCCAATTTTGGGACCACTGGCAGAGTGGGACTTGTGCATACTGGCTTCCTCAGGTCCAGAGGCTTTTTTTAAATGTTCATATTCCAGTGTGTCCAGCACCCATTTTATATTCCCACCTCAGTTCCTACCTGGGAAAGGAGACAGAGCATGGGACTAGGAGCGCAGGGACCCAGTTCTAGACCTGGTTCTGCTATTAACCATCTGTAGGAGACCAGTTTTCCCATTGGTAAAATGATTGCACTCAAATGTATGCCAAGGTTGCTTCTAACCCTTAGTATTCTATGATCTTGCTACTCAAAGCAATGTCCTCAGACCAGTAGCATCAACATCACATGGGTCCTTGTTAGAAACGCAAAATCTCAGGTCTCACCCAAGACCTCTTGAAGTAGAATCTACATTTCACAAAACTCCCAGAGGATTCCCATACACCTCAAGCTGTAGGAAACACTGCTCTCCGTTATCACTTGTTTAACAGCTGGGCTGAGTCTCTCTCCTTCCAGAAAACTACTTTTGAATTTGGACAAGAGCTGCTTCCACCCAGCAGACTAATGTCATGAAGAGAAGGAGGAAGGTAGCTTTTTGAATAAGATTTGTTCAACCTGTACCACCTAAGTAAACTCTAAACCAGCTTCTTTCTGTCCTTTTCTACCTTCCTTTCTTTCTTTTTTTCTCTTTTTTTCTGATTTTATTTTCCACTAGAAAAATGGAGAGGGGGCAAAAAGATCCTGCCATTTTCCAACAAAAGAATTTCTCTGCTCCTGTTTCTCCAGGGCCCTTTGTCTCCCTGGGATAATCACTGCATGTGTGGCTGAAGATCAGGCCAAGAGCACAGCCCCCTGGATGATTGGAGCCATCAGCTGAGGAGGTAGAAGAGGCTCGGGAAGTGGGAGAAGGGGAAGCCAGCGAGGGCAGCACTGATAGGGCTCTGCAGGGAGCCAGGCCCCACTGAGCATGCTTCTAAAAACAAACATTCTGGATCGCTTTTCCTCTTCTTTTGCCAAAATTTTCCTTCTGGGAATGGGGCCACAGGAGACTGTTGCCCCCATCCTCAGGCAGCCACAAGGGAGATTCAGAGACCAAAGCTACCCCCTACTGCATGCTGCTGGTATGCCCAGACCCTGATAGACGATGAATGTCTGCTTGTCTTATGAGAAGTCAAAAATCAACACATGATCTTCCCAGTCCTTCCCCTATCTGACAAAAGGATTTGGCTTCTTCTGCTGAGTTTCTTCCTCTTCTGCACCCTTTCAGGGAGGTTTCTGCCATTGCTAGGTGGGTTCTTTGGAAAAGAAAAAGGGGAGAAGAGGTCCAAGGAGTAGTGATTATGAAAGAAGGTATCTTTTCAGTTAAATTTTAAGGAAAAAGTATGAGAATAGTTAAATTATGTGAGGGTTGTTGATGAGAGAGAAAAAAATTGATAAAGTGTCTTTATAAACTGGTACTTCCCAAAGTACAGTTCCAAGACCACTACAATAGCATCAGCGTGGTTTGGAAATTTGCAAATTCTCAGGCCCCACCCTAGACCTACTTTATCAGATTCCCTGGCAATGGGATCCAGAAATTCCTTTTCATATGCTTTCCAAGTGATTCTGACAGTTGCTGAAGTTTGAGAACTGTTGTTATAAACTATTATTTCTACAGTGCATGAGAATGGTAGGTAAAAAACTGGAGTTCATTTGAAATAATTTGACTCTCTGTGTGCATACTTTGGCTCTAAGACTGGAAGCTGTGCATCATCACCAGTGGGACAGGGTTGCACTTTTCTTACTGGTGTTCGCTGCCTGGAAGGGTGGTCTGATGCCGTGGATCTTCATCCCAAGATGTTGCCTTGCTCTTGTGCAGAATCACCCTGCAAAAGCCAATCCTCCTGTCCCTGAGTGGGTCCGCACTGCTGCTTGGAAAACAAATCACAGGATGTAAATAAAGTGGAAGGACCCGTCTTTCATCCTTGGAGGTTTGTGCTCAAGAACTGACATTCTCAAAGCCCCATTTTTATCCAATAATAAATGGCCACATTTAATTTCTGCCCCAGACTGTAATCCTACCTAAAATGATAACCAGAACTGGGCAGAGGCTAGAGGACTGAAGAGAAAATATATTCTTGTGATCCAAGTTTTCTTAGATCCTACCAGGCTATAAATACTGAGAAATTTCAGAACAAACCCAGATATTTCAGTTTTGATTCTGTCTTGTTCAGAAAGGGCTGCGGCATCCCAAGCCTACTGTCAGTGTCTCATGAGATGCTCATAAATTGGGCTCACAATTACCATGTGTCATCTGTTCTACATGGGGTGCCTTTTGCTGGGCACTGCCCTACCCAGTAAGTCTGACTCACTTAATAGGTTTGGAAATAGTTTAGCAAATTTTTGATGGTCACATAAAATTCCACCACAGGGAAGTACCATACTTGAAATACTCAACCCACAGTTACGGCCCTCTCCCACTATTCCCCCTCACAAACAATGCTGCAATGAACACTCCAGTAACAAAAATCTGATGTACTTCTGTGAATGTATATGTAAATTAAACTCTTGCCAGTGGGTCAAAGAAGATATGCATTTACAATTGATTGACATTACCAAAATGCACAACTAAAATATTGCATCCAGTTATTTGCACATTGACTGAATAAAAGCCTTTGTTTCCTCATTCACTTGTCAATACTGAGTACAGTCGCCCTCCATATCTGTAGGTTCTGTATCCATGGATTCAACCAATCTCAGATTGAAGATATTTTAAAACATAAATACAAATAGCAATACAACAAAAAAGTACATATAAAAATAATGCAGTATAACCACTTTTTACATAACATGTACATTGCATTAGCTATTATAAATAATCTAGACATGATTTGAAGTACACAGGAGGATATGTTTAGGTTATATGCAAATACTACACCATTTTATAAGAGGGACTTAAGGATCTTTGGATTCTGGTAACTGGAGGGTCCTGGAGCCATTCTCTTGAGGATATCGAGGGATGACTGTCTTATCAAACATTTTAAAATTTTGCCAATCTGATAGGTGAAAAATTGCACCTTGCTGTTTGGATTTACATGTCTTTAATTTGATGAAAGTAGAATATCTTTTCATTCATTTATTGAATATTTGCATTTGTTTTTCTGGGAACTGGCTTTCATATCCTTTGCCCATTTTTTGGTTGGTCTTTTTGTATTCATTCTTATTACTTTGTATGAGCTCTTTGTAAAATAAGGAAATTATCTCTGTCTGTTTATGTGTTGCAAATACCGTGTACCACTTTATCATTTGTCTCTTGACTTTGTAGAATTCACTTCCATAAAGACATTTTAATTTTATGTAAGCACATTTATTAATATTTTGCTTTATGAAGACTGGTATCATGGGGAAAGAATAGGCAATGAGGTTACCCACTTCAGATAGTATTTGCTTGCCTGCTTTGTACTTTCTGAAGCCAGAGACTGGCATTGACACAAGGCTGAAACAAGAGTGGGAGGAACATTGTGCTGGTCCACCTGCTTGAAAGGCTATGACTGCTGCTGGGTCAGCCACTTCCACAGACCCAGAGCAACACCCTTTTCGCCTTTCACCTTTGGTGCAAAAGACAGCTGGTTGGTCTATGCTCCTTTACCCTCGTGGAGAATTACCTTTCTGGGGCCTCATCACTCTTTCTACAATCTGACCTTGGTGGCGGTCACTGTAGGCCATCAAACAAATGTCACAACTGAATCTCCAAGAGAGCAAGTTGAAGTTGTCTTTTTCCTCCCAGGGGGCCACTGTGCTCCTAAAAGTATAGGTGCAAATAGCCCATTCATCTCTCCCCAGCATAAAGGAAGGCCCCCTCTTCCTACTAATGGAGGAGTAAGTAATGAGTCCCTAATTCAACTAAAATGTCCTGGTACAAAATTAATGAACCCACTGATCACACCTTAAATCTTCCAGAGGAATATGTCAACTTAATTGAATCTCTTCCTGGTAGCACTTCAAGAAGTATAAAAAGGGAGGCGACAAACATCCAAGTTCTGTGGAAAAGGACACTTGTGGGCAGGGTGGAGGGGAGATGGTCAGTGCATGGGCACATCTACGCTGCCCAGGGTTCTGCCCTAGGGTCAGCTCCCCTAACTGCTCACCTCACCACTGCCCAGCCCAGCCCGCCTCTAAAAAAGCCATTTCAATTTGATTTTTAAAACCACACCTATGGCAATAGCTGTTAGTGGAGAGGTGCACCAGGTACTGCAGCTGTTTGAATCCCAGGTGGTTTGTCAGAATGGAGTTGGTGAGGCAGGAACTCTATTAAACTCCTTTTGGGTGAACAGAAAGGGAGCAATAGAGTTATCTAAGATGGAAAGCTGGCATAACTCACATCCTGCTCATAACCCTGTGCCCAGTGCCCAGGAAATGGATACGAATTTTGCTTCTCAGCTCAGTGAGAAGAAACATCTCATTACCTGAAGTTCAGTGAAATCTAACTCTTAAGCCCTCACTCACAGGTTGGTGGGAAATTCAGTCTCAGGATTTTGAGAGAACTTCTACCCCCTGAATTCATACCAGAATCCAGGATCTTATTTGGAGATGAGGTAACAGAAGAAGAGTTGTCCTGAGTGAGCTCACTGCTGACATGATGATGGTCGAAACCCATGGCCTTTGAAACACGCTGCTCATTCCTGTGCACTGCTGGGTGTTTTGTGAAAGCTACATTCCAACTGTGCTCTGAGATCCCAGAACCTCCTGAGGGTGCAGAGTGTGGGTGGAGTGTAGGGCCCTGTCAATTATAGGACTTGCTCAAATCCTGCCGTTTCCTCAGTTGTGGTGATTTTAAAACATGTCTGCAAATTCTCAGACCTTCCTCTCATTAAGATGTGAAGCCGGGGGGACAGCGGGGGGTGGGGAGTTGGGGAGAGATAGCATGGGGAGAAATGCCACATATAGGTGAAGGGGAGGAAGGCAGCAAATCACACTGCCACGTATGCACCTATGCAACAATCTTGCATGTTTTTCACATGTACCCCAAAACCTAAAATGCAATTAAAAAAAAAAAAAGATGTGAAGCCTACTTCCTCTCCCTTTGAATAGCCAATCCTTGGTATGATGGGTGGAACTGTGCCTTTCCCCTCCTCTCAGATTCAGATATTAAAACCCTAACCCCCAATACCTTCAGAATGTGACTGTATTTGGAGATAGAGCCTTTCAAGAGGTAATTAAATTAAAATAAGGGCATTAGGGTGGGACCCTAATACAATTTAACTGCTGTACTCACATGAGAAGAGGAGATTAGGTCATAAACACACACTTAGAAGGAAGCCCACTTGAAGACGCAGGGAGAAGATGACCTTCCACAAGACAAGGAGGGCAGCCTCAGAAAAAAACCAACCCTTCCAACACCTTGATCTCAGACTTCTGGCCTCCAGCACAGAAAACAAATTTCTGTTGTCCAAGTCGCCTACTCTGCGATGCTTTGTTATGGCAGTCCAGCAAACTAATGCCCTTGGGAACTTACTTCTATGGAATAGAATGCAGTCAAACTGATGCTGCGTGAGTTAGCCTAAGTCAGAAAGGGTGATGGAGCTTCTGCCTATTTCTCTACCAAGATGCTCGCCTTTGGAACCTGGCCACCACGCAGTCAGAAGGAAGCCCAGACCCCACAGAAAGGTGTAGGTGTTCTGGCTGGCATCCCCAGCTAGCGGCCCCAGCTCTGACAGCCAGCATTAATTGCCAGGTATGTGAGTTAGCAAAGCATGAGAGGAGTCCAGCCCCAGCCTTCCAGCCACCCCAGCTGAGTGGAGAGAGAGACATGCTGTTCCTGCAGCATCCTGGCCAAACTGCCAATTCGTGAGTAAAATAAATGTTGTTGTTTTAAGCCAGGGCATTTTTTAAAGGAGCAGCAGATAAAAAGAACACCAGTCTTGAGGTATCAATAGCTTCTTCTGCTTCTCTAACCTTAAGGAATGTTTTCTCTCTCCTCCTCCCCATTTGGAAAGATCCCATATAATCTCCCTTCCATTTGTCTTTAGTTATACAATATTGGCTTCTCTTTCCAGGGGGTAAGGGTCGAGGGAGGAGAGGTTTATGCCAACCAGTGTTTCTTATTAATTTACACTAATACAGTAATTTGAATGTTCTCCATACAACAGGTTTTTACGTGGGGTGGAAGGTGAGGTCTGTAAAAGTAAGCAGGTCACTGCATTTTTATACAGTGGTGATAAATAGGTGCAAGTCCCCACTGGCCGCCTCTGATCTTGCTTCATGCCTACCTTGAATTTACATTTAACATGCTGACACATCCCTCCAAAAAAACCCAATTCCCAAAGCACTGGAGATTAATGCAGACATCATTAAAAGTTGAATCGGAAGGTGGAGAGATGGGTACATTTCCCACTACACAAGATAATTTTTGGAGTCTACCGTAGACATCACCACCTTTTCTTTCTAGTCTTCCCATAATCTATCCTCTCCCCACAGGTGCCCTATCACTTCCACCAGCAAAATTCTACCTCTCTTCCCTAACTTGCTACACCCAGCCTAGTAAAAAATCCTGGGCAGCCAAACAGGAACAGCTTATTGTGCCTGAAGCATGCTCCAAAGGCTTTCAGCTCATTCCAACACACTTCCAATCTCATTTTAGTGTTGTCACTCATGTTACTTGTTTCTGTTTCTTTCCCTTGAAGCTCAGGGAAATTGGCAAGAGTCGCACAGTTTTCTCTTCTCTTTGCTGTGCTGAAGAATGCAACTATGGCAGCCCTCCTCCAAAATTCCCATGCCAAAGTCAACAATGAGGTGGAGAACCTGGAGCCAGGCACCCTGTGCCTGGTGTCCCAATCTTGTTGTGGCAATGGCTTTATCTGCAAATGCCATGCAGCACACATCTCTAAAACAGCAACAAGACAAGGCAAGTGCAAAAGGAAATGCTCCCAGTGTGCCCATCATTATTTTTCTTGCTAGATGGAGGGTACTAGAGTCCATTCCTCATCTCAGAAGTGTGCAAACTGTGGCAATCAAACCGGTGGGTAGCAACAGGAATGTAGGTTAGTAGAAGTCAGCCACCTGCCAGAGAGGTAGCAAGATGTAACAATTATAACGGGAACTTCCAGATCACTTCTTCTGCAACAGACATCATGCCAAGTGCTTTATGCAGTATCCCATTTAATACTCAAAACAACCTTATGAGGCAGGTACTATGACCAATGAGCAAATGAAGACAGTCCTCCTGTTTCCTAGTCAGTATCAAAAGAATCTGGTCTGAAAAGGCCCAAAAGAAGAGCTACCTTTTTTTGAGTATGTGCTAACCCCTTTGAGGAGAGGTCTCTGTTTGGTTGCACACAGCAGCCCTGTGAGGAAAGTGTGCTTAGCATCCTCACAGAACGAATAAAATGGGTTCAGTAGATAGGTGGGGAGCAATAAGCTTAATGCGCTGGATGGAATCCAGAGGGTAGGTAAGTCTGGGAGGTCTGTGAGTCATCTACATAGGGTTGGCAGATTGCTTTTAAGGTTTCCATTTTTCAGTGGCTACTCTTCTATTTAATATTCAACTAGAGATAGTCTGAACCTCTCCCTCTCCACTGGACCACATGAGCATGAGGTATCTTCAGTTTCCTCCCCCAGTTTTAGTGCCACTCCCTGAAGAATCCTTACTGCTTTGTCCAAATCCCTTCAGGTGACTTTTTGTCATCTTTAGACACTGGGGCTTTGCTTATCCTACTTTGCCTCAAGTTGAACATTTGAGAGCATCTAATGCTCAACACCAAAGTTGGCACCTTCCCAAAGCTGACACCAAGTTCTATCCCTCCATGGGGCATGAGGGCCAAGCCCACCTTTTTATACAATTCTATGGGGAAGTGATGGCGTCCTTGGCTGGCACTGTTTGAATGCAGCAGCCGCAATGAAAGTGCCTATCTCCCACATTACCACACGCACACCAGCACCAGGTATTAACATATTCAACAAGTGAAAAACTGATTGCTTTAAATTTGGATTGCAAAATAAATCTTTTACACTGCAAAGCACAAGACAAGTTCAAGTCAAACTTATAATATTAGTTAGAGGGCACACATTCTACACGATGATAATGTTTAGGGTTGTCAGGACAGAAACCATAAAGGTGACCTTTATTAAGTACTTACTAAGTCCCAGGTGCTCTGATAAACACTTTATATGCTTTAATGACTACCCTGTGAGGTGGCTATTGTTACTGTCTTGTTTACAGACAAGGAAGCAGAGGCACAGAGAGACAAAGTAATTTAACTTGCTCCAGGACTTAGCAAACCGATAACAGAGCCAAGACTGCCCCCACTAAGGCAGTAGAGCATCCAAGAAGGACATGTTTGGCGGTGTCTTAATCCCTCCTCTGTCACCCACTTTGATGTGATTCAGGCATATTATGTCCATCTCCAAGCCTCCGCTACTCATCGTTAAAATGTTGGAAACCCACCTGGTTGCTGTTAAGACCAAATGGGAAGGGGAGGAAGGAAGAGACAAAGCGGAGAGAAAAAGAAGAGACAGGGAGAGGGAAGGGGAAGGGGAAGGAAGGTCAAAGTCCTTGATTAATGGTGGCGTAAGCTGTAAAAACGTCCAGCACTCTGATTATTTCCACCAAAGCCATTTCTTCAGGTGCACTAGATTCTGGGCAAGCCAGGCCACTGACCGTGGATGTGGAACCTAAACCTGGTCACTTCCCATTCCTGGGCACCCTCTCTATAAAAAGAACAGAGTTGGTTACCCCTAAAGAGTCTGTAGAGCTAAAGAATGTGTCATAATGGAGGCCCTAGCCGAGTGGAATGACTCATGCCTATAATCCCAGCACTCTGGGAGGCCGAAGCAGGGCAATTGCTTGAGCCCAGGAATTTGAGAACAGCCTAGGCAACATAGTGAGACCTCATCTCTACAAAATTAAATTTTAAAAAAATTAGCTGAGCATGGTGGTATGTGCCTGTGGTCCCAGCTACTCAGGAGGCTGACGCACAAGGACTGCTGGAGCCCAGGAGTTCGAGGTTGCAGTGAGCTATGATTGCACCATTGCACTTCAGTCTGGGCAACAGAGCAAGACCCAGTCTCTTAAAATAAAATGGAGGCCCCTACTGTCTTGACTCATGCCTTCTCTCCAGTTTCCATCACCTGCCAAGCAGCAGATGGGCCAGCAGCCACCATCGACACCTGCAGGCAGTGAAAGGCCCTGCAGCTGCTCAGGACAAAGGCTCAGGACTCAGTGGTGTTATTAATACTTCATTGAGTTGAGGGAAGGTCTTTGATTTTCTTTAGATTGAAAATCTAGGGTAGGGTTTGTGTTTGTTAAACTATCCCATGCATCAGGAACTGGAATTTCCACTCTGCTACCTGTTTTGTCAAATGCAGCAAGGAATTTTGTACTTTTCTCTCATAGACACATTCAAGACTGATCTAAATTTCAGATGCAGCAAGTAGTGGCCTTGGTTTCATTTTGTAAGGGTAGTATAAAGGTATTCCATGTCCCCAACAAAATTCTCTCTTTACTAAGCCTGTTGAGAAAGATTTTCTTGCTATTATCAATTAATTCCTTTGGACTAGGCTCTGACCTCTTTGTGAAGAGCATTTTGAAAATGGAAAGTTGGTGATAGAGATAATCCATTAAGTCTCTATTGCATAGTATAAATGACCATCAGACCTCTGGTTTTAATTATTCACCCTACAAATTGAGGGGAAAACTCCTCGACTCTCTGTGACTCTGTTTTCTCAGCTGTGAAGTGGGAATAATGGTGACTGCAAAGATTAGCTGATGCAGCCTACATTAAGGGCACAACGCCTGGCATGGAAGTGATGGAAGGTGTGGTGGTGGGAGTAGTAGCAGCAGCGGCAGCATGAGAGGAGTTGTTGTCCACACCAGAAGCGATGAGGAGAAGTAAGATCACTCCGTACCTGGAAGGGAAAAGGAGTGCTAAAAGGAAAGAAGATAGAAGGCAAAAGTCACCAACTGGCACATTTTGCTGAGAGCTGCTCCTGGGGACCACAGGGCAAATAGAGACAATCAGGATATCTGTCACCAACTCAGCAGGAGTTAGGTTCCAGGCACCTCAGCTCAAACACTGAATTCATTCACTCTGAATCCTCATAAGAATTTGATGAAGTAGGTTCTACTTATAGCCATCATTTACTGAGAAAACTGAGGCTCAGAGAGTTAGGACAACTTGCCTTAAAGGCATAGAGCAAGGAGGCAACAGAACCAGGACCCAAACCATCTCTGTGTGACCCCAAAGCCTAAATGGCAAACTCAGAACCACTGCCCTAGGAACCATAGGCATCATCAAGCAGCTTCATTTCTGCTTATTCCCTGGCCCAGGAGGCCGCCGTGCGGGGGGTTTGTGGGGGTACAGTGCACATAGCTCTTTTCTCTTCAGTCTAGGGATTATAACCTTGCAACAAGCAGACAAGCCCTGGCCCAGGTAGGGCTAGATCTAAAGTCCTGCTATCTGCTTCATTTCATCAGGCTGCTGGCGGCCGAGCACAGGAAATTAAAAGCAACTCGTAGATCATAGAGCGCGGCACCCAGTGATCTCAGACAGAATCCAACCCCCTTCCCTCCCACTTGTCCTTGTGCAAGATCATGGCTCTTAGCAGTCAGCTGCTGAACTTGTGCAGGGAGTCAGGCTGTCCTAGTCACCAGGGCCCTGGAGGCAAACAAAGAGGACCTGCCCTCAGAGGGCTCGGAGTCTGGGGAGGTAGGCCCTTTACTCTGTGTGTGTGTGTGTGTGTGTGTGTGTGTGTGTGTGTGTGTGTGTGTGTGTGTGTGTTCTGGAAGGAGACACAGAAAAGAGTGGTGGCCTCTGAGGGGCAAACTGGGGTCAGAGGCAAAGCCCAACCTTTCCATTTATATCAGTTTGTGTGCTTGAACATTTTACCATGTGCTGTGTTAACTATTTTTACAAACAATACATCTTTTAAAGATGAAATAAAATACAGGTCTACATAGAGGATAGATTCCTAACCCGCGGAGAAAAGCAAGATTAGAAACGATTTCTTTCAGATGATACTCTCGAGCTCTAAAGAACAAAATAAATAAGTAACAAAGAAAGAAGAGGGAGCTCCAGGTAGAGGGAGCTCAAGCAAAGGCTTGGAGGTATGGGAGCGCCAGGGCAGAAGCTTGGTGTATGGGGAAGGGCCTAGCACTGGAAGATAAAGGGCTGGATTCTCAGTCCTTCTCCTTCCTCCTTCATCTGTTAGCGACACACCACAGCACTGCTCAGTCCTAACTGCACGCCTATTGTGAAATTAATTGGAGAGGTGGGGAGTCATTTCGCCTGCTCCTTTCTTGTGTGTCAGCAGCAACATCTCACAGCCGAGGTACCCCGTAAGCATGGGCATCTGCTATTTTGCTTGCCTGGCATCCCTTCTTCTGAGTTTTGGCAAAAGTACCCCCTTTCCTTCCTTGGTCAAGTCTCCTCTTATTCTCCCATGTGGTCCTGAGAAGATGGCTGGCCAATCTTGACACCCTTACTCCATGCTAACCCAGCGAAGGAGGGTGGGCATGTGACACAGACTCAGGCCACAGAACTTCTCTTCCTAAGGTTTGATCTTCGTGGAAGCCTCCTTAGCATGGGAAACCTCTGGGCCAATTCATCCTCAGGGGGTTGCCCTGAAGTGGGGTCTACTTGTTCCTGCTTATTGGGTCCTGACTGTTCAAATTCCCCTTCAGTTCTATGTGCCTCCCAGAATCCTCCCACCAGAACCCTCTGTTGGCTTTTTAGCCTGTTAATTTCTGTTATTTACTACTAAAGAACTCTGGTGAGTGCCCCTGTTCTTTAAAAGTCAAATAAAATTATGGTTTGAGACCCCGACCTACATGCAATGAATGACCCTCACCCTTCTGGAGAATTCCTATTATCTCTTGCCATATTTCACTTGTTTCCAGTGAGTTATTTTAGTTTATTGCTGGTCTCATCATCCTCTGTGGAATGTCTTTACCAATACAAACAAGAAACTCAACAACTTTCTTCAACTTCTTTCTGTTCTACCCCCACAAATAAAACCCACGTATACAAGGTGGTCTGTGTGTGCGTGTGTGTGTGTGTGTGTATGCATAGCAGTCTTTGACAAAGAGAGAAAAATATTTCACACACAAAAAAAGTACAACAAAAAGTTAGACAACTCTGTTCTTAAAAGCTTTAACCAATGCAAATTTCAAATTCTAGTTTCTCTCTGCTAGATCTTTTCTGCCTCTATTTTTATTTTGTCTTGAAACCTCCTCATCCAATGTTATACAAAAAAAAAATTCTTTCTCTCTATCACTTTGTCTCAACCTATGTTATGCAAAAAAAATTCTTTCTCTCTATCACTTTGTCTTCTACCAGCTTTGCTCTCAGGATTTCAAGGCAGTCTTCTCCCAAAAGAGAATTCTGGGGCTGGGTATTAACATATTTTCCCTCCCATTACAATGATTTCTGCAGACAGAAGATTAGAACAAGGCCAAATGACCAGTTGTGGCACCTTTCAGTCATAAGTGCAATTATTCTGGGTACAGTAAGAATGCCAATCCTTCTTTCTACTTTAATTCGCATTCAGTTAGATGGAGGAATAATCTCTGTAAGCCTCTTTCACAGGTGATGTTCATTTCTCTCCAGAGGCAAGGAGCCCTCTAAGTGAAGGAATTCATCGAAATTAGAGCCACAGGCAGCTGAGGACAGGGCCAGGGACCAGCAGGGATTCTGGACATGGTGGGTTTCTGGTTGGCACCAGGGCTCTTCCCCTGCTGAATTTTTCTCTTGCAACTTTGTGTGTGTAAGTCCAGTCACCATATACTCAGGGTCCTGAGAGTGTGAGATCTACATGGTATTTGCCTTTCATGGTGCCCACCCAAACAATGATTGGCGCTAGATACACAGTGGGTCACATGCTTATAGAATTAGCTTGTAGAATTACCGTGTCCACTCTCAGAACCCAGAACATATCCACTCCCAGAATTAGCATATGCTTGTAGAATTACCATATCCACTCTCAGAACTCACACTTCTCACAAATTGTTCATTCAACAAACCATATTAAATTATTTCTCTGTGCTAAGCAACAGGGGAAAAAGCAAAATAATTCCCAACTCCTGTCCACAGGAGTCTAAAAATCTAGTAGAGGATAGAGAGAAGAAGCAGGCAATTATTCAAAGTTAAGATAAGTACTGGGTCATGGATCCACTCATCAAGTGGCTATTGAGCTTCTCTATGTATTAGGCTTTGTCAATTACCTAGGATTCGGGGGAAATAAGGCACATCTCTGCTAAAAAACAAAACAAAACCTGTGAGTTTGATTGTGCATTGGCTGCCTAGAGGACAGGAAAAATAATAGACAGGAGAAAATTCCCAAGCACCTAACACAGTGCCAAGCACAAAGAGTCGCACAGCAAATATTTATTGAATGAAAGCTGATTAAAACAAATAATTACAGAACATGATGCAGACTATGGCAGAAGCAAAAGTGGACTGTGGCTGTTTGGAAATCAGAAAGCATCTTTTAAAAGGGAGATGGCATGTGAACCCTGCTGAGCAGGAATGTGCCAGAGAGGACCAGGGTTTCAAGAACAGGGACCGGCACCTATGAAGGCTCTGAGGCACAGACCACTGTGACCTATGGAGAAGCAGTGTGTGGAGAAGGAGCGTGAGTTTGGTGGGGATGATAGGGAATGGCCAGTAATGGGGTTGGAAAAATAAGGCTAAGGCTATATCCCTGAGGGATTTATGACATGAACACTGGAGAAGCAAGTGGACAGCCGCTGCTCCTCTCTGTCTGCACTTTCATAGCAGAAAGTAGAAGGCACCTCTCACCTACTTGATAACAGAGGAGGTGAGAACGTGAGCTTTAGAATCAAGTGGACCCTGGGTTCAAATCCCATCTCTGCTACCTTTTAACAGTGAGCCGTTGGGCAAGTAACTGAGCCTCTCTGAACGTCAATCATTTCATCTCCAAAACAAGTATCATGACATTCACTTCAAGGGATTGTTGTAAAGAAATAAATAAGGAAAGGTATGTAAAAGCTTGAATAGAGTGTCTGGCTTACGGTGACTATTAATAAAGCATTGTTTTGTTATTATTATTGTAATAATTATTATTCCTGTCATTCTATTTGGAATAATGTTACTTCTCATCTATCCTTTATTGCCTATACTGCCTATCCTATACTGCCTATATTAAATTTGAGACCAGTCTTTTCCATGTTCGTTATCTCCACAGGGCAAGTGAATTTAGAGCCATTACTTGATGGTGAGCGGGGATCACTCAGGTTGGAAGGAACCTCCAAGAGTATGTGGCCCCACAGACCTCAATTTACCACTGAGGAGCCTGAGGTCCAGGTACCAAAGGTTGGTCCCTGGTCCCACAACAGCTTACAACAGAGAGAACTGGGCTAACCCCTAGGCCTTCAGGCCCGGATCTAGACCCTCCAGGTACAGCTCACGGTCTCCCACTTAACCCTGTTGCCATGTCAACAAGGCCAAGATTAACGTCTACTGTAAATGCCAACCTCTCAAAGACACCTATCAAAGAGCCCTGCCTGCCTTACCAGGCCCACAGAGCTTGGTTTGCTTTCTTCACACTCTCTGAAGCATCCACAGGCTGCTGCTCAAGTCTGAGAACAGACTTTGCCCTGGATCCCTCAAAGAGGAGATGAGAGGCCCCTCCCAGCCAGTGTCAGCTTGCAGTGGGAACAGAGCCAGGGGCATGGCCAGAGCCAAGCTGCCACCGGAATGTTGTTGCTTCCCCAGGTTCTCATCCCCAGCAGAGGCGGTGTCAGGCTGTGGTTGGCCTTGCCATAGCAGGGGATGTGTTTCTCATCAGCAGGCCTGGCAGGGTTGCTTTGGAGTCGGTCCCTTCTCTGTCATTCTGGGCACCTGTGGGAGCCCAGAACTGCCCCCTTGGTCAGGGTCACAGCTCTCCTCTGGAAAAGAAGCTCAAAGGGAGACCCTTTGCAGGAAAGGAGGAGCCCAGCTTTTTCTGGAACTCCCTCAGTAGCTCTCAAAACCTTTCACTGAGGGATTTAATGGGAGGACTCACACGGCCTGAATGAGCCAAGCCAAGCACTCATCTTCCATTCTGTTCCCTTTGTGAGACTCAGAACGCCTGCCATACCCACAGTCATATTTAAATAAATATTTTGCAAAAGAAGTTATTTTCTTCACCAGGAGGAAAAGCAGTTATTTTCTGCACCAGAAATTCTTACTCTCTACTCACAGCTGGTCAGACCGTGGATGAGGTTCCTAACCCATAGGTAACCAAGATGTCAGCCCACATATGAACTGTGGTCTAGCCAGCAGGACTCCCCTGTGCTGGGTGGTACTGACCCACTGAGCCAATCAGATTTGCTCTCGTGTCTTACTGTATTTTCCAAACACATATCCGGACCTTCCATGTGCCAAGCACTATGCTAGGTTCCAGTGATACAAACACAGAAAGGGCTTTGTAACTCCAGACCTCTGTGCTCTTAGAAGGAGCTCAATAGAGGAATCTGTTGCTTATTAGCAACTTAGACTAATTGTTGGGATTTTGTTGTCACATATACACAACTCTCATTTATAATGTAACAGTTACTTTAAATAAACTAATGCATTTATCAGGACCCTCGAATTCAAGGAAGAGAAACCTAACCCAATCTGGCCTAAAGAAAAATCAGAAATTTACTGGCTCATATCCATAAAGGCCAGGACTAGAGCTGTCCTCAGGAAATCACATGATGATATTGTCTCTCCCTCTCTCCTTCCTCCCCCATCCCAACTCGCTCCATGTCTCAGATCTCCGCTTCTTTCCATGTGTTGGACGCATTCTTTCCTCACATAGCAGAGCTTTATCCACACAGCAGAAGACCTGGCATGAGCAGCTCCAGTCTTCATCAACCTAATTAGCAACTCCCAAGGAAACAAAAATTTCTCTCTCCCAGTACTCATGTAAAATTCAAGGGAAGAATACCAATAAACCAAACGTAGGTCACGTGGCCATCATGGAGCCAATGGCTGTGGCAAGAGGCATGAGATCCTGTGATTGGTCAAGCCTTGGTCACATGATACAGCTTACCCACCAGAACCACATGGTGCTAAAGAACAGTTCCTCCAAGGAAGGAGGGTGCCTTTCCATGGAAAGGGAGTACATGCTGAACAGGGTAGAGGGGAGGAGGCAGAGAGAGAGATGTCTGTTACACCAGAAGGAATAAAAGGAGAAACTATTATTATCCAAAAGAAAAGGTAGAAAAAGCCTTTACCAAAGAGTAGCTTTAGGATTGTTTCTAATTGCCAGCTTTATTAGAATACAGAAGACGTTGATATGCTTTAAACTATTTAATGAGTGGCAATTTTCATAAGATACACAGAAGGGGTGAGTCAGCACAGAACGAATACAGTGACAGAGGACAAACCAAACATTTTTGAGGAAGGAAGAAAACTCACATGCGTTGAACATTTATTGGGTGCAGTGTCTTGTAATGAAACTCTGTTGCTATCCTGTGAGGCAGGCACTATTGTTTCCCTCCATTTACAAGAGCAAGAACTCATTCTCAAGGAAATTTCCAAAAAAGAAAAAAAAAAAAACCCTAAAAAAAACCAAAAAGCCTCACTGATGGTCCCCTGGCTAGTAAGCGTGGAGCTGGGGTGTGAATCCAAGTTCACCTGATTCCAAAGCTCATGCTCTTTCTACAAGTTCAGTCTTTCCAAAGGCAAAATGCAGCCCTGCTGAAAGGTGAAGAGGTGAACAATGAATCCCTCCTCTATTTATAGACAGAGAACAAAACCAGACAGCCCAAAAGGGCAGAAGTGCCAAGAAGGAAAATAGTTTTTCTGGGTCCTTTATGAGGACATTTTTTATTCCCAAAATGGAGATGGTGCTGGAAAGTAAGATTGCCGATCACGGACTGCTGCAGCAGCCAGGGTAACGGCAGCCAAGAAAGAGCAATAGATTCAGCGCCCAAGGGTCATCAGTGGCCTGCAAGAGGCTGCTTCAGAGAGGACCGTATCCAGACCTGATATTTAAAGTGGTTTACAGCAAGCAACTGGTTGAGAAATGGAGGCTTCCAAAGTAGACCTACTCATTTAAGAATAGCAGTAAATATAATGATATCTGCATGTTTTCAAATTACAGGGAAGCAATGAATCAAGAAGAAAGGTTAAAAAAATCAGACTTTAATAAAAATGAGTGCTTATCTTATTTTGTAGATAGAAAAGTGCAAGAAAGAACATCCCATTAAAGGCAGAAATGAAAATTCAAATTAACTGGACCAGCTGAGACTCTGGACTGGGAAAGCATGAGTCTGAGCCACTATAGGGCTCTCAGGGAGTTGTGTCTTTCCTAAGACACTATTTGTCCACCCTTTTCTTTGGGCAACAGATGCCCTTCCTGACCACATGGGTTGTCATATAAATGGTCTGGCCACTTGTGATACTTCATTCCACTGGAAACAGGAAGTTGACCTGATGTGACTCAAACCAAGCCAGCCAGTTATCTCTCTGGGATTGATGTATGGCCACCAGAAGGAAGAGCAGTCTTCTGTCTCCACTAGATTGTGAAGCTGGGGTCACCCAAAATAATGGCATACACAGCCCCCATTCATGAGCAACCCAGCTTAGCGATGACCTGGGCTAAGAGGATTCTCTCTCTCAGCATCCATACATAAAATCCAAAGGAAGGATCTCCTCTGGACATGTGAAGGAAGCCCATTCATAAGTAGGAAAAAATGAGGCCAGTCCAAAGAAAGATGGAGAGGAGAAAAAAAAATAACATCCTTCAAAACTCTGAATCTATCCAAACTTGATCCCCATCCTGGACTTTTCCCTTTTTTGGGCCATAATCAAGAGTTCAATTGTTTTCATTTTTAACTGCCATAGATAAGTGAGAACATGTGCTTTTTGTCTTTCTGTATCTGGCTTGTTTCACTTAACATAATGACCTTTAGTTTCATCCATGTTGTTGGAAATGACAGGATCTCATTCTTTTTTATGGGTGAATAGTACTCTTTTTTTGCATTTAAGAAAGTTTGAATTGGGTTTGTCTGGCTGGCAGCCAACATAGAGTTTACTAATGTAAGTCCCATGAAGCCTCAATCAAACCTCAGTAGGTTGCCCTGTGAATGGAAATTAAAAGTTTGATGTGCCGGAGCCACTGAGAATGAATATAATTTTTTTGAAAACGCATGGAGCTCCGTCCTCAAGAAACTCATGATCATGGGAAGTTCTTTTGCTTTCCTGCTACAAATAAGAAATCCCTCAGAAAGGTTGATGATGTCAGTGTACGTATCTGTGGTGAGAGAGGGGATGGCAGGGGAGGCACAATCTTCTTCCCAAGGAGAAATAATAACGACCAAGCTAACTACTACACTTGACAGATACACACAGAAACCAAAGGGTGGTGCACAGAGTTTTGCATGATTCTCACTGAGACACATCAGCCCACCTGGAGCCCCTCAGTGGCCTTCCAGATGTCTTTTCTCTCTTGTCTAGCTTTTCCTCCCTTTCTTGGGATTCCATTGTCCTGTTGCCCTTTTGAGCTTCTCTGCCCTCCCTCCAGAGCTCCCAGAAAACCAGCTCCATTGACTCCCATGAGGAGCTGAAGAGAACTGAGTCAGATTCCTTCAGGGAAGGGGGCTTTGGGCCCTTTGGTAAAACATCAAAAGCTCAGCAAATTTTTCCCTAACAATGCTGTCTCTTCTCTCACAGCACCTTTTCCATTTACAACTACATTTGGAAGTTTTGTCTCTTTTCTCTGTCTTACCAGAAGCATTTTCCCCAAAAGAGGGATGGGAAGAAAAAGAAAATTAGAGAGGGACCAGTGCTCAGGAAGAGTCTCAGAGCTGTCCCACAGGGAAGGCCATCGGGTGGCACAAACTGAAGGTTTCTGGGCAGTCGCCCTTCCCTCCCTCCACAAAAGCACCCTATGCTTGGAACATCACTTACAAAATGTAAAGTCATGCTATACAGCTATTAGATATCATTTTTTAATGGTCTCTACTCCCAAAAACTCTTTGCATACATAGTAGACCTGCAATAAGGAGAGTTTTAAAATGAATGGATTCCACCAGTTTATAGAATTATATTCAAATTCAGAGATCCCTGTGCTGTCTTCCACAGGCTGCTGGTGAAGAAGTGAATCATTACAACCCTTCTGGCAGGTCATTTGGCAGTGTGCTTCAAAAGCCTTAAAAGTGTTCTTTTTTTTTTTTTTTTTCAACCCAACAATTTAAATTCCAGAGCATGAACTGGCTCCACCATTTACAAGCCATGTGATTTAGGCTCTCTGAACCTCAGTTTCCTCATCTCTAAAATGGGATAATATCGTAGGCTAGCTGTGAGGATTAAATGAAATATATGGAATGCCTTAGAATGATGTTCAGCATATGCTTAAATGCTATGTAAGTGTCAGCTAAGTAAGTGATCAGAGAGAGAAGTAGAAATACATCTCAGTATTATTTTAATTGGCAAAATTTAAGAATATGTCTAATAATGGATTGTTAGCCAAACAATATGCATCCATAAGATGAAACATTACATGCCCATATTAAAAGAATATTTAATAATATGGTAAGATGTTCAGAATATATCATCAGGCAAAAAAACTCAGGTTTTGAATAACATACACAGTACAATCTGAATGTCAACATAAAAGGTAAATACTTCAAAGTATTATTGGCAGGTATCTCTAAGTTGATGGTTCAACCTTTTCTGCAACAGAATCACCTGGGGAACTTAATAAAACAATCCTGCTGTAAGGATACCACCCCTAGAAATTCTGATCCAATTGGCCTGGGCTGTGATCTGGGCCTCAGGATTCTTATTTTCTTCCACATGCTTGGACACTTTCCCCAGATTGTTTCCCCAAAGTTTTCTAAAATAAACATGTATCACTTTTATAATTAGAAATTAAAACCATAAATGCTATTTAAAAGACATTTCAATTACCCCTGTGAGAGTGGCTGACTAAGCAATTATTTCAGTGACTGGCTTACCAGATCGTTTTCTCCCAGGGAAAGCTGGAGGTTGGCAGAAAAGGGAGAGGCAGTTTCAGAATATGAGTCACTGCCCTCGGGAACACACTTAGGAGGGGCACTAGATGGTGAAGGAGTGTGGGGCTTAAGGTGAGGGCACTGGCCACTTGAGGGGCCAAAGCAGGAAATGAAGAAGTCCTCCTGACAGGCTTTATGGGCTGAGCCTGGTGCACAGACTGCTTGGTTATTTATGGCCCTTCCTGTCTGAGGCCTTGCTAGACACCCCTTGTGATACTGGGGTTTCATTTATGTATGTCAGCATCATGTTTTCTTCTTTCCAGCACACAGTCTTGATAAGGGCCAGGAGGAACGGACACAACAAGGAGAAAGGAAGCCACAGAAGGTCTTCAGCTGCTAAAAAATGTAGCTGACAAAGAGTCCAGGGCTGTTTGTATTTTTCTTCCTCTGTGTCTCATATTAAAGGCTTTGGGTCTGATGACTGAGTTTCTCCAGCTGACATAGCATTCATTTATTTTTTCCCATTCATTCAGCAAGTCCTCCTTGAGCTCTTATTATGTGCCAAGCCCTGTGCCAAGTACTTTTCATCATTTAATTCTTATCTAGAGGCCTAAGCAAATGACTCAAGTACTATGATTAGCTTGCCTTTTGCAGATGAAAAATTTGAAGCTCAGGGACATTATAGGCCTAATGTTGCCCAGCAAGTTGTTAATCATATCATCATCATCAGAATAGTTATTGATTATCCAGAATCTACTTTGTGGCAGGCACTGTACTGAGAGCTTTAACCCCATTTGTCTTTAACCACTCCAACCCCGCAATAGCCCTCTGAAGAAAAGTTTATTATTATTAGCCATGATTTACAGATGGGAAAACTTAGGCACAGAAAGAGAAGGTTATTTATCCAAGGCCACACAGCCTCTAGGCAGTAGGGAAAGATTTATACTTAAGCATGTCAAACTCCTGGCTTCCTGTTGTTAAACCCTAAGTTATGCTGCTCCCACAACTTAGTGACTGAGCTTCAGAAGTCGGGCTTGATGCCTTTAGTATGCAGTATATTTAAGACACTTACATCAATTAAAGGTGTTCATCTCAGTCTGTTTTGACCTGTTCTCAATACCTGAGATGATTGCTACAGTCTACAAGCAAATAATATGAGGAGCTGGGAACCTACTCCAGCCTCATTTGCTTTTGTTGTTGTTGTTGTTAAATTCTTATTCTCTTCCTAACTACTATTTCAGGCATGTGCCCATTATCATCCAAAGAACCACGGCAGAACAGAATTATGGGAAGCTGAAAGAGAAGGCAAGAAAAGGGCGCCTGCTGGTTGCCACAGTAAAATGTTCGAAGGGAGCAGGAGGCAGCCATTAGCATTCAGTTTAATGGTGTGTTTAGCCCCATCCATAACTGGAAGTGTGTTTACCATTTCATATTTCCTTAGTGAGCAGGGGCCACAAATCTCATTCTCCACATTGAAAGCCAGTTAATGATTCTAGTTATATGTCAGCTCACACTGTTCCTCAACCAAAGGATGGGACAGTGAGAGTTCCCCAGTTACCCCCAGCTGCGTGAGCAGATCCCTCACACCCTGGCCTTGTAGGATTAACCACTTGCTGTCAGTGGGTCCAGATGATTCTGAGTTGCTTAGGATGTGGCCTGGGCACCCCTGCACTGAAACTAAAATGGGGTCACTTCAAGTCCTAGGAACACTTCATCCCAATGCTTCCCATTTAAATGGCACATTATGAGCTGTTTATCCACCCAGAAGCCTGCAATGCTGTCAAGGTCCATTGCCCACATCCTGCAAAAGGAGATACTGAGATAAAGGTACACCACCTAGAATGTGAGTCAGCCACTTCTTAGAGGGAATGGAAAAGTTCCTAACCACAAGGAATTTGCTAAATGTCTCCCCAAACCTTCTTCCTCTGCCCCAGTGGTTCTCAAGCCTAGAAGCCCATCAGAATCACCTGGAAAGCTCTGGCTCCATCTTAGATCAAGTGCATCAACACCTTTGGGGGTGGGGACAGGCATCTCTATTTCATCAATGCTCCTCAGGGGATTCAACTGGGCAGTTGGGCAGGAGAACCATGGCTGTGACTCCCTCCACCATCTCTCACAGCCCCTCATTTATAAATCTGACATTTCATCCCTTCTGCCAAGCAGATTCTTCACTAAGCGTTCTCATTAGATAGTCAAACTAAGTCGTTAGCATGGGGATGCTGAGGCCTGACTGACCTGGGTTTGAATCCCAGCTCTGCTATTTCCTGGCTGTATAACTTTAGACAGGTGAGTTAAACATACCAGCCTGTAATCTCATTATCTGCAAAGCAGGAGTGGCAATCGCAGCTACCTTATAGGGCTGTCAGGAGCATGAAGTTCCTAGCACAATATTACTGCCCCATAATAAATGGTTGTTATCACCATACACAGCCATGGCCTAAGCTATTTCTTACAGAAGATGAAGAGAAGGAAGGCTGTCCTGGGCCAGTGTGTTTCATGATGGGCAAGTGGGGCAATGCTCAATTTTATATTCCCAAAACCCAGTTTTTCAACACCCAGTGAGAGGGTGATGTTTCTCCTTGTTCAATTAGAGAGAGGCCTAACAGCAGCAAGAGCCATACATTGGATATTTCAAGGAGATGAACAGTTTTGAGCAACCTTGCCTTTCTCCTTTCTGAGAAAAATACTAAGTCTGGGTATCAGAACATCCAGATGCAAGCAAAAAACTAGGAAAACAAACAAAATCCAAAAATACCACCAATTATCTAGCTTGGGACAACATACATAGATTCAGATCATTGCTCTGATTTTCCATTTTCCGCTTATGCATACAGATTCCTCACGACAGTAACTTACATGCATTTCGTGCTTGTGTGCTGGGGACATATTGCTTTCTTCTATAAACTGTCTTATTTATTTATTTATTTTAATTTAATTTATTATTATTATTCTGAGACAGAGTCTCACTCAGTCTCCCAAGCTGGAGTGCAGTGGCGCAATCTCTGCTTACTGCAACCTCCACCTCCCGGGTTCAAGCGATTCTCCTGCCTCAGCCTCCTAAGTAGCTGGAATTACAGGCACACACTACCACCTCCAGCTAATTTTTGTATTTTTAGTAGAGACAGGGTTTCACCATGTTGGCCAAGCTGCTCTCAAACTCCTGGCCTGAAGTGATTCACCTGCCTTGCCCTCCCAAAATGCTGCGATTACAGGCATGAGCCCCCACATCTGGCCTCAAACTGTCTCATCTAATTCTCACACCAGGCCCTTGGATAGATGCTATTTCACGTAAGCAATCAAGGCTCAAATAGGTTAAATCACTTATCTAAGATTACACAGTAAGCAGTAATATTGAGACTTAAACTCAATAAGCCCCACTCTTAACCAATCTACTGTCCTACTCCCAATACATCATGATGACCCCATGGCCAACAGATTGCAAAGGCTTAAGTGTAGCAGACTCCAATCCCCAATGTCCAGCTCTACAGCCTGGCTGTCACCTCCCCTCATTCCCTTTCCCTGCTTTCTTTGAAAGGCTTTTGGGACATAATAATAGCACCTTTGCCAGAAGTGTTGGAGTCCCACAGAAGTTATCAGGTGACCCAAAGCCCCTCAAGCATCATGAAGTCAGCTTAAGAAGCAATATCACACCCTTTGCTTCCAAGACTTTTCAAAACTTTTTTCTACTTCTAATTGCATTCTATCCTCCAAACAAGCATATAGATAGATGTGTTCTCATTTCAAAGAAAAGATAAGTTCAGCAAGAAGGGGTGAAAACCAGGGCCAGAAAAGAAGTCAAGCATTTCTGCCTCCTAGTTTCTCTCTTCTTTTTCTTTGCCTCTAGTGCACATCTTTAGGAGGCAATAGGTGTTAAAAAGAAAACTAGATGGCACATGTGCTGCTAGACATTCTACTTCACCTCTTGCAGACATCACTAATTGATCTCTGCACTCTTCTTCATCAAGTTGGACATTACCTAAATACTCTTCTCAGCTATGGACTCCTTGTAGCAACTGCCAGTCAATTGATGCCAGCACTGCAGAAAATGCATATTTTATCCCTGGTATAGTAATTAAGATCATATACTTTGGAGTCAGTGAAACCTTGATTAGAATCCCAGGTCTGACTGTGTGACCATGAACTTGTTACTTGATCTTTCTGGACGTTAGTTTTTTTTAATCAGTAAAATAAAGATGATCATACCTTCTTCACAGAGCTATCATTGAAAGCGGATGAGAAATGCCTGTACAGCTCTGACCTCCTTGCCTGGTACACAGAGGCCCCTTAGTAAATGTTATTCATCCAGTCTTTAATAAACATTTTTAGGGGCATTACTATGTACCACTCTGCTGGGAACTTGCACTACAGGGAGAAGCAAATAAGATAAGGTGGCACCTTCTGGTGGAGAGAGCACTTTTTGGTAAATAATTTTTTATCAAATAATTTCAACTTATGATAAGTGGTATGAAAGAAAAAATTTGAGTGATGAAATAAAGAACACCAGGATGGGGTGGGAAGCAACATGGGACCTCTTAGACACCACAGAAAGTTTCTTCCCTCTCAAGTGCCAGTTCTTGAATCCCTCACAGAGGAGAAAACAATTGGAGATGGGACTGAGTGGTGTTTTGATGGACTATGATGGCAAAGGAGTCAGGTTATTCGTAGTGCTTCTCTCCACCACTCCCCAGCCCTCTCTGATTTGACTGGCTCTATCCCTGAAAAAAGAGAAATAGCAAAATATTCAGCACTGGATTCATGGGCTCTGACAAGGCCCCTTTTAGGTCCCAGCTAATCTGCAGCAATCAGCCTGTAATCTGCAGAACTGACCCAACTACCCCAGCAAATCAGCCCTGGACCCCTGGGGACCCATCTTAACACAGGTCCTCCTTCCTCTCTTATTCCCCTCCCCTCCCCCACCCCCACTCTCACCTCCATAAGTTCCTCCCTTCACTTTCCCCCACCCTCCTCACTCTGCTTCCCCTTGCCAGTGGGTACAGAGCCTTGGCTGGAGCCCTCTAGCCCCCTTGACAACTACCTGAGGCTAGATGGGATTTCATTCCCTGACTATTAGCTTGACAAAGACAGAGTCAAGAATCAATGCCTGGAAAGGAAACATCTCTGAAGAGGTTATAGGTCTGGGAGCCACCAAAGCACGACTTGAAGGATATGTGTGCATTCAAAAAAGGACAGACTCAAATAATTATAACCTGCACATATAGGATGCTTGACAAACCATTTTCCTGATGGTCACCTTCCCAGCAATGTTGAGAGGCATTAGGCAGGTGATGACGCTAGAAGCTCATTAGTATCAAGGGTCTTTCCTAGGGCTGCTTAACCACTTAGCCAGTCGGAGAGAGAGCCAGGACTAAAACCTAAGTTTATTTAATGCAGTTTTCTCCCTCTGTATCAATCAGAGTTCTCCAGAGAAAAGAATCAATAGAATACAGTAGAATATATATATATATATATATATATATATATATATAGAGAGAGAGAGAGAGAGAGAGAGAGAGAGAGAGAGAGAGAATTTATTTTCAGAAACTGGCTGACACAATTATGGCAGGTAGTAAGTCCCAAACCTGTAGGCTGGAATTTCAAGTAAGAGTTGATGTTGTAGTCTTGAGTCTGAAATCCATAGGGCAGGCCAGCAGGTTGGAAACTTGGGCAGGACTTCTAGGCTACAGTCTTGACGCTGAATTTCTTCTCTAGAAAACTCCAGTTTTTGCTCTAAGCTCTCAGCTGATTAGATGGGGTTCACCTACAAAATGGAGGGTAATCTGCTTTACTTAAAGTTAACTGACTGCAGATGTTAATCACATCCACAGAATACCTTTGCAGCGACATCTAGACTAATGTTTGACTAAACCACTGGGTACCATGGCTGAACTAAGTTGACACATAAAATAAACCATCACACCCTCTTTAGGACATTTTTATACATCAATGCACTTAATCCTCATGATAACCTGTGAAGGAGGTTGTTGACATTATCCCCATTTTACAGACGAGAAAACCAAAGCTCAAGAGAAAAAGTAACTCACCTGATCTCAGGCAGCTCAGGTATCTGAGCTAGGAAATTGCTTCCTATTATAGAGACTTCTCAGGGTCCTAAGGATAAAGTATTGACACCTGCATTCGGCATAAACCTACCAGAGCTTACACGCACTGCAGTGCTCTTCGGCCAGCATTCAAGCATTACTTCAGTTACTTAGAAATACCTCTCTGGGCCTTCTTCAAGTCAATTAAGGGATATGCGTAGGCTCTTTCTGGAAGGATACACACAAAACATGGAAGGTAAACCAGATGCCTGGGGGAAAGGAAGGGAAAAGAACTTTTTATTATATATTTGTTGTGCCCTTTGAAATGTGAAAGGTGAATGTGTTGGTAATTAAGTTAATGAAATTAAATAAAACAATGAATGAATTAATTAAAAGGAACCTGCAAGGATCTCAGACTCATAAGCACATCATTGCACTTTGCTTTGGACACAAAGAAGAAAGATGAGGCAGATGCACCGGCTACCCTGTTGGTCAACACTCAGCTCTCAATGACTTCCAGCTTCTTCCAAAAATCAAAACCACCCTCAAAGAATGAGGATTCACCACCATTAAGGATATTCAAGGAACATGCTTCAGGCTCTGAAAAAAATTCCAAGAGAAGTTCGAAAACCCTTTTGAACCAAAGCAGTATCACTGGAGAAAGTATACATTACCCTCAAGGTGACGCTTTAAGGAAGAATTCACTAGGCTGTATTATTTCCAGGTTCATTTTCTTCTCTTTTTTGCTCTCTTTCTTTTTTTAATCTATGACATAACAGTCTTCAAGTGCCTGGCCAACTACTATGTGAAAGAAGAATTAGACCAGGAATTGTGAAACCACATTCCTTCCCAGTCCAGGCAGGTCACATAAACATATGAAGTTCCCAGGGTGTGAACAGCAGGGAGTTGCAGGCTACAGGAAAAGGGCTGTGCCTGCCCACCAAAGCACCCACAGTCAACCACATTCACTATATTGTGCTGGGCAATGATCTTGTTTAGATCCAGATTTGGCCATAGTCTACCAGTTTACCCCCACTGAATTAAGCTTTCCCTTCTTGGTAAGAGAGAACTGAAGCCAGCAGAGTTACAAGGAGGAAGACTTCAGATCATTATGAGAACTAATAAGTCAACAAAGGGAGACACTCAGTAATGAAGTGATTAGCTACCGGAGGCATGAGCTTCCTGTCACTGGGAGGTATTCAAGGACATTAAGTTAATTGTATGTTGGCTGTGTGGCTGAAGGAGTTTCAAGCATCCAATGACCACTTGGAATTGGTGACCTTTAAATTCCTCTCCTACCTAGAGACTGATAAATGACAGACTCAGGAATAGCCATATCTAGTTGTGTTAATTCACAACTCTTCCTCCTTTCTCCCTACTTGCCCTTCCATTTCTGACAACCAAAAATTCTTTATAGCATAGATTCATTTTTTACATTTGTTAAAAGGAAATAGATTTTATTCCCGATTTTTTCCATTCCCTTTTTCCGTGATACTTCTTTCTGTTTTTTCCCTTCTTCCTTGACTCTCTCTCCCTATCTCTAACTCTCTCTCCTTCCCCCTGTGCCTCCCTCCCTAGTCTTCCGCTTATAGCCTCAGGATTTTTTAGGAAATCATTCTCAGTCAAGTGGTTTGTGTGGGACTACACTTCCTGCTCCAGGCTTGGATTATGTGATTCAAGCCTATCCAATCTTTGTAGTTTTATCCTCTTGGCTACGGTGGTTGGTTTGGAGATGACCACATGAGATAAGATGGTACAATCAGAGTGAATACAGGGACTTATGTGGTAGCTTCAGGAAGACAACCCACTTTTCCACTAGACTTGGACATGAAAGATGCAGACATGGAGACGTCAGCAGCCCTCTTGCTGCCATGCCGAGACTGAGGACGAAGGCCAGACGATGGAAATGGAGAGAGACTAGATTTGGAGTCTCTGGATCAAACGTTCTCTGAATTGTTTTGTCATGTAAGATAATTAATTTCCTATTTTGCTAAAATCATCTTGAATTGAGGTTTCTGTCATTTATCACCAAAATAATTTCAGTGAATACCATCTGCCAGTAGCAATGTGTACCTCAGATTTAAAAGAAATTTGTCTGCCAAAAGACCCCATGAAAGTGCAAGTACTTTTGAGAGAAAGACTTCTGTAAGCAGTAGAATTTAAGAATTATAAACATGGCAGTAGCCTGAAAAATTTCCTTTGGGAAACCACTAATGATTTTCAAGTTTTATTTCAACAACAGAACTCTTTTTCAAAGATAATCATACACTGAACTCTAATATATACATATGTCTTTCATGCCAGTTTCACTGTTTAAACTTGCCCTGGGAGTTTTGTTAGGTACATACTGTGTCCACTGACTAGAGCGTTTCTCCTACTCACTGTTTCCCCCGACTCACCCTAAGTCAGTTTGCTAAACAAACTCCTGTCACCCTCTGGATAATTCAGATTAAACATCACTTTAAGATGCCTTCTCTGATGTCTAGGTTTCAGTGCCCAGCAATGTGCCTCATATCATGCTGTCCTCTCCCCCATAGCACATACAACACACAGGCACAATCTCCCATGTCCTGATCTGCCTGCCCACCTGGAAGCCAGCTCTGGGGGTTCAAATTGGGTCTTACGCACTGTTGAGTATGACACTTGACACTGTGAGGAGTAAATTTATAGACTCTATTAGCCAAGGAATGGTGGAAATGAGAGGTGGAATGATGTAGGAAGAGAAATCAAAGGCAGCAAACAGGCTTCAGCCTGGGCTAACTCTGTCTGATCTTTGGATAGTGGCCACTGAAGTGCTTGACTGAGAAAATCTTAGGTCATGCCTGACCTCAGTGGTTGGTAATAAATTAGCCATGCCTGTTACAGTCAAAGAAGAGGCCATGATGGCATGTGAGCCATGAATGTGCCACTTCTGGGCTGGGCAAATGCATGTGGCTGACAGTAAGGGCAAGCAAGATGCTTGGGGTTATGCTTAATCTTTTGAAGTTGTTGGCAAGGAGAAAAATCAATGCAAATTCTTAAGAAGAATTCTCATATTCTTGAATATTTCTGTCTTTCTCCAGCAAAAACAATTCATTTCAGGTTTCTTTGAAAAAGAAGCTGCTTTTTACTTTCTGATACGGAAAAGAGATGCGATAGACACCTGTTAAGGTGTTAATTGGGGCTAACTGGATGAATAGAAGACCTGGATTCTTTTCTCATCTCTGTCACTAACTAGCTGTGTGACCTTGAGCAAATCCCTCTCCTCATGGAGTGAGGACTCCCAGGGCCCAAGGAAACATGTCCACCCAGAGTCTGCACCCACCTTCTTCATACTAAGTACCCAGCAGCCTGGAACTGCCTGACTTAATGGCCCTGAGTTCACTTCTGAGGACCAAGCAGGCCTCTTCCGCAGGGCCCACCTTCCTGAAGAGGTGTGGATAGAGATTGAAGTGGGGTTGGGATATGCACTTGCCTACACTTGAGGCCCCTGTGGTATAAGATGGAGCTTGAAGTGGAAAGGAAAGGAGGTGCGACCCAAGTGAGACTCTTTTGACCCTGCCACATTATATTAGAAACATCCACCTGAGGCATCCAAGAATTTGCAGTTCAAATCTGGCCTTCCAGAGAGTCATGAAGTTCTACTTGTCAAGGTAGGAGGATGGACTGTATTTTAATTTAACAGTTTTCTGGCTTTATTTATACATTTTAAATATTTATATATATATAAATGGACCTCTCTATTAGTCTTACCCTGGGCTCCACAAATCTTAACATGGATCTGACTACACTTTTGGGGCCTTTTAGTTCTCAAAGCAGCCTTATCTAACTTTCTGTTATGCGATCCATGATTCAAGGTCAACCTGATGTATAATCCTAATTCTAAATAAGACATGCAATGGTGATTCTGTCTCCACATTGAACTCAAACATCCATTCACTGACTGAACACCCAGAGTTTCTCCAGCTTTATGACTTCATCAGTTTAAAGTTTACTAAATAATTTATCTTTTTTCAACCACATGATATAATATAGGTAGAAGCGCTGGTAAACAGCAAAGTGCTATTTAAATGTATTTTTATTTTTATTTCAAGCTTTCAAAAAATATTCTTACAGAAAGGAAAAGCTGTAATTTCTCACTTCACTGTATGACTAGGTTTGTGAAGATTTAATTTGTGATTCTAATCAAAAACATGGGAAATGAATGGCTTTCAAAATACCCTGGTTCACCCATGTTTTTTTCCATAAATTTGTTTTTTGGGAGTCTTAATCACTGAAGACACAAACTTGCTTAAAGTAAATAATTTTAACTTAATATTACTTAGGAGGATGTGCACAAAAGCCATAAATAACACTAGCAAATGCATGTCCTTTGTATATTTCCACCTTCCCAAATTGTCTCCAAACATCTGGGCAGGGGCTCAACTTTCCCTGAAGCCTGGAGGCATATCAAGGCCGGTGAGAGCTCATCACTGCCAACCCAATCAATCAAAACCAACTAAGTGCCCATGTGAGTTTCCAGGGGCCAGCAGACTTTGCAGATTATAAGGAGAGACTAGAAGGAAAGGAGAAGGAAAAAACTTCTCTAAAGTCTTACTTCGTGCTTATCCAGACAGTGAACCATAGGCATAATAGAAACTCAAAGAGGACAAAAATTTATTCCAGTTTATAATTCCTACCTGTTTCTACCTCTACATCCTTTTAACACAGACATTTACAAGCAGGCCATGGACTGGAAAAACTGCCATTCTCAGAACCAACTGATGTCTATTTATCTCCTAGGGCTTGTGCTTGGCAGAGATTTACTTAGTCTATACATTTTTGTTGAGTAGCTACTATGTGCCAGGTTCTGTTCCAAGTACCTGGAATAGTGGTGAATAAGACAAATAAGGTCCTGCTCTCATTAAAATTAAATTTAATAAGATGATTTTATCTTGTAAAGAATGTCCTCTTTGAGATTCCTTCCCCAAATCCTCACTTCTCCACCTCTAATTCTCCCTGCAAAATTTGGGACAGGTGCCAGACAATAAATAAACTAACAAAGGAAAACAGAAGTTTATATTGTAAGTGGTATTAAGGAAATAAATCAGGTGGTGTAATGCTGTGTGACTGCAGGGAACACTATATTAGCTTAGGTGGTCAGGGGAGGCATCTCTGAGGATGTACTATTTGAACTGACATTTGGGTAAAAGAAACAGACAGGCAGCCCTCTGGGGTTCAGCCCTTTCAGAGAGGCTGAGCCTGACTGCCCTCCACTGTGCCTACTCAGCCCATGGGAAAACTCATTTATCTTGCCCTACAAATGATATAAGTCCTGTTGCTTCTACTGCCACCCTCTCTCCTAGCTCAACTATCACTGCCATTTTCAACCAGCCTCCAGCTTTCAGAGTCTTCTAGGCAGAGGAATGTATCCCAAATACCTCCACCATTTACTCTTGCAGCTCTCTTACTTGCCTGGAAGTAGTAGAGGTGGCTAGGGAGAATTACTCACTCCTAAAACATCCCTTCATTTAATCCTATCTTTTAAAATGTCTGGTCTTCTTTCTCTTATACAGGATGGATGTGAATGATGGACATGACGGACCATTTTGCTCTCTCTCAGTAACCTCCCAAAGATATGTCTAAGATCTATGTTTTCCAGAAAGGGTGGGTACTTAACAATCACTGACCTTTGTTCTGGGGTCTCAGTTAAGGCTCTAAAAATACAATGAAAGTCAATTTAACATCCTGGTACATTAATCCATGAGCTTAAAGGCAGTCGTCTCCAAGAAGCAAGATTTCTTCTCTAGGAAAGGTGGCTTCCAATGAAGACAGGCTTGTTGACTTCATTGGTAGGGAGGTTCTTCTTACAAGCCTTCATTAGATCCTTCTTGAAAGCCCCCTTCGACTTCTACTGGCCATCTCTGCAGGAAGGAATGTCATTTTACATTAGTAATGTCTGCTTTGAGCTTAGGAGAAAGAGTTGAGGCACAAGTGCTGCTGTGTATTTGCTATTCCTGGACTAAGTAGGAGCTTACATGTGTAAAGACCTCATGTAGAAAGAGTTTCAGTAAGTGCTAACCTCCTGTTGGACCATAATGAACTCCCGTCTAGACTAGCATGAGAATATAAACCACTACATCATTGTACATTATTCTACATTATTCACATTAATGAGATTTGCTTAAATTAGAAAAATATAAATGTGCATATATTTTCAGCCTTTCTTCAGGGGAAATGTGTTTGGGGGCATTTTATCTGCAGAACTGGACATGATCCAATTCTAGGCTTTGCCAGATATTTACTTAGGGAAAATTGAAAATTATTCTTTGCTATATACACTTTCCAATGAGATCGACATTCCTTCAAGACCAGTGCAGTTACCTCAACCCACCAGCTCATGGATGTGCACCACTGCCTGGACCTGAGGTCGCATGGTCCCAAGAGCATCCAACCAATCAGAGCTCAGCATCAAGCTGGCTACCTGCCAAGCACAGACACCCAGAGATGGTTCATACCCGTGATCCAAAATCAGGACTTATCTCTAGTTGTCATGAACTGCATACTTAATAAGCCACATAAGTCCATTTAAAAGGTTAACCCATGGTTAATGACCAACAATAAAACTATATGGTTATAACCCATTGTGTAAACGTCTACAAGTGGGAGAGAACTTAGCAAGGGCAGAACATTAAAATCAAATTATGTAAAGAGGAAAAAAATTGGCTTTCTCTGGAGAAACATCAGCTTGCCTTATTTGTATTATGCCTGACTTTTATATAGGTCTTCCTAGCTCTAGAGAGTCTTCTGAGCCCCCGGGGTAAGGGGAAAAGACTTGTGTTTTATTCATTCCATTATTTCTTGCCAGACAGCAAAGTGAAAGGCATGTTTTGATTACTACTGACATTCAAAGTCTGGACAAGGGTGAAAAATCTAAAGTAAGTAATCCTGAGATCTGACGTTATCAGAAGGGGGAATCATTTTAAAGATCATGTGGTCCAACCCTATGGTAAAATCCAGAGAAGTGAGGTGACTTCTCCAAAGCCACACAGCTAGTGAATGACAAGGTAGGACTGGTATTCCAGGGTTCAGACTCCTAGTCAAGTACTGCTTTTTGAATATACTGTATTTCTCTGTGTATATTTTTGAAATGTTTTTTAGTTAATGGGCTTTATTTTTTAGAACAGTTTTCCATTTCCAGAAAAATTGAGCAGATAGTAAAGGGTTCTCATATACAGTCCCCTACCCCAACACATCGTTCCCTATTATTAACATCTTGCATGAGTGTGGTGCATTTGTTATAATGAATCAATATCAATACATTATTATTCAGTTTACAGTTTACATTAGAGTTCACTCTTTGTGCAATATAGTTCTATGAGTATTAACAAATGTGTGATGTTACATATCTATCTTTACAGTATCACATGTAATATGATACTTCAATTGCCATATGATGTTTCACTGTCCCCAAAATCCCCTGTGCTTGATTCCTTATCAAGTGGTCCTTTTTGGGCATCATTAGGACTCTCTTGATGGAAGCCCAGACCCTAATATTTTTCATGCCTTTCAATTTGTTGCTAGAAAGATGTTCCTCTAAGTTAATAGAAAAGTCATGAAACATTTCATCACCTCTTTGGGTTTTCTGTTCATCCCAACTTGAGGGCCATAGGAGTTGAATCACTGCTATGGCTGCTGAAAGGACCTGCTTCTGGAGATGAGCTCTGCCCCTGTTCCCAGGACGTCTGAGAGATACCTTGGACAGCATCCATGAGAGTCACCTGCTGAGGCAGGGTGAGCACCTCCTAGAACCTCATTTCTAGAACTCAGTCTTTTGTTATTTCAGATGCACTTGCTGCTTTGTAAATGCTCTTTCCAGAATAGAAAAAGAAATCGCTTCTCTACAGCATATTAAAAGAAGAAGCCCCTGTATTAATCAAATTAATGAGGAAGAAAATCAATAAAAGTAATTATCACAAATAAACAAGAAAATAAACAACTTATTTACTCAGTTATTCACTTTGCCACTAGGTGTTTCAACTTCAGAGAACCATAATTTAAGTGAGGTACAGGCTGCACGAATGAGTACAGCCTAGAAAGGGGTGGGCGTGATGATTTCTAAAAATGATGGGTAAGAAACCATGTACATCTCACACCCACTCCAAGAGTGAGCTTGAATTGATGCAACTTTTCAGAGAAGCAATTTGGCAGTATTTACTAAGAGATGGAAAAAAATTCATACCCGTTCATCCAGAAATTCCATTTCTAGAGAATTTATCTTAAAGAGATCATCAGAGAGTTACTCAAGAATTTTGCAGAAAAATATGTTTCATAGTTTTATAATACAATAACAAAGGGGGAAAAAAGGAAACAACCCAAACATCTAACAACGGGGAGGTAGTAAGATGTTCTTGGTGGTTTCCTGCTAGCCACCTCCTAATGCATTTCCCATTTGAGAGGTAGATCCCACTGGGGACTCTTAATGGGAGTCAGGGCCTTCTCACTACAGAATCAAACAGAGCAATCCTACATACTGACTGTCCCCTTGTAGGTAAAGTGGGACACATCACCTAGGCTTGGTCAGCAAGATGTCCCTGTTTAGAACATTGAAACCTAAGTAAATTCCAGAGACAGATTGTTTCTGCAGTCAGCCCTGGCTAGGGGTCCCACTGCTGAGCCTATTTTGATTTCTGTCCCTTTTCTTAGCCTATTTTTCCAGGCCTCCCATAGGTCCTAGAGCTACCTAATATGATTCCAGTAAATTCATCTTCTGCTTAATATAGCCAGTGTTGTTTTCTGTGGCTTACAAACAAAAACTCTGACAGACACAGAGAATGATCAAATATATTATGAAATATCTATTAAATATAATATTATTAATCTATCAAAATCCATGTTTTCAACACATATTTAAAGACATGGAAAACAACAACATTGAATGCTACATAGATCACAGTTCCATAAATCTATGTACATTTAGATAATTATATTTATAAATCTAATCTCTCTCTCTCACTCTGTGTGTGTGTGTGTCTGTGTGTGTGTGTGTGTAAAATACTGAAGGAAAACACACATATATGTTCAGCTCTTTTATCTAAGAGGGATCACAGGTGTTATAGGATGTTTCTTCCACCATCTAAGCCATTTTATCTTCAAAACTAGCTTATCTATTGCCTCCTCCAAAAAGCCTTCCTCAGAGTGGGTTAGGCCCCTCCTTTGTGTTTTGAGAGCCTCTATTACATCCTTGCATCACAGCACTGAACTGTAGTTATCTCTTTAATTAACCTGTGTCCCTGACCATTTTTTATTGCCCACTCTTTCCTTTGTACCTCAAATACTGCCTGCTCATGGTAGAAAATCAATAAAAATTTGTAGAATAGATACATGCAAGAATTATTGTTATGGTAAGAAAAAATGATGTTATTAAAAAGAAAGGGCTGGGAACAGAAGATATTCACATGAGAAATAAAGACAGAAAACTATTACTTTACAATGAGTAAATTACATGTGACAGTGAGTTGACTATTTTGGACCCAGTGAAATGGACAGATATTGTGTTGTCTAGTATATTAAGATTGGTATAGACAGATAAACCATGGCTTTCTTCTTGGTATAGATCATTGCAATAACTGCCTCCCCTCTCCTCTTCTCCTTTGTTCCCAGGGATATTGCCCGTTCATCCAACTGCTGCTGTCCTGCCAGTATATCTTCTGAGATTACCATCAGCTAAATATTGCATTGTCTTTGGACAATTTTCCTACATTGTGACTCCTCACTACATTTTCAATGCTTTTCTAGTCCCAGACAAGCTACAGACTGTTGATTTGCCCTCGCTTTTGCCTTGCCTGAGGAAATTGAAAATAAACTTTAATTTCCTAGTCAAGGGCTATGAGTGCTTTGTGTGGTTTGGAGGGGGAAAAAATACTGTTAGATGGAATTAGGGAATATTAGGAGAGTTTCTGAAGGTAGTGAAGGTGCACAGTAATTGATCACTTGCCCACGTAGTGAGAGGTCATTCCAATGAGAAGAGGTTCTGTCAATATCTGAGGTCTGTTTGATACCTGGCCTCAATCCGTCAGTCACTCCCAGTAACCGTATTCATAGGCTTCAGATCTGAATTTTGAATTCCATCAGAAGCTTTCCCCTGGCCTTGGAGATGCCATTTAGACCATTCTCATAGTTAGTTATCCCTCACACCACAAAAAATGGGGGGAAAAAAAAAAAACTTCCTTTGGGACAAATCAAAAATCTCTGGTAGAAAAATAAACGCGGATGCTTTCGGACTATCGGAGGCCCAAGCCTGAGCATCTGAAGGCAAAGGAAGAACAGAGAAGTCTTTGTTGGTAGTGCCACTGCCTGTAGGAATTTAAGGGAACTTTCATCTTAGGAATTGTTCAGTGAAGTCCTAGAAAGAGCCTGAGTGGGTGTGATGAGAAGCAGAACAAATTTTTTTGTTTTTTTGAGACAGAGTCTCACCCAGTCTCCAGGCTGGAGTACAGTGGCTCGATCTTGGCTCACTGCAACCTCTGCCTCTTGGGTCCAAGCTATTCTCCTGCCTCAGACTCCTGAGTAGCTGGGACTACAGGGGTGCACCACCATGCCCAGCTAAGTGTTTTTGTATTTTTAGTAGAGACAGCGTTTCACCATGTTGGCCAGGATAGTCAACCTTGTGACCCACCCGCCTTAGCCTCCCACAAATCGTTATTTATGAGAAGAAAAACCAACACATTAACTTTTGGAGGTTTAGGTTTTTTGTTTTGGTTTTTATTCCTTTTGGGAAAACTATTTTAATTGCAAAAAAAAATGTAAAACTAGCAACAAAATAGTCAAAAAATATTTATTGTGTACCTACTGTGTGATAGGAGCTGGGTTTCAAACACAAGTGAACATGAAATAAATGAGCCTTAGATGCACAAAAATATGGGTGTGTGTGTGTGTGTGTGTGTCATATGTCATTTTTACCTTATTGCATGTATTATGTATATAAATGTTTTCTTTTTACTCAACTTTATTACGTCCCACATTTTCCCATGTTTCCAAATGGTCTTCATGATCAACAATGTAATTCTCACAAGCGAACATTCTCCTTCTGTAGAACAAATTGCTGGTGTCGTAAATAACACCAAGGAGAACACCTTTGTGGCATATAGCATTTTTTCCTTCCTTTGTAATAGTTTTCTGGGAGAAATCCTCAGGAAATAGTTTCCCTGGGGAAGCCACCAAATATAATAGATACATACTACCATGTTCCATTTCTATGATACTGGCAGGTTTTGCTTTGTTGTTGATAGCACTGTTCCTGGCTGAGCCCGATACCACTTCAGAATTCTTCTTAACACAATAGCCCAAGCAGTCTCTATAACCAACGCCAAATGAATTAATGAGCTTGATCTGTATCGCCACACCAAAATTTTATCTTGGAGATATGTCAGGGGAAAATGACACTTTCACTTACCTCCCTTTCCTAGGAGTTCAGCGGATTATCCTTTCAATCGATCCAAACTTACCTGTGGTTCCCCTGCTCACTTTTGAGTTTCTAAAGATTCACTGCCACCCCCAACCCATGGTGTTTCATCAGAGCTCACCACATCATGACGCAGACTACCTTTCTAGAGGCAATGAGTATCTCCAGGACTTAAACAAAAGTGGCAGATTTCCTTTGGCTAACCTGGCAATCTTCCTACCAGTTCAGTGATCTCCAGTCATGGGAAAGAAACTCCCCACTACAGTGGGAAAGAAATCCTGACATCTTTATTCTTAAGTTAGAAAAAAGGAAACCACGATGCCACCACAGATCGGTATCCTTGTTCTTCTAGCCAGGAAGAGTCCACTGACCTTTACATAGGAAGAAGTGTGACTGGCTCTTGAAGTCACTTTTCCAGCAGTGTCAAGGCCTGGCCAATGCCATTAACAGCATCCTCCCCCAAACACAATTAAAGCCTCCAGCACCCTAAAATCTTTTGAAGGTATTGCCTTCTACTTGGGAGTTTCTCCAGGTTCTGCATCTTAGTTTTCACTCCAAGTCTTATTGCTCTCTTTTCGAGCTTTCCCAGTTTGGGTGCATCTGCTACTTTGGTTTATTGGTATTTCTCTCCTCTGGTTCTTTCAATAACAGCCTTGCTCCACACACACACCTCCATTCATGAGATCACTGCTCCCTTGTCATGCTTCCCATGTGAGTTTGGTGGGACTTGCCAATTCCATTCTGAAAGAATTAGTGCATGGCCTATCTTTATCCCCCTGGCTAAAGTAATTGGTTCACAGGATAGGTGAGTGACCCAAGCCATAGTAATCATAGTCTCTTCCACATTTCTAACTCTTCTGAAACAGATTGGGGGAATTGTTTTTCTCCCAAGGTTGCTAGGCTTGGTTGATATGAGCTTGGAGCTGACTGTGGCCATGCCACCTTTGCCCTCTGCAATGTGGTGGAAGCTCATCCACAACTCAAGATAAGGAGGCCTGAGTATAGAGATAGAGAGGGAGGGGCTGGTGAGTCCTGTTGATCAATTTGAGGCTCTGTATCTAATTTGACTAAATGAAGGGGGAAAATTCTAAGGGTCTCCTTTATCCCAAAGCTCCCAGAGCCTGCCCTAACAACAAAAGTGTGAGGGTAGCATGGAATACTATGCAGCCACAAAAAAGAATGGGATCATGTCCTTTGCAGGAACATGGATGGAGCTGGAGGCCATCATCATTGGTAAACTAACATGGGGATAGAAAACCAAATACTGCATGCTCTCATTTATAAGTGAGAGCTAAATAATGAAAACACATGGATACAGAGAGGGGACCAACAGACACTGGGGCTTATTAGAAGGTGGAGGGTGGGAGGAGGGAGAGGATCAGAAAAAAATAACTATTGGGTACTAGTTTTAGTACCTAGGTGATGAAATAATCTGTACAACAAATCCCCAGGATATAGGTTTACCTATGTAACAAATCTGCACATGGACCTGTGAACCTAAAATAAAAGTTCTAGGCTGGGTGCAGTGGCTCACACCTATAATCCCAGCACTGTGAGAGGCCAAAGTGGGCAGATCATGAGGTCAAGAGATCGAGACCATCCTGGCCAACATGGTGAAACCCCATCTCTACTAAAAATACAAAAATTAGCTGGGCATGGTGGCGCACGCCTGCAGTCCCAGCCACTCAGGAGGCTGAGACAGGACAATCACTTGAACCCAGAAGGCAGAGGTTGCAGTGAGCCGAGATTGCATCACCGTACTCCAGGTGAAGAACAAGAGACTCCACATCAAAAAAAAAAAAAAATAATTCTAAAAATATAAATAAACAAGTAAACAAATACAGATAAATAAGTGTGAGGTTGGTATGTTGGTTAATTGTGTAAGTCAACCTGACTAGGCTAAGGGATGCCCAGATAACTGATAAAACATTATTTCTAGGTGTGTCTGTGAGGGTGTTTCTGGAGAAGATTAGCATGTGGATCAGTAGACTGACTAAATTAGATTGTCCTCACCCATAAGCATGATCTCATCTATTAAGGATCTGACTAGAACAAAAAGGCAGGGGATGGGTGAACTGACTCCTTCTGCTTGAGCTGGGTCATCCATCTTCTCCTGTTCTCAGATATCAGTGTTCCTGGCTGTCAGGGCTGCAGACTCTGGCTGGCATTTACACCACTGGCTCCTCTGGTTCTCAGGCCTTTGGATTTGGACTGAACTATGTCACTGGTTTTCCTGGGCCTCCAGCTTGCAGGTGTCGGACAGTGAGACTTCTCAGTCTCCATAATCCGGTGAACCAAGTCCTCATAAGTCTCTTTCTATATATCTACATCATCTCCTATTGGTTCAGTTTCTCTGAAGACCTCTAATACAGTAGTATGATCACTCTGAGAAAGATTTGGATCCCTGGTGCAAGTCTGTTGACGTATAAGGCCTGGGGTACAGCCTGCTGGTCTACTCACTGCTTGAAATGCTGGCTTTTTTAACAGAAAAAAAAAAAATCCTGAACTGAGTGGGTCAACCCTAATATTGTTTCTCACAGGTCTACAGGGGGATATTTGTTAGAAGTTCACAAATTTGGTTACACACAATTTTTAGTAATATTCATCAAACACCCACAAATTTCCATCAATAACTTTCCTTAGGAAGACAGTTTCTCAGGACCTTAGTGAAATGCCTCCTTTTGACAGAGAGGCAAAGTGAGTAACAAGCAGAATAACGAGTCAGCCAAATGGATGTGCTCACCATACCCTGAGTGTTTCCTGTACACTCCTTCTGCCTATGCAATGCTCCCACCTCAATCCCTTTCTTCCTTTCTGCCATGGACTCTATGGACACCCGCATTTTTTCAATTGTGCCACCTGTCATCCAAATCTGTGTGTGGGTGTGGGTTGGCTGCAGGGGTGACTTACTGAGAAGAATAGTGGGTTGAAAGCCTGCATACATAGTATATAATTTTTGGATATGATCCAGTTATTAGTCAGGTGTACCTGGAGGATTTATTGAGATTTCTTTTCCTTTTGTCAATAATTTTTCAGAAAGCCTGAGTTTTATGAGATAATTCTAGCAGAATAAAACTTAAGAACTTCCAGATCCCAGATCATATCATTATTTGTATTCAACTTCAATGACTGCTACTAATTGATCCAAAAGTTCTATCGAACCCCCAACCAAAGTAATGACAGGTAGTAATACTTCATGATCATATCACTTAGAGTGAATTAGCTACTTAGGAAAACATTTTAATTACTGAAGCTCACATGGGCTGTGCCCCAGATGCAGACAGGCCGAAGAAGGATGGAGGAGATGACTCTAAAGTGCCCTCTCCTCCAAGAAGCCTTCTCTGAGTTCCTTTTCTTTTTGTGCCTCTCATTAGAATCTGATCATTTCCTGCTCCTCATTAACAAGGATTTACTAAATAGCCACCATGTTCCAGACACTCTGTTAGATGTTGCAGGAAAGGCTTTCTTCCTTCTTTTCCTGGAAGGACATACATCCTTCTATCCCTCCCCACTTACCCACTCCTCCACAGAGAAGGAAGAGGAAAGAAGAAAAGCTAATCTAACTGATCATCCTTTGACATTTTATTCTACCATGAGGAGTGTTACTCCTGCTGGCTCTCCTGGCCCATCCACAGGTGAATGGTTGGGGCAAGCCTGCCATCCTTGCCACATCACTGGTGGGCAAATGAATACAGGATCTCTTCCTTGACATTTCTGAGCACGGAGGTCCCAGGATTTAGATTGAGGATGAGAAGGAAAGGTCTTATTGGCCTTGGATCTAAGCTATGTATTCCACTCCAGCTTTAGCCAGAACTTTTTCATGTGAATAACGGGTACTCATTTGGCTATTAGAACTATGATTCCCATCTAGATACTGAGCATGCATATTGATCCTTCATCAGACAGGCAGGTGCAAGCGTTGAGTGACAGACTACCAACTGCTCGTCGCTGGCAGTACAGTTAATTGCATCCTTTCTTGTTAGGGTGGCAAAGTGGTCATAAGACTCAATCCCCCAGGATTGAGGAAAGGTACCCATCTAAAACTCCTTTGCGATAGTCTTCTCTGAGCCACAGAGTCGGACCAAAGCTCTGTGGAGAGGGTGGGGTCTCCCCTGAAGAGAAATGGTGTTCTCACTACTGGTCATCCTAAAAAGAGTATTCACTACTGGTCATCCTAAAAAGAGTATTCAGTCCTTACACAGGTATGAGGGGAAACACTTCTTGCTCTTTTTGGGGTTTGAAATCAATATGCAAGATGACTAGAGAACTTCCAGGAGAGGGGAGGGTTGAAGGCATAGTTGCTGCTTCCAGTCACATAAAGGCAGGTCATAAGCAAGATGGACCTGCCCTAGGCCCAAAGGCAGTTCTGTCCTGTTCAGTATTGTTCTCTAACATGTGTTCCTCTTCCATTGTCTCCAGGCACTGCTACTTTCTCCTTAGACACTGCAGCCAGGCATCTTGGCACTGTGGAAATGGAAAAGCTAGGTTTCTGCTCAGCCCTAAGATGGAGATATACTAGGAGGGCAAAGGCCCACCCCCAAGGCCACAGAGGGGGTAGCAGGAACAGACAGCAATGGATGACAGCATGGACACCAGATAAGGAAAATGGGAGGAAGAGTGGGATGCAACCTCTAACCCAGCATACCACCACAAAACATGAACCTCTGTCCATTTCTGTGTTACTCTCTCAAGATCAAAGCCCTGGGCAGAAGAGTGTCAAGACTGGAGCAGGTGCCCATGCCCTAGTTGTCTGGAGTTGCAGGGAGAGAGGAATAATTTTCGTAGTGGGGGGCCGGTAACTCACAACAGGAAGTTCCACTTCTCACATAGGAAGCAGGGTTAGAAAAATATATCTATATATATAAATTGTTATATATAATATATATAATTTTACAATATATAATTTTATATATGTAATATACATATAATTCACATATATTTTTATATATAATATATATTTACACATTATCTATTTCATATATAAATTTTATATCTATATATATAGATATATATATAGAGAGAGAGGATGTTGATGGATATTCTCTACCCAAAAACAATTTCTTCTACTTTCTATGAAAGTACCTGGAATTTCCTTATTAGTAGCTTTCTTAAAGTTATAAGGTCCTTTAATCTTCAGGAGTTATCTATTAAGTCATAAATATCTCTGGGAGAAGTCATATTTAAGACCAAATGCAGTGGCTCACACCTGTAATCCTAGCACTTTGGGAGGTCAAGGCAGGCGGAGCACCTGAGGTCAGCAGTTCAAGACCAGCCTGGCCAACATGGTGAAACCCCATCTCTACTAAAAATACAAAAATTAGCTGAGCATGGTGGAACATGCCTGTATCCCAGCAACTTGGGAGGCTGAGGCAGGAGAATCACTTTAAACTAGGAGGTGGAGGTTACAGTGGGCCAAGATCGCACCACTGCACTCCAGCTTGGGCAACAGAGCTAGACTCCATCTCCAAAAAAACAAAAAAGAAGTCATGCTTTATTTAATTAATTAATTTACTTATTTACTGAGGCAGAGTCCCACTCTGTTGCCAGGCTGGAGTTCAATGGCACCATCTCAGCTCACTGCAAGCTTCGCCTCCCAGGTTGAAGCGATTCTCCTGCCTCAGTCTCGTGAGTAGCTGGGACTACAGGTGCATACCACCACACCCAGCTAATTTTTGTATTTTTAGTAGAAACAGGGTTTCGCCATGTTGGCCAGGATGGTCTCAATCTCTTGACCTTGTATTCCACCCACCTTGGTCTCCCAAAGTGCTGGGATTACAAGCATGAGTCACCACCCCCAGCCAAGAAGTCATATTTTATTAAACCCTCATTGATAAACACCTGAGTAGGAGTTTGAACAAATGATACCCAACATTGAGCAAGCTGAAGGGAAGGCCCAAAGAAATGGGGCCCCAGCCGGGCGCGGTGGCTCACGTCTATAATCCTAGCACTTTGGGAGGCCGAGGCAGGTGGATCACGAGGTCAAGAGATCGAGACCATCCTGGTCAACATGGTGAAACCCTGTCTCTACTAAAAATATAAAAATTAGCTGGGCATGGTGGCACGAGCCTGTAGTCCCAGCTACTCGGGAAGCTGAGGCAGGAGAATTGCTTGAACTCAGGAGGCGGAGGTTGCAGTGAGCAGAGATCGTGCCACTGCACTCCAGCCTGGATAAGAAGAGCGAAACTACGTCTCAAAAAAAAAAAAAAAAAGAAATGGGGCCCCTATTTATTCTTCTACTTATAGGTACTGCTATGTCCTCAATGCAAAAAGTTGCAGTTGTGACTAGTAAAACATAATTTGTTAAAAAGTATTACTATTACCCTTTCCAAGATGGAAAAAATATGCAAGATGCAAGTGAAGAAGAAATGAAACACAATTTGCATAGTACTATTTAATCATGGGAAATTAAAAATTCTATTTGTTATACTACATAGAAAACAAAGTCCAAAAGAATATTCACCATTTGCAATTAATATGCACACAGTGAGATAAGAAGATACTTTTATTTCCCTTTGTTAAATTTGTTTAAATTTATCAGAGTAATTTATATAAAACATCTTTTAAAAAATCAAATAGTTCCACAAGGTTTATACTGGAAAAACAAGATTTCTTGTTATCTCTCTTTGTAACGCTTATTTTCTCTCTAGGGCCAACCACTTTCAGCTTTGGGATGTTTATCTTGGTTATTTCCTTCCATATATAAAAATAATGTTTGTAAACCAGTACGTTCTGATTTTTGCGTTTTATATGTTATCCACTGACTTCCCCCTCTGACCTTAGTATTCCCACACAGGCCCCCTGCCTACATACCCTTCCTCTCTCTCTGTCCTCCTAACACATTTATATCATGCTTTTGTTAAGTACTTTTTAAAATACTTAAATTTCCAATACTAGCATTTCTAACACTATAACTATATTTTCAACATCATCATTTCCAATACTGTAACTATGTTACCATACAATACTAAAACTATGAAGTGACCATACTATGACTTTGTTTTCTTTCTTGTACAACTTTGTGGTTTTTTCCGGAATTATCTTTCTTTGTTTTTGCCGTTGTTGTGATTAACATTGTTTTTTGCTTAGTTTTCTATGTGCTTGTCACTCATTTATCCCCCAACTCTCCCATGGAGCCGTAAGAATTTCTCTCAATATACCTGAATCCACTAGCAGTCTCTCAGTTCCACTTTTCTTTTTTTTGTTTGTTTTTTGAGATGGAGTCTTGCTCTGTCATCCAGGCTAGAGTGCAGTGGTGTGATCTTGACTCACTGCAAACTCCACCTCCCGGGGTCAAGCAATTCTTCTGCGTCAGCCTCCCAAGTAACTGGGACTACAGGCACATGCTACCATGCCCGGATAATTTTTTGTATTTTTAGTAGAGATGGGGTTTTACCATGCTGGCCAGGCTAGTCTTGAACTCCTGACCTCATGATCCCCCTGCCTCAGCCTCCCAAAGTGCTGAGATTACAGGCATCAGCCACCACACCTGGCCAGTTCCACTCTTCTTAGGAACATCCACCATGGAGCCTTCCACGTTTTCCTTTCAACTTGTACTGGGTTTCTAGACCTGTCAAACATCTGTCATTGTGGGACATCTTTCGCCATCAGCCTGGGAATTCCCTTCAGCTCTCTGCTGTATTGGATCCCCCACTTCCAGTATCCCATGATTTTCTATTTGTTGTTTTATTCTCTCAATAAGGTTGAACACAAACCGAGAAGAGTTACTACGAGATGTAAAATTTTTAAAACCTTACATATTGGAAAGTGTCTTTTAATCCTCACACTTGATTTGTAGTTTGTCTGGAAAAGCAATTCTGGAGTGGAAATTATTTTTCCTCAGTAATATAAGGGCACTTCTTCATTGACTTCTAGCTTCCAATGTAGCTGTTTAAAAGTGTCATGCCATTCTGATTTCTCTTTTCTGTATGTTACCTATTTCTTCTCTCTGAAAGCTTTAAAATCTCTATTTCTGGCATTCTGGAATGTAACAATATTGTGCTTTGTGAGGGCCCTTTTAATGTCATAGTTTTGAACAGTTTGGTTGATGCTTTACATCATCTTTACATCTGTTGTTCAATATGCTTATTATTTCTTATGTATTATTTTTTTATTTAGCTTTTTTTTTCCCTTTTTAGAATTTTTATCAAGTAAATGTTGGATCTCCTACATAAATCTCCTGTTTTCTCCCTGTCTTCTAGCTTTTCTCTCCTGTTTTCTATCTACATTCAAGATTTCCTCTACTTTATCACACAGATCTTTTATTGTGGCTTCTATTACTGTTACCATATTTTTAACTGTCAAGACACTCAGTATGAGTAGTAACATCAGCAAAATGGTGAAATAGAAGTTTTCTACCATTATCTCCCCCATGGAGCATCACTTTTGACAACCACTCATGGATCATAGTAACTTTGTGGGAGTCTGAGAATCCAGCAGAGAAGTTCCAGCACACTGTTGGGAAAAAATCTGAGAAAAGTACATTAAAGAGGGTAAGAAGAAAAAGTTTACTATACCCATGTCACTCCTCCCCTAGGGCAGTACAGCTCAGTAAAAAGAGAGAATCTCTCAGTCCATGCTTTCTGCCATGAGAGAAAGTAAGAACATAGGAAGTGAGCACCTGGCTTCCCCAGTCATGTGTAATGCTGCTTGAGAGGGCTACACCTTTCTTTTGCCACTCAAAGTACCATGGTGATTGGCAGAGCTAAGCAGTTGGGAGAGATTGCAAATAGAGAAGAGAAGAGACTCATAGCAACCAAGACTCCTTATTCAGCAAAGGGTTGCAGTTTTTATTAACTGCTTCATGAACTTCATCAGGAAGCTCGCCCAAAACTACTTGAGACAACTCACCTGCAGACTCCCCAACTGACCCACAGGCTTCTACAATGTTATGCATGCCTCACATATCTCCTCTGCCCCCATGCCAGCTTCCCACTTGTGGCCTCACAGACTGAAAGTGTGCATCCCAGGAGGAGGTTTACAAGTATGTGCAGACAGAGAGCCTGACTCGGCAGGATTGGAAATAAAGTATGCAAAGCTGAGTATTTCAGGGCACAATTCTGGGAAAACAAATGAGAGGATCTCAGCACTTGGTTTGGCTCTGCAGGACCAAGAGAAGGCAAATAATCTTAATAATTCATCCCCCAAGAGAGAATAAGAGGTGGGGAGGGGACATCTTCATATAAAAGTTCAGAGAGAGCCTCAGAATCCCTAGTCAGACTGACTGGTGAAGGTGTTTCTCTCTGGAAGCTGGTCAGTAAAGACTAGAGGAGTTACTTGCTCTTCAAATGCAAAGACAGCAAGTTAACACTTCAAGGAACAGAGAAAATAATTGTGACACTAACAAAGAACCATGACACAAACAAAGGAACAATTTTTCAGTAACCACCCCCAAAGGAATGGAGATCTATGAATTCCCTGACAAAGAATTTGAAATAATTGTTTTAAGGAAGGTCATTGAGCTAGAAGAGAATAACCCTTCTCTTTGTTGAGATAGATGACTCAACATTATCAGAAAAACAACACATGAACAAAATAACGAACTCTCCAAAAAGTCAGAAATTATTTAAAAAAAGAAATTCTGGAGCTGAAGAATACAACGAATGAAGTTAAAATGAAACAGAGGTCTTCAACAGCAGACTTGATCTAGCAGAAAATGAAGAATCTATGAACTCAAAGACAAGTCATTTGAAATTATCCCATCACTAAAGAAAAAAGAATGAGAAAGAGAAAAGATAGCCTACAGAATTTGTGGGATGCCATTAAGAGAATTAATATAGATGCTCCTTGACTTAGAATGGGGTTATGTCTCAATAAACTCATCATAAGTTGACAATATCATAAGTCAAAAATGCATTTAATACATCTGACCTACCTAACATCATAACTCAGCCTAATCTACCTTAAACATGCTTAGAACACTTACAGTAACCTAAAGCTGGACAAAATTATCTAACAAAAAGCCTATTTTATAATAAAGTGCTGAATATCTCATGTCATTTATTAAAAATTGTACTGAAAGTATAAAACAGAAAGATTATATGAGTACTTGAAGTATGGTTTATATTGAATATATATCACTTTCATGCCATCATAAAGTTGAAAAGTTGTAAGTTGGACCATTGTAAGTTGAAAACCATGTGTACAAGTCTAATGGAAGGAGGAGGAAGAGAGGAGAAAAGGGCAAAAAACTTATTTACAGAAATAATGGCTGAAAACTTTCCAAATGTGGGGAGAGATATGGATGTCCAGATACATGAAGTTCAAATGTCTTCAAAGAAGTTCAACCCAAAGAGTACTTCACCAAATCCATTGTAATAAAAACATCAAAAATCAAAGACAAAGAAAGAATTTTGAGAGCAGCAAGAGAAAAGAAACTCACCAAATATAAAAGAATACTATGAAATCACTGAGGATGTCTCAGCAGAAATATTCCAGGTCAAGAGAGAGTAGGATGATATAGTCAAAGTGTTGGGAGCAAAAAGGCAACCAAGAATACTTTACCTAGAAAAGCTGTCCTTTAGAAATGAAGAAGAGATAAAGTCTTTCTCAGACAAACAAAAACTGGGGAAGTTCATTACCACTAGACCTGCCTTACAAGAAATGTTAAATGGAGTTTTTCAAACTGAAATAAAAGGCTGCTAACTAATAAAATGAAAACATATGATAGTATAAAACCCACTGGTAAATATAAGTATACAGTCAAGTTCACAATATTCTAATATTGTAATCTCAAGTGTGTAAATTATTTTTAACTAAAGGCCAAAGACAAAAGAAATAAATATAGCTACAATAACTTGCTAATAGATACACAATATATGAAGATGTAAATTATAAAGTCAAATACATAAAATGGGGGAGGAGAAAGTATAATTTTCTATGCATCCAGAGTTAAGTTGTTATTGGCTTAAAATAGGCTGTTATGCCTCACTGTAACCCCGAAGCAAAAATCTATAGTTAATATCTACAGAGAATAATCAAATTATAAAGGAAAACACCATTACTATAGCAAATAATCAAATTATAAAGGAAAACAGTAAGACAGTTAATATCCCAAATGTGGTAAGGAACTCATAGAACACAATAGCAAAAAAACAAATAACTCAATTAAAAATGAGTAAAGGATCTGAAAGGGCATTTTTTTTGTTGAAGACATACACATGGTCAACAGGTATATTAAAAGATGCTCAATATCACTAATCATCAAGGATGTGTAAATCAAAACTATAAAAAAAATTACCACATACCTGTTAGAATGGCTATGATCAAAAGTGTTGGCAAGGGTGTGTAAGAAAGGGTACTATTGTACACTGTTGGTGGGAATGTAAATTGATACAGTTATTATGGAAAACAGAATGGAAGTCTCTCAAAAAATTAAAAATATTGTTACCATATGATCCAGCAATCACACCTCTGGGTGTATGTCCAAAGGAAGTAAAATTACTAACTTGAAGAGATATCTGCACTCCCATGTTTATTGTAGCAGTATTCACAGTAGCCAAGATATGGAAATAGCCTAATATCCATCAACAGATAAAAGGCTAAAGAAAACGTAGCATATATGCACAATGGAATGTTATTTGGTGTTTAAAAAGAAGGAAATCAGGCCGGGCGCGGTGGCTCACGCCTGTAATCCCAGCACTTTAGGAGGCCGAGGCGGGTGGATCACGAGGCAGGTGGATCACGAGGTCAAGAGATCGAGACCATCCTGGTCAACATGGTGAAACCCCATCTCTACTAAAAATACAAAAAATTAGCTGGGCATGGTGGTGCGTGCCTGTGATCCCAGCTACTCAGGAGGTTGAGGCAGGAGAATTGCCTGAACCCAGGAGGCGGAGGTTGCGGTGAGCCGAGATCAGGCCATTGCACTCCAGCCTGGGTAACAAGAGCAAAACTCCATCTCAAAAAAAAAAAAAAGAAAAAAGAAGGAAATCCTGCCATTTGTGATAGCATGGATGAAACAGAAGGACATTATGCTGAGTGAAATAAGATAACAGAAATACAAACACTGCATGATCTTACTTATATGTGCAATCTAAAAAAAAAACGTTGAACTCATATTAACAGAAAGAATGGTGACTATCAGAAACTGGAGTGTGGGGAGAAAGAGAAGATGTTATTCAAAAGATACAAAGTCTCAGTTATAAGATAAATAAGTTCTGGAGAACTAATGCATGGCATGGTGACTACAGTTAGAAATGTATTTTATATTTGAAATTTGCCACTTCAAGTGTTCAAACCCAAAAAAAGGTAACTGTGTGAGGCCTGCTAATTAGTTTGATTGTGGTACTCATTTTACAAATATATGTATATCAAAACATCATACTGTACACCTTAGATATATACAATTTTTCTTTGCCAATCACACTTCAACAAAGCTGGGAGAAAAGCTCGTTCCTTTTTTATGCCATCTTCTTCTTGTTTCATAGATACAATTTTTTATCTCTATGAAGAAAATACTGACTTATTTTAAGCTTTCTTCTTATCATCGCATTGTCTTTGTTTTTTCAGTGTTTTATTTTTCCTGTTAATTTACTTGCTATCTACATTTCAAGTTAGAAGCCATGCTCAGTCTTTGACTACATCAGGGGAGCCTTTGGCTATTCTTTGACTTAAGAGAGAAATACTGACCAGAAAGACCCAGCCACCACTCCACTGGGGACACCCAAAGGGCAATAGCTGTGGGATCCTTTTCTTGCATTGATCTACTTCCCTTGAGAACAACCATCCAATCTACCTGTGTCGTGCTATGAGCCTGGCTGTTGCATTCTGGGAGCTGAGTGGTAGAAGGAAGCTGGAGTCCTCCACATTCAGTGTAGCATCTTTCACTTAATCCCCCTGCTTTGAATAAAGCACAAGTGGTATTCTCTTTCCCTATGCTCAGCTGTGTCCTGAGCCCAGAATGTCTCAGTTTCAACCTCTCTGGAGAGGACACATTCTGTTTTCTGCTGAATTAAGAAAAGGCAAGTTGCCTAACTGCTCAGGCTGGCGGATGGATTCTGAGAATCCAATTGCTCTTTAATCAGACTTAAACCCATCCTCCTGTGTTCAGAGCCACCTACACCTTGGTTTCCAGAGGAGCGCTGAGCCTCCAATTTCTAAGATGCCAGAGGTCCTGGGGGGTGAGCTGACATGCTCTTTATGATTCTCTACCCTCTCGCCTCCCAGCCTTTCCTTAGGGTTTAAGAAGACCCTTATGAGTCCTGCATCCAGCTTGCCTTCTGTTGACTTCTCCCATTTTTCCATTCACTTTGTCTTTGTGGGTTTTACCACCTTCACTCAATCAATGCTGTTTTAGCTAAGTTTGGGGAAGAAACCAAAATAAATAGATCTGTTCACTCTGTGACATTTAAATGGAAGTTTTCAGGGCATTTTGATTTTTTATGTTAAAGCATCTTGATTTTTTTATGTTACATATGGTAAAATAAACGTATTTATTTCCCATTATAATTAAAAAATAAACATTTTAAGGGCTTTTCTGAGATCATATTAGCTTTGACCATACATTTTCTAAAAAAAAAAAAAAAAAAAAAGCAGATGAAACTAAAACTACCATCTCTATCTGTGACAGCTTTTTTACATGAAAACTCAGCTCAGGTCCTGGAAAAGGGCTGTCAATTCCCTGGTCTGTAGGGCCAGTTCAGGGTTGAAGAGAGAGAGACACCAGGAATGGGAAAAGTAGTAGAGGGAAAACACAAAGAGAAGAAGGGTTTGGCCAGGAGTGGGTAAGGGAAAAGTCATCCCAACAAATCCCACCTTCTTCACAGACCTCTCCACAGGCCGGCCCTGCCCAGCAGAACAAATACCATCATAATGAAGCCCTTTCCTAAACAAAAAGAGTTTGAGAGTCCAGCTAAACCTAACAGAAATCAATGCCATAAAATCCCAACAGAACTAGATAATTAGGGCAGTCCCCCAAAACCCATTGCAATGGGCTCTGACCTCAGAGATATCTACTGTAGCCAGTGGGAAGGGCAGGGACACCAGGAATGGGACCAAGGAGGGTGTGGTCCTGTTCCCTCCCTCCCTGTTTCTCTGAGAAAATTTAATTTCTTTTTAGGGGGTTCTTTTTCCTGCCAGAATCCCTTATTCTTATTGAGGCCACAAAACCTTTACCTCATTTCTTTTGTTTTGGGTTCTCTGCTTTTATGTGTTTAGGCAGAAACTGAATCTGTAATCTAGTTATTGTTACTCATTTGACTATTGTTTGAAAAGGCAAATAGATCAGTTCTGAACCCTATTATAGTGCATGCTTGTCCCCTCCAGCCTTGGGTCTGCTGGAATGCACTGTATCCCCCTCGCAGGATGACTTGCTATTCATATTTAGCAGATGCCATTTGCTGTCTAATCCTCTTACCCTGCGATGTGTTTTAGCCACTTGCTGCAGCATAAAAACACACCAAGGTAACTATGTACTTAAGAGCCTGTGTTCTTGGCCCTTGATTCAGAACTAGAAAAGGAAAACAAATAATGATCAACTCATAAAATGAAATGCCCAAATTAGATTTTGTTCTTTCTGTGGCCCAGCCCCCAGGATTATGGTGACTAATGCAGCAAATGGAGTGAAGCACAGAGATTTTAGGCCCTTGGGTGAAGCACAGCTTTGACTGCATGTCAGAGGGTTAGAAACCCAGGGAAGGAAACTGCTTTGAGCAGTCATGCTCAGTGCCAAAACAACATGGGGATGATTGCAAAGCACTACAGTGGCTTTTTCATCCAATTCTATCTGAAATCCGCTGGAGGAAATCCACAATATGTGGTTTTCTAGCCTATAGTAGCTTTTAATAATGTTGGTCCAATTCCTAGGAGGCTGAACATGATACAGCCCTGGCTTAATACCTTACAGCTGAGTTAGCAATTAAAGTAGTGGCTACTGTGGCAGGAAGAGGGCAGGGAATGGGAGTAGAAAGGGCTTGAGAGGGAACTACTGGCGTGCTGGTAGGGTTCTGATTTTTTACCTGGGTGCTGGTTGGGGTATTCAGTTTATGCAAGTCCATCAAGCTGTACATTTATGATATGTGTACTTTTCTACATGTTCTTTAATAAAGCATATTTTTTAAACTTACATTAATGACTTTTACCTGTCTTGAGTCATAGAGCTCTTTGAGAATCTGATAAAGGATGAAAAACTCACAAAACCCCTAATTGTGCATCTAATCTCGGGAGTTTCATTGACTCCCTGAAGTCATAAACAGAAGAGAGAGGACCCGTGAGCCCCAAGTGAAGGTTCCCTGCCTTCCAGGATTCTCTGCTTTCTTTGTTATTTCCACTCCCATTTCTACTCAAATGCAGAGAGTCAGCTATGGATCCTGCAGACAGGCTACCCTGCCCAGCACTTCCACACTGCCAGCCTGGCTCTTCTCTGGTTTTCTTTGTCCCCAGTTCATCCTGGGCACCTCTGTCATCATGATAGTCTTCTGCTCCAAACCCACACTGCCTATTATTATTCATGGCTAACTGGAGCAAATGGAAACATCTCCTCCCAGATTTGCAGAAGCTCCATCAGACCCCCTTTCTTATCTACCCAACCCCATCTCATACCATTCTCCAACCACAACCTGCAATTTCAGTGAAGTTCCCAATGTGTTGATTCATTCGTGCCTTTGAACATTCAACTTTTCTCAGCCCCAAATCCCTCTTTTTGTATATGAAGCTCATAAAATACTATAGCTACCATCCTGCCTTCTCTGAGAACCCTTTCTTAACTACACCAACAAAAAGCTCTCCCTCTTTGGAACTCCATAACATTTTTCTTTCTATCCCTGATTTTATTACATGGTCCTGTATCATTAATTTGTTCATTTATTTGTTATTCTATAAGGACGGTCTGTTATTTTGTTTAAACTCCATTAGTTTTTGATTGCTATAACCAATTACCACAAACTTAGTGCTTTGAAACAACACAAATATATTATCTTACAATTCTCTAGGCTAGAAGGCCAACATGGGTCTCACTGGGCTAAACTCAAGGTATCAACAGGGCTATGTTTCTTTCTAGAGGCTCTAGGAGAAAATTCACTTCCTTGCCTTTTCTACCTGTGAGAGGCTACCTGAATGTCTTAGTTCATGGTCCCCTTTCTCCATCTTCAAGGCCAGCAACAGAGGGTTGAGTTATTCTCACATGGCAGAACTCCGCCCTCCTCTTGTACCTATGTTTCTCCCTTTTAACGACCCTTGTGATTACAGTGGGTCCATCCAAATAATCCCAGATAACCTCCTTATTTTAAGATAAGTAGATCAGCAACCTTAATTCCATCTGCAACCTAAATTCCTCTTTTCCATGTAAGGTAACATGTTAACAAGTTCTAGGGATTCTGATGTGAACATCTTGTTGACGGGGGTGCATTTTTCTGTCCTACCACAAATTCTATAGCACTTTCTTATCTACATCTGATTTTATCACATGGTGCTGTATGATTCCATCATTCATTCTGTAGTGAACATCTGTTGTTTTGTGGTCCGGCATTTATTTACCCCACTTCTAATTATGATACCCTGAATTTACCCCTGGGAGTCACTACATCCCACATTCTCAGGTCACATGTAAGGTTACCATACATGTACTCAGTGGAGAAAAATCCCACCTCAAGTCCAGCTTTGGCCACAGTGACTCTTTCAGTGATGGCCATGTGACCCAGTGGGAATCAGATATTGGTAGAACTGGTGGAAGTCACTGTTGACCAACGACTATCTGCACTAGTATCCAAGGCTGGTTTAAGCCCTCATTTTCCTTTTCTTTAGTAGCAGGTTGAGCTTTTGCCTATCTAGATATAGGGTAATATCATAATGATAACAACAATGAAAATAGGAGCCGTATCAATAAATGCTAACATTTCTTGAGCCTTTACCCTATCTCAGGCACTATTCTAAGCAGTTTACACACACAAAGAACATAAGAGAGGCTTATGTTCTTTGCCTTTGTATGTGAATTGGAAAGATGAGACTCTGTAAGTGCCAAGAATACAATGGGAAGCCTGGAAATGAAGCCCACACTGGAAAAGGCAGATCTGACAGAATATTAGTGCCATCATTTGAGTCCCCTAAATCAAATCACCACTGAAATCAGATCAACCTTTGGGCTTTTCAGTTATGACATTTATAAATCTCTTTTATAATTAAACCAGGTTATATCTGTCACTTACAACAGGAAGAGTTCTAAGTGAAACACATTCCTTCATTCACTCATTCACTCCTTCATTCACTCATTCTCATTCCTTCATTCACTCAACAGGTTCGATAGGAGATAGAGTCATGAAAAATACAGACATGGTCTTTGCCCTCATGGAACTTACCATAAAGTGGGGAAGACTGACAAAAGACTGACACAATTCAATATAATATTGCTATTATGATGGAGATTATGAAAGCATTCAGCATAGGCAGGTTACCTAAAATTGGAGGTCAGCGAAGCAATTAAGCTGATGTAATAAGGTGAATATGAGTTCACCAGGCTAAGATAGGAGAGAGGCGATGATAAATTATGTTTCAGAGAGAGGAAAGCATATACGAAGAGGCTAGAAGGCAAGAGATCTCTACTTTTTTCCAACTCTCTAGTTGCCTCTATAACCAGAACATAAACTCAGAGTTGTGTTTTATGTTTTGAATTCTTTCTACACTGGGAACAATACCTAGTATAGAGGACTTACTCAAGAATAAAACCTAATGACCAGTGACTATCTGTGCTAATATCTAAGTCTAGTTTAAGCCCTCATTTTCCTTTTCTTCAGTGGCAGGTTGAGATTCTGCCTGTCTGGATATAGGGTAAAATCATAATAACAACAATGAAAATAGGAAAAGTATCAGTAAATGCTAACATTTCTTGAGTCCTTACCAAATATACATATATTTAGAAATAGGGTCTTGCTTTGTTGAACAGGCTGATCTTGAACTCCTGGCCTCAAGCAATTTTCCTACCTAGGCCTCCCAAAGTGCTAGGATTATAAGCATGAGTCACTGTGCCCAGCCCTATATGCATTATTTAATCCTCACTATCCTTTGAGGTAGTTGTTATTATTATTATTGCCATTTTACACGTGAAAATACTGAAGCAAAAAAAGATAAGCAATTTGCAGAGGATGGCAGGTATTTCTGATTGACTGATAGTCATTCACCCTGTTTTCTCCTTGCTAGAAGAACCTCAGTTTTGTTCAGGGGATCATGTCATGCAGGGAGTGGAGTCCTATCCTAGGCCCAGGGGGATGTCATAATTGGCCTAAGTGAATGGCCTAATCCCATTTGCATTGGTCATGATTAGGCATGTGAGACACAATTGTAGACAGTAAGACATGAATAGAAGTCTGCTAAGAATCCTTGCAGACTAAAAGGAGATAAATGAGAGAGACTCTCTTTCTGTCTCTGGACATTGTCATCTGCATGAAGTACCTAGAACTGGAGCAGTCTTCTTAGAACTATCAGAGTAAAATAGGAGAATAGGGTCTAGAGACAGGGAGTTTCAGAGCAACTCATGGCTCACTTCTTAGAATTGAACCAAAAGGAAAACCCCACCTCTCCATGCCCAAGTGACAAAAGGCTGGAGGTCCCTCCCTCAGCAAAACTCCTCTCCCCTTCCACATACAGGAAATGCCTCTGATTGGCCATGAGCCAAGCCTTTACCTTGGCCTTTGACTGGCTGCAGGCCAAGCCTTCATTTGCATAGGGGCTCCAGCCTCTGATTGGTCACAGGCCAGTTCTTCATTCACATAGGGTATAACCAATTGGAAGCCTCTAAAGGGTGTTAGTAAGTTCTTCTAGTTAATAAAAACCCCAGGGGACATTATACTCAGGGTTCCTGAGCTTCTTGCTCAAGCCCACTCATGCTCTGTGGAGTATACTTTCACTTTAATATTAATAAATCTGTGCCTTTATCTTCCATTGCTTTGTTTGTGCCTTTTGCTAAATTCTTTGTTCAATGCGCCAAGAACCTGGACAACTCATAGTCAAGACTTCCCATCTGGTAACAAGAGGAGTCAGCTCAAAGAACAAGCCGACAGAAGGAGGATGACAGCCTGGAAGAATAAAAAGAAATTTGTCCTTAACAATGTTATTAAGCTGCCAAATTGGCCAACCCTGGCACTGACTTCTCTCTGGCCTTCTTGTAATATGATATGCCACATTTCTTCTCATTTAAGATGCCATCAGCTGTAAGATGGACCATTACATTGTATCTGACTAAAAAAAATTTTAATGCTGCCAAATTAACTATGATGCTATGATGCTATATTGTCATTTAGAATTTTTATAATATACTTTTAGAATTTTAGAATATACTTAATGAAAAGTTACATTTATATTAACTTATACCTAGACATTTTATATCACATATCACTCTTGTGCATTTAAACTTAAATATAAATATACTAATTTAAAATAAATTTAGCTGTGTGCAGTGGCTCACACCTGTAATCCTAGCACTTTGGGAGGCTGAGGCGGGTGGATTGCCTGAGCTCAGGAGTTCGAGATCAGCCTAGGCAACATGATGAAACCCTGTCTCTACTAAAACACAAAAAATTAGAGGAGCATGGTGTCATGCATCTGTAGTCCCTGCTACTCGGGAGGCTGAGGCAAGAGAATTGCTTGAACCCGGGAGGTTGAGGGTTCAGTGAGCAGAGATCATGCCATTGCACTCCAGCCTAGGCCACAGAGTGAGACTCTGTTTCCAAAAATACATACATAGATAAAGTAAATTAGTCAAGGTATTCCTAAATCTGCTTTACATTGAGTCAAACTCTCCTGAGAATCACTTGTCCACTCAGAGTTATCAATGTTCTAGTTTTTCCACATACAATTGTCCTCTGTATCATGAAGAACATTGGTGATACTGTGTTTCTCAAGACAGTGCCCCTCTGTGATCGCTGGAGTTGTTTCCAAGAATACCATCACCATTCTGCAGGTTCAATGCACAAGGACAGGCAATGCTTAGCAACAGCAATTGCATGACATACCTCATATCAGAGATTTTAAAAATATAAAATGTATGTGTGTGCATGCACATGTGTGTATGCTTCTTAGGCTAAAAAATGGGGGGGTAACAATTTTTTCTTATTGTTAACACGCTTTTAGTTTGGTTTCTATTATTTGCAGTAAAACATTTCCTTTCTGATTCAGTGGTCATCAGTTTAATACGTATCAGAGCTTAGATTTGAACCCAGTCATTCTAACCCTACACCAGGCTTCTGATTACTATGTTAAACAGCTTTTGTGTTTTAGACAAAGTGGCAGATCTCATTTGTTGATAGCAATTCCCTGGAGTGTTGCGTTGAGAAGATTCTGAGGACATGGTCTGTGACTGCCATGGAATCCTGAGTGGTGAGTCGTACTGTGCAAACCACATATTTACCTTTCTTAGATAATTGTCTCAACTCTCAACTTTCATTCAAAGCCATGGATTCCTACAGATAGAATGGGACCAGCTTCAATCTAACCATTTTGGGGCAAATAGGCAAGATAAAAGAATATCCAAATTAGGTATTGCACATCTCCAGAGAGCACCATTCACGTAGACTATGGTGTAAATGGCAGTCCCTGGTTACATGCAGTAAACAACTTGCACAATTGTCCGTGGCAGGCCTTGAAATATAGTAATTCTCTATTTCAACATCATGGATACAAACTTTGCAGCTAATTGCAATCATTTATTCTGAAATTTTATACCCAGTATGAAGGTCAAGTTATTTTTATGTCTAATTAAATTTCTCCTATTTAAATTGAATTCTCTTCCTGGATGACATAGACTTAAGAATAATACAAAGCATTTAGTCTGGCTCTGTGGAGACTCAATATTCATCAAATGTAAGTGAATCATTAAAAATCTTTCATATATTTGAAGGCAATAATTAAGTCTCCTATTCTCATTAGCTTCTCCAGCTAAACAAACCCAATTTACTTCACAAGCTATTACTATGGGTCAGGAACTATATCCATGCTAAGCACTTTGATTCATGACATCATTTCATCCTCACTATAACGCTATAAGGTAGGCAGGCAGTTATCCCATCTTACAGATGAAGATGGTTGTAGGTAAAAGTGCAGGTACTGAAGTCAGACTACCTGGATCGAAAGTATCCTGCTCCACATGATCTTGGCCAAGTCACTTAGTTCCTCTATGCTCCAGTTGCCTCAACAACAAAATGGAGATATTGCAGTGCCTACTTCATAGGATTGCCTCAGTGTTTAAAGTATTCAGCATAATGTCTGGCACTTAATAAATAATCAACACTCTTTTGCTGGCATTGTGATTATAGTTCCAACATTCCATATGCAGGAAGGAACTGAGCAGGAATTTGAACTCCAGCATGCTTTTCCCCACTCTGCCTCTCTAACTCTGTCACAGGTTTGAAAAGGACTTTAGAGACTGTGTCATCCAAACTCTTCATTTCACAAACAGAGGACCAGAGGCCCACCAAGGATCATTCTTGCACACTTCGCTACCAGGGAGAACAGAGCTCTCAGAATAGCCACTCTTGGCCTGGCACATTGACTCACACTTGTAATCCCAGCACATTGGGAAGTCTAGGCAGGTGGATCCCTTGAGCCCAGGGATTCAAGACCTTGAGCCCAGGGATTCAAGACCAGCCTGGGCAACATGATGAGACCTCGTCTCTACAATAAATAACAAAAATTAGCCAGGCATAGTGGTCCCAGCTACTCAGCAGGCAGAGGTGGGAGGATTGCTTGGGCCTGGGAGGTAGAGGCTGCAGTGAGCTGTGATTGCGCCACTGCACTCCAGCCCAGGCGACAGAGTGAGACTCTGCCTCAAAAAAAAGAAAAAAGATTAAAAAAAGAATAGCCACATAGCCACTCTGCCACCTGTTTTAATGCTTCAGACCTATCTACTGGGCTGTTTCCCATCCCATTGGCATGAATGGAGAGGCCTTTGAGAAAAAAAAAAATAGCCATCTTATCAGAAATAACTTGAAGCTGTTCTGGTTTTTGGCAAGAGCTTTTCCTTCCACAATGCCAAACTGATAGAGCTTCAGAGGAGTTCCTGAACCTGGAACCTCCCAGCAAATCTAGGACCTCACTCAGCCCAGGAGCAAGTGCATGCTTGGAAACTCCAGAGCCCTACAGCAATTATAGGGCATTATTTGCTTGCCCTGGGGACTTCTTGTGTGAATTAATGTCTCCTATTAAATATGAAATCCAAGATAATAAATTGTCCTAAAGGGCTCAGATGTCTTTAATCGTGGTTTTATCTTCTCCCCCAGGCCTGGTGACTTCTAATGAGTTCCAGCTCACATCCTGGATGAATTATCATTGGAGGAGTGTGTGCACTCAGTGAAAATAAACTAGCAGAGACTCATGTTTACTCTTTAATTCACTCTATCCAAAAATAGTTTCCTTTTTAAATAACATTTTTCAAATAGAGGAGTGAATGCTGACTAACCCTTTGTGCTTGGTTCCTCATGCTCCCAAAAAAAAGGAAAGAGACACACACACAGTTGAAATTATGGAGTACAGTAATATGAACTTGAAAGATCTGTGACCTTTGACAAGTTTTTTCCCCTATCCTAGGCCTCAGTTTATTCATCTATAAAATGAAGAGACTAAGAGCTACCTCTCATGGCTGTTAGGAGAATTTGTGTAAATAAACTGTCTAGTTCAGCATTTATAATAACTTATTTATTTATTTATTTTTATTTTTGGAGAGACGGAGTTTCGCTCCATCGCCCAGGCTGGAGTGCAGTGGTGTGATCTTGGCTCACTGCAATCTCTGCCTCCCAGGTTCAAGCAATTCTCCTGCCTCAGTTTCCCAAGTAGCTGGGACTACAGGTGCATGCCCCCACACCCGGCTAATTTCTTCTGTATTTTAGTAGAGACAGGGTTTCACCGTATTGCCCAGGCTGGTCTCAAACTCCTGAGCTTAGGCAATTCGTCCGCCTCAGCCTCCCAAAGTGCTAGGATTACAGGCGTGAGCCACTGCGCCCGGCCTGTATTCATAATGCTATAAAAAGTTGTGTATAAACTGAATTTGAGAAATCCATCCTGTTTTCCTATTGATTTACTGGATTTCAGAGTTACTTCATCTTTTTTCTATATTTCTCCCAGAACTATAGCAGATGACAGCTCCAAACTGGTTTTCTGCCTGCCTCTGCCTTCTCTAAAATAGTCATGATCTATTAGCAAATTCTTAAATGCCCTAGGGAATTGCTGCTTATAGGGATCCTGTGTTAAAGTGATGCAGTTGCCTATAAAATAAATAATCACCTCCTAATGATCTAGCTTGTAAGTTGGTATATTGAGTTTCCATAAGCTGAACCAACACCATGAGGATCTCTCCATTTCGATTTCCTCAGCTACCTCATTGGTTAAAAAAAAAATAGATGCAATTTTTTACACTCCAAGAAAGGGAAGGATGAAGCTGCCCCGACTGCTTTCTATAGGATAGATCACTGTTGCTGTTGTTCAAAGCTTTAATCTTTTAGAGCAGTTTTAGGTTCATAGCAAAATTGAAAGGAAGGTACAGAATATCCCATATACCCTTTGCTCCCGACACAAGCATAGCCTCCTGTATTATCAACATCTCCCACCAGAGTGGTGCATTGGTTACAACTGATGAACCCCTGTTGACTTATCATCACCCAAAGTCCATAATTTATACAGTAGTCCCCGCTTATCCCCAAGGACTAGTTCCAAGACCCCCAGTGAATGCCTGAAACCTGGGATAGTACTGAACCACATACATACCATGTTTTTCAGACCTAACAAGTGGGTAGCATAGACAGTGTGGATATGCTGGACCAAGGAAAGATTTAAGTCCCAGGTAGGACAGAGCAGGATGGCTCGAGATTTCATCCACACCACTCAGAATGGTATGCAATTTAAAACTTGCAAATTGTTTATTTCTGCAATTTTTGTTTAATATTTTTGGACCACGGTTGATCACAGGTCACTGCAACCTTGAAAAGCAAACCTCAAGAGACTACCACATTAGGGTTCACCCTTGGTGTATGTTCTGTGGATTTGGACAAACATATGATGATATGCATCTATCATTATAGTCTCATACATGGTAGTTTCACTGCCCTAAAAATTCTCTGTACTGTGCTTATTTATTACTCTCTTCAGGCTAACCCCTAGCAACCACTGGTCTTTTTACTGTCTCCATAGTATTGCCATTGTTTTGTTTGTTTTCTATAATTCCTTCTTTCAGCATCTACAAGAGGAAAGGGCTTGCAGGCAGGGTCCCTCCCAGCCCTGGTGATGAGGGAATAGCTTTGAGTATCAGCATGTGAATCTGGGCGTGGGTGTTGGAGAAGGGACTGAACTTCTGAACTGGAGCCTGGGTCTGGGTGGAGACGGAGCCACTGACAGGAAGAGCCCTTTGTCCAAATAGTCGCCATCTCTCTTCCCAGCACCTTTTGCCCCCTTCCCTCATGCATTCCTCACAGGGCTCCTGCAACCCCACTGAGTAGAAACCAAAACCCATAGGGACTCTAGTTAAGGACACCATGACTTCCTCTTCCACTCTGAGAAAATGAGTCATCCTCTGGTTTCTCCATTGATTAAAAGATGAATATAAATATGTACTCCCTGGGGAAATCATGCAGTCTAAGGATAAAACCTCAGCCATTATTCTTAGGTTTAAGATCTACCTTGTTCCTGGCAGGCGCATCGGGTTATAAGGAAGCGCTCTGAGAAGGAAGCCAAGAACAAAAGATTAGAAAAGAAAAGAGTTGAGAATATTTTTACCTAAACTCCTGTTGTGGGTATAAAATTCACAGTGACAATTCTGGAAACACTGTTTCTATGAGTGACACAGAAAAAAATCAAATCAATCTTTTTACATCAAGATAACACCATCAAAAGAGATGAAAGCCCACCTATTTTGAGTAATTTATTCATTTGAATTGAAGTTCTCTCTCCCACCTTTCTCCTTCTTGTCTCCTCAGGAGCAAAATTAAGTTCCCGGAAGACTTGTTATACCCTCCTGACTTGTTCTCCCCTTCCTCGGGAAGGGCATCTGTTCCAGGTAGTACCTGTAGTCCTGGTTGGTCTAGGTAACACCCAATGTCATGTCTGGGCATCAGCTTTTTTCCTTATCACACACAATTCTAAAGTGTCCAGATGATATGACAGAGGCACAGTAAATGTAGATTGTCCTCCCTGTGACTCAGCCTCTACTCGGTTCTGCTGATCCTGTTGTGCTGTCTCTCTGAGCCCCAACTTTTTGCTCATCCACACTAAGACTGCCACAGTGTCCCCTCAAACCACATCGCAATGATCCCATGCAAACAACTGGTTCTGACTTCTTAACTACCTTCCTCTCCTCTACCACAAGGTATGAGACATTTTCAGATCTCATGCATACCCATTTGACCTGAGGTATACTCAGAGGCAGAGTACAGGGGAATATATCTCAGATCCTTTCCACTCAAAATGCCAGCATACTGCTCGACTGAGGCCACCTCATGTGGGCATGGGACACCCCAACAGACAAGTGGTCTCTTCCCAGAATTTAGATTCTGTTTTTAGATCTCCAACCCTCTCCACTCCTTGAGGGGTTCTATGCAAACCAGGAGAGAAGGGGCAAGTAGAGGATAATCACTCCATCTTCGACCTGTTCAGAGTGTTGTGTGAATCCTCAGAGGATCCAGGGAGAAAATGTACGTAAGACATTAAGCATGGGGCCTGCCACATAGAAAGTGCTCTATCAGTCTTATGAAGATTAAAGTATCCTCATCAGCTAGCACAGTCTAACATTTAATCAGTTACTTGATTGATTTGTTAATATAGCTGTGTTCTCATCACCCATGCAAGCACAGTACCTTACACATAACAATAGCTCAGAAATTCTTTGCTGAATTCATTCATTTTGAGGAATAAAATCCAATCTTCCTGAAGATAAGTTCTTTTCTTTCCACTGAACTAGTGAAAGATGGAGAGAGGGGTTGCTGGTACTTCATCTGGGGATCCCAAAGGGACCAGGATATGAGTTGGCTAGAAAAGGGGCAGGTAAGTATGGGGCTTTCCCACCCACAATAGTCCTGCTTCATGTTCTTCTTTCACAATTATTTGACAGGGCACCCTATGAAATCAAGTGGCTAAGTCAGATTTAGGAAATGGTCTTGAAATTGATGGGTGCAGGGAAGTACCCTTGAGTCAAAATCAGAAGAAAGAGTATTGCTGATCAAAGGCACTCCTCTTACCTCGAGATGGGAAGAAGTATGGGAGGTGACACAGCAGCAGGAGGGCTATGCTCAGAACTGTGCCTTGCATATGTCTGGCATGTAGTTGGTGGATGAGTAAATGAATGAATGAACGAAATAACACTTCCAGATGGGCATTCTAAACCTCACATTTTGTGTGTTTGTTTGTTTAAGACAGACTCTCGCTCCAGTCTGGAGTTGGTCACACAGGCTGGAGTGCAGTGGCGTAATCTCGGCTCACTGCAACTGCTGCCTTCCAGGTTCAAGCAATTCTCCCTGCTTCAGCCTCCTGAGTAGCTGGGATTACAGACACCTGCCACCACACCCAGCTACTTTTTGAATTTTTAGTAGAAACAGCGTTTCACCAGGTTGGCCAGGCTGGTCTCAAACTCCTGACTTCAGGGGTTCCACTTGCCTCTCTCTTTCAGTGCTGAGATTACAGGTGTGAGCCACTGTGCCTAGCCTAAATCTCATGTTTGATTCCCCTTTGTTCTGAGGGTCACCCTGTTATACACTTACTAGACCACACCTTGGCTATCTGAGCTTCCAACCAATGTACATAGAACAGCAAATGCCCTTGGTGCACCTGTCACTCAAGCAGTAGTCTTTGCCCAATATGTAGGCTTTCATCCCTCACCCTTCTCTCTCCCTTCCCCTTAAGTCTCCAAAGTCCATTATATCATTCTTATGCTTTTGCATCCTCATAGCTTAGCTCCCACTTATAAGTGAGAACACATGGTATTTGGTTTCCCATTCCTGAGTTACAGTAAGTTCTGTTTTATAGCACAGTAGGGTAACTACAATTAACAACAATGTATTATATGTTTCAGAATAGCTAGAAGAGAGGAATTAAAATATTCCCAACACCCAGAAGTGACAAATACTCAAGGTGATGGAAACCCTAAATACCCTGACTCAATTATTACACATTTGATGCATGAAACAAAATATCATATGTACCCCATTATATATCAATAAAAATTCAAAAGATGTTTAGAAAACAGTAAATGCCCAAAAGAGCAGGATTCATTATTGCACATACATGAACAAATCCCTGACACACCACACTTCAGTCCAACAGCAAATTAAACGAAAGCTAGCTACCTCAGAATGTTCTATAATCTATTCAGTGTGGGCATCTGAGATGCGTAATCAGAGCTTTGTGGCAGAAATGTAGGAATAAAATGTAATTTCTGCCATCAAGATACTTGTAACCTAGTTGTGAGAAAAAAATAAACACAGAGACATAGATCTATTCATACTAGGAAATAAGTTTGAAATTACATTTGGGTGATAGTTATTTCATGCTACAGGTTTTCAAAATAGCATGTGATATCTTTGAGGACCACAGAGGTGAGGGGAGACTTTCTGGAGGAGATGAGATGACCTGAGTCATGAGCATAACTTAGATTCAGACAGGAGGTGGCTGATGGCAGGGGGAGTCCCTGAACACTGAGGAGCCTACATTGAGAAGACAAGGGGGAGAGGCCCAGCTAATAATAATAGTCACCACATGTTAGGCATCGGGCCAAGAGTTTGACATAAATTATCTTACAGAGTCTCATCAACAACTTTCCCAATATCATGTGGCAGATACTGCTGGAGTCTCTTCTTCCTCCTTTGTGACAGGACTTCTATTTTGTTTGAGGCAACTACATGTTCAGTTAAAATACTTTATATCCCAGCTTTTTTTGCAGGTAGTGTTGGTCATCTTGACATAGTGTGTTCAACAAAGTATAAGATACAGTCAATGAGTGGGGCTTTCTAGAAAGCGCTCCAAAGGGGGATGGATGTGGCTGGCTCATGTCTTCAGCTTCCTGCCAATTTGTTCATTCCCCTTTATCTTGCCTGCAACCAGGGAAGCCATCTGTGGCTCTGGAAGATTTTGGGAGCCTGTGTCCTTGATGAGCCCCTGGAACAGTGGTACCAACCCTGGCTTGCTCACCTCTGAACTACTTATTACATGAGAAAAACAAACTCCTATTTGGTTAAGTCACTGCCATCTGACCTCTGTGATTTCCAGCAGATGCAATCTTAGCACATACAGATAGGTGACATTCATACCTTGTTCACAGACTAGGAAACCAAGACTCAGTAAGTGTCACCCCTCATAAGCAGCAAATCCAGTATTTAAATCCAGATCAATGCAGAACAAGGCTGGCTTGTTTCAAAACTAGACTGAGAACCTGTGAAACTACTCCAGAGTAACATTAAAAATTAAAGAAAGAAAGCAAAGCCAACTTTTTTTTTTTTGAGACGGAGTTTCGCTCTTGTTACCCAGGCTGGAGTGCAATGGCCCGATCTCAGCTCACCGCAACCTCTGCCTCCTGGGTTCAGGCAATTCTCCTGCCTCAGCCTCCTGAGTAGCTGGGATTACAGGCACGCGCCACCATGCCCAGCTAATTTTTTGTATTAGTAGAGACAGGGTTTCACCATGTTGACCAGGATGGTCTCGATCTCTTGACCTCGTGATCCACCCGCCTCGGCCTCCCAAAGTGCTGGGATTACAGGCGTGAGCCACCGCGCCCGGCCAAAGCCAACTTTTTAATGTCTCGCATAACATTTTCACAACCTATCTTTTATTTGATACTGGCAGGTGTCTCTCTCCCTCAAAACACTATTTCAGAATCTCCTAGAAAGCAGGACCAGGACTACAGCTTTAATCATGCTTATAGCAACAACTCCTTCCCTGCTTCCCCATGCCCAGCTCTGGCTAAGTGGGTACCCCCAAAATACTGGATGAGTTTAGTTTACTAAAAATCACTCATGATAACACTCAGGATAAAAAAATCACTCAGGATAACTGTCTCTGGAAAAGTCATCCCTTTGTGTGTGGGTGGGTGTGGTTGTGCATGTGTGTGCCTGAGTGTGTGTGTCACATTGTACACACATGTGTAAATGTGTATCCAAGTGTCTGAGAGCAGGGGCAGAGGGAGAATTTTTTATTGCTGTCAAATTCCATCCTTCCACTCGGCTCCTACAGACCAACAGTGACAGCACCAATGATTATATTAGCGATAACTAAACTTTTTGTGCAGGACCTGAAAATTTAATTTCCTTGTGGGAAGCGGTAGAGAACTAAGCTTATTTGGGGCCAAGAACTCATGAACTTTCCCAGAAAAGAAAGAGAGAACAGCAGATATAGCCACTGGCCTCTGATTTTTCTTGAAAAATAAAAAGGCACAAGCTCATGTTTAAATGCCCCCTTTGGAAATAGCTCCAGATTCTTTTTCCTCTGTAGCTAACTCACGTCAGAGTGGGTAGGAAGACATAGCAGCCCTTGAAAAATCATTGAATTCATTCCAATTTATTCCATGATTTGTGATTTTTCTTCTCTTTTGTTTTAAGAAGTATACTTCCATCATTTTTTTTTTCTTCTCAAGTTGCTTGGATGGTCAAAACCCTGATAATATGTACTGCATGTTCACCATGTACTAGGAACTGTTTTACGAGTATTTGCATGCTTTATCTCAGCTAATGTTTCCACTTTGAAGATCAGGAATCTGAGGCACAGAGAACATAAGTAACTTGCCTAGGGTCACACAGACAAAAAATGGCAGAACTGGGATTCAAACCCAAGCGATGTAGCTGCAATGCTCAAGATCTTCACCATGCCACTATATAGCCTGATAATTCTGGAACTCTCCTCCTGGTGTCTGAGTATATGAGTTCTTTGAATACAAGCAACAAATGCCACCTCTGCTTAACTTAAGCCAAAAAGAAAGAAAGAAAGTGGAAGGAGAGGAGTGGCACATGATCCACGGTTTCGAGAGGCAAAATCCCAGGAGAGCCTGCTTGTCACCATCTTAGTCGAAGCTCATCCCTTGAGTAGGGTTGGGCTGGGGACCTAAGCTAACCATCCCAGTTTGCTTGTGAAGAAATGGAGGCTGTGCCACCAGACCAAGAGTATATGGATACAAAGCAGGAGAAAATTAGGTTCATATATGCTACCATGTCTCCAAGAAAGGAACAGATCCAAATGGAAGGTGATTAATTTGAGGTTGAATTCTGATGTAAACTTGGTACCAAGAGATTGACATTCAGGTATTTTTTAAATGATAAAGTGATCCAGCCTTAGAATTCATTCATTTGCTCAATTGTGAATGTTCTTTCACTAAATAGTCCTTATTGTCTCCAAGTAGGGTACTGGGGGATTCACTGTTCCCAAAGGGCTCCCAAAGAGTGTTCATGTGGGGACATCAGACATGCGCCCATTCATGTTCCAAGCTCCATTACACATCATCGACAATCAGACGCAGGGGTAGGTTCTGGGCATACAGCAATGACAAGTCAGACACAGTCCTTACACTCCATGAGGTATATGCTCTGCGTGCCTAATCTTTCAGGAGATATGACAGACTGGGATGAGCATTATGATGAGGCAGTGAAGTGGTCTGGGAAGGCATATAGCAGAGGAATGCAACTTGGAACATGCTGGGTAGTTTCCATTTGCCACTCCCAGATCTACTTTCCACCTATTTCTATCCTTTTTTGCACCCCCAAGAGGATCACACTTATGCATCCCAAACAGGATCTTTTGTCCACTGGCCCCCAGCTAGATTCAACCAGTGGAGGCACTGGCAGGAGACTGGAGAAGAGAAGGAGAACAAGGTGGAGGTGTTTATTTGCCTAGCTCCCTCCCTCATAGGTGGCTATAGGTTGGCTGCCTCCCTCTGCATGAGGCTACGGGTCCCATGAGGTTCCCTGACCTACATCCCTACAGTTACCACCACCTTCTCCTGGCCCCAGTAACTGCTCCCTCCCCAGCCTGTTCTAGCTTAGCAGGGGGAATGGCTGCCGGGCCTTCTTAGCTCCTACTTTCCTTGTCAGATTCCCTTAATTCTGCCCACACTTATGGGAAAAGCCCTTTATTTACTTTGTTAAGGTTTACCTAGGAAGTGACATAAAAGTGGATACATACAATTGAAGCAACAATAGCAGATGATAATACATATATATTAGGTGACCTGCAGAGCAGTTAGTCCCAAAAGCAACTACCATGTGGGTTCTGTCAAAGAACTTTTATTCTTAGATGTACTAATTCAATACTGTAAATGATATGGTAAAATTAGTGGGGGGATGCCAAAGAAATACCCAGAGTTAATGCGATTAACCCCCCTACATGAGCACTGTGGGATGTCTGCCACAGTATGCTCCTTCCGGTGTCTCCTGCCCCCGACCACAGCTGACTGAACCACAAGTAGGCAGACACCGGGTCTAAGCTGGGCCAATGAGTTTCCCCTTCTTTGGGGACTGAGGCTCAAGAATGTTCCTCCTTCTCTGCTGGCCAATTCTGAGGATAAGCAGAGGCCAGAGTTCTAGGTCACACTTGCCATCACTGCACACAAACGTGCAGCAGCGGTCCATTGAGCATGTATGGCCCTCGCTTATTTGTGTGTTTTTAACTCAGTCTCCTGGCAGAGGGCAATTACAATATTTCTTGATGGGGCAGCTTTTCTAATGGGTACAATTGGGCTATGGGCAATTGGGCCATGGGAAGGGCTGGGTATCCTCATGTCACACATCCACCAATGCAATGAAAGCCAGTCCAGAAAGAGAAGAGGCGAGGTAGACATTCAGAAGAGCCAGAGACGAGAGACTGTGGCACCTGAAGATGTGAGAAACTGTGAGAGCACATCCCCTGGGCGCCCGTGCCACTTCGGTCCAATCAGTCATTTCCACCCCTGGCTTCCACAAGCTGCCTCTTACAATCAGTTCCCATAATTTGCTGAGCAAGCTTGAGCAACTTTCTGATACTTGTCTAGAGAGATAACATTTCTAAGCTATTAACCAATGTGCTCTTTATTCTAGAATTTCCTTATACCCCTGGGCTGTTCCCCTTTTTGCATTTAGCCCAGCAGTCTGCCTTCATTCCCTCAAGGAACAGCTGACACAAGAGAAAGCAAGAGGGGACCAAAAAAAGAAGTTAATGATTAACTTTGAGCTTCAAGGGCTTAAGCACAGGCAAATAGGATGGCTACGTGCACAAACAACATATCTGAGAGAATATAAGTGGAGTAAAGTTACGGCGTCCTATTCCCAGAATAGAAAGATGTCCCTAGGCTGGAGAGTAAGGGGGCAGGGAGAATAGAGATCAATTAGGACCTAATTTGTAGGACTCAAGGACAAGGTGGAAAAGTGTGTAGAGATGGCTCAGGCTCTGCTTAAGTCAGCACTGTCCTTCCATATTGCCTAAGAGCTATGCAGAGAACTGCAGACGCCCAGGGTCCATTCCACTGAGCACCATATGTTTCCTGAGCTAAAGCACCTGGGAAAATCCCCCACTGACTGCAGAAGTGATGTCCATCAGACTCTGATACTTTCTTCAGTCCACTCTGACCCACCTGCCCTCTGTGGCACCGACAGACCACCCAGTGACTGGCTCAGCAAGCACCATACGTAGTATCACCGGAGTAGCAGAATCAAGGGATGTGACCACTTAGAGAACTCATAGTTTTCTAAGTTCAGCAAGAAATGAGACTTGATAAAAAAATATCATTTTATCTTTGTGGGCAAGCTGAGAAAATGAGGGTGAGATGGCAGCACATTTGGGGGAATTGGGAACCATCTGAACAACCAACGAGGTAGAAGCTTGATTAATGATGCCAGGGTCTACTTTGAAAGCAGTCTCTGTCCTCAGCTCTGTCCTACTCAGGTGGCAGATAATCAAAGTAAAGGCCATTTCCTGACCCAGCAGAAAGAGAGTCATGATCCACAGCAAGGTCTGCAGCGGCTGGGACATGGCACCCGACACACACACTCCTGGCATTTGTGTTCTCTGTCCTCTACCATAGCATCCCTGCCACACCTCCTTTCTTCCTGGGCACAAACCACCCAGAAGTTAGTCTAAGGCTTACGTTTTGTGTTGCAAGTACCAGTAAGCCACCCAAATAGACTTCAGAAAAAAAGGAAAGGTCTATTAAAAGGATACAGGGTATCTCCAAGAACCCAGGAGAGGAGTTCATCTGGATTCTTTCCTAGGCATGCTACCAGAATGAGCAAAATCTAATAAGCTAGACGATTCTGTGGTTGGATTTTTAAAAACTCCAACTGCACCAATCCTAGAAGGGAAAGAATGCAGCTTGATGCTAGCACATGTGACAAAAACACTTAGGATTTTGACTGCCAGCTCAGAATGAGTCAACAATGTGATGTGACTGCCAAAAAAGCCAGTGTAATCTTGGGCTGCACTAAACAGAGAGGAGCAATGCTGTGGCCTTTAGTTCAGAGAATCATGTATCAAGACCCAATGAACAGAGAAGGGGGGGCCAAGGAGAACTCAGAATCACGCCCTATGGGGGAAAAAATGGGAGTACCTGGGATATTGCTGTCTGGCCTTCTTTTCGGGGATTGGTGGGACTGTTCTGGACTTGAGCTTGCCAGTTAGGAGTCTAGGGTTAGACTATCTGAATTGAAACCCCAACCCAGCTACTCACTAGGTTTTTCCTACATGCCAAGAATGAAATATTTATTCTCATCACTACCTTCTGAACAAATACCATCTTCATCCCTATCATACAGATGAGAAAACTGAGGCACAGAGAGGTTCAGTAGGTTGCCAAAGGTCACACCGCAAGCAAATTGAAGAACTAGGCTTTGAATGCAAGGAGAGTATACTTTCTTTGTTCTTCCCCTAAGCAGCTATATGACCTTGAATCTTGTCACTTCCAACTATGTTTCAGTTAGCCCTAGGGCTACATGACCAAGCACCTGAAAACATAAAGGCTTCAAGCAAAAACACTTATTTGTTCACAAATCTGCAATCTTGGCAGGACTTGGTGGGGACAGCTTATCTCTGCTCTACTGGCATCAGCTGGGTTGGCTCAAAGGTGGGGTTGGAAGCCTCACTCACCTTCCATTTGGTACCAAACATCTGGAGGCTGGAACAGCAGAGGATCCTTGGACATCACTCTCTGTAGAGTCTCCCCACATGCTCTCTCCAGCATAGCACCTGCAGGGTAACCAGACATTTCACATGTTGGCTTGTGGCTCCCTGGGCATACATCCTGAGACAAGTGAGAGAGCCAGGTAGATGCTTTCATGTCCTAGCCTCAGAAGTCACATCGTATGACTTCTATCATATCCTTAGTACCATGGGAATAACTACAGTGCTTGCTTGTGAGGATGAATTGAGACAATGCAGGTAAAATGCTTAGCTCATTGTCTGGAAGCTGGTGAGGATTCTATAAATTTCAGCTGTTGTTATTTTAAAAGTGGCTCAAAAAAGACATCTTAAAAAGACAAATCTGCTACTACTACCAAAAATATGCGTCACGCACCCTTAAGACCAGCAAATACCTTTTGTACACTGCTATCTTTCCTTGCCTCCATGTAGTCAGACGCTACAGCTTGCTAGTCTGGGAAGTCACACCCCACTCTCTCTCTTGCCCCATCCCTCTGACAAACAAGGCCAGTGGTTGGAGCTGCCTAGCTTGTGCTTCCCAGGAGGGGTACCTTGGCTGACTCAGCTGGGAAGGCATCCAGTGACTCATTAAGTATCAAAATTAATTAAATGTCCTCAGATCTTGGGAAGGGAGCAAATGCCCAGGAGACCCAAGACCCTCTCTTACCCCAGGATCCCAATGGTTCCTCAGAGAGGAAAACGTGGGCTTGAAGATTAACTGGGCCTTCATATGAGCGGAGGTGTTAGTCATTCTGGACACACACACGTCTCTAGCATCAGTAAGAAGAGTTGCCAGCTCCTTTCTGAATATTCAAACTCATGGCTATCCCCCCTCCTGCATCCATTTCCATGGCCTCAATTACCATCCAAGCTAATGAGTCCTAAATCCATATCTCCAACCCAGAATTATTTCCAGAGCTTGAGACCTGCCCCACTCAGATTTCCCACAGGGCTCTGAAACTCAGCATGCCCCCCTAATGTTGGACTTATCTCCTTCCCCTCACCCAGACCATGATTCTCAGGGAAGATTTCCATGGTGCACCCAGTGGCCCAAACCAGAACTCCAGCTCACCTTGACACTCCCCTGCCCTGCTCCTGAGGAGTGACCCATCACAGTTCCTGTAGTTTCTACCTCCTAATTTCCCTCTGCCAAGAGTTCTCTTAGATAACATCCTCATAGCTTCTGAATCCAACTGTATCCTTCTACAATTTTCCCCTCACTGCTGTAAGACCTCTGCCAAATGCAAACATGAGCATTGCCACTCCCCCTTGCCTTCCAGACAAAGTCCACGCTTCTTAACATGGTTCCAACGCCTTGCTTCATCCAGTGACTATACACTGTTACAGGCTGAATTGTGTTCCACAAAATTCATACATTGAAAACCTCAGCCTCCAGTACTTTAGAACATGACTGTATTTGGAGAGAGTCTTTAACAGGGTAATTAAGTTCAAATGAGGTTGTAAGTGGAGGCCCCTAATTCAATATGCCTGATGCCTTCATACAAAAAGAAAATAAGGATACAGACATGCACAGAGGTAAGCCCATGTGAAGACAAAGAGCAAAATGGCAATGACTGCCCAAGGAGAGAGGCCTCAGGAGAAACCAACCTAGCCAACACCTTGATCTCGAACTTCCTGCCTCCGGAATGATGAGGACATAAATTTCTGTTGTTTTAACCACCCAGTCAGTGGTACTTTGCTCTGGCAGCCCTAGCACCTCGCTCCATCACCTCCCTAAATCACCCTCCCCAGGTAATGATGCTCTAGCTGTGCGCTCCATGCCCTCTCCACTCCAGGCAGGCCCCGCTCTCACCTGGACATCTACGCTGTTCCCACAACTCTTCATCCAGCTAACTCCTTCCTCCAGGAAGCCATCCCTGACCTTTATCTTTAAGTATCTCCTAAAACACCCCCTCCTTCCCCTCTCAGAACCCCATATTATGACTACCCACTTACTCTGTGTCCGGGGGGATTCCCTGCTGTGGGATCCCCTCTGGTGCCCTTTATACCTTACCTTTCTCCAAACAGGATTTCTGTGTGTGTGCCAACATCAGCATCTGGTCCATCTGTGCACTACATGAGTACAGGGACCACGTATCTTGCCCACACCTGTGTCTAGAACAGTGTCTGGTACCTAAAAGGTGCTCAATCAGTTCTTTTGGATGACTGGCAATTAATGAAAATAATTCAAATAATTCAAAATTGATCATATTTAGTATTTTTGTTAAAAAAAACTAAGTTCAGAAATGTCTTAATAGAGATTCCCAGGGAAGTCCCCTTTTGAGGGCTTAAGTTTACAAAGCAAAGCCACTCTCTCATAAATCTGTGTTTCTTTGACCACCAGAGACTTTGAAAGAAGGGGAGGTTTATAGGCCCTAAACAGAAGGCAGCTGATTCAAATTTAATTCAGGCACCAAGGCCACGCTTTAACACGTACAACATTCTGGGCTGAAGTCACACTCTGGGTCCATACCTTTGTTTCAGGAAAACTGAGCCCCAAAACTCCTGGCCGTTTCACTGAGAGTCAGGAGAAGGCCCGACTGCTTCCACAACAGACAGCAAGAAGCCCTGCACCTTACAGGTAACCTGTGGCACAGGGGCACATATTCATTTTGGTCTTTAAAAAAAATTGATGCATAATGATTGTACATATTTATGGGGTACAATGTGATGTTTTGATACATGTACGCATGGTGTAATCATCAACTCAAGGTAACTAGCATACCCGTCCCTGACACCATCTCTTGTTTCTTTGTAGTGGGGAACATTCAAAATCCTCTCTTCTAGCTATTTTGACATATAAAATACCTTATTGTTGACGTAGTCACCCTACAGTGTGATAGAACACCAGAACATTCTGGTTTTCACCCACACTTGCTCCTGGAAGTGCTGCTCTCATCCCCACCTTAGGACAACAGGCCCAGGTTTCTGGGTACAAACCACCTCCCTTACCCCATCAGCTGAGAGTGCACTGACTCTATGAGGAGCCAAGAGAAACCACTCTCATGTAATTTTGGCTCCAAGCATTCTCCGCTGAGATACTGGAGCTTAGCCTGCACTTTACCTCTAAGGAGTGAATCGTGGTTCTCTAAATCAAGACCCATTTCTTTAAGAGAAAAAGAACCAAATTCTAGCTCCTTTTGGAGTGAGAATGATGGTCCAGTCCAAACAAATCCCACCCACCAGACCTCCCAGCTCCTCCCCTAGCTTGTTTCCATCTGTGTCACTTGCCCCCATCACCTAACTTAGGTATTTGATTGATGTGCTCATCGGCTGTTCCCCTTCCCTAATGCCCATCATCACCAGCAGAGTGAGAGGCTCTGAGGGCAAAAATTCGCTCTGTTCTGTACCCTCCTATTTCTTTGATGCCTGGCACATTCTTTGGTACATAATAGGTTCCCCACGTGTGTCTGCTGAGTGAATAGATATGAATAAATTAATGAATAAATGCACATACTCCCTTCTTTCCTCCACAAACACATGGAGATGAGTCTCCGCTCATCACTACCTTGGTGACTCCTCTTAATTCCACAGCAGGGAATCCCCTCTGGTGCCCTTTATACCTTACCTTTCTCCAAACAGGATTTCTGTGTGTATGCCAACATCAGCATCTGGTCCATCTGTGGATATTGCCTGGGGCCCTATAAATGTCCCTCTAGGGTCAAGGCAGTTTCTGTCCACAGAATGAAAGCAGCCATGACTTCATTGAGTCTAAAACCCACATAAACAGAACTACCAGTGGCCTGGGGTCCCTGTCCCCTGCAGGCAGATGTTCTCAGGTAACAAGAACCTGAGGCCAGGACCTTCGCTGTTGTGGTGTTAGGGACGCTCAGGGTCCATCGGCAACTGCTGCCTCGGGACGGGCTGGAGGAGAAGTGGTGGCCTGGAGACTCTGAGGGCAGGTGGATGTGGGGCAGCAGGGAGGGTCAGGATCTGGTTTCCTGTGTTGGCTCCACCAGTCCTGGTAAGCCATTCAAACCTCCTGAGACTCACCTATGACTAGCTGCCTTGTGGGGCCATTAGGAGAAGCAGGGTGGGCTTCACAAGAGCCCATCTCCTCATCTGTTCACTGCTGTTTACCCCAAGAGAGGGGAACAGCACTGCGGTGAGCAGCCCAGGCCAGGCCTGAATCCTCCATCTGCCACTTGCTCACTAAGTGACCTCCCACAGGTTTCTAAGCCAACCTCATGCCTCAATATTATTTAAGGGTCTGGCACACGGCTAATGAGCAGTAATTATGAAATGTAAAAGAATGCAAGAGAGTAGCCTGATCCCAAGGTGAAACTGAGAAGAAAGCTGGGTGTGGTGCAAAGGTCGATTCTTACTGTTGGTGTCTCAGAACTTGAACATCGTCCTGTCCCCACTGTTCTTCCCACTACATTTCCAGGTCGGGGGGCGGGGCGCATATTGGTGTGTGAACCTCTGGTATGGCTGGGCTGCTGGCCTTGGGATTGCCCCCAGAAGCCGCAGGTACTAGAGACTTTCGCTTAGTTGTGACTGAGTTGAGATGCATATGTGCTCTCCACCCTACAGAAGTGGAGTCAGAGAGATGGCAGTTTAAATCCCAGCTCTGCCACTTAGCTGTGTGACCTTGGCCAAATCAGTTACCCTCTCTGTGCCTCATTTTCCTAATGTGTAAAATGCAAATAATGATAGCCAGCACCCCTTATACTCATATGGTGGCACATTACCGGCTACATCCACATCCCCAAAACAAACCCCATGTTCTCCAGTCTCCTTGTCTTTGCATTTGGTGGTTCCTCTAACACTCTCTTCCCTCCTCATCTCTGCCTGCCAGAACCCAGACTAATCCTCAGGGCCCTGCTCAAATGACACCGCTTCTGGGAAGTGTTTCCAGGTATTTCTATCACGTGTGGCCTCTTCTTCCTTCCAGTATCCTGGACATACAACCTTTCTGTGGAAGTCACCCAGGCACAGGGTGAATGATACACGTACGTTATTCTTAGCCCTCTGCCTGACCATAAGCGTTGGAATCAGACCTGGGTTTGACTCCAGCTTTGCTATTTAATAGCTGTGTGACCTCAGCTAGATTATTTAAGTTCTCTGATCCTCAGTTTCCCCTTCTGTAAAAAGGACACAGCAAAACACCTATCTCATAAGGTTTGTGGCAAGGATTAAGGGAGATAACACCTATAAAACCTTCAGCACAATGCTTAGTACATTATATGCGCTCAATAGGAGTTATTTTCATTGTAATGATTATTAGCACTAAGTAGGTGTTGAGTCTAAAAGGCTTGCACGTGAAACTCATTCCTTAGGGGCCCCCCTCCAATGCTCATAGCTTCTAAAATGCACATCTTGGGGTTAGTGATGGCCCCAGGGAGGGGCAACTGGTGAATTCTCAGTAAAGACTTTGCTGCTCTTTTGACATCAGAACTTTCGGTACTTACTGGAAAAGCAGAGAAGAGAATACAAAGAAACAGGAACCCGAAGGAAGTTCCAAGGAGGCCCACATGTTCTCTGTTTAAACCTCAGGACAAACCTGCAATGTCATCACTGATGACTCTGAGATTCAGAAGATTTAAGTGACTTACTCAAGGCCACACAACCAGTGGAGACATACCCACATCGCGTTTACTCTAAGGCTCATGGAGAGAAGAGGGAGCAGGTGGAGGAAGGAGAGAGAACACTCATCCACCAAGAGCACGCACTCCCATGATACGGCAGAAAAGCAATCTGTGGAAATGTATGGTCTTATTTATGGAAAATTAATTCAGCATACAACTTCATTATAATACCATTTCTCGAAACATTAACTCCCATCAATGTTGTAAAAGTCTGGGAAGCTACAAAATGTCTTTTTCTAAAATCTCCTATTATCTACAAACATCCACTTTTCAGGCCAACCAAGATTTCCCTCCTCTCCCCTTTGCCCTATTGGTTTTAAGCCTAGAAAGGTCTGGAGTGGCCCAATGTGTTAATGGGGCTTGAGAAAGGTTCTCATCAGCCTGCAAGCCCAGGGGAAAGCAATGCTCACTAACTGCTCTGTAAATTAGAGTCTCCCTTTTTGGTTTAAATTCACGGCCACGGATGTATTATCTTCACCAGTCCTAGAAACAAGTGAAGAATTCTTTCTCTTGTCCGATACCGCCCTCTAGTGATCCAACTCTACTTGAAAAATAGAATGAATCCAGGAAATAGGCAAGTGAGCTACCTGGATCCCTTCACTCCCTCACTGGTTCACCCACTCACCTGACCAGCCTTCCCGCCCCGACACTCACTTTCTCATTATTGGTTACAGGCCTATCAGGCACCAATCAACATGGATGCTGGGATGACCCAGGTGTTAAATGATTCACTTGCAGAACCTGAGAGTCTGGAGAAAATGGCCCACATCTGGAATTCCAGCTCTGCCTCTTAAAGGCCCAAAGACCCTGGAAGTGGGAGTTAGTTCACCGAGCTGGGCCTGTTTCCTCACCATGGAGTGGTAATACCGACTTCTCCATCTTATTCACTGTTACATGCATATCCTCCTTATCTCTTTTATTATTTGTAGAGATGGGGTGGGGGTCTTACTAGGTTATGATGCCCAGGCTGGTCTTAAACTCCTCAGCTCAAGTGATCCTCCCACACTGGCCTCCCAAAGTGCTGGAATTACAGGCATGAACCACTGCACCTAACCTTATCTTTATTTTATTTTCACAACCAGCTCCTGGAGCACACTTAGTTTTTTGTCACAAAGAAAAAGGAGAGAGGCTAATAGGTAAGCTCAGTAGCCTTAGGTTTAAATCCTGGTTCTGCCAGTTACCTACCTTGTTACCTTGGACAGACTACTTAACCTCTCTCTACCTTTTTTATCCTGTCTGTAAAATGAATACAATCATAGGATTGAGCATGATTTAGGTTTGCAAACTTTGGTGTAAGCAAAAATTCCCTGGGGAGCTTATTAACAGGACAGACCCTCCTTCCCAAATTTAACAATCTGGAAAATCTGAAAATGGCCCTGGACCTCTGAGCGGTTAACAAGCCGCCTAACAATGCACAACAGCCACTGAGAACAAGTGTGACTGAGTCAGTGCACTGGTCCTCAAACTTGGCTGCACATTGAAATCAGCTGGGAAGCTTGAACATGCTGATGTCCCCTCACCCGCCCCCCTCTAGATTCTGACATAACTAGTCCAAGGTAAGGTCTGGCATTGGGATTTTTAAGAATTGCTGGGGCGATTCCCCTGTGCAGCCAGGGCTGAAACCCCACTTCCTTAGCCCAATGCCGTAAAAGCTTAATAAATGTTAAAAGAAGTCCTACCAATAGATCCACATCATGACTCAAACATTGTGCTTTTATTCAACATCAACAACAAAATAGTAAGCCTCTATCAGGTGCCAGGCACTGGAGATAGAGCCATCATCAAGCCAAAACAAAAAGACAGAAATCCCTGTGCTCAGGGAGATGGCACTAATGCTGCAGGCCAATTTGTCATTTTGTTCCGGGCCCCCAAAAGTATGTAGCCATCCCCGGAGTCGGGGCTGCATATCACAGATGGCCTTGCAGCTCACAGTGAGAACTCTCTTTCTCTTTGAGATGGGAAGCATTACAACTTCCACAGTTTTCTGTCTTGGAAAAAAAGAGATTTAGAGATGCCACTGCAGCTTTCAGAAAAGTTACTGTCTGATGATAAGATTTCAGGCAGGGAGATCTAGGGGAGAGGAGACATATGTGAGGCCGCAGGACCTGCCCTGACTTACTGCGTCCCTTATGTCTGTCTATTCTCCTCCAAGTAAGGCTGAGCAGGGGATGCACAACCATGGCCAGGAGCTGGTGGCTCCTGCTTCCTCCCCTCCCCCACCTGCTGTCCTGCAGCGTGCATGCTCCTCTCATCCCAGACTCAGCTGCCAGCTGCTTCCAGCTGTAGAGGTGAAAATACTTACTCTTAATCAGGATTTGGGCTTTGCACTTGCTTCCTTGGCTGGAGCTGAGGCTAATTCTGAGGCCAGGGATACAGAGGGTGGAAGGGAAACCCTTTTGGATTACTGCAGCTACTCAGCCAACCCCCAGCTGCTCATTAGCACCTATGAATGAGGCCCAGGAAACCTGGTGAAATCTTGTTAAGCTTCTGAGAGCTTGGGAGAAGGGAGGACACAGAGACCTCTCCTAGTCATCCAACCAAAACTAAATGCCTCCATCACTCTCTCTCCCCATTATCCTGCATTGTCTTTATTCATAGCACCTACGGTGAGCTGACATTTTACTCTGTATGTGTTCACTTCTAGTGGTCTTCTTAAAGATGGAAGATGGGTTAGGTGAGCTTACAGGACCCTTTCCCACAGAGTCAAATGGTCTCCTCCATCCCCACCCTGGAAGGGGGAGGGCAGGGATGGAGCCCCCAAATGGGGCATCAAATGAGATCACAAAAGAGCAGCCCACACACAGCCATCAGACTGTCCTGTTGGCCTACAGAGGTTTTGTTGCTGTTGTTTGGTTGGTTGGTTTCTGTTTTTCTGCAAATGGCATGATTCCACATTTAAAACCCAGGACGGGCAATCTCTCTGGAAAAGCTGGATAGTGACGGTGGGTGGCGCATCCTCATACAACACCAGCTACTTGTTGCTGAGGTGCTGCTGCCCTTTAACTGGGCTGGGCTTTTCAAGACCCCATCCCCTCTGGGCTGCCCAATTCTTCCCATTTCCTGCCCAGCCCTGAAGGCTGGGATTGCACACCCCTCCCCTCCCTATCCTGCTGGCTTTGCTCCTCCTCCCATGTCTGCGGGCATCTGTGTCCCCTCCTAGTGGTGGAGCTCAGGTTGTGCTGGGCAGCATAATTTGCCTGATGGGCGACAGCTTCACCCTCCCCACCAACAGCTGCCAGCCTCCCTGACCTCGGAGCCACAGCCCTGATCAGCCAAGGTCACCTGGGAGTCCCCGGACATCTCTCCTCTGCCACCACACGGTGAGCCAAGGAGTTTATTCCTTTCTCTCCTTCCCTATGCAGCTTCTAAGAATTTGGCCATGAGAGTGATTTATTCAGGTTACCAACAGCCCCGTCTTTTTGCTCAGCCCAATAGACATAAACCCTCAGCCGTTATTTTCTCTGGTCCCCTCCACCCTTCATTTCCCAAAACCCCTCTTAACTTTTCTCAACCAATTTCATTTCTTTTCATTTTTCTCTGAGGCCTCAATCCTGCAGCCCTGCAAATCTATGCAACTATCTCTGGCACGCAGCCTGTTCCTTCTTATTATTAATAAGACTGAGAATAATGGATAATAAATAAGACCCTGCTTTCAAAGGGCTCTCGTGCCATCGACCCAGAGCCTCACAAGAACCATACACCGTAAATGGTGACATGCAGAGTGTAAGTGACCTGTCTACGAGCAGCAGCTAGTTAGTGGCCAAGCCAAGTCAGGAATCTATTTTAAGTGGTATTATTTATGGCTTATCAGGAAATTATCATTTTAAAAACTAAGCCAGTGAAAAAGACAGTTGAGATTTTAAAGTAGGCCTTTATTACATTTCGGCAAGATTTATTCTCCTTCATATTGTAATTAAAGTAAATGGAATAAAATTTGGTATTATATTTGCCTTTCCAACAACCTTTTGGAGACACCTGCATTGCTCTACAAAAGGAAAGCCATCTGTTCATGCATTCATTGCATTAAATACCCACTCACTCACTCAGTCTACAATTATATGTTGCCTGCCTACTGTGTGCCAGGCCCTGGGATCAACACAGGGCACACATTGGTGAGCAAAACAGATCAGTTCCGGCCCCATGTGCTTAGAATCTAGTGATGAAGTCAGGTGTTAAACTAACATGTGCACCAAAAATGTATGACCAGAAACAAGCTAAGTGCCAGGAAGGAAAGGCACAGAGGCTCTGGTAGCCTCTAAGAAAGGAATCGACCTGGTCCAGAAATTCAGGAAGGGCTTCCTGGGGAAGTAGCCATTGCCCCAGAAGACAAGAAGAAATAAACACAGGGAAAAGGACAGGGAAGGGAGAGTATAGGGGAGGTAGAATGTGCAGCGCCCCCTAGTGCATGGACCAAGTAGAGTGCTGTCGGGAACTGAGAGTCGTGGTGGTTGGGGGGAGTATGGTGTGTGACCAGGCAGCACAGGTGGGTGGGGTTAGACTACCCAGTCTTGTGAGCCCAGGTAGGGATCTAGGTCTCTTCCCAGGGAGCAATATAAAACTGCTCAGAACAGGGATTGACCTGATCGGATTAAATCCACTTACATGCCTGGCATTTGGGGTGCCACAGGGAAAAAAATGTTTCAACCCTCAAAGAATTTCCCGTTAGATTCCCTGGCATTAATAAAGCTCTGCTCAAAATTAGGTCAGATTTTTATCAGAAATATAGGTATCACTCTTGAGCTAACAATGTTTTTTAAAATATATAAAAGTTAAAATAATAGGCCAGGCACTGTGGCTCACACCTGTAATCTCAACACTTTGGTAGGCCAAGGTAGGACGATCGCTTGAGGCCAGGAGTTCAAAACCAGTGTGGGCAACATAGTGAGACCCCCATCTCTACTAAAAATAAAAAATCCACCAGGCATGGTGGTGCATGCCTGTAGTTCTAGCTACTTGGGTGGCTGAGGCAGGAGGAACTCTTGAGCCCAGGAGGTCGAAGCTACAGTTAACTATGATCATATCACTGCACTCCAACCTGGATGACAGAGTGAGATCCGGTCTTTATTTAAAATAATAATTATAATAAAAATATCTACTACCTCCTAAGCATTTGCTGCTTTATGTTTTTACTTATTATTTCATTCAATCCTTGCCTCAAGTTGTGAGCACTGTCACTCCCATTTCATAGATGAGGAAAATGAGGTTCAAGGAGGGACAGTAACTGCCCAAGGTCACACAGCTATGGGCAGATCCAAGGTTCAAACCTAGGACCGTCTGAATGTTGGCTCTGCCATCTCTAGGCTCCATAATCTTGGGAATTTTTGCCCAGAAATTCAAGAACAGCCAACATGACAGGTGTAAAGAAAGTGTTCCTCCTGGAATGTCAAAGTCGTCAATGGGCTACACTTTGCCAAAGCCACTGGCCAACTCTTTCCTTGTCTTACTTGACCTTCAGTGCCAGTGAGCAGATGATCACCCCTCCTTCTTAAAACATATTCCTTGTTGATCAGTGCCTGGTTGTCCTCCTACCCACTGCTATTCCTTCTCAGTCTCCTCTGCCCGCTATCCCTTTTCAACTTGACCTTTAATTGTTAAGCTCTACAAAGCTCTGCCCTTGGCTATTTTTCTATTTACAATCCTCTATTTGATCATATTATCTACCCCAGGACTTTAAACTGGGTCCATAAACTGGTGACAAATCCATACCTCCTTCCCCTAACTCTCCCTGATCATGTCTCCACACGGTTGTCTAACTGACCCACCAAGTTAACTCTGGATACCCACCACCAAACTCTTTCCTCCCCTTAACAACTCCCTCTCATTAAATGGCACCTCCTTGTACTTTGTTGCTGAGGCCAAAAGTCTAGGTCTTATCCTTGACTCATCTTTTTCCCATATGGCTCACCTTCACTCCATTGACAAGCCCTGTTGTTTTGCCTTTTCTTCAAACTATATTCTGAATTCAACCACTTCTTACTACTTCCATAACACCACCTTAGTCCAAGCAACCATTTCATCTCATCCTGGACTATTGCAGTTGCCTCCTAACTGGTCTTTCTGCATCCTCCTTTGCCCTCCTACATTCTATTTTTCAGATAGTAGTTAGAGATGCAGGTGTTCAATTTGTACACTTAAGAGTATGACCTGGGTCCGAATCTTGCCTCAGTCATGGGGCAAGCCCCTTAGCTGCTTGGTTTCCCCATCTCTCAACCAGGGGTAATGAAATCTAATGACAGTATTGTTTGAGCACTAAGTGAGATGGTGTGTATATCATACTTAATGTAGTTCCTGGCTTGTAGTGAGTGCTCAAATGTGTTATTGCTACATGCTGCTCAGATTTCCTCACAGGAAGCCTTGCTACATGAACATCAGTTGAAGGTGATGCTGGTCACAAAATGAAGCAATGCCTAATTCATTGTATGTCAGCTTCCTGATTCCTGTCTGGCCTATGGTGGCCATGGAGCATCACTTCCCACCCCATCTCTGGATGCCTGTTGACAGTCACAGATATACACACACACTGGCCTAAGAGCAGACTTTTGAAATGTGAAGCAAGATTGGATTTGAATCACAGTTTTCTTTGCTCAAAAAGAAACCACTCCCTGAAACCACTATCCTCCAGACCCAGATAGAAGCCCTGACATTCAGAAGCTCCAGCTCTGAGATAGGGTTTTGCTGTCACAACTTGAAAGAGCCAAAGGCTTGGCCAAGAGAAGAGGTGGATGTAGCCAAGGGTAGAGTCATGATGTTTGTGCCCTACTGTGGAATTTCCAAATTATGAAAACAAAAAAATCTCATTTTATGGAGACAGGAGACCGAAACATCATAGGCTGGAGAGTGCTTGCCCTCTGGTGAGGAATCACAAGACTAGCCCATGCATTTGCCTTCTCTCCTTCCCTCACCCCTTCCTGGTAAACAGAGGTGAGGCTGCAAAGTCGGACAGACCTGGGTTCAAGTTCTAGCTCAGCCACTTTCTGGCTGTGTGACCTGGGACAACTATGAACCCTCTTTGAACACTGGCTTATTCACCTATAAACTGAAAAGTAATGATATTACTATTTCATAAGGAGCTGTGATCATTGTAGAAATAAAAAGCATCATATCTAAAAAGGGAGAGGCAAAAAGAGATAGCAGTTAAGACTATGGGCTCCAGAGTTTGAATCCCAGCTCTTCCACTCACTGGCTGTGCGAACTTCAACGAGGTACTTAATCTATCTGATTGTCTAATCTGTCAAATGGGGATAGCAATGGCTCCTCCCTCCATGATACATTTTGGGCACTAAAGATGTTACACATGTCAAGATCCTTGAACAGTGGCTGACACTTAGAAGGTGTCCACTTGCTTTTATTTCTCCCTGCTTCCTAGGGCCCACAAGTGACTTGCTGTTACAAAGAGCTTGGGTGGAAAGGAAGTCCAGAGATCAGGTAGAAGATAACTCCGTTACACACTTCATAATATGAAGGCTCATTGTAATTTTGCTTGATTCCCAGAAAGCTCTGCACCTGTTAGTGAACTAACTCCTGAAAATGAGGCTGCTGGGACCTACATGGAGCAAATCTTTCCACAGAGCTGTAAGGGAAGACATGCAGATGGACACAGGTTCTGTGCCATTTACTCTTAAGGCTCACTTACCATAACCATGCAAAATGAACTGACTTCAAACAGCATCTGGCCTCTTGCCTCCAATAGGTTCTCCACTAAACAGCCAAAACAGACTTGGCAGCATTCAGCACTGCCCATCATATTCCTGCTCCTCATGGACTCCAGAGAGAGTCCAAGCCCCTTACCTGGCCTTCAGATTTTCATACAATCTGCCTCCAGCCCCCTTCCCTGATGCTTTCTCTTCATAAGATGTTCCCTCTGTCTGCTCACCCCAAACACACGCACCACTGCCACTCTGGACTACTTACTGCCCCTCTGAACTACTTACTGCCCCAAATGTAAACCATGGGTTTATATCTTTATACTTTTTTCCATTTGGTTTTCTCAGTCTGGGTTGCCCATTGTATTAGTCCATTCTCTCAATCCTGTAAAGAAATACCTAAGACTGGGTAATTTATAGAGAAAAGAGATTTAATTGGCTCATGGTTCTGTAGGCTGTACAGGAAGCATAGTCACTTCTACTTCTGAGGAGGTCTCAGGAAGCTTCCAACCATGGTGGAAGGCAAAGGGGGAGTGAGGTGTCTCTCATGGTGGGAGTGGGAGCAAGAGAGAGGGAGGAGGTGCTACTCACTCACTATCTCGATGACAGTACCAAGGGAGATGGTGCTAAACCATTCATGAAGGACCATGGCCATGATTCAATCACCTCCCACCAGGCTCCCACTCCAACACAGGGAATGCTCACTCACCTGTGCACTCAATGCCACTTCATAGGTACAGAGGGTGGTCCCACCATCTGGTGAAAGAGATGCACAGTCAAGATATGGCCAGATGCACGGACAGGACGTGTCTAGATGCACAGACATTATGTGGCCAAATGCTCCATGGTACTAGACACAGACAATGGGTTTTAAAAATCCTAGAGGGCTGGGACCACCTGCTATCAGGAGCCAGGGGCTCAGAATCAATGAGACCTGGTTCAGTATCACTCTGTGTTGGTAGGACCCCCAGTCCCTTCCTCCCTGTGTTCTATGATAGTGGTGAAGAGCACAAGTGTCATGTCAGACAGAACTGGGTTTAGAAAAACAAAAAAACAGCTCTGTAACCCTGGAGACATAATTTTATCTGTCTGAGCTTTAATTTCCTTTATCTGTCAAATAGAGTTGATAGTGGGCCTGATGTCATAAGTTGTTAGAATTAAATGAGTCACTCCATATAAAGCACCTAGAATGATGCCAGGCACAGAATTTGTATCCAGTAAGTGGTCACTGCTATAGTGGTTGGAAATACTCTTACCATTTTTATTCTCCAAATTCCACCTCGCATCCAGCATCTCCATTAGCTAGCACTGTGCAGTATGCATTACTCTCTTTAAGCCTCAGAGTCATTGAATGACTGCCCAGAGAGACAAGGCAAGGTGAAAACTACATCCAATCTTATATTCACAGGGACCAGACCAGCAGATGCAGGGTTGGATTGGATTTGGTCATTCGTTTATTCATTCATTCAATTACCCACAATTACGTGTTGAGGGACTCTTGCATGTCAGGCCCTGCTCTGGCTCTCGGACCCACAGTCAATAGCACAGAGATGCTTCCTGCTGTCAAAGAACCCACCTTCCAGAGCAGTGCTCTTCATTAGAAATCCCACCAGCACATATGTGACTATATTTTTCTTGTGGCTGCTTTTTTAATAAGGTGCAAGGAAGCTTAATGATATATTTTATTTAGCCTAGTATATCCAAAATACAATCATTCTGATATGCCATCAATATTAAAAATTAGTAACTGGATACTTTACATTCTTTTCTGTCCTAGGTCTTCGAAACCCAGTATGTATTTTTCGCACACAGCCCATTTCAGTTTAGACTGGCCACAGTTCAGGCACTCAGTAGCCATATGGCCTGCATCTTGGACAGAGCTGCTCTCTTGTGTGTGTGAGACAGCACCACCTAGTTTTTTACATTTTTTATTTTAGTCAGTATATTGAAGAGATATCTTCACTTCTATGCTTACTGCAGCATTATGCATAATAGCCAAGTTTTAGAAGCAACCTAAGTGTCCGTTAACAGATGAATGGATAAAGAAAATGTGGTACATATACACAATAGAGAGCCATAAAAATGAATCAGATCCCACCACTTCCAACAACATGGACGGAACCAGAGGTCATTATGTTAACTGAAACAAGCCAAATACAGAAGACAAACATCACATCACCTCACTGTTCTGTGGGAGCTAAGAATGAAAACAATTGAACTCATGGACATAGAAGTAGAAGAATGGTTACCAGAGGCTGGGAAGGGTAGTTAGTGGGGATAGTTAATGGGTACAAAAATATAGAAAGAATAAATAAGACCTAGTATTTGCTAGCACCACAGAGTGACTACAGTAAAAAATAAAATAAAATAAAATAAAATTTGTTCATTTAAAGATAACTAAAAGAGTATAATTGGATTATTTGCAACACAAAGGATAAATGTTTGAGGTGATGAATAGCCCATTTACTCTGATGTGATTCTTATGCATTGCACACCTGTATCAAAATATCTCATGTACCCTGTGAATATGTACACCTACAACGTACCCACAGAGATTAACACACTTTGTTCTCCCACATTCCACCCCTGCAAAGCTTTCACTGTTTTTCAAATCAAATCTAGGCAACAGGCAAACCTGGCTTCAGCCCCTAGCTCTGCTAATGATTAGCTGTGAAAATGTGAGCAAGAGGCTTGTTTCATTTGATTTCCTGGGGCTGCCATTACAAAGTACCATAAAGGGGTGGGGGTACTTAAAATAACAGAAATTTATTCTCTGACACAAACCAAAAGTCCAAAATCAAGGTGTTGGCAGGGCCATGCTCTCTCTAGAAGCTCACAGAGAGAACCCATTTCACCCCATTCTCTTAGCTTCCAGTGTTGCCAGAAGTCCTTGGCATTCCTTGGCTTGTAGATGCACCCCTGTGGTCTCTGCCTCCATCATCACAGAGCATTTAAATTTGCATTTAAATCTTATCTCTTATTGTGATTTTTGTCTCCCAGAAAAGATGGTTTCGGGCATCAGTAAGCAGATAGAAAAGCATCATCTCAGGGGCAGGGTGGGAGTGAGTGGGAGAGATTTTATAGACACCCTCCTTGTGTGTCAGCAGATGCTAGCTACGGGAATCACAGCAAGTCATTTATCAAATATCTGAGTGCTGGATGCTGGGGACAGAGTGATGAACAGGATGTGGTCCATCCAGGTGCTGGGATACAGCATGAAGAGACTGCAGATTCACCTGTGCATCTGTGTCCTCAGGTGGCATTCTCCTCTCTGTATCTCTTCTCTTCTTAAAGGATGATAGTCATATCAGATTAAGGGCCTGCCCTACTCCAGCATGACCTCATCTTAAATTGCATCTTGATTACATTTGCAAAGACCCTATTTCCAAATGGGGTCACTTTCACAGGTAGCAAGGGTTAGGACTTCAGCCTATCTTTTTGGGATACACAATTCAAGGCACGACACAGGTTATTGTGAGGATTCAACAATCCACTGTGTGCAAATGCTTTGACATTTCAAAGAGGCTCCTTTTCTAGGCTACTTTGGATTTTCTCTGCTGGCATCTTGGCTGCTAGATCTGTGCTTGGCCCTATGGCTGACAACGGCCAGCTCTCGCAGCTCCCATCACTCCCAGACTTGCCAGTTTCAGGGTATGTGACTCAAACTAGAAATGTACAAGAGATGACTCCCCATGGAGCAAGCTTGGCCTTTGGGGGATTCAAAATGGGAAAGAAGCGGAAGAGGTGTTTGTCCTCCTGTAGAGCCCTGCTCAGGGGACAGAGGTCCATAAAGGCTCTTTGTGACTGTCCAGCAAGATGGAGCAACCTACAGGGCTGCTGCAGAGCTGTGGACACAATAATGCATTTCTTCCCATTACCCTCCTCCTTCACCACCGCACACGCACACCCTTTCCCTCGAATCTTCTTCCCGGAGGTTGCACTCCCTCCCGCCCCTGCCCCGACCCCAGTTTGTGCACATGATCCCTCAGATTTGCTTTTCTAGAGTCCCTGGAGTAAGCTATTCATAAAGGGAAGTTCTGTTACCTTTCCAGATTCAGCCAAATGACATAACCTTCACCCCCACTCCGACCTCAGTTCCTTCAGGCTCCCAGAACAGCCTGAACACTTACATCTATAGTAGCACTTATCAGATCACTATTAGTTGCTTCCTTGCCTGCCTCCTCCACCCGTCTGTAGCCCCTGCCATGAACTGCAATCTTTTCATGCTGTATCCCAGCACCTGAATGGATCACATCCTATTCATCACTCTGTCCCTAGTATCCAGCACTCAGATATTTGATAAGTGACTTGCTGTGATTCAAGTAGCTAGCATCTGCTGACACACAAAGAGGGTGTCTACAAAATCTCTCCCACTCACTCCCACCCTGCCCCTGAGATGACAGTTTTCTATCTGCTTACTTATGCCAGAAGCCATCTTTTCCAGGAAACAAAAATCACAATAAGAGATAAGATTTACTTTGGGAGGCTGAGGAGGGTGGATCACAAGGTCAAGAGATGGAAGCCATCCTGCCATCCTGGTCAACATGGTGAAACCCCGTCTCTACTAAAAACACAAAAATTAGCTGGGCATGGTGGCGCGTGCCTGTAATCCCAGCTACTCAGGAGGCTGAGGCAGGAGAATTGCTGAACCCAGGAGGTGAAGGTTGTGGTGAGCCAAGATCGTGCCGTTGCACTCCAGCCTGGGTAACAAGAGCGAAACTCCGTCTCAAAAAAAAAAAAAAAAAAAAAGAAGAGAGAGATAAGATTTAAATGCAAATATTGATAAGAGAGAAAACATAAGTCCTTAAATTCTAACTAAGGTATAAATGACTAATAGAATGGTTCTTTTCTGATAGGGGCCGGGGAGTCATGGGGTGGTGGAGGTGAAGGGACAAAGCTAGGGCAGAGGTGGCTAGCCCAGGGCATTTTATTCTTACATAGAATCAACACCATGCTGCCAGCCAAAGAGAGAGCTACCTTCTGGGGGCAATCTGAGGGGTGAAAAATGCCTCTTCCTCAAGTTAGCTCTACCATTGTTCTGCTGTGGTGCCCCAAACTCCCACTCCTCCATGGATCAAGTGTACAATGCAATGAAAGAAAGCTCACAAAGCCAGAACACCTGGTTCTCTCACTGGCATTTCCATCTGCTACTGTGGGATCTTGTGCAAAGCCTTTATTCACCCTCTCAGTTTCTTTAAACATAACGTTAAGATGATGACAATGATACATTCTCTGGTTTATTTACAGGGTCGTTGGAAAAATCAAATGAAGTCACACATATGAACATGCCTCCCAGTATGTAAAGTGATTTGCACATATAAGGTATGTATGTATGTATGAATGTATGTATGTATTTGAGACATGGTCTCTCTCTGTTGCCCAGGCTGGAATGCAGTGGTGTGGTCATAGCTCACTGCAACCTCCAACTCCTGGGCTCAAGCAATCATCCTGCCAACTCCTGGGCTCAAGCAATCATCCTATCTCAGCCTTCTGAATAGCTGAGACTACAGGTGAGAGCCACCACACTTGGCTAAGTGTTTTGTACTTTTTGTAGAGACAGAGTCTCACTATGTTTCCCAGGCCGGTCTCCAACTTCTGGGCTCAAGAAAACTTCCCACCTCAGCCTCCCAAAGTGCTGGGATTACAGGTGTGAGCCATTGTGCCCAGCCAAGATAGTTATTAGTTTTAGAACTGTGGTGAGGATCTTTATTCATAGAAACCTGGAGCTCTCAGGGAGGGGAAAGTCAAGAGGCAGAAATCTAGCTCTCTGTGTGTCTCTTAACCACTCACCCCCATGGGTGCCATCTGCCTCTAGGTCTCTGGGGACCAGGAGTCCCTTTGCCCCTCAGGCAAAGGGGAGCTGTCACTATTTCCCTGTGTGCCACAGGAGAAATTTCCCAGCCCCCACAACCGCAGGAGAATTTGAGCTCTAGGCCTTTCTCCCAGAGTCAACGGGCTCCCCCAAAATGAATAAAACTCTGCCTGAATTGGAAGCTAAGGAGCACTCAGTTCTTACCTCAGCTTTAACTTGGTGGGGTATTTGCTAGACGTATGCATTCCTCTTTGGGGGAAAGTTTTAATGAAGAAATCTGAAAAGTGAAGAGGACCACAGTGTAAAACCAGAAAAGTAAAAGCCACGGCAGTATCTCCTCCCAGGGGGTGTTTCTATTCTCTCCAGGAAGCACCCCGAAATCTAGACTTTCCCTTTCCAATTCTGCATTCCTCCTTGTGCACTGCCATTTCTGCACTTTCAGTGAGTCAAGGCAGTTACAAAAGCCTGCCCAGCTTCAAGGGGAGGGAACACAGACCCCACCCACTTCAATACAGGTAGATCTCATCATAAAAATGTCCACAGTGTAAGAGCAGCGTGAAGGATGGGCTATATGTTGCTGTGGCTATCTTTGGAAAACACTATCTACCACACTGACTCTTTAATGAGGGGGAAGAAATTTTCATTAAAAGCTATTAACTCAGGCTAAAATATAAAACAGAAAATAGTGAATTATTATAAACATTCATACTGCAAGAAAACAGCATATTTGCCCAAGCATCCCCTTAGAATACATTTTGATAATGATAATAGCAATTTACTAAGAGCTTCCCAGCTATAAAATGTCTCCTCATCATTACCTCCTTTCATTCAGCATCGCTGTGAAACAAGTACATCCACTTCCCAGTTAGGGAGACTGAGGCCCACAGCAGTACCTCACCCTGGCTCACACATTTGTTAGTGTGAGTTTTGGGGATTCAGCCCAAGGCTTCTGACTCTGATTATGGTTTCCTGTCCATATCTGACAAGCAACCAGTTCGAGTGGCATTTAGGATCCATTTCACAGACTCTGAAACTCAATACAAAATGTTCAGGCTAGTTTTGAACAAGCTGGCTGTGACTTTCCCACAGTTTGAGTCTGAACAAATCACTTTCCTCTCTGAGTTGCAGTTTCACCAACTGTAAATGCAGAAGATTGCACTAGAGGAATTGAAACTTTTTCCACTTAAAGAAAAATGTAAGCAATCACACCCTTTCTCCAGGAAAAATCTTATATGAGGATTCCTACTCTATGAAACATCTGTTCAAAAATAGAGCTGCCCTGCCTACTAAATCTAAGCATGCAGCCACCCCGTGACCCTGCAACACCACTCTGGGTATATACCTGACATAAATGTGTCCATTTGTCCCCAGAAAGGCTGTGCAAGAGTGTTCATAGCAGCTATGTTCATAACACCAAAATATGGAAACAACCTGGATGCCAATTAAAAGCAGAAAAGCTAAATAAATTCTGCTATAGTCACACAACAGAATACTACACAGCAATGAAAAAGAGTAGACACCTACATGCAACAACATAGATGAATCTCCTAGACACAATTTTGATCAGAAGAAGTTAGATACAATGAATGTGTTCTCTACGATTCCATTTATTTGAGTTCAAAAATACATAATATGAAAATGGTGGTTCTCTTTGGTTAGAGCACTGACGGGAGAACAAGAGAGAACTGCTGACACTTTAGAAAGATTCTTTATCTTGATCTGGGTAGTGGTTATATGGGTGCATAAGTTTACAGAAACTCATCAGGCTTTATTTTATTTATTTATTTATTATTTTATTTATTTTTTGAGATAGGATCTCACTCTGTCACCCAGACTGGAGTGCAGTGGCACAGTCAGAGCTCACTACAGCCTCAACCTCATGGGTTCAAGTGATCCACCCACCTCAGCCTCCTGAGTAGCTGAGACTACGACAAGAGCCATCATTCCCAGATAATTTTTGTATTTTTTGTAAGAGACGAGGTATCGCCATGTTGCCCAGACTGGTCTTGAACTCCTGAGCTCAAGATATCTGCCCACCTCAGCTTCCCAAAGTGCTGGGATTGCAGCCTTGCACCACCGTGCCCAGCCTCATCACACAAATTGAGATTGATATGCTTTGTTATATATAAGTTGTACCTCAACAACAACAAAAAGGGTAAAAAGAGAAATGGAATTACTTTGGTTGCTGTATACCACAAGATCTTGAACACCCCTCTCCATCCCACTACCTCTATCCATTCATACCCTTGAAGGACTCTAAGCTTCTGTGGGGTACAGTTTAAAAGATGATCAGACTAGACCATGTCTAAGGAACTCCCAGCCCTGACAGTCTGTGATTCACCTTTGGGGTTCAGATTCAACTGCCTTTCCCTAGAAACCATCTGATAGGGTTTAGATCTGTGTCCCCACCAAATCTCATGTGGAATTGTAATCCTCAGTGCTGGAGATGGGGCTGGTGGGAGGTGATTGGATCCCAGTAGCAGTTTCTCATGAGTGATTTAGCACCATCCCCTTGGTGCTGTTCTCAAGAGAGTGAGTGAGTTTTCACAAGATCTGGTTGTTTAAAAGTGTGCAGCACCTCCTCCCCTCACTCTTTCTTGCTCCTGCTCCTGCTCCTGCCCCATGAACCACCTCGCCCCCCACTTTGCCCTCTGCCATGATTGGAAGCTTCCTGAGGCCTGCTTAGAAGCAGAAGCTGCTTTGCTTCCTGTACAGCCTGCAGAACTGTGAGCCAATTAAACCTCTTTTCTTTATAAATAACTGAGTCTCCGGTATGCCTTTACAGCAGTGCAAGAACGGACTAAGACATCATCCTACAGGTGACAGCTGTTTCAAATGTCCAAATCCCCATACTGTGGTTACCTTATCTCACCCTCTTCTTGTCACCTTCTTCCTCACCCTCTGATGCCCAAAGCCCACACACTGACCCCAGGACCACAGCCTCCTACTCAAGCCTCCTTAAGCTTCACCATCTGCTCCCAAAGTCCCACAAGGGCTCCTGCAAGCTTACCTCATAGTGTGAGCACAGGCTCCAGAGTCCACCCACCTAGTTTCAGACCCTGACTCCCCTACTTGTAGCTGGATGAGCTTCTTATCTGTACATTGAGGTTGGCTAATAGTATATATCATTGAATTGTTAGAAAGATTAATTAAGATAGTACCATGGCAAGCACTTCGCACAGTGTCTGATGCATCCTAAGTGCTCAAGAAGTGTTAGCTAGTATTCTCATCATTGCTATCCGTCCCCGTCCTGTTCTGTTATCACACACTCATGGCTCAAAGAGAGACAGCTTTTTAAAATTTAACAAGGCTAGACGTGGTGACTCACACTTGTAATCCCAGGACTTTAGGAGGCCGAGGTGGAAGAATCACTTCTTGAGCCCAGGAATTCGAGACTAGCCTGGACAACATAGTGAAACTCCATCTCTATTTAAAAAAAAAAAATTAGCCAGGCATGGTGGCATGCACCTGTAGTCCCAGCTACTTGGGAGGCTGAGGCAGGAGGATGGCTTGAGCCCAGGAGGTTGAGGCTACAGTGAGCTCTGATTGTGCCACTGCACTCCAGCCTAGGCAACAGAGAGTCCCCGTCTCAAAAAATAACAATAATAACAATAATCTAGTAAACTGTTTACCACAGCTTTGCTGGACATCCTCAGCACAGCTTTTTTTGAGTAGACTTTGTGATGTATGCTCAAAGTTATACAAATAATCAAGGTTGGAGACAAAATTTAAATTTGAGCCTTACTGAGTCCAAAGCCTGTCGTCTGAGCCTCCATGCTGTTTGCTTAAGAAACTGTGTAACGGAGTTGATGGAGAGGGTACTTAATCTAAAGGAGTGAGCATCTGCTGGGGCCACTGGTGTGATAGAAAGGATTTATAATCAGACAGATCTGAGTCCAAATTCTGGGCTGTGTGTTTTACCAGCTGCGTGGATTTCCACTAATTGCTTTAACTGCTCCAAGTCTCAGTTAGCTCGCCTGTAAATTGAGACACCATTGTGGAAGGCATTAAATGAACTTTATAATATAGCCAAAAATTTAAAAAAGCTAACCCTGGGGATTTCCAGCATCAGGTGATGCAGATGAAGAGTGATTTGAGGAAGGGAACATATATTTCATCCATGCTTCACCCAGATCTCCTTCCAGTTCAAAACAGAACCCCTCACCCAAGGACAACCCCTCCTATGACTGGGGATTTTTTAAAAAATCAAATGATGCCAAAGTGCAAATGTTGACTTTGTGGTTCTGGTCTCTCTTCCTCTGTTGTCAGTTTTAAAACAGTTGCTAAAAACTAACATCCCCTCCCACCCTATCTTCCTCTTCTTGTTCACAAGACAGAGCCTATTAGAGAATTCAAGGCAGTTTTGCTTTCAAACGGCCCATTTTTCTGATTCCCTCTTCCTTCTCAGCCTGAACTCAACATGACTTTCCCTCCCTACCTCATTCTGCTCTACAGACACAGCTATGCCCTACGTGAGGGCAATTCAGGTGACACCCTAGACTATGATTTTACAACTCCCAGTTTGCAGCAAGAGGCAGGTAGCTGAAGTAAATTCTTAGAAGGAATCAGAAGGGGAAAAGAATTTGGCCACCAATGTGGGTTTAAAAATGCCAGAAATTCATATACACCCCATCTAAACACAATCCTTCACAACCTCCAAGAGGTAAGTGAAGCAGTCCTTTTCTCTCGCTCACTTCCACATAACTTGCTGAGGCTACAAAGTCTCTTGGCAACACTCGCTTTGTCGTCTTTAATGTGTTGCCTTTAATGACCCACATAATGAGATTGCACCTCTCCAGGCCTGAATAAAAGTAATCCTGTGAAGTGGGCATCTTCAAGGAATTGGGAAGAGTACAGCCTTTCTGGAAGGGCATTTTGGCTAAGAATTAAGTCTTTAAAAGGCTGATATCCAATAACTACAATTGAACCTAGTTTATCAAGAAGTCTTCTGCTAAACACTGTTTCAAACACAAAATTGCCACCAACTGTGTGTTCTCAAATCTTCTTTAATGGTGCTTGACATCATCTTAATGCAACTCCATTTATTTCCAGTTACTAAGGATTATTGAGTGGCATTTTTGTTTCTGTTGGACTCAGTCCCATGCATTTCAAAGCTTGAAACTTGTTTTCAGGTAATGACTCTCTTTTCCTCACCACCCCCAAACACATACACAAACCTAGTCTTGAGTTTCTAAGCCACTTAAGGGGGTAGGGAGTGGGGGAGTGGAGAGTATGGTCTCTTCTCACCACACCATCTCCTCTGCACATGCCCCCTGGTGTTGAGGCAGGATGGAAGGAAGGAAGGACAGAGACATCTCCTCGTTTAGCTGATTATGATGAGGAGCTGATACTCTTTATTTCAGTGGTTACTATTTCCTGGATAATGCAGACTGGGCTTTGACTCCTTCTGTGTGGCTCCTTCACGGGACTCATACATTGAGTTCTTTGCAGAATGTTGTAAGGTCATCCCCTGCATATTCACCTATATGGGTGGCCTGGCTAGGGTTCCAGCTGCTTCCTTTCCTTTTCATCCCCAACCACAGTCTTCCCCATACTTTCCTTCTGCCAGGGGCATCTCATCCAGTGGGCAACCCACTTGGGGCATATTGGCAGAACAGCTCAAGTCCTACTTCCCAAGGTGTTCTCTCAACCCAGGGGAAATGTATGTGTCCTTGCCACACCTGAGAAGCCACAGACCCCTATATCCATGTCCTAAGCAGCATCAGGTGCTCCTGCTGGTCCAAGACTCAAAAAAACATCAAAGGGAAAATAACAGACCTCAAATTAATGGAGTCGGACACTGGAGGAATAGGAATCCCAACTTATCAAATAATTCTCTTTGGGCCTCTCTCTCTTGGCTTTAGAGTAGGAAAATACCCATACCTGCTTTTTCTCTTGCATGGGGAAGTGATGAGAAAAGTCCTATAAAAAGGAATTAGTAAATAAATAAATTCTATGGATGTATTCACAGAGTTGATGGATTATTTTAATGGTATGACATGTTAAATGAAAAGAGCAGTGTAGCAGATTGTGTTTTCCAACATGGCAGAAACATCACCACCTCTCTCACAGGCTCTCATTACTATGTGAGCTTGATAATCCTCCTATCAAATGATGGGGTCACCTCCCCTTAAAGATGTGTAGATCTTAGTGTCTGCCTTAACCACGAATAGTGTAGTACTAACATTATGTGACTTTCAAGGCTGACTCATTAAAATGCCATGCACTTTCACCTTGCTCTCTTGAGATGCTCACTCTTCAGACCCAGCCACCATGAAGTGATGAAGCCCAAGGCACCACGTGGACAGGCCATGAGTAGTTGTTTCAGTGGATGGCCCAGCTGATGACTTATGTCAACTGCCAGGCATGTAAGTGATGACTCTCCTAATAATTCTAGCCCTCACCCATGAAGCCATCCCCAACTTCTGCATCTCCCTATCTGAGGCCCCAGACATCACTGAACAGAAACAAGTGATTCCACCACGATCCTCTCAAATCCCTGATCTACAGAATCTTTGGGCATAATAAATTGTTGTTGCTTAACCTTTAAGTGTGGAATTATTTCTTATGCAGTGATAGTAACTGAAACAAACAAGATACCAAATTGTCCATAGAGCATGATCCATGTATTTTATACATAGATAGGAGGGTGAAAAATATTTAACACTGACTGCAGATGCCGCTGTCTTCTAAGAGGAGAAGCATGGTTCATATTAATGAGAAAATAAATCTCTATCAGACTCTATTTCATTTACAAAGACTGGTGGAGAGACATAAAGAAAATATGAGAATTTCAAAGCCTCTACTTTTTCTTCTTGATTAATGATGACTGAAACTTAGAGTAGATGACCCTTGGTGTGAATGATGTCAATAGTAGGTTTTTAGATATACAAAGGAGGTCTAGGACTGTGTAGGGGCTGTAGAGCTAAACTGCCTTCTAGGATAAGTGATAGAATTTGAGTGTTTTAGGGACAGAGAAGGCAAACGACAAGGTGGAAGGCTAGAATCTTTCAAGAAAAGTGGTCAGTGAGAAAGACGCTCCCTACAGCAAGGTTGTTAAGGGACTTTTCAGGAGCGAGGTATCTAAGATCTAATTTTATCTCTTTTTTTAATTTGTAAATTTTTTTCTTCCTTCTAAGGAAAGCAACACTAATACGATCTATTTTAAACTCTTGGCATTTTTATGATTTTTTAAAATCCCTCCTGAGTCCCCATAACTTGAGTAAAGTCTGCTAAGTGTACATTTCTTGGGAGAAGGTCCCGGTGGGAACAAAACACAGATGCCAAGTTTGACACGAAGCTCGGTGCCTTGTACAGGGAGGGCAGGGTGCCATCCCTTCATGTAAGACCATGGATCCAGAGCTCCTCAGGAATGGACACAGAACGCAAGAGCTGTGGGGACATGGCTTCCTCTACCCAGATTTCAAAGGATGTCTCAGATAGACTGGAAGCCCAAGCCAGAACTGTTCCTCAGGGGCAGAGTCACTGCAGAGAGCTCCCACTAAGGCAATGTCCAGCAGAACTTTGGGGTCAGAGCTGCTGCAGAAAGTCCCTAATAGTCCTAGTGGAGCCATGAGGGTAAGGCCATCCCCAAGACCCCAGAACGGTAGAGCCACCATGATCAGATAACAGCCTGGGAGAGCTGCAGGCATGAGATTTCAACCCATGAAAGCTGCCGAGCTCTCCCTAACCCCCTGTAAAGCCATAGGGGCAGGGGTGCCCAGGGTGTTGGGGGCCCAACCCCCATCCCATTATAGCCAAAGGTAGGACACTGAATCAAAAAATATTATTCTTAAGACTTAGGATTCAGTATTATTCACCTTATTTGGTTTTGAATTTGCTGGGGACTTGTTTCTCCATTCTTCTTTCCCATTTCTTCCGTTTGGAATGGGGATGTCTATATTTTGCCTGTTCAGCTAATGCAGTTTGGAAATATTTTGTTTGATTTCACAGGCTGACAGTTGGAAGGGTTTTAAGTCGGGATAAATTGTGCCTTGAGTCTAACCCATATTTCATTTGAGACCCTAAACTTTGAACTTTTAAATTGGTGCTGAAACAGTTAAGACTTTGGGGCTATTGGAATGGAATAAATGTCGTTTGCATATAAAAAGGACATAAGTTTTGGGGGCCAGGTTAAGAATGCCATGGTCTAAATGTGTAGTCCAAAATTATCGGTTGGAAACTTAATCTCCAATACAACAGTATTTGGAGATGAGGCCTAATGAGAGATGATTAGGCCATGAGGGCTCCACCTTCATGAATATATTAATGCCATTATCACAGGAGTGGGTTTGACATAAAAGGGTAAGTTTGGTCCCCTTTTCTCTCCCTCCCTTCCACCTTGGGATGATGCAGCAAAAAGGCCCTCGCCAGACGTTGCCCCTCAATCTGGGACTTCCTGACCTCCAGAAAAGAGCCAAAACCTTTCTATTCACTACAAATACCCATCTCAGGCATTCTGTAACAGCAATACAAAATGAACTAAGATAGTATTCAAGGCATGCCACTCTTTATTCTCTTTCCAGATCTGAAATCTCTCAACATTTCAATTTTCCCATCTGTACAATGAAAAGCAAATGATCAGCAAAGTCTCTTCCAGCCCTGATGATTTAGAATGTTTCTCTTTGACACGAGTTCCTTCCTTCAGTCAAATTGATCTACTTACTTTCCTCCCTGTCCCCCACTCCCATCTATATATAAGCCCAAAACATTTGCCTTTGCTTACACCAGTTCTCTACCAATAATGCTATCATTTCCTCTCTGCTGTTTGAAATACTACGCAACCTTCCATAACCAATAGAATTTCTACTTCCACTCTTCTTCCTCATTTTTTCCCCCTGAAAAAATTTCCCTTTTATAAACTCTTGGGGCATTGTCTAGTCTAGGGATTGGTAAACTGTAACTGACAGGCCAATTGCAGGCCATTGGTCCAAACTGTTTTTATAAGTAAAGTTTTACTGGAACACACTCATGCCAATTAATTTACATATTATCTATGGCCATTTTTTGCCATAATGGCAGAGTTGAGGGCTTGTAACAGAAAGAGGATTGTGGCAGGCCAGGTCTCCATTAGCAACCAGAGAAGTTAGCCTTCACCAATACCTTATTGTCACTCTGATGAATGTATAAGTTAAACATTGAAGAACTGGAGAAACTGGTGCCTTAGTACAAAAGTTAGAATGTAAAAACAAGTCCATTAAGACCCCACCGGGGCTTTCTCAGACCTTAGAGTTAAATTAAAATAATGGAGTGTTCTTACACACCTTGTACCAGCATCTACTTTAGATTAAGTGATTGTTCCAAGCCTCTGAAACAATTTTCCAGACTGCAGGCCCTACATGTAGGCATATGGTTTTAATTTATATACGTGTCAGAGGTATTTAAGCCAGAACAACTCTATCTTGAATGGGGGCTAGATAAAATAAGTCTAAGACCCGCTGGGTTGCATTCCCAGGATGTCAAGGAATTTAGTCACAGGACAAGATATAGGTCATAAAGACCTTGCTGATAAAACAGACTGCAGTAAAGAAGCCAGCCAAAACCCACCAAAACCAAGATGGTGATGTGGGTGGCCTCTGGTCGTCCTCACTGCCACACTCCCACCAGCACCATGACAGTTTACAGATGGCATGGCAATGTCAGGAAGTTACCCTACGTGGTCTAAAATGGGGAGGCATGAAGAATCCATCCCTTGTTTAGCATGTCATCAAGAAATAACTATAAAAATTGGCAACCAGCCACCCTTGGGGCTGCTCTCCTTGTGGAGTAGCCATTCTTTATTCCTTTACTTTGTAACAAACTTGCTTTCACTTTACTCCATGGATTCACCTCAAATTATTTCTTCTGTGAAATCCAAGAACCCTCTCTTGGGGTCTGGATTGGGACTTCCTCTGGTAACATAAGCACTGGAGAAACACTTGTAACTTTGAGTTGGTGTGGTGAGTTACTGGGACCTCCACCTTGTAACCGGTTGCAGAAATAAACTCCCTTCTTTCCTAGTCTGACTGCATCTCGTTATTGGACTGTGAGAACAGGCAGTGGGGGCTCGTTCTGTCCGGGAACAGTGTGACTCATACACTGTTTAAATATTTACTGTCGGGCCCTTAAAAAAAGTTTAGAATAGCGATCATTAAAAAATCTGGAGACAACAGATGCTGGAGAGGATGTGGAGAAATAGGAACACTTTTACACTGTTGGTGGGAGTGTAAATTAGTTCAACCATTATGGAAGACAGTGTGGCGATTCCTCAAGGACCTAGAAATAGAAATTCCATTTGACTTAGCAATCCCATTACTGCATATATATCCAAAGGATTATAAATCATTCTACTATAAGGACACATGCACACAAATGTTCATTGCAGCACTGTTTGCAACAGCAAAGACCTGGAACCAACCCAAATGCCCATCGATGATAGACTGGACAGGGAAAATGTGGCACATATACACCATGGAATACTATGCAGTCATAAAAAACGATGAGTTTGTGTCCTTTGTAGGGATATGGATGAACCTGGAAACCATCATTCTCAGCAAACTGACACAAGAACAGAAAATCAAACACCGCATGTTCTCACTCATAGGTGGGTGTTGAACAATGAGAACACATGGACAAAGGGAGGGAAGCATCACACACTGGGGTCTGTAGAGGGGAAATAGGGGAGGGACAGCGGGGGGTGGGGAGTTGGGGAGAGATAGCATGGGGAGAAATGACAGATATAGGTGATGGGGAGGAAGGCAGGAGCGAGGTATCTAAGATCTAATTTTATCTCTTTTTTTAATTTGTAAATTTTTTTGTTGTATGTACCTATGCATACCAATGTATCCATGGTATATGTACCTATGCATACCAATGTATGTACCAATGGTACCTATGTACCATTGTTGTATGTACCTATGCAACAATCTTGCGTGTTCTTCACATATACCCCAAAACCTAAAATGCAATTAAAAAAAAAAAAAAAGAAAAGCAAAAACCAAAAATTCAGACTTGCAAAAAAAAAGTTTACTAACCTGTAGCTAATCTATGCTTCTCAAACTTGCATACAACAAGATCCAGGCTGAGATCCAAGCAGGAGATAGCAGAATCCACATGGCCAACGTGTGTATCTTCTTGGAGCACCAATTTTACTAGAAGACTAGGAAGAAAAAATAGTTAACAGACTCTAAATGTAGACATTTAATAGACATTAAAGCAAACACATTTATATTATGGAGTGGAATCCAACATTTTGAATGAAATTAGAGTCAAAATTCCAAATATGACCCAAATTTCAAGCATGGGGAGGCCGCTACACATTGTTGATGTTCCTTTACTGTTACAAATATTTTTGTAAAAAATTTAAGAAAACACCCATGTATGCTATTTAATTTATGGTGCAAGTGTTACAGAATTTTGCTCCTTAGTTCAACTAAAACTGGGTTCTTGTCACACAACCAGGAAAGATGATGTGCACGGACATGTTGAAGGGTGATTAGAGAGAAATTTATTGGACAAAAAGAAAAAAATGAAAAACCTCAGCAAAGCCAGAGGGGATCCTGCCAGCGGGCTGCCAGCTCACAGACTGAACACCAGGCCACCACACATGAAGAGGCCAGGCTCCTCCCTCCTGCAAATGGTGGGAACTTTTCCTGGCTCCACCCCATTCTCCCAGTGCGCAGGCCAGTCAGTCGGAGATTCTCCAGGAGACCCCTTTCTACCTGCCTAGGCACTTGGCCATCCCAGAAGTATGTATATTCTGAGTCTTTGTATTCTCGCCACTTCTGGCATAGTGCTTGACTATAAGAACTCCAGAAGGGCTGGCATTATTTATTAACATAATCCTAAAAGGTCTTTACCTGTCAGAATGGCTTAGAGTTCTGCATGTAGGCAGAGGGATATACCAAATGACTCTGCCTGCAGAGGTCTCATACACTGTGGTTTATTAGTGCCTGTACTGTCACTATGGCAACAAAAAGTCTCATAAGATCTAGTTAAATTAATATTCACAGTAATGTCATCACTAATATAAAATTCAAATTAGTTCTTCCTGAGCTAAAGGCAGAACCAATCTCTATATGAATGAACTAGTGATAACCTCATTGTTTTGTTTTTTATTTGCCTTTTTTTCTTTTCCTTTAATTTAATATAACCGATTTATGTATTTTGTAGGGGAATGGACATATTAGAAAGTTTACTATGTCCCTGACTACTGACCCAACCCCTATTACCATCCCACCCCGTATCCCTCACCCCAAAGCATCTCTCGACTTCTGAGATCTGAACAGTTTACAGTTTACTATTGCATAAAACTGTGAACACCGGGTTTTGTTGTCTGTTGTTGTTTACCTTTGCTTTGTTTTTGAATGCAAATGTACCTAGGAAAGAATAACATGTAAAGTTACCAATCTCTTCTTAAGACTCGGCAGATGGTTTTGAATTGGTTAAGGGTGGGGTGGAGAAAGGCAGACCTAGCCTCTGAATCCGAGTCAGATCTGAGGCCAAACCCCAATTCTGCCATTGACTTGCTGAGCTACTCTCAGTAATTACTTGCCACTGATGCACCTTCATTTTTCTTTCCTGTAATATGAAAGCTGGAAACTGGGTGTTCTCCAAGAGCTTTTCCAGCTGTAAAATTCTACAGTTCAAGGCAGCATAATTAATGGAAGAATCAAGGACACAACCACATGGATAGAAACCCAAAAAGATAAGCCTGATCAGAAAAGATTAGTTACAGAATAACTTGTACTGCATAAAACCACTTTAACTTTTTAATTTAATTTTTGGAATAGGTAGCATAGTCCATCCACATGGACTATCTCAAAAAAAAATTAAGAAATACATTTAAAAGTCTTCTTCCATACCTTATCCCACCCCTCTTTCCACATCCCATGTGCAAAACTCCTATTAGGTTTTGCAGGTAAACTTTCGGTTTCTTTATGCACATGCAAACAAAAATTAATACATAGGCTTATTTTCCTCTTTGTTAGCACAAAAGATAGAATGCTATATATATTCTTCTGCACCTTGCTTTTTTTTCCACTTACTATGTATTTGAAAACTTTCCATATTAGTACAGAGAGTGCCTTCATTCTCTTTTATAACTGCATAGGATTCCATTACAAGGATGCACCATACTTATTCAATCACTCCCTGTTAATGAAAATGTAGACCATTTCTGGTCTTTTTAGTACAAGCAATACTACAACGAATAACCTTGAACACATGTGCTTTTGAGCCTGTATAAACATATACCTATCTAAAGATAAATTCTAAGAAATGGGATTTCTTTTATAATTTTGTATATTTGCTTTATTATTACTATTATTTACTTAGAGGCAGGTTTTCACTCTGTTGCCCAGGATAGAGTAGAGTGCAGTGGATCAATCATATGTCATTGCAGACTCAAACACCTCGATTCAATCAATCCTCCTACCTCAGCCTCCCAAAGTGCCAGGACTATAAGCATCAGCCACCACACCTAGACTTGTGCATTTGCATTTTTGATATGCATTGTCAAATTGCCCTCTACAGAGATTATACCAGTTTACTCACCCACAATCAAAGTGTCTCTTTTCCCTCAGCCTCTTCTATACACTGTTATCAAATCTTGGGTATGGACCTATTTGACAGATTTTTGAAATGCTATCTCAATGTGAAGAGTTTTTTTAAGTGATTTTTAAATATACAGACAGGGTCTCACTATGTTGCCCAGGCTGGCCTCTAACTCCTGGGTTCAAGCCGTCCTCCTGCCTCAGTCTCCTAAGTATCCAGGGCTTTGGGAATTCACCACTGCACCCAGCTTCAATGTGGTTTGAATTTTTATTACTCTTTTTTTATGAATGAGGTAGTGAATCTTTTCTTATGGTTAACAGCCATTTGTATTTTTTTCTCTATAAATTAATACTTTAAGCTCTTTCCCATATATGTAAATTTTTAAAACATCCATACTTTTTGTTTATAGCCATGAACATGCATGATGAACGGTGGGAGGAAAACTCTAACCTCAGCTGAGAGGCTGCTGCTGGCAAGGACAGCAGGCAGGTGGGACAGAGCAGAGAGCAGAGAGCAGAGACACAAAGGGATTATCCATGAGAGGGTAACATTTTATTTCATTTTTTTTTTTAAAAAAAGCACATGAAGCAAGAAAAAAATTGAAAAAAAAAAAGGAAGGGAGGGAGGGAGGAAAAGAGAAGACAGGCTTTAAAATCAGTAAATCGGGAGAGAGATCCAAGATGGCTGATCACTAGCAGCTCAGGCTCGTAGTTCCCAGTGAAAGCGCAGAGAACGAGAGGACGCCACACTTTCAGACGAATATTTGTTGCTCACGGACCAGGAGATTCCCAGCAGAGGAGCCCCACGTGTCGCCAGGGCGACTCTTGTGGCCGGCGCAGCGGTTTTGCTGGTGTCTTAGCGTGCCAGTTTTTGGTGCAGAGTCCAGAGATTCCCGGGTAGAAAAGCACCATCAATCTTAACACCGCTATTTTGGCCGGCGCAGTGGATTGCTCAGATTTCGGCGCTGGGAATCAACAAGTTGGACGTCTGCTCAGAGACCTAGTTAGAAAGTCGGTAATTACAAAGACAACAAACGGATAAACATATAATGAAGGGAAGAAATCAGCGTAAAAAGGCAGAGAATACTCAAAATCAGAATGCCTCTCCCTCTACAGGGGATCGAAATTCCTCATCAGTAACGGAACAAGGCTTAATAGATTACGAGTGTGTTCCAATAACAGAAGCAGGTTTCAAAACGTGGGTGATAAGAAACTTCTGTGAATTAAAAGAACTTGCTCTAACCCAATGCAAAGAAACTAAGAACCTTGAAAAAAGGTTTGACGAAATGCTAATGAGAATGGACAATTTAGAGAGGAATATAAGTGAATTGATGGAGCTGAAAAACACAACACGAGAACTTCGCGAAGCATGCACAAGTTTAAACAGTCGAATTGATCAAGTAGAAGAAAGGATATCAGAAGTCGAGAACCAGCTCAGTTAAATGAAACGAGAAGACAAGATTGGAGAAAAAAGGATGAAAAGGAATGAGCAAAGTCTCCAGGAAATATGGGACTATGTGAAAAGACCTAATTTACGTTTGATAGGTGTACCTGAATGTGATGAAGAGAATGAATCCAAGTTGGAAAATACTCTTCGGGATATCATTCAGGAAAACTTTCCCAACCTGGCAAGGCAGGGTAATATTCAACTCCAGGTAATACAGAGAACACCACAAAGAAATTCTTCAAGAAGACCAACCCCAATGCACATAATTGCCAGATTTATTAGGGTTGAAATGAAGGAGAAAATACTAAGGGCAGCCAGAGAGAAAGGTCAGGTTACCCATAAAGGGAAACCTATCAGACTTACAGGAGATCTCTCAGCAGAAACCCTACAAGCCAGAAAAGAGTGGGGACCAATATTTAACATCCTTAAAGAAAAGAACTTTCAACCCAGAATTTCCTATCCAGCCAAACTAAGCTTTATGAGCAAAGGAAAAATTAAATCTTTTGCGAACAAACAAGTACTTAGAGAGTTCACCACCACCAGGCCTGCTTTACAAGAGCTTCTGAAAGAAGCACTATACATATAAAGGAACAACCAATATCAGTCTTTCCAAAAATATATCAAAAAGAAAAGAACGTTAACACAACGAAAAATTTACACTAACTAATGGGCAAAACAGCCAGCTAGCATCAAATGCCAGTATTAAAGTTATATATATTCTAATCGGATAAAAAGCCAAAACCCATCGGTATGCTGCATCCAGACCCATCTCACATGCAATGATACACAAAGACTCAAAAAGAAGGAGGAAGATTTATCAACCAATCAGAGAGTAAAATTAAACAAATAAATAAAAAGCAGGAGATGCAATTCTCGCCTCTGATAAAGTAGACTTTAAAGCAACAAACAGCAAAAGAGGCAAAGAAGGACATTACATAGTGGCAAAGGGATCAATGTAACAAGAAGAGCTAACGATTTTATAGATCAAAGAGACAGAAAATAAACAAGGACATCCAGGACTTGAACTCAGACCCGGAACAAGTAAACTTAATAAACATTTATAGAACTCGCCACTACAAATACATAAAACATACATTACCACCTCACACCTATTCCATAAGTGACTACATAATTGGAAGTAAATCACTCCTTAGTAATCGCATAGCATTTCATAGGTTTAAATGAAATATTGGTTGGCTGTTCGTTTGTTATTTTCTTCCCTTATTCCTTCCTGTTTACATCAAGTATAATTATCGGTATAAAAGAGGTTTTTAATACCCATTACTAAACTGCATTCTAGCCTGGGCAAGAAAGCAATACTCCCATTCTCTCTCTCTCTTTCTCTTCCTTTTTCTTCCTCTTCTTTATTCTTTTTCTTTCTTTCTTTCTTTCTTTCTTTCTTTCAAAATAAAAAAAAATCAGTAAATCTGGGCCTGAATCTCAGCCAAAATACATGCTCTGTGGCCTTTCAAAGCTCTCATAACCTCTCATTCTCAATTTCCACATTTCTGGATGTAGAGAATATAATAATGACTAAAGATAATCCATGTAAAACCATGATTAGCACATCATTGTTGCTCAACAGTTATATTACATTGTTAATATTAATTTGATTATTATTCAAATATATATGATACCTCAAGCCAAGAGAATGGTCTGGTGGCTTTTCCTGGCTCAACCACCTGTTTCCTGTTAGGCTTCCCCAGAGGGTAGCCTCTTCTTGGTGACAGCACGCCAGAGGTTTCATCCTCTCTTGACTATTTTCCAAATGTCCTCCCCAGAGCTGCCCCTGTTGGTTTAACTGGTGTGACTGAGAGAAGCAAGGATGTGCTTGGGGTAGGGCTGGGACGAGGAGTTTCCTCTGTGTCGCAACCACTGTTTCCAAAAGCTGTGACCTCTGTTAGCTGTGAGATTTTGGCTTCCAGCTGTGGCTACATCTGGAGAACCACATCCATGTTTACCTGCAACCTGAAACACCCTGGCCTCAGAGGAAGCCGAAACCTCTTTTTCCTAGTTTGCATCACCTTGACAGGCAGCAGACTTCCCCACCACCCTGCACCCTCCAGGTCTCTTGATGCCTTGTTTTTCCAAAGCCTCAGAGAAGCAGAAAAGTTATTTCTTTGCTGTAAACTCCTTTTATCAGAACAGAAATTATTAGAGCAGTGAACTTCGTACACATCTTCTTCCATCTTCGGATTATTTTCTGAGTTTAAACAGTTTCTATTCTTTTTCATGATTTTGATCCTAAAACATCAGAACACTAGAAAGGAGAGAAGAGAAAAAGGAAGAAAAAGAAACAAAGAGAATGGCCTAGGCAGAAAGAAGGAAAGCAAAATAGGGTTGAAACAGATGGTATCCTGGCAGGGTCACTTCTTAGGCCCTGGAGAGAAGCTCCAGAAGTGATCTAAAGGCTTATGTCGGACACCACCAGGTCCTTGCTCAGTGGCTGAACCTTTGATCTCAGAGACCAAATAGCTCCTGTGCAGCTAATGCCCAGCTATAAGTGAGAGAATTCTGGCTGAGCTTAAAGGAACACCCCCTCTGACAACAACTGGAAGCTTCACCAAACCAGCCAAGACAATGTCCTTCAATTATAATTGCAGCGATGAACCAATAACCTATCAACCAAATCATGAAAATTATGGAGAAAGGAAGTACTGTTATTCACAACAGGTGAAGATCACTTTATCCTTGGCAGAACTGATCTGAAGGGAAATTATAAGACACATGAAATTTAACTTTCCTGGCATTTGTATTTCTTCTTTTAATAACCTGGATTTCATGAAACCAGGAACCTCTTTCTGTAGCATCCCTCGCAGGCCTGCCAGCGCATTTACTGCCGGTGCCTCACCTCTTTCCTTCATCCGACCCCTTTCATTGGCCTAGTTTTCTGGAGCTCTTTGCTGGGAGACAGACAACTGCCTGTTCTGAGAAACCATTCCATTCTAAAACGAAAATGAAAATGGATGCTGCAGTAGGTAGAATAATAACCTCTCCAGATATATGCATGACCTAATCCCCTGTATATTTGAATATGTTACAACATAGCAAAGGGGACTGTGCAAATAAGATTAAAGTTAAGTACCTTGAGATTATCCCAGAGGACCCAGGACAGCCTAATCCAATTACAGGAGTGTTTAAAAATGGGGACACTTTCCTTAAAAAATGAATCAGAGGTGAGAGGAAAGAAGAGTTTCTGACTTTGAAGATGGAAGAATTAGCCATGAGTCAAGGAATTTGGGTGGCCTGGAGAAGCCAGGAATGGCCTTCAGTGATAGCCAGCAAGGAAACAACATCTCGGTCCTACAACCAGAGGAAATGAATTTTGCCAACAGCCTGAACGTGCAAGGAAAGAGATCCTCCCCTAAGCTCAGTAAGGCACACCCCAGCTGACACCTCTATTTTAGCCCAGTGAGACAACGCCAGACCCACAGAACTGCAAGAGAATAATGTTGTGTTGTTTGAACTACAATATTTGTGAAAACATGGATTTTTTTTTCCTAGCAACAGAGAACTAATACAGTGCTAACATGAGACTCAGTCAGTAGGGATTTCAGTTAGTTTGTTTTCTAAAGCAACCATTACGGCACAATATAAGGGGAAATATGTGTGCATTTTGGAGCAAGCAAGTTATTTTGCCACAATTTGTGGTCAGGTGTGTACACATTCACCTGTTCCATAAATATTTCCGGAATGCCTACTATGTACCAGGCACATAGCTCCCTGCACATACACTTCCTTTTTTAGATCATGTCTACATAAGTGGATTCAGTCAGCTAATAAGTCAACAAATGTTCACTGAGCATCTACTATGTACTACGTACAAGGACAATCCAATTGGGATTCATTGAAACGTTCTTTAAGCTGTGTAGGATGCCTGGGGAACCTGAGATTCCAAATTCTGCAAAGGAAGATTGGAACCAGACAGCATTGAAATCTGTTTTCACAACAGCTATGAGATACTGTTGTCTTCCTTTCATAAATGAGAAAACTGATCCTTAGAGGAACTAATTGACCAAGTCACACCACTAGTAAGTGATGGAGCTGGAATTTTTAAATTAAAAACAAATAACAGGGCTTGGCACAGTGGTTCACGCCTGTAATCCCAGCATTTTGGAAGGCTTGAGTCCAGGAGTTCAAGACCAGTCTAGGCAACTTGGTGAAACCCCAACTCTACAAAAAATACAGAAATTGTTGGGCATAACATAAACGCACAACACAAAATGTACCATCTTAGCCATTAACCACTTTAAGCATACATAGAAGTAATGTTAAGTACATTCACATCATTATGCAACCAGTCTCTGGAACTCTTTGTATCTGGCAAAACTGAAAGTCTGTACTCATTAAACAACAACTACTCATTCCTCTCTCCCCACAGCCCCTTCTAACCACCATTCTACTTTCAGTTTCTATGAATTTGACTTTTCTAGGTACTTCGTATAAGTGAAATTATACAGTATTTGTCTTTTAGTGACTGTCATATCACTTAACACGTGTACATGAATATTTGGGACTATCCCCATGTAAAGATGAAAGGGAGGGTTCCCCTTGGCCCTCTGAGGATTTACTGAAATATCAACTAGCAAAAGGCAGGTTAATTGGAGAAAAAGGCATACAAATTTATTTAATGTGCATACATAGGGGACTTCAGACTGAAGAACAAGGATACAAGGGAAATTGTTCATTTTTATGCTTGGGTTCAACAAAGTATGAGCAGCCATGTAGAAATAGAATTAGACAAAAAAAAAAAAAAAAGGGTCTAATCTAACTCTAATGCGAAGAGACTGAGCAGGGAAACCCAGCAAGACCTGTCTGTCTAGGTTCTTCTGGGTATGGGGCAGGACCCCTCTCTGGAATGGGGGTCAAACAAGGTAGGTCAGATAATTTCTTTATGGCCAGTTTTTACAAAGAAAGGCAGAGGGGAATATTAGAGTAATAATTCTAGGTTTTGTGTCTGTCTTTGGGGAAAAGGGGTTCTGGTTCCTATGACCTACCTTGGGAAAAAGGGATTCTAATTTCTCTGGCTAGCCTTGGGGGAAAATGGAATTGGGAGACAGGAGGGCAGACATCAGAGAAAAACTTTTGCTTCTGAGGCCTTTATTTTGGGGTATTGTTTTCTGAGCCCCAACACCCACCAGCGGTCATGCCTGGGGAACTAGATCAGAGAGAGTAGAGAAGAGAGATATTTTCCATTTTTCACTTCATACACCCTGTATTGTCAGAATGCTTCACTATTAGCTTCAATTGCTTTTGTAATGAAAATAATCCTATTATATTTGCTGAAGTGTTTAGAGGAGGAATATACTGATGTTTGCAATTACCTTTGAAATACAGGTATTTCAAATACATATAAGCAATTGGATGGGTTGATAGATGGATAGAGGATTAGATAGATGAACATGTGATAAAGCAAGCACAGAAAAGTATTCATTGTAGAATTGAGATGACAAGACAAATAGATGGGTGTTCATGGTGCAAGTCTTTCAACTTTCTGATTGTTCAAAAATGTTCATAATAAAATTTGGGGGTGGAAATCTTACTGTTTATTCAGTGCACAATTCTCGAATGCCTACTATGCGTCAGACATGCACCCTAAGTTTCTTGAATTCATGTCCATGCTGCTGCAATGGCATTTAAATGGCATCACAGGGCATTGTTGTGACCCCCTGCTGCCAGTTACGCCACAAGCCCCTTGCATCCTAGAAAACCAGGATTCAGCAGCAGAGCCGCCTACATTTGGATGTGGTGTCCCTGTATTGGACAGTCCAGTGCCTCAAGGAAAGAATGGGTCAGAGTTTCAAAGAATCTGTATTTGTCCAAGTTCCAGGAGAAAACAAGGAATATCCTCAAAACAGTCAACTGGAGAGTTTGCTGAAGGCACTAAATTCAGAGATGTGGTAGAACTAGGAAGTGGCTGGGGATGGAAACGCACCCTGGGAAGCCATTACTACCCCTGGGTCTACAGGGCTGGGAAAGGATAAGGTTTCTAGAGCTCAGCCAATGGAAGCCATGGGCACAGGAAACAGACACTGCCCAGGATGCAAGAAAGGGGGCACAGAGCACTTGATGACCCTGCTTCTCTCTTTTCCCTCACTCCCTTCTTCTGTTAGTGCCTTCCATCACCAAACCTCACAGGAATCAGAGAGCAGGAGTGGCCAAGTGACAGTGCCATTGAAGGTCAGCATTCCAGAGAGCAAGCTGGACAGAGCATGAATCTGGGGACAGAGGAGGATCACGGACAGGTAGTCAGAAAAAAAAAAAAAAAATTTAAGGACAATAATCTTACAACTGGCCGAGACTTGTATCAAACTAATCTTATAATTCATCAACCAATACAAGTTATTTAAAGAAATGGCCGGGCGTGGTGGCTCACACCTGTAATCCTAGGACTTTGGGAGGTCAAGGTGGGCAGATCACTTAAGGTCAGGAATATGAGACCAGCCTGGCCAACATGGCAAAACCCCATCACTACTAAAAAGAAAAAATTAACCTGGCATTGTGGCACATGCCTGTAATTGCAGCTACTCAGGAGGCTGAGGCAGGAAAATCATTTGAACCTGGGAGGCAGAGGTTGCAGTAAGCTGAGATCACACCACTGTACTCCAGCCTGGGCAACAGAGCAAGACTCCATGTCAAAATAAAAAAAAAAAAAAGAAGAAGAAAAGAGGCTATTATTAATCATTACACCAAGTCTACAGGCAAAGCCAGAACTGCATAGCGACTCAACTTTCATCATCTATTTCAATCTCCCCAGTTTGCAAATGGGGTAACTGAAGAGGCTCACACAGGTCAAAGGCAGAGGTGGAAAAAGTCACAACTGCTGACACCCAGCCTGGGGCTCTCGATTCCTCACCAGTTGGTCACAATGATCAAGCTCAGCAAAACATTGCAATGCGCTCACATGACTCTGGGGAAAGGACAGCTCATCTGCCTGTCCCAAGAAGCATGTGGTTTGAAGCTCCATTTTTTTCTCATTTTTTCTTCCCCCTTTTTGTGGTCAAATACTGGGCTGGCTAGAGGGGAAGCACTCAGGTGTCAGTGGGGTTTCACTGCTATTTCATTACATAAGTGAAAGCCTGCAACCGGGAATGAAATGCAAAACAGGGCCATCTGACAAGCTCCTTGGCTCTTCCCGGAGGGGCTGCAGGGCTGCCTCAGTCACCCCCATGGTGCCTTCCTGCCTCTGGGGACAGGCTGTTGAGACTTCTGGGAAATACCCGTTCAGTGAATTCCTCATCTAACAACTATTACTTGAGCATTTTTTAAGTCCCGGGCACTGTGCTATATAAGGATGATGAGAAAGACGTGGTCACCGCCCTCATTAAGATCCCATTATGGAAGATAATAGGACATTATGGGTGTTGGTTAATATATATATATATATACACACACACACACACACACATATATATATATATATACACAAATAAATTAATTATAGACCACAGTTAGCACTAGAAAGGAACTAGAGTGCTCTGACAAACAGTCATAATGACCAACTATTAATGTCGTCCTTTCTCCACAACTGCTCTGTGAGAAACATACAATTATTACTTCCATCTTACAGAAGTGGGAACTGAGGCAGAGAAGTCACGTGATTGCTTAAGGTCAACTCGCTGGTACGTGTTGGAGCTGAACTTGAACCCGTGAGTGGTGTTTCAGAGCCTGGGTCTTAAGTATATGTTCCCCAACCACTGTCTATGTTGGGGAGCATATACTTAGGCAGGTATGGAAGGCCTTTCCAAGGAGGGGGCAGAAGAATCTTTGAGGCAGAAAAAGGAGGTGGGTCAATGTACAAAGTGGAAAAAGAGCCTGGGGTGCTCGGTAATCTGTCAGAAGGCCTGGGAGATTGGGGCAGGGGTTGGATTTTATGCTAGGTGCACTTTACAAAGTGTCTTTGCAGCCATACATTTTCCTATGTTACCATCAGAGAACCTGGTCATGCCAAGTGGCCATGTATTATCCATGTTTTACAAAACAGCATACATTGTTTTTGGGAACTTAGGACAAAGGTGAGTGAGACTGGCCCCTGTGACTTTGGACTCATGTCCAGTGCTCTCTCTATGTGACCTCTGCTAAGGAACAAGCCGCCTCTATGGCTCTTTAAGTACCACGCACCACGGTAATGCCAGCTCGTCTTGTTCCCTTCTCTGCCTTCTCCTCCCACCCCAGAATTCACCTCTCCAGCTGCCTCAACAACCTCATTTCTAGGGGAATCTGATAAACAAATCTGTGCTCATTTGCTAATAGGTAATAAATCCCTGTTGGAAACCTAGAGAAAACTTGTCTTTAGATTCCTGTGAGAACTCACAACAGCCTTTCCATTTTCCCAGTCATAAGATCAGCCTTAAGCTATTAGACATTTCCTTCTCTGACAAAGAGGAAGTCATTCATAGATTAATGGCCTATTCCCAGAGGAATCTAGCCAGAGTTTGAGCCCAGGGCCTTCTGGTTAACAGGTGGCAGTTTGCAGATGCCAATAAACTAACCATTGTTCAAAGCAGCTAATTCTTTGTCTGTGAGTATAATCTCATCAGCCTTGGAAGCCAGCCCAGGAGATCAGCACAGCAGGCTCCACACCCCTAGGGCTCTCAGCCCCTCAGCATGGCCCCAAACACTGCCTTCCTCTCCACCTCAACTTGTACCATGTCCTACCTTAACCCTGGGGCCTAGATGCCCCAGACCCTTCACAGGTCCCAGAGTACACCATGTGACAGCCTTCCCCACCTCCTTCCCAGGTTGTCTCCTTTGCACCTGTGAAACACAACCCAGAGACACCTCCCCCAAAAGCCTTCCCTGACCATCCTGCCTCTTCTCGGTGCTTCCATAATCATAATTCTCTGAGTGCCCAGGATACACTGCACACTCTGTTATGTACTCCCCAGGGATTATCTCAATCTGATAGCAATTCAGAGACACAGAATCTCTCATCCTACTGTTTTATCATTGAAGAAACCTAATCACAAGGCTATACCATGGCTGGGCAGGGAGTGCTGGAGAGGGAATACAAACCCAGGATCATCACCATCTGCCATGCTTACCATCACGACTCACATTTATTGGGCACTTACAGCATACCTCCCATAGCCCTAAGCCCTTGACATACATTTTCTCATTGAATCTTCACAGTAATCCTACACAGTTTAGTCACTACAAGGTATGTATTATTATTATATCTATTTTGAAGATGAGAGAGGTTTAATTATTTAGCTAAATCACATATTCAGCAGAGAATATGTGATTTATTCTCCACAACACACTGAAATTGCCCAGATTAGCTGACACTGCTAGTAATTTACCCAACATCCCTTCTTCTCCTCTTTCATAATAACGAAGACTATATTGTTAGAGATGACAACGTGCCCAGCTTAAAAAAGAAAAAGTAAAGGCTAACCAAATTATCTGCTATCCGCCTTTGCAGATAGGGTAGGCAATGAAACGTTAAGTCAACATTATGGGATGGGGACCCTAGAAAAGTGATTTAAAGAGGGTGTACCCTGACCAGTACTGTGGCTCAAACCTGTAATCCCAACACTTTGAGAGGCCAAGGCAGGCAGATCACCTGAGGTCAGGGGTTCGAGACCAGCCTGCCCAATATGGAGAAACCCTGTCTCTACTATAAATACAAAAAATTATCTGGGCATGGTGACAGGCGCCTGTAACCCCAGCTACTCGGGAGGCTGAGGCAGGAGAACTGCTTGGACTTGGGAGGTGGAGGCTGCAGTGAGCTGAGACTGTATCACTGCACTCCAGCCTGGGCAAGAGAGTGAGATTCTGTCTCTAAATAAATAAATAAAGAGGGTGTACTCTGCTAACATCATTTTGCATTTACCCCTTTCTCCCTCCTCCTGCTTGAGACATGCAGTGTGGATTTCCAACAAGTGTCTTATGACCATGAAGCAATACTACTAAACACTGCCAAGCAGAAAAATTGAAGGAACTTGGGTTCCTGGTGACATCACAGAGCTCCCAAACCAGCCCTGGGCCACCCCCACTCCAAATTTCAAGAAAGTTGAAAGAAAAAGAGACTCTTGTTTAAATCTCTGTTGTTTTGATTCTCTATTACTTGAAGCCAAATGCAATTCCTCACTCATTTACTTTGCTATGTGTCTGATGACCTGTCCCATCAGCTGTGAGGTCCTCAATACTGAATATGCTGTTTTCTTGGTCTCGGTACCAGTCCCCTAGCACAGCACCTGCTCAAATCAACCCCTTTTTGCCATTCTATTCCCTCTACTCCTGCCTGGACAAAAGAGGTCATGTTAGGAAAACAGACATCTCCCCTTACAGGGGGTGAGAGGTAACAACGCCAAATTAAGGGAAGAATGAAGAAAAGCGTGAAGGGAAAGAAGGTGAATTCCATCTGTGAACCAGGGGACTGGGAAGAACCCATGCTGGTTGAGTGCCAGAGCTCCACTTGGTCTTCTGTCTCAAGTCACAGTGATGTCATTTCCATGCCTAGGAAACCCAGGGTCAGGAGCCAAATCAAATCTGGAGAGTGCAGTCAGCAGAGTACCCGAGCCAGAGCTCACTGTCAGCTTATGCAAAACAGTCAGCATCCCAAGTGTTGCAGCAATTTGAGGCACTCTGGGGATGGCCTGCTGCCCAGTCTCCACCAAACCTGAAGTCCTTCCACAGGCAGCATTTCACAGGTGAAATGCTATGGCACACTGTGGCCCCGGGACGAGTGCACTGGTTACTAGGGAAGTCAGCTTCTCAGAGGCTCAGTTTTCTCATCTGCACAGTGGAAATAATACTTCCTTCCCCTGCTTCTTTTTTATTATTATTTTTATTTATTTACTTTTTTTTTTTTGAGGTGGAGTCTCACTCTGTCACCCAGGCTGGAGTGCAGTGGCATGATCTCGGCTCACTACAACCTCAGTCTCCCGGGTTCAAGTGATTCTCCTGCCTCACCCTCCCGAGTAGCTGGGATTACAGATGCACACCACCATGCCTGGCTATTTTTTTTTTTTTTTTAGTAGAGACGTGGTTTCACCATATTGGGCAGGCTGGTCTCGAACTCCTGACCTCAAGTGATCCACCCGCCACGGCCTCCCAAAGTGCTGGGATTACAGGCGTGAGCCACCACACCTGGCCCTTCCCCTGCTTTCACACAGGAGCTAGGAAGAGGGTCAAGTATAACAATGAACAGGAAAGTCCTTTTATAAACACTGAAACTTTACACAAACCCAAGGTAATGAGTGTATATTTGTTTTTCTGAAGTGGCCTCTGCATCCACAATTATAGAAAGTTCCTTCCAGATCCCAAATACTACATTCATTATAATCTTTTTCTACACTCAAGTGTAAGCTGCTGATAACAGTTTTTTTCTGAAATGGAAAAGGTGGGCATAGGGTAGAATTCCATAGCAGTGAAAAGAAAAAGCCAAGAGAATGGAAGACAGATGCATGAGGAAGCCATGCTGTTCCCATAATGTGTAGCCCTGGGATGGTGGAAAGTGGGAACTGAGATGGATTGATTGGTTTGCTTGTTTCTGGCTCCTCTGGAGATGGAATAATCAAGCTATAGGTGATCTTCCTTAGCTTAGATACTTATAAGACATTAACTTAATTTCTTATTTTTCTCTTTTTTTTTTTTTTTTTTTTGAGACAGAGTCTTGCTCTGTCACCCAGACTGGAGTGCACTGGCATGATCTCGGCTCACTGCAACCTCCGCCTCCCGGGTTCAAGTGATTCTCCTGCCTCAGACTCCTGAGTAGCTGAGATTACAGGCACCCACCACGACACCCAGTTAATTTTTTTTTTTTTTTTGTATTTTTTTTTGTATTTTTAGGCTGGCCTCTAACTCCTGACTTGGTGATCCACCCGCCTCGGCCTCCCAAAGTGTTGGGATTACAGGCTTGAGCCACGGTGCCCCGCCGATATTAACTTAATTTCTTTAGGGGAGTGGGGCTGGGAGTTTGATCAGATGGGAAGGAAAAGGACTTTTATACTTTATAGCTTTCCAAATATTTTTGTTTTTACCACAAATGCATTTTTTAACTTATAAAAAGTATTTATAGGCAGGGTGCAGTGGCTCATGCCTGTAATCCCAGCACTTTGGGAGGCTGAGGTGGTAGGATCTTTTGATCCCAAGAGTTCCAGACCAGCCTAGGTAACATAGCAAAACCCTATCTCTACAAAACATTTTCTTAAAAGCTAGCTGGGCATGCAGTCCTGGGCAGAAGGCTCAGGTGGAAGGATCACTTAAGCCCAGGGACTGAGGATGCAGTGAGCCATGATCACACCACTGCACTACAGCTTGGGGTCCAGAGTAAGACCCCTATTTAAAAAACAAACACACACACACGAAAACAAATGAAAAATAAAATAAAGGTATTTATGTGTTTATTCAGAGTTTAAAATGCAATCAACCAAAATATTCATAAATGACGTTAATATTACCTGAATTTTCACATCCCCAACCCCTTCATGGGGCTGCCACTTGATACAGAAATCCATAGTGTAGCCCAGTAGTTAGGTTCTGCCCATCGTATTGATGCCATTAAGGGGAATTGAGGCTGGTTCACTTGCCATTTCTGTCCAGCCTTGCCCTGGCATTGAGAAGACCAAGAAACTGCCCCTAGTGTGTAGTTGCAGGGACGGTGAATTCCCATCATTTGTCAATCCCGTGGGTCCAAGATCAGAAGGGATATGCTTTAACCCAATGATGGCATTAAGTCATGAGATGAACTGCCCATTAGCTAATTTACCCATTAGCAGAGGTTAGCTTATCTGATTAGCTCATTGCCACCATCGCCCACTCATGCCAATAGAAAGCAGAACCTTAAGAGAATAAGCAAGGGATGCACTCATTTTTATGGATGGCAAAAAAAAATAAATTAAACATTAGAGCTCAAAAAGACCTGAAGGATGATCTAGCTAGGAGGCTGTAAACTGGAAAGCTCTGGCTTTATGTATTATTGTTTATCAATGTAGTGCTGTTTTCTTTGAATCCGAAAGTCTTTATATGCACTTTTCCTTTTATAATCATACTCCTCATCCAGTTATTCTATAGCTGACTACCTCTAATAGTTACGTTTCCTGTTTGGTTTCCAAAATGACCCTGCCAGGCCTTAAGTCCAGCCTTTGGTACCTGTCCTGGTACCCTTTGGCTAGGGCCAAGAATCCAAAAGGATTAACAATAAATGCTCTCAAGAAATGCATGCCACCTAAAGGAGAAGGAAATATAAAAATAAATTAATAAACAAAAATAAAAGTTGGACACACAACATAATGTCTCTGAATCTCAGAAATCTCTGAATGTCTCCTGTAGAATGGGGTTAATACTGCCTAGCCTAGAGTTGGGGAGAATCTGATTAGAGAAAGCATGTGAATTGCCTTCTCTCATCTTTAAAGAATATTCCTGTCCTTTCAAGAGTGGTCTTTACCATCCTGGTCAACATGGTGAAACCCCATCTCTACTAAAAATACAAAAATTAGCTGGGCATGGTGGTGCATGCCTGTAATCCCAGCTACTCAAGAGGCTGAGGCAGGAGAATTGCTTGAACCCAGGAGGCAGAGGTTCCGGTGAGCCGAGATCAGGCCATTGCACTCCAGCCTGGGTAACAAGAGCAAAACTCTGTCTCAAAAAAAAAATTAAAAAAGAGTGGTCTTTAAAGAATGTGTCTGTCCTATCCTTCCCAGAAGACTCAGCATGCTCTCCAACCCTCTTGCCTCATGACTCAACATCCCTTACCTAATAAAAACTAAGTAAGGAGTAAATATGATTGGGGTGTTCCAGAGAGGTGAGCTGAGGCAGAGGATGACAAAGTAACCTGTCCTTCATCACTTGGGCAGGTGCCTCCATCCAGCAGGCACCCACTTAGCCTGTAACAGAAGTTGGAGCTATGTCACCAGTTCCACCCAAAACTTGAGCAGTGGAGGTGCATGGTCTTAACACCACTCTTCTTGATAACTGATCCCACACAAATGGGCTAACCAGTAGCAGAGGCCAGTCATCACATATATACCAACAGCTTGCTTACTGGTTTCTTTTCTCTGCTTTTTTCTTTGGGCAAACGAAACATCCCTCAGCCAGATTCTTGGCTTCTACGTTGCCCCTCGGGTCTGATAACTGTTGGTTCATGGACTCCAACCTGGCCTGTCATTTTAGCAACCTAGCTAAAACTTCAGTCAATGAGGGGGAAATGATCATTTGATGGCATAAAAAGCCACGATCCAGGGGTAGGCCACAGTGTGGCCTTGTGAGCTGGGTGCCCCAAAAGACTGTCCAGTTCCAGTGAGCTGCAGAACTCCTGTGTCCTGACCTCATCTGTTGTTGGTGTACATTAACCTGACTTTAAATGACTAAATAATCACATCAAAATAGAAACCAGGATGGCTGGTCCCTGTTGAAATCTTGGCATTTTGGTCTCTAGTAAGCAGTGACCTTCCATCTGAGCCCACCTCTTTCTTCTCTTCTCTCCTCATGATATTCTCTTTCTTTGGATTTTCCATGGAGTTTCCTTTATTAGCATTTGCTTCCTTGGGTTTTTATCACTTTACACTAATTTCCTCTTTGTCACTAGTTTAAGTCCTACTCTTCCCTCTGCCTCTGCCTCCTCCACATAACTCTTTCTTCCTCCTTTTAATTTTCCCTGTCTCTTTTCTGTAAGTATTCCTTGAAACCCTTCTACTTTTGATAAGAATTGAAGAGCCTGTCAAGGAGAGAAAGTGGAGTTTATTAGTGAAAAGCAAGAACTTTGGTGGCAGCTGAGCGTGTCACCAAGATTTGCCCTTAGCAACTGTGTAGCTTTGGGCACATGATCTAGCCACTCGGCACCTCAGTTTCCTCATCTCAATAACAGGTATAACAACACTCATTTCGTGGGATCAAACATAATGCTGTGTATGTAAATAGCTTTGTTAGCAAACAGCCTTACCATATGATATATTCTAAACAAAAGTTAGCTTAGGGAAAAAAAGGATTTACACAATCTTTGCTCTCTATCATGGTTCAAATCAAGAGGGTCTCAACTATGTTCCTTGAAAAACTAAAGCTCCAAGACTTACCTGAGATGAGTTGGATAACAACAGGATGAGCCCTAATTACCCTTCCACTTTTAAAACAGTTTCTATTTTCTCTCTTTTGCATATTGGATCTCTGAATAATATTCTGAAAAAAGGATTCTATTGCCATGAAATTTTTTTTTCTGAAATTGGTTTAAACTGATTTTTTCACTTGTTCTTTTGCAGAATTCTTTTATCTTTGTTCACTCCAAATGAGTAGGTACCTGACACACAGAACCTATGAAGTCATCGTTCCACTCCTTGTTACTTCTTTGCAATTTGAAGCCCTTCTCTCTATTTTAAAAAGTATGACTGACATTTCTTTTCTGTAAAGAAGTGGTAGAGGAGTTTAGCCCACCCGTCAGACTCTCTTGCAAGATCTTTACCAGCCTCTGACTATCAGACAGTGAAAGATGGTTGTTAGGTACTTGGCTTCATTTGAAGAAAATGGATTGCCCATTTTCTTTACTATTTGAGAAATTTGGTTACACCCAGGATTTCACCCAATAGCCTGTAGTAAGGAATTGAGTCTGACAAAGCATTATTCATACTAAGTAATACTGTTTCACTACCTTAAAAAATTATCTTAAAAAAAGTCTAGGCCAGGCGCAGTGGCTCACGCCTGTAATCCCAGCACTTTGGGAGGCCGAGGTGGGTGGATCACGAGGTCAAGAGATCGAGACCATCCTGGCCAACATGGTGAAACCCCATCTCTACTAAAAATCCAAAAATTAGCTGGGCGTGGTGGTACACGCCTGTAGTCCCAGCTACTCAGGAGGCTGAGGTAGGAGAATTGCTTGAACCCAGGAGGTAGAGGTTTTAGTGAGCAGAGATCGTGCCGCTGCACTCCAGCCTGGCACCTGGCGACGGAGCGAGACTCTGCCTCAAAAAAAATTAAAAAATAAATAAAAAATAAAAGTCTGACCTTATTGAAAACAGATCAGAAATAAAGATTGCCTTTATTCTCTCAAGGGTCACCTAGAGGTATACTCACCCCCAGTCCCCCACACATTCATCCCCTTCCCCATAGTGGATGATCACAAATATGTACACAGACTTCAGTGAGACTGTGTTTTGGCAGAGATGTTCAGGTGCCTCTTTCCTTCTCCGTATCCATTTTGCATTCCCCATTTACATTCCTAGTATTTTACTGAGGGAGGTGGGGAGTTACAGGGAAAGTGTTTAGAGAGAAGAGAGAAAAGAAAAGAGAAAGACAACTAAGATGGAGGCTCCTCAACCCCTCCATCACCCCGGTTGTGAGCCCACATGAAAGTGAGTGTGATTGGGGCAAGCCACTATAGGATTAATGTTCATGAAAGATGATGTACAGACAGCTGCCACAGGACCCAGGAAACCAAGAGGGACGTTTGATTGAAAGCTCGAAGACAGCAGATCTCAGAGACTCATGACAATGTCATGGGTTAATGTATTCCCAGCGCCTAATACATTACTGACACATTGTGAATCTAATCTGACAAAAAATTCTCCATACTAGGCACACACTAAGACACACAACAAAGAACTGTCAGATGAATACATCAATGAATGAAAAAATAATTTGGAGAAGAGCCATTTTCCTTGCCTCCCCAACTGCCTGTTCCATAGTAGTCCATATGGGAGCTGACAGCCTCTCTGCTTGCCCTCCTGTTGGCAAATCCATCCTCCACTGTAGCAAGAGTGACCAATTCAAAATATAAATATAAAATGTAAATCAGGTCTTCTCTTTCCCTTGCTTCAAATCTTCCACTTAGGACTTAAGACATAACCAAAACCTTTGCCTGCGTGATGTGATCCTGGCTGACTCAGGGGCCCCTCCCTGGCCCTCATCCCTTCATTCTCTGTACTGCAGCCACTGTAATATTTTGCTTGTTCCCTAGACAAGCCAAGCTCATTCCTGACTCATGGCCTTGGCACTTGCTGTTCCATTAGTCTGGAAAACTCTTCCCCCAGATCTTTAAATGAAAAGACACTTATTATTCAAACCTCCAGTCAAATGACACCTTTTCATAGAGGCTTTTCTTGAGCACCTAAAGTCACTGTCTATTCATTGGTTATCACACTGCCATTTTCTTTTTCTTCACAGCATTATGCATTTAGGAATTATTTCATTCATTTATGTGGCTTCATTATCATCATCAGTCTTATGCAGTCTAATATCAACTCTTTCTCTATGTTGTTTGCAGCTGATGATTCCCCAATGCCTAGAACAAAACCTGGTATGCAGTGGGCTCTCAATAAATATTTTCTGAATGAATATTATGAAATTATGAATATGTATTATGCAGCCTTGGCATCCTGAGGGCTCTGGGCAACACCAAGTGAATTTTCCCAGGAGCGAATGCATCAGAGGCGGCAGATAGACGCTCCAAATTGATGCATCAGGAAAAAGAAGTGCAAATGATGATAGCTGACATTTATAGAGCATTTATTATATGCAGAGATTTTTTTCAAGTCCTCAATGTTTATTATCTTTTATAATTCTTACAGCCACCCCTGAAGCTAGGTCAAATTATTATTTCTTTTTTATGGATAAATAATTGGAACAGAGAAGGGAAGCAACACCCCCTAAGTCACAAGGGTAGTAAATGGAAGATCAAAGATGTAAATCCAGATTTTTATGCACTACACTACACTGCTTCTCTCAAACTGACTTACTGAGAAGCACACCCTCCCTGGGTGGAGGCTGGTGGAGGCAGGAAGAAATATGAAGCAAGTCAGGTATTGATATCAGTGTGAACACAGAGGTACCTCCAGACTGGTGAAGCTTGAAGCCTGGAGTGTACATAATGAATGGTCTCACATTGAAAGAAAAATGCTCTGGAGTCTGCCACTTAGCCCTCCAGCCAAAAACACACCTGGTTAAATTCCAGGTCCATAGCTGCAGCAGTGCCTCAGGCAGTCCGTCTGCCTCCATTCCCACCCTTGATGCTCAGAGCCTGAGAGCCAGGCCCAACCTACAGACACGTTTTACTTCATGCTCACAATGTGGTCTATATCATATATTTTTTTAATTATAATTGTGGCCAGCCTTTAAAATAGCTACTCCACATTTAAGTTCAGAGTTCCAGCTCTTCTCCAAACATCACAAGAACTGTGATGCCCGTCTTTCTTTCACATCTGGCACAGTCAGCTGGATGTGAGCAGCGAACTCCCTCTGGGAAAGAGCATGCACCATGGGTTCACTGTGGTCCCACCGCTCCCTAGCTTGCCCTCAGTCCTGAGCCTTGCCTTCCTGTCTGTGTATTTGTTAACATGTGCTGTGTCGAGCCTGGAAGTTTGAGTTCATGATGTCTGGTGGGCATTAATTGCCACACCCGGCACCCCGAGACAGCTCTGATGGGCCTCCTACCTCGAGTCTCACACCGCTACAGCACCATCCTTCATAACACCACCAGATTCCGGCAGCCACCTCACCAGAACTCAAACTGGAGCTCATCCCCAGCACTGCCACTTGCTATGTGGCTTGTCCTCTCCTCCTCAGTTTCCTCACCTGTAGAATGGAGAGAATAATAATAATATCCACTGTCTTCATTTGTCCCTGATACTATAACAAATTACTACACACTGGGTGGTTTATAAACAGCAGAAATATATCATTTATAGTTCCGACGCCTGGGAAGTACAAGATCAAGGTTCTGACAGAGTCCATGTCTAATAAGCCTCCATTTCCCCATAGACAGTGGCTTCCTTCTGTGTCCTCACATAGTGGAAGGAATAAGCCAGCTCTCTGGAGTCCATGTTATCAGGGCACTAATACCAACCAGGAGACCAAAAGGCTCTACCTCCCAACACTATTACCTTGGGGGTGAAGAATTCCACATATGAGTTTTGGGGAGACACAAATGTTCAGACCATAGCACCTACTTTGGAGGGCTAATGAAGATTTTAAAGACTTACAAATTCCTTGGAATATGTGTGACAGAAGACCTAAAATTAAAACCCAATATTATATGTTGCCTTGATATCTGGGTGAAACTGGGAAGGCCTCAAATGGCATAACCCTAAGCTCCCCTCCCTACCCTGCAATAGCAGATAAGGACTCCCTGCCAAAGAACCCTTCTTTTCAAAGGGACCAGGAGTAGTGCCTGCTTATCTCTTAGTAGTGGGTTTTCATTCTGTGTCAGTCAGCAAAATTATTCAAACGAGCCAATCACATCCTCCCACAGGCACCAAGGAGCACCACAGCCTCATGATACTACAAAGCCTGCCTTCTACATTGCAATTCCTGCTAGTTTACTCTGTTCCAAAGCATAAAGGCTACCACGTGGTGTCCTCCTTCCCTGGATGTGAGTGCAGTACGTGTGACTGACAAGCTGCTATCCATCTCGTCTGTTCAGTGTCAAGTGTTATATGTTGGCCATCCCTATAATCCTAGGTCAGGAATCCCTGTTTCAATAATCGGGTGAGTATGAGGTAAGTAAAACAGTATAATGAAGTGCTTAATTAATGGTGCTAACAACCCTTGAATAACTACTTTTGTAAGAAGAAAAAAAAACCATTTCATTTTGCATTCTAGAAAGTTTTTCATATACATCATCTCATTTAAATTGCTCAATGGCTCAATGAAATGTGTTGCCATCCCATTTTACACACAAGGAAATTGAGACTCAGAGAGGATGATTTTTACAATTGGAATCATCCCAATGTCAATTATTTATGGAGCTCTAATAATGAATGCCAAGCACTATGATTTTATGCTCTCTCCAGAGTGCTGCAATGTAGGTACAACTATGCCATTTAGCTTATAAGTAAGTTACAGCTCTTAAGGCTTATATAACCCAAAGTCACAAAATCTTTAACGGCAGAACCAAAGATTTATACTCAGTCTTTTCTGGACCTAGAGTTAGGTCTTTTCACCTCATTGTGCTTGATATCAGTAAAATCAGGACTCAAATCCAAGTCACAAGGATTTGAGATCTCAAATGTAGTGTCTTTATATTCTCTGTATCATGTTACTCCCTTATAGGAAATCAATCAATCAGTCAACAATGAGAACCGTTCATGTCCAAACCTCTCAGTTTGGCATTCAGGCCCTTCCACACTTGGTATCCATCTTGTGAATCACTACCACTTTTGCTTTCTCATCATTCTCAGGACATTTAATCAGTTTTGCCACAATACTTGTTGTATTAGTTCATTCTCACATTGCTACAAAGAAATACCCGAGACTGGGTAATTGGCAAGGAAAAGAGATTTAATTGGTTTACAGTTCTGCAGGCTGTACAGGAAGCATGGTGGCATCAGCTTCTGAGGAGGCCTCAGGGAACTTACAATCATGGTGGAAGGCAAAGGGAGAGTTGGCATTTCACATGGCAGGGGCAGAGGAAGAAAGAGAGTGGGGAGGTGCCACACACTTTTAAACAACCCAATTACAAAATGGGCTGAAGCCCTCAATAGACACAAGACATACAGATGGCAAATAAGAAGATATACAGATAGCAAATAAGCATAAGAAAAGATGCTTCACATCATATATAACATCAGGGAAATGCAAACTAAAACAACAATGAGAGTAGTGTGATCAAGACAACTGACTAGACATAGGTCTTTGTCCATAGAGAGGAACCAGAATAGTTAAGTGGATACTTACATTTCAAATATATCATCTAGGATTCACCAGAGAAGTGATGGGAATCACCAGAAGTAAGTGAGGAGAGGGTTCAAGGCAGCTCGCCAGGCAAGGGACTGGCTGAGAGCTGGGCGAGGCTCCTGGATGTGGGGAAACAGTAAGAGAGTAACCTCTAGGGCTTCACACTCCAAAGCAGGCTATTACAATCTTGGCTATGGGAGAAACCTCCAACCTCTCAGGGCCTCAGGCCTGACCCAGAGAGCTGCCTAAAGATTGCATAGAGACATTGCTCCAGGAAGGAAACACACACAGAATTCCACAGGCACCTAAGCCTAGAGCAGCTTCAGCTGGACACCATTTTGAGAAGCTAGATACCACAGATCTACAGACATGGCTGCTGCTTTTGCACTTCTTCAAGGAGGGAGAGGGGAGACCAGGCACTCCCATGCACTCCCTGGGAAAATGCCTACCACTCTGTGCAGCCTGCTGTTGAGATTCAGACATGAGCAGGTTGCACCCCCCACAGCTTCTTGCTCATGCTGCTTGCCAGGGAGGAGCCCGACCCTCTCTAGTCTCAGGGCCAAAGTATCAATTTGATAGTTTAATGCTGGGCTGTGCCTGTCCTCAGGCCAAGTTGAAGGTAACATGGCTGCAGATGCCACCCAGCCAGAGGAGGGACAAGAAGGACCAAGCTCTCCTGTGCACACTTAGGACAATACTTGCTGCCCTGCTACAGGCAGCTGTGCAACTGAGAACTATCCCAACCAATCCATTGCAGCCACCAGCAACACCAACATGGACTAATTGGGTCCAAGTGGGTTGGTTGCTTCACCACTGCTACTGCCGTAATGCACACCACACAAGCTGCTCAGGGGTCTGAGAATTTGCTTATACACCCAGCCCACTGTTCCCATTACTAAATTCTAAACAAGCCACCTGGAGGCCAACGAATCAACTCTCCAGACCCCACTAATGCAAGAGCTAAGGTAAGCTGACCTAGGGTCTAAAAACAAGCACATTCAGGCCACTTCTGCCACCACTGGGGCCCTAAGACTGACTCAGTTGGTGTCCAAGTCCCCAACAAAACATAGCCACAACCTCAACTAATAACTGTACTCTAAGGTACTGAGGAAATCACAGGTACTATTGACCCTTTTTCCTGCCAAGAAGTCAAACAAAGATCAAACCACCACGGTCATCTAAAATCAAAGCCAAAGTATCCTACTCAACCAACAACATATCTGCAGAAAAAAAAATTCTCCATTACTGGGTATATATCTGAAGGATTATAAATTGTTCTACTATAAGGACACATGCACACAAATGTTCACTGCAGCACTGTTTACAACAGCAAAGACTTGGAACCAACCCAAATGCACATCGATGACAGACTGGACAGGGAAAATGTGGCACATATACACCATGGAATACTATGCATCCATAAAAAACGATGAGTTCGTGTCCTTTGTAGGGACATGGATAAACCTGGAAACCATCATTCTCAGCAAACTGACACAAGAACAGAAAATCAAACACCGCATGTTCTCACTCATAGGTGGGTGTTGAACAATGAGAACACATGGACACAGGGAGGGGAGCATCACACACTGGGGTCTGTCAGGGGGGAAACAGGGGCAGGACAGCAGGGGGTGGGGAGTTGCGGAGAGATAGCATGGGAAGAAATGCCAGATATAGGTGATAAGGAGGAAGGCAGCAAATCACACTGCCATGTGTGTACCTATGCAACAATCTTGAATGTTCTTCACATGTACCCCAAAACCTAAAATGCAATAAAAAAAAAAAAAGAACTTAAAGACACGTCTTTTGAAATAATCCAGTCAGGTAAAAGAATAAAAGAACATAAAAGAATGAGCAAACCCTTTGAGAGAGTTGGGGCTATATAAAGTGACCCAAAATTATGAATTATCAGTATTCCAAAGGAAGAATAGATTTTAAAAAGTTTAGAATACCTATTTAAGGAAGTAATTGATGAGAAATTCCCAAGTTGAGCAAGAGAGTGACACATCCAGACACATAAGACTCAGCAATCCCCAGGCAAATCCCCTTTGAAAAAAGGACTTTACCTCAGCATATTGTATTCAGAATATCTAAAGTGAAAGTGAAAGAAAGAATTTTAAAATTAGTGGGAGAAAAGTGGCTGATCACCTATAAAAAGGAATCCCATCAGACTAACAGCAGAGTTTTCAGTAAAATCTTTACAGTCTAGAAGAAAATGAGATGGTATTCTCAAAGTGCTGGGGGAAAAAAAATACCTATTAGTCAAAAATTTTACACCCTGCCAGAATAAGCTTCCCAAATTAAGGAAAAATAGTCTTTCCTAGACAAGCAAATGCTAAGTAAATTTGTCACCATTAGACCAATCGAAAATGTTGAAAGAGGTCTTAAGCACAACAATAAAAGGTCAGTCAATATTCACCATAATGAAAACACATGAAAACATAAAACTCATAGATCTTATAAAACAATCACACAAAGGAGGAAGAGAAAGGAATTAGGCCAGGCACAGTGGTGCACTCATGTAATTGCAGCACTTTGGGAGGCCAAGGTGGGTGAATCACTTGAGCTCAGGAGTTTCAGACCAGCTCAGGCTAAATGACAAAAGCAAAAAAATTAGCCTGGCATAGTGACACACACCTGTATTCCCAGCTACTTGAGAGGTTGAGGTGGGAGGATGGCTTGAGCCTGGGAAGTTGAGGCTACAGTGAATTATGATCATACCATTGCACTTCAGCCTGGGTGACAGCATGAGATTCTATATCAAAAAAAAAAAGGGGGGGGGGCGCGGCCAGCCATGATGGCTCACACCTGTAATCTCAGCACTTTGGAAGGCTGAGGTGGGCAGATCACCTGAGGTCAGGAGTTTGAGACCAGCATGGCCAACATGGCGAAACCCCATCTCTACTAAAAAAAAGAAAAAAATTATCTGGGCATGGTGATGCAAGTCTGTAATCCCAGCTACATGGGAGGCTGAGGCAGGAGAATTGCTTGAACCCAGTAGGCAGAGGTTGCAGTGAACTGAGATCACACCACTGCACTACAGCCTGGGTGACAGAGTGAGATTCCATCTTAAAAAGGAAAAGAAAGAAAAAAGATAGGACTCAAAGGGCAACACAATAGAATTTCATAAATCACAAAGACAAAAACAGAAATAGAAAGAAACAAAGAATTTATAAAACAACTTGAAAACAATTAACACTGTAACAGAAAAAACTTTCCATATCAAGATTAACCTTGAGTGTAAATGGATTAAATAATACTCCATTTAGAAGATACAGATTGGCAGAATCATTTTTTTTGTTGTTGTTTATTTCAATAGTTCTGGGGGTACAGGTTGTTTTTGCTTACATGGATAAGTTCTTTAGTGATGATTTGTGAGATTTTGGTGCAACCATCATTCAAGCAGTGTACACTGTACCCAAATGTAGTCTTTTATCCCACACCCCTCTCCTAACCTTACCCCCTAAATCCCCAAAGTCCATTATATCATTCTTGTACCTTTGCATCCTTATAGCTTAGCTCCCACTTATAAGTGAAGACACACAATTTTTGGTTTTCCATTCCCAAGTTACCTTACTTAGAATAATGGCTTCCAGCTCCATCCATGTTGCTGCAAAAGACACCTCAAGGAACTAGAGGTGTCTTTTATTTCATTCCTTTTTATGACTGAATAGTATTCCATGGTGCATATGTACCACATGTTCTTTATCTACTCGTTGGTTGATAGGCACAAAAGTTGGTTTTATATCCTTGCAATTGCAAATTGTGCTGCTATAAACATGCACATACATGTGTCTTTTTCATATAATGACTTCTTTTCCTTTAGGTAGGTATGCAGTAGTTGGATATCTGAATCAAATAGTAGTTCTACTTTTAGTTTTTTAAGAAATCTCCATATTATTTTCCATAGTGGTTGTACCAGTTTACATTCTTACCAGCAGTGTAAAGGTGTTCCCTTTTCACCACATCCACTCCAACATCTACAATTTTTTTACTTTTTATGACCATTCTTGCAGGAGTAAGGTGGTATCTCGTGGTTTTAATTTGCAGTTCCCTGATAATTAGTGATATTGAGCATTTTTTCATATGTTTGGTGGCTGTTTGTACATCTTATTTTGAGAGTTGTCAATTCATGTCCCTTGCCCATTTATTTGTTTTTTTTTTTTTTTCTTAATAATTTGTTTGAATTCCTTGTAGATTCTGGATATTAGTCCTTTGTCAGATGCAAAGGAAAATTTTGTGAAAATTTTCTCCCATGCTATGGGTTGCCTGTTTACTCTGCTGATTATTTCTTTTGCCATTCAGAAGCTTTTTAGTTTAATTAGGACCCATTTATTTATTTTTGTTTTCGTTGCATTTGCTTTTGGAGTCTTAGTCATGAATTCTTTGTCTAGGCCAATATCTAGAAGAGTTTTTCTGAAGTTATCGTCTAGAATTTTTATGGTTTCAGGTCTTAGATTTAAGTCTTTTTTTTTTAAATGAAGTCTTACTCTGTCTGGCTTGAGTGCAATGGCATGATCTTGGCTCACTGCAACCTCTACCTCCCAGGTTCAAGCAATTCCTTGCCTCAGCCTCCCAAGTAGATGGGACTACAGGCACGCAGCACCATACCTGGCTAATTTTTGTATTTCTAGTGGATACAGGGTTTCACTGTGTTGGACAGGCTGATTGATCCATCTTGAGTTGACTTTTGTATAAGATGAGCAACAAGGTCCTGCTTTTATTCTTCTACATGTGGCTTGCCAGTTTTCCCAGCACCATTTATTGAATAGGGTGTTCTTTCCCCAGTTTGTGTTTTTGTTTCTCATGTGCTTTGTTGAAGATCAGTTGGCTGTAAATATTTGGATTTATTTCTGGATTCTCTATTCTCTTCCATTGATCTACATGCCTATTTTTGTTTGGTTTTGTTGTTGTTGTTGTTGTTGTTGTTGTTTGAGACAGGGTCTCACTCTGTAGCCCATGCTGGAGTGCAATGGTGCAATCTTGGCTCACTGCAACCTCTACCTCCTGGGTTTAAACAATTCTCCTGCCACAACCTCCCTAGTAGCTGGGATTACATGTGCCTGCCACCATGCCAGGCTGATTTTTGTGCTTTTAGTAGAGACGAGGTTTCACCATGTTGGCCAGGCTGGCATCAAACTCCTGACCTCAAGTGATCCACCCACCTCGGCCTCCCAAAGTGCTGGGATTACAGGTGTGAGCCACTGTCTCTAGCCTACCTGCCTATTTTTATACCAGTGTTATGCTGTTTGGGTAACCATAGCCTTGTAGTATAATTTGAAGTCAGGTGATGTAATGCCTCCAGATTTGTTCTTTTTTCTTAGTATTGCTTTGGCTATGCAGGCTTTTTTTTTTTTTTTTGTTCCATATGAATTTTAGAATTTTTTTTCTAGTTCTGTAATGAATGATGATGGCATTTAGATGGGAATTGCATTGAATCTATAGATTTCTTTGGGTAGTATAGTCGTTTTCACAATATTGATTCTACCCATCCATGAGCATAGGATGTTTCCATTTGTTTGCATCATCTATGATTTCTTTCAGTAGTGTTTTGTAGTTTTCCTTGTCGAAATCTTTCACCTTCTTGTTTAAGTATATTCCTAAGGGGTTTTTTGTTTGTTTTGTGGCTGTCATAAAAGGGTTTGAGTTCTTTATTTTATTCTCAGATTAGTCATTGTTGGTGTATAGCAGTGCTACTGATTTGTGTACATTAATTTTGTATCCTGAGACTTTACTGAATTCATTTAACAGATTTAGGAGATTTTTGGATGAATCTTAAGGGTTTTCTAGGTATACAATCATAGCATCAGCAAACAGCAACAGTTTGACTTCCTCTTTTCCCATTTGGATGCCCTTTATTTCTTTCTCTTGTCTGATTGCTCTGGCTAGACCTTCCAGTACTATGTTGAATAAAAGTGCTGAAAGTGGGCATACTTGTCTTGTTCCAGTTCTCAGGGGAAATGCTTTCAGTTTTTCCCCATTAGCATGATGTTGGCTGTGGGTTTATCATATATGGCTTTTATTACTTTGTGGTATGCCCTTTCTATCATAAAGTGTTTTTATAATAAAGGGATGCTGGATTTTATCAAATGTTTTTTTCTGTGTCTATTGAGATGATCATATGATTTTGGTTTTTAATTATGTTTACATAATGTATCACATTTATTGACTGGTGTATGTTAAACTATCCATGCCTTTCTGGTATAAAACCCAGTTGATCATGGTGGATTATCTTTTTGATATGCTGATGGATTTAGTTACCTAGTATTTTGTTGAGGATTTTTGCATCTATGTTTATCAGGAATGTTGTTCTGTAGTTTTGTTTTTCTGTTATATCTCTTCCTGGTTTTGGTATTAGGGTGATACTGGCTTCATAGAATGATTTAGGGAGAATTCTTTCTTTATCTTTTGGAGTAGTTTCAGTAGAATTGGTACCAATGCTTCTTTGAATGTCTAACAGAATTCAGCTGTTAATGCATCTGGTTCTGGATTTTTTTGTTGGAAATTATTTAAATTAATAATTTAATCTCACTGCTTGTTATTGATTGGTCTGTTCAGGGTTTCTATTTTTTCCTGATTTAATCTAGGAGGGTTGTATATTTTCAGGAATTTACCCATTTCCTCTAGATTTTCTAGTTTGAATGTGTACATGTGTTCATAGTAGCCTTGGGTGATCTTTTATATTTCTGTGTTACCAGTTGTAATATCTCTCATTTCATTTCTAATTGAGGTTATTTGGATCTTCTCTCTTCTTTTCTTGGTTAATCTCACTAATAGTCTATCTGTTTTGTTTATTGTTTCAAAGAACCAGCTTTTTGTTTCATTTAATCTCTTGTATTTTGTTTGTTTCAATTTTATTTAGCTATGCTCTGATCTTTGTTATTTCTTTTCTTCTGCTGTGTTTCGGTACAGTTTTCTCTTGTTTCTCTAGTTCCTTGAGGTGTGATTTTAGATTGTCTATTTGTGCCTTTCAGACTTCTTGATGTAGTCATTTAATGCTATGAACCTTCCTCTTAGCACTGCTTCTGCTGTATCCCAGAGGTTCTGATAAGTTGTGTCACTATTATTATTCAAAGAATGTTTTAATTTTCACATTGAATTCATTGCTAACCCAAAAATCACTCAAGAGCAGTTTATTCAATTTCCATATATTTGTATAGTTTTGGGGGCTCCTTTTGCAGTTGATTTCAGTTTTATTCCACTGCAACCTGAGAAGATACTTGATAGGATGTTGATTTTCTTAAATTTATTGAAACTCATTTTGCGGCCTAGCATATGGTCTAACTCGGAGAACGTTCCATGTGCTGATGAGAATGTACATTCTGGAAAGAATTTTTTACAAATATCTGTTAATTCATTTGTTCTAGGCTATAGTTTTAGTGCATTGTTTCTTTGTTGACTTTCTGTTTTGATGACCTGTTTAGTGCTGTCAGTGGAGTACTGAAGTCCCCCACCATTATTGTGTTGTTGCCTATCTCATTTCTTAGGTCTAATAGTAATTGTTTCATAAATTTGGGAGCTCTGGTATTAAATGTATATAAACTTAGGATTGTAATATCTTCCTGTTGGACCAATCCTTTTACTATTGTATAATATCTTTCTTTGTCTTTTTTACTGTTGCTGCTTTAAAGTCTGTTTTGTCGGATATAAAAATAGCTACTCCTGCTTGATTTTCGTTTCCATTTGCGTGAAATATTTTTTTCTACCCCTTTACTTTAAGTTTATGTGAGTCCTTATGTGTTAGGTGAGTCTCTTGAAGACAGTAAATATTTGGTTGGTGGATTTTTATCCATTCTGCCATTCTTTATCTCTCAAGTGGAGCATTTGGGCCATTTACATTCAATGTTAATATGGAGATGTGAGGTGTTGTTCTATTCATCATGTTAGTAGTTGGCTAGATACTTTGTTTTTTTTTTCCAATGTGTTATTGTTTTACAGGGCATGTGAGATTTATGCTTTAAGGAGGTTCTATTTTGGTGTGTATCAAGGTTGTTTCATAATTTAGAACTCCTTAGCATTTCTTGTAGTGCTGGTTTGGTAGTGGCAAATTCAGCATTTGTCTGAAAAAGACTTTGTCTCTCCTTCAATTATGAAGCTTAGTTTTGCTGCAAATAAAATTATTGGCTGACAATTATTCTGTTTAAGGAAGCTAAAGATAGTACCCAATACCTTCTGGCTTATAAGATTTCTGCTGAGAAATCTGCTGTTAGTCTAATAGGTTTTCCTCTGTAGGTTACCTAATACTGTTGTCTCACTGCTCCTAAGATTCTTTCCTTCAACTTGACTTTATACAGCCTGATGACTATGTGCCTTGGTGACAATCTCTTTGTAATGAATTTCCCAGGAGTTATTTGAGTTTCTTGTATTTGGATGTCTAGCTCTCTAGCAAGGCCAGAGAAGTTTTCCTTAATTATTCCCTCAAATAACTTTTCCAAACTTTTAGATTTCTCTTCTCCCTCAGGAACACCAATATTCTTAGGTTTGGCCATTTTACATAATCCCATATTTCTTAGAGACTTTATCCTTTTTTTGTTTTCTTTTTATTTGTCTTTGTCTGATTGGGTTAATTCAAAAGTCTTGTCTTTGAGTTCTGAAATTCTTTCTTCTACCTGTTCTAATCTGTTGTTGAAATTTTCCACTACATTTTGTATTTCCCTAAGTGTATCCTTCATTTCCAGATGTTCTGATTATTTCTTTATGATATCTATTTTTCTGAAAAATTTTCCATTCATATTCTGGATTTTTAAAAATTCTTTAAGTTGGCTTTCACCTTTCTCTGGTATTTCCTTGAGTAGTTTAATAATCAACCTTCTGAATTATTTATCTGGCATTTCAGAAATATCTTCTTGGTTTGAATCCATTTCTGGGGAACTAGAGTGATCTTTTGGGGGTGTTATAGAATGCTGTTTTTTCATATTCAAGTAGTTACTTTTCTGGTTTCTTCTTATTTGGGTAGACCATTTCTTCACATTATTCTTGAATTTATTTTTGTTTTGACTGTGGGATGTTTTTCTATTTCTTTTTCCCCCCGTTTTAAGGTTCAGACTTGAGTGACTTTAATGTTTATGGTTTATTTTAGCATAATTTGATTCTTGGTGCTTTTAGGGGGAAAATACTGTATGAGTTCCTTTATCATAGAGAGTCTTTGTGGTCTGGCTTTCCCAGATGCTGGTTGTAGTAGTTATGTACTTGGAGTGTGGGCCAGTTGACTGTCTCCTATGGGATTGGAGTGATAGGGATCTCTTGAGGCTTATCTCTTTCTCTCATAATATACACTTTACTTATTTGTTTAAATTTTCCCAGTATTTTATTTACTGAGTTGATGATTCAGGCTTCAGGCCAATAAGGGAGGTATCCTTAGGTAGGCACTGGTTGTAGCTAAAGCAGGTTTGTAGATGTAATACCCACTGGAGAGCAGAGGTCCCACCCTTGATGAATGTGGCTGGCGAAGCTCTCAATTAGATGTGCAGAGGTTTTATCAGAATGAAGAGTGGGTGCTACCTCAGTTCCCCTGCCAGGCCAGCAGGTAGGCTATCTACCTCACAGTCTCACTCTTGTCCCAGTGTTCGAGCCATTCAGATCATACAAGCACCTCTTTTCATCATAGAAATGTTACTTTTCCAGTTAGGAAGGAATTCTGACTCTGTCTCTCTTGCAGCCCTGAATCTGGGCAGCGCTCCTCCTGTGGGGCTACAATCACCCTGAATTGTTCCAGGAAAGCTATCTACAGATGCATCCACATTTCATTCCCATGGGAGAAGACACAGCTGTGTCTGCAGTATGTGCCGGGGGAACAAAAACTCCGTCTCCAAGGCCCTTTATGATCATAGAGGCTGCCTGCCTGTTGGTGTAGGCGTACATATTTTTCCTACTGTGCCTAGCACTGCAATTGTATCTCAGCTATAAGAAACTTCACACCAGAAGAAATATCAGGGACTAAAGGCCTGCCATTCAGATTATTTTGTTCCATAAGGTGACTCCTCTATGTGGTGCTCTCCCCCTTCCACCAGGACTGGGCTTCCTGAGAGCTGGACTGCAATGGTTGCTATTGCTCTTCTGGGTCTAGCCCACCAGTGGGACTACCAGGCTTTGGGCTAGGGCTGAGGAATATCTGCAAAGGATCCAGTGATGTGACCTGTCTTCAGGTCTCCCAACAATGGATACCAGCGTCTACTCTGATGGTGATAGCAGGGGTGTGACACAGACTCTATGAGATTCCCTGGTTGTAAATAGGTTTAGTGTGCTGGCTTTCTCAATTGTCAGTTATGCTAGCAGTGAATCTGTGATATGGACAGACTCAGGACCACTGTTTAACCAGCATGTTGCAGGCAGTGATGTTAGCTGGGATCTCATAGTCATTTTCTCTTCCCTAGGTTCAGTGTTATTCTATTGAGAGGTGCTGTAATAGCCTGAGTTAGTTGGCCTCCAGCCGGGAGATGCCACTTGCAAAAGAGCACCAACTGCATTAAGCTTTTCCTAAATTATCCAGGGGAGGTATTCTGGTTTCTCAACCAATGGGCAGGGCTATAAAGCTCCCAAACATTTATATATTTGTGTTAAGTTACCAGGGAAGATAAAGAAATACTATCAGGTGGGGTCAGGATTAGGCAGGCTCAAGCTCAGACTTTCTTTGTGCGGGGCCTGCCTCAGCCAGTCTGGGGAACAGAGGGTGGTTCTCAGGCCACCGGGGTAATGTTCCAGAGGAAAGTATAACTGTCTCTGCTGTGTGGAAGAGTTCACAAAGGGAGTGGAGGTTAGCTGACAGCGGTAGTTCCCAACCAGCTCCCACACAGTTGGTGAGGCTAGTCTCACTCCCACAGTGTCCCACTAACTGCACCAGGTTTAGATCAGGCAGCCTGCACACAGAACTTAGACCTGACCCAGGCCATAAGCTTCTCCACAGAAGCTTAGATCCAGGCAGCCTGCTCACAGAACTCAGACCTGACCCCAGTCATAAGCTTCCCTACAGAAGCTTAGATCCGGGCAGCCTGAGCACAGAACTCAGACCTGACCCAGGCCATAAGCTTCCCCACAGAGACGGCAATAACAGCTTTAAGGCCATTCCCCTCCCCATCTGCCCACAAGGCCAGGCACCCAGCTTCTGTGCTTGTGTCTACAGCACACTTCCTGCTCACCCCTGGATTCTGTTCAAGAGAAATTGTCCCCACTCAAAATTGTATCACAAAATTCAGTTGGGAGCTTCTTTCACCCTAATATCCTGCCCTGAGTTCATTGGATAACTTCCCCAACGGCATCTGTGAGAAATAATCCAGGAATGGTTTCCTTTGGCTCATGCTGCAGACTGTCAATGCCTACAAGGCACTTCCCACTGCTGCTGCTTCTTTAATATTTCACATTTCTGCCTAAATTCATTCCAGCTCTCAGTAGGGTTAAGGCCTTCTCCCATGATCTAGGTTTTCAGATTCCCCAGTAGGGATGTGTGTTTGAACCCAGGTTCTCCCCCTCTCACACTCTGGGTACTTACAATTTTTCACCTGTCTCATGGAGTAGGTTACAGCCTGCTGCTTCTTTCAAAGGCTCTGTGAATTCTTTCAGTTTTCCTGGTAAGTTCCTGTGGTGGTTCATGGAAAAAAAAATTAACAGTGTGAATCTCCACCCACTATTGTATCCTTTCAAGTGGGAGTGGGACACCAACACTACCTCCTATCCACCATCTTGAAAAAAAACACAATGGGTTTTTCTTAAATGATTCAACAGTATGCTGTCTATGAGAAAGTCATCTTATCCCTATACACAGACTGAAAAAAATAAATGTGTGGAAAAAGATATTCCACACAAACAGAAACCAAAAGTGAACAGGAATAACTGTATCAGGTAAAAAAAACTATATCAGGTAAACTATATCAGGTAAAAAAAAAAACTACTTATATCAGGTAAAACAAGCTTTATTACCAAAAATACTAATAAAAGAAAAAGAAAGTAATTATATAAAGATAAAGGATCAAATCAGCAGGAGGATATAGCAAACCTAAATATATAGGCACCCAACATCAGATCACCCAAATTCACAAAACAAATATTACTAGACCTAAAGAAACAGATAGCACTATAATAACAGTGGGAGACTTTAGCACCCCACTCATGGCACTAGACAGGTAATTGAGACATAAAATTAACAAAGAAACATTGAACTTAAATTGAACTTTAGACAAAATGGACTTATCAGTTTTTTATATAACATGCTACCCAACAACTGCAAAATGTTCATTCTTTTCATCAGCATATAGAATATTCTTCAAGATAGACCATGTGTAGGCCACAAAGCAAGTCTTAACAATTTTTTAAAAATAAAAATCATACCAAGTATCTTCTCAGATCATGGTGGAATAAACTTAGAAATCAATACCAAGAGGAACTTTAGAAACTATACAAATACATGAAAATTAAACAGCATGCTCCTGAATGATTACTGAGTCAACAAAGAAATTTAAATGGAACTTTTTTTAAAAAAAATTGAAACTAATGAAAATGAAAAGACAACAAACCAAAACCCATGGGACACAACAAAGGCAACGCTAAGAGTAAAGTTTACAGTATTAAATGCCTACACCAAAAAAGTAGAAAGATCACAAATTAACAACCTAATGGCACATCTTGCAGAACTAGAAAAACAAGAACAAAGCAAAAACAAAGTTAGCTGAAGAAAACAAACGACAAAGATCAGAGCAGAACTAAATAAAATGAGACCAAAAAAAAGATCAATGAAATAAAAAGTTGGTTGTTCAAAAAGATAAACAAAATTGATAAACCATTAACTAGATTAAAAAGAGAGAGGCTCCAAATAAGCACAATCAGAAATGAAAAAAGAGACATTACAACTGATACCACAGAAATACAAAAGATCATCAGAGACTATTATGAACAACATATGTTAACAAGCTAGAAAACCTAGAGGAAATGGATAAACTCATGGAAACATACAACCTTCTGATATTGATTCAGGAAGAAATAAAACTCCTAAACAGACCAATAATGAATAGCAAAATTTAGCCAATAATTTAAAAACTCTCCCCACACAAAAAAGCCCAGGACCAGATGGATTCATATTCAAATTCTACCAACTATACAAAGAATAATTAATGCCAATCCTCCTGAAACTATTCAAAAACAATGAGGAGGAAGGAATTATCCCTAATTCATGATATGAGATCAATGTCACCCTCATACTAAAACCAGACAAGGATGCAGAAAAAAAAAATAATAACTACAGGTCACTATTTCTGATGAACATAGATGCAAAAATTCTCAACAAAATACTTGCAAATCAAATTCAATAGCACATTATAAAGAGAATACTAACCAGGCATTGCAGCTTATACATGTAATCTCAGCACTTTGGGAGGCTAAAGCAGGAGAAGTGCTTGGGGCCAGGAGTTTGAGACCAGCCTGGGCAACATACTGAAATCTTGTCTTTACTAAAAATTTTAAAATTAGCTGGGTATGGCAGTGCACACCTGTAGTCCCAGCTACTCAGGAGGCTGAAGCAGAAAGATTGCTTGAGCCCAAAAGTTTGAGCTTAAAGTTAGCTATGATTGTATCACTGCACTCCATCCTGGATAACAAAGCAATACCATGTCTCAGAAAAGAGAGAGAGAGATAAAGAGAGAGAGAGAGAATGCAAGGTTGGTTTAACATATACAAATCAATAAATGTGATACATCACATAACATAATTAAGGACAAAAAACATAATCATCTCAATAGATGCAACAAAAGCATTTGATAAAATTCAGCCTCCATTCATTATAAAAATCTTCAACCAACTAGGCATAAAAGAACATACCTCAACATAATAAAGCCCATATATTACAAACCTACAACAAATATCACACTTCATGGGGAAAATTGAAAGCATTCTCTCTAAGAACTGGAATAAGACAAGGATGCCCACTTTCACCACTCCTATTTAACATAGTATTGCAAGTCCTTGCCAGAGCAATCAGGCAAGGGAAATAATAAAAACTATCTAAACTGAAAAAGAGAAAGTCAAATTATTCTTGTTCACTGATTGATTATATAATCTTATATCTAAAAAACCCTAAAGACTTCACCAAAAAACTTTTGGATTTGACAAATGAACTCAGTAAATTTTCAGGATAAAAAATTAATATGCAGTAGCATTACCATAATGGTCTAGCCATGAACCAAATTAAGAAGGCAATCTCACTTATAACAGCTACCAAAAAAATTAATAAAGTATCTGGGGATATATTGAACCAAGGATGTAAAAAAATCATTTTAGGGAGAATTACAAAATACTGGTGAAAGAAATTATGGATGACACAAACTAATGGAAAAACATTCCATGCTTATGGATTGGAAGATATAATTTTTTTTTTTTTGAGATGGAGTCTCGTTCTGTTGCCCAGGCTGAAGTGCAGTGGCATAATCTCAGCTCACAGCAACCTCCACCACCCAGGTCTAAGCAATTCTCCTGCTTCAGTTTTTTGAGTAACTGGGACTACAGGCATGTGCCACAACACCCAGCTAATTTTTGTATTTTTAATAGAGATGAAGTTTCACCATGTTGGTGAGGTTGGTCTCGAACTCCTGACCTCAGGTGATCCACTCACCTCAGCTTCCCAAAGTGCTGGGATTACAGGCATGAGCCACTGTGCCCAGCTGAATTAATATTCTTAAAATGACCACACAGACCAAAGTAATCTACAAGTTCAATGCAATCCCTATCAAAATACCAATGTCATGTCCACAGAGAAGGTTTAAAAAAAATACCAAGGTCAATTTTCACAGAATTAGAAGAAATAATTCAGAATTCAGAGTTAGAAAAAATGAATTCATATGAAGCCAAAAAGGTGCCCAAATAGCCAAAGCAATCCTAAGGGGGGGAAAATAAACAAAGCTGAAGGCATCACATTGCCTGACTTCAAATTATGCTATAAGGCTATAGTTACGAAAACAGCATGATACTGATACAAAAATCAACATAGATTAATAGAACAAAATAGAGAAGCTAGAAATAAAACCACACACTTACAGCCAACTGATCTTTGACAAAATTGACCAGAACATACACTGGAGAAAGAATATCCTTTTCAATAAATTGTGATGGGAAAATTGAATTGCCATATGCAGAAGAATGAAACTGGACCCCTATCACTCACCAAATACAAAAATCAACTCAAGATAGATTAAAGACTTGAATGTAAGAAACTGACAGTATAAAAATGCTAGAAAAAAAATAGGGAAAACACTTGTAGACAGTGGTCTAGTCAAGAATTCATGAAGAAGACCTTGAAAGCACAAGCGACAAAAACAAAAATAGACAAATGGAATTTAAAGTAAAAAGCTTCTGCATAGCAAAAGAAATAATCAACAGAGTGATAAACAATCTGTGGAATGGGAGATAATATTTGCAAACAATAAATCCAAGAGGGGACTAATATCCAGAATTTACAAGGAACTCAAACAACTCAACAACAAAAAACAATTCCATTTAAAAGTGGGCTAAGGACCTGAATAGACAATTTTCAAAACAAGATAAACAAATAGCCAACATGCATATGAAAAAATGTTACACATTACTAATCATCAGGGAAATGCAAATTAAAATCACAATGAAATATCATCTTATACCAATGAGAATGACTATTACTAAAAAGACAAAAAAAAAAACCACAGATGTTGGAGAGGATTTGGAGAAAAGGGAACTCTTACACACTGTTGGTGGGAATGTAAATTGGTACAACCTCTATGGAAAACTGTATGAAGATTTCTCAAGGAACTAAAAATAGAACCACCATACAATCCAGCAGTCCTACCCAGCTGGGTATCTACCCAAAGAGTTAGAAATCATTATATCAAAGAGATACCTGCACTCATATGTTTATCACAGCATATGGAATTAATCTAAGTGTTCATCCAGTGGAGGACTGGATAAAGAAAATGTGGTGTATATACACAATGGAATACTATTCAACCATGAAAAGAATGAAATTATATCTTTGCCAGAAACATGGATAGAATTGGAGGCCATTTTCTAATATGAAACAACTCAGACACAAAAAGACATGTTTCTCATGTTCTCACTTATAAGAGGGAAGTAAGTAATGTGTACACACAAAGCAGAATGTGGAGTCTGGGATAATGGACAATGGAGACTCAGAAGGATAGAAAGTTGAGGGGTAATGGGAGGTTGCTTGGTGGGTACAATGTGCCTTGCTCTAGTGATACATGATGCACTGAAGGCCCCAATTTCACCACAGTTCAACATAACAGCAGCAAAAATGAATGCTTATTATCAATGAATATATATACACATAATAAAACAATGAGCTACCACTACATACCTATTAGAATGGCACCAAAACACTGACACCACCAAATGTTGACAAGAATGTGGAGAAACAGGAACTCCCATTCATTGTTGGTGGGAATGCAAAATGGTATAACTACTTTAGAAGACAGTTGGGTAGTTTCTTACCGTTCAACTCAGCAATCGTTCTTGGTATATTTACCCAATGAGCGTGAAAATTTTTATCTACACAAAAACCTAAGCATGGATATATGTAGCAGCTTTAGTCATAATTGCCAAAACTTAAAAGCAACTAGAACATTCTTCAATAAGTGAATGGATAAATAAGCTATGGTACATCCAGACAATGAAAAATTATTGAGCACTGAAAATAAATGAGCAAATAAGCTATGAAAAAACATAAAGAAAATTTAAATGCATAAAAGAGTGAATTTTATCATATTTAAATTATATCTCAGCAATTTTTAAATCTCTTTAAGGAAGTTACCATTAGGATAAATTGAGTAAAAGGCACACAGGATTTTTCTGTGGCATTTTATACAAATGTATGTGAATTTATAGTGATTTCAAAAGAAAAAGTTTTGAAGAAATATTTTTTTAATTATGAGACTTAAAAAATCTCTTTAAGAGATGCATAAAGAAGAAAAACTGAGAAGGAAAAGGCTTACACTAAAAATCAGAACTCAGGAGGAGTGTGGATCACAACCATGGATTTGGATTTCAAGATGATTTACCCAAAGTCATATTCATGTGAGAGATGAAGACAGCCTTCTTCATTCTGAGGTTACTCAAGTTGTCACCAGAAAGCTGCTGCCAGTGATGACTCAAAACCTTCTCCAAGATTAGGAGGAATCCCACAATCCTCAGCAAAAAACACAACTTAAGGTCTTTCCCCAAAAGCTCATGGTGACAGTTCCTGCTGAGAGTCAAGTCAATCTGCAACCATTCCAAATCTCCCAGCCGTACTTTCCACCAATGAAGAAGACCAACCCAGGACAAATGGCCTTGGCTAATGAGAGACTGGTAAACCACAAAAACACTTCCCAAAAAATCCACAGGGTCACAAAGTGGCAGAGCTGTCCATGACAGTTGATGAAGTTCCTCTTTGGGTTCCACATATGCCTCACAGACTTCCTCCCTTTGGTCCAGCAGCCTAAACTCCATTAATCACAGGTGGGCATCACTATGGACTAAGTGGGGTGGGGCATTCTGGCAGGAAGCAAAGGGATAAGCAGTCAAAGAGAGTTTGAACTTCAGTTTGGGAAAAAGGCCTTCTGTACACTTATCTAGAAGACAGAACTTGATTTTCATCAGAAGACTTGAGTTTCATCTCTGCTCAGTTATTGCGGAAACTTACAAAAGTTCTATAACCTGTTTCTCATCTCTGTCGGTGATACCTCTCAAGAAATATTAATATGATAACTCTTAAGAAATATTAAGATGCAATGAGGTCATGGATATTCAAATGCTGGATTTTTCCTTTTCTTTAAGTCAGTGTTTCCCAAGGTGTGGCACACGAACTATTAATGGTACATTAGAAAATTTTAGATTAAAATAGACTTATTAATTTTAATCCTTATAAACTTGACTTAAAGCATATTAGAAAAAATATAACTAGCTTATCTACCTTGCCAAGATTAGGTTAAGTGTAAAACTGAGTCAAAGTAAAATCTACATTTAAAAATCTATTGGGTTAATAATTTCTGGCCAGGCATAGTGGCTCAGGCCTGTAATCCCAGCACTTTGGAAGGCCAAGGTGGGCAGATCGCTTAAGGTCAGGAGTTCGAGATCAGCCTGGCCAACATGGTGAAACCATGTCTCTACCAAAAATATAAAAAATTAGCTGGGTGTGGTGGTGCCACAAGAGGCTGTGGCAGAAGAATCGCTTGAACCCAGGAGGCGGAGGTTGCAGTGAGCCAAAATCATGCCACTGCACTCCAGCCTGGGAGACAGAGTGAGACTCTGTCTCAAAAATAATAATAATAAACTCTAAAATTTAGTAAGCATATATGGGAGAAATAATAAAGATGATTAAAATTTGAGAAATAATGCTTCCAGGCCTGGGAACGTCATCCCTGGGTCTCCTGAAAGGAGGACCTTTGGGCCTTTTGTATTTTATAATATAGTGCTCTCTTTGTTAGAATCCAGGGACACATTATTTTTGGTCATAGTATTAGATGCAGTTGTACTTTTCCTAAACATTTGTCTCATGGACATGGCAAAACTATGTAATTGGTAGAGTTTCTCTATTTGCATTGACAACAAGAAAGCTTAAAACCCAACCCAACTTAGGGTTAGTTGTCAAATACATACAGAACTGTGTCACATTCTTTTTATTTTTTATTTTTATTTCAATAGTTTTGAAGGTACAGGTAGTTTTTGATTACATGGATACATTCTTTCATGGGGTTTTCTGAGATTTTGATGCACCCGTCACCTGAGCAGTATACACTGTACCCAATATATGTAGTCTTTTATCCTTCACCTCCCTCCCACTCTTCCCTCTGAGCCCCCAAATCATTCGTATGCCTTTGCATCCTCATAGCTTAGCTGCCATTTACAAGTGAGAACATATGATATTTAGTTTTCCATTTGTCAATTACTTCACTTAGAACGAGGGCTTCCAGTTCCATCCAAGTTGCTGCAAAGTCCAGTATTTTTGTTCTGTTTTATGGCTGAGTAGTATCCTACGGTGTAGCATATTCATTATTAGCCTCATTTCTAACACCATTTAATGTTCCTGTCTTATCATTTTTGTTTCTTAGTTCTACTTATTTTATTTTCTTTATTTTTGAAACAGAGTCTCGCTTTGTTGCCCAGGCTGGAGTGCAGAGGCACGATCTTCACTCACTGCAACCTCAGTCTCCTGGGCTCAAGCAATTTGCCTGCCACAGTCACCTGAGTAGCTAGAACTACAAGCATGTGCCACCACACCCAGCTTTTGTATTTTTAGTGGAGATAGGGTTTCGTCATGTTGGCAAGGCTGGTCTCAAACAAACTCCTGGCCTCAAGTGATCCTCCCACCTCCACCTCCCAAAGTGCTGGGATTATAGGCATGAGTCACCTCACCTGGCCTCTCTTCCACTTTTAACTTACTGTCTTCTTATATATTCCTATTCTTTTAGCTTAAAAATATGGGAAAATGTAAAGTTATAAATGTCCTAAGTTCCTTTTCTTTTTTTTTTATCAAGAATATCTTTCTCTAAGCAAAGTTTGTCCTAAAATTCAAATGATTGTTCTTTCTGAATCTTTCCATATCCCTAGGTTAGTACAGATTTAAGAGTGAAACAATCAATCATTTGGTATCATTTTGAAATTAATCCTTATAAAAAGCCCATTCTTTTCAGGGTTACATTACTACAGTACAAAACAGATAGTTATTAACTTATTTCAGACATGGGCAACCCCATGGACCTAAGGTAAAATGGGAAGTGGGTTCTGTGGTGGAATTGGACTTCCTCCTTTTTCCTCAAAAGCCAAGATTTTACTGACAAAAGCAACAACAACAAAAAAACCCAACCTAAAATGATACCAAAATCTGGTATCAGAACATTCAGAATACCCTAAAGGGTGGGAAGCTATTTTATTCATAGTTCATATACTAAGTCTCCTAAGCCAGTAGACTTTTCATGACCTAGCTCCTTGTACCTACCAACGTTTTCAGTGAGAAAAGATTTTATGTTTGTTTTGGATTAACTCCAAGACTTTTTTAGTATCTTGTTTGCATATTTTTTCTGAGCTTCATTTTCTCTCTGTAAAATAAAGATAATTTTTATTCTATTTCAATATAAAGTCACAATGAAATACTAGTCAGGACTGTCTCAGTTGCATGTGACAAAAATTCAACTCAAACTAACCAAGAGCATAGCTAGATGGTGGTGGCAGTGGAGTTGTTAGAAGTTACTTAGATAAATATTGAACAGCCAAAACATTGCATAAAGGTGGAGCTCAGAGACTGGAAATGGAAATGCCTCCTTACTCTCTTTGCGTCTTCTCATTTCTGTTTCAACCCCACAAGACACCTCATTCTTTCTTAAAATAGACCAGCCAGGAACATGGCCACCCAGAGCTCTAGTACCTCAAATCTTACAATGCAAAAGCAAAACCCACAGAGGAATTGAGATTCACTTTTTCTAGTCTCAAACTCGAATATCCTACAAATTGATCAAATTGACCAGTCTTGGGTCAGGTACTTATCACCGAACTCACCAACTGTGGACATAAGTTTGAGTATTCTGATTGGCCTGGACTAAATCAAGTGCCTGTCTCTGAGCCAATCAACACTGCCTAGGAGAAAGACCTCAAAAAAGATGGCAGCTCCCATTCAAGTCACATGATTAGAGTGAAAAGCAGCAGCATTTCACAGAGAAAAAGAAGATGGAAACAGGTGGACTCTTCTGGGCAGGAAAAAAAGGAGAGAGACTTATTGTAGGTTTTTAAAATCAGGATTATTAGACACATATAGTAAAATGATTTCCAAGTGACTGAAGACTCATACCAAGTGTCTCCTACTCCTGATATCCTTTCCTGACTATATTTTCAATTATAAAACCCTTCCCTCACTGGCCTACCCATTATAGTTATGCAAAGTATAACTTTCACTCAATTATGTTTAATTTCATATTTGAGTATATGCTGTAATAAATTGCTTTCTAACAAACTATTTTAAATTTGTCTTCTTCACTTGGTTATTCCCTGATGACAGAAATTAGCTATTTCTTGCTGGTCATAGTGAATTGTGTTAATTTATTTTTGCTCCCAGGAAGAATATTTGCATTTTATCTAGGTCTATCACAGGCAAAGTCTTAACCCAAAGGAGTGACTGTGACACTGGGAATGTTAAACATACACAACAGAACATCTTTGGGATTCTACCCTCAGGCCCAAATGCTGTGAGATCGTTAATATAACCCCACTATATTAATATATTCATTGCCATCATCTATTTTGGGCTGCTGATAGACCTATGGCAATTATACATGCAGAATATATTATCTGGAAAGAGGTAGGCAGCATTGTGTTGTGGTAAATAAAGACCACAAGCTCTGAAGCCAAACAAACCTAAATTTGTCCTGAGTTCTTCCACTTATTTGTTTGACTGCACACAAACTACTCTACCTCTCGGAACATCAGTTTCCTCACTCTAAGGTGAATATGGTAATAGTATCTCCCTCAGGGAGCTGTTTTGAACATCAAATGAGAGAAGGTATTCAAAGCTTTTACTGTGCTACTTGGTATACAATAATTGCTCAATAAATGGTAGTATTCTTTTAAAGGTTCTAATTCAAAGAGTAAATCCCATTTCCCCCAAAAATATACATATCCATCAAAACACATGATACAATTTGCAGTTAGAAAATGTGATAATTATACCTAAACTCTATGATAAAAGGGCTACAAAATAACAATACTATTTTCGAGCATATTCCTATATAAACTGTAAAATCTTTTGCCAAGATAGATTTGGACTGTGATAGTCTTATAAAACTTTATTAAATTTATCAAAGTTGTTTAACTAAGACTCCCTATAAAAGTCCCCACATAGGCATGTGGAATTACACACCTATCTCCTCCCAATCCCTGGAAAGTAGTATGGAACCACCGAAGATTGTTTGGATAAGAAATTAACCTTTCCTGATACGCTTCTGAGAATTTGAGGTTGTTTTGTGCTGCAATATAACATAGCCTAACCTGACTAATAAAGAACTTTTTAATTTTTCCCCCAGGCACCCACTTAGAATGGCCTTTCCAAAACTCCCCTCCCTGCAATGCCCTAGACATTTACTTAGTGCTTTCTCCACCAAAACATACCTGCCCATATCCCATGTCATCAGTGACAATGAGTTCACGTATTAATTCCTGCTCACATACTAATGGCAACAGAAGTATAAAAATGTTATCCTTTTTAGGAACAAACACTCATGTTTTAACTAGAGCCAAACACAACAAAATGTCCAAAATGCTCACAACAAAAATTCTTCCACAGGAGAATTTTTATCACCAAGGAAGTCCAAATGGAAAGAAATTTGGGATAAGCAAGACATTTTCTGACTATATTCTCAAAAATGTCTCATGATGAATTCTTATACTTCATAAAGTACTTTTACACTTAGTATCTCAGGGGCAATAAGTATTATCCACTCTACCATAAAAGGAATGGAGGCTTAGAAAGTTTCATTTGGTTGCTTAAGGTCACATGGCTAATAAGTGGCAGATTTAGAACTAGCTAATCCAGATCTTCTGATGCCAAGTACAGAATCCATCACTCAATATGTATTTATAAATCATCTACTATGTACCACACATTTTGTGGGCTTTGGAGATATAGAAGTAAATAAAACAGAAAAAAAAAATCCTTATCCTCATGAAGTTTATATTCTAGAGAGAGAAGAAAAGGGTAGCCAAACACTAAACACGTCAATTTATTTTTTGTCTGTTGGGAAGTATTATAATGAAGAAAAATAAAATCAAGGTACAGGTAACAGTGGGTGCTAGAGAATGCCATTTTATATAGCATAGTCATAGAAGGTCTTTCCAAAAAGGTGCATTCCAGCTGAAACCTGAATGAAGGAAGAGGAAAAGCCTTTTGGCTATTTAAAGTATAAGCCTTCCAGATAGGGGTGGCAGCAAGGGCAAAGGCTCTGAGACAGGAGGGTGTTTGATGTTGTCGAGGAACAGTAAGGAGGCCAATGTAGTTGGAACAAGGTGGATAAGGGGGTGAATTGTGGGAGGTGACAGCAACGAGGGAGTAGAGGCAGATCATGGAGAAATGAGTGTGCCAAGGTAAAGATTTTGGGCGTTATCTCGAATAGAATGAAAGCACTTTGGGCATGAGGGAGACTGGGCAGTCTGAGAGGAGCTAGCAATGTGGCAATTAATTAATTAATTAATTAACTATTTATTTGGAGGAATCCAACTAAGGTCATGCTCATAGGGCAATTTATAACCTTAAAATGAATATGTTAAGAAAGAAGAAAGGCTGGGTAAAAAACAATGATCTATGCTTTCATCTCAGGAAGTCAGGAATTGACTAATAAATTAAACGTGGTAGATTACAAGTATTGGTTTGTAAATACTCAAAATAATAAATTTATAATATTGGATATTCATATCCATGTACTAATTCTGTCCAAATTGATCTATTGATACAATGTAATCCTAATAAAATTTCAATAGATTTTTATAAAAGTTGACAGGCTGACTCTAAAATTGATATGGAAATGTGAAGGACCAATAATAATCAAGACCTCCTGAAAGAGAAAGAATAAGATAGAATGACTGGTTCTACTCATTAAAAGATTTATTTTAAGCCAGGCATGGTGGCTCAAGCCTGTAATCCCAGCACTTCGGGAGGCAGAGGTGGACGGATAACCTGAGGTCAGGAGTTCGAGACCAGCCTGGCCAACATAGTGAAACACTGTCACTACTAAAAATACAAAAATTAGCCCAGTGTGCTGGCACATGCCTGTAATCTAAGCTATTGGTGAGGCTGAGGCAAGAGAATAGCTTGAACTCAGGAGGCGGAGGTTGCAGTGAGCCGAGATCACACCACTGCACTCCAGCCTGAGTGACAGAGTGAGACTCAATCTCAGAAAAAAAAAAATATTTATTTTAAGATAACATAATATTGGCACAAAGGTAGACCCGTAGATCAATGGAGAAGAAGAGATAGCTCATGAATGTATAGGTACTTGCCTAATGATGAGTCACTGAAAAGTAATGGAGAAAAAAAATCTTTTCAATAAGTGGTACTAAGTTACTACATATCCACATGAGAAAAATGAAACTTGATCTTTACTTCACATCATACATAAAAATCAAGTCTATGTGAATTATATATCTAAATGTGAAAGACAAACCAATAATGCTTTAGAAATATACCATAGGAGAATATCTTCATAATTTTGCAGTGTGAAAATAGTTTTTTTTATTATTATTATTTTGTATTTTTTGAAACAGGGTCTTGTTCTGTTGTCCAGGCTGGAGTGCAGAAGTGCCATCATGGCTCACTGTAGCTTCAACCTCTTGGGCTCAAGCAGATCCTTCCACCTCAGCTTCCTGAGTAGCTAGGACTACAGGCACGAGCCACCGTGCCTGGCTAATTTTTTAATTTTTTGTAGAGATAGGGTCTCCCTATGTTGTTCAGGCTGATCTTGAGCTCCTGGGCTCAAGCAATCCTCCTGCCTCAGCCTCCAAATGTTCTGGGATTACAGATGTGAGCCAGCCCAGGAAACAGCTTTTAAATTAAAAAATTCCAGCGTGAAACAAAAGGATTAATAAATTCGCCTGAATTAAATTTAAGAACTTCTGGCCATCAAAACCTACCATGAAGAGAGTGAAACAGCAAGCCACTGAGTGGGAGAAAATATTTGCCACACATGTAACTGATAAAGAGCTCATGCCAAAATTAAAGGCTTCTACAAATCAATAAGGTAAGACAGCCAATGGACAGATGAATTAAAAACTTAACAGATAACTGATAGACTGACAAGGTGCTTGGCCTCAAAAATAATCACGAATATGCAAATTTAAATGACAATAAAATAACTGCAATCTCATTAGAATTGCTGAAATGTAAAAACTAGTCATTACTTTAATTTATTTTGGCAAAGGTGTAAAGCAAAGGAAATTCTCATGTGCTTACTTGTAGGAGCATATGTGTTTATACCCACTTTGGAAACCAGTTTGGTATGTCTACCAAAGTTGAATATACAAATGACCCCATGAGCTGGTTGTTTCATTCCTAAAGAGGTATATCAAAAAGAAATGCATAGCCTGTAATCCCAGCATTTGGGGAGGCCAAGGCAGGAGGATCATTTGAGCCCAGGAGTTCAAGACCAGCCTGGGCAATATAGTGATACCTCCATCTCTATAAAAAATTTAAACATTAACTGAGTGTGGTTACACATACCTGTAGTCCCAGTTACTCAGAAAGCTGAAGTGAGAGGATTACTTGAACCCAGGAGTTTGAGGCTGCAGTGAGTTATGATCGCACCACTGAATTCTGGCCTGGACAAGAGAGTGAGATCCTGTCTCAAAAAAAAAAAAAAGAAAGAAAAGGAAAAAGAAATTCATACATATATTCACGAAAAGAAATGCACAAAATGATATGTCAGTATAATTTGTTGCAACCAACAACTCAAGCCAAGTGTTCATCAGCAGGAGAATGTATAAATAAATTATGATATATAATCCTACACACACTTAACTGTTTGAATATGGAAAGGACTTAGAGCCACATAAATATATCTTGCTGATCTCAATAAAGTGTATCCTCAACTCCCCTACCCTCAGAGTCTAAGACTTGGACAAATCCCAAAAAACATCAATAACTATTTCATCACCACTTAACAAAAGGCAAAATGTGAAGGCGGGAAAGTCAGAGCAGAAAGCACAACCACCTTAAATGACTGCGGTCAAAATATTCTCCTTATGTAAAATTCACAAAAACATGTAAAAATGATGACAAATGACCATATAAACACTTTACTGAGCACTCCACCCCACCTTAGGGTTTTGGATACAGCCTATACTGTACACTGTATTGTCTTAATGGTAAATCTAACTCTGGTTAGAAGTGAGATGATCACTTTGGGAAGGAAGGGAAGGATACAGATTGGACAGTGGCACAAAGAGGACATCTGAGGTGTTTGGCAATGTTCCATTTCTTGAACTGAGCAGTGGATGCATGTGTATTTGTTTAGTGATAATTTATTGAGCTGTACATTTATACTTTGTGCAATTTTCTATATGTGTGCTATCTTTAAAATTTTTTAAAGCTTAAAATTTATTTGACTGTAGTAATCATTTCACTATGCATAAGGATATTAAAATGTTATCTTGTAATCCTAAATATATACACAAATAAAAATTGTTCAATGATTTAAAGAGTAAAATGTTTAAAATTACTTTCCCAGAATAATTAAACTTTCTAGAGTGGCTAATTAGCAAGGCTTGGTATTTTGTACATTTAACATATTGGAGAGACAGTTTGCAAAGATGACTTCTTTGGAATCAGATAAACCAGGTTCAACTCCTAACTTGCATCACTGAATAACTCTACAAAGTTGCACTGTTCAATATGGTAACCACCAGCGGTAGTGGCTATTAGGCACTTGAAATGTAACTACTCCAAATTAAGATGTGCTAAACACCATGCTCCTAAATAACCAATGGGTCAAAGAAATAATCAAAAGAGAAATTAGAAGTACTTTGAGATGGATGAAAACAAAGATATGGCATACCAAAACCTAAGAAATGTAGCTGGATCACTGCTCAGAGGACAATTTAGAGCTGTAAATGCATATATTAAAAAAGAAGAAAGACCTCTAAGCCATAACCTAACCTTCAAACATTGGAAGAAGAAAAGCAAATGGAACTTAAAGCAAGCATAAGGATGGACATTATAAAGATTATAGTGGAAAATGATAAAATAGAAGATAAAGAAAGAATTACAAAAATTGATGAAATCAAAAACTGGTTCTTTGTAATGATCAACAAAATTGGCAAACCTTTAATTAGACTACTGAGAAAAAAAGAGAGAAAACTCAAATTGCTAGAACCAGAAGCAAAAGATGGAATATTACTACCAACCTTATAGAAATAAAAAGGATTATAAAGGATTCAAAATAGTTATAACATTCTTATAAATAATTATATTTCAATAAATTAAATCACTTAGACCATCTTAGACCAATATTATCAGTAGACCTTTAACAAGTAAAGAAATTGTATTTGTGATCAAAAATCTACCCACAAAGAAAAGCTCAAGACCAAATGACTTCACTGGTGAATTGTACCAAACATTTAAAGAAGAACTAATGTCAATTTTTCACAAGCACCTCCAAGAAAATAAAACAGAAGGAAACACTTCTTAACTTATTCTATAAGATTAGTATTACCCCGATACTAAAACCAAACAAATACATCTCAAAAAAACACTACAGACCAAAATCTCTTAAGAATATGTAGACACAAATTCTCAACAAGATACTAGCAAACTAAATCCAGCAACATACAAAAAGACTGCATTTCATGACCAAGTGAGATTCATCCTGGAATGAAAGATTGGTTGGTTTAACATCCAAAATTCAATCAATGTAATATGCCATATCAACAGAATAAAAAACAAAAGCCACATGATCTCCTCAATAGATGTTTTAAAAAGATTTTACAAAACCCAAAACTCTTCTACAATATTAAAAAGAATAAAAACTCAAAACACCTAGGAATAGAAGGGAATTTCCTCAACCTAATTCAGAGAATCTATGAAAAAAACTCACAGCTAACATCATACTTAATGATGGAAAACTGGATGTTTTCCCCTAAGATCAGAAATAAGACAAGAATATCTATTCTCACCACTTCTATTTAACATTATACTGAAAGTATTAGCCAGTGCAATTAGGAAACAAAAAAAGGAATTTAAAGGTATTCATATTGTGGAAAAGAGAAGTAAAATAATCTCTATTCAAAGATGACATAATCTTGAATATAAAAAATTCTAAGACCAGTGAGAAATTATTCAAGTCAATAAATGAGTTTAACAAGTGCAATTTATCAGGGTTTCCAGAGAAACAGAACCAAGAGAATATATACACACACGCACACACACACACACACACACACACACACATATATATATCACATATGTACATGCATATATATGTATATATACATATATGTGTGTGTATATATATATATCACACACACACATACACACACACAGAAAGAGATTTATTATAAGAAATTGGCTCATGTGATTATGGAAGCTGACTAGCCCTAAAATCTGAAGCCGACAAGCTGGGGACTCAGGGTAGCTCATGGCTTAGTTCTAGTTCTAGTACAAATATCTGAGAACCAGGAAAGCTAATGTTGTAGATCTAGTTTGAAAATCAGCAGACTCAAGATCCAGAAAGAGCTGATGTTCCAATTCGAGTCCAAAAGCAAGAAAAAACAGATACTATAGCTCAAAGGTAGTCAGGCAGGAGAAATTCCTTTTTATTTGTGGGGAGGGTCAGCCTTTTTTTCTATTCAGACTTTTAACTGATTAAGGTCCAGCTACATTACAAAGTATCTACTTTACTCAATCTATCAATTTAAATGTCAAACTAATCCAAAACATCCTCCCAGAAGCACTCAGAATAATGTTTGACCAAATATGTGGCCACCTCATATCCCAGTCAAGTTGACACAAAAAAATTAACCATCACAGCAAGGTTACATGAAACATGATCAATATACAATAATTAATTGTATTTTTATATAATTGCAATGAATAATATGAAAGTTAATAGGAAAAATTCATTTATAATAGCATCAAAAAGTATTAAATACGAATAAACTGAACAAAAGAAATGCAAGAGTTATATGCTGAGAACTGTAAAACACTGTTGAGAAAATAAAGATCTACATAAACGGAGAAAATTTTATATTCATGAATTGGAAGACTTAACATTATTAAGATGGCAATATTGACCAAACTGATGTGTAAATTCAACACATTCCCTATCAGAATCCCAACTGACTTCTTTGTACAAATTAACAAGTTGATTTAGAAACTTATATGGACTTGAAAGAGATCTAGAATAGCCATAATAATCCTAAAAAAGAGAAGAATAAAGTATGAGGACTCACATTTCTCTATTTCAAAACTAAGTACAAAACAACAATAATCAAGACAGTGCAGTACTGGCATAAGGATAGGCATACAGATCAACGGAACAGAACATTGAGAGCACAGAAATAAACTCATATGTCTATGGTCAACTGATTTTGACAAGGGTGCCAAGACCCTTCAGTGGGGGAAAAATGGTCTTTTCAAAAAATGGTGCTGGGATAACTGAATAGCCACATAAAAAAGAATAAACTTGAACTCTTACCTTGAAACATGCACAAAAATTTATTCAAAATAGGTAAAGGACCTAAATGTAACAAGAAAAACTATAAATCTCTTAGAAGAAAACATAGAGTAAATCTCCATGACCTAAACCTTGCAAAGAACTCTTACACATGAAACAGAAAGCATGAGCAGCAAAAGAGTAAAATAGATAAATTGGACTTCATCAAAATGTAAAACGTCTGTTGTGTTTCAAGAGACATCATCAAGGAAATAAAGAAAACCAACAGAATGAGAGAAAATGTTGGCAAATCATATATATAATAAGGGACTGGTTTAGTCCATTTTGTGTTGCTATCAAGGAATATCTGAGGCTGAGTCACTTACATAGAAAAGAGGTTTATTTGGTTCATGGTTCTGCAGGCTGTACAAGAAGCATGGCACCAGTATCTGCTTCTTGTGAGGGCCTCAAGAAGCTTACACTCATAGCAGAAGGTGAAGGGGAGCCTGTTTGTGCAGAGATCACATGGTGACAGAGGAAGCAAGAGAGGTCGGGGAGGTGCCAGGCTTTTCTGGACAACCAGTTCTCACGGGAGCTAACAAAGTGAGCAACTCACTTATTACCATGAGGATGGCACTAAGACATGCATAAGGGTTCCACCCTCATGACCTAAACACCTCCCATTAGGCCTCACCTCCAACACTGGGGATCAAATTTCAATATGAGGTTTGTGGGGACAAACATCTGATCTATAGCAGGAACTTATATCTAGAACATATAAAGGACTCTTACAGTTCACTAAAAGGAAGACAAATGACCCAATTTTTAAGATGGCCAAAGAATCTGAATAGATATTTCTCCAAGAAAGATATTAAATGGCCAAAAAACACCTTAAAAAGTGCTCAAATCATTATCATCAGAGAAATACAAATCAAAACCTCAATGAGATACCACTTCACACCCACAAGTATGGCTAGAATCAAAAACCAGATGCTGGTGTGATGCTTCTTATGCAGCCTGCAGAACCACGAGGCAAGTTAATTCCTTTTCTTTATAAATTACCCAGCCTTGGTTAACAAATATTGGTAAGGATGTGGAGAAATTAGAACCCCCACACACTACTGATGGGAATGTAAAATGGTGCAGCCACTTTAAAAAACAATCTGACCATTCCTCAAATAATTAAACATAGAGTTTTCACATGACTCAGCAATTCCAACTCTAGGTAAGTACCCCCAAAAATAAAAACTTATGTCCCCACAGAAGCTTGTACACAAATGCCATAATAGTATTAGTCCTAACAGTTGAAAGGTGGAAACAACCCAAATGTCCATCAATGGACAAATGAATTAACAAGATGTGACATATCCATATAATGGAATATTATTTGGCTATAGAAAGGAAAGGAGTACTGATACATGAATGCACCTTGAAAACATTATACTACGTGAAAGAAGCCAGACAGGAAAGAACACATATCATATGATTCTACTCATATGACAGTCCAGAATAGGAAAATCTGTAGATATTTAAATTAGATTAGGGGTTGTTTATGGGGGCCAGGGTGGTAGGTGAGTGCTTGCCAAAAGACATGGGATTTCATCTCAAGGGGATGAAAAGTTTCTAAAATTGTGGTGGCTCACACCTGTAAACCCAGCATTTTGGGAGGCTGAGGTGGGAGAATCACTTGAGCCTCAGGCAACAGAGTGAGACCAGCCCAGGCAACAGAGTGAGACCTCTACAAAAAATTTAAAAATTGGCCAAGTGCCATGGTAGATGCCTGTAGTCCCACCTACTCAGGAGGCTGAGGCAGGAGGACTGCTTGAGCCCAGGAGGTCTAGGCTGCAGTGAGTTATGATTTCAATGCTGCACTCCAGCCTGAGTAACAGAGCAAGACGCCATCTCAAATAAAAAATGATAAATAAAAATTGTGTAAAATTTAGTATATTCACATGTGTGTAAATGTGTGTAACCATATGTGAATATACTAAATTTTACACAATTTTATATGTACAATTGTTACACGTATGTGAATATATTAAAAGCCATTGAATTGTATACTTTAAATGGGCAAACTTTATAGTATACGAATTATATCTCAATAAGGCTATTTGTTTTAAAAAAAGAAGAAGAAATACTAAATTTTAAAGACAGTACAAAAAATATACAAGGCATCTCATTAGTTAATTTTTACATTGATTACATTTTCAGATGATAATATTTTGTATATATTGGGTTACATAAAATACACTGTTAAAATTAATTTCATTTGTTTCTTTTTATTTTTTAATATGGCTACTAAAAAATTCAAAATTACATACATGGCTCACTTTATATTTCTGTTGGACAGTGCTGCTCTAGAGATTTTACACAAATGACTTAAACATTCTGAACCCCAACTTCCTTGTATGTTATGAGGCTGTAATAATAGTATTGGCTTCACACAGTTATGACGAGGATTAAATGGTTTTAAACTCAGCATTTGGATGTTAGCTTTTATTCTAAGTATTAGTTCTTATTATCAGGGAAGCCCCTGGGTACCACTGAGCACAGCAGTCATGTCAAAAACCCCCAGTAGACTCCTTGGATTTATTTTACTATTATAAAATCATTTTTAGAAATGAATCTTAGAAATCATCACACCCAGGAATCACCAACTGTCACCTTGCCAAACTGTTGTTTAACAACCCCATGGTTTTCAAAACTTGAATTTTATTGTGGGACTGTAGTCTCTACTTTGCTGTAGGCCTGACCACCCCTATTCCCTTAGCAGAGCCTCACATTTGAGTTACCTCCTTGTTATCAGAGGTATTTGCATTTATACCTGATCCTTCACTAGTCCCAGCCCCTCATCTTCCTGATGAAGAAACTGGGGCCTGTGGAAAGGACACTGAGCTGCTAAGTGCAGAATTCAGCCTGGAAAGGACCAGGCCAGTCCTCACACATGCAATGCAATGTCCAGAAGACCCTGACTAGCAGGGTCTGCAACACAGGCTGTTTTGTTTACAAGCTAACACGCTATCCTTGGGAGTCTTGTTGGAACTTTCAATCTTCTTTAGTTTATTGCCACTGGAGAAATAAATCATTACTGGCACTCATGATACCTTTAATGCAGACCAGTGGATCATTCTGATGGGGAGGGAGAGAAGATGGTACTTGGAGCTCAAAAGTTCCAAATAGCCTGGTTTAACATACCCAAAAAATCCAGTTCTGTGTAAATCTGTCAATTAGCCATCTCTGCAGCACTTATCTTCTCCCTTTTATTTCCTTTCTTATATTTGTTTATCAAATAATACTTAACAAAGCTCAATCATTTGATTCCCAGGGTAACCCCACGAAGAAATGCAACCTGGGATAATTATTCCCATTTTATTCTTGACGCCCAAACTGGGTCTACCAGAAGACAGGAATGGTAGAGCTAAGCAAGGACCAGAAGAGAGTTTGGCAAAGTTCACTGAATGTATATTTTGGTTTTGCCATATCCAAATATCACCTGCATTATATAGTTATTATCTTTCTTTTTCTTTTTTCTTTTCACTCTGTCACACCAGTGCAGTAGCATGATCATAGCTCCTCACTGCAGCCTCGAACACCCTGTCTCAAGTGACCTTCCCACTCTTCCCACCTCAGCCTCCTTAGCAGCTGAGACTACAGGTACTTACCACTATGTCTGGCTTTTTTTTTTTTTTTAAGAGATGGGGTCTCACTACATTGCCCAGACTGATCTCGAACTCCTGGCTTCAAGTGATCTTCCCACCTTTTGTTTTTATTTTTCTTTAACAGGCACTTACTGTTTTTATGTAAGTCAACTGATGTTGAAAGGAAATTTTACTTTAGTGCGTTCAGTAGAAAACCAGTATCAAGTGCCATTAATAGAAGGTTAATATTTATAATACAAAACAATTCTAATTAGAAACTGTTGTCTGGAGAGCTTCTAAAAATCCTAATGCCCAAGCCAGAACTTAGAGCTATTAAATTGGAATTCCTCTGGGGAGGAAGCAATTAGGCATAAGTAATTTTTTAAATCTCTCCCCAGGAAATAGCATCATGCAGTCAAGGATGAGACCCTCTAGAATAGATACTATTGCCTGCTAATGCCTCTGAGGCTGAAGAGTGCTTGCCCTCTCTTCAGAAGAGAGACCAACAAGTGATAGGGAGGTATTAAAGAGACACTAGCCTAAACCCAAGACTTTCTCCTCAACATCAAAAGAACTGAAAAGTAACTTTGAAAAAGGAAAAGTCCTCATTGGTGATTTGTTACTGTTAATGAGTTGCTCCTTTGCAGTCTAAAACTGCCTCACAGGGCACTTGCCCTTTGGAAAACACTGGATCAGAAGACCCCAGGTGGTGTGCTTTCTATTCCTGTGCCCTTTCAGCTCCAGAAGCTAGCTTCCCAGCCAAAGACTCCCACAAGGTCACTGGAGAACCCCTGCTCAGCTCTGTGTGTTCTCCAGCAGGGACTCCAAATGCCTGCATTTACATCACACTATCAGACCTATCTTTCTATTTCAAAATGACTCTTCTCAGTGTTCACTTTAGAAAACCTTAAGGCAAAACTGGATCTCTGTCTCCTTTCATTTCCTCTCAAGAAGCCCCTCATTTTCTTCCAGGAATGTCTGCCCTGGAGAAAACTTAAGTCAGCCCTGCCCTTTTGGATCTTAAAAGGAAGTATCGCTAGGGAAGAGGGAGAAACAGGAGACTGACGCGGTGCAGATCCCCACATGACTTTGAGAGGGTCTTCTGTTGTGAAATTTCTCTTTCATCCCTCATCTCTGAACACACACAAGACGGTTCTCGTGGAGGGATGCATTAGAATGAAAGCTGGACTTTTGGGTGGAGATTCCAGATCTCCATGACATCATTTTCTTATCTGGCTTGGGGCATCACTGCAAGAACTGAGTACCGGCCTGTGTGGACTCCGGTTTGAAGAGCTGCCCCAGAAGGACTATGTGGCCTCAAGAGCAAGCAGTTTGTCTCACTAGGCAGGTTGCTGAGCAAACCTCTGATCTGCTCACTTCCTACATTTACAACCTAGAATGCTGACACAGTGTCTACCACCAGACAAGCAGGTTGCCTTACTGTCTTGTCAGCAGAATCCATCTCTCTTGTTTCTTTTAGAGCCTAAGGTCCTGCTTTGAGGTCTCCTCCCTATTCTCCATCTCAAAGTTACACAGTCCCTCCTCCTAGCCTTAGCTCTTGTTTTCCCCTAGTCCAGAATGTTCTTTCGCCCCATTCCTGCCTGTCCAAAGCCTACCCACCCTCAAAGCTGATTGTAAATGTCACCTCCTCCATGAAGCCTAAGATGATTCCTCCAGTCAAATAATAACAGTAATGGAATTAACAAAAAATAAGAGTACTAATAATAACCTACATTTATTGAGAGCTGCTGTGGTCAGGCAATGGGCTAAGATCTCACAAGCATAATCTCAACCAAATCATATACTAGATGTATCTCATTATCCCTGCCCTTTTGATATCAACTTACCTGCTCTTTCTGTGCCTCATTTTTCTCAGATATCAATGGGGATTATAATGTCTTCCTTGTAAGATTAAGTATAAAATAAGCTGGTGCATATAAAGCATGCAGCATAGTACCTGATACCATGATTTTGGCTTAGTGAATATCATTAGTTCTTGTAACAACTTTAAGGTCTATGTTTCTACTCATAAGGACAGGAGGTAGGGAAATACTGGGTAGAAGATGGTGGGGTCCCTGGTGAGGAGTCCCCCCTCAAGCCTGGACCCACAGCCCTAGATGAGAACTTCATATCCTTGTTTTCCCACCTGAATGTTGCCTTTTCCAAAACCACCCTGACCTGCCATGCCCCACCTCCACCCTATACCCATAAAAACTCCAAGCTTCACTGGCAGAAGAGCAGAGTAGTGCAGCAGAGAAGGAGGGAAGAGAAGTGCCTGAACATCAAGAGGAAAAGAGGCAGCTGGACATCAGATTATAGTCAGAGAGGAGTTTGGCCAGGAGTGGCCAAACTCCAGAGGAAGAGTATCTTCCTACTCCATCCCCTTTCTAGCTCCCTATCCCACTGAGAGCCACTTCCACCACCTAATAGTCTCTGCATTCACCATCCTTCAAGTCCGTGTGACCTGATTCTTCCGGACTCCAGACAAGAACCCAGGTGCCAAGAGGACAGGGTGTAAAAGGCTGTCATTCCGACCCTCCACTGAGTTGGTAAACACTTAGTCATCTGTGGAAGGCAAATGCTAAAAGAGCAGTGTTTAACACTTGCCATCTTGGGCTCCAGAGGTCACAGACAACCCCTAAATGCTGTCACGGGCTGGCACAGGGTTTGTTCCTGATGGCGTCCAAAGGCAGTCACCCTGGCTCCTGCTCCTGCTCTCCTGTGTGCTCCCCCTCCTGCAAGGGGTTTGAGTGCAGTGGCAAGTAAACAAGCCACCCCTGTCGCAAGTCCCATGAGGGGGTCAAGGGAACTCTCCCATCTCAGTATTATTCTCATCTTACAGATGAGGAAACCAAGCAATAGAGAGGTTGAGTAAACAGTCCAAGTTCAGTGAGAAGGAAGAATTTTACTTCCCTCTGGTCTTCACTGAACTTTGCTCATCACAAAGATGATGTAAGGATAATCTTCCAATTGCCATGGGAACTCATTTCATCAGCATCTCAGCCATCCTCGAAGATTTGCATACATGACATTATGCAAAAAGAGAAAGTTAAATTGACTTGAAGTCAACTGGCTCTACTAGCTACTGTCCTCTGAGACACTGTGATATTTACATTGCATCATGGTTCAGGGTATTCCAAAGACAGGTGTGCTCATTAATCCTCATACTTTCTCTCACTCACCAGGAATGTGATCCAGCTAAGGAGGCAGATGAGAGAGACCAAGGAACGTGCTGATGGAGCAGGTGTTGAATTCCTTCTCTGCATTTCTGCTCTTCCGCTCTTTAATTGGCTTCTGGCCGGATGTTCCTGATTGCAGAGGCAACACCTAAGGATTAGCCAGCTTAACTGCAGGTCTGCACAATAACAAACCCTTCAGAATTTCAGCACTCATTTCTTCATCAAGGGACCCAGAATTATGGTTGCATATCACCTACTCATTTCCTCTTGGTTCAACCTCACATGCTTTCATACTATTGCTGACCATCTGTACATGTTACTCACCCCTTTCCTCCTTCCCTCTATTCAAATAAGCCAGGCTGAGTTAGCACTCTGGATGCATCCCTATTGATGGTTGGACAAATAGGATACAGTTTCCAGAAAGGGTGACAACTTTCCTTCCTGGAATCCCTGCACAAAATGCAGGGTCACATATGGCCCTGAGGAGGGATTTGGTGGCAAAGAGATATCTGAGTTTCATAGTTTGAAAGTACTAGGCTAGCTGTGGTTCCAAACTGTCTACCAGGTCACCCTGTGGTGGCATAGTAAATTCACAGGACTGTGGTTTAAATTTTCCAAGGGAAAGAAGGGATCTTCCGGATCTGTTGAACACTGCACAAACTCAGGGTTGCTCATGGTTTCAACATTGGATCATGTCATACTCCTTTCAGTGATGGCATTATTTAGGGGAAGCCATGTTTTTGGCAGTTACTGTGACAAAAAGCAAGTGCCACAAGGAAATCAGTGTGAAACAGGAAATGAAAGTGGCAGTGCACACTGTGATTCTGAAGTTTAAGGAGTTGTACACTGCCCAAAGCCACACAGCCCATTAGTAAGCAATTGCATTGATTTGGGAATACAATAAAAATAATAGTTTTTTGTTTCAATGTATCATTTTTTTCAAATGGCCATTAAAAAGTTGTTAGCACATAAAGACTTTAAAGCGATTTGACCCTAACTACTTAATCAATGGATCTGTTTGGTATTTCTTTTGGCCTACAGATGCCATGAAAAAATTACTGAGGCCTAAGGGTTCTGCGACCAAGGAAGATTTGGATACTTCTGGTCTGGTCGAGTCAGCCATGTTTCATAGCTCCCAAGAACTTCATTGGTACCTGATCCTACGACAAAGCATACTTAGGTCTTGGTTTTGGTTGTCATGGCTGTTTCAGCTCAGAGACTTTTCCATATTTTTAGTGCTAAAGGTGCCTACTACATGGGGCCTATGCAGCCACGTGCCTTGGCCAGCACCGGCCTCAGGCTCCCTGGGCATCTCTCCCTTTCTTTTGTGCTTAAGTCACACCAATCTTTTTTCTGTTCCTCCAATCTGCCAAGTCCTGTCCCATCATAGGGGCTTCTTGCTGATTCTCATCCTGGTTCACCTGCAGGTCTCATCTTAAATGCCACTCCATCAGAGATCCCTCCTCTGTGATTCTTTGTCTCACCACCCATTCATCCCCTTCAAGTATTTTGTCCTCTGCACATATGACTTCATGAGGACAGAGTCCAGGTCTGTTCTGCTTACAACTACATTTGCAGAATTTAGCTGGGTGCCTGATATGTAATTGTCACTCAATAAATAACTGCAAGGTTAACAAGTGTCAATTTAAATCATGCATAGGTATTTTAACTGGGGCCCTGTGCAGCCCAAAGCATTTCAGAAGGCTTTTCTGGCAAACGGTCCGTCAGATAGACACGTGGGACAATTGCACCACTAGCCCCAGGCAGAGGCAGTCAAGGGCAGTGTTTGCGATCAAGATTCCCAGCTCTGCCACCTCCTTGCTGGCAGACATTGGGCATGTTACCCATTCTGCCTCTACCAGCCATGTCTTTGCCTAGAAAAGCATTGTTAAAAGGACTAACTATAAAGCTCCTAAGTAAAATCTGGCAAGAAACAAGCATTATAAATAAAAGTTAACTGCCATTATTAGGACCATGTTAGTGGACTATCCCATGAATGCCCACATGCCATTCTGAGGGGAAAGTTCTGCCTCAGAAACTGACAGGTCCAATGCCTCTTGCTTGTCTTAGAATAAAAGGCTCAATTCAAAAATGATACATGGACAATTCATTCTCAGCCCCATTGGTGTCCCCCACACAACTCATGATTAAAACCAAAAAGAATCTATTATGAAACTTTGATTATCCAGGTGGACAACAGAAATGGAGGATGTTAGGCAGTGATTGCCAATTTATCTATACTTGAACTGCTGCAAGCACATGGCGGAGTGTGCGTGCCTTATCCCTCCAATCCTTGGCTTGTTCCCTTCTAACCAGCTCTCCTCATGTTCTAGGCTTAAAAGTAAGCCCAGTGCACTCTAGTGTTGTTCTGGTTGTACCTAGGGAGCTCCAGGGGCCTGGAGCTGCTCACAATCATGGAAGGGAAATGCTACATGGCTCCTCTCCTTGCAGTGGGAAAAAGCATGAGTACCAGCCTTCATCTGTCCATACCTGAGTGACCGTTGCTCTCCTTCCTGGGCTCCTTCCCCCAGCCTCTCCCCTACCTGATCCTCAAGTCTGGACACGTCATTTTCACAACCCCCTGGAATCACATCACTCTCCTCCCCAAGAGCTACCTATACTTCCTATTTCATACATACCCACATCTTAGAAAACCATTTCTCCCATTGGCTTCCTATAGATGGCCTAGCTAAGGGTAATGTCTTTTCTGCTAGCCTGAGTTGCTGTCACTTTATAAACATTAAATAGAATGGTCTTACAAGACAGATGGTACTGATGGACTCAAACACGTGATGTGTTTCCTTAGATTCTCCATCTACTAGCTACATTTTTTATGGCAAGTTAACTTTACGTCTCTGAGCCTTAGTCTCCTCACCTGTAAAGTAGGCAGAATAGTTTCCACCTCATAGCTTTGTCGCGAGTACAGGACGAGAAAACTCACATGAAACACATAGCACAGTACCAGGTCGATAGGAAGCACACCTAAAAAAGTCTACTATTGTGGTTTCTCAGGTCAACCCCTCATTTGGTAGGTCTCAACTTAGACATTATCTCTTCTGGAAAGCTTTCCCTCACTGCCACCCCAAAGATGTGTGTGCATCTAAAGCACCCTTGCCGTGATTGTCATTGCAAGGTGTGTCACACTGCCGTGTCATTGCTCTTGGCTGTTTTTGACCCCTAGAATACTGTGAGCATATTATTGGTGGAGGTAGTGTTCCTTCTACTGTGGCAGAGCACCTGGCACAAAACAAGTGCTCAGGATATTTTTTGTCCTATTAAAAATAGTTATTTAAACAAGGAATCAAATAAAGAGGAAACTTTGCTGTGTTATACACTTATTACTGCTACATTGTAAGACCAGAGACTCCCTTGGCAGCCAAACACATTCCTTTTTTATATTATTTAATTTTAATAAGAGTTATCATGTATTGATTCCCCTTCTATGCCAATGTAACTTCATCTTATCAATTCTCTGAGGTAGATATTATCAGTAGTCCCATCTTACAGATAAGCAATATGAGGCTCAGAGAATTGAAGTAATTTGCCTAAGATCATCCAGCTTGTAGAACAGGGCTGGGACCCAAACCCATGACTGTGCATCTTCAGTGTCTGTTTGCTTTGATGCTCCGATAAGACTGAGGATGCCACTTTCCTTTTTGTTAAATTTTCTGGCCTCTCGAATACTACGAAGTGGCATTTCATTATTATTGGCACCTACATAACAAACATGGTAATGCCTTAGATGTAAATTCCTTTGGTGACTAATGAACCCCACCTTGCCATATTTTTGTCTTTGGCATTATTTAACTTTCATGCCTCGTCAAGTCTCCTTAACTGGAGTGTAACCGGTTGGTGACAGTGCCCAAGTCTTAAGATTCTTTCTGTCTCCCCAGATCTAAAAGGAACATCTCTTACCTATTAAAAAACAAATGAAATTGAGTTTCTGTCTATTTGGCCGTTCCATGTTCAAGTAAAATGACAGGAAGATCATTGCCAAGTCTGAAGGGTATTTGGGACAGCTTGATTTGGATCTGTGGTATACACAACTTTCACACTGGGGGACCAGGGAGGCACCTCAAGTAGACAGACATACTTGGTAACCTTTGTACTTTTTTTTTTTTTTTTTTTTTGGACACAGGGTCTCTCTCTGTCACCTAGGCTGGAGTACAGTGGTACAATCACAGCCCACTGTAACCTCAACCATCCGGGTTCAAGTGATTCTCCTGCCTCAGCCTCCTGAGTAGCTAGGACGACAGGCCTGTGCCACCACACCCAGCTAATTTTTAAAAACGTTTTGTAGAGATGGAGTTTTGCCATGTTGCCCAGGCTGATCTCAAACTTCTGGCCTTAAATTATCCTCCCTCCTCAGCCTCCCAAAGTATGGGGATTACAGGTGTGAGCCACCATGCCCAGCATGATTTATTTTAAACTAGGGACATGAGTTACTTTTTAAAGTACCATCAAGAATAAAGATAGATAGATAGATAGATAACAGATAGATATTTTCAAAGCCAAAAATTAGAGAGAAAATGACAGTGCAGAAGACCAGGGGTCATAGTTATTTTCCAGAGCAGATTCCCAGAACAAGATACAATAAAAGCCTGATGAATATTAATATAAATTTTTGGTGAATGAAGAAACGAATGCAGCCTTAAATGTGAGTCCCAAATCAACTGTCACAATGGAAGATGCTCCAAACTGCAGACCCCGATTTTTGGTCAATCTATTTCCTCCAGGAGAATTCTATGTGCTCTAGAGTGAGTAGCAGCAGGAATATGCTTTATCGGATGGTGCTTTAACAATTCATCCTATAAATGCAGGGGGTGCTAGTTAATATTCAGTAATTGTTGGTTGGAGTTGATGTTGATAGGGGACCCTCAGACAATAGATGACAGGACCTCACCACAAACATCTGCCCACTCCATGTTGTTCCCACCTTGCCTTGTTCTAACTGTGTCTACTGAGAGCAAGACCAGACCAACTGTTCTCATACCTTTCCAGCATACCCATTTCTACATTTCAGCAATCCTACAACCTAGGACACACCCACTTCCTTCTGGTTGCCCACACACCCATTTCTTTCACTGGGATTACCAAAGAGTTGCATTTAGAGAAGAAAACAAAAAAGGTTTCCACATGCAAATGGCAAAATCAAGGTCAAAGTGGAACACTTACTCCACAGTCAGTCCAGTTGAGCAGGCCAAAAATGCCCACTTGGATAATGAAATTCAGTAGTGACTGCATCTACCACCCTCTGCCCTTATCATGGGCCAAGGGTGGAGGACAATATTATAAACATGTGATAAGAGTCATCTTTGAAGGAGAGGAAATTAATGAGGACATTGTAGACCCTTTGAAAGTGAAGCTGATTCTAACAAACCAGCGGGTTCTCCTTGAACCACTGCTCAGACAGAGCTGATTTATCCATATAGGGGAGTTGCCACAGAGAAAAAGTTTAATTCATGCAGAGCTGGCTGTACAGGAGATTAGAGTTTTATTATTACTCAAATCAGTCTCCCTGAAGGCTCAGAGGTTAGTGGGTTTTCAAAGATAGTTTGGTGGGTAAGGAGCCAGCAAGTAGGGAATGCTGATTGGTTGGGTTGGAGATGAAATCATAGGGAGTGGAAACTGTCTTCTTGTGTTGAGTTGGTTTCTGGGTGGGGCCCATATGGTTGTCAGAAATGTAAAAACCTGAAAAGACATCTCCAAAGGCCAGTCTCAGATTCTAAAACAGTGATGTTATCTGATGGAGTAATCAGGGAATTCGCAAATCTTTACACCTCCTAAATAATTGCTACTTAGGCATATTTCCTAATAGAATTCAGGCCCCTCTCATCCTCCTAGCTTTGTGGTCTTTCATTAGTTAGTTTTTTTTGTTTTTGCTTTTGTTTTTGAGATGGAGTTTCACTCTTGTTGCCCAGGTTGGAGTGCAAGGCGCGATCTCAGCTCACTGCAACCTCCACCCCTGGGTTCAAGGGATTCTCCTGCCTCAGCCTCCAGAGTAGCTGGGATTACAGGCATGTGTCACCACACCAGGCTCATTTTGTATTTTTGGTAGAGACGGGGTTTCTCCATGTTGGTCAGGCTGGTCTTGAACTCCCGACCTCAAGTGATCCACCTGCCTTGGCCTCCCAGAGTGCTGGGATTACAGGCGTGAGCCACCGCTCTCAACTCTTTTCATTAGTTTTACAAGGGCAATTTAGTTTCTGGGAAGGGCCATTATCATTTAATTAAATTTCTCCCAAAGTTAGCATGGCCCACACACAGGAATGAGCAAAGATAGCCAGAAGCAAGATGGGGTCAGTTAGGTCAGATCCCTTCCACTGCCATAATTTCCTCACTGTTATAATTTTTGCAAAGGGAATTTCAACTCTAGGAATCTTTTGCAAGGCATTAAAACAAAACAAAAAACCATGTACTTGAAGGGCCCCTGAAAAACGGAATGAGCTAACTTCAAGGAGTTTTCTGCCTCCAGTAAATACCACACCTAAAACAGATGCTTCCTCATCACCACCCAGAAAAGTACAGCATTTCAGCAGTAACTTACATCCATCCCAGGAGAAGGTTCTCAGCTATAAGCACATGGAATTGTATTTGAAATATGAACTATGGTCTAACCTGGGCCTGTCAGATTATAAAACACAAATTTCTGGATCCACTACATACTCTGCCTTTTGCATGTGCTTCACTTATCTCTTCTTTCAGTAACTTTTTTATTCTGATTAGAAAAGTAACACAAGGTCATTGTAGACATTCTGGAAAATTTAAGAGACCATAAAAAAGAAAACAAAAATCATTCACCATCATACCACTCATATATACACTGTTAAATTTTGGGCTCTAGAACATTTTGCTACCACTAGGGAACGTATCCAAGTCACATGGCACCAAAATCACATAGCACCAAAGTACATTAGTGTTGGTGAACCTCAATTCTTGCCTCCTCATGAAACATGAAGCTTTCCTTGACTCCTTCACAGGCCTCATGACAGGGGTGCCTCGTTTACTCAGCCAACAGCTCTCAAACCCTCACGGGAGGGAGAGCACACAGGTGAGCAGGTGCAGGAGCCAAAGCAAGCGCTTTTGGGCACTGGCAGAACCAAAGCTCTGTGCGGGGCCCCCGCAGCAGCATCTAGCGTGGAGTACCCATGACCCCTGGAGTACCAGGGGATGTGTTACAATGCACTCTTAGCTTTGCTGTCCACAGATGGCTTAAGTGTTTAACAACTCAGTGAACCCTCCGCCTTTTCGCCAAAGCAGAGGGTCAGTGTGACAGCCTTTAGCGTCCTCACCTGTGGCACCTGAGCTCTCGTTCCGTGTCCAGGAAAAATCAGGTCACATGAATGAACTGAAGGGTGGTGAATGTGGAGGATTTTACTGCTGCTGGAAGTGGCTCTCTGCAGGAAGGGGAGTTGGAAAGGGGAGGGACCAGGAAGGTATTCTTCCCCTGAATTCCTGCCATCAAGTCATCCCTCTGAAGTCAAACTGCTTCTCTCCAACATTCAGTTGCTTCTCCTCTCCTCCCCTTTTCTACTCTTTGCCAGTGGGGCCTGGGGTTTTTATGGATACAGGATGGGGGTTTTGGGGCAGGCCACGGGTGGTTTGGGAAAAGGCAACATTGGAGTGGGAAAACAGGAATGCGCTACTCACTTTGGACCATGGCACCAGGCTTGAGGGTGGGTCTTTGCTAAAGACCCCCACCCTTTTCTGCCTAGAATTTCTCTGCCTCCTGTCCTATTACTCAGAAGAAAGAATTTGAACAAAGGGCTTAAGACAGAGTGAGAGACCCAGGCAAGTTTTAGAGCAGGAATGAAAGTTTATTTAGAAAGTTTTAGAGCAGGAACAAAAGGAAGTATACTTGGAAGAGAGAGGGCGATTTGAGAGATTCAAGTGTGTGGTTTAACCTTTCATTTAGGGTTGCATATGCTGGCGTGCTTCTTGGGGTTTGCCTCCCCTCTCCCCTGATTCTTCCCTTGGAGTGGGCTGCCCACATGCACAGTGGCCTGCCAGCACTTGGGAGGGGCCACATATGCAGTATGTTTACTGAAATTGCATGCATGTTCACTTGAGGTGCTCTTCCCTTACCAGTCAAGTGTTCTTAGAAGAAGCTCATACACCAGTTAAATTTGACCATTTTGCCTCCTAGTGTGTGTGCTTGAGCCCACTCGCCCAACTCCTGAGATCTTATCGGGAAGCTGCTGATCACCAGCATCAGGTGTTTTTAATCTAATTTTATCTAATGCCTTTTCCTTGTACCAGCAGTGACCAATTATTATTTTAGAGAGACAGTTTAATAATCATCTGACCCTCACCTGACGGTTGTCTGACGTTCCTGGTGGTGATGGGCAGGGATGGGGGGCCCTCTTCTGCCCTGCTCGTGTCTGACTAGCTACCTACTGTAACACTTTCACTCTTTTTTCGGCAAAAGCATTTATCTCTGAGGCAGGAGGTAGAAGCTACTTCCTTTGCCCCTAGGCTAGAAGTGTCCCTTCAAAAGCAACTGACCAATCGGGGGGAAGAAGGCTTAGTTTTCATCATCCTCACAATTGCCCTATTTCTGCACTTCAGTGGCCTCACAAATCCCTTGGGCTCACCTAACAGACGCATGTGACTGTATCTATAATAGGTTCATTGCCCATTGCACACAGCAAGTCAATACGCTGAGAGGCCAGGATGCAGAAGAGAAAGAGGTTTAATCGCAAGGTCACCGAATGAGGAGACAGGAAGAAACTTTAAATCTATCTCCTTGTGGCATTTGGGGCTACGGTTTTTAAGAGTTTTGGAGTGGGCCAATGTGTTGGAGATGGCCATCTGGTTGAAGAGTGCCGGGCGAAGTCATGGGACAAAGTTAAGCTGTATTTTTATGCTGATCCCCTCTTTGTGGGAGTTTTCAAACTGAAATGTGGTAGAACTGGGGACATGAAAAACAACTTAAGTGATTCTTTTTTTTTTTTTTTTTTTTTGCATTTTAGGTTTTGGGGTACATGAGAAAATCATGCAAGGTTGTTGCATAGGTGCATACGTGGCAGTGTGATTTGCTGCCTTCCTCCCCTTCACCTATATCTGGCATTTCTCCCCATGCTATCCCTCCCCAACTCCCCATTCCCCCTCTGTCCCCCCCACTCCCCCCCCAACAGACCCCAGTGTATAGTGCTCCCCTCCCTGTGTCCATGTGTTGTCATTGTTCAACACCCACCTATGAGTGAAAACATGTGGTGTTTGATTTTGTGTTCTTGTGTCAGTTTGCTGAGAATGATGGTTTCCAGGTTCATCCATGTCCCTACAAAGGACGCGAACTCATCGTTTTTGATGGCTGCATAATATTCCATGGTGTATATGTGCCACATTTTTCCTGTCCAGTCTATCATTGATGGGCATTTGGGTTGGTTCCAGGTCTTTGCTATTGTAAACTGTGCTGCAATGAACATTGGTGTGCATGTGTCCTTATAGTAGAACGATTTACAATCCTTTGGATATATACCCAGTAATGGGATTGCTGGGTCAAATGGAATTTCTACTTCTAGGTCCTTGAGGAATCGCCACACTGTCTTCCACAATGGTTGAACTAATTTACACTCTCACCAACAGTGTAAAAGTGTTCCTATTTCTCCACATCCTCTCCAGCATCTGTTGTCTCCAGATTTTTTAATGATCGCCATTCTAACTGGCGTCAACTTAAGTGATTCTTAAACAAAAGCATTATGATTGTAATGTCAGAGGTCCTATCTAAAGGAAAATAGGGATGTAAATCAATTCCTATAGTCTTATGACCCTAACATCAGAAATCCTGTCTATTGGAATGATTCGGATGCAAATGGTTAGGATCTAGTGCTATATGACTTGGAGCCACATGGAAGTGGGCCAAGGTGCAGCCTCATTAATGCTGAATTGTAACTATATTTCTGTCCAGAACCCAGCATGCAATTCTTGTCAACCCTGTGAGGGTGGTTTCCTGACTCTCAATGGCCTACCAATTTCCACCTGGTAGGGTGAACCTGCCTTGTCTATCATTTCCCTTGTGATACGTTCATTCTCCTTGCCAGGGAGTGGTATACAGGTGACAAGTGAGACTTCAGGAAACCAATATGGGAACTTCTAGGGCAAATTATTTGCTCCTAAGAGAGACAAACAGGAAAAGATAGTCTTTTCTCATCTAGGATGTTATCAATCCTTAGTGGATTGATGCCTGGAACTCCAGAGGTCCTTGGAAAACTAAGCCCAGGGCAACCTAATTGATGCAGATATGAAATCTGTTCAAGTGACCTCTAGCAAGTCACTGCAAGTGGCTGAATACAAAATAGACAGTTGCAGACGAAGAGCAATTTGCAGAATAATATGTGTAGTATGATCTCATTTATGTAGCCAGATAGATGTAAATACATAGAGAAGCACTGAGAAGTGCTGCAGGAATGTAGGCAGTGGTTACTCTGGAAGCCACAGGAATCAGGCTTTCAACATTGTATTCTATGTACATCTGTATTGTTTGAAGTTTTTACAATAGCATGTACTGCTTATGTCATTTTCTAAACATTTTAATTTTTTCGAGTACACATGGCTTCCCCTTTATGTGAAATGTGTACTAGATGATCAAAGCATTCTTCCAGGAGAAAATATGTTTTTGTGGCCAAAAAAATCCTTTAGGTTATTTTTGATTTTTAGGGGGTTGCCTCCATCTCACAGCTTAATTATCAGTCACATTAACCTTGCAGTTCAGCATGTCCTCTATTTGTCAGCAGACCTTCCTCTCCTACAGGGTGAGCCATAGAAAGCTATGGGTATTGGTTCAGTTTGCCTGGGGTCAGGGTCTGGATTGTGAAGTGGAACATGTTGATAAACTTCTTCTCCAAAATCAGGTCAATAGGCATTTGGCTGATATCACCAGAATGCTGGCTGGCCATGTGGGGTGTTCAGAGATGAGTGAAGCGCAGGATGTATCTCCAGGCAATGAAACACAAGTGTACAGCCTGCCTCAGAGAATGGGCTGTGGTCCCCACATTAGAACAACCTGCCAGTGACCACATTAGAACCCCCATTCTTAAAATGCAGGTTCGGAGCCCGATTCCAGATCTGAATCACAACCCCAAGAACCTGAATTTTGTTATTATATGCAGATAAAGTACGAGAACTGCTTCCTCCATGGGTGAACTGGACTTACCAAAATAGTCAGTCAGTCCCGTGGGGCAGAGATGGGCAGTTGCCAGTTCCTCTTTCTCATCCTAGATGCTCAGAGTCGAATTTGCGGCTCAGCTGTAGCCAAGTGATTTCACTGTGGGAGGACAATTCAGAGCCCTGTTACTGGCTCCTCACATTGATTCTCTTCATCTTCTTCTACTTCTTTTTGTCATCTTTGACGTCCCCTTGTGAGCTACCAAAAGACCTTCCGGGACATGACAGGATAAAAAATAAGTAAGTATAAGCAGCCATTCATTAAACATTTAGCCAGAACGCTGCTCTAACTGCATCCCATCATATCTCATTGATCTTCACACCAGTCCTATGATCGGGTACTATTATTAACTCCATTTTAAAGATGTGAGGAACTGAGGCTTACCAAAGGTAAGTAACTGGCAGGTGCAGGTATCTAGCTCCCTAACTCCAGAGCCCTTGCTCTTAAATCCCTACCACTTGTCCCTGGAGGAACTGAACACTGAAGATGTTTTATGAACACATGAATAAAATATTTGTGTCGTTTTGAAACTTGTCTTATTTTCTACATGTATTTATTTATTGGGGTGGCACAAGGACTCATCTGTGATGGTGCAGCCACTGTAAATAAATTAGTGAAACTACTTCATGTCAATTTCATATAAAGTTTTCTGTTCAATACACTTTAGTTAGATTGTTTGGAGGAAATTAATACATGTTTACAAAAAGCCCCTCCCCCAGTTGTTACATATGCCTGAGATAATAGCTGTGAAAAGTTCAGGTGCACTTACACACACACACACGCACACACACACATCCCACAAAGGGTATCATACAACCAACATACCCTGAAACCTGCTTTGTCCACCTAATAGTATATCTTGGATACAGAACTTGTTTCACTGGAAGTCTAAGAGGCAAAGTCTGGGGAGGCCTAGAGGACACAGGGGATGGGAGGAGGCGCTCTGAGCTGGAGGTAAGGTCTCCGCCCCCCGCCAGAGCACAAGGTCGGATAACCAGTGGGACTGCTGGCTTGGCGGCCAGCGCTCTGGAGGGAGGAAGTGTGCGGCTGGGAAGCTCCGGTACTCTCGCCCGGGTTTCCCATTTCCCCCTCCCCCGCTAGGCGAGGAAAGTTAGCCCAGAAATCTGCCCCCGCCTGAAACCCGCCTGGTCCCCGCTCCCGCCCCAGGAACGTACCTCGCCAAGGGGGCCGGAGTCGAGAGCCTGGATGGAGAAGTGGACGCGCGCGGGTGGGTTCCGGGGCATGGGCACCGCCTCGCAGCGCCCTCTGCCGGCGGCTCTGGGGACGGCCCGCATCTGTCTGCGTGTGCTTCCACCAGGAGAGAGAGATTTATTTATTTTTTATTTTTATTTTTTGAGATGGAGTTTCGCTCTTGTTACCCAGGCTGGAGTGCAATGGCGCGATCTCGGCTCACCGCAACCTCCGCCTCCTGAGTTGAGGCAATTCTCCTGCCTCAGCCTCCTCAGTAGCTGGGATTACAGGCACGCGCCACCGTGCCCAGCTAATTTTTTGTATTTTTAGTAGAGACGGGGTTTCATCATGTTGACCAGGATGGTCTCGATCTCTTGACCTCATGATCCACCCACCTCGGCCTCCCAAAGTGCTGGGATTACAGGCGTGAGCCACCGCGCCCGGCCCAGGAGAGAGAGATTTATTCCGCTAATCCTGTGCATCTGTGCGGAGCTCCTAGGGCCATAGATTGGGGTGCAAATGAAATGAAGATGTAGTCTGGGTGGTTGAGTGTGGTTGTCTGTGTACCTCCCTGAGGATATTTTACTTTCTGCTCTTATCTGCCCCTATGAGCACAGGATGTATCTCTGCACATATTTGAGTGTTATTAGAGGTACATGCAGTTTTATCATCTCCCCAGGGTTGTGTTTGTATGAATGTGCATGGGTGTGTGCATGTGCACGAGTGTGTGTGCACACTCAGGGAATGGGGGAAGAGGTGCATGGAGCCAAGATGGGTGGTAAATAGTATGTTTCTGAAATTAAAGGAATAATGTGAAGGAAGGTGCTCCAGATGTATTAAACCCTTTGCCCTTCATCTCATCCCCTCTGACTTGGGAAGAACCAGGATTTTGGTTTTAAGCCCTGGGGCATACAGTTGCTCCATCCTGACATGAACTCCTCCTCCTGTCTGACTGCTCCTTGGCCTTCCTTCTTCCCTGATCTGTGGAACCCAGGCAGGCTGCCTAGTGCTGTCAATAAGCACCTTGGCCATGATGTAAACCCAAATTAGTATCCCTATCTCCTTCCCATTTCCCCCGCCCAAAAGTCATTTCCTCTTAGTTCATTACTTAGTTTTGATGTCTACTTTCCCTCATCATTATTAATGCACAGAGAGAGAGAGAAAAAAAAGGAACTTCTTCAAATTTTCCCAAAAGGTTTTGAGAGTTGTGTTCAATGTTGCAATTTGGCAAGTCAGTTTCCATCCGAAAGCTTGGAGGGAGCAGGGTATATAAGCTCCAGTAGAAGCAACAGCAGCAGAAGAAACAACATCTATTTCAGGGCCATTGGAGTCTGCATCCTACCCAGAGCAAGGTAAGTTCTTCCCAAGCCCCTGCCTCCCTTCCCTCCCTGTGGGCCTGCAGCTGTCCAGGTGTAGAAACCATTAGTGTGCTACCCTTGTACCTGGCAGCATGGAGTCGGTGGATTCCTGGAAGCACCCCTGGTGAGTCACCTGCTGGAATACTAGTGAAAACTCAGTACTTTGGGGACTGATGTACAGTGTTCATTTTAAAAGCCAACTAATAATAATTGTATAGCAAGATTTGTGAGTGTATGCATATTTTATGGAAAGGTTTACCTTATATTGAAATGGTATGTAGTGATATATACAAATATATTCCTAAATATTAATTCCCATCAGTTAAAGGACTGTACAGAGCTAAAGTGAGTGAGTCTGCCTTACTATTGAAACTTAAAAAAAAGCCTTTCATATATTCTTTAAAGTAATTGAATTCACAATTATACCTTATAACAATGTTACAAATCTTGCTCCAGTATTTGTGATGGTCTTGGTTGTCAGTTGTGATATAAAACAAATTGATAACTGTGTTCCTCATTCTTGTGGGTTAACTTTGGCCCATTTAGAAAATGAAAAGCTCTTATTACTTCCTGAGGTTTTTAAATCTGTGAGAAGGGGGAAAAAAGATAACCTTTACTGTACTGGTATCTGATACTTGCCCAGGTAAAATTGTGTGCAACAACATGGCAAGGTTAAATATCATTTTAACAAAGGGATTACTAAACCCCAGGTGATGACCCACTTTTCAAAACAAGGAATTTCAGGATACTAGATGGAATGTGGGTAACCACTTAAGAGTTAATTTTACTGGAATCTGAAATTGTATGATTTCTGTATGTTTCCTCATTCTACTGATAAGTCATGGAATCCCTCTGTGCTGGACTCTGGGGATAAAGTACGAAACAAGATAAACATGATCCGTGGCATAAGAGACTTCACTCAGTGTGGTGGAGAAGACAAACAGTAAAGAAGTAACTGTAGTGTTGCCATTGTAGTAATGCTATGGAAGGAGGGGAGCAAATAGTGGGTCCTGACTTCATCCAGGCACCATGATACTTTACGTGAATTATGTCACTAACTCCTTACCACAGTAGCATGCCCATTTTACAGATCAAGAGTGTGAGGTTTAAAGAGGCCAAGTGACTCACCCAGGGTCACACAGCTAATTAGTGAAATAGCTGGGATCACAGTTCTAGAAGTCAGCCTGGCCCTCAAACTGGGGCTCTTTGCATATGCCACCCATGGCATCAGTGACTATATCTTTTTATTCTTTAATAATAGCTCCCTTTTCTAATTAAAAGTAATAAACAAAATAAAATTTGAAAAAGAGATGCCCACCCAAGTGTCATTGGCATGCTGATGTTGGCACCAGTGTTGGGAAGCCCTTAGCTTACCCCAGGAAGTAGGAGAAGCTAACATGGGGTCCCTTTGTCTTCATGCAAGAATTTCAAGAGTTTAGAAAAACTTATGAAATTGCATACACAAAAATTTGTTTTAATCCTCAAGACTCTCAAACTTACCATGTTGAGGAAATGTGGGCTGAGGGCTACAGCTCCCTAGAATCAGCTGATCAGCCAAAGAGCCAAAGGAGGTGACCCACCACCATCTCCTCTCCTGGACAGCGCTTTGCAGTCTCAAATGTAGGTGATATTAAAGTGAGAGTTGTTTCTTAGAACCATGGCCAGGGTTTCCTTGACCCTGAAGTGCAGTTCACCTGAGATTGTCAAATGCATCTGAGGCACACAGAGGAAGTGCTGGATACAGCCTGTGGGAAAACCCTAGCATAACTGGGCATAAAGGAATCACCAGGAGATGCCAGGAATCTCTACTGTTTCCCTTCCAATGTGCCAGCCTCTGGGTTTTACAGGCCCATGTAATTACAGTACCTCTGTGGGCACTTCCCTACAGCCTGTAATGACTTTTTGACTATCCATGGTACATAAAACACAGAGATATAAAATTGTTCCCTTACTTCTTTCTTTAGGTTCAAGCTAATATGTTATTGGTTGCCTTCTATAATGTTATCTTGTTGCCTTTCCCAACAAACCTTTGAGATAAGTATTAAGTTCATTTTATAGATGAAGAGACTGAGGTTCAGAGAATGACTTGGCCAACATACACAGCAAATGAGTGGTGGGACCAAAATCAAAGCTATGTCTGTTTAACTTCAAGCCTGTGACTGTACTAACCAGTGCTCTGTGCCAGCTAGTACTTTGCCACAGTCATAACCTAGACTCAAGAGATAACCATGCCCCTAAAACCCCATGCTGTGGTGACAGCACTGAGCAGTGCGCAAGAAGGCTTGACTTCTAGTCCTGTTTCTGCCACTCACAAATTTATAATAAGGGAATGATGTACACAGCAAGGTCCCCCTAGGGTTAGCAGCAGTTCTGACAAAGTTGTGATTCGTCAATATTCAGTCACCCAATCCAGGAATGCTCACTTTTAAGGTATTTGACTGAAATAGTTAAGCATTGCCCTTCATGAAATTAAAAACAGTGGTTTCGGAACCCATGTTATCCTCCAGACCATGGGTGTTCTGCAAGGTGAATGGAGCTGTTTCAGAATGTTTCAATAACCATCTCTACCTCATTTGTAAGTGGCATGTAATTTTTGCAATCTGAAGATTTTCACAAACCCTGGATAATAACCTAGAATGGTTTCTGTATCAGATGGTGGCTGATTTAGCACAAAATTATGCATTTCATTATTTCATGGTGGATATATCAATATATTGTGGTCTTTTCCCAGTGAGCACCTTGATTTTCAGAGGTTCTACACCCTGAACATGAGGTAAACCACTGGTTCTCAAGGTGTGGTCCCAATACCAGCAGCATCTGCTTCACCTGGAAACTTTCTAGAAATGCCTATTGTCAGGCCCTCAGCCCTGCTGAATCAGTCTCTCTGGGGGCGAGACTCAGCCATCTGTTGTAGCAATGCTTCCAGGATATCCTGACAGTCACTCAAATTTTAGAACCACTAGGTTCTCTATGTGGGAAAGAGTAATCTTTAAACTTGGAAAAATTGTCATCTAAACAAGAGAAGCTGAATGCCTACAGCAAGGGCTGGCGACCAGGTTGTTGCCAGACCTTGAAAGTTTACCTCTGTATCACCTTTCCTGTCCCTAACCCAAGTCCTTCAGCTCTGGGTATCCCAGCAGACACTTCCTTGTGCTGCAGTGATACAGATGTGTGGCTTATCTCCCCCAGCTGGAGGGGAGGCATTTAACACACTGACTTCATAAATATTCATTGAGTAAAAGTATCTGCTCCTAGGAAGCGGGATCCAGGTAAGCCCTTTTTTCTCTCTCTCAACTGCTTCTAGCCCAGTGTTCTTTATGCAGTAAGCACTAAGTAAACAACTGCTAGATGTTGATCCAGAAAGTCACATTCCTTCTCTAAGCTTTAGGTTTCTCATCTTAAAAATAAAAGGATTGTATCAGACAGTTTGCCTTAGGTCTCTTTCAGCTCCAGAGCCCCAGATAGCCTGTGGTTTCTCTATTTGGAGATGTTCTTCCCGAGAGACTGTCATAGAACTCCTGTGATTTGCTTAGTACTTGGCAGCATGGAGAAGAAAGGGGAGAATGAAGATTTTATTTAAAAAAATAGCTAATATGTATATATGGTTCACAAATGTAACAAGAATTATTAACATTTTTTCTTCTCTTTTTCCTTTCTCTTCCTTCTCTTTTCCCCTTCTCTTCCCGCTGCTTCTCTCCCTTCTTATAGATGTGCCACCAGCGGTTGCTCCTCTCTTGGTTTTCCCTGGCTTTGCTAGCATCTCCCCTCGTGGCCATATGGGAACTGAAGAAAGATGGTAACCAGCCTCTCATTCTTCTCTATGGAGGCCCCACTTCTAAGCTAGGACTCTTGGGCAGCCACTGGTGGGAAATCAAACTGAAATGGGCAACCATGCACTGGGTTCTCCTAGAGAAAGCCATCACTCTGGGAAAATGCAATGCCATATCTCCTTCTTCTACCTTGATAGTATCTATATTGTTTGGTTTTCACCTTGGATGCCATTGGTACACTATGATGGGAAAAGAGATATGAAATTTTCCCGTATTACTAAAAACCAGCTGTTTCACACAATTAAAATTCCAAAGTGGAGGATTTGCAAAGTAGAACAACTGTGTTCATTTCTCATTCTACCACATGATACTGCTCCCTCAGTTGGCACTGTGATGACTTACCTCTGACCAGTTACTTTGGAGGAAGCACAGGATTCAGACTCACATTGACTTAGGTTCAAATCCTAGGTCTGTCAATTACTGGTTATGTGACTTTGAGCTAGGTCACCTATGATCCTGAATTTCCTCAACTGTAAACTGGCTATTACAAAGTGGACACCTACTACATGGGTCATTTAATGAGTTAATGAATGCAGAATACAACTCAACAGATAGTAAAGCGAAAGTAAATATCAGCTAGTATTACTATTTTTGTTGTTTAAAATAATATCTCTCATGATTCCAGAGATATTATTTATTACCCCGATGATCAATAAAAATTATTAGACTTATAGAATAGTTAACGGTAAAATAAGGGGTTCTGCCTATCCTTCTAGTATCTCACACTCAGTAAATGTGCATTCTGATTGTTGACTGCACCTGAAAGACCCTCAGATGTTTCTCACTGAAGCCAACATCATGTTCGCAAATACTGTCTTTAGTTGTATAATAATAATAGGTAATGTTTATTAAATGCAGTATCTCACTTAATTCTCACAAGAACCATATGAAGTAGAGACCGTCTTCATCCCATTTTACAGATGTTAGAAACTGAGGCTAAAGATATTAAGTAACTTGCCCAATGTCACATACCTGGTAAGGGTGGAACAGGGACTTGATCCCAATTCTGTCTCATTTCAAAGCCGGTACACAAGTTTGTGAAAAAGTTTTTACAGCGACATGAAGTAATTTTCTCCTGGGTCTTTGTAGAGCTGAATAAGAGGAAATGGGCATAAATTAAGGATGAAAATATTTCAAGCTGATGATGAGAAATAATTTTTTGATATTCTGGAGAGTACAATCTTGAAATGGGTACCTGAAAGAAATTTGGGACCACTTCTCTCTTCTCAAGAATTTTGGGAAGACAGTAATCCAGCCACCCCTTCTCCATGAGGGTTTGAGAGGTTTCAACACTCTCTTAAGTAAAAGCAAAGGCGTGAGCCAGGAAAATATGCCAGATCCCTTCCAACCCTGGGATTTTTGGTGAGCTCAGGAACCTTGGCCCTGGCATATTTAACCCCTTAGTGACTTCTGATTTGGTAAGCCACAGAAATTCCAGAAAATCAATGTGAGAAACGCTCCAAGGTGTGACTTAGGAGGGCAGACGATGCAGGGAGGCTAAGCACCAGGTTCCTGACGCTCCTCTTCAGCCTTCCTCCTGCAGCTGTCTTCCCTGCTGTTGAGCAAACGCCTTCCAGAGCTTCCAAGTCTCAGCTGGGACAGGAAAGTAACTATGCTGTTCAGGTGTCAGGGGGACAAGAAAAACTAGAAAAAGCCAAAGATGATGCCACATGGTTTTATGTCAGCACAGCTAATGATTTCCCCAGAGCTGGACCTCAAACGCTTTTGACTTCTTATTTTTGTTACCCATTCAGTCCTTATAATCCAATTGATGTAAAGTGAAAACTTTATATTCTACGATGCTTTACATCCAGAGGCCAAAAACAAGAACCACCATTTACAAAGCATGTAAGGGCACTGGGTTAAGCTCTTATGTGAATGAGCTTATGTAATCCACATATTGACTTTCTAAAGCAAGGGCTAATAGGTTTTTTCATTTTAAAGATGATGACACTGAGGCTTAGAGTAGCTAAATGTCTTGCCAAAGGTCACAAGACTGGAGTAAGGGCTACAGCTGATTCTAAATCCAGACCTCTGCGAGTCCAAAGTCCAGTCCACTATGGCTCATAAACTTGAGCAGGCATCAAAACCATCTGGAGAGCTTAAAAACCATACTACTAAACCCATTCCAAGGTTTCTGATTCGGCAGCTGAGAATCTGCATTTCTGACTGATCCCCAGGTGATGCTGCTGATGGAGTTTCATTCATCATGCTTTGGGAACTACTACATTAAGCAATTCTATTCAACTAATAATTTATGCATAGATAAAAAAATGAATGAAGCTTTGCTATGACACACTCTGAAATATTATACTAAGCCATTCTTCAAAGGCCAGTTTAGACACTGGGATTAGGCATCCCTTGCAAAGCCCAAGAGACAGAAGGTCTGAGCTGTAGCTCTTGCACTTCTGACTTGATGTGACCATGGTTAGACCCTTGGCCTCAGTACCCTCCTTCATAAAATGGAAAGATTAAGATCTATTGGACTGCTTCCTAAGAGTGTATGACAGGTAAAAAAAAAAAATACAGAGAGAATGAACATTTCTATTGGTAATTTGAAACAGAGGGAACTAAATCCTTAAATATCCATGGAAAATTGTTAAGAGAGTTTCTCTATACAGTTGGCTGACTCTTCAGTCTATAAATAACAATAATTAACACAGAATTTACTGTGTGGCAGACATTGTGCTAAGTACTTTACATACATTTTTTTTCATTTAATCCTCCATCAAACGTATGGCAGATACTGTTATGATTATAATTTTACAGATGAGGAAGCTGAGGCTCACAATAATTAAGTACCTTGTTCCAAATCCCCCAGCTGGTTAGTGGAGACTGGATTTTAGTCCTGGTTAGTCATTCTCGACACTGCGCTTTTAACCACTAAATTATTCTGCTAAATATTGTACCCTGCCGTATTCTCTATGAAACTGAAATTGTGCTAAAAGTTTCTCTTCCCCAGACCTTTGGCAGAGAGTCTTGTGCTATTTGCAGTTTTTGGTGTGTTAAGATGTTTCCATCTGCTAAATAATCAAAGGTTATTAAAGGTGGCCTCCCAGTCAATGAATTGATGGCTTTGTTTCTCTTTTCCATGACCTTGAGCCCAAGCAGGGTCTAATGCCCTGAGATAATCCCAGCAAGCATTTGCCAAACACTTATTATGAACAAGGCTGTGTTTAGGCAGTGGGAATGACCAAAGGGCTAATAAAACATAATTCCAGAGTTCCTGGAGCTTACAGCCTGGTTCTCTACTTTCTGTGCATTCCAGTTTATGTCATAGAATTGGATTGGTACCTGGATGCCCCTGGAGAAATGGTGGTTCTCACCTGTGACACCCCTGAAGTAGATGGTATCACCTGGACCTTGGACGAGAGCAGTGAGGTCTTAGGCTCTGGCAAAAACCTGACCATCCAAGTCAAAGAGTTTGGAGATGCTGGCCAGTATACCTGTCACAAAGGAGGCAAAGCTCTGAACCATTTGCTTCTGCTGCTTCACAAAAAGGAAGATGGAGTTTGGTCCACGGATATTTTAAAGGATCAGAAAGGTAATTCTATGACCTCAGATAGTATCAATTTTCTCTTTTGCTCATAAGAGTTAAAGAAAAAAAATATATTGGAAAGGCAAGTGATGATAAGTGTAGTTAATGAGTTAACACCAAGTCTCTTATTGAAACCACCACAACCTCCATTTTCCTTTGCTTTCCTGGACCCTTTGGGTGATAAATCATCAAAATCTTATATTAGGAGAGCTTCATGGTCAGTCTGAATGCTTAGCCTGATGTTTTCTTTAAATAACAGTGATATTATTTAATGGCTAATGGAAATTAACCAATAGTGCATCACTCTGCACTGGTGTGATAGCCTTGAAAAAATGAATGCCTCTATCAGGTGTGTTGGGTGTGTAGTGTACTCTGCAGAATCAGCATCCTACTGGGACCCTCCCAATCCCAGCTACCCAACAGGGAACACGTGGAAGACTTTCACCCTGTACCATCTGGCAACCTGTGATTAAACACAATCAAAACCTTTCTGAAAAAACTCTAAATATTGAATTTTTGTTCTTTTCAAATCCAGAACCCAAAAATAAGACCTTTCTAAGATGTGAGGCCAAGAATTATTCTGGACGTTTCACCTGCTGGTGGCTGACAACAATCAGTACTGATTTGACATTCAGTGTCAAAAGCAGCAGAGGGTGAGTGAAACTGCTTTGGTTTCTCAGAATTTTGCTAGAACTATTTCATTAAGAAATTAAGGGCAACCTCTCAGTGACCTATTGGTTAATGATATAAGGGGAAAGGCAAAGTTAAACCCATATTTTTTCAACCACCCTTTCTTGTCTACATTGAAGAAAGAACATGGAGATTTAGGCCAATCGTTTGAATAAATTTATGTGTTAGGGCAGGATGTTACTGGAAGCTGAGAATAGTTTCGCTTTGTTTGAACTCACTCATCCAAATTGCCTGGCCATGCTTCCTGAAGGCTCAAAGCCCCAGAGAAAGGGATAAAAGGAGAATTCAAAGCTACAAATGACTTGCCGAAATTGCACCTTGAGTCAAAAATAAAAACAAGAGCTCCAGAACATCGATCTTAGAATCCCTAAAGTAGACTCCAACACTCTATGAGGCCTCCTGAAATTTTCCCAGGGCCACCTCAACTCCTTTTACTTCTGCTGACACCAGTAATCTGAAGTTCCCTGTTGGTCCAATACACTTGGACTTTCCCTAAGAAAGCAATTTCCATAAATACAAGACCTATGTGTTAACCCCCATGTGACATACTTTAATCATCACCTAAGTTCCTGAGCAATGTGGCATAATGGAGCAAACCCCAGGCATCCTGGCTTTACCATTATTTCACTGAGTAAATTAAGCACTGGGGTCTCACTTTCCCATCTTTAAAAGGAAAATGCTTACTAAAGAAATGTTTCTCCAAGTGCATAAACACATAGATGCACATGTTCACTGTGATTATTTTGGTAATCAGCAGAGGAATGGTTAAATAAAACATGGTACACACTACTCTGGCTTAATGTGCAGTCATTGAAATGGATAACCCAACCTATATGTTTTGCCATGGAGAGCTCCCCATAATATGTTCAGAGGGGAAAAAGATGGTTACATAATCATATGTATATAATTTGATCCTAGTTCATAAAAATAAAATCTATAGTATATTTACGGGTAAAATATATAGTGGATATATATATAATGTGGAGATATATAATATGGATAATAATATATACAATGTGTATTGTATATATAATGTGGATATACAATTATCTTGAATATTCATTGAAAAAGTTCTGTCCAGGCAAAGTGGCTCACACCTGTAATCTCATCTTTTTGGGAAGCTGAGGCAGAATTATTGCTTCAGGCCAGGAGTTCAAGACCAGCCTAGGCAACATAGTGAGACCCCATCCCAACAAACATTAAAAATAAAAAAATTAGGTGGGTGTAGTAGCACACACCTGTATTCCCAGCTACTTGGGAGGCAGAGGGAGGGGATCACTTGAGCCTAGGAGTTCAAGGGTACAGTGAGGTCTGATCCCACCACTGCATTCCATCCTGAGTGACAGAGCAAGACCCTGTCTCTTAAAAAAACAAGAGCGAGAGAGAAAGAAAAAGAAAAAGGAAGGTCTGGAAAGATACAACAACCTCCCCATCCTTAACTGGGGAGAGCAGTTAAGGATGAAGAAGACGTACACTTCTTTCCTTTATATGCATCTTTATCATTTTTACTTTTATAATTAGTGTGTATTGATTTTATAATTAAAATTATTTTAAAAATAAGTTTTTAACAAGGGGGTTTAATAATCAGGGACTCTAGGTCTAAAAAAAAAAAACAAAAACAAAAACAAAAAAACAAAAACTTCCATATTCATTTAGTCCAGAGACATATAAGTGCTCTTGAAGCTAAGTTCTTTCTCCTGGGGAGGGTGGTTTCTTACCTTCTGGGTAGAAATCAGCCCAGTTGGAGAAACTGTGTCCTCAGACAGACAGTTGAGGCCTTACCTGCTTCACTGGCTAAAACCACTAGGAAATCTCTCCCCAGTGTGTAACACAGGCTAATTTCTGTCTTTGACTTCAGCTCTTCTGACCCCCAAGGGGTGACGTGCAGAGCACCTATGCTCTCTGCAGAGAGGGTCAGAGGGGACAGCAAGGAGTATGAGTACTCGGTGGAGTGTCAGGAGGACAGTGCCTGCCCAGCCGCTGAGGAGAGGCTGCCCATTGAGGTCGTGGTGGATGCCATTCACAAGCTCAAATATGAAAACTACACCAGCAGCTTCTTCATCAGGGACATCAGTGAGTGTTGGATGATTATATGTGCTCCATAAAGAAAGATACCATTTGTCACATGTTCACAATCCCCCATGCACTGGGGTAGGTGGTTGACAAGCATTATCTCTTTTATTCTGCATCAAAAAAAAAAAAATGATGTAGATACTATTATCTGCATTTTAAGGAGGAGGAAATTGGGTCTTATAAAAGTTAAGCAACTTGCCCCAGATCTCAAATCTTACAGTCAGATCTTACAGTTAACAGTTCAAATCCAGATCTGCTCCACTAGAAAAGGCAGGCTCTTTGCTGCACTTCTATTCGGCTGCCAGACAGTTTCCAAGATGAATCCCAGAGCCCCTCAAGCATAATATTCATATTTAGAACCAGGGCTTCCCTATTAATGGCAATTATTCCCAACAAATCTTTCCTTAGCATTTGAAAAGGGACTTCTTTCTCAGAATATAAACCCCTCCAAAATGGACACTATTTTTTTTAATTGGCAGATAGGGATTTCACCCTAAGTCATTTCCTTTGCTATTTATTGATTAACCAGGCAGCATGATAAAGTGTAATAAAACCAGCTTCAAAACTTATGGAGGGTTTGTACTTGGTGGGTGGGGTCTAGTTCACATAGGGTAGCCAAGGAAGGCCTCTCTGAGGAGGTGACATTTAGCTGACACCAAAAGGAAAGATGTCAGTTGTGTTAAAAACAGAGGAAAGCATATTTGCGAAGCACCTGCTAGGAACCGTGATCTTTGCATGGAGCAGTGCCAGGCCTGCAGAGCCCAACCACACCCCGTAGCATGTCTCCCCCTCCCGTTATCTAGAAGACCTAATTGAGGAAGGAGTCTTTGTGAAACTCACTGCTGTATCCTTCAGGCATAGTCCAGTGGCCGGAACATAATGGGTGCTCAGTATTTATGGAATAAACAAGCAAATTGAGCATAGAGACAATTGACTATAACTGCTCCAAGACATGTCAGCAACAAAAGCTATGAAAGACAAAAGAAAAGGCAGTAAATAGAAAATCTATTATCTCATCCTCAGGGAGAGGCTCAGCTCAGTTCCATGTTCGGTGCAAAGTGAGGGATTCAGCACAGAGAGGGTGGTCCTTCAATGCATGGCTCATAACCATTACAGCGGAGGTTGTCCCATCTGATTTTTCAGTGATGAGGATTCTGAGCATCTCTCAGATCCTGCAATAAATGTGGATCTGAGATGTAGCCATTGATAACAACCGCCTTCCCGAGGCACCCGCATGAGCACCTGCAGCAGCAGTGCCTCACATTTGCCAGCCAGGTGCTCACAGAAATTAAGTAACTATCCAGTGGACTCACAGTTGGTCAAAGGTGCAAGTGGGATCAGAAGCCAAAACCACTGAACTCCAAAGTCTCATTCGCAGAATAAAGAGTGTTTATCCTCTTCCACAGTCAAACCTGACCCACCCAAGAACTTGCAGCTGAAGCCATTAAAGAATTCTCGGCAGGTGGAGGTCAGCTGGGAGTACCCTGACACGTGGAGTACTCCACATTCCTACTTCTCCCTGACATTCTGCGTTCAGGTCCAGGGCAAGAGCAAGAGAGAAAAGGTAAGAAGTGATTCAGGGGCAGTATATTTATTGGTTAGGTTTATGGAGGCCTGCCATAAAGTGAGAAGATGAATGATGATAATAACAACTACATCCATGTATCACTTAAAATTCTGAGAAATGTGTCGTTATGCAGTTCCATCACTGTGCAAACATATAAGATGTACCTACACAAACCCAGATGGTATATAGCCTACTACACATCTAGGCTTTATGGTATAGACTATTGCTCCTAGGCTGCAAACCTGTATGGCATGCTCTTGTACTGAATGCTGTAGGCAATTATAGCATAATAGTTTGTATATCTAAACAAAAGAGCAAAAATATAATATTATAACAATATAGGGCCACTGGTCATACATGTGATCCTTCTTTGACTGAAATGTTATTATGTGACGCATAACTACTTTTTTTAGCACTTTTCTATTTGTCTGGAACTGTGACAAGGGTTTTCCATGTTTATTTCACTTAACCTACAAAATTAACTCAACAAAGGCAGCTGGTATTATTCTGGTTTTTTATACTCCCTTTATTGTGGAAAAGAGGTTTTCCTTTTTTCCAGAAACCGTGCCAAGGTAAAGCAAAGCTGTAGCTGATGCAGGAATTTTGTGTCAGTGTCAGCAGCTCTGCCCTCACTATGTGCTCACTGGGCAGTAGCCCTAGCCCCAAGGAAAGGATGGTGGGTAGCCAGTAGTATTATCATCATTTCACAAGTGATTGAAGACTCAGGGAGGTTAAGTGACTTTCCCAAGGTCACACAGCTAGGAAATGACAAAACCAGGATACAAACTCCACCTGCTGAATAGTTAGCCCATGCACCTAACCACCCTACCACCTCTGGTCTGGTTGGTCATTGATCTTGGCACTCAGAATTCATCCTGATATAGGAAACCTGGGCTCAAGAAGCCTAAAATTGTTGTTTCAACTGAGTGCACGTAACAAATGATAGAACATGCAAGCGATATTACCCAAAAAATGGGTAGCTCCTGGCTGTTCCAGATATTAAAATTATTTTATTAAACAGGATGTCTACATTTATACAGACTAAGACAATGGCTTTCCAGCTTCCTTGCCTTTCAAAATGGGTGTCCATTTTGGAGGGGTTTATATTCTAAGAAAGAAGTCCCTTTTCAAATGCTAAGGAAAGATTGGTTGGGAAAAATTGCCATCAAGGAATTTTTTTGCCTATTGCAAGGTTCTAGAGGTCCTTTTGTACACATTCCTTTGTCTCCCTTGACCCCACTTTTAAAATCACTGGCAAAGCCTTAACTCAGCATAGCATTTAGCATGTGGTAGAAATTCAGTGAGTTAGTTACTCTCTGGGAAAAAAAATTCAGGTGGGGAGGTATTCTGGAATAGATATTTACCTAAATTTTATTTTACATCTTGACAAGTACTTTCCTTATTTAAGATCTGTATGATTAGTAGGTGATATTGAGTGCTTCCTATACGCTAAAGACTTGCCAAGACTTTGACGTGATTTTTACCTTTAACTTCTACAATTCTGTGAAGTAGGCATTACTGTTATCCCTACGTATAAGTGAGGAAACAGACACAGAGAACCTAAGACATTTTCCTGAAGTTACACAGCTATTAAGTAGCAGAGCCAGGAATTGATGAAAGTTTTCTGATGAAAGGATCAGGATATGGCATTTCTGAATATCTCAGGGACAGCTGGAGCAAATCTCCCTCTCTCTCTCACCATCAGCTCAGGACTGGGTGACTGGCCATGGGTACTTGAGGCAGGTAAGGCAACTGTGCTAGAAAGATGAAAGCTGGGCCAAATGATTTCTCCCTCAAGGGCTTACAAAGTACAAAAGCTGCACCTCTATTTGGAGTGTCTGCCAGTAGGTGGTGCAAGTTCTGCACACTCCCCTGTGAATTGCAAGCATAGTGCCCTAAGACCAAGATGGGCTTGTTTTGGGAGATTATGCATTGCAGAAATAGGCTCAGCTTACCCTGTGACTATGTTGCCAAGGGGCCTTCACAGCTTTCCTCCTCTTTTGCAGAAAGATAGAGTCTGCATGGACAAGACCTCAGCCACGGTCATCTGCCGCAAAAATGCCAGCGTTAGCGTGCAGGCCCAGGACCGCTACTATAGCTCATCTTGGAGTGAATGGGCATCTGTGCCCTGCAGTTAGGTGAGCAGGCCCTCAAAGCCCAGCCCAGACCTCCACGCTTAGTGCACCTGGGTGCAGGGATATGATTGGGGGCTGTGCTGGAGAGGAAAGGGGGATGGGGTGGCCAGCACCCAGTTGCCAGAATCAGAAACATATTTATTCACTAACAGATATTTATTTTGTGCCTGTGTTATGTAGGACACTGTGCTGGCCACGGGGATATTGCAGGAAAGAAAACAGACCTGGGTTCTGCCCTCCTAAAGAGGAAGGCAAAGAAGAGAGATAGGTAGCCAGGAGGCAGAGCATGGAGGACTTGCAAGCTTGCAGGACTGAGAACCTCGTTCTGGGGGCCCTGGGCCCTGAAACCCACTGGGTTTTCAGCAAGGAATTAATACAATCAGATATTCTTTTAAGAAAACTCTCAAGAAAGCCTCTGGCAAACACACATGGTACCAGCCAAATTCCAGGCCACATAAGGAAGACCTGGGCCTTCTGGCATGAAATCCCCTAGACTCAATTGCCCAAGATAATGTGTTAAGAAAAATAAGAAGAGTTTGCTGTTGCAATGTCGACCCCATATAGATTTTTGGCATTCTTTTCCAGGTTCCAATCCCAGGATGAAAATTTGAAGGAAAACTGGAAGATATTATGCAATATGTTTAAAGACAGAATGGAATCGACCCAAAAAGATACTTTCTATCTGATTTGCTTAAAAAAAATGTTTTAGGGTCACAATGATATCTTTGCTGTATTTGTATAACTAGATGCTAAATATCCATTGAAACAATCAGCTAATTTATGTATAGATTTTCCAGCTCTCAAGTTGTCATGGACCTTCGTGCTATTTAAATATTTAAGTAATTTATGTATTTATTAATTTGTTACTGTGATTTAACATTTGTGTTCCAGGACGTATTGAATGTTTCATACTTTCACCACCTGATCCATCAGGGTCAGTCCCTATTATGCAAAATGTGAATTTAATTTTATTTATACTGACAACTTTTCAAGTAAGGCTGCAAGTACATCAGTTTTATGACAATCGGGAAGATTGTCATAATCATATATTAGTGATGGATGGGAACACAAGAGATACTTAAATAGAAACCTGACGATGCAAACCTTTTGAGAAGATCCTGGAGAAGAAGATGCTAGGATGCTAGTTCTCATGTCTGTGAAGACTTCCTGGAGGTGGTGTTGATAAAGCAATTTAGGGTCACTTGCACTTCTAAGCAAGTTTAATCTTTGGATGCCCAAATTTCAAAAGAGCTAAAAAAAAAAAAAATGATTGACCAGCCTGGGAAACATAGCAAGACCCCCGTCTCTACAAAAAATTTAAAAAGTAGCCAGGCATGGTGGCTCATGCCTGTGGTCCCAGCGAGGCAGGAGGATTGCTTAAGCCCAGGAGGTCAAGGCTACAATGAGCCCTGATTGTGTCACTGCACTCCAGCCTATGTGACAGAATGAGACCCAGTCTAAAAAAAAAAAAAAAATGATTGAAATTAAAACTCAGCTTTAGCTTCAGTGGCAATCCTTACCCCCACCTCTCTACAATACATACGAGGATGGCACAGAAACACCATAAGTGTCTGGAAGGCAAAACGATTTTAAGATTCAAGAGAGAGGACAAGTAGTTATGGCTAAGGACATAAAATCGGCAGAATTGCAGGTGGCTTCTTAACAGCCATGTGAGAAGCAGACAGATGCAGAGAAAATCTGGAATCCCTTTCTCATTAGTATGAGCGAAGCTAATATGCAGTTATGACCAGAAAATTTTACTCCATGAAGTTGCTATTTTAAGTAATGTATATGCTTTCTGTAAAGTGATTATGTTTGTTTTCTGTTTATTTATTTATTTATTTTTGCATTATGAGGCTGAACTAGTAAAAACTCTTCTTTGTAATCATAATTTGGGTTTTCTCAGCTGATTTGAGTATTCTGCTTGCAAGTCTACTAAGGGTGCATTTTTTCCCCTATCATTTAAGAATTGCCCTTTCTTGGAGTGATCCCATTCCAAATTTTGCAGAGTTGCTCTTTCCCCGTATAGTATTTCCAAAGTCAGTGTCTTTCTGAGCTCAGGGAATGTGCCTATAATCTGACCAGGAAGGATCCTTTGCAAGGGCACCAAACTGCATTGTGCCTTCTTTATGGGTGGATGCTCTCACTTCTTCCACCCTCTATCCTGAAATCAACTACTAGTTTCCCCAGAATCATAAAATAAAACTCTAACCTGGTACAGCCACGGACATCTCAGCTCTTAGGTCCAGCTCTAGTATTTACTGAGGGTTTGCAATATATATGGACTTCTGTGCCAGCTTTGGGCTAAAGAATAGGCAGGGCCTGCCAATTCCCCTTGGTGCTTCCCATGGAATGAGCAAATGATGGGATCCAAGGGGATGCAGTCAAATTTCCTGCTCTCCCCAAAATCCAAGTGTGCACATTCAGGCTTCCTTGCCATGGCAGGGTAATTATAATAGGGGTGTTTGTTTGCTTTCCTGATTTTAAGTGTCCCCTGGAGCCTTATGCCACTCTGTTCCTGGCCTGGAAAAATGGTGGATCACTTCCATCATTCTACTCCAACCTTTGAAGCATATGGTCCTGTGTTATAAGCCCACACTTGACAGCACATGGTTGTTACTAACAAGTGTTTGTCCCCCATAGGGTCTTTCATCTAGAGTTACCAAAGTACTTAATGGACATTTAATGAACAACACTAACCAGATTTTTAAAATAAAGAAATAATCACATTTCAGGGCCAGGCACAGTGGCTCACACCTGTAATCCCAGCACTTTGGGAGGCCAAGGCAGGCGGATCGCCTGAGGTCAGCAGTTCAAGACCAGCCTAACCAACATGGTAAAACCCCATTTCTACTAAAAATACAAAAATTAGCCGGGCATGGTGGCGGGCACCTGTAGTCCCAGCTACTCAGGAGGCTGAGGCAAGAGAATCACTTGAATCCAGGACGCAGAGGTTGCCGTGAGTGGAGATTGTGCCACTGTACTTCAACCTGGGTGACAGAGCGAGACTCCGTCTCAAAATAATAATAATCACATTTCATAAGCTCTGAGAACTGGGGACATTTCCCCAGATTTCTGTTCAGCCTGGGGCAGAGCTCAGATGTTCTGGCTCCCACCATGCCCAGTGCTTTTCCAACATGACCTCTTAGCATTCGATTAATTTCAGTGCATGCAACACAAAGCTTTTCTTCTTTAAAAATATTCTCCAGGACTGTCCTTTTTATTGTACATCTAACCATTACAAAATGTATTAAATTCTAAGCCAAAGATCTCAAGATTGGGAATCAGAGTAGCAGACTCTAGGCCCAACCAGACCTGTTACATAACCATGTGGCCTTGAGCAGGTGTTAGACACAGCCTGCTGGTTTTCCAATCAATACTCATTCCCAACTGTTTTCTCCCACAATGCCCTCTTCAGCGCTAAATGTTGGGAATTTAAGTGAAAACTTTTTCAGCCACTTTTGCTGCCCAGCACAGCCAAAACACCCAGTTCTTGCCAATGAGATGTAAGAAAATTCTGCTGGGAGAGTTGCTGACGAGTTTGACTTTTCTGATGAAAGACAGAGCCATGGCTAGCATCACCCTTTCCCTCCTTCTTCCTCTCTTGAGCAGAAAAAATCTTGAGAAGCTTCAGAGGACACCTTGCACCCAGCATGAAAGCCATCATGCAAAAACTCAAGCTAGAAAGACTCCAGGCCAGGTGCAGTGTCTCACGCCTGTAATCCCAGCACTTTGGGAGACTGAGGTGGGCAGATCACCTGAGGTCAGGAGTTCAAGAACAGCCTGGCCAACATGGTAAAACCCCGTCTCTACCAAAAAAAAAAAAAAAAAAATACAAAAATTAGCTGGGCTTGGTGGCACACTGCTGTAATCCCAGCTACTCGGGAGGCTGAGGCAGGAGAATCAGTTGAACCCAGGAGGCGGAGGTTGCAGTGAGCCAAGATCACACAATTGCACTCCAGGCTGAGTGACAGAGTGAGACTCCACCTCAAAAACAAAACAAAACAAAACAAAAAAGAATAAAGAAAGACTCCAGACCCTCATGGCATCATGGAGCAGCTGAACCAACCCCTGTATCTACCTACCCCAGATTTCTTGACATGTGAGAAAGACAGACCTTATTTTTTTTTATTTTGGTGAAATATTCATAACATAAAATGTAGCATTTTAACCACTTTTAGGTATACAGTTCAGGAGCATTAAATACAATCATATTGTTGTGCAACCATCACCACCACTCATCATTAGAACTATTTAATCTTCCCTAGCTGTACCCATTAAACATTACCCCCATAGTTATTTTTAAAGTAGAAAATGATTCAACCAAAAAGTAAAGACACTCTCCTAAACATCAGACCCCCATCTATGAGATGCTGCTGGCCAAATCAGAAAAAGGACCCAGGCCAGCGCAGGAAGAAACCTGGGGTTTGATGTCAGAAAACCTGGTTCTGCCCCTCACTGCTGGCATGAGCCCAGTGAAGACATGGAGCACTTGATTTCCAATGACACCAGATGGGGCTTTGGTGATACCCTGCTGAGGTGTAAGACATGTGAGGACATCAACCTGCAGGCCCCCCTCTGAAATCTTCGAGTCATACCCTTAAGAGTTTGTCTCCCGGCTCCCATGTTCAAGAAGAAAGTGAAAAAACTAAGGGCCAAATGCAGCCATAGAAGCTGTCTCACTGGGTCCCTAACAACTCTGTGCAGGAGGAATTCTCATTCCATTATTACAGGTAAGGAAACAGTGGCCAAGGTCCCTGTTACAAGGGCAGCCTGAGCATCAGCAGGACTCACCTGAAGGTGGGGAGAGGTGGAAGATCCCACAGGAAAGCACCTCTACCGTCTTTTCATTCAGTATTTTTGGAGCGCCTGGCACCATCTCTGTTCCTGGCACCATCCTCAACTTTCTGGATACAGGGGTGAATAAGCCCCTGTCTTCCCATGATTTTCATCTCCAAAGGACCAGATGCTTGGAATTCTAAGCATTGGAGGTCACTTCTTAAGGATCAAGGGCACTATTAAATGAAATAAATAATTGGTTCAATGTGATGGTCACCATGCCTGGCCCACGGGAAGCATTCAGTGAATGGCAGCTATGTCCACTGACTAGCTGTGATCTTGAACAAGTTATTCAACATCTTTGAGCCTCAGTTTTCTCATCCTTTAAATGAAATGATAGTACCTACCTCATAGAGTGGTTGTGAGGATTAAATGAAATAATGTTCAGAAATTGCTTTAAAAGGTACCTGATCCAATAAGTAAAAGCTTATTGTAAAGTAAAAAGTAACTGATCCAATAACTAAAAGCTTATTGTTATTAGTTTTATTGTGCCACTTAGAACCTGAAAGAAGCATAATTCTGGACCCTGTGCTTTTTGCAAGGTTTAGGGGATGAAGGGTTGGTTGTTACCTGGCCTTGGTGTCTCTGAAAACCGGGTTGGCATGGAGGGATCACTAACCCGCCAATGGGGAGGAGAAAGCTTGTCCAGTCTGTTAACAGATTTAAAAGCCTCTTAGGTGTAAAATCTCTTTCTTATAAATAAAATCTCTAAAACGTCCCCATATGGGGATATCAAGATGCCATGAATCCAGCTCTTGCTTTCAGGGCTTGTACAGTCTGGTGAGAAAGAGAAAAGGGAAACGGTGGTGAATACAATAAAATATAACCTGACTGGGTTAAAGGTATGTGCGCCATAAATATTTCTTTTTACAAAGGTTTCCAGCTCTCGAGAGGAGCACTTTCATTCCCTTTCAGCTTCTCTGGATGTAATAATTTGGCATAAACCTACCAATTCACCTTACCTATAAATCAAAGTTTAATCATCTCCGTTTCATTTCAGTATAGACCTTCTTCTAGGACGGCGTTTGAGAGCAAAACGTATTTGGACAAGACTTTCTCCAGAGGGTCATATTATACCAAGGAAATGAATTCCCTCTCTCCAGCTCATAAAATGCAAAAATAAAATCAGCATTTTGGCTGAAGGTGGAGAAAACCAGGCGCACATATTGAAAACTCTCCTTCTGCGGGGAGCGCTGGGCGGAACTGATTTGCATTTACCTTCACGCAGGCCTGGGTTCCGCAGTAGGCGCAAGAGTGCCCTGGCAGCGCGCCCGCCCGCTGCGGTCATGCACAGCCTCTCCACCCGGTGGATGCTAGCGTGTGACAGGCTTCAGGGCCCTGCAACTGCTCACTAAGCTCCCCTGTGTCTTTTCATAAGCACTAGCCATCCCTTCACCTCTACCCATCAGGCTGCTTGCAAAAGGAACTAACCCTAGCGTGGGGGATACCAAGGAACTGAATATTCTGCCAGTGACTCTGGGGTTTAGTGAAGAGGGAAAGTCGAGGGACAAATTTTAGGTAAGCCACAGTGTTCATTGAGCTTCCTCCTTCCCACGTCCGACACACAGATAGGTGTAATGAAGCTAAAATGACAGCAAGAGCAACAACACCTGGAAGGAGTCCAGGGCACAGGGGTGTGCACTTGATCCTGAAGTAAGGAGACTGGGCTCACACCTGGACTCACCACTTACCAGCTCTGTGCTCTTAGGCAATTCCTTATCTTTTTGTGGTGTGTCCTCACCTCCAGAACAAGTATGCTAATAGTGCCACCACCTCCTGTGTGCTGTGGGGGTTAAATGAGACAAGGTTCACAGGACCCAGTGCTCCATTGCCCAGGCTGGAGTGCAGTGGCACAATCATAGCTTACTGCTGCTTCTAACCTACAGCCTCAAACTCCTGGGCTCAAGAGATTCTCCCGCCTAACCTTCCCGCGATTGTTTTTCTCAGAGCAGGCCAACAAGGAGAGGCAATCCTAAAGCCCACTTCTTCTCTTCCCATAAATATGAAGGTTGACTTTGGACATGTACAGAAATCTTCTAGTCCTGACTCAGAAAGCTGTGTCTTCCCAGCCACCAGCCCTCTCCTAGGCATACAGCCAGCACACAGCAGTGACATCTCCCTGGAATCGCAGCATCCAGAAAAATGCCCTATTTCAGCAAATTATTGCATGGGTTTCTGCTCAACCTTGTAGAACATTCTCAAGCCATGGCTTGTCCATTTCCCCAAAATTTCTCTTTGTTGAGTGTTTGGGGTGTTTAGGGGTTAACCAAACCAATGGTCTCCCAACTTGTTTGAGCCAGGGTCCCTTTGTTCAAATGGAAATCTTAAATGCAATTCCAAGATACACAGGAATTGGGGAGTATGGTGGCCAAAGGGGCTTTAGTTGTATCTGCAACGTTCTAATTTCTTACCAGGAAAATATATTAGTATTTTTTCCATAATTAAAATTAATTTTTTATAGTCCTGTATATAAAGTAGGCAAAAGCAGAGCTGCTCTGGCTGGAGCCTCACACCCACTCTTTCCCTGTCCCCTACTCACCACTGAGAAGCCTAAGGTCTCTTCTCAACACTCCTAAATTCTGCAGAACATAATTTTATAGATGACAAAACTGAAGGACAGAGTTTGGTGACTTGCCCAAACACCCAGAGCCTGATTAATGCCAGGGCTCAAACTTGAGCCTGGGTCTCCTGACTCCCATTTTGGCAGTTTCTGTTATATTGAGTCGTAATTCCCAGAAAATTGCCATTAAAATGACCAGTCTGTCACCAGACAGAGACAGCACATTAAAACGTAAGAGCTCCCACAACCACTTAAATACTAATTAGCTTCTCAAAACAGTTGCCCATCTCCTTGGAACATGGTGTCTGGAATCTGACAATGATCTTGTGCTTCACTTCATGGGAGGATGGAAAAGAACTAGCAAAGGCTTGCACCCTATCAGACTAGAAAAGTCAGAATCCGAGCTGTCACTGCACTGCTATGAGTCTTAAGGCAACTTTGTGCAAAGTTTTCCCTCCTCCAGGTAGACACAGCCCCACGCCAGGGTCACGGCTTGATGCGGGGAGAGCATGCGGGGAGAGCAAGCTTGTCCCCTCAACCAGGTACCTCTGTGGAGGGTACACAACCTGACCAACCATATGTGGCAATTCTGGTCATGGGGAGAGAAGTAGGTGCTTAGAGTAGAAGACACTGAAGGAGAGGGGGAACTTTCATCCATCCATCCATTCATCCATCCATCCATCCATCCATCCATTCATTTAATCACTCATTTAGCAAATAATTACTGTTTACTGTGCCAAACACTATGCTAGGTGCAGGAGAGAATACATGTACAAGGTGGGGAGGTTGACTGCCCTCGAGATCTTACAGCTTAGAGAGGACTGAAGACAAGGCCACAGACATTAACACAGCATGGTGAGTGTTAGCACAGGTGAGGAAAAGGTCTCTGTGGAGTTACTGATTGGGATACTTTGAGCTGCAAGAGGAAATCCTAAGGACAACATAAACAAGAAGTCTAAAGGTGCAGATACTTTGAGCTGAAAGAGGAACAATAAGGACAATATAAACAAGAAGTCTAACGGTACAGTATAGCAGGATAGGTTAATTCAGCAATTTGCTAATGTCATCAAGAACCGAGACTCATTTCAACTATCTTCTTCACCAGCCCTATGTGTTGGATTTGGCCTCATACATACCCTTCAAAGTAGCTGCTGTACCTCTGAACATCATGTTCTTATATCATGGTGCATAAAGATTGGAAAGTCAGTTCTCTTCTAAGATTGTTTTTTTTGTTTTGATTTTCATTTTGGGTTTTTTTGTTGTTGTTTTGGTTTTGGTTTTGGTTTGGTTTGGTTTTTGAGACAGGGTCTTGCTCTGCCAGCCAGGCTGGAGTTCAATGGCACAATCATGACTCGCTGCACCCTGGGATCTGGCGATCCCCCTACCTCAGCTTCCCATGCAGCTGGGATCACAGGTGTGTGCCACCATGCCCGGCTAATTTTTTAACTGTTCATGGAGATGGAGGTCCTATGTTGCTCAGGCTGGCCTCAAACTCCTAGGCTTAAGGGAAACTCCTAATTTGGCCTCCCAAAGTGCTTACACTTGGGATTACAGGCATGGACCACCATGCCTGGCTGGCCACAAATTTTTTAATCAGGAAAGACTACCTTTCTCAGAGTACCCTGGCAGACATACTTACATCCTAACTATAAAGGAGGCTGGGAAAGTAAGAATGTGATATTGGCACCCTCCAGAGTGCGAGTCAGGTTCTGACAGCTAGAAAGGTTTCCTTTCCAGCTGGAGATAGCCATTGGTTAGACAACCAAAGTGTCTGCTACAGGAGCACAAGGGAGGGACATGGAACCCAGATTTGAAGGTACACATCTGTGTTCTGCAAAAATAATGGTGACCTATGATGTCCATGCCCTAATCCTCAGAACCTGTGAATATGAAGAGAGTAACCTGGATTATCCAGGTGGAACCAATAAAATCACATGAACCCTTAAAGTGAAAGAGATGCAGCAAGAGGAATGTTGACAATGTTTGATGCATGAGTAATATTCATCATACTGCTGCTGGCTTGAATGTGGAGGGGGTCATGTGCCATCAAGGAAATAGGACCTAAGTCCTACAACTGCAAGGAACTGATTTCTGCCAAGAACCTGAATGAGTTTGGAAGGAGGTTCTTCCCCAGAGCCTCCAGAAAGTAATGCAGCCCTGGCGTTTGGAGACCCAAAGCAGAGAACCCAGCCAAGCCCACCTGGATCTCTGACTTTCAGAACTGCGACAATTATCTCACGTGTTATAATCTGACATGTGAGATAATTTGTTGCAGCAGCAATAGAATCTAAAACAGGACACCAAAGGTGAACGTATCCATGCTGTGTCTTGAAGAATTCGGGGAATTACCAGGTAAAAGGAGCAACTTGAGCACAAGTCTAGAAGAAGGACATGTTGCATTTGGAGAACAGCAGAAAGTTTCTTCTGCTGAAGCACAGTGAGAGAGAAGGAAAGGAAGGAGAAAGATGGAAAGTAAGGGTATGGAGATAAGTAGAAATGAAATCGACTGATCTGCAATGCCAAGATGGAGCTTCATCATGATGATAACAGGGAGCTACTGAAGGGTTTTAAGAAGTGATGGGATCAGCTTTCTGTTATTTTCAGATAGCTGTAGTTGCCATATAAAAAATAGATTGGGAGGTGGCAAGAGAAAAGGCAAGATGACCAGGTAAAGGGCACAGTTGTAGCTCAGGTGGGAAACAATGACCACTGGGACTGGGAAAATGCTGGTGGGGATGAAGATAAGAAGACCACTTTGAAGGAAATGGATGAGAGAATTGATAGAACTTATTGACTAGACATAAGTGGTGAGAGAGGAGAAGCAAGGTTGATGCCCATGCATTGGTTCGGTCATTCAACACACGATTATTAGCACCTTCCACAGTACATGTTCCAAAGACTGAACTAGACACAAGATATTGCCTCAGCTAAGAACCATCATTCACTTTTTTGGGAAATCCAACAAGTCAGATGTTCATTGTTTTCAAACAGGCAGACATCTGATTTCACTAGGCTAGGGTTGGTTGTGGAGGAATGAGCAGTAAGGAAATAGGATTTGGCATTTACACCTGCACTTGACTATTTTCCATCCCTGGAACCTACAGAGAAATTAGCCAAAGACAATCATTTCACATACCATAAGAAATCTTCGGAACTGGAAGCCAGGAGAAGTAAGCAATTGTATAGTGGTTAGGAATACGTTGGTATCAGACTGTAAAAGTTTTAACTCACACTGTCATTCAATAACTGTGTGACCTGGGGTAAATTATCCACTTGGTGCATCAATTCTCTCAACTATAAATTGGGACATATATAGCATCTACTGCAAAGGGCTGGGGTGAAGATGAAATGTGCTAACGCATGTGAAGAGTTCAGCATAAGTCCTTGCATGTGGTAGATTTGCAGTAAACATTAAATATAGGAGTATTGGTTTCCTGGGGCTGCTGGAGCAAAGCACCAAAGACTGAGGGGCTTAAACAACAGAAATGTATTGGCTCACAGCTCTGGAGGCTGGAAGTCTGAAATTCAAGTATCATGAAGGCTGGTTCCCTGTGAAGGCTTTGAGGGAGAATCTGCTCCATGCCGCTCCCCTAGCTCTGGTGGTTTGCTGGCAATCTTTTTTTTTTTTTTTTTTTTTTTGAGACAGAGTCTTGCTTTGTCACCAGGCGCCAGGCTGGAGTGCTGTGGCATGATCTTGGCTCACTGCAACCTCCACCTCCCGGGTTCAAGCAATTCTCCCACCTCAGCCTCCTGAGTAGCTGGGATTATAGGCGCATGCCACCACACCCAGCTAATTTTTGTATTTTTAGTAGAGACGAGGTTTCACCATGTTGGCCAGGACAGTCTTGATCTCTTGACCTCGTGATCTGCCAGCCTCAGCCTCCTAAAGTGCTGGGATTACAGGCGTGAGCCACTGTGCCTGGCCTGCTGGCAATCTTTGAGTGCCTTGGCTTCTGCTGCATCACCCAGTCTTTGCCCCATCTTCACATGATGTTCTCCCTGTGTGTGTATCTCTGTCCAAATTTCCCCTTCTGATGAAGACACCAGTCATATTGGTCAAGGGGCCCATTGTATGATTTCATCTTTAATTTCATCTGCAAAAACCTTGTTCCCAAAAAAAGGTTACGTGTTGAGGTACTGGGTGTTAGAACTTCAACATACGATTTTTAGGAAGAGACAATCGAACCAACAACAGCTCGTGTTATGACTCCTAACGTCATTATCATGCACACATCAGATTTCCAACTAAAGATACTTTCTTTTCAACTTTTCATTCTGAATTCATTTCAGACTTAGAAAAATATGGCCAAAATACTTCACAGAAGTCCCATATTACTATCCCCCAGGTTTCTCTAATGTTAACATAAACATGGTATAATTATCCAAAACAGGAAATTAACATTGGTCAATACTGCTACCTAATAGATAGACCTTATTGAAATTTTGCCAATTTTTTCACTAATGTGCTTTTCCTGGCCCAGGATACAATCTAAGACTAACGTTAAATTTAGTTTCATGCCCTACAATCACCTCAAATCTGGGACGGTTCCTCAGTCTACGTTAATCATGTATTACCTTGACACATTTGAAGAGTTGCGAGCAGTTATTTTGTAAAATGCCCCTCAACTGGAATCTATCTCATGTTTCTTTATGATTCAATTTGGGTTTTACATTTTTGTTAAGCATCCTACACCAGTAATACTGTGCCCTTCTCAGTGAATCTCATCAGGAGGGGCATGAAATCAATGTCTCTCAGTGCTGGTGAAATTAACTTCGATCACTTTGTTTAGGTGGTGTCTGTTCACCAGTGTTCTCCCTGTAATACTATTTTTTCTTTTGGAATTAATGTATCTTGTGGAGAGACACTTTAGGACTATGTTGGCTGGGCGCAGTGGCTCACGCCTGTAATCCCAGCACTTTGGGAGGCCGAGGCGGGTGGATCACGAGGTCAAGAGATCGAGACCATCCTGGTCAACATGGTGAAACCCTGTCTCTACTAAAAATACAAAAAATTAGCTGGGCATGGTGGCGCGTGCCTGTAATCCCAGCTACTGAGGAGGCTGAGGCAGGAGAATTGCCTGAACCCAGGAGGCGGAGGTTGCAGTGAGCCGAGATCGCGCCATTGCACTCCAGCCTGGGTAACAAGAGTGAAACTCCGTCTCAAAAAAAAAAAAAAAAAAAAAAAAATTAGCTGGGCGTGGTGGCATGCTCCTGTAGTCCCAGCTCCTCAGGAGGCTGAGGCAAGAGCCTGAACCAGGTTCGCCTGAACCCAGGAAGTGGAGGTTGCAGTAAGCTGAGATCATGCCACTGCACTCCAGCCTGGGCAACAAAGCAAGACTCCGTCTCATACTTCTACCAACAGATTTTGTAATACTTAGATGATACTTGCTTGCAAGCAACAATAATTTCACCTAATGGTGATTTTTATTTCCATTCTTCTTTCTACATTTATTAGTTTGAATTCTACTGTAAATAAGAATGCTTTATTCTTTGTATATTCTTTTTAGTAAAGCATTCCTAACTTTTGATGTTATCAGAGACCATCATGTCGACTCCACAGGACCCTTGGTATCTGACTCTTGGGTCTGCTCAGTTTTGGGGTATTCACTTCTGTGTTGGCATAAAGAAAAATGCCTTCTTTATTTTGAATTTAAACCTTATGATTTTAGTTGCCATTAATAGAATTTTTGAGAGAGGACTGTGCTAAATGCTTTGCAGGGTGAATAGGATGTTTTATTTATTCAAGAGAACTGCTTTTATGCAATTTGGGTGTACCCATTTACACATAAAAATTAATGCTAAATAGATATGATTTCCATCTATTCATTAAAACAAATCCCAAAGCAGTCCAGAAATCCTCAGTAGCCTGATGTTATTCTTGGCACTTGAAAACTTAACTGTTCTTCTTAAAGAAGAAAAACCACAACCTGTCTTTTATAAAACACTTATTCCCACTAATGGTGGCCTTCTTGTTCCTTTTTTCAAGTACCCTTCCTGTTTCCTTCTCCTAAGCAACCATTCACTCAACACTATTTTACTGAGAACCTACTGTGTGCCGGCCTCTTCTCTAAATTCTGGGGCCAAAGTAGTGAACAAAACAGACCTGAACTCCCTGCTTTGAGCTTCCAGTTTATTCAGGAAGGTAGACTACAAACAAATTCTGTAAGTGGTAGTTGCTTTGCAGAAACATTAAGAATCACAGGGGCAGCTGGGAGCAGTGGCTCACTCCTGTAATCCCAGCACTTTAGGAGGTTAAGGTGGGTGGATCACGAGGTCAGGAGTTCAAGACCAGCCTGGTCAATATGGTGAAATCCTGTCTCTACTAAAAATACAAAAATTAGTCAGGCATGGTGGTGCAGGCCTGTAGTCCCAGCTACTTGGGAGGCTAAGGCAGAAGAATCGTTTAAACCCAGGAGGCGGAGGTTGCAGTGAGCCAAGACCGTGCCACTGCACTCCAGCCTGGGTGACAGAATAAGACTTTGTCTTAAAAAACAAACAAACAAAAAAAACACACAGGGGCAGAGAAACCTCCAATTTAAATAGCATGAACAAGTAAAATCCCTCAGAAGAGGTATGCGTGGTAAGATTTGAACAGAGAATAGAAAGAAGTGTGGGAGAAGTTGTGTGGCTTAGGGCAGAAGGCACATTTCAGGAAAGGAACAGCAAGTGCAAGGTTCTGTTTTAGGAGCAATGATCGGGCGGCATTTGCTAATGGGAGGGGTTGTTGTGTGTCTGTTCCCAAACGGGTCCCCTTTTGCTGTACGTACACAGTCTTCTTTTGCTAAGTCTTGCATTTTTACTACCTTCTCCTCTCTGCTTAATTTTTTCAACATGTAGTTTTGAATATATCTCCTTGAGGTCTGATATAGGGATAGATGGATAGATAGATAGATAGGGATAAATGATAATATAATGTATATATAGAGAGAGCCTGATGCCTTTATTTTGATATGTGACTGCGGACAGCTCTTAAGCTTTGCTCCTTCCTCTTACCTCTCTGCTCCACACCCACACCAGGGCAAGCTGATAAGAAAGCCTGGGTACGCCTTCCTTTGGTATAGCATCTGAACCAAATTTGGGGTAAAGATTCACAAAACACACCCATCTGTGCTGGTCAGTACAATACGTGCCAGCCACAGCTACTGAGCAGCTCAATTGGAAACATGGTTGAGATGTGATGTACATACAAAATACACTCTGGGTCTCAAAGACAGTATGAAAGAGGCTGGACAACATAGACCCTGCCTCTACAAAAAACAAAACCATGAGCCCAGTGTGGTGGTGCACATTTGTTGTCCAGCTACTAGGGAGGCTGAGGCGGGAGGATCACTTAAGCCTGAGAGGACCAAGCTGCAGTGAGTTATGATCACACCACTACACTCCAGCCTGGATAATGGAATAAAGCCCTGTCTCTAAAATAAAATAAAATAATAAAAAACAAAGATAGTATGAAATAATGTGAAATATCCTATTAATAATTTTTAAGTTGATTGCATGATAAAATAATATTTTACATACATATTAAGTTTAAAGTATTATTAACATTAATTTCACCTTTTTTAACCTTCTTTAATGTAAGTACAATATTTTTGTTTTGTAGAGATGGGGGTCTCACTATGTTGCCCAGGTTGGTCTTGACCTCCTAGGCTCAAGCAGTCCTCCCATCTTGGCCTCCCAAAGTGCTGCGATTACAGGCATGAGAGCTGCACCTGGCTACACGAAAATTTTTAATTAAATATATGGCTCATATTTGTCATTCATCTTCTACTTTTGTTAAACAGCATTAATATATACCAAACTAGTAACAATGACTATGTCTTAGTTTGTTATTTTTTAAAATTATTTCTTTTAGACTCTCTATATTCTCTGAGCATGTATTTAAAATAAAAATAAATTTAAAAATAAAAAGACATTTCTTGGAGTTGTTGTTGGTGGAGGTAGGGAGGCTTTTTGGAGGATCTGAGAAGAAAAGGTCTCCCTATCTAAAAAGTCCAGAAAGTGAAAACATTTTCCAATCAGCTATGATTCTGAAATTGATATCTGCCCTCTCCCCAATGTTTAATTAAACTAAACTTAACCTGAAGCTGGCTCCATACCTTGAGTCTCTATGTAATGAACTGAAACCTAACTTGGTATGAACTGACTGAAAGCTAATTTAATATATTTTTGTAGCCAATAGCTGAGTCTCAGTAGTAAAATATGGCAGCAAACCTCCAATCAATCACAGGCTACCAACTGATCAGACCATGCTCAAATAAGACAAACACCTAGCTGTAACCAATCATGCTGTCTCTGAACCTCACTTCCATTTTCTGTTCATAAATGCTGTCAACCCATATTGTGGAGCAGAGTTCTTCGAACCTCTGCTGGTTCTGAAAGCTGCCCCATTGACAGGTCATTCTTTGCTCAATTAAATTTTGTTAAGTGTAACTTATCTAAAGATTTACTTTTGACATTGCACATATACTGTGAGAGACAGGCAGCCTCTCTCTATGTTGGAGGAGATGACTTTCTAATGGTGACTCTGGGGTTTGCAAATGCATTGGTGTGCCTTGGCCTGCAAGCCTCGGCTCCTTAGCACTGATGTGCTGCTGTCATAGGAAACTCAAGGTGTGGCTGCCTACTACTTTCCTGTGTACATCTCTAGGGCTGCCATTTGAGCTTGATCCAATTCATATCTACTCTCTACAAGCCCTCAGTGTCCCAGATCCTTGTCCACAAACCTAGAGAACCAAGCTGTGGACAGCTATCCAATCTGCTTGCAGCCTGCTTTGTAGGGTAATAATGCTGTAATGTTTTGGAACAAATTGTACAGACTTAATCATGCAAAATGTTATTGTATTGAAGAGGTTAGACTTCAGAACACACTTGGCTGATCCAGCAACTGAATTTTACTATTACTGACTCTGAAGAACAGAAAACAATCCCACTACCTGTACATAAGCAGTCAACTCTTTCTACCAGAAAAGCATTGGACAGTAAGAGAAGGCAGAACGGGGGGAAGAAATCAAATGGATTTAACTAGATCATCATATAAAAACTGCAAATGTATAACTTTTCCCAATAGTTAAAAAATCAAAATAAAAAACTGCAAATGTCCTATCATTTTTCAGAAAGATTCACTGTCTGCTTTCAAAGGATTTTATTATATGTATTTTCTTTACACAAGTAAATTTTAAAATTTAAGTCTTAGTAATTTCCACTCTGTAAATTTTGAAATTTCACTAAGAAAAATACTGACTACTGACTTTCAAAAGGCAAGTCTATACTAATAGGCAAATTTGTAAGTTTATTGTTGGGACTCTGAAAATGATACCCCAAAGTATGGGTCTTTCATGCAGAGTGCTTTGAACTAAGGGAGAACCAAGGCCTCTCTGAAATTCTTCTGCCCTGCTGTCTCTCACCCCTGTTTCAAAAGCACAGGGAAGGAGGCTCTCTGAACTTTCCTCATCTGCCTAAAGATTGGATCTTCCAAAAAGGCACTCAATTGTCATGAGTTTCCTCCCCAGGAATCTCATTAATTAGGAAAGATTAACTGTATCACAGGAGGAGAACCAGATTGAAGTCAGTGCCATACCCAGACATTGTCACAAACTATCACCTGTTCTGAGGGCTGCTCCAAGACAACCTTTATTACTCTGAGTTTTTATCTGCATGACAAGACAACTTTTATTCACCATACATTTCCTCCCCTCACTCTTCCATGATTTGTGTCATGCCCCACCCTCAATTAAGCTCTAAGCCCCAATTCCTTTCTGTAGCTCAGGATGCTATATGAGCTTTAATCATTTAGCCCTTCTTTGAGTCTCATATTTTGTGAGATTCCCATGCCTATGCACATAATTTTTTTTTCCTGTTAATCTGTCTACTATTTACTTCCAAGACTCAATGATCAAACCTTAAGAGGGTAGAGAGAAAGGTTTTCTCCCGTACATTACATTCCACCCAAGATCCACAAGAAGCAAAAATTTTACTTTTAAATAATGAAAAAGTTACCCAATATATACAAACCCTCATATCTGACTTTACTCTTCTGACTCTGCATACTGAAGCCACCATTAGCTACTACAATTTGACCACCAAGCTATACATTTTTCTAACAACTGTAATGAGGTATAGTTCATATACTATACAAGTGACCCTTTTAAAGTGCCTAATTCAATGGCTTTTATACACTCACAGGGTTGTGCACCCATCACCACAATACATTTTAGAATATTTTCAATAACCCAAATAGAAACACAGCACCCCTTCCCCATCAACACCTGACATGGTTTGGATATCTGTCCCCTCCAAATCTCGTTGAAATTTGATACCCAATGTTGGAAGTGGAGCCCGATGAGAGCTGTTTGGGTCACAGGGATGGAAGTGTCATCAATTGCTTGAGCCATTCTCTTGGTGATGAGTGAGTTCTTGCTTTATTAGTTTACATGACAGCTAATTGTTTAAAGGAGCTCTCCCCTCTCTCTCACTTCCTCTCTTGCCATATGATATGCCAGCTCCCTGTTTGCCTTCCACCATAATTGTAAGCTCCCTGAGGCCTCACCAGAAGCAGAGCAGATGCTGACACCATGCTTCCTGGACAGCTGCAGAACTGTGAGCCAAATAAACCTCTTTTCTTTATAAATTACCCGGCCTTATGTATTCCTTTATAGTAATGCAAAACAGACTAACACAACTCCCAATCCCAGTATTCCTCCTCCTCTGCATGGTCCTAGGCAACCACTAATCTACTTTCTGTCTCTGTGGGTTTGTAAAATTCTGGACATTTTATATAAATTGAATTATATAATGTGGTCCTTTGTGACTTTCTTCTTTTACTTAGCATAATATTTTCAAGGTTTATACAGGTTGCAGCATGTATCAGTACTTCATTCCTTTTATTCCTGAACAATATTTGATTGCATTGGTATGCCACATTTTATTTACCTATTTATCAGTTGATGGACATTTGGATTATTTCCACTTTTTTACTATTATGGCTAATCCTGCTACTAATATTTATGTACCTAAGCATAATTTTTAAATTTAAGTAATTCTTGACTTAAGGCTTAGGATGCATCCCCCCAAAAATGAAAATAAAGCAAAGTTTCACAAAACAGCAAAGCAGAACTTTGCTTTATCAGTGACCGCCATCCTTAGGTCAACTTTTCCCATGGAAAATAGTCCTTAACAGCCTGACTTAGGAACATCAAAAGAGCTCCATCTAAAAATGTTGTGTTAAACAGATTCAAACACACATTTTTTTTTTTTTTTTGAGATGAAGTTTCACTTTTGTTGCCCAGGCTGGAGTGCAATGGCATGATCTTGGCTCACTGCAACCTCCACCTCCCAGTTTCAAGTGATTCTCCTGCCTCAGCTTCCCAAGTAGCTGGGATTACAAGTGTGTGCCACAAAGCCCAGCTAATTTTGTATTTTTGGTAGAGATGAAGCTTCACCATGTTGGTCACATTGGTCTCAATCTCCTGACCTCAAGTGATCTACCTGCCTCAACCTCCCAAAGTGCTGGAATTATAGGCATAAGCCACTACACCCAGCCCCCAAACACATGTATTTATTGCATGTCTAACATAAGGGAGAAAAACTATTTTTCTCCTACCTTTCATGATTTTTAGCTGATACAACTAAAATTCCTATAACAAAATACAGATTAACAACAGAAAAACAAACAGAAGTTAATTAACATGTATGCCTCATTTATACCATGGAAGATACACAGGGAAAATGAATAATTCTCTAAGAGGTGGTTTAAATTCCATCTATTGAAACAAAAAAAAAAGGGTGTGGGGAAAGTCCAGTTTTGACAAGATGGCCAGGCAAAGTACCATAAAACAGCATTAGGTTTGTTATACAGATTTAAGTCAGTGCCTTCTCCACTGATAGGAATGTCTAATCATGTAGAGTCGCCCTTCTCTACCTGGCACAGAGAGGAAAACACCCTTACAATTGCAGATTTCCTTTGTAAATGTAAATTTTTTTTTAAAAGGGTAACTTTCTTATTTTCAGAGCTCCTCCTAGGTCTGCTATTTCTTAAAATAATTAGATCAACATAATCCTTATGCTAAAGAGGCATATTTTGTGGTGATATATTCTGGTCTCCAACACAGTCATATTTTGGGGTGATATGTCTTGAACCTCATCACCAATAAATAAAAAGTGCTATTTGTGGTGGGTAAATAATTTTAAAATATTTTTTAAAATATTTTCTGTAGTTTTTTTTTGCACCTCTTTGTTCTCCTCTGCGTCCCTACCCCCATTCAGTCACTCATTGCCTCAAGGAATACATAACTTAGCCGGGCACGGTGGGCCTGTAATCCCAGCACTTTGGGAGGCCGAGGCAGGTGGATCACGAGGTCAACAGATCGAGACCATCCTGGTCAACATGGTGAAACCCCGTCTCTACTAAAAATACAAAAAATTAGCTGGGCATAGTGGCACGTGCCTGTAATCCCAGCTACTCAGGAGGCTGAGGCAGGAGAATTGCCTGAACCCAGGAGGTTGAGATTGCACCATTGCACTCCAGCCTGGGTAACAAGAGCGAAACTCCGTCTCAAAAAAACAAAAAAACAAAAAAACGAATACATAACTTAGAGAATGGCAGAGAACAAAGGCTTTTGGATTTGTTATTGAACTGAACTTGGGTCTGCTCACTTGGCACAGCAAAGCCAAATGCTGACATTAAGATTTGCAGTGAGACACTTCAGCTGTAGGTAAACAGCACCAACAAAAACAAAATAATTTATTCATTAATTTTTTAAAAAAGATATTCAGTGAGAGAAAGAAAAGCATCTATTGTAGGATGCCAAGCAAGGAGAATTGACCAGATAATGCTTAAGGCCCAAATTCCCCATGGCTTATAAGCAAGAGATTCTAAAGGCAGGGGTACATTTCAGGAAAGTAGAAGTTATAGGCAAAATTGTAAATCAATACATGGAGGTTATATCATTAATTTGGCTCAAAAAGGCAGGATATGTTGAAGCAGGGGCTTATAGGTCATAAGTAGATTCAGCGATTCTTTTATTTGCAATTGGTTAAGGAAGCAAAGCTTTGCCTAAAAACTTGGAGTCAACAGAGAGGAATGCTCAGGTTTGGCCTGTGGGCATGACTTTCTCTAGGCTCCTCAGAAAAAGATTTAACACCAAGAATAGCAGTCAGAGTTCAGTCTATGTGACAGTGGTTGACTTTTTCCATCTGGTGGGAGTCCAGGTTTCTGGAAAATAATTCAGGGATTATGTCAAGATGTTAACTTTAGTTTTTATAGGAAACCAAATATTATGTCTCTAACTTACTTGGGTGGCTATTGTTTTAATTATTATTACCTTTTTGCTTATCAGTTTGCTCATTTATTTCCTCAAAGCTAGCTGAATGCCTGGAATTTCCCTTGAGAGGACTCAAAATTTTCCTCTATTTCAATGCTTCGGGGAGGGGACACTGGGGCAAAAGAGCCCTGAGAAGGGATCCCTGCTCTCAGATTTTGCATCTTGAAAACGAGGCAACAAATTTGAGAACATATATGATGAGTTAGATCAAAGTGATGTATTAGATCAAAGTTTTCTTTCCCTCCCCCACCAATTAAGTTCTTAATTTAAATTATTAATCATAATAATATTAAATTAAGTTCTTAATTTAATTGGTGGGGGAGGGATAGAAAAGAGAATGTATGAGGAAAAGTGAGCCAAGGAGGGAACCCCTGGAGAACCACATGAAGGTTTATGGGATTACAAAGCAATGTAATTGTGTGTCTCTCTTCCCTGGCAGAGTCTAAGAGAGGTGCCAAGACCTCAAGAAACGGCTGCAGGGTGTGCCTAGACAGAGGAAACCTAGACAGTTTTGCAAGAGTTTCCCCTTAACCAAGCACAGAGTGATGACAAAAAAGTGACCTTATGCTGCTAAGAGTGGCTGTGAACAAGGCTTTAGCTCCACTGAATGTCCTAGGGTTGAGGGAAGCACAGGAATTCTATGCATTCAGCAGAAGTATAGCTGTAACAAGGAACACTCATCAACCTGACTTAGAACAAGGGATGATGTAGCAGTGACCTATGTGGACCAGTGGCCAAGGTCCAAGGCAGACTTTGGAGATCTTAGCAGATGCCAACATGACTAGCAATATGGTTTGGCTTTGTGTCCCCATCCACATCTCATCCTGTAGCTCCCATAATTCCCATGTGTTGTGAGAGGAACCTGGTGGGAGATGATTGAATCATGGGGTGGGTCATTCCCATGTCGTTCTCTTCATAGTGAATGGGTCTCATGAGATCTGATGGTTTTAAAAATGGGAGTTTCTCTGCACAGCTCTCTTTGACTGCTGCTATCCACACAAGATGTAACTTGTTCCGCCTTGCCTTCTGCCATGATTGTGAGGTCTCCCCAGCCATGTGGAACTGTAAGTCCAATAAACTTTTTTCTTTTATAAATTGCCCAGTCTCAGGCATGTCATTATCAGCAGTGTGAAAACAGACTAATACAATAAATTGGTACCAGGAGTGGGGTGCTGCTGAAAAGATACCCCAAACTGTGGAAGTAACTTTGGAACTGGGTAGCAGGCAGAGGTTGGAACAGTGTGGAGGGCTTAGAAGAAGACAGAAAAATGTGGGAAAGTTTGGAACTCCCTAGAGATTTGTTGAATGGATTTGCCCAAAATGCTGATAGTGATACGGGCAATAGAGTCCAGACTGAGGTGGTCTCAGATGGAAATGAGAAACTTGTTGGGAACTGGAGTCAACGTGACTCTTCTATTATAGCAAATAGACTGGTGGCATTTTGCCCCTGTCCTATAGATTTGTGGAACTTCGAACTTGAGAGAGATGATTTAGGACATCTGGTGGAAAAAATTTCTAAGCATCAAAGCATTCAATAGGTGACTTGGGTGCTGTTAAAGGCATTCAGTTTTAAAAGGGAAGCAGAGCATAAAAGTTTGGAAAATTTGCAGGCTGACAATGCAATAGAAAAGAGAAAAAACATTTTCTGAGGAGAAATTTCAGCTGGCTACAGAAATTGCATAAGTAACAAGAAGCCAAATGTTAATCCCCAAGATAATGAAGAAAATGTCTCCAGGGCATGTCAAAGGTCTTCACAGCAGTCTCTCCCATCACAGGCTGGGAGACCTAGGAGGAAGAGATGGTTTCATGGGCCAGGACCAGGGTCCCCATGCAGTGTGCAGCCTAGGGATTTGGTGCCCTGTGTCCCAACCACTCCAGCCATGGTTGAAAGGGGCCAACGTTCAGCTTGGGCTGTGGCTTCAGAGAGTGCAAGCCTCAAACCTTGGCAGCTTCCACCTGGTGTTGAGCCTGCAAGTGCACAGAAGTCAGGAAGTGGGATTTGGGAAACTGCATCTAGATTTCAGAAGATGTATGGAAATACCTAGATGCCCAGGCAGAAGTTTACTGTAGGGGTGGAGTCCTCACAGAGAACCTCTGCTAGGGCAGTGTGGAAGGGAAATGTGGGTTGGCAGCCACCACATAGAGTTCCTACTGGGGCACAACCTAGTGGAGTTGTGGGAAAAGGGCCACCTTCCTGCAGACCTCAGAACGGTAGATCCACTGACAGCTTGCACTGTGTACCTGGAAAAGCTGCAGACACTCAACACCAGCTTGTGAAGGAAGTTGGGAAACAGGCTATACCCTGCAAAGTCACAGGGGCAGAGCTGCCCAAGACTATGGGAACCTACCTCAGCATGAGCTGGATGTAAGACATGGAGTCGAAGGAGATCATTGTGGAGCTTTGAGATTTGACTGCCCTGCTGGATTCTGGACTTGCATGAGGCCTGTAACCCTTTTGTTTTGGCCAATTTCTCTTATTTGGAATGGCTGTATTTATGCAATGCCTATATCCCCATTGTATCTAAGAAGTAACTAACTTGCTTTTGATCTCACAGACTCATAGGTGGAAGACACTTGCCTTGTCTCAAATGAGACTTTGGACTATGAACTTTTGAGTTAATGCTGAAATGAGTTGAGACTTTCAGGGAATGATAGAAAGGCATGATTTGTTTAGAAATATAAAGATATGAGATTTTGGAGGGGTCAGGGGCAGAATAATACGGTTTGGTTTTGTGTCCCCACCCACATCTCATATTGTAGCTCTCATTAATTCCCACGTGTTGTGGGAAGGACCAAGTGAGAGGTAATTGAATCATGGGGGCGGGTCTTCTCCATGCTGTTCTCTTGATAGTGAATGGGTCTCACAAGATCTGATAATTTAAAAAATGGGGGTTTCTGCACAAGCCCTCTTTGCCTGCTGTCATCCATGTAAGATGTGACTTGCTCTTCCTTGCCTTCCACCCTGATTGTGAGGCCTCCTCAGCTATGTGGAATTCTAAGCCCATAATCTTTCTTTTGTAAATTGCCCAGTCTGGGGTATGTCTTTACCAGCAGCATGAAAACAAACTAATATACTAGGTGACAACTAAAGACCAGATACCCCATCATCTCAATCCCACATCCCCAATGTCTTGGCATATTGTAAGACCCCAGTACTTAGATACAATATGGGGGAAAAGACAGGAAACCTCATATTGACCAAGATTAAGTTTCTGCTACTCAGAAGAATAAGGAATCTTAAAATAAATTTTCTAATAGAAAAATAAAATCATATTTCTGAATTAACAATCTGAGATTTGTACATGTGAATTTTTTAAAAGTAATTCCAAGATCCCAGGAACTTGGATCCAATGTTGTCAAAGTTGTGATTCTCCAGATCCTAAGATTTCACTCCTTTTCTAGAGATGGCCTAACTCTTCTCATGTGACCCCAAATCCTTGCTTGGTGTGACCTCAGCTCTCCCTCTTCCCTACTATGTTATTCCTCCTATAATATACACCTCATACTTAAAATTCATATTTTAATACCTGTAATTTTCATTGCTGTGAGCTCCATGAGGGAAGAAACCATAGATGTTTTATTCACCGGGCATGTAACACAATGTCTGATATGTAATAAACTGTCAACAAATGGCTGTACAACTTTTTCCTACAAAAACACAAAAGGACACAAGAATATATCTAGAAGGATGTCCACTGCAGCATTGCTGGCAATAGTAAAAATTAGGTTCAAACTAAGAGTAAATCAATGGGGAGAGAGTAAGTAAATTAGGGTAATTAGAGTACCTCTGTGATGCAGAATAATATGCTTGTGCAAAACAATCAGGGAAAGAAAAAATATTTATTTCAAAGTCAAGTTAGATATTTTCCTGAATTATATCTTGCCTAAGATAATCAGTTCCATCACCCTCCTCTCCATGTCCCATAGATAACTGAGTTGACCATTATCCTTTGAGACAGTCAAGTTCAAAACTTGAAATTCCTCATATTGTGGTGAGTGCTTAGAAAGACACTCATGATTTAAGATTATAGGCATTTATCAGGATACCCATTGGTTATCACCAATGATTATCATCATCATCATCATCAGTGACATTTATTGAATGCTCACTATGTGCCAGGTACCATGCAAACACTTGATACACATTATCTTGTTTTGAATTAACATAATAACCCTCTGAAGTAGGTTTTTTTATACCAACTTTACAGAGTGGGTTCAGGGATTGTGGCAAAGACTGTACCATAACCCTCAATGTTTCTACCTTCTGCTGTTCACATATTTGTGTAATCCCCTCCCCTGAGTGTAGGTGGGACTTGTCACTTGACTCTAAGAGAATATGGCAAATGTGATAAGATGTCACTTTCATTCTTGCCCAGTCAAGCTTTTAGATGGACACAAGTCTGGCCAACACCATGATTGCAGGCTTGTGAGACTCTGAACAGAGAATCCAGCTAAGCACAGAGGGACTGTTGAAGCTGTAAGATAACAAATGTGTGTGATTTAAGCCACCAGAGGTGTGTGGTAACTGGTTATGCAGCAATAGAAAACTAACACAGAGAGGTGAAGTTTCTAGCCCTAGATCCCACAGGAGCCACAGGACTAGATATCCATCCCAGGTCTATTAGCCTCGAAGCCCATGTTCAACAGGATATCCATGCCCTGTCCTCTTGCTCCCAGATGGTACTTTCAAGATTGTTTTAGGTCTGAGTCTGTACCCTAAAACATGACTCAGCTGAATTCCCCCTATCAACTCAAATCAAAGGTTCTTCCCTCACCTGTATCACCTAACAAATCTCACTATCTTTTCATATATATTGGGCTGGCTGATAGAGGAACAATAATACGGGTTCACCTTGGGCACTACTGGAGAAGTTTTAGTGACCTGTGGCCCTGGTAGGACCTCCTTGAAGATATGGGCCTTCCACACATGTTCATGGCACCTTACTGTGGGATTGGATGGGTTGGATGTATGGCTGCTTACTCACTCAGTGAACTAGATGGCAGCCAGAAAATTGTAGTACTTGGATTTAAATGATTTGCTGCTTGATGGCACCAGCATAACACCTATCAGTGTCCTACTAACCAGGATTGATGATCATCTCATTTTAAGCTCCCAGAATTCCCCAAGAATAACAATTTATGATAAATAATTACAGCATTTAGATATGGTGCTATGCACTTCTATTATTCTCTTGTGAAAGCATTTGTAAACTACATGAATCAATTGACTATTACACTAAAGGCAGAATGCATTTAAGAGATGAATGAAAATATCTCTCATACATTATGGAGACATAAAACTATAGTAGTTCACCCATCCAACATTATATCAGTAACCAGAACTTTAAAATTTCTTCTTGTAATAAGCTGTCATAAAAATGTTTTCCTTATTTCAATATATCCTCCTAAATGGTGGACTGAAAAATCAATAAGCCGGGATGCAAAAAGAAAAGGGAAATAAATATGTGTTATATTTTTGTCATTACTCTCATCATACAGGAAAGCATTTAAGAAGCAAATGTTATTAAAATAATGACATTAAATAAGTACCTATTTTATGGCTTGTCTGTTTACACATTCATTTGTTAATTCAACTTACATTGATCATATATCTATCAAATTCAAAGACTTACTATGTACCTGGGGAATACCAAAAAATAAAAAATAAACACATAGTCTCTGCTTCCTAAGGCTTTCAACTATATGCATCTAACAATAATCATTTGAACTAATTCAATCCCAGAGAGCCACTGAGACATACCTATCCATTCTTTCACATATATTTTATCAGTACACATAGGTATTAAAAAAAAAAAACAATGTAAGCCATTGTTACCTCTGGGTGGTGAGACTACATGTAATTTTTTTAAAAACTACATTTCTTAAACAAATAGAAATTACCATTAAAAATAAAAATAATCATGTATAGCTCTTAAAGATTGTTAGGGCTCAGAACACTATACTCCACAAAGTATGGCACTTTGGCATGCTGAGTACTTTGAACCGAAAAAGATTGGAAGGACCTCAGAAGCAAGATGTTCCCTCTGACCTTCTCCACACTCCTTTCTCCTTCTCCATTTTTTCTCCCAAGCATGTCATGGGAATGAGAATTCCTCTTCCCCAAAGCAGGTTATAGAAACTAGAACTCCTCTCTCCCAAAGCAAGCCATAAAACCTAAAGAGGTCATTCTCTGACCTACGACCTCTGAAAGCTGGCCATAAACCTCATTCCAGAAGGGCCTTGCCCCATACCCAGTGAGGAAAAAGTCCTGTACAAATAGGCCAAGAAGAATCCAAACAGGCCTTGCTAGGGTCCCCTGTTTATTACCATTAGAGCATACCCTTTTCATCCAATCACATTTCTACATGGCTGTCCATTCTTCATTGAACCTAACATAAAAATACAATTTTCCCTGAGTCTTTGGGCATTCATTTCTGAAGGCTCTCATGTCACACACAACTTTGTTGTTTGTTATGCTTTCCTCTTGCTAACCTATGTTCCCTATAGAGGTGTTGGCTATGGAACTCAAAATGAGTGAGGAAAAGGTATTACACCTTTTAACTCCAAGATCTTTTAAACCATTAGGTCTAACATTAATTAAACAGGTCCACCAAATCCACTAAAACAATGATGCAAATTTTTCTTTGAGCAAAGAACCAACTAAGGGAAAATAAAGAATAGTCTACTTATTTTTTAAAAAATTATGTCTTCTTAAAATTAAGTATTACTTGCAATAGTGCTTAAGAGCTCCTTCATTATTTTCCCCTCAGGGGATGTTTAAGCTTATTTTTTTGTTTTGTTTTTGCTTTGACTCAAATTTCAAAAGCTTTATAGCAGTGTGTGTCCTGAAAGATCAGAGTGTAACAAAGCACCTTTGAAGCAGTTTGCAAGATGAGCCAGGGGAATGCTGGAGGGAGGGGTTTGGGCATCAGGAGCTGGAAGAAACTTCTGGCAGCAGAATTTAACCACAGAGTACATGCTGCAGCCCCCATTAGATACTGGGGAAGAAATGGCAGTATAATGAGCGAAAGTGCACAAATGCAAAATCCTCTGTCAATGACCGTCTCATTCTCAGCTGTCCATGTGTGAAATAGCTAGAAGGGGATGTTCTTGCTGCAACACTCTGGAGAGAGAAATGGAAGGGGGGCCTTTGATCTATCTTCTTAAGTGTGCAGACCTCTGCTGTGTCCCATGCTGGCACAGGTCATGCATGTCCAAGCTGGACACTTAATCCTGGGTCTGGCCTCTGGGCAGGATGGTTGGGTGGAATTACAGAAGGCTTTTTTCATTGTGGGAATAAATGGGTAAGAAAGATTTTTCATATATGTTGATTTTGATACACTGAATTCTCTATTCTTCAAATCACATCACTTACCCAGTGGTAAAGCTGGAAGGGCTAAGTTTGTGGTGCACACAGTCCTGCAGCTGCATGCTCCTATAAGGCACATCGTGGAAGATGTGGCACCTCATACATGGCCTGGTACAGCACAGGGGCTCAATAGGTAGCTGGAAGATGATGCTACAAGGGAGTGAAGAAATGCGTATTTTCTCACAGTCACTCTGAAAATCTCTCATCTCCTAACAGGTCATGTCCTTTCTACTTTTGCCCTTTGACAGTCCATTCTCACACAAGAACCAGAATGATCTGTTTAAAAACAAATCAAGTTCTAAAATTAGCTTACAGTGATGGTTGTACAACTCTCTAAATATACTAAAAACCATTGAACTGCATAATTCAAATGGGTAAATTTTGTGGTATATAAATTCTATCTTGATAAGGCTGTTAAAAAAATTAGATTGTCATTCCATGCTTAACATCCTTCACTGGTTACTGCCATTTCATGTAGAATTCACCAGACTTATTGTGATGTACATCTTACCTTTTCCACAGGATCTGCCTACCTCTACAACCTCACCTCGCACCAGGCTACATCTTACCTCCAACTCTTCCCTGAATCTGCCTAGGTTGATCCTGCCTTATCTGTCCACAATAATATTCTTCTCCATACTTTTTTTTTTTACTTTTTTTCTTTGCCTCCTTAAGATTTCCACATCCTCTCTCTGTACATTCCAAATGGTGGCTCTCATTCAGATCTCAGCTCAAATTCCATCTTCCCACATTAGGTCATGAAATTGTGAATCACTGTCACAATCATTTTCTCTCATATTATATTTTTATAGCACTTCTACTTGAAATCATCTTGTTTCATTATTGTTTCCCTCATTCAAATATAAGCTCTGTGAGGGTAGAAAATCTTGTGTTTAACCCTTGAAGAACAGTGCCTCAGACACAGTAGGTATTAATAAATATACATTAAATGTTGACTGCCTGGTTCCCGCATGGTTTGTTCTGCCAAACTTGTGAGAAAAAAACAAAAACAAAAACACAAAATGTTTACACCTTAGCATATCTTCACAAGAAAAAAGTTTTAAAACTCATTGCTTTTGAATGATTTTTCATTTTTACACCGCATGGAAAAATTAGCAAGCTTCTATCTGGGAACAACTGATTTCCAAAGTTAGAAGATTAAAATCATGTAAATATTCCACTATACAAGATGTATTATAATGCTGTTAAGGTTTAGTCATAGTCACTTTAAGGGTGGGGGTGGAAGGAGAGGGACTTCTGGGCATCCAGTCCAAAATGGCATTTGCAGACTTAAAAGCAGTTGGATACTTACAAAAAATCTAGGTCATAAGAGGTTTCCTCATTCTCCTTTCCTTGATAATTTAGAACTCTTAGGAAAACCAAGATAATATTTGCAGTCTTCCTTTTAGTACTTCACTTTTGGTAAGTAAAATTTCAGGAGTGATAGAGCTCGATGATAGCCATATGCTCTGAACTACTTTTAACATCTGACATTCACATACGCCTTTGCTGCTTCCAAGTTCTTCCACAGGAACTCTCATTTGACTTTGCCACAGCCTATGGGAAAGGCAAACAGGTGTAGAACTTTTTTAAGGAGGAGGAAGCAAAAGTTCAAAGAGTTGAAATGACTTGCCTAAGGTCCTGTTGCCAATAAAGAGGGATTCTAGTCACATGTTTTTTTGACCAACCACTGGCTCTTTCAAAAGCCTTATTTAGGAAGCCACAGCAGTTCTCCTCACAGATTATGCAACAAGAAATGATAGCAATCAGTGTTCCAGAGAATTAAGAACTGGGAATAAAAGTAGGAGGGATTTGTATTCAACTAAATAATTGATTTGCCTCATTTTAATAATGTATTTATTCCTGAAGAGTCATCAGTTTGCCCTTCAGTATAACAAATTGTACACAAACACTATTTAACGTGTGTTCTTCATAGCCATATTGGTTTATGGAAACATCATTAAAGCTTAGCAATCATTTTGATATTTTTAAGGTTTTGTTTCTACTGTTTACAAATGATTTTAAAAGCTGTAAGTTCAGCTTTTAAAGCTTTTCAGAAGCAAATCAGCATTTTAGTAAGTAACAGTTCATATCAGGAAGTATCATTTAAGTGTTTGCTTATTTCCAAAGTGTTTTTACAAAATTATTAATGTGGGAGGCGTGTAAGATTTTATACTTTACATGGTTTATACTTTACATGGAAGCTCACTGACATTACTAGATAGATAACTGACACCATTTTTAGCCCTACAGGATGCCTGATATTGATTTCAGTTCTTATAATGCACTAATTTCTCAGAAGTCTTTGCTAAGTCTATGAAACTAATTACAAAAGATTCCCTTAAGACTTAAACAGTAAGCACTCTGAAGAGAGGTCTGTAATCTCATGTTCACTGTAGCATTATTTACAATAGCCAAGACATAGAAAAAACCAAAGTACTCATCAACGAATGAATGGATTTTTAAAATTTGGTATATACATAGATACCATTCAGCCTTAAAAACAAAAAAAGAACAGGAAATTCTGTCATTTGTGACATGGATGAAGCTAAAGGACATTATGCTAAATAAAATAAACCAGGTACAGAGAGACACAATATGATCTCACTTATATGTAGAATCTAAAAAAGTCAAACTCACAGAAGCAGAGAGTAAAAGAGAGTAAAAGTGGTTACCAGAGGCTACGGAGGGCAGTGGTGGTGGCTGGGGAAAGAGGAGATGTTGGTCAAAGAATACAAAGTTTCAGTTAAATTAGAGGAATACGTTCTGATGATCTACTGCCCAGCACAGTGACTATAGTTAACAATAATACATACTTCAAAACAGCTAAAAAAGAAAATTTTAAATGTTTTCACTACCAAATGATATTTGAGGTGATGAATATGCTAATTAGCCTGATTCAATCATTCCACATTGCATATATGTATCAAAACACCATCTTGTACCCCATAAACAATTGTCAATTACAAATTTAAAATACTCAGATGTCTCACCAAGACTCACATAGCAAAACTAAATCTTTACATAAATATCTATGCATTTAATCTTTACAGAAATTTCTTGGGCTATCCCAGTTCATAAGATTGAATTTTGATGTAAAATACTTCATTGGAGACCATAAAATTCGTCCCTTAAGAGAGCTCTGTTCATTATTTGGAATAAGAAAACTCAAGTTTATTATTCACGTTTTATTACTATTTTGAGCACCCAATTGTTATTAATAATACTTACAAACCAAGCAATAACCTAAAATGCAACTAATCTGCATTTTTCTTTTGTTGCATATCCTTTTTTCCCAGTCCCTAGCCCTGTACAGTTCCTCTTCCTCTCCTCAAGCACCTATTTTACTTTCTATGAATAAATAATAAGTTTCAGTTGCTTACAACTGTTAATAACATGTTTTTCCATTCCTTACCTTTTAAACTGAAGAGCTGCTACAGGTATTATTGGTCCAATAACTGATTTCCATAACAAAGACCTGAAGGGAAACTATAAACTTCCCTCTGAATCAAAGATTTATTTTTTGTAGTTTTTAGGCTAGATGTGCTTCGTACAATACTGTTTTAATGTTTAACCCATATAACTAATAAAAATAACTTGCAGTTATCACCAAAATATACATCTGAATTAAGTGAGCAATTGGCTCAGTTGTGTGTGCCACACAACTAGATACAAAGAGATGGAGCTGTTCAATAAGCCATGAGATGCAGAAGACAAATGAAAACTCGCACACTCTATGAAGGTTTTAATCACATATAGCACATGCTATCTCAACAAGCTCAACGACAATGTTCTCCAGAGTGGCTTAATTAAGCACAGCCGCTAAGCTTTGGTTTGGGCACCACCTAATGGCAGAAAATGTTTTTGTAAAATTCTACCTTGCTTCCTGTGACTTGTTAACTTTTGTATTTTAGTTTATACTGATTAAGAAAATGTCTGCTCTTTCTTGACCTATGTTAATAGTTTAAGTGTTCCGTTTTATTGAGAAAATTAGGCCCTTTCCATGCCTACTTTGGAATAAGAAGTTGTCTTTTACAGTGGGAAAATGTACCAATAAAATGAATATTCTAAAATTTCTTTTCTATCCATATTTAAAATTTCATAATTAAGAAATACATTTTAATTCAATCACTTTACTTACAGTCCTCAAACTCTTCTGCACTGTATATCCTTATAATAACCTGTCACAAATAGTATATATTTCTGAAAAAAAAAATGGTACTTATTAGAATTAAGTAATTTAACGTATCTGATTAGCTGTTACTACTCCTGAATGTACAAATAGTGATATACACACCTTTAACATCACCATACACATTTAAGTTTTTGCAAGAGGTCCTTGCCTGAACACAATGTTCATTCCTCTTTTCAACAAACAGTAATATCTGCAGTAATACAGAACAGATAACCAATGTTTTAAGAAAAGATATTTATTATTTACACCACTGAAATTAGTCCTGTAAGAACAATATACACCATGTTTCTTTAAAAGGATCAATTCCTTTCAAATACAAGAACTGTATAAAGCAAAAATACTGTCAACACAAAACAGTGGTCACATTACATATCTGCAGGCTTAAGCATTGCAAATAATATATTTTTTAAATCTTATGGCTAGGTATTTTCACTGAAACAGTGTTAGCACTTAGACAAGATATAGCTGGAACAGAACAAAAACTTTTTGTTCATGCTTTTTAGGGATTAATCAGTGATATGTCCCTTTTAAAAATTTATTGCCTTTAACTGCTTTTATGACAATGGTTTTAGGCAGATTCTACTTAGTCACTGAAAAGAGATTCATTCTTGTTCCTTAGTTTTTATTCTTCAGTCTTCGGTTTCTCATACTAGGACACAGCTGTATCAAAGATTGATACTTTCCAGCTTTACTTGAACATGTATACATATACAGGCCTAAATGAGACCATTCAGAATTTAGAAATTTAACTAGTGGCATACAGAAGAGAAATTGTGTCTATGATAAAGGAATAAAAAATTCTTGGTAATTTTAAGCATAACAAACTAGGTTCTTTATTTAAAAACTTTTTTTTTTTGGTTTTAAAGGGAAAAGCACTAGTTTCAACATGGGTTTGGTCTTTGATTTTAGTCAGACAATAACACAATAAGACAAAAATAAAAAACATAACTTGTTTCCAAAGTCACAAAATGACATTGTTGAGTATACATTTTCTCCACTTTGTGTGTGTGTTGAGGGGACAAGGAAGGAATCAGTAACCAACCCTGGAGAAAATACTTTTCAAGAGTAACAGAATATTCATATAGGGGACAAAAGCATTTTTTTTTTAGCATATTGCTATAATCTTCAAAAAATATAAAATTAAATTTACAAAAAACTGGAAGACCAAGTATAAGCAATATGGTATTTGCTTCAGTGTCCAGCACTATCATAATGATTTCTAGCATAAAAGCAAGAAGTTCCTGGATCTTAAGTATCTTCAATAATTGCCAGTATAACTTAAAACTACTGTCCTTGCTTCTTTGAGAGATATCTGCAAGAAATAAAATAAAGATGTCAAAGCTGTATCATGATAAATTCATGAAGATAACCTAACTTCCCTCCCAAAGGAGTTTATTCTAATGACAAAACATTTCAGGATAAGTACTGTTAATAATCACTTACATCTACTGATTATGTGCACACACAGTTCTAAGTACATGTATTAATTCATTTAGTTCTCACAACAGCTCTGAGGAGTTTCCATTAGTATTATTCCTATTTTACAGGCACAAAGAGGTTAAGCAATTTGCCCAAATTCACATAGCTAGAAAATGGAAGAGCCTAGATTCAAAACAAGGCTCTAGAGGTTGCACTCATTAGCTATCACTCCATACTGCCTTACTTCCAATGTGAAAGTAACTGTATTAATAGTATCCTAGCTTCCAAATATAGCTGAAACTCCATAAAGATCTTATTTTTCTTACATCAAGATAGTGGGCAAAAGATGCTAAAGGTCTTTGATCAAGAGTGTAAAGGATATAAGACATTAATTTACTAAGCAAACAAATATCTTTCTTATTAGTAGAAATCTACCACTAAATTAAAAACGATCTCAATTTCTCACATTTACAAACTACTAAAATTGGTGGTGTGGGGATGGGGAAAGAGTTCTTAAAATTGGCAAACTTGGACACGTTTTGATGGTACAATTTGCTTACTTCGTGACACTGCACTAAGCATTTGCTATCTCCATGACTCAGTTACATCATCTGCAATTTAAAGATGGGGATAAAAATGTCTGCTTTATCTTCCTATTAGGATTATAGACTCTTAGAAGACTTGTGTCAAAGTGATCTGAAAAGTCAAAAGTGGAATCTGAAAAGCCAAAGTGTTATTATTACACTGTTTCTTTTATATATATATATATATCTTATATATATATATCTTATATATATATATATATCTTATATATATATACACATACACACACACACATATAAAATATACTTTATTTTGTTATTTTTTTTTTATTGCATTTTAGGTTTTGGGGTACATGTGAAGAACATGTAAGATTGCTGCATAGGTACACACATGGCAGTGTGGTTTGCTGCCTTCCTCCCCATCACCTACATCTGGCCTTTCTCCCCATGTTATCCCTCCCCAACTACACAGTTTCTTTTGATGATGTATTACTGGAACCAGATCCTTAAAGACTTAATTCCCCCCCAAATGCTTGTAATACACAGTAATACCTTCCACTTCCCCAGGGGCTTTTCCCTGTCTCAAAACCTTGATGTTTATATGCAATGTCTATATAGATTTGTGGATACATTTGAGCTTAGAAAAAAGACTGAAAGACTAATATACCAAGATGGTAACAGTGGTTATCTTTAAAAAGGAAAATTATGAGTAACTGTTTTTTTCAGTGGGATGAAGTTTTCTAATTTTTTTGCTACACACAAGTTACTTGTAATTTTTAACACTATTCATAAATTTTTACATGTGTTTTATTTTATCCTGACATTATGTTAAGTATGAGAGGAGGGATTACATTCCCATGTGGTTCATAAAGGAGTAGCCTACCTAACATCACAAAATAATTTACAGGCAGCATCACAAACATATGCTAGTCTCTCAAGTTCTCTCTTCTACAAGTATTAAAGCGCTTACAAGAGATGTGTTTACGAACAAGTTAGAGGTTAAGATGAAAGGGGAAAATACTTTCAAGGGGTAGATCACTGAATAAGAAAATGTTTTTAGAAGTCATCTATTTTAAATAAAAATTAAGATATATGTATGTATGTATATACTGGGGTCACTGATGAAAAATGATAATTTTTTCATCATTGATGTAAAGAGAAAATAAATAAGCAATTAACACTTACCTTTCCCAGTATTTGTGATTTAGATCCAAAAAGTCATCTAATTTTGCTATCTCCTTGAGGTACTGAGTTAATTTTAAAAGTTCTTTGTCTTTATCTCGATTTAGGTGAGCTTTCATGAAAGGCCTTATCTATTAGGAAACAAAAATTACTCAACACATCACAATTATGATAAGGAAAACTAACAAATCTATACTATCATTTCAATTAGAGTTAATGAGGCTAAAATATTACCAAGAACATAAATACTAAAAATGATTTTATATTAGCCTAAGTAGAAAGTCATGTATAATATTTACTATGCAAATTACAAGCTTTCCCACCTATTTTACCTAACGTTATCTTTTCGGTCTGAACCTAAGAACATCAGCTTTCTTACAGCACTTTAATCCCTACATATAGCTACTCTATTTTACAAAACTAATTAGCCTTTCCCACATCCTATCATTCTAGTTGCTTCTTACTAATAAATTTCATTTTATTAATATTAATATTTTATTAATATTTAACCAAATACCAGCTTGATATAACAGGAGAGTGAGATAAATTTTCACAATGATGATTTTTATTTTATTATTGTTCTATTAAATTTTTATATAGCTGAGGTATCATTATATATTTATATAACCTGTTTCCTTCTATATTTTATCGTAAGCATTTTTCTTTATCGTTAAATTCTCCATTAAAATCATGTTTAATTATGCAAGAGTTTTCCATAACAAGAACTGTCATATTTTCCAAAGGTTTAAGGCTCACCTATTTTATGATGAAAAACAGTTTAAAAAGGATTACTTCAAACTATACAAGTCAGAATAACAGACCGAGGTGGGGGGCTGCAATTAGTAAGGAATGTCATATCTTGACTTGAGTGGCGGTGCTATGTATGCACATGTTTATATGCAGTCTTTAGATCTGTGCATACATCTGTGCTTAGAAAAGACTAGAGGACTATAAATCAAGATGGTAATAGTGCTTATCTTTGGAAAGGAAAATCATGAGTAATTTTTTTTTAGTGGAATAAAATGTTTTACAATAATTATCTTTACAATTTATTAAACAATAAATTTATGTACTTTTCCTTATTTTATAGCTTCAATAAAGAATTTTACTTTTTTGTAAAAGGCATCTGGCTCAATATCTTTATACAACTCAAAATAGTCTTTGAATAATTTTAAATTAGTTTTAGATAATATGATATGGCTAAGATTTACTTCAAAATATTAAGGAGACAAAAGTAGGGTATAGAGCAAACATGAATTAATAAGCTAACTTAAAACTGAATGATACACCACTTGGGGGTTTGTTAAGCAATTCTATATAGTTCTTTTTATATTTGAATTTTTCTGTTATCTTTTTTTTAAAAAATCATACATATTCCTAAAGCACACATGTAAGGACTGATTTCATCATACTTAGCAAAGTATTAATATATCCTTTCGATCTGGAGAAAATTCAAATTGGTCATTAGTTAATTTTATACAGTAACACTGAAAAATGAATGATATTTAATCATTGTCACTTACTGAGAAGCAAAAAGGAGTGAGCCGAAAGGAGTCTACTATCATATCTACTAAGTGTAGGGAAGGTTTTAAGTATTTTCTACACACTTTTCTTCTGTCAATGGAAAAACACCACCAGTCTGAAATGGACAGAAGAAAATTTTCCCACCTGTTCCACTCTCATCAGAACAGCTTGGTGCCAGTGACCTCCACACTGTTAGCTGGTTCCCACACTGCTTGAAGGGCACCAGTCAGAGCTGTCAAAGGGAGTCTGCTCAAAAATCAGCATTTGTGGGAGATCCCACTTCTCTGCTGTAGTGCAGCAATGCTGTTTCACAGCAGCAGTGAATGTAGGGGATGAAGATGACACCTTACAGGGCCTTGCTTAGGCCCTAGGGATGGGAGTAAACAGAGGCATGATATGAAGATGTAGTGAAATGAGCTTCTGCACAATCCTGGGCAATAAGGTAATGTTTTAAAGTATTCCTTCATTCACTTCCTAAAGACTGAACAGCAACAAATTAACTTTTAAACAATTAATATATAATGTACCAGAGTGTCCAAATTTAAACAGCAGGAAATTACAGGGTTGGTGGCTAGTAAGTAAGATTTTCAACCCAAGCCTCTGCTAAGTTATTTTTACTTTCCAAACATTTGCTTTTAAGCACTATTAAACAACAAAACTAAAATATTCCAATGACTCTCATTCTAAAATTTAAAATAAACAAATTAAGGGTGAAAATCTATTCACCTAATTGACTTCACTTGCTCCAGTATAGCCATTGTTTACTGTACATTTTTCAAAATTGATCTAAGTGATCACTACAAGGACACACAACCATCCTATTTTCTCAGGTCAAGGAAGCATTTTTAGAAATTGAAAATTGCCTACATTGGCTGAATTCTCCTATATCATAATTTCCTTGAATGGATAACAAAAGTGGAGTTTTCAGCCGATAAGCTGCTTTATCCATGACCAATATTCACATTCTTTTAGTATAATACTAAATTCATATTCACAGTACCTTTCATATATTTCAGACCTTATGACTGACAAGCTTATGTTTAAATAGAAGTTAAAATATTTAAGAAATAAGCAGTCTTATTTTTTAAGATCTACATGAAATCTTTGAGATTTCTACCAAGCGTATTATGAAAGCATGGTAACAAAACACAGTATTTAAGAATATTTCTCCATTTTAGAACTGTTTCTGGACTGGCACAGTGGCTCACACCTGTAATCTCAGCACTTCGGGAGGCTGAGACAAGCGTATCACTTGAGCTCAAGAGTTCGAGACCAACCTAGGCAATGTTGCAAAACCTTGTCTCTGCCAAAAATACAAAAATTAGCCAGGTGTGGTGGTGTGCGCCTGTAGTCCCAGCTACTTGGGAGGCTAATATGTGAGGATCACTGGAGCAATGGAAGTCGAGGGTGCAACGAGCCGTGATCATGCCACTGCACTGCAGCCTGGGTGACAGAGCAAGACCCTGTTTCAAGAAACAAACAACAAAAAACCCCAACTGTTTCTATGCCAATGTGGGCAGATACTTAATCTTAACCTTTAATCTTAATCTCAACCTTCAATCTTTAACCTTAAAAGAGGTTTCACAAAGTGCTATCTTGGATAGATTAATTTTATAAAAAAGAGGTTTTCAATAAAAGACACACAAGGACCACCTGTGGAGTGTCTAAATATACCTCTGGAATTAGAATTTGGAGGATGGGTACATATGTATTTTTAGGAATTCCTTCAGTGGGTCTACTGAGTACAGTCTTTTAAAAACCCTACTATATAAAGTAACATGAAGAACTAGACATTTACAATAACATCCCTCTTTGCATCAAGAGATGAATAGAGCTCAAATGTTGGTTAGGAAAACAAAGTTTCTTTTAAACAAACATGAAACTAATGATTATATATATATATTTAAAGCCAAAGGTCTCCTCAAAAATTATTCCTTGACCATCATGAGGGCTCACCCCCTTGGAAGAACAGGTAATAACCATTAGTTTCACAGACAATTAGGTTTACACCAATCACATTTCTTCTCAAGACTCAAGAATACATTTTTGTACGTTACACCTGGTGAAGTATATGTAAGAAAAGAACTTCTCCCCAGGCCTTCAACAGAAACCATTAAGGACAACCTAACTACTTTTCTTTCAAGTCAACAGTTTTTATACTTGTGGCAATTCACTACCTAGATTAGCATTCTGCCCTAAAATATCCTCATTGTACACACAAAAAAATCAAATCAACAGTCTGTAAGAAAGGTTTAAAAAATGTACTTGAGGTTTTTCTGTCTTGTCTTTAAAACCACTAAGAACCCAGCTAGTAGAAAAGTTTAGGACTGATAACAAAAATATCTCAGTGTCAGGACTGCCACTTCAGATGGAGTCTCCATATGAAATAATACCATAGTATAGAGTTATCTTTTCCATTTTCATATTGTACCATGTAACCAACTATGGGTACCAGAAACTTTTAAGTTTCAAATTTTACTCCTATCAATTTTACACTCTTAGCAGGATGAAATGTCACATAACATTGCATGCAATTGCATGCTAGGATTGTCACTGACCTAGGAACTAAGTCACTAGAGTCTAACCCAAATTCTGTCATTAGCCAGTTACGTACACAACCTTGGGCAAGTCAGGAACTTCTTCAACCTTAGACTGTATCTGAAGTTAAGAAGATAAGCAAGATGACTGTGGTTCCTTCTGGCTCTGGCATTTTTTTGATTCTAAGATCTATACTTGCCCTCTAGGAATTTTCAAAAACCCTTTTAGTTTCAGTTTAAGAAGAAAAAACAAAGTACCCTTACTGGCATTTCTCAAGCTAGCCAGAATGTTTAAAATGCCAAGATTTGTATATCTAAAAAAATGACTAACAATTTCACTTTCGATGCTAAAAGTGGGAAGCCCATGTTGCTCTCTGTTGGGAAGCCCATGTTGCTCCCACAGAGCTAATTAAAAATAAAACACTTGGATGAAGTGGATAACTACGGAGACATCAATGCAAAAAAGACAAAGTTCAATTTTTATATAAATTGTTCTTAAACTTTTCTTGCCTGTGACAAAAGAATACAGTACTTGCTAAAATGTATGAAATTCAACAGTTCTTACTACAACAGTTCTACCACCCAGTCCAGATTACGTGAGCACATGACAAGTCAAAGTATGTCTTACCTTTAGTCCATTCTGTGGGTTCATTAGAAAATTTCTCCCTATGTCATCAAACATAATGGTGTTTTTCTTGCTGTAAAACTCCGAAAACTTTCCCCATATAACACCAAGAGGCTTTACCTTAGAATAAAAGTTTAGATTTAACTCAAATTTTATCAATATTTCATCCTGTCTTAAAAGCAGAGATACTGCACACTGCCCTGCAGAACAATGCCAAAGCGTTCCTTTCCTCCTGTAAGACAGGTGTGAAGTAATCATTAAATGCAACCCACTTTAGAGCACAATGCATTTTGCAATGTTCAAACTTCTTGAAGGTTTGTTCATGTCCAACTGAACTAAATCCATTAAATCCATTATAAAACTTTCCATAATTTTAACATACAGATTTTGGGTAAAAGTAAAGAATTATTTAATTTTAAAAAGTCCAAAGTAATTGAATAGATGTCTGCTATGCAGTCACATGACTTCCTTGGTTAACACATCCCTCTCAAAACTTGGGAGTCACATGGAGTCTGCTTTCAAAACTAGAACACCCTAGTGAAAGAAAATGTATTTGGCTCTTTCAATTGATAATTTAAATATTTTGTAAAGGAAAAATTCATTTTGTCTTTAACTCAGTGGCACAGGTGCATAATTTCTAGGGAATCTGCTTGCTTAACTTTGGAAGTACCGTATTTTACATATTCTTACTCTTATTTCTGAATTCTTAAACTGAAGCTTCAAAGAGACAATTTTTTATATAGTCTTATCTCTTGGTATTTGTGTAAAGTCTCTGTAAGACCACACAGGAAATAACACTGATTACCTATAGGGAGAATAAGTGGGTAGGCACCAGGTGAAAGATGACTTTTCATTATGTACTTTACTTTTTTTTTTTTTTAAGTCACGTGAATGTATTACACATTCAGAAGATGTTTTAAATTAATTTTTAGAAAATTACTTTTGTTGAACAGAAACTTTATGATATGCAAATAGAATGTAATAATAAATATATGCGATTAAGTGATAATAAATAGTGATAAAGGTCATCACTTAAAAGTTTTTTTCCTCCTGTAATTTATTTTAATTTGGAGAAAGCTTTTTCCTTCCTATTGTCCTGCCTACTACAAAAAATGTTAATGAAATATTTTAATTTACTAAAATTTTACTTTCTTGATTTTTTCTGCTGCTGATCTTGTTTAATATTAAAACAGACCACCCCCACCTCCATCCCCACAAAATGAAGACAAATATATAGGAGGAACTAATACAATAAGCCATATTTGGGGACTTTTAGCTAACAAAAGCCTCAAGAAATATGACAACAGAGGTAACTTTTTATGACATCCAGAATAAAAATCCTACATCCTCTTAAAAAGTGCTGCCATTTGGTAATTAGGTCAAGCACCATATGTTCCCCAAAACACAGTCTACTTTGTTCTGAATTAGAAAAGTAATATTGCTAACTATAGAAAAACTTGAAAATACATAAAAGCACAAAGAAACACTTTAAATCATCAATAATCCAGTCAGTACCAAGGATAGCAACTCAATATTCTGATATATTGCCTCTAGGCATTTTTATAAACAAGAGCAGCCTCAGAGAGTTGACAGGTTTTTTTTTGTTAACCTAAGGGGAATCCTGAACCAAACAAACGTTAAAAACTATTTTGTAATGGCGTACAACATTGTTCTCTAAAATACTTTCACTTAAACATGTTATGAAAATTTCTAAATCATTATATATCCTACTACATCAAATGACAAGCCGCACTCCCTTATATACATAACAATAATGTATATATCCAATTCCCTATTGCTGGATATTGAGGATTATTTTTATTCCTTTAATTTTTCACTGTTAAAAACATGATGTGTAACATTTCCCTATTTTTTTTTTTGAGACAGAGTCTCGGTATTATTTTACTTCAGTATATAATAAATTATCTTTTTCCCCTGATACATGCAGTATTTTCTTTATAGAACCAGTTCCCATGCCCGTAAATCATCCTATTTATGGTTTTGATGGTCTTAATACTGTCTACTCTAAGGTTTCCTAGCAACCTAAGATCTCCTCAATTCCTATTAGCTTGGGTGCTTTTATTTTATTTTTACTTTATTATTATTATTATTTTTTTTGAGATGGAGTCTTGCTCTGTTGCCCAGGCTGGAGTGAAGTGGCACGATCTTGGCTCACTGCAACCTCCACCCCTCGGGTTTGAGCAATTCTCCTGCTTCAGCCTCCCTAGAAGCTGGGATTACAGTTGTGCGCTATCCAGCTGGGCTAGCAGTTTGGGTGCTTTCAAACAGCATGGACTGTGTCTCACTCATCTCTTTATTCCCAACAGTGCCTATCCCAGGGCCTTCCAGACAGTAGGTACTTAATAATATGAGTAGTTACTTGACAACTAAAATAACTTGTTAACTCAACCCTTTTCTCTGAGTGTTGCTGCTATTTTCTAGCATCACCCCAAAGTATATGCATCGTGAAGCATCTGCTTTTATTAGCAGTTTCATACAGGGCATGGTGAGTGTTTTCATTTGTTTCTAGTATCTTCCTTGATAATATTCAGCATTTTTCTCACTTACTCTGCCTAGCAACATTGTGCTGTCATCAACACAGGTCAATTACCCACAATCACAAGTTCCTTTCTTGACAGTCCTGCTTCAAGATCCTTAATTTTATCATTAAAATTAAAATATTTTAACTTTAAACACATTTTCCTATGTCAAAACTCAACCATTTTGTTACTCACTCAGATTAATCTCTACACTCTTTCTTTAATTTACTCCATCAGCATAAACATAAAAAGTATACTGGAAAATAATCATGTCATTAAATAAAAGTAAAATGACTTCTTACATCTATTAATCCTCTCCTTGGAGTATGCACTGTTATCATAGCAGCACTATCCAACATGAAGGTAATCTTATAATTTGCATTTGTGCTTACTCCCAGCTCCTATAAACATAAATATTCATGAGGTTAAAACACAATAATGCAGAAAATTTCAGATTTTCTGAATATTCTAGCTGCAATTTCTCATAATCCCCACTTTCTACACCACTGGCCACTACATCTTGCTAACCAACTAGCAACTATTTTAGTTTCACTGAGCTAAGTCAATAAATTTTCCAAGGAAAATAAACTAGAAATAGACTGCTTCCTAAATTACCATTTTAGGAGAACGCTGCCTCTTTAAGTATTACACACATCAGAGCAAAAGAAGGAAAATAAAGTATTACTGTAAAACGAGGAAGAATGTGAGGGAGAGAACAAGCTTAGTTATACTTTTTCTTAAAAAAGACTTAGGGATTCAGTACAATCCACTTATTAAACACACTTTAAACACACCTCTACTCCCAGTAATGGCATCTATCTACTAAATGCCCTCCAATAAGAATAAAATTATTTCAGTTCTAGAACTTTTAACAAGACAAATGCAGTTTCAAAATATTTTTAAATGGATTGCTTTCTAACACTTACTTTCATTTTAGCTTCAATCCACTTCATATTTGTTGCAGCTAAAACACGAGGAATGATAATACAATACATATGAAAAGCTTGAATTTCTTTTAAAAAACTCTGAATAAGTTTTCTAAGCAAAATTAAAGTTTAAATGCATCACAATTAACAGTCCCTAGCATATTTACGATAATTTTCTTTTAAATATTGATAGAAGTAAACTTATTTCAGTGAGTCTTCAAGACAGAAGAAATTTTAAACAACTCTTATATATGAGATACAGGTAACCCATGCTCAAAACAACTCTGAACCTAGGAAATTTATAAATCAAGACTTAAACTCCCTTTTTAAACCAGCCCTGACATTCTATCAATTCCAAACTTAAACTTGGGTGCCTGGATCACTTTTTTCCATGTTCCTACTTCCAGGCAATGCGCAGGTATACATAGTGTCAATATAAGCATATTGTTATGTGTCAAAAGTTTATATTGAAAACCGGCTACTTAGGTTCAATAAAAATCTGCATTTTGTCAGTCTCAGCAAATTGAAGCTCACTGAATCTAGTAGCTTGTAACAAGAAATCTGAGACAAATTCATAAAGTATATCTGCATCATGTAGCTGCTAACTGAGACATTAACCAGCTTCATGATTATTGATACTAAAATTAAATCCTCATCTTATGTGCTCTTCTGGTTTACTGCACTAAATTATACAGGTATAACCAAGCAAAATGTTTAAAAAGAGGAAAAGCAATTTAATTATTTGAAGTGTCAGTGTGTATAATTTTCAAAAGCAAAAGAGGAACATGAATTCTCACAACAAAAAATCTTTAGTATGCACACATATAAAAAACAGAAAAATCACCTTACATACAAAAACTGGTCAGTTGAGCTAAAATTTTAAATATTGTTGTATCTCTGATGAAAACAATCATAAGACAGAAAAAAAAATTTTAATTCAGTACTTGTTTTGTATCTGTAATTATCAGATTAAAAACAAAAAGACTCACAAAACAGCTAATAAGTTTCTAATTACTAAGTAACTATATGTTAGACATGTTACTAGTTGCTATATTGATACTATTCTTAAAACTTCTAATAAATATTTAGTTATCTTAATTTCTCAGATGAGAAAAGTAAGGCTCAGAGATTAAGTGACCTACCCAGTGTCACATAGTAAGAACAGAGCCAGAATTAAAATCCTAGTCTATTTAGTTCCAAAGTGAAGTATGCTTTTTAATTAACTACCACAAAATATCATAGTTTGTAAAAATAACTTAAATATATGATTGTAAAAGTTCTCTACTTTTATAAGTCTAGTTTAATAACATTTAGAGGATAAACTTTTTTCTCAAATATCATCTTATATGTCAAAGTTGCTAAATAAATAATTGTTACCAGCAAGCTTTCTTCACCTTATCTTACTAAACCAGAAAATTATATCATATTTTGACCATAATTTTATTCTTTTATTTATTTTATTTTTGTTTTGGTTTTTTTTTGTTTGTTTTTTTTATTTTGTTTTTTTTGTTTGTTTTCTTTTTGTTGACCATAATTTTAATCCTAACAGCTATGAACTCACATGGAACTCACATATCACAAACAATGGAAGTACTCTGATTACAAGGAAAAATATAAAATGAATTTACAGACTATAACAACTACATAGTTTCTCTCAAAGACCTAGTACAATTAAATGTAGCACCTTTACTTGATGGGACTTTATTTAATTCAGTCAGGATAAGTCTTCTCTGCTTATGACATTGCCAAACAGCAACTTAAAATATTTCTAGGGAGGAGGGATGTAAATCAATGCATTGCTTCATTTTTCAAGAAAATCTTGCTACCAAAAAATGTTAATTGAACTGAATAGTGTGCTTAGTATTACAGTAGATTTAATTCTTGAAGCAAACTCAGTAACTTATCACAGACCTGTAGATTCTTGAAATGGTCCATAGACCACAATTTGAATGTCATTGCTTTACTCCAAATATTATTATTTCCTTAAGTAATTCAAGTTGCCTTCATTTCTAGAGAACTATTTCACTGTGATTTATTTTTAAACACCTTTCTCCAAGTATTTTAAAACTGGAGTCAAGAAAAAAGGAGAAAACAAAAATATTCCGAAGCATCAAGAATTCCACAGCAAAGATCAAAAGGAAAGCCTGGGCACATTGGCTCATGCCTGTAATGCCAGCACTTTGGGAAGCCAAGGCAGGAGGATCACTTGAGCCCAGGAGTTTGAGACCAGCCTGAGCAACACAGCAAGACCCTAAAGTTATGTTCCTAGTTTAAAAAAAAAAAGAATCAGAAGGAAAAACTTCTAATCAAGGTGGGGTCATTGGGAAAATGAGCCATTTTTATTCTTATACTATAATGTACTCACGTCCTATACTTAAATTAACTATCTCACTGGTATTTGGCAAATATATGTTTAAGTTTATATTGTGATACATGCTTCATTTTAGAAATCTGCTAAAAAATGAAAACTATTTCATATTTAAACACAGCTCATTTTAAGTCACATTTTATACAGCACAATAATATAAGGAACAACCTTATTTCCACAGAAATCTAAACAAAAAAAAATACAGCTTACACCAAATAACAATGTCATAATCTTCATAAGCAGATGTTAGAAATTCATGAAGATATGGTCGCATTAATTCTACCCCAGTCTCTGCACAAGACCTGTGGTCTAAAAGAAAATTAATCATAAATAATTATTAGTTTACTATAATGAACAAGTATCTAATACCAATTATTATAAAATGTAACATATTATGAAATGCAATATAAACATTCCATTGCAAATTGCTTTAGAATGAATTACACTGGCTGACAAAAAGATGTCTTTCAAAATATACAATTTAAAATCCTTAAGATCCAATTTTAGTTGATCAATTTTGTTCAATTTGCAAAAAGCAATACTGAAAATTCAGGCTTAAGTAGTAAACTGTAAATTTTTTTTCTCACCTAGGCTCTGAAGTTTAGATGTTATTTTATAATAATGAAAAACAAACTATGTCCACTTATACTCACCTTTAGTCATCTACCTTGCAGATATAATCACATTTCTTCAAAATGATAGGGCCAATTAATTAATTAAATTTTTTAAAACTGTACCTTAACTTATATTTTAGGTTTAGAATTAGAAATAAATTCCAATATCAGAAGTTAACTATTTCTTGCCAACATCAGACATAAAAAGAACATCATTCTTTTTCAAAGAAAATAAAACATATTTTTTTCCTTGAGACAGGGTCTCCCTCTGTCACCCAGGCTGGAGTGCAGTGGCATGATCATAGCTCACTGAAGCCTTAATCTGTGCTCAAGTGATCCTCCCACCTCAGCCTCCTAAAGTAGCTGAGACTAGGTGCATACCACCACATCTGGCTAATACTTTTAGTTTTTAGTAGAGATGAGGTCTTGCTATGTTGCCCAGATTGATTTCCAACTCCTGAATTCAAGTGATCTTCCTACCTCAGCCTTCCAAAGTGCTGGGATATAGATGTGAGCCAGCACACCTGGCCTACATAAGAAATTTTAAATTAAAGAATCTGTTTGAATATAATTAAACAAGAAACCAAGGATAAAATATCAAAAATGATTTTAATATTCCTCATAAAAAATTAATTATAATTAACAGGGAATAACATGATTAAATGATGATGCATCCATAAAGTAGAATATTGTCTGGCCTAATAATATATATATATTTTATATATATATATTATTTATTATGAAATAAAATACATATATTTCATAATAAATAATATTTCACTGAGAAGATGTTCAATCTGTTATTAAATAAAAGAATAAGAGGAGATACAAGCAGTCTAGAAGATATATATCAAATTATTAAGAGTGGTCATCTTTGGGTATCAGGATTAGAGATGACTTTTTTTTGCTTATCTGCATTTTCTACCATGAGTGATTTACTTTTGTAATAAAAGTTTTCAAGTATTTAAGGAGAACCATGAGTTGCTAAGAAAAAAAAAAGAAAAAAAAAGTTGTTGTGGGTAACAGAAGATGAAAAGTATTATTAACAGACTTACCAAATAGTGTATAATCAACATCTAATACCAAAAGCTTTTTCCCTTCCCTGGGAGGATTCAAAATTTCCACTTTGTACTCTTTGACTCTGCGAGAAATTTTCAGTAGGTTTTCTTCTCTAAAGGAAAAAATATACTTAGATGAAATATTCACTTTTTCTCACATGAAAACCGATTACTTCTAAAGCGAAAAGCACCTACCTATTTTCTACTTCAACTACTTCATCTTCAATATCAAAGTCATTAACAACATCATCATTGTCAGGGGGTGGGCCTAAGACATCTTCCTATTAAGATGGAAAAAGTTTTGTTTTACCACATTATCCTTAACATAACAAATACACGCATAACACAAAAATCAAATGAGAGATACAATTTGAGTTCCAGAGTCTTTTAAACTCACACTGGAAAATTTCCACAATTAGTAATTTGTTATGTATGTCTCCCGGGCAGATTCACCATGTTAAATTTGACCATTTGCGCTACTACTATACTTACACAGTTAATTCCACATTCACAATGCAGGTTTTATTTTTTTATTGATTGCTAGACTGACAATTTTACCACAATTAAAACTATGATACAACAGTGTAGTATAAATCATAATATCTTCAAACGGACAAATGGTAACAAAAAGTAAACATTTACCAAGCTCTCCTCACGAGTTCCCATCATCATGATTTTAGTATTTGGTTTCAGTTTGAGAGCTCCAAGCTTAACATCATTTTCTGCAGGTTTGCCTATAATACAAGCAAATGACTGTTTTCTCAGTAAAGTTCAGGTGCTGGTTTCACTATTCCATTATACAAAACCCTAACATTAAAAGGTTTGGTACAGATGTCACAGCAATTTTTGTTGTTTCTGTTTTTCCTACATTAACAAATTGTTTCTACTGAATTAGTCATATGTAAGACACTGAGAAGTCAAAATTAATACAAGGGTTATTTTCTCCCCAGTTCTATCTTAGATGAACACCTTTATTCAACTACCTAAACAAAATTAATTCATGTTTTATTCTGTTGTTCAAGATGAATATTACTGTTTTCCAGGAAGAGTGCCTAAGAAAATCGTAGATTTACTATTATTGAAAACTCACTCTTCAATGATAAGATAATCAAAAAACACCATAAAAAAATCCCTTTTAAACTGGATATGAAAGCTGCCTATAATTTTTAAATGTCATCTTTACTTTAGAAACAGAAAAGATAATCTGGGAAGAGTACAAGGCCCACGGTACAATGAAAACACTGATCTAAAAGGTAGATGTCAGAAAATAAGTGAGTTTCATCTGGGACTTCTGTGCCAAAGGTTTAACAAGCAAATATCAACTGTCTAAAACATCAAAAATAATCTTAATAATCATGGTATTTTTGAGTATACTTTAATATTTTTACTTTTACCACTAAAACAATTTTAAGAATGTTTCTGCTAAAGAAATCTCCAAAAAGAAAGACGTATTAAACAATAAATAGCAAGTATAAATTATTAAACAATTATATTCAAAACAACTATTAAAATTCATAATACTAAAAATTCAATGCAAAAAATCTGAAGTGGGGAGGAATTACCTTTAACTTTGAGTCCAAGTAACTTTTGGCGTTCTGGAAGCACTCCTGTAAGGGTCTTGAGAAACTGTTTGAGATCAAGCACAGTATCATCTTCTGAAAGTGTGGTCACTGAATACTCCTGTCCACCCCATTTTACAATGATAGGGAGAGCCATTCTTGAAACATATGAGGAAGCAGCTGTCCTTCAGAAAAAAAAAATACCTGGAAAGGAAGACAAAAAGTGACTAAGTTAAAATAGATACTGTACATTGAAGACAAACTTTTAAGTTTGAGCCCACTTTAGACAGAACTTTTGTCCATACAGGAGTGCTACCAGAACACCAAAAGATACTAGGACTCAAAGTTAAATTCCCCCACACTCCTAATTTTTTGCTTAGAGTTACTACTTTCTAATACTCTCTCACTGTTCAACTGGAAATGTGCAATTATGAGCTATCTATTCCTCCTGCTGTATTCGGTCAAGTTTATGCTACAGGTAAGTTCTTCCATGACAGACTATCCACATTCATTTAACATTTGAAAGGTAATGTGGTGTAGTTAAGAACATAGACTCTAGAGCCAGATGACCTGGGTTCAGATCCCAGCTCTCTTCCACTTAGTTATCTGACTTTGAGAAGGTACTTGACTCTCAGTGCCTAGGTTTCCTCATCTGTAAAATAGGGATGATGATACTAGCTACTTCTTAGGGCTCTTTTGAGGATTAAATTAGTTAACATTTGGGTGACACCTAGTAAATACTACATAAATTAAGTATTGGTTAAACAAAAATCTTTTTAAACTGAAAACTTACTATGTTTCAGGCACTGTGCCAAATAAATAGTAAACAGCCACTGTTTCATATTTTATGAATTGAAATTACACAATCTTATTAGAGAAAGTAATTTGATAAGTTTCCCCTCTTTTACAATTAAGGAAAACAGGAGTTTTGAGAGGTTATATAATCTCCACATAGACACATAGCTAGTTAGAAAACGGGTCTTCCTACTAAATCTTGTGTTTCTTGCCCTACACAACTGCCTCTCTTCAGCTGAACATACAAGAGTTAAGGTATCAAAGATCAGTGTATTAGTTTGTTTTCACACTGCTAATAAAGACATACCTGAGACTGGGAAGAAAAAGAGGTTTAATTGGACATTACAGTTCCATAACGGCTGGAGAAGCCTCAGAATCATGGCAGAAGGTGAAAGGCACTTCTTACATATAGCAATGGCAAGAGAGAATGAGGAAGAAGCAAAAGCGGAAACCCCTGATAAACCCATCAGATCTCATGAGAGTTACTATCACAAGAACAGCATGGGAAAGACCAGCCCTCATGATTCAATTACCTCCCCCTGGGTCCCTCTCACAACATGTGGGAATTATGGGAGATATAATTCAAGTTGAGATTTTGGTGGGCACACAGCCAAACCATATCATTCCACCCCTGGCCCCTCCAAATCTCATGTCCTCACATTTCTAAACTAATCGTGCCTTCCCAACAGTCCCCCAAAATCTTAACTCATTTCAGCATTAATCCAAAAGTCCACAGTCCAAAGTCTTATCTGAGACAAGGCAAGTCCCTTCCATCTATGGGCCTGTAAAAGCAAGCTAGTTACTTCCTAGATACAATGGGAGTACAGGTATTGGGTAAATACAGCTGTTCCAAATGAGAAAAATTGGCCAAAACAAAGGAGTTACAGGGCCCATGCAAGTCTGAAATCCAGAGGTGCAGTCAAATTTTAAAGCTCCAAAATGATCTCCTTTGACTCCAAGTCTCATATACAGGTCACACTGATGCAAGAGGTGGGTTCCTATGGTCTTGGGCAGCTCCACCCCTGTGGTTTTGCAAGATACAGCCTCCCTCCCAGCTGCTTTCATGGGCTGGCATTGACTGTCTGCAGTTTTTCCAGGTGCACGGCACAAGGTGCCAGTGGATCTGCCATTCTGGGGTCTGGAGGATGGTGGCCCTCTTCTCACAGCTCCACTAGGCAGTGCCCCAGTAGAGACTCTGTGTAGGGGCTCCGACCCCACATTTCCCTTCCACACTGCCCTAGCAGAGGTTCTCTATGAGGGCCCTGCCCCTGCAGCAAACTTCTGCCAAGGCGTCCAGGTGTTTCCATACATCTTCTGAAATCTAGGCCCAGGTTCCCAAACCTCAATTCTTGACTTCTATGTACCCATGGCTCAATACCAAGGCTATGTACCCATGGAAGCTACCAAGGCTTGAGGCTTCCACCCTCTGAAGCCACAGCCCAAGCTGTGAGATGTTGGCCCCTTTCAGCCATGGCTGGAGCTGCTGGGACACAGAGCACCAAGTTCCCATACTGCATACAGCATGGGGACCCTGGACTCAGCCCACAAAACCATTGTTTCCTTCTGGGCCTCCGGGCCTATGATGGGAGGGGCTGCCATGAAGGTCTCTGACATGGCCTGGAGACATTTTCCCAATGGTCTTGGGGATTAACATTAGGATCCTTGCTACTTACACATATTTCTGCAGCCAGCTTGAGTTTCTCCCCAGAAAATGTTTTTTTTTTTCCTATCGCATAGTCAGGCAGCAAATTTTCCAAACGTCTATGCTCTGCTTCCCTTATAAAACTGAATGCCTTTAACAGAACTCAAATCACCTCTTGAATGCCTTGCTGCTTAGAAATTTCTTCCACCAGATACCCTAAATCACCTTTCTCAAGTTCAAAGTTCCACAAATCTCTAGGGCAGGGGCAAAATGTCACCAGTACCTTTGCTAAAACATAACAAGAGTCACCTTTACTCCAGTTGTCAACAAGTTCCTCATCTCCATCTGAGAACACCTCAGCCTGGACCTTATAGTCCATATCGTAATCAGAATTTTGGGCAAAACCATTCAACAAGTCTCTAGTAAGTTCCAAACTTTCCCACATTTTCCTGTCTTCTTCTGAGCCCTCCAAACTGTTCCAACCCTGCCTGTTGCCCAGTTCCAACGTTGCTTCCACATTTTCGGGTATCTTTTCAGCAATGCCCCACTCTACTAGTACCAATTTACTGTATTAATCTGTTTTCATGCTGCTGATAAAGACATACCTGAGACCGGGAAGAAAAAGAGGTTTAATTGGACTTACAGTTCCACAATGGCTAGGGAGGCCTCAGAATCATGGTAGAAGGTGAAAGGCACCTTTTACATGGCAGTGGTAAGAGAGAATGAGGAAGAAGCAAAAGCGGAAACCCCTGATAAACCCACCAGATATTGTGAGAGTTATTCACTATTAAAAGAATAACTCTGGGAAGACTAGACTTCATGATTCAACTACCTCCCGCTAGGTCCCGCCCACAAGTAGGAGTTCTGGGAGATACAATTCAAGTTGAGATTTTGGTGAAGACACAGCCAAACCATATCAATCAGTAAATACAAAACCCACGGGTACAGATTTAAGCATACAAGATTATATAATCTCAACATCCAAAAATAATTTGGAAACAGTGTCTCATACTAACAGGCCAATTAGAAGAGAGCACCATAAATTCATATCTATATTTACTCATATGAATACAAACATGAAATATAAATGTATATTTACTCTAATGTTTACAAACTGTTCTACTGAAAATGTATAGCAAGCGTGTGAATTTTGAGTACTGTATTCCATTTTAGACAGAACTATAACAAATGTTATAATCCTCAATAAAAAGACAAGTGGACCTTTTGAGTTAAACTGAAATACAGCTTAAATATTTTCTGTAAGATGTAAGAATAAAAATGATTCCTAAAAGAGCTAGAAAGGCAACCAGAACTAATACCCCATATATTGTGATAAATAGTAGTGCAGAGTATGGAGTGAGATCATCTGAGTTCCAGGTGACCCTGAACAAGTCATTGCTCTTCTAGACCAGTGGTTTTCAAAGTGTGGTCCCTGGACCAATCAACAGCATTTACCTCACTTGGTAATTTGGTAGAAATGTAATCAGGAGTGGTGAGAAAGGACCTAAGAATCTGTTTTAACAAGGTCCATCCTCCTCACCTCTGATGCATGCTCAAATTTGAGAGCCAGTGCTCCAGGCTCTTCAATACTTTCATCCTTAAAAAAAAAAAAAAAGTGCCAGAGGGCATGGGCTCTATATGCTTAATAAAGCAGCATTTAAAAAGTTATGAAGCACCTATCCCTCAAGTGGAAATTCCAAGTTGGCAAATGCCTTAAGTGCCAAGCAAAACAAAACAAACACCATAAAAAATGTAAATGTATAAGTCTTACGATTTGTTTAAAAGTTACTGAACCTTATTTCATCATTACTAAGACATGAACATCAATGAAGCGGTGTGACATAAATGCATGAGCTATTCTGCTTTCACATTTAACCTTCTTTCTCACCCAATTCTAGTATTTTGAATCATTTCAGATCCCATCAGATTTATAAACTGAAAAATGATTTGGGGTGTGAGGAGTGCAGTTGGCAATCAAACCCAAACAAGCAAGCAAAGAACACATATATGGTCAACCTAGAGTTAAGAATAGCTGTTTAGGTTGGAGTTCTGTCTAACACACTGTCTTGACTTTGCCTAGTCAATCTACCTCTCGGCCTCAGTCTTCTCAACCACAAGATGAAGCTATTAATATTCACTGGACAGTAGTGTTAAGGCATGAAGTAACACCTGTGACAGCACTTTGTAAACTATAAAGCGCAACATGGTGTTCATGATGGAATAACATGATAAACAATTTAATTATCCTATTGAATCTTCACAATCCTGGACCAACAGCTGCTGTCCTCATTATACAAATGAGAAACTTGAAAAGAAATTAAACTTGTCCCGGACCACACACTCAAAAAGTGGCAAATAAAGAACTTTGAAGTACAGCAGTAAGAAGTACACCACTTTGGGAACTGATGGGAGGTTAACTTTCAACAATCCCAGCAAAAGGTAACCGTGAAGCACGAAGAACTCCCGGCGAGAACCACACGCCAGCAACAACTGCGAGGTGGTGCAGTGTCGGGGGCTGAGCTGACTGACTGATTCAGGGCAGCATCAGGAGGCAGGTGGAGACTCCAGAACCAAGAGGGCCGGGATGCCTTCAACAAGGAGGGTGAGGGGAGAGATGGACAAGCCCCAGAAGACGGAGTAATGAAGTGTGGGGACGCAAAACCCACGGGGACACCAAAACCCCTCGAAATAGGCGAGAAGGCCGGATGGAAGGACAGCGGCCCGCTTAGTCGCGGGGGCCGAAGCCAGCGGCCTGGGCGTCGGACTAGGGCAGACACTATCCTCAGCCCGCCGCAGTGCAAGCCACGCCGCGCAGGCGGCAAAGTCACTGTCCCCAAGCCCCAATGGCGTCTCCACGGGCAGCGCACCAAGGTGCCCCGCAACCCCTCACCTGGAGCGCGGCAGAACCAGCGGCAGCAGACGCAGGAACCGGCCGCCGTGACACCGAGAGCGAGCGGAAGTGAAGGGCGGGACCGGAACCGGCTGACAAACCGGAAGTGGGTGGTCTGAAACGGAAGTATGTTGCGGACCGTACGGCTGCTTCCTTGGAATCTCTTCGGGTGCCAATCCTTAATGGCTGCTGTAAGGGATCTCTACAAAGCCACGAAGAAGCCAGGGCTTTCCGAGACTGTAACCGCTGTGCAGATGGCCCCGATCCCTGGGTGGCCGCTTGCTCGTTCTGCGCGTGTGCTCGCTGTGGGCCCGGAGCGGATGGGTGCTGCGGCTTGTGACGTCTCTAGCAGCGTCGGAATTGGGTGTGTTGGCTTTCCCAGGTGTATTGAGGTCTTCGTGAGATTCAGGGCTAGGACTCCTGTGGCTGTATCGTGTTCCGAATGAAGCTTAAAAGGTGATCTTTGAGAACTCAAGATTGAGACCCCTCCATGGCCCCAGTGGCTGCCAACACTAATAATTTCAGAGACATAGAATCTGAGGAGAATATCCAATCTAAGGGGAAACGGAAAAGGGTCAGGAAAGGGAAGGGGCAAGCTTAAGTGACTCAGAATCCAGGAAACAAATCTCATAGGAGAGCTGCGATCGAGGTTACCATACTGTATCGAATCGTCTCAACCCTCGCATCAGCACCTCCATACCGTCTTTCCTCTGAAGCAAGGAAAGCCGGTTACACAAAGGCTGAGAAAAGAATGTCAGATTTGTATGGAAATTCGGAGCAGTCCCCATCTGCTCCATATAGCAAACTTCCAATGCGCACGACGGCGATGTAACTAATTAATGTTTCCCTCTTGGCAGTGACGGTAAGGCAGCAAAGAGCCAAGTTTTGTATCTTAACAGTTCTTTAGTTAAGAGGCACACGCTATTTTTTACTTTCTTCCCTCCTTTTGATATTTTTTTTGCTGCACTAGTAATGCATGAGTATCTGCTCATTTAAAAATCTCGAACGTTTTTTCATTGAAAAGTATGCCCTCTGCCAGGCCCGGTGGCTCACACCTGTAATCCCAGAACTTTGGGAAGGTGAGGCGGGCGGATCACCTGAGCTCGGGAGTTCAAGACCAGCCTGACCAACATGGAGAAACCCCACCTCTACTAAAAATACAAAATTAGCCAGGTGTGGTGGCGCACCCCTGTAATCCCAGCACTTTGGGAGGCCAAGGCGGGTGGATCACGAGGTCAAAAGATCGAGACCATCCTGGTCAACATGATGAAACCCCGTCTATACTAAAAATACAAAAAATTAGCTGGGCACGGTGGCGCGTGCCTGTAATCCCAGCTACTCAGGAGGCTGAGGCAGGAGAATTGCCTGAACCCAGGAGGCGGAGGTTGCGGTGAGCCGAGATCGCGCCATTGCACTCCAGCCTGGGTAACAAGAGCGAAAACTCCGTCTCAAAAAAAAAAAAAAGAAAGAAAGAAAAGAACTGGCTGGATGCAATGGCTCACGCCTGTAATCCTAGCACTTTGGAAGGTCAAGGCAGGCAAATCACTAGAGGTCAGGAGTTTGAGACCAGCCTGGTCAACATGGTGAAACCCCATCTCTACTAAAAATATAAAAATTAGCTAGGCATGGTAGCACGCGCCTGTAATCTTAGCTACTCGGGAGGCTGAGGGATGAGAATCACTTGAACCTGGGAGGTGGAGGTTACAGTGAGCCAAGATCACACCACTGCACTCCAGCCTGGGTAACAGAGCAAGACTCTGTCTCAAAAATAAAAGAACTTTTGTCTCCTGTTGCTCCCTGGAGCCTCTCTTCTAATGTGTGGAGGATAATATACTTGTCCTTCATTCATGCAGCCCTGTAGCAGCTAAAGATGCCTAGAAATTCCTCTATAGATGGTCAGGTCTAAGAGTCTATATATATAAACAATTTCACAACATCAGGTGATAAACTATTAATATTACTATGACCACATTTACTTTGGAAGACAAAAGGATATTCCTGCACCTAGGCGAGAAATCCACCACTACTCGGCTTTTATCTCCATCTCCCCTAGACTTCTTTCTCTCTTTTCTCTCTCTGGCCATTTTCTTTCTCTAGCAAGTGTGCTCTCTTGCCTAGCTGAGATCTACTCACCTCATAAAGCTTTCCCTCTCTTCCCATTTGGAAAACAATCCTCTTTAAAAATTTAGTTCCCTCTAGAAGTTTATCTCTCTCTTCTAATACCTACTCCCTTGACTTTATCTTGCCTACAATAAGGGAGCTGAAAATATTTAGAATCTGCCCCATATGACAGAATACGGGTTCTTAATGAAGTCTGCCCAGTTACAGCCCTTCTCTATTCAGTGTCCTTTCACTAAACTATTAGTTAAAAACTCCGTTTTCTTCAAACCTCACAGCTTCCAATATACATCTTTCCTCTAGGCAGATGACATTGTCCCATATTTTGGCAATTCCTCTTCAAACCTATAAATCTACAAACTAAGCCCTATCTTTAGTCATCCTCACTTTTGCTTCTATTTCAGTTAAGGCAGTTCCCTTCTATTTGAAGCCAACCCTTTTACTTGGTCTCTGGCTTCTTCCTTCTAAGGAAGCTTTCTATAAATCCAGGATTCCCTTTTGCTCTTATATACTTAGCCTCTTTCTTCTGGTTCATTCCATCAATAATAAACATGCCATGGTATCTTGCCATCATAGCCACCACCCTTTCCTTTCACAGATGGTATTCAGAACATTGTTTATAGTTGTCTGAACTTGACATACTCTATAATTGTGTATTTCTTAGAGCTATTATTTGTTTAGTGACATTCTCTCCCACTATATTATAAGCATATTATTCCTTGTTTACACTGCTGTAAAAATGCTACCTGAGTCTGCGTAATTTATAAATAAAAGAGGTTTAATTGACTCACAGTTCCACAGGGCTAGAGAGGCCTCAGGAAACTTACAATCATGTCAGAAGGTGAAGGGGAAGCAAGGTATGTTTTACATGGTAGCAGGAGAGAGAGAGTGTGTGTGTGCAGGGGGAACTGCCACTTTTAAACCATCAGCTCTCATGAGAGCTCCCTCACTATCATGAGAGCCGCATGCAGGAAACCACCTCCATGATCAAATCACCTCCCACCAAGTCCCTCCCTCAACACATGAAGGTTATAATTTGAGATGATCTTTAAGTGGGGACACAGAGCCAAACCATATTAGTAAATTTTGTTTAAAAACAGACAATTTATTCACCTTTCTATTTTCAGAACCTAGCATGATATTGGCTAGCATAGGTGCTCAATAAATATGTGCTGAATGAATGAATAATGAATGTTAAGTAATAAGAGCATATTACATAACAGTTGTCCTCTGGTATTGGTAGGACATTGGTTCTAGGACCCCCAGTGAATAACAAAATCTTTGGATGCTCAAGTCCCTGATGTAAAATAGCATAGTATTTACATATAACCTATACACATCCTGTCATATTCTTTAAATTATCTCTCAATTGCTTATAATATCTAATACAATGGAAATGCTATGTAAATAGTTGGTATACTGTATTGCTTTTACTTCCATTATTTTTTATTGTTGTCCTATTATCTTTGGGTTTTTCCTCTAATATTTTCAACCTGAGATTGATTAAATGCGTAGTTTTGAAACCTGTGGATCCAGAGGGCCAGCTATATATATTATGCATGTAACGATACGTATCAGTGAATGATTACAATTTGTATATAACTCTGGAGGTACAGGAAAGTTCTGAAATGCACACTGAAATTGTGATAGATCATAGCTCTGTAGGATGTACTCAGTAGATATTTGTTAGGTGAATTAATGAAATTTTCTGTTTGTGGCATCATAGAACAGGTGATTTTCTTCTTGTTTGTATTTTTCTGTATATCTGAATTTTTTACAATGATTTTACATTACTTTTATTTCTTCTTTATATGAGAATTTCATAAAGGCATTCTTTTAAACAGTATCCAAATAACACAGATATATTAATAACTCTGCTAACTTTTTAGTGCCTATCCTTGCTTTTCTATACTTTATACACACTCATACACACATATGTATAGTTTATGTGATTTTTTTTTTTTTATCTTGCTCTGTTACTCAGGCTGGTGTACAGCAGCATCATCAAGGCTCGCTGCAGCTTTGACCTCCCAGGCTTAGGTGATCCACATCAGCATTTCAAGTAGCTTAGGCTGCAGGTACGTGCTACCATATCCAGCTAATTTTTTCCGTGTATGTTTTTTCTAAAGACAGAGTTTTGCCATGTTGCCCAAGCTGGTCTCAAACCTCCTGGACCCAAACAATCCACCCGTCTTGGCCTCTCAAAGTGCTGGGAATTACAGGTGTGAGCCACCGTGCCCGGCCTTTTGCGAGACATTTTAAAGTCTATTTTTAGATCATTGTAGATTCCCAAGAGAATTGTAGATTCTCCTGAGAATCTACAATGATTTAAAAATAATTATGAAGATTTTATAATTATTATAAATGATCATTATATTTATAAATATTTGTTACTTTATAATTATAATTTTAAATTATTATAAGCTTCTGCAAAAAGAAAAGTCATGTGCACCCTTCACTCCAGTGAATTACATCTTACATAACTATAGTACATCAAAACCAGAAAATTGACATTCATGCTGTGAGTGTACTTATAGCTCTACACCATTTTATCACATGCAGATTCATGTAATTACCTCTGTGATCAACACGGAGAACTATTCCATCACCACACTTGTGCTACCTCTTTGTACTCACATCCACCCCCATTCCTCTGACCACTCCTAATCGCTGGCCACTAATCTGTTTTCCACCTCTATAATTTTGTCATTTCAAGAATATTATGTAAATGGAATCATACAGTATAAGTGTTTGGAGATCAGCCTTTTCATTCATCATTAGGCCCTTGAGATCCAGTCAAGCTATTTTGTGTATCAGTAGTTCATTTCTTTTTATGGCTGAGTAGGATTCCCCATGTGGATTTACCACAATTTGTCTAACCATTCACTTATTGGGCATTTTAGTTGTTTCCAAGTTTTGCCTTTTAGAAATAAAGTAGACCATTTGTTTATAAGGTAATTTGCAATCTGTTGAGACTTAAGTCTTCCAACCTATGTTTTGTTTTCTGTTTGTGGCTTCTATTTTTAGTTTTTCTATTTTTTCTTGTTTTTCTATCTATTTCTTGAATATTGTTTTAGAATTCCATTTTGATTTGTCTGCGGTTGTTTTGAGTGTATCTCTTTGTATAATTGTTTTAGTTTATCTCTTTGAGTAAATTTTGTAGCGGTTGCTGTAGGTATTATTACGTTATATTTACATTATATTTAAGTTATGTAAATATAAGTTAAAACAGTCTGTTAGTGATAACATGTTACTAGTTCAAGTGAAGTGTAAGGGGATTTATTACAGGGATTGGCTCATATAATTGTGGAGGGTGAGAAATCCCTTGGCAGCCCATCTGCAAACTGGAGTCTCTGGGATGCTGGTAGTATGGTGAGGTCCAAGCCCCAAGGCTAAAGAACCAGGGAAGCTGGTGATGTAACTCCTAGTCCAAGGCCAAAGGTCTGAAAACCCAGTTGGTCAGGGAGGGAGGGTGACTCTGGTGCAAGTCCTAGAGTTCAAAGACTGGGGAGCCTGGAGTTGTTTTCCTAGAACAAGAAAGGAAAAAACACATCCCAGTTCCAGCAGACAGAGCGATGCATTCACCTTTTCTCTGTTTTTGTTCTCTGAGCCCCTAGCAGATTGGATGGTGCCTGCCCACGTTGCAAGCGGATCTTCCCCAGCTAGTCCACTCAGACTCACACACTAATTTTCTCTGGAAGCATCTTCACAGTCACACCCAAAAATAATGCTTTACCAGATTTCTAGGTATTCCTTAACCAAGTCAGAGTGACTTCTAAAATTAACCATCGTAGTAGGTCTGCTAGCAACAAAAGCTCTTAGTCTTCCTTCATTTGAGAATGTCTTGATTTCTCCTTTATTTCTGAAGCATATTTTCACTGAATACAGAATTCTGGGCTGGCTTTTCTTTTCTTTTGGCACTTGAAAAATGTGCTTCTTTCTTCTAGCCTCCAGTGTTTTACATGAGAAATCCTGTGTAATTCTAATTGGTTTTCACCCTACTCATAAGCCATTGTTTCCCTTTTGCTGCTTTCAAGATTTTTATTTTTATTTTTTTGTCTTTAGTTTTCAAAAGTTTGACTACTGATGTGTCAGGTGGGGATTTATTTGTGTTGATCTTGTTTGGGGCTCACTCAGCTTCTTTAACCTGTAAGCTTATGTCTTTAGCCAAATTTGGGCAATTTTCAAACACTAGTTCTTTAAACACTTTTCGAGGTCTGCTCTCTTTCTCCTCTCCTTCCAGGGCTCCGATAGAACAAATGTTAGATATTTTGATCCCTGAACCTCAGTTAATTTTTTTTAGTCTATTTTCTCTCCATTGTTCAGATTAGATAACTTCTCCTATTCTATCTTCAGGCTCATTGATTCTTTCTTCTGTCCCCTCCCTTCTTCTATCCACTAATTTTTTTTTATTTTGGATATTGTATTGTTCAGTATGAAAATCTCAATTTATTTTTTCTTTATATCTTCTATGTTTTTGCTAAGACTTTATTCATTTTGAGCATGTTCATAGCTGTTCATTAAAGCGTTTTTATGATGACTGCTTTAAAACCCTTATTATGTGGGCTAGGATAACATCATTCCAACATCTGTATTATCTCGATGCTAAATCTTATTTAAATTTTCTGTTTCATCAGGCCTTCTCTGACACTGAATTGTTAGAAGAAGGGAGATGACACCTTCAAACTCTCTGACTGGGGAGGAAGCCAAAACTCTCCATCAGGCCTCCTTTGACAACCTAGGTTGGTGGGAAAGGTATCTCATTACTCTTGGGCAAGGTTGGGAGTTCACGCTCCCCACTCAGCCTCCACTGATACTACCCTGGTTGGTAGGGAGAGAGATGCCTCATTATTGTCCCTTGTAACTGAACCCAGGTTCAGCTGCTCACTGCTTGAAAGCCAGGCATGAAAAACAATGGTTGGTGGAAGGAAAAGCAGATTTATTTGGAGAGCCAACTGAGAAGATGGTGGACTATCATTCTAAAGTACCATCTTAAGTCAGTACAAATCTTAGGCTCTTTTTATGTTAAAGGGAAGAGGAAGAGGAGGGAGATGAGATCAAGAGGTGACCAATAACCACAGACACCTGGGCACCAGTGAGGGTCCAAAGTGGTTGGGAACTTCTTTGTCCTTGGTCATGTCACAAATGTTCCTATAAATCTTTAACAAAACATAGTTAGCTGTTTACATACTTCTTCTTTAATCCTAGAGTTAGTTCTAAAGACTATATGATTGCTGTTTTTGCATATTATCTCAGTGTTCTAAATTATCCTAGCCTACATGCAGGAATGAGTAAAGTCCCCTTAAACAAAAACTGGATTAGTTATGTTAGTTCTTTTGCTGTTTTACTGTTACATCCTCACATGGCCTCTACTGACACTTTGGAGGGTGTATCGGGGGACTAATTACCACTGGAAGATGGTGAAAGTTTGGCTTCCCACTCAGCCTTCTCTGAAACCAACCTGGTGGGGGTTTAGAGGACTCTATAGTCCAGCAAGGGTGATAAGTTCTGGGCTTCCCATTCAGCTGCTACTGAAGGGTGGGGGTGGGACCACTACTTTTTCTGTGACATTTGATTGGAGTATGGCAGTGTGTCAGGGGTCTCCAAGAACACTCCCAGGTTCAGTGTTTCACTAGGAGGACTCACAGGGTTCAGCATATAGTTGCAGTCACAAATAAAATGAGCAAAAGGAATAGCCTCATGGAATGAAGTCTGGAGGAAACCAGGCACAAGGTTCTAAGGATTCTCTCCCAGGGAAATTATGTAGAGCACACTTAATTTTGTTAATAGGGAACTGTGACAACAGGGATGAATTGTGTCTACAAAGGAAGATTATTAGAGACTCAGTGCCCTAGGTTTTGGGGACAGTTAATTATTGTATTAGTCCACTTCAACTGCTGCTATAAAGAACTGCCCAAGACTGGGTAGTTTATAAAGGAAAGAGGTGTAATTGACTCACAGTTCCACATAGTTCGGTGGGCCTCAGGAAACTTACAATATGGTGGAAGGTGAAGGGGAAGCAAGGACCTTCTTCACATGGCAGCAGGAGAGAATGTGCAAGCAGGGGAAATTCCAGGCATTTAGAAAACCATCAGATCATGTGAAAACTCACTCATCATCATGAGAACAGCATGGGGGAAACCACTCCTATGGTTCAATCACCTCCCACCAGGACCCTCCTTCAACATGTGGGAATTATGGGAATTACAATTCCAGATGAGACTTGGATGGGGTCACAGACAAACTATATCAATCATGTAGATACCCATTGTCTTGCATCTATAAAATTGCAAACTCTCAGAAGGAAAGCAGCTGTGCAGCAGAAGTTAAATTATTTGCCATCAGTCTAGGCTCAGTGAGCCATTCTTACGATTTCGGGAAAGTTTCATATCTATGTAGGAACTGTAGGATGTTCCCACATGCCAGCAGAAGATGAATCTTGCAAGCAAGAATTTCTAAGGATAGCGGACTCAGGCCTCCCATGGTAGCTTTTCTACACAGGTGGTTATTAACTAAATGTTTTCTTCCTTGATAGGCTGTCCCTTTCCTGTTCCTTTGTCTAGAAAGAGCAGGCTCAGGGTAGGGATGGAGGGCGTTGTATGAACCCCCTGGTATTTCAAGGTTGCCTGTATTGCCAGTACCCAGTTTGGGATATATGAAGCAAAAAGAAAGCCCAGGGAATTTGCTGGCATGTTTTTTAATGTAAATGGACAAACTGCCTCATCTCTACCTTCCAGAGTCTCCTTATATTTATTTTACATATATTGCCCAGGGTTTTTAGCTGTACTTAGCAGAAGAATAGGGAGATGTGCAACTGGAACTGTCTTGGAACTGAAAGTCTCTATATTAATTTTACAATGAGAAAAAAAGGCAATTTTTTCTTTTCATTTTGAAAACAAAACATAACCACATATGATATAGCAAACAAAACAAAACTAACTAAATAAATATAACAAGCTTAACCTAAATATAGGGTTGAAAAATTACTAACAGGAGTGAAAAACATTATCATGATTTGATTCTACTTATTCTAACAGTAAAATGTATTTTCTCTCATTTATAAAAATAATATGTACTTAGCCGGACGTGGTGGCTCACACCTGTAATCCCAGCACTTTGGGAGGCTGAGGCGGGTGGATCACCTGAGGTCAGGAGTTTGAGACCAGCCTGGCCAACATGGTGAAACCCCCTCTCTACTAAAAATACAAAAAATTAGCTGGGCGTGGTGGCAGGCACCTGTGATCCCAGCCATTTAGGAGACTGAGTCAGGAGAATCACTTTAACCTGGGAGGCAGAGGTTGCAGTGAGCCAAGATCGCACCATTGCACTACAGCCTGGGCAACAAGAGTGAAACTCTGTCTCAAAAATAATAATAATAATAATAATAATATGTACTCATTATAAAAAACTGATTCTACTTTTCTTTGACACAGGTTAATATGTTAGTTTTTTTATTTAGTAAACAAAATGAAAATCTCAAAGTTAGTAAAGATTGCAGGGTGGCAGAATATCTACAGTAATTTAATTTCACCATCATTTATAGGGAAGAATATAGAATAGAAATTTTTCCTCAGTTGAAGGATAGAAGTAGAACAGACCTTCCATAGATGTCCTATGCACAGTTTTAATAGGAACAATAAAATGTGTGCTTCTCCTTTATATCCAAAATCATGTGTATTAGAGATAGTATATTCTTATTCCTGGGAATAATAATTACAATGTCCCTACCCACAAATTCTAGACTAATGATACTATATCTGAGATGAAAATTTTACATAATATATTGCTGCCTAATCAACATTCAATTTGAAATCTTAAAAAAGAACATCAAACTGTTATGTTGTGGTATTTAACATTATGAGGGTAATTTCATTTATTTGTTTTTTTTTATATCCACAGTGACTCATAAGTGAATAAATTAATATCTCCCATGCTTCAAAAAATATTAATGCAATGTCTAGACAGTTACAGTCTAAACATTTACAACACCACCAGGCAAGCTTTGATTACCAATAAGCTATCTGTAATGAATAGGCTACCTCATATTATTCATTATCCTTCCAATCTTCAGGAGACATTTTTTTAGCAATGTGTTTATTTCTAAAGAGCAATAGACAGGGTTCTAGAAGCAGTCTTGCCTAAAATTACCCTCCCGACCTTGAGGAAATCAATTTCCCCTGACCTTAATTTCCCATTTGTAAAAATGAGCTTATTGAATAGCCAAAAGACAAAAAGATAAATACATTCTGTATTTCAGAGCCTCTGTGGTTTAATAGTTCTCAAACAACAGCCTGTGGGCCTGGGCTAGATTTTGACTGTTTCCATCAAGCTTCCGATTTGCAAAATGAGAAACATTAAGAATCATGTAATCCATAAAGCCAAATGGAAAAATCATACTCTTCCTCTTTATTGATAGCTATTATTACTTCCCTGGTATCTGCATTTATCTCTTTTAGAATTGTCAAAGCTTCATTCATACTTAAATAAATTTCATAGAAAATTTACATTTAGTATTTAGAATTTCATTGAAAACATCAAAGTGGTAAATATTCTCTTGATACTGTATCAAGTCTTCAAGTGACTTGTTTTGAAATATTAGTTATGGTTTTAAATAACAGAAACTTAACTATGCTAGCTTGAGCCTAAAGGGGGTTGTGGAGAGGAAGCAGGAGAGCACTATTAGAAAGGGCACAGTACCAGACACAGTTATGCATGTTGTTGAACCAGGAGCCAAGGTGAGTTCAAGATCCTCAACAATAAATTCTATATCCACAGGCCTTCTCTCTGGAGCACTGCCATTCATATGACTATGACTCCCAGTCTGTGTATTGCTTAACTCCACATTCCAAAATCCCGAGATAGAATCTTATTGCCCTCACTTAGGCCACATGTCGGTCTCTGAACCAATCAGTTCTGCCTAAGGGATCAGGTTCCACCTGAGCTTGCCCGTGTGTACTGGGGAGGGTTCTCAGGGATGAGAGCCTCTCTGTAGGCCAAATAGCCACTCCTGAAGTGAAGTTCTTCTACATTGACAGTTAACAGTATTATTTTCCTAACAAGTTTCAATGTTACTCTTTTTCTTCCCTTAATATTCTAGTTAATTTATTATTCATTCACCCACTCTATTTTTTAATGATAGTCACATTTTATCCATAAGAAAATCACTCATTTTCTTCTTCTCCATTCATATCTTAGCTCTTTGGATTTACATTAGTTTTAAATTATACCACCTGGAAATGTATTTTCTGCTGTCACTGTTACTAGCAAATGTAAAAAGTATTAAATAGTTCCAAATTAGTTCATGACTCTCTGATCTTGAAATCTCCCATATTTTACATCAACAGTGATTTCTACATTAATTTTTTTCTTAAAATTACTCTCTCTGAGGTTAGGTGTGGTGGCTTACTCCTGGAATCCCGGCACTTTGGAAAGCTAAGGCAGGAGGATCACTTTAGGCCAGGAGACTGAGACCAGCCTGGCCAACAAAGTGAGACCCTGTCTCTATTAAAAATAGAAACACTTAATCAGGAGTGCTGGTACATGCCTGTAACCGCAGCTACTCAGGAGACTGAGATGTGAAAATCACTTGAACCCAGGAGTTTAAGGCTGCAGTGAGCCATGAACATGCCCCTGCACTCATGGGTAACAGAATGGGACAGCCTGGATAACAGCCTGGGTAACAGAATGGGACCCTGACTCTAAAAAAAAAAAGTAATCTCTCTGAATCTGATTATATTGTAATAATTCCAATTTTGATGTGAATCACAATTATCATTTTTTTTATGGTGAATCTAGCCTATAACTTTTTTATCCTCATGACTTTCCCATAGTAATATTCCCAGTTAATATTTTAATAATAATAACAGCTATTATTCATGCATGTAAACATCATAGATGTAATATTTCATTTAATTCTCACAAGCTTATGAGTATCAAATTAAAACTTTCTGTCTCCAAACAAAAAATGGGCAAACTATAGATGTCTATGTTTTACTCATGGTTTGAGAAAATCACTGGCTGCAATCTGTTTAAAATCAGATTTTGTTGCTTGGTTCTCTGCCTCTGATGTTGACTTAACTCCGTTTCTGCATCCTCAACAAGGCTGGGTGATGAAAGCCTAAGACTCCAGTTAACTGCCACAGATGTACCATTGTCCTTGCTTTGTAGATGTATTTATTTTTATTTTCAGTCAATGGGCAGCATACCTGACATCTGGCACAATTTCCTCCAGATTTCCTCTGTAACATCTGATATAGGCATGAGGCTTTTATGACCCTGGAAAATGTAACTTTAAACATTAACCAGCTACCTGCTTGCTTTGTATTGTTTCTGTTTGTGTGTGTGTTTTCATAAACTGCTCTGGTGATCCTTCCATTTTTCAACTATATCCCACTTCCAATTCTGTTCTGTCTCTGAACAGGCCCACTCTTTGATCATTTTGCTGGTGCCCTTGCTATTATTACTAATTGTTGGCACATGCCAACATCAGTATGTCTAAGAATTGCTCTTAACCCTTTAAAGCAGGGGTCCTCAACCCCTGGGCCACGGATGGGTACAGATCCATGGCCTGTTAAGAAGCAGGCCGCATGGCAGGAGGTAAGTGTGGCGCATGAACATTACCGACCAAGCTCTGCCTCCTGTCAGATCAGTGGTGGCATTAGATTGTCACAGGAGCAGAAACAGGAACTCTATTGTGAACTGCATGTGTGAGGGATCTAGGTTGGGCACTCCTTATGAGACTCTGAGGTGGAAAAATTTCATACCAAAACCATCCCCCCACCCCCATTCCCATTCCGTGGAAAAATTGTCTTCCAAGAAACTGGTCCCTGGTGCCAAAAAGGTTGGGGAGCCTTGCTTTAAAGTATTGTCTTTAAGCCCATTGTGCTGATAAGGAAACAGACATAGTGATGTTAAGTGTTTAAGTTCACACCGCAGGTTTGTGGAGGATTTAACACCCAGGCAGGCTGACTCTAGAGCAACATTGTCCAATAGAAATATAATACAAGCCACATATGTGTAATTTTAAATTTTCTAATAACCACAAAAAAAGGTAAGAAAAGGAGAGATTGTTTAATAATATTTGCATGATAATGATATGTCAGTATAAGTTAATTGATTGTAATGAAGATACCACTCTAATGGCAGATGTTGGTAGTAGGCAAGGCTGTTGTTCCTAAATGGGGTAGTGGGTATATGGGAAATTTCTGTATCTTTTTTTTTTTTTTTTTTTTTTTTTTTGGCAAAGGAGTCTCAGTGTCACCCAGGCTGGAGTGCAGTGATGTAATCCCAGCTCACTGCAACCTCTGCCTCCTGGGTTCAAGCAATTATCCTGCCTCGGCCTCCCAAGTAGCTGGGATTACAGGTGCATGCCACTACCGCCCGCTTAATTTTTGTATTTTTAGTAGAGAAGGAGTTTCGCCATGTTGGCCAGGCTGGTCTGGTACTCCTGGTCTCAAGTGATCTGCCCACCTCCACCTCCCAAAGTGCTGGGATTACAGGTGTGAGCCACTGCACCTAGCCATCTATGCACCTTTCAATTTTGCTGTTAACTTAAAACTGCTCTAAAAATAATAATAATCTGTAAAACATGTTATCTTAGTCTTTGTTTCTAGAATTCCTAAAAACACCTAGTGCTTAAGAATATCCTTTCATAATGTTCTCTGGGTTTTTGTGCTTGCCTGGGATTAACAGTTGACCAGATGATTTATTTTAACAGCTGATTTATTCTCCACTCTGCCCCACCCTCACATAGTCAGCAGTTTGCCTTTATTTGAATTGTTTGTCCTGATGGCATATATGCATAGAATTGTGATGCGGGAGAACGAGAACTGAACCCTCACCATCACCATGCAAGAATTATATTTTGTGATCTAGTGTTCTCTATAGTTCCTTCAGTCATCATAGTCTTTTTCAGACACCAAGAAATCACTCCTTGATTCTGTCTTCTAATTTTTTTTTTTTTTTTTTGAGATGGAGTTTCACTCTTGTTACCCAGGCTGGAGTGCAATGGCACTATCTCGGCTCACCGAAACCTCCGCCTCCCGGGTTCAGGCAATTCTCCTGCCTCAGCCTCCTGAGTAGCTGGGATTACAGGCATGCGCCACCATGCCCAGCAAATTTTTTGTATTTTTAGTAGAGACGGGGTTTCACCATGTTGACCAGGATGGTCTCGATCTCGATCTCATGATCCACCCACCTCAGCCTCCCAAAGTGCTGGGATTACAGGCGTAAACCACCGCGCCCAGCCCTGTCTTCTAATGTTTGAGTAGACTGAGTGAGTGGGGAGAGGGAGAAAAGTGTGCAGGTTGATGTCAATTGGCCAACTGGTCCTTCTGAGTTTTAATATGATGTACATAAGATAAAATCAGGACATATGCTTACATTTGAAATTTTCTTCCCCAGCTGAAAGAGAATTAATGAAGAACCATTTGTGGGTACAAATGAGCTCCCCTACTTCTTTGGCATATTTCTTTGGACAAGTTACTTTACCTCTTTTTGATTCATTTCTCATATTAGTAAAATAGGCATAATGGTATTTCTCTCACAGGGTCATTGCCCAGAACGTGGTAATTGCTCAATAAATGACTTTTAGAGTCTCTATTTTACTTATGATTTACAAAACAACCCGTGGGCCTACTACTAATTGAATAAAATACATAGATTATTATGTTTCTGAAAAACAAATGCCTGGCAAGGTAATTAAGTTTGCTCAAATCTAACTTAACTGAATTCTTGAAAAATTATTGAAAAAAAGAGAATTTCCAGTAATCACATGACATTGCACCAATCCAGCAAACCCCTCCACCCCCCACGTAGTCATAGAATCTGAAGTCATTCAAAACAGTGTTTGGGCTGGGCGCAGTGCCTCACGCCTGTAATCCCAGCATTTTGGGAGGCCAAGGCACATGGATCACGAGGTCAGGAGTTCAAGACCAGCCTGGCCAATATGGTGAAACACCATCTCTACTAAAAATACAAAAATTATCTGGGTGTGGTGGTGCATGCCTGTAATTCCAGCTACTTGGGAGGCTGAGGTAGGAGAATCATTTGAACCCGGGAAGCAGAGATCGCAGTGAGCTGAGATTGTACCACTGCACTTCAGCCTGGGTGACCCAGTGAGACTCCAACTCAAAAACAAAAAACAAAAAACAGCACAGTGTTTTATACATTGTGCCCCAGTACCTTCTGTTTCTTCCATTCTCTTTTCCTGTAAAAGAAAATATTACTGTTCTTGTTGATCACCTTGATTTTTAGATCTTGCTTAACATCCTCTCCTGTTGTACTTGGGTTCAGTTCTTACCTCTGTGATGCTCTTAATGTGTCAGTGTTCAAAGGATGAGGCATCCCCTGCCTCTCTGAATGCAAAAGTAGAGTTCTGATGAGGGAAAACAGAAAGAGAGAGCTTTCACAGACTTTTCTTTATACTAAATCATGTTAAATCCATGGTGTACTTCATACTCACAATGCATCTCAGTCCATGCTAGCCATATTTCAGATGCTCAATAGCCACATGTGGCTGGTGGCTGCTGTACTATACAGCTCTGGAATCTGTACTTTTAACCCTTTATTCTCTCTCTCATTTATTCTTCTATGCTGTATATTTCTTCATTATAATTTTTATAAAATTTCTTTGCAATTTCTCCAATTTGGTTTCACATTGGAATTGAAATAATCCAAAATGTGGCCACAGGAAATTTTAAAAATCAAGCCACTGCCCCCCCAAAATATAGTTTTAAGCACCCACTACAAACTCTCTTAAACATATTTTATTCATTGTTTGTGGAGAAATATGTAGTCATTGGTCCTTTTTAAGACATCACTTAAAATACATTTAATTAGTATCTCTGGTTCAAAATGAAATTTAATTCACTCAATAGTTCTTGGGCACCTGCAGGGACAAAAGCTGTAGTAGTTGCTAACAGTAAGACAAAGAACCCTCTGAAGGAGGGCATGTATATGTGAGAAACAGACTTTGAGTGTGAAAAAATTTGTTACCTGTTTTTTTCCATTGCCCTCCACAGGGAAATCTTAATCTTAGCTGTCAGTGTGCAATACTACCTCACAGAAGACTTAAAATAGATTATAGGCAGATTTTTTCCCCTTTATTTTTAAGGTATGTTTTGCCCTTTTTGTTTTTTAAATTTGATACAGGGTGTTACTCTGTTACCCACAGGCAGGAGTACGGTGGCAAAATTATAGCTAACAGTAGCTTCAACATCCAGGGCTCAAGTGATACTCCTTCCTCAGCCTCCTGAGTAGCTGGGATCACAGGCATGCACCACCATGCTCAGATAATTTTTTGTTTCTATTTTGTAGAGACAGGGTCTCACCTTGTTGCCCAAGCTAGTCTTGAACTCCTGAGCTTAATAAATCTTGTCGCCTCAACCGCCTAAAGTGCTGGACTTACAGGGTGAGCCACCATGCCCAGCCATGTTTTACCTTTAATAGGTGTAAGATTGTGATTCCTAAAGGAAAACCCAGGTCCCTAAGGATCTATAGCATGTTTGACAGAAGAAAATAATGTAGTTTTCTCCTAGATTTTAAGTCAGCCAGGAAAGGAAATTATTTTAAGACAGCTCTTTTTAAACTGACATTTGTTTAGATAAATATATTAATTATTTAGAGTAAATTCAGCCCCTACTATACAGAAATAGTTTATTCAAATTCAGTTTGATTTCAAATGTCTCCAAGTGTTTACACAACTGCTCTTGTAAAACTTACTACAACTACAGTTCATGTTACTGGGGACTTGTTAAACACCAGCAATTGAAGTGCTGTTTTCATACTATCTAGAGATTGAAGAAAATGAAATCCACTTGAAAACAAATTGATAAATACTATCCTAAAAATGATAGTTCTATTGAGCTTCCATTTGAGCAATTGTGTAATTACATAACTACTACAGAGAAACTAAGTCAGAGAAATTGAAAAATACTTTAGAAGATAAAACTATTGCTATTTTTCTGGACCAACAAAAGAGACTTGTTAAATAGCAATGTTGTAAAGAATGTACTTTATGTAGAAATCAAATAAAATTGAGGCAATTTACTAAAAAAACTTCCATTTATATAATGTGTGTTTGTAAAACACTATCCTGAGAATTATAATTATAATACTATCATGTTTCCATTTGGGTACTTATATAATCGCTTAATAGCAATAAAACTAAAGGAGAAAATATTCAAAATTATCTTTTTGCCGTGTTTCTGATTATTTTAGTGAACTTAACAACAACAAAAATAGTGTAATTACATACAAATAGAATAAAATGAAAACAATTTGCTTAAAAATTCACATTTAAGTAATCTACAGTTATAAAACAGTATCATAAGATGTGTAATTCTCTCTAGCTTTCATTTGAAGCACGGAGTAATCACTTAATGGCAATGAAACTGACAGAGAATATCAAAATTGCTTAAGAAGAAAGCAAAAATACATTTTATGATTCTGATCTTTGGAAGTAGGCTTCTTGGGAGGCAGGATCAATTCTGAAGGTGCATCACTTCTGTTTTCAAGTTGTGTGAACAGAAGACAAAATCCAGCACTAGTGAAGACAAGTTTCTTGTTGCCAGCAAAGGATGTACTGGGCCATGGCCATCCCTGAGGAAAGAATCTCTGGGGAGGTCCATGATGGCTTTCCAGAGAAGAGAGCATGACAGAAGTTTTGCTTCTTGGGAACATTCCTCTGGGACACATCTGTGCCATCTGACAGGGTGATGAGGTAGAAGAACAGAGCCTGGGCAGCTGCCTCCTGTCCAGGTGGAAGGGTTGAATTTGGCATAATTAAATGACCAAGATCATCTGCACTGTCTTTCCTATTGGTCTCTATTTCTGAAAGATGGAAATGCGTGCCTCTCAACATCATCAAAAGAAGGCCTTGAGTACTGAATACCATTGAAAGAAGGCAGCGGCCAGGCGTGGTGGCTCACACCTATAATCCAAGCACTTTGGAGGCCAAGGCGGGTGGATCACCTGAGGTCGGGAGTTCAAGACCAGCCTGACCAACATGGTGAAACCCCGTCTTAAAAAAAAAAAAAGAAAGAAAGAAAGAAGGCAGCAAAGGAGTACCAGGAGAAACTCTGTTGTGGAGGAATTGCTGCGTCCTGATGGAGGAGTCTGGTCCACACTAGGCACAGATCCTGGATCCCTGAGCCATTCCAACCTAATGCTCCACTGTCTTGGTACCAGGGGATTCTAGTACTTCCCATGCCTCTGCCAAATTCTCCTTTTGGAATATCAGGGACATAGAGATACTTTTTAAAAAGCTGAAACTTAAGTTCTTCCTAAATCATTATTTCTCCAAAGTATGGGTTTTATTTTTTTTATCAAAGTTTTTCTCAGCCAATAGAGCTCTCAACCAAATATTAAGAGTTTATTTTTTTCCTCATCATAATTGATAAGACCTAATGGGTTTTTCTAATTTTTCTAGAAGAATTTTAACTTGAGCTGGGTGTGGTAGTTCACACCTATAATCCCAACACTTTAAGAAGCCAAGGCAGGAGCATCTCTTGAGCCCAGAAGTTTGAGATGAGCCTGGGCAACATAAGGAGACTCTGTCTCCACAAAAAAATAATTAAAAAAAAATTAGCTACATATAGTGGTGCATGCTTGTGGTTCTAGCTACTTGGGAGGCTGAGGTGGGAGGATCATTAGAGCCCAGGAGGTTGAGGCTGCAGTGAGCTGTGATTGTGTCACTACACTCCAGCCTGAGTAACAGAGAGATACCCTGTCTCAAAAAAAAAAAAAAAAAAAAAAAGAGAGAGAATTTTGGCTAGGAATTCTGAAGATGTCTAGCACTTCAGATGCATGAATGATTTTTTCATCTGCTTTGGAAAGATTCTTCTCTTTCTTTCCATAGCAAATCACTTTAAATTGAATCTTACATAATCATTTTATTTTACTGATGCAGTTTAATAATGGTTAAATTTCTGCTGAAGCTCTGAAATCTCACTTTCAAACTGGATTTTTCAGACTGCAATGAAGCTAGTACATTTTTGAGACTTTTAACATTATCCATAAGTGCATTTGTTATTTTGACTTCTTCAATAATTTAGTGTAGATTTTATTGCTTTTTCCTTCAAAAGTTTTTAAAGATACATTTACCATGGCCATATAAATCCAGCTTCTTCAGAACTCCATTTTAATAACATAGGTGTTAATCTTCATGACCTTGGGTTAGCAGTGGTTTTTTAAATATTACACCAAAGGCAAAAGAAAAGAAAAAGAAAAAACTTAGATTTCATCAAAAGTAAAAATTTTTATGCATCAAAGGACACTACCAAGAAAGTGAAAAGACAATCCATGGAATGGGAGAACATATCTGCAAATCAGAGATCTAATAATGGTTTAGTACCCAGAATATATAAAGAACTCTTAAAACAACATAAAGACAACCCAATTAAAAATGGATAAAGGAGATGAGTGCACATTTATCCAAAGAAGATATACAGATAACCAATAAGCACATAAAAAGATGCTCAACATCATCAGTTGTTAGGGAAATGCAAATCAAACCACAGTGAAACACCACCTCACACCCTCTATGATTGCTATAACATAATTTTGTTTTAAATGCGAAATAAGTGTTGGCAAGGAAACCTCAGACTTGAACCCTCAAAACCTGCTAGTGGGAATGTGAAATAGTATAGCCACTGTTTAAAAAAATAAAAGTTTCCTAAAAATGTTAAAGACAGAATTACTACAATATATGACCCAGAAATCACACACCTGGGAATAATCTAAGAGAATCGAATCATATGGTCAAATAAAATCTTATACATGAATGTTCATAGTAGGCATAGTTTATAATAGGAAAAATGTAGAAACAAGCAACATGTCCATGAGTGGATGAATGGGATGAACAGAATGTGGTAGACCCATACATTGGGATGTTATTCAGCCATAAAGCTAAGTGAAAGAAGCCACACAAAAGGCCACATAATGTTTCAATTTATATAAAATGTCTAGAATAGGTAAATCTACAGAGGCAAAACATAGATTAGTGGTTTTCAGGTGGAAGTGGGGACAGGAATGGGGAGTGACTGCTTAATGTGTGTGGAGTTTCTTTTCAGGGTGACAAAAAAATGTTCTGAAGTTAGTAGTGATGGTTGCATGACATTGTGAATGTACTAAAAGCCACTGGTTTGTATATTTTAAAGTGTTTTTAAATGAATTTTATCTCAGTAAAAAAACTTTATTTTATTAATCTTCCACACAATCTACAGTGTCTGAGGCATTAATTATTAATATCTCCAATTCCCAGACCTCATTCTCCTATATGAGAACAGCAGCTCAATCTCTCATCTTCTGCAAGTTTTTTTTTTTTTTTTCAGTTTATTCAGTTTACTCACTCTTTCTTTATATCTTAGCTTCTGGTGAAAGCAGATTTATGTTTTTGTGAAAGTATGCTTTCATCCAGACCATCTTTTATTGCCACCTTAAATTTTTTTTTCATTTATCTGATATATTTTAAAGGCTGTTTTCATTGCAGCTACTTGAACTTGATGTCTGATGCATTTTCTAAAGACCAAGTCTCTCTTGTAATCTCTTTTAACCCAAAGAATTGGATATTTCCAGAATTTTTTGCTTATAGCCTCGATGAGCAAAGTCTGGCTTCCATTAAAGCAGATTGAAATCTTTCAAATTCTATTCAAATGAGGCTAAGCTTGAAAAAAAATTCATGTTTTTCCTCCAGGAAGGCAGAAACGCCAATAGTCAGTTCTTTATGTTTACTTGCATAAAATTCTATTTTAATAATTAAAAATCTGACTACGATTGAAAATACCTTTATATCCCATAGCAATTGGTGGGAATCTGTGCTGTTTGAGAAGCACTGCTCTAAACTCTTTCTCATGCTTCAGGTATCAGCCAACGTGCCTTTTCCTCAGGGAGCCTTTTGTAACCCCACAATCTGAGTCACGCCCTTAACTATGACCTTCAGAGAAGCTCCGTCATTTCCTTCAAATATTTATCATAGTTTATCATCACATGCTCACCTCCACCCAGAGGTAGCTATTATCTTAAATTTTGTGTTAAGCCTGTCTGTTTACCTTAGACCTTACCACACATATAGGTAACTCTAAACAAACAATTATTTGATTTTGTCTGTTTTTTAAACTACATCTATTAAGTCATATCATATGTGACTTTCTCTGACTTACTACTTGGTTTTCACTCTATCTTGTGAAATTCATCCATTTATTATATGAGGTTGTAGCGTATTCATTTTCACTGCTGTATAAAATTCCATGATATGAATAGATGACAATTTTGTAAACCATTTTAATGTCAATAGAAATTTCAGTTGGGTCAACATATTTTGCTATTGGGAACAATTATGGGCTATTGTGCAATGGAGTTTCTTATACAGGTGTCTCTTGCTTCACATGTGCTAATAATTTTTTTTTTTTAAGTTTAACCATAGGAGTAGAATTGCTTGATATGTGACACATGCTTACTTGACTTTACTGGGTGATGCCAAATTGCTTTTCAAAGTTGTTGTAGCAAATCACACCCCCACCAGTAGTGTGTGAGTTTACACTGCTCTATATTCTTGTCAAAACTTGGTATTGTCTTATTTTTACGTTTATGCCAGTCTGGTGGATTTAAACAGTTTCTCATTGTGGTTTTAATTTGCATTTATCTGATTACTAATGAGATTGAATCTCTTTTCCTATGTTTCTGGGCATTTGGATTTCCTCTTCTTGAAGAGTCTTTTGCTCATTTTCTACTGAGTCATTTGTCTTCTTCCTTGTTGATTTGTAGGAATTATTCATAGACTCTAGACATTAATTTTTGTTTATTAGATATATTATATGACTATCTTCTTCCAGTTATGGCTTCTCTTTTCATTCTTTTTATCATGTCTTTTGTTGAAAAGAAGTTTTTAATTCTTATGATTTATTACCTTTTGCTTTATGGGTGGTTATTCCTGAACTTTCTTTAAGAAATCCTTTCCTGGCCGGGCGCGGTGGCTCACGCCTGTATCCCAGCACTTTGGGAGGCCGAGGCGGGTGGATCACGAGGTCAAGAGATCGAGACCATCCTGGTCAACATGGTGAAACCCCGTCTCTACTAAAAATATAAAAAATTAGCTGGGCATGGTGGTGCACGCCTGTAGTCCCAGCTACTCAGGAGGCTGAGGCAGGAGAATTGCCTGAACCCAGGAGGCGGAGGTTGCAGTGAGCCGAGATCGCGCCATTGCACTCCAGCCTGGGTAACAAGAGTGAAACTCTGTCTCAAAAAAAAAAAAAAAAAAATCCTTTCCTAACCTATGGTCATAAAGATATTCTAGCGGGGCATGGTGACTCATGCCTATAATCCCAGCACCTTAAGAGGCTGAAGCAGGTGGATCACCTGAGGTGAAAGTTCGAGACCAGCCTGGCCAACATAGTAAAACCCTGTCTTAATTAAAAATACAAAAAATTATCTGGGCATTGCGTCAGGCACCTGTAATCCCAGCTACTCAGGAGGCTGAGGCAGAAGAATTGCTTAAACCCAGGAAGCTGAGGTTGCAGTGAGCCGAGATAGCGCCATTGCACTCCAGCCTGGGCAACAAGAGTGAAACTCAGTCTCAAAATTAAAAAAAAAAAAAAAGATATTCCATACTTTCTCCTAAAAGTCTTAAGGTTTACATTTTGTACTTAGGGTATGATTCATATGAAATTGAATTTTGAATATGGTGTGAGGTAGGTATTCATTTTCATATGAGTCTATTTTTCTCTAGTATCAAGCAAGCCTGGGGGTAGGCAATTCAACCATTCTACTCTGTGGTATATTTTCTAGAAAGACACTCTTGGGCAGATGAAGCAGGAGAAATGTATGAACAAGTTCATGGAAACATTATTCATAATAGCAAAACACTGGAAATGTCCCCAAATGTCCATGAATAACACAGTGGACAAGTTTTGGGTTGGTGCAAAAGTAATTGTGGTATTTGCCATTACTTTCAATAATAATGATAATAAATTGTTATATATGCCTGCAATGCAATACCATACAGCACTAAAAATGAAAGATCGATAGCCACACATATCAAAATAAATCCTTCCAAAACATTGAATTTTGAGTAAATAACCAGATTGTAGAAGAACTCATAAAGCAAGATTCCATGTATATACATTTAAAAATGTAAAAACTGGGGCTGGGCACAGTGGCTCACGCCTATAATCTCAGCACTTTGGGAGGCCGAGGTGGGTGGATCACAGGTCAAGAGATCAAGACCATCCTGGCCAACATGGTGAAACCCCGTCTCTTATAAAAACACAAAAATTGGCTGGGTGTGGTGGCGTGCGCCTGTAGTCCCAGCTACTCAGGAGGCTGAGACAGGACAATCACTTGAGCCCAGGAGGTGGAGGTTGCAGTGAGCCAAGATCACGCCACTGCACTCCAACCTGGTGACAGAGGGAGACTCTGTCTCAAAAGAAAAAAGAAAACAAATGACAAAAAAAAAATAGAAAAAATTGAACAACATATTAGTGGTGTGTGTGTGTGTGTGTGTGTGTGCGCGCGCGCTTAAACTATAAAGAAAAGCGAGAGATTGGTTAACAGAAACTTCAGAGCAGTGATCACCGATGGTGGGGAGGGAAGTGCCTGAGGTCAGGAGTGGACACACAGGGTGCTTCAAAGCTAGGAGGTGGGACATGTCTCCTCTTTCTTTCTAATTCCAACTACTCCATAATATCACTCCCAGTGCTGACTTCCTGAAGCCCACGTCTAATTATGCCACATTTGTGATCTTCTTACCTTCCTATCATCCTGTAAGTATTGGAGTTCCTAGAATTCTTTCCTTGGCTCTCCTTTTATCTCATGTTACAGGATGATCGTAGTGGGTGATTTCATTCATCCCTGTGACTGTCAACTGCCACTGAAGTGGTGATGACTAACGTTTGTGTCTTTCCTAAACTCCAGACCTACATATCTAGCTACTGAGTAGATATTTCCACTTGTATGTTCCATAGTGTCTCAGATTCAGTATGCCTGGTGTCCTTACAAAAATGGGAAATTTTGACACAGAGATGCACGCATAGGGAGAACACCATGTGAAGATGGAGGTGGAGGTTGGGCAGTGCAGCAGAAGCCAAGGAACACCTAGAGAGCCAGCAAACCACCAGAGCTAGGGTACAGGCCCTCAGAAGGAATCAACCCTGCTGACACCTTGATCTCAAACTTTTAGCCTCCAGAACTGTGAGGCCATACATTTCTGTTGTTTAAGCTCCCCAGTTTGTGGTAGTGTGTTCCAGTAGCCCTAGAAAGCAAATGCAATATGTATGCTTGCCATCCCAATTTTCACATGCAGTAATTGATCCTATAAAAACAATTGCACAAGTGAGCAAAGGAGTTTACATAATGATATTGACAACAGTAGTGTTTATCATTTACAACAGGGAAAACAGCCTAAATGTCTTACAGTGAGAGAAAAGTTCATAAATTATTATATATTCACACAATGGAAAGTGGTGTGGCTTTTGAAAATGATGTAAGTATAAAGCTTGAGAGCGAAAGACATTCACAGTAAGTTGCTTAAAGGGGGCTATAAAAGAGTATGTATATATACACTCTCGGCCATTTTTTTCAACGTGTGTGTGTGTGTCTGTGTGTTTGTGTGTGATAAATGCATAGGAAAAAGTCTGAAAGTATATCAACATATTTACATGCTAGAATTTCAGGTAATTTACATTTTCCTTTCTTTGCTTCTCCATATTTTATTAAGAGATGTGGTTTAAAAATGTGTCTGTGGGCCAGGCACGGTGGCTCATTCCTGTAATCCCAGCACTTTGGGAGGACGAGGCAGGTGAATCACGAGGTCAGGAGTTCAAGACCAGCCTTCCCTAGATGGTGAAACCCTATTTCTACTAAAAATACAAAGATTAGCCTGGCGCGGTGGCAGGCACCTGTAATCCCAGCTATTTGGGAGGATGAGGCAGGAGAATAGCTTGAACCCCAGGGACAGAGGTTGCAATGAGCAGAGATCACACCACTGGACTCCAGCCTGGGCAACAGAGTGAGACACTGCCTCAAAAAAAATTTTTTTTTGCTGTAAGGTTTCCTTGTTTTCCCTCTCCCAATTGCCCCCTTTAAGATTGACTGAGTAGATTCGCAATCCCTCCATACCTTGGGAAGGAGGAAGAAAGAATAGGAAGAAAGGGGAAAGGACAGGAGGAAAGGAAACGTAAATTATTTTTATTTATTTATTTATTTTTCTTTTTTTAAAGATGGGGTTTCTCCTTGATGGCCAGGCTGGTCTTGAACTCCTGACCTCAGGTGATCCACCCACCTCAGCCTCCCAAAGTGCTAGGATTACAGGTGTGAGCCACTGCACCCAGCCTGGAAACATAAATTATATATTAAAGAATTAGGGGTTAAAAAGATTTGTTTGTTTTTTTGTTTATAAGAGATGGGGTCTTGCTCTATCGCCCATGCAGTGGCACCTTCTTAGCTCACTGCAGCTTTGAACTCCTGTGCTCAAATGATCCTCCTGCCTCAGCCTTCTGAGGAGTTAGGACTGTAGTGATGCCCCATCATGCCTGACTAATTTTGTTTTTTGGTAAAGATAGAGTCTTGCTATGTTGGCCAGGCTAGTCTGGAACTCCTGGCCTTAAGGGATCCTCCTGCCTCTATTTCCCAAAGTATTAGGAATACAGGCATGAGCCAGGGTGCTCAGCCAGATTCTTGAATTTGGAAAGCAAAATATAGTGCGAACTGTAGGATAAAAAGGTTTGGGGAGGTAGAGTTGTGAATGAGAGGCTCTAAAGCAATATGGGGTGTGAGAGAATTGTGGAAGAGAGCAAAGAGCACAGGAAGAGTATTCCTGGGGGTTACAAATGGGATCCTCTTAAACAGTTTCCAAGCAATGCATATGAAAGCTCAGAATTTCATGTTTTACCATTTTTAGCTGTTGGGATTGTACTTCTTTGAATGCAACATCAACATCATACAGAGAAAGGACTCAATGAATCCAGAATTGATAAAGTCATTTTTCTACAATTAGCATATGGGTTCCAGTTTGTAAACTGAAGTACACAAGAAATATTACTTTATTTTTCTCTGTCTTAATTTTTATTTGTTGTTATTATTCCTCCCAGTGGCAGAAACTTGGTCGCAAGCAACTAAGTTTTATGCTTTAGATAACATTCAGGTGGAGGTAGGGGTGGGCAAAGGCTTAGGTAATGATGAGGTCCACATGGAATGCGTCTGGGCCTGAAGTCTTAGGATAATGGTGTCTTTTAAGATGGGCATCATCCTAGCTGACCTTGAGATCTGCATGATCCCATCTGTCCACCCAAGTGCCTGTCTTTTCTGGTCTGGTGGGTCTCTTTGTTGGGCCAATTCTGTTTTTGAGGCAAGGGAAACACTCACTAGGCTCCTCAACCACACTGGGCCATGACTACTATATTCCCCACCACACTGCACTGTGGGAAAACTCTGGGGTCCTGTCACCTCCAGGGCTCAATATGTGACTTAGGTAGGGACCCATAGATCCACTTAAGCCACCAGATGGTTAATATTCTTAAATTGATTGTATTGAAGGATGCAAAGTATTTTTTTCTGGTTGTCTGTGACGGTATTGCCGAAGGAGATTAACATTTGAGTCAGTGGACTGGGAGAGGCAGATCCATCCTCAATGTGGGTGGGCACCATTCAGTCAACTGCCAGCTTGGCTAGAATAAAGCAGGCAGAAGAAGGTGGGAGAAGCTGACTTGCAGAGTCTTCCAGCTTTCATCTTTCTCCAGTGTTGTATGCTTCCTGCCCTTGAACATCAGATTTTGTTATTTGGCTTTTGGACTCTTGGATTTACAATAGTGGTTTGCCAAGGGGCTTTCAGGCCTTTGGCCACAGACTGAAGGCTACACTGTCAACTTCCCTACTTTTGAGGTTTTGGGACTCAGACTGATCTGCTACTGGCTTCCTTGCTCCTCAACGTGCAGACTGCCTGTCATGGGACTTTACCTGTTAGCGTGATCATGTGTCAATTCTTCTTAATAAACTGCCTTTCATGTATACATATATCCTATTAGTTCTGTCCCTCTAGAGAACCCTGACTAATACAGATTTTGGTACCTGGAGTGAGTGATACAAAATTTTTAAGGATGGATATCTTTTTTTTTTTTTTAATTGTACTTTAAGTTCTAGGGTACATGTGCAGAACACGCAGGTTTGTTACATAGGTGTACATATGGCATGGTGGCTGGCTGCATCCAATACCCTGTCATCTACCTTATGTATTTCTCCTAATGCTAAAGGATGGATTTCTTATTATTATTTTTTTATTTTTTTATTTTTTTAAAGACAGGGTTTCACCATATTGGTCAGGCTGGTCTCGAACTCCTGACCTCAGGTGATCCGCCTGCCTCAGCCTTCCAAAGTGCTGGGATTACAGGTGTGAGCCACCATGCCCGGTGGATGGATTTCTTTAGTTAGCTTCAGGGTTTCTGGAATTGGCTGCTTACTCTGATTAGACAACAAAAATGCTAAGGACTCTACTTCAAATAGTATAGAAAACACTGATAGTCCTTGGTGTGAACTGTTTAGAGAGTTATGCAAAATAAATGCATTTGATATTCCTGATTCACTGCGCTGGAGAGCAAGGAGTTTAGCAACTCTATACATAATACCTGTAGGGAGCCAGCCCTACATCACATGTGGGTACCCCAAGTTCAGTGGGACAAATGAATGAGAAAAAGACAGATTAAGAGAGAAAGTGTGACCAGGGGGCCATCACTTTATTACTTTGGAAGAGACAATGAAGGTCCTGAGCTCTGATCATCGACACTATTTATTGATTGCAATCACTTTGATCTATAGGGTAGGGGTGGAGTGATGGTGGAATGAATCAGTGAGCCAGAAGTGAATCAGTGAGCTGGACTGGTGTGTCATCCTAAGGATTGATAACAGTGGCGGTTTGGGAGTTTCACAAAACAAAAACGTGGTTTTCTTTAGCTTATTATCTATGTGCAGCTGGTGGAACTTGGGCCTACAAGTCTGGCTACATCATAGTACTATGAAGGGGTTTTACATCCTTGAGCACAATGTTTATAGTAACAGAGCCTAGGTCACCCTGCACAGAAACATGAGGCATGGAGAGGCTTCCTCCTCAGAGGCTTCCTGTGGCCTTCTGCAGTTTGTTGTTCCTTGTTTATATGTTATTCATAACTAATTTATGTAGGCACTCTGTAAGTCCTTTCTCCTTTGCTACTTTTCCCAACAATACCTTTGACCAAGAAACGTAATAAAGTTGTTTGGTTGCTCCCAAGTTTGCTGGATAAAGTGGTGAAAGAAAACGATGAACTCAGGGATTCTAACTCCTGGCTCCAGAAGCAGATACTGAGTCCAAAATTTTCTAAGATTGCCCTGAATGAGAGTCTTATCTCCTGTAGAGAAAGAGCTGAAATTATGGAAAATCAGACACAAGCTCTTGGTTGGGCATGGTGACTTATGCCTGTAATCCCAGGTCGGAAATGGAGCAGGTCAAAACTCCCATGCTGATCAGTAGTGGGATAGCGCCTGTGAATAGCCACTGCACTCCAGCCTGGGCAACAAGTGAGAACCCATCTCTATAAAAAATAAAGATTATAGTGCTCTGCTGGATTTCAGACTTGCATGGAACCAGTAGCCCCTTTGTTTTGGCCAATTTCTCCTATTTATAATGGCTGTATCTACCCAATGCCTGTACCTCCATTGTATCTAGGAAGTAATTAACTTGCTTCCCTACTTTTGAGGTTTTGGGACTCGGGCTGATCTACTACTGGCTTCCTTGCTCCTAAACGTGCAGACTGCCTATTGTGGGATTTTACCTATGATTGTGTGAGTCAATTCTTAATAAACTGCCTGTCATATAGACATATATCCTATTAGTTCTGTTCTTCTAGAGAACCCTGGCTAATACAGATGGGATTCCATCAATCCCAAATTTTTCCAGGGTTTCTGTCATTGCCTCCCCATTTTTCCACCAACTTCCTTCCAACACACATGCCATGGGTTTAACTTTTTCCTCATAGACATTTACCTATATTTTAGTTTTCTGAATTATCTCCAGTTCTTTCTCTTCATTTGGTCCTGGAAAATCTTGTCACAATTTTGTGTTGTCCAGATTCATCTTTGGCCTCTGAGCATTTCTTCATCGTCATATATATATATATATATATATATATATACACACACACACACACACACACACACACACACACACACACACACACACATATATACTTGTTCCAACATCTCTTGACAAAACATTCAGCTTTTAGCATTCCATTTTTGGCCCACTATCTTTCTCAGTTTTTCCCAGGTTACCTTGTCCACTCCCAAGGATTTAACTATCACTTCTATGCTAATAATTCTTGAACCTACAGCTTTAGTCCAAAGTCCATGTCCTATTGCTGTATATCTTTCCTTGATCTCCTACAAGCCAATAAAACTCAACTTGTCCCAAACTCTATATATCTTCTGAAAACCTGTAGTTTTCTCTTGCATTCTGTCTCTTCAGTGGTGGATATAATTAAAAACTGCTCAGGTTATTAAGGAAAAGTGCTCAGTACTTTAAGGATGTTTAGTAGAGGCACTCTCTATCTGCCTAGGATGGGGAGTGGGGATGCAAGGAAACGTTCTCTTACTTAGATATTATTGAGGCTGGCATTGTAATAACTGAGTGAGTTAGAAGGAAACGCCACGCTCTGAGTTCAAATTATGAGTCCTTTATTCAGAGGGCCACCAAGAGTCAGCTAATGCTCAAAATCTCTTGGCCCGAGAAAGGGGCTTAATTTCCCTTTATACCTTGATTTAGGTAGGAGAGGGGGCAACCTAGCTGAAGCAGAATTTAACAGAAGCAGAACTAGCAAGTTAGTAGGAGGAGGCTGGTAACCAGGGGGGCAGGTGGTTCCCAGGGTTGTTTGTTGCTAAGGGTATTTCCATACAATCACTAAGGTGGGCAGCAGGGAGAACTTTCCATATAATCAATCACCAAGGAGGGTATTCACAATAGCAGATAGACTGGCCAGGCAGGATGCAATGGTTACAGGTGCTGTGAACAGTGTGAACCGCTCTTAACGGTGCAAAGCTTTGAGTGCAGCGTGACCCAGTAATGCACCTGAGGGGCTGCGGCAGGGAGGGAGAGGCTCGAGAGAGTTTGTCAGGTTTGCAGCTAAGATGGAGTCAGTACGGCTAACCCAGGTTCGGTTATTATAGCATCTCCAGATCTGCACTACTCAGGAGTCTGACTGCATCACTTCCTTGCCCCAGACCTTCAGGAAAAACATGCAGTGGTGCTAGTGGGTAGCCACCTTGATAGAGAGGAGCGTGTTGTCATTGTTTAGAATTGTTCGCAATATAGTCAGTTTTATTATTTTTTCCTAATACTCAATAGACGGTCTACCCACTTTTTGCCTGCACCCAGCATGGTGCACTCGCATTGCCCTACTCCTTGATAATTCACTGAAAATGTTGAGGCTTCCACTCTCCTCTCCTTATCCCCAAATCCCTCTGCTGTTCCTCATTTCTGTGTCTTTTCTCATGCTCATCCCTCTGCCTGTAATTCCTCCTACTCCGTACACACACTGTATCTGGTTTACCCCTACTCTTTAATATTCATCTTAAATTTAGCCTCCCCCAGGAAGCTGCCCCTGCTCACCCAAGGCTGAGTCACATGCCCCTCTTTGGGCTTCCATGGTATCTTCTAAATGCTGAATTTCTGCATTGGCCACATTGTACTCCAATTAATCTGTTTATGATTTTGTCTCTCCCGATTATGGTGTGCAAAGTGAGGTAGTCTTATTCACTTTTTGATTCACTGAGATCCAAGGAAACACTATATTATTCATTTTCATATCTCTGAGATCTAGGGAAATACTTGTCACAATATTGATGAGAAAGGTGTTTACATCATGTTGTGACATAAGCTTTAAATTCTGCAGAACGCTTATTTTTGTGGGGAAAATAGTATTTGGAGCATGCCCTTAGGGTCTCTCTCTACTTCCTTCCCTGGTACTCTTTAGAAACCCTTATGTGAACCTTCCACATATCTGTAGAAGCCTCAGGTTTGTCTTCAATCCCACTGCCTCGAATCTACAAATTTGCAAAGTGGAAGACATTTTTCAGTGTTAAAGCACGCTCTTCTCCAGCTCTCTGCAGAGCTTTTGTTTTTGCAGGACCGTGACTGAGAGTCTGGTATTCAATTATTATTCTGTTCATTTAACCAGTAAATAGTGATAGAATTCAGAACTCAGAGCTACCTTAATAATATGGAATTTTCATCAGGAGGAGGTGCAGTGTTCTCTAAGAAAAATAATAATAATAATAATATGGAATTTGAAAAAGGCACTTGAGATCCTTGACAGCAGAAGTAGAGACATTGGAAATACAGAGGTTGGGGAACCAAATTGTGAAATGTTCTCTCTGTAATCATTTTCAAAGAGATGTGCTTTGAAATGATTCCTATTCCAGGGGAGAAAATACAACCCACTCCTCTCTTCCCATTACCACCATTTACAAAGCACCACACAGGTCTTATGGACATTTTTTTCCCGGTATCTCTCATAATCATCCCTTTCTTAAGGTTTCATAAGAACCATATGAATATTCTTTGACATCATGTATCATATGCAGTGATTCTTTAAATAGTATTCTAGTGTTGAAATAGCAAAAAGTGCTGGAAGCACTGGTGTGCTGGTAAATGTTTCACAATTGGCTCTCTGGGGAAAGAAGCTCTGTTGGTAGTGTTTGCCAATCTCTGTGATGTAAATACTCCCACCAAGGCAGATTTCAAGCTATCAACTTGATGTCTCTAAATGAGGAGCTGGGGAAAGGTGGACCCCATTGGCTCTAATGAACCAATACAAGTTGCTGTATGTCAGCTCTAGCACCTTTCTAGATGGATGTCACTGCAAAGCTGATGAAATCTGCTTGCTGTTTGCATCTGTTTAAACCATCACTATAAGAAAGTGATTCTTGGGGTTAGGGATGAGTGATGGCAGTTTTTATGACCAGAGAAGATTATTTATAATGAGTTTGTTTTTTATAAACTAATATTCCATTTAAGGTTATAAGATCAGAAAACTATTTGTCCTTAAGCTTTAAAATTCAAAATAAAAATCACATTATTCTATTAATAAATACATAAGACCTGAACAGTCACTTTCAAGGGGGCCTTTGATTAATGTGTGAGCCCATTTACAAACTTAATTTTAATTCTTAAACATTGAAAAATTACATTCATACATTTAATGTACATGTTTTCATTTTAAGTCATTCAACTGTGTAACAAAAATAATTTAAGTAACTCTAACATATTAAACATAAATATGGTGAATATTAGGTTCTCCTGAATGTTCCAATAGTATCTTTAAACTTAGTAAAGTTTTCTTATACATTGAACTTAAAGTCAGAAGTTAATCAATTATTCAATTAAATATTATACATTAAATCATAAAGTAATTCTGTTTGATTTGCTCATCTGCTACTAATAAATTCTCCAAATCATTGTGTATATTCTAAATAGCAAGTACACGAGATATTTCTCAACTTACCGTGAATACATGAATACAGTGGGTTTAGATTAATCAGTTTTCATAATTTACTCTATTTTCAATTACAGATCCTCTTCAAATTAAAATGGGCAGATGAAGCAGACCGTTATATCACACCAAACATTTGGTGTTACCTTTCAGGAGGAGGTCAATGAGGATACAAATTGACCCTGGATTTGGCTGGGACTCAGGGTTTTGTGTTCTCCCAACATACTGAGGCCTCATAACTCAGTAATAGGAGTTTCATAGCCAGAAAGGGTCCCATGTCCACATCTTTGATTCTAGTGAACTCTGGGTCTGTAACCCCTGTCCCAGGTTGTTGCACTTTGAGATTGGAATGATTTACTCTTTGAATGGCTGTATTCTATCCTAAATTATCTTCCTATTCTTGTTACTAGGCAGGGCTCAGCTCTTATTGATATTTAAATAGAATCCAGTTGGGATTCCACAAATACCTTTGTAGTTTTATATAGCTCTATTTACAATGCTAAGATCAGTCTTAATGATAGGAATGGATCTCAATCTACAAACGCAGTTCTGCAAATAACTTATTTTCTAAATATGTGACTCACCATTAATTTAATTAATTATTTTTTCTAGGTAAACACAGAGCATGGCATTGTTACTTGCTACAAGGCAGGACAAACAGGAAGGGGCTGGCAAGGAGTCATCGTGTTAAGGTTTAGGGCCACGTTACCCTTCTGGGGTCTCACCTTCTGGGATCTAGGGGAGTTGCAGCAGCAGCTGCAGCAACAGTGGATGATAATGAGCAACAGCAAGAACAACACGGTGCTGATGAAGGTGAGGAAGGTAATGTAGGCAGCGGTGTCCCACTTGGACTGGAAGGGCTGATCCCTGTCAGCTGTTGATCTCCCCACACTTCCAGGGCCATTACCCCCAGCTCCTCCATGAACAACAGATCCACTTTAGCAGAAGCACCCTGGTGCCACCTTTTAAAAATATACTAGACAAGCGTCATGAAACACATGGGCACTCAGCCACTGTTGACTCTGTGAACAAAAGAAAGAAAGAGAGAAGGGAGAGAAGGGAGAGAAGCAGCAAGGGAGGGACAGAGGAAAGAAGGGAGGGAGGGATAGGAAGAGTAGGCTTTAATTTATAATTTGAACCCTTATTCAACAGCAATTGAAAATGATATTAGAGTCAGTACTCACCCCTCCCTTTCCTCCTGAGATTTCACCTGGGTTCCAGGTGAACCCAGTGACATCAAGTTGGAGAGCTTGAGACTTGCCTCTGGCAGAGTAGTTACACAGGGAACAAGGGTTTCTAAACCTTTAGAATTTCCCAATAGGACTGTCTTTTGTTATTTATAACATGCCCCTTTGAATCATACCTGACCTTATGCTAAAGAGAGAATTCTTAGTCTCTAGAGAGCTTCAGGATGAACTGATCACCAGAGTCTTTTCAGCCACATCCCCTAACCATGGAAGGGGAGGGCTAAGGGGCTAGAGATTGAGTTCAATCACCAATGGCCAATCAATCATGCCTATGTAATGAAACTTCAGTAAAATCTCTTGAACAATGAGGCTTAGGGATCTTCCAAGTTTGTGAACATATTGATGTGCTAGGCGGGTGCATTCCCAGAGAGGACATGGGAGCTCTATCCACCTTCCACTCCCTTCCTGGCTCTATCTATCTCTTCCACTTGGCTACTTCTGAATTGTACATTTTATAATAAAACTGCGTGGTAAGTATAGTGCTTTCCTGTATTCTGTGGGTCTTTCCAGCGAATTATCAAACCTGGTGGAGGATGGGGAGTGATATTGTTTAGCCGTGTCCCTATGCAAATCTCATCTTGAATTGCCATGTGTTGTGGGAGGAATCTGATGGGAGGTAATTGAATCAAGGGCTCAGGTGTTTTCCATTCTGTTCTTGTGATAGTGAATAAATCTCACAAGATCTGATGGTTTTACAAACAGGAGTTTCCCTGCACAAGCTCTTCTCTTGTCTGCTGCTAGGTGAGATGTGCCACTTGGACTTCTGCCATGATTGGGAGGCCTCCCCAGCCACGTGGAACTGTAAGCCCATTAGGCCTCTTTCTTTTGTAAATTGCCCAGTCTTGGGTTTGTCTTTATCTCATCATGAAAACAAACTAATACAGGGAGGGTCATGGGAATCCCCAAATTTGTAGTTGATTGAGTAGTGGTTCAGTTAGCTTGGAGCCCCATATTTGGCTAACATGTGAAGTGGAGGAACTTTTATGCAACTGAGTCCATAACTTTTGGGGTCTGGACTAACTCCAGGTAATTGTTGTCAGAGTTGAATTGTTGGACACCCAGTTGGTATCAAAGAACTGGAGAATTGGTAGTCCTTGGCAAATGACAGATTTGCTGTCAGAAAAGCAATGCTGTGCTTCATTGGAGTACTACTCCTGTATGCCTAGAGATCACTTTGCTCTTCTGCATCGAAGAGAAGAAAGGGGGAATCTGTGAGGTTTCAAAGTCCAAGAGCAAAGGCATCTACAAAGCCATTTCTACTCAATGTTGGTCAATTTGCTGGGCTGGGCCTGGAGAAAGTGAGCACCAGTCTCCTCTGCTCTTATGAAGTCCAAACTAATCTTGAATTTATCATCCCCTGGAGCTTGGCCTGGGCAGTGAGATGGGGTAGAGGCTCTGTTTTGCAAAGACACAACATCACCTAAGTTCTAATCACTTCCCTCTGACTCTCCTCTGTCCTAGAGAAAAGTTGCCAGTCTCTCGGCCAGAAAAGCCTTGCTCTGATTCATCGAGTATTTTCTCAAATCACTATTCATGACAGAAGTTATATTGTATGCCTACTGAAAACTAGGATTTTGGAACTCAAGAGCTAAGACAAGATTTTTGTTCGTTATATATTGGATTCTGCAATTCATCTATTTTCTGCATCATTACATGCAGAATACTGAGCTGATTGAATGGGTAAGAGCCAAAGGAGAACAAGTAATGTGGGGACAAAACACATACTGAGTCGTTTTCCAAAATATTAATTCAGCACACACTTTGTGTGTATTTGTATTAATGCTTATGGAATAGTATTTGATGCCAGTTTTCCACTAGACTATAAATACCATGAGGATAGAGATTATATCTTGCTTGTTCATTATTGTATAAAAAATACCTAGAATAGGACCTGCATCCAGTAGAAACTCAGTAAGTATTTGCTGAAGTCATTAATAAATTTAAACTCCTTAGTTTGACATTCATATCTGACTAAGTGATGACTCCCTGCTCTGATAAGCTAATTTTATTCCTGTAGTTGCCAACTTTCTATATCACCTGAATTAATATAGTTATCAGCTTCTATCTGTCACTTATTTAAGACCAGCTCACTTCTTTGAATATCTTGTTTTCTTTGCTAAAAAAGTCCTTTCTCCACTATAGTAATGAACCATCTTACCCTCTTTCAAACTATGCCTTAAAACTGATGTACAAACGACCTGCCATGATTGACCTCACTTGTCTGTACACTCAATTTCATTCATTCATCCCTTTAAAAATATATTTTGAGTAGTTACTCTGTATTGAACACCATTCTAGGCAACGGGGATACAAATGTAAACAAGACAGAATAGCTCTCTGTCGAAATAAATAAAACATAAATGACGTATTTTTAAATAATGATAAAGGCTATTAAAAAACAAACAGGGCAGGCATGGTGGCTCATGTCTATAATCCCAGAACTTTGGGAGGCCGAGGTGGGTGGATCACTTGAGGTCAGGAGTTTGAGACCAGCTTGGCCAACACAGAGAAACCCATCTCTACTAAAAATGCAAAAATTAGCTGAGTGTGGTGGTGCATGCCTGTAATCCCAGCTACTCAGGAGGCTGAGGCAGAAAAATTGCTTGAATCCAGGAGGCAGAGGTTGCAAGTGAGCCGAGATCATGCCACTGCATTCTAGGTAACAGAGTGAGACTCAGTTTAAACACACACACACACACACACACACACACACACAAACAACATAGGGTAGTGTGTGATAGAAAGTGATCAGGGGACAGCTGGACAACATTAGTTAGTGATTCAGGAAAGCCCTAGACTGGGTGCCATGGCTCATGCCTGTAATCCCAACACTTTGGGAAGCTGAGGTGGGCAGATCACCTGAGGTCAGGAGTTCAAGACCAGCTTGGACAACATGGTGAAACCCTGTCTTTTCCAAAAATACAAAAATTATCTATGAGTGGTAGCACACACCTATAATCCCAGCTACTTGGGACGCTGAAGCAGGAGAATTCCTTGAACCCAGGAGGCGGAAGTTGCAGTGAACCGAGATGGTGCCACTGCACTCCAGTCTGGATGACAGAGTAAAACCCTGTCTTGAAAAAAAGAAAAGGTAGTGATTCTGGAAAGTCTTGTCTGAGCATGTGATGTTTGAGCCAAGGCCTGGATAAAGGGAAGATGCAAGGATGCAGCATTTCTGCTGCCATTTTTGTCAGGAGTGTGAACAGGTACAGAGGGTGTGATGCAAGCATGGGCTGGGGTATTCCTGGAAAAGCAGGAGTAAGGCCCATGACTCAAGCTGGAGGAGGAAGGAGGAAAGTGGTAAGAGATTAGGGCAGAGAGGCAAAGTTGCCAGGTCAGGCTGGGCCCTGTGGGCTAGAAACAGTAGTATGCATTTTGAACATATGAAGCACCTGGAAGACTGAAACTGGGCCATGTCATGATCTGATTATGTTTCAAAAATTAATCTAGCTGCTGGGTTGTGGGGAGACTGCAGTGAAAGCAGAAAGACCAGGTAGAATTTAATTGCAGTAACATGAAATGATAGCTCTGCATGAACTAGGATGGTAGTAAAAAATAGAGAGAAGTGGACAGATTGGAGACCTATGCTTGAGGTCAAGCCAAAAGGGCTTGTTGATGGATTGGCTGGGCATGGGAATGAAGACTAGGGTAAATGGGGAAAGAGTAGAATCAAATTTGAACTTGACTTCTATGGGTTAGTGGTGCCATACACTGAGATGTGGGACTGGGGAAGGAAAGATTAAGGTGAAAGTAAGGGGCAGGAGTCCAATGTTCTATTTAGTTCACCTCCAAGATGCCTATTAGACATCTAGGTGCAGATGTCAAGTATGCATTGAAATATATGAGCCTGGAGCCCAGAGGAAAGGCAGAACAGGTGGTGGTAAAGAGAGCAGACTCTGGACTCAGCTTACCCAGTTTCAAATCCTGGCTCCTGGCTTTGTAGACTTGAACAATTTACTTAACCTCTTTGTGCTTCAGTTTTTTCATCTATGAATTAGGGATAAAAATCGTACTCACCCCCTAAGTTTGTTTTTTTTTTTTTTTTTGTACTTTAGGTTCTGGGGTACATGTGCAGATCATGTAGGATTGTTGCATAGGGACATACATGTCAAGGTGGTTTGCTGCCTCCATCCGCCCATCACCTATACCTGGCATTTCTCCCCACATTATCCCTCCCCACCTTCCCCTCTCCCGGCTGTCACTCTCCTATCCCCCCAACAGACCAGTGTGTGATGCTCCCCTCCCTGTGTCCACATGTTCTCATCGTTCAACACCCACCTATGAGTGAGAACTTGTGGTGATTTTCTGTTCTTGTGTCAGTTTGCTGAGAATGATGGTTTCCAGATTCATTCATGTCCCTACAAAGGACACAAACTCATAGTTTTTATGGCTGCGTAGTATTCCATGGTGTATATGTGCCACATTTTCTTTGTCCAGTCTATTGTTGTTTGCCTCATAAGTTTGTTGTGAGGATTAAATGAGTTAATACATATCAAGACCTTAAGACAGGGTCTGGTACATAGGGAGTGTCCAGTAAGTGTTAACTACTATCATCAATAGGAGGCTGGGATTTGGACACAGCTGAGGGTACAGCTGAGGGCTGGAATATAAATTTGGAAGTCATTAGTGGAATTTTAAAACCATGGGAGTGGATGATATCCCCTCAGGAGATAGAGTGTTTAGAGAGGGTAAAAGGGCCCTGAGTCAAGCCTTGGGTCACTCCAATATTTATAGCTAAGGCAAAGTAGCCCTCAAATGAGAGTGAGAAAGAACAGCTAATGAGGTAGAAGAAAAACAAGGAAGGCATGCAGTCACAGAAACTGTGGTAGGTTAAACAGTATTCTTCCCAGAATTGATGTCCATCTGGAATTTCAGAATGTAACCTATTCGAAAATAGGGTCTTTGCAGATCTAATTAGTTAGATCTAATAAGTTCAGATGAGGTCATACTGATTACAGTGGGTCCTGAGTCCAATGACTGGTGTCCTTACAAAAAGGCCATGTGATGACAGAGGCAGAGACTGGAGTGAGGCAGCTACAGGCCAAGGAATACCAGGGATTGCCAGGAGTGACCAGAAGCTAGGAAGAGGCAAGAAAGACTCTTCTTTAGAGACTTCAGAGAGAACACAGCCCTGCTGGCACCTTGATTTTGAACTTCTAGCCTCCAAAATTGTAATGAAATAAATTTCCTTTATCTTAAGCTACTCAATTTGTAGTCATTTGTTACAGCAGCCCTAGGCATCGAATGTAAAATTCAGGAGGAGAAAGTGTTTTTAAAAGGGAGAGATGATCAGATGAGTGTGGTGGCTCACACCTGTAATCCCAGCACTTTGGGAGGCTGAGGCGGGTGGATCATGTGAGGTCAGGAGTTCAAGAACAGCCTGGTCAACAGGGTGAAACCCCATCTCTACTAAAAATGCAAAAATTAGCCAGGCGTGGTAGTGCGCGGCTGTGATCCTAGCTACTTGGAAGGTGGAGGTAGGAAAATCACTTGATCAGGGGAGGCAGAGGTTGCAGTGAGCCAAGATTGTGCCACTGCACTCCAACATGGGCAACAAGAGCAAAACTTCATCCCCCAACCCTGCCCACAAAAAAAGGATGATCAACCCTTTGAAATTGCTGGTGACAAGTAGAATAAGATCAATACTGACAAGGGACCAGAGGAAGTCTTTCACGATCTTGCTAGAAAGCTTTTAGTGAAATATTTGCGGGGGTGGAATTCTGATTGGAATGGATTAAGGGGAGAATGGATGGCAGGAAGTTGAGGCAGTGGCTATAGACAACTTTTCAGGATATTTTTTGTAGTGAAGTGAAGAGGGAGACCCAGGCATCTCAGATCAATTTCCCCTTTTCATTCCTAAAACTGTAAACTTCCCCTCTTCATTCCTAAGACTGTAAATCGAAGCCCTTTTCATATGTAATTCCTGAGACTGTAAACCGAGATCCTTTTCATATGTTAAGTTATAAACCTAAGATTCTTCCACATGTAACATCTAAAGTGTAAGCCTATATAAAGACGGAACCTTCCTTTGTTAGGGGAGCTTGGCTGTTAGGCAACTTTGCCACCTTGCTCCCGGCTGAATAAACTCCTTCCTCCTGTATTCGGTGTCTGAGAGATCCGTTTCCTGTGGCCGCTCCTGCTACATTTTTGGTGCATTGGCCGGGAAGCGAGTCTGGGATAGCAGACGGTGGGAAAAAGTCTCTTAGGTGGTTTGCCTAGCCCTGTGGAGCATCCCTGCAGGGGGACTCCTGCTCGCTGAGGTGATGCATCCTGAGAGTGCTCCTGGGCAGGTATTTGCCTGGTGGAAAAGCCTTGCCAGAGTGGAGCAGGGAGGCCCTGCAGTGCAGATCCACCCAGTGGCTGAACACCGAGGAGGAATGTGTATTTGGGGAAGTCTGGACAACTGAATTTGGTAATATTGAACCTGGGAAAGTAGCCCACCCCATTTGGGGTGGAAGCGTGGCCTGATCACCCACAGGTACCAGATCAGCACTTTGGAAGGTAGCTCTCTCTGTAACTAACCTTGGAAGCTTTTGCTTATGGTTTTGAATTGGAAGGAGAGCAATCGGATGTGTGTCTATGTGTGTAGATGTGTCCAGTCAGACTCATCAGTCATAAAAGGTATTGGGCCCATTAGGAAGGGCCTCATGTGTCATTGAGCAATTTGTAAGAATTAGAGACAGCCACATAAGGCTGAATGAAGAAGCCTCTGGGCATTGTGAAAAGATTGAAGTGAATGTAAATTGGAGAGTGCTCTGTGCTGGGTCTTGCTAGGCGGGAACTGCTGTGAGTGAACTGACACTCTCCTAACTGTGGGAATTGTTTCTTTGAAGTGTTAATGTGGGTCACTCCCATAGCAAGCCCACCCCTTTAGAAACCATGCTGAAAAATTTCAAGAAGGGGTTTAGTGGGAATTATAAAGTAACTATGACACCAGAGAAATTAAGGGTTTTATGTAGGGAAGATTGGCCAGCATTTAGGGTAGGTTGTTCCCAGAGGGGACCCTAGACAGGTCCCTTGTCTCCGAAGTAAGGCATGAGGTTATATACGGCGAGCTAGAACACCTTGATCAATTTCCATACATAGACTCATGGTTGCAGTTAGTGTTAAACCCTCCAAAGTGGCTAAGAGAGCAGGCAGCGAGTGTTTTAGTAGCCAAGGGATAGACTGCTAGAAACCACCATCCCCCTCGCCACTGAGAAACGCGGACTCCCAAGTCCGGGCAAATTCAGTGGCAGAAACAGGCAGGATTTGCATGCATGAATACTTCAGTTATTGGAAGTAGCTAACCAGGCGTTTGTAAACCAAGAGGCGGTAAGCCAGAGGGAAAATCATAGGGAAAGGGAACGTCAGGCTCAACGGAAGGCTGACTTGATAGCTGCTGCTATCAGAGGAATGCCCCCAAGAGTGTGGAAAAAGGGGGTTTCCTGGAAAGCCCCACAGTCTGCCCACCTGCGCCTGCAATGTGATCAGTGTGCATTTTGTCAAGAAATAGGACATTGGGGAAAAAAAAATGCCCACAGTTAATGGGAGAACAAGGTGATCCTAAGAACGAGGATCCAGATAAAAAGTGAAGGGGCTCTGTTCAATCTAATGGAAGGGCCACTGGACTAAAAGAGAGGGGGGCCGGACTCATATGCCCCCAAAGAGCCCACAGTCTGGACGACAGCCCTGTAACCCCCCATGGAAAAAACAGAACCAATATTGTTAGAGCTATTAAGGTGTTAAGAGAACAGACTTTCTTGTACTTAATGGACTGCCCCTGCCTCTCTTCTCCGCAAAACCTGTTGTGCAAATTGAGGGTCACTATCCCATTCAACAAAATAGACTCCCTGCAGCTAAAAATGCCCCAGGCAGGGGTCATCCAGGCTCCCATTGTCCCTTAGGAAGGAGGGTGGAGACTTCCTAGCCAGAAGCAGAAGACTGATATTATCACCCAGGCCCATGCAGGGCTTGCGTGGCTTTGCACCCAACTCATACACGCCGTTGGGACTATTGCCAGCAGAAGATAGTTGGTTCACTTAATTGGACTTAAAGAATACCTCCTTAGCATTGGACTGGCCTCGCAGTGTCAAAAAACTATTTGCATTTCAATGGGAGAAACCCAGAAGCGGGTATAACCACTCAGTACACCTGGACCCAGCTTCCCAGGGGCTCAAAAACTCTCTCATCATCCTTGGGTTGGCATCAGCCAATGACCACCCCCCAGAAGCTTCTTGCTTGCATGCTGCCCCTGTATGCTGATAACTTTCTATTGGGACACCCTATGGCAGTTGGGTGAGCAAACAAATGCCTTACTTCGGCACCTGGAGGACTGTGGGTATAAAGTATCTAAAAGGAAAGCCCAGATTTGCCAAAAAGCAAATGCAATATCTGAGGCTCACCATCCAGAAGGGGGAACGCAGCCTAGAAGCAGAGAGGAAGCAATCCGCTTGCAAAGTGACTGAACCTGAGATTAAAAGGCAGGCAAGAGAGCTCCTGGGAGTGGTGGGTTTTGTAAATTGTGGATTTCCAAACTTTGAAGTACTAGTGAAACCCCTCTATGATGTGACAAAGAGGAAAGTCAAGGAGTCCTTTGAATAGGGATCCCAGCAGCATCAGGCCTATCAGGAACTGAAAACGAAACTAATGTCAGCTCCAGCTTTGGGGCTGCCTGATTTAACAAAGCCCTTCCCATTATATGTGGCAGAAAGAGAAAAAGTGGCAGTTGGGGTCCTAGTCCAAACAGTAGGACCTTGGCCCAGGCCTGTAGCTTACCTCTCTGAGCAGCTGGATGGAGTTTCCAAAGGATAGCCCCCATGTTTAATGGCCCGGGCAGCAACTGCTCTGCTAGCACAAGAAGCAGATAAGCAAACTCTGGGACAGAACCTAAATATCAAGGCACCTCACGCAGTAGTGACTCTAATGGATAGCAGAGGGCACCACTGGTTATCAAATGTTAGGCTGACCAAATACCAGGGCCTGCTATGTGAAAATTCCCGCATCACCATTGAAGTCTGCAACACCTTAAACCCCGCCACTTTGCTCCCAATGTCAGAGGGTCCCATTGAACACAACTGTGTTGAAGTCCTGGACACAGTCTATTCCAGCAGGCCTGATCTTCGGGATCAGCCATGGACAGTCATAGACTGGGAGTTGTAGTGGATGGGAGCAGCTTTGTCAATCCATGAGGGGAAAGACGTGCAGGCTACGCCGTGGTAACTCTGGACACTGTATTCGAGACCAAATCCCTGCTTCAGGGCACCTCAGCTCAGAAGGCTGAACTCATTGCTTTAACTCAAGCCCTAGAGCTGAGTAAAGATAAGGTTGTAAACATTTACACTGACTCTCGATATGCAGTCCTGACTCTCGAAATACATCGAGCACTGTACAAAGAGAGAGGCCTGTTAACTTCAGGGGGAAAAGAAATAAAGTATCAGCATGAAATTTTGCAGCTACTAGAAGCAGTCTGGAAGCCCCGGAGGGTGGCGGTCATGCATTGTCGAGGAAATCAGTGGGCCCACACCTCTGTGGCCCTGGGAAGTTCCCGAGAGGATTCAGCAGCTTGTAAGGCAGCATCTGCTCCCTACCGAATAGCAGTTACAGCTCTGCTGATTCCCCAGATCCCTGATCTAATACCTACTTACTCTAAGGAGGAAAGAGACTTTCTTCAGACAGAAGGGGGCAACTGATTAAAGAAGGATGGATCCAACGGCCAGATGGAAGAATAGCAGTACCGCAGCTGCTGGGGGCAGCAGTTGTACAGGCCTTACATGAGACCACTCATTTAGGTCAAGAGTCGCTTGAAAAGATGTTGGGCTGGTACTTTTACATCTCACACTTAGCAGCCTTGACCAAAACTGTGGCACAGCAATGCATTTCATGTTGGCAACACAACGCGAGGCAGGGTCCAACTATTCCCCCTGAAATTCAAGCTTATGGAGCAGATCCGTTTGAAGATCTCCAGGTAGACTTTATTGAAATGTCCAAGTGTAGGGGACATAAGTATTTGTTGGTCCTGGTGTGCACATACTCTGGATGGGACTGAGGGAGCCCATGAAGTAACCTGTGTGCTGCTTCGAGATCTTATCCCTAGGCTTGGACTACCACTGCACATCGGAGCAGACAGTGGACCAGCATTTGTGGCAGATTTAGTCTGGAAAACAGCAACGGCCTTGGGTGTCACCTGGAAACTGCACATTGCCTACCGACCTTAGAGTTCCAGAAAAGTGGGAAAAATGAACCGGACCATCAAAAACAACTTAGGGAAAGTATCAGGAAACAAGATTAGAGTAGGCGCAGGCACTTCCCTTGGGGTTATTCAAAATTAGAGGCACCCCCTTTAGGAAAAACAGGATATTCCCCTATTAAGTCTTATAACATAGGCCCCCTCCCCTACTTTGGGCACTCCTAGGAACTCCTTGGGAGTGGGGAGAGATTGAGTTAGGATGCTAGTTACCAGCTCTAAGGAGAATCGCTTAGGATACTTCAACCTAAGTAAATAACAAATGACCTGTAAGCCTTTTTCTCCCCAGTTCACCCTTTCTCACTAGGTAATCACGTGTGGATAAAGGATGGGAGTACAGCCCCTCTAAAGCCACAATGGAAAGGACCTCAGACCTGATCCTGACCAATCCCACAGCCGTGAAGGTAGAAGGAATCCCAGCCTTAATCCACCACAGCTGTGTAAAAACCAGCAACAGCTGAGACTTAGACCAAGGCAAGGACTGCAGAATCACCTTAAAAAGGACAAGCCCTGCTCCAGCCACATCCTGGAAGCTGGCTGGTCCCTGCATAGCCGAAGCATGAGGAAATTCATCATGGGACTTGTTCTTCTTAATATTTGGACTTGTACAGTAGGAACATTAACTAATTTTGAAGAATACCCTCAGTATGTACACCAGGTAGGACATAAAAGTTACTGTCATTCTTTTGTCCTGCAGTTCTTATAAATGTACGGGGACACAGAAGGGAACCTGTTTATATAATGGTACTCAATATAAGGTGTGTAATGCATGAGATGGACAGGTAGCTGTGTCATAGGCATCATTAAGCCTTCTTTCTTTCTATTATCTGTTAAGACAGGTGAGCTGTTAGGGCATCCAGTCTACTCTGCTAGGGAGAAGTGACACCTAAAATTAGAGGATTAGACAGATTATGAGTGGCCACTGGAGAGAATTAATGAGTACTATGGGCCGGCCACATGGGCTGAGGATGGCTCATGGGGATACCGGACCCCTATTTACATGCTCAACCAGATCATCTGGTTGCAGGCTGTTTTGGAAATACTCACTAATGAAACAGGCAAAGCTCTGTCCCTCTTGGCCCGACAAGAAACTCAAATGAGAAATGTGATTTATCAGAACTGACTGGCCCTAGATTATTTGCTAGCAGCTGAAAGAGGAGTCTGGAGAAAATTCAATCTAACCAACTGCCGTCTGCACATAGATGACCAGGGCAAGCAGTGGAGGATATTGTGCAAGACATGACCAAAGTGGCACACGTGCCTGTACAGATATGGCACGGATTTAATCATGAGTCCTTATTTGGATGTTGGTTCTCATCCTTGGGAGGATTCAAAACTCTCATCATAAGTGTTATAATAATAATAGGTGTTTGTTTACTGCTCCCTTGTCTACTCCCCTTGTTCCTTCAAATGATTAGGGGATTCATCATTACTGTAGTTAGCCAAAAAATGACATCACAAGTGTATTATATGAAACATTATCAGTCGGTTTCTTCAGAAAATCTGGAAAGTGAGAATGAAAGTGAGACCTCTCACTAATATTATAAAGTGGTGAGGGTCTCAAAGGGAGGGAGTGAAGAGGGAGACACAGGCATCTCAGATCATCTTTCCCTTTTCATTCCTAAGACTGTAAACTTGCCCTTTGCATTCCTAAGACTGTAAACTGAAGCCCTTTTCATATGTAATTCCTGAGACTATAAACTGAGATCCTCTTCATATGTTAAGTTATAAACCTAAGATTCTTCCATGTGTAACATCTAAAGTATAAGCCTATATAAAGACAGAACCTTCCTTTGTTAGGGGAGCTTGGCTGTTAGGCAACTATGCCACCTTGCTCCCAGCTGAATAAACTCCTTCCTTCCGTATTTGGTGTCCAAGAGATCTGTTTCCCATGGCCGCTCCTGCTACAGAAGTGGAGGTGAGGGTTGTGAGGAGGGATTTTTTTTTTTTTTTTTTTTGAGAGACAGGGTCTCACTCTGTCACCAGGCAGGAATGCAGTGGCGCAATCATAGCTCACTATAGCCTTGAACTCCTGGGCTCAAGCAATTCTTCTGCCTCAGCCTCCTGAATAGCTGGCACTAAAGGTGTGTGCCTCCATGCCCAGCTAATTTTTTAAAACATTTTTGTAGACATGTGATCTTACTAGGTTGCCCAGACTGGTCTCAAACTCCTGGCCTCAAGCAGTCTTCCTGCCTTGGTCTCCCAAAGTGTTGATATTGGAGGTGCAAGTCACCATGTCCAGACACATTTTTTGAACAACTGCCATTCTAATCATGCTCGTATGCTAGTGGGAATTATTCAGTAGAGAGAGGACTTGATGGTATGGGAAAGAACGAGATTTATTTCCGATTCTAAATGCTGGAAAAAACAAGAGGCTGAGATTCAGCTCGCTAGTGGAGGATCTGATCTTTGGTTGAAGCCAGGGAACCTCTCCCAGGGTTCAAGAAAGAAGGCCTAGAATATCGCTACAGTCTGGTCATTTCATGGTGGACAGACAAGGGATTTGACGGATCACTTCGATTTTCTCAGCTACTCACTCAACTGAAAATAGTGGAAGAGAGAGGATGGATGGTGTGGAAGGTTTGAGAAGAAAGCAGAGCATGCCTCTCTGGGAGTGGGAAACAAACATATCAGGACAATGCAGTGAGATTGTGGAGCAGGTCTGAAGGCTCAGATTTGAGATTTGTGATTGGTTTTGTGATTCATCCAGCAATATCAGCCACTCAGGTGCAGATGCAGAGCAGACAGAGAGTCAAGAATCCTTGTAAGTGGCACATTGAAATGACACACTATAGAACTATGGTGGGTGAAGAGACATGGAAGGACATAAGGGGAAGACGTAAAGAGCTGGTAGGGTCAGTGGATTGGAAGCTTGATGCTGAGAAGAACACTTAAGCAAAGGCATTATGAAAAAAGGACCAGAACCTTTATAGGAGTGGTCAGCAGGAAAGATTACTGAAAATGAGGTTTTCGTGGCCAGGCACAGTGGCTCATTCCTATAATCCCAGCACTCTGAGAGGCTAAGGCAGGTGGTTCACCTGAGGTCAGGAGTTTGAGACAAGCCTGGCCAACATGGTGAAACCTTGTCTCTACTAAAAATACAAAAATTAGCTGAGCGTGGTGGGGGGGCACCTGTAATCCTAGGTACTTGGGAGGCTGAGACAGGAGAATTGCTTGAGCCTAGGAGGCAGAGGTTGCAGTGAGCCAAGATTGCACCACTGCACTCCAGCTTGGGTGACAGAGCGAGATTCTGTTTCAAAAAAAAGGAAAAAAGAAAACAAAAATGAGGCTTTTGGAAGCTGATGACAAATTAGCTGAAGACATACTGTAGACAATCTTCTAGGTGGAAGGGAGAGGGAGTAAGGGATGCAATAAGGAATAAACCGTGGCTCATGCCAGAAAGAGTTTATAATCAATTAAGGGATAAAATATGTACAAACCAGCTTTATAACATGACAGCACACGTAGGTCCATCTATCTAACTGGGTCATGAGAGGCTTGAAGGCAGAAATTATGTTCTGGTTCATTTACGTCACACTTAGCATCTGCAGGAATTGTGTGTTCTAATTCATTTATACGGCACCTAGCATCTAACAGATGCTATGAATATGTGCTCAGTAAATATTGACTGATAGTATCGTTAGTATCTTTGAATAGTGAAGGTATGAGCATGATAAGCCAAAAATAATAATAATAACAATGATGATAGTAACTGCTTATCCTGGTTTGGGCTGCTATAACAACATATCTTAGATCAGGTCATTTATAAACTGCATAAATATATCGCTCACAGTTCTAGAGACTGGCAAGTCTAAGATCAAGGCACCAATGGGTGTCTGGTGACAGCGTGTTCCTGGTAGATAGTGCTTTCTACATGTCTTCATGAGGCAGAAGGGGCTAACAAGCTTCCTCAAGCCTCTAATTCCATTGCTGAGAACAGAGCCCTCATGACCTAATCACCTCCCAGAGACCTTACCTCTTAATCCTATTGTAGTGGAGAATAGATTTTAGCATATGAATTTTGGGGGAACATAAACATTCAGACCATAGCTGTGCTGCTTTTCTTGTGCCAGATATTGTTTTAAGTACTTTATATGTATAATGACACATTTATATATAAAGGACACAAAATCCTATGAGGTAGGTGCTATTAAACAGGAAATTAGGCAAAGAAAAGTTGAGTACGTTGGCCAAGTTTACACAGCTGGGAAGAGGCAGAACCAGGCTTTGAACCTAGTTAGAGTAACTCTAGTCTGCACTGTCCTAGCCGCCACCTCCATTTCCTATTTAGAAAGAGTAATTAATTAGCCAGACTCTACTCAGAAGTCTATGGCCCAAAGCAAACGTTCTTATTTTGTGAAACAATGGGGAGACATTGTATTAGTCTGTTCTCACTGCTGCTAATAAAGATATACCCGACACTGCGTAATTTATAAAGAAAAAGAGGTTTAATGGGCTCGCAGTTCCACATGGCTGGGGAGACCTCACAATCATGGCGGAAAGTGAAGGAGGAGCAAAGCCACATCTTATATCACAGCAGGCAAGCGTGAGTATAGAGGGGAACTGCCCTTCATAAAACCATCAGATCTCGTGAGACTTATTCACTATCAAAAGAACAGCAAGGAAAAACTCACCCCTATGATTCAATTACCTCCCACTAGGTCCCTCCCATGACAAGTGGGAATTATAGGAGCAACAGTTCAAGATGATATTTGGGTGAGGACACAGCCAAACCATATCAGACATCAAATAAAACTCACAGGGGCCTGGCACAGTGGCTCACACCTGTAATCTCAGCACTTTGGGAGGCTGAGGCAGGTGGATCACCTGAGGTCAGGAGTTGGAGACCAACCTGGCCAACATGGTGAAACCCGTCCCTACTAAAAATACAAAAATTAGCTGGGAGTGGTGGCACATGCCTGTAGTCCCAGCTACTTGGGAGACTGAGGCAGAATTGCTTGAACTCGAGAGGCAGAGGTTGCAGTGAGCCGAGATCATGCCACTGTACTCCAGCCTGGGCAACAAAGTGAGTCTCTGTCTCAAAAAACAAAAACAAAGAAAACTCACAGAGAAGATTCCTGAAGTGTTATGGTCTTTTCTGTTTATATAGTCATTTCAGGTAATCATTCATTCATAACTAAGGAGAGACCAGTGGGGCTTGAGTTCTAGACTCCGTGAACAAACTCATCACCTATCCTGGCATTATCAGTGGACAGGAAGCAGGTGCACCATAATGGGGGACATACACATTGAACCCAAACAAGTCTGTGTTGTATCTGGGTTCTGCTGCTGCTAGCTGTGTGACTCTGGACAACTTACTCGACCTTTCGATGCCTCAGTTCTCTCATTTTTAGAATGGCAATAATTATACTGTCTACGTAATAGGTTTTTCATGAGAATTAAATTTGGTAGTTCATGTAAATCACCTAGTACAGGACCTAAAACATAGTAAATGCCCTAAATGTTACTCTTCCACATCAACTCCTCAGCATTTCCTTGATTTCCTGTTCAAACTCCTTCACATGGCATGAAAAGTCCTTCCTTAACTCCTGGACTGACCCCAGCTTACCTCATCTTTCCTTCCATTTGCTCTGTAAATCTGATATGCAATCATAATTGTTTAGTTTATCATTTCTTATTTGAACTTTTTACTCTGGAAGTAACTCCCAAGATTCCTGATGTAATCAAAGTGCAATCTGATTTTATTACTCACTATCCGTTTAAGTTTTTATTCAGAAGGAGTAATTTTTTTTCTGCCTTCCAAAGGAAACTTGGACAGATATCAAGAATTCTTAATTAGTGGGCAGTCCTACTCACTTTAAGTAAAAAATCAGTCTTGCTTTGGTAATTAGAAATGTGTCTAGTCAAGATATTAATTAAATGGCTCAATCTCCATTCAAAAAGTGAGAGCTCTCTGCACCTGCAAGGGCCTGTGGTCAACTTATGCTCTCTCTCCCCACTTACATCCTCTCTAGGCGCCAGCAGCTGCATCAGACCCCACCTGGGCAGAAGCCGGCTGAGGCAGTGCAGGTTGCTGATGGCCTTCAAGTTGTTGGCATCTGGCAGGTGCCTAAATATGATTCTTTCTCTTCTGAGTGCACATCTTTTTTTTTTAATAGCAGTTTATTAAATAGAATATATGGATATACAGCAGCAAGTGACATAATTGATAAAAGAGGACCCACATATCACTGATTCTCCTATTACTACACGAAACTACTCCATGCAGTGATTTAGAAGGGACCCTAGTTTGCAGGGTGTACAGGTTGCTTCACATTATAGAATATATAACAAGCAGGAGTAGTAACTTCATAGAATCTGAACAATTGGTTCCACTGCTACTGTTAACTGGTAGAAGCTAGCTGGCTTTTTATAACTGATCAACTATTGTGAGAAGCTGTTGACTCTCCATGGGTTAAGATTTTTTTTCTTTTTTTGTGAGACTGGATCTGGCTTTGTTGTCCAGGCTGGAATGCAGTGGCGTGATCTCGGCTGACTGCAACCTCAGCACTTTGGGAGGCTGAGATGGGTGAATCACTTGGAGGTTGGGAGTTTGAGACCAGCCTGGCCAACATGGTGAAACCTCATCTTTACTAAAAATACAAAAATTAGCCGGGCATGGTTGTGTGCACCTGTAATCCCAGCTACTTGGGAGGCTGAGGCAGGAGAATCGCTGGAACCTGGGAGGTGGAGATTGTGGTGAGCCAAGATTGTGCCACTGCACTCTAGCCTGGATGAAAGAGGAGGACTCCACCTCAAAAAAAAAAAAAAAAAAGTAAATTAACATTAGTAATAACATTAAAAAAAAACCAACACCACCAGGTATGGAGGAATTAATGTAATAAGAGATAGGTAAGACCTCTGTGTGGAAACTAAAACTCTCAGCAGGATCTTGGGAAACTTAACAAGCTGATTCCAAAATTGATATGGAAATGCAAAGAGCCAAGATCCTCTTGAAAACAAAACAAAATAAAGAAAATCAAGTGGGAAGATGTGTTTACCACATATCGACTTCTTATTTAGTTATAATAATTGGAAGAGTTTGGTGTCAACACAAGATTAAACAGAAACCAGTGGGATAGAATAGAAAGTTCAGAAACACGTTTATTCAGATATGCACACTCAATTCATGACAGAGATGAAGCTGTGGAGCACAGAAAAAACAGGTTTAAAACAAGCAATACACATAAAAAATATTAAATTTAAACTAAAAACTTATCTTCCTCAAAAGACATCATTTTGAGAATAAAAAGGGAATCTATATAACAGAACATTTTGCATGACATATAATTGACTAAGGATTTGCATTCGTAATATACAAAAATTAAAAAAGAAAACAACAAGCAAAAGACAACCTAAGGAAAAATTGGGTGAAAGACTTCGAGCAATTCATCAAAAAGGAAATCTAAAAAAGCCCCCAAAATATGAAAAAGTACTCAACCGTACTGGCAATTAGGGAAATGCAAGTTAAAAACCCCACTGGAATGGTTAAAATTAAAAGGTCTGACAATACCATTTATAGGCCGGGAGATAGAGCAACAGGAAATAGACTGCTGTTAGGCAAGTAAGGTGCTGCAATCACCTTGGGAAACAGTTTGGTTACCTAAGAAAGTTGAAGATATGTAGCCCTGTGGCCCAGCAATTCAAGAGAAATATGTACACATGGTCACCAGGAAGGCAAGTGCAAAAATGTTGACAGCAGCATGATTCAGATTGGAAAAGTTTCCAAACTGAAAATTTAATGTTAATAAATTCAATGTTCATAAGTAGTAGGATGATTAAATCCTGTGCTATTCATAGATAGAATTCTATGCCACAATAAAAATGAAATAACTGTAGCCTCATAAGAACATAATTGAATCTCACAATGTTAAGCAGAAAAAGCTAGTCACAAAAGAATATCTAGGCTGGGCATGGTGGCTCCAGCCTGTAATATTAGCACTTTAGGAGGCGGAGGTGGGTGGGTCATTTGAGGCTGAGACAAGCCTGGTCAACATGGTGAAACCCTGTCTCTACTAAAAATATAAAAAACTAGCTGGGCATGGTGGTGCACACCTGTAATCCCAGCCACTCAGGAGGCTGAGGCAGGAGAATCGTGTGAACCCAGTAGGCGGAGGTTGCAGTGAGCCGAGATCATGCCACTGCACTCCAGCCCAGGTGACAGAGAGAGACTCTGTCTCAAAAAAAAAAAAAAAAAAAGGATATCTAATATTTGATTACTTGATGCAATTTATATAGCATTCAAGAACTAAACTACAGTTTTTAGGAATTCATAGTTGGGTGGTCAAAGAAAGAAAAGAAAGTGACTACATTAAAGTCAGGAAAGTGGTTACCTTTGGGGTTAGTGAGACGGCTGTGAATAAAAGGGCATGTGAGGGTCTGAAAATGGGAAAAGCTTCTATTTCTGGATAGTGGTTAAGTGGTTATATTTTATAACAGTATGTGGAGCTGTACAATTGTATTTTTATTCGCTTATCATTATTACTATTAGTTACCTCATATTTTACTCAGGGATGAGTGACAAGCAAATTATAAGGATTGAATGCCTTGGGACCCTTAACTATAAATAATAGAAAACACAACCCAAACTGGCTTAAGCCAAAAAAGGTAATCTATTGAGTAATATAATTAAAGAGTGAGAGGGTGAGCATGCTCGCTTCAGATAAGGCTTAGAGCTCATATACTGTGACTAGGTCCTGGTTTCTTTTTATGTCTCAGGTTCTCTTTCCTGTGTTGGCTAAATCTTCAATTGGTTCTTCTCTTTTGTATCCCAGATAGCTACCAGTAAATCCCTGGGATTATAGGTTTCCTTTTTTAAGTCTAGCAGGAAAGAGAAACTTTGCTCTTCCACAGTTCAATCAAAACCTCTGAGGTTTAGTCTTAGTCCTGATTGGCTTAATGTGGCTCACGGGTCCTTCCCTGGACTAAGCACTAAGGGACAAAGGATAAACGGTGGATCCCATTCCTAGTCAAGGGCCAATAGATCACATGTTTATTTAAGGTTCAGGATAGTATTAGAAAGAAGAAAAGGAGAAGAAGAATAGTGAGGAGGTAGCTAAAAAATGTCTACAACAATCAATGACCATTTTATTTAGTTGAATATCATCACACATAAACAGCAACACACAGTTTTGCACTACTTCCTATCTCAGGCTTAATCAGAACCAAAGCAAAGAAAGTAGCTAGTTAGAACAGAGGTACCAGTTGACCTGAAATCTGAAAACAACAGCAAAAACACATTTTTTTTTCCTGCGGATGTTAGTGATTCTAAACAGTCACAAGCGCTCAGATTGATTAAAAGTAAAGCTGGCTTGTCAGATTGGATCTTCTTAAGAGATACTTTGAGGTGAAATGAGAAAATCTGAGTATTGACTGGGCAGTAGAGGATTTACAGAACTATACTCCATTTTCTCAGGTGTGGTAATGGTAATTGGTAATATTTTTAGGAGCGGCAGGTTGGAGTATTTAGGGGTGAAATGTGTTGATGTCGGTAGCTCTCTAAAATAGCTTAGCAAAACACACACACACATAGATAAAGCAAACATGCAAAAATTACCAATTGTTGAATCTAGATGGTATGCATATGGGTGGTCATTAGAATATTCTTTTAATTCTATATGTTTGAAACTCTTAAAAACAAAATGTTGGGGAAATAAAAAATGTTTCCAGAAAAATCTGAAAATTCCAAACAAACAAAAAGGCTGACTTGTTTCTATGCTTTCTCCTCCTATAGTCTCAGGTATTAGTTCCATACTAGGGAGAAAGAAATAAATTTATTGTGTTAAAACACTGTAAGTTCTATTGCTATTTTCAGGTATCCACACAAAGTGTTTATTCAGCACCAGCTATGTGTATGAATTACTTAGTGTTAATATAAAGTTAAAATTTCATCTTTATCTGCCTATTAGAGAATAAAAGTTGACAACTAAATACTACAGTCAGAAGGAGGGGAACTAGGCCAGGTACGGTGACTCTTGCCTATAATCCCAGCACTTTGGGAGGCCAAGGCGGGTCTATCACTTGAGCCCAGATCAGCCTGGGCAACATGGCAAGACTTTGTCTCAACACAAAAATTAGCTGATGCAGTGGCGTGTGCCTGTAGTTCTAGTTACTCAGGAGGCTGAGGTGGGAAGACTGCTTGACCCTGTCTCAGAAAAAAAAAAAAAAAAAAAAAAAAAAAGGGAGTAGGGGGAACTATTGAGGGCTTTGTACCGGGAATATTGGCATACAACATTTCATTAATTTTTCACAGCAACGCTTTGAAGTAGATACTATCACTATCTCTATTTTACAGACAATAAATGGAGGTGTTCTTAAGTTCTGTACACTTGGCACAGGGTCCTATAGCTAACAGATAGGAGACATCTGAATCAAAGAGTAAATCTCTCCTCATATACTGCTGGTGGGAATGTAAAATGGTGCAGCTGCTTTGGAAAACCATTTGGCAGTTCCTCAAAAAGTGAAACCATAGAGTCACAATATGACCCAGCAATTCTACCAAGACGAATGAAAATGTGTCCACACAACAACTTGCACGTGAATGTTCATAGCAGCACTATTCATAAATGCCAAAAAGTAGAAATAACTCAAGTGTCCACAACTGATGAATGAATAAACAAAACATGGTATATCTATCTATACAATGGAATTTTATCTGGCAAGAAAAGAAAATTAAGTACCAATACATGCTACACATGCATGGGCCTCAAAAATATTATGTTAAGTAAAATAAGCCACACACAAAATGCTGCATATTGTATGATCCCCTTTATATGACATGTCCAGAACACACAAATCTGACAGAAAGATTACTGATTGCAAAACGATTAGCGATTGCTTAGGGCCGGGACAAGAAGGTAAGTAACTGCCAATGGATGTGGGTTTTTTTCCCCCAGCAGGAGGTTATGATGAAATGTTCTGAAATTGTGTTGATGGTTATACAACTCAGTGAATATACTAAAAACCACTTAGTTGTATGTTTTAAAATAGGTGGATTATATTATATGTCAATTAAGCTGCTTTATATATATATAAATGAGAAAAAGAGTGACTCTCCCTTTACTGCATAATGTTGCCTAACAAAACTATAGTTTTCCTTTTATTGTTGACTCTCAAAATCAAACCATGAGGGTAGCCAGGTTGAATGAACTCTGTATATTATCTAGACTCTGCTAATTAGAAAGTTGATTATTGGATTGGATATCTTTGAATATCCAGTTGTTTGAATTGGATAAAGAAAACTATAAAGTGCCCAGAAAACATTAGGAACAAAAAAGCGTGTGAATAAATGACGTGCAAATTGTCCCTCATATTCCCAGTGTTGGCTATCCAAGGTTCTTTGGATTTTGGCCCCATCATGTGAAATTTGTTATATGATTTTCTCTAGATTTAAAAGACAGAGCATAATAAACTGGCCATCAATTGTCTGCGGATTTGCAACAAAAGACTATTGCTGTGACTATTAGCAATAGTTGGAATGAGTCTTTTGGAATGGCTAGAACTGTAACATATATGCACTCGTTTAAACTTTGTGCTGACTTCCTCCTCAATGTGGGATGCATTTAGAAGGGAAGGAATAACTTTCAGAATCCTGAAAGGTCTGCCATTAGGCAGTCATAAAACATACCACTTCTTTCCTCCTACCACCCTGGACTAGTTCCTTTTTATGACCAAGCAGTAGTATTTAGACATTTCCTTACCTTTGTTCCAGGTACTTAATGACAAATTTAGCTCCTGGCTTCTCCTGATTCTGGTGGGTTTGGGTGCCTCTAGAAAATACTTCCTCTACATTTGATTGAACTCTTTTATTCGAGCTGCCCTCTCTTCACCCACCCCACCCCTACTTCTTTTTTTTCCTTTGCGTTTCTTTTTAGTTCTGTTTGATTACCTGCTTCTGGCAAGGTGGAGCTTTCCAAAACTGGATTAGCAGCACTATAATAGCAGTAACCCTTTCATTACCAGAGTAATTTTCTTTACTTGTTTTGAACTTCAGCATTTACAGGCAGCTGCTATTAAGTTAAAAGGTAAATAGACATATGATTTTTTCCTGCATTTACAAGTCCAGAATGCTTATAGTGAGGGTTACAGAGCTTTGAAGCCATTTCCCTCAACTTTAAAAAAAACAAAGGTAAGAGCTGAAGTAGGCCTCTCCTTTATTTAAAACACAAATCCAGCAACCATACTTCCTTGTAAGGATCACATTTTCAAGATTCTGCCATTTATCCAAGAAGAATAAATAAATCAAGTTAGAATTTAGTGTTACGTTCATTTTGACTTCTTTGTAATCTGTTTCTGGCCTTATGTTTTCTTGAGTCAGTCAGTAGGAAAGTTGTTAAAACAGGGAGGGGACCAAGGGATAAGGTCCTGCTATCTTGGTCTGCTTCCTATTCCAGTCATTATTCACTGGGGCCTCTGTAATTTTTTTTACTTATCAGGTCAGATAAACAGACTCAGGCTTAATGATTATGGTGAAATAGTCTGAGGCACCTGGATGAAAGGTGGTTATAGTGAGTTATGTACACAATTCTCACACATTTTAAACACTTGATTCCTACAGAGCTATCAAACTAACAAAGGCAAGTTAACTCTGAGTTTGCTTGACTGATACCTCCAGGGATTGCATTTTCTAAATACAGAGCTTGCTTTCACAATTTTAGCAAGATAAAAGTGTGTTCAGAATTGGGGGGTTGCCATTCAAAGAGCAGAGGCCAGAGACTTGAATTTTCAAGGAGGGTCCTCCACACAGATACTGAGATTACAGCACGTTAATTTCTCTTGCACATGCAGAGGTTGGGGCTTCACAATGTCAGCATGACCCAGTATAGTTGCAACATCTTACCCATCTGGCCCTTTCAACATCTAAGGCCAGGCTAGGTTCTCATAGCAACTGGCTCTCCAGGAACTAATGAAAGAGAAAGCAAGAAACAGTGGAGGGGTTTTGGTGGTGGTGGAAGACGGGTGGCGGGGGGGGAGATAGAAGTGGGGCTTGCGGAAGGTCGTGGTGAGGCAGAGTGGTAGACAAACACGGAATGAGAAGTCTTGCCAAGCCTAAAAGACTATCATTGTGTAAACACACAATATGCTTCAGGCTATGTATTGTAGAAAACAATTACTGCCCTAAAAGGTGTTGACATTTAAATTAGGGTAGGATTGTGCATCTGTGACACAGACTGGGACAGAGACAGAACAAATGGATACATTAATCTGTTTTGAACCTTAGGCCAAGCCAAGACGAACACACAAACACCATTTAATTTCATACTGCACATACTGCAGTAAAATTTTTTGGACCAAACCATGGGATCAGAATTGTTATAGATACTCAGTGAACAGTTCCAATGCATTCATTCTTCCATTCATTTACTCTATAGGTGTTTGAGTGCTTGCACTCGATGCTGGGCACCGCTGAGCCATACCAGACGCCAAGGAGTTGACAGTCTAGTCCAGTCAGTGACGGGGTTAAAAGGAATTCTCGCATCATTGCTACTGCGAATGCACCAGGACAGGATCAGCCCTTCAAATCTCCCACGTGGTCCCTGCAGGTGAGTGTGTGTGTCAGCGCGTGCGGCCCGTGGTGTCTGGAAGTGAGAGAGCACGTGTGTCAGAATGGCGCGTGTCACAGTGCGCGTACAGGTGCCCTGGTACGCGTCTCCATAGCTGCAGGAGCAGGGCTATGCCGGCTGGGCGAAGCTTATGTCTCCCGCCCACGCACCGGAGGCAGCGCGGAAAGCACTCCGCGGGCGCGATTGTGAGTGAGAGCGGGCGCGCGCGGGAGGGGCGGGGGAGGGGCGCGCCGCGCTGGCTGGGAAGCGCGCAGGCGCAGAGTGTGGAAGCCCGGCCGCGGCCGCCGCAGAGCGCCGGGGGCGGGAGGAGCGAACGCAAGAGGGTATGGCCGCCGCTGCCGCCGCCGTCGCCGGCTGCTGAGGGGCTCGGCCCGCGAGCGCCTGCTGCCGCGGACGATGGTGACCGTACGGGCCGGGCCGCTGCCGCCGCCGCTGCCTCCGCCTCCCCAGACGCAGCATCCGAGGCCCGGCGCAGAAGAGCCGCCGCTGTGAGCCGCCCTGTCCCGGCCCCGCCGTCGCCGCCCGAGGAGAACGGGAGGGCGGGCGAGAGAGCCGGGGAGTTGCGGAGCCCGCCCGCTGGCAGCGCCGTCCCCCAGGGAGGGAGGCCGCAGCCTGAGGTGACCGCGCCGCCCGCCCGGCCCCTTCCCATCCTTGCGCCCCATGGCCGCTTCCCACGGCTTCCCTCCCCTCCCCCATCGCGTCGCCGACTCCTTCCTCTTCTCCGTCTTCGCCCCTTTCCCTTTATCTCGCTTCACCTCCCTCTTCTCCCTAGCTTTGAAGGAGTCCACAACCCGTGTTCACCCGCAGCATCCCTCCCTCCCATTCTCCAGCCCCTCTCGCCGTCCTCGCCTTTCTCCGACCCTGCGCTCCCCTCCCGGGCCCCACGCAAAGCCCCCTCTCTTGGCGCTCGGGCCTCGGCCGCCGCCTCCCCAGCCTCCCATCCTTTCCTCTCTTCAGGGCCTCGAGCGGTCACTTACATTCCTAAGATGCCCTTCCTCGGGGCTTTCCCCCTTTGCCTCTCCAGCATCGCATTTCAAGGCCTTTTTCAAGACCCTTGTAGAGCGGCCCCTTTCCAGATCCCTTTCTCGTTTCCAACTTTGCCTCTTTTGCGTCTTTGTTCACTTTGCTTCCAAGCTCCCCTCCCTCTTTCCTTTCGCCTTACCCTTCTTTGATCTACGCAGCCCCAAACTCAGTCTCCCTCCCCTCTTTGAGGTGGTGTGAGGTTGTTTGGGGGTGCGGAAGGGCCTGCCAATCCATATTCGAGGGGGGACCCATTGCTCTGCATCCCGTTCGCCTGCCCCTTTTTATAGTAAGAGGGCTCGTCCCTTCCTTTTTGTCCCCATGGTTTCCTCTCTTGCTTGCCATTCCTTACGTCCTCTCCCTCTAGTTATGTTTTCCCCACCCAAGGACCCCCAGACCCGTGCACCCCCCTTCTGGAATGAATTCCCTTTCTCTTCGGGGATGCTGAACTTCGCCCGCGTTTTTCTTCGCGAGCCTTTTGGTACGTGGCGTGGCGCGGCGCGGCGCGACAGAGCCAGCACCCTTGGTGAGATAGGAGGGGAGCTTCCGAGCCTCTTTCCTGGCAGAGTTTTTGCTGAACGTAATCTCTTAGCCCCGCGGCGGCGGCCGGGTTGCTGCTGCTACTGCTGCTGCGCTGCTTGCTTGCCGCGAGCTGGGTTGAGGTTACTATAGTTCAAACGCCTCTGAGATCAGCCGGCGTGGTGGGAGGAGGTGCAGGGAGAGAGGAAGGGGGCCTGTGCAGTGAGCAGGCGTCAAAGAGTAATGGATGGCTTTGCATCGCAGTCTGCAGTAAACAGGAAACTAGTCTGAAAGGGAAGGAGAGGACTGTGTGTCTTTTTATTTTTTAAAATACGGAGTGTGCAGTTTTACTGAATCTTGATTCATGCCCAAAAGGATGAGCTGTTGGTGCTGCAGTCGTGACCCAGGCTGAGCGCCCGATGGCAGAAGTAGCAGTTTTATTTCCTCTCTCTGCTCCTTAAGTTGAAAGATGGCCTTTGTATTCAGAGTGGACTCCCTGTCTTTGCGGTTTTGGAGATGATGAGAAACCACAGAATTGCTAGTAGTTTATGTGGAGATCAGGTACATACAAAGTTAGCTAGCAACGAGTGGGAGTGGGGAGGACCAGCTATATTTAAAACATGTGCCACTGCTTATGTAAGACGTGCGTTCTCTTTCCTGGTATCTCAGTTCTGGGCTTTTACTTAGGATTTTAGGCTCTAGTTTTGTGCTCTTAACATTTTCAAGACTTACCATCCTAACAGATGGACAGCCCGAAAATTTGCTTTTCTTAAAATCAGCTTCACTTGATGGTAGAATTTTTTTTTTTTAACTGGTTGGGAGAAAGAAAGATTAATGGTGAATCATGATTTTTGTTTTTCTTTTTTAGATGGAAGGTACAGAAGTAGTGTACTGAATAATTTTAAATTGGGTCACTTGTCATTCTTGTTTTTTCTTTGTCTTTTAAAAAAAGTTTAGGAGATATGAGTACTTTTTTTTGGTAAAATCACATTTTTCATTTCTCTTATTTTACATAAGTTTTCAGCAGAGATTAGCTGTGACTTTAAAAAACCTGCATTTTTCTTATTCAGGACGATTTGTTTGGTTTCTTCATATTCAAAACTAAAATGCCGTATTTTCAGGCAAGTGTAGAATGAAGCCCCCTGTGTTTTCTAACCTACAAATCTGAATGGTAAACTGTACAACATTATACTTCTACAAGACATTACTGTTTTCTTAAGTACCGATTGCTGCTTCCAAGCCTGAGAAAGTCATTTAATGAAATCGTTGTCGTCTCCTTTTTGGTTATCATTTGTTGAACCTCTCGTGTGGGTTTTGGAAAGAAATGTCTTTTTTTTTTTTTTTTTTTTTTGGTTTGTTTTTAGCTGTTTTACTGTATAAAACATCTTTAAGTTTGAGTCACATTTAGTTTATGTTACCTGCAGAGATACCATGTTGGAGTATTACTTTACCAGTTCCTTTGAGAGTTCAAGGAGGAAGTTTTAAGATCTTGCATCAAAGGTAAAACAGTATAGGAACTTTATATATTTGGTTTTGGGTGTGTTAAACCGTTCAATTTTCTCTTTCAGCTCTCCTGCTTATTTTCTAGGATTATTTGGTATTATTTTGTTCTTAAGAAAATTTTGAGCTCTCCTCTTCTTTAGAGTATGCTCATTAGCCCTGTCTGACAATAAATCTGGAGCAAGATAAATGAGGTAACATTATAAAGGTATTCTCTAGCTCAGGATAGAAGGCTCCATTTTACTTTGTTTTGTATAATAGAGTGATTTGGCAGGTATGAGTAATTGCAAGTACCTGCAAAGAAGATGAATATTTTAAAGTTTTGTTTTGATATTGGTTTAGTGTGTGGTGCTAAAGTATAGTGTACAGTACCTGTTTGTGATGGTAACTATCATGTGGACTTTTACTTTAGAAAGGTTCAAAGGTGCCCTCACACATGACCAGCTTGCCACTGACTTGCTAAAATATCACTCATATATAAGAAAAAAAAAGTTTAGTAAGCAGCAGATTCATTATTAAATGGGCATACTTAATTCTATCCGAAGTCCTTCTTAAAAACATTTCAGTCTTGCGTTGGCTATGTAGTAGAGTTGGGGATCTTTCTTGGATATTGTTCAGTATTGACAGCTTTCGGGACCCAGTATTTTTTTTTTTTTTTTTTTGTAGAAATAGAAATATGTCCTATTTTCTGTTTCTTATTATATTTGTTAGGCAGGAGTGGTGGGTGGAAATTGAGGGAACATATACCATTCTGCTAAGGGACTTTTTAATAGAGATGATCCTCTGTACGGATTAGGAAGGTCTTTTTCCTTAGCAAATCTTGATTTCTAAAGCAGGATTAGTTACTTGTTTAGCTCAAATTTTCTTCTTTACCCATGTAGGAGCCACAGTAAATAGTGAACATGGGTACATTTTAAAATAGCAAAACATTGAAACAGGAGGAAGTTTCCAAATCAAATGAAATAAATATGGGCTATAAGTATTAACTCAGTAATAGCTCCTCCCCGTCTTGTTACTTATAAAAACAGAGGAAGTGATTTATATTGGATTCCAGAATATGGAAAAAGTTACTTTTCCTTTATAGTATAAAGACTGTCAGTAATACTGTCATCTCAGTACATGGTGATTTTCACAGTGGCTGGTGGTTTGAAAGAAAATCTATTCATATTACTTTGAAGTAAGTTCCTAAGAGGGTATTGAATTAATCAGTTTGCTCACCAAAGTAAGTATTTCCTGTGTAATTCCCAAAGCTATCTAGATGGCTTATGCACATAAAAAACGCATTAAACTTTTTACCAACAATTTCTGTGAATATTTTTTTCCTGGGATTGAAAAAGTAATAATATCATGCGCTTTGAGAAATTCAGTTTAGATTCCTCAGTGGTGTGGTTTGCAATAAATGTTAAAGGTTAGAGATTTTACTTGTCAGTGCATTTTTTCCCCCTTAGGACATGATATTTAGTTTTGATTTTTACAATATTATTTTTTCTTCTGTAGGAAAATTATCAAAATGATCTTGTTCATGTGAAATAATCAGAATTGCAATACTTATCTATAAAAATGTTAAGTCTATATTATTGGTAGGCTATATATATATAAAAAACATTTGGGTTATGGGAATGGTTGATACATGATAATTGAAAAGCTTTTAACAACGGTTTGCCAAGTTGAGTTGCCTTTAGCTTTTAACTATCTGAACTAGGAAGCTATGAAAATTGGAGGGTAAGATGGAAATACTGACAAATATTTAACCATAGCATAGCAATCTGTCACTATAATTTTCTGCAGAAATAAATGTTTTCGTTTGTCCTGTAATGTCTGAAATTACTGCCAAAGCTGGAAATGTGTTTAGCTTTCTCAGCAAAATTCTTAAAAGGATATTGTCAGAGCCAACAATCCAGAATTATCTTTACTCTTTAAATTGTTCTTTATCCACTTTTGTTTGCCCTATTTTTTTTTTTTTTTTGAGACCGAATCTTGCCCTGTTGCCCAGGCTGGAGTGCAGTGGCGCGATCTTGGCTTACCGCCACCTCTGCCTACGGGTTCAAGCAATTCTTCTGCCTCAGCCTCCCTAATAGCTGGGACTACAGGTGCATGCCACCACACTCAGCTAATTTTTGTACTTTTAGTACACGAGGTTTCACTATATTGGCCAGGCTGGTCTTGAACTCCTGACCTTATGATCCATCTGCCTTGGCCTCTAAAGTGCTGGGATTACAGGTGTGAGTCACCGTGTCTGGCCTTGTTTGCCTTATTTTATAATTTTTTTGGATTAATTTGAAGCCTTATCATAAAGCAGCATGGCATTGAATTGTTTATTTATTTATTTATTTATTTAAGATGGAGTCTTGCTCTGTTGCCAGGCTGCAGTGCAGTGGCGTGATCTCGGGTGACTGCAACCTCTGCCTCCTGGGTTCAAGCAATTCTCCTGCCTCAGCCTCCTGAGTAGCTGGGACTACAAGCCCGCGTCACCACACCAAGCTAATTTTTGTATTTTTAGTGGAGACAGGGTTTCACCCTGTTGGCCAGGCTGGTCTCGAACTCCTGACCTCAAGTTCCACCCACTTCTGCCTCCCAAAGTGTTGGGATTGCCGGCGTTAGCCACCACGCCTAGCCTGAATTGTTCCTTTAAATAGTAAATGGTCCTGATAACTAACTGCCTTTTGTTTCTTCCTTCCCTATCCCCACCCCCCACTACTTATCAAGGTCTATGCAGAGACGGGCTGCAGACTCAATGCCTGGCTTCTTCCATGTGCCTGCTTAACTGTGTATCAAGGGAAGAATTTGATGAGCATTTGATGAACACTTTGAAGGCAGATTATGGGAATTTTAGGCCATGTTTAATTTTAAAGATTCAAGAAAATGAGATTGTAAATAATAATGTTTTCCTCTACCTGTATCTAATGAATTCTCTAGATTGTAAATTTAGTACTTCAGTTTTGATTAAGTGAATAAAGAAAAGGATAGAGTACAAGATGCTGCAAACTAAGTGTGAATTATCAAGTTTCTATTGAATTGCTTAGGCTTTTTCAAGTGTAAATATTCAAAATTTGCCCACTTACGAGCTACTTAAATGTCAATTTTATAGGAGTCAGTGAATTTTTCAAGTGAATTGTATGCAAGTTACAGTAGTCTTATAGAGTGTTTTGTTGCTAAGTTCCTAGATTTGGAGTTAGTGGCCTTTTAAAAAATTAGTTTTGAGGCCTGAACATTTAATCAGAATTATAAGATTGGGCAGACCTGAATGGGCCAGTGTGAAACCACTATACAGAGATTATTTCATGAATATAATCTAAAAATAGTAGATGTGGCTGAGAAATAGTATTACACATTTTCACATAGTTTTGTACAGTATGTGACAACCCATTAGATTCATAAAAGGATATCTAAAAGCTATTTGTATTGACTTTTTATTTTTATATATTGTTTGTTCTAAATTTTAGGTCTTCTCCAAGAAAAAAACAAAACAAAACATGGCTGCAAAGGAGAAACTGGAGGCAGTGTTAAATGTGGCCCTGAGGGTGCCAAGCATCATGCTGTTGGATGTCCTGTACAGATGGGATGTCAGCTCCTTTTTCCAGCAGATCCAAAGAAGTAGTCTCAGTAATAACCCTCTTTTCCAGTATAAGTATTTGGCTCTTAATATGCATTATGTAGGTGAGTGTTTATATCATATTTTCTAATCTTATAGTGAGCATTCTGATTTATGTCTTTGTATATTTTTGAATTTGGGTAAAATAAAGTTCATTTTCATTAAGATGATAGTGATATAATTATTGATGACTGTTTATGAATCTTGATGATAGTTTTGTCTTACCATTGCATATGAAATATTAAGGCAAGAATAAAGTGGAGAGTATATTGGATTTATTTTACTGGATAAAACTGGAAGGCAGAAGAAAACATTTTAGATTTTAGTATGATGAAATATAAACAATGATAAATACTTTTAGAGACATTTGGTCCCTTCTAATTTGTCCTTGTTTTGGGACTTGGTAGTAATTCAGAAAGTAAGCTTTTTTAAAATGCAATGTTCTTTATTGTTCCCTGAGACAAACTAAAACATTAACATCAGCTGAAGATAAAGTGTTCAGCTAAATGAAATGTGGGAAATGATACTATAATTTGTTCCATAAAAAAAAAATCCTCCTGGAACTATAATCTTTTTTTTTTTTGCTTGAATCCCCTTTCAAGAAAAATGTAAGTATTATTGATATGCTATGTGGTTAGTGGTAAAAATAATGATGAAAGATTAAAGAGGGCCAGGCACGGTGGCTCACACCTGTAATCCCAGCACTTTGGGAGGCCGAGGCAGGTGGATCACGAGGTCAAGAGATCGAGACCATCCTGGTCAACATGGTGAAACCCCGTCTCTACTAAAAATACAAAAAATTAGCTGGGCATGGTGGCACGTGCCTGTAATCCCAGCTACTCAGGAGGCTGAGGCAGGAGAATTGCCTGAACCCAGGAGGCGGAGGTTGCGGTGAGCCGAGATCACGCCATTGCACTCCAGCCTGGGTAACAAGAGCGAAACTCCGTCTCAAAAAAAAAAAGATTAAAGAAATTAAAGTCAAGAAATACAAGCATGAAACATAACATTTATCTAGAATAAAAGTCATAGTCCTTACTTTTTAGGTTAAGTTTTGGTTTATTTGTAATGTATATAGCAATATATTTTATTAATGTTGTGATTGCAGAGTTCCAGACATGGTTTGAATGGTACTATATTGGTTTTGCTAATATTATTATAATTGCCTATCACAAAGTATATCTTTTATAAAGTCATGAAGAGTTGTCCTGTCTCTCTGAGATTTATTTTTATCTATAAAAGGACTTCCTGGGTTCTAAAACTTAGCCCTGAGAACTCCTTACATCCCTAAGAGAGTACCAGGTAAGCCGTTGTGGAAAGAAGTATGATGTAGTAGAAGACAGCACTCTAGAAACAAAACATTTTGGTTCAATAAACTCATCTTTGTGGTTGGCATTACCTTGGGAAAGTCTCTGAAATGAGAAGTTTCCTCTATATTGCAAAACACTATAATTCTCAGCCTTTTATTAAAGGCTTTGTACGTTAGCCAGTTTATGGAAAGTAATTCCAGTCAGTTGTAGAACATTTGGGTACTTGGCTTAGATTTTTAGCTTAATCAGCAAAGTCATACATAACTGTGGTTTTAAAAATGTGCTTATATATTATTTCTGAATAGGTTGAAATATTTATTATAAAAACAGCTGCCTGATAACCGGAAATATTAATTTTAGAAACTGAATGTGTTCTAGTACAATTGAAGTTCATATTCTGGCTTATAATTTTGGAAACTCAATTCAGCCCTCTTAAATACACTGACTCCATGCCAAAGTAGAGTAAGCTCAGTGGTTACATGCATAGATATTTTCAGCTTGAACAATTTTTTGGTTGGAGTTACCTTTGTCAAAGTATTACCTAGTGTTTATGTAATGCTCTTGTTTACAGAATTTCACCCTCAAATTTAAATCAAATTTCACCTTAATAAAATAGATAATATATTTATGTTCAGAAATCAAAAAACATAAAAAGTATTTAAAGAAAAGTATCTCCCTCCCATCTCTGTTGTTCATTCACTAAGTTCTTACTCTAAACACCAAGCAGCATTTATTTCCTTCTGTATGATTCTTGAGATATTTTTATGTATACATAAGTAAATATAAAATATATATATATATTTCCACCTTTTTATACAGATGTTACCATGGTATACGTAGCTCTGAACCATGTTTTTTGTTTGTTTGTTGATGTATTATGGAACCATAACTACTATATTTAGATATTTATAAATAGAGTCTTGTACTCTTTTTTTATGATGACAATCTGCCAAATCTTCAGACTCTGAATAAATGTTGAGGGCTCATTTCTTCTCTTCCCAATTGCATTTTACATTGACATAGTATCCTCATATGGATCTACCATAATTTATGGAACTAATTACTCCATTGGTGGACCTTTTAGATAGCCTGCCTTCTGCTATTTTGTACAGTGTTGTGCTAAATAACTTTGTATAGCTATAATCTCAACAAGTACAAATATAACCTTGGACTAAGTTACAAGAAGTGAAGTTCTTGGCTTAGAGAGTATAGTTATTCCTTGGTATATGCTGGATATTGATTCCAAGATGCCCGTGCATACCAAAATCTGCACATATTCAGGTCTCTCAATTGACCCTGTAGAACTGTGTATGCAGAAGTTTGGCCCTCTGTATATGTGGGTTTTGCATGTTGCAAATACTGTATTTTCCATAAGAGTTTGGTTGAAAAAAATCCACATGTAAGTGGACTCTCACAGTTTAAACCTATGTTGTTCTAGGGTTAACTTATGTATATTTGAAGTGTTGACATATAGTACTTTCCATAGGGTTTTACTATTTTGTAACTTCAAAAGCAGTGGTTAAGAGTTCCTACAATCCTATATTATCAAAACAGCCTGTTAGCACACATATTTTGGCTACTCCAATAGGTGGAAAAATTGATTTTTTGAACTCAAGTTAGTTTTAGTTTGCATTTCTATTATGAATGAACTTACACATATTTAAGAAAAATCTGTATTTTCTTTTTTGAGAGTGTTGGTTTATATCCCCTGCCCACCTTTCTGTGAAATTCTTTTTTTACCAATTTGTGGGAATTTGGTATATATTACAGAAATTAATCCTATGTGATAAGTTGAAGATCATTTTTCCAGTTTCAACTCAGTGATTTTGCTTATGATTTTTTGACATTTAGAAGGTTTTTTTGTGATTGAATTTACCATTTTTTCCTTAAGCTTTAGTATTTTGAGTCAATTAGAAAAGCCTTCTTTGGCTGGGTGCAGTGGCTCACGCTTGTAATCCCAGCACTTTGGGAGGCCAAGGCGGATGGATCACCTGGGATCAGGCATTCGAGACCAGCCTGGCCAACATGGTGAAACTCTGTCTCTACTATCACTCCAGCTTGGGTGATAGAGCAAGAAAAAAAGCCTTCCTGATTTTTGAGTTTATAAAGAATTCTGTTGTGTTTTATCTTACTATTTTTGTGTTCTTATTTTTATATTTAAATCTTTGCTTCATTTATCTGTATGAATAGTGTGTTATAGTTATAATTTTATTTTTTATTTGTTTAGTCCATTTTTTTCCTGACTATTATATACTGAATTCTCACGCATATTTTGTTTTATTTTTGGACTTCTCTTCCTTTAATCTGTCTGCCTGTTGTGAACTATTAACACACTGTCTTATTTGTTGAGGGTTTTGATTATATTTTACTGTCCGATAGGGTTAGTAGTCTCTTCCGTTTTATTTATTTCCTCCTCACACCTTTTTTTTTTATGGTTAGTTTTCTGTGTGAATTTAAGAATTGTCTGGTCTATTGTCTAGATCTCATTTCAAAAACAAAGCAACCCATTTGATTTTTTTATTGAGATTGCATTATTAATTTTTAGGGTGGATGGGAAGCATGGGCTCTTGCTGTGTTGCCCAGGCTGTCCTGGAACTCCTGGGCTCGTGATCCTCCTGCAGCAGCTTCTTGAGTCTCTGTGACTACAAGTGTGCCGCATTGTCTCACTGCATTATTATTCAGTTTTTAAGTTAGGATGAAGAGATAGCTTACAGATTCTAAGTCTTTTTCTATGCAAGAACAGAGAAAGTCTTTCTATGTTTAAGATTTCGAGTACTTCTGGAATGTTTTAAAGATTTTTCATGTATGTCTTAGACATTTATTGTTAAGTCTCTAGGTATTATATCTTTTTTATTGCTACCGTAAGTGGGAGTTTTTCCCCCTTTATATCTTGTAATTGTTTGTAATTAAGGAGATTAAAAATTAAGGTAGGGAGCAATAAAGTTTGTATTTGTGGAATGTAATTGTATCTTCAAACTTAGAAGCTTTCCAGGGTGGGTTTTGCTGAAAGAGAAGTGACTGTCCACTGTTTTTTGGAGTGTAGGATATGAAAAGAGGAATAGAAGTAATATTGGTAAGGTAGAGTAGGGCTTTTGTGAAGAGTCCTGAATACATACCATAGATAGTGTGCTTAATTCTATAGGTCATGGTGTGTCAGTGAGAATTCTAGAGCAGGGGAGCTGCATTTTAAGATTCATTAGGCAGTGTTTTACGGATGATGGATTGGGGAGAGGAGAAACTGTAGGTAAGAAGGCCAGTTAGGATTTTAGGCATGAGGTAATGAGAGCCAGAACTGGCAAGGTAGAAACTAGAAAGGAAAAAATGGATATGAAAATCTTATTGAAACTACCATCACTAAAATCATTAGTGACTTAAAATGTAAAATTCAAGCCTCACTTATGTTCTCATTCTACAGACTTTTCTATGTTTATTGAGCTGATTACCACTTCCTCTTTCTTGAAAATTTTTTTTGCCCCAATTCTTCTCCTAGCTCTCTGACTGTTGCTTCTGATTCTTTTGTTTTCTTTAGACTTCTTAAGTGTTGATATTGCCCACAATTTGTGTTTAATTTTAATCTTTTGTTGTTTGAGTGGCCTCACATAGTTTTGACTGCAAATCTCTGTCTCCACTTTATACTGCTGTTTGACCACTGTTGTCTGGAGTTGATGTTCTTTCTCTGTGATTCCATGGAACCAGTTCACATCTCTACCATAGCAATTATGATGCTGCATTCTAAGGGTCCATATGCTTATCTATTTTCCCAACTGTTAATTGTTTGTGAGCTCCTTTAAGGTAAGAAGGGGGTTGTTATCTCAGTATTCCCAGCACTTCGCTGGTGCCTGATAATGAATGAATTTTATATGTATGTATGTACGTGACAGAGTCTCATTCTTGCCAGTTGGAGTGCAGTAGTGTGATTATGGCTCACTGCAGTCTCAGACTCCTGGGCTCAAGTAACCCTTAGCCACTGGAGTAGCTGGGACTAAAGACATATATCAAGGTCTCATTTTGTTACCCAGACTGGTCTCAAACTCCTGGCCTAAAGTGATCCTCCTGCCCCAGCCTCCCAAATTGCTAGGATTGTGGATATTAGCCACTGTGCCCAGCCCTGAATGAATGGATTTTGAATTACTTATTAGACATTTTCACCTAAATAACCTATAGACATTTCAACTTGTCAGTCACCAAACTCATCACCTTTATCTCACCTCAGAACTCCTCCTCCTCCATGTTTACTGTCTTAATAGCAAAGCTGTCTTCTTGATTACCCAAGCTAGAAACATCGGATCTTCACTTCCTTGTTCTCACCTGTAGGTAACCACTAAGACCTATTTAAATATATCTCATAACTGACTGGCAGCTCCATACCCAAAAACAGTTATAAGCCAGGCTCTCATTTTCTCTCCAGTCCTGCTGTTGTGCTGAACCCCTGGGCTCCACTGGGAGATGACACCAGGTTAAAGAGGCTGAAGAAGACACCCAGAGCCAGCAAACCAGACATGGTTTGTTGTTGTTGTTGTTTGCAGGCTTACATACAGGGAAGAGAATCCAGTGGCAGTGGGCTGGACAGAACTGCAACTTCTTGCAAAAGCATGCAGTGTATATAGCATTTTTACTTAGCACCTTTTCCCTAACAGCCTCCACATGACAACCTTCATTCATCCTAAAACTCAGAGCCTAATCCCCTGTGTGGCCAGTGTTCCACAGGATGCACCAGGGGCTCAGATGTTCCTCACAGACAAGGAAAGAATCTCTGGATTGGCCACTCCTGGATTCCCTAGCTTGGACCACACTTTTAGGTACATTTGCCATACAGAGTCAGTCTCAGTGTATGCTTAAATTATTGCTGTCAGGTGTGTTTACCCTATAACTACTATAATGTTTAAATAGTAGAAATTATTAGATTCATCAGTGTTGTTTTAAGCAGGTCATCATTTTTATTTATTTATTTTTTTTCTTTCTGTTCTCACAGTCTGTTCTCATAGGTCATCATTTCTATTTTATTTTTACTTATGTATTTATTTATTTAGAGACAGAGTCTCAATGTCACCCAGATTGGAATGCAGTGGTGCGATCTTTGCTCACTGCAGCTTTGACCTTCTGGTCTCATGTGATCCTCCCACCTCAGCCTCCTGAGTAGGTGGGACCACAGGTATGTGCCACCACACCTGACTAATTTTTTGGATTTTTTGTAGAGACAGGAGTTTGCCATGTTACTCAGGCTGGTCTCAAATTCCTAAGCTCAAGTGATACTCCTGCTTTGGCGTCCCAAAGTGCTGGGATTGTAGATGGGAGCCAGTACATCCAGCCCTTATTTTTTATAGAGACAGGGTCATGCTCTATCACCCAGACTGGAGTGTAGTGGTGTGATCATACTTCATTGTAACCTTGAATTCCTGGGCTCAAGTGATCCTTCCACCTCAGCATCCTGAGTAGCTGGGATTATAGGTGTGCACCACTACACCTGGCCTAGGTCATCGTTTTTAAATGCTGCTGGTCTTGCTTTTTAGTTATAAATTACTGTTAATAATTTAAAAACTAACGACTTTGTCATTATAAACTTAGTTTGTTATGGATTGTTTGGTTAATGCCGTAGAGTGAGTTGTGATGCATATTTGTATCAGTAGTATTTTTGGCTTGCATTTTTCAAATTATTAGATTATATATACATTGTAGTTCAGATGATTCATTCATACTGCTCTTATAGTTAGTATTCATAATCTCTCAAACTTTTCTTATACAAATATTTTGTTATCACAGAGTTATTTTTCCACTGGAATATGAAAATGGGGTATAGATGAGCCATGGTTCTTCTGTGGTTTTGGTTTTTGTTCTCTTACCTAAATGGGTATCTGAAGAATTTGAGAACCATTCGCCAAATGCGAATGATTATTGTATCTAGACTTTATATTGAGGCTTTAGCTGCTAGTTCTTTCAGCATTGTCTCCCAATAATCTTTCTGTTAACACCAAATTCTAGTCTAACCTACAGAATTTTCTGTCCCCTGGAAATACCCTTTTATGCTTTTATGGTTTTCATGCTTGTGGTTCCCTTTTCCTAGAATGTTTCCCTTTCTTCTTAGTCCGGTAAAGAACCATTTACTGTTTGAGATCCAAGTTAAGCTTAATCACTTAACCATAGCCCTTCTAATGTTCATTTATTATAGCAACACCAATCTCATAATTACTTTTATCCATCCTTAACTTTTCACTAGACTATTATTCACATTAATTTTGGATTGTCCATGTCTAGGAATGCAAGTGGGTCATACTTTACACATAATAATGTTGATTGGATGACTGCATAATTGAAGGAATGGATGAAATGACTATGTTTGACCTAGAAGATTTGGCAGCTGATTTTATACGAGATATGTAGGAGAAAGAAAAGACAAGACCGTTCTGGGAAGGAAAATGACAGTTTCATTAAAAGAGTTTAAGGAGAAGTTTCATGTAATAGACATTAGAAAATCCTTCAGCTACAATCAGTGGAAATGCTTAGTAACTATAATATGTATCTTTTAAAATACCCCTAAAGTCATTTGAGGTAGGGATTAACAAAATTGGAGAAATTATTTTAAGAAATAAAGAGCAAATAAAAATACTTAACTCTGACTTCTGAAGGATGGTCCTTGTAGTTAGGGTGTGTAGGAAATCCTCAGTTCTATCTCTTTAGTCCCAAGCAGGCTTATGTTTCCTTAGCTTTTAGCATGATTGATTCAGCATGGGAGAGGCATTAGGGGATAAGTAGGAGTACCTGTGCCTTAATAAAGATTCGTAAATTAAGTGGAAGATGGTTATAGAAGGGTAGGCTGGGTCCAGATTGTGTAAGACCTAGAATGTCAGGCTCAGAATGTCAGATTCTTAACTTTTAGAGCAGGAAAATTGTCAAGTAAAAGTGATGGTGTTAGGAATATTACCCTGGTAATGAAGTATATCAGGGGTGTCCTATCTTTTGGCTTCCCTGGGCCACATTAGAAAAATAATTGTCTTGGGCCACCCATAAAATATACTAACACTAATGATAGCTTATGAGTTTTAAACAAATTGCAAAAAAGAAATCTCAAAATGTTTTAAGAAAGTTTATGAATTTGTGTTGGACTACATTCAAAGCCGTCCTGGGCCACATGCGGCCCGTGGGCCACGGTTGGACAAGCTTGAAGTATAGGGTATACGTTGAATAGAAAGAGACTAAAGGAAGGATGGTAGTATATTGTGCATTGCAGAGTAGATTAGTATGGGACATAGAGATTGCAATGGAGGGGTAACGTATGAGGAATTTGTCAAGGAAGGCTCAGCAGGACTTGATGAGATGATAAGAGAGAAAAGATGACTCAGGTTTTGAGTCACTTTGAGTTACTTTGTTGAGGGAGAAGGTGGGGAACACAGTTTGTACTTGTTGAATATGAGGGGAGCACAGTTTGTACTTGTTGAATATGAGAACATTTAAGTGGAATATATCTCAGGTGTCATGAGATGGGATGTCTACTTAGACTAAGAAATGAGAACATGTTTTTGCGTGTATTGTAAGTTCTCAGTAACTTTATTGATAACATTTCTGGAAGAGATGCTGATATTTGAAGTTACAAAACACGTTGTTTGCACTAGGTACTGTATATATAGAGAAAAACAGTCGTTTAGGAACCAGATTTTCAAAGTTTATTGGAAAGGGTGAAAAGAAATTAAGGGGAGGAGTTAGAGGGTAAGAGGAAATCCACGTCACAGAGCCAAAGAGTAACAGCATTTTGATGGTAGTTGCCTGGATTTTCGGTATCAACAATAAGCAGAATGTCTTAGATGCGACAGGTAGGCAATTGTTGACTTCCAACTTTCTTTAGAGCAAAAGAGTTAAGGGGATTTGTAAAGCGATTGTAGTTGGTAAAGGGAGAAATAGATGCTTAGAAAACAGAGGCATTGGGTATAGATCTTTTGAAACATTTGACAGTGAAATGAGAAAAATAGTTAATAGGAAAAAGAAATCACTATGAAAACAAGTTTATTTTCAAGATGGATAAAAGTCCTGCACATTCTTTGAAACAAAGGTAAGGCGTGATGTCAGGGGGAAGGACTGAAGGTATAGGAGATAGAGGACCTTCAGGGGTTGGAGAAATAAGGTCTTGAATCACATGGAAGGGGCAGCCTTAGAGGGAGACATTAAGGTACTCAGTTCTTCCTCTGGGACTAGAAAGAAAGAGAATTGGCATAAAACAAGTAAGTTGACATCAAGGAAAGGTAGATGATGAAAGGAGTTGTGTTGTACATTTGTGTGATATATTTGATTATTAGGTAGAGAAATCTAAAAAAGAAGTGAAAAATGCAATACATTTTTAACAACAAAAAACCCATAGTGGTGTCAGTATGCTAAACTTACTTTGGTAAGTATAATCAGAAATCTCATAAAATCCTGAAACCTATTTGGAAAGTTATTTCAAGCTCTTTCTTTTATTATAATTAATTGGGAAACTAAATTAATATTGTATGTTATTTATCTCTCTTTTAATTTCTGCTACAGGTTATATCTTAAGTGTGGTGCTGCTAACATTGCCCAGGCAGCATCTGGTTCAGCTTTATCTATATTTTTTGACTGCTCTGCTCCTCTATGCAGGACATCAGATTTCCAGGTAAGAATATAACCCCATTTTTGAAATGTATGACTGAATTTAAAGTTTTCTTTTGCCAGTAAAATACTTTTCATGAACACTATTAAGTAAAGCTAAAGCTTTGATAGGTCCAAAACTGGTTTGATACTCATTTTCTAAATCTTACACAAGATTAATAGCTGGTTTGTGCTCACATTTTATTTCTATTTTTAAAACACAAGCTTAACATGAAATAAGCCTTAAGGTTATGTTTATAAAGATATCCTTGAACTTTCCTGTATTGCCTGATAAAAGAATTTCTAAAGGCAGGCTGGGACAGTTTAACAATTACAGACTTCATTAGTTTAGGAAGTCAGTTTATGATGTATAAGAATCAGCATAAGATGCAGCCAGGTGGAGTGAATGATTGATCTACATTATCTGGTGAGGTAGGTTGTGTAGCTCAGAACTTCTGTCTCTTTAGCCATGTTGTTGTGTACCTAAGTTTGCTAGACCTAAATTTTAACACTTGGGGCTGCCAGTGAATATGAGCTTCCTATTTTAGAACAGAATGTTAAAATATAGGTGGACCAAAAGTGACACTCTGAAGTAATGGGTTGGAATACATTTTGGAGGTATAATTTCTTTTGAAACTTGAGTTTTATGATTTTTGATAGAAAGATATTTACCACAATAAAATATATTTCCAATTCTAAGAGGAGTGGCAGTTACCTTGCATATAGTACAAGCCATAATAAGAGTCTGAAACAGATTTTGGTGTAGTTGAAATTTAATCTTAGAAACAGCATTTTTGGGGCCGGGTGCGGTGGCTCACGCCTGTAATCCCAGCACTCTGAGAGGCCGAGGCGGGTGGATCACTAGGTCAAGAGATCGAGACCATCCTGGTCAACATGGTGAAACCCCGTTTCTACTAAAAATACAAAAAATTAGCTGGGCACGGTGGCGCGTGCCTGTAATCCCAGCTACTCTCAAGAGGCTGAGGCAGGAGAATTGCCTGAACCCAGGAGGCAGAGGTTGCGGTGAGCCGAGATCACGCCATTGCACTCCAGCCTGGGTAACAAGAGCAAAACTCCGTCTCAAAAAAAAAAAAAAAAAGAAACAGCATTTTTACATATTAGGAATTTCATTGTTGAGTTTTTTAAAACATTAACTTTTCTGATTATAAAATTATGGTGCTCACTATAAACAATTTTTGGAAAATACAGAAAATTTAAAGGCAGTTAATAATCACCTGAAATTATACCGTCCAGAGATGGATGTATAATATTCTGGTACTTTCAGTTTGTAAAATACTGTTCAGTTCTCACCACTTCTGTGAATATGAAAGGAAAAGAATAACTAAAATAGTCACTGGGTTTTTCGCCCCTCTTGTTGAAACAGTACCTCCAATTCTCTTTAATGTTTTTCTAATTACTTCTCAAAGTCCCAAGGTGTTTCCCAGCTCTTCTTGCGTGTTCCTCCTTTATTCCTTCCTGGCTGATTTTCTCTGCTCCAAATGGTGCCTGGAGGATGGTGTCTTACTCTTTAACTTCTGCCACCTTTAACTTTCTGCTTCAGCCTCCCAAAGTGCTGGGATTACAGGCTTGAGCATAGATCTTGTACATTTCCTTATGGCCCCAGTTTGAGTCAAAGGAGAGGAGGCTATGATTACAGGACTAGGGAAGTAGATTTTCCAGAGATTTTTTTGGTTTATTAGTGCCTTGGGGTGATTGTCAGCCTTCCACAAATGAAAAAACGTTTAAGAAGGAAAGTATTTTATTCAGTTACAAGCAGATTGGCAGGAATTCTTGCTTCTGAAGATCTTAATACATTCCACCATTTAAATCTTTAAAAATGAAAAATTGTAATGCTTCTCTTGAATAGCTCACCTGACTCTTAAGAGAATCATAAGATGTTGTTAAAAGTTAGAATTTTATGATTCTTGCCTTGAACTAATTTTTCACCTCAGATGACTCATGGAATTTTGGATAATTCCCACTTTCGATCCTTCTTATTTAGGCTTACTGTCTTGTTTTTCTTACGTTGTGAATCACCATCCCTGTTGGGACCGAGTAACCAAGAGTTCTCAATGCCAGCATGAGATGGCCTAGAAGATGTATATAAGTTAGATATAGAGATCTTTGTTAACACTGATTATTATTTCAGTTCTTCTCTACAGTTTGGGATGGGATGCCCAGATCCCCCTTTCAGAAGAGACAGCTCCACAGTGGCTGTGTGGCATACTAGGTAGTTTAGCTGTCACCAAAACCATTGCCTTGAGTCCAACAGGCTAAGCTGAGCTGGCCTAAAGAGAGAGTCTGCAGGTTTTCTAGGCCTGGCTGTCTTTATTGAGGTGGGGCTTGTTGGGGAGTCAGCCAAGGGGAGGATTTTGAAGAACTCTATTGAGAGAGAGGAATTGAGCAAATCAGAAAGATTCTAAGGGGCCTAGGGATGTTATTAATTTTGAAACTATGATGACTGAATGATACAAAGTCTCAGGTTGGGCAGTAATGTGGGAGGCAGTACAGTATTGGAGAACTAGTCCTAGGATCCTAGAGGAGGACAAAGTAAGAGAGCAAGTGGGAGGAAACTGCTTAACATCAGGGCTATCACTGTGGCCTAAAGGTGGATTATTTATTCTTCTGGAATGCAGACCTCGCTTAGTGTCCTATAATCACAGCAAATCCCAAAATAATGAGTATAGAGAAAGTAAAAAGAAATAAAAAGAAAATAATGGAAAGGATTAGAAAGTTAAGAGAAGGCTTAAAAAAACAAAGAAATGAAATATAGGGCTGGATAAAAGAAAAGGAAATAGTTACATTAAAACCTTGTATAATAACCATATGAAATAGGAGAGGTAAAATAAGTAGTATTTAAGATAAAAAAGTAAAAGGCAGATAGAAATATTAATAGTTAAATGAAAAGTTAGAACCTAGAAATAAAGAGAATAAAAGATGTAATTTTTAAATATAGCTGTGAACTTAAAATCTTTTTATGTATCAATAAAAAAGACTTTAGAATCCTCACAGTAGCTGTATTTTTTCTTACAGCTCTGATCATCATCATAATTAAATAATTATAGAACTAAGTATTTATCTCCCCTCCCTGTTTGTAAGTTGCATGCTAGTATGGACTGTGCAGCATTCGCAGGGCCTAGCAGGGTGCCAGCAACATTTTATCTATTCAGTAATTTCTTTTTGAGCTAAAAAGAAACAGAGAATGTTAGTTATTCCTAGAAATTTTGTTACGTGAAATTAGAATTTAAGGTAAGAAACTCTAAAGAAAGACAAAGAAGTTTTTTTTTTTTTTTTTTTTTTGAGATGGAGTTTCGCTCGTTACCCAGGCTGGAGTGCAATGGCGCGATCTCGGCTCACCGCAACCTCCGCCTCCCGGGTTCAGGCAATTCTCCTGCCTCAGCCTCCTGAGTAGCTGGGATTACAGGCACACGCCACCATGCCCAGCTAATTTTTTGTATTAGTAGAGACGGGGTTTCACCATGTTGACCAGGATGGTCTCGATCTCTTGACCTAGTGATCCACCCGCCTCGGCCTCCCAAAGTGCTGGGATTACAGGCTTGAGCCACCGCGCCCGGCCTGACAAAGAAGTTTTTTAAAAGAAGATAAACTAAAGTAGGCTGTCAGATAATGTAGAACAATTAACAAATATCTCAGCTATAAGAAATTCTAACATAATGTTCAGTTTTGAGCTTTATTATAAAGTGTCAGTAATATGTGACCAAAACCAAACAGTGTAAAGAAAACATGGCAGGGAACTCAATTCTCTGTCTTTTCTTGCCCCTCACAAAGAGATATTTGGGACTGAGGTCCTTCTGGGGCACTCTGTGGCTTTCTCCTTGGGAACAGTGCTCTTGGAGCTGACCTCTCCCTTTTCTAATGTAAAATTCATATAACATAAAATTAAATCATTTTAAAGTGAGCAATTCAGTGGCATATAGTACATTCATAATGTTGTGCAACCATCACCTTTATATAAATCTAAAACATTTTTGTCACCCCAAAATAAAACTCAATACTCATTAAGCAATTATTCCTGTCTCCCCTTCTCCCCAGCCCTTGGCAATCACCAATCTGTGTTCTATCTGTGTGGATTTTCCCTGGCCCCTGTTTAAACTAGATCCATTGGAGAAAGAGATGCTAAGACCAAAAAGAAATTATTGGGAAAGGTCTGGATAGTACCGAGACTCAGAGTTATTATATCTCTTTTTTTTTTTTTTTTTTTTGAGACGGAGTTTCGCTCTCGTTACCCAGGCTGGAGTGCAATGGCGCGATCTCGGCTCACCGCAACCTCCGCCTCCCGGGTTCAGGCAATTCTCCTGCCTCAGCCTCCTGAGTAGCTGGGATTACAGGCATGCGCCACCATGCCCAGCTAATTTTTTGTATTAGTAGAGACGGGGTTTCACCATGTTGACCAGGATGGTCTCGATCTCTTGACCTAGTGATCCACCCGCCTCGGCCTCCCAAAGTGCTGGGATTACAGGCTTGAGCCACCGCGCCCGGCCTATATCTCTTTTAGATATAAATTTATTTTTCTAAAAATGCTTTGTATTAATAATATTTATATGTGCATTTTATTCTAATTTCATAATTTTCTTAATTCTTTAGTTTTCTATCCTAAAACTATATAATTCCATTGGTGGTTACCTGTAGTAATCGGATATCTATGTGTTTGCATTTGTACCTTTCTACATGAAAATAAGGTTACTCAGTATTGCACAGTTGGCATTTTGGACTCAATCTTTTTTTTTCTAGGGGCTAGCCCGTGCATTGCAGAATATTTAGCAGCATCTTTAGTCTTTACCCAATAGGTGCTAGTAATACCTCTCCTTAGTTGTGACCACCAAAAATGTTCCAGACATTGCAGAATATCCCCTCAGGAGTAAAATTGCCCCTTGGTTGACAACCACTGCATTAAAGTAATTCTTCTTGAGAATTCATCTTTCTCTTTTGGTAGAAAGAGACAATTAATACATTATGTGTTAGATGCAGTCATCTAAGAGTGATAAAGGAGAATTGCTAGATCACCCATAGAACTTAGTCATACATTTTTATAATCTCAGAAACTGTTTCAATTCTTTAAAAAAAGTTTAGTTTTAAATTTTGATTCTTTTTTGGGAAATACTTTTCTGGCTGATTGTGTAAGGGTCTTTCCTTGTTTGGCTATCCAGTGCTAAAGTTTGAATTCCACTTCATTGCCTAATGGGAAGTAATTTCATAGAAAAAGTAAATGGAGCCATATGAATTTGTTTAGAAATACTTGAAATGTTCTGTTTTAAATACAATGAATAAAGCATTAAAAGTTGAAGAAAAGAAGGAAGAAGTTTTTTGACACAAACTTCCCTTCTTTGATACCAAAAATACTTGAGACAAACTGTCTTCCAGTACTGTCATCTTAACTTACTGGTTTGTGCTTCCTGCCTGTTTTCTCAGTGGGTAAAGCCTCTTTGGTTATTACTTAAAGCTTACTATTTCTCAGTAGTCACACTTTAAATGAATTAAATTTTATAAGGAATATTTTGTTTGATCTAAAATTTGCTTCAAAGTAAATATGTAGCCTACTTAAATATTATAGTTCTCATCATAGATTTCATATAGAGTTGAAAATGACAATTTTTAAGGATTGTACTGCTATCCCCCAGTTTTCTAACTAGTGTATGGTTCTACTTGGGACTAATAAAATATAACTGGGACTAAAACTTTGAGGGAAATAAGACGAAGGTAGGGTGATGGTGGTGGAAGATAGCCAAAAAGGAGACATTTAGCGTAATATCACTAGATATCATTATTTAGTGTAGTAGAGTTGAGAGAGACCACCTCTCAATTGGGTTTTTACTGGGCATAAAATATTTAATAAGGCCATGAGAAGAAATAAAATTTCATAATGTGGAGCTTTGGCAGCTTTCTCTGCATGATAAGATTCCATTTCTGTCTTTCTAGTGCACAGAAAACAGAGATGAATGCCATTTCTATATAATTCTTCATACCTAAATTTTTCATTAGATGGGGAAAGGGGTATCATTAACATAATATGCTTTTATAAGCATATTGTGATTCTGCTTAGAATGTATCTAATATATACATACTTATCATGATATTTTCTTATTTAGGGACTATGTTCGGAGTGAACTGGAGTTCGCCTATGAGGGACCAATGTATTTAGAACCTCTCTCCATGAATCGGTTTACCACAGCCTTAATAGGTAAGTATTATAAAACAGTTAAAGTGTAGGTAGGAACCAACCAGCTTTACTAACTTACACAATTCGTGCATACTCGTTTTTTTAAAAAATGGAATTCTCAAAAATGATTCATGGTGACTTTTTCCAAATATAGCCGTTGTTTAATGTATTTTTTAAGTCTTTTTTCCCCCATGTATAGGTTATGTATTTATAGTAATATTGTACATAGTGTATAGTTGCTTGTGTTTTTTAAGGTTTTTTAAGTTTTTGAGATGATTATTTTTTAAATAGAGCTAATTATTACTTTGAAAGATTAAAATGAAACATGTAGTGTCTTAAATTTACTTATTGCTGTTGAAAGCCATCACCTTATTGTCAAAAATAAAAGTCCAGAAACATTAACAACTTGAGATGTGATTGAAATATTCAGATAGCAGAATGTTAAAAATATTCAGGTAGCAGAAGTGTTGGCTAAGGCCTAAAAACAATAAAGGTACAATTTAAAGTGACATACCAGACCCCCCTACCAGAGTGTACCATGCCAAAATGCAAAAAAGGAAGGGAGAGAAAACCTATTTTGTTACTTTGAAACTCACCAATGTAGAAGGTGTTGAAAGGCCAAATATTAGAGATTAAAGGAGGGTTTCTTCAGAGAGAACTCCTTTTTTCTGAAATACTTTCCTAGCCCTTTACGCTAGAGGATTCAGTGGGGGACCTTTAGGGGCGTTATGTGTCTTGTGTGGTGAAGCGGGGAATGCTGTGGACTGGTGTCTGACTCACCTTGCAACGTCTTTTTTCTTTTTTTTAAATGAGTTACACTCTTTTATTTTTTTACATTAACAAATTTTTTTTCAATATGTTTCTGGGAAAAGATGGTGTTTGGTTACATGAATAAATTCTTTAGCAGTGACTTCCAAGATTTTGGTGCATCTATTACCTGAGCGGTGTACACTGTACCCAACGTGCAGTCTTTTATCTTTCACTCACTTTTCACCCTTCCCCCTGAGGCCCGGAAGTCCACTATATCATTCTTGTCCCTTTTCAACCTGCAAAATCTAAAACTAGATTGTCCAAAACTAGACACATACGGCTATTAAGCACTTGCAGCATGGTGAATTAAAATTAAGGTGTGCTGTACATGTAAAGCACACACTCAATTTTGAATAGTTGATACAAACCAGGTTAACTTTTAATATGTCTTGTTAACTTTTAATATAGATTCAATATCTATATGATAATGTTTGGGATATGTTAGGTTATATAAAATATATTGTTGATATAACTTGTTTCTTTTTACTTTTTGAAATGACACTATTAGAAAATTTTATATTATGTATGTGGCTCACGTTATAATTCTTACCTGATATAAAGGACTAGCAATGGGATATGTTAGGTTATATAAAATATATTGTTGATTTATCTTTTTTACTTTTTGAAATGACACTAATAGAAAATTTAAAATTATGTATGTGACTCACATCTGATATAAAGGACTATCAATAGGCTAGTTGCTTGTTGGGTGTTTTGATTGTGGAGTGAAAATGCCTTACAGGGTTTTCCTGTATCTTCTGATACAGGAAATTGTGGAGCAAAGGTTATGAGTTTCTTGTGAACTAAATAAGGGCCCCAAAAGTCTGTATAGGATTTCCTAGGTCCTGTTCAAGAAGGCCCCAGCGGGGATTGGCCTTCCAGATTCCCAGAAGCTGAGAAAAGAGCCAAAAATAGCCAGTGGAGGGTGTATATCAAGCACCAAGGGTGCTTGCAGGTGAGAGAGCCACAGTGATAGGAACAGTTTCAGAAGAACCCATAAAAGTGTCCAGGGGAAAGTAAATCAGTTTTAGACACCTCAAGTCTAGGGAGCACCAGTACCAACCACATTATTGTAAGAGTCCAGTTAAGTAGGAACCTGCCTGCTTCCCTCCCTCTCCTTCTTCCCTACCTGCTTCAATCCTGGGTGAGTCAGAGAGAGAGGGAGAAGTGCTAGGTCAAAAAAAGAGAAAGAAGCCAACCACAACCTCTCCACCCCCTCTCCCAATTGCAGATTTTCTATCTTAAAGCATAAAGGCCAAAATTAATGGTTTCCCTAGAAGGCCTGAACTCTAGAGTAAGGGATAAGTCTCAACTTTAAGTCTGTTTGAATGAAAGTTTTGGTTATTGTTAAATTGAGACTGTAACCTAAGCTGGAGTAGAAAAGTTATGGGACTTGCCTTGGGTTTTATCTAGGGAAAGGAAAACCACGAATCTCCACAGAGTAGATTTTAAAAGTCAGCAGAGGACAAAATAATGTTGCTTTATAAATGACTATATTGTATGAGTTGGCATATTTATTAACAGTAACATTCAATAATGAAAACATTGGCTAAGTTAGAAAGCTTATGAAGTTTTATTTTATGATGGATATGTTTGTATTATAAATATGAGGCGTATATACTAAAACTCTTTTTATCAGTGGCCATGGTCTTCTGTTTACTTAACTAAGATTCAACTTTCCAAAGTTCATAAACTAGTAAGGAGCATGTTTTCTTCCAACTTTGATTTTAAAGTAAATTTCTGGTGTTTTTCTTCATTTCAATAGCAAACTTTTTTGAAAAACTGGGTACTTTTAATATGCCATGATCTTAGGGTTGCAGACTTCTTGGAGATATTCCTAATAGTGGAATCCTGAAATCTAAAGAGCACTTTGGGATTTTGATTTATTCAGAATTAAAAGTTGAAATAGGCAAATCAGAAGACAAACAACTTACTCTTTTGGAACTTCAGGGGGAGTTTCCACCAACAATATGACTCCTTCCTTCTTCCACCTAATCAGGAGGAGTAGTCTTCTCTTAAATATGCCATATGAGTCATACTCTTCTATGAAAGAAGATAAATGGAGCCTGTAACTCCATTGCTGAGCACCACATGTGCTGGCATAGACTTAAGGGAATTTTCAGAGCTTAGAGGAAGTTTACATTGTGCTGAACCAAGGACATTTAAGTTTCATAGCTGTAAGCACAGTGGAAGCAAGATCATTTGGTGACTTCTTGTTTTCTGTATTATGATGAGTTTTTCTCTTCTTTATGCCTTTATGAATATTTTTCACATTACTTTAGTGTCAGTTGTTTAAAGGCCAAAATTAATGCTTTGTGAGACAAAATACCATGTGTTTTATGACACAGTAGATTGTTACAAGTGTTGGGCCTTATGTAAAAATGGTTGACATATTTGTATTTTTCTAACAATTACAGATTGAATTTTCCTTATTCAAAATGCTTGGGACCAGAAATGTTTTGGACTTCTGATTTTTTTTTTTTTTAGATTTTGGAATATTTGCATTATACTACTGTTTGGAAATCCTTAATCCTAAAATTTGAAATCTAAAATGCTCCAATGAGCATTTTCTTGGAGCATCATGGTAGATTTTAGGGCATTTTGGATTTAAGATTTTTGAATTCGGAATATTCAACATGTATATGGATACAATATAAACAAGTCCCAAATTTTTGTTTTGATTTTCATTGACAAGAAGTAAGAATATGACTAATGATTCTAAATTAATCTGGAAAATAACATTTAGTAATCTCTAAGAAATTCTGAAAGGAGCAATGAGAGAGGATTTGTCCAATCAGTATGATGGAACAGGGTGGTACAGTCATTAGAATAGATCACTGAAAACAAAAAGTAACAAGTTTTTACACAGACCTAAATATGTAAAAGATTTTGGAGCATACTACAGTGGCATTTCAAATGAATGAGAAAGGAATGGATGATTTCAGTAACCAATTTTGAGATAACTGACTAAACATCTGCAAAATACCAAACTTAGATCTTTATTTTCTTATTCCACAATAAATCAAATGCATTAATTTTTAAGTTAAAATTAAAAATTACTAAAAGAAAATATAGCTATTTGTATAATCTTGAGTAGAGGTAGCCATGTAATTAACCATGGCACTAAAGGTTGGTACCATTAAGAAAAAAATTGGTTTTACTATTTTCAATACCTACTTTTATATGAGAATAAAGTTATTAAAAATATTAAGACAAGGGACATACTAGAAAAATGCAGTCATATGAGTAAGGATTAATATTTTGATCAAGCAGTAGAATATGTATTCCAGTGGGAAAATGGACAAAGAATGTGAACAAACAAACAAATTCCAATTATTTCCGAATAATTGGAAATGCTTTTCTATACTTATTGATAATGTTTAGTGCTGCTAGTAACCAACAAAATGGCAATTTAAAAAACAGAAAATAGGGCCGGGCGCGGTGGCTTATGCCTGTAATCCCATCACTTTGGGAGGCCAAGGTGGGTGGATCACGAGGTCAAGAGATCGAGACCATCCTGGCAAACATAGTGAAACCCCATCTCTACTAAAATACAAAAATTAGCTGGGCGTGGTGGTGCATGCCTATAGTCCCAGCTACTCGGGAGGTTGAGGCAGGAGAATTGCTTGAGCCCGGGAGGCAGAGGTTGCAGTGAACCGAGATCGTGCCACTGCACTCCAGCCTGGTGCCTGGTGACAGAGCGAGACTCTGTCTCAAAAAAAAAAAAAAAAAAAACAAATCTGAGGAAATATTCCCTCTTCTTCCCCTCTCTAAATTATACTCAACTATTGGCAAGTTAATAGAAAAACGGCCACATTATGCACTGGTAAATTGTTTCTGGAGGGGAGCTGACAATGTGTCAAAGTCTTTAAAAATGATTTTTTCTGATTCAGTAATTTCTAGCCGAAGAGAGTATTAGGAAATGTGTTCCAAGTAGTTTATACAAGGATGTCATAATATAAAAGCTTATTCATACAAAGCATTTTATAATTATGGACTATTTGGAAAAGACTAAATGCTAATATATCACATACAGTCAGTGTAATCCAAGGTGTTCTTAGGGCTACCTTTGAGTTGTGGGATTATAAAAGGCTGAGTGTTTTCTTTCCCTTTTTGTTTCTCTGTATTTCTGACTTTTCTGTAATCATATGTAATGCCCAATGAGAAGAATTTAGTTTGTTTTTAGTTTTAACTTATGATTTAGTTAGTTGGGAGGTTTTCATGGTCCTCAAAAAATAAAGATTAAAACATTCTCAGAACAAATATTGTTGCAGTATGATCTGGAACAAGTAACTGTGTTTCTTGGATTTTATGCTGTGATTTTTACTGGATTGGAAGTTCTCTATTTTCTTGGGTCTAATCTTTTGGTACCTTATAACCTTGCTAAATCTGCATACAGAGAATTGGTTCAGGTAAAACGTATAGACCAAAACAGTTAAGTATTGAGTACCTTTGGAAAAGAAGCTATATATAAACAGTAACAACTGAGTTGTCACAATACTGAATTAGACATTGTTTAAAGTTTTCTTCATGTTATACATGCCATCACAGATGACCAGTGGAGATTTATGCTGGTTTTTCCAGATCAGCCCTAAGGAATTAGTATTCAAATTTCATAGAACATGTGAATATGTAATTATAGTCAGATGAAGTTTGATTTAAAACATTATCTACGAGATTTTAGTTAGACTTCTTCAAAACTTGTGTTATTATCCTTATCGACAGTGTTTTAGTTTTTATTTTGTGGATGCCAAATGCTCAAAATTAAATGTATTCTATTCCCCATTTTAGGTCAGTTGGTGGTGTGTACTTTATGCTCCTGTGTCATGAAAACAAAGCAGATTTGGCTCTTTTCAGCTCACATGCTTCCTCTGCTAGCACGACTCTGCCTTGTTCCTTTGGAGACTATTGTTATCATCAATAAATTTGCTATGATTTTTACTGGATTGGAAGTTCTCTATTTTCTTGGGTCTAATCTTTTGGTACCTTATAACCTTGCTAAATCTGCATATAGAGAATTGGTTCAGGTAAGATTGACAGTCATACTCAGGTAGATAAAATTCTGCATAAATGTTAAGCACATTAAATTTATAGTTCATTTTTATTTCACAGTTATAGTTATGGTACCATTCTTTTTTTACAGTTTCGAAACAGCAGCTATTTTGAGCCCAATTGGGAGCAGCTGAAAGATTCTTATGTTCTATGGAGAAGGCAGTAAAGCGAAGTGGTTCTCTTAAAGCAGTTTTATCTGATCATACCTTGATGCTGCTGGTTACTATCTGTGTAACCTTGTGATAATTGCTTGACTTTCTGTAAAGTGGAGCTAATAATAAAAGCTGTGTTTTCCTCAAAGGGTTCTGTGGGATTTAAATGAGTTTAGTACCAGGCAGACAGTGTTCCATATGTGTTAGCTATTGTAATGAAGACAAAAATAATAAATAATTGAATACCTATAAGTCAAATCCTGTTTTTTCCTCCTGATTATACTCCTCCTGTGACTACAGTTTCTTCCCTTTGTGTACCTAATTTAAACAGAAAAGTTAAATAGTTCTGGGTTATAATATGTTAGATTTCAATTAGGTATAGTACTTGAACTGACTATGCCAACATAACATGCTTTTTGTAAAAGTCTCTCCCCTACTTTTTTCAGCCTTTGCTCTAAGACAGATTACTCCCAGATACAAACAATACACATTTGGGAAATAAATGTTTTTCTTTGGTTTAATTGACAGTTTGTAGCATATGAAATAGATTTTAAACTTGACAGTGGTATAAAAAGAGAGTGTTAAAATATCACTGTCTTCCAACTCTTGACTGTGTCCTTAAGGTACAGGAAGATCTCAAATAGACTTAACTGTTACAACTAAGTGAGGTTTTCTCTTGTGGCCCCAGGGGCAGATCTTTGAGAATACTTTCTCTAAGCTTTTGGCCTTAGCCTGTTTCTGTCTTCATCTTACACAGTGATTAAGTTGGGCAGTTTTCCCAGGAGTAGATCTTCCAGAGAAGAGATTATTTCTACAGTCAGTGAAGAGCTGCTTCATGGAGAAGCAGGGCAGGAAGGGTTATAGTTGTATTCAGGGTAAGAATGACAAATTGAAGATACATATTTTTTTTCTTTGAATTTAGACTTATGAAGGCTTAGTTTGTAATAAATAATGAATATTCAGTAAATATTATTGAATATTAAATATATATTGAATAATCTGAGCCTTCATTTTTAAATGTCATGTTTACTCAGTTGCCATAAGATTCATACATCAACTAAGTGGAGTTGTTGGAAATATGGGTTATAAAATGTGTAACCAGGAAAGAATTAGATAAGCAAGAAATGGGAACAGATAGTGTTTTTTTAGTAGTCTGTTTCTTGAATGGAAAGGAAGAAAAGTATTCTCTGCCTCTTAATGATCAGTTTGCCTCTAATAATAATTTCGCAGCTAGTTGGGCAGTTTTCCTTTTTCTTTTAATCTTTTGCCACTGGGGAAAATAAGAGTTAGACTGGATTGTAGAAAAAGCCTTTGCTTTACTGATGAAAAAATTTAAATTTAGAATAATCTGCAAGTCAGTATAGTTTTACTTAATACTTAGCTCTTTATACCTTATCGAAGCATTCTGGTATCACATTGAGAGATTCCAGCAAGACCAGTTGACTGCTAGATTTTGGTTTTGTAAGCTCCCCAGCAGAATTCCTGCTGTGTTACCAGGGTCTGGTCCCTAACATAGTAACTCTAGAAACTTGGTTACGCCTATGCTCCCAGATTGAATCAGATTCTGGGATTGATGTTTCCTAAGTAATTGCATAGGAGAGTGTTTTATAAACTGGAAAACTAGTGAGTTGCAGATTATTAAGCCTTTTTGTTTTGTTTTGTTTTTGCTTTTAAGATATATCCTTGTCCTAGTGTTACTACACTTGGCAAACCAAATGGAGAAACATAGCTTGATAAAAAGCACAGTAGGAGGAAGGAGAATTGATGTGTATGGGAGTAAAAGACTTGCTAACTGTCTTTGCTCTGCAAAAAATTTTTCATTAAGTACTATTCTTCCATTGTACTGTTTCTTATTTATGACATTTCTGAATAAACCCTGAAAATTTTTACTTTTACATATTTTTCCCTAGTGCCTCAAGCAGTATTATCCATTCAAGCTAGTCCTGGTTATTTTGATTAGACATGAGTGTTTACCAAGTCTCCTCAAACTACCTTTAAGGTCATTTTGTACTGAATATGACCTTGTTTTGACCTTATCCCTGAACTTTTAGGGCAGTTTACTGTTGCTGTCAGATAAGTGTGCCTCAAATGTTAATAAGAATGCAAAATCAGTAAGTTTTAAAAAATATACTATTTATTAACTATATAGGCTAACTTTAAATGAATTTAGCTGAAACAATCTTGCAGTAAAAGAAAAGCTATTTAATATTTTACTTCTGATTTTACTCTTAAGTGTTTAAAAGTGTTTATTGATGGTGATGCAAGATGTCTTTTTATCTTATGTTTTTATTCAGGTAGTGGAGGTATATGGCCTTCTCGCCTTGGGAATGTCCCTGTGGAATCAACTGGTAGTCCCTGTTCTTTTCATGGTTTTCTGGCTCGTATTGTTTGCTCTTCAGATTTACTCCTATTTCAGTACTCGAGATCAGCCTGCGTCACGTGAGAGGCTTCTTTTCCTTTTTCTGACAAGGTAATTAATAAGAGCCCATGATACTATATATAACCTTAGAAAGAGAAAACTTTGATCTAGAAATAGTAAGTTTTTCAGATTCCTTTAATCTCTCATGTTACACAACTTCATATTTTCTTAAGATAGGATTTTCATTCATGGATACCTAGGTTTGGCAATGCAGGGAGGTGCTAATATAATAATGTGGTTTGTTTGGCTGCACTGTGGACCATAGTGCAGCAAATTTGTGGAGAGATACATAGCAAATTGTAAAAGTGTTTTTTCAATTTCAAGTTAAAATTCTATTGGGTCAATCAGAAAGAACTGTATTATAAAAATAATATTTATTGAGTATTTAAAATATACCATACCACTAAATACTTTGCCTCACATTAATCTTTACAGCAACCCTGAGAGATAGGTGCCTTTATTATAATTACCATTTTATAACTGAAGAAACTGTACCAGGAATAACAGTGCTAAAAGAAGCAGAACTGGCACTCAGACCCACCTGAGTTCGAAGCCTGTGACTTATTCTGTACACTTTGCCTAAGTCCTCTCTTTACTGTTGGCTTCAGTATTGAGATAGAGTCAGATAATTGGTGAAATAAGTAGATAATAGTACTTTACTATCTAACCCAGGGTGTTCAATCTTTTGGCTTTCCTGAGCCATATTGGAAGAAGAATTGTCTTAGGCCATACCTAAAATACAAGAGCACTAACCGTAGCTGATGAGCTTTAAAAAAATTGCAAAAAAAAAAAAATATATCGTAATGTTTTAAGAAAATTTAACAAATTTGTGTTGGGCTGCATTCACAGCTGTCCCCAGCTGCAGGTTAGTCAAGCTTGGTCTAACCCAAAATAATTCTAAGACTCAGTTTTTAATATTTAGGGTTTTAAAATGTCATTTGAGCCTTTTCACATTTTAGTATCTTTATTGTGAGCTTATGCTAGATTTGTTATTTTTTCCACTCTTGAGTTTGAATCTCACATTCTCAGAATCTAGTACATGAATATACATCTTAGTTCCCTGGCTTATTGTCATTTTAAAAAGTAGGAATGAAAATATGTCCTCCTAAAAAGTAAACATAGGTAGATAGCCGTTGTAAGTTCTAGTTAATAGTCATTGTTTCTCAGCCATCCAGTGTGATGGAAGACTGCGTACTAAGTGTTGTAGGCTATGAGAAATTTAAGACAAGTTTACTATCCTTAAGGAGCATGGAAAACATTAATACAAATCTAAATATCATTAAAAATGTATGGGACAAAAACCTATTTTAACAAATAAGTAGGATAAACTTGGTACTGAATCAGATTTTGAATTTGTAAAAATGAATAACAATTTTAAGTAGCTTCTATAAGCATGCAGTAAGTTGATGTCAAAGTCAGATACATTTTAATGATTAATTTAGTATTAAATAAATTTGACTGCTATTTGTTTTTATGTAAGTATTATCGAGGTTTTATGCAGACTTTTTTTTTTTTTTTTTTTGAGACAAAGTCTCAATGTGTCGCCAGGCACCAGGCTGGAATGCAGTGGAACGATCTCGGCTCACTGCAACCTCTGCCTCCCGAGTTCAAGCAATTCTCCTGCCTCAATCTCCTGAGTAGCTGGGACTACAGGCGCACGCCACCACGCCCAGCTAATTTTTGTATTTTTAGTAGAGATGGGGTTTCACCATGTTGGCCAGGATGGTCTGGATCTCTTGACCTTGTGATCCTCCTGCCTCAGCCTCCCAAAGTGCCGGGATTACAGGCTTGAGCCACTGTGCCTGGCCACAGACTTTTTTCTGAGTTGGAGTCTTGGTCTGTTGCTCAGACTGAAGTGCAGTGGCACAATCTTGGCTCACTGCAACCTCTGCCTCCCAGGTTCCAGCAGTTCTTCTGCCTCAGCCTCCCAAGTAGCTGGGATTACAGGCACGCGCCACCACACCCAGCTAATTTTTGTATTATTAGTAGAGAGGGGTTTCACCATATTGGCCGGGCTGGTCTTGAACAACTGACCTCAGGTAATTCACCCACCTTGGCCTCCCAGAGTCCTGGGATCACAGGCATGAGTCACTGTGCCCAGCTTGCAGACTTTTAAAATGATCCAACAAGTAACTGAATTTAAAGAGAAAGAGACAGACAATTCTGTGGTTAGGATAACCTCAGCATGGGACTGAATTGGTCGTGTTTTAAACCAGATTGTTACCCACTGCAAAGTACAGTAAGATGAGGTATAACCTAGTGCAATAGGTTTAACAATTAAGCCATGAATGAATTTGGACTTGTTTACAAAGTAAGAAAATAATACTGGGGTATTATATGAAATTTAGATATCTTGCTAACATAATTCTTCTCTTTTTTTTCTATGCATAGCCAGGATAGATTGCCTTTTTTCATGATAAGAATGTTGTAATTTGCATTGAGAAGTTCCCGTATTGTTCTTTTGTTAATTTTTATCTCTGTAAGAGTTGTTCTGTTCTTACTTATGCTTTTTTCTGCTGGGTAACATTTATGTTTCTTTGCCAAAAAACAACTTATTTAGAAAAAGATTGGAAGTTTACCAGAATACTCTGACTAAACAAACACACTGACCAGCAAAACAAGCACCCCAAAACAAACTGCAAAACAAAAAGTTTTTTTTTTTTGGTAGCCAGAAAATAGAAATTAAGATTAATAAAAATGACTTATTGAATGAAGAGAGAGCAAAGAAAAATTTTATAAATTCTCCAAACTCTTTTCACTTCCCCAAAGCTAATTTCAGAAATTAGATTGTAGTAATGTCTTAAAATTAATTACTTTTTCTAGCCATTAGCCACCATGATTGATGGATATTTTGGCTCCTAACAGAAAACCAGACTGTTCTCATAGTGTACATTGGTACCATGTAAAATTAGATGCTTTCACATAAAAATCAACTTATAAGCAATTGTGTAGGAAAGATAACTGTATAGGAGCATGGTGCTACATAGTAAAAGATAAACATTGATTGCCTGAATGAATTCCTCATCTACATAAGTGGAATTCTAATTTGAAATTTAAAACTTAAGATGTTGATACTATATAAGGGCTGGGCGCCTTGGCTCATGTGTGTAATCCCAACACTTTGGGAGGCCGAGGTGGGAGGATCGCTTGAGGCCAGGAGTGTGAGCCCAGTTTGGGCAACATAGCAAGACCTTGTCTGTATAAAGAATAAATTAGCCAGGCGTGGTGGCACACTCTTATAGTCTTAGCTACTTGGGAAGCTGAGGTCAGAGGATTGCTTTTGCCCAGAAGTTCAAGGCTGCAGTAAGCTATGATTGTACCATTGATCTCCAGCCTAGCAACAGAGCAAGACCCTGTCTCAAAGAAATATATTTAGATAAGATAGATACTGTATAAATGCTAAATCCATCTCACTAGTACATAATAGTGCATGTATTTATAAAATACACGTAAGTTAATATTAAGAAGTTCAGTGAAAATATTTACAAGCTCTAGTGTAATGTCTTTCAGTTATCCTTATGAATAGTATCATAGCAAACATTCATGTTAAAAATTAATATTAAAATTATTTTTAAATAGTCTTGGAGCAAATCGTTGGGCATGCTTTTGAAGTAACCCCTTTTTAAAAAATGCATTTGTCTTAACCTAAATTTTAAAATACCAGTAGGATGTAAGATACTGTTAGAGTAGGAGGAGTGATACCTGCTCCATAGCAGTTTGGTCAAATAAGGAGTTGCAGCAAGTATTCACATTATAATGCAGCACAGTAACAATTTGAACAACCGGCATTTTTCAGGAAGAACAGTGGCCAACTATACAAGCTTCTTTTGAATACTTATCAACATGCTAATTATATATTTCTTAAGTTGTGAACAAGATTTAGGCTCTTTGAATTTTACTGCATTTTTAGATAATTAAAATAAGACCTTGTTTCAGATATGGTACTATGTACTACATATTTGCCAATAAGATAGAAAAATATGGGTTTGAAGATGAATAAGATGATTACATTATTAATGGAGTAATTGGGTGATTTCACCTCAAATTTTGGTTTAGGATGTTTTAATTAATGAAGATCAGGTCAAGCTTGGTGATTATAGGCCTAAAATGTTTTGACTCCAAATGTGAAGTTTATGTCTGTTAATTTCCCCCTTTTTTCTAGTATTGCGGAATGCTGCAGCACTCCTTACTCTCTTTTGGGTTTGGTCTTCACGGTTTCTTTTGTTGCCTTGGGTGTTCTGACACTCTGCAAGTTTTACTTGCAGGGTTATCGAGCTTTCATGAATGATCCTGCCATGAATCGGTAAGTTCTTTCCTTGAATATGTCTAGAAATGTAAATTCTATAGATAACTTGAGGAAGTAATGATGAATTTCTTTGGCTGATGAATTTTAGAAGAAATGGAATTTGAGAGGTTTTGTTTTTTTGAATGGTTGCAACATTTGGGTTAAAGTACTATGAAAAAATACATTTCCATATTAAAAAAAAGATGTATTTTTGTTGTATGTATTAATACATTATGATGACTATTGGACATCTTCCATAGATTTCTTTAAGAGATTTTCAGAAGTTTGCTTTTTCCCATTTGAAGTTTAGCCCTGTTAAAATCTGACTCTGTACAGTAGTTAATATCTGGCTCATTAACAAAGTCTGGTTGGAAAACTTCTGTTTGCCTTGGAAGTTACTGTTTTTGCCCTCATTATATGGTAAAATAATAGCTATTATGCCTTTGCACGTGTAGTGATATATATGACTATTTCATTAATGTTATAAAGTTAATCACTGATCAGGTTTTTAGTCTGAATTAAGTCAGTAGATTTAAAAATATGTAACAACAGTCTACTAAGCCTTTGGATTATTTTTCTCTTTGAATTAAGTGAGATTCAGATTATTTTATGTTTTCTGAAAATGTATCCTTTTTTTAGGGGCATGACAGAAGGAGTAACGCTGTTAATCCTGGCAGTGCAGACTGGGCTGATAGAACTGCAGGTTGTTCATCGGGCATTCCTGCTCAGTATTATCCTTTTCATTGTTGTAGCTTCTATCCTGCAGTCTATGTTAGAAATTGCAGATCCTATTGTTTTGGCACTGGGAGCATCTAGAGACAAGTAAGAATCCTTTTAATATTTTTTAAATTAACTCACGTAATATTCTTTACATGAATTTGTTGTCTAAATATTTAGGGAATATAAATGGATATGGGTAATTGGTATTAACTTAGGTTAATTCAGTAAGTTTATGTTTTTTTTGTTTTTCCTGTATGAGATGTTTTGAGTTATTTGACTTTTCTAATTTTTTTTCTCTCAAGATTTTTTAGTTAAAAATCACATCAAAGCATTGTAAGTTAATTTTTTCTGCTTCGGATAAATTTATTACTTTTTCTGTTTGTCCAGTTTTAAAATTAAGGACATAGAGCATAAAATTTAGTCTAGTATAATAAATATAACAAATAATATGTAATTTTATTCTGTGCAAATTAGTTAAAGAAGAGAAAACATTAAGTGAAATGTAAATGAAGGAGAGGAAAATAGAGACTATCAAGTAATCATGAAATAGAATTTATGGAAAAACAGCCTCATTTGATAGAGCTTTGGACAGTTGCAACTGACTTGGTTATAAATGAGGATTCTTGACAACTTATAGGACCAAATGAAATTAATAGTTGGTTTCATGTACTTCTTACATTCCAGAAAAAATTTATACTCTGTATATTTTATTGATGTATACTAATAATATATATTTTTGAGGTACATGTGATATTTTGAGAGCTGTATACATTGTATAGTGATTAAATCAGGGTAATTGAGGTATCTATCCAGAAATTTTTGTGAGCGCTAAAAGCCAAACTATTATTTAGTTCCTTAAAGATACAGTCTTTTTATTGTAGTTTATACAAGGAATTTCTGTATGTAATTTCTTAAGATTCAGTGTCACTCTTTTTTTCCAGTGCTCTATCGACACTCTGATTATTGATTATAGAAATACATCTGAATTTATGTTTCTTTGGCAGCCTTTTATGAGTAAGGGGACAGCCAATCTCTTAGGAGGTAGAATTGTATCAGCAGATTTCTAAAACATTCCAAATTAGCATTTTAATTATAGTATATCAGATTCATCTTTGTATCCCCATAATGCACATTGCCAAACATTGTATAAAATTTTCTCAAGTGGTAGGCTGGCTGAAAAATCCCTTTAAATAAGCTCAAACTCTTAGACATGTTTCAGATCTTCTTACTCATAGTTGATGATAGTTATTTCAGATTTTCGAGGTTTAAGGTTTCTCGACTGAAGCATTTAAAATGTTGAACTCAAGGGTGCACTCAATTAAATAGCCCCTTAGTAGATCTGAAAAGTAGATTGCTTTGACCTAAGTACAATTTGTTGTCTCTGTAAATATATTTGTTATTAATTACACTAATTAGTATATAGTGATAAAACTAGTATTTGGAAAAGAGAAAGAAAAAATACGTTGTTCCACTACTATAAGAATCAGTAGATGCTGTTGTAGGTCTTCCCAGGATGCTGAACTAGTCTCACTACTGGCTTTCTCCAAAATTGGATGCAGAGGAAATTTAGAGAGAAAGGAGCAAACTGAGAAGTGTCATATGGGTCTGGGATAGTTACTTTGAATTGGTGTCTGTATTATTCCTGTGGGTGCAGCTGCATTAACCTGAGGCAGGAGAGGCTGCCCTCTTGGCTGTGGGAGGAAATAGACAGACATAAACCGTTCTGTTCTGTTCCTCCCTCCCATCATTGCTTACAGTAATAAGAGAATAACCATCAGCTACATGCCAATACTTTTTAAAAGAAATGAAGTAAATTTATGAGAAAAATGCCACCTACCACAACTGACTCAAGAAGTAAAAATTATTATTTAATTTCTGCCAACAGCAATTAAAGCAGTTAGCAAACTTCTTAAGCCAGGTGATATTACAGGACAGTTCTACCAAATTCCAAGGAACATTTATCCCTATTTTATTTATTTATTTATTTAATCAATTTATTTATTTATTTATAGATGGAATCTTGCTATGTTGTCCAGGCTAGACTTGAACTCCTGGGCTCAAGCAGTTCTTGTGCCTCAGCCTTCTGAGGAGATGGGACACAGATGCATGCCACCACACTTGGCAGATTATTTAAAACAAATACTTTCAAACTATAGGAAAAATATTCCCCAGCTCACTCTGTGAAGCCAGTGTAACCCCAATATTGAAATAAATTAGGCAATTTGAGAATAAGTATTTCACTCATAGCAGAAGATATTGTGAGGTGTTTGTAATACTGGCCTAAGGTAGACCAGTGGAATACAGACCCCAGACTGACCCACATGTGGGTAGAATTCTGGTGTATGACAGAAGTGGCATGCCAGGTGAGTGGAGACAGGTGGTGCTAGTCTGTAATGAAGCTAGAAAAAAACTGGATTTCTGTCTCACACTATAAACAAAAGAAGTCCAGAATGTTAGGGACTTAAATGTCAAAAACAAAAAGTTCGACTGAGATTAGTATATTTTGGATGTTTGAGTAGGAAAAGGTTTCTTAAACTGACAGAACTGACTATGGAAGACTGAGATTGACTATGACTGTGAAAGAAAAGATTAATACATTTAACTATTAATATTAGAATAATAGCAGTTTTTAAACTGAAAGCTAAGTTAGAAATGGTCATTACAATCTGGAAGAAAATGTTTCCAGTACGCACTCTTGATCAAGAATCACTCCTACAAATGAATGAGAGAAATGGACAAAAAACATGATGAGGCATTTAGGAAAAGAGGAAACACGTGAACATGAAGGGAAGTTCGGCATCATTCATGATAAGGGAAATGTGAAGACCACAGTGAGGTACTGTTTTACACCTATTGGATTGTCAGGGAGCAAGCAAATCAAAAGGAAGGATGAAGGAGAGAGAAAGGGGAAGGAAAATCTGCCAATACCTATGATGGGGGAAGTTGCAGCTCCACAGGATATCCCACGTTACTGATGAGAGTGTAAAGTGGTGTAGTCACCTTGGAAGAGAGTTTGGCATGATCTCCTCATAGGTATATATTCAAAGACTCCTGCACGTGCACAGTAGGAGACGTACAGAAGAATGTTCGTAGGACAGCTCACAACAGCAGAAGCCTGGGAACAATCCACATGCCAGTGCAACAAGAAAGTAGATGATAAAATGTGACAGTAGTCACAGTGCTATGTTAAATATAGTGACACACAAAACAGCAGGAATGATCATAGCAGCATGAGGTAAAAAAGTAAATCCAAAAAGATGACAATGTAGGATATTATTTTTATGTTAAAAACAAAATTTTAAAATTTGTAATCCTTAGGAATATATATAGATGAAACCAAACTATAAAAAGGGAAGCAGGCAAGAGAATGAAGCACACAGGATTCAAGACAGTGGTTTCATGGGACAGAGGGGCGAGGATGTGGTATAGGCAGGCCTCCCCTGGTCGATAGGTGTGGCTTATTGTCCAGGCCTTCACCTGTATGTGGGAAGTGGGTTCATGAATGCTTGTTACATTATTTACAATAGTTAATTAGGTTAGATTACTGGCTAAATAAAAGGAGGGACATGCACAGACCAATGATGATAGTATGTCATCAATCAAGGATTGTGATGAATTCAATCCAGTGTACTGGGGATTAAAAAAGGAAAGGAAAAGCATATTCATTCTCAAGTTAGAGGACAATTAAGAGATGATACTGACAGTTCATAAAACAATTTTTCTCTCTATTATTAATGAAATAATTGTTAAGGGGAAAATCTTTAAATATGTCTTTGGAGTTGCTTGAATCGTAGATAATTTCCAGTATTTAGCTTAAGAGGATGTGTGAGTTAGTTTTAGCCATAGAAATAATTGCAATTGTTTATTTTATCTGTAAATTTTATTGCAGTTTTTAGCGAGGAATATTAGAACTATGGTCTACTTATTCAAATTGTATAGCAAATTTTCAGAAGGCAAACATTTTAGGAAATGGGTTGTAGTGAATGTAAAACATGTTTTTTTTTTCATTTTATAGTGCTTAACCTATCAATGACATGAAGTTTCAATGTGGTTTTCCCTTATTCTTTGTATATTTTATTTGAAATTTGATTTTATTTAATTTCAACTATTTAGATAAGGACATATATGTGTGTCTATTTATATGTTTGTGTGTATGTATCCACCTTTATTAAAATTAGACATCAGTATAAAAGCTCTTGGCATAACATTATTGTATATACATTTCTGTGTGTGTGCTTAAATATATATATGTGTATATGTAAATATGTATATATTTCATATAAATGAATCATAGCTGGTTTGATTTAAAATATATTTAAGGTTTTAAGGCAGATTGCCCTGTTTGATCTATCATTCATCATCTAACACAGTACAGCTACTATGATGGTAATTCCTTCTTGCCCACCTTTCTTTAAAAAGTTAAAATTACTGAATCTCAAAGCAAAGCTACTGACAAGTTTATATTTGTCCCTTAATTTCTGATTATTATTATTATTAGTTTTTGGCAAAAAAAATATAAAACACTTTCCAAAGTATGCAGCTTTAATTTTCACCATAATAATTAACTTTGTTCTCCAAATTACTGATTATGATAGGACCACACTGTATAGCATTTGACTTCGTGTGTGGTAATTTTTACTTCCAGCCTATATTATAATTAAAGGTAGGAAAGATGATCTGTGTTATTTGTGTCTCTTTGAGATGCTTTACCTGGATTTGAGAACATGTCACAGATGTTGATATTTAATTAAAACAGCATTTTTTTTGTAGCCATGAATTTTAAACTATTTTGTTTAGCTTGAACTTGCCTAAAGTGTTTAGAGAAGATCATGATGGAAGAATCTAGTGGGATGTAAGAGTGCTTGTGTCTTGCTGGGAGGACAGTTAGTTAACCAATTTGCTTTATGAGGAACATATTTGACAAGTTTGAATGGAAAAATTGGGAGTGGAGGACCTCAAATGTTACACTCAAAAATTTAAAGACAGTGTTGAAAATATTATGATAGTAGAGCTTTAGGAAGATTAATCTGGCTGGCAGTGGCCTGGATAGATCAGGACTGGAGGAGGAAGGAAGACCAGCTAGTAGATCTTACAGTACAGTTGCTCTTAGTCACGTCTCCCACTTACCCTGACCACAGCAGATGTGAGGATGAGTATACTAAAAGGAAAGTCACTCCTATTAGTGATACTGTACTCACTGTAACAAAGATTGTCATCACAGAGTGGAGTGGGTGGGGAGAGGATGTCATAGATTTGAAAAAGACCACGAATTATTATAATAATCCCTTCCTGTCTTAACCAGGAAAAATTACTATCAAAATTGTTAAAAGTTTAAGGCTACAAAAGCCTGAAATAATTTGAAATTGCTAGGAGTAGCAGTTGAAAGCAAACTATTGAGAAACAAAAGAAAATCAGTGGTCCTTTGCAATTGACTTGAGTGTAGTGGCTTTGAAATGCCAAGCCTACATGACTTGCCCTGAACTCTACTGCAGCGAGTGGCACGGAGAAGGGTGCTTACTGAGGAATTTGTGAAATTTAGTCATGGCACCAGAGATGTTAGCTGCTGTTGAAGTGGTTGTGCTACTAGGTGGCAGGCACTTCAAAAGAATAATTTTGTCTTTCTCCAGGAGCTTGTGGAAACACTTCCGTGCTGTAAGCCTTTGTTTATTTTTACTGGTATTCCCTGCTTATATGGCTTATATGATTTGCCAGTTTTTCCACATGGATTTTTGGCTTCTTATCATTATTTCCAGCAGCATTCTTACCTCTCTTCAGGTAAGCTTATCATTAATTAACTCTGTATAATAACTGATTTTGTTATTTTTCCTCCCAGAAAAGGAACTAAACTTTTTCAAGATGAATGATTATAAGTGGACTATTTAAGTCCTAACTTCTGTCTCTCCTTACCAGAACACATTACATTTATTTGAGCACAGGAGTTAGATGGCAGGTTATTAAAATACTAGCTAGACCTATTGATGTCACTGTATTTTATATGAAGGTAATTAAGCCTTTCAGTTTGTCTTTTTCAAAATAGTATGATACAGAGATGTCATATAAATCTTAAATTTATAAGTAACTAAAATATTAAAAGTTTTCAGAGCTTATTTGGAGTGTTTTTTTTAATTAAATTCCACTAAAAATACCAATAGTTTCATGATGTGTGTGTGTGTACATATATATATATATGATGTGTGTGTATTACACACATGCAGACGTGATACATGTTTTGTAGACATGCACAGACAAAATATTGCCCTAGAAATAAGCTTATTGTAACTTAAAGGAAGATCTTTGCTACCTAAGTTAAGGAGTAAAAGAAAATGTAACACTGGCAGTGAAGATTTATTCATTTTTTTTTCTGTAGAAGTAAAAGTTGTTTGAGAGTTGTGGAGCAGGCATGACTGTGGTATGAGGAAAATTAAGATGGAGTTGATGGCATTTGGTGACCTAAGGAATAAGGGAAAGGGTGAATCAGAAAATTGATTACTCATCAGAATTATTTTAGGAAAGTCATGTCTGAAAGTGTGGCTTTTTGTTATCTGATGCCTGGATTACTAAGATCACCCAGATTTTAATTACACCAGTGTCTTCTCCTTAGAGTTCATTTTTTTGTTTATTAAAATTTTTTTTTCCCCTGGATACTCTTCTGTATATTTGAAATACTGCATCCTAAAAACACCAGGAATGTGTTATTGTTTAAAGCCTATGAAAAAAGTTTCTTAGTAATCATATTCTTTTTTAAGATACATACATTTATTTTTTCAGGTTCTGGGAACACTTTTTATTTATGTCTTATTTATGGTTGAGGAATTCAGAAAAGAGCCAGTGGAAAACATGGATGATGTCATCTACTATGTGAACGGCACTTACCGCCTGTTGGAGTTTCTTGTGGCCCTCTGTGTGGTGGCTTATGGTGTCTCAGAGACCATCTTTGGAGAATGGACAGTGATGGGCTCCATGATCATCTTTATTCATTCCTACTATAACGTGTGGCTTCGGGCCCAGCTGGGGTGGAAGAGCTTTCTTCTCCGCAGGGATGCTGTGAATAAGATTAAATCGTTACCCATTGCTACGAAAGAGCAGCTTGAGAAACACAATGATATTTGTGCCATCTGTTATCAGGTAACTCCTTCAGTAAGAATCCATTTGGGTGGGTCATACAGATCCCTTGGGACTGTAACCATTAACCAAATTCAACTTAAATTTCTAGGGAAAATTATCTTCTGGGTTAAAAAAAAAATGGGCCTCAGAAATTAAAGACCTGATAAAATATTTCCATTTTATTTCTAAATTAAGCTTTAAATTTAGTCCCTAGGGTTCTAATGTATTGTTGTTTTCAACATTATTGCTCACCCATAAATAAAGGAAAAACAGGTCAGGTGCATTTTATATTTACTCCTGAATACACACTCAACACTGACTATCAAATATACTATCAATGAGGCGTCCGCAACTCCTGAAAAGTGGTGTGCCAAGATTCTTTTCCCTCTAGTATTCCCAGAGTGGGGAAGAAATATTCATGTACCTAACATAGGTGGAGAGAATATGTGCCCACCTGTGGGTTGCTAAATCTGAGGGTACAAGCATTTTGTGGGAGTGGGTGGATGTGGTGGAGGTCACCAATTGATGTACAATTGAAGTTGGCCTACCTGTAGTCTTTGGCACATGTACCATAAAGAGCCGGATGATTTCCTTCTATTACAAATTAAAGGTAGTACTTAAATCATTTTGGAAATAAAACAACAACAAAAAGACCTAGAGTTTGATCATTAGTCATTGGTGCAAGAGGCTGCACTGTTGGAAATGTGGATAGAGATGATGGGCCATAGCAGAAACTGTGTCCCATTTATAAAGTCACCCTCAAAGAGTATGCGCTGGTAGAATAAAACTATGAACAGTGTCAATAATATACAGGGGATATTCTTCAGGATTGCATTTGTAGTGTAGGTGGGGTATGTATGTATTTGTGCATATTTAAATAAGAATTTTTTCTAATAGTAAAATACAGCTACCAGTTTTTTACTGTGAGTAGAACATACTTTTTGGTCCTAGCTAACCAGTGTTTTCCAGGTGGTTTTTGCATTTGAGGGGACTGAGGACTAATGTAGGATTCCTGCCCCACTTCAAAGTAGTCATTCTTTTAGTTCTGTTTATTATTAAAGTGAACTCTAGCTCTTTTGTGCTAGGTAGCCTCATTGTACTCAGGACAAAGCACATCAAAAACAGTCGGAGCACCTCCGCTTCAGCAGCTGATGTCTGAATATTCCATCTTGGGGATTCAAGAGTCCTGTTTGTATTTCCTGTTGTCACATCACTTTTTTTGAGGTGCTGGAACTACCTGCTGATATTACATAGAAAATGAGAGCAGAACTGCTTAGCTTCTTAGCTGGCTGCTTTTCCTTGGATGGCTTTCTGCTTAAAAGTTGACTCCCAGGTGTTACCAGTTCTTGGCAAGGAATTTCTGGGATATCCACACCTCCTTGTTTAGGGACTTGAAACAAAGTCAGTGGTTGATTTGCCAAATGTATGTCTTTATAACTTTAACTTCATGTCTTCAGGTTTCCCTTTTCATATATATTTTATGCAAAGAATATTAATGCAAAGTACACCACTCCTTATTCCAGTGGTTATCAAATATGAGTGTATAAAAGTCACATGGGTGGCTTGTTGAAACTAAACTATAGATTTTACGAATCCCGTCGTCACATATCCCACTTCAGAAGGTCTTGGGTAGCCCAAGACTATGTGTTAACAAGTGGTTCTGATGTGAGTTGAGAAACACTGGCTTATATAGACCAAATCTTGGAAACTGGGTTTATACATTGTCCCTAATGAGAGATTGCCACTTCCTTGCCAATACCCTGGTATTATGTGGCCGATTTTTGTCTCCTTGCTGATTTCCTCATGGAGTTAATCTGTTTAGCTGTGTTGAAGCAAAACTATGGAAAAAGTCCTGTCTTCATCAGATTTTCTGAAGTTCTAATTATGCTCTTGTCATACCAGTGGAGACCCAGTAATAATACTGCAACAATTTTGTGATACTTGCATTTCATACTAAGGCAAAACCCAGTTACAAAGGTAGTTTCTTCCTCATTTTAAAATTTTCCTTCCTTTTTAAAAAGTATGTAGCCAGTGGTTCTTATATTACTTGTATTGGGGGGGAGTCTATGATGGCAACAGGATTATTACTGATATATAAAGTAAGTTTTATTCTAAGATCTGTGTTACAAATTTTCCGTTGTGGGAAAGAAACATTAGACCCAGAACTTTGGGGATAGCACCAAAGATTCTAGTTAATAGACATTTATAAGGTATCTTTTTCTCCCCTCTTTTAGGACATGAAATCTGCTGTGATCACGCCTTGCAGTCATTTTTTCCATGCAGGCTGTCTTAAGAAATGGCTATATGTCCAGGAGACCTGCCCTCTGTGCCACTGCCACCTCAAAAACTCCTCCCAGCTTCCAGGATTAGGAACTGAGCCAGTTCTACAGCCTCATGCTGGAGCTGAGCAAAACGTCATGCTTCAGGAAGGTACTGAACCCCCAGGCCAAGAGCATACTCCAGGGACCAGGATACAGGAAGGTTCTAGGGACAATAATGAGCACATCGCCAGACGACCAGATAACCAGGAAGGGGCTTTTGACCCCAAAGAATATCCTCACAGTGCAAAAGGTGAAGCACGTCCTGTTGAATCAGCCTAGAGGAAAAGAAGCAGGAATGATGCTTTGATACTCTAGAGGAGAAGTTAACTCAAGATGGAATTCATGGATTTGAGGAAGAAAAGTGAGATGATCAGGCAGGAAACTGACATTCCAAGGATCTAATCCAGGAAGTACTCTGAGTGGAGACCACCTGGTTTCATCCCCTGACATTGTGGGAGAAATTTTGCAATGTATGCTAATCAAAATGTATTTATATATGTTCTATGCTGATGTTTTGTAGAGGTTTGTGAAGAAAATTGAACCTCAACAACTTCAGAAACTACCCCTGATATGCGTGAGAGAGAAGTAAAACCAGATTTGAGTGTTGAAGGGACTCAGGAAGTGAGGATAAAGAGCGTGAGGACAGCATGGGAAGAAGGAGGCAGAAGTGGAACTTTAACTTTCCATGGGACAGATCAGTCTCATCATCAAGTCTGAATAGTGACCAGCCCTCTCGTCCACCCCCTTTCTCCTCAGTTAATTGGAACTAGTCAGGTGATTATTGAGTTTTGCATAGCACTGAAATGAAATCAAAGATGTAGAAGCATTGATTGTATTCAAAGATTGAAGCACGCTCATACTTTGTATGTGCTTTAGGGAAGGGGTGGGTGGGCACTTGGGCCTTGTGGGTGCATTCATGTAATCTGAGACTCTTGAACTTTATGACAGAGTCTTCAATATTTTGATGTATATGAAACTTTTGTTAATATGTTGTATACTTCGCTGGCTGTGTGAAGTAAACTAAAACTCTAATGAACACTTTGGAGTCCACTTTAGTGAAGGAGACCAAAGTGGGAAGGGCTTTAGGGCACTGATAGAGGCCCTGGGTGTACTTTTCAATCCTGTGTAATGTTTAATTCTTGCAGCTGAATCAAAACAGTGTTAAATTATGGCAATATTTGCACTTTGGGAATGAGTACATAACTGTATGATCACACTCTGCAAATGCCACTTTTAAAGCTGTTAATAGACTTTGCACCTTTTCTTTGACAAGTGTCATATTTAAATTTTTACATACATCATGGCTACAGGTAGAACTGGGGAGGGGGGAATGTAATTTTTTATGGGAATTTTGATATGAAAAGAAACTAGTCATTTATTTATACAATAGGCTTGGCTCAAAAAGTGTTTTTCAGACTTCGGTATTCCTAATGTGGGATGTGACTTTATTTTATTTTTAGTAGCAAATTTGGATGTAGACTGACAGACATAGCTGAATGTCTTAATAAATTTAAATTTGAAGATAATTATGTTTTGTTCCTGTGGTTTGTTGTAATTATAAAGGGCTTTTTTTGAAATTCTGTTCTTAGGAAGTTACATTTTCAACTTAGTTGGACTTATATGTTAATCCTCATCAGAAATGCCCTGTAGGTGGTGAAACTCTTTGATTGAAAAGGACCATTTCTTTGAAATCTTATATACCCAGTGTCAGCAAACCCAGCTCTGCATCAGAAGTGTTTGGGGAGATTTTTTGTTGTTGTTGTTACTTCTTTTTGGGAGATTTTTATTTTAAAAAATTATACATTTCCAAACCTTACATCTGATTCAGATTGAATCAGCCTTTTAGAGTGCCTGAGCATTTCAGAGCTTCTATCCAGTTAGCCTAGCTCTATAACACAGTATGACTTGTGGAGGGGAGGAAAAGTATCTAGGCTAGAATTCATTTCTCCCCAGGTGTAGCTGAAAGTTTATCTTTTCAGTGTACCCTGTTAGGCAGAAGACAAAGTAGATAGCTCCCTCTAGTGGTAAGAAGGCTGCTATCCAAAGACCTAACAGTACTGAGATTTCAATAAAAGTAGAGTTGTTCGGAATCACTTTCTCATTATAATACACTTTTTACTTCCTAATAGCGAATAGACCCCAGCTCTACATACCAAATCAGATGAGTCTATTAGTAGCCTTTTGGACAAATGTCACTGTAACTGTATTTCAGGAGGAATATATTATGTGGTTATAACAGAAAACCTCAAAATTGTAGTGGTTCTAAAACCACAACGGTTTACGTCATGCATGTACATTACAAGGATACCCTATTTGGTGCAGACTCAGGGAAGTAGGCTGGTGGAATAGCCACTATTGAACTTTCTGGATGGTCATGCCAAAGGGAAGACTGCAAAGCTGTACACCAGCAATTACATGCTCCTCTCTGGTATGGACGTGTCACTTCTACTCACTCCCTTGGCCACAACTACTGGCATGGCCCCACCAGCCACAATAGCAGAGAAGCTGTTTTCTGTGTCCTAGAAAGAGCGCATCGGTGACCAGCACTCTGATGGGCAAGACTTCATTTTATAGGTTATTCAAAATTTGGGAGCACACCTGTGAATGGTTCCAAATATACCAGTTGAGAACCTCTGACTTAGTTTGTTCCTTGCCCTTATGTACTGGCTGGACAGTAGCATGTATAATGCCATCCATATTCAAAATCTAGTCATTTTGTTATAGCTTCCAACTCACTGCAGAGTTTTTAACTTAGGAAGAAGACAAAGTTTAACCACCTAGTTTGTTCTACTGAAGAGAAAATGAGAAAATTAGATTCAGTTCCCCTTGTATTATGCATGATCAAATTGAGAGAAACATCAGTTTCCTTATGAGTCCTTTTTAGGTCACTTTTCTTGTCTACTTCATGGTTTCCAGTGTTTTCAGACAGTGCATACCTATTTTCACTCATTAGTATTTCCTTAAAAACTTTGTAATAAGGATTGTCACCTTAACAACTTTGCCATCAAAGGTAGTACTGTGACAATCCTTTGTCAGTCCTCTTGGATTTAGGGAAATGGGCAGCACAGAAGGGATAAAAGGGGCTTGCACTAAGGGCAGGAGCTCTGGATTATAATTTTCAGTTCTCTATGATCTTTGTTTAGCCTTTGTTTTTCTGCACATCAGCCTCATCTGAAAACAAATCACTGAGGTATCATTCTGGTTTCAGATTTTGCCCATCTGTATTTTTAATCCTCACCACTAACTGAGTAATGAGCTTCATATTTTTTTTTAACAGTTTTAAACTAGAGACAGCTGCTTCATATATTTTTCATGTGCTGTGCTACATATTAAACTTAGCTAAGATTTGGTTCGCCACTGTATTTTCAGTGTCTGGCATAGGGCAGGAGCACTCTAAATACTGAGTGAACAAATGAACTTAGCAAGTGGCTCCTTGTATCAACGCTGTAGTTTAAAAATGGCAGAGAATTCTATTCTTTCTGGAGGCAGAGAGCATAATATTGCGTGGCAACTAAACGAAGTCATTTCTGTGTGTGGGTTTTGATCGTCTTAACTGATCAGATCCTGAACTCAGTTTCTAGAACAGAAATGACAAATTTGGGACCATCTGGGGAAATCTGGGCTGATAAATTTTGCTTTGTTTTGTTATTTGACCTCAATGATACATTTATTTTATTTACTTTTTTTGGATGGAGTCTCGCTCTGTCACCCAGGCTGGAGTGCAGTGGCACAATCTCGGCTCACTGCAACCTCTGCTTCTCAGGTTCAAGTAATTCTCCTGCCTCAGCCTCCTGAGTAGCTGGGACTACAGGCACACGCCACCACATCTGGCTATTTTTTGCATTTTTAGCAGAGACAGGGTTTCACCAGGTTGGCCAGAGTGGTCTGTAACTCCTGGCCTCAAGTGATCCACCCGCCTCCGTCTCCCGAAGTGCTGGGATTACAGGTGTGAGCCATGTCCGGCCTCAATGGTACATTTTTGAATGATATTTTAAAAAATATTTGAAATAGTTGCCAACCATTTAAAAATTGCAAGATGGTGTATGACAAACTCAGTTTCTATCTTCTTGTGAAAAATTGGAAGTGCTGGCTGCATAGACCCCTCATTCTTGCTTGGCAATAGTTAGCATAAGTTGGGGTGGGTTGAGTTTCTGATTCACCCCTGTTCTCCTCTCCACCACAGCTTGCTCGATTAAATTAGATTGCAGTCATCAGACTCTTCTGTTTGCTTAGAAGATGCTGTAAGTGAACACTGGGCAAGTTCGACATCTCATTTAATCACAGTCAAATCCTATGTGAGTATGTATAGTGCAGATATTCTGTACTGATTAAAGTGAAAAACAAAAAACCAGAAGCAATGTGTATAAATTTGATGTTCATTTATGGAAGTGTAGAACCTGTTTGTTTTTCTTTAATGGCAGCAGTGCAGTTAAAAAAAAAAATCAATGAGCAAGTGTTTTGTTTGAAGATATTTTCAATTTGGATCTATGCTGGAATTTTGCACTTTGATATCACCAAGTTGTTCCATGACCAGTGTTTCTCAACCTTTGATGGGTGTTAGAAGCAGATTGAGAAGCTTGAGAAAAATACGATGCCTAGACTCAGTGCCATAGATTCCGACTGGGTAGGTTTGGGATGAAGCCTGGTATCTTATCTTTTTCCAAGCTTTCAGATGATTCTGATTCAAATGGAAAAGTGAGTACCTTTCATTTAGAGTAAATATTCCTGCTATTTCAGTGAGAGGGGCTTCTTGTTCTTGGATCTGCTGTTTTTATGGAAGAAGATTCTTAGAGAAGAAATACACGTGAGGTTTGCCTTTGGGAAACATCGGTGGTTAAGGATTTCGGCAAACATTACAATTGACGGGGTTTCTGCAGTGAAACAGCAAAGCCTGGCCAACACATGATGCAGGTGCGCATGTGCGATCTGGCCTCATCTACCAACCTTTTTGGTTGGTTGACCACCCAGAAGTGTCTCAAGCTATTTAAGGGTAAAACGCTGTTAGCACATCCTCCACCTCCCCTTTCCCCAAGCATATAGCATTAAAGAATCATAGAATTTTGGAAGCAAACCAGCCTTCAGAGACCTAGATCAGGGGTCCTACTTTACAAGAGAGCCGACTGTCAGTGTGCCCAAGGCCACACAATTGATGACAAAGCCAGGAAGTATGCCAGGTCTCCTGAATCCAGTCCAATGCTCTTTCTGTTAAACCTCCTCACCTCAGACAAGATTCAAACAAACACCCATGTCTATTTTGTTGTATTCAATATAACTTATATTGACTTTAAAGATGTTATAAGGGAGCTTTGGTGAAGATCTGCAACAGTTTGTGATATAATATTTAAAATTATCAATTTGAGATCAAACTTCTGGAAAATTATGTAAAAAGAGAAACACTAAAAATACGGGGTGTGGAATAAATCTTACTATGTGGCAAGCCACAGCCCTTCAAGATTTGGAGTTGGAAGCTGTTGACTATAAAATACCCTCGTGCCATTTAATATAAAAACACCTTCTGCATATTAGAGCCACAAATCCGTGCAGACCGGTGTAATCACACTATTTGCAGGAACAGATGGGCTGTGTTTAAAACTGGGGAGTCAAGACTTGGTGTAGAGAATTTTAAAATATAAAACGTTTTCCTTCCCAAGGTAAGTATTAAATCTTCCTAAGAGGCACATATGAGGGATAGATAGACATAAACATTGTAAATTCCCATTTTTTTCTCTAGTTGATTAATAAATCCTTTCTAAAGTCACTAGTCTTCCCCAAATTACCTTGAAATGCCTCCTCTACCCCTAAAAAGAAAGACAAAATTTTAAGGGGGCCCTTATATTTATTTTTGTTATCATGAGCTATATTGTCAACTCAAACGAATAAATCTGCGAGATGGCTGCCTCTGTGTGTTTTGGTGCTGGTGCTGGTGGGGGCTGGTACTGGAAAGCCATGTATGTTAGAAAGTATGTTCACAGGGGAAGGAAGCCCATTAGCTGAGCTAACTTACACCATTTTAGACCTTCAACCTGTATCTCACAGGCTTACAGCCTGCCTCCATGCCATTGCCCTTTATCTTTTGTTATGGCTTTAGGTTTTTGTAGTGTTTTCTACATTTAAGGAGAAAAGAAACAAATATAGCGTGAACAAATAATACCTGATAAATGAATATGCTCAGGTGGGTGGCTCTCACCTGTAATCCCAGCCCTTTGGGAGGCTGAGAAGGGAAAATTTCTTGAGCCCAGAAGATTGAGATCAGACTGGGCAACATAGGGAGACCTTATCTCTCCATGCTGGAGATCTGAAGAAGTTTTGTGTGTGTCTGCTTTCTCCACTCTGGCAGCCACTCATATGGCTATTTACATTTGAGTTAAAATTTTTTTCAAAAATGAAAAATGAAAAATTCAGTCCCTCAGTCACATTAGCCACATTTCACATGCTCAATGGCCACATGTGACTAGTGCTGACCATGTTGGACTTTACAGATAGAGAACATGTCCACCATTGCAGAAAAGTCCATTGGACAGTACCAGAGCTTAGAGGGTGGAGGGGACTAAGGAAAGAAGGTGGAGAGGGGGCATTATGAGAGAGGAGGCTAGACACATACTCACAACCATGAGGTCATGGGGGTGCTGGTGCACCACCTTAAGAAGTTTGGACTTTGTACTGAAGATTTGCCTTTCAGTAAATTCATGCTGCTATTGGGTGGACAACGGACAAGAAGGAGGACAAGAGTGGATGCCAGAGACCAGTTAAGAGGCTGTGGCAGTCCAGGTAAGAGAGGAGGATGCCCAGGGACTAGACATCCTCCGTTATCCACAACGGTTCGGCCAGGGCCTAGAGCACAGGCATCACTTACAAGTGCCAGGTCTAGATTATTTACTCAAAATCGCCCTCATCCTACAGGCAAGGAAATTTAAATTTGCATGGTTAAATACAGTACCCCCACAGACCACACAACTAGTAAGTTTCAGAACTGTGATCTGTGATTCTAACACAGTTATGGAACTCCAAAGCCTAAGATATATCTGTGTATATATATATATATATATATATAAAAAGTGTGTATATATGTATGTGTGTGTGTGTGTGTGTGTATATATGTATATATAAAGAAGGACTTTAACTCTGTCACCCTGGCTGGAGTGCAGTGGCATGATCTTTGTCCACTGTAACCTCCGCCTCCTGGGTTCAAGTGATTCTCCTACCTCAGCCTCCTGAGTAGCTGGGATTATAAGCACACACCACCATGCCTGGCTAATTTTTGTATTTTTAGTAGAGATGAGGTTTCGCCATACTGTTCAGGCTGGTCTCGAACTCCTGACAAGTGATCCACCTGTCTTGGCCTCCCAAAGTGCTGGGATTACAGGCTTGAGCCATTGCACCCGGCCCAGATATTTTTTTATTGTTGCTTTTCTTCTCTACACAAGTTTGCTTCCTAAAAGAGAAAGCAAAGAACACAGAGACCTGGCAGAGTGAAGTGGAGCTTGGCAGGGCAGCTCCCAGAGGACAGGGAAGAGGCTCTGCCTCACAGTCATGTGACCTGAGGAACACTAGCCCCAAACCACCCTGAATATCATGTATGGGAGGGCACTGTGTTCCTCAGTTCACACCTGGTACCAAGTTCTGTTCCGTTTCCTTTATTTTCAAGGCATAGGTAGCAATGTGCCTATTAATACATACAGCAGGATTATTATGAAGGAGAACAACCTGAGGGTATGCAACACACACTATCTGTCAACTGGTGTTTTGCTGGTGACTAATTCATTCCCTTTTGCATCAAATTTCCCCCCAGATCCAGTGACTCACTCAACTGCATCCTCACCAGCACTCCAGTTTCTTTTCCTTTTAAGATGAGGAAAATTATATTTCAGAGTGATTTTTGTTTGTTTATTGCCAGATTCCTCTAGTCCAAATATAGCTGGTTGGTGGGTTGGGTCCAATGCTAGGACCCAACCTGGATAGCCAGTTTTCTGTATGTGATGACATTAAATGTGCGAGCTTTTATGAAAGTGTGTGCCTTTGAGGAATTTTCCAGGCATTTAGGGAATTGAAACTAGTAATTTATAATAGATTTCCCTGACTAGCAAGATTATTCCCTAATGAAAAGAACAGGGCTTTATCTCAAACTGTCTGCAGCAGGGGAAAGAAACTTAACAAGACTTTGACATTCTCAAGCTTCTAGGTGCAAGTTTACTTGTTTATTTTGCTCTTTTTTAAAAATTCAATTTAAAATTCATTAAAATCTTATTTTACCTTTTTTTGGTCACTTTCATTTTGATTTAATTTCAAATTTACAGAAAAGTTGCTAAAACTTTTATGTACTCTTCACCCAGATTCACCAATTGTTAACATTTTGCCACATTTGATGAGCAATCCTTCATAATACACACACACACACACACACACTCACATATTATTTTTGAACCACTTGAGAATAAGCCACAGACATAATGCCCTGTTAACCCTAAATATTTCAGTGTATATTTCCTAAGGCAAGACATTTTCTTACATAACCACAGTAAAATGATCAAAACCAAAAAATTTAACACAGACACAGTATTATTATTTAATCCACAGTATCTACGTCACAAAATTATCGAACTTTCACCCTTTATTCCAATAATGCCCTTCATAGTTGTTTGCAGTGCCTCCACGGAGATCCCTTGCAGAATCGAGCCTAGGATTACGCATTGTTTTGAGTTGTCATATCTCTTTGTACTCCTTAATCTGGAACAATTCTTTATACTATTTTGACTTTCATAACATTTATATTTTTGTTTATTTATTTATTATACTTTAAGTTCTGGGAATGTGCAAGTTTGTTACCTAGGTATACCTGTGCCATGGTGGTTTGCTGCACCCATCAACCTGTCATCTGTATTAGGTATTTCTCCTAATGCTTTCCCTCCCCTCGTCCCCTACCTCCCAACAGGCCCTGGTGTGTGATGTTTGACATTTATATTTTTAAAAAGAAATACATAATAATAGCAATAGATTATAGATTTAGACATAATCTATACATGAATATGTACTCTATATCTAATATGATATGTAATATCTGCTACATAATCTATTCATGAATTGGCTCATGAATTCTAGACCCATAGATTGTAGATTATGTAACAATTCATGAGTTTATTCTAATAAATAAATACAAGCATGCATAAGCGAATCAGGAAAGCCTCTCTTTCAGTAGAATGCTAATAAAATAGATAAAGGAATGACAGAATTAGAAAATTATCATTTTGTAACCATTATAGTAGTAATTGATTTAGGCAAGAATTATCCATGGATACTAAAACTAGTGGATGAAAGTTTGAAAAGGAAAAAGATGCTTACATAGCCTCATAATATGGTCCCTCAAATCATTATTAAGAATGGGAAGAAGAGTAACTCTACAGGAGATAAATCTGGTAGATAACATGGTAACCAAGTGACTGAAGTTAGCATCGCCAATGATAGACCAACCCCCTCATCATGTACCCCTTGACACAATGCACTAAGGAAGACACCCCTTTACCTACAAGATACTCTTGTTAAGCATAATCTAATCATGAAGAAATAGACAAATCCAAACTAAGAGATATTCTACAAAACAGTGTTTCCTTTTTAATGACAAGCCTGATTAAGTAAAGGGTTCTATCAAGAGTTGTGTTTTCACAAAGCAAATTACAATGAGATATTATCTTACAACAGTCAGTTGGACTAGCGATTATTAAACAGTCTAAAACCAACAGATGTGGGCAAGGATGCAAAGAAAAGGGAATGCTTATAGACAGTTGGTGAGAATGTATATTAGTACAACCTTTGTGGAAAACAGTGTGATTTCTCAAAGAACCAAAACTAGGACTACCATTTGATCTCACAGTCCTGCTACTGGGTATACACCAAAGGGAAAGAAACAATTATAAAAAAGATATTTGCACTAATGTGCTTATTGCAACACTATGCACAATAGCAAAGATATGGAGTCAACCTGAGTGTCTCCATCAATGGAGAACTGGATAAGGAAAATGAGGTATCCCAGCACTTTGAGAGGCCGAGGCGGGTGGATCACCTGAGGTCGAGAGTTCAAGACCGGCCTGGCCAACATGGTGAAACCCCATGTCTACTTTTTAAAAATACAAAAAATTAGCTGAGTGTAGTGGCGGGTGCCTGTAATCCCAGCTACTCGGGAGGCTGAGGCAGGGGAATCTCTTGAATCCAGGAAGCAGAAGTTGCAGGGAGCCGAGATCGTGCCATTGCACCCCATCCTGGGCAACAAGAGCAAAACTCCATGCCAAAAAAAAAAAAAAAAAAATGAGGTATAGATATACCACGAATACTACTCAGCCATAAAAAAGAATAAAATCATGTCTTTTGCAGCAACATGGATGGAACTGGAGGCCATTATCCTCAGTGAAATAATTCAAAAACAAAAAGTCAAATATCCCGTGTTCTCTCTTAGAACTGGGAACTAAACAATGGATACACATGAACATACGGAGTGGAATAGACACTGGAGACCACAAAAGGTGAAAGGGTGGGAGGGTCGTGAGGGTTGAAGAACGACCTGTTGTGTACAATGTTCTCTATTTGGGTGATGGGCACACTAAAAGCCTAGACGCCACAACTGCGCATGTAAGAAACCTGCACTTGTACTCCCTAAATATGTAAAAATGTTTTTTAAAAGTTGCATTTTCAAAAATACCACTAGATGTCACTGTGGTTCTGCAAGTTGCACAAGTTTTATCAGTAAAGACTACAGATTGCTTGGTGGCCTTCCTCCTGACTCCTTTGTAGACTGGGCACATTTAGTCAATTTCAACACATATAGCCTTTATGAAGCCTACAAATTAAATAATGGTAAAAGAGACGAGGGAAGAGGCAGCAGGCTTAAAGCTCGTTTCTGCCAGTACAAGCCGTAGGACGGGGCAGTTCCTGCTCTGTCTCTGGACTTGGTTTCCTGGATTGCCTGCTCTTCATCTCTTCTAGAGCTCATAGTCTGCGAATTTAAACTGATGTTTTCCCAACTAAAATTATTTCAGTGCCCCTTACAAGATTTTTGTCCAACCACATTGGACCCACTACTGATTTTTCTGTTTTTCTTTTTTTTTTTTTTTTAGTTTTTTTCACTCAGTGCTCTTATTTATATAGTACTTGTCTTTAAGTTGACTCCACTTTTTAAAATGTAAATAAAGAAAAAAATGTCATAGGCCCATCACAAGTGGAAACCAGTTCACGTGCCATAAATAAAGGTAACCATGAAAATAAATGTAATATAAACAACATAATATAATTACATTCAAGTGATTGTTTGCCAAAGGCTCACAGCGTGAGTCTACTCTTTTTTTCCCTCCTTTTTTAAAAGGGAGATTTGGAAATGTTGAAGAGAAGTTGAAGACAGACCAGCCCTGAGACTTGCCTTTCAATGTCAGCAAATAACCGAGACTGAGAAGACCTTTCTGTCTGTGCAGTTCACGAAACCAACCACGATACTTCACGTATTGTTCTAAACCATTCTCATGCTTTTATAAGCTGTTCTAAGCTATAGGATTCTTTTTCTTTCTTTCTTTTTTATTTCACTCTTGATTCTTCAGTATTTCTAAAGGGCATGATCAGAAATCATACATTATTAAACGTTTTCTTCAATCTCTATTTAAGCTTTCATTTTATTTTGGTATCCACTTCAGTTCTGTATTGGTTTAACTTCCCTTTAATGTGTATTTAAATTTGCCTTTATATTCAGTCTTCTTCCACTTAAAACACTCACTCTCTTTTTAACAGAGGAGATGATATATACTCCTCTGCTGTCAATGTCGAAGCAATTATGTGCCACCAAATGGCTTGTGATGTGGCATCTCCTCCTGATAAAGGCTTATGATAGATAGGACGTGGCAGAGGTCAGGAATTCTGCTGAGTACAACCTGAGGGTATTCTTCAAATTGCTTGAGCTTTCTCCAAATCCCCTAGGACACAATCAGAAAACTCCCCTTTAATTTTGGTGCAGAGCTTTTTTCTTCCTTCTTCACAGAGATTCAGAGTGAAGATGCGTGAGGCTGAGCCATCTAATTGCACTCTTTACTCCCTAACATTAGTTTAGCCCTTTGCTGCTTTGTATAATCTATTATAATTACTAATTTGCTGGCCACAATTAGCATAGGGGGTTTTATCGAAGCAGAAACAATTTCTTAGCTGCCCAATGTTACTAAATAATTTAAATAGGGGAAGACAACGAATTTCCATCAAATGTGCTTTGTTTTCTTAATGCCTGTGTTCCCATTAAGGAAAACCATTATAAGGTAAAGAAATCAGGAAATTCATAAAGATCAATACACCAATTATTTCCTGCATTATAAAAGTTACCTTTTCTTAATTTTCTTTTCTTGGTGAGGTAGATTTATTTTGCCATTAGAAGCTCAAAAGCTGAGAGGTCAGTTTCACTGTTCAAAACAGAATGCTCTTTGTCTAGCCGGAAACAATGTTTTCGCAAAAAACTGTCCAGAGAGATCACATCCCCCCAAAATTTTGATTAAAAAGATTGATTCTGAAGTAATAGAAACTTTTTTTCTATACCAAATTATGTTAAACTATACTATACCCCTCAGGCCCCACCCCCAAATCAGAGTAAGAATCTCTGAAGGGTTTTTTGGTTTTTTGTTAGTTTTCATCACCGTAACTATGCTGAGATTCAAAGCAGCATGGGCAGATATTACACAACTTGAAATATACTAGAGATACCAGTGGAAATCAATGTGAGACATGGTTAGTCTCTGGTGGGAGGCTTACTTGAGATTTTCTGAAGACTTCTTCAGGTTTCTTCCAGCCCCATTTGTTCCTTGTGCTGATTAGTGTTTATGATTCCATTATCTTCTTTATGTCACAGATTCCTCCCTCCCCCACACATTTACTCTATTGTTTTATTATGTGTTGACATCAGCCTGTGGACGATGGTGTTCTGGCAAAGTCCCCTTCCATGGCTTTCTGAATACCACTGGTAAGTGTTCTTTGAGCCTCTTTCTGGAACTATATCCCCAGGGCTGCAAATTATACTTGATTTCATTGTTTTCAAGTGTGTAGAGCCAACATGTCTGTTTAAGATACCGAGCCAAGTATTGTCTTTCCAGCACATCTATAACTATTGATTCCTATGAGAGAGGCCTAATTATATTTGTGCTTATCTTAAAACCACAGCATTGAAAGAGGCTTTAAAATTCCTTCACCTCATCTAGGGCCTGGGTTTATCCCATCCAACATCAGTCTTCTTTCCATGGTACAAGTAATAGAAACCAACTCTGGGCAAATTAAACCAAAAAGGGTATTTGTGTTATTGAAAGGGGGACTCCAGAAACAAAAAGGCAGCTAAAGAACCAGGTTAGGACGACTCAGGTGTCATGAAGATTCTGGGGATCTAGATGACTAGGTGACAGGCACTGACGAGTGGTGTCACCCAGTGGTGACTCCAAGGAGATATTGGAGGGTATTTGGAGGAATTTGAAACCCTTCTATCCAACCCTAATTCTTTGTGTGAGAAGTTGAGTTTTCTTACCCTTATGCAAAATGCTATGTGAAGATAGGTTAAAGTGGTCCCTCAAATGCCCTAGACAGATTGCCATCCGCTTTCCTTCTACATAGAAACTCTAAGGCTCCAAAACCTAAAATGCAATAAAAAAGAAAGAAAGAAAGAAACTATAAGGCTGCCACTGAAACAGCCACTGGGGATATCAGCCTTGCATTGTCTTCCCAACTCCATTCTTGTACCACTGCAGAGAAGAGAGTCCTTATTTGCAGTGGTGCAAGAATGGGGTTGGGAGGAAAGTCCATTTGGACCACCTTAAGTGTGTGACCACCCTTTGGCCAGGGTCATTGTTTAAGTCAAGGCGGCCACAATAGAGGAAAAGTAATTCTCCACAAGGAAAATTGGGGGCTGTTCCCCAAGGGAGAGAGAATGGCCAAAATCATACGGTCACTATCTTACCAAGACAGTCTTACCAAGAGAACGACAATCACTTTCAGTGATATGAGCTGTGCTGACTCTTCAAGCAGCCTCCCGAGAAGTTCTGATAGCTGCAAATCCTGTGTTTCCTTTAGGAGAACTCAGCCCCCCATGGCTTTCCTCTGCTGATCCTGGCTACACATTCTTGAGCTCATCCAAAGCAAATCTTTCAGATATTTCATATCAACCTGCAAGTCAAACTCTCCTTGCAAGTTACTCTCTCCTTCTCTAGATATTTTTGGGGGCTCTGAACTAGTTATTTTCTTTTGCTGGGATGTACTTGCCCCAAATCTTTATATGCCTGACTCCATTTCACCTGTCAGTTCTCAGCTCAAATCTCATCTTCTCAATAAGGCCTAATCGGACAAATCAAGCTCAAGGCCTTCAGACTCAGGGCTTCTCTCTGTCTGCCACTCTGCTTTTCATAGTCTTTATTGCAACATGAAATTATTTTTTGGGGTTTTACTTTTTGTCTATCTTTCTCATGAAACTAAGCTTTAAGTTTCATGAGACCTTCTCTGTCTTTGTATTACTGTATATATTCATTGCCTAGAACTGTGCCTTTTAGACTAAAGTTGCCCAATAATTATTAATTAAATAAATTAACAAATTAACATGTTTTACACAAGTTTTTATTGTAATATATAATATGCATGGAGAAACATACATAAGACTATATGTACTGTTTAAGAGATGGTTCTAAAGTGATCATTTTAACAAATGACACTACCCAAGTCAAGAAACAGAATAGTACTGGAATCCAAGAGACTATTTTTGCACTTCATGTATCCATTTCCAATCACAACCCTTTCTTTCCCCAGAGGTGACTACTATCTTCACTTACGTGATCATCATTTTACTTGCTTTTCTTCATAGTATTATCACCTATACACTCATCCCTAAACCATAGAGTTTAGTTTTGTCTGCACTTAGAACTAGATATAAATGGAATTATATTATATGCACTTATCTGCACAATAATTACTTCACAAATTTATTTTAAATAATCTATTATATAATTATTATAATTGTTGTATAAAGTATTTTATATAATTATATATTAATCATATTATCTATTATATAATTATATAATTTATTTATATTAGTATTACTGGAAATACTGATTGCAATAATTATAGTAATAATTATTTCACATATAGTTAGTATACTATATATACTTACCTGCACAATAATTATTTCACTAGTTATTAATGAAATAATTACATAAAATTATTTATAAAACAACTATTTATAAATATTTATTTTAAAATTATACTAATTATAGATATAATTAGTGTAAGTATACACATAATTATACATATAAGTATTTTATAAATAAATGTTTATAAATAATTATAATAATTATTTTTACTAATAATTAGTAAAGTAATAATTAGAATAATAATTTTACTAATTATTGTGCAGAGAAGCACATAGAAATAATGATTTTAGACTTTCAACTTCTAACATGATAGAATGAGAAGGTAGAGAAATTCTGTCCTCAAAAAGCAACTATTAAGCTGGTCAAAACTTCAAAAACAACAATTTCAGTGCTTTGGAAGATGATTGAAAGCATATCACAAATGGATGAAATGGCCTGACTTTGGATAAGAGCAGCATGAGTCTGTGATGGTGTTGCCCAGTCTGCTCCCATCCCCCTCTCCCTGCCTGCCAGTTCTGTGGTGGTAGTTCAACCATGGGGGCCAGGTCATGGAGACCCACAGCCTTGTTGCTGCTGCCAGAAGGGGCTCCTTGATTTAGAATGTTGTCAGTTAAAGTGGCAATCTTAGTAACAAGTGGACAGGGAGAGCCAGCACTTCTACTAGTCTGAGATTATGACCCTATTTGGGACAAGCGATGGACTGACAGGCTTTCAGGGGTTTAACAGGGATGCACAGATGTGAGACAGCCCCGGGGGCTTGATAACCTCTCCACATATCCTGGGTTGACTGGAGGCTGTGCTCATGTGCAGCACAGATAAGCTTCAACCCAGGCCATTCACACATCCCTGGCCAGTGGAACCTGCACACATGAACAGAAGAGAAATAAGAAAGCCCATCGGAAAACTAAACCCAAGTCTGACTTGAAAACTTCCTAAGTTTTGAATGTACTCCCTAGTCCACACATAGCCCTTTAGCAAAGAGTGAAAGCCTCACTGGCTTGAGGGGCTTGAGTGCTAATCCTGACCAATCTTTACCTGAACTCTAAGCTATCAGGGGCAATTCCTAGGCATCTAAGGCTTTAAAATAAAAACAAATATAAAAACTGAGCAAAGTCAACAACAGCCACACACTGTGGGAAAGGCCAACTTTGTAGATTTAGCCCAGGGAAGTTACTAAGTTAAAAATAAATAAATAAATAAAACAACTCTAAGAGGAAAAAAATCACAACCCAGAGTGGCTGCACTATTACCTAAGATGTTCAGTGTTTCATACAAAATTACAAGGCATATAAAGAAATCAAAAGGGTGACCAAGCTGAGTCTATTGAAACTGTCTCTGAGTGTTTCCAGGTAATGAATTTAGAAGACAAAAGTTTCAAAGTAGCTATTATTAAGTATGTTCAAAGAGCTGAAGAAAACAATTTTTAAATATTAAAGCGAAGTATGACAATAATAACCAAATAGAGAATCTCAATAGATAAAAATTATTTTAAGAAAATTAAAATTCTGAAGTTAAAAAGTATAATAACTGAAATGAAAAGTTTACTACAGAGGCTCAACTATAGCTTTGAGCTAGCAACAGAAAGAACCAGGGCTGAGTGTAGTGACTCACACCTGTCATGCCAACACTTTGGGATGCTGAGGCAGGCAGATCACTTGAGGTCAGGAGTTCAAGACCAGTCTGACTAACAAGGTGTAACCCCACCTCTACTGAAAAACACAAAGAATTAGCCAGGTGTGGTGGTGTGCACCTGTAATCCGAGCTACTTGGGAGGCTGAGGCAGGAGAATTGCTTGAACCCAAGAGACAGAGGTTGCAGCAAGCTGAGACCACACTACTGCATGTCAGCCTGGGTGACAGAGTGAGTGAGACTCTGTCTCAAAAAAAGAAAAAAAAGAAGAAGAAGAAAGAGAGAATCAGGAATTTGAAAATAAAGCAGCGAAAATCACCCAATCTGAAAAACAGGGAGAAAAAAGATGAAAGAACAATGAACAATCCTTATAGACCTGTGGAATAATATTAAATGTACCAACCTATGTGTAATGGGAGTCTCAGAAAGAGATGGAAAAGAAAATGATGTAGAAAAACACCTGAAAATAATAACCAAAAGCATTTCAAATTTGATGAAAATATATTAATGTGCAGATCCAAGAAGTTCAAAGAATTCCAAGTAGGATATACACAAAAGATCCTCCTTAGACACCTCAGAATTAACCTTTTGAAAAATAAATACAAAGAGAAAAATCTCAAAAACAAACAAATAAAAACTCATGCACAGAGGAACAAGAATCCTAGTAACATCTAATTTCATATCAGAAAGAATGGAGACCAGAAAAGCAGTAGAAAGCTATATTCAAAGTACTGATAGGAAAAAATTTTTAAAGCCTGCAAACTTATAATTCTACCTCAAGTAAAATTATCCTTCAAAAGTTAATACAAAATAAAGATGTTCCAGAAATAAACAAATATTGAAAGAATTTCTCACTAGCAGACCTGCATTACAAAGATACAGAAGGTCTGTTAGACTGAAAAGAAGTGACAATAGAAAATAGCTGTAATACTAAAGAATAAATGCAGAATGTCAGAAATGGCAAATATGTGGGAAAATGGAAAAGTCTCTAGAAATAAGTTTTTCTCATTTTTCTTTTAATTTCTTTAAATGACACAAGGCTGTATAAGGCAATATTTATAAAACTCTAGTTGTATAGAGTTAATATATAGGCATAATCTATACAACATAATAGCACTAATGAAGGGAAAGAAAAGGAGATATATTAGAGCAAATTTGTCCAACCCGTGGCCAGTGGGCCACATGCAGCCCAGGATGGCTTTAAATGTGGCTCAACACAAATTCGTGAACTTTCTTAAAACATTATGAGATTTATGCATGGACTTTTCTTTAAAAGCTCATTAGCTGTCATTAGTATTAGTGTATTTTATGTGTGGCCCAAGACAATTTTTCTTCCAGTGTGGCCCAGGGAAGCCAAAAGATTGGAATTGCCCTTGTATTAGAGCAATGTTTCTGTATTTTACCAGAAATGACTTAGTATTATTCTGAAGTAGATTGTGATAAGTTGAAATGTATATTGTAACCTCTAATACAACCACTAAGAAATACCTAAACAACATACAGTAAAATGTACACAGAGGAATTTAAATGACACATTAAAAATATTTAATTAACACTAAAGGAGGCAGTAAAGCAGGAACAGAGGAAATACATCAGACAACACACAACAAAGTGCAAAGATTATCAACAGTTACTTTAAACACGATTGGACTAAACATTGACTAAACACTCTACTCAAAAGGCAGATTGTCAGACTGAATTAAAAATCAAGAGTCAATAATATGCTATCTATAAGAGATCTGCTTTAGATTCAAAGGCACAAATAGGTTAAAAGAATGGAAATAATATACCATGTAAACATTAACCATAAGAGGATTGGAATGACTTTTTAAATATTAGACAGAATAAACTTTAAAATAAGAAATATTACCAGAGACAAAAGGGCATGCTATAATAATACATAATTAATACATTAGGAAAATATAACAATTATAAATCTCTATGCACCAAATAATAGAGCTTCAAAACACATAAAGCAAAATCTGACAGAATTAAAAGGAAATGTAAACAATTTAAGAATAATAGTTGGAGATTTCACACTCAATAATTGATAGAACAACTAGAGAGAAAAACAAGAAGGATACAGAAGACCTCAACAACACTATCAGTCAATTTAACTAACATTTATAGAACAAACAACCCAATAAATGCAGAATACATAGTATTTTCAAGTGCACATGGAACATTCTCCAGGATAAATCATATAATGTATCAATAAACAAATCTCAATACATTTTAAAAGTTTGAAATCATCTCAAGTTTGTTCTCTGATCACAACAGAATTCAATTATATCTAGGGATTCCAGGGATCCACAATAGTAAGAATTCTGAGTAAAACTCAAATTTTGGAAATTATACAATACACTTTTAAATAGCCCATGAGTCAAAGAAGAAATCACAAGGGAAATTAAAATACACTTTGAACTAAATGATAATGAAAACACAGCATAGAAAATGTATGGATTACATTAAATCAGAACTTAGAGGGAAAATTTTAGCTCTAAATGTCTCTATCAGAAAAGAACAAAGGTAATCTAAAGGTAATCGGTAATCTAAACTTCCTCCTTAAGTAACTATAAGCAAAAGGAAAGAAATAAAAAATAAAAAACATTAGAGCAGAGATCAGTGGATCTCATAGAGATCAGTGAAACCAAAAGTTGGTTCTTGGAAAATATTAATAAAATTGGTGAATTCTTAGCAAGTCTGACAAGGGCAATAAAAGATAAGATACAGATTGCTAAAAATCAGAAATTAAAGAATGGATGTTATTACCAACACTATGGGAATTAAAAGTATTATATGAAAATACTATGAATAACTTTATACCAAGAAGTTAGACAACTTAGATGAAATGAGACATTAATAGAAAGACAAATTACAAACACTGAGGAAAAATTAGAAAATATAGATAGATAAGAAGTGACAAAATTGAACACCCATGTTTATGGCATCATTATTCCCAATAACCATTAGGTAGAAGCAACCCAAGCATTCATTGACAAGTGAATAAATTAACACATGTGGTGTACACATGTAATGGAATATTATTCAACCTTAAAAAAAGAAGGAAATTCTGATACATGCTACCACATAAATAAACTTTGAACTTACTTCAGTCACAAAAGGGCAAAACATGGCCGGGTGCGGTGGCTCGCACCTGTAATCCCAGCATTTTGGGAGGCCGAGGAAAATGGATAACTTGTGCTCAGGGGTTTGAGACCAGCTTGGTCAACATGGTGAAACTGCCTCTACAAAAAATACAAAAAATTAGCTGGGAGTGGTGGTGTGCACCTGTAATCCCAGCTCTTTGAGTGGTTGAGGCACAAGAATCACTTGAACCCAGGAGGTGGAGGTTGTGGTGAGTCATGAGGCACAAGAATCACTTGAACCCAGGAGGTGGAGGTTGTGGTGAGTCATGAGGCCCAAGAATCACTTGAACCCAGGAGGTGGAGGTTGTGGTGAGTCAAGATTGCACCACTGCACTCCAGCCTGGGTGACAGAGAGACACTCTGTCTCAAAAACAAAAGACAAATGCTATATGATTCCATTTATATGAGGTGCCTAGATTAGTCAAATTTATAGACACAGAAAGTAGAATGGTGGTTGCGGGGGCCGGGAGAGGAGAGAATGGGGTGATACTTAGATGTATAGAGTTTCAGTTTGATGAAAATAGTTCTGGATATTAGTTGCACAAGTTTAGATGTACTTGACACTAAACTGTGCACTTAAAAATGATTCAGATGGTAAATTTTATGTTATGCAATTTTACTGCAATTTTTTTAAAAAGAAGTTTTTTTGGAGAGCACAAGACTTCAACCCATCATTACACCTATATAAACTCAATGCATTCCAAAACGTTATAAAAAAAATTAGCAATGACAAAATTCTGAATAAACCTCAAATATCTGAATTTAAAACAAATCGAATTAGCAATTAAAAAATATTTCCACAGAGAATAGTCCAGAACCAGATGATTTTACTGGTAAATTCAATCAAATATTTAAATAAATAATACCAATCTTTCATAAACTTTTTCCAAAAATAAAGGGGGAGGGAATACTTCTGAACTCACTTGATGAAGCCGCTATTACCCTGTTACCAAAACCGGACAATGACCTCACTGGAAGAGAAAACTACAGATCAACTTCCTTCATGAACATAGATACAAACATTCTCAACAAAATAGGAGAAACTTGAATTTGGCAATATATAAATAGGCTTATACACTATGACCAAGTAAGATAACATGTTAGGTGATTTAATGACATTTCTGTAAAGAATGTATCTATAGGTGAAATTTCTAGATTATAGGGTAAAATATTTTGTAAATAATGTCTAATTATTTGTTAATATTTTGTTAAAATTTTAAAAGTCTATGTTCATGAATAGGATTAACTTATAATATTCTTCTCTTACACTGTTTTTGTTAGGTTTTGGTATCATTATTATTATTATTATTTTTGAGATGGAGTCTCTCTTGGTCACCCAGGCTAAAGTGCAGTGGCGCAATCTTGGCTTACTGCAACCTCCGTCTCCTGGATTCAAGCAATTCTCCTGCCTCACCCTCCTGAGTAGCTTGGATTACAGGTGCCCGCCAACATGCCTGGCTAATTTTTGTATTTTTAGTACAGATGGGGTTTCACCATAATGGCCAGACTGGTCTCAAACTCCTGACCTCAAGTGATCCGCCCACCTTGGCCTCCCAAAGTGCTGGGATTACAGATGTGAGCCACAGCTCCTGGCATCAATATTATTTTTAATCCTGAGTATTCATAATTATTGCATTATGTGAATAACTTCCCCCTTATTCACAGGACATACTTTTGAAGACACCCAGTGAATGACTGAAACTGGTAATTGTGCAAAACCCTGTAAATACAGTTTTTTCCTATACATCCATACCTATGATAGAGTTTAATTTATAAATTAGGCACAGCAAGAGATGAACAACAACAGCTAATAATAAAAATAGAACAATTATAACAGTATACAGTAATAAAAGTTATGTGAGTGTGGTCTCACTCTCAAAAAATATCATATGTACTATACTCATCTATTTTCTTCTTTTCTTTTTTTTTTTTTTTTTTTAACTCAGTGGTTCTTTTAGAGACATATACTTGCCTATTTTCAGATCATGGTTGACCCTGGGTAATTAAAACGCAGGAAAGTGAAATCTGGGATAAGGAGGGACTACTGAGATTTCCCCTACTCATTTGGAAGTAACACACTCTAGTTCTATGATTGTAGTTGTTACCTGATGTTATGGATTGAATTATTTCCCTCCAAAAGATACACTGAAGCCCTAACCTCCCACTCCCACTCTGTAACTTGATTTTGAAATAGGGTCTTGAAGATGTAATCAAATTAAGATGAGGTCATCAGGGTACAACCTAATTTATTATGACTGGTGTCCTTGTAAGAAAAGGAGACAGCAGTGACACATGGGGATGACGGCCATGTAAAGACAGAGTCAGAGATTGGAGTGTTACTGCCACAAGCCAAGGAATGCCTGAGACTACCAGAGGCTAGAAGTAAAGAGGGCTTCTTCCCTAGAGCCTTCAGAGAGAACATGGTCCTGCCAACACCTTGATTTTGGACCTCTAGCCTCTGATACTATGAAAGAATACACTTCTGTCATTCAAGTCCTCCAGTTTGTGGTACTCTGTTACTGCAGGGATACGAAGCTAATCCTAGAAATTCCAACCTCCGTAACTAATGTACTGAAGTTTATGAGTACTCATAATGTTGTTTCCTTCCCGGACAAACACGAAACACAGGGAAACCGCAAAGAAGAACCTTGTTTTATTTCTCTAAGAACCTTGTTTTATTTCTCTATTTCCCTTCTTCAAACTCATATGCTTTTGTTGGCTGGTACTTTAATCAATCCCCCTTTTCCCGCACTAGAAATTGTCATTGCTATTTTATACGGTCGATGCTTATTTTGTTTACCCATGTTACCTACTTTCTTTGCTCCACAAAGTTTGATGCATCTCAGATCATCTTTCTGGTGTCACTATCCTTCTGCCTAAAGTACAAACAAGAGATTTTCTGTAGTGAGAATCTGCTGGCAACGAATTCTGTCATGTTTAGTTTGACTCTCACTGGGTGTAGAATTCTATGTGGTAGTGATTTGCTTTGGTACTCTGAAGACACCATTTCACTGTCTTCTGTCTACCATGACCGCTGCTGGGAGAAGAGCTAGCTCTTTGTTAGAATCACTCTAATTGCTATTCTTTAAAAAGTAACTTATCTTTTTTTCTCTAGCTGCTTTAAATACATTTTTTTTTTACTTTTTTTTTCTGCAATTTTACTATAGTGCATCTAGTTGCAGATTTTATTTTACTTGCTTGGGGTTCCCCATATCTCCTTGATTTATAGATTAACATGTTCCTTCAATTCTGGAAAATTCTCAGCCATTTTCTGTCCCAACATTTCCTGTACCTCATCTTCTCTTTCGTCTCCTCCCAAGGACACGATGTTAAATTTCTCACTATACCCTCCTTGTGTCTTACTCTCTTTTTTTTTTTCCTCCTCCATGTTTTGGTTGGATAATTTATTATAATTTATCTTTCTGTTCATTAATTCTCTCTTATCCAATCTGTTGTTTTATCCTATTTGCTGTCAAATCCATTCACTGAGTTTTTAACATTATTTTAGTATTTATTTATAAAAAGTATTTCTTTTTCAAATCTGCTATGACAAATTTTATAGTTTTTCTGTTTCCTGCAGATATTATAAAGTTTGTCATTTACTTCTTTAAACGTGGTAACTATGGTGGTATTTTAGTCTGTATGATACTTTCAATGCAGGACGGGAGTGCAGATGTTTCTGCTTTCTGTTGATTCTGCAGAGTCTCATTGAAATTCTAGCTTAATTTGAGGAGGTCTCCTAAAAACTTCCCACCTCAGATGGCTTTGAGCTCTGACCTTTGCTGCCTCTCCGCATGCAGTCCCTGAGCAGATCCCAAGTGAGTGATAACCAGAGATGCCTCCAGGCCTAAGTGCTTTCATGTCTGATATTCCAGTCATTTTTCTGGTTACAAGTCTTTCTCCCCAAATTGGCCTGGGAACTTCTCACTGCTGTTTTTTTCTCTTCAGTCCTTTTCAGGAGTTCAAAATTATTTTTACGTGTGTGTGTGTGTGTGTGTGTGTGTGTGTGTGTAGTAAAGGGTTGATTTGAATAACCTAGCTGCCATGACTGGAAACCAGAAGCTCAATGATACATTTTTTGGTCTTTTACATTCTTGAATACATCCAACTCAGCATAATATCCCCACAACATAATGGAATTTGAGTGCTTAACCGCATGTGAAGTACTATACACATGATTATGGACTAGCACCAAGGAAAAGGAAGGGAAAATTAACTTTGCTTAGCTTTCTTATCTAATTCTAGTTATTTAAGAATAGTCCAAGTCCTTATTAAACAACAGCTCGTTGCATGTCTCAAGGCAGTGTGAAGTTCACAAATCCTCATAGAAGAAACTGAACTCATAGTCTAAGTGCTAACATATTTACTGGAGATAGATTTATTTAAACAAATAATCAGATTTGTGAGTGGAAGCCTCCAAAAACACAAAATTAAAAAATCAACAATTGCTTTTGCTTATTAGAAAGAGGCTATTTTTATATTTTAAAACTATCAATGCTTCTCACACATGCCCTCATACAAAATTAATGAAATAGAATATTTTTTATCAAAATATTAAAAATAACTATGCTTTTAAAACTAAGACAACTGTGAAGACTAAAAAAAATTTTGAATGCAAATTACAAAACCTTTTGGTCTCAAAACATAAGGTGCTCCACATTTTACCTATTGTAAACTTTAAAGTCCTTGTGAGCAATTTGAAGTGTCAACTTTCCTACTGATGTGGCCTACAAATTTCAAAATCCAATCTCTATTCTGTTTAATAGTAGGTGCTTTCTGAAGGCCATAGTCCATCACACAAGAAAATACTTCTTCTCACTTATACAACACATGTGTTCATGCTGTTCAATTTTAGAATACAAATACTAAGTCGATTGTTCTTCATTCTCTTGAAAAGCTAAGCGAGGTAAAAAAAAATAGCCATAGAGTGCAGATCACAAAAAAGAAAGTTGTTTCCTTTCCAAGTGATTTCCAACAGCCATGATGAAGCCAGCATTGGGTGCTGAGTGAGTGTCATGTGGGCCTTTCTGGGGCCCAGGACAGCCATGCTCAGCAGCAAGGACTTCTCCTCAGATTGCTTAAGAAGTGAAACCCTGCCTCTCCTGACCCCATAGCCTCCACCTTGATTTCCAGAGGCTTGAGACCCCAGATGTCCCTTTGTAGCTTAATCAAGTCATCTTGGGTGGTTTCTCCACATTGCTTTTGCACGTATACTCAGAAATGGGTATCTTAAAGGAGAAACCAAATCTTTCTCTAGACAGGCTTCAGGAGTGACCTCGGATCCAATGCTGACTTCACCACCTACTGCCTTATGATCTTGATGATCTCATCCCTCTGTACCTCAGTTTCCTCATTTGTTAGAAGAGAATGATTGCTTCCACTTCATAGACTTGCCGTGAGGAATAATTGAGGTCATAAACGGAAAGAATTTAGACTAGTTTGGCATATAAAAAGTGCTCAATAAATTTTTGATGTTATTATTCAGACTTGAGATATGTTGTGCACAGCTTTGGTTAACTCACTTTGGGAGAGTAATATTCTTGAGAGAGAGTTTTGAATGTAGTTCAGAAATAATTAAATGCCTTCCTTGATTGAAATAGAAAGGCAATTAAGACAATGAAGCATTTTTCTCTGTAGTATCTAGGACATATTTTTCTCATTTTCCTTTCGTAATGGGAAAATGTGAAACTCGGTGAAACTTTCTCAGAGTAGTGACAAATTACTCATTCTGAGGTCAATTGTTCTCCAAAAAAATAAATTTCAAACAGGGAAGGAGGGTAAGATTCTAGAAGCCTTGGAATTCAATGCTGGGGTAGAATGATGGTTAGGACTCAGGCAGCCCAGGTTCCTGGTGTTGCCAGCCATATGATTTGGGAAAAGCTCTTCAGTCCCTCTGAGTCTCAGGCTTCCTAACTATAAACTAGAGGTAAAAATATCCACCTGCAATGGTGATGGTGTTAGGGTGCAGGAGACAGGCTGTGACGGTTATTATGTGATAGCTGAGAAAAAACCCAGAACTGACTTTACAAAGGGTTCCAGTGACTGACTATAACAGGGAGCAACCTGTTCACATAAAATGGGCCCAGTAGCCAAGCTTCTTTCATTCTACCCAAGAAAATCATCTTGTAGGCCAGGTGCCGTGGCTCATGCCTGTAATCCCAGCACCTTGGGAGTCCGAGATAAGCAGATCACCTGAGGTCAGGAGTTCAAGACCAGCCTGACTAATGTGATGAAACCCCATCTCTACTAAAAATACAAAGATTAGCTGGGCATGGTTGTGGGTGCCTGTAATCCCAGCTAGATGGGGGGCTGAGGCAGGATAATCACTTGAACCCGGGAGGCGGAAATTACAGTGAGCTGAGATCGTGCCATTGCACTCCAGCCTGGGTGACAAGAGTGAGACTCCAAACAAAAAAAAAAAAAAGAAAGAAAAGAAAGAAAGAAACAGAAAGCAAGAAAATCATCTCACAGATACATGTCTGGTTATCTTGGATGGGGCACAAAACAACCCAGGTATGTGTCTAGGAATAAGGCATTGGAATAAAAAAGGGGGAGGCAGTGACAACTTAGAATGTTATAGATGCTGCATTCATTAATTTATACACCTGAATATTTTTCTGATGGAAGTTATATTTATTTCACTGAGGGGTATTGGGAAGGCTCTGTGAGAGGGTAAACAGATGAAAATCCACAGCCCCCATCTTTAAAGGAACTGTAGGGAAAAAAGGGAAGCGTGGTATTTATAGAAAGCCATCTACGTGTTTGAGTATAATATCAGAGTAGGCTATTGTCAAGCAGCTCTAAAATTTCAATGACTTCACACAATAGATGTTTAGGTCTTGCTCATACAAAGTCTATTTCCTCATGTAGTAGTTTATGGACTCAGATTCCTTCCATTTTGTGACTCTGAGATACCCTAGAGTGGGAGTCAGTAAACTGTGGCTCACGGGTCAATTCCAACCTACTGTTTTCAAACTTTTTTTGTAAATAAAGTTTTATTGGAACACAGTCACACCTACTCATTTCCCTTTCATCTGTGCTTTGTAGCTGGTCTCACATTGCAATGGTAGAGTGAAGTGGTTGTGACAGAGACTGTATGGCCCATGAAGGTTAAAATATTTACATTCTGTCCCTTTACAGAGAAAATTTGCTAAGTCTTGCCATAGAGCACTGGAATCCAATGTTAGATTCTCTGATTGAGCCCACAGAATGGGGAGAAAAAGAGTGGAAGATTATGCGGGAGGATTTACGAACTATGACTGGAAATGGCTTTCTTCAATCCCACCTCAACCTGACTTCAATGGAAGCCAGGAAATGCAGCCTTGCTATTACCAAGAAGGAAAATGCAAAGCAGTTCTCCACAGACTGGTACTGTGCTAGACTCTTCCACTCACTCTATTCTTTTTGTTCATCAAAACAACCCTTTAAGCTGAGCATGGTGGCTTGAGCCTATAGTCCTAGCTACTTGGGAGGTTGAGGCAGGAGGATCACTTGAGCCCAGGAGTTTGAGGCTACTATGATCTTTGATCACACAGCCACTGCACTCTAGCTTGGGCAACATAGACCGCATCTCTAAAAAACAATCAAGCAAACAAAAATCAAAGACAGAACTGCTTTGCAAATGAGATATCTGAGGTTCAGAGAGGTTAAGCAACTTGCCTCAAGGTCACCCAGCATCAAAATAGTTATAGTAGTGATAAGATCCTCATCATACTTGTGCTATTCTTTCTGAAAAATATTTGTAATTGTGGTAAAATATATTAATACTTAACATGACATGAACTTCTCTAATTATTTTTAAAGTGTACACTTCAGTAGCATCTGAAATGTGTTCTCGAGAGTGGGAAGTTTGCTAGTTGTTAATAAGGAACTTAAAACTTAGGCTTTTCATTTCAGTGATGATCTTCAAAAGTTAAACAGATTCATCTGGACAATACCTAAAACTGAAGACTGACATGAAATTTCTGAGCTTAAATTTTAGTTTATGTTTATTGCTGCCAACGGTAATTCTGAATTATCATAGGCTGGTAAGAAGGGACTGAAATGGATTTCATACGGAAATTATTTCTTTAAGCTTTTCCTATACACTATGAACTAAGGAATGTTTTGTGGTAGTTTACAAAAAGAGAAAAGTGATAGAAGAATTAAGCCATTACAAATGACATAACTATATAGGCATGCCATACCCAAAAGGGTCTACTCCATTGAACTTAAAACAATGTTGATATTTGAGAGGCAATTCAGTTTCCACAAAACAATATTATCCAGTATATTTTATTATTGTTTACTTGTAAATCTTTGGTTTTGTGGCTTTTTTCTTTTTCATTTAGTTTGCAATTTAGTTTCACAATTGTTTAAGCATTTTATGCATGAAGAATTGCTCTCTAGTTTTATGCTTGCACATATTTAAATTACTTAATAAAATTAATTTAAACAAAAACATGAGAGGTTCAGAAGAATACTTTCTCCTTGAAAGGTGTGTGCCTATGACACAAGTATAAGAGTGTCTACCCTACAGAAATAGTTCTCTTTTACCAAAGATTTAAATTTGAATTAGGAAACTGTACCAGTGAAGGCAAGCTAAGTTCAGCTGCAATAACAAGCAAGCTGGAAGTCACAGTGGCTTAAACCACTTGCTTACATTAAATTCATTGTATATTGATAAAGAACTCATGGTGCTTCTTCTAACTGCCTACAAACTCCTCTTGGTGTTAAAGTCTTCCATTCACTGAACAAAAACAGCACATGATAAACTGTTCAGAAAGGAAACTTATTTTTACTTCTCAAGGTCAGACATCCGTGTGGCCATATAGGCATATATGATCCAAGAAACTTCTTCTGCCAGTTCCTTCTAAATGTCTGTCTACAAACTTCTCTTTGTGATAAAATCTTCCATTCCCTGAGCAAAAACAGTACATAATGAAGTGTTCAGGAATAAAAACTTGTTAATATTTTTCAGGCCTGGGTAACTGTATGGCTCTATAGGCACAAATGGGTTTAAGAAACCTCTGTTAGCTTCTTCTAAATGTCTGCCTATAACATCATCTTAGTGTTAAAATCTTCTGTTCATCAAAAGCAAACAGTATATGATGAACTGCTCAGAAAAGAAGCTTGCTTTTGCTTTTCAGGGCTGAATAACTCTATGGATATCAGGACCCGAATTGATCATCATAGCAGGACCCAAACTGATGGATCTACCCTCAGTAATATTTCTGGTTGAGGAGAATGAGTCCTCCGTTGGTTCTCTCACCTGCAGACAAACGTGCTGGATGAATTAAGTCAGATGCCTGCACCAAACCTCTAGAAGAGGAGCACAGTCCTCAGGTACGGCCGGGATAAGAGTGAACCAGGCGTCTGTTACCAGCAATAATGTCTGCAACAGAAAGCATCCTGCATCTTTTTATACAAAAGTGCTCCATGGTATTGTTCTGACACTTTCTATTTCCTGCTAAAGCTTCCGACAGCTTTGTAAATTTCATAGGCAACTGTGGCTTTTGAGTTATACCCCAAATCTGCTGCTTCCTAGCCACACGGTATGGGCAAACCTAAACCTGTTCCTCCTCTGTGGAACGGGGCAGAAATGTGAGTTGCATGGTGTGTCGAGAGAAGTCAAGGCTGTAACTCATGTGAAACTTCTTTGTCAAATTGAAATTATTATCCAAATGAAAGTATTATAACAGTATTAATCTTGGCAATCAATCATGCCACACCAACGGTAAAGAATAGACAGTAATGATTTCACCCTATGGCACTCATCACACAATCAATATTTTCTACAAAAGTTTCCTGAAAATCCACAGAAAATCCTTTAAGTTATCAGATAATGAAACCGGTAGAGAATAGCTCTTCAATACGGAAGCAAATTTCTCCTCTTGGCTAGAAAATGACAAAGCATTTTACATGGCCCCAAATCTATATGGCACACTTTTCTAGCAGTTTCCCACGTTTAAAAGATTTGAGGTTTAAGAAAAGAAGTACTATCTATTCTGCCTAGGAAGCAGTTGTTTTAAGTTGAGATCAGTATGAAAAAAAGAAAAATGATTCACAAAAGAGTGTTGGGAATGGAGACACAGAAAGACTTTTATACCGTAGCATCAACTCTGAAACTGCTATCACCCGGATACTTCGGGATTCTAGCTTAGTAGAACTGGGTAGTACCCCGAAGATCATGTTGTCTCCTCCTATTTTCTAGGTGTCTCAGTCAACTCAGACAGCTATAACAAAATACCACAAACTGGGTGACTTAAGCAACTGACATTTATTTCTCACTGTTCTGGAAATTGGGAAGTGTGAGATCAGGATGCCAAAATGGTGAGGTTCTGGTGAGGGCTCTCTTCCTAGCTTGCAAAAAGCTGCCTTCTTATTTTGTCCTCATATGGTGGTGGGGTTGTGGGGAGTGGAGAGAGAGAGAGAAAGACAGCATGCTAGCTCTAGTCTCTTCCTCTTCTTTCAAGGACACTAATCCCACCCTTGTGACCTCATCTTAACCTAATTACCTCCTAATAATCTTTGGGAAGTAATACCATCACGTTGTGCATTTGGGTTTCTATGAATTTGGAAGGGCAGAGGAGAGGGCAGAGTGCAAACATTCAGTCCATAGCACCACATGAGGAAAAGGTCTGGAAAAGTTAAACGATTTGCCCAAGATCATGTTATTAAATACAAGTTGATTGGTCAAATATTTTTCCTTTTCATCAATCTGAAATTATAGAATTGAATATGATGCAGAGAAAAAAGTTCTTTTACTTCTGCAAACAATTGCTAATAAAGCCTTTTCTTTTCTTTTTTGAGACGGGTCTCTCTCTGTCACCCAGACTGGAGTGTAGTGGTGCGATCTTGGGTCACTTCCCGGGTTCAAGCAATTGAACTTCAGCCTACCAAGTAGCTGGGACTACAGGGGTGTGCCACCACGCCTGGCTAATTTCTGTATTTTTAGTAGAGATGAGTTTTCGTCATGATGGCCTGGCTGGTCTCTAACTCTTGATGGATTTACCCTCAGTAATATCTACCCTCTGCCTGCCTCAGCTTCCCAAAGTGCTGGGATTACAGGTGTGAGCCATCATGCCTGGCCAATTGCTAATAAAGTCTTTTCTAATAGAACTCTATGAAACTTACTTCATGATGTATCTGCAAGTGGACTAAGGACACATTGAATATTCTCATCAAGGTCTAGCAATAATTCTGAGTTTCCTTTTAAGTATTTGCAAAGTTTAGTTGTTTTCCTTATTTCAGAGGGTTCCAGATGTTTTTACCCTGGGGAAATGTATGAATAGACTAAGAAAATGAGATTCAGATTTCTAGTTGAATGATTTTATTATCCGATTATTTTATTTAATTAGATGTAGAAGTCTACTTTTCACCCTAGGAAAAGAATTCTCCAATTGTCCCCATAAAGAAAAGAAAAGATGAGTTACCTTTCTAAGTGTATTAGTCAGGAGAGGCTAAGTTACACTGTAGTACAGAAAAATCTCTGGAATTTGCAGTAACAAAGGATTATTTCCCATACTTGCTAAATGTCTGTGTGTATCAGAGAAGTCTCTACTCTACACGTCTGTGCCAGAGGTGGCATGCTGATGGAAACTCCATCTGGGGGGCAGCAATAGCTGTACCACTGGGAAGGGGATTTGGTAAATTGCACACTGGCTCTTCATGCTTCTGCCTGTGAGTGACACATGTCACTGCTGCTAATTCGTCATTTGCCAGGGCAAATCACAGGGCCACAGCTAAATGCAGAGGGGTCAGAATACATCCATCCTTTTATATACCTGGAAGAAGAAAACCTAAAATTTTGGTGAACATCCCTAATGGCTACCACACTAGGAATAAAAAAGGAAAACAGAACACATTCCGACTTTATCAAAATCCCAGTGTCTCACACCATCAATATGAATCAAATTCCCACATATCCATCAGCTGTACAATAAAACACCTTAACACATTAATCTGATGCAGGTAGGGTTCCCTGAATCCATTTCTTCACCTCTATACAAGAGAATAGCATAGAATGGGAAGTAAGTACAATAAACCAAACTAAATTGGGGTTGGGGTGAGGTTTCCAGAAATGGATTGTGGGCCAGCAAAATGCAGAGACACTTTTACACCTTTCGTGGATTTTGCTAGCCTCATTTCTCCAAGAAGAAAATCATGTGTTTATGACATGGCAACATTCGTCAACAGTCTTTCCAAAGTAATTGGACAGTAGGAAAGTTATAGCTGTAACAGGGAGAAAAGTTCATTTTCACCTAAGTTGCCAATAGGAGTATTTGTTTAATGGGTCACTCTAGAAAGATATGTTAAACCTTTAAAACTGAATCTTTTTGGGAAATGTCTTAAGGTCTAGAATATGATCAGACAACCCTCATTTGTTTCTTTTATTTGGATACAATCATTTGCTTAGACATGTATTTTTAAACTTTTAATATATTAGTAGCAATACATTATTTTCTTTGGGTTTTCTTTTATTTGGGTACAATCATTTGCTTAGACACGTATTTTTAAACTTTTAATGTATTGGTGGCAACAAAGTTTTCAAGTAGGGAAACACTTAAACTAGCTCAGAATCTCCCCCCTAAATTAAAAAATAGAGTTTTGTACTTTCCAGAATAAGCATGTTTTTTCTTTTTCTTTTTTTTCTCTTCTTCTTCTTTTTTTTTTTCTTTAGGTGGAGTTTCACTCTTGTTGCCCAGGCTGGAGTGCAATTGCATGATCTCAGCTCACTGCAACCTCTGCCTCCTGGATTCAAGAGATTCTCCTGCCTCAGCCTCCCAAGTAGCTGGGATTACAGGCGTCCACCACCACACCCAGCTAATTTTTTGTGTTTTTAATTGAGATGGGGTTTCGCCATATTGGCCAGACTGGACTCAAACTCCTGACCTCAGCTGATCTACCCGCCTTGGCCTCCCAAAGTGCTGGGATTACAGGTGTGAGCCACTGTGTCCAGACAATAAGCACTTTTATAGTCTTTCTTTAAATCTTTCTTGGTAAAGATCTACAAAGCAGGAGGAAATGACAAGAGGCAGTTTGCCGATTTACTGTTTAATTATATTATATCTCTCCCCACTACCCCTTAAATACTTGTAACAGAGCAGGGTTAACATTAACACTCTAACCATCGTAAACTAAAAATATTTATCATATAATTCATGCCTAAGATGAAAATGAAGATATACAGTAAGATAATTTTATACAGAGGTACAGTGAATTCTGTGTGACTAAGGCAAGCCAATTTTGTGTTTTAGTTTTTTTTTTTTAACTTTTTGTGTTTCAGTATTTTTGAGTTATTATAATTACCGAGTATTGACTAGAGTGTTATATATCAAGTAATTTACATTTTTTCCTCATTTAATCCTCCACAGTAAACCTACTTTTAGAACTTAGGAAACTGAGGATGAAGTGACTTGACCAAGTTTGCCTAGCTAGTTAGCAGAGGAATGCTCTTTAGAGATAAATCATTGTGGTGACATTTCAATCAAAGTATCTGATAATTGCAGTGCTTTCTCACACTCAGCTCTCTAGGAAAAGAAAGAATTTAAATGGTACATTTATTCATAAACACACAAGTACTCATTCTTTCTTTTCCTATCCCAAAGCCTGCGGATATAGAGCTGAATAAGTCTGCAAGACACAGAGGTTAAGAAAAGTGGGCTCTGGCATTAGACAGGCCAACTTGGGTGAGGCCCTGCAATGCTACCTTGGATGGGTACTTATTTTCTCTAACCTCAGTTTCTTCATCTGCAAAATGGGAAACAATGTTGGTGCTTTCTTCACGGTTTTGCTAGGAAAATGAAATAATACAATATGATTTTGCACAGCAGAGAGCGTTAAATGCTCCATAGTAAGCACTTGGTATATACTAGGTTTTATTGTTGAATAAGCAAGGTTAGTCATGGCTCCTCTCAGAGGAACTCCCTGATTAGGGAGAGGAGAGAAAAGTTTAAACAGCATTTCCTGTCCCATGTGATGTGAGCAGGAGGGAAACCAGAGAAAGGCACGAATGACTGCCTTAGAAAAGTCTAAAAAGGTTTCATAGAGGTGACCTTCCAGTTGGTGATTACAGGGAAAGTAGTGCTTCACCGGATGGAGAAGGAGGTAGGCATTCCGGCTATATCCAAATGTGGGGTGGAAAGGCGTGTTCGGGGACCTCAAGACTGAGGATAGGGAAACGTTGAAGAGAGAGAAAGAGAAATAATGAAAGTTCATGGAAAACCACTAAGTGTGGGACCTTGGGGGCTTGGACCAGGAAGGCCCAGCCTTCCGTGCCATGAGGGAGGGAGGCTGGAGGATCGCGAGGTGGCGCTGTGGCTCCACCTTAAGGGAAGATTCTGGAGCCCGCGGGTTCCGCACTCCCACCGCAGCCTCCGAGAGGTGGGGCAGCGCAGTCTTGATGGGTTTGGCATCTTCACGGCAGCCACCAAAAAATTATGTTGATAAAGATAATAAGTACATAAGTAAATAACCCGGAAGCGGTCTCTTTTAGGACACACGACAAACATCTATAACCAGGGACCGTCCGCGAGAAAGGATTAAGAGCACGGAACTGTCCAGCAGGGACTGTTCCCAACTCAGTCCGCGTAATCTGTGGGCCCGCAGCGGGAACCCGCATCACCGGCCGGGAGCTGAGCTGGATGCTAACCCGCGGCCTCTGGCCGGTTGTGCGCCCCGCAGGCGTCTCCTTAAAGCCAAAGGCGCAGCAATCCGCACGCCTGACCTTGGGCCCTGGGTCCGCACTCTGCTACTTTCCCCTACCTGGACCTAAATTTTTTTGGACTTTTTTTTTTTGGCTGAATTTCATATGCACACGTGTACACAGAACCACGTGTGAGGTCAGGCTCACACACGTGTACGATGCTCTTGCACAATACACACAGACTTCTGCACATGTACACCCCACTCACTTAAACTAGACACGTCTACACGTGACACGTTTACACCATCCACATGCACACAGGTACTCACGCCCGTGTGCATCCATGCCTGCACACATCCAGCCAAGAGCGCGCTGTCACTTACGGGCACAAACACACACTTACTGCACCGGCCCACAAATGTGCAGCCACCTTTCGCTCAGGCAAACATATTTGCACACTCACATCATAGCATCACGTATCCCAGTAGCCAACAAAGACCTCGCAACACGCAACGGTGTATAAATACCTAGCAAATTGTCCCGTGAAGGAAATATGCGGGCAAACTTTTTGTTATCCAGGAATCTCGAGCTTGTCTGCTAAACTCGCCCTCCTTCCTCCAACTTTTTCCTGAGTAAACAGGCCTGTTCCTCCTTGTCTCCCCTCTGAGAATGTTTTAAGGTCAAGGTTTCTTCCATAAGATTTGCGCTACTGAAGGGATGCTAATTTTCAAATCGCTGGGAAGTTCCCTTCCTCCACCGCAGAGCCTCTTTTTACGGCAGGATCAGGGCCCTTCCCAGATCGGACTCCAATCTCGTGGGCTAGGGGACTGTGGGCAAGGGTCACCGGGTGGGATATGGTCGCGCCCTGGGGCATCCTCAGACTTAGAGCTCCTTTCTGGCAATGCCCCCAGCTGTATTCTCCCGACTCAGAATGACTTCAGCTTTTAGCTATCTATGGTCATGCCAGGGCGGAATCAGCTTCTCCTCCATTAAAGCATAACCCCAAGTATCCAGATTTCTGTCCTTCGATGGACATCAGATACAGCCCGCAAAGTCAGATATTTAGTCTGTTCCAATATGCGAGCTTGCGTAAGCTCTAAGATCTCAGCTAGGACTGGGAGAAGTGACTGACAGGAGCTCACATAGTAAATGTGGCAGAGCCCGGGCCGGAGCTGGCACGTCCCTGGCGCGCTCTGTCCCTGCGGGCCTGGAGAGAGAGAAGCACGTCGGTATCTGACCACGTGAATGCGCATTCAGTACGCGCATTAGTTAGGACGTTTCATAATCTTTCCCTTTCCTCTCTCTCCTCCGCACTCTGCCCTCGGGAGGCACCGTGCGCGCGCGCTCCTTTCTCTTCCAGGATGTGGAACCCTGGCCCAGGGCTCCAGAGCCAAGAGACACTTGAGCGTTTGGGGGCACGAGATTCGCGCCACACCTGGGTGGACCGTTTGGCTCTATATTTAAGGGCGCAGGCTCTGACGATATTCTGGCTTGGCGACTTTATTAGCTGTAGATCGTGGACAAATTTTTCACCTTCGCTAACAGGGCCTCTCTTTCCTCACCTGTAAAACGGGAGTGGTCTTATCTGCCGTTGTCTGTGGCGGCTACTCAGTGAGTTCCTGCCCAAACGGGATCTATTATTATCTGGGGCAGCCCAGGGGGAAACCCGAGAGAGTTGGCAGGCTCGCCCCGGAAAGAGCTGTAGGAACCCCTTGCCCCAGGCTTCTGGCCCTAATCAGACTAGGCGCTCCCATGCCGGGGACACCTAGTCGTTTGTGGGTGTCTTTGTCCTTCTCTAGGCCTCAGTTTCCCTGTATGTCATGGTGAGGTGCGCTCCCGGGGCCTGGAAGTGTCAGCCATACTGGGCCAGCAAAGGATGCCTTCTCTGGAGTGCAGGGAGTCGGAAACAGAAATCAGGTTTGGGATTTCCAGTGGACCCCTGGCCTGCTGCTCCCACGTGTTCCCCGAGGACTGCGCGTGGAGATCACCGAGGAAAAGAGCCAGGGTTTTGAAGGCTGGCCGGTGGGTCACCGTGCTCCTCCACTCCCGCCATCTTCGGGGTGCCGTTCAGGGGCCCCGCAGAGCCGCATCCCCGCGCAGGTCCCGGCTTTTCCAGGGCCCCGGACCGCCATCCCCTCCCATTCTCCTCCATCGGGCACCGCCCTGGCCCCTGTTCCTTGTCAACCCCACCCCGACTTCAGGCTGCCGGTGGACTCCTTTGGGGCGGCCGCAATCTGAGGGACATTAAGCCTTTGGCTTAGGTCGTCCCATTTTTCTTTTCCCCTTTCCCTTCCCAACAGAATTAGCATCTGTCCTCCCGCCTCGTTCGAAGCTGTCCCTGGCAAATGGCGAGGGAAGAGGGCATTTCCCGGGACGGTTTGCCCTTCTGGGGGCGCGCCCTCACAAGGCGAACGGAGACCAAGAGAATTTTCCAAGTGACAGGTCCCAAGTCTGGCCTCCTGGGGGCGGACGAGCAGAGACGATTCCCTTTCGCTGGGACCTTCCCACGGGTCCTAGTTCGGCTGTATTTATCTAGTCTCTTCTCTGGAGACCGGTGTGTTTCTACCGGAGCCCCCAGAAATTACTAGTAGATGTTGTTTTCAGGAAGGGGAATTGATTTCCTTATGCCTCAAGAGGGTTGGGATAGCCAAGGAGCAGAAGGTCAGGCTGGGAGTGGGTGAGTAGGGAGGGCCTGCTTATTGCCCTGGGTTTCCTTCAGGCCCAGGTCAAGAGATCCCGAGAGCTGGGCAGCCCTGCCTACTGCTGGGAGCCGCTGAGGAGCTGTATATCCTGAACTTTCCCTGCCGCAGAGATTTTGAGGAGCTCAGCAGGGAAACTACGCTCCAGGGGAAACTCCAAACCTTTAGTTGTTCTTTCTAGGTATAAACTAATTCTGCTCTATTTTTTTCCCCATGCAAAAGTCTTTTTTCCTCACTCCTTCCCTCCCTTCCTTCTTTTTCTCAGAGATGATATATATTGAAAAATCAGGAGTTTCCAATATCTTTAAATACAGACCCCAGGCACCAATACCAGAGGTTCTGATTGTATGGGCCGGGACAAGGCCTGGAAAGCTGCATTTCTAATAAGTGCCCACACCCTTTCCCATGTGATTAGTCTGATGAACCCAGTTTGGGGATTACTATTATAAACTACCCTAAAGTCAAATCACTCATATGCTATAAAGCCTAGGCAATGCTGTACATACAAGAATATCTCTTTATAGGATACCTTTACTATATAAAAAGGATGACGATCACCTCTGGAGGTGGTGCTATCCTCACATGAAGTATTTAAGAGGTTCTTTTTCAAAGTTTAAAACTGCAATTGCCGGTTCAGTATTGACCAGAGAAAAATCCACACAAAAAAAAACAAAAACAAAAACAAAAAAAAACTACTGCTCTGCTGGCCTGAGTGTCATTTCTGTCCATCTCTGTCTCTCTTCCACCTTCTCTTTAGCCTCCTTCCTACTTAAACATTTATTACAGGATGAGAAAGCCAGGTTGAAAGCGCAAGGACACCCAGAAGAAAAGCTATGAATACACTCTGCTTGATTAAAATAAAGCACACTCACCATCCTAGGTGAGGTATATGCTGCCTCTGCACAGCCAAAGGGAATTAGTCTTATAAAAAGATTCCTGCCCTCTTTATTTTTCTTCCTTCTCCAGCCTGGCAGGGGTGGAAATTGCCTCCCTCATATTTAATTCCTGGAGAGACTGGCTCTGGGGTAGAAATTGAGCTGCTCAAGACTTCTTGTTTTGTGTCACTTTCTCATTTGGGTCGGTCAGCTTCAGGCCCTCAACAAACGCATCCTTTGCAGATGCTTCTAGATTCTGCTTGACCCCAGATACCTGTCGGCTGTGTGTCTCTTGGGGGATCCTGGATCTGAGGGTGTCTATGCCTCTCTTTTCCCTGGCACTTCTGTCACCTTCCTTTGGCAGTGATCTGTTCCCTTATTGAGGGTGTTCCCTCACCACTGGAGACACCCCACCAGACTCAGCTGGGAGTCCTGCAGTTGAGGACTGTTTACTGGAGAGAAAAATGGAGGTTCAGGCAGTTAAAGAGATGGAGGCCTGGGTCTTTTGCCAGGGCTATATGGGACCCATTGATAGAATGGGTGGCCTTTGCTTCCTGATCTCCCTACCTTCAAGGATCCTCTCTGAGCTGAAGAATATGGCCCAGGCAGGGGGAGGAATTGACTCTGGGGACCCCCTTGGACCTGGAGCATCAGGTTAAGTTTGGAGCTTTAGAAAGTTTTTAGTAGGCCCAGTTTCAATTGTGCATTTAAATACTATAGAGATTGAAAAGGTTCACATCCCCTTCCCTGTCCCCACAAACCTACAACCCTTCAAGTCTCTCCACCATTATACTCCTCGTCACATGAATATTATGCTAGGAACCCTTGTAAATGCTATGGGGATCCTCGTAGATCAGATTAATCTCTTCAGGGACGTCCTGGAGGAGATGGCATTAATTATGGTACCAGGGAGAAAGTGCTCAACACACAAGAGGTCTAGATTACATTGTGTGAGAGCTGGGCAGGCCTCGTGCACAGGAGATAAAGGAGTGTTTGAGGACAGTGGCCAGGCCCTGCAGGCCAGGACCACACTCTTTCATCCAGTTTAGGAATCAGGAAGTGGCTCCACTGCTCTGCCAAGAGCACAAAGCATAACTCTTGCCTGTCTCTATTCAACATGGGCATGTGTACTTTTCCATCGCTGACCCCATGAGCTTCCTAAATCAAAGGGCCAAGGAAGGCCAGCAGAAATGGGACCTGGATTTCTGGCAGAGAATTTCCCCGAAGGAGTCCTTGGCAGATTTGGCTGCAGTCAAGGAGTTCCTCTGAGGGCAATGAAACAGAAGTTCACCATGTGCTTATTAGAGGTTACAACCTGCTAAAAAATGATGGGGCACATTACCCAGAAACTTCTAGCTATTTCCTTTGCCAGCCGCAAACATATGCTGAAAGGCCTGAGGAAGGAGACAATTTCATCCTTTTTTCTTTCCTTTTTTTCCTTCCATCTTTCCCCTTTCCATTCGTTCCTTCTCCCTCTCTCCTTCTCTCTCCCTCCTTTCTTCCCATTTTCTCTTCCCCTTCTTCCTTTCCTTCCTTCTCCTTTTCTTCTTTCCTTCCCACCTTCCTTCTCTTCTCCTCAACCCTTTTCATACGGCAGAGACAGAGTTAGGAAGGATTTGTTCAAGCCCTCCTTTTTAACAGGAGGAATAAAGGAGGATGAGGAAAATCCTTGCACCAAATAACCAGCTAATCAAGGACGTAGACATTGCTGTTGCTTTGGTAGTCACTCTAAAAACAAACAAACAAACAAACAAACAACTTGGGGTGGGGAATGAGGGGTTGGGATTGAATTTGAGAAAATCTTAAAAGGCATCCGGACACAGCCCCAGTGAGAGCATCCATTCCACCATTCACATATCTAGAGGACTGCCCGAGAGAAGTGAGCGTGTCAGAACAGTGCCCAACCCTGGCAGCCTCTAGGCTAGCGGCCGAGAGAGAAGCGTTTCGGAGGCCGGAGTGGGAGCAGAGCCTGGTCCCCCTTCCTGGGGACGCACGACGCCTCATTTACCTGGACCCAGCGTCCATTCACCACCCCCAGCGTGGAGGCCGTGCCCCTCCGCGAGTTCCCAGCCCCACACTCGCGCACCCCTATTCCATCCCACCGCCCCCGCCTCAAAGCGAAGAGGTGGGCACCTGGGACGCGCGTCCTGCTTTTTCTGCCCGGGCTCTCCCGTCTCCTCCACTTTTGTCCCCGACGTCCCAGAACAGCGGAGCAGGACGCGGCATCAGCCCTGGGAGGGCGCAGCCTGCGAGCCTCCAGCGCGCTCAGGGCGCGGCGAGGATGCTAAAGGACTGCAAGGCCAGGATGCAGACCCCCAGCTCAAATTCCTGGGAAAGACACCCGCCTCCCTTTCCCTCGGTCCCCTCTCCGTCCTCGCTCGGACCCGCTCCTCCCCAGCCCAGACGCCGGTGCTCAGCGATCCCTCGCTCGCCACTTTGCGAGGAACTTTGGCCGGCTCCCCTGCGCCACCGGGAACGGGATGTTAATGAGAGAGCGTGGCCTGGCGCCGCTAGCGAGCCGGCTCCCGGACCGCGATTGGCTGCGGCGGGGCGGAAAGATGACGTTATGCAAATGAAGGGGCGGGGCATCAAGGCGAGGGCCCCGCCTCCTCCCTTTGGGGTTAGTGTGCCTGTGTTTAGCTCTGGGGAGAGTCAAACTGGATTCCATAGGGAAAGCCTGCAAATCACTTCTATTTTAGCAGGGAGAAAACAGAATCTCCATCCAGCAGGGTCCACCCCTCTCTCTTTCTCCCTCTCCTCTCTCTCTATCTTTCTTTCCCTCCCCCTCTTTCCTCTTTCCCTCTCTCCCCTTCCCCCCACCCTCTCTGGTGTATCTGTCTACGGCAACCAGCGTCCTCCTCATCTATACGCAAAGGAAAGAAACATCTTTGGTTGGGAGAGAAGGAGGAAAAAAAAAGAAAGAGAGGAAAAAACTTGCCTGGTTGTGGAAAATGACACTTGAAGTAGCAAAGCCGGCAGCGCGAGTTGAGTCTATTGTTTCTTAAATTGCCATCAGGGTTTTTTTTTTTTTCTTTTTTTTTTTTCTTCCTGCTTCTTCAAGTGAAGGGTACCTCTACAAAAGGAAACTCCAGCCCCTCCTGTCCTCCACCGGCCTGTGATCATTACAAAAAAAAAAAAGCAAAAAAAAAAAAAAAAAAAGCACCCAAACCAAAAATCAACCAACCAAACAACCCCCAACAGCCAAGCATACATCTCTAATTTTATTATTTTGGTCTTTTCGTTGGATTTTCCCTTTCTTCTTTTTTTCGGGTTATTGCTCACTTTTGAGCAGAGGTTTACATTTTTTAAAAATTTGCTTTCCAGCCCGCCTTGATCTAAGCACGAGTTCATCGTCTGAGAGAGAGAGAAAAAAATCTCTGGTTGGCGTTTTCCTTTCTTTTCTTTTCTTTTTTCTTTTTTTAAATTTTTCAAGGGGGAGGAGATTTTCCACAAGAAAAGGTTGTTTTCATGTTTGGGATTCAGGAAAGCATCCAACGGAGTGGAAGCAGCATGAAGGAAGAGCCGCTGGGCAGCGGCATGAACGCGGTGCGGACGTGGATGCAGGGCGCCGGGGTGCTGGACGCCAACACGGCGGCGCAGAGGTGGGTACCGCGCGGGGACCGCGGCCGAGGTGAACCGCGAGCGGGAGAACCAGGAGGCGGTGGCGGCAGCGGCAGCTGCAGCTGCGGCCGCGGGGCCGGGCCGCGGGGTGCGTCCGCCGCTGCGCTCCGCTCTCCGCCGGGGCTCCGCGCTCCCCGGCCGCTCTGCCTTCGTCGCCTGCGGCCGGAGGACCCGGAGCTGTCTGCGAGGAGCCCACGCTTTGCCAGCACTTTCCCCTGCCTCGTCTGTGACTGTTTTCATTTTGTTTTAACACAGAAGAGGCGTCTCAACACAGCATGTTGGATATCTGTTTTTTTTTGTGATTGCTCTTTATTTTCCTGCCCGCTGTCTTTTCTCCTTCCCCTTCTCTTTTTCCTTCTTTCTTTCTTTTTCTTTCCTTCTTTCTTTCCTCTTCTTTCTCTTTCCTTTTCTTTTTCCTTTTTCTTTTCCCTTTCTCTTCCTGCCTTTTTTCTTTCTTCCCTTATTTTCTTCTCTTCTCCTTCCTTTTCCTTTCTTCCCCTCTTCCCTCCTTCCATTTCTTTAGTTCTTCTTTCTTTCCTGTCTCTCTTCCTACCTTTTCTTTCTTCTCTTCTTTCATTTTCTTCTCTCCTTTCTTTCCCCACCTTCCCTCAATTCCTCCCTCACTCTCTTCCTCCCTTCCTTTCTCCTTCCCTTCTTTCCTTTCTCCTTCAGCTCCTCTTTCTCTTTTCCTTACCTCTCTGTCTCTCCTGTTTTTTCTCGTCCCATTTCTCCCCTGAGTCTTCTCTTATTTCTGTTATCTGGTTCTCCTTCCCTCCCTCTCTGTCTTTCAGTTTTTCTCAGTCTACCGGTAGAATAGCAACTCCCAACTTTAATTCTGACATCTCCTAAAAGTCTTCTCCATCTCCTGTCCCCATGCCACCATGTCCCCTTCCAGCCTCTCTCCTACTTGCAGCTCCCTAGACACTAGACCGTGTGGCCTGGAGGCATTGCCCTTGGAGGTTGACCTGAGGGAACTTTCCTGGGCACACCCAAGGCCCTTTCCCAGGCTCCTGGTCCCAAGTGAGAATTGGCCTTTTTCCCCCACTTAAGCCACCAGCTGAGCTTGGGACAGTGGGCGACCTGGTGGCCCCAGGCACCATCGGACGCAGAGTGCGGAAGGGGAAGAAGGAAGATGACTAATTACATCATCTCCAGCTTCCCTGGGCTGGGGACAAGCGTCCCCAACACTGTTCCCATCCCAACTGAGTATTAGGATGGGGGTGGTTGATAGTGAGAGTGAATTGGGTAACTGGCTGGAAGTGAAAGTGTGTGCGCGGGGCGCTCGTGTGTATTCAAGTATGTGTATGTGTGTGCCTGTGCGCGCTTGTGTTGGGCAGGTCCGGCTGTCAGTGGCCGCCTGGCGCCCCAGGCGCTCCAGCCTCCCGTCGCCGGCCGGCGCACTGAGCCAGCAGCCCCGGACTTTAGGATTTCTGGAATGAATGTGACGATTTATGCAGAATAGCGAAACTTTGTTAGGACAGGTCTTTAGGAAAACACCCCTGTTCCCTTTTTCACAGCGACCACCCGCGACAGTTCTGAGCCCCGCCCTCGGACCCTTCTCCACATGCTTTTTGGTAGTGGGGGGATGTGGCTTCCCAGGGCCGGGCACGCGTAGTTGGCAGGAGCGCACGGGGTTCCTGGAGGGTGGCTGCTGCGGCGACACGCCGAGCGTGTTTTCCATCCATTCCCACCTGCCCTAGTAGCTGAGACGTGAGATTTGAGGGGTGCCAGGAACAAAGTTATGAACTGTAGGTTCTATTCCACGAAGGTGGGTTCACTTCATCCACCGCCACCTTTCTTCCTCCCCACGCAGCGCGCCTGAGGTAGGAGTAAATACTTATACGTTTCATCTCGCGCGCAAAGCCCAAACAAAACTTTCACACCTCTTCAGCGAGTTTTGAGGACGCACCCGTCCTTGGCGGAGAGGACGAGGACATGAGGGGACATGTGTGTCCCATCGTCGGCTGGGTCCGTGTGGCCTGAAGGGGCGTGAAGAGCGCCCACTGGATGTTTTAGGGGAACAGGAGGTGGGTGTTTAATGGTTCTAGCGTGTGCACAGGGTGACAAGGGGCGCGGGTCAGCGTCCGGTTTAGCCATCTAACTCTGCGTCTTTGGCCGCAGCGGGGTGGGGCTGGCCCGGGCTCACTTTGAGAAGCAGCCGCCTTCCAATCTGCGGAAATCCAACTTCTTCCACTTCGTCCTGGCCCTCTACGACAGACAGGGCCAGCCCGTGGAGATCGAGAGGACAGCGTTTGTGGGGTTCGTGGAGAAGGAAAAAGTAAGTGGGCGCAGCGCTGTCGCCCCTTGTCCCCGGCTCGGCTCCGGAGCAGGCCCAGGAGCCTTGGGCGGCGCGCCCTTCCTTGAGTGCAAAGCATCCATAACACACTTCTGTGCGGGGGACCCCCAAGCCACTTCCCATCCCGGACGAACCCATGGTCCCGGTCCAGTGGCTCCTGCTCCAAAAAAGTTCGCACGGAGGCCCCAGAGCTGGAGAGAGGCGTTCAATTCACAGCCATGGGCACCCGGGATGAACCCGCCCTCCACTACCAGACCGCACACCGCCTGCCTCTGGCGGCCCGGGCACTAGCCCCCAGGTCCTGGGAAGAGGATCGCCTATGTGCGCCCCACGGAATTTTCTGTTGGGAGAGAGGGAGCAGTCAGGAACGGGGGTCGGAGGAGGGATCACAGTTGGCCGCAATTTCTGCTGCTACTGGGGCTGGCTGGCTGGCCAGCTGGGGTCCCGGCTTGGGGAAAGTTGCCTGGAAAGTTGGTCCACTCGCTCACGCAGACCTCTCTCCTGCATCTCTTGTGTCTTTGCGTCCTGATGCAACCCAGGAAGCCAACAGCGAAAAGACCAATAACGGAATTCACTACCGGCTTCAGCTTCTCTACAGCAATGGTGAGGCCCGGGTTGGGTCTGTGCCCTCACCTTGGGGCTCCGGGTCTGGGCAGGGGGCGCAGGGAGCTCTAGGTGGACGAAATCCTCCAGCGAAGGGCAGTCGTTCGCCTTCTCCAAGGTGAACCAGCTTCTCCTAAATTTCGCCCTAGGAGGTTTCACCTGAGGAGGCTCCGCGTGGCCCAAGAGTCTTAATCGATCCTGCGTTTACCTGCGGCCAGGTGTAATGCCTCAGCCTTCCCCGAGCCACTTTGATTCTTCCTCCCTTTCCTGAGGCCTGTTTCTTTGGCTTGGCCCAGGCTCCAGGCCCAAGGCCCCTTGGGCTTAGGGGCTAGGATAGGTCATGGCCTTGAAGGCTGTAGGCAAGAGCAGAGGGACTCTTGCCGTGGGAAGTGAGAACAGACAAGTCGGGGTACCCTTATCCCAGTCCCAGCTGGAGAGCTTGGAGTTTGGCTTCCAGGACCGCTAAGGCTAGGCCAGTAGCTCCTCTCTGGACACTGGGGAAGGGAGATCCTGGCTGTATTTTCCAGGACAGGGGGAGTTCCAATCAACCTCGGAGCCCCTTTTGTGATATGTGTGAGGGAGTGCTGTTGTTGTTATATTTTGTCGTTCAGTTATTGTTCACTCACCCTCCATCGCTTCTCACTTAATTCTCCTCCCTTTCCCCATTTCCAACCCTAGGGATAAGGACGGAGCAGGATTTCTACGTGCGCCTCATTGACTCCATGACAAAACAAGTAAGTTTCTTGATTTTGGGCCACCCGGGTCTCACCAAATTCACGGGAGTCAAGAAGCTAGTTGCTCCACAGCAGGAGGGCTGGGACACTAACTTTAAAAGCCAGCGGGGCAGCTCAGACTGCACTCTCCTCGCCTTCCAGTGTCCGCCGCGTGGGGATGAGGGCTCGACGGCGCCGTTCCTTCAAGGGAACTCGGACCTTGTGAATTAAGACTGCAGGGTGCTGAGTGTCGAGAGTAAGGGCTGAACTTCCTCTGACCCAGCCAGGGAGTCTCAAAGGGCGCAAAAGGTGCCCAGGGACCCTGGCGTGGAGTGGGCTGAACCTCTGAAACCCAAGCTAGCCAGGCCTCCCCGGGAGGCAGAGGGGCGAGGGGCTGCGGGGGCGGAGGAGGAGTGGGAGAAGCAGCTTCCCCAGGAATGATGAGATGAGCTGAGAGCGCTGATGACCATTCTGCAGATTTGTTTTCAAAGGGAATAATGGTGAAGGTAGTGTTGAAAGAGGGAGCGACAATTGTTAGAGGATATTTTGCAAAAACTCTCCTGCTTTTGCCTCCAAGTCTGGCAGGAAGCCAGGCAGCATGAGTGAGCTTGTGGTCTTAAAGGTACATGGACGGCATTTTCTTAAGCTCCCAACACGCGGGTGTCAAGCAGTATACATTAAGGTTGAGTTATGGTTTAAAAGATACAATTATGAGCCGAGTCAGAAAAGAGGCCTGACGTTTTAATGAGGCACAGGAGCTTTTTCCCTTCTTCTTAATTTTAAGAAAAAGTTTAGTTTCAGAATTAAGTAGCTGGTTAGGTAGTTGGAGGAGTTAGTAGCAGAAAAAAGAAGACAGCTTTATTGGGTGGGGGAAAGAAATCAGAACAAAGAGAAAAGTTATCCATTGTATACTAACCAGCAATTTAGCAAGAGGATTAAAATTTATTTGATTGTGATTTTAGAATGTTTTCTTTAAATTAAGAGCCATGATCTTCTTTCATAGATACTGGCTAAGAAAGTTTCAAATAGGGTATATATGCATATTTAAAAATTGTTTTTATATATACCATGGCCAAATATGTTGTAGAAATGACACATTAATAAACTGTTGGGTGTTTAAAAAAATCTAATCTTCAAGAATCAATTTAATAACAGCTATTTTTGATGATCACTTTCATATTTCAATGTGACCCAAGTAGAAAACAAGAATATGAAATCTATATTTAAAAACAAAAGTAACTATTGATTGAAATCTACTTCATGCTATTTGGCTAAAATATTTGGCTTTCTTAAAAATTTCTTTATTTCTCACTAGATTGCTCAGAGTATATCCCCATTTATACTTTTGGTCCTGGTTTTATTTTCTTTAGTGGATTTAATCGTTACATAGGATAATTCCCTTTCATTTGGACACTGTATTTTTTTTTTTTTTTTTTACCTGCTAAGGCAGAAACACAAAAGCCTGATTTTTAATAACTTTCTTTTGTGATCTCAAAATAAAAATGTCTTAAGTGGAGTTTTGTTTTCAAAAATTGTCTTTGATACCCTGGATAGTCTTTCCTGCCATTCTCATTACAGGAAAAAAAAAAGTTGGGAGGGAGAGGGAGAAAGTAGGAACTCTAAGACATATTCCATATGTATTTATTAGGATTTACTTTCTAAAAGATAAAAGGCACACATACACAAATCAGTACATAAAGCCTATCTGCTTGTGTAACATTGACCACTGAAATATTAAATTATAGGCAGCACTATGAAATGAACAATTGTAAGGAGCACAGAATTAAGACATGTTTGAAGTGATTAATCTCTTTCTGATTTAAACTTCCTCAAAATTTTTATTTTAGGTCTCTCTAGTCAAAAAGTGCCACTAATTGATTTTCCCATTATGAAATGAACTGACTTTATACTCATATAAAAATAGGGGGAGAATCATCTTTTGATTTTTATAAAGCAATACATCAAATATCATTTTACTAACAAGGTCATAGAGCTTAAGAAAAACTGCAGCTTAAGGCATTCTTTGACCACTTGGTGTCATAAATTCTATCAGGAAAAAGGGAGGGAGGGAGATAGAGAGAGACAGAGAGGAACAAGAACAAGATTAGTTTTATTTTCGATAATAGCACTTATGAAAAAGTCATTTGCCATAATATGACATCTCAGTAATAGTCAAAATTATAAATGCATGCAATTATATATTTTGGTGGGGAGTGGCCTGAGGAAAGCTTTAATAATTATCAAAGTCTAAAGAATGTCAGGAAAAGGAATATTTCAAGGCATACCTGTGTGCTTTCATAATAATTGTTTAAATAACCACCTCTCTGTAGCTTTCACTTTGAAAGGCAGTTCCTGCTCATTATCCAATTCCTTGTTCTTTGATTATGTGCTGTAAGAGTTTTGGAAGTAGGTTAGCTTCTTGTGTACCGGGTTAATACAATGGTCTCCAAAAAGCAAATAGATCAGCATGAAGATGGCTAACTTTCCCTAGGTGTGACATAAAAGTAATTTATACTTAGCTTTAATGAGTAAAACAGTGAATCTTCATCTAGCTTGAAATTATTCTGTCATAATTAAATACCAAGTCCGATTTTAAATTTCTTGAACCTTTGATGTTAGTTTAATATACAGTGACTCCTTAAATCAGATGTAAGTCTTGATATAAACTGATTGATTAAATGTTTGCATTTTTTTCCTGTGAAATTCTTCCTTAAAATAACGATGGATTTTGATAATTATGTAGAGTATAGAATGACATACTTTCGATGTGATAAGTTCTAATAACATCATCAATTGTGGAAGGAATACCTAGTCACTGTTGAAGTGTCTTCTCTTAGCTGCATGTTTATTATAATACTTTTCCTATCAGAGATACAGCTTTATGGGAGTGATGTCATATCCTTGACTAGAAAGTGGGGTTAAAGCTTAAAAGGAATTTTGAGCAAGCAAAATTTAAAACTTTTTGTTCATTCTGCATTTCCATAGACTGTTCTTGATTTTGGGTGGAATTAGTAGCATTGAGATAAAAAAGAAATGTACTCAATCAACCAAGATGTATTGGTATGACACAGTATTTCACACCTTTTCAAAGTGTCTCATTAGACTATTTTGGGTAATGACTCTTAATTTTTGGACTCTACCAGGAAAGATGAAGCTTCATTAGAAATGAATATATAAGAATCTGAGATCTCTTGTCCCTATGCCTTCATTGTAAAACACACAGGATATAATCTTTTAAAAATTCATCCACCAACTAGAAAATAAGAGGCTCGCTTTTGGGAAGGGTTATTCAAAACCAAGTTTAGCTGGACTAAAAATAGTTTGTTTTCGTGTCATTACTGTTTTTGGTATTCCATTAGTGAGCATGCAAAATGCCCTGTAGAATCCAGAAGTTTATGGCTATTGCATCCAGAAACAACATCTACTGCAGGAGCTCAAATGAACCCAGTGGGGGAGGTCTGAGGTTTAGGGGGCATCCTTTCAGATTTTCATGTAGTATTTGAAATATGGTTACATTCTGTGATTGCTTAGTGAGTTATTTATCTTTAAATAGTTTTTTAAGTTCAGCTTATCTCCCCTCTTACCATCTTGCTTTAAAAGAGCGGTATTTTATAATTCAAAAAAAAAAAAAGGATACCAAATTGTATAAAGTTATTAAAACAAAACACTCTCTTCCTCTAAACAAAAGCTTTTTTGACAAGTGAAAATCGTAGTCACATAATTCTTGTATGTATGGATTTGAAGGTAGGTGATGTAGTGAGGAGACTATGAAAAGGGTCCCAGGACAGTGGGGGTTCCAAGGTATAATCATCAGAAATGCTATTAGGTTTCTCTTCCCAGCTAGACTTCTTTATATATTTGTTTTGATCTTCCCGGTACTTTAAGTTATTGATGTAAGTGTATTTTTTTCCTATTGATTGTTTCATTATATCCTGCCATGGCTACATAGATTTGATTAACAACCCTTTCAGTTCATGGTTCTTCATTGGTAGATAAACACATTTTCAGTATATCAGTAAGTTCCCAAGGAATTCACTAGGCCAGCAAAGAGGTTCTTTCATATATTTGGGGAAATAAACAAACAAAAAAGGACACAGCAAGTTTATAGTCAGAGGCCATATTTCAGCAGCTTTCCCTCTCCTTAGGTAATATGTCAAAAATGCAGGTGATTTGAATTTCCTTGCACATAGAGGAATGAAGAAGTTTGGAATTTTTATGCATGATCAGGACCTGTGTTTGGGAAAATGTAAACTCATCACAGTGGAAAATGTGTTGTTTGGAGTCTGGGGGTGAAAACAAAGCTGATGGTTTTGGAGAGATTGCCGGAGCCAGATGGCCTAGTACTTCCCCAGTCTGGCGGGCCAACTGCTCCCTCCTGGATAATATACAGCCATTTGTTCGGGGATATTTACGCTAGAGCTGTTTCCATGTGAATGTTTGAACAGCATTAAAAACGAACATATTAGTAGAGATGCATTTATTGAACTCGTATGACTGTACAGATAGCCTGTTCTCTCTGTCTTATATTGCTGAGACCAATGAAGGCGTGTTTGGACATTGGTGAATTGTCTACATAGTTGTTGAGTAAGAATGATCTGGTCTTAGTGAGCAATTAAAATACATCAATGTTTGGAATCAAACTAATGGAAATAATGTTAGTACCTACCTTGAAGCTCTGTTGTAAGAATTAAATAACTTCATACACGTTAAGGACTTTGAACAGCGACTGAAACAAATTAAGTGCTTAATAAATTAGATGTTTTTATTGTTATTATTATTATTGCCCCATTGGGTTGACAAAACCAATTGTATTTACTAATATAGGTGTAAATGTAGTGACCATAGGAGTGAAATATCTTTTATTTGTGCTAGAAAAAGAAATGCAATATGGGATTGTTAGAGTGATTTAGTTTTTTTATGTTATTTGAATAATAGAAGGGGTTTTAGCTTGTTGAGACATAAAAGATGCATTCTAAAGCTCACTGCTTTTGGTACACGTTCTCTTTTTATTCAGGGCTGTGATGTAACTGAACAGCATGCTGAATATGATATCATTCCTTCGTAACTTTCCTAATTCACTTCTGCAAACGGGCCTGCTTAGCTGCTGAGCTGAAATTACATCTTTGTAATTTGTTCACCAGTAGCCAAACTGCTAATTGAAGCAAAATTATTTTTTATTTTATTCCACTACTAATGTTAGATTTCTGTTTGACACAATTGTTTATGAAATGTCAGATCTGTAGTGTTTTCTTTGGCATGGTTTAATTTTTAACTAGTATGCCTTCACCTACTGGAAATTTCTAGGACCAGATTAGCTAGCACTTTTTTTTTTTTTTAAATGACAAGCAGTAGAACTTGGTGGTTGAATGTAATGATTATTATTATAGTGTGTTGATATTGTAGGTGTGCATATCATTTTTTGATTAGCTCAATTCTGGGTAATTTCCTGCCAAAGGCTTGTTGACAGTTTGCATTCAGAGGACATTTCATTTTAGGTTAAAGCAGGTATTTGTACATTCATGAACTTATTCTCTTAGGTGACAAAGTAAGTTTGGCTGTTTATTTTGTAAGGAGAAAAAGGAGTAACATATTTTCAAAGTACTGTTTTGATTTAAATAGAAAATTAGAAGTCTTTGGTAGTTACTGATACCCTTTCTTTTTCCTCCCTCCAACCCTTCCTTACTTCCTTTCTTTATCTTAATTTCTTTTCCTTCCTTCCTTCCTTCCTCTCTCCCTCCCTCCTTCCTTCCTTCCTTTTTTTCTTTCTCTCTTTCTCCCATTCTTTCTTTTCTTTTTTTCCTTTCTTTTTCCTCCTCTTCTTGCTTCATCAACTAATGATGATAAGTTTCCTTTTGTTTGGTTATAAATCAAGAAAGACTCCCAATGAAAATATTTTGTTTCTAAGACCCTTTGGATTTTGCTGAACCAAAATCAAAAGTATTCTCTTCACCGCCTTTATTTTGGCATGGAACACAAAGAGTTAAAACTATTAGAAAAGTAAACACAGAAAAACCATGTTCAATTTTCTGTATTTCCTTTGGCATCCTATTGAAGTGTGATCCCGGTGTATATTCACTGTGTATTTTTCGTTTTACTGTGTGGTCTTTACCCATAGTAAGTTTCAATTAACTTTTAAGACCTAGTGGTATTTAAGAAAAGCTAGAATGAACTGTGCTTCACAATATGCCTTCTAAAACAGGGGCAGCTGAGGCAGGTTTTGTATAGTGATGATTGGTTGATTTTCAAAGATGTTACAGGTTACTTTTTAATTGAGCATTTGGAATTAAAGATATTTTATTCGTTAACAGTAAAATATCCAGAGCTGTTTTTGCATGAGAATATGAAAGTTTAACAATTTTGATGTTTTCTTCTTCTTTTAGTTAATTATTTTAAATATCCTTTAAAAGCCCATTAGTCTGAAGTGAAGAGAGTATTAAAAAATAATATGAGATATTTTCTTTCTACTTATTAGAGTATGACAGTAGAAAAGGGAGGCTAATATAAAAATAAAATAAATCTGTTCCAAAGATAGCCACTTTTGACAGCTTGTTTGTCAATTCCACCAGGTTTTTAAAGTTGAGATGAGGTTAATACTGTTTACTATTTAACTTTTCCTCTCATACAAGCATTCCTGTCACCTTAAGGGATTTATTTGCCATTGGCAGGAATAATTTAAACATTGTTTTCTACTTGATATTGCATTTTTGTTTCTTAGGTTACAAACTTCCAACTTGATTTGCTATCGATTGATTTACTTAAATAGTATATTTTATATGATTTTTTTCCCTCTCCTTCCCAGCTATATAGCAGGCCTCCTATCCTCACTTCTGATAAACACATTGATTTATTTAAACCAGCGTTGTCTTTGTCCCTCTCATAACAGACAACCTTCCTCACAGTGAGCAGACGCATGATTTACTATGGAGGACGAAAATAAGCCTTCTTCTTGGTGTTCCATTGTCTGGGCCCTAAACCAGCTGTCTATTGAAATGGTTTCACTTAAAATAGCCAATGCTGTTTATATGCTTCTGTGATCTCCCAGCTGATCCAACCCCAACCAGCTTTACTCATACACCACAGAGGCACATATTTAAATTAGAAAGAAAAGCAGAAACTTCTCCTGAAGTTGGTGTTAGCAGGATCCCTGTCTTTTGAGGCTTAAAGTCTGGGTTTGATGAACTGTGGAGCAGTCTTGATGTGTATGCTAAATGTAGATGGTAAAATTGATGTAGGGCTATCAGTTGGGTGTGCTAGCTGGAGGACAGCTTGATGGCATTTTGAAATCTTTCTTGTTGCCACTCTGCATCAGAGACATTCATCAAAATGAATTTGTTACATATTTCTATACTCGATCCCATCAGGATGTTGATTTCTGTGCCCATACCTTCTATATGATACGTGTGAGTGTGTGCGTGCGTGTGTGTGTGTGCACGTGTGTGTGTGTGTTTAACAATACTTTTCAGTAACAAAAACTGCTTTGGTGAGGTTAGAGGTGGATCTGTTTTTGACTGAATTCCATGCTAGAGCTAACCTCATTACACTGAATTTCTAGTTTAGTTACAGGATTTTAGTCCTACTCCATGGTGGAATTTCACTTGCTTTTATTTCAGAAGTCACAGAAGCAACACTTCTTTCTCTGCCTTTATGTACTGAAAAATATTGTTCTATAGAGGCCGCAAGGAGAGGGAGAGAAGAAACTTCATGCTTTAACCCCTCCCTAGAGTTCCTAATTATTTCTGAGCAAATCCAAACTGATGGTTTCATTTTTCTATGCTTGATTTGGAGAAAGATTCTGTTTTGACTCTGCTGCTGGAAGCATAGTGGCAGTGTGGTATTTGGTAAAGAGATATATCATGGACACTCAGGGCCTTAAATAACTGATGTTCAGTCACCAAAGAAATGATATGGGATTTCTGGAAGTCTGTATTGTCTGCTGTTTGGGGGAGCATGAGTGTATTTGCATTGTAGCATCGCATCCATTGAATATCATCATGGGCCCACTAATTTCAATGGAACTAGCAGTGTTAGTAAAAATAATATTTGTATCATCTAGAAAGAATTGAAATGAGAAGATCTGATGTAACTGATAAATCCCCCTGCCTCTGAAAACACAAGCTTTTTTTAAAAAATAATATAGTAGGGAAAATCCCATCAGTATCTGTGAATTGATTTACCAAGTTACTTGTTTTAGTTTAACATGATAGATATATTATTTTTTAGAGAGTAGTAGAACCAAAACATGACAAATATTGAAGCTGAAACAGAGATTATCATGAGTATTTAGAGAACACACAAACCATGTGGTGCTAATAGGATTTAGAAGAAATGCATCATTAGAGTTTTTTAGCATCATGTATGAGATCTAATGAGTAATTTACTGTGTTTTTAAAAAAATTTTTTCAGCAGTGATTGCGGAAATAAAGCAGGCAGATATAATTTTTGGTTTTTAAAACATTTTTAGTGTATTTTCTTGAGTAATGCAACTGCTTAGGAATTTGAAAAGGTCTTTTAAGAATACAGAGAAGAATCATCAATGCATGCTGAAACTAGTGGATGAAAATTTGACACATAATAAGATATTAACACAATCTAGATTACCTCTGCAGAAGATAGTTATGAATTACATACGGTGAAGTAGTAACTACCGTGGAAAACCTGACTGATGATCTCTGGTGGATAGCAAGCACTCCCTTAACCAAATGGTCAGAATTAATGTTGCCAATAGTGGAGTTAGTCAACAACATGATTTGATATGCTGGGAAGAACTCAAAATCACCTCTGTGGTATCCCTGCCCTGAGGTACGTAACTTTAATCCAAGCCTGAGGACACTCAGGCAAACCCAAATTGAGGGATGTTCTACAAAATAACTGGCTTGTAGTCTTAACTAATGTCAATGTCATGAAATATAAAGACTCAGAAATGTTCCTTATTAAAGGAGACATGACAACTGAATGCAGAATTAGGTTTTCTTTTGCTGTAAAGGACATTATTGGGTAACTGGTGAATCTCTATAGGGTCTGTAGATTAGATTATTGTATCAATAATTATTTTCTGATTTAGATAACTGTACTGTAGTTATATAAGAGAATTCCTTGTTTTGAGGACATACAGGCTGAAGTATTTAGGGCATGTCTGCAATTTACTTAATGAATGATTTGTAAAAAATACAGAGTAAAGAATAAATTTAATAAAATATAAACATTTGGGTAATCTGGTAAAATCTGGCTGAAGAGTATCTTGGAATTCTTTATATATTCTTGAAAGTTTTCTGTAAGTCTACAAGTATGTCAAAGTAAAAACATTTTTAAACACAAAGTATTATAGGCAAGCCATAAAAAGTGGTTTCGATGGGCCGGTGGTAGAGAATTATTTTCTCCTCATACAAGTACCTTTTCTCATTTTTTGTTTTATTGCAATATTTGTTTTGTAACGGGGTCAGATACCATAGCCACAGTACTCTCTGAGGATCTATACATACTGGGTCTTAAGTTATACTCATCATTTACAGGTTCTGAAAGTCCCAGGTTCAAAAACAAAGCACATGAGAGCCAACTGCAAGTTAGTGTTGTAGCATCTCTATGTACAAGACTAACTTGTAGTTGGCTATGCAAAGATAGTCTCTGGCTAATTTAAGTAGTTTTGTCATCAAGAAATTGAGGGTTATAGGAATGTGTGAAAATAATTTTATTAACAATTTGAAGCCGTGTGATATTAGTATTATGCAGTGATACAGTGTTAAATTAGTGAAATGTAGCCCAGTGCAGAGCCCTGCTCTGCTAGTAGCTGTGTGTATTGCTTTGGTCTAGGTATTAACATGCAGATCCACAAAAGCTGAGGTCCCAGGAAACCTTCTTGGTGTCCTTAAGTAAAATATTTGTTTTACAAGCACATTAGAAAAAATAGAAAAAACCATTTGGGTTGGCGAGGGGGTTTGGGACTCCAGATTTTGAGAATCAGATGTAACTCTTCTTACTTTGGGGAGATAACTCTGTGGCTTAAACCCACACACACAGCATATGCCAGCAAGTATTCTTGTTTGGGTGGGTGTACACCCTGTGAGAGCACATGTTCTCAGCCTGGTGATGGGAAGAGGGATTTTCCCTGATTGATGAATCACTGCAAACCTGACACAGTTAGTGAATGGGCTCCTTAGTTCACCCACACGTGTTTTCTACTACTCACCACCAGAAGACTAAATGTTGAGCATGGAAGTAGTAAACTGAGGAGGCAAATACGTATCATTTAAAAATCAAGTCCAAATGCCTTTCTATATTTTCGTTAAATAGTGTCTCAGTCTGCTAAGCCTTCTGGGTTTTCCTTCCTTATCGATGAGATTTATTTGTATTCTGTATTGAAAGGAGGATTGTGACTGCCTTGCCCATCTCATACTCTGACCCAAAGATGTGGTTGACAGGCAGAGAGGAATATACCTTGTTCCATGCCTTCCAGGTTAATCCTGAATAACATACCTTCAGACAATCAGCCCAGGGATGTCTTTGGCTCCTCAAAGCTGATTTGGCCTTCAGTAGTGGTGAAGTGGTTAAGAGCTCAATTGTGATCTTTTTTTTCTTCCTGCTACTTGTTTCCATTCTTAGTTAAGACTGTGCTTTTGCTTTCAGGCCATAGTGTATGAAGGCCAAGACAAGAACCCAGAAATGTGCCGAGTCTTGCTCACACATGAGATCATGTGCAGGTAAGAAATGTCTTGGTCTCTCCCTTTAATTAGTAAAGAGAAGTTAAATTTGCATTTCAAATCTTGATGAACTTTGGTCTTTTTTTTTGGTAGACATTTGTCTTGCTTCTATAGACAATCTAAAAAGAACTGTTAGATGTATTTGGTAGTAAAGTGTCAGGCATCACAGTAGTTCTCAATTATTTATTAGATTTCATCCTGAAAGACATACATTTCCATTTTGATATCACGCTGTTAATGGGCACACAGCACTGCCTTCCCCTTCTCTCTTAAAATCCAATAAAACAATATAACCCTTTTAGTGTTAATATATGCGCTCAACTGCATTGCTAGTAAAATGAGTAAGAATTCTATTGATGTCAGCAGAGTCTTCTGTTTGGGTAAGACTTGAAAGTTATAGTTCCCCTTTCTAATCCTCCCACTTAAAAATCTGACTGTCCACAGTTAAGCATCATTTCTTCTTAAATAGAATGATTGAATGTGGGTTGTGGGTTTTTTCCCCCCTTGCATATGACCTCTTAGTTACCCTATATATAACTCTGACAATGTAGCTAATATTTCTCAGATGTAGTGAGCTTTCAGAAGGTTGGTAAAAATGAGTCCCTAAAAGGTATAAAATTCATGTGATCCCCCTACCCCCCTTATAAGTGTCTTTATTTTTGCCTGTAATCAGACTGCTACATTTGAAAACAGGCAAGTAGACCAAATTAACTTCCATGGCCTCTGCCAGGCTTTCCACATGTGAGGTAGTAGAGCAGGGAACAGCCCTTTAACTTGCATTCTTATTCTGCATAAAATAACACCAGCACTTTGCTCCCAATATATTCTGAATAATTGGATGAAGCATGAAGATGCCACTGTGCATCAGAGAAAGGCTACTAATTGCTTTGTTAACCATGCAGGCTCTTCCTGGCACAATGCTGGCCTGACTGCTGACTATTACTGACCAATCCGTTTAGGGGCTTCAGCTGCTGCCTCAGCACGGCAGGGCTTTATTTGCTGCTCATGGACTTGTAGGGAAAACAACCTTAAAACTCTACAGGTGGAAACAAAAAGGGCTTAACATGCTTTCTGAGTGAAATCCCACATACCAACTTCTTATATGTCTACAATTATGTGTGGATATACAATTTTCATTTCTTCCCTTTTAAAAAATATCTCTAATATCTTATTCTAAAATATATAAGAGTTTCACAAGTTTTCATTTCAGTGATTTGTAAAACATGTTCATTATTATAAAAACAGGTTGTTTTTCTCTAATTTTAAAACAGTAGCAGAACCCCAAAAATATGGCAATAGATTTCTTTATGAGATATTAGACAAAAATTAATGTTATATTGTGCATAACAATTCTGCAATAAAGCTGAGTTGCACCTTTCAGAATTGTGAGTAAAATTGATTTTGAAAAACATTAAAACATGACCTCTTTCTTCTTACAGTCTTTTTGACCATAGCTCTGTTTTGACTTCTTACAATTAGCATGTCATTAGAATGAATTTTCCATGTTGTACTATATGTGATTCTAGCAAAATAGGAAACAGACAGGAAGATGGATCTCAACCAATAGGCCAAATAATATCTATATTTCATAGATTTGCATCTCATATCTGCACATGTTTAGACTGTGCTAGAAATCATTCTATTCTTGAAACACTTAAAGATATATTATGCCTTTCACACACTGCCTACCCTCTATTAATGCAGTTTATATTTTTCTTGTTTTTAAAATTCATTGGTCCAAAGTACTTTATTATGCTGGTTGGTGTACTTTACTGCTGATGTTCTTTCTATTTTTCAGAAACATAAAAATAGCAAAAATAAAATTCTCAAGCCACTGAAGGCAAATGATGATGTTTGTACTGTGTGGCTAAGAGGGAAAAGCCATATTCAAAGTGTCAACCTGCTAATGTTACAGATTACGGGTTTTCCTGGCTGCCTATAGATGTGTAAAGGGTACTGTTTGTTTACCAGGCTGCTATGACCCTATTACACAAACCTGTCATCTATTGTGTGGCTAACAGTCTTTTAAATTGCAAATCTGATGCTCTTTAGGGGGCTTTAGGAAAAAAATTCTCACTTTCCACACCATCCTATTTCTCTTGATTTCTTGCCTGTTGTAAGTGGAAGTTGGGATGTGCTGAATTTGCACCAGGGGTGCAAATGCAGGCTCAATTATAAGCATAAAATTAGAGTCTGTTCCCCATTAATCAGGCTGGCTAATTGCTATGCACCACCATTAGCCATATGGTGTGAAAGACAGCTTGCTCTCCCCAAGATGAAATTTCTTCATTGCAGACATGAAATAGTGAGGGCCCTGGATTTTAAAATAGCTTGTTTTAGATATTTAATTTCTAAACAACTTTCTGCAGTGCTTTCTATCAAAGCTAACGGCACAATAAAACTTTGCGTTGATGTCATGAAAGCTGTATATTTATAGTATGTCGGCTATGGTGAAGGAGACACAGAGAATTTAGATCGACAAGACAAGGCTTGGTATGATTCTGTTTTGTTGCAGTCAAAGGGGAAAAGAAGAGAAAGAAAAAATGAGAAACACCAGAGAACTGTGTCTCAGGTGGTTGCAAATTTTAAAATCCATTGTGTTCTGAAAGATGACCCCACTGCCTGGGCTGGTGAAGGGACTTGCCACCATTGGATTATGTTATAATTATTACCACTCAGAGACAAAACCTCTTTGACTTGATGTGAAGCTCATTCTGTTAAATTCTGAGAGAGTCTCTGCCTTTTTGGTAAATTGGAATCTATCATATCAATCATCGTTACATTTTGCTATACCTGGTGGCTACCCTCTTAAAATAATGTGGCCCCACACATGATTTTGTAAAGCATGATTCTAGAAGGGATTTGATTAAAAGGCATCCTGACATCATGTGTTTAAATGTGGGTGGAAAATAGGAACTATGCTTGGTCACTGAACCCAGAGCTCTGTTTAAAAAAGCACTCTTACCCTCATCAGTGTATGGTCTCTTATAGGACCATGAGTTCTCAGGGCTTCCTTAAGTTTCTTTTTCTTCCTTTCTCTTTTACTGGTTTGTTCTGATTCCATCCTTCAGATTCCCTCTTAGGCATGGCTTCTTCAGGAAAGCATCCCTGGCTCTCAGCCTAAGTCAAGTCCCATTGTTACTTTGTCCTGTAAAGAGTGGTCCCCTCTTATCCACAGAGGATGTGTTGCGTGACCCACAGTGGACGTCTGAAGCTGCAGACAATACCAAACCTTACATATGCTGTATTTTTTCCTATACATACATGCCTGTGATAATGTTTAATTTATAATTTACATAAGAGATGAACAACAACGAATAATAAAATAGAACAACCATAACAACAACTAACACACTGTATTAAAAGCTATGTGGATGTGATCGTTCTCTCAAAATATTGTACAGAATCCCAGCCCTTTAGGGGGTCATGGTGGGAGGATTGCTTGAGTCCAGGAGTTCAAGACTGGCCTGGGAAACATAGTGAGACATCCCCCCATCTCTATAAAAATTAGAAGAAAAATTAGCCAGGTATGGTGCTCACCTGTATTCCCAGCTGCTCAGGAGGCTGAGGTGGGAGGATTGCTTGAGCCCAGGAGATCCAGGCTGCAGTGAGCTATGATTGCACCACTGCACTCTAGCCTGGTGACAGAGTGAGACCCCATCTCAAAACAACAGCAACAAAAATGTAGTACTGGACCACAGGTAACTGAAACCATGGAAAGGAAAACCATGGATTAGGGGGACATGGATAAGCACAATCTGCTGTGCTTACCTTTCATAACACTCAGCACACTTGTAATTTTGTGCCCACAATCTGTCTTCCTTTGCTGGACTGATTGTTCCTCGAAGGCAGGGAAGTTACTGGGTGTTCCTCTGTCTTCAGTTGTCCTATTTGTGAAATGAGGGATAATATCACTTATCTCATAGGGTGGTGGTTAAGATTAAATGCAGTAATCCCTATAAATGCTTATTGTAGTGCCTTGACACACAGTAAGTACTGGATGTCTATTTTTATTATTAATAGTAGGAGTATTTGTATTAATAGAAGCAGTAGCAGCAATATTTGCAGTGTGGGGCTAAGGACCTGGTGCACAGTTGCTCAGCATGAATGAGGATAAAAGAACATTGAATCAAAGTGAAACGTCTACTGAAACATTCATGTACTTTGTCCATTCTAGTTGTGGTGCTTAAGGATATTTTCATTTATTCTTTCAGCACCTACTATGTGCAAAACACTAAAAAATGGAGAGCCAGAAAAGACTGAGTCCTACAGTAGGGGAGCTTACAGTGCGGCCTGGGAGATGATGTCTATTGGCAGATAACGAGACTGCACTCTAGAAAGGGTTGAATGTGATAAGAGGTTGAGGCAAAGCGCTATGCCTGTTCAGAGAAGGGAGGGAATACTTGGAGGTGGGTAGCAGGAATAGGCAGAGGGATTTTAGAGGGTGCCTGAAATGTTTGGGTATGTCTGTTGCAGTCCAGCCAAAACTTTTCTGTGGAGAGTCCTGCAGGTGGTTGGACCTGAGTTCTGATCTGGAAATAAAGTTATGGTCGAAGATAACTGACTTCAGAGCTCTTTTTCCCAAGGGTAAGAGTTGAAGCTATGGGCTTAGATGGGATTGACAAGGGAGGGAGAGTAGAAAGAGAAGTCACGGCTATATTCTTGGGGGAATAATTACACTTAGCAAGAAGGCAGGGTGTGTTAGAGAGTTAGGAAAAAGAAGCTTGAGCATACAGAGCATAGAAATAAAAGGAGGAGCCTAGGCACAGTGGCTCACGTCTGTAATCCCAGCATTTTGGGAGGCCAAGGTGGGCAGATCACTTGAGGCCAAGAGTTCAAGACCAGTCTGGCCAACATGGTGAAACCCCATCTCTACTAAAATTACAAAAATTAGCTGGGTGTGGTGGTGCGAACCTGTGGTCTGAGGTACTTGGGAGACTGAGGCACGAGGATCTCTTGAATCCAGGAGGCGGCGGTTGCAGTGAGAGGAGATTGCACCACTGCACTCCAGCCTGGGGGACAGAGTAAGACTCCACCCCATCTCAAAAAAAATAAATAAATAAATAAAAGGAGGGTGTTTGGAGAGTCGTATAACAAGTACTAGAGAGATTCAGATGGACGTGAAGGCTGAGAAAGCACCAATAGTCACTGGTAAGCTTTAGGAGGAGATTCAAGTACACGCTGAGGGCCTGGATGCCTGTATTATGTGGTTGAAGTGGCAAGGAGTGACGGGACTCTTCAAAGAAGGATGTCGGCGTGAAGAAACTAACTCACAGAAAAGAAAGAGTGTCCTTTTAAAATTTTAGACAATGGGAAAACTTGACGATGTTTGTGAACTAAAGGGAAGAATTAACCAGAGAGGGAGGAGTGGCAAATGCAAAACAGAGGAGGAGTCCTTGATGGGACCTGTCTGGGGAAGGCAGAAGGAGATGGACCTGTGAGCTCAGGAACTCTCCACAGAGAAATTTTGGCTGGACGGCAACAGACATACCCAAACATTTCAGGCACCCTCTAAAATCCCTCTCCCTATTCCTCTGTAACTCAAGTATAGCGTGATGAGGACAGATCACTTACTTTAAGATGTGGGAGGATGCCGGGCGCGGTGGCTCAAGCCTGTAATCCCAGCACTTTGGGAGGCCGAGGCGGGTGGATCACGAGGTCAAGAGATCGAGACCATCCTGGTCAACATTGTGAAACCCTGTCTCTACTAATACAAAAAAATTAGCTGGGCATGGTGGCGCGTGCCTGTAATCCCAGCTACTCAGGAAGCTGAGGCAGGAGAATTGCCTGAACCCAGGAGGCGGAGATTGCGGTGAGCCGAGATCGCGCCATTGCACTCCAGCCTGGGTAACGAGAGCGAAACTCCGTCTCAAAAAAAAAAAAAAAAAAAAAAAAAAAAAAAAAAAAAAAAAAAAAAAAAAAGATGTGGGAGGAAAATAGAGGATAGAAAAGTCTATTTATGTAATGGCTTCTTTAAAATCAAGTCATCTTTATAACTATTAATCAGACTATTCAGATAAATCACAGTTCTCAGTCTCTAGCCACGTTAGGGAAATAGATAAGGCATCTTGTTTTTTATTGTAAAGTTTCAAGTTTGAAATGATGCTTTTCTCCAGTTGAGAAAGACCCTACTCACAGGAAAAGGTTGCATGTCCCTAAGATGAGGATCTGCCGATCCCATGACTGGGAATATTTAGGTGTTTCTTGCTCTAGTTTATGAAGCTCTAGAAATACGCCACCTGTGTTAGACTGGTAAGAAAGAGATTCGTAAATTCGCTTTTCTCTGGATGTGCAGAGTTGTTTGGGAGACACATGATTCTACTGAGGAAAGGGCTGCTGATTTCGGTCCACAGTGTACATACCACACCAGGTGCTGGCTACCCATGCCTGGGACTGGCCACATCGTTCTTCTGTCACTGGGGTTGCAGGTTCAGAAGGGATGCAAACAGTGGCCTGCTTTTAAAATCTTGCTCCAGTGACAAAGCAAATTAGGAAACTCTAAGCCCCACAAGATGCCAGCATGAGAGCAAATCCCAAGTCTGTGCCTGGTACAGTGCCCAGCACACATAGTAGGAGCCTAAAAAATAGTGCTTTGAATGGATGAAGGTCCATCAGCCACACAGTAATGAGGACCTAATTATCACTGCGATTTCTTTGATTAACGCTGTCATTTTCCTGTCAAGTGCTTTTGCATCTGCTTCATCTGAAGAATTGTTTCAGCGTGAGCCTTCTTCTGCCTGAAACATAAGTGAATTCATTCTCCTTTCAGCTTTTCTGTCGCGGTTAATGCCTCTCCAGCGTATAGTGGAGGTTGCTGCCCACTCTTGGTCCTTCTGAGATTAGCAGAAAGAACCACAGGCAGGAAAGAGCATCCTGGGGACAAAGGAGAGGTCCTCGCTCTGCTTGGCTCTAGGAAGCCACAGGGGGCTTGATATCAGTTAAGTCTACAAGAAGCCTTTCCTTCCCCCACTTGTGGTTGATTTTTAATTTTTAATACAAAAACATATTGCCATATAAAACAGAACACTAGGCTGGGTGTGGTGGCTCACGCCTGTAATCCCACCACTTTGGGAGGCTGAGGTGGGTGAATCTCTTGAGCCCAGGAATTTGAGACCAGCCTGGGAAACATGGCGAGACTCAGTCTCCACAAAACATACACAAAATTAGCTGGGAGTTGTGGCATGTGCCTGTAGTCCCTGCTACTTAAGGGCCTGAGGTGAGAAGATCACTTTAGCCCCAGGAGGTTGAGGCTCCAGTGAGCTGAGCTAAGATCACACCCCCGCACCCCAGCCTGGGTGACAGAGTGAGACCCTGTCTTCAAAAAGAAAAAAAGCAAACCACTGCAAAAGTATAGAAATAAAATGCTTATCTTCTGTTCTTCCCCACTGCCTGTTCCACTCTCTATAGGTTAACTCTTTGAAGTTCCTACATTTAAAAAATATTTCTCGATGGCCTACTATGTGCCAGGCTCAGTTCTAGTTGCTGGGGATATAGGGGTGAGAAAAACAGTCTAGGACTGTCTTTGTGGGTCTTATATTCAGGTGAGAGAGACAATAAAAGACAAATGAATGTAAAATACAACATGGTGAGTGCTATGAAGAAAAGTGAAGCAGGATAAGGAGTTGGAGTGCTCTGGGGTAGTCAGGGAAGGCATTTCTAAAGCCATGACATCATGCAGAGACTTGAATGAAGTGAGGGAGTGAACCATACTTGTAAAAACCCTCTCTTTCCCTCCCTCTCTGCCTTTCGCCCTTTCATGCTTTCATTTTTCTCCTAGAAATGGGGTTATACTCTGCATTGTATTCTGCAGTTTGGTTTTCTCAATTCACAATATACTGTAGATTTTTTTCCATGAGAGTGCATCTAACCCTACCTTCTTTCTTTTTAATGCTGCACAGAATTCCATATACACATGTATGTGTACACACATCTGTGTGTATATATATATATTTAACAGGATCATACTGTAGACACGCATCTGTGTGTGTGTGTATATATATATATCTAACAGGATCATACTCTAGACACGCATCTGTGTGTATATATATATATGTAACAGGATCATACTGTAGACACTATTTTGTAGCAGATGTGATTTTGAGGTGCAGAACAGAAGCTGGAGTAGCCCATTTCAGGAATAATGACTATGTGATGTGGTGATATGATCCAAGAAACAGGAAGCATGTTGGGCTATTTTTCATACTTGGCATAAAGTTTTCTTCATAAGTGGTGAGTAACCTCCAGCCCTTTATTCTTTTTTCTCTACTTTTCTTCATTCTGTCCATTTTATTTCTATTCTTTCTTTCCTTCTACACTTCTGCTCTTTGCACCTGCCTATTTCCCTGGATCCCTTAGAGAGGCATGCTTCAATTCGTCTGGCTGCTCTCAGGGGCATTTTTATTTTTAGATCACGGCCGTGTGTAAGTCAAAGGAAAAATCTCAGGCCTAGTGTGGCGTGCTTGGGGGTGGTGGTTTGTTGTATGGGGTAAAGTGCATCTTTTTTCTATCAACAATGCCTGCCCAGAGGGTCATTTGGCTTCTATTCTTCTGGATTGTATTTGCTCCCCAATATATAACATTCATTCATAAAATTATTCGTTCATTCATTTATTCAATCAATTAATATTTGAGCTTTTGTATTCTACCCAAGGCCTTATGCCACTCATTAGGAATGTAAAATTGATAGTTTCTTCCTCTATGAAGTCCATGAGTTAAAGGAAGAGAAGAATAGGAAGGGGGAGAAAGGCAGTAACAAAAAACACACACATACATCTAAAAATATAATTTGCATTGTGTTAAGTGCCTTACAAGGAAAAAAAGCCAGGAAGAACCTAATTTAAATTAAAGGTCAGATATCAGGCTAAACCTCTCTGGGGAAGGAGCTATAGGTTGAGCTCTGAGGGTGAGAAAAGGTTGGCTAACTAGAGAAGGTTGGAGAGGCCCACCAGGCAAGAGTTGACCAGGGTCTGGGCCTGAGGTCAGATTGAACAGGGAACATCTGAGAGAGTTTGAAATGGGCCAGTGAGGTAGGAGCTTGGCAAGTTAAAGAAAGGGGACAGGAGGTTGGGAGGTGGTTTGGTATCACATCATGTCATGGATTTGTTCTAAGTGCAGTGGGAAGCCGTTAAAAGGTCTTGGGCAGTGAGGTGGTCCAGTACCACTGACGTTTGGAAAAGCTCACTCTGGCTCTTGCAGGGGGTCAGAGTGGAGACAGTGAGAATGATGGGCAGCCACTGCAGAGTCCAAGGACTTGGATGGAGATGGTATGGTGGGCAAGGAGAGCATCAGATAGGCTTGAGAAACAGACCCTTGTTCATGGTTGTCAGCAAGCAGGTTGGCAGAGTTCCTCGAAGACATTTCTCCCAGGCAGGTCTGTGGGTGCAGCTTGCATTGCCTACTTGCTGTTTTGAAAAGGAAAAGGAAGGAGAAATAGGTTTTCTTATCTGACAGTTTTCCTCCATGGGTAAAGGAGACGTGGGCTCTGTCGATGGGCTGCTTTTGGAGACCTACTGCTTCTGTAGAGCACAGGGCAGATTTGCTTGGACTTGAAGGAGAAGGAGACTGAAGGACATAGGTGCGGGGGGTGATAATGATGTTTCACTGTAGCTTTAGTAAGGCCAGTCATGAAGCCGAGGCTTTATACCCTTATAGCCTCAAGCCTGTTTCCTGGCAGTTAGAGGTGAGTACTGTAATTGCTCCATTTTACAGATAAGGAAATTGAGATTCTGTGAGGTAGGTTACCTTGCTCAAGTTGACACAGGCAGCTCTGTTAGATTTCAGAAACTGTGTTCTTAACCACTATACTATTCTGACAAGCCCGTGAAATGTAGGTGTAGGGGATCAGAGTTCAGGGATGAAGGGGTTACATTTTTCTGTATTTTCTGGCATGCATTTCAGCTGCTTGTCCTTTCCACTGCTTCAACTACATGCTACTTTATCTGTATCTTAGGTATTGAGATACTTTGGGTTTTCTATCCCCAAAGTAGCAGTATATAGCAGAACTCAGGCCTGGAGGACACAGTTCCCTCTGAATCAGAAGGTGAAAGGCTCTAAGGTGGACAGAGTGGTTTTAGCTGAGGCTTAGACAAAGGAGAGGCAGTTCTTACGCTTACTCTCTGAAGATATGAAAGAAAAACAGAAGTGACACCAAGAGTGGAAACTTATTCTCTTCTCAGAGACACAGTTACGGCAAGGAAAGAGACTTTCCAATTTTGGTGGAGGACTCCCTACGCAGAAGTACATTTCTGGGCCCTGAAGATGAAGTTCAGTATTTGGTTCTCTCCAGCAGCCCATTAACTTTAGGCTGTATGATTCACTACATTGCAAGTGTGCATGTATGTGTGTGTGTCTTTGTGTGTACACATGTGTGTGTAAGAGCAAGAAGTGCCTATTTTGCTTGTGGTGCCTGGTGAAATACAACTTTTGGAGGACCTCCCTCCCCATCTACTTCCCTACTTTTATAAGTGGGCCGCTGGTGCAAATCTTGTTTATATTCGCAAACAAGTTTCAGATGAATCATTTTCTGTTGACCATCATATTTTCAAAAACACTAAATTTTTACCCTTTAGAAGCATCTCAGTTTTTAAAAAACTGGCAGCCACAACTAGTGGGTACTTTTTGAGCCCATAGGCTGTTCCTTCTCTAATATAAAGAGCATCCGCTCATGGGGCTGTGCGAGCCATTGCCTCCACTGTCCATAATGCCCCCAGAAAACTTAAGTGGTGCCAGAGTAGGCTTTTATAGCCAGAGGAATGTGAATCTCCACTTTCTTTTATCTTGCCTGTTCCTTGTCTTAATTATTGTGTTTTACCTTTATTCTCATGAAAATGGTTCAAAAGCAAACAGTTCCAGCTGTAGGATTTTTGGAAAGGCTGTGGTTGAAGGAAATGCCGCCCATAAATGAGAAAAGAAAAGAAAAAGGAATCCATTTAATGCAAAATGACTGCAGGGGGAGAAATCACTCATACTTCATTACTGATGCGTTCCACACAATTAGTGTGATCTTGAGGGAAGAACGTTTGAGCCACCCACAACCTCGAATATTCTCATTGGGTAGATGTAATAATAGTGCACTTCACAGTGAACTCTGCCAGCACCGCGGGCAGTGATGGGGAGACCCCATCTTGGGGCTCTGAGTCTTGTCTCTGGGAGAGCCCCTCTCCCCAGCCTCCTTCTTTGAGCAGAGAGAGGTTAAGCCTGGCCATTAACCCATAGGTGACCCAAATAGAATTTTCTGTCCCAGGGATCCGTTGATTGCCAGGTATGGCTTTGTGGTAATTCTAGCATTTGCAACCCAGCAATTTGAGCCTTCTGTCTGCCTAAATGATGATTTTACATTGTAATGGTTGTACTAAATCCTTTTGCTTTTGCTCCATAGCCGCTGTTGTGACAAGAAAAGCTGTGGCAACCGAAATGAGACTCCCTCAGATCCAGTGATAATTGACAGGTAGGGACCACTCTTCTTTCACTGGATTCTGATTCCTCATTATAATGAAACACCTGCCCTTGTGCTGCTCATGGGCGAGGGTTAGGAATGCATGTGGCCGAAATTTGCCTTTTGGTCATGACTGACGCTGAGCTGAGCGATTTCGATTCCTGGGAAAGCCATATGGAATGTTCTTTTAGAGGCCTGTTCCTTGGATTGCTCCGGTTTTTGTCTGATTCATGCTCCTAAAGGAATATATTTTTTCTTTCCTGACTTTCTGTGGCTCAATCCTCATGCTGTGCCAGGAAGCTTCAGAAATAAAATAATAATAGTTTGTGATTTATGAAATGTGGTTGGGTGCTTATAAATATTTAACTTTTATTTGAAAAATGTTTGAATCATTATCACTTTTAGCTACAGTAGTTCTGTTGGATGTAATCCATCTACATTTTAAGGTTTTATTTATGCATAAAAGCAGTTTAAAGAGATCTGTGAACCAAGATTTTCTACTGTTATTTGCCGGGTTTGATTGCAGTAGGAGACTGTATTGTAAGTTGATTAATTTATCCTGCTTGTCTTAATTATTGTGTTTTTAAACAGATCCATATTACTAATCTGACATGACCAAGTAAATCACTGTAGAACAATAAATCTGTTTTAGTTGTTCGGTGCAATTTCGAGTCAGTATGCACGCATTATGCAAAGTCGTATTCCAAATATTCATTTTACATTTTAATTATTGAAATTCATTGTATGGAAACATGTATGATAAACCATTCGTTACATAGCATTACTCATTGAGAGTTAAATGGCCTGGAAGGTTTATAGATACTGTCAATTGTCAGCTAGGAAAAGAGCTAGCATCTTGTACTAGCTGGAAAAAGAGTCTTGCCAATAAGACTGACTGATCCCTCATTGAGAATCAACGGTTGAACAAAAGTCCCTTTTTGGGTTTTAGCAATATTGATTTTTGACAACAACAACAACAAAAGAAAAAAGAATCTGTCTTTCTACCTTTTTTGGGCTTATCATTTTCCAGTTAACAACAACAAAAGAAAACAAGATGTGTACTTTGCTTCATCATAATTTATGTCAAAAGATCGATTGTTGATTTGGACTTATGTGAGTCTTCAGGCTTAAACCCAATTGGTTGCCAAGTAGCTTTATAAAGGTTACATTTCAATGAGATATTTTAACTAAATATTTCTCACTAATATTCACTACAATATATCTATTTTTGCTCCATATAAGAGTACTAGTACATTCGATTCAAAGGTAAAAGATGTGAAAGTTTAACGTACGGTGATGTGTGTGCTACCTATAGAATTAGGATAGCATGTTTATCTACAAAAGCAGATATACTGTTCATATAATTGCTTTTTCTGTGACTGAAGATAAAAGTCTCCAAATGAATAAGGTCAAAAGTAAATTTAACCTTTATGCTGGTTTGTTTCATTTAAATGTACCTCTCCAAAATATCATTCATTATTTTCAGCATTTTTCTTACTCCTTTGTTAAAAAGAAAGTGTATTGATCAAAGGACCAGCCCAAATATTCCCCAAAACTTTGAAACTATAAGCATTTTGTTCTGCCATACAGTTCCTTTTGGTTTAGATGATGACAAGAACCTTACCTTGCCACCCTCAATGAACACACTTTTTTTTTTTTTTTTGCCTGTGAATGGGTTAAGCTTTTAAGTTCTTCATTTGGTTTTAAGCTGTGACTCTGATATAGAAGGTTGATATGACTGTGGTTTGAATAACATTTGATTTTGACCTGTTCCTGTGGGTTGCGATGGCATAAGAAACTTGACTCAGCAGCGCTGTAATTAGCCCGGCCCCTGTTTTTGAAATAGGATTGTGTTACCTGGATTGCATTAGTGTGGCTTCTATCGTTGCCGCCTTGCATCTGTCCCAGAAGGGTACTTAAAACCTTTTCTTGGCTGGGGTAGTTCAAACAATTTAGGCAAAATAAGTATGCACTTTATGCTGTTGGTGGCTTCAGAGATATTACTCATGACATTTATCCTTTTCATTTTTTTTCCCCTTTTGGTTTGACAAAGTAGAAAACAGTATGTAGCCAATCTTGGTCTCTTCAGATAGAGTACTTTAAAAACAGCTGAAACTCAGTGTATGTGCACAAGCCCCACAGCATATGTTTATTCGCTGGCTTTTGCCATTGTCTCTGATGAACTATCTTTTCATTCAGTGATGCCAGTTGATATGCAAAACCCCATTTAGCTATTTTTATTTGCATCTGAGTTTTCAGAATTTATTTGTCCTTCAGGCTGCCAAAGGTTTTAAAAACTCCAGTCCTGTCTGTGCTGATATGTGAAACTTCCATTTTTAACAATGAGAGAAGAGAATAACAACAAGAAAAGAACTTATGCAAGAAAGAGCAAAATAGGAAAGATTTTTCAATTCCATAAAATTGCTGCAAAGGGGAAAAAATGATGGCAACCGTGTTTGAATTTCATAGTTTCCAATTTGATTCTATATTACTGATTGCATAATATCTGTGTTACGTGCTTAGGGTTTGATTTGCTTTCAGATTTATGGATGTGAATCCCTGAATATTTTGTAAAAATAGGCTATGAGGCCTGAATTGAGTAGCAATAGTAACTGTTTTCAAAAGATGCATACAATATGTAATTACAGAGCTGAGGGTACAGGCAATCCTTACGTTAGGATTTAGCGTAGTTTTAACACGCAGTCAACTTTTGAGCACCAATAATTTTTAGCTCTCTTTGCTTGTCCTTCAGAATTTGGGAGAACACTGCTATTTTTATCAGTCAAAAGACTTTTAGCAGTGGTTATTCAGGAAAACTATTTATAGGGTAGAGAGAAGAGGCTTTCTGGTCATAGTGCAATCATGCAGGGCAAGCTATTTCTGTGTTAAATTTTGGCTGTATTATTTGCTGCCAGTGACTTTGGGACATCAGCCTGGCATATTCTATCAAAAAAATGGAATTAACAAAATCAGCAGTTGCAAACTGTGATTTAGAAAATGGGCTTCTATTATATTTCATCCTTATGGCATGCACAGACTAAGAAAAATATGACCCTAATTCTTTTACAGTCATGACAATTTGTCAAGTCACTTCAAAAAAGTGTATAGAAAAATTGCTGTAAATGTAGGAAGCGCACATCTGGAGTTGAATGCCAGGTTGTTTCTGTGTGATGCCAAATAGCTTGATTAAGAAGCACAGAACCCAGCCTGCACTCAATGATCCAGATATTTGGGCTGCATAGAGATGGGAAAAGTGTTATGTTTAATAGCAAATGACCAGGAACTAATAACAGCAGATTTCATTATTTTTGAGGTACAGAGCTATGCGTGGTAATTATTGTTAAAGTAAAAAGCAAAAAACAACTTCCAGTTATTGAATTAAGGTGGAGATTGATTTAACATATTCACACAGTAACTAGTATTTGAATTTAAAAGGTTTGCAATAAACTTCATGTTTAGAAATTGAATAAATAGTAGTTTTATTACCACATTGGATATCCTTGTGTCCTAACCTTTTTCCTTGGAGTTATCTTAGTTCAATAAATAAAACCTCATTAGACTATTCCCATTTCAACGAGTTTATTAAATTTTGCAGGAGTAATTAGCATAAGCTGTGCTAATTTTTCTGGAAGACTAATGAGGGAGGTTCTTAATTAGGTTTACTTTGTAAGAATCAGAAAAGATGATAATGACAAAAGTCACATAGGGTAGTCTGAATTGGGAACCCAGTTTTTCTGCATCTATAAAAAAATCTTTCACTTTCTTTATGGAAACTTTTAAATAAATGTTTGAACTCAATATATTAAGTATGAAGACTGTTATTCCCTATCTAGTTAGGATGACCATTCATTCTTGATTTGCTTCCCAAAACTCTTTATTTTCCTAAACTATCTTTGAGCAGTGACATAGATGAATACAAATGGTCTTACAAAAACATTTCTTTCTCCAAAGTATGCTATAGGGTTCTTTTCACATAGAGCCCTGAAGTTTCTGGCTAGATTTCTGTTGTTTATTTGCAGTAGGGCAGGAGAGGGGGCAGCTCATTGTTTGTTTATTTGTTTTTTTCAATTTAGAATTAGTGTGATTGATGAAATGGATCACTAAGTAAGGGTGACAATATGAGCATCATTCCTTATGCTATGAATCCTTACCTGTTAACAAGTGGATTTTTTTTTTAGTAGATGGAAACACTAAAGGATGAAATTCCATCTGAAATTATGTTCTCCTATTGGTGTAAATGTAGACCTACTTTTTTAAGGATATGATATAGCTCCAGTAACCCAAAAGTTTTGGGTTCCTTGAAGCTGATATTTAAAATGTGGATGTTAAAAGCCTGTCAACCTCTAAGAACCTTTGTAAGAATCAGAACGTCTAAGAATTTTGAGTTTGTTTATTGTAATCTTAACAGAATTGCCATGCTTTTTTCCCCCCATTTATAAGAATTCCTATATCTAGGTGTATAGCTATGGGATGTAGGCGTGGATGTGACATTAAAAAAATACACAAATTTTGTAAAATGAAAAACCTTGTCTGTTTGGAATTACTTCAGGTCACACTTACCCAAGGGTCTCCTATAAAGGAAAAAAATGCCTATATTTGTTTTTTCCAGGTTTGTCTAAAGATCTTCCACATCTAGATCACTTCCATTTAGGTAACACCAGCTGGGTTTGTTTTATGATTATCTGAAATAGAATGTTCAGTAATAAAAATATTAGAATGCCCATTTGCCTGTTGATTTTATATGATGTACATCATATAAACAGAAAAACTTAGCCATGTTAGGGTTGCTCAGATAAACACGTTTATTGAAGATTCATTCTTTTTCTAAGAGAAGTAAATTCTGTGGTAAGACTTTCCAGAAAAGTGCACTGTTGTTTTGTCACTAAGCTAATTTTCTTCATTAAATTGACCCCAATGTATTTATATAACATATTTGCCCATCTGTATCATAGAAAAACAATAGAAAAACTTTAGAATTAGGAGAGATCTATCTATCTATCTATCCATCCATCCATCCATCTACCCATGTACTTTTTATCATTGGGTCAGGTGTGATACATATTTGCCAAGGACTGTAAAGGCATCTGGGCCTTTCAACTATCAATGGCTTTCTTTTGTCTTTTATAATCAGAGGCAAATTCCAAAATTTATTTCTTTTGTCATTCACATAAAGTCCTCAACTAACATGAACATAAATGCATACTTTTATTAAAGTTACAAATGAGGCTTTTAGCCAGAGTTTCATGGTTTCATTTCGATGCCCTTTCAACTCTTAATATTTTGGTCTTCATCCAGTTTTTAAAAGGACCAACCACCACCAATGCGGAATCATTCTGCGCTAGACACAAATGGCTGTCTGGGGCACGAAGAACCAGAGGTGGAAATGCATTTCTCAGCGTTCTGATAAACCTTTTATACCACCTGATTTTGTAAACTTGACTGCTTTGTTAAAATAAAAGAAGGAGGAATTCACTCTTTAAAATTGCCCTAGGCAGGATAATGACTGTGTTTTTGGTTGGTTTGAGAGGTTTGCATTTTTTCAAAAGTGAAAAGCCAGCATTGACACTGAGCGTGAATTTATGGCTGTTTATTAACCCTAGTGTGTTTAAACATTTGTTTTCTCAGTGGGAATTCATATGTGATTATTAGCAATGAGACTTATGTGAATGAGTATCATTCTAAATTTTATCACATATCAGATAATTCCGTTTGAATATGAGATGAGCCCCATACGTTTGTGTGCAGTTTGCTACTGTGATAAGAAAATAACTAATACAATAAGCTAAAAGCAGTCTATATTCCATTCGCTATCAGCTATTCCCAAATACACAACCAAGATACATTAAAATGCATTTCGAATATGCTGACAATGTATCATAATGCAAAGTACTTTTACATGGTATGGTATTATTGCAGACACTGTATAATGAACAACAGTGGTTTTCCTGTAAAGGAAATAATGGCAGCAACTTCCAAGAAATGTATTTAACGGAGCTTCAGAGAATCGGTAGTGTGTATGAATAGCATGGCTGGGGTGTCAGCCAGTGGTGTAGGTTTTTAATCCCATGTCATCATAACTTTGCTTTTATAACAGTTCTGGAAAAATACAGAAAAGTAGTACAAAGTCTCCTGTGTGTCCCATTAGCAACTATGCACAATCATTTCGTGATGAGAATGTAGCACTGTATTAAACATGCTTTTACTTTCCTAAAAGAAGTTGTTTAGAATGGGGGAAGAAACTCTCTCCAAGTGTAACTCTCCATTGATAAATTCCCCTCATTTCCTCATTTCCCTCTACTGCCAGCACCCTGCTAACTCTAATAAAAATTGACCAGATTTTAAAAACTCCATTTAGAGGTTCCTGCGTAAAGAGATGGTATTTTGGTCATTTTAATTTGCATGAGATGTTATCTGAAATAGACTACTAATTCTTCCTTCTCACAGCCCCCCATCCCATTCTTCTCTTTACAAACCCGTGTAACTATATACTGTCCAGGACAATATAAAAGTAACTTCAATACTCCTATTGCAATCAATGAAATATGGTGAACAGTACAAGTTTGTCTTTAATTGCTCCCTGCCTTTAAAGGTGTGGGTAGATTAAGACAAGTCTCCCTTGCAAACTATTTCTCCAGTTACAAGTCTTTGTCCAAAAGCAAACGAAGGTTTTAACGTTACAGTACTTATTATAATAGAATTTTAATTGCCCTAATCCTGCTAAAGTGTGAAGCTGTGTGTGTGTGTGTATGTGTGTGTGTGTGTGTGCATGTATTCCTAATAGGGAGAGGAGTCATGCAAAATCTGTTACCTTTTTCATGGGTGGGGCAGGGGGTGTCACATATGTTAAATGATGCAAACTTAATTAAACTAATTCTGAGGAAGAACAGACCATTGGCGTTCCATCTATGTAATGCGTACTCCACTTTCAATGGGAACAGAATAGTCTTCTGTGTGCTTTAGGAATTTTTATTTTTGAAAGTTAAGTGCTTGGTTCCAGTTGCAAACATGCCCTAAACCCTACTTGTAATGACTGAACTAGACAAGCTGGCAAATTATATAGCTTGATCCTACACAATAACCTCCAAATGGGCACTCAGTAACTATACCATCCTGCTAACTGTTTGAGGCACAATAGTTTTGTAATATAATATAAAGTAATGGTGTTAGCCAACACATCTTTAATAAGATATTGTTCGTGCCTTTGCCATATGCTACAGAGCAGCCTCTCACTTGGTGGGCCTTTTGATTCCTCTCAATAAGATTATTTCAAATACTCTAATCCTGAATCATTGACATGAATACAAAAGCCTAGTGACATCTAATAGATGCCTCTTAGCTTTGCTTTTCCTCTTGTTCCTTTCCTTTTTCTTCTCTTTTTACCTGACAAAAAGCTTATAGACACTTGGGCTCTGTCTCTCAGTAGCAGCATGGGGGGCTCCTCATGAAATATAAAGGGGGAAAAAGGACTGACAGAGGCCCGATAAGCTACAGAGTGAAGGGCCATAGATTAAAAGTAAATGCCAGTAAATCCTACCCTGTACACTCACTTGTTCTTTTATTGTTTTCTTTAACACTTTCAGAGCCAGGGCAGGGAAAAAGCAGAAAATAGTAATCAAGCTGCTCATGTGCATTTTTAATCTGGACACTGTCACTATTATACATATTTTATGGGGCGTTGGCAACATTCTCAAATTTTGGTTCATTAAAGGTTGTGGCGGTGGTGTTTTTATTTTTAAAAAATGCCCCTTTAATCAATATCAAGAATCCCTCAAAAACTTTTTTTTGCTCATTTGCTGCTCAGTTGACTAAATATTGATACCATGTGTGGGTAGGAAGAGCCCTTCCGTAGGGTGTGAACACTGGGGCTCAGGACATGACATCTTCAAGGCGGAAATAACTTTTTTTTTGTTTTCTTTTTTGATCCATGAATTGAAAATTGTCAAAGTGAAATGATAGGATATTTTGTTTCATGACATCAGCTGCTGCTTTTTCATGTGGTGCTGCTCCCTGCCAGTGCCGTGAATTCTCTGCCTGTGCCGGGTGGTGCACACGACTTAGACTCTGCTGGTGCACGCCGAGGAGTCAGGAGCCCAGCTGGGTAACTTTTGTAATAGTCAAAAGGTTGTTCCCTCCTCCACCTTCCTGAAGCAACCATGATTTGACTAAAGCTCTTTTTCACTCCATCTGAATATCAGAGAGCCATGCTGCTTGCAATTTATTTATTGTTTTCCAGAGGTAAATTATTGAGATGAAATTTCCCCGTGTGTTTTTAATACACTTCTCATTCACGTGTATTTTGATCTGTTAGTAATATCTGAAAATACCACTTTTAATAGTCTTGGGTACACTATGGACTGAAACCCCCTCACAGGATGGAAAGTTAGTTTGAAGAACTATGGACCTGCATCAGGTTTGGCTACACATTACACACACACACACACACACACACACACACACACACACACACACACACTACAGAGACCAAAAAAGAGATGAAAAGAGAGCAGTCTCTTTTTTTATTTTTTAAAAATTCTTTAGAAAAGAAAGTTGGTTAAGAGTTCACCTGGTTGTCTTTGAAGCTGTTGCCAACAGTGTTGAAAACCCATGTTTCTCTACGCAGTCTTGTTGTTTTCCTAAAGCCAGATTCTAATGCCAGATGTATGGGATATGTCTCAGAATGTCTTCTTAAAAATTGAATTGTTCTTCCTGTAGCTATAGAAATGAGAGTGCCCTGATCCGGCTCATAAAGACCAGCATCTGGATCCTGGTCTATATGCACCTTAAAACACAGCAAGCAAAACCCCTGACCACTGTGAGTTTAATAGTAGCTTAGATCTAAATGGCACTTCCAGCGTTTTAGAGCACTTCAGGGTCTACCATTTCAGAGAATCCTCTTTGCACAGATTGACTCCATTTGACAGATCTGTAAACTGAGGCACATAGCCTAAGAAACTATCCATTTTACTGGTGACAAAGCAAGTGATTAGAAACTCCACATGTCCTATCTCCCAGACTGATTTTTTCCCATCTTTAATTGCTCAGCCAAAAACACTGTTTTCAGTATTTCGTGTCTCTTTTATTTCATTTTTCCTGCTATCCACAGCTGCTTTTCATGTATTATTCTAAACCTATTTACCAAACAAGTTTTCTCAGTTGATGTCACAATTAACTTTTGAGATTTTATATATACACACACATATATACATATATGTATATATATAAAATATATAAATATATATATTTTATATTTATTTTTATATATGTATATATAAAACACATATACATATATACATATGTATATATGTGTGTGTATATAAACGTGTTTATGTATATATATGTTTTATTTCATTTTTCTTGCTTTCCACAGCTCCTTTTCATGTATTTTTCTGAACCTATTTACCAAACAAGTTTTTTCAGTTGATGTCACAATTAACTTTCGAGATTTTATATATATACACACGTATGCACATATATATACTTTTGAGATTTTATATATATACACATATATGTGTATACATACACACATACATACATATATGACACTGTTTATTGTACTCATTGCTGGAGCAATGTTTGAGTTCTTTTTTTTGAGATGGAGTCTTACCCTGTCGCCCAGTCTGGAGTGCAATGGTGCAAGGCTCACTGAAACCTCTGCCTCCTGGGTTCAAGTGATTCTCCTGCCTCAGCCTCCCAAGTAGCTGGGATTATAGGTATGCGCCACCATACCCGGATAATTTTTGTATTTTTAGTAGAGACGGGGTTTCACCAGGTTAGCCAGGCTGGTCTCGAAATCCCGATCTCAGGTGATCCACCTGCCTCAGCCTCCCAGAGTGCTGGAATTACAGGCGTGAACCACTGTGCCTGGCCAATGTTTGAGTTCTTATGTCCTCATTTAATTGGATTGTATATTTCCTTGAGAAAAACATCAGTTATCCATAGAGAAATCTGGGAGAAGGCACAGTATGATGGCAAAGGCATAGATTTTGGAGTGCATTGGCTAAGGGATCCAGTTCCTCCACAGCTACTTCTTAGTAGCTGAGCCCAGGGGGCTCAGTTTTCTCATCTTCAAGATGAGACAAGTCACTTCATTTTGAAGCATTTTGAAGACTAAAACATCTAGCACTGGGCTTGGCACACATCAGGTGCTTAAAATCAGGTGGCTCTTGCAATTTGAGCATCATATATTCCATGTGGATTTTCATTCTTAATGTGATCACTGACGTGAGACTTTGTTTGAGCACAATTACCTTACTGAAGTTACTCATGGTAGCTAAGTCTCCTTAGATGAAGACTTACTCATTTGTTGTTGTTGTTGTTTCTACAAATATTTATTAAGCCTCTACTATACGCCATGCACTATTTTCAGGGTTAGGGGTATAACGGTGAAAAAGACAAACATGGTTCCTGGCTTCATGGAGCTTTCTCAGTGTCTCAGGGTTGATCTCTCCCACCAGCCCCCCAAAAATAGTTGGAATAGTAATGGCAAGTATAAACAAAGAATATATTGATATATATGTTTTAAAAATAGAAGAATGCCATTTTCGACTGGAATCATGATGTAGAGGAAAAATATCCCCGTGTTAAAGTCGCCTTTTAGCTCACACTCAGTAGTACTGACCTTGGGCAAACTCTATGGGTTTATTACACTCTTCTGAGGCGGTCTACATGTTGGTTAAGACCGAAGGAAGACATCTCTAAGACCCTTTCCAACTATGGAATTCTAATTTTAGCTGTTTATGGTATTGCTCAGCACAGGCAGGCAGATGAACTCTTGGGAGGGCAGACTGTAAGCCTAAGAGGGCAGTGACTATGCTCAACACAGTGCCTCCCTCCTGTGTACCAGGTCCTTAGGGCTTGTTTTTGTGAAAGAAAAGAATGCCAGGAACTAGAAATGCAGTTGTTGAATCTGGTGGTCTCATCTCTCTGCCTAAAGACAGGCTTGTTATAACTACACAATAAAGTGAAATGGCACTGCCATTAAAGAATGATGAGGAACAGAAAATGTAAGATAAAATATTAAATTTGTTACACTTAAAAATGTTAATCTTCATACGATTACCATGCAAATCTCCTCATTGCCTAACTGTTTAATTGATCAAGTAAATCACGGAGCAGACAAGTGAAAATCCCTGCTGTTGACATTCTCACAAAGCATGTTTTCAAGAATATATTCTATGAACTAGTATGCATATTTCACATGATAATGGGACTTTTTTATGTTTTAAAAACACATACATGTGGCATTCCTTGCGAACCAGCAGATTTCAGAGAGTTTGGGGGAAGGCTTGGTTTTTGCAGGGCAAAAATTCAGCCATCCTCCTTATGTCAAACGTGAAATCAGTGTTAGAAGGGCCTATGTGCAGGCAGCACCTTTGTTTTATACACTATGAGAAGATTTCAGAATTCACCAGTTTTTCTTTCAGGCAGGTATAGCATTGACATGACATTCTGGAGATTGAAGGGTTAATGAATTCTCTTTCTCTCCCTCACCCCTCCCCAATCTTCCTGTCCCCCACCCCCAATCCCATCATGTGCCTGGTTGACTCTGAAAGAAGGGGCTTGAAGTTGCCCACAGGGCATCCCTTTTCCCAGCCTTCTCCAAGGCCACCTGGGCAGACGGGAGCTTGCCTTCTGTCCTTAGGACACAAAATCCAATCAGGCGCCTGGCCTGACAGTCTCTCTGACCTGCTAGCTGGGAAGAGGGAGGAGAAGCAGAGGCCCTCACATTTGATAGGCTGCTTCTTGCGGCTTTAGGGGGCTCCTGTGTCTACTCGAGGAAGGAAGTTCTCCCTTATTTTCAAGATAAGGTGTCATTCATGAGAGCAATGTGCTGAACTAATCAGGTTAATTGAGAGGCTGTGCGTCGTCCTCATTGAGCCCATCTCTTCTTCCTGTTAAAGGCAGATAGCACAGACAGATTACACATATTTTAGTTTTTTATTCCCCAAAAGCTTATGAAATCTGTAGGCAGGCAGGGAACGTTGGTACAGCTGAATGTCACTCAGGCTATTTGAGCATGGATTCTTATTGTAGAACAATGTAGCATTCAAAAAATAATAAAAGAATAAGCTCTCTTCGAGATTGAAAGATGAGTGTCTCTGAATGTCTGATACCCTCTTTTTTTTTTTTTTTCCTTCTTAATATTATATTAAACTAACCTCAGCATTTCAGATCAGCTAGGAAAGAATGTTGGTTGAAGAGTCCAGTTAGATTCCTCCGCGGCTATTTAAGATTGAAACTTAAAAAAAAAAAAAAAAAGCTTATTGTGGTGTGTCATCAGTGACAAGTAGCTTCTCCAGCCATGTTTCGATTCTTCGGCTTCCGAGCCGGACACTGGGGGCTGTGGCCCTGACTAATCGCATCTCGGACCTCCCCTTGGAGCAGCGGAGTGGAGAAGAAAACAGAGCTGTTTCAACTGAATTCCATAAAGGGCGGGGGCTCCTCCTCCCTCTTCTCTACTCAAAATGATTTGTCATAGTTTAATTTTAAACACTATCATTGACTATTCTTTCTTTCTACCCCACCTCTTTCCACCTTTTTTTTTTTTCTTGGAAGTTCCAGGAATGACTTTAATTATCTCCACAATCAAATTCTCGTTGCTGCCTCTGTGAAAGTGTGCAGTCATAGATTGCAGGGATTATTTTCTTTAGCACTTGGGGATAGAGAAACCGGTTGTTTCAAAATGAGAACCAGCTGGTTCCACAGAGCCCTTATTTAATGGGGAGCCACTTTGTACACAAAGCCTTAGCTCAGGTCAGTCATTATGGCAAACCCCAAATCAGCAGTGTTTGGTCTATCACCCTGTATTAAATGTCAAGCAAGGAGTGATTTCGCAGATATGATAATAATAATAATAATTAAGAAAAACCCAGCACACCCTGCCTCTTTAATTTTGCCTCAACTGAACACTCCTGTTTGGAAGAAACATTTCTCAAACTTCTTCCTACGGTAATTATAATCATAGACCTAGTTTACCACCGCTTTCTCACAGATGGCTGAGGGTGTGTGTGTGTGTGTGTGTGTGTGTGTGTAGCTTTAACCCTCTCTAAATCTAGAAAATAAAATTAAGCTCATCTTTCAACATAATCTTTTATCTGACAAGCACAGTAGATAGATGAAAGGTAGATAGCCAAGTTGTGGGTCCCCTTAATAGAACCAATTGGAGGGCAGAGATAACTGCTATTATCAAACATCTTTTATGCCATCCTGTAAAATAAGGACCAGGGTGATATGCCATATACATTTTGCTGTCTTTCTAGCTTGTAGAAATTGGTTTGTTGTCATACCCTGTTAATCTCTAACAGCACCAAATTCAATTTGAAATGAGGAGAGTACTTTCACTATTTGACTGTACAAAATACTTTTGAAGCGAGCAAAAAAGAAAAAAAAGGATAAAAGACACGTAAAACCACAATAGATATTCAGTTATGAGAATGGTTTGTTTTTAGAACTCAGGTTGCATTTTTCTAAGGTGAATAGTTTTGGAGGATGCAATATTTATTCAGGAATTGAAGGATTTAAAAATAGCAACTTTACTCAGATTTGTAAAAATCTAGTTTAGCCAAATTTTATCTTACAAATGTGAGAAATTATTTTGCATTACCAATAAGAATGTGTGGCTTTTAAAAATTATGACATGCTTTTTTTTACATTGACAGCAACACAACAAAATAATTTGAAAAAGGATAACGATTTAAAATTGTATTCTCACAGGGAGTTTCATTAATAAGCTGAGCACTGGTATATATGCTTTTAATTATTTTTATTTTTAGGATTTCCATATTGAAATATGGTTTGGGTAAAATCTTATAATTATTTTGTTTACCAACTACTTTGATTATATAATGCCTCTTTAGTTCAAACTGTAATTCTATTGTATATTTCTATATTTGTATTTTTTTAAAATTCTGTAGGTTTTTTAATATAGAAAACAAATAACTGTTATATTTCTAGTCACTCAAATTTGAACTGAATTTTACTTCCTGTTTCAAAGGTCAAGGCAGGCTGACCTCAACAGCAGTGTGGAGGCTGCTGAATTATTCATATCATTGACTTTGTGTCAGCTTCCACATTTGTGGAGAGGGATGTTTTATTCATTTATCTCATTTAGGGTTCTTCTCTGCACCTGTTTCTACCATTAAGTACCCTGTAATTTGCATTTGATGCTAATTTAGTTTCATATCAGCCTGGTCCCCCCTTGTTAATTTAATTTTCTAAGACCCTTTTCATTACAGTAGAACTGTTTTCCTCTTTAAAGCAAACATCTATACAAGTAATTGTATAAACTGCCTTTTAAATAATATCTTTTAGAAGATTCCATCGTTTAATTCCTTAATTCCTATAATTAGCCATGGTTTGATTAATGTTTCAAAGGGTTAAATTGAAATGCAGAATTACTCAAATGCATACTTGAATAATTTCTTATATACAGCAGAGTTAGCGTTGTGGTGTTCTTCCTAAGAATTCTCAGACAGTATGTCTTAACAGCAGTCATTTTCTTTATTTAGAGTGCTGTTTAGTTTACTAATAGTAGTTTCTTTCAAATCACTGTGCACTCAACATTACTCGTGAAATGTTAGTTTTTTTTTCTTTCATCAAATTGTTGATAGACAGTGGCTTAAAAATGTTTCTGCAACATTGATAATGACATACCCAAAATAATCAGGGCAGAATTAGGTCCGATTCCTTGATCTATCTGGAAGTTTGGTATAATGAATTTCAGGAAACTCTGTTACATTATACGTCTGTTTCTCTTCTTACCAGCTCTTTTATTTCTGTCTGCTGCTCAGGGTAGATTGCCTGGAAATTTGTCAGCTTTCCAGACATGGTTTTAGCCAGCTTTGGTTTGTATCTACAGACACCCGTTGGGCTACAGTTGCCACCTACATATTGTAGAAATTAGGAGTAAGTTGTTTGAGGAGGCCTGATTGAAATGGTGTCTACGTTGGCAGAAGTGGCCAAGTCCCTGGAATGCCTGTCAAGGATTTGGGGGTTATGAGAACATGCTACTCATATAAACCAGGTCCATAGGCCGTCTGACTGCTGGGAAAAGAATTCTAGCTCAGTCCTTTCCATGGAACTGTTTGGAGGGTGTTTGACATGAATGGCCTTATGGGATCCGTTGGTAGTGGGAATTCAAAACAAGGGTATGAATTACGAATTCAAGTACTAAGCTACGTAAAAATTAAACAGAAGGAAAGTGGCTGCAGCTGAATATTACTAAGAAATTAGCGCAAACTACAGTGACCCTTCTTCCACTGGGTTGGATTAGTTTGATCTGCTGTTCATATTCTCAAATGAGGCAGTTGCTTTGGGTTTCCAGAAAGATCTCAGGTCTATTAAAACTGGAGTTTGAAGGTGGCTTTTCCTTTTCTTTCAGTTATAAAATAATTCCTGGGGACTCCCACACACAACTTTGTCATTGTGGAAATGTGAAAGGGAATCTCCAGATTTTCTAGCAGACAGCTTCATTTGTCTGGTTGCAAGGTAGGGCTGGAGGTGGACTGGACCCTTCCACGAGGTCCCTTCAGCTGAGAACTTCTCTGGACCTATCAGTGACTTTTTCACATCCTACAGCTTATTAAGCTAGCGCTGTGCTTCTGCTGATGGTCCTAAAGCAAAGTGAGGGTTTTTGGGAATGACTTATGGGATCTATATTCATTAACAAAACATTTACTTACTTATTCTCCCTCCCACATCCCCCTCTCCAGAATTAGATATTCTTTTTAGTTTGGACAAGTCTGAAAGCTCCAATAGAAAAATCTCCTTGAGGTCTGATTAAATGGCTGGGTTTAAAAACAATGAAAACTATCTGCAGAGCTCATGAGAAAGCACCACCCGATTCTGGCTGATGCTTGGAATTCCACTGTCAGAATCTCATTCCTTTAGCTAAGAACCTTCAATGTATACCAAGATATACATAACTTAGGGAAGGCTAGCACTTTAATTCTATAATTCACATATCTCTTAGAGGGAATGAAATAAAGATCTCACATGGGTTCAGCTCATTTTAGTTTTCCTGACAACACAGTGAGGTAAGCAGGATTTTTTTTGTACCATTTCACAAATATGGAGAATGAATAGCTTAAGAACACTAATACACAGCCTAGCTGGTCCCAAAGGCAGGTTTTCTTAAAAATCTAGATTCCTGTAGGAAGAGACCACGATTCCATTTGAACTGAATGGACTCTCAGAGATTACAATTCAGCCCCTTCATTTTAAAGATGAGAAAGCAGAGGCCAAGAGAAGCACAGCGACGTTGCCCAAAGATCTAATTAGCCTCAGAGCCAGGACCATAAGCCAAGTCCCTGGCTCTGGTTCCAGTGGCTTTTCTGCTACTATTCTGGGCCATCTGGGTCCTGCTCTGCTCTCCATTTCACCTTGTGTGCAATCAGCCTTAGGGAAGGGTACAACGTGTCTTTTCTGGGTTTGGGTCCAAGGAAACCCCTGAGCCCTGTATCTCTAACAAGGCCTAGCATTGTGCACGGAGCACGAGTTAAATTGTTTCTCAGAAATAGTCAACTGGGCGTGGTGGCTCCTGATGGTCCTAAAACAAAGTGAGAGTTTTCAGGAATAAAATACGGGATATTTATTCATTAACAAAACATTTACTTAACTTGTTCTCCCTCCCACATACCCCTCCCCCAGATTTAGATATTCTTTTTAGCTTGGACAAGTCTGTAAGCTCTAATAGAAAAGGAGCTCACGCTTGTAATCTCAGCACTTTGGGAGAGCAAGGTGGGTGGATCACCTGAGGTCAGGAGTTCAAGACCAGCCTGGTCAAAATGGTGAAACCTTGTCTCTACTAAAAATACAAAAATGAGCTGGGCATGGTAGCACATGCCTGTAATCCCAGATACTCAGAAGGCTGAGGCAAAAGAATCACTTGAACCCAGGAGGCAGAGGTTGCAGTGAGCCAAGATCGTGCCACTGCACTCCTGCCTGGGTGATGGAGTGAGGAAAGAAAAAAAAGAAATAAATTATAACAGTCACAGGGAGGAGGAAGCTACAGAGTATCCCATCATAAAATATTATTTTATTTTTAAAAGCCCACATATTTCATTTATTTGCAACTGTGCTTGCTCATACTATGTCATAACACTGTGCGAAAAATTGCAGTTCTTGTTTTTGTTTGCCAGAGGTATTTCATCAATAGTCATCTTTCAGTAGGAATTTCACAAAAGGTCTTTCTATTCCAGATGTCTCATCATGAACAGTTGTCTCTGACTATTATCTTTCTCTGGAAGGTACTGACATGCATAAATATTGACCTTGGCAATTATCAAAGTAAGTCTTAATTTAAAAATTTTTCTTATATTTAAACCTAAACAAATTGAAACTACCCTTTCCAAAAATAATAATAAAGGAAGTGAGGCATTGTTGCAGAATATAATTCTGAAAAAACTGTAGCAAAAGCGGGAAAAAAACCATGTATTTCTACCTACTCAAACCACTTTTGTGTACAGTTTTGCCTAAGCCTGAAGAGGTTTGTCACACGTTTGGAATTGCCAAGGAGGGGCAGAAGTCATGGGTATGGTGCTGAGAGAAGTTATTAGCCTCTGGCATAGTCTCATGCTGAACTGCAGAAGAATGATTCCAGAAGGCAAAGGGGCATTTGCCTGGTAAGCTGGAGGAAGAGGTGAGGAGTTGGCAGCTTCTGTACTGTTTCAGGGTATGGGGCAAAGGAAGAAGTGACAGTTATTCCACCTCTGAATTATTTGCCTATCTGGCCTGCCTGAAAAGATGGAGCTGATTTGGAAAAATTTAAATATTTCCATCTCCATTCAAAGATGCAACTGAATGTAGTCAACAGCCAGGTCTTTCCTCCCTGCATCAATCCACTAAAATTAATTTTAAAAGGTGGAATTTTGAATTTATGTATCCTATTTTCTTCTCTTTTTCCCTTCCCAAATTGTCATAAATCATTCAACAAACTGAATTCCTTTCTGCTCCCAAATATTTTGATACCAGAACCCAGAAAGAATAATCATGCTAAACCTATTAAAAAATGGTTTCATGAAGGGGTATTCTCTCCTTCAGAAACCATTGTTCTCATTCACAGAGGTGGTGAGGACAAGCAGCTGTTGAGTTCATTGACCTCAAACAGGAGAAACAAGGGATCCAGCATGCTAATTTATTCAATAACTGTTCATGAAGCATCTACTATATAAAATAAGTTGTATGCCCGATCCCAGATTGGGGACTGCCCCAGAAGCACTTTGTGGTCCTTTCAGGGCACTCATCTATTGAAATTGCATTTAGTGTAGAATCTCTTTCTCTTTTCCAAATCACCACCAAATCCACTGCCATTCATCTTTCTCCTGCCATTACCTGGCCATTCCCAGACTAAGGTCCTACCTCCAAAAAGAGATTTAGAGTAATTCATTACTCATCAGATTTAGTGTAGGTTAATTCTCTACTATGCTATTTTTCAAACTTCAAGGTACTAATAGGTCTAATATGAACCCGAATTTGAGCATATTCTTCTGTTAAGGAGAAAGCATGCTTCGGTTCCGTTAAAGGCTCAACACGTTAAATTGCTTATTCTGATACTGTATTTTCATTCATTATGAAATGAGAAGAAACTTCATGAAGAATGCTGAACTAGGACACAGGAGACCTGGTTTTTAATACTGCCCCTGTTGTTATTTAGATATGTGAGCCTTTCTGAGTCTCTTAGCTTCTCTGTATTTCAGCTTTCTCATTTATAAAACAAGACAAGTAAACACTTAGGATCTTTAAGGTTACCTCTCTCAATGACTTTAATCCTCTCTACCCTTATAAATCTGGTCACTTCTTGTATCTGATGTTGGACAGAACCTATTATTAAACATGTGCTTGGGCAGCATGTACAATAAGGTAAATAGCAACCTCACAGTCAGAACTGAACAACCAACAATATTCTCAGTCAACTTTCAGTTCTTCTTCCTTACCTCATTCAAGGGATCAGCCAGGTAATAAGAAGAAAAGGGAGTAGGCACAGCCCATTGCCTGTTGCTAAGATCTACCTTACGGCAGGAAGCTAGTGGGTGAGATCATTAGATGATGCACCTTACAAGTCTAATTGAGTTGGTATATTTAAATTTATTGGTAGCATAACTTGGGCAAGGTGGGGAAGGGATCTAGTAAAAAGAAAATTGTAGGCTTGTAAAATGTGAGGCACGTGGATCAACATATTTGTCGCTGTGAGATAGTAACCCCAAAAGGCTGCTGGCAGAGGCTACTTATGCAACATCCCCAAGTTGTTTCTTAATCTGGTTGAGACCTGTCTTCCAGATGAAGCAGCCTAATGCTGATATACAGAGAATATACACTGAGTTGCACATAGTACATGCTCATTAAATAATTGTTCATTTTCTGCATATCCACTTCGTATCTGTACTTTTAGGGTGGATAATTCCTTTTAAGGCGGATAATTCCTTTTAAGGCAAATAACTCTGAGTATCTTTGGAATGAAGCTATAAAATTGCACGCTCTGCTAGCATCCTTTGCTTGTGAGTGACAATACAGTATATATTCCTTAAGCTTGAATAAATTAGAATTTCACAAAATCTTGAAAATATTTTTTTTTCTATGTGCAGAGATGAGAGAGAGACTGAGAAAGAGAAAACCTTGTCCAGGATAGGAACAAGATCTCTCTCTATTCTTTAAATTTTAAATTATCCAACTGTAAAATATAAACATTATAAGATTTTGACAGGTTTCCAAAGAAATAAAATTGTGAGTCCCATGGATAATGATTTTTCTGAGAATTCCAGGTACAGAATAGGCCCTTTCAGGATTTCCTGTTTTTTGTTTGCTTTCCTTCACTTCTTATTTTAGGTCCAATAAACCTTTACTTTAAGCAGGATCAAGTGTTAAGGCAAACCAACTACAGAGCTAATGTATAGAACATTAATTCTATAGAAATGCCCTATAAAAAGCAAAGAAATAAGACTATTAAAAGAAATCCATATGTCTCTGGAATTTTTATTTAAGTTTATATTAGCAATAATGACCTTGGTTCCAGGGAATTCGGTAACGATTAATGACCAGCAAGGGGTCACTGGCCCCATGGTGCTTTGGGCCAGCAACCCCTTCCAACAGGGACAAGAACTGGCCATTTATCCCAAGGAAGTGTCCCGAGGCGAGGTCCTTATCCTCTTGCCATCTGATTGTAATTTAACCTCAGCTCTTAAAGGGCCCTTAGGAGCAAAGATACAATGGGCTGTGCTTTCAGTATTTTGAAGAGTTTATTTTTGCCATGCAATGCCTAATTGGGTATCATTGAAAAGAGTTGTCAAAATAAAGTTGATAATTATGTTCCTTTTATTCTAGGTTACATATACTCATTTTGTGTCTGTGTATCTGCTTGCTCATATTGGTGTAGTATGCAGATGCTTATACTCATATTCCTGTGGCTGGGTTGTGTGTGTGTGGGTGTGTGGGTGTGTATGTGACAGAGAGAGACAGAGCAAAGAGAGAGAGAGAGGTTACAATACCCAATGCCAGATCAACAGAATAAATAAAACTTGAATGACAGAAACTTCAGTCACATTAGTTTTACCTGCAAGGATATAGTTCTGTAATATGTAAAATAAGGGGCCAGAGGCAGTATAAAATTAGTCTTTTCTTGGTTACAGATGACTGGTATGGCACAGTGACTGGCACTGGCATTTTGCATGTTCTATGTGTTATTGTTGTCATTACTGTAATTACTGTTGCTGACGATGATGATAACTAATCATTTCTGAAGCCACATATTAGCTGAATTCTGGGTATTCTCTCATTTAATCCTTACAGCAACTCTATGTGGTGAGTATTCTTATTTCTCCCATTTTACAGATGAGGAAACTGGGGCTTTGTTTGGTTAAATACCTTGCCCAGTGTCAACACAGCTATTAAGTGGTGGAGCTGGGATGCCAGCCTTGCTGTGTCTGGTTTTTAATCATGACACTCTTCCGCCTCTATTTAAAAACTAACATTTCCATTTTCTAAGCACAGCCCTTAATATATTCATTTAGGCAAATTTCCATACTTTGCAGGCATAATCGTTATTCCTTTTGTTGGTCATTGCTCCCCTGGGCTTCCCTCAAACATGGGCAGAGGTGCCCCGGACTTTTTAAAGATGGAAGAAAGGCCACATGGCCCTGCATAATTTGACCGAGACAGCTGTGCAGTTGGTTGTCTCATTTAAATTACAACCACAAAAAAGATGTGCCAGGCTTCATTGACACAAGGCTAAGGGCAGGAACACGGAACCGTTTCCTGAACCTGCCCTGGGTTCCTGCCAAAGGTAAGCAGCCACGCTCAGCAGGGTCTCACAGACCACTGAGGAGGCAGCCAGCCTCACTAAAACAATTATCCCTCCCCAGGCCTCTGCTGAAGGTTTGCAGCTCCAAAATTTCAGGGTAGAGGATCTGTCCAGTCTCTGAATTCCAGCTTGGAATGGCTGACCTAGGCAGGAAGTTGAAGACAATTCCTCTGAGAGTGAGGGAGAAAAAAAAACAAAGGTGTGAGATTGAAAAGGCTGGCATTGTAAAGGATCATCTTGACAGGCTGTGGCTCAGATTTAGAGAAACCCCAAACTGATTTGCAGAGGACTGAACACCAAACCTTGTAACCACAGACCAGGCTTTGGGGAGGTATTCATAGGACCCGACAAGCAGACTTTTAATACAGAATCTGGTACAAAGATCCATGTGTGTATTTTTGCTGTGGGTTTTTTCTATATCTTTTGGAATGGAGTCTGATCGTCCAAAGGATAGTTTTCATGTGCAGTGTTTTTCTCTTTGGTTTGAGATAGGAGGTTTTCTAGGGCTGCAAAGCAATACGCATATACCTACGTGGCATACAATGTCTTATATTTTTGGTGGAATTCTTAGCATGCTTATTTTTTCTCAGCTAAATGATTTTTAACATCAGTTATTTAGTGCCTATTGCACCTTTCCAAAATTGCATTCATGGTAGCTGCTTCCCAAATAAGGTTTAGTTTTATTAAAATTCTTATATCTTTCTGAAATAAATATACTAAATCTTCCAGAAGAGCCCATAATAATATTATTTTTTTGCATGTGTCTTATGAGCCTGTGCGTGTGTATGCGTGCATCCCGTAGATTTGTGTACACATTTATATGTAATATGACTTTTCTATTGCAACTATTCATGGCAAAAGAACGTATTTTAAACCTGTTGGGGTTTCAACGAATTATGATAAAAGAGTGGTGGTGGCCGAAATGACTTTCCCTCACTCTACTAAAAAAAAAAGTGCAAAATGAATGAGGACACACTGCATGTGCTGGCTGCGATTGTGATTGTGCACAACTGCAAAGCGGGATCGGCTGGGATGGAGGCCACGGAGCGGGAACACCCCGTGTCTTGCCCCCCCACCCCATGTTTCTCAGTAGTGGCATTGTGGGGACTCATGAATTACTTCTTACAGTCGAGGCTCCTTGCTATAAATCCAGCCCTGGTGCCGAGCGCACTGTGGGCTGCGGAGCACCGAGCAGGGCCGGCGGTGTTTGTGTTGTTGTTAGCGACACGTAGCGAGTTCCTCCTAAGCGGAAAGGCTCCGGCTCCAGTTTGTCGCCAGCGAAAGCCGAAACACGAGTCGCACATGTGGAGCGGGAGCTGTCGGCCGCCCGGGGGGTGGGGTGGCTGCGGGGGAAGGGAGTGCGGCCCGCGGCGGGGCCCAGCGCTCACCGGGGGATTTGTTTGGGGGGCTGGGGAGGAGAAGGAGGGGGCAGGGTGGGAGCAAAGAAAATAGCTCAAGGGGAACCAGGAAAAGGATGCCTTGACCTCTAGATGTTATGCCCTCCCCGTGACATCTCACTACTCGTCTGAATATTTGAGAGAATTAAAAAAGAAAAAAATAATACCCTTTGTGGTGCAGCTTCAAAATGGTTTTCCTTTCCAGGGTATCCTGCCCCTGTCTTTGGGTGAGTTTTTCATGGGTTACTTAGTTAGGAGACTTCTCCTATCCCTTTAAGAGGCAATAACATAAAAAAAAAATGTAAATGTAGGGACTTTAACACTTCCCCCCTTCCTAACATTCATATAATTGCTGTTAAGCCACACTGAAAACCCTGGGGCCTGGTGTTCACCAGGGTAAAGTTACATTTCACAAGCAGAAAATTGACTCACCACTTAGGAAAATTGGCTACCAATTATGTGTCAAAGGCTCTAAAGTCAGACCTGAGGTTTTCTTTTTGCCAGAATGGGGAATTCAAAAGAGCACAGGCACCCAGCTTTGTCCCTGCTACTCTCTCTGGGAGCGACTTCTTGCTTGCCGCTGGGTTGCTTTGAGTTTGTTTCTAAGCCTTGGCGGGGAAGGAGGGCTCCTGGCTGAACCCGGCCTACTGGCTAGCAGGAAGAACGGAGGCAGGAATCAGTCAACCCTTAGAAGTTAGTTTGTGTACAAATATGTTACAAACATGCTTATGGCATGTGTGCAGAAAGCAGCTGGTGTCCTAACACAGTTGACCAAAGTTCTAAGCTATGACTGAGACTCAGGGACCCAGGGGAGCTGGAGAAAGGAGAGGCTTCTGAATGCCAAGCCACTAAACTCAGGGGACGTCTGCTGTCTCTGGTGACATGTCTGTCACACCCACACCGTGTACATTGTCCTGGAAACTTATTGATGTCTCCTGTTGTAGGAGAAGCCACCTGGGCAGGAGGGGAGACAGTCCCTGGTGGGAGGATTGATAGTCCTGGGTGGGGAACATAGAGGGGTAGAAGTCAGGAGAGAACAAGAAGGAAGAGAGAGACAGGGATACAGAGTCATAGATACAGGGGCAGAGGCAAAGCAATCAGAGAACGAACCTCTTGCTCACTTCTCTCCCCACTGTTCCCTGGTTCTCCTGCATCCACTTTCTTAACACACTCCTTGCTTTCTTCCAAGGCCTGCTTTCTGTTCCTGTCAGAGTGGCTTATCCCTGGTTTTATTTTTAATGCCTTGAAATTAAACCTTATTTAGTGCTTCATTTTCTGCCTCTAGAGGGAGAGAAAGAGAAAGCGTTAGGACCGGCCAAATTGAATGAATTTGCTGTGCTGTGTCGGAGAGAGTTAGTTTTGTAGGACAACCAGGATGTAAAACCATTCTGGAGATTATCCCCAGATAAGCACCCCTCCCAAGAACACGATGTGATATGTAATAATTTTAGTGAGAAAAACCATCCTTGTTTTGCCTTCTGGGAAATCGTATGCTATTTCTTCTATTTGATTCTAACGTTGGACAATTTCCAGAGTTCTGAAGAACCAACTATCTTAACTCCTCAGTGATTTTGACAGGGAACACAAAAAAAGGGACAGCAATTCTGGGGCTGAATTGCAACCAAAATATCTAATTTCAGTTTAGTCCTGGCTTGTTAGGAGGAACAAAGAGAGTTTTTACACTTTGCAGAATATTTAGTTCATCTCAAAGTCTATTGGGTTCAAATATACGTGTATGTGAGTTTTTCCTTACATAGCAGTTCAGAATGCATGAAAGTTTGTCTATTCAAGACTCCAACATTTTGAGTGGATTTTTTTCCTCCTCCGTCCTACTTCTCTGAGAGATCTTTTCTAGTTTGAAGAATCTCACAAGCTCCCTCAAGTGATGCTTAATTAGAGGAGCTTTCTATCCACTAAGTCTTTTCTTAAATGTATAATTGATTGTGCAAGGAAGGAAGAGCTGCAGGAGTGGAAATCATACATCATTTCATTATTAATGGCAATGTCTAAATAAAATGCAGACTTTGTCATGCTAATGGATAGCTGAGTATGTTTAGCTTTAAATCAGAAGCTTTTCCCCCCCTTTACTGTTCTGGGATCATTTTAGGAAGTTTAAGTAGCATTTAATGTATTGATAGATACCTTCTAGCATACTGGGCTAAGGTTGGTGGAAAAAGGAGCGAAATGAAATCCCGACGAATGCAGGGGAATGGTGTGACAAAATGAATACTTTGGGAAGCCGTGTACATTACCTCCTTTTTACTACCTGTAAAGAAGCTGAATTTTTACCTGGATTTAATTTTGAAGACATGCATTTAGCACTTACTGTGTACTGCTTCCTCTGAAGCATTCCACAGATGTCCTCAGAGAACAACAGAACTGAAAAGTTGCTGGATGGTCCTTACCCTGTTTTCAGGGTGGAATTCATTAGCCAGAGTGAAAGCGTCTCTTGTGGATCCTAAAATGGCTGGCTTTGATCAGAGGCTGTTTTAGTTTGCAGTTCCCCAGAAATTAGACCTTCAGCAGGGATTTGGGTGCAGGTAGTTTATGTGGGCATGATCTTAGGAAGCGGGACATGAGGGAGAGAGAAGAGGGAGAGAAGGTAAGAAAGAAAAAGCAAGGCAGTGATGTATTATCAGAGTCACTGCTGTGGCTGGTGCGTGGTCCCGTCAGAATCTTCTAAGGGACAGAGTAAAATGTGCCTCCTAGAGCCAGACTCCAGAAGTACAAGAGGCTGGAGCATTATCTCCTGGCTCCTGTCCTCTCTTGGTTGGGGGCTGCCCCAGGGTGCTGATGTGCAGGCTGGGCATCTCCTTCAGAGTTGGCATGAGGTGGAAGGAAGCCAGGACATGGCGGGATGTGGTCAGGGTCAGACGTGGCTGAAATCAGAGGCGGGACATGGGGATGTGAGGTAGGCACCAGATGCATCTGTTATAGAAGCTGAGTGTAAAGTTCCTATGGGGAGGGAAGCTTGATAGTCCAGCCTTTGTTCTTTATTGAGTACCTACTGCATGCTTGGGTGTGGGAGGCATCTGGTGATTGTTCGTTGAGTCCATCAAGAAGTACACAAATTCATATACAACTAATGTTTGTTGAGTGCTCATTGTGTCGGGAGACTGTTCTGTTGTCTTCTCTAGGAGCATTCCTGCTATCAAACCAGATGTTAGGATTTTGCCCTGAAGAATATGGTATTTCCACATGGAGCATGTGAAAAATAGAGTGCCTATCTCCTGAAAGGTCCAGGTGATGCAAAGATGAATGAGACACGATTGGAGATTTGTCTTCTGTCTGAAATGCAGACAGTTCTGGGGTGGGCAGCTATGTAAGCTGCTGAGCATGTGTTCTTCCAAGAAGCAAGGATCAGAAAGCAGACTTTGATAGGGGATGTGAAAGAAAAAGTGCAGATAGGATTCCATGAGTTTACTAAAAGTTTTGGAAAGGTTATACCTTTGAGAGAGGGAAATAGCAGTATGTGGGGTATATGGCAATGGGTGCAAAAGGGTTGGGTCTGGTGTGTGAAGGACCGTGAAGGCCATGAGAAGAAGAGGTATGGGTTTTCTTTTGTAGAGAGTCTTTTTACACAAAGGGGAACATACAATTCATGTTGATGAACTCACTGTTGAAACATGAGTTAATCTCTCCCCTTATTACTGATGGATTTCTCTGTCACTTCAGTTATGGGAACCTGGGAATGATCCTTGCTGCTGCCCCACCCCCATCTCCACCGCTGTCAGCTGTACTAGTTATCTATCAATTCTGTCCCCTTTGCACCACCCCCAGTTCTGCCACCTGACTCCTGCCTTAACTCCAGATTGCTGTTTCTGCGATTCTTTGGTTTCTCTAGAGACTACTGTCTCCTTGTAGGAGCCAAAGTACGCTTTTGAGAATTGAAAGCTGAGCATGACATTCTGTAGCCTTCAACTCATCAGTGGCTTCTTATTGCTCTTAGGATAAAAGCCAAATTTCTTACTCATCAGGGACACTCCTTCCTCTCTGATAAGTTCAATTCATCCATCAGATTCTAGCCCCTTTCCCTTCAGTTCTTAGAGACACCTTCACTCCCCAGCTGAGTTAGTTCCCAGCATAGGATGCTGTAAGCTCCATGCAGCCAGGAGCTGTGGTTGTTTCTTTACTATTCTATTCTTCCTGACTAGCACGGTGCCAGACACTTGGTACTCAATTGTATCTATTGAATGAGTTATCGGATGAAAATGAATGTAGCTTGTGGCTGTGGAGGGTATGGATTCTGTCTAGTGATGTGCTGTAGCTGGCTTGTGTGGACTCATGAGAACCAATCAAGTGAATCTTTTCCCAGCTCTGTTCAGTGATATCACATTGGTACCTTGAAAGTGATTCATAGTGGGGGTATTTACACCATAGAAATTGGCAAACGCGGCAGAGCCAGGCTTCCTCCACCCACTTCACCCAGAACACTGTTGATCCTGCCAGTCATGGATCTTATCCAATCTTATGTTTCTCAGATTTTTCCTCCACACTATGTCTTTGTCACCAATTTTCTGGAGGGCAGAGATCACATCTTATTAGGCTCTGAATCATTAATCTATAGCAGGGTGTACAATTCAGTAAGCATCTGTTTAAAAAAAGAAAGATACTCACTAGTAGCTTGAGTCTCCAGTCCTGTCATGTTGTCTCTTCTACCTAACGTACTCTTTGAGAAAAGGATTTGAAAATGATTCTTTGACCTATTTGAGGCCTCTTCCCTTTCACCTCTCCACTTAGGCCCATGGCTTTTACACATTCTACTTATGTTACAGTAGAATGTTTTAATAAGCAGGATTTTTGTCGTTGCACTAGTTGACACAATTAAGGGAATAGCTAAAAATTCACTGGTAGACCTAGTGGGTTCAATTTAATAAGATTATTGAGAGACTGTTTTGTAGGAGATGTTATTGCTCATATGCTAGTAAAACAGAGACATTTCCTGCCCTCAAGGGTCTGTGTAGAGAGGCACAGTCATATGCAAACCAAGAGTAACTGATAAGATGGTTAAATGGTGGGACAGAGTGTTGCAGCACCTATATCTAAATTGATTAATTCTGTATGGGGGTCATGGAAAGCTAGAGAGAAGGAATATTTGAGTTGGACTTGGAGGAATATACAGAGAGCTGTAGGGAGCAGAGTCCAGAGGCAAGGAAATCAATTTGGAAAGTTACTAGGATGGTAATGTCCCAGAGATGATGACGTCTTAGTCATTACTGGTGGCAGGGTGAGAGGGGAGTGGGCAGGGAATAAAGGTCAGATGGACTGTAGGGAGATGAGGGAGAACAGAATCAAGGTGAACTGCCTGGATCATTTTCTCCTCCAGTCCTTTTTGTGGTGAAAGATGGGAGAATTGAAATGATCTACATATGGCTTCTTAATGTTCATGTTATCTTGACTAATCTTGACAAGACTTTATGACAACTTTATCTCAAGCTCCTGCAGTTTCAATAGCAATTGGGTTTTAGGATGCACAATTTGATTTAGCCAAATAGCTTTGGACTTGCGTCTTACTTCATTGTCCCTGAGTGTCATTACTGTCATTGTCTGCAGTCTAATTCTATTTCAATTTGAATCATTCATTAGGTACCTAAAAATTATGCGTGTAGTAAATTCACAGGATACCATATGCAAATAAGAAGCAACCCTCACCCTGGTCCTAAATAAACATTGTGGATTTGTTAAATAAATTTAGGAGTTTCAGATCTTTTTTTTAATGGAATGAAATTGTAATGTCACACTTCCAATACAACAAGAATTCTTTTTTTTTCTTCTTCTTTTAAATACAAGGGGGGAAAATTTCTTCATTTTGAGTCAGAAAGGGGTTGTACATGGGGGAGAAAAAAGGAGGGGAGGGAGGAACTGTGTATAGCTTCTCTTTTGGGTTTTGGCACAAAAGAGTAGTTCCCATCAGCTCAGCTCGGCTGAGAGGCCTCCAGATAAGCATTCTTGAGATCTCTGACTCTTCTCCACATGAAAAATTTAAAAAACATTAAAAAAAGAAGAAATTACAAATGATCTGCTCTTGAATGCCAAAAATCTAACCTTTGATGCTGGCTTTTCGGAAGTTAAATAATGAACCAAAGTTTCTTTTTTTCCTTTTTTTTTTTTTTTTTTAAAAGGACTCCTTCATAAAGCCTATCTTACTTTATAATAAAAAGGAGGAAAACATAAATAAAAGACACTCAAATATTTCTACAGTTATTCAAAGGATTAAATGTATTTGGTAAGGTCTTAAGGTTGTTTAATATTTTCCCCTTCTTTTGAGTCTTTGTTTTTAGCTCTGGTACACTGAAGATTTTCTTTTTCCTGTGGTTTTATTTATAGAAATTAACAAATTCCCTTATGATCCTTAAGAAGTTACTTTAGAAATATGCAAATATACATGAATGAGATAAAGGAGATACAGAATAGATGAGATGAGGAAATGTTGTCATAACTGTACTCTTTATATTACACTATTTAGTTAACACTGGATATAATTAAATAAATGACAAAAACAGTGAGTAATAGGCTACTTATTTGACTCATAGATAAAAATCTCAGGGATCTGCACTCTAGAAGAATATAATGTTACTTCAAATTTTTATATTATATGAATACTCTGGGGCAATGTACATACTCACATGTATTTCCTCCCACATGACTTAACACTGGGAAGAGAGAGGAAAGATTAATTTATATGTTAAAAATGCAGTGAATTTTTATTCGTCCTGAGTCTGGGTGAGTTCTGTTCACTTCCTCCTCTCCTACACATCAGCTAGAATTCTCTTGTGAGACAGAACAAACTTTATAGTTTTAGTTTGTTTAATTATATCAAAATTTAAATATTCAGACAATAGTTTTTAGTAGATTAAAACAACAACAATAGCAATAGCAACAACTACCACAACACCTTTATTAACTTAGGGCCCTTCAAAAGTCCAGTGTTTTCAATAATGCAATTTGTTTATTAGTAAATAGGAGGTTGGTCCAAATATCTTCCACTAAGATTGTCATAACTTTCACTTAAGATGAATTAAATTCCTCTTAACAAACATTAATGGGCATTCTATGTAGTTAAACATTCTGATTAATAGATAATTTCTTCATATGGTGTACACAGAACATCATTTTCAGATATAATAACATAGCTATGATCAATACAGTTTTATTCAACAATTAGGTGTTGTATAAGGTCCCTGGGGGAATTGTATAAAGTGTTCTCTTTTCTCAAAGAACTTCTCACCTAATGACATTTTTCTATGATTCAGAGGATACCTTGGTGACTTGCTGTGAATTAGGGTCACAATTATGACTATCATTTATCATTGTACTGTGACTGCACAAGTGCCGGTTAATAGAAGATTCAGAATGATAGAATGCAGAATAAATCACATCACCTTCTTCTGGAGTAGTGTCTTGGTGAGCCGAAGCAGAAGCAGAGAATGGATACTGATATTATTTCCATCTGCAAGCACTCATGACGTATGAAGTGCTGTGAGACATTTATGGTTTTGTTGCTACCATTAAGACCTTTGGCAGAGTCCTAAACTTATTTTGGTCTCTCTCTCTTTTCTTTGCAAGCTATTTCCAGCTGTTTATTTTTATCTTGCTTTGAGATGTTTAAATAAAAGACATAATTTGAATCTAAATTGTGGTTGTTATCAGATCTGGCTAGAACAATAGGACAGTGATATTAATTCTCCTGGCTTGAATTGAAGTTTGAAGCAGTGGGTCATTCATTCATTCATTCAGTGAACACCTACTGTGTACCAAGCAAAGACTGTTGTAGACTCTGTATAGACTTTACAGCCTAGTGGGAGAGGCAGGGATTCAAATAATCACATAAATAAAGGTGAAATTACAATTGTGTTAAGTACTATGAAGGAAAGTGCAGGAGGATGATACGGATACATATGCCAGGGAGAACTGGCTTATTGAGGGTTCTGGAAATGTGTCCCCAGTGAAGTGATGATTAAACTGAGCAAATCTCTTATGCCTGCATTTTCTACTTAAAGTCCAAGCATACATGCTGGAATCAGATGGACAAGGGATCCAAGCCTCCAATGCTCCTAACTATTCATATGACCTTGGAAAAGTAACCTCATCTCTTTGGAACTTAGAGTCTTTATCTGCAAAATAGAGAAAGCAACATCCATCCTGCTGAATTGCTTGGTGATGTTGAAACAATACATTCTATAAGTGCCTGATTCAGTTAGGTAGTAGGTGCTTAATAAATATCAGCTACTATTATTATTTCACCTATGATAAAATATAAGTTATGTGAATCAGGTCTTATCGTTTTCAGAGATATTTTTTAAGAGAGCTTTCCTGAATCATAACCTTAAGCAGTTACCTAGTAGCTCCCTGTCATGGCATCCTGTTTAACTTTTTATTTTTTTTTTTACTGTGAATATTTGGTAAATAAAAATAAAATATATGTAACACATGCTATGAAGTCATCCAAACTTGGGAACGTTGTACAGAACTTAAGAACTTAGACTTAAAAAATTTAAGATATTAATAAATAGGAGATCTATGGTACAGTTCTCTTTAGAAGATGGATTTTTTTTTTAAGTAAGTGAAAAGAAGGTAATTATTTCAAGCTTTAATACAGTTTTTGTTGCTGGGGAACCAAAACATACACACACACATGCACACACGTACACATGCACAAACGTACACACGCACACACACACACACAGATTTTTTTTCCTTTGGGAAAATAGTAATATGTCTAAACTGGTTAGGAGGAAGTTGATTGTTTCCCAGCCAAAATAACATTTAGGATATTTGAATTCATTGATCATAGCTTTAGGTAAATAAACGCTGAAATAGGGTCGGCTTTTAGACATATGGATGGTCTGGGATGCAGGAGAAAGGCTGGCTTCAGATCCAGGCTTTGCCTTTGATGGGCTATGTACCTGAGACTTGTTTATGTTGCTTGTTTTGGGCTTCAGTTTTCTCACCTTCAAACTGAGTGGATGAAATGACCGTCAAGGTTTGCCAGGTCCTCAGCCCCTGCCTGTGTGATCTGGTCTTCTCAGATCCAGGTCCCTTTGTGAGCAGAGGATGCAGGCAGGGGACAGGCTTTCCGTGAGTAAGGGAGGCTGCCTGCAGGTGCGCATCCCTCCTTGCCGTGGCTTTGATGGGTTGGCGTCGACAGCAAGCTTCTTTGCATGGGAAAAAGTTCCCTTCCAATTACACAGCAGTTTTGTGGTGGCTGAGGGCTATAATGGGAATGCTTTGCAGCCAAAGCACTCTCATTCATAAATTCCACTGTGACACTCTCTCTCTAATTTTTTTCTCTTTTGGAGAGATCAGTATTCTGTGGTTTCCTCTACCACAGCCATGCAAGCAAGAGTGAGTAGTTAAATGTCGTCATGGCCTTTAAGTCTCTGCAACACACGGACACGACAGTGTCAATCATAAGCAATATTTGGTGCAGTAAATAACAGTGAGCTGACCCTTCCAATATCTTCCAGGAGGTGTCTTTAAAATGAAGTACAGGAAGAAATTAAATATGAGAGCTTGTCTGTTTCTAGTTTATAGATTTCTCTAGAAATAGACATTTTGTCCTGGTAAAAGCTCTGGATTTGTCGCACACAGCTAGATGCATATGCTGAATGTCAACCTCTGTGCAGGTGTGAATATCTATTGTAAATTATGTAAATTTAGGCTGCTTTTAAAAAATATTTTCTTCATCTGCTTTTGTAATTTTCATTATTCCTGGGTTCACCTTTCTGGAAGTGACCAAAATGCATAAAGAAAATCAAAGTAAATATCATTCAAAGAAATGAAATATATAAAATAACCACACAGAATCCATAGGTGACAGACTGTTTAGTATTTATTTTTTTAAACATGAGAAGTATATATATTCCCTTAAAGCCAATGTATCAGTCCCATTAGCAGTAATCTGAAAGATTTATGTTTTATGAAAAACCTATTCCTCTGAGAGTCTGCGCCCTGTGTTTGTGTAGGTATGTATATGACACAGAACATTAAAAAGTTAACATTTGCCTTTTGCCATACAGTGTTTGTTATGTTTTCATAGCAGGGGTGAGAGATACTGCAGTTAGATTCAGCATAACTGTAATTTCAGAAATGCTGTTAGTTTATTAAGGCATTAGAGATTGGTCAAGCTCAGTTCAAATGACCGTCGATGTGTATGACAATGGGTTTCAGATCGTGGTGTCCTGAACTGTAGATTGTAAGTCTGCCAAGGGTTGCCTCTGTATTTCCCTTTGAAGAAGATGACTGTTCCTCTGTAGATATGTAGCACAGAATCTGTTTCTAAACAGCTACGATAAAATCTGTTTATTGGTGTCTCTTGTCTACATACAGCCACCTGTCTAAAAGCATAAATTCACATGTATAGAGTGGTCTATTCTCTCTTGCATAAGTATATGTTACCCCCATCGGTATCAGTGAAAGCTATGTGCCTACCAGCGGGAGAATAGATTCATATGCTGTGAAAAGGTATGGAATTCTGATTTATAGTCTGTGTTGCTTTTAATGGATATACCTGCAACAGCCACAGAGCTAAACCTGTAAGGTGTTAAAATAAGACATTTTACAGTGCAATATATTGCTTGCTTGTTAGTTAAAAGCACTGCCAGGGAGCACACTTTGGTTAAATTTGGCTGTGTTAAAAACACATGTAAAATATTTTTGTTTTCTTTGCTCCATTCTTGTTTTTTGTATTTCTCCGAGGATGCTTTCCCTGTTTTCAGGACTCAAGGCCTGGCGACCACAAGGGCACTGAGGGTGGACATTCGTGTGGCTTGAGATGAAACTAAAATGAAAGATTAAAGCAATTATGAAAGATTTCAAGACAGGCCACTGCAAACTCAGCTTCAGAAGAAGAAAAAGGGGAGGAAAACAAGTTTCTTGAGTTGCTTGTAATCTGGATCATAGCCATTTTGGTGGTGGCCTCAATGGATGTAAAGTAGATAGTGCTTTCAAATCCTTCATGCCAAGGCTCAAAAGCCTTTGCAGAATCGTTTATTAAATATTTACGCATTTCCTCTTTCTGCCTCTCACTCAGCCGCAGAGAGAGCCCGAGAGCAGTATTTTCTAAACCCAGTGCAGTACTGGTGTGCGGCACTTCCTTAGGTTTACAGCAGGGTCAGCTTTGTTTTGGCTGATTCTCAAGCAAGCACCCCTCACTCACAGCTGCAGGACCCTCATCATTAAAAATACAAACGCTAATGAAAGTACTTGGATCTATGTCCTTTCGTGTTCGTGGAGTTTTTAATTGAGGTGGCATTTTAAAGAAATTCACAGTGTTTCAGAGAATGGCTAATATATTTGAGCAAAAAACAATTTTAGGCATAGAATTTAGGATTACCTCAAGCAAAGGTTTTGTTTGGTTTTGTCACCTTTTGGAGGTACTCCAGAAAATATTTTAAACCTCGCTGTATACATCAAGGGTCCAGGGACCTCATTATCATTCGATATTTTATTCCTTACATGTTTTACTCCCTGCCCAAGTCTTGCTTTTAGGTGAGCATGAATCAAATCCAATGGGACATTTTTAGCTATTCCCAGGGCCTTTGAGAAGGAATAATAGTGTGTGTTGGTTTTAAGTTTCATGGCAAAGCCGCTTTTAATATTTAAATAATTTTTCTTCTGAAATAAGGAACTTCAAATAAAAGTTATTTAATAGCTAAGTTACTTTAACAACTGGCTTTCCTATTTCTTTCTTTCTTAAAATCTGGAATGGTGCTAAAATAAAGTATAATGTAATATTTAAGATAAATATATTTAGGACCTGTGAAAATCCTGCTTCACAGCATTTGTAGGGAAATGTAATGCATGCAAAAGTATAGAGTAGTTTATATAGTAGTTTTATTTTAACTAGTACAATATAACAACCTGACATGCTGTGAAAAATAAATAACTTTTTGAAAATGCATTTTCCAAGTATGAAAGTAATATTGAAAAATGACTGAGGTAATCACTTTTGTATAGATTCTGGAAGTAGAAGAGAGGGGAATAATAATTTATGGTTTAATGCATAGAGTTATACAGAAGTGTAAAAGATTCTCTGTTCTGTGGTACTAGGAGGAATCTGCTATGCCATTTTGCAGAATGACTCGGAACAGGGCTGACTTGTGAGCCAGCGTGTGCAGGCGTCTTGGCCAACTCATTTATACCACGAACTCTTTGTTTTGGTTTTGGGGTTAGCAGATTGAGTAAATGCATTTGTTTTTTATTCCTTCAGAGGAAAAAGGACTCTTTTGGCTGTTAAATTCCAATTTTCTAAAGGAAGTAAACATTAAATCTTAGGCTTCTCACACATTCAGATAAACACCACTTTGAATCATATAATGTTTATCCTGGAAGGAAATCACCTCTCCATTTTGTAGATGGGGGCCCAGGAAAGAGGCTGCTTGTCCGAGGTCCTACGACTAGTGGGCATCTGAATCAGGGTCTCTTTCTACACCATCCCATTTGCTCTCCTGGGAAGAGTTAGGGTGGAATTTCTAAGACTTTCACAAGCAATTAGGTGCTCATTAGATCAAGGGGAACTTTCAAAGTGTTGTTGATAGTCTTGCTAATAGGTCAGGCAGCCCAAAACAGTGCAAATATTATGAGGTTATCAGCACTACACCAAGGAATGGCTTAGGAATTAGGTCTGATTCCCCCTTTCCATAGTCTCTATCAGCTACCCCCTAGCCTTCTTAAATAAACATATAGTCTAAGTTAATGCTGTGTTTGCTTGCTGTGAGGCATAGCCTCTTTGCTAAATCCTTTCACCCCACACTCTGCTTCTATATGGAAATACTAGCGCCACCCTGTATTTGATTTTATTTAAGTTGTTTTAACCCTGAGTCTTGATGTCTCCCTTTGATATGAGTAGGTAGGTCCATCTCCAATGAAGAATGTATACATAAAAAGTCTCTTTCATTGTTTCTAAAAGTGTAAAATATCTGGGCTGTTACTTAAATGCAAAATGGAGAAGGGAGGGCAAGGTCAGGGAAGGGTGAGTTTCCCTTCTCATTTCCCTCTACTGTTTCCCATGATAGGTTGAAGAGAAAGGTGCGATTGCTTTGCTATCTGTCGTGGTAGTGGTGGGCCATGAGTCGAGGGAGAAAGGACTGCTGAGAAAAGAAATGAAAGGGTCTTGAATCCCTGGGGCTGCAAAGGACAAGGAAGGACATGGGACAAAATTAAGACATTTCCTTCACAGTATCCCAGAGAAGTGTATTGAGTTCTTCAAACATGGCCTTGGCAGCCAGCCTCTGCTGCCACTGTGGGGCAGCCCAAGAACCTAGGTATGGATATGTGTGCAGAAACAGTCCCCACAAATTGACTTGAACCCCAGTCTTCTTTTCCTAGGAGATCGGAGGGTGGCTGATATGTCAAATGTGATGGTGACAGTGGTCCTTATTGATAAGGAAACTTGGAGGGATTGAGAGAGGAGCTGATCTTCTTATTAGAAGCAAGGTATCTGAAAGTGCCAACCCATCCCTGATGAGACAATTGAGCAGCTGAAGTGCAACTCTGAAATTCTTCTTTTCTGACCTCTCACTCACTTTCTTCAGTCTTCTTTCCTGCATCACAAACTTTATCCCTCACTCTGCACCCATGAAGCCAATATTCCGTAAGAACCAAGTCTCTCCTGAGCAAGGCAAGGTGATATGAATAGAGTGAAATAGTTTCATGTCTCTCACCATTGGGGGTTGGGGAAGGAGAACTTCCATTTTAAATCTTTGGGGAGATCAACCCAAGGACTGAATTTTTAATGGTAAAGTTCAAGATCCTCTAAACCCCAAAAGGAGATTTTTAGGGAGTGAATGGTTATCACAATACCTTTGTGCATGCATGAAACTGGGAAAGGCAATAATTTAGAAGGTCAATTCTGATTCCTCACATTCTTCAGCCTCTCCATTCATAAAATGAGACTGAAAAGTGATTTTTTACCTATCCATATAAAATAATTTGGGATCCAATTAAACGATAATGTCAGCCAACATTACTTATGTGACAACAAATGTTGTCATCCTTATGTATAGATGAGGAAAGCTGAAGCTTAGAGAGGTTAGATAAATTGTACAAAGTCTGCAGCTAGTTTGTAGAAAAACTGGGGTTTGAATCCAGGTGGTTTAATTTCAGCCTTTATGTGTGAAAGCATTACTCTATACTGCCTTCTTCAAATATGGTCTAAGATCCTTCAGTTCTGTGATTTATAACGTCAAATTTCTATTGATAACTTAACCCTTGATATGAATTAATACCTAGAGCTGCCAAATGGATTTTCTCTTTTAAAATTCTTGGTTTCTTTCTGGCATTTACTTTTCACTTATTTTGGTATCTTTAACCAATGTTCCATTTAGCAGAAGTAAAACCAAAAATTTTTGGTGATTTAGAAATGTTTCCCTTCTCATAAGCTTTCGGTCATTGATGGCTGATGAGCCTTTGGATTTATTGCTCCCTTGATGAATAGTGATCTAAACTCAGCTGCCTTGGTTCCCGTGCTTGCTCTCTTTCTCTCTCTCTCTCTTTCTCTCTCTCTCTTTCTTTCTTTCTCTCTCTCCCCTTGTTTCTGATGGGTTCAGTGAGTCAATTATGTAATTAGGCCACAAAAATAGAGAATACCAGTGGCTTCTGGTTTATTTTTCATTTTCTAGTAGGAAATACTCCTAATTATTGATGTTCCCTTGCATATATTTTCCAAAGAGCACCATGTTAAGCCAGATTTTTATTGAATGATCTTTGTTTCTCAACATGAGGGGAAAAATGGGGATAGGGCACTGTCCTGGTTGGACCGGATAGGCAGGGACCATCAGGCAGCAGGATCTCGTGCTTTGCTCTTGGTTTTTATTACCTGGAGCTCCAACATGAGTCTCAGGGTGGATTGAAATCTTACATTGAGGCCAAAAGTGAAAGGAAAACCAGGACAAAGAAATCTGCAGGGCAAGGGGTGGGGCTTGCTTAGCAAGAGCAATGGAAAACGACGACAATGAAGTGGCTTGTAGCTTGCTGCCTAATATGTGTAAAGCGATGGTACAGGCAAGATGGAGTTAATTCAATAAAATAAATATAAAATACTCTCTCCTCTGTCAGGCCTCGCTGGAAGCGGGTCAGGGGTCACTGAGCCGCTTCACTGGAGCACTAATCGATTTGCTGTCAAGGTGGCCTGCTGGGGTTTCAAGCGGGAGAGGAATTGAGAGGCGCTCTGGCCCAATTTCCATAATTGCTCACTGCCTTTAGTGTACAACCTTTTATGAAACACAAAAAATATATCATGGAATTGTATTGATTAGCCATTGGACTGAATAATTCACTTAGTATTTATTACCTGACCCCAAGAGGTTAAATAAATCCACTATCTAACTTGGGTTTGTGAGAAATATTACTTATTCATTGAAATGTGGGCTGATTATTGCACAATAGGCCTGTATCTTTGTTTCTTGATTTTGCAATGAAGATTAACCCTTCTTGCATTTTAGGGCCAACAAGTCAAAAAAAGCATGGTTTGAGTGCTCCCCAAAATAAGTCCAATAAAATCAATGCTGAATATCACTTTGAAGCAATTTTTTGATGTTGAATTTTAGTTCTTTGAGTCAAATTTCAAGATGGCCTCAATGTATGGATGCCAATGAAATATAGATGTAAGCCTGGTTTTCACTGTAAACACTACATTTTGTAATAACAGATTTAATAGTAGTGATGACATCTAAGCCCATTTTTATTACACCATTTTTGGAAAGCTTACTCTATTACATTAAACATCCATAAATTAGATGTCCTGGGAGACCAAAGGATGTAGGAGGTGGTTGAGTAGAATGAATACTTTTTTTGGTCTTGAAGAGGAATCAATCCTGGACAGATAACTGATATTTATTCCAAAAAAAAGGATAATTTCAAGTAACTTGGAAATATGATGGAATTTTATCTGTAGGGCATTTTCTGCATTTGTAAACTTTGGGGCAATCATTAATTATTTACTGGCCAATGGCATTTGCACATTTCTGTTACTCTGAGCAGTAAATCTGTTTTGATGTGCTATGCATCCCAGGCACAACTACATGGCATTCAAATCTAATTATGTTCTCAGTTGCCATGAGCTCTCACTGTCAAGATACAACCCTTCCTTAACTCGCCCCGAAAAATAGGTTTTTAACTTTGTATAGAGTCTTTCTTCAGTTTCCTGTCTGCATCCTCCAGCATCTCAGAGCATTGTTTTTGAGGTTTAATGGAATTTGTTGTAGGTCAAGGAAAGGAAGCCATGTGAAGCTTTTTTTCCCCTCTCTTCAATGAAAGGGAAAGGAAAAAAACATTCATTTGAGTTCAGAGCCAACTATGTTTGTTGATCATTTAGCATTTCTGTATCCAGGATCTAATCTTACGATTAATGGTAGGAAAAGCTGGGGCTCTGGAGTTATGCTCAGAAGCTGCCTTTCCTGTGCTGCGGAGTGGAAGGAAGAGATGGCTGCAAAGCAGGGTAAACGTGTGCAGAACTTCCTAAAGCATGCTCAGGTGCACCCCACTTCCCCGGTCCAGGAGGCTGCTCCTGTAAATTTGGGGATTACATTCAATTTCTGTATTCCATGTTACCATGATCTGTTGATTGCCATTTTGGAAAGTTTGAAGTTTGGGTTTTGATGTTTGGTCTCTATATTTAGTTTGGGGGTAGGGGCAGATGGGGAGAGTGGAGAAGGTAGAGGAGGGAAAGAGAGAGAGAGAGTAGAATACATGAATTTTTTTTAAGCAATGTTTTAAGTCTTGCTCTCCTTCACCTCCTTTCTGTCTGTGTGGGGCTCCTTTAAATGGAGAACATAGTTAACAAAATGACTTGAGAGCTCTTGATAGCCTCTTGAGATAATTTGGTTGTAAGCACTGAGCAAAATACATTCCTTGGATATACTCATTTCAAGTGCTAATCGTGAATGTTAAATTTTTAAGGAAGTCAATGTCATAATACTGTTCATTGCAATTCCAAAATAAATATTAGTGATATGCATTGAAGGGAGAGGGTGGTTTCAGAAAGATAGAGAGACAGACTCTGGTTTTTGTTTCTATAGAATTCTTCTATAAGCTAACCTGGGCTCTGCCGTAAGACACAGAATTTGCCTGAGTTTAAGAATAATAACGTATAGATAAGAGATCTGTTGAAGAGGCTAGAAATAGTCACTCTGTTTTATGCAGCTTTGTGTAATAGTCCAAGGAAACTAATTAAGAGCTGATCAGGGAGCCAGTGGTGTGTTTTGCTTTCTAAATATAACTGTTTTGAGTGGGTGAGGGAAATTCCTTCCTATGCAGTAAATGTAATAGAAAGAGCCTAGTCTTTGAAATCAGATGGCCCTGGGTTTGAATCCTGGCTACCACTTGTACCTGGAAAAATTAAGTAAATTCTTCTGTTTCTTACATTTGTACAGCGGAGATAATAGCATCTATACTCACAGGATTTTGGACTGAGGATTTAGAAATCAGGATTACAGGAGATGATTCTGGCACAGATTAATGTATAAATAAGTTGTCGTTGTTCTATTGTTATTCTTCAGAAAATTAAACAAGGGCATTTGTTACACTCATTGAAACTGACTGGACATTTTGAGACTCCTCTTGGTGGAGATGCTAAACTGAGAACAATCTACACATACCAGAGTATCCAAGAATGTATTCACCAGGTAACCTAGAAGGAAAACATAGCTCAACATTTGAACGTTATTATTATTTTTCATCGTTAAAATTCCTTCAAAGACGGGAGGAGTGTGGCTGACTTGCAACTGCACTCACAAAAGATGGCGGATTTTGTTTTATATTTTAACTAGAAGTGGCCAAGATTTTCCAACTGTTCTATTTTTACAAATTTTATAAGTTTCATCTCTGGGTCAGATTTAGGGCCTGTGTGGGAAACAGAGACTTCTGCCAGCAGCGCAGCGAGAGCCCTGCTGTGTTGTGGTTTCCATGTATTTTTACATTCCACGCATTGCTGAACTGTGTATAGGAGCGAGCTCTAAATCACCGGTGCTTTATGTGAGTTTGCAACCTTTTGGTTTGGGCTTCAGACTGAATGCATGATTTTAATGTTGTGCTAGTGACTGTGCCACCGACTTTGCCTCCTCCCCTTCTCCCAGCTCCACCCTTCACTTCCCCAGTTGAAGTAAAAGGTAGACTTTATATAGCGCAGGAAACATTTGGGACTGCTAGTAAACATGTGTAAGAAAGGAGGAGGTTTTCATTGTTGGACGTGCATATGCATATGCTGATGTTAAAGAAAGCCTGGTAGAGAGCGGAGGTGAGGAGGGGGTTGCTACTTCCCCCCAGATGTCCAGATTTCTTCGGGGCACACTTTATGTCTTAGTGGATTCTGGGGATGTTGTTAAAGAATTCCACATACAGGATCTCTTTCCAGTTGGTGATCCTCTTTTATAAATTCCTACAGCTCCAACTCATGTTTAGGCCCCAATCTCTTCTCTGCCTCCCAGCCTGTCCCTGGGCTCTATTTTTTTCCTACTTCACAGCCGCGTCCAGCCCATCATGCACATTTCAGCTGTGCTAGTCTCCATTAAATCTGGTTCTGAACATGTCACTGTCGCTCACATCCATTGGAACCCTCTTCCTTTGACTTATTTGGCCTGTGGGCTTAGAATCACCTTTTCAGTCTTATTTTCCTTTTGTGTCCTCCAGGAGTGTTCATGCTTCTGCAACCCAGACTTCTTCCTCTTTCCCAGACACATTCAGTACTTGCCCATCTCCAAATTCTGACCCCCATTTGCTGCTTCTGCAGGGGTGCCTTTCCCACCTGGCCCTCTGCTCAGATCGGACCCTGTTGGCCCCGAAGGACTCACACAAACGCTCGCCTCTGCAGGAGGCTTCCTCCAGCCTCTCTGGAGGGAATGTCTCCTGCCTCTGTCTAGTGCTTTATTCATGATCAGATTTTAATTAAAAGTATATCTATTTACTCAACAAATATTTGTGGAGTATCTCTTTTATGCCAGCTCCTTTGCTTAATGCTGGGATGTAGAGATGAATAATAATACACCATCCCCTGGCCATCAAGGGTTATTTTTAAACATTAAAAAAAAAGTTAGAAAAGCAATTTAACTGAATTACAGAAAAACTGGAAAATAAATAAAAAAGGAAAGAAAGACCCCATAATCCAACCATACTCATATTATTTGCACTTTTAATTCATGTGCACTTTTACATTTTAAAAAAGTTATATTACCACTACGATTTTGTGTTCTTTGTTTTATATTAATATATATGAATATTTACATACATATATATGAATATAAAACAAAGTGTATATATATATACACATACACGCACACACATATATGTTTTTGTGTCTCTATATAGCCTAGGTTTAATGGATAATAAACTGCCTTCTTAAAGCCGGGCTCAGTGGCTCACACCTGTAATCCCAGCACTTTGGGAGGCTGATGCATGTGGATCATGAGATCAGGAGATTGAGACCATCCTGGCTAACACAGTGAAACCCTATCTCTACTAAAAATTCAAAAAATTAGCTGGGCATGGTGGCACATGCCTGTACTCCCAGCTACTCGGGAGGGTGAGGCAGGAGAATAACTTGAACCCAGGAGGCGGAGGTTGCAGTGAGCCAAGACTGAGCCATTGCACTCCAGCCTGGGTGACAGAGCAAGACTGTGTCTTAAATAAATAAATACATAATAAATTACCTTCTTATTCTTGAAAATTGAAGTTTTTTCATTTTCACTATTATTTACAAATAATACTAATGAGCATATTCATATTTATAGTTTGTTTTTTTTTTAATTGAGACAAAGTCTTGCTCTGTCACCCAGGCTGGAGTGCAGTGGCGTGATCTCAGGCAATGCAGCCTCCACCTCCCGGGTTCTAGTGATGATAGTCTCGCCTCAGCCTCCCGAGTATCTGGGACTACAGACACATGCTAACATACCTGGCTAATTTTTGTATTTTTAATAGAGGTGGGGTTTCACAATGTTGGCCAGGCTGGTCTTGAACTCCTGACCTCAAGTGATCCGCCCGCTTTGGCCTCTCAAAGTGTTGGGATTACAAGTGCTAGCCACCGTGCCTGGCCTAGTTATTTTTTATAATTTGGATCATTTCTTTAAGATAGTAGGGGTTTTTTAAAAAAATTAAGTATTAGAACTTTTTTTTCAAGTAAACTTGAAACAGAATCTGAATTTCTACAACAGAACTGTGCTGGTTGTCAGGAAGTGGGATTCCTGAAGCCCCACCCATTCTTCCCCTTTCATAATCATTCCCTGGACTTTGCTGTCAGAGATCTTGAAGCCCCTCTGCAGAACCTAAGGCTTTTCAGAAAATACTTTGAAAGACTTGGGATACATCTCAGGAGAATTACTTCTTCAGACATCTAACATTTTCATGGCTCTCAATGCATAATGCCAAATTATTTTCCAACGACTTGGGTTCCCAGTGCTCTATTCTATTGGTTATTTGTGATAGTACCATTTGTTCAAATCTTTGCCAACATTGTGTATCTACCACCATTAAATTTACTTTTACCTAACTTAATAGATTCAAATTGGGCTTTACTTAAGTGAATATTTCTCTTATTATGAGTGTGGTTGGGCATTTTTCCATATGTGCGTTTTTTATTTATGTGTCTTTTTGGTGACTTCTCTCTTTCATTCCCGTTGATTCATTCTTTATGGAGATCTTATTATTTTGCTTATCAGTTGGTTTAAGCCTTTATAGAATAAAGATAATAGCTATCAAAAATAATGTATATACTTTAGTGTTGTGAAACACAAATGATTGATTCTTCCATTTTGTTTGCAAAGCAGACAAACCTACAATTTTATTCCCAGTACCCACTCTGCCACACTCCAGCCTCACTGGCCTTCTGAAATGCCAAACCTCTTCATGCCTTGGAAACTTGCTGTTCCTTCTTGCTGGAACTTTTCCTGCAGAACAATCATGGCTGGCTCTTTTTTGTCTTTTAGGTCAAATGTCACCTTCTCAGAGAAGCTCTTCCTTTCCTTCCAACCTTCCATCCAAAGATCCAGCCACCCAGTCCTCCATTTATGCTTTAACAAATGTTTGTTGAATCCATGCTGTGTAGTAGCACTGTGCTTGGTGCAGAGGATATAGCTGTAAACAAAACAGATGATGTCTCTCTCTCTTAATGTTGAATATCTTACTCTTATTTGTTTCTTTCTTTAATTGTATGACTCCTTCACCCCCACCCATAGAATGGCAATTCCCTGTGAAAGGGTACCTTATCCTTCTTGCTCACCATTACATTCCAGCCCAATATTTTCTAAATATATATTTGCTGAGTGAAAAATATTTCCAGCCCACCCCTTCTGCAATCTCCTCTTCTAGTACGGTACCATTACAATTGGTATGTTGATGGTGTCTTTTCAGAAGCTTAGAGTTCCTTAGTCTAGCAGTCTGTTTATTGGGGTTTCTCTCTCTACCTTGTCACCAAGTTCCTGGATAGAATGAAATGAGGGAATATCCTCTCTCCCCTACCCCTGCCCCACCCCTACCCCACCCCTACCTCACCCCATCCCAAGTTCTCCTATTGCCATCATGTCACTCATGAGGTTTGATCTGAAGGATGTATTTTTCCTTTAGTGTATGAGCCCAGCTCCCATTAGGGTTAATGAAGAGGATGCTCTTTAATCTAGAGCCTGCTGGGATTATTCAAGCACTATCTACACACTTAAAATAGAGACACTTCAGAAAGTAGGAAGCAGTTACACAAAGCCCCACCTTCAACCTGCTATTAATAATAGAAACTCTTATTTACCAAGTCCCTGTCATTTTTATCCCTTGCAAGCTTTATTTGGAAGATAAATGAGCTAAAGTTCATTTTTCCAAAAGAGAGTAAATGAAAGATCCATATGAGCTGGCGGAACCCTGGCATGACAACCTTGCTTGTGCTTTATACAACTCAGGAGCTGCAAAGATCTACTCAGAATTCAGCTGTGGCCTACCCTGCTGAGTGACAGTTGTTGGAGAGCTGGAAAATTCAGGCTAGAGGGGTAGGAACTAGAATCAGCATATCTTTGTTTCAGTCCAGTAAGTGTTTTTCAAATGCCAGCTGCTACATGCTAGGCACAGTGCTGAGAAGTGGGGGAGTGACTATAATAAAGAACTAAGATTTCGGGATAGTGTGACCTGAGGACCAAGTGGCCAAGTGAAGATTTCCAAGCCTCAGCCAGATTCAGAATATCTAGGGACAGGTGACTGGGAATTTGTATTTTCAGCAAGCTCCTCCTAGATCCTTTTGCATTCTAAGGTCTGAAAAACACTGATGTGGTAGTGTGAGAGAGAAAGACAGAAAATGATTGAGCACTGAATGTTAAGCAAGGTGCTAGTGGAGGGTGTGTTACGGCAGCCTAACCTGGTCTGGGAATGAACAGTGGTCTGAGAAGGCTCCTTGAAGAAGCAACATTATAGTAGTGACTTGGAGGAGTAAGGGTTAGCTAGGAAGGGATAGGGTCTAGGCCTGGTCTTGGATAAATGATAGATTAACTGGAGGAGGAATTTAGTAGTTCTCTGAGAAGTGTTTGAGTCATCAGTGTAAACTAGCACAATGCCCATGTGTCTACAACATTAGGAATGGGAGTCGTGTGCAAGTGGGAATTTCTTGCTCATAAAAAGAATCAGGCTACATAGTGGCACTGCCCCTGCTGAAATGCTGGGCATACCCTCTTCCTGTTTTCTAATGGAGGGACGGATGGATCCAGGACAGCCATGAAAACATGCACTAATGGTCCAGATAGAAGCCTGAGGCCAGAAAAGCCAACTGGGTGGGGCTAATGAAAATTAGGCAGGGCCCAAACTAAACGAAATAGATCGTATCTCTTCTTTCTCTTCATTTTTCAGTTTGTTTGATTCCCCCCAGTGGGAATTTGTCTGTGCTGCAGGCAGAGGCCTACTTTTTTCTCTTAGCTTAGAGACACAGGGAGGGCAGGGAGCAGAAAAAGGAAGGTTTGATGGTTAGAAAATAAAGCAGCATTGGCCCTATGCTTGTGTATTTGGTCATGTCCTTTCCAGGTAGAGGGTCTAAAAACTATTTACTGAGCTGATGTAGTAGATTTCAATATCTAGAGCTGCATTTAGCTTAGGGAAATAAAAATTTGATTTGAGAACATGCATGCCTTCTAAGGCCTGTAGTTCTGGAGAACTGTGAGTCCAGCATGTGGAATGGATTTTTTCTGTGCTGGGGAACAAAGGCCTGTGACTTCGTTGGGATAGTAAGAGCAGTGGTGGCCAGTCTAGGACTCTGTTGGCATCAGCTCAAGTTCTCCCAGCATTGCTAATGGGAAATGTTGTTTTTGCCCCACAGTTCTTAACTTCTGTGTTTGCTTGGTTTGTTAGCACTGACTGGCTTCCCTCTGTATCCTGTTCCTTCTCCTGTAGTCTCAAATGTTCTTACACTGACCTGGCCATTTAAAAGCATGAATTTCCTGATTTGGGGATATTTGTATTTAACCTGGAATTTTTCTTTCCTAAGTCCAACTTATTAAAAAAAAAAGAACAGTCTTCCTTAACATAAGAGCCTACTCACCAAAATACTCAGTCTGGCTGTAGAATTTCACTTTATGACCTTTTAGGGTGGTGAATGTCAAAGACTGAGCCCGGGGCAGTGTGAAATAATAAACAACTGGGCCATAAGATCCAGCTTGACGGGCATCATCTGAAATCACCTTCCCGAATTTATTAGAGTTAATCAATCCAGGCTGAAAAACGGAGCTAGGAAATCTCTCCCACCATGCTCTATTTCATTCACACTTCCATCACATAATAGAAGTTTGTGAGTTTTGTTTCACTGTTGTATTTTTTCGAGACAATCAAACATGTCCCCAAATAGATGCTCCATGGATGTAACTTGAAAGGTGATAAAATGCCCAAGAAGAAAATCACCAAGTTGTTGTTTCACTTGAATTGCCCAGGGCCTTTCTCCAAAGGTAGAACTTATTCCTCCTATTCAGAGATGTATGTTGGTGGTGACAAGAGTTAGCAGGAATCACATCTCATTTCAAACATCCAGACAGACCTGTAGAGATACATTAAGGAGATGAACCTTTGAAAGAGAGCTACCTATAGAAGAATCTTACAGCGTTCAGGCTAGGGCAACTGCTTGTGACCTCAAAGATTGGAAATAAAAAGGCTGCTATTAGTTCCACATCGGTTCTCAGAGTGAATGTTGCAGAGTGATGGAGGGTGTTAAGCTGTCAAATACCAGCAAGGGTTAATAAGGTTAAAGAAGAAATAAAAGCTGGTCAACAATAAAGCAATGTGGATAAATCAGCTCCAATAAATAAAGCATGTCATGTCATGTATAAACAGTGCGGGAAAAACAAAAATCATAACTCACTTACTCAGGCAGTAGTTGTAGGAATTCTTCAGTGGGACACCCCAGATGCTTTCCTTGGGCATCTTACATGCTTACTGGGACACCTCAACAGCCCACTTTTCTCTCTGGAAGTCATTTACTCTCTCCTTTTGTAGAAGAATTTTCTAACATCTATCAGAGAGTGTAAAATCTAAGAAGAGCAGAGCCAGGGTAGCTTAGCACCTGATGTCAAAGAAAGGCCGTTATAAACCACCACACCAAGGAGGTGATTCACTTTCAGTCCCCTTTGACCTCTATCCTGGAAAGGGAGGTCAGATAGATACCTCCTTTTGTGTGGGCTGTGTTTGCCCAGCTGACCAGGAAAATTCAGGGCTTTGGTGGCCAAAGGATTTTGGAGATTATTCTGCACGTTTGTATATTTCCTATAAGTAACGGAAAGTCTTGATGACTCTGCCGCTGAAATGCCTTCACACCCATAGACACTTGCTGTAGTGCCCCAGATAGAAATCTTGCAGGCGAGATGTCTCTACGCACCTATGTTGCCGTGTAAGTGCCAGGCTCCAGCTCAGTTTTAACCGGTTGATAGCTGGCCATTCCAGCTGGCCTGTGGACCTCACTTTTATTGTTTCTTGTCTACTTCCAGACTCGATGGCTATGGAGAATGCTTCTGATCAGTGGTCACTCTCACTCAGAGACGATTCTATAATGCATGAGTACAAAGAATCATATGATGTATTTATTTCTTAAAGAAGGACACCCCCCACTTACACATTTAAATCAATATTACTCTTTTGAGAAGCCGAGGGCTTATTCCATTGCTTCGAACCTATTTTGACTTCTAGCCTGTGGCATATTACTTTGACTATCTATCCTGGGTAGTGACAGGTCTCCATCTTTGGGTTCTGTGTTTGGAAAGAGCCTAATATTAGGAATCAAACAGGTGATCCAGTTGGATGATTTTTCTTTGTTGCATTAGATTATAAAGTGTAAGTACTGATTTCTTTTGTTTGGTTTGGTTTTCTATAGGACTGTCAAGGGCTTTCTAAAAATATATAAGCAAGAGCCATAAAATTGGAAAAATTACATAGTTTCTCCAAGACTTAAGTTCTGGTAGATGTGTTGGTTAAGCATCAGCCTATCACTTTATAGTTTCAGCTTGTCAACTGTCATGCAGGTAACGGGTTTGTGAAGGTGCGGTTTCTATTCTCAGGAAGAGTCTTCCAGCGGGGAATTAGTAGTCTACGAAAAGTGACCTTGCTGCCTTCTTTGCTTGGGTCTGTTGAGCTCTCGGAACTCTAGAAACTGGTTTGTGAAGTGTGTAAGGGTTCCAGAATCTCAGCATCTGGGGTGGCCCAGGTCATGGAGATTTTATCAGAATACTATCAGTTTTCTCTTTCTTAGGGGATAAAGTTCTGGCCTTCAGCCATATTTTCACTGACAATTCATCTTTTCTTGTTTGAGTAATCCCACTAGCAATCTAGAGAAAGAATTTTATTCCAAAGAAACATACTCGTAAAGCTGTGAGTTGTTAAGAGAACATGTGAGTTTCTCATATGCTTACCTTCCACTCCTCCTGTTTCCCACTCTTTCCTCCAACTCCACATTCAACTTAGGATGGTTTTATTTACACAGTGAGGTCTGATTGTTTTGGGGCTTCCTTTATCATGTATCACGCCATTTAATGATAAGCAATGCATTTGTGACTGTTCTTTTAGGATGCATCTGACTTTCCCTGTAAATCTGAACAGAGTGAGTGGTATGGAAACTAGCTCCTAGAATTTTGTTTTTGGGAGGCAAAGGCAAAGTAATATAAAAATTAAACAAACATCTTCCTTTCCAATCACTATCTGCATGTTATAAACCATGTAGATTTATAACTTTGCCAATATAATATGGTGGAGGAAGGGTGCCTCTGTTTCAAGGGCTTCAATCCTTGGAAATGTGTTTTCAGGACACGGAACACAGGGAGTCAAGCCTATCAGTATGAGGCATAGGGACAATGGGGAGATGAATTAAAAAAGCATAATGTGGGCATCAGACAGAATTGGGTTTAAATTTCTGCATTTTGCTTACCAGTCAGAGGCCTTGCTTGGTTCAGTCTGAACTTCATTTCCCTATCTGTACAATGGGCACAATTCCTTTTTCATAAGGTTTTTAGTATTATCTCTACCACATAACGATCATAGCATCTGATACAATGACAACACTCAGTAGCCTCCTGATCCTCTTTCTTTTGTCTAAAGCCATTTGCATAAAATGAGTTTCACAAACTTAGCATTTTTTTTTAGTGAGAAAATTCTGGCATCTGCTATAGAAAATAAATTAATATCTGCTTAATAGTTCTCTTTTCTGCAATGGAGCACAGCTTTTATTACTGTTAACAGCCCCAAGCTTTCAGGATTCCCAAACCAGAAAAACAAATGCATTTGTCTCTATGACTTTAAAATATTCTTTTTAAGTCAAATGCTAACAAAGAGAAAACTTTGAGTACTTGTTGCGTTTTCTCCTTTTTTTCCCTCCCTGTCCATCTGTCCATTTGTCTCTCTTTGAATACGACTGAGTTGAGGAGGGACTTTGAGAAACAAGTGACGCTGCATTGCTTACATAGCTCGTACTCATCCCAGTGGCCGGTTTTCAGAAAAAGAGAAGACTCCTTTTTCAGTCTTTTTTCTTCTTCATTATATACAAACTGCAAGGCAGAAAGCCTTTTTGCCTGTCTCCTAATTCCTTAGCCCATCCTTAATTAGTGTTTTTACGATTAATCCCTACCGTATATCTTTAAGAGTTGCACATGCATTGGCTCCCCACAAGTTTTATTGCATTCAAAATAGAGGCAAGCTGGCAGTGTGTGATGGTGGGAATATATACAGTCACCGAGAGGGGTTGGCTGTTACTTGTAATTGATTGCTCACTGAAGCCTGCCCGCGCACTTTACCCCGAGGCCTGACTTTCCTCCATATGCCTAGTGTCAGAACTTGGAAGCCAGCTGGTCAGTCAGTGCACATCCTGTGGGAAGCGGCAGACACAGGCGGCCGGGTAGCCATCAGCCTCCCCGAGCACATTTCCTCTGTGTTTTGATAATAGTTCTGTAAGCTTTAATTATGCTGTGTGACAACACATTCATGAACTATCAAAATAAATCCTTTGAGGGGATGGCTGCTAACAAGTTTTGAAGCAACAGTGCTTGTTGCAAAGAAGTCAGGAGCGAGGCAGTCAGATTTTGCAGGATCCTCTGGATGTTGAAACCAGATGAAACGTTCTGTTGCCTTTTTTTTATCGTGCTGACAAATGTTCCTTTTAAAGCTGTGCCCTTAAGAAGTTAACTGAAGACACTTATTGCAACACTCGAGTGTATCCAACACAGCGTTTCACAATTAGCAGCAGTAATGCAGGCATAAAAGCTGTGCCCCAATATCAGTATATAATCTGGAGGAACACCACAGGGTCCATTAAGGCCATTTACAGTTGAGACTGAGACTAATGGTATTAAATTATTACGGCGATTGCTAAAAGGGCATTATAAGTGAATCCCTTCCAGCTGGGTTGGTTGTATATGCTCTTTGTCAACAGTACAGTCCTTTAAGGATATCCTTATTGTTCACGATCGTTTAGACGTGCTGCCGTGAGCTTTACTGAAGGTGTAAATAACACCCGACAAAAAGACTGGGAATTAGGGTTTGATTAAACTTGGCTTAGAGTTAAGTGGAGCTGAGTAGTTCTTGGGCAAATCCTACTCGTCTTTATACACACACACACGTGTGCTCACACATGGGACTGCCCGTGTTCATGCACTGCATACGGCTGCGTACCTTTGCCTGACCACACAGGCACAGGTGGACTCGTAAGTTAATTGGAGTTGCTTAGACTGTTCCAGGTGATTGTTCTGTTTGGAACTTGGTAGAATTTAGGGCATTACTGTTAGAATGCCAAAGAGAATTCTGTTTGGAGTCTACATTTTTAAGAAAGAAGAGCAATTTATAATCCTCAGCATACATTAGTCTCCTATTTTTTTTTTCTTGTTTGAGTGCGGTTGCCCTTTTTTTGGCGGGAGATTCCAAGAACTTCCTCCCGGGTTGGTAGCATTGTTAAGTTATTTTAGCTCCCCCAATGGCCGGTCAAACAACAGGATACTGCTTTAGGGAATAATTAAGCACGAGAGTCTTCAGTTTCAATTTACTGAAGTAAGAAAGTTGCAGAGAGAAATTTGAGAATAAACTCAAAATTGCTACTGAGCTCGAATAATGAACATGGCATGAATTAATAACTCCAGTATTGTCCAGGGTGCAAGAGAGAGAAGACTTCTAAGCACACTCAGAACCAGTCTTCTCGGGAAGAGGTCAAGGGTCAGAAGGTGTTCATTGCAAATAAGATCAGGTAGTTGCCATATTAAGTATATTCACATATATTATTCATAACTATTATATATGTCTCCTCATTGTGTAAATTAAATAACTATATATTATTAAATAATTGTTATTATCTCCATAGTTGCCTGGATCAGATACATTTTCTGAGCATTTACTTACTTTATGACTTCCACTGTGCTAGGCACTTTGGAGAGTGGTAAGAATCATATCAGACATGGCTCTTGCCTCAGGGAGTTTATAATCCAGCTAGGAAGAATAGGCAAGTTTAACAGAAAAGATAAACTTGTTCAGAGCTAGATTCCATGGTACTAGTCATGAGTATAATCAAAGTTTAAAGAAGAGACAAAGTAGGTGAGGTATTTTGGCCACAGAGTGTGGAGGAAATGAGGCTTGAGCTGGGCACAAAACTGCAGGAAGGAGGAGGTGGTGAGGAGAGCAAAGGAGCCCACATGGCTTGATGGAGGGTGAAGGCCTGGAGAGGACTGAGCGCTGGGCTTTGGCAGGTACTGTGAAGGCCTGCTGGGTTGAGGCAGAGCCTTGTTTCTGCCAAGTCCTGTGTTAGGCTCTGGGCACACAAATGGGTAAGACATTGTCCTACCCTCTGGGGACTTAGAGCCTCTTGTGGCTATTCTCAATCTAAGCACCTTCCCACTGAAAATAAAAATTTGTTTGCACTAAATTCAAGGAATTCAGGCCCTTTGAAGCCCATCAATTGATCCCTTGACCCAAGGTTAAGAACTGCTGCCTCATGGGAATGTGGGTTGTAAGTTTAAGGTGGGCTGGTTTGCAGGGATAAGGTAGGGACACTTAGAATCCTGGCAAAGGAGTTTGACTGACATAGGTGGCAACAGGGGGCCTTTGAAAAGACCTATAGAGAATGTTAGCTATATGGGCCATTGTCCATCCACCTCATTTTCAAGTGGGGAAACTGAGATCCCGGGGTTGAGGTCACTGCCCAAGCTCCCCCAGTTGTTCCTAGGGGTTCTTTTTTATCCTAAGCTGAATAGAAACTTCCTGCTTGGATCAGACTTTCTCAGGAATTATTAGGGTGGCAGCAAAGGGTGCAACATGAAAAACTGACCCACGTTAATGTCTCCCTAGCAGAGATGCACCGAGAACATTCGGGGCAGTAAGAGAAAAGAAGAATGTAGGAAGAAGCTAAGAACAAAAGATGGAGCCACTGGCATGAAAGAAAATCTACCAAATCCAGTTTTAATGCACATTGCTGTCAGCACATGAGACACTTCTCAGTGAGAAACTTCTTCCTGAACTTTGCGATAAAGCAGAAAATCTTTGCAATCTTTGAAACCTTTCGCTTTGGAAATATCTGCAAAACAAATGGGAAAAACAAACATTAATGAGGCAGATATAAAACACTTTGGAGAAAAAAAATAATTTAGCATTTTTATAGTTGCTATAGAAACACCTCAGCCCTCACTCTTGCTAATTAGTTGGATTTTACACATTTTATATTTGGAAATGCAAATCAGTTTTCATAAATTATTACTTATTTTTCATTTATATTTACAGTACTGTTATGCAGGTATACACAGGAAGTCTAGGATATTATTTAGTTATATAAGGTGACACAGTTATATGAGCCCGACATTTATATCCACAAGACATTCCTTAGTTTAAATATTCTCTTGTTAGATGTTGTGGGAAATTATACAGAGATTTTGAATTTTTACGGAAGGAAAAGTAAATTATGTGGTGGCTTACTAAAGTGCTTTCTCATGGAGTCTTGGGAGAGAAGGGGAGGAGTTTTACCCCCAGTAGACTTTAATAAACATTTAAAAACTTTTCTCTGGTCGTGGGAATTATGGTTGGTTTGGGTGTCTTCTGAACTTTTGGTACTAAACATTTGCCATCTGTAAACACTTATTGGACTTGCAATGATTGGAGAAGACACAGACATGTTTGTAGGAAGGGAATATAGGACAGCTCCAAGATCTGGGGGGGTTTATAGTCTTTGCCGAGGAGGTGAGTGAATGCTCAGACTCAGTAGATGGCAATTATAGATAGATTTTCAGTTTATAGACAGAAGACAGGAGGAGTGAAGCTGTGGACTTTGGGTTTGTTGTTGAAAAGGAGTACTCTGTGACAGACCTGGGTTCAACTCTTAGCAGTGTTACTTACTGGCTACGTGATTTGGGGAAAATTACTTGACCACTCCAAGCCTGTTCCTATAAAATGGGGGCAAAAAGAATGATTCTTACATCATAGAATTTTTGTAAAAGATTAAGTGATAGAATATTTATTAAGTGTTTGGTTCAGGGCCCAGCACGTTATGAAGTGCTTAGCCAGTGTTATCTGTTATAAATTTATCATCATAGCCAATTCTCACTGTGCATGCAAATTATCCTTCTGATTTCAACTATGAGCATGGGAAAAAAAAATTAAAAAGAGAAAAGAATGCCAAGGATAGTTTAAATAATGTTCTTCATACACTCACTGTGTAGTGAGCCCAAAATGTAAACAGGCTGATGATCAGACATTTGTATATAGATATTAATGCACAAGGTTGAAAATGCACTCATCCTGCACTCTATGTGTAGTTTCAGGGATTCGCAAAGATTATTTAGACTTTCTGAAGTTTTTATCTTATACCCTAACTTGAGAACTCCCACATCACAGTTGAAGCCACTATTGTTGGTGTGCTGATAGTGTTACTATCGACTGGATGTGAAGGAACAAACAGGGTAGCTGATGGAATGACTGGAAGCTACAGTTGAGACCCTGGATTAGATCTAGATGTCCTTGGATGATTTTGATAAGGAGAGAAAACAGTTAGCAGGGAGAAGTGGTGAAAGATCCTTAAATGTCCAGTGTGAGGGAGAGAGGAAAAAGGGGGTGGGGTTAGCGATGGGAGGTGTGGGGGGGTCCATGGCTCCTTGCCCAGGAGGCTGGGACAGGGATGAGGGAGACAGGAAATGGGCCTCTGAGTAATGGGAGCTACAGAGAGGAGACTGACTGGGTGCTTAGCCGCACGTGGGAAATAAGCAATACAGGGAGAAAGATGTTTATACGGCACTAGTATTTTTAGAGACTGTCCTTTTGGTGATGCATTTGAATAATAAGGTGTCCTAATACTCCTTAGCCTTCTCAGTTTTATGTCTTCAGTTATTTGAAAAACAAAGTAAATAGCATCGCTTCCTTCCCTAGGCTGATTTCCGTCTTTTCCTGAATCAGTAAGCAAGGATTTGTTTCTTCTTTGTGTGTATGACCCCATTTAAATTCAGAGTTCATGGTAACATAAATGGTAACTGGTAGGAAAACAAATAAAGTACAAATGCATAAATATATTTCTTTTTCAAAATTTACCACATTAAACAAGCCAATAGTTTTGATGTTATCTCCACAAGGTTGAGACTTTGCTATTTATTAGACCTACTGGGATGTGTCCAAGCAGGAAATGTAAGGTACTGAAGGAATGGGGGGTGAGAGAGACGGCAAGCTGGAAGCGAGTGTGCCTTCTAATGGGAAGTGCTGAGGCTCATTCTTAGTTTCTCTGCTTGTGGCTGTTGGAGAATTTGAACCCAGGGTTATCAGAGATGATTTTTTTGACAAAAGCCAGAAGGTATTTTAATGTGAAATCAGATTTTAAGTGATGGTAACTAATTTTCAAAAAGTTAAATCACTGTGAAAGCAAAACAAAACAAAATTAGTCTGTGAGTTGCTAGTTTGTGAACTTTCTTTTATAGCTACAGGGTATATAGATGTGGTTATTGAGCACTGGAGAAGTGGCCAGCTCAGGTTGAAATGTGGATTAAGTAGAAAATACACACTGATTTTGGAATATTATGAATGCATCAATAATCATTAATATTGATTGCATGTCAAAATAATATTTTGGATATCATAGGTTAAATAAAACATTGCTAAAATTAACTTTACACGGTTATTTTCTCTTTTTAAAATGTGGCTATCAGAACATTTTGAATTATATGCATGGCTTGTATTACATTTCTAGTGGACTCATTGCTCTAAATAATTTGAGCTGGGTTTTTCCTCTAAGGCCATCTCTCAAAGTGTGTTTGTGGTTTTCTATGGGTAAAGGACCATGGACTTATCTACTTGTCCCTCCTTCCTTCTTAGACCTTCTTAGACCTTTCTAAGGTCAAGAAAGGTCTGCCGCTAGGGGGGCCCTCCTGCCAGGTCAGTTTTGATCCAAGGTTAGAGTTAAAGATGGACCTCATGCCTTGAGCTCAGGTTTTGATTGGCTGGTCAGTGTGTGCCCAGCTGTCCTCACCCTAGTCCCAGTAATGATGACCCTGACACCTGGCATTAGAGTCATGGGCATGGAGTCCTTGGCACCTGGATTCCTCAGAAGACATGGTAAATTTCTGGGGCTCACGCTTCTTTTGTTTGCCATAATTTATTTAAAATCTTATTTTCTTCTTCTTTTTTTTTTTTTAGAAGGAGTCTTGCTCTGTCGCCCAGGCTAGAGTGCAGTGGCACAATCTCTGCTCACTGCAACCTCTGCCTTCCAGGTTCTAGCGATTCTCTTGCCTCAGCCTCCTGAGTAGCTGGGATTACAGGTGCACGGCACCACACCTGGCTAATTTTTGTATTTTTAGTAGAGACGGGGTTTCACCATGTTGATCAGGCTGATCTTGAACTCCTGACCTCTTGATCCGCACGCCTTGGCCTCCCAAAGTGCTGGAATTATAGGCGTAAGCCACCACGCCCAGCCTTAAAATCTTATTTTCTGTTAGAAAAAAAAGAGCAAGCACTTAAAATTTCCTATCACTATCATCATTGGAGCCACATTTTAACTCACATTTTGAGTTAAATTGATGCCCACGTTTCAACTGATTCAAGTCTTTCGACCCTCACCTCAAGAAGTTTAATTCATGAGAGAGCAATTCCCAAAGGCAAGAGGGTGGTAGCCAGTCAGAGGGGCCAGAGCTGACAAAAACAACGTGGAAAGATGGGAAGCCACTGGCCTCTCCAGCATTTCAGAGAACAATGTGTTTGTAGAGCTCATCAAGCAAGCTCTAGATTCAAGTCCAGGAAATGTTATTGCTTTACTTTCTAGGTACTAGGTTCTGTATGGAATGTTTGCACAGGCATCATTTCTTTTTTTTTTTTGAGACAGAGTCTTGCTCTCTTGCCAGGCGCCAGGCTGGAGTGCAGTGGCGCGATCTCAGCTCACTGCAACCTCTGCCTCCTGGGTTCAAGCAATTCTCCTGCCTCAGCCTCCCGAGTAGCTGGGACCACAGGCACTCGCCATCACGCGCAGCTAATTTTTGTATTTTTTAGTAGAGATGGAGTTTCACCATGGTCTCGATCTCTTGACCTTGTGATCCACCCTCCTTGGCCTCCCAAAGTGCTGGGATTACAGGCGTGAGCCACCCCACCCAGCCGGCATTACCTCTTTTAATCCTCACCTCATGAAACACATCTAGTAACCTCTATGGAGGTTTTATGTGCTTAATCTTAAGAGAGCCAAGGAGGAACACTTGACAGTCTCTACCTACCTCCAGACATACTAAGGATTTAATAATATTCTTAAAAACAGGATAGTTGGAATGCCCAGATACAGGCATATGGATTTTCCTTTTGTTCCTTTCTTTGGTTCAGCTCAGTGGTTCTCAAATTTTAGTAGGCTGTAAACACAAATCCACATGTGTGGTATTTTATGGTCAATCTAAGTGATTTTCAAGGATAGTGTTGACTATACATGATTTTTGCTTTTCAGGCTAACTCTAGGACCCGACTTTTGGCTAAATGGAATTCCTCTAGATGTGTCAAAGTTCTTAGTGCCTGACTCCAGGTGGTTGGACACAAAGATGAGGACCATATAGCTACTGGCCCCAGTGCTTACAGAATAATGCATGTTCTTCACGTGGGCTTTGGTGGGGTGGGGAGAAAACCCACTGAAGTTTAAATAGTCTCAGTGTTCCTGAAGTTAGGGGGCAGAGATCTGGCCAGGCATGCAGAGGCATTCTTTGGAAATGGAGATGGCAGCAGATAGGCAGCCCGAAAGGGAGGACAGCCTGGCCTGAGGTGACCTCCTGGCCTGAGGTTCAGGTCCTCCAAGTGCTTTGGCTCCACTTCAGCCACTCCCACCTTATCTCTAGAAGTTGTTTCAAGATCAGCTCCGTGCTGAGTTCCTGCAGCTTCCAAGAGTGCCAGTTATGAGGCCCTCAACCTTAGGTATAGCTGGACGTTGGAGCTTCCTGGGTGTTACAGGGAATATGGTGAAATTCATCAATTTTGTGGGAGTTCACCATGAGTTCTGTTGTGCGAGGAACTTCGCGGCAGTAGCTGACACTGAGGGTTTATGATACGCCAGGGACTGCGCTACATATTAAAGTTACATCCTATCACATTTAGTTCACACAATACTCTAAGGTATGTTTTGGTCACCTTCTTTCACAGATTAGAAAATTGAGAGAGATTAAATCATTTGCTCAGGGTTCCATGCTTTTCTTTAGGTGACTCCATCAGCTATAGTTAGATTCGGCTTCAAGTGAGGGAACCTCTGGCCTGACCCAAAACAAAACAAAAGAGTGGCCTAAATAAGGCAGAAGTTTATTACTCTCACATAAATTAAGCCTGGAAATAAGCAGCCTAGACTGAGGTGGAAGCTCTTTCCTCAAAGCCCTCCAGCCAGGTTCCCTCTAGCATATTCTTCTGCCATCCCTGGAGGGTGGTCTCATCCCTGCTCTCCAAGATGGAGCTGTTGCCATTACAGCAATATTCCTAGTGGCAGAATGGAGGAAGGAAAGGGGCAGGGCAGATCCCTCCTCTTAATGACACTGCTTGCATATTACAGACAGCACCCTGCTTTCATCTCATTGGCCAGAAACTGGCCACATGGTTACCTAGCTTTAAGGAAGTTTGAGAAATACAGTTTTTATTATGGGCAGCCATATACTCAGATAAACATTGAAGATGTTATAACTTCAGATGAAAGAGCGAAGAGATATTTGGGGTCAGCAATAGACTTTGTCACCATAGTAACTTTGGGCAAGTCGCTTAGATTCCTCTTGCTTTCTTCATTTATAAAATGAAAATGATGATGACCTATTCTCATGTATTCTTCATGACGCCCTTCGAGTTAGGATAACTCTAGTTAGGGGTGTCATAAGGAATAAGTGAGACTTTGGAAAGCATTTAGCATAATGTCCTATAGTTGGCATCATTCAAACCATGGCTCTTTTTAATTAAAAAGTGGCAAATCCTTATTTCTGTTAACTTGGGGTACATGGTAACATTGGCACTAGAGAAAGATGCTTGGTTTCTACATTTTCTCCTTCATGATCTGTTTTCACTATTAAATAATACTTTGGGATCTTCTGCCTACCTTGTAACTTTAGTTTAATATCTATTCTTCTGTCAGGCTGAGGTGGTAAGATTCACTGATCGTGAATTTTAAAAGGTTTGGAGAAGAAATCATAAAAGATAATGTTGACTTTCTTTCTCTTTCTATTAATACTCTCACAGATGGTTCCTTTCTCTGTAGAACTCAATTTTACATTGTGTGCTTAGGAAGCCCAATGTTGATGTAACTATAATTTAAAATAATTTGGAACTTACCCTTTAAAGGAGAGGGTTAATTGGGAAATTTCACATCTGGATCTATATTTATATCTATCCAGGTTACCACTATTTTAGATTGGCTTAAGAGAGAGGCATACTTTTTCCACCAGAAGTTTGAACTCTTCTTTGGAGTGCTGAAGACTGGTGTTAACATTGAACATCTTTGCTTGGGAGGAGTGTGAGCTGGAGAGATAGATGTGCATGAGACAGAGAGTGTTTTGCCTTCAGTGTGGATCAGTCTCGAGGCGTTAGTGCAGGGGATAGGGATGGGTGGGCATGTTAAGCTAAAGTCCTTCACTGGTTTCCCACTGGATGAGCCCATGTGGATCAGTCCCCACTGCACCACCGTAGGGCTCTGGTGGTCTGATCCTCTTCTGCCTTACCAACCTCAGCCTGGATCTCAGGCACAGAATTCTGGGCCCTCCAGCCTCACTCATGCTCCCTATACCTTGGGGTCCTTCTGCAATTGGACCCTTCTACCTGGAGTACATTCCTTGTCTCTGTGGCCATTCAAATGTTCCTCGTCCTTCAGATCCTATTTTCAAGAAAGCATCTCTGAGTTCCTGAGTTGTCAGGCATCTTGTTTTCACTCTCATAACACTGGGCCACTGTCCTTCAGAGACATGCCTAGAGTCCTCTAGAGGAACTGTTTGATTCATACCTGTCTCCTTTTTTAGTCTGTAAGCTCACTGAGGGCAGGGCCCATGTCTGCTTTTGCTGACCTTCTTGTTCCCTGTGCTTGGCATGGTGCTTCACAAATATCCACAGAATAAACCAATTTGAAAAGTCATATATTACTTATGGATCATCTTCTGGTAACTTAGAAGGGCTGCTTAAAAAGGAGTTTTATATATATATAAAAAATATATAAATATATATATAAATATATTATATATATATAAATACAAATATATTTTAAATATACAAATATATTTTAAAGCTTAGCAGTTTGGATATAGGGTCCAAACCCTATATAAATTATATAAATATATTTAATTTATATATTTTAAAGCTTAGCAGTTGCATAATGAGTGCACTGGTTTGCCAGGGCTGCCGTAACAAAGTACCACAGGCTGGGTGGCCTAAACAGCAGAAATCTGTTTTCTCACAGTTCTGGAGGCCGGAGGTCTGAGATCTAAGTGCTGTTAGGGTTGGTTTCTTCTGAGGGTGTCTTTCCTTGGCTCATAGATGCCGTCATCTTCCAGTGTCTTTGCATGGTCTTCCCCGGGGCATGTCTGTGTTCTAATGTCCTCCTCTTATAAGGACAGCAGACATATTGGATTAGAGCCCACCCCAATGACCTTATTTAACTTTAATGACCTCTTAAAGACTCTATCTCCAAGGTTAGGTATGCTGGCTTACACCTGTAATGCCAGCACTTTGGGAGACCAAGGTGGGGGGATTGCTTGAGGTTAGGAGTTTGAGATCAGCCTGGCCAACATGGCGAAACCCTGTTTCTACAAAACTACAAAAAAAAAAGTACAAAAATTAGCAGGGCATAGTGGCATGCTTGTAGTCCCAGCTACTCAGGAGGCTGAAGTGAGAGGATTGCTTGAGCCTGGGAGGTCGAGGATGCAGTGAGACGAGATCAAGCCACTGCATTCCGTCCAACCTGGGTGACAGAGTGAGACCCTGTCTCAAAAAAAAGACTCTATCTCCAAATACAGTCACATTCTGAAATACTGGGGGTTAGGACTTCCACATGTGAATTTTGGGGTGGAATGGGATGCATTTCAGCCCATGGCAGTGGGCATCATTAGACTCTTAACCAACATGGAAGCCAAGGGTTCTTCAAATCACGTCAGCATTTTCTAAGCAGAGACCAGCAGGGTCATTGCAGCGGGGTCTCTCCTGGTTACAGTGGTGCAAAGCTAAGTGGCTTCTGAATGACACAGCAAGAAAGCCAAAGAAAAGGCTCCACGAAGGCTATGTGGGCCACATTAAAGCTCAAGATTTATTTTCATTATATTTTTTCTTAACTGAGCCCATCTTATCTGGTTAGACAGGCTTCTTTAGAACCAGACTTTTTTCTTTGTGACATTTGGAGTTAATATGAGGAAATGCTCTTTGTATTGCCCAGTACTGAAAATGTCAGTAAACAAACGCAGCAGTCAGAGAAGGGGGGGTTTCTAACAAAAGACATTGTTTCTTGATGCAGGAGGTAACAAGAGTATTTAGAACAAAGGTTTTCTCAAAATAGACTTTTTAGCAAACTTTAGAGCCCTACTCTGGTACCCCACCCACCTCCATTCTGCTGAAGCAGCGATGTTGATGAAAATACTTATTATTTTAACCAGCCCCCCAAACTTACCAACACAAACACACTCTTAATTTCAGGACTGACAGCAGGGCTGGGAAGGTCCTTATAGGATCGCAAAACAACTCGGGCAGTTGAGGGCTTCCGGCAGCCAGCTAACAAAAATATACTCTCAGAGGATGCAGCTCAGGGAGGCGTGGGACCCGCACAGCAGAGAGCCTGAAAGCTGGCCTTTCCGTTTTTTACAGAGCTTCACCCCTCACATCTGGTGGAGCTGTGACAATCAGTGTTAGACCATTTTAGAAATCAGATACCCTGGGTACCAGGAAGTTGATTTGCCTTCAACTTCCTTAAGAAAACACGCATTAATATTTAAACTGGGTTTTCATAAAAGAAGCGTTGTGTTTGAGATGTGAAATAAAGTTAGGCGGCTGAGAAAACTCCTCCAGATAGTGACCCTGATGCAATTCAAATCACACTCCAGATTTGAAAAGGAAAAGGCACGGGACTCACCCTCCCCCAAAGTCTTTGTGGCATTTTGTATCTCCTGTTTTATGGCATGTGTCTATAATTTGCAAGGAACTGGACTTTAAGTTGTAACTTCCTTCTCTGTAAACAGAAGTTGGAGATTCACGAAGGTTACTTTCTTAAGTGATCCCAAAAAACACTGTTTATGATTTCCCCTTGGTATTGTTTCTTTGCAGCTTTTTTCAATTAAAGAGCCCTGTGGTGTACATCATCTCGTTACCCGGCTCATGGAGGCTTGCTGTCCAGGTCCAGCCTTATGCATTTCTTTGCCCTCCTTTGGATTCACTCCCTGTGGAGCTGACATTGAGATGGTGTCAGATAAATCGGGCACGACAATCCTGATAGTGCCATCTTGAATGTAGTGTGATTTTAGTATGTCTCTGAAAGAGTTGTGGAGACAAATACTGTTCTTAAAGGGTGAAAGAGCTTTTTCAAAGATCAGTATAAATGGTTTACTTTAAAAATAAACATTTTAAATCACTTTGATCTTAGCTGTCCAAAAGATGCAAACTAGTCATGCTTCTGGGGGGAGTATTTTCCGGGGTTTTAAACCTAGCACAGATCATTTCCTCTCTGTTTGCAAAAAGATAAATAATTTTTGGAACAATAGAACACATGAAGAAGCAATTGTGCAAGTAGTGGACAGGTAATATACCGAAGGTGTTGTAAGAGCAGAAATTGGTTTTGCGTTTGTCCATAGAACTTTTGGTAATTTCTTTAGGTAAGGTTATTTATCCAGATCTGAATTCTGCAAACTACATTCCTCTGTCTGTGTCTATCCATCCTCCCACTCATTTCCATCTCATCTGCAAGGATATCATGACATTTTTTTTGGTCAGATACCTTATTGAAAATTTGCCCTTTCCTTGGCATAACTTCAATCTTTTATTTCAATAATTAGACTTTACTCTTTTGGGCTGTATACTTTTATGCTCACCAGGCATCATCATTCAGATATGATTTCTGCATTAACTTAGTCCTTAAGTATCAAGCCTGTATTTGCTATTTTGGTACAATGGCTAATTAGAAGATTGCCTGCATTTTAGATTTTGTATAAGTAATACATGATTGCAACGGGAGTAAGTTCTGATGCACTTTCAAGCCTAACCATGAATTATGCAGAGATAAAATAAAATGATTTTGAGGTTTTCCACATGTTTCTTTTGCATGGAAAAGCAAGTGTCAGCTATGTTAATATCACATTCTAGTTCATCTTTAATTTATTTTTGCTTTTTTTTTTTTGAGATGGGGTCTTGCTCTGTTGCCCAGGCTGGAGTGCAGATCTTGGCTCACTGCAGCCTGGACTTCCTTGGCTCACGGAATTTTCCTGCCTCAGCCTCCTGAGTAGCTGGGACTACAGGCCTGCACTACCATGCCTGGCTCCTTTTTTTTTGCTGGTTTTATATGTGATGTTTAAAATAGTTATCTCCTAGATAATGGGAAGTTGTCCTCAGTGGGTCAACCATGTTTTTCGTATTCGTAGCAAGAACTCTTACTCTAAAGTTTAAGGAGATGTGATCATTTACAAAAATGTTTTAAGACCCGGGCTGGCATAGTAAAGAAAGTCTGATATTGTATTGTTAACTGGCTTCTAGTGGCATTTCTTAAACGAGGCTCTTTTGTCAAGTTCCACACAATCACAAGGTTGGGGGTAGGTTTTGGAGGAGGAAGTATTGTGCAAGACAATTTGGGTGGCTCCATGTGGGTCTCTGACTGCTATAAAACAATTAACAGAAAACAGGTGCTCTTTGTTGAACAGACAGAACCACAAAGTGGACACAGGATTATCTGAATGAAGACATCTGAGTTTTAATATGAGATCTTCAACTAACAAGCTGTGTGACTTTAGGCAAGACCTTTAACTTTTCTGGGGGGTTTCCTCATCCATAAATTGAAAAGGGCTTGGCTTGACATCAAGTTAAAAATATAATTAAAGTAAATAAAAGCAGAGCTCCTCTGGCTGAGGAGAGCATGAGGCTGGAAGAGCTTTCCCCGGTAGAGCTTCTCCTCAGCCAAGGTCAAAATCACTTCCTTCTGCCAGCATCTTACATTCTTTGAGTCTAAAAGAGATGATGTTAATTAGAATTTAAACTGATAAAAGCCATTTTGACATTTTTAAAGTGTCTCTTTGCTGATATTACTTGTTGTAGAGGACTTGGACAATATGAAAAAGTTTAGGCTGGGTGTAGTGGCTCACATCTGTAATCTCAGTACTTTGGGAGGACAAGGTGGGTGGATCACATGAGGTCAGGAGCTTGAGACCAGCCTGGCGAACATGGTGAAACCCCGTCTCTACTAAAAATTAAAAAAAAAATTAGCCAGGCATGGTGGCGCATGCCTGTTATCCCAGCTATTTGGGAGGCGGAGGCAGGAGAATTGCTGAAACCTGGTAGGTTGAGGCTGCAGTGAGCCTAGATCATGCCACTGCACTCCAGCCTGCCTGCAAAAAGACAGAGTGAGACTCTGTCTCAAAAAAAAAAAGAAAGAAAAAGTTTAAAAAGCAGATCAAAATAATTTGTTTACACCAATTCCCAGATAAATGGATTTGAGGTTTCTTTTCTTTTTCTTTTATTTTCTTTCATATCAGTCTCCTCGTCTGTTTCTTAACTAAAGTGTGTGTGTGTGTGTGTGTGTGTGTGTGTGTGTGTGAGATTTTAAAAAAGATCCTTGTTATTGGATATTTTAGTTATTTCCAGTTTTTCATGGTTATAAATATCACTGTGATGAACACCTTTGAATATAAATCTTCAACTGTTGCTCTGATTGCAGTCTTAGAGTAGAATTCTAGACACGGAATTCCTGAGTCAAAAGTTTGACTTCTTAAACTTCTAGTGATTTCATTTTATTTTACTTTTGTTTGGTACCACTTGTTTCAGTAGAAATAATCTCTTATTCTTGCATATAGTCCATGATGAATTGTTCAGACTGTTAGGTGAAATAATATTCTGGTGAACAGTAGTGTATGTGAAGCAGCTCTTACAGCCTAGAGAATAAAATCTATCTCCCATGTCATGATTAAATGGATCGTTGTCCGTTTTGTATGCTATGATAGAAAGCTGCTTTCCAATTTGGAGAAAAGTAACTTATAAAATCAATCCTAACATTTGTCGGATAACTGGAATCTATCTGATTGCTAAGATTTTTCTTTCCTTCACATCTCACGATACTAAACATTGGTTTAAACAAATGGGACTTTTGTGTTTCTAACACCCCTCATTTCTGAATTCCTATTTTTGAAAAAAAAAATTGGAACTGTGCATTTTGGGGAGGGGAGAATAAATGCATATTTAAGGTATGAATGCTTCTTTCAGCAATGGATCTGCATCTTGGCTGGCAAATCTCTCAGGTGCACGAAGGGGCCCTGGCTACTTGGTCATTCATGGAGGAATATATTTTTTAAATGCTTTCTTGACCCTCTTCTAACTTGGAGGCAAGCACATTCCTCACTTTTTCCCAACCAAAGCGAACCAAATTTTCATGTGCACAGAGTGTGTTTTCAGTGGATTAGACCCAAAGCTATGTTGTTCTAGAGGCCTTAGAACTGCTTATGTAGTACACAATAAGCTTTGTAGCACAATTTAAATGTTGATTTTAACATATAAACAGTCATCCGAAAGCATTTCAGAAAAGCTGTTTTTAGGAGTTGGCTTAAAAGCGTATTGGATAATGACTTCTCAAGTATGTTTATTTTTTTTTTTTGGTGTCTTTATTTAGGCATATAAAGTTTTTACTGTGACCCCATAAAGAAGTTTTTTGTCCCCTTTATTTCTCTCTCTCTCTGTGCTTCTTCCCTTCCTTTTCCAGCTGTTCCTTTATTCATCTGAGACATTAGATGACATTCTTTATTTTGCCAACAATGACTTATTTATAACTAATTGCCCGGGTTCTGGGATTGTTAGGAAACTGTATTGACAAAGATAATTTTTAGTTGTCTCACAATGAGGGCACATGAATTATCACAGATTCCAATCAAAATATGGCAAGTGAGAAACAAAGCCCCCACCAACGGTACAGTTCTGACATTGCCTTTGTTAAGTGTTGCATTAATAGGAAGGTGACATTCTTTTGAGAAGTAAAGCATATGTAAATAGGAAGAGTTTTTAAAAATAGAATTCTTCAAGCCAGACTCATTTCTGCAGCTTCATAAGGAACAGAACAAGTTAGACAGAAACCTTCTGTTAACAGAGAATAGACACTGGAGTTGTTTTCCTGCTTTATTTATGGACTAAACTTTTTTATGTTTTGAGGATTTTTGGGTATAGTTGGATATAATTAAGTGTGGTCTGACAAATCAATTCTGTGTTTAAATTTCATTAGTGAGAACCCAAGAGAGATTCCCAGGCTTGCTTTTATTTATTTATTTATTTTTATTAACATGGCTGTGATTGGTTATGTTAGTGTGAAATTGCAAATCAATTTCTGGGTGGTATCAAAGATAGGATTACCTGAAAGGGATTCCCAGGTTGCTTTGCGATTTAGTGATTATGGTTCTTGACTTACTTCTCTGTCTAAGAGAGGAGTAAAAGTGCTGCACTCAGTAATGACCAAAATTAGTCAGTTCCACTCATATGGCCCCTAGAGCCTCTTTACCATCCAGCCTTTCCAAAGTTAACCTATTGTAAAATTAGGTTGTGAAAATGGACAGAGTGGCCTCCACTCTGGGACAGGGTAAAGGACTCATAGTGTCAGCCCCACTAAATACTCCAGTGGAAATGATCACAGAATTATTTGTGGTATCACCCAGCTCCCCAAAGAGTTGGGCTTCCTTTTCAGCCCCTTATCTCTTGGAAGTGTGACCTTTCCAGTTTGATTGTCCTGGGAACAAACAGTTTTCTTTTGATGGAGAAACCTGTCTCTGAAGGTCTGTATTTTAAGCAACAGAGATGCAAAAGCAGCCTTCTTGACAGTCTTTCTAATTCCATTTCTTCTATACCACCATGCATAAGCTGAGTAATGCATCCAAGGAAGAAGAGAGGATGAGAGGGGTCAGGAAGTTTAGATTCCAGTAAAATTTAAACAGCCATTGCATTTGCCATAGCAAATCATGAACTGTGATTCTGTTAGCACACAGGAAAAGTCAATTAGATGAACTGATTTTATATGGTGTTGGGAATATTATAATTCAGGGATTCTTAACCTATAGGCAATTTAAGACTAGATTTCAGGGGTTGGGCAGTGAAATTTCTAAAATTGCCATAACATTTTTTGTTAAGTCATAGGCAGTTTCCTAGGGAAAGGCTTTTATCAAATTCTCAGAAGGGTCCACTCCCATAAAAGATGAAGGAACCACTGTGTTCTATCGTCATAATTTTTGATCATATTTCAAAAGTTCATATTCTGTTTTTCTTTATGCAGAAGAGACAAAAGCATGCAAAACTCTGATATTTCATGATCTTTAATTTCTTCTCCCTCCTGGATGTCCTATAATAAATGTACAGGAAAGAAATATAAAACGCTATCCAAACTCAGTTAATAGCTCTGAGAAATGCACACTCAGAGTGCTTTAAAATCAGGTTACAAATATAATTTTCAATTTGCTGGGGAGAAAATAGGAAGAGCCTCTTGGAATACAGAATAAATTCATTGTATGTACATTATCAGTGTTGGTTCATTATATTCTCATTGGCCCACAACTCAACACATCTTTAAGAAGCAAAAATGCATACACGTTCCCTACTGACAGTATTTAGGGGAAGGCCACACACTTTGTGAACTACTATGAGTTGAGTTCTTATAATCAAAGCAGTAGAAGGTGGAGTTTTATTCTCTAGTATTAAAATTCTAAAAGTGAACAGTGTTATCAATTGGGGCACTTTTGAGATTTGAATAAGAAATTTATTGCCTTGTGGGTTATTTCCTCCCTTTTGGGATGTTCTGGATGAATGTCAAGGTCTGACCCCAGCAGATTCCAGAAAGTTTGTCTATCTTCATTTGCTGTGAAGCTATGGGAACTTTTCTATTGCGGTCTTTGGGTCACTGTAATACGTAAAGCCTAGAGTTTGTTGAAGGGCACTTCTCTCTCTCTAAAATTCTCCATTCCTCACAACTGGTTTTTATTATTCTGTGACATGCTGGGAGTGTTGCTATGACTGAGAAGTATGGGCAGATACATTGCTGGCTGACTCCTTACAGGAAACGTTTGCCGTGTTGCTAAGTCTGGCTGTAAATTTCAAGCAGCGTTGTGACTTCCACCTCAAGCTTCTCAAGACTCTTAGCCTTTCTTCCTCATGAAGAATCCAGGATCTCATCACCTGAAAGCATTGAGATAATGTGACATACAGTGAATCTAGAGACTTCCAGAGCACAATTCCCTACTTGGCAGCTAGTAGGAAAAGATGGAATTCATTATAGAACAAGCTAAGCAGTTGTAAACTGAAATATGGTAGCAACAACTACCTTTTTACTCACTGATTTTGAAAGACTTTAATTATCTAACTACCTCCTTACCTACCTACTACTTATCTGTCTTTTTTGTTTGCTACTTTATAGCAAAATGACAGTGTACTGGAAAGACCTGAATTCTGGTCCCAGGTCTTGTAAGTCAGAGCTGTTGAACCTTAAAACAGTCCATTAGCCTCTCTGGACTTTGTTTTTCTTATCTGTAAAAGGAACGTAATATTACGTGCTTTGCTGACTCAATGTAGTTAGATTGAGGAGGAACTGAACATCAAATGTGATAACACTGAGAAGCATTTTTTTTATTTTTGAGACAGCTCTTGTTGTCCAGGCTGGAGTGCAGTGGTATGATCTCGGCTCACTGCAACCTCTGCCTTCTGGGTTCAAGCAGTTCTCCTGCCTCAGCCTCCTGTGTATCTTGGATAACGGACATCCACCACCACGCCCGGCTAATTTTTGTATTTTTAGTAGAGACGGAGTTTCCTCCATCTTGACCAGGCTGGTCTTGAACTCCCAACTTCAAGTGATCCACCCACCTTGGCCTCCCAAAGTGCTGGGATTTCAGGTGTGAGCCATGGTGCCCAGCCCACTGAGAAGCATTTTAAAGTCAAATGATGATTGCTCTTTTCCTCAATAGAAACTCTCCCAACATTTTAGTGGCTCACAGTTCTGGCTTTGGAGTCAGACAGGGCTGGGTGAGAATCCTGACTGTACCACTTACTCATCTATGACTTCGAATCTTAGCTGCATCTTCCTCATCCTTAGAACAGGAGCAGTGATAGATCACATCTACTAGAGATGGAGTGTAGATTGAACCAGGTGAGATACATGAAGTGTGAGCACAGGGGTTATGGGCATGTGCACAGTGCTCAGTGAATGTGAGCTATTGTCAGACTTCAAGTCCCTTCGCCTGCATTGCTAAGAATTAGAACATCCTGAAAACAGATCCATGCGTATGTGCTCTAAGAATGCACAATACACAGGCAAACTGTCATTTTAAGAGGAAATCATCCAAGGTCTTCTGGTTGGTCTTCAGTAATCACCTTCTATTACAATCAGATAAAATCTTCAAGTGGTGGCAGAATGCCAGTTTTCTTTTTTCCTGTAGTTCTCAGTTTCCTGTGCCTTCTAGTGGTATTCAAAATACTTCACAATTCAACTCAAGAAATTTAGCACATCTTCAGAATAAATTATTATCGTCATTAGCACATTACCACCCAAGAAAATCTGTACAGGAACAGAATGCCTAGAGTGAGACACTGTGTGTTTATCCACTTGTGAGTGCCATATGTATGGGGATGTTTTTGTTCTGGTTGTTGCTTTTTGTACACCAAAGCTAAAAGCAAGACACACCCAATGATGTTTGTTGATCTTGTGACTAACAGTTAGCAAAGAGTCAGTTAAAGCGGTTCAAACAGACAGAAAGATAAGGATGCCATTGCAGAGAAAAGTCACAGCAGCAATACCCCTTGATAAAAGGGCAGATGGGATCACGATCTTACCTTTCTTGAGCTTATATATGTCAGTGTATCTGGCAGTAGAAACATCCCAACCTTGCATCATGAGTAAAGAGAGATCTAAAGGAAAATCTGTTTTGATTATTTTCACAAAACTTCCTTTTGATGTTCATTGATTTTAATCAACTTTCCTACCCAGCTGCAAATTAGTCCTCTAGCTATCCATGCACTCTATTGCCTTCTTTACTTATGATTCTTGTTACATTGCAATTTAGCACATGATAGATCCTTTTTACTTTACAGATTTCCAAAGGTGATAATTTCTTACATTTTACATGACTATGTATACTAAAGATGAAGTATTGCTTTAAAGTACAATTTTAGGTGCCTATATGGCTTCATCCTTTGAATAGCATTCTTTCCTCTTTTTCTATATATATAAAAACTATGTCAGCCCTGAACCCAAACTAAAATTTCTTCCATTAAAGGGTATGTTCATTATTTACTGTAAGATGAATGCCCTATAGATTTTTAAACCTAAGCCTGGAAAATAGGAAATAATTCACTCTGGCTTGAAAAGGGTGGAGATTTCTTTGTTTCTTTTTATATTTATTCAGGAAAAGCTGACAATCGTCTCACATTAATGAACTACACCATCAATCACTGTGTTGACAATGAGCGGAAAAGCGAGGTATATGTCAGGCTAACAGCATATTGCCTTTTTCAGTGAGGGCATGGCTGTTTATAGCACTTTCATTGGCAAAATTCTTTTTGCGCTGGAACAGGAATAGAAAGGAGAATTAGAAAGGCAGCCAGTGGAAAGAGCTTTATGTTTTCAAATTATGGAAAAAGTAATAGGGGAAGATTGAGAAATGATTATTTTTGTAGTTTGTGTACCTATCCCTCAGGACTTGAAGAGTAAATGGAAAAAAAAAAAAAAAAGGTAGATGGGGGTGTGTTCTTTTATTTCTCACCTTATTCTACTGGGCTGGTTGTCTTTCCCTAAGACCATGGCAAAAAGTTTCAGAGATTATGTATAACAACTGTATATGGAACCCTGCAACCATTACAAAAGTGAATTTGAAGTAATTGGTTTTATGCTACTCTGAGCACCCACGTGGCTTACACACATACACATACACACACACACACATACACACATACACAGAGATGAGTGATGATGGAAATTACTTTGGTGGCTTCAGAAAGTGATAAAATTTTCTCCCATCTTTATAGTTCCCACTCTCCTGAGGAACAAGTTGCTAAGGAGATTAGCTAATCCCTGGTGAAATCACTGTGTCAGACACTAGTATGGTGAATTGTGGCTCAGGCTTAACAGCTACGTGGTCCGATAGCCCCTGAGAGGAGGAACTTTCATCTCTTTTTTTGGGGGGCACTTTATCCTCTCTTTAAAAATCTAAGCAACTTTAATTAGTGTCAGTAAGTTGGCCAAAAATGATGAGATGAGGGTCATATCAGAAGCTAGTAATTATAAGAGGGGGTTACTGTGTGTTAAGGACTCACAACAGCCTTGTGAGGTGGGGGAATATAATTTCTTTTATAGATAAGCAAACTGAAGCTTGGAGGGATGAGATGACTTGCACAGGGGGTAGCACAGTCAATGAAATACTGAGTCGTAATTTCTGGATTTCCTTTAACTACAGATTACAGATTCGCGCCTCTTCAATGCTAGATCAGTGCTTTTCAAACCTTTTGGCTTCAGACTACTTTACACCTTTAAAAATTGTTGAAGATCCAAAGAAATTTTGTGGATGTGGCTTATGTCTATCCATATTTACTGTGTTATAAATTAAAAAAATTTCTTTCTTACTCATTTAAAAATAACAATAGCAACCCCATCACATGTTAAAATAAACACAGTTTATAATGGTAAAGTAACTCCATGTTCTGTAACAAAAATATTTAGTTAGAAGAATGGCGTGTTTTACATTTTTACATTGTCTGACTTTTAATAGAATACAATATTCTCATATTTGCTTCTATATTCTGTTCCTAGAAGTCATTTTGATTAAAGTATATGAAGGAAATCCAGCTTCAAAAATATATATACAGTTGGAAAAAAAGAGGAGTATTTTATTTATTTTTTTTTTCAGGTAGCTGTGACTATTCTTCTTTGATACTACACCAAAACTTAGTAAGTTTCTTAAAAGTTAGTTGTGATGTGATACCTGAAACAATATCAATGAATTTTTTAACTCTTTACATTAAATTACATTGGTACATCTTTCACTATGAATGGGTCTTTAACCCATCAGCATCTTGTAACATCATACATTGGTCATTTGAAAAATGTTGGTTCACTGAGTAATGTTCATTGAGTTATCTGATGTACTTTGTTAGACAATATCAACAATTTATATTAATTAATATCACCATTGATCTCATCAGAAAAGGTATTGGAGAGCTGTCAGTCTCATAGTGGTGGACCCAGGTTTTCCAAAATTCTAATTTTTACTTGAAAGCTTGAATTTTATTATTGGCAACACCTGCAGTCAATAGTTTTCTTTGAAGTGACAGTCTCACCTTTTTAGAAAATGTTTGCGATATCCAAGTTTGATAAGCCATAGTTTGTCAGTTGTATTTTCAAGTAAAAATGCTGTTCTATGGAAAAAGCAAAACAAAACAAAAAAAACTACTTCAGCTTATAACTCAGACAGTTGCACAAATGCTTTACCTGGATTATGACCATTGTACTTTGGTATACAGTGAAAAGCTTTATCTGTATTATTCATCTTTTTGCAGGGGGATATGGAGTTTTACTCTTGTTGCCCAGGCTGGAGTGCAATGGTGTGACCTCAGCTCACTGCAGCCTCCACCTCCAAGGTTCAAGTGATTCTCCTGCCTCAACCTCCCAAGTAGCTGGGATTACAGGCATGTGCCACCACACTCAGCTAATTTTTTTGTATTTTAGTAGAGATGGGTTTTTGCAGTGTTGGCCAGGCTGGTCTTAAACTCTTGACCACAGGTAATCCACTTGCCTCTGCCTCCCAAAGTGCTGGAATTACAGGTGTGAGGCACCATGCCTGGCCTTCTCATTTTATCTCAAAGAATAGTAAGAAGATATAAGAACGGTCAAGATTGAATAAAATTTAATATTTAAAAAAGTTTAATAAAATTAGTAGTTTTACTACTTCATCAAGAACTTTTTTTTTTTTTGAGACAGAGTCCCGCTGTGTCACCCAGGCTGGAGCGCTGTGATGCGATCTTGGCTCACTGCAACCTGAACCTCCTGGGTTCAAGCGATTCTCCTGCCTAAGCCTCCCGAGTAGCTGGGACTACAGGCACGTGCCATCACACCTGGCTAATTTTTTGTATTTTTAGTTTTAGTAGAGATGCGGTTTCACCATGTTAGCCAGGATGGTCTTGATATCCTGATCTTGTGATCTGCCCACCTCAGCCTCCCAAAGTGTTGGGATTACAGGCAAGAGCCACTGTGCCCAGCCCATGAGCCACTGCCCCCAGTCCATGAAGAACATTCTTAAGTGAAGTGGCTTTGATGCTTTGTGTTTGTGTGTGTATGTGTGTGTGTGTGTGTGTGTGTGTGTGTGTGTTTACTGCAAATACATGATGGAGAAGAATACAATGATTAGTAAGTATGGTGTGGCATGATTGCCTTGATTCTTGCAAGGCATGAATTGCTTTATCCATCATTGCTTTCACACCTTCGGCACAAATGTTAGCTCAGTAGTAATATTAGGAAAATAGTTTTGACCCCATGGCCCATAAAAGAAACTCAGAGACATTCAGAGTTCTGCAGGAGCACATTTGAGAACTGCTGCTCCACGCAATACTGTATCTCAAAAATGCCAGTGATGGATGTACAAACAACTTTCTGTAGCAAACCAGCAGAGAAAGTGAACCACAGGAAAAGAGTTGGGTATTATTATTCTTACAATAAAGTTTTAATGCATATTTTAATATATGTATGTCTGTAATGGTGGATAGAGGCTTTGTTAAAATGTCAGTAGGTTTTTATTATTGAATCTTTGTGCTTCATTTCAAATAAGAAAGAAAAATTTACACTATGGATCAGTGGATAGCATACTTTTGAGACCATCAGCAACTGCCGAACTTAGTTTTCATTTTTACCATGTCAACATTGGAACATACTGATCGATTCTCTGTTTATAATCCTGAAAACTTGCCACTTGGAATAGATTTAAAATATTTGTGTATAGTTACAGCATTTTAAGAGGCAAAAACCCACCAATTTCTCACGAATGCTTGGAAAACTTTCTGTTCTCTAACTGAAAACATCTCATGTTCCCGCTTAGCCAAGAGAGAGAGAGAGAAAGATTTGAAGACAGATCCTTTAACTAGATGTAAGGAGTTCTTTAAAAAACTTAACTTATTTGAAAGTAGTTCCTCTTAAGGAAGAAACCTGTCTTGGTTGAAGTGAAGAAAATTTGGGATTTTTATGGAAACTAATTATAAGTACTAATACTTTTGAAGTTATGTTGCCATTGCTTGGAATGACCATTGGTCACATTTTCTGTTCTTGGGGCGTTATACACGCTCAGGAATTGCTGGTGTCTCAGGCTGCTGCGTAGCTTCATCTCAGTGCAGTTTCTGGGTAAGAGCCATCAATATGGCTTTCATTTTGTTTCTTTTTCTGTCAGATTTCTTTTTCTTTCAAAGAGAAAATGAAACACAAAAACTCTTGTGTGTGTTTGAGGTTCATTCACTGCAATTTGAGAAGTGTGGTATTTGGATTGAGCCTTTGAAGCTTCCATGACAGAGAAATGCTTTGGGTGTAGGCACTAAACTTTTCAGGTTGTGGGTATTTTTCAGTACTAGGTGAAAAGCATACATAATATACGTTGTGATCTGGCACAGTTAGGGAATCAAAGATCTGTCTGATCAAGACAGCGGCACTTCCCAAAGTGTGGTAAGCTACCACTAAAAGCTCCAGTGCTGACCTGTGAGATGATTTCAGGAGATACACAGACATTTTGAATTTAATAATTATATGCCTACTTTTATGCTTCCCTTCAGTTGAGTGGTTTTCTACATATAGTTTCCTTTTGGAATAATTTTACTGAAAATAGCTAGTCAATTTAAAGAAAAGTTATTAAGTAAATGACAATAAGGGCGGTAGGTGGGTTGCTAAAATGATAGACAAATGATTGAAGTTTTCGGAAGCTGAAGTAGTTCGGGTATTTAGTGCATTCATTTGCTTATTCAACATTATGTATCGAATACCTGTCTATTGCAGATACTGTGGATTCAGGCAGTCAATAGTGGGAACAAAGTCCCTGGCCTTGTGGAACTCCCCTCCTAGATGTGGAAGAAAAATAAATATATGCTATATGTCAGGTAGTTAGTGTTATAAAGGAAAATAAGGCAGGGTTAGGGGCTAGAGCTGGCAGAGTGGGGCAGTTTTAGAGAAAGGTTGAGGGAAGCCTTGTTGAGAAGGTTCCATCTGAGCAGAAAGCATCACAGATGGGTTTAGTTTATTTTGCATGCGTACATGGGGTGTTTGGCTCTCGAAAACAAATATAGACAAGACTGGCCAGAAGAAGCTCATAATTTGGGATAGATTTCTTCATTAAAATGTAATAAGGTAGAGTACAGTGAAAGCAATGCAAGGAGACTGTGGGAGCATGGAAGAAGGGAATGGCTGTCCTAGGTGATGGGAGGTAATATCGTGGAAGATTTCCTAGAGGAGGCCACTGTCCTGAATTGAGCCTTTCAGAATGAGGAGGAAGTAGCAGGGGAGGGGAGGAGATGGTGGCAGGGCAGGGCCATTTACTGCAGAGAGAACAGTGTATGCAAAGGTATAAAACATTCCTTGTCGGGGGCACATAGTGGGCATTCAGTAAATTCTTGTTGAATGCAAAAATGATATGAGGAGTGCTTTCATGTTGCAGGAACAGGTACATGTCGGTAAGGAGTAGAGGGAGAGCCTGCTGTAGAGCTAGCAAAGGCCTGAGCTTGGGAGGCTTGGACTTCTTCCTTCAGGCTACAGGGATCCACTGGAGGGTTTTATGAGAGGGGTGATGTGTTACATGTGCTTCATTCATAAATCACTCTTGTGCTAGTTTGGAGAATAAATTTGCATGGGGTAAGGAGAGGCACCAGCAGAAATCAGGAATGGATTCAAGAAGACCCAGAAAAAAAGTAATGGGAAGAAAAGAACTATAGAAAGTGCCAAAGTTGGATTTGGCAGAATGAGCATCACTGGTGAATTTAAAGCAGCTTAATTTATACATTGAGGGTAGAATTTGGATTTGGGGGAATTGAGGGGTAGATGGAGGATAAGCAACTCTACATATTTGGATTAGTAATTTTTAGATAATTGAGAACTGTAAAATATTTAACACTCAGATATGTCAATTGTGAAGTGTTTATTTGGAATGGGGCTGAATGGTCAGCACTGCTTACAGACCCAGTTCAAGGGTCCTTTGCCTGGACTCTGCTCTTTGGAGGGGCCCCGTCTGGCCCTTCCTTGGCTATTCCTCTCCTCAGGGAGTGAGAGACCCTTGGGGCCACCTGGAAACTGCCCACTTTTGTAAGATCTTGCTCAGAGTTCTTGGGACCCAGGAATTCACTGTTCCAAAGGCGCTGAGTTCACTTTCAAGGCTTGGTTCTGCATCCACTAGGGGGATGTACTCATGTGTGCACCCTGAGTCTTGAGGAGTGGACAAAGGGCTTTTATGGAGGATGAGGAGGGAAATTGATTGTGAGCACTGCTGTGTTCAAATGTGTGCTGTGTTCTGATCTTCGAGATTTGGATCAGAGCCAGAGGTGGAGAGAGAAGAGGATGGGGTGCAGTTGGGGCTCCCTGTGCCACCAAGTGCTTGAGAGGAATCCTGAAGAGCCTGAAAATTCTACAATCGAAGTTGGGCTTTCAGGTTGTTATAAAGAAATATTTGTCAAGATAGGAGGTATAACATATTTCATTTAAAAATTTTCTAGTTTGTTTTATAGCTTTTAAATATTTAGACATGTAAGATGTGAGCCTTCTTCTATTAGGAATGGGTTTGAGTATCATAATTCTTTGCATTTGTTGCCTTTAAACTAGAAACCCAGTAATAATTGATAGAAGTGTCCAGTTCCTATAAGTCTGCTTAAGTGGACTTTTACTAAATGTAAAGTGTTTCCAAGAAATTATATTAAGATTCACCTCACTTTCCACCAATACTACATGTCTTTGGCCTCCCCACAACCTTATAAATGCATACTGAGAACTGAATTAAATAATTTAGAATGAGCTCACATTTTAAAGTTACGTTTAGAAATCAATTTTGAAGGAAGTGAAAGAATATCCTTCTCCCCTTACTTCTGGGTAAAAGACAGAAATCGCAACTGTCCAAATTTTGACAGCAGTCTTTATAGTTAACTTATAAAGTGAGAGTTCATTAAAATATTTCACGAAAATTAGAGAAAATTATAGCAAAGCCATCACTAATTTACCCAGGAAGTATATTAAGAAATTACATGCTTACAAGTTATTTATAAAGTCCTGGACATGTTTGTTGATCTGATTAAAACAACACTAAGTACTTCCAGAAAAATTCCTTTCTAGATAAAAAGATTTGAGAAATCAACATGATTATCAGATTTCTCCAATAAAAGAAAGGGTGTTGGAAAGAGTGAATTCCAGATAAGTCCTGTGTAATGCTCCTGAAAGCCATGAGGTCACCAGTAAATTAAAGTTGGATTTGGGGCCCAGAATCTGTTATAGCTGTTTATATTCTCCAAGGCTGGAGGCCAGACAGCTAGAAACAGGGCCAAGATCCTCAGGGAGTCTAAATCCTCTTCGTGCAGCACTTGACACCGTTATTGCACCTCTGGAATCCAGTAGGTTTCACTAATACATTTTGGGGGACTCTGCATGTCATGTGATAAAATTGCATTGCGAGTCTCTGACCAAAGATGAAATCATCTTTCTTAGCTCATCGTTTCAGGCAAGGGCCACCCTACCCATAGGTGGAGTAACACAAAGTGCCTGTGATATGAAGCAAGACGAAACCGAGGTTTTTATCGTGCAGCAATCCTGTGCCAGGCAGGGTGCTGGGTTCTTTCTACATAATCCAGTTAATCCTTACAATGACCCTGTAAGAAGGTCGGAGAGGGCAAGGCATGTAGCCAAGCTCACAGAGCTTAACAAATAAATGGCAGATCCTGGAGTCATTCTGCTCTCCACAGGAGGCCCTGTTGGGGGCTTTTTCCTCAACACCACACTGAGGGATGTCGAGAGCCTCTCTTGTGCTGGAAGATTATTTAGTTTCTTAGACTCAAGACTCAGAAGAGCCTTGGAGATTATATACTCACAGAATCCTTCTGGTACCTGTACACTTGCTTCTGAATTTCCAGCAGTTCTAAGCCAAGCATATAAGTATCCCTCTAGCATTGATCAGTTGCTCTGCTGAAAACCTTCCCCTGCAATGACTATTCCACGTGAAACCATTGTCTCTTGTTTCATAAAATACGACTCCAGGAACATACCACCAATACTTAGGTTCAGATTATTTTATGCAGCTAGTAAGAATCCAAGGACAATGTGTTATTGGGGAGAAGCAGAAAAAGGAAAATCTGGGGCAGCCCCTGGCATGTTCTTTCTCCAATTTTCTACCACTTACTTCCATTCCCCAAATTCTCCCATCAAGGAGGAAATGAACTCTGAGACAGAAGCTGAGTGTTTCTCAAAGCTTGGCCAGGATATAAGTGAATGCCTTATTGGGCAAAGCAGAGGGTAACCAGTTAGAAGGCCCGGGCTTTTCTCAGTTGATGGCTGAGAACCCATCAGAGGGATGAGTGCTTTTTCTGTGTATTGCTGGAGTCTGAAAGTGTGACTCTCATGTCATTGATTCATTTCTGAAGTGATAAATTCAGAATAAATTTTTGAAAATCAAAATGAACTTGGAGAACCTTGTTGTTTAGCATTGTCTAGAGTGAAGAATTCTTGCCTAATGCAAAAAGTCATCATGAATTTTCTGCTATATTAGTTTGAGCAAAACTATGTTTTTTGCCCTACTGAATCTCTTAATGTATTGGTGTGTTTGGATTTTGAGGTTGAAACGAATTTCTGATAAAATAACCATTCCAATGATGAAATATAAAATGGTAATGCAAGATCAGCTGCTCTCATTATGAGGCCTCTGGCTAATATAAGTGTTAAAACTAGACAAAATCTTAGGCATGGAGTTTCAAGAGATATTGTACTTTACTCAAAATGAGTCCAAGGGATGTTCCAGAGTTGTCATTAGTAGATTATGATGTCAGGTGACAGCTCTGCAGATTGTGTCACTTTTGTTTATGTTGTATTTTCACAGCTCCCTTTAACAAGGCACATTTAGACTTTGTGGATTTTGTAAGTTGAAAGGCCCCTTGACTCTCAGATCGAGTTTGAAGAGGCTAAGGGTGGCTTGCTTGCTGGGTTTGGGAAAAGCCACTCTTCACACTAACCAAATAATATTTGGAATCAGATTGCTCATTGTACTTATAGAAAATTGAAGTTTTCTTTGGTCTATTCATATTGTTGGAGTTTCCCGTTTGTCTTTCCTTGGTGGGGAAGTTAAAAAGGAATCTTACAGTGATTTAAATTGGTAGAATAGAGATGTAGCTTGTGTTCTTCTCCTTCTGAGACACACCCACCTACAGGAAGGGGAATGATTAACCCACCATATGAGGGGTTTGGCTGAGGTATGGGAACCAGAATAGAATGAGATAAGAGAACCCAAGTAACTCACCCATCTTCCCATCTGCTGTGATGATAACAGGTCATTTATCTGCAATGCTAAAAGTGACGGCAACAACCATAGGCATTTGCACATTCCTTATCTGCCTGTCTATTTACCTAGAACAGACTTAGATTTTGACTTGCCCTTTCCTCCCCAGCTGGACTGGAATTGGAGATGTTCAGTCTGGTCTGTTTGATCCCTTAGGTCTGACCATAATCTAAGATGAAGTTCCTTCCTTGGTTTTGCTTTTGCTGGTTTGCGATCTTGGTTCTCGACTTAGACTTGGAAGGCTGGACGTAGGCAGAGAGAGTGGCAGTGGTAGTCTTTACACATTGCAAGTTGCTTTCTCCTTATTTCATTTTAAATTTGGAGCAATCCCTTGAGCTCGTAGGATGAGTATTGTTAGTCCCATTTTATAAACAAGAAAAGAAGGCTCAGGGTAGTGAAAGGACTTGCACTTTGACTAGTTGGTATCTGCCTCCAAATATTTATTCCACTATTTTCTCCGCTAATCATGGTATTTCTCATCACCATTGCTATGCCTGTGAGTAGAATTTTTATCCCTGTTTTCAGAGGGAAAACACCAGGATTTTTAAGGAACTTTTTCCCCCTTGATAATCCATCAATTCAGTAGTTGTGCTAGATACCAAGCAGAGACCTCCTTGTAGGTTACACTCAATCCCTAACAAGTCTAAAAGAAACAGAGTCGGGCGCGGTGGCTCATGCCTGTACTCCTAGCAATTTGGGAGGCTGAGGTGGGTGGATTGCCTGAGCTTAGGAGTTTGAGACCAGCCTGAGCAACACCGTGAAACCCCATCTCTACTAAAATACAAAAAAATTAGTCAGGCATGGTGGTGTACACCTGTAGTCCCAGCTACTTGGGAGGCTGAGGCAGGAGAATCACTTGAACTCAGGAGGTGGAGGTTACAGTGAGCCAAGATCTTGCCATTGTAGTCCAGCCTGGGTGACAGAGTGAGATTCTGTCTCAAAAAAAAAAAAAAAAGAAGAAGAAGAAGAAACAGCGGGGCTCTTAATATACCCCTTAGTGGAGATAAATCGTATAAAATTACACTTCAGCAGCAAAATAGACAAGCACAGTAATTTTGGTGTGAAATGTGCAAAGTCTTATTTACAGAACATCTCATAATGCTGTTCCCAGATGTCTTTTTAAAGAAATTTTTAGTTATATGCAAAGGAACTGAAAACCAGGAATATAATTGGTAAGAAACATAAATCTGTCCAAAAAAAACAATTGCAACAACTTGATGAGATATATATTTTCTCAGCATCAGCATAAAGAAAGAACATTCTGATCCAGAAATGGTATGTAAGTAAATAAACTTTAATTGGTTTGACAATGCCCCTTTTCCTGGCAGTGCCAAGAATCCTAGCATTATAATTACACAGTTCTGGGCAGACATGTGGTTTCCATTAAGAAAGACTTGTGATTGACTGAGTTCATGAGGCATGTCAGAAAAAACACATCAATGTCTTTATAAGAAGGGAAGAGAAATGGATCTAAATGTATTTATAACTTCACAAGATACACATTCGTAAATAGTTTCGAAAGGGCATACATTTCTTTAATTCTGATGAAACAAAAATCATTAGGGAAAGCCATTGAGAGCATTTTGGTCTCCACTGCTATATGAGCACAGCACAGTGACTTGCATTTAGGTAAAAGGGATACTTTTCTTTCTTTTTTTTTTTTTCCCTTACAAAGATTTATTTAAGGATTCTGGAAGGCAAATGTTGAGGAAAGTCTTAGTTGAATAAGTTGTTGCTTCATGGTTTAAATGTTCCCCAACCTCCTTTTAACCTTTAAATGGCTTTACCATTAAGAAAAAGATTTTTCAGCACCATTCTCTCTTAGCTCCGTGTGGTGAGCCAGGTAGGACTTATATTTTATCTCCCCTCAACCCTACCTGCATCTTAACTTTTTAATAGAGGAGAAAACTGAGTCTTGGGTAGTTGGTGAGTTGCTGAAGGTCTTACAGCTAGTAAATGCTTTTAATTTAAAATGTGTTGCAAAAACATTGGAGGGGGGTGAAATGGACAAGCAGGGAGGGGCTTTGTTCAGCCCTTGCATTGTGCAAATGCCAACACTCCACAGGTAATGCAGACACAACTTAAGAAATGGTTTGAATTTTATATGCGAAAGGATAAAACTAGCTTGGTTGTAGAAGGGTGCATTTCCTCCAAGAACATTTTAAACAAAAACCTAATGACTTGCCATAATCACCTAAAGTGACAAAAATATTGAATTGTTTATTTTTTGCTTTTGCATAAATACTTTTAAGATGACAAACAGTTTTAGGTCTGCCAAATACTGTCATCTTTTGGCAATGTTAACATCTCGGGCTTGATATATTTTCTTGACAGCAGAACAATTGTGTGTGTGTGCGCGCTTTTTCTTTTCGTGAAAAACATTTTGTCAAGAAGTGGTGGCAAAACATGTGGTAGTGTTTTCAAAGAGACTATCTCTGCAGAGCCATCTCTTGCATAAAATATGAGATTTTTTAATTTAAAAAAAAAATTCCGTTTATTCAATGGAATGTCTAAAGCTGTTTTGCGATTCACATATTTTTAAGCAACCATCTGGTACGCTAGAATGAATATGAAAACTATTGCAGTCTGAAATTAATGAAACAATGGCCTCTGAGGTCATCAATAATAAAAATAACAATGAATGATAGCCTCTATTTATCAAGTGCTTTCTATGTGCCAGGCATTGTGCTCTGTGGAACATATTTTTTTAATGTTCTCATTAGTGCCAGGAGGTAGGGATTATTAACTCTATTTTACAGATGTAGAAATTAAAGTTCAGTAGCGTATTTCTCAAGATCACATGGATAGTACATAGCAGAGCAGGGATTTATGATCCTCTCCCTCCCCTATGATGTCTGTTACTCTTTCTGCAGTTACTGGACATTGAGACGTTGAGTAGATCCTATAACTAAAGCTCAGGGTTGGGATCCATTAGTGCAGTTCTTATATACTGGTTTTTGCTATCAATTGGCTCATCAGTGCTGAGAAAAATGGAAATTGATGGCTTTCATTGAAATTAGCCCATGTCTTGAGTGAGATTATCTCTGACATAGAAACTAAGAGAGTAAAAAGCCTTGGCAGATCACGTTATAGAAACAGTAGAATTCTGTTATGAGCCTTTGTTTTTACGGTTCTTATAAAAAAGTGAAAACACATTTATATCTGCTCATCTTAGCAGGAATTCCCATTAAGAGTCACTGTGGATAGGTTCAGACAAGAACAACAAGGCACAGGGAGGCTGAGGGACTTGCTTGGTCACACAGCTGGTTTTCACTTGAGTTGGGGCTGGAAATAAGACTTTCTGACTTGGAGCCCAGTTCTGTATGGAATCACGTTGGTTCTCAAAGCCAAGCCTGGTGCTTATTTTCTGGGACTGTATGAGTGACATCACAATGAGAACTGGTCTTTGTGTCATTACTCTTTGGTGTCACAACCTTAGTTCAAGGCCTGTCTTACTGCAGTTGCCTTCTAACTTGACTTCCTGCTTAAAATAGTCTCCTCCTCTAACCCATTCCTCCACACTGCAGCTACGGAAGCCTTCCTTAAAATGCCTCATCTGTTATGCCTTTCTCCAGTGAAGAAGCTTGAGCTGGCTTCACAGAGCTGGGATTGCTGAATGTTGTCCCAAGTCCTTCCTGGTAGGAACCCAGAGACTGGTTTCCCTGGTATGTTCCCACAATGTGCTGGCGCTAGCAGAAGAGTGCCGTCCTGTTTTCAGGGTGGTGTTTCTCTGACTGCATTCTTTATGCAGCCCCACCTGTACTTTGACTGCACCCCTCAGCACCCCACTCCCATGTTTAGAATCATTTGCACCCTGTGGCAGGAGGTTCGTGTTTTGCTTCCTCTTTGAAGCTTCCTATCTCTTAATCACCCCCTCCAATGGCTTCTCTGAAGCGCTGTTGTTTTTTGTTTGCATGTCTCATAACACATCATTTTCCATCTTGTATGCTAGTTGCCTTTTCCATGTTTTATTCCCCCTGTTAAGACTGTAAGTTCCTGAAGGGCTGTACCATCTAGAGTTTTGCATAGAAATAAATGTGCTCTATAGCATTTAGCAGGGGAGGTCAGGCAGTCAACAGATACTGTCTGGAATAAGGGAAGGAGTGACTTATAGCATGTCAGAGACACTGTTATAATAAATTAGTATGTCTTGAATGAATGAACACATGAATGAATGGCTGTGATAGGCACTTGACCTCTTACAGATTTGAGAAGGGGGAGTAAGAGTGGAAGTTTGAAGTCGTTACTGCTGATCCTCTCTTCTCATGGCCACTGTGCTATTCTGACCATGAGCTGGGTTTGGAGCTGCACCCAAATGGAGGAAGGCTTTATTAAGAAAGGCAGCGACCCCACCAGGTTTCTGTCTGCCTTGATCACAGGGATGCCTGCAATTGGTTTTAATTGGTGGTAGATTACACTGATGGCTGTGACTAAGCACTTGTCTGAGGTTTTCCAAGAGCCTCACCGTCACTTGCATTCATCATTTGACACGAAGAGGTTTGTGTTTGCTCTCCAGTCTGACAAGCAATTGTCCATCATTTGGCTCAGGAGCAGCAATCTCCCACCCTAGCAGCCTGCATTCAGGCCCGATTATGCATTTTATTAAAAACCAAGCATAGCTCTCTGACCTGGGGATTGAAGAGGAGGCTTTGCAGAGAGCCCTTCTTCTCCAATTTGTTTTTTCCTGTTTCATGCTGGAACAAGAAAGGTACAGACTGCAGCTGTCCAGCGGCTGTGATATGGAGGATTGTCGTTCAATTAGATGTTGGAGGCGGGTGGGAGGATTTGCTGGGTATCAGACAGCCAGGAAGTCAACACACATCTCTTGGTGTACCCCAGAGGCCTGGAAGTGCTCATGACACTGAAGGATACATCAACAGTGTTCCTCTGGGGCACAGAAGAGGGCCAAGCCTGTGGTGGGCAAGACCAGTGGCTGCCAGAGGGTTTTCTGTTGGAATTATGCAGGAGCTAATTCACCTGGACATGTCACCTGCTGAATGAGGCAAAGAGGGAAGACCTCTTCGAGGGTTTAAAAAATTCTTTTCCCTCCTCTCTGTGTTATTTCATTGGCTATACTTTGCCAAAATCTAAGCCAGAAGGAGAGAAATGGAGCAAAATATTCAAAGCAGGTATATCTCCTTCGCATCAGCTAGGGGCAACCTGAACAGGCTATGCACTTCTTGTCTGTATTTATATTATTATTGATAAGTTCTGGGAGGCAGACTCAGAAGAACAATGGGCCTATTTAATACAATACAATAGCAACCCTATCCCCTCAACTCTTCCCTTCAAAAATAGGATGGTGGGGTGGATTAGGCAGAGTCCTTTAGTTTACAAGCAATAGAAACTGACTCTTGACAACTTAGAGAAGAGCAAAGAGAAAGGAATTTATTGGAGAGGTAATAGGTGAGCTTAGAAGTGAGAGCAGTTGAGTAAGGAGGTGTTGGGAAGATGAGGATGTAAGGTAGTTCTGGGGCTGTGGTGTAATCTCTCAGGATGCTGCCTGCCAGAGGCTGGGACTCCTCCTTTTTCCTCCCCTAGGTCACACTCTTCTCAAGATTCAGTGTCTAGGGAGAGATTGGGAATGGCCTAACATGGTTATCAGTTCCCCTAAGACCATGAAGAATGGAAGTATAGAGGGGCAGTTTACAAAAGGAGGAGGCATTGAGCAGGAAAAATAACAGACATCCACCAGAATGGGCCAGGTCCGCTGCAGACGGCTGGCTCCTAGCTTCTTCCATCTTTGTGAGCAGAGGTATTCATTCATTCACTCATCCATTCCACCTATTATAAGCACCTACTGTGAGCCAGATAACATGCTAGATGCTGAAAATATAGTATTTAATAATCCAGTTGTCCATCTTGTAAACGGTGCTGCAGAGACATTGGAGCTGGGGAGAGTGGCCTGTTTACTGCACAGTGCTGCTCCGGTGAGTCTGGGGGATACCATTCCCAAGCCTAGTAAGTGGAGGATATGCATAGAAGGGGCTCTAGGCCTTTGACTTTCCTCCTTCAGAAAGTTCTCCAGATTTTACTATGTAGTCTTGATTGCAGTTGCTTCTAGTAGTTTTTCCCTGTAAGTATTTATCTACATAATTTGCGGTATATTACTTCCAACTCATTTACATTTCTTCAGAAGGGTTCTTACATCTTTTTCCTGGGCAGTTAGTTGTGTTATGATCCCTGTTAAATGTCTAGGCACCCATGGACACATGTAACGCTTCTACTTTTAGTGGTTTTCCCTACCCCCGCTTCCTCCTTGAAGTGTTTAGTAGCTACAAGAGAACACAGGGTTATGGAGCCTATGTCTGTGTGAATTTGGACATCCTCTGAACCTTTTCCTGCCTTCATTCTCTCCTCTGTCATACAAGGTAATCCCTGCCCTGTCTACCTCCTTGTATTGTTGGGAAGATCAAATGAAATAATGGGTATGAAAAGGCTTTGAAAAATTAACAGTGTTCTTAAACCCCAAGGGCTTAAGATTCTATGGCTGGAGGGTAGAGGGCTTAACATAAAGAATGATGACTCCATAGTAAAGATAATAGAAAAATAACAATAGTAGCGCAACTCATCCGGAGTTTATTATACTCCAGGCACTATGCTAAGCCTTCATGTGGATTATCTCCTGTAATACCCAGACACTGGTGGCTGTAGGAGATACTGATGCTATCTCCATTTTATAGATGAAGAAACTGAGGCTCAGAAAAGTGAAAGAGTTTGTCCAGGGGCATATGGTTTGGTATATGGGAAACCTGGATTTTTTTTTTTTTTCCCCGAGATGGAGTTTTGCTCTGTTGCCCAGGCTGAAGTTCAGTGGTGCAATCTCGGCTAACTACAACCTCTGACTCCCATGTTCAAGCAATTATCCTGCCTCAGCCTTCCAAGTAGCTGGGATTACAGGCTTGTGTCACCATGCCTGGCTAATTTTTTGGATTTTTAGTAGAGGCGGTGTTTCACTATGTTGGCCAGGCTGGTCTCGAACTCCTGATCTTATGATCTGCCCGCCTTGGCCTCCCAAAGTGTTGGGATTACAGGCGTGAGCCACCGTGCCCGGCTGAAGCCTGTATTTTAATGAAAACCTGTCTACTTTATCTCTCTAACTAGACGAATGAATGTTGTCCCTGACTGACTACCTCATGTTTCTCAGATCTCTTAGTGCTAGGGTTGGAAGCTCCACAGCAGATGAAGGGTTAAAAATGTGGAAGCTGAAATTAGACAACCTCAACTTCACATTTGTCTCTGACACTTCCTAGCTGTGTGATTGAAGTTGAGTTATTCAGTCTCTCTGAGCCTCAGATTCCTTATGTGCAATGGTGGCCAATAGTAGTTCCTTATTCATAGGTGTGTTTAGTGGAAGTGCACATGAAAAGTTATAGAAATAGTAATAATAATACTTATTTGGATGATGAGTAATGAAATTTCTAAACTGGGGTCCAGGCAAGGATTATATAAATCTGGCAAGCCCAGTGAAATGAGAGAGATTAAATTCTTAGGAATTTTCTCTCCCTTTCCCCCAACCTCACAACTGAGAAAAGTCTCCAAATGGGTAGCTTCCTAACTTAATTTGGTCCTCAGATGCAGTTGATTGGTCTGCAGAATATTTTTTAAGAATTTGAATTTGATGCCAACATCATGAAATCGGGCTTCACTTTCAAATCCATGGATCTGGCTTCTTTTATAAAATTGGAGACGATATAATTATGGGCTCACACACCTGCCTGGCAGCCTCAGCTGTTGCTGATTATAGCTGCGCTCTTGACCTGGGGATGCGCCACTTCTGTGTGTTCCTGTAGGTGTTTGAGTTTGAGTCCCCTGCCCAAGAACCACCAGAGTCAGCCTGGGAAACCTAGGGAAGGAGATAGAAGTGACTCTTTTTAATTAAAAAAAATCTAGTTCCAAAATTGTACCTGTTTGCCAATTTCACCCGGGACTTGTCATCAGCATTTACTTCCACCTGCTATACTACGAAGTAGAGAGCAGTACCCTCTGTTGCAGACCAAGGAAGGGAGAGATAAAAGAGAAAGCCAGGCTGGGGTGGTGGCTCACGCCTGTAATCCCAGCTCTTGGGACACCTACTCGGGTGGATCACAAGGTCAGAAGTTCAAGACCAGCCTGGCCAAGATGGTGAAACCCCATTTCTACTAAAAATAAAAAAATTAGCTGGCATGTGGCAGATGCCTCTAATCTCAGGTACTCAGGATGCTGAGACAGGAGAATTGCTTGAACCTGGATGGTAGAGGTTGCAGTGAGCCAAGATCATGCCACTGCACTCCATCCTGAGCAATAGAGTGAGACTCCATCTCAAAAAGAAAAAAAGAGAAAACCAGAGAGAGAAGGATGGGAATCATGGTGTTTCTTAATTAAGCTGGGAAGGAGTCGGGGTGGGAGTGGAATGGCTGCGGCTCAGCATTTATCACACAGCTCCGCCCTCCACCGGGGCCTGTGCTGGACAGGAGAGCCAAACTGCTCGGAATGGCTTTGCTGATGTGCCATTGGGGTAAGTGGTTATTGATGAAGGGGCTTAAGTGGTATGTGCCCCAGAGCTCATGCTCCTGGCCTCTGCAGCGTACCCCATTTCCAGCAGCTTTGTCGCACAGTACTGACCTTCATGGGTCCTCTTGGCATCCAAGTCAAGGAATCACACCTTCTTCCTCCTCCCCTTCTCATACACACTGCGCTAGGCATTAGAAAGCTGGACTGTCTGTCCAGGCTTTCTGACTTTAGACTCTGATGCCTCTGCTTTAATGGCTTTATTACTGATCTGAGAAGTAGGCAAATAGCACATTAATGGCTTTTGTGGATAATAGTGATTTGGGAGATGTCATATCAGCAAAATTCAAAAAGAATATGTGGATCCAGAACTTTGAAAGAAAACGAGGGGAAAGTTAAAAAAGTAAATACAGGGAGAAGAGATCTTTGCATTTTAAAATTATTTTTAGTGCGATATTACGCCTCAGAACATTTTAGAGATCTTTTCTCCCAATGGTTCTCTGTCCTGGACTTATATTAGAATTTCCTGGGCATCTTTAAAACAACTACTGATTTCTAGCCTTTGCCTCCAGAGATTCTGAATAATCAATGTGGGGTAGAGCCCAACACTGGCATTTTCTGAAAGTTCCCTAGATGATTGTAGTGTGCAGTCAGATTGAAAACACTGAACTAACTTTTTCACCTTATGGTCAAGATAGTTGATGTTCAGTGACTTTTGCACTGCCCTGAAGCTGGTTAGGCAGAACTACCACCAAAAATCCAGGTCACCAGTGTTTTAGCCCAGGCGTTTATTTTACACAGGGTTTCCTTGCAAACGCTATTCTCGTATCACTTTCATGACTTTTACCATGTCTTTATACCATCTGTACTGTTTTAAAAAATAAATGTATTTACATCAATTTACTCTTTAAACTCAAATTTACTTGAAAAGAAACTACAGTGCTGCAGTAAGTAGCAGTTCAGGCTCACCTGCTGTAAATGGAAGGTAGCCACAAGATAAGTTCCATGGTAAGAAAGCAGCGTTGTTAGATTGTAGCTGGACACTGTTGCCTACGAATGACTCTGCTAAGCATGGAGATTGGCAAGTGGTAGGTGTTCCGGAAATACCAGCACCAAACTGAGACTCCCTCATTAATGTAATCAGAACAATTAAGAGAAAATTGAAAACGACCCTTTCACTATGCGATTCCATATTATTTAATGTTCATGTCCTTGTACCATTAGAATTGTCCTGAGCACATTACGGGTACAGTTTTATTTGCCTTAACAAGTGATGGTAGTGCTTATATAATAAGCAAAGTAGCCTAAGAAAAGGTCAGTATCTACAAAATGAAAAAATGAAGTATAAACTCAGGTGATTGGACAAGAGACTTGAGACACTTAGAGAATAGAAGTTAGAAACATGAACTAATCATGAACAGCACCACAGAAATCAGATTTCAAATCAAGTGAGAATATTAACATTTATGATTGGTATATCACTGTTAGCAGACATTATAGATAGTGGTCTCAACTAAAGCAATAAGCTGAATTTAGAGGAGCTGTAAACTTTAAGAAGGATTTCTTGAGATTTTCTTTTACTCCTTCTTTTGAGATTCCAGGAATGATTTGGAAATTTATAAGATTCATGGGAAATAAGCTCCTAACTAAAGGACTCAAATATTATAACAGTAACCAGCATTGCAATCCTGTTTTTTATTATTTAATTTCCATTGGAAGGGACATAGTTCTATGTTCTTTATTTGGTTACACACACACACACACACACAAACACACACACACACACACACACACACACACACACAAAGTTTCAGGGTGAGAATCTGCCCAGATAAAATACTAACATACTCTCAAGCACTCATAAAAATTACTGTCCTAGGCCTGGAATCTATTTATTCTAGGTTTTGGTTGAGCACATTATCTCTGATTTGGTCATACCTTCTCCCTCCCTCCATATCTCACTCCCACCCATGTGGTAGCATTCATTTTCCAAATTGAAATACTTGGTTCGTATTCCCTTTGATTTTTCCAGAGACATTAGAGCCAGTAGGGAGTCTTAGTCATCCGGTCAATACTCTCTGATACATTTCCCTAAATGGCATGTTCTTCTTCATGTCGTTGCATCCACGCAATAATTAAATGTACCTTCAAACAGTATTGAAGGTAGGCAGTCTTTGAGCGTATTGCTTAATTAGTTCAGGTTTGTCCTATAGTTTCCCATCACTGTGCAATCAATACTACTCTAGACAACATTCCACCAATACTGGGAACAGATGCCTCCTGCCTCCATGAGTGGATGCAGTGGACTTCAAATTGTGTTGTAAATTAGTTGTATTGGAAATACCAAGTCAGTCATACTTTCAGAGAACTTAATAAGTGAATATACCTCTTCAAAATATACTTTATATACAGAGAAAAGAAAACCCTACGTACTTCCTTGGGGGCTATTGTTCCTTTCTTCTTTCATGTCTTCAGGTTAGTAAGAGTTTCAACACAATAAAAGATACAGCTTTTTGAAGCTTCCTGCCAAAGGGAATTCTTATACTATTTTACCACCTTCTGGGCCACCACCGTAATTTGACTGAAATGAAAAGTGAATATTTTTTCTGACAAGAGATCTACCAGAGAGCTGAAAGATTTAAGGCCCGAGGGAGTCAGGAGCCCCCAAGATGGATATCCAGGGGGCCTGGTGCTAGGGACAGTGGATCCTGTGATAGATTTGCCCTATGAAGTAAAAAGCAGTCCCTCATAGGGGACCAGACCAGAAGGACTCATAGTTCTAACTATTCGTTGTGTTGGATTTCCTCCCAAGATAATTCTGGTTAAATTGAGAGTTTCATACGTAGGATGCTGAATGGGAATTTGACCCTTTTTAGACCACAATATACATATCTTTTGCTTTAAATACCAACGTGATTATATTCTCAGAATCAAGGGATTATGGCTACTTTATTAAATTATATTTAGCTGGGAGTTTTCAAAAAAAAGCAAGCTGGACTTGTGATGGAAAAATTCAAGTACCATGTCAAGCAAAAAGGATTAGACCGTCAAATGGAGATTTTAATTTTGTTATTTATCTGTTCAACAAATATTTATCAAGTATCTTCAAGGTGCCAAGCACTATGCTAGGATCTGGATGTGTTACACTAAATAAGGCAGACAAAAAAGTTATAGCCCTCAGGTAGTTTAATCTTGTTAATCTTTATATCTTCGTTGCCTGACATAGTGGCTGACATGCAATAGCCCCTCAAAAATGACTGTTAACTTGAATGGGAGGTATGCCCAAGTACATCCTTTTCATCTGTTTTTAAGCCTTGGTCAATCTGCACCTTTGATGGAGCCTTACTGTGCAAATAATACTATTAGTAATAACTGTAGTAGCTAATGTTTATTTAATAAATGTCAGATGATTTACATTCATTAGCTCATTGTCTCAGGGCATTTATCTATGTGACCTAGGATTTCTAAAGATGTTTTTAGGCATGTTTAAACCCTATCTACTTTGATTACAGAGTTTCAATTAGTGTGTAGTTTGGTCTAAGCTGTTGTAACTTATTTAGAATCCTCTTCCCAAAACCATAACTGGACAATGAAATCCCATTTTAGGCACATAGTAGGAACTCAAACAACTTCTGATTGAGTGAACTGGATGCAATCTTAAAATGATGTTATCAGGAGGCTCACCTAGCTAAATCATGAGTCAGGTGTCTCAGATCTTTACGATAATGATTTGCTATATGTGTCTACTGGACCTTTAATTTTTTTTTTTTTTAGTAAGATTCTAGCAGCACTGTTTTAATGAAATATTTAAAATAAAACAATAGTAATTGTTCTACATCAGTCAGTGCAGTTCTGCAAAGTAACTGTAGCTTCTTGCACTATTTTGCCAGGAGGTTGTGGATTACATCATATGTATAACCAACAACATAAAACCTTTAAAAATACAGAACTCAGAGTACTTGAATGTTTATAAAGTATTTTAAAATTAATTTTTAATGAGTTTCAATATTTTAATATTATACTGGATTTTAAGTAAGAAAGTTGTTCTTATATTAGGCAGTGGTGTACAATATTACTTCATGGGATGACGTTTAATTAAAATACACTAATTTATGTGTTTGTTTATTAGCTCTATCCCTAAAGCAGAGAGAATCTCTGCACAATTTTATGAAAAATGTAAATGAGGGTTGTGGCATCACTAATACAGTTAAATTAGAATAGGTAAAAATGTATGCTTCTACTTTTATAACTTTCTAAAAAAGAACCTTAAAATGTTGATTTGACATATAATAAAGATCAGTTTTCAGTGAAAAGATTAAACTCCCATGAAAACAACCTTCTATTTTTCTAATTTCCTTTTGACTTTATTAGGTTTTACCTGATTTGTTTTTGTCTCAAAACATTTTCTCTTGGATCTGTAATTGTTGGAGTCATTTTGATGCAAGGATATTATAGTCAGATTGTTTTTAACATTTGGAAATGGTTAGCTACCTTGCTGAACATGGCCCATGTTGAGTATTGATGTAACAAATGAGAAACACCTTATTGAATAGTATATATTCTTTGCCGATTTCTCTTACCCACAACTAAGGGGAGTAAGAGAACTCATTTTTTTAAGGAACAAATTTTTTTGTTTAGTTTTTTAAGGAACTAAATTTTTTTAAAGAACTAATTTTTTTGTTCCTTAAGATTTGGGCCTGGTTTTTGTAAACTTTTGCTGTGGTTTTAAATAGTCATCATGTTTTATAAATGGGCAATTATATTATAGCCTTAACCTTATTATTGTGAAACTTATTAGCTTCTTTTTCCTTTTTAAAATAATTGTTTAAATCCCTTGATATAGGCAAGGAGAAAAAAATGTGAAGGAATGTCATACTCCAGTTTTTCAGAGTTTTATTTAAATGTTCTAGATACTGGTACACAAACACCTGCTGTTTTTACTGTCTGGGTGTCATACAGACACCTTCAGTAGCATCATGTTTCTAGCAGAAAATAAAATAGATTCAAGATACATAAAAAGGGGGAATGCTATGAGACATTTTCCCTCCATTCTTCCTTTGTTAGTTATTTATATTCACACATCTTCACTTCACTACATTCCTTAGTAAACAGCTTGCAGGGGGGTTGATGTTTGTTAATGAACTGTCAATAAACACATGTTCTCCAGACTTCTTAAAAAAAAAGACTATATTAGGGGTGAGCGTGCTGGTTTCCAATTCCTGTTCACGCCATGGAGACAGAGAGAGGAGTCTTGGCTGCGGATCTGGCCTCAGAGCTGGGCACGGCTTGCGGTCACGTGGTGGAAGCACAGCCTTTGTGCGGGGAGGAAAGTGGCAGATTTTGATAGAGCTCGTGCCAGCAGTTATTAGGAAGAAATCGGGAAGTGTTTGGAAACAGGGCTGCTAGCATTCTTAACAAAGCTGGAGAAGTCTCTCCAAAGAACAAAAAGCAAGCACACATTCAGGGTGAGGACTTTCTCCACTGTTGACGTATGAGACATGAAGTGAGTCAGAGGCTGACCCAGGTTTAGAGAGGGGGCAAATAATAATATCTTTGTTGAAGAAATGGGGTCTAGTCCTTTTCTTTTCTTCCTCCTGTTGTTATTCTTTCTTTGCCTTCTCTTTTCTCTCTATGGCTGAACATCTCCACTTAAGTGTTTAACGAAGTCCTTCAGACTATAAAATACCAGCAGAGAAGAACCTCAGTCATTTAAAAAAAAGAAAAAAAAACAAACAAAAACCACTCCCAGTGACTTGTGGGCAGAGGAAAGCAATGATACTGCCCCCAGAGAGTGAACGCAGGGAAGGGGCCAGAGCTTGATCTTTTTATTTTTGACACCATCCTAAACTACAAATGAATAAAAGAAACTTAGAACAGCCTTAATGAAAACTATTTATAATTTCATTAGTATTCTTTCTGCCTTCTATTCATTTTGAAACAAATTGTTCCAAGATCAACAATTCTAGAAATTTTTGCTTTAGAAAAAGAAAGAAAAAAAGTTGAATTTCCCAGTATCCTTGTCTGCTTTTTTTTTCCTTAAAAATTTCATGCATTGTTAGGGAAGAAAAGTCTAGTCTAACTCACAAATGCATCCTTATTCTCATGTATATTTGATACCGGCCCCAGTCTAATCTGATAAAGTGCACTTTGCCTGTGGTGTCTTACAATAAGCTGGCTGCATTAGTGCCGGGAAAAATCAATACCGATTTATAATTTACCATCGCAAAAACCTATCACTTTTTATGACCCTCCATTCTGGCTCATTAATATTACATTAAAACACACACACCCACTGCAACAGGGGGAAATTGTAGCTTGTCAGGTTTACAGCCATAAAGAAACCTTTAATTGGGCTTAGTTTGGGAATTCAGGCACAGATTTTGTTTATTTGTTTTATTTTTAATGTATGATATTTACCTTAGTGGATTTTAAGATAATGCATAATATGCCTATCTATTTCTCTGAAAAGAAAGGAGAAAAGCATGTCGCAGAAATTCAGACACCCACTTTCATATAGATCTTATACATTTTAATGGTCTCTAATAGCATTCTTCTGTTTTTCAATAGTCTCCAACCCCTTTTCACTTTCTTTTTTCTTTTTGTGTGAGTGTGGATTTCTTTATGCTGAAACATTCCAGCTGATGGTATTTCTCTTATCTTTTTGGCTTGTCAGAGTTGATATTTATCCTTCCCACCTCAGATCAGGAAGAAGCTAAATGCCACCTTTTGCATTGTCTGTCTCTCAAAGAAAGGATGCATATTTGATTTTTCTTCTACGCTGAATGGAGAATATTACACTGACCCTGCTTGGAAACTGAGTGATTCTCTTAGTGCTTGTTCTTTTCCAGTAGAGAACTGTAGACTTTGTGTGTGTGTGTGTGTGTGTGTGTGTGTGTGTGTTTGTGTGTGTGTGTGGTGTGTGTATCTTCAATTCTTTTACATTCAAGAAACCCCCAAAGAAAAATCAAACAATAGTCTTTCCTTAATCAAGTCTATTAAGTGGCTTTGCCCTCATATGTTTTTAGACTTAAAAGTCTTATATCTAAATTCTTTCCAGATAATGTAAAAAAAATGATGTCACTGTTTATGTTGGCAGCGACAAGGTGTTCTATTTATTTCATACTATTCAAATAGTTTCCAGGGAATTTTTCCTGTAAAAATCATGAAGAACCAACCTTACCACACGGCTTGCCCCTTTCCCTTGCTGCCTTAAAGGTTAAAGCTGCTCCCCCTCCAACCTTAAAAAGAGGCAAAATGAAGTGTAAAGCAAAGCCAAATAAATAAATAAATAAGGGTAGGGGGAAATTCAGTGTGTTCTCAAGTGTGCAGTAGATCCACACCATGCAGCAAATACATGTCGTGATTGGGTTTTTAAAAGACGTCCGCCTGGCCCCTGACTGACAGGGCCTATTGATTTTTTAGGTTTCTGCCGTCATCGGTTTCCAGCCTCACAGCGGCCGCATGTCGGGGGTCAGGGCGCACCGGGGCGCAGTGAGCCAGCCCTCGCCACTTCCCAAAGTGATGGGCCGCTGAAAGAAAATCAATCATGTCATAAGTGAGAAGCATCAAAAATTTTCCCCCTGTATGGCCAAGGCCCATCAGCCTGTCTCCACTCAGTAGCTAAGGTTAGGCATCTGTCAAGTCAGACTAGGTGAAAAGTATTAGAAATGCCAGTTAACCCACGGGTAGACTGTGTGGGTGTGAGGCAGCCTCTTCCCTTTGTCTGGCCATCCCAGGATGACAGGGTTGGCGTTTTCACTTAATTTTTGAGTCGGAAGCACCCATTTTCCCTCCCTTTAGCCTTTATGTGTGTGTATGTCTCTTTCTCTCTCCTCCCTCCTCCCAAGGCAGGATGGGTTGAGGCCTGGTACCCTGTTTATTTAAGAACCGGTGAAAAGTCGAAGTGGATGCATTCCCAGGCAGCCCACTGGGAGGTCAGCGCCATCGGATTCTTACCAAGTCACAGAGTATATTTCCCTAAGTGAAGCGGATTTTTAACCACCCCTTTTATATCTTGCTGTGGAAACGTACGTGACACAGATATGTTTAATTGTGAAGTTAAAAGTGTACATCCCATGGTAGAAATTTTATTCGGCTACCGCGCTGATGTTTCTGAACTGATAGGACACTAAATTTTCTTTCTGTGCAACTAATTGGGAGAACGTATATTTTTAGTTCTCAGAGAAATGATCAGGAATATTCTGTTCATTTTTAAACACCTTTTTATATTTCTTACATTCCAAATCTATATCATATCATGAGATCGTATAGTTTGTTGAAAGAAACCATATTAAGTGTCTAGCTTAAAGAAACCCTTTACATGTACTTTCTAATTCTGAGTTTGGTATTTAGTTTTCAAGATATAAATCATAGATTATGTTTTCTATGACAGAGTAATAGGTTTTTATTAATATATTTTAGATTACTTTTTTTTTTAAATCAAAATAAGGTTCAAATGAATAGTTTGCTTGCTTGTCTGTTTTGAGGGATGAGAAGGGTGGATTGGGGAACTGGCTGTCAGGCGGGCCTCACTCTATGGTTTGTACCTACTCAGCTCTGCCTCCTTTTGAGTGTGTTGGTTGACTCTGGTTCCATGATAGCCAATGTCCATTTAAAACCCATTTGAAATTTCCCAACAAGAGCTTCTTACTGGAAAATGTAGGAGGAATTCATTTGGGTGTAGGGGCAGATTCTGAGATCTCCTTCTGTGCTTGGGATGACTACCCCAGGAGCATTAGAAGAACCTGAAAATGAATTGAACTGAGAGCTTTGCTGTAACTTTCCACCCTAAATTGACATTCACTGCCTGCACCAAGATGTATACTCACTAATAAATATTTTAGCTCTCTATGCCTCAGTGATTACACTGGCCATTCCATACAGATAAAAAGACAAAATGTTTCTTTAATCAGTACTGTGATGTGAGACCGTTAAGGTAATAGTGCTTGAAACTATTAGAATCTCAAAGATATTGACTGGCTTGCTTTTGGCATGGCAATTATAATTACATTTTTAGGTTACATTTTATGGGTTTATACTAGTTATTCTAACATAAAAGAAATTGCTGTCCAGAATTTTAACAGAGGGGAGAATGATCTAGGTTGAAATCCTTCGCAGTCCAGGCATCAGGGCTGCTAATATATGATCTAATTGTGATCAATACTTTCTTTTCTAGTTTCTGTAATGACAAGGCCTTTGCAATAAAAACACTACCATCTTTTTGAAATCCACAGAATGATAAATGACCTAGGCCAACTTGGAGGGGGGAAGTGTAGTGTATTTTACATTCCTAGTGATTTATTATGGGTTTGCACACATAACTGGTGTGAAATCAAGCTGGAGGGAGGTTGAGGGGAGGAGCAAAAGTACCCAACAAAGAAATCCATTCTGCCTAAAATGCCTAGGTTTAAGTCCCATTATGGTTGATGTGAGCTAAGTACTCTCATCGAGAGGCTTGGGAGCCCTTGAGTATTTAGATTCTTTTTGTAACATTACAGGAAAGGAGAAAAAAGCCAACACAATGAACCACTACTTTGCTATGTATGAATGGCTAGGTCAGCCTAACTCATGTGTTACATAAAAAGGACCAATTTCATTCTCTCTTGACAATAAATGAAAGCTTGGCTTTGAAGATACTCTTTGCCGGGTCTATTTGCTTTTGGAGACAGTCTATTGGATAGGCTCTGGAAGGCAGGTTATTTCAGGTATAAGAAAGGAAATCTCCTCGTTCCATTAACTATTAGGGACTTAACTTCCTTTGGTGTAAAGTTAAGTCCCATCATCCCATCTTGAACGAGGGGGTGGGGGCGTGCTTGCTGTCCTAATCAAACCCAGCTGGTCATTTAGTCCCACCAGGTAAGTTTTTGAGGAAGCCCAGTAGAGATTTGTGAATTCTACAATATAAAAATGTGAAAACTGTGTCAACATGAGCCCCTTCCAGCCCCGACCCCCTAGTTGTTTATGGCTGTGGTGAAGTTTCTCCCTCTTTCCATTTTAAACTTCTGTTTGCAGGTTGCCTGTGACATTTTGCTTCAGGCCAGCACTTAGCATGTAATATTACAGATGCCTGAAATCTTTCAACCTTTCTTTCTTTTTCTTTTCTTTCTTTCACTCTCACTCTTTTTTTCTGCCTCTCTCTTTCATTTCACTTTCAACTCCTTTTTTTCTTACAAAACCCAAAACTCTTGTTTAAAAAAGTTGGAAAATATATGAAGACACCACACAGCATTTATAACTTCAGCAGCGATCTGATCTATTTTTCTGCTATTCATCAGACCTGGAATTTTTTCCTATGAGCCAGAAAATCTTTCATTTTCTTGTCTCAGTAAATGCAGCATACAGTATGCACTACATATTAGGACTTGGGGCTCTTATTCAAACATTTTTTGGGGGAGTGGGGTCAAGACAATGGAAGGAGATACAAGAGGTATAGGAGACTGAGTTTTAATATGAGATCATTAATCATTTCTTTTCTCCTGAATCAGGCTTGGGACAAAAGGGATTAAAGTGTGTTTTCCCCTCAAATATTCAATTTATCCTATCAGATTTCCCACAGTGACTTCTCTACCAAGGTCTTAATGCACACTACTCTTAGAATGTCTCATCAGTGACCAGAGCTGATGGGGTCTTTGAACATTAGACAGTACCCATTAGTCAAGGTCCCTGGGCTAACATCTCTGGATGGCATTTTCTTCTAAGTGTGCCATTAGTTAGTATAATGGACTGGTGTCTGTCAGCCTTTGGGGCAGGACAGAGAGGTGCATCGAAGACCCTTTGTTAGAAGATGGACTGTGTTTTTTTCTTCAACCTGGAAACATGTCCCCAGCAACATTTTTAGCTTTTGAGAGACAATAAATGTTAATAGCTTCTGTGAAGTCTTTATAATCTCCCAGGTCAGAAATTGTTGTTGTTTTTTCTCTTTAAAGTCTCAAATATGGATTTACAAAATACTCTTTGGAACCATTATAGTCTTTTGGGTAAATAGTTTTCATTTTAAAACATTTTTATAATACACACATTTTAAAAAATGTTCTAAATATGTATTTTTACGATTGATCATGACAGCGCCTTAAAGAGCCATTATTGCCTATCAGGGAGATAATGTGTGTGTGTATTCCAGAAATTGTCTACAAAAAAACTCCATCTCAAAGCATGTATGTTCCCAATGAGGATTTTTTTTCTCACCAATAAACTTTAAAAAATTATGCAAAACAATTGAAATATAGACAGATCATCCAAGTGAGACAGTTCAGAGTTGAGGATTTTTGCAATGCTTCTCAACTGGCAATTGAGAAATTTCAGGACTGAAAGATCAGAAATGCTGGTTACCTTCCTTGAGGCTGTGAACATAGGTTACCAAAGGTTTGGGTAGTTTACCAGACTTTCTGCCTCAAGCCTGCATTTTTTAAAAAAGAGAAGGCTTTGATTTTATTGGGTTCTCTGAACCACAGGTTGCCATCCAATCACAGAGGGCTAGAAATCAGTCAGAATAGGGCAACTACTTGTTGGTTTATTCAAACGTATTGACTGTATCATTGTGCTAGGAATTAGAGATATTAAGGATAAGCTGCATCTATGCCCTTGGGGAGGATGCAGACCTACAAACATGTCCACAGTGGCAAATTCTACAATGGAGGCATGAATGAATTGAAACCCCAGCAAAATGATTTAGGAATAAGAACACGGCTGCTGTTCATAAGATCTGGGTGTCTGTGGATTTCCTCAGGGTACAAGGTGGTGGCAAAAGACTGAGGATGCTGGGCCAGGTGGGGAGAGATGGTGAGAACAAAAAGATGGCATTCAGGTGATGACAAAAATGACAATGACCACAGTTGCTACTACCGTTTCTGTTACAAGGATTATTGAGGATTTTATGGGACATTTAGCTAAGAATAGAATATGAGTTAATTTTTACCTCAGAAGATAAATGTCTGCCTCATTCAACCAAGAAATATTTATTGCATACCTTCTGTGTGCTAGTTACTTAGGGGTATAATGATAATAAGGTCCTGCTACCATGGAACTTATAGTTACTGAGGTTGGGGGTTCTGGAGCTCAGATATTAAATGTAAAATTCACACACCTAAATGTGAAATCTGTAATGTGATAAGTTTACAAAAGGGAGGACGTCAAATATCTGGCTGATTTCCTGGTCCTATCTAATGAAGGCAGCAGGAGAGAGAGAGAGAGTGTGTGTGTGTGTGTGTATGTGTATGTGTGTGTTGGTTTGAGCTGGTTAAGGAGGTCAGGGAAACCTCTGAGAAAGTGGTGAAAGAAGAATGGAAGTCGTGTAGGTGAAGGGGTGGGATTGGGGTGGAAAAGTATGGAAGAATGTTCTAAAGAGGAAAATAGGGGATCAACAGAGAAAAGACTAGAAAGAGGAGAAATGAAAAGGTGCAGCAAGAGGGTGGAAACATCCTTCTTCCCTCTCCTCCCCTTCTCTCTCTCTTTCTTTCTCTCTTTCTCTCTCTCTTTCTTTCTTTCTTTCTTTCTTTCTTTCTTTCTTTCTTTCTTTCTTTCTTTCTTTCTTTCTTTCTCTCTCTTTCTCTTTCTCTCTTTCTCTCTCTCTCTCTTTCTTTCTTTCTGAGATGGGGTGTCACCCTGTTGGCCAGGCTGGTCTCCAATTCCTGATCTCAGGTGATCCACCCATCTCGGCCTCCCAAAGTGCTGGGATTACAGGTGTGAACCACCGCGCACAGCCTCCTTCTTTGAACAAATATTTATTGAGTACCTTTCAAGATCCAGGCACCAATCTTAGCAATGGGGATTAGCACTAATAAAGCAGTGAAAAAATCCCTGCCCTCGTGGAGTTTACATTCTAGGGCAGGGAGACAGACACTCAACGAACCAGTGAAATATACAGTACATCAAATGATGATGCATTCTGCAAGGAAAATAGTTTAGGAAATAGAGTGAGGAAATATTTGGGGAGGGGATGAAGTTGTTATTTTAAATACAGTAACCAGAAAAAGTCTCACTGATGGGTTGGCCTTTGAGCCAAGACCTGAAGGAGCAGAGGGAGAGAGCCTTGCAGATAGCTAGGGGAAGCAAACTCAGGGCAGAAAAGGCAGCTGGAGGCCAGGCCCTTCAGGTCGTGTGCCTGACAAGTTTGAGGAAGGCTATGGAGGCCAGTGGAAAGGAGCAGAATGAGCACGCAAGCAAGTAGCAGGTGGTGCTTCCCGAGGCATCCTGGGTCCATTTCTTGTGCCCCATGGGCCCTATGGACATCCTGGACTTTTACTCTGAGTGAGATCAGAAGCTATTAAAAGTGAAGGACAAATAGATGAGAAGGTTTCCAGGCAATGAGGAAGATATCCACCTAGTCATTAGCAGTAAGCAGAGAAGTCTTAAACTAAACGGAAGTGTTTCCAACAATAGGCTTTGGGTATTCCAGGTCATCTGACATTTCCTGAGTGAAACCTTAAGACCACTACAACTTGAGATTTGGTGTTTTTAGAATGGCTTCTGGGTCAGGTCCACTAACAGGATGGCTAAGCTGATCTTGATTCATAAAGATGCATTTTGGGAACAGATCCATTGTACTTTATTAAACAATGTCTGTTTTGAGAACCCCATTGCAAAATTCAGTTTCCATAAAACCATCTATGTTTTTGTGACAACTGTGTACCTAAATATGTGAGACAGTACATGGGTAATATGGGCAGGTGACTGAAATAAAGTCAGCTGAGGGCTGAATGACAGGGTATCCCACTGGGTAGATGAAGGAGCAGGGAGGGAGAAAGAGCAGCTGAGAACACAGATTGAGGTGGGCAGGCAAGACAATGGCCTGTTAGGATGAGCACCTTCCCACAAAGGCCATCAGCCCTTCATGGACACTCAGCATGGACATGTTGGCTTTTGTATAAGCTGAAGTTCATTCTCTAGAGAAGCTAGTGTGTTCTCCAAAAGTAAGGTTAAAATTCATTGTGGCAATTTGCAAAATGATCAGGAGGAGGAAATACTTTATTATTCACATTCAAATGCTTTGTCACCCATACCCTTATTCTGGTTCCCTTTTTAGCATTAGGGCTATAGTTTTTGGTATGAATCTTTAATATTAATCTCTGAACACTAGGAAGCAATTTCAATATTATGGACTTCAGATCCTTGGCACTTTTCCAGGGCAGAGGTGAGGGAGAGCACCCCCTAGGCTTAGCTCTTGAAGATAGTGCTGGATGGGCATGTTGGTTCTGTAGGCTTTTTAGAGATCACAGCAAAAATCTTCTTATATTTAGACCTCTTCACACTTTGGGACTACTTGTGATATTTTCCCTGTGGTCTTTTGGTCACCTCCTTGACAATTTCTTCCTATGGTATTTGTTCTAGAAAACAGAGGTTCTCAGTGTCTTGGGCAAACACTCTTTGATTTTTAGTGAAAAGTCATGAAACCTCTTCAGCCTTGACCTGGGTGGTAGGTGGCTGGCAACTCAAGGGAAACCAACCACGACTCCAAGAAGGGAGTCTGTCCCCTGAGAGCCAGTACTGCTGGGTCCAGGGGACTTGATGCTGGGACATTATTTTGTTTATGTTTGCTTGTTTAAAGTCCCCATTTGCTTTTCTTCAAGGTCCAGCTCCCAAATCGAGTTGATTTTTTACCATCACTCACTGGGTTGGCCACACAGAGCCAGAATTCATGGGCTTGCCTGGACAGAGTATTTTCTGAGACCCCTGGAAATCAGATGAATGCTCACTCGCTTTGTGACTTTCATCATCCACATGCTTTTTAAATATGAACTCATTCTTCTTGCAAGAATCAGGTTAAGCATTGTTATCTCCACTTTACAAATGGGCGTGCCCAGATTTCATTATTCTGAAGATAGATTTTGAGTCCATGATAAATGTACTTAGCATTATAGTAAATTGAAGATGAAAAGACCTAATAGGTTACCCGGTATTGCCCCTCCCTCTTCACCTCCATGCTACCAGAACAGGAAGCTTCTGCAATCCACTTTCTAGTGCTTTGATCAGTCTTGGTTTAAATGTCCCAGGGGAACCTCCCTGTAAGGCTAACCTTGGAGAAAGAATCTCCTTCTAAAAGCTACTTTTGTGGTCTCAGTGCTATGACTCCTCCTCCCTACAGCTGAAAGGCACTTGGAAGTGAGAGGAATATGGTTGGAAGTCTTTTTTCCTTTCTTTTTAAGGAGAATTACAAATTCCACAGTCACATGTGTATCTTTTCTTTTTATAGTAGAATTTTATATGCCTTTCTAGGTTTACTAACAGACATACAGGATTTTGAGTTACAGTTGGGACATGAGCTCATGAAATTAGTCTTAACTGCTTTAACCCGTAGGTGCTTGTGTTTATGGAATAAGAAAGTCATAATCGCTGACCGCAGCCATTAAAATCTGATGTGAGTCAACTTTGAGTACAAAGACTTTCTATAAGCCAACTCTCTTGAAGCTGAAATGATCACAATTTAATATAATGAGAATAATTAATAAGGAGTGTGCCAGTGACCTTGAATATTAATATTGTTTCCTTTTCCTGTAAACAAACTGGGTTATTTTATTATTATTTTAGTGTGTAATTTGGCATAAACACTCCTTTTCACATAATTTCCCCAGGTGACTTTTGTCTCCTTGGCAATTTCCGGCTTTAATAAAGAAAACCTAATTAAGAAGGAGCTGTTGATTGGTTTGCTAGTGTAATTAACACAGGTGATGCTAATGAGTTTCTATGAAACCGGTGGTTTATGGGAAAAATAAACAGACCGTTGTTGCATATGGCCCAACTGATATCTGCACTCTGGAAGAAATGATGATTTCCAAGTCTCCTGTGAGTGGTTTGTGGGCATGGAATAGGCAGATAAAATATTTTATAAGATTCATTAGTGGAACTTGACCAAATTGAGAGCAAAAAAAAAAAAAAAGTCTCAGTGTTAGTCGATATTAAAAAATCTGATCCTTGGCTGTAGTACTGGTTAGGTTTGTCATTTTTTCATGTGCCTAAAAAGGGGCAGATTTCTTTTGTTTGGGTTGTGTTTCCGATTCTCATTATAGGCATCTGAAGTTTGCAAAGCTTCTAGCAGCCTTTTCTTCTTTTTCTTTTCTTTCTTTCTTTTTTTTTTTTTTTGAGATATAGTCTTACTCTGTCACCCAGGCTGGAGTACAGTGGCACGATTATGGCTTAATGCAGGCTCAACCTCCAGGGCTCAAGTAGTCCTCCCGCCTCAGCCACTGGAGTAGCTGAGACTACAGGTGCATGCCACCATGTTCAACTAATTTTTGCATGTTTTTTTGTAGAGATGGAGTTTCACCATGTTGCCTAGGCTGATCTCAAACTCCTGCGCTCAATTGATTTTCCTGCCTCAGTCTTTCAGAATGCTGGGATTATAGGCGTGAGCACTGCACCTGGCCCCCAGCAGTCTTTCCAGGGACATTTTAATTTTCATTCTCTTCTTCTTGACTTTGCCCATTGACTCTTGAGGATATTCTGACCAGGAAAGCACATGGGATTGCTGCAGAAATTAAGACAGCTGAAAGTCTCCTTTCTTGGCCTACAAATGCTTCCTGGGGAGCTCTTTTTTTGGGTTGGGGAATATAGTCTCGCTCTGTTGCCCAAGGCTGGAGTGCAGTGGCATAATTTTGGCTCACTGCAACCTCTGCCCCCCAGGTTCAAGTGAGTCTTTGTGCCTCAGCCTCCTGAGAATCTGGGATTACAGGTGCATGCCACTGTGCCTGGCTGATTTTTGTATTTTTAGTAGAGATGGGATTTTACCATGTTGTCCAGGCTGGTCTCGAACTCCCCACCTCAAGTGATACACCTGCCTTGATCTCCCAAAGTGCTGGGGTTACAGGCATGAGCCACTGCACCCGGCCAATCCTGAGAAACTCTTAATATTTGTATTTTCAGTGGTGTCTAGGCTAGTCTGGTGCATCCAGAATTACTTTATAACAAGCAAATTTCCTCTTTCTTTTTTTCTTACTTTTTCTGGGCTGGAAGGCGTGGTGGGGACACAGGTTCAGATATCATTTCACAACAACTTTATACAGTGAATGAGATTTTTGTAGCATCAATGAATATTTTATCATGGTAAATTTTACATGGAATATTTAGCTATTAGTGTTGATGATTTACAAATACCTTGTTCAATTTCAAAACTGATTTTTGAAGCTGTTTTCATAAAAGCCCAGTTGATCATAAGCCCTTTGATGTTTACACAGTGTTTCAAGGCCCCTTCTCTTTTTCAGTGGTGTGTTCTCCTTCCCGAATCAATTTTTAAAGTATGTGTTTTCTCTGCATTTTTATCTGATTTTCCATCAGCAGCAAGTTAATTCTTTCTTTTTCCAGCCTCCAAAAATGCCTGTTCCACTTTGTCTCTCATCTATTGCTATGTGACAGAAAAACCAGAGACATCCTGTGTCTAGCAGTGCACCTCCAGGGACATCTTTTGAACTCTCATAATTTGTATTTATTGCCACCCACTTTGTAAGTTCACAGTTTAATTTGCCAGCAGTGGCAGTGTTAGGCCGACACAGTAAAACAAGATAATGTTAAAATGTCAGAATGAGAGGGGGCATGAATGATGCATTACCCCTACCAGGACTTGCACTTGTCATTCCTTTCCACCAAAGTGATGTTAACTACCTTTTGAGAGCTTTATCTGACTGGTATTACTCAGAAATAGGATCATTAGTTCACTGTTCTGATTAGGAAGCTGCTATGCTTGATTAACTCTTCTTGGACTGAGATCTCAGTGGAAGCATTAAATGAATCGCGCTGACTTAGACGTCTAGAACTAATTTATAATTATTTTTTTGCAGTTATTTGTAGTTGTTGACATGTGTTTTTCCATGATGTGGTACTTAACAGGAATGAGTTAAGCCTACTGGAGACAAGCATGTTTGAGTTGCGTGTTTTAATCCATTATTTCAAGACAGGTCTTCTAGATTTAAAAAATGTTTCCTGTAGACAGATACTAAGCCATTGTTCTCAATAGCATCTATGTCTCATTCATTCACAACTTTTTGAAATTTCTGGGTTTGGCAAATTTCATCCCTTTTGTAGTTTTGGCTGAATCATCACCCTAGGAGCAAACTAGTTGAATTTATGTTTGTTCACAGTGGTGACTTCATGGACGAGAAGCAGGGCTAACATGTGTCTTAAAGAAACTTCCAAAATGATAAATCTAGACTATCGAAACAGGAAATCCCTCCCCACTTCCCCATTCCCCAAAACCACCTCACACAGTTCTTTCCTGATCTAAAATTTTCTTCCTGTCTGAAATCCTAGCATATTGATTCTTCGGCTTCTGAGTAACTACATAACTCTCTGCCCTCTTCCAAATGTATACTCAATACATATATGGATGAGTTTTAGATTATCTTGAAAGCCAGTTTTGATAGGGAAAGCACTGAAAAGCTAGAAGGTGGATGGGGGTAGCACTGAAGAGGAAATATATCCTACGACAAGCATCTTGATGGTAATAAAGACTTCTTTTGTGTTCCATTGAAAAGGGCTCCATTTTACAGTAAAGACATAATGAAACTTGTATTTTAGTTTAGCCTTTATAAAATAAGAATATTTTTCATCTTAAAATTCGAAACAGAAACAGAGCTGGATGAAATAATCTGAGAGGGATTTGTGTCTCTCCTGCACCACTGCATGTACAGTGCCCAGCACTCCTGGGGGGTCCCTGTGCATTTGTTAAATGGAAGGGATGAAGTTATCACTATGGAGCAGCCTTCCCCATCCCCTTTTTAAATACTTTTCTCCAAATCTCTTATTTCCTGAAAGGGCTTTTTTTTTTTTTTCTTTTAAATCTGTGCAGATCCAGAAACTTAGGTTGTTATTACAGATGCCTCTGATGAACCTGGGGTTACCCTGAGCATATTAACAGCACCATCCCATTATGTTCCTTTATCATATACTTGACATCTGCCCTAAGTTACTATCCTTCACTATCTGCTTAAGTCAGCCTATGTTCTCTTTGGAGATTCTTGGCAGCTAACCCTTGGCTATAGATACTGATGAATTGGCCTTCAGCTATTTGTATTATAATCAGGACTTGCTTTCTAAGAAGGTGATTTGGACCTGGTTTTCAATACCAAGCCAGGTGGCTGTCTTTGTGCGTGGTGGGGTGGTGGGGGGGTTTAACTGAGATGGAGGGAGCTGGACAGCAGTATAAGAATTCAAAAAGGAACTTGATTTCGGGATAGTTACGATAAAACCCTAAAAGGTACAGGAAAAAGAGTATGTGTTTGGCTTGAGTTTCTTGGGTCTATTAATTGCCTTCTAAGAGTGTACTTTTTGTCCGGGTGAATCATTTATTGCCAATTCTAGTTTATTGATATTTCTCTCTGTGAGCCTATTTTTCAGTGGTTTTGCCATCCATTGCCCAGAGAATTGATGCTTTCTGAGATTTGACCATAATGCTGCTTTTGTAGAGAAGGGAAAAGAAGTCATAGAAAAATAAATAGTGTTTTATATAACCCTATTGAAAAGGTGGTCATCAAATTGGAAGGACTTTTTGTTTTTCTCCTTCCCTACCTGTGTAGGAGAAACTTTTGATCAATATGGGTCAGGCTTAATCAAAATTAACTTTATTTTAAATCTGCTGTTATTTGGAAGTTCCCTTTCTATACTGTTTCTTAGAAAAGAAGGTTGGGTATGAAGTTCTAAAAGAAAAGCCCTTTGGCCAAGAAAATATAAAAAATTTTCCAAAGAGTCACAGATACCAGTATGTGTTTTAGGGAAGCAACCAATGTTACTTCTAGAAATAATTGTTGTAACTGAATTAAGATTACTTTCCCAAATCAAACTCTCTGCCTTACTCAAGGCTTCCTGTGTCTTGCCTTGTCCCAGATAGAGAAAAAAATGAAGCCCTCACCAATTTTGTCTACCTTTTTTGCTCTAAGCCAAGGTTTTGCAGCACCATTAGGATGTAGATTATCATATTTAAAACCTGTGATGACACCTTTGTACCCATCCGAATGATTAATCTGCTCATTAAAAGAGTGCCGATGGGCTAGTCTAATTGGAACATGGATCTTCTTAAAGGACGTTACAGGGTCGGGAATAGGAAATATTACTCATAACATAAAGTAGGGATTAATTATGCTACTAAATACTACTGTGTGAAATTTACATATGGGTCTGGTTAGAGACAAAGATTAGAAAAAGTGTAGCATCCCATTTTATAACATTTATGTCAACTTTAAGACAGGTGGTGTGTTCATTCTTTAATCCCAAATCTTAAATCAACATTTACAAAAGCTGTTATAAACTCAAATGCCACAGAAGGCTTAGAGGTTGGGATAAATGCAGAATTTGCATCAGTGAATCACCATGATTTAACCCTATGGATTTTGAAAAAGCAATTGCAAAGATCCAAAGCTGCAGAGTAGTCTCTACTCTACGTTAAACTTAAACTTCTGCACGATATTCATCTTCGTAGGAATGAAAGTACAATTGGGATCTTTAAGAAAATAGGCAAATCCACTGAGCACAAGTTTACAAGCTTTTCTTTTCCCCCAAATAACCTTTCTTTAAACAAACAATATGTGTAAAAGATGTAAGGGGATTGCTTGGAGCAAAGGGGATGGGAGATTTGAATCTCCACTTAAGGGCCTTTATTCCACAGGGATCCCATGGCCGCGCAGTTAGAAAACCACCGTATGACATGGAGGTGGATCCTATAATGTGGATTGAAAAGAACCTTGAAGATCTTTTATTCCATCTCCTTCATGCTCAGGCAAGGGAGCACAAAAACTTACAAAATGAGTTAGCGACAAGGCAGAACTGAAAAGTAAAGTTTCTGACTCATATTTCAGGGCTGTTTTCAACAAACAACATGCTATCTCTAGTCTGGTTACCAAATATCTTGACATGTTGGATTATTCGTTTGACGCGTCATGTCTTAAGGTATCTCTGTTTACTAAAGTCATATCTGTTTGACAAATGTGAAATATATTCTTACACATCTTGAGGATTTGTTGCATTTTCCTACTTGAAAATTCATATCCTTTTTTTTACTTGTAGGCAGATGTCATGTCATGTGTCAGGTAAAAAATGGAAAGTTACTCCTCTGGAGTAAACACTCTACTAAGAGAAATGAAAATTACAGCACTTGGTTATAGGTGGGCCTTTACCTGTTTAAGGGACTCAGAGGATCACATGTTGGTGTTTTGAGTGCTTCCAAGCTCAGAGAGTTTCCTTAGGCTTTGGTGACCATGTAATATTTCTGGGATTGGGGAAGCCTTAGGCAGACAATGCTGTGCTTAAAGAGACCTTAACAGGCCATCATTATCCATTCACGCTCCTGCATACCTTTGGGTCCTTCTATCCAGCTCCCATGTTTGTTCTCTCCTCTCCATTTTATTCTGCTTGTCTGACTGGATTGAATTCACCATTAGCTATCACCCAGATTACTAGAAAAACATCCTAGCTGTCTCCTGGCCTCCAGTCTTAGCCCTACTCGGTCTGTTGTCTATACAGCAGCTAGAATGATCTTTCTGATGCTTCTGACGTCACTCTTCTGCTTAATAGGGGCTCCCACTTGGACAGCCTGGCTCCTCATTGCCCCACAGATGAAAGTGCAAGCTTTTAAGAGTTGTATACAGTGTCTTTCCTGGTTCATTTCTCGCTACTCTCCTCCGTACATTGGACCACTTTACTGATGCAAACTCACCATGACCTCTGAACTTGCTTTTGTCTTTGCAGCTGTTTCCTTCTATAACTGGTATACCCTTCTTAGCGTTCTCCTTGCCTCAGCTTTCATCTGACTGTGTCTGACTTATCCTTAGGATTAAATTCAGCATTAGCTCCTCAAAGGGGCCTTCTTGGACCCACCAACTTAGGATATAAGTGTGCACTCTATCTCTCCATCATAGCACTTTTCACACTGCCTGGTAACAATTTACCACGTAGCTCCCACCCCCAGCAGTGAGCTTCTTGAGGGCAGGGTGCAGGATATTATTGTTTTCCTACTTTTTATTTCCTAGTACTATGTCTGATTCAAAGGAGGAAATCAATAAATGTGGGAGGAAGGAAAGAAAGCAATAAACCCCAACAAGAATTTACACTAGAAGTTGTGCAGAGAAAATGTTCCAACATTCTTTGGTTAGATAATCCATCATATACTGTCTTTCATTAAGAACTGAGTGGGTGCCTTTTTATGTCAAGTTTTAATGTATCAGTTTAATATCTTTGTTATTTTCCTACCATCGTAACAGCAGGGATCAGGTGACCACTATCTTCCCTAGTAGCACCTTTAAAAACACAGGCTCCCTGGGGTTGTTCCATTTGTTATTCTACATTGCATGCTTTGTAATATGTTTTGCATGTAGGCAGAGGCCTATAATTGGTAGAAGAGGTAGGAAAGTTGTTTTTCAGTTGGAGAGAGGAGGCTTTGTCGTGGATTTTGGAGTATTCTCTAAGCTTGAGTTGTGGCATGTTGCAGAGGTCATTTCTGAAGATGTTCTTACTGTCATCTGATGTAGGAGACGAAACCTTCAAAGAAGCCTATACTGTCATTCCATGAGAGTTAATAGCAAAGTATCATTGCAAATCTGTTGGAAAATGTTTGTTTTCTGTGGTAAACCTCTGAACATTTTTAAGACTCAAGAGTAGTGTGGAGAGAACCTTTCTTTAGAAATCCAGATCTGTGGGATACCATAATTGTCTAGTGGTAGAACAGACATTTGAGGGTAGTATTCTTTAGTGAATATCATTCATTCCTGGACCTCCATAGTCTGTAAGCAAAAACACAAGTTGTAAGCCACCGAAGAAGTTAAGGAAATACATGATTATAGCAAAACTTTGGCCAGAATGTCAGGGAAATGGAGCGATTTGTGAATTTTTTTAGCTTTGCTGGTAGAAAAGGATTTCATTTCTTTTTTTTTTTTTTTTTTTGGTAAATAGTGGTGTGGCTATAGAGCAATATTATAGGAGGCACTGGAGGCTAGGTTAGATGTGAACTCATTCTGGAGTGTCACTGAGTTGTTTTTCTAAATTATAGAATTGTGAGCCTTTTGAGTCAGTATGAAATTTACCCATAATCTGATAAAACCCCATCCTTAAAGAGGTGGAAATGGAGGCTGCAGAGATGGTTCAAAGCTCTACAGCTTGTTAGTCCCACAGGCGAGATTTATACCTGGCTCTCAGACTTCTAATTCACTGCTCTTCACCGTCAACTGTAAGTCCATATATGGGCTTTAAAAAGTGTTGACTTTCTTTCTATTGTAAGCCCAGTACAGAAAGCAATGCTAGTTAACTGAGGAAAGTGAACAGAATGTAAGATGTTGTCCTCTGATAAAACAAAGCTTTCTACAATGACACTCTGGTTTATAGCACTGAGAAACTTCATGATTCTGGAAACTTCCTAGGGAGTGTGCAGAGTCAAAGGTTGCAGACTGGCAGCTGTGGGCCTATTGAGCTTGGGAAAGCATTTTGTTTGGCCAGTGCGGTGTTGTTGCCTAGTAGAATGGGGTATATGGTCCTCTGCTTGCCTCGGTCCCCAGCCTCTTGGCAGCTTCACTTCATTATGTTATTGGCTTGGTTTCCAAGTCTTTTGAATTGGAAGCTCTGAGTTTAATGTGATCATTTGTTTTGTTTGGGGCTTATAGGAAGGTAAGCAAGAGATGCGTATTTCAATGTTATTTTCAAAACATCTGAGAAGGGGGCTACATTTATGGGCTGGGCTGGTTGTTGACAATGTTGTTTACATATTTTGGAAGCACACCGCCCCTCAAGCTGCCACCAGCTTTATCAGATCTCTTAAACACAGTCCCGTGCTACCATCGACAGCAGTCCAAATTTGTGACAACTGGTAACCTTCAGCATTTGTATGGAAAGATGGTTAATCAGCCTGTGCAATGGCACAGATGCAAGGTATAAACAAATGAGGTTGTTGCATTTGTGCCACTAACCACTCAGGTTTATATGAAAAGTATCAAGGTTTTCCTGTTTTATCTGGAATAAGACTTTCTAGGATTTCAAACTTTCATTTTTCTCTCTTCCTAAAAAAATTTTCTTTCTTTCTCTCAGAAGCTTAGATAAAGAAATTATCTTTATAGAAAATAGAAATGACCTTCACTGGTAGGAGTTTTACTGAGTGGTAGATGGTAAGCATATCATTTTATCTCTTGTTCCTAAAATGATTTTTATTTTTTAGGAAATAAATTAAAAGAGTAACTTATGTCCTCTGTAGAGAATTTAAAAGAATACAGACAGGAAAGCAAAAATTACATTTTATCCAAAAACTTGGAGAAATCATCTTTTTAACATCTTCTGTAGTTTTTTTCAGAATATTTTCTCTGTATATATAAGAACTGTGTATTTACAAAATTGGATTCTACTGTTTTCTGACTTGCTTTTTTCTTTTAATTTATTGTGAATATTTTAGTGTATCTCCTAACTTTTTTAAACACATAATTGTACAGCATTATATCCTACGGCTATAAGTTATTTAACTACTCTGTTGTAGAGTCTGTAGTCAGTTTTCAATTTTTTGCAATTATTAAAATCAGCAATGAGCCACCTTGTGTCTCTTTGGGTTGAATATGATTTTTTTCTTTTAGGCTTAATTTCTCAAAGTGTAATATTTGAATTGAAGGAGATGACTACTTTTAAGCCTTCTGGTATACATGGCTAAATTGTCCTCCAAAAAGGTTATACTAGTTACATTTTTCACTATGTATTAAGACAGTGCAGTTCACTGACATCCTCAAAGGACCTCATTTAAAAACCTGTACCAACTTGATAAACTGAAATACAGTATTTACTTGCTTTTAAAATTTATATTTTGTGATTATTGCTGAGGTTGAATATTTATGTTTTTGGCCATTTATATGTATATTTTGGTGAATTGCCTATTCCTTTTTTCCCTTATTTTTTTCCCTTATGGGCTTTTATTTAGGTTTAAAACAATAAACATTTATTGTCTCACAAGAATTTCAGGTCAGATGTAGCAATCTGAAGGCTCAACTAGGGCTGGAAGATGAGATCTGTTTCCAAGGTAGGTCATTGACAAGACTATTGGCCTGAGGCCTCAGTTTTTTGATAAATGGTCTTTCCAGGGCTGCTTGGGTGTCCCGATGACATGGCAGCCAGTTCTCCCACACTGAGTGAGCCTACAGAATGCAAACAGGAAACTGATAGGCCTTTTTGACCCAGTCTCGGAAGTCACACATTGCACTTTTGTTGTCTTCTTTTTGTTCAGAGCAAGTCATTAAGTTTAGCCCACTTTCATGAGAGGGAAACTAAGTTCCATCTCTTGAATAATTTGTGGATATATTTAAAAACCATTAGCCTATTTTTTAAAAACATTTTCCTCCAGTTTAAATTTTTTTTATGGAGATGTACAGTTTTAACATACTTAAGTCTATTAATCATTTCCTTTTTTAAAGTCTTTCTTTTGCTTTGTGCTTAACAATGTCTTCTCCACTCTAGGGTCAGATAAACTTCACCTATATTTTCTTTTAGTTCTTTGTTGATTTCACTTTTTACATGTAACCTTTTTAATGTTTCTAGAATTTATTTTTAGAAAGAAATTAGATACAGCAATTATTTTTTTCTAAATAACATTTATTTTAGTGGCATTTTTAAATAAGCTCACTTTCTCCTAATGATTTAGAATGCCTCGTTTATTAATAAATATAGGGTAGATATTCTACTGATACTCACAATATGGCTATAGCCCTTATTAAAACCTTTTTTTTTTCTTTGAGATGGAGTCTCACTCTGTCACTCAGGCTGGAGTGCAGCAGTGTGATCTTGGCTTACTGCAGCCTCCGCCTCTCGGGTTCAAACGATTCTCCTTCCTCAGCCTCCTGAGTAGCTGAGATTACAGGCACCCACCACAATGCCCAGGCTAATTTTTGTATTTTTATTAGAGATGGGGTTTCACTGTATTGGCAAGGCTGGTCTCAAACTCCTGACCTCAGGTGATCTGCCCACCTTGTCCTCCCAAAGTTCTGGGATTACAGGCATCAGCTGCCGCACCCAGCCATCCCTTATTAATTTTTTTTCTTTTTCTTTGAGATGGAGTCTTGCTCTGTCACCAGGCTGGAGTGCAGTGGCATGATCTCGACTCACTGCAACCTCCGTCTCCTGGGTTCAAGCAATTCCTCTGCCTCAGTCTCCTGAATAGCTGGGACAACTATACGGGCATGCCATCACACCTGGCTATTTTTTTGTAGTTTAGTAGAGACAGGGTTTCACCATGGCCAGGATGGCCTCCATCTCATGATCTGCCTTAGCCTCCCAAAGTGCTGGGATTACAGGCAAGAGCCACCGCACCTGGTCGTAAACCTTAAAATGCTTTCATGCTGATTGTTAAATAGCTGCTGCCCAAGTGTCTCATCCTTTCCTTCCCCCTCAGTTCAGACCCTTCTTTATCAATTTAAATGGTCTTCTCTGGTGCATGTAAAAGAATAAGTGTGGTGTTGTATCTTCCAGACTGGAGTGCCAGGGACAATGTAGGTGTCAGTTCTGCTATTTGGAATATCAACCTACCTAAGGATATATAGGCACATGGCTTTCTGTTCTGTTCCATTCATTGGTCAATCTAGTTTGATTCTCTTACTGCATGATTTTAATTGCTATGGCTGTATAATGTGTTTTAAGTTATAATCATCCTCCATTTTCATGACTATTATTGCCTATTTGTTCTTGTATATGAATGAATGAATAAATCATATTTTTGGTTAAAATAATGTTTTTAGTATGTTGAGTAATATGTTAAAGTTTGGGGAAGTTGACATCTATACTATATTGAGTCTTTCTACAATGAAAGAATATATATATACACACACACACACACACACACACACATATATATATTCTTAAAAGTCTTCCTATTTTGAAAGAATTATATATTATTTATGTCTTTAAAATTGTTGGCCAGGTTTGGTGGCTCCTGCCTATAATCCCAGCACTTTGGGAGGCCAAGGCAAGCAGATCACCTGAGGTCAGGAGTTCCAGACCAGCCTGGCCAACATGGCAAAACCCTATCTCTACTAAAAATACAAAAATCTGTCAGGTGTGGTGGCACACTCCTGTAATCCCAGCTACTTGGGAGGCTGAGGCAGGAGAATCATTTGAACCCTGGAGACAGAGGTTGCAGTGAGCTGAGATCGAGATACTACACTCCAGCCAGAGTGACAGAGCGAAACTCTGTCTCAAAAACAAACAAGCAAAACAACCACAAAATTCTTAGGTAGAGTTTGAGTTTTTCTTTATATTTTTGTTTGAGTTTATTTCTATTTTTTTTTGGTCTTTTTTTGATGTTAGGAATAGTATTTTTCCTAAAATATGGGCAAATTGTTATTAGAATTATTTATTGCTCAGATATGTTAATGGTTCAGGGATTCTTTAAGATAGTTATTTTCCAAGTTTTGGAAAATGCAAATTTACTAAAGTCCTTTAAATAATCCCTCCTCTCACTAGAATTTTAAATTACCTTGATATGACACAAAAAAATTCTGGTCACTTACATTGTTTAAGTAGCCAGTTCAAGAGGACTTGGGGGACAGCTTGACTAATGTACACATCATGTGGGCAATCACATGTTGTTGATATCCAAAATACCAGCCTTTTCATTTTCTCTTTCTAAATATTTCTACTTGAAATTACCCATGGTTTAAAATATGCACGGCGCATGATATTGAACGTGGGAAGTGTTGTTAAGTTTTGAATGGGATGGTCAGAAAATGGTGTTTCTGGTTGTGTAAAAGTCTCTCAACTGGCTCTGAAGCCTCTTCCAGGGAATTCCAGGCCTTCACCCCTCTATGTTATGAAAATGATTGGGTGACTTAGCAAAGCGATAATACCAGTGGGATGTGTATATTAACCTGTCTGTGGGGGGAAAATGCTGAGAGCAACAGGCCTATAATTTAGGTAATAGTGTTAGCCTATGAAAAACATGCTGCTTTTGCCTTGATGCTAATCAGGAAACCATCAGACAGTCTTCCCTGACTGAGTAAGGGCAGGGCGGGAAGGAAGTCAGCTGTCATCATGTTTTTGAAGAAGAAAAAAATGAGAGGTGAACTGAACTCTGTGATCGGAACCTCACTCTAAGGCCGCTTCCTGAATTTAAAGGTGTGGTACTCCAATCAGCACCACAAATTGGAGGCATCTGATTTGCATGGATTAACAGGAGTGGGTCACAACCTTCTGACAGGTCAATGGCACCACTGGGGATTTGAAGAAAACTTTGATTCTCCCTCTTTTCCCCCTCTGCCATGAAGCAATCATGCTGTTCTATTGTAAAAGAGGATCCCTTACTTATAAAGCCAAGCTTGTCATTTAAATTCACTCAAGTTAGGACACCACCGAGCTCTGTCAGATGTCAGTCTCAATTCAGCGGGAGAATGTTTTTCAACAGCTTTCTAACCTCTTTGCCGGGAAACACAGAGGCTTGGATCAAGGGGGAGGGGCAGCTGACTGGGCTTGAAGGATTTTTACAAAGGCAAGATTGGAATTTTTCATTTCAGGCAGGTTTTCTTTTTCTTTACATTTTCTTCTTATTATGTTTTCCCTTTTCCCTTTAAGCCTAGTGTAAAAGATATTCCCACAAAAGGGGAGTGAAAAAAATCAGATTGCTTGTAAGGACTTCTTCATTTGAGGGTCTCCTTGAAGGCATTTAAACCTGGGAGTGATGTTGGCATTTTTCCTGCATTAGGGGTAGTGGCTGTTTGCCAATCAATTCCCTGGAAAAATATCGTACCGCCTTAAAGGAACTATGAAATGATTGGCAGAGGAAGAGTCCATGGCAGAATATGGACAAAGGGAGATGGAGATTTTCTGATTCAGCCTCTGGTGCCAGACCCCAATAAGAAGAAGAGGCACATACCATCAAACTATGGCTTACCTGAAATACCCTGGGTCAAGGAGCTTCGAAATGGTATTCGCAGAGTCAGGACCATTTTCTTCTTGAACTGTGATTAACCAAATGCTCCGGAGATAATATATTCAGAGAGTTCTAATATACTCACTTGCTACGTATTGTTTTCTACATTTATCTACAGCTGTTGATTCAGCATGTCCTATAGGCCAGATATTGTACCAGGCCCTGGGGACCCAACTTGCAACAAAACAGATTTGGTTCCTGCCGTCTTGGGACTTCCTGCTTAGATGTGCCTCATCAATTTTCACTTCTTGTGCGACTTGATCTTTGCCATTTAAATTCCAGTATTTTCTTGCATTCATGACAGGGCTTAGCGTTGTATTAATAAAACCTTATGAAAAAGTTTGGTAAATATCTATTATTCTAATGGCTGTTCAAGTAATGTTGAAATGTATGAAGCCTCAGTTTTCTCATTTGTAAAATGGGGATAAAATGTCTATCTCACAGGGCACTTGTGAGGAGTGAAAAATATAACGTATATAAAGCATTCAGCAGAGAGTGTGGCAGAGGGTACGTAGTGTTGGGAGCTGCTAGCATTTTTCATTAGAAGTGTTGTGGCAGAGGTAGTGGTAGTGGTAGTACATGCTTAACATCTAGAACCTTCTGTTCTAGTTAATTCCATTGGAATCTTTCTATGATATTTTTGATTTCTTTTTTCTTTTAGTAAGTATGTCCTTCTCAAGGAATGAATTAGATGGTTGAAGATAACTTGAAAGACCTTAGGTCATGATTATGATTTGAAACAAATTGTCAAGAGTTATTTTAGAAGGAATATCTGAAAGTGTGTGTGTGTGTGTGTGTGTGTGTGTGTGTGTGTGTAAGTGTCTATGTGTGCATGCATTTTAAGGTACATCCTGCAATTAAGCTTCCAGAAATTCCAGTTTTGCAAAACCTCTTGAACTTCTTTTTGAGTTCTCTTTCTTTTAATGGTACAAATGTCCTTTCAGGGAAAGGTACTCTCAGCTCTCATTCTCCTCATGGTGAAAAACATTCAGAGACTATTAGGCTGCATCTCAGTGAAAGGAAAATGCAGCATAGGACTTGATCTAAAAAGCCTGTGACACATCACTGCTATGTCTCTCCAACGTAGAAGCCTCATTGGTACTACAAGATCATGGACTGGAGTGTGTTGGTAGAGTGTGACATGGGTTCAAATCTTGCCTTGGCCATTTATTAGCTTTCTGACCTTGGGCATGTTTCTAAATCTGAAACACACACACACAAACACACACACACACACACACACATTTATATTTATTTAACTAAGGCAGTACCTAGCATATTCAAGCAGGAGTTTGTAATAAATAAGCAACAACTGTAAGAAATAAATATTTGTTGCATAAGCAAAGCAATGGCCTACAGGTATTCTTCCTTTGGTAAGCTATTGCTAAGCATCTCTTTGCTCCTTTTCCTTTCAGCTGCTCCTTTCCTGCAGCATCTTCTTGTGACTCCCCTCAATGGTGAGTCCCCACACTTCTACTCTTTGAGGGTTGATCTGACTTTTGGAAATAGCCAGCAGTAATTTGGTGCCTAGGCTGGTGTAAAACATCAGTCGATTAAGGATCATTTTGGATCAGAAACGATGTGTCCCTGTAAGGGAACTACTATATTAAGATGAACTCATAGCATTCTGCCTGGATTTTAAAGAGTTGCAAATGCTCTCAAGCAGAGTCTTCCAAAGCGACAGATAGGAATGGACTGGAATTCATTTTGATGTCCAGCTCTAGTTTAAAAGTCAGTCACACTCTGGGTCTCACTCTGGCCACTGTGCTCTGGAAAGTGAGGAGCAATGAGATATGGCCATTGTTGATAGGAAAAGCAGAGGGTGGAAAGTCCCAGCCTGCTGAGTTAGCTCTGAGTTTGAATCCTGAGTTTGAATCATACCTCTGCTGCTTATTAGCTCCAAGTCCTGAGGCCTCTTATATACAACTACTCTGCAATTACTTCTCTGTAATTTTTTTCCCGGTGAGGATTGCTGGAAAAAAAAATGCTTGGCATGTAACACTTCATGTTAAGTTTCAGAATTATTTCTTCTTTTCACATTATTTTAGTTTTTTGTTCATAGGTACTCAGGGGTCACACTTTGCTTGGCTTTATAAGTCCAAGAGAAAAATGATTTCAGAAATGAATTCACATGAAGCATTAGTGCCTTAGTCTCTTACTGTTTTTACCTTTCTCATGAATATTTGTGCTTATAAGATGGTGTCCAGAAAGGCAGTGCCTCAGCGAGATGAATATGGTTCTAATTTTAGCATCTTGGGCAGAGTGAGGCTGGCATCTGAGGTCAGGGAGGCCACAGGGCCATACCACTGACCGCATTGGTAGGAGACTCCATTAGGTTGACAGAAAGGTTAAGGTTCCTGGAATCTATCTCTGAATTCTCCTTACCCCCTCATTAGGTTAGAAGCCAATGGCAATACAAGTAACCAATACCAAACCCTCTCTTGCTTACAGAGGCATTGTTAAGTTGGGGGCACCCCTAAGAACAATTCATTGCAAATAATTGTTGGCACATTTGTTCTCATGGCACAACTTTCAAAAGCAAATTAATTATAAACTGGTTGCAATTTAATTCAGTTTGTCTGGATTCTGTGTTTGCAAGGCCTAGAGTGCATTTGGCACCGTTGCTGGCACATTTGGATGTTAATGTCTTTGACAAGCCACAGCTTCCTTGGCCTCTGTAAACGGCCTACTGCCATACTGTCATTTAATTAGATTGCATGAGAGTGACTTTTTAGCTTTGCGGTGGGTCTTCAGCTTGCAACCTCCACGCCACCCCTATCAGCCGCACAGACATGGGTCTCAACATGTATCAGGAAACTGGAAGAAAGATGTGAACAGAATACCCTGAGAAAATAATGGTTAATCGTGTAGAAAAGTTTAACTATTTGCATCAGCACAGTATTACACAGGCGCATACGACTTTCAGTTCCCCAAACCTGGGAAAAGGTTTAACAACATTGTGTGAAATCTGACATTTTGTTATTCATATAAATGTAAAAGGCAGATTGGGAAAAATACAATAAAATCCCCCCTTTTGTGCAGAGAACTGTGTGTATTTTTCCCCTAATTATGGAAGGTAGCCTTTTATTTCTTATGAATTAATTTACTTCTGAGCCTGTGTTTTCAGCTTGCTTATGAAACTCTGATGAAACCAAGGGTTAAAAATTAAGTCAGGTCACAGGCTATACTTCTCTTTGATTTTGGGGCTCCTGAAAACTTCCAACCCTCTGCCACTAGCTTGAAAAATCTCTACCCTTATAAATCTCTCAAGCTTTCTTGCAGCTCTCCTACACAGCAGATTAAATAAGGAAAAAGATGGAAAACTCGTGGCAGCATCTTATCTTTCCAAACTGTGATTTGCCTCTTCCCCCCAAATCTTCCCTTCCCTCTCCTCTGCTCCTTTCTCAAAAAGAAAGTGTATGATTGTCAATTTTCTGAGTTCAAGGCAGTGGAGGATTAAACTGGCCTTACTGAGATTTGAACTTGTAACTCAAGCCATTGGATTTTATGAAAAAGGCCCAAACTCTCTGGACCGGACAGGTTAAAGCTCCGGTTTCTGTCCCTCCGCTGTCTTTTCCTGGGCAGCATGATGATCTCCAGCATTTATCTGTCTATGAGGCTTACAAAAGCATGGGCCTGTCATAATGGTAAATAAAACGTGTTAAAGTTAATATGAAGAAGAAAGGAGCAATTACAACTGCTTAAAACAGTCTTCAAATATGCTTAAGCAGAGGTTTGCCACGTAAACACACAATTAAAGCAGGAATTTGTGATGGATGCAAGAGTTTGAGGGTCTCAGACATACTGTTTACTGGTGTAGTTAGCAGATGGATAAGTCAACTGATCCCAGATGTGCAGCTTATAAATATAAACTCATGTCTTACTAGTGATGTATGTCTGCAAGTAGCAACAAATTACTTTCTATTTAACTCTTGACTGTTTGCTAGGGGGAGCTTTGTAATACTCACTTTCTTAAAAAAAAGAAAAAGGATTTTTTAACAAGTTTCCTCTTTCAAAAGTGGTAACCAAATATCTAAAAAAGGGTACTTTAGTGCAGGAGTTGTTTTAAAGGACAGGTTTAAATAGGCTTACTTTTTTCTTTTAAGTTCAGATATCTAAGCCTTATATCCCTAGCCATAGTTTCCAGATATTTGCAGCTAATTAATTCTTAGGAAATCTAATCTGAATTGAATTAATTTTCCCTTTTAGGGCACACGAAGCAACTTGTAGGTAAGAAAAAAATGAAAACAGCTTTTGTTGCACATAATTCTTGCAACTAATGAAAAGTAATATTGCTGTTCCCTTCAAATAATGCAATAACAAAACACCAAATGAAAGCATTGCATTGTATTGTTATATTTGCTGTTTAAATAATTTAGCTGCAAAAATCTGAAGGCTGCTTTAGCTGTAATTAATTATTCATTAATGACATGCTAATTGCACAATACCTTTGAATATTTAACAAAATGCAAAAACCAGGCTCTGAAGTTATGTTTTCAGTGCAAGGGGGAGAAGATTCTTTAGTCCATCACCGTACCAGGAGGACAAAAAAAAATCCTTTTTCAGATGCGAGGTAAAGTAGTAGTAGTGGCCTACTTTCCATTCACCATCTCAGTCACCCTTTGTGCCGGTGAAATATAATGTCCTTATCTAGACTTAACAATTGACAGGGTGGTAAATCCCTTGACTTTTGTCCAAATGATTTCTCTACAAAAATGGGTTAATTATCGCCTTTCCCTAGCTTTTTGACTAACAAAAGGCCCTGGATCTCTTTTTTCCTTTCTTTCCTATTTACTGTAAGGAGCTCTTTGAAATGTGATAGTTTAATCGGCAACACCTTCTACAGGGGGAATACTGAGAAGCCGGCCTGGCCCTGCCTGGAGCTCAGGTTGCTGTGTGAACATTACCGTGGTTAGGAGATATGACCTTTATTATGCCAAAGCCATCCTGGACTTTCAGGATGAAAAACTCCTGAGTGCTTGGTAGTCGACTTCATTTGTTTCTGCTAATAAAAGCTGGCGGGTTTTTAACAGTGTCTTTTAGTGGGTGGGATGACTAAAGGGCACGGTGTTGAACTGGCTTAGTTGTGTTTCACTAATTCCCTGCAAGACAGGGGAGTTTGCATCTTTCCGCGCCCTGTCTCTGTTTCCAAGCCTCAAAGCTCCTCATTGTCTCTGACCTGTAAGTCAGGGATAGTCTTGGTAGTGGATAAGCAGAGAAGAGGACTGGCTTTTTTTCTTTTTATTTGTCATTATCACCATCTTGGTCCCAATCAGAGAATCACCAGCCCCTCGTTTAGTACAAGGCAGTGAGCTGTGTGGCAGCTTGTCCTTGTGGTTGAGAATATATTTCATGCACTAAGGCCTACTTAGTCATATTTTGCATTTGACTGCCATTACTATTAATGGCATTTATGAATGCACATTGGCGGGAAGAAGACCCCATTGAATCTGTGCATTATCAGAGAGATTGGGGAATTAGCATACACCATGTCTGGTTCATGATGGATTTTACTGTGCTATGGAAATACTTAGCAATTAAATGAGAACTCACCATTGTGAACGAGCACCTGCCAGGAAAAAAAGAATGGAGTAGAGAAGGAGGGGCATTCACTCAAGTTGACGCCAAGTTCTCTCTTTTGCCATTGCGTTCTCTCATTTGGGAAATGCAACATCTACCTGTAGCCATTGTTCAACATGACAATCGATAATAGAGCCACTGTTTAGTAAATGCATGGCATCACAGGCCCACCCAGCCAAAAGTGTGTCAGGGTCAAAAGTGTTTATAGTCAATTTGGAAGTCACAGCTTGCAAAGTGAAAAGTGAAATACTGCACAAGTAGTGTATGATTTAGTGCCACATGAATTAGAGAGTTCAGGGATTGCAAAGTGGTAAACCGTGTGTTCAGACCAACCCAGAGTCAGAGGCACATTACTTGGCTTGAACTTTTATCGTTCTAAGTTTGAGTTAGTATTTAAAAATTGGGAGATATATATATAAATCTGACTTTCCATCTTCTCTTGGAAAGTCAGAAGGTCTACCACCATGGACTGCCAGCTATTCCCACGTGGCAACAATTGGCCGGAGCTAAGTACCCCCAGCTCGCATTCTCCATTTGAATACCTCACCTGCCTGGTTCCTATAGACATTCACGTTTTCTACCTTGGAATAGAGATTTGAGGTAGGAGTGACTGTGGATTAGAGTGACCAGGGAAGGTTGACTTTTGGACAAACTCCACCAAATACACTCTCCACATGCCTGTGGTATTCAGTCATGATTAGATTTCAGATGGTTCCTGTCACTCATTTATAGCCTTTTCCTTTCTCAGAGTAAAATTTCACAGATAAAGGTTGTCTCCCAGGCCACTGAGGAAATACTTCTTTGACTTTCTGCATGGTCCTCAAAAAACGGGGCCAATTTTACCCATAAGACGTTTTGTATTTCTTGTTTAGGTCTCTGAATTACTTTTATTAAGTCCCTCTTCTGTGCAAGACACTGGGCAGGGCACTTTTCACACAAATCCACTTCCTTCTGGTCCCGTGAAGGCTGGACTCCAGCAGTAGTCAATGGAAAGCTTTGGACTGCTATAGTGGAAACTTTGCCTGGACTGAAGTTTTGTTGGGAAATAAATGGCAGTGTGAAGAACACTTTACTATTCTTCGTTGGCTACTGACTCTGGGACTTTAGCTTATCTGAGTACCTTTTCTTGGGTACATTGATTTAGGATTAATGAATGATGTTGTTATATAAAACTTGTTTCTGCCCAAGTCCCAGAGTGAATAACATCTAAGGGAAGTAGCCAGGAGTGCCAAGAGGAGCCAATTTCATCAGTGTTAATTAGAGACCTTTGGGACAGGGAATAGAAAAGCATGGGTAATCCATGTCTCCTTAGCCAACTGCCTCTGTGGAAGCCAGCCTGAAACTTTTCATGTTACTTAGCAGTATTAGGGAAACATCTGTGAACAGGCAGCACTGTACACCACTGGGAATTGCTTAAAACCAATACAACATGAATCTGTCAAGTGACAAATACTGCTGTGGGAGCATGACTTAGAAACTGTGTGAACACATGAACCCTTCTTCCTGGAAGTTTGGAAGGAGCTAGGGCACGGTGGTTACCAGAAGAGAATGTATTCTAGTGTGCATTAGGGAATGACAACTCTAGACAACTAGAGCAGGGGATTCTTGGTTAAATATGGGTAGGGTGTATATGGCTTAGAGCACATTCAAAGTTCATGACTGAGAAGGTTTACTTTGTGAACATTTATTGAATACATACAATGGGAAAGCCGATATTCGTTGAAAGGGGCAGATATAGACATCTGAACCAAAGTCCCAGTTTGGCCAGCCATGTCTATACTGTGGGTTACCTTTTTGTTTCGTAGGAAATTGTCTTGTTGAAGAGGCCTCTTTTGGAAAAAGCCTGAACATAGTTTGTCTATTGTGATCTGTTCTTTTTCCTGATGAAAATATTTTATTTTTAGTTTTTAAGTTTAAAAAGTTTTTTTTTTTTTTGTAGATATGGGGTCTCACTATGTTGCCCAGGCTGGTCTCAAACCCCTGGCCTCAAGCAGTCCTCCCATCTTTACCTCCCAAAGTGCTTGGGATTACAAATGTGAGCCACTGCACCTCACTCATAATGAAAACATTTAAAAATAACTAGAAGAATGAAAAATGGGTATGCCATCAAGGTGTAGGAATTACAGCAACACAAAAATTAAATCTGCTCAAATGCTTTTGTGGATTGATAAGAGACAAGTGATTATGGATCAGGTCACTAATGTTCATCAATGTAAAGAATAAGTTGGAGAACAGGAAAAAGTACAAGAGAGGGAATGTAAATTACTATTCTCCTATGTGCACAGACAAAAATCAAAATGTCCAGTATAAAGAAGGAAGGGCCTTGAAATCCATTGGCATTTCCAGAAAATATTCCATGACCTAATCCTGTTGCAAATGTGCCTTTTACCATTGCAGGGTGATAAAATGCCACGATCCAACTCCAGAGTACAATTAAGGGCTTGTGTGATACAGCAGGCAGCCATTCCGTACTTGAGAGTTTTCATTGTATAATTAAAATAAACTGAGGGGCGGGAGGCAGGGAATGAAGTAGGGGAGGAAGGTCCCACTGAAGCATATTCAGACATGACATTTTCTAATGTCGATAACCATCGAGAGCTTGACTTCTCTGTCCATGAAGACAAGAATGCCACATGTCAGTCATAGGCAGAGCTGCTGAGCAGGGCTGGAGACTGGAGGAAGCAAGGGAGGGTCCATTTGGCTCTGGGAGAGTACAGACTAGTCTCCTCTCAGGCTTTAATTGTGCTTCCTTTGTGTCAGTGGTGTCCACATCCAGATTTCTGATGATGAGTCCTGATGATACGGAGAGTTAGCTGGTAGTGCAAATTTGGCTCCCTGCTTTCAAGCTGGGATTCTAGGCCATGCTTAATCCCAGTGGAATAGATAAAAATAACACACCCAAGAAGCAATCTCAGACTTAGGTTTTTGAAAGCCATTTTAAGCAGTTTTGGCCCTTACATAGTACACTTGTATAATGCCTATGCTACAATTTTTTTTTTAAAAGTGTTCCAGTGTACATCCTCTGCGAGGGACTCTGTCACTCTATTTATATCCTGTAGTAAACTAGCTTCCTCTCCTTTGGCTGGGCAGCAGCTGCCATTGGCCTGTTCTCGGGCCTCCCCATACATCACAGAGACAAGCATGTGTGTGAGAAGAACCCAGATCTCCCCCAGCAAAGAAGGGAATGAGGGCTCCAGCCTGGGAGAATGTAGTGATGTTTTGACACACTCACCCCTACCCTCTACCCCGATGCAGGAAAAACTGGAATCTCTCTGTTCCTGTGACAGTCTGTCACTTTTGCTTCCTGAATAGTGTTTAGGAAGCACACTTACCCTCTAGGAATGAGGGATTCATGTCTCAAGAGATCATTACAAGTTCTTCAGAATATGCTTAAATTTTTTTCTGTTGCAGTGCTGGTGGTAAATACCAAGAGAGCTAGTGCTTTAAAAGCAAAAGCTGGTTGTTAATGGAGCAAGGATGCTTCAGCGATTTAGGGAGGGAACTCTTTTTTTTTTTAATTAAAAAAATTTTTTTTTTTTACTACTTTTATTTTTATTGCATTTTAGGTTTTGGGGTGCATGTGAAGAACATGTAAGATTGTTGCATAGGTACACACATGGCAGTGTGGTTTGCTGCCTTCCACCCCATCACCTGTATCTGGCATTTCTTAGGGAGGGAACTCTTAAAAAGGGCTTCACATTTCTACTGTTCTCTCTCTACCTCCATTTCTACACAAGAGGGAAATGATTTTCATCCCAGCTCTTTAATTTTATATTTAGCTTTGCTCAGACGTGATTACTTCTTTACGATTTCTGTTGGCCGCCATCCCTCTGTGTACCTCCTGAATCAGAATTATAGACTGTCATGGCATCAATTAGAAAGGACTTTAAGGAAGTTCCCAGGCAAGATGGCCAAATAGGAACAGCTCCTGTCTGCAGCTCCCAGTGAGACCAATGCAGAAGGCGGGTGATTTCTGCATTTCCAACTGAGGTACCCGGTTCATCTTACTGGGACTAGTTAGACAGTGGGTGCAGCCTATAGATGGCGGGTAGAAGCAGGGTGAGGCTCACCTGGGAAGCACAGGGAGTATGGTAACTTCCTCCCTATCTAAGGGAAGCCATGAGGGACTGTGCCATGATGAACAGTGCTCTCCAGCCCAGATACCACACTTTTTCCATGGTCTTCGCAACCCACAGGTCAGGAGATTCCCTCAGGTGCCTAAACCACCAGGGCCCTGGGTTTCAAGCACGAAACTGGGCAGCCATTTGGGCAGACACTGAGCTAGCTGAAGGAGTTTTTTTTTTGTACCCCACTGGTGCCTGGAACACCAGTGAGACAGAACTGTTCACTCCCCTGGAAAGGGGGCTGAAGCCAGGGAGTCAAGTGGTCTTGCTCAGCAGGCTTCCCCCACTCCCAACAGAGCTCAGCAAGCTAAGATCCACTGGCTTGAAATTCTCGCTGCCATCACAGCAGTCTGAAGTTGACCTGGGACGCTGGAGCTTGGTGTGGGAGGGGCGTACACCATTACTGAGGCTTGAGTAGATGGTTTTCCCCTCACAGTGTAAACAAAGCTGCTGGGAAGTTCAAACTGGGCAGAGCCCACCACAGCACCACAAAGCCGCTGTAGCCAGACTGCCTCTCTAGATTCCTCCTCTCTGGGCAGGGTATCTCTGAAAGGAAGGCAGCAGCCCCAGTCAGGGGCTTATAGATAAAACTCCCATCTCCCTGGGACAGAGCACGTTGGTGAAGGAGCAGCTATTGGCACAGCTTCGGCAAACTTAAACATTCCTGCCTCCTGGCTCTGAAGAGAGCAGTGGATCCCCCAACACAGTGCTCGAACTCTGCTAAGGGACAGATGACCTCCTTAAGTGGGTCCCTGACCCCTGAGCCTCCTAATGGGAGATACCTCCCAGCAGGGGTCGACAGACACCTCATACAGGAGAGCTCTGGCTGACATCTGGTGGGTGCCCCTCTAGTATGAAGCTTCCAGAGGAAGGAGCAGGCAGTAATGTTTGCTGTTCTGCAGCCTCCACTGCTGATACCCAGACAAACAGGGTCTGGAGTGAACCCCCAGAAAATTCCAGCAGACCTGAAGAAGATGAGCCTGTTAGAAGGAAAACTAACAAACAGAAAGCAATATTATCAACACTGGGAAAAAAAAAAAAAAAAAAAAAAGGACAACCAAGCAAAAACTCCATCTGAAGGTCACCAACATCAAAGACCAAAGGTAAATAAATCCATGAAGATAAGAAAAAAACTAGTGCAAAAAGGCTGAAAATGCCAAAAACCAGAAGACTTATTCTGCTCAAAAGGATCACAACTCCTCACCAGCAAGGAAACAAAACTGGATGGAGAATGAGGTTGATGAATTGACAGAAGTAGGCTTCAGAGTGTGGGTAATAACGAACTCCTCCGAGTTAAAGGAGCATGTTCTAACCCAATGCAAGGAAGCTAAGAACCTTGACAAAAGGTTAGAGGAATTGCCAATTAGAATAACCAGTTTAGAGAAGAATATAAATGACTTGATGGAGCTGAAAAACACAGCACGAGAACTTCGTGAATCATACAGAAATATCAGTAGCTGAATTGATCAAGTGGAAGAAAAGATATCAGAGATTGAAGATCAACTTAATGAAATAAAGCATGAAGACAAAATTAGGGAAAAAAGAATAAAAAGGAACAAACAAAGCCTCCAAGAAATGTGGGACTATGTGAAAAGACCAAACCTACATTTGATTGGTGTACCTGAAAGTGACAGGGAGAATGGAACCAAGTTGGAAACTAGGAGATATTATTTAGGAGAATTTCCCCAATCTAACAAGACAGGCCAATATTCAAATTCAGGAAATATAGAGAAACCACAAAGATACTCCTCAACAAGAGCAACCCCAAGATATGTAATTGTCAGATTCACCAGGGTTGAAATGAAGGAAAAAGTGTTAAGGGCAGCCAGAGAGAAAGGTCAGATTACCCACAAATGGAAGCCCATCAGACTAACAGTGGATCTCTCTGCAAACACCCTATGAGCCAGAAGAGAGTGGGGGCCAATATTCAACATTCTTAAAGAAAAGAATTTTCAACCTAGAATTTCATATCCAGCCAAATTAAGCTTCATAAGTGAAGGAGAAATAAAATCCTTTACAGACAAGCAAATGCTGAGGGATTTTTGTCACCACCAGGCTTGCCTTACCAAAAGCTCCTGAAGGAAGCACTAAATATAGAAAGGAAAACCTGATACCAGCCACTGCAAAAACAAACCAAAATGTAAAGACCATTGACAATATGAAGAAACTGCATCAATGAATGGGCAAAATAACCAGCTAGCATCATAATGACAGGATCAAATTCACATATAACAATATCAACCTTAAATGTAAACAGGCTAAATGCCCCAATTAAAAGCACAGACTGGCAAATTGGATAAAGAGAGTCAACACCCATAGGTGTGTTGTATTTAGGAGACCCATCTCACATGCAAATCTTTACACACAGGCTCAAAATAAAGGGATGGAGGAAGATTTACCAAGCAAATGAAAAAAAAAAAAAAAAAAGCAGGGATTGCAATCATAGTCTCTGATAATCCAGACTTTAAACCAACAAAGACCAAAAAAGACAAAGAAGGGCATTACATAATGGTAAAGGGATCAATGCAACAAGAAGAGCTAATTAGGCTGAATATATATGCATTCAATACAGGAACACTCAGATTCATAAAGCAAGTTCTTAGAGACCAACAAAGAGACTTAGACTCCCATGCAATAATAATGGGTGACTTTAACACCCTACTGTCAATATTAGATCAAAGAGACAAAAAATTAACAAGGATATTCAGGACTTGAACTCAGCTCTGGACCAAGAGGACCTGATAGACATCTACAGAACTCTCCACCCGAAATCAACAGAATATACATTCTTCTCAGGACCACGTAGCTCTTATTCTAAAATTGACCACATAATTGAAAATAAAACACTGCTTAGCAAATGAAAAAGAACGGAAATTATAAAAAACAGTGTCTCAGACCACAGCACAATCAAATTAGAACTCAGGATAAAGAAACTCACTCAAAACTGCATAACTACATGGAAACTGAACAACCTGCTCCTGAATGACTACTGGGTAAATAATGAAATTAAAGTAGAAATAAATCAGTCTTTTGAAACCGATGAGAACAAAGACACAATGTACCAGAATCTCTGGGACACAGCTAAAGCAGTTTTTAGAGGGAAATTTATAGCACTAAATGCCCACAGAAGAAAGTGGGAATGATCTAAAATTGACACCCTAACATCACAATTAAAAGGAATAGAAAAGCAAGAGCAAGCAAATTAAAAAGCTAGCAGAAGACAAGAAATAACTAAGATTAGAGCAGAGCTGAAGGAGATAGAGACACAAAAATCCCTTCAGAAAATCAAGGATTCCAGGAGCTGATTTTTTTGAAAATGTTAGCAAAATAGATAGGCTGCTAGCCAGACTAATAAAGAAAAAAAGAGAGAAGAATCAAATAGACACAATAAAAAATGATGAAGGGAATATCACCCTGATCCCACAGGAATGCAAACTACCCTCAGAGAATACTATAAACACCTCTATGCAGATAAACTAGAAAATCTAAAAGAATATGGATAAATTCCTGGACACATACACCCTCCCAAGACTAAGTCAGGAAGAAGTCAAATCTCTGAATAGACCAATAACAAGTTCTGAAATTGAGGCAGTAATTAATAGCTTACCAACCAAAAAAAGCCCAGAACCAGATGGATTCATAGCCGAATTCTATGAAAGGTACAAAGAGGAGCTGGTACCATTCCTTCTGAAACTATGCCAAACAATAGAAAAAGAGGGAATCCTCCCTGACTCATTTTATGAGGCCAGCATCATCCTGATAACAAAACCTGGCAGAAACACACACAAAAAAGAAAATTTCAGGCCAATATCCCTGATGAGTATCAATGCAAAAATCTTCAATAAAATACTGGCAAACTGAATCTAGCAGCACATCGAAAAGCTCATCCACCACAATCAAGTTGGTTTCATCCCTGGGATGCAAGGCTGGTTCATCATATGCAAGTCAATAAATGTAATCCATCACATAACAGAACCAAAGACAAAAAACACATGATTATGTCAATAGATGCAGAAAAGGTCTTCAATAAAATTTAACACCCCTTTATGCTGAAGACATTCAATAAACTAGGTATTGATGGAACATATCTCAAAAATGATAAGAACTATTTATGACAAACCCATAGCCAATATCATACAGAATGGGTAAAAGCTGGAAGCACTCCCTTTGAAAACCAGCAGAAGACAGGGATACCCTTTCTTAGCATTTCTATTCAATATAGTATTGGAAGTTCTGGCCAGGGCAATCAGGCAAGAAAAAGAAATAAAGGGTATTCAAATAGGAATAGAGGAAGTCAAATTATCTGTTTGCAGATGACATAATTGGATATTTAGAAAACCCCATTGACTCACCTCAAAAACTCCTTAAGCTGATAAGCAAATTCAGCAAAGTCTCAGGATACAAAATCAATGTGCAAAAATCACAAGCATTTTTATATACCAATAATAGACAACCAAAGAGCCAAATCATTAGCAAACTTCCATTCATAATTGCTGCAAAGAGAATAAAATACCTAGGAATATAACTTATATGAGATGTGAAGGACCTCTTCAAGGAGAATTACAAACCGCTGCTCAAGGAAATAAGAGAGCACAAACAAATGGAAAAACATTTCATGCTCATGGATAGGAAGAATCCAAATTGTGAAAATGGCCATACTGCCCAAAGCAATTTATAGATTCAATGCTATCCACATCAACCTACCATTGACTTTCTTCACAGAACTAGAAAAACCTACTTTAAATTTCATATGGAACCAAAAAAGAGCCCGTATAGACAAGACAATCCTAAGCAAAAAGAACAAAGCTGGAGGCATCATGCTACCTGACTTCAAACTACACTACAAGGCTACAGTAAACAAAACAGTATGGTACCAGTGCCAAAACAGATATAGAGACCAGTTGTACAGAAAGAGACCTCAGAAATAACACCACACATCTACAACTATCTGATCTTTGACAAACCTGACAAAAACAAGCAATGGGGAAAGAATTCCCTATTTAATAAATTGTGTAGGGAAAACTGGCTAGCCATATGCAGAAAACTGAAGCTGGACCCCTTCCTTATACCTTACACAAAAATTAACTCAAGATGGATTCAAGATTTAAATGTAAGACCTAAAACCATAAAAACCCTAAAAGAAAACCTAGGCAATACCATTCAGGACATAGGCATGGGCAAAGACTTCATGCCTAAAACACCAAAAGCAATGGCAACAAAAGCCAAATTTGACAAAGGGGGTCTAATTAAACTAAAGAGCTTCTGCACAGCAAAATAAACTACCATCAGAGTGGACTGGCAACCTAGAGAATGGGAGAAAATTTTTGAAATCTCTCCATGTGACAAAGGGCTAATATCCAGAATCTACAAAAACTTAAACAAATTTACAAGAATTAAAAAAAAAAAACCATCAAAAAGTGGGTGAAAGATATGAACAGACACTTTTCAAAAGAAGACATTTATGTGACCAAGAAACATATGAAAAAAAGGGCATTATTACTGGTCGTTAGAGAAATGCAAATCAAAATCACAATGAGATACCATCTCATGCCAGTTAGAATGGTGATCATGAAAAAGTCAGGAAACAACAGATGCTGGAGAGGATGTGGAGAAATAGGAATGCTTTTACACTGTTGGTGGGAGTGTAAATTAGTTCAACCACTGTGGAAGACAGTGTGGCAATTCCTTGAGGATCTAGTACCAGAAATACCATTTGACCCAGCAATCCCATTACTGGGTGTACACCCAAAGGATTATAAATCATTCTACTATAAAGACACATGAACATGTATATTTATTGCAGCACTGTTCACAATAGCAAAGACTTGGAACCAACTCAAATGCCCATCAATGATAGAGTAGAGAAAGAAAATATGGCACATATACACCATGGAATACTATACAGCCATAAAAAACGATGAGTTCATGTCCTTTGCAGGAACATGGATGAAGCTGGAAACCATCATTCTCAGCAAACTAACACAGGAACAGAAAGCCAGACACCGCATGTTCTCACTCATAAGTGGGAGTTGAACAATGAAAACATTTGGGCACAGGGAGGGGAATATCACACCTGGGGGCCTGTCAGAGGGTGGGGGGCAAGGAGAGGGATAGCATTAGGAGAAATACCTAATGTAGATGACGGGTCAATGGGTGCAGCAAATCACCATGGCACATGCATAACTATGTAACAAACCTGCACGTTCTGCACATGTATCCCAGAACTTAAAGTACAATAAAAAAAAGAGTGGACTTTAATAACTGAATTTCAAATAAGTTTTGTGTCTCCTGGCTGCTTGGAGTGCTTTGATGTGAAGTCCAAGAAGGCACGGTCCCGGCTCAGTGGAAACAGGCATTATGATAAAGCACCGATGCTTTCCCTTCACAAGGAGGGAAGGGAAGGGGAGGTGAAGGTCTGGTATTTCCCACTGTGAATTTTGCATAATCTTATTTATTTTATTTTTTTAAACAGAGTCTCTCATGTTGCCCAGACTAGATTGCAGTGGTGCAATTGGCTCACTGCAACCTCTGCCTCCCAGGTTCGAATGATTCTCCTGCCTCGGCCTCCTGAGTAGATGGGATTACAGGCACCCACCACCACACCCAGCTAATTTTTGTACTTTTAGTAGAGATGGTGTTTCACTATGTTGTTCAGGCTGATCTCAAACTCCTGACCTCGTGATCCACCCTCCTCGGCTTCCCAAAGTGCTGGGATTATGAGAGAAGTGATTATAAGTCACTCGATTGACCAAAACATGGGACAGTTGTACTGCATAGAATATTTCAATGCCTTCTTTCCCATTCCAGGGTCCCTGTGATTCCCTGCCCTCCCCACCATCCCATTTCCCATTTCCCATTTCCCATTTCAGCTGATATTTCACAGTTTTTTTTTTTTTTTTTTTTGAAACGGAGTTTCGCTCTTGTTACCCAGGCTGGAGTGCAATGGCGCGATCTCGGCTCACCGAAACCTCTGCCTCCTGGGTTCAGGCAATTCTCCTGCCTCAGCCTCCTGAGTAGCTGGGATTACAGGCACGCGCCACCGTGCCCAGCTAATTTTTTTTTGTATTTTTAGTAGAGACGGGGTTTCACCATGTTGACCAGGATGGTCTCGATCTCTTGACCTCGTGATCCACCCGCCTCGGCCTCCCAATATTTCACAGTTTTAATGAGATGATTCACAGTTTTAATTCAGACTTCTGCTTAAAAGAGGCACTGCCATGCTCTTAGGTAAAATCCACTCAGCTTGCCTCCCTGATTCTAGAACTCAGATTTATTCTGGAAATTATGTCAGAGGTTTTGTATGCAGATGTCATGAGAGATGTTCTGTTTAGAAGCTGTTCCAGGGAGATTTGGATTCGGTTATGGATGCCACGTGTAATACATACCACAACTGGAATTAATTACTTCTTTCCATAATTAATTATTATATAGCTATTCACCTTGCTAGATTGTAAGCTCCAAAAGAGCACTGCTTTGTTCTCTGTTGTTCTCCAGAGCCTAGCACAGTGCCTCCAGAGTGTGTGTGTGTGTGCGTGTGTGTGTGTGTGTGTGTGTGTAGTGTAGTGTAGTGGGTATCCAATAAACACTTGCTAAATGAAGCGAATGAGTGGACATCAGGACAATTTTAGACTCTAGAAGTCAGCCCTAAAGATTCCCAAAAGACTGTCTAGTTAGAATGATGACTAGCCTATGTGTCATTCTGGCCACCTTTGCATTAATGTGACCTCCTGAGAGACAGAAGATTCAATTTGTCAGATGACCGCCCTGGATTCATTTTTGACTCATGATCAGTCTTTCTAGTCAGTCACCTACAGCAGCCCGCCCTCCCTCCCTCACTCCCTCCTTCCCCACTTCCCCTTCCTTCTTTGCTTCCTTTTTCCTTCACTCCCTCCTTCCCTTCTTCCTTCCCCCTTCCTTCCCTCCTTCCCTTTCTACTGTCTTCTCTCTTTCTCTCCTCTCCCCTCCCTTCTTCCCCCTCCTCCTCCATTTTCCACGTTCTTGTAACAATCCTTGCCTTGCTTTTGTCGTTCCTACTATTCTCCTCTGGAGATGTATGGCGCCAGCCCTGGTCATCGCAGAACCTTTCTAGATGGCCACTCTATTCCAGCATTTCTCCTTACAGTGTATTAAGCTCCACAGGCTGGAACTTTCTTAAAGACTGCTTTATTAGACCATTGCTCCTACAAAAACCTTCACTGGATCCCTATTTCCTTGTATATGAAATTAAAGTCTCGATTTGGAATTCATGATAACTAGTAATCCAGTCCCACTTACCCAGTTCTAATGTCCAGTGAAGCAAAACAACATACAATATTAATAAGAACTCTCATTTGTTGAGGGCTTACCACATGTCAAACACTGTGCTAAATGTTTTTGGGTGTGTGTGGGGTTCCAGCTATTACTGTTATCCCCAATTTATAAATAAAGTTTCTAAAGCTTAAATAGCTGAAGTAACTTGCCTGAGATCACATGATGAGTGAGTGATAGAACTCGTATTGAATGCAGGTGGTCTGATTTCAGAGCTAGGGTCCTTGACAATTAGTTAATGGTATTATATTTGAAGTTCTTTGTGTATTACCAGATAGGGGTTTCATATATACAGGGACACAGTGCTGACTTTGGTGCTATCTTAGGACACTGCTCACAATGAGAAAAAAGTATTTAAAATAAGTACTGTGTATGTATTTTATTTTATAGGGCACAGTTTCTCAGAGAAATCCCCTAAATGATATACGTGTTCATATCTGAATTTTTACCCACTGCTTCCTTTCTTGTTTTCAGTATTTGTAGTGAAAGGAATATTGCATATTTATAAAATGCATCTTTTTCTAATAGTCACATGCTTTTTGTTTCCTCAGAAAAATACGAAAGAAGTATCAGCTGGGAGGCTGTTCACAACTATACCAAGGCTTTTGTTTACTGATCCTTCGCATCAGACAAGTCACTTACCCTTTAGAGCATTAGAAAAGAGGATGTATTTAAGTGGCCTAGGATACCACAGTTCTGGACACAGTAGTAGAGATTGTTGCAGTTATTACTACTCCCTGGACTCATCACCATCTGATATGGGACCCCTAATTCTTGGGCAAATCCCTCCCTTTGTTTTCAGCAGGGGTGTGGACTGAGAAAGCATCCTGCACACAGGTGAAGCAGTTTGCAGGTGCCTTCACACCCCACTAAACCAAGGCTTTGTTCCAAGAAATACAGCAACCAAATAACATTACAAAATGGCTAAGATCTTGGGCTCCAGCGTGTAGATCTTAAAATCTAGGATCAAGGCTCTTTGGATCCTTGGAAGAATCAGTTAAGTTTGGATAATTCAGTGAAAATCCTGATGATAGATGTGTGCATGCATGTGTGCACATGTGTGCGTTTGCTCATATAGTGTGTGTGTAGGAGGAGGACAGAGACAGGATGAATGAATGTCTTCCTTAGAAACTTGCAGTGTTATAGGCTTTGACTATAGATGGTTCCATTGTATTGGTTCCTTTGCCTCTGAAAAGCTAAGTTCTTGCTACAAGAATTCACGCTTGAGAGAAGGTTTGCTGTATTTGTACATGTTCCTGATTCAACCTCTCCGGTCTGCATTGTTTGGGTCTAACCCCTCACATGAGCATTCTTTCCCAAATGTGTGCGTCTGGAATGAGTGTCTCTTTCACTCACAGCAAACCTGAGGTGCTTGAATGGCTTACAGAAAAGCCCGAGGTGCCATATGTTCAACCGTTTTATTTTCTGTCCACCCCAATACAGCTGGTTGTAGTCAGCAACAGACGATTGTTTTCAGTTTTGTCTTTTCTTGAGGCTAAGAGCTTTGCCCTAATGATCGTCAAGGTGGTTGACATTTTCAATTAAAGTCTGCTCAGTCAGACATAACTTCTCACAAAAAGCTGTCAGGAGCTGTCTCCTACCCAAATGTTACACAGATAATGATTATAATAATAATTGGTTTCAATTCATACATAGGCCGTCCTTTCATCTGGAGTGGTTTCATCCCAGAGATAGTCCACCGGGAAGTGTCTTCTGTTGGGGATTCACTTTCCACTGGAGTCCATCCTCCATTTGACCCCTGCGGGGGCAGTCAGAAGACTAATTGTGTGAAACAGCCTGTTTTCTCTCCTTATAAAAGGCTGGATAAGGTGCCATCTATGAACTTCCTGACTTTGGTGTCTCCCCGAGAATGTTTCAAGAACGTTCCAAGAACGGCAGCAACCAAATAGCATAACAGAATGCTTAAGACCCTGGGCTCTAGAGTCAGATGAACCTAGGTTCAAATCCCAGCTTCACCATTTGCCAGCTGTCTGGCCTTGGGGAAATTATTTTACCTCTCTAAGCTTTTTTCCTTCCCATCAGATGAATCACTTCACCTTCAGAGCATTAGAAAAGAGGATGTATTTAAGTGGCCTAGGATACCGCAGTTCTGGAAACAGTAGTAGAGGTTGTCATAGTTATTACTACTCCCTGGATTCATCACCATCTGACATGGGACTTCCAGTTCTTAGGCAAATCCTGCCCTTTGGCTTCAGCAGGTGTGTAGACTGAGAAACCATCCTTCACACAATCTTTAAGTTGCGCACTCCTCTCCCAGGTGAAGCAGTTTGCAGGTGCCATCACACCCAGCTGCTTGGCTAGTTGCTTTGTGGTTTTCTTACCAGTAAAGGCTGCAGCTGGTGATTCTGCTAAATTGAAGTGGGAACAAGAAAACTCTCCCAGAATGCACCAGGGCAAGGCCAGGCGCTACAGCTACCTGCCAGGTAAATAGGTACTGGGTGCTGCGGTTGGAAAGAGAGCAGGAAAACCCCCGGTGCGTTAAACGAGGACGGTGGTAAGAGGGTATGAATGTATTCTTTGAGACTGTTTCAGAATTCCAAATTATAATTTCAGATTCCATAATCCAGGGCGTTTGTTAGCTTGGTAGTTGTGCGTCTCGATGAGATCCTGGGGTCTGTGGGTCCAAGAAGGACAGATTTCCATGATGATAGTTTCTTAGATGATTTCTGAGGCAGGAGCTGTTTCACAGCCTCCCCTACTCTCGCCTGGAAAGCAGATGCCATTAACCCGCCATGACTATTGATGTTCGCTGATTGGTTGTTTAAAAAGTGGCAGACTAAAGGTTTTCCTACAATTGTAGTGCAAATGTCCACTTTCCACCAAATCACACCACAGAGCAAAGTCTGATATGTCATCCCCCTATGTGCAAAATAAAGCCCAGACTTGACACTCGAGATACCAAATAGCTTCCCTTTAATGAAATGTCAATTTAATTCCAGTTTTGAGCCAGAAGTGCTAGAGATTTTCAGTTTCCTTGCTCTTGCTTATTCTGGTCTGTCGATCTGGTATACCCATTTTCTGGTCATCATCTTCAAGTTGTCTACCAGCCTCTTCTAGAAGGCTTTCCCAACTCCCTCTAAGCCAGCTGGAAGTACCTGTGTTGCCTCTTAATTTCCACAGCGCGTGTCCATGTCTTCTAGCACTTTCAACTTTGTACCTTGGAGTACAGGTTGTTTCTATGTGCATCTTTTCTCTGCCTAGGCCATAAGTCCTTGACGGTTAGTTTGTAGTTTATCTCTGTGTTTTTCAGAAGACTCAGCCCTCATCCTGCACATAATGAACACTGAGGTCCGTGTCAGGCCTCTGAGTAGCACCAAGTGCCCATGGGCTCCATTTAATGTGCTCCTCCTCCTTGATTTATTTAGATGCATAAAAGCACACTTTGTGTGCCAGGTTTTGAAGTTACAGCAGAAAATAATATAGACACAGCTCCTGCTCTTTTGGAGACTGGTGGGAAAGTTGGACCAGCAAGCACATGTTATGTTAAGTGATTCCTACTCAAGTCCGGGATGTCGTAGATGCCTCTTGGAGGGGCCCTAAGCTAACATTTAAGGTTAGGTCCTAAAAAAAGAAGAGCTGGCTGGGCACGGTGGCTCACGCCTGTAATCCCAGCACTTTGGGAGGCCGAGGCGGGTGGATCATGAGGTCAAGAGATTGAGACCATCCTGGTCAACACAGTGAAACCCCGTCACTACTAAAAATACAAAAAATTAGCTGGGCATGGTGGCGCGTGCCTGTAATCCCAGCTACTCAGGGGGCTGAGGCAGGAGAATTGCCTGAACCCAGGAGGCGGAGGTTGCAGTCCAGCCTGGGTAACAACAGCAAAACCCCGTCTCAAAAAAAAAAAAAAAAAAAAAAGAAGAGCTTTGGAATGTTATAGACTGAATGTTTGTGGCTTTCCAACATTCATCTGTCAAAGCTCCAACCCCCCAACGTGATATTATTAGGAGGCAAGGTCTTTGGGAGGTAATTAGGTTTAGATGAAGTTAGGAAGGTATAGCCCTGCTCATGATGGCATTACTGTCTTCATAAGAAGAGGAAAAGAGAAGAGAGCTCTCCCTCATTCTCTCTCCCTCATTCTCTCTCCCTCATTCTCTCTCCCTCATTCTCTCTCCCCCCGTTCGTTCTCTCTCCCTTGTTCGTTCTCTCTCCCTCGTTCTCTCTCCCCCGTTCGTTCTCTCTCGCGCGTTCTCTCTCCCCCGTTCGTTCTCTCTCTCTCCCGTTTGTTCTCTCTCTCTCTCCCGTTCGTTCTCTCTCCCTCGTTCTGTCTCCCCCGTTTGTTCTCTCTCTCCCGTTCGTTCTCTCTCTCCCCCGTTCGTTCTCTCTCTCCCCCGTTCGTTCTCTCTCCCTCGTTCGTTCTCTCTCCCCTGTTTGTTCTCTCTCCCTCGTTCGTTCTCTCTCCTTGTTCTCTCTCTCTCCCTCGTTCGTTCTCTCTCCCTCCTTCGTTCTCTCTCCCCCGTTCGTTCTCTCTCCCTCGTTCGTTCTCTCTCCCTCGTTCGTTCTCTCTCCTCGTTCTCTCTCTCCCCCTTGGTCTCTCTCTCCCCCTTGTGTTCTCTGTGCCACATGAAGTTGTGGCAAGAAGGCGTCCCTCTGCAGACACTGAATCTGCAGCACCCTCATCTTGGACGTCTCAGTCTCCAGAACTATGAGAAATACATTTCCTTTGTTTACCAGCCACACAGTCTATGGTATTTTGTTATGGCTGCCCAAGCAAACTAAGACAGTAATAAAGATGGGAAGAGCATGAAAGTGTTTGGGACAGAGGGAACAGCTGGGACAATTCCCGGAGGAGAAGGGAACATTGCTTGTTTGGAAAACCCTAAATAGCTTATAATGCTGGAGCAGCGGAGGGGAGGAGGAGGGTGGAAGGTGAAGCTGCACAGGCTGTCCCGGGTCAGGGCCTGGAAGGCACCAGGGTTCATGTGAGAAATGTTGGACTTTCCCCTGGGAGCAAAAGGGAGGTGATTGATTAATTCAGAGGCTATGTTAAAGTATTGCAATTTTACGTTGGTTATTCAGGATCCCACAGTAAGGATAATGAGTTTCTTTTGAATTGAAAAGGATCTCAAACAAAACAAAAATATCAGGATTCCAGGAGCAAAGACCAAGGCGCTTGAACCAGAGTGAAAATTCCTCCTTCAAAGGTACATTCTGCCTTACAGTGTGAACATGCCAGGTCCACGGCGAGATATTATTCTCACGGCTCTGACTGGCAGCCAGGAGCCGCTGAGGAGCTCTTGAAGTGAATGGGAATGTTTCTTGAGTGGTTTATTGAGAAAGCACAATGGCCAAGGGGTGGGCGTGGGGGACAATGCTTCAGGCTCTCACCAGTGGGTGCCTGATGAAATACATCTTGACGTGTCATTGAAGTGTGGAGCCATGCCGCCCCGTGAGGTCACCTGTCCCACCCCCTGCCCAGGCAGATTATTCCTCACACACTCTGTCTCAGCTCTTTGTCCAGTGGCTTTATGCACCTCAAGCGATGGGGCTTCCACCGGCTCCCTTGGGAAGCCATTCCGCACTGGAATAGAGCCCGCTCTTAAGAAGGTTGCCCTGATATTCAGCCCAAGTTTTCCTTTCTGTAATTACATCCCATTCCTCTCTGCTCTACCCCTTTGCATGACCCTGAGCAATTCTTTCCCTTCATCGGTGTGCCTACACCCTTGCTCAGGGAGAGTATTTGATCCTCGGTTCTTTTTGTCATCCCTGAGCTTTGCTTATTCCCGGCTGGTGCTGCGGGAACCCTTATAAGTAGCTCCTGCTGCTGTTCTCTTTAATCCTCGTGGCTTCCCTTCTTTGATTTCTGTCCAATTTGCCTATTTCTTTCAGGGGTACTGAAGGGCCCAGAATGAATCCGAGGCTTCATAACTATATTATTTATTAATCTTTTATATGGAAGACCTTCTCAATGATGCTAAACCAGGTTGGGTGGAAAATAAAAATCTCTTTGAAAGATGGAGCTGATGTGAACTCCCTGTGATAAGGACTCTGGGCACTTCAGAAAAAAAAAATGAGTTTGAATGCAAGGAAACATACCCCCACCCAGTCTTCTGATATTCATGCACCTGTACTTCATTGTACTATTGAGGGCAGAGGAAGCTTGTATTTAGGCCACCGAGAGACTGAAATGACCCTCCCCAATCAGTCCAACTAAGTACAACCTATTCTCCAAGCCAAGCTTCCGGGTGCCCTCCTCTGTGACCCTCTCTTTGATCTCCCGTAACCTAAAGCAATCCCTCCTTCCTACGACTTGCCATGGTACTTTTGCAGGGCTTGCTTTGGTGGTACTTTGTGTTCTCCATTTTATTCATTTACCCATTCAGCAAACATTTATCTCACACCTACTTTGTTCGTGTTATTATGGCTTATACTGAGGGAAGTGAAAGATCAACAAGATTAAGGTTATAGGGCAAAATTCTTGCCTTCAAGGAGTTTCTCATCCACAGGAGGAAGCCAGTGCGTAGCTGTAGACAGATGCTGAAGTGGAAATGTATGGGAAATCTGTGAGGCTATGGAATAGGAGTGACTTGCAATAGATTTTCATTCCCATTGTGGAATGTGAGCTCATGAATGTGGGAAGGGTCACTGTTTATCTGGGTATTGCCTACGAAGCCTAGCATGTGCCATCCACATGCTGATGTTTGTATGGGGCATTTATATGCACCAGGCAATGTGCTAAGCACTTTGTATGTGTATGTCGTTTAGTCTTTATAACATTAGGTACTAGTATTACGTCTACTTAGCAAGGAGGAAACCACGTCTCTAGGATAGAAAGTAACAAACCTGAACCTGAAGTCAAAGAGGTGGTGGGCAGTGGCTGAGTTTGAACTGAGACCCTTTGCCTGCAGTGTCTGTTCTCCTGTGCTCTGTGCTATATATGTGGGTCATCCATTCATGATCAGCTGAGATGGGAAACTGAGGCAGGAAACATGGTTCACAGAGTAGCTAATCAAAGACCTTTTTCATATGTTATCCCATGTCACCTCCCCTTTGCTGGTCTTGACAAAAAGCAAGAATGGAAGTAGCAAGGCATTTTGTATTGTCAGACACCTAGGGAGCATGCACAGATATTTATCATTTTATGGTTGTGTTGGAAAGAGGATAGAAAACCAAGCTTCTCCTTTTTAAAAAATATTTTCTAATCCAGTAGCATCATATAATTCAACCAGTCTATCTTGGACTATTGAGGGGCAGAGGGATCTATCTCAGAAAATGGCCACCCAGCGCGAAGATAGCTGAATAAAAACGAAATATGAATCATCTACTCATTTGAAAAACCTCTGGTACTTGGCGGATTTTTGGAATCATATATATTGTGTTTTTCTGGCATATACCCAGCACAGAGTAGGTGTTTGTTACGCATTTGTTTAAATGAATATGTGGTCCCTACTTCGGATACATTTTGCACTTTTTTAGGGTGAGAGTTGTATAAACGTGCTCCAACCAGGAAATGGCTCATTATAGTGATGGGAATTGTGATCATTTTTTAACAGGGTCGCTAAAGGGAAGAAAATAATGTTAGTTTGCCTTTTTGTATATGCAGTCCTTTTGATAAATGTCTTTTTTGGGAGAGGAGTCTAGTTTTAATTCGGCATATGTTTTGTAATCATTTGTATGTATCTGTGTGCGCACATGTGTGTGCGTGAGCACGTGCATGTGCGTGTGTGTGTGTGTGTGCACATGCAGTGAGTCTGTAGCAGTGGGTATAGGGTGTTCAACCAGCTGGCCTGCCCCAGTTCACTTATGCTAATCTGGGAGTGGGACAGCAGCACCTGTGCCCATGGCTCCCCAGAGGCTTGCTGGGCAAGCGGGGTGGCTGTGCTGCAGCAAGCACATTTGTGTCTCCGGAATGTGTCCTCAGCTCCTTGGTGCCTCTGGGCTGTACTCTCTGAGTTCACCTTAACTGTGCCCTCGGAACACAGCCTCTGGCTGGCTGCTGCCTCCAAGCTCCCTCTGGCAAACCCCTTGCTCTCATCTTCTCTTGGGCAGGGGAATAGGATGAGAGGCAGGGAGCTGGATGAAGGACACTTGCCTGCGCGGGCACCTCCTCCGAGGCCAAACAAATACTGGGTCCATCATTTCACAAGGGTAAACACTAGTGTCAATTTTTTGTAAATGTATTTTAATCTAATAGATTAAAAAATGTAGTGAAGTCATTAACATCTTAGGTTCTGGAGCCAGCCTGCCTGGGTTGCTCCCTGGCTCTAGCACATTTTTGTTGAATCTTGGGCAAACTAATCTCAACGAGTCTGTTTCCTTTTCTGTAAAGTGGGGATAATGATAGTATTTCCCTTGTAGACTTGTAATGAGTGCAATCATATACATAAAGCATGGGTCAGGATATGATTTTTGCTTACTGATTCCCCTGGCGATGACAGTTAGTGAATGCCGTGTGCCAGGCACTGTGCTAAACACTTTACGTGAGTTATCTCCTTTGATCTTCATCACATCCTAGGGACATTGAAGTTATTTGACTAAATAACTTGCAGAAATTCTAACTCAAATAGTTATACAGCTAACAGAGGAAAAATGTCTGGACTGATTATGTTGTAACTTCTATAATGTCAGAGTCTGTACTCTTTCCAAGTGTTCAGCACTGCCCATTGCAAGGTCTGTCTGAGAGTTGAAATTTGAATGGCTTATTTGAACTATGAAAAACCTTTGAACTTGAGAGCTGGAGAAAGAGGAAGACAAAGGTCAGTCCCAAGAGCTTTCACTCTGGAAGCTTCTATTTCTCTCTCTTTCGAATGACCTCCCCTCATATCTCTACAGAGTGGTATGGCATGCAGTCTTCCAGGTAACTTTAAGGAGACAATCCAATATGGTGATGGTGGGATAGCTCTCACACGAGAGTGTGTGTGTGTGTGTGTGTGTAGTGCACTACACTACACTGGCGTTGCAGAGATTGCTGAATGAATGAAGGAAGGAAGTAACTAGTATGCATATAAATGACACATGGTTCTAAAATGAGAGTGAGCTCCCATAAGTCATTCAGAAGAGTCTGTGTCACCCGTTTAACCTGGTAATCACACCAAGTACACATTCCTACACTCAACACACACACAAGGTTCTCATTTGCTTGTGTGTAATGGACATGGTAAAATCTGCCTGTGGCTCCATATCATGGTTTTGAGATTCAATTTTCAGCAGTATGATAGATACTGAATGAGGGCAAGTTTTGTTTTTGTGTAATTCAATAAAAGAGCCAAATACAAAAAAGAGTCATTAAAGCATTGTGACATCAATGCAGATTGTCCTGTGGAAGTGCAAAGCAGAGGAGGTGCTGTGTTTACTGAAAGGTCTGTGCTTTCAATTTATTCATTTGGGTTCTTTTGGGGTATGAACAGATCTAATTTATTTTTGTATGCTTAAAGTGTAAAAGAAACCTATTATCGAACACCTACTATTTCTCTAGCTCTATGTTAGGTTACTTAACTTTTCCACACCCTTTGAGAAATAAGTTATGTGACCATAGGCTCAGAGAGGTTAAGTCACTTGCCTGAAGTAGCAGAACTACTAGGCAACAGGGCAAAGATGCAAGTCCAGGTCTCTCTGTTCTCAGCTGTCTTTCCTCCTCCTCATAGCTTTGAAAAGGTTCAAATAAACAAATAATCAGTGAACCCTTTGATGAGTAGTTTAATTTTATTTACTTTCCAGTAGGGAAAAATCTATATTATTTTTTTGAACATCTCCAAAGCCCACATAAATCCTGTTGTATTAAGAATTTGATTGGGAAATGTTAGGCAAACAGTTTATTGATCCCCTCATCTCCAGCTGACAAGGTGGCTTGTTTTGTGTACCTCTTTCGGTGTCTTCATTTTAGTTGTAATTATGTTATCCTTCGTAAGAGTGATGGTTGCCTGTAGTGATAAGTTTTCTACCTGCAGCTGGACTATTCCCCTTTCCTTTAGCAGAAAACAATTTCAAACAATTTTTTTTTTTTTTGAAAAACAGTCTCTGGGAAAAAGTTTACATGTCAAAACATTTTCCCCAATATGCTTCTAATTTTTAGTTTTCAAAATTTAAGTGATACCCCCTATGTATGTATTGACAGTTTCTCACTGATTAGGAAGAAAAAAATACAAAACAACGGAGTCAACGAACTGAGACTTGGCTACAGTTATCCTAAGCCCAATGAAAGGGAAAGTGGCTTCAAAAGTTCTAAGGGATCAGAGACTGGGGTGTCTATCACTCTATAAAGTGAGTAAATAAAACCTTCAAGGAAAATATCTACCCATGAGGATCTCAGACCCTGCTAGGAAATGATCTGGGGCTTCAAATGCTACACTCTTGCCTCATGTGAATCTGCAGGAAACTTTATACAAACTGATGTAACTATTATGGGTATGATATACGGAGCTACTTTTAAAGGAGTGTTCTGGGAGTGCCCTAGGGAGAGTCTCAGAATAGCGTTTCCAGCATTTCAGTAATCTCTGGGCTTGAATGTTGCTGAATAGTTATGAAGTTCATAGAGGAAGTATGTGCGTTTGGACTAATTATGTTTTAAATTACATAATGATATAAATTATACCATAATATAAGACTTCTAATAACATCTGGGTGCATTCTAAGGAAGACATACTATTGAATTATAGTTTTCATATTTAAAATGAATACTTTTTACAAAGTATAAAATAAACGTTAAAATTGCCTTTCACTTCACGTTCCCTCAGTAACCACTGTTCACACTTTGGTATCTGTTTTCTACTCCTATTTTAATGCTTACGTAAATGGATGCATTGAAATTTGTGACTGTGAGGACATATCGTATGTGTTATACCTGATGTTACATCTTTAGGCCTCTCCTTTGTTGCTATTTTTATTAATATGCATTCTGAGAACACATGTTTTTTAATGACTGTATAATATCATATCATGTGGATGTATCATCATTCACCTAACCAATCTGCCAATGTTAGACATTTAAGTTTTTAATTTTTCATTTTTATAAATAATGCTTTGATGAGCATCCCTGATTTTCTTAAGATAGATTCCTAGAAATGCAATTACAGGCTTAAAGGATATGAATGTTTTAAAATTCTTGATGCAATACCAAAGTGCTTCCCAGAGAGGCTGTGCCAATGTGTGCTCCCTCCCCTCCCATGGGTGAGAGTGCTTATCCGCTGTATCCATACTGGTGTTGAGTGCTATCACTACTTGACATCTTTGTCATTTTATTAAGGAGCATATGGCTGGTTGCTAAAGTTAAGGTGGCAAACAAAAAACCTGTGAAGAGAAGCAGAAATTTAAATTCCAGATAATAAACGAAAATTGGTAAAGGCATCTGGTACTTCTAGAAACATCCTCCCATTAATTTGTAGGTGAGTATCTCCTATTTCTAGGAGGCGATGTCAACATTTCACAACCTCCTAGAGTATTAGCTGCCCCTAAGCCTCTCCATATATATTCTCATGTGGCATTAATGTAATTAGATAGGGATTTGGAACATTTACCACCTTGTTAGAACTTCTGAGCCATTTTAAAGTTTTCCTATGCTGAACCCTCTGATAAAAAGCAAGTGACCCCATGTAATATCAGGGAATTTTGAGGTTCCTCTGCAGCTAACTAGTTAAAAAATGCAAATTAAGTCAAAGTTCAATTTGCATGGTGATACTGATGTTGGCATTTCCTGAGATGTTTCAGGGACTCTCAGGATGTTTCAATTGACTGATAATTTTGACGGAGACAGTCTTTGAGAGTGTTCTGAAAACCTCCATGAGGTCATCTTATTCAACCACTTGCTCTAGGATCAAACCAGCCCAAACCATGAATACCATGAGGAAGGAAAATAATTTTCAGTTTTCATTCATAGTAGTTAAGACAAGTGTATTGACAATGTCCCCCAAACACCTGTTTTTCCCTGATCTATGGCCGCATAGTTAGTAAATAAGCGTGGAGTATGTTTAGCTTAATCTGAATCAGCAACATCGCTGTAGAAAAAATAGTGACTGCTTTAAGTTATAAAATGTGATGGGTCAGAATGGATTTTCTTTGGTATTAAAAGAAGTCAACTAGAAATGGGCAGCTTAGTGGGAAATAATGACTATTGTCTAAGTCCAGGTAAGATATGAGACTGGACCTGCTACTTTGATGAAGAGGTTGCTATGCACGGCATTGTCATTTCCATCATAAGGAAATCAGAAATGCTCATTAAAGCATTACTTATAAAAATGAAAAATTAAAAACTTAAATGCCTAACATTGGTCCCCCACTCAGAGAAACAGCCTGCCAAGAAACATTGCAAAGCTTTTTAGTTTGTGCAAGATATGAAAATACGCTGTTTTTTTTGAGTAACCTGGGAAAATTAAGGGAGACCATTTTGAATTGCAGAGGTGGTATGACTTGCTGAGATTAAAGATGAACAGGGTTTATACTTGCACTGCCTCTGACCTGGGAAAAATTACTTTTCTCAGTTTACCTTATCTGTGAAATGGAGGCATTTTAATGCTTGCCTCTGTTAGATGTCTTAGAAATGTGAACAACCATTTTGAATTCTTATGAAGAAGGCAGTATGGAAATTCATAATGTGATAAACAAATTCCTAAAATGCATCATACAACCATAATTCTGTTTGGGAGGCTGGAACCATTTTAAAGAAAAAAGTATCCAAAGTATCCCATTCTTGTTCAAATCAAATGCTGAATTGTGTAGTGGCACAGCCTTCGCTACCAAGGTAGGGCTACATAGCTTTACCTCCAGGGCGTGGGAAGGTAGGCAGCTCTGTTTGTTCAGAGGAGCAGAATCTGCTGCACAAGGACCAGGCTCAGAGAAGCATCTTTTCACCCCTAGCTTGTTGATTCCAGCTTTCCTTGATTAGTCATTTGCATGCTCATTTTTGTTCCATTCCTCTGTGGCAGGGTCTGTTAATTACTAAACATGGGAGACTTAACAACCAAAAAAAACCTAGAAAACAGCTCGAGCCTTGTTTGCTAAAGTTTTCTTTTAGGTCCAGTAATTTGAATTGGCAGCCAAAGGAAAAAAAAAAGGAACCGATACACCTGACTAACTTGCATTTCGTATTTCTAACACTCAAAAGTACAATGCTTGTGGTAATGAATTTTATCTATTATGAGGGAAAACAATCACCTTTGATGACATTATAGAATAAACACATTTAACAGCATGCTGAATTGCTGAAGTATCATTTTCAACGACCTCATTAGTGTCACTTAATTAAAACTTCCTGCTCTTGACTTTGATGCTGGTACAGGCAAAAACACAGAGGGAATTGAACAAACAAAAAAGGAGGGGAGGGTGCATTTCTAGTGATAAATCGCAAAGGTTGCTAATGAAACCAAATTATCTACCTTTTTCCTGCAACTCCCATAAAATAATATGAAACATGCAGCAACTCTGCATCAAACAAATTAATCAGCTGTCAGCCGATTTGCCTTATAATAATTTTTTGCACTTATTGATCATTTAAAAAGGGGAGGGGCTTTTTTTTCTCTGTACACAAGCATTAGGTTGGTGATAATTAAAGCCTCAGCTTCAGAAATGCCATAATAACCGTTAATTAGCAGGATGCTATTTTCAACATAATTTGCTAATTAGGCAGTGAGCTGGTATAGTGTATATACCTAATTACGAAGGGTCTTGTGCTGTAGACACATGTGACTGGAGTGTAAATGACACCATTATAGGGGTCCTAGCAGATTTTTAAAAAATATAGTTTGTTCAGAAGTGCTTAGTTCTTTAGGGACTTCTTCGTACAGGGAATATTACTCTTGGCTGTTTTGCATGAGGTTTAGAAGAGGAAACATTATATAGAAATATAACATTTCTTTTATGTGTACTGTGGACAGACAGGGTCACAAATTCTAAAGAAGCTTTGTCGCCTGATGCCTGGATACAAAGGCTGATAATTTAGGCACTGAAGTTGTCCACACTCTACTAGTAGAGAATTACTCTGTTTGCTTGCGACGTGCCATTCATTCATCTGTGGACCAGGACTCGGTAAATCTTTTAATATTATATGTCTGCCATACCTTGATTTTTCTGCCACATACTGATAACCTATAACATGTATCTCTCTGCCTCTCAGTCTCTCCCTCCTACCTTTCTCTTTAAGTCACAAAGAAAATCTAGACTTTTCAAAAATGGATGTTTATTTCTGCCTGGTTTCTTCTCTAGCCCATTATCTAACTGTCTTGATTTTTTAAAAAGATAAAAAAATGTTAAAAGCGAGGAATGATAAAATATGAAAAGTAAGGGTGAGTTGTCATGCAAAAGTCTCAAATTATATGCATATTAGCAATATTTATGAGTTTAAATTTGGCTTTTCAGCAGAGTATAAGCAGAGTAAGATCATTTGCAGATATATAAACTGGCTTTCTGGATCATAGTAGCTGATTTCTTTTAAATGTTTTACCTTGTTTTAAATAAAACTATATTTCTTTACTCCCTTTAAATGAAATGAAAACTTAATTCAATAATAAATGAGCTTCAGAGCAGCACAAGAGTCACTTAACTTAAATCTTTTTGTAGAGGTTCCCACTTAAGCTGCTTGAAAGACAGTAAATCACACTGAAGAACGGACATCCCAATTTCATTGCTGCGCTGTAGAGAGCTGAATTAATGGCCTTCTCTTTAGAATGTATGGATGCGCTTTCCAGCTGCTGAGCCTGACAGTGTTATAGCTCAATTAATGTGATTTTGATGTAATTGCAGATAGGGAGTGTGGTGCTGAAAAATTATTTTTTTTCATAAGAATTACATTTTATCATCCAGCTGTAGGCAGAGGGGTGCTTTTTAAGGCTGAATGTGATAAGTAACAGGGCTTCTATTTTAATTTTTAAAATAATATATCTCTGAAAAAGGGGAGAATAATGAATCAACATAGTTATTTATTGAGCACTTACTATATGCCCTGCACTGTGCTAAGCATTTTACTCCAACATATCATTTGACTTTTACAAGCCTATGGAGCAGGTCCTATTGTCATCCCCATTTTGCAGATGAGAAAAATGAGTCAATGAGAGATCAGGCTAGCAGAGGCAAGCCTGGGATTTGAACCCTTATGTTTCTGACATCCCGAGATCTTAATTAACCATCATATGGTTTCTCTCCAAATTGTCCTCAGAGGTCTCTGGCTGGAGATAGTAGGATCCATAAATGTTTAAACGTTTAAACCAACTTTCTAGAACATTATAGAGTGGTATTGTGAGAAATAGGCTTTAGGCAGGCTGCCTGGGTATGAAGCCTAGATCTGCAGATTTCTAGCTGTGTTTGATTTTAGGCAAGCTATTTAAACACCCTGAGCCTGAGCTTCCTCACCTGTGAAGAGAGTATAATAATGATGGCTTCTTCATATGATTTGTTACAAAGATTAAATGAGAGAATCTGTGTAAAGTGTTCAGAACAGTGCCTGGAACATAGTAAGTGATAGCCAAGATAACTGATAGTCAAACACAAGCCAACAGGGTCATTGATCTCTTCCAGTACAGTTTTCTTTGCCTCATCTTATCTATTGGGTGCAGGCTGCCTTTGGGAACTTGGCTGCCAATATTTTCTGGGAAGTACCCAGAATGGCAATTAGCATAATATGGGCTGTGCCTGCTGGCATTGATGTGAGAAGGCCTTTCTTTCTTTCTTTCTTTCTTTTTTTTTTTGAAGCTGTTTTAATTCCTGTATTATTAGAATGAATAATGATGCTAACTTGGAAAATGATGAGCTGTGCACTTGTTGATATATATAGCATTACCTGTCAGCCCAAGCTCAGCTCATAGGCATGAGGAGAGCACTGAATTTAAGGCTCTGGGGCTCCAGGACCCAGGAAGAAGAATAAAGCGGTGGTTCATGAACTGAAACAAAACTCAGAACACCTCTTGGGTTCATGATAGAAGATGTGGTTAAGGAAAGAGCACGGAGAAAAATAATGCAACATTGATGATGAGTATGATGGTAACTGGCATGTAATGAGTACTTACTATTTGCCAGAGATTCTGCAAAATTATCACATTCAATACTCTCAGTATTTCTACAGATAAGTACTAGTGTTATTCCTACTTACAGTTGAAGAAAATGAAGATCAAAGAAGTTTAGTAATTTGTCTAAAGTAATAGATCTGCAAATCTTTCTATGCATCTTCTCACCTCAGTTACTGACCCACATTGCATAGATGGGGCGAAGCCACCTTAAATTTGCCCTGAGTTATGGGTGAAGGCAGGCGGAGTGAAGAGGTCTGGATTACTTTTACTTCTTGGCATTCATTGAGCCAACAAGGAAGTCTTGCTTTTCCACTGGCTCGTTACTGTGTAAATAATCTTATTTGTGGTTGTATTGATTAAGTTGCAATTAATACATTACCAAAGTCTGTAGAGACAACTTATTAAGAAGTTTAGTATTTGTACAGTAAATCCTGGGCATTTTCATTGCTGTGGACCAATAATTTAAGTAAGATAGTTATTTCTAATAATATACTGGATTGGAACATTTTGACATATAATAATCCTAATGCGTATGGTGATGTCATTATTTCTTATTGTTACCTTCAGAATCAATATGCAAAAGTGAATATTAAATGTTGACATCACAGGGGATACATTTGTTAATATATAACAAATGCTCTATCATTTGTTCCTAAGTAGTCCTGAATAGAAATGAGCTAGGGTGCTTAGTATACTTGTTGAAATACACGTAGATATGAATAGCTAGGCTTTATTATTTTTATAGAAAAATAGTTATGGAAAATATTTTTTTTGGTTGGAGATATAACCCATATATTAAAGGCACATTTCAATGGTGGAAGTATAAATAATATGTATTAAGCAGGCACTATTTGCTTTCATGATTTTGCCTTGCGGTAAGCCTCCAACTTTGAAGCTATTGAAAGAAATTCTTCCTGTACCATTTTGATCCATTTTCTTTTCAGGGCCCACCAAACTTTGTTCCTGGATACACGGGTAGTGGGAATAGCACCATGGACTGGTTGTGTTCCTATGTATTAGCACATTGATTCTCTTCCAAGAGCATCACCTTCTCAGTTTAAAAACAGTTGATGTATTAATTAGAATTAAGTTAGGGTGTAATTAATTCCCGCTCATCTCAACCCACCACTCTCCTACCAAATAACAGTAGCTGAAGTAACAGAAGCTTATTTATTTGTTTGTTTTTCTGTTTAGGAAGCTTGGGGATAGCGCAGTGTTGGGTGTGGCTCTGTGATGTTGGGGCCTGGTTTCTATTTTGTTCCTCTGTGGTGCATGGCTACAATTCCCAAGGTCACCTAACCATCAGAGACGGCTGCTGGAGCTCCAGGCTTTACTTCCACATCACGGCCAGTGGAAGGAGGAAGGAGAGAAGAAAGGGGAGCCCTTTCCCTTGGGAGATCCTTGAGGAAGTTACACTTACCACTTCTCCACATAGCCATTGGTCAGAATTAGTCACATGGCCACAAAGGAGGCCAGGAAATCTTCCATTTATCCAATTATGCACCATTCATTTACTTCACACATATTTATTATATATTCACTCTGCGTTTGCTTTATTCCTGGCAATAAAGAGGTGAACAGGCAGACAAGACCCCTATTCTAATAGCTCTTGCATCCTAGCAGGGAGCTAGACAATAAATAAGATAAAAGTCATATGTGCTTTGAGGAAAATAAAGCAGGTTGATTTCATAAAAAGGTGATTCATGGCCAAGGATAGGAATTGCTTTAGTTTGGGCAGAGATTCCCTTTCCAGAAAGGTGACCCAACTGGTGAATGCAGTGAGCTTGAGTGTGAGGACTATTTCAGGCAGTGGGAACAGCATGTGCAAAGGCCCCGAGATTGGGTTGAGTCTAGTTTATTATGGGAATAGAAAGCTGCACACAAATGGCATGAGATGGCTGTAGAGGAGCAGGCAGGAGTGGGGCCGTGATAGAGGTTGGATTTTCTTCTAAAATCAGTGAAAACCATTTGGAGGGGAGGCTAAACTACAGAGAGGAAGGATGGGCATGTGATTCAGTTCATCATTTTTAAAAGATCATTCTGAATGCCACATGGAGAAAGGTGGAGGAAACAGACCCATGACACTGCCTCACTTAGCTGTGACTGGTGTACGGAAAGAGGAATTTGCCCTCTGCATCTGTGTCTATGCTGAACAAATGAAGGAGATTTTCTTTGTCTGGTGGTATCCAGGGATTTGTGTTCTGCCAGGACTTTATGATGTGGCTTTCGCAACACACTGAAGGGCTTGCATGTTACAGAGACGTGAGGGAATCCATGGAAGACCTCCTTCCTCTCTGCAGCATCTGGCACGGAGAAGGTAGTGAGCTCTCACAGTGAAAAGGTAAAAAGACTGAAGGTGAAATGAAACAATAGCCCACCAAGTAATCGGCCTTCTTGGCAAATTGTTTGTTTACCCATCATGGGGCAGAGCTGATGTAGATGGGCTGCCTGACCCCCAGGGTGAACCCAGGAGCAGAATGCTAGGGGATAAAAAGTTAGATGACTAAAAACTTTGTCTTGTCATTCTGACAAGGGATGATGTTTTGTGAATAACACTTCTGAGCTGCAGAGGTCTCTAGGGCTTAAAACTAGTGATTAAAACAGTACAACTGTGTGCGAATGTGGTTTCAAGTAAGATCATTAAAATGTTGCTGTAGCCAAAAAAGCTAAAAGAAAGAGGTGATAAAACAGTGAATGCCCAGATTTGGCTTTTGAGCTCAGAGGCAATTGCTTTTGAATCTTCCTTTTGACTGGTCCATCACTAGTTCGTGAAATTTGAGATTTGTTGATTCAGGAACATTGAGACTTGGATCTGAAAGGGACCTTACAGTGAAATGGACTGGGCCCTGGATTTACACGAGTGCAATCTGAGACCCAGAAGAGGCGTGACTTGTTCAGTTTCTTGATTTATGCTATTTCCTCTAGAGCAGACTTAAGGAAGCTAACAGTATATCCCTTTGGTATAATGCGGCTTTTTTCAGATCCCACCCCTCTGCCACCCAGCACTTTCATTCCTTGCCCGGTATTGCAGGAGCTCAGTACAGCTCCATGGCTTCAACAAAACGAAATTTCCTGTTTTGAAATCAAATTGACGGAGTGATCTGAGACCCACCCTCCATAACAAGGGAAAAATCTCTTAAAATATTTTGAAAGTGGCAATATTTTCTCTAGGGAATAACTGAAAGATGGATTCATTTTCATCATTAAATATGGGATGAGCATACCAGAGAAGTTTTAATATGTAATTTTAAGAGAAGCGGAGAGAGGAGGAGATGATTTTTGTGGATAAAGTAAGGTTGGGCATATACTTTGAATATGAAGCTTTTCAGGCGCTGTTAAAAATCTTTAAAAAGTTTTTACCCCCATTGGAAGTGTTGTACTCGTCACCTGGACCTGGAGAATTTTAGAGCCTTAGAAATAAATGGACAATTCTCTTATTCTGAGCAGTCTAGCTTTGCTTTGATGAAGAGGCTAACACTCTTCCTGGGTTTTGTTGGAAAACCCCAAGGCCCTGGGGCTCCATGGAGGGGCTTTCTGCATTCAAATCGCTGCTCCCACTAATAGACAACCTAATTGGCTAATTGTGGGCTCAGCCGTTCACTTGGGCCGCAATTAGCCACCTACTTCTTACTTTGCAGATACAAGTGGCCACTTGAATTCTCAAAAAGCCCATTGTGAATTCAGTTATTTGTGTGTCTCATTCCACCTGGACAGGGAGTAGTTAGAAAAAAGAGTAAAATTAAATGATAGTCCTTGAAATAAAATCCCTCTGAAATCTGGCTCAGGCTTTCTCAATTCTGAAGTGACAATAACCTGAACAGTTCTTTTTTCAAAAAATGCATATTGAACATAACATACTCATATATCCCATTAACTGGAGACTTAATTTTTCTCTTAGTGTCCTTAATGTAGAGCAAGACATACCCACCTGCTGGTTTTCAGCTTCTTAACTTTCCGTAAATCTACTTTTCCAAACCCTTAGATCCGCTATGTGTAATTTAATTGGCTACTGTACCTTTCTGTATGAAATGAATGTGCTAATTTCTAGAGTGATACATTAATTCTCTTTGTTATCCACAAAATTCTGGAGAAACGGAAGATCCATTTTAAAAGTCTGTCCTTGGCTGACTCTGTCTTCTAGCAAAGTGGAAGAACTATTGTTTTCCTACATCCTTTTGATGTGGTCGGTTATTGTTATGTTGGGTCAAAGGGACTTACCTGGGGGATGACAGATGCTGACACTCTGCCACCAGTTTCCTTAGAAGTGCACAATAGCAACCAAGTCAAATCACTGAGAGGATACTGGGTAGAAAGTTGCTTTTGGGGAGAATTCTAGGAAAGAGAAGACTGTGACCTCTGTTACCGCACAATGTCAAGGACAGATGGGAAGAAGGTATGAATCAATATATGTCAACGGCACAGATGGTATAGCCATACAGTGTCCACAACCTGATTTTCTATCCCCTGAAACTGAAATTAATAATGCCTTCATTATAGGCAGTAGCTGCCAAGCAGCTGAGAGGACCCAGCACAACTAAGAGTACTGCTCTGAGCAAGGTGTTTGAAACGGGAGTTTTCACTATCTGTCTCTGTCTCTCTTTTAGAAGGTTAGGAATGCTATGGATCGTGAGGCAAATGGGAATCATCTTTTGATGCTGAGTTTTTACAGGTTAAAGAAACCAAAGATAGAGCAACTATGGTTGCTTCCTGCTTTGCAATATGTTTGTGCTAGAGAGTCTTTCCCCCGGCTCTGGCCATGTCATAAGGGAGAGGGTTAACTCTGCTGTGCCAATTATGGGCTTGGGGTGTTGAAGATCTCAGACTAGGGTTGGAAGTGGAGGGCAAAGTAAAAACAAGCAACCACAAACCGCCAAAACAAGTATTGGTACATCTCTACAAGCTCTGGGTGGTAATGATGAATTCAGTATTCATCACATGGACTAATTAATGCGCGCTAACACATCCCAGTGCAATTTGCAAGTCACAGATTGCATTAGGTGATACAAATGACTCATTTGTGAACCTGAAGGATGACCTTTGGCAGGACTATCTGCTGACCTCAAAAATATTAAAGAAAGGTTATTTCACCTTGCCATTGTCTCCAAATGCCAAAATAGCCCAATTAAAAACCTTGACTTGGAACCATAGGAGCAGATGCGAGTCCTAAAGGGCATTAATTATTTTCAGTGTCAGCTGGTTGTATAACTGAGGCCAAATGAGAGTTTGGAAAGCTATTAAGGCAGTGTATTATATGCACTGGGTCTAAGATTTGAATTCAGAATAAGGTGTAGATTTCATCTATTTAGGCAAGCTGTAAAGAATTTGTGCTGTCTGTCCTGCTAAGAGTTAAGGGCTAACATAGGTGAAGCTGGTCACCCTTGCTGGGTTCTCCCCTCTGCAATCATTCATTTATTTTCCTAAGTCTATTTGCAGAACCATCATTAGTTACCATATTGTGAGGTCAAATGCATAAGCGTGTGCAGTATTAGCTTGCTTCCAAGTGGACTTTTCTCTCTCTCTGCAAGTCTAAGCACTGCAAATGATCCTGTACTATTTCCCCCGTAAATGTGGTGACAGATGAAGATATGTACCCAAGCTAGGTTCCCATATGGCTAATTTCTACATTTGTTTTAACAACATGCAGATTTTTAGGCAAATTAAAACACAAGGACCTCCATATTCATGGAATCCTCTCCAGTGCTGTCATCCCTTCCTCCAGGTGGGTTTCAGGGAGTCACGCTGGTGACAAAGCCTGAACTAAAAGGAAAAGGGGCAGGCATGTCTATGAGTTGTAATTGACTCACAAGAGGTCCTGTTAAAAAATGAAGCCAGGCGCAGTGGCTCATGCATATAATCCCAATTACTTGGGAGGCTGAAAAGGGATGATCACTTGAATCCAGGAGTTGCAGGCTGCAGGCTGCCGTGAGCTATGATTGCACCACTGCAATTTAGGCTGGGCAACAGAGCAAGACCCTGTTTCTAAAAAACAGGAAAGTCCCCTTGGCATTGCCTGCTGCACATGCCTTTCAAGTCACCAACTTTTACTGTGGACACTGACCGCCAAGGACCACCATGTGTCTAGTAGGTACAAAGCAGAGGTGCTGGACGGCAGGGAACGACATATTCTCTCCAGCCTCTTTATAGCTGAAGTTTCAGATTCTGGTTCACCTTCATGTCCAGTTGAAAGGAATGGAAAAGGTAGAACAATGTGATAGAAAACCCAAAGAACTGGGGACCAGACACATCTGGGTTTGGATCTCAGTTTTGTTATTTAGTTGCTGTGTAAACTTGAGATGTCCCTAACTCATCTCAGCTTCAGTGTCCTCACCTCTGACTCATGAATGACCATAACACCTGATGGGATTGTTAAGAAGATCAAGTTAAGTATATGGGTTCACACACACACACACACACACAGACACACACACAATGAGCACCTTTTATGGAATACATCTTTGCTAAACCTTGATGATTTGTAATTTCTCATATATATATGTTGCAAGTTATATATACATATACCTTAAGAGGTGCTAGGATATCATTGCTATTGCTATTTTTATTATGGGGAATTTATAGAAAGGTTTCAGAGATTTGATTTTTTTCCTCTAGGTTTTTTTTTTTTCTGTCATTTTGTGGGGCTATGTGCAATGCATATAGCAGAAAAACATACCTTAGAAATTAGAGTCTTGTCTTCAAAGCCCTGTTAGGTTGGAAAGTTGTTTAATCTTGATAAGCTTCACATTGCTATCTGTAAATTGAGGTAATAATACATACCATCATGTATTTTGAGAGGATTAAGTGAGATAATGGATGCATATGGTGCTTGGCATTTGGTAGGGGTTTGATCAATGAATGCAGCCTTACTGTTCTTGCGCCCAGAATATTCCTATCCTTTGTCCTCACATATTCTGTTAATAAGCCTTTGACAGATGTCAAATAATAAGTTGAGAGAAGATGTAGTTCTGTTTCAGGTTTCCCAGGCTAGTTCCCTGGTGTTTATTTATTCAAAAAAATGAGCACCGTTGTTGGAATACATTTTTGCTAAACATCAATGATTTGCAATGTCTCATTCTCAAAGCTGAAGGAAGATCTGCTCTTTCATTTGCTGTCTTTGTGGTTCTCTGTTGTTTTCCAGCACATTATTTGGTGACGTCCCATGTTATAGATCAAAATATGGCAGGCATCGAGATTGTTCTCGCTGGACTGATGTTATCTATGAGATAACCCTCTCCAGGGATTTTCTCCTCTGGCTACGTCGACCACATGTTACCCAAGCAACATGAGTATTTTCCCCTACAAGGTTATTATTCCACACTGCCATTTCAAAAAAATAAGATCCTAATTTCATCCTAAGACCCTCATAAATGCCAGCAGCTGATGAAAGCAGGTTTGTTTCTTGCTCTTTGGGAGGTGGCCACCCATGTCAGCACTGGGGAGTGTCTGCACATCCTCACAGGCCCAACAAGTGCTAAACAGATGGAGCGAGTTCAGAGCTGAATTACCAAGTAGAAAATTCTGTTCTTTCACCAAATGTGATTTTTAACTGCCATTTGCAAAGAATGCTGGGCCATGGCATATTGGGAGGGTTGGCTTCATGGATAATGGATGCCTTAGTTGAAAGCCCATGCAAACTATGTCGGCAGCTAATTTCTGTATAGAAGCTCAGCCCTAACTTAAATTTTAAGAAAGCAAGCATGCTTTTCTGAATGCATGGGCTGATTTTGTACCAGAACAAAACTTCCTATTAGACAGTAACTTGCCCTAATTTTGGTGTGCCTTGCCCAGCACACAGGATGCTGCTCTGGGTATTTGGTAAGTAAATCATAATTTCACTGTTAGTCCATTCTCTCCAGAAATTAAGTCAGTGTAAAGTAAGGGTAAGTGTGGGGAGTGGAGAGAGATGGGTGGGAGATGGGTTTAGCTACATGAGCACTCAGATGACCTTATCATAAAGTGGCCTAACTATACCACAGTATTCCATCGAGGGATCAGTAAATCATTAAATCTCAGTTTCTCAACCTTTCTGTCTTAGTGTCAATCTCTCTATATCTTACTAATTCTCTCTCTCAGCCTCTGTCTCATAACACTAATGGTAATCCATCCTTCCCCAGTATTGGTTCTCAAGCCTTAGCTCACAGAGAAATCACCTAAGAAACTAGTTAAAAGTGCAACTCACTGGACTTCACTACCAGAGTCTGTTTCTGTAAAGCTAGGGTGGGCCTGAGAAGTCTGCATTTTAACAGAAGCCTCCTCCCCACCCCAGGAGATTCTAGTATAAATGGCCCTTGAGCCATGTTTTGGGAGAAGCTGGGTGATGCTGATGGGGACCAACTTGCTTCACCATAAGCATGGTTGCAAAGTACAAGAAGACTGGAAGAGTTTCCAGTAGTTTGAGGGCCTTTTAATCATTGTTAGTATCAGTGGAATTCTTTAAAAAAAAAAAAACAACAACTCCATAAAACTCTTCCTTTAAATGAAATAGAGAATCCCTGCAAATAAAACCTCTCCCAAGTAAAGCTGCCGTGGCTGAGGGAGAGGGAGGCCTAGGGAGCCCCGCCAGCGCCCTTCACTCTCTCTTCTATCTTCAGTGGCCTCAGTGTTCTGGGCAGTCTTCCTGGAGTCCACATCCCCCTTTCTTCCCAAAGGGAGCCACGATGAAGGCCTGGGTTCCTGTGTACAGGAAAGATGACCTCACCAGGAGATCTGAGTTCTAGCTCCAGCCTTTCCTCCATTTGCTGCATGACCTCAGGAAACTTGTTTAACCTCCCTGACCTTCAGTGCATCCCTTGAGGAAAAAGAGGGAGTTTGGGCTAGATCAGTTTTTCTGGAAGTCCTGTCATTCGCAGACTCTTCTGTGACTTTTGCTATAGATGAGTACCACCTGGAATATTTACTCCATATTTGTCTTTATAATAGAAGAAGTCTATTCACAGTTTCTTAGCTAAATATTCACTTAGGGTTGGAGCTAAGCAATGCTCTCTAAAATTAAAAGTTGGATGTGCTGCTTATGGTTTTTCTTCCCTAATATTCTTGAAGATAAATCCAGAACCACTAAAAAATGTATATACCTAAAATCAGTGGTTTGCACATGACCCTTGAGAAACATCAAGCCGGATGGTCTCTAAAGACCTCCTGCTCCATTTAATGGAGCTAGTATCCAGGTAGGTCTGTCTTGCTATTACCTTAGGGGTTTGCAGATGAGGGGTAGGTTATAGGGAAAAACAAAGAAATCCTCTGGGTACTATAAGCAAATGAAAGGAGAGAGGAGGACAAGAATTGCTTGTATTGCTGGAAAGAATGAGGGAGCTTGAGGCCTGGAGAGTATGTGTAAAGGATCTAAATGGTTCAAAGAGAGTTTTCAATATTAATTCTGTAGCGACATAGGGCTACTAACTGCTTGATTTTATTTAGGTATAATAAGGAGCTTAATAACCAAAAACATCATTGGTTTCTTGTTTGTTTCTTTTATTGAGTGTCAAAGAGCTAACAGCTTTTATTATAGATCTCCCAGGGCTGAAGTTGGCTAGTTAGGACAGTGGCAAGGCAGGACGCTAGGGAAGAGCCTTACCCTGTGCTTGGCATATATCGAAAACCGAGCTCTAAATAAATGGTTTTCAAGAGACACGTTGTGGGAGGCAGAGGATGCTGAAGTCTTGCTTGCGGCACACATTGCAGAGAGAGAAAGACCATGTTTATGACCTCTTTATTCCAAGGAAAGGGAGACAATGGCTCCAAATGTATACCCGCTGAGCTGGCTTGGAAAATGCATGCAGACAATCTAGCAGTCATGGTGGTCCAGAGCAAGGAAATAAAAAATGTAATTGAAAAGTGAGGGAAACTATAGCATGATTAAATAAGGCCAGCATTGAAGCACACAGTTATAACATGGAAGTCAGCCCAGAGTACATGTTAGGTTAATAGCTTTGTCCTCAGAAATAGACAGACTTGGGTTCAAATCCCCTCTCTGCCACTTCCTGGTTGTGATTGCTTGGACAAGGCACTTAACCTTTCTGAGCCCGAGTTTATTCACCTATCAAATGGATATAATATGTACTTCCGGGGGCACCTTGAGTATTTCGTGACTTAAAGAACTTTGTACAATGTTTGGCATATAGAATAATATTTTAGTAAATTGTATGTGCTATTTTTATGTGATGGTTTTATTTCATTCTATCCACTCCAGTGAGATAAGTAGTATATAGGTGGCTGGCAGCGATGGAAGGGAGATTGCTAAGACTCTGCCATTTTCCCAGAGGTGCCCGTTGTATGCCTCTGTACTGCTGCATACTTAGGACTAATATTAATCTTGAAAAATTATTACTTAATGATCTTGAGATAGCCATGACAGGGTCACTTGTCATGCCACATGAATCCCAACTAAAGTTTCAAGGACAAGAAGTCTTTGGACAGATAATTTTCATCCTTGGCATAAAGGCGTTTCTCAGTAGGTGCAGGAGGATTAAGAAGTAAAGAACTGTGACCTGACCGGAGTCTACCCAGCCAACATTGGCCAAATTTGGAGCCCCCTTTGTCAGTAAGGAGGTCACTCACACTTGTCAGGAGCTACAGGTGTTGAAGGCACGAAAAGACAAGGTCTGTCGGGACACTGTGAATCAGGAAAACCAGACCTTTGCTCTTCAAAGACTCCCATGTGTGAAGGTTCTTAATAAACTTTCTCACCTGCCAGAAAGTGTGAAAGCCCCGAATGTGGACCCATTTTGATACGCCTGGCATTGTTGCATTGAGTTCTGTCATCCGTTTCTAGAAAAAGATAAAGCAAGCTTATTTTATAACTTCTTTTCTTGTTTTTACTTACTCTGTCTTCATCCTAATTAATAACAAAGAAGAATGCCAGAATTCTCTTGCAGCACGAAGCCCCTTCTCTGCCTCCTTGTCTTTCTCAAGGAAAAGGCACTAGGCATCTGTTTCTGTAAGGGCCACAGATCTCCTTACTGTTTGTGTTGTAACTAAGAGTTGCCTGTGTGTCTCCACGGAATTCCCCTGACCCCCAATTGCTTTATAGAAGTGTCCAGTTAATGCCAGTTAAAAGTTCTTGTTCCTGGTCTGTCTGCAGAAAGACAAAGAAGGGAAGTGGAGACGGCCCCGCTGCTGTGGCCATGTCCTACTTCTGTGATGCATCACCAGCAACTTCTTCCCACATGTTTTTGCATTGTTTCTTCTTACATGTATCCTCTGACTATTGTTTCCTTTTGTTCCAGCAACAGCTGGAAATGGTAAATTTGTGTTTTAAGCCAGTGTTTTCCTTTGCGTTGGCATTTCTAAACATTTATTTTCCTACAAGCCAAGAGTACCGGCAAAGAAAGCTTTTGGAAAGATCATCATCCCGGCGGCTGCCCATCGCCCTCCGAGGCTGTCCCTTTAAATGAGGCCCCCAGAGTTCACTTTCTGAAGTTCATTAGCTTGTGTTATCAATAATTTAGGATAATACTCCGGTGGAGCCTGAGTGCCTGGCCCGCCCCATTTCCACTGTCAGTTTTCTCATAGCCTAGCAGTCCAGTGAACTTGATAAGTGTCCCATCATCCTGTTAATCAAATTACTTATGAACTAAAATTGACAGTTTTCATTAATTATAAAGGATTATTCTAATTGCAATTCAAATTTATTCATTTAGAACAGACGGCATTCAGTAATATTTCAGGAAATTTGCATATTAAATGGAGAGGGTCGTCCATTAAGTATGGTAATGTATGCATATTTCCTTATTTTTAACTTCTAGGCCATATGCACTGCTGCTACTTCAGCAGGTGAAAAACCAGAACGTGCTTAATTTGTTCAACAAACACAGGGGCCAGAGCACATCTTTTGGCACTCGGCGCTGGCATCCTTCTACCTTTATTCCTTCTGCCTTTCCGTTCGCCACCTCCCACCGCCCCACACACAGCCAAAACTGTGGTTGATCTCTCGAAGAAACTTTTTTGATAAACCTGGGCATTTTCCCCCCTTCCTTTTCTTTTTCTTAAATGTAGGCACAGCTGGTAAGGGTTGATTGAAATGTTTTGCCATAGAAGCTGTGTTCATTAATTTCTTCAAGATGCTGAAGTAGGCATTAAGGTTGCCGGCTGGAGTCCTTCCCTGTGACATGTGGAACAGCAAGGGGCCTAATAGTCAGCCTTGTAACATCAACTGGTTACCCCCCTCGTGCGGCATGAACCTTTCCCCTCCAGTGAAAAATGAACCTGTCTGAGACAAAAGCACAAACCACGCATGCAATGAGACAGTGCCATTATTCACACCCATATAGGCTGTTTTCAGAGATCATTAAAAATCATATCTCCATGATATTAATAAGCACCTTCCCTGATCCAGGTCTCCGGTAACAGGAAGGTATATTTAGCGCTGCCCCCACCACCTACCTAATCTGAGATCATGAATCTGGGAGGAAAAAAAATGGAAGGTTAACAAGCTGGTGTGGTAGGAGCCACTTGGCTTTTTAAACAGCTGGTGTGTCCCAGCTCTCCTTACACCAGGCCGAGTGGAGAGAGAAAGGGTGTGGCCCCCCAACCATGTCAAGTTGTTTCTGATGACTTTTGCCTCTACTCCTCAGAAATTATTGATATCTGGTCTTAATGATCTGAGTAAAGCATCTGCCAGCTCATTCATCTCCAAAAACTCACACTGAATTACTGGTTGATCATTTAGCCTGGTTTCAAGTAGACTTGTTTTTCATTTTCTGCAGTTAAACTAAAGGCTTTGTTGTTTTACGTACAGATATTTTATTTGCTGAGCATATTTATTTCAGTCTGTTAGTATAATGCTCGCGCTCTCGTGGCCATATGTTATTGATTGAAAAGCCTCCATGAACGCGAATTCTGAATAGGCACTGTGTCCTTGGTAGGTGTCCGAGAGGCAGAGATGGAGGGCCTGCTCCCTGCCTTGCCAAACCCATACTGAGGGCCCTTTCCACTGCCCTCCCTCCTCGCAAGCAATACGTAAATCACAACTGGTGCAGAGTCCAATTAATGCTTCAGTTGTTTACACAACCTCTCCCCAAATCTCAGCGGGAGCATGCAGTACCCAGCTTCCTCCTTGTTTGGGGTTCAGCCATTTCTGCTAGAATCACTAGGAGCAAGAAAACAGACCACCAAAGGCTGTTTCTGAAAACACTGATGGAAAATTCTCAGAAATCATTCAAGCCCACTGGCGTGTGTTAAGTCAAGGGAAATGTCCCCACTGTGTAACATCTTTTCCTCCACTTAGTTCAGCTTTACAACCAGAAAGCCCTGGTCTTAATCCTATTTCTGATGTGAGTTAATTTTCAATGCAAGTTTTAAAAAATTTAATTGTCACTGATTTCTTTGACATACAATAGTCAAATAATATAAAAAATGCCACAAATGGTTAAAGTGAAATTTAACAACATATGCGTTTTAAAAATCCCATAACTCTACTTTTGTTATGGGAAATATTAAGTTGCATAATGTGACCCAGCGGTACAGGATAATTGCTTAAGAAGCTGTCTTGTACAGATACTTTGTATATTATATTCTCGTGTGCAGTATTTCTGGTGATGAATTCCTCAGCGGAAGGAGGCCCTCTTGAATGGATATTGATTATATCAGAATGTGGACCAAAAGTGATGTGAGGAATAGAAGGTGGGCCTAGATATGCAGGCATCCTCTCGAAATGTCTCAGGAATTGCCTTTGCGGTCAGCATGTATACTACCTGCAAGAATAACTACTAGACCCTTTTCCATGTGCTACATTTTTTTTCTTGAGGCTGATAGAGAGTGGGAAGGACAGGAGAATACAAGTGATGTATAAAACATGGCACAGAGCTAATGAAGCGGAATTAGGCATAGTGGAGGGAACTAACCTCTCTGAGCCCCATTTATTATATCTGGAAAGTGGAGCTAACATTTGCCCTGCCTTCTTCATGGGGCTGTTGTGAAGATCCCCTGAGACCCATCTGTTTTCCAAATTCTCCTGTTCATCAGAATCACCTGAGAGTAGTTAAAATACGCATCTCTAGGCCCTTCTACCAAGGGATTCTGGTTCAGTAGGTCTGGGGTAGGGCTTGAGAATCTGTATTATTAAATAGTCTTAGGTGATTTTTATGATCCAGCAAATTTGGAAGGGATGGGTACATTGTATGTTAAGTACTCTCCAGGATACAGTACTCTTAGGAAGTGAGAGGCTTGCAGAGGAAGTAATTAGAAAGTAGTTCAAGACTGCACCTATGCATATCATCCCATTTTAAATTGGGCAAAGCTTTGGATTATAGGAATGCTAAGCATCCACTACATTCTGGAACTAGAACTTTGGCGGGGAAGTCACTGGGATCCGCAGGTGAAACTAATGGCTGTCTGAAATTTGCAATGTTTGTGCAGAAATGCGATCTTTATGTGGGATCCATGAGGAAGGGCACTTACTCTTCTACTAAGATTTGTGCAGCCCACACTACTTAGATGAGCCCTGAGTCAACAGCAGGTACTTTCCAACCGAATATCTAGGTCATTCTGTGAATGTTCTTGTAGTTAAATAGACTCTGGAGGTGAAACTGTCATTACTCACCCACTGAAGAAATGAACTTGGAGAAATAGAAGAGAGCAGTTTTTTGTCTGTGAAAGTATATGGAAATGGTGATAGAGATCAGGTATGGCTGTATTTATGAGCCATTATTGATGCAGAACCACTTCATAGCATGTCAGAGAAGAATAAATTGGATAACAATGGGATGACAGCATCATCTAATCTAATGTTAGTGTTGCTTAATAGTTACATTTTAGCTGCCAAGTAGGGCATGCGGAGTGGGTGTCAAGATTCTCAGCTCCCAGTGGTTCCAGCCAAGGATTGTAACAGGAGTGGTGGGTATACTTTCCTACTCAAGGCACCCCATCCCAGGGCAAGGCGAGATGGGGTGAGTAAGGCTCTAGGAGAGGATGATGATTATGTTATGATTTGCTCCCACCGTATGCTGTCATAGCAGAAAGTGCCCTGTTGTCTCAGTTTGCAGTGGTAATGGATTATACCTTGGTTTTATCTGAGACGGAAAAAAATGGGTCTCATTTACTTCCCCTCTCCACCCTGAAGATGATAGATTATTAAAAAGAAAAACCAAAAAACTAACAAAACCCCTCTATCCTCATGAAACATTTTTTGTTGTCTCTTTGTAGCTGGTGTACTGCCAGGCTGGTTAGAGACTGAAGTAAACGTTATGTCTCTGACCTCTGAGAGTTGACAGCTTTAGTTAGTGATACTAACTGAAGTTTAGTTAGGCATAAAGCTCACAGAGGTAAATGAGCAAGTGTTGAACGTTAAAAGAGATCATTAAAGAAGGTCTAAGCATTTTGTACAAAATGGATGTTACATTTAGTTTTAGCCTTCAGAGATTTCACAAAAGGAAGATTTGTAGAGGTTCCCTGTTCAGATGCGTGACTCGTTGAGGAAAGTTTCTAGTAGCTGCTGCAATTTCAGAGTGTGCTTTCCATGACTGAAGATAGAAAGGAGATTGGTACGTGGGGAAGGAAATTCTCTCTGCTGGCTCTCAGTACTCTTCCCTGCCCCCCTTGCTCCCCTGCAAGGCATACACACACTGCTTTAAAATATAGGGGATTTATTTTTCTTTTGAATGTGAAACTCTGAATCAGCAGGTGCTAATTGGAAATAGAGTTTTGTGGACTACTTGAGGACAGCAATATTTCCCTTTGGGGTCCCGAATTGGACTTTATAATTTCCTATTGAATTACTGCAACAGGCTTCAGCCAGCCTTTGTTTTAGGGGTGTCCTGATACTTTCCAAGATCCTACACCAATTATTATGGTACGCATCTAGAGAAGACAGGGCTCAGAATCTCCAGGTTTTTACATAAACCATAAAATCTATTTATTCTGACAAATACTTAAAGATTGGTGAAAAATTACTGGGTATTTCTGAGATTAATCTGAGGGCATACATCAATTAATTTTTTACTGAGCAAAGGAAATCACATCTACATAAAATATGTAGTTTTAAAAAATCATATTTACTACAGAGATTTAACATATTGGTTCTTTAGTGTAGGATCTAATTTCACCAAAGTAATTGAATCTCACAGTTCTCTGGAACGTTTTCAAAGATAGAGGTGTGTTTAGGCTTTAATGGTGCCTCACCTTCCTCAGCATATCCATGTGCTGGTTTACTTCCATGAATTTCTAAGTACTGTGAATGGAAATTAAATGTGTCTTTCTCTAAGAGAAATATTAACGGAAGGTTATGCTTTTGTGAGATAGATCAACATGCAAAGGGCATTTTAATCACTCGATCCTGGTACCATCTTTTTTATCCTTGGAAGGACCAGTTTGGTGGGTGGCCACTCTGTTTCTGGTAGGAACAGTGAGTTTCCATTTTACAGATTGGGACACTGAGGACCAGAGGACAAATAAGTTGTTTTTGGCTGGTATTGGAGTCAGCAGCAAAATGTCAAACAAATTTGATAGCTCAATGAGGATGACAGTGTCTCTTCATTTCAAATGGATGCAGTTGGGAAATTAGGAAATAATACTTCTGTTTGTATTTAAAATGCTAAAATTTGCTCTTCTCGTTCCAGCTCTGTTCTTTCCCCTCCTTCTCAATCTGATCTGTAACTGTAAGAGCTCTCATCATGGCCAGTGCTCCTGTCTTGGAGAGTGTTGGGTTAGAAGAGGGGTGAATTCTTCCTGAGCCAACCAATGATCAGTCGTGCCTGGCAGCATGAGTTTTGATTCCCCTTAATTTAGTATGTATAACTTCAAATGATCCTAATGGTGACACAATTATCTGGTCCTCTTTAATATGCAACCAGGGTTCTTGGTCCTCTAGTTAACATGGGTTATTTATAAACATAAGCCATATTGTTTAGCATTTGTTTCTGTGTCTTCTAAACCAAATCAACCCAACAGCGCCCCTCTCCAAAAAAACCTCACCGAAATTCAAGCAAACTAACAAAAAACACCACCACCACCCGCCCCCAACCTGAGTGTATATTGCAGTTTCATCAGAGAAGGAATTCAAATACTCGGTGCAGTTTGTAACACCTCCATGCATATCGCATCTCACATTTCTGTTCTTTCCTCTTCTTCTTCTTTTTTTTCCCTGCTGCCCATGAGTTTCATTTTCCCATGTGCCATAATATTAATGTTTTTCCTTGCTGGTTTCCCAGCCCGGGGGTCACAGCTCGTGTTTCACAACACAAGACACCCAACCATAAATCTCCTTTAAATAATACAGACGGCAGGAGGGGCACTGTTGAGAGCCAGTCGGTCTGAACAAAGTGGCATTGATGCATGGCAAGCGGAGCAGCTTGACCACAGCCCTGCTGGACAGGTAGAGTGTAGGGCAGTCTTATTTAAGGGGAGGAAGGCATGTGCTCTGCATGGCTCCAAAGAGCCAACCCGTTCTGGTTCTCAGTATGAGTTGGCTGCCAATCACCGAGGTTTCCCAAGAATAATCACGCCATCTCTTCCTGGCTCCGGTTGGAACACCCAATTAACATAATTTGTGTTTGGAGGTGCAAATGCATCTCCTCCATTATAAATCTGCATTTCTTGAAGCCTCTTAGCCATATTTAAAATGAAGTTGGGAGCTGTCAGGGTGGAAGTAACAACGCACACCTGATCGGAATACATGATGCGTTGTGACGAGGCTGTTTCCTTATTCTAAAACCTAGAGTGGTTAATTTAAGGGGCCTGGAAAAAAAAGCTTGATTTGAGTTAATGGGAGCCTTGCTTGCAGAGGAGTTTGCTAAGGTGGGAAAGGAAAGAGATGTGGGTTTACCTAGGGTTTTGTTAGCATAAACAAAAATTATAACAACTTACTGACACCCCTCAGCCAAGATATCATGTTAGCATAATTTATCCGTGAGAATATATCTTTTGTGAACAAAGGTATGTGCAAATATATGTAGAGATGCGTAGAGATGATGTGGACAAGGTATACAAAGATATTTCGTTTGCGCACAAAGATAAGTCGTGCACGTAATGGTGTGTATACTCCCTCCCCGACAGTTTGGGAAATAATTGTCAAGCACAGCAGGTAATGCGTATTTTAAGTAAAGATGAGGATAGTGAGAGGAGCCGCAAAGTTTCTTTCCACTGACAAGGTTTTTCAGGACTTATGCCTTGCTCATCAGTTGCCAAACTCCAGCTCAGTAATTTTTGTCTGCCAAAAAGTGGTGGGGTGTTGGGGAGAAGATTAGCATCTCATTTGGTTAATTTTTTTTGGACTCCTTTTTCTACCGCTATTAGTTACACTTTTGAAAAGTCAACACAGCTTCTAATTTCTCAATTACTTAACTCATTGTAGTGGTGTCAGGAGCAGTTTCCATTGAAGTGATTTCTAGAATCTACTGCATACTTGATAAATGCGCTGAGAACAAAAGAGAGAACGCTAATGCAGGGAATGATTGTGCCGGTTTTGGTTGGTTACACCTTTGAGCATTTGTTATTTTTTTATATTGTTGACATTAATTGCTACTGTACTGTAATAATTGCTTCAAAGATACATGTTTTGGGTGGTGATAGTAGTGGAAGAGGAGAACTGATTCTGTTCTTATTCATTTAAAATAACGCATGAAACTGCTAACTCAGGAATTCATTTAATGGGACCTGACACCCATGAGAATAGGAAGGTTTGGGTAACATATTAACATCCCAAACTGAAAGTTTTGCTTTTTCAACTTACGTGGTTTTATATGGGGCATATCAGTGATGAGTTCATGCATTATAAAAATTACTCTAGATGTTAATTGAGTATTTAGCAATATGCAAAAATACATACCTACTTTCTGATATTTGCAAGCCATAGGCATAATTTTAGCCTTATCTTTTTTCTACCTCATTAATAAATATAGGTTTTCAATTATTTGAAAAAACTACTTTTTTTGGTTTCTGATTTTATTTTGGTGGCTTTTTAGATCTAAGAGCAGCATACTGATACCACCCTGCAAGTATGTGCCATTTCTGCGCACGATATGTCCCTCCTTGTCACCTTCACCCCACTTGTTTATGTGTCTGGGTCCCTATTAGAGTGACTGCTGCATGAAGGCAGAGGTGATGTCTGTTTAAGACACGTACTCTCAGTATCTAGCCACAATTACTTTTAGTCTGACCAACTGCCCTAATTTGCCTGGGGACTTTCTGGTTTTAGAACTGAGTTTCAATCCCAGGAAATCCCCCAATCCCAGACTATCTGGGCACATGGGTGCTCATTAGTATTTTCAAATAAACGAATCCCTCATCATAAGGAGGTTACAGAGTTATGTGGGAGAAAAGTGCATTTAACTTCTATTTAAAATGAGTCAGCATCATATGTGTATACCTTATCTCCCTGGTCAACCCTAAAGGATGTGAGGGCAGGGACTGTGCCTCCTCTATTTCTTTGAATTTTTCACAGTACCCTAGTAAACCTTTCAAGATAGAATTCAATCAAGTGCTAAATGAAATAGAACTAAAGAGCAAATTGTTCTGTAGTATAAACCCAGACTCTACTCCTTCCTGGCTCTGTGAGGTTGGCCAGGTTACTCGCTATCTCTATCATCCTTTTCCATTATCATCCTGTGTAAAATGGTAATAATAATAGTACCTACCTCACAGGGGTGGTGTCAAAATTCAGTAAGACCAAATGCAGAGCACAGCCTCTGCTTCATGGTGAGTATAAGGTGTTTGTAAGCTATTCCTCCTCCTTCCCTGCACCTGCCTCTTCCTTCTCCCACACATAATAAATACTGAGTGTGTTCAGGTAAATGACAGCACCTTTTTGTTGGTACATCTTGTTAAACTGAATTTTGAGTTGTTTTTGTGTAGAATGGTTTGCCTGGAAAAAGGATGCTTTTTTTGTATGTATGATTGGTTCCGAAATGTCGCATTCATTTTATCCGGAGTCTCTTTGACTTTTTTTCTGCATTGCCAGGGTAGGAAAGACAGGCAGCTTGCTTCCAAGCAAGTGATCTGTTACAGGTTGGATAGTGAAACTGTCACTTAGAACGTTCTGGTAGAGAATGAACACAAGGCAACACACACAAGCAATAGAGAAGCATTGGGTGGAGGGGGGTGATATATTGAATCCAACTTTACCCCCCTCTCTCTACTAAACCACCTTCCCCTCGTGTAAAGCTGGGACCTGAGTATATGGTGGCAGCATTTCTCTGCTGCTGACCTCAAAGAGACTAAAATCATATGTGACTGAATGAAAAATAAATTAGCAGCTATTTATAAATAACTCCTGTTAATGAAGGCATGTGTTTCATGGAAGTATCTCATACAAATGACTGCTTTATTTTGCTCCCTCCTCCATTCCCCTGTATCCTTCCTGCTACCCATTAAATGGGGCCAGGGCAAGGCTTTCCTTACAGTCCCCTGTTTTCTTAATTTTTCTGGTGTCAAGCAGCGGAACAGAGTGGTGTCCCTGGTTTGCCTTTAGAACCTTAGTAATTAAATCTCCTTCGCCCCAGCCCCAGTGATGCATATTTCAATAATGAGCAAGAAAGATTGGTTTATGGTAGTTTAATAAAAGCAGAAGATAAATGTTGCCCCTGTGCAAAGGAACTGAATTACATACTTCATGAACCAAATTAGTACCAAAACATTTGGCTTTGTTCGAAAGGTGATACGCATTTATGGGCCCATTTTTCAGTAAGATAAATATGACACACACCAAGACTTCCCTGAAGTAAATACTTAAATAATAAAAGACTCTGCCAAGGCAAGCTGAGAAATGACTTAATCCTCACCCAGTCCTATCGCAATGCGAAAACGCCGCTGTCCAGACTTGAGAACAAACTGCCTCTTTAATAAACTCATCTCATGATCAAGGGAGTGCAAGGCCCTTTAATTTCCCAATAATGGTCAATATTCCTCAATTCTGGCTTAAAAAAAAAATACATTCACATAGGAGCTGGCGTTTTATGGCATAAGCAAATTTGATTACCAAGTAACAAAATACATTTTGAGGATGGTTGGAAGTCACACGGCAGCAATGTTTATGTGAATAGGTGCAAATGGGGAGGTTTTTGCAGAAAGTAAAAGCTATCACTCTTAGCCTAACTCTATAATCCTCAATAAGCTTGAGCTTATTCCAGTTTGATTTCAGTTAAACTTTTCTGCCAGTAATATGTGTCGAATGTATTTCTTCCCTGGCTGCAGATTTGCCTGTGAGAAGCTGGGGTGATAAACAGAATGCAGTGAGATGTGGGTATGATGAGAATTCACAGTGCCAGCAAGTGCCTTCTTGAAAGTCATTCTGCTGGTTCTAGAAGATGTTACAACACACTTTCTGTAGCAGGGCAGACTGTTGTCTTAGTGCTGGAGAATAAGCAAGTTGAAATGCCAGCTGAGCAGGCACTAATATAAATGAACTGAGGAGGTGAAATTTGAGAAATGCATTAGGGAGTGGTGGGGACTGGGGTAAACTGGTAAGCGTGTGCCTCGTATAAAGGGGAAGTCTCCACTGAGTCCCAGCTAATAGCTGCTACACAGCAATGTGGACCCAGTATTGCTGGATGTTTTATTTTCATGAAATGTGGGACATCTTGATTTTTCAGTGAATGCTCCCAATTAGTAAATACTGACAATAAAAACAAAACCAAAAAGGCACTGTATCCCAAATAAAACAAAGGCCATGGGCGTAGAGTTTGTGACTTGTGCTTCGAAGTTTTGGGCTTGCAACAGGAGAAAACGAGTATACTGTAATGAAAGGCGTTTAGCCCTAAGGCAGAGGCGAAGGCGGCAGCTCACGTGGCTGGGAACTTGCTGTGTGCCGGGCTCTGTCCTAAGCTCCAGGTGGATCACCTCATTGGGTCTTCAGATCCCCCTCTCAAGTAGGCACTGTGAGTAGGTACTATTTCTTCTCTGCTTTACACATGTGGAAACTGAGGTTCCAAAAGGCACAGGTGGAATTTGAACTCAGATTGGCTCTATGAGCTCTGAAGCGCCACTCAACCATCCCCTCCCCTGGTTTGGTGGTATGGCACCACAGAATGTAACGGGAATTGGCGTCAAGGCCTTGGGTTTGGGTTTTGCAGCTGCCCCAGCTTCTTGTCTATTGCCCTGAGCCTCTACTTCTCCCTGGATCAAGTGTTTTGCACCCTCCACCCCCCCCAGAACACCGGGTCTTTTACCCTGAGCCTCTACCTCTCCCTGGATCAAGTGTTTTGCACCCTGCACCCCCCAGAATACTGGGTCTTTTACCCTGAGCCTCTACCTCTCCCTAGATCAAGTGTTTTGCACCCTCCACCCCCCAGAATACCGGGTCTTTTACCCTGAGCCTCTACCTCTCCCTGGATCAAGTGTTTTGCACCCTGCACCCCCCAGAATACTGGGTCTTTTACCCTGAGCCTCTACTTCTCCTCGCATCAAGCGGACATACTACTACCTGCCCAAGTTACCTCACAGGGTGTAGGGGAGGGTTACTTCAGGAATATGTGCAAAAGAGTGTGGGAAATAGCGAAGTGCTCTGTTAACACAAGAAGGAATATTGCTCATAATTAGAGAATACAGAGAGGTGAGATAGTAAAGCCACTGATTGTCTTTGGATCAAATACAATTAAATAGCGATCCATTCTTGACTCTTCAACTCAATAAAGTGTCTATTTGTAGAAGTGGCTAAAACTGAACTCACTTTGAAAATTAATCAGCCACCACCAATGGCTGGATTAGCAGACTGCATTTCTTTTAAGTGAAAAAGAACACACCAGAGAAAGAGATCTACCTTCCAAACAGAAGTTAACAGCCCAAGACCTGCCCATTGTCTGCCAGGCTCTTGACGGGAGGACAGAGCATGAGGGCACCCCACTGCTGGTGCCTTCTATCATTCCTCATCAAGGGACTCCACTTAGGAGAAGCCAGAGAGAGGGGCCACTGCTGACCTGATTTGGAACTATTAATTAAAGTTGGCTGGTAAGGAACTCTTCCTGACTCAGATACGGTGAACATTTGAAGAGAAAAAGAAAAAATAAGGGACATGCAGAAAACATTTATGGAAAATGCCCTAAGGATGATGCAGAAAGCTGTTTATGCATGTAGGCAGTGAGTAATCTTCTTATTTATAAATGAATGAGCTGACCTGGGGAAGGGGAGCTTTGTGGATTATAATCACAATCCAATGTGACAGGTTTCTCCCCTGAAGAGCTCTCCCCTCATTGACAGCCAAAGCCTTGCAGAATTGTTCCCCCTTTATACTGGAGTCTCAACCTAACGGCAGTGCTAATTTGTCCTCCAAAGTTTCGTGAACTGAAGATCCCGGTTATTATAGCTTACAAGATCTACGTTAAGGAAAATCTTTTGTGCCTGCTAGATGTTGTTCTTAACTTTCCGGCTTTCCCTTCTCCTCTTTTCTCAGAGCTGTCCTTTCACTCTACCCAGCAAAGTTTCTAACTGCTCCTCCCAGAACCTTTCCTGACTCTGGGCTTGGATTAGACACCCCCAGTTAGAACCCTTGCCTGCTCTTCTCTATCCACTGCTGTGTGTCCTTGGCCACCATGCTGAAATCTGTTGTTCCCATATGAGAAGCCTTTTGGGCTGGGCTCTGTGGCTCACACCTGTAATCTCAGCACTTTGAGAGGCTGACATGGGAGGATCACTTGAGACAAGGAGTTTGGACCAGCTTGAGCAACACAGAGAGATCTTGTCTCTAATAATAATAATAATAATAATAATAAAATTATTTAGGTGTGGTGCTGCCTGCCTGTAGTCCTGAGCTACTTGGGAGGCTGAGGCGGGAAGATTGATTGATCCATGAGTTTGAGGCTGCAGTGAGCTATGATTGTACCACTGCAACTGCATTCCAGCCTGGGACACAGGGCAAGACCCTGTCTCTAGGGGGAAAAAGAAAAAGAAGCCACCTTTTAGGCCTCACCCTATTTTGATCACTCCATGAATCAGCTTGTGACTTGGGCATGGAGTTTCATCAATACTCTTGTTTAGTAATTGATATTAATTATTTTAAGGATGGAGTTTTGATTGCATTTTGTGGTTGTCTGTCTACAGCCTCATGGGAGACATTCTTAATAGCTTCCTAAGAATTTCCTCTCCTTCTCCACAGTAGTAAAAAAAATACATAAACAAGCACTCCTTACTCTCAGTAGATGGGAAGCAACATATTATCGAGTTAGGAGCATCAGAAAACTTGGTTGTTGTTGGGTTTCTATTTGTGTGTTTGTTTGTCTTTTGAGATGGAGTGTCGCTCTGTTGTGCCCAGGCTGGAATGCAGTGGGGCTATCTTGGCTCACTGCAACCTCTACCTCCCTGGTTCAAGTGATTCTTTTGCCTCAGCCTCCTGAGTAGCTGGGACTACCAGTACATGCCACCACGCCCAGCTAACTTTTGTATTTTTAGTAGAGAAAGGGTTATACCATGTTGGCCAGGCAGTTCTTGAACTCTCGGCCTCAAATGATCCACCTGCCTTGGCCTCCCAAAGTGCAGAGATTACAGGTGTGAGCTACCATGCCAGGATGAAACCTTGGTTTTGAGTCTCCTCTTCAGTACTCAGTGTCTGTGTAAACTGGGGGAAGTTACTGTACTCTCTATACCTTCATTTTTATATCTCCAAAAAGAGGGTTAAAAGAATACCTACTTCATATAACTAACATATGCCTAGCATATACCCTAAATATTTTTTGGTAAACTCCTAATAAATGTTAGCTATAATTATTCTTAGGAAAAATGCTTGTTGACTAACTGAACTTATCACTGAATACTTTTACTGTCACAAAATTAGTGCTCAAATAGTGTTGGATGTTGAATAAATGAATGAAAAAATGATTGAGTGAATGCGTGAACCAGAAGGCACAGATACATTCATTCATTTATTGTTGAATATGCATTGAGTGGCAGCTAAGGATGTAGCTATGAATAAGACAAACAATATCCCTACTCTCATGAACTTCAAGCCCAGTGGAAGCAGACAGATAATAAGAAAATTAAATAAATAAGGCAATTTTTCAGACAGCAAGCTTTAGTGGTGCTAGGCGAATATGAGGACAATTACAGAGAACGAATGGTATTTATCCTACAGTCAACCCAGTGAAGACCAGAAAGTAGGTTCAAATGTCTGATAAGATGTATGAGAGAGAGAAAGAATTGTTCTATGTTATTCCAAAGAGCAAGGATAACATCCATGTGGTGGAAATTAACAAGGAAGATGATTTTGACTCTGTCTAATTAAGATACTTCTGGCTCAGTAGTCCAGGAGTAGCACTGACTGCCTTGAGGGCAGTGAGTTCATTATCAAAAGAAGAACATAAGCAGAATCTGAGGGACATTCTTGAGTCATATGTAAGGTTGCTTTGCATAATCTCTAAGGTTCTTTCTAGGGTGAAGATTCTAGGACTTGCTGTTATCCAATTGACTAATGAAGAGATCTCTTAGGCTTTGATGTCAGAGAGACCATGGTTCAAGTCTACTGATTAATACTATCTGTGGGACCTTACTTAACTTATTTCAACTTTACTTTCCACCTCTGTAGAATGGGTAGACTCCTTTGGAACCAGTTAGGATTAAATTAATGGAGGCTTGTAAAGTACCTAGTGTAATGCCTGGTGCCCAATCAATGGCAGTTGCTGCTTTTACAGTTGATATTTTTATGATCATTGTTATTATTATCAAAATTTGGGAACAGATGCCTTAGTTCTCTGCTTCATGAGGCAGTGACTAGGGAGCAAGTCAAGGAAGTAGTTAGGGGTCAGTGGGAAACAGGTGGTAGCTGCCTTGCTGAAAAAAGCAGTTGTATAAATGCTATCGGTTGCCAAGCCCCATGCCCATGTCATTACCGAATCAGAACTGCCTATAGAGAGCACCCTCCTCCATCTCAGATGACAGTTCTTATATCATTTTTCCCTCTTCTGGGCTACTTTTAACGTTAATCAACATTTGATTTCATTAGAAAAGAAAACATAGTAAAAAGTGATAGAGGAGTGAAGACACAGTATAATTTGTTTTACCCTCCACCCCCAAGCCCAGAAGCCCAGGTCTCCAGGGAGATGGCCTTGAAAATGCATTCACATATGCCTCTTGGATCCAGGCATCTTTATAAAATATAACCCCAGAGGGAAAAAACACAAGAACATCTTCTTAGATAAGAACCTGCCAGTTCTTCTGGTCCAAAATGTCTCCGTGTGAAAAATTTCCTGCAGCGGTAGGAGGAAGCTCACACACAGGACAAGCATGAGACACATCTGGAGGGAGCCCAAGCCGGGAACCCAAGGGCCTGACCATCTGCCAGAGGGCCAGATGCTGCTGCTGGAAGCCTCTTGCCTCCCAGCTTGTCATCTGGGTTTGATGATGCCATCCAAAAGAGGGCCACAGAGTGGGAGGGCGATGAGCAATCCATCTTCTCCCACCCACGGTTCTTAATTGTGTGATGTTGGGGGTGGGAGGAAGGGAAGAGGGTTAAAAAGTTTGCCCACAAAGCCGCACCTTTCTCATGGAAACGGCCATCCTAAAACACATGGCTCTGACCACCCAGAACCTTTAGAATATTCCATTCAATATCCCTTTCTTTTCCTTTGGTCTAAATAGAATGGACGGAGGCTTAGCTGTGCAGTTGTCAGTGGGGGCTGCTATCTTCTGTCAACTTGGGAGTGTATTAAGAGTTTCTAACCAATTGTGTTGGTCATTACATTATAGGATTTCCCATATTGCAAGTGTTCTTCCTATTAACAGCTTTGGTGTCTGATTTTGGCCAAAGCAGATCATTGGGATTCAGAGGGACATCCTCTTCTTTTTCTACTGCAGAAACAATCAAGAGTCTGTGCATACAGCACTCATAAAAGGAAAATGATCAAAACCACACACACAAAAAGGACTGTTAAATTCCAGATGAGATTACTGCTTCATGTGATTCCCACCATTCAGGAATGTCTTTCTGCTTCATAATTGCCCACTGACAGATAGACTTACACAAGCAAGATGTAAACATAGTAGGATTATCTCTTGCGCTATCATATATGTTTAATGCTAAGTCCTTGGACATCCAGGATGGTTTTAACCATGACCTGTTTTCAGTGCCAGAGGTGGTATATTTTTGTACTAGTGTACGTGCTTTAACTTACAAGTAATTGCAATATTTTCTAGGCATATGCAAGGCAGAAACTCTTTTATTTTAAAATGGTACCTGTTGGAATAGTTTAATATGTAATTTTCAATCTCACATAATTATTCAGGTACATTATTGAATAACTTAAGCATTCTGTATTCAACACTATTGGGAACTGTATATTGTGTGTCTAAAATCTCGGGCTGCTGGTAGTTCCTCTGCATTCATTAGAGGAATGACTGGGGCATCTTGGGCTGAATCCTTGTTATCACTGTTCATTGTAAGCAGGTTGTGGTATCACTGTGGGGAGGGAGGGCTGTTGTAAGCTTCATTTCCACATTTCCTTTTGCAGGGCTAGTAGGACCACCACCTCAGGCAGACTCTCACTGCCCTATAACACGGATCCTTCCTAAATCTTCACTGTTGGATTGTGTCGCAACTTCTGCCTATTAGAGTTGCATCTGCAACAAAAAAGCAGGGTTCCTGAGAGACAAAACAGATAATCCCCTGCTTAGTGTGCGGATGATAGCCACACTGAGTGCAGTACCACCAGTGGAAAGTCTGAGGTTTTGAAAATAGCAGAAGTGAGGGAAATGAAAATGTGGTGTCAATTTATACTCAACAATTATTTTCTATGTTTCTTAGGCTAACAAATGTCCCAGTTAGAAAAACCTCTGGTACTGGGTAGTTTGGAAAAATAAAAGTTACACTGCAAAAATAAAAAGAAATATCCCATTCTAAGATTAGGGCAAATGCTTCAAGATGGAAGAACTTCCGACTCTGGTTGGTAGTTTATTACATATGCTTCGTGGACTTGGGCACATTTGACTACAATGAGTAATTTCTGAGAAAGGATAGTGACGGGCAGGAACTTTTCTGCCAGCATCAGAAATTCTTAAGTCTGATGTCGAATGTTCAGTGATGATGTGGAACAGTTGCCAATGCAAATATTGGTAAAAGGAGAGCACCTGGAGATATCAAAAAAGACCAGGGTCTATTCAGACCCAAGATAGTTGTCTCTGGTCTTCAGTAGCTAAGTATATACACTATAATAACCGTGCTGCTTTTGATATTTAAAAAAATATTTTAAAGACAAAGGGTAAACTTAGAAGTCATGGTTCTTAAATAGCAAGAGATTAGAGTCTTCTGGGGAACAAAACTCTGACAGAAGATCCCCTTTTACACAGTTTTGGAATCAGCAATAACCTTTCAATGGTAAATAGTGATGGCCAGCATCTGCGGAGCCCTCTAGAAGCCTCACCCAGCACCTTTGGTGCATTATCTGATTTCCTCCTCGCAGCAGTCCGGTGGAGGTACTGTTAATATTCCCATTTTCCACTGTCAAATCTCGCACCAGTCTTCACTGTTGGAGGGAGACAAGACATAATTCTCCATTTCCAAACTAATCATCCTGTAAGAGGAAGAGAAAGTGACTTCACCAAAACAGACATGGGGGCAGTGGCACAACTTGAACTTGAAGTCTTGTGGCTCTTTTTGCCATTGGTTGGTGGCTTCTGTGAAATTCTGTTGCATGTGGTGAATTAGCATCATCAACTTGAACAGTTCATTTCTTATTTGCATGTGTGTGTTAGCTGTCCCCTTCAACTCGATGAGGGCAAGAATCCTTTTTCTTTTCTTTTGCTTTTAACTTCAGAGGCACATGTACAGGATGTGCAGGTTTGTTATATAGGTAAACGTGTGTCATGGGGGTTCGTTGTACCGATTATTTAGTCATCCAGGTATTAAGCCTAGTACCCATTCGTTATTTTACCTGATCCTCTCCCACCCTCCACCTGCCAATAGCCCTCAGTGTGTGTTGTTCCCCTCTATGTGCCCATGTGTTCTCATCATTTAGCTCCCACTTATAAGCGAGAACATGCAGTATTTGGTTTTCTGTTCCTGCATTCGTTTGCTAAGGATAATGGCCTCCAGCTCCATCCATGTCCCAAAAAAGGACATGATCTCGTTCTTTTTTTATATAGCCACATAGTATTCCATGTATGTACTACTTTTTTTTTTATCCAGTCTATCATTGATGGGCATTTGGGTTGATTCCATGTCTTTGCCATTGTGAATAGTGCTGCAATGAACATACATGTGCATGTGTCTTTATAATAAAATGAGAGCAAGAATGATTTTAGTTGTCCTGCAGTAATACTAAGGGTATAATAGATCCTTCCCAAATGCGAACTGGCTGCTCAAAATGTCTCTCATGTTCTATGTATCTTGGGCTGAAATCAGGGGACCTAAATTCTACCTCCATTACTACTGAAATATATAAACTGGGCACATCTCTGAAACTCTATTTGTGCCACTGGGATAGGATAGAAGGGTAGGCAGGGATAAAGGCAACCAATTTTTTTTTTTTCTGATCTTCCAAGGAGAAAAATCAAATATCAAAAGTGGAAATTCTTTGGGTATTTATTTTACAAAAGGTTTTATAGAGCTATTGGAGTCATTTTGGTTACAGAGACAATTTTGATGGAGTAATGAAAGAAGATGGTGAGATCATGGAAAATAAAGCAACTACCCATGTGACTTTATCCTATGTGTATAAATATGCACAACACATATGTACAACATCAGAGAAACAAGAACTTTAAAATCGTACAATTTGAGACCCAGTCTTTGCCACTTAGTTGTGTGGTCTTGAGCAAGTTACTTAAGCTTTGATATTTTTCATCAGGAAGTTGTGGGTAATAATATTCCCCTAAAACAAGATTAAATTGGAGAATTATGAAAAACAATCAGCATGTAGTACATTACAGGTCTTCAAAAATGGTAGTGATTACTATTATTGAATGAACTATTTATTGAGTGTTTAATCTTTCAGAAATGTGTATAAAGGAGATACAAGAAAAAAATGTGCGAAGCGTGTGCCCTCTGGAGATTACAATTTAATCTGTAATAGTTGAGGAGAAAAACTCAACTTCCCATCAATATAGCAAATCATATTTAACAGTGGATAATTAAATGGAAATTTTGTGATCCAGTCTCCACATCGAATGGTACCATAGTCCTTGAAAGCTCTTTATCCTCAAGTGATTAAGGAATATTTTATTTTGATTGAAAGTGATTTGAAACTTGCCTTCTGTGAAGGGTTAACAATCCATATTATTATTTTCCTCTTTTATTGTCTTTGTGACTAAAGAACCTTTCCATGTTCAACCTACCTTTGCCTTTAATTTTTCTCTTACTTGTTATCTGTTGTATAGAATAATTTGGAATTCCTTTCCTTTTTCATCGACTTTTAACCACTCCTCTTCTTTGCCTCTCTCTTTATGCTGAATCAAGAATGCATTTCGGGAGAAGAAATATTTGTGTATCTCAATAGTTCCAAAAGTAGGATTTGGCTGACGTCAGGAGTTTTATTTTTAGAACTTGGAAGTTGAGTTGCATTTCAGCAGCTAGTTGGGAAACTCAAGCTTCAGATATGTTTACAGGCTGGGAGCAGTTTCCACCTCTGCCTCAAGGGATCACTTCTTAGGTAGTTCAGGGTACCAGGCTTCAGAATCTTCTTTGGCCAGGTCACTCCTCCCCATCTGAATTGCTTACCATTCTCCTCTTGGGAAGCATCTTGTTTATTGATCGTGCCCCAGTAGAATGGTAAAAATGTCTTTAGTCACTGACCTGGGCAGGGCAGATGACCTTCCTTCTTTCTGGCCCAGCCTCTTTGTCAGTAGATTATGGATAATATTTGGCATCAGTTGTTGTGAGCATTAAATGAAATAATGCATGTAGAATGCTTAGGGCATATAGTAAGTACTCTGTAAGTATTGACTGATACTAGTATTTGACTTTATTTTCATTACCATTATTATAAAATTGCCAAACATATTGTTATAATATATATTTTTTTGAGATAGGATCTCTCTATGTTGCCAGGCTGGCCTCAAAGTCCCAGGCTCAAGCAAAACATCTGCTGTTGCACCTGGCTAAATGTTATTTTTTACTGCATTTTTATTATTTTTCAAAGTGCTGTGCTGAGTACTCTGCTCATAGTGAATGCTCAATGAATAGTGTTGATGTCCAGCATTTCCAACCTGGCGTCTAAGTTACTACTGATGTTCATAGTCCTCAAGAGAAAATGATAATCTGTTCTCCTCAATTGGTAAATAAATGTGGACAATGATAAATAAATTTGGACATGATTCTTACAGACTGAAATTGATTTGGCATTCATTATAATCTTTATTCTATTTAATGTTCATATATTTCACTGGATAGGTTGCTACATAATATACAGTATATGTAGTAAACATGATGTTACCTTTCTAAAATCTAAAGAGTTCTGCTTTCTGAAACATGTCTGTTTCTTAAAGGAAACCTGATAAGAGACTGTTGGCTTAGGGACTGTTGGCAAATTGATGCTTTATAAAGCCTTTCTGTGCACAGGTCCATCTGATTGTTGTAAAAGCCCATTGAAATCAGCAGGGCAAGCATGAGCTCCATTTTACAGATGAGGGAATGCAAACGCAGCAACATTGGATGACCTGCCCATGTGACACAGTAAATGGCCCAAGTTCCTGTGCTTCTTCTACCACACTCCTTGCTCTTCTCTGTGATGTTGAAAGAGCAACTAGTTCTGCCTATAAAACCATGAGAAGGTGATATCTGGTTTGAGTTTTGAAGGATGGGTCACTCTACATGCCGCAACTGATTGGGACCTTTTTAGCATCATGGAAAATAATCTGCCTCCTGATGGAACTTAACCCAGGGTAGTTTCAGGAGTATGAGTAAAAAAGGGGAGAAAAATAAACCTGAAAAGGATAAAGACATATTTAGGCATTAAAACATTTTACTTTTTATTTATCTGCCTTCTATTTTTTATTTTCTCATGTTTGTGCCTAGAGAGCATTTTCAAGAACCAAGGTAAAAAATTCAATGGTCTCTTTCCTAACTCAAGCTTGAGAAAGATCCTAAATCAGATTTGATCCAAAGAATAAAATTGTCTCAGCCTTATATTTTGGTATCAGAAATGCATAGGGAGATTTAAAAATTATTTCATGATGCAGTCAGTACTCTGTGGACTCTGCCATATTTGCTGGGAACTTGGAAGTGGCATTTTAGAGGATATGTTAATTTTTTATTTTAGTGACCTTTTTTTTCCTTCATTCATTTGCAGGAGTTTTAGCATTTGGGCCAGAACTGCTTAAAACATGTTTTAAATAAAGCTTCTCAACCTCACTTCCCTTTTTTTAAATGACGTAATCTTCCATCATTTTAAATGTTTTAACAGAGCTCTTTGAAAAACACCAAATCTTTTGTAAGATTTCTCAGACAACATCATCCTAAACCTGGAACACAAGAACCATTCGAAACGGTAATTTGGTCCCCGAAGAGCCCTTCAGCCTCTTCCTTGCTTGCTTGCCCTGGCTGGACTGTCTAGAAAGAAAGCCCAAGATAAATGGGGCTGGTTTTATGCAGAGTAATTTAAAGTCTCCTGCCTCTTCTTAACTGTCTTGTGGAGAATATACTTGGAAATGTGTTTTAAGTTTGAAGCATCCCTTGAACACCTATTTTGTGATTTTGTTTTCTTCCTTTCTCTTCGCGGAACCTTTATTAGAAGACCGACAAGCCTTGGCCTCAGCAAAGGATTAAGTGAGCAGATTCTTCATGTAATAAATCTAAAGACATATTAAAAGCAAGGAAAAGGGATTTCCCCTGTGTTTTGGGGGGATTTATAAGTGCCAAAGGCTAAACAACTTACAAGAGAACTAAGATTGCCCCTTTTCCTAACCTGGACATGTTCTAATATTGTGACATAGAGTAGAATTAAGCTGGCTTACTAAGTAGAAACATGTAACATAATTGAAAATGCACAATACAGAGACGAATTCTCAATACAGCAATGTCCTGTTGTGAAGATTACACTGATTTATAAGGAGTGCCTTAACTCCTAATCCCGGCCATGCAAGACCACAGAGTCAAGTTGAGTATTTTATAACCAGGGGAAGAGAAAAAAAGGCTTAATAATATATATTTCCAAAATTGAATATAAATTTGGAACTGGTAGTTGAGCAAGCCATTCATTTCTCTTAAAACAATGTAACAATGAAAACATTTTTATTACATTTTGACATGTGGATTTTCAAAGAAGTTCAGGCATTCTCTGTTTCAAAATGATAGGTATAGCTAAATCAGAGAGGAGTTATGAAAATGAATGGTGTGTGAGGGAGAAGGATAAATATTGTGGGACATAAACTGTTTGGAAAAGATCAGCAAAGAAGAAACGTGTTAGGCTGGCAGAAATAAAATCAAAGGAATAACCTTATGTATAAAGTAAGGGTTAGAAAAAAAAGTCAAAGGAAAAGGGGCCCTTGGAGTAGGTGCTGAGTGAGCAAAATCATTATGGCTTGAAATTAAAAATAATAAAAAAATAAGAATAGAAATTGACTGCACCACTTTTTTTTTTTTTTTTGCAAAGTATCTTAACAGGAAAAGTCATATGATAAGGTCTGCTCAGAATGGCGAATTTTGAGAGCTTGTTCATGTGTCAAAGATATGTTGGGGATGGTATCCATATCTAAGTTAAGATATATTTTATGTATATGTATGTCTTATACATATAGTCTACAGGTAATTTTATAGAATATTTTAAATACATTTGTACATGAAATAAAGGTTTGACTGTGACCCATCACATATGGCCAGGGGTGGAATTTTCCACTTGTGGCATGTCGATGCTCAAAATGCTCGTATTTTGGAATATTTTGGATTTCAGATTTTTGTTCTTTTTCGTCACCCAGGCTGAAATACGGTGGTGCAATCTCGGCTCACTGCAGCCTCTGCCTCCCAGGTTCAAGTGATTCTCCTGCCTCAGCTTCCCGAGCAGCTGGGGTTACAGGCGTGCACCACCATGCCCAGATAATTTTTGTATTTTTAGTAGAGATGGGGTTTCACCATGTTGGTCAGGCTGGTCTCAAACTCCTGATCTCAAGTGATCCACCTGCCTCTGCCTCCTGAAGTGCTGGGATTACAGGCATGAGCCATGGTGCCCAGCCTCGGATTTTTGGATTAGGGATGCTTAACCTATGTATAGGTGGAAGGATGAAATACCGTTGAATAGAATATTAAACTTAGGAAGTACTATAAATATGTGTGTGTATGTATATATATATGTGTGTGTATGTGTATATGCATATAGGAATAAAATAAAGGGAAATATCTTTGGAAGATAATATTCCCTAGTATGTTGCACAATCACAGCAATTATGAATGATATTCATAAAAGCTATGTTGACTCTACATACAGAACAAGGGGAGCTCTTGGATGAATGGTAACTCATTAGCAAAAATAAGTAAATAAATAAATATTTTTCAAAAATAAAGACAATATTGAACTTTGCATCTTTTGCTTTTCCATGAGACCAGAAGAACAAAAAGTGAAATACCAAAAAAAAGATTTCTAGTTCATAGGAATTGGAAAACTACAGAGTAAGAGGGAGTTGGATATTTAAAACATTGCCAAGGAGACTTTACTGAGCCAAGAGATGGCTAATACGGTGCACACATATATATGCATAAACATACACACATATGTAATTTACACACATATATACACATAGACACACACACACACACATATATATATGCACACACACACACACATACGCTATTTAGCTGGCTCTAAGAAGGAAAAATATCAGAGAAATAAAGATTAGCCCCAAGTTGAGACCTGGAAAAGTGATGGCTCTGGAAATGACCAGACTTTAGCACTGGGTCTACTTTGAATCCAAAGGAAATAACAGGGCAGAGCTGCTGGAGAGATTTATTTTTTGCTTGCAGGGAAGTGAGCGTTAGGGGAAAAATACACATATATATCAATAAAAAGGGAAGAGGATTTTGTTACCATAAGAGAAGGATGAACTCCTTCCTACAGTTACAGGGACACGGTTCCCACTGAAATCAATTTTCATTGCTCAGAGACCACTGCACTTAGTTTTCTCACTTCAGAAGTTGGCTAAATACAGAAATGATGTCTTGAAGCCTAAAGAAGGCAGTGGCAAGAGAGAGACATGGGGTTTTAAAAATGCCAGCCTCTCGAATCAGAAAGCATTGTTTTACTCAAACTAAAACAAAAGAAACACAAAACCAAATGTGTGCAGTGGGAAATGGTGAACTTCAATGCCCCCCAGCTTCGGGATAACCTGTGATCCTTTGTGGAAAAGAAACTAACATACCAGTTTCACTTGTGGATTAACTTCCTGAGCGGACAGAAAAATCTGTCTTATGCTCAACAGTCAAGTTGTTTTATTTATCTTTGAAGTTTCAGGCAAGAGGAAGAAAATAAATAGTGCCCTTAATAAGGTAGACACTAGCCCAGCGTGCAGTAAATCATTGCATGAGGACTTGGCTAAAAGGAGGGTAGAACTAATGCCATCAAAGCTGATTAAGTTTTATTTTAAAATGTTAAATAGAAAACCTATACTTTCAGGAGTGATCCATTCCCAAGTAAAGGGAAAATGGCATAATCACAGCTTCAGTATATAAAACTCTTGTATATTTGATACCAGGCTTAGCAGCAGGGTGGCAGGGGCTGGGGGGAGGGACCAAAAACAAAGGCAGCAGACAAAATGAAAAGTATAAATAGAAGTATTGAATATACAGTAACCTGGAGGAAATTACTCTAATGCTGCTTTCAGTTCTTGTCTCCATTTGTAACAATGAGAAAGAAATGACTGAGGTGTGTAAGATAATGCTATAGGAGTCCCGTGGTTCAGACAGGAAAAAGGTCTGTGTCTTTAGAAAAGAAAAATAAAAGACTAATGGAGCTCGTTGAGAAGTTTGCATGGTTCTGAGAGGCATGTAGAAGTGGCTGGTGGCCATTTGTTTTGGAATTAAACATGTGAGGATAAAGGCTGTTAAATGAATGAACAAATGAGGATCATCTTTGACATTACTCGTAGGAAAGCATAATTACCACATTGAATAAAGGCCTGTGGCCAGACAGCAGGGATTAAACAATTTTTAAAAATTAAGTGTAACGTTTAGGGAAAAAACTCTTACAATATCCCTGTGTGACAGCTTTAGCTTTGCAAAATTTTTTTACATCTAGCACGTATATTTTCGTTTTATTCATTCTCACAACAACCTAGGGGATTAGACAGGAGGATATTATTATAGTTGTCCCTTCCTATCTGTGGGGGATTGGATCCAGGATGCCCCCTTGGATACCAAAATCTGCAGAGGCTCAAATCCTTAATATAAAATGTCATAGTATTTGCATATAACCTAGGCATATCCTCCTGTGTACTTTAAATAATCTCTAGATTACTTATAATACCCAAATCAACGTAAACGCTATGTGAATTGTTGCCATACTGCATTTTTAAACTTTTAATTTATTTTTGTACTGTTACTGTTTATTGTTTGAATATCTTTGATTTGTGGTTGATGGAATCTGTGGATGTGAAACCCACAGATACGGAGGACCAGCTGCAGAAGAGGAGTAGGGAAGATCTGGATGTTGGCTTTGGCTCCCCTGCTGGCTTATTCCGTGTCTTCACACATATTTCCTTTATCCCTCTGGGTCTAATCTGTAAAATGGAACATCTAAGCAAATAATTCATGAAGCTTTTCTGCTCTAAATTCTAGAAACCTTTGGTTGTCCAGTTTCACCAATGAATTAGGGCTAACAGAGGCTAGAATCCCACTCTCTTAGCTCAGCACCGTAAGTGCTTAGATCGCCTTATTGTCAAGATTTCTGTTCATCTTTGCCATCATCTTTGAGGGCTTTTTATCTTTAATTTTTCCCATATATGACATTAGGCAGTAGAGGAATTGCTAGGACTTGTACAAATTTATTTTTAAAATTTTAACCTCAAGAAACCTAACTAGAATAAGAGTGTGGATCCTTTAGCTGCTCCAGCTGAGAAGCTGGCTAAATACTGTCCCAAGCAGAATTTTCCAGGGTCCTTTTAGCCATATCCCACTTGCAAATACTGCCCCCACAGCCACCTCCCACCACTTGCTGTCCCCATCTATTGATTTAGATATGGTTTATTCCGCAAGTATTTGTTGAATGCTTACCATGGGCCAGGCATGCTGTATTAGGGTTTAAATTAGCATGGTGGAATCCTAGCCACTTTCTAAAAGGTGAAATCTGAAGTTGTGGGAAATCAGGATACTTTTGGTAGTGTTACAAGCAAGTCTTTCTCAGTGGGGAACATACTTGGAAAAAAAAAGAAAACCTAAAACAATCAGTGGGAACTAAATGCCTAAAGACGTGGATGGGAAGAGGGCAAGAAAGTAGGAGAATTATTCAACATATTGGTGGGAGAAGTAGAGGAAAGAAAATTCTATATGTGTTGGTTGGGAGAGGACACATCTATGACAGGGAGGAGAGCAGGAGGAAAGCCTGGTGGGAAGATGAAGAGGTGGAAGGAGGAAGAGAACCCTAGGTTCATAGATGGAGGTAGTGGTGAATGTTCTGAAGTAGCAGAGGCCTGGGGAGAACTGCATTATGAGAAGGATGCTAGAGGTGTAGTGGGGTATGCAGGAGTAACTTCATATCAAGACACAAATCAAACCTTTTGGTTATTCTTTTTCCCACTGCAGACTTTTCTCCTCTATTCAAAATGTATTAGTATCAGTTCCATGGTCTTTAATATACTTTGTCAATTTTTATTGGGATCTGGTGGAGGTATTTATTTTAAATTGAAAAGATACAGTCATAGAAAATATTTTCTTTTCAACTCACTGAACAAAGTTAGCACACTGGGTGTGAAAGCTTCCTGTAGCCATGCAGATTTATTACTTTCATGACTCTATACTAGGTTCACATTCTTGCCTTTTAGGAATGTATACACAACTTCCTCTGAGAACAATTTGGCCCAGTTACATTTTATTAGCCATAATACATGCTAGTCATAGTCAATATTCTTTCTGATATTTTGATTTCAAGTCAGACATCAATTCCATGTATACACACAACAATCACACACACACACACACACACACACACACACACACGAATAAAAAATGAGTAGTGAATTTTAAGAGCCTCTTTTATTTCTTCACCAACTAGGAAAAATGGAAAAAGAACTTCGTAGTGGTAACTATCAATATATGTTGCCTTTTGTGGGGTCTCTTTCCTAATCAAATGCATAATTTGTAAGGTTTTGATGACACAAGGATGTGACTTCTGCCGAGCCCTCACCTGCCAGCTTTACTCCAGGCAGACTGATTTAGAGGTTTAAGCAGAGAAATCGTCCTTTCTCCTGTTTCCCCTGGAAACAGAGAGCCCAGCGGTAAGGTTAATCATTTGAATTTTGCAATTCATATTGAGGCAAAACAGAAATCATTCTTCACCTTGGACCTTGGAAACGTGTTGGCAAACTTTTCAGTGCTCAAGGTTAGACTTTTCTCTCCTCTTTGAATCATAAACATGAAATGCTTTAAATATATTGTTTTATAACCCAGTCTCCCACTGAAGTGAATCGTACTAGGCAATAGAAAATGGAGTAGAAATCACTTCTAGAATACTGGGTTAAAGTGAAAATAAATAGAGGAGTATAAAAGAAGCTCCCAACCACAGAGAAGCTTGCTGAGGATGCAGGTAGAAACTGACCGTGAAGGTTGTCATTCAAAATGGTACCTTGCCTGTATGCTTTTCTTAAGAATTGTCTGACAAAATGTATACATTTTATTTAATAATATGTATTTCAACTATTTAATAATATTTATTAAATATGTAATTTAGGTTAAAACTGCTTCTGATAAACAGGACATTTCAGAGATGAGTCTTAGCATGAAACTCACTAATTCTAGGCCTAGGAATTTTGCAACAACATTACAGGCATTTGTCACTAGCTACAGTGGCTGTTTCTGAAGAAATGACATACACATTGAAGCCTATTTTTAAAATATAGGGTGGTTCAATGGTGGTAAACTTTGTGGTTTATTTTTAGGATCAAAGAATTTCTAAGTTATTGACAAGGAAAAGATATATCTTCAGCTTGGCTGTTATAATTCAGCAGATGTCTCTAAACCTGTTAGGTTTTATTGGCCATATTTTTCAAATAAAAATAGAGACATATGGTCTTATATGTCTAAAAAACTCATGATAACGGAATAGAAGCCATTCATTTGCTGAGTCATTGAAAAGAAATGTTAAGTACCAATTTGATTCTGCCAATAAGTGTGCCCCAAAATGGCTGAATACTTGAAATTGGGGCCTTTAAAAAATCTAGGTTTCTACATCTGTGGTGTCCTCTTCTGTCAACATAAAGTCTCTTTTTTTTGAGATGGAGTTTCACTCTTGTTTCCCAGGCTGGAGTGCAATGACACGATCTTGGCTCACTGCAACCTCTGCCTCCTGGGTTCAAGCGATTCTCCTGCCTCAGCCTCTTGAGTAGCTGAGATTACAGGTGCATCCCACCACTCCCAGCTAATTTTTGCATTTTTAGTAGAGATGGGGTTTCACCATGTTGGTCAGGCTGGTCTTGAACTCCTGACCTCAGGTGATCCACTCACTTCAGCCTCCCAAAGTGCTGGGATTACAGGCATGAGCCACCACACCTGGCATAAGTCTCCTTTTATACAGAGAGTAATCCTATCTGTGTTTTGAATTTAAAACAAGTATCCATTATCTCAAAGTGGCTCTACATGTTGTTAAATATTAATCTCCTAGTATGTAGGCAGCATTACCTTACATAGATGTTGGGCTAGGAGTAAATCTTTTTTATTTTGAAAGAGAAACAGAAATAATGCTTACTTTATGTTAGTTTAAGATGGACAGAGGGTTTGGGATTGGAGTTCCCTGTGGTGAAAACCCTCTTTTACCCCCAGATCTGTACAGAAATGCTTTAATCTAAAGAACGTATTTGTGAATCCTTTGGACTCGAATCCACCAATGCAGAGCAAATGCCTGAAGTATAACTTGGAATGTTATACTTCAGAAATAGCATGGAATGTGTCAGTTATTGATGAGGATTGCTGGGAGACACTGAGCGTCTGGCTTCAGACCAGCTTTTGATTTGCCAATGCAAGGAACATCTGTTGAGTCTGTAAAACTTGTGGTTTAGCCGCTGGTCCACACCGCTTTTTCCAAAGTGACATTTTGATGACAGGCTTGTCTTGAATTATGACTTTGCTTATAACGGGCTGCCTAGACAATAGCTGCATCCTTGTAGATAATCTGGAAGGTAGGCATTGATAGGTTCCTCTAAGGATTAAAGCAGAAGAATTGGGCAAAGGGAGTGACACACCTTCCCATTCATACCAACTGCTGCCAGCAAGGCCAGACTCCTTTCCTCCTCCTGACTTAGAACAACCTCCTTCAAACTGTGCTTGGAGTGAGACTCGAGGGAGTTGTAGGGAGGGCACAGGCAGAGAAGCTGTTTCAATAGGTACTTTGCAGAATAGACTGACTACCTTCGATCACATCTTTCTGACATTTTTCTATGCTAGGAAGAGAAAACTGAAAACAACAGACAACATCATGGCAGAGAATAATGGTTAACATAGAGTTTGGTGCTTGGCAGACCTCGGTTTGAGTCCCGGTTCTGCCACTTCGTAGGGTGACCTTTAAATGACTTGCCCAGATGTTGTGGACTTCATTTCCACATCTATGATGGAGCCAGTATCTTTCCTACAGAGTCATTGTGAGGATTTGATGAGCAGAGGAAGGCAAAATGCTAGTGGAGTGCCTGGTCCATAGCAGGTACTCGATAAACTCAGATGATATGATGGTAATTGTGTGGGCTGCTTCTGCTCCTTGCACTACCCCTGGAATGTGTGTATTATTAGCGGATCCTCTCAATATCACTGAACCAATGGTACCACCACCCAGGCAGCTCAGCAGCCCAAAGCAAGGGTGTCACCCTCATTTAGTCTGTCATCAACTCCTGACCGCATTACTGACTTAACATTTCTTGCCTGAGTCTACTTCTCTTTCTCTTGTGTCCTCTTTATTTTCCAACCTGACAACTGTGACTATCTTCTCACTGTTCCCCTTTCCTTTTAGGCGGCTCAGTTTTGTCTTCCATGTGACAGCCAGAGGGCTGGTTTTAGAACACAATATTCTGGCTGAAATCCTTCCATGTCTTCCCATTGTCATCTGGATAAACTTTAGATGCAGAAGCAAATTGCCCGTGTCTTCAGTGGTCAGCCTGGGCTTATGTCTCCTTCCTCTGCATCCCCAACAAAGTCACAGACCTGGCCTCCCGCCACACTGAGCTCCCTGCAGTTGCAGGGGTGGGCCTTTAACCTCAGGCAGGTGTGCTTTTGCACATGCTGCATCTGCTGCCTGGAGCACTCCTTCTCTCCATTTGTGAGACAAATAGCACAGAAGTTCAAAGTCTGAACGTAGAGTTAGGCTATCTGCGTTTGAATCCTGGATCTCCCTCTCAGTAGCTGGGTGACTTTGAGTAAATGATTGAATTTCTCTGTGTCTCAATTCCTCGTTTTAAATTAGGGATAATACTACCTACTTTTCTTGTCAATAAGCACAAATGGATGAAAAGACAAATTATTTAAGATATTTTCTATCATAGAGTAAGCAATTAATTGAATATTAGTAATATAGTAATGATGAGCAGTATTGTTGCTGTTGTTTCAGAATTGCACTCAGGATTAAACTTTTTCATGGTGATTTTTTCTGATCATCTCCGCCAGAGGCTGAGTTGGGTGTGTCTCTTGCACACTCATTGTGCCCTGTGTTCTGCATAAAAGCATTCTCACACAGCATTCTAGCTATCTGTTCATCTTTCCGCTGTCCTGAGGGCTACCTTGCCTACCTTTCTTCATTTTTATACCTTCAGCAGTGAACATGGTGCTTGGCAAGTAATTAGTGCTGCGTAGATGCTTATTGAATATATTATTCTCATTTTACAGATGAGAAAAGTGAGATTAAAAGAATTTGAGAGGTGTCTTAAAGTGTTCACAGAACTCCCTAGACTCATATTTCTCATCTACACAAGAGGATATAATCAAGTACTTGGTAGAATCAGGAATAAACCAAGATCTCTCTGACTTTCAACTTCTCATTTATTCTACTATGCCTCACTTACTGTATTTTTGCTAAGATGATTCTGATCATCTTAAATTTAAATGGATGACACTTGATTTAGTGTCACAGCAGCTATTCTGTTCTTTGAACCGAAATAAGCCTCTGAAAATATGACAACAGTGACTTAAGCTTTCAGGATAGAAAAAATGTAAGTAAATAATAGTATTGTGCCAGAAACTTTACAGGGTGCAGGGTGTTTGTGTACCTGCTGTAACAGGTTCGTACAAGAGAAAAGATGCTGTGTGTGTTGGTTGGAGCTCATAGCTTCCCTGAAGATATCTTGGTTCCCAAGGTGGTGCTGAGTTTGCCCTTTGCTTCCTTTTACTCTGCTGGGAGGTTTATTAGTTTCTGCCTTGTTAGTAGTGTATGTGGCTCTTATATTAGACTGTGAGCTCCTCCAGGGCAGGGACCACTTCTTTATCTCCATATCCTCTTTGGTTCTTCACACAGTGCCAGAGTAAAATGCTCATGAGCAGTAGGGAAGGAGACACTGGCTTTGGCATCTGGTGGAACCCAGCCTCTGTAGCTTAGCAGCTGTGACTTGAGCAAGCAGCTGCCTAACCTGCCAAAGACTCAACTTCCCCGTTTGTAAAATGGGGCTAACTACTCTCGTAGGCTTGTGAGGATCGGAGACGGCAATGTTTGTAATATCCTCAGCATAGTTCCTAGTGTTGATTCAAGGCTACCATCTCTGGAGCACTTATCATTCAAGCCAGCACAGTGCCTTTTAGTAGGGAGTGCACGGTAGGGCATGCAGAATGTGTATGTGTTGTTAAGTCTCTGCATCACCTGGGTATGTGTTTCTTTATACTGCTATGTGTATGTATATATACACATATATGTTCCTGTAAAGTGAAGAGAAGCTGTTGCCAGAAAAAGGGACATTCATTTTCGATATGTATTATGTATGTGTATTATGAACTTTAGATGCATAAGCAAATTGCCTATGTCTTCAGTGGTCATATATACATATATTCATAGATAAAAATGTATGTGGGTATACATTTTTATACACACATATATTTTTATCTATGCAAATATATATGTATACACACATACATTTTTATGCAAATATATATATGCACACAGATACAGATGCATACATTTCAAAAATCAATGTACCTCTTTCTGGTGACTCTCTTCACTTTTTTTTAACATTACATACATATTTTGAAGAAAAAAGACTGATAGGATGAAAATGACTGCAGAGATTTTGTGGGCTTGGGGATTGTCTCCTCTTCCATAAAGAAATAATAAAACAAAAGGAAGGAAGGAAGAAACAGAGAGAGGCTGACAAATAGAAATGGAATGATTCACTCCCATTTTCTTTCTTTCAAGGCCTGTGTCTTTACCCACAGATAAATACATTCCTCACACAGTCATGCAGATTCACACAGGAACAGTGGGGCTCTGAACCATCTTGGGGTGCACGTGCAATGTGAGGTGCTTGATGGTGCGTAACCCAGCAACGTGCACTGCTCCATGAATATCCCTGTGTTATCCAAACCTCCTATTGGAGAAGATGTGTCAAAGACTACTGTCCATCTAGTCCCAAATCACTTGCGTCTTGGAATTATTGGCCATTACTTTCCTATCCTTTTTGGTATTATAAGGACTCGTTGTGATAAGATTGGATACAATTATTTTTCCTTCAAGAAACTTTGCGTATTTTTATTTTGTATTGTCCCAAAATAATTAGGAAAGTCTCCTAATTTCTCCATACCTTTCTCCACACCTCTCTTTCCAGCTTGGGTCTGTAAATGTTCCAGGATGTGGATTTAGCGCTTTGCTGGTTGAGTACCTAGCATCTAGCACACTGCAGCCCAGACTATATGGCAGGCTGTGGGGACGCCAACTCATTTTAAGGAGAAAACACTCATATTTCCTGTGACAATGAGCATGACATTCATGTGCTTGCATCCAATACCATCTTGCAGCTTTTATACCAAATGGAGAGACATTACTAAATGAACATTTCTTGCTCTTGTGTAAATAGATAGATTAATGGTGTTAAGTGAAAGCCAAGCCTGCTTGAAATGTTAACTTCCTTATGGGGTTTTGAGTTTCTCTTATTTTTGATAAATGGACCAATCTGGCAATAAAATCCTTGCACAGTAGGTTAATAATGTCATAGCTGAACTGTGAAATAGTAATGTGTGTACCATCTCTCAGCAAACAATAATCCTTGAAGCCTGATAAATCTATTTCCAGCCCAATTGCATGTTCATTGTTACTCACGACTCCTTCTTTGCAAATACAAAGCAGTTTTGTCACGTGTATTTTTAAGCAGAAGCAACTAGGGAAGTCAAAGCCACATAGTCCTGTGAAGGGAGGTAGGGGACAGATTCATTTTCAGCTTTCTGAGCCCCGGCGGCCCCCAGTTCCTGAAGTCACTTCTCAGAATCCCTGCATTGCTGGTATGGGGTGCTGTGTAACCTTCCAGTCCTCCCTGAGTCCACATCACTGACTTTCTGCTGGAAGCAGAGAAGGATTGGGACCAAGGAAGCAGACATCCCCCAGGCCCTTCAGTTTTCATTGATCACTTAGTTGCAAGCAAGGTTTGGTGCTATTTAGCCCAAATCCCTGATGACAAGAGAGGCGATGTGGAGACTTCTGTACACTGACTTCCTGTAGAGCTGGGAATACGGAATCTGGCAAATGTCTGCAGGCTTCAGACAGCCCGCAGTACATCCAGACCTGAGTGCAGAGCAATTCAGCACCGCAGTAGATTATAAACAAAAGACGGCCAAATGCCCTCCTTGTACTAACACAGAGGAGGAGGGATAGCCCCCTCTTGCCCATCTGTGGCCAGGTGCTGGCAACTCCGGGGTAAAATTTACACTGTGTTGCTAAAAAAGAGAACTATATCCAAAATCATGGGTGATTTTGAGGGGATTATTTAAGCATCAGAATCTAAGTAGCTTGGGGCAGTGCACATAAACTTGACAAACAGGCTACTTTAGTCCTGTCTGACTGTATCAGCATAATAGGGCAATGAAGCTTTTATTCATTCAAAGAAAGGTTGAGTTTGATTGGCAGGGCAGCCTGCCTGAACGCGAGTGGCTCTTTCCCCCAACACTTCTCTGCTATCAATTACTGTTTTGAATACGAAGTGTTTCTAATGTAAAATAATGCCAACCTCTGCTTCTATCCCCAGGCCAGAGAGTTTCTTTGTGTTATTTATTCCCAGTCTGTGACTGTTCTGAACCTTCCTCTCTTTGCTGTTTTTTCCCTTCTTTCTTTTCAGTCTCTAAGTGATGTAACATTGCCAGCAGAAGTGAGGTTCATGCAGAAAACATTCCTGCTCTTTATTTTAATCAATAACCTCCTGGGTGAATGACATTTCCACCTTAGTGATTTAAAATCAGAAGACCAGGGGATGTCCGTGCTTGTGAATCACCCCGGGTTCCAGGAACAAAGAAGGCATTTTTGTGTTTTTTTTGTAATTTCCCCTTCACATTACAAACAACTGGGCTCTGAAGTTGATTTCATTTAGCAGTCAACTTCTGTCTAGAAAAATGTGCACGACTGAATCGAACACCGTTCTTATTTAAATCGGCAAGCGATTTGCTTCAGCTGCCATCTGTTGGCCGGTTAGCTATTTTAATCTGATGCTGGGGACATTACCTGACTTTGTATATTGCGTTTTGATCTGCATCATGTTTGAGAAGTATCTGCAAATGACTCTAAGGGAGAGGACTTTGAAGGATTCTATCGAACAAATATGTACATATGTTAATGCCGTGCTAGGCAGAGGAGTGTGGGAATGTACCAGCGTGTCTATAAGACAGCGTGCGTCTTACCTAATAATCTTTATGGCCAGATTGATAATACATTTTTCAAAATTTTCTTTCCTCCAGATTTCCAACTGACCCTCATTGAAACATCATTATTGTTGAGCTCTCTCACGGCATCCTTAATCCATGTTTCTAAAGCTGCGGTTTCTCAGGTTATCATGTTTATAACCCTTGTGAGCGAGTCATGGATGGTGGGGGAAGTGTGGTAGAGTAGCTGCGTGAGACCGGGGTCTGACTGTGGGAAACTTGTGGGATCTTCTCTTCCTCCCTTTTTCAGAGCACCCAGAGTTTGACAGCGCTTTATGAGTATTTATCAAGAGCCTCCCAAAAGAGGCTGTGGGCCACTTTTAGAAGTGCACAAGGCAAAACGTCAACAGGCTTGGTTTCTTGTGGGGACTGGGCTTTTGCCATTATTTAGTTGTATGATTTGGGCCCCATCCTATAGCCCATCTGCTCTTCCATCTCTGTGTGTAAAATGAGGTGATTGTACTGGTAATCTCCGAACACCCTTCCTGTCTTGATGTTGCAGAAAGCCTGGTTCAGGAGAGAGAGAGAACAAAAAAGAGAGAGAGAGAGAGACACACACACACACACAGAGAGAGAGAGAGAGGCAGAGAAAGAGAGAGAAAGACAGAGAGACAGAAAGGCCTGTTGCCCAATCTCTACTCTCAAGTATTTCACAGTCTTACTGAGACCATAGGAATGATTAATATTCACAATACAAATTCAAAATCAGGGCTACTCCAGGACTGGGGTGCCCTCCGTCAGTTTCTTCTCTCCTCATTAATAAACTCAAATTACCTACAACTGTTCAACATGATTTTGTTCTTAGCATCGCCTTCCACACAATGCTCTTTTCCATATAACTTCTTCCTGGGAGTTTCTGTAACATTTGCTCTGTGGCTTTCTTTCCTCACATTCATTATCTTTCAGGTGGAAACATGCAAGAGTGTTTCCACTGGAACTTTCCTCTTTCTTGGGACAGCCTCTTTGCATTGACATATGCTCTCTCTTCCTTGAGCATGCGTGCTTGAGAACGCTGTGTACCATAGAATCATGTTGCCACATTGGAGTCACATAAGATGTCTTCAGTTTCTGCGTTCACCATTGTGATCATTGATCACATGTAAGTGCCCATTTACATACTGTACCGAACCAACCATCCTATGCCAGACATTTACAAACAAAACATTCAGACAACAGATGGGGCATAGATGATGATAATAAGGCAGAGTGGATGGCAGGAATCAGCAGAGTGAATAATAGGGATGTAGACTAGACCAAAAAAAAAAAAAAAAGCTCTGGGAGTTTTGGTTGCCAATTTGGAATGAAAAGAATCTATTCTCTTTTTCTATTTATTGGTCTTTAGGACTGTGTAAAGAAATTTAGGCTGACTAGCCAGGCACGGTGGCTCACTTCTTTACTCCCAAGAAGCACTTTAGGAGGCTGAAGCAGGTGGATCACTTGAGGTCAAGAATTTGAAACCACCTTGGCAAACATGGTGAAACCCTATCTCTACTAAAAATACAAAAATTATCTGGGTGTCATGGCACGTGACCTGTAACCCCAGCTACTCGGGAGGCTGAGGCAGGAGACTTGCTTGAACCCAGGAGGCAGAGGTTGCAGTGAGCCGAGATCCTGCCACTGCACTGCAGCGTGGGCAACAGAGCGAGACTCCATCTCAGGAAAAAAGGAAAAGAAATTTAGGCTGGCTAAAAGTAGAAATGTGTGAACTTGGGTAAATTACTCAAATTACTTGTCTGAGTGTCAGTTTCCTCACTGAAAAATGAAAGCAGTGCTAGTATATACCCACATGATAGCGTTGTTGTGGGGATTAAATGAGACACGCATTTAGCAGGGCACCTGGCCCAGAATAAGGATTCAGTAAGTATTTCCTCTTGTTGTTAGTGTTATGTGGAAGTCATAACACCGGAAACCAGTGTCTTCATTGAAGAGACACTTTTAGAGAAATGGGCACTAGCTTTGACCTGGGAGGTTCTGTGGTCAGAAGATACTTCGCTCTAACCAGCAAACCTTTCTCTGTTCTCTCTGTCTTCCCATGCCACTTTCTCATGCTCATATACGTTTTTTTTCCTGCTGATAGTTATAAATACAGATCTGTCCTCACTCCAAAGCAGGTCAATATTCTCATCGCTGTTCTTTGCAAAATCGTAGGTGATTTATTACCAGGGAAAATACTTTTTGGATTCTGCATTTGCGTACTCAATTAGTTAGTGTGTTCTGGGTTGTCTTCTGCTTGCAAATTGATTTAAACTTTTCCCATGAGCAGTGACAAGTTTTCTCTGGATGTAAGAACCTGACAGAGTTGCGGTTGGTTTAGGTCCCATACAGCAACATGGAGTTATGTTATTTTCCATTGTGACTCAGGAGTTGGCATATGTGTTCTATTTCTTGCTGGTTTTGCAGGCACTGGAAAGAGAAAGATATGGAGAATGGAAATGACTTCTTTCCTAATTATTCTAATGAGGCTTCACAAGCATTATTGGAAAGGGAAGCAGTGGAAAGTGTGCATTCTCACAAAACTTAGTAGTGTCAGCATAACATAAGGTCTAAAAAGGTTTTCAAAATATAATACCAATTGGAAAGGGTGTGTGTATATGTGTGTATGCGTTTGTAGTACTTGGTTATACACTATTGTCTTAACTCAGGGTCACCAAAATGTCTCTTTGGAAAAAGAACAGCCTAACAGGAATGAAATAATTTAGTCTCTGTTTTCGATGAAGCAATAATATTTTTGAGCAGTCAGCTGAATGCCTCCTAAGTTGCCTGGGTGCTTAAAGGGCTTAGAAAGTTCTTCCATGGAGATAAATAAGCTGTCAATTCATGATGAAGAAAATCAAACCCATGGTGTTGATCTTGGCTGGGATGCTGGTACAAGTATGAGAGAAATTTTTTGCCGAGATGTAGCATAGCCCATGTGTTAGCAGTTAGCACTCCAGCGCTACGCTGTGCCTCTCCTCGCCTTTTTAAAAGGTAAACATGGCTGTCGAAATAAGGAAAAGAAAAGATTAACCCATTCAGGTGCATGCACCTAGTAAGTGACACTGTGGCTCCCTAGAGAATACACGAAGAATAGAGGCAAGAGTACAGAGAGTGGCTTGTATTCGGTTACTGGATTTCCTCTTCTCGGCACCTTCTTAGTTGGGCTTGGAACTGTGGGATGAGGTTTTTGAAGTGAATCTGGGCACAGTAGGAAAAGGAGTTGGTGGAGGTGGAGGCTTCAAGCAAACACATGCCAGAAGCCAAGTCACTTGCTCAGTTCTTTACACTTTTACAATAGAACAGGGTATTTCTCTGACTTTGTTGGTCTAAAGCCATGCATATTTGGGAGCATCTAAAATAAATCAGTAAACAGGGTAGTTCTATTTATACCAGGCTAATACACAGACGTAAAAAGACCTCTATGTTATTCTCCTGTTATGAAAATCCAAAGCCGGGCATGGGCAGAAGAGAGGGAGAGAATCATGCTATTTTTTTAAATTTCCTTTGTATTAATACGATCAAAAGGGGGCTATCAAAGCATAACACTGGCCTGCCCTCCAGCTGCTGTGGTAGGTGGCGTTTCACTTGGTTGCCTTGAGATTTACAAGTTCTAAAGGTATTTTCATGCCTCCAAATCCAACACAAAAGGCAGGGCCTATGGAACAGTGGCTCTGAACTTCTTAAACTGAATAATAGGGCAACATGAAACTTTTTATGGAAAGATACTGTTTTTCCTGAAGTTCTTGCAGTGTAGGTGGTAGGAGCTTCCCTTTTTCTCTATGCCCTCGGAGATCTCGCAAAGCAGCAGGCACAGTGAGACTGAAAACATCGGCGCGTCTCGCATCTAGGAAGTCTCCAGTAACAATGGGTCCATGTAATAAAAAGTGTCTTATAGCCAAGACTCAGGTAGAGAATTCTGATGTAGCTTCCTGAAGAGTACAGTAGAGAGAAAGGGGTTGTGGGATTGAGGGTAGGAGATACACGAATCTCTGTAAGCCTCTGTTTCATATCCTTAAATGGAGACAATAATAGTACTACCTATTAGACGTATCAGGAACCTGAAGAAGACGAGTACCTCTGCAGGTACTTGTCTTATCGTAAGCTCACTGTAAATACTTGAAGTTGTACTGATTTTTATTCTTGCTAATATTATTATATTTTATGTTATTAGCCCTAGTGTTTTGACTAGTCATGTGATTCTGAATATGCCATGAAACAGTTTTTTGGCTTCTAAACTTTTCTCATCCACAAAATGAAGCGGTTGGATCAGAAGGTATCTAAGGTTCCTTCCTACAGCAAGATCCTAGAGGCCTAAAGTTCCATTCTTTTTGTTGTAATCAGGTGAAAAGAGCACGTATTCATACCAAAAGGGTCATAAACGTAAGGTTCTTTTGTGAAGGGACTGGGAAAAGTCTTTACAGTTTTAGGTTGTAAGGAAGAGAGTGAATTATGCTAAACTTGACTTTAGGAAAACAGTGGTGGTTCCTGTAACCACATGGATATTATCTGGGTATATGTAAATAAGAGGCAGGTGAAAAAGATGAATACCAATCTCTGTAAAATTCAAATGAATATTAACTCTTATTCAAATAGCGCAAGTACATTGCACAGAGAAATCAAGACATGAATTCACATGATTTCATTTTTTTTTTCAGCTGTGCACATCCTTTGGTTACAGAAACAGCTCAGGAGTTAGGCATTGCTCATTTCCTAATAGAGTATGACATCTGGGCTGCTACTTTTAAATATAGTAGCTTGTTTGCTCAGGCTTATGGCTCAGTAATATTTGTTTTGTCTTATGAATGTAGTGAAAGCAGGGATTACAGGTATTCCTCAAGGACTAATTAGAAATAAAAGCTTATTTATATGAGGGAAGTTTTTGGGTAGGAAGTATTCTTGCTTGACTCATGAAGAAGTGACACTGGTTTCAGTTTCAATTTTGATACATTGGAACTTGGTACTTTTTGTAGAGTCCATTTGGAGAGGTTAAAAAAATCAGTTGGAATTATCTGCAGAAGTTCAGGTTAAAAATGGCTTGTCCTTCTTCCTCGGTTTCAAGCTCTTTTACTCAACTGACAAATTCATGCCTTCATTCCTCTGTTTGGATTTTAGGAAATAAATTCAAGAAAAAAAATAGATAACTGTCAGCCTGTTTCCATACAATAAAGGTATTCTAGGGATCAAAGAGAGGCCTTGTCTTGGAAATACAATTTGGCCAAAATTGCTGTGTGTGTGTGTGTGTGTGTATGTGTGTGTATGTGTGTGTGCATGTGCCCGTGTGTGTGTGTGTTCATCTCTCCATGATTCATTCTGAGAGCTGTTTTAGCCTTCATAAAATATTCATGCTAGTTGTGCATGGTTCTATAATTGCCATCTCAGGCCTTGAATTATTTATAGGTTGTACTGTTCACATAGTCTCATTTACTGATAGAGAAGATAACACCATACAAGAGGATCCCAAACACTCTGAGGCCTGTTACTTTGCATTAAGTAGTGGAATTATATTACTGTAGGTGTAAAACGTTGGCCTTTTTTTCCTCCTCTCCCTTAATATATCATTTTTGTATTTATAATATGCTAATTGTCAGAATGCTGTTAAGCCTCATAATTCCTGCCGAGTTTTGCAGAAATCAAGATGTGGCCGAGATGATTTAGCTCTTGATCTCAGAATGATCGTTCTAAAAAAACCTGTCTACACACAGCATAATTTATTGAAATGATGTATGACTTTACATGCATACCTGAGCCCTTTTGTTTTGTACTATTGATCAGTTTGTATGTCTCAGTGTTAACCAACACGTGGTTGGTTTCGGCAGACATTTACCAAGAGCCTTGCAAGCTTGCTGTCCCTAATTAAATACGGCGCCTCAATTCACTTGTGTGACAGTTTCTCTGCACCTGTTTATTTTGCTTTCCTAATTCTCCTCTCCCTCTTCTGCCAACTTGATCTTTCCCCCACATACATTATATTCTTTTGATATTTATTTGAGGGTGGGAACATGCTATAGTTGTATCTCTTCTCTCTTTTCTTTGTTTTATTTAATTTCAAAAGTCAATGTTAATAAATATCAAAAGCCAGATGCACCACAGAGTGTACTCTTCTGGTATTTCATTATCAGTATCCATGTTTAAAGAGGAAAAGCAGAAAAATTAATGACAGCTCATAACCTACTGCTGATATATTTTAGTTTTCTCCTCTACCAGTGGAAACTCATGAGTTTTCCCCTGGTCTAGGAACTTCCAACTCTATGCAAATCACTAGCAAACCCTCCTCCGTCTCCTCTCTTTAGGTTGATCAATATTTTCTCTCTAGCCTTCTTTCCATCATACAGGTTGTCTTCCCTTGTGTGTACGATGTGAGCTTTCCCATACCTACATTAGCCAGCTCACAGCTGCTCATTGTGTACCTGCATACATACTGCTGGTGGTGTGTGGGATGCTTTTAAGTGGTACCTGTAGGTGACTTTAAATAGCACTGAATCAGGTGATAAGGAGATCATCTTATTTAAAATTTCTTTTAGTTTTCCTGATTAGGCCAAGGTCCTTGTTTGGTGGGAATCTACCTTTACCACCTCTCTCACATTTGCGTCATCTCCCTTTTCAATAAACACCCGATGGTAGGCCACAGTATCTAGCCAAAATTTAGTAAAATTTTTTGTTTTTTACATTAACTTTAAATTATGTTGCTTTCTTCTATCTCAGACAAGTAGAACAGGTTTTCATTCATAGTAGGAATGGAAAGTGCCATTCAAAAATAAGTTATTAGAAATAAAAGGAAGTGAGTCCGTATATATAAAATATTAAGTGAATAATATTATAGGTTAAAATGGCAAAAATTCTGAAGGTTCTGTTGTGAGTGATTGAAGTTCAGGGAACACTGGCAATGCCAAAACAGTGGCGAATCACTCTAGAGAGCTGTGTATTCTATAGAGTCAAAGGGAATGGAAGGGTTGAGCGATAGGCAGAAGGAGGATGTAGAATCTAAGCTGCTATTGCAGGTGAAGACATGCACTTTTGGGCAATTCAGTTATCTTTGTCTTTAGACAGTGGAATCACCACTAACTAAATGGGGATCTGGCCAGTTGGCTTTTCTAATTGAAGGTTCACATGTATTGATGAAAATCGTTTCTAATAGCACAGGAGTCCCATATCCACTAGTAAGTCAGAGTAGGGAAAGAAATTGACTATCATTAATGAATGAAGGTTTTCAGGTTGTTGTAAGCCGTTGCGGATCTTGTTGAGTAACGTTGATTGGCAGTAAAGAAAATCAGTGTCATTCTTTACTGAAGAGCCCTGGACAAAGGTATGGTTTTTGATAAAGCCAAAATAGTAGCTTGTTTTGCTATCCAAAAAGAATATGCTCTGGAAGATTTCTGGTCTGGGCCCAGGGACAGTGCCTGGTGTATTATAAGAGCTCAGCACATACCCATTTTATTGAACTGAATTAATGCTATGTAGCAGGGCTCTGATTAATTAATAGTTCCTCAAAAAATATGTACACAGAAAAGAAAAGTGAAGCATGATTGAAGATGAAATAAGTTCATTATTTCATCTACTTGTGTATCTCACAGTGTGAATGCCTATGTCTGTGCACTGAGTGGTGGCCTGGGAATAAATTATATAATTCTTAGGAGCTTATGACTGTTCACTTGAAAAGAGTGTTGTGTGCTAAGCGGGTTTCAAAATTAAAATTCAGATATGAATGTCTTGCATTCTTATTTTCTTCCATTCTATCACCAAAATCAGAAAAGACCAAAACAGGGCCGGATGGGGTGGCGCATGTCTGCTATCCCAGCACATTGGGAGGCCAAAGCGGGCAGATCACGTGGGGTCAGGAGTTTGAGAGCAGCCTGGACAACATGATGAAACCCTGTCTCTACTAAAAACACACAAATTAGCTAGGCGTGATGATGCATACCTGTAATCTCAGCTACTTGGGAGGCTAAGGCAGGAGAATCAATGGAACCCAGGAGGTGGAGGTTGCAGTGAGCTGAGATCATCCTATCATACTCCAGAAAAAAAAAAAAAAAAGAAAAGAACAAAACTTTTCTATTGGGTAGATAGGAAAGTCCTATCTAAAGGCAGAGGGAAGCTTAAGACCATCATGGGGTTGGGATGACTGTGTCCCTCCTGACTACTTGTTAGTGTCTGTTTTGGCAACAGAATTAGATTGTGAAGTATTTTTTGTAAAATTCTTTCCACTGACTTTCCGTATTTTTGGAAAAGCCATGGCTGCAATTCCACCAAGTACTCTGCACCTGCTGTGGCAACTATCTGCCTTCTTTTAGGCTTTGAACCCATTGGTCATAACTGTTCCAAGCTGGTGCTTTCTGGTTTTTTTTTTTAAGTTCAATTCTAGAAATGTGAATTTGGTGTATTGCTGTAGAAAGAGATCCTGGATCATAAGGCTAGGTCTGAGGAAGGCTGTAGCCCCAACTCTGCCATTAATGAACTGTGTGTCATTGAGCAAATCCACCAAGCTAGCTGAGCTTCTGTCTCCCCATCTGTGGAAAGACATGACTAAATTAGAGGTTCTTCATTCTGACATTTTATGGTTTTATCATTCCTGTTTCCACATGTGGGGATGGACTTCAGATCCTTGGCCAGGGGAGTTTTAAAAGAGCATCATTTGTCATAACTTAAAGAAGACTGCTTGTTAAATATTTCTTATTTCTGCCTCCCTAGATGTGTGACCATTTGCAAGAATGACTCTCTGGCTGTTTCCTCCCTATTTTGATTGTTCTACATATTATTATTAGGTAACCATTTCTAATAGCAACAGTTGTGCCAATGCAATTGTGTGGCATTTTTTTTTTTCCAAGGGAGTCCAAATGTGTCTAGAACATTATTTAATTATAATTTTTTTTAAGTTGAGAGGGGATGGAAATACAGAATTGTTCTCATGCAGAACTTTGTTTTTTCTGACTACTGGCATTGGGTTTTAATGTCTTAATTGTTTTCTGCAGCAATCTGCATGTCAGAATTTGAACCTCTCCAAGGTTATGCTGGTCTTAGACCCTAAGGCTTGAAGAGAAATTAGTAGCAGCTAGATAAGCACCTCACTTATCTGATATTTCTTCCAAGTAGTGCTTAGTCTTTTCTAGAATGTGTGCTGTGATAGGGAACTCATCTTGTAAGGCAGATTATCTCTTACTATTAAAGAGTATTTTTTTTCTTTCTGTCAGAGTGTTCCTTCTTGACTGAATTTTCACCCTTTGGTCCCAGTCTGTCCTATAGACTTTTTCATTGTAGGTTTGCTGCTTCGTACAAAGAGTAAATAGTTCAAATATTTGAAAACAGCCATCTTGTCTCATCAAGTCTTCTTTCTATCAGACTAAATATTCCTTCAAATATTCACCCCATAACCTTGCACAGAGTCCTCTGATGCCCTGTCCACTCTATGTTAAGTATGCACAAGTGCAAAGAGCCCCAGGGCGTTGGATCTTGGTTTAAGTTCCAGACCTAGTGGACAAGACTCAGATTTCTTGTCTTGCCTTTTATTTTCTTTTGTTTTGTTTTTCAGGGTCTCACTCTGTTGCTCAGGCTGGAGTCCAGTGGTGCAGTCATAGCTCACTGAAGCCTTGACCTCTTGGGCTCAGATGATTCTCTTAACTTAGCCTCCCAAACAGCTGGGACTATGGGTGCGTGCAACCATGCCCAGCTAATTTTTCGTAGAGATAGTGTTTTGCCATGTTGCCCAGGCTGCTCTCGAACTCCTGAGTTCAAGGGATCCTCCTGCCTTGGCCTCCCTAAGTGCTGGTAATATAGGCGTGAGCCACCATACCTGGCCAGATATCTTATTCTTAAGAAGGTGATAATATTTGAAAATACATAATGTCATCCATAGTCTGTAGTAGATGCTAAATGAAATTTTATTGCTTCCTATTACTAACTTAATTTTCTTGTCCTAACTTATGACATCTAGAAATGGTGGGACTCCAGAAATGCCCAGTCTTTTCTGGAGCAGTGGAGCAGAATATTCACATCACCTCAACTGTGAACACTGTATTTTTAATAACATGGCCAAATGCTATTTTGCCTTTGGTTGAAGTGGAGGGCATACACGTTTCTGTTTTGGGCTCTCTAAATCTAGCCCTTGCCAATATGCTTTGGCAAAAAAACTTTGTTTTGGCATGAAGTGTACTGCTTGTTGATACACAGTAGCAGCTTTGGAGCATGGAATCTTGCTCTTTATGAGTATTTGGCATATTGTGGAATTAGAGTTTTGCTTTCTCTGGGTTTTCTTGGCTTTCTTCGACAGCCTCCCTACCTGGTCCCCAAAACAAAACAGCAGGAATAAATATCACCCTCAGACATGCCTCTTTCTCATTCAAAAGAAAGGCAAACAAAATAGGTATCCCCCAGAGCACAGAGAATAGACTCTCCAATTATCTTCATGAAAGAATAAAGACAGTCTTTCCAGTGTTCACAAGATCAAGCAGTGAATGTGTCATGCATGATTCCAAGTCACTGACCTGGATGAAAAGGCAGAGTGAAGTGAAAAGGGGATGGGGAGACCTTGGATTTGGGTGGGTCCCAAAGGAGCAAAACAAAACAAACAGCAAAACTTGTGTGTATGTGTTAGGACTTGGGCCAATTCGGGACAAAAAAGAGAATACTACCAATATAGCTAAGCAGAACGTTTGGAGGAGAGGAAATAGGAGGTTCTCAATTATTTCATGCAATAAAATGATACTGAAAGGTTGCGGGGGTCTTCCCTTCTGCGCCCCCACAAACTGAACGGCAACGCCTTTCTCTACAGTGGGCTGCACTGAAAAGTGTGGTGTTTTCTCTCCGGGTATCCAGATCCTTTGGGTCCTCCCGGATAAGCAGCAGCACATTGTTATGCAAATTGTTCCTATTCCCAGTGGGATCTCACTGCGCCTTGTGAAGCCCTCTCTGCTGGGAAAAGCGCTTTTCAGCTGTCTCCTCCTGGGTGATATCTTTATAGAGCAACCAGAGCAGACAGCATTCTGCATTTTGTTTCACACAGCGGCCAAAGTTCTGGTGTCTTTCGTTTTTGCGTCACTTTTACACACATACACACACATGTACACACCCCAAACTAAGTGCCTCTTTCCTCTGACACACTGAAGAAAACACCAACCCTGGAAGGAGTAAACCTTGAATGCCACATTTCATGATTCCGAAGGAAAAGTGCATATCATCTTTCTTTTCTTTCTTGGTCCCTCTTTGTCAAGACAACATGAAACCTGTTTGGATTGTTGTTAGTTTGTTCTATGAAGTCATTTTGAATCTTTTCAAGAGTAGGTTAAAAGTTAATGCTTTCAACATCAACCATGTTGAAATCATCTCAAGTTTTGCTTATGCCATTCCCACGCCTCTGTCCCCAACAAAGCATTGCCATGGCCTTTGACTACTGTGCAGCATTTTCAGCATCTTCACTGCTTGAAATTGTGCAAACACCCAGAGACGGGGCACCGTGTCATCACTTTACTTACTGGTCTGCTAGCCTGTACTGTTGCACACCACATGTGGCTGTGTGGCTTGTGACTCTGGGCCATACTTTGAAACCATTTTCTTGAGCATCAGATGTTGCCCAATTTTTAAATAACAAAAAAGCAGTGCCCTTTCTTCACTGTGAATTTCTCTCTAATGTACTAGGGGATGTGAAGAGTGTTAGTCCTTGAACTAGACATTCACAGATCCCAGAAAAAAAAAACAAAAAAACCCTAACCTAAACTGGGTAGTATGTTCCCTGACAGATGAAGTGCAATGCGAGTACTTTTCTAATAAACGTGTAATGGAAACATGTTTGGAGATCTCGTTGTCTTAATTTCCTTTAAATTTTTGAGTGATTTTTTTTTTTTTTTTTTGAAATGAAGTCTTGCTCTGTCACCCAGGCTGGAGTGCAGCGGCGCGATGTCGGCTCAATACAACCTCCGCCTCCCGGGTTCAAGCAATTCTCCTGCCTCAGCCTCCTGAGTAGTTGGGACTACAGGCGAGTGCCACCATGCCCAGCTAATTTTTGTATTTGTAATAGAGATGGGGTTTCACCATGTTGGTCAGGCTGGCTTCGAACCCCTGACCTTGTGATCCATCTGCCTCCGCCTCCAAAAGTGCTGGGATTACAGGTGTGAACCACTGTACCAAGCCTGAGTGACTTTTTTTTTTAAAGCAGCATGTTTAGCTCTCTACCATTTCTAACACATAGGTTGGAAGAACTAAACTCTCAGCCACACACACACAAAATTAAACTCTAAACTCTGAGTTTATAAAACAGGAATCTTTGTTTAGACATTAAAATCCTAAGGGTATTATTTCTTAATGATAATTCAATGACAGAATGAAGAATATGGCAAAAAAATGAATAGGAACCATTTTTATGTTGTTTGTTTCTTGGGGAACTCTTATTTGAATCCTGTCCTTGATATTTGAGCAAAATCCTTGTGTCAGAATTACATAAAGAATTTCCAGATGTAGATATACAATCCTTAGAGGAAAAAAAATTTCAGTTTTTGTAGGATTTGTAGTCACGTGGTAATGCTATCTTCTGAGTTTTGTAGACAAGTAGAAAGAACAAGTGAAGGAAGGGTCTGAAATGGTTGAATGCTCATCAAAGAGGAGCCATAATAGCAACCCTGGAAAATTCACTTCAAACTTTTCAAGTATCTATATTTCAAATGTTGTTCATTTTTTAAGTCCATTATAATAATTAGCTCTGAAGCTAGGGTAGGATTGCAGAAAGAAAGAAAATAATAATAATAAAATATCTAACCGTATGGAAGTCTTGATACACTCCAATAAATGGAGAGGTATTTTTTATTCTCAAACTAAGGCAGGTGGGGAGAATTGTTGTCTGCACCAAGAACTCAGCCCACAGAGCTGTGGCCTTCTATGAAGACTGATTCTCAAGGAACTCTCTGGCTTTCTTTGCCCCTAGAGTTTTGTCACTGCGTATGGTGCTCAGTGTAGGTGTGCAAAGACCCGAAGTGTCTCTGTAGTTCCAGAGCTGCCTCTGATAGGGGTAAAGAAATAAAAAAGGGTCGCCAGTTAAAGAAACACTATATCCCATCTTGAACCTTGAGTTAGACGAAAATATGGAGGTCGAGTTACACCCAAATTACACACTAATGATTTTTTGAAATACGAAGTCATGGCTTAGGGGGAGATATAAATTATTCAGATCTGTTTAGAAGCAAATAAGTAACCTCTTCCCACTCAACACCCAATGACCACCAATTTTGTCATAAAAATTCAGGCCCTTTCTCTAATTACTGGTATTCTAGGTGTAATGTGAACCCTCCCCTTTTCATCGACACCATTATTAGCTGGGATGTCAGGCTGCCCTAAAACCTGGCCAGACACAATAGACCAGAACTCACAACAAATTTGAAATTGACATTGACCACATTTATGGAACTGTCATGGTTCCCAGTGCTGCATGTTTAACCTTTTAGAGAAGAAAGTACAGGGTATATTGCACAGCTCTTCATCAAAAATTATACATCACATTTATTCCGTGTTTGTGCCTCTGTGTATGTTGGCATGCTTTGTTAGTTTGTGTGGTAGGTCTGTGTGTGCTTAGACATATGCACTATGTGGATATATATATATATATATATATGTATTACTGCAGTCCCCAGTGTATAGTTTATAGTTTGGAAAGAAATCATCTTCCATCATTCGTCACTGCCTAGCTGTTGTAGACTGGGCCAGAACATCATTTGTTAACAGCGACAAAGCCGTACTCATAAACGCCGACATGTTACATTAATTTATAGGCACTGAGTGACTTATTAAAAGTGACGTGTGAAATATAACAGGGCCCGGTATGGATGATTAGGTTTCAGGCTTTGAATTGTTGACAAGGCAGGGGTAATGAATTGCGGGACACTGGCTCCTGCATTTCCCCCTCATTAGTCAGTATTAGCTACATTAATAGTAATAATTGGATATATTCATCATTTAAAATGTTTTAATAAATGTTTGGACAGTACCTGATCAGAGCTGTCAAATATTAGGCTGGAAGGGTTGTGACAAGAGAAAAATGATGATGTTCCTTAGGTGAGAGATTTATGCAGCTTTGGAGATGCCAGCCTTGACTTCCTACTCCCTGAGGAACTCTGAGTTCAGATGAATTAGGGTTGCAAACCATGGAGATGGGGGAACCTGACTCTCTCCTGTCTCAGAGGACATTTCTACAAGAACACTTTGAAGGAGATCAAGAGGACCTGTCCAGAGGGACTCAGGTCTGTAACTGGTTTGCCTAGGATGGCTTCTGGGAAGAGATGAAGAGTCCCAGCTTTGACCCAAGTTAGCTTTGTGGCCTTGGGCAAGTGCCTTCACCTTTCTGAGCTTCCATGTCCATGCCTATGATACGTTTCATTTGGGTCCCTTTGAGATCTAACATTGTGTGAGTTTCATCATCAAATGTGATACCATTAGCCTAGAGAAACCTCTAACTAAATTCCCCCTTTCTGCACTCTAGTGTTGAGGACTAACGTATTTGCTCGAATGAGGGTGGATAAGACCTTTCTCTTGCCTCCAGGAAGGTGATCTGCAGACATTAAGTATTTGCAGTATTATATGAATGATATTGACATGGTTATATTCCTGCAGTAATTGGAGCCTAGATGTATCCAATTTTATGGTTTAGTTCTTTATTGCTCTTTCTCTGTTACTGTGATCAGATTAGGGCGATTGTATTATATGCAAAAGATCTGGGGGAAAAGGGTCAATAAAAATGTATATGGCTGCTATTTCCCTACCCTACTACTGCAGACACAACACATGTCTTAAACTTGAATTTGAACAAATACAGATTTTAGATCAAGATGGGGAATGATTGTGATCTCATTATTACCATTATTATCATCATCAAATTAGTACTAGCTTAACTTTACTGAGCATTTAATATATGCCATCCATAGCCCTTGGAACTTTACATATATTCTCTTATTTCTCACAATAGTGCTTCAAGGTAGGTATTATAGTTCTCATTTTACAGTTGAGGCAGAGGTCTAGAGAGGTTAAGTGACTTGGTTATGGTCACACAACTGATAAGTGGTAGGGCCCAGACTGGAACATTTTTTAACCAAGTTCATGTCATAACCCACCTGCTGTACTGCCTCTAACATTTTGGAGGTTTGCTCAGTTCTGGCATAATTGAGGAGGGGCGTTGTCTAATTAGAGAGTATTTGGAAAAGGGTGAACATGCTGGAAAGTGTTTGTGAATCCTATCCTGAAGGGGTGAAGGACTAAAGTAGGCTTATCCTGGAAAAAAGTCCTGGGAAGAAAAGGTGGCCAATTTCTCTGATTTAAATTAGTTTTGGATTGTCTCAGGGAGGAAGGAGATGTAATGCTATCTGAACCTGAGCTCACAACTGAAGTTTCTGAAGGTGAATGATAGGAGGGCAGAATTCAGTTCTCAGGAAGAGGGCATGCCCTGGCAGAGTTGTCCAGCTCAGATGGGAAGGACCACCTCCCGGTGACGGGCTGCTCTCTGTTATGGCTGGGATGCTCCTGCCTGCCCTGGAACTGCGTTTGCATCACCTTCTTCCTGGCTCACTGTGCTGCAGCCACACTGGCCTTTGCACAGACTAGACTGCTATTCTGGGTTTTGGCATGGCTGGCTCCTTCTCGCCCTTCAAGTCCCCGCCAAGATATCATAATTTCCAAGATCTTCCCTTCTCTCTTAAGTTCTCCCCTTTCTGGCAGCAATCACTTTCCATCTGCCATCCTTTCTTTTCTAATAGCTCAAATCAGTAACTGACATTATCTTTTTTGACTTGTGAGTCTTTCACTTGTTTTTTGTCTTTTTTCCCTACTAGAAAGTCAGTCGATGGAAGGAGAGAGCTCTCCTACCTTCTCCACTCCAGCAACCAGGCCAGGCATGGAACTATTAGAGCAATCATTTGTCAGGGACATTGGGGAAGGGATCTGTTCTTTGGGTGAAAAGCTATATAGACAACTCCAATATTTCTTCCTCGTTCTTGTAGTCCATGAGCACCTCATTTTTACAGCAGTTCCCCTTGCTCCTTTGCCTTGGCAGAAAGACAAAAGACTATTTGAGATTTTAAATAAACTCAGTGCCAGATCTTGGTTAGTTTAAAAACCAGTACTCTCAGTGTTCATATCTAAGGTGACCCCTGAGTTAGATTTTTTTTTTGGAGATGGAGTCTTGCTCTGTCGCCCAAGCTGGAGTACAGTGGCAGGATCTCAGTTCACTGCAGCCTCTACCTCCTGGGTTCAAGTGATTTTCCTGCTTCAGCCTCCCTAGTAGCTGGGATTATAGGCACGCACCACCACAACCAGCTACTTTTTTGTATTTTTAGTAGAAAGGGGGTTTTGCCATGTTGGCCAGGCTGGTCTTGAACTCCTGACCTCAGGTGTTCCACCAGCCTCGGCCTCCCAAAGTGCTGGGATCACAGACATGAGTCACCATGCATGGCCCCTGAGTTAGCTTTGATTTACCCCTCAGCAACTCTGTGAGGAGTCTCTGCATCTGCTACCATTGAGCTTCAGGTTTCTGTGTATTTTCATGAGACTTTGGCATCATTTATGTAAAATATGTTTAGAATGCACCAAAGAAAAAGTTTGAGTTATACTAATGAGACTTTACAGAGCTTGTATTTATTGTTAGAAATAATACTCTGCATTTTATGAAAAAATCAAGATTATGGCCACATAGTATAAAGCTGCAGATGTTTTTTATTAGTACAGTTTGGTTTTGCAAACATTCCAGCATATGATTTTTTACAATAAGCCACAATGCTCTGCTCACACACATGGTTTACAGCTAGAGTATCATCAGGCTCTTGGTGCCTGTTACTTTATTTTGGATTCTCAATTATTTCTTAATTGTAGGTAGCATTTTATCATTTAGTTTTTTCAGAATCAAGCAGATATTTATGAGCTCTGTCTCCGGTTCTGAGGATACAGAGATGAACGTACATGGTTGTTATCTAAGAATCTTACTCTCTAGTTGGGGGAGATTGGTAAGTGGCAGACATGGAGCAATGTGACAGATATGATTCTGGAGGAATGTGCCATGGAAAACTGAGGTGGGATATTCTACGTCTCCCTGGAGGAACTTGGGAAGGCTTCTTAGAGGGAGAGGTAGGAGTTGTGATCATTCTTGAAATGCAGACGATTCTTTTAGACCAGGAATGGGCAGGGGCGAGGACTTACAAGGGGAATGAAATAGCATTTGAGGAGGCTTAAGAGAGCTCAGAGGGTTTAGGAAACATCAAGTGAGTTAGACTTCCAAACCATAAGCATGAGGGTTACACACCTTTAGTATTAATATAAAGGAATATGAAGGATATAGGATGGGGGGCATGAGGTTTAGCTAACGGGGTTTTTTGGTACCAAATTGTAAATGGTGAACTTTTGCCGTGAGACAGTAAGAGGAGATCACATATAATTTGAGGCAATAGCAGTTGTAGTAGAGGCTGATGTCCCAGGAAAACAAAATGTCTTCAGGAATCAGAGTCAGGGTCTGTAGAATTCAATCATTGGAGAATGTGAGTCTAATGAAGGACTGCTGTTCCTGATGAGATGTTCTTGTTGAACAATTTCCCAGTATAATTTTACGAAAATGATAACAATCATATTGTAGGTCACTTGTTTTGAATATTCCTTAAAGCCTTAACTCACAATATGATATCCACTTTACAAAGGATGCAGTTTCTTAGGGAGGATATAACTTCATTAAGACTTTAAGCAGAGATCACTTAAAATGAGCTTTCTCTCACCCTGCTCTTGAACATGGTATCTTGGTGGCAGCATGGGCCAAGTGGAAACCCTGGCCATATCCAATATTAACTTGCTTTGCTGTAGCTGAGTCCTTTTCTCAACCCTGTAGCAGGCACAGTGGAACAAGCATAGTGGCACGTAGGGGATTCTGTGAGACAGCCTTCATTTGTGGTTACTTCTAGCCCAAGATGGTGACAACACTGTCATAGATGTCAATGCATTTTATGATGGCAGATGAAAACAGGTTGGATCTATGGATATGCAGTATGTGCTGCTGGCTTCGCTGCAGTTTTTGCTTGTCTGTGTGTTTCTGTTTTTTTAATAAACATTGGATGTCCCTGGGACCCAACTTATCAAAAGCATTTACACCATCGGGCCACTTTTTGAAGTTTTCCCAGCCTACTTTGGCTGAATCTCAAGTTACTTTGACCTATGCCAACATTTTTTTTTCAGATGAAACTATTTTAGCCTCCCTCTCAAGCAATCTGCCACCTTTGACTCAGAAATTCTTGTCCTAGGTAATTATTTCAACGGAATCCTTGGATATTCAGATGAAATTTTACATACAAGGATCTTCACCAAGGAATTATTTATCATAACAAAAATCTGAAAGTAATCCAACATTAGGAGATCATTTGAATATCTACTGTATATGAGGAAATGTTATAGAGTAACATAATCACATTTTGAAGATATGAAATAACATGAAAAAAGAATATAGAATCTGTATATGGTTAATAAATTCGTATATATTTGAAGGGATTGGGACAAAATGGGATACAGGTGCTTTTTATTTATGAATTTTGGATTTTAAGCTTTTTTTAAACAATGAATCAACCTTTATAAGAAAAATATCTAGACACTGTTTCAAAATATGCCACCTGGGATTTTAAGGAGGTATCTCTATGTAAGATACCACATAACCAAAGAAAAGGCAAGGTGATGCGTGATGGCCTGATAAATGGGAACTGCTAAAGTCAAACTAAACTGCTTCAGACCTGGGATCTTGTTAAGCACCAGAGGAGTATTAATTGAAGGCAGCATTTGACTAAGCTAATTCCGGACATTTCTCTCAACTCCTGTGCCATCGGTTTCAAGTTGCAGGGGACATTTCTGGCTCAGGCCGATGGAGGGAGTGTACATAAACATGGGGTTTATTTTGTCAGAGATGTTCTTGAGAGACTCAATTCTCTACTGATCTTTTTTTTGTTCTTTGTGGACATTTATTTACTTTTGAAAATGCCCTTGCAGATCCTCACTTGAGTGAAAAGGAGATGTGTTCTCATGGCAGGGCTCTGTTGCTGATCAGCAAGGCAGCAAGGCTCTAAAAATTGAGTGTACATTCGGTCACTGTTGTTTTTAGCATTCCACTAGGTCGGCTTCATTTCTATAAAGGAGTGATTTTGCTTCAAATATTTTCACAAATCCTCATTTGATAGAAGACATTAATATTTCTCTTCATCTTCCAGTTTCTTTTTCTTCTTCTTCTTCTTTTTTAGCCTGCCTTTGAGTGAAATTTTTGATAATGAAAGTTCTTAGCCATCACCTTGAATCCTCCAGGGGACACAGGGGACAAGTGACCAGAAAAGGTCCAAATTGATTTTACTCATCACCCCTTTAGTGAGTGCATGAGAAGAGAGGAGATTTACAGTTACGGTCCTAAATCAGTTCTGGCTGTTAAAGTTTTTGTTGAGGATTTAGGGAGGCTAAAGCTAAAAGTGAGTGTCATCTTGGAGGTTAATCTGCCCGGCTCTGGAATGTGTGTCCTGCTCCCTGTGATACTGACATGGTGAAGCAGCTGATGGTGAGAGGCCGGTGAGAGGCCCATGCTGGCCCCTGTGCAGGGTGCTGGAGGTGGATGTCACGATAGCGATGCCAGAGTTCAGAGGCAAAAGGGATTTATGCCCTGAGACATGCATGCAGCAGAGACACAGGGTGTGTCGAGGGCTCAGACTGAAAGGGAGAAGGAGCAAAAGAGTCTGAGCCATCAAAAAATGTCACTTGTGGCCGGGCGCGGTGACTCAAGCCTGTAATCCTAGCACTTTGGGAGGCCGAGGCGGGTGGATCACGAGGTCAAGAGATCGAGACCATCCCGGTCAACATGGTGAAACCCCGTCTCTACTAAAAATACAAAAAATTAGCTGGGCATGGTGGCGCGTGCCTGTAATCCCAGCTACTTAGGAGGCTGAGGCAGGAGAATTGCCTGAATCCGGGAGGCGGAGGTTGCGGTTAGCCGAGATCGCGCCATTGCACTCCAGCCTGGGTAACGAGCGAAACTCCGTCTCAAAAAAAAAAAAAAAAAAAAAAAAAAAAAAAGTCACTTGTTTGTCTTACAAAACCTTAAGCAACAACTCTTAAAATTCAGGCTGACCAGATTGGCTCAGAAAGGCGGGCAGTGAGAGTGTTTTCTTGTCTTTCTAAAAGTGAAAAGGGCTCGGTGGCACTGAAGAAGACCATGCCAAGATGGCAGCCAAGTCCTTGGTCAGTGGAAATCATGAGAGGTGGCTCCTGTCCACACAGTGGTGGCTTGTCTCCAAACTCTGAGCGGGGCCACTTTTATACCCCAGATCTGCATTCCTATGTCAGAAGCCAGGGTGAGTAGGCGCTCTTCACACACATTGTGAATACCTCCAAATCATGATCAGGTGGCTACAAATAGTGTCGTGAATAAGAAGACAGATATTGGCGTTAGTCATACCCGGATTTGAATCCAGGGTCCCTCATGTACTAGATTTGTGACCTCAGACAGATGGACTATTGATAGCGTCTACCTTAGTAGTTACTATCTTAGGGTTATTGTGAGCATTCAATGAGATAATGTTAGTCAAGTGCTTAGCAAATGACCTTGCGCATAGTAAGGACTCAAATAATGGTAACTTTAACAATAAGAATAGTTGTAATCATGTTGATAGCATCATTAGTAGGTGCAGAAGTAGTTTATTGGCAGTACTGTGGGAGTTTATTCATCAATACTTGTCTTATTTCTCTGGAGATCCCAAAATGAAATATTAGACTAATGTTCATTTATTCACCAAACAGGGATGTACAAACAAGATTCTACTAAGCATTGTGGAGGAAACAGGATTGTACAAAATATGTTCCCTCAAATATGTCCCCAAACATAGATGGTTATAGTCTGGTTGTTCAGATATGAAATGTGAATGCAAATAGGCAAGTACAAGGTACTGAGTGACCAATGTGATCTCAACAAAAGCCTTGGGAATTTAGATAATGCTGTTCTGGCCAATGTAATCAAGGTGGATTTGGAGTTGGCTTGAGGAGTGGGCTCAATTTCCTTGCAGTAGGCAGATGGCATTCCAGACAGGGGGAACAGTATGCACAGAGGCTTGAAGGTGGGATGGGAAGTGGCCAATTTCCAGGGCCAAAATGATGAAGTGTTTGACCAAAGGTTAAGTGAGGGGCAGCTTTGGAACAAGAGAGTTCGTTTCAGCCAGGAATAGCCCAAGTGTGGTCAGTGAGGTTCAGTAAAGTCTCAACCCCCTTAACCCCTTCTAGGTGTTCACAGCCAAATGAAACCATCAGATTCATGCACAGATACCCAAAGTATAAAATGATCTAAGTATTATAAGAGACCCTCACAGACCTCGAACATATCAGGTGTATGGAGAAGTGATATCAACTCTGAATGGGAAAATCTGGGAAGTCTTACTGGGAGAGGGAGAATCTTAACCAGACCTGGAAGGATATGGGGACTTTGGAAGGAAGAGAAAGGCATTACAGGCAAAAAAAAAAAAAAAAAAAAAAAAAAAGAATGAGCTAACGCTCGGAGGTCAGAGAGACCTCTGATTTTCCAGTGAATGTGGGCCATATAATATATGAAGTCCACAAAATGATTCTAATTTGTGTTAAAGACCAACATAAACGCTATCACTTGACTCAAATGGAGGACAGATAAGAAAGAACTCTTACTGGCCCTTTCTTCACATTAACATTGAGATGTGTCTCTAGTATGGGAAATGGAGAAGGGCTGATTTTTAATTTGGTAGATAAACAAGTTGTTGGGTGGCACTTATTGTGGTGAAAGTCTTTTAGAACACTCATGTATGTCAGGCAGGAGCAGACTGCCTGAATCCTTTACTTCTGAAACTCACTGGCTAAGGAACCAGGACAGTTATCTTTTTTATTCACTGTCTCACTGTCACTCACCCGGCCCCACCCCTGACCTCATCAGGAGGGCTTTACCTTCCCTGAGAAGTGAACCAACTACTTCCACACCAAAAGATCTGTTCAAGCCAAGCCACTCTTCCTTTCCTCTGAGCCCCTGTCTTCTGGAGCAGGCTGCCTCAATATGAAATACAGAGGCACATTTAAAAAATGTGTTTCAGAAAAAGGGGAGCAGAAATTCAGCCTCTAGTAAATGTTCGTTCCTGAAGCCTTGGTTACTTTACACTTTGCTATCCAAAAGGAAGGGGATGCAGTCTTCAGAGCAAGCTGGTGCCTTCCAGATTTGTTATCTAGTGATGACATTGTTATCTAGAGGTGGTTTTACTTTGAAGAGAGAGAGAGTGAGAGTGAGTGAGTGTGTGTGTGTGTGTATGTGTGTGCGTGTATTTCCCATTCTTTTGAGCAAGCAGGTGTGAAGAAGCAGTACCTGAGAAGGCAGCATGTGTCAGGCGGATCGGGCTGTTCTCTTTGAAGAATTGCCGTGTCTCAGCTTCTGAATTTCTTAGGAACCTGAACTAGTACAAGTTGACCACTAGATGCAGCCGGTGAAATGCCAGTGTCATATTACAATTAACAGTAATTCTGGTGGCTGTCATCACTTACTCTGAACAGAGGATCTCCAGCAAAAGCATGACACCGTCACGGCTGCTAATTCAATGGCATTGTGTGAACTATGACAGACCTTATGGTGCACCTTTTATGCTTATTCAAATGAATACAGTCTAGTCACTTAAATGCAGGAGAGGGAGAAAAAGTTTTAACGCATTTCTGCAGATGAGCCCACGAAGGGTCAACTTGGAAAAAAAAGTTGTGTTAAGGAAAGTAATTAAACAGAGTCAGAGAGATTGAATATTAGTGCTTTTACAGAGTAAATGAGGATAAATTCTGTTAATTATGTGACTTTTTCCAGTACTAATGTGATAATAAAGTACTCTAATTCTGGAGAGGCTTGTCACAATCCCAGCTGAGGCAGTGACCCTTCTACTAGGTGAGAACAAGAAGCAACTTATAAAGCTTTCCAGCAAAAAGCAAGAAATCAGAGTTAAATGGATTTTTTTCCCCTCTCTCCATGTTTAGTATGGAAAACCACGACCCAACCCCATCATGAAACTCTTGGCGAATGGATTGTCTTATTTGAGGCACGAAAGCACTTATGCTTGCTTTTTTTTTGTTGTTTGGTTCCTGAGGGAAGAAATGCGAGCAATTCAAAGAGTATAAATAGCCCAGTGCAGGATTCTAGTCCAATGATTAACAGCACCAAAAAGATTATACTCGGAATGTGAGTGAAATTTGGTCTTTGGGACTTCAATCCTACAAAACTTTATGTCATAATGAATGGGTAGGAACTTGTTTTTAGCGGCAACAGAGGTATAAAACTTGATATTTTGCAACATAATAATTCTAGCAGAAGCACAGAGGAGAGAGTTTGGGGAGAGCCAGGGCAGTGCCCCAGTGCATGTGCTATTTGATGGAGGGGATGATGTGTTGTTCAGGTGTGAAGGGATGGGAGAGGTGAAGAGAAAGTTTGCCAGGAGGGAGCCATGGCATGTGCAAAACTACTGAGTAGGCCAAGCAGAAGGGGTGCTGAGGGAATGCAGAAGGGTCCAGAGGATCCAACAGGGTTAGATCCAACCAACCCTGTTGGTCCTCAGATCAACATAATCTCGGAGGCAGAGAGTAGGAGAGAGAAGGTGGCAAAGGTAGTTTTGTTCCAGATCATGAAGGAAGTGGGTGATTGCTTCAAGGGCAGAAGAAATTTTTTTTCTTTTTTAATTTTTAATTGTTTAAATACTGCCAGATTTTACCATACAGTATCTAAGGACTGAGGGAAATACAGTAGCTGCCAGTGCAGGCATATTGCTGTACCCTACAGTGGCAAAGGGAACCCAGGTTCTTAGAGAGCCCAGTTGCAGTTCTTCTGAGCACAAGCTGTCTAGTGAGACCCTGCATTCAAATCTTTTCTTTACCTGCCGTGAGCTACCTGTTGACACGCCAGTTACTTATCTCCCTGTGGTTTGGCTGCTTTCTCACCTGGAGCCCTGGGACAGGAATAGAGGCAGGGTGAGTGGATGGGGGAGTGTAGGGCTGCTGTGAGGACTAAAATGATGTACTAAATGTAGTATAAACATGAGCTATGCTTACCTCATTATTAGTTTTTGAAAGCCTAGCACTTGATAAAGTATTCAGTTAGGCTGCTTTGGAGCAAGCTTTCCCTCTAAAAGAATCACCATCATCAGAAGGAAATTGGTATTCTGAGTCATGTTGGCTAAGAATCACCACACCAGAGTGTGCATGCAAACTTGATTCCATAGTTGAAGGAAAAATGCATAAAATCCCATATTTTCCCAGGCTCTTCACTTTAAGAACAATTTATCAACATCATTATATTTGTAAGAGAAGAGCCTCCCGTATCAAAAATAACACTCAAAACACTCTCAGGATTCAAGGAATGGTTTTGGAAGTAGACTGCTTGAGAGGGAACACACGCTGGGTTCAAGCAGACCCAATGCTCTCTCACCACACCTCTTAGCTTAAATTGGGGTAGGGGATTGCATCAGGTTTCTCTCAGAGGTCTCTCTGACATCTGGTAGCCATCAGCAGAAGAACCCCAGAGAGAGGGATGAAAACTCAGAGAACTAGGGACCCCTGTTATAGCCTGCTATACCTGCCTGTAGCTTCTTCTCTTCTTAACTTTGAAGACTCTCTACTTTGTTTTAATCAACTATTGGTTTATGACCATTTTTATTTATATCTTCCATGTCGTGTGGCTCTTCCTGTCATACTTAAGAATCTAGCCTTGAGTCAACTGAGAAAGACACTGAGGAATCTGTGTGTGTTTGGAGCAGGGCAGGGGGTGTCCCACCATGGTCTTATTTCAGCAGGTGGGTCCTTCAGTATTGCTGGGGCAGGATTTGTCTGCATGTGTTACTCTACAGATGACCAGAGGTGCTAGGGAGAAAGTCCTGTTGCTTAGTCACTGTGTTGAGTTAGACAATTCAGAAAGTTGAGAATTCATCAGGCATTCATTTACTTACTTACTCATTCACTTTGCAAATATTTGACTGCCAGATACCAAGCACTATAATAGGATCTGGGTATGACAGTGATGGGGAGTGAGAGGGGGATCGCTGAGGTAGGATGCCAGAAGATTTTCCTGGGGAGATGACATCTCAGGGAGACCTGAAGGATGGAAGAGAACTAGGGCTGGATCCCTCCAGGACCCAGGGTGGGGAAGAGCTTAGCATGTCTGTGGATGTGAAAAGTAGCCCCCATGGCTGGGGTGTTCACGAATGGGAACCAGAGGCCACTAATCAGCTGGGTGACCTTGGCCATGCCACCTGACTTCTTGGAGCTTCGGTGGACTAATCCATCACATGGAAGTGACTTTATCCACTCCCTGTCACATACTTCAAGATTTTTTGTGAGGATCAATTAGTGAAAAGTTAGAAATGATTTTTTAAAGTGAAGCACAGTTTAAAAGGTATAGCCTGTTTTTAAAAATCATGATTGATTTAGTGGAAAATTATTACCTATAGAAGTTAGAGTAAGTTCAAATACCTGTTTTTTATACAAGGAAGTTTATCCCCATTAATGCCAGAAGCTAGCTCTTACCACGTGGTTTTACTTTCAACTCGGTGCAGGGGAAATCAGTGAGTTCTATGCTAAGATTTTGCTCTCTGTGATGAACAATGTACTCTGGGTCCAGATCCTGGTTCTTTCATTTGTATGTGACCTTGGGCTCTGTTACCAGTTCCTCTCACCTCAGTACCTTCATCTGTAGACGGAAATCTAGTAGGCCCTAACAAAGGGGTAGTGGTAAGGATTCATTGGAATGATTGTGTAAATGCTCAGTGCCTGGCACATGCTAACCAAAATGGGCGCTCTTCATGTGAAAATGAAAGCGATTCCCATGCCAACAAGGCCTGGCCAGGTTCAGGTGTCCTCCTATTACATATAGGAAGGGATAAAACTTGTTTGTGTTGGGTTTGACGGCATCTTCTTTCATACAGAGAATTGCTGACTTTTGAGGCCACAGACTCTTTAGAAGAAGGGAGGAAGGCACCGAGTCAGTTGTTTTGTTTCCTGCATGGTTAATTGGTTGTAAAATGCTGCTAAAACTTACTGCTTCTGATTAAATTAAGTGCCCTGGGAAATCCAGCTGTGAACAGGTGGGTATTGGAGGTTTTCCCTGTGTCTCTATTCACTGTCTGTGGACAGCCTCACGCTGGTAAATATGCACTGCCTTCACTTTTGCTTCTGGGACCAGATGCTTTTCCCAACTTCTCCCTTCACCCAACCCGTCAGCTGCCAAAGGTCTGGGAGAAAATCAAGCCTGACTACATCTGAATTTCAGGTGACAGGATTTTTAATAACAAAACAAACAAAAGGAAACATGCCATTTCTTCAAAAGCAAGAGCTACATTTGTTTTTCAGTGAGAGGAGTCCCATTTAGTGGAGCCGCAGGGGTCCTTGTTTTGTTATTGTTTTTATCTTAAAATGGGCACAAAGTGTCCCTGCCCTAGTCTTGCAGACAAATGGCTTGCTGCCACTTCGGTTATTACAGTTTAGGGCAGAAGATGCAAACTGCGTTCCTCTTCCAGATTTGTTTTGTCTGGCCCTTCTGTTGTTTGGAAGATTGGCAAATTTCACACTTAACCATATGTATTTCCAGTTTCTCTTCAAATAGGCAGATCTGACAACACTGTGCCCATATTGCCCTGTGGAGTCAGTTGGCTGGAGAAGAGTCAAGCTCTGCCTCTAGACAAGACATTGACTCTTGAGTTCTGATAATTCCCAATTCCCAGTACTGTCTGTGGTTTCACATGCAGCCTAATTCACTCATTGTCTGACCTTCCTGGGCTCTGTAGGGTCTGAGTTTGAGACTTCGAATTTCAAAGACCTGGAACCAACCCAAATGCCCATTGATGATAGACTGGACAAGGAAAATGTGGCACATATACACCATGGAATACTATGCAGCCATAAGAAATGATGAGTTCGTGTCCTTTGTAGGGACATGGACGAATCTGGAAACCATCATTCTCAGCAAACTGACACAAGAACAGAAAATCAAACACTGCATGTTCTCACTCATAGGCGGGTGTTGAACAATGAGAACACATGGACACAGGGAGGGGAGCATCACACACTGGGGTCTGTTAGGGGGGCCAAGGGAGGGACAACAGGTAAGTGGGGAGGTCAGGGAGGGATAACATGGGAAGAAATGCCAGATGTAGGTGATAGGGGGATGGAGGCAGCAAACTGCATTGCCATGTGTGTACCTATGCAACAATCCTGCATGATCTGCACATGGATGCCAGAACCTAAAGTACAAAAAGTACAATAAAAAAAGAAAAAAGAAAAAAATGACACCATAATTTACATACTTTTTCATTCTCTTTTCTTCAAAGTAATTTCGTTATAAAATATCCCCATATCAATAAACAATTATCAGCAACAAAAAAAGCTTCTATCATTTTGAAAGTTAATAGCAATTCTGCGTGAGAAATAAAAAAATATATATAAATGTATCTGTATGTGAGTGTGTGTGCGGGTGTGCACACACACTTGGGAATATTGAAGTTGTAGAGCCTAAAAGTCACCAGCACTCTATCGAATATTCTCTCTTAAGTTTTTGAGACTGTCTTGTCTCTTGCCACCCTCCCAGCATGTCTCCTCCACTTCTTACCTTTCTTGGAGGGCATTGTATGATGTAATCTCTTCCTACTTTCTCTCCTCCCCACCTGCTCACTTTTCCAGTGATCTCTATTAGGTAGAATATGAATGGATTCTATTCCATTATAGATTCATCTCACATGTATTGAATTTTCCAGCAACCTCAGCTGCACATCTTTTTGGGTTCAACTCTAGTAAGTGGAAATTTTTCTATTTCTTTTTAAGCCACCCAAACCAAAGTCCTGAGACTAGCTCAGACAGGACCTGGTGGGCTTGACTTGGGTCACATGCCAGTCTCTGAAGCAGTTGTAGAGTTGGGGGTTATGATGCTCTGACCGGCCAGGACTAGATCACAAGTGTCCCTTTGGTCCAAGTGTGGAATGAGTTTATGCTGCTGAAATGTAAAGACTTGAGTGAGGGTGAAGATGTTCTCTAAAAAGAGAATAGCAGACTTATCAAACAGAAGAAAAAGGATTCTGACAGTCTACTTAGACTCCTTCTAAAGCCTCTGGACCCATTCCACTGGGAAGCAAGTAAACAAAACTTCATACAATGTTGGGGTGATCATGGACGCCATGTAGACCACCCCCTGACTGTAGGTTAAGAATATCTGGATTAGATATTCTTAATGCCATTCCAGCATTCTTTGTTTTAGTAAATGATCAACCAATTTTCTGATACGATGAAAACTTTTTTTTTTTCAGAATTATATTTCCAGTGTTTCAGGTTTAAACTGAAGCTGTTCCAAAGTGACATGTGGGGAGGGCAAGTGAGTGACCTGTGAGCTGCAGAGCACCCTCAGAAACTCTAAATGCTGTCATTGTTCGTCTCTGATACTGCTTTAGTTTCATTTTCCATCAGCATCCTTATGATACCATGAGAAATAGTGCTTAAAAAGGTGTCAGACTCTATTTTGCATCATGATTTCAAAATGATAAATTTCTTCTTATATTTTTACGGACTAGAACACACAGGCTTATTGGATCGTCCATAATATAGACTGGAATAATTTGGAGCACAGGAGATTACTGTCAGTGCTCTGGGGGATGATGCTTACTGGTCGTTTTTATTTGTAGACTGGTCCTGAGCTTTAAATCCAAATTAAGGAGTCACTTGTTTTTATCTGAGCTCAGTTTGTGTGGCGTATTGGGATGCAGAGATTTTTTTTCAATGAAATCCATTGCTCAAATTAAATTCATTATCCCCAGTGATGTGTGAGGCCAGGGGATGGCAGGCAACATATGAAGATGTCGAGATTGGGATAAGGGAGGGTGTGCTGGGAAAAGTGAACAAATGCGGTGAGAATATTAAAAGGGAAATGATGATTTAAAATAGTTTCAAAATACTTTACATCCTTAGCAAGATTCTGTGCTTTTTATTTTCTTGGGGAACAGCTTTTTCAGCTAATCCCTTTCTTCTATATATACTTTTTTTTTTTTGGTAGAAAAGTGAGTTTTTCTAGTTATTTCTTTTCCCTGAAGCACAGTTTCCGAATGTCAGCTTTTCCTGGCAAGCAGGAACCCCTTTCTTCTCCTTTTGCTCTTTCCCTTCTCCTTTCCCTTCCCTTTGCTTTCTTGACAGAGTCTCGCTGTGTCACCCAGTCTCCATTCACTGCAACCTCTACTTCCTGGGTTCAAGTAATTCTCCTGTCTCAGCCTCCAGAGTAGCTGAGATTTCAGGTGTGTACCATCACGTTCAGCTAATTTTTGTATTTTTATTAGAGACAGAGTTTCATCATGTTGGCCAGGCTGGTCTCAAACTCCTGGCCTCAGGTGATCCACCTGCCTCGGCCTCCCAAAGTGCTGGGATTATGGGCATGAGCCACCATGCCTGGCCAGGAACCTTTTTCTTTCCCTGCAGCTTGTGCTGGGATAAAAGAGGATGGGTGGGGGAATTTTATTTTTATTTCTACTCAGCATTGTTTTGACTTAAGTTTTTATGCTGAATTTCAATGATACACAATGAGTTGCCCAGGCAGTTTACTATTTCTGGTACATAGCTCCATCATTTCACTTATCACATAGTATTGGTATTATTGTTGATTTTAAGAATCAACTAGCTATCAATTCTCAAGTTTAGCATGCATCACAATTCTTCAAATACCCCTCTGGTCCAGGTAGACTCATCCCACAGGAAAGCCCATATACAGAAATTTGCATACCATTCCTACTTTCTCTTTGCCAGGGCAAGTTTCTTAGGTAATTCTGATTAAGACAGCCTGAGACCTGTACTTCAGTGAACCTTCACAAGGGAAGGGACTGGGTTGTCTGTTGTATGTCTTCTGTTTGGTCCAGAGTAGGTGCTTAGTAATTACTTATTGAATGAAGAACAGACTGAATGAATAAATGGATAGCCTAAGGAAGTATGCTGAATGAAGAAATAATAAATCATTAAGTTTTAACTAAGAGTTTCAACAAAAGTCAACAGAATGGTCGGTAGAATTTTGGAGAAAGAACCAAACAGACTTTAGTTACATGGCCTTTAATTCTTTGGGTTACACTTGAATGTTGCAAAAACAATGGTAGGTTTAACTTAGAGATAAAACTTTCTCAACATCAAACTTTAAAATATGAAGTAGGAATTTAAGGACACCAATGGTGTGGAGACTTCCCAGTTGATGCTTGTTTATGAATTATGCAATATGAAACTAATAAATGACCTACATTTTACAGAGTATGAGATGGATAGCTCTTAACTGTTCACATTTGAGTTAAATGTAAATATCAGAGCATAGACACTTGGAGAAAGCCGTCGTAATCTTTAGTTCCTAATTCATTCCTTGTAGAATGGGGCCAACATCCTTAGGTTCTGTGCTGAATGATACTCACTTCAAGTTTTACAATGCAGTTGTTTGTTATTTCATTAAAGTAGTGCCTATTCATAGAAAATTCAGAAGATATAGAAGAAAATAGAAGAAAGAAATCATCTTTGCACTATAATTCAAAGCTAACTGCCATTAATATTTGCAACTAGTTTTAAGTCAGCTGTGTATTCAGTGTTTTGCATGTACAGCTGTGCAAGGAGCTGTTGGGAATGGAAGGGCATTACCAGGAGTCCGTGGCGTCACGGAGGGGCAGACCATGACACAAGCAACTGCAGGATTGGCAGTGAAAACCAAGTGTGACCAGTGCTGTAACAGTGTAGGCGGGAGGATTAATTCCAGCTCCGGGTATCTGGGAAGGTTTCACGGGCTCAGTTCATTTATACTGCACCTGGAGGGATAAGTGGGATGATGGGATGCTGAGTTGATGTGGGAGTGAGGGAGGCATTTCAGATCCAGGGAGGCAGCCTATGGTGAAGGCAGGAAGGAAATTTCATGTTCAGGGCACAGGATGTAGCTCGGTGTGACTAAAGTGAAGAATGCTTAAAGGTGAAGAGGAGGAGAGTACATTATTGCCATTATTAGGGACTTGGAAAGGTTCACTGATCCGGCCCCTGCCAGAACACCCACAACAAATTCATATTTTAAAGGTATTCAAAGTTCCTTGGCAATTACTCGAATATTCTATCATCCTAGCAGTCAAAAGTTTTTCTGGGAATTTGAATGTAAGAAGTTTCCTTCTTTTTTATTTTTCTTTTGGAGAAAAACTTGAACCAAAGTCATGTTCTTAGTAGAATTGGTACTGAGAAGAATCAGTACATATTGGACTCTCTGGAAAGATCTGTTGGTTGAGTAAGTGAATGAATGTGTGACAACGAACATTTATACTTTGTGAAGTCTTGAAAAGAATCATAAGTTGAGCGTCCAGGCAGAACTATATGCCTCAGTTACTGTGGACTTGAACTTGTTGATTTCTCTGACACCTGTCACATCCACAGGGGAAGTTAATATCGAAACTCTCTGAGTCCTTAGAAGGGAAAAGTGAAATTCTAACATCAGATTCTAAATGAATCTGCTTTAAAATGTTAAACACATGTGTATCGAACAAGGAGATATCAAAAGCTTTTCATATACAACCCCTGGCTTTCTGTCTGCATGAAAGACATTCAAAGGTAGTGACTGGTAAAAATCATAACTAATCCTTAAGGTGATGTTCATGGACTCCTCCCAAGAGACCCAGATTACATTGGCTTTGCTTTGACCACTGTTCTCCATATTTGGGTGGATTCTGTTACCAGAACACCCACTGGTCTTTCATTATGATTAAAATGCGTTTGAGGGATCACAAAGAGGGTGAGAGTGGTCATGAGCAAAATCAAAAATATTAAAATTTATAATTAACTGTAATCTAGTGAAAGTACTGGCATTTCTAGTGAAATGTTTATGCTGTCTGCAGTTGTAATTTTGAATGAATCTGGTGATGATGATGATAAGAATATAGCCAGATATGGTCAATGAGCCACACTCCCATGATATAGTACATATAACATATAAAGAATATAGTCTAATGGATGTGGGCTTTGGAGCTGAACTGCCTATGTTCAGATCGCGGCTCCACTAATTACTAGATGGGAAACCTTGGGCAAACTACCTTACCTCTCGGTAGCATTATCTGTAAAATGAGAAAAGAAGTAGAATCTCATAGGACTGTCGTGCAAAGAAAATAAATTAATACATACAAAGCACTCAGGACAGGGCCATACACCTGGTATCGTGCTTGTGTTTGCAATAGTAACTGCTAAGTTGAGGAGCTGAGGCTCCTCCTGCCTCATGTTTTATGCTTGGCTTTGTGGGGTGGTGGCCGTTACTGAAGCAAAGTGGCCACCTGCCTGTGCATCCTTTTCAGCCTGGGGAAAGATTTGAACCAGTAACCCAGATGTCCAAGACCTGATGCCTCTACTCAAAACCTGTCTGCAGGAACTCTGTGGCCATGATTCCCAGCAGAAATTAAGTTCCTTATGATGGAAACAGTTTAAAACAAATGTGTCCTCAGTCTGTCCCCAGTTCCAAGGACAGACAGGTGCTTGGTTTTGTTATCTGCCTCATTCCTGCTACATATCAAATCATTAGGATGACTTCAAAGGTCCGCCCAGGGCCAAAGTTTGTACCTTAATAAGTTTTGGCAAGAAACACTTGGCATTTGAGAAATCTTGTAAAAGAGCATCCCTGAGGATAAACATCTTCTCTACCACACAGGAACTTAGAATTCTTTCCCTCTTAAATTTCCAGTCAGACCTTGATGGGGGAGTAAGTTGGGCCAGGTAGGCAGAAGTCAGTGCTCAGCTAGAGCACCCTTGCTCCAACCTCCCTTTTCTGTGTCATTTCTAAGAAATTGCAGTTTTTTCTTTCCCCATTGGCCACTGGTTAGTTGTCCGGTCCTCTGCCTATTCACGGTCTCAAGCCTTTTTCCTGCCTTTCAGATTTGCCTTCTAATATGAGGATACCTATGTGGAGTGGGTCCTTTTCCTTAAAACTGTTTTTAAACTCTTTAGTTGGCTGCTGTGCTATCCCAACACCATTTTTTTTTTTTTTTTAAATTCTTGATACTAATAATGCCCTTCCCTCAAGGGCATACTCTGAGCTCTGAGGTAATGAATGCTTTTCAAGTTGATCATGCTCATCCCTTCAGGCTGAGAACACTTTCCAGAAGTGTCCAAGAGCTGAAGGACCTTGGCCAGTGGAAAAGGTAAACTTCTTGAAGTCAGTGGCCGAGAATAGGGGCAGCCACATGCTCTCCCCCTGGGATCCCCAAGATAGTGCCACAACTCGGTACTGCTCCACTCTTCACTGCGGGAGGGAGGAGACAATTTGCTTCGTCTGTGCAGAATTCCCTTCAGGATCTTATTCCTCCCCTTCTGCCCACCCCACCTCTCAAACAGAACTATCGGTGCTTAAGTCAAAGAGGTTCTCTCTCAGGAATGCATGTTAATATCAGAAAAGGAGAGGAAGTCGGCCCAGCAGTGAGAGACCTTTACCCTTACATGGGTTCAGCCTCCTCAGCCTGCCCTTGTGGCATTCTGGGATTTTGGCCGCCTTGTGGGTATCAGATTTTCACATGGATGAACTGTACTCTACAGCACTTCTGTGTGCTGGGAACCAAAACGTTTTCTTTGACATTGAAAATAGAGTTTGCTCTTTCTCACTGTTTTGGCCTGCCCTGTTGCAAGAGAGATCCATTTTTCATGGCTGTGAGACTTTTGTTTACCTCTTCACGGAGCTCTGTGTCTTCAAAGGCTACCATGAGGTAGTGATGGCATTTCAAAGAAAGGCCCTGGCAGCTCAGGTGGGCTGGGTAGGGATAGGTGCTTTTTGGTTCAATATTTTTATTTTGGGAGAGAATCCTTACACTCTTAGAAAGATTTCCTTGGTTATTTCTGGGCAGTAGGCCTGGTCGTGGAGGCAAGAGCTTGTGCATTTCTTTTTCAAAGCAAAGGTAATGATGCAGTCTGTGGAAATGACTTTTCCAAAGAGGTCCTTTTAATCATGAGCCATTTCCCTCTCCACCATCCGCTGTGTGTGGGGTGGGAGCAGCTTGAACTTCACACAGAAGGGACCCCACAGTTGTTTCCACACAGCTGTTTCCTGCATCGGGCCAGAGCAAGTCTCCGTGTCCTGAATATCTTTGGGAAGGATCATCTGCCACATAACCATCTGCAGACATAAGTCAGAGGAACTTTCAAGGAGCCTTGAGATTGCAAATGGGGCTTTTATGTCTCGGTTTAGGTGTGCCTGGATGCTTTTCCTGTCCAGTCTGGACATTATGAGAGCAGCTGCAAAAATCCAAACGTGATTTTTCAGAATTTGGGTTGGGGAAGGTAAAAACTCAACCTGCTCAGCCCAGATCGATTGAAATGCTTTGCATGATAATTAATGATGTACAAGCTGTTGCCTAGTGGGCAGTTTTACTGTGTGTGCCCTTCAGTTCTGACTAGCTGGAGTCCTCCACGATTTAAGGCACTAGGCCTTTCCTTTATGTGTCTTAGCCTTTGGGAAAGCTGCTGCAGTCATTGTTATCTTTCCTTGGTGGTGGTTTCTTCTTTTTTTTTTCTTCTTGTAGGTCATTCAATGAAACCAATAGTTCTCATTGGGTACATAGGTCTTTGCTTCTTTTCTTGACCTTAACATTTAAAGAGAGAAAAGTACTTTTTGTATCTGAAAATCTCAACATCTCTGAGTGCTAGGCAGTGAGCAGTTGCCAGGGATAAATGATGATAAAAAGAGTTATCGCTTCCTCCATGGCACGTATTACTTCAATACGCTACGTATGTTAACTCATTTAATTCTCATTAACTCATTAAAGTAGGTTCTGTGTTTTCCCCATCTTACGGATGAGAAAATTGAGGCACAGAGAGGTTAAATAATTTGTTGAAAGTCACCCAATTAATTAAGGAGTAAAGCTAGGATGATGACAAAAGCTGCACAGTGATCCTAGGAGAGAAGTACTATTATTCTCATGTTTTAATGAGGCCATTGAGGTTCAGGGAATTGTTGAAATTTACCCAGGCTTGTCTTAGCTGCAATGCAAGCTCTTGTCCAGTATACTCTACTGCTGTCTATTGTAAAAACACTCTCAATTCTATCCCTTGGAGGCCCTAGACTACATTTAGTTGAGCAAGTATTTACTGAAAACCTACTGGGTTCCAGGTCTTATGCTGGGCACTATGTATGCAGAGGTGACTTTTTAAAAATTTTACATCCTCATGTAGATGAGTCCGATCTTGCTGACTAATTAAACTAATTTTCCTTTTGGGGGAGTCCAGAGTTACCTTTTGATCTTAAGTACTGTGCTGGTCAGCTACTACCAGCACAGTACTACTGTGGAAGCTACTCAAGCCAAATGCTAATATCTACTGGTTTGTAAAAGGTGATACAGGTATGTCTTTGAATAAGCAGTTTTGTTCTACAAATGTTTTTATTGGGTTCAGTTAGTTCCATGATGGGCTAATGTCCTACATTGGCCTGACTGATGATTTCAAATGCAGCTTTTAATAGGATGTCACTTTCCCATTGGAGGTAGTAGACTAAACAGTTTAAAAGTGCAGGTGTTCAGCCCTTATAGCATTGGCTTGAGAAGCTCATATTATGTTGGGAAAATTATATAACTAGACATCAGGACATGTGGCTTATAGTTTCAGCTCTGATATTAATTATTAACTGTATGAATATTGTTACATCTTCTGATATCTCATTTTTCTCATATGCAAAATGAGGAGTTTAGACTAAGTGATGGTTAAGATCATTTATAAAATCCTAGAGTTCATGGAAAACACATATCATGACTAGTCCTTTTGGCCAGTTTAGGAGATTGGTTGTTGACTGTAGATAAATCCCTTAATTTTGTTGTCTTTGTTTTCTTGCCTTTCAAATGACTTTGATAATTCCTGGTGTGCCTAATTTATAGGAATCTCATGAGGATTCAGTGAGATATTAGGAATATAAGTGGTCTGAATAATTAGTGCGTTGCATGAACACAAGATGATATTATTCGTTCTGAAAGTTAACAGAAAGATGTCGAGTTTCTCGTTACCTCCTTCCCTCCCCCCTCAAAAAAAAAAAAAGACTTGAGTTAAAAAGGAGTTTGATCCTGGTCAGGCTGTTTCCTGGAGTTTATGGAACTCCTTGGAACTCTACAGGGTCAATAGGGGCTTTGTCCTGCTGTGGGTCAGTTTCCCACAGTTGGGGTAAGGCTGCCACACTTTTTCTCCTGACAACACTTTATCAAACACACCCGCCTCACAAAATGCAGCAATTCATTAGACAAAAGTGAGGTTTTGAGTTACAGTAACCTCCACTTTGTTAAAAGCCCCCTCGGAATCTGAGATCTTCTCCGTAGGCCAGCAGATGTGCACATGTCCTCCGGGTTACAAAGGCCTTATAAACTTAGCCTGATAAGTCATCCCCCAAATTTGTGTGCCAGGCTGTCTCTCAGTGGGGATATTTTTAACTCCTCCTTCTGACTCCTCTCGGTTCCTTTAAGGAAGTGTGATCCGAAAGGGTCAGGCACTTGGCTTTTACTTAGGGGAAAACGTAGAAAGAATTTCTGAGGCTCCCCCTGGGGTAGGGCTGGCTTTCCCCAAAAGAATTGGCTCTTCAGAGCGTCTTTGCCACATAAGGACTTGTGTGAGGCCTCAGGCACCAGTTGACGGCCGTGTCTTCCCCACGACAGATGGTCAAGCCTTCAATTTCAGCAAGTGATCCACTGTTGAGGGGGCGGGCAGGGGACTCTGCCAGCATGTCAAGTGACAGGCCAGCTTAGGGTAACGGGGATCTGGTGTGTGCCCGGCATAGCTTTTGTGCTAACGATGGACTGCTGACAGGCGCCCTGCCCCAGCTCATCTTTGAGGCAGAAGATCCCCTGCTCCCTTGATTCTGTTTCTCCCTGGCAGAGCTGGTGTCCTGTTTGCCTGTCTTTCAAAATTCATTTTGGCACCAGATGGACCCCCTCACGGTGGCTAGCAGTTGTCTGACTTGAAGATGCCAGAGGGTGTGCTGACAGCTCCTTCTAGCACAACCTGAATCTGGCTGTCGGGTCTGGGCTCAAATGGCTTAAACACACACAGGCGGCTGATATTACCAACCCTGGGGAAGCAAGCAGGGGGGCCCACTGGAGGGAGAATGGCAATGGTGTCTACCTCCATAATGTTCACGTTGCTGTTGTGGAAATCATGATGTTAATCATTACTCTTATTTACTTGGTACCCTTATTTCCTCTTATTAGTACAATTGCTATCAGAGGTACAGTTAGTATTAACATTATTATTGTACTGCTTCTATCATTTCTAAAACGATCATAGCATGTTGGCTAAGAGAAGAGTATACAGTCTCTGGAGCTACATGTCTGAATTTGAATTCTAGATTCACATTTCCTAGCCTTTGGGCAAGTTATTTTGCTTCTCTGAATCTCAGTTTCCTTATCTATAAAATGGGATTCATAGCAGAGGTTGCTTGAGAGGATTATATGAGAAAACGGATTTGTTCTTAGTATTGCACTGAGTACAAGGTAAGCATCCAATACACAGAAGCCATTCTTATGATGACTGCCACCATCAGGATGCCTACCATGTATCTGTCACTAAGTCTTATCTCAATTTTCACATTTTCCCCATACGGTAAGGCCTGTCACTATACCCAGTTTGTAGATAAGGAAAGTGTGGTGCAGAGACGTTCAGCTCCTTATCCAAAGTCACACAGGTATACCTGGTGGTCAGGATATGAATCTCATTCTGGGTGTTTCTGATGGCTGTGGCTTTTCACCATACCACATCCACTCTAGCCAGTTTAGTGATAATCAGCCCTCTCCTGGGGCTCAAAGTAGCTTTGAAATATGCCATTCTAACTAGCTATTCTTGAAAGCACAGCCAGTTTTCCTGTCTTCAGTATCTTTGGATATAGGATTGAACCCCAGTAAGATAGGAGGATCACAACTATCGGCTCCACTGTATTAGTTTCTGAAAGCCATGTGTGATCAGCAGGGCTACTCAGCACTTGCCTTCTGAGAGGTCAGATGAGTGAGACAGTGGAAAGGCACTTAGGATTTGGGCCACTGCCTTAATCCCCCTTTCTTTAACAAATCGATCATATTGAAAGTGGGCAGGAGTCAGTGACTGGTTGATTTGCCTGTGCAATGACAGCGTGGCTCTTGGTACCGGGGGATTTTGTTTCACACAGCTGGGCTTCAGCAGTGTTCCATAAGCCATTTGTCTTGGATGAAAGGTTGATCAACTTTGGCTTCTGTGGAGAGAATCTGGAAGTAGGAGCAAATGATTATTCAGAGGTCTGCTTTCATTGATGGGCAGTCAAATATTGTGTGGCGATAAAATGTCATTTCAGGAAGATGTTTGCATTTTTAAATGTTACTCTTCTGGTTGAAAAAAACCACTGTTTCTCTCTAAAGAATGATTCCCACATCATACTCCCATCTTGGCAGATTCTAAGAGACCAAGGATGAAAGGGAGTCATCTGGGACTTCTCTCATTTTCATATTCAAAAATTGGCTGAACTCTGTATATTTTCGTTCAGTGCCCTTGTTATAGAGGACCCCGGTGTTACATGATTGACAGACATTGCAGTCAGAGCCAAATTCAGACTGAGGCATCATGGGGTGATAGTTCTTCATAATCTATCTGTGTTGAGGTGGGGATTTTACTCCAGTGTGGTCTTAAAGTGGAAGAAAGGGAAAGAAAAGAGAATTATGACAAGAATTCAATAGACCAGCATTTTAATGCATTTTGATATTTTTAGGAAATATTTGGGTCTGAAATCCACAAACACGTCACATCTAGGCCTAATAGTAAAAGCGATTGTAGAACTTAGGTATCTTTGGAAATACTTCTTTTCCCAAACCTGGGCAGGTAGAGGGGTTTAATTACAGGTGGCTGACGTGAATGCCAGAATACGGCACTTTTAATAGCTGCTGCTTTTCCATGATAGACTTTAACAACTGTGATGGTTACATAAGAAATAACTCAGAAAGTTATAGGGTGACCATATAATTTATCACCCATACCAGGACGTTTTTGAGAGTTAAAGTAGTTACTATTAATACATACCAGTACAGCTGGTATAAACTGGGATTTTTCTTGGCAAATTGGGACCTTCGGTCACCTTAGCAAGTAAAACCCATGAATCTCACTATAGAACCAATTCAGAAACCAAGGTGCCAATGAGGCAGGAACATCTTTATTCAGTCAACAGCTAACTCGTGTCTGCAGCAGACAGTTTGAGAAAAACATTCAGGAGGCATTTGAGAAGTCAAAGAAGTTTAGTCACTTTGTGAATTCTACTTATTTCTCATAAGTACTACTAATTAAAACATTTTACTTGAGAGGCTAAAAAGTGTTTACCAAATCCTTGTATTCATCCAGCGTGTATTTGCCAGTTCATCATCTGTGAGTTTGTAGGGCTTAAATTACATGTTGTTGTTGGGGACCATGAGTAATTCTCAGACAATTATATCCAATTGGAACCGATCTTAAATTATGATGAAAGCTTTCCCTCTGTATAAGTGAATATACTTCCTTGGGGCTTAATTCTTCTGTGAGATCTGTTGGCAGTGCCAAGAGTGTTCCTGTCATAAGGAAGGTCCAGTGTGGATACAAAATAAAGGCTAAGGCCACAGATGAAATACTGGCTCTAACACCATGCTGAATAGTTCGGAAAACATGTAAAGAGAATCGAATGCACAACCCAGGGGCGAATTACCTCTTTTTTCCCTCCTATGTCAGAAAGTGAAATGTTAACCATGATGATTCGTTTCTTCACAGGTTCTTCTTGAAATTTTTCCTCAAATGTAACCAAAATTGCCTAAAGAATGCGGGAAACCCACGTGACATGCGGAGATTCCAGGTGGGTCTGTCTTGTCTTTCTTGAATCTCAATAATGACATGAATATCAGGAGGGAATTAAAAAAATCTTAGGTAGAAGATATGTAGTTGTTTCTCCAGAGGTGAAGAGCAGCTGAGGCCCTTGGTTCCCCAGGTATCTGCAATCTAGGAGTTGTTTAGATTAAACAAGAGTGGGAACTGTACCACCTGTGCTCACTAGTTGAGACAATGGTGTTCTTCGAGTCTAGTTTTGGCTTCCTGAATGGACTCACATGCCTAAACCCCCACAGATTAAGTAAAGTACATAGAAATGATGACTTCTGGCTGGGTGTGGTGGCTCATGCCTGTAATCCCAGCACTTTGGGAGGCCGAGGCAGGTGGATCACCTGAGGTCAGGAGTTCGAGACCAGCCTGGCCAACATGGTGAAACCTCATCTTTACTAAAAATACAAAAATTAGTTGGATGTGGTGGTGGGCACATGTAGTCCTAGCTACTTGGGAGGCTGAGGCAGGGGAATCTCTTGAACCCGGGAAGTGGAGGTTGCAGTGAGCTATTGCACCACTGCACTCCAGCTTGGGTGAGAGAGTGAGACTCTGTCTCAAAAAAAAAATAAATAAATAAATAGTAAGAAAGAAAGAAATGAATTATTTGCCTAAAATTTTACATGTAGAAAAGAGCAAGAGCATGGTAGCTCACACCTGTAATCCCAGCAATTTGAGAGGCCAAGGCAGGCAGATCATTTGAGGTTAAGACTTGGAGACCAGCCTGGCCAGTATGGTGAAACTCCAACCCTACAGAAAAATACAAAAATTAGCTGAGTGCGTTGAATGAGTTTATTGTCCCAGCTACTCAGGAAGCTGTGGTGGGAGGATCACTTGAACCCTGGAGGTGGAGGTTGCAGCTGAGATCATGCCACTGCACTCCAGCCTGGGTGACAGAGTAAGACCCTATCCACCCCCACCAAAAAAAAAAAATAAATAAAAGAGAGAGAGAGAGTAAAGAGGACAACTGGACTAGTATAACTGCTCTGCTTCACAATTATGTCTTTTTCTTCCTTTCTTTCTCTCTGCTCACCTCTTACAATCTTGGAAATTGCTAGTGGTACCTGCCTGTTAAGAAGCATAACATCTCTAAAATGAGATGGATAACAGTTCTGTTTCAGAAATGTCCTTAATTATACATTTACTAAAGGAAGAGGACTCACAAAAAAATGCATTTACTTTTAAGACACAAAATGATACTTGGATTTTAGGAAAGGTTGTTGAGTCTAGACACGGTACTTCTCTAACTTAAAAGTCTGCAAATCTCCTGAGGATCTTATTAAAATGTTAATAGAGGTCTGGGGTGGGAATAGAATTCTGCATTCCTAACAAGCTGCAGTATGATCCCACAGCCATGGCCCACACTTTGAGTCGCAAAGCTTTAGACCCTTGTGCAGCTCTCCACCTAATAGCATGGCTAAGTTATTTGCACGGTCCACGTAAGTTTCCCTGTCAGAGTAATGATCCATTTATGTATGTTCATGTGGTCCATCAGGGAAACAGCATGGTGTTTAAAGTATGCACTTAAGTATATTTAGTCAGCTTTAAGTGTAGATTGAAATGTATGATCTCTGAGAGGATCCTGAAAAATGTTAGCTGCACCTTCGTTCCCTGATGGGAAAAGGGAAAGAGATGATCTTGAGCATTGATTGGGGATGTCAATATTTCTTAGTCTCCAAGATGATTTCTTTTAAGGAGGTGAGACTTATTAGTCTCATTAAAGAACAAATGCAGTAGGAAAAAAGACATCTCTCCTGAGATTCTGAGGCATTTCTCCAAAATCATCTTGGCCTCACCACCTTTTGTCTTGACACACAGTAATGGGGAGGGGTGTAGTTTCTTAGAAAATGTTTCCTCTGGTCATCTTCTGATTCCGAACTGGTAAACTTGGTGCTCTCATCCCCACAGAGGATTTTTTGTGTTATGTTTGAGTCAGCTTTGCAATTAAGCTGGCAAAACCACACATGTGGTGCTACTAAGTGTGTGTTGCTTACGGTCTTGCAACATGAGGCTGGATTTTGGAATAAACTGTTTTGTAGCTTGCTCTGGTCTTGACATGAGCCTTATATTTAATTTGACCAAAGCTTGGGTTAGGAACAAAGCATAGCCAGGCATGAAACAATGTATGTCTAATAAACAAGCTTAATGCCTTATGTATACCAGAATTAACTCTACTGTACTTCTGAGGGCAGCGGAGTTTGGGATGGACTTTGATGATATTGGAACCTAAAAGAGCATTCATGTAGAACTTCCAGGGGCTTTCTTTTCTTTGTGGAACCTACTAGTGAAATGTCTGAAAAGCTTGAATTATAGGAATATAGCTCTTATACAAGATGAGAAACCAATTTAGTCTATTACTTTTGAGAGTATCTACAAAGCTTCTATTTGCAAACAAAATAGTTATTCTTTGTTTAGCAGAAGGGGTACTGAGATGAATAGGCACAACATAGATATCTGCAAAGCCTTATAATGCTTTGGAGCTTCAGTGTCCTCAACTGTAAAATGGAGTAAAAATGATGATTCTGCTTATTTCACTACATATGAAAGACAACAATATTTTACATGAATAGTTAATTTGTAAGTGATAAAATACAAACGCAAGCCTTTGGAGAAAATCCATGTGGTAAACTGAAGATGGATCATTATTTCAGTCTAGAGTTTCTCAACCTGGGTACAGTTAACATTTTAGACTGGATAATTCTCCTTTGGGGAAATCATGGGGGCTGCTCCCATGCATTGTAGGATGTTTAGCAGTGCCACTGGCCTCTGCCTTCTAGATGCTAGTAGAGACCATCTACCTCCCAATCATGGCAACCGAAAATGTCTGCAGATATTGTCAAATGTCTTCTGGTGGAGCGGGGAGAGGCAGAATGGCCCCTGACTGAGAACCACTGATTTAGTCCTACATCTGATAACCTCTGACAGACTCTTACTGGTGACAGCGCCACTGTCCCAAAAAGTGCACACTTTAATTAAGCGTGAGAGCTGCCCAGCACAAAGTCCATACTGTCTTTCAAATAAATATGGTTTATCTGCACCCTGACAATGCTCTTGCCTGTGATTTTCAAATGGGTCATAAAATAGATCAATAGGGGCAGCTACCTTGGCCACCAAAGAGTCAGTTTTTAAGTTAAAGATGAGCCGTGTCTCTCTTTATTAACAATGACGAATTCCTATCGGATCTCAGGTTTAACCTGCTTTGTTCGCATCACCCACTCTTTGCTGCCTAGAAAAGGATGGAGGAACCCACGGCAGAAGGAACACTGACACATTTTATTTTGTATCCCTGTACATTAATACGTTTCTTTAATTATTATTTTTACACAATCAACATTGGGTTTCATGCATGCAAGCACATGGATATTTGTGTAATTAGAGGATGGATGAATTGCCTCGAGAGTTAAAGCAAAACCTCAGCTCTCTCTTACCCAACCTTTTATTTTTTCTTCTACAGTCTTTTCTCTTCCATGACTATTTACTCCTACCTCCCTCTGTATTATTTCATGCTGGCAGCCATTACACACTTTTTGAATCCATGTTTCATTTTTTTTTCTTGAATTACATGACAGTAGTCACTCATTCTGAACTCCCTACAAGGGATGCTGTTTGTCTGTGTTTCTATAAATGTTGGTGTTCTCCAAGTCTCCTTCTGAGGTCCAGATCTTTTCCCATTTTATAGGCTGTCTTCAGTATCTTCTCCACTCACAGCATCTTAACCGCTATTTATGCATTGAGGACTCTGGTGTCAGAATCCCTGAGACCTGACACCCAGGTTTAGATCTAACTGTCCAGATGTCTGCTGGATATTTTCAGGAACTTCAACTCAGTCAGCTTCAAACTGAACCCACTGTCATCCTCAGGTGTTTTTTTGTTTGTTTGTTTTGCCTCCAGCCCAAGCTTCTTAAGTTCCCTGTCTTGGTTCATTCCTAACTGCATTAAGTGCTGGGAAGATAACTGTGTCTATATTCAGCGTGTTCCATGTTCGCGTGTTTAAATGCATGTGTCCATGTGTTTACCTTTATGGCTTCTATGGATATTGGTAGCAATTATGATGATAAAGCTAACATTTATTTGGTGCTTCTTTAGTGAGAGGCTTTGTGCAAAGTATTTGACGTGAGTTAACATGTTTTTCTCCATAATACCCTTGTTAAGAATACGGAAATATGGATTATTCTCATTTTTAAAATGAGGAAACAGATTTAGAACAGTAAAGCAATTTACCCAAAGTCACACATCTGCTAAATGGTAAGGCAGCGGTATAACCCAAGCAGTCTGATTCAGATATCTTCTGATATTTTGAAGCAACAAAGAAATTGTCCATAGTCTGTCAGCAGATATTTAGTGAGGCCATAAGGAGATCTCATAACAGCTGAGAGCCGTAATGACTCCCCACAAATATGTACTGGAATCCCAGGAAAGCCTGAGAGGGGTCTTCAAAAGAGATGTTTGCCCTCATAGAGCCTAAAGGTGCCATCTGCACGAAGAGCATTGACACATAAGCAAAGTTCATCATGCAGAGGTTAGAGCTGTGTGGAAGTGGGGGAACATGAACATTTTTCCAGTGTACAACTACAGTGTTGATCAATTTTTACTTGCAGGGACTTTAGAGAAACAAGCTATTATTTAGCAGTCAACCTGAGCTTCACTTAACCTGTAAAGGATTTGGTCAGTTCTCTAAAGGGAAGAGAGACTCTCATTTAGATGGGGTATGAATAAAGCAGCCCCCAGACATCTCAGAGTGGTCTGCTAAGAAATTCTAAATTTCCCAAGTCTTATGACTGAACCAAGACAGAGAGAATAATCTTTGCTGTAGCTGTCCTGGCTACAGAGGTGCGTGTCACAGTGATATTGATTGAAGATTGCTTATGAACAAGACATATACTTTTCCGCATTTTTCTCATAGCACACTAATTGGAAGCCTGGTTTCAAATATTTTTATGTTTCTGTTGCTTCTGAGGGAGAGTGAAAGAATGTCTTTCTGGCACAAAAAAACTCTGGTCTCTTCCTTACATGTCAATATGGCTTTTCCCAGTGATATCGAAAACCTGAGTCCTGGCACATCTGCCTGAAGACACACTCTCTTGCCTACTAAGCAGGGTCTGTCCAGTGGTCACTGCCGCTGCTTTCTTCTGTCTCACTTTGTATGCTTGCCGGCCAGCCTGATCTTCATATGGCAACGCCGGAGCGTGCCTTCTCTGAACAGCAATCAGGGGCCTGTGTAGGTGACTGAGGAGGACATAAGAAAGGTTGTTGATCTCTTGACATGGAAAGACATTCTGTCAAGCAAACTCAGCTTCACAGCGGCTGGGCTTCTGCTGTGTAAACAGAGATTGCTTAATTACACAGGTCATGTCAATTAGTGTGACCTTAGTGTTTTCAAGAAATTAATCACTTTCTGCAGAGCTGGGCTGTGTTCATACTTTAAGGCAGTATGGAATAAACCTTGTAGAAAATCTGGCACAATCTTTTTTTTTTTTTTTAATAATGGATGCTTTCTTTTGAAATCCCTAGGCTGTGGTTAGGATAAGAAACTTGCTTAAATACAACAGTGGATACAGGCTTTGTTCAGGACTGGTGGGCATGGGGAAGGCTGGGGGAAAAAGGAGAGCAAGTCGGGGATGGAAAGAGCTCATGACACAGGGAGAAATTCACTTATGACTAAACAAGCCTCTTTCTTCATCTTGACACTAAAAAGATGCTAATGTCAAAGGACGATGTTAAAACTATGCCACGGTCTCGTTTTTAACTGACAGGAGCCAGACAATTCAACCTTAAGATTTAAATCTTTATCAGTAGCTTTCATTTTGGGGACTGGCAGAACGAGGGTGGTAAGGGAAGAACAAGAATTGTGTTCAAGCTGTCATCGCAATAGATACCATAATACTTAGAGACTGAAGTAAAGTATAAATTTCCAAATTCATCTTATCTCTTTAATAAAGTGTTTCCATTGGCTATAAATCTATATTCATATGTGAATGTTAGATCTATAACTATATATGAATGTAAATGGAAGACATATTTATGCACACATGCATGCATGTATTCAGTAATATTTACTGAAGTGCTAAGTGTGAGTCTATCATGATGAACAAGAAAGATAAGGTCTTTGCCCAGTGAAACTTATATTCTTCTTGGGATGATACTAGCTGCTGTAACAAATAGACCATATAATATCGAATGGCTCACCTGCAGCAGAAGATTATTTCTTGCTCACATAATGGTACAAGGCAAGTGTTCCCGGCTGACGAGCAGGTATTGTCCTTGAGGTTATTTGGGGACCTGGGCTCCTGTTGTTTTATGCCTCCCCTATTCTATAGAACCCTGCTGTCTTTATCCAGTTTCTGTAGGTGAAGGGCACATGTAGGGTACCACGTGCTTTTTAAAACCCTTGGCTTACAAATTTGCTCACTTCCATTGGCTAGAAGTCAGTCATACGGTCATATACAACCACAGGGAGGCTTACATGCTCTAGCTGTGCAACCGATAAAGATAAAAAGATGGATGTATGTAGAATAATTGCCATCAGCTGCCACAATGAAGATGTGTACACGTTAACAAGGATAAATATTAGAAATTGTAACTGCTGCTATAAAGAAAATTAAACAGGACATTATGAGAGAGAAAAACAGTGTGGGGTGAAAGATGGAAACCTCTCTTAAAGTGGGTGACCAGGAAAGCGTTCTGAGGTAAGGACATTCAAGTTCAGAGATCAAGAATAAGGATAAAGCATCTTAGGAAGAGCCAGAGAATGTTCTGAGCAGATGAAGTAGCAAGCACAAAACTCCTGTTTACCTCATGTTTATCTAAGGAGGCAAACCGTCTTCCTTTACATCTTAGTCATTTGGATAGGAAAGAAGAGGGGAAACCACCAGGTTATTCATCCGAAATTCCCACCAAAATTGTGTTTTGCTTTTAAAAATGATGACGTAAGTTATGATATTAAAAGACAACTCCCTGCCTTTTCTAGTAAATTCTAGACATTTTGGAGCATCTTTGCTGTTTGTTTAAGAAGCCATGATATCTCTGAATCCATATGTTACAGGGAATAATTAGAGGATTCTTAAAATACATTCCCGACCTCTGCAGTTTCTGTCTGTTTTAAATACACTTACATAAAAGGGATAAGAATATGTCCTTCTTCATTTCTCCTCCACTGACTCCCACCCCCTGTCTTGGATGTACTTATATTGTTATATTGTTTTGACAAACAGCACATCTTGCAATTAAATTCTCTACCAACAGAATGCTAGGGGCTCGAGCTGCGATCACTCTTTCCATACAGAATAATTTCAAGAGACTCCATGCTGATTAATTATACTGAAAGCAGCTCTAATGATAGTTTCCGAATACAGGATTAATTCACATAACATGGTAAATACAAATGGTGGATTTTCACCCTGATATATTAAACCATTATGACTTACTGGGTAAATATGTATCTTGGCATGAGCCTTATGCTGAGCCTTGGCAGAAAGCGTGCATCACTGAGAAGGAATCTTTATGAACAGCATTTGATGAGTGGTCGCTCTGCACTTAGAGAACATGTATTTCCACATTAAGCACAGCTGCCTTTGAAGGAAATGTAAAATACATTAATGAACGTAAAAGGGTTTGCTTTGATCAGTGATTGCCGATGGATACTGGCTCTGAAGATGCCAATAGTTACTGGGATTTACCAGCCAAAGGTATCCTTGTATTCTACTACTTTTTAAGTTGTAACTTACAGAGCTCTAGTTACATGTCAGACACTGTACTAAGCATTATACAGGTATAATCTTATTTTTCCTCCACTTTTTCTCATTTCCTTTGCTCCTGTCAACCACATTGGCCTTCCTTCATTTTTCTTCCCCGCTTATACCAAATTCATTCTTGCCTCAGGATCTTTGCACTTTCTATTCTCTCTCTCTGGAAAACTCTTCTGACACTTTGAATGGCCAGACATTTTTTATGCAGATTTCAGGCTGGGCATGATGGCTCATACCTGTAAGTCCAACACTTTGGGAGTACGAGGTAGGTGGATCACTTGAGGCAGGGAGTTCGAGACCAGCCTGGCCAACATGGCGAAACCTCATTTCTTTTAAAAATAAAACTAAAAATAATCCATTTTTTGGTCACTTCCTTACAGATGCCTTTCCCAATCACCCAATTAAAAATATCTTCCACCTAGGCACCACCTACGTAAAAGATATTTTATTTTTTCTTGGAACTTACCGCAATCTGAAATTTTGCTTTTAATGCTTATTGCCCGACCCCCTCTCTATCCCCAATAAGAACTAAACTCCTGCTTAGTGAATGCTCTATCAGTTTGTTCATTCTTGTTTCTTCAGTGCATAGAATAATGCTGGGCACATGATAGGCACATAGTAGGCTCACCACTTATTCCTGTCACCAAGTGACTAATCTAAGATTACAAGCAAGTAAGTGATGGGACCGGAGATCAAACTCAGGATCATCTGACTCTGGAATCTGAGCCATTGATCAATATGCCATTTTCTTGGTCCTTATTTCCACATCCCTGTGCCATAGCCCCATCGTTACAGAGCATGCCTGACAATCCTGTTTGTCTCATTCCTACCTAAAATGGCCAATGAGGACACACAGCACTAAACACCGATGACGCCCTCAAGAGTCATCAAAAGTATCCTGATCCACCGAGGGAGGACTGAGGTTCAGATCACTTATGAGCTTTTCATGTTTATCCTGTGTCAGCGTTCAGGAGTCTGAAGCTAAATCTACTTTCTAAAGGTCTAAATTAGTTTAGCACATGTATCTGAGGATTTAGAGGGTCTGTTCTTGTCTTCCTGTTAAGAGCTAGTTTTGCCTCAAGCCTTAAAGTGTGAATTTAATTCCATTCACCACTCCTTCACTCCAGCAGTTCCACTCTGTTACATCCTGTAGGTTCATGCGTCCTCCATAATTTTTAATGAGTTATTTGGAATCTTTCAACCAGATAGAACCTAGCAATCAGGCACATTTCTGAGAATATCGCATTCCCTATCAGTCAAGGATATTTTGAAGGACAAAGTTAATGAAGACCTAACTGCTGCAGACCATTTTTATGTAAATAATACTTAAACTGTAGTCAGTCACACAGGCACCATAGATTTGTACTGGAAGATACGAGGAGAGTTGAGAGAGAAGATGTAAGCCAGGGCTTGAAAGTATTGAAAGGCCAGAGCGGGGCATGGGTGGGAACTGCACTGTGAGTCTACAGGTTTCCCTTCAGGCTTGCCTCTGCTCTTAATTTGTCCTATGACCTTGAAGGTTTTTTTTTTTTCTTTGAGGCGGAGTCTTGCTCTATCACCCAGGCTGGAGTGCAGTGGTATGATCTCAGCTCACTGCATCCTCCACCTCCCGGGTTCAAGCAATTCTCCTGCCTCAGCCTCCCAAGTAGCTGGGATTATAGGCGTGCACCACCACATCCAGCTAATTTTTGTCTTTTTAGTAGTGACAGAGTTTCACCCTATTGGCCAGGCTGATCTTGAACTCCTGACCTCAAGTGATCTGCCTGCCTCAGCCTCCCAAAGTGCTGGGATTATAGGCATGAGCCACCACGCCCAGCTGAAGTTTTTTTTTTGTTTGTTTGTTTGTTTTTTTAACTCCTGGCTTTCATTTACCAAGCTGCAAAAGGAGGTGTTGGACAAATTGGACTGTCATAACTTATATTGAGGACTCCTTTTATCATTTTATCTTATGAACCTCTTATGATGACATATTTTTTCAATCGAATTGCATTTATTGAGTAAGAATCACATTCTCTTTAGAGTTCTTTAAAGCCATGAAAAATTGCTAGTTGAGAGCTTCTCATGTAGATGTGATAACCAGAGTTTCCAAATGGAGTTAGTTGATAGGGTCCCAGGCAAGGGAAAATTAACTGAATATTTCAGTATGCAGCCTTACTGTGGATGCTTTTATGATTCCCACTCTGCAATATTGTCACCCATTATTACCGTCAAAAACTCTTAGTTGGAAGCCACTAGATTAGCTGATCTCTAGGGTCACTTGTGACTCTAATATTTGACGAGTATACAAAGTAGTTAAGTAGACAGGTGGAGTGTAGACTGTAGACTGTATGGGGTTGAGGGTAGAAGTGTCATCAATGCTTTTTTTTATTGCATTTTAGGTTTTGGGGTACATGTGAAGAACATGCAAGATTGTTGCATAGGTACATACATGGCAGTGTGATTTGCTGCCTTCCTCCCCATCACCTATATCTGGCATTTCTCCCCATGCCATCTCTCCCCAACTCCCCACCCCACCTCTGTCAATGCTTTTTAAAAAATATATAGACTTTATTTTGTAGAGCAGTCTTAGGTTTATTTACAGAAAGGTAAGTATGGAGTTCTCATATACTCTCTCAACCCCAACCCCATTCCCTACCCCTCATCTTCCTCTATTATTAATATCTTGGATTAGTGTGATACATTTGTTACAATTGATGTGCCAATGTTGATATATTATTAAAGTCCATAGTTTTGTGGGCTGGGTGTGGTGGCTCATGCCTGTAATCCCAGCACTTTGGGAGGCTGAGGTGGGTAGATTGCATGAGCCCAGGAGTTCAAGACCAGTCTGGGCAACATGGTGAAACCCTGTTTTCACAAAAAAACAAAAAACAAAAAACAAAAAAAACAACTGAGTGTGGTGGTGCATGCTTCTTGTTCCAGCTACTCAGGAACTGAGGTGGGAGGACCACTTGAGCCTGGGAGGCAGAGGTTGCGGTAGCTGAGGTCGCGTACCACTGCACTCCAGGTTGGGTGACAGAACAGGACTCTGTCTCAAAAATCAATCAATCAATCAATTTATAGTTTACACTAGGGTTCACGGTTTTGTGTGTACATTGTATAGGTTTGGACAAGTGCATGGACATATTGATCGTTGCAATGTTATACAGAATGGTTTCACTGCCCTAAAAATCTTCTGTCCTTAGTCCATTCATCCCCGTCTTCTCCCAGACTCCTGGCAACCACTGGTCTTTTCACTGTCTTCATAGTTTTGCCTTTTCCAGAATGTCATGCGGTGGGAATCATACAGTAGTCGCTTGAGATGTAGTTTTTCTTATTTAGTAATATGCATGTAAGACCCCTCTATGACTAACTGTGGCTTGATAGCTCATTTTCTTAAATTGCAAAATGATATTCTAGTATATGGATCACCAGTTTGTTTATCCATTCACCCATTGAAGGACATCTTGGTTGCTGATGCGTTTTATTTACTTGAGTTTTTTTATTCACATAATTTTAGATTTACATGCAGTTACGAGAAATAATACAGAAAGATCGCATGTACCAGTTACCCAGTCTTCCTCAGTAGCATTTTGCAAAGTTATTTTACAATATGACAACCAGAATATGGACATTCATGGAATCCACCCATCATATTCAGGTTCCCTTGCTTTACTCGTACTTTTTTGTGTGGGTATCTTTTTAGTTGTATAAAAGTGTGTTGTGTCTAGCTTTGAGTGTCTAACACCACAGTCCATCTATAGGGAATTTTCATCACCATGAGAATGCCTTATCTTGTCCTGTTTTAGTAACCATGCTAACCTTCTCTGTGTGTCCAAATTTCCTCCTGTAAAGATTGAATTAGGGACCTCTCTAATGGCCTCGTTTTAAAGTAATCAAAGCGCTATCTGAAAATATAGTCATGTTCTGAGGTACTGGGGATCAGGCCTTCAACATATGAATTTCTGGGAGAGGAACAATTCAGCTCTTAACATGCAGTTGGTATCCCCTGGTTACTGGCTTTTACCCTCAACATAATTCCCTGGGATATCAATTGTTTGTTCCTTCTTATTGCTGAGTATTATTCCATAAAATGCTGCCCAGTGCTTTTTATTTCATGTACTTCAAGTTAGTATTTTTAAAGCCTTATGATTTAAAGCCCTAAATGAATGCAAAAGTGCAAGCTAAAGCCAGAGGTTAGGAATCATGGAACAGACTAACTTCAACACTGATTTCCTTTTACTGAGTTACCATGCATCAGCATTGAAAACCAAGATTTGGAATTTTTAAATAGTCATTGAAAATTAACATGAGGAAGTGGTTATTTTTTGGAAGGAAGTCCTTAACTGTCACAATATTTGAAATTTATTATGGTCTAATCTTTGCTCCGATTCTGTGTTTGTTGAAGAAATGCTTAAAGATGCAGACTTCAACATTTGGGGTTGCTTTTGTCATAACCCCTTCTTCCACACAAACTGCTACTTTTGTTAATGCGATCTTCCACTCATGATTGAATTTAGCTGCTTATATCTTTTTGAAATCTGCTCATGAGACAGAGGTTATGCTTCACGAATCTTAGATAATAGAGTGAGGACATACAAGGTCTCCTGCCCAAGATGAAGGGAAGAGGGGCTGCCCAAGAAGTGACGATGGGGAAGTACTAACCAATAACAAAACTGAGAAACCCTCACTGATGGGAAACATTGGGAAAACTAGACCGAACTGACGAGACATCTCATTTACAGACTCTTTAGAATAGTAAGGTTTCATTTATAAAGCCTCAAATTTAACAGACTAAGATACAGATAGGTTCTAGAAAGCAAAATTATATAAACCAGTGAAAACTGCAATTCATGTGAGGCCTAAATGTATAACAATGTGTTACCAGCACAAAAGTCTTTAAAATTGTAAGTTTGTGTTGAGCAGTGGACTTAGAAGAAACACTGTCTGTATCCTCTTTTTTTTAAAAAAAATTACAGTGTATTCAGGGTCTTCTTTATGCTGTTAAGATGCTTCAGGTTATCAACCCAACACATTCTTTTGAACTTTTTGATTAACATCACCAACACAAAGTGACAACTCCTACTCTATTACTGCTACTCATGTTTATTGAGTGCTCCATGTGAACCAGGAACCATGCTAGCCACTTTAATTAATTTAAGCCTCACAATTACCTTATGAGTTAAGTATGGTCATTATTCCCATTGAGAGTCAGGGACACTGGGACTCGAGAAGTTAACCTTGCCAAAGTCACATTCACCAGGAAAGTTTGGGAGCCAAGAATGAAATTTTGTGTCTAGTTCTTTCAAATTCTAAATAGAGAGGGATAGGAATAATACCTTCTAAGGATATTAATCCAGAAAAAGATAAAACAGAGGAGATTCTGAACCACTGATATGAGCCAAGAAATTGAAAATATCCAAAGTCCATGGTCAGCTAGAGACTTCTTTTCTGCCCTTCTCATTCTCTTATTCCGAATACTCTCGACTGGAAGGGTGGGCCCAGATGGAAAGAACCTTGGAACATACTGAGTGTTCACCAGCATATCTCTAAATTGCTACCTTAAGAAGCAAAGCCCCCTAATGGAAATTTCATTACAAAAATATAGTGATAAAGTATATATGTATAAACCCAAACTTGTTTACATAGGCTGATATTTCAGGAGATATAACATGGGCATCTTCAAGAATCAAGTAGCATATTTTATTTCAAAACCATTCTAGAGCAGTGCCATCCAATAGAACATTCTGCAATGATAAAAAAAAATTCCCTGTACGCCATGTCCAATATGGTAGCCAGAGTTACCTATGGCTATGAAACACTTGAAATGTGGCTATTGAGGCTCAGGAAGGGAATCTAAAATTTTGTTTAGTTTAAATTTAAATAGCCACATATTTGGCTTCTGCATTGGACAATGCAGTTCTAGAAAGTAAAGGTGTAATTATAACAGATATCATAAAATTCTAAACATACCTATTTCTTCATATTCTCAACATCTTTTTCTCTGGGCAGGGGAGTGGAGAAGCGGGGAAAGAGGAAAAGGGTGGTTGTGTCCAAAGGTAAAATCATTTTTAATGTTTATCTGTCTCAAATTTAGGCTATGTTTTATTGACAAAATTTCGGAAGGTAGGAGATTTGGCAGGCCTGTCTGTCCCCTTGCCTGCATGAAAGTGTCAGCACCTCGTTAATCTTGTGTGAAACTGTAAAGGCCCTTTTCCCTCCTACCATGGGCCTGTTTTTAAAGGACACTTCAGTCCCTCTTTTGCATCTCACGTATTTTTCTTTTAATTTACAAGTTGCTCTGTGGATTAATTTTAGCAAATGTTTTATTTAAATATATCCTGAATATTTCCAAATTGAAATGGGAGAAGTTGTTTTGTGGTAGGCAAGTTGTGCTGTGAGTTTTTGAGGAACAGATTAGCTGTTCATTTTCGAGAAATTAAAAGTATGAAGATTCTTTGTATTATCTTTTCTCCAATTTTGATTGGCATTTCAACCAAATGATTCTATCACACATGTGGCCCTGGTGGTTCTTCTGTTTCCAAGAAAAGAAAAACATATGGGGTATAGTTTTTTTTTCCTTAACCGTTCTTGACATTTTTGTTTAATGTAGGGATTAGATGACAGTGTCTTTAAAAGATACTGAATATTTTAAGCCTTAAGTTTGTAGAGCTTGTGTCTTACAGGTGCATGGTGAATTGTCACTGTTGTGTTTTTTCCTCCTAAGACAGACATCTAGAATAACCACTTTCTGTATTTCCTGACACTGAAAACAGATACGGTTTGGGATTCCTTTTATAGTTTCTTCAGCTAACGACTCCAGTGACGGCTCAACTGTGGTCTCATAGTAAATCAAAATTTCTTTGAAAGACCCAGCTCTGTTATGTAATTGTAAGTCCTAAGAAGTCGTCTCTCTCAAAAGAAAAGTGAACTTCTGTTGCCTTAATTAAAATTGACTTTGCCACTGCACATGATAGTTTTTGAAGACAAAATAGTAGACCATTTTCTTCTCCTCCTCCTTCTCTTCCTTCTTTTAAATTAACTTGTAAACACATAAGCTTCAGGCTGTGTCAGATCCGGTTGGTCAATCGTGAATTAAGGGAAGAACCACTCTGGAAACTACTGCATCAAACTTACATGTCATCCCCAGATGATTTGTTCTAGATGGAATTTGGGGTTTCACAGTGGCTAAGGAGAATACTCTGAATCCTCGATTGAACTCTCAACTGTTTCCTATGCATTTTAATAAAGTCGTTTCAGAAAACAAAATCAACCTTATGCTACTAGCATGAGTGATACTTTCACAGCCTGCAATTCATGGGCATCTTTGAGGCTCTGGGAAAGGAAATTCACCATATTTTGCCAGGATGCCCTTAGGTCAACAAGGGGGACAGGGGAACTTTTAAGTGTGGCAAGACTGGTGGGGACTGGAGTCTGGGCTGACAATTCACAGGCGTAGACTGGGGCCTGGCATCTTCCCCTCTGCCCAACTCAGCTGATGAAACGTTAGTGTTGCCCAAGACTCTTCAGAAGTGGTTGCCCCCTTTAGCCAACTCGGAGAAAAGGCTTCCTCAGAAACTGAGGCCTCCGTCTGTGCCAATCCTTGTAAAGCGGTTCACCTCTTCAGAGGCTAATGCCTCTCAAAACCAAGAACAATTAAAGCGAGTCTTTCCAAGCAACTGGGGAATTGAGCAAAATAAATCAGAAATCCTCAGCCTTCGCTCTGGAGGCTCGCCTCATTATGAGAGCAGATCTATTAGCCCTCTTGCCATTGTCTTTCATTTCTCAAGTGAGGTGATTCTAATTAAATTAATCTGCATGTCAATCTATCGGTGATCAATCAAAGAGCCTGAGGTTCCCCCTATGCTGCAGGGTGCTTGCGGCTGACAGGGGCTGATAATGGAGGAAGAAATAAACTGTCGAGCAAAGTTAATTAGTCAACATAATAGGTGGATTAAACGGGAGCGGGCTGATTGCTGTTTCCCGTGTCAAAGCATGAGGTGGGAGCTGAAGCTGCAATTACAGACGATTATTATATTTGGTTGTAAGAGGTCGCATGAATAAACATATCTCTGTGGGTTTCAGTTTTAATCCCTTTCCCATTTAATATAAGGAGAAGTGTAGGTCATTTCTTCTCATTGTTTTAGTCAAAGTTCTCTGAGACAACATCTCTGCCTGTGTCTCTTCTGCAAACTGGGTTCACAGTCACTTTATGAGATGGTTTCAGTGTCTAAATTATGCCTTGGGCCAGTCCCACAATTTTTTTTTTTTTTAATTTGAAACAGATCTAAGACCCTTAATTAGCAGGAATTTTTGGGGGGAGGGGTGATGGTGATAGCAGCGAGGGGGACTTTGGTCTGATGAACCAAACTAATGTGAAAAGAAAAAAGTACAAGAAATCTCAGAAAGACACCCAGGAGAGAAAAATGCATCCCAGCTCTTACTGAAATCTTTTTCATTTCTCTATCCTCTTAACCCCGACACGGTGGGGGGGAAATATTTTAAAGATTCAAAGGATTTTTATTTGCATGATCAACTGTGATATCTGCTTCAGTGTCTAAACTGAAGGGTAATTTAGGTGAAACACAACCACCCTTGTGTAAAAAAATATGCTAATAAAGATCCTCTTGTTAAAATTATGGTTAACAGTGTACCTTCTGCTGTATAACTATAAACTGTGCAATTTTACTTAAAACTGCATCAAAAGCGTTCCATGCCAAAGACCCACTCATCAATAGCTCCTCTTGTTAGACTTGTACAGCATAAGCACCAGTTATTATGTGAAATAGCTATGCAATTTTCTTCAGCTCCCAGCTGTTATTTATTTAACTTGAGTTTATTACCCACCATGCTTTTATATTAAAATGTTCATTCATTTCTTTCTTATGTCTGTAGGTCGTGGTGTCTACGACAGTCAATGTGGATGGCCATGTCCTGGCAGTCTCTGATAACATGTTTGTCCATAATAATTCCAAGCATGGGCGGAGGGCTCGGAGGCTTGACCCCTCGGAAGGTACGCCCTCTTATCTGGAACATGGTAGGCGAATCATTTTCATTGGTTGGCATTGCTACTTTAACTGTGAATTTATTTGGTTTCTTTCTTCCACTCCACCACATGTTCAACTCTGTTTCAAATGTCAAAAGTCTTTCTGAACAAGACTGATCCTCCAGGGTTTTTTCCTCTTCAACATATGATGCCACATATTTAAGACTGGAAAATATCTCGGAGGCCCACCTTTCTTGTACGACCACTCTCTACTCTGGAAATGGCTAATATTGCCTCCTTTCAGGCTAAGAGAAAGGAGGAGGCCTGGACCATTGCTTTATTTTAAGCTGTCACTGGATTACAAAGTAAGGAAAGGCCAATCCAAGGAAAAATTAGGAAATGCCACACAATTTTGCATCACAAAAATTGTGATATATCTGGTGTGTTTATAATTGACAATTGAGGTTTTATAATGAACCCACCCTGTTTACTATCCTCCTGGTGTATCTCAGGGACTACATGTTGAACTTCCTTTGAAGATCAGGTTCAATGTCTAGGTTGGAGGTGCTTTCTGAATATGAAGCTCAGACTATATGTCCCTCCCGTGCCCTGTACATAGGTTTCACCTCTTCACCATGTGATAGAACTTGCTTTCTGTAGGTAGACTTTGATAGGGAGAAATCACATTTGTTTTGAGAATTATGGCTAATAAGTGGTGCCTTTGAGAGGAATGAAGGAAACCAGATAAAAGTTTGAATCAAGGAAAGTGAATGCCACTCAGAAGAACCATGGGTTGGGTTAGGCGCACGTCTGAATGTTTCAGTGCTGCATGTGTGTGTAATGTATCTACTCTTCCTCCTTCCACTTATCCATCCATCTATCCATCCATCCATCCATCCAAGAATGAGTGATTGAGGCTCTACTGGATACCAGTCACCATACTAGACTTTCTTCAATTGCCTCAGACTCTTAACCCATTTCCCTCACTTCCCTTTCTAGTTTGCTAGGTCAGCAAGATTCTTTTCAGAACACTATCACACAAATTATCATCTGATTGCCTGTTGTTTTCCATGGGCCAGGAGTTGCCCATAATTCATAAGGCAGAAAACTCCCTTCCCTGCCAGCATCCCAATTTTTTTTTTTTTTTTTGAGACGGAGTTTCGCTCTTGTTACCCAGGCTGGAGTGCAATGGCGCGATCTCGGCTCACCGCAACCTCCGCCTCCTGGGTTCAGGCAATTCTCCTGCCTCAGCCTCCTGAGTAGCTGGGATTACAGGCGCGCGCCACCATGCCCAGCTAATTTTTTTGTATTTTTAGTAGAGACGGGGTTTCACCGTGTTGACCAATATGGTCTCGATCTCTTGGCCTCGTGATCCACCCGCCTCGGCCTCCCAAAGTGCTGGGATTATAGGCGTGAGCCACCGCGCCCGGCCAAGCATCCCAATTTAATAAACACACCACTCTCATCATTTTTGCCTGTTTTTTTTCTCCTGTGCTTATGGAACACACAAACTGTACTTTTTATTAATTAGCCAGATGTAACATTCTTAGAAGGGATTCTTCACCACATCCAGTTTTACAGTCTTTTTAAAGTACACCATCATCTTTCAAAAGCTGCTTCTTTATGGTTTCATTAGTACTGAGATGGATGGATATTACTTTTTGCAGGAGGCCATTTGAAACACCTGCTCATGATTACATTCCTAGTTCCATTTCTGTACTTAAAGTTATTCTGATCCTCACTTTACAGTAATGTTGCCTTTATAATACCTTTGAAGTCACTTAAGGCATTGTGTGACTTAGAGGTGTTTAGGTGAAAGGAGGAGGAAAAAATAGGGAAGTACTCAGTGCACATTATTTGGTGAGTGCTGCTTAAGGACTGAAGTTATGTTTTTGACAGTGGCTGGTTACCTGCAGTAGGTACTGCCCAATCTAGTGACAGTCTTGACTGTTAGTTTGAAATCTGGGTTCACACTTTCAAAATCTGCTCAGGCCACATGCAGCTCCTATTTCTGCTCTTGGGAAGGCAGTGAGAAAGCTCCTAACACCATGCAAATTATCCCTCCAACAAAAACCGAAAGCAAACAGAATATAACCTGCTCTAAAGGACTCCTCTAGGCAATGAAGATCAGTAACACTATTTTGCAGCATGATAAATGACTGGGTCTTGAAATAGGTACCAGGAACCCCAAATTCAGTTCTTAGTTTCACTCTGGCCTCTGTTCGACCTTGGACAAGTTGCTTTAGCTTTTGGTATCCTTGATTTCCTCCTTGTTAAAATGAAGGTGATGATCTGTAGGAGAGTAAAAAAAAAAAATATCTGTGCTTTGGGTGGGGGCAGGTAATGTAGATAGGGAAGTGGTCTGGGTGGAGGCTGAGAAGACAGGCAAGTCCACGCTCTGGTGACCCCCGGTCCCAGCCAGTTGTCACTTAGGGGAATGAGAACCCAAGTGGGGCCAGATGTTCCAGTTTGGCAAGAATTAAAACTCCCCTAATTTTTAATTGTTGGTAACTAATTACAAAGTTTTGGACACAGAAAGGAGGAGAGGGGAAACAAAAAGCCACTTAGGATGCAGCCACAGGCCAACAGTTTGAGACCTCTGGATCAACATAGCTGTAAACTTCCTCAGCTCAGATGTTCTCTCTTCTAAGAGTACATATCAATATTTCAGTTGGGATATATTATTCTAAGTTTTAAAGACAGCAGTTTATTCACCTGCTTCAGTTTATAAGTCCACAAATGGCCATATTATTATGAGATATTATTCAAAAAATGGTGACATTTCACTGTGTGTAAATGGTTGGCCGTCGTTGGGGATGTGGGTATGTCTTATTTCCTTCAACAAGGGAGTCTTGCCTTTACCTAAGCCTTACTTCACTTCTCTCCAGTGGAAAGTAAGGGTAGACATGTTCAAATTCTTAGTAATGACAATAACATAGAAATCTGCTTCTCTGCAGAGTGAGTCAACCAACCACACAAAACCACCCACTCATTTAGACACTTTGAGCTGACACATAAATATCTACTCAGCAAAGGGTGACTATTGAACTCTTCCATTGGTGCTGTGTGGGAGTGGACCTAGATGCTAATTCATGTTGATGTGAGGGTAATACTTTATTTTGTTGTTGAAAAGTCCTATTTCAAAATGCTCTGTTTAAAAGACAGAGCATTAGAATCACACACCCCCATCCCTCTGTCTCTCCACTCTCACCCCCAACTGCCTTCAAACAGCTACCTCATGGTGAGACTGCGGAGCATGTTCTCCTCTTGTGACCTGTGGGAACCTACGTTGTCCCCCATTCTGGAATTTACCATCTCATTTACAGGTAGCCTGAATTATTTTGGGCTACTCTTCACATCTCTATTTATATCCTGCTTGTCAGACCGTTGGAGGAAGTTTCCTTTTGCAGCTCACCTTTCTGCATATAAGTAGAGACAGAGATCATGCTTTACATTCATGCATGGGCTTTCTTATATGACCCGTGGACTCACAAACCCCTGTGCTCTGATAAATGACCCTGTAATTCAAGTATGAGAGTTGACAAAGGCAAATTTATTTCATAGACTCTTGCATGGTCCAAAGAGAGTGAATCCTGGCATGCTATAGATCGTGGAAACAGCTCTTCCCCCGTACTTTCTCTTCATTCATGAATACCGAGATTTTCTTTGGCTGGATATTTATGGGAACGTTTAGGCTAGTGAGGTTTTTTCTTTAAGCAATAGCTTAGTGGAAGATGTACAGTTGTGGATAGAGGCAGCCTCAAAATGTAACTGCTCTCCTGGTTCCAATTTTTGAAAAAGCATGGGTTGGGGATGAATGGCGCCGAGTGGCTGCCACAAGGCTATGCTCAGCGTTACCCTGTGTGCTTGCCTTGTCTTCCAGTCATTTGGGCAAGTTCATGAAGACTGTGTTCTGGGGAGTCGTTGAGGGGTTTAGGGAGTGTTGCTATTGGCATTGTTATTGCCCTGAGTTCCAGGTTGTGTTTACTTCAATTCAAGGCCAACTGTGGCATCAGTTTCTCTGTTTCTTCCCCCTATGGCAAAATGCGATGCCCTCACAGTGCTGTGGTGCAGAGCCCCTGTCAGCTTGCATGTGCTAACACTTTATTATCTAATGATCTAATATGCAACAAGGCAAAGTGCCCTTGCTCATCATTCTGACATAGAATGCTGGGAGAAGTGACTAAATTACTTTATGTACCATTAGCGCTTGCAGCTATGGTGAACTCACCGGCAGCATTTATGCAAATGCCTGTGAATACACTCTAGTGGCTTTGTCAGGAAACCATCTGACAAGCAGTTTAAATGCTCATTTTTTTAAAGGGGATATATGTATTTTTTTATTTTGGTGTGCATGTGTTTTTCTCCCTTCTTCTCTTCTTTTTTTTCCCTTCTCCCGTTTTTGGGCTATTGGAGGAATTGCCTCCTCCATGGTGACTAAAGAAATGTGAGCAGGTTCCAGAGCTCACCCATCAGTAGGAGCCCTTTCCTGGAGTGGGATTAAGTCCCCAGTAGGGTGTTCTTTAGATCTATTTTTTTTTTATTGTTTTGAATTTGTACATCCTTTATATTTATTTTAAAAAAATCAATGGAATTATTAGTCAAGAGTTTTTAGAATATAAACATTTTAGTGTTCATGAGCTCTGACCTGAGGTCCTACTTAGTTTTTTAGATCAAATATAGAGTCTTTAAAACATATTCACTTTTCAAAAATGGAAAATGATTGAAATTTAGCTTTTATGGGCATCAGATACAAATCAATTAAACTTCCTTTCAGAGTTATAATAAAGACTGCAACATAAAACATAAATGTGCCAGGATCTCAAGATAAAACAAATAAAAACAATAGTGGAGTTTGCTCACACTAAAAATATTTTGAAGAATAAAGACTGGTAATGGATGCCCTGGGCCTGTCTCCTGGCTGTAATCACAGCTTTGGAGAAATGGAGTCAGGTGTTCACCACCACCAGTGAATTCTGACCTTTTGGTTGTAGTACTCCATTACAACTGTCCCTGACAGTATGATGTTGTTCCTGATCTTTAGCATATGATCTGTAATCCTTTTGATCCAGACAGAGGAAGTTTTTGCTTCTGTCAGTTGCCCCTGGGTGTCCAGCCCCATTGACTTCCTGTGACCAGCTGCATTTAAATGTGTTTTAAAAAAAACTTTTTATTTTTTATTTTTATGGAAATGTGGAGAAAGATGGTTTGAGCTTGGGGAGATTACTCTAAAGGAGCCTCTTTTCCCTTCTGTATAATATGATCCTAACAAGAGGCTAGAAGGAGGATCAGGCTGTCTGTCTGGAGAGCTGGATTCTAGTCTTGACTGCCATTAACTAGCTGTGTGGCCCTGGGAAAGTCACTTTGCTTCTGTGGGCCTCAGTTTTGTATGTCCGGCGAAAGCCAGGTGGGGTCCTCTCTAGACTTCCTTTTAGCATGCACTATTTTATGGTGCTCTGAACTGAAGGTATTGACACATGACTTTCCGCAGGAGGTGCCTTTGGAGAAACAGGGCTTCCTGGGAACAGAGGAATCCACTAGTATTTTCTAAGAACCCTTCCTTTGGATCTCCAGCCAAGGGAGGAGATGTCAATCAAGTAGACTTGAAATCATTCATTCATACTAAGCATGCACTACAGCCAGACATCAAGCTAGGTGCAGTAGTATAAGGCAGACTCAGTCCTTGTCTTCCCAGAATATATGATGTAAATAGAGAGGAGTGGTACTAAGCAAATTGTACAACTAATGAATTAGAGTGGATCAAAGGGGGACCACAAAAGCAAAGGGGAGTAGTGAAGTGTCAGGGAAGACTTCTTTGAGAAAATCTCATTTATGCTGAAACCAAATAGATAAGTAAGTTTTTACTAGGTGTCTTAGTCTGTTTTCTGTTGCTATAACAGACTGAGTAATTTTTGAGGGAAAGGAATTTATGTCTTACAGTTCTGGAGGCTGGGAAGTCCCAGGGTGTGATGCCAGCATCTGGTGAGGGCTTCCAGGCTGCATCATCCCATTGTGGAAAGGTAGAAGTCAAGCAAATGTGGGTGAAGAGAGCTCCCTTTTATAAGTAACGCACTCCACAATAATGGAATTAGTCTGTTCAGGAGGGTAGAGCCCCCATGATCTAATCACATCTTAAAGGTCCTACCTCTTAATGCTGTTGAAATTGCAATTAAATTTCAACATGAATTTTGGCAGAACATTCAACCAACTATTCATCTATTCAAACCATAGCACTAGGCAAAGGGGATGAAAAAATTGCCAGGTAAAGGAAACTGTGTGCAAGGGCTGTTTTGTTTAGGTGAATTCTAGGAACAAAAGGAGACTGAGAGGGCTCCTGTTGCTCCCAGGCAAGGGAGGAGTGGCAGGAGATGGGACTGGGGTGGCTGTGAGGGCTACATCATGCAGGCCAAGGTGGGCTGGGCAGGTCATGGTCTCGATGGCAGTTGTGGTGTGGGGGTCAGGCAGGGCTTTGATGAACTCAGTTTCAATTACATGGGCTCCTCAGATCCCATGAAAGCCCAGGGCAAGATTGCTTAGAGTTGCTTATAACTTTGCTCTCCACTGCTGGGCTTTGGAAGCTCACCAGGGAGTTGGCTGTGTCTTGGAGCTGTCCCCCTAATTACTCCTTATTGTATCAATAGTGCGTGTGTTTCTTATAGAAAGTCAAACATTTTAAGAGTCCTTTTATTTTCAGATGGCTTTGTATTATTGATTTAGTTTTTCATAAGTGGCTTAGAAAGAGTGTACGTTTTGACTTCTTTTTCAATGAGTGGAGACCCTCACCTTTTCAAGGTCTTTAGAGTAGAGAGCTGCTGCATTATTTGACCCATTAAAGTGTATATTGCCCCAACAAAACTTAGTGAATGAAAATAAACTAAAACAACAGAGAAAAAATACCCTCCCAAATTTCTCTCTCTCCTTCCACCAGGGGCAGTGCCTGAGCCAGGGTGGAAGGTCATTTTCTTCACTGTCCCTCATTTCACAAAGACCCAGAGAGTGGATATAATCTGCTCGTGCTTAAACATAGCTAGTTTCTGTCAAAATCCATTCAATGCTCTTTGCACTTGTCCATGTGCATTTCAGGGGTTGCAAAGCTTCCCGGTCGCTGGACAACCATGCCAGAGGATTTGGGGTCCACCCTAATGCCTGTACATTTCATGTTGGCCTAGCCTTGCCTCTAGTCTTTCTGGGATTCCCATGATCCTGAGAAGAATGTCTGTAAAATAAATCCAGCTTCCTGATAGAAATGTACATTCAAAACACAGTGGCAGATGATGGATGATGCATAGCTTCTCACACAGCCAGCAGTCCTTCTGTGCCTAGTTTTAGTGCAGAATCCCAGCCAAAAGCACTAAGGCAACATCATCTTGCTGAAGGGCCTAGGCTAAGTAGAAAAATATTGGTGTCATCTTTTGTGACTGAGGGTGGCATGTTACAACTTACCAATTGATTTTTCCTACTTGAATAAAGAAGACAGATGCAAGAACAGAACATTAGGGTTAAGAATATCCAGATGTGTCATAAAATAGAGCACTGATGCCCCAGATTTTCAGGTATCAAATCAGGGCTTTTACTCTGAGCAGCTGGGAAGATGCCTTTTGTCTTTCCTTGAAATAGAAAGGATGTGGTAAGTACTCAAGAAAATACACAAGGATGTTAGTGAAGACTGATTTCCAGTGTATTCCTTGAGTAATTCGTAAAGCAGGTAACACCAGAAATCCTACCACTGGAGATGCAGTAGCCAGCTAGAGCTCAGCTTCAGACAGATTGACGAGTTCATGAGCAGGTGATCTATGTTCTGCTTATTTTACCATGGCACCACCGACAGCACTGATAACAGAAAAGAAATAGTGCTCAGACTTTGTTACAGTGCTTGACAGTAACCAGGCCAGGTAGTAATATTTATTATTCTATTATTATTTACTACAACTACTGTTGTTTTTTTTTTTTTGAACTATCATCAGTATTTATAGAGCATTTACTATAGGCCAGCACCATGGTAACCATTTTACTTATCATCTCATCACGTCTTCCAACAAATCTCATGATATATAATAATTATTATCCCCATTTTACAGGTGAGAAAACTGAGGTTTAGAAAGAGTCAGTAACTTACTCAAAGCTGCATAACTACTTAGAATAGGACCTGGAATTCGACCTTAGGTCTGCCTAATAATAGTGCTAAGAATAATAACAATAAACATTCCATGAGCCCTACAATGACAGGCACAGAGTGCTATAGATACCCTGTTGTAAAGATGAGAGAACTGATGCTAAAGAGAGGGTAAATAACCAGCCTAAAGTCACACAGCAATTAAGTAGTAGAGCCAGGGTTCAAACCCAGGAAGCTTGATGCTGAAGTCTGTACTCTCAACTACTGCTTTGGTACATTACAGCATAAGAAATTCTTTCTGTTTCCTAGCCTATTGTTCCTATTTTTTTCTTAACACAAGCAAGGAACCTGAAGGAAACTTTTCCTGTGGCTGGGACATATTCTGCTGGTCAAATTTTTTAAAATCCTAATTTAATTCGATGACTAGTATATTTTGCATGGGGCTGGCAAGATAATAGGGATGCTGGTAATATTTTATTTATTTGCAAGAATGTTCTAACTCATCTCCCTAGAAATCATTTGTTGACCATATGGTCTCTCTGGCATATGTACAAGGTGTGGAGGAAGGAGTCCATGAGAAAATGATGAGATTGTGAGTTAAGCAACCATTAGGATACTGAAGAGTTTGTAAACCTCATGCTAGAAATAACATGGGAAACTGATTTGGATACAGGGAGGCTAGTTTCTTACATGAATTTCTTGACAAACCTATAAACTGTGGGAAATTTCCAGTATTTGATTGGTTGGTTGAGCTAATAAATGAATGAGTCATATCTAACTTATTTTAATAAGCACAAAGGGTGGTGTGGGGGGAGGATTTGGGGGAGAAGGGTGTTGCTTTCTACTTATATTTTGGTCAGAAATGACAGAAATTTATTTAAAAAAATTTTTCTTTTTTTTGAGAGAGGGCCTTGCTCTGTTGCCCAGGCTATGAAGTATAGGGGTGTAATCATAGCTCACTTCAGCCTCAAATTCCTGCACTCAAGCTATCCTCCCGCCTCAGCCTCCTGAGTAGCTGGGACTACAGGTACACACCACCACACCAGGCTAATTATTTTGATTTTGTAGAGACAGGGGTCACTATGTTGCCCAGGCTGGTCTTGAATGCTGGGGCTTAAGCAATTACATCCTGTTGGTCTCTCAATGTGCTGGCATGAGCCAGCCTGGTCAGAACTTTTTTAAGCCTAATTTTTTTCTGCCTTATATTTGGTTATAAAAGCATCACAATTCCAGTTGCATTGATGTGCCTAGTTGGTTGCTTCAAACCAAGCCACCTCTATACCTGTCACAGGAGCTTCCCTCACTTGAGAATTTCAGAGGCTTCAAGTGATGTTCATGGGCAAGTAAAGGCTTTGATGTGCTTTTCATAAACCCTTCTTAACATGAGATATTTAGCAGCAGTGGCCAGGGGTTGAGTTGGAAATATTTTTGGTTTTTGACCATTTTCAGTTATATATGCAGAAATAAAGTAAAACCAAGCCCTGCCACTACCTTACTACATGACTTCGAGTGTGTACTTTGATTTCTCTGGGCCCCGGTTTCCTCATCAGTCAAGGTGGGTCTTGGAAGAGTCCTCCAACCTCTGATGATTTGTTTTTGGAACCCAGTTAATTCTGTGAGAGGTTCTTCTATCTCTTGAGGGGCTACACACATGCAGCCTTGAGAAGTGGCTACCGAAATTCCCTGGTTATGGTCATTCTAGGGAATGGACCTAAGGCCAGTTTCTTTCCACGTTGATCATCTCTGCAGGAGGTTAACCATTGGTTCTAGGAAGCCCGGAAAAGCCGCAGAACTGTGGCATACACAGCTATTGTGCCTTAGGTAGCTTTCACCTGCATTCTTCTCCCTGGATTTCTGCAGCTGGGAGGGTGTTGTGTACAAGCAGCTTGATGGTTGGCAGGGAGCTTTCAGACTACTATTTCCCGTGCAGTAGGTGAGATAATTTGAAAAGATGGGGGAAAAACATTAAAACATTGTTTCATGGTTTCACTCATTAAAACATGAGTGTTTACATTAATACATAAACAAAACAATAACTCTAGCCTCAAAATCATGATCTCACAGCTATTATTGCTTAGGGCAAGACTAAATTTAAAGAAAAAGTTGATCTAAACAAACAACAGCTAAATACTATTAAGTAAATAATACTGTAAGTGTACAGGGGTAGAGGAAAATCATGACTGAAGTTTGGGAAATGCCGTTAGAGAGGGCTGTAAGGATTGGGGGAAGTAATAATTCTTTCAAGTCACCAGAAAACAGTGTAGGACTCTGGGAAACATTTTTTTTTTGAGTCAAATCATTTTTTAAAAAAGTCTTTTAGGCTCAGTTTACCACTAGAAGAGACTTAAATATCCTAACAGGATTTGAAAAACTAAAGCTTCTCCCAAGCCGCTGTTTTTTCTTTTTAAACAAATAGTATCTGCATGTCAGAGAGCAGAAATGAATTTGGAAAGAGGACTTGAATCAAGAGAGAAAATCAGCCAGGGTCCACCCAGGCAGCACATTATGATAATATATACGGAACTAGCTGGACACTGAGCAAGGCTGACATTGTGTTGTCAAGGGCAGGATCGCCCATCAATTTCTGAGATAGAATTTGAGTTCAAATGACAGAAAGAGCAGCAACTGTGTTGAAACTGATGCATGGGGGAGGGGCAGGCAGGCAGGAACCACCGGGCCCAAAGGCAGGAAGTCCTGGTACCTCCGGAAGGGGGTGGCTCTGTTTTCTCATCTGGCTGCTACCCTTCCTTCTAACCTTAACATCTGTCAGCAAGATCCACCTGGGTCCTTGCATGATTAGAGCCCACTAAAGGGGGGAGCTTACTGATGCTAATTTTAACCCCCAAGAGAATGGAGTGCCTGCTGCTGAAATGGGGGCTAGATCAGCCCAGGAAATGGGACTCCACGTAGCCACTGGTTGTCGACCTAGGAAGCCCGTCGTGGGTGTAGTGGCAGTTGTTGATAACTTCTGGAAGAATTCTTGACTTTTCAGCTACTCTGCTTAGTTCCTTAATATCTTAGTAACACCAATGATTCCTCTTTATTTGCTTATTCATTCAATCATTCATCTATTTAACACTAACACATGTTTATTGACCGACTGCCAATTATATCAGACAATGGGGCTACAGAGGTGATGAGGCAGGGACAGTTGTTAGCATTCTGAGGTATACTGTCACGTGTGTTTAAGTATTTATGTGCTGATATTAGACAAATAATGGCACACAGAATGATTTAATCTACGATGGTTTAGTGCTGTAAGTTACAAATACAGACTGCTAAGACAGCTGGGGGACTCAGCTAAGTCTGAAGAATCAGGGAAACTTTTAAAATTTTAAATGAAAATGAACAGGAGAGGGGAAAGCATATGCAAAAATCCATGTAGGGACAAAACATTAGAAGCTGTAGGGAGGGCAAACAGGGAAGGTAGGTCAGGTCTGAGATCCATTTTTGAGAAACTAAACTTGGAAAATTTCCATAGGTTGTATACTCTTTGAGACCTGGCTCCATTGTAGTTTTGTTATCACAGGCTAACAGAACTCATTGTCCATAAAATGGTAGCATTTAGAGCAGTGTTTTGGGTGATGGCTTTACTGTTACCATAGCCAGTTAGGTACTTTCTCTGCATCAAGTTCAGTGCTAAGCACTTTGGATGATCTCTTTTAATGCTCTTAACAGCCATGGGAGGGCACTAGTATTATTAGTTTTACTTAACACATTTGGGAAACTGAGGCCATCCTTTCAGGATTTGGTCATGGCCAAAGTTAGGTGTTTATCTGCAGCTTTTGGATCTCCAAGTAGCTGACACAAGGGGTCCTCACCACTGTTTTCTCTTACTGTTTAGTCAATGCTAATCCCCCTCCACATTGGACTTCAGAGGTGGAGAGAAATTCTGCTGCTATTTGAGCACGTAATATAATACCTGTTTCAATTGAAACAAATTGACGACATTACTCAAAGGCAAATTGAAAAGCCAGATCTATGCTAAATCCCAAGGGTAAGTTAGTTGGCATGTGCAGTGATATATGGGAAGGTGCTTTTCTGGGTTAAGATAAAAAGTCCTGGTATCACGTCACACTATCAGGCACCCCATCTCAAAGTCCCTGTGCCAGCCCTGCAACTTGAAATACTCAGTGGACAGAAATGAAACTTTATAGAAATTAGGTGATCATCATTCTTATCAGATGAATATGATGCCATCAGCATGATTTTAGCATCCTCGAAAAAAAGAGATTTACCTAGAAGGACACAAGAGAAAGTCTGAGGCATGGATTGCAGGACTGAGGGTTTTCTGCTGGCCTGCCGTGGGCAAGTCGGTTGGCAGATGACCTAGTAATTAAAATCCCGCTTGAACGTATGCTGCCGGTCAGTCATAACAGAAGCACTGACATGGGTAACCAGAGAAAGAAAAGAAAAGCAAAACACAAAAGTAACACTCTTGAGCCCACAGGGTGCAGAAATAGATCTGAATGGACTGAATGCATATTCGAACACTAAGCATGAAAGCAGAACCCAAGTACTAATATAATTTTATCCCAATCTGTGAAATTAATCAATATTTTATATGCGAACATATGCTCCTGTGTTGCTGGCTTATTTAATTGACAGTTGCAATCAGCAGGACACCAGTTGTTCAAACCCACAATTTTCATCCACAGTTCTGGGGACAAATGCAGCAGGGGACCCAGGGAACAGGGACACAGACAGTGTCAGATTTGAGGCCTCTTCTCAACCCTTCTGCTGCTTTCATCGACCTTGGGGCAAAGTAATAAAAATTTCAAGATAGTGCATATGTTGAATATGAACAGAGAGTAATGTACTTGGGCTGCTGTTTAGAAGAATGATGATTAAAATGAACATGGTTGGTTCAAATTGAGACCTTTCTTTGATTCTTTACTATTTTTATGTATTTCTCTTTTGAGCATAGCTGGAGAAGCCAACACACACTGAGTACCCACTATGTGCTGGGTCTGAGGCAAATGCTGTTGGGCGTATTATCCATGGGCTAGCAGGTGACGGGGAATATATCCCACCAGTTCCAATGTATTTGATCATTTCTTGATAGAGGAGGAAAATATACCTTTGGTCTTTCTTTGCCAAAATCTTCTGGTGGAATCATCAAACCAGCTGTGCTTTTCCAGTAACTATTATGTGCAACAAATCTATGAAGTCAGACCTCATATTCCTCTACCTTTTAACTTTGGCAGAATCCTAGAAACTCTCCTTGATTTGGTTAGCTAAAGGCCTGTGGAATCCAATCCTTGTTCAAAAGAAAAGGAAAGTTGGGGGAAAGTGTTATTAAGGCACTGTTTTAGAATAGTCTATTTGTTAATCGGTAAATTTTATTATTTTCATGACACGTACAACATTCTATAGTGAAGACCATTGGAATGGACAATGTCCAGATTAAAAATGAAAGTTAAAAGGAACTGCCCCATACTTTAAAAATGTTTCTTATAGTGTTGCTGTCATTTGTATTACATGTTCAAACTCAGTGTGTGTTTAGCAGCCCAACATGTAACAATAGAAAAGCTTCTAAGCCTGGAAGTTTGGCAGTATTTTCAATGTTCCTGTGTTTAAATTGGCATCTGTGGTATTATATTAGGATGCCATTTTCTGAACTTGGAAATAGAAGAAGGTGGAGAGAGATTTTACTATAATTCATATGTGGGTCTGAGTCTTAGGGGGAAAATAACTTTACTTGGAAATAGAGTAGTAATATTATGTAAAGTTAATAAATATCCACCCTCTATCTTGGGGATAAGAAATTGCACAACTTAAGATTTTATGGGACTTTGGCTGTATTTGTATGATTGAAGTGAATATTTCAGCCAAACTGAACAGAAATGTCAGATAAACAGAAAAGTTGAAGGGTACTTTGGGTGTTTTTAAATATTCAGCTGTATCGATCAACATGAATTCCCAAAGTCTCAAGTTCAGTTGAATCTCTGAGATTCAGCTATTTCATTTGTAAAGTGGAATGAGGAATATGGTCTGCTTGCCTGCTGCTCAAGGTTGATATTAAGAATAATCGAGATAATGCATGGTAAAGCTCGTGAAAACCTTCATGCTAGTTAATTGTCAGGTACAGGTTAAGTGCAGAGCACTGTCTACCCTGTTTATAAATGAATGAGCTTCCTGTCTGTAAGGGATGCATTGACTAGTTGGGTTGATTTGCCTACATATACATGCCCAGCTATATATATATAAACACATGGATCTATCGAGATAAGCGTTCAAGGGAAAGTACAATAAACAATAAATGGGAATGATAGGAAGAGTTCACTAAAGGGTTAGCGTTTTGTAGACTGGAATAGAAAGAAACACCTTAATGCAAAAGATGGATCTTTTTGGCAAGTAACTATTTGGCTGATGGAAGTAAGTGGTATATCCTTCATAAAAAATATGCTGGGAACATGCAAAGGATGTTTGGAGACAGTGGATTTGGGAAGGCTTGACAGGCTTCACCATCTTTCTTTTCTTCTTCTCTATTTTCCTTCTCCTCTTACAGCAACTTCTCTTCTTCCTCCTCCTCTTCATCATCTCACAATTTTTGCCCACTCTGAACTGAACTCTTCACATAGATTAACTCATTCAAACCTTACAACAACCCTATGAAGTGGGCTGTCTTGCTGTCTTTTTTTTTTTTTTAAGACAGAGTCTCACTCTGTTGCCCAGGCTGGAGTGCAATGGTGCAATCTTGGCTACTGCAACGTCCGCCTCCCAGGTTCAAGCAATTCTCCTGCCTCAGCCTTCTGAGTAGCTGGGACTACAGGTGTGCACCACCATGCCCAGCTAATTTTGTATTTTTTTTTTTTTGAGACAGAGTCTCACTCTGTCGCCAGGTGCCAGGCTGGAGTGCAGTGGCACAATCTCGGCTCACTGCGACCTCCGCCTCCCGGTTTCAAGCAGTTCTCCTGCCTCAGCCTCCCGAGTAGCTGGGACTACAGGCACACGCCACCACGCCCAGCTAATTTTTGTATTTTTAGTAGAGACGGGGTTTCACCATGTTGGCCAGGGTGGTCTTGAACTCCTGACCTCAGGTAATCTACCCGCTTCAGCCTCCCAAAGTGCTGGGATTATAGGCATGAGCCACCGTGCCCAGCCAGGTGGACTGTCATGGAATAATTATCCTCAATTAAAGTGGTAGAAACTGAGGCTTTCAAACAGTAAAGTAATTAGCCCAAGCTGGTAAGTGGTGAAGCTGAAATGCAAGCTAGCTGAGAACCCCTGAATCCAGAGGCGGTGCTCTTAACTGCTGCTGAGGCTGAAAATGAGGCTGGAGAAAGAAAATGGGCCAGACTCGTGAGGGTGGACTTGATCATGCTGACTAAGTTTTGAAAGCTAGTATTTGAGGAAGGTTAATCTGAGTTTTGATAGGTAGACTGGACTTTGCATATAACTAATAATTCTCTAGTAGAAATGAATCACAAACAGGCAAGTGTGAGTGTTTGCTCTTTGATGTCCAGACAGAACAGCTCAGACCCCAAAGAGTAATTTTTGAGGAAGTTGAGTCAGTACATCATGGAGTTTAAATGGAAGTGAAGTTCCCACTCTTCTTTGCACGGCTCATGTGGGTAAAGTGGATGATACACATTCCTGTGCTTATGACATCACAGATCATCACCACGGAAACATCTGTGCTGTAACAAACGCTGGATTGCAATGTCACTGAATGTGTCAGGGAGGAGAGGAAACTGGCTCAAAATGATAAGGCTCTCAATAATGAAAGTTCACTCAAATACGTTAGCAATGGCAGCCTTGGTTGTGGAGAGAAATATAAGCAGAACTATTCTGAAAAGCACAAAGCAGGACTTGTGTATTACTAAAGGTTGGGCAAGGTTGATTTCAAAATGCTGCTCACATTCAAAACATGGTTTTCTTAAAAAGTCACTATCTATGCTGTCTTGCATGATGACAATAAAAATCCTTCAGGAACAGGGAGCTTATCTCCCAAACTACACATAGAAAATCTTCTGCATAGCCAGGCACAATGGCTCAAGCCTGTAATCTCAGCACTTTGGGAGGTCGAGGTGGGCTGATCATCTGAGGTCAGGAGATCGAGACCAGCCTGGCCAACATAGTGAAACCCCATCTCTACTAAAAATATAAAAAATTAGGTTGTGGTGGCATGCACCTGTAGTCCCAGCTACTAGAAGTCGGGAGGCTGAGGCAGGAGAATCACTTGAACTTGGGAGGTGGAGGTTGCAGTGAGCCAAGGTCGCACTATTGCACTCTAGTCTGGGCGACAGAGTGAAACTGTTTCAAAAAAAAAAAAAGAAGAAAACAAAGAAAATCTTCTGCAGCAAAGAAAGGCCAACTGGGGAACTTTGATGTGTTTTGAGAGAAGACGTAAAGATCGGGAGCAAAATTGGCCATGATTGTGTTTATTGTTTGGTAAGTCAGTGACAGTATTAATTGTATGATTGCAGAAATTAATAATTATTAAAATATGATTCTGGGCCCTCCAGGGATTTATATATGTTGCACAGTGGTAGATAATGAACTGAATCCAGCCTTCAGCCATATTTAGGTTTGGGTTGCATGGCACTTTAAGAAATTATATATTAATTGCTGGCAATTAAAAATAAAGATTTTACATTAAAACCTGGATTTGCAAATGTCTTTTATAATCAGAAGAGCTGGTAGTGCTGGATCCACATTCCCAAATGGCAACAGGTAGGGAAACCTCAGAAATCATCTTCCTTAGCCACAATCCCCACCACTCCCATTGTATTGCCCCATCTCATTGCATTAACTTACCCTCCTGCCTAGCCCCATGAGTATTTGATTTTGTGATTCTTATTGGAAAATTAGAAATTAGTTGTTCCTAGCACAGTTTCTGGTCTATGGAGGGCACCCCATATATTGCAGCTCTGATTAGTCTTTATCAGTTATAGGCTCAGTTATGAAAACTTGATCCTGAGATCAGTGCTATTCAATTGAACTTCCTGTGATGATGGAAGTGTCCTATCTCTATGCTGTCCAGTATGATAGCTACTAGCCACTATAATGATTGACAACTTGAAATGTGGCTGGTATGACTGAGGAAATAATTTGTATTTTATATTAATTAATTGAAAAGTATGTAAATAGTCGCATGTAGCTAGTGGCTACTGTGATGGGCAAAGCAAAAGCAGATTAAGTAATGGGATCGAACATCCAGTCAGTTGTCCTCATTCAGGATGGAGGATAGACAGTAAGGCTGTGTGTGTGAACATGCCCATCTTACAAGAGATGACTTATAGTAGGCTTCGTTACCTAGGACCATCTACTTCCAAAGTGGGAACCACTCCTTATTACCTGGCTTGTAAGTTTCAGGAGCCTAAGACCTGTGTTTTACAAGATGTTTATGTGCACATTCATAGCAATACACATAAGTCATCTTAAGCTTAAGTGGGAAGTCTGACTGTTCTCTGTCCCCTGAATGTTCAGTTAAGGGTACTACTTAAGTATAATAACTATACTTGTGAGTGGAAAAGCCTAAATTATTTGATTAGCTGCTTGACCCCCACATTCACGACAGCATAGAGCCAAGAGCCAGTGTGAGTGGGGGTGCTATGAGAGGGAAGCCTGTGGAATCCTGCTAGACTGCTGGAGGGATCCTCTCTTCTTAGGGCCAAGGGTGCCCAGGCTGCCATCTCTTGACATTTCCATTGTGAACACATTGAGCACATCTAATGATCATGTTGCTATAAACCAGCCTGAAAGTAGGATTCTAAAAGATCCCTCTCTCATGCAACTTTTTCATTCATTCGCACATTGTTTGCCTGGGAAATTTGTCACTGATCCTCTCCACCGTGCCCAGTAGTCAGAGCCCTCCCTTTGTCTTTGTCATAGAGTTGAAACCCAGAGCCATCTCCCAAGCTCTGGCTTATTGGCAACTCACTGGCCTTTTTCCTGAAACCTGCCCTAAGCCAAATTTTCTAGCTGGTTGATAAGTAACTTCACTGCTTCTAGGGATATATGCATGGAGGACAAAACAAATGTCAGCCTTTTTTACTCCAGATGAAGCTCTAAATTATAGCTTCTGCCCCCACACCCCTGCCCTTGCCCCAGCAAAAAAAAAAAAAAAAAAATGCTAAAAACAGTGTTGTAGCTAATTTTCTTAAGTAATGACTAATACTGATCCTCTTGTAATAGAAAAAAAGAAGAAAACACATGAATATCTTCTGCTTGGATCCTTTATCCAATTGGAATTATACGTCGTCTTGTCTTATAGTCAACTTCTGCTAAGAGATTACCATGTCTTCCTTTTTTATCTCTGTGGGCAAACATCAATGTAAACCCCTATTATAGTAGTGAATTGAATAATCCTAGAATTCAATAGGAAGAGAAAGACAAAACACTCTAACAAAAAAGTAGATTCTACATGTTTTAAAATTTCTTTGTAGCAAAATTCATAGCAAAAACATTTTCTAGAAAAAGACTAAGGTAATATGAACTGAGAGTAACTAATGAAATGCTAAATTATCTGCATGCATCTATGTTTTTATTGCTGAATTTGGTCCTGCCTCCAGACATAAGAAGGCTAAAAATTCATATTCAGATAAGGAAAGGCAAACCTTGGCGAACAGATGGAGCAGAGTTCAGCATAAAGGTTTAATCCTATCAGGCCGATTCCTGTATGGCCATCTGGATAATCCGGCACACACATTCAAGGCCTGTTAAAAATACGACTCTGGCCAAGATTAACGTCACAGATTTTCCACTAGACTTGCTCATATTTGACTTTATGATTTTCCAGGCCCAGGAAGATTGCTTGTGAATAAAGACTTGAGTAGTCCTTGAAGAAGCAGTTGCATATTTTTTTAACCTGAAATTGTTTCCTCTTTTCACAATATTGGGTGCTCATTTTTGGAAGGTTATTTTCATTTCCTTTTTCCCCCTGGCTTTCGTTTCCCAAACTTTTCTTACAACAGGACAATAAGAATAACTGGACTAAAAATAATTTTGCGCATGAAAGTTCTCCTTGTCAGAAAGAAAAGAGTTATTTACTTATTATATAATCAGAGGCAAGTGAATTTACTATTGTTGCAACAAATATCACAATTGGATCTATGAATAATTCATTTTGAAAATTCTCTTACCCTCCATGACAATTTTTCCCCATTGCTTTGCAATGGAGTGACTGACAATCATAGAATAAGGTGGGGGTGGGGGTGTGGGGGGAACCCGAAGAACTGATGACAGTGTTTACCTTTGGCTGCTCTAGGATTAATATTTTGTACATTTTAATTTTGGATTTGGCAGATCAAACATGAGGTGGAAAACAGTGCAGTCACACCTTGAGTTATAAAATTCTGAGCTGCAGTGTCGTTAACAAACAATTTTTGCATATTATGAAACAATCTATGTTGTGTGTCATTAAATCAAAAAGCCTTCAACAAGTCTTTCAAGTGCAATTTAGAAGTTACAGGTACATCAAAATGTCAAGATTTTTTACTGCTAAATTGTCAAATAACCCCGTGTAATGAACCTGCACACAGTTCTGGATCTCAGACAGACAAACTCGGGTATCCAAAAGTGCTTGCCCTGGAATGCTTTGGGTTATAGCTGTTGCACCAGCATTTTTGTCCTTCCCTTGCTCAGGTGCTATGTCCATAGATTGTTGAGAAGTTTTGCTAATTCAATAAAATAAGAAAGCTGCAAAATAGGAAGAGAATATAATTTGGGCTTAGTCTATAATTAGCAAATGGCATAAATTGGAACTTAGATGCTATTTTGCTAAGTTTAGGTACATCTAGATATTCACCACTAGGCTATCACTGCCTTAATGTAGACGGACGTTGGAGCTGCATTTCCAAATAGCGTCTATGAATTTTTCCTTTTCTTCTTTTCTGCGAGAGCCATTAATACTGTCAAAGCAAAGGGCTTTCTTGCCAAATGAAGTCACTTTGGAATAAAAGATGAAAAACACTTGAAATTCTCAATCTTCTCATTTAATATTTAATAGGTTTAATTGCATCTAGTATTGAGAAATCTCTATATCATGGGTTACATTTCTCCTTAAAGTGACAAGCAACACACACACACACACACACACACACACACACACACGACTCTTTTGCATATATAATACATGATTCTTTGCCAAGTAATATCTAGATATGCTAGTGGACAGGGCAATAAATGCAGACAAATAACAAAACAAAATAAAATAAAAACCCTAATAAACAATAAAATGCTTAAGTGCGTAATGCAATTACTGGAGAAAATAAAGTAAGGCAGAAACAAATCCCTAGTAACACAAGTTAAAGCAACAGCTTAAATGTCATAAAGACTGCTACACCTTGCATGAGGAAATCGCCAAATTTGTTTGTTTGTTTATTGGCTGAGTTTATTTGTTTATTTGGAGTTAGCATTTTGAAAGTGAAGTTTGTATACTCTGGTACCAGAGTTCAGGTCAGGCATTCTAACTGCCTTTGGTTTCTAAAGCATCCAGTTGGAGAATGGATAAAGAATAGATTTGCCTCCTGAGCATGGTGAAAATACAAAGGAGCAGTCTTCCAGCTGGAGGAAAACCTTCTGTTTGTCCTCCTTCCTGTCTAGTAGCTGCTAGTTTCAGGATCAAAGAAGGCAGGTTGTTGTGCTAAAGAGCTGTGAGCAGGAAGGTCATCACTGACCAGAAAAACAAAACTAAAAAACAAAAAAATACCAGCAAAAAACAAGTGTTCAGATTGAGCAGGAGGAACAGCTATCTGTCCACTGAGTCCAAGTGGAATATTTTGTGCCTTCGATAGTCTCTCAAACAGTTTCTCCCAAGCACAACATCACCAAAATTAAGGAGATAAAAGGGAGAAAAGCCTGAGTTTTACGAGGTCACAAGTATCCCGTAGAAATGAGCTGAGCTCATGGGTTTTACGTTTTCTGCCAAGTCTCAAAAATTTGGGACAATAACATTAAAGTCAATTCCTCATTTCTGAAAAGTTTCCCATTAATATTCATTCCAGGCAAATGAGATCCTTAAAAAAACATTCTACTTTGGAGGGACTGTTGCCAATTCCACCTACTCGGTACATTTAGCTGGATATGTTAGCAAGCAGCTGAACTGGGAGTTCTTAGGAAAGTTTTACAATAAACTACATAATCTAGACTGATGAAAGTATAGGGTATTCTCATAAATAAATAAACTCTGGTTAATGGGGAGCTGATGATAATTATTATAGCAGCAACTAACATACTAGCATACTGTGTAGCTGGTGCATAGTAAAACAACAAAACACAAGTAGGCATTTTCTGTGCATTTTGCTGGAACTCTATTAGTGTCCATATGGAAACTACACCTTAAAGAAGGTAAGAGACTGTTTTGAGGTTGCACTAAGTGCTAGATGTGGCATTTGAACAACTGGAGCTCTTGCCCATTTTCAAATACAGTCATACTCCAAATGTTAAAATCAACTTAACATACTTACATATTTCTGTCTTTACTCAGAAGCCAGTAAAGGCTAGTGCCAGCATCTTCGCTTCCATTGTAAGCATCAGGGGTCTGCTTTGTAGAAATGCTCATTAATAGAGAGTTCTGGTTAATAGAACTCCGGAAAAGGAGAGTATGCCTGTTTTCATACACCATATGTAATGGGAATGGAAAAGAACCCTATATCATCTTGAGATTTAGATTTAGATTAGAAAATTTCTAAATTTGTACATTTTATCAACTGACAGAGTGTTATTTCTCCAGTGTATTTAGATACAGGAATGGAGAAAAAAGTCAAGTGCTAGATCTCTAATTAGGTTTTCATAATGTCGCATTGACTGTCACAAAAGCCTCATTTTGGGGATAAGATATGATAAATGTTGAACCTGGGTCATATATATGGCTACCCCAAACAGGTGAGGTATTGATCACAGCACAGAGAGATTTCAGAAGGAAAAATAAGAGCAGCCCTAGGGCCCTGCTGATAGCTGCACACACCACTAATTCACCTCAATGGGCAGGCACCTCTGAGCTCAATTAACCCTTATTCCCAAGGCCACCCATAAACCCTGAGGTAAACATGGCTCTCCTGGCCCTTGCTTTCTATCAATGAAATAGATCATTTCTATTGGAGGCTGAAGTGCGATTCCAGCTTATAAATTCACCTTGCTAATAAAGAGACTGATGCTCCCAGTGCGAGTGTGCAGGCACTTGAATCATGTAACACTTATTCTGTAAATCAGAAAATTTTAAACTACCGAGGGCATCTGTGATTTCTTCTGCCTTCTGTGGCTATTTGAAGGAAATATAAATGCTCGGGAGATAGAGCAGGTGATAGCAAATGTCCCCTGGTGCAATTGTCTGCACACAGAACATTAGTTGTTAAATATGTACTGGAGCCGAACAATTTCTTTCCTTTTTTTTTTTTTATTCTTCCCTCTCTTTTCCTTCTCACCACTACCATTGTTCAAGAAGCAAATTGGAAATCTGGTAATTAGGCCCTGACTCACGGTGTAGTATTAGAGTCCTGAGCCAAAGTTCAACACCCTGAAATGAAATTTAAACCAATTAATCTGTTAGATTTTTATCGCTTGTCCGTGTTTTCTCAGCAATTCCCCCAGCACGTGGCCTTTGATCAACTCTCATACAAACGCTAAAATGTGTGCCTGCTGCTAGCAAGATGGGAATGACATTAACATGGTACTCATAAAACAATCAGAGCAGAGAAGCCCTCAAACAGGCAGGGCATAGTAATATTTAATAAAAGCACACACATAATCTTCAGAATTAGCATTTTGTGCCTTGCAGTACCTTTGGGAGAAGAGCTTTTATTTGTGGAGTGATCATTATTATAACAAAGAAGAGCTACCTAATAATTTCCACTTTAACTCTGCAATGTGCCACGAGCATTTCAGAGCCATTATGCTAAACTGTGGTAGGGTAATCATGTTATTGTCATAGTTTGAGGGAAGGAAAATCTCTACTTTCGTGGCTGGTGAGGGGTGGGGGAAGGGATTTTAAAAAAAGAGGTGAATCCCACCCCCTTCGACCCTAAACTTTTATTTTTAATGAGATTTAAAACCAGAAATTGGCTTACTGGCCTTTCGGATAGAGTGTGAAAATTCATTGGGGAGGAAGAAAGAATCTTGTATTAATTAAATCAAGAATTTGCTGGTAAAGGTGGTTTTGTATTCAAATACCACCCCCACATTCCATAATATTTTCTTGGAGATAGAATTGTATTGATTATCACATCCCTGTGCTGAATTGAACTCTTTCATAAATCTTTTCACAGTCAAATTCCACTGAATCTATCCACTGTGACTATTAAAAGTGATTTTTCCCTGTCTTCCCTCTGTTTTTCTCTGGGTATCCCGAATGTAAGAAACAAGTCCTTGGCTGCTTTGGATGTACTCTGAGCTTTTTTAGAGAAAACGTGTCCAACACGAGGAGAGAAGGCGAGGCTCAGGGTCAGCGCAGCTGTTTTGTTTGTTTGTTTTATTTTGCTTTTTTAAAATGTCATTTTGCTCTGAAAAGTACAACTGTTCTCTCTCATAGAATTAAATGTTCTGCTGCAACTTAATTTTTTATTTTTATTACATAGTATCTTAATTTGTACACATTGAAAAAATCTAAATCATACAGATATGTAGGGAATAAATGTTAATAGTCTTTCTTTTCTGTCAACCCCTGTCTAGTCCTTCTTATAAGGACCCTCTGGGGACAGTTATGCATATCCTTCCTTCCAGACCTTTGTCCATCATACCTGTTCACATAGAATTGCATACATACACATACTAGAGCATATACAGGCTCACAGATATCATTCAAAAATAAACTTAATTACACTGTTCATTAGTTTGCAAATTGTTTTTTTAACATATTTTGAAATCTCTCCATATCAGTTAATAGAATTCTTTTGTGTATTTGAATGACACTCCTAGCATTCTATAGTATGAATATACCATAATTTCTTTAACCACTCCCCTGTTGGGGGGACCTAGACATCTGAATTTTTTGCTGTCAATACTGCAATGAACATTTGGGTACCTATAGTTTTGGCCACAATTGCAAGTATTTCCAGGTCTGTTTTTAGCCTGGCAGTTGTGTTGTGACTAGGGTTAAAGTGTAAAACAACAGCCTGTGAGTTAAAGCCAGCCCACACACATTTTGTTTGGCCTACACATTAAAAAATATATTGAATTAGTTTCCAACATTTAAAGATTGAAAAATTTCATATAAAAATATGGCTTCCTGGCTTCTTTGGAAAGATGACCAGAAACCCAGACCACACTGGGCCTGCATGTGTGTGGGGTCACCGAAGGCTGAAGCTGAGTGGTGCTGCCACCTTTCCCTGGGGCACATGCAATTCACCAGCACCCTCATCGTTTCCCATTGCTTTACAGATGTTGAGGGTCAGTGGCCATTCATCGCATGTTTGTTCTGAGAGTCTGAGCTGCTGTATTCATTTGAATGTCTTGCCTTGGTCTACGTGGGTCTGCGAATTCTTAACAATAGCTCTTGGGCCTGATTCTCTTTTGCACACAGTGTTTTCTATGTTGCATTATTGTTGCACATTTCTATGTTGCATTATTCGTGCACATAGTGTTTTCCATGTTGCATTATTGATATTTTGGGGTTCTTCATTTATGGGGACTATCCCATTCATTCATGCATTGTTGGATACTTAGCATTCATTCATTCATTTATTTATTTTTGAGAGACAGAGTCTCACCCAGGCGGAGTACAGTGGTGCACTCATGGCTCACTGCAGCCTTGAACTCCTGGGTTCAAGCAGTCCTTCTGCCTCAGCCTCCCCAGTAGCTAGGATGACAGGCTTGCACCTGGTAGTTTTTTTTAAAAACCTTTCATAGAGACAAGGTCTTACTATGTTGCCTAGGCCAGGCTTGAACTCTTGGCCTCAAGAGATCCTCTCACCTCAGCCTCCCAAAGTGCTGGGTTTACAGGTGTGAGCCACGACACCTGGTTTGACCTCCAGTTACTAAATGCTACTAGCTTCCCCTCCTCATCCTCTCTGTCTGGGATAGCTCAGGATTCCTTTACATATTTTTCAAACTTGCCAGTGGGGAGGTGTCACAAAGCTTCCCCTCAAGACTAATATGTTATAACAGATGTATACGAGGAACTTTGGAACCCTTAGAGGTCTAAACTTAGAAAGGTCTGAATGACTTACCTGCTCTAAGAATGGCATATAGTCTTGAAGCAGGCCAGTGGATGGCTGAGTGTAGAGGTAGGATGGACTGAGGGATATGTCATTCTTCCCGGGGTACTTCCCTTAAGGCTTTATTTCTCTAAAACTAAGAAGATGATGTCAAATATTGTTTCCTCACCTGGTTATCTCTGGAAACTTGATGCTCTTTCTTTCCTCTGAGTCGTTGACAGATAGCTCTCTTTCTGGAAAATTGCTCACAGTATTTGGAAACATTGCAACTTTCCTTGGGAAGTGTTTGAAAGCACATACACATACATGCATGTACACCTATATGACTTCTGTATCTTACATATAACAAGTGAAAGAAAGAGGGAATGGGTCAAGTTCAGAACCAGCAGGTCTTGCCCATGCTATTATAAGGCCATTCCTGTAGGAGAGTTTCTCAAAGACATAGAAAGACCCCCCTTCCACCTCCCTTTGTGCAATGAAGAGAAAGCCTGCAGGAGACCATATTTAGCTAAGGAAATATGCATGTGTGATTTAAAAAAAAAAAATTAACATAAATTCCAAACCTAGAACTGATAGTAAGCACCAAGACCATTTTGCGGTCTGTGTGGGTAATCACAGGGTCAGCAACTAATGACCCCATTGGATTCCATACTTTGACTCAGGCAGGACTCTCAAGACCATTCCAGATAAACAGATACCCTGTTCTTCTCAGAAGTACCAAGGATATCGTAACACCTTTTGTACTCCATCCTAACAACTAAGTAGACTGAGTTATAAATTAAGAATTGATCTTTGGAGACCTTAACAAAATGTTTCCAAACTGCTTATATTTTAAGAACTTTATATAGTTGTTAAATATAGTTTATTTCTCTTACAACTCGATTCAAATCATACATCATATTCTACCACTGCTTTGGGAGTACTTAATCATGCATTTAAACATTTGTACTTTTAAAGGTCATTTTTGTTTATGACAAAGCCCTTTGCTTGTGGAACACCGATCACAACCTCTATGTATGTTAAAAAATCGGACTAGAAATTTCAAGTCAAGTTATGAATCATTTACATCTTCTTGATTAATTATTTTGTTTTTGCGAGAAAGTAGAGGAGAGAAAAATCATCTGAACTGCCGAGTTTCAGTTGTCAATGCATTGCTATGAGTTCAGCCAACATGAAATGTTTAGTTTGGATATTTCCAAATTTCTCTGTGCAAATTTTTAAGATTAATTTGAATCAAAATCAAACCCATTCTACTTGTTTGTGTGGTGGCACGTGAGCAATGGTCCCACCGGGCTGGACTTAATATTTTCTTTCCTTCTTGCAAAAGTTAAAGCGTGACATTTTGCCAAATTTGACAAAGTCCAAATATTTTTTGCCAGTTTTTTTCCTGTTAAAATTAACTAGTGCTCTCATTGGCTTCAGTGCTCGGAAAGTCAGCCTTGGATACTTAATAAACTTTTTATTAAAGATGAGGGTCCCATTTTCTCTCCTTGAACAATATCTCCCTTGCTTTAGGATTTTGCTTTGTTCTTCATAAAAGTAATCATGAGAACAGAAGCATGACATTGTGGAGTTAAAAATCCTCAGTGGCACGAAGGTGCCCTCTGAGAGATTTTAAAAACAATCCAACAATTACATTTATGCCCAGCAATTCTGTTGAAAGTATGCCATGCTCATTAAACAAACCACCTCCAGTCTATTTGGAATCACAGTATTTACAAATTATTTCCCATCTCCAAGGACCATTTATAATGGAAAGAAAAGAGATATGAAATTTTGAAAAAGTCAATTCTAGGGTTTTATGCCTGGGAAAGACAGCAAAGCAAAGGTCATGGAAAACTCTGTGGCTGAGCCCTGACTCAGCTCTTTGGTTACATAATTTACCCCAAGTGACCTGCAATCTTCGCATCTGTAAAATGGGATCTATGACATTTATTTGAAAAAAAAAATCTTAATGATTTTTAATGAGACATGTTGCTATGTTAGCGTTTCAGACAGAAGGCATGGAGCAAGAATCATTTCCTGCTCCAGGCTCCTCTCTTTCTTAGCTTCCTATTGGATAGCAATGTTTATCTAAAAATATGTAAGTTTTCTTTTCAAGAGATATATTTAACTATGAAGCAATTCTGTAAGGTTTCCAATATATTCCAGAAAGTCACCCATTTTTAATAAAAAAAAATTCTTAGCATTTACAAATTGAAATTTACTTTGTGTTTTATTTCATAAAGTTTCAGGTTCGATAAAGATTTGGGTAAAATATGTGTATCTTCATAGAAACAATGAAAAGAATGCTTTTAAAATCTGTAGTGGCACCCTTAAGTTTCAGGTCCTAATGTGGCTAGGAAATGCTGAGATCTTGAGGGACTTTCTGTTAGTGAAAAGATAAAAGATTTTTTTTTTCCTTTTTCTCAAGTCTTCATCATTAAAGTTTGGTTCTAACAGCAGACTCCTTCTCTTTTTCATGTGTGTTGAAAAGCAGCTACTCCCTGTATCAAAGCCATCAGCCCGAGTGAAGGATGGACGACGGGAGGCGCGACTGTGATCATCATAGGGGACAATTTCTTTGATGGGTTACAGGTCATATTCGGTACCATGCTGGTCTGGAGTGAGGTAGGTGTTGTCTGAACATTAATATCTAATAGCTTGATCTAGTTGAAGATACTGCCTATACTTGAATTTCTAATAGAATGTGTAGACTTTAGTGGTGCCGCTCTGGGTGGGCCAGCTTCAGTTTACAGAATTTGGGGACACTAGAAGAGATGGTTTGGGTTTACCAGGAGGCAACAGTTACCAGTGGAATGACTTCCATTCTCTGGCCCATAGGCAGTGGGAGAGCTTCTGTTTTGCAATTTGTCTTTTTGGGCTTGACATGGTGTGGAGGTCCTATTGTATGTTGAGAAGTGAAGAGGAGATGTAAAGTCACAAGATGTATATTACACCCATTCAAGCTTTAGCAAGGGTGTAACCTGTGGCTATTTTGTAGAAAGAGTCTACTATAGCCTGATCTTCAAGGAACACCATTCAATGGCAGCATAATCCAGGTGTAGGTGGTTCTTGACTTATTTGATGACTATTCATTGGAGAGAGTGGTTTGCTGGGAGAATTTAGAAGAACTAAGGGCTCCTTAGGAATTTACAACTATCAGGCATCTCCGTGTGTGACTGCAACCCTGTGAAAATGACTATGTTCTAATTGTGCAGTGCTGTCCAAGCACTGTGATTGTTCTTTTAACCTACCAGTTGACTTGTCAGGCAACCATCAGCATCAGCTCAAGGTTAAAAAACATGTGCATCCTGTTATATAGATGCCATTGCAAATCTGCCATTGTGTTCTCAGTTCTGAGCCCCAATTTCTTAGCCAGCACTCTCAGGGCACCTTCTCTTTCACTTCACCAAAGTTTAGAATAAAAACGATGTTAGCATTACAAGATACCATAGGTTCATTCATCCCATTTGCTTTGTAAGTATGTAGTCGTCCTAACTTACTGAAATTTACCACGTTAGGCAACGTGCTAAACCTCAAGATAGATCATTTTACCCTTCTTTCTACACTAGGAGGTAGAGACCCTTAGCATACTTCTTTTCTTGATAAGGATACTGAGGCTTCTAGACAAATAATTACATAACCAGAGAGCAGCTGCCCAAAGTGATTTGTATATGGCCACACAAAATTTCCATTTCTAACTGTGCTCTCATGACACCATGGTTTAGCCTATCTAGATATTTTCTTTGTGTTTTCTCTTTAAAGGGGGCCATACAGATGAGCAGAAAGTTAAGACTGTGATAGCTGGGTATGTTTACCTCTCCAGAACAGAGGCTGCTCTTCTTTGTAAGCCTTCTCTGTACATTGCTAACTGACAGTAACCCACTCAGGCAAGCCCCTTGCTAGCTCCTGCTGCTGCTGACTTGGTATTTTCCACTCAGCCCACAAGAGGTATGCATTTGGTCAGAGAATCAAAGTTCTCATAAAGCCGAATCAGAGATGGGCTTCTCAGTCCACCCAACTAGTGGTTAGGCAAGTTTGAACATTCCAGCCATGAAAGATGGACTAAGTTCCCCTTGCCAACGGTACTCCATTTTTTGTTGAAACTATTGGGTTGTAAATTAGAAGCGTCAAATCCATAGCAGGTTTTGCTGCCAGCCTAGGGTCTTCACTGCTGGAGACAGCAGTCCTCACAAGGACAGCCTGTCCCAGGTCTTGTGGGCTGTATCGTCCATCTTTTCCATTTCTTTCCGTTGCTTATCTTGGATGTTAGGAGATGGGAAGAGTAGATATAATACGGACTCCTTGCTTCATGTCATTGCAGTCAAAGTGGAGCTCAGAATTGGCAGTAAATCTTACCCTGTGAAAAGAAGGTGGATTCATCTGAAGCTTCCTGTAAAACCTATGCCTTCTTAGCCCCAGTGGACTCCACTGGATAAGGAATAAGGACACATCAGGAAATTATTCATTTGCGCCTCTGCCTTGCCCCTAATCAAGGTCCCTCCATTTCCTCTCAGTTTCCTACTTTCTTGACCTGTTTTAAGAATAGCAAAGGGAGGTTAACATGTAACTTAGATTTATCCAAATTGCTTTAAAGGATCTGTTTCTATATAACAAAATTGATGAAAGTCATGGGAAGGAAAACCCATTAATGCAATACCTTCGTCCTCCTCCCTCCTTTGTCCCTCCACTGCCACTGCCTTGTGTGTGCCAGGAGCCCCTCTTCACTCTGTCTCAGGAGTCAGGGTGGGTCCAGCCAGGAGCTGAGGGTGGAGGATGCCTGCTTCTTCGTTGTCCAGTCCCTCCTTTCGGACTGTTCTTGGTGGTAGCTATGTCATAAATCAACCATGACCCTGTCCTCATGTAAACTGTTTCCCAAAATATTTGTGCAGATATTCTTTTAAAACAAGCAAATCCAACTGCATTAGCAGTTGAGGACCTGGATGTCAGACTTTAAATTATCATCACGATTGTCCTGATGTTCAGAATAATGAGGCTTGCAGAAGTGAACCTTTCTTTGCAATATTCTAAACTATTTCTATATTTAGGTTTTCATACAGGCTACTTGGCACACATAATTTTCTGTACTTTTTTCATGCAGGGAGAGAATTTGATACTGCCCCAAATAAAGAAATCCATTGTATAATGGTGAGAATTGAGAAATAGCTCATGCTTGCTAAGGGTTCATCATGGGTAGGCACTTCATGGGTGTCACTTTAACCCTCACAATAGCATTATAGTCAACACTCCTGTTATTCTCATTTTACATATGAGTAAACTGAGTCTCAGAGAGGTTAAAAAGCTTGCCCAAGGTTACACAGCCAGATAGGACTGAGATTGGATTTGAAGGATACTCTATGTTTTTACAAAGGAAGTAAAATTCCTAGTTGATAAGATAGCATATGCAAACTTGAGAGAGGGAAGAGTGACAGAGGAAAGAAAGAAAAAAAGGAGATGTTTCATAAGCCAGGTGGTATAGTCGTAGAAAGTAGTAATAGTAATACTAGCAGTAATGATGGTTGTTTTTAATCAAATAAAATTACATGAGGGCCTTTTATTTTTGTAGAAGCATAAAAATATCAACCAAGTTTGAGGCCATTAGTCAAAGCTTGCATTGTACAGAATCAGAATTTGATCAGAAGGCATCTAAGAAAAAGCTATAGAAAAATGCAGAGTGTGACTAATATTAGCTAACATTCATTCACTGAGCACTTAGTTCCTGCCAGGCAATATGATAAATGTTTGGAAGGGCCCTTGTGGGATTCTCACCACTTTGTATGATGTTGTTTTCATTTTACTGATGAGGAAATTGAAGCTTGGAGAAGTTAAATAAGTGGTTCAGTTATCAAGTGGTAGAGATGGGATTTGAACCCAAATAGTCCAACCCCAGGGCTTACCTGCTTACCTTCCATAATTTAGCCTATGCCACTATTTTTATCCTAGGGTATCATCAGCTCAGGGTGATAGGCTCACATTGTCATGATGCCTTGTGCTGTGTGTGTTTTAACAGTGGCTGTTACCTTCCAAAGTCAGGTAGAATTGGCATGTACAGACTCAGAGAGGTAAGAAGTCTTCCCTTCATCTTCCAGTTGTATATGGCTTCTAGGTAGAATTCATCTTTACGAAGTAAAGGATACCTGCCTTGTGCTAGGGCAAGAGAGTGAACCTGTTTAGCCTTATCTCCAGAGCTGGATCCCTGTCCATTCAAAGTCTTTGCCCCAGACAACGTGATCTTGAGGTTTATGCCATCTCTAAGATCCAGTCCTAATTTTAAGTAGACTTTTATCACTTCTACATTTCCTTACTCTATAGCCCAACACACCCAGAAAGCAGGCTGGCGGGCTAGGACAAGCAGATAACATTTTAGATTAGCAGCTGATGCTATTATTTAGAGTCTTTTTTTTTTTTTTTAACTAAAGAATTTTAAAGAGAGCCAGAGAAAATCGAGCTGGCTTAATTTACTCTCATCTGTGCTCTTCTCCTACCAACCCAATCTTCCACAAATGAGTAGTTCAGTTTAGCTCACGGATAGTCACAGATCACCCCCTGAGGGGTGGGAAGAAGAAAGGAGCACTTCATTTCTCCTAACTCAGGGCTGCCTTCTGCAAACTCCCAAGTTCACATGGCTTCTTGTGAATTCGATTTGCCCCCTTCCTCTTTCTTTACTGCTTCTTGCCCTTTCTCCTCTCCCTCCCTTTAGAAAGTAAATTATTTGACTGTTATTCTTATGCTCCCTGCCCTGTCCTACTTCAAAAGTCTTTTTAAAAAATCTTTTTAATGTTTTATATACAAATTTAGGAAAACCAGCAGGGTTGATGTGTGATAATGTTTAATGTGGGTTGAGTTTTTTTTTGACCAGGGCTGCACTTGGTTGTTTTGCTTTTCTACCAACATGTGATTTGGAGCAGGGAGGGGCTCCTGCTTCTAGTTTGTAGAACTAATTGTTATTTTAATATCTCCTCTGAATTCCTCCAATTTCTAAACAGTGAGCACTGGTCGGCTTGCCTGCTGGGGGTCTAGCACTGGGATAGGTACCATGGGTCATTAAAGTTGGGCTTTGTGGGATCTGGTGTTTTATTTGGAAAGACAACTTGCCCTCATGAAGCAAATTAGAGAGTTACATAATATATTTATATAATCTAGTATTTAATTGGTAGTTTACAATTCAAGGCAAGGTTCTAGAAGGCAGAGAAAGTGGTGTAGTGAGATGTAGATTGTTTGAATGACCAATCAAGGTCCTCGTAGGTATGGATGTATCTCTGTGCTTAGGTACGTTAGGCTCTCATGACCCTTTTATTTAATCACAGAAATATCTGAGATAATTTAAACAACTTAAAGTATTTAAGCTGTCAATTTTAGAAAGCGCAATGGTGGGTTTGGTGGGGAGCATAGAACAATATTCCAGGCAAGGGTTTAGATTGCATGGGGGTGGCAGTGGATACGGAGCCAGTTGAGAGACTTGCATATTGATTGTCCTTCCATTGCCCAATCAGAGGATCTAGATTTAGTCAGTGTTGGTCACTGGGCCTCAGTTTCCCATCTGAAAATAAAGGGCTTAGTCTACATCCTCTTTGAAATCAGTGCTACAATTCTAGTGATTCCTTTTTTTTTTTGAGACAGTCTCGCTGTGTAGCCCAGGCTGGAGTGCAGTGGCGCAGTCTTGGCTCACTGCAACCTCTGCCTCCTGGTTCAAGTGATTCTTTTGCCTCAGCCTCCTGAGTAGCTGGGACCACAGGGGCATGCCGCCACAACCAGCTAATTTTTATGTTTTTAGTACAGACTGGATTTCACCATGTTGGCCAGGCTTGTCTTGAACTCCTGACCTTATGATCTGCCCGCTTCAGCCTCCCAAAGTGCTGGTATTACAGGCATGAGCCTCCTCGCCTGGCTTAGTGATTCCTTTTAAGTAGAGTTTCTTCCTCTGAGAATCCCCCTACAGTAAGACGGGGACAGTGGCAGCAGATGGAAAACTGCTCCTTTTCTTCCACTACTCTTTTCTTTCAGAGCACGCTTGAATACACAGATGTGATGTTTATTTGCAAAAGGATTCTTTGAACTTCATCAAAACAATTTAATTGCCACAAAATTGGACCGCCCTATTGATATGTCTTCAGTCAATATTTTTACTCTCTGTGCTTCAGATTCTGGTATCTGATATAAATCTGAGACTTACACCACAGTGTTGGCCTAATTCGTCTTCCAGAGAGTGCTATGGAATACTAGTTCTACAGGATATTAATAGATACCCCTTGGGAGATGAGAGAGGGAGATTTTTCCTGGTAAGTTTGGGAAATGTTGAGTCAAACAAATTCTACTGGTCTTTCTTCTAGGGCTTTGCAGAACCTTTGAGGTACTAGCATGTACCACGAATACTTAAATGCAGTATTCAGCATGTCCCAAACTTTTGTGAATGCAGAACCTCCCCCCCTTTATTTCCCAAGGGTCACCTTACATGGTATATTTGTGATAGCTGAAGTGCATTTTGGTTTCATGTTAACGGAGCCAAGTCATGAAATTCAATCACAAAGCGATTGCACTGGGATAGATGTGAGAAAATCATCTGAAATATTTGCAGGGTATCATTCAGATTAGACCAGGAATGTGTAGAGCCATTATTCTTTAATGCTGCAAGGCTTTGAACAAAATGTCCCTCATATTTTGCATCTGGTTTTAGTCAGTACACACTTGGAATTAGATGCCATATGATTTTGTAGGGCAGCTATATTTAAAGATAGCCGGTACCACTTAGCTCAGATGGGAGAAGCCAGCTTCCTCGCTGTATGAAGCAATTAGTCTCACACAGGGCCTACTCGTTGTCTTCTTTATCCAGATGAACGTTTTCTTCAACTACATTCCCAGACATAGGGAATGAAGTCAGAAGAAATCTCTGGGGGAGACCTGTGGGTGAATATAGTTGGGCAAATGGCAGTTTAGGGGCTGAGAAGCAATTTTGCCACTTAAATCAAAAAATTGGAAAACCAAGTAGTAAATGCAGTCCTTGATTTCTTTCTTTCTGTCTATCTCTACTTTCCATTCTCCTTTGTACACATAGCTCAGAGGAATGATTGCCAATAAAAAAGAGGATTGGCTTCTCTATGATATTAAAGAGGGAATGACTAAGAAGCATACATGTATTCCATGGGAAGTTTCCCAGGCCTTTTTGCCCGGCCTTGACTCTTACTGAACCACATGAAGAGTCACAACATTTTAAGGGCCTTGAGAAACCTTTTTTTCAGTCAAGTACAGCTTTCTTATTTTGTGAGGAGAAAGAGACTTCGGAGTGGCATGGTAGCTTGTCCTGGGAGCATACTAGCTACTTAGTGCTGGGCTCAGAGCCCAGTTCTCTTGACACCCAGCTTCACTCCCATTCAGTTTTGGTTCTACCAGATTTTCTCATGAAAATTCCATAGGCTTTTAACATATTTCCAGAAATTTACCAAACCCTCCTAACTTTTATATGTAATTGCGCCAGCACTCTAGAGACTTATCTATACCACCTTGTGAGATACAGCTCCACTAAAATAAAAAAGAAAATTAAGATGGAGAAAGACATTATGTCAAATATTACCTCTTTCAAAATTTTATGATAGAAATGTAATACAATGTAAATAGTTGTGTCCATTTTTTTTATATATATTGAGTAAATATAAATTTAATTCAAAATTGATTAATTGCATGGATTTAAAATAGCTCATACTTGCGTAATTTTTTCTAAATGTATGTTTCATGTCCTATATTTAACCTGTGCTTATTGACCATCTATTATGTAGAAAATGCTTTATGCAAAATTATAAACTTGTTAAAAAATTTAAAAGCAGTCTGGATTAGTTGCATTAAACTTTGACTATGACTTTAAAGAACAACTTTCAAGCCTAAGTAATTTTATGGGAAATCATTTCTAAATGAGCCAGCATATTAAAAAAAAAACAGATAAAAATGTTCTAATGGCCTTTTTAATATAGTTACATAGTTACAGCCATGCTCACTTTATTCCTAAAATGCCTTAGTCTGTATTTTTATTTTTGATGACTGAGGCACTGGAAATCTATTTTCTATGTTGATAATTATGAAATAGTTAAAAAGAACTTTAAGATGACATTTTCAGCTTGTTATTTACAGTGTATTCAGGAGGCACATGTATGTGTCTGTAACCTGAAAATAGGAACCACAGAAGTGTGATGGATTTCTAATTTTCATATGAATCAATGACAGAATTCACACCTGGCTGCAGTCATGTGACTGTTATGAAGAAAATGAATATTTATGGATATCTAGATAGTGCTGTATTCCTTTTCTTGCTGATGGTTGATCTCTAGGATGGTTCCCTGATACCCTGAGCTAAATAAATAAAGCCTTGTAACTTTTACTGGCTTTCTCTTTTCTAAAGCCACGACTTCTTAGTTTGGGATTCAGGCACACCACCTTGACTCTAACCTTTCTTTTCATCATCCTCACCCACCATTCATCTTAATTTATGTTCTATTCCATTGACTCATTAGCTGCTCCTAGTACCTGCAGTAACTTTTCTCCCTGTCTTGCTGATGCCATTCCTCCCCACGGGATCCTTTTCCCTCCTTTCTGTACCCATATCCCTCTGCCCTTTAAGATACTATAAAATATCACCTTTTTCTCTGAAATATTCCCATATGACTCTAAGTATAGATTATTTTCTCTTCTGACTAAATTCTTATGTTGCCTTATCTCTACCATATTATGTTCCTTATACCTTTCCATCTTTAATTATCATGATTTAAAGGCATACCCTCTTCCTTGAAGGCAGGATCCAGGATAAAATCAGCTTAATTTTCTGTGATGCCAAGCACAGAGCTTTGCACATCTGAGGCATTAGTGAAAATTTGTTGAATGATACTATTTCCTCTTTCATTAATTCATTCAAACAAATGCTCTCTATTAGTAACTGTTGTAGTTGGCGATGCTTGAAAGTGTTCGTACTAGACAAACAGATCATGGTCCAGGTTTTGTTAATGTATGTATGGGTAGGTAGTTTATATTTAGATACAATTGTGTAATAAGTATGTACATAAATGCCTTAATGTAAATCTATTGGTGATGGTGAGAATTGAGTACTAATAGAAGTAACACGTGTTGACTGGTTGATACAAGTGATGCCTTTTCCTACACTTGTTATAGAAATTATGTCAATTAATCCTTGTAATAAACTATTAGGTAACTAGTCCCATCTTACTCCCTCCCCCATCCTACCCTCCCATTCCTACCCACCCCGCCCCGCATTCCTCAATAAGGAGACTGAAGGGCGCAGAGGTTGAGTGACTTTCCAAAGGTCCCACAGCTGATTATTGGCAAAGCATGGATTTGAATCAAAGTCCAACTGACTCCATAGCCATCTCTTAACTATCTAATATGAATGTAATAAAACTTTTTTATTCAGAGATATGTTATAATAACATCAACTCTCCAAAATTCAGCATGAAACCAGAAGCAAGCCAAAAAAGTAAATAAAATAAAAAGCTTTGGGTTAACAAGAAGAAAATACTTTTTTTTTTTTTGAGATGGAGTTTTGCTCTGTCACCCAGGCTGGAGTGCAATGGTGCAATCTTGACTACTGCAACCTCCGCCTCCTGGGTTCAAGGGATTCTCCTGCCTCAGCCTCCCAAGTAGCTGGGATTATAGGCGCCTGCCACCATGCCCAGCTAATTTTTATACTTTTTAGTAGAGATGGGGTTTCCTCATGTTGGTCAGGCTGGTCTCAAACTCCTGACCTCAGGTGATCCACCCACTTTGACCTCCCAAAGTGCTGGGATTACAGGCATGAGACACCATACCTGGCCATAATACTTCTTAAGAAACTACGTTATCTGTTTTCCTAGGTAACAGCAAATTAGGAGGCCCAAACTGGAGGCAGATCAAGTGTGGAGGCAGGCTATTGGATACAGGCTCAGTGACAGCTGATGACCTGATGTCTAGGGAAGAAATAGAAAGCCTAAAAAGCAGACACAGAACTATATTACTGCACAGCTCATTAATGACTGTTTCTAATGACGGTGGCCCTGAGTAATCATAAAAGAGCTAGCAATTATATTTAATACATACTGTTTAAAACAGCAAGGCGTGTATAATGCAACCTTGAAAGACTTTCAGCAGAAGGAATTGTAGAGACACATTGTTAAAAGGAGTTTGGCTTCAATTTTTTGTAGTGCTTAATTTGATCACGTCTCTGAGTTCCTGAATGTTAAGTGAGGAATTACTGGTTGTATGTGCTAGTATCAATGTATACCATATGTAGATATTAACAACACCACAAAAAAATGTTAGAATGAGTCTTTGTAACTTAAAGCTTTGACATCTTTTTTTTTTTTTTTTTTTTTTTAAATAGCTTGGAAAGACTCTACAAGTCTTTTGGTGAAAGGTGAATTCATTCCCTGACTACTTCGTCTATCAGTCTGTTGGCTTTTATATTTTTCTTTTCTAATTCCACAGGCAAAGATTCTGCCTTGTGAATTGCCAACATTGATAACAAGCATTCATCCCCTTCCATAAATGCATTCTGATTTCCTTTTCCTTTTATATTTTAATTTTCAAACAAACAAGCAAAGAACACAGGACACTGAGCCAGGCCTGAGTAGGGAATGATGTTCCTTCTTGACTGAATTTAGAAAAACAAGTCTTGAGAAAGAGCTCATTGTGCAGCCTCAAACCACAGGGGCTGGCGTTGCTGGTGTCTGATGCTCTCCTTCTGGAATACCCTGGGCCTCAGGAACTCACCCTTGCTTTTCCAGCTCCCAGATGGTCAGGATGGGATCCAGTCTTTAATGGGGCCCAATTGGCACAAGATCTACATCCTGGGAAGAGAGCTGGAAAAAGTATATTTAAAAAATAAATTACAAAATAAATAAATAAATAAACTCACAAAACCAGAGGTAGTGGAAGCATAATGTATTTACTGCAGTCTTTTTCTCCCAAATCTGTTACTTTAAAAGATGATCTTGTTGCTGTTTTGTTTTGTACAATTAACTGCATTGATTTAGGGACCTGGTTAAATTCCTGGTCAGAAGAACTGGGCACTATATTTCTGTGAATGTTTAATGAGGATACCAGGAAGCTTGTGGTGGCAAAGTAAAAAGTTTCTTGTTGTTGTTATTTGGGTATTTTTTAGTAAAAAGAATTCTGAATGGAATAGTGTTGATTATTTCCTTTTTGTAGATTCATAAGGAACTTTAGTGAATCTTTATCTTAATTATTAATGGTGGCTAATGGCATCACAATATTTATTCATTCAACGTTCAACAAGTATTTATGGAGGTCTTACTAGTTGCAGGGCCTTGTTAAACACTGAGAACATAGCAAAAACAAGGAAGGCCAAGTTCATATCCTTATGGGGCTGATATTCTACTTAAGGGGACACAGGCAATTAATAGGAAAGAGCATCTACATCCTTCTACTATCCATCTGAGTCTGTGTTGATATCTACGTTGAGAGAAATTTCACTGTTAAGTAACCTGACTATTCAAAAGCTAGATTTTAAGTTCTCCCATTTAACTCAATTTCTGAGACTTTAATTTCAAAAGTTTATGACATTCATACATAAAGTTTATCTTTAAGGATTCATGTGACTCAGCATATTTTGGTAAACATCGGTTTAAAGTTATTTTCTTAAAAGGACAAAAGGAAACCAGAATGTTTGTGAAACAGTAAATGCCTCCTCTGGCTTTTTCTCACGTTCCCTGAGAAATCATACACTGCTTTTGAGACAGGCAATTCTTGGGAATGAAAGAATCTGTGTTATGAAACCCAGAGAACTCTGATTAGGGAAGAAACCAAAACACACCAAGGACTCAGAAGAAGAGCTGGCGTCTCCTGATTTATGTTGTAGCCACTTTAGGGAAATAGAGCTATAATATGGAAGATCAGCCAGCACAGTGGCCAAGAATGTGTAATTTTCATATTTCAGTTTCCTTTAGGAACTCCTGAAAATAATATCTTTTAAATGCCATGTCTAACCAAAAAGATGCACGTTTCAGAGTGGTGGAGGAAAAACAAGTTTGCCTGTTTGGTCCCTAACACCGTGGTATCTCTTTAAACCTCCATAGTTTGATTTGGTTTTAGAGCTTTAATTATGCTCTTAGGTTACAGTTTTCTTATTTAAGTGTCTGCTTCGTGTCCATCACTCAGTACCCCCTGCCTATCTCAAAAGAGGTGGATATTATTATCCTAACTGAGGAGGAGGGAGAATGCTGTGAGAATTATTAATACATAAATTAAAACATTAATCTGAAGAGTGCTTTAGGGTCCCTAGAGAAGCTCTACCCAAACATAAAGCATATGTAATATTATTATCAGCACCTCCACAGAGCAGATAGGCGCTATTGCAGTATAAGATTAGTAAACTGAGGCACAGAGGGTGTCAATGGGTGAATGGGCTAGCGTGCCAGACCCTTAGATGGGTAACATCTAAAAACCACCTTGCCAGTGACCACGGTAGGCTTTTTCTAGCCACAAATGTTCATTATTTTTCCAGAAAAGAAACTGTTCATTCCTTTTGTCCCTTCTCTTTGAGTCTTTGCTTGTTTTGTACTTTTTTTTCTTTACTTTTAAGCGTTGAAGGTGATTAAGGTTAAAATATTAGGTACTAAAACTAGTAATGAGAAATTGCTGGTGTGCTCTCTAGTAATCCCAGTTATTTTTTGGCTTTGTGGCTTGGAACTTAAAATTGCATTTATTTTACCGACTCCTATTGGTTGGAAAACATGCATAAAGGCTTATCTTGGAATTGCTTTTTTGTTTTCCTGAGGAATTATTCTCAGCTTGCCTTTCACCAGTGAGGAAAGTTGTTTGTTTGAGTGCCCACTATGTTCCCAGGACGTTTCAAGATATGGGAAAAGCTGAGGATACAATCCATGCTTTCGAAGGCAGAGATCAGATGCAAAGTACATGTACCAGGAATTGTGGAAAAGCCATAAACAGTCATATGGAGAGACAGTCATGGTTGTATAATGATGGTCACTAGTCAGGCCTGACTTGCCACTTCCAGTTGGTTCCTTGATCGTATTTCTTAACTTTCCTGAAGCTTATTTTCCTCATCCATGAATCAGCTAATAATCATACCTATCCCTTAATACTACAGGATACAAATCACTGAAAGAGTTTAACAAAGTGCTTGACACATGGGAAGAAGACAACAAAAGGTCATTATTGTTGAAGTCATTATCAAGGTCATTACCATCATCAATTTAGTGAGAACTACAACAATACAGATAATAAAAGCTGCTGGCTCTCAGAGGAGAAAGTAGTCCCCAAGAGTTACTCTCTTCCTCTGGAATTCTACAACATGCTTCCATTCAAGTTTTTAAACAGTAGGTATTCTCATTTACCTACCATAGGGGCCATACTTTTGATATGATGGGAGGCTGTCTGAAAGCCATGTAGAAGATTGTCCTCTTCCTTGCCCCTCTTCTGGGCTTCCAGACTTTGCAGGCTGCCTCTTTGGAGTTCTACATGCACAGCTGCACAATCTACCATGCATTCTCTCTCTTGATTTCAGCTCTTCTGTCAAGGAGAGGCCCCATTCAACCACCTCCATCTCTGGCTCCATCTCTGTCATGGCCACAGCGGCTTTACTTTGCACCCAGAGGCCACAGTGAGCATACCTCGCCTGGCTAACCCCTACAGGGTTCTTCAGGTCCTGTGGTCTGAGTCTGGAGAAGAGAAAATGCTCACACAGGCAGCTTAGAGGGAGCAGAAGTGTTGCTGCTGGCAGGTCCCTGGCATGCTGACAGCCTCACCTGGAGCCCTGCAGAGATTGTGTGTGTTTCATCTTAATGCCACATGGAAAAATCATTTCTTCTGAATGTAATATTAATGCATTTTTATTGTTGAGCAATTGGAGAATTCAGAGAGGCATACAGAAGAAAGTAAAATTACCCATATTTCTACCATCTAGGGGTAACTTCCATTAACATTTTGATGTTTTTCCTTTCTCCTATGCAAATATACATCGAATTCTTATATAATCACATGTAATACATATTGCCCCAAACTGATGTTATTCTACTTTTAAATAACATTTTTTTCATTATAAAAATAATGGCTTCATACAAATATGTTTATTTCATAATTACTTATGTGATCTGGTGTAAGTTTGGGGAATTTACACACAGAAATACATATACATAGGAGGAAGAAGCAGACAGAGAAGACAAACCACACTGAATATTAGAAGTTCAGAAATAAACACTCTTACCATTTAGCAAAGATCTTTTGGTGCCTACTTTTTAAAAAAATTTTTAAAAATTTTTAAACTTTTTAAAAATTTCATCTTACCATTTTTCACTGGAGTCACAGACATCCTTTTCTTTTTTACCACTTAGATGATATACAAGCAGTGGTCTCCTGCTCATATTGAGGCCTGAGTGCTGAGCCAGTCAGATAACTAACATTAAAAGCAACTTAGTTAGAAAATGACAGTTGAGTATTAGCAGGCTAAGAACTGCAGATTCATCTGGACTCATGGATAATGATTATGATACCCAGTGGGGTCAATGATTTAGTAGAATTCTGGCTGAATTTATGTACATATTTATTCCAGAAATATTTTGAAAATACTCTGTATATAAGTTCTTAACTACTTAATTTGGCAGTGATGCGATTGTGACTCACTTCAACCTTGACTTCCAGGGCTCAAGTCATCCTCCCACCTCAGCCTCCCAAGTAGCTGGGACTACAAGGTGCACACTGTCATGCCTGGCTAATTTAAAATCTTTTTTTTTTTTTGTAGATATGGGGTCTCACTTTGTTTCTCAGGCTGGTCTCAAATTCCTGGGCTCAAGTGATCCTCCTGCCTTGGCCTCTCGAAGTGTTGAGATTATAGATGTGAGCCACCACACCAGGCCAAGTTAACTACTTTAGAAAGGTTACAAATGTGAATTACACTGTGTAACTGATCTCAGGAACTATCTAATGAGAGAAAGATATGTAGGACAGAATTTATGTCACAAAGCAAAATAGGCTGCTAAGCATTATAGTATCAATATCATAATAGTATAAATTCCTCAAAAATGCAGGCAATTTTGACCCTTAGGATCAGGTAAAACGTACTGGAAAAGGAAGCAGATGATTGGGGTCTTCAAGAACAAGTAAAATGTCAGTAGAAGAATGTGTAGGAAAGAATGGCATGAAGAAAGCAAAACCATTGGGCAAGGGTATGGTGTTTTCATCTATACACATGCCCTTTACTCCAGAATGTGCTAAAGCAAAGTGCGAAGTGTGCCTAGGAAGGGAAATTGGCTGTCAGGCCTTGGAAAACCCTAAATATTATTCTGCCAAGGAGTTTGAACTATGTAGTAGGCAAAGGAGGCAGTTGAGGGTTTGAGGCAGGGCATAACATGATGAGATTGTATTTGAAGAAGATAATTGTGATGGAATAAGTAGTAGAGGGAGGTCATTTAGAAGGCAATTTTTCCTAATACTGTAATAGTGTAAGAAAGAGTGACAGCCTGAACAGGAGAAAGAGAAGAAGCAGAGAAGAGCCAGTGGGGTCCAGCTAAGGGGCAAAATCAATACGACTTAAGAAAAATAAAGGAAGAAAAAGAAATAATGATAACCTCAAGTTTTCTATTTTGGGTAATTCAAAGGCTAACATTCCTTTAACTGAGTCAGGGGACACAGGAACAAGAAATGTATTTAGAGGTAGTAAGATGATAAATTTGGCTTGGGTCATGTTGAGATTGAGATGGCGAGAAGACTTGTTTGGGGAGATTCTGTTACTCTGTTGCTCATAAAAATTTGGTGCTTGGCCAAAGAGATCAAGTCTACAGGTGTCAATCTGGAAATCAGTTTAGCTGAGATGGTTGAGCTAATGGGTGAAATCAAGAAGTGCTAGGCAAATAGAGAGAAAAAAAGGACAAAACTTGTGAAATTTCTACAATTAACAAGTTGACAGAAAAGTGGGGCAAATGAAGAAACCAAAATAATCCAGAATCAATGAATAAGAGAAAATCTCTGGAAAATACTTATTTACATGTATAAGAGATTGGTTTTCATCCTAGTGTTTTAATCAGTATTAGTTAACTTGCCTGACCATCAACTTTCCTCATCTTAAATACATGAACCACAAAGATGAGTTTTAAAAATTAGTGAATATGAAAATGCCTTGGTAAACCATCAGACACTTTGCAAGTCTTACGTCTTATGATTAGTGTCCCATAAGTGAAGAAAATGTCGAGTTCCAAAGAAGAGAAAGAGTAGTGTCAGATGCTACCGAGTTTCAGAAGGATATTTCTAGCCTAAATTGTTTGGTTCGTAATTTAAGGAAGTTAAGTCAAAGAATGAATCTGTTCTTCAATCACTTAGAACAGTATTTACCAAGGTAATAGGGCGTGTGCCCCTGGTAATACAAGAGACAATTTTAGATTCGACACAGACATGAAGTAGAACTGAATCACATTGTGAGAAAGTTAGTCTCGTTTTGGTTTCTCTTTCAATCACTCCTTTTGTTTCTCTTTTAATCTTTTGTTTAAATTTCATAATTCTGATTTTTATTAAAGGGATAAAGTCTCAGTTAGGGCAAAGAAGTCTTTAACGTCTAACACTAGCTAATCACCCTTTTCAATAAACTCCTTCAGGTTGTCAACAACATCCAGCTAGAATTTACATCATATTAACTTCAAGATTACTATGTACAATACCTTCTTATTTTAGCAGTTGATACCAGTTTTTCAATTATGGTAGTGACATAAAGATTCCTTTTAAAACAAGTGTTTTTAGGGCCGGGCGCAGTGGCTCAAGCCTGTAATCCCAGCACTTTGGGAGGCCGAGGCGGGTGGATCACGAGGTCAAGAGATCGAGACCATCCTGGTCAACATGGTGAAACCCCGTCTCTACTAAAAATACAAAAAATTAGCTGGGCATGGTGGCGTATGCCTGTAATCCCAGCTACTCAGGAGGCTGAGGCAGGAGAATTGCCTGAACCCAGGAGGCGGAGGTTGCGGTGAGCCGAGATCGCGCCATTGCACTCCAGCCTGGGTAACAAGAGCGAAACTCTGTCTCAAAAAAAAAAAAAAAAAAAAAAAAAAAACACACACACACACACAAGTGTTTTTAAACAAAAAGATAATCACTTTTAGAAATATTAAGTATGTAATTGTATTGGTGGTGTGTAGATATGATGAAACTAAGAAAGTGACATTCCATTGATGGATATTTGAAAAATTTAAATTAGCCCTCCCTCCTTCTGTTTAAATTTTCAGCCAAGCTGAAACAATGTGTGAAACTTATTTTGTAATTTGTGGATCCTGACTTTTACACCCTAGATCTGGACCCTGTCCTTCCTCTAGGATGTTGGGTCAATTTTTGGAGCCATTAAACATTTCTAGATTTCTGTGTCCTTAGCTGTCAAAATGAGAAGATTAGCTCTCAACTATCACTAACATTCCTTCCAGCAATACATTCTACAGTTCTTTGAGTGATTAGTAAATAAGCCTGTGCTTTCAAATTGATCAAAGTTAGCTAAAATGTTTTTCCTCCATAAACATCAATATCATGTGTCAATGCTAAAGACTCTTTTCAGACTAACATTCACAGCTAGGAAAACATCAACAAATTTATTCTCTAATTATGATTCAGATTCTACCTCATCTGTGAAGGATTGTTGTTTAGAAAGAATCTCTCCTTTAGTTAGGGCAATTAATTAAAATTGAAAATGAAATTGTAAATGAAAATTTGTTTGCATTTCCTGAGCCTAATGCTTTATGCTAAAGCCCCACTGTCAGTCTGTAGTTTTATTGCAGTCATATCTAATCAATTTATAAAGCCCATGAATTTTGTTCCTCAGTATAGCAACTCATACATATTAGGTCCCTATACTTAAAAAGAATCTTCATCCATCTATTTACTAATATCTTTCTGTCTTTTAAAATGTATTTCCCCTGAGAGCAGGTGAAGTATTTTCTAACTGGCTGAAAGTTCTTCTAAGTATTATTGTGAGTTGATGGTACTCTATATCCCAAGTATGTGTTAAAATTAGAAGCATACCTTGTATTTGGAATATAACAACATGGACCGTCCTTCACTACCAAAAACACAGCAAAGGACCAGCAATAAATGAAAAATGGAGATAGCATGGGTACAGAAAACACACACACGAAGTCTTTAGATCAGGAAAAAAAATGAGTTTGTTACTACCTTTAAAAAGTTTCCATATGAACAATTTCTTCTCTATGATTACAAGGGAAGTATTTGCCCTGTCACTTTTTTTAACTGCATCAGTCACCTTTTGCTCTAACTTGCTGTGACAAGGGTAAATTTCCCTGTACAAGCAACTTAATTTTAAGATTTTCTCATCTGAAAAAAAGGATAAAAATACAGTCATTGTTCTGACCAAATTAGTGTTTATATGTAAAATATCCAGCAACATGGTAGATACCTCCCGGGAACGCAACAAGTGTTAGTTCCAAACATTGCAGTAACAGTGTCTGAAGAATTGAGATTAACATACTCTTGATTTGGGGAAGATCATCTTTCACTGCCTTCAGAGCCTCTTTCTTCTCTCATTCTCTCTGTAGTATTAAACTCAATTTCCTGATTTCCATGCTTACAGATTACAAGAGCAAATCAGAAGGTGCTAAGAACAACAGGAAGAAAAAGGCAAAGCAGCAGAGTAAAATAGAAATAATTTCAAAATCTTAGAAACGTGGAGCCATTCAGTACAGGGATAAATAACCCTTTGTACCTCAATAGTCATCTAGGGCTTTTTTATATTATAGCAAGAATATTCCAAATGATGATCTTGATTTACCAAGGGTAAGTTAAATTATATTCACTTTGCTTATTTTAAAAGCATACCATGCATTTTGGAAGAATTAACAATATGAACAGAACTTTTTTTTTTTTTTGAGACGGAGTTTCGCTCTTGTTACCCAGGCTGGAGTGCAATGGCGCGATCTCGGCTCACCGCAACCTCCGCCTCCTGGGTTCAGGCAATTCTCCTGCCTCAGCCTCCTGAGTAGCTGGGATTACAGGCATGCGCCACCATGCCCAGCTAATTTTTTGTATTAGTAGAGACGGGGTTTCACCATGTTGACCAGGATGGTCTCGATCTCTTGACCTCGTGATCCACCCGCCTCGGCCTCCCAAAGTGCTGGGATTACAGGCTCGAGCCACTGCGCCTGGCCCAGAACTTTTTTTTTTATAATTTTAACTTTTAGTTTAGATTTAGGGGGTACATGTGCAGGTTCGTTATATGGGTATATTGATGCTCAGGTTTGAGATATGAATGACCCTGTCATCCAGGTAGTGAGCAATGTACAGATAGTTTTTCAATCTTCATTCCTTTCCTTCCCTCCCCACTCTAGAGTCCCCAGTGTCTATAGTTGCCATGTTTATGTCTGTGAGTACCCAGTGCTTAGCTCCTACTTATATGTGAGAACATGCGGTATTTGGTTTTCTGTTCCTGTGTAGAACACAATTTTAAGAAACGGTTTGCTTGTGTTTTGATGGGTAGAACCTTAACCACTGAAAACACTAAGCCATGGAGATGAACTCAGTCTTCAGGGGTTCCACATAAACATGGTCTTACTGAAATATCTTTTGTGCATCTTCAGCAAATAATCTAAGGCTCCATATATTCTGTGGAAGAGGATAAGGCATTTGTAATTGCTTAAGTTAACATGGTTTCTATGCAGATGACTTTTTCTTTGTTTCAAGAGGGATCATTTGATAGAAATTATTTGTGCTCTAGCAGTAGCAACTTTCTCAAATTATTTTCCTTAGGATTTAGTGTTAGAACGGTTTACTCAGTGGGGGGACCCATGGGCTGTATCCAGCCCCTCATGGTGTTATCTGTGATTCTCTGGGGAAAACACTTGAACTGGGCCGGGTTTGCACATTGAAATAAGAGCCATTTCTAAGTTATCCCCATGAGAACAGCACAAACATGTTAAACTCGTGTATACTGTATAAATTTTCCGCTGTATATAGTGGACTCAACACCACAAATGTTGAACTAACTGCATCTGAAAGGAGTCAGAGTAGACAATTGCAGAATCCCATAGAAAGAGAACATGTAGAATCCAGCACCATCAGAGGTCAACCAGTCAAATACCAGGGCTGGATTTTTCAAAGACACAGATAATGCCAGTTTTATGGCCATTAATAATATTTTAGTTATGTAAACAAAGATAAGAGTAATAAAAAATAAATTCTGCTTTGTGGTGTAATCTGATTGCCAACAGAGTTCAGAAATGAACTTTCTCATTGTGCACGTGGCATTGCATAATGGACCAGTGATCATTCTGCAACCTCCCCAGCCTTCCATTTCCCTTTTATGGAGAGTTCTGATTTCTGCCAGATCCATAAGCTATTCCAGGGAGGCAGATTCTTTGCTTTCCCCTTAAAGCTCTTTGATTGTGCCTCTGGTAGTTAATACACCAAATACGTGCACTCTGCAGCTAATCGGAGTGCCTTGGCCTACTGTTTCCCTACCTCTGTGTTTTCCACATATTGATGGGCTCAGCTCAAACACCAGGCCCATCAACTTCTGGAGAGGCATGGCAGAGCTCAGCTCTGATTTGGGTGTCTGCTTCAGAGATTTTCCAAAGGATATCCTGTAGTAGATAAATCATTTCATTAGGCCAGGTTCCCTGTTCAAACCAGGAAGCAGAAGGCCTGCCATGTAGGAAAATGCAGATAATGTTGTTATGGCTGTACTCACAGCATTTGTAAATATTGTCGTCAGTGTCTTTCATGCAGGTTCCGTCAAGATTGGATTTAAATGTAGACAAGTTAATTATGTGTTTTAAAGCTTTGTTTATGGAGAGCTGTGAAGTTTTAAATATTGCAATGACAATTTTCCCCTCCAAATGTCTCTTCCAGTTGATCACTCCTCATGCCATCCGTGTGCAGACCCCTCCTCGGCACATCCCTGGTGTTGTGGAAGTCACACTGTCCTACAAATCGAAGCAGTTCTGCAAAGGAACACCAGGCAGATTCATTTACACAGGTAAGAACCGCTGCAGATGGTGAGCACAGAACTGCCTTGGTCTTGTGTGGTCTTTTCCATTATCTGTTACGTATAAAAGCATATATTTTATTTTAAAATCTAATTAAAGTCTGCTTGCTTTCTTCGTTTTACCATATGTATGACCAAACGTGGTGCTTTTATTATTGTATTATTATTAAGAATTCATCTAGGTTTCCATGCTGAATGGCAGGATCTGTTGAAATAACTGGTTGGATACTTAAAGATGCGACATGAAAAATGAGAGAAGAGGAAGGAGGTGTAGATAATCTTGAGTTTCTGGATGTTAAGCCACCTTGTTAGGGTTCGTTTGCTTTATGGAGTAGGGTTGTGCTTTCATGAACAGTACGTCTTTCCTCTAACCTGTTCACAGCATTCGTATTACATACAATTGGAAGTTTTTATATTTAATTTTGGGTTGGTGCCTTCTTTCCAAGTATGCTGCATTTTTGTCCTCCCCAAACAGTCTTGGCACATGGATCTGCCTTGTGACAAGAAGCTAGGGTTCCAGAGTGAATGTGAATTCCCTCCTATCAGATGGAGAGAACCAGGCAGCATCTCTGTGGAATTACATCAAGCACAGAGGCTGAGTGCCCAATGTGGACTCTAAGAGATCTCTAGATAGTGATGTGCAAACCAAACACCCAGGGATCTTTTACAATTCACATTCTGCTATAGCAGGTCTAGGCAGAACCTGCGATTTTGTGTTGCTTAAGAGCTCCCAGGTGAGGCTGATGCTGCTGGCAAAGAACCACACTTGGAGTGCAGTTCTGGGCCCTCTGCTTAGTGTCAGTCATCCCTGGGTAATGGTAGCTGTCTCCATGAACTGGTCTCCTTTTCCATTCAATAAGAGACCGCAAGGCCAGAATAAGTACAAAGCGGAAGTTGCTTTCACACAAAGAGATAACAGCAGTGAAGGGATAACTGTTAACAAATCACAATTATAACCATACAATTAAATGGACAAATTTTATTTTTCTGTGACATTTTACTTCAGAGTATCTTTCCCTTGTATTTCAATATTAGGAGTAAAACCAAACATACTTCTTAGTCACCCATTTTCTCTCTCACTCTTGAAATTATAAAAACAATTAATGCGTCCTGACCCTTGGAAATGCCTCCCAGCCCTTTAAACAAAATGCAGGTTTGGTGCCTGCCTGACGATTAGTTTTAGTTAATTGAAAATTATAGGATTGACCCAAGAGGAAAATTTTGTTTGCACTCCAATCACTTTTACAAATTAAGGAAAATTACCACAATTTTGTTTAGCTAAGGTTTCACACTGAGTTCAAGAAATTAGCTCAGCCATCCCAACAAAGTCAGCACTTTGTTAGTGAGCACTTGAAAAAATAATAGTCTATCTGGAGGTTTGTGGTGTATACAAACGAAGCATAGAGAAAGCTATGATGCTTTATAGAAGTAGGCCAAGTGTTTTTAATTAGGCTCATTGGTTCAGCGTAAGTTTTGAAGAACAATCAAACTAGCAGATTAGCTGTTTCTTTTAAAGCTAGGATTTCTTGCCATTCATTTTTCCCATGAGAACTTCCACATAGCAGAGTGTGTGTGTGTGTGTGTGTGTGTGTGTGTGTGTGTGTTTTACAAGTCTCATTATGGGGCTGCAGGAAAAGGACCAATTGAAACTTGTGATACTGTAACATTCCCCAGCATCATTCCAATGGATGGGAGTTTTTCACAATGTTACTCACTGAACTCAGTGTTCTGGAACATATTTCAAAACCACAGAGGCCAAATGTTTTCTCTGAGAAGTTTGGACTCTGTTTTTGGCCAAAAACATTTAGGCCTCGCTGGCTGCTTATTTACTCAGCTATTAAGAACAAGAAAAGGAGAAGAAAAAGAAGTAAAGGCTTGTGTGGTGGGAGGTACAGGAGGCAATCAGGCATGGTTTCCGCTTTGGTGACAACGTCCCTGCCCATTAATGGTTCCATTTTGTGGTCAGGTCTCATTTAGAAGAAATTATTTTTAATCAGTCTTCAACAAAATATCCCCTTGAGCCACCTGGCCATAAAAGTTAGAAAAAAAATCGCCCTCATTAAATTACTTAAGTTCTCAAAAGAAAAGAGCTAGGGATCCATCATTATTTGGAGTTTTTTAACCATTCAAAAAATTGCCATCAATTTTAGAAATCAGATCTTGGAAAATCTATATCACATTGGAATTGATAAAAGATAAAATGTCAGATTTTCAAGGCTAGAAAAGTAGTTAAGGATAAGAGCAGTAAGTTGGTGCATATGCACGTGTGTACATCTGTGGGAAATTTAAGGTATGAAAAAATGCTTCTGGTGATCTGGCCTCAAACTGTGGGCAGCAGAAAAGAATCCTTGGTTTTTTTTTTAAGTATTCTAGGAGAGAGTCTAACCTCTCCCCATATTGGAAAAATAAAAATCTGAAGAAATTGGCACAACGATTTCCCCTCTGGTATAGTTACTTGGCTGTTAACAGTTATTGTGACATCACTTCATTTCTAATGAAAGGGAATCTGTATTCATTGGTGACCTATGCACGGACCTTTTGATCATTAGCATTAAATGCCTCCACCATGCATTGCTTGTTCATGGCTGGGGCTACTCTCCGTGATTTACTCAGTTTACCTCTGCTGTCACCACTTACCAGTAAGGGTATAGAGATGGCTCATAAAACCTCTCTGTTCTTTGTATCCAAACAACTGCTCAGATCATTGTAAATTTATAGCACCCCCCCCGTCCACCCACAGAAGTTCACACTTCATTTTCTTTAACATCCATAGTATTTCAAGATGTGAGACTTAGTTTTCTGGATTGGGTGAGCTAGCCCTCTTATTTGTTAGTGAAATATCTCTTGGAATTGTTCCCTTTAAAAATATTGAGCTGAAAAGTAATACCCCAAACTAAGGCCTTACTGCTGTTTTTAAAGTATGCAAGAGAGAGTTTGCGTTTGTAGATGTGAATGTCTCTAGAAGTCCATAATCATGAAAAAGAAGAAAAGAGGCAGGAACAGCATGGCCTAATCTATACTGATAAAGGTAGACCTTTTGGGGAGGGAAGAATCTGACCAAGCACAGATTGCCTGCAAGCTGACTCGACTTGTAACAGTGGTAAGCATATGTCTCTCCTTCATTGGTTCTTGAGACCAGAAACACACAAGTAATCCATAGCTGCCAATGTGCCAATGCCCTTGTGTCTGTCCAGTCAGTGTCACAGGCTCTGGAAAGTGAATCCTGACTGGATTAAAAGCAGAAAAGCCAAATAGCACTTTCTAGATCTTATTTTATTGTGTCCAATTATTCTTATATAAATGTAGGGCAAGGCTGACTTTAATTTTCAATACATGTTTTCTAAGAGAAGGAAATAAAAATGCTATCTAATCACAGGATTGATTTCAAAGCCCTATCATTGTTTCTGGTCAGTCAGTCCAATGGGAATTAAATCTACCATAACCTCACTGCCATGTAAGGGCTCTTCCTAATAGTTTTATTATTCTCACAGCTTGTTTTCTTGCAGTTGTTACATTTAAGGGACTTGGATCTTTTAGAATTGTGATCTCTCCTGCTAAGCCCTAAGTAGCCTTGGAAGCTAACAAAAGACTCTTAGGCACCTTTAGCGGCTTCCTCAAAGTTTTTGTAGTTGGTTTTCCTGATACGAAGTGACCAACTCCAAATTCATGTTTTGCCTTCATTCTAGTTATTTTTCCTTCAGAGAGGTCTCTGAATCTTGGGGAACATATGACTGGAAGAATGGGCCACCAGGACAAGGTTTGACCAGCCTAGGGGTACCCTGAGAGCTGCATACCACCTGATACCCCAAAAGTTGGTGAAAACCCTGATGAATGACCATCTAACAGCTCACATGACTGGTTAAGTCACTTATCAGATCCTTTCTACTGCTAAATTTTCCAATTCCAAACATTTTTCACCCAACTTCCTGTTCTCGTGGAAGGACTAACCCACATTCCTGTGTATTAGCCTGTGAACTAACTTTGAAATGAGAATTCTTCATGGAAATACTTCCTGTTTGTACCTTGTACCCAAATAACTTGGCATCCCTTGCCAACACATAACACGTTGCTTTGCACGTCGGAGGGGCTGTTTTGTCTGCATATGCTCTGTGGAACTTGACAACTTTTATCATGACTTTTAAGGTTTCCTTTTTTTCTCACCATCCTTCTTATTTTTTTCTTCCTCTCTTATCTCTCCTATCTCCGTTTCTCCTTCCTCTCTCTTTACTCCCCCATCCTTTCTTCCCTCACCCCTAAGGGGATAGTACGGCATACCAATTGAGTGCATGGGTTCAAGATGATGGATATAATGGATTAAACTCTCAGATCTACCACTTACTAGAGAGGATATCCTTGGAACATCATAAGATGGCTCTAAACCAAGTCACCTTATCTTTATAAGGAAATAATAATAATACCTTGCTGGGGTTGTTTTTAGGATCAGGGAAACATATGTAAAGTTTTGGGATCCGGGAACTATACTTAGCATGAGGCTAGATGCTAGTAGTTTCCATTAATAAATGGTGGCCATTATTATTATTTGTTTGTTTGTTTCTGAGTCCCTACTATGGAATAACTATTTTCCATGTATTGTTTATCATCCTCGTCATCTTCCTAGAAATCTAAGAAATGTCTTTTGGGATTTTTAGTAACACTACTATGGACATCAGTTTAAAGAAACAAGTAACACCTGTCAACCACAAATAGAAGGAGCAAAGTGTAAATAAGGTAGCAAGAAAAAGAAATTGATAAGTGTGAATATAATAATTTGCTTAAAACAAATATTTTCTCAGAAATGTGTCACACAACTAATATTTTAATCAGATGCTCCTAATTTGTAAAGTTCTCTGATGTTAATTTTGTTAGGGAACAACACATGCTTGTTCTTTTATTTCCATCTCAGCTCCAGGCAACAGGGGTACAGCCTATCACCAACTCTCTTCAAAACTATTTAGGTTATAATCAGCTTCAACTCCCTGTTCAAGAGTTTTCACCAGAAAGCTCTGTTTCTCATTCTTGGAAACCTCCTTTACAAAATGAAGGCTGCCACTTTGGGCTTGAACAAAGTCATCAGTTATAGGGGAGACGTGGAGAATTTGTACCTAATGGATCTCTTGTACTTTAGCCTTTTCTAACATAAATTCTTTGTCATGGCAAGCTTTTGAAAAGCCACTTTCATGTCATTACCCTGCAGAGAAACTTTCCCTCTTTGCTCATTGTATGTAAGATGTAGCCCAAGTCCCGATGCTTGGCTCACTGTGCTTTGGGCCTTGAGCTTATGATGCTCCAGTCAAACCAGTTTCCTTTTTGTGCCTTCAGTTCACTTTAGCTACTTTGGACATGGTTGATTCACCTGAAGGATCCAGTTCACATTCTTACAGTGGTATAGTGGACAGAGCCCTGGGTTGAGAGCAGTAAGGCTTGCATTGTAGCCCAGCTTTGCTACTCAGTGGCTGTGAGACCTAGGACAAGTGGCTTATGTGCTCCACACTCCAGTCTCTTCACTGTGAAATGAGTCAGTTGGACTAACTGACTTTGATGCTCCCCGTAACTCATCTTGATTGACTGGGAGAGTCTCTGTCCTTGGATCTCTTTTGTCCCCTGTGCTAAGACAACCCCATTCATCATTCACTTCCTTTTGCCCTTAGCTCTCTTGTTCTGTTCTTAGGTAGAGAAATCATAAAAAGTCTACAGGATTCATGAAGAAAAAGAAAGTCTTCCTCAATCTTACATTATTTTATATACTATGTTGAAGTGAGTTGGCTCAGCGTTTTACTTGCAATAGGTGCTAATAATTGATGGACATATTGCCCAGGATCAATGGGTCTTCATTGATTTTTGTGCTCTGGAAGACATGGAATGTAAATAAGAGCTGTTAATTAAGAATCTATCCCTTTTTACTTGAAGTTTTATATGCATAGAACATAGTAGTTTTTTCTTTAAAGGAAAAAAATGAGATTTGGCTTATATTAGAAATATTTTTCAATTTCTTATCTGTAAAATGGAGCTATTTTAATAGTACCTTCATCTAAGGAGTAAATGGGTTAATGTATGCAATGCAATCCTGAGAGTACCTGGTCTAGCATGAGTGCTCCCCAAAAGTAAGCGATAAAAGCAGATAGCGGGGATATTTTTTTTGAAAATCCAAAGAATTAGTCATTAGAGTATGTACTTTGATGTTATGTGTGTGTCAGCTATGATTAAAGACATTGTTTCTTTCTGGGCATTAGAATAGTAATAAAAAGACCTGTGTACTATTCTGATTTTGCCACTTCCTTTTGTTACCTCATTCATTCATCTCACAAATGTTTATGGATTGCCTGTTCTATTCTAGGCAATGTTCTAAACCAGTTTTAGGCCAAGCCCTAAAACAGTGTTGAGCAAAACCAGACACAATCCCTGTTTTCACTATTTTAAAGACTAAGAGGAAAAATGGATGTTCATAAGTTCATTATTTTAAACCTGGCATGCGTCTGGAAAGACAGAAACAGTGTTTTTGATCAGCACATAATAAAGGAGCTCTGACCAGTCAGTTAGAGATATTTCTCTACAGGAAAAAATGCCCCAGCTGAGGTTTGAAGGATGACAAAGAGCTAACCCAACAATCAGTGAAAAGAAGGAGTAGCATGGAGTTGGGGAATGAGCCTTCCAGGAGAGGGAGCAAATGAGAAGGCCCTGGGTGGGAGGAAACATGGTACCTTGAAAGGCTGTAAGAATTGCAGTGAGCCTGGGTAACAGTGTGAGACTCAGTCTCAAAAACAAACAAAAAAAATTCATTTTGGCCAGGTGTAGTGGCTCACGCCTGTAGTCCCAGCACTTTGGGAGGCCAAGGCAGGCCAATCACCTGAGGTCAGAAGTTTGAGTCCAGCCTGACCAACATGGAGAAACCCCGTCTCTACTAAAAATACCAAATTAGCCAGGTGTGGTGGGCATGCCTGTAATCCCAGCTACTCGGGAGGCTGAGGCAGGAGAATTGCTTGAACCCAGGAGGCGGAGGTTGTGGTGTGCAGAGATTGTGCCATTGCACTCCAGTCTAGGCAAAATGAGCAAAACTCCATCTCAAAAAAAAAAAAAAAAAGAAAAAAAAAAGGAATTCCAATGAGGCTGAAAAATAAAGAAGGAGGAGGAGAATGGTGAGAGAGAAGGCTGTGAGAAGTAGGCAGGGATAAATATATGCAAAACCTCGTAAGCCATGGGGAGGAGTTTGGTTGTTAAGAACAATGGACAGTTTCGAAGTGTCTGAAATGGCAAGTGGACATGATCAGATTTACATTTTGGGAACAAACTAATTCTGACGTCAAGAAGCACAGGAGACCAGAATAGATCTTGGAAGACCTCTTAGGAGGTCATTGCTGTAGTCTGGGAAAGAGATTTGGTGACTTTGGTTTGGGTGGTAATCAGTTGAGATGGAACGGAGTGAGAGGAATCAAGAAGAATTTAAGAGGAAAAGTGGAAAGGACTGTGAGATGGGTTAGATGTGGGGATGAGGGAGACAGAGGCCTTAAAGTTGCTTGGTTTCTGTCTTCCTCAACCTAAGGGATGGTGGGGCCATCACTTTTCTGTACATCCCAAGGGGCTTGGAGTATCAATGAAACATTAAAATGTTTTGCACAGTGTAATATTCTATACATATGTTAATTGTTATAAAGACAAGCCTAAGCAAACTCAGGAAGAATTGGAGGAAGGAAGGCAAGAATGTGTTTTCTTTTTTGTCAGATTGTTTTCACTTAGGATTCAGCCAAAAGAGGGCTGGGTAATGAATACTTGACTAGCAGCTCTGCCTTAGCAGTGTCCTAATTGGAATAGACCCAACAAGAACGAAAAATTCACAGGCTGCTCCTGTCCACATGTCTTAAATATTACTCCAAATGGACCGTTTACACACAAAGAAAAGAATTCAAGGCAGAGGGAGTGTTTATTCTTTTTGCTTTTGTGATACAAAGGGTAGGTCCCAAGCCTCTCCTCCTCCCTCAAAGGAAGTTTTTTATTTCCCCACAAAATATGATTTTTTTTCCTGATCAGATGTTTGCTGATGTGATCGGTGATTCTGAAACTGCTGGCATTCACACAGTTAGATGCTGTTGGTGCCAAAATGGGAAGAACAACAACAAAAGTCACTCAAAGTAACCATTGTACTTCCGTGACAGCTATAAAATGGGAGCCGTTTCTGCAAAGAATAAAACTGGTCTGAAGGAAGCATATCATTTTGCATATTTTACGTATATACTTTCCAAGAAATATGACCTTTATTTCCTATTTGGAGTGGAGTGTAATCAGGACTTGAGTAGCTAGTATAACAGGATCATTAAAAGGGATATTTTCACTGACATTAGAGGTCTAAATGGCCACGAGACCTTATATACAACCTTGGCTTTTTCCTGTCTACCCAGAGTTAATAAGTGATAAGGCCAGGAGAGAGATAAATCACAGAAATCCCTGTCCAAAGAAAACATATTGACTACGGCCAAGCAAATAACAGACCATAACCAACGGTCCCATTCATCATTCATGTAATAGGGATATAAAGTATTTCCTACCAATGAAACCGTATAGAAGGAAGAGGCAGATAAGCTCTCCCAATCTAAGGCATGAGATTTGGTTATTAAGGAACATGAACTATTTGTCACATGGCTTTAATCTTTAAGATGTGTTGCCATTTCTAAACTATAAATTTCTGGTAAGGGATTAGAAAGCTATTAACAATAAAGGTAGGAACCGAGCCGTGTATGTATTCTTGCCAATGTAATGCAACACTGTAAAGTTTTGAACCTCTAATCTTTTTAGTATGAAATAACATGATTTGGTTTTCAAAGCCAATAAACTATTTGGAGGTATTCAAGGTTTTATTTTGTTTTGTTTTTTGAAACCAAGCCTCATGATAAATGAACCCTTCAGCTTTTGACTGTGTATCTTGAGACTTTCTCTAATATTGTGGAATAGGAGGAGGAAGCGGAACTCTAAATTTCTTTTCCTCTTTTCCTAAGATATATTCCAAATGTTTGATGGGGATTATTTGTTTTAATTGTCTGTGTTTGCAGTGATGTAGATGCCAGTCCTGTTCATTGCTAAAGTTAACCAAGAGACGTGCACCCACTAGAGCATTCACTTTTGTTTTTCATTCTTTATTGCAAAGTTATAGATACTGATTTCAGATACTTTAGGAAGCACCAATAAAACATAATTAAAATAACCTGGAAATTGCCCACATTCCTAGTAGTTTCTTCTAACATAAACGCTCAATCAGTGTGAGCTATTACTGTTATTTAATGATATATATTTTGTAGTATTTTTCCTATGCTTATATCTGATTTATCACTATAATCAAGTTATATCTTACATCATATCATTTATGTTTTTTCATTTGAAAATACATAAACATCAGGGAGTTATGAATTTAAAACAATTTTTAGTCATTGATAATCATCTTATGCCCCAGTGGTACCTTATGATGAGATATATCCTTATCTTCATGTTAAAGCATAGCCACCTGGAATTTGGGTTCTCCTTTCATTTTCTTTCTGAAAACCCCACAGCACAGGGTCAGTAGTCCTACACTTAGATTATTTGGGGTCAGGATCTGAAATTTATCAGCCATCCCCAACCGAGTGGGTGTGTGTTGCTCCAAGGACCCAACGTCCTGAGAACTTGGGACCAGCTCCCAAAAGCATTTAGCTGTACAGTGCGGCACTGTTTCTGTTTTCAAGCTGAACAATCTCCAGGGTAAATGAATTCCATAATCATGCTCCCCTGCTTCCTGGGACCCACCACGTGGTGTGCTTTCCATAAGTTAAAATGGAACTCATCCTAAACCCTTAAGATATTTGAAACATAATCAAATACAAAATTGTAACAGAGTACATAAACGTAGGTCCCTCTCTGATGCTCTGCAGGCTTGTAACATTCATTTCCTGCTAGAGCTTTGAACTTCTCCTTTCTCTCCCTGCTCTTCTGGTTTTCCACTTCAGCGGGCTTTTGACATTTGTTAACTTTTCTCTCCTGTTCTCTCCTGTTCCACACCTTTTTTCCACACTGATTCTATCTTTTCTCTCAGTCTTCTTCTTCTCTACAATTACTAAATGTAAAGCAGTTGCCCCCACTCCCAACCCCTGCACCACCCTTGAGAATCTGTGCAAGACAAGCTCTATTATTAACCCATTTTTAAGACCAAAAATCAGATGAGTGACTTCACGGGTTATTTTAGTAAGTGGAGGAGCCAGGACTTGGACTATGATGAAGGATATCAGAAGCTGTACTAAGTAAGCCTCCTGGCATACTAGGTTAATTTGTGGAATTACCTGATTCCCTAAAATTAGGTTGTTGGTGATGAGAGGGTTGGGGTTTTTTCTAGGACATGTGAATTCTGACAGGAACTGGAGCCTTAAATATTTTAACCAAATTATATAATTGTGAACATAATGCATACTTATATGGAAGATTTTTAAAATACAGAAAAGTATGAAATAATGATTATCCATTATTTCATCCCTCAGGGATAATCACTGTTAATGTTTTTGAGTACTTTCTTCTAATATGGAAATGATATAGAAAGAAGAGGCGAATAAGCTCACACAATCTAAGGCATGAGATTTGGTTATTAAGGGACATGTACTATTTGTCACATGGCTTTAATCTTTAAGATGTGTTGCCATTTCTAAACTATAAATTTCTGATAAGGGATTAGAAAGCTATTAACAATAAAGGTAGGAACTGAGCCGTGTATGTATTCTTGCCAATGTAATGCAATACTGTAAAGTTTTGAACCTCTAATCTTTTTAGGATAATATAACATGATTTGGTTTTCAAAGCCAATAAACTGGAAGTATTCAAGGGTATTCAAAGAAGGTACTAAAAAATACTCCTGTATTTTTATCACTGAGTCACAATAGGTTTATATAGTTTTGCATCTGCTTTGTTGTTTTTATTATACACTAAACATTTCCTATGTTAGTTCACATTTTCCCTGAATGCATTTTAGTGGGTGTCTAATAGTCCATTTGATGGCTGCACCATAATTTGCTTCGTTATTCCTCTATCATTGGACAGCCATATCTTTTCTTGTTTCAGAATTTTTAACATCATCTATGCTGAAATACAGTGTGATTCTCAATGTAAAGTTTCTGTTTTTTTCTAGCGAAATTTTAAGCTTTTAGGCCAAGTTAACCATATACATGTTTATAGATACTAATACATTATCAAATGTCTACTTAGAATATTTAACATATAAATTTTGTTACTTGTATATATCTAATATCACATACATAATTTACAACATTTACAAATATAACTTCTGCATTTTTGGGTTTCCACCTATAATGAAACTTTTTCTAGTCATTTTTTCCATCAGTTTTTTTTTTTTAATCAAAGCCAGACCATTTTTCTTCCATCATAGTCTCTTCTAAGTTGTTTGCAATATACCTGTTTTTAAATCTATGCATGATGCTTTCACTGGAAATTTTTTTCTAAGCTGTAAATAACCATTAGCAATATTTTAAAAACCTATATTTAAAATGCTTGTTTTGAGGAATATTTGTAATGATAAGAGGTTAATCTCCTTAAAAAGCTACTAAGTTTATATTAATTTTTTACTCCTTTTTGTCGTGACTGACTTCTGTACCTCTGTAAGCATTCCCAAACCACCATTGATTATGATTATTTCATGCCCCTACCAATTTAAAGTAACATAATTGAGAAAGCATCTTGCCATAGGAGAGACTTAAAAAGACTCAAATATTTAATGAGATAACTTTTTTGGAGGGCAGGGGATCTGCTCATATATATTTCAGCACGTTGATATTGCTTTCCTGTTGCTGGGTCCTGAGCCCTGTGCAATCCTTGGTACAAGTTGAATTATCTGTACCACGTAGTATTTTTGACTTGAATAAAGTATGTTCATCCTTTTTCATGGACCTCATATTATTCAAGGTACTGAAAGTGCAGGTGGAAACCATCCCATTAATATCAGGCCTGAGATTTTCTGCAGTATCTCTCGATGATGAGAGGTAGACAGAAACTGGCACTCCCTAAATCGTGAGCAGAAACAACAGGAGAAGAGCAGACTTCCCCTCATACCCACTGCTCTTCGATCTGGCACATGTAATTGTTCATCTTTTTCCTGTTAACATCAACTGTGGTTAACTTCTTTACATCATGGGTGGAAGGCCTGACTTGCTAGGCAGAGCCACCTGGGATCAGCCTCGGTGGTTAGCTGCAGGAAGCACCAACTCCCAGTCAATACGGAGTTCATTTAGATCTTTGTTTAATGCTAAAAATATACCTACATTTAAATATCTGCACAGAATATGGCCTTCCCAGTCATTCTACACACGTTCATCATTTCCTTTTAGTTTAAACTGATTTTTTAAATAGTCAATGAAGCCAGATGACTCTTTGAGCTTGTAGGGAGGTTTAGATGAAGGCATACTTCTGAATTACCTGTTTTCAGCAACTTTGTAATTCTCATAATTCTCCATTTTTTTAAGACTAGAAAAAATGAAACATTTGTATTGGTTAGCTCAGAAGACATAGAGGATTATCTAAAGGCTTAGGAATTTTCCTTAATAAAATTACTAGCATCAAAGCAAAAAATTTGTTGTGATTTATTGGAATGTTCTATATCAGGAGTCAAAGTACAGGCCTGGCTACTGACACTATGTGTCTCCTCTTTATCTTAATGTTCGTAGAAATAAGTAAATTTGCTTAAATGCATTTTTATAGTTGATCAAACCTTTCTCATTCATCAGTTCTTTTTTGTTCTTTATGAGGAAAGACAGGTATTTTTAGCCCCATTTTCAGGTGTAAAAATGAGGTGTAGAAAGAGGTGAAGTGGTTCATTTATGGTCGTTTAAGTCATCTAGTAATGGATCTGATATCAGATCTGTATTCCTCCAACTAGTTGATTATACCTTTCAATATCTTAGATTTTTACACCTACCAAATGGACTTACCCCAGTTTTACCCCACTTTTTAGTTTTCTATGAACATAATTCACTAATTAGACTGGGGGCTTCTAGAACCTCAGGCTGCCTCCTCAGCATTGACACTTTGAGTACATGTAGCTCTTTTATTTTAGTGACAGCACTATCACCAGCTGGTACAATCTGAATTATTTTTTTGCTTCCTCATGTGTAGCCTGTGTCTCTCTCTAGTATGTAAGCTTCCTGAAGGCAGTGTCCTTGCCTGTCTTTCTCAACCAGTGTTCACAGTTCCCAGCATGGAGTGAGACACAGTAAATATTAGTCAAATCAATGCATAGAAAAATGTGTGAAGGAATGACTGACAAATGTGACCACAAATATATGGATTGTGAGTCTTCAAGATAATCAAGTTGCCCAAGTTGCTGACATCTTTATAGATGGTGAAAACAAGGCATACAGAGTTCTAAAGACTTGGCTAAAGTCCCTCAGTTAGTAGTAGATATTCACATCAGATTACTTTTCTTTCACCTATCAGTCAAGAGCTTGTCTCCACACTATGTGTATTTTCTTTAGACTCACCAAGTTATAAAGAAACTGGATGACCATAGATCTCTAGAATCATGACATATCTCAGTTTGAATCCTGGCCCAAATTCTTGCTAGTTTCTTAACCACTCTGAGACTTCATTTTCTCATCTGCAAAGTGGGAATGAGAATATATCACAGGACTTCTGTGAGGATTTGACAAATATAAAAAGCTTAGTACAGTGCATGACATAGAGTAAGTGCCTGATTAACAGTGGAACTTATCAAAAGAGCACCCAAGAGAACAGACGCCTATAATTCTGAGTTTTAGAGATGGGAAGGTCCTCAGAGATAGCCTGAACGAATCCTAACATTTTGTAGAGGAGGCAACTGAGGCTCAGATAAGGGAAAGGTCTTTCCCAAACCAACACAGTATTAATTTGCTACAAAACCAGAGCAGATCACATATAGATGGATTTACTAATTATTTTGTGAATAGATTATCAAATAGGCAAATATATGAAAACAAAATTTTTGAATGTACATGAAAATCAATCAACAAACATCACCATGGTCATTTGATAAACTCTCTTTAATTCTTTGCGTTCATGAATCTTTGAGTAAATTCTAAAGGAAAGGGTGAGGTGGTGTAGAAACTTAATTCATTGGGGCTTCCAATATGTGATATATTTACAAAAAGGGTGTCATGGACGTCATTATTCTGATCTGTTTACATGCGTTTCTGTCTGTTGACAAAAAAGAAGGAAGTTTTCTTGATCTCTGAGTAAATCAAAGCCCCACAGAAAAGCCAAGTGCCATTTTCACCATGGGTGAAGTGGAGTTATGCAATTTAAGGGCATTTCCTTTGTCTCATCTTTTTGTGGGAGCCCATTGTAAGAGCAGGGCATGTCAGACACCAGCACATTGTTCGAAGACCACATTGGAACTGGTGGATCATATTCCCTGGGTCCATTTGGAGAGAGACTTGGTGGGGTCCACCCAAATATACTGTTCCCTGCTCTACTCTTGTAATCTTATGCCCAGTGGAGACTTGGTGAAATGCCCTCTTGGCCACAAAATGTCTGTAGATCCTCCTTTGTGCTTCAGTCCCCTAGTGGTCCTTGAGGAGATAAGATATAAAAGCTCTTATTCGGTGATCTTCTGCTTAGTGGGTTTAGAGGCAAATCATCAAGAGCCAATGAGAGAGAAATACTTGCAAGATGGTGGTCATCAAGGATAAGAATAAAACCTGCCTGAGAAGAGATTTATGCTGTTTGCCTGGCTCAGCAAAGTGTGTTGGTTACTGTTAGATGCCCAACAGGCAGGTTGACTGGCTGAATGAGTGCAGAAAATGTTGTTAGGATTGTAGGATTGTACTGCAGTTAGGGGTGAGGAGGGTGTCATTCAATGTATCAGTGGCATATCCCAATTCGTAAAAAAAGTCAAGATTGTATTTTATAAGGGATTTCTGCTCTAAACCTTATTTGGGGCTTGTGTTAGAATTCAAATAAAAGATTTTGTTTTCAGGTTTCCTAAAATGGCACTCAATGATTGGTGAAAAGCCAAAAGGGGGCAGTTGTCCATTGATGCCAAAGGCAATGAATAGAGTAAAAAGTAAAATATATCTATTCCACTTTTCCAACTGCAGCTAATTAAGGGTAGCTCATTTAAAAACAGATCTAATTTAATTTGCTAATATAAATATTCAATTAAAGTTGTTCCCACTGCTTGCTTCTCAGAATGCTTCTTCATACATTTATATATAATGCATTTGTGGTGTGAACCCTTCTAAGGATCCAGGTGGTAATAGAAAAGTGCTTTTGGGACTTCATAATTGCCCAAATTAAATAATACATATGTAAATGGAGATTGGGGTGTAAATTGTGCACTGCAATGCTATAAGGAATTAAGCCCCTATATCCTGCTATCTTTCAGCCAATCAGAATAAAGTGCTCTCCATTTTATTCTATACTACTTAGAATAGTTTATTACATTATTAAGTACATGTTACAAGAAGCACATTGTTGTTTAAGACTCATTGATTTAAGTAGAACTATTCTTATAAAGTTCCATAGGCTTTTACATAAAAAGAGAAGAGCCCATATAAAATTATAAAACCTTAATGTAATAAAACAGCCTATAATATAATATTCTCCCATTTTCTAAAGAAATCACCAAAAATTTTTAATGAGTTTATTAGAACTACTGTTTGTGAATCCTGGGATGTCATGTCTAATTAGACTTAATGGATTTAAGTATTTCCTTAATGAAATCTCCAGCTTAACTCACCAGGATTATATTCCTTGTCCTCCTGCCCTTAAAATGATTTTACTTTATTTTTATTTGGGGTGGCATTAAAAAGAAATGAAAGACTATGATTCTGCCTCATTCTCAGATGGATATAGTGAAAAATACAGTGCTTATTATGAAGTTAATGTGAATTACCATGTAATTACCACTGGCTGCACTGTAATGATTATTTAGTTACCACTGAGCATTCTCTGCCAAATAACACACATTATTTCATAGGAAGCGTAGAATTAACTCAAGTCATCCCGGAACTTGGGGAGAGAGTATATTCCTGATCTCTTTCATTGAGTGTAGGCGCTGCTAATGGTAACATCTAAATAATCAAGCTTGGAGCAAACCGACAGCAGAACAGGATATGAGATTACATGATTTGATTTGCTGATGTTTTAAACACTTAGCAGGAGACAGCTATAGAAGCCAATTAAATCTCTCCAAGGTGCATAGAGTTATCTCCTTTGTGAGAAACAATTTAAGGGAATTGCATTGGCCCTTTAACTGGAGGGGAAAAAAAACATTAGGAATGAAATTTCAGATGCAAAGTGCTGATCAATCCTGTCTCCTTTTGTGTTTTTCAGCTTTGTGCTGTTTGGGCTGCTGCTATTTTAAAGGATTTGCACTTTTATTTTGCAAGCACAGGGTTATGTTAAACTTTCCTTTGGCTATTGATTATGACGTGCTTTAAACAAGGCATTGTGTCTAAAAGAGTAAAGCAAAAACAAAAACAAAAAACATGTCAGTACATTCTGTCCCTTTCAGATACTGCATCTTATTTAGTGTACCGGAATTCCCAGTTTAAAGTAATCACAAAATTTATGGAGAAACGGATAAAAAAGGTTGTAAAATATCGATTTGAGGAAAATAATAACACAACTCATCTATAATAAGAAGAAAAATGAAGCAATAATTCAGGGGGTATCGAGCGGCTTGCTGCTGGGAGTATTGATCCAGTCCTTTACAGTATAAGATCGCACCTGAGATTGCTCTGAAAGAAAGAACAGCATTCCTTCGCTCATTATTTCTTAGATACTATCGCCTTGTTACATGGGTCCTGCAGAGTTGGAATAGTTGCGGCTGGGAGAGTGGGACCTGCAATAATAATAATAAATAAATAAATAGCTCAGAAATCTATATTGCCTTAAAGCCACCGTGCCTGGTCTTAATAACACATTGGCTCTGGTTTTATAAGTTCTTCATTGCCTTATAGTAGCTAATGACAATTCCTATGTTGTGTGGTTCATTTGGGGACCAAACAGATCTTCATCTTATATAATGGGTTCTCTTCTTTGGAAGGAATTCCTGTCTTCACTGTTGTATTTCTTGTTAAGTCACTAAATTGAAAACAATACATTTATGCCACTTCGGGCAATGGAAAATACTGGCTTTTGCTTTAATGGGGCAGTGTTTTACATTGTAAGACAATTTTTGGACTCAGCAAGACTATCATGGTTCCTGAGCAAAATCTTTAAATAAATTTCGCCTGAAAGTTTGAAATTCAAATTCGTAAGTCATACATTTCTGATTTGTGATAATTGAATTTATTAATTCACCTATAATTTCTAAAGCCTTAAAGGACAAATCTACTTGGCAATGTACTATCACCACAGTGAGGCCTTAAAATGGCAGACTGTATTTCATTCCAGAAGTATTCTAGGTTCTTTTCAGACTTTAAGATGATCTTACAAGTAGCATTGAGGAAACGTGTATGTGGCTCTCACATTACTTTTTTTGGAAGGGAGGGTGCAATAATATTCAAATTCCAATTTAATTAAAATATTTTGAATTGCTATCATGTTCCAGGCATTTTCTGTTTTGTGACTCAGGAAGGTTCTTGCCCTCAAGACACCTATATTCCAGTGAGAGAAGGAAGGCACTACACAAGCTAAGGGGCAGATAAGATAATAATCAGATTGGCAAAAGTGTTAAGAAAGAAATAGGGAGGAGGATCTGGTACAGTGCAATGAGGGGAGCTAGAGGACTTCTTTAAACAGCCATGTGTACCTTAGAATTTATACAGTATACAGATGGATAGCACCGTAAGCCTTCACAGCATCACCCAGGTACACTTGCTTTTATTTCCAAGCATCTGTGGACTTTCCCCAGAGCTCATGCTACGCTATAGTTTGCCCAGAAGATTCACTCTCCCTGTCCCATCCCCCAGCCACTCTGTGATCATTATCTAGAAATATGAGCCATACCAGCTGACTATGTTCTCAGCAGATCAAGCTTCCTGAAATTTCAATAAGCATTGATTCATGTCATTGTAGCAGATCCTTGAAATTGTTGTTTCTGTAATATCTGTCTCTCCATTTCTGACTCTAAAAGAAAAAAATAGTTCCATGGAACAAGAGGCTTATGCCTGGTGTCAATAAAGGTGAATAGAGGGGGAAGGATGGAGAAGCAGAAAGAATAAGACATGTAACTATCAAGACTAACTCCCAAAATAGCTTTCAATAAACTGCAAAGCACACCCCTCCTTCTTTATCCACATAGTAAGATTGAAAGTCATCACTGAGTCTTAAACTGTGAATATTGAAATTGTGAGATGTATGGTACATTTAGTGGAGGCGTTGGTGAAGTGCACAAGTCATTTTAACTTTGTCTTTTAATTTTCAAGATTTATTGGTTCCAAGGGAAGAGAATATTTATAAGCATTTTACGTATTCACAAGACATGCAGTTGCCAAACAGTGCAAAGAATGAAAAGAAATCATCATTATGAAGCTGGATGATTCAGGAAATGTGGTGATAAATATGGGAGTGACAACATATTATCTCAGCCTTTTTTAGCTCCACATTTTTGAGTCATGATTAGCAAGTGCATCACTGCAGGGAGTATGCTAAGTCAGTTTGGAGCTAGAGGAATTTTAGTTTTAAAAGAATAACCACGCAATGTTTGGGAAGTACAAATACAATAAATGATGTGAAGTCATCTCAGCTTGAATAAATATATATTGTGTAATTTGCTCTGTCTTTTAATTTCTCATAATGAAAAAAAGTGGCAAGCAACAAGAAAGCAATTAATTGCAACAACAATTACTTAGCTTCTGTAGTGCCTAAATTAAAAAGAACGTTAAGATTACTTTTCTAATAGCTCATATGTTTTTTAAAAATATCATTGATGTTTTATAAAGGACAGGTGCATTTGAATTGTTCTAAAATACTAGTTTTTCCCTTCTGGGCAAACAAATTGTCAAAAATTAACTATTGGCCATTCAGCTGGTTGTTTCATAGTACAGTCTCAAATTTATGAAGATAAATGCCATATCCTAGCGAATCTATTATAATCCTCTGTTGCGTGCTTCTCTTAATTTGAGACAGGCTGATTATTGAAATACAAACTTGTGACTGTCACTGTGATTTTCTCATGTGTACAAGTCCTCTCTCATCAGCACAGAGCTTTGTATTCAGCAGTACCCAGTAGATGCTGAATAAATGAATGGATCAAGAGTCAGGACCTAGGCCTTGCACTCTGGCCATAGACAGGTTACTTTATCACTTAAACCTCCATTTCCTTACCTCAGTAATGGAGAAAACAAATAAGCCTATCTTCTTCACTAGTTTGTTGTGATGAAATAATACGAGTGAAGTACTTGGCACATTATAAATGGTGCACATGAAGAACTCAAAAAATGGTAGTTATTATTAAAGACTTAATAAAGTAGTTCTTAATCTGTGATGATCTGAGAGTTTACCTCTATTTGGTTTACAAGTGTATTTCTAATGCCTAGTACTATGCCTGGCCTAGAAGATGCTCAGAAAGTGTGTGCTGAACGAACAAAGCCCCTGATTCTTATTAACAAATAACAACAGCTACTGCTGCTAACACCCACAAAGCACTTTCTGCCACACACTGTTTTAAGCAGTCACCGTATTTTTAGACATTTAATCTTAAAAACAACACTACAAGACAAGTCCTATTATTATCTCTGTATTACAAATGAAGAAACTGAGTCATCGAGGTGCCCAGCATTTGCTCAAGGTCATGCGACTAGAAGGTGGCAGAGCCAGGAGTTTTACACAGGCAGACTGTCTTCAGAATCCAGGCTCTTGTGCATATAACATGATCTTCAGTATTCAGGCAAAAATGTAATGAAAATGCTGCACTGTGTCCTATTTATTAATTCAACAAATATTTATTAATCATCCTCAGTATGTTAGTTACTGGAGTTGCCAGGTATATAATGTGAAATATATAACATTATATAATGCATATAATCCCTGCCCTCATAGAAATTATAGTCTAACAGGTCTAATTTCCTCAAGTTTCAATTTATTCCATACTTTCCTCAGTGACTCTTGTAATAAGAGATGGTTAAAGTCTAACTTTATGCCACAGAAGGGAGACTGTAAACATTGCAGAAAGGAGAGTGCAGGGGTAAGCCTACGAGGGAGACAGGGTGGTATTGTGCTGATCATTATAGGTGACCAGCATACAGCCTGCCTTTCTGTTAGAGAATATAGGATGTGTGCATGTACCACATACCTTTTGAAGCCCTGGATGCCACTGAAGCACTTTTTCACTCTCAAATTTTGTAAGCAGATGTGTGGCCTTGCCGTCTATACCACCACACTGACATCTGCATCGAGACTGAGCAAAGCGTTGCTCTAATTTAGCCACAAGGAGGCAAGCTCCTAGCTCAGCCTGTGAAGAGCGATGGGGTATTTAGAATGAGCCCACTTTGTCTTTTTTTTTTTTCTTTTTCAGCATGAAGGTCAGGAGTCATGTCTTTTTTTTTTTTTTTTTTTTTTTTTTAACAGAAAGGCCCCACTGACTTTGTCTTTTATGTTCAGTGCCTCAACTTCAAGGCTGCAGGAATTAGTGCCAATGTGTCCACATTTTAAATCTGTGGCAGAATGTCCTCAATCCATAGGCACATAAAAGCCATGGCATATGCATAAATTTCACACTGCTCTGCTAGTTTCTCCAGTTTGAATTTGCCCTCTTCATTATTTAGTTAATTCATTAGTTCATTCATTCATTCATTCATCTGTTTCTTTGTTAAATGTTTACTGGGGAATTTAACAAAGGCAGCTGCAAGGATAGAGTTTGCATGTTAGGCACCACAAGCACAATGACTGGCAGAGAGTTAAAGTCCTGTAATGGTTGCCAGATAACTGGATTGATGGATGAATAAAAAAGGAATTCAAAAACCCTTACATTTATACTTCAAGAGGTTATTTTTAGTCAGGAATGGATTCAAGTAAAATATTCTAAGTAATTTTTGAAGAATGAGTAAGTTACTCAATTTTAAAAAATAAAAGGGGCCAAAAAAAAAAAAAAGAAAAACTCAATCAAATTTGTCCCAACAGGGTTCAGTGATTTTATGAAACCGATCCATTGATCTAGAGTCTCCCAGTTTTGTCTGCCTCTTCCTGTGGTCACCAGTCAAGATGACTGATTATCCTGGGAAAGGCGCTATAGCCTATCTCATAAGCAGAAAAAAAAAAATCTCACACGTGGTCAGAAGGCAGCCCAAACACTTTATCTCCAGAGGCTGGGAAAGTTGAGCTGAGGTTGAGATTTGGCTGGGGGTAAAGAGCCTGCCAGAATGAGAGCCTGGGTCTGGGGGTGCTCAACCAAGATGCCAGTAGAACCCCCATCAAGAGCGCAACAGATTCAGCAAGTTAGCACTCAGGGCCAACTTGCTAATGTTTGCTGCTGAGCTCTCTAAGCTGCGAAAGTACCACTGACATTTTGGCCAAGTTAGGAAATTTTAGAAAGAGAGCCTTAAAAACAAAAATATCTGATTTCACACTTGGCTTTTTTCAGTAAGAAAACTACCAGGTGCTTCATCTACACTATTTCATTTGGAATCTTAGGTGATCTTTCACCAAACTATGTCTTGAATATTTGGGTACTAGTTTTCACTTCCACTGATAGGCCCTGTCCTAAACTCCCTCATGTGTCTTCACAGAGGTTCTCCCAAAACCCTCTCGTGGCAACCATTTACCATGAAGCTTCTCTCCTTCCAAGGGCATTGTACCAAGGCCCTTGCAGATCTCAGGCTTTGTTTTCTTTTTTTAAAATTCTGTGGGAGTTCTAAGTCCATCAAATGTCTCAAAATGCCTTCACAATCCCTGTCTTTCTTTTCACTTGTAGGCCTTCAGCTAGTTAATCCCAATAAAGATTTAGGAGCTTGAAAATCAAATGAACTTCCTAAAGTAGAAGTAAGTCTTCTGGTCTCTTGAATTTCATTCTTGGCCTTTTATTGAATGTCAACTATGTGCAAAGCGTGGTGCAAAGAACTAAGATAAAATAGGGGACAGGTGCAGAGCTAGTATGAACAGAGGGCAGGCTGTGCTGGCATATGATGCAAATCAAAGTGGCAAAATGCTCTGGTAGAAATCTAGGTAAATGACTAGGAAGAAGACAGCCCAACCTGGTGGTCCAGGGAACTAGAGAAGTGGGGAGGGATATGGCCAGGGGGCTCAGGGTAGGAAACATCACTTTGAATGTGTGTTTTCTACTTTTTCCTTAATTTCTGAGCTCCATCTTCTTAAAAATGGGCAATAGGCAGTCTTTATATGTGAAAAAAAACAATAAACATTAGTTTATAAGAAAAGTAGGTATTATAAGAAATTAGAAGAAAAACTCTACACCATCCATCATCTGTCCTCTTTTAATTTTACCTCTCAGCCATAATATGTTCTACAGTAGTCCAGGACCTTAGACAAATGATTGCCCAAACTCATTGTTGACATTGTCCCTCTCTGTCTTCTTAATTCCTTCCCTCCCCAACCTCTCATGAGAGATTTGAGGTTTCTTAGGGTGGTTTTGTTTTCTTTGTCATGCTATGGAAAATCCTGAGCACTCGCTTGAATTCAATTTTGAGTAAGAAAAAATTCCTTGCAATTATAATTGTTTGCATTGAATTGAGCAGAGTTTCCAGTGCTCATCCATTGTCATCTAAATACTTCTGTTTACAGAGAAATAAGGTGCTTATTACAATGAATCAAATATTTGGGAGTCCTTGTCAGGTCAGGATAGTGTTTTTGATCTGGTCAAAATATAGTATTTGCTAATACTTTTTCTAACTAGAAAAAAATCTAATCTGATATCATAGATTTGAAATCAAGGCTGGTGGGTGGCATAGGTTGAGGAGGCTTTTGTGGAAAAGATGTTGAAAGAATAAATGAATGAATGAAAAATACTCCAGCATGGATTTACGAGTAAACCATATCACTTGCTTCCCTCTCAGGATGGCTTTGTGTGGATTCTTAGAGTATTGAAGCTTTTCAGCATTTTGCTAGAAAATCCTTTCTTTCTATTGCAACATTGTGGCAATCAGACTGTACCGTCAGTTGAGCACTGGGGACCGAGATGTATGTGGATGCTGTGGTCAGCCAGGTCTGAGCTCAATGAAAAGTCATTGCCTGAGGGTTGCATAACTTGATTGCTGCAGGTAGGGAATGGCCTTTCACCAACACCAAAGATTTATTGACTTTTGGGTGGGAAAAGTCAGCTTTTATATTTCAAGAGAGTAAATCACCTCTTGTTTATTGCGAAGCCTTCAAAGGCTATTTAGGATGGTGAACTTCTGCTAGAGCTTCACCCTGTAATATGTGAAATATGTAGTTGACTAAAAGTTTAGTTTTGACTAATAGGATTATTAGTCAATGAGTAATACTTCATATGAGCCAAGTCCCAGTTTATAACTGGACCTTCATAAGCCAGAGCCTCATGTTTTAACAGTCAGAAGCACTTTAGACTTGCAACTTTAAACCCTAGTTAGAAAAAAATTAGCAAGTACTATACTTTGGCCAGAAAGGAAAATTTAGGGCTACAGCATTTACCAGGGACACATGTTAACATTTGGTCTACAACAACTTTGTTTATAGGATACTCATGCACGTAAGCTTTGTGGCTGTCACAATATGTCTGAAAGGAAACATTTTTGGAAGTAGAAATTTGAGAAAGCTATGGTGGTGCTATTAAGTAACCCAGGCCATGGAGAGTTTGATCAATGAAGATTAACAATTTTGATGAAATAGTTTTTACCTGAATACTTTATTTTGCCTAACACATAGACAATAGTCTACAGTGCTGAAAAAGTGAAAGCAGTGATCAATTTAAGGAAGAAAAGTACATTCACTCAAAGTTTGGCACAAAGGAGGAAAAAAAAATTGGTTGACTGATTTCCTTATTTGCTTTCCAGCCAGTGGTTTTGGTGTGGTAGAGACACTTCATGAGGTTCCTGTCTTTAACATGCTAGTTGTAGCAGACCACTGCCTTGAATCAAGAAAGCACGTTGGTCTAACTCTGCGAGTATAGCCAGAACCCATCAGAAGGCTAGAATTTCTTTCCACTAAAAGTTCCTTTATAAATTCTTGTGTTTTGTCCTGTTTCTAGGTATGTGTTTAAATAGTTTCAAAATTAATTGTTCTTAATAGTTCTTTTGTTGTGGGTGACAGTTGTGGAGAGAGTAAGATGGAGATACATACAGCTTTTCTTATTAACAGATTTCCTGTTACGTGTATAAAGATTGTTGGCGTCTACTCCTGTTTCCTTTCATTCTTTCTTTTTCTCTCTCTCTTTTTGTTTAACTTTAGCTTGCTTCACCAGAGGGAAAAAAAAACAGCTCAACTGTATTATCCTGTTAGATTTCTGAAATCATGTTTAGATAAAAAAATAATTACTTTCTGCTTTCTTACTACAGTTCATGATTTCCATTTTGTAAGGCATCTTGTCCAAATTTTGTACTTTATTATTTTTGCGGTGTTGAGAGAGCAAAAACAAACTCTAGTTCATGATTCACTTTAAAGAATATACCCTTTCTTTCTATTTCTTGTTAAAACCAAATTGTGTGCAATTTGTAGGAAACTGAAACCACATTTTTTGCTTAACTTTCCAAAATTAAAATTTATGGGGAAAAAGAAGCAATAAAACTGTTACAATCTGGTCATCTCTAATTATCTGTGTGGTTTGAGCAGTTCCACATTTGAACAGAGTGACATGGATAACTTATCAAGATTTTACAACCGTGGGACATTTCACTTCTTATTCGCTACATTGGAGCCAAGATCTCCACAAAACGCTAAAAGTTACACTATCAGTCTGAAAGTTACGTGTGTGAAGAGGTGCTTTGAAATATGTAGAAAACAGTGGACAGTATCTAAAAACAGTTGTTTTCCTCCCTCACTCAGTAATGAAATTTGTTACAGTAAAAATTTGTCATTGTAGACTGTTCTTAATTCCAGTATTGTTCTTGATTTCAGTTATTTTAACATTCTCTTGTCACGCTCTGTGGGGTAGGAGAAAAACCACAGAACCAGTGAGATGAACTGTCTATTTCTGTTTATTGGTGCTGCCATTGCTGTCTTGGTATCTCCACTTGTAAAGCTTTCTGCATCCTTATCGATTTCCTAAGAAATGGATCCGTGAAGACATTCAAGTCCTAAGCTGTGATTTTTTTTTAATCTTGGAATAAATAATTTTTCCCCTTTTAATCTAATTAATTGTTTCCAAGTCATAACAATAAAAAGTTTTAGATTCTAGGAAATTTGATACTTCAATCCTAGTTCTTAATAAGAAGGAAAGTTCATTTAACAATGGCTCCTTTGTGGAAATATGCTCATATTTAGACAACTTGATGCAGCTGTGGTGAAGTCATTCATTTGTGCTTGCATTCAGTAAACATTTATTGAATACCTATTTGGTTTCACGTCTATTAGAATCTAAATATAGAGTGGGGAACAAAATACTACATATAGTACTGTACATAGTAATTATTCCACTGTACTTTAGCATTATCAACATCATTCTGGATAGAAATGTATGGATGGACAGATCTTTGGCAGTACAAAGAAACCATCTAAAACCACTGCAATCTTGAGTCTCGACTTAAGCTGAACAGAAATTGTACCTTGCCTCAGGAATTTACAAAAGCTCAAATGTTTTATAAATATTTTGACCATGTCCATTTATTGATTTGTAAGTTGATTCTCATCAGTATCAGAATTTTTAAAATGTATTCATTTAATGGATAAGTACTCATTGTGTAACACAGTCTTCTAAGTGTTTTACAAATATTTAGCCCATTGACTCCCCTAACATCTCTGTAAGGAAGGCACTTAACTGTCTTGGTTGAACAGGTAAGGTAACTGACACATAGATTATGTCATTTGCCAGAATTACTCGAATAGAAAGTGGAGGAGCCTATCCAGATGATCTGACTCGAGAACTGATCCTCTTAACCACTCCATTGTACTCTTTCCTCAGTACTTCAATATTTCTATAACTACATATGTCTTTTAAAAGTGTGATGATCCCTGAGTGTGTAACGCTTGAACATATCTGGTAGGAGTCCGCAGAATTCAAGCTTACTCTGCCTGCAGGTGGGCATGTTTCCAGAGAGGCATCAGTACAGGAGTCCCTGGCATGTGAAGGCCCTCAGGTCATTATGAGTCAGGGGCAAACGAAACTTGTGTCCTACCTTCCATTCAATCCAAGTGGTTCATTCACCCATCTCTCTAATACTTGCTTAGATATAAAAATAATATGTGCTGATTTAGAAAATTTAGAGAAACTAGGACAGAATTTCAAGAGTTAAAATCATCCAATACCTATTACCCAGAGGTAACCACTAAAACATTTTCATATATGTCTTTCATATTTTTCTATATACAACAAATATATATGAACATATTCTTCATATTTGTGGTTATACCATATGTGTTTATACATACACAGTTTTATATCCTGTTTTTTCACATAGCCTAATAAGCATTTTCCCACGCATTAAAATTTCTTCATAAACATAATGTTGAAATGCTGCATCATCTCCCACAGTGCGGATTTACTGTATTTATTTATATACTTTTATAATAATACAATCTTTGTTCTTTTCTCTAACTTTGATGCTTTAAAAACCATTGTAATTTGTGGTAACTAAATGTTCTAGCCCTTTTAGAAGATTTTTTAAAAATGCCCAAATGATTCTTTTTTTTTTTTTTTGCAAGAGATAGATTAAAAAAGTTTTTTTGAATTAATTTTTCCTATAATGCTTTTATTATTTGCAATATAAAATAATGCTATAAAATATAGAGTAGACATAAAATCTGTCCAAGTGTACACATGAACTCATGATTAGCCTAGGAAATTACATCTAGCCATAAAGTGAGAATATTAAGCTCTTGTATATATATTAATACAATCAGCTATACTTTTTAATGATAAGTATTTAATCTATCAGTGTCTTCTCTCTTTTTTATCACCCAGTTGCAAACTAGATTCATTTTGGATAATTACCTTTGGTACTAAATGTATATTATCTGCTCAGTTAGGAAATAGATCGGAGGGAATTCAGAAATCAATAGTAATAAAGTAAACAGAGAGAATGGAATCTATTTCCTCTCTTACCATTTGTTTGAACCCACGCTACTAAAGACAGGGAGCCTGTCTAATGGATGTGGGACAGAGGACCACAAGTAAACCCCACTGGGAACAGCTCTCCTTTAAGAATTGATCTGATATTTCAGGAAATATCTTGTTTGAATATTAAAATGGTAGGTGCTTAATGACAACTACGATGCTTTGACTTCTGCTGTTTACAGAATTGATTTCAGTTTCTCTTTCAGTGTTTATGTATCTATAACTGGGTGTACCTCCCTCTCCAACCTCTCTCTAGCCTTCATAAAACAATTTTTCATAGAGCATTGATGTTAGATTCACCAGTGTTATACTAACCACAATCTCATTGTCCAAAGGGAGATAAAAATCCAGTGTCTCATATTGTTGACTACAAAAGACGTTCTCTGTAGTTTCAGTGTTGATGTCATCATGAGACAAGATAATTCAGTACTCAGAATGGGACCTGTCTATGGTACCTCTGCTTCAGAACAAACATGGGAGAGTTAGTTTACTTTGCCCAGACCTCTAAATATTCTAGCAGGCAATGAAACTCTGAGAAGTGGCATGGCCAACCTCTTGTTGATGTGCTAAATCCCACAGCCAGGAAAATACTCCTGCTATGTAAAGGAAACTCATCACTGCTGTTATTCAGTGTATATTTATCTCCCTCATGTAATATAAAACTATTACCTGTTTTCCCCAAATCCTAAACTCTGTGGGAGCTTATTGGCTATGTCACAACTAATGGCATTGCTAGGAGGTATGCTAGAGCCCACTTTCACAGTTTTCTACCAAGTGCTGACTTCACTGTGGTGTGGGTGATCCTAGACTCAAGTGGCCTGATTTGGTGGTGCGTTCCACAGCAAAGTTTCAAGGCCAGGAACATAGTGAGTTAGGAATCTATTTCTGTGTTTACAGGATTATAGTCACTGTTGGTTTTAGAATTTTGGCCAAGGGGAATGCTGTTAGATTCTGAGTTTATTTCCAAACCAAAAGCAGAAAATCTAAAAAGATGGCATTGCATATTTGGGGAGGTGGATCTTCTTCATGGTTCCCTATATTTTAGTGACAATTAGAAAATTGTTTTTGATAGGACTCATCTAGTTCCAAATTCAGAAAGAACTTATATATGTTTCTGTCTTTCACAAAATCCAATTGTAAATGATGTCTTCATCAGCAGAGATACATAATCGCCTACCCTTGTGACTTTAAGAGGCTACATACTCAGGAAGAGGTATGTGCTTCTGCAAGAAGTTTGCTTTGGCCGCACATGGTGGCTCATGCCCGTAATCTCAGCACTTCGGGAGGCCGAGGTGGGCAGATCACAAGGTCAGGAGTTCGAGATCAGCCTGACCAACATGGTGAAACCCCATCTCTACTAAATATATAAAAATTAGCCAGGCTTGGTGGTGCACACCTATAATCTTAGCTACTCAGGAGGCTGAGGCAGGAGAATCGCTTGAACCAGAGAGGCAGAGGTTGCAGTGAGTAGAGATCGTGCCACTGCACTCCAGCCTGGGTGACAGAGTGAGACTCTGACTCAAAAATAAATAAATAAATTGTAAAGCAGCTTGCTTCTCCTGGCATAGAAGGGCAGTCAATCTGGCCCTCTTGCACAGGGAATTGCCATGCTATGGGTCACAACTTGACAAGATTGCTTTGGGGACACACCTCAAACTCCTGCTTAGGTTTTTCCGCTCTTGAGAGACAAAGTGAAACTTTCAAACAGGCCAAATATTTCAAGAGAGAAATCTGCAATTAGTTTTCTTCTCCCCTCCTTTTATCATTACCATCCTTTTACATCTGCAAGGCTCTATTTGCAAGCCTCGTCTTCCCTCAGTAGGCACATTTGAAGGCTGCTTAACTGGCGTTCAGAGGGCAGGATGGCATTATTTGTGATTCCTTTGCCACTGACTCAGAGCGGCGATGGGAGGATGTCGATTTTGCAAGGGCAGCATTATTTGACGCTCTTGCTGCTCAGCCCCAGAACAGTCGTTTGGTTGTGAAGATGAGCACTTAATATGCTCTCTTCTTTTCTCTCCCATCCCCTCCATATTCCTGCTGAATCTCACATTCCTCTAAGCACAGCCCTGAGAGTGCCAGCCTTCAGACAAGCCAGAAAGAAGAGAAGACACTCTGTGAAAATGGGGCATTAATGGTTTGCGAATCTGAAGATAGTTAACTGATGTGTGCATTCAATTAAGATTAGTTTTTCAGTTAAAAGACTCCCCAGGAGGAGCAGCTTTATTCTCATTTCTGGGGTATGAGCAGTTAATGAAGAAGCCATATCAGAATTCCACCCGTGTTATCCGTAGCTGCCTCTGGATTCCATAACCATTTTCAACTTACTTGATGAGGGAAAACTTGCCAGGTGAGATTAAACAAGCTGGAAGATGATAATGGAGAAGTGTCATTTCCCATCTTTTTTTTTGGTCACATCACCACTACACACCTCACAGAAACTGGCTTTGTACTTAAGCGCAATCCATTCTGGCAAGTTTCCCTTTTAAAACTTCTGTCTTAACCAAGTTAAGTCTTTATATAGCCTATGTGGATACACATTTATATTTTTCAAGTCGAAGACAGATATTTTTGCTGTAGGCATCTTTTACTATTTGTTTTCTCCTGGGTTGCCCTGAAGGGAAAGATAACACCATTGCTTCCAACGTATTAGCTAAATGCTTCCACAGGGGCAGTCCATCCTAGAGGAGTCGGGGGACAATAGTGACAGCCTTTCCAAGTTTGAATCCTGGTTCAGCTCTTACTGATGTGAAACTTGGGTAAGCTGTCACCTCTCTGTCATCCTCAGGGTCTTCCTCCTGTAAAATATAAAATAACAGTACAGACTTCACAGAGGCAGCTAAGAATTGATTTGTAATATAGTGCTTAGCACAGTCGCTGGCACATGGTCATTGTACATCAGTTACTATGAGCTACTATCCTTATCTCATTTCCATTACGAGAATGTAGGTAAAATCATAGTATGTTGATTTTAGGAACCTTTGTTGTCTTCCTTTTAGTCGGTGTTTGTTTTACAAAATGGCAGGGCCATTTGGCTTTGAAAAGATCAGCAATAATAGGAGGGAGATCATGTATAAGAAGATGTCGTCTGAATGACAGTTTGATGTTGTCTTTTTCTATAGGTATAATTCAATCACATTTCTTTTCTTTGACTACCAGTCCTTCACCCAAGACTAGCAGCCACAGTTTTTTCATCTGTGAAATAGGAATACCTACCTCTGGAGGTATCTGAAGGAAAAAAAAATGTGTGCAAAAGTGAAATGCTCAGAACCGCTTCTCAACAAACGATCCTATTTATTTTAAGTCAGGCTTACGTGGAGGAATGGTGCAGAGGACCTGGGGTGGCTTCAGGTCCAACATTTGAGTTTTAGTTGTGATTCAGCTTTTGACTAGTTGTTGATCTTGTACTGATCACTTACGCTTTCCAAGCCTGGTTGTGTTTGCTGAAGGAAGATTTTTGAAGCAGTAAAGTTCTGAAGTGGATTGAGTAGATAGATATGCCTTTGGCTCTCTACCTGACCACATGAAGATCAACCTGTTAATTCTAGAGTTAGAAGGGAGACTTAGCAGAATGTACTTGTATCTAAAAGTTGTTCTGGTAGCTTTTGAAAAATGCAATCCAGTATGTTTGATTTTGCCCTTTAAGGGTCACGGTACCTATTATCCCAATAGAATCACAAAAATTTCCCATTTGAGAATAAGTCAGTAGTTTATCAAGCTGATCCCTGCCCCTGAAGATATGTCCCATCCCTCTGAAAAAGCCAGCAACAATATCTGACATGCTGGCCTCAGGCAAAGTGAATTCCACAGATGGAGCTAAATACGTATTTTTATTTCCTCTAAATTCACCAGGCTTCAATAGGACCAGGAAGATTAGAGAGAGAAGGAGGGTCACTTTTTTTTCCTTGTTGGTTTTAAGCAGGTCCATTGCATCCATCAATATAGAGAGAAATGCAAGATTCAGTTTGGGAAACTTAAGCCTCTAATTCCAGTTAGAAGGACAAAGAGGTCCGGAGGAATCTTAGCAAGAACAAGGCTTCTTGTGACACTAGATGGCATTTACCAAGGCCTTTGCCCACTTGGAAAAATAGTTTTTGTGGCTACTGGGCCTACTTTTGGGGATGCCTCTGAATTTAATAAAGCTTCAGTCTGTAAGCTTAAAATTATTTCATCCTCCCCATCTAAAATAGCCAATTTGCCTTCCAGAAAGCTTGTACCCAATTCTAACCAACCATTAGGGTATAAGAGTTCTCATGTCTCCATTCAAGTTGCTGCCATTGAGAATTTAACCTATTGTCACTTTTATTAGTGAAAGCTAACCTACTTTTGCTTCATCCTGTGCTGTGACAAATGCTATGCTCTAATAGCATCCTGTCATGAAAGCTTCTAATGATGCATGTACCTTAGGAGAACCATTTGCAGCTCTTAGACAAGCTAAACAGAAATATTAACCATGAGTCTTCCCCCAAGCTGGAAATAACCCAAAGCAGTAGTAATAAAAACTTAATCATGATGTCCTTAAATATGGACTGTGCTATCCTATCCTTAAAAGTTCAGGGAATAACTTTGGCTAAGTCTCTCTCTCACTCCCTACACCCACCCACATTATTCCATGTGAATTAGGAAAGCCTCTCCAGCACCTGGGATGACATGTGAAAACAAGAATCAGAGCCTGAAGGTGGAGGCTAATTGGTGTCTTTGCTTAGGTTAGTGGTTTACCACGGTGTTTGCTTGTGATCAACAGCGACAGCCAGCATTATCTTCACTTTCTCCTGGACAGTGTGGTCCACGTTCCATTAGAACCCCCACCCTCCTTCTTTATCCTCTACATTTAGACAACAAATTATATCCACATGGCAATTTCTTCCTAATGCAGTTCACAGACCCCTTTCCTTGGGGCCTAAATTCAAATGAGATTATGAAAGCCTTTGGATCAGTAATGTAGCGACTGGTCCAGTCTCTTCAGCTCTTGAGAATTGACAGAGGCACTAATGAAATAAATTCATTAAAATGCTTTTACACAGAGACTTGGTAAAGATACGTGGCACAAAGACTCTTCTGTGTACCTGGCTTAGATGGGTGGGTTCAAACCTTTTACTTGCTGAAGGTCAGAACCAGTGTCAAATTTACAGCAAACCCACTTATGATGCTTGGTGCTCCCTTTGGTTTTTATCATCACAGTAGGTATTACCTGACCAAGGAGTAATTACACCATTATTTTTTATGTGGTGCTTTATTACTTGCTTTTCAAAATTGGTTTCCACCATCTCATGAGCTAATAGCAACAAATATGTGATTGTAGCATTCACTCTGTCAGGAGACCTGGGGTTATTGTGGAAGTGGCCACATAGCCATTGCCCACACAGTAACTGTTACTCCAAAACAAGTGAACTGCTTAACTAAACATGTATTGATTATAAGACGCTGGGGACCAATATTAAGACCACCAACATCCAAAGGGGAAGATTAAATTCTAGTTACATATACACTGTATTTTGTCAATATTTTGTGGCAAGGAGACGGATCATAAGTCCAAATCTAGGGTAGAAGTAGAACTTCATTGGGTACCTTAAGCCATTTACTTAGTTCCGTCCACTTCTTAAAAGACAGGCATCAAAAGTGGGAGCAGAAAACATCAAGAGCCATGGAAATCCCCTCATCTTCACTCCTCTAAATATCCTAACGGAAATTAACCAAATCTAAACGTCAACTCAAGGTTCATCATCATAGTTGTTTCACGTGACTGTCATAGCTTTTGTCTTGGGGCATCTGAAGTTCCACAGTTTTCTTTAGGACTGGGGACTGATCTGGGACTGAGTGTCCTCCATGCTCTCTTATATGGCTCTTATGGTAAGCTAAGCTACAATTGGGCAAACAAGTTTGCCCACCCCACTTACTCACTTAGGTTCGTATCTTTTGACTGGGAGTTATTGAGTGAGACTGAAGAAAACCAGAGCTTTAGGGTTAAAGCACCCACAAGTTTTCTGAAACTGCTTGCCATTTATGCTAATGATCTTAGTATAACATTTACAACTTCCAAATATATTAATTTACAAATTTACTTACATTTACAACCTCTCCTCAGACCTCTCCTGGTTGGTTACTTGACTACACTAGACGGTGTTGATCATCCCTTATATTTTGAGTTCCTTGTTTGATTTGAGTTCAGTGACATTATTCTCTCCTGGTATTCTTTCTACCTTTTTGACCTGCATTTGGCTTGTCTCTCAATCTTTCTGTAACCATTCCTTATCTGTTTGTGTTCCCATCACATTGTCTGTCCTGGGTTCTCTTTTCACATGTGGTTTTTGCTATTACCTGTGTCTTGGTGTTCCCCATAGCATTAACTCCATCACTGATCTTTTTCCTGAGCTTCTGTTTTTTTTTTTTTTTTTTTTTTTTGTGTGTGTGTGTGTGTATGTGTGTGTGTGTGTGTGTGTTTTCCCTGAGATGGTGTCTCACTCTGTCATCCAGGCTGGAGTGCAGTGGCATGATCTCTGCTCATTGCAACCTCCACCTCCCAGGTTCAAGTGATTCTTCTGCCTCAGCCTCCCAAGTAGCTGGGACTATAGGCATGCACCACTATACCCGGTTAATTTTTATATTTTTAGTAGAGGCGGGTTTCACCATGTTAGCCAAGCTGGTCTTGAACTCCTGACCTCAAGTGATCCACCTGCCTTAGCCTCCCAAAATGGTGGGATTACAGGGATGAGCCACCGTGCCCAGCCTGAGCTTCTGTTCTTTATTCTCAACTGTCTACTAAATATTTTTACCTGGTTGTTGTTCTGGCACCTAAATTCCAGCATGTCTGAAATTGAACTCATGATTATTTTCCCTCCCATAAATAGTTTTCTTTCCACTAAATGGCCACTGTTTCCACTCAGTCAGATAAATTAGAAATGTCAGCCATCCCCCATTCTTCCTATCCTCTTATATCTGGCCTATTACTGAAGTCATGTAGATTTTATTCTACAATATCTCTGAAATCTACTTTTTCCTCGATGACCACCCCATCGTTAGTTGGTCTTTTATTTTTCATTTGGATTATTGCTATAATGCTGCCTTTAAGAGCCAACCTTCATTTTACTTCTATGGCTCTTTAAAATGTAGATCAGATTGTGCTGCTCCTACGGTCTGGAAAATCTTAAATGACTCTTTGTTGCCTGCCTGCTCTTAGCAAGGCACCAAGGCCAATACTGTTACTCATGGTCAACCTTTAACACCGCACTCTCAACATGTTAAGCTATGCTCTCCCCAAACTGGAACGTCAACCCTACTTGAATACATCCTTTGTATATCTCTTTCCCGTTGTTCATTCTGTTCCTATTGGCTGGAATGCTTTTCCTGTCCTTTTCAGTAGAAAAATCCTGTTTATCTTTCCACATCCAACTCAGATATTTGAGCTAAATATTTCCCTGACTCTATTACAGAGAATTAGTTTTTCCTCCTTTTGTGCAGTGCTATTGTACATTAATAATGCTACAGTTCTGTATCTTTTGGGGTAGGCAATTGCAGGCCTGTCTCCCCACTAGATTATGTTCTCCTCAAGGGTATGGCACAGTGCCTACAAGAGTTTTTCAGACGGAATCGTTTCCAGCTGGGGATGCACAGGGCACTGGACTTGTGTGTTGTACATCTTTTTCTTTTCACCTTCTTAAGCACAGGGCCTTGTATACAGCAAGCCTGCAGTTTTTTTAATTAAACAGCACAAAACATCCCAAGTCTGGAAATGAATCCAGTCTTAATTAGGTATCTCCTACCTATTTTTCCCTGCTATGTTCACAGAACTTAAAATGGTCGTGTCCTATCCCAGATAGAGCTCAATTTCAGGGTAATATTTGAGAACCAGAGGTGGTAGAACTGTTTGAATTGTAATTCCAAGTTAGTGTAAAGGAGAGGGGGAAGGTTGACCGCCAGGGACAAGTGAAACACACCCGCTGTTCTAGAATCCCGAGTCTTCCTGCTGTTGTATTTGCCACACTGTTTTAGAATTCTGTTTGTGTCTTTCTGCCCCTCTAGACTCTGGAGTTCCTTGAGAGTGGGAAATATGTAAATATGTCTAATTAGTCTTGTATTCACTGCACCTGCCCCTGTTTCTAGCATGTGGCTTGTATTCTATTAATAGTAATAACAACTGCCTGTTGAGTATTTATGTGCTAATCACTGTACAAATAATAGCACATTAAATCTTCACTTTACAGTTGAGGAAGACTTAAAGAATGAAAGTGACTTTTCCAAAAGGCATATATATCCAGTCAATGATGTAGCCTGGCTGCAATCTAGCTGAGTCTTACTCCAAAAGGATTGGGACAAAGGGAAGAAGAGTGTGTTATTAGGAAAATGGAAGTCAAATGAGGTCTGGAGTGTTTTCATGAAATATAAATTGAGACAAAGGAATGGACTAAAACACATTGTAGATAGAAGGATATATGAAGAGCAAAAGTAGCATCGGAAAAGTCCTGGAAGCCAAAATTATTAGAGATCTGCTCTGAAGACCCCTTGGTGGCCTAACTTGGCTGCTCTAATAAAGAGTTCAGAGTAGGGCTCTCAAGGCAGACTGCCTGGGTTTGAATCCCAGCCCCTTCATTCATTAGCTCTGTGGATTTAGGCAAAGTCTTAACTCCCCAAGCCTCAGTTTTCTTCTCTGTCTAATGGGAATAAAGATAGCACCTCCTTGTAGAGTTGTTGTGAAGGATAGGTTAGTTCACATGAAGTGCTTGGCACACAGTAAGTCCTTAGGAAGTGTGAGTTGCTGCTGCTGCTTCTGTTGTAATTATTAAGAGAAGAAAAGATACACATGAATGAATGTACTTCATTGTAGCACTTAGCATTTAATTAATTTGACACTTCTGAGTGAATCTGTGTTTTCTAAACTTATCGACTAAGGTGTCCCTACAAGCTCATTGGGATACTATGAGATATTTTAAACTCGAGGGAAACAGTGATACTTTAATTACATCAGATACTGTGTAAACTACTAGTTTAAGGTAGTTCCAAATTCAATATTACATTATACTGTATCTTTTTTTTTTTTTTTTTTGAGACAGGGTCTTGCTCTGTCACTCAGGCTGGAGTGCAGTGGTGAAATCATGGCTCACTGTGGCTTCGACCTTCCCAGCTCAAGCTATTCTCCCACTTTAGCCTCCCAAGGACCTGGGACCACAGTCATGCACCACCATATTTGGCAGATTTTTTAATCTTTTGTAGAGACAGGGTTTCACTCTATTGACCAGGCTGCTTTCCAGCTCCTGGGCTGCAGCTATCCTCCTCCCTCAGTCTCCTAATGTGCTAGGATTATAGGCGTGACCCACTGTCCCATCCTTTTGATGGTGTCACACCTCCGCAAAGCTGGTTTTCAGCAGTTACTGTGGTTAAAAGGACGTGCCATGTGAAAACCAAAATGGAATAGAAAATGAGGGTGTCAGTGTTCAGTCTGATTCCGAGGTGTGCAGAGGTGGGTGGTGCCCAACAGGAGCACACGTTTCATTAGTAAATTGTGGTTATTTTAAAATGAAATAAAATGTTATATTTTTCTGTCAATTTCTTTATTTTTTTTTTCAAATATTTATGTCCTACTAAGTTGCTGGAACATAAAGGTTAAGCTGTTTGCAACTGAGTAGTTAATAAACAGAACTTCTGGGCATTTCTTTTGGCTTAGGGATGCTCTGAAGGGATTGCTGAGATACTCAGGGTACTGTGAACAGAGACAGTTTGAGGAGCTCTGAAGCAGACAATGAATAAATGTATAAGCAAAATGTGCGTTAAAAGAAAATGGGGCCGGGCACGGTGGCTCATGCCTGTAATCCCAGCACTTTGGGAGGCCGAGGCGGGTGGATCACGAGGTCAAGAGATCGAGACCATCCTGGTCAACATGGTGAAACCCCGTCTCTACTAAAAATACAAAAAATTAGCTGGGCATGGTGGCGCATGCCTGTAATCCCAGCTACTCGGGAGGCTGAGGCAGGAGAATTGCTTGAACCCAGGAGGCGGAGGTTGCGGTGAGCCGAGATCGCGCCATTGCACTCCAGCCTGGGTAACAAGAGCGAAACTCCGTCTCAAAAAAAAAAAAAAAAAAAAAAAAAAAAGAAAGAAAATGGTTCCAGCCTATAATGGTCAGGGGGAGGAGACTTCTTAGGATCAAGATGCTCAGCAAAAACAATCACTTAGGTTGGGTCAATACTGAAGAAGGCTGACTTCATTTATTTTTAAGTCAAGATGCTATTTAAGTTGGAATTTTGGCTGATGAAAACTTGCAGGCTTATCGGTAAGGCCATTGTAGCTGTCCGCTTGGCATACTTGTTAGAAGTTCTCTTTAATTCCATTAAAATGTTACCAAATAATTACTTAATCTTCTGAGGTCTTCCAGTTACAAGTACTTTCCTGTCTTATTAGTGGAATTAATGGATGATTCGGAGTCACTTTTTTATCACTATTCTTGAGATTTGTTTTTTCCTTCCCAATCTGACCGTCTGCAGAGCTCTGTTGTAACTTCATTACAAGTCTCCTGAAACCTGTCCACTGGTTTGGAGGAAATGACTCTGTGAACAGTGGGAGTCATTTTCTGAGTTGTCTCATAAAACCATGATATTAACAATCACAAGTGGGACTTGAGCCCAGAACTCCGCGTTTGGTTAGCGTAAGGCTCAGAGAAGCGTTTCTTCGCCTTGGAGCCTGACTCGGTGCTGTCCCCTGCTGAGAGCCATAAGTTGCTGGTAGGCTTGTTCTAGGAGAGTAATAAGTATTGTTGTTTAGCAATTGTGTTGTTGAAATTCAGCTCCAGTATGTCTGACAGTATTTATCTAAAATACTTTCCCTGGTGCGTGTTCAAGTTCCAGTAAACCGTGTCTTATTGTGTGACCTTTTCATTTTCCAGTGAAAAGGGATCAGCTCGTCAGATAAAAGCTACAAGCCAGAGTACAGGAAAAATGCGTGCTCAGAAAATCCAAGCATGATTGAAAACAAGATGTGTTAAATCAATGCGGTTTATCGCCTGCCTATTCCCGGCAATTGCTGTTCTAAGCTCATTCTGAACACACACTGGATGATAAAAGTACAGTGTCACAGCACTTGCTGGGGTGGGGATATAAGGCAACATGTTTATCAGACAGGCTGGGTGATTTTACCCCCTCGATAACAGCTAATGTCAAAACTCTTTGGGAAGAAATCTGAAGCACAATTATAGAAGTAATATTACTCTTGTTATATCAGAAACTATACCAGTAGGAAAGAGTATTATGGATGTATGCTTAAATGTTAAAAGAAAGACAGAATATGTTGGTCTCCAATATTTAAATGCCATCGTCCATTACACGGTGGAAATCATTCTTCTCTTCTCATTTAAAGGAGAAAATTTGGCTTTGAAACCTAATCATAAATGATCCAAATAAAAAAATGCCCAGAATGAAAGATTGAAAAGCCAAAAAAAAAAAAAAAAAAAAATTGTGTACATTAAACTTCTGTTTGCTCGAGGGATTTAATTTTAGTTTGCAACTTGGATCAAATTTGGGACTCTAAATTAAGACTCCTGGAAGGGCATGCTGTTCAGAGCACGTCACACACAATAACAGGGGCAGGTTTTCTCATCAACTGTATTACAATTAGAGAGCAATTTTTCCTAATTATTGGAAGCTCACCTACTTCTCATTTTAGAAAGAGTGTAGCCCTGCAGGGCAAGAAAGGGGTCTGTTCACGAAGAGGTGCTCCACTTCTGCCAGTGACTTCTCACCACACATCTTCTAGAAAATACCAGCCAACTGTAGTATAAATTGATTTAATGTATCTCAGTCAGAGAGACAGCATTCGTGTCTCTTTTTCTCTACAGTCAAATCAGCATCTGAGAGCTCCTTGTAGGCTTAGACCTATAAGGAGAACTTGATGTGACAGAAAACATAGTTTCTTGAGCATTTAGGGTTAGGTTAAAATACTAGGGTGGCCTCCCTGAAAGGTTTGTATTTGTTGACATGGTGAGCCTTACGGAAAATCAGGCCACCACATGGCTTGTTTCTGTGTAAAATGTCAGGATCCTGGGCACAGAGATTCCTGTTAGTGTTTCACATATATTTAGTTAAAAAAAAAAAGCAGTTTAATTGATTTGGTATCAGGACTTGTCAATGTGCTACAAATTGAGGTTCATCAATATTAAAATAAAACAGTTGGCCAGGCACAGTGGCTCACCCCTGTAATCCTAGCACTTTGGGAGGCCAAGGTGGGTGGATTGCCTGAGCTCAGGAGTTTGAGACCAGCCTGGGCAACACAGCGAAACCCCGTCTCTACTAAAATACAAAAAAATTAGCTGGGTGTGGCTGCTTACACCTGTAATCCCAGCTACTCGGGAGGCTGAAGCGGGAGAATTGCTAGAACCCGGGAGGCAGAGGTTGCAGTGAGCCGAGATCACATCACTGCTTTCCAGCTTGGGTGACAGAGCGAGACTTCCATCTCTAAAAAATAAATAAATAAATAAAAATAAAATAAGTCATCTTGGACTAGTAAGCCAAACACTGTAAAAATATAAACAATGAAACTTCTGTGCTAATAAATGCAGCCAACTTTTTCTGTGCCTCAGTTTCCCACCTTTGAATTAGGAGTGGTAAGTTTTAACATTTATGTCAAGGGCATATTGTAGGAACCAATGAAATAATTTCTAGAAAGCACTTTGCTATGACTGGAAAAAGGGTCTTATATGACCTCAGGGTATGTTGAAAGTGACACCTCTGCAAGGAATCATTGTGACTGTTAAATCTACAATCTTCAGAGGTCCTTATAACTTGGAGAATAATTGAGTTTAAGATGTAAAATCATAAAAATTAGTTTTCCTTTGCAGATGTCTTTGAAAGTAACCTGTCAAAATGTAAATTGGCATAAATTTTATGAAGGATAGTTAGGAAACGTATATTGAAAGACTTGAAATGTGCATATTTTTTTATCCAGCAATTTATCCTGAGAAGTGTTCATTATAGTGCTTCTTAAGTCAGTGAAAATTTTGGGAAAAAAACCCTGCATTCCAGTTAGTGGAGGATTTGTTACATAAATTACGTCCATCTGTATAATGTAGAAAGCTACAAATATCAAAAAGAAAGAGACAGGCCTAAGTATGTATATAATCTATATTTTTATAAAATAGTATTGTGAAAATGTTTGAAAGCATACACACTAAAATATAAATCATGCTTCTACGCAAATGGGGGGATATTATGGGAGTTTCCCCACCTTTAAAATTTTTTTTATATCATAATCATGTTAACGTTACTTTTAGATTTAGAAAAACAGTAAGATGATTTCATTTTGAAAAACAAAGCGAGTGTTTTATTTCTTTATTCTTCTTCTTGATTGCTTTTACTTCTCCAAGAGTTGTTAATTTCCAAACATATGCAAGTTATTTATTTGCATTCCAAGCTGGTCCTGAGGATCTACCCTCATCAGTCTTCCTCCAAGCGCCCTGATTTGTTTCATCCTCCTAGGACCCTCCTAGGGTCTTTGCTTTTCAGTTCATCTTCTGTCTTCAGCCTTTGCTTTGCATGTTGGCCTGGCTGCACTTTCTTGTGAAAAGGACATAGCCACTCAAGGCACCTAATACCTCTGATTGTGCCTGTGATAGAGAGAGGTATTGCTTCCTTTGATTTTTGAATCTCAAAGTTGTTTTCATACATCAAGAGACTTGAAGACTACAAATAAGAAATCAGGGCATGTTCAAAGGCAGTTTGGAAATTTTCCTCGGGCTTCTATATTGGTTAATTCTGCCTATGTTGGCTTTGTCTTGACATCCTTCTTGTTGTAGAAAGTTACAGCTTTCTCTGGTTCAGTGAGCTGGCCCCTGAAGCCCTCCCGAGCCTCACTTACTCCAGAGGCAGGGGCACCAGGCTGTAAAAGCATTTCACGGGAAAGCAGGAGCTCCACTTGCAAGGAATTTGGTGTTAGGTTTCTTAGGAAGTGTATCGCTTCCATGGAAGAGGTGACCTGGCATGCTGTTTGTGCATCAAACATCTAGGCAGGTAATGAAATACCCAAATGGCTGGGAATGCAACAAATTTCTTCGTGAACAATATTTCTGGCTCTTGTTTAGGTTTCTGGTTGATTTTTCGGTTTATATATTTTAAACACGGTCTTAAAGATAGATTCGTGAAGATAACTTGCTGTTTTATTGTTTACCTCTGGTTGTTAATTCAGTGACTGAGGGAAAAATGGGGCCATTATGGAACAAAAAGACTCTGCCTAACACATATGTAATAACTCTCATGCCCAGAACGGATCTGCCTTGGAGGGAAATGCGGTGCTGTTACTCCTTTAGTTCAAATATAGAGTAGTCACCAGGGAAGCTTGGAGACCCAGGTGCTAGTTTTATCATTGCCTCTGCTATGAGGTTTTATTTATTACTTGGCATAGAGTCCAGATATTTGTTTGGACATTAAATGGCAATAGAATATTAATATTGCCTTCCTAATATCTGCATTTCTTTTTATTTCCAGTCAAAATGACATCATGTCACACAACCATTAAAAAAAGGAAATTAAAACCCCAGAAATATGTGAAAGCACGGCAGTGAGTCGCTGAGCTATAAAAGCAGGGAACTCTGTGAGCCAATGTTGGAATGGCACCCAAAGCACTTTTCCCCTGGTGTTTCTCAACAGAACTCTGCAGCCTCTCATTTCCATTGTTTCCAGGAATAAGTATTCAAGAAGTTAAGGGGGACGGAGGAGTGACTTCTTTAAAAAGAAACTCCAGAAAGAGAAAAATCAATTTTCATAACTGAGAATGCATCTGGCTTAACTACATGATTTTAATTTGCAAATAAATCCCCTTACAGAGAATTTTCTTTATTTGGTGTGATTGTGAGGTGGATTTCTTTAATAAATAAAAACAGACTATAGGCATGAAAAGGCCACCTGTATATTTGGTTAGAATTCACATATTATTGAGAGTTTTTGGCCAGGCACAGTGGCTCACACCTGTAATCCTTGCACTTGGGGAGGCTGAGGCAGGTGTATGACCTGAGGTCGGGAGTTCGAGACCAGCCTGGCCAATGTGATGAAACCCCATCTCTATTAAAAATACAAAAAATTAGCTGGGCATGGTGGTGCATCCCAGCTACTCAGGAGGCGGAGGTTGCAGTGAGCCGAGATTGTGCAACTGCACTCCAGCCTGGGCAGCAGAGCAAAACTCTGTCTCAAAGAAAAGAAAAGAAAAAAGAGTTTTCAATTGAATTTTAGAAGCTCGTGATTAGTATGAGTGCATAAAATCTAGTTGTATTATCTCGATTTTCTTTGCATATAGCATTTCATGCTGCATGCACATCTGGACATTAGAGATTATAGCTTTGTAGAACCAGAGCTGTTCTGTCTTGACCACCACCTGGATTGAAGCCTATAAAGAGAAAGGCCGAGAGACTGGTTTGGAATAGAAAGTTACTGGTTTCCTTTAGGGGAGCTGAGATGATGAGATCTGGAAGGAACCTAAAGCTCTCCACAAGCAATCCCAACATAAAGCCAGATAAAACGGTTTGATTTTTATAACCATTGAATAAACTTTTACTTTTTCAAAAGTAGTAACGTTGATACAGTTGAAATGGCATCTGGTGCATAAAGCACATACATCTCACCAATATCCATTCCCCAATATCAAATCACAGCTCTGGATGAGGGAATCCTTCTGAAATCTCATCTGAAACATCTGCCCTGCAAGCTTGCTCTCCTGTTTAGCAGCATTTAATCTTGCTTTTTATGTATTTACAGGAACATTTTAGATATACCCCTCCATAAGCTGTACACAACTCCAAGAAGTCCTACTATGCAGGTTCAGTAAATATCTTTCTACTAGTAAATGAGTTTGAAGGGGTCAGTGGAAGACAGCTGGAATTCAATTGCTGTGGCCCCTCCATAGCCTGACTGTTCTTTAAATTAATGTATCCCCATTAAGTGTGCTGTGACTCTAGTGAAGACTTTGTCAGAAAGAGGAGCAGAGGTGGTGACTCTGAGGAGGACCAGGCAATGGATTCCTGAGCAGGAGGGAAGCCTGGCTGTGAGATGCTGACCTGCATCCCAGCTCTGCAAGTAGAGGATTTCATGTGTCTTTTGGGGTTGGATTATGTGTACCTTTCAGAAAGTTTGTTTTTAAGGGCTTATGGTGTTATGACACAAAACAGTTCATTCCTACAAATGCCACCCCCTCCCCATGAGCACATGGCAAGCACTAAAAATGATTACTGCATAAATGTATAGTTTAATGTCTTGGAATTTTTTAAATGCATACATTGGCCCCATTTTATTCTCATGATGTAAACATTGAGGCTTTTCTATTTGGGATAATGGATTCTTCTAAACCTATGTTCCTTCCTTATTCGATTACCCTTGCTAACTGGTTTAGGGTGACACCCTCTCAAACCCTTTTCAGAGAGTGTGGACTGGGTATTTGGAAGCAGGGCCACACAAGCTGTTCTCATCATTCCATTCCTCTTGCAGTTTACAGCTTCATCTGTTTTTCTTTTTTCAATCTAAGATGCTCATGCTTCTTTATTTGTAGTTAATTGTGTCCAATTCCTTTTTTTTTCCTTTCTCTACCAGATTCTCAGAATTGTCCAAAGTTTGAGGGGAAAAAAATATTGGTTAGTCCCATTTCTTCTGGTGCCTCCTGAGCCCTGAGATGGAGTACAATGAGGTCACTTTGTTGAAGGATTAACTTTATATTACATTCTTGCAGAGTAGATGTGTGTCCCTAAGGTATGACTACCCCCACTGATGAAATAAATATACCATTCTTTATGATTCCTCCCTGTTACCCTCTCTGTTGATTTTCAGAGAGTTTATGAATAGTCACATATTTATACAACTGGCCAAAAGTATACTACTTATTTTTCTTATGGTCTGTAATAACCTATGCAAGGTTATTAAAGGGTATACAGACCCCTTTTAAAGCATAGTTTCTTATGTCATTACTTTATACAAGCAGGTCAAATTCCATCTCAGCAACAATCTCTTGCTCTTAGCCTTTTTCTCCGATTATAAAAGTAATATATGTTCATTGTGGAAAGTTTAGAAAATGCACAGCAAAAAGAGCAGGAAGAAAAGCCCTTTAAGACCCACTACTTAGAAACAACTACTATTTGGCAGTTTATACACAGACACATTTTCTTTTTCTACATATGTTTGTTTAAAAAAGTACCCATATTGTACACATGCTCCTGTAATCTTTTCAACTAAGCAGTATATCAGTAAATGCTTTTTTACCTGTGACGTCGCTTTTGAGGATTGCATCAAATTCTAGTTCATGCGGTGCCTTACGTTAACCATCCCCCACTTCCCAGGTAATTTTCGTGAGGGCAGTTAAAACAATCTTTGTCAGATGGCTCCCCTACCACTCAGTAATTGCTTTAATTTTTTTCTCTTGTCAATGCAATCAGATAAATCATCAGGTTCCTCTGAATTTAGGACAGTCAGCTTTGTCTAGCATCTTTAATGTGAGCTTTTTCTCCGGAACTGGACAATTCCATTGTAATATTCAATACCTGTATGGAGGGCAGGTTAACTTGTTTAAAACTATGAGCAGAGAGCAAATCATAAAGGCATGGGAAATAAGCCTTTGCCTTACTATTTAAATATTTCCTCTCACATAGTACACTTCCTTGGAGTAAATCCTTATTTTTCTTTGAATAATGAGTTTAATATGTCTAATTCAATTACTCTGTGGCAACAGAATGACTTCTCCTCAGCTCTTTAGGTATTAGTTCCATATGATATTTGAATTGGTTCTTTTAATTGCTGATATTGTCGGTCATTCTTCTGTGAGTTGGCCATATAGCCGGAGACACATATCCTTCCCCGCTATGCATCAGACATTCATTCAGTTAACAACCATGGGTTTCTAGACACAATAGGAATTTATTATGCTAATGATTGAAGAGGTGGGACAACCTTTCAAATTTTATTGCTATCTTAGACTGAAAAATAAACCTAAGAATTAGAATTTTCAGAATGCTGAATTATGTTTTCCGATATTAAAAGGATGCATTTAATTGTCTAAAGCTACTATTTATGGTTAAACATTTTTGTTGGCAATTAGCATTATGGGTGGGGGGTGGATATGATAAATAACTGAAACCTTGGTGCTCACTTCTGTCTCTCTCATGCATTTCTTGATTAAATACCATGGATTTTACGAGTAACAGCTTCCCAGCATAAAGAATTCTATGGCATTTTCTCTACAAGTCTAATTTGAAAAAAGAATTCTTCTCAAGGGTTTAGAAAGTAATTCATAAAATGGAAGGAATAATAAATATTGTGCCTTAACTCATATACTAGTATAGATAGAAAGATTTGGCACACCTGGGTGTAATTTTAGTTAATTTCCACAAGAGACAGGTTGAAAGTTTACTGTTTGAAAATGGGGGGAGGGTTGACTAAATCTCATATTTGCAAAAATGATTACATTATCTTAAATGAAAATGCCACTCTATTAATGACTTCAATAAGCCTTCCATTTGGGGAAAAAATCTTTTTAATAAAAAGTTACCTAAAGTTCACTCTAACTTAAAATATACAAGTGAAGAAAAAGTACTTACTCTGATTTATGTGTCTTTTGGAGGTGTAATTATTGGCTTTTTACTCACCTATGTAAAACAATGTACTTTTGTAAATGGATTTCTGGCCACTTTATGCAGCCTTCTTTTTTTCTTTCTTTTTTTCCCCTTACATAAAAAGTAAGCACTGTCAATCAAGGAATTTTAAGGTTTATTTCCTCTTTAGAAATGATTGATAGCCTTTTAGATTTACAAGTTGACAAGTTAAAGGGTTCTATTGGTATAATTATGTACGAAATTCACAGTCTTTCAATTTAAATGTCCTTTTAAAACCACAAGATTATCATACCTGTATTTTGAAAAGTGGGCCAGTCAGTTTGGGTTGGTATACAAATTGCTTCCATTAGCCTTGGGACCTATTTGAATTTAATACAGTTTTTTAAAGTTAGTACTAGTATGAATCTTACTTTTAAAATTTAGGTTAATGGAAATGCATTTTAAGTAAAGCATGTGGCAACTTGTTTTCTAATGTATAGCTAAACGTCAGAACTACAAAGATTGTCTTTTTTATTCAGCATGGGAGAAAATATGTGGTTGAACATTTTGATTACACTAAAAAAAGAAATTTTAAAAACACCCACCTACCCCTTACTTAGAGAATACAGGGATCTGGAGGCTATGGGTAGGAGCTGCCATCTTTTCCATTTCCACTGTTTCACGTGAGACAGCCTGAAGATATTTCATATACCAGGGAGAAATTTTGAAAACGATAGACCAGCGTCCACTTAAATGTGTTTAATTTAAGGATGCTTTGAAGAGGGGGTGGTCAATGTGTGCACAGCAAGGTCCATTGTCTGCAGATGTTATTCCAGGTTTGCTCTTCTTTTGGTCTTTTCAAGGATTGTTCTTGGAGACTCAACTGTCCTAAGCTAGTACTGCACAGATGCTGGTCCCAAATAGTATCAATATCGGTGAAAGGATCTATCATTTCAGATGTAAGGGTTTTGAATCAGGGCATTTTCAATATCCACCCCTTTGCAGATTCTCTCAATGGTGGCACCGGCTTTCCATACCTCGAAGACTCATTTCTACTCTCTCCTCTGCTCTCACCAGCCTCCTGCATGTTTAATTGTGCTGAGATATTACATCAGCTGAGGTCCACTAGGGATTTTGCAGTTAAGCAGATACTGTTAATTCTGCTGTTTACAATGTAAAGATATCGCCAGGGCTTGCCTGGCGATATCTATACATTGTAAACAGCAGAATTTTAAAAAGCCCAGGTGTTTTTACCTGAGCAATAAAATTAAAGTGAATCCTAAAAACGTCACGTCAAATACCATTTTACTTTTTATTTATGATCACATAAGGAGTGTAGAATTTGGTCAAAGCAACACTGCTCAAGACCTACTCCTAATGTTATTTTGGGCAGGTCACTCCACATCTTGGTATAAAGCAGAAGCAGATGGTGGAAAAGGTGAGCAAAGAGATCATTCACACAATCATCTTGTGATCCAATTCAAAAGTATCAATTAAACTTTGAACTTTCTGGTTATTTCCACACCATTACTGTTGCAAGCCATGTTCTGCTTTATTTCTTGAAAATGTGCTAATTGTGTGACTTCTTTATTGCAGCGCTCAACGAACCCACCATCGATTATGGTTTCCAGAGGTTACAGAAGGTCATTCCTCGGCACCCTGGTGACCCTGAGCGTTTGCCAAAGGTGAGGATGCTGACTTTTTGGGTTGTAGTCTCTGAAAACTTGGACTTGAGTGATTTGCAGAAAAGTGCTGCTACTGATAAAAATTAGTTCATAGATCACTCATATTTTTGTGTGTTTGGTACTATAAGTAATAATACAAGTAGCAAGCATGTATGTGCCAGGCAACACCATGCTTACTTTTACATCTGTTATGCTATTTTATCCGCTCAACAACAATCTGATGTTGGTACTATTACTATTCCTATTTTAGAAGAGAAAACAATGAAGCAAAGAGAGATTAAATAATTTGGCCAAGGTCACATAGCATGTCAATTGCTAAACTGAGATTTGAATCTATGCAGCACGGCCCTAGAGTCTGGGGTACTTAATCGCTATATTTTAACAATTCTCAAAAGAAAAAGGAACACCAAATTTTCTTCTATAAGGCTCTGTACTTAGTCCTGGCAAGAGAAGAATAGTTAGAGCTCAAAATGTATTAGTAGATCCTGAGACTGGACAAAGAAGACCACCTGTCTCTCCTTAGGGATTCTACCTAGTTAGGAAAACAGGAACAAATATGACAGAAATTAAACAAAAATTCAAGACAGAGGTCATGTATGTCATAAACAAATATGTCATTAATTACCAGTGCAGAAAAAAGGAAATTGACCTCTATTGACTGTGGGGTACCTGTTGTGAATGTCTGGGATATTCCTATCCCTGTACCTGAGGAACTTGGGCTCTATGTGGTAGAGCGTCCCAAACAACTAATCATAACCAAAAAATAATAGCATAGCACATTAAAGTGTAACGAACATTCTGTGAGGACTCGGAGGAGAGGGCAGGTAAATGCGAAAGGAGTTCGAAGTACAGAATTAGTTGAGCTTCCATTCACTGTTCACTGACAGCAAAAAACTTCGTTTACCACACAAGTGAAAACTATTAATATTAAATTGCATGAGTAGTCTCAAGGACTCTTCCTTGCCACAGTAAGTCTAGAGATACACCATTTCTAGGTGTATATATCCTTGTAAAACACTTGTGAAAAGGAAGTTGCCATCCTTCTTGGCTCGGTGAACCTCCTTGGGGGATCACTTTGTCATCAAACCCTACCTGTGAGCCGGCTGCCCTTGTAGGCAGGAGCCACCTGTCTGTCAGAACTGGCCCTGTCCAGGAGAAATCTACCTCTCACGTCACTACACAGACACAAGGTGCGTGGGGAGGAGGGGCACTCACTGCTCCAAGAGAGGAAGTGCTGTGATGAGCAAAGGCATTTTGACTTTGGGGGAAAAACACCTTCAGTTTTCAGAGTTGATGCCTTCAGTTTCAACCTTCAATTTCCCAGAAACGACCTTACTTTCCACTGAAGGGCTGTCCTTCCCTTTCCTTTTCCACCCCAATTTATTTTTGGTAAGCAATTAAATAATCTGTAGGTTAATATTATTTAATATGTTAAATAATCTAATTATAATAATAAACAGCAGTCTCCACCCATGGCGTAGATGGTCTGTGGAGAGATTTACCATTAGTTTTGTCTATCTAGCAAGAACATGGTCCCATGCATTTCCTATGGGACAACTGGTAATTTTCTAGCACAGTGATATAAATGATGTGGGCCTGACTAATGGTTGGTGCCTTTGCTGTCTTAGCACTAGAACAAAGGCATGGATGCAATGCCAGATTCTTCCCATTGTTCCCATTTGGGCACTGTATTCACTTTATATTTAGCACTTGCTTTAGCGTTTGCTCTCTAGAGTCCACTGGAGATGATACTGAGGAGAGTCAGGCTGGGCAAGGTGGGATTCAGACATTGGCCACTTGCTAGCTATGCAACCTAGGTCAAAATTGTTTACCTCTCTGTGCCTCAGTGACCTCATCTGTTAAATGAGATGGTGATGTGTTGTACCTTTTAAAATTTTATTTCAATGACGTATTTAGCAGTCAACAAAAGGTACTATGATTTGCCAATTGAGTGAGATTGGGACCCTTGCTTCTGAGAGCTCTTCCACCCAATCTCTGCAGAGCAGGAAATCCTAATCCTGTTGAGCAGTTGAGCATGTGATTTCTCCTCTGTGCCTCAGTTTCTTCATCGATAAAATGGGGATAATTAATTATGCTAACTAACTCATAGGGGATCATGTAAGGATAAAGAGATGTCATCTCATGGGTGCCCTTGGCATAACATCTGGCCCATAGTTGCCACTTTAAAAATACTTATGGAAAGGTAACTCATGCCAGTAATCCCAGTAATTTGGGAAGCAAAGGTGGGAGAATTGCTTGAGGCCAGGAATTCAATACTAGCCTGGGCACCATCACAAGACCCTATCATCTCTACAAAATAAAAAAATTAGCCAGGCATGGTGGCATGTGCATGTAGTCTCAGCTACTTGGGAGGCTGAGGTGAGAGGACCAGTTAAGCCTAGGAGGTCGAGGCTGCAGTGAGACATACACACCAGCATTGTGCTCCAGCCTGGGTGAGCAAGACCCTGTCTCAAAAAAATAATAAATAAACACATAAAAATATTTATTAAAAATTAGAAGACAAATGTGGTTTAATGATTGATATCTATAGAAACCAGGCAGTCCTTTTCTTATTTGAAAGGAAAGGAGAGAAATAGGAATCTAGGGTTGAGTTTTGTGTACTTACTTTGGAAAACACTTTAATGGTTGCATGTTATGTTCAGAAATGTTGAACAAACAGCATAGGCACGTGTCACTTTGTCCCTGGTGGCCTGATGGTGAAATTCCAGCCCTTTTTTCCTGGGTTTGGGAAGAGTAATCAAGGACACAATGGATTTGTGTGTTAAGGAAACACTCCACCGCTTACATCTAGCCACTTGACGGTGCAAGGCCTGGCCGGAGCCCACCCCAGGAAGCTCGCAGCGTGACTCAGAGCCGAGTGGCTGTCCTCTTGGCTTTGAATGTTAAAGCAGAGCGAGAGTTCAAGGGCAGGGTCAGGAAGTGGTGGATGGAGCCAGCACAAGGTATTCCTGTGGACTTGGGAGATTTATACTCCTGCTGTCCATTGTTAGGGGGATAAAAATGGGGTGTGCCTTTCTTAGGATCATGGGCAGTGTTTGTCAAACAGGAGTGTTTCTGTGAGCTGTGGACCACACACCTTAAAAAACAAACTCCTCTTTATTAAACCCATGTGTTTGTGAATAGACAAAGCTAGATTCATACAACCACCCACATATTCTGTCAAATGAAACTGCTCCAAAGACCAAGCAGACAGCTTTCCATAATAATATGCCTTTGTATACAGGCTTGTGCTTTTTCAAAAAAACTTGGACTTGCTTTGTTTTATTGGAGTCCCTCCTGCAAGAGAAGCTGGGGCAGCAGACATCTTTCCCATTTACCAAATAGGAAAACGGGAGCAAGCGGAATCCTGCTCTGTAAATTATTTTGCCCCTGAAAGTCACCATCAGTGATAGTTGCTGTACACACAAATTTAAAATACTGTAATTATGCTAACCCCAGATGTTTTTTGGTTTCCTTTTTCATATACACAGGGAGAAAAGGGCAGGCTAAGGTTTTTAAATCACAGCATTCTGTTCTGTTTCATACAGTTTCGCCTTTCTTTCTGGATCCTGGCAGGAAGGGGAGGAACATGTGATCAACTTTGGGGTCAAGGTTGACTTTTCTTATAATTTAGAGGTGGAGGGGATGGGGAATGTGGTCGATCAGAAATTCTGAGATGCTGGTGGCTGCAGTGATGCAATCCAGACACATTGAGCAAGGAGCGCTCTCTGTGTTCAAGGTCAGAGGTGTCCCTGCGCCTTGCAGTTTGTTAGTTGCCTTCGTGAGTGGTCAGTGAGCCTTAGCCCTGAGGCAGTAAGAGCACAGCGCTTAGCTGGCGTCAGGCGTGTCAGCTGTGCATCCTAGGAAGCAAGGAATGTTTACTGCATGCCTACTGTGAGCCCAGCACTGCTTTATCAAGGGGTGTTTGAAGCGTATAGAGGCCAGGAGAGTGGGCTCTCAAGTGAGAAAGACGTGGGTTTTGGAAATGAGATCCACTACTTGGTGCACGTGACTCAACCTCCCGCGCTTCAGGTTTCTCCTCTGTAGAGCAGCTGCCTCGCGGCATTGTTGTCAGGTGTTAATGAGATAATGAGATAATTTATGCCAAGAGGCATCCCTGGCACTAGCGAGACTCTAGTAAATGGGGGCCACTAATCCCTGCACCATGGGTGTTCCCCATTTTACAGATGAGGAGTTAGTTAGAGTCCCCAGAGGTCTGAGTGACTTGCTTCGACATCACATCACAGCTAGCAAGTGGGAAAACTACGATTAAAACTCAGGTCCTTAGGCTCAGTAGCTTCACTGTGTTCACTATGGTGCGTCCCCACTTCTCCTGCAGACACGAAGACCCAGAGATTTCTGCCTTGAGGTGACTCACGTCTCTATCCTCTGCTCTGCAGACACCTGGCCCCCGTCCTTACATAGAGTCTCACCAGCTTTCTCTCATTTCCCTATGGAGAAGGCTTGGCATGGGGACCTTCTCAGGGCAAATGCGTCTTTTCTCCAAGAGCCAGCCCCTCTTTTAGAGAAAATAAAGCAGTTTGAGAAAAGTAACAAAGGCTGCATTTGTGTATTTTGCTTTATGGAGCTGAAAATATCTGGTAAATTGATCCAGTGGGAGTAATAAATACACATTACTTTATCTTGTTCTTCATGTCCTATACCCCTGAGCCTTGGTAGAACAACACCACTTAATAGACTTAAAAAAGAGTAATTATACTCATTGGTTGTGTGATTTTTCAGCCCTCCCAGCCCTGCCTGACCTTCTAATTTAGCTCACCGTGTCTAACTAATGCATTTATATTCATCTTTTATGAAGCATGTATAGTACAGAATTGACTTTAGAGCCTTTTTCAAGCTGTCCTCCCAGGTCTCCAATCTGGTTAGTAGTAAGGAGAATGGGAGCTATCCATCTCTATATGTTCACATGTATAGCTAACACATAGACATGGCTCAAAGCATTTTTTATCCTTTATGAAACATAATAAAAAGTATTTATTACATTTTTACTTTAAAGCTTTTATACATTCTAGCATTATTTACAGCTAAACATGCAGGCAAAAGATGCAGGTGTTTTTAAAATGATTACTGTTAATGTTTCTGCTTGTCAGAAGTGCTTAAATTTGCCTGCACTTTGTCTAAAAACTTAGTACTGTTGCCTTTTAAGAGCAACACATTTAAAAGATCTGGCAAGTCAGATTTGCAAACACTGCTGACAGTTTGTGATGAACGATATTGCAAAATTTGCAAGATGTTTGTCATTTCACACAGCCGACATATTAAGGAACGGATTAAGAAACGCGAAACCCCTATGGAAAACAACCATCCCAAACAAACCTCAGCCAAACCTTGAACCCAGAGAGCACACCAGGATCTCTCACCCGGGTTTTCTCTCCCGACTTTCCACTCAGCCAGTGGAACCCAATTGTTCTCAGTGCATTTTCTCTCACCATATGGTCTCCTCATTACCATACACTAAGAGTCCATATGGGAAACTTGTGAAATGAACTGTATTCATTTTAACTGCCAGATGAGCAGCCTTTTGCTTTGCAAGCTTAGCTTAAGTCATCTGCTGTCTTCATGTTGTTATGGCAACACAGCACCAATAAAAAATTCTAATCTACTGTAAGTGATCACAGTATTTTAAGTGCTTGCCTATAACTGCCCTCAAAGGGGAAGAGAGAGGAGGGTACTATTTGTCCAAGGAGCAAAAGGTTGTTGTTCATTCCAGCAGGTGTCAGTAAAGAAGCCAGTATCATGGTGATTGGAGTACCCGTGCGGCTGTGCAGCAGGCTGGGATCATAGGGGAGGTGAACACCAGGGGGTGGATGGTGGGAAGGAGGAGTTGTGGACCCTTTTGGTGGGTCTCCAAAAACACAGTGAAAGTCAAGCCCCATAGTATCTCTGGCAGACACGCTACTCTGCTGGTGCTGTGTGGCCAGCCCACCATGAAGAATCTCAAGGCTTCCTTGGAAATACAGAGGAAGCAAATCCTCACAGTACCTTCTCCTTCACTGGTAATCGAAAGTCTCAGTCTCCATGAAGCTGCTCTCCCTGTACATGTGAATTAGTCATTTCAAACACCAGGCTAATTAAGAGTACCTTAAAGTAATGGAAGTAGGCAGCAACATCCTTAAATATAAATCATTTTCACCTCTGCGGGCCACATGATATGTTGCATCTCTGTCGCTCTATCTGTATTGAAAGTGAATGTTTATAGTCTCAGTTCATCAGTTCACATTAGCCTCATGCTGAATATTTAAACACAGAACAATTTGAACACACCATGAAGGAAGACAGTGACTGCACTTTCATTTGGAACAGCAAGGGCTCATCTAATAATAATTTAGTAAATCAGCCATTTAGTGGCTCAGTTGTGCACTGTATTGTGCCAAATATTATTCACTTCAACTGTACACTTGCAAAATTGAAATTCAGACTCCAGTCACAGGCACTGTTTTTGCTCAGTGGAGAGACGAGACCTAAAATCACCCTCCCTAAAGAGTGTTCGTGTTTAGTGATTTATCATAAATACAGAGCTGGGGCAAAATAAAACTGGAGTTGGCTGTATACAATGTATTCTAATTATGCTTTTATTGTTTTAGTCTTTATGCAAAGACTATCAGTAATTCAAAACCTGCAGCCCCATCAGTGAAAATACAAATAAGAAATCTTTGCATAACCACATTGCCTCCTAGCAGAAAGGGGGATGACTAAGGGATTCAGAAAAGGATAAAGAAAAACTCAGCATCTTCACCTTCCACACTGACTCAAGGGCCTCTCTCTCGCCCTTGCTATCTCTCTTTCTCTTTCTCATTTATTTACTTTTTTTTTTAATTTGAGGAAACTCTATTAACATTATATCCTGAAATGAAAGTGACCCTCCTCAGACAAAAACACAGAAACAAATGCAAATCTTATGGTATAGTCAGCTCTTAGAAAAAACATATTTCAGTTTGATTCTAGGAAACATTTTGTCTCTACATTCTCTTGTCAAAAACACAAGCTATGGAATGGAGTCCATTTCCCGCTCCTTCCCCTGTATCCACCAGAAAACTTACAGGCAGATTCCATTTCCCCATTTGATATACTCAGTTTAGGGGCTTGGTATCCCTTACTACTTACATTTCTTTTAGCTGGGGAGTTTTAGCAACCCTGAAATTGTATTTAGAATTCCTGTGTGTGTGTGTGCATGTGTGCATTATGAATATGCACATGCAAATGCCTGCACATGTCATTTCTCTGGGGAAAGAAGTTGTAGGTAGCTTCACTAAAAAGGCCGATGACCCTATGAAAGTTGTAATTCTCACCTCTTTAGGTTATTTTATCTTTAGCTGACTTATTTCACGGCAAAGCTTGTTATTATTGTTTCCTTCCCATTTTAGAGATGAGGAAACTGAGGTTCATAGAGGACACGTAACCTGCTCAAGCTTATGCAGCTATAAGTGGTGGCTTCCTGACCTCCCCTACTTCCTAACCAGTAGTTCCCTTAGAGGAGTCCTTTATAGGGTTTTGAAAATAGGATTACATCTCCAACATAGCACTCAAGGAATGCAATGTACGTTGACTATAAGAATGCATATTTTTTGCCAGAGTTATTTGGAACATAAGCAGGGACTGTCAATAATATTGCTGGCTATTGCCTGATAAGCACTAACTAAATATAGTCTATTGAACCAGGTGTTGGTATTAACTCTATTTTACAGATGAGGACACAGAGGCATGTGTTTACACTGCTAATACATGGATTTGAGCCAAGTCTATTGGACTCCAGATCCAGAGCGTATATCCCTAAGCAGAATTAAGAAATTTTAAGGAAAAAAAGCCAATTTACAAAACCAATCTTAAAACCCTTCCAGCCTGGTTAGGGAAGGAGGCAAGTGGTGGCCTAGACTGAGGTTAGCTCACAAAGGGCTGAACCGGGTGGAAGGGGCAGGAAGAATTCACATGCACATGCAGATAAACCTTGGCCGCCATGCTTTCCCTCTTCAGCTGCACGGTCACTGGGGGAGGGACTTGTGATAACCATTCTCCAGTAGCTCAACGCTGGAACTCTTTCAAGTTCTTTTTTAGCACTGAGTTCTTGATTGGTAGGATTAAGTTTAACCTACTTCGTATCGCACCCTGCATAGAGGGGCATTGAACATAATTACTCATTAGGTCAAAGGTAGGTGACAGGAGAAACAAGGGGTGAACTCATTTCTACCTCCAGCCACCCAACATCCTCCTTTAAGGCTGAAGCCCTTAGGAACAGAGATGCTAGGAGGTCTTACATCTTGCTCACTATTTTCAGCTCGGAGTAACACTTCAATGGAGCATTAGAGTAATAAGTACCAAGCCCCAACAGTCTTGAAGCAGTGCATTTTAATTGCAGTTAGTTATACTCAGGACCATCTGTAAAGCCTTGAGAATTATCATTTACAGATATTGTTCGTCTGGAGGTACATATAATAACCAATAATGTTCATGTTCAACAGTTTAAGAAGCAAAAGCAAATGATATGTTTGCCTCCCTTATGTATCTATAAAGTATAGTATGGGAACATATCACTCAAGTATCCCTATAGTATCTGTCCAAAAATATAATACCTTGATAATGCAGTGCTGGGCTCACAGTAGGCATGCAGTAAACATTCCTTGCTTCTTAAGATGCACAGCTGACACGCCTGACTCCAGCTAAGTGCAGGGTGTGCTCTTACTGCCTCAGGGCTAAGGCTCACTGACCACTCATGAAGGCAACTAACAAATGCACAAACATTTGTATACACACACACCAAAAAAACACACATACACATCCACGTATGCGTACACGACAAATACATCTCTGTTTACTGAGCAGCACTTTTACTTTCAACCTAGATATTTATTCAGCCTTGGTTTAGTTGGAAAGAGAAGCCACAGCCAAAAGACAAAGAGAAACAGAAGTAGTTAATTTTTGGCTTTTTGTGTTTTCTAAAAGCCCAGGCCTTGGTGACTTAAAGGTGACTTAAAAGATTTTCAAGGGTAATTTTGACTCTAGGCCGTTTTTGTTTCATGTGCTGACTTTACAACCTACCCCTGAAAAAGGCACCTCTGTCCAGAGCTTTCTCTTTAAGCAGAGACTTTTATCTTGATCAGAAAGTCGATTTCCAAGGCACTCAGCAGGACCGAACCCACAGCGTTGGTCTTAAACCAGTACAATGAATTGGAATAAGAAGATCCCGCCAGAGGTTACCAAGTTCAGCTCTGTACCTCCAAGCAGGTCATAGTCACAAGGGTGCAGACACCATTTTTCACTGTATTTGTGGCGGGAAGCACCCCAGGCTCCCATTCACCAATTACCATGACACCATTTAGAAGAAAATGCCAGGAGACCAAAAAAAAAAAAAGGGAGGGGAAAGCCATTGTCATAACTCTTCTCAGAAATACCTGGTTTCACAATTTATACTTAACTGCTGACACTTGAAAAGTCGAACATTTTGGTAAAATGAATCAAGCTGTAATGTTTCTTTTATGAGATCCCCTTGCAGGAAAGGGAAGCTTGGCACCTCATGGAGCCCAAGCTTAGTTATCCATCATAGTAAAGTCAGCTGTCCTAGCCAGCTTCTCAGAGGTCACGCGATCGAACCAACAGCTCTTACAACTATATTATTGCTTACGGGACAGTAATTGAGGCACCAGATAAAAATTACCTGGTCTAATAGGCAGCGAACAATTTTCACTCAATAAAATTATGAGCCAAATCATTCATTTCATAACACTCTGGCTAATTTATTTGTTGACCTTTTAATATCCATAGCTCTTCAGTGGTATTAACTGCAACTCAGACAAAATCTCTTGTTCATTTCACTTTCATTGATTTTTTTTTTTCATTGAGGCAATAACAGTTGCTTGAAAACAGGCTTTTTCTTTCCACTGTAAAAGTCAATCACGTAAGTTAGTATGTCTTACGTTGATATAGCTGCGTTAGCTTACAACCTAGTTTAATTTCATATGATTCAGAGTCTCCTACACCATGTTTTTAACAAAGGCAGAGCTTTCTGGTTTACCTCCAACCATGCTGCATGCTGGTTCATAATAATATGTTTGAGAAGTAAGAGGGCTGTCATCTCATCTGAACAGAAAATCAACTTTAAAATTAGAAGAGGTCCAGAAGAAGTCCTCCTGCTGCATTTTATCCAGACTAGAATGCTTTTGATACCTTGGCCTATGTTATTAATAGCAGTAGACTCAAAATATTTAATTCCTTTGTTCTGGAAATGTCTAGAGATTTTTTACTGTGGTTAGAATTTCATTTTTAAAAAAGACTCTGGGCAACAAGTATGCACTAGAATGCTCTGTAGGGCAGTCGAAGCTTCCGCTGGATCTTCTTATATACTAAAATACTATGAAGTCTTTAAGATGTGGGGTTGTAAAATATAATTGTTACACATTTGGCATTTTATGCCTCCCTGGAAATAACTACTTGCTACCTATACCTCATTTATGTTCCTCCTTTCCATTTCAATTTACTCTAAAGTGGTCCTTAGCTGTAATGAGAATGCCCCTTTCAACAGAAACATGTTTAATTATATCCATGCTAAATGTAAGTGACTCTTCTCAGTCATAGGGCTTCTAAGTAAAGAGTGTTTAAAGTGTGACACTAAAGGCTTCTAATGATCTGCAGTAAGCTCTATTTCAAGAAGTTCATATTACAAGAAAAATGAAAAATGTGAGGAATGTCTCAGAGGATGGGAAACTAAACAGTGCCCAAGTGTTATTTTGGTTTGTTTTACTCCTTCCCTCACTGCCCTCATTATACTGATTTTTTAGAATGCAAAGTCTACCATTGTGGAATTTTCCATTTGGCTGAATAAACACAAAGGAAGTTGGGATATAAAACTACCCTCCAAAGAAATACATCTCAGGACAACTAGTATCTATTGCATTGTACATCTAGCTCTGCAGGAAATGGGCTGCAAGAAACTTCCAATCAATTTTTCAGCATTCGGGCTTTCCAATCAGTAATGTCACCCAGGCTTTCAGAAGCCAGTGGGGAAAGAGCCAGGACCTAAAGTCTAGGAGCTGAAGGTACCCTTCAAAATCTGGGTCCTGCAGTAAACTCTGTATGAAGGAGGGCAGTGAAATCAATGCTGATTTCATTGATAGGTACGTATCATCTCTACATCAAGAGTGATTTTGCCATTTCACTTCATTGTATGTTGCTAATATTTGGCCGCTACATTTTGAATCCCCTGATAAGGCAAAGTGGATTGGTGATAAATGGGTTTCAGGGAAATGTACAGCAACAGAGAAGAATTATGCTTCTTTCTCAGGAATCGCCCAACTCAACTTGGCTTTGATTATTGATGCTTGTAGTTTTTTTTTTTTTCCTGTTTCCATCTATGTCCCTGAAAACATTATTTCCTACTTGGATAAGTATAAAACCAAGCACAGATAATCCTTCCAAATTATGGAAGCATCCCCTGGGTTTTAAGTTTATGGATAGAGTTCTGAGTCTCAAAATCTAATGCTGAAACTTGAAAATTAATGTCGTGTTCATCTTTATGAGTTGGTCTATATGTGCCGTGAACAAAAGAAAGTTCAGACTATCTTTCCTGCTCATCTAGGGTTGAGTTACTCAAAACATTGAGTTGGGTTTATAATTGGGTCCAGTATTGACTGGTTAGATGACCTTTCCCTTCACTCTAGGAGGCTAGATGTGGCCAATGAACTTGAGTTTATTAGCTAGATTTCAAGTCAATGCTAAGGAGAAGATTCCCACAGATGCTGAATAATCCTAAGATTTTTAATGTCATAAAATAGAAGAAAAGATGAGTTAACTATGTCTGCATATTTGTCATGATATGCCTGGTTACCAGGGTGTCTTTCTGTGAATGTGCAAATACCTAACTATTTCCAAGGGCCTAAGAGTACAGCTAATAAAGGGCTGAGGACCGTAAGAACCAACCTCATATTGCTAGCAGTCTATAACTTGAGATAATGTCTGTACTAGACATGATTCATTGTATTAATCACAAAATCAAAATGTAAGTCTAAGCCAGCAGGAATGAAAGAGCAAATTCATAAAAAAGTGACCAAAAAAAAAAAAAACCTCACAGTGATCAAAACTTGACCTTTGAGAATTTATATATTGGATTTAAAAGTCTGTAGCTAAATGGAACACCAAATTTAAGTCTCCTACTTCTATAAACTGTGCCAAATATATGACTTTGTCATTTCATCATACAAATTAAGTGTGCACTTTTTAAAATCAGTAACTGTATCTTAGAATAACACATCAACATGAATTTCTCAAGATATGTGGTTTGCTAAACATTATGCTAGGAGCTTAGAGAAGGAGATTAAGACCTATACCTGGCCTCAAAAAGTCTGCAGTCTAGCTGTGGAGAATGAAGACTAACACACTTCAGAGCAGAATGGCTTCTCAGTATGTACTTCTGTGCTGTGCTGGGTGACAAAGATCATCAGCATTCTTTTTTAGAGGAATTAGAGAGATTAGGAGCTGGGGTATCAGTGAAGGTGGTATTATTTCTGATAGAACAGTGTGATTTTCAAGAGCCAGGCTTTGATAGCTAACAGGCCTGGGGTTGAATCCATGCTCAGCCACTAGTCAGCAGTGGAAACTTTGGGAAAGTTAGCTGACCTCTCTGAGTTTCAGTTTCCTCATCTTTCAGATGTTAATAGAAAGAATACCTTAAGAGGCTTTCTATGAAGATTGAATGAATTCTCGTTCCACTTTCAATAAGTGAGAGTTATCTCCTTCATTGCAATCCCCTTCAGTACCAGGCCTCCAAGGATGGAGAGAGACATTGTCAATGGGCACAGACTGAAGCTAGCATTTTCCCTAAGAAAGGGGAAGGCAAAAGGAGTGAAGCTATGGAGATAGAAAGGAGCCAAATGTTTTACTTCTAGGCTAGGAGGACAAGCATAGAGAGCAGTTCTTCAAATACACAGGAAGAGAAGATTGGATAAAGATGGTGGGACCAGATGATGGCAACAATCTTTTGTGACTGTCATCAAACCTTGTAGGTCAGTGCTGGGAAGATAACATGCCCTGAAAGTTGCTGGAGAATAAGATCCACATATGATGATGAGGGCAAGAAGAAGGTCAAACAATATTTGCTAATTGATTGGGTTGCAAAGTAGAAAGTAAAGCTGAATCTTAATCTTACCTTTATATTTGTAGCCCATTCAGCATTTTTATTATAAAGCTTCCAGAATACAAGTAAAACCCATGCCAGCTACATCTGAACTGTTTCTTGGAACCCCATTTCTCCTTGAGTCTCCCTAACATTTCTGTAGACTCTAGAGTAAGAATAATGTATCTACATTTTTCACCATAGACCCCAACTCACATAACCATCAACTTATGGTCATAGCAAGACAGATGAGGCCAGGTTTCAATTGTGAGATGAAATCAATCAGTGAAAAGTTGTTGTTTTAAAAGAGTAAACTTTTTTTTTGTATCGGTAAGAGAGAAGAAATCCAAAGCCATGAACAGAAAAATTGTGTGACTTAGGATGTAGACTGGAGAAAAAGCATTACCTCTACAAGGAGACACGGGGGCTTTTCAATATTTAGGATACTAGTATTTGTCTTTTTAATTCCCAAGAGGGATTTTTTAAAAAATCCAAGGATAGGATTAATTATCTTGGAATTGTCTAATATCTACTCTTATGTTTGAATCTGCAAGCAGGGAGACGTTTTAAACATTATAAAAAAAAGGAGAAAATCTCCCCTGACAAATAAATGCCTTGAAACATTAGATATTAGTACTAGTCAAGTGTTCTTTCTTTTTGGAAATATTAAAATTGCGTATTAGAATGAAAGGATCCTTAGACTGTGCTCCTGCCTAATGCCACAAAAAATAAGACTTTAGGAACAATTTTAGAAACAAAAGATTATATGAAACATCCAGCTCTTCCCCTTATGGGAAATTTCGTTTTTTAACATCCAAGGCTCAATCATTTCCTAATGTGAAATTACGGATTTTTCAAATTACCATATAAAACTGCAAAAAAATTACACTTGTGACCACAGAAGAGATAGCATATACTATCAATTTGATTTTAAAAGGCATACATCTTTTATACTACCTGTCATTTTTATAATGCCTTTTACAAATTTAATCAATACATTTTAACATTCTATATACTTTAAGTGCAATATACAATAAATATTCAAGTTTCATCTTAAACATGCTTTAGGCTTTAAATTGTTAAAACTGCAGTGCCCTTTCAATCTACTTACATAATGTCATAAAATATACATTTCAAGGTAAATGAAGTCAGCTACTTCAATTTAGTCCCTCAAACTGGTAGTAAATGAGAGGTTAACACTATGGTGCCAAACCCATTATTGAGTAAATTTAGCACCTTGGACAGCTCTGTAAAATCTTTATTGCTTTCCTGACCTGCTCGTCATGTTCTGTCTGTGTGTTCAGTGGCTCTCAGCTCTGATTGAAAGGCAATATATTAGATCCCCAACACAAACACGCTTGGGGGCTAGTTCACTGGGAGCGTAATGACATGGAGGTGAGAGCAATTTTCTGGTCACCGAAATCCAAGCACCTTGCAGGTTCATTGCACTAACTCATAGAGGACCCAGAAATTTCCTTTCTCCTTCTCATCTGCAGAAATAACTAATAGAAGCTGAATCACATGGGCAAAGCTGAACCAAGTCTTTCTTAAATCCTTACAAGTTGATACTACAGTGAAGGATATTTTATAATGGGCAAGATATTATTTAAGGGTGTCCCTTCCAGTACAAAAAATCCAGGTTCACACTCCTCAAATCCAAGACTGCTGGCCTGCAGTGATGCTGTGCTGATGACCTACCTATGGCAATGTCCTCAATGGAAAAACATGCCCCAGCATGGTGGATCAAAGAAGGATGCTACTTTAGGAAACAAGACGTATTTTATTTTCAAAGGATTAAATGGGGATGAGAGCTCTGGATATCGATAAAAGGAGAAAAAAAAGAAAAAAGAAACAAGTACATTACATCACTGAAAAACTTTATCACCAAGGATATATAATATATATCAATAGATGGAATTTTTTCAGACTTATGAAAACTTCAAAGATCTTAGAGTATAATTTTGAACTCCCTCCTTCCTCCCTGCTTCTGTGAAATTAATTAAAATAAGGAGCATTCCCCTAAGTCCCCAATTATAGTGTTACAAGAACCAAGTTCACAAGTGCAGTTTCTTTCAGTGCCACATCATGCTTTTGACAAACAGGAGACTTGTCCCCCACCCTCCCCCACAAAATGGAAAGAAAGGAAAATACCTTCCCTGCCAAGCTCCAACACTGGGATAAATATTTATTTGGAGAAATAAATGAACATAGGCCTAGAGAAGTCATATTTTAGTAAACAAACTCACTTGATCCTGTTTTGTTTTAATCTTTCCTAAGAGCCAGATAAAGCCATGAGGTTTTAGTGAAGGCAACACAGGCTGAATTTGATCTGGGGATAGGATATACTGTGCCCATACCATAGTAAATTATTAACTTCTGTGGTCAGACAATACTGCAAACAAAAAGTGGTAAATTAGCTTGTAGCTTATATTAAATAATAAAGAAATGATTTCAGATGTATTGGCTGAAACCCCTCTGATTATATAATGTTCTTTACTCCCTACATGAAAAATAACTAAACTGTTTCATAAAGGGGGGTCTATCAGCTTAAGGCAAACATAAATGTTTATTGAGAACTGTAAACCCCTCTATCTTATTTTTGAATTTAGGACATTAGGTATGTCATAAGTAGTTACTGTAGTATGACAACTATTTTATCTTATATTATAGAGAATTTAAAATTGAAAAATGCTAATATGTATCTAAAAGCTTGTCATTTCAAGAGTTGTTCAAGGATTTTTGAAGAGGCTATGGTGACAGCAAAATGAATGCGATTATCTCCCTATTTTCTGATCAGCGTCTCAGTCTATGAAAATTGAACAGCACTGCTTCTCTATGTGGAAATCTATTGTGTAAAATATTTAAAGTTAAACTTCTGTTGGAAACTTTACCCACAGCCAGAAATGTTAAACATATCTTCCTGCAAATCACCTCTGATGATCATACCACACTCTAAGGTTTGATTCTCTGAGAAGCCCCTTCTTTTACATACATCAGGCTTAACTTTGCTTTCCTTTTCACATTCTAGTATAAATAAATCTGTAGAAATTGTAGAAAATTAGGGAAAAAGGAAGAGAGAATGATTTTAGTTAGAACCAAAAATATTAGCACCACACTCACTTTTGTAGAGTACTCCCTGTTTTTAGAACCAAGCATGCAAGCTAAATATGGAAGCCCACCTAAGTAAAAAGAGGGCGTTTTCAACTGGAATGAGCAGGTGAGCATGTATCTAGGATGAGAATGAATGACTAAGTGGGAGAAATGACAAACAATACTGAAATAGCAAATCATTTCTATAAAAGAAATAGACACTGCCAGTTATAAAAATTGGTGCAGAGGAGGCTTCTGAGGACAGTAGAGTCCTTTTGTAAGAGTTTTTGACAAACAGTACACTGCCTCAGTATGTGGGTTTCCTAAATCACCCTCTTATGTTACGGCTCTGCCATCCAAGAGAGATAAACAAAAGAAGTTTAATACTACCTGCTTCTAGTAGCTGAAGATTGATTGGAAATCCCTCGAAAATGACCTGTCTGATAAGGTCATGGTTCCTGGAATAAGCAATTAAGTGCAAAATAAACACATCTTAGGGACTCATACCATGCACTGAATGACATCGATTGTAGTAATCTAGTAAATGACCTAGGAATTGTATTCAGCAATAAACATATGAGTGCTTTATCATGCCTATGGCAGACTATTGAGTGATGTATTTTATCTTCCGGTACCAATGATGCTCACCTTTTGACTCAATTAAGTGTGTATGTGAACAGGGATAAATTGGTGATTTAACGCCATTCTGGGGTTCCCCAAGCTACGGCCTTTATAGCGGTGCCTTGGCAAAGTATGGCCAGAGGGACTGGAACGTGATCATGTCAAAAGATAACGACAACCTGCCTTCACTCAATGGATCGTATCTGCTTTTCTCTTGACAGGAAGTGATACTCAAAAGGGCTGCGGATCTGGTAGAAGCGCTGTATGGGATGCCACACAACAACCAGGTGAGCGCTGTCCGTTTCCAGCCTGTGTGGACTTCCGCATGCAATTAAAGATCTCAGATTCCGTACCGTAATGAGAAAGCACAAAAAATGTAAAAGCCATGTGCATGAGTTAAGAGTATCAGTAATTCAGATATAACATGTTGCAAGACTAGTCCTTCTTTTGCAAACCTTTTATTGCCCTTTCTACTGAATCATTTTCCATATGAGAAAAGGTGCTCCATTTAAAATTAATCTTTAGTGAGAACATACTTTATAATTGAAGAGGAGAGTTACTGGTGCTTTATTTTATTTCTCTCAGGTTTTCAAGCAAATTTAGGAAGAGAAAGAGGGTTTAATTTCTTCTCCTAAAAAGGATAACAAGGCCTGAATAGTATTGTCTGCTTCTGTTCATAGAACTCCATGTATAGGATGCACGTAGCTTAGAAAACTGAGTCTGACAAACCTTTCACTCCTTGTTCGTGTCACCTGAGTCAATGTTTGGGGGACACATTCCCATTAATACTCAGGAATGCAGGTAGTCATCTGCGACCTTCCCTTAACATCAACAAGGGAGATACATTGCAGCCTCTCTTTCTCTCTCTCTTTCTCCCTCTTTCCCTGGGTAACCTCAGAGTTCCTACGTGTTATGGGGAAGGATGGACAACCCCACGGTGCTGTCATGTATGGACTGTAGGGGTAAGATGAAGGCATAGTTGAGATAATGGACTTTCAAAGTCAGACAAATGGGGTTATGAATCTCAGCTCTGTTCTTAAATAGGTGAGTGTCCTTAGGTGGGGTTTTCTAATCTCCAAGCCTCAGTTTCCCCATTTGGGATATGGGCATGCTGATGGTGAGACTAATGTAACAGTTTGTCAGGAGGGTCACAGAAGTTAATGCAGCTGACCATTGAAAACCCTGAGCACAGTGCCTGGCACTCGAAAAATGGTATTATTGGAAATATGAATGGGGGTAGCTAAAGGGGATATTCCTTTGACTTTTCAGGAAATCATTCTGAAGAGAGCGGCTGACATTGCAGAGGCCCTGTACAGTGTTCCCCGCAACCACAACCAACTCCCGGCCCTTGCTAACACCTCAGTCCATGCAGGGATGATGGGCGTGAATTCGTTCAGTGGACAACTGGCCGTGAATGTGTCCGAGGCATCGCAAGCCACCAATCAGGGTCAGAAGCTTGCTTTTCTCTGCTCTCCCTTTGCACCCCATCTCCTCATTTATTGGTCATGAACAATTTTTATATTAAAAAATTATTTTCAATCCCAAAGGGAGATTCTTAGTTTGTGTGTATAAAAGATAGTATTGTACAATGTTGGCCCTAGCTATCACGTCTGGTAATCTAATATAGGGGACTAGAAAGGATGCATGCATTTACCCATCTCTCTACATTTGACTTTTCACCATAAACCATGAATGACAGATCGCAAAGAGGAATGGAATTAAAGTTTTGAGGGCCCAAAGCACATCATTCTTGCTCAGGGAATAGGAACCTGTTAACTCCAGGGTACATCTCTTAGATCGGGATTTATTTCTGCTCTAAAATGATGATTTATAGGCCCGGCATTGCCACTTCTCATGGCCCTGCTAAGTATTTATGATCTCCTAAGAAATGTGTCTTTTGCTCGCTTCGCGTTTTAATCACAGAGCTAGCACCACCAACCCACGCACATGAATCACCCAATCCCTTCCCTCTGGGTTGCTGCGAGGGGGCCAGAAACAGAGACCTTCCTTTCCCCGAGTCTTCCAGGACTGCCACCATCTGAATGCCACCCTCACCCCCGTTTTGCCCCCACCCCTCAGGTTTCACCCGCAACTCAAGCAGCGTATCACCACACGGGTACGTGCCGAGCACCACTCCCCAGCAGACCAACTATAACTCCGTCACCACGAGCATGAACGGATACGGCTCGGCCGCCATGTCCAATCTGGGCGGCTCCCCCACCTTCCTCAACGGCTCAGCTGCCAACTCGCCCTATGCCAGTAAGTAGAGATGTGTGTCCTGTGTTCCTGCACGTTTTGCTAGAAGAACTTGGCATCGTAACATGTGGCCCACTGGGCAGGGCTTCTCGATCTGGGGGCCTCCATCTTTCCATCCTGCAAGGCACAGCCCTGGGTGATACTGCTAAAGGCACCATCATCTCCAGCAGGAATCTTTGCTCTCCAGTGCTCAGCTTCCTTCCTACAAAACCTCTCTAACAGTCAGACTGTTGCTACCATCCAAAGCAGCTGTATGAGGTCGCTTCAAGAACCCATGCTCAGAGTCAGATGGAGATGGGTTGACTCCCACTTCTACCAGTTACCACCAGCTACTCAGGAAGCTGAGGCAGGAGGTTTGCTTGAGCCCAAGGCTACAATGAGCTGTGGTTGTGCTACTGCACTCCAGTGCCTGGGTGACAGAGCAAGACCCTGTGTCAAAAAAAAAAAAAAAAAAAAAAAAAAAAAACCCACAAACAATGAGGACACCATATTTGTCATCTACTTAAGCCCAAAACATCTATTAGTTTTGTCTTATTTCACCTGATCATTTTAGCTACATAAAAGGAGGCAAATTCATCTCCTCTCTAAGCCTCAATTTTCTCATCTGTAAAATGGAGAAGGAACTAGCATCCACCCCATCTGGTGTTATGAAACATAGTGAAGATAATCCATGTAGTGAGCCTGTCCTGATGCCTGGCCCGTGGAGGCACATTCAGTAAATCTAATGATCATAGTGATGCAAAGATGATCATATGTGGTGATGGTGGTTTAACATAGTAATAATAGTCTAAAAGTTAACCTCTCTCCCTTCAGGAATATGACTCCTTTCTTTTTTAATGTTTGGATTTTTTCCCTTTGTATTTAGGGTATACTTAAAACAACAAATCAAAACATACTTTTTTTTTTCCAGAAATCTGGCAAGATTTTAAAAATAAAAAAAAGGGGGCCAGGCGCCGTGGCTCACACCTGTAATCCCAGCACTTTGGGAGGCCGAGGCGGGTGGATCACGAGGTCAAGAGATCGAGACCACCCTGGTCAACATGGTGAAACCCCATCTCTACTGAAAATACAAAAAATTAGCTGGGCACGGTGGTGCGTGCCTGTAATCCCAGCTACTCAGGAGGCTGAGGCAGGAGAATTGCCTGAACCCAGGAGGCGGAGGTCGCGGTGAGCCGAGATCGCGCTATTGCACTCCAGCCTGGGTAACAAGAGCGAAACTCCGTCTCAAATAAATAAATAAATAAATAAAAATAAAAAAAATAAAACAAAAAGAAAGCCACATATATATACAAAAAATATCTTTGGTGCCTCGTCCTGCCTTAAAGAAGTTGGGCTTAAAAAAATTTTGGTACATTTATATTGCTTCTAAAGAACGTCAGAGAACTGGACTTCTTATCTGTAAAGGTCATAACCCATGTCCTCACAATTTCCTGATCTCTCTCTCTCTAAAATGAAGTTCATCTTGGACATTGTGAGTGACTCTTGTGATGTGTAAAATGGGGCCAAACTCCTCTTAGATATTTGTAGAAGGATAGATGGATGTGCCATTAAATAAAAGAATATTAATGATTTCTTAGAGTCTTGGCCAAAATACTACAAATGATGCCCTCTCTCACAGTTAAAATGTGGATTGTGCTAGTTCTCTGAAAGAGGAAAGATCATTCTTGCCCTTTAAGAGAAGTTATTTCTGAAAATGTACTTAGGGACTTTTACTTCTGGGTGATTTTTTCTGCTCAGGGTCCACAAAATTATACATTTCTACCTTATTTGTTTGGAATCAGCAGTTTGTTGAACATTTACAATTCCCCAAATAATCTGCATATATTATGTCTGTCTACTCACAAGTCAGTGTTTGTTTAGGATCAGTGTCACATTAGATTTTGACTTATCAAAAGGTTGTTTCTCATAGAGATCTATCATTTCAGTGTTCTCCCATTTATTCAATCAGAAAATGTTTCGATCATGACCTGAAAATTAAAAGGTGGCATTCTTAATTAAATCAATAAACTAATTGCTATATGGTAGCAATTCAATTTAGGAGCTTGCATTGCTCTCCTCCTCAAGTCTGTGCAGACACTCAGCAGCTTCAGCCTGAGACTGCATCTGTCAGACTGTGAAACTTTGAACATTTAATTTCCATTAATTGATTTTCTCAGTGCTCACAAATATAGTATTAAATTCTCAAATAGGCTCTCAGATGAGACGGTTTTATCTGCACAAATGCAAATAAAACAATAAACACAAAGCCCAGTTGATTTGAATTTTTGCCTCCGTAATATTTAATTATTCATAAAGCACTCATGTTGAAAAATTCCGATGGAATAAAAAAATAAGACATTCCACTGGTGAACACACTTTCTGGTGTGGTGGCTGATAACTAATAATGTTATAACAAATGGAACTGCTCGACTATATTTTACCCCTTCCTCTGTTAACTGCCACCCCCCAAACTCCCCACCTCTAAATACACATAATGATCGCATTTGCCAATGAGATTAATTGCCTTCCTCAGTGAACCAGCAGGATTTCAAGCCTAGGAATATTTAAAAATCAAACCTCCTGTGCAGGAGTTTTGCAATTTAAATGGGTGTTATTATTGAGCGTATTTTCGCATTTACAAATCCTCAGAGATGTATAAAAATGCTGGTCTCATTAAAAGAAAAAGTACAGTTTAGAAAAGTGTTTGTGAAAACTCTGAGGATGGTGACTCTGTGTTCTGCCCCATAAAACACTCAGTGTGTGTGGATTGGGTGGTGCCTCGGGCTGATTAGAAGGGGTCATTTCCCCCTGATGGCAATTGCTGTCTATGACCAATTGGATTCCCACTTTCCTAACTTTCCAAAGAATAAAGCGACCCGAACAGCTCTTTGGACTCTGATGGGCTCATCGGAATGAAGCTTTTCCCACTGGAGATCTGTTTCCTTTGCAGTGTAGCTTAGCAGAGAGAGCTCTGAATTTGGACGTGATTCCTGGCTTCAGCACATTCTAGTCATGGCCCTTGGGCAAGTTCCTACACTACTTCATGAGTCTCAGCTTGCTTCGCTGGCTCAGGTGTAAAAAATATGTGATAGGCCCTGACTTTAGGTTGCATTGCCCATGACAAGATGAAAAAGACGTGAAGATTCTTATGAATGATAAAATAATACACGATGTTTATTAAGTTGCATGATAAAATAAAATAGAAGAAAATATCTAGAATTTGAATTTACTGCCTGAAAATTATTAGACAGGATACATACTTTCCTGCAGGAAATGGAGGAAATAGAAAGTGAATGTATACAAATATTAGTCTTGACTTAGCGTATGTAAAATCTCTGTCTCCTAAAGTAACCAAGAGATTATTAGCCTGGAGCAAAAGACAAGAGAGAGTCTAGGCCAAGAGGATTATGGTCAGTAGACAATGTACATCTACCAAGCTCTTTCATATCCCCGAGCTGCTAGGTTTTCTCTGAGTTGCCAGAGTTCTCCCATCATTGGTTATCTGCATCCCTACTACTACCAGACTCGGAGTATTTGTGTAAGACTCCCATCCTACTGCTTATTCTCTCCCAAACATTCATGTATAGCTCCATGGGAGATAGATATAAAGAATTTGGAACTTGGACTTAAGAGTGCTGCATTTTTCACAAATGCTGCATGTGGCAGTCTGGTGGCCATCCTCTCAAGCTGGCTTCTTTCTGTTCCCCCTATCCCCACCCCCTTTTCTAGAACCTTACTTTAGGCTCTACCTGGGATGCATCCCCTGACACCTCTTCTATGAAATCTTCCCTGATATCCCTTCCCGGCCTCCACTGAGATGGCTATGTTCACCTTTGTCACTGTTTTGTCCTACTTTATCCCTCATAAGAGGGGGTTGCACTTTTGTTTCCTGGCCTGGAATACTCTGAGGATGGCAGCTCTGTGTTCTGCCCCATAAAGGCACTCCGTACGTTTGGATTGGTTAGTGCCTTGGGCTGACTGACCAGGGGTTATTGTCCCTTAATGGCAATTGCTGCTGATGACCCCACAGTAGCCCCACGATAAACACATAAAAGATCCCGTCAATGAAAGGTAGCACTTGCTAAGTTCTGTATAATGAAAGTAGACAAGAGCCTGAGAGTTCAGGGAAGGTTTGTACTGGGAGATTTGTGCTAGAAGCATCATCTGAGCAGGGCAGAGCAAGGTGGCTAGGTGAGGGTTGGATCTGAGCTTCTTTGCTTCAGGATGCCATGAGCGGCCCTGATCTTTCCTTTCCCATTGCCCCTTTCAGTAGTGCCATCCAGCCCCACCATGGCCTCCTCCACAAGCCTCCCCTCCAACTGCAGCAGCTCCTCGGGCATCTTTTCCTTCTCACCAGCCAACATGGTCTCAGCCGTGAAACAGAAGAGTGCTTTCGCACCCGTCGTCAGACCCCAGACCTCCCCGCCTCCCACCTGCACCAGCACCAACGGGAACAGCCTGCAAGGTAAGCCCCAGGCCCCGCCTACCAATCCAGATCCAATGCCTTGACTTCACCCTCCCAGGGCCTGAAGCAGATGCATCACCGTTGCTGAGGGGATCAGCCTCAGGCCTGCTTGCTTCTCTCTGCCCTCATCTCTTTTGTTTCTTTGTGTTTGCTCTCCTCAGACCTGGCCCTTAGCCCTACTCATCTCTCCTCTGCTGGAGGTGCTCAAGAAGTCCTCTTTCCAACTCCAGCAATTCTGCTCAGGCCTGGGATTTGCTTGGGAATACTGTTTCTACTGACTAACAGCATCATTTCTCTTTTCTCCTCTCTCACTTCCTGTTGTCGCCATTATCAGATCAGTCTTTTGTGGACTCTAGCAAGTTCTCCAGTGCAGGGTCTCTCCCGGGACTGGCCTTCTCCTGAAGTAGGTCACTCAACCTTCCCTTCCTGTTGCCTGTGTCAGAGTGAACGTGTGCGGGGCTGATAACAGGGAGGGGGTGAGCCATAACCTGATCAGAGCCCTGAATTTAGTGCATCATAGACCAAAAGCCAAAGACTTCCTACTGGGATTAAGAAACGGCAGAACACCACTAGACTGTTCTGGTTCATATCAAAATTGTTCAACCATTTTCCCGCCATGGAATATGGAAAATAAAATAGTTGCTAAGAGTTGAGATGACATTTTCATTCACTAAGAAAAAAAGGTTACCCATTTTTAAAAACTCAGCAACATACCATTTCTTACATTTTTCTTATGAACTCAGCACTGTGTTGTGTGTCCTATGTTGAGACCTGCGCAACTTCATTCATTGCCCCCAGCAGGATTGTGTGGTAGGTACTCATAGCCCCTACTTGACAGATAAGAAAACTAAAGGTTAGAGAGGTTATGAAATTGCCTGACTTTTAACAGCTGATAACGTGGCAGAAGCTGGCTTCAAACTCAGACTCAAACATTAATCTCCTAAATACTTTATTACTCAGAGGGTGTAAAAGAGATGTAGCCAGGATTCCCGAGGCAGCTGGTAGGGAAATAAGATTAATAAACTAACCAACCACCATTTACTGAGCACTGAACAGTATACCTGGAGCTGTTCTATGCACGGAGCAGACTTTATATGATTTAATCCTCACATCTTCCTCGTATATGAGGGCTATTCTGGTCTTCATTGTACAGATGATAATAAAATGGAAGCTTAAGGAGGGTAAATACCTGACCACAGACATAGTCGGTAAATGGTGGAGATGAAGGTAAGCCCCATCAGGGTCTGCGCCCGTAAGCCCAGCCATACAAAGGTTCCCACAGTGCCTTCCCTTCGTGGTTGGCATCTCACTGATGGAGGTCAGCCTGGAGGTCAGGGAGGGGTGAGGAGGGCAGTGCACATTTCTGGGATGTCTCAGCCTTGTTTCTTATGTACAAGTACATGCCTGTTTACACTTAACTACACACACTCTGTGCTGGATGGTATACATTGTGGTAAGCATATAGTAATTCTCCTGAAGACGCCATGATGTCAGTACTAGTCCCACTGTACAGATGGGAAACTTGAGGCTCAATTTGATTCAGGTCACATGGTTAATAAACAGTGCAGCCATGGTGGAGCACGGTGGTTCATACCTGTAATCCCAACACTTTGGGAGTCTGAAGCAGATGAATCATGAGGTCAGGAGTTCAAGACCAGCCTGACCAACATGGTGAAACCCCATCTCTACTAAATACAAAAAAAGTAGCTGGGTATGGTGGTGGGTGCCTATAATCCCAGCTACTCAGGAAGCTGAGGCAGGAGAATCACTTGAACCTGGGAGATAAGATTGCAGTGAGATGAGATCATGCCACTGCACTCTAGCCCAGGTGACAGAATGAAACTCCATCTCAAAAAAAAAAAAGTACAGCCAAAATGGAACCCAAGCCATGTGATCCCAGAGCCTGAGCACCCAATCACTTTGTCTTTCTTCCTCTAGAAGGACTCTACAAAACACTCCTCAGAACCCTGCTGGCAAATCTGCCCAGCACAGCCAGACTCAGTGCCCCACAGAGAACTCCGCTCTTCCCCACTCTAATATACAGTGGCAAATCCATCTCTTTAGAGGAACAAGGAGCAAAAACCTGCCTGTGCAACTACATTTCAGGCAATATTACTCATGATAGAAAATGCCCACCCCCACAAAGCAGAGCCACCTATTCCTGCAACTCTGATCCTCTTTCAGCTAAAAATAATGCTTTGTCACCCTCAGTACACCTCCAGCTGGCAAACTAGGGATAGGATGCTTGAGCGAACATAACTTATAATAGGTTTAAATAATGATCATACATATGGAAAGCAGAAATTTACCATTCTTGAGCTGCCAATCTCAGCCCTTGCTAAACATAGATTTGACATCAGAAACAAGATATGATGAGGATTAGAATCAGCAGTTGAGGGGAAGCACTGGGGAAGAAAAGGCCCCCACTATTTGAAGGGCAGTGGCTCTATCACAGGCCAAAAATGACAGAAGTGGGCAGCTCCCAGGAGGCCTGATGTCTTCTCATGCCCTGTGGTCCTAGGAGGGAGCAGGAGGTGGTTGGAAACAGCGGCTGGGCCCAGATCTTAGGACCTCCTGGGTTTCAGGAGACCTGGTGATCACCTGAAAGCCAGGATCTGGATGAGGGTATGTGCATGTTTAAGTAATGATGAAATGGCTTCAGGACAGGGACACATGCAAAGTTTGTGCATTTGTCCTCCCAGGGATTTTCTAACCGAATTCTTACCCAATTACAGATCCCAAAAGTACAGAGACTGTCCCCACTTCTCTGAATAACTGCCGAGTCTGGGCCCCTGTGTCACCTTTCCTAACACAGGGCCACAGAGTAGGAGGTTTGAGGTCTGACTCAGGGACACACCTTGTGCTGGATTCACCGTTGTGAATGACACTGCCCTTTCCTTCTGATTGAACATGTGTCACGGAGACTTTTCCCATGCCCTGACTATTGAGCATGATGAAACAACAGCTATAAAAAGAATGGGCTGGGCATGGTGGCTCACGCCTGTAGTCCTAGTACTTTGGGAGGCCGAGGTGGGGGGATCACCTGAGGTCAGGTGTTTGAGACCAGCCTGGCCAACATGGTGAAACCTTATCTCTACTAATACAAACATTAGCCGGGCATGGTGGCACTTGCTGGTAGTCCCAGCTATTTGGGAGGCTGAGGAAGGAGACTGCTTGAACCTGGGAGACAGAGGTTGTAGTGAGCTGAGTTTGCACCACTGCACTCCAGCCTGGGTGACAGAGCAAGACTCCATCTCAAAAAAATAAAAAAGAAAAAGTAAAAAGAATGGTTTCTGTTTTGTCCATGCTGTCATATACCAAATACTCTACATTTGAGATGGCCGTAGTGATGGACACACGAATGGAGAAATTAAAGTCAAGTTAATGGAAACATCTCACTTTAAGCTCTTCTTCCTACCCACTGCACCCCCAGGTGCTGCGCTGGCAGGTGGGGCCCACACTCTGGGCCTCACCCCTTCACCTCTGCACACAATCTCCAGCAGGGCAAAGAGGGCCCAGCCTTAGGTGGGCAGCACCATTTTTTCAGGGCACTCTTGCTTGGGCCATAGAAGTTTCCCCTGAGAAAAGTGACATTCAGACGGTGGGCTTCTAGAATTATTTCATCTTTAACTTTCCAAACTCTATTTCTACCATTAAAAAAAAAATGGATGTAGGCAGGTTATAGAATTGGTGTAAGAATCTCTGAAGTGTTTTATTCCACCTTTTTCCTTTTTAATGTTACAATAGCACCTACTTCGTTGGGACCCACCTAGTTCAGAATTGCAATCATTAAGACAGGGCAGGTGACCAGGAAGAGTTGGTTAAGCAAACTGACCACGTAAACAAGATTAGAGGTGACACATTTAGGCCACTTAAGTGTTTTAAAGGCCTATTTACCTCCAACTCCCACTCTGTTAACTGTACATCGTTCTGTTTTTTAAAGCCAACTCCTAAAAGACCTCTTTCCCCAGCAGCACTTCCTTAGTCTCCTCTGGTTACTACATGCATGTTTATTCCCCAAGAACAAAGCATTGCAGTGTCACATGGTGGCGATAATGGTGAAAACGGCCACTGACCGGGAGGGCTTGTTCCCAGCCTGGCTCTCAGCCACCCTTCAGGTAGCCTGTCAATTGTCCCCATTTTACAGATGTGGAAACAGACTGAAGCTAAGTTGCCTTGTCCCCTTTATACAACTAGCAAACAAGGAAGCCTGAGCTTTAAGCCCAGACAGATTGACTGGACTATGTGAAGCCCCTATGCTATATTACATTTCTATATTCAAGCTACTAAGTTAGGCCCAGCAGGGCTACAAAATCCTGACCTAAAAATCTTTCCCTGTATGAGGGGAGACATGACACCAAAGTAAATAAGGAAGATCTGTCTGGGAGAGGCTGGGCACCCAGCTGTGGAAGTACAGAGGAAGGAAAGATGGAGTCAGAACAGGCTCAAGGAACAGGTTGCCCCCGCGAGGAGCAACTGGGATTCAGGCTCAGGGAGATGGGGGCAAGCGGTATTTTCAGCAGAAGGGCTGAGGACAACCTTAGCCAAGAAGCAGAGGCAGATGTGTCCCAGATAACGTGTGACCAGTAAGCAGCTCAGCAACCTGGAACACGGGTGCCAAGACGCAGGGGTAAGACTGAGTGCCGAGGTCTTTACTTGGCCATCGTAAGTTCTGTTCCCTTACATATCTTCTGTAATTCACAGATTCTGTCATGATTCCTACTGGCTTTCTCTCCCAGATAGATAAAACATTTGAAAAGTTACCATATATCTGAGAATTTATTTATTTGGAAAAAACAACTCTAGTCTCAACTTTCTGGAGCATCACCAAATGTCCTATTAAAAAAATTAGAATATGGTAGTCAAAAAAATTTAGAAAGTGGTGCTCACTAGATTACCATCCTGGAGAGCCACAATTAAAGTCTCTGGGGCATCCTGCAGTTAAATAAAAATTATTTCATTTAGTTTGCCAAACTTATTTGCCTACAGAATCCTTTTCTTTATATGAAGAATACTTAACATCACATGAAAAACTTTGGAAAATGCAACTATATTTTGGATTGAAAGATAAAAATTTAGGGACACCTCTTTCTACTCTTCTCTAGGTGAAGTCATTAAATCCTGGTCCCAGACTACTTAAGTGTGTCTGTTTTCAAGGTCCAAAGACTTGAGTCACCGACTCTGCTCAGTCTTTGTCCATGGAGATGTCCTCTCCCTTCTCCTGAAGCTTATACTGCTTAGAGCTTGGGTTTCATGCAGTTTAGGCCTCAGAGGACTTCATTATTCAAGAGAGAGGCATCCCCAAGAAGGCTGTCACATGCTATTGGAATCCCCACTGATGTAGTGATTTAAACCCTAGCCAGGTCCTGAAGACTCCATGCATAAAAAATTAAAAACTAAAGGCCAGAGTAATTTCACAAAAATAGTATCCATGTACTGATTTTTTTCTTTCTCACCTTGCTAAAGCTCAGGCTGGCTCTTCTCAACCCTAGATATCATGCAGTCCAGGACCAAAGTCTATGGAATTGTCATGTTCTTCATGCACATATTCAGTCTGTGCAAGATCTCCCCACCCACTCATCCCCCTGTTCCTGATTAGCTCATAATTCTTACACATGTGGCGGTTTGGGGAAGACCACATTCCACCCTTTCATTCCAAACTTTCCCAGCTCTGCAGAACTATTTTGTCTCTGTTTTTATCAATAATGTGGAAACTGTAATGAAAAATGCATTGCCTCTCAAATCAATAGTTTTCTGAGCTTCCATCAGAGAACATGATCGTCTATCTGCTGGGGAAAATGGCAGAGCCACCATGGTCTTGTGATGTCTTGGCACATGGTACTGAGAGTGTGGTGTCCTCATGGGAATCTTTACGCACTTCACTTGGGCAAGTCAGCATGCCAACGGCATTTCTGGAACATTCCAAGCTCCAGACACCCATCCCTCTCACCCACATAATTAATCTTCAGATTGCAGCACAGATATAAAAACAACTCCTAAAACTCAAGATTTTCAGGCCATTGTGCAGTGGAGTTTCTCTATTAGAAGGGCCTCTTTGGAGATGTCCAGGCTCAGAGGCCACAGGCAGGCATCTTTTCCCATCATTTATTCAACAGCAAGCATTCTGCCTTTGGAGTTTAGGAAGTCATGATTGGGATTCAGAGAACCGTAACCCTTTGATGTTACATGCAAAATTCTGGGTGTAGGACATATGGGCCTTAGAATGTTCCAGAAATGCCACTGGCATGCTAACTTGCCCGAGTGGGGTGCATGAAGATTCCTATGAGAACACTCAGCACCATATGCAAGACATCACAACCTCTTTTGAAGAGAGGTTCCATAGCTCCGATTAGACTCTCAGAGAAGTCTGTGGGCTGATGAAGGCGAGATAGGAAAGTAGGAGTGGGCCAAAGCTACCCTCTTGACCCCCAGGTAGATATATTTAGTTTTCATTTCAATTTTTGGCTAGCATGTATAAACTGGGCTATTTCATTTTTTTTTTTTTAATCCCCATCTCCAGCTTCTCTTGAAACAATTGAGAGGATCCAGTGGCTGTGAGCAAGGCATTCCTTCCCAGTGGCGTCTGGTGGCAGCTGAGTCACTGCCCAGGCAGGCCCTTGTCAGCCTCCCCTCCATCCTCACTTCCCCACCAAGGGGATTTGCTCACTCCTGTTCGCAGCCTGAGCACTTGGGGCGCTGGAGTTTGCAGCCCTGATAGGCCAAATTAAAAAGGGCTGTTAGCTCTGAACTGGCACATCCATTAACTTTGCTTTAGAACTTTGAATGTGGCCCTAAGTGAAGGTTTAATCTAATGGATCTAACACATTATTTGGGTACCAAAAGCCTGCTTATGTATTTTTTTATTCTGGTCATCCAAATGGGATGCTTTCACAGCCCAGCTAATAAATGTTGGCTGGACCAATTGACCACATTAGCTTTTTCCTTTGCTTTGATTCATATTGATACTGCCTGAGTTGTGTGACTGTATTATAGGAAACTGCTCTTTAATGCCAGGCACACCGAACAGATTTTGGTGGAAAGCGAAAGTAGACTTACGCCTTTTGCCACAGGCTTAAAACTCCCGCTGTCTTTAATAAAGGTGCCTGGCCCTACCTCCAGCCCAAATGAAAAGATCCTTGGGGAAGCAGAGCCATGCTGGGCTGTCACACAGCAAAGACCCCCTGTGCCTCCTTGCCTTTGGAGCGATAGCATCTCGAATTCTCCAGTTAAGGCTTGGATTGAAATACTGAGCTCCTGGTTTCAGTCAAATCTAGGGCTCACTTGAATCTTAGGGGGACTGCATTTCTAACTGATCCCAAATCTTTGGGGGTTTAAGTCGGTCTGCGTTTGGCAAAAGACAACTTCCTGTTTCTAAGAAAAAAAGGCTTATGAGGGCTTACGGAAAGGACTCCAGGAGCTTTTGGGCTGCAGAACGGCTCTTGCAAAACAACATTTGGATGATTTACGTGTAAATGAATCAGAAACATGTGGATTGAATTTCCTTGTGAATACAGATGGGTTTAAAAATTAACGGAAAAAGTGTTTGGCAAAATACTTTTTGGTTTTCATTTTAATTGAATCTAAAATGTCAGGGGTGGAGGTGGGAAAGCCAGAGGAACCTGGGGGCCTCAGGGCTGAGAGCCCCGGGCGGCCGCCCTGTGTCCACTTGCAGGATTTGTGGTACGGGATTTGCCTTTTTTTTTTTTTTTTTTAACAAAAAAGGCACATTCTTCCAGATACGATCATTCGTAAATGAAGAGGGCCACTTCCTTGACGCAGTCATCACTGACAAGAACATTAATTGACTTTTACATTTGCCGTAAAAAGAAAGCAATGACTCTCTCTGCCTGACAAGACACTCAGCCTTCATCACCAAAGATGGCTGCCCCTTGCTTCTAATGGCAGCTTCTCTCTCACCCTGCCATGTTTCAAAGTTGCCACCCTGTTTTAACTTTCTTACAGTTACCCTTTAATTCTTCCCACCAGTCACACAAAGTGTGCCACACAGGACGGTGCCTATTCAACATGAGAGCAAATACAGCACAGCGAAGTTCAGCAGTTAACACAAGGTCACACAGCTAGTTTAGCAGCAACGTGATGGGTTAAAAATCCCAGCAGCTAACCTCTATCAGGTCCTCCCTAGGAGCTGAACCCAGGCTAAGCACATGTGCCATTTTATTTACCTCTCCAATAACGCTAAGTGCTGCTGTGATTCTAGCCACAGAAGCTGAGTTTCACAGCAGAAATGCCAGAGGTGGGACTCAGGCCTCTGATTCCATGTTCTCTAAATACCACTATCGGCGACCTCTTGCTCCGAATGCTTTGAAAAATTGTTGGTTACCTCAAACAACCTTCTTTTTTTCCCAGGATCTCACCCCACCTTTCCCAGGCTACAATTTTCTAGGAAATATGATCAGACCATTCCAGAAACCTTGAGTGGAGCAGTGGTATGGAAGACATTCTGCAGTTTCACCCAAACTTGTCCTCCCCTCCCAGCTCTGCTTTCTCCCAGCTTTATATTCCCAGTGAACCAGACCTGCTGTAGCTGGCATTGCGTTCTCCCAGCTTGCAGACCTAAGCAAAGGCACTCAAGATTTCTGCTCGGTTGCTCAGTTTTTGTGCTAATACAGAGATAGGGAGAATTTTTTGTAGAAATTGCTTACAATTCGGATGGACCACTTCTTTATATTTTGGATGTGAAGGGGAGGGGAAAAAAGAGTGACACACTGAAACTTCTCACTCTTTTGCAAGGTTTGAAGCTGCAACTTTCCCAGTGGTATTCAAACTATGCAACTTTCCAGTTATGCTTTAAAATTGAAATCAGATTTGGAGGGATGTTTAGGATATTTTGTTCTGTTAAAGACACATACACATGCTGATTTATTATAATTTTTAATAAAGCACATGTATATTTTATAACAAAAACTCATTCCAGAGAAGATGAGAGCAAATTTGTGGTTAATATTCAAACAACATAGTTGTGTGTGGGTGTTGTTTTTTGTTTTAATTTTTATTACTTTTCTCAGTGAGAAGTTTGGACGCAAAAAAAACATTGACTTCTGTCTTCTCTTTCCATAGCGATATCTGGCATGATTGTTCCTCCCATGTGAAAGAATTGCCTTGAAGAATTGTATTAATGAAGAGGTTGGATTCTGCTACAGAGAGTAATCTGATACAAGTCCCAGAGTGGAACTTTTAACTCAGGCCTTTTTAAGAGGAATCACAATAACTGCAGATTTTTAAACAAACAAAATCACCGACCTTGCAAATACTGAAATTGGAAGGGATCTGTAAGTGCAGGGTGTTGGTTAAAGCTGTACCTCCCAAGTATTTGGGGGATATATTTATTCTGTATTGACAAAAGCAAATCCACTTTTTCTTTTTTTTTTTTAAGCTTAATTCTGCAATCATTTGTCTTTTATAAACCGTAAAGCTCTATACAAGGGACACTATAAATAAGACTCCATGTTTTAATTTATGATGTTTTTAAAGCTGTGTAAAGGAAGAATGAAGTGGTGATATTTACAAAAAAGTTAAAAAAGAAAAAAGAAAAAAAAGCTTGTATGGGACAGAATAGGAATGCCAGTTAGATTTTTTAGAAAAACTAAGGGTCGGCTTTTGCGCCTTAAAGCATATCAAATGGTAGTTAGCTCAGACAGTGCATTTTCAATATCTAACTTAACATGCCACCCCTTAGCAGTGCAAGCTTATTTATCTCTTTTGTATTGTTGTCTTAAGTAACTGTGTAAATAAATGCAGCCTGGAAAGTTAAAACGCGACGTAAGTGATCACATTTTTCCCTCTACTCGAAAATCCAGTGCCTCTAGACAGATTGTTAAAACTGCATATTTAAATCTGATCTCATTCTCTCCTTTTACTGAAGTCAGTTTCTTCTGAAGCCGATGGCCTCTCGAGAGCTTGGTGGCACACATACTGTGTGAGAATCTCCTTTGAGACTTCATGGAACAGGGTCCAGGCACAGAATTCCACACTCGGCCCTCCAGTTAACAAGCCAAAACCTCACGTACACTTCCCCATTTGCAAGTTTAAAGTCTGCTGGCCGTAAATGCTGACTTCATACCTATCTTCCAAAAGCTGACAAAAGCAACCTGGCCGGTATTTCAATTTTCCGGTTCAAGATACTGCCTCTATCAGTCGACCCTTACCATTTGTAACATAATAGATTAAAACAACAGGTTAAGTGCTTTGGAATTAAGAGTTAAAGGGAACGGGAAAGGAAAAGAAGGTTGAGACCTCCAAAACATAGTTTTCTGTTCTATGGGAATTTTTGCTCTCATTATCTGGGAAGTGTTCTTAAAAATAGGAATTAATAGCAAAGATGCAGCAAAGCTCTGAGGATGCATTTGCCTGATATTTTTTCTTTGCTCTTGTGTTTTTGTATGTAGTTATAAATACTGTAGATTTTTTTTGTGATTTTTTTTTGCCAAAGTTGTTGTTCTATTTATACATTTTAATGTCTTAAGACAGTTTTTCAATATCACAGAAAGATTTTACTGCATATTTTACAAAGAACAAAAAAGCTCACTACCGTTAGCTTGCACATACTTGCAAAGTTCATTAAAAGGCTTTTTGTTTTAAAGGGGATTTTGTAAAATATCCATATAAATAATGTATTTATCTTTGGAATTTGTACATTGCTTTTCCCTTCTTCCTCTTACTCCCACCCCCAATTTATTTTATTGTGTATGTTTGTTATGTGAAAAGTGCATATTTGCTTGGTCACCTACACTTGTATTAGCTGTTTCAATGTGATTTTTAAACATTTCATTTATAGTTATTTTTAGTATTGTTATAAACCATGCTTCAGTTTTTTTTTTATTTCCACCCAAAAGTCATTGTCTATTTTTGTATTATTTGTAAGTTAAGAAGTTTTTTCCAATATATGGCAAAAAAAAAAAAATAGTAGCATATTATTCTTGTAGTATTTAGTTCTGTAGATTAAAACAATGTATCCTTTGCTTTGGAAGCTTACAAAACAACCCTAATGCTGTTTTACTCTATTAATATGCATGGAATCTCTCCCTTTGGAGTGACGCATTTTGTGCATTAAATTCTAGGGAGAAACTTCATAGAAATCAATGAACATACTTTCTTTCTTAAGTCTGCTTGTATATTTCCTCTGTCTTTCACGTAAATATAAACCAGCAGATTGGATGCCTTAACAATGCAAATCATATTCATTTCACTTGTACATTGTAACTGTGCACCAGAACTGTCAGTCATCACTAACATTCTAAGAAAAAAGAAAAAGAAAAAAAGAAAAAAAAAACAAAGAAATCGAAAAGCACAAAAGAACTGTTTTGTTACCTTAAGACAATGTAACTTTTTCTAGTAGAGCAAGAAATCATTTACAACAATGCTGCAACTGTGCATGCCCCCATATGGATTTTGCAATGGTTTTCACTAGACTGTCAAGAGTGCGATTTTTATGGGTTGGGGTGGGTGGGGGAGGGGAGTTGTGGGAGGGCAAGGGAGGGAAGAAAGCTGATTTTTCATGGTGAGAAATAATAATGATGACTAATAATAATAAAAAAACTGGAAAATGTAAGCAAGGTGGACGCATTGCTTCTCGGTACTCACAAAGGTTGTCTGAATTCGCGTGGTAAGCGCTGGCCTGAAGATGTACACAAGTTAAAGCCATATTTTGTCTGGTGAGCCCCTTAACTGTTTGTGAAGGAATGCACGGTCAGCCGGGAAGGTGTCCGGCTTAGACCTTGACAACAGACGCTACCCATCTGTCAGCCATGTGCAGTGGTTAGAACTTTTGAAAGTCCAAAGAGCCTTTAAAATGTGTATAATTTGTGTTTTGTTGCTTCTATTTCTATTTATTAGATGAAAAGACATTCTGGCCCTCTGATCCTCTTTCTTCTCCACAAAAGTTTTACAAATAAAAGATGTTCCCCTAAATACAGAATATGGCTTTAAGAAGAAAACGAAATGGAGAATTAAATTAAGATTTCAGTGTTGGGGGAAAAATACAGCTTCTGGATGACTGGATTGCATAACGTGCCCTGGCCTCACATTGTACTAGGATGCAGCTTAAATGAAGTCATCTCTAAATCTACTAACCTTTCACCTTCTTATCAAAACTTTTTGAATAGACACACACTGTACAGTTCAATTGTTAGAGAACCTAACTACTGTAGAGATTGTTATAATTTTTTTTTTTTTGCAAAAATTCAAGCTGTAAAAACTTTTCAACTTTCACAATATTTAATTAAAGTTACTTCCTGTCTGTGATGGCAGCTCCTAGTTGTGTATTCATTTCTCTATTTCAGATGAGCCAAAGTCCAACAAAACATAAAAGATCTGTGTTTGAATGACTCAGATCAGTGTTGACACCCAGTGAAAAGGAATTAGGGTAGTCCTGGGACACCCTCTTTCTTTGTAGGTCCTTGGGGATTTGCTAATCTGGGATGCAAATTGAACACATGCAGCGTACTGCTGCCCTCTGCTGGCGCTAGCTGGACGTGCACATGCCCACAGTGGTCCACAGAGGAGCCAAGAGCCCCCAACAACTTTAGCAGGCAAGCCCTGAGAACCTCCTGCGTGACTGAATTGTGAATCCAGGAAGTGGCCATTCTAGAACCCCCATCCTTCGTGCTACAAGTGTGAACCAAGCTCTTCACACACAGCTGCTAATTAATCCCTGCGAGCCTTCTGGTCAACTAATTATGTGCCCTGGCTCATTGATGAGGAGGCATGTGTGAACTTAGCCTTCTGTGATCAATATTTTTTAACCCCACATGAATAAGATACTTTTCCTGTTGGACAGAAGCACTTCTACCCAGAGTGAAACATTCCAAAAACACCCAATAGGTACATACGCATGTAAAATCATTTCTTTTTAACTTCTATCATAATCTTAAGTCTTTGTAGGTGCACACTCAATGATTTTCCCACTTTTACAATTATTGAACATGATGAGGTTAACGATACTTGTAACATGCCTCAAAAACTCAGCAAATAGGCCATTAGACCAACAGAAACTTGATGGCCAGAGCTGATAGGATGGCAGCAACGCAGTCATGTGTGGTGGGCACTGCTTCGGCTTTGGAATATAACCCGATTTGAGTAATGAAAGAGTGTGATGTGCAAGTTAATAAGTAAAAAAGCTGCCATCCTTTTAAAAAAAACAGAACTCTCCCAGCACTTTGGGAGGCCGAGGCGGGTGGATCACGAGGTCAAGAGATCGAGACGATTCTGGTCAACATGGTGAAACCCTGTCTCTACTAAAAATACAAAAAATTAGCTGGGCGTGGTGGTGCGTGCCTGTAATCCCAGCTACTCAGGAGGCTGAGGCAGGAGAATTGCCTGAACCCAGGAGGCGGAGGTTGCGGTGAACCGAGATAGCGCCATTGCACTCCAGCCTGGGTAACAAGAGGGAAACTCCATCTCAAAAAATAAAATAAAATAAAATAAAAAATAAAAAAAAAAACAGAACTCTTGCTGAAAAGTTTGACCAGTCAATAGATGTTTCTTTTGAATTCTGTGTTTGATCTAGTTTCCTGTATTAGATGCAGAAGATAAAGATTGAACAAGAGGCCCCCCTCCTCGGGATGCTCACCATCTCAGAAAAGACACACTTATATTCAACTTATGCTAGAATGGTTGGCCAGGCTAAGATAGGTGTGCCACAGGGCTCCACAGAACACAGCTGACGTCCGCACCTCTGACATGCTGGCTTCTACAGTCCTTAAGGGCTACGTCTTGGAAGTGTTCATTCACTCAATCATTCATTTATTCATTTTATGCCTGTAAACTCTGCATGCTTCCTATGCCTCTGGCACTAGGCGAGACATGGTGGATACATCAGTGGGCCATGGGACATTATATCCACTTGGAGCTTATACTTGAGTGGGGTAAATGAATGTTAAGCAACCACTCAGTAGCTGTAACAAACTAATAATAGCAATGAAGAGAATGTCTAGAATGCTCTGAAAGTACATTGCAGCAGGATCTGATTTAACCTGAAGTGCTGGGGAAGGCTCCCAGAGAAAGTGACATTTGAGCTGAGGTATAAAAGCTGAGCAGGAGCTAACCAGGTGGGCCTGGCCCCTGAGGCAGAGGAAAGGAGGGAGGTATAAGAACACTGAGCTTTGGGGCACGTAAGGTACATTCAGGAACAGAAAGACTGTGTGAGTGGAGCATGCAGATGTGCACACTGAGAGTGTGGGGCTTGGGAGTTCAATTCAGCACATGCCCTAAACACCTACCATGTGCTTGATATTGTACTAGCTGTCAGGGCATACTAAGCAAACGGTCCACAGTTCCTGCCTGTAGGACCTATGGCGAGGCTCATAAACTCACAGCCCCATATTTGTTCATAGGAGCTATGCTGGTTAAAAAATGAGGGAGTCAACTAGGGGTAAAAACAACCAGACCAGGAGTGGGAGGGCTGGGGCCACTGGCAAGTGCATGCTCTGTCCAAAGTGAGAATCCCCCTTGCTCCGGGCGATTGCTCCCATGTGAGAATGGGGACCTGGCGGTGCCCATTCTGCATTTCTCAAGAATGCCAGATACGTTTCTGGATTTTTAAAAAATTTGGTATGGAATTTTCATTTTTAAAACGTTGGCAACGTATCTAAAAACAGTGTCTTAAAAACTCTCTTGGGCAAACAAAGTCCAGAATCCCCTAGAGTATCAGTTTGAGACTTCTGACCAAAAGGTAAGTTATGAATGGTGATGTTCACACAGCCTGATTTGAGTGTCCTAATGATGTATTCTATCTATGAAGATCAAGGAAGGCTGCAAAGAAGAGGATGCCCCAGTGGGTTTCCATAAGTTGAATAAGAGTTCTCCAAACATATAAGAGAATGTAGGTAATGGAAGGTCCTGATCAATGCCTTGGCAGCTGACTCTATGAGAAAAAAATTTACTACCATAAATAGAAATAGGAATATGGAAAACTGGAATCATGTGCTTGTGAAAAAAAAAAATCCCCTTTCTTCAGCAGCCATATTCAATGTACAAGTATAGGTCAGCTCTTAAAAAAACAAACAACAACAACAACAACAACAAAAATCTCTATTTGCCTTGCAGAGAGACCCTTACGAATGAATCCTTTTTTAAGTACATTTTCAGTGAAGTGGACTCTTTCCAACACATCATGCTCAAAGCCACACTTGCCCTAGCATGCTCCCAAATCACTCATTTCATCAAGATTTTTGCTCCTGAGATTAGCTCCTCTCTCTCCAGCACCATCACATTCTCTTTTTTCAACGTTACATTCAGACCAACTTACAAATATGATCCCATTGGGGGGAAAGAAGATTTGACCTCACTTTGCTTGTAATCTAGCCACAGTCCTCCTGCTCCTCTTAATAGCAAATCTCAAAAGAGTTGTCTATGTCTGCTATCTTTTCTTCTTCATTTATACTTTCTCATTATCCAGATTACAATATATGTTTACTGTAATGATGAAGAGTGGAGAGTCTTCCATGTTGTAAACAAGGGGTCTCATTTTATATTTTAGAAGTATCATCTTGGTTGCTACAAAAAGAATAAATTGGAGGGAGACAGAGGGAAAATAGAGGACATTAGGAGACCATTGCAGTGGTCCAAGCAAGGGATGAACAGCTTGGACTAGAAGGAAAAAAAGGAAAATAGGATGAAAAAATATTTAGGCAATAAAACCATCAGGATTTAGTGACTGATGAAATGTCAGGATTGAGGGAGAGGAAAAAGTCAAGATAAAGCTCAGTTTTGTGACTGTTGGTAAAGAAATGGTTGATTTCTGCGTTTGCACTGTTCCCTTGCTTTGGGGCTCGATAGAGAATTCCCTTCCTTGAATTCCCTTTGCTTCCCTTCCCTCTTCCAAATATGATCCTCTTCTCCAGAGACTTCTGTATTTACATTAGGAATGAAATTCAGTCTCTGGAGCTGGAAACACTTTGTTACTTTTTTTTTTTAACTTATGCATCAAGCAGTTTCATCTCTTCTCTCTGGAGAGTTATGCTACAGTGGGACTGATTTTTATCTACTTAGCATACATTTTTCCCACTGATTGTAGAATTTTCACATTCTATATTAAGAACAAACGTTCTGGGCCCTGGCATTAACCACAGGCCTGGTGGCCTTCTGTAGGAAATATCCTGCACTGGGAAATACAAGGAAAATTTAGTGCTCCATGAAAATGCTGATGAAACGTCAACACAAAGGAAGGAGACCCATTGAGGGCGATTCATTCAGTAACATAGATACGGATGGGATTCTGGCAGGAAAGCAAGGAGAAATGAATGAGAAACAAGCATTATCCATGGCCTTTTCTGAAGCATTTATTTACACAATATCTCCTTACTGAAGATGTTTGTGTCAAGTGCTGTGGTAAGGGCTGGGAATGTGATTTGTCTCAACTAGACCTATTTCCTTCATTCTTTACTGCCAAAGGAAGACAGAGACATGACTCAAACAATCACACAAACATATAAATACATAGTGATAAAATGCTCTGTAACCCTAATCTATCTGAGTGAGCATGTGACTCTATCTCTGCATAAAGACAAGCCTAGCTCCACAGCCAAAATTAATTAAAGAGGAACCAAATTCCTTATTTGGACCCATCAAAAACTGTTAAAATAATCTAAACGGCCCACAGCAATGCCTAGTAAAGTGACCTTTCCTCTATTATCTTTTCCTCACTTTCCATTTCACTCAGACACTACCTTCCACAACCTATTTGACCAAAAAAATCCCTGCTCCATTCTAAGTTTCCATGATTTTTCTTTCCGCCTTCTCCCTTCTTCCATCTCTCTCATTGTTTTATTTTTTATTGTTGGGGCAGAGAGAAAGATTCTCTTCCACCTTCTCTGAAGGTTCATTGAAATGACTGACAATAGGCAGACACGTAGGAGAAAAAGGCATACAAACTTAATTACTTGCACATGGACACTGGAGGCCTGCAAATATGAGACTCAAAGAAGGGCCAGATGACTGCAGCTTAAATACACTCTTCATAGGGGAGAGGGAAATGAAGGACTATAGGACATCTCAGGAGGATAGTAAATAACTTTTAGGGAAAATGAATAGACTGGGGAGGCAGAGATTATCTTGTAACCGATTGTCTTACAAAACTGCAATTTACAGGACCGTGAGGGGCAAAACTGCATTGTGAACAAAGCTTGTCTTACTGTGCAGACAAGGCCTCCCAGGTAATCTCTGAGCAGCCCTCAGAAGAGGAGATAAAGGTTCTCCCGGACATGATGATGACTTTTAGCCTCTTCTCTTCTCTAGTGGTTAATCTTTCCTGGTTATTTGATGAGATTCCTAGGGAGGTGGGTCTAAACTACATTTCTTTCAAAAAGAAGTTTCCTTACTTAGATAAGAAAATTCTAGAGAGAATCCCTCCCTGTGCTTGTAGGGGATGCAGGGTGGGAGGGGAACAAACAGATAAGGTTAAAAAGTTTTGGCTTCTGAGGCAGCTTCTAAGAGCCTCCAAGTTTTACAGATCCTGCCCAAGCACCGTACTTAGGGGTACTGTTCTCTATGCTCCAACATTAGCAAGTCTCTTGTCCAGCAGGAAGATCTTTCATCTTTAGCAGAGCATGAAAACAACAAAAAGAGAGACGGTGCTGGTCAACTGTGATTCCTTTTGGGAGGTTGTGGGAGGGAGAGTCCATAAATATTCCTTGTTGATACTCAGGAGGCAGAGGCGGAAGGATCACTTCACTTGAGCACAGGAGTTTGAGGCTGCAGTGACCTATGATCATGCCACTGTACTCCAGCCTGGGAAACAGAGTGAGATACTGTTTCTAAAAATAAATAATAATAATAACGCTGGAACTGTTCTACTTTGAGGGACAAGCATAGGGAACCATGGACACATACAGCAAATAAATTGATCCGGTTATATTTGAGAGAAGACCTGGAGAAGATGAGGCAAGTGAGCAAGGCAGAGTTGGGAGTGAAGAAGGCAAAGTATTCCAGATGGAGATGACAGGTCACCACACGGTGGAAGAACAGAAAGAAGGCTAGAGGGCTGGTACTATCTATTTTCCTCTGGGGAATTCTCCTCCTTATCAGTTCAACTCCTTCTTCCTTCTCTCCTTTCCTCTTTTTCTGCTTTCAATCATGACTTCCTTCACCTCTGTCTCTGCCTCAGTGCTGAAGAGTATTAGTCTCACTGGTAGCTCTTAAAGCAGAGCCAGTATCCTAGTTCTTCCAGTGTCCCCTCCTTCTATTTCCCCCATACCTACCTGACCCATAAATCTATTACATGGAATTTTAGGGGCATGATCAGCTTCTCTTCAACGCTTTCGGCAGCCATGATCAGAGGAAACATTGGGGCTCCCAGTATGCTTCTTTAGAATCCAAAGGAAAACATTCCTACCCCCCAACCACATGTCCTACAAACCACTACTGCTCAAAGTGCCCAACTGAAAATGACCACAATGAGCCCCCTACTTTATTCTCCACAAGTTCAGAATATTATAGCACATCTATGTGTCCAGTACAATGCCAGTTTGCTTTATCAAACTTAAGGTGAGCCTAGAAGCGTAAAAAGAAGCAGGAAATCAATACTGATGGCAATTGGCATCCCTTGTTGAGGACTCACTTTAATGTATTATTATTCTTGTTTCTTTATTTTTTGAGACACGGTCTTTACTCTGTCTCCCAGGCTGAAGTGGCAATGGTGCAATCATGTCTCACTTCAGCCTCAACCTCTCAGGCTCAATCAATCCTCCCACCTCAGCTCCCCAAGTAACTGGGACTGCAGGGATGCGCTACCACATCTGGCTAATTTTTAAAAAAATTTTTGTGGAGATGAAGTCAAGCTAGTCTCAAACTCCTGGGCTCAAGCGATCCTCCCACCTCAGCCTCCCAAAGTGCTGGGATTACAGGCATGAGCCACCGTACCCAGCTGAGGGCCTACTTTTAGATGAGCTGATATACTATTAATTATGGAAACATTTTTGTTAACTTCTCACAGTGGCCATGTGATATGGGAGCAATTATCTTCTGCTGAAATAGAATTGCTCACCAACCCTGTATAAGAACAAAGGGGTACCCGCTGGAATTTGAAGGCCTTTTATTTAATGCCTATAAACACAGTAGTTAGTATATCTATGAAATGCATTGATCCAATAATTTGTCTATATGCAAATGTCTGAAAGAAATAACTCAAATTCTATAACCCTCAGTTACTCATCTTTTTTAAGTGACAAGAGTATTTATGTTAAAAGGTGTCTAAGAAGATGATGTTAAATAAGTCACATATTGAGCGATCCATTGCCCAGGACGTATTAGCCACTCTGTCAGTATCAGAAATTGTTATTCCCTACCCCAGTTCCAAGTCATGTGTGTGTGTATCATGACACATTTAGCGGATCTAAAACCAAGAGCTATTAGACTGTCTCTTATTTCCTGATATTGTACTCAACATTATGATGGACTCCTTGATTAAAAAAAATAAAACTCTTGCAAATTCTTGCTGCTTCTTGAAAGCTAACTGTATAGTATGTCTAGCATTCACAGTGCCACCCTGAGGATGAGATTAGACTCCTCTTTAACGGGGGAGACTTGTCCAACCATTTCCATATGGATCCAAAAGATGGTTTGTGACTGACACTTGTCATAAGCACAAGCAAAACCACAGTCCTTCTTTAAATCATTTATCTTTATTATATTACTATATTATGTACTACCAGGGAAGGTACAGGGAACTTCAGACAAAAAATAATAATAATCAGTCTGAATATTGTCATGTGCTAAAGGAAGTGGATTCTAGGCAATAAATCTGCAGGGCAAAGGCTTAGTGTTGCTGCTGGGAAAGAGGATAAAGATGAGAGGTGAGTAATGTAGGGACACAGGGAAGGAGGAAAAAAGAAACATTTCCTATGTGCCAACATCACTTAGTAGTAAGATCCTACTAAAAAAAATATACAAATGTAACAGGTTTCAGTGAAACGAGATTAGGTGTAATTTCGATATGATGAACTCATTTACAAGTTGGACTGCTAGGAGTCACCATTTGCATTCAGAATGAGAAATCTCATGAAATAAGTTATCACTTACCCAGATAATTAAGTGGCTGCTATCTGCCAGTTGCTGACCTAGGAGCTGGTATGAGAGGCACTGGACGTAGACAATAATCCAGTACAAAACCGAAAGCAAATTAGCAAGTGCACATGTAATTACACATTGGGAAAAGTCCTGTGAGAGAAACTGGCAAGATATTGGATATCTCATCTTACGGATGCTGGGACTGGCCATGGACTTGCTATAGCCTGTGGGACTAGGTGGTAAGATACTGAACAAGGTCTTAGATGCAACTGTGAAGTCTGTCTTTGTTCTTATACTCCAGGGATCTGCCATGAGAAGAGCTTCCCCATGGAAGCTGTTGAAACTCCAACCTGAGCTCTGAAATATCCACACATAAAACAGATCTGAGCACAATCACATCCTGGAGCTAAGCTCTGCTGCCCCTCAACCGGAAGCAATCACCCAGCCATGCCTGCGACATCAGCCGTACCTCAGACCTACTGCCCTGCAAATCTGCAAGCTTGAAAATTAACACTTGCTGTTAATTCTTGAGCTTCAGAGTGACTTGTTGCATGGCATGAATGTGGCAATAGCTGACTGAGACCGAAACAGAAATCTAGAAGCCGGCATGGTAGTTAAGAAAAACCTGAAAAGATGTTTTCAAACTCTGTGGTGAGTGTTGAGTAGTCTAGAAAAATTGTGACCTGTGTCATGCAATGGTGAAACATTTAGTAAAAGCAGTACCTGTGATCATCTGGAAAGGAAGGCATGTACCTATTGAACTTGGAAATGGAATATTAAAAGCCTGAACTGGCTGTAGGTAGTCACACTTGATAAGGTACTACATGAAAGAGATGAGCTCAGAAAAGAGCTGTCCGGTTTACAAACACAGTTGAGAGAGTACACAGAGAACTCAGAAAATCTAGGACACGCTACACTGGAACATGATACTGTTTCTCATCTCCAGACTTTTCATCCAGTGAAATATCCTCAAAGGAAATACAGCCTGTTGGCAAAGACCAAAACAAGGACATGGCCTTTCAGAGACAGCCTCGGAGCTTATTCCAAATAAAAAGTGTGGCCATCACATCCTTTGTTAAGACCTCTGAAAGGATTGAAGTGGAACCTGGTAGATTCTTCCAAATGGACAAAAGGATCCTAGAAAGATCATGTAGAAGCCTGAGGTACCTAAATTAAAATTTTATTTCACTTAAGAGTAAAATAAAAAAGAAAGGGTCCCAAGAGGGCAGAGCTAAGACCTGTGGAAAACAACTGTTTTGCTTCCTTTATCCACTGCAAGGAAGCCAAGTTAGGGTGAAGCTTGTAGTTCCTCACTCCACTGATGTCAGGGTATGTGACTTGCTTGGACCAATGGAATGAAAATGGATACAATGTGAATGGAAGCCACGTGGCTTGCTCTGTATGGCTTTGGTCTGGCAGCATTATTGTGGTAATTGCTGACATACTGATTCCTGCTCTTGGACAGAATTTGGATCATCTGAACATAATTGACTCTGAACACCCAATTAAAACGGCCCTTTCATGTCACCTTCTCTGACATCACTGTTTTCTGTTTTCTTCATAGCCCTTTCTCTCTCTGAAATGATCTCATACACATATTTGCTTATTTGCAAGCATTCTTATTTATTACCATATCTGAGCACCTAGAACTGTTTCTTGCACGTACTAATACTGAATAGATGCCCTTTGATTTCCCTCTCAAGGATTCTATAATTTTTGTAAGCCCAGGTTGTACTGGGGATATTAAGATGTTTGGTTTTCACCTTCAATAGTGCCTCAGAACACTGATATAATTTATGTAAAGGGCATCTTGATCCAGTATAGTTACAACTCATTGGAAAACCTACATGTGCTCTAATTAATTATACCTGGATAAGATCAGCAAGTGGAACCATTTCTAAGTAACTCAGAGTAACTTAGTAACGCTAAGTAACCATGTAATCCAGGAGACAGAAAATGCTGAGTTATGATGAGTAGTACTACAGTGTTATTTCCAGTACAGCTATCTTGAATGTTTTCATTGTTGATAAGGTTGTCTATATCAGGCAAAAAATAATTATTGTAAATAATCATGGAAATATGACAAAATAAACCTCATCTATAAGGAATAAAACCCAAGAAATGCCAAGATTTAGTTTTCAGGAGCCCTTATTGTACCCTCTACATTTGCTCTCAGCGTGAAGCTCTCTCAAGATTGAATTGATTCCTCTCTTCACTCAACAGGTATTACGGCAAGTGCTGGGAAAGCCACACCGAGCAAAGCCAGAGGTGGTTTTTGACCCCAGGGAACTTTCCACCTAGTGAGAGATCCAAACATTGATCAGATATTTACTAACGAAATACAATGTATTAAGGTGTGTTGAGGGTAGTTTGGAGGACAGGAAACCAAGACAGCATCGAGTTGGAGACTGACCCTGCTCGGGTGATCAAGGATGTCTTCCCTGAAGAAAATGGAGTTCAAGCTGAGGTCTGAAGGATGAGTTAGGCAAGAAAAACACTAGAGGGAGATTGAATATGATACACAAAGGACCTGAAAAAGATCAGTGTGGGTGGAGCAAAGCAAAGAGGGGTAACAGAAAAGCCACACACATGGCAAGACCCAGACTATTCAGAGCCTTGTGTAGGCCAGTCAGAAGTTTGAGTTTTACCTAGAGGGTAACAGTACCAGCTTCTAAGAGACTCAGGCAGGCATTGTTGACAAATATTGAAGACATCTGGATGGCAGTTCTCAAACAACACTGCTCTGCTGGTGAACGTCTCTGGACTGAAGCACAGCAGAGAATTCTGTTTGCCTCCTCTTGCCCAGAACGCCATGTGTCAACTTGTGAGAGTTGGTTCACCTTTACCTTTCCATGAAGCCCGCTATGCTGTAAGCAATACTCATCAGATCTCATAAGGCTTGATATTTATTTTATTTCAACTATCACTCTTTTTTGTCAAGTGTGGTCTCACACACAGCAGGTAAACCTTAATGGTTTAAGGAATAAATAGAAAATTGACGGGCTCACACCCATTAGCTAATGGATTACTAAGCAAAAGGGACTGCTTTCCACCCCAATGCACTTAGCCCAGGGTTGCTTGGAATTTTAAAGACGACAAGCTGACGCTCTATCTTCACTCCACGGGCCCAGGGGAAGGGAGTTCAAACTCAAATATGGCTCCTTTGATAGACAGGTGAATGAATGAGGCTATCATTATGTAATCACACATCTTAGCATTTATTTATTATCGACTGCACAACACATTCTAGAAATGTATTGGAGACATTTGACCTGCCAAGTTGGTATGTTTGTTGGCTACAGCCTGGCAGACAGAAGGACCCTGATGGGAGAATCACTCAGCCATCTTGCTTTTACTCACCACATTGGTGTTCCAATGATTCATGGGAAAATATGTAAGAAAAAACAGGCTATTTTAAATGTCTCCTTGGAAGTAAGGGTGCCTGACATTCTGTTATCTGGAATGCTCCTCACCTTTGTAAATTAGCCACCCCGCATGTTGTGCCGAGACCTCCTTTTCACAGTCTTTAATCAGTTGTTTCAGATATATGTGTCTCATTAGCATCTGAGCAATGCGATCACTTTTTCAGCCTGAATCTCATGATTTTATTGGGCTATTAAGAGCTTGATTTGTGGGCAGTGGGAACAGCAGGAGAACCCATGCCATTGATCACATTATCCAGGAGGTATCCAGCAGAACGGAGAACGAGCAATACACACAGAATGGTAGGAATGTAAATTATTTCAACCACTATGGAGAACAGTTTGGAGGTTCTTCAAAAACCTAAAAATTGAGCTCCCGTATGATCCCAGCAATCCCACTGCTGGGTATATTCCCCCGAAAAAGGAAATCAGTGTATCGAAGACATATCTGTACTCAAATGTGGTGTTGAGGAGAGCCAGCACAATGACATCCTTGGCCTCAGAACTCCAGGCCATACAGCAACCCACACAGGGACTGTGGCCTGTGCCATCACCCTCTGACACCTTAACTTGGTCCATTTCGGGGTGGAGAGGAAGGGAATGAAAACTACCTGCTTCCAGATGGGATTTTCAACATGTGAAACTGAAAAGAAAGCACCAAAAAAACATAGCAAAAGGATCACAAAGCTATTTCCCGCCAGGCTGTCAGTCAGAAAAACCAGCAGCTAATGATCAACCTCTTCCACATTGTTCTAACCCAACACTCATGAGTTATAGACTCTTAGGAGATAAAGATATAACCTTAGAGATTATTTTTTGAATGCCCTCACTTATAGGATGAAAAGGCAGACTCAGGGAGGGGAAGCGTCTTGCCCAACATCACACAACAAGAGCAGAGTTTGCACGAGCCTCAGCATTCCCATTCCCAGAACAAGAGTTGACTGTTTCTCACTCTATTTCTGTACTTCTTTAGTTTCTGGGTCAGTGAAAATGAAGAATCTGTAAAGGCAATTTTTAAAGCTGAAAAGTGGAATAAAAAGGCAAGTATCCTCTTTTCATGGAATGGTTCTCCTACAATTATAGCAAAGAAATATTAGCATATGTCATCTTAAGAAAGCTCATGTAACTCCTCATTTGTGAAGTCAACTTTAATGGTTCAGCCAGTAATATATGTATGGAATTTCCTGGAGGGATGAGGAGAAAATCATCCTAGGCTCCCCCTTTTTTAACACTCTGCCTATCTGATGAAATGAGATGTCCTGGAGGAATCTGGAAACTAGGAAATATCTCCATCTCAGCAAACACAGATGATGATGCATTTGCTGACTGCCTCTTTGCCTCTCTTCTTGTTCTGTTATCCATTACCAGTAAGTGTGGTCTTCTTAAATCACAAATAAGATTATGTAATGCTCCATCTCCTTCAATAGCTTCCCATCACACTTAGAACGAAGAACCTGCTGCTTCTTACAGCAACGACGTCCTACGTGAAAAGATCCCTGCTTATCCAAGCACATCTTGTACCCCTCTCTCACCTGCTCATGTTCCCTTTGTAATCCCTGCTCTTTCCCACTTCAGGACCTTTGCACATGCTCTATCCTCTGTCTGGAAGGGTCTATTCTTTTTCTTTGCATGTCTGGTAAATTCTTCTCCTTCAGGTCTTGGCGCACATGTCAGTTTCTCAAATGAACAATCCCTGAATCTCCCAAACACTAATCCTTTCCTGATCTAGATATTCTCTACCCTAAGCTCTGTGTTTCTTTCTTCTACTATTTATCTCTAGCTCTGGTTACCTTTTTTTTCTGTTTATTCGTTTACCTGTACTTCTCACTAGAATTCAGGTAGTGATAAAGGCAGAAACTATGTTTGTACTGTTCACAATTATATCTTCAATACATAGTACAGCGTGTGGTACAACACAGATGTTTAAGGAGTATTTAGGGGGAATAGTATGCACAGTTAATGCTGGTGATTAGGTACTTTCTTACTAAGTTTCTTTTAACAGTCTTTTAGATCATTTACATGGCCAGTTATAGCCTGTAAATTAGCATTGTGATTAAAAATATGAGCTTTGGGCTGGGCATGGTGACTCACACCCGCAATCCCATCACTTTGAGAAGCCAAGATGCATAGATCACTTGAGGCTAGGAGTTCAAGACCACCCTGGCTAATATTGTGAGACACTGTCTCTACTAAAAATACAAAAAAAAAAAACAAACAAACAAACAAAAATTAGCCAGGCAGTGGTGGTGCATGCCTGTAATCACAGCTACATGGGAGGCTGAAGCAGGAGAATTGCTTGAACCTGAGGGGTGGAGGTTGCAGTGAGCTGAGATTGCACCACTGCACTCCAGCCTGGGCGACAGCATGAGATCCTATCTCAAAACGAAACAAAACAACAACAACAAAAACAAAAAAAAAAACCCATGAACTTTGGAATCAAACACAGTTCTGCTCTCACCTGACAGCTCAGTGGCCTTATGCAAATTAAAGGACTTCTCTAAGCTTCTGGATTCCATGTGTGAGGACCTACTATGGGAGTAAAGAAGAGCAGGGACGGTGATTATTACATTACATAGAGGAATTGAGACTTACCACTTGCCCAGGTGGATCAAGAGCTATAATTTTATTTCCAAGGACTGGCTGGTACTGCAAGGTGATTGGCAGGGTTTTCCCAGAGGCTGCACCTCTAATGCAAAGGGCTGCTATGGAGGTCACGATGCCAGATAGGGCCTCCAAAGCTTTCAGGAGACATTCTAGACTCTGTCAAGCTGGCAACTTCCTTTTCTTTTCCTTTTATGTGATCTAGGGAGTCTGTCTTTTCTGCTGCTCCCTATCTGATTTCTTTTAGTCTCTCCAGTCCACAGATTGACAACATAATAAGGTCAAGAAGAAGTTGTCATTTCCCTTATATCATTGATGACATTCTTTTATGTGCTTCTCCCTTTCAATAATGTGAACTATACATTGTGTTTTCCTTTTTACTTTTGCCTCTAGGGAGCTCAGGAGAAAGTCTGAAGTTCAACCACAAAATTTTACCAAACAGCATCCCCTTTTCAATGTCAATTATCCTTCCAAACTTTATCTATTTATCTAAATATATCAATATGCTCTACTGGGAACCGTCTTAAATTTTAAAAATATATTGAATATAAGTTATGGAAAAATTAACTTTAAAAATCTATCTACTCTTTCTCCTCTCAATCGTTCTGCTCCTCCAGTGAAATGATCAGAAGAATTTCTCTCTCTGCCACCTTTTAATTTTGGTTGTAAACGATCACTTCTGTCCATTTCATGTTCTAAGCAGCAATGTTACAGACTTATTCTCATAAGAAGAAATATGTGCTAGTGGCAGTGCATGGAAACACAAGTTGAATGCTAAAGTAAAAGAGACAAGTAAAGGAAACACGGTATTTACTAGGTGCTGTTTTGCACACATTAGTTCATCTACACTTTCTAACAACACTAAAGCCGTTCACACATGAGGGCCCAGAAGCTCAGAGAAGTTCTTTAATTTGCCTAAGGCCACTGAGTCCTTAGGTGAGAGAAGAACTGGGTCTGATTCCAAAGCTTGTGTTTTTAATCACGGTGCTAATTCACAGACTATAACTGGCCATGTATATAATCTAAAAAACTGCTAAAAGGAATTGCTTAGTAAAAAAAAAAAAAATGCTAATTGCCAGCATTAACTATATACACTGTTCTCATTGGCTCTTATAGAAAAGTTATTTAAACAGTCTCTAGGCAATAGACAGGTTAAGTAAGGCGGGATTTTCCAGCTAATACCAAAAAAGCATGGATAATTGGTTCAATGGTATCTGTACTTTCTTTTTCGTCCAGATTTTCTCTTCTGCAAAACATTTCCCACAGTGGTCCCTATCACATATTTTAAAAGTGGCTCAAGAGGATGCAAAGTTGAGAAAAAAGGAGTTCCTTTCAGGCTTGTGTGCCCTTAGGGAAACAAAAAGGACTGTGGCGATAACACAATGTTCGGGAAAGGAATCAGGACTAGAGCAAGGAGGCTTCGGAAGAGTTGGGGTTTCTATGGAAGTCAGCCAGATCTTCTGGACTCGAGGAGGAGAGAGGTGAAGTGGTGGTGAGGCAGGAACACCAAGGGTCCTGGGGAGGGCCTCTGTCCTCTGCTTCCTGGAGAAGAAACTTGGAGTGTCCCAAGGCTGGGGGATGGGGATGAGGGAAGATCATGCTTATAGACAGCTAGAAGATCCATATCCGGGGGAGAACTTGGTCACAGGGTAGCACTCCCGCCCTTAGGCGGTGCGGAAGCAGATAAGTCAATTGCCAGGCTGGAGGGATAAGATGGAATCAGGAATGTCTCAGCAGCAGCCAGCATGGGTTGCAACTAAGGATGGCCAGGCCACATCCAGCTCGGGAAAGGTTGTCTGGAGGATCAGAGCACTGACCTTCCAAAGGTCTAGGAACCATGCGGATTGTCTGGAATGAAAGCTTACCCTTGGGGAAAAGGAATGGGAAGAAAACCTCATTTTGACAGAGATTAGGTTTCTGCCTCATCAGTGGGGATCAGTCTAGATACCAAAACTGAGCTTAGAGAAAGGAAAAGCTCAGCTTCTTGCACCTCTGAGAATGTGGTCTTAAAGCTGCACCTGCTTTGCTCATTTCCACAGGGCTCCTGATTATTAATACATGCAGACTCAGCTCCCAAATACAGTCCCTGAGCTGCATTAGCCACTGGGTGGGGAATGAAAAACGGCCTCATTCCACAGCCTCATGGTTGTGTAGGGGAACAGTTTTCATATAAATGTATACAAGAAACTCCAGTCTTCAGACATCTGAGCTTTTTAGCCCGCATAATCATAACCCCTCCGAGAGCAGGGATGTCTCTATCAGTGTGTGGGTACACAGCTGCTGCTTCCTTAAGCGAATCCTCTCCATCCAATTTAAACTGAGTTTCAAGTTGATTTTGGAGGAAATGTATATAGTTTACAGGTTTAAAGCCTTTTCTTCATCCCAGAGGACAAGCAGGCTAGAGGAAAGGAATGGGGGACTGCTAACATTACAGAGAAGAAAGGAGAGGAAGGCATTCCCAGGAGACAGGGAAGAATGAGGCCAGAGATGCAAAGAGGGCAGATGACAATTGTCAGATGAGTTTCATCACTCGGCTTTGCCTCTACCTGCTCCCAACTTCTCTGAAAAATTGTCCTCTGGGGCCCAAACTTTCCCTGTTTAGTCTCAGCCCAAAGGTAAGTTGGTAGGAAGTTTGAGCAGAATTGTTTCAGGCATCTTGGAGTTATGTATGCAGGCAATGAGATGACATTGTTTCCACTTTCGAAATAAATAGAAGAGTTTTTGGTCACAGAGAGCTCAGGAACAAGAACTAAAAAATGATTGAACCTTCAGACTCCAGGAGTCCCACTTCCCTGGTAAGCAAGCAAACCTCAGAGACTGGAAGAAGCGAGAAGATGTCGGAGTCTATGGCTGGGAGGAGAGGTGAAGTAGATTCTGTTAACCAAGTTAACTTATTTCAGTTTAATTGTATCATTACTGAGGGACGGAAACCACAGGCCATGTCTTGTCCTTTTTTACTCTTCTTTTCAATCACTGAAAAGAGCAAAATTCTCTTTGCCAGGCCTGTGGTTCTATATAATTTTTCAGATTACCTTGCAATTTCAAATGGACAAAACTCTGTGATTTTTTTTACCCTTTCACCTTCCTTTGGAGATGAGGGGGTATTTTAAACACAGTCCCTTTAATCACAAACACACTAAGAAAAATCTCTGAATGCAGACAGACAACAGTTGTAAAAGGATATGCAGAAAAGCAATTTGTACATAGTACGAAGAGGTTGAGGAGTTAGGGTCAAGGCACATTTTCTGGGAAAGATTATACCTCTGGTACTTTCAAAATCAGTAAATACATCATGGGTCCAGTGTGGCAAGATTTGACGCAGGTTATGTAGCTGCAGTGATGTCTTTACTGGTCTGAAAGTATTCCTTATGGAGATAGCAAATATGTAATGTGAAAAAAGGCTATATAATGCCTATTTCCCACTCCATGCCCATGTGGCACTGCCACTGACTTCAAAACATGCCTTATCCTTATACCTGCCGCCCTGCAGATAATGTAGAAAATAGCAGAGAGACAGGCACATGTGCATGCTGGAGCCGTGTGCATGCCGGAGCTGTGTGCTTTAAACATCTCAATATATTACCTGGCACGCGGGTGCATCCCGACTGCTCTGTGGATGCTTCCCTCCCGCCCTCCTGCCTTTGATATGCAAGATGCTAGGGCCAAATCAGCCACTCCGTTATTTCTATTACAGGCGTCTTTGGGGATGAGTGCTTTGGCAGTGAGGTGCCAGGGCCCCAAATTGGACTCCACCATGAAGCCCTCAAAGCTGAGCAATTTTGCAGAATTTAAAGGGCGTTGGGGGATGATTTTGCAGACTGATTTCCAGGAGCACAAATATTCAAATTGCTCAGCCCCTATTTGAAGGCACATCTGAAGGTGCACCCTACAACCTGTGTGGAGCAGGCGCTTTTGAATCTTGTCCTTGAAACAAAAAAAAGGGGGAAAAAAAGAAAGAAAGAAATGCAGTGCCCCCTGGGACTTTACCAGCAGAGACTCTAAGTGCAGCACGACTGCAAAGCCCTGCCAGGAGTCCTTGGGGCAGGAGGGAGGAAGTGGATGAGAGAGACCGGAGATGAGAAGGGCCTTCAACAGCCATTGGGGAGGTGGTGGCGGGGGAGAAGAAAGGGAGACATGCACTAAAAAACAACAGAAACACAGGTGGAAACGGCCTTGTGGGAAATCAGCCTGTCAACAAACAAAGCTGGAGGCTGGAAACCACTGCCTCCCCAGCCCAGCTCCTGGGCAAGGAGATTGTTCTGTAAATAAATTAGCGGTGGCTTTGACTGCTTGGAAATTAATACTGACACCATGAAAGCAGCAAATGACTCCCTTTTATCAGGAGCAGAAGCAGTACACTTTGCGGAAGGATCCTTTTTGCCTTTCCCTGTTTTATTTTGCTTTGTTTTCTCAGGGAAAGTAAATTAGAGCCACTTACATCAGCAGCTCAGGTTAAAGGAAGGGGAAGAAGAGAGAAAAAAAAATAGTTTCATTTCATGTACCAGTGGTTTAGAACTTCATTTAAAGCTAATCACACCCCCCTCTTCCTCCGAGCCATTTCTGACAGCAACATAGCCTAGATCGCTCATTGGCAGACCCAGGCACAGCAAGCTTTGCGGGAGTTGCACCCAAAGGGTGGGGAGAGGGTCTCCAGGTTTCTGTCAATGGATGTTCGAGAAAGCATAGTTTCTAGAAAGAGTCAAGTCAGCTAAGAGCTAATTTTTTAAGAGCTGCCCAGTGTGAGCTTCTTCCAGAGGATCTCAGGTATTTCCTTAAACACGCACTCTTCTTCCAGAAAGATGGCTGCATGTTTCACCTTCAGAAGACAGGAGTACCTCCAAATTTATTAGGTAAAATATCCACCCTTATGAATGTGACCCAATAAGGCAAAGCAAAGGCCCTGAAACTGTAATCATATTTATCCTCTTGTGAAAAATCAGAAAATCTGCCTTTTCACTCAATTTCTGCCTTAATCATTGCCCTTTGCCCAATCAAAATAGACCAGTGAATTTTAAATAATCAGATACTTTTAGGAAAATTGCATACTGCAAATCTGTATCACTCAATCTCCTACTCGTTAAAACTCTCTCAACAATTTCTGTACATCTATGGTAAACTCAAAATGGATGGAGGCAAAAAGAACTTTGAAGCCTCATAAATTCTTGAAGCATGTTCTGGACTATAAAAGGGGCCATTATTTAATCTAATTTTACAGCAAATTACATGTTGTCTCTTTATGCCTTGGAAGAGTGATAATCCACAGGTAATAGTTATGGTGACTCTGAAATAGCCAGAATCCTAGATTAGTGAGCGTGACTCCAGTACCACCAGACATCAGAGGCTTTATTGCATATTAATTCTTTAGCTGGTGTTGAGACAAGCTTACTAGGACTCCTTTGTTACTTTGTTACAGTTGCAAACTCCCATGTAGACAACAACAACAACAACAAAGAAAGTCAAAAGAAAACTAAGCCCTTGCACACCCAGCAATAAAGGATTGTAATGGACACAAAGTACTACAACAAGCTTGTTTCATTATGAAGTGAAATAAAGGAGCTGCAACTCACTGCAGGGGTCCTTCAAACTTTCAAGAACTTAGAAACACCTGGGAAGTAGCTGCTGCTAGAAGGGACACAAGGAAAGCACAGGAAAGAAACTAGAATTGCATCAAGGACGTTGGGCACATGAGTGGTGAGCCACAGAGAAAACACGGTGTGACCCATGTTGCAGCTGTCCTCTCCGATCTCACATCGCAGTGCTCTTACCAGGGAGGGCCTTGTTTTGATATGAAGGCACTAGGATGTGTGTTCTGGGATAGAGATAGAGAGGCTGGAAAACTCTCTGGGAATTCTTCATGGGAAAAAAACAAATTTACTAAATGAGCAATTTGGAATAACCAATTTGTCAAATTATAAACTTTACAGAATTCATATTGTATGTGATGATTTCTATAGTCTTTGAGGATTTGTTTTTTCGAAGTTTCAGTTTTAACAATTAGGGAAAGTCATAGATGGGTGAAATTGGCATGCATATCCACTCACCATTCGGAAATCAAAGCCATGAACATTTTTTTAAAAGATGCAAATTAGCATAGATTTACATATAAAAGGCATATGTATCCTTTTGTATATGAATAGTTGAGACTTTTGAAGTTTAGATAATCCACAAAATACACATTTCATCAAGCTACCTTGACAAATTATCAAACTAAGAGATGATGGAAACTCAGTGGACTACACACAAAAGAAGTTTTGGAAGAGAATCCCACCCTAATATTTACAAAAACCTGGAGTAACAACATACACACTGCCTTTAATTTAGAATAGAAAAGGCGTTTTCATTCTGCAAATTCAGAGGCCCCAAGGAACAGGTCAGCACAGACCACACTGACCTTTGGCTGGCTTTGCCGAACGCCTGTGGTTCTTGTAAACCAGGGTTAAGGTATTTGACTGGCAGTTTTTAGTGACTTGATAACTGGTCAGATTGGTCACTTAGTGATTCTTCTTTTGAAAAATTGACCTAGACCCTGCTCAGTGGACCTGTAATGCATCTGTGTACCATGCTGAACACAGCTGACTGGCATAAGGTGAGGTTAACCGGCAACAGCTCACTTAAAGGTGTGCAAGCAACAAAATGCAGCTGAGCTTTAGAAGACAGTCTCACTATGAAGTTTCATACCATCTAAGCAAAGAACAGAAGAATTCCACAGTTGTATTACATTTAAAAGAAAAAGAAATGCACATTTGCATACAATTTATACAACATGTTAATGAACCAGATAATACATATTTATCTATGATTAAAAAAAAAATAGAAATTTATACATAGATGATTACGTAGGCAGCTTTACCTTCTTAGCCTTTTGGCTAAAAACACAAAATTAGGAAACAGTCTTAACTCATCCATAAAGGCAAAGGGCTGTTCTCCCTTCTCTTCGTATTCTTTGACAAGCCTGGAGCATCTAGGCTACTTACCCCTCCCTAACATATCTGTGTTTCTGACCATTTAAGAACATTGAAGACTGCCAATTGCCCTTATGGTACCCGTGTGCAAATTAGAAAATGATATCTCTTCTTTCAAGACATTTTATTTCCATAGATCAGAAAATGACTATAACACATTGATTTGGTTTGGAGTGGATACTTTACTGCCACCTGCGGAAAAGTTTTCATGATAATTTAACCAATCTGTGAGCTCTATTATGTGAATTGTGTTCCCTTAGATATGACATTCTTGTGCAGTATGCAATCTGCACAATTATATATGGTGGCGCTGTATCCAGGGAAAGAATATGAAGAGGGCACAAAGATACGGAGATTAGCTGTCAGGGAGAAGACTATATACAACTGGCCTGAGGTCAGAGGAGGGGCTCCCGCTTGAGAGGATATGGATTAACTGTAATAAAATAAGTGCATTCCTAAGGAATGCCTGTAGCCTAAGGTAGAGCTCAGACCTGCCTCATTTTCCTTCAGTCCTATTCTGGAATACCTTTCTTCTGATTTCCTAATTCTACTAATATTTCATTGCCCATTTTGACTCCATTCTTCATGATTTAAGCCAGATACTTCTACCTTCAAATGACCATCTCCCATTCTAAGCTATTCAAAATATTTCTTATGCATAAGACACAGGTTGCCATGATTGCTAGGGACTGCTGGTGATATGGAAGTGCTGGGAAGGAAAGAGTGTGGTCCCTTTAAATAATAAGGAAGCAGGAAAGGAAAGTGGGTAGAAAAGGGCATGGTCCCTGTCTAGGGTTCCACCCCCATGGACCTAGGTGAAGACAGGCATTTCCTGCCCAAATGTTCCATTTCCCAAGATCACCCTGGCCTGCCACATCCCCATCCGGTGCCTATAAAAACCCATCACTCGAGCAGGCAGACACGCAAGTGGCTGGACATCATGAGGAACACAGCAGTGGAAGAAGACGCAAGTGGCTGGTAGTCGAGAGAAGCATGCTGGCAGAAGAGCACACCAACAGGCACTGGCACACCGAAGGTCATCCACCAGCTCGCGGGACAAGGCAGAGTTTGGCCCAGGGCCATCGGAGGAGAGCCTGGCCAGCGACTGGGCCAACTCTAGGGGAAGAACATCTCCCTTCTGGCTCTCCCACTGCCTGAGAGCTAATTCCATTCAATAAAACCCTGCACGCATTCTCCAAGCCCATGTGTGATCTAATTCTTCCAGTACACCAAGGCAAGAACCTGGGATACAGAAAGCCCTCTGTCCTTGTGACAAGGTAGAGGGTCTGATTGAGCTGTTTAACACAAGTCGCCTATAGACGGCAAACTAAAAGAGCACATGGTAACAGATGCACACTGGGGCTTCAGGAGCTGTAAACATTCACCCCTGGACACTGTTGTAAGGTGGGAACACCACAGCCTGCCCACCTGTATGCTCCTCCAGAGGTCTGAGCAGCAGGGCACTGAAGAAGTGAGCCACACTCCCATTGCATGCCTTGTGAGGCGGGCAACGGAACTTTTCCCGTCTCAACAACATTCACATATTTTACATTCTGGTTTAACCAATTGCTAGTTTTCTAAAACGTCCAATTCAAAATATTGGCCATTTGACCAAGGCAGAAACTTTGAGCTGGAGATCAGTAGGGCTCCTGTGAATGGACCTCTCTTTCACCTAATGAGTGAGCTGAACCTTCTCATCAGCATTCACATTTCAACTCAGTGTTGTTGTTGTTCTCATCCCATGCATTTTGTGATAAAATTGTACATACTGGGGGATTCAAGTGGTCTCTGAACTTGTCCGTTTTGAATGTCAGCAGCCTATTCTGTATTCAGTTTTGTTCACAAAATACTATCTTATATATCAGGCATTTATTTGTATTAGTCTTATCTTCCCCTGAGGACAGGAATCATGTCTTACATACTTTTGTCTTTTTTCTAACACCTGTCTCAACTTGGAGCATATGAGCACTTATTCTCAGTAATAATATACTGAGTTAAGAATTCACTGTATTGCAATATTCTAAGCACCTCCTACCATAATATGAGATTAATAACTAAATATTTGTGGCAGACATCATGACTGATTTCGTTACTTCATTTGACCATGACTTACAGGTGAAACAAAGAAGAAATGGATTTCTCCAGAGTGCTCCAATATAATAAGTTAGATCTAATTGTGTAGGTAGTGAGATTGAAAGAGCCTATACATTCTTATCCACTAGAGTATGCCCTTATCATTTTGTACTTTTAGATGAATTCCAGGAGCATTTAATGGAAGCCAAACTGGCAATTTCCTGGTAAGAAGCTATGAGAATCCTTTGGTGAATCCTGGCGGGGCAGCTCCTAGTCCTTCCAGAAGAAGGAGAGATAAGAATGGAAAGATTAAATCAAGGGAAGGTTGACATTGGTTATACAGCTTCAAAAATGTACCTTCCTGGATCAAGCAGGCCATGTGAGAGTGAAGCAGGCCATGTGAGACTGTGAGAGGAGGGGCTACAGTGATGGGAATGTGGGAGGAGTGGGGTCAGGTAGACAGGTTTGAGTCTAAAATGTTGATTTTTGTTAGTCTTTCACAAATACTGTGTATTTTGAATCAGTTAACCAAAAAATGGATTAATTGCAAAAAAAAAAAAAAAAGTACCTTCCAATTTGTATTTGGTGGATTATTAGTTTCAGTAGATTGTCAGGCCTGACTCATTTTCCATTGGTATGGGAAACACAGAGTTACTTGTTTGGAGGATAACAATGTGTGCTTGACATAAGAAAGGCTTCATGTGTGTCATCCAGTCTTTTCCAAATATAACTGAATGAGAAACCCCAACTTCTTTTTGGTAGCACCCATTAGCATCCTCCAGAACTAGTGCTCCATGGAACGTGCTTGGAGAACGATGCTTTGGAAGACCAGAAAAGGGGGAAGAAGCCAGATAATCTGAAGACAGCTAGTGAAGATGCTAATGCATTTAATTATTAGTGATAAAAAAATTTGTGTGCTAATTTCTCTAATGATGTGCTATATATTAAACATAATACATACCTATATAGTATGTTGGCTGAGAAGAATGTGCAATATATAGGGTATAACTTACAAGAAATAATTAGGCAACTTTAAGATAAGAATAACTTAGGCCAGGTATCGTGGCTCATGCCTGGAATCCCAGCACTTTGGGAGGCCAAGGTGGGTGGATCATGAGGTCAGGAGATGGAGACCATCCTGGCTAACACAATGAAACCCTGTCTCTACTAAAAATACAAAAAGTTAGCCGGGAGTGATGGCATGCACCTGTAGTCCCAGCTACTCAGGAGGCTAAGGCAGAAGAATTGCTTGAACCCAGGAGGCAGAGGTTGCAGTGAGCCAAGATCATGCCACTGCAATCTAGCCTGGGTGGCAGAGTGAGACACCATCTCAAAAAAAAAAAAAAAAAAAAAAAAGAAAAAGAGTAACTTAAGCCTAATGAACAGCACCTAAACATTCTTAGACTTTAAATGATAGGAATCAAATGTTTTCAGGAAAACAGAGTGACACATCTAGTAGAGCTTCTTGCTGGTTAACTGCTTTTCTCTTTTATAATATAACCGGGATACCCCAATCAATCCCCATTATTGACCAGAAGGCAATCCATAAAATCAGGCAAATTACTAGGGAAGGCAAACATTTTAAGAATTTGTCCCAAATCTCAAGCTCAGATGTACAACATATACAATACAACATAATTTCTGTTATAAGACTGTGGATATATGGGAGAGTTAAGGGGAGCTGCAGAAAAGGGATGATGGGAATGACTGAGAAGTCAAAAGTATAGTCTTGGCTCCTTTAGAGTTGTGGAATAATTGTATTGACAGCAATTTCCAAAAAATATTGGAGCAAGAGACAAAGTTTTAAGCCAACATCTTTCTATATTGGAAAGTCCTCAAGATGGTATACTTAGGAATCTGTGTTTTCCAGCCCTCACCATGATATGCTTAGAAATCTGCATTTTCCAGCATCTGGGATAAATTTGCCTGTTTACCAAGTGAGAAAAAAAAAAAAGAAAACCTTTGACTGAAAGACAAAGAGTTAGGTGAGTCTAGAGATAAACAGATTAAATCTATTCCACTGAAACACAGATATATAATTTCTCTCTAGAGAATACCAAAGACTGACAAAATAAACAAAGAAATAACATGTTTTTTTACTTGTGAAATGTGACAGTCAATGGCAGATGGCAAAATAAAATGAATGCAAGAAAACAGTGTTACAAGTTTTCCAATGTTAGTATCTAAAGAGGAAGTAGAAGGCATGCCTCTCCTCTTTAAAAAGAAGCACTTAAAAAGAAGTCCCTTTCTAAAATTCCTTTATAAGAGAGCTCTTCTTACTTTTGACGATAGGCAGCACTCTTTTGTTGGGGGACAGGGAAGCAAGATTGCCCAAGTCAGCTATTCAGAATTTTCTAGAGTATCTGTTTTGCTTGCACACAACTTCCTCATTCTGGCAACAGAAACTGCCAACAGAAACAACATCACTTCCACTCTCAGTCTTTGTCAAGGGCATGCGACACAGACCTGTCCGTGGGTAACTTTCCTCTTTTCTCTAGCCATTTTGATTAATTCAGGAAGGTAGATGGGGCAACCACTGGGCATTTCCCAGGCTGAGCAGGAGAGAGGTGCTGTGATTCCCTGGGAAGATGGCTAAACCAGAAAGCTACAATCCTAGAGCAGCTGGTGGCCACCTTTGCTATTACGTAGTTAATTTTTCTCTGAAAGAAAAGTTAAGAGCAAAGAAAACAGAGCTAAAAACTACAGAGATAGGTTCCTGCAATTATTCCAGTACATGGGTTTGGCCATGATGAACTTTTCATCTACAGTAGTTAATAAACCTTCTTTTATGCTCATCCAGTATGAGGTTTCCCCTCTTCCTTCTCTTCCTCTTCTCCATTACCACCCTAACAATAAAGAAGCCAAGCCTAGATCAGTGGTTCCACTGATATGAAGAAAGAGCTGGTGACTATGGTTCATGAGCAACAAATTAAAAAGCTGTGCGTATAATAATCACTTTTAAGGCTACACTCAAACAAACATATTCCTAAGTCCAATAAATGTCTGAGGGGTAACATATTAATTATGTTACAAAGTAATTAGTTATGAATTCAAAACAGTTTGTATATTGTGTTCTAAATACTTCATAGATATATGTATATATATGGACATCATATACCTGATCTCACATAATAATAATAGCTACAAATGGAACTCAATCACGATATCACTATGCCTACCTAAGTGCAAACTCAGGGAGGGCAGGAGGAAACACACCTTCTTTAGCACTGTATTCCCAACATACAGCACCATACCTGGCACATGGCTGATATTCCCCTTGTGAAGGAAATAAACAATAGGACTTCTTACATTTGCTTTTGGCATATTTAAATTTAGCTATACTCAGATTCAACGAATGTTGCCAATCATTTACTATTCCTCAAACAGGAAGATAGAGATCAGCTGAAACATAGTTTGATGCATATCTTGTAAGACAAAGAGTTAACATCTTAAACAGATAAAGACTTTAAAGGGAATAAGAAATATGTAGGCAACTTGGAATGCTAATAAGGAAAATTCTGTTTCAAGTATGTTGAATAAAATATTAAATCCTCATAGAGACCCACTTACTTGAATTTTAGGATTTGCTAAAATCTTATCTTAAAACTTCTGTTCCTGGTCCTTGAAAAAACCAAATGCTTTTTTACAGTACACCCATCCTAGAAGGGATTATTCCATAAATGAAGAAAAATGTGTATTGAAAAATAAAAAGAATCTTATTTTACATACCAAGTTAAATTCTAGACATATTAACAATTTAAATGAAAAAATTGACACTTAAGAATATATGGTTAAATAAATGAATTATTTACAAGTAAATTGTGATAGATTTGACTCGTATCCTCAAAATGGTATAAAGAAATCAACCAGCAAACAACAAACTGGGAAATAATATCTGAAATATAAAATGCACAAAGGGTTGATATTCTAAATGTGTACAAAACATATGAATATCTAATTCACAAAAGAAGAAATATAAATGGCTGATGCACATATGAAAACAATGTTCAATTCTTACAGTAATAAAAAAATACAAAAGATCCTATTTGTCAATTTTGGCTTTTGTTGCAATTCTTTTGGTGTTTTAGTCATGAAGTCTTTGCCTATGCCTATATCCTGAATGGAATTGCCTGGGTTTTCTTCTAGTGTTTTTATGGTTTTAGGTCTTATGTTTATGTCTTTAATTCATCTTGAGTTAATTTTTATATAAGGTGTAAGGAATGAAACCAGTTTCAGCTCTCTGCACATGGCTAGCCAGTTTTCCCAACAGCATTTATTAAACAGAAAATCCTTTTACCATTGCTTTTGTCAGGTTTGTCAAAGATCAGATGGTTGTTGATGTGTGGTGTTATTTCTGAATCAACCCAAATGCCCATCAGTGATAGACAGGATAAAGAAAATGTGGCACATATACACCAAGGAATGCTATGCGGCCATTAAAAAGGATGACTTCATGTCCTTTGCAGGGACACAGATAAAGCTGGAAACCATCATTCTCAGCAAACTAATGCAAGAACAGAAAACCAAACACCACATGTTCTCACTCGTAAGTGGGAGTTCAACAATGGGAATACAGGGACACAGGGAGGGAAACATCACACACCGGGCCTCTCAGGGGTTAGGGGGATAGTGGAGGGATATCATTAGGAGATATCCTTGCTGATGGGTTAACAGGTTCAGCAAACCACCATGGCTATGTAATAAACCTTCATGTTCTGCACATGTACCCCAGAACTTAAAGTAAAATTAAAAAAATAAAAATAAAAAATTTTTAAGAAGACAGAAAATTCAAAATAAATCAAGATAAAATATATTTGGCCCAGCTAAATGGAAAATATGAACAAGAATCATAATCCCGAATCTTGGCAAGGGGAAATGGGTCCTTCCATCAAATCTGATGGGAGTACAGTTTTGGTACAATTTTATTTTTGGAGGATGATTTTTAAAAGCTTACAATTGCATTTTTCCTGACCAGCAATTCTACTCCTAGGTTAAAAAAAATAGAGACGACTACAATGATTCATATTATAACAGTTCACAGAAAAGGTAAAATTAGAACCAACCCTCATGCCCAACAATAGATGCTTAGTTAAGTGAATTATATTCACAAGCTTGAATATGTTCCAACGATAAGTAATAGAGCATTGTATACTGACATGGGGAGGTGGTCATAGTATATTGCCAAGAAAGAATCAACTTAAGTGGAGAATATAGTACAATTTTATAGAAAAAAATATATAAATACTGAATAAAAGAGCATAGTCTAAAATATTGACCATAATAATTTTGGGTTAACAGCTTAGGGGGAATACATATATTCTTTTCTTTGCCTTTTTTATATTTGAAAATTTCAAAAGAAGTATATATACATAACATACATACAGAAAATCACACGTATCATATGTGTACAGCATGATGCATTTTCAGAAATTAATCAAATCCATGTAACCAGCACTCAGGTCAAGGAAGAGAGAATTATCAGTACTCCAGAATTCCTCTTTTTTCCTCTTCCAGACACTCATTTTTCCAAGAGCAGTCACTACTATGATTTCTGAAAGTGTTGAATGCTTTTGCTTATTTTTAATTGTTTAAATAAATGATGTCACATAGTATATACCTTTCCAGGCCTAGCTTCTTTTATGTAACATTGTGTTTATAGATTTATCCAATTTATTATGTTTAGCTATCATTTATTCTTTCTCACTATTGTAAAGTATTGTATAAACATACCACAATTTCTCCCTGCTGTAGAGTATTGTGTAAACATACCACAATTTATGCATTTTAATGTGGATGGATATTTGTGTAGTTCTTCTTGGGCCTACAATAAATACTGTAGTTATAACTATTATAGAACCTATCTTGGTGAACAGACGTACTCATATTTGTTGGTTATATATGTAGGAATGGAATTGCTGTGCCATAAACTATGTGGACATTCAGCTTTAATATACACTGTAAATAGTTCTCTTAAGGGTTATAACAATGTACTCTTCTACCATCAGCCTAAGAGAGTTCCAGTTGCTCTGTATCTCAACACTTGATCTTCTCTATTGTTTTCATTTTAACTCTTCTAGTTAATGTGTAGTGGTATTACAATGTGATCGTAATTTGCATTTCTCTGTGACTAGTATGCATTAACGTGTAATTAAAATAATGAACTCTTTTGCATGTTAAAAGCTATCCCTGTATTCTCTTCTCTAGCAACAACTGACCAATCAATTGACAGTAGTACACTGTAAAATACAATTTAGAAGGGCAGTATGCTTTGTTTAAAAAAAAAAATGGATTAGCTTGATAGACAGGATTTGGTTGGAATTCTCTGAAACTTAGCAGAGTAGGATCCTAAGCAAATTACATAGCTTCTTGAAGTCTGTTTCTCATTCTCAAACCACTTCCTATGGAATTACTATAAGAAGGATTTATGCAAAGCACATAGTGGACATTCAACATATATCAGGTTCCTCACACCCATAATTTGCTAAATACCATTATATTTTTCAATCTTGTGAAATTTTGGATCACGAAGAGGAAAACCTCTTAGAAACATTTATCATTGTTGACTAGGCCCTTTTTTTGAATATGTCTTGTTGCTTCCATTTCTCTGTATTTTCCTAGTTTTCTTTTAACTTCACTGGCTTCCTCTACTTGATACTCTAAATGTTAATGTCCTTTGGTCCAGGGTTTTCTTTTGTCCTCTATCCATCTCCTCCATATTGATCACATCCATTTTAAATTCTTTAAGTACCATCTAAGTTACGGTGACTACAAAAATTCTGTCTCTGATTTTAGACATTTGTGAAAACTACCTGCTTAGTTTGGATATCTCATAGACATTTAAAAAGTAATGTCCTAAAAAATTAAAATGCATGGCCCTCTCCCTCTGCCAAGTGGCTCCTTCAGTCATCCCAATCACAGCAAATGGCATTATGAGTCTCTGAAATGCTCAAGCTGAAACCAAAATCATTGTTGATTTCTCCATTTATTTTCTAATCCATTCCCATTTATCAGCAGTATCTATTCTTTCTTAGACGCTAAATCTTGGATCAGCCCATTTTTTTTGTACTTCACGGGCACAATTCTAATTCAAGTCACCATGACCTCTTGCTTGGACAACCAAAAGCCTCCAAAGTGGTCTTCCTGCTGCTACTCTGTGTGCTTACCCACCCACTCCAACACTATCTTCAACTTATTCTCCACCAGTGGTCACAATAAACATTTAAAAATACAAATCGCATCATATCATTCTGCATAATAAAGTCTTCAGTGAATTCCTATTGCTCTCAAAATAATACCTTCTCCTATTAACTCCTCTCATCACTCTTTTATTTTCTTCATAGCATTTATCCCCACGTGTATTTGTTGAGTGAGAAGAGACTAAGAAATTAAAGTAATTGACTTATTTTGGAGGAAGTGGATCTGTGGTCGTATAGAACACCATGCTTACTATGTGAGAGTCTATAAGCCATAACAAAATCCCTTATTCCAGATACCCTAAAAAGAATGAAGATGGAAGAATCTCTGGAAGAACATAATCTTAGATGAGGAGAGTCTGACTAAATTGCTAAATTCAAGTCAAATGCTTTTTATACATTTACTAAGATGATTATGGTTTCTTCTTCTTTATTTCTGTAATTGTGGTTAACTACATAGATTCTTTTCCAAATGTTAAATCAACCTTCCATTCCTGTAATAAACACTATTATGATATATTGCCCATTTTATATATTGTTGGATTCTATTTGCTAATATGTGTTATTTTTCTGCCCATATTTGTGACATAATCTTTAATTTTCTTTCCTTATGATACTCTTGTAAGTCTTTAATATCACGGTTACGCTAGCCTTCTAAAATAAGGTAGAAAGTATTCCTTTTTTCTTTCTCTATTTTTCCCAAAAAAAAATAAAATCCTTCTTTCTCTATTTTTCCAAAAAAATTGCATACAATTAACCACTTGCTACACCAGGTAAACCCTCTGGACCAACAGGTGTTTTTTCTTGTTGTTCTGCTTTTGGCTGAGAGACATGAATTCAATGTCTTTTAAAGACATAGAGCTATTCCAATTGCCTGTTTCCTCTGGTGTCTTTTCTTCATTATTTTTGTATTTCTAAGAAGTTGTCTATTTAAATCATCAAATTTATTGGTATACAATAATGTTTTGAATTATTATTTTAATGCTTATATAATCTGCAGTGATGTATCCTCTTTCATTTGTGGTTTTAGTAATTTATTTTTTTCCCCTATTTTATAATCAGTCTTTCCAGGACTTTATAAATTTTAATAATCTTTTTAAGCAATCAACTTTTGACATGTTGATTTTCTCTAGTACTTGTTTACTATTTCATTGATTTCTGGTTTATCATTAATATTTACTGTCATCTATATACATTGGATTTAATTTGCTCTTTACTCTGGCTTATTAGGGTGGAAATTTAGAACATTGGTCTCAAATGTTTCTTTTTCTAAATATAAATATTTAAAATTATACATTTCTCTATAAATACATAACATATTTATATACAAATGTTATATAATTATATATATGCATGTTATATGTGTATAATTTTATGTATAACTACAAGCACACACATATCCATTAGCAGAACCTCATATCTTCCTCTGTCTTCACCCCTAGCAACTACTAATATACTTTTTGTCTTTATGAATTTGCCTATTCTGAACATTTCATATAAATGAAATGATATGATATGGAACCTTTTATGTCTGAATTATTTTACTTAGCATAAGTAATATTAAAGATTCATCCATGTATAAATATTTTGTTCCTTTTTATGACTGAGTATATTTAATTGTATGGATATGCCAAATTTTGCTAATATGACTACTCATCAGTTGATGCCTTTTTGCATTATTTCCATTTTTGACTATTATATAAATAATGCTACTACAAGTAGTAGTGTACTAGCTTTTGTGTTAACATATGTTTTCAGTTCTCTTGGGTATAAATCTAGGAGTGAAATTGCTGTGCCAACTCATTTAACATTCCTACCATCAATGTTTGAGAGTTCCAATTTCTTTGTATCCTCAATAACACTTGTTAATTATTATTATTATTAGTTTTTGCCAGATGGAGTCTTGCACTGTTGTGTTGGCTGGAGTGCAATGGCACAATCTAAGCTCACTGCAACCTCCACCTCCCTGCTTCAAGCAATTTTCCTACTTCAGCCTCCTGAGTAGCTGGGATTACAGATGCCTGCCACCACGCCCGGATAATTTTTTGTATTTTTAATAGAGATGGATTTCACTATGTTGGCCAGGCTGGTCTTGAACTCCTGACCTTGTGATCTGCCCACCTTGGCTTCTCAAAATGCTGGGATTACAGGTGTGTGCCACCACGCCCAGCCTATTGTCTACCTTTTTGCTCATAGTCATCCTAGTGGGATCAAGACAGTACCTCATTTTTGATATTTTATTTTGACTTGGTTTCAATCATATTTTTTGGTTTCAATTTGCATTTCCCCAATGGCTAGTGATATTGAACATCTTTTTATGTGTTTATTGGCAATTTGTATATATTCTTTTGTTGTTGTTGTTGTTGGATACAGGATCTCACTGTGTTGCCCAGGCTGGGGTGCAGTGGCACAATCATGGCTCACTGCAATCTTGACTTTCCAGGCTCAAGCAATCCTCCTACTTCAGCCTCCTGAATCGCTGGGACTACATTAATGTGCCACCACACTCAGTGATAATTTTTGTAGTTTTTTTTTTTTGAGAGATGGGATTTTGCCACCTTGCCCAGGCTGGTCTTGAAGTCTCAGGCTCAAGTGATCTGCCCACCTCAACCTCCCAAAGTGCTGGGACTACAGGCATGAGCCAATGTGCCTGGCTGATTTGTATATATTCTTTGGAGGAACGTCAATGTAGATTCTTTGCCCAATTTTAGTTAGTCCTTTTATTGTTGAATTGCAAAAGCTTTTAAAATATTATGAATAGTAGACAATTATCAGACATAGGACTTGCAAATATTCTCTCCAGTTCTGTGAATTGTCTTAAATTTCTTGATAGTTTCTTTGAAGTACAGATGATCTCTGACTTATGACAGTTTGATTACAATTTTTTTTTTTTTAATTTACAGTGAGTTTATCGAGATGTAATCCCATTGTAAGTTAAGGAGAATCTGAACATATGATGGTTCAACTTACAAATTTTCAATTTTACCATGGGTTTATTGAAATATTAAAGGCATTTTTGATTTAAGATATATTCAACTTGTGACAGTCTTATCAGGATACAATCTTATTATAAGTCAAGAAGCATCTGTACAAAAATTTTGTATTTTGATGAGGCCCAATTTAGCTATACATTTTTTTTGGTATGTGTTTTAAGTGTCATATATTAGGAACCATTGCCTAATCTATGGTCAAGATTTATAACTTTGTTTTCTGCTAAGAGTTTTGCACTTTTAACGCTTACATTTAGGTCTATGATCTGTTATGAGTAAATTTTGTATATGGTATGAGATAGGAATCCATAGTTATTCTTTTGTATATGAATGAATACATCTCAGGACATATCCATTTATTGAAAAAACTATTATTTTCCCATTAAATTATCTTGTTACCTTTGTCAAAAATCAATTGACCATGAATGTGAGGATTAATTCTATATTTGAAGTTTCATTCCACTGTTCTATGGTCTATCCTTAAACTGGGACCATGTGATCTCAATAACTGTTGCTTCGTAGTAAGTTTTAAAACTGGGAAGTGTTGAGTCCTCCAACTTTTTCTTTTTCAAGATAGTTTTGATTATTCTGGGATATTTTCATGTCCATATGAATTTTAGGATCAGCTTGTCAATTTCTGCAAAGTAGCTGAGATTTTAATAAAGATTGTATTAAATTGATTGATCAATTTATGTGATATTGCTATCTTAAAAATATTAACTTTTCTAAAACATGAACATATATTTCCATCTATTTAGGTCTTTATCTTCTTTTAACAATGTTTAATAGTTTTCAGCATATAAGACTTGTTCCTCTTATGTTGAATGTATCCTTCAGTATTTTATTTTTTTATGCTACTGTAAACAAAATTGTTTTCTTAATTTTATTTTCAGACTGTTGATTGTCAGTTAATAGAAATATAGTTGATTTTTGTGTTAATCTTGTATCACTGCAATATAACTGAACTTATTTAATAGCTGTCCTCATTTACTCCTAATTAAAGCTCACTTACATTTTAGCTATAAACAAATTTATGTTCAATGTATTTTTTGATAAGATTTATGCCCGAAAGTTTGCTATTTGCTTTCTATATGCCTTTTTTGGTTATTCCATTCCTCAATTATTGCCTTTTTTGTGTTAAAAAGATACTTTCTTATTCTTTTATGAAATTCCTTTGTTGTTTCTTTTACTATCATTTTTTTGAGTTATTTTCTTAGTAGTTGCCCTGGGATTTACAATTAACATTTTAATGGATAACAGTCTAGCTTTAACTAATAGCAACTTATTTTAATGTTATATAAAAACTTTGATTTTATATAGCTCTGTTGACTACTCCTGTGTGCTTTTAATGTTACGTATATTTTGTTTATATATTATGTATCTATAAATATAAATTTTAAGTTATTGCTTGATGCAGTTAAGTCATACAGAAGAAAAAAGTTACAAACAAAAATACACTTATACTTTCTTTTATATTTACTTATGTAATTGTCTTTACCAGTGAAATGTATTTCTTCATGTGGATAAAAATTACTGTCTAGTGTTCTTTTATTTTACCCCGAAGGACTGCCCTTATAAAGTTTGTCTGCTAGTGATGAATTGTACTAGATTTTGTTTATCTTGGAATGTCTTTATTTCTTCTTCAATTTTGAAAGATAGTTTTGCTGGATATAGAATTCTTAGATGACATTCCTTTTCTTTCAGCACTTTGAATACATCATGCCACTGTCTTCTGGCCTCCACAGCTTCTGACAAGAAATCTATTATTAATCTTATTGAGAATTCTTTGTACATGACAAATTGTTTCTCTCTTGCTGCTTTTAAGATTCTCTCATTATCTTGGGCTTTCTATAGTTTGATTATGATGTCTTAGTCTTGGTGTGGATCTCTGAGTTTATCCTGTAGGAATCTGTGGAATCTCTTGGATGTGTAGATTAATATTTATTATCCAAATGGAGAAGATTTTGACTATTATTTCTTTAAATACTTCTTCTGCTTCCTCTCTTTCCTCTCTTTCTGGGATTCCTATTATGTATTTGTTGGTATACTAGATGGTATCCCTCAGGCTTCTGATAGACACTTTGCTTATTTTTTCTTATTATTTTTTTTCCTGTTCTTCAGACAGGACAATCTCAGTTGATCTGTGTCCAAATTCCCCAATTCTTTCTTCACCTGCTCAAATCAGCTGTTGAGCCCTTTAGTAAATTTTCATTTTGGCTATTGTGCTTTTCAATTCTAGAATTTATATTGTATTTTTACTATAATTTTTCTTTACTGATGCTACTTGTAAGACATTGTTTTCATACTTTTCTTTAGTTATTTATATGTGGCTTTCTTTCTTAAAACGTATTAAAATAGTTGATTTGAAATCTAAGATCAGGCATGGTGACTCATGACTGGAATCCCAGCATTTTAGGAGATGAGGTGGTAGGTAGGATTGTTTGAGACCAGCCTGGGCAACATGACAAGACTCCATCTCTGTAAAAAAAATTACAAATTAGCTTGGCATGGTGGCATGCAGCTATTTGGGAGGCTGAGGTGGGAGAATCACTTGAGTCCAGGAGGTGAGGCTGAAGTGAGCTATGATCATGCCACTGCATTCCAACCTGGGTAACAGAACAAGACCCTATCTCAAAAAAAAAACAAAAAAAAAAAAAAAGAGAAAGAAAAAAATGATCTTGTCTAATAAGTGCGACATCTGGGCTTTTTAAGAGACAGTTTATACTGATTTCTTTTTTCCTACGAGTGGATCATACTCTCTGATTTCTTTACATGTCTCATAGTTTTTGGTTGAAAAGTAAACATTTTAAGTAATACTATGCAACAACTCTGGAAGTCATATTCTTTCACCTGCTTAGTGTTTATTATTGTTTATTTAAATAACCTTTCTAAACTAATTCTGTAAAGTCTCCACTCTTTATTGTGCATGAACACCGAAGTTCTGCTCAGGTAGCTTGGTGATAAGCTAACAATTAGTCAGATATTTTCCTAAACAGAGAAAGGTAACTCCGTGTATGTATTCAGCATGCCTTCGACACTCAACCAGCAGTTGACAAATCTGCCGTAGTTTTTACTTTCTACTTGCACAGAACTTCAAGGTCAGTCTGAGATTAGAAATTATTTAGAGTCTTCTTTGATCTTTCCTGAATATATACAAAGCCCTATGCATAGATATAGCCTTTTAGATTCCCAGGAATATGTCAGATCTTTTCAAAGCTCTTTTGGACACCTTGTTATCTAGATTTTTCCTTTTAAGCTTTTCGGTTAGACTGTTGTTCACCTCAACTTTGTTCAACTCTTTAGGCAGTCATGACATTAATCAGTTGCCTCTGTTTTTGACAAATGCTCCCAAATAAAAGACTTTTCACATGGCAAGCACCCAATCAGGTTAAACAAAGACAGACTTCCAAATGAGATGTTTCATAGACTCATGAGATGGAGCAAAATAGTAATAATTCTCTGGGAATGAGTATTTGAAAGAGCTACAACCCTGTTACACTTCCTTCAGTGACTACCAGCCCATTGCGGGCTGTTAGTTTTCAAGGCTACCACAGAGCTGGGTGGATGTGTAGGATATGGGAGTAGGGCAACCTAAAGTGCCACAAAGCTCATTGTTATTACTGAGATGCAGTCATTATTTTATTTTATTTTGTTTGAAGAGCTCTCTGGATTCCTGCAAGCTTTTGGTTAATTTTCATCTTTCTAAAAAATCGACCCTGATAGGTTTTGCCCATTTTTCTATTACTTTTGTGGAGGAAGAAATTTTAGAAGCATTTACCCTACCATTTTGACTAGTGCCATTCAATATGTATTTTTAAATCTCATTCCTCTTCACAATTCTATGAAGCAGATATAATAATCAGTTGAGTTTACAAATTATGAAGCTAAGACTTAGGAGATTAAGTAATCTGCATAGTGTACAGTTAGTAAACTCTTGTTTATTGAACTTCTCAGCCTGAATCCAAAGAGACACTCACTAGCAGAAGGAAGTGACAGCAAACAAAACATTTCAAACTTTTGCCCTCTTCCCCAGGGATCTGGCACTTCAGGCAATATAGTAGGGTTTAAAGAGTCACTGGCATTATTTTAAGTATAGAAAAGATACTGTATTACCACTTCTTTTCCTAAAACCCAGGAATCCAAAGATTCTGCCTACAGAAATAACATGTTCTGAGATCCTGAAAAATTGGTGTCATATAAGAGACAGTACACTAGAAAATAATATCTTATGGCACTTTTAGAAAAATGCCAAAAAAAGCCTAAACTACCACGTTCTTCCTAGGGGAGCTTCCTTCATTGCAGGCAGGGCCCCCTGCTGTGTGGGATGAGTTCCATGAGTAAGCCTTTTTAGCTTACACGACTGTCAAAAAAGTATTTGTGCCATTAGCTCTCTTCCAACTCCATGATCATATAAAAACAATAGCTGGGAGTATACCAATTTGAGAAAGAATGTCCTTTCTTGAGTGCTCAATCCCCAGAAGGATTGTTTTGTTACTTTTGTCACCAGAGTCTGTGGAAACATGGAGCTCCATTTTTCAAGTGAGCAATGAAAAGAGAACTAACAAGTGATCCTAGATTCCCTCATATGAAAACAATAACAGATTCCGTAACTTGGAGGTCTGGAGGTTTATGTTGGCACTAATTGGAACGCTAATGCGCAACGAGTCTGGTCTCTCCTCTCAAACACTAACAAACACCAGTCATTTCCTACTGACTGGTTTCAACCTAACAACCATTTTCTTGAGCCCAAAAGAATATTTTAATTTAGATTATTTAGATTATGTTGATTACTCACTTATGAGCGATACATAGTTAGTCAATGAAGAACAGATTGCCACAACTTGTTTTCTGAAAAACCTCCTCCACCCACTTACCACCACCACCACCACCCAAGGTTCATACTCATAAACAAAAATGATATTATGTGAAAAGGAATCTAGAGCTTCCTTAAATACTTCATAAATTTTGGGGTATCAGAGACCCTTATGAGCATGTGATGAGAGCTACAGGCTCTTGTGAAATGGTCCTACTTGCCTTGTGAAATGGTCCTACTGATAAAATTGCATTTTTATCTTGGGCTTCTGATCTCTCTAAAAGCTCATCCATTATTTAGGATCCTTCTATGGTGGAACTTTGTTCTAGTACAATTAAAGTCTTGGCCATCTCACACAGTGCACCTCATAGAGTGACTGGAGCTCTCCACCTACCGATTTCCAATTCTGCCTTGGCTTCAGAATTTGGCATGTACAGATGAACCTGGACCATCATTTCTGGAAGATGGTCTTCAATCATGGAAGCAAATTCCTATGGAGAGTATAAAGTGTAATGGACCAAACTGTGGCACCAGCAATGTCATGGAATGACACTAATTCTTAGATATGTATGCGATTACTATTCTCAAAGAGTTAAAAAAAATAGATATAGAAAATGTTAATATGGGAATTAGGAAACAGGAAAACAGAAAATAAGCAACTTGCAGGTCATTTTAAGTGTCATTGAGTAAAATAAAGTTATAAGATGGCAACATTTTTAGTTTTTACTTTTTTGCACTGCCAGATATAGAAGTATAAGAATTGCTTATAAGTATAGTTATCTTCTTTAACTGTCTTCAGTTCAATAGCCACTGTTAATATCAGTTGAGGAGCAGACCATTTGATGAGAACTGGACTACAAGGTGGATGAGATCCTTTAAAAGCTTATAGCCTCATAAGAAGCCAACAGGTAACCTCATATAGTACTAGGATTGGTCTCAGTAATGGTAATACACAATAGGGCTCTGGCAGCACAGGCAAAGGTGCATGGTTCAGCTGGGCAGTGTGTGAGTAAGGAAGATGGTAGAGGAGGAGTCGGGGGAGCCCCTGAGAAGATATGAAGGATCCGACTACAGAAGCAAGAATAGTGTGTCAAGCATTCTAAGAATAAAGAACAGGATTCCCAAAGCCATGAAACAGCGAGGTATGTAAAGGTCACTGTGAGTTGTGCAGTTTGACTGGGGTTTGATAGATAATTAGGGAGATAGGGTTAGAATAGGACTGAAGAGCTTATCAGGGTGGTTGGACCACTGATGGTCTTGTTTGCCTATCTGGGAAATATGCCTGTTCCAAGAAGCTATGGGAAATTGTGTGCACTGGGTAGTGATTTGAGCAGGTTGTGTTTTGGGTGGTGAACTCTAGCTGCAGCAAGGGGGACATATTTAAGGCAGAAGTAGAAGCAGTAGGGTGAGAAGGGCTAAAGGCCAGCACTGGGGAAATGGTGTTTAGGGCAGAGAGAGAAAGACTAGCTCAGGGAAATTTCCTCAGAAAGAATTTCTAGGATTTTGTGGTTGGCCAGATGTTGCAGTGAGGGAAATGGTGGAGAAAGGGTGGAAAATGTGGAACCTGAACTAAGAGATATTATATGGGATAAGGAACACTTGGTATAGTACAGAAAAGATGCCTCATTGAGTTTGAGGTACAAATAGGGACACCTTGTGGATATCAGAATAAATCTAAGGATGATGGTTAAAATTGTGTGAGTGAAAGACGTCTCAATGGAAATATGTAGGAAATTAGAGTTCTTGATATTTTAGAGTCATATACTTCCTTTTTATTACAGCTACCAAAATTTAAACATTTAATTCATACTTAGTGAATGCTATAAATTTTTTGCAATATAGTAGATATGAAATTTTTTAAAAGGGTCATCTTATTCCAACCTTTAATTATACAAAAAGCAAAATCTAAGTAAGTAAAAATGACATCTCAACATAGTGGTAGAGGATTCAAAACCTTCTAGTTGGAAACGGAACCATACCTCCCATTCTAGAAAAACCATTTTCTCAGAGTCATAGACTTCTAAAAGATTATGAAGTGAAAGGTCGACTTGCACCCCAGGAAAGTGCCCATGAGCATGCACATTTGATTTTACTTATCACTTCAGGGGGTCATACAGCTAGGTTCAAATCTTCCATGAAAAGCAAGAGTGGCATCCCATGACTGAAGGTAGGGTGTGCTAGATTCAAGTTTCTGGCTCATCTATCAATCAAATTAGAAGGACTTCGGAAGGCCATCTGGTCTTGGAATAGGGTAAATAAATGAGTAAGGTTTAATGATCACGTGCACTCCCTCAGTTATGACGCTGTAGAGAATAGAGAATCACCGATCTCAAAAGCTGCCTCTTCTTTCCTCTCTCTCATCAGTCTTAATTTTTCTGCCTCCCTTCTTACAATCCTGCCTCTCTGACAGATGCACAATGACAAACTCATTCTCCAAATATGAGTCATGATCAGATGCTATTTGAGTTCTTGCTCAACATACGGTTGTATAGAATCATTTTTCCAAGGAATTTTTATACCCAATATTTCTGCTACTTCTATAAGCTGCTCATAAATTTCAGATCTTTCTGGGGGGTAGGGAGGGGTTCAGTAAGGGAAGAGATGAAAAATATGCCTAAGATCATAAAGTAATTCAAGGAGATAACACTGGTCACTGGCTGGTTCATCTTCTAGCTATGAGACCATAGTACTTTAATGCAAAGGTCCACGAAAATATGTCAAAAGAGAACTGAAAGTGAAATAAGTGAAGTATAATTTTCTATTAATCTTACTAAAATTTTGCTAAGTAAATAAACAGCCTTATTATTAGCATGACGGGCTTCAAGATGAAAGAGGAAGAAAGAAATCAAGAAATAGATGTTTCTTGGGATTTATCATTAACAAAGCTTGACCTTTTTTGTTATTTTTATTGGCTTCTCTATCTCTTCTTTTAGGAAGGTACAGGCGTTTTGGATGTATATTAATGTTCCTAAAAGATCCACAGGGACAAGGAAGAAACTAGATTTATTGAACACCTACTGTAGACCAAGAATATTGCTAAATATACATTCTTTAATATTCAAAGGAAATTTAGAAGTATCATCATTCACATTTTAAAGATAATATAAGATAAGTGAGTTTTGGGGGACAAAAAAGAGAGAAACGTCTAATTGTCATTGTGACCAAAACAGTCACCGTAACACAGTGACAGCTACTCATCCTATATTGAACACTTGCCTTATGCAGGCTGTGCTTTAAGTGCTCAACAATCATTGGCTCATTTAACACTCATTACCCCCATCTTATGACACGGATTTTTACTGGTCACTCTAGAAGTGAGAAAAGCAATTCTCGAAGGACCTGTCCACAGTCACAAGGCTTGCTGGTGCTAGACCCCGGATTCAAACAGAGAATAAAGGGTCACTGGTGCACGTGTGCACATTTGTCTGGTGTGGGGTGGCCATAGTCCCCATATGTTCTTAAACCTACCTTTGAATTCAAATGTGAGGAGCATCGTAAATCAGAAAAACCAACCAGGATGTCTCTTCTAAGTACTGCTGCCTGTCCTTTTAGCACAAATTTTCATTTTATTGGCATGCCATCAACGTGAATATACCCTTGAATTGGATGCTCTTCTTTTCAGTCAGTGGAGACAGCATAGGTGAAGCCGTCAAAGCATTCCCATTCCAAAGGCACACAGCCAACGCTTGGGAGATGAACGACCAGAAATGGGAGGCATGTGAGAATTTGGAGAGAAAACCTGTACTCTCAGAATCAGAAGGATTGTTGTCAGAACAAACTGAGCAAAGCAGATTATGTTCCTTTCCTTCTCTCAAACTTTCAGTGACTCCCTATTGCACAAAGGAACAAAGGTCACATTTGTTAATGTGTTAACAAAACACATTAGGTCTTCGGGATTTGACCCACTGTCTATTTGAGCCTCACCACTTTCTCTTCCCTATCTCCCTCTTCCCATGCATGGGTCATCTTTTTACACAACGTGGCTCAGAAGTCTCTGAACATGACCTCAGCTTTGAAGGCCTTTGCACATACTGTTCCCTGTGCCTGGAATGCACACTTGCATGCCTCTCCTGGAGACCGCTGGCCGCTTTCTCCTTTGTGCTACCACAGCATTTTGTTGTGCTGTTTCTAGGACACATTGTTTTCTGCCTGATAGTTCTTTGTGTGTTTCTATTTCTTTTATTCTTACTTAAACTTGTAAGTCTGGCACATTGCCTGGCATACAGTAGAAGTTTAATAGATGCCGAGTGAATAAATGCATGGATAAACAATATTGAGTTAAGTAGGGATTTGTGACAGGCTGTCCACAGAACACAATCTAAAGTGGAACAGTTCTGATATCAGCTTCTATAATCTCCAACTTAATTGCACAAGAGGGACTGAAAATAGTTAGCCTTTGTGTATTCACCCTACACACATTTATAAAGTGCCTTCTCTTTGTTGGGTTTTGTTCAAGGAGTCTTAAAGCAGTGAAGAAGATAGATTTAGCTTAGCCGGGCGTGGTGGCTCACACCTGTAATCCCAGCACTTTGGGAGGCTGGGGAGGGTGGATCATGAGGTCAGCAGATGGAGACCATCCTGGCTAACACAGTGAAATCCCATCTCTACTAAAAATACAAAAATTTAGCTGGACATGGTGGCATACACCTGTAGTCCCAGCTGCTTGGGAGGCTGAGGCAGGAGAATTGCTTGAACCTGGGAGGCAGAGGTTGAAGTTTCTTCATAGAACTTATTTTAACTGGAGAGAGATAAAACATGATGCTATGAAATGAATAGAACTGAATTGTGTACCCCCAAAATTCACACATGGAAGCCCTAACCCCCAATGTGATGGCATTTGGAGAGGGGGGCTTTGGGAAGCAATGAGATTTAGATGAGGTCATGAGGGTGGGGCCCTTACTGGGGGACTAGTCCCTTTTAAGAAAAGACAGAGAGATTGCTTTCTCTCTCCCCACCATTTGAGGACATTGCCATGGCCATTTGCAAAGAATGAAGAAGGCTCCCACCAGAACCTGACTATGCTGGCACCCTGATCCCAGGCTTTCAGCCTCCTAATCTGTGAGAAAACACATTTCTGTTGTTTAAGCTATCCAGTCTGTGGCATTTTGTTATGGCAGGCTGAGTTGACAAAAACACATGATTTGGGGGCTGCTATTTTAGATTGGATGGTGAGGGAAGGACTATCTGAAAGGCAGATATTTGAGCTAAGACCTGAATGTTGAGAAAAAGGCAGTCAAGTGAAGATCTGGAATACAGGAATAAATTTTTCAGTAAGAGGGATGTGTAAGGAAGGCTGACTCTTTGTAAAATTATGGCACAATCAAAGTTGGGCATCAATTTCTCTTTCCCTCCTTTCTGTCCCACCAGCATTCAGCAGTAATGCCAAACGCCCAGGAATCTGGTGTTTTTAACCAATACCTCTGTCCCTTTGGGATCATGTACATGGTCCTATCCTCCTCCCAAAGCCATCTGGGCTTGGGATTGTCTTACGTTTCTTTCTCCATCAAAACTTGTTTTCCTTGTGTTTCATTTCCTTCACAACTGATACCTGCTAACATATCTGAGGGACATAAGTTATTCCTCCCAGATAATGTCGGCATTGCACAGGGACATACCAGAGGCAACTTGATTCCACATGAATGGCAGTGATAATGGGAATTCAGGCATTATGGTGGCCACTGAGGGGGTATTTTGAAGCAAATGAGTCTGTCTTATGGTACCCAAAGTACCCAGCATAGGTAGTTATATTTCTCCTTTCTGGGCTGGCTTCTCCAGTGTACAGAAATTACTGACTGCCTGGAATATACTTCAAATCAATGCACTTAAGAAGAATAAAGATTCCTATTTCAATTTCAAAACACAACTGAAAATGGAGCTAGGTTGTAATTTAGGGCAAATATTGACAATATCTCCAACAGATTTTATCCCAGTACACTTACGTAAGCTCTAGGTTGAATACTTCCTTGTTAAAGGGTTTTAGATAAGAATCTGAGTTTTAAATGCTGAGCCACAAAGGAGTTATTGAAGCCTCCTTAAGCAGCTAAAATCTAGTTCTCACTTCACAAGAAATTTGGCCAAGGAAGATATTAAATAGAGTGGTGTCACTAGTCAGAGTTGATGAAATGAGAGCACAGAGATGGTACCTATCAAAAGGGAAATTAGAATAAATGAATATTAAAATATTTAAATCTATAATAATGTGTTCAAAACACAGTTCTGAAGAACGTTATCACTGGAAGTGAGAAACCAGTGCTAAGTCGCTTGCCATCTTTTCTAAGCAAGCTCCTTCCCTCCATTTCAACTCATTAGGATAATGTTAGCTTCAAGTGTAATGGTGTAATTTTAACTGTACTGTACACAAATTACTCTGGTTCTTGCAGTGACAAGGTTTAGTAATAATCCCCCTTGGTAGAGCTTTAGCAATTGCAGCAATGCTAGGAAAACAAAAAAGAATGGGGCATTTAGAAATAAGAAATATACAATCAGGAAAACCAGTAGATTATTATTTACTAATCATCTCTGCCCAGAGGGCCAAGAAGAATGCTCTGCTTCTAAGTTTCACTAGGTTTAGTGACGGCCTTCCTTAAAGCTTAAAAAAAAATAAAGGAGATTTTGCCATTTCTGAAATGCCTTGGATACTACAATATCTCACAGAGTACAGGGTCGTGAGAAACAGCATCTTCGTACAGATCTTTGATTTTTACCAGTTGATCATCTACAGTATAGACTTCTAATACTAACCTATACATACACATACCCACAAACATATGCTTCTTCGAGTGCTGAAGGTCAAATTAATTTCTGCCACATATTATAGAGCAAATATATATTTTTGATGTTCAATGACTACTATCCAGTACCCTTAGTTAGAAAAATGGAGATAATAGTAACTTCCTTACAGTTGTCTATGAGGATTAAATAAAGTAGTGAATGTCAAGCACTTAATACAGTGCTTGCTACACAGTGATGACTTAGTATTACAGAACGCAGTAGTCATTATTATTGTTATTGTTATTTGCTACAAGGCGAATACAATGATTCTGTTATTTGAATGAGAATCCGGGACTCTAAAGCACTTTCATATACATTATTACATTCGAACCTTAAAAGCACCTATTCTAGTGGGATGGGTCAACAAGAACTCTCATTCTTCCAGGTGGGAAAGGTGACACTCTGCAAGAATAAGCTACTTGCTCAGGGTGTCATAGCTAGAATTATAGCCTAGACTGTCTAAATCCTAGTGACCCACATAGCCTCTCTTTATGGCTCTCAACTCTCAATAACCTGGACTTGCACCTATCCATTCATTTATTCAATAAATATTTAGTTAGAGCCTACCTTATATCAGATACTGCTCCTTACACAGAGGACTAGGCAGAGAACAAGACAGATGAGGTCCTTGTGGTCATGAGCTTACTTTCGTGTGGGAGTTCTGGACTAGATGGTTGAGACAGAGTATAATTAATGTAATAAGTAAAAGATCTAGTGTTATGGGCTGAATTGTGGCCGCCCCCCCCATTCATATATTAAGGCTCTAACTTCCAGTAATGTAGAATGTGACTGTATTTGGAGGTGCTTTGGGGTGGGCTTTAATCCAATCTGACTGATGTCCTTATGAGAGGACATTTGTACACAGGACACCAGGGGCAGAGAAAAGACCGTGTGAGGACACAGCAAGAAGGCAGCCATCTCCGGAGGAACCTGGATCTTAGACCTCTAGCCTCCAGCATGGTGAGAAAACACACTTCTGTTATTTAAGCTGCCTGGTCTGGTATTTTGTTACGGTCATCCTAGCAGATTAATTCATCTCATAAGAGAAGTTAATAAATAGTGTGGAAAACAGGCAAGGAAGTGGAGGCTAAGGATGATCAGGAGAGTTGTGGGGGGCACACTGCAATATTCAACAGGGGGGTTGGCACAGGTTTCAATAGAAAGAGAAAATTTGAGCAAAGACTTGAAGACAGTAAAGGGATTTGCTATGAAGATGCTTGAAGAAGGGCTTCCCAGTAGAGGGGACAGTTAGTACAAAGGCCCTGAGGTGGGAGTGTGCAGACATGGCGAGGAACCGCTGTGGAGAAGAGTGTGGCTGGAGAAGAACGAGCAGGGGTGGGTAGGGGAAGTCAGAGAGGCAAAGCAAAGGGAGGGCCAGGTCGGGAAAGCCTTGCAGGCCATTGAAAGAGCTTTGATTTCTTCTCTGCATGAAATGAAGAACCGTTGCTGGGTTCTGAACGAAGTGACATGACCTGACATATTTTAAAAGAATCACTTTGGCTTCTGTGTTAAGAATAGACATAGGCTATTGCAGTAATTCAGGCAAGAGATGACAGCAAGTTCAAACTAGAGTACTAGGCACGGAAGTGGTGATAAATGGTTAGACTCTGGATCTGCTGTGAAGGTGAAGCCAACAGGATTTCCTGATAGATTTGACAATGGGAGATGAGAGAAAGAATAAGGTCAAGGATGACTCCCAGGTTTTTGGCTTGAGCAAAGGAGAGGATATCATTGCAGTCATCTAAGATGGAGAAAGCTGCAGATAGAAGTGATTTGAAGAAGAAGATCAACAATTTAATTTTAGATGTGTTGAGTCTGGAATATCAGACATTCACATGGAGATGTCAGATAAGCAGCCTCATGTTGGTGTCTGATGTTGGGAAGAGAGCACTGTGCACTGCACCACGGATATAAGAGACTGAGCCTGGTTGGAGACAGGATGAAAACAAAGACTGAGCCTTGGGGAACCCAGCAGAGAGAAATCAGGGAGAAGAGGAAGAATCAGCAAAAGAGACTGAGAAGGAGCATTGGTATCTCCTGTTGCCTAGAAGCTGAGTGAAGAGATTGTTTTTTAGGACAAAACATTTGATCAACTGTGTCAGATACTGCCACAAAGTCAAGGAAGATGAGTACTAAAGAACTGACCTTTGGATTTAGCATGAAAATCACTGGTGATGTGAAAAAAGAAATTTCTGTGGGCTGGTAGGTAGCTTGACTGGAGTGGGTTTGCAAGAGGGAAAGGAAAAGAATTAAGGACAGTGAATAGAAGTAACTCTTCAAGGAGCTTTGATGCAAAGATGAGCAAGAAAATGAGACAGTATTGGTGGAGAGGTTAACTGAAGAGTCAACATTTTCCGGAAAAATTTCTTTCCTTATGAGAATATAGGAGAAATAGAATGTTTGCATTTCCATCAGAATAATCCAGTAGAGAGGGGGAAACAGATAAAAAGGAAGAGGAGAGAATAGCTGGGGTTATATGAGGAGGGAATGGGGATGGGATCTCATGCTCCTGATGGGCTTCAAGTAGAAAGAAGGGCAGTTAGTCCATGCTCCTGTGTGGCCGGGTGGAGGTAGGGCTAGGGGTTTCTGCTTGTTTCTACTGTTCTCAGTGACGGATGAAGCAGGGTCAACAGCTGAGAGCAAAGCTGGAGAAGGGATGCCGAGTTGAGGGTCGGAACTAGAGAAGGTATGATACAGTACCTTCTCTATCATAATATCTTGTGATATTTTACATAGCAAAATATCACAAACTGGGTGACTTAACTGAAATGTATTGTCTCACAGTTTTGGAATCTAGAAGTCTGAGATCAAGAGGTTGGTAGTACTGGTTCCTTCTGGGAACTGTGGGGAAGAATCTTTTCCAGGCCTCTCCGCTAGCTGCTGGTGGCTTGCTGGTAATCTTTGGTGCGCCTTGGCTTATAGATGCATCACCTGTATCTGTCTTCATCTTCACATGGTGTTCTCTGTGTGTGTGTCTTTGTGTCTGAATTTCCTCTTTTTATAAGGATACCAATTATCATAGATTAAGCCTCACCCTACTGACCTTAATTTAATTAATTACAACTGCAAGGACCCTATTCCCAAATAAGGTCATATTCTGAGGTATGGGAGGAAGGACTTCAACATAAAAATTTTGGTGGGGGACACAGTTCAAGCCTATCACAAGTGGTTACAGATAGCAGAATAGTCTAGAAGTTTAGCGTGTTTGCCTGGAAGCACAAAGAGCCACGTGACATTTGTGGTCATGGTTCCAAAGTCAGTCCATTCAGCATGGGAGACCATTTTCTCCACCAACATTCAGTTGAATGGTGTGAGTATAAAGTAGAAAGAAAATTGGATTCTTTTTGTACATCATTAAGTGATTCTTATAATTTACCAAGAAAGTGAAGCAAGGTAGTTGGGGAAGATGGGACTTAAGTTATTAAGGGACAGAAAAAGGTTTAGTTGGAGATCAAGGGATTGGAGGTCCTGGTGGGGGTGAAAAGATGATTGAAGTTGGGGCCTTGGGGAAGTAAGTTGGAATGTCAGTAGATGATAAGCAGAAAGGGAGGTACATGCAACTGAAATAAGATGGTGCTTGGTTTTTGCTGATTAGGAGGTGCAAGATATGGAAAGGGAGTGAGTGGCTGATCTGGGGAAGTGGACAAGGTCATTGGAGGAGCAGAGGTGACATTATGGAGAAGTTAGTGTCTTAGAAGGACCATCTATGTACCCACTAAAATTACAAAGTTTTCATTAATTCGTTCATTCATTCATTCATTCATTCAATTATATATATTTCAACCATGAGGGAGAATAGAACTTTGTTAAGAACAAGGTTCATGAAACCCAACAAGAGAGCCACTGCTAAGCCCAGCTGTCTCTAGCCGAGTTTAGAGGATGGTCTCAGGTTGGCCTATTGCCAGGTAATTACAGGAGTAGAAAAAGAAAAACAACTTCTGTGAAGCTAACTTTGAAACTCCTTTGATACCCAAATAAACAATTAACCCAGAGGAAAATAAAAATTTCATACTCTAAATATCCTTCACTGCTTGTTTTAGAAATTATTATTATTTGGTCTCCTCAGTAGTTTACATCCATTGTGTTGATATGTGTGTTTCCTGGGGATTTCTACACACTCCAAAATCTGAAGAGTAAGCAAAAATAATGCTTCTGCTTAAACCCTTCACAGTTTATAGCCACATTTACATAACATTAAATAAGTCAACAAAGGCATCATTAGCTCCCATTAAAATATGAGCAAAGAAATTTAAACGAACAAGACAGGCTAATTGGTAAGTAATGTTGTGTATCAAAAATTATGACTGTAAGATACCCCAGTTAATGAGAAGCCCTACAATCATGTTTACTACATATTTAAAAATTAAATGAAGGTGAATAAAAGTTAACAGAAAAGATTTTCCCCTTCATGTATGCTATTATATCTGTTTTTCAAAGTTAAAAATGCTAAAGGTTATTTTAGCCATTTACCTTGACAAAAGAGCTCCTTATAATTTATATAATTTTTCCATTTTGGTTTTCCTTAGGTCTTAAACAGAGAAGTCATGGCTAGGGTGGAGGGAAAGGGCAGAAGTCTTGATTTTTACCCAGGAGGAGGTCTTAGTTTTCTCTCAGGCCTTGGGCATTAGAGGAACTCTTCCATATGCCTTAAATTAGGGGCCTATGGACACAACCCTAAGCAAAGTGTGTCCTTCAGGTCAGCTGTAGGATAACGATGTGTGTAACCACTTCATGTCTGAGTGACAGTGGCTTCTACTGCTGTCTACTTGAAGGATCACCTGGGGTGAAACTCTAAAAATGCTGATGTGTATGCCCCACTCCAGAACAATGAAATCAGAATCTCAGGGAGGGGGTCCAGACATCTGTATTTTAGAAAAGCTTCCCCATTGATTTTAAAGTACAGCCAAAGTTGAAAACCACTGGAATAGTGCTCTTTCTACCATTTACTGAGCGACCACTATGTACTAGGCTCTATGACAGGAACTTATGCAGGCTAGTTTATACTTCATTTGATATGATTGTAATTTCAGACAGCTGAGGCATTAAGTAGAAAATATTTGGGAGGAGAGAAGAAAAAAAGGATGTCTTCCTGGCATCCTTTAGGGGGTTCAGACTATATGCAAGTCAACCCCAGATCTAACCATGTGATGTTGGTACCTTGTGAGTGGTGCATATGGGATAGAAGCTGCTTTGGTGTCCCAGGAAACACAGGGTCCAATGTACTGTGTGTGTGTGCGCACACATGTGTGCACGTGTGTTGAGAGAAGATGTGGTTTTGACACTTGGTTTAGCTCAAGACACTAACATTTCTTTGAAAGTAGAAGACTTCCTTTATATATTTCTCCTGGTCAGCACAACTCTGCAATAATAGCTAAGACAGCCCTTCCCAATAAAACACTGAGAAAGGCCCAAGAGAAGCCACCCTATAGGTTGTATTAATTGCCTACTCCCTCACCCTAAATCCAGAGCTGCCTAGGTCCGTAGAGCCTCCATTTTGGGGTTTGTCTACAGGAAACATTTCTAGAAAGCATAATGTTATGGGAATCAAGGCCTTTAGATGCAAATGGCAAGAAGAAATGCTCTTGCTTCCGAACTCTGAAAGCAGGGATTAATTTAATAAACCATAATGAGGTTTTTACTTAACTTTTATTTTAGGTTAGCAGTATATATGCGGGTTTGTTATATAGGTAAACTCAGGTCACAGGGGTTTGTTGTACAGATTATTTCATTGCCCAGTCACTAAACCTAGTACTCAATAGTTATTTTTTCTGTTGTTTATTTTCCTCTTACCAACCTCAACCTCAGGTAGGCCCCAGTGTCTATTGTTTCCCTCTATGTGTCTATGTGTTCTCATTGTTTAGCTCACACTTATAAGTAAGAACATGTAGTATTTGGTTTTCTGTTCCTGCATTTGTTTGCTAAGGATAATGGCCTCTAGCTCCATCTATGTTTCTGTAAAGGACATGATCTTATTTTTCCACAACTACATAGTATTCCATGGTGCATATGTACCACATTTGCTTTATCCAATCTACCACTGATGGGCATTTAGGTTGACTCCATGTCTTTACCCTTATAAATAGTGTTGCAAGAGAACACTCACATGCATCTTTAAGATAGACGATTTATATACCTTTAGGTATATTCCCAGTAATGGGATTGCTGGTTTGAATGTTCTGTTTTCAGCTCTTTGAGGAATCACCATCCTGCTTTCCACAATTGCTGAACTAATTTACATTCCCATCAACAGTGCATAAGCATTCCCTTTTCTCTATAACTTCTCCTCATCTGTTATTTTTTGACTTTTTATTAATAGCCATTCTGGCTGGTGTGAGATGGTCTTATAGTGGTTTTGATTTGCATTTCTCTAATGATCAAGTGATATTGAGATTTTCTTCATGTGATTGTTGGCTGCGTCTATATCTTCTTTTGGAAAGTGTTCATGTCCTTTGCCCACTTTTTAATGACTTTTATTTTTGTAAATTAAGTTCTTTGTAATTCTGGATATTAGATGTTTGGCAGATGCATAGTTTACAAATATTTTCTCCCATTCTGTAGGTTGTCTCTTTACTCTGATAGTTTCTTTTGCTGTGAAAAAGCTCTTTAGTTTAATTAGATCCCACTTGTCAAATTTTGCTTTTGTTGTGATTGCTTTTGGTGTCTTTGTCATAAAATCTTTGCCCTTTCCTATGCCTAGGATGGTATTATCTAGGATGTCTTCCTGAGTTTTTATAGATTTGAGTTTTACATTAAGGTCTTTCATTCATCTTGAGTTGATTTTTGTATATGGTGTAAGGAAGGGGTCCAGTTTCTATCTTCTGCATATACCTAGCAGTTATCCCAACACCATTTATTGAATGGGGAGTCCTTTCTCCATTGCTTGTATTCATCAGCTTTGTCAAAGATTAGATGTTCGTAGGTGTGTGGCCTTATTTCTGGGCTCTCTATTCTGTTCCATTAATCTATGTGCCTGTTTTTGCACTGGTACCATGCTGTGTGAGTTACTATAGCCCTGTAGTATAGTTAACAATGCATCTAACTAGAAGTAAAAAGAAGCATTCTGTATTACAGTGCTAGGGTTCTCTGCTTGCTTTTCCCTTCCATTTGGAAAATGACTCATGGGCTACAGCAACAGTAGAGACTTATGTATCAAAACCCATAAATGATGAGTTTTTATTCCATAGTTTCTGAGTTTCAAGTCTCCTACCTAAAAATTTGTCTGAATTTGACTTTTTCCAAAATGGTTTCCTATCCTTGAAATGGTCATCACCCCAGATGTAACACATCTCTTTCAATTCCTTTAAACCACTCTAGAAATCCCAAATCCTTACAAAGACTTGGTTTATTCATTGGGTCATTCAGAGGATACTAGTGGAAACACACTGTATGCTACACACCGGGCCAGGTTCTGGGAACGTAGTAGTGAACAGAACCGTCATTGTCCTTGCTCTTAAGAAGCTTGTATTCTACCAGGAAAGAAGATAGTATACAGGCGAGTTAACGATTATTTTCTTGTAATTTTGATAATGGTTATGTGGAAGTCATCCAAGAAATGTTGCAAGTATATCACAGAAGAACTTGACCCCAATCTTTGGGGTCTGGTGGAGTTGAGGTAAAGAGCTCCCAGAGGAAGCGTTAACTCAGATAGGAGAGACCACAAGCGTGCATCTGACATAGCTGGGTGAAGAGGGAAAGTGAAAGCATGTACAGCAGAGGCAACAGCCAGTACAAAGGCCCAGAGGCAGAGAAGAAGAAAGCAATTGCCACGAACTGAACACCAGGAGGAAGGGTAATATGACTCGAGTGGAATGAGCTACATTGTAAAAGACAGAGATGAGAGGTAGGAAGGGCCACATGCCAGACTGCTGGCCATAGTAAGAAGAATATATTTTATTGTAATTACACTGGGAACTTTTTGAAGATATTCTTGTAAGCAAGTGGTTGATATAATCAGATATGCATTAAAAATTCACTCTGGCTGAGCACAGAAGGAAAACTGGAAAGAACTAGTGGCATTATCTGGGAGGACTATTTTGGAGACTATTGAAATCATCTATTGGTGTGAATGAAGACCTGGGCTGGAGTGGGGGCCGTGGAGCTGTAGGATGTGTCTGAGATTAATACAGGCTCATTCCCCACTGCGGGTTCTTGTTTACAATGCCCAATTGACAATAAGATTCCCAATCACCTGCTCAGAAAGCAGATACAGGCCTTACCAATAAATAAATACAAATTGGCATGCCTGGGATTTCTATATATGGCCTAAAAGACTAAGAAAAAAAGATTCTTTTCCATTAGCCAGCTGTACTTCGGAATAATACACAGACCTCTGTGAATCATTTCATGGTTTATTAAACAAAATTCTGTTTGCAATTGGCAAGTTAGGAAAATAAATGTCCATGTTTGTTTTAACTTTCTATTTCCTTGGTTTGTTTAGAGACTCACAGCTCCAATCTCAGGGCTGTCCTTGGAGACCCATTAAGCAGACCTTCATCCCCACTTTAGAATGTCCCAGGGAAATCAGTGGCAGGTTTCCATTCACCTCTACAAGAACAAAAGGGAATTTTGGATGTTGTTCCCATCAACAGAGAGGGTGCATGGGCTTCCTGCCAGGGCTAGCAGGTTACCAGCCTTTTATCATGTGCTGTTGTTCTAGATTCCACCCCCTTGGACCATCTGCCCTTCTGAAACTGGGAGAAATGCTGTGCATAATCTACCTGCAGAAGAGCTTTCCCTTTGCTAAGAAATGATACTCTACCACTCTTAACTAATCATCTCATTTGGGGTGTGTGTGTATGTGTGTGTATTTTAGGGGAAGGTTTATTTGGCTTAGTTTGACTTGGGTGCCTGGTTTAAGGGTGGGGCAAGGAACTTGAGCATGCATCACAATCCCCTGGAGGACTTGTTAAAATACAGAGCACTGGGCCTCATCTCCAGAATGTCTAAGTCAGGTTGGGGATTAGGCCTGAGAATTTGCGTTTCTAACAAGTTCCCAGGTGATGCTGAAGCTTTTGGTCTGGGGACCACATTTTGAGAACCACTGGTCTATGCAACACAGCCCACAGATGTATTGTATTCAGTGAATAAACTATCAAGTGCCTCTTCTGTGCCTGGCCCTGTACCTGCCTCCAGGTCTTCAAATATCCAGTTTCTTCAGCTTGGAGTTCTCCTGGAGGCTTCTTTGCCCAACGAGGCTGAGTTTATCTGGTCCCAGAGGCATCACCCATGCTTTCTTCACCCCGTGTTTATCTATTACTTTATGTGGCAAATGCCTTCCCTCGAGAAAGTCTTTCTCCTTCTTGGTGCCAGTTGGCACATAGTAATATTAAGTTAAATAAAATCACCAGTGCTTGGTAAATAAATTAATGACTGGTTCAGGATAGATCGCTGACCTGGGATACCTTGGCAGCATCTAGGATATTCACTTGGAACTGAATCATATTTCTGTGAACTTCGTCATTTAATACCATATTTAAGGCTCCTAATATGTGCCCTATTTGTAGCAGGTAGGCATTATGTCTTGTGGGCCAAGATTTTTACATCCAATTATAACAAAGAAAATAGTCAAATACAAAATTACAATATAAGGATAAGCTTTACTGTTGATTGACATATCTAAAGTCACTAGGCATTGTAGGCTTCTGGAAGAAAAGGTCATCATTGCTCTGCATATATCAGGTAAATCTCTGATCTGGTATGTTCATGGATTCATTGAATTCATTCAGTTATTCATTCATTCAAATTCTTATTTAAAATGCCAATGTGTTAGGCTAGGCACAGAAGAATCTTAAAGTTGCAAGGAGACTTAGTTTCTTTAGTGTAACCATTTTCCAGATACTAGAATCCTCCCAAAACTTCTGCATCCCAGAGGCCATCCAACAACTACTTAAACACTTCTAGTAACAGAAGATTTGCTAACTTTGATGGTAGGCAATTTTTGAATCACTGCTGACAACTTTTATATATTGAGATCTCTCTCCTTGAAGTTTCTCCTATAGGCCCTATTTTGCCTTCCTTCAGTAATGGAGCATGTTTAATTTCTCTTCCCCAGGGAAGCCTCATTAGATAAGGGAGGTGGGTTTGACACAGTGGGGCAGAGCATGGACACAGAAGCTGGATGCCTCAGCTTCACATCCCATTTCCCAAATATGTCAGTTGCTTAAACTTCCTGTGACCCAATTTTCTCATCTATAAAATGGGGACAATATGCTTCAAATAACTGTTGTGAGGGTTAACAAATTTATTGCATGCAATGAAATGAGAACACAGTCTGGCATATAATCAGTAATTAATATTAACTGTTGTCATTACTCTTATTACTATTCCTTGCAAAAAGTTGTCTTCTCTTGTCAATGTCCAACTAAGCATCCTTGCATCAGCCAAACATGACATCGCCCAGCACTAGCTGCTCTCATCTCCTTGATCTTTTCCAGAATACACCTCCAGTGTATTAGATCCTTGTTATCACAGTGTTCAGAACAGAGCCTAACACTGGGGCTGTTTGTCCAGCACAGGATAGAAAGGGATTATCATCCCTATTATTTTCAATTCAGTTTGGTAGTAAGAGGTGTAGTAGTAATAAAAATATATTCAGTGTCTATGTAGATGTGATGCTAGACTCTTTAAATACATCATTTCCCATTCTTAAAACAGTTAAGTGAGTTAAAGGTGCTTGCACAGGAGAACATATCACCAAGGTATAAAAGAGCCAAGATTTAAACAGATTTGCCTCAGAGTGGGCCTGCTTGTCATCCTCCATGCTGTCATACTGTACCCAGTGAATGTCCAAGAAATGACAGGGCCCCTGATTTCACAGTCAGGGCAAAGCTGTAAAATGAGTCACAAGGCTTGCAGCACTGTGTAAGAAGAGTGTTCGGATTACAGCCTTATTTATTCACGATTGCAGTAGCCATTCTCTCTCTGATCTTTCGCCCTGTCTCTTGAGTTAGGCAAAGAAAATACTCTTGGGCAGAGTATAATAAAGCCCTGAAACCACCTGGAGGATCAAGCCTGATGCATTGCAAACACCAAGAACATGAGAAAGTTGGTATCAAAAGAATGCAGTACACTGTGTGCTACTTCCTCCTCCATCCAGTTATTAATGGGTCATGCAATAACTACCTTTCCTACTACCAAATACTTTGTAACAGTAGCTGCTGATCAGCATGGAATATCATCTGCAGGGACTGTTGGGTGGATGAGAAGCAGCTGACACGTACTGGGCACTTGCTTCATGTCAGGCTGTCTCTCTAGTGCTACACAGTCTTTCTCTCCTATGCCTCATGATAGCCCAGCAAGTGAGCCACGAGGGTCATTGTCTTTCCGGAATGAGGAAGCCGGGTATGTGGCTTATCTCATACATGGTACATGGTAGGCTGGGGTTTAAATTCCAAGCTGTTTGAACCCCTTTGGTGTCACAGTTCTATCTGGGAGCTGTTTCTACACATGTCCCATTTTCCTCTGACTAGATGTCCAGGAGCGCCTTTCCTCCACACACACATTTCCCTGCCACCTCCACAACGAGGCCAGACGGAAGCTGGTGGGGCTCTGGGTTGGGGGTGCTATGGAGGATGGTAGGTGTTTCTGTGGGGGAGCACACAGCCACCGCCCCGTCGGTCACAGAAAATTCTTAAGGAAGGGCTCAGCTTTCCCAGAACAGGAGGAGGAGGATACTAGTAAACACAATTCCATATCCACAGGAGGTGTGTGCTTTTACAAAGCATGGTCGTGCATGTTAAATTATCACACTCCCACAACTAGGGCCTCAGTTAGATCTTTCTGACTTTGGAACCCCTGTTTTTATTTTCTTACCTTCCTTGGTATCTTACTTTTTTAGCTTTTAATTTAAAATAAATGTATAGAAATAAAGCTTGAACATTGTAGGAAGAAAAGGGGGAAATATAGATAAGCAAAGAGAAAAAATGCAAAACTGTCCAAATCCCCCTTTCAAGGCAACCTCTATTACCATTTTGGTTTATTTTTCCCTAGACACTTTTTTTTCCCATAAATACACACATATCTTTTTTAAAAAAATAAAGTGATACCATACATATTAATTCATGGCCTGTTTTTATTTCCTCCACAATATATTATGCATGTATTTTCATGTTAGCATTTCTGGTGTGCTCTATAACCACTTTTAGTGGCCCATTCTATCCCACTATTTTAATATCTTAAAGTTAGACAAACCCTATTCTTCCTTTTTGCTCTCTCTCTAAGGTTGTTTAGGGGAGTGATGAGCCAGTTAAACAAAAACAAAACAAATAGCAAACATTTTTCCTCCTAGAAGTCTTAGCCAGAACCTTAAATCTCCCTTCCCACCCCCACCCCTCACTGCCCAAATTCCACTTGGACACAAGGCTGCCTAGAGAATAAGGTAGCTCCACCTGGGGTGTACCATGAATTCAGAGAAGCATCTTAAACTCAATCCAAGCCCGGAAATCACAAAGAGTTTCCTATTGCCTTCTTTGGGACAAAAACAAAGAAGGGGCTAATGTTACCTGTATTCTGACCACTCTGATAAGGGCAAGGGCTACAATCTTAACTAATCCCCCAAGCCTTTGTAGTAGGCAATGAGAGGATCCCTCATGCTGACTCAGATTCTCCGCAGAAGAGAAAATGCACCCAGCCATTGATGGAAGACCTTTCCCAAGCTCTCCCCTTACCAGCTATTGTCACAGTTATAACTAGATAACTCTCTCTGTGTGTACATCCAGGCCTCCCTTGCTGCCCTAGGATAACATGTCATTAAAACAAAAAATGCTTACTTTGGAGGTTTATCATTCTCTGCCAGATCAGATGAAGTTTTCTCTTCAAAAAAGAAAAAAAGACAATAAGAAACTGAAGGGAAAAAAAGAGGTGGGGAGAGAAGAGATCAAGGGGGTTAAGCATATATGGGAATGATAGAAATGAATTAGTTATGGATACTTGCTTAGTGGTGTGTTGTGGCTTCCATTTCTATGCATCACATTAATTTATCCCCATCCTTCTTTGCATGGGTGAGAGAGAATTTCCAAGTGAAGCACCCTCTGCATTTTGAATCCATGCCAACTGTCAAAGGTATACAACAGGACTGCTGAAAGCAAGAGGGGCTGATGGAATCTTAATAGCTCTGGGAACTCACTCACTCTTTCCTCTCCTTGGAGCCCCGTTAATTGTACAGTTAGAAACATCAAATGATTTTGAATCCCTTTTCTACAACTGCTATTTTAGCTCCTTTTCCATCTTTAAACTATATTTCCCATGGTAATTATTACATTTCTTTTATTTCCAATGTCAGCTTATTTAAAAAAAAAAAAATCAGACAGCACAGCTAAAGGAGCCAAAATAGAACAATTTGTTATATTAAGCAAATATTTATTTGCATAATTGTGACTCTCATTTCTGTATTAGCACAGCAGCAAAACTAACAATGTTCAATTCAGAAGGGCAGTGAGATACATAGTATGCAAGACTGTGTATCTCACTGGGAAACGTCCAGGGGGCTAAACAATAGTGGATCTTCCCCTCCAAGGCCGATATCCAATTGCAAGTTAGGAATTTTCCCTACAATATCACTGTGCCGATCTTATTATTTCAGGGGGAAAAAATATATATATATATATCATACATATACGTGTGTGTGTGTATATATTTGAGACAGAGTCTCACTCTGTCGCCCAAGCTGGAGTACAGTGGCACGATCTTGGCTCACTGCAACCTCTGCCTCCCGGGTTCAAGCGATTCTCCTGCCTCAGCCTCCTGCATAGCTGGGATTACAGGCGCGCACCACCACGCCTGGCTAATTTTTGTATTTTTAGTAGAGACAGGGTTTCACCATGTTGGTCAGGTTGGTCTTGAACTCCTGACCTTGTGATCCGCTTGCCTCAGCCTCCTACAGTGCTGGGATTACAGGTGTGAGCCACTGCATCTGGCCTGCCTTCAGGGAATATTTTAACATGTTTTGTAGATTAAATTTTATCTGATATTCTATTTAAAATGTATTGTATAAGGTTAAGAGTGAACTGCAAGCCAGAATATGAGAACTTTCATTTTCCAGGAAAATGGGTCTGCAAAAATAGCCTCAATTTATTGATCTCTCTTTTAGCCTCAGTGTTTTGATCTCTCAACAATCTCTCCTGATTCCTAACACAAAGCAGATAAATCAACAATCTCTCCTGATTCCTAACACAAAGCAGATAAATCAACAATCTCTCCTGATTCCTAACACAAAGCAGGTAAATCCAAATAATTTTGGATTAGTTTAGGAAAATTCTTGTTATTTGTGAGTCATGTTTCTATACAGAATTGTGCAGGAGGTAGGCCTGCCCTAGGTTCCTTGAAATACGAGTGAAGAAAGACTAACTCAGAATATGAGGTCTAAATATATGTATATTAATTTATATAAAGTTAAGTGACCTTTGTAGTTAAAACTTACAAAACATTTATTATATGTCAATTCAATGTGTTGCCATTGATAATACAATAGGGGTGATTTTTATTTCTATATAGAAATATATATGTCAAGATCACTTTATGCTAGTGGGCATATGAAAAATCACACTGTTTAAACTGAGAAGGAATAGTTTCTCAACTAGAGAATCTATAGCTTTCTGGTTTAGGTTCCTGGTCATTTATAAAACAATAGCTAATATCTGACATAACCCTGGGACTGGGTCTTTTTAAGACTCAAGCATACAACTATGTAATTTGAAGTCCTTAGTCGTTTGTAACACAGGCTGTGCAGTCAGATTGGGGGGAAATCCCAGCTCTGTCACTGAGAGCTGTGTAACTGGGCAAGTAACCTGACCTCTGGGAACATAGCTTTCTGCACCTGTGAAAGAGATATCAGAAACATGTCTATCACATATGACTCTTAAACAGACAAGCTATATGAAGGTAAGGTGCCCAGCACATAGTAAGTGTCAATCAATAGTACTCATCATTACTGTGTGTGCTAATTTGCAGAAGGATTCCCTTCTCAGCTCAGTGTTTGGAAAAGCCACACGGTAAATGAGAAATCCAGGGACTGGGGTAGGGAAGGGACGTGCTGGATGGAGGGTAGGAGGGGTTGGCAATGGATGCAAGGAATCCATTTTAATTGCAATTTGAAACTAGAATCTTGACCTCCTAAAGTGGCAGCATGATCTTTTGTCATCAGAGCCTCTGTTAATCAGAGTGGGACTTGAAAGTAAGGTAGTTTGTTTCAAATTATCCACTAGCACACCATGGGGATCTTTTTCTCCTCCTCTAGAATCTTCTGCTAAGGTTACAGAGTTTATGGTTCCCATAATGCATATGTACAGTATCTATTTCATTTAATTCGCTATTAACATTTCCAGTTTCACTTACTGCAACACAGCTGGATAAAAAGAATGGAAATCAACCATCTATGGTAGACTTGGAATGTAGCTATTAGCAGTGTTATCTGCAAACCCACCCTGCTCTCACCTATCTTGCATAATGCCATAAATTCCATTGAATGCCCAATTATTAAACACGGCCTTATGCCAAGCACAGTCACTACGTTTTCCCCAGCAAACACGTTTTTACACTGGTTTTGCTATACCCTAGTGTCACTCAAAGGTGTGAGCGATTTTTGTAAAAACAAACCAAGTAAACAACAAGTTTTGTAAAATTTCCTTATCTGTAAGACAAAATTTAAATGTTACATTTGTATAACTTGAGAAAGTGAAATAGTTAGTTATATTTTCTAGTCTTGAGTTTTATGGTGCTGGAAATTTCTATTACCATCAGAGTGTTGTTGGCAGTTGGTGTCTGTAGAAGAGGGATCCATATGAGCTAGCTCCAAATCAGGGAGTGATCTATTTTAGAGCTTTATGTGGACAGTAAATGGAAAACCATCCATCTGCAAGGCATCTATGCTTACCATGTTTCTCTTTCTGGGAACACACTTCTTATATTCTTTTTTCTGTGCCACTGATAAAAGTTCCCACTTGTCAGGGCAGATCGGCTTTCTCTGCTACATTCTCAGCTCACAATTGGCTGAAAAAGGCCACCTCATTCTCATCTCAATGTAACCTTTCAGTTCAGATGCCTGCCATTGTCTGATCCCAGGTGTTGGGTCTCTTAGTTCAGATTTTCAAGAGAAAGAGAGAACTGAATTAGTCATAATCTAGTCTTTGGCCTACCTTCCCTAAGTCCTGAGTCTGCCCCGGTTCTAATGAATTATAAGGGAAGAAGGGTAATACGGTATAAAGCTGGTGGCCTAGACCCACCTTTTACAAATGTGTCTGTCACAATGAAGCCACTCAATCAAATTTCTCACTTCCTCTCTCAACAGAAAGGGTATGCAAACTCGTGATGTAAGCCTTCAAACTAAGAGGATTCCCTACCTTTTCAAAATTAAATAACCTGATGTTTCTCTAAAATAACCTGTGTTTTTTTTCTTTGAATTATACTTTAAGTTCTGGGGTACATGTGCAGATTGTGCAGGTTTGTTACATAGGTATACACGTGCCATGGTGGTGGTTTGCTGCATCCATCGCTCTGTCATCTACATTAGGTATTTCTCCTGATGCTATCCCTTCCCAATCCCCCCACCCCCTGCTATTCCTCCCCTAGCCCCCCATCCTCTAGGCCCCAGTGTGTGATGTTCCCCTCTTTATGTCTGTGTTTTCTCATTGTTCAACACCCATTTATAAGTGAGAACATGCGGTGTTTGGTTATCTGTTCTTGTCAGTTTGCTGAGAATGACACTTCAAATGCATTTAAAATTCTCTTATCTTTGCCCATTTTGATGCATCCTCAAGTCCTTTAAATAGATATCTCCTATTGGTTTCTTCAGGCTGTTCATTTGTGTCAGAATACACACATAATGAAATTATAGCAATAGACATATTGAGAAAAATATTGTATTACATATGTTTAGAAATTCTCATTGGAATCTAGTTTTATTTTACACATGCTAAAACTTTTATACAAGCTAACAAATGTAGAGCTTATATAACTGTTTAACCACTCATGAAGAATAAAAATTGCCAACACACACAATATCTCATTGTTTCACACGACTTCTGAAAATTGTTCCAGAAATAATATTTTCAGGACTCTCCCTCTGAGATGGGGCCAAAAACGTCTTGTACATCCTTCAATGTATAGCTAAGTGCCTAGGGCTATATCAAGCTCATTGTTTATTAGGACAAAGCCTTTCAATAACTTTCTCCTTCCCTGTGCATGAGGGAGAAACAGGGGGTGACGGGTAGGGGGTAGAATGGAGTGGGACACAAGGCCCATTTTGAAATGTATGAAAGTCGGATACTCCCAAAATTCCAACAAGATTACACACACACAAAAATCTCATCTGGTAAATATTACATTCTGTTTTTGTCTTTGCTTTAGTTTTTATACAACTTGACAGTTTGTGGTATCGTGCCACATTTCAGAGCTAAGGTTTACAAACATCTGGCTCATGGGCAGCATTCCATTCCCCACGGCCCCCAGTGTCTTTGGGATAAAGTGTTTGCAACATACCAACCGAGGTGGAAAACAAGAATTTTCCTAGATAACAATGTGGGTAAGCAAGGCATCAGGGTTTGTGAGATTCCTCTGAAGGAGTCTCAGCTTTGCGCAATTAATCCACTTGTCACCACCCAGATGGCCCATGGAGAGGTAGGAATCCTTGGACCTCCTCTCCTAAGTGGACAGTTGGTTGGGTCCCTTTAAATCCTTGGAGATATGCAAATTTACCCAGTAAATCATCATAACAATGAAGTAATACAAATTTGACAGCCATTTCAATGTCATATTTTAAATCTCTATCCCACTCTTGGTTCTGTTTATCTAAGAAAAATAAAATCTTTTCCCTTTCTAGTTTTCATGAAGGAAAGGATAACATCATTCATATTAAAGCATGTAGAATAATGCCTAGCGTTTAGTACGAGCTGCTTAAGGTTTTGCTTTCATCATTATTATTTCTATATTGCTGGTCAATGCATACATAGGAGAGTTACTTTTAAACGGTCAGATTTGGGTGTTTAACGACCATAATCAATATGCCATCTCTCTTTTTATCTTTATTATCTTTGTTATCTTTTCTTCTCTTCTGGTTTAAAATGCTGTGACAGAATATCAGTATTGTCAGAGGCAAGAAATTCTAGTGTTATTGTAACTCTTTTTAATGAAAATGTCCAAACTGAAGACTGTCGGTTTGTATTCCTAACCACTTAGGAAGCACCTAAGTTGTTCCTGAGAAAGAAATACTTGTTTTCAATAACCCAGAAGACATCCCAAATGGATTGTCATCTTTCTCTGGCAAGAATATCTCACCAAGTCTCCAGAACCCTTGAAGATATTAATCTGAGGGTGGGGCCTGAGAAGGCTGTAGATTCTCAGGAAGTTCCATTTAGTCCTTGCAATTATGTGCAAACGTGTGTGTGTGTGTGTGTGTGTGTGTGTGTGTATGTGTGTTTACATGCATTTTCCTAAAGGAAGGGCCAATAGCTTCCATCAGCTCTTTAAAGCTAGTCATACATAAAAGGCAAATCACTATGTACATTAGGGAAATAAAGCCAGAATAGGGAAGAATTCTACACGGAGTTGTGGAGGAAGCAGAGTCTTGTTTGCCCAGGCATGCCCTTCTCTCAGCTCAGTATCACCTTTCATCCTTCTCCAGACACCAAGCATGGCAAGTGCAATCTTTCTCTGCTTCCCTGTGAAAAATGAATCTCAGATTTCTAATTTACTTTGAGAGGGGACACACAGACTACAGAAGTCTCCTTTATAAAGGCTGAAGTCTTTAGCTAAGGAGGAAAAATGAGGGAACTAGACTCTCATCTGGTGAGCTGTTCAGGCTTGTATGGTTTCTGTGTACAACCAATGTGTCCAAGAGTCACTACAGAGAGGTGAACATTGTCTTTCTCAAGGTTGGTTCAGTTGCAATCACAGAGCTTTCATTGAAGTCATCTGCAAATAGCTCATCAGCATCAATCTTGTGTCATATGGTACTGGTGGCCGTGAATGGAGAAGAATAAGGCATCCCCTGGCAGCAAGAATCTAGCAACCTGGATAGAACATAAGTTGGTACCTTCATACACTGGGAGAGGAATACATGTTTATTGAGCGTGAGAGTCTGAGAGATCTGATTATGACACAGAGCCTGGTGCTAGACACACTGATGGTGCAGAGAAAGAGGTCAGAAACCTGGGCTTCATAATAAGACAGAAAAGGGGTCAAATTCTTACTCTACTACTTGAGGAAAGAGGAACCTCTTCACCAAAGCCTGATAATCGTAAGTGGACATGACTCGAGTGCTTCGTTTATAGGACAATTGTCAGGATAAAACAGGAAAACAGGAAAAATTAGAGCATGATATTGGTATCTGACAGATAGCAGAAACCAAACACATTTTAACTATCACAAATTGTCTCACTGAATCCTCCTAACAGCTCTATATGACAGGTAATAACTCTCCCATTTTGCAGATGTAGAGACTCTTATTAGGAGGTGGGAAGAACATGACTGCAGCCACTGGCCTGTGAGTGACAGAGTTGGTCTCTTTTCACTACATAGGAACTTTCTCTAATGTAGTTTACATATCACTGATCTCTTAGAGGTTAACTTGGATGGTACACAGGAATAATAGTTATGTATTTACTATAATATATATATACATAGAGAGAAACACTACCAGTCTCATTTTTCATATGTTTAGGATGAAGCTGAGTATGAGAAGTTTTGTTGATTTTAAAATAATATTAAATCCACAATAATACATATGAGACATTGAAGTGGCTAAAATTATCAGTGTGACGTAAGAAGCAGAGGAAGATAGAACTATCTACTCATTAATGTAGAGCAGGAAAAATATCAAAGGGAAAAATACAGGGTTGAGGTTCAGACCTAAGGACTGGAATATGTGTGTGTGTGTGTATGTACATTTTTATATGTATATATATTTAGATTCTAGTCATCCTAGAATTTCCATATAACTTGCTACTATATTCTTGCTACAGCTGTTAGAGATTGGATGATCGCATTTGCCTGTGACTCAAGCAGTTCGTTTCTTCCAAAGAATGTTGGCACTCTACCTGACCCAACCAAAATCCCCTGTGAGGAAACTGCTGTTAATGATTCTGATGACCAGAAGGTTATTAAAGGAGGCTGGATGCCAGTGGGCATTTGGGGGACACAGGGTAGAGACCATAAGGAAAGAAAATGAATGGCAAACTCCATCTTAATCACAATATTCCCCTTAATAAATCCATCAGACCTCCATAAAGTAACACCTGGTACCAATTTCAATGCTATGACATATTGCCCATAGATGATGATGTTTCTGTTGCTTTTTTATAAACAATTTTTGCCTCCTTCCTCCAGTATTTTGTCATTCAGCCCTAGGTTCTGCTGCTGTAGAAAAAGAAAAGTTGTAGAGCCATTGATTTTCCCCATTTTATTTGCCTTCCTTTCTTATTACTTCCAAAGGGAGCCATTTACACTTTCAAAAGAAGGAAGAAAGGGAGGTCCTTATAGAGAAAGTCACTTAAGCCAATGATGAGACTAGGCAAACAGTGTCATAAATATAGAGGTCTCATAAAGTAGAAAGAAGATGAGTTTGAGCACCAGCTTGTAATAGTTTCAAATCTTATCTCTACACTCCCAGGTTGTGTCACCTTGAATAAGTCATTTAATTTTTCTGAGCTTGAGTTTCTTCATTTAAAATACAAGGATACCATCAAATGCCCTAACATTGTCATGAAGACTAAGAATGAAGTAGGTAAAAAAGCTAATATATAATAGAGCTCAACACGATTCAAGCTACCTACCTTTCTTCCTCTTGTCATTTTAATGTTTCATACCATAAGAGTTGTTGTTCTGTCTCCATTTCCTGGTAGTAAACAGGAAGATTCTAATCTAATTCCAAATGTTTTCTTCCTGCATCAGGCACTCTAGCAAAGACACATTTTCCAAACCCCTGTGTGAAAGTTTCCTTTCTTAAAACTGTCAACACAGGCATGCGCAATGTTAGCCAAGGTCTGCCTTTGTGCAAGAGCAAAGTCTCTGCTACATCCAGGGAGATGAACTTTTCCACTGAAGGTGCCAAAGGGCTGTGCACCACCCATAAAACTCATTCATCCTTGGAAAAGTCATGGCCAACACACTTACTTGGACCCCTTTTATTATGTTATGAGAATGAAATTTATCATTGATTTCAGCAATTCTCTTTTTTCTTCCTGAACACATACTGTATTATCTTCTGGCTCCTCAGCAGCACCAGAAGATTCCATTCATCGAGGAAATAATTTCTGAACATTTTAACATCAGTTTGTGGCCTCTCCCTTCCAATAGGAGATCTGGGAATTTTAGAGTCTAATAGAGGGTTTATTAAAATTAACTACTCCATCACCTTGGGTAAAGGCAGAGATGGTATTCCAAGGGTAGGAGATAACAGGTATCATGAAAAAGGATCCAGACTATTGATCTCCATCTCTACCCACACCATCATAATCCAGCTACCTTCATCTTTTGCTTCCATCTTTGAATGACCACTTAAGCAGGATCATCTTATCTATTTTCTGATACCTTGCTAATCCATTTTCTAAGGTATAGGCAGAATACTTCTTTAAGACACAAATCCAACACCAGGACCCTACCTGTTTAAAATCTTTCAATGAATTCTCACACCCAAATTGATAACGACTAAAAGCTTCAACATGGCTTGAAAGACCCTTCATAGCTCTTCTCCATTCTTCCCCAGCCTACCACTCCCTGCCTCTACCCATGCAACCTCAGCAAATGTATTTTCCCTTTTTGGGATACTCTTCTGCCCTGTAGCCTAGTTAATGCTCATAGATCACGTAGTACACAGGGCTGATGCTCAAGTTCAGGACAGCTTCTTTTGTGATCACGTCTTCACTTTCCCTTCTTGCATTCCTTTCCTATATAGTATATTGTGTATGTCTCAGTTTGTAATTACTGTATACAATCATTAGTGTGATTATTGTATTAATCTCTTTTGTTAGACTCTAAGCAAGAGCTTTAACAATTTGCTCATCATTGTATTCCTAGGACCAGGAATGTGGGGATAATACTAGCAACAGCCAGTTGCTAACCAACTTTTTTTTTTTTTTTTTTGAGGGTACAGCATGTTTTATTAACCAATATCTGAGAGTTGGCAATGGCATCATGAAAGGGTTTGAAAGGAGATTAAGTGCAAGAGGGGAAACACAAACCATTGTAAGAAGAAAAACTGGGACAGCGGAGATGACCAGAGAGGTGTACATTCATTACTGACTGAGTCAATGGAAAACCTGAAGCACACAGAGGCTAAGTGTGCTGCCCTAAAGTTCCACTGCTAATAAGTGGGATAACTGGTTCTTCAAGCCAGGTTTTCTGAGTCTTTGCTCTTAACCATTACACCAATCTACTTCTCAAGCAGTAGCAGGTGCCCAAGTCACAGTAAGTACTTGATAAATATTTGTTAATTCAGTAATGAGTAATGAACAGGCTATTGCCGAAATGATCCACTGGGAGGCTCAAGATCTCGAATTTGTTCAGGATTTTGAGAAAGTCATTGAAATGGCAACTCTGATGGGGGCATAAGATTGGCATTATCTGGCAAACCTACGTGGTAGTGAATACCAAAGCAGCATCCCTCCATGAGCTGTGTTTGTTACATTGGAAGCTGCCACATCTATCTTGCTGTTTGGAAATGCTGGCAGAAAACATTCCTGTTCCTAAGCAAGAGCAAGTTTAAATATAGATGAGGGCTCTCAAACTGCTGCTGCTGAGGCTATAACAGGTGACGATATAAATTTTTTTTTTCCGTAGGTAAGCACGTTACAAAGCCTTTGAAAGTTGAGCCTGAACCATGACTACTTTTGAGTGTTTATCCCCAAGAGCTTTAATGTGATGCTGGGGACCATTGTCATTTACTGAAGGATTTGTCTATTTGCTATGAATGTCAAGAGACTGAGAACTTGTCTATTTACCATGAATGTCAAGAGACTGACATTCATAAAGATGAACAAATACCTTTTACCTACAGAGGCTGTGTCTTCAAGGAGGTCATTTGGGGCTGATGGCAAGTGAAGAGCATAGAAGTAATTCTAGGGGGATTCTTTTGTCCCCAAAGAACAAGGAAAATGGCAAAGGAGGGATTTTGCTGACCTCCTCAAAGGATTTAACATTTGGAGAGTTACTTGCTCAACACTTAGTCAACAATATGAACAGGGAACATTTACACAGACCAGAGCAGAGCACAGGTCAGTGGGAGGGATAAACATGAAGAAGACAGGGCCCTGTCCTTGGAGAGGTGATGCTTTAGTTTGGAAGGTCAAACACTCAAATAATACTGCACCAATGCTTCCAAAACAACTAACACACCAGGGCAAATGAAGAGCATGCTAACTGAATGGCACAGTATAAACAGGAGAGGGGACAAATTTCACTGGGACCAGTTTTGACATTTACTGGCCACTGTGTGTGCAATGGTAAAAAAACTAGAGGTAGAAACACAAACATGATTTTTCTATCCCTCAAAGAACTTAAAAGTGGGATGTGGAGGCAGATATGGAATCCCAGATGTGGCCAGTGCTAAGATAAAGGTAACCCAGGTGCTAGGAATCCAGAAGGAGACAGGTTAGGCAGCGCTACCAAGAACTGAATGTTAGAGCATAAGAAAGGTGTCAGTGGTGGTCAAGGGGTGGTGGGAGAAATGCACAGCTCAGAAGATATGTTCCAGGGCACAGAGGTCATCACTGGTGATGCCAGGATGTGAACCCAATCTTTCTGGCTCTAAATTCCTTGTAATTTCCACTGTAACAGGTAGTCTCCCAAGTCAGGAAATATGGATTATTTTCTATATGTAGGTACTATGTTTTAGGCTTGGCTTCTACCCTTTAATTGTATTCATCTTGACTCTTCTTTACATAATAACTTAAATAATTGACCAATATAGAAACTTTAAGGGGTTTACTGTTTGCTGCTGAAGCCTAAAATGTGGCCTAAAGCAAGGAGTCAATAAACATTTGATAAGCTGAATAAACAAAGGAATGAGTGTACACCTCCATGAATAGATGATGAAACTGTAGAGACAGGAGCAGAGGCATGAAGGACATGGAAGAGATGAGTCTGGAATAGAGTTTTGAGGGAAGGACAGTCATAAAATGGCAAATAAAGATCAAGAAGAGCAAATAGACAAGGAGGAAAAACAATTAGGTTAGGCATGGTTACTCTCATAGCTTCAGTCAATGAAAGCTGTAATATCAGTACCAGCCCCGTGTGGTTTACTGAACATTTACTATGTGCCAGGTCTCATTTTTTTTTTTTTTTTTTTTTGTATGTATGGCTAATCCTTATTACAGACCTGCAGGTCAGGTGGTATTTTTCCATTGAATAGTTGATGAAACAGTATAAGGTATGTAACCTGGCTTAGCAAAAATTGGAGATTGGATTAAAATCCAGATCACTTGATCTAAGGACCATTGTTATTTTCAATCTATTCCCTTCCAATGAGCTACTAATGATAAGCATCAGCCACATGCAGTACATGCAACCTTCTTCTAAGTTTACAATATAGGGGTCCTCCTAGGCCTTCAATCTAGATTGTAATGTATGAAAAAGTAGGTAATTTCCAGGAAACTATTTCTGGGAAATTAATGTATTGGCTTTGATTATAACATCTGAAGTTGCAGAGATTCAATTATTCACTCACTCCTCATTATTCATTGACCATCAGTTCATTTTCTAAGTGCAACAGTTACCGGTCAGACCAAGTCTCTGCCTTCAGAAATATTAGCTTTTAGATGAGGATGAGCAGAGAAACAAACAAATATTATAAATAAAAATTTTAGATTCTGATAAGCCTACAAAGAGAATGAAGGCAAGCCACAAGACAGCCCTTGACTGTGAGGAGGAGGAGCTGCTAAAGGCGACCCAGGAAGACCCTCTTCTCTGAGCAGTGGCCTGAGGGTGAGATGAGCCAGGAGTGAGCATATCTGGGGTATCTGTGCTTCTCAAGAGGAGAACGGGTACAAAAAGCCTGAGGGGAGAGTAAGCACAATGAGTTTAATAAACAGACGTTCCCAGTGTGACTTGATTGACTTGATCCTAGTGGGTGAGTTGAGAGCAGGGGACAAGTAGTCAGAGGACAAAACAGATATGACATTGTAGACCACAGTAAGGATTGTATTTCATCTGAATAGGAATCCATTAGATTTGTACACAAAAAAGAGAATCTCCTAACTTTTTAATGGACCATAGATTTTAGAGGGCATGGTACACAGAAGACCAGTGAATGATTATTACCTGCATCCAGGTACAAGGTGATAATGCCATGGACTAAAGTGGGAGAAGTGGAGATAGTGAAACATATTTTAGATGTACAGTTGATGGGACTTGCTGATGGAATGACTGTAGGGTCAGAAAAAAAGAGGAACCAAGGAGGACTCCTGAGATTTTGACCCAAGCAACTGCATGAGTTAAGTGCCACTTCCTGAGATGGGGAAATAGGTTAGGTATTGGGGGGAAATGAGTTCTATCTAACTCATGATATGTATGAGGTGATGTGTATTACATACACAAATAAGGATGTCATATAAACAGTAGGACTTAGAAATATGAGGCTCAGAGGGCAAGTCAGAGCTGGAGATGTTAATGAAGACATCATCACCATACTGAGATTTAAAGCTTCAGAAGAGATCACCAAGAGAGTGTACAAATAAAAAGGGAAGAGGAGTAAAAACGAAACCTTGAGACATATGAATGGAGGCCCAGTTGAGAAGGAAAAACTAGCATAGGTAAAAGGAAGATGAGGGGTGTGTGAGGTATGGAAACCTGGGGAAGAAAGTGTTTCAAGAAGAAGGCAGTGGTCATCTGGTATTAAATATGACTAAGAGGCCAAATAAAATGAGAAGAGAGAATTTGCCATGGTATACAGCCCCAGTTTTCCGTATAGGTATTTAGAGTGTGCCCTGCACAAGAATCCCGGCTGAAGGGATGAGGGGAGGCTGAAATCCAGCCCCTGCATCTTTTCACCAATACTCTGCACTCTTTTTTGCCTCAGGCACTTCATACCTGCTGTTTGCTCTACCTGAGACGGCCTCCCATCATTTTCCCCTTTCCTCTAGCCGTCTCCTCTAAACCTATTCAATTTTGTCTCCTTTCTTTAAACCTCAGCTTAAACAAATTTGCTTGCATCTGGAAACCTTTCCTGACTTCCCAAACTTCTGTATTTTTCATTAGCAACAGCAGAAGTGTAATTACGTCTCTTACCGGATGCTTAATCTTTCCTAACCTGTTTTCCCCGGTACTATATTAGTTCTAGGTATGCAGGACCCTGTCTTCCTTGTTCACCTCTTGATCCCCAGAGCCCAGCATGGTGCCTGACACATCAGAGACCCTCAATACCTCTTTCTTAAATGAGTGAGTGAATACATGAATGAATGAATGAAGGCTGGTTGAAGCCTTTCTTACTTCCCTGAGAACTAAGTTTTGAACATAGAATCTTGCTTCAGCCTCAGTTAGACTGTGCTTTATTAGCAATTTTCTACTGAGTCGTGACTCTTCATGTTGCCCAGCAACCCTGCCATGCACATGATGGGGACGTCCTGATCACCAGAACCAAGTTTTGGGTTTCCTATTAATAGCTCAAGAAATCCAAAGGGAAGGAGGTGGCAGTTGGTTGAATGAGACAGTGCATCTCAGCCTTTTTTCTTCTATTACACTCATGATATTCACACCAATAACATGTTCCCAAAGGTTAGCCATATTTTGACCCCCGCAAAAGGCTTCATCCCACAAAATAAAAGAGTACCAGGAACTATAAGAATTTCAATAGGCACAATTCAAAAGCGGATCAGTAAAGATCATAAATATAGTAGGCCGAGGATTAGTAAAATTTGTCCTAAGCTAGAAGCAGCTCTATTCTCTTCTTTCCTATTCAAGAAAATACTGGATTTCAGGTGAAGGACAATGCTAGAAATCTCCTAATAGCCTTTAATTGGCTATAATAAACATAAAAATGTCTATAATAAAACACACAAAGTTTTGGTTTCATCATAATAAAAACAAGGTCTTCATGTTTCATGAGGAATAAGAGCCCTATTTTGACAATTACCTTAATTATATTTTTCACAAACTCTAATTTTTAAGGATGTTAAATATTGTGGTAGGAAGCACTTTTGAAAAGGAATCGTGAGTTCTGGCTTTAATACTCAAATAAAGGGAAACAATGGCTCCTTATGTCCTTAAGTTGCACCATGATACTTGCTAAGGATTTTCAATAGAATTTCAGAGGCGGGTTTCACATGATGATACTAGTTTAGTGGTTAAGGAACACACAGGGAGGCCAAGAGCACCTCTTCCTTTGATGCTCTAGAGAGTGATTCTCAAAGTGTGGTCCCCTGACTAGCAGCCATAGCATCACTTTGGAACATATTGGACTTAAAATGATAAAACCCCACTCCAGATGTACTGAATCAGAAACTGTGGGGTGGGATCCAGCAATCTATGTTTTAACAAGGGCTCCAAGTAATTTTGGTGCACTCTACGGTTTGAGAACCACCAATCTAGAATAGAAGCATATTTGCTCACTAGGGAGAGAATAAGTATAGGACTTTAAAATGGAACCAAGTTTAAAAAATGCGTGACCCATGGTTTTCAATCCACCAAGACACTACAGAAAATGTAGCTATCACAGCAGTCAAGGGTGGAAGGGAGAAAGTGGGTTGCAAGACTTTTCTTCCAAAGCCAAAGGTACAATAACTGCAAATACAAGACTGAAAAAATTAAAAGTCAAACAACAAAATATGAAATATAATAAGGGAAAGTTGGCTTCTACACATGGAGTAACTAAATCTATTCAAAACAAAAACTTCGGTAATTGGCAGCTGGCACAAAGTCATCAGGAGATGCCTGCCGAGAGATTCCCACCAATGTCTTAGTTAAAAATTAGATATAATATGCCCATATATAAGCTTGTTATTGAGAAGTGTGAGAACATCAAGTAGGGCATAGTTCTTGAATCCTCCCCTAAGAAAAATGAGCAGCTCTGAGGAGCTGAAATTGTTTCCCAAGAGATTAGGGTATAGTGAGAAATCCTAGTCTTAATCCCCACTTCATCTCTTCCACACGACAGCTGGTAGCACAGGCTGAAGATAGATCCTGAACTGGGCTATAGGAGCATCCAACCAAAAAAAAAAAAAAAAAAAAAAAAAAAAAAAACAAACAAGAGGCTGGATACCACTCCCCTGACCTCCCTTCTGGAAAAGTTTGCACTCAAATTAGGAGATCAGGCCAATATGTTCAAACCTCCCAAGGGCAAACCATCTGAATCCATGAGGACACTGTGGTAGCAAGTAACAAAAACTAAACCCTGTCTAGTTAAAGGGAAAAAAGGAATTTATTATGAGACTACAGAGGTGTCTTATCAAGAATGGAAATTGTGCAATTAGAACTAGGAAGTTCAAAGAAACTTCCTCCATTTCTCCCTCTCCCAAAGCTGTCTCTGTGTGCCTGTTTCATTCTTCACTTTCTCTGCATCTCTGAAACACACAGTTGAATGGCCATCCCCAGATTGAGTCTATACAATGATGTTCAACATGTAGCCTCATATTGTCAGACAGCCTGACTCTACTCTCTCTTGGTGACACACTGTAAGAAAGAGAATCTGCTTGACCTGCCTGTATCATGTGCAGCCTCAGCCCAAACTTCCATGATTGGGTAGTGTCACGGTTACAGAAATGACTCCTGGGTCCAGGCCTATGGAAGGGAAACGCAGCAGACAGTTCACAGATTAACATAGAAGAAGACAGCTCTGTGGTTGAAAAGATATGTTAAGGTGACTCGTACCCTATCAGAAAAGTACATCACCAAAAGTAAACCAATTAGCTGTATCTGAAAAACTCTCCAGGGAAGGGGTGGTTAATGGGGCTAATCTGGAGATGGAGAAATATTAATAACATCTTTTCTGACAATAGTTCTCAAGATAGTGGTTCACTGGGGTGAACTGTGAAGCAAATAAATGGCCACTCACCAGAACTTGCAATCTTTGATCTAAGTGAATATGATCATACAAAATCCACATGGTAAAATACAGAAAATCTTTGGAAAGTACTATGGTGCAACTCAAGAATACAAGAAACAATTATTTTCATTTATTTGAGTATTGAAGCCAGGACTACACCATTCATTCCCAGCAATATGTTTTACATTATTTGACATCCCTAAAAGTTAGTTCTTGATAAATATAATAGAGCAGCTGTCAAAACAGAGATTTTTCTTACTGAAGAAAAAAATCCCTTTTTTCTATGATGAAACCAAGATTTTTGATGGATTGGTGGGATTCAATGTAAACAAGTTTATGCTCTGCCAATATGAACTCTCTTGGATGGATAACTAGGATTTGCCTAAATTTTTCTACTACTTTCAGAAAAGAGGAAATATGGTGAATGTAACTTGGGGGAGGCCAAAAATATGATATAAACTTTGAGACTCTTCCATATTTGATTAAGTAATGAGTCATGCTTATTATGGACTTGTTGAAAAAAGTATTTTGAAGTGTGTATGCAGAGTTCTACTTTCTTTTAAAATCTCTCAAGGATCTCCTGGATAAACACTTTCCATGATTTATTTTCTTATTGATGCACATGACTTTAGTAATTCTAGATTTTTCTTTCTGGTGACTCTCAGTTTTTGTTCTGTGATTTTATGAATATATCTACACAAAGGAGATTAAATTGCCTCACTTTACAGTGTAACCAATCACTCCTACAAACTATTTCATAAAACAGAGCCTTGAAGTCAGCTTAGGAACTAATCCCCCTTTCAAGGTTAGTCTCCAAGAAAGCAATCAATTGACTGGAGACACAAAGAGGTACTTCCATTCCCCCAAACATAACTCATTTTGACTCTATAATAGGCCCCACGATTTCTGACTATGATGACTTCTGACATAACTGTGTTAAGGTTGGTAAAAACAAATTATCTGGATTGGATGGCAAATTAAACCATTCTAAGTCAACAGTATTTTAGTCTCAATGACTTTGTTAGATTATAATTCAGTCAAAACCAGAGCTTTAGGGGAATGAGATACAGATCTGGTAAGTTTTGTTTTTGTTGTTTGTTTTGTCTGAGACAGGGTTCATTCAAAGTTGGAATGAAGTGATGTGATCATAGTTCGTTGCAGCCTTAAACTCCTGGGCTCAAGCAATCCTTCCACCTCAGCCTCCTAAGTAGCTAGGATTGCAGGTGCATGCTACCACCCCTGGGTAATTTTCTTCTTTTTGTAGAGACAGGGTCTCCCTATGTTGCCCAGGCTGGTCTCAAACTCTGGCCTTTAGTTATCCTCCTGCCACAGCCTCCCAAAGTACTGGGTTTATAGGAGTGACCCACCTCACCTGGCCTCTGGTACATTTTGATGAAAGGAAACCAAAAGGAAAAGGTTTGGGACATGGAGTGGGGATCCTACTGGAGCAGTATCTAAATGGATGAAATCCATGAAGGACCCAGGAAGCTAGAATTTGGAGCCATCATAGATTTGAAAAGAACACTGAGAAGAGAATTGAGGCGTTTATCTACTCAACCACTTTGCAAAATACTTGGGCTTATTCTGTTGTGCATTTTTTCATCACACAAATTCATCCCACAAACACTAATGGAGCATGACTGTACATACAATACAATTTCAGGCAGTAGAACAAGAGAAGAAATCTGTTTCCTAACTTAAAATCCAGGAAAATACCAACTAGACTAAGTTGCCTCTTGGTCCAGGAAAGCTTATGCCACAAATCAAAATAAAGGCAGGTCTTTAGGAGAGCCTCATTGCTATCAGGGATGCTGTAAACTTGTAGGAGCCCATCTGTCAAGTGCTTAGCACTCAAGTGTTGGTTTATTTTGGATCTTGGGATCGATGTAATGATTTTTTCTTGAGAAAACTTGTTTTGGGATCCCAGCTGTTGGAATCAAATCCACAGGGATAAGGGAAGTCAACTTCCCTCCTCCTTGGTTTCTCTCTCTGATTGAAGACAGTTTTGTGAACATGGTGGTGGGGGTGGTGGGAATCATGATGGCTCACAAACTGAGCATCAGCCTCCAGTGCCTTTCGTGTTCTTCAGAAAAAGAGATTCAGATTACCATGGTTTGGGAATTGAAATCCTGACATGAACAATTAAATTCTGTAGTTGTATTCCTAGCAATTTCATCTTGTCATTTGTGGTTTTCTTCAAATTACATAACAATTAAATGAAGAATTTGGCAAAGAAATTGAACCAGATGCAAGTTTCTTGTCCCCCACCCCCCACCGCCTCCCAACCCTCCATTCCTTTTTAATGGCAGGAAAAAGAATGTAATTTAAGTCTTCCCAGCTCTTCAGCTGTGGAACAGCTGAACAGGCATCTTGAAGGAGAAAGTGTCTCTTTCACTAAAGAGTGTGATGGAGTGTTTTATCTGCAATGTTGAAGAGGAAAGCCCTTGAAGTACAGAATTCCCTAAGAGAGATGAAACACACACATACTCCAACCACAACATTTATTATCCTGACGTTGCAATTTAGTAAACAAAAGATACAAAAAGTGTCATTCTCGCCTACCTTTTTGTAGATACACACATGAGAGGGTTCCTTGAAAATGTAATAAGGCCAAAAGCTTATTTGAAGACATAAATTAAGCCCTGATATCTAAACTGGTCTAACAAATGCCAAATTATGTTGTCATATCCACTTAAATGAATGATCAGAATCTTAATGTTCTTCTACAGTTGGGTGATGAGTAAGATCAAATACATTGCATGTGCCTTTCACACTCCCAATATCTGTTTCATCAGAATGGTAAAAAACTTATTTTCTTTGGATTTAGATTTATCACCTGCATACGTCCATCATACTGCTTAAAATTTTTTCAGTTTGCAGCACTAGCAGGGCATTTGACAAACAGGCTTAGAATGCTCTTACAAGACCCTCAAAGGATGAACTCCATGCCATCTGGGAGCAGAACATCCCCGACCGGGTATTCAAGTGCAGACAACTTAAAAGATAATATACATCATCCAAAGAAAGTTTGCAGAAAGTTTGGCTGTGCACTTCCAAAAATGAAACCCAGTGTTGCATTACATATCATTCTGAAAGAGGTGCAAGAGTCTCTGAATAATGATTTCCTATGCTGAATTACACAGAAAGTGAACTTTCCCATTTTTCCTGACCTGTGACTTCATATCAGGCAACAAGGCTATTAGGTGAAGAAAATGCTCTTTGCCTGAGTGGTTCCATTTTCGTCACCATCCACCTCCCTCCACCTTATTGCCAAACACAAATGCTGACTTAGAACAAAGACAATTTTCCTTTCTGAATTTTGCTTCTCCTTCTAAGCAATACGGCGAGATGAGGAAAGCAGTGTTTGGCATTAGTGGGTTCCATTAATACTAGCTAGGAAACTTACCAGGCATGGGATCTAGGACAAGTTTTTATCTCTGTACCAAAAAGTTTTCATCTTAAAAAAAGTGAAAAAATATCATTACTTTCATTATAGAGTTATTGTGAGATAATGTATGGAATGTTCCAGCGAAGTAGTTCTCAGCAGATGCCTGAATGCTATCATTGTTGATATTCGAGTTCATGTTAGCTGCAGTCCACCACCTCTGATGACTTGGTATTTGCTCTCTCTTCGCTGTGCTCACAAGATTTAACGTCAATACTTGTGCTCACCATTTATATATTCCCTAGAATTTGAATTGCTCTTTTTATATTTATAGTTTGTTTTCCTTTCCCAGACCAAATGACCCTTTTTTTTTTTTTTTTGAGATGGAGTTTCACTCTTGTTACCCAGGCTGGAGTGCAATGGCATGATCTCGGCTCACCGCAACCTCCGCCTCCTGGGTTCAGGCAATTCTCCTGCCTCAGCCTCCTGAGTAGCTGGGATTACAGGCACACACCACTGTGCCCAGCTAATTTTTTTTTGTATTTTTAGTAGAGATGGGGTTTCACCATGTTGACCAGGATGGTCTTGATCTCTTGACCTCATGATCCACCTGCCTCAGCCTCCTAAAGTGCTGGGATTACAGGCGTGAGCCACCGCGCCCGGCTGACCCTTATTATTATTATTATTTTTTTTTAAAAAATAACATTTTCTTTTCTACAAAAATAATACATGCTCAGATTAAAATTTTAGCAAATTTAGATAAGAAAAGCAAATAAAAATTATCTATAGTCTCATCTCTATGTAACATTTTGGTGTATGTCCTTCCATGTTTTGTTTAATTACAATGTATGACTATTTTACCTTTAGTAGCTATGACGGTTATAGTAAAAATTCACCCAGATCTGGGATCATAAAAAGTCTAAAGTGAAACATTTAGAAAGGGAGACACATCAGCTAGGACATCAATGCAATGGTCTTGAGTATCTATGGGCAAACATACATGCTTCCTAAAAAGTCAGGAAAAAATAGCATCAAAAGACAAGTGTCATTGTGTCACCTGGTGTCTGCCATTATTGGAGTCACAGAAACAGATGTGCCCTTGTGGAAGGAGAGTTCTTTCATGAGGATATGAGGAAAGCAACCTAAGTACAGTGACTGTCATCCCTTATAACCAAGGCAGCATTTGCAATGGTTAAACTGGATGTGTTTTTCTTGGCATGGCCAAGCTAAGCTTTTGTCATTCACTGAGCAGACGTCCACCAAATTAGAAACATTGGAGCAGGCAATTTTTCTGATGTTTTGGTTTCAACAGTACTGATCTGTAATTATTTCTACAAACAAAAAGAAAGTGTTTGACAGAGACGTTTAAAGACCTAAAACAACTTTCTTATAGGAAACACATGCGTCTTCTCCAAATTAAAACACACCATTATGCTAATAGGAGGACACTCAGCAAGTGGAATTTGCTAGTGATTTGTTGAGGGCCTGGGGTGGTGATCAGAAGGTAAGAACCAACTGACTTTTGTTAGCTGTTTTGAACAGATGCCAACAGAGCAAAGTCCAACAAATATGTCCTTAGAATGACCCTATTATACACACAGGGGAAGTATCTTTGTGTTTTTTATGGGACTGTACAAAGCTGAGCTTTAGAAAACACAATGAGAATGAATTTCTGGTTTGTATTAGGGCCTTCTCACCTTGTCCCTGAATTGAAATATCCAGCTCTATTTTTCTTTTAAATTTTATTTGAAGTTCTGAGATACATGTGCAGGACGTGCAGGTTTGTCACATAGATAAACGTGTGCCATGGTGGCTTCTTGCACCTATTAACCAAATAAACAGCTCTTTAGACTTGAAGTCAAATAGATTTGTATACAAGTATGGTGTGTCTTCTGTGACTTCAATGTGCAACCTGGTGTAAGAATAGCAATGCCAGCTCTTTCTCAACAAGCAACGTTTGTATTCTGTGTAATTTTTCTGCCACCCTGAACATCCACCACAATCTCACCAATAAAAAGAAAGAGATTATAAGTCCATACTAATGGCCATTGTACTTGCAGATACAGCAATTTGTATTTGGGAACGGGGCATTTATAAAGCACAATAGACGTCAGAAGGAAACTTTCACAGTGAAACATGCTTAGTCATTAACAGAGATAATTTTGAGAAAAAGGGAATTCCATAACGTTTCATTCCACCTCTAATGACTGCACGCTTCAGGAGTGGTTTCGTTCATGTGAGGGTAAGTAACCCACAATGCAAAGAAGAAAGTGCAGTGAAGAAACTTTTGCTAAAGTCATGCTTTCTTGATTTATTTTTTTTAATAAAAATTGAGAATACTGCCAAGATTTTTTCCATCTATCATTAACTTGTATCATTTCCTATCACCATCATTAGTCTTAGGACTCTATCTCCAAATATTATTTGACTCTGTTTCAAGCTCTTTTTGCTCTAGGTCTTGCTGTTTCATCATGGCTAATGTCCCCAAGATCATCAGGGACATAGAACTGGGTTGTTTTTTAAATATGTCTTTGGTTTTCTTTTGGTTTATTACAGGAAATATTCCCTGTTCCCAATAGCTTTGCCTTTGTGAGTTTACAGAAAATGTTTGGTTCCATTTCTGCAAGCATGGTCCTCATGTGACTCACTGAACACATTATAGCCCTGCATTAAAATGTAAATGGTATCAGGAAGGGACACCACTTTAACCTCTTATCAATTATCACTGCCTCAGTATGAGTCAGGTTATCTGCCTATATCTAGAAAAATTAATCACTTCCTGCTGTGACAGTCCTCATATATTTCAGTTTTCCTAAGCACTTTCTAATTTCATATCATTTTACCCTTCTCAAAAGGGTGATTTATTAAACTTTTACCTACGTATGACTTTATTTGTATACATTAATATTTTACATAAATTAAAATGTTGACAAAAAAATCATGTGTCAAATAATGTGTCCTGTTTTTTCCTTCTAGAAGTACAGTACATGCCTGGGGAGTTTGCATGTTACCAGTTTTAGCAGTCACTGGGCTGTGCCATAGTGCTTTGCACACACGGCCGAACTCCCTCCCTGGGCGATGCCTCCTCAAGGGCAAAGACCTTAGCTAGCGCTCAATAAATGCTTACTGAGTGATTAGTAAAGGTCCCAAGTGGACTAATACGTTTGGATTTAAAAAATAAACACAAATGTGTCAACTGGTCTGGGGAAGTGTGGTGACCTAACAGAGAATTACTGGAGAATGTGGTCCCAATCAGTAGGAGACACCAGGAGACTTTGAGAGCAGTGGTTCTCAACCAAGAACCATCTTGCCCCGCACTGGGCTTCTCTGATTTTAATGACTGAGTTTGTACTACTGGCATCTAGTGGCTAGAGGCCAGGGATGCTGCTGAATATCCTGTACTGCATAGGACAGGCCCTCACAACAACAAATTATTTGGCTCCAATTCTCAATTGTGCCAAGGTGGAGAAACCCTTCTCTAGAGCACTGAGTAAGTAGATTAGGTAGGAGGGGTAGAGGCAGAGCTGAAACAAGAAAATAATAAAATAACATGTGCTGTGCAACCTGGGCTCTGGCAGAGAGATTTTGCATAGATCATCTCCTTTAATCCTGGTAACAAGTCCTTGGGGTCGATATTATTATTACCCTATCTTATGAATGAAGAAGTCAAGGTTAAGTAACTGACTCAAGGTCACACAGCTGGGAAATGCTAGAGGTGGCATTTCTGAACCCAGAATCTTTTAAACCCTTAACCACCTCCACAAACCTTGCTTCTACTGGAGTTTTTTTTGTTTTTTTTTTTTTTTTAATTAGGTTCTAATTTCCAATAAGTAAAATTAAAACATCATATAATATCATATTAAAATGTAATAAGAGAAAAACTCACAAGTATCATGAGGAGAAAAGAGGAAGAGAATTATAAAAAGGATTCCTGAAACAAAAATCACACATAGGTATGCAAAGACCAAAGCTGGCCTTCCAAGTTGGCTTTGACTTCCCAAGTGGACAAAGTGAAAAAGAAATTGTAATCAATTACACAATGCATATTATTCATGAGATGAAAAACCCGCCAATTGCTCAGGAGTAGCCAATGTTTCCCAGCTGAGAGGACTGAGAGAAATTTCTCATAGCCCTCATAAGTAAGCCACTACCTGTATCATCAAGAATATCTCTATTCATGTCCTTGGCCTACTTTTTAATTTTTTTCTTATAAATTTGCTTACGTTCCCTATGAATGCTGGATATTAGACCTTTGTCAGATACACAGTTTGCAAATATTTTCTCCTATTCTGTAGGTTGTCAGTTTATTCTGTTGATAATTTCTTTTGCTGTGCAGAAACTCTTAAGTTTAATTGTCCCATTTGTCAATTTATACACTTTTCTAAAGATACATATGCCACCAACAAGCATGTGCAAAAAAAAAAAGGTAAATACCACAGATCATTAGAGAAATGCAAATCAAAACCACAATAAGATACCATCTCACACCAGTCAGAATAGCTTATTAAAGAGTCAAAATAAATAACAGATGCTGGTGAGGTTGTGGAGAAAAGGAACACTTTATACTGTTGATGGGAGTGTCAGTTCAACCATTATGGAACTGACAAGTCCACGAGTATGGCAAGTCCTCAAAGACATAAAAAATGGCTCCTTACGGTGCCTATTTAGAACTCAGTTTATACCTGATGAGGATGTAAGGTATTTAAAGACATAAAACTACCATTCTAACCCAGCAATTCCATTACTGGTTATATGCCTAGGGGACTAGAAATGATTCTATCATAAAGACACATGCACATGAATGTTCACTGCAGCACTATTCGCAATAGCAAAGACATGGAATCAACCTAAGTACCTGTCAATAACAGGTTGGATAAGTGATACATATACATCATGGAACATTATGCAGCCATAAAAAAGAACAAGATTATGTCTTTTGCAGAAACATGGATGGAGCTAGATGCCATTATCCTACACAAACTAATGCAGGAACAGAAAACTAAATACTGCAAGTTCTCACTTATAAGTTGGAGCTGAATGATGAGAACTCATAAACACAAAGAAGAGGACAACAGACACTGGGATCTACTTGAGTGTGGGAAAAGGGAGAAGAGCAGAAAAGGTAGCTATTGGGTACTAGGCTTAGGGATCTACTTGAGTGTGGGAAAGGGAGAAGAGCAGAAAAGGTAGCTATTGGGTACTAGGCTTAGTGCCTGGGTGACAAAATCATATGTACAAGAAACCCATGTGACATGAGCTTACCTATGTAACAAACCTGCACATGTACCCCCAAACCTAAAATAAAAGGTAAAGGAAGATTATCTCTACAATGAGTAAAACAGTATTTTGTTTTGCCACTTCTCTCAGCATCCCTCTGTCCAATAATCAATCCAAAACTGTGTATTAGAAGGGATGGGTTGGACATAGACCAAAAGAAAGAAGTCAAAGGTACAAATCATGATCTGACTTCGTTTAAGTACCTAAATCAAGAGGATGGAAAGGCTGCAACACCATGAGTCAGTCCTCTGGGGACATGGCACCTCACGGTGCCTCTTTAGAACTCAGTTTCTATACATAGTTAGTAGGATTTATCTTGTAGGGCAATGGTTCGTAATTTTTTAATTCATTCAGGAAGCATTAATTGGATGCTTACTCAGTGTTGGCCATTGGGTCAGGGTCTGCACCTAGTTCACAGAGATAAACATGGCAGATGGGATTCTTGTTGCCACAGAGCTATAGCTTGATGGAAGACAGAGATTCACCTACATATACAACCCCAAATCATACAGTCAACAGATATTTATAGAGCATCTACAGTGGGTTAGCCACTGTAATGCAATAGATATATCTACCATTTTATTGTTAAAACTTATCACATTAAACAATTTTGTAAAAAAATTCTTGCATTGAGAGGAACTGAGTGAAACACCCAAGTGACTAAGTAGAGCAGGTTCAAATGAGGAGACTTGCAATGGCTGCCACCTATTCTTATACAGGTCTTGCATCTTTAGTTGAGAGAGTGACATTCCTATAGCAGTTGGACTGAGTGATAATGATGGTGTGTAGTGCCTTATCTGTGCTGCTGGATCCCCAGGCACTTGGATCCATTTATTCATCCATCTAACTCCAGGCTACAAAAGTCATGTAGGTTGGTCCAAATAAAACCAATACCAAGCTTCTACAATACAGGAGCAAGTAGCCATGATATTCCTTTGACTATTCAGTGTTGAATCTATCAATCCCACAAATCCAATTTGCTCAGCCAGTATTACTAACAGTGTCAGTTGCTCAGCTCTGGCAGAAGGTTGCCTCTCCTCCCTGATCACTGGAACATAATAGAGATTCATTTCCCTTCTGAAAGAAAGCTCTACCAAGAGAAAATAAGTTTTGTCACCTCTGGACTAAAATTTTCGTATTTCTCTAAAGCAGTAATCTTTACCATTATAACGGCATGAGCAGGGCACTACATAGCGTTTGTTTTAATCGGTGTGCTTTGTCAATTCCATCCCAGATTGGATTCATTCTTCTCCAGGAACCTCATCAAATTGAGTTTGATTTTTCCTATGAAATGACGTTTGGCTGCACAAACATGCTCGACTGTATTAAAGGACAGAGTGAAGAACATCAGCATTTCAGTGATACAAGCCCAGCCCGGATGAAAAACGTCAGAAACCATCAAATCCCTACACTTTTCCCCAAAAGAGTTCAAAAGGTCTAATTCTTTCCCACTTAGATCCAGTCCATTCCCAGATCCGAGCCAAGAAAGGAAAATGCAAGGGTTTATTTTAAATTATATTTGGCTTTAAAAACCCACTGTGTTTTCAATGCTGAAAACAAACAAAAGTGTGGTTATCTGAAAATACAAAGAAAAGGTTCTGCTCTCTAAATCACGCTATAATCTGTAGGGTTTCTTTTATTACTATAAAAGAAACTAACACTACCTAGTGTACTGTTAGACAAGATAGCTTATCCAGATAGCCTACTCGACCCTGAGGGAATTTCTATTCTGAAAAAGCAAATATTGATGTGTATCTAACTGATGTTCAAATGAACTGCAAAAAGTTTCAGATGTAAGATATTTAAAGACATAATATGATCCTGTTAAAGGTATACATAGTTGATAATATGCAAGAAGATTCACGAATTTTATTGATAACATGTATTTTCGAAACTAAACATAAAGTTAGATCTTGCCCTTTGATCAATGGCTAGTAAATAAAAATGAATTTCTAGCTTTTACAGTATATTCAAACTTCAAAGTTTACATTTTACCACCCAGAAAAAAATTTTATCAACACTTTCAAAAAATGATATTTTTGATTAAAGGAGGTAAGACTTTAATTAAAAAGAAAACTTGAAAAAGGGAAAGGTCAATAATTGTACAATTAGCTAAATTGATGATTCTTATTATACTACTATGAACAAATGCTAGTTACAAGATTAATTATGGGAATTATATGGCAGTTGATGCCTACGATACGAGATCATCTAGGCCATGTTTTGTGTTTTGTTTTTTTTTTTTTTTTTTAAAGGCATAAAATGAATAGAGCAAGGTAGCTGTTATTAATTACCTTTCACTCAATCAAGGGAAGATTCAGGGAAGGAAAGTAGGATGTTAGACTATGTTCATTCATATCCACCTACTTTAAAAACCAACATGAAAGGAATTAAACTAAGTGTTTCATTTTGGTTGTATTGAGTCAATTGCACTCTTGCACTATCTAATGGGTGTTGAGAGCTTTCTCTGGAGTTATGCCTTCCAGAACAAGACCAGCGAAGAAGAATTGGCCTTTGAGAAAGAAACCTGATGGTCCATTTTTCCACATTGCTTTTTTTAAAACTTTGACATTGAAATAACATGTAGAAATATTTCTCCTCATATTTTAATAAAGGCATATTCTTAATTGTATAAAAAGCACCAGAATGGTACCTAAAAACGGGATATCCCTAAAATGCTAGGGTCTCTATCATGTCAAATGACAGTTGTTTATGACATCGATTTATTTTTTTACTTTGCAATTACGCAAAAATAGTAATAACATGGCAAGTGAGATGATGCAATTGATTCACATGCTGAATTATTCATTTGACTTCAGCTGTTGACTTCACATGAGACATCTTCCCATGTACAGTGCATAAATCATGATGAATCTTTTTGCCACAACCACCCAAAAAACCTCTCTGATGCTTTTCGTACCTATTTATGCATACAGCCTGGAATTCCCGGTATCTCCTTAACTAAGCCCAAAGTGATTCTACAGGTCAAGGGCTGGAGGGTGAGGCTCCAGCAAATGGTCTCCAGGAAGTGACATTCTGTTCTGAGACAGGTCAGTCAAAAAGCTAATTGACCACACAGGCATGCTATTTTCCAGATTCACTATGTAATCATACTCATAGCACCAACACCTCAGCAAGGTAAAAATGGCCCTTCTGTAGGGTGATTGTTTTCAACAGCTGAAATATGGGTTCTGACCTGACAATGGTTGCTGGAATGGTCTCCACCATGAACCAGACTAAACCTAGTGCTTTCTCGCAAATGCACTGTGTGAGACTAAAGGGTACTTGATGATGGAAGATTTCTCTCATTATCTCGAATAAGTTAGGGCCCCTGCTATATAATCTCACACATCTGGACTTCTCTGCACAGCATATTCCACAAAGATACTTACTTTGAGTATTATTACTGGTGTAAGACCATTTGCCCCCTAGACTAAGGGCCTTCATACCTCTACTTCCTAGTCTCCTTGCCTAATTAGTGGCACATAAAAGACATTTGATAAAAATGTGCTAAATACATAGGTAAAAATGATTCCCACCACTCAGCTACAGCTCTCTCAGACACTAGAATTCTCTTCATAGATGAAAAGGTGTTTGTTAACCTTTAAACAAATATTCTTGTAATACATTAAATAAAACATCCATCTCATCCTCTATCATATTCTCAACTTCTCATACCTTTCTGGTTTGGCAAAAACAGAAAAATTAACTTAGATTTTACTCAGGGAAGACACCATCATTTCCTACAGAATCCTTCTCTTTTGAATTGCTGAATTTGCAATCTACTACTAGTTTAAGAAAAAAAAAAGACATGTTTTCATGATTAGCATTTGGGTGGAAAGCAAGAGATAAAACAGATGATCATCATTTCATGATGACTTTGTAACTGATACTATTACTATGGCACTTAAGAGAAACTCACGGGCAAAATTCCTCTTCCTAAATAGATATGATCATAACATTTTATAAAACCAAGTTCATAGCCTAATTACTGCTGGCTTTGCTGATGTAATTCCTAATTAGATATGATTATAATATTTGATCATGAATTGATTACGATTTCATGATTTCCTGTTTTACACCCAGATGCTAAGCATGGTTGTTTGGGGGTGGTGAAATAATGGGCAGTCAAAAAAATTGTATTTTTGAAATGAACTCAAATATAGGGATTTCTTACTTTTAGAAGCAGAGAAAAAAATTAACTGTCAAAAGATGTATTTCAAAACCAAGGAATTATAATATTAACAAAGCTAGCAATAATTAGGCTATGAACTTGGTAAAAAAATGTTATAATCATATCTATTTAGGAAGAAAAACTTTTGTGAGTTTGTCTGAAGTGCCATAGTATTAGTTACAAAGTCACTGTTGAAAATTCAGATGTCAATGAATTCCTATCATTAGTTTTAATAGTAAATTTTAGTATTTTTGTTCATCTACTGCCTTCCCCAGAACATCAGGGATTTGGCACGTAGTAGTCACTCAATAAATATTTGTTGAAATACTACAGGGGTGAACACACTTCATCAGGAAAGCTGTGTTCAGAGGTTAAATTAGTCTTGATTTTCTACGGTGTATCGGGCAGACATGTGACATCAGAGCATCGCTGTCAGATACAGCAAACTCTTATTCCCTCAGCCTGTCCCACCTTTACTCTTGGCCAAGCATTGGACTACAGGCACAGGGCAAAATGAAGAGGAGTCTTGCCAAGTATTGAGAGAAGCCTGCTTTGCCTGGCCGCCAATGCCTGGGGTTTGGCGTGCTAAGGCATCTGTTGTGGTTGTGGATTTGAGTTGAGTTATTCCTGCTGAAAACACTGTGAATAATTCTAACAATGTCACTGCACGCTGTTGCCCTTGTCTTTCTTCTCTCTGGGTCATGTTTCCAGCCACAGATGATTAGTAATAAACACTAATCAGTAAACTGGTCAGAAAACAATGCCAAAGCTAAGATCTGCCAAACGTGCACTAATCGGATACTGGGTTCTGATTTTAATTAGGCCTGGATGTTTGTTTTTAAGTTAGTATGGGGGAGAAGATGGGGGAGTAAAAAAAAAAAAAGCAACAGCGGGGAACTGATCTTCTGGCAGATTAAGCATCATCAATCTTTCTCATTTTCTATAGTTATAAAATAAAGTCTTGAAAAGTTTGTGCCACATTATTTTTTCCATATGTAAGTTTGTGATAGAGGTTGGATCTCCCACAAGGCTCAAATTGTGGTCTTGCTTCCTCATGCTTGGTCGGTTTGTTGATTATACATCTATATATCTATACACATATATAATATTGCCAGTCTAAAAAATACACCTGCATCTAATGGAGAACTTTCTCAGACACATCCTTCATCTTCACCAGGCATCAAGGGGAGAAAGCATCTCTTTTAGTTAATACTGCCACCGGGAAAGACTGGAATGCTTATGCTTAGCCACATCTAAATATCATCTTGCAAGAAGACCATCAAAATGAGAAATTCTAGCTCTTTGGTTTTTAATCCTATAGGTTCTAATAAGAGTATTTCTTACCTCCACTTACTCTTTTACTTTGCAATCTTTATCCACAAAACATACTATGAACTTGATCTACATTTTGGCCATATTTTATCACGAAGTATATCAAACCCTCTAAGATCCAAATTTATATTTCTTCTCCTTGCATCTACTATAGAGATTGTTACCCATTCTTAATGAGTCATATTCCTGGGACAGCATCTAGCACATAGTACATGCTCAATTATTATTTCACACTGAGTGAGGAGAGAAGCAATCAGGGGAGAAAGTATAGAAATGACATGAGCAGATGCAAAAAAATAAACATCGTGAATAAGAAGGAGAAGTATCCCATAAGGTCACAGCAGAGAATGATGAGACATGGGGTTTGACAGGCAGAAGGACATAGTGGAAAAGGCTTAGACGATTTGATAGGGCAATATCAATACAACTTAAATAGTTTTAAAAGCCCTTTGATTCTTAAATCAGAGAGTGGGACTATGGGATTTTGAATAAGAGAGTGGGGCTAATCAATGCCTTCCAGTCAAGGACCACCAGGAACATACCTGTTGTTGAACAAGTTGGTTTATTACTTGGGGCAGTGTGAGAGAACAAGCGCCCTAGAGAACCACGGGGTGTCTCGATAGGAAGGTGTTAGAAAGGATTCTTATAGGATTTGGGCTTCACTTGATTAAATTTGGAGTTAAAAGGAGTTTTACTCTGAATTAGGTGCTGTCAGAACATGGGCATAGTTCCGTGATTGACTATCTTAGTAAACTTTAAAAGGAGAGGAGATTAGAGTGGAGCTACAGCTGTAAAAGGTGAAGAAGCCGCAGTCACTCATGCTAACTGGGTAGCAGGTGCTTGATATATTTGTAGTTTGAAGAGTGACCTGTTTTTCTGCTTAGAAATAATTATGAAGTGGTCTTGGCTTTTGTCTCACTTCAGCATGGTCACAGAGTGACCTTACCTGATGATGTTTGGTAAGATTATGTCCCACAGGATGATACCAGGGCCTAGCTTTGAATTCCAAATCAGCTACCAACACCAACATGCTCTAGATATACATAACAGGCCAGAGTCCAGATGTCAGACACAGCTTTTCTCTTTCTTAGTGGGCAGGGGAGCAGCACTTTGGGGAGATTCATTGGTGTATGATTTGAGCTCAGCAGAAGAGACATTCAAAGGCATAAAGACTGTGAGCTGGTCATTGCAGTGGAGGTGGGCTGTGCTATCCACGCATCACTGCATGGAACCTCAAAACAACTCCGTAAGGTAGCAGCCATAATTATCCCTCTTTTATAGATGGAGATCCGAGGCTCAGAAAGCTAAACAAATAGCTCGACATCATAGCTAGTTAGTGGAGCAGAGATTTCATCCAGACCTTCCTGACTGCATCTAACAATGACTCTGAAGGAATTCCTGAAGCCAGAGGCTCAGGAGAAAATGCTGTTAACCCTATGTGCACACTAGATTGTATTGGTGAACTTTCTAAAGCATGCTGGGTTTTATCCTCAGAGGTCTTGATTTAAGTGGTCAGCCTGGGGACTGGGTATCGGTAGGTATTAAATACGCTTCAGGTGATTCTAATGTGCAAGAGATTTGAGGATTAGAACAGTAGGAAAAGGATAAACTCTTTCTGGAATTAACAATGGCAATAGGTAACCTCTAACTCCCCAAAGTGGTGTTGGGGAAAGATCACGCTATTTTGCAATTTGATAGATTCTCTTATGAGAAAGACTAAAAAACAAAAACACAAATGTGCAACCTCTTTTCCTCAAGAAAGCATGCTACCATTCAATATCCGCAATCTCCCTGAGCATCGTGGCAGCCAAGAATAGCTGTGAGGACAAACACAGACTTCCTTAATTTTGTTAAATGGTGAAACAAATGAGCCGCCTCTAAGAGCTTGAATTTTTGTGAAGGAATGTGTTCAAACACAAAGGATCTTTTCTCTTCCTCCTATTCTCTGTGTCAAAACAGAGAGGTATTAGGTAGTTTACTTAATCCTTCTCTCCAAGTAACTAGGGATAAAAATGCACTTGGGGATCTGAATTTCATCCTTAAGTGGTTTAGGAGTGTAGCAGAACTCCAATAATCAGTTGGAAAACTTCTGGGGGAATGAAACATAATTATAACAAAATAAAGTGAAACAAAACAGCTTTGTTAAATTGCGGACGTTGCCCTCCAAAATAGACATTTTTCAGTTGGAACAACGGTGCAGTTTGACAGCCACTAAAGAAATATACCACAAAAGTTCACACAAGCTGCAAAACAACAAAAGCCATCAAGTATTAGAGAAGCTTGAAAAGTTAGGTTAACCTTCAAACAGCAGATGTGTTCACTCACCAGCAAAGACGGGACTTGAACACAGGGAGGTGGGTGATTGCAACTGGGGAGGCCAAAACTGGTGGTGGGGAGGAATAAAAATGGTCACATCCCCATTCAGCAATAAGTGTATGTCTTTTTCTGAAAAAGAAACAGCTTTCCATGGAAATTGCTGGGCTGTCACTTAATGTCTCTGAGCTTTGGTTTCCGTGCAGGTAGAATAAGACAGACTGCTTTACTCTTGGAAGCTATATAGGATCGATGATGCTGGTCTTGTCAGCGGAGCTGCAAAGACGCTCTCACTGAACCAAATATCTAGACTAGATTGGGTGTTCTTTATAAAGCACTGAGGAAAAATAATGTTGAATGAAAATACTTTCGTTACTCATTACTTCACAAAAATTAGTTGGTCAGTTTGTGGTTATCACTAACAGTTCAAAAGAATTTAATATTGACTCATCAGTATGGGGTGGAGTGGGAAGTTACCTATGTAGTTCCTCTTTTCTTTATTATGAGATAATCTTTGTGGTCACAGATAAACATCTACTGGTCCAGGGCAGATGATTCCCCAAAGCAGAAGTTGTTTGTTTTTTTTTTTTTTTTTTGGCCAGTGTAGAAGCTAAGGTAGTGTAGTAAGTTCTAAGGAGTAGTAAGTCAGGCCATGGCAACTGAGATTTAGATTTGGGTCTTTGTTGGTCACTTCACACAGGTGATCCTTGAGCAACGTGGTTTGGATAGCACAGGTCTGCTTACATGTGGATTTTCTTCTACCTCTGCCACCTCTGAGACAGCAAGACCAACTCCCTCTCATCTTCCTCCTTCTCAGCCTACTCAATGTGTAGATGAGGAGGATGAAGACCTTTATGTGATCCACTTGCACTTAATGAACAGTAAATATGTTTTCTCTTCCTTAGGATTTTCTCAATTATAGTGTCTTTTCCCTAGCTTACTTTTGTAAGAATACAGCACATCATACACATAACATCCAAATATTAATTAATCGACTGTTTATGTTATCAGTAAGGCTTCTGGTCAACAGTAGCCCATTACTAGTTAAGTTTTAGGGTAGTCAAAAGTTATATATGAATTTTTGACCACACTGGGGTCACTGTCCCTAATTCCTGCATTGTTCAAGGGTCATCTATAATTGTAATGTTGTGAAAAACAGTGTGGCAATTTCTCAAAGACCTAAAAACAGAACTACCATTTAACTCAGATATTCCATGACTGAGTATATACCCAAAGGAACATAAATTTTTCTATCATGAAGACACATGCATGTGTATGTTCATTGCAGCACTATTCACAATAGCAAATACATGGAATCAACCTAAATGTCCATTGATGGTAGACTGGATAAAAAATGTGGTACATATACACATGGAATACTATGCAGCTATAAAAAAGAACAAGGTCATGTCCTTTGCAGGAACATGGATGGAGCTGGAGGCCATTATCCTTAGCAAACTAACAAGGAATGGAAAACCACATACCACATGTTCTCACTTTTAAGTGGGAGCTGAATGATGAGAATACACAGACACTAGAGGGGAATAACATACACTGGGGCCTACTAGACGGTGGAGGGTGGGAGGAGGGAGAGGACCAGGAAAAATAACTAATGGGTACTAGGCTTAATACCTGGATGATGAAATAATGTGTACAACAAACGCCCATGACACAACTTGACCTATATAACAAGCCTGAACCTGTACCCCTGGCCTCAAAATAAAACTTAAAATAAATGTGATACTGTAGGGGACTGAAATAACATCAGGAAGCCTCAGTTGCCCCATCTGTAAAATGTAGATAGAAACACTTACCTCATGCTATGTTCTCTTTCTAAACTGTGAGTAAAGAACATGCTTTGTTTTGTTTTTCTCATCATGGTAGGACCTCAATATGGTCTCTGAATAAATTAATGACAGGCTATAGGGATATAATATCTGGCACATAGCTTTTCATACATGGCAACAATCCTAGCTATTAATATTGATCATGGATATCTGTGTTGGCAACTCCTATCCATGAACTTCTGAAACGAAACAAGTATGCCAGGCTTAAGTCATCACTGGGTCACATCTCCACCCCTGACCATGGTGACTGGCTTGGAGAGGGGTCAATTAAACAATCAGAGCAATTACCCAAAGAGACTTTGGCTAAGAATCCTGAAAAGAGATGATTATGTTTATTCTCTGAGAAGTGAATCAGAGAATGTAGAATCTGGGACTGCTGCCACCATTCTGTGAGTATGTGGAGCCTGACAAGAGAGGCAGCATCAAGGGACAGGTCATTGGAAAATGGAGAGAGAGAAACAGAACCTGGTGATATCATTTGAGCCCTGGATCAAGCAGTAGGTAAAGTCATATCCACCTTGACCTATCCTATTGCATAAGCTTTATTGAAAGCTTCTTGCTTGTTTTACTGTTTACAGAAATTTATATCGGTCACAGCATTATTGTCATCATCATTAAGTAACAAAAACAAGAATCATATATGTCTCCTGTGTAACAACTTAACATTTTTAGTTTTTAGTTTTGCATGGACAGGTATGAAGAAGACCTTAACTTCAAGTTTTTCCACTTAAGACAGAACACAATCACTTCCTTCTTGAGTGATTCATATTGGTTCTTTCCTGATGTCCTAGAGGTGGGGGTCTGGCTAACACAGATGCTTAGAAAAGGAAGCACACACAGTATGCTTTTCTTCCAAATCCCATACAACATCCTGCTTCCCTGGCAGAAATAGTTGAGCTACTCTTTCCCCTGGCTGTTTTGAACACATCATTATAATTTTCTCCCTTCTAATTTATCTGTGTGGGACAACCTCCTCAAATCACAGGAAAATTGCTCCTGAAAGTAACATCTGGGCCCACAATTAAATTCATTCACACATCAGATACTGCCCATTACTGGACACTAGACACATGATATGATTTGAGAGTTAATCAACCACTACCCTGGAGATAAAATTTAAACCATCAAGATGACAAACAACTCGAAATTTTCTTTCTTTCTACATGAGGAGTTTGAGTACAAATAATGCTATCATCTGGGAACTTGGGAACTATTTTCATGGTCTCAATCTGCATCTCCCAAAGTATGGTAGAAACTTGCTTTTAAAATTCGTTTGCAATATTTATATTATATAATCAGCAATGATGGAAACTGTAAAATAGTTCAACAAGTATTCAGTGAGTTTTTTTTTTTTTTTTTTAAATCATATATTAGGCACATCAGGAGGGCACAGAAGATACAAACATGAGTGAAATCTGGTTTCTGCCTTCAAGAAGCTTACAATCTAGGACAGTAAAACTCAGTATTGAGACTGCTAGTTGAACCACAGTGTGGGCACACAAAGATTCCTGATATGCACAGTAATAAGTTCACTTAATCCTAAATTCTCTTAATTTCACTTAATCCTCTTAATTCTCTGAGCTAGATTATATTATTTTCCTAATTTTCAGGTGGGAAATCCAAGATTCTTCAAAGTTAAATAGCTTTGCCTGAGTTCACATAGCTGGTAAGTGGCAGAACAGGAATTCCCCAGGCCTAGGTCTTGTTCAATATGCTATACTCATTGGGCCAGAGGATGGAGTACTCTTATTGGATACTATGTTTCTCAATCTTTGAAAATTGCTTTCAACTCTCGTCATTCAACCTTCACTCCCACCAGCATATGTAGGGACAATAGAAAGCATATTGAAATACATGAGAGTGACTTTTGTCCAGGAGTCTTTGATCTCACTTTCCGTTCACAGTGAGTAACTCACTCAGCAGTGCCGTACTGTTTGCTTAGTAACACATTATTTGTGACACTGTGTGAAGGTGTGTGTCATGATCCACAGTCAAGAGCTACTGGTCCAAATGGAAGACTAAAGGGCATCCTAAGAAAGTCAAGCTGCCTCTTCCAAGTCCCACCACCTCCATCCAGCCACCTGCTTTGGGGGATTCCGCCCCTTGGTGATTAGACTCATGTTTCAGTACTGGTAGTGAAATGGAATCAGTATACCAAGTCCTCTTTGAGGGTATGGAGATAAAGAGGGAGCTGGAAATCAAATTCTAAGAGGTGGAATAGTTTTCCCAAAGGGATAAATGCTAGCAGAAAAAGAAACAAGGAAACAACAGGGAACCCCATTCAGAATACTGCAAGGTTTTAGACTTCATGGATGTTCCATGGGCCACTGTGGTCATGGCTCTCCTTAACTGCTCCCCAGGGAAACCTAACTTTGGTAGAATCACTGTCCTATTAAAATAAGGCATGTTTTGGAAAGGAGAGGAAATACAAGTTAAACCACATGTACCTCAACTGGCCCATTATATTTTATAGCTACACTTTAGTGGGACACAAATGAGTACCGTAGGACTAGAAGCCCTCTCAACTCCCTCTCTTCTGCTCCACTTCCCATTACTCCAGGAGTTTTATTATTTTAGGAGTTTAATGTTAGTCCATTTAACTTGAGAAATCTGGGTAACCTGCTCAGCATATGCTTTTATCATTTTGGTCACAAAGTGATATGACAATGAAAAGTTAGACACGTTTCATTTTCCTGAGATTGTGATCTCCCCAAAAATATTTGTTAATATAATACCAGAGGAAAGCGTAGCATATAGATTAACCCTGGGAGTTGCCCTTCTGTAGGTGATCAACTTGAGCAGTTAGGAGTCTGCCATGACCAACCCATAGTACACAAGCACCAATGACCTAAAAAATGAAGAGACCTTTATCTTAAATATGAAGGCACAGGAAATTATTTTCCCTTGTCCTGTTTAAAGCTTTGAAATTCTACACAAACTAAGCAATATACACTTAATCAACATTTATCTATTGACTGATCCCAGGCACCCAGGGGGAATTCAAAAGAAATGGAAAGCATAGTTCATTTCCTCAAAGAACGTTTAATCAGAAAGAAGAGACGTGGAGACAGTACTCCTTAGGCAGGTAAGTTTCAAAGCAGGTGTCTACAGTTAAGTAGCAATTAGGCAATAGAGATGCATCAGAAAAGGGAGATATTCACTTGGGCTATAGTGAGGAGAAAAGTGCCTGTTTGGAAGGTAAGCTATGCAGGTTTGGGAAAAAACAAAGGCAAGAGAAGAACTCCTCTTCTGGAGGAGGACTGTTACTGAAAGAGGCAAGTCAGGAATGAACTTTTATAGCAGCGTCATATCATTAATTAATTATATTCAAAGTACTCATGACTATGCTCTTACCTGTCCAACCGGTCCGGGGGACTTTGGGGGCAAGTGGAGAAGAGCTATTTGGTCCATTTTACAGAAATGGCTAATACATAAAACGATTTTTGCAGAGTCATGCCAAATTAAACACATTCCCTGAGCCTCGCTTACTTGCTATTTCCTCTTAAGCCACTAGCTTAAAAAAATGAAAGGAAATTGACCTCTTTTTATTCCTCTGGTCAGGACACATGCTGCGAGTTGGTAAGTGCCAAAAATTGAAGATATTATATGTGACAATACATCATAATGAGCATTTCTAATTATTATCTTTATGTAAAAATGAGAAAATTGAAGCTTACCAAAGTTGAATCACTCCCCCAAGGTAGTGAAACAGGAACTCAAACTCAGGGTTTTCCAGTTCTGACGTCCGGGCTCTTCTAGGCTCTTCTGGCTTTTAACCACTCCCTGGCAGGCTTTCCCAGTAAGATCGCAAAGTCAGCAGTATCAGCATCACCTGGGAATGCAAAGTCCCAGACCCACCCCATCCTCACAGAATCAGAAACTCCAGGGTGGAGCCCAGCTCTCTATGGTTCAAAAAGCCCTCCAGGTGATTCTAACGCAAGCTCAAGTGGGAGAACTGCTTACAATCACTTCTCTGGCTAGTAAGCTTAAATGGAGGTTTAGTGTAAGCAGGAGATGCAAGAAAGATAAATGTCTTAGACTCAGCACTATGAGAAGACCAGGAGCTTTTGGGTATCTCTGAACCACTGATGAGTCTGTACCAGCCAACCTGTCTAAACACAGAGCCATAATTTTTGTATGAAGACACAGGCTGGACACAGGGACCAACTCCCAGGAGCATCCACTTCAGGGAAATGCCTGCCAAGCAGAGGTTATAATTCCAGCTCCATGTCACCAGCACTGTGACCTTGCATGAGGTCTGTAGCCTTCCGCACCCAGATGTCCTCATCTGCTCCTAGAGGCTGCTGGGTTATGTGATTTGTATCGTCTTTTCCTGTTTGAAAACCCCTAGCCTCTCAAGCAAACCTCTCAGGGGCCAAGGCAAAATGAGGTGCTATATGGAGTGGCAGACTAAGAATCTGGGAAGATAGATGACTCTGAAGGCTTGAAGGATTCAAGAGGTAATGAAGGAGGTGGAGCTGAAGCTAGGAAGGGTTCAGACAGGAAAAGCAAGGAAGAGGGAAGGCAGTGCATCCAGATATAGGAGATCAGGGGCAGGGTTGAGGTGAGCCAGGTGTGCTGTGAGATCAGTCTGAGCAGATGAAAGCAGGGCTTGACAATTAGAGAAACAAATAATCAAAAAAGAGTTTCACCTAGGGTCTGGCGCGGTCGCTCACACCTGTAATCCCAGCACTTTGGGAGGCCGAGGCGGGTGGATCATGATGTCAAGAGATTGAGACCATCCTGGTCAACATGGTGAAACCCCGTCTCTACTAAAAATACAAAAAATTAGCTGGGCATGGTGGCGCGTGCCTGTAATTCCAGCTACTCAGGAGGCTGAGGCAGGAGAATTGCCTGAACCCAGGAGGCGAAGGTTGCGGTGAGCCGAGATCGCACCACTGCACTCCAGCCTGGGTAACAAGAGTGAAACTCCGTCTCAAAAAAAACAAGAGTTTCACCTAGACCATGAAGTGTTTCTACTCAGTAGCGGCATTGAATGCACTGATTATTGTTTTTCTTTTAACCTAGCACAGCGATTGTCAACCAAGGGCAATTGTACCCCTCAGGAGACATTTGGCAACGTCTGGAGATATCTTTAGTTTTCACTACTAGTTGGGAGGGTTTTGGAGTTGGTACTGGCATCTAGTGAGTAGAGAAACCAGGGATACTAGGATACTGCTGAGCATCCTACAGTTCACAGGACATCCCCATTCCCAACAAAATTAAATGGCCCAAATGTCAAGGCTGAAAAGCGCTGACCTAGCAGATAACTCCCTGAGCCAACACCTAATAACCAGTTTAGAAGCAGCACATAATAATGACTATGCTACGCAGAGCTCTAAGCACTTTGAGGGACTGTTTTCACAGCAACCCTCTGTCCTTCTGTTGCTTTATTTTTAAAGGTAGATTTTATTTTATTTTTTAGAGAACCTTTTGGTTCACAGGAAAACTGAGCAAATGTGCAGAGATTTCTCATATACCCCTGATTCCCACATACTCACAGCCTCTCCCACTATCTGTGCTCACTTTTAGTAGCTTCTTTTTACTAGTAAGAAACTGGGGCATAGGGATGCCCAGACACTTAGCTAGTGAGGTGTGGCATTCAAATGTGGATTTGAGTCTGGAGAACTAAAAGGGACCACTCCTGTGTGCCAACTTGTTCTTTCTAGGGCTCTGCTACCTTCCCTGTTGAGTTAATATATCAGCTTTGCTGTAAGAACATGGGAGAGAATGGGGCAAGCCAGGCATGCTCCTGAAAACCCAGGGCCCTTTAATTTAGACCCCTTCATCTACCGCAGACTCTCGCTCTTATTTTACTGGATGAATTGAGGAGCTAAGGCATTGGAAACAAACAGACCTCAAAAAGACAACTGCTTGATAAGAGTCTAGGTGAAATTATTGCTTGCTAGGCATTTAAATGCCTTTGTGGCCTTTCCTCGTTCTTTCCAGAGGAGTCCTGGGTATCAGCTGATAGGAGAGGTGAACCATGAAAAATCCTGGGTTCCAGTCAAAGTAATTCCATTAGGGGCAGAAATGAGTCGCTGAAACATGAGGAAGGGAAATCATTTGCAGCATACCAACAGCTGGGCCTAAATGACATCACTCGCCAAATCAAAGGAAATGAGCTAATCAGATATGCATAAAAGCCCCTTTGTTTGCTTGCTTAGAAAGTAACAATTTACTTTCAAGCTAGAGGTAAAAGAAAAATACCTCTTTGAAATATTTTGGCCTTGATATTTTGCTTTTTAAAATTGTTTTCAGTTATTAGAGCAGACATGAAAATAAAATGCCTGAAACGTTCTCAGTTCACTGGATATTAGGAGGAATTACCACAGGAATGTTATTTTCACAGGTTCCTGATAAACATTTGATGGCCCCCAGCCTCACATCCTCATCAAGGGGACCAAAGGTATCCACTGGTTTTTATCCATCATATCCCTTCACATTCTGGCCTTCCTTTCTGTTTCCTATCAAGTTCACCCAGCCTGTGGTTGAGTAAATAGATATTGAATTAAGGGCTGAAGGCTGTGAGTAAAAGTAGAATTAAATAATGTTAAGTGAAAAAAGCCAAAGGCAGGGAATTCAGTGTTACCCAACTGGTAAGGCAAAGTAAGAAGATCCAGCCGTTCCCCAAGGATGGAGGCAGGAGATGGTGCCAGGGAGGCATTGGGTTTTGAAACACTGGTACAGGCCACAAGAGCACACAAGGAACTAAGGTTTTCAGGTTCTAGTAAAAACTGTCTTCTGCTTCTCCTGACCTCTTACCCAGAGTTGAACCGGGCAGGCAAAGCAGGATTTTAGTGTTGCATTTGGAGATGCAGCTCAGTCTTCACTGAGGAGTGATCGGGGACACTCAGACGGGAGGGTGTCAAGGCTCGCTCTCTCAGGTGATAGGATGTTATGTGAAGTATCAGTGCTTCAAGTTGTAGAGTGGATGTGGCCTGGGGAAGGAGGCTCAGGAAGCAGTGTCCAGTCACCCAGGAAGCATGCTTTTCCACTGAAGTCACCCAGAAGCCAGCTGCCATTCCAGGTGCCAGAACCCCAGTGGTGACCATGTTATTGTTATTACTATAATGGTGAGAATACTTCACATGAGATCTACCCTCTGAATACGGTTTTAAGTGCATAACATAGTGTTGTTAACTGTAGGGACAATGCTGTACAGCAGATCTCTGGGAGGAATTCATCTTGCATGGCCGGAACTTTGTAACTATCAAACAGCAACTCTACATTGCACTCTCCTCCAGCCCCTGGCAACCACCATTCTTCTCTCTGTTCCTATGAGTTTGACTATTTTAGATATATAAGAGGAATCATGCAGTATTTGTCTCCTTCTGAGAATCGCTGCTATGGTTTGAGCGTGTCCTCTCCAAAATTCTTGTTGAAACTTAATCTCCATTAAGAAGTAAGGCCTTTTGGGAAGTGACTTGAGGGCTCTGCCCTTATGAATGGATTAGGAAACTAGCCCAGGCCCTTTTTGCCCTTCCACTTTCTGCCACGTGAAGACACAGCATCCAAGGTGCCATCTCGAAGCAGAGGGCAGCCCTCACCAGACATGACTTGCCAGGGCCTTGTTCTTGGACTTCACAGCCTCCAGCGCTGGGAGGAATAAATTTCTATTGAGTATAACTTACCCTGTGCGTTGTATTTTATTAGAGCAGCACAAAAATTCACAAAGACACTGGCTGTTTTTACTTTAGGGTGACCACTTTGAATGGGGCCTGAGTGGACACCCTGAGATGCCAGGTCCCAAGAGGCAGAAGTGCTCTTGTCTCCCCAACAGGCTCAGGGTGCTGGGGCTGGGGCTGGAGCTACGCTGAAAGAGGTTCAGGCCTTCCCTGCACTCCCTCACCTGAGGCCTCTGTATAAGCCGTTCCTAGGAAAATATGTACCCCATCACAAGATAACCTTATAGTTCCTATTTTTCTCTTCATTAAGAATGTTCCCTTTATCTTTCTGAGGAATAAAGAAAAAAAAATTCTTTTTCACAAAATAAGTCTCTGAAATATCTTTTAAAAATGTCTTTTTCTACAACCCAACAACAGCAAGAAGAAACAACCTAACTAAAAATTGGGCAAAGGACTTGAATAGACATTTCTCCAACGAAGGTTTATGAATGACCACTAAGCACACACGAAAATGCTTAACATCATTAATCATTTGAGAAATGCAAATCAAAACTCTAAGGAGACATTAGCTCACACCCTTAAGGATACTACTACCAAAAAACTCCAGATAATAACAAGTGTTGACAAAGATACAGAGAGACTGGCCCCTTGTGCTCTGTTAGCAGAATTGCAAAATGGTGCAGCTGCTGTGGAAAACAGTATGGTAGGTCCTCAAGAAATGAAAAGCAGAGCTACTGTATGATCCAGAAATTCTACTTCTGGGTATATACCCAAAATAATTGACGTAAGAGTCTTGAACAGATATTTACACATCCATCTTTATGACAGCACTACTCACAGTAGCTAAAACACAAAAGCAACCCAAGTGTACATTGACAGAAGAATGGATAAACAAAATGTGATATAGACACACAACAAAATATTACTCAGCCTTAGGAAGGAAAGAAATTCCGATGCATGCTACAACATGGATGAACCTTGAGGATATTATGCTAAGTGAAATAAGTCACAAAAACCCAGATATTGTGTGAGTCTACTTATATAAGGTACCTAGAGTAGACACATTTATAAAGATAGAAAATGGAATGGTATCTTTTTCAGTGGCTGGGGGAAGGGCCATGGGGTGCTACTGTTTAATGGGTAGAAGTCTCAGTTCTCCAAGATGAAAAGTTCTAAAGGTGGATGGTTGCATGGCCTGCACAATAATGGGAATGACTTAACACCACTGAACTGTACACATAAAAATGGCTAAGATAGCACATTTTATGTTACATGTATTTTAGAACACTTAATAAAATTGTCTTTCTCATGAGATCTGACTTTGGAGGTAGCCACCACCTAGGTGATTTGGAAGAGACTGATAGCAGGATTGTTACAATTTATTGAGTGTTGATTACCTATCAGGAACTATAGACACATTTCATTTAACCCTCACTACAACTCCCATAGGCTTTATTGTTCCATGATTTCAGAGGAGGAAACCGAGGTACAGAAAGTGTAAATGTCTTTTCCATAATCACATAGGTATTAAGTGGCAGAGGGTTGGAATCCAGAACTGGCTCTGAAGTTCACACATCTGACTATCATGCTGCCTCATGTAGTTGCCATTCACTAAGCCTCTAGCAGTTACATAGATGACTTGCAAACTCAAGTTCGTCTAACTCTAAAACTCCATCCTTGGTCCACTGCATACCACTGAATTGATTTTATTTATTTTGAAGACAAACTCGTATCTTGTTCAATGACTCTCATCTTGATTGAGGCATTTTCTCCTTTGATACTATAGGAGATAGTATTGATTAAACTCTTCATGTGTGCCAGGCACTGTTCTAAGTACTTTGTACAGATTAACTGATTTAATACTCAAGACAACCTCAAGAGGTGGATTCCATCATTGTTCCCATTTTAAAGATGGGAAATCTGATGCACAGAGAGATGAAGTAAACGTGCATGGACACAAAGCTAGTGGTTTGCTGGGCAAGGATGCAAAGCCAGGCAAGCAGTCTCTAGAAAGGTCATGCTCTGTAAATACCCGTTACACTGTGTAATTAGAATTCACCCTGAGGATCTGGCAGAAAGTCTACACCGACAAACTTTGATTAAATAAAATATTTAGTGATGGAATGTGATGATATTCTAGAAGGCATTGTCTTTTAGAAGCAGAAAATCCTATCTGCTATTGATTTAGTTGGATACTTTGTAGACATTTCAGCTGAGCTTATTTGTATTTCTTTTAAAAAGCTGTTACATCATCAGGCTGCTGTGTTCAATGGCTTCTAGAAGCCATTTGACCCTTGCATGGTTAAAGTTGGATGATGATAAAAGATGCTACTCTATGTGAAACAACTGGATTTCAGAGCAGTTTTGAGGCTCTTTTTAGAGTCCAGCACATTTTGACTTCAGATGAGGCTCTTTCTAGTGCTACAGTTATCATCAGTGAAATGGAGCTATAAATATGACACCTGCTAAAAAGGCAAACTGAGGCACAATACATTTTGAAAGAGTTGAGTTGTGCAAACAACGAATCATGAATCTAGTAGTTCCAAATTGGAAGTGGCTAGGAAGCTCCAAGACAGAGGGTTTTTTTGTTTTTTGAGATGGAGTTTTGCTCTTGTTGCCCAAGCTGGAGTGCAATGGCATAATCTTGGCTCACTGCAACCTCCACTTTCTGGGTTCAAGTGATCCTCCTGCTTCAGCATCCTGAGTTGCTGGGATCACAGGTGTGTGCCACCACACCTGGCTAATTTTTTGTATTGAAATGAGGTTATCACCATGTTAGCCAGGCGGGTCTCAAACTCTTGACCTCAGGTGATCCACCCGCCTCGGCCTCCCAAGAGGGAAGTTTTTATAGGATAAACGTGGAAGTAAAGCAAAGCGAATATTTGATTGGTTATAGTAATACAGCTGCCCTGTTTGATCTATATAGCTGGAAGGCCCCTAGTTATATAATGATAAGTGTTTTGGCTGCTTCTGATTGGTTGAGCTTAAGTTCTGTTTTTCTTTAATATAGGCATTTACAAGAAAAATAGCTCAAGTTAATTGTTGCTCATGTTTGCAAATTGAGGAGGGTTAAACTCACTGATGAGGCCTACCTGGCTTGGTCTGCTCAGGGATTCTTCAGGCCTGGTCTCCATTTTAATTTACTTTCACGTGCCTCCTGGGGCAAGGACCTGGACTGGTGACCTTGCAGAGTTGGTTGTAACTGGGGAAGGAGGTGGTTGAGGCACTTCAAAAGCCTCAAAGCATTGTGTGTCACTGAGTCAACTCACCTAGTGCTCTCAACTGGATGCTCTCACCTGGCATCTGCAGGGGAGGCAGAGTCTTTCTTGCCCATCACGCTCAGAGGATACCCTTTTGTTTAGTGCATTCAGTGATCTACAGCAATTCTTATACGTGCTAGAGTTGAGCAATGATTGCTCTGCATTAAAGAAATGAAAAAAAGATAAGGCTATATGCACTGACTAAAAAACTGTGGTTGACTGGGTGTTCAAACATTCTGCCATTAGGGGAACCTCAAATCCCTGGCTAGAATGGAGAGTGAATGGAGATTTCTGGTGTTCTTGTTTGCCTAAAGGGTTCAAAGTGGTTCCATTTTATTTTAAAGCTCAGCACATATAATCTTAATATATGTTAATGGAGATGCTTGTGACTGAGTTGAACACATATGACTGAGGTGGCGTGCATGTGGTGGGGAGGAGGATGTGCTCCTAGGCTGTGAAGTCAACTCGATAACTTAAGGGTTTCAATCCCACCTGCTTAGATAAACCTGCTGAGGGCTTCAGGCAAGGGGCTCAGAGGAGGTCAAATATATACGGTTCAGCAAGCAAAAACTAACCTAAAAGCAACATGAGTTCCCTCCTTGCATTTCTCCGAGTGAAGGACTAGTTGATACACAATGTCTTAGCACCGTGGTGAGGGTTGGCACTAAACCCAGAATGCCTGGGTGTAAATCCTGGTGTGCCATTTACTAGCTGGGTCACTTTGAACAAGGTACTTAATGTGGGTAAAATAGGATTACTTTGAGATAGAACTACCTCACAGGATTGTTGGGAGGATTAAAATGAAGGGAAATACAAGAAAGGTGCTTAGAATAGTGCCTGGCGTATGGTAAATCCTAAATAAGTTTTAACTCAAGAACTGTAAAATCGCATTTCCTTTCCTCCTCTGCAAGCGGCTCAATATTTCTCTTAAGCATTGCCCAGAGTTCTTCCTCTAGCCATTTACCTTTTCCTTGTCTTGTTGCTTCTGGGTCTTCAAAAGCCAAAAGCACCATTGTAAAGGGAAGTTGCCAGGCAGAAACAAACTAGAACTCTTGAATTGAGTGGAAAGCTGTCTAGGAAAAGGTACGCTTCCTTTTCATGCACACATAAGGCATTGTTGTCCTCTCATTATCTTTACCATTGTTGGAAGCAACACACTCCAAACAGCGATTAAGAATAGGATTATATCTCATTCTACTGTAAAGACACATGCACACTATGTTTATTCTAGCACTGTTCACAATAGCAAAGACTTGGAACCAACCCAAATGCCCATCAATCATAGACTGGATAAAGAAAATGTGGCACATATACACCATGGAATACCATGAAACCATAAAAAGGATGAGTTCATGTCCTTTGCAGGGACATGGATAAAGCTGGAAACCATTATTCTCAGCAAACTGACACAGGAACAGAAAACCAAACACCTCATGTTCTCACTCACAAGTGGGAGTTGAACAATAGGACCACATGGACACAGGGAGAGGAACATCACACACTTGGGCCTGTGGGGGAAATCGGGGGCTAGGGTAAGGACAGCATTAGGAGAAATATCTAATGTAGATGATGGGTTGATGGGTGCAGCAAACCACCATGGCATGTGTGTACCTATCTAACAAACCTGCACATTCTGCACATGTATCCCAGAACATAAAGTATAAAAAAAAAAAAAGAAAGAAAGAATAGGAACTTCCAAATCAATGCCCTCTGGGTTTGAGTCTTTGCTTTGCTGAGACCACAAGAAGGTTCCAAAGTCAACAGAAGCTCAGTTTCTTTCTCTGTAAGGTGTGGTTGATAATACTGATCTTATTGGGTTATTGTGAAGCTTAAAGCTGGCAGTATCATAATGTGCTGGCATATAGTAAGTGCTCAGGAATTGGGAGTCATTGTTATTATATTTTACTCGTTCTACAAAAATAGGAGGCAGGATGGGAGGGAAACATCAAGGTGGAGGCCATCCAGCGCAATTTCAGGCTAATACGAATAGAAATGCGGCTTTGGGGTTTGTTCCTAATATGGCACTCCCCAGGACTTTCATCGTTAGCCCACTGGTCCTTGCTGCTTTACCCAGAATCAAGAAAATCTGTCTCTTTGCAGAGTTCACCTTTTCCAGAAACTCCCTAAGAAAAAGAAAACAAAGCCTAGTTTCCCAGGTTGCTATTCTCTGAGCATAAGAAAAGCCACTTGGAGGGTACCGTGAACCAAGGACAGGGAATGAGATGGAGGCGCAAACGTTTAGTAGAGGAAGGTGGGAGTCCCCAGGCCCTTAGAAGCCGGCTGTCTTCCAGGTCTAATTGCAGCACATTCCTGAGATCTGTCGTCACCAAGCCATGATGCAAACGCCTCAGCATTGTGGGTGGAGAGGAGTTAGAATATCTATGAAAGTCACACAAAAACATATGCTGACCCCTTCAGACCTATGACCATATTCTAAGTGGAGCCAAACTAAATGAAATCAAGGTCTCTGTCCAGCATTTGAGAGCCAGTGAAAATAGGAACTCAGTGTTTCTCTAAATACACAGAGTGTATTACCTTAGTCATAAAATTGGGGACTTTCAAATCTAATTTGTTCAGCCCTAGTGCTGTTGAAGGCTGGGCAGGGTTCCAAAGGAAATCACCTCCACGCAAACAGAGATTAGCAGCTCTCCACTGGAGACATATGGGAATGATTCCCTATAATCTCCAGTAATTGTGGCTGCATTACATTCAAATCCTGTTTTCAATTTTCTTAAACTTCTAGACTGATTGTGTTATTAAATCATGCTGGCTGATGTGTTTAATAAGGACCTATTAAATGTTTATAAAATTAGGGAAATAAATATGGGCTTTTAGTCAGATTGCCCAATGGATCTGGTAACCTATTGTTAAAATAACAGCCCTGCTGTTAAAACTGCTTCTCCTGACTGCATTGGCTGGTACTCACTTTAAAACATTATCCCAACTTTTGTGCAGAGCTGTTTATTCTAACACTCCATTCACTAAAGAATTTGAGCCCCGTCCCCCTCCCCAGGCCCCACTCTACACAAAAAAAGAAATACATTCAAAGAAGACTAACTAAGTGTACGATGCAGTGTCTTGGCTGTCAGGAAATGTCACCTTAGCTTCCAAAGAAGTGGTGATACCCACAATTTTGAGAGAAGACCCAGAGGGACCAGTTTTGTTGTTGTCATTATTGTTGAAACCTTCTCCTGGCTTAATTTCAGCATAGAAATTGCACTTAAGTTCTCCAAGGCCTTCAGTAGGAAGGTATGGTCGGCCTTTAGAGAGGGAAGGAAAACTCAGCTAGAATTTATACAGCAGGGACAGAGAATGCACACAATCTATGCTTCACACAGATGGGCTTACTTAGGAATTATTTTATCCATTGAATCTTGGTGATCATGGGCGGTTTGAGAAGTTTAGAAGTTCTCCATGACATGGCTCAGACTAGTTCAATAGCATTGGCTTCATTGGCATTTGAAAGCAAAGACTAGAAATGTCTGCAGAATGGATGCAGGCATGGAGGGCTAATGCTCTCTTAAGAGGGAAGAATGGAGTATGGATTGCCAAGTCAGGGGGCTTGCCTTTAGCTTTATATTCTGTAGCCACTTGACCTGGGAGAGGTATCTCCCCCTCCAAGAAACCTCCTTTTCCTTATCTCTAAAATGGAGATATTGACAGTACTGATCTCTTGTGTAGATTAAATAGGACATGGTGTCTAGCACATGGAAGGGGCTCCAGTGCGGTTGCCAAAAACAAAATGAGAAGTGGAGATGTAGAGGCTATGGCCCAAGTCAGTGATCTCTTTTGAAGTGCTAAAAATAACTATGAAGCTATGTTAATAATAAATATTAACACAATATTAGCTGTCTGAGCATGCTCCTGAGTGCAGCATTAAACCCAGTACCGCATGATTCTGTCCAAAGCAATTCCCTAACACAGACACAAAACCATAACTTCAGTCCTCCCTGCCAAAACACTCTCAGCCACCTGGCTTTAAACCACAGTTTCCTACACCCTTGACCACAGCTCAAGTAATTCTGTTATCTTCAGGGCAAATGCAAACCCCACTATCTTGGACGAATTAACCTTTGAGTTTCCCCTAAGGAGGGGGAGGGCAATTAAACAATCTTTCTGGCACTTATAAAAAAAAAAAAAAGGCCAACAAACCACATCATTATCTTGGTGTAAACACACCCCCTTAAAATATTTTATTTCTAACAAGTGTGTACTGAGTTCCCCAACTTGCTTACTGCCTCCACCCCCATTCCAGAATATGGTAAAATGATTGGGGGCTGGCCTGGTTCACATTAGAGACTCTGCAAGGTTGGGAGAGAATTGGATATAAGGTTAATATTTGGCAGAACCTTGTAAATGACCTGATTGTTACTTTATATTGGCTACAGCCTCCAAATCACTGCTTCTTGCCAGAAAGACCTGAGTCTGGCCAGGTAGTTACACACAACAGTGTCATAAGCCTGCTCCACGAAGGGACACACTTACTCTGTGTGTTTGTGTGTGTGTTTTCTGTGAGTGTGTGCACAGGCCCCCGCTGTTCTGCTTATGCCCAGCCAAAATACAGCAGAGACCCAGCACAGCAATTATTTTTACGAATTTTGTTGTGGTCTGCCCTCAGGGGACGTTCTACCAGTTTAATTGTCTGGGGGGATTGTTTCCTTGTGGGATTTTATTTCAAAACATTGCTGTTAAAGTTTCTTTCTGAGGAGAAAGGAAAGAGAGGATGATTTTTTTAAAATCTCCTTAAACACACAAACCCACAATCACATAAAAATTCACCAAACTATGTACTCTGAAATTAATAGAGGTGTTTTGTGATGCATAGATTTTTAAATTATTTGTCTAAAGATATGTTTAGAATTGATGATATTAAAAGTGTATAAATCTTGGGTTCCCTTCCCCCACTCCCGTGACTTGGAAATGAATTCAAGCAAACCAACTGAATTTTAAGTTAAGACAAACAGGGGGAGAGATCATTTGTCTCCAGTTATACATGAAATAGCTTATAATAGTGGATGCTGAGTTCATGAAGTATATGTTCGACCCCCTTTGATATAAATTCCATCATCAGCTCACAAAGAAATTGTATTTATGCATAAGACAGTGCTCTCTAACATGAACTCCTATAAATTATAAGAACAGAAAATCCAAATTTATAAGATGCCATTTCTGGATTTATTTTTAATGCTCTCTCCTGCATATTACCAAACAAATGCCACATTAGCAGAGCATGAAAGGCTTTTTACTGGCATAAGCTACGGCCATGAAATTCACAGCATTTCATGGGCTGGGTTTAGGTGCAAATGAAGGAGCAAACAGAACGTGAGAGTGATCCCACACTTGGGGGTGCCTAGGAGGGCCAATGGACTGTTGTTTCCTTTAGTGTAGATAAGCTTGTCATTTTCCTTGGAAGGAAGGCACATTCCCTGATTCATGAACAATATTAAACATGGGTGATTATTGACATTTCCTAAGAAATGTTTGTTTTCCCTTCCAAACGCCACATAGCAGAATAAGACTTAATTCTCCTCTCTGTCTTCTACTCATTCATTCAGTATTTCATGTATCCATTCATTTATTCATCACATGTTAGTGACTGCTTCAATTGTGTCAACCATTCAGCTAAGGAACTGAGGATACAGAATCTAGAAGGAAGACAATATAGGCTAGTAGTTAGAACACAAGCTGTCAAGTCATTCTGCAAAAGTTATACATGAAGAAATAATAATAGTGTTAATAATATTGCTTACTTGGTGCCAGGCACTATTCTAGGTTTTACACTGTTACATGAGGTAACTCATGTAATATTCCTACATACCTATGAGGTTAGATGCTATTATTTATTTATTTTAACTATGAGGAACTTGGTTTGAAATCATCTGATAGTAAGGAATAGAGCTGGCATTTGAACCCATAGTTTCAGGGTCAGCAGATTCAATCACTATGTTGAAAAAAATAGGTGCTCCTATATCAATCCATCAGTCAATCATCAATCCCTCAGCTCTACCTTCCTCTGACTGTGTGACCTTGGGTAAGTTAGTTAACCACTCAGTGCTTCAGTTTACTTATCTATAAGATGGAGATAATAATAGTTCCCACTTCATATCATAGTGGCGACAATTAAAGGAAAACTTTATTTGTGTGGCACTTAGAACAGTGCCTGGCATAAGTATGTGCTCAGGGCTCACTCTTCATAGTTAGTAATTATCGTCCTTATGTGACAACTCTCCTTTTTAATACAATGGATGCATTAAGACATCAGGGATTGGTAAGATGGAAGAACAGAAGGCTCCACTGATTGTCCCCACCATAAGGGCACCAATTTAACAACTATTTACATAGGAAAAAAAAACCCTTCAGAACAACCAAAAATCAGATGAGCTCTCATAGTAGCTGGTGTTGTTTATATTGCTAAAAGAGGCACTGAAGAAGAAAGACAGTCCTGAATCTCTGATGCCTCCCCTCCCCAACCCCCAGCAGCGGCCATGTGGTGCCGAGAGTGTCTCTGGACACTGGGGAAGGGAGAGCAGGGAAACTCTGAGGCACTGAACTCATGCTGTCCTGTTAGAGCAGAAAGGAAAACTGGACCAAACTCAGCTTATGCTTGCCCACGGAGGGAGCATTTAAACCAGCCCTAGCCAGGGCAGGAAATTTCTGATCCCAGAGGCCAGAGGCTTGAGTGCCTGTAGACCTCACCACTGAAGGTTACAGGGCTCTGAGGCTCTGAGTAATCTTGAAAGGCAGTCTATGCCATAAATACTGCAACTCTTAGGTGAGTCCTAGTGCTGAACTGGGCCCAGAGAGAGTGGACTGGGGAGAATGCGACATACTGAGACACAAACTGGGGTAGCTAAGGGAATGTTGGCATCACCCCTCCCCTAGCCCCAAGCTGCACAGCTTCTAGCTCCAAAAGAGACCCCTTTCTTCTGCTTGAGGAGGGGAGAGGAAAGAGTGGGGAGACTTTGTCTTTCTTCTTGGATAGCAGCTTCAGCCACAGCAAGATAGGGCACCAGGTAGAGTTGGGAGACCCCTGTTTTAACCCTTAGCTCCCAGACAACATTTTTAGACACGTCCTGGGCCAGAATGGAATTGGCTGCCTTGAAGGGAAGAACTCAGTCCTGGCAGCATTCATTACCTACTAACTGAAGAGCCCTTGGACCCTGAATAACCAGCAGCAATATCCAGATGCTACATCAAGGGCCTTGGGTCAGCCTCTGAAACTTGCTTGATTCAGGGACCAGCACAGTTGCAAGAGGGTAGAACAGTAAATAGGCTCTTGGGGATCCCGGATTCCAGGACTTGACTTGTGGATGGCAAATTCTGGACCTGCTCTGGGCCAGAGAGGAGCCTAAACTTGAAGGGTGAGTCCCAGCCCAGGCAGCATTCTCCACAAGCTGACTTAAGAGCTCTGGGATCTTTAAAGAACATCCTTGGTAGTCTTGCCATACTCCCCATGGCCTATGGTGGTGGTGGTTACAGGGTGAGGCTTCTCTGCTTTTGGAAATGGGAGGAAAGACTGAGAATGACTGTGTCTTGTGGTTTGAGTGCTAGCCAAGTCACAGTACAATAGGACACCAAGTAGACTTCAAAGGTTTTTTCTCTAGTCTCTGACTCTTGGATGGCACTTCTGGACCCATCCAGGACCTGGGGAAATTCATCAACCTGAAGGGAAGAAGAACACAGGCCTGACTAGCTTTGTGACATGCTGATTATAGAACCCCAGGGTCTTGAGTGAACATAGGCATTAGCCAGGGAGTGCTTATAGCAGGCCTTGGGTGAGACTCAGTACTGGCTTCAGGTCTGACTCAGTGCAGTCACAGTGGAAGTGGCCACAGGGATGCTTGTGTCACTCTCCCCCAGCTTTAGGTGACTAAGAATAGACAGGGAGAAGGAGAGACAGAGAGAGAGAGAGAGAGACAGACAGACAGAGAGAGAGAGAGAGAAAGAGAGACACAGAGAGAGCGAGACAGAGAGAGACAGAGACAGAGAGACTGACTCTATTTGTTTGGGAGAAAGTAAGAGAGGAGAACAAGAGTCTCTACCTGGTAATCCAGATAATTCTTCCAGACCTTGTCCAAGACCACCACCAGTCTGCAAGAACCACAGTGTTACTGGTCTTGGGGTATTCCCTACAGCAGATACAGCTTAGATCATAACACCCAAGTACTTTCAAATATCTGGAAAGCTTTCCCAAGATGGGTTCAAACAAGCCCAGACAGTGAAGACTACAGTAAACACCTAATTCTTCAATACCCAGACACCAAAGAACATCTACTAGCATCAACACCATCCAGGAAAACATGATCTCACCAAATGAACTAAATAAGCTACCAGGGACCAATCCTGGAGAAACAGAGACATGTGACCTTTCAGACAGAATTCAAAGTAACTGTGTTGAGGAAACTCAAAGAAATTTCAGATAACACAGAGAAGGAATTCAGAATTTTGTCAGGTAAGTTTAACAAAGAGAGTGAAATAATTGAAGAGAATCAAGCAGGAATTCTAGAGCTGAAAAACGCAATTGGTATACTGAAGAATGTATCAGAGCTCTTTAACAGCAGAATGGATCAAGTAGAAGAAAGAATTAGTGAATCTGAAGACAGGCTATTTGAAAATACACAGTAAGAGGAGACCAAAAAAAAAAGGAATTTTTTAAAAAAGAAACATGCTTACAGTATCTAGAAAATAGCAAAAAAGGGCAAATTAGAGAGTTATTGGCCTTAAAGAGGAGGTAGAGAAAGAAATAAGGATAGAAATTTCATTCAAAGGGAAAATAACAAGTAACTTCCCAAATATAGAAAAAGATATCAATATTCAAGAACAAGAAGGTTATAGAACACCAAGCAAATTTAACCTAAAGAAGACTAACTCAAGGCATTTAATAATCAAACTTCCGAAGGTCAAGGATAAAGAAAGGATCCTAAAAACAGCAAGATAAAAGAAATAAATTACATACAATGGAGCTCCAAAATGTTCAGCTTGGAAGTCTACCTGGTGTCTGGCAGCAGACTTTTCAGTGGAAACCTTACAGATCAGGAGAGAGAGAGAGATCAGGAGAGAGTTTCATGACATATTTAAAGTGCTGAAGGAAAAAAATCTTTTACCCTAGAATAGTGTATATGGTGAAAATGTCTTTCAAACATGAAGAAGAAATAATGACATTCCCAGACAAACAAAAGTCAGGGGTTTTCATCAACACCAGACCTGTTCTATAAGATATGCTAAAGGGAGTACTTTGATCAGAAAGAAAGGGATGTTATGAACAAAAAGTAATCACCTGAAGGTATAAAAGTCACTGGTAATAGTAAGTACACAGAAAAACACAGACTATCAAAACACTGTAACTGTGATGTCTAAACTACTCTTATCCTAACTAGAAAGACTAAATGATGAATCAATCAAGAATAGCTGTAACTTTTGTAGACAAAAGACAGTACAATAAGATATAAATAGAAGCAACAAAAAATTAAAAAGCAGGGGGACGAAGTTAAAGCATAGAGTATTATTAATATTTTTCTTTTTGCTTGTTTGTATTTTATGCAAACAGTGCTGTTATCAGATTAAATAATGGGCTATAAAATAGTATTTGTAAGCTTCATGGTAATCTCAAACCAAAAAATATACAACAGACACACACACACACACACACACATACACACACACACACAAAATAAGAAGCAAGAAACTAAATTATATCACCAGACAAAATTACCTCCACAAAAGGAAGACAGGAAAGAAAGAAAGAAAGAAAGAAAGAAAGAAAGAAAGAAAGAAAGAAATAGGAGAAAAATCACAATACCACCAGAAAATAAATAACAAAATGGCAGGAGTAAGTTCTTACTTGTCAATAAAAACATCGAATGTAAATGGACTAAACTCTCCAATCAAAAGACATAGAGTAGCTGAATGGATGAAAACACAAGACCCATTAATCTAAGCCAACAAAAACACACTTTACCTACAAAGACATATTAGAATGAAAAAAAAAAAGTGATAGAAAAAGATATTCCCTGCCAATGGAAACCAAAAAAGAGTAGGAACAGCTATACTTATGTCAGACAGAATAGATTTCAAGAAAAAAATTATAAATAAAAAAACTATAAAAGAATATACAAAGAAACTCACTATATAATGATAAAGAGATTAATTAAGCAAGAGGATATGGAGCACCTAGATATATTAAACAAATATTATCAGAGTTAAAGACAGAGAAAGGCACCACTATGGTAATCAATGGAGATTTAAACACCCCACTTTCAGCATTGGACAAATCTTCCTGACAGAAAATCAACAAAGAAACATTAGACATAATCTGCACTATAGATCAAATTGATCTAATAGATATTTATAAAACATTGCATCCAATGACTGCAAAATACGCATTTCTTTTAGCACATGGATCAATCTCAAGGATAGATTATATGTTAGGTTACAAAACAAGTCTTAAAACATTCAAAAAATTTGAAATAATATCAAGCAACTTCACTGACCACAATGGAATAATACCAGAGAGTAATAATAAGGAATTTTGGAAACTATACAAATATATGGAAATTAAACAATATGCTCCTGAATGACCAGTGGGTTAATAAAGAAATGAGGAAAGAAAGTGAAAATTTTCTTGAAACAAATGATAATGGAAACACAACATATCAAAACCTACAGGATACAGCAGAAGCAGTAAGAGGGAAATTTATAGCTATAAGTGCCTATGTCAAAAAGAGAAAAAACTTCAAATAAACAATCTAACAATGCATCTTAAAGAAGGGAAAAGTAAGAGCAAATTGAACTCAAAAGTAGTAAAGAAATAATAAATATCAGATCAGAAATCAATGAAATTGAAATGAAGAAAACAATACAAAAGATCAATGAAACAGAAGGTTCTTTGTTTTTTAAAGTTAAACAAAATTGACAAACCTTTAGACAAACTAACTGAGATAAAAGGAGAGAACATCCAAATAAATACAACTAGAAATGAAAAAAGAGCCATTACAAAGGACACTGCAGAAATTCAAAGGATCATTAATGGCTACTATGAACAACAATATGCCAATAAATTGGAAAATCTATAAGAAATGAACAAATTCCTAAACACATGCAACCTACCAAGATTGAACCAGAAAGAAGTCCAAAACTTGAAAAGACCAATAACAAATAACAAGATCAAAGCTGTAACAAGAGGTTTCCCAGAAAAAAAAGCCCAGGACCTGATGACTTTACTGCCAAATTCTACCAAATGTTTAAAGAGAAACTAATTCCAATTTTACTGAAACTATTTTGAAAAATAGAGGAGGAGGAAATTCTTCCAAACTCATTCTACAAGGCTAGTATTAACCCAACACCAAAACCAGACACATGAAGAAAATAAAACTACAGGCCAATATCTCTGATGAACATTGATGCAAAAATTCTCAACAAATACTAGCAAACTGAATTCAACAATATATTAGAAACATCATTCGTCATGATCAAATGGGGTTTATCCCTGGGATGCAAGGATGGTTCAACATAAGCAAATTAATCAATGTGCTACGTCATGTCAACAGAATGAAGGATAAAAACTATATGATCACTTAAATTGATGATGAAAAACTATTTGATAAAATTTAACATTCCTTCATGATAAAAAACCCTAAAAACCTGAGTATAGAAGTAAAAGACATCAACATCACAAAAAGATCACATCCTAGGCACGTAGTTGTCAGGTTATTTCAAGTGAAGACAAAGAAAAGTATCTTAAGAGTGGGCAATAGCATCAAGTAGCCTGTAAAGGAAAACCTATCGGATTAACAGCAGATTTCTCAAGAAAAACCCTATGAGCTAGAAGGGATTATGTTCTATTTTTACCCTCCTTAAATGAAACAATTATCAGCCAGGAATTTTGTATCCAGTGAAACTAAGCTTTGTAAATGAAGGAAAGATACAGTCTTTCCCAGACAAACAAATGCTGAGAGAGAATTCACCATTACCAAGCCAGCACTGTAAGAACTGCTCAAAGGAACTCTAAATTTTGAAACAAATTCTCAAAATACACCAAAATAGAACTTCCTTAGGGCATAAATCTCACAAGACCTATATAACAATAACACAATGAAAAAGCACAAAGTATTCAGGCAAAAAAAAGCACAATGAATACCTCACATCCTGATACTGACATTGAATGTAAGTGGCCTAAATGCTCCACTTGAAAGATACAGAATGGTAGAATGGATAAGAGTTCACCAATCAAGTTTCTGCTGTTGTCAGGAGACTCACCTAACATATAAGGACTCACATAAACTTAAGGTAAAGGGGTGGAAAAATATATACCATGCAAATGGACACCAAAAGCAAGCAGGAGTAGCTATTCTTATATCAGATAAAACAAAAGCAACAGCAGTTAAAAAAGACAAAAAGGGACATTATATAATGATAAAAGGACTAGTCCAACAGGAAAATATCACAATCCTAAATATATATACACCTAACACTGGAGCTCCAAAATTTATAAAACAATTACTACTAGACCTAACAGCACTAGACCGGTCATCAAGACAGAAAGTCAACAAAGAAACAATGGACTTAAACTATACCCTGCAACAAATGACTTAACAGATATTTATAGAACATTCTATGCAACAACTGCAGAATACACATTCTACTTGCCAGCACATGGAACACTTTCCTAGACCATATGATAGCCCACAGAACAAGTCTCAGTACATTTAAGACAACTGAACTAACATCAAGTACTCTCTTGGACCACAGTGGAATTAAATGAAATCAACTCCAGAAAAAACTCTCAAAACCATGTAAATACATGAGAATTAAATGACCTGCTCCTAAATGATTATTGGGTCAAAAATAAAATCAAGATGGAAATTTTAAAAATTATTCGAATTGATTAATATTAGTGATACAACCTATCAAAACATCTGGGATACAGCAAAAGTGATGCTAAGTTCATAGCACTAAATGTCCACACCAAGAAGTGTGAAAGAGCATAAAGAGGCAATCTAAGATCACACCTCATGGAACTAGAGAAACAAGAACAATCCAAACACAAACCCAACAGAAAAAAAGAAATAACGAAGATTAGAACAGAACTAAAGTAAATTGAAACAACAATTAAAAAAATACAAAAGAAAAAAAAAGATAAATGAAACAAAAAGCTAGTTCTCTGAAAAGATAAATAAAATTGATAGATCTTTAGCAAGATTAACCAAAAAAAGGAAAAGAAAGAAAAGAGAAGATCAAATAAGCTCAATTAGAAACAAAATGGGAGATATCACAACTGATACCACAGAAATACAAAAGATTATTCAAGGCTACTATGAACACGTTTATGTGAATAAACTAGAAAACTTAGAAGTAATGGTTAAATTCCTGGAAATATACAACCCTTCTAGATTGTATATTTCCAGGAAGATATAGAATCTCTGAACAGACCAATAACAAGCAGTGAGATTGAAATGGTAATTTAAACATTGCCAACAAAAAAAGTCCAGGACCAGTCAGAGTCACGGCTGAATTCTATCAGACATTCAAAGAGAACTGGTACCAATCCTCTTGACACTATTCCAAAAGACAGAGAAAGGGAATCCTCCCTAAATCATTCTGTAAAGCCAGTATCACCCTAATACCAAAACCAGGGAAGGACATAACAAAAAAAGAAAACTATAGACCAATATCCCTAATGAACATAGATGCAAAAATCCTCAGCAAAATGCTAGTGAGCCCAATCCAATAGCATATCAAAAAGATAATCCATCATGAACAAGTGGGCTTCATACCAGAGATTCAAGGATGGTTTAACATCAATAAATGGTTTATGTTAACAAATGTGATACAACATGTAAACATAATTGAAAATAAAAATCACATGATCATCTCAATAGATGCAGAAAAAGCATTTGACAAAATTTAGCATTCCTTTATGATTAAAACCCTCAGAAAAATTGGCATAGAGGGGACATATCTTAAGATAATAAAAGTCATCTATGACAAACCCACAGCCAACATTAAACTGAATGGGGAAAAGTTGAAAGCATTTCTTCTGGGAACTGGAACAAGACAAGGATGCCCACTTTCACTACTTCTATTCAACATGGTACTAGAAGTTCTAGCCAGGGCAATCAGACAAGAGAAAGAAATAAAGGGCATCCAAATTGGTAAAGCGGAAGTCAAACAGTCACTGTTTGCTGATGATATGATTATGTATCTAGAAAACCCTAAAGACTCATTCAAAAAGTTCCTAGAACTGGTAAATGAATTCGGCAGTTTCAGGATACAAATCAGTAGCTCTGCTATATACCAACAATGACCAAGCTGAGAATCAAATCAAGAACTCAACCCCTTTCACAATAGCTGCAAAAAATAAAATAAAATAATTAGTATATCTAACCAAGGAAGTGAAAGACCTGTACAAGAAAAACTACAAAACACTGCTGATAGAAATCATACATGACACAAACAAATGAAAACACATCCCATGCTCATGCATGGGTAGAATCAATATTGTAAAAATGACCATACTGCCAAAAGCAATCTACAAATTCAATGCAATTCCCATAAAAATATCACCATCATTCTTCACAGAACTAGAAAAAAACAGTCCTAAAATTCAAGTGGAACCAAAAAAGAGCCTGCATAGCCAAAGCAAGACTAAACAAACAGATAATTGGAGGCATCACGTTACCCATCTTCAAACTATATTATAAGGCTGTAGTTTCCAAAACAACATGGTACTGGTATAAAAATAGGTGCATAGACCAATGGAACAAAATAGAGAATCCAGAAATGAAGGCAAATTCTCACAGCCAACTGATCTTTGACAAAGCAAATGAAACATAAATTGGGGAAAGGGCACCCTGTTCAACAAATGGTGCTGAGATAATTGGCAAGCCACATGTAGAAGAATAAAACTGCATCCTCATCTCTCCCTTACACAAAAATCAACGCAAAATAGATTAAAGACTTAAATCTAAGACCGGCAACCCAGAAGATTCTAGAAGATAACATCTGAAAAACCTGTCTAGATATTGGCTTAGGCAAAGACTTCATGACCAAGAACCTAAAAGCAAATGCAACAAAAACAAAGATAAAAAGCTGAGACTTAATTAAACTACAAAGCTTCTGCAGAGCAAAAGAAACAATCAGCAGCGTTAACAGACAATCCACAGAATGGGAGAAAATCTTCACAATCTGTACATCTGACAAAAGACTAATATCCAGAATCTACAAAGAACTCAAACAAATCAGCAAGGAAAAAAAAAATCCCATCAAAAAGTGAGCTAAGGACATGAATAGACAATTCTCAGAGGATATACAAATAGCCAAGAAACATATGGAAAAATGCTCAATATCCTAATTATCAGAGAAATGCAAATCAGAATCACAATGTGATTATCATCTCACTCCTGCAAGAATGGTCATAATAAAATATGTGTGTGTGTGTGTGTGTGTGTATATATATGTATATGTATGTATGTATGTGTGTGTGTGTATATATATATACACACACATATATATACACACACATACATACATACATATGTATGTATACACACATATATACACACACACACATACATACATACATATATACATATACATACACATGTATATATATACATGATATATATATACACACACATACATACATACATATGTATGTATGTATGTATGTGTGTGTATATATATGTGTGTGTGTATATATATACACACACACACACATACATACATACATATACATATATATATATATATATATATATGTTGGCATGGATGCAGTGAAAAGGGAAAACTTTTGCACTGTTATTGGGAATGTAAACTAGTGCAACTACTATGTAAAACAGTGTGGATATTCTTTAAAAAACTAAAAGTAGATCTGTTTGATTCAGCAATCCCATTACTGATATCTACTTTAGAGGAAAAGAAGTCATTATATGAAAAAGATACTTGCACACACATGTTTATAGCAGCACAATTTGCAATTGCAAAAGTATGGAACCAGCCTGAATGCCATCAATCAATGAGTGGATAAAGAAAATGTGGTGAAGACAGAGGGCAAGATGGCTGAATAGGAACAGCTCTGGTCTGCAGTTCCCAGTGAGACCAAAGCAAGGTAGGCGATTTCTGCATTTCCAACGGAGGAACCCGGCTCATCTCACTGGGACTGGTTAGGCAGTGGGTGCAGCCCATGGAGGGCGAGCAGAAGCAGGGTGGGGCATGACTTCACCCAGAAAGCATAAGAGGTCAGGGAACTCCCTCCCCTAGCCAAGGGAAGCCATGAGGGACTGTGCAATGAGGGGTGGTGCTATCCGACCCGGATACTATGCTTTTCCCATGGTCCTCACAACCCACAGACCAGGAGATTCCCTTGGGTGCCTACACCACCACAGCCCTGGGTTTCAAGCACAAAATTGGGCAGCCATTTGGGCAGACACCAAGACAGCTGCAGGAGTTTTTTATTTATTTTTATTTTTTTTCATACCCCAGTGGTGCCTGGAATGCCAGCGAGACAGAACAATTCACTGCCCTGGAAAGGGGGCTGAGGCCAGGAAGCCCAGTGGTCTTGCTCACCAAATCACACCCCCACAGAGCCCAACAAGCTAAGATTCACTGGCTTGAAATTCTCCCTGCCAGCACAGCAGTCTGAAGTTGACCTGGGATGCTGGAGCTTGGTGCGGGGAGGGGGTCTGCCATTATTGAGGCTTCACTATGCAATTTTCCCCTCACAGTGTAAACAAAGCCTCCAGGAAGTTCGAACTGGGTGCAGAACCCACTGCAGTGCAGCCAAGCTGCTGTAACCAGATTGCCTCTGAATATTTCCTCCTCTCTGGGCAGGGCATCTCTGAGAGAAAGGCAGCAGCCCCAGTCAGGGGCTTATAGATAAAACTCCCATCTCCCTGAGACAGAACACCTAGGGGAAGGGGCGGCTATGGGCACAGCTTTAGCAGACTTAAACGTTCCTGCCTGCCAGCTCTAAAGAGAGCACCAACACAGTGCTCGAGCTCTGCTAAGGAATAGATTGCTTCCTGAAGTAGGTCCCTGATCCCCATCCCTCCTGACTGGGAGACACCTCCCAGCAGGGGTCCACAGACAGCTCATACAGGAGAGCTCCAGCTGGCATCTGGGGGATGCGCCTCTGGGACGAAACCTCCAGATGAAGGAGCAGGCAGCAATCTTTGCTAATCTGCAGCCTCCACTGGGGATACCCAGGCAATCAGGGTCTGGAGTGGACCTCCAGCAAACTCCAGAAGACCTGCAGCAGAGGGGCCTGACTGTTAGAAAAGGAAAACTAACAAAAAGCTATAACATCAACATCAACAAAAAGGACACCCATGCAAAAACCCCATCTGAAGGTCACCAACATCAAAGACCAAAGGTAGATAAATCCATGAAGGTGAGAAAAAATCAAATGCAGAAAGGCTGAAAATTCCCAAAACCAGAATGCCTCTTCTCCTCCAAGGATCATAACTCCTCACCAGCAAGGGAACAAAACTGGACAGAGAATGAGTTTGACAAATTGACAGAAGTAGGTTTCAGAAGGTGGGTAATAACAAACTCCTCTGAGCTAAAGGAACGTGCTCTAAGACAATGCAAGGAAGATGAGAACCTTGATAAAAGGTCACAGGAACTGCTCACTAGAATAACCAATTTAGAGAAGAACATAAATGACCTGATGTAGCTGAAAAACACAGCACAAGAACTTTGTGAAGTATACACAAGTATCAATAGCTGAATCAATCAAGTGGAAGAAAGGCTACTAGAGATTGAAGATCAACTTAATGAACTAAAACGTGAAGACAAAATTAGAGGAAAAATAATGAAAAGGAATAAACAAAGCCTCCAAGAAATATGGGACTATGTGAAAAGACTAAACCTATGTTTGATTGGTGTACCTGAAAGTGATGGGGAGAATGGAACCAAGTTGGAAAACAAACTGCAGGATATTATCCAGGAAAACTTCCTCAACCTAGTAAGACAGGCCAACATTCAAATTCAGGAAATACAGGGACCACCACAAAGATACTCCTCAAGAAGAGCAACCCCAAGACACATAACCATCAGATTCACAAATGTTGAAATGAAGGAAAAATGTTAAGAGAAGCCAGAGAGAAAGATCGGGTTACTCACAAAGGAAAGCCCATCAGACTAACAGCAGATCTCTCTGCAAAAACTCTACAAGCCAGAAGAGAGTAGGCACCAATAATCAACATTCTTAAAGAAAAGAATTTTCAACCCAGAATTTTATATCCAGTCAAACTAAGCTTTATAAGGGAAGAACAAATAAAATCCTTTACAGATAAGCAAATTCTGAGGGATTTTGTCGCAGCCAGGCCTGCCTTACAAAAGCTCCTGAAGGAAGCACTAAATATGCAAAGGAAAAACTGGTATGAACCAGTGCAAAAACATACCAAAATGGAAAGACCATTGACACTATGAAGAATGTGCATTAACAAATGGGCAAAACAACCAGCTAGCATCATGATGATAGGATCAAATTCACACATAATAATATTAACCTTAAATGTAAATGGGCTAAATGCCACAATTAAAAGACACAGACTGGCAAATTCAATAATGAGTTAAGACTCAATGGTGTGCTGTATTCAGGAGACCCATGTCACATGCGAAGACATACATAGGCTCAAAATAAAGGGATGGAGGAATATTTACCAAGCAAATGGAAATTAAAAAAAAAAGCAGGGGATGCAATCTTAGTCTCTGATAAAACAGAGTTTAAACCAATAAAGATCAAAAGAAGACAAAGAAGGACATTACATAATTGTAAAAGGATCAATTCAACAAGAAGAGCTAACCATCCTCAATATATATGACCCAATACAGGAACACCCAGATTCATAAAGCAAGTTCTCAGATACCTACAAAGAGACAGACTCTCACACAATAATAGCTGGAGACTTTAACACTCCATTGTCAATGTTAGACAGATCAACAAGACAGAAAATTAACAAGGATATTCAAGACTTGAACTCAGCTCTGGACCAAGTGGTCCTAATAGACATCTGCAGAACTCTCCACCTCCAATCAACAAAATATACATTCTTCTCATTACCATATTAAAATTGACCACATAATTGGAAGTAAAACACTCCTCAGCAAATGCAAAAGAATGGATAGCATAACAAACAATCTCTCAGATCACAGTGCAATAAAATTAGAACTCAGGATTAAGAAACTCACTCAAAATGGCACAACTACATGGAAACTGAATAACCTGCTCCTGAATGACTACTGGGTAAATAACAACATTAAAGCAGAAATACATAAGTTCTTTGAAACCAATGAGAACAAAGACACAATGTACCAGAATCTCTGGGACACAGCTAAAGCAGTGTTGAGAGGGAAATTTACAGTACTAAGTACCCACAGGAGTAAGCGGGAATGATCTAAAATCAACACCCTAACATCACAATTAAAAGAACTAGAGAAGCAAGAGCAAACAAATTCAAAAACTAGCAGAAGACAAGAAAAACTAAGATCAGAGCAGAACTGAAGGAGACAGAGACATGAAAAACCCTTCAAATAAATCAATGAATCCAGGAGCTAGTTTTTTGAAAAGATTAACAAAATAGGCTGCTAGCAAGACTAATAAAGAAGAAAAGAGAAGAATCAAATAGACAGATAGAAAACGATAAAGGGGAGATCACCATTGATCCCATAGAAATACAAATTACCAATAGAGAATACTATAAACAGCTCTATGCAAATAAACTAGAAAATCTAGAAGAAATGGATAAATTTCTGGACACATACATCCTCCCAAGACTAAACCAGGAAGAAGTTGAATCCTTGAATAGACCAATAACAAGTTCTGAAATTGAGGCAGTAATTAATAGCCTACCAACCAAAAAAAGTCCAGGACCAGAACAGATTCACAGCCGAAATCTACCAGAGATACAAAAAGGAGCTGGTACCATTCCTTCTGAAACTATTCCAAACAATAGAAAAAGAAAGGCTCCTCCCTAACTCATTTTATGAGCCCAGCATCAGCCTGATACCAAAACCAGGCAGAATCACAACAAAAAAAGAAAATTTCAGGCCAATATCTCTGATGAACATTGATGCAAAAATCCTCAATAAAATACTGGCAAACCGAATCCAGCAGCACATTAAAAAGTTTATCCACCACAATCAAGGTGTCTTCATCTCTAGGATGCAAGCCTGGTTCAACATATGCAAACCAATAAACATAATCCATCACATAAACAGAACCAATGACAAAAACCACATGATCATCTCAATAGATACAGAAAATGCTTTCAATAAAATTCAACACCCTTTATTCTAAAAACACTAAAAAAGCTAGATACTGATGGAACATATCTCAAAATAATGAAAACTATTTATGGCAAACCCACAGTCAATATCATACTGAATGGGCAAAAGCTGGAAGCATTACCTTTGAAAACTGGCACAAGACAAGGATGCCCTCTCTCACCAGTCCTATTCAACATAGTATTGAAAGTCCTGGCCAGGGAAATCAGGCAAGACAAAGAAATAGAGTAATCAAATAGGAAGAGAGGAAGTCAAATTGTTTCTGTTTTCAGATGACATGATTGCATATTTAGAAAACCCCATCGTCTCAGCCTCAAAACTCCTTAAGCTGATCAGCAACTTCAGCCAAGGCTCAGGATACAAAAATCAATGCGCAAAAATCACAAGCATTCCTAGACAAACAGTGAGCTAAATTGTGAGTGAATTCCCATTCACAATTGCTACAAAGAGAATAAAATACGTAGGAATTCAACTTACAAGGGATGTGAAGGGCCTCTTCCAAAAAAAAAAAAACTACAAACCACTGACTGTTCAAGGAAATAAGAGAGGACACTAACAAATGGAAAAACATTCCATGCTCATGGATAGGAAGAATAAATATTATGAAAATGGCCATACTGCCCAAAGTGATTTATAGGTTCAATGTTATTCCCATCAAGCTACCATTGACTTTCTTCACAGAATTAGAAAAAACTACTTTAAATTTCATATGGAACCAAAATAAGAGCCTGTATAGCCAAGACAATCCTAAGGAAAAAAAAAAAAAAAAAAAAAGCTGGAGGCATTACACTCCCTGACTTCAGACTGTACTACAAGGCTACAGTAACAAAAACAGGTTGGTACTGGTACCAAAACAGATATATAGGACAATGGAACAGAGCAGAGGCCTCAGAAATGACACCATACATTTACAATAATCTGATCTTTGACAAACCTGACAAAAACAACCGATGAGGAAAGGATTCCCTATTTAATAAATGGTGTTGGGAAAATTGTCTAGCCACTTGCAGAAAACTGAAACTAGACCCCTTCCTTACACTTCATACAAAAATTAACTCAAGAAGGATTGAAGACTTAAAAATAAGACCTAAAACCATAAAAACCCTACAAGAAAACCTAGGCAAATACAATTCAGGACATGGGCAAGGGCAAAGGCTTCATGACTAAAACACCAAAAGCAATGGCAACAAAAGCCAAAATAAACAAATGGGATCTAATTAAACTAAAGAGCTTCTGGACAGCAAAATAAACTATCATCAGAGTGAATAGGCAACCTACAGAATGGGAGAAAATTTTTGCAAGCTATTCATCTAACAAAGGGCTAATATCCAGAATCTACAAGGAATTTAAATTTACAAGAAAAAATCCAAACAACCCCATCAAAAAGTGGGTGAAGGATATGAACAGACAGTTCTCAAAAGAAGACATTTATGCAGCCAACAAACATATGAAAAAAAGCTCATCATCATTGGTCATTAGAGAAATGAAAATCAAAACCACAACGAGACACCATCTCTTGCCAGTTACAATGGTAATTATTAAAAAGTTAGGAAACAACAGATGCTGGAGAGGATGTGGAGAAATAGGAATGCTTTTACACTGTTGGTGGGAGTGTAAATCAGTTCAACCATTCTGAAAGACAGTGTGGTGATTCCTCAAAGATCCAGAACCAGAAATACCATTTGACCCATCAATCCCATTACTGAGTATATACCCAAAGGATTATAAATCATTCTACTATAAATACACATGCACACGGACGTTTATTGCAGCACCTTTCACAATAGCAAAGACTTGGAAACAGCCCAAATGCCCATCAATGATAGATTGGATAAAGAAAATTTGGCACATATACACCATGGAGTACAATCCAGTCACAATAAAGGATGAGTTCATGTCGTTTGCAGGGACATGGATGAAGCTGGAAACCATCATTCTCAGCAAACTAACACAGAAACAGAAAACCAAACACTGCATGTTCTCACTCATAAATGGGAGTTGAACAATGAGAACATATTTGCACAGGGAGGGAAACATCACACATTGGGGCCTGTCAGGGGGTAGTGGGGGCAAGGGAAGGGATAGCATTAGGAGAAATACCTAATGTAGATGACAGGTTGATGGGTGCAGCAAACCATGATGGCACATGTATACCTATGTAACAAACCCACACATTCTGCACATGTATCCTACAACTTAAAGTATAATTTTTAAAAAATGTCACACACGCGCGCGCGCGCACACACACACACACACACCCACCCACCATGGAATACTAATCAGCCATAAAAAGGAATGAAATAATGGCATTAGCAGCAACCTGGATGGAACTGAAGACTATTATTCTAAGTGAAGTAATGGAAATTGGAATGAAAATTTCCAAACATTGTATGTTCTCACTGATATGTGGGAGCTAAGCTATGAGGATAAAAAGGCATAAGAATGGCACATTGGACTTTGGGGACTTGGGGAAAAAGGTGGAAGGTGACAAGGGATAAAAGTGTACACACTGGGTACAATGTACACTGCTGTGGTGATGTGTGCACCGAGATCTCATGTATCACCACTAAAGAAGTTATTCATGTAACCAAATACCACCTGTTCCCCTAAAACCTATTGAAATATAAAAACTAAAAGTAAAAAAAATCAACATACAAAAATCCATAGCATTTCTATATGCCAACAGTGAACAATGTGGAAAAGAAATTTACAAAATAACAATATTTACAATGGCCACAAATAAAATTAAATATCTAGGTATTAACATAATCAAAGAAGTGAAAGAGCTCTATAAGGAAAACTCTAAAACACTGATGAAATAAATTAAAGAAGATGCCAAAAAATAATATAAAAATTCCATGTTCATGGATTGGAAGAATCAGTATTGTTAAGATGTTCATACTCCCAAAGCAATCTATAGAATCAGTGCAATCCCTATCAAAATACCAATGACATTCATCACAGAAATAGGAAAAAACTAAAATTTATATGGAGCCACAAAAGACCCAGAGTAGCCAAGGATATCCCAGGCAAAAACAACAAAACTTAAGAAATCACAGTACCTGACTTAAAATTATATAAAGAGCTGTAGTAATCAAAACAGCATAGTACTGACATAAAAACAGATACATATATCAATGGAACAGAACAGAACCCAGAAACAAATATACACATCCACAGTGACTTTGTTTTTGACAAGGCTACTAAGAATATACAATGGGAAAAGAGTCTCTTCAGTAAATGGTGCTGGGAAAATGGAATATCCATTTGCAGAAGAATGAAGCTGTATTCCTATTTCTCACCATATACAAAAATCAAATCAAAATGGATTAAACGCTTTACTCTAAGACCTTATACTATGCAACCACTACAAGAAAAAATTGGGGAAAATCTCCAGGACACTGGTCTGGGAAAAAATTTCTTAAGCAATACCCCACAAGCATAGGCAACAAAAGCAAAAATGGACAAATGGGATGACTTCAAGTTAAAAAGGTTCTGCCTGCAAAAGAAACAATCAATAAAGGAAGGAGACACCCCACAGAATGAGAGAAAACATTTGAAAACTACCCCTCAGACAAGAGATTAATAACCAGAATATATAAGGAGCTCAAATAACTCTATAGGAAAAAGTCTAATAAACCAATCAAAAAATGAGTAAAAGATTTGAACAGACATTTCTAGAAAGAAAACATACAAATGGCAATTTTCATACAGGCATATGAAAAGGTGCTCAACATCATTGATCGTCAGAGGAATGCAAATCTAAACTACAATGAGATATCACCTCACCCCAGTTAAATGGCTTATATCCAAAACAGATAATAACAAATGTTGGATGTGGAGAAAAGGGAACCCTTGTGCACTGTTGGTGGAAATGTAAATTAGTAACCACTATGGAGAACAGTTTAGAGGTTCCTCAAAACACTAAAACTAGAGCTACGATACAATCCAGCAATCCTACTGCTGCACATATACACAAAAGAAAGGAAATTAGTGTACTGAAGAGATATCTGCACTCCCATGTTTGTTGCAGCACTGTTTGCAATACAAGATTTGGAAGCAACCCAACTGTCCATCAACAGATGAAGGAATGAAGAAAATGTGGTACATATACACAATGAAGTACTATTCAGCCATGAAAAAGAATGAGATCCTGTCATTTGCAACAACATGGATGGAACTGGAGGTCATTATGTTAAGTGAAATGAGCTAGGCACAGGAAGACAAACGTCACATGTTCTCACTTATTTGTGGGATCTAAAAATCAAACAATTGAATTCACGGACATAGAGAATAGAAGGATGGTTACTAGAGGCTGTGAATGGTAGTGGGGGACTGGGGAGGGGAAGCAGGGGATGGCTACATAGGAACAAAATATAGAAAGAATGAATACAACCTACTATTTGATAGCACAACAGAGTGACTATAGTCAATAATAATTGTACATTTTAAAACAACTAAAAGAGTGTGATTAGATTGTTTGTAACGTTGTAATGCAAAGGATAAATGCTTGAGGGGATGGATACTCCACTCTCCATGATGGCATTATTTTATACTACCTACCTGTATCAAAACATCTCATGTATCCCATAAATAGATACATCTGCTATATAGCCACAAAAATTAAAAAAAAAAAAAGTTAAAAAGACATCAGGGTTTCATTCTCTCACAGAATGTTTGTTTGGGAAGGAGCAGCTCAGACAAACACAGCGTTTGCCCAGCAGAGATACCAAGACGGTCTTAGGTCCTGAAGGTTAGCTATTAATGGTTCAAGCCAAACCACCAAAACAATCTAGTGAAACATCACTTGCATCACTCTGTAGTTCAAGATATGTTTGGGGACAGGAAGGACGGTATTCAGTGCAGCTCTCCAAAGCTTCAGTCTACAACCCAAGACCCCATATGTAGTTCAACTTCCCACCCTACCCCCTGCCCCAGTTATTAGTCTCTTTACAGGAAAGACCTGAGGCAGTGTCTCAGATCTTCAGGCTTTTGAGTGTTTTCTCTTTTTAAAAAGCCCAAAGGCCATAAGGGCAAGATGCCAAAATATCAAATTATACAAAAACACTCAACTGGCAACTATTCAGTAATAGCTCATCATGGCCACATTGTAATTGACAACTCCCTTTCAGTCTCTATCTTCAGAAATAAGTTATTGTCTGTGCAATGTCCTATCTTTTGTCTCAGGAAATGTTCTTGAGGGCAAGCAACAGAAACTGAATTGGGCTGACTTACGCAGAGAAAGAATTCATTGAAAAACTATAGAATAAAATACCAGAGAATACCAAGTTCAGAAGTTATTATCCTGAGGCCAGACATGATGATTCACACTTGTAATTGCAGTACTTTGAAAGGTCAAGGCTGGTGATCACTTGAGGTCATGAGTTCGAGACCAGCCTGGCCAACATGGTGACACCTTGTCTCTACCAAAAATACAAAAACTAGCCAGGTGTGGTGGCGTGTGCCTTCAGTCCCAGCTATTTGGGAGGCTGAGGCAGGAGAATCACTTGAACCTGGGAGGTTGCAGTGAGCCAACATCGAGCCATTGCACTCCATCCTGTGCAATAAAGACTTGGTCTCAAAAAAGGAAAAAAAAACTATTATCCTGGAGAAAGACCCCATTCTGCCATAAAATGGTGTCAACAGGACAGTGTTTGCTCTGGAAGTGAGGCGCTTGATGCTGGAACTTGTTTATCTCTAGATCAGCCTGTCTTGAGGACCATCATTTTCTATTTTTCCCTTCTTTGGAAATTACACCTTGCCATCCCAGTGTCACCGCCAAATAACCTTCCAAAGACCCTACTTTTCTGCAGCTCTACCTTTGGCTGCAAAGCCAGGAGTGGATACACATGATTGTCAGAGCCTATGCCTATGCCCTCACTGTCAGTGGTGTCTTGAAAGCAAGTTTCTGGCATTTGTAGATGCAGTAGAAGGAGGTTGTATAATATTTGTCAGCTCAGGCTGCCATAACAAAATATCATAGTTTGGGTGGCTTAAACAACAGACATTTATTCCTCACAGGTCTGGAGGCTGGAAAGTCCAAAATTAGTAAGGGCCTTGTCCCTGCTCCTGGCTTGCTGGTGGCTGTCTTCTCCATGTGTTCTTCCATGGCAAAGAGAAAGATGGAGAAAAAGAGAGAGTGTGTATGGGTGTTCTGGTCTTTCTTCTTTTCCTTATAAGGATACCAATGCCATTATGGGGGCCCCAGCCTCATGATCTCCTCTAAACCCAAACACCTCCTAAAAACACTACCTCCAAATACCATCATATTAGGGGCTAGCACTTCAATATACATTTGGGGGAAGATGCAAACATCCAGCTCATAATAGAAGTGGACTGTGCCTGCCTTGAAATCTCATAGTTGGAGGATCCCAAAATAACAACAACAAAACAGTTTAGGTGTTAACAGCCAAAAACAGTGACAAGTACACTAACGCCTTTTCAGTTAGAGCAGTGATTCTCTTGGAATGACTTTGCTTATCCCTGCTCAGGGATATTTGTAATGTCTAGAGACACTTTCGGTTGTCACAACTGGAAGATGTGTTACTAGCATCTGGTAGTGCCAGGAGTGCCGCTAAACTTTTCACAATGCACAGGACAATCCCCAACAACAAAGGATTAAATGGCCCAAAATGTTAGTCATGCCAACATGGAGAGACCCTGAGTTAGACTGAAAGCTCCATGTGGGTAAAGACCCTCTCTGGCTTGTCTCACCTTTATGTCCTGACAACCATTAAAGCATGGACTCTACATGTTCAGCAGATAAACGAGAGGTGGTGAATTAACAGATATCTTTGATTTCCCACTAGTTTTAACAGAAAAGGGATCAAGACATTGTTATTTCTTTTTTCCTACTCACCATGTCTTCTAATACGTGGCTACCTGTGAAGCAGACACCTGATACATACTTGTCAAATCAATAAATTCAGGGCAAAATCCAGAGTCTAAGTAATGCCTATAGAATCCTAAATAATCTGACTTTTTGTTTACTTTTCGGCCTCCTTTCCATTCACTTTACCCCTTGGTGACTCTGTTCCAACATCACTGGCTTCCTTGCTGTTCTTCCTGCATGTCATCCATGCTCCTGTTCCCTCTCCCCACCCCACTCTGAAGATAGCCACAGGCTCATTCTCTTGCCTCCCTCCTCCACCCAAATCTTTACTGAAATTACCTTTTTGCAATTAGACCTATGCTGATGACCCTTTGTAAAGAAACACCTACTACCCAACCCTTGGCATTCCCCACATCCCTGATCACTTATTATAGAATTTACTAATATGTTACGTTTACTGTTTATCTTTCTTCCTCCACTAGAGTGATGTTTTCATTTATCTTATTTATGATCTATATCAAGTACCTAGAGTTGTGTCTGACACGTAGAGATGATCAATAAACATTTGTTGAATGAATAAATAGCTGAATCAACTTCAAAACATGGAACAGACTGAAAATACAAATTGTTTCTCCAAAAGACTTTCTAAAGTTCATAGAATGACAGACTCATGATGGTGCAACAGATGCACAGGACGTCTGGATGTTTGGCAATGTTGGGGGCCAATGCTCAAAGCAAAGCACTGACCTGCCAAATGCACCCTCCTGAGGCTTTTTGTGTACCAGACAGGACCCCAGGGCTTCCAAAAATAGCCTCTATGTCTCACGAGTCTATGAAGGAAAAATTAGAGTTCAAATTTTACAAATGAGAAAACTGGGGCTCAGGGAGATTAAGTAGCCTTCTCTAGGGGCAACAAAGCTGGAAAGTAGTGGAGCTGAAGACATGAGCTGGGTTTTTGTGATTCCACAGCTCATGACCCTGAACCCTACTTGCAAGGGCATCGAGCCTGGCCTGGTGGGGCAGTTCTCTTGGTGTTAGATCTCTGGAGCCTGCACCGAGTGATTATGCAGAGGTGAAGAATGTCCAGATTAACAGGCAAAAAGGAGGCAAAATCGTAGACGCCAAACAGGAGACCTTTACAAACCACCACTTAATTTTCTGACTGGTTAATAGTAATGCAATACTGTATTATGTACATTTAACAATTTCATATTAGCTATCTGATTGGCACATCACAACAACCCAATGCATTATTTAGACCCAAAGATTTGTCTCTATCTTCCAGGTAAAGAAACAGAGGTATGAAATGATGTAGTGACTTGTACCCATATGGTGAGGACTAGAATTTAGTGTTCTTTCTGCTATTCTACCTTGCTGCTCAGTATCAACTGGAAAAAGAGTCATTTTCATAAACAAAAAATATATCTACGTATGTATTTGTATGTGCATACCTGCATGCATGCATATAAACACACGTGTGTGCATGCATGTTTGAATATATGTATGTCTTTGTGTGTGCACACAAATGCATACATGTGTGTTTGAGTTTGTGTGGGTGCTCATGTGTGTATACAAGACCCAGACGCTAACCTCAAAAGCAACACCCTGTTGACTGCTCCAGCTATTAGGTTCTCTACATGCTCCAGATACATTTGGAATTCAAGAAGAGATGGGTGGGTGCTGAGAAACACCTTGAATGAGATGTGAGTCAAGACATCTGGTCTCTAGACCTGCCCTTTTCACATTCCTTATTTACCCAAACAGGAGTTTGGCCATGTAATTTCTGAAATTGATGGATTCTCTGATCCTAACGTGAGCCTCTGAGTTTCTGCAAGCTGTTCTCTCCTTGCGCTAGTTTGTTCTCTGTCTTTGACCAGTTAATCCCTTATGTCCTGGCTTGAACCCTACTTCCTCAAGGTTATCCTCTTTCTAGAGTCCTGTACTTTCCTTTTATGGCATTAGCACAGCAGTTTAAAAACATCCTTTTATTTGTGTGTTATTTGATCAAAGTCTATCTCTCCTGCTAGGCTGAGGCTTCTACAGGAATGGGAGTCTTATGGCTTTTCCTTGTTGCCCTGGGCTCAAGGCCCAGGGCTCAATCCGAGACATATTCAGAGCTCCATCATTCTGTGTTGGGTGAATGAATGTAGGACAGGACCTGGATTTGAGCTCAGTTTCCACCAGTAAGAACTTGTGTGAGAAGTAACACCATCTAAAGATCAGTAAACCAGCAAGTACTCTCTCTCTGTAGCACATTTTAAGATTAACCATATTTATGTCTTTTGACTGGCTACATCAATGCTTGTAGTAGATTGAAATATATATTTATATTTCAGTATGCTTTAAATATAGATATATATATTTAAGTAATCTTTTATACATGTATTTCAGTAAGCTTTATATAATAGCTTTATATATTATATAATAGCTTTATATAATATTTTGTAAAATATTATATAAAGCTTACCAATATATATGTCAGTAAGCTTTTTGCAAATCTGTGACATAAATATTAGATCACCAAAATTCTTCATTCCACTGTGGCCTTGTTTTCCTTCCTTATACCTGTACTGTATAAGATGTGGCCAAAAGCTCTTGGAATTATTTTGAAAATTAGAAATACTTATCCAAATGAATTGTGTACAACTTTACAATGTTTCTTGGGAGTGTCTATTTGCAGAGCCACTTTAGCTAACCACAGAGGAAACTTCATCTCATGACCTATGATTTCACCCTGACTTACACCAAAATGTTCTACCCAGCTTAGTTACTCTCTTTCTTCCTCACACTTACTGCCATATGACTTTTGATCCATTTCAGAAGTTAAATTTCCACTGCAAGTATGAAAACTGACTGCAATCAAAGGTATTCAAAATATCCTCGAGACTCGAATGATCTAGCAATGGCAGTCTCACTGGGTTACACACACCACCTCTCAGGGTGACCACTTTGAACATGGTAGCATTTATATTATTTGTTTTTTAAGATAGTCAAATTGCTTATAGAGTCATAACTCACAATTTCTTGAAGAGAGTTCATTAAGATTAAAACTGTTTTTACATAACTGTTCTTATAGCATTTGATTTAAACCTTTGATATTATGCATGGGAAATGAATCAGTCAATAATGCTGTCTATTGATTGATCTGTCTAACCAAGTAGGCTGTAATGTCAGAAGCGTAGAGATCACGTCTCTCATAATGACTGTTTTGTCCCCAAAAACAAGCATAGTTGCCTAGAGGCAATACAATATAGTGGCAATACATTCTAGTTTGCTCAAGACAGTCTCCATTTACTCTGGGGAGTTCTGGTGTAATTTTTAATAGCATGTCCTTTTACTCTTGAAAACATCCCAATTTTGGAGATAAATTATATAGCAATGTTTTTGACTGTATTATGGGTGAAATAATGGATGAATAAGTAACCAATGGTTCACATATCTATCACACATCTAAAATATGAGATGATCTGATCAACCGACTCTGAAAACAAAAAGTCCTTATCTATAGTGTGCTAATTTGTGTGGTGTAAAAACTCCCACTGCAATTGATTTCAGGCTACCAATTTTATATTAGTGAAATGGGGGTTAGGAAGGGTTGTGTGAGCTGGTACAACCTGTCTCCACCACACCACTGCCCCACATTTGTGAGACACCAAAATAAAAATGGGCATCTGGTTTGTTTCAGGGATGATAGTAAACAAAATTTAACAACTGATATGTCGTGGGTACCAGTCCATCAGAATGCATGCTGCTCTAATCACCACAGACATAAACTGTGAACAAAGAAGACAACCAACTACAGGATCATGGCTCTGGCTGCCTGGGATTGAAGCCACCACCTTGATTTTACCTGTTCTGTGCTCTCACTTACCAAACTTACTGACTTAGTTTGTCAAAGATTGGGCAAGGGCCATAACAATCTGACTTCCAGGTCCTCATAGCAAACTTTTGGTGTTTCCTGGAATTTTAAACAGGAGTAGTCCTCCCCTGTGTGTGGTGTACTCTCTGAATGCTGTGAGTGGATCACAGAGCATCTCAGATCCATGCTGGGAGCTCCTGCTGGCCTGCTCTACTGGAGGACATTTCACAGTTTCTCCGTTTCCTTGATGTAAAATTGAACTGTAAAGGAGTTAGACAACATAAGCTAAAAGTATTCTCAACCTCCCTTTGATTTTGATAGAAAAAAAGGTTTTTTTTAAGATAAAATATACTCCCAGGCCATCATACCACAGTTCTTAGAAGATGTGGGCCAACTTTCAACTCCATCAAGAAATAGGTAATTCGTCTAGTAGACGAACGCATTAGTTAAAGGAAAATGAGGGCAAATCAAAACTCTTCCTTGGCATCTTGAAGGGTGGTTGGAGTGAAGCTGTGTGAAGCTGCTACTTTGATGCTGAAATGCATCCATTTTCTCTGCAGAGAACAAAGACTCAGCAGGCAACATTCCTGAAGGTTGTCAGACTCCTTAGATAGTTGATTCCTGGAAGTCAGTGTTGGACATGCCTAGTAGACAGGAGGAGGGAAATGGTGGCATCCCCGGTTTAGAGAGGATCTAGTATATAACTGGAACTCACTGTCACCTATGTTGTATGATTTGAAGGCGTTGAGAACTCCCACATTACACATCAGGGTCAACTTCTCGAGTGTGCGACCTGTGCAACTGCACAGGGCTCTGTGGTTGGAAGGGTCTTACCCTTTATTCAGTGCTCTGCTATTGTCATTTTGAAATTCTCAATAACTTTTAAACAAGGGGCCCAGAATTTTTATTTTCCACCAGGTCCCACACATTGGTTCGTGTCTTTCAAAAGGACCACTAAAAGAGCTGGGGTTATGATTTTTCAAATTGTGCCTCCTGGAGACCTAGAATTTCCATCAAAATGCACCATGAATTACTCTATTAGTCTGCTTTCACATTGCTATAAAGAGCTACCTGAGACTGGGTAATTTATGAAGAAAAGAGGTTTAATTGACTCACAATTTGGTGTGGCTGAGGAGGCCTCAGGAAACTTATAATTATGGCTGCAGGTGAAGGGAAAGCAAGACACATCTTCCCATGGTACAGCAGGAGAGAGCGAGCAAGCGGGGCTCTGCCATGCACTTTTAAAGCATCAGATCATGTGAAAACTCACTCATTATCATGAGAATGGCACGGGGGAAACCACCTCCATGATCCAATCACCTCCCACCAGGTCCCTTCCCCAACACATGGAAATTGCAATTTGGCATGAGATTTGGGTGAGGACACAGAGCCAAAGCATATCAGCTACGAAGAGACAAAGAAGTATGTATGATGTTAATCAGGAGGAGTCAGAGGGTTCCTTACTTGTCAGCAAGGGTACGTCTACGTGAACAATGGATACATCATAACTGACCAGAAGGCATAGTTGAGAGGAAGCAACTAGGGCACAGGAGACGTGACACAGCCCATAAAAGATGACAAGAATAAGGAGTAGCTTGTGGAGAAAGCCCAAAATATACAACACAGAGGCAAAGACCAGCTTTCCAAACTGGCAAATGTTATTTCCACATGGGTGCCTGTGATTCCCCGAATTTTTTTTCTTTTTTTTTCTTTTTTTTTTATTGCATTTTAGGTTTTGGGGTACATGTGAAAAACATGCAAGATTGTTGCATAGGTGCATATGTGGCAGTGTGATTTGCTGCCTTCCTCCCCTTCACCTGTATGTGGCATTTCTTCCCATGCTATCTCTCCCCAATTCCCCGAATTTGCTTCCATCTCCTCATTTTCTCTCTCCCTTGACTTGTCCATATAAGCGTTCAACCAACCTTTATGGTAGACAATGAAAAATGTAATAAGAAGAACACTGAAAAGGTACTTTCAGAGTTCAGAAGAGGGAGACAGCCCTCCTAGCTGGCAGGAAGATGCATTTGGAGAAGTTGGCATTGTAGCTGGTCCTTGGGAGATAAGAGTGAATTGGAGACAAGGTGAAGGAAAGCTTTCTAAGGAGAGAGGACAGTGGAAACAAAGGCATAAACCAAGAAAACCTGGGGGTGATCATCAAGAACAGGGCCTCGCTTTGTTCTGCTGGAGCACAGGTTCATGATGAGGAGCAGTGGGAGGCAGAGCTGTCATTTCTCTGTCTATTGATTCTCTTCCTAAATATTTCAGATGAACTGAAGCCACAGTTTACAGAAAGAGGCCTTTAACCAAGTAACTGGTCCTGAGTGACTAGTCTTATCTCCTCCTTGTGCTGTGACATAACATAATTCCCAATTTGGAGAATGCATCAGGCAGGACAGGCTCAATCATATGATAGTAATAAACAACCCACACGTTTCAGTGGCTTAAAATGTCAGCAAAGGTTTTATTCTCATTCATGCTACGTGACCACTGCAGATCATCTGGGGACGCTGCTCTGTTCCAAGCTGCCCTCGGCCAGAGATTCAGGCTCAAGAAGCCCTTACTGCCTGGAGCTTTGCCTGTTTCTGTGGGAGGTGGAAAGAACAAGAGCAAATCATACATTGACTCTTAATGGCTTTTTCCCAAAGGGGACCCTGAGTGTGCGACCTGTGCAGCTGTGCAGGGCTCTGTGTTTGGAAGGGTCTTACCATTTATTCAGTGCTCTGCTATTGCCATTTTGAAAGTCTCAATAACTTTTAAATAAGGGGTGCAGAATTTTTATTTTTGAAGTTGGATTTGATCATAAGATTTGCACTGGCCAATGAGATGTGAGTGGAGGGACCCAGTTCACCTCCGCTCACATCTCATTGGCCAATGCAAATCTTATGATCACATCCAACTTCAAGGAGCCAGGAAAGATGCAATCTTACTGTGTACCCAACAGAAAAGATGCTAGAAATATTTGATTAATGGCACTCGTGAAGACTACGGAGAATCTGAAGGTGATTTTTTCCAAGATATCCAGACAGCTGTCTCAGTCTGTGTATGCTATGGCTGGATGAGTAGTTTTTTGCTGTTTCATATTTTGGTGCTTTTGCAATTTAAGTTGATTATGGAGTTTATTTATACATTTCAATGAGAGTTTTTAGATCAATTTAAACACCTCTTACCATTAAAAAAATTCACCTGGTGCTGTAGGCATTCTCATACTTCCAGCTCTCCTTTATTTTTTGCCACTCTGCACTGATGTCTATGTCTAGAACTACAGGAACAAGTATTACTTGTGTATTACACTAAAATTTTCTCTAGTTCAGGGATGCATGACCACTTTCTCTACCTTTGCCATGACAAACATTACTAATCAATCATGGTCCTTTTTTTCTGCTGATCCTAATTTGAACCCTTCTCATTAGAGTGTTCCACCTAGCCCCTGCCACTTGATCAGAGTTTTAAAATGAGATAAAACCAATTCATCATCTTATAACAGGAAAGAAATGCTATTTAAAACCCAGACTGCTTCCTAAAAACTCAATAACAAATTAACAGGAAGGCCTTTATGCTTTTACATATTGGTTGATTCATTGATTCCTTCCTTAAATTAACAAGTATTTATTGAGTACCTACTATGTGCCCAAATACTGTTCCGGGCAATGGGAATGCTGATGGGCATGACAAGCTTGGCCCCTTCCCCCGTGGAACTCATATTCTGATACTGGTAAGCATGTCAATGAGTTTGTGTATGCAAGTTTGGAAGCAAGAGACAGAAGTAAACTATACTCCAAGATAGAGGAAAGAAAATTCATATGGGAGAAATTCTATTTGGAAAGTCCAGAGGAGGAGCTGAGAACTCCATAGGGAAATCCTAGAGAAAAAGAAATACCTCTGGCATTTCCATCCTCATTCACCCTAAAGCTCAAATAAATTGATCAATACTTACTTACATATTTGCTAAGGCTTGGTTGGTTATCTTTCCTAGAGGTCACTATTTTTATAGATTCAGTCATTCATTCATTTGCTTATTCCTTTATTTAGTTAATGATTTTCTGAGCACTTACTATGTGTCAGATAATAGACAATTCCATAGGAGTTTAAATACAAATCAGAAGAAATTCTATCTTAAAGGAGTTCCCATGTTGAAATTTGGGGGGGCTGGACAGGGATGCAGGGGCCAGCTGAGGAGCAAATAATTACTCGGTAGAGCAGGAATGGAGGTGATGGTGCTAGAGAGGAATGAGTGACCACCTTTGGCTGCACAGAAAAGGCTCTGCAGTGGGTAGAGGAAAGTGAGGAGAATTTTCCATAAGGAAGAGAAGGCCAAGGATATTTTAAGCAGAGGGAAAGGTATAGCAGAGCACAGAAAGACAGACTGGAGTGAATCTAGAGAGCTTAACAGGGATCGGCAGCTTTGGAATGTTGAGGGAAGATACGAGGTAAGGGAGATTTGTAGACTTAAGCCAGGGGAATCAATGAAGTTCCTAGGATGAGATGAGCAGTAGGAGTAGGAGGAACATTTAGGGGCTCAAGATTCTCCTCAAAGCACTGAGATCACAGCCCCCAGATGCCACCTATTTCTCTGCATATAGAACTGCTCTGATACTAAACGTGCACTTGCCTCCTTTGCTCCACTCTTGGACTTGAGCCTCCCCCATGCTCTACAGCCCTTTGTGTGAAATGCAACAGATCGTGACTGTTGCAAGAGGGCATATACCCATTCTAAAAAGAATCATAACTGCTTGAAGAGTAATCTCTCAGGTGGTGGTATGAAAAGTTTCATCGTTAAACCGCAGCCAACAGACCACAGCACCAGGACACCTGTGTCCTCCTCAAGACTATTTACGGCTGGAAGTCCAGAGCTGTAAGCATGTAGAACTTCACCTTTTGATCACGGTGAGGAGTTGAGCTTGACTCTGAGCGGTGTTCTCTTCAAGTCTTTTAAAGAGTCATCATGCAGTGGGTGCTGAAGGCTGTATTTGTACACTACGCTTTGTTTGCAAATACAGAGAACCTCCTTGAACTAACTCAGGCCACAGTGGGAGTTTATTGTAGGGATGCTGTTTGTAGAATGTGCCTATTTCACTTCCTTTTCTCTTTGGGGACTGACTTTCCTTGTTTGTAGTTTCATGTATGTGATGAAGCAATACAGCATGCTCTAAACACCCTTTTCACTTCCTGGGCACACAGAAAGACTTAATTTCCTTACTCCTCTTAGTTATGTTTGAGCTATCTAATTTAATTCTGGCCACTTAGAATGCACATGAAAGTGACATACAGCCTGGCCCTTAAAAATATCCCCTGTGACCCTCTCTTCCCTTGCTATGACAAGCTGGTGGTCATGTGTTCGTGTGGCATTCCTACAAACGTGAATGTGAAATACATTTTTACAGTGTTAAGCCACTGACATTTGGAGTTTGTGCTACTTGTCACAATAGACAAACCCCAAATCTCAGGAAAACTTGGTCTTTTCCAGCTAGTAGAATTTCATTTCCTTTACTCAGGAGACCAGCCCCACTGAGACCTTAATCTCATTTCTACCCTCCTAGTGGAGGGAGTCTGATTGGTCTTCCACTAACTGAAGCCAGAAGAGAGGTCAAATTGCAAAAACATGGCTTCTCCCACAGGAAGCACGTGAATCAAGGGGGTGGGAAAATCAGTTCTGAGAAAATGGAGGATACAGTCTACACAGGGTGGGCCTGATAAACTGGATAGATATTTCTGCTTAGATTCTTCCCAATATAGTTCCAAGGAGCAGTGGGAGAGACCTACACTGAGCATCTTTCTTAAGGCCCTAGGCCCTGCTCGGCCAAGGCTGGCCTCTGCACCTTTCCTGTGGCCTAAGATGCAAGCCGAGTTCAGAAGCCCCACCCCTTTCAGAAGGCCTTTCACTCCATCCCAGGATCTCTGTTGTGGTTACCAAGGAGATTTCCAGCTGTGAAGGGCCAAACTGGGACTCAGACCATGAAGCTGCAGTCATCTTCCATAAGCCACTGAGCAGCTGTTAGATGTTAATGAATTTGACTCAGTACCACCCAGGAGCAAGATTTTGTGGACAAAAAATGAAAAACCTCCAAGTCTATGACACAGCTGGTCACACCCTCTGTTCCTGTTAGAAGAGATTCACCTTCTGAGGGAGAACAAAGACTTGCCACCAAATATCCATGGCCACTGGGGCAGATGCAGCCCCTCTAGGTCTCCCCCAGGTCTTTTCCCTAAAGACCTCCCGCCGGTGGGGCCGTGATGTTCTGTAAAGGCAAATAAGTGTTTCTGGCACACCCTCCATTGACAGCTGTCTACAGAGGCAGACGGGTCTGGTTTGCATATGGTGCATTTACATGTACAAGAATCCTCCAAACCGTTTTGAGTCTTCTGGATGTAAATGCCAACCATGGGGAGTGTGAGGGAAGTCAGTGGTAGCTCAACATAAATATAGATATTATTTTTTACAGGAGGGTGGAGGAGCTGGCTAGCAAGACTACCAGTGCTTTGATAAATCTATGGACATTCCAGGAAGAGAGAGTGGAACAGTTTGGAACACAGAGCCTTGTTTAAGGAAGCAAATAGAACCTTCTCCTGAAGGACAAAGACCAGGTGATCATATAGCACAGAGCGTCTGCTGGAAACCTGTGGGGACCAAATGGTTGACAGTGACCTTGTTATTTCTAGTTCCAAATATATCTGTTTTTTTTTTTTGAGACAGAATTTTGCTCTTGTTGCCCAGACTGGAGTGCAATGGCATGATCTTGGCTCACTGCAACCTCCGCCTCCCAGGTTCAAGCAATTCTCCCGCTTCAACCTCCTGAGAAGCTGGGATTACAAGCACCCACCACCACACCTGTTAATTTTTGTATTTTTAATAGAGACAAGGTTTCACCACATTGGTCAGGCTGGTCTCAAACTCCAGACTTCAGGTGAGCCACCTGCCTCGGCTTCCCAGTGCTGGAATTACAGGCCCAAAATATATCTCGAATACATCTAGTTTCCATGTCTATTGCCAAACCTTTTCGCCCTCCTTGGCTACTGCAAGAACCTCCTGACTGTCTCCCTGTTTTCACTCTTGTCCACTTCCAATCCATTCTCTCGAGTAGCCCAGGTCATTTGCTTAAAATTGGAGCATGAGTCACCCTCAGCTCACACTCTCCTAAGTCGTAGAATAAAGCAGGTTCCTTAGTGTGGTCATGAAGCGGTTGCCCTGGTCCTTGCTTTCCTCTCCATCCTCATTTAGTTCTCTTCTCTCTCACTCACTATCCTCCAGTCTCCCCTGTCTCCCTTCCAGGTACCAGTGGCTTTCCCTCTGCCAGGCTGCAGTGCCTGCCGTTCGTCTCACAGTGGACTCCTCCTTCCTCACTCTTCTCCTTTGGCTTCAACATCGCCTCCTCAGAGAGGCCTTCCCTGACCACCCCAATTCAGCAGAGCCCCTTTACCCCCTTATTCTCCCTCACCACATCCTGCTTGTTGTTTTCATAATGCTTACCTAGCCCATAGTCACAAATCCATGCAACTGTTTACCTGTTATCACTTGAACCTCCTGCTAGACTGTAAACACCACAAGGCATGGCCACGGCCGCTTCCTTTGCAGACTGGACAGCCCAGTGCCCGGCACAAAAATATTTGTTGATTAAATTAATGGTTTGGCCTCCAAGCAGAGTGTCTACGAATACAGGGTTTGGATTCACATGGGCCTGAGTTTAGCTCTAGCTCTGCCCCTTGCCAGCAGGGAGACCTCTGGCCAGGGGCCTCCTCTCCAAGCTTCCATTTCCTTCTTTATCATGGGGATAAGAATGGCACCTCCCTCTTGAACTTGGTGGGATGATGACAGTGCAAGAGAAAACTGTCAGCTGGTGCTTGGCATGTAGCAAGTGCTCAAAAAAAATGTTAGCCGCTCTTACTATTAATAATATTAGTTGTAATCTTATTGCGATTGTTATTATTTAGCTCCATTTAGACATAACCCCAGTCTTCACTGGAGAAGAGTGAACAGGACTTTCGGATGGGCTCTGCATGTATTGTGGGTTTGTTTTGCTTGGTTTTGTTTTTATCATGGTGGCACATACCCCCAGCCTTCTGTTCTATTCCTCTTACACCAGACAGCATTTTACCGCAAAGAACGGCTGCTGTTTCTCTAACGACAGTCACACACTTAATGCTTCAATTTCCACATTTTATTTTATATGTAATTTAAAGCCCATGGTGCCTTAATTGTAAAATAGGCCTTATTAAAATAATAGCTTGAAAACCAGTGGGGCTCCCTGTGCCGAGCAATGAGGGTTTTTAGCTTAACGGCTGTTTACTGGGATTTAAAAAGAGACACAGCCCAAATAAAGCTGTAAAGACATTTCCAGCATGAGTGATGGGCCAAGGACCAGCTGATAATTAAGCTCCCCCATCCCCACACAATGTTTTTTTCTTTTGGTGCTGTCTGGAGCTTTCCTTAGAAATCCAAAGCATACCCTTTGCTGCTTTTATGATTGATGAGGCGGTGAGGATACTTCAGTGCGAGTAAGCAACGTGGTGCTTTGATTAATGATGCTGGTGGGACTCCCAGAAGACCAAAGAGAATAACACTGTTATCAGGAAAGCAGCTGAAGCTGCTGAGAGGGACAGCAACTCCCAGGATTGTGGAGACTGTGGAGCCATCCATGGGTAGGGTCTTTCATTCAGCTCTAACCCAGAATCTCCTCCTGGAAGTCCAGAAGCCAGTGGACAGGGGACTGAAGGGCATTTTCTTCCATTGAATTCACAAAACTGGCACTGGGCATAGTTAGGTTCCCTGGAAATCTCAAAGGATAAAACACACACAAGCTGGTAGGAGTCTCAGGCTCTATCATAGTCATGATGAGTTTCTTTCAATTTGATTGTTCTTAGGCAGAAACAATCAGATGAAGAGATTCTATAGTATTAGAAAAACAACCATTTCAATCCACCAAGCACATGGACTTACATTGAATCCCTGTAATACCCATGAAGTAGATGTTACTGTTATTCATCTTAATTTTAGGCCAAGGACACCTCAACTCAGAAGGACTTTGTGCATTACAAGTCACAGCTGTGGAGCCAGGATGCAAAGCAAAGATGGTTCTAATGTCTAAGCCTGTACTCTTGGCGCCTTAGCAATCCTGGGCTTCCAAGAAGAGAGCTATAGAATTCTTGGGAAGATAACCAACCAGGTTGCAGACACATGGATTTTAGATTTTGCCTCACCTTGCCTAACCTGGGATGAACTCCTCACTTCTCTGTGTCTCGGTGTCCTCAAATATGAAATCCGGTATGCCCTGCCTGCCTCACAAAGCTCTCATGAGGATCAAATATATTAACATTTATAAATGCTCTTTGCAAGGTAAGAGCCCCAATGGACTATTTGTTCCAACAAAACTGTCAAGTGAACGTATATGGAAAAACATTTATAAAGCAAATTAACATTGAAGGAGCCAAACAAATTAAGATCCCTAGTTCCAGAGGAACCCAATATCATTCTAACTCCTAGATGAATGACTTTGGGTAAGTCACATGATCTCTCTGAATCCCAATTTTCTGCCCTGCAAAATCAAGTAATACTCATCTTTTGGCATTGAGAATTCCATGATATCATGCCCACAGAGCAGCTTAACACTGCCTGGCACATGTGCCCTCGGAATGTTAGCTACTGTTACCATTTCTTTCATTTCTTTCCCTCTGAGCCACTCCTCATTACCCATTTGGGCAGAACTGTGCCTGCCTTTCCCATTGTCTCTCTGGACCTTTGCGGCATTATACACTGAAAAAGGAAATATGAGTCAAAGAGTGCCCTGAGGCTCAAACACTGTGGTTTTGAAAGTCAATACGCCTGTCGATAGTAAGACTCACTGCCTCTCCAGGGACCGCCCACGGCGGTGTTGCTGAGCTTTGCAAGCCCGGCACAGAGAAGCTTCATGGCGGGGAAGTGCTGCCCAGAAGAGGGGCTGTCTTACTGTCAGGCCAGAGCATCTGCGGCCTCCACAGAAATTGAGCACAAGGCAAGTCAGGCAGCCCTTGCCTACTCCTACACTGATGCAGCCGCTGGAAACACCTCCTCTCAACTTCTACAATGTTTTCACATCTTGCATGCTGGACAGTGAGTGGACTCACTGGACCAAAACTGCAAAGAAGAGAACACGAAATAGCTGCAACTTTCCCGTAATGTAAAACCAAATAGACCTGGTTTTGAATAATGGCCCTGCCCTTTCCGAATTCTGTGATTATAGGCAAGTCTCTTAACTTCTTAACTTTTCCTTCTATAAGAAGGCGGCTTAACCAGCTACTCTGGAGAGTGAGGCAGGAGAATCGCTTGAACCTAGGAGGCAGAGGTTGCAGTAAGCTGTGATTGAGCCATTGCTCTCCAATCTGGCGAGAGATCAGAGCAAGACTCCATCGAAAGAAGAGGAGAGGGGAGGGAAGGGAAGGGAAAAAAGAAAAGAAAAGAAAGGAGCTAGTATTGTGCTTCAGAAGGCAGCTCTGCTTGGTATATCCCGTATATTCTCACATTCTCAGATAATTTACTCACTTCTTTACCTGTAAAATGAGAGTGAGGATGAAATGAAATTTAAAATATATTTAAAGTTTTTCAAGTAGTAGCAAGCACTAAATAAATGTTAGCTGCTGTGTTTGGCAGGTGGGTTCCATGTTATTCTCCGGTGAAAAATAAACCTTGGCGTCTCAGTGGATTAGCACCATAAACGTTTATTTCTCACTCATGCAGGTGGAGAAATTTCTCGTATTTCAGGAGACTCGGGGATCTGGGATCTTTTCTTCTTCTGACATCACTATGTCAACCAACCAGCAGTGGTTGGTTCCAGTTCACCACAGCAGAGAAAGAGATGGGGAAGGAGGCACCACGGCTCTTTCCTCCCTTGGCACTCCTGTTCATAGTTCATCGGCCACAGCGAGTTTGAGAACCCAAAGCCCATGCACAGGAAACTGCCTTTATGGTAAATTAGGCTAACTGCCCAAATCACACTGTGCAGTGAAAGCATTAAATGGCAATGTGCATGGCGAGCTTACACCGTGGCTGGCACATGGTTAGTGCCTGTTGTTTCTTTCTCTTTTTTTTTTGAGACGGAGTTTCGCTCTTGTTACCCAGGCTGGAGTGCAATGGCACGATCTCGGCTCACCACAACCTCCGCCTCCTGGGTTCAGGCAATTCTCCTGCCTCAGCCTCCTGAGTAGCTGGGATTACAGACACGCGCTACCATGCCCAGCTAATTTTTTGTATTTTTAGTAGAGACGGGGTTTCACCATGTTGACCAGGATGGTCTCAATCTCTTGACCTCGTGATCCACCCACCTCGGCATGTGCCTGTTGTTTCTTGTGAGAGTTACCACTTTCGACTCAGTGCCTGTCTGATGATTCAATGCAATTCTGACTTGGATTAACCACTGGCTGTTCAAGACCACAGACTGCAGTAGGTCCCGTTCTCTTAGTAGTTATGTTTGTCCCTGGCCTTTATCAACATTTCCCTACCTCTCTGTGCCCCATTTTCCTTTTCCAGTGCCTTCAGGTGGATGGATCCACAGTTCACTGATGCTCCATACTCTGGTGTTCTATCAAATTCAAGGTTACATGATCATTTTGGATGTTCAAGTACTTTCATAGGATCTAGTGTGAGGCTGCACTGATTCACTCAGGAAGCCTTAATCCAGTGCCCACTTTGTGCCAGGACTAGGACTAGGCATTCACACTCACCATAACTCTGGAGGCCAGTCAGTCTTATCGGCCTTAATTTTGGATATCAAGTGGAAGCTCAGAGAGGTTAAGGGACTGCCTCAAGTCATACAGCCTGGATGAGGGGAGGCTGACTCAACTCAGGGTGTCTCCCCATCCAGAGGCCTTTCCATTCTTCTTGGGAGGCCTCTGAAGTTAACTTCTGTCTGTTCCCTGGAAGTCATTACACATTTGGGCCTTTTCTAAGCCTCATTTACACCTTTTTCCTTTAAAGGCTTAAACCTGAAAAATTGATTAATTCATGCTAAATCCTTGCCGAAGACAATGGCTTAACCTGTTATTTCTGTCTGGGATTTTTATGGCTAAAGAGACACTGTCTCAGCCTAGACTCTACTGACCACTAATGGTGGGTGTAAACATTCAGCCAGGCAGGGTAGATGCCATTTGGAGGCAGGGGTCAATATTTGGAAGTGTCCCCAAATCATAGTACATAAGTTACAGATTTCTATTCCAATAAAAAGACTGACCTTTCCAGCCTCGGTGGCAGTGTCCAAAAAGGGAAGATTCAAACTGAGTTCACACTCCAAAAAAAGCATCACACGGATTCCCCAACACAAAAGTTATTTTGTATCCTTTGTAGTGTCCATTCACTGAATGCAGATTTCTATGCCAGGTATTATAGAAATAATTGTCTTTAGTCCTTACAAGCAGTATGTGATGTCCAGACTATTTATCCCCATTTTCCCAAGCAAGTGAGTACACTGAGGATCAGAGAGGTTAAAGTGACTGGTCCAAGCCACACAGCAAATGTCAGAGCTGGAATTTGACCTAATTCCAAAATGCATCACTTTCCGTACTATCACAGAACAACAGGATGCTGCAAAAGGGAACCGACTTCTTACTTCCCAAAGGCTCCACCTCCAAGTACAATCATATTGGGGGTTAGGGATTCAATACCTAAATTTTGCAACAGACATCTGAGAGGTGGGTTGCTTTCTCACAGCGTTCTTCATGGCCCTGCAGCATCAGTACAGCACCTCAGAGGCTGATGGAGAGACAGGGATGGCTAAAGCTAGCCAGGCAGGATTCTAGGATCCCAATCTTCTTCTACCAGAAAAACTACTGCTGTAGATTTGCACATAAATATTTTGTTTTAAAAATGTATTCTACTACGTAAGAGAAAAAGAAGATTAAAAAAAGAGAGAAATAAAAACCATCGTTTTAGTATTGTGGCCTTGATTTTATGTATTACTCGTTAAGGCCCAGGGGTGAATAGATTTGTCTGATCATACAAAGAGTTATAGGTGACAGACTGTGGTTTAGAGCATGGCTTGGTAAACCTTTCCTGTAAAGGGCAAGATAGTAAATATTTTGGGCTTTGCGGGCCTTGGAGGCTCTGTCACAACTACTCAACTCTGCCATTGTGGTAAGGAAACAGCCACAGAAAATATGTTAAAAAAAAAAAAAAAAGCATGGTTGTATTCCAATAACCTTTACTTATAAAACAGGTTGAAGGCTGGATTTGACCTGTGGGTGATCATCTGTGGGCCTCTAGTTTAGAACAAAGGAGCCTTGACTCTTTATTTAGCACTTTTTCTACAAAAACAAAGCTGCCTCCGTAAGACAGATGTATTGCAAAGCCCTGTTATTTTCTTAATGTTGAGGGAAAATTAAAGATCAAAGTTGGAAAGCCGTGAGAGTTTTATAAAACAAAGCACAGGTAAACAAGGTCGACATTAGACATGCGAGCGTGGTTGGGGCCATAGCTCCTGGGATGAAGGATGAAGGGTAGGCATAAATAAGTGACTTGAAGAAAGGGCTCTGCCCTGATGAAGATATTGATATGTCTTGAACTAAGGTGTGTCACTAAAATTCAACCGTCTGCACCAAGGACTAAAATAAATTAATATGTCTTGGAACTAATTAGAGATGATGGTTACACATTGTGAATGTACTTAATGCTACTTAATTGTGCACTTTAAAGGGGTTAATTTAATGTTATGTGAATTTCACCTTAATAAAAAAATTAAAATGGATATTAATAATTAAATTAAGCAACAAAGTTGAAAATGAAATGGCAAGGTTCCATGTTGGTGGTCTTTCATCTTGCATCTTGCTTCAGGTCCTGGAACTTCTGAAGGTTCCCTGGGATGGTTGAGTGAGTTGTGTACACCTCAAGGTGGGAGCATGGTGTGACTTTTTTCATGCTTTGGTACATCAAGAACCACATGGGCTGCCTCTTGATTCCTAGATGTTTTGGGATCTCAGTTTCCTTACCAGTAAAATGCATGTCATTGTGTGTACCATTGAGGATTGATGTGATCATTAAATGAGCTTCTGATATAAATTTCATATAGTCACATTGAGATGCTGTAACAAAATGCCACAGACTGCGTGGTTTAAGTAGCATTTATTTCTCATGGTTCTAGAGGCTGGAAAGTTAGAGATAAAGTTGCTGGTATATTTGGTTCCTGGTGGGAGTTGCTTTCTGGCTTGTAGATACCTGCATTCCAGCTATGTGCTCACATGATCTTTCCTCAGTGCATGCACATGAGGGAGAGAGATCTCTGCCTTCCTCTTCCTATAAGAGCACTGATCCTTGATGAAGGTCCCACCATAATGACTTCATCTTAACCATCTTACTTCCCAAAGGCTCTACCTCCAAGTACAATCACATTGGGGGTTAGGGCTTCAATATATAAATTTTGCAAGGGACATAAACATTCAGCCCATACAAACAGTTAACCTCTAGGAAGTGTTCATAAACACAGCCTTTACTCTCTTTATCCCTATGAAGCCTTTACTTAGTCATTCATTCATCATCAGTTACTTAGCTTCTAGTATGTTCCAGGCAGCATAACTATGCTCATTTTTATTACTGTATAACAAACTACCTTCACAATTTAGTAATTTAAAACAACAAACATTTATTATCTCACAATTGCGATGAGTCAGGAATTCAAGGAATTAGCTGGATGGTTTTGGCTTAGGATCCCTAATGAGGTTGCCATTAATATGTGGACTCTGGCTGCAGGCATCTGAAGGCTTGACTGGGGCTGATGGACCTACTTCCAAGATGGTTCACTTACATGGCTGTTGGCAAAAGGCCTTAGCTCCTTGCCAAGTGGGACTCTTGATACAGTGTCCATATGAATTAACCACTGGCTTCCCCTAGAGCAAGTAAAGAGAGAGAGAGGACCCAGTCCCCAAGTCTTCTATTTTATTTGTCCATCACTGAGACAAATTTGCACCCAGGGGAAGGTATACATAAAAGCACGAATGCCAGGAAGTGGAATCCTTGGAGGGCATTTTGAAGACTGGGTGCCACAGTGCCTTAGTAAGAGTTTAGGGGATATAGCCATGAGCTATGAGGCCATCTAACTTATAGTCTAAAAGGAGAGATGGACATACTAAAATTATTATGTACTTAAATACGCAACAACAAACCAGGCTAAGCAATGAAGGAAAAGGTACAGTATGTTATGAGAGACACCTAACAGGGAACCTTAGGAGGAAGTGGAAGGGACAGGGATGCATTTGTGAGGAAGTTACATTTCAGTTGAAACTCAAAGAATGAGTGGTAGGTAACATTAGTTAAAATTATGGTGGTTGCCTCAAAATGTTAAACATAAGAGTTTCCTTATTACCTAGCAATTTTATCCATGGGTACAAACCCAAGACAAATGAAAACATACATCCATATAAAAGCTTGTACACGAATGCCCGTAGCAGCATTGTTCATAACAGTCAAAAAGTGGAAGTAATTAAAATGTCCATCAACTTGTGAATGGATAAACTAAATGTGGTATATCCATACAATAGGATATTACTTGATGACTAAGAACAAAATACTGATCCACAGTACAACATGGATGAACCTTGAAAACACTATGACAAGTAAAAGAAGTCATACACAAAATACTGCACGTTGGATAATCCCATTTGTTTGAAATGTCTGCAGAAGAGAGATGGAAAGTAGATTAATGATTTCCTGGGGTTGGGGGAAAATGGGAAGTGAAAGCTAATAGGTAAAGGGGTTTCTTTTGGAGGTGACAAAAAAGTTTGGAAATAGATGTGATGATGCTTGTACCACTCTGTGAATATGCTTGAAACCACTGAACAGTCCACTTTAAGTGGGTGGATTGTGTGTATGTGAATTTTTTCTTAATAATGAGGTTATAAAAGAGGATGGCTGGAAAAGCTCTGCAGCAGAAGGAACAGCTTGAAGTGGAAGAGAATATGGTGTGCAGGAGAAATGGAAAGAAAGTCAACGCGTCTTCAGCTCAGAGTTGAGGAGAGAAGTAGTGTTAGATGAAGGTGGAAACCAGACCCCGCATGCCTTAGTGACCCGATAAAGGATGCTGGTCTTAATCATGAGGGCTATGTGAAGCCACTGAAGGTTTTAGGCACAAAGTTGCCTGATCATATTTGAGGTTTTCAAATTTAATATCCTAAGTGCCCTATAAAATAAAGCTAATATTTATATCATGAGTTGATGAACAGAGTAGGCAGAGCAGTGAAAACCTTATTTTTCATCGTTTTCCCTTGAGGAGTGCAGAGACTGGAGTTTCGGGATCGGACTTGAACCTCTCGTTGTTAGAAGTAGCATACTTGGTTCACGTGCTTTTTGCCCAATCTCTGGTGTCCTAAATGGCTTCATATTGCTCAATGAGGGGACAGGCTGGATGTGGCTACCCTCAGGTGCTAGCTCCATGTTCCCATGTTGCATAGTTTTTGAGATCCTGGGCTTCACTGAGTTCTTTATCCTTGTCCAGATGGCTGAGCAGAGGAAATATCTGGTAGAATGTTAATTCCACCTCATTTAATGCAGCTTACATAGGTGTGGTGTAGTCGAGGCCTCTACAGGAAAAGCTGATTTCAAGTTCTGGCACGAGGATTAGCTGATTCACAAAAGATGTGAGTCTCCGTCTCTTCCCTGCACATCTGTCCTGTCTGCTTTTAATTTGGAAGCACCAGTTTTAATTTAGTGGCAGGACTGTAAACTCCATTTCTGTGAACACAGAATGACATACTTTGTGGAACGGGGGCCTCTGGCCAAGATCTGACTCCTAAGTAATTGATGGCTAGTGACTAGCTGAGAAACGCTCTAATGCAAGCACTTTCCATGGCAAAAACCCTGTCGTATCAGCTGGATTGCAAGCGAGCCTTGCTGGGCTGCTGCCCATCGAAATATAAGCGACGTCTTTAACGGCAGTCTCCAAAGCCTGAAGGGAGCCTCCAGTTCATTCTAAACAGCGATCATTCCAGTCCACAGGTTTTCTTTGTCCTCAGACTTTGTAGCCTGTGGCCCAATGCACAGATTTCTTCATCTTTGGAAGCCAACCATATCAGGAAGGAGGCTTCGGCATTAAGGGTTGTTTTGTTCTGGTGAAAAGGACACTCTTTTCATCACATTTAAAAACCAATTTTTTAAAATCTCACTCATGTCCAATATTTTGTGTGAAAGAGAGAGAAAACACAGGCCTAAAGTTACATCACCCTTGCGGTTTGAGAAATCTTTTTCACAATATGTAGACTGTTTCGGGGGCTGGGATTTTTGGAGAAGGGGGAACAAGAGTGGGGAAAGAAGGACAGAGATTTAAGACAGAAAAATAAGTCTTCCTTCAAACAAGAAAGAATGGATAAGCAAAGGGAATGAAATGGACAAGACTTCCATGAGTCTGGCATCTTCTAGATACAGAGATAGCCGATACAAAATCCCATCATGCCTTTTTAAAAATTAATAAATTTAATCTAAGTCCACCTTTCCTACATCACCATTGAATCCCTATCACCTATTGTGGAGCCTGATATACAGTAGGTTTTGATACATAGTTTTTAATACATGAATGAAGAAATAAGTAATTACTGCACGCTTACCACGTGCCCAGCACTGCTGTACTCAAAGGGCAGGGGAAACATCACTAATGCCATCGGGGAACTTATGGGGAGTCCAGTGTGGAATAACGGTGGGAGGCACAAAGCCCGGAGTTAGTTAGTTCTGGATCTGGGTTTGAGCACTGCCTCTACCACTTAGCAGCTCTGTGGCCTGGGGGAAAATTATTTAAGCTAATTGTTAGTTTCCTTTCATTGAAATGTGGACAATAATAGGAGCCATTTCATGTGGTTGTTGTAGGATTACTTGTGGTGAAGATATAAGGTGCTTGTGCCTAGAACGTAGGAAACGCTCAGTAATGGTAAGTATTACATCGTTTGGAAATGGCACGTGGCCGCCTTATGCAATAGTTCTTGCTGTGAGTCTCTCCAAAATGGCCTTGAACTTTCACCTTTGTTTTACATACAATTCCTTGCCAATTTGTTTCTCAAGCCATGGTGAGGCCACCATTATTCACTCCTGTTGGTTTTGCTTAAGTGTGCAGCGTCCTGTGGTCCTGGACCTGATGTGGGTTTTGTAAAAAATCATTTCTCCATGGAGGACAGTGGCGCTCGGCTCTAGTACTGACAAGAGAACATTCCGGATGGTTTGCAGAGTATTTTAGTTATTGCCAAACATGTTTTCCACTAATTTGAAATTCCCTGAGTATTTTTAAGTGAAATGTAATCCATGTGTTCCTGGTCAAGTAACTATCGGGGAAGGAAGTGGGAAAGAATAAGGGAGAATCCCAACGTCAGCTCTTAGAGAGATGGCAGCAACTGAGGTGTGTGTGCTGCATGTGTTTTAAGAGACCTCTGCACAATGAAGAGAGGACATGACCCTCCTGATTCTCCCCTCCAACCCACCCATCAACCACTCACCCATCCACTCCATGCCTATTGGGCCCTCACTAACTCCACACTGTAGTGGGCACTGCTTGTATAGAAGGGGTCACTGTGGTCCCTGTCCCGAACAAGGTAGATTAGAGGCCAGCAAACTTCCTCTGTAAAGGCTCAGATAGTAAATGTTTTTGGCTTTGTAGGATTCATGGTCTCTGTTGCAATTAGTCAACTCTGCTGTTATAACACAAAAGCACCCACAGACAATTGTAACAAGAACAGAGTTGTGTTCTGTAATGGGAGCTATTATTATATCATTTGGAAATGGCACATGGCCGCCTTATGGAACAGTTTTTGCCATGAGTCTACCCAAAGTATCCTGGGACTACCACCTTTGTTTCACATACAATTGCTTGCCAATTTCTTTCTCAAACCATACTGAGGCCAACATGTTGCCCCAACTGGGCAAATTGGGTCTGTGGGGGCAAATTTGGCCTGTGGGCAATAGTTTTAAGATTCCTGGATTGGATTATACCGGCAAAGATGACAACACCTCAGATAAAGACTCAAGAGTAGATAACTCAGTGCTAATCAATGAAGAGGCCAACCCCGCCCCAACATAATAGGGATTCAGAAGCAGGAAGTATCAAGGGCCTGCAGTTGTACGTTTCAGGAAGAAGTGGATTCAAATCCCAGTCCTATTATTTACTGGCTATGCGACTTAAGACAAATTAGTAAATTTCTGCTAATTTAATTTAATTAGTAAATGCTCATCTTTAAATTGAATATAACAACATCATTAATTTTACATAGTATACCATTATTAATAAATGTACACAATTAATATTATTTGATCTCTGGATTAAATGAGACAATGTATATAAAGGTTCCATGCAATGTCCGACACCCAGTGTGACAGCTTATATTCAGAGTGAATGAGGCATCGACTTTGGGGTTGGTGGTCCTAGGTTTAGGGCCTGCTCTGCCACTTAATCATCTGGACCAGGGGTCAGCAAACTTTTTCTTTAAAGGACTGATTGCAAATATTTTACACATGGCAAGCCACATACAGTCTTTCTCACATTAAAAAAAATTTATAACCTTTTAAAAATGCAAAACTCATTCTGTCATTTATTAGCTTATAAGCTGTACAAAACCAGGCTGTGGGTTGCATTTGGCCTGAGGGCCGTAGTTTACTGACCTCTGTTTTAGACTGCCACTCTATTCAATAGAAATAAAGTAAAAGCCACACACTGAGGCACATATGTAATTTAAAATGGTCTAGTAGCCACATTAGACAAACTAAAATAAAAACAAAAAGATAAAATTAATTTTAATAGTATATTTTGTTTAATCTAATATTTAAAATATCAATTGAATAAGTAATCATTAAAATTTGCTCATAAACTATTTTGCATTATTTTTCCTTTTTGTACTAAGTCTTTGAACACCTGTGTGTATTAACACTCACAGCACATGTCAGGAGCTCAAAGCCACATGTGGCTGGGGGCTACTGTGTGGGACAGGCAGCCGTAAACCTCAAAAGTTCTTTGCAAAATGAACATAACCTTAGAACTTACATTTTAGAGTCTTTGAGATTTAATGTTTATAAGGTGCTGAGCACACTACCTGGCACAGAATGATCTGTTAGTGCTAGCTACTCAGCTGATCACTGCTAAGAAGGCTCATTGCACATTATAATGATGGTAATGATTATTTTGGGGAAACAGTCTGTATCTCCCTCTCTCTTCTGAAAAAAATAAAAAATCTCAGTCCTGGTGATCAGAGGCCTTTCCCAGGACCCGACAGCTTCCATTATCATTTTTCTCATGGGTCCAGGAAGATTCTGGTTGCTCCTCAGAAATCACAGCTTTTCTGAGACCCAGGATACAGGTGAGCAGCCTGGAAACAACATGGAATTTAAGGAATCGTCCACAGCCCACAGCCCTTCTGGGACACTATGAGGGTCAGCACTGCCTCCTCTTTTTTGACTGCTTCATTCCTAGGCCAGTGTTCCAGGAGAGACTCCTTACTTTGTCTAGTGTGTGTGTGTGTGTGTGTGTACGCGCGTGTGCATGCGTGCGTGTGTGTGTGCGTATTTCCCTTCTACCCTGTGCCATTACTCCTTTGATTTCTTTTCCCTATTTAGATGCCCTGCCAGCATTCCCCGCAGCTTTTTAGGATGAGTAGATGCATAGGTTTTCAAGGAGAGGCCTTTTTGAGAAGCTTGGGAAGTCTCCCATTTGAACCAGAGACTTGGGGCTGCCTTGCCTCCCAGTCCCCTGAAAAGCTGGACTTTGCTGGCCAGCCTTATCTCACCCAATCTTTTGTATTGTCAAAAGCAGAGCAATCCAGCTTGTGCCTCTCCTGTTAGGATGTAGGGCTGACTCAGTGGAAAAGTACCGATTGTTGTATACCAAACAGTTGCCCAGGTTTCTGGGGAAAGTCAAATCAGATGGGCCGGGAGAATGTACCTAGACTGAAAAGAGCAAAAATTCTTTCTGGATGAGGTTGTCTAGTACAACTCCCTTGAAGCGTATGTTTTCATATTGAACAACTCTAGGTCGGGGTCAAATGACATCACTGACTCATGAAACCCAGTTTTTCTGCAGCAAGTCCCTCATCCAGAATCTTATAGAACAAAGTCTTTGGAGCTAAATCCTTGCTTTGCCATTTATCAACCGTGTGACCCTGGACATCTTAACTGCTCTGAGCCTCAGTTTTTTCATCTTTAAATGGGGACAGCCATATACTCTTTGATTGTGGGTAGGACTCAATTAGTGCTATTAATTATGGGAAAGATTTAATTCACTCAGAGTTTGGCATATAATAGACACAAACAAAATGGTGATGATTTATCACTCTCTTTTCTTGAGTGAGGTGGCTGGCTACTTTAACCAAACTCCCTTCCTTTCTTTTCCATGCTGTGCCTCGAGCTTTTTCTGGTACCCAAATGTTTGGGGATGTGGTTGCCTGAAGGTTCAGGATGCTGCTTTGTGGATACAGGCTCACTAGCCTGAAGCATCCTCCCTGCCACATGACTTACTTTCACAACAGTACATCATCCTAATTAAGCCAGCAGGTCTCTGACAGTGGCATTCACATGTGGAAGCACTGCCTTTTGCTGTTCCTGCTGGGAAATAACATAGCACTTAAGCAGGTAAATGGGCAGGGATCCCCAGAACACCAGAGCGTTTCCAAATCTTTCCGAGACCCTTTGATACTATTATTTATAATTGAACCATTTCAAGGGGAAAGAAGGAAGGTACAAATGAATTTGCTTTTTGACATTCATACATTTGGTCTAATCTTAATGCAAAAAAATTGCAGCTGATTTGTAAGAGTATAAATTTGACCTCACCAATCATGGGGAGAATTATTCCTCTCTTACTCTATCAAACAGGGCACCATATTATTATAATTATTGGTATTTTTATTACTACTAAAGTAACGGGAGTAAAAATTAATTAGTATTAGTGAACTGATATATTATCTTTCATGCTATTATTAATATTTTAAGACCTTTACAAAGGCAAGCCCATATACTTTGACTCAATAGAAAGGAGCACTTTAAATTAGCAAACATTTTAAATAGAATTTGAGGAATGCAGTACTCTTCCAACGCCTATCTCTAAAATTTCCTCTACTGTAGTCCAAGGATCTGCAAAAGACCAACCTAGTAATTATTTTAGGCTTGGCAGACTATACAGTCTTTGATATGACTGTTCAACTTTGTCACGTAATGCCAAGGCAGTCTCAAATATGTAAACCAATGGGTGTGGTTGTGTTCCAGTGAAACTTTATTTACAAAAAATAGGCAGCAGGCTTTGGCCTCTGGGACCAGAGCTGGCTGACACCTGTTTTAGTCAAACAAACAAATCGCCTCTCCACCTAAATAAATAAATAAATAAAATCTTAACAAAATTCCCAAGAAATTAATTGCCATTATCTCCATACCAGGTAAACAATCTGTAATAAGAATGATGTGCAAAGAACCTGGGGCTAGGAGTTCAAGATTAAGCAGCCCTGCTTTGAGTGAACTAGGCACATTTCATTATTCCAGGTCACGTGAGTATGAATAATTCTAGTCTCCAAGAATGGAAGAAATAAGGAAGGCATATCATTAAGCTAACTAAAATGTAGAAAAATGCTGTTGGTTTATTTATTCAATTAGTTCATTTGACACAAATTTATTTGAAACCTGGGCATGCTAGACATAAAACATATAGTATCAGCCCTCAGTGACCAGGCTATAGGACAGGTTTGGGTTTTGGTTTGTTAGAAGACATCCCCAACACTCTTAAAAATCAGACCATGAAAAAATATTCCTTGTCCCATTTAGGTGAAAAACATGATAGCAACTCAAACCTCAGCTTTCCATAAAGAGAGCCCTGAAGTATACATGGGAATAATTAAAGCCAAAAAAATTAAAAATAATGAAAAAGCTGGTTATGTGAGTGTTGTAACTGGGCACTGACACCATATGACATATTTGGCGCTTGCCTCCCAGCTTCATCTGAATCCAGCATTCTAAAGCCCTTTCGTAACAGCAATGAACATCTGCTCTAAAGAAGAGCCCTACACCCAGGCAAGAAGAATTGTGCAGAAGGGCGTGTTTTCCTTAAAATGCAGTAATATGTTATTAAAGTGTCAAATACCTACATTTGCGACAATAATTATATAAACACAGGCTAGAAGACTGTAGGAAAAAAGATACACCAATTAAAAAAAAATCCCATAGGAGAGGCAGCAATGTTGAAATGAGGTTTAGTTAACTTTTCCAGGGTTGGAGTTGAACATCTTTCAAAGGAATGAAGATGATCCTACTGGCATTTATTACGATTATTTCTTCTCCTTCTTGAAGACTTCTTGAACACTTCAAGCAAGAATTATTTATTAACAAGTGGAAACCATTACTTTGTGATTTTATTCAGCACAACATTATATGGAAAAAAATAGGCTCACAAGCTGCCTGAATGTCATCATGTAATTTCCTCACTTTTTCTAAATTGAGCTCATCCACAAATTTTCAGAAACAGTATTTTAAAAACCTACCAACAAATTTTCCATGCTTCTTGTTCCAACACAACTCTTTGAAAATATTTTTCTACTCCATTCCCCATTGAGAGAGAGAGGAAAAGGAAGAGAGAGAGAGAGAGAGAGAGAGAGAGGGAGAAGAGAAACATGGGTGAGAATATGCTGTGATCACAGGGGATTAGCTTGCCCACAACTTCTTCAAAATTGTAATTGTTCACGAATTCATGTGGTCTCTAGAGCATAGAGCAAGATGAATTCCATCCTCATGTTGAAGTCCATTCCTCATGAGGTTGATATATTGCATGTGTTTGTCCCTCTCCAAGGATAATGACACAAACTGGACTCTTGGAGAGGAGATTATCTCTTTAGCTCAGTCAATGCTGTCAATTTCTAATGTCTGAAAAGTTTAGAAGATTTAAGTAGGATTCCAGTGCCGAAATTCTCCCAGCGAATGGGTTTATCAGTGAAAGTTAAAATGGCAGCTGAAAGTTCCAATTTTCTTCCTTTATTTCCAATGTTTCTTTATAAGAATTGTTTAAGGATGGTGAGGGATGAAACACAACAACGTAAAAAGCAAGGATTAACTATCTTGGAAACAAACATATTAGGTGTTGGACCATGCATTCCACGTGTGCTCCCAAGCTTCAAACGTATTCATATTACATTCACAAATTTTGTCAAATTCACATATCACTTAACTATTATTTAACATTTTCTTTAAAATGACTCTTTTTTCACTTAGATAAATTTGCAAAGAAATGAAACTTTATATTCCTACTATTAATGGAAAGTTATTACCATTGGTCATTAAGGAGTTTACCACAAAAACGCATGAGCAGGCTGGGCACGGTGGTTCATGCCTGTAACCCCAGAGCTTTGGGAGGTAGGAGGATTGCTTGAGCCTAGGAGTTCAAGACTAGCCTGGGCAACATAGTAAGATCCCATGTCTACAAAAATTAAGAAATTAGCTAGGTGTGATAGTGTGTGCCTGTTAAGTCTTAGCTACTCAAACTGGGCTGAGGTGTGAGGATTTCTTGGGCCCCTGGGAGACTGAAGCTGCAGGGAGCCATGATTGTGCCACTGCACTCCAGCCTGGGTGAGAAAGAAAAACTCTGTCTCAAAAAACAAACAAACAAAAAACCCAAAACATGAAAACATGAGCAAGGACAACTAAACTGTGATATTAAAATCTAGTTAAATACATGTTCTTGTTCAAGACTCCATGCCTGAAGTTGAGGTCTGCTCCTTATGGTAAGGAAGTTTAGCAAGTGTTGAGGTGCTGAGGACATGTTGGCACCACAGGAGGACCTGCTCTTTGAAGGAATCAGAAGGGTGATTGAGAATTGAAAAAGGAATAACTTTCTCACTACATAGTTTAATACCACTTAATGTCCATTTCCAAAAGCGAACCCCCGGAGACTGACAGGTGTCTCTCATCTCACCAGCAACGAATCTCACAGTTTAAGAACCTTTGCTAGCAGTCTCATGCCTTTTCCTTTTTTTTGAGACGGAGTCTCACACTCTGTCGCCAGGCTGGAGTGCAGTGGTGTGATCTCGGCTCACTGCAACCTCTGCCTCATGGATTCAAGCGATTCTCCTGCCTCAGCATTCTGAGTAGCTGGGACTACAGGCTCATGCCACCACGTCCAGCTAATTTTTGTATTTCTAGTAAAGACGGGGTTTCACCATGTTGGCCAGGATGGTCTCTATCTCTTGACCTCGTGATCCACTCCCCAAAGTACTGGGATTACAGGCGTGAGACACCGCGCCTGGCCAGGCTCATGCTTTATAACGTCTTCTTAGACTTTGGAAAGTGCTTCTACATACGGCGTTCTATTTGGTCTGCGTGGTAACGTGGCAATGTAGATAGGACCATAATTATTACTTTTATTCTACTGGAACTGAAAGTGCAAAGCAACATATTTTAAGCTCACACAGTGGCAAAGCTCTCTCTGAAACAGATTTTTTTTTCACTAAATAAAATACATTTCAAAGTTCATTGATACATTCTCCATTGCATCTTAGATGTTTTCCTTTAAAAAAAACCTTTTTTCTTCAAATGACATGAAGATATTTAAAAATAAAGTTCAGTTATTTATGATTCAGCAGATATTCCACATGCTGTATTCATCAATGCAAAGATTGTGATGACCCCAATTTTTCCTATATCAGCATTTACAAAGAAATGGGAATAGAAAAATGAGCAGCTCTTAGTCAGTTTGGGGCAGCATCATTTAGACCTTTGAACTCCTCTTTGAGTCCAGTGGTTTTCAAAAGCAACCTTTTTTTTTTTTTTGAGACAGAGTTTCACTCTTGTTACCCAGGCTCGAGTGCAATGGCGCAATCTCGGCTCACCGCAACTTCCGCCTCCTAGGTTCAGGCAATTCTCCTGCCTCAGCCTCCTGAAAGCAACCTTTATACATGGTGGTATTTGTAATCTATGCGGCATAGAATGCTAGCTCTTACCACTGAGAAAGGAGGAAACATGTGAGTCTTTGGCAGGCAGTATTTATTATAGGACAATCATCTGGTTGCAGAGTAGGATTTTATGAAATTCCCTGAGGTCTCTAAGCTTTGATTCACACTGCATCTCTGCTGCAACAGCATTTCAACTATTTGGAGCCTGTTTGGTTTTATTTACTGGGATGAATACTGAACAAACTAATCGATCACCAATCTAATTTGGTTATCTTATATTACTGAAATAATTCTGCCAAATAAAATAACCAGTCCTAGTTATGATGACGGTAGAATTGGAGTGCCTACAGAGCAGAGGAGATGAACCATTAACTCGATCAGCTGTATAAACAAAGTTTCTGACCAGTGGAAAATGTTAGCCAATATCCCAGGCAAGGGAAGGGCTTTAGATGAAAAATCAGAGAGGCTGCTAATAGAATATAACATGTCCCCAGATCCAGAGAGAAAAAGACAGAAGCTTCCTTCCCATAGTCAGTTTAAGGATCAGTTGAAGAGTTTGAGTTTGATGCGGCGGCATCTGCCTGAAAAACAATGGAAGGCATGCTTCAAAGTGAGGCACTTTCTCATCTGCCTGCCCTTCTCCTGAATTGTGGATTCTGACTCTGAGTCACCAAGTTAGAAAGGTCTGTTGTTCATTTCTGGAGTGGTATCAGATTCAGCAAGGAAAGTACAGAATGTAATAAATACGTAATAAACATCTTTCTGAATACTGTTATTCTAGTTATATCCAGAAATTGTGAGGTTTGCAATAGTTTCTAATGAAGTTATTCACATTGTATACATTCATCTAGTTCAGTTGGAAAATTCTACAAATCTTAATGATTCTGTCAAAGGTTATGTACAATTTTGGAGTAGGTTCTAATACTATGAAAATATCAGGTTCATTTGACAACACACATTTAGCTTGTAGGTGTGTTACAAATGTATTTTAAATAAATTACTTACAGACAACTGGAAGCTCTTTGAAGACAGGGGCCCTGTCTCCCTCTTCTTTGTGTCACCAGGATCTCACACAGTACTGTTACATGGTAGTTATTTAATGAATTTGTAATTGATGAATAATATGGTAGATTTCATATTGATTGAAAAATCTTTTCCCAGCCCTCTTGTCCAAAGAACCAAATTAAGAGAGAGACTACATGTAAAATACTGGACTTACAGTAGCTGTGAAGGTTCATCTGCCAGGAAAGTTAGGAACTTAGTACAGTCCCTTCCAAATGAAGTCCATGCATTAGCCCAGGACCGCAGGACTCAGTCTCTGCATTGCATTATTTAAGCTTTTTTTAAAAAACTTATATTCCTATATTTATTTATTTTGAGATGGAATCTCACTCTGTCACCCAGGCTGGAGTACAGTGACGTGATATTGGCTCACTGCAACCTCTACCTGCCCGGTTCAAGCAATTCTCATGCCTCAGCCTCCCAAGTAGCTGGGATTACAGGTACCTGCCACCAAGTCTGATTAATTTTTGTATTTTTAGTAGAAATGGGATTTCACCATGCTGGCCAGGCTAGTCTCAAACTCCTGACCTCAAGTGATCCTCCTGCCTCAGCCTCCTGAAGTGCTAGGATTACAGGCATGAGCCACTGTGCCCAGCCTTAAATTATAATTTTAAGCACTTCTATTATTTAATCAGAGTGGTCCTAATATGTGACAAAACACTAAAGAACATTTTTTAAATTAAAAAATTAAATTTAAACATTTTTTAAAGAGTTAAAAACATTTCTGACTATCAGTAGTATGTTCCACTTGTATGGCAGTAATTCCTGCAAATATCTCTCCCTTCTCTTCTTCTTCTAAGCATTTTCAGCAATACACAGTCAATAGAACTTTTCTATTTCCTACCTACTCTTGCTTTCTATTATAGAGTTTAAATTAACTCCTTCTTTAATTTTACTAACTAGATTCACAACAACAAAAAAGATTCTGGAAGCTAACTTAGCAAGAAAAGTTCTTTTCCTGCTCAGAAAAAGTGGAGAAGAGGCAAAGTGATGTGTTCTCATGCATAAATAATTTTGTCCTTGGAATACAAGTAAATATGGCTAATTGCATCCTGGGGGTTTCTAGAACCCAAAACAACATCTACGGCTTCATGAAGTTCCAACAAGTCATGACAGGCACCCATGTGCATATAATAAGTCACTAAGTCACAACTTCCTGTTTTGATATAGGAAAAAGCAGAGATGAAGGGTCAGCAGAAGGAAAGACACCTAGTGAATGTCCGTGGAAATGGGGGACTGCCTCTGCACCACCTAACCCTTTCCGAGTCTGCCAAAGAAGCTTGCATCATTGAGAATAAGACTCCAATAGAGATGCTTTTGGCAGATGCTTCTTCATTCTATGTTTATCTCATTCTACATTTGAACTTTTAGCACATTCAGTGAGTGCTGGCTCATTCCCTAGCACTAAAAACACCAAAAACCAGAAATTAGTAGCGCTATGGCTGTAAGAGATTTAAACATCATTACTCTTCATTTTATTTTATTTTTTTTTAGCTTAAAATAACATTTGTGATACTATCTTGGATACTGATGAAACAAAGCATCCACAACATTAGTTTGTCTTCCCCTGACTCTCATTTTCCATTAACAATAAATCTGGGTGCAACCAAAGCCTGCTGTGATTCCAGCTTGGTATTTACTCTGACTGGGTGACGATGATGCCCAGCTATCTAGAATCAGTTCTTTTAAGAACAGTGATGATTTTGCACCCCCGAGAACATTTGGCAATATCTGGGAACATTTTTAGTCGTTACAATAGGAGGGCAATGTTACTGGCATCCAGTGAGTAGTAGCCAAAGATACTGCTAAACATCTTGCAACACAGAGGATAGTCTCTCATAACAAAGTGTCAATGGTGACTATAGGTCAAGAACTCCTGCTTTAAAAATATCTTATTTGGTAGCATCATGCATATATTCTCTAGGCCCTCAGTGCAGTTGTAAATGCTTTATGAGCCGACATAGCTTGTGTTGTCAGCTAATATAGAGGGATCACCTCCAATAAGGAGGTGCTTCTTGAAGTTTGCAAATCAATCAACATTTCTTTTGTCTACTATTAGTGCCTGAAATATCCATCAGAGATCTCTCCTTTCATATACAAAACCCTTTATAAAATTCCCATTGATCATTCATTTATTCACACATAATGCATTTATTAAGTGCAACTATGTGTTGGTCAGTGCTATCTGGGAGCGCTACAACCTATCTTAGTGTGAGCTCCTAGGCCTACCCACTTCCTGTTTGCCCAGTATGCTCATTAACCATTGCCAAATCAACAAGTCTCTGCAGTCAAACGATTTAGAGCATCTTATGTAGAGTTGCACATATGAGATGCAGCTCAGTTGCAAACGCATGCGTATAATGTGGCATATCTGCTCTTTAAATTAAGTACCGTCATTAGACCTCGGCAAGAAGAATCCTGCCCTGGGCCCTCAGCTGTAGAGGGTGCCCTCCTGGACCTTGTCCCTAGAGCCATGAAAGTGCCCATTACTGTCCAGGCCACACTGTGGATACCAGGGACACTGGAATTTTCTGCCCAAATGACTGAGCCCACCTTCAGAGTCTGAATAGGCCTGTTTCCTTTGTCCGTTCTCTTGAGGAGAACATAAACACTGGCATCTACACTGCAAGGCCTGACCTGGGGCAGTTGTTGAGGCGATGGACTTAAACTAGGGTATATATGGTATGCATGAAGCCCCTTGCAGTGTGGAACAAATTAGGTGAGTGAAGAGAAGGTAACGGGGGGCTGGGGACGAGGGACCATGAGTCAACTTTCTTTGCTTTTTCATGATCTACTGCAAATTCCAGAAAGTCCAAGAATTCCAACTTAGAAGGTAGCCTTGTAGGATGTTATGAAGGTAATAACGGGAGAATTGTATTTAGTAGTTGGCTGGAGTTATTTCTTAACTATGTGGACATATAGCACATGGGTCTCCATTTTTACACTTGCTCCAAGTTAGGGATAGACTTGCTTTGAAGGAGCCAGGGAAGCACTCTTTCTTTTCTCTGTGCAGAACACCTTAGGGTTCAGGGCACACCGCCCCAGGTGAAATCATACAGACTGCTCTGGAAAATTCAGTTTCAGCTGCTTTCCATGATTATGTCTAGCTTTGGGGAGGACTGTATTTTATGTAGCCCCAATTATTAGTCAGCCCATCTTAAACTCACTGGCATTTCTGTATGATGGGGCAATATGTGAACCAATGGAAAATCATGTTTCCATAATTAGCTTCCTGAGTCAGAGCTAACAGAAGGAAAGAGGTCAGAAAAAAGTCTGTACCTGACATAGGAATAGCAAGAGGAGAGAACCCCAGAAAAAAGAAAGATGCTCGTTTGGGGAGGAGGTGCTCTGAGCAGCCAGTGGCAGAAATGGCCACTTAATGAAAGGGGGAGGAACTAGAGGGAAGGCCTTGAGTAGAGATGGGCACTAAAATAAAATTATAAAAAAATTTAGAAAACTTCTCTTTTCCCTCCCATTTGGCTCATTGTTTCAAGGGGCTGCAAAAGGAGCTAGACCACTGAACTTCATGTTCTACTTTGACACTGGGCAATTTCTTTACCTGAAGAATGGGGATTTCTTCCTTGCCCCAGTTCTATCCCAAGGTCCCAGAAAAAGAGAAGAACTTAAAAGGATGCTATGCTTGCACCCTACGTGGCAAAAACCCTTAGGATGCTTTTCATTTCTTACCTCTGCAGAGGAGGAACTGGCTTAGTCCTAGGACAGGATTCTACACTGTAGTTCCCACAGACTCTGTCCTGTCTCACACAGCTGGAGGGTCCCAACCGGAGGTAGGAGTGAGGGCCTCTGTTTAAAATGAACAAGAGCCTAATTTCAAGTTACATGAGGACCTCTTCTCTAGGAACAAGCCCAGCCCGGAAGGCTTGTGGTTTCTGGTGCCTACTGGAACAGTCTCTGGATTAGGGACATTGAGTAGCTTACTCACACATAGCTCCCACCTCCTGCTGAAGTCCTGGGAGCCAACCCCACAGCCGGGCCAAAGGCAAGGCTTGGCTGCCTGTGTGATTAATTACCTTTGTTTCCTCCCTCTGGGAGAGGACCCACTGACAACTGCAGCAGCAGGAGGGGAGGGGAGAGGCCTTCACAGGGAGGTTTCTCTGCCACCCTCAAGTCCAGGGTGTGCCTGGGAAAGGGCTTCCGTGCTTAAGCTCAACAAAAGGTATCTTTCCAGGAGAAAATGACACAGCTCAGAAAGTTAGTCATTAATGTAATGGTCTGAATCGACAATGAGAAAAAGATTGAAGCTGACATGATTTTTATCTTTGATATTATAGCTTCTGAAGTTGAGAAGTAATTACGTATGTTAATATTACATCCATTCGATATTCAGTGAATTTTTTTTTACAACTCTTTCTTAATTAATCTTTCCTCTTCCCTCCTCTGCTCACAGTGCAGGCAGTCTCGTAATGGATCGGGGTGCTTCTAGAAGAACAGAGTTAGGAATCAGAAAAATTTGGGCTTGGATTCAGACTGGTGCTTAACTTTAGACATTTACTGAATAAACAATAAAAATAATAACTTGTACTTGCTGAAAATGTGATGTGGTACTAGGCAGTATGTGAACGTTTCACACATGTTTTCTCATTGACTCCTCTTGAAACTCTATTGGCTATGAACTATTCTAAGTCCGCTTTAGAGATGAGGAAACTGAGGCTCTCAGTGTAGATGCTGAGCTTCACAGACTAGCTTGCTTGGACACAGCAGCCTGGCCTCTGAGAACACTGTTGCCTTTCACCTCTGTCCTTTGGGAGCTTTGGAGGAAGATGGGGATGGAGTGCAGGACTGAGCAGAAATAACAATTTTTATTGCTTCACAAATCACACGACTTTCTTCATCAGCCACCTTATATTTTAACAGTCTAGGTCTACTGCATATATCTGGCTTCTTCTTCTCTACCTATAACCCCCAAGGACCAGGTAACTGAAAGCATCAGAAAAGCAATAACAAATCTCTCTCTGCTCTTCCCTCCTCAGCAGAATCCAGCAGTCCCAGAGTGCTGGAGAGAATTACAAAAGCAAGGAAACAGCAGCAGCAGCCACAGCTCTTCAGCTTCAAACGCAGACACCCTAGAGAGATGCCACGTGCAAATCACAAAGAGCTGGGGCACTGTCCTCACCCTTCAATTCCCCAGCACTCCTGGGCTCCAAGATGCAGGTTACAGAATCCTTGCATTGCTGCAGGGTCTTTGAGTGGCTGCCCTTTGATATTTGGTAATAACAATAGAGTAATGAAGATCGAATAAGATTCCATCTATAAGGAATTCTCAGTACTGGGTCCAGAGGGGGTTAATATCATCAACACAATCACTATCCTTCTTATTGGGTTTTGAGGCTGATGAGGATTTAGACAAATAGAGAGGAGGAGGAAGAGCCTTCAGAGAAATGGAACAGAGTAAATGAAGAGTTATTTGTATTTGTCGTGGAATACCTAGAGTAATTGATTAATTTACTAAGTGAATTAATTTATCCTTTCATTCAACAAATATTTATTGAGCATCTACTATACTCCAGACCCTGTGCCAAGCACCAAACAGGGGATTACATGAGAGTCCTACATTCAAAGAGCTTACAATCTCATAAAACACAGGGATTAAACAAATTCAATGGACAAATTCATATATGATATAAATCGTGATTGCTATGTGCTATGAGAGAAAACAACCTGCTTTATGAGAAAAAAATAACAAAGGAACAACTTACAGTGGGTGGGCATTTGGGCAGGTCAAGAATGGCATCCCTGAACAGGGTGTTGAAACCCAGAGGGTAAGTAGGAGTCAGTGAGCCAATGAACTGGGGAAGAGTGTTTAAGGCTTAGGGAACAGACTGTGCAGTTTCTGGGTCAGGAAGGTGGAGAAGAGAGAGACTGGAGGGTGGGGAGGAAAGAGACAGTGGAGGAAGGGAAGTGAGCCTCGATTTACCCTCAGCAGGCTCAGAGACAGCCCAGCCCTCTCTCCACTTTTCTAATTTCTCCCTCTTTTTGAGTTCAGCTTCCCACCCTGGGCATAGACCTACGTCAGGCACCACGGCTCCCTGGAGGGCTCCGTGGCTCTTCCCTCTCCTCCAGACGACAGGCACCTAAAGGGGATTGTGGTCTTTTTCACACACTTAGAAGAACAGACGGGACACAAACTCCTTACGAGAGATGTATTTCTTGACTGATTTCGAATGTATCACTGCAAACTGCGAAAAGCACTATGCAAAGGGGGCTCCATCAGATTTCTCCAGACCCATTTCTAGTTCTCATGGCTTGTCTGGACACTGGAGAATGTTGATCTGCATTTGGTATATTGATCTTTAATTGCGGGAACTGACTGCCTCCCTGACTTCTTGCCATGGCTAATGAGCAGTAAGCAAACTCTTCTACATGCATAAGGAAGCCAAATAGTTAAAGAAATGCTTTGATGAATTCTCAAATGTTTATATAAAGATAACAGTCACTTTCCACATTATCTATTTGTAAATCTGAATTTTCTTCCAAACAATCTGGAGACAATTTTTTTCTCTTTCTCTCTCACTTTTAAAAAACACTTTAAAGGATTATAAAATGCCCAAACTTTTACTATCAGTGGGTAGAAGGTCAGGGGCTTGAGTGACACAGTCTCTTGAGAACAGACAAGAAAGAGAGAGTTGGAATACATGACGAAGTGGCGGAGAGTACCTGCTGTGCTTTGAAAGAGGCAGGTGTGGCGTGCCAGTGCGGTGACCCTGCAGGGTATGGGGAACCTCCAGGGCCCCAAGATAGACAAAACCACAACTTCTAACCTTGGACCATTTAAACACATCTTCATTATTTCTTTTTTTTAACTGCATGAGTAAAAATAAAGAGTGAATACACTCTTATTTTTAAAGACAATCTGCGAGGCCCACTCACGTAATCCCAGTACTTTGGGAGGCTAAGGCAGGAGGATTGCTTGAGCCCAGGAATTTGAGACCAGCCTGGTAGCATAGCAAGACATCATCTCTACAAAAAATTAAAAGAAAAGAAAATTAGCCAGACGTGATGGTGCACGCTTGTGGTCCTAGCTACCAAGGAGGCTGAGGCGGGAGGATCACTGAGCTGAGGAGCTCAAGATGACGGTGAGCTATGATTGCACCACTGTGCTCCAGCCTGGGTGACAGAGCGAGACTCTGTGTCAAAAACAAAAAGGAAAAAAAGACAATCCGGGAGGAGTTAGAGTAAAACGTGAAATTACCTTCCTTTCTATTCTACTCCAATTCTTCTCGCTCCTCACTCCAAGATGACTTGGAGTGCCACTAACTCGGTCAGCGCCTTTTTACGCATTTCCATACCGACATATATAGATATACATGCATATCATAGATAAAAAGTTACCTTTCTCAGTTAATATGTCTTGGTGCCTGTACATCCAAGTCACATGCTTTATAATGGCTGCATAGAACAGAGGTGATACCGTAGTGCTGAGCGGAGTCTGAGACAGTAAGGGTAGAGACAAGAGCAGAACCAGGGAAAAGGGGCACGGCTTTGCCAGTAAATGATAAAAATGTATATTTATTTCCGTCTGTATTAGGCCAACCTGTGTTAGAAGAACAATAGCTCCGTTTTATTCAGCAAGCCAAGGAAAAAAGCGCCAAGGGCTTTGCATCCACTATTCTTTAAGTACTTACAACAACTGTACAAAGTGGGGATTATGATCATTCCCATTTTATGGATGACAAAACCTAGGCTCATTCATTCATGAAGGAACTGGCTGGAGGTCAGGCAGCTAGTAAGTGATGAAGAATAAGTCTCAGGTAAGTCTTCCTCACTCCAACGCTCATGCTCTTAACCACTGTTTACTCCTCTTCTGCAAGCATATCCAGGACACAGGGGCTTTTGAAAAAACATGACTCTTCATTTTGGTCCCCAAAGACTATTTCAAACAAGTGAACCATGTTTGTCCAAAGCCACCAACCTGCCTGGCTTATTCCCTTGCCAGCTTGGCCCACAGTCGCTTGCATTCTGTGAACAGCAGGATTCACACAGCCATCCTTATGGCCCTGCATCCCTGATGACCTCACTGGGAGATGCCCAGCCAGTGAGCAAGCACCGGGCCACCCGCTTCATGGCTGGGAAAGGTGAGTTGAGATGAGGAGGTAACAGGCCCGTCAAATGCAGTTATTGGAAACTGCACTCATTAGAATACTGTAATTGGTTCCCGCAGGGCACTGGAGGTTAGTGCACAGAGGAGACAGAGAGGAGGGGCTGAGGGGGAGTGCGCTATGTGGATTTTGTTTTCTCTCTTAGCTTTTCTCCTCCAGGAGGAAGTGTTAACTAGCCTGGGCTCACAGTGCGGCTGGAGAAGACAGCCTGAGTTGATGGCAGAGCCGGAATCTTTATCACGCCTCTCAGCTTCCCTCTTCACCCTCTCATTCTCTCCTCCACCTGCTATCAGGAGCCTGAGGGCCTCATCCCACCACTTTGCCAGGAAAAACAAAGCTATCGATCAGCAAATTTGAAGAAAGGCCTTAGAATTTGATATGACACCAGTCACACTGAAGGCGACAGATATGATTTTTCAAATAACCGAATGCAAAGGGCAAGACTTAACCCAGAGTTATACAACTCTAATGGTGTAACTGCAGGTACAAGCAAAATTGCAAGTCACCATCCAGATAACAGGTAACACTTTTTGCTGTCCACACATAAAGCTGGGCATTGCCATCAGGGCATTAATTGTGTGCTAGGGTGTTTCTTATTCTTAGGATGAAGGAAGGAGGAGGGTAACTCTCCATCCCTCTGGGTTGGATTCTTTTTCTGAACAGCCATTTTGTTCATGGGCCAACACAAAATATACTCTCCTGATACCAAATTCAGCATTCTCATTATGCTCTACCCTCTCTTTCTGGCCTTTCTGAAAAAATGCAGTAGAGGGTATTATACATTTTACATTCAGAAGTCAGGAAATTTCGTAGGACCTGGAACTATTGTAGATGTTTATCTGTATGTGGCTCCATGGTTTTAAGATTGCAAAATTTCTCAAGCCACACACTTTAGATTAGTGCACATTGCACTTCACGTATCTCTCAATTATAAAAAGTTTAAAAGAATACTTGTCAATTGCCTAAAACACCAGGTTTTAGAATTTTAGCCTTTAACCAGTATTTTCCCGAAACTCGATTTACTGATACTATGTGGCCCTCCTTTCCACCGAGCCAAATCCTGCGCTTTATGGAGGGCCAGGTAAAGACCAGCTTTTTAAAGAAAACCTCCCTTGACTGCCCAAAAAACATTGCTCACTAAAGCACTTGCAGAAACTGCAGTCAGAAGCAGACAAGTCCAGGGTGATGGGACCTGAGGCTTATACAATTTGGGGAATCCTTTATAAGATAAAGGATACGAAATTATGAATGCAAAATTAAGGTACAAAAGGGAGACTGAACATTTCAGCCTCTTTCCCCCACTGTGATCTCTTGAAGCAGTTTAACAGCAATGTTGATTAAAAAGTGCATTCTGTTTGTGACTCAGCTTCCTCTCTGCTCTCAACTACCCCCAGAATGCACAGGAGACAAACAAGTGAAGGAGGCTCGCTGAAGCTTTGTCACTCTTTGGCAGATCTGTCTCAGGTCAGCACATAATGCCAGCATTTCATTTCAGCCTAGCTCGAGCTGAAACCTCTCTGTTTCTTTCTTTCTTTCTTTTTCTTTTTTTGAGATGGAGTCTGTCTCTGTCATGCAGACCGAAGTGCAGTGGTGCGATCTCAGCTCACTGCAACCTCCACCTCCTGGGTTCAAGTGATTCTCCTGCCTCAGCTCCTGAGTAGCTGAGATTACAGGCACGTGCCACCATGCCCGGCTAATTTTTGTATTTTTAGTAGAGACAGGGTTTCACCATGTTAGTAAGGCTGGTCTCGAACTCCTGACCTTGTGATCTGCCCACCTCGGCCTCCCAAAGTGCTGAGACTACAGGCGTGAGCCACTGTGCTTGGCCTGAAACTTTCTGTTTCATGCATATGGCTGGCTATTCCAGGTGAACCCTAAAATCCTGCAGTGTAAACCCGCATCTTCGCATTGCCTTCAGTTCTCTTACAGTGTTTGCCAGTGTGTTTTATAGGAACAGCTCTCTAGACTGTTGAGATCAATGTTTTGGGAGAAGAAAAGGGACTCTCAAAGACAGGTGGTAGTGATAATGGGGAATGATAAGTCATTAGCTGGATTATATGAATTCTTTCCATGTTCCCATTATCCAGATAGTCATTCCACACTACATTGTGCCCAACATCTTTTAAAAATTGGTTCGACTGAAAATTACCCCCAGGCCAAATGGAAAGTAAGAGATAGTCTGGCATGGCTCAGACAGGGACAGTCAGTTCCCTAGGCTGGCTTGCCTTCTGCTTGACATGAAGGAATCTATAGAGAAGAAGAAAAGAGGAAATAATAGAGAAGAGAAAGAGAAAAGGAAGAAGGAGATAAGGAATAAAGGAAGGGTCTTATAAAAACAAAAAAGTAGGAGATTAATGAAAAAAGAATACTTAAGAAAGCTCTCTTGGGCTCACACGCTGTCTTTTTTTTTTTCTTCTTTTTTTGAGGCTGCTGTATTAAATTAAAGTCATACATAGGTTTCAAAGAAAATCACATTTCTGCAGTCTGGTGAGCCCACCTGACAATGCACGCTAACAGAATTGTAAATGTAAAGGGTAATGCTTGTCAGTGCCTGACAGTTCTAAATGGCCTTTTAGTTCAGTACGCAGAGCTGTCATAAAAAAACATAAAAATGCATATGCAGACAGCTGAAACTGCTATGCACATCATTATCTGCAAATGGTATAAGTATCCTGAACAAAAGGCCTTCCAGTTTAAGGACATGCATAAGACATTTCTCTGCCTCCAGCTTTAAAACAAAGTGCTGTCAAGAAAACAAGATTCCCAGTGCCAGAACTGAGGTTTTTCTGTCAATCAGAGAGGTGCTACATTTGTACATATTTTTCTGACCCTGCATATGAGAAGAGCATTCTTAACAGATGTGTATTTAACTTCTGGCAGCTACATCTGTTTCTTCTGCATTTTTCTTCTTATTTCTTTATCATTGTTCTAACAGACCACTGCAGAGGGGCGTCTTATTGTGTATTTATTCATCTCACCCTATTTTTGCCTTTTTCCATCCCTCCCCTCTCTCCTCTTTCTTTTAAAGCATTTTGTCCTTCTATTTTTTTTTTTCTTTGTAGTTCCAGAAGACCAAAGCAGCCCGAGTTCGGTCCTATGGTGATCAAATTGGTAGAGATGTTTGCCATTCCTTCACTAAGCTGTGATATTGTCTGCCTTTAAAACTGAAAGTTCCTTGAGGGCAAAGTCAATTTTTACAATGTGAAAGTTCTGAAACCAAGTTGGAAACCACATTGGAATCACATGAAGAACTTGTAACATTCCCATTTCCTGGAGTCCTCAGAATGAGCCTCTGAATCAGTCTTTAGGGTTCTAGGGCATTTGTATTTTTTAACAAATATCCCAGTGGTTATCATTTTTTCATTCATTCAAGCCTGCATTGAAAAGCATTTGTTGGGCATCTACTCTCTGGCAGTCACTGTTCTAAGCACCAAGGATAAATATATGGATGTGAACAAAAACACAAGCCAATCTCAGATTGCATTTATTGAGTGAGGCCAATAAGTACCTAAACAAATATAAATATATGATTGTCACAGAGAGTGACAAATATCTGAAAAAAAAAAAAACAGGGTAATAGAGCAGAGAATGGTGCAGTCAAGAGTGGAGCGTCCCCACGTGGAGGTCAGGAAGGACTTCACTGAGGAGCTCACAGTGGATATGAGCCCTGAGGGACGAGAAACCAATCATGACATGATCTGCAAAGATCGTTATTTCACTTTATCCTTTCAACAGAGTAGAAATGATTATCATGCACTTTTGTGGGTTTTTTGTTTTATTTTTATTTTTTTGAGACAGAATGTCACTCTGTCACCCAGGCTAGAGTGCAATGGCACTATCTCGGCTACTGCAACCTTCCCCTCCCAGGTTCAAGCGATTCTCCTGCCTCAGCCTCCCAAGTAGCTGGGATTACAGGCATGAGCCACCACATCTGGCCTATTATCATGCATTTTTGAGTAATAAAAATGATGCATAGAGGCATTAATGACTTGACCCAAATTCCACAGCTAGTAAATAGCCACACTGAGATTCATACCCCTGTGCTCAATGAGATGCAGGAGACTCAGCTACTTCAAACTTCACTTCTATTTCCACACCTATCCACATCCTGTCCAAACTTTAGGAGCAACCTGAAGTACATCCTTTTCCTCCCACCATCTAAAATGCATCCATCAATTCATTTATATAATTATCAATCCATATGTGAAGATCATATTCCAATGAAGGTCTTGTATGGGACATTCTACAACAATTTCCTTAACTAGCTCAATTTGAACTCCATGGCTTCAGAATATTTGGGATTTGGGCCACAAAAAACTGATTTCCATTCATATTGCATATGTGGAAAATTCTAAAGAAGACTAAACTTCTTGGGCCACAGGCCATATTTCACAATTCCACAATTTCTGATCCATTGAGAACATTTTTCATTCTCTTTCACAAGTTTTTGAGTCTTGGTTTGAAGGCTTAAAGCCTCCAGATGAATGCAAAGAGATGTAACAACCCTTAATAACGATTTTTCCCCAGTGACCAATGACCATTCCATTGTTGGAGATAAACTGGAGCACAGGACTTGGAAGACAACAGAGCCAACTGGCTGAAAATGTGAGGACTGGAGTTGGGGAGACGAATGTTTCTTCCATCGGTGATAAGACAAACCAAACTTTGGTTCACTCCACTTAAAAATAGTGATAATGATAAAACTTACATGAGAGTTCTTGTGAAGTTAGATGAGATAAAGCCCATACAGTGCTTAGTAGAGTATCTGACATACGGTAGGCAGTCAATAAACGTTATCCATTGTTATTATTATAATGATTCTTTCCATTGCACTGTTAGGATGAGACACTGCCATGTGACAAATGGGACCAATCATCAGAGCTCTAAACTTGACTCTTTTCCCTTACCTTGAGAGACATAGAAAGTGCAGCCCTCCCACACCCAACATGCCCAGTTACCCTTTGGGACCTGCTCTAAGGAAGGTGTCATTTTTTATACTGTGCTTTCCCACTGCATTTTCTTCTAATAGAACTTAACGTCCTCTAGTTGTTATAAAAAATAATGCTCTCCTGCTCCATCTCCTGGGGCTTAATCTTGCTAAGAGCAATTACTTTTTATTGAATGTGTGATTTTGTTGCTATGGAAAATATATTGTGATTAATGAGACCCTGTGACCAAGGTTACTTGGGACAGGCTTGGATCGGTTAGCATGATGTCTTTACTTTTCACAGTGCCAAAGTTGGCTACCGCAAAAACTGCATTATCAACCCCATTAGTAACTCTTGGGCAGGATGTATTTGAGAAAAAGGACAACTTTGTTATGTAGAATTGTAAAGAGATTTAGAAATGAGTTAGTATAAGAGGTCTAATATGATGAAATATATAGTACACTTAATTTTTAACTGAAGAAAAGGAGGAAAAATTAAGAGAAATAGGAATTCATGAAATTTGTCATGCAAGTGGGATGGACTTATATGCAAAATTTGTAATTATGACTGTGCAAAATATTCAAATTATACATCGAATTTAAAATTTGTATATATGAAACATGTGTTTGTGTGTGTCTCTGTGTGTGTGTAACTTTTAGAGTTGAAAAAGACTTCAGAGGTCCAGAACAATTTTTCTTGCAGGGAGAAATCCATCCCATGGCATTCCCACAGCTGAACTGAACTAACTATCTCACATGATGAAAGCCTCACCACCTTCAGAGGTAGCTCTAATGGAAAAAGTTCTATGCTTTTATCTAAATCGGTCTCTTGGTTACTTTCACCCGGGTCTTTTTAGAACAATGAAGAACAAGATGATTCTATTTGTTCAGAAGAATGTTAGAGTTGAAAAGAGACTTAGGGATCTTATGACTGAGGCTTCTCATTCTTCAGTTAAGAAAATGGAGTACTTCTTTTGCTACAGGATTCCCCTCCAAGGATGTGAAGAGTTATCGTTTTCCTGATTGTGTACATTGAGCTTGAGGTGGCTGTGAATTCCATGTGGACAGTCTGAATTCCAAACTGGAACTCAGGAGAGAGGTTTCAGATAGAGCCATACATTCAATGGCCATTGATATTTTTCTAGGTAGCTCAACTCATGGAAATAAAGGAGATGATATAAGTTGAGAATATAAGATGAGAAAACATGAAGGCAAGATGAAATCCAGAGGTTCTCTTTTTTTCTTTTTCCTTTTTTTTTGAGACGGAGTATTGCTCTATCACCCAGCTGGAGGGCAGTAGAGCGATCTCTGCTCACTGCAACCTCCGCCTCCCAGGTCCAAGCACTTCTCCTGCCTCAGCCTCCCAAGTAGCTGAGATTATAGATGTGCACCACCACAACCAGCTAATTTTTGTATTTTTAGTAGAGACGGGGTTCCATCATGTTGGCCAGGCTGGTCTTGAACTCCTGACCTCCTGATCCACCCACCTCAGCCTCCCAAAGTACTGGAATTACAGGTGTGAGCCACCACGCTCGGCCTCTCCCTTTATTACATAATTGTGAAACTTAATTTTGTTACTTGCAATAGTCCCACATGGCCTAGTCTGTTCTGTTTGGCAAAGATACAACTCCAGAAATCTTGAGAAATAATGGGAAATTCTTACTGTGAGTTTAAGTGAATAGTGTATGAAATACTTCTCAGAAGTTCTAACTGTCCTGCTTTCTGACTTCTCACATTCTTTCCTGCTGTATAATTCTTTACTGCAATGCTGCTTTCTCCCCAGATACCTTTTCTCTTTTCCCAAAGTTGTGCTCTTGCTCTTAAACAGAAAGTGCCTGCTGAGAGTTCGGCCTCAAGACACGCTGGGCTATCGAAGGACAGGTGGAGGATCTAAGGGCTTCATAACACCTATCCTCAACTTACTCCACACAGAGGAAGGGAGACATGGGAAGTCCTGCCCCTTCCACAATCCCCCCAGACACATGCTTCTTTTTATTTTCTCATTAATTTCCTTACTTCATTTTTATTCAGGATAGCTGACAAATCAGTTCTCTGTAATATCCTATCAGTAGTCCCCTCGGGTTTTTCTTTACCTGAAAGTTTCATAAGCACATACACAGAGACTTGATAAAACTTTCAGTATACCTAGTCAATGGTAGAACCAAGTGACATGCCAATGAAGACCCTTCTACAGGTTGATCAAGATCATTTTTACTTGATATTGTTTTCATTTGTTTTCTGTTGCTTACAACAAAATACTTGACACTAGATAATTGATAACAAAAAGGAATGTATTACAATTATGGAGACTAAGAAGTCCAAGGTTGAGGGGTTGGGTCTGGTGAGAGCCTTCTTGCTGGTGAGGACTCTTTTTTTTCTGAGATGGAGTTTTTGCTCTGGTTGCCCAGGCTGGAGTGCAATGGTGCAATCTCAGCTCACTGCAATCTCCATCTCTCGGGTTCAAGCGATTCTCCTGTCTCAGCCTCCCAAGTATCTGAGATTACAGGCACGTGCCACCATTTTTGGCATTAGCATGCCCAACTAATTTTTTGTATTTAGTAGACATGGGGTTTCACCATATTGGTGAGCCTGGTCTCGAACTCCCGACCTCAGGTGATTGCTGGTGAGGAATCTCTGCAGAGGCCTGAGGTGGTACAGGGCATCACATGGTTAAGGGGCTGAGCATGTTAGTTCCAGATTCTTTATTTCCTCTTATAAAGCCATCAGTCCCACTTCCATGATGATCCATTAATCCATTAACTCATTAATCCATGAATAGATTAATCCATTCGTGAAGGCAAAGCCCACATGACCCAATCACCTCTTAAAGGCCCAGCTTCTCAATACTGGCATACTGAGGATTAAATTTTAACATGAATTTTGGAGGGAACAAATTTTCCAAATGAAAATTCTGCCCAAAGCTTTACTAAAATTCAGTTTGACTTTATGTCTTCATTATGTCTCAATGTGATAATATGATTTTTTAAAAAGGAAACAGTATTCATTCTTGGTGAACCCATGTTGGCTCTTAGAAATTACCACATTCTTTGCTCAGGCTTCAGTGCTTCTCTGGTCAATTGCCTGTCCTAGAATTTTGGTCAAACCTAGTTAAAATTAAGTTCCTGTCTTTTGTTGTTTAAAAAAATCATAAAACTGTGTTCTTCTAGCATTATCTCATGGATCTTATTCCTGAAACAGTCTCAGAGATTACAAACAGCTTTACTTAACAACATAATATAGGATCCATATCTACACCCAACTCATGTTGTGGTTCTCACTGCTCCTCCCTTCTCTAGTAGTCAGAAAAGAAATAAATGTCTTTTCTCACACTGAAATCTTCAGCTCTTCTGTCATTTTCCTTTTTTACCTGCTAAGTGGAACTCATTCCCTCCTTTCTTCTTCTTCTTCTTCTTCTTTCTTTCTTTTTTCTTTCTCCTTCTTCTTCCATGCCCCATGCCCCAAACGTGAGCCTGAAGGCAGGTCTTCTTGTATTTTTTTTTTTTTTTTGAGACGGAGTTTCGCTTTTGTTACCCAGGCTGGAGTGCAATGGCATGATCTCAGCTCACCGCAACCTCCGCCTCCTGGGTTCAAGCAATTCTCCTGCCTCAGCCTCCCGAGTAGCTGGAACTACAGGCCTGCGCCACCATGCCCAGCTAATTTTTTGTATTTTTTTTTTTTTTTTTTTGAAACGGGGTTTCGCTCTTGTTACCCAGGCTGGAGTGCAATGGCACGATCTCGGCTCACCGCAACCTCCGCCTCCTGGGTTCAGGCAATTCTCCTGCCTCAGCGTCTTGAGTAGCTGGGATTACAGGCATGCCCCACCATGCCCAGCTAATTTTTTGTATTTTTAGTAGAGACGGGGTTTCACCATGTTGACCAGGATGGTCTCGATCTCTTGACCTCGTGATCCACCCGCCTCAGCCTCCCAAAGTGCTGGGATTATAGGCGTGAGCCACCGCGCCTGGCCTAGGTCTTCTTGTTTATTGAGGCATCTGCTGCCAAATATATACCACTATAAGGCAAGCCCTCATCCAGTTTGGAAATAGGAAGTATGAGACACAGAGACAAGAATTTCTGTATGGAGTCTTGAGTTCTGGTCTCAGCTAGACTATTATGTTGTACTCAATCCCTTAGGCAATTATTGAAATATTTTCTGCTGCTGTTCATCTAAAAATTTGAGCCAATATTGCCTTTCCCACTGAACTCACAAGATGGTTGAGAAAATCAGCAGAAGAAAATGCTAAGGAAAAAATTTAAAGTACTTTCTGGTTATATAAGGTTAAAAGGATTCAAACTTAAGAGTTCAAGCCTTGAGCTGCGCCTACTGTCTGTCCATCATTCTCTGCCTTGATTTTAGTGTTGCTGCCCTCATTTTGCCCTCCTGTTTCCAACTTCAATTTTCTCTTATTCTTTTGGCCCAGAAATTCCCTAATTACTGGTCCATCGCAACACACTGCCTTGCACATTCTCAGCAAGATGATTACTGACTAATTGGGAAAACAATCCAAACTCGTGAGGAAATGGGTCATAATGTGTTTTCTCTCCAGGCAACAAATAACAATCCCTGGACCACCATGGAAGTTATGTTCCTGAATATCACCAGGATTGTCAAATTCATGCTTAGCAATGTCAAGGTCTTGCAACAAAGAGGACATTGGAGGAGAGTGACATTACAGATATATGTCTTAATATATACTTTTGAAACACAGAAAGAAGATTCTAGAAGGTCTCTACTTCTGGAACACATTCATCTATGCTTAAAATACTTCCAATTTCTTCTTAAATACTTTATGAAATATTTCTATCAACTTCTAAGGCAGATTCTTTCTCTAGTTTTCTACTATGCAAAATCTAGATTTTCTAAAATTCATTTCACATTGAAAGCCTCTCTGCTGAATCTGGCTATATATATAATATACATTATATGTGTAATATATATTATATATACATAATATATGTAATAATATACATTATATACACATAATTATTTTCTCACACTGTACTTACAATGTTTAAAATTTCAGGGTCTTTAGACAGGGTTCTTTTCTTTTCTTCTTCTTTTTTTTTTTCGATGGAGTTTTGCTCTTGTTACCTAGGCTAGAGTGTGGTGGTGCGATCTCAGCTCACTGAAACCTCTGCCCCCCGGGTCCAAGCAATTCTCCTGCCTTAGCCTCCAAGTAGCTAGGATTACAGGCACCCACCACTATTCTTAGCTAATATTTTGTATTTCTTTAGTAGAGACAGGGTTTCATCATGTTGGCCAGACTGGTCTAGAACTCCTGACCTCAGGTGATCCACCCGCCTCAGCCTCCCAGATTGCTGCAATTACAGGTATGAGCCACCATGCCCAGCTTACACAGGATTCTTTTCTAATTGCCACAGTTCACACTACGCAGTCTGGTCTGCCCTTGCTGACATTTGCATATTAACATAAAGAGCACAACCTAGGAGCCAGAAACTTCAGGGGCTAATTCCACAGGGGTATCAATTAGAAGTAGATGTTTTTCCAGCTTTCTTATGTGCCAACACTATTATCCTGGTCTTGTTCCTTCTCTCCAAGTCTCAATTTCTTCTCTATAATGAAGGTACTATTGTCTTCTCTGCCAACATTGCAAGAATGATGTGAGGGTTACATAAAAGAATGTATATGAATGCAATTTGCACATTGTATACTAAAAATCTTTATAAGGTGGCAGCTTCTGGCCAACACAAGACAACCCTCCATCTACATGCACACATTCAGATACCTTGCATCATCTGCCAACTTCATCTTTATGAGCTGAAGAAATATAGAAGAAGATGAAGGGTCATTTGCTTTGGTAGTGTTAATGCCCTATATGGATTCTATTTATATAGGACTGTCTACAATTTTTCAGTCTAAAAATTACTTGGCACAGTTGCTTAATGGCCCTTTTATCTTCCATTTAATCACATCAGGACTTCTCACCATTCCCCCATTAAAGTTCCCATTTGTCTCTTTGATCATTCTCCTGATCTTATTTGTATGCAGAGTTGTACATAACATACACTATGTTTCTAGGCTATCTAACATCAATTGAGGCCGAATGCACCAAACAGTCAAGTAAAAAGTAAAAAACAACAACAACAAAACATATTATTCTAACTATATAAAACACACAGGCTTATATATGTTTGGGTATGAAACATATGAACTTAGACATAGAACAATGACACATTCATTGCTACGCTGGAGGCATTTTCACTAGAACGGTGGCTCCCAATCTGGCTTAAGGAGCTTTGGAAAAATATACAGTTACTTGAGCCCCAATACCAGAGATTCTGATGTAATTTGTCAGACTGGTGTATAGACATTGATTTGTTTCAGAAAGCTCCCCTCCTCAAAGTGATTTTAATGAGTAACTAGGATTGAGCATAGTACAATATGAGCAAATCTTGGCGCTGGTCTTGTCTTTTATGCAACCGAGACTTGACTTGTGATGATCAATGAAAGTTCTTTTTTAATACAGATATTCCTCCCTGGAATTACAAGTGTTACTAATAGACTCCCTCCAAAAATTCCACCGCTATGAATCACGCTTAGAGGAATACAACCCCACTGTGTAAAGATGGAGGTTCAAGGTGACACGATGAGTAAGAGTGAACATTTGGAAGCCATCCAAATGCTCGCCAATAGAGGATCAGTTTTTAAAAATGGCAGGACAGCGAGGGGTGGGGAGCTGGGCAGAGATAGCATGGGGAGAAATACCAGATATAGGTGATGGGGAGGAAGGCAGCAAATCACACTGCCATGTGTGTACCTATGCAACAATCTTACATGTTCTTCACATGTACCCCAAAACCTAAAATGCAATAAAAAAAAATGGCACAGCCAACACTATACAGTCCTTAAAAAAAAATAAGTGAAGTCCTGGAAGTCCATCCTGACAGAAAAAATTACCCAGAATCTACTTTGAAAAGATAAAAGAGCAGGTTGTAGGATACGTATGTCAGATACATTTTTGTGATAAACTTTCTTCCTCAAAAGAAATGATTAACACAAATTATATAATCTCAATTCTTGATTAAACAGAAAAAATTCAAAACAAACATTAAGGCTTGTAACAGTTACTCTTCAGAGTCAGATGAGAAAAGAGAAAGAGTAAACTTCTATTTTTCACTTTGTATTTCTTTGTAATATTTAAATGTTTATAAACAGAATATATCATGTTTATACTTTTTCAAGAGAGAGGAAACATTTGCCAGCCACACCCTCTCCCCTCACACGGATTGCCTTCCAACCCAAATATTAATCTGACTGTTTTAAAACAGAAAATGATGGCCACTATACTGGCTGAATTTTTTTGCAGATCAAAAACACCCTGCATCTTTTCCATTCAGCATTCCATGAAAGTGCAACTGAGCCAAGTCCTGTGTGTGGGAAAGTGTGTCTTTGTGTGTGTGGATCTCGTTGTAGTTACAAGGGCCCCTCCCTTTGGTAACAATTTAACACCCACATGCATCCTCAGGAAGGTCAAAAGGGAACAGCAAGAGTGAAAAAACATGTTTCAGAAATGTGAACCAGCTCCCACATCCAAAATTCTTTTCCCCCACATTTTAAAAAAAAAAAAAAAAAAAAAAAGCCGACATCATGCATGTTTCCAGGAGTTTCTGGTGGATTTAATAAAATGAGTGGTGATGTGGTCTACAGAAAAAGGGGGAAACTGGCAGCAAGCTTTTCATCGGAAATGAGGCACTGTGCTGGGAATAACATTGTTTTACAACCTAAATGCAAAAGCCATCCTGCTTAATTCTGTGTCCTTTTCATAATTCATACAGGGGGCTTGTGGCCATTAGGAAACGTTAGAGTCCTAGGGAAAGAACCATCATGGAATTTCCATATTCATGGAAAATCAGCACCTTCTCAAATTATTTAAAAAATCAAAATTCCATTCACAAAAGAGAAAGTTGGTGATTTCCTGTAATTTTATATTTGAAACTTCAACTTGAATCTTCAGTACACTTAAGTGGCAAAGCAGAAAATTGACTAATCAGCATGTTTTAAGATGTTTCAAGTGAAAGAAATAAGTTTGGAGGGTTCCTAACAATATTTAGAAATTATTTCTGAATGTGCTATGATACAATGCTTCTTGTTAGCCTGTTTTGACCAGTCTATCTTTCTCTGAAGGAATGAGTCAGTAAAACATGATACAATCTTACACAATATACAGTCTAGCCACAGAATCTTTAGGCAACATTGATTGTAATACAAGCTTTACCCTCAAATCTCTATGCAATCTCAAGCACGTTACTAAAACGTTCTGCGCCATTGTATTACAACCTCCTAAAGCATGAATAAAAATACCTGCCTATCTGATAGAACTCTGATGGTGATAAATGAGAATGTGCACAATGAAGCATTTTTTAAAGTTAAGGGACTATGAAGAGAGGCAGCACAGTGTAAACAGAAGTGAGGCTAACAAAAACTGCGCTATGTCAGGTAACTTCTGAAAGCTCGTTTCTTCATCTGTGGAAGGGGGTGATTAATTAATAATTAATTCAATGAATGTTTAGTGTCCCTGACATGTCAGGCACTATTTTAGCTGCTCGGAAGGATAATTGTTTCATTTTACTCACTCACAGGGATATTGTGAGCATCAACAAGGCAATGCCCACCAAACACGCTGAAAGACACAAAGGGTTGCACTTTCATACAGGATTATTGTGCACATTGATTTTTTCACTCATTAAAAAAATAAATTTGATGAGTGCCTGCTATGTTAAAGCAACAAATCAGACAAATTCTGTTCTCAGAGCTTAAAGTTTAACACGGTTGCTGAATACACTGATAGAGTTATAAGTTTTTTAAAGTGAAGTGACGTAAGTATTATATGAGTGACAACCCAGCTTCTAGAGCAACTCTAGACATTATGCTTAATTTGGTATCCTTTTCATAATTCATACAGGGGTCGTGTGGCCATTTTCAAATGTTGGTGGTTCAAGAAGGATTGCTGCAGGAGATTGGCTTGAGTTTCCCTGATGCTGCTGCAGGGATGCTTGTCAACCCACCAGTACTTCATCCATTCAGTAGATATCTATTGAACACCTGCTAGGTACCAGACCCCGTGCTCTGCCCCATCATGGGATATAGTCTCCAGAAAAACATATACATGTGGGTTTCATCCCATCATACATATTCTCCCAGTGCCTCTGAGTGCAGGCCTTTTAAAAAAAAAATCTGTATATACAAAACACTACTTTTCTAGACAGGATAGATGCAATAGATGTAGTGATATGCTGATGAACTAGCTCTGGAAGAAAAGAGGGAGGAAGAAGCCCTGATTTGTAACATTTGTCGCGTTCCATGGTATAAATACTCTCACTGTGGATGATTTCAACCTACCAATTGTTTGACAACTGACTTGAAGAAATCCTAAATACTGGTTTTCATAAGTTGGTTTGAACCAGCCCAAGCAAACAATTGAAGATCCAAGTGTTTTAGTTTTCTGTTTAGTCCAAGAAATGGCCACATAGATTCCTGATGAGTGACCATTAAATGTCGCTTGATTCTAGTCTCAATCCTTCTTCAGGAATCTACCAAGTCCTTCCGAGATGTCCCTGAAAGTCCGCAGGGCAATAGCCAGTGTGATTCCACACTAGCTACACACCCTGCAGTCAGAAATGCCCAACTGGGCTAAAGAGTGTTCTGTAGAATGCTGAAATACCATCTTATGAAACAAAAGTCTTACGACTCAAATACAAAGCAAAAGTAAACAAACAAAAAAAGATCTGCCCATGACTTTTTTTAACCTTATGGCATAATTTCTAACTAGGAAAAAAAAAAGCCATGTGGTTAGGAAATAATTAATGTCATAATAGGAAAGAAAAAGAACAAACAAGGTCAAAAGAGAGAGGCACCCTGTCTATAAGTCCTTCATGTTGTAAACAGCATTCATTGCTCAGAGCACATGCCAGTTCAAAAGAACAAACTCTCTGTATGATTGTCGGGTGGGGCCCAGAGGTCTTTATCCAAACAGAAGCAATTTGCTATTTCACCACAAATTCCAGGCACAAGTACATGCTCCGTTCAACTTTACTTAACACAAAGTGCAATTGACAAGTATTTGTGGAGAAGCTACATAGGGAAGACAGTACCCTTGAGAGGTAGGGAATACGTTCCCCTTTCTCCCTGAAGCTTGCAGTCTGGTTGGATTCATCTTATGTATACTTGCAAAAGGGTGGTTTGAGTGAAGAAAAGTAGGCGTGCCCGACAAACGGTTTTTAAATGACAGGTTGAGGGGAGCCCAATAAATTCCAAACTCCTCTAGGCTATTTTCCAGGTCATTTGCTATCTGGTTTGCCTGTGTCCTCTCCGGATCCCTTCCTGACAGTCTCCACTACATCACATTCAGTTCCTCAAGTAAAGCATGTTCTTTCCTCTCCATGAACCTTCATTCTTCTGGAACAGGCTCCTTCTCCTGGAACACGCTCAGTTACATACCATGTTCCCTCCCTCTCTCCCTTGTATATGATTTTCTGAGAGGCATACTTTAGATCTCACAATAATTTTGTGGCAGGCCAGGGGTGTGTCTTCCAAAAAGCCCTTTCTGACTGGCGAATCTGGTTGGGGCTTCAAGTCTCTGCATGAGTTCTGCCATCTCTGCTATGTATCACACCTTATTGTAATTTCCTGTTCGCTTGCTTGTCCTCACTAGTATTCTGTAAGTTCTATGGGGGCTCATTTATACCACACACCGTGATAAACATTTTACGTGCATTATCTCATTTGACTGACTACAATCTAGCAAGGCAGTCCTTTTACTGTCAATATTTTGCACAAGAGGAAACGGTGAATCAAAGATGTCAAGTCACTAGTCAATAGTAATATTTCCAGGGTATTGGTAAAGATTTTTGGTTGCAGGAAAAACAGAAGCTATTCCAGCTGGTTCTAGCTGAAAAGATTGATTAGAAAACACTATGTAGCTTACTTTAGCTCTGAGAGCGCCAGAGAATGGGGTTTGGGTACTGCATGGCCATATATGGACTCATCAAGGGGAAAGGCCCACGACTCTCTTGCCTCCATTGCCCGTCAACAGCACCTCTGGCACTAGGGACTGGACACTCAGAATGAAGCTTTAGCTATGTGAGGACAGGAGCCCCCTTTACAATGAGGACCTTCTCTCCCTACCCAGAGCCATCACCTCACAATGCTCATGGCTGCCTCCAAGACTTGTGGAGGGAGATGTCCTAACCAAAGTGGAGCCTGGGCAATGCAATTTTTAGTTTCCCAGCCTCTGTGACGTGGATGTTGCACCAGCAGACCATGGGAGTGGCACTGGCTTACAGGGGAAGCTATTTGCTTCACCCAGAGCATGGAAGAGTCAGGATTTAAATTCTAAATTCCAAGCCCATGAATTGAACTGCTACTCTACCCCATACTGGAAGTTACTGGGTGGATTCAGTATTTTTTAGCCTCCACAGGCCCACAATTTTTGGGGTGTGTGGTTCTTCCAGGTTTACTAGCAGAGGAACACCTAAGCTTTAGATCTTTGGACTCCTCATAGCCTTCTTTTGTCTCCCTGGAGGATGAACATAGAACCTCTAAGGAGTGACACTGTCAAGAGGAAGGAGGTGGTTTAAGGAGGAAATAGGGCAGGGTCTAGGAAAAAAGTTAGAATGATATTGAATAAAGGTCAAATGTCATGGCTACCACTCACTGGTTAGGCACCTGGCATGTATTAACTCTGATTCTCCTGGCAATCCTTCAAGGAAAACAGTGTTACCACATTCTATAGGTGAGGGAGTATTGATTGTAAGGTAAAGACACCTAATCAAGGTCACACAGTCAGTAAGTGATGAAGACAGAGCCAGAAGGCAGGTCTTTCTGCTCCCAGGACCGGACATTCCTAGGTGAAGATAATAACAAAAGGTATAATAAAGTCTAGAGTCAGACTACAAGGACGCCAACCCCAATTTATGGGCTGCATAACTTTGGTTAATTCCTTAAGCTTCCTGGACCTCAATTGCCTCATATGTAAAATGGAGATATTTGCATCTATCTGATGGGGTTATTGAGATAACCATATGAGATAATCTTATGTCCAGCGTTTGGCCTATAATCAGTGCTAAATAAGACGTTAGCTGTGGTATTATTGCTGCTATGCATTCATCACCATTATTATTATTGCCCTGTGCTGCTGCCTCTCCAAAACACAATATCCTATGAGGGCAAATTGTATGTTGAATAAAAATGCTAGAGATGCTCATTTGCACAGCACATTCATGGGGCCATGAGCTCCTCACTCTTGCTGGAGTGGAGAGTTCCTGCAAAAGAGTAGTGGGTGATAAGACTACAGACAGATGCAGAGCTGCATTGCACTGAAAGCTTTGAATTCCCTGGGAGATGGGCTCAATTGGGCCCTGGCAGGGACCTGCCTTGGGGGGTGGCAGTCACAGAACTATTCCCAGCCGCTGTGCTTCTCATCCTCGCCCCAACACAAAAGGGAAGGATGAGTGACACCTCAAACAACTTTGGAGAGTCTAATAACAATTTTCAACTTCAAACAGGCCACACATAAAAGTTGAAGACTTTTGCTACAAACCCAACCACTGGGAAATCACTGCCTGGCTGACATTAATTCCCCAGCCACTGTGAAACCGTTACTGAAAATGCAACTTTTTTATTCCAAGTCCTTTAACATTTCAATCTAGGGCATTGGCAACGTGGAGCAAATCCAGGTCAGGTCCTGCTTTAATCCCCAAACTGAGTGTCAGTGTTAAGTCCACAAGGAATTAAGGCTCAGAGGTGAGAGCAGGGAAAGACAAAGGGCAATAGGAAGTCATTTCGATCCCACTAGAATTATCTTTCTTTATATGAGCATCAGTATATGATTTAGGTCACTATTTTTTTTTGTTGGCACTGAGTTTTCAATTTTTAATCCCACATTACATTTATGTAGCATTTTAGGGTCTATCAGTCTGATCTGTGTGTGATCCTCTGTTTCATTTGCTTTGTGGGGAAACAAGTTAGGTTTCAGAAAGATGAGGTTAGGAAAAATAGGAACCTCCAAGACCATCCTACTTTTGTTTCAGGGTGAGCCATCTCAGAAGGTGTTTACCACGGCTTCGCTGCCAGGCAACATCAGAATTTGGAACAGCTTCCACATCACCAGAGGTCTAGACTTCGAAATGGAAATCATTCACTGAGTTTCTGTTACTGCAATGCTGTGCAGCACTGGGGGCTGGGGTAAAGGTACAACCCTGACTTTAGAGGAGGTTTCAGTCTTGTGGAAAAATTAACAGCTCCTTAGGTAATCATAAGCAGTGGAGAACGGATGAGGTACAGTTAAATACAAGTTGGGTTAGAAATATCCATGCTCAGGGTTTCAGGGGACAGGCTGAAAGATAGCTTTAACGTTATGGGATAAATATGGCATAAGCCTATTGCTTAAAAATTTTTCACATAGAAAAGTAAAAGGAAAAAAAAGTAGACTATATCTTCAGACCCCACTACTCAGAGATAAAACAATGTTAAAATCCTATTTAACATTCTTCAGCTATCTTTCTGTAGCCATCTGAATTTACAGAGCTGTGTGTATGGGTGTAGCTGTAGATACAGATAGTCATATGTGAAATCACTCTACACGTGCTGATTTGTAAACCTCTTATTTGAGAATATCACATCGACAAATTTAAAAGTCAATAAAAATAGATTTGTCACATCATTTCAAAAAACTTGAATACTGTTTCACTGTACGGATACACCACGTTCAGCCAGTAACCTCTTGATAGTCATTTCAGTAGTTTGCAATTCTTTGTCTTTATTAGCAGCGAAGTGATGTTCATCCTTCTGTGCATATCTCGTATACTTAGGTGAATGTCTCTTTGGGGTAAATTTCTAGAAATGGGATTACTTTGGATGGGATTACACTTAGGATTTGACAAAATATTTGCCAAATTGCCTGACAGGCTGCTTTTAAAGTTCCAGGTCCCAGAGATCTGGTTGTGGGGTAGTCTTCTCTGCCTTTAAGCTCACTGTTAGCTCCCTGGAATTTGCAAGAAAGGCCAGGGCAGAAAGAACGTGGAGCAGGAAACACATCTAACATGCGCCTGGCTCTGCAAGGCTTTTTATGCACATCATCTAGTGTAAGCCAAATATCATTCTCGAGAAGTTAGTATCATCCTCATCATTTGATATAAAAGAAAGGCTTGGAAGCTCAGAAGCTGGGTCAATTTCTTTTTCTTTTTCTTTCTTCCTTTTTTTTGAGACAGAGTCTTGCTTTGTTGACCAGGCTGGAGTGCAGTGGTATGATCTTGGCTCACTGCAACTCTGCCTCCCAGGTTCAAATAGTTCTCCTGCCCCAGTCTCCCAAGTAGCTGAGACTATAGGCATGCACCACCACGCCCAGATGATTCTTTTGTACTTTTAGTAGAGACAGGGTTTCACCATTTTGGCCAGGCTGGTCTCAAACTCCTGACCTCAGGTGATCTACCTGTCTCGGCTCCCCCAAAGGGCTGGTATTACAGGCATGAGCCACCAGGTCCAGGCTGAAATAGGTCAATTTCTTTATTTCTAAAAGCAGGAGAGTCATCACTGAAACTTGGGCAGTCATAGGGTCACAATATGCTCTGGAGACCCAGAAGATGAGTAATAGAAGTAGGGTGAAGAGGACAAGCTTTATTAAATTTGAATGTTTGCCCCAAACTCCCCTTTGTCCTAGTCCTACTAACACTCATTAAAAACCAGCACTAAGTGTGGGTGCTGTGCCAATCCTCCCTCTACAACTGGCAGCCCTTGCTTAGGGCTCCTAAGATTGGCTCCTTATAGAGCTGGCTTTTTCATGAGCTTACGTGTGAGAAACAGGTAAGTTTCCTACTTCTCCAAGATCTTAATATAGGGAAAATTAGCCAGAAGCTTTGAGGGGAAGCCAGCCAAGCTGTGTGTTTGCTGGAAATAACATCAGTGGGCCCTCCAGGGCTAGGGGAATGGACTTGGGGGTATTTCTTCACCATCTGTCTCAGTCTCCAATGTGTCTTGATAGATCGTTTTCCCCTCTAACCCATTAGTCACTCATCCCTCTCCCTGAGCTCTGTGTTTTGAAATATGGTTATCTCATTTGAATAGCAATGAGTAAGTGGATTGGAACCTACTTAACTACATTCTAAAAGCATTAAACTGGGAACATAGAATTCAGCGACGTACCAATTGTCAAACTATAGTAAAAGTTGAAGTGATTAAAACAATTTAATGGCATGAACATGCATTCAGAAAGGGGGAGAGAGAGAGAGAGAGAAAGTTTTTCCAGTGCAGTCACAGCCCAGTGGTTGATATTTCAGGAGAAGTGGGTGGAGGCCATTGCCAAGAGAAAGTGAAATAATTGATGAAGACCCAAAGGAAAATGCCCTTGATCTTGAAGTTATTACTTCATTTCATGAAATACCTTAAAAGTCAGTGAAAGACTATAAAGTCAGAGAGTCAATTGCTTTCTTTTTCCCCTTGGATACGATTCCAGTATGTGCATATAAACATGTCAGAGAGTCCTCTAAGAAAAAAAAAACTATAGATTGGGATCTAGGTCATGTTTTCAAATAGCCTTATTATACCCGTTATGAAGTGGATACTCAGGTATTTGGCTTGGAACTTTTATCCACGCCCAAATGGCTGGGTGATTTATTACTTATTATCCACATTCTCATAGGTGTTTGGTCAATGTTAAAACCTCAAATTAGGGTTGATGTTTATCAGAAAAAAATGCACACGCACACACGCGCACACACACACACACACACACACACACACACCCCCTCTCATTCAGAATACTCATGTCATAGACTAACCACTATTTCAAAGTGCCTTTGCACTGGAGCTAGATTCTAGTTATATGTTCTTCTCTCCCTCCCTCCTTCCTTCCTTCCCTCTCTCACTCTTCCTCCCTTCTTTCCTTCCCTCTCTTCTGTTCTTTTTTTTCTCCCTTCCTTTCTTCTTTTCTTTATTCCTTTATTTTTTCTCCTTCTCCCTCTCCCTCTCCCCATCCCCTCCCCTTCTCTTTCTCCTCCTAGCTCTTCTTTTCAACATTTGTAACACGGGAAATAAATGATTGATTTCCTCTTGTCTTATTCCAACCGATTTCATTCTCTTTTGTTTTGGAAATAGTGCTAAAAACCTCAGGAGGAAATGTTTTTTGTTCAATGACTGATCTTGATACTTCCTGCTTCTTGTCAAGCCAGAAATAGCTCCTCAACATCTGCAACCAGGGAGTAGTAAGAAGTGCAAAAATGAAATAAAAATCTGTTTCTCCACACAGAAAAATCCATTTGTTCATTCATAAATAAATAAATATTGATTGGGCTCCTCTGATGATAGGTCTTGTGCTCATGCTGGGGCTACAGCAACAGACAAAAAAGAGATGATTCCTCATATCACTAAACTCAGAGTCCAGTTGATCAGTATTTACCTTGAGAAAGAGTGCTGTGGACATGGTCTCTTACCCTCCCAGGTAACAGGAGGAACATTTGTTTCTCCATGCGCATCACCATGGGGTCTGGGGGAATTAACACCTTCTTCAACTGAGTCAAGCCCTGATCAGCCTAAATTGATTAATATAATCTCATCCCTATAGTACAGTTATTGTGTCAGAGATAGACACATGAACTGTGTTGGTCCAATCAGAGAGAACATCTTTGCTTAATGACTAAGAAAGGAGAACCAATTTCTCTCTCTTTCTCTCTCTCTCGCTCTCTCTCCGTCCCCCCCACCTTTCTCTCCTGATTATCTTCCTCCCCATTCCTGCTGAATGTGAATGAGAAAGCAACAGGCCATATTGTGGCTATGAGAGAGGCCAGGCCTAAAGTGAAAATGGAAAGCAGAAAAAAAATCAGGTATTTGGTAACATAGTAAGCTTCTGGATCAAACCCTACCTGAAGCTTCTTGATGTTCAACTACTTCATCTATATACAGGTTTTACTTGCATGTTCTACCACTTAGAGGTAAAAGAATACTGATACACACAGGGATATATTGCTTATTCAACAATTTGAGAAATACAATATTCTACTGACAAAAATGTTCCATGTAACTGAACCTTGACACTTTATCAAATATACTTGATTTATTTTTTATAATAATTATAAATTGTATTATGCACGTTGGTGTCTTAAAAATTATACCAATTAAAAGATGTGAAAAGTGCTCATATAATCCTAAATACCTTCTCTGTGTTCCCAAAGTACATAGATGCCTTTGCAAACTACTGATGTGGGTCGGATTGTTGTCTACATGCTAAATGTTTCTGAATACTGTCCTTTTTTAAAAGCTGCATTTTGGAGTTTTGCAGTAATATTCTTAGCTTCCAGCTTCCATTCTGTGTGAAGATCATGATGCCAGCCTTTAATAGCTATTTCTTCCATATAAATTACTGCTTCTAAATCTCTTACAAGCTGGGAAACCATACTACTGAGTCTGCTAGAATTGTTTCTAAAACAAGAGTGAATGGACACTACGTAAATGCCTTGAGGGCAGGGGCAGGGGCAGGCAGCAAATCTCCTGTCTATTACATATTCTTAACCCTGTTGTTGGAACTCTACAGCTCCATTTAGAGGCCTAAGGAGCCCACACAGGAGATAAGAAGACAACAGAGCTGTGGGGTCCTGAGAACACCCCGCTCCCCAATTCTGCTTCAATCAGTGCATTTCCATTTTTATCTGTTTTATATAACAGAGTTCTGAAAAAGATTTCATTTGAAAATAAGACTCAATTTTTAAAGAAAAAAGAATTCTCCCCTCTACCAGTTTCTATAATAGAATACTGTACCAGTTCTTTTCAGGTAAAATATTTTCCATAGTAGGTAAAGTCTTGGTTTTGGAAACTTACTTACACAGTTCCAGTGAAGAGAAATAAGAATTGCAGTCTCTGCCTTGTGGACACCAATAGCTTAATTTAGTTCTACTAATGTTGCTTATTCAAATCTCATCTCAACAAAATTCATCTTTGCAAGGTCAACAGTCTACTTTGTTTCATTAAATCTAAGGTGTTATCAAGATAATAAGATATAAGGTGTTCTGTAAGATATACCATTATTGTATGTAGAACTAAGACAGAAAGAAAAAGCATGGCCAGTTAAACCATACATCGCACATATCTTTTGTGCACCACTTCATATACAACAGTTCTGTGCAGTGTTGGCCTGCTTCTGACTTCTTCCTGTCGCAGAATTTCTCTGACACTGTATTGCCCAATGCCTGCAGCCTTGCCATTTACACACCTGCAACTTAAGGATGTGGGGAGGTCACGCGCCATGGGGCAACCCACAACCAACTGTAGACAATGTCCTCACGGCAGATGATTCTAAGCCAAATTTCATAAAGGTCTCCACAGAAGGTCCTGGGTGAATTACTATTCACATACAGGCTAGGCCATTCAATAACATCACCTTGCATTAACGTTCCCCACTTCTCTGTTCACTTGCCCTCTCCTGGCCCTAGAAATTCATTCTCAAATAAGCTACCTGCATGCAAACCTTCGTCTTAGTCAGGCATTGTGAATTGTAAGACATATCCCAATTTCAGAGATGCTAAATATTTTCATCTAAGAATCATGAAATATGGTAATTTATGAGAATACAAGACAAATTTGTTAAGTAAACAAGTTGATATCAAAGACTATCACCCTACACTTAAATAAATAGGTAAACAGCACTGCAATTTTATTTGTAAATGGTTCGGCTTTGCATCTCATCCACAGCCCAGGGCAATGTTCCCACTGAGCACAATGATGACACTTCGCCCCCCTAAGCTTTTCAGACTTCAAAGAGAGATTAGAGAGTTTATTTCACTCTCTGCAGAGAAGCAGAAAAGTCTATGAGAGACTTTCATTATCTCCCTCCATACCTGATCCTCCCAAGTTAAATAAATGGCACCTCCATCCATCCAGGTGTTCGTAATGGAAACTAGAAATCATCACTCATAACTCTTTTCAAGAAATAATGTTCAATTTGTTATCAAGTTATATAAAGGCTACCCCTTAGAATTTCTCAAATCTGTATAATTCTCCTTATCCTCACCACACCATCTATTTCATGCCATGATTATCTTTCCCTGGGTATTCATTGTCTCTGAACTGGTCTCCCACTTCTACTTTACCCTGCTCCAACCCATTTTCCATACTATTCTTTCCATCCATCCATCCATTTGTCATCCATTATTTTGTCAAATAATTATTGAATGTTTATATGCATGCACTATGCCAGAGTTTGAGGAGTCAATGTTGAACAACAAAAATATTGTCTCTGCCCTCGTGAAATTTTACAGAAAAGTACAAAAATCAGATTACATATCTATATAAATATTCATATTTATATATATGAACGTGTCAGATTATATATTTATGTAAATCAACTTGACACTTTATCAGATCTACCTGATTTATTTTTTATAATTATTATAAATTATATTATACACATTGGTACCTTAAAAATTATATGAAATAAAAGATATGGAAAGTACACGTATAATCCTAAATACCTCCTCCCTGTCCCCATAGTACACTGACACCTTTGCAAACTATCAGTGTGGGTTAGATTGTTGTCTACATGCTAAACATTTCTGAATATTGTTCTTTATTAAAAGTTGCATTTTGGAGTTTTGCAGTTATATTCTTAGCTTTCATCTTCCACTCTGTGTGAAGATCACTATGCCAGCCTCTAACAGCTATTTCTTCTATGAAATATATTTATATGTTTATAAATATATTTTACATATATAAATGTTCTGATTTTAATATATATATTAATCTGAAATGTTCCAATTTATATATATGTATACATAAACTCAACAAATATTTCAATATTTTTGTTAAATATTTAAATATTATATGTAAATATATAATATATACATAAATATAAACTTCACAAATATTTAAATAAATACATATTCATATATATGTGTGTATACATATTTATGGGTATATACATATAAAAATCTGAACATTTTATTCCCTTTCTTTATTGATACTCAAATAACTTCCAAAATCTTAGCAGGTGAGCTCTATGAGATCCCTCACAATCTGGCCCCTCAATGTCTAGTCTTGTTACAGATCACACCATGAAACCCTCCCTCTCTCCCTCCCCACAACACACAGGCACATCCTCTGGTCTCCAGCTACAGTGGCTTTCTATCAGCTCCTGTAGTATCAAGCTCCTTCCCATCTCAGGTCACCAACTTTCTCTTCTCCACCTGAAATATTCTTCCGTCTCTTCATTTCCTGGTTAACTATGATTCCTCTTCATAAGGAACGCCTTCTATGAAGCCTCTGCTAGGCTGAATCCCACTCTTTTAAGAGCATATTGCATGCTGTGGCACTCATCAAAAGTTTAATAAAATAATACATTTTTAATTTGAGGTTTATGTTTTTTGTTAGACTGCAAACTTATCGATGGCAGAGCCTTTCTTTATAGTATATACAATGAGCAGCTCAGTGCTTTTTATATAGTAAATGCTCTTAAAACACTTGTTAGATGTGTTTAAGAAAGGTCTTCATGATAGCAAAGTTAAAGGAATATTGGACAATGATTCTGGAGGCCAAGGATCTACCCTTTATCCTTCTTACCCTTTGTGGGCTGCACATCTGCCACTTGTAAAATAAGTGGATACCTACAGAGATCTAAACTCCCTTACAGTTTCAATTCCAACAGACATAGGATTTAACAATTTAAAGGATTAAACCTCCAAATTTGAAGTTTTCATAACTGCCTGAATTTCAGATATGCCAGTACATCACAACGCTCTCCTTAAAGTGCACTGGGACATTTTAAGGAGTCTAAATTAAAAATATTTAATGTCCAAATGTATTCTTGTTTCAATTGAGATATGTAACATGCATATTATATATGTTATATAGGCAATCTGAAATGTTCAGATACATATATAATAGCTACACACGCACACACACACAAACACATATGTTGAAAATTTTACCTGAGCAAATAAAAGGAATGGTGTTTTTATGTTAGATTCTGAAAGGCAAATTGAAAGAAATGGTAAAAAAAATTTTAAGAACCATCTCTATGCTAATATTATAGAGTCCCAAAGCTTTAGATTTTAAGATTTTTTATAATACTCTCTTAACAATTTATTGAATAATTACTATATTCTAATAAGATACTTTGTTCATTATCTATATAGTGCTGTAGTTTGCATGTAGGGGTCCCTTCCAAAATTCATGTTGACAAAGATGGCAAAAACAGAAACCAGGGACTACCAGACAAAGGGAGGAAGGGCAGAAAATGCTAACTGCTGGGTACTATGCTCAGTACCTGGGTGATGGGATCATTTATACCCCAAATTTCAGCATCACACAATATACTCAGGTAACAGACCTGCAAATGCAGCCCCTGAATCTAAAGTAAAAGTTGAAAAATTTGGGAGGCTGAGATGGTGGATCACTTGAGCCCAGGAATCTGAAACCAGCCTGGGCAACATGGCAAACCCCTGTCTGTACTAAAAAAAAAAAAAAGCTGAGCATAGTGGCATGAGCCTGTAGACCCAGTTACTTGGAGGATTGATTGAGCCTGGGAGGTCAAGGCTCCAGTGAGCTATGATTGTGCTACTGCACTGCAGCCTGGGAAACAAAGTGAGACCCTATTTCAGTGTTTTAAAAGTTGAAAAAAAGTATTATTTTAAAATAAAAAACAAACAAACAAAAAACCAAAATTCAATGTTTAAACTAAATCCCCACAGTGGTGGTATTAAGAGCTGAGACTTTTTGGGAAATGATTAATTCCTGAAGACTCTACTATTGTGAATAAATTAATGCCCTTGTAAAAAAGGCTTCAGGAAGAGTCAGATGCAAGATGGCTGAGTAGGAGCAGCTCTGGATTGCAGCTCCCAGCGAGAGTGCAGAGGGTGAGTGGTTGCCACATTTCCAGATGGATTTTTATTGCCCACAGACCAGGAGATTCCCGGGCGGAGGGGCACCAGGGGTCTCCAGCATGGCTGTTTCAGCCAGTGTGGTAGGTCTCCACACAAAACTCACATGGGTCCAGGCACCATTTCAGCTGGCAACTGGAGCTCCTGGGAGACAGAGTCACCTGTTCAACTGATAAAAAGGGGACCGAAACAGGGAGCCAGGCCAGGAGATTCCCAGGCAGAAAAGTGCCACAAGTCTCCAGCATGGCTGTTTCAGCTGGCACAGTGGGTCTCTGCACAAGAACTCACACAAATCCAGGTGCCATTTCAACTGGTGACTAGGACTCCTGGGAGATAGAGTTGCCTGTTCATCTGAAAAAAAAGGAGGTCTGAGGCAGGGAGCCGGGTGATCAGGCTTGGCCAGTCCCACCCCACAAAGACCAGCAATCTGAAATGCTCTGGATTGAGAGTTTCACAGCAAGCACAAGCACAGCTGGACCCAGGACAGTCTAGTTCTGTGGGGGAGGGGCATCTGCCATTAACGAGGCAGTCCACCACTACCGAGGTAGTCTGCCATTGCTGAGGTGGTCTGCCATTGCTGAGGTAGTCAGCCATTACCAAGGCAGTCCGCCATTACAGAGACAGTCTGTTATTAAAGAAGCAGACTGCCATTGCTGAGGCAGTTCTAACTATACCCCTATAAACAGGACTGCAGGGAAGTTCACACAGCAGCTGGGCAGAGCCCACAGCAGCTTAGAAATGCCTCTGCTGGCAGATAGTGACTAGGCTGCCTCCTCCCTGGGCAGGGCATCCCTGAAAAAGGGCAGCAGCAAGACAGAAACTTATAAATAAAGCCCGAACTTCCCGGGACAGAGCACCTGAGGAAAAAAAAGCAGCTATGAGTTCTGCTGCAGCAGACTTAAACGTACCTGCCCACTAGCTCTGAATGGAACAATGGAGCTCACAGCTCATCACTTGAGCTACTATAAAGGACAGACTGTCTCCTCAAGCAGCTCCCTGACCCATGTATATCCAAAGAGTCACTTCATAAAGGAGAGCTCAGACTGACATCTGGCAGGTATCCTTCTGGGACAAAGATAGCAGAAGAATAAACTGGCAGCAACCCTTACTGTTCTGCAGCTGCTGCAGGTGATCCCCAGGCAAGCATGGTCTGGAGTGGACCTCCAGCAGTCCTACAGCAGAAGGGCCTGACTGTTAGAAGGAAAACTAAAAAACAGAAAGAAATAACTTCATCACCATAAACAGGATGTCCACTCAGAGACCCCATCTGAAAGTCACCAACTGCAAAGACCACAGGTAAATAAATCCACAAAGATGGGAAGAAACCAGTACAAAAAGGATGAAAACACCCAAAACCATAATGCCTCTCCTCCTCCAAGGGATCACAACTCCTCAGCAGCAAGGGAACAAGGCTAGATGGAGAATGAGTCTAATGAATTGACAGAAACAGGCTTCAGAAGGTGGGTAATAAGAAACATCTCTGAGCTAAAAGAACACGTTCTAACCCAATGCAAACAAACTAAGAACCCTGAAACAGGTTTGATGAAATGCTGATGAGAATGAACAGCTTAGAGAGGAATATAAATGAATTGATGGAGCTGAAAAACACAACATGAGAACTTCGTGAAGCATACACAAATTTCAACAGCTGAATTAAAAGGATATCAGAGATTGAAGATCAAGCAGAAGAAATGATTATTAAAGGTTGAAGATCAGCTTAATGAAATAAAATAAGAAGGCAAGATTAGAGAAAAAAAAGAGTAAAAAGAAATGAACAAAGCCTCCAAGAAATATTGGATTATGTGAAAAGACCTAATCTATGTTTGATAGGTGTACCTGAATGTGACAGAGAGAAAGAATCCAAACTGGAAAATTCTCTTCAGGATATTATCCAGGAAAACTTCCCAACCTAGCAAGGCAGGCCAATATTCAAGTCCAGGAAATACAGAGAACACCACAAAGATATTCCTCAAGAAGAGCAACCCCAAGGCACATAATCATCAGATTCACCAGGGTTGAAATAAAGGAGAAAATACTAAGGGCAGCCAGAGAAAAGGTCGGGTTACCCACAAAGGGAAGCCCAACAGACTCACAGTGGATCTCTTGGCAGAAACCTTACAAGCCAGAAGAGAGTAGGGACCAATATTCAACATCATGAAAAAAAAGAGCTTTCAACCTAAAATTTCATATCCAGCCAAACTAAGTTTCGTAAGTGAAGGAGAAATAAAATCCTTTATGAACAAGCGATCACTCAGAGATTTCATCACCACCAGGCCTGCTTTACAAGAGCTCCTGAAAGAAGCACTAAACATAAAAAGGAACAATCAGTACCAGCCACACCAAAAACATACCAAATGGTAAAGAGCATCGACACAATGAGGAAACTGCATCAACTAACGGGCAAAACAGCCGGCTAGCATCAAAATGGCAGGATCAAATTCACACATAACAATATTAACCCTAAAGGCAAATGGGCTAAATGCCCCAATCAAAAGACACAGACTGGCAAATTGGATAAAAAGTCAAAACCCATTGATGTACTGTATCCAGAAACCCATCTCATGTACAAGGACACACATAGGCTCAAAATAAAAGGATGGAGGAAGATTTACCAAGCAAATGGAGAGCAAAAAAAAGCAGGAATTGCAATTCTAGTCTCTGATAAAATAGACATTAAACCAACAAAGATCAAAAGAGACAAAGAAGGGCATTACATAATGGTAAAAGGATCAATGCAACAAGAAGAGCTAACGATCCTAAATATATATGCGCCCAACACAGGAGCATCCAGATACATAAAGCAAGTTCTTAATGACTTACAAAGAGACTTAGACTCCCACACATTAATAGTGGGAGACTTTAACGCTCCACTGTCAATATTAGACAGATCAATCAGACAGAAAATTAACAAAGATATCCAGGACGTGAACTCAGATCTGCACCAAGCCAATCTAATAGACATTTACGGAACTCTCCACCCCAAATCCACAGAATATACATTCTTCTCAGCAACACATCACACCTACTCTAAATTGACCACACAATTGGAAGTAAATCACTCCTCAGCAAATGAAAAAGAATGGAAATCATACTAAACAGTCTCTCAGACCACAGTGCTATCAAGTTAGAACTCAGAAATCAGAAACTAACTCTGAGCCACACAACTTCATAGAAACTGAACAACTGGCTCTTGAATGTTGACTGGATAAACAATGAAATGAAGGCAGAAATAAAGATGTTCTTTAAAACCAATGAGAACAAAGACACAACGTACAAGAATCTCTGGGACACATTTAAAGCAGTGTCTAGAGGAAAATTTATAGCAATAAATGCCCACATGAGAAGCAAGGAAAGATCTAAAATCGACACCCTATCATCAAAATTGAAAGAGCTAGAGGAGGAAGATAAAAAAAAAAACTCAAAACCTAGCAGAAGACAAGAAATAACTAAGATCAGAGTAGAACTGAAGGATACAGAGACACAAAAAATCTTTTAAAAAATCAATAAATCCAGGAGCTGGCTTTTTGAAAAGATCAACAAATAGACAAACCACTACCAGATTAATAACAAAGAAAAGAGAGAATAATCAAATAGATGCAATAAAAAAGGTTAAGGGGGCTATCACCACAGATTCCACAGAAACACAAAGCACCATCAGAGATTACTACAAACACTCTATGCACATAAACTAGTAAACCTGGAAGAAATGGATAAATTCCAGGACACTTGCACCCTCTCAAGCCTAAACCAGGAAGAAGTTGAAATCCTGAATAGACAAATAACAAGATCTGAAGTTGAGGCAGCAGTTAATAGCCTACCAGTGAAAAAAAGCCCAGGTCTAGATGGGTTCACAGCCGAATTCTACCAGACATACGAAGAGGAGCTGGTACCACTCCTTCTGAAACTATTCCAAACAATCCAAAAAGAGGGAATCCTTCCCAAATCATTTTATGAGACCAACATCATGCTGATACCAAAACCCAGCAGAGACTCAACAAGAAAAGAAAACTTCAGGCCAATATCCATGATGAATATAGATGCAAAAATCTTCAATAAAATACTGACAAACCAATTGTAACAGCACATCAAAAAACTTATTCATCACGATCAAGTAGGCTTCATCGTGTGGATGCAAGGCTGGTTCAACATATGCAAGTCTATAAACGTAATTCACCACATAAAAAGAACCAAAGACAAAAACCACATGATTATCTCAACAGATGCAGAGAAGGCCTCTGACAAAATTCAACAGTGCTTTATGCTAAAAACTCTCAATAAACTAGGTATTTACAGAACGTATCTTAAAATAATAAAAGCTATTTACAACAAACCCACAGCCAATATCATACTGAACAGGCAAAAACTGGAAGCATTCCCTTTGAAATCTGGCACTAGACAAGGATGCCCTCTCTCACCACTTCTATTCAATATGGTATGGGAAGTTCTAGCCAGAGAAATCAGGCAAGAAAAAGAAATAAAGAATATTCAACTAGGAAAGGAGGAAGTGAAATTGTCTCTATTTGCAGATGACATGATTGTATATTTAGAAGACCCCATCATCTCAGCCCAAAATCTCCTGAAACTGATAAGCAACTTCAGCAAAGTCTCAGGATACAAGATCAATGTGCAAAAATCACAAGCATTCTTATACACCAATAACAGATGTAAAAAGAGCCAAATCAAGAATGAACTGCCATTCGCAATTGCTACAAAGAAAATAAAATACCTAGGAAAACAACTAACAAAGCATGTAAAGGACCTCTTCAAGGAGAACTACAAATCACTGCTCAACAAAATAAGAAAGGACACAAACAGATGGAGAAACATTCCATGCTCAGGTTGGGAAGAATCAATATCATGAAAATGGCCATACTGCCCAAAGTAATTTATAGATTCAATACTATCCCCATTAAGCTACCAATGACCTTCTTCACAGAACTGGAGAAAACCACCTTAAACTTCACATGGAACCAAAAGAGAGCCCACATAGCCAAGTCAATTCTAAGCAAAAAGAACAAAGCTGAGGCATCACATTACTTGACTTCAAACTATACTACAAAGCTACAGTAATCAAAACAGCATGGTACTGTTACCAAAACAGAGATATAGACCAATGGAACAAAACAGAGGCCTCGGAGGCAATGCCATACATCTACAACCATCTGATCTTTGACAAACCTCACAAAAACAAGCAATGGGGAAAGGATTATCTGTTTAATAAATGGTGTTGGGAAAGCTTGCTAGCCATGTGCAGAAAGCGGAAACTGGACCCTTTCCTGACACCTTACACTAAAATTAACTCCAGATGGATTAAAGACTTAAACATAAGACCTAACACCATAAAAACCTAGAAGAAAATCTAGGCAAAACCATTCAGGACCTAGGCATAGGCAAAGACTTCATGACTAAAACACCAAAAGCTTTGGCAACAAAAGCCAAAATAGACAAATGGGAGCTAATTAAACTCCAGAGCTACTGCATAGCAAAAGAAACAATCATTAGAGTGACCCAGCATCCTACCTAACGGGGAAAAAATTTTGTAATCTACCCATCTGACAAAGGGCTAATATCCAGAATCTAAAAAGAACTAAAACAGATGTACAAGAAAATAACAAACAAGCCCATTCAAAAATGGGCAAAGGATGTGAACAGACATTTCACCAAAGAAGACATATATGAGGCCAACGAACATATAAAAAAAATGCTCATCATCACTGGTCATTAGAGAAATGCAAATCAAAACTACATTGAAATACCATCTCATGCCAGTTAGAATGGTGATTATTAAAAAATCTGGAGACAACAGATACTGGAGAGGATGTGGAGAAATAGGAACACTTTTACACTATTGGTGGGAATGCAAATTAGTTCAACCATTGTGGAAGACAGTGTGGTGATTCCTCAAGGACTTAGAAATAGAAATTCCATCTGACCCAGCAATCCCATTACTTGGTATATATCCAAAGGATTATAAATAGTTCTATTATAAGGACACATATACAGGAATGGTCATTGCAGCACTCTTTACAATAGCAAAGACCTGGAACCAACCCAACTGCCCATCGATGATAGACTGGACTGGGAAAATGTGGCACATGTACACCATGGAATACTATGCAGCCATAAAAAACAATGAGTTCATGTCCTTTGTAGGGACATGGATGAATCTGAAAACCGTCAGTCTCAGCAAACTGACAGAAGAACAGTGAATCAAACACTGCATGTTCTCACTGATAGGTGGGTGTTGAACAGTGAGAACACATGGACACAGGGAGGGGAGCATTACACACTGGGGTCTGTGGAGGGGAACTAGGGGAGGGACAGCGGGGGTTGGGGAGTTGGGAAGGGATAATATGGGGAGAAATGCCAGATATAGGTGATGGGGAGGAAGGCAGGAAACCACATTGCCATGTATGTACCTATGCAACAATCTTGCACATTCTTCACGTGTACCCCAAAACCTAAAACACAATAATATATATATATATATATATATATATATGATGCTTCAGAGAAAGTTCTCCCTTTTTTGCCCTTCTGTCCCTTCTGCCATGTGAGAACATGGTATTTGTCTCCTTTGGAGGATGCAGCAAGAGACTCTTACCAGGTACCAAATGCTTGTGCCTTGATCTTGAACTTCCCAGCTTCCAGAACTCTAAATAACAAATTTCTGTTATACACAAATTACCCAGTCTCAGGTATTTTATTATAGCATCACAAATGGACTAAGTCATATAGCCATTCTAATTTTCCTTTTTTGGTATTTTTTTGATGCATTTTCATTCCATCCATTTACTTTCAACTTAGCTACAATCTTATATTCAAATTGTTTCTCTAATAAATGACATATAGTTAGGTCTTTTTAAAAAACTTAGCTTGACAATTTTAGTAGGCTATGTATCTTGACTGTACTTACTGATACTCACTGGCTTTCTCTTTTCTACTTCTCTACCTTTTGCTTCATTCTTTGTTCCTTATTCCTGCTTTCCCGCATTCTTTTGGATCCCTCAAATGTCTTTTATTCAATAGTTTGCTCTTTAATCGTGTTTCAATTATATATTCTTGTATTTTATTTTTAATAATTTCCCTAGATACATCAGTATGAATCCTGAATTTAACAGTCTATGTAAGACACTTATGAGTTCAGCCACTTTCATTTTACTCTCCACTATTTGTGCTACTGTTGACACACTCTACAAGACAGCACTATTACCGTTCCTTAAACAGCAATATTTGTTTATAATTTTCCATCTATTTATCCTTTCTGGTGTTCTTCCATTTTTCCTGCTTCTACTTGGGTTCATTTTCCTTCAACCTAAAGTATTTCCTGTAAAGTATTTCTTACAATGTCTATTTGCTTGTAACAAATTCTCCCATATTCTGTTTGTCTGAAAGGTCTTTATTTCACATTAATTTTTGAAAAATATTTTTACTGGGTATGGAATTACAGATTGGTAATTTTTTCCCACAAGCACTTTAATGATGTAATTCCATTGTTTTCTGGTCTTAATAACTGCTAATGAAAAGTTAGTTGTGATTGAGATCCAAGATGGCTGAAGAGGAACAGATCTGGAGTGCAGTTCCCAGTGAGAACAACGCAGAGGGTGAGTGATCACCGCATTTGCAAACAAAGTTTTACTGCCCACAGAAGAGGAGATTCCCAGGCCAAAAAGCAAAAAGCAAAAAGCACCATGAGATTCCAGCATGGCTGTTTCAGCTGGCGCTGTGGCTTTCCACACAAAAACTCACACAAATCTGGGTGGCCGTTTCAACTGGTGCCTGGAAAGCTTGGGAGATAGAACCACCCATTCAACTGAAAAAGAGGGGGCTGAAACAGGGAGCCAGGTGATCTGACTCGGCGGGTCCCACCCCTACAAAGACCAGCAAACTGAAATGCTCTGGTTTGAGACTTTCACAGCAAGCGCAGCTGGACCTGGGACAGTCCAGCTCGGTGCGGGGAAGGGCATCCACCATAACTGAGGCAGTCCACCACTACTGAGGCAGTCCACCATTATCAGTTCTAACTGTACCGCTGTAAACAAAATCACAAGGAGGTTTACACAGCAGCTAGGCAGAGACCTCGGCAGCTCAGCAATGCCTCTGCTGGCAGACTGAGACTAGACTACCTCCTTGCTGGGCAGGGCATCTCTGAAAAAAGGCAGCAGCAGTTAGAAACTTATAAATAAAGCCCCGTCTTCCCAGGACAGAGCACCTGGGAAAAGAGGCAGTTAAGAATTCTGGTGCAGCAGGCATAAATGTACCTGCACAGAAGCTCTGAATGGAACAACGGAGCTCACAGCACAGCACTTGAGCTCCTATAAGGGATAGACTGTCTCCTCAAACAGCTCCCTGACCCATGTATATCCAAAGAGACACCTCATAAAGGAGAGCTTAGGCTGACATCTGGCAGGTACCTTTCTGGGATGAAGATAACAGAAGAAGAAACCAGCAGCCACCCTTACTGTTCTGCAGCTGCTGCAGGTGATCCCCAGGCAAGCAGGGTCTGGAGTAGACCTCAAGCAGTCCTGCAGCAGAGGGGCCTGACTGTTAGAAGGAAAACTAAAAAACAGAAAGAAATAGCTTCAACATCAACAAAAATGATGTTCACTCAGATACCCAATCTGAAAGTCACCGATTACAAAGACCACAGGCAGATAAATCAGCAAAGATGGGAAGAAACCAGCACAAAAAGGATGAAAACACCAAAAACTAGAATGCCTCTCCTCCTACATGGGATCACAACTCCTCACCAGCAAGGGAACAAGGTTGGATGGAGAATGAGTCTGATGAATGGACAGAAACAGGCTTCAGAAGGTGGGTAATAACAAACATCTCTGAGCTAAAAGAACATGTTCTAACCCAATGCAAAGAAACTAAGAACCTTGAAAAAAGGTTAGACAAAATGCTAATGAAAATAAACAGCTTAGAGAAGAATATAAATGACTTAATGGAGCTGAAAAACACAGCACGACAACTTCATGAAGCATACACCAGTTTCGATAGCCGAATCAACCAAGCAGAAGACAGGATATCAGAGATTGAAGATCAACTCAATGAAATAAAATGAGAAGGCAAGATTAGAGAAAAAAGAGTGAAAATAAATTAACAAAGCTTCCAAGAAATATGAAATTATGTGAAAAGACCTAATCTACACTTGATCAGTGCACCTGAATGTGATGGAGAGAATGAATCCAAGCTGAAAAACACTCTTCAGGATATTATCCAGAAAGACTTCCCCAACCTAGAAAGGCAGGCCAACATTCAAGTCTGGAAAATTCAGAGAACACCACAAAGATATTCAGCAAGAAGACCAACCCCAAGGCATATAATCATCAGATTCACCAGGGTTGAAATGAAGGAAAAAATGCTAAGGACAGCCAGAGAGAAAGGTCGAGTCACCGACAAAGGGAAGCCCATCAGACTCACAGTGGATCTCTCGGCGGAAACCCTACAAGCCAGAAGAGAGTGGGGGCCAATATTCTACATCCTTAAAGAAAAGAACTTTCAACTAGAATTGCATATCCAACTAAACTAAGCTTCACAAGCAAAGGAGAAATAAAATCCTTTACAGAATAGCAAGTGCTGAGAGATTTCGTCACCACCAGGCCTGCCTTACAGGAGCTCCTGAAGGAAGTGCTAAACATGGAAATGAACAACCAGGACCCATCACTCCAAAATGTACCAAATAACTGCATCAACTAATGGGCAAAAGAACCAGCTAGGATCAAAATGGCAGAATCAAATTCAGATATAACAATATTAACCTTAAATGTAAATGGGCTAAATACCCCAATCAAAAGACACAGACTGGAAAATTGGATAAAAAGTCAAAACCCATGGGTATGCTGTATTCAGGAAACCCATCTCACATGCAAGGACACACATAGGCTCAAAATAAAAGGATTGAGGAAGATTTGCCAAGCAAATGGAGAGCAAAAAAAAAAATAAAGCAGGCGTTGTAGTCTCTGATAAAATAGACGTTAAACCAACAAAGATCAAAAGAGACAAAGAAGGGCACTACCTAATGGTAAAAGGATCAATGCAATAAGAAAAGCTAACGATCCTAAACATATATGCAACCAATACAGGAGCACCCAGATACATAAAGCAAGTTCTTAACAACCTACAAAGAGACTTAGACTCTCACACAATGATAATGGGAGACTTTAACACTCCACTGGCAATATTAGACAGATCAAAAAGACAGAAAATTAACAAGGATATCCAGGACTTGAACTCAGATCTGGACTAAGCAGACCTAATAGACATCTACAGAACTCTCCACCACAAATCCACAGAATATACATTCTTCTCAGCACCACATCACACCTACTCCAAATTGACCACATAACTGGAAGTAAATCACTCCTCAGCAAATGCAAAAGAATGGAAATCATAACAAACAGTCTCTCAGACCACAGTACAACCAAATTAAAACTTGGGATTAAGAAAATAACTCAGAACCACATAACTTCATGGAAACTGAACAACTGGCTCCTGAATGTCAACTGGATAAACAATGAAATGAAGGCAGAAATAAAGATGTTCTTTGAAACCAACAAGAATGAAGACACAACGTACCAGAATCTCTGGGACACATTTAAAGCAGTGTCTAGAGGAAAATTTATAGCAATATATGCCCCCATGAAAAGTGAGGAAAGATCTAAAATCGACACCCTATCACCAAAATTGAAAGAGCTAGAGGAGCAAGATCAAAAAATCTCAAAAGCTAGCAGAAGACAAGAAATAACTAAGATCAGAGCAGAACTGAAGGAGACAGAGATACAAAAAACCCTTCAAAAAATTAATAAATCCAGGAGCTGGTTTTTGAAAATATCAACAAAATAGAACACTAGCCAGATTAATAAAAAAATAAGGGAAGAATCAAACAGATGCAATAAAAAATGATAAAGGGGATATCACCACTGATTCCACAGAAATACAAACTACCATCAGAGATTACTACAAACAACTCTATGCACACAAACCAGTAAACCTGGAAGAAATGGATAAATTCCTGGACACTTGCACCCTCCCAAGCCTAAACCAGGAAGAAGTTGAAACTCCGAATAGACCAATAACAAGGGCTTAAGTTGAGGCAGCAATTGATAGCCTACTTACCCAAAACAGTCCAATTCCAGACAGGTTCACAGCAGAATTATACCAGATGTACAAAGAGGAGATGGTACCATTCCTTCTGAAACTATTCCAAAAAATACAAAAAGAGGGAATCCTCCCCAAATCATTTTATGAGACCAACATCATCCTGATACCAAAACCCGGCAGTGACCCACCAAAAAAAGAAAACTTCAGACCAATATCCATGATGAACATAGATGCAAAAATCTTCAATATAATACCGGCAAATTGATTGCAACAGCACATCAAAAAGTTTATCCATCATGATCAAGTAGGCTTCATCCCAGGGATGCAAGGCTGGTTCTACATACACAAGTCTATAAATGTAATTCACCACATAAACAGAACCAAAGACAAAAACCACATGATTATCTCAATAGATGCAGAGAAGGCCTTTGACAAAATTCAACAGTGCTTTATGCTAAAAACTCTCAATAAACTAGCTATTAATGGAAAGTAGCTCAAAATAATAAAAGCTATTTATGACAAACCCACAGCCAATATCATACTGAACAGGCAAAAACTGGAAGCATTCCCTTTGAAATCTAGCACTAGACAAGGATGCTCTTTCTCACCACTCCTATTCAATATGGTATTGGAAGTTTGAGCCAGAGCAATTCGGCAAGAAAAAGAAATAAAGAAGATTCAATTAGGAAAAGAGAAAGCCAAATTGTCTCTATTTGCAGATAACATGATTGTATATTTAGAAGACCCCATTATCTCAGCCCAAAATCTCCTGAAACTGATAAACAACTTCAGCAAAGTCTCAGGATACAAAATCAATGTGCAGAAATCACAAGCATTCCTTCCTGTACTCCAGTAACAGACTTAAAGAGAGCCAAATCAAGAACAAACTGCCATTAACAATTACTACAAAGAGAATAAAATACCTAGGAATAAAACTGACAAAGGATGTGAAGGATCTCTTCAAGGAGAACTACAAACCACTGCTCAAGGAAATAAGAGAGGACACAAACAGATGGAAAAACATTCCATGCTCATGGTTAGGAAGAGTCAATATTGTGAAAATGGCCATACTGCCCAAAGTAATTTATAGATTCAATGCTATCCCCATCAAGCTACCTACGACCCTCTTCACAGAACTGGAGAAAACCACCTTAAACTTCATATGGAACCAAAGGAGAGTCCACATAGCCAAGACAATCCTAAGCAAAAAGAACAAAGCTTGAGGCATCACACTACCTAACTTCAAACCATGCTACAAGACTACAGTAATCAAAACAGCATGGTACTGGCACCAAAATGGAGATATAGACCAATGGAACAGAACAGAGGCCTCAGAGAAAATGCCACACATCTATAGCCATCTGACCTTTGACAAACCTCACAAAAACAAACAATGGGGAAAGGATTTCCTGTTTAATAAATGGTGTTGGGAAAACTGGCTAGCCATGTGCAGAAAACAGAAATTGGACCCCTTCCTGACACCTTACACTAAAATTAACTCCAGATGGATTAAAGACTTAAACATAAGACCTAACACCACAAAAACCCTGCAAGAAAACCTAGGCAAAACCATTCAGGACATAGGTATACGCGAGGACTTCATGACTAAAACACCGAAAGCATTGGCAACAAAAGCCAAAATAGACAAAGAGGATCTAATTAAACTCCAGAACTTCTGCACAGCAAAAGAAAAAATCATTAGAGTGAACTGGCAACCAACAGAACGGGAAAAAATTTTTGCAATCTACCCATCTGACAAAGGGCTAATATCCAGAATCTACAAAGAACTAAAACATTTATAAGAAAAAAAACAAACACACCCATTCAAAAGTGGGCGAAGGATATGAACAGGCACTTTTCAAAAGAAAACATATATTAGGCCAACAAATATATGAAAAAATGCTCATCATCACTAGTCATTAGAGAAATGCAAATCAAAACTACATTGAGATACCATCTCACACTAGTTAGAATGGCAATCATTAAAAAGTCTGGAGACAACAGATGCTAGAGAGGATGTGGAGAAATAGGAACACTTTTACACTGTTGGTGGGAATGTAAATTAGTCCAACCATTGTGGAAAACAGTGTGGCAATTCCTCAAGGACTTAGAAATAGAAATTCCATTTGACCCAGCAATCCCATTATTGGGTATATACCCAAAGGATTATAAATCGTTCTGTTATAAAGACACAGGCACATGAATGTTCATTGCAGCACTGTTTACAATAGCAAAGATCTGGATTCAACTCAAATGCTTACCGATGATAGACTGGACAAGGAAAATGTGGCACATATACACCATGGAATACTATGCAGCCATAAAAATGATGAGTTCGTGTCCTTTGTAGGGAGATGGATGAATCTGGAAACCATCATTCTCAGCAAACTGACACAAGAACAGAAAATCAAACACCATATATTCTCACTCATAGGCAGGTGTTGAAGAATGAGAGCATATGGACACAAGGAGGGGAGCATCACACACTGGGGTCTGTTGGGGTGGCTAGGTGAGGGGCAGCAGAGGGTGGGGAGTTTAGGGAGGGATACCATGGGGAGAAATGCCAGATATAGGTGATGGGGGGATGGAGGCAGCAAACCACATTGCCATGTATATACCTATGCAACAATCCTGCATGATCTGCACATGTACCCCAGAACCTAAAGTACAATAAAAAAAAAAGTAAGAAAACTTAGTTGTTATTTTATTTCTTCTTTGAAGATAATGATGTATCTTTTTCTTCTGGCTGTTTTTAAGAATTTTTTCTTTGCTCTTTTCTAGCTACTTGAAAAGATGTGTCTATTTAGTTTGTTTTTTAATCTTACTTGAGATTCATCAAGCTGCTTGAATCTGTGGGTAACAGCTTTCACAAATTTTGGAAAATTCTTGACTATTACGTATTTATATGTTTGTGTCTGCCTCATCATCTTTTTTCCTAGTGTAACACCAACTACAGGTGTTAAAACTTTTTATTGTTTTTCATATGGCTCTTATACTCCTGTTTGTTCTTTTAATTCTTTCTTTTCTTTGTGCTTTGTGGATACTATTCATTGGCTAGTCTTTGAGTTTAATAATTATGCTTTCTGTTATAACCATAGTCTTGTTTGAAAATTGCATTTGAAGTTTTAGAATGTTCATTTAATTGTTTTTATATACTATAACTCTTGGTCGAAATTCTAAAAATTTCCATCTATTCAATCTATCTTGTCAATTTTCCACTCTATTTTCCTTAGCATAATAATCATAGTTATTTCAAACTCCTCATCTGCAGGCTTCAATATCTTGATTTCATCTGCAGGTATGTTTCTTTTGGATACCTTTTTCTTGATTATTGCTCATGTTTCTCTGCCTCTTTTGTTAATAGTAATTTTTATTCTATTCTGGACATTTAGAAAAAGAACTATAGCGTCTTCATATGATATATCCTAGAACAGGGATTCCCCTTTCCATTTTTTAGACAGATACAATGATAAGCATATCCCTATACTTCTATAAGGGATTAGTTGGGTTTGGATTGGGTTGAAGTTTTAGTAAGACTTATTCCACCTTTGGTTCCTCAGATGAGACCCTCCTAGGCTTTTGAGTGGAAGCCTTGAGGTCTCAATTTCTTCAACTCTAATAGTGCTAACCTTTCCAGATTTCGAATCGAGTTATTTAGCTTCACAAGTTAAATGTTTGGTAAATGTCTTGAGGAAGAGATTTGTTGTACAGGTTTTGTATATCCCTTCCCTCTGATGAGATCTTTTTCTCCTAAGTCCCTAGGGTGACCAATTAATGATGGTTTTCCTGGAACTCTTCTGGTGTTAAAGCTGAAAGACCCACCTTCTAGGAACTCCCTAAGCCCCAGGTAAATTAATACAATCACACCATAATCACCACAAGACAGCAGGAGTTTTCACATTTCCTTTCTTTCCCAGGTGGCAGTCTCTCACATCCTCCTAGAACTCAGCAAGTTTTCCTTACATTTAAGCTCCTCTATTTTCCATTTTATCACTCTAGATTTTAACTGCCAAAAAACTGCTTACTTGTTTTTCTTTTACGAAATCCCTCAATTTTGGTTTAAGTTCAGTCCTCAGGCCACTCCCAGTGAAACAGCTTTGATATTTGTTCCCTCCAAATTTCATGTTGAAATTTCTTCCCCAGTGTTGGAAGTGGAATCTAATGTGAAGTGTTTGGGCCATGGGAGAGGATCCCTCATGAATGGCTTAGGTACTGTCCCTATGGTAATGAGTGAGTTCTCATTTTACTGGTTAATATCAGGGCTAGTTGTTCAAAAGAGCGTGGGACCTCCTTTCTCTCTCTCACTCTCTCTCTCTCACCATATAATGCCAGCTCCCCTTCCCCTTTCACCATGGTTGGAAGCTTCTTGCAGCCTTAACCAGAAGCAGATGCTAGTGCCATTTTTCTTTTATAGTCTGTAAAACCATGAGCCAAATAAGACCCTTTTCATTATAAATTACCCAGCCTCAGGTATTCCTTCAAGATGGTACAAACCAAACTAATATACCCAGAAATTGCAAATGCCTCCAGTTAAGAAAGCTGCCAGTGACCATTAGATTTTCTACAAAGAAAATCTGGAGTTTTAGTTAGCCTAGTTCTTTGTTTGTTTCTATAACTCTTCTTTGCTTTAAAAGTTGAGTTTTGTAATTTATCCTTTATGCTTGATTGATGCAACGGGAATTTTTGCCTGCCATGTCTGATTAGCCAACTTTGAAGCTGGAGCCTACAGATGATGTCTCTTAATATGTAAACTTATAAGATAGGTGCTGTAATTATCTTCACTTTACGCAGGTATTGGGAGGTTAAATGAATTTCACAAAATCATGTTACTTGTAAGAGTCTATCTGGAACTTAAGACTGTCAAGGTCCAGAACTTTTACTCCCTAAACCATAATAGTATAACTTTAAAAACTAAGTACAAATAGTATAATTTTCAGAAACTGAGGTTCTGTAAACTTAATTGACTTGCCCAAGACCCCAGGGAAAGTTTGAGACAGAGCCAGGATTGAACTTCAGAGTTCTTGGTCCAATGTATCTTTCAGAGCCACATAAGAGGACATTCAGCATGATATGTACATAAAGAAACTGGTAATACTCTAGATGCAGGCATTATGCAAAGGAAAAATGCTTGCAATACATTTCACACATCATTAATTGCCATCCTGCATGTGGGAAACTTCACTAATTTATGTCGTTCACACGTGATCATATTTTATCTAAGGGCTGATACACATAAACATAACTTCAACAAAAATTGTGTTAAAATGAATGATTTTTTAAAAATTAATAAATAAAATATAGTCTTCAAACATGCTAGCTACATGCCTTCTTCTTCCCCAAGTGGGATTGCTTTTCCTCATAAAGCATCACAAGGGATATACAACTCTTCAAAACTGAAGCTACTAAGAATGCTGATTTGAAATGGTGGTGGGGAGAAGGAAGGGATCTTAAGGGTTTTCTTTAAAAATTGTATTTCTTTCAATTAGGCTGATTTGACTCTTGCCCTGTGGATCATTTTCTTCCTCCAGTAAAGGAAGTATCACCATAGAGACTGAGGAAATGACTTCCTTTGGGTGAGGATAACACAAAACAATATCAAAATGAGGGGATCTGAGTTAAGAACCGAATATAATCCCTACCTCCAACTCTGTCCCCTGTTGCTTTGCTCTGTGTTCTGCAGTGCCTGCTCTTAAGACTTTTCATATGGACTAAAGTACTGCATCGGTAAAGTTTTTGTTAATGTGGAGATGTTTCCTAGCATAGAAGGTGTGGTGGGCACATGAATAAGATTTCATTGTATAGCAGAAGTTAAGTTGGGAGGTTCTAGTGAGGTAATCCTGAAGAACTAAGGGAAAGTATTGTCACACAGTGTAAATCTGAGGCCCTGAAGAGCAAGAACAACATGTGGCCTCATCCTTCCCCGGCAGCCATTGCCCTAGTGAGATCTTCAAGGGAAAGCTTAGCTTTGGGTGACACATCATTATGACCTATGGCGTGCCAAAGTCCACCTACTCAGGAATTGCAGGAGTAGCTCATTTTAGTTGTTTGGATTGACTACATTCATACTCTGTGCTAGGAACTGGGGATCCAAAGATGAATAAGACCATCTAGTTAGCAATACAAATTCACACATAGTCATCTAGTTTATTTATTTATTTATTTTGAGACAGAGTCTTGCTTTGTCACCAGGTTGGAGTGCAGTGGCACAATCTCGGCTCACTGCAACCTCAGCCTCCCAGGCAGCTACCTCCCTCTCAGCTACCCTCCTGAGTAGCTGGGACTATAGGCGAATGCCACCATGCCCAGCTAATTTTTATATTTTGGGTAGAGATGAGGTTTCACCATGTTGGCCAGGAGGGGTCTCAATCTCTTGACCTCGTGATCCACCTACCTCGGCCTCCCAAGGTGCTGGGATTAGAGGTGTGAGCCACCACGCCCAGCCAGCCATCTATTCTTTTATTCAACAAATATTTATTGAGTAGCAACTATATGATAGGTATTGTTTTAGGAGCTGGAAACACAGTGGTAGAAATGACAGCCATGTGTATTTCCAGAAGTTCCTGCACTTAGGAATGATGGAGAATACATGCTGGCCAGAAAATAAGTATACATAAACATACGAACCGGGTACATACACCTATTACGCATCCAATCCATGCCATGGATTTTCTCCAAATTCTCTGATGTCCTCAGAGTGCACATAAAACGTTAGCAAAGAAGCGAACAGTACTTTGTATGTCTACAACTACTAGCATCCCCGCCAGATCAATGTCCTCACTTCTCCAAGTAAGCTCCAGACCCCTCAGCAGCTGTGTTCTGGCAGCAGAGATGCAGCTGTATATTCCCAGATGTGTGCCATTCAATCGCTAAAAAGGAAAGACAGAAAGAGAAGCAATACTCGGGGAGGAGCAAGCTCTGGGGGTTAGAGAAGGAAGGTGGTGCAAGCAAGGGAGGCAGAAGAGTGTATAATACTGGGCGAACTGTTGGGCATTCAGGAGCTCTGTGACCTTTCAGAAACTTCACCAAAATTCTCGTCTTCAGACATATGCAATATACTGACTTCCTTTTGCAAGACATCTGTGAAGGTCAAGACACTTTCCAAGCACTCCTTTCCTGCCTGCTGTCCCCAGCCTAACACTGCTCATGAGGAAGTAACCAGCAGCCATCAAAGATTGGCCTCGGCACATCCTCCTACACCACCAGGACTGCTGGGAGGTGGTGAACTGCATTTTCTTCTTTTTCTGTGGCTTCTGAGTGCAGATCTCCATTTGTGTGGAGCCAATGAATGGTAAATATCAAGTCCTTGACTTTCTTAGACCTGTGGGACTGGTGTAGAAAAAAATAAAAGCGCTCTCAATAGTTTTATGCTCCTTTCTGAAGCTGACCTCTCCTCTCTGTTTGGAGTTCCTCTGCCTGGTGTACAGAGAAATAATAAAACATGGCAGAGTACAGTCCAGGGTTAAAATGTCATACATCCACTTTGGGCTGTATTATGAAACGATGCCATGAGACTCAGGATCAGTCTTAAGCCTCAAATCTGAGTTCCTTTCCCTTCTGCTGCTGCCTAAATTTTTGCCCTAGCATTTTGTAAGTTGGCTCCATCTTCCCCAGGAATATATAGAAGGTGTCAGTTTATATTGCAGATTCCAACGTCAAACTTTTTGAAAGTCCCAGCATAACAATTTACTAATCATGTGATCCTGGCAAAATTACTTCCCCTGAGTAAGCCTCAGTTTTCTCATCTGCAAATGGGAACCAATTTAATAATGTCAATTTCATAAGGTAGCTTTAAAGGTTAAGGGGAATTAAAAAAATTACTTAGCACAGTGTCTACAAGAGAGTAAACACGAAAGCATGTTTGCTGCTAGTTTTATATATTCATATAAGCAGATATATATGTATATCTTGTGGGGGAGTGATTCAACAAGTTTGATCAAGGACTTGAGTAATACACACGCGCGCGCACACACACACACGTATGCACGCATACATATATTTTTAAACTCCAGTTGTTGGCTGCATCTGCCACCCTATGTGACATGTAGTGTCACATGAGCTCGTCTCACCACTGTGCCCTCAGCCAAGCAAGGCCCTAGAAAGAGTGGAAGTACCAGCCTTAGGTCTAAGGAAAGCCAGCTGAAATAGGAAGCAACATGTTCAAGAATTTTTTTTTTTTTTTTGGCCCGGTGACTCATACTTGTAATCCCAGCACTTTGGGAGGTCTAGGTGGATGGATCACGAGGTCAGGAGTTCAAGATCAGCCTGGCCAACACAGTGAAACCCTGTCTCTACTAAAAATACAAAAATTAGCTGGGCATGGTGGCAGGTGCCTGTAATCCCAGCTCCTTGGGAAGCTGAGGCAGAAGAATTGCTTAAACTCAGGAGGTGGAGGTTGCAGTGAGCCAAGATTGCACCACTGCACTCTAGCCTGGGTGACAGAACCAGACTCTGTCTCAAAAAATAAAAAGCATTTTTTTTTTGCTTCTGCCTTAATCTCTGTGTCTTTTACCTACTGGATGATGACTTCTTTTATCTAATGTATAAAATTTGCCTCTACCTTCAGCATTTATTTTCTCTTCCAGAACATGTCATGGTGTCTCCTTTAGTGAAAGGACTCACTCTTTCCTGCTGATTCCCCACATACTCCCTCTGCATTCCTGCCACCCAGGCACCCACTCCTAGTACCAACCCTCCCACAAGTCCATTCAGGTTCTGTGTTCACCGAGTCCTTGGGCAAAATGAGCCCTTAAGGGCTCTTAGCTTTGCCCCACTCTGTTCCCCTCCAAGTCCCTTCCGTCTCGTCCTTTGGTGTTCTTCCCACGGTATCCCAGGCTCCTTCCCATAGTCACATCTGTCATCGACTTTTTGGTTCCACAATTGTTCTGTCTTTTCTCAGCAAACTTGTGGCTCATTATGAAATGAGCATTCTCTAAACCCATAAGTATGCATGTCCATGTGAACACTCACATATCCATACACACACAGAACTTTTCTTTACACTGCAGACAGAACAAATGGGTGCAGCATGCATGCGACTGAGGGAAAGAATCAGGAAGTACAAATATTTTTTGTTTTCATTCCACGCTGTGGGGTCAACACATAGGTGAAGCCAATTCAAGACGTAATGGCTTTTAACCTTTCTTTTGATCATGGACACTTGTAGAATATTATGAAAGTTATGAACACTCATCTTCAAGAAAATGCCCATATGCCCAGGACTTTGCATATAATTTCAGTAGAGGGAGTTGGATTTAGATCCCATATATCTTTAGGCCCCCAGGTTAAGACTTTTAACTACTGAGAGGTGCATTGAGTGCTATAATAAATAAATAAGCAAATCATATGAGTTATTGAATGTCTACAATGTGGCCAGAACTTCACTTGCAGTTTCTCTGAAGTTCTCAATACCCTTGTAAGTTAGATATTATCTCTTCCATTTTGCAAGTGAAGAAACTGGGGCTCAAATAAATTAAACGATTTATCTCAAAGCCATTCAGCTGGTAAAGAATAGAGCTAGGATTTGGTCTAAATGATTGAACCTTTCCTCTTTTACACTGCCCTCTGGTCCATGGACTCCAAACGGGCTCCAATTCAGCGCTATCAACTATTCCACTTCATTTTATACTTAGTGGCTTTACAGTGAGGTCTCTGAACATTTATAGAGTTGATTCAAACTAAAAGCCTTGACTTAATGCCAGGAGAGTGACTAGAATTAATTGCAGATGATTCCATACTGGCTCTAGTCATCATCTCTGACAATACCACTCAGATGTAGAATTGTATGTGGTCTCTGGAGCATTCTAGACCATGATTCCCATACATTGAACCCTCCAGGTAATTTACACAGAAACATCCCTGCATCCCTTGAGTTTTTTATAGACTTGTCTCAATAGAATTGGAAGGCTTTGAGGCAGTGCTTAATTTTCAATGCCTATTGTCTTTTTAAAAAGAGCACACACAAGTGTAGCCCGACACATCTTTGAAGCTGTCATCATGTTCTCATTCCGAAATGTAATGACCATGGGATTTGCCTTCCAATTCTAACTATTTCTACTTAAGGAAGGAAATTTACACAGTGGGAAAATATGCTGCCCTTTGCTTTGTTTCCTTTCCTTTTGGGGGAGAGTTATTCATGTGTGTCTTGAATACAATAAGAAATAGCACATGCTACTATCAGGATGTTTTCAGAAACATTATTTTGAGCTTTTATTCTCATAGCTAAACTCCACTGTAATTCTCACGTGACAAGAGTAAACTATTAATAGGATTCCAACTTTTTTTTTCTAGTAGACCCTGGAGAAGTCTCCTTTGCCATGTGAGTGAAGGGCAGATCAGATCTTGACATGACACATCGATTTAGTTTCCAAAACAGTAACTTCACTAAGTAAATCATTTCAGCACTTGATTGTTATTTATACATGCAAATCTGGTTTTCATTTGTTAGACTCGGACAAGGGGAAAGCTAATAATCTCATCAAAAGCTGAATATTTTCCATTTTGGAAATGTCACAAGGTTCACAATCACATAACCTGCACTCTGCCATGAGTGCATAAAGGAACACCTTCCTAATCCATCCTACAGACAAACAGCACTGAGATAGGAGAACTCTGGGGCATTTGCAAGGTTGAGTCTCAACTCAGGCCAATGACTCCTTGGCCTTGTTCCTAGCATCCTGTAATTCATTTCCAGTGGTTGTATACCAAAAGGAGGAAAGGAGAAAGATGAGAAAAAAAAATGGGTAGTTAAAAATCCTGGGGCCAGGCACGGTGGCTCACGCCTGTAATCCCAGTACTTTGGGAGGCTGAGGCAGGTGGATCACGAGGTCAAGAGATTGAGACCGTCCTGACCAACATGGTGAAACCCCATCTCTACTAAAAAATAGAAAAATTAGCCGGGAATGGTGGTGCACACTCATAATCCCAGCTACTCGGGAGGCGGAGGCAGAGGTGGAAGAATCACTTGAACCAGGAGGTGGAGGTTGCAGTGAGCTGAGATTGCGCCACTGCACTCCAGTTTGGTGTCAGAGCGAGACTCTGTCTCAAAAAAAAAAAAATCCTGGGCAAGTAAATACTAATAGCTTCAAAATAAATTACAGGAACTGGATTTGTAAATTGGGTTATTCTCATAGTAAGAAATTTGATTATATCTGAAGAGGTTCCAATTTTATAAGCAGGATGTATGGGTTCTGGGAAGATACATTATCTCCAATATTTCCCACACTGACATGAAAGTCCCCCAATAATTCCTTGCTTTAAGCATGGTCCTATCTTTATAATTATCTTTTAGTGTGCAAATAACATAGCAAGTTCCGTGCTCCTTTGGTGGCAGGATGCGCTCTGTGTTCTTTTCATTTCTTCTGACCCTCCTTGTCTCACTTTCGGTGGGGAGGAGACCTTCTCACATAACAATGCATCAGTTAGGCTATGTGAGAACGAGAGGGAAGTTCATGAGTCTGTTCATGCCCAGTTGTTTCTCTGACACTCTCAGGATTTGGAAAAAAGAGGCTAGTTGTTTCTACGAAGAAAGGTGCTTACTTGAAATGGGACTGTTTCTACAAACAAGGACAACTATAGGATATGGCTGGGAACCTGGGAAGATGTAAAACGGAGGGAAAGAGATCAAAAGAGAACATCCAGGGCCTGTGACAGACACCCCGAGAGGAGTGAGAAAGATACCTTTGCCCCTGCTGGATTTCAAACATTCATCATTGGCCGCAAGATAATATTGTATCTTTCTTGTCCATGGGCCCATCCCAAATCCTGTCACAGAGGGTGTCAGCAGCATTACTTATTTCATTACGTGGCTTTTCTTCCCAGCCTCACAGACTGAAGCTCAGAAAAGACTGAAAAAAAAGGAGGCAGAAGTCATCAGGTAGGGTACGAATGAAGCAGCCATTTCTTGTCAAAATCAAGCTTTAGTTCAGGGCTGGCCTCATTTAGAAGTGTGATCAGATTCTCCTATGCAGAAAAGGAAGGTTTTTTCCTCCCAGACAAGTCCTTGGTGCGTTCATTCCAGGTTCTACGAGCAACTGTCCACTTCTAGAAAATCGATCAGCCCCCGTCCTGTGAAATTCTCACTCCTAGGTGTTCACAGAGCTTCTGGATTTGTGAGGAGGTGGTTACACGGCCCCCGCACAAGGAGTGTTTGGGTTTTACAGGCAGCTGAAGAAGGCTGCATAGCTTCTGTGAAAAGACCAAAGATGAAGGATGCTCGGACACCCTCTTAGGCAATAAGAACTGGGGCATCAGGGCAGGGTCCGCTCATCTTCCCTCACTTGGTGGTCTTCTGCTGCTTGATTTTGTATTGCTACTTTAGATTTAATTTGCTTTTAGTACCACCCTTGTGATGATTAATGTGTGCTAATTGTTTCACCTTTGAATCCAGACTCTTTGGAGCTGTCTAGGCAAAAATCTCCCTTTTGTAGGAGGCAGGGCTGATGAGCAAGAATCCCAGGGGGGCCTACGCTCTGCTTCAGGTTGATGTGAGGAGAGAGATTAAAGAAAGTGTGGAAAGTAGCTTTCTTTTTGATTGCACCCCAATGGAAATTGTGTTGTTCCACACCTTGTATTAACTATTCTGGTGACTTAAAAAATAGAATCAGTCTGAGCATTTAAAGGGGCCCCAATGAGAACCTTTACTGCTATGGGGCTTGCTTTTGCCACATTATAGGAAGCAGGGCTGCTATTTGTCACTAATTTTCATCTTTGTTGCCTGGCTGAACCAAGATACTGGTAGCCTAATGAGCAACGTAAATCAAATCTTTCAGTCCACTGATTCTCAGGTGGGTGTAGACCATGGAAACGGGTAGACTGGAGGACAATAACAGATAACAGCAGGAACGGCCAGGCATGGTGGCTCACACCTGTAATTCCAGCACTTTGGGAAGCTGAGGTGAGTGGATCACGGGTCAGGAGTTCGAGACCAGCCTGGCCAACATGGTGAAACTTTGTCTTTACCGAAAATACAAAACTTAGCCGGATGTGGTGGCATGCACCTGTAGTTCCAGCTACTCAGGAGGCTGAGGCAGGAGAATTGCTTGAATCCAAGAGGCAGAGGTTGCAGTGAGCCAAGATTGTGCCACTGCACTCCAGCCTGGGCAACAGAGCAAGACTCTGTCTCAAAAAAAAAAGAAACCCAGATAACAGCAGGTAAATAAAATAGCCAGAGAAATCCCCTGGCCAAGGATAGAGACCCAGAGATCTCTTTCTTCTGAGATTTTGTTCAAGCCTCATGTCTCTACAGACATTAAGTAGCAAGTTGCTTTCTGAGTTTTTAGAAGGCATATTTAAAATTCACTTTAGATATCTATAAGTTTCCTTCCATGAACATGTCCCAAAATTGCCCCTAAAGAAAGGGAAAAGAAAGGAAGAACAAGGGAGAGAAGGGAAGAAAGACAAAGACGAGCGATTGTGCAATTTTGTAAGGTTCTCTTTTAACAGCGTAATTACAATTTCAGTTGTCACTCAGAAAGGTTGAATGACAGATTCTAGCCAGTTGCTTGTGAAGCTGGCAGCATGTCAGGAATTACATGGGGAACTTTGTGAAAAGCACAAGTCCCTGGGCCCCAAACCCATTCCATATTCCCTTATCTACCCACCTTTTGCCCAATATAGACCCAGGGGACAGCCCAGAGGGTAGCCCAGGCAGTTTTTATTTTTAAAGAGTCCTAGGTGATTTCTAACAGACTGTCCAAGACCAGCTATGGAGAACGAGTGGAGGGGATGGAACATCTTTAAATATATTAACTTAACTGGTAACGGCTGACATTGGCTGCCTTGTGCCTGCATTGGGCTTGGTAGCAGAAAAAGAGAAGGAAGTTTACAAGGTCTTCCTGCATGCAATTCCTCACAACCAAGGAAAACTGTTTCTATTAATTTCCCATGGAAATTCTCAGCTGTGAAAGAAGCAAAGAATATCTAACATATACCTGTGATTCTCTTAACTTAGATATTTTAAATGTGAAAAAGTCATTTACAAAACAAAAGTAGACACATTGTTTATTGGTTTGCTAAGAAAACTGGGGGCTTGTGAACTTAGTAGGGCAAAGAATGCACGAAAGCACATTTTGGCAGCAGTTAGAGGCTGAGACTAAGGGGACCAATTTGTCCTGGTTTTCCTGGGACTTCTCCTGTTTTAAAATTGAAAACTGGGACCGTTCTCATTTTAAACCTGGAAGTCCCACATTCTGGGAAGCCCCTCAGTCCCGAGTACACCAGGACAGTTGGCTACCTACATGAGAATGTCCGTATCAATACAATCAAGAAGGCCATTTCTGTTGACACGGTCAGTCAATTCACACCAATGATTGTCTGTACTGACCTTTTACCTAGTTTGGCTGGCTGTTGCTTTGATGCTGCTGATTGATCAGTATAGAGCAAATGGTCACATACCTCGAGAAGAACTCACTGAAGAGTGTTAGAAGCCCTGAGCAGGGTTCTGATGTTGCCATGTCTTATTGCATGATTTCAGACATCATCCCTGGGCCTAAATTTTGTTCTCTGAGTTAAAATTGGTACAAACATGTTGTAAACATTAACATTCAAATTTTATAATACACATGGAAGCACACTATAAATTTTAAAGCTCTGCACAAATGATTAAATGGACATGCATCACAAAGCCAGAACCACAGTAGAGGAAAAATTCTTTTCCTGGGGAAGACTACTGGAATGGAAGGAGCACAGTTTGTGAGTTGGCAGGATAGGACTGCAAGCTCAGCTCTTGAGCAAATAGATAGGTTTCCTTAAGCACATTCCTGGAGCTGGCATCCTCCTTAGTTTATGAAATCCTGAGATTTATCAGGTGGTCCTGGGTCCAGCCTGAGGAAACAAATCCAACCAGGCTAAGCCAACTATGGCATCCCTACCACTCTTTCCTGGTGACTTATGTAGGTATGAGTCATGTGACTCACAGTCAGTGAAACATAGGAGCAGTCTGCTGCTTGAGGCAGGTTTATCCTGCTCAATAAAAGAGATAATAGCCCAAGAAGAAATCCCTTTTTGCTTCTCTTCCTGTCTTTCTGCTAGGGACACTGTGTGAGGATGCAATGACAGGGGCCCCCATCTTAAACCTGGAAGAGAGATGAATGTGAAGCACCATGAAATGGAGAGATGAAAGAAATCCAGGTCCTTGAAAACATGGCTAAACACTCGGAACTACCCGTTTCCTGGGTTTATTGCTCCATGAGAAATATTCTGATCCTTAAATCATAGCTACTCAGGGCATCAATCATAGCATGGTGTGATTCCATGAACTGTTTGTTACTGGTCCATGTTGAGTTAAATACAGAAATCGTAACTGTTTATGAACTTTTCTAGCAATATGATGGAGTAATATGGCTATTGATTCTAAAAAAAATTTTAAATGGATGTAAATATCTTGTTTCATTTTCTATGAATTCATTTTATTATAGTTTATAAAAGTATCAATCTATGATATATTGGAAATTAGAGGAAAAATTAACTGATATTTGTTGCCGATAATTTAAGACGCATTGCTCGAAGCCAAGGTTTGGCAAACTACAACCAGAGGGCAAAATTCAGCACAACATCTGCTCTTATAAATAAAGTTTCATTAGAATATGGCCACATCTTCTGTTTTCATATTATCTATGGATATGTTTATGCTACAATGGCAGAGTTAGGTTAGCTTGACAGAGACCTTACACCAACCCCCAGTCCTGAGTCTAAAATTTGTACTATCTGGTCCTTTACAGAAAAAGTTTGCAGAGCCTTGCTCTAACAATTTTCAGCGACATATTCTACTTGCAGTTGAAGTTGTTATAACTTCCATATGGGTAATTAACTTCTCTAGATCTTACTGTGCTCGTCTATAAACTAGAATAACAATTACACTGGCTTGTTGAGAGTACTGAATGAGATAATGCATATAAGGTTGTCAAGAAAGCACGTGCCTTATAGTAAGCATGTAACATATAAGAGATCTCTCCTCTCCTTTGCCTGCCGCCACACTTTAATTAAACAGCTACTATGTCAAAGGCCAAGACTTTCTATTTTCAAACCGTAGGACATGGCAGCTCTTTGATATTCTATTATTTCTCTCCACTGTCAGTTGGGCAGACTTCATCGTCAGCTAGAAAGTTTGACACAGTGATTGAGAATAATGCATTGACAATAATCAATGACTAGATTTTAGGAATAAACCTCAAGGCTTTTAAATATTGCCTGTCTCAAGGTTCTGAGGACCTGATATAACAAAAAAACTTTCTAAGCAGAGAGGAAAATGGGTTGAGAGCTCCGCTTTTACTTTCTAAAATGTAAGGGACGATACTCTTGTGCTGTCATGTGCTTTATTTTAAGACTGCATTCTTGAACTCTTATTGGTAACAGAAAACTAATGTGATTCTTTTTTTCTTTTTAGGAAAGCTAACAATGACTTCAGAAGTGTGTGTTTGTTATCAGATTTACGGTACTTGTCACATCTTGGCCTGAAGGCAAGGCAAGGGAGGGTTTGCAAAAATATCTAAGAAACGTCTTCATCGCTCTTTCTCTTTTCTAATTAAAATGCAGTTCATCTTACAGATTCCAGGGCATTTTGGATTTGTGGTTGCAAGCATGAGGTCATTTTTCCTGCCTATATGACCACAGTGAATTTTTAAAGTCTTTAGTGTTTGGTAACAACAGACAAATAACTGTGGAAACCTGAGAGCTGAGCTCGAGTTCTTTCCAGAGTTTTCCCATTATGCCTCAGCATGGGGTAAAAATGAGTCCACCTCGCTAAGCTAGTGCCAGGATCCCTGAACACCCTGTATGTGAAGCTAACATGTAAGTTCCCCTCCAAATAGAGCAGCTAGCCAGGCAACACAGACGTGACGAGCACAGGCCTCTGGGGTCTTTTGGACCTGAATCTGCACACTGGTTCTGTCAGCCTTCCCGGTGATATAGAGCAAGTCAGTTATTTGACCTCTCTGAATTTCATCTTCCTCATGAGCACAAAGAGCAACCTTCTAGGCTGGTCGTAAAGATCAAATATGAAAATGAATGAAAAATACTTAGCACAGTAGAAAACTGGAGTGTACAGATTTGGTCCTCTTTTTCTTTGTTTCTGGGCATTCATCTTTCTCTCAAACTCAGCCAAAAAAACTTGGGAGGAGCCGACACCAGGTTCCGGAGGAAGTCCTTGATTTGGCTAACTGACCATTGTAATCAGATGTCCGTGATTGGTTCAAAATCCCAGACTTCTGTAAAATAGTTAGTCAATGCATGTTATCGTTCTAAGGGAGAGTATATGACCCATGTTGGTCCAGTAAGACTGGTTCGAAGAGACATTCATTTTCCTCCCTTGCTGGATGGGAGCAAGGAAGCAAGTAACTTCAGCTATTGCTAGAAGTCACCTTGTGGTTATAATGCTACCTCTTCCTGCTCCCTCCCTCTACCAAGATCCACATCTGTATTATGAATGGGAAGGGAGAGGCAGCAGGCAGCTATCCTCTCCAACACTGGACAAGCTTTGAGTTTCTCATTAGGCTTGGGGCCATAAAGAGAAGCTCTTGCTTTAAAACAAAACAAAACAAAAACCTTAAAAGATGTTCATAAATTAACCACTACAGCAGATAAATTAGGAGATGTATTTAAATTCTTTCAAAAGTGGCTACCTAAAAAAAAAAAAATAGATAAAAACATAAAGTAATTACTGAGAGAGTCCTATAAACTAATGTTGCAACTATGATATTTATCTGTGTATACACAGACAGGAGCAGGGCAGAGACAGTAACTGCTAAAATGTGAGAAGCCACTACCCAGAAAAGAGAAATCAGTACAGGAACTGGGCAATGTCTTGACTGGTATCCTGAACACAGGGGACACCTGCATGTTCCTTTCCTACCAAGGAAGCAGCCCTGTCCTTCCCTAAGTCTACATACTTGCTCTCATCCCTTCCTCTGGATCAGTAGCTTTCAAATTTTAGCATGCACAGAATCATCTGGAGAGCTTATTAAAACACGGATTCCTGGACCCCACTCCAGAATTTCTGGTGCAGTGGTGTGTGATGGGGCCAGAGAACTAGATTCTCTAAATAAGTTCCCAGGTGATACCAATGCTGCAGGTTCATTCCAGATTCAGGGTCTAAACCAGTTACGCTGGGCTTCTGGAAACTAGTGCCCAGCCAGACTCTCGTCTGTATTGAGAGTCTTTGTTACAAGGGCTATATAGAACTCCTGCTTTATTCCTGGTGGATAAATGCCTACAGATTCAATGACTGAGTCTTTTCATTCCCCTAGTGCCTCAGTATCTGTCTGAGTAGCAGCCTCATAAGCCATTGCCTCTGGGACCTGGGTCTTCCTTGACTTTCACAAGCCCTTTCCAGGATGTGAATTGAGGCTTTGAATCCCAGTTCTTGCTGCCAAAAACTTGACTCTGCTGATGCCAATGACAAGCTGGCAACTATGTTTACAATGATAACATGGCGTCAACAAACATAAGAGCTTGTCTATCGCATACTGGTTACAGGCCTCTTGTAGCTGCTCTCAGACTCCAGTTGACCTCTAAGAGTGGTCCCCATAATCCTATCCACCCTAGACGCTGTGACATCAGTCCTCCATCTGCCGGGCTCTACGATGGGATTCATTCTGAGGCTGCTCTGTCTGGATGGTCAGCTTATTCTCAGGGTTGACCTGGGCCAAATCCTGATCCAGATAAAGCAGCGCTGAGATTTTTGTCCATAATATTGTTTACAGGAAAAATTATCTAGTTGATGAAATGTCTACTTCATTTCCAAAAAGTGAGGTACACGTTCACCGCCATGGCAAAGGCTGGCCTTCCTTTGTTCGATGAATTAAGACTGCATGCTTTGGGCTTACATTTACTATCTAGGAAATAATTCTGTTTCGCAAAGTGTGGGCCACATGCCACCAGTGGTTTATGAATGTTTTAATGTGGCACACTGACTTGTCATCAGTTACATTGTATTGCACAGTGAGAACATTGTTTTCTTTTTAATTCTCTTTGAAACCAGTTGGTGGAGTCAGAAAAAAAAAACAAAGGTCCTGGTTTGGCATTAGTATATCTCCCCAATTTTACCTTTCGTTAATCTCTCTTTTTATATAATAGCGAGGAGGCCACAGGCTGAGAACTCTAGCAGACTAACAGTGACCAACAAGTTTGTGATAACATTGCCTTTTTTACCATTCTATTTATTTCTATGGTTACCTCCCATTTATGGCAGGTAATACTGACTTTCCATTTATAGTAGTGATTTAAAGTTCCTCTTATAAGTAAATATGCATAAGAAAGAAGATGATTTTGTTTAAAGAAGAGTATTATATCAACTAGGATATGTGTGTTAGAAAAATGTGGCAAAAATCATTAGGGTCGAAATGACTGAAATTTGGAAACTGTTGATGAAAGAAATGCATTGTCCTTTGTGCCAACTCACCACGAGCAGAACAAACCCTGAACAGTGTTTCTTTTTCTCTTTTGCCAGTAGTGAGAATAAACTGCAAGGAGTGATTATACATTCTGTAAATATTTTCTGAGAGCTTAATCAACAAGTTGCTCTTTATTGCACCTCTGAGAACAAAGTTTAGGTCTCCTGCTACCTTCATCCTCAGCATGGACTCTGCCTGCATCCTCACTCTCATCTGCCAATCTCTCCAAAGTGCCCCACAATCCTGCTATATTGGCCTTTCTCCAGTTCCTCAAGTCTTAATACATCTCTTCCCTTCTGCCTCTAGGCCTTTGCACACACTGGCCCCTCTCTCTGGAATGCCCTTCTTTCCTTCCACCTCTTTTTTCACTTGACCAAGTTAGCTAGTGGTTTAAACGCTTTAAATGGTGCTTTTTCTCAGAGACGACTTACTTGACTTTCAGAACAGTCGAGCATCTCCCCCATGGCACCTCATTCTTCTACTCTGAAGCACTCTTCACAATTGTAATCAAGCGACCACTTAGGTATTGATTTGTCTCATGTCTGTTCCCCCGGCTAGCCTGTAAGCTTGTGAGAGCAGCGAGCTTGCCTCCTGGTTGGTTCTCAATAAGTATTTTTGTAAATGACTAAATCATGATCTATGACAGCATATTATGTAGACAGTAGGGCCCTAAAATAAAACTTAGGTAACTAAATGAAAAGAACAAAATCATTTTAACAATTAAGGATTGAAGTCAGGTACCTTTGACCACTAGTCATAACAAGTGGCCAAAATTTTGTGTGCATTCAGTGAATCGAATCACCCAAGCACACAAATCTGGACCTCTACATTTATTGCTTATAAAAACAAAAGATTGAGAACATTGGTTGAAGCCAGATGTTCTGCAGGCTGGATCTCGTTGTCCTAACATGACAGATTCTCATAACTGGAACTGTGTGTATTTGAGATGCTGGAACATAAGATCCAACCCAGAAAATATTTTGAAATAATGTTGTTCAATTACTTAATCCTTGTTAGGCTATTGAAGAGAAGACTCTTATATACACTATTATAAAAACATTATGCCCGAGTCTCAAGTTCTGGAATATCCAATTACAATAGCTTTTTTCCACATTTGTATTCTCTCTATTTTATTTAATTGCTCTTAATCTTTGGAGCAGATTTATTGTATATGACAGCGAGCAACATGAGCCTGTGTAAGAGCCGGCCATGCCATTTCCTGCTCTCCACCCACCCACCATCTCCGTAATATCACTCTTCCCTGCCTTCTAGCATCCTCATTAGCCTAGCCTAGGTCTGGTTCCCTGCTTGGAGTGTGGGCCGTCAGAAAGGGACTCTAGTAAAGGAAACTGCCTACCAGCAGACTTCGTCTTTCCATCTCTCAACTGACCTGAGCTTTGTTTGATTATGTCAATTTGTCACCCCATCCTAGATCAATCTATAATGTGGGATAAACAAAATAATCTTCATTTCTAAGATGTCCCATCAAGAGTTAATAAGTAGATAGTCACTGAGTGTTTCCTGACAGCATGTCTGCATATAACAGTGTAGCTTGTGTGTGTGTACATGCGTGCGTGTGTGTATGTTCTACTCCATTTTGTCATGCAACAGGTACCTTTTAATTTTGGCTGAAGCCATGTGGGGTAAAGAACCTTGATAAATAAGTGGGACTTTCTGAGTCACCTGCAGCTCTTTCCTATATCCCATCTTGAACAGCCTGCCCGAGGTAAAAGAAGCGGAACTGAAGGCATGACCCTATCGAAGACAAATGGTGGGAACAAAAGGGCAGAGAGGTCTGCTAAGATGGAGGCAAACAGATTGTCAGGAGCCCGGTGCAGGTGCTCTGAAAGCATGACACAAGAGGCCCAGAGCTCCAGAAATCCCTTCCCTCTTACCTATGTTGACTGGCCACATGCTTAGAAGTTCCGTCCAAAATGCAAAATATTAACTAGTGATTTCAGATTTGAAACTGAAGTGTCGGGGCACTTAACTACTGTGATACATGGAACATTTATGTAGCTATGTTCTATTCTGGCTTAACAATACCGAATTTGTGCAATGACTGAGGTTGTTCTGCTCCTCTGCAACTGTGTGCAAAGTGATTTTCTTAGAAACTTTTAAGTGTGAACAGCTGTTTTGAGAAGAAAATATTTTGATGGAGAAACTTCTGCTTCATTTCATGTGGGGAAGAAAACAATGGAGCCATCAAATGCTGAATGGAAAAGTTTATATAAAAAGGCAAGAGCATCTAGAGTTGCCTCTTTTCAAGGAAGAAGGGGCATTAAGAGAAATGTGGGCAGGGAGCTTTCCGCTGGAGGCTAATTGGCAGTCCCTTTGGAAGGAAGCCAGAAATGTCATCTTGTTTCCAGCTAGGGATATTGATTTCAATACTAATGGAGATTTGAACTGGACCTTGAACAGTTTACAAAAGTTCCTCTCTCTGGTCAGGAAGCCATGGGCTTGACATTCAAGTGAGTTTGGGATGTGCTCTGTGGCTATGTAGCAAGCCCCTATGCCTCTATCCTGTCATCACAGTGATTCTCAACATCTTTTCTCTCTCCTCTTCTGCACTGGGAAACGTCATCCTGTTATAGAGAAGTGCATTTACAGTTGAAATTACCAAAGTGGCCCATTATGTTTATCAAGACAGAAAAAGAAAAAGAAAAAAGATTACAGTTTGTCCCCACTGTCTGCAGAACAGCTCTCCTGCAATTGGAAGGATACTGATCCGTGTTGGGTTTTTTTTTCCTCTCTCTCTTCTTAAAAATTAAGTGCATGTAGGAATACCCTTCAAGATGTGATTTCAGGGGAAAAAAAAATGATGATTAGCGGGACAAAAGATCAGGATATTCCAGAAACTGAGATTTCTACATAGCTGCATTTTGGGGTTATGTTTCAAATCTCCCACCACACGTGCTGCTATCTCACATGAAGGGTATCAGGGAGATCACTAATCCCAAGGGAAGGTTTTTCAGTGATGAATTCACACCAGACTGGAGTAAGGTTGGGGAAAGGAAAAAGGAGGCTGAATTCCACTGACAATGGCTAATTGTTGTGACTAATTCAGCTTTTGGAAGGTAGAACTCCATGGAGTGTGTGAGCTGCAACATGGTTCCTGTTTTAATTAGTGGCACCACAGGGAGAAGATGGGCTTATAATTGAGTAGTTTGCTGATCGGTCAACTTCAACCCATAATCAGACACGCTGAGAAGTGGACATTAACGGGGAGCTTTGCCTAGCAGGAAGTCTGCCCCATTAGCATAGCTGGTGTCAAATCAGGTTGTTGTCTTTCCTCTCAATTCTTTCAGGAAGCGGATGCCAAACAAAATGTTTTCTAGACTAGCTCTCTCACTCACTCTCCATCTACTACATCTCTGTTCCAGTTTTGCTTAGCAAATCCGTGCACAGGCATGCTAACATGAGTTGAATGATTGGCACTTCCACCATGCAACTTTCCCTCCAAGATTTATTGTTGGGTTTTCTCTTCTCATGCCAACACCACGACCATCCATCACAATATACAATCCCCTTGCATAAACGCATCTTAATTTTTGTTTTGAAAAATTCTCTCTCTCTCACTCTGTGAAATCTGGATAAGACTCTTAGTTAAGGGTTATACTCCCCGTTTTTTCCTCCCACACAGCCCCACCCCCACCAAGAAAGAATTGGCGTTGTGATCCAAATTCCGCCATCTGGATTTTTTTCTTCAAAAACTTTGACTCTCGAGAAAGATGTCAGAAAAGAAAAATAGTTGAAGCTCAAGTTTCTAGTAGGAAACTATGATCAGATTATTAATTTTTTCTCTCTCTTACTATCTAAACCCCTAAGTTGTTGGGTTCCTCTCCATTTCTTATCCTAATGCTCAATGCTTTCCCATATCTGCAAGCCCTTCACTCTCCTCTGTCCCCTTCCTCTTTGCTTAAATTAGGCAGAGTGAGTTTCTGTTGCTTGTAGTTGAGTAACCCTAAATGAGAAGGTATCCAGGAGAAAGCGCCCCAATGTACAGCTTAATGTCCATTCTCCACCATCCTTTTCCTATTCCCAGTAAGAAAATGTGCAGAAGGAAAGAAAATCTTACTTGTGGTGTACGAGAAGATAAATTTAAAAATGGGAAGAAATGAAGCACTCTTACTAATGAGTCTGGGTTTAGGGCCTGGCGTGAGTGTCTTCATCCCAGATGTTCTCATGGGATCTGCTTGGAAGCTGCATTCCCATGGGATTCTCACTGTACTTTGGACCATGACAGTTATTTGTCTGGCTTCTCTTCCTGCTCAGTTTTCTGTCAGGGGCCCCCGCACTCATTCATGCCCTCAGCTATTTGGGGTTGACTGCTGATACATGCATAAATGTCATGCAGCATCTATGCATGTCATGCAGCATTTCCCCGCAGGAGGGAGGAAATGCCACCTACCCTCCGTTTCCCGGCTGTATTTTGGGCATGGTTTGTATTAGCTAGCTTAAAGGCAAGGAGTATTGGCATGCCTTCAGATGGGTGTGTTGTACATGTGTGTATACTGTGTTGCCAAGCTACCCGGGGCAACACACCCTCAGAGCTTCACTCGCCTGCCCAGCATATTCTTGGTGCCTCTGCTGGGGGTTAAACACTCACCTGGGCTTGGGGAGACCCTGATGTGTTTAAAATGTTGTTTCACCTAGAGGTACAGATCAGGCTGGGGCCAGGAAGTTCCAGCAGCCAAAAAAGCCACAATTCCCACCCTGTAGATTAGAGACTGTGTGTTCAGAATTTTAAGGAGTGAGCTGAGGCTTTTCCCGAGCTGAGTAGGATTTATACCTTTCACCAATTATGAACACAGAAGTGAGAAAAATATACATACACGAGGGCGTTCACCATAGTTAGATGGGGGTCAGAGGAAGGAAAGCCAGCTTAGCCAACACACTTTCATAACCACATCAATTCAGGGCTTTCACGGGTTTGATTTTCTTTCAGCCCAATCCACTAAGGAGTTGCTCACGAGTTCTGTGGATTTTCTGCACAATTACAGATTATTGCCATGGCAACAACAGAACCATGTGACAACTTTGCTACCTCAGAGACCAGGAACAGCCACTTACGGGCAACACACATCATCTCATAAATGGGACTCCGTGCCGTTGGCCTCACATTGTTTTAAGGCTAATCGCTGCTTTTTCACAGATGCAGTTCCCGCCCCCCCGCCCACTCTATTTTCATGATCTTTTAAAACAATTTGGATTTGCTCTAAAGCACTTCCATATTTGACTATGTTTATTTGGTCATAATAAAGGTATTATTTTGGTGAATTGGCAAAAGGAAAAGAGGGATAAAACTTCAGGAGTGAAGGCAGATGGGATGCAACGGGCAGAGGAGAGACAATTTTGCTAGCAGATGGTTTTCTTGCCACGATGTTACTAGAGTTGAAACCCATGACAGTACTGAAATTCTGGGTTGGCCACACACAAGAACACGCTGGGAATGAATAAAATTTGCTTTCTTACCGAATGAACTCAACTCTTCTGTCCATGTTGCAGGCACAATGAGAAATGGGGCCATTGATAATTAAGTTAGAGATGTGATTGAGAAGGGGAACCAGGTAATACTTGTTCTCTGGCAAAACAATCAATTTATTTTTCAGAAACTTACGCCCATAGCCAAAACCCAGGTTCTTTCTGCCAAACATTTTCCCTTTAATTTTTTAACCTCTGGGCATTTCAAGGAAAATTGAATCCACATGTTTCAGATTCATTTGCAAATGCAGTTTGCTCAGAGCTGTTTGATGACCAGTATGCCCTTTGAGTGTTTTTATGAGCACAAACTGACTTTCCCCCAAGCTTCTTGCTTCTGAACCAGGAAGTGGCATTTGGAGTTTGTAGTAGAATTCAGAAACAATCATTTTCTAAAGCCTTTGCCAAGTGCTGATGCCTCTTTCTGGAACCTGGTAAAGCTGAAGAAAGGTTTTCACCCAGTGCATAAGAATAATGGAGGGTAACTTACTGTTTTTACAACTGAAAAGCAGACCTGATATGGACACGATCCAATTCCTGGATCACATGGCTTCCCCATCTTTCTTTATTACTGATGACATTTGTATGGACGCAGATGCTTTCTTTCCCAGGGACATGTCTCCACCTGTGACATAATTCTCTGATTGGAATAATGCTTCTGAGACAGGGTTGCAAGTTTAGATTTAACCCTTCTCACAGACAAAATTATAGAAAACACTCTTTGTTTATTATAAGTGAATCATATCTGCAAAGAAGAGGGGCCCCTTTTACTATGGACACATGGAATTTGGGAACTGCGTGCTTATTCTTTTCTGTCTCAACCATATGACCCAAAACAAAATTCTAACTTCCAGAAAGCCAGGCATGTGTACGGTGTGTGAGAGTGTGTGTGTATGTGTATTCTAGGTATTATTAAAAAGATACTCAGTAACAGGGAGAAGATCAATTGGGAAAGATACACAGAGCAGGAAAAATGTCTCTAAGCTGGGGATTTTTCTGAGTTCAGCTCTCAAGTTTCCTTTGAGGCTGTTCTGATGAATTCCACCTGCATTCCAGGACACTCTTGTTAATGAGGAATTAGTCTGAGGAGTTCTCTGGATAAATATTTGTGAGCAAATAACATTCTTCCTGGAAGCTCATTTAATGTGGTGTCTATTTTTTCTTCCTTCTTTTTTTCTCTTCACCGGACTTACGATCCCAGAGAAACTTGCACTAAATTCACATGCCCTATTTTTAACTTTCATCTGGACTTCCTTCTTTTTTTTTTCCCCCTTCAAGCATGAGAAACAAGCAAATAATGACCCTTTGTATTGTGTCCAGTGGAAGGTCACCAGCTTAGTGAATTTACTTAAGTTCCCGGGAGAAGTCAGACCATAAAAGATTCGTGTGCACGGCCTTCAGACTGTGCCATTTTGGCTGTTGGGTCAGCTAAGTACATTCACTTCCACTCTACAGACAAAAGCAACTGGTGAATGAATACAGCAATAGTTTCAGCTTTCGTAGAGAAATTGACTGTACATTCATAGCTTGGTTTCATCCTTGGTCCGCCCAAATCAAGAGGGTTAAGTGGGTCCCAGGCTGTGGGCATTGCTTTGGTCAGCTACAGTCTCTAGAAGAGGGTGTCCATAGACACGGCCAGAGGTTTGAACTATCAGATTGCTCTTTCACTGTTTTTAAACTATTGCATGGTTTTTTCCCCCTAGAACATGTTCCTTAGAGTTTATTGGACAGAAGAGGAGAAGAAAGAGAGGAACAAGTATGTCTTTTGGTAGCTTACTGGCAGTTACATCAGGAACCTCAACTCTGCTGTACTCAGGGCTTAGGGGGCCTATCGAATAAGTGCAGTGGACCTATGGGAATGTGCTGATCTATGGGTCACCCATCCCTTCTTATGTGGACAGCTGCTACTCAAGATGATTTTTGCTATATGGAATAACAGGTCTTTTCGATAAGTCATACATTTGTAGTTTTAGATGAAATAGTCTGATCTTAAAATCTTGGGATGTCCTCAAAACTATGACCCTGTATGATGGACTAAAGACACTAGGTATGTGGAGTGGGTTATGCCTCCTCCAGGTGCTACACAAGCTCATTAGAGCAGGCCAAATGAGTGGAGATGCAGTCAACACAGAAGATCTCCTGGCTGCTTTCAAAACTCCTGATCTCAGTGTCTGACTGTGATGCAAAGTTGTAAGTTACAGGAAGCTGTCCTTGTGTTCAAGAGGTGGGAGGAGCAGAATGAGGTAGGTGCCCCAGGGAAGGGACAGGAGGAGGAGATTAGTCATGACTTGCACCCTAACTCCGGTGATTCATTTGTGTGGTCAGTTGATACTATCTATTGAGTACCTTCTATAGATCGTATGCTATCATGCACCATGTTATCAGCACCATGTGAGACATTAGATATGTGGTGGTAAACCAGAAAGTTATCGCTGCTATCTTCATGTGAGGAACACAGACATATGCGAATAATTACACAAATAAATGCAAACTGTCCAGTGCAATGTGTCCTCCAAAGGAGAGGTGTGGGCTGTGAACATACATCATTGGAGAATTTGCTCTGGTCAGGGTGGTTGAGAAAGGCACCCCTAAGGGAGTAAATTTGACCTATTATGGCAAGGAGGGGTAGGAGTTACCCAGGCACACAGAGGGAGGGAACCACCTTTCAGGCAGAAGAAATAGCCCTTGCAAAGACCCTGTGGCAGAAGGAAACACAATAAGACACGAGAACACGCTTTCCGGGTTAGTGTGGCTGGAATGCTGCACAAGTGGGCAAGGACAGACCCAGCAGGGCGCTGTAGGCGGTGTTAAGTAGTTATGGCTGACCTTGGATCCAGACAAATTCATTTGAGTGATTTTAACCAGGGAAGTATAGGACTAGGCCCACATCTTGAAAAAATTCATTCTGGTTGCAGAGTGGTGAACAGTTTAATCAGAAGCAAAAGCATAGTCAAGGAGAAATATTAGAAAACAATTGCATGGGACCAGGAGAGATGACGCCAACTCAGACTAGGGTGGCGACTGGAGTCACATGACAGGTAAATAAATTGGAGTGTCAGGACATACAAACGGGAGGAGATGGCGGTGCATGTGACAGCTAATTTTATGTGTCAACTTGGCTAGGTAGTACCCACTTGGCTATAGTACCCACTTACCTAGTCAAACACTAAGCTAGGTGTTGCTGTGAAGATATTTTGTACATGTAGTTAACATCAATAGCCATTTGGCTTTAACTAAGGGAAGGTACCAGTGATGGTGTAAGTGGGCCTCATTCAATCAGCTGGAGGCCTTACGATGAGTTTCCAGCTTGCCAGGCTGCCTGCAGCCTCCATATGTGCCAGTCCCCACGACGGTGAGAGCCATTCCTGGTTCCACGTCTCTAGAGAACCCTGACTCTGATACAGTACATATTAGAGACGTACCATGACATCTTTAAGATACTCTTGTTCCTTCACACACACACACACACACACACACACACACACACACACACACGCACCTCATAAGATCCAAAGGATATCAAATCTATCTCTACAAAGAGATGTTGCAGACTCCACCCATCCATTTTTGCAGTTTGAATAATGGAGGGGCAGGGAGATATGTCTTTAGAAGAAGGACAGGAGTATGATTGAGGGAAGTAGGAAAAAATACAACCCTTTTAAATAAAAATGGAAATGACCGAACATTTCACAAAATATGAAACACTTTTGTTTGACAAATGGGTCCTTTCATTCTAATGCTTTCTGAGTCCTTAAAGAAAGGAGCAGATGTTGGTAAAAGCCAATGCATTTTCATATGCACAACCCCTGGAGCCTGAGACTGTCTGGTTTTCCCGGGTTCTCAAGTATGGAGTTCCTACAGCTGGATCAACGTTAAGGTCTTGGGTGAGAAAGGCTGAGGCAGCTCATGCTTACCACCAAACAAGTCAGCCCAGAAAGTCCAGAGGAAGTGCAATAAATCGGTGGCCTCCAGTTTCCATTACTCTGAGCCCTTTAACCCCTGAAGCCAAACAAAAAAGTAAATAAAGTCTAAGAATAGAACTGGCTTTAATTATTTTTTTAAAGGAAAAGCTTTCCTTTTGTCTCTGCTTTCCCTCTCCCCTTCCCCCTTCCTTCTGTGGTTCGGACCCAGATCTCCTAAGGAGAGAGGCAAGTTCACTGCCTGCATGGGCTAGCAACGCCTTTAAGGTGGAGAATCTCATCTGCAGTGCTCCTGCCAAGCAACCCTTTCAACATGGTCTCCTGGTGACTCTCACCCAATCATTATATTCTGGAAATGCAGCAGGTCATTGAGGGAGGAGGCAGAGGGAAAGTAAAGGCAGGGGCCAGTTCAGTGTCGAAGCCACATCCCCTGAGAATGTCAAGGAAGAGAGGAGCAGAGAACTGGTACATATGGCTTAGCCTGTGTTTGCTGGATTTTTTTTCACTTTTAGATCAATAAATAGACCAGAGATCAGAGGCAGAAGACCTCAGCCAGAATCTGAATCCCCCTAAGATCTATCCAATAAGTGAGAAAGCATGCTCAATCCCTTGCAGGATATCAGGCAAGCCAATTAAACTCAGTGTCTCAGTTTCCCTCTACAAAAAAAAAAAAAAAAAAAAGGAATGGTAATTCTCATATTGAGAATTACCTCCTGTATTGATTGAGACTACAGGAGGCAATAGAATTATAATGTTGGAAGTGACTTCAGCTCAATTATGCAAACTCCCAGCTGATGGAGAAATCCCCTGTCCCTCACCAATGACCACTGATCACCAGGATCCACCTTTTAACACAGCCATTGGTGCAGAGTGGAGGGAAAAAACTTAATCCAGAGCTCATGTGTTTTTCTGTTGGGGAGCTCTGGTTTTTTTTTTGCAAACTTCTTTTCTTTTCTTTTCTCTTTTTTTATGAGATGGAGTCTTGCTCTGTAGCCCAGGCTGCAGTGCAATGGCGCAATCTCACCTCACTGCAACCTCCATATCCTGGGTTCAAGCAATTCTCCTGCCTCAGCCTCCTGAGTAGCTAGGATTACAGGCGTGCACCACCACACTTGGCTAATTTCTGTATTTTTAGTAGAGACGGGGTTTCACTATGTTGGTCAGGCTGGTCTCGAACTCCTGACCTCATGATCCACCCCGCCTCAGCCTCCCAAAGTGCTGGAATTACAGCTCTCTGGCCTAACTTGTGTCTGGCCTAACTTCTTTTCTCTATAGGGACAAGAGTCTTTCCTCTAAGTTCTACTGAGCAGGGAGGAAGTAATCTTGATGATACTTAGATCCAACATGGTTTATTATAAAGCTGTCAATTTACTGGACATCTTCTGCTATCAAAAGCCCTGCCTTCTAGTTCAACTCACCATGAAATAATTCATCAAGTATAACTATAGATATATATATAGATAGATATACATATATATGCTACATAAACACACACATAAAATATCTCAGAAGCAAAGTAAGAGCGTAAAATCAGCTAGCAGAAATGGCTCAACTTAAACAGGGCATTAAGTGATATTAACAAACTACTTCTAGAAATGATCAGAAATTCCCAGTCGAATCAAAGATTGATATCAAAGACTCAGAGATACCTCAAGGCCAGCATCTCCGGAGAGGACTGGAACTGATTGGAACTGAAGCTCTAGCTCTTCCCCATGCATTTGAGTGAGCACTTTAAATCTCCAAAGACTGAACTATAAAGAGAAATTAGTTTATTAATAATTCACAGACTTTAAGGAAAAAAAATGTCAAAAGCATATGCTAAGGAACAAAGCTGATTTTATTTTTCCTATTTAGAATAAAGTGTAGAGAAGTTGAAGTGCCAGGCTCAAAAATTGAATTTGGTCTTTTTTTTTTTTTTTGCCTTGTCTTCATGTTTTTAAAGAAGTGTTTCTAATAAAATATGTGTGAGCATTTAGTCTGATTTCCCTCTGCATACTTCAAGTTTTTCAAATCCTCTGAGGTTTGTGGAGAGTGTCAAAAGCAGAATACTTTATTCAATACTTTAATAGTTTGAGATATTTTCATGGTGAAGTTATTAGTCAAGCATACTTAATTGGAGTTTGTGAATTCAAGGCAACATATTCAAGAATGGTGCAAAAGAAAGAAAGATTTAAAATGTGGATTCAAAATGATTCCACCAAATTGATTAAATGATCAAGTCATTCTCCAAGGGAAGCCTCTTGTGAATGTGAGAATAAGGGATACATTTGTTCAGAGGTCTACCAGAAAGGGATGTTTTTGAGGGCAGAAATTTTGCCTAATTTCTTTTGACATCCCAGGGCTCAGTCATGAGCCAGTTACTGCACTGTCTTGGTTTCCCCAGTGTGGCTGAAAACCCGGCTGACATGAGGAAATGGATGGGAACGAGAGTAAGCGTGTCTTCCTTCTTCCTGAACAGGGGGATCTTCCCTTTCCTCAGAGGAAAAGCCACATGCCTGCAGAGGGGGGGGTGCCTCCTCCACCACACTGCTACTGCAATTGTCCCCTCTCTCTACCAACGTTTTCCCATACAGTGGATCATTTTCATCATCTCTGAAAATAGCTCTCATCTTAATCAAACCCTTGACCCCAATACTCTTACACCTACAACCAATTTTCTTGGCTTGTTTTAAAACAAAACGTATTTTTAAAAACTGTCTTGTAATTCCATTTGCAGTTTCTAATATTCTTTCTCAAACCCATTCTAAACAAGTTTCAGTCTCCACTACTCTAGTGAAAGAAAAAATTTGTCATTATCTGAGATTATACCTCTGCATTTTGATGTATTAATTATCTATCTTTTTTTTTTCCAAATTTTTTTATTGCACTTTAGGTTTTGGTGTACAAGGGAGGAACATGCAAGATTGTTGCATAGGTACACACGTGGCAGTGTGATGTGCTGCCTTCTTCCCCATCACCTCATCTTCTTTATTAACATGTAATCTCCATGAAAAGAACTCAGCTTTGTTCACAGTGGTAACATATAAGTGAATGAGTAAAGAGAGATCATTCTCTTTTATATGAAACCCATGTGCAATCCCAGCTTTGTCCCTTAGATGGATAAACAGTATGTTAATACATAAAATCACTTCTGGAGAAACTACTCTTTGAACAGTCACCTTTTGAGAAATGACTGCTGGAGAAAGCTTCCTATTTGGAAGCAGAATTTCAGGCTTACAACCTCATCATGAAGGATAGTATGGGTATGTAGCAAGCAGTAAATACATATTGAGTTGATGTACTCACAGCATATGACAATTACCCCATATAATGCTATAGCGTTTTTTGCTAAGTAGTATAATTTGGAGCAAGGGTAATGCATCTTGGACTTGAGCCGAGTGGCTCCAAATGTACAGCAAATTGAAGGAACTGCCTCAGGCTTTGCACTTTAGGGTGATGGCAAGGCAGCTGCCAGTCCTCAGCATGGGAACACTTCTTAGGACTACCAGATTTGTTGTTCTCTTTTGTGATAACAATTCCCAATTTAATTCCTTATCTTTTTGCTTTAGGTCAGGGATGGCGAATGAGATACATCGCATAGGTAGAATCTGTTTGAGCCCATCATCAAATATTTAATTCAACAAATATTTACACATACTTACAAATAAAAGCACTGTTTTAGATGCAGTGGATAAAACAGTGAAAAAAACGAAAGCCCTGCCCTGGTGAAGTTTGCATTCTAGTGGTTGGTGATTGCTAAAACTGGGATGAGCAGTAAAGATTCTGTTATCTATCAGCAGTGCTTGCGAGAGGTTTGCCATTCTGGGTATAGATTTTGTGTATAATATCCACCTGTGTTTCTAAGTCAACCCACTGGTTTCTAAAAATGACTTAACCCCACTGCAGGCTCAGCCATACTCCAGCCTGTAGGTCCAAACTAACCTCTAATTAGAAGGAACTTAAGGACACCTAGGTCAGTAGTGTTTCTTCAAGTCAGCATTTGCTGCTTAGCTCAGCTAGGTGTTTTACTCAGTCCTATTAGCTGTTTTCTTGCTTAGTTCTTTTCTGACTAGGTCAAGTCCTGATACCCCAAAGCTTCCTATCTTTTCACCTACCTCTCAGTTCCCGTCTTGGTTCTCCCATTTGTCTACTTATTCATTTATCCATGCAAGAAATATTTACTCAGCAGCTACTATGTGCCAGGCACTGTTCTATGCACCAAGAAGGCTGCGCTGACCAGAGCAGGTGTACTCCTTGCTCTCAAGGAATGTATGTTCCAGAAGCAAGACAAAAATAAACAGGCAAATTTATAAGATAATTTCAGATACTTTACATGACTGAGGTAACAATAGTGTAATTTGGTTAGGTTTATTAGAAGAGCACCATCTTAGGAGATGCAACTGAAGATGAAACCTGAAGGAGGAAGAAGAGTCAGATGCAGGAAATGGGACCTCTAATACAGTAAGCCCGAATATTCCAAGGCAGAAACCAGCTTGGCCTGTTCCGAAATCATGATGACTAAACTAGAATGAATGAAGGGAGGGTAGTGAGAGGTTGGATGGAAAGGCAGGCAGGAGACAGACAAGGGAGGTTTCCAGAATGTGCTAAGGATGAAGTTTGCCTTTCTGTCTGGAATGTTCACTCATTTCTCACTGCTAGACTTTCCGGGTGCCATGATAACCTATGTTCCAAAGTTTCTACCAATGGGACCTGGAATCAGACATGTCCAGTAACAACGACTCAGTACTGAGACCTCTCAATGTATCTCTCCACTTTCTTGTGAGTCTGTTCTGGAACCTTCCCCGTACATGTTGTGATCTAGCTCACTTCCAATCAGACCCTGCAGCAGATTCCATGGCTCAAAGCTCCCCTTGTTCCTCACTCTTTTCAGGTTCCCAGATTTCATCAGATGAAAACCATCAGCCAAGGAAAAAGTATGCCTAAGGAGGATTTGTTTCTGACAATTACTTGAAGCACTTTGTGACAGGGCAGCCTCAGTTACAAAGTGGTCCCAAAGCATAGGCCCCTGGGGTAATGCTATAGCAAGGCTCTAATTACTCTCTCTGAGTTATTTCAAAGACTTTGAGCCCCGGGGCATTGACTATCAAAACTTCTCAGTTTAAAGAAGCTCCTTAACAGAGACAGCTTATCCAATGATTTAGGGTTCTCTGCTAGAACCCCTGCCCCCACATTATCCTCACCACCCATCATTTGGTCTGCTTTTCTACTGTTACAGAGCCAATCCACTGGTTCTTCAAGACTTTCCTGTTTATTACTTAGAAATAATCTCAGAATAATCAACACTTTAAACCATTATTAATTTTACCCCAGTTTCCTCTCTCTCTGTCCAAGTTACCTTGTGAATGTACCTGCTATATCTCCTTAATTCCTTCTCTCATGTGATCTCCTGATAGCATATTTTTCTGATCATTTGTAACTTACAGTTTTGCCAGTGCCTGGTGCTGTGTGTTCAAATATCATTACCGTTTTTTAACTCTTTGGTAACGTTTCACTGAATCCAGGTTTTCAGGGTTTAATTCCAACAGTGACATCACAATTTACAAGACCAAAGAGAAGAATACAAAAAAAGAAATGAAGAAATTTCCAGACAATGACAAGAATTTTGAAATGGAGCTACTGTTTTCTAATACCATGGATGTACTAGAATCATACTTGGCAAAGTAGATACAGATACTTTGCATCTAATATATGGTAACAGAGGTGGTTGTTTCTAGCATTTGCTTCCATGCGAAAGATTGGCCAAAACACCATATTAGACAAAATCTTTAGAAGTGTATCAAAGATAAACTTTACAAAGCTTTTTTGTGTCGATTTTCCTTGGGTGAGCATTCTGGAAAGAGAAGACCTGATGGTTTCTACAAAGCTCCCAAGTTGCCATCACGCTAAAGACAGAATAGAGTTTACTAATACAGAGATGCAAAGGCTATAAGTCCCCACCTTCCCCAGCAGCTTTTCAATAGAGCAGCTTTTGAAACAACAGAATGACATGCAATTCTAACAGGAAGATGGATCCTGGTATTTTTGAATATTTAAATTAGAAGAATAAGGAAGAAAAAGGCACAGAAATAAAAGGAGATACTAAGAAAACATGCAAAACAGGGATCTATGCAGATGATGACAAGATTATGAAGTCCTCCTCAGCAGCTAAAAGGTCAGGTATTTATGAATTTTTTATATGTTAAAAATGGATACCAGCATGACCTCATTAAAGAGCTAATATTAGTAGAAAAGGATAGGTCAGTGTCAAAAGGAATGCCTGATTCTCAGTACAAGGTACCTGGCTTAATCGACTTTTGTCAACCTCAACAAAACATGAGTACGGGCTGGATACAGGCTGTCACTCCCAATTAACACAACCTTCGAGTTTGTCCTTGTTTAGTGTCAAGAGATTATAACACATATTCAAAGAGACAGTCGTTAGACACTAGCATCCCATTCACACCTGTCTCACACACAACCCAACGTGACTACTCATTAATGTCGCCGTCCCGGTTTTGGTCACAGTTTTGATCTTTATCGTTTATTTTCATGTAATGCCAGAATGGCCACCTTTGGAAGCAAACCAAGGAACTGACGACCTCCTTTACCGAACCAAATGGCATAATATTAACCAGAGTAAAAGAAAACACACCAAAAACCCTCACCAGTGCTCACTGGCGATCTAGAAACATGATCTTGGCCAATGACCAACACTGAAGGCCTCTCATAGACAAGCCTGACTTTCCATATGGATGTGCTGGATCCCCAGAACTCCCCCTACCGAAAGGCCGTGTCAACCAGCAAGTGATTACTCAGCAGTGGGACATAAACAGCACATGGCAGATGCCCCCCAGGACAACTGTTCATCTCCCCTATGAATACGCTCAGGCAGAAATCATCCTGGAGTTATGCATAGAAAGAACATCAAACGCTGAGATGAAGCTTGTCTTCTGACTAGCTTCTCTTTTTATTTATTTATTTATTTTATCTCTTTAGCGACCGGAGGTTGGATCAATTCCCAAAGTTCAGTACCATTTTCAGAGTTTACAGGCATTCCACAGTTCTGAAGGAACACAGTGTAAAACTCTGGTACAGTGAACCAAACTCATAAAACAGACTGCAAAACGCCACTGCTGCCCCCAGTTCCTCGTACCTTGATTCTAGCAGTTGAGGGGTTTCCAGGTCCATTAACACACATGTGCTTTTATTATTTTTACTAGAGGTCAGTGGTAAAAATCCCTTTGCTGCTGCAGACCTATGTGCAGAAAGGCGAAAGATAGGAAGAGTTGGCTTGGCTCATCCTATTTAATTTGCACTATGCCTGGATCTGTCGGGTCCTCAAGAAACACGCAGCCCAGGAGACTTGGGAACTTCCTAATGTGAATGGAGTTGGCAGCCCACGCTCTCGGCTTCCACTGATTGCAGCTTCAGTTTCTGACCCCCAGGAGACCACAGCAAGAGGAAAATGCATATAGAAAATGTTGAGACCTACATCCGTAATGAAAGTGCGCCCTTTTCATCACACTGGTTCCTGTCTTCTGGCAAAGTCTACTGCTTAGAGTGAATGCCCTCCCTCTAGCACGGAATTGAAGAAAAATATAAAAATGCCACATCAACCCAGATGCCCAACAATAGAAGGACTTGTTGAAAACAATGTGGCTCCCATAAGATCGCCTTTTGGCAACACTTTTAAGTCATGTTATTGGATAACATTTAATTCAATGGGAAAAAACTCAAAATGCTAAGTTAGAAGGTAAGATACAAAATTGCATTTTATAATGTAGTCACAAAAAAGTGTAACATGCTTATGTCTGTATGGTGAGATTACAGGTGCTTTTAATTTTTGTTTTTTACTTTTTACATGAGATGGGATGATAATTATTAATGTGTGGGGTGTGTGTATGGCAAGGGAACTCTGTCCCTTCATCTGTCCTTGCTTCCTGACAAAGGACTTAAGCTATTCAGTCAGGTTCTCTCTAGAAAATGTACTGGGAGTCACAGCAGGGGAATTACCCTACCATGGAGGCAGAAGCAGGAAGACTGGGAAGGAGGGTGGAGGTGCAAAGATGGGGGTTCTGTTGGGGAAAGAGAGAGACTGAGAGAGGAAGGGAATGGAAGGGAAGGCAAGAGGAGGGGAAGAGGAGAGGAGGGAAGAGAAAGGGAAGGGAAGGGAAGGGGATGGGGGAAGGGGAGGGGAGGGGAGAGGAGCAGAGGGAGAGAGACAGAAGAAAGAGAGAGAAGAGGAGAGAAAGAAAAAGTCCCTGGAAATTTTCTCATTCTAGAGAAGAAGAAAGAGAACAAGAGATTTACATAAGAGTTCTCAACCTGGCACAGTGGCTCATGCCTATAATCCAAACACTTTGGGAGGCCGAGGCGGGCAGATCACTTGAGGTCAAGAGTTCAAGACCAGCCTGGGCAACATGGCGAAACCCCGTCTCAACTAAAAATACAAAAACTAGCTGGGCATGGTGGTGGGTACATGTAGTCCCGGTTACTCGGGAGGCTGAGACAGGAGAATCGCTTGAACCTGGGAGGCAGAAGCTGCAGTGAGCTAAAATCACACCATTGTACTCCAGGCTGGGTAACAGAGTGAGATTCTGTCTCAGAAAAAAATAAAATAAAATGAGAGTTCTCATGTTATAAGTTCTTCCATGTCTCTCTTTGATGGAAATGGGGGTGAAGATGGTTATTTCTGATTGGACCACTCATGCTTTTTTAAAATATGACCCTGCTCTGTGGGAGGGGATATTATAACTTTGTAAAGATGTATGCTTTCTAAAATTTTTCACAACAAATATGTTTTCCACTTATACTCAGTAAAACTAACACATAGATAAGCACATAAATAAAACTGGCTCCTCTCAATAACTTTTTGGAATTATTAAGCAATAGATAATGAACAATATGTATTCTCCTTGAATATGGCAAGTTTCCGTATGCCTTTATCCTTAAACCATAAGGCAAACATGATACTTTTTTTTGAATTGACTAATTAATTCAAGAGATATTTATGGAGCATCATCCCTGTGCTAGGCACTGTGGGGCATAGTCTAGATGCATAACACATTGAGCAAGCCAGTCATAGCCCCTTACCCTGAAGAGAGGTCAGAATGGAAGAAAGAGGCTAGACGGTTTCTAGGACCATCTGGGCAGTGCTCCAAACCAGCCCCTGAAAATGCAAAGGCCTGAATGTTCCTTGTAAAGTAAAAGCCAAGGTCAAGATACAAAGTCCATTTGTAGTTAAACATCATTGTGAATCAATTTTAGTCTGGAGCCAGAGGCAGTTAAAAAAATAAAAATTTTAAGACAGTTCCCTTAAGAAAAATAAAGTTCTTGTTATTCATTATAATGCAGTGACAGAAAGTGAAGGGTTTGTGAGGTGAATTGGGGGTGGGGAAAGAATCTCACCCTTCTAGGCTATGTAATTTGGAGGCTATTAAAATCCGCTCACCCTTTCTTTTAATGCATTTGTTACGGAGGAGCAGTTGCCCAGAGTTTGTCAGTAACAGCTCAGCATATGCAGAAAATCAATCCCAAACAAAGTTCAAAGAAATCCTTTCAAAGCTCTGCGCGAGGTGACAAATGGTTGCTAATGAGCGATAGAGGCCCTCTCCTCATTTGACTAACAGGTGAAAGGATAGCTGGCTGGGGAAGGACCACCTGCTCACTCCTGGCCCAATTAAGACCTCCAACTGTTTGCAGTAACATAAGATTCACATTAATTGATTCCCCTTCTTAATCTGCCCCAGAAAAACCCAACGTGAGATGGAAACTCTGAGGAATGATCATAAAATAAACTGACATGGATTGTTTCAACATTTCCATAGCCTTCAGCTGCCAGTAACTCCTCCTCCTTTCTCTTCAGCCAGGGTCCTCCTTAGATGTCTTTGAATTGTGCCCTCCCACCTTGTAGACAGAGACATGGTGAGTTTGTTTCACTTCCTGTCTGTCCTAACAGATGCAGGTCAGCTAGAGCACTTTACCAGGGCTTCCAGCTCCTTCACGGCTATCAGAGGTATTTCCCCAGATGTAAAATCCTGGCCATGGATTCACTGTAAATTTCTCAGGTATTCTTTCACCAGATTTCAGTTGACCCTTGAGAATATCTTCTCATGTTTTTGTGTTTACAAAACTGTATCACAGATGGAATGTGGTATCATTTTTTACATCATATTTAAAGGTAAAATTGACTTTGCATTTCCATATTCTCTTTGATGTATGATGGACTTTTTTGATTGTTGCAAATGACTGCTTAAGTCCACTGAAGGACATGCACAAGGAGAAATGTCAGATACAGGTGATGGGGAGGAAGGCAGCAAACCACATTGCCATATGTGTACCTATGCAACAATCTAGCATGTTCTTCACATGTACCCCAAAACCTGAAGTGCAATAAAACAATAAAAAAAGAATATTCATGACAGCTTCATTTTTGATAGCCCCAAACTGTAAACAACCCAAATGTCCATCAACAGTAGAGTGGGCAAATAAACTGTGGCATATTCACACAATGAATACTACACAGCAGTAGAGAAATCAGGAACTTCTGGTACTTGCATCCAGACAGGAGAGGGATTACCTGGGGGGAACTGGCCCAGAAGAGACATGAGGAAACCTTAATAAGGTGCTGGGAATTTTCTGTAACTGGATCTGGATCTGGTTCCTCGAGAGAAAACATATGTAAAAATTCATTGAGCTGTATCTAAGATTTGTATACTTTACAGGATGTTAGTTGCACCTTAAAAAACATAACAATCAAGCAGACCTTGCCAGGTCAGTTTACTGAGGCCCGGATGGGGATGGGGAATTTACTAAAACAGACAGTCCTGTGTGAGGACCATAAACTTGCTTTGACTGGCAAATATAGCAGAGTCCAACTACCTTTAATAGAGTATTAGTAGAGACAACAACAAACTGGTGGGATTTTTTTTTGTTGTTGTTGTTGTTGTTATTGTTTTTGAGACAGAGTCTCACTATTGTCTAGGCTGGGGAGCAGTGGCATGATCTCGGCTCACTGCAATCTCTGTCTCCCAGGTTGAAGCGATTCTGTACCTCAGCCTTCTGAGTGGCTGGGATTACAGGCACCCACCATCACACCACGCTAATTTTTGTATTTTTAGTGGAGACAGGGTTTCACCATGTTGGCCAGGCTGGTCTCGAACTCCTGACCTCAGGTGATCCACCCACCTCAACCTCCCAAAGTGCTGGAATAACAGGTGTGAGCCACCGTGCCTGGCCAAAACTGCATGTTTTAATAGTCTTTACAGTAGAAGAGTGATGTAGGACATAGCATAAATAATTATTAATTTTTATTTCCTTTTATGTGTCTATGAGGAAAGTTTCATCAAGATTAAAGGGCTTGTTATTGGCTAGATAATGACCCCGACCTTTAAAATTTCTACATCTCATTTCCTGGAACCTGTGAATGCTATTTTATATAGCAAAGACATTGCAGATGTGATTAAATGAAGGATCTTGTGATGGGGAGATTATCCTCATTGATAAGAACAAGGGTCCTTATAGGATGGAGGCAGAGGAAGATTTGATTATGATAGAGAAGAAAGAGCTGTGAGCACAGGAGCAGAACTAGAAGGATGTGGACAGGACCCAAGAAATGCCAGCAGCCTCTAGAAGTAGAAGAGGCAAAGAATGAATTCTCTACTGGAGCTTCCAGAAGGAACTGGCCCTGTTGACATCTTGACTTTAGCCTCTTAAGAGTCATCTTGGCCTTCTATCTAGAATTGTAAGATAATGCATTTGTGCTGTTTGAAGCCATTATGTTTGTGATAATTTGTTACAGCAGCAATAGGGAACTAAAACAGGGCTCATGATCACACAGCTGGTTTCACAATTTGCCCCGAGAGCCCCTAATTTCACATTCAGTTTTCTTCCATCATTTTCACCACACCAGGCCACATGACACAGCAAAGTGAAAATCCAAAGGTCCAGACTCATCACAGCAGGGCATGGGGTCATGATGGGAAGCAGGCATGGGAGATTCCACCCGGGACATCCCTGGACTCCCAATGGGCCTAATCAGGACCCTCCCTGTGAGAGTCAGTAAAATATTCTCTCTTCTGAAACCTAGCTTTCAAGAAATGGAAGAAGTTGCCAAAACAGCTGCCAAAATACTTTTTGAGTAAATGTCATTCCTAGATGGGTCTCAGAATCTCCTGGGCAGGAAAGCCACATACCTTTAGTGAATTATGTGTATGGCATATAATTCAAACCCTAAAGTAAATTTCCAACTGTGGCTTGAGTTATCTGGTTTGGACACCTATGAAGATCCAGTTTTCCAGCGGATTGTCAAATCTCCCAGCCACTTCATTGTGATTTCAATATTTTATTCATTCATTCACTCGTTCCTTCAATACTTAGTGAGCTGTTATGCTGGGCCAGGTAGACAAGAAGTACAGATGAATCAGAAAAATTGGGTTCCTGCCCTAAGGAAGCATTCACAGTCCGATGAGATGTTTCTAGAGACGGTGGCTGAAGGAGTGAAACATGAAGGACTAGCAATTTGAGAGCCAATAGTCCTTTAAAGCTTACCATTTCTGTCTCACCATTGACTGATACTAAAAAGCCAGTGGATTGGGGGTAGTGACTTGGTCCTATGTGTTTGTAAATTGGCACTTGCTGCAGGCTAAATGCTCAGTAATGTGTGATGAAGGGGGAAGGAAGGCAGGAAGGGAGGAAGGAAATGAGGGAGGGAGAGAGGGAGGAAGAAAGCGAGGGAAGGAGGGAGGGAAGGAGGAAGGAAGAAAGTGCAATCAGGCCAATGGCTCACACCTGTAATCCCAGGACTTTGGGAGGCTAAGGCGGGCAGATCGTTTGAGCTCAGGAGTTCGAGATCAGCTTGGGCAACATGGCAAAACCTGTCTTTACAAAAATATACAAAAATCAGTTGGGTGTGGTGACTTATGCCTATAGCCCCAGCTACTCGAGAGGTTAAGGCAGGAGAATTACTTAAACCAGGGAGGCAGCAGTTGCAGGGATCTGTGGTTGCACCATTGCACTCCAGCTTGGGTGACAGAGCATGACCCTGTCTCAAGCGCAGGCAGAGAACCAACACCAACACTGTTTCATCAGTTTGCTATTTTCTCTGTGATCTCCTGCTGATCTCTGATCTCCTTCAGATTGAGGATCAGCCAGATGCCATGGCTCCTGCCTATAATCATAACAGCTTGGGAGGCCAGGGCGGGCAGATCACTTGAGCCCAGGAGTTCAAGACTAGCCTGGGCAACATAGCAAGAACTATCTCTATAAAAAAAAAAAAAATTAAAAAGTTGAGGAATACATTTTATCTATTTATATAACCCTGACACCTGGTACATATCAGCACTTAGAAAAAATAATTTTGGATCAATGAACAATTTCCAAGACACTGTGAGAGAATTCCAAAAGACAGCAGTCATTCAACCTGGTTGATCTTCTCCTAGCATCCTAGTCTAGGGTGCTTTCTTTCCATTCTAGACTTTTCCCAAGCACTGCACCACCCCTGGAACTAGGGAATAAGTGAATATACAGGTATTGGCTCTTCACATCAGTAGACAAGGGTGTCCTGTGGCCAAAGCAATTGGGTGTAAAATAAAAACAGTAAATGAGGGCAAGCTTGCCCCAGAAAAATACAGCATCACTTGCCCATTTTCAATTGCCGGCATCAGTACTGATGGGGGGTGAGGAGGGTCAGATTTAAAAGCAACAACAAAACAAAACAACCAGAAGAAAGTGGCAAAAATCCATTTCTTGCTGTTTCTAAAATGTAGTAAAGTCATCCCTGTTCTCTGTGGCTCCATGTGTCACTTGAAAGAATTAATCATTTCACACCAGACGGATACCAAGAGTGAGGTTCGTTGAGGGAAGTTTGGAAACCTGAGGAGAACAAGGCTTTCCAGCTGCCACTGTGCCTCCAAGTTTCTCAGAGGAGCTCTCGGCTCCGTTGATCTGTTTCACATCTCCTCATGTGTGATTTTCCAGGCTCTTCTCTGTGAGCTGGGGACTGACTGGAAGGTGCAACTTTCCCATCAGTTTCTCCTCTCAGGAGAAATTGGAAATATGTCCTCTCTCTAAGCAGCCTCGAAAACCCTTTAGATGGAAGATTAACTGTCTGTCTGCTGCTGTGTGTGTTCTGTGGATGAGTTTCATGCTCCTCTGCCCCTCATTACTTTTCTGTTCCTCATGAGTGAAGGACTGGAGGTGCTGGGGACTGGCATCTGCCTTCATTGGCTCCCAAGAGCTGCTTTCCTGGCCAGCACCCACTCAGAGCCAAGGAGTCCTGGCCAGGCCCTTTTGCAACCTGGGTAATGTAAAGAGGTGTTTGGCCTTCAGGTAGTGTGAGAATCAGTCTTGCAGGTTTGCATTTTCCATTGTTAAAAATGTCGTATTAATATTGGCCAAGATATAAAACAAAACCACAACTGTTTCTCTTGCCCAGAGTCTAGAATAACCACCTTCAGTTGCCTAAAAGAGGAGCCAGGATTGCCCTGAGTGAGTACTGGGAAGCATGAGCCTCCCTCCACAATCACCACGCTGGCTCCAACAGCTTCCCCTCACGCCTATGGCGTTCAACCACCATCAGAGTAGAAGGCAATCATGACAGTCAACTTTGGCTGATCCCACTATCTCAAATGCACTTGCTCTGATACCCACAGGCTCAGCTCCTCACTTCTGCAGGCCTCTGCTGAAATTTCCCTTTATCTGAGGGCCCTCTGAGAAGCCCATCTAAAACAGTACCCCTCTCATTTTCCCACCCTGTTATCCACCTCATCTTCCTTCACAGCTCCGGGCACATTGTATATGTGTTTGTTTTCTGTTTTCTTTCACTAGAATGTGATTTCTTACAGTCACCTTAGGTCTCTTTAGGTGACTTCTGTATGTATCACCTAGAAAAGTCGTTGACACGTAGTTGATGCTAAATGTATTTTGTTAAATAAATTAAAGAACAAATGGTTCTGCAAGACCAAGGTTCTTTCTTTTCTGGGAACTTGTGTTGACAGCCAGGTTGTCCTATGCACATCAGTATCAAAAAGATGGAAATGTACCTGAAACGCATGCAGCTTTTTAATTGCTTATTCAAACCTAGCACCCCAAACCTAACTCCTTTTAAGCTTTTCCTACAATCGTTTATCAGTTTGCTAGCATGGGCAGGCATAAGCTAGGTGTGGGTAATGAACAGGACAGACACTCTCCTTGATTTGAGGGGACTGATAGCCAGGCAGGGAAGACAGAAATTGAAACAAGTGATCGCATCTAGCCCTCTTCCAGGTTATGATGTGAGAGCACAGTGATTCTGGAGCAAACTAGGCCTCAGGCATTAATCCTGTCTTAAGAAGTCATAAACTAAGTCTCCCCTCTAAGAACTAACAAATAGTTCTCTCTGAACATGACTTAGTGTTGAATTCAGAAAAAACAGTAAGTTTTATGACAATCCTTGAGAAGTGTCTCGAGGTCAAGATTTTCAAGATTAATAGTAGGCCAATTAGAGAAAAGAAAGATTAAGATCATGTTTATTGCACTCTTAACCTGTGATAAACATGTGCTAGCCTCCCTTTCTCTCTTTCCTTCTGTCTCTCCTCTCTTTCTCCATGTATGCCCGCATTCAGATACACATGTATAAATAGTCTCCTTGAATTCTCAGAAACTCTTCTTGTGGTAGATGCTACAAGTCCCATTTTGAAAGTGAGGGAAGCAAGGCTCAGAGAGATTGTATAACTTCTCCAAAGCTACACAGCTGATCAGTGCTGCCCTGAGATTCAAAGCCAGGTATAAATGGCTTCCCAGAGCAGGTCTTCCTAGATTCCCCCAGGCCTGTTCCATAGGCTTATTCTTACATTGTAGATGTGTTAGGTTCCCTCATGGTGTTTCTCAGTGTCTAGCGTTAAGGGTTCTGCACACAGTGAATATTGCTTATGATCCATGGGTTCTGATATGGCGTTGGCCCTACAGAAAAGCAAGTTCTACAGCAAAGAAAACTCAGTCAAATGGGACCGGAAGGAAGTCAAACACCAGCATCCTCATAGAAATAACTGTGGCTTCTGGTCATAGGAAGGAAGGAGGGCTGATTATTGAACCATCCTGGACACTTTGCTGGGATTTCCTCTGGTGGCTGAGGTAGCGAATGAAGAAAAACAACTTATTTTTTCTTTTGTAGACTGCATCACTGACTTTCTGGGTGACCTGGGCAAATCATTTAATGTCACACACTTCCCTTTCTTCATGGGTAAGATGAGGCAGAAATGAGAGTCAGCGGCCCCACACGTGGACAAAGATTCATATAAAAGTCAAGCTCCTAAAATGAAATGACACAGGCATGACCACAGGATTCTTATTACTACAGGCAGAAGTTCATGGAGGGAAATGAAAAAGGGGAGGGCCTTTACATTTCCCATGACGGGACTCAGCTGCCCTCAACCATCACTGACAGAAAACATCTTATTCTTGATCCACTTCCCCCAAAGTAAATAATCAGAGGGCTGTGCCTACAATGTCTCTCTTATCCCATCTTTGCATTTGACACCCAAAGAACTCATCTTGGAAAGCAGAAACTAATGAAATGGCAATTACAGTAATAACAAACCCAATATTTGTAAAAAAAAAAAAAAACATGCAGTTTACAAAGACTTTCATATATGTTGCTAATTTGAACCTCGAAATAACTCTCAGTGATAAGTTAGTATCTCCCCCATTCAACAGATGAGAAACTGAGAGAGCTAGGAACTTGACTTCATGGAAGAGATAGGACTAAAAACCCGTGTTTCCATTCAATGATCTTTCTATACGCCAGACTAGTTCATGATGACGACACACATCACTTGTGAAACACATGGGCCCCTGAAGAGCCCCAGTTGTGAAATACTCACCTTGAGAACAAAATCTTTCCTACACAGTGTTATTACTCAATTGGCTTTCATTTCCAAAGGCTGCATGATTGTTTTTAATTTTCAGAAAACTCTAGTACATGTATGCCAGCACATTCACTAGAGTTTCCCCTTCTGTCATTTGGGCTTGAAACTGAGAATCATGTTCTTGTTTTTTTTTTTTTTTTTTTTTTTTTCCCAACAATGAAGTTAACAGAATCCACTGTCAGATCCTTGGCTCGCTTTTCATTACTTTTGGATGGAAAAGAGACATTTGAACAGGGGTAAAGGAAGGGGTTGGCCAAGCTTGGGGGCTGAAATGCAGGAACTTGTAGAATAGCCATTCACAGATACCTGCCATCACTGCATTCAAAATCACATTTAGAATTTACATGGATTGTCTGAGAAATTAACCTCTAAACCTATTTACTACACTGATAGTCCACTGGGTCCCCTAAAACAGGTTATTCTACACTTCCGGAATAATTGATATCTGCAGCTGTAATAGTTTCTGTATTCATGTACCATGCTTAGTTTTATTTGTTTGAGTATTTAGAGGATATTCAGGAGTTATAGAAAGCAATTATGAGAAGTAACTCTACTCATTTTAATCTTCAAAAGTATCATTTTCCTGGGCTTATAATTCCAAACACACTGACTCTCCATAAGCCACCATCCTGTTACTCAGAGCTCACAAAGCCAATACTTTAATTATGCAACAACAATCTATATTTAATGATGACTTGAGACCCAGAAAAATTCTGTCTTGATTTCTGAATCATCAAAGAAGAATCCAACCATTGTCAGTCCTGTAGGAAGTCAATGTATTGGGTTCCATCCTTTGGACTGGTCATCCATCAGAAGTGTGCATGTTTACTTTCCAGTCACCCCTACCAGGGCCAGCTTCATGGGTGTGTATCCTGAACAAGTCACACCAGGCCTCACACTTAAAAGGCTCCCATGCCTCACTTAAGGCTCTGCTGTTACTGTCATGAAAAATCTTAATTATTTTTTTAACAAATGACTCTGCATTTCATTTGCACTGGCCCCACAAATTATGAAGCCAGACCTGATCCCAAAAATATAAGTTCCACAAGGGCTGAGATTCTTGCCTGTTTTGCTCACAGTTAGTTCCAAGAATGGTGATTTGTACTGTTCTTAATAAATATTTGTTAAATGAATGCATGCATGCATGAATGAATGAATGCATGAATATCAAGATACTTGATTAATGAGAAGCTCCCATTCTCAGGCCAAACCAGGAAACAGGAAGTTGCTGTCATTTACGATTTCTGTGCCCTGAACTCTCAGACCAAACATTTCAAAGTTATGTTACAGGCCTAGATAATTGCTTAAAGAAGGAGAGCGGGCAAGAAAGGGAGAAAGGGCCCGAGAGAGATACGGGCAAGCTTACTGAGAGATACTGCCCAAGAACGCTGAGAGCGAGAGCAGAGGCATGGACTGTGCTCTGTGGCCCGTGAGCAGGGGAGCAGACTCCTGCCTCTGGAGGCACCAGCAGGAATTTTCCTCAATGTAAGCCAGGCTGCAGGGAGAGTTTTTCTGATTTGCAATCTCAATACGACTCCATGTCCCCTGGGTCTTGCAGAAGGACAGCAGCTCAGCTGTAGGCTCAGGCATGCCCCAGGCCTGTCAATGGGTTTTCTCAGCTGTGAATCCTCCTTTGAGCTCCAGAAGTGGAGCTAAGGATGTGGAAGCCACCCTCTTGAATTGTACAGGCCACATCAGTGAGGCCAAGAAGTGAAAGAGAAGATGGGACCTGAGAATGCCAATTCCACTAAGAGCTGCTCGGAGACAGTGGAGGTGACTAGGAAATGGGTGGGTACCCATTAGTACAGTTTACACAGGAAACAGGATTGAACAAAGAGTCCAGTAGAGGGTTTTATATGGCTGGAGCCATTTTTCATAGATTTTATTGATCAGCTTCAGCCTTTGCAGGTTTAATTGCCATGCTGATGGACCATCATTAATTTCCTATTTGAGGGCATCATGGTAACAAGCACGTCTCTTTCCATGTAGCCATCGACACTTAACTCAAAAGAAAGGGGGATCTGAGAAACAACTCATTTGGGTAATGGGTTGTAGTCTCTAGCCTCTATTCATCGTTTTCATTCTTTATTAAAATGACAAGTTGTGAGCAGAAAATCAAGTTATCTGAGGTTTTAGGGGAAAGTAGACAACTTGGGTCATAAGGAAAGACATGCAAGAAAAGTAAAGCCAGCAAATAGTAATTCTCTGGACCACATGGAGAAAAAGCACAAAATGGGAAAGAGAGAGAGAGAAAGTCTGGACCCTGCACAACGTCCAAACTTCAGTCACTGCCAAAGTTTGCAAAATATCATTTCATTTAGAAAAGCTATGATTTAATAGCAAAGGAGGACATTTTGTTGGAACGCCTAGTGTAACAAACACTTTCTCTCCACTTAACAGCACTCTCCTGGCTTCATCTCATGGAGAAAATAATAATTTGGATGTTTTGAATTATAGCAGTAATACTAAAGGCACTCTGGGCCCACCCAAATTCCCAGTGTTGAACGTGGTATTAGGGCTCAGTAAGAATGCAGGAATATTACAGCAGGCAACTGCTGGTTTTAGGACAAGGTTCAGGGTTTACTGCAGTCAGAGGGAGTAAACAGAGCTTTCTGTAGGGCTGCACCCCTGGCTGTGCACCTTTTGCCAGGTCAAGGCCAAGACAGGGCTCTCTTAGCTGAGAAGAGTCCCAGAGCTTTGGACCATGAACAAGTTCCAGAGGGAAGAACGTGAGCCTGAGCATCTGGAGGTCTTGGATCTGCTCCTAGCTCTGCCACTAATGAGCCTGGTGACCTTGGGTAAAGTTTCTGTCCTCTCTGGGCCTCCCTCCTCCATCAGTGCAGTCTTTGACATTTAGAGCTGCAGAAACCCTGACAAATCATCTGGGGCTATATTTCCCAAAATGTGTTCATTCCCATTCTGCCTGCCTTAACCACGTACCACTTTTATTATCCTTTTACTTTCCTAAATTTAATTTTAAAAGAAACCAGTATCAGTTACAAAATTTAGAAGGCAACTATTAACTGTAAAAATGAATATAATCAAAACAAAACCGTATTATTCTAAACAGATACATGCTGCTTGCCCAGAAGGCCTAGAAAGACAATAGCAACAAAAACAAAAATAATAATTTGAAATATTTACTGAGACTTTAATACGCGCCAGAAGCTGTTCTGAAGGCTTTATAGATAATATTTCATTTAATTGACACCACTCTATTAACTAGTCTCTATTGTTGTTCCCATTTTGCAGATGAGAGAACTGAGAAACAGGGAAATATACTCAAGATCCTCCCTCTCTGTGTTAAAAAGGCTATTCGTGTGCATAGTAGCATAAATCTAAGACTTCTCTCTTTGAGGTAATCAGAAGGATTAAAAGAGAATTTTTAAAATAATGACTTTTTCATTTTCAGATTCAGTCTTATTTGATGCCACAAGTTGCACAGTCATCTAAAATCACCCTGGTCAGGTAATGGCTACCCAGAGTTATGGTAGAGGATGGTCTGGTCATGAAGTGATTTGAGAGGTAGAAGGTGGACACTGTGGGCTTTGTGGTGTTGAGCCCATTACTTCCTTTGCTAGTGTCGTCCTTTTTTCTCTTGTCTGTGTGAATAATTCCTATGGGTATTTCAAGCATAACCTCATCATGAACCATCTCTGATTTCATGTCCATCTCAGGGGCCACAGGTCTCTCCCTTGCTGGTGCCCCCATTGTATCCTATACACATTGCAACTGTAAGTTACATTATATACAAGGACCTCTACCTTTGAATCCAATGGGCTCTTTGACATAGAAAGCAAAGCCTATTCTAAGTTCACCAATCTATAAAAATTCCAAACCTAATATGAAATAAATGACTTGAAAACAAAAATTGTGTAACATGTATAACATAAGAGTAAAACATTGAACACAAATGCTATTATTCTAAAAGTTCTTTCTGGGAATTGTTTCATCACGGATGAGACTGAATAAGGCTTCTAAAAATTAGAATCCAATGAGCTTGGATTGGACATGCTTTCTTTTCCAAGTGAATTTCCCTGGAGGAAGTGTAGGTGCTCTTCTTTGCTGTCATAACCAGCACGGTATTCGCACTAGGGTCATCGGTCTCAGAAACTCTCTAAGTTTCAGTGTGCATTAATGCCCTGAAGGTATTTGAAAGCATCAGGGACAAACAGCTTCTTGGTGGCATGGCCCCACACTTAGACTTCTTTGGCTAGTGCTTCTGCTTCCATTTCCTCCTCTTTCCCCTCATCTTCAATGTTCTCTTGCTCTCCCATTTGTACCAGAGTCTGCTGAATTGCAGATGATCCCGGACTGTCAAAAGAATATGTCTTCTGTAGCCATTGGACCACCTAAAACACAAGCTTTGGCTAACCCTGAGGTATATATGATATTCAGGGTAGAAAGAATCATGAAGGCAGAGCTCACAAATTAAGTCATTGTCAAGTCCAGGATCACCTGTCATTTGTTTCGTATCTGTCTTCCTGACTTGATAAGAAGTTGTTTGAAAGCAAGGAGTGTGTCACATTATTTTGTGTATCCCAAAGGTTTTTGAGCATTATAGACAAACAGATTGACAGAGTTATTAAAGTAATTGATTAGTAGCACAATTAATGTAGTTCAGCATTTTACCAAGAAATAACATCCATAATTGTTTAACTTCTACCCAAATATTTAGAGAGAGAAAGAGAAAGAAACAGAAGACTACTTATTTCTCAGTCCTTTTTGGATCAGTCTAGCTTTTCGAAAGTCTTTCTTTATATTAAATTTAAAGTCTCCCTGTGACTTCCAACAACCTTTTCTACTTCCGTACTATAAAGTGGCACAGTAAGAGTCAATTCCTCTTCAACAGAAAAGCTTTTGTATGTTAGAAGATAACGTTCATTTTCAGCCCTTTTTTCCTTTTAAATAGCATCACCCATTCCCTCAACTCTTTAAATCTTATGATTCCCAGATATCTTGCCATCCTGTTGGAAATCAAAATAATCCAGGCTCTAGACACAATCCACAGCTTTCAAACCCAGGCTCCACACCGATCTCTGAGCCTCAGTGTCCTCATCTGTACAATAGATATGATTGTAATAACTCCTCATATACCTAGTGTGGGGACTAAATCAGAGGACACACGTAACATGCATGATATAGTGATAAGCATTTAATACGTACTCAAAAACGTTGGATATTAATACTCCAGGTGGCAAGTAATCAGAAGAGCCAGCCCCTGGGGAACCCACAGCTCCCTCAGAATAGAATCATTTCTGTTAATAAACCCTCACTGGGATCAGTTTTAGAGCAGCCACATCCCCTGATGGCTCATTTTGGGCTTGTGGTAAATCAAAATCTTCAGGTCTTTTTTATTTTTTTACATAAACTGCTGTCAAGACTGCTCTCCCACATCTCGTACTTTGAAAATCAATTTTCTGAAACTAAAAGCAGAGCCATATATTCATCCTTATTAGATTTTCTGCAGATAGTTTGGCCTATCATTCTAACATGTCAAGATAAGTTTAAGTCTTGATTCTGTCATCTGACCTATCGGCCACCCCTGCCAACCTTGTACCATCTCCAGATGTGATAATTATCTCTTTTCTCTTCACTGAGGTCATTGATAAAATTCTGAGCAAGTTCAAGGCCAAGGACAGAGCCCTTGGCAGTATTACCATTCTTTGGGCAGCATGCCAACACTCTCACTGAATGGATGAGAAGAAAAAGATTCAGAAGGGATAAATGGTTTGCCGATCATCATATAATACAGCAGGCTGTTTCCCAAAGTGTGTACCTGGGAACAATAATCCCTTGAGAGGTTTTCCATAACAAAAGATATCCATGGCCAAATAAGTTTGGGAAACCATGCATAATGTTTCCTTCTTTGGAGATTTGCAATACTCATTTGCACACTAAAGATTTTGTGAAGTCCTATGGTCAGTAATCCATTAAACATGTTTAGCTCAGTACTTCTCAAACATATTTGAAAATAGAATTCTATTTTTATGTAACAACTTACATGCCACAGAACCAGTATCCCATAGTCAGTTAAGAGCAGACACCTAGAACATGGAACCAGTGCCTCTCACCTGTCATAAGTCCTAAGATTCCCATGTCCAAAAGTTCTGTGATTTTCAAATGAAAAATAAGATAAGAAAGAGTTTGGGAAAGGATGAAATTTAACAAATGGAAGTGTAGTAAGATGAAGAAGACAGAGATCAAATGCCTCCAAAAGCAGAGGTAAAAAGAAGTCCCCAGGGAGTGGGGTCTTCCCCAAGTGCTCCTGATAAGACCTCCACTCCCTGCCTCCCACCCAACACTCCACAGCTTTGCATAATGCTTTGCCTTGAGATGATCAGAACTAGCCTCATTATGTTTCCATCCCAGTCGTATCAATCATCACAAGAAACCAGGGACTACCAGGGGCCTCAGTTGCCAGTTTCTCAAGAAGGATCCCCTGATTTAAAGTTGGAATTCTCCCATCTGGCACCCCTCTTTTCTTCCTTGATTTGGTTTTTTCCATAGCACTTACCACCATCTGACATCATAAATATTTCAGGTGTTTGTGTTTGTTTTATTTATTGTCTACATCTGTCTACTAGAGAATAAGCTCCATGCTGGCAGGGGTGTTTATTTTGTTCACTGCTTTATTCTCAGCACTTAGAATAGTGCATGGCTAACAGTTGGTGCTCAGAAAATAAGAAAATACAGCTCAGATCAAACCAGGGGGGCCTAGATGAATTACAGCCTCTCAGAGGGCAAGGATCATGTCTTGGGTTTGCTTTGACTTATTTATGATGTGATACCATCTGCTGAGTGGGTCTTTATTACACTAGAAATGAATATTATTACTCAGATAGATATCAATATACAGAGGGAAGCTATTAGTCTCAGAAACCACATTCTCCCTCCTCGAGTGACCTCATCCACCAGGCCTTGCATGGGCATGACTCATAAATCCACAACACCAACCCTGACCTGCATCCATGCCACAACCCACTTTTCCTGCTGTTTGCTGGACACTTCTACCTTGCGAAACAGCTCAAACTCAGCAGGCCCACAGTTAGAAACACTGTCTTCCCCTTGCCAAAAACTAGTGAAGAAATAAAAACCAAATGACCTTACTCAAATCTATTTATTCCTTAGGCATCTATTTATGATGGAGTACAAAAAAATTACAAAAATTGATAAAATCCGTGCTTTTTTTTTTTCTGGCTTCTCCTTCTTCCTTATAGGTGCTATATCTGAAATGTCCCTGCCAGCTGTAAACTCTATCCTATTTCCACCCTAGTATCAGGCTTCCGTTATCTCTTGCTTGGGCCCATTGAAATACTCCTCTCCCAACCTCTCTGCTCCCTCCTTTTCAATGCCTCTAATTTTTAGTCCAGTGTTTTCAAACTGTGGAACATGCCTGTTAGTAGGTTATGAAATTATTTAGTTTGCTATGTATAAACAGCTTAAAAAATGGAATAGAGTAGATAAAAATCAGATTGCATTGCAAGTAACATAAAAAATATTTGTAAAAGTTTTGTTAAAGATATATGGGTATGTCCTGAGACATTATGTAAATATAGCTGACCCTTGAACAATATGAGTTTGAACTGCACGGGTCCACTTTACATAGATTTTCTTCCACCTCAGCCACCTCGAGACAGCAAGACCAACCCCTTCCCTTCCTCCTCCTCCTTAGCATGCTCAGTGTAAAGATGATGACGGTGAAGACCTTGCTGATGAACCACTTAATGAATCACAAATATATTTTTTCTTCCTTGTGCTTTTCTTAATAACACTTTCTTTTCCCTAGCTCACTTCATTATAAGAACATAGTACATAATACGTATTGTATACAAAATGTGGGTGAACTGATAGTTCAGTCTATCGGTAAGAGTCCTGTTCAACAGTAAAATATTAGCAGTTAGGTTTTCAGAGAGTCAAAAGTTATATGTGGATTTTCAATGGCTGGGGAGTGGGTTCCCTTAACCCCCCACCATTGTTCAAGGCCCAGCTGTATGTTTGTCACAACAGTTTGAAAGTCACTGCTCGGGTCTAACACAATCTAAAGAGGAGATTTAGTTGTGTCACCCTCTACCGAAAACTTTCAATGACTCCCTATTGCCCTCCGAATTCAATCCAAACAAGTTAACACACTGTTCAATGGTTTCCAGACCCAGGCTGCAGCCTACCCTTCTAGCTTTTTCCGACACTCCTGTACTCCTACCAAGAATGTTCATCATGCTCGAGTACTTTTTATTTCTCAAACACACCCTGAGATTCCTACCGCCATACTTTGCATATGCTGTGCTTTTTCCTAAATCAATGATTGTCAACCAGGGAGTGTGATTTTGCTACCTAGAGGTATCTGGCAATGTCTAGAAACATTTTTGGTTTCATAGCTAAGGGATGGGGTGGGGCGCTACCAGTGTGTACTGGGTAGAAGCCAGGGATGCTGCCAAACATCCGACAGTGCAGAGGACCGCCGCCCACCACAGAGAATTACCCACCCCCAGCGTCAATAGTTCTGAGGTTAACAAACCCTGCCCTAGAGCAGTGGTTCACAAATTTTGGCATGCATCTAAATCACCTGAAGGACTTCTAAAACACAGAATGCTGAACTGTACGCTAAGATCTCTGATTCCATAGATCTGGAGTGAGGCCCAGGAACTTGCATTTCTAACAAGTTCCTGAGTGAGGCCGGAGCTGTTGTTGGGGGACTACAGAGCCATTGCCTGGAACAAAGTGAGTGCTACTTAATATTTATCCGGGCTTAATGTTACCCATCCTAAGGCTCATGATGTCAGGTCAAGTGCCACCGGCTTCTTGGAGTCTTTTCTGATATCAGCTCAGCCTTCCTTAACTCCTCCGGCAGTTGGCCTCACCCTCTTCATCTATCTTTCTCGCTTGCTCTGCCTCTCACTTGGACTTTCCCTTCCTTATACTTCATTCAGCCCCACAGAGTAGGTGCTTCCCAGGCAGAGACTTACATCCACCCTCTGCCTCTTGCTGCTTCAAAGCTCTTTGGGGCAGTCTCTCTGCCTGAGCAATTTTCATCATCCAGAACCCAACCGCAGCACCTGCCTTCCCAGCCAGGTCTCTGTAAGCCTCTTTCAGTCCATTCCCCCTACACACTGGGGATTATCAAAGCATTAAGAAAAGTATTGATGCATAACGACATGTACTGTAAGCCTTCTTCAGGCATCTAGGTGGGAAACTGAGTAACCAAGAGGCACAATGAGTGAAGTGAAGAAAACAGCAATCAAAAGGGCGGGGGTTACCTACAAAGAAAGCAAGTGCTTTGCAATCTGATTTTGGTTCTTTACTATGTTACCCAGACTCAGCACTGTCTGTCACATGCTGGGCAGTGAAAACGGGCATGAAGAACAAAATAAAATAAGCCCAACCCTTGTCTTAGCATACCTTAAAGATTCACGTGCATCATGCTTGCAATACGTGGGCTCTGAATGCGATCCTTTAACTCATCAATTTCAATTTCCTGCACTGCTGCAACTCCACCGTGAGTTGTTTTCACTCAGACCACCCATGCAATGAATTTAAAACAGTGCAATTGAATCACATCATGAAAACACGTGATTTTTATTTTTTTTTATCTTTTATTTTCATTTCAGGGATGCATGTGCAGGTTTGTTACATAGGTAATTTGCATGTTACAGGGGTTTGGTGGCAGGAGTGTCCAATCTTTTGGCTTCCTGGGCCACACTGGAAGAAGAAGAATGCTCTTGGGCCACACATAAAATACAGTGACATTGATGAAAGCTGATGAGCAAAAAAAAAAAAAAAAAAAAAAAAAAAAAAAAAAAAAACAACAACAGCAGCAAACCTTGCAAAAAATCCTCATAGTGTTTTAAGGAAGTTTATGAATTTGTGTTGGGCCACATTCAAATCTGTCCTGGGCCACATGCAGCCTGCAGGCTGTAGGTTGGACAAGCTTGGTTACAAGTTATTTTGTCACCCAGATAATAAGCATAATATCCAATAGGTAGTTTTTCCATCCTTACCCTCCTCCCACCCTCCACCCTCCTAAGCCCCAGTACCTACTGCTCCTTTCTTTGAAAGCACATGATTTTTATACATTCTTTTCTCTCTGAAAGAAGTATCTTCACCATAGGTGTTTCAAATCCTTTTTTAGCCAAAAAGAGCTGGTCACACTTTAAAATAAGTGTCATGAGCAAGGATTTAATTTAGAGCTAATAAGACAGTTATTATATGTTAAATACCATATGGTTATTTAAAACATATTTATTGAGGTTTAACAAGTATGTCAAGACAATACTCCATAAACAGCAGGAACTGTTAACAGGATGCAGTTATAGATTCTTACATCAGGCGATGTATCTTGTGCATGGATATACTTCATATTATACTGTTAAAGAAATCATGAAGAATCTCAAAGAGCCTCCATCTGGGAGGGCTAAAGGGACAGTGAATTTGTGTACTGCTCACTTGCCCCTGGAGACCTAGGATCAGTTCCTGTTTGAGATGGGCATGAAAAATGAGCTTGAGGGGCTTCCCGCATCCTCATTTGTGTTCAGTGCAAAGCCAAGTGTACCATTTGGCATGACTGATGAGGGTCATTTAGGGGAGCTCTCTGGGATGGGGGAAGAACAGTTTAGGAGGAGTCATTTGGAATAAGTCAGAGGGAAGGGACTCATGGGGACTTGGGCCAGGTTTCTGATACTTACTAATACTCATTTTGCTTGAAAACTTTAAAATGTGTGTGTGTGCATGTGTGTGTGGGTTCATGTATATTCATGCAGTCACACAGCGTAATGCTATACAGATGGCACTTAGGACAGGAGATAATCACCCCAAAGTTGTGTTTGAGGACATTCCTCTTCTATGCTGTGTACAAAGTGTGATGTTCTTGAAACTTGCTGCTTTGGAGAAAACGGGCTGGAAGGAAGGCACCTTCTCACCTTCCCACCCAGCTGAAGCGGCAGGCATCGGCAAAGCCTGTGTTTATGGCCCTGTGGGCTGACGCTATGGCAATTCCTCGACCCAGTGGCGCCCATTTAGCAGGATGACTTCACAGGAGGGTCAGGCCAGGGGACTTTAGATGGGCCATGAGTAAGAAGACCAGCAGAAACTAATATCCTTAACAGTTAGCAAACACATCGAAGGAAATTATTCATAAATATTTGAAGAGCAATGAGGGCCGAGTTTTGTGTGAGCCAGCTGTTGATCTCCAGGGTTTTTCCAGTGTATCAGCCCCCTTTTGAAGAGAGTCAAGGTTCTGCTCAGAAGCCAAGCCCCAACTTCTTTCAACTGCCTTTCACACAGAAAGTACTTGGATGCTTCAGTGTGGTGATGCCGATATGCAGCAACCAATGAGGTGGTGACCTAGAAAAGATACATATGCAGAATCTTCCGCTGTCTTTAAAGCCATGTTTGAAATTCCCTCCTCTCCTCTCTGAGATGTGTGTGTGTGTGTGTACATGTGCGTATGCATCTGTGTTTGTGTGTATGTGAGAGAGAGAAGTGAGGAAGAGGATATATAATCATCACGTCAGCACAATGAACAGACTCAACTGCATGAGGATAATTATGTTTTACAGTCTTGCTAAACACAAGAAAGTATTTTCTCAGGCCATTTAATTGAAACAACATCATGGGTTATACCTTCATTGTAATAAAACTCCACTGTGTGTCCAAGCGCCAGGGGATTTATTAACTTGCTCCGAGCTCTGAGAATCAGCAGGCAGGGTCAGACGCGGCTAGTGATGATGACATCATCGGTTTTGGCAGCTCTTTTCAACTGGTGTTGAGTGAGGTAATGTCCCCAAAATTAAAACTGACAGCAAGATTAATGATGATAGATTCACTGACTTTTTTCATGATTTAAATTGGTGTTCTGTTTCTTCCATTCTGGAAGGCCAAGAGAGCTTCATGCCATTAGCTTGGCGTATCAGCAAAGTCAGATAACAGAAGCCCCTTCCCCTGACCTCTGCCTGGGGACAGGCTGGGACTTCTGGGTTAGAGGTGATTTAGAGATGGGGCCAGTGGAAGACACACCCTTGTGTCTTTTGCGGAGGTTAGGACGATAAGATATGCTGCCTTCATCAGACCAGGAAATATATGTGGGTTCTTTATTTGGTAAAGGAAAGGTTATGTGCTCAGTTGGGGGTAGCTGTGTGCAAGGAATACCTCATCAAGTCTTGCTTTACTGAGTCGGAATTTGCAGTCCCTTGAACTGGAGCTAGGCTGATCTTGCCCTTTTACTTTCCACCATAAAAAGGTTCACTGAGGATATTAGGAGCATAAAGAAAATTCTGAGGCAGAAGACTGTGAGATATTTAAGCTGCTTGAAAAGGATTCATTTTATCAATTGTCTTAGAGACTCTGGTGTCTGATAAACACGACCATCTTGATTAGCTAATTATTATTATTTTTTTTATTGCATTTTAGGTTTTGGGGTACATGTGAAAAACATGCAAGGTTGTTGCATAGGTGCATACGTGGCAGTATGATTTGCTGCCTCCCTCCCCTTCACCTATATCTGGCATGATTAGCTAATTATTATGCCCCCACTCCACCGTAAACTTCTTCAGGGAGGGAAGAAACTGTTTTCATCTTTGTTATTCCAACAATCATCACAGCAGGGTATAGCAGGCACTCAAAAACACGTGTTGAATGTGTGTTCCTTAAAACAGATCTTTTAAAGACTTCCATAAGAAATGCAGTTTTCTAACTGGGTTTATGGAGTTACTTTCAAATAATGAAAACACTTTTCTTTGAAAACTTGACCGAATTTGTCATATTCACTAGTCCGTGTGGATATGTCTCACTTGTCTGAAATAATGTGGTTTACTTTTAGGGAAAAAATAATTTGAAAACATGAAGAAAAAAACCACAGTGACATATGAGTATATAATAAATAACCACACTGCAGAATGGCAGAGCTAGGGAAAGTGCTTGGCATTTTTTATTATGAGTGTGATATTGTCTTCAAAACTGAAATCTGTCCATAGATTCAATGATTATCTTATAGCCATTGATAGAATTGAATTAGAGTTGACCCTGTTGGGAGTGGGTAGCTGGGGAGGAAACATCTTTCTTGGGAGAAGGGGCTCAGGGTTCACTTGGCAGTGGGTAAGGATGCAACAATTTCCTGGAAGTCTTTTTGGTAAGTCCCATTTATAAGCAGAAAATTTGCTAGGCTACAAAGTCAGGAGACATTGGAGCTAGTCTTTGTTCCACACCTACCTAACTACAACATTTATAGCAAGTCCCTCCCCTTCCCTGGGCCTCTGTTTCCCCCACTGGTAAGGTGAGCTACTGGAGGACACAGCACTAAGGCCCTCTGCAAGCCAGTCATTCTCTGATGCTAGGAGTTTAATTGCTCTTAAGAGGGGTACACCCAGACAGATCAAGTAGACTATATTAACTCCTTATTCCAGCTATTCAAAGTCAGATCCCTAGACCCCTAAAGTTGATGGCACTGGTTGGGATAAGGGGATGGGGTTTCTTCCCCGTTGTTCTTTTGGCAATGTGAACTCCAAACATTTTGCTTGTAAGCAGGTCCCAACACTTCCCCAAGGCCCTCCCAGCTCCTCACACACACCTTTTGCTGCATTTTCTGATATTTGCCATGTCATATAGCTCCTCTCCCACACAGAGTTCCCTTCATACAAAATATCAAATTGTGGAGGGAGAGTTTTGAAGGACTCTTATGTTTGATTCATGGCAAATACAGGGGATGAGATCTTACTAATGTCCCTTTTATCTTTGCCTATGACATTTCTTTTTGGAAAAAAAAAAAGACTACATTTGACACCTTTCAGAATGTTTATCGGGTTCATAATGACCCCTGTCGCTAGGAACTGTTCACTCTGATACACACAGGGTGAGGCTGGGGCCCCGGCCGGCCACCCTAACCAATTCCTACCCATCTGGCCATGGCTAATCAGAACACAATGGACACCTGTGCCATGCTGGGATGTTGGAATATTTTCATGCTCAACAGGCTGGACTCCTGCCCACCTGTAATGCAATGCTTTTCACACATCACAGCCCTAACTTTTTTTCCTACTTCACCTTAAGTGGACAAGATAAAGAGAGGTGAACACAGGCACCTTAGCACCATGTATCATGGGGAAAAGTGACACGTGAAGCATGAGTATCAGGTCAGGGAGACAGGTTTTCAGGGACCTTGGGACAGGAAGATGAAATGCTGTCCCAGGACACCTGGACGCTAGCTTTGCTTTCTCCACCCAACCCTGAGATGAGGATGCAGCCTTGCTGAGGAGTTTGGTTCATCAACCAGGAAAGCTCACTGTCTCTAAACAGTTCCTTACTCGAGATCCTCAGCCTGGATATGCATTAGAATCACCTGGGAAACTTTCTAAAATGCACAAGCCTGAGCTCCTGCTCTGGAGGTTTTGATCCAATTAGTCTGGGGGAGGAAGGAGGCATTGGTGTATTTTTAAGGCTCCTCAAGTGATTTTCACATGCAGCTTGAGTTGGGAACCAATCCCTGAATTGAAACATGAGATTGTTAGCTTGAAATCTTCCATGATGCTGATATAGCCTCATGGTTAAAGGGTGGTAAGAAGGGGATGGAAAGGGAAGCAGAGCTGGATATCCTCTCTTCCAGCAGATCCCTCCACTTCCTGAGAGTGTCAGTGACAGCCAGGTGTCCTGCAGTGGACCCAGGGCTCAGGGAAAAGGCATGCCACGATATGTTATCTCTGCCCCTACTCTGTGCAACCACCTCTTCCCACTGAGATTTACATCCCTGGCCTAAATCAGGAAGTGGTTTTTCCTCTATCAATACATAAGCCTATCAACATTCATTCTTCACAGAGAAATGCTAATAAGCAATTACTATGATATGCCCCAAAATACAGGACACAGGAGCCACTGATCAGAGGCATGAACAAGAAGGTGGTTGGATTTATCTGCATGGCTCCTGACATCACAATTTTAGTTGGAGTCTCATGAAGCTAAAACTCTACCCAAGTCTAGGTATAATGATGTGATCCGTAACCAGCAAATCTAGGGCAACTATCTAGGTTTGCCAAGGACTGTCCTGGCTTTAGCGCTAAAATTCCTTGTCTCAGGAAACACCTCAGTCCTGGGAAACCTGAGAGTTGATCTTGTCAGCTCTTCAGTCCAGGCTTTTGAAGGAATGGCCACAGATAGCTCTTCTCAAAGTTAAGAGACACTTTGCTGACGAACATGACTGCCATGTGTCAACAGAACATTACCATGCCTATCATGCCTCTGTCCCTAAACCTCTGACAAACGAGAGGTGGTGTTAGGGTAAGGATGATAAACTTGTTTTAGAGTGAAACCATTCACAGCCAAAGCACCCACAGAGCTCAGATAAAAGAATCTTAAAACTACCCAACCCAACTCAAGCCATCCAGGTTGTCTTTCCAGGCGATTTGGAATTAGGATCTAAAGAGACTCCGCTTAATTTCTTCCGCTGACTGGGGAATAATAACAGTTTAGGGTCCATTGGGAAGGTGACTGTGGAAGACAGGAAGTTAGTCTGCAGGGAGAGAAGGAAGAAGAGGCATCCAGGCAGAAACAGAGATGGAAAGAGAAAGAAGGCTGTGTGGACTTCTGTATGGGTATTTTCTGCTTTCAGACCCTTTCTGATCCCCATCAGGACTTCTGTTCTTAGGTTTTATAAGATCCCCTCCACTCCCTTATATCCTTTAGTTGCAAGGACAGAAAAGCCAATCCAAACTTGTTTAAGCAAAAGAAAGTTTACTCTTTCATATTAGTGAACAATTTGAGGTGGATCCAGCCTCAGGTACTGCTTGATCCAGGGCTCAAGCAACAGAATGGTTTCTCTTTCTCCACTGTTCAGCTCTAGTTCTCTAACAGAGCATCCTCTTGGTTCTCTGGCAGGCTCACCCCTATGTGCAGGAGATGGCTGCCAGAAACTCCTGGCACTATACCCTGCTGAGTTTATTCTCAGTAGTAAAGTGAGAATATTTTTTCAATGGCTCAAACTGACCATCCTGAGCCAATACCTGGTGTTTAAGAGAAGATAATGCTGGTTGGCAGACCTGAATCACATGGCCAGACTTGCTTTAGGGGAAAAGCTAGCTCTGCTGAAGCCCATGGATTAAGATGGGAAGGGCTGATTTCCCAAACGACATTGATATATGGTAGAAAGATGCTAGGTATAAAAAAATGAGGTGTTTTCTACTCTTAATTACTTAAATGCTCCTGATTTTACCCCTAAGCTAGATTAAATGGGTTTGGTACTTACAATTGAAAATAATTCCAAAAATTACAATAATATGGCTCACAGTCACAAAATAACATTTCAGAAATCTTCTCCCCTGCAGTTTCACATGCTCCTATTCATGAAAGCAGACACCAGGCTCACAACCATATTGGTATTTTGTCCAAATAGAGGATAAAGCCCCATTCAGTTGCAATAAGTTTGGATATTTACTTGAACTTTTAAACATGGCAAAAATGACAATATTATGAAAAGACAGATTTCAAAAATTCTTGAGTAAATAGAAAAGCCACATGTTTGTCCAGAATATTGATCAGCCTTCTCTAGTGCCAGCCAAAACCTAGAAGTCTGAAGCTTTTTGAGAATAACTACTTAATTTATAACAGTATCATAATATAAAGCATTTGCAACGTAGGAAAAGGAATCTCTTCAGTATCTCAAACCTCAAAGGTTGTATGTGTTTGCTTTGCCTTTATAAACGACCTAACTGTCTTTCTGGCTCTGTTATCACTGGGTTTGGTCTGCGAAAAGCCAAGGAGTACTCACAAACCAATCCACAGAAATAAGAAAGCACAAAAGAGAAGTATAAATTAAGTCTCTTATTCCACTTGTCAGCCTTTTGAGCCTCAATGCCATGACTCTCTACTGTCTATAGAAACTTGAACTTCATGCCCAACAATCTGACTCCAAGAACAGCTTCCAGAATTCACTTCCACCCTGCACTCTCAGCACGCACACTTCTCTCCAGGACATAGACTAACTCACCAATCTTGACACCAGTTTGGTGGTTCCCGGAATCCGTGCCGTTTTTCACATTGTCTGCTTCTTTTTGGTAGATCATTCTCTACTTTTGTTGATAATAGTCTTCCTCCAGAACCCAATTCCAGGGCTCCTCTGCCACTGCTTTCATTTGTAATTAATTCATCTCCCTACTTAAAAGCCTTCAATGGTTTCCCATTGAATGGAGGAGAAAATTTTGCATCCTCTTGCCTTATAATCTGCCTGGCTATCTTCCCTATCTCATCCCAAGTCATGATGCCCCAGCCACCCTGGATCTTCTTAATCCAGGATTTCCCTAGAGTATTACATTCATACATCCCTTACATTCTGTATTTTCTCTGCTTGGAAGGCTCTTTCCTTGGCTCTTCTGAAAGCTGTCTCCTTGGCAGCTGTTAGGTCTCAGCTGAAATGTTACTTCTCCAGAGGTCCTTCCCTGTCACCTGGTAGAGCTGTACATCAGCCCTATTCTAGTACTGTTACTGTCTACTATTAAGACATGTTCTCTATTTTCATACACTTTTTCTGAATGTATCTATTACATATATATTTGTTTAATTATCTAATGTTTCTCTTTCCTACAAAAAAAATGTAATTTTCTTTTTTTCTTTTTCTTTTTTTTTTTAGAGACAGGATTTCACCATGTTGGCCAAGCTAGTCTTGAACTCCTGGCCTCAAGTGATCCACCTGCCTCGGCCTCCCAAAATTCTGGGATTACAGGTGTGAGCCACCGCATCCAGCCAAAAATGTAATTTTCAAGAGGTCATGGACTCAATACATCTCCCTCATGCAACTCTAGATCTCGATTTAACATGATGCCTCACATTGGAGAAGTTCAACAAATATTTTTGAATGAATGAATGTATCACTTTTTCCTTTACACATTTGTAACACAGTTGGAGCATAAGTTGCTGTATATGACAAATGTTGACATTAGTCTTCTTTATAGCAAAGGATCATGAATAGATGAGATAGTGCTTCTAAAACACCAGGCCCAATGTCGATCCTCAATCAGCTTTTGCTCTCATACATAAGGTTGAACATCAGAGACTATGGAGGTGGACACTCTTAGGTTTTCATAAGACTTCACCTCTTCCAACCTCTATAATTTTGAGCAAATATGTTCAATTTCTCTGGGCCTATATGTTATTCCATTCTTACATTGCTATAAAGAAATACCTGAGGCTAGGTAATTTATAAAGAAAAGAAGTTTAATTCTCATGGTTCTGCAAGCTGTACAGAAAACATAATGCTGACATCTGCTCAGCCTCTGAGGAGGTCTCAGGAGACTTACTATCATGGCAGAAGGCAAAGAGGAAGTAGGCTCTCTTATGTGGCAAGAGCAGGAGGGACAAAGAGAAGGGGAAGGTGCTAGCATATTTAAACAACCAGATCTTATGAGAACTCTATTGGGAGAACAGCACCAAAGGGATGGTTCTACACCATTCACCAAAGATTCACTCCCATGATCCAATCATCTCCCACCAGACTCCCTCCAACACTGGGATTACAATTCAACATGAACTTTAGGCAGGGACACAGATCCAAACCACATCAGCCTGTCTCCTCATTTGTCGACCGTTAATAATGGTACCTACTTTTCTGGGTGGTTGTGAGAATGATATTAACTAATGCAGGTCAACTGCTCAGCACAATGTCTAGAAAGTAAAAAGTGTTCAATATAGTGGCTATTACTATGATTTTATTCATACCAAAAAAAGAGAAAAGCTGCAGAAGACATCCAGGAGCAGAACTAGTACTGTCAACTAGATAGGCCTTGGTGTTCCCTTTTTGAATGTAAGCAATTTCAAAGAGCATCAACTTCAGACATGGTTATTCTGTGATGATGATGGAGCAAGACAAAAACAAGACCATTCCATAACATTGTCTGAACACAGGAAAACTTCAGCATTGTCTGAACTGCAAAAACGTTCCATCTCCCCTCCTTCTTGGCTAATGTGAAAGATTGCTGCTTCTTAATCAATTACAGCCTTAGTACAGTTCTGGCATTCCCTTCTTGTATACGAGATTAATTTAGATACTCAAACTCCATCTAGTCTTTCTCTCTAAGGAATTTATTTGAATACTGAACCATAGGATTATTCCTACTTCCTGACAGCACCAATTCAGAGCAAAACTGCTTCCTTAAACTCTCTCCCAAATCACCTGGCACAAGCCCATGCCCTACAACAAGTCCTTTCTAACACCCTATTACTGAGATGACTTATAGTTCCTCATGGTGTGCATTCTCTCTCACTGAAATCAGTAATAAACTCTACTTGTTCAACAACAGTATTTTCCTGGTGGTCTTTGGCTAAGGGCATTGACAACAGTAATAAGAATAACAATATCCACCATTTATTGAGCATTTACCAGGCCCTCTTCTAAACAATTTACATGTGTTAATTTACTCAATTCTTCAGTCAACTTTAGAATGTAGGCAGGAGGACTTCCTCCAAGATGGCTGAATAGGAACAGCTCCGGAACACAGTTCCCAGCGAGAGCGATGCCAAAGGCGAATGATCTGCACATTTCCAACCAAGGTACCAGGTTCATCTCAATGGCACTAGTTGAACAATGGGTGTAGCCCAGGGAGGGCAAACGGAGGCAGGGTGGGGTGCTGCCTCACCCAGGAAGTGCAACTGACTGGAGGACCTCTCTCCTACCCAATGGAGGCCATCGAGGACTTATCTGGGCACTCCAGTTCAGATACTGCGCTTCTCCCATGGTCTTTACAGCCTGCAGACCAGGAGAGTTTCACCAGGCCAACAAGCGCCATGAGTTACCAGCACAAATCTGAGTGACTGTTTCAGCCTGCACTGTGGGTTTTGGCTGGTGCCAGAAACACCTGTGAGACAGAGTCTCCAACTCTCCAGATAAAAAAAGTGGGGAGCTGAAGGCAGGGAGCCAAGTGATCTGGCTCAGCAGGTCCCACCCTCATAAAGACTAGGAAACTGAAACCTTCTGTCTTGAGAGTTGTGCAGCCAGCACAGCAGTTTGAGATTGAACCAGGACAATCAAGTTCGGTGTGGGGAAGGGCATCTACCATTGCTGAGGCAGTTTTAACTGTACCTGTGTAAACAAAATCACAAGGAAGTTTATACACAGCAGCTGGACTGAGCCTGCAGCAGATCAGCAGCACCTCTGCAGGCAGACTGTGACTAGACTCCCTCCTTGCTGGGCGAGGCATCTCTGAAAAAAAGGCAGCAGCACGTCAGAGACTTATAAATAAAACACCACCTTCCTAGGACAGAGCACCTGGGAAAACGAGTGGTTGTGAGTTCTGCTGCAGCAGACTTAAACGTCCCTGCCCAGCAGCTCTGAACAGAACAATGGAGCTCTGAGCACAGCACTTGAGCTCTGATAAGGGACAGACTGCCTCCTTAAGTGGCTCCCTGACCCCTGTATATCCAAAAGACACCTCATACAGGAGAGCCCTGGCTGACATCTGGCAGGTACCCTTCTGGGGCAAAGCTACCAGAGGAAAGAACAGGCAGCAACCTTGCTGTTCTTCAGCCTCCATGGGTGATTCCCAGGCAAGCTGGGTCTGGAGTGGACCTTCAGCAGTCCTGCAGCAGAGGGGCCCGTTAGAAGGAAAACCAAAAAAAAAAAAACAAAAAAAACAAAGAAATAGCTTCAGCATCAACAGAAAGGATGTCCACTCAGAAACGTCATCCAAAAGTCACCAACTACAAAGACCACAGGTAGAAAAATCCACAAAGATGGGAAGAAACCAGCACAAAAAGGATGAAATCACCAAAAATCAGAACGCCTCTCCTCCTCCAAGGGATCACAACTCCTTACCAGCAAGGGAACAAAACTGGATGGAGAATGAGCTTGACGAATTGACAGAAGCAGGCTTCAGAAGGTAGGTAATAAACTTCTCTGAGCTAAAAAAAAAACATGTTCTAACTCAGTGCAAAGAAACAAAGAACCTTGAAAAAAGGTTAGACTAAATGCTAACTAGAATAACCAGCTTAGAGAAAAACATAAATGACTTGATGGAGCTGAAAAACACAGCATGAGAACTTTGTGAAGCATATACAAGTTTCAATAGCCAAATCGATCAAGCAGAAGAAAGGGTATCAGAGATTGAAGATCAATTCAGTGAAATAAAATGAGAAGGCAAGATCAGAGAAAAAATAGTGAAAAGAAATTAACAAATCCTCCGAGAAATATGGGATTATGTGAAAAGACATAATCTACGCTTGATCGGTGTACCTGAATGTGATGGGGAGAATGAATCCAAGCTGGAAAACACTCTTCAGGATATTATCCAGGAGACCTTCCCCAACCTAGCAAGGCAGGCCAACGTTCAAATCCAGGAAATACAGAGAACACTACAAAGATATTCCTCAAGAAGAGCAACCCCAAGGCACATAATCATCAGATTCACCAGGGTTGAAATAAAGAAAAAAATGCTAAGGGCAGCCAGAGAGAAAAGTCAGGTTAACCACAAAGCGAAGCCCATCAGACTCACAGCAGATGTCTTGGCAGAAACCCTACAAGCCATGAGAGAGTGGGGGGCCAATATTCAACATCTTTAAAGAAAAGAACTTTCAACCCAGAATTTCATATCCAGCCAAACTAAGCTTCATAAGTGAAGGAGAAATAAAATCCTTATGGACAAGCAATTGCTGAGCGATTTTATCACCACCAGGCCTGCCTTACAATAGCTCCTGAAGGAAGGACTAAACATGGAAAGGGACAACCGGTACCAGTCACTGCAAAAATGTACCAAATGGTAAAGATGATTGACACAGTGAAGAAACTATGTCAACTAATGGGCAAAGCAACCAACTAGTATCAAAATGGCAGGATCAAATTCACACATAACAATATTAACCTTAAATATAAACAGGCTAAATGCCCCAAGCATAAGACACAGACTAGCAACTTGGATAAAAACTCAAGACCCCATGTGTGCTGTATTCAGGAGACCCATCTCACATGCAAGGACACATATAGACTCAAAATAAAGGGATGGAAGAAGATTTACCAAGCAAAAAAAAAAAAAAAAAAAAAAAAAAAAAGCAGGGATTGCAATCCTAGTCTCTGATAAAACAGACTTTAAACCAATGAAGATCAAAAGAGACAAAGAAGGGCGTTACATAATAATAAAAGGATCAATGCAACAAGAAGAGCTAACGATCCTAAATATATACACACCCAATACAGGAGCACCCATATACATAAAGCAAGTTCTTAACAACCTACAAAGAGACTTAGACTCTCACACAATAATAGTGGGAGACTTTAACACTTCACTGTCAATATTAGACAGATCAACAAGACAGAAAATCAACAAGGATATTCAGAACTTGAACACAGATTGAGACCAAGCAGACCTAATAGACATCTACAGAACTGTCCACTTTGAATCCACAGAATATACATTCTTCTCAGCACCACATTTCACTTACTCTAAAATTGACCAAATAATTGGAAGTAAATCACTCCTCAGCAAATACAAAAGAACAGAAATCATAACAACTAGTGTCTCAGACCACAGTGCAATCAAATTAGAACTCAGGATTAAGAGACACACTCAAAACTGCACAATTACATGGAAACTGAACAACCTACTCCTGAGTGACTACTGAGTAAATAATGAAAATAAGGCAAAAATAAAGATGTTCTTAGAAATCAATAAGAACAAAGACACAATGTACTAGAATCTCTGAGACACATTTAAATCAGTGTCTACAGGGAAATTTATAGCACTAAATGCCCACATGAGAAGCGAGGAAAGTTCTAAAACTGACACCCTATCATCACAATTAAAAAACATAGAGGAGCAACATCAAACAAATTCAAAAGGTAGCAGAAGACAAGAAATAACTAAGATCAGAACAGAACTAACAGAGATAGAGACACAAAAAACCCTTCAAAAACTCAATAAATCCAGAATCTGGTTTTTTGAAAAGATCAACAAAATAGACTGCTAGCCAGACTAATAAAAAAGAAAAGAGAGAGGAATAGAATAGACACAATAAAAAATGACAAAGGGGATATAACCACCAATTCCATAGAAATATAAACTACCATCAGAGATTACTACAAACACCTCTATGCACATAAATCAGTAAATCTAGAAAAATGGATAAATTCCTGGACACTTACACCCTCCCAAGACTAAACCAGGAAGAAGTTGGATCCCTGAATAGATCAGTAACAAGGGCTGAAGTTGAGGCAACAATTAACAGCCTACCAATAAAAAAGTCCAGGTCCAGATGGATTCATAGCTGAATTCTACCAGATATACAAAGAGGAACTGGTACCACTCCTTCTGAAACTATTCCAAACAATACAAAAAGAGGGAATCCTTCCCAAATCATTTTATGAGACCAACGTCATCCTGATACCAAAACCAGGCAGAGACATAACCAAAAAAGAAAATTACAGACCAATGTCCATGATGAACATCGATGCAAAAATCTTCAAGAAAATACTGGCAAACTGAATGTAACAGCACATCAAAAAGCTTATCCATCACAATCAAGTAGGCTTCATCCCGGGGATGCAAGGCTGGTTCAACATACACAAATCTATAAATGTAATTCATCACATAAACAGAACCAAAGATGAAAAACTACATGCTTATCTCAATAGATGCAGAGAAGGCCTTTGACAAAATTCAACAGCACTTTATGCTAAAAACTGTCAGTAAACTAGGTATCAATGGAACATATATCAAAATAAAAAAAACTATTTATGACAAACCCACAGCCAATATCATACTGAATGGGAAAAAACTAGAAGCATTCTATTTGAAAACTGGCACTAGACAAGAGTGCCCTCTCTCACCATTCCTATTCAACATAGTATTGGAAGTTTTAGCCAGAGCAATCAGGCAAGAAAAAGAAATAAAGGGTATTCCATTAGGAAAAGAGGAATTTGTCTCTATTTGCAGATGACATGATTGTATATTTAGAATACCCTATAATCTCAGCCCGAAATTTCCTTAAACTGATAAACAACTTCAGCAAAGTCTCTGGATACAAAATCAATGTGCAAAAATTGCAAGCATTCCTATATACCAATAACAGAAAAACAGCCAAATCATGAGCAAACTCCCATTCACAATTGCTGCAAAGAGAATAAAATACCTAGGAATACAACTAACAAAGGACTTGAAGGACCTCTTCAAGGAGAACTACAAACCACTGCTCAAGGAAATAAGAGAGGACACAAACAGATGGAAAAACATTCCATGCTCATGGTTAGGAAGAATCAATATCGTGAAAATGGCCATATTGCCCAAAGGAATTTACAGATTCAACACTATCCCCATCAAACTACCATTGACCTTCTTCATAGAAAAGGAAAAAAACCACCTTAAACTTCATATGGAACCAAAAAAGAGCCCACATAGCTAAGACAATCCTAAGCAAAAAGAACAAAGCTGAAGGCATCACAGTACGTTACTTCAAACTATACTATAAGACTATAGTAATCAAAACAGCATGGTACTGGTACCAAAACAGAGATATAGGCCAATGGAACAGAACAGAGGCCTTGGAAGTAATGCCACACATCTACGACCATCTGATCTTTGACAAACCTGACAAAAAGAAGCAATGAGGAAAGATTCCCTGTTTAATAAATGGTGTTCAGAAAACAGGCTAGCCATGTGCAGAAAGCTGAAACTGGATGACTTCCTTACACCTTATACAAAAGTTAACTCCAGATGGATTAAAAATGTAAATGTAAGACCTAAGACCACAAAAACCCTGGAAGAAAACCTAGGCAATACAATTCAGGACATAGGCATAGGTGAGGACTTCATGACTAAAACACCAAAAAGCAATGGCAACAAAAGCCAAAATAGACAAATGGGATCTAATTACACTTAAGAGCTTCTGAACAGCAAAAGAAACAATTATTAGAGTGAACCAGCAACCAACAGAATGAGAAAAAAATGTGCAAGCTACCCATCTGACAAAGGGCTAATATACAGAATCTACAAAGAACTAAAACAAATTTACAAGAAAAAAACAAAACAACCCATCAAAAAGTGGCTGAAGGATATGAACCAACACTTTTCAAAAGAATACATTTATGTAGCCAACAAACAGAAAAAAATGCTTATGATTACTGGTCATTAGATAAATACAAATCGAAATCACATTGAGATACCATCTCATGCTAGTTAGAATGGTGATCATTTAAAAATCTAGAGACAACAGATGCTGAAGAGAATGTGGAGAAATAGGAACACTTTTACACTGTTGGTGGGAGTGTAAATTAGTTCAACCATTGTGGAAGACAGCGTGGTGATTCTTCAAGGATCAAGAAACAGAATACCATTTGACCCAGCAATCCCATTACTGGGTATATACTCAAAGGATTATAAATTGTTCTATTATAAAGACACATGAACACGTATGTTCATTGTGGCACTGTTTACAATAGCAAAGACCTGAAACCAACCCAAATGCCCACCGATGATAGACAGCAAATGTGGCACATATACATCATGGAATACTATGTAGCCATGAAAAAGGATGAATTCATGTCCTTTGCAGGGACATGGATGAAGCTGGAAACCATCATTCTCAGCGAACTGACACAAGAACAGTAAACCAAACACCACATGTTCTTACTCATAGGCTGGTGCTGAACAATGAGAACACATGGACACAGAAAGGGGAACATCACACACTGGGGTCTGTTGGGGGGTGGGGGGCTAGGGGAGGGATAGCAGGTAATGAGGAGATTGGTGAGGGATAACATTGGGAGAAATACCTAATGTGAGTGACGGAGGGATGGAGGCAGCAAACCACTATGGCATGTGTATACCTATGTAACAATCCTGCAAGACCTGCACATCTACACCAGAACTTAAAGTATAATAAAAAATATGAATATGTGTGTGTGTATATATATATAAAATAAGAAATAAAAAGAATGTAAAACTAAAATTTTAATAAAGAGGAGAAATGGAAAAAAAAAAATGAATGTAGACAGGAAGAACTAAGCTAGGAAGAGGTTTAAAACTGTGCTGAAGTGAGACAGCTAGTGAGTGATGAAGCTGAGCTACAGACCAAAGCATTTGGGTAAGGATCACTCCTTACTGTGCCTTCCTGGGTCCTATCACCTTGTTTAGAACAAAGAGAATACTTCAAGTTTAGAAAGATCTGCAGCCACCACAATGTGAAAGGCATGGGACAGAACTCAGCCAGCATGCCAGAGGCTTCCTTCAACATTTATCACTGGCAATTTACTTAACAGAATTATGGAGGCTACAAAGAAGTATACACCATAGTCCCTGACCTCAAGGAACTTATGAGCTAATTGAAAAACAGGACTTAAATGCACAAAAGTTTCAATAACAATACAAGCTGCAATATGAGAGACACATTAAGACAGAAGAATGCATGATTCAGTGTTAAATGAGGTGTGCAGATGGCACTGGGAGGGAGCTCGCTGTTGGCTACATGCTCAGCCCACACACTCTAACCCAACTCAAAAACCACAGGCAGGAAATCAGACAGGAGAGCTGCATTGTCAGGAAGCGAGACAAAGAAAAAAGAATAAAGTCTTTATGGAAAGAAATCTATTAAAATTATATTTGCAGGATATGTGGCTAGATGGCATTTAAATTTTACTTTTTGGTAATTTTTTGTTGAGGAATTATAACCCAGTCTCTGAAGGGAGTCATGTGGTTATGTCCAAAGTACTCCATATCAGGTACTCTCTGGGAACAGACAATACTAAGTTCCTTTCTCTTCGGGAGAGGCTGAGCCCTGGCCTGGCCCCATCTGGCCTCTCATCTATGGATCATTCTTGGATTCATGTCATTGCATTATGATGTCTTAGAAAAACGTTCATGACAACTCCAGTCACAATGTCACAGAAGGATTCTCAGCCACTGAGGGCTATATTAGGATAGCTTATTTCTATAAGGGGATAACCACGCTCTTACAGTGGCTTACAAAGATTCATTGAGTCTTCCAGCACCTTTAGGCTGGAAGAGATAAAGTACCTCTCTTGAAGGATTTAGTAAGTGTGTCTGAGCCAGGGCTTTGATAACAACTTGGGCAATAACATCAGGCAAGTTATGTAACCTCTTTATCTGCAAGTAGAGTTAATGACAGTAACCAACTCATGGGATGATTGTAGGGTCAAATGGCATAATGCTTTCAAAGGGCAAAATGTTCCAACACATAGAGTACCTTCTCAGAACTGAGTACTGGTACTCAGAATATTGAGTACCAGTAATCAATATTATTGTTATTATTCTCCATATCCATATTGTTCTTCAAGACTTGGAGAAATACAAAAGAAGCATGAGACGTGGTCTCTCTGGATATTCTCAACGACTCTACATTGGGGATTTACCCATCCTGATTGGGCAAGTCATTCGGTTCTATTATGTAGCTACCATCCTATATACACATGTTTAGGAGGCTCAATTGCCTAAATTTGATTTCCCCCTCTACTACTTACTTGGAACTGTGGCAATTTCTTCAACCTATCTCTGATTCAGTTTATTTATAAAAGCAGTGGGATCAATAACGGCCCTACATCTTAGGGCTGTTGTGGAAAGTAAAAGAGATCATGGATACAGAACCCTGAGAAGCATCCAGTACATCATTGGTTCTCACTGGGTATTATTTTTTTTATCATCATCATCATCACTACCATCCTCATTATTAAGTATATCCTAGATGTTACCTTTTAATTCCAGAGATTCAAGCTTAATGATCTCTGATATGTCCCAGGCAGCTGAACTATCCAAGGCTTTATTTTAGAACATGTGCTCTGTTGGCAAAGACAAGCTTTTGACTCCATTCTAAAGTACTAGATGGGGATGGTGTACACTGCTAGCCACTCTTGTCTTATGACAAGGGGTCCATATTTGTAGGCTTGCCAGCTGAAGTCACGCGTCTAGTCCTTGGTGAGGAGAAGGAGGAGGAGATGGAGACAAAGAAGAAGAAAGAGAAAGAAGGAGAGGGAGAAAGGCAAGCTACCAGTACCTATTGAGTTGCATCCTGGCTGAGCGATTTGGGACAAATTACTTTACTTCACTTTTTACATCCAGAGGCAGTGCCTCTTTTCTAGGGATGCTTGAACTTTAAAAGAGAGACTACATCTATGAGTACAGTGCCTAGCATATATTATATTCTCAGCAAATTGCAGCCAGGTTATCATTACTGATGTTCTCTGTCCTATATGCAAAATAACTGATCAGAGACCACGTCAGGATAGCATGACACCAGCCAAGAGGTCTCACATTATTCTTGTATCTTCTTTCTTTTTCTAAAAATGTAATACGGAGTTCAGACTGTGGGAAAGAACACAACTACGTTCTGTTTCAGGTTTGAATGCGAAGACCACGCAAGTGTAGTGGAAAGGGTTTATGACGAACTTAACAGACTTGCATTCTAGTGCTGACACCATTTGCTTTCACTTCTGGGTTTCAATCTGTGAAATGAATATTGGAGGTTAAGACTAGATTAGATTATACGTAAAGATCTCTCCAGCCATTCTCTTCTAGGATTCTAATTCCTTAAACCAGTACTTAACAAAGAGTACCTCATGTGAGATTATTGGGTCTCTTGTGAAAAAATGGGTATTCCTGGATTTCTACCTGGGTTTACAGGAGTCAGAATCCTTAAGCCCCTGTTGGGAACAAGGGCTTAAAGCCAGGAACATATATTTTAGTGACCTCATCAGAGAAACACTGCCCTGGACTGCAGAAAAGACAGACTTCGAGGTAGTGATGGAAACAAGAGAAGGGAAATGGTAAATAAGAGGGAAGTCCTTTCCTGCTCAGGTAGATCACTATGAATTGAACCACATGTAGAACATGCTGGGCACTTAGCCCATTAAGGTTGCTGGAGATGCCAAGAAGAAATATTTATAGGCACTTTTTAACATAGTCTATAAAAGAGGAGGTTGATTCAAACATAAATTATCTACCATATCATTCTTTAACCTCTAAATCTTTCTCTAATGGCTTGAAAGGCAGCTTATTAAAGCAAAGTGCATGTTTAAGTACTAGATACACACTGGTTAGTTTACAAACATCTAGAGAAACAGAAGTTACTAAAAGTGGCAGGTTTGCTAATTTAAAAAAAAAAGCAAACAAAGAAATTTTAAGAAATTTTTAGTCTGAGCAAAATGGCTTAAATATCGTGGGTTGTGATTTTCTCTCTATTTCAGATCTACCTTCTCCTGAATTGGCTCCGTTCTCTGGATAAATCTTCCCGTGTAGCACCAAGATGGCGGCCAGAAGCCCCAAGGATACATCATATCCTGTCAGCAATCCCAGAGCAACTTGGGAAGACCTGGTACCTCTATTCGGGCTGTTTTAGGATCTTCAATTAAGCTATCATTGTATTAGCTTGAGTCAATGGTTGCCACAAAGCCAATCACAGTGGCCCGAGGATTGTCCTATGGTGATTGGCAGCTTATGTCACATGACTACTCCTAGAACTGAGGTGTAGGGTTCACCACACTGAAAACACGCCGAGTGAGAATTGGTTTCTCTACAGAAAAACAGGGTGATGTTACTAGGAAAAGGAGCATATGGTGGTCAGGCAAAACAACAGATGTCCCTTGCAACATCTTAAAGTAGCAAATAGCTTTATGGGCTGAGTACACATTGTTTTTTAACTGTGTGGTAAATTATACCTCACCCAGTATATTTTCTTATTTGTTTTCTGTGTATGTGCATAATGTTTTCTTTTTGTTGTGTATATGATCCTGTATGCATTTGTCTCTCTCTCACACACACACACACACACACACACACACACACATTAAACAGCCAGGGGAAATTAGATGACATTTAGTGATGGAAAAAATGAGCAAAGTTTTGATCATTGTTTAATTTAGTAAAAGAACAGCTCCACCTAAGATTCTTCCTGCCTATTGCCAACAGTGACAAAGTAGTTGGAGAGATTGCAAATGTGCTTCTGAGACCTTCTGCAGCTGTTGCAGAAGTGGGACTGAAACCAAACTCAGGGAGGGTAATCACCAGGAAAACATTTTCTGTGTCTCTTTAGAATTCCTCTAAGAGAAATCTTTGGGTTTGTTCACCTCTACATTCCCATTACCCAACACAATGGTTAGCACATAATGGGTACTTGATAATAAATATTTATTGAATGAATGCACGAATTAATCAATGAATGGTTTCATTTTGAGAACTGAGTTTTAGGTAGAAACAGATTTTCAAACTTACTTAATTTGTGGTGCTATTTTATGAAATATCGTGGTCATTTCTAAAACATAAAAATGTTTTTAGAAATATACATTTGTTTCTTCCCCCTCTTCATCATTTACAAAGGAATAAACCCAATTTTGATAGTTAACAGAACAAAATGGCCAGGAAATGGTGAATATTTTTATTCACAGACTAAATTGTACAGGATTTCCAGATGCTCAAAGGCCTGGCGCTATTCAATGTTGCCTACAGTGTAGGAGGGCAAAGGCAATGAAATACAAAACTCAAGAATGAGAGTTACTTTGACTTTAATTAGTTATTCATTCTATATGGAACTGGTTTAAAATTTGCCTAAGAATTAAAGCCTCTCAAGCAGGATATATAGAAACTAGAACTGATTTGAATTTCGGAACATTCTATCGGTTTTCAGATACAGAGTATCAAGAGCTGCATCTATATGTCTATATTAGAATTCTAGATGGAGGAAACTGAACTGAAAAAAATATCAAACACCATCTCTAACCAGGGTGTATCCAATTGCATCAGACTTTGAAAGGGTGAATCACAAAATATCTAAACTCTTCTCAAAATTATTCATTTTTGTTTTTGCTTTAAAAAGGAGGTTTAGACCATGAGCCACTACGTTATGAAACCAAACTAAGAATGACAGGTGTCCCAGTTATTTATAGCTGTATAACAAACTACCCCCAAACTGAGTGGCATAAAGCAACCACTGTTTTATTATGCTTGCAAATATTGTGGGTCAGAAATTCAGACAAGACATAGTAGAGATGGCTTATCTCTGTTTCATAAGGTCCAGGACATCAGCTGGCTGGGATAATTCAGCTGAGGGTCACTAAAACAACTAAGGGCTGAAATCATCTGGAAGCTTCCTCATTCACATGTCAGGGTCTAGGGTGGCATGACGTGGAGCCTGACCTCAGCTAGGACTGATGCCCAGAGACTCTACATATGACCTCTCCATGTATCTTGGGCTTCCTCACAGCATGGTAGCTTCCAGGTAGTCAGACTTCTTATGTGTTGACCAGGACTGGATCATGTACCCTTGCTGAACCAATCACAGACAAGAGGGATGAGATTATTAGTAAACCAATCAGGCTCACTTCTGGGGCTGGAGATGGGGTCAAGTTTTTCAAGGCACAAGTCTTCATGGGGGAGAGATTGATACCTGAACAAAATCAGTTCTTCTCAGAAAAAGGAAGAAGGACTGGATGGTCTGTGGGTCTCCATGGTGTCTGCTACCCTCTTCTCTGGTCTGCTGCAATGATTCTGTTTTCCGTTTGTTTCATGTGATGGTAATTTCCTCATTTTATTCCCCTGTAACCGCTGAGAAATGTGGCTTTCTAAGATGGTAAAACTCATCTCAGATCATAAAGTAAACTATTAATTACTGGGATGAAAGGTTTCATTTTTTTAGGAGAACCAGATAAGCCAATGCAAATATTTCTCAAAGTTTATTCTATAGACAATTAATTGTGTGGGGGTGGGGGAGGAGGTAGGTGATGTAGGAGAGAAGATTCCATTGTCTAAAAATAGTCTAAAAATGATGCATATTCTTTTCCTGTCTTGTAGATTCACAATGTGAATCAGCATATTTAAAGCCCTGAAAAGTCCTGCAGCAGAGCAATCTGTTGTTTAAGCCAATGTCCCCAACCTTTTTTAGCTTGGAGCACTTCTGACCATATCTATCAAAACTGTGCAGAGCATGTATGCTATCACATCTTGAGACATACTGATAATATCCCCTCTTGACTTGTAACATAAGAATTTAATGTTCTTAAGTTAATGCTCTTGTAATTAATATAAGTATTTATTTAAGGACATCAAGAGTATTATAGTTTTAAAATCTTACCAATGAGTTATTTTTCTTGGAGTTCAATTCAAACAATCTATGTCTAGAATATAAATATGATGTGAATAAACACACATACATACAGATATATATGGAGAACTTTGACTGAAGCCAGCACAGCAGTGGAGTGAGTTTGTGGAAGGTAATTATTCCATCTGTAAGATGCTGGATTGTAGCTGTCTCTAGGACCATCAAGTGGAAAGTCTGAACAAGTATTTGGATATAGACATACACATCTAGAATTTGAGCAATCCCAGTTTCAGCTCAAAGGTGTGAGAAGCACACATGAGGAGGCTGGGGTTGAGTATGTGAAGAGGTTGGGGAAGGAGGGCAGTATGCTGTTCATCCAGTGGAAGTTTTAGAGGGCATAGTGGGAAGGGTTAGAAAATAAAGATGTTTGGTCAGGTGTAAAGCATGGAACAGGGCACATGAAAGGACAAATGACAGAAGACCTAACATGTCTGGAAGTGGCCAAGAGTGTAAGGGATGTTGGCATGATGGGTCTAGCTCTCTGTAAGCTTTCCAAGGTAAGGAGGCAGGGTATTCTCTGCTGGCAGGTGAGGAACAGAGGTGACTTGTACTGGTACAGGAAGCATTCTTAATTTTGCTGTGCCATACAACCTGCACAAACTACTCACTAGTGAACGCAGAAAACGTTCATTGGTCCTGTGTTGGTTGTTGCTTTATGTATCAGTTCCTCTCCTCCCCATTCCAATAGCTTCAATTTCCCTAAAGAATCAACTCCATTCTGACCTACAGTGTTAGAAAATGTGGTTATGACTAAGCCTACCTGATCACCCATCTGCCTGGCCGCCATGTTTAGCTTAGGTTAAGCAAACAACCTGAGCTGGTCTAATAAGAATTCTCTGGATTTTTCTGAGAACAGTGGGACAAAAATACATTCCCATTTCTGTAGCAGATGATGAAGGAAACAGGCCAGAAGCTGCTGGCAGCAATGCTTAGAATATGAAAGGATCCAGTTTTAGGATTAAGATGTCACAGTAGAAGGTAAACCAGAAAGACAGAGAGAAACAGGAACTCTGGTGGCATGATTTGAGCTGCTAGATCAATCCTCACCTGAAGCAAGTCCTTACTGTAGACTTTTCATGTTCATGAACCAATAAAGTACATTTATAATTTAGGTTAGATTGAGTCAAAATTTTACTAATTTCAACCAAAAATTAATTGAAGTATCATAGAGAGATTCCAGTTTCTAGTGGAGTCAGTTGTGTATTGAACTGATTACACAGGCTGTCAGAAAGACATTCTGGGCTGGAGGCTCTGAACATGCAGGATCCTGGGAGTAGTTGATCAGATTCCTTGTCTTTGTTTACTTATATTATATGTCAGTCACTTGCAAAAATTTAAGGTTCAAGTAGAATTCTTCAAAAACTATTTGTACAACCATAATTGGATATCTAATATATTGGTCATCTGGATGATGATTTCAAAACAGTCTAGTAAGAAAGACTGGTAAGTTCTTAAAAGTTATGATTAGGTGGGACTCAGCAGTGTTAACTGATTGCTGGCATGAGCTATGCTTCCTTCCTGGAGTCATATTCCATATGACACTTATATCAAGTCACTGACATTTATATGAACTTATTGCCCTGGCCATATTAATTTATTATTGAACAAAATTTCACCATTCACCAAAACAGCAAAATTTAACGTCAAAGCTGGCATCATTACACATAACCTATTTCCTTTGTAAAGTAAAAGATGTATTCAGGGAGAACTCTACTTAGGTTAAGAAAATAGTGACTTACAAAACATTTCTTTCAGTACAGAGAGGGCAGCACAAGCACCAGTTCTAACGTTCGATGAATTTAATACAATAAGCTGTTCTACTAGACAAGGAGTCATAAAATCTGGCCCATGGCCTGTCTTTGTAAATATAATCTTATTAGAACATAAGCATGTCCATTCATTTACCTATGTTTATGGCTGTTTCCATCCTATACAGCAGAGTTGAGTAGTTAGGAAAGAGACTGAACGGGCCTGCAAAAACTGAACTATTTACTACCTATCTCTTCATAGAAAAAGCTTGTGGATCCCTACTACTAGTCTGTTAATGAAGGCAGAACTGTATGATTTTCATTTTTGTATACAATCTTTACTGTATATTGGATGCTTGTTAGATATTAATCATTGTGCTACTGCACTTAACATTTTAAGTCCTAAACAACTCTATGGGGTTAGATGTTCTTCTCTTGGTTCTACAGAAATCAATGAGGCAAAACAATTTTCTTGAGGATACACAACCAATAATTCCCAACCTGGAAGTCAAACCCAGATCTGTCTGTCTGACCCTGTGCCTTTAACCCCTGCACATCCTATAATGCTTCTCTACCCTTTTACACAGTTCTAGGTTCATAAAATGACTCAATACTGGATGTTAAATTGAAACAGAATTGGAATTACTACTTTAAAATATTTTCTACCTTAATGATGCCTTAATAAATCATTTGCCTACCAGGGAGTACCATGCTAATTGAATTGGTATAAACGGCCTGGGGAAAATTGGCAAGAGGGAAGCAGTTCTTTCTGATATGAAGGAAGAGTTTCATTTGCCCTTTCCACACAAACTATCTGCTCAGTTTTGGTCTGCAATAGGAAGCATTGTCAAATGAATTAAGTTGACCAAAAGAAAAAAAAAAAAGACAGAATGATTGTTAATGGGATGATATCCCTGATTTGTGAAAAAGAGAGTAGAAAAGTTTATGATTGCTTCAAATGGGATGAATTACCATTTTGTGCTACCTTCTGTGCTGGGGTGACTAGAAGCAACAAAAAAAAGTTCTACTGCTCAAGGCTCTACACAGTTGAAGGACCTCACTGCTTCCAATGACTGATGAACAGATGCGATGCTTTTCACCAGTTATTCCCCAGCCTCAGGACTGCTAGGTCATGTGGACTGCTATACCACAGCTTGCACTTCTCCCTTCCCATTTTTCTCATTCTGGGATTTCTCTAATGTGGTTTTTATTTTTATTTTTAATTTATTTGTTTTTGGAAAGGCAGTTTTGCTCTTGTTGCCCAGGCTGGAGTGCAATGGCATGCTCTCGGCTCACTGTAACCTCCGCCTCTGGAATCAAGCGATTCTCCTGCCTCAGCCTCCCAAATAGCTGAGATTATGGTCCCACCACCACGGCTAATTTAGTATTTTTAGTAGAGACAGGGTTTCACCATGTTGGCCAGGCTGGTCTTGAAGTCCTGACCTCAAGTGATCCACCCACTTCAGCCTCCCAAAGTACTGGGATTATAGGCATGAGCCACCGTGCCTGGCCTCAAATGTGGTTTTTATATTGCCTCTACAGACAAAATGCAAAGATGAAATGCAATAGTAACGGAGAGGCACTATTGGGTTTAACCTTTTATTTTTACATTTGAGAAGACTCCCCTTCCCAAAGCATATAAGCAACAAAAAGGTAGCTATTTCTATGGGAAGAGTGAAACAAAGTTTTCAGTTCCAGAGATGGCTTTGGATTATAGTTTGCTTATTATAATGTAATCTTATTTTTTTTTAGAAAAGTAGAAAACTCTAGGCTGAAGCCCTCAAACACACTAATGAACATTTGTAATGGAAACCACCATTGCATGTGCACCACAGTCCCATTTCCAGAAAAAAACTTGCCATGCCAGAATCCAGGGTTGTTTTCTGTTATTAAGCATGCACTGAGATTATCAGAGGCGTCTTGGAGAGTTATGGGTGTTGCTGGAAGAACATTCTGGGAAGCAGACAGGAAGACAGTTACAGAGGTATGTCTCTGGGGTGTCTAGGTGCCATTGCTGGTGTTTGCATTCTCCCAGCTAACATGTGGATTATCATATTTTTTTCTTTTCCAAAAGCAGAAGTTAGAAGCAATGCTATAAAGATTTCAGTCCTCCAAACAAAGCCAATATGAGGGATTTATTTCAGAAACAATTTTCTCTCAGCTGTCATTTTTTTTCTGGACAATTACAAATGAGCCTGTCTGAGCTTTTCTCATCCATTTTGGAAAACAAAAATGTTTTTTGACTAAGGCAAAAGTTGCAGAAATTATCATTCAGTTATTTTTTAACTAAAATTCCCCATCTTCTGTAGGCCTCCTCCAATAAGTTCAGCCAGCCTTGATGTCTTCTCTTTCCAAATGAGTCACAGTCTCTGCTTCTCATACCTTGACTTCTCAAAGTGGTGTTTTTTGATCACCTGCATCTACCAAGGTGAACACATTACAAATGCACATCTCTGGACCTTACCTCAGTCATCCAGAATCAGAATATCTGAGATGAGACTCAGGCATTTTAACAAGCTGCTATGATTCTTCTACTCACTGAAGTTGGAGAATGGTGGTTGCATTGCTTCCATTTAGACAATGAGTAATTCTCAGATGATCCCTTATATGCCCTGTTGCAGTCACATGGGCCAGTTGTGTCCTGCATAAAAGCATCTGGTCAACAGGAAGGGAGGATAAAATCAAGATGTTTGCTCTGGTGCAAGATTGTGCCCACCAGAGGAAGAAGGTGTTTTTTCTAATCTGCACAAATGCCCCTTGGTTGCTCACTGATTACCCACAAGGCTACATCTGCCTGGAAGGGGCATCTTTTTCTAATTTATACAAGGGCTCTGTGTGGGCCAGCAGTGCCCTACTTGTAGGTCTAATTTATGAGGCCCATGAGACAGTCATCGCATGTTAAGCTTTTTGTCCTCCTTCCCATTGTACCACACACACCAGTAAAACTCAATATTTGTAGAATCAAATTGAAAATGCTAATAACATATTAATACTGAGAAAGAAAGACAGTTTTATCACTCAAATAACAATAGTCTCCTTCATTTCTCTCATCCCCTGAATTGAGCAAAATCAGCAGAATTTTCCATTGCAGACCACAAATTGAACATACAGTCTGTGTGGGGGACAAAATGAAACTCTTCTTTTCCTTCCTATTGGAAATAAAACTTTTTGGCAGTAATTCTTGGATTGTTTTCTTTGGAAATTGCATTCATGTGATTTTCAAGATGTTTCCCGGGCTTTGTTGAAATTTGATCCATTTAACAAGAAACACATAATTCAGTTCATGTTAAAATTCTCAGGGTTACTTAAGAATAATTATGAGTTGTCCATGTGTGCTAGAAAAACAGTCCAGACTTCCTCAAGAATGGGAAGATTATCCGTCTCTCTGGGGTAATCTTTCTCTTGGTTAAGTATGCCCAGTGTAAGAGTTTGCTCAAGAAGTGACCCCAAGATTTTCCCCTGGAAAGTAGTAGACAGGTTTCATGAGTTTCACCAGCAAAGCCATTTTCAGAGGTGATTTATCATGTGAAACAAGGGTCTCTATGAACTTTCATGGAAATGACAACATAACGTCTCACACACCTAAAGAGAATGAGACTTGGGCTGAATTCTGAGATGTAATGGTTGGATTTCATCTAAATCATAGTTTTCTGAGCTTACTTTCTTGGCTAGCCTTTCTTTAACTTGCATCCTTCTTTTTTACTAAACCCTCTAAGCTACAGCTAAATCAAACAAAGTCCCGTAAATCTCCCTTGCACTCATACCATTCCTCTAACACAGAAATGGAATCACCTGAGTTTTCACAGACTCACAAGCAGCAAAGGTGAAATAAATGGAGAAGGCGGGGTGGACCCACTCCAGCCTGTGAGTTGAAGTTCTCCTGAGGCCTAGCAAGGCAGGAAATGCTTCTTGTTCCACCAATACAAAAAATAAAAAATAAAAAAGGGAGGGCCGATCCCTATTCATCCCTTTCTTAGCTGAGCCTCTTCTGGTTGGTTACAGGTAACATACACCCATTAGTTAGGGGTATTCATCGCAAAGATACAGGAGTGTGTCTCAGAACCCAAACTCTGCAGAAAGAATGGGAACTGGGAATCAGAGGTCATCAGTACGCAGGCAGTGTTTTCTCACCATTCTTCATCTTTCCTTCTCTCGCTTCATGCACCAGCTTCTTATCCCCATTATACATGGGGAACACAGTAGTCTCTGGTTTAAATGTTCTGTTTCAAAGGTCATCCCAGATTTGCTTTTCTTCATCCCAATTCCAAATTCCCAAAGAAGGGAGGCTGACTGACTCATTATCGATTTGTAACCTCTTCTGGTCTAGTTATCTGTGGCTAAGGACAGAGTCAAGCTGGACCAGCATGAGTTCAGGGAGCTTGTCCCCATTCCCTTCTGGATGGTGGGAAGGAACATCCTTGAGAAAGCAAACTGGGCAGAAATCGAAAAGAGAACCTCTAAAATTCTAGTGCCTATGATCCTAGACACCAAATAGTGCTTTAGGTTCATTTATCCCAACCACTCCATCCATGGTAGGGATCCGTTCTGCCACATGCTTGACTAATAATTGATAATGCTTCAGCCCTGCTCGGTTCCCCACCATGAGAATTTACACATTATGATATCTCAGTCTTACTAACATTTCTTTCTTAGGTTATAACAAAAATTCTTGCAGCAATGCCCATCCAAAGATAGTTCTATTAAAGCAGCTTATATCTCTAACTTTGAAGTGATGTGTGTGTGTGTATGTGTGTGTGTGTATATAAAATGTATATCATATATTTTCTAAAGTATATATATTCATATATATTATCTATAAATAATCCAGGAGTTTAAAAAGAGGTTAACAAGAGGAAAGACAGCATGAGAAAAAGAGCATAGATTCTGGTGATAGACTGCCAATTTTCAAATCACTATTCACTAGCTCTGCAACCTTCAACAAACACTTGAGCCTCTATTTCCTCAATTGTAAAATGATCACAGTGTCATGAAGATGAAATACTGTAAAGTGCAGAGAACATTCAGCTAAGTGCCTGACACAGAGTTGAAGCTCAATATGTGCTAGCTGCCATCATTTTCCTTTAGCATTACTTACTTGTAGAAATAAAACGAAATCACATATTTTCTAGGCTTTCTATCATTCTGCCACTGATATTTCTCAGTTTGACCAGATAACTTTCCTCAAAGGGCCTTGTCCATGCCAATGTGTAAGGCAATGACAGCACCAGAGTGTTTTTCAGACATAGCCTGGGACTCGTTTCTGGCAAGCAGGCTGGAGAAACACTCGTGCTTCACAGACCACCTGTCAAAGGGGTGGGTAGCATTCTATTTGTTATTCAAGCATGAAGCTGAAGCCTTCTCGCTCAAACTGTAATGATGGGAACTGAGTAGAGAGACTACTGCATGTGTAGTTTACAGAATTGAAATACAGAAGTTGACATTTTTATGGTTTTCATAATCTTTGAGAGTAAGTGGTATAGCCAGAGTCAAGGAACTCTGCATCCGTTCTCACCTCTTGGGATTGGTGTAAAGGTGTAGAGAGATAAATAAATGGAAACGATTGGAGCTACCTGAAGGATATATTTGCTATTTCCTCTCCCTAAGGAGCCAAGGAGAGTTGCATAATACCAGGCTGCCCTAATGCATGGGGACTGCATTACTCCCCAGGCTGCTGGTGTCCTCAAAGCAAGAGGTACCAAGAATGTGGTTAGCTTACATCTATTTAAAAGAATTACTCTATTACATTTTGCCCTTCCTGTGAATAGTGTGCCTGTTGATCTTCCTGGCAGCAAAACGGAATGGAATTGACTGGGCATCTTGAAGCAAAGCCTCTTCCATGTTCTGGAGTCAATGAGAGCTTTGGGAATCATGCCTGGCCCACATGCACCACATTGGTTTCCATAACACTTGCTGAGTAGCCAGAACTTGTCAGATGTATCCCAAGATCTTACTGCTCTACAGAGATATAATTTTAAGAAAGAAAAGGGGGTTGGAGGAATATCACATGTCCTAGTTAACCATTTTCTAAACACAAGATCTATGTGAGACATGAGCTTTAATTCAGCAAACATTTACTATGCACCTGCTATGCACTCTATATGTGGCAGTGCCATTACAAGGGAAGACTGAATGTACCCGAGAGCACTAGGAGTGTAGACTATAGCCAGATCTACCTAGGGTCAGGGAGAACTGAGAAAGTTTATCAGAAAGTGTGATATTGATGAATGCCTTAAATAATGTTGTCAGTTTCTAAGAATATGTAATCACATGAAAAATGCCCAGGGTGTAATGCTGAGTGAAATACACATATACTAAATCTTTTATAGCACAATTGAATTTTATTACACAAAGCATAAACAAAATATAAGGCAGATACTTTTTTCTATTTTATCTTCTATTTATACCTACCTGATGAATAGATGTAATTATTATCTGCATTTTGTTATTTAAGAAAAAAAACACAAAAATGTTAACCTTAGTGGTTGATTATGATTAAATTTCTTGTTTGCCTCTTAATAGGCTATTATAACATTTAAGGTATCAGATAAAAATAACAAACTTTTATGTTATTTTTCAATAGATTCTTACATATATGGTCAATTAATTACATATATGGTCAATTGACAAAAGGGCCAACACCATTAAATGAAAGAAATGATAGTCTTTTCAACAAATGTTGCTGGGAAAACTAGATATCCATATGCAAAAGAATAAAGGTAAACCCTTACCTCACACCATATACAAAAATTAACTGAAAATGAATCAAAGACCTAAACAAAAGAGTTAAAACTCTAAAACAGTTAGAAGAAAGCATAGAGTAAAATAATGACAATGGATTTTACAGGGATTTCTTGGTTATGAAAACAAAAGCACAGACAACAAGAGAATAAATAAATTAGACTTTATCAAAATTAAAAACATTTGTGCATGAAAGTACACTATAAAGACAATGAAAAGGCAACCCATAAAATGGGAGGAAACATTTGAAAAGCAAACATTTGATAGGAGATTACCTTTCAGAGTATTTTTAAAACTCCTATAACTCAACAACAAAATGAACAACACGATTCAAAAATGGGCAAACAAAATGTGGTATATACATGAATGGAATGTTATTCAGCCATAGAAAGAAATGAAATTTTGATGTGTGCTAAAAAATGGATGAACCTTGAAAAACATTATGCTAAGTAAAATAAGCCAGACACAAAAAGACAAATATTGTATAACTCCATTTATACAAGGTCCCTAGAATAGGCAAATGCATACACACATAAATTATAATAAAGGTTACTAGAGGCTGTGGAGGAAGAGAACACGGGAGTTATTAGTGGATCAATACAGAGTTTGTTTGGGATGATGAAAGAATTCTGAAAATAGTGGCTACAAAAAAAAAAAAAAAAAGAGTAAGGTAATTCCTGAGGAAGGGAAGGATACTCCAAGCATAGAACAGAGAATGTGAAAGCATGGAGGTGTGGATTGTCCCGTGTTTGAATCCTGTGAGACTGTGTCATGGGTTGTATTAGAAAGGGAGGGTAGGGTCTAGGTCCTGGTTGAGCATGGCCCTGAATGCCAGTCAAAGAGGAGGAATGGCTTGAAAAAAATATAAGGCTGTCAAGCTTGCTTTTATATGCTAGACCTCTACCTAAAAATCCCTCAATTGTTTTGTGCTACTCTTGAAATAAAACGTAGGCACTCCAGCTATGATTGCGTTCACAAGATATTCTGGAATCTTTTTTCTGCATTGGCTTGAGATAGTTTCTGGTTCTTTCTGAAAGACCCTTGACTATGACATGAGCGGTCTTGAGCAGCCTTGGTCCATCCAAAGTCCAGCTCACTCCAAATCTCCCCCTCCCCCTCTGCTCAGTGAAGGCTAGGAAACACATCCTGGATGCCCTGCCCCAAAGCATGCAGCAGTGTTCTCACTCTCCCCACAGCGGACCTATCATTCCTAGGCCTCGCTACCATTTCCCATGCCACTAACGGACCTGGGAAATGTGATGACTCAGTTTTAAAGTTTACCACCCAAATTTTAGTGATGCCACTGACTGTATAAAAGGGCCACCTGTGTTTTCCCTTCCATGTGATAAAGTTACTACTCATAAAGGTTGATTTCTTATTTTTCACAACCCAGGACAAACAAGAATTTGGGCCAGCAAACATTTCCCAGATATCACCTTATAATGCATTTCCACTTCAAATAGTCCTTGGAACTTCACTGAATCTGTATTCAGCCTCACTGAATCTGTATTCATCTAAGTCTCACTTAAATTGGGTTGTCTGAAGATCCATTTGTAAATGAATATGAGGTTTCTTGATTCTTGATTGAGCACCTACCAGGAACAAGGCCTATGGTATATATGCAAATAAATACCAAGGCTATTGCCCTTAGGATATATACAATGATAGGGGTGGGAGAGATAGACATTCCCAACTAACTCAGAAGACAGAGGGAGGTCATTACCACACCAGACACAACGAATAAATCATTGCATGGAACTACAGGGGAGGATCATCCTGTTCCAGCTCAAAAATTACAATTGATGTGAGACTTAGATGAATACAGATTCAATGAAGAAAAGTATTTCAGCTGAGGAGGCAACAGGCACAGAGGCATGGAGGGAAGAAGTTCTGGGAATGAGGAGCTTTCTGACATGGCAAAAACTAGATTGTCTGGAACCATGCTACACAATATTATAGTTAATAGGCTCCCAAGGTGATTTACATTTTAATTAACTAAAATTAAATAAAATTTAAAATTCATCTTCTCAGTAGCCCTAGCCATATTTCAAACTCACATGGATTAGCCACAAGTGGCTAATGTCTACTATATTGGACAGTACCAATATAGAACATTTCTACCATCACAGAATGTTCTATTGGACAACAGTAGACTAGAGAGGAACAGGAAGTAGTTATAGTTGAGATTTATTCCTTACCTAGACATTTGGTAGGAAAGGTAAACATAAATTTTAAGTTTTAGGGATGTATTTTCATATAGTATGCTATGCATTGACTATGGTTCCAGACGTGAACCAAATCACATGGTTCACATATGTGATTTCGCTACCTTGTCATTCAAGACGGTTAGATTATGCTGCAGTAACAACTAGCCCCTTATCTTAATGGTTTAATCAACAAAGAATTATTTATTGTGCTTACTGCATTTCCATCAACATGGGTGGTCACTCAGGGACCCAGGCTACTGAAGACATCATCTTGACAAACACTTTCTTGATTACCAAGGCAGACAAAAAAAGAAGGTTGGTGCTGAACATCAGCAACTAAATGCCTCCGATGGAAATGACACACATCACTTCCATTCACATTTTGTTGGCAAATCACACAGCCACCATCAAGGGAATAAGAAAGTATCTTCACATGTCACCAGAAAGAGAGAATGTAACCAGAATACTTGTATATAACCCTAAGGACTGTCCCATGTTAATAATCAACTACGCACACCAAGATCTCCAAGCAGAACAACTGACCACAAGTTAAAAAAAGAAAAAGTCACAGCTGCAAAATTGATAGAAACCTGACCAATGAGAGGCCTTAAATAACATCCAAGGACTGTTCTGGAACAAGTACCACTTCTTTCCTTCACATTTCTAGGACATCATTTATAATAAAGAAGAATGAGAAGCCAGAGCAATGACTGTGGGGATTTCTTCCCTTGCCAGAATTGCTCCTCACGTAGCTGTCCATGCCATGGTGGCTCCAAGTTTTCTATAGGAGGGGCCTAAAAGCACAAACCTAACCAGGAGGAATGCAATGAGATTTGTCTTAAGGTTGGTTTGCTTAGCAAGTTTGCTGTTTTTACTTAGAATGCATGTTTATTTGGAATGGCTTATGGTGAGGGGACTGCTGATCAATGTTAGAGGGAGATAAAACAGCTCTAAGCCCCCACCTTGCACTGTCACCAGTCTGTGACTATGGAAGAGAATCAAAGAAAGGTGTGTTGTTCTGCCTCTTCAGACCAGAAAAAAAAAGTGATGGCCCACTAGGGTGGCCAGCCATAGTGGTTTGCCTGGGACGGAGTGATTTCCCAATGATTTACCAGTGCTCTGGCTACTAAAAAGGAACAATCCCAGGCAAACGGAAATGGTTGGTATCCTATGGCCTAGAGAGCACGCAGCTCTCAGACATATTTTATTTTGTCATTGGGTGTTATGTTTAAGTATCAGTAAGTTAGGATGACAAAAGAATTAGGTTTCCTTACCCTCCAGATACATGCTTCTTTTCACAATTCATAAGATGTATCTACTCTGAGACCTGCGTTCCCTCAGGGAAGTCATCAACCAGGGACAAGTGGTGGCAACTGCCTCTTTAGACAGTTCACCTTCCCACCCCCCGCCCCTGAGCTGCTTTCACTTTTTTATGTCACCTGCCAGACCTGAGGCATGAGGCTGCACGTTACAAACACCGAGGTGGCCTTTACAGTTCCCATACTTAGACTGCACGCCAAAACAATGATCTAAGGATCCTAGAGGTGGAACTCTGGCATCCACATTTTTCTTAATATGGTAAAATACATACAACACAAAATTCAGCATTTTAACCATTTGAGTATACAATTCTGCAAATTAAAGGCATTCATATTATTGTGCAACCATCACCACCATGCATCTTCAGAAGTTTTTTTTCATGATTCTGAATATAAACTCTGTACCCATTAAACAATAGCTCCCCATTCTTCCCCATCCCAGCCTCTGGAGACCACTGTTCTATTTTCTGTCTCTAAATTTGTCCATTCTAGGTAGCTCACATAAGTGCAATCATACAATATTTGTCTTGTTGTTTATTTCACTTAGTATAGTATTTTCAATGCTCATCCATGGTATAGCATGCACCAGTATTTTCTTCCTCTTGAATGAATAACATTCCATTGTAGGTATATACCACTACATTTTGTTTATCCTTTCATCCTTCTATAGACATTTGAGTTATTTCTTCTTCTTGGCTGTTGTAAATAGTGCTGCTATGAACATAGAGGAACATGTATCTATTAGAGTCCCTGCTTTTAATTCTTTGGGGTGTATACCTAGGAATGGAATTGCTAAATTGTGCTGTAATTCTATGCTCAATAACATTTGTGTTTTTAACCCCCACCCCCACCACCCACCACCAGGTGATTCTATTGTGCAGACAACGCTGTGGACTTCTGAATTAGAACTTGCAAACTCTGAAGAAGCTACAGTTTTCATTCTTATGCATGTGTGGCAGGGAACAAATGAACATCTTAGTTAATTCAGCCATAAAATAGGAGTTTAAAAACAGTCATGAGAATACACAGAATGTCTTTCTGCCATCTTCCTCAAGCCTCTGAAAACAATCCTCCACAGTCCTTTATTGGATGCTTCTATCAACCTTCCAAAAGAACTACCCTCAAAGAATATTTCAAATCTCATTATATATACTGCTTTAAAATTTTAACTCAATCTGTAGAATTTTATAAAAATGCACTGGATTAGAAAATGACACAAAAATAATATCCACTGGTTTTCTTTTATAATATCATGCAACTAAAGTGACACATTTTAGAGTAGTACAATTATTAAAATGCAGCCCTGCGCTGGTATGAATGTCACTTATATTTAAAAAGAAAGTAATTTCACGATTTGCTCTCTTATTTTTTGTCCTAGCAATACAGAGAGATTTGTGAATTCAGTGACTTCATCAGATGGTCTTATTCTTTCTACCATACTACTTTAAATTAAGACTGGAAGCTTTTAGAATCCTTCTTCCCAAGGGAATTTATGAAATGTCAAAATGGTCACATCAGCCACTGGGGGCTGGCCTGGGAATAAAGACTTAATTTGGCCATGGGAATAGAAGAGGGATATTTCCTTGAACTTCTTTCACCCTCCTGGTTTTTCTCCTATGAAAACATTCCATTGTGCTGTATCATTGTCCAAACAGAAACACACGCAGCTGAACTCAATTTATCAGCGAGATCATTTAGGTATCATCTAGGGATAGGAAACCCAACTTTAGTGACTTGAACACTGAAGGGAGGTTATGAATTCACATAATCAGAAGGAAGAAGGGTAGACTTCAGATGAAGTGTGATCCAGAGGTTCAGTGTTCCCATAGTATGCACCTTCCCTCTTGTTGGAGATCCCGTAGTGTCGTCTTTATCCTAAAGTGGCTGCCCAGCAGGTCCACACTCTCCCCTTATGCAACCAAAAGATCTGCCATAGTTCTGTATCTTTCCTCTCTACACCACACTACCCAGAGGGAGTCATGAAGGTCTCCTTTAATAAAGCTAACAACATCCCCTCCCTGATTGGGAGGCACCAATCTTACCCAAATCAGGTGACTGAGAACGGGAAGAGGGTGTTCTCCCATAGGAAACTCAGCATTCTTTCACTGAGAAAAGAGAGGAACTGATTCTTGGCAGCAAACAGCATGTGTCTACGACGTCAGGTGTGTTCCGTCCAATGCAGAACACAGCATGACTCAACCTCCCTTGTTCCAAGCAGCGCTGCCCAGCGGAACTTTCTGCAATCACAGAAATGTCCTCTATGCTGTCCAGTGCAACAGCACCTATCCACATATGACTGCCTATCCAGTAACTGACATGTGGCTAATGCAACCAAAGCACTTGATTTTTGAGTTGTTTTAAAAAAGTAAATTTAATTTCAATAGCCACATATAGCTAGGCGCTGCCATATTGTGCAGTGCAGTTGTAGAAACTGATACTCCATGAAAGCAACTGGAGATCACATTTGTTTCTCCAGCAAGCACATAATATTTATGGCATATAATGGAGCATATTATCAATAAACTTTCATATCTTTCTTTTCCGTTTAGGAGGCTATGGTATCATATCTTTGTCATTCTGTATAGCTGCAATTAAATATTTAAACGTAAGATTTTACGTTTATTTTAGGTGAAGTTTTCAGAGGATCCCCATCATTAAAGATATTTCTTATCCTGACTTTTTTTTTTTGAGATGAAGTTTCACTCTTGTTACCCAGGCAGGAGTGCAATGGCGTGATCTCGGCTCACCGCAACCTCCGCCTCCTGGGTTCAGGCAATTCTCCTGCCTCAGCCTCCTGAGTAGCTGGGATTACAGGCACACGCCACCACGCCCAGCTAGTTTTTGTATTTTTAGTAGAGATGGGGTTTCACCTTGTTGACCAGGATGGTCTTGACCTCTTGACCTCGTGATCCACCCTCCTCGGCCTCCCAAAGTGCTGGGATTATAGGCGTGAGCCACCACGCCCGGCCTCTTATCCTGACTTTTAAAAATTCATAACATTACTTGCTCTACCAATCCTATGTTGGTCTCTATCATGGAGGAAATCTATTCTATAGCAGGGATTTTTTTTTTAACCTGAAGATAGTAAATGGCCTCCAAGAGGGTGTGAAACTCCTGTAGCTTTTGGTGTGCTTCTACCATGCTGTTTTTGTTCCCTCCAAGGCAAAGTTAAGTTCATTAAGTTTTCAAAGATTAAAATCAGTAATCAATAATTTGCAACTTTGCGCAAATTATTAAAGCAGGGCCGAATTATATGGCCTGCTGTGAAAAATGACCTTCCAGGTTAATACCAGTGTTTAAACCCCAGGCTCTGTCTCCAGAAAAGTAGTGAGCTTTTTTCAGACTCCCGTCCTCCATGTGGCAGAGCCACAAAAATCAGAAACTTACTCACATTGGTGTCTTTAAGTTTTGACTTCTTCCCCAAATCTGCTGTTGTTCATTCTCTAGAGCCCTTGCGTAGTTGTTTTTGTATTTACAGTTCATAGTTCTTATGGGTTAGTGTCCTTCTTATTACATTAAGCATAATACTTATTTAACCAGATCTCTATTAATGACCATTTAGAATCTTACTAATATTTTTGACCACTCCAATCATTTCTGAAATGAACATCGTTATTTGTGCCTTGAGCAAGAATGCAACTAAAGACTGAAAAGTAGAGGTATCGCTTATGGAGTAAGCACATTAAGATTATAAAACATGTGGCCGAAGGTCTGAAACCAATAATTTTATCATAGATAGTATCATCATATGAATTAACTATTTAGTATGAATTAACACACATAATAAAAGTCCAACATTTACCATTGTATCAAACGTACCAAAATGCTTTCAGAGAGGGTGGCCGCCCTGTAGTTACCACCAAAATGCTTTCCAAAGGGTGAGTGCTGCCAATGCCCTGGTATATACAGCTAAGGGAACTGTGAATATTTTTTCTTCTGGAACATTTGAAGAAGAAGCTTTTCTATCCATTTGTAGTGAATTTTACGTGACTATCAAAAGTCACAAGGCCAGAGAACATAGAAGCAGTGGAGCAATCCAAGGCACTTAGTTATCCTTGATATCCTTGCTTACGTCTTAAAACTAGGCTCAGGACCATAGGGACCATCTCCTCATGCTTTGCCTTGTCTCCTGCTTTGAGGCAATCAGGGAAACATTGTATTTGTACAATCCCAGAGCCACAAAGTTTGCAAAAGTGCACACTGCCAGGGCAGGATGAAGAAAAGGAAGCTCCCCTCAACTGTCCACCCTTAACGTATGCTAGCCCCACTATCAACAAACAGCAGCCTTCCCAGAGAGCAAACGTTAAGGATTATTAAGGCTTCATTTCATAATTTCCATTTTGATTTAAAAATTGTAGGAGGCTATGATCTTACTTTATGATTCTTTCTTTCCCTGTGGAGCTGGAATGGGTGATCTGACATTTATAAGCTGGGAAAGGTAGGGTTTTTCCTTTATGGCATTAAATATTCTCTTTCATGATGGTGTTTAACTTGACAAATGGCAAATAGATTGTGATGTGACTTGTGTAGAAGTGTTTTCAAGGGAGGTTTGGGAGTTCTGAAAAATTCACCTTGCCATATGGCATGTTGAAAGCCCATTATCATGTCTGATGCCCTTTATGCTGGCACCATGCACCATATTGGTGAGAGAAAGCTAACCAATATGGGGAAAGACTTGGGGTTTCCATTTCATATTCAGCAAAGTTGTTTTTCTAGTGAATTCTAAGAACATAACAAAGATGCCATTGGTATCAAGCTTCTTCACATTTTTTTTTTTCAGTCAGATGTTTCTGCAGGATATACTAAGCATTTACATGTGCCAAGCCTCAATCTAGACCCTGTGGGGAATACAAACATAAAATATCCTTAGACCAGCTTTGGGTAGGGTCCTAGTTAGTTTCTTGCTCAGGATAGCTTCCAAGGTCAGGCTCTTTATGCAGTTCAATGTGGCAGTATTGACATTTTAAGAGAAATACAGTTTTTACCTTTATGGAAAGAATGTAGAGCATGTAAATGTCAAGTAAAAAATTACAACTGTGTGAATTCACAGTGATGTGAAGGTTCTCACCCTGCTTTATAACTTAAAACCAGCTGAGTTCTTGTCCCTCCCTCCCCACTAGACAGCCAACATCCAGTAAGCAATGAGCCCCTTGCTTTTTTTTTTTTTTTTTTTTTGAGACACGGTCTCACTCTCTTGCCTGGGTTGGAGTACAATTGCCTAATCTTGGCTCTCAGCTCACTGCAACCTCCACCTCTCAGGCTAAAGGGATTCTCCTGCTTTAGCCTTTCGAGTAGCTGGAATTACAGGCGCATGCCACTACCGCCCAGCTAATTTCTATATATTTAGTAGAGATGAGGTTTCACCACATTAGCCAGGCTGGTCTTGAACTCCTGATGTCAAATGATCCACCCGCCTCGGCCTTCCAAAGTGCTGGGATTACAGGCATGAGCCACTGCACCCAGCAGAGCCTCTTGCTTTTAATCCCCCCAATTCATTTCATTCTTTGTCCTACCTTATTGATGGAGTGCCCCCTATGTGCCCAGCACCCTGTAAGAACAGGAAATGCACACTCTGCCCACTGGCACTCTTGCTTGTGCTACCTGAGGGTTTTGAGGGCAGGCTTTACCTTCATAGCTCCTGCAAGGTGATTGTGTCTTTTCCTTCTCTCAGCAGAGTTCTAAGAATTGCTCGGGACCATAAATCAACAAGTTATCCATGGCAAACAATTTACTAGGGCTTGGGGATAGCTGGGCAGCATTTCTCTAGGGAATGAAGGCTGGCTAAACAGCCAAAGTGTATTGAAGCTCTCCATACATTGCTTAAGACTAGAATTCACAGTCAACTGCCTGGGGTGGCTTTCACTCCATCCTTCCTTCCAAGAACCACAGAGATGAAGTAAATGAGCCACAGGAATAGGGATTTCTTCCAGGCTGGAGATATTACAACCCTTCTCTCAATGTAAGAGTTGGCTTGAAAAGGCAGCATTCACTATTGAGTGGATAACTCCAAAGAGGGTTTGTGGTTATAATGGTTTTATGATTATTTTGGATCTTTGTAAAGACTCCTGTGTTTGGGTAACTGATTCCACACTGGAGAGATCACACAAACATTCCTTGACATTAGTCTGTGGCTTTGTTAGACAGAATTGAAAGAGCTCTGTGTCCATTCCAGTCTCCAGTCATATCCTAAACCTGTCATTCACATGACTGTGGATTTTTTTCAAAATTAGACTCTTAGTCTTCTGTGTGTGTGTGTGTGTGTGTGTGTGTGTGTGTTTTATCACATATACAAAAACAGTCTCTGGGAAGTCTGTGCTATGTGTTGAAAACAAAGGATACTTAAGTCAGGTTGTTGTCTTCCAAAACCTTATAGATAAGAAGGTACTCTTTGCTAGTTTAAGTGCAAACATACATACATATACTTACATATGTATATAAACAAACAAATAAACAAGTTGAAAAAATATCCATCCCTTTTATCTATCATTAATCAATGGATCAGGAAATATTGCCTGAGAAGCTATCCTTTGGAGGGAGTCTATACTATATGTTGAAAATAAAGATGTTTAAGTCAGGTTACTGTCTTCCAAAAACCTATAGATGAAGATATTTTTCATTAAAATATACACATGCATACATAAAAATAAATATTGCATGTTTTCACTCATATGTGAGGGCTGAAAAAACTGATCTCATAGAGTTGTAGAGTAAAATGATGGCTACTAGAGACCGGGAAGAGTAGTGGGTATGGTGGGAGTGGGGAGGGGTAAAGACCCAGTTAATGGGTATAAAAATACAGTCAAGGAGAAAGAATGAGATCTAGTGTTCAGAAGCACAACAGGGCAGCTACAGTTAATCATTTATGGTACATTTCAAAATAACTAGAAGAGTGGAATTGAAATGTTCCTCACATAAAAATATGATAAATATTTAAGGTGATGGATACCCCAATTACCCTGATTTGATCATTGCACATTGTATACTTGTACCAAAATATGACATGCATCCCATAAATATGTATAACAATTATATATTCATAACAATTAAAAATAAAAAAATTAAAAGAATTCAGCAAAAAACCGCACACAGACATACATTAAAAAAAATTAATAGGAAAAAATACCAAGGACGACAAAAGATATTCATTGAACAAATATTTTCTTTCTGGTTCTTTTTTTTTGAGATAGAGTTTCGTTATTGTTGTCCAGGCTAGAGTGCAATGATGGCACCATCTCAGCTCACTGCAACCTCTGCCTACTGGGTTCAAGTGATTCTCCTGCCTTACTGAGTAGCTGGGATTACAGGCATGCACCACCATGCCTGGCTACTTTTATATATATTTTTTAGTAGAGACGGTTTTCTCCATGTTGATTAGGCTGTTCTCAAACTCCCACCCTCAGGTGATCCGCCTGCCTCGACCTCCCAGCACTACGGGCATGAGCCACTGTCACCAGCCTGAACAAGTATTTTCAAAGTATTTGTTTACTAGGCATGTTCTAGTGCCAACAGAGAGCTTTTATTTTAGGTAGATAGACAAATAACAAGTAAACATGTAATTTAAGGTAATAGAAAGTTCTATAAAGAAAAATGAAGTAGGATAAAAATGAATTATGAGAGAAGTGTGATATTTATATAGAGTATAGTCAGGAAAGCCCCCTTTGAAAAGGTGATACGTGATATGAGGCCATGTGAAAATGTGTATAGGAAGTAGTCATATGTCCAGATCATGAAGGACCCTGAAGATGACAGAAAGGACTCTGACTTTCATTCTGTTATTTTCAGTGAGATGGAAGAGAATTTGGGGAGTTTTAGGTGAGGACTGGCATGGCCTAAAATGTGTTTTAATAGGATCACTGTGTCTTCTGTGCTAAAAGGAGATTGCAAGGGACAAAAGTTAGAGCAGGAGGTGAGTTAGAAGGTTCTTGCAATATCTAGGTGAGAGTTGATGATGGCTTTGCCTGGGCTGGCAGTGGGGGTGACAAGAGGTGGCTGAATGAATATTTTGAGGGCAGAATTAACAGAAATTGCTTATTGGTCAGGAGTGAGGTGTAAGAGAAAGAGAGTAGTCAAGGAAAACACCAAGGTTTCTGGCCTGAGCAACTGGAAGAATTGGTAGTTGAAATAAGACTGTATGATCATCTGGACTGCATGGGGGTAGAGATGAAGGGAAGGATGGTGAATGTCAGGAGCTCAGTTTTGGCACATTGAGTTTGAGATGCCTATTAGACTTCCACGTGGAAATGTTAAATATGCAATTGAATACACAGGTCTGGAGTTCCAGGGAGAGGTATCAAAATGGAGATACTAATTTGGCCATATTTAACACCTTTATAAAACCTAGGAAATGTATATAAAGAAAAAAAAGATGTATATAAAGAAAAAAAGACTGAACTAAGAATGGTCCCAAAATTTAGAAGTCAGAGAATCAGAAAGACTACAAAAGAGATTGAGAAGGAGTAGTCTGAAAGAGAGAAAGAAAACCTGGCACATATGGTGCCCTGGAATTCAAGAGAAGAGATTGTCTCAAGGAGGAGAAATTTATCAACCATGTCAAAAGCTATTACTTGTACAAATAAGGACTGAGAAATAAATTAAAATCTAATTAAAGTAAAACAAAGAGGTAGAAGTAAATAGCTAAAAAGCCAATAGAGAAGATTAAATAGAACGTCTAAAAACAAACCAGAAAACCCTCAAAAACTGGTTTACTACAAAATAAAATGGGAAAGAAGAGAAAAAGGCAAAAGATGACATAAGACTTTCTTAGATAAAAATAGGATATATTTGAACCCAAGTATATTAGTAATTATATTAAATATAAATTGCTAAGTACTCCAATTAAAAGACAGAGATTGATAGACTAAATAAAAGTAGCAAAATTCATACATATGTTGTCTATAAGAAAAAAGCATTTTAAATATAATGACATAGGTTAAAAGTAAAAGGATAAACAAGGTATACCATAAAAATACTGTGAGTGAGTATATTGATATCAGACAATGTAGACTTCAGAACAGAGTATTGCCAGAGGAAAAAAAGTGATATTTCATAATAATAAAAAGGTTAACCTGTTAAGATAATGTTATAACCACAATGCAAAACCATATGTTCCCATTGGAATGCCTAAAATTTAAAAGACTGACAGCATCAAATATTTTTAAGAATGCAAAACAACTGGAATTCCCATACATTGCTGATAGAAGTGTAAAATGGTGTAGCCAGTTTAGAAATCAGTCTGGTAGTTTTTCATAGTTAAACTTATATCTGCTTATGACCCAGCAATTTATTCATAGGTATAGAGCCAAGAGAAATGAAAACATATGCTTCTAAAAGATGTGCATAAGAATGTTTATAGCAGCTTTGCTCATAACAGCTCCAGATTGAAGACAACCCAAATTTCCAGACAGGAGAATGGAAAAAAATATGATATCATTATAAAATGGAGTACTACTCAGCAATTCAAAGGAATGAATCACTGTTACACATAGCAACATGAATGACTCTCCAAACTATCTTTTTAAAAAAATAGTGAAGGAATTCAGATTTCAAAAAAAAAAAATGTGGTTTTTGCAATTACTTTTAATTTAAACTTTTAAACTATAATTATGAAGTCCTGGGACAAGCAAAGCTAATCTACAATGATAACTCAGAAGAGTTATAACTCAACAAAACTGTTTATATAAAAGGGAAAAGTTTAGAAATAAAATATTTTAAAAGTAAAATGATAGAGACCTATGATTCTTGCCACCTATGCACAAAAAAATGCCAAAAATCTATATATTTCTATTGATACAAATATGCATATGTGTAGAATTAAGAGCAGTATTTTCACATTAAAAGAATCAGTCTCAGTAGCTTTTTCTGTCTGACTCAGCAATAATTATAACTAACAGTAGCATTTTCTCACATTTCACAACACTCTATGTAGTGGCTTATTTTACTTACTCCGTTTCACACATAAAACAACTGTATAGTTCCAATTTTAGTATATGTGCTGCTGAAGCGAGCACACATAAAACAACTGAATACTAGAGGGTAAAATGACTTGCCCAGGGTGATATCATTGTTTAGCAGTAGCGTTAAAACTTGACTGCATGTTTGTATTACTCCAGAATTGGTGCCTTTAACCACCACATTGTACTTCTTTCCTACAGGGGACATAGGCACTCTCTAAGGGGTTCCCTGAGTCTCTCCAAGATCTCTGAAATTTTTCATAAACTTACATCTTATGTCCCAGTAATTTACTCATAGGTATAGAGCCAAGAGAAATGAAAACAGATGCTTCCAAAAGATGTGTATAAGAATGTTTATAGCAGCTTTGCTCATAACAGCTCCAGACTGAAGACAACCCAAATTTCCAGACAGGAGAATGGAAAAAAATACAGTATCATTATAAAATGGAGTACTACTCAGCAATTCAAAGGAATGAATCACTCTTACACATAGCAACGTGAATGACTCTCCAAATTATTAATATTTTTCTTAGCAAAAGAATTCAGATTTCAAATGTTGCCAGGTACTTTCTCTGTCTCCATTCACGCTGCCTTCTGGGGCTTCCAGCTTCTATCTTACCCCCTTGTACCTGGTTCTAACCTTCTTACCTAGCTCCTTTAGACTTACGCTTCATTTAGTGTCTCTGCTTGGCTTTTGTATTTGATTTTATGCCTATGTACTGTACTACTCACTAAAACAAAATTTGAATGTGTTGGATCTTAGGAAAAGCAGTCCTCATCTATCTGAGTTTTAAAAGTCTGACTTGCAGATTCTGATAATTCAACTACTTTATGTTTTCCAAAATTCAAAATTTGTTTTTAAAGGCTAGGCTAGATCTGGCAAGAAAGCAAGAGAAATAAGTAATAGGTTAGAATGTAAAACAAACAACCTTTCAGCAAGCTATGCCTTTTAACCCTGGGAAATATTCTGCTGCCTTAGAGAACACAGGTCAATGTATCGGTCTTCTACTTTATTAAATTATTAGTATTAAAAAATAACTCTGAGCAAACAACAAAACACAGCACAGTGCTTTCTACAAATAAAATTTAATTTGCTATCTCAAGAGCTGCTGGCTTTTATCACCAAAGATTGGAGTATGGTATTTTCAGGGATAAAGTTTTTTTTTCTTCTTTTTATCTAGTTTGGAGGAAACATGGCCAACATTAGTTCCAAATATTTTATTTCAAACATAAAGCACAGAACCAATACTAATAAACAACAGGCTCTTATGCCAACATTGGTGCATGTTTTTGTTATTGCATTATATTCCATGAGAGTTATTGTGCATAATTAAATAGAAAAAAAAACCCTTGAACTTGGAATTATAAAACTGTCACCACAAACCAACGACTCCACTTGATGTGTATTAAATCATTAAATTTATTATAAAAAAAGGAGAGAAAAAAATCTTTTCCTTGTAAATCATTAAAAATGCATGAGAGTTGAAAGCAAAGCAAACAGCCCATACGTTTGCTTAGGGAACTACTGCTGAAGGAGGCAGTGCAATTCAGAACAGAAAATAAGGTTTTGTTCAATCAGAATGTCCTGTTATCAAAATGACTACCACATGGGCTGTTGGGAAGACTTATAAATTCCAAGAATGTCAATGTTGGTCCTGGCATCCTGGAATAAAAAAGTACTTGGAGGGTGGCTATGGTCTAAAGGAGCCTCACTGTTGAACAATTCAAAAGGATGGGCTGCCATGGGATCTGTGAATGGCAAGAAAAAGACATGCTGAGTTGGGACCCAGCTTCTGGACAAGGATCAAGATAAACAACCTTCATATCAATAGCAGAAACAATGGCTTTACAGCCAGTTATTTATGTTATCAGTCTATTCATTCTGGAGGATCACCAAATTCATGTCACAATTTATTCTATGTCAGCACTACATGTCTGCTCTGAAAAGCTTTTGTTTAATGTGCTGTAACCATGAGGTGTTAATGAAATGGGCAGAAGTAGAGAGAAGGGGAATGCAGGAGCTTCAGGTGGCACATGTGTCAATAAGTATTCTTTCCATTTCCAGGAAGATGTTCATTCAAGCTGGCTCAGGTAAAAGCATATCTTTATTGAAAGGAAAGTCTGAGCCAGTCCAAGACTGATGTATTAGTCCACTTTCATATTGCTATGAAGAAATGCTCAAGACCAGTTAATTCACAAAGAAAAAGAGATTTAATGGACTCACAGTTCCACATGGCTGGGAGTCCTCACAATCATGGTGGAAGGCAAAGGAAGAGCAAAGGCATGTCTTACATGGTGGCAGGCAAGAGAGCATGTGCAGGGAAACTGCCCTTTATAAAACCATCAGATCTCATGAGACTTACTACCACAAGAAGAGCATGGGAAAACCTACTCCCATGATTCAGTTACCTCCCCTGGGTCCCTCCCACAACATATGGGGACCATGGGAGCTACAATTCAAGATGAGATTTGAGTGAGGACACACAAGCCATATCATTCCACTGTTGGCCTCTCCCAAATCTCATGTCCTCACATTTTAAAACCAATCACATCTTCCCAACAGTCCTCCAAAGTCTTATTTCAGCATTAACTAAAAAGTCCACAGTCCAAAGTCTTGTCTGAGATAAGGCAAGTCTCTTCTGCCTATGAGCCTGTAAAACAAAAGCAAGTTAGTTATTTCCTAGATACAATGGGGGTACAGGCATTGGGTAAATACATCCATTCCAAATGAGAGAAACTGGCCAAAACAAAGGTGCTACAGACCCCATGCAGCAGGGCAGTCAACTCTTAAAGCTCTGAAATGATCTCCTTTGACTCCATGTCTCACATCCAGGTCACTTTGATGCAAGAGGTGAGCTCCCATGGTCTTGGGCATCTCTGCCCCTGTGCCTTTGCAGGGTATGGCCCTCCTTCTAGCTTCTTTCATGGGATGCTGTTGAGTGTCTTTGGCTTTTCCAGGTGCAAGCTGTCAGTGGATTCTGGGGTCTGGAGGATGGTGGCCCTCTTCTTATAGCTCCACTAGACAGTACCCCAGTGGGGACTCTGTTGGGGGTCCAACCTCACATTTCCCTTCCACATTGCTCTAGCAGAGGTTCTCCATAAGGGCCCCGACCCTGCAGCATACCTCTACCTGGCATTTTCATTCATACTCTGAAATCTAGGCTGAGGTTCCCAAACCTCAATTCTTGACTTCTGTGCACCCGCAGGCCCAACACCATCTGTAAGCTGCCAAGGCTTGGGGCTTGCACCCTCTGAAGCAATGACCTGAGCTGTAGATTGCAACCTGTTAATCATGGCTGGAGCTGAAGCAGCTGGGACACAGGTAACCATGTCCCGAGGCAACAAGGGGAGCCCTGGGCCCAGCTCACAGAATCATTTTTTTCTCCAATCCTCTGGGCCTATAATGGGAGGGGCTGCCATGAAGACCTCTGACATGCCTTGGAGACATTTTCCCCATTTTCATTGTCTTGGTGATTAACATTTGGCTCCTTGTAACTTGTAGTTTCTGCAGCCAGCTTGAATTTCTACTCGGAAATTTTTTTTTTTTTTTTTTATTATATTGCCAGCCTACAAATTTTCCAAACTTTTATGTTTTGCTTTCTTTTTAAATATAGGTTCCCATTCCAAACCATATTTTTGAATGAATAAAACTGAATGCTTTCAAAGGCGCCCAAGTCACATCTTGAATACTTTGTTACTTAGAATTTTTTTCTGCCAGATACCCTAAATCATCTCTCTCAAGTTCAAAGTTCCACAGATCTCTAGGGCAAGGGCAATGCTACCAGTGTCTTTGCTAAAGCATATCAAGAATCACCTTTGCTCCAATTCTCAATAAGTTCCTCATCTCCATCTGAAACCACCTCAGCCTGGACTTTATTGTTCATATCACTATTAGCATTTTTGTCAAAGCCATTCAACAAGTCTCTAGGAAGTTCCAAACTTTTCCACATTTGTCTGTCTTCTCCTGAGCCCTCCAAATTGTTCTGATCTCTGCTTGTTACCCAGTTCCAAAGTTGCTTTCACATTTTTGGGTATCTTAATAGCAGTACCCCACTCTACAGGTACCAATTTACTGTATTTGTCTATTTTCATACTGCTATGAAGAAATACCTGAGACTGGGTAATTTATAAAGGAAAGAGGTTTAATGGACGCACATTTCCACATGGCTAGGGAGGCCTCACAATCATAGTTGAAGGCAAAGGAGAAGCAAAGGCACGTCTTACCTGGTGGCAGGCAAGAGAGCATGTGTAGGTGAACTGCCCTTTATAAAACCATCAGATCTCATAAGACTTATTCACTATCATGAGAACAGCATGAGAAAACCCACCCTCATGATTCAATTACCTCCCACCAGGTCTCTCTCATGACACTGGGGATTATGGGAGCTACAATTCATGTGAGATTTGGGTGGGGACACAGCCAAACCATATCAACTGGAGACCAAGTTCAGTTAGGCCACTTAGAAAACTCTATTGGAAGATGGGGCAGGAAGTCTCCCCTCTCTTTCTGCTTCACACAGAGTCACATGTGGGACTTTTAGAAGAAGTGCTATACGTGAATAAAGTACATTTCTATTAGTCATCTATTTTTCTGGTGTTCACTGGACATCTGTTTTTTTAATCCATGCCAGTTCTTTCTGATTGACTGATGGCTTTGCTGCTCCTTTCTAATTTAGGTTACTTGTAGCATTGGTCTCATGGCCCAACACTGGCCCCAACTTTACAACTTTATCTCCCATTTAATTTACTTTGCCTTTCCCCTTTGTTTTTTTGTTTGTTTGTGTTTTTTGTTTGTTTGTTTTTCTGTAACAAATTGTCCTGGTCTGGATCACAGATTTATTCCTGGCCCAATCCGTAATGGCCAGAAGAACTGGTGAACTTCCCAATCACCAGGCATCAGGATGAAAACAGATTCTCTGAGAAAGGGATGAGGACATGGTAAACAAATTGCCTAGAATATCCACAAACATGTCAGCCTCTACGATCAGCCCTAAAATTATCAGGAATTGAACTTGCAGAAAATATATCCTTTTCCAGTGTTGCAGACATATATTACTTAAATAATTACTGTAGTTCTTCAATTCTAAAATGAATATATTTTTCACATTTTAACGTTTTTCAAATTGAGGCATGGATTGCAATCAACCTGTACATTTAATGCAGTGTTTTCCCCCTCCACATAATAGCTGCTATTAAATTGATGATGTATCTTAAGTTAAAGTTTCTCTCAAAATTAGGGAAACATGGAAAGCATAATTCTACTGGCTCACAGTTTTGTCAAAAGCGAGAAATTAAATCTTTTTATATAAAATTACTGTTAAGCACTGTCTTCTTAATTGTCCTGTTTTTGTCTCACTTTCATGGGGAAGATGACAATTTCATCATTTCCTCAGGTAATTCCCCAATCTCATCATGTTACTCTGTCCTCTGATATCATGCCTAAATCATGTCTCCCTGGATTAACTCATTATTCCAATTAAAGTCCTTGATATATGTGAAAGACATGCCCTTATTTGTGACAAAGCCATAAAAAATGTGTTGCTTTAATTCCCTCTATAAATCAGTTTTTCTACTCCATTCCCTTAATTATGTGCCAGTTTTCTCTGGAATCACTCTAATGTCTATGTTTTTTTTCTTTAACCCAGAACTTTTCCAAAATGTAAATGTGGGATACCAATATGATCTGACAAACTTGCCCTTCCTCTTTAGCGATATCCTTTATACCTAGTCCCAGTGACTCCATTCTCTTTGTCAAATGATTCAAAAAAGAACTAAACTACCTCTAGATTCATCTCACATGCTTATTTGTAGGAGCGTTTGATCACCAGTAAAGACTATCCAACTTGAATTTTTTTTATAGATAGCTAATTTTCACTTTTTTTTCCTCCTGTGGAATCCTTTATTATGATTTTTTAACTCTGGAGTTATTTATTTAGTTTGGTAGTTATCACCAGGTGCTATGAACTGGCATCATCAAGGAGTGGAATGGTATAATAGGAAGACCATCCTACCCTAATAGAGGCTTTTGGTTTTGTTTCTTGTTTTAAGACAGGGTCTTGCTCTGTCCTCCAGGCTGGAGTACAGTAGTGCAATCTCAGCTCAGTGCAGCCTCCGCCTCTTGGGCTCAAGCAATTCTCCTGGCTCAGCCTACTGAGTAGCTGGGATTATAAGTACATACCACCAAGCCTGGCTAATTTGTGTATTTTTTTCTTTTTTTTCCACAGATGGGGTTTCACCATGTTGGCCAGGCTGGTCTCGAATTGAATTCCTGGCCTCAAGTGATCCACCCACTTTGGCCTCCTAAAGTGCTGGAATTACAGACATTAGCCACCATACACTGCCCCATATCCCAATAGAGTTTTAATTCAGGTTGTGATACTGACATACCATTTGGCTTTAAAGAGGGATTTAATGTCTCTGGGCCTAGCAAGTGGTTAGGAAGACAGAACTGGGTGATTCCTAAGACTTCTTCAGTTCTAACATTCCCCAGTATCATTTCTTAATGGTCTGATTAATATCTTTTCTGAGTTCTCATAGGCTCAAAATCAAACGAAGTGCTGGACCAACACCTGTAATATCTCGCCAAGCCTATGTTCACTACCCATAATTCTGCATCTGTCAGGAGGTGACCATCTGGGTTCTTTCAAAGTCTGTTCCCCACCAAATGTACATGTGTGTTCATGCACACACACATGCATGCATACACTCTTAGCTTTGGAAGTGAGCATTTATGAAATCCAGTCCCATAGAAGTTCACCTGTGTATTTTTTTTCCTGATGTATATGCAAGAAAAAAGAAATGGTGTCCTTGTCCTTCAGTCTGATAAGAAGGTGGCACACTGCCTTCCCCTCTGATAATCTAAAGCAGGAACTATTTGTCTGGAATGATTTATGCTATTTTCCAATATTCTGATTATAAAAACTGGTGAATATACCACAAACGTACCTTACTAGACTGTGGCCTGTGCTTTGCAAACTTTTTTGTGTACTTTTGACTTAGGTCATCCTTCCTCCATGACCAGTCCCCTTGATAGGAACCAGCCATGCCTGGACTGAATAATCACCATTATATGACTTCTCCCTGGTTTTGCAGTTTAGAATTCCATTTGTTTGGCTTCTGGGTTCATCTCAGATCACAATTCTGCTTGCCAATTAAAGAGGTAACTACCCAAAATCAGGCAGGCATGTATCAACCCCTTTAATCTCCTAGACGGCATATTGTCCTGACCTGCTGATTCGTACAGTATGTGTTATGCTCAAATTACTCAAGAATTCCCTTGCCAGCCTTTTGTCCATAGTTATTTTTGCAAGGTCTTCATTACTTTCTAATTGACTAAATTCATTTTCTTCATTTTGTTCATTAAAGACAGGTTTAGAAGTGACATCAATTATGTAGCTTTTCCAATGGCTTTCTTCTTTCAGGCTTGTCCTCATTTCTAAACAGGTCTGTATTCCACCCTTAGCTTATATCATCTGTCTATCTGTCTGTCTGTCTGTCTGTCTACCTACCTACCTACCTACCTACCTATCGACCATCTATCCATCTATCATCTATCTTTTCGGATCTAATTGAGATTTTGAAAAGTCTCCAGTAACTGGATGTCTAGCTTTATAACCTTAGGTATGAATAATAGTCCCCCTAATAGGATCTCTCCCTTGCCTTAGTGCAATAAGCATGGAACTACATGGCTGGACTAGCAGGAACCCAGCCTCTTTATTTCCTGACCATCATTTTCCCCTGATCTAGGCTTCTAAGATCCAGTTGTCCTTGGTCTTTTTTTTGTGTAGCAGATCCAAAACTTTGATGTGCCTTCCTGAGGCTAGAAAATGCCCTGCCCTACTACTATATAAAGTTCATTGTCCCTGAATGAACAACATCCCACCAGGCTCTGGGTGCTGTATTCCTTGCCAATGCACGTTCCTATTGAAGATTCAACAGGTCTTCAATGCAATGTTCAATTTGTTTCATGGCGCAAGTGCCCTGAAGGCCCAAATATAGTTGGGGTGTGTGTGTGTGTGTGTGTGTGTGTGTGTGTGTATGTATGTGTGTGTATGTGTTTTAATTCACTGAAAAAGTTGCTTCCCAAGGCTCAATGTTGCACCTAGAAGATCTGAATCTGAGCATGTTACAGGGTCTTCTGTTCCCTGGGCCTAGAAAAACTATTCCCTTTACCATTAAAATGGAGGGTTGAAGTTCTAGATCTGTGTCTTTCCAAGTTATATAAATAACCCTCAGTCATTCATTTTAGGAACCTTGAAACCTCCCCTTCACCAGTGAGTTGGTAAAAGGCACCTAGGCCTCTTCACTAGATGGCAACAGCTTAGAATTGTAGAGAAAAGGAGGGGCTCCATCATGACTCTCCTAGAAGGTCTTCGGGCTCCAAGGCAAATGTTCATCCCACTCTGCTGGGCTTGCTTAGCCATAGTTTTTCTGGCCAGTGCACACTCTAAATGTTCTTAAACATTACCTCAGTGCATACTCTAAATGTTCTTAAACATTAAAGCATTTTGCTAGTGGCTTCCTTTGGCATTTCCTTCTGAGACACTATCCACACTTGGTTGACAATTTTAACCGTCTGTTTGGCTGGCCAGCTTGGCTCAACAAACCACAGTAAAGGTGTGGGTGTTTTTCACTGAATAAATTGCTTTTGCTGTTTTACTGGCTTGACTAGTCAAGCAAATTAAAATAAGTTGCATGTGCTTTTAAAAATTAAACCATTTTTGTCACTTCGATCAGTGTTCTGTTGAAATCTGAGTTTTACGTGAGTTTGACACAAGTTGAGCTTTAAAATTACTTTCATCTGTAGACCTCCCCTTTCTGTGAATAACCCACAGAGCCAGTCAACCCAGTATCATTGTTCAGCTTGTTGGCTTTGCCATCTGCTATTTGGGCATAAAATCTAATGATCCCCACTCATTGCTTAAGATCAAGATCTTTGAATATGGTGAGACCTTGAGGGCTTTAGCCTGGTTTTGCCCTGCACTAGCTACACGACTGTGGGCAAATTACTTTCCTTTCTTTGTGCTTCAACTGTGAAATTGGTTATTACTTTCTCTGTGCTGAGTGCTCTCGTAGATACAAAGATTTCAGGATAAGATCCCATGATCAATTAATTTATATTCTAAGTGGAAGAAGACAAAGACCCTAATAGATACATTGAGTAGTGAGCTCATGAGATATCTAGGATGGACCATGGGGGCATTAAAGAAGGTGAGACTACTTCTCTGGGGAAGAGCGTTATCAGGAGGCCTCCTTGAAGAAGGTGATATTTAATGAAGAGTTTGATTCAACCGGCAACAGTAAAAATAAGAAGAAATTGGCAATAGCAATAGCAATAGCAGACAACACTTTTAGAATGTCTCCTGCAAGCCAGATCCTATGCTGAGCAGGTCGGCCCCATGACTTAGGTATCATTAGCATATTTTATTTGCAAGGCTGAGATGTGTGTGAAGAACATACGTCTTGTAAGTTTGTGCCTAGATTTCAATCTAGAGCTTGTGTTCCTAACCACTGGGGCTGTACTGCTTCCAGATAGCTGGGAAGAGGGTAACAAGAGAACCAGTAGGACGAGTTTATACACACACAAAAGAGGGCTGCAACAGTGTTCAAGGACAACTGGGTACTTATGTTTGGCTGCAGGAATGCATGAGGGAAGGGCAGGAGTAGGCGGTAAGGATGAAAACACAGCCTGAAGTCCCCTAGGGAGAGATGGACTTTAGGAACCCGGCAAGCAGAGTAAGTCACACACTCAGAAATGGGATCCAGGAAGATGGATCTGGAAAGCAAAGTCACTAAGGCTGAACTAAACAGACATGGATTCAGAGAGATGAAGGTGAGGCATGATTGCCAAGTTTCCATCAGGAGACAATGTGGACGAAAGCATGCTGATAATTAGTAAGTGCCAATCAGATTTCTCTTTTCATTCATGCTCAAGTTGTGTAAGAACAGGGGTTCACCATGCTTTTCTTTCACTAAAGAATATTCAGATTCCCCCAGGGTTATCAGAAGTCCTCCTTGAAGAAGGTGATATTTAATGAAGAGTTTGATTCAACCAGCACAGTAAAAATAAGAAGAAATTAGCAACAGCAACAGCAGCTAACACTTTTAGAATGTCTCCTGCAAGCCAGATCCTATGCTAAGCAGGTGAATCCCCCTCATGGAACAGGGTGGTAGCACAGACACCTTCCAATATCCTTTCTAAAATCATATGCCTATGCAGTTTCCTAAGCCACAAGCACAACACACATAATAATAACTGAATTATCCATCCCTTCACATCCACGTTAGAGGTAAAACAGAAAGGAATAGGGCTAGGGACCAGAGTTTGAAAGACTCCAAGTCACTTTCAATTTACATTATTTTGGACCAAGTCACTGATTTCTGTGTACCAAATTATCTCATTAAATCCTCTTAACCACTCCAGGAGGTATGGTTAATCCCATTTTGCAGGTGCAATAAACTGAGACTCAAAAAAATTAAGTAAATTAGCCAGTGGAAGGGCTGGGGTATGAACTCACATCTGTCATGCCCAAAAGACTGGGGGTTATCATGTCACTGAAGACTTTAAAAATGTAACATTAACTTATTTGTAGTTCTGACACTCTCTATTTTAAGTACGCTAAAGTATTACATGTAGCTCCTCAGGTGACCTTCCAATACTTCTTAATCTTATAACACAGAAGTTTCTGGAGCAATTTTTCCAAACATCTTAGGCTTTGCTGAAAGAGGCTCTTGCATAATTCCAACCCTGGCCAAATTCTCTTAATGATGTTATTTTATACCATATGCATTGTGGTTGGCCTGAGTCAGCCATTTGTTTTCTCACTTTTGATTTTTGCCTCCCCCACTCCCTTCTTTTCCAGTCAATATTCATTTCAAATGCAAGAAGTCAGCTTCCTTTTTAGCTGACAAGGCTGGTTGTTCATACACCTTTCGGGTGGATAACTGACAAGTGTCCATTTAGGTGTGGGACTATTCTAAACAATCCTCTGAAACATTCAAAGGAGAAAAAGCAGGGGACACCAGGAATTTGCTGAGCAATGGATATGCTGATAATTAGAGCCAAAGTGCTCCCTAAATGTTGTTCTGAAAAGCCTCATGATCAGGAAAGGTGAGATTGGCAATCTTCAAGCATTTCCACTCCAGCCCCCTGTGTCGTCTTTACTAATTGTTTCATGGATAACAGGAATCTGTCCACCTCTTCCAGATGCAACTCTTCATCCAGCCCTAATCTAACAGCTTTTCCTTCCTAGTGCACTCAGTAACTCTTTCTGGGCAAAGTGCCTGCTTGGTGGTATTTTAATCCTGACTGCATGTTTGAATCACCTGGAAAGCTTTTAAAAATGTCAGCCTCACTAATACTAGTTAAAATTGTGTTCATGAAGGCGGGGCCTGAGGTCCACAGGTTACTCTAATGTGTAACATGTTAAGATCTACCATTTTAGTGGGTCAGAGCTCTGGGCCAGAGTAATTCTGAAGAAAAAATGCTTGAGTTAAAGTTTGTCCGGAGGTCTCGCTGTCATCCTTTTTCAAGGGTAAGACATATATTTAAAAAAACGAAAAACATTTAATCAGGAGTTAATCTGATTTTCCAAAAAGCAGAAAGCAATACCCATTCTAATTTTGAAAACAAAGGAGAATCAAGCAGCAATATGCATTAAGATCTCACCATGGTAGCTTTATTTTTTCTACTCCCCTTCACTCCCTCCCAACCAGGCTATATATTTTTTTGAGAGAAGATGGCATCTCGCTCACCTCTGCATTCTTCAGGCAATATCTGGCATAGGGCCTGGCACTGAGTAGATGTTCAGTAAATGCCTATTAATGGAATTGAATCTGTAAAATTTACTCCTTGCAACATATGTAGAAGCTTCTGCAACCATAGGCCCAGCCAAGGTGAGGTTCCTACTCCCTAGACTATGCTCAGATGCAAATACTCTTTGCAAAGCCACTTTCCCACAGTGTCTTGCTGAACCTGACTTAGTTTCTCACAGACAGTACCCTTAACACCAGTTTCCATTATATGAATGCATGCCAATGGTCCCTACAGAGATCAAACACCTGAAGCCTAGTCCAGGTTTGTTTTTTGAAAAAAAAAATAATTAATAAACTTTTACATTTTAGAATAGTTTTAGATTTCCAGAAATGTCCCAAAGAGATTACAAAGAGTTCCTGTATACTCCTCTCCCAGATTTCCCTGTGGTTAACATCTTACGTTACTACGGTACATTTATCATAAATAAGGAATCAACACTGATACATTACAATTAACTAAACTCCGTGCTTTATTAAGATTTCACTAGTTTTCCTCTAATGACCTTTTTCTGTTCCAGGATCTTATCTAAGACTTTTTGTTACACTTAGTTGTCCTGACTCCTTAGCCTCCTCTGGTCTACGATAGTTTTTCTGACTACCAGATTCTTGTATTTGATGACCCTGACAGTTTGGGGAAGAGCTAGACAGGTTCTTTGTAGAACATCCTTTAATTTGGGTTGTGTGACATTTTACTTCATGGGGTCATGGATGGGTTGGGAGAGAAAGAGGGCAAAGGCAAGGTACCTTTCTCATCACAGGATGGTGCCATTCTTATCAGATCTTTGGACTTTGCTTTTGAGAGAACTATGCTATAATGGTAGCCCTAGAGTCAGGTGGCCTGACCTCACACACTTTTTCCACCACCTACTCATGTGTAATCTCAGGCAAGTGCATTGCTCTCTCCAAGTCTCACTTGCTTTATTGGTAAGCTGGGGTAACAAATCCATCTGTCATATGTAATTATGACATTCACCACAGTACCTGGTACATGGTTAAATGTTAAAGGATGATAACTTTTCTTACTATTTATCATTGTTAATCGTTATCTTGATACAATTTTTCCCATGTTTCCTACATTGAATATGAGAGTTGAACTAGGTGATATTTAAGGTGCCTTTAAGTTATAATATTCTTGAATTCTGGTTAAATGTATTCAGGTGTTTTGCATATTTTTTTAAAAATGGACTCAGCACTGTATTCTGTTTCCCATTCTAATTTTCTAATTACCCTTTGTAACTGAAAGCTGACTTAGCAATTCTGCCAGTACTAGTTTATTTATGTTACTCTATAGATCAGAAGCAGCTACGAAGTATGAACAAACAGTAGACATGGAATGAGGAGTTGTGAGTTCAACAGGAGATGGGAGTTGACATTACCGGTTGTTAAGTTAGTTTAGTGTGTTTTAGTACTAGGGATGAGTTGACATTGACTCAGCCAGACTCCCTTGAATGGATCCATCCCAATTAGACCATAAAGTCTTTGAAAGAAAGTGGCATCTACCTCCAGGGTAGATGAAGGGCTGAACCAAGGGTGTGACCTGGGACGATGAGTAGAATATGGCAGGGCACAGTGGGAAAAAAGAGTCACCTTGTGGAGCACTTAGCAAGCCTAGTCTAGCAGGTGAAAACTGTCTAGCATGGCTCCAAGGCTCTCCCTAAAGTGTGGCTGGCAGTTCAACCTCAGGTTCCTCATCTGCAAAGCGAGAATAAATAATTCCCAGCTTCTGGAATTACTGAGAGGCTCTAATGGGACCATATGCTTGGAAACCCTTTAGAAACATGAAAAATGCTATTTAGATGTACTATTACTTGTGGATGTAGGATGGAAAACAGTGAGCAGTAAGTGGAATGGACTTATCATATTTACACAAGCACATATATTCTTCCTGCCTACAAAGATCAATGACATGGCCCAAGGCTGAGCCTGGCAAAGGTGAGCCTTGATCTCTGTAATGCTTAGGAAGTTTGAGTTTAGGCACTCTTGTAAATCTTGAGGCCGCTAGGGTAAACCTTGGAACAACTCAGTCAACCAATGGATGTACAAGAGTCTATGTACAGTGGGTTGGGAATTAATGGGAAACTTGCTTCTCTCAGATAAGAGCCTCTGTTAATTAACGTTTTAAATTTTAATGTGTCAATAATTTAAAAGCCTAGTTTGCTTAGGTTGTGCTTTGGTTTTTTTTTCTCCCCTCCTATGAAGAATAATATTGCAAGGGCAAAATCACTAAGCAGAGCATTTCTGCAAGTTTATTAGGAAGGTGAAAGGAGTTAGTAGATTGTCTTAACATAGCCATTCTTTTGTTGCAGAGGCTGGTTCCTGATTTTTATTTTATGAGTTCAGGATGATGAATCTGATCCTAAAATCTGGGATACACGTCCTGAAATTGGAGCTATCTCAGAAAATAGAGGTAAATTGTAAATAATGAGTTTTGGTTCAATTATTGTCCTGGTTACTGCATTTAGATTGTACCTAAAATGAACCAATATAGTCACCTAGAAAGTGAAAATATCAGTAAACTCTTTGTTCCATCTAGAGCAGGAGTTGGCTAACTACAGCCCAAACGCCAAATTCAGGCCTCCTCCTATCTATAAATAAACATTTTATTGGAACAGAACCATGCCCATTTGTATGCATGCCGCCCATGGCTTCTTTCGCACTGTTGTGGTGACAGAGATGGCATGACTCACAAACCCTAAGATATTTACTACCTGACCATTTTCTGAAAAAGTCTGTCAACACAAGACTTGAGATAATTTTAGGTGGATCACAGGCAAACACTGATTTATTTGAATTGTTACGTGTTCATTTGAATATGTATTAGAAAAAGATAAAACTGCCAATATGCAGTTTAGTTTTGCAGATTTTTGTTGTTGTTGTGAGGACAAGTTAAAAAAGATGTATAAGGAAAACTCTGAGTCAATTTAGGGAAGAATTCTAAATAAATATACAAAAACTGTCATGGTAAAATGTAAAACTCTAATATTAAAGAAACACAGACATGATGGGCAAGAAACAATTTAATTTGTTTGATCTTTATAGTGAATTGATCTCTTTGGTTCCAAGAAAATTGGCCTGAGAGGTTATTAACAAGGATCTTTTCAATTTATATCTAAGTCTAAAATAGTCTGGGCAGAAATTAATCAAGCCGCATTACTGGCTTACCACTCACGCACATGAAGAAGAGACATAGATGAACACCTCATTTTCAGTAACAGACATAACCAGATCTGTTGCGGTGGGGGAGAAGGAACAAGAAAAGAATTTTTTGGGTGAAACCTTAATTCTAGTCTTTGCTCATCAGAAAATAGTCTTGACTAACTGGAAAGCTCCTTAAGGTGTAATCAGAGAGGCCGTGTACTTTATCATGTGATCATGAACAAAAGAACTCAAACTAACCTTGTTCTGCCACCTGTGGGCAAGTATGTAGGCTGAAAAGAAAACCATGGAGAGTCCCCACAATGCTCAACCTTCAGCTCACTGTAGACCAGTGTTTCTCTCAGTATATGTCGTGGAATATTTGTAGGATCAATTTTTTTAAGAGTTCAGTAGCCAAATAACCTCAGGAAAGAAACACCAACTTAAACAGAGTTGAATCTGCTCAAATTAACTGCAGGACTTTCCAGGATTAGCCTAGGATAGAGGTTGCAATTTTGCCCAAACCTTTCTTACCACAGAACTCTTTTCTCATGAGGCATTTTGGGAAAGGCCTCTTTTAAGGACCTAGAAAAAAATGAACATAGATAGGCATCAATAAGACTTGGGGTCTAGAATTTATTTTGATTTTTTTTTTTTAAATTCCTTTCCTTTTGTGTGTATCATCAATCTAATGGGAAGTGAATTTCATGGCAGCAGATGGTACAACTTCCAAACATGAGAGGATTTGTGTACAGATAACACTTGGGAACTTTGAAAATCAGTCTGTGCTAAAACTTTTAGGAGGCTAATTAGACATAGATACCAAAATCCTTATAATTGTGCATTATCTTCAGTAAGCAATTTCACTTTTACGAAATTATCCTTTGGAAATCACCAGAGATATGTGTATAAGGGAATTCCCTATAGAGTGATTTATAATACTAAACAAATTAGAAACAATTTAAACATTCAGTAACAAAGAATGATTGTTGGGAGGGCTTAAATATATTGGAATATTAAGTAGGCAATAAAAATCATAGGACTATAGAGTACTTATTGACATAGGAAATTGTTTATTATATATCTATAACGTATATATGGGGAAATACTATTAAATGGCATTTGTAGTATTCTACTTTTATAAAACTATGTAAGTGAATAAACATGAAGAATGTTAAAAAGACACAGGCAGTATAAATAGTGACATTATTTTGGGTGGTGGAGTTATGGGGAAAATATTCCTTCTTTGTGCTTTTCTGTTTGCCAGCTATCCTGCATTGAGCTTATATCATTTAATTAGAAAAAAAATTAGACACAATTACACTAGAAAATCCTACAAAAATAGAATTCTCCTCATATCACTTTTTCCAGCAGGACCTATGACATGGAACATTTTGCAGATGTGCTAGGTTACATACTGCTAAGACCAGAAAGGATTTTCTTCCAGGTGCAAGTATGGCCAAGGATGATACTAGAGCCCTAGAGGTTTCATGCTAAAAATTGCTCTTTGTGTTTTCTGTTCAGAAATACGTCAACATGAGGAATGACTGGGCCAGTATCTCAGGAAATGAACTCTGGTTTGTAATCCACGTGGACATTTTCCCTGTAGCACATCAAAGCTCTGAGTCCACTTGTCCTACATATGTGCTTCCCCTATATATAGCTTAGATCTCCACGGTCTTGTCACTTCCTTCCTCTGTTCATATTTCACCCCAACATGACAATGACAGAAGTAAAGTATTTGAGTCAGAGTCAAGCTGGAGAATGACCCAGTCTAGGTCAGGCATGGCATCCCAGTTGCTTCTGTATCAGATAGCTAGCCCTATCTTCACCTTCTTGGGTAAAACTAAACCAGCCAGCACAAATATCTATCCACTCCATCTTTCAAGATTCTCCCCTGTCGAACATTATTTAAATAAAGAAATCTGTAACCCTGCTGGATGGCACTGGCCTGAGGTGGTTTGCCATGAACTCACTGTGTGACCTTAGATTAAAAAGTCTCCCAGTTCTAGACCTCAGTTTCCTTGCCTATATAATGAGATGCCTTGATTTACTTTGAAATGTTTATTGAGTTTCTACTCTGGGGCATGAAAGTGCGCAAGACAGACACAGCCCTTGCTGTAGCAGAGCATGCAATTAGTAGAATAGACAGATAACATTTTAAAAAGCAAATCCAAAGTAGTGTGGAAGTATTCCACAGGGGAGAAACTATAGAGATTCCACTGGAACCAAAGGAGGGGCAGCTAGGCCAGACTCAAGGAGTCAAGGAACATCTTAGCACCAATAATATCTGGGATGGTTAATACTGAGCGTCAACTTCATTGGATTGAGCGATGCTAAGTATTGTTCCTGGGTGTGTCTGTGAGGGTGTTGCCAAAGGAGATTAACATTTGAGTCAATGGACTGTGAAAGGCAGAGCCACCCTTAATCTGGGTGGGCATAATGTAATCAGCTGCCAGCATGGCCAGGATAAAAGCAGGCAGAAAAAAACTAGAAAACTGACAAAAACTAGACTGGCTTAGTCTCCCAGGATGCATACTTCATGTCCTCAAACATCAGACTCCAAGTTCTTCAACTCTGGGACTCTTGAATCTTCAACCACAAACTGAGGCCTGCAATGTCAGCTTCCCTACTTTTGAGGTTTGGGACTCAGACTGGCTTCCCTGCTCCAGCTTGCAGATGGCCTGTTGTGGGACTTCACCTTGCAATCCTGTGAGTGAGTACTCCTTAATAAATTCTTCTTTATATATACATCTATCCTATTCATTCTGTCCCTCTAGAGAACCCTAATACAACATCTAAAAAGTGACTTCTAGAAGACATACTGAAACGTGAGTAAGAGTTAGTGAAAGAGGGTGATGGGAGGAAACAATTGCCTACCAAAGGCCCAGAAACAGGAGGGTGACTGAGAAGTTGAACAGGTTAAAAGAAATCCGTATGACCAAAACAGAGGCGGCAAGAGGGCATGGAGCGAAATGAAGGTGAGCCATGTCAAAGTTTAGATGAGTGCTGTCCAGTAGGTATACAATACGAGCCATGTGTGTCATTATCAATCTTCTAGTAGACACATTTTAAAAGTACAACAAAACAACTGAATCTAATTTTAACAATATATTCCAGTTAACCCAATTATCTAAAATATTATTATAATATGTAATCAATATAAAATTATCAATAAGATATTTTACAACTTTTTTTAAATGGAGTTTCACTCTGTCTCCAAGCTGAAATGCAGTGGTGTGATCTCAGCTCACTGCAACCTCCACCTCATGGGCTCAAGTGATTCTCCTGACTCAACCTCCTGAGCAGGTGGGATTACAGGCATGCACCACCGAGCCCAGCTAATTTTTTTATTTTTAGTAGACACAGGGCTTCACCATATTGGCCAGGCTGGTCTTGAACTCCTGACCTCATGATCCACCAGCTTCAGTCTCCCAAAGTGCTGGGATTTTTTCTATTTAATCTTTGAAATCTGATGTTTACATTTAAGCTCATCTCTGTTCAGAATCATCACATCTCCAGTGCTCTGCAGCCTCACATGTGGCTACTGCATTGGACCAAATGGGTTTAGACTTTATCCTTAGGATGATGCAAAGCCACCAAAGAATGATAACAAGTGGTGAGACATGATGATCACCAGGCTGCTACATAGATAGTAGATTTGATGGGAGAGTGTGAGAAGCAGGGAAACCGGGAAGGAAGATGCTGTATAAATCTAAGGGAAACATTTGGTTAATGGTGGGGAGAATAAATAGATTTTGATGGAGTCAAGAGATATTTCGGAAAAGATTTAAACATCTTGACATGAACATGAGCCCATGGAGCACTCAGACCCAAGAGATACTTCACAAGGCATAATGATGTATTTATTTTTTCCCCTTTGATCTCTTCAAGCTGAAAGTCACAGACCTTGATGACAAGTCACAGAAGCAAGATTGGTTTCCTAGGAGCCGGGTAGCTAATAGTTTTGGTGAATGGTTTGTGGTGCTGTTTTGACCCTTTATCGTCTATGTAGAGTGAGATAGAGGAATCATCAGAGAGCCTGAGAGTGATTATTGCTTTTTTTTCCCCTCTCTCCATCAGCTGACACATTGAATTTGTGAAGAGAGGAGGGGAGGAGGAGATAGGTGGAGAAAACTGCTTCTTAGGAGTGATTACAGCCACAGAGGGACTTGAAGAGACATCCTTGGGCCCCATATTTCTTTTGCCACCAGTGACTTCCAAATCAAATGAGTCCAATCTGCAGATCAAAATGAGATTTTTCTTATTGACTTCCCTGAAAGCTTAGCCGGCTGTCTGCAAATCGAGTCATGTGTATCCTGCATCCTCATCAACCATTGCAGATTGCAGGGATGTCGGAACTGGGCCAAGATTGGCAAATATGTCACTGATGCATGAGGCTAGGGAAAATCCAGCTCTTATTGGCCTGGCAGTGCTGACCTGCTTTGTCCATAAATGAAGAGCAAATGCAATTTGCAAAACACATAGAACTGATAAGGGGTTACAACAAGGCAGGGCTGAAGCTGCTTTTCCAAGAGCAGGCCCTCTTGAAAAGGGGACAAAGCAGATTTCAAGAGTGAAATTGGACAGTGTTCCTTAAAGCGTGCTCTGTATGCCATCTTTATCATAATCACCTGGAGTTTATTTTAAAAATATGCATCTGGATCTAACCCCAGGTCAGTTGAATTAGAGTGTCTGGGGTAGGGCATGGGAAAACTCCACGTTTAAGATGTTCTTGAAGAAGGAAAGTTTTTCCACTTTGGCACCGGAAAAAACACTGAATTTGGAGTCCACCTACTTGATCCTTCATACGGACTCTGCTGTTAACTGGCTGGATGGCCTCCTAGTGAAAGGAAATGGGATGTGAAATCAGAAGCGGGCACAAGCCTACCTCCCATATAAGAGCTGTGTAATGATGGTTAATAGCTAAGCTAAGTCTCACCCTCACCACCAGAAAATGTAGAGCTGGGCTCAGGTGACCTTGAAAAGTGTGCTAGCTCTGATGGTCTATTTCTTTAAATCACCTAACATCAGTTTCTTCATCTGAAAAATGGGAAGCTTATATTCTGTTTTGGCTATGCTTTTGTGGGGATTCAATAAAACAATGTCCATACATTTAAAAACCATTTTTAAAGGTTGACACAGTAGGAAGAAGTAGTGTTAATTGCTGATAATTATCTCTACTTAGAACAAGCTTGTCCAACCCGTGCCCCATGGACCACATGTGGCCCCAGGACGGCTTTGAATGTGGACCAACAAAATTCATAAACTTTATTAAAATATTTTGAGATTTTTTTTTGCTATTTTCTTTTTATAGCTAATCAGCTATTGTTAGTGTTAGTGTATTTTATATGTGGCCCAGGGAAGCCAAAAGATTCAACACCCCCGACTTAGAGCATTATTTGTCATAAGACTTCCCACACTGATAAAGTCTCCTTAAAAGCATAGTATTTTTTTTTTTTTACAAAGCACGATACCAAATACAAAGAGATTTTGTGTTCGTTTTCTATAGATCACATAGTGTAAAATGGGCCACATTAACCTCTACCAATCCTCTGTTTAACACAACCACCAGTCTTGAAGAGGAAAAGAGAGTCATTTTGTAATTCTCCAGATTTTCTTTCCAAATATTCAGAAACAGCCCTTATTAAAGGCTACACCTTAACTTAGCATTCAAGTCCATCAATAATTTGGCCACTGTCTTCTTATACCTACCCAACACTGGCAAAATTTCATTATTTGATGACTTTATATTTGCCTAATTTCACCACTTCATGTTTTTTGTGCCATATCCTTGCTCTGGAATGTGTCCTTTATCAGATTCCTACCTATACAAACATCATTTCAAGTATTTGGGAGGCTGAGGCAGAGGATCACTTGAGCCCAGCAGTTCAAGTCCAGCCCAAACAACATAAAAGACCTGGTCTCTTTAAGAAAAAAAAAAAAAATCATGGATACATGCAAATATTTAGCTTCAAGAATGTTGGCTTTGCTGCTAAATTTAAAAGCAAAAGAAAATATACAAACAAAAAATGGGACATGACATAAATGTCCAACATTAGGGGATTGATTATGCAAGTACAGTTGTGCAACAGAGCTAGTTCATGTGTTGTTTTAAAGAATATTTAAGGCATGGAACAATTGTCATGATCACTATTAAGTAAAAGAGAAGAGTAAGTGCCATTTTAATAAATCATCTATAGATAAAACGTAAACAAAAACAGGTGAGAGAAGGACGCACGCTGCCAGTTAGGATCTAATTTTTTATAACATCATAGAAACATAAACAAAAACAGATGAGAGAAGGATGCACACTGCCGGTTAGGATCTAATTTTTTTTTTTTCTTTTTTTTTCGAGACGGAGTTTCGCTCGTTACCCAGACTGGAGTGCAATGGCGCGATCTCGGCTCACCGCAACCTCCGCCTCCTGGGTTCAGGCAATTCTCCTGCCTCAGCCTCCTAAGTAGCTGGGATTACAGGCACGCGCCACCATGCCCAGCTAATTTTTTGTATTTTTAGTAGAGACAGGGTTTCACCATGTTGACCAGGATAGTCTCGATCTTTTGACCTCGTGATCCACCCGCCTCGGCCTCCCAAAGTCCTGGGATTACAGGCGTGAGCCACCACGCCCGGCCAGGATCTAATTTTTTATCACATCATAGAGTTATATGGGATGGCGCTGTGTCCCCAGCCAAATCTCATCTTGAATTGTAATAATCCCCATGCTGTCAAGGGCAGGGTCAGCGGGGCAGTTTCCTCTATGCTGTTCACATGATAGTGAGTTCTCATGAGATCTGATGGTTTCATAAGGGACTTACCCCCTTCACTCTGCACTACTCTATCCTGCTACCATGTGAAGAAGGATGTGTTTGCTTCTCTTTTTGTCATGATTGTAAATTTCCTGAGGCCTCCCAAGCCATGGGAAACTGTGAGTCAATGAAATCACTTTCCTTTATAAATTACTCAGTCTCAGGCAGCTCTTTATAGTAGTGTGAGAACAGACTAATTCATAAGGAGTTTATTATAAGGCCACACAGAAGAGGAAAAACAGGGAAGGTCTTGTAACCAATATGGAGATCTCACAGAGAAAACAACACCCTATACACTGTTCAAAATTACAATACTGTTACAGTCACATAATGCAGCTTCTCCCAGCTTCTGCTTCCCTCTCAGCTTTTTATTTTATTTCCCTGTATGTGTCTCAAATTCCAAATATGAGTAAGAGGGTCTGATTCACTCACTTAGTCATTACCTCATACAGAGCCCCTGCACTGGACAGAGTTCTCAGGCCAGGCTGCAACATGGCCAGTGGGCTACTCAGCTCATACACTGGTGCTTTGGCCTTGATCCAATCAGTTGTGTACAAGGTGGCATGATCACATGACAGAACATGGAATTGTAGAGGTCAGGAAGTGCTGAGGCTGCTCCTCTGAGAAGGGGCTAAAAGTAGGGCAGACACTCCGACACTCAAGCACATTTTTCTCCAGTACATTCATCAAAATAATATTTGTGGTTATGACTGAAGGATGGGGGAAAAATAAATTCATTACAGTTGGATTTGGCTCCATGTGACAGAAAACCCCAAATTACAATGGTTTAAACACAGGAGGGTTTATTCTCTCAAGTGGAAGAAGTCTGGGATGGCAACTCACAAAGTCATGAAGAATTCAAGTGCATGTTTACAATAGCAAAGACCTGGAACCAACCCAAATGCCCATCGATGATAGACTGGACGGGAAAATGTGGCACATATACACCATAGAATATCATGCAGCCATAAAAAACGATGAGTTCATGCCCTTTACAGGGACATGGATGAATCTGGAAACCATCATTCTCAGCAAACTGACACAAGAACAGAAAAACAAACACCACTCATAGGCGGGTGTTGAACAATGAGAACACAGGGACACAGGGAGGGGAGCATCACACATTGGGGTCTGTTGAGGGGGAACAGGGGAAGGACAGTGCGGGGTAGGGAGGTTAGGGAGAGATAACATGTGGAGAAATGCCAGATATAGGTGACGAGGGGATGGAGGTAAAAAACCACATTGCCATGTGTGTACCTATGCAACAATCCTGCATATTTTGCACATGTACCCCAGAACCTAAAGTGCAATAAAATATTAAAAAAAGAATTCAAATGCATTCTAACTTCCTGCTCTTCATGATAGCACATAGTATGGAAGTCATTATTTCTGTTCACTAATATTCTTTTTCTTCCCTCATTTTGGGAACATGATAGGACTTCGCTTCCTTCTCTTTTGAATCTTGGTGTGTCATGTGATTTGCTTTCACAAATGAACTATAAAGGGAAGTAACATGAATCACTTCTAAGCAGAAGCTTTAAGAGTCAATGAAAAAAGCTTCCACCTACTACTGTGGTTTTGAAGGCACATGATGAGAGACAGCTGCCATCAGCCTGGGTGATGGAGTAAATCTAATTAGCACAGGTTCTTTATTGAATTGTATTGGATATTTAGGTGAGGAAGAAATAGAAAATTATTGAAGTTGGGGGATTGTTATTATAGCGTAACTTGGTCCATTCTGACTAAATACATATAGGCATCATCAAAATCACCTCCCGGTCGACTCCAGCTGCTGGAGATTTAGCCATCACCTTCATGTCCCAGGCATCAAGAAGGAAAATTAGAGAAGGGCAAAAGGGTCAAACTTCCTAGTGAAGCCATCTCCCTTATGGAGTTTCCTGGAAATCCCACACAAAGTTTTCACTTACTTTGCTCAGAATTTAGTTACACAGCCAATGTATTAATAATTGGCTGCAAAGGGTTCTGGGCAATGTAGTCTTTTAGCTACACATTATTGCACTGAATGTAATTAAGGCTGAGTTACTGAGAAAGGAGAAAAAAATAATCAACCAACACCATCTGCCATAAAATATAATTCTCACTTTCTTCTTTTATTTATATTTTCTTAATTTCTTAAATAAAAAACTTCTGTAATTTCATATAAGAAAAAAATTACTGGAGCCCTCTTATTTATTCATCAGGACAGCTCAAAGTATCTCTTAATCAGCCTCATAGAAGCCCAGTCTTTTCACTCTAAGTTCTCCCTAAATCTCATATGCCCCACCCCTCATTTTCTGATCACATTTGTCATTATGTCATAGTTTCATACCTACCTGATCACAGATCCCTTGAGGGCAGGGTTCAGATCTTATTTCCTTCAGTCTTCTAAGATTCATTTCATGTATGGCAGATGGAAGTAGGAAGGACAAAAGGCTATTTCTCTAATGCTATTTATTTTTATTTTAAAAACCCAAATTGGAAGCAGAATTAGCTAATATTTTCTCCAGAGTAAGTATATTAAGGAAGTACCTAAGTGCAAAGCACCATGTTCCTATCCTGGTCAGAGTTCAGACAGTAAACCAGCTCCACAGATATTTAAGAGGGAAAACAATGTGAATTTCATAGAAACATGGACAGGTCAATTTTAGGTACATTTGAAATTAAGAGACATAAGGACAGATTGTACTGGCAGCTGACCATCACGAAGACTAGCACAGGAATGTCATCCAGAGGATGCTAGGGCCTCCCTCCACATTGCCCATGCCTCCTGGCCACCTCATATGTAAAACCTTTTTAGGATAAAGCATATGGTAGCATTTAGTAACTAAAGTCCCTGAAATTGCATCCAAGTAAATTTCATGCAAAATTTCAAACTCCAGCAGAGTATTGTGGGAAGTTGATGTATTGGCATTACCCTCTGGGCAAAAGTGTTTTAAATAAATAAGAAGAGACTGAAAAAAGTCCCACATAATTGGAGCAGAAAAAGGTATCCTTATTCTAGAATGGCAGTCCAAACTAACAAATGTAAGGGCTACCACCCTGAGTACTTGTTATATGTGCTATGCACCAGGCACTATGCTAAGCACTTTATTTATTTTGGTCATTTTATTCCCACAATGTTCCCGTATAACTGGTAGTATCTTAACTCCTATTTCTAAAATTCAAGAACAAAAGTGCTCAGGGCTTTTAGGAGATCGGTTATAGTGATGGCCCCATTTAATATCCCCCATAGGCACATTCTTTGGTGACTTTGTGGCTCCTCTTATCAAGGCATTGAGCCTATCTTCCCATTCCTTGGATCAAGGCTGGTCTCATCATTGCTTTGGACAAAACAATTTTGCAGAAGCAACAGTTCTGAGCTCTGAGAACAGTGCTAGTTCTGAGTCCATATCTTAAGAGGGCTTGCAAGCTTCTCTCGCCTCTCTTAAAACTTTGCTGCTGCATGTAAAAAAGCCTGGGCAAGCCTGCTATACTGTGGAGGCTCATGGAGCAGAGATGAGCCACACTAGCTGGGATCATCCTCAACCAGCCAGCCCCCAGCTGACTCACCAGCTGACCACAGAAGTATAAGGGAGCCCAGCCAGGATCAGCAGAACTATCCAGCCAATCCCTAGACTCTTGAGCAAAAATAAATGTTTATTGCTGTATGCCACCAAGGTCTTGAAGATGTTTGTTCAGCAGTATTATTGTGGCACACGAAAACTGGTAGAGAGATAAATAAGTAGCTTCTTCAGGTTCACCTACCTGGTAATTGGGAGAACTAAGGTTTGAATCAAGTGTGTCTAACTTCAGAACCTGCCGTGTATGCAGAAGACTCAAGAAAAAACAAATCCCTCGCAATATGTAAAGTTCCTCAGGATCTCCAGTCTCCTAGTCAGAGGCTCTGTGTTCCATCCTGGGGACTCTGTTAAGTAGTCCAGGCCTCTAGACCTTGGTTTCTTTATCTTTAAAATGGGCATAATAAATGTTTCTTTTAACAAGATTCCTGTTAGGATCCAATGAGTTACCTGATGTGAAAGCATTTCACAAATGGCTATGGAGATGCCAACTGGGTTAATGATCAGGCACACCATCCTCTCCACCCCAGCGAATGCTCCAGCACCCAGAGTGGCTCTGCCTAGAAAGGGCGTTGCCTGGAAGTCCTCCACACTTCTCCACTCAGACTGATTATGAAGTGTGTGTGTTCCTTTGGAGGAGAGGGTATGGATGCTTTGTCTTTGCAGCAGTGCCCCTGCTGACAGCAGGAAAGCTTTAGCCAAGTTTGAAATGGGATAAAAAGGGAGTGAAAAAAAAAAAAAGAAAAACCAACAGCTAAAGCTGCTATCAAACTCACAGAGGCCCTTAATGGTGATTTAATGCTGGAAGATCTAGCTTGCCACAAGACTGTGACAGGACTGTATTTTTTTCTTTCGGGGTTAGGTGAGTGGTAGTGTGGCCGCATTTAAAGGCAACAGGGAGGGGTTGGTGGAAGGGGCATTAATCATGTACCTTAGAGCATGGTCTGGACTATGAGCAGAATTACAGGGACGGGAGACCAGGAGATGACTGAGGAATGACCCTTGGGGCTGAACATTATCAAGGAAACACAAAAAGGAGGGCAGATCCCTCGCCTGCACTTACTCTGCTCATTTTTATACCTAAGATCCTCGTCCCTACAGCCCCACATTCATTCCAGCAAAGCCTTTACAGAGGCAATTTAGCGTCCCTGGTGGTTCCAGATGTGGTCTCTGCATGCAAAAGATCAGGATTCAGAAGCATGCACACCTTACAGTGTCTAGTTAACTTCTTTTCACCTTTTACACATCTAAATACTTTTGAAAAACATATTCAGATTTAACATTTAACCCCAGAAACTACCCAGTACTGTGCACATACCAGGATGCATTTGTTTATTCACTTATCAAACACTATTTGCACTACCTATTATGTGCCAGGCACTGCACTAGGCCCAGGGGATGGAAAAATGAGTGACATATGGTACCTGCCCTCAAGGAGAACCCAGCCCATCAGAGAGGCATAGTTGAAGGAGAAGGCTTAATCTGAACTTGGAAAATCAGAAACTGTTTCCTGGAGAAAGTAGCATCTGAGCTGAGGCATGAAGGATGAGGGGGCTGAAAGCGTGAACAGCCACAGAGGTTAAGAAGCAGCATGATGTAGCTGGAGACACAGGGAAGAGAACTGAGGGGCTGGAGACGAGTCTGAAAGGTAGGTAGGACTCAGTCACGGCGGGTGGGTGGGGGCTGAGAAGCCATGTAGAGGAGTCTGCAGGTGGTGTGGAACCAGCAAGAGCTTAAGCAGAGAGGTATTATGATTGAGTTTTCTCCACCTCCACGAGTGGCACCACCAAGCTGATCAGGACAAAAACCTGTGAGTCAGCGTCGTACTTATCCACATCTCTCCTTTCTCTGCACAGTCAATCCATGAGAAAATCCTGTGCATTCTTCCCCTAGTACATAGCCGCTGGTCTTTACCTCACTGCCTCCATACTTCCCAAAGCCGTCTCCTAAGAGCTCCCCGTTGCCACCCTGGTGTACCCCTGCTCTCCCCTGCAGACAAAGTCATCTCTTCTAAACATATATCAGAATGCATCCCTTCTCTGCTGAAAACTTACCAAGGGCTTCCTGAGGGCTAAAATCCCAGCATCTCATCATGCTCCACAGGGCTTTCTATGATCTGGCCTCTGCACACCCCTTTGGCCTCCATTCCCTGTACCCGGGCTCACCCACTCCACCCAGGCCATGAGCCCCTGCTCCTCCTTCGAAAACGGGCACTCATCTCACATCTCACCGCCTTTGCCCTGATCATCCTCTGCTTAGTACTCCTCTCTCTCATCTGGTCCTATGATTCACTCTCAGTTTATTCAGATCTGTGCCCAAACATCTCCCCTTCAGAGGGGCTTTCTCTAGGCTCACTAAAATACCCAGCCCCACCATCCATTACTGTCCTCTTATTCTGCTTTACTTTTTTTTACATAACACTTATCCAACCTTAAATTTCATTGCTTGTGCATTTATTACTCTCCTATTCTCTATCTTCCCCTCTAAAATGTTCCATGAGCAAAGACAAACATGTCTATCTCATTCATCACCACATCTTCACCTTTTAGAACTATGGTCTGGGCTCATAGAAGGTACTAAAAAAAAAGTCTGTTAAGGTGGAGAATACAGGAAATGAACATATTGAAGGCAAGATGATGAATCGCCTTTTGGAATGGTTGTGGTATCTAAAAACCAGTCTCCAAAGCTGAATTCAATCTTTCTTTAATCTTCTGTACCCACATTTCTCCCCACACAAACCCAGATCCTGAGACCACCTTCCAAGGTCTTTAAAAAATAGTACTTCACCTCCTCTCTCAATCCCATCTGTAAAACAGGAGTAACGAGACTTCCTTAAAAGGTAGCTGTGAGGAGCCAATGCAAGAATATCAGTGAGATTTACTATGCAGGCCTGATAACAGATTCAGACTCCAAGGGACAGATCATCACAAGATATTTTAATTTGATGGATACATAAATATTATTATACTATATTCTGATATTTAATATTTATTTGAATTTAATGTTTTAATTTTTTGTACTAATCTATAGAGACTAATTCTCATTCTTTTTATACTTTCCCATGTCCCTACCCCATTGCCTAGCATAGTATTTACTGTTTATTCCACAGAAAACAAAAAGCTTCTGCTCCAGAATCAGGAGCACTGGGGGATTTTTGGCTTTGTTAGTGCCATGACCCAGCAGGACACACTGATTCTCTAACTGCCCAACCTCAACCTCCAGGATCCAATTATTCCTCCCAAACTTCCTGACCTCCTGTTGCCAGACCTCCCTGCTCCTGACCACAAAATATACTGAATCCTTCATCTCAGTCACTACTTCCTGGAACATGTGCTTGTAAGGACATACATGTCTCTGTCTCTGTCTGTGTCTCTGTATATATACTGACATGGTCCTAGACTGGGATCAAAATCAGACACACTTCTCCCTTCCAGTGTTAGACACACACACACACACACACACACACACACACACACACACACACACACACTCTTTTCTTATTTCAATATATCCTTTAGAAAAAAAATTAAAGCAAAGCTGTATATGCTACGTGAATGTTGATTTTTTAAGATGTAGTAGAGCTGGTAAATCATTCCTTTTTGTGACTTGGGGAGAAGTCAAATGGACAGAAGGTATTCTTTTTCACAGTTGCATATCTTTCTTGGTAAACCATCCCTGAGCTTACTGAACAGATTTTCTACCAATGAATATTTTGATTATTTCTTAGTTTTTGCTATTCAAAAACTTACTTTATATGTAGATGGACGTAACTATAGGATGGCTTCATACAAGAAGACTGGCAATTGTAGGTATGCTGGAAATTTTGGTTTCTATTGCCAAAATAATCACACCAATTTACATTACAAACAATAGTATATGAATGCCTGTCTCTACAGTATTATCAGGTTTTTTATAACTTTGCAAATCTGCTAAGTGAAAAACAAAATCACATTTTTGAGAATTTCTATTTTTATTGTGAGGAAAACTGAGCATCCTTTTGTATGTTAATACTGCTAATACTTCTTTTCTTTGGACTAGTTCATATTATTGGCTCATTTTTCTTTGGGTTGTTAATTTTGTTTTTCGATTTGCCAGCACTCTGAAAAATTAAGAAAATTAGTCCTTTATCTCTCATATCTGTTACAATTTTTTTTCTAATTTGATATTGATTAGTTGCAGTATTTTTCCTTGCAGAACTTCAAACATTTTAAATAGTCAAATCTGTCAGTCTTTTTTATGCCTTTTGGGTTTCATTTCTTCTTTAGAAAGCTCTTTTGTATGTCAAGATCACAAAAGCATTTCATCGCATTTCCTTTTAGTGATTTGTATGGTTTCTTCTAATTTTTCTTACATTTAATTCTTTAATCCATGTGGAGCTTTGCGTTACTTTTCTATTACTGCACAAGTTATCACAAACTTAGCAGCTTAAACTGACATGCATATATTATCTGTTTTTGTTTATCAAGAGTCTGGCCATAGCTTAACTAGGGCCTCTGCTTAGGGTTTCACAGGCTGTGACCAAGGTGATGGCCAGAACTGTGTTCTCATCAGAGGCTCAACTGGGGAAGGATCCACTTCCAGGCTCCCTCACTTTGTTGCCTGAATTCATTTTCTGATGCTGTAAGATTTATGACATCTTGCTTCATCAAAGCCAACAAAGGAGAGAAGGAGGGAAGGAAGAAGGAAAAGAGACAGAGTGTGTGTGTGAGAGACAGAGAAATGTTGAGCCTCTAGAAAAACAGGCAATATACTTTCACATAATCACATACATGTGCTCACTTACAACCCATAATCTTTGCTACATTCCAGTGGTTAGAAACAAGTCTCTGGTCCTGCCCACACTCAAAAGGATTACACAAAGGTATGAATACTAGGAGCTGGGAATCATAGGGACTGCTTTATAGACTATCACTCACCAATTTATTTTGGTAGAAGGAGTAAAATAGGGATATAAATTTTTTAGATGGTTAGCCACAAGTCTCAGTATCACTTATTAGATTATCTAACTTTTCCATACGATTAGAAATTTTACTTCTGTTTTCTCAGACAGAGACTTAAATATCACAAACTAGGTAATTTTTCCTTCTCTCATTTCATGTACACATCTGTGATATCAGAAATGCAGTTTGGCAGTCTCATATTCAGCTTATTGGGCATAAAAAGAACATCTATTCCCAGAGACAATCACTGTTATCAGTTTCTGTCACATTTATATAGATATAATATATAGTCTTTATTCATATTTATTCCTATATACATATCTAGCTATAAACAAAGGTTAAGGGAAAGAAAATGAAGGCAGGTTATTCATTATCTCATTCCTTTCCTCACAAGAGGTGCATATTCCCAGCAGGCCCCAGACAACCTCTGGCAAATTAAAGCATCTGTTAGAAAACACTAAATCAGTCAGCTTAGTCAAGAGCTTACACAAGTCATGCTAACAAATGAGCCAAACTCAGGACAAAATCGGGGGGAATTGGCTAAACAACAGGTAGACAAGAAATACCTCTGGGGACATGAGCATATTTCAAAGGAGAGGACATAGATAAAAAGGGATGGATTTTGGTAGGAAAACCACTGCTAGTAAATCCTATGTATGAGAACTACCATAATATTCACTTGTGCCTTTATGAGTAGGATGCTGTTGAGTTTGGTAAAATTAATACTTTCTGTGACTACTTTACATTTCATACTGGGGTCTGTAACCATCCATTAAAAGCAATGTCACTGTCTCTTAGAAGCAGGTGATGGAAAGAGAATAAGCATGTAATAGCCATGAGATTCCCTGAAAAAAAATGTGCATCATCTCCATTGTTGTGACAACCCATTCCCACTATGCTACAACCTTTATGAAAGAGGCTGCTTGTGCCCTGTGAATTAATGGAATTTTTGTATTATTTATTGTTAAATCACATATATATGTGTGCATATATATATTTAATGCAATAATAGCATGCTATGCACAATTTTCTGCACTTTGACTTTTTCACAGTACAGAAAAAAATATATATATACCTAACACACACCTATACACACACATATATATCATAGCATGGTTTCATATTAGCACTATACAACTGCCTCATATTTTTGCTTCATATTTTAATAGTTACGTAATATTGATCAGAGATAATATAATTTATGTAACCATCCCCTATTAAAGGCCATTTGGTCTATTTACCATCTTTTGCTTTTAGAATAATGCTTTAATAAATGACTTCAGACTTCACAACACCATTTTAATACATAATCCTTTTAGAGATTAATGAGAAATTATTTCTAACAAAATTTATGTTGTTTCTATCATGGATTGCCATCTGTCAAAAAGCAGTACTCTACAATTATCAAACTGAGGTACAAAGAAGAGGTCCACACTGATGGTCACTGGCAGAAACTAACATACAAACAGGTTGTATTTGGCTCACACCATTATTTTTCAAAGTGGAATGAATTGTCAGCATTAAAACCATCCATGTGTTGATGTAGTTTAGAGAAATCACAAGAAAATCAAGATATAGAGTGTCTCTTGAATAACTAAATACTTAGCATTTAGAGGTCAGACTAGCCATGTAAATAATAAGAGAGGAAGTATTTGAGGATAAGGCAATGGGGAGTAGTGGTGAGTGTGGCTCACATTCTTGCACAATAGTAGTTGCTGGAGGTGCATAAGAGCTCCTCAACTCAGATGTGAATGAGCTTCCTCAGTACACCACACAACCAAAATGGCGACCAAGATTGCTCCACGTCTTTGAAGTTGCAACAGTTAACATTTTTCATAACACATTCTGTCTTTTCTCTTCTACAGCAGAGTCAAGAAAAAAAAGTGAAATATTTTTTGTATTCAAATAATCTCATAATAGTGGGGAAAAGAAAACTAAGTCCATACTCACCACCACTCCCTAATGCCTTATACCCAGATGCTGCTTCTTTCATTTACATCAGAGTTTCCAATTGCATATTTAAAAGAAACAGACCTTCCCCAAAGTCAAACAGTGCAAAAGCTGCCTGTTATTTCTCTTTTCTCTTTATTTAATCCCCTCTCCATTTGTCAAATTCTTTGATGTTTTGACTGAAAAACATTATTTTTTAATACCATTTCTTAAAAAAAAAAAAAAATCCTGAGTCCGTCCAACAGGCTTTATGGCTAAAGTAGCTGGTCCGTTGATTGTGGAGGAAAAGCAGCTGGCAAAACTAATCAATGTTGGGCATTTGCATTTTTTTTCCTTTTTTATGGTCTCCCCTGGTGCTGGAAGATTGGTTTTCTGTGTTGGACAGAGAGCATGGAGAGCAGCTGCTGTCTCCTGGTCTAGTGCATAGTAAAGAAGAGTGCGTGGGGCAGAATTCATCTACCAAATATCCCAACAGGTTAACTAGTTCTGGAGTGAGGAAGTCACAGCTCTTGCTTTTGAAGGCTCTTTCTATTGAGTATAAAAGATTCTGTGTTTCTGAGAATAAAGAAGTTTCTCTTCAAATTCACTCTATATACTCTAGGCAGCAAGATGATGCTTCTTAAATATAATGATCTCCTACTGACGAGGTACTGACAAGAAAAAAATTAAATTCAAGATTAAACGAAAAAAATAAACATATGCATGATTCTGAAAACTGGCAGCAATATACTGTTCACTACAAGTTAGTAAGGGTTTTCTATCATCCAGGTATTGTGCCTAGTGCTATGTGTACATTATCTCATTTAATTCTCAACATGGAAAGGTAGGTGCTTGTTAACCCTGCTTTATAGATGTAGAAACTGAATATCAGAAAGGCACAGTGATTTCTGCAAGGCCTCTGAGACTGTAAATGACAGAGCTGGAATTCATCTAGGTCTTTCTGCCTCCCTTATGCCCTCATCTAAATCCCTGGAAAGCTTCTTTTGTAGAGCAAGCATTCTACAAAGAGGTTTGCATTGGATTCTCAACGAGAACCACTGGGTGTATTCTCTTTGGAATCTATAATGCTGCTGATGATAATCATTCAGGAAGGAACCTTTTGATCCTATCCTTTATATGATTTTTTTTCCTTCCACATATTATTCACAAGAAGCAAGCTATTGTCGGCCGCCCTCTCCTCAAACAACACACAATTGAAGTAGCTACCCCATGACCTCACTTCTAGTTTGAAAGGGTTTTTTGTTTTATTGGTCACTTTTCTTCCTGGCACTTCTAAGCTCTCCTTGATGTCCTAAAAAGTTAAGTCACTACTCACTAGCACTAGCTGCTGACAGCACACCATTCACTGTAACTCCTTGGCGAGGGGTCAGAGAGCCACATGCAACTCAGGTCACCTGTCCTATAATTTATGAAGCTTCAGGCTCTACATCTCCTTCTGTCCAAAGGTCTTTAGTTATATTACTGTTTTGATATATTTTTTAGTTTGCTTACAGTAAAATTCACTCTGTGGCATATAGTTCTATGAATTTTAACAAATGCATACAGTTGTATAAGAGTTTGGTCAGAAAACTACCACAATCAAGATACAGAATACTTCCTCCCCAAACCAGTTCCTCATTGTATCCCTTTGATGTCACCAGCCTCCAGCTCCTTACTCCCTCAGCCACTGGTTACTACTCTATATTCCCTATAAATGCATCTTTTTCCATAATGCCATGTAATATGTAATCATGCATTGCATATCCCTTTGCGTCTAGCTTCTTTCATTCAACATATGCATTTGAGTGTGCTGAATTGTACAGTTCAAATCATAAGTGTTGAAGGCGTTGAGAGCAGGAGGGCCATTAAGGAAACTTTGGTGTTGGTTCAAACAGTCTAGCATAGAATTCTTGGAGAACATACTCCATTAGTTTAAGCTAATTATAAGCTTGCTGCCTGCTATTTGTGATTGCATTTGAAATCTGTCCATATTTTTGTATGTATCAGTAGTCTTCTCCTTTTTACTGATGGGTAATATTCCACTGTATCGATGTCTCATAGATTGTTAATTCATGTGCCATGGAGGGACATTTGAGTTGTTTACAGTTTTTGATCATGATGATTAAAGCTGCTATAAACCTTTTTGCACAGGGCTTTTGTGAACCTAAGTTTTTATTTTATTTATGTAAATATCCAGGAATAGGATTTCTGGATCATATGGTAAATTTGTGTTTAATTTTATGAGAAACTGCCAATCTATTTTCCAAAGTGACTGTAACATTTTGCATTTTCAGTAGCATTAAATGAGAGTTTTAGTTTTTTTACATCCTTGTCAGCACTTGCTATTATCAGGTTTCTTTTTATTTTTGTTTTATTTAGCTATCCTAATAGGTGAGAATCTCATTATGGTTTTAATGCAATTCTCTAAATGACTAATGTTGAGTATCTTTTTATGTGTTTATTTTCCATTCATATATCTTCTCCGGTGAAGTGTCTTTCAAATCTTTTGCTTATTGTGGCTTCTGATTATACTTTTATAATTCAGGGATTAATTCCTTTTAAGTTGATCTTCCTTTCCAATTTAAATATCTCAAAAAAACAACACATTAAGCTTCTGTGAATCAGTGACATCTCATTATAAATTAGTTTTCACTCAAAAGACATAAGCACCTATTTATAACTTTTTGTCTTGGTACTATGAATGCAAAAATAAGCAAACACAGTCCACTTTCAAAGAGTCTTTGCTAGATAAATAGGAGATGTTTTACCAGAATAACCACACATGACTATAGTAAAAGGTGGAATATCATAAATGCTTTGTATGATTATATAAACAAATTGTTAGAGAGATTCCAGGGTGAGAGGGATGATATCTAATTGAGCATTTGGCCTTGATCGATAGATGCTATTTTGAAAAACAGAAATGTGAAGTGAGAAAAAATATTTCAGGCAAAGCTACAACATAAGAAAAAGTGAAAGACCTACAGCTAAAAACACACTTAGTGGTATAAACTGATTGCTTCTCCCTTAAAATTAGAGGCAAGACAAGAATGTCTGCTCTCATAACTTTCATTCGACATTACATTGGAGGTGTGAACCATAGAAATTAGACAATAAAAAGAAATAAAAGCCATGCATAATGGAAAGAAAGATGTAAAACTACCTCTGTTTGCATGTGATATGGTCCTGAGCATAGAAAAATCCTTAAAAGTTCACTAAAAAGCTTTTAGAGTTAATAAATGAGTTCAGCAAGGTTGCATGACACAAGATCAATACACCAAAATCAGTTAAATTTCCACACACTAGCAATGAGCAATACAAAAATAAAATTAATCAAGTAATTCTGCTTACGTAGTATCAAAAAGAATAAAATGCTCATAAATAAATTGAACCAAAGAAGTGCAAGATTTGTACACTGTGAGCTATAAACTATTATTGAAATAAATTTAATAACTAAATGAAGAGAGTTCCATGCTTATGGGTTGGAATATTTGATACTGTTAAAATGGCAATACTTCTGAAATTGGCCTACGGATTTGTTGGGGCTCAACGCAATACCCCAAAGTATGGTGCCTTGGCATGCTGAGTACGTTTTAACTGAGGAGATAGGAGACCCTCAAAAGCAAGAAGATCTCATATTCTTCCACTTTCCTGTCTCCCATTCCTCTTTCTCCTCCAAATCACATCATAAAACCTAGAAAGATCACTGGGTTACCCCTGAAAGTAGCTGATAAGCCCTTCCTAAGGCAGGTGTCCTACTCTCTACCCAGAGGAAAGGAGTGCTACACAAAGAGGACAAAAAGAATCTGAACAATAAGACATGCCAAAAAATTAAGTTAGACTTCTGCTGCAAACAATACATAAAAATTAATTTAAAATGAACTATAAGGCCTGAGTGTGAAACTATAAAACTCTAAGAAGAAAACACAGGTATAATTCTCCACGACCTTGAGTTCAGCAATATTTCCTTAGATATCACACTAAAAACATAAGCAAAAAGAGAAAAAAATTAGATGAAAAGGACTTCATCAAAATCATGAGATTTTATGCTTCAAAGTATACTATCAAGGAAAGGAAAAGATAATCCAAAGAAAAAGAAGATTTTGCAAATCACACATTTGTTAAAGGACTATATCCACAGTGAAAAACATTGTGGACATTTCTTAAGGTATTAAACAGAAATATACCATATGATCCAGCAATTCCACTTCTAGGTATCTGACCAAGAGAAATGGAAACTTTTGATAACACAAGGTCTTCACATGAAAGTTCACAGCAGCATTATACATAACAGCCAAAAATGGAAACAATTTGAATGCCCATCAACAAATAAATAGATAAATGAAATATGACATATCCATACAATGGAATACTATTCAGCAATAAAAAGTAATGCACAATGATACATGCTACAACATGGATAAATTTCCAAAACATTATGCTAAGTGAAAGAAGCCAGATATACTGTAGGAGTTTACTCATATGAAACAGCGTTGGGAACAGAGACTAACACTGAATGGGCATGATGGATCTCACTGCAAGTGTTATGACCATGATTGCACCACACACTAAAATTCTTAGAAATCATTTAATTGCAAAGCTCGAATGAGTTGGTTAATGTTATATGTAAAGTATACTTCAATAATGTCTTTAAAAATTGCTCTTAGAGAAGTGAACATTAAATCAACAGTTAGCAAACCTTGGGCAAGATATACAAAGCCATCTTCAGAAGGCAGAATGGCTCCCATTCAACAAGACTTGACTACAGTCAGACTAAATGTAGTAAGAAATCCATACAAAGAATGTGCCATCAGAATGGGGGTGGGGAGGTAGGTGGTCACTCTTGGGACAGTAAAGGGACGAAATGACCTTGGTTTATATGGGGATATTAGGGTTTCCATTACTCCTGGAATGAGGGCAGTGGTGGAGAGGAAGAGGGATGCTAAAATGATAGCAAAGAGTTAGCTGAATGACTCCCCATACACTGAGTTCAGGCACCGAATTCTGGAAAGCAATTGTCAGTTAGCTCCCATGAAGCTTTGCTGCAGGGTGATGATGCACAGACGTCACAGAGCAAGTCCTTCCAGACAGTGGCCTTGTTCTTTGTAAGTTAACAAGCTTAACATTCTTGGTACCACAGCAGTTTCTGCGGACCCTGTTAATGTTAATCCATCCCTGTAAAAACCAGGCTTCTGAGCTTATGGGGAAGAGAGCTGAGCTGGAGTATGGAGACATGCATTCTCCATACCAGATGTCCCCAGAGAACTGGTCTGAATGATCAGAGACCTCTCCAGTTGGTACCTTCTTTCCTGATGTGTGTTCCTAGACTGTAGTTTGCACAGCCCAGGGCAGGTCAGTAGAAGATACTGGATAAGAATATAAACTCTGGAATCAGAGCACCTAGGTTCAAAGTCTGTGCTACTGCTTACCGAGGTGTGTGACATTGGGCAAGTGACTTAATCTCTTAGCTTCAACTTTCTCATCTACAAAACACAGATACTAAGAGTACCAAGCTCACATGGCTATTAAAAGGATTAAGTGAGATCATGTGAAAAAATGGGTGTATTTACCCTGTACATACCAGGGACCATCAGTGGAAAAGGTGAGCACTTAGCACGGAGCGTGTTGCAGGGTAAACACTCAAACATGAGCTATTATTCCCAAAATGGCATTCTCACCATATATTTCTGTTTTTTAATTGATTTTCTTACAAGGAATGCATAGCATTTCAGTTCATAATCAGAAAACAATATTATTCAAAAAATGTGAAATATGATTTGTGTTCCTCCAGGAGGGAAAAGAAAGAAGAATAAAAAAAAAGAGATGGAGGAAAGAAGAAGAAAAGAAGGAAGGATCCAAAGATGCAAGTATGGGACATTTTAGAGAGCAGAACGGTGCATTTTGGCTTTCCTGTCTGATATAAGCCATATGGTGACTGCATTCAAAACAGCCCTAGCAAGATATTTTCATGGAGTTATTTTACCACTGTGTATTCCACACTTCATCTTTGCAGGAAAACGGATGGATTTACTCTGCACGTAGCAGGGGACAGTCTGTGGAAAGAGGTGAGAAGGACAATACAATAGCAAAAGTGAGACGTGATGAAGAGTGAAAGGTAGCAATGTCCCCTTCTGCAAATTCCTCTCTATTCTCTCAGCATTGGAATCTAAGTCTGAAGTTTTAGACAAGGCTCAGGCACAGCTTAAACCGTAGATGCAGCTCCCCTCTCCAGTCCCAAAGGCTCCCAGTCAGCCCTAGGCATTGTGTAGGGAGCTTCCAAATGCCTACTCAAGGTTTAATTAATTTTCTGCAAAAAAATGATTGGTTGACATGACAGCAATAAACATCAAATTCCATTAATTAATACTGAGACATCAGTGTCCGCGCTGCTTCTCAATTACACATTCAAAGACAGCCACCCTTATGCTGGCATAAATTTGGTCGTGAAGTCCAGTAAGGGCTGTTAAAATGGAAAGAGGACCAAGGGGAGGGAGGGGAAGAGGGGTGGCATCTGTTCTTATGCAGAGATAATCAGCTTGGAGGAATTCACTCTCCAAAGCTCACTCCCCAGAGAAGAGTTTAAGAGACCTAGATGAAAGGATTTCAATTTGGTTGGGTGAGGCATTTTCATTTTGCTGATGGCCTGGAAGGGAACTATCAGCTTGATGAAAACAGAGTTTCCCTCGGGTTCTAAAACATACTCTTCAAACTGGCTCCCCTCCCATTGTTCTTTCTTTCTCTCTCTCTTTTTTTCTGAGCTACAGTCATCTCCAAATTCATGTTAATTCAGAAGAGAGTCAAAGGGGAACAAAAAGCAATCTTTGCTTCTTCCAGTTAAGGAAAAAACTCTAAAGGGAACGTGGCTCCCATCAGGCACATGCTTTAGGGCCTGGAGACAAAGTAAAATGTTCTCATGCACACATGAAGGGTTAGGTCATGGAGATAAAGCAATGTGATTAAATCTTGATAGATTTTTGTTTTAAGAGTGCAAAGGAAAAAAAATGGCTTTGTTTGCCTGGTTACAAAGACTGCTGTTAGTAATCCCTGCTTCATCAGCATCTTGATAAGCATATTTTCCCTCCTAGGACTAAGGCACCAAGGAAGAATCTATTTGAGGCCATCTCTGGCCCATTTCCACATGGTGGCTCCATCCCTGCCCCTTCATAGGCTTTGCCTTGGGAAGCAGCGGTTTCATTATTCCAGCAATTTTATGATAATCGTTTGTGACTTCAATTTAGAAATTATAAAAATAAAACCCTAGCCCCACCCAGACTCAGAGGACAATAGGCAAAGTTGATCATTGTTACATTTCTTCCATACCGCCATTGGGTAGTAGTATTTCCTTATTAATAATGATCTTTAATAATATATAATTAATAATGATTTTTTTATAATTAAAAGATCATTAATAATAATTAATGATCTTTTCCACTTTAAGGACGGAGAGATAAAGACCCAAAAACTGAAGCAATTTGCCCAAGGTCACTCTCCAGGTGGGTTACAGGTCCCTAACAGATACTGAGTGTTCAGAACAAGGGAGCAACAGAAATGGGTGGGCTGAAACAAGAACATGCCTGCTGCACGCTCCAGCTCAGCCTGGAGGCTCCAGGTGCGGAGGTTGGTGGAGTTAAGATAGGGAGGACTCTTTAATACTATTTATTTCTGTCACCATTTTCCTAAAGGTTGGTAAGAAGGTGACTGTTCTAGACTAAAAAGTATGGAGCTGCACAGAGAGAAATTAAATGGTAGAGGTCAGGATGTAATGATTTTGGATTCAGATGTACTCTGGCAACAAAAAAAGAATGAAGAGAAAAGAAAAGGCCAATCTGACACAAAGGTTTGGACCTAATGCTGAGAAAGGAGTCAAAATATTTCATCCTATTCCTAGGTCCCATCACTGACTTGCAGAACAATCTTGATCATCTTGCTTAATGTCTCTAATCCACAACCTCTCATTTGTTTTAGGATGCTCTGTTAAACCTGCTCTGTGGTCAGGGTTGGGATGGGATAAGAACCAAACAGCATTTGTTCAGCAGAAAACTCCATTCATTTACAAAGACCTACACACGGGATGGAAGTTAGGTATCCACTACTCGGAGAATAATGGCTAAGGCTAATGAACTTTTAATACATCCCAGGCACTAGGCTACATACTTGGCAAACTAGCCCATTCAATCTTTACAAATATCCTGTGAAATAAGTACTAGCATTGCTCTAGGTTGCAAGATGAGGAAACTGAGGCTCAGAGATGTTAAGATTCTTGCCTGAGAGTTTCACAAGTAGATGGTTGAGCTAAAAAAATTTTTTTGTCTAATTCTGGAGCTCACGCACTCACACCCTAGGCCATTCTACATGGCAAAATCACTCCAGTGTAATTCAGAAAAACCATCGCTCGCCACCATTGAACACAAGATGAAAAACATCAAATGGGAGCAAACACATGCAAAAAGAAAACAATTTCTGGCTCTAAACAACCTCCTATTTCCCCCGATCAGTACATTTTTAATCCTGTGTCTCAGATGAGAGTCTACAGGGAAAGAAGGCAAGTAGAGAGGTTTGGGGCGGACACAGCCCTGAAACATCCTGATCACTCTACAAATCTGCACGTGACTCCCTCTGCTTGACTTCATTCCAAACAAATCCATTAAAAGCACCATCTTAATGAATATTTTATACAGTTATGACATAGTGAGTCCCGTTTAGGAGGGGCTCATACTAAAGGCTGAGACAATGAACTACTCAAATAGCCAACTAATCAGCAAGGCCAACAGAAATCTGGTCAAGGGGCACAAAAGTTTTACACAGAGGAAAAAGTGAGAGCCATATACTCTCTTCTTGCTGGTTAAAGATTAAAAACAGAACAAACAAACAAAAAACTCTACCTACCGTGTTCAAATACTGCCAGCCATTAGGAAAAGTTACCCATTTGAGTAATTCATTTGTTTTCCTTGGCCCCATCATGGCTTCTGAAGAAAGTCAATGTACATATTTGCTTGTTTTTGTTAAATTAGGTTCTAACTTTCAGCTCTTAGTAAACATGCACATACACTCAAACACACACACACATGCATTTACCTATTTCCCCTAGAAACGAAGCGGAGTCAAGGAGAGAATCCTCAGGGACAAATTCAGTGATGTCCCAGGTGCTGTTTCCCCAAGTCTTGCCCCTGATGCAGGAGAACCTGGTGTGATTCAAAGACTTTGGAGGAGAAAAAAGGCTGATCCTACCTCCCAGAGAGTAAATCGGTGGCCTGGGTGTCAGTGCACCTGTGGATGGATTCTGTCTGCTCTGCCAGTCTTGACTTCCCTACTGTTTTCATTGTTGTTGCTGTTGTTGTTGTTTACTTGAGGCATAGTTTCACTCTGTGGTCCAGGCTGGAGTGCAATGGTACAATCTCAGCCCACTGTAACCTCCGCTTCCCAGGTTCAAGTGATTCTCCTGCCTCAGCCTCCCAAGTAGAGGGGACTACAGGTGTCCACCACCATGCCCAGCTAATTTTTTGTATTTTTAGTAGACACTGGGTTTCTCCATGTGGGCCAGGCTGGTCTCTAACTCCTGACTTTAGGTGATCCACCCCTGCCTTGGCCTCCCAAAGTCCTGGGATTACAGATGTGAGCCATCATGCCCGGCCTTGCCTACAGTTTTTAAGAAATTTGAATTCATTGTTAATATTTAAAAATGTAGAGATTTTACAAACTTTTCTAGGTTTCTGAGTTCTCTTGAAAGATGAAGAGACCTGGGCCGGGCACGGTGGCTCACGCCTATAATCCCAGCACTTTGGGAGGCGGAGACTGGTGGATCACGAGGTCAAGAGATCGAGACCATCCTGGTCAACATGGTGAAACCCCATCTCTACTAAAAATACAAAAAAATTAGCTGGGCATGGTGGCGCAAGCCTGTAGTTCCAGCTACTCGGGAGGCTGAGGCAGGAGAATTGCTTGAACCCAGGAGGTGGAGGTTGTGGTGAGCCGAGATCACGCCATTGCACTCCAGCCTGGGTAACAAGGGCGAAACTCCGTCTCAAAAAAAAGAAAGATGAAGAGACCTGACTGACATCACAGAGTCTAATTTTCTGCACAGCCACAGTCAGCTGGAGCCAAGTTGTAGCTGAAGAAGAGCTGGGACACCCAGTTCCCAGCCCCCACTGTGTTTCCACAAACAGAAAGACAGGATCCATTGGCATTTGTCACTACCCTTGTGCGGCTGTTTTCCTTAGAGTTAAAAGGAGAGCACGGCATTTTTGTATCCACATCTCCATCTAAAGTGGGAAAATGAATGACAGATTAGGACAACCATGTATTTAAAGAAAAAGGAGAGGAAACCATAAGCCTAATTCTGTGGGGGAGTAAAGACTGTATTTGTATTAGATTTAAAGTAAGGTTCTCACCTGGTCCCTGTGGGCATTTGAGATTGACACCCTGGTCTAAAATTGTTGAGGATATCTGGAAATTGGTCTTTAGGCTCCATTTTCATTCCCATAATTCCAGGTGGCTTCCTCAGTACTTGGCCCAGTGCCAGGCATATAGGAGATGTGCCGAAAAATAAAATACATAATGAACTAAAATTACATTGCATTCTTTCCCCCTTTTCATTTGAACAGATTTCTGGGTACCACCTACTCCACAGTACCATCCTCCTTTCTTGCTGATTTAAGAATCCTTTTAGAGCCTTTTCTGCTATCTATAAAGCTTTATTTTAGGACCAATCAGATTGGAAACAGCCTGATAATGGGATCACATAGAGACTTTAGTGACTGGTTTGATAAAGTATTCACTTGGAGACCAGCCAAACTTAGATTTAAATTCCAGCTTTGCTGCTCACTGTCTTAGTCTGCATTTCCCAAGAGCAGAGCCTGAGATAAAGATGTGTGTGGAGGTGGCTTATTAAAGAAAGTGATCTGGAATAAGGGCCAGAGAAGCGAAGAGGAGAAAAGCAAAAAGCAATGCAAGGAAGCCTGAACTGATGCAGGCAATTGGTTAACTCACACAGGAGCTTCTAAGGAGCCTTCTGGAATGTGTGTGGGATCCATCCACCAGCAACAATGGCCTTTGCCAGCTCCTGCCCACAGCCCCAGGGTATATCAATACACCCATGCAACCAAAGGAAGCTAGAGAAAGTGGCAAGGCCAATAAGAGGTGAAGTGCTGTGCAAAAGGGGTCCTATACAATGACCTTAGTCACATTACTTCTCTCTCAAAACTTCAGTTTCTCCATCTGTGAAAGGGGATAACATTAGTGCTTCCCTTTTAGAGATGAAGGGAGGAGGTAATGAAATAATCCATGTAAAGCCTAATAAAATGCATAGTACATAGCACATGGTAATATATGGCAACTTCTAATATTCTAAGAACTGTGCATCCCGGAGAACTTTATCCAAGAGCTTTCAGAAGTAATCAATGAGGAGGATCCAAGATGGCCAAACAGGAACAGCTCTGGAGTGTAGTAAACTACAGTCAGAGATTACTACAAACAACTCTATGCACATAAACCAGTAAAGCTGGAAAAAATGGATAAATTCCTGGACACTTGCATCCTCCCAAGCCTAAACCAGGAAGAAGTTGAAACCTTGAACAGACCAATAACAAGGGCTGAAGTTGAGGCAACAGTTAAGTCTACCAACCAAAAAAAGTTCAGGTTCAGATGGGTTCACAGCTGAACTCTACCAGACATACAAAGAGGACCTAGTACCATTCTTTCTGAAACTATTCCAAACAATACAAAAAGAGGGAATCCTTCCCAAATCATTTTATGACACCAATATCATCCTCATACCAAAACCCGGCAGAGACTCAACAAAAAAGAGAAAATTTCATGCCAATATCCATGATGAACATAAATACAAAAATCTTCAATAAAATACTGGCAAACTGATTGTAACAGCACATCGAAAAGCTTATCCATCACAATCAAGTAGGCTTCAATCCAGGGATGCAAAGCTGGCTCAACATACACAAATCTATAAACGTAATTCATCACATAAATAGGACCAAAGACAAAAACCACATGATTATCTCAATTGATGCAGAGAAGGCCTTTGACAAAATTCAGCAGCCCTTTATGCTAAAAACTCTCAATAAACTAGGTATTGACGGAACGTATCTCAAAATAATAAAAGCTATTTATGACAAACCAACAGCCAATATCATACTGAATGGGCAAAAACTGGAAGCATTCCCTTTGAAATCCGGCACTAGACAAGGATGCCCTCTCTCACCACTCCTATTCAATAAAGTATTGGAATTTCTAGCCAGAGCAATTAGGCAAGAAAAAAAAATTAACTGTATTCAATTAGGAAAAGAGGAAGTCAAATTGTCTCTATTTGTAGATGACATGATTGTATATTTACAAGACCCTATCATCTCAGCCCAAAATCTCCTTAAACTGATAAGCAACTTCAGCAAAGTCTCAGGATACAAAATCAATGTGCAGAAATCACAAGCATTTCTATACACCAATAACAGACTAACGGAGAGCCAAATCGTGAGTGAACTCCCATTCACAATTGCTACAAAGAGAATAAAATACCTAGGAATACAACTAACAAAGGATGTAAAGGACCTCTTCAAGGAGAACTACAAACTACTGCTCAATGAAATAAGAGAGGACACAAACAAATGGAGAAACATTCCATGCTCATGGTTAGGAAGAATCAATATGGTGAAAATGGCCATACTGACCAAAGTAATTTATAGATTCAATGGTATCCCCATCAAGCTACCAATGACCTTCTTCACAGAACTGGAAAAAAACACCCTAAACTTTATATGGAACCAAAAGAGAGTCAGCATAGCCAAGACAATCCTAAGCAAAAAGAACAAAGCCGGAGGCAACATGCTACCTGATTTCAAACTATACTACAAAGCTACAGTAATCAAAACAGCATGGTACTGGTACCAAAACAGAGATACAGACAATTGAAACAGAACAGAGGCTTTGGAGGCAACACTACACATCTACAACCACCTGATCTTTAGCAAACTTGACAAAAACAAGCAATGGGGAAGGAATCCCTTGTTTAATAAATGGTGTTGGGAAAACTGGCTAGCATGTGCAGAAAACAGAAATTGGACCCCTTCCTGACACCATATACTAAAATTAACTACAGATGGATTAAAGATTTAAACATAAGACCTAACATCATAAAAACCCTAGAAGAAAACCTAGGCAAAACCATTCAGGACATAGGCATAGGCAAGGACTTCATGACTAAAATACCAAAATCATTGGCAACAAAAGCCAAAATAGACAAATGGGATCTAATTAAACTCCAGAGCTTCTGCACAGCAAAAGAAACAGTCATTAGAGTGAACCAACAACCAACAGAATGGGAAAAAATTTTTGCAATCTACCATCTGACAAAGGGCTAACATACAGAATCTACAAAGAACTAAAACAGATTTACAAGAAAAAAACAAACAAATCCATTAAAAGTTGGAGAAGGATATGAACAGTTTTCAAAAGAAGACATTTATGAGGCCAAGAAACATATGAAAAAATGCTCATCATCACTGATTATTAGTGAAATGCAAATCAAAACCACATTGAGATACCACCTCATCCCAGTTAGAATGGTGATCATTACAAATCTAGAGACAACAGATGCTGGAGAGGATGTGGAGAAATAGAAATACTTTTACACTGTTGGTGAGAGTGTAAACTAATTCAACTATTGTGGAAGACAGTGCGGCGCTTCCTCAAGGACCTAGAAATAGAAATTCCATTAGAACCAGCAATCCCATTACTGGGTATATACCCAAAGGATTACAAATCATTCTATTATAAAGACACATGCACATGTATGTTTATAGCAGCACTGTTTACAATAGCAAAGACCTGGAACCAACCCAAATGCCCATCGATGATAGACTGTACAAGGAAAATGTGGCACATATACACCATGGAATACTATGCAACCATAAAAAAGGATGAGTTTGGGTCCTTTGTAGGGACATGGATGAATCTGGAAACCATCATTCTCAGCAAACTGACACAAGAACAGAAAATCAAACACCACATGTTCTCACTCATAGGCGGGTGTTGAATAAGAACACATGGACACAGGGAGGGGAGCATCACACACTGGGGTCTGTTGGGAGCAGGGTCAGGGGAAGGACAGTGAGGGGGTCGGGAGGTTAGGGAGGGATAACATGGGGAGAAATGCCAGATGTAGGTGACAGAGGGATGGAGGCAGCAAACCACACTGCCATGTGTGTACATATGCAACGATCCTGCATGATCTGCGCATGTACCCCAGAACTTAAAGTACAATAAAAATAAATAAAAAATAAAAAAGAAATAATCAATGAAAGTGAACAACAGTAATTAAATCTCAGCATTCACCTAACAGGAGAGGGTAAACTGGCTGCTACTAAGCCAATTCTGTCTCATAAACATGTGTTCTTTTTCCCCCTCCACACACTATATATACATATATGTATATCACATATAATATATATGTAATATATATTTTTAACAGAAATTTATTTGTTGCCAAAACTTAAAATTCATAAAATGTCACATAAAATAAGATTTCTAGCTTAACCTTGACAAATAGAAAGATTTGGCCCCACCGGGCTGGTATTCCCACAGTCAGCTAGAGTTTAGCACTGGTGACCCTTTCAGATGGGGCATATCTTCTCCAATTATCCACCATCCCTCCGTGTCTGCTTCACCCATTCACAACCTATCTGCCCCCATGGACATTTGCATTTGAAACCCATAGTCTGATCCTTAACCTAGAAAAAGAGGGTCCCTGGAAACTCAGCCAGGACCCAGGGAAAGAAAATGCCTGGAAACAACAAGGCTTTGTTTTCCAGTGAGAAAGCTGAAGAGCCACTGAGGGCGGTGGCACTCAATGTCCCTGTGATGGAGAGCTAAGCGGATCCTGCTGAGGTGAGAGTGTGTGGTTCCAGCGAGGCTGGCTATTACCAACCTGAGGCTGAGGTCACCCCAGCTGCTCCTGGCGCCTGCAACTCTGTTTATTTCATTCTGGTTCATACCAGAGATTTATTTTTATGAACAGTGAACATTTTTTGTAACATTCCCTCATTTAACCTTCATTATCAAAGTCTCTGCCCAAAGCCCATATAAGCACCATTATTGCCCATATAACATTTTCCAACATAAACCATTTAAGGCATTTTTTTCCATTTTTATTTATTTCTCTTCTGTTACATTTCATTTGAAATGTGCATGGGGGAGAATGTGTCTTGTTTTTATGTTGTCTCATACAGACCATAAGCCCTAATGGTGGGGGCTGCCTATTTCAGAGGTTAATAAGCGATGGGGACATTCATCATATGGAGCAAACAACCAGGATATGCTGGCCTCTTAAAAAAGTACTAGAAAGGAGTTGTGTATGACTGAGGAAATCGAAAGGAAAACAACCCAGCTTCTTTGTGTCTTCTGAAAGCCAAGAAAACAAGAAGCATGGTGGCTCCAGAACAGGAAGCTGGGAGGATTAGGAGCACAGTGCTGCAGGCTTGCCCCTCAGATCACCCATTAATAAGCAGATTCTCCATGGAGGCTGACAGTATGTTATGTATCCCTGAATCCTCCATACCTGGCCAGTGTCTGGTGCACAGTGGGTAATTAAACAGTTTATACCATGGATCTTAGAAACTCAACTGACATAAGCAAAAATGGTAATATATTGGCTCAGATAGTTGGAAAGTTCAACATCTTCAGGGATAGCTGTATGCAAAAACTGAAACAGTGTCTGCTATGATCTGAATGTGTTCCCCAAAATCCATGTACTGAAATGTAATCTGCATTGTGGTATTAAGAGGTAGGGCATCACGAGGGCCCCACTCTCATGAAGGGAGTAGTGCCTTATCAAAGGGCCAGACGCAACTAAGCAACTAGCTTAGGCCTTTTTTACTCTTCTGCTCTTTGGCCATGAAGGGACATAGATTTTGTCTCCTTTTTGCTCTTTTACCCTTTGTCATGTGAGGATGCCACCATGAGGAGACACCGTGGATGGATGCCAGGCCCTCACCAAACAGCAAATCTTACGGCACCTTTGTCTTGGATACCCTGGCCTCTGGAACTGTGAGAAATAAATTCCTATTGTTTGGAAATTATCCAGGCTCAGGTATTTTGTTGTAACAGCAGAAACAGATAAAGGCAGCGTCTTTAGTTTCTCTGCCTCTGTCTCTCCAAAATATGCACTCTTCTTTCCTCTCTGTTAATTTTACTCTAAGCAGCCTTTCTTCTTTGGGTAGTCAGATGTTCATCAAGAAGCTCTATGCTTACATTCCTACAAATTCAATAACACCAATGATAGTGTAAGAAAGGAAGGAAAGAAGGGAGGGAGGAAAAAAGCATGTAAGAAGGGAGGGAAAGAATAAGTCTTTTCTGCCAGCATTTTCAACAAAGATCCTCATATCAATCATCTCAATAGCCCAGTTTGGATCCTTGAACAAAAGACTATGGTCAGAAGTAAGAAATGCATTCGTTTGAAGGTAAGCCAAGGGTTAGCCTACCCTCCCCACAGGGGCTGAGACTGGGAAAGGTGAAATGCATTTTGTGTGGCCATAAGCAGCAGACACCCACCACAAAAATGTTCACTGTTCATTAAAATAAATCTCTGGTATGAACCAGAATGAAATAAGGGTGGATGACACTATTGTTCAAAGACAACAGCCAGCTAAGAAAACTCACAAAGTCAATTTAATTCATTGCCACAAACACTACTTCCTCTTACTATGTGTTAAGATTGGGCTAAGGCCTGAGAAGGCAAAGCTGCAAAGCCATTGACAATGATCTTGACAAATGTAATGCCTGGTAGACGACACAGCTAACAAATCTTTAGGAAACCTTGTGCTGGAAAAAAGCAGTAGGAGTATGTGCAAGGTGCAAGGGAACTTCATCTCTTAGGAATTCTGGGAGCCAGTGTGAAATATACACCTTCAAATTATTAAACAAGCAATGGTGGTGGTGATGGTGAAGAAACTGGGGTACTTACATATGAATCCTGTTGATCGTTGGCTAAGGACTGCTGGAGAATAAGGGTGTAATTCCCCAGACCTGCCGTATATGTGGACACAGTGGACTTCCAAGTTTCCAAGGGGAGGGGAGAGGAAGGAAAGGGAAGAGAGTGGAAAAGAGGTAGAAGAGGGGAGGGGAGGGGAAGGGAGGGGAGGGAAGGAGGAAATTGGACCAGCAAATCCCTGAAGACCTAACCAACTCTAAAATCCTAAGAGGCAAGATGTAGTCTAGCAATTTGTATTTTATACTTCCACAATGGTTTGTCTCAATTTTAAAGCAATCTAAAAATGCATGGGAAATGGGTGTGTGGTAGGAGGTGGAGGAGGCTGGAAGAGTAAGAAGGTTAACGATTTTGTGGTAGGAAATCCAGGACTCCACACAAAAATGCATTCATCATAACAGCCTAACTTGTTTATAAAGGATCTGTTTACTTTTAACCCTACAATCTTGGTCCCTGCACTTTCAAGGTAGGATAATTACAGACTATGGGCCATGGTAAGAGGACCCTCAAGGCTGTGGTTTCCGGGAACAGAGAAGGCCACAAGATGGTTGTGCTCCTGACCAAGGGCTCTTCCCTTTGTGTACAGCCAGTGTCAGAAACTGAGAGGTAGATGCAGTAAACCAGGCTTCATAGAAAATATTAATTTCTTTTCTCTAAGGGCTTAGTTCCACATCACATTAGTACTTTCAAAGCTTCTACACAGCCCAATGAGGTTAGTTATATTTGCTTATATTATTTTTAGCATTTCCTACTTTTGGAAGTGTTTTACTGACAGCTAAATAGACAGGACCCCAGAATATTATGCAACAGGCCCATGGTCTACAGATTCAGAGTAAAGCTCCCCATTCCAATAAAACCTTGTTCCCCAGAAATCTGCCTATAAAGCAGAAACTCCCTGTGAACCCACACTGGGCCCTGTACGGAGCATGTGAGTTCCCAGGGAGAGATTTATCTTCTTCTCGTTTCCTAAGATGTGTTCTGATCAATCAGATTTGTCTAGTTATTTTCCTTCCCTTATATATGAATTGTGTTGCTCATTGGCTAAGCTCTGCTGGAGGATTCTTTTTACTTTCCATAGAGCACCACTGTCGTTGTTTCTAAAGGAAGTGCAGGAAGTGCATTTGATTGCAAAGGATGGAGCATTTAAAGTGGGAAGTCTGGGGAATGATTTTTAAAAATCCCACAAAAAGACATTAGTGTGTTTTTATTAGTCATATTAGTGTTCCTATTTTATCACTCACATTAGTGTTCCTATTTTACAGATTAGGAAACTGATTACATCTTCTTTTTAAAAAATATTATACAGAAAAAAATGCTAAAAATAACAATTCTAACTACTACTTCTGTGACTATTGTTACTACGATTAATATTAATAATGCAGTATAAGCAATCATGGCTGGACATGGTGGCTCATGCCTGTAATCCCAGCACTTTCGGAGGCCGAGGCAGGCAGATCACCTGAGGTCAGGAGTTCAAGACCAGCCTGGCTAACATGGTGAAACCCTGTCTCTACTAAAAATTCAAAAATAAGCTGGGTGTGGTAGCACGTGCCTGTAATCCCAGCTACCTTGGGAGGCTGAGGCTGAAGAATCACTTGAACCCAGGAGGTGGAGGTTGCAGTGAGCTGAGATCGCACCATTGCACTCCAGCCTGGGTGACAGAGCAAGACTCCATCTCAAAAAACAATAAGGCTGGGCTCAGTGGCTCAGGCCTGTAATCCCAGCACTTTGGGAGGCCGAGGTGGGTGGATCAAGAGGTCAAGAATTCAAGACCAGCCTGGCCAAGATGCTGAAACCCCGTCTCTACTAAAAATATAAAAATTAGCAGGGCTTGGAGGCGGGCACCTGTAATCCCAGCTACTCGGGGGGTGCTGAGGCAGGGAATTGCTTGAACCCAGGAGGCAGAGGTTGCAGTGAGCCAAGACTACACCACTGCACTCCAGCCTGGGTGACAGAGAGATTCTGTCTCAAAATAATAATAATAATAATAATAATAATAATCAATCAATCATTAATTAGGTAGTTAATTTAATCATCTTTAGTTTATTGAAATATTGTTGAACACTCAAATTCAAAATAGTGCTAGATATTATTGATTAAAATAAGAGAAACAGGAAATTATAGTCAGCTATATCCAAACAGTATTAGGGCATAAGACAGTACCTTGGGAACAACAGTACGCAGTGAGTTTCCTTAAGCAAAATACTATCATCGCTCAATACTATATACCTAGAATGAAATAAAAACATGGAATTCTCAACTAAATTCTTACGCAATTTTGACATGTGTTTAAAATGTACAAATAAAATTTTTAGAAAGCCTCAGAATAAAAGTGATATGCATGTATCAATCACTTATGTTAACAGAACCTCATAAGAAAGAGGTGCTTTTTAAAAAACCAGCAATAGTAATAAAAGCTTAACTTCTGTCTTCACTTTCCTTTAGAGGTAAGTATTAATTTGGGGATAGTGTATGCTGATATTACAAATAAGGTATCTAAAATAAACACACACACAAGCAATCATTTTCTAGGCCTTAAAGACATCCTGATGTTGCCCTGGGTCTTATTTTAGACACTGTCATGCCATTATTTATACTACATAAAATGTGAAAATGTATTCATCTAAAAGGAGTAAAATTTCCTCGACATGTAAAGAGTTTTTACAAACTAATAAGGATAAGGTTAATAAACAGCACAACAAGCATATCAATAAAACACCCTATATAAACAAGGCTAACATACAACTCAAGAGAAAATAGGAAGAAGACATGAAAAAAATTTACAATAAAATACTTTGGCTTGTAAAATATATGGCAAAATGTGAACCTCAGTTAAATCAAGCAATAAGACACCATCAGTTAAAGTTTGAAAGACATCATCAGGGAACATGTATTTCACTGGCCCCTAGTTTATAATAAACATTGCAGGTAGCTCAAATGTTGGTCTCAATGCTCTTCACAAAGATATCGATTGTTTTTCCCCTTTATTCTTCTTTTATCCCCAGGCTGTGATTTTTCTCACTTTGGCCTTTTCACACTTTCCCTCCAGCAACAATGATGTCTATGTATGCACAGAATTTCTAATCCAAAGAGGTGACTCAAAAAATTTTGGAGGTTGTATATGCGGTATCAGAGAAAAAAAGCCCCATGCATCTGAATCACAATTTATACCTAACGGCTTATTAACATTAAGCCCTTAGATGTAAATGCTGTATTTCACAGTTATCGATTTTTTTTTAAAGAGCTCCCCAGATAAAATTGGCAAAGCTGTCATTTGCTGCCAAACATCAGTCAACCAGGGGAAAAAAGAGAAGGAGGAAACCACTTCAATGAGTGTTATTCTCAATTTGGATAGATTTTTAATTTTTGAAAAATATGGGTTATCTTATCCATGAAATCAACCAATACCACCTTCTTAAATTTGAATTTAAAGGTTTAAATGTAAATAATAATTGTTAATGATCATGTACATGTCTTATCACATTTAATTATTATAATAACCCTAAGATATAGGTATGATTATTAATTACTTCCAATTTACAGATTAAAAAGCTAATGTTTGCAGAGATTAGATTAAAGAATTTGCCCCAAATCACATGACCAGTAAGTGGCAGAGCTGTGATTTGGTCCCAGGTAGTCTGTGTTTGAAATCCAGTTTCTTAAGTATTCTACTATTCTACCTAGAAACCCTTGCTGTGCCCAGAAAATAATTTTGTTTGCCCTCATACTGAGGATCCGCATACATTTTCATAGAGATAACTTTCCTTTCTCAGGATCTACTGCCCCTTTAAGTGAGACTAGAATTTGGTGATATTTAGAGAGGGCAAAGGACACCTTCTCTATGTGTTTCTTACTTCTAAGTTCTCCCAGTGGACTAGCTCCACACACTTCTCTTGGTTGGACATGATCCAAAATGTTCATTTTTACTTCTGCTTTTAGAAAGCTAATCATCCCAAATCTTTAAGCAAAATCCCCTGTAAAAATCAGTAACGGGCCAAGTCCAGTGGTATCATCAGAGGTTTGGCTAAGACCACAGGGAAAGAGCTAATGTCTGCCATATGCAAAGACTTCTTCATAGATACTTTCTATAGGACCTAAGGATACACAATAAAACCAATTATGGGGAAATAAATTTCAACTCCACTTAAATGAGCTTATTAATAGAGTTTTCTCAGGAAAAACTGAGATCATTTGTTACTGGAGCAATGCAAGTAGAGAATGAATAACTACTGGCAGAAATATAAAGGAGTCTCAAATCTCAGGTGAAGAGTTGATTAGTTAAGAAGTTTGCAACTTTGCTTCTTGACTCATTGCTAGGTCTATAATCACTCACATGGGTTATCACAGGTAATTTGTTACTAATAATACAGAACTTTTTTGATTAGTTTTTAAGTCCTATAAATTAAACTGGATCTGTATTAGTTCCTTGATTACAAATAATAGAAACTATTGGATGGATATGGAATAGCACAGATAATTGAAATTTTAAAAATTGCATATACCCAGAAACCATATTATTTTTACAGTGAGTAAACCTGCCTGACCTACATACATGAGAGACTCTTATCCTTGTTTACATTATCCCTCCTGCGTATTGTGACAGAGCAAAAGCTGAGGACCATTGTATGTTTGGTCTTTAAGATTTCTTCGAAGCCTCAGTGCTGTGATTCTATGGTCCTGCAGGGTGGGGGAACAATCACACAGAAAAGAACTGTTCTGGCCTCAGATCCATACTGGATTTTGTGTGAGCACAATTAACCACCCATGTTGCTAAGACTAAGTCTCTGCAACTTATGGCACTAGAAGGACAGGCCAGCCCTTTGGGTTCCCTCTGAGAGGACTGCAAGGGATAAAATAATGGAGTTACTTTGTCTCTAGAAGAAACCGGGCTATCTGTGTGAGGCTCAAGCAGTGAAACCCAGGGGGAGAAAGAGAAAGATCTTTACCTTAGCACTGATAGATGGGTTTACTCATCCATAAAAGTCCATGAACTAAGGATTGGTCTGAGGAAATTATCTTAGATGAGCATGAAGTGTGTGTGTGTTTGTGTGTGTGTGTGTGTGTGTGTGTGTGTGTGAAGATGGAGGAGAACATCTAGTTTAAAAACTCAAGTATTATGAAGAAAATGTTCCTATCTTTGCTCTTCATGGAGTTTTATGTGACTTAGATTATGTTCACATTTTCTTTCATTCAGCAAATACATACTGAACACAAAGTGTGTTCCAGGCTCTGGATTTAATTAAAATTAACATACAAATCTCATTCTTGCTTACTCAGTTCCTCAAAAAGACGTGCTGTCTAGACCTAGTGAAGGCTACCTTTGCCTCATGAGAGTTACCTGTGCAGTGGCCAAGCATTCCAGCTTGCCTGGAGCAATCCCATTTTACACATGTGGTCCTAACATACTTACTTAAAACAACCTCTTTCACCCTCAAAAGTGGTTGAATGAATTTCCAGCTTCTGTGCCAGGATGTAGAGAGCCAGGAGTGCAGCTCACAGTTACAAAAATTAAAATTAAAAAGCCCGACACACTTCACATTCATGAAGTTTAAAAAATCCACTGGAGAATTAAAGTAGTAAAGTCTGGCCCAAAATCTAAAGAGACAGGCCTACAGCGAGAGGAGAGATGTGAGCACATGCTTACATAGGGAAGAAAACCATTCGTCCACACACCTAAGATCCTGGAATATGGTTTATGTTTATGACTGAGGGTTAATGAGAACAATTGAGATCACATCCCCACATTCAATCATCACTAAGCTGGTACGCTTCAGATAACATTATAAGAGCAGGATACTGCTGGGAAAATAACGGGAGAGAAATAGGCATGTGGAAAAAAAATGCTTTATGAGGCACAGTACAAAGGGAAGACCTAAAATTCAGAAATGAACACAAATTTCTCTGTTTTTGCACTACAACCACAGGAATATCTACAATAATTTAAAACCCATAATACACTGAGGTAACCACAGTAACAACAACAACAAAATCTTAATGGAACCCAATTACTAATATAACTCAAATCCCCATACTTAAAGCGTGGCAGAGGAAAAGACAATCCCAATGTAAATTTAAAAATCTACTTATTCCCATCTCTACTGTACTACACAAGATGTCAAATAACAACAAAACTCACAAAGCATGCAAAAAGGCAAGAAAACCACATTCAGAAGTAACAGAGCAATAATCAAAACTGGACTAAAAAATGACACAAGTGTTGGTAATATCTGACAGAAAATTAAAAAGAAGAGTGATTCATATGCCAAAAGCTCTAAAGTAAAAGGTGTACAGCATGCAAAATGAGATGAGTAATTTCAGTACAGAAATGGAATTACATGAAAGAATCAAGTAAAAAGAGTACAAATGGAAAATACAGGAGGAGCAGCTAAGAATGCCTTCAACAGATTCGAAAGCAGACAACACAGCTAATGAAAGAATTGGTGAACTGGAAGATAGGGCAACAGAATTACCCAAATTGAAACACAGAGAGAAAAATGAATGAGGAAAAAAAATAAAGAACCAAACATTCAAGATCCGTGATCACTGAAATCACTCTAAAATACACATCATTAGAATTCCAGTAGGGGAAGAAAAAGGCATTGGAACAAGAAATATTTGAAGAAATAATGGCTGAAAATTATTTTTTTTAAATCTCACATATCTAGGCACTGAATATTTAAGTTGCTGTAAACAAAAAAACAAAGATAAAGTCTTAAAGATAACTAGAGAAAATAAGACATTACATACAGAGGAATGAAGGTAAGAATTAGAGCATACATCTCATCTTATATCATGCTAGCCAGAAGACAATGGAGTGATACCTTTAAAGCACTGTACAGCACTGATAGAAAAAGAAATAATGGTCATCCCAGAATTCTATATCTATAGAAAATATCTTTTAAAAATGAAGGAGAAATAAAGACTTTCTCAGCAAAAATAAGTGAACTTCATTGGAGCATATGTATTTACTAAAAAGGTTAAAAGATATTCTTTAGGCATAGTCTTTTGAATGAACAGTGTTAAGCTAAAGTCGGAAAAATCCTAAACAAATACTGTACTCTGGCTGGTAAATTTGTTTAACACAAGGGTATGGGTTAGAAATTCTATAGAATGAATAGATAGATACAGGTAAAGGTTAGAGAAAGAAATATAGATGTGTATGTATGTATGAGTTAGTACACATACTAATACAGATATTACATTTCCTAACAATATCCACTGAGGGCCAGGTATGGTAGCTCATGCCTGTAATCCCAGCACTTTGGGAGGCCTCAGTGGGCAGATTACGAGGTCAGGAGACCGAGACCATTGTGGCTAACACGGTGAAACTCCATCTCTACTAAAAATACAAAAAATTAGCCGGGAGTGGTGGTGGTGCCTGTAGTCCCAGCTACATGGAAGGCTGAGGCAGGATAATCGCTTGAACCAGGAGAATCACTTGAACCAGGAAAGCAGAGGTTGCAGTGAGCCAAAATTGCTCCACTGCACTCCAGCCTGGTCAACAGAGTGAGACTCTGGAAAAAATAATAATAATAATAATAACCCACTGAGGGGACCTAGAAACAGTGACACTTCAGTAGCCATAATTCTACCTTGTACCCATACCTTGGCTTTTTAAATTCTCTAATAAAAGGAGCCCGCTCCTTGAAGAACTGGGATACTTTCTGGGTTGGAGTAGGGGAAAATACACATTGAGCCTGGAGTATCTTGTGGTGCAAGAAAGTAAGGAAGTGCTTAAAAATTTTTCTTTTAATGGAAGCATATTGGAAGGACACAGGAGCCAACCTGAAAACATTGTCAATGGCTAAAATTGGAACAATCCAGCAACAAAATAAGTAATTATAAGACTGGATTATAATCCAAAGAACAAAAATAAAAATGGAGTTCATACTGATTAATAAATGAGAAATGATGTTTTCTTACCAAATTTCAATTAATACATGTAAAAGGAATGAAAGAAATAGAAGATCACCATTAGAACTCCAGCATAATAATTGTTGCAGGCAAGATCCACCAATGGATAATTGAGTTGGTGACTGAGTTTACACAGAAATAAAATATCTGCATGAACTCAGAATATAATCTCAAAAATATTTAGTAATTTTAGAGAGAAAAAATAGTAAATTTACAGAAGAGAGTCCAGGCAGCCAGCCAGGTGATATATGTTAGCTAAGTGATCAGGGTTAATACTACTAGTAACATATATTGATGTCACATATGCCCTAGGGCACATCTCTGCTGTAGCCTTCTCAACAATGCATAACGTCTACATAATCAAGGGAAAATGTCAGACAAACCCAAATTGCAGAGCATTCTACAAAATGACTAACAAGTGCTCTTCAAAAGTGTCAAGGTCATGACAGACAAGGAAAGATGGAGGAGCTGTCACAGAATGGAAGTGAATAAGGAAAAGTAAAACTAAAGGTAATGTGGGATCCTGGGACAGAAAAAGGACATTATTGGAAAAATTAGTAAAATCCAGGTAAGTTCTATACTTTGGTTAATGGTATTGAACCAAAAATAAGCTGTTAGCATAAGTGTATACTACATGAAGGCTATTCTATTTTGGTAACTCTTCTCTAACTCCGAAATTATTTTAAAATTTAAATTAGTTTTTCAAAAGTTTAACAATGACTTATATAGTTCACTCTAGTTAGCAGTTATATCTTATATCTAGAAAGAACATCCTTATTCCCTATAACTAATGTAACATCCTCCTATTCCAGAAGCTTGTCATTTTTAAAAAAAAATGACTGTTTAAGCAGTTATTCTCGGTTCTCAGGATTTTACCCTTGTTCATGAATACGTTGACCTTTCCTAAGGATTAAAAAACCAAGAGACTAGGCACGGTGGCTCGCATCTGTAATCCCAGCACTTAAGTGTGTGGATCGCTTGAGCCCAGGAGCTCGAGACCAGCCTGAGCAACATGGCAAAACCCCGTTTCTACAGAAAATACAAAAATTAGCCAAGTGTGGTCATGCACACCAGTAGTCCTAACTAATCATAAGGCTAAGGTGGGAGGATGGGTCGAGCCCAGGAGGCGGAGGTTGCAGCGAGCCTAGGTCACACCACTGCACTCCAACCTGGGTGACAGAGTAACACCCAGTATTTTTAAAAAAGGGAAAGAGAGATAAATCATTCAAATTGTAAAGAAAATGCAGAGTATTCTGTTGACTGGAAACATCTCAAGCTGGGCATGGTCCTATTTTTAATGTTGGTTTGTCATTCCTCATTTGCATACGTGTATAGATATATATGTATGTATGTGTATACTTACGGCTATGTGTTCTCCAATAAAATACTATTCCTCAGAGAGGTATTTGGGGACTTTTTGATACCTGTGTTCAATGTACTAATGCACTTGGACCTTTTACAAACTCTTTAACAGTTTCGTGTGGCAAGAGAGGAAGATTTGAGGGAATCGTGGAGGTAACCTCTCATGGCTTCCTCAATGAGTTTCAAGGAGAACAGCCCAACCCCAGCTTTCGAATGGAGAAGGCAGGTCAAGGTATGTTGAGCTTCATGGGATCAGGCAATTTGGGAGCTGCAGGAGTCCATATCCTGTCACCTTTCTTCCTAAAGAACTTGTGCTATGCTACAAATTGTTCTCCTTGAACAATATCCGAGTCAACATTCCATCAATTAAACCTGAGGAAAGAGGTTGCGTTGGGAGGATAAAGGAAGAGATGCTTTTTGTCACCAGGCTGCCTGGTAAAGTGGAACTTGGCATGTGACCAGGGAGGAGGCTCTCAGGCTGTTTCCTTGGCTACCAAAGGGGAGAGATGGCTGTCTGTCTCTATGTCTTAGACATGTCATGAGGGTAAAATGGAATAACTAAAAGTAAAATCGCATGAAAAAATGTAGACCAGGGTTTCCATTTAAATGGGTCAGGATTTTCTCTTGCCCATTCTCTTCATTGCCCTCAGAGTAAAATGAATACTCTTTAAAAGTGGTCAACAGAGCCCAACCAGCCTCTTAATCCTGGTCACTCTTCTCTTTATCCCTTACCAGCCACACTGGACGGTCCCCCAAGCACTTTCCCACTTCATTGACTTTGTAAATATCTCCTCCTTCCTGGAGCTGTGCTCCCTGCTCTCATCCAGGCCAGACTCCCCTTCAGTCAAGCGATTCCTACGTATCCTCCGGTTCTCAACTTTGATGGTGTTTCCTCTACAAAGACTTTCCTGAACCTACTTCTCTCAGATACCTAGAACTAAGTTTAATTAGTCTTTTTAACTACATATATACCCTGCCAATTATAAATTACTCAAATGGAAGAATCTGCCTTTTCACCATCACACATATCTCTGGCTCCAAATGAATAAATGCATGCTTTCAATACAAGTTCCTTGATATAGGTCCTTCTTGGGAAACTCAAGTATAGAAAAAATATTCCAAAGACTAGATTGATGAAATATTTAGTGAATATACAAGAGAAAACTGTTTAGTGGAGTTAGTCATTTTAAACAAGGAAGGCTCTGAAGCTTAAATCTTCAATGTTATTATTATTATCATCATAACTTCTATTTTACAATAGCAGTATATCACAGAACTCACATTTATCTATTCTAACTACAGGCTAAGCAATCTGCTAAATGCTTTGTACACATTAGTGTTTTCCATCTTTCCTCAAACCTTATGAAATATATACTGGTTTCTATCCTCATTTAAAGACAAGATAACAAAGGCAAAGAGGTTGTCCAACATCACCCAACTATTAGCGAGTGGAGTCATAATTTAACTCCAAGGCTTCCAGGGCCTAGTGTCTGAATTGCTAAAAATTATGTTCTTCTGCTTCCCCTGCCAGAGAGCTGAACACTAAAGTCTTTCGGGTCCCCAGAGTACAGAAAATCTAGTTTAAATACAATCCTGGATGAATTCTTGAGTTGAAGATCTGTGTCTTTCCACATCATCTTCTCATTCGCCAATAAGGTTACCCTATCAAGTGGTTCTAATCGCAGCTTTTCTCCTCCCAAAGTCAGGGCAACTATCCCTCCCCAGAATCCCTATCTGAACCGCTGAGTTTATGTTTTAATACAATTGTGTAGCTCCCACTCCCCCACAGATTCTCTTTTTTCTTCATTTGATTCCAATAAAGACACATTATTTGCTTGGGAGCTTTCCAGGGTAACATGAATCTATCTTTTGAAAACTAGTCCTTGCATCTGGGAAACTGAATTATGTTTTTGGTGTTTGCTTAGCAAAAGAGTTGGTCTGTGGAAACAGCATTGTTATTTTGTTATCTTTAAAGCTTTTATGCCATATTAAACAGATTTAATTTCCAAAGAACTTTCTCACTGCCCCTCCCTGCTTTTTATTTTATTTTATTTTTTTATTTTTTATTTTTTATTTTTTTTGAGACAGAGTTTCGCTCTTGTTACCCAGGCTGGAGTACAATGGTGCGATCTCGGCTCACCGCAACTTCCACCTCCTGGGTTCAGGCAATTCTCCTGCCTCAGCCTCCTGACTAGCTGGGATTACAGGCATGCGCCACCATGCCCAGATAATTTTTTGTATTTTTAGTAGAGACGGGGTTTCACCATGTTGACCAGGATGGTCTCGATCTCTTGACTTCGTGATCCACCCGCCTCGGCCTCCCAAAGTGCTGGGATTACAGGCGTGAGCCACCGCGCCCGGCCCCTCCCTGCTTTTTAAATGGACAAGTCACTTTCTACTTTCAAACTGGTTGCCTTCAGAAGATGCCACTGAGCACTGATTTGGCCACTTAGCTGAATTAACCATGTGATCCATCTGTACCTTCCTTCCCTGCCCTCACAAAACACATATGCCTTTGACATAATGAGAAGGCCTTTTCTCATCAGATCACTTCATGTAAAATTAAATACACGCACATCCAAGAACCCCAAATCCATCATATGAATAAAACGGCACACTTTCTCAGTCCAGACAGGAGTTCTCTTTAAATTGAGATGTCTGACACCACCTAATCCCTGAACCAAAGAGATTTTTTGATCACCCTAGTTTTTCCCAGTATTGCTTTTTTTTCTTTGCATCAATAAATGCTGTAGCTGGGGATGCTTCCAGTGCCAGCATGTGATAGCTTCAGTAATCATCTCATTCAGAGACCAAGATACTGCTCTATTTCTTCACACCCCAGGTAAGATTTTGAACCTTGGGCAGGCTAAACACAGCTGGTGTTCTCTATCCCTGAATAAAGGAAGTAAAAATGTATTGCAAAGATATGGCTTCCTCATTTTAAAGAAGAGAAAGTAAAAATAAGAATCTAGTTTTCAATTGAAAGATTCTTATAGCAAGAGCCCAAACCAGACATTGAAACACATCACAATGATTATAGTGGCTATTAATGATTGAGTGAGGAACAAAGCAGAAAGTTCCCTGTGAATTTACTCACCTCAGTTGAATTTTAGAAATCAAAAGCTGAATTTGTTTACAGAATAGGTCCTTTAGCAGAAACACGTAATTAATAATAAAATGTATAATAAACAGCAATAAGACTGTACTGAAAGTAACTGGAACTGAAAGTAAACCCTTTGCCCATTCTAATAAGCATATTCTGGGTCATAAAAGTGGGTCTACAATCTAGAACAAAAATAAACATAAGGTCTGATGCTCACAAAGAATCCAGTTTTATTTCATGTTCTTTATAACTAGCTGGAGGACAGGATCTCTGTCTTATACAAACTGGTGGGCATGAGATCTTAATATGGGAAAGCACCCCACTCATGTAGCAATAAGAAAAAATTGGGCTGGGCACAGTGGCTCATGCCTGTAATCCCAACACTTTGGGAGGCTGAGGCAGGCAGATCACCTGAGGTCGGGAGTTCGAGACCAGCCTGACCAACATGGAGAAACCCCATCTCTACTAAAAATACAAAATTAGCTGGGTGAGGTGGCACATGCCAGTAATCCTAGCTACTTAGGAGGCTGAGACAGGAGAATCGCTTGAACCTGGGAGGCAGAGGTTGTGGTGAACTGAGATCGTGCCATTGCACTCCAGCCTGAGCAACAAGAGTGAGATTTCATCTCAAAAATAAAAAAAGAAAAGAAAGAAAAATTTTGTGGTTAAAATATAGACCTTTGCTTTTGCTTTTTTTCCATTTCCGCTGTTATAATCCATTTATACTCAAGATGTTAATTCTTCAAGCAATTATTGAGCACCTAGTAGGAACAACTGACAGTGTTAGATGTGTGCAGAATGACTGCAAACAGGTTAAAGTAATAAAACTTCCCCTTCTTCCTACCCTAACTGGGGATATATTTGTTATCAACAGTAAAAGAAGCAAACTATTAAATCTATGTGTGACTATGTTCAACAGAAGCCTGTCTTTCTCTTTTTTCCTTTATGCTAATCATCTTTAGCACTGCCATTTTAGGGTTTGATACTAAGGAATTCAGAGAAATATAAGAAATATTCCTATTACTGTATAGTCTCACTAGTGAAAAAGGACAGATGCACAAAACCAGGAGAAAACCAAGGCTTCGAGTTTAAGTTATACGTTCAATGTCAAGTATGCAAAAAGTTATTGTTAAAGGCCTTCTTTCTATGCTTTAACCCAAGGTGCAGTACAAGACAGCATATGCTATGTGATTAAGAAAATGGAATCTGGGTAAGGTTACTGAATAACTGAGTGTGGAATGAACTGGAGAGGAATATATGCCAGCAGAATGCAGTAAAGACATTGTTACAGTTATTCCAGTAGAAGTTGATGAGGCCATAAACCTCTGATGCACATCTGAGTCACCAGGGGAGCTTCTGCAGCCTGCACATGCCCACATCACCCACTGATTCTAACTCTGTAGATCGTGAGGGTAGCAAGGGCATGTGTCTTTTGTAAAAAGCTCTTTAGGGGAGGCCCTTCTTGGTTAAACACCACTGCCATAAATTAGAGTGTCTTCTCTGTCAAACAAAGCTTTTCTTCATATCCAGCCTCTCTCTTCTTGATGGGATCTCATTCTGCCACCCAGGCTGGAGTGCACTGGTGTGATCTCAGCTCACTGCAACCTCCACCTCCTGAGCTCAAGCGATCCTCCCACCTTAGCTTGCCAAGTAGCTGGGACCATAGGTGTGCACTACCACGCCTAGCTAATTTTTTATAGTTTTGGTAGAGACGGGGTTTTGCCATGTTGCCCAGGCTGATCTAGGACTCCTGAGCTCAAATGATCCACCCACCTCAGCCTTTCAAAGTGCTGTGATTATAGGCATGAGCCACCGTGACCGGCCATATCCAGGTTGACATTTGACAAGTCTACCACACTCAGAAAATGTGCTAACATGTGATTTGTTCGGTTTCTTTCTTTCATTATAGGCATAAATAAATGTTAAAAATTCAACACTATAAATCTTCAAAAATTAAGTCAAACCTACCAAGACCCAGATTTCTTGAATAGTGATGTCAAATCCCAAATAGAAATGTATTTTTGGTTAGGCTATCTCATTAGCTGTAATTATTGATTACTTGTTTGTCAAGCATCCTATTAAACACTTCACATGTTATCTCATTCAGTCCTCACCACCACATTAGGCAAAAGCACTAATATTATCCCCATTTTAGAGATGAAGAAACTGAAACTCATAAGAGTTTAGTCATTTGTTCAAGGTAGTGTACAACTAACAACTTACTTAAAAACCTAAGAAACAGTTCTATAATAAAAAATAATAATTCTAATGTAAACAAAACAATGTAAGCAATTGTTTTTCTTTTTCTCCTAAAAAATCATTAAAAAAAAAAAGCAACAAGGAGATTGCAAAACTCACCACAAACTCTATTTTAAATGAAACTAAAAGAAAGCTGTATCTGCAGACTCCAAAAAATAGCTGCAAAAAGTAGTTGAGATCAGAAGCCACATGGAAGGAAGTGAAGAGGCAATGCATGGGAAATGTTGACAAGACCCATCAGTGGAAATTCAAAGAACATGCCAACAAAAAATATGGTATCCGATTGTAAGGGTCTCACTCAAAGAGCAAACAAGGGTGTTTGCAGCAGTGCATGTGAGAATTTAGGTGAGCAGACCTGATAAGTTTGGGAGAAGACAGAGCTGTGCAGATAATCATAGAAATAGGCCATCTCTGCAGCAAACAGCCTGTCTTTATGGCAGAAGAAAACTACCCTGATTATCTGCCACACCCCAACACTGCACCTCCTTCAAATATCTGTACAAAGAAAATCCAAATAATGTAATGATAAATTTTTAAGAAAGCAAAAATACTATGAGAAAGAATATGGAGAAGAGCAGCAAAACTCACCAATAGTTAAAAAACACTTACTAGGAAAGTGTTACTATGGAGGAGATAGAAAATATGAACAGACATATTATGAATTTTTAAATATGAGGAATATAATTATGCCTCTAAAGAAATACTACAAAGCAGAGATGCAGAGCCTCAGGAATTGAGTGGTGAGACTGGAGATTAAAAGTGAACTGGAAGAGCTTGGTAATAAATATAACGTAAAATAAGAAAAATGAAAATCATTCAATACTGAATGAGCAAAAGGGAGAAAGGACACTGTATGTTTTTCAGTTAAGAGAAATAGTATGTAGCAGTGAGAAAGATGAAAATAAAAATGAGTTAAAAAGGATTGATAATTAACGATAGGTATAGAAGAAAGGATAAGATATAGCAATTGCATTGGAGTCCATGGAAAAGAAAATAAAACAATGATTCAGAACACACTAAAAAAATATAATTAGGGGCCGGGCGCGGTGGCTCAAGCCTGTAATTCCAGCACTTTGGGAGGCCGAGGCGGGTGGATCACAAGGTCAAGAGATCGAGACCATCCTGGTCAACATGGTGAAACCCCATCTCTACCAATACAAAAAATTAGCTGGGCATGGTGGCGCGTGCCTGTAATCCCAGCTACTCAGGAGGCTGAGGCAGGAGAATTGCCTGAACCCAGGAGGCGGAGGTTTCGGTGAGCTGAGATCGTGCCATTGCACTCCAGCCTGGGTAACAAGAGCGAAACTCCGTCTCAAAAAAAAAAAAAAAAAAAAAATATATATATATATATATATATAAAATTAGAAAACATGTAGTCTCTGGTTAGTGGTGCTTTCTAGTTCTGTCATTCCTTCTATATTTATCAATAGACTGCCATTGTAAGAAAGATCTATCTCTTTCCCCTATTTATTTATTTCTTCATTTTTTTTGACTTATTCAATCATATATTTATATAAGTATGGACTCATGAATGATTTGTTTTATTCTACAGGTTGTAATGCAATCTGTGATTATTAATTTTTTTGTACAAATTGTTTCAGCTTTGGACATGGGAAGGATCCTGAAGGTATTTCCAATGTCCTCTCAAACATGTCCTCATCCTTTCTTAAATATTTCCCTACTTCTGAAACCACAATATTATCCAGGCTTACCTTATATTTTCCTATCACATCGCTAGAATCCACTATCATATTTCTTAAAAGAGCTCTGGTTCCTGCAGTTGGAGGATGATATATAGAAGCCATAAACTGAGTGCCAGGTGTGCACAGTGCTTCTGGAGTACCTAGCCCCTCGCATTAGACATAGCCAGGAAAGATATGTATGTATGCTAACTTATGGATACGCACATCTATACTTATTTCTGTATCTGTGTGTTTATAGTCACAACTGTAAGTTCATTTTGATATTTATAATTCTAATCTAATACACCACAAGGCTTTCCCTTTCCCTTTTCCTTCCTCCTTTCCTTATTGTAACTTGTTCCCTGAAAGTGAAAAATTTGCTTCATTACCTATCATATATTCATTAGTCCAATTCTAGTATATACATAAAGTAGATTCAGAATTGCTTGCCATATCCCCATGAGAACCAAATTTAGAGGCTAGAGTACAAAATTTGTGTAAAATTAGTTTTGTCTTTAGCCTTGTAGTAGGCAATCAAAATACTATTTCCAAAGTTAATTTTCTTCTCCTTCCCTTTTACTGCGATTAACCTATTCATTTGTAATACAGTTAGAGTTCATTTGTATTTTTATATTCTAGTTTGGATTATACCTCCATCCTGATGGATTTTAACTAATTTTTAAATATGTCAAAAATTATGATTCTAAAAGTTAAAGCTATAGAAAAATGTATTGCTCCCCACTTATCTTTATGCCCGATTTTCATGCCCTCATTCTTTTCACCTTGTTACTATCCATCCATGTTGATAAGCAAACTAGTTAGTTTCTGGTTTATACTTTCTGTGTTTATTTTACCCAAATGAATAAATAAATATATATTTTTAATATCTTTCTCTCTTGAAGAGTATAAATATCCTTTTAACCTCTAGAAAGATCATTATTTTAAAAATAAAGGATAAACTTTCTAACCTAATGAAGAACAAGAGGACACAAACATGAAAAATAAGAATTACAAAAGGGAAATAACTTCAAAGTAAGAAATAATTTTGCAAGGGGGAGGATCCAACGTGGCCAAATAAAAACAGCTCTAGAGTGCAGTTCCCAGTGAGAATGCAGAGGGTGAATGATCACCACATTTCCAAAAGAGTTTTTACTGACCATAGACGAGGAGATACCCAGGAAGAAAAGTACCACAAATTTCCAGCACGGCTGTTTCAGCCAGCATAGTGAGTCTGCACACAAAAACTCACACAAATCTGGGCGGCTGTTTCAACTGGCACCTAGAATGCCTGGGAGATAGAGTTGCCCATTCAACTGAAAAAAAGGAGGCTGAAACAAGGAGCCAGGTAATCTAGCTCAGCAGGTCCCACCCCCACAAAGACCAGCAATCTGAATCTTTCTGGACTGAGAGTTTCACAGCAAGCACAGCTGGACCCAGGATGGTCTAGCTCTGTGGGAGGAAGGGCGTCCATCAATATCAAGGCAGTCTACCACTACTGAGGCAGTTTGCATTAATGAGGCAGTCTGCCATTACTGAGGCAGTTCACCATTACCCAGGCAGTCCATTAGTGAGGCAGACTGCCATTACCAAGGCAGTTCTAATTATACCTCTATAAACAAAACTGCAAGGAAGTTCACATAGCAGCTGGGCAGAATCCATGGCAGCTCAGCAATGCCTCTGCTGGCAGACTGTGACTAGGCTACCTCTTCCCTGGGCAGAGCATCTCAGAAAAAAGGCAGCAGCACATCAGGAACTTATAAATAAAGCTCCACCTTCCCAGGACAGAGCATCTGGGAAAAAAAGGTGGTTATGAGTTCCACTGCCACAGACTTAAACATGCCTGCCCAGCAGCTCTGAACAGAACAACAAAACTCACAGCACAGCACTTGAGCTCCTTTAAGGGACAGATTGTCTCCTTAAGCAGCTCCCCAACCCCCGCATATCCAAAGAGACACCTCATAAAGGAGAGCTCAGGCTGACATCTGGTGGATATCCTTCAGAGACAAAGATAACAGAAGAAGGAATTGGCAGCAACCCTTACTGTTCTGCAGCCAATGCAGGTGATCCCCAGCCAAACAGTGTCTGGGGTGGATCTCAGCAGTCCTACATCAGAGGGGGGCTGACTATTAGAATGAAAACTAAAAAACAGAAAGAAATAACTTCATCATCAACAAAAAGGACGTCCACTCACAGATCCCATCTAAAAGTCACCAACTACAAAGACCAAAGGTAGATAAATCCACAAAGATGGGCAGAAACTAGAGCAAAAAGGATGAAAATACCCAAAACCAAAATGCCTCTCCTCCTCCAAGGGATCACAACTCCTCACCATAAAGGGAACAAAGCTGGATGGAGAATGAGTCTGATGAATTGACAGAAACAGGCTTCAGAAAGTGGGTAATAACAAACTTCTCTGAGCTAAAAGAACATGTTATAATGCAATGGAAAGAAACTAAGAACATTGAAAAAAGGTTTGTTTAAATGCTATTGAGAATAAACAGCTTAGACAGGAATATAAACAACTTGATGGAGCTGAAAAACACAACACGAGAACTTCGCAAAGCATACACAAGTTTCAATAGCCGAATCGACCAAGCAGAAGAAAGGATATCAGAGACTGAAGATCAACTCAATAAAATAAAATGAGAAGGCAAGATTAGAGAAAAAAAAGTAAAAAAAAAAAAAAAATGAACAAAGCCTCCAGAAAATATGCGATTATGTGGAACGACAAAACCTATGTTTGATAGGTGTACCTGATTGTGACGGAGAGAATGAATCCAAGCTGGAAAACACTCTTCAGGATGTTATCCAGGAGAACTTCCCCAACCTAGCAAGGAAGGCCAATATTCAAGTCCGGGAAATACAGAGAACACCATAAAGATATCCCTCAAGAAGAGCAACCCCAAGGCACATAATTATCAGATTCACCAGGGTTGAAATGAAGAAAAAAAATGCTAAGGGCAGCCAGAGAGAAAGGTCGGGTTACCCACAAAGGGAAGCCCATCAGACTCAGAGTGGATGTCTCAGCAGAAACCCTACAAGCCAGAAGAGAGTAGGGACCAATATCCAACATCCTTAAAGAAAAGAACTTTCAACCTAGAATTTCATATTGAGCCAAACTAAGCTTCATAACCGAAGGAGAAATAAAATCCTTTACAGACAAGCAATTGCTGAGAGATTTCTTCACCACCAGGCCTACCTTACAAGAGCTCCTGAAAGAAGCACTAAACATGGAAAGGTACAGCCAGTACCAGCCACTCTAAAAACATACCAAATGGTAAAGAGCATCGACAGAATGGAGAAACTGCATCAACTAATGGGCAAAACAACCAGCTAGCATCAAAATGGCAGGATCAAATTCACACATAACAATATTAACCTTAAATGTAGCCCAATCAAAAGATACAGACTGGCATATTGGATAAAAGATCAAAACCCACTGGTGTGCTGTATCCAGGAAACCCATCTAACGTACAAGGACACACATAGGCTCAAAATAAAGGGATGGAGGAAGATTTACCAAGCAAATGGAGAGCAAAAAAAAACAGGAGCTGCAATCCTAGTATCTGATAAAATAGACTTTAAACCAACAAAGATCAAAAGAGACAAAGAAGGGCATTACATAACGGTAAAAGGATCAATGCAACAAGAAGAGCTAACGATCCTAAATATATACAAATCCAATACAAGAGCACCCAGATACATAAAGCAAGTTCTTAATGACCTACAAAGAGACTTAGACTCCCACACAATAATAGTGGGAGACTTTAACACTCCACTGTCTATTAGACAGATCAACGAGGCAGAAAATTAACAAGGATATCCAGGACCTGAACTCAGATCTGGACCAAGCAAATCTAATAGACATTTACAGAACTCTCCACCACAAATGGACAGAATATACATTCTTCTCAGCACCACATCACACCTACGCTAAAACTGACCACATAACTGGAAGTAAATCACTCCTCAGCAAATGCAAAAGAATGGAAATCATAAGAAAGTCTCTCAGACCACAGTGCAATCAAAGGAGAACTCAGAATTAAGAAAATAACTCAGAACCACATAACTTCATGGAAACTGAACAACTGGCTCCTGAATGTTGACTGGATAAACAATGAAATGAAGGCAGAGATAAAGATGTTCTTCAAAACCAATGAGAATGAAGACACCATGTACCAGAATCTCTGGGACACATTTAATGCAGTGTCTAGAGGGAAATTTATAGCAATAAATGCCCACATGAGAAGCAAGGAAAGATCTAAAATCAACACCCTATCATCAAAATTGAAAGAGCTAGAGGAGGAAGATCAAAAAAAAGTCAAAACCTAGCAGAAGACAAGAAATAACTAACATCAGAGCAGAACTCAAGGAGATAGAGACACAAAAAAGCCCTTCAAAGAATCAATAAATACAGGAGCTGGTTTTTTAAAAAGATCAACAAAATAGACAGACTACTAGTCAGGTTAATAAAAAATAAAAGAGAGAAGAATCAAATAGATGCAATAAAAAACAAAAAAGGGGATATCACCACTGATTCCACAGAAATACAAACTACCATCAGAGATTACTACAAACAACTCTATGCACACAAACCAGTTAACCTGGAAAAAATGGACAAACTCTTGGACACTTCCACCCTCCCAAGTCTAAACCAGGAAGAAGTCAAAACCCTGAACAGACCAATAACAAGGGCTGAAGTTGAGGCAGAAATTAATAGCCTACCAACAAAAAAAAAGCCCAGGTCCAGATGGGTTCACAGCTGAATTCTACCAGACATACAAAGAGGAGCTGGTACCACTCCTTCTGAAACTATTCCAAAAAATACAAAAACAGGGAATCCTTCCCAAATCATTTTATGAGGCCAACATCATCCTGATCCCAAACCTGGCAGAGACTCAACAAAAAAAAGAAAACTTCAGGCCAATATCCATGATGAACATAGATGCAAAAATCTTCAATAAAATACTGGCAAACCAATTGCAACAGCACATCAAAAAGTTATCCACCATGATCAAGTAGGCTTCATTCTGGGGATGCAAGTCAGGTTCAACATATGCAAGCCTATAAACATAATTCACCACATAAACAGAACCAAAGACAAAAACCACATGATTATCTCAATTGATGCAGAGAAGGCCTTCAACAAAATTCAGCAGCCCTTTATGCTAAAAACTCTCAATAAACTAGGTATTGACAGAGCGTATCTTAAAATAATAAAAGCTATTTATGACAGACCCACAGACAATATCATACTGAATGGGCAAAAACTGGAAGGATTCCCTTTGAAATTGGGCACTACACAAGGATGCCCTCTCTCACCACTCCTATTCAATATAGTATTGGAAGTTCTAGCCAGAGCAATCAGGCAAGACAAAGAAATAAAGAATATTCAATTAGGAAAGGAGGAAGTGAAATTGTCTCTATTTGCAGATGATATGATTGTATATTTAGAAGACCCCATCGTCTCAGCCCAAAATCTCCTGAAACTGATAAGCAACTTCAGCAAAGTCTCAGGATACAAAATCAATGTGTAAAAATCACAAGCATTCCTACACAACAATAACAGACTTAAAGAGAGCCAAATCAAGAATGAACTGCTATTCACAATTGCTACAAAGAGAATAAAATACCTAGGAATACAACTAACAAAGGATGTAAAGGACCTCTTCAAGGAGAACTACAAACCACTGCTCAAGGAAATAAGAGAGGACACAAACAGATGAAAAAACATTCCACGCTTATGGTTAGGAAGAATCAATGTTGTGAAAATGGCCATACTGCCGAAAGTAATTTATAGATTCAATGCTATCCCCATCAAGCTTCCTTGACCCTCTTCACAGAACTGGAACAAGCCACATTAAACTTCATATGGAACCAAAAGAGAGCCCACATAGCCAAGTCAATTCTAAGCAAAAAGAACAAAGCTGGAGGCATCACACTACCAGACTTCAAACTATACTACAAGGCTACAGTAATCAAAACAGCATGGTACTGGTACCAAAACAGAGATATAGACCAATGGAACAGAACAGAGGCCTTGGAGGCAACGCCACATGTCTACAACAACCTGACCTTTGACAAATCTGACAAAAACAAGCAATGGGGAAAGGATCCCCTGTTTAATAAATGGTGTTGGGAAAACTGGCTAGCCATGTGCAGAAAACAGAAATTGGACCCCTTCCTGACACCTTACATTAAAATTAACTCCAGATGGATTAAAGACTTAAACGTAAGACCTAACACCATAATAACCCTAGAAGAAAACCTAGGCAAAACCATTCAGGACATAGGCATAGGCAAGGACTTCATGACCAAAACACCAAAAGAATTGGCAACCAAAGCCAAAATAGACAAATGGGATCTAATTAAACTCCAGAGCTTCTGCAGAGCAAAAGAAACAATCATTAGAGTGAGGCAGCATCCAACAGAATGGGAATATATTTTTGCAATCTACCCATCTGACAAAGGGGCTAATATCCAATCTACAAAGAACTACAATAGATTTACAAGAAAAAAACAAACAAACCCATTCAACAGTGAGTGAAGGACTTGAACAGACACTTTTCAAAAGAAGACATATATGAGGCCAACAAACATATGAAAAAATGCTGATCATCACTGATTATTAGAGAAAATGCAAATAAAAAACACATTGAGATACCATCTTATGCCAGTTAGAACAGCAATCATTTAAAAATCTGGAGACAACAGATGCTGGAGAGGATGTTGAGAAATAGGAACATTTTTACACTGTTGGTTGGAGTGTAAATTAGTTCAACCATTGTGGAAGACAGTGTGGCAATTCCTTTAGGACCTAGAAATAGAAATTCCATTTGACCCAGCAATCCCATTACTGGGTATATATCCCAAGGATTATAAATTGTTCTATCATAAAGACACAAGCACACATATGTTCACTGTGGCACTGTTTACAATAGCAAAGACCTGGAACCAACCCAAATGCCCATCAATGATAGATTGGACAAGGAAAATGTGGCATATATACACCATGGAATACTATGCAGCCATTAAAAATGATGAGTTGCTGTCCTTTGTAGGGACATGGATGAATCTGGAAACCATCATTCTCAGTAAACTGACACAAGAACAGAAAATCAAACACTGCATGTTGTTACTCATAGGTGGGTGTTGAACAAAGAGAACACATGGACACAGGGAGGGGAGCATCACACACTGGGATCTGTTGGAGGGGAAAAGGGGAGGGACAGTGGTGGGTAGGGAGTTGGAGAGGGATAACATGGGTAAAAATGCCAGATATAGGTGACAGGGGGATGGAAGCAGCAAACCACATTGCCATGTATATACCTATGCAACAATCCTGCATGTTCTGCACATGTACGCCAAAACCTAAAGTGCAATAATATATATATATAAATTAATTAATTAAAATAATAAAAATAAAAAAGAAATAATTTTGCATAAATCAATGTCAATAAATTTGAAATCATTGATGAAGTGGATAATACTCTTTAACAATATATTTTATCAAAACAGACCTCAGAAAGGATAGAAAAATGGAAACAATATGATTTCCAAACAAGACATAGAGGAAGTTGTTTGGCTGTGACCACTATCACCATCCCATCCCAAACCACATGCCCAGATGATTTCACGGGGGAATTCTTTCAAATCTTAAAAAGGAAACAACTTCAATTCTACTTGAAATGAAACTAAAGCCTAACAAAGATTGAGCATGTGCATCTACAGACACAGACACACAAGCACATACACCCAAACAAACAAGTAAGAAAATGATAGGCCAATCTCCCTTGTGAGTATTGATGCCAGCATTTTAAATAAACAAACATAATCTAACATCATATTAAAAAACAATGCAGTAATTGGCCCAACACGGTGGCTCAAACCTGTAATCCCAGCATTTTGAGAGGCCGAAGGGCAGATTCTGAGGTCAAGAGATCAAGACCATCCTGGCCAACATGGTGAAACTCTGTCTCTACTAAAAATACAAAAATTAGCTGGGTATGGTGGCACACACCTGTGATCCCAGCAACTTGGGAGGCTGAGGCAGAAGAATTGCTTAAATCAGGGAGGTGGAGGTTGCAGTGATCTGAGACTATGCCACTGCACTCCAGTCTGGTGACAGAGTGGAGACTCTGTCTCAAAAAAAAAAAATAACAATGCAGTAGACCAAGTGGGGTTTGTTTTAAGAATACAAGAGATTTTCATTAATATTATGGTACCTATTTCAATATTATGATATCATCAATATTAATGATATCTATTAATATAAGATATATCATAATGTGATCACATTAATAGAGATATAAGCATTAAAATTGTATAATTATCCACAAGTGCAAAAAGGCATTTGACAGAATTCAATAATTCTTCACAAAAACATTTAATACAATAGGAATAAACTATATTTTATCTTGAGCCAATGGTTATTGGAAAAATACTAGACTCATTTTGCTTAGCAAGGGCTCTATTGGCATTGGACTCATGGGTCACTCATCCACTAGATTCCAGGAGCAAAGTTCCCCAATTATTATAGAAACAAAATATACCTCATGCATTCCCAAATGCTCCCCAACAGCATGGACTTAAAGTACAAAGACAAACATGCACTACCATCACACTGTCTTTAAGATATTATTAGAAATGCTGGGCAACATAATTAGAAAAGAGAAAGAAAATAAAGGTATGAAAATTAGAACTGAGGTAAATCTATCACTTTTTGCAGATAACATTTGTGTATCTGGAAAACTTAAGAGAATTAAGTAAAATGGCTACCAAAATAAATAAATAAATAAATAAATAAAAGAGTTGAGTAAAGTAACAGGATTCAATAACAGATATCAATAGACTATATGTATAAACATGTAAATACACAATGACCAATTAAAAGACATGATGAAAGACAGAACTAAGTTACATGAGCACAACATACATAAAATACTTGGATGAAATTACAAATATTAGACACCAAACAAGAAAACTTTAAGAGAAGTGAACAGCTTGAAATAATGCTAGAATAATTTAAAGCTGTGTTTATAATATTAGTGAATAGAAATAACAACATAAAGATTAGTATTCTTCTTAAATTCGTTTATGAATGTAATATAATCCAAATAAAAATACAAGTGTTTTTGTGAGGATAGTTACAAATAGATATTCTCACTCTAATCATTCTATGAAAAAAATAAAGAGAAATCATAGCTGGGAAAACTTTGTGTGGGTGGGGGGATCTCTTTTAAGAACAATGAGAGTAATGTATCCTTATTACATTAAAATATAAACAATTTATATTTAAAACAGAATAATACAGCTGCTAGAATGAACAGAAAGACCAATAAATTAGTATAAAAACCCTACAGAAGAGGCCCAAATACATATGAGAATTAGTGAATAATAAAGCAATTAAAATAAGCTGGAAAAAAGCTAGACTCTTCTATAAATTGAATTTAAATAACTCTGAGCATAGAAATCTTGATAAAAATAAAGCTGAAAGCATAGTTTACACCATACAGCAAGAGAAGTTCCAAATGGACTTAAAATTAATTTTTTAAAAAAGTAATTCATCATTTAAGTACTAGAAAAAACATAAAAATTTATTTATAAACGTAGATTAAAGAAGGGCTTTCTAACTACTACTCAAATCCAAAAGTCATAAATGTAAAATTTGCTAGATACACTTTAAAAAATTTTTTTCTGTGTGGGAAAAAAATCAAACTTTTACAAACATCAAATTGGGAATAAATATTGAAATTCAAATCACAGACATAGGCTTATTGCCTTAATATACAAAGAGCACCTACAAATGAATATTGTAAGGACTAATATCTCAACACAGAAATGGAAAAGTGATATGAACAGAGTTTACATAAAAGGAAACAAACATGGCTCTCGATCACACGAAAAGATTTTTTAAAAAAGATATTTAACATGCAGCAAACAGCCTATGGCAGATTGCCTCATGATCCTTGCCTTCTTTGTGAATTACTCCTGTGAAGTTCCCACCCCTTGAGTGTGGGTGGAACCTGTGACTTGCTTTAAATAACAGAATACAGCATAGGTGATGGGATGTCACTTCCACACATCATTACATTACATGAGACTCCATCTTATTAGTAGACTCTGCAAATACTTCTTCCTTTTCTTTTTTTAATTTTTATTAAGTTAAGGGGTACATGTGCAGGGGTACATGTGCAGGTTTACTATTTAGTAAATTGCATGTCACAGGAGTTTGATGTATAAATTATTTTGCCCTCCAAGTAATACATATAGGATCCAATAGGTAGTTTTTTGACCCTCACCTTCCCACTCCATCCTCAAGTAGGCATCAGTGTCTGTTGTTCCCTTCTTTGTGTTCACACGTACTCAATGTTTAGGCTCTCACTTATAAGTGTGAACATGTGGTATTTGGCTTTCTATTCCTGCGTGAGTTCACTTGGGATAATGGCCTCCAGCTGCATCCATGTTGCTGCAAAGGACATGATTTTGTTCTTTTAATGGCTGTGTAGTATTCCATGGTGTATACGTGCCACATTTTCTTTGTTCTGTCTACCATTGGTGGGCATTTAGGTTGATTCCACGTCTTTGGTATTGTGAATAATGCTGCAATGAACATGCAAATACCTGTGTCTTTGTAGTAAAACACTTCATATTCCTTTGGATGTATATCCAATAAAGGGATTGCTGGATTGAATGGTAATTCTACTTTGATTTCTTTGAGAAATTATCAAACTACTTTCCAGAAGGGCTGAACTGTATAAGCATTTCCTTTTCTCCACAACTGCACCAGCATCCCTTATCTTTTTGACAATTTAATAATAGCCATTCTGACTAGTGTGAGATAGCATCTCACTGTGGTTTTGATTTGCATTTCTCTAATGATTAGTGATGTTGAGCATTTTTTTTTTTTTTTTTTTTTTTTGAGACGGAGTTTCGCCCTTGTTACCCAGGCTGGAGTGCAATGGCGCGATCTCGGCTCACCGCAACCTCCGCCTCCTGGGTTCAGGCAATTCTCCTGCCTCAGCCTCCTAAGTAGCTGGGATTACAGGCACGCGCCACCATGCCCAGCTAGTTTTTTGTATCTATCGTAGAGACGGGGTTTCACCATGTTGACCAGGATGGTCTTGATCTCTTGACCTCGTGATCCACCCGCCTCGGCCTCCCAAAGTGCTGGGATTACAGGCTTGAGCCACCGCGCCCGGCCGATGTTGAGCATTTTTTAATATGCTTGTTGGCTGCATGTATGTCTTCTTTTGAAAAGTGTCTGTTCATGTCCTTTGCCCACTTTTTAATGGAGTTGTTTGTTTTTTGCTTGTTGGCTTAAGTTTCATATAGATTCTGGGTATTAGACCTCTGTCAGATGTGTAGTGTGTAAATATTTTCTCTCATTCTGTAGGTTTCTGCAGAGACTTTCTACATTGCAGAATAAATAAGACAGTCTGTTGGAAGGCCCATGTAGTAGGGAACTGAGGGCAGCCTTGAAAGTGGCTACCAGCTGATAGCCAAGAGCCAAAAAGAAGCCAGAGCCTTCAGTCCGACAACTACAAAAAATATATTTCTGCCAACAAACTGAGTGACGTTGGAAATGGACTCTTTTCCAGGTGAGCCTCCAGATAAAAATTCAGTCCTCACTGACACACTGATTGCAGCCTTAAAGAGAACCCAATTAAGCTATGCCTCGACTCTGGAGCCACAGAAACTGAGATATAATAAATGTCTATTTTAAATCTCTAAGATTGTGGTAATTTTGGTGCAGCAACATAAAATGGAATACAAGCCTAACATCATGAGATAACCACAAATTAAAAGCAAAATGAGATAGTATCCTTTATAATGACACAATCACAAAAATCCAAACATTCATTAATATACACTTTTGCTGAGTCTTTGAGAAAACATACCCTCTCATGTACTGTTCATAGAAGGACCAACTAGTACATGGAGGCTAGTTTTGCAATATCTATAAAAATTATAACTATTTTTTGTCTAAGTGATTGCAGTTCTTGGAATTTATTCTACCAGTAAACTGGCCCCCAAATACAGTGTACTACATTTGGGGATTATTCATAATAGGAAAAAATGGAATTTACTGGGGATTATTTATAATAGCAAAAAAAGAAATTATCCTAATTGTGTATTAATAAGAAATTGATTAAATAGATTATGGTACACTCATATATTAGAACTATTCAGCTATTAAAAAAATAAATAAATAAACAAGGAGAAGACATCTGGTCTCCAGAACAAGAAAACAGCTGAACAAACTGCAAGTAAACAACTTTTTTTTTTTATTTTTTTATTTTTTTTATTTTTTTATTTTTATTGCATTTTAGGTTTTGGGGTACATGTGAAAAACATGCAAAGTTGTTGCATAGGTGCATTCATGGCAGTGTGATTTGCTGCCTCCCTCCCCCTCACCCATATCTGGCATTTCTCCCCATGCTATCCCTCCCCAACTCCCCCCACCGCTGTCCCCCCCACTCCCCCGCAACAGACCCCCGTGTATAGTGCTCCCCTCCCTGTGTCCATGTGTTCTCCTTGTTCAACACCCTCCTATGAGTGAGAACATGTGGTGTTTGTTTTTGTGTTCTTGTGTCAGTTTGCTGAGAATGATGGTTTCCAGGTTCATCCATGTCCCTACAAAGGATGCGAACTCCTCATTTTTAATGGCTGCATAATATTCCATGGTGTATATGTGCCACATTTTTCCTGTCCAGTCTATCATCGATGGGCATTTGGGTTGGTTCCAGGTCTTTGCTATTGTAAACTGTGCTGCAATGAACATTCGTGTGCATGTGTCCTTATAGTAGAACGATTTATAATCCTTTGGATATATGCCCAGTAATGGGATTGCTGGGTCAAATGGAATTTCTATTTCTAGGTCCTTGAGGAATCGCCACACTGTTTTCCACAGTGGTTGAACTAATTTACACTCCCACCAACAGTGTAAAAGTGTTCCTATTTCTCCACATCCTCTCCAGCATCTATTTTCTCCAGATTTTTTAATGATCGCCATTCTAACTGGCGTGAGATGGTATCTCAATGTAGTTTTGATTTGCATTTCTCTAATGACCAGTGATGATGAGCATTTTTTCATATGTTGTTGGCCTCTTGTATGTCTTCTTTTGTAAAGTATCTGTTCATATCCTTCGCCCATTTTTGAATGGGCTTGTTTGTTTTTTTCTTGTAAATCTTTTTTAGCTCGTTGTAAATTCTGGATATCAGCCCTTTGTCAGATGGGTAGGCTGCAAAAATTTTTTCCCATTCTGTTGGTTGCCGATTCACTCTATTGACTGTTTCTTTTGCCGAGCAGAAGCTGTGGAGTTTGATTAGGTCCCATTTGTCTATTTTGGCTTTTGTTGCCAATGCTTTTGGTTAAAGACTTAAACATAAGGCCTAACACCATAAAAACACTAGAAGGAAACCTAGGCAAAACCATTCAGGACATAGGCGTAGGCAAGGACTTTATGACCAAAACACCAAAAGCATTGGCAACTTTTCTAAGATATGTTAGAGATCTGAGATCACAGAGCAAGTTGTCAAACTAGAACTGGAGAGAGAGGAGAATACAGAGAATCAGACAGGATAGCAGCTATAGCTGGAACCTCGTAGGCACAATCAAAAGGTAATTGACTAATTACTGGAACCTGAGCTTGGACTAGCTTGAAAGATTAAAAATTCCTGGTGCCCACCCTCGGGGGGACCCCACACTTTCATGAGTTTTACCTCCAAGAGCCCCAGTAGGTTCTCAGGGTGAAGATGGGGTAGTGGAAATACCCCCAATCTGTCAGCTTAGGGAGGGGAAAAGTGACAATTGTGAAATACACCCAGAGCATTGTATTCTCATTAGCAAAGGCCTATCCTCAATGGAAAGAAACTATTTTACTGGAGCCCAGCTAACTTCAAAGGTGAGAAATACCCTGTAGCCTCCGCTAGCCTTACTGCCTCACCTAACCAGAAAAAGAAAAAAAAAAAAAAAAAGCCAAGATGCATTTGTAAATGTTACAGAACAAGAGCAGAGGTCCACTCAAAGACTAAGACCTAATCATAGGTATAAAGAATGCTTCCCCACATCCCAAACCTTACCATCACATCAACACGGCTCATGTGTAATAATGAGGGTTACAGCTGAAAGAACTCCAAAGTTCAGACTCTGTGTAAGGAGTCTCTCAGCAAACTCCCAGATGTACAGAGAGACAAAAACAAGGACACTACAGGAAATTTTAGCTATAGCAAGCAGTAAACCCAGCCTCACTCTTAGCCAGATCCACATAAAATCTCACACTAAAGGCTTGTTTACCTCAGCTCCTTTTACCTAATAAATAATGTCTAACTTTCAAAAATATGTTAAAGGCATGCTAAAAAGCAAAAAATGCAGCTTGAAGAAACAAACCCAGTATCAGAACCAGACTCAGATACAGCAGAGATTTGTGAAATATCAGACTGAGAACTTAAAATAACTGATTGGTAAGCTAAGGACTCTCATAGAAAAAGTAGACAACATGCAACAAGAGATGGGCAATGAAAGTAAAATGTGGAAACTTAGCTGGGTGCAGTGGCTCACGCTTGTAATCCCAGCACTTTGGGAGGCTGAGGTGGGTGGATCATATGAGGTCAGGAGTTTGAGACCAGCCTGGCCAACATGGTGAAATCCTATCTCTACTAAAAATACAAAAATTAGCTGGGCACGGTGGCCCATACCCTAATCCCAGATACTCAGAAGCTGAGGCACGAGAATCGCTTGAACCCAGGAGACAGAGTTCGCAGTGAGCCAAGATCATACCACTACACTCCAGCCTGGGTAACAGAGTGAGACTCCAACACACACACACACAAAAATTAAGATGGAATCTTTAAGAGGAAATTTTTTTAATGCAGAAATCAAAACCACTCTAACAGATATGAATAAGGCCTCTGAGGGACTTATGTATAGACTGGATATAGTTGAGGAAACAAATCAGTAAACTTGAAGATACGTCAACCAAAACCTCTCAAACTGAAAAACTAAGAGAAAAAAATTAACAAAAGAAGCAGAATAGCCAAGAGTGGTGTAACAGTTACAAAAGATTACATATATGTAATGAGAATACCAGAAGGAAAATAAGAAAAGATCAGAAGAAATAATAAGTAATAATAAAGAAATAATATGTAATAGTGAAGTCATAATTGAGGAGAATTTTCCGAAAATAATGACAGGCATCATAAGGATATTGTACTCAAACTGTAGAAAATCAACATAAAGAGAAAATCTTGAAAGATACACACACACACACGCACACACAGAATATGTGCCCATGGTTTAGTGTCCATATACAAGTGAAATTAATGATCTATGTATATTGTAAACTCTAGGGAAAATGATGAAAGAATTTTAAAAACAAGTATAAAGAATATACTAAGATAGGAGAGAAAAAGGAATTATTAAATGTTCAATTAAAGTCAGTAAAGGCACAAGAAAAAGTGAAAGACAAAAAAGAAATAAATACCAAGGGTAATGACTACAAAATAGTTATAAATGGGACCAATATCAATACAACTATATCAGTAAGTACTTTAAATGTGAATGGTCTAAATATACCAATTAAAAGAAAAAGACTGTCAAAATGGATTTTAAAAAAACAAGACACAATTACATGTGGCCTATAGGAAACTTACTTTAAACATAAAGACACAGAAAGATGAAAAGTAAAGGAATGGAGAAAGACATACCATGCAAACACTAATCAAAATAAAGCAGGAGTTGCTATATTAATTTCAGACAAAACAGACTTCAGAGAAAAGGAAATTATCAGAGATAAAGAGGGACATTACATAATTGTTAAAGGGTCAATGCTCTAAAAAGACACAATAATTCTTAACGTGTATGTGCCTAACAACAAAAACCACCAAAAAAAAAAAAAAGTGAAGCAAAAAGTGATAGAATTGCAAGGAAAAACAGATGAATCCACTATTGTAGTTGGAAACTTCAAAACCCCTCTCAGTAACTGACAGATCCGGCAGGGAGAAAATCTGTAAGGGTACAGTCAAACTGAACAGCAACATCAATTAACTGGATCTAATTGACATTTATAGAATACTTTATCCAAGAACAGCAGAATACACATTCTTCTCAATCTCACATGGAACATTCACTAAAACAGACTATATTATGGGACATAAAATACACATCAACACACTTAAAATAATAGAAATCATGCAAAATATGTTCTTAGGCCACAGTGCAATTAAACTAGAAGTTAATAACAGAAAGATAGTTGGAAAAAACCCAAAATATTTAGATATTAAACACTGTTCTAAATAATCCATGGGCCAAACTATCAAGAGAAATTTTAAAATATTCGACACTAACTAAAAAGACAACTTATCAAAACTTTTGGGATGAAGAGAGGAGCCAAGATGGCTGACTTGGTACAGCCAGGAAGAGCTTCTCCCACTGAGAGACCAGACCATCAAGAAGAATGTCACACTCTGAGCAGATTTTCAGAAGGAAGGCATTGAGAATGGACACAGGGAGGACAAATACTATGGGCTGAAAAAGGAGGAAGCTGAGAACACTGCACAAGATTATCAAGCACCAGGACTCACTCCCGGCCCTGTGGAGCTCCTGGGAAGGATGAGTTAAATAGGCATGAGTGGCCCACTTTCACCACAAACCTCCAGAATCCTAACTGCGGGAGACCTCATGACCCCCACAGACATCTGAGCTGACAGGAAGTGCTGCTTAGAGAGTTGGCAGGAGCAGGACTCCAGCCTTCATGGAGCCCAGAGGGTTTGACATGGGAACAGCTGAGTGGAACTCAGCAAGGAATGCTCATCCCCCAAGGCTTGCCACACTCCTATAGGTGGCTTTGGCCTTTGTTGACTGCCTTTGTTGACTGGACAGGACAAGGATATCTCACCCGTGAAATTGGACCAGTATGATCTGAGCAACCCCCCTGTCCACCACCACCCAAGTTCCTGCCTGGCTGTACTCACTTGCAGCCTCAGATGCCCAACCAGCGTATTTCCTAGTGGCAACTACCATAGCTCTTTCACTGGCATATTCCACTTAACTATCAGAGAGCTTTTGTAGATGGGTTCCCAACAATGTTCATTTGTGTGTAGTCTCTCCTCATTGTTTTTGCTAGCATGTGCACATGTGCAGACCTCATTGTCATCACCTCGCCTCCACTAGTGCCTATGCACACAGATCCCACCACACCAACACCACAGGTGAACACACAGTAGCATGGACCCTGTTGCCATCATCCTAAAGAAGTGCTTTTCCAGACACTGCATTCCCCACAACTCCATCATTGAAGTGCTGTTGCCACCAGACTGGGAACACCTTGGCCCCTTTAGTGCAGCAGATACTTAACCTTGAGCAGCCTAACAAACTCATAGGCATGGTCCAAGCCCTTTAGGGTTACAGCACACAGCCCAGGAGTACTGAGCTGAGATTTGGCCCCCTAAAACCATCCAGAAACAGAGCCAGTCATCTAAACCCAAGTTGTACTACAGACAAATCCTCCAGGGCATCAAAGAATATAAAGGCAAAAAGCATCACCCAAAGAACAGCAATTTCAAAGATTAAAGAAATATCAGCCCAAACAGATGAGAAAGAACCAGCACAGGAACTTTGGCAACTCTAAAATCCAGAGTGTCCTCTTACCTCCAAATGATTACACCAGCTCTCAAGCAATGGTTTTTAAGCAGACTGTGAAATGTGAAATGACAGAAATAGAATTCAGAATCTGAATGAGAATAAACATCACTGAGATTTAGGAGAATGTGAAAACACAATTGAAGGAATGTAAGGAATCCAGTAAAATAATTCAAGAGCTGAAAGATGAAATACTCATCTTAAGAAAATAACCAAACTGATATGATAGAGCTGAAAAATGAACTACAAGAATTTCGTAATATAAATGGAAGGATTAACAGCAGACTAGACCAAGCTGAGGAAAGAACTTAAGAACTCAAAGACTCTGAGATGGGTTCTTCAAATCAATCTATTCAGACAAAAATAAAGAAAAAGAATTTTTTTAAAATGAACAAACCTCCAAGAAGTATGAAATTATGTAGAGACCAAATCTATGAGTCACTGGTATCCCAAAAGGAGGGAGAGAGAGAGGGCAAGCAAATTTGAGAATACTGTCCACAAAGATTTCCCCAACTTCACTAGAGAGGTCAACATCCAAATTCAGGAAATTCAGAGACTCCCTGCAAGACATTACACAAGACAATAATCCCCAAGAATACACAGTCATCAGATTCTCCAAGGTCAACATGAAAGAAAAAATACCTACAAAGAGAGCCCTATCAGGCTAACAGTGGTCCTTTCAGTAGAAACCCTAAAAGTCAGAAAATACTGGGGGCCTAAATGCAGCATCCTTAAAGAAAATAAATTCCACTGAAGAATTTTATATCCAACCACACTAAGCTTCATAAGCAAAGGAGATATGAAATCATTTTCAGACAAGCTATTGCTAATGGAACTCATTACCACCAGACCTGTCTTACAAGAGGTCCTTAAGGGAGTGTGCAACATGGAAATGAAAGACTGCTACTGGCCACCACAAAAACTTAAAGTACATAGATCATGGCACTATAAAGCAACTACACAATCAAGTCTAGCTAATAACCCAATGGTAAAATCAAATCTGCACATATCAGTATTAACCTTGGGTTAAATACCCCACTTAGAAGGTACTGACTGGTAAGTTAAATAAAGAAGCAAGACCCAACTGTATGCTGTCTTGAAGAGGCCTATCTCACATGCAGTGACACCAATGGGCTCAAAGTGAAGGGATGAAGAAAGATCTATCAAATAAGTGGAAAACAAGGAAGAGCATAGGTTGCTATTCTTTTTTTTTTTCCCCCCTACTTTTATTTTAGATTAAGGGGGTACAAGTTCCCTTTTCTCTGCAGCCTTGCCAGCATCTGTTATTTTTTGGCTTTTTAACAATAGCTATTCTGACTGGTATGAGATGCTATTTAATTGTGGTTTTGATTTGCCTTTCTCTAATAATTAGTGATATGAAGCATTTTTTCATATATTTGTTGGCTCCTTTTACATCCTTTCTGGAGAAATGTCTGCTCATGTCTTTTCTCCATTTTTAATGGGATTATTAGTTTTCACTGGTTTAATTGTTTAAGTTCCTTACAGACTGTGGCTATTAGACCTTTGTCAGGTGTGTAGTTTGCAAATATTTTCTCCCATTCTGTAGGTTGTCCATATAATTTGTTACCTGGGCATATTGTGTGATGCTGGGGTTAAGGGTATAAAATGATCATGTCACCCAGGTACTGAACCCAATAGTTAGTTTTACAACCCTTGTCCACCCCTGCCAGTAGTCCCATCTGTATTGTTGCCATCTGTACGTCCATAAGTATCCAATATTTAGCCCACACTTATAAATAAGAATGGAAATTAGTTCAGCCGGTGTGCAAAGCAGTTTGGAGATTTCTCAAAAAAACTGAAAACAAAAGACCATTTGACCCAGCAATCCCTTACTGGGTATATATCCAAAAGAAAACAAATCGTTCTACCAAAAGACATATGCATCCGTATGTCCATCGCAGCACTATTCACAATAACAAAGACATAGGATCAACCTAGGTGCCCATCAATGGTGGACAGGATAAAGAAAATGTGATACATACACACTACGAAATATTATGGCATCATAAAAAAAGGAATAAAATCATGCCCTTTGCAGCAACATGGAGGCAGCCATTATCCTAAGTGAATTAATGCAGGAACAGAAAGCCAAATACCACATTCTTATTTATAAGTGTGGGCTATTCTTATTTCAGAAAAAAACAGACTTTAAACCAACAACTATGAAAAAGAACAAAGAAGGGAATTACATAATAAAGGGTTCAATTCAACAAGAAGACTTAACTAACCTAAATATATATGCACCCAGTATTGGACACCCAAATTCATAAAACAGGTTCTAAGAGGCCTAACAAGAATCTTAGATAACCACACAATAATATTGGGAGACTTCGACACTTCACTGACACTATTAGACAGATCATCAAGGCAGAAAACTAGAATTTGGGACCTAAACTCGACACTTGACCAAATGAACCTAACAGACATCTACAGAACACTCCACCCAACAACAGAATATACAACAACAGAATATACATTCTTCTCATCTCCCCATGGCATATACTGTAAAATCAGCCACATACTTGCCATAAACAATTCTCAACAAATTCAAGAAAACCTACATCATACCAACCACAATCTTGGATTATAACACAATAAAAATAGAAATCAATATCAAAAAAATTTCTCAAAACCATAAACTTATATGAAAATTAAATAATTGACTCCTAAAGGACTTTTGAGCAAATAATGAAATTAAGCCAGAAATCAAGAAATTCTTTGAAATTAATGAAAACAGAGAACTTCCAGAATCTGTGAGTCACAGCTAAGTCAGTGATAGAAGGAAAGTTTATACCACTAAACACCCACATCAAAAAGTTAGAAATATTTTAAATTTTAAATTAGCACCCTAACAACACACCTAGAGGAACCAGAAAAACAAAAGCAAACCAACCCCAAAGCTAGCAGAAGAAAAGAAATAACCAAAATCAGAGATGAACTGAACAAAATGGAGATACAAAAAAACCAAGATAAATAAAATATAAACATGGTTCTTTGAAAGAATAAATAAAGATTGATAGACCACTGGCTAGACTAATAAAGAGAAAAAAAGAAAGAAGATCCAAATAAATACAATCAAAAATGACAAAGGGGAAATTATGACCAATCCCACAGAAATACAAAAAACAAAACCCTCAGAGATTATTATTACATGTACTACCCACACAAACTTGAAACCCTAGAAAAAAATGGATAAATTTCTGGAAACATACAACCTCTCAAGATTGAACCAGGAAGAAACTGAAACCCTGAACAGACCAATAACAGGTTCTGAAATTGAATAGTATTAAAAAGCTTACCAACCAGAAAAAGCCCTAGACCAGACAGATTCACAATTGAATTCTACCAAATCTATAAAGAACTGCTACCATTTCTACTGAAACTATTCCAAACAATCAAGAAGAAGGGACTCCTTCTTACCTCATTCTATGAGGCCAGCATCATTTTGATACCAAAACCTGGCAGAGACACAACAAATAGATAAAACTTTACACCAATATCCCTGATAAACATAGATGCAAAAATCCTCAACAAAATGCTACCAAACTGAGTCCAGCAAGCATCAAAAAACTAATACACCATGATCAGGTAGGATTTGTTCCTGGAATGCAAGGTTGATTCAATGTAAGCAACATAAACAACATATGCAAATCAATAAATGTGATTTATCACATAAACACTAAAATCAAAAACCACATGATCATCTCAGCAGATGCACAAAAAACTTTTAACAAAATTCAACATCCCTTCATAATAAAAACTCTCAATAAGCAAAGCCAATCAAGGAAACATACCTCAAAATAATAATAGACATCTGTGACAAACCCACAGCTAACATAATACTAAATGGGCAAAAGCTGGAAGCATTCTTCTTGAGAACTAGAACAAGAAAAAGATGCCCACTCACACCACTCCTATTCAACACAGTCCTAAAAGCCCTAGCCAGAGCAATCAGGCAAGAGAAAGAAATAAAAGGCATCCAAATAGAAAAAGAGAATGTTAAACTCTGTCTCTTTGTAGATGATATGATTCTGTAGCTAGAAAACTCCATAGTCTGCCCAAAAACTCCTAGATCTGATAAATAACTTCAGCAAAGTTTCCAGATACAAAACTAAATCTCTGCATTGAGAATTACAAAACACTGCTAAAAGAAATCAGATAACACAAATAAAAAAACATTTCATGCTCATAGATAGGAAGAATCATCCTGTTAAAATAAACATACTACCCAAAGCAATTTACAGATTCAGTGGATTCCTATCAAACTACAAACAACATTTTTCAAAGAATTAGAAAAAAGTATTCTTAAATGTATATGGACCCAAAAAGAGCCTGAATAGCTAAAGCAATTCTGAGCAAAAAAGAACAAAGCCAGAATAACATTCCCTGACTTCAAACTATACTACAAGACTACAGTAACCAATTTGGCACTGGTATAAAAGCAGACACATAGACCAATGGAATGGGTTAGAGGACCCAGAAATAAAAATGCACACTTATAACCATCTGATCTTTGACAAAGTTGACAATAACAAGCAATAGGGAAAGGACTCCTTATTCAATAAAGGATGCTGGGACAAGTGGCTAGACATATGCAGAAGATTAAAACTAGACCCTCTCTTTCACCATATACAAAAATCAACTTAAGACAGATTAAAGACTTAAGTGTAAAACCCAAAACTTTAAGAAACCTAAGAAATACCATCTGGACATAGATTTCATGATGAAGACTCCAAAAAGCAACTGCAACAAAAACAAAAATTGACAAGTGGGACATAATTAAACTAAAGAACTTTTGTAGGGGGAAAGAAACTATCAGGAATCCACTGAAACTAGCAGAGTAAACAGACAACCTACAGAATGAGAGAAAATATTTACAAAACATGTATCCAACAAAGGTTTAATACCCAGAAACTATGTGCAACTTAAACAAGTCAACAGCAAAAAACAAATAACCCCACTAAAAAGTGGACAAAGGACATGAACAGACACTTCTGAAAAGAAAACATACATGTGACCCACAAGTATATGAAGAAATGCTCAACATCACTAATCATTAGAAAAATGCAAATTAAAACCACACCAGTCGGAATGGCTATTATTAAAAAGTCAAAAAATAACATACTGGTGAGGTTGCAGAGAAAAGAGCTTACAGACTGCTGGTGGGAATGTAAATTTAGTTCAGCCACTGAGGAAAGCAGGTTAGAGATTTCTCAAGTAACTTAAAACAGAATTACCATTCAACCCAGCAATCACATTGTTAGGTATACACCTGAAGGAACTTAAATCATTCTACCACAAAGACACATGTACACTTATGTTTATTGCAGCATTATTCACAATAGCAAAGACATGTACTCAACCTAGATGCCCATCAATGGTGGAATGGATAAAGAAAACGTGGTATATATACATTACAGAATACTATGCAGTCACAAAAAAGAATGAAATTATGTCCTTTGCAGCAACATGGATGCACCTGGAGTCCATTATCCTAAGCAAATTAATGTAGAAGCAGAAAAACAATTACTGCATATTCTCACTTATAAGTGGTAGCTAAATGCTAAGTGTACATAGATGCAAAGAAGGCAACAATAGACACCAGAGCCTACTTGAAGGTGGAATGTGGGAGATGGTGAGAAATGAAAAACTACATTTATGCTCACTATCTGAGTGATGAAATAATCTGTACACCAACTGCCATAAAATACAATTTACCCATGTAGCAAACATACACATGTATCCCCTTAACCTTAAATAAAAGTTGGAAGGAAAAAAATGTGGGATGCAATGAAAGCAATGCTTAGAGGCAAATTATAGCAAATCCACGTATTAGAAAAGAAGAGAGATCTAAAATCAATAATCCAAATTTCTACCTTAAACACTAGGAAAAAAAGATCAAATGAAATCTAGAGTAACAGAAGAAAAAAATACTATTTAGAGCATAAATCAATGAAATTGCAAACAGAAAAACTACAAAATCTAAAAAAATCAAAAGCTGGTTCTTTGAAAAGGTCAATGAGAGTTATAAGCCTCTAGGCTGGCAAACCAAGAAAACAAGAGAGAAAACACAAATTACTAATATGAGAAATGAAAGAGAGACTATTGGTATTGTTTCTGTGGATATTAAAAGGATAATAAATGAATATTATTAATAAATAACTTAGATGAGATGGACCAATTTCTTGAAAGACCCGATCAATTAAACTTCCAACTCACCCCAAAAGAAACAGACAATGTGAACAGACTTATCTATAAGAAATTTAATCAGTAGTTAAAAACTTTTCAAATCACAAGACCCAGATGTTTTACTGGTGAATTCCACCAAATATTTATGGCAGAAATGATACCAATTATTTACATTCTCCTTCAGAAAGTAGAAGCAGATATAACACTTCCTAACTTGTTTTATGAAGCCAGAATTAGACTAATACCAAAATAGATAAAGACATTACAAGAATGGAAAATTAAAAATTAACATCATGAACATGGATACAAAAATTCTCAATAAAATATTAGCAAACTGAATCCAATAATGTATGAAATAATTATTCACTGTGAACAAGAGGAAATTCTTCTAGGTACGCATAGCTGGCTCAGCATTAGAAACCAATTAGTGCAATCCATACCCTTTACTCAAGAAAGTAAATAAGTCATATGTCTATTTAAATGAACCTGGAAAAAGCATTTGTCAAAACCCAGCACACATGCATAATAAAAACTCTCAGCAAGCTAAGAAAAGAGGAGAACAACTCCAACTAAATAAAGAGCATCTATGAAAACTCTATAGCTATCATCATATATGTTATGACTTTCTAGGTACTTTCTCCCTAAGAATGGGAACAAGGCAAGGATATCCCCTCTCACCATTTGTGCTAGTCCATCAGGGCTGCTCTAATGATTAACCTTTGATTGGATAAATTACCAACTACAGAAATGTCATCACTCAAGGTGTAAACACTGGGTCCTTACATCGTAGAAGGGGAAGCAAGCTTCCTTTTACCTCTTTTATTAGGGCATTAATCCCATTCATGAAAGCAGAGCCCTCATGACTTGATTACCTCCTAAAGGCCCCACCTCTTAATACTATTGCACTGGGGATTGAGTTTTAACATATGAATTTTTGAGAGACATACACATTTAGACCATAACACCACTTCTATTCAATATCCTACTGGAAGTCTTAGCTAATGCAATAAGACAAGAAAAGTAAATAAGAGATATACAGATTGGGAAGGAAGAAATAAAACTGTCTTTTTTTTTCACAGATGACATGATTGTTTATGTAGAAAATTCAAAAAAAAATCAGAAGAAAACATCCTGGAACTAATAAGTGCACATAGTAAGGTTGCAGGATGCAAGGTTAATACTCAAAGTTAATCACTTTTCTACATAGTAGCAATAAACAATTGGGATTTAAAGTAAAATACACAACACTATTTATATCAACATTTCCCCCAAAGTAAAACAGTTATGGATAAATATAACAAAAATATGTACAAGATCTATGTAAAGAAATCTTTAAAACTCTGATGAAAAAAATCAAAGGAAGTCTATATAAATGGAGAGATAGTCCATATACATGTGTAGGAAGACTCAGTATTTTTAAGTTGTCAGTTCTTCTCAAGTTAATCTAGGGATTCAACATAATCCCAACAAAGACCTAGCAAGTTATCTTGTAGATGCCAACAAAGCAATTCTAGAGTTTATATAGGAAATACAAAAGACCCAGAATAGCCAACAACACACTACAGAAGAACAAGTTTGGGAGGGCTGAAATCTCACAAATTCAAAACTTACTATAAAATGACAGTAATCAAAATAATGTGTTATTGATGAAAAAATAGAAATACAGATCAATAGAGAGCCCAGAAACACACAAATATAGCCAACTTATCTTTGCTAAAGGAGCCAAGGTAATTAAAAGTATTATTTTCAACAAACAGTGAGAATAACTGGGCATGTACATACAAGAATAAATCTACACGCAAACCTTACACTTTATAAAATTAACTCCAACTGGATCACAGGCCTAAATGTAAGATTAAAAACTATAAAATTCCTAGAAGATAACGTAGGAGAAAATCTAAGAGACCTTGGGTTTGGCTTTGAGTTTTCAGCTATTACACAAAAGCAAAATCCATGAAAGAAAAAAAAAATGGATGCTAGATTTTATTAAAATTTAAAACTTCAGTTCTTCAAAAGATACTTAAAAAGGAAAAGGTAAGTTATATGCTGAGAGAAAATATTTGCAAAACATATCTGATAAAGGAGTTATATCCAAAATATACAAAGAACTCTTGCCAGGCGTGGTGGCTCACGCCTATAATCCCAGCACTTTGGGAGGCCAAGGCTGGTGGATCACCTGAGGTCAGGAGCTCGAGACCAGCCTGGGCAACATGGAGAAACCCTCTCTACTAAAAATACAAAAATTAGCTGGACATGGTGGCGGGCACCTGTAATCCCAGCTACTCAGGAGGCCAAGGCAGGAGAATCCCTTGAATCCAGGAGGCAAAGGTTTCAATGAGTCGAGAGATCACATCACTTCACTTTAGCATGGGTGACAGAGCAAGACTCTGTCTCAAAAAAAAAAAAAAACAAACAAACACTCTTAAAGCTCAACAATATAAAATAACAAACAAATTTTAAAATGAGACAAACATCTGAATAGATGTCTCACCAAAGAAGTTATACAGAGGCAAATAAGTATGTAAAAACATACTTCACATCATGTCATCAGGGAGCTGCAAATTACAACGAGATACCACTACGCACCTATTAGAATGGCTAACCTCCCAAACAGAGACCACACCAAATGCTGGCACAGATGTGGAGCAAGAGGAACTCACTGTCACCGCTGGTTGTAATGCAAACTGGAACAGTGACTTTCGAAGACAATTTGGCAATTTCTTCCACAGCAAAACTTAGTCTTATATGATCCAACAATTACACTACTTAGTATTTATTCAAATGAATGGAAAGCATATGTCCACATAAAAACCTGCAAATGAATGTTTATAGCAGCTTTGTTCATAATTGCCAAAACTGAGAGGCAACTAAGATATCCTTCAATAGGTAAATAGAAATTGGTATATCTATACAATGGAATATTACTCAGTAACACCAAAAAAAAAAAAAAAAACTAAGCCACAAAAAATCACGAAGGAGCCTTATATGCATATTATTAATTGAAAGATGCCAGTCTGAAAAGGCTATATATTGTATGATTCCAACTATATGACATTTTGGAAAAGGCAAAACCATAAAGACAGTGGAAAGATCAGTAGTTGTCAGAGATTTGGAATGAGGAAGGAACGGACAAATAGGTGGAACACACGGGATTCTTAGGGTAATGAAACTATTCTGTTTGGTACCACACAAGAACGGATACATGACATTATGCATTTGTCTAAACTCATAAAAGTGTACAGCACACCAGTAATCCCTAATGTAAACTATGACTTTTACTACTAACAGTATGTCAATACTGATTTGTCAATTGCAATAAATATGTCTACCCAATTTTTCTGTAAACCAAAAAAATTCCCTAAAAATTATCTATTAATATTTTTTAAAATAATGAGAAATTTATATATTTACATGGAAAGATCTATCAGGTGCATGGATAAGAGAAAACAGCAAGGGCAGAATAGTGTAAAAATGTGATGCTTTTTACATAAACATAGGGGAAAATAAATGTACATTCATATCCACTTGTTTATACATAAAAAGCATGGGAAGAAAACCTAGGAAACTAATAACAGTGGTTACCTGTGGGGCTGGCGGTTGAACTGACTGGAGGAGGGAGAGTTATGAAAGAAAGAATATATGAATCTATGTCATGTGATTATAGCATTATTTATTTTTTAAATTATTTTTTTAAAATAAAAAAACAAGCCCCTCAGAAGGTTTGTCGGAGCTCTGGGGAAAGCTACGTTTGAATGTCCTAGAACTAACATTTTTATTTAACATTCTGAATAACTCTCTGGAATTTACCCTATAGAAATTCTTTCATGTGTGCACAGTGTGTTCAAAGAAACTACAAAGATACTCACTGCAGCATTATTTGTAATAGACAAAATTTTGGAAACATCTTAAATATGTATCAACGGTGGAAGTGGTTAAGAGAATAGTAATATAGACACACTAGGCACGGCGATGCATCTGTTAAACAAAATAAAGTACCTTTGTATGAGTTGTTGAAAACATCCATGATTTATTAAGGAAAAAAATTAAGTTGCAGAAAAACATGGACAGAAAACTTTTTAACTATAATATGAGTTTGTTTGTAAATGTGATAAAGATCTGGAAGAATATACAACAAACTGAAAACAGCGCCTACCTCGAGGGAGGTTTCAAGGGTAGGAGGGGAGAGTCTTGCTTTTTACTCTCTGCTTCCTATTGTTTGACTTTTTTCCTTTGCAACTATGATGTATTGCTTTTTATACATGAATACACACATAAAGATTTTTAAAAACCCAACGGAGTGTTCACGTCCAGAAGCAGCAGCCGTCTCAGGGACTGTTTGTCATTACCTCTGTTCATTTCTTTCAGACCAGGAAGGGCTAAAGGAACCTCAGTGTTCTCTGTAGCATTGTTAACCGGGGCACTGAATCTAACTTGCCATACCCTGTAATTGGATCCTTCCAGTAAAGCTGCCTCAATAAAATGTCCCAAGTGTTGCAGCCAAGTGTTTAGGAGGCACATAGGACCCTGGTGGCAGCCTTGGAGGTAGGGGTGGGAGCCTGGGCCTGGGGCCTGGGTCTAAAATGCTGTAGGAGGCATGCATTAAAGTCCCAGCAAGCTTAACTAGCAACAGAGGGGCATGTCTGCATTTTTCATGCAGGCTTAGAGAGACTTGTTTGCAAGGCTCAGAATCCCTGATGAGCAGTTTTCTGTGGCTTCAGTTACAGCACAATTTCAAAAGTATTAATGCAATGAGACTTTTGTATAACTACATTAGGAAAATGAAAAAAATTAACTCTGGTTCTCCAGCAGGCATTCACAACTGCTAATAATGAATATATCTCAAGAAGGAAGTGATTGCCCATAATTATCCCCTAAATCCCACCTCATGCGATACCTAAAATGATAGGCAGAGAGAGGCCAACAACTTCCTCTTTGCTTGGTCTGTAAGCACGATGTAAGTTCCATTAATATGGTCTTTCCTTTTATTGTTTCATCTCCCAGGGGCCCTGAATTCTCTTGTGATCTAAAGAATAAGCTCTCCATCTCGTCATTTTTTTAAGGTTTCAAAACCCAAGAGCTGAATCCAGATGTGGCCTTTTAAGTCAAGCCAGCTTGGAGTAACAGACTGTTGGTGCCTAATGCTTGTCTGTCTCAGTTCCCCTCCTTCACATGGGGGGAAGTAAAGGTCTTCAGATATGAAATTACATGGAGGTGTCAGTCACAGAGTAGGGACCTGGATTTTGGCCTCTGGAAATTCCACTCCAGATTTCCAAAGCCATGTGTTCATTCATTCATACCCTCACTCATTTCTTCATTCAACAAATTCTTACTGAGTGCCTACTATGTACAGAGAAGGATACCATTATCATTTAAAGTGCTAATTTTAGAAACAAACTGCTTAGATTTTCATCCTAGCTCCAATGCTTACTAACTGTGTAACCTTTATCGAGTCACATAACTTGTCTGTGTCAGATTCCCCATATTTAAATGAAAATAATGATGGAACCTACCTCATAAGGTTGTTGAGAAGACTAGAGAAATTAATATATGGAAGGGACCTAAAATAGTATATGGCATAATGATTGCTACTGTTGTCATATTTTTATCATTATATACCAAACATTTGGAATACGATGATGAACAAAACAGACGGGGCTTACTTTCATAACATGCATTGACTAGTAGGGAAGAGCTGGGACTTAATCCAATCAGGATGATCAGACTAGGCTGACCTGAAAAAATGATGCAGTTCTGAAATCTAAAGGAGTTAACTAAGCTAAATGGGAAACGAAAGTTTTTTGAGTGAAGGAAAAAGCATGTTCAAAGGTCCTGGGACAGCTGGAGCACAGTTTTTTATAAAACTGCAAAACTGTGTGTGTGGCTGGAGCACAGACATCAAAGGCAGGGCAAGATGAGGTTGAGTGCTGTTAAGTGTCGCATCTCCTAGGGCCATGCCGACCACTTTAATGGGTCACGATTATCCTAAAAATAATAGTAAGGCACTGGGGGGCTTTAAGCAGGGAAATGCCATAATTCGATTTCATTCTAGAAAGATCTCTCTGGCTGCTAAATAAAGAATAGATTGGAGAAATGTCCTTCCTCAAATACCCAGTGTCTCTCTTTGTTGACAATCATTTCATGGTAAATAAAGGGAGGGCATGCACCCAGGGGAAGAAGGCAGTGACTGTCTTCACAGAGAGAGGTGCAGAGAGGTTAGGTGGTGGGAGACGGCCAGACGGGGTGCAAATTTTGCCTGCTTGCCAACTTAGAGAATTGTACACCCAGTCTTTCTTCTTTAAATGGTTACCATATTGAATAGCAACAAGAGTAAATTTTTTTAAAGCAAAGGAAACTCATTCTGGACACCTACAGCAAAAAGGGAATTTGTCAGGTGGAGGCATCCTAGGATCAAAGGGAAAGCTGTAAAATTAGGCTTATAATGAACAGAGTCCAAGCAACTCCAAATCGTTGGTAGAGGAGCCAATGAAGAAGAAATCTCCACCTGTCTGCTCCTCTTCTTCCCTGTCCATTTTTTTTTAATGGATACTAATCAGCCAAAAACCAACAGATGTCCACTAGAATATTCATTCATAGAAGCATCTTCCTCTCCCCACACCTAATCATCTCCACCACAAGCTCTCCCACTGTCCCCAACACAACCCCTCAGACCTGACAGTTTTCACCACTCTTCCAGATTCCCTGGCATCAGATCCATCTTTGTAAATGGTAACATATAGGGGCACCTCCATATTCCACCCCTCCATGGGAGCCATGGGCTCCCACTTTGTTTCCAATTTTTTTCTACTTCGTTTTCTGCTTCCTGATGGTAAACATCCACCTGTATTTTGATTTTTTTAAAGATGGTAACCTAATTACTCGCTATTTTCAGGGATATGTGGTGGAGTCAGAGACATTTTAGGTTTGCACATAGAAAACTAGTTCTGGCTTCTGCTCACTAATTATGTGACCCTAAATAAGTCACTTACTCTCTCTGAGCCTCAGTGTCCTCATCCATAAAATGGGCATGACAACAAACCTTACTTCACAGATTATAGGATAATCAAAATAAATTATGAATGTGAAAACATTTTAAACCAGTGGTCCTCAATACTGACTATGCTTCAGTATCACTTGTTATTTTGTTTTTTCAAAGACAGATGACTTTCCCAGATCTACTGAGTCAAAATATCCAAGAGCAAACCTCAGATAGCTTTATTTCTAAAAAGTTTCAGAAGTGATTAAAACGTGCAGGCAGGGTTAGAAAAAACATTCTGGATGTAACCTTTTGGACACACACTGCTGTCCAGCAACATGACGCCACTGTGGTGAGGCTACTATGTTCTATCCCTTCTCCCAGCTGTTATTCCCAGGCATCTCCAAACCATCCTCTGCTTAGACTTCTTGGGAAGCCTTCAGTGACTATAAATCAAACACATCACTACTCCACTTGAATACCCTCAAGTGCCTCCCAGTGTTCTTATGATGAGGAACAGACATGACTTGAGGCCCTACAGGATTTGGCTGTGCCGATCTCTGACCTCAAACCCTCTCACTCCCTCCTCTCCTTGTGTTCTGGCCCACAGTTCTTTCTGGTTCTCTAACACACTAGGTTGTGTTTTTCTGGGATCGTTTGCACTTGCTGACCCTTCTGTCCAGAATGTTCCACTCTAGACCTCTGAATGTCTGGATTTTCCTTAACATTGAGCCAGATATCTGCCAGACCATCCAACCTCAATTAACCCCTCCCCACCTGTCACCCTCCATCCATCACAGTACCTGATTTATTTTCTTTAAGTCACTTACCCTTCTCTGAGATTATTCATTTATTCATTTTCTAATTTGTATCCATTTTTCCTGGCTGGAATGTAAGCTCTGCAAGAGAGGGATATTTCAAGTATAGGTGATTGATTTATCTATAGTGCTAAAAGATTGCCTGGCACATAGTAGATGCTTAGTAAATTAATCAGAGCATGAATAAACAAATGCACATTTTGTTATCTAGGGCAAAGGAGACTCATACCTTGCCATCATCCAATGGTTTAGCCAAGCTATGAAAAGACCAGAATTTCTACTTTTTGATTCACCTTCCAATTGCTGAATTGCAATTCCCAAAATTCATAGCCAAGCACTATCAGGTGACCATAGACTCCAAAAGGTATCATAAATTGCTCATTATGTGTTCTTCTGGGGCTTAGGCAATGAGCTTGATATTTACTGTTTGGCAAAGTCTTTCTGTTTCACTTTGTTGGTAGGTGTAAGTTGATTTTTGCAGCCAAAAACACCTCTTTTTGGCTGGCTTCCCTGTTTTTCCTCTTTTTACTAGCATACCCTGGAGTAGTATAACCAAGCTGAGGTGAGTTATGTGCAGGGAAATGGGCCTTAATGAATAGAAAATCCATGGAATTCATTTGATGTTAGCACATTAACACTCTCTTTGCTAAGTCTTCCAAATTTCAACTTTTCTGCACAAAAAATAAAAATATTGGAGGAAGGTATATCTCTTTTAAGACCATGATCTTGGAATTACATAAGCAATTCTATACCCTTTTTTTGTAGTGAAATGTGCTCAAAAGCAGTCAACCATCGTCAGCAAACCCCAGACCCAAATGTCAACAAGCCCCATTGGTATAATATATTGGCAGGGGCTTGGGCCATGATGTCAGGTATACTAGGTGCTGTGGCTTATTGGCTGTGGATCTGGGGCAAGGAACTTGGCCTTCCTAAGTCTCAGATTTCCCCTCTGTAAATTCAGGGCAATAATAGCACCTGTGTCATATCATTAACCATTGTTAGGATGAAATAAAATAGATGTCAGGTCCCTAGCATGTTACTAGCACGGAGTAACCATTCTATGCACATTGGCTGAAAACTAAATAAATTAACTAAATGTCATTCCACTGTCTCTCCTTTTTAGATTCCATTTCTCTACCATGCCCTTCCATGCTATGCTCCCCTTCAAGAACGCCGAATGATGGGATCGATTTGGAGAGAAAAGTAGGCCCAGTTATAATTGGGGTCCAGCCTTGAGCATAGTCTCCTGAAAAACAACTATCATTTCCATACAGTACATGCCCTGATGTACTGCAGAACATGGTCTCTCACCCACCAAATAGAGATAATAATATACCCTGCAGGCTGAATATGGAGTCGAATTATTCTCACGAGTCTGTTTCCTGTAAGATCTTTTGCCAGGTCCTGGACATATTACATTAAAAAAGACATGGGCCCGCCCACACGGTTCTCACAGACTCACTTCAAATCTCAATTCTGTCTCTGCCTGGTGAAAATGTGAGCAAGTCACTGGGCTTGCTGAGCCTCAGCTTTGTCCTTTAGAAAGGGATATCTGGCCTCCCACACCCTCTGTGCTGAATGGGACTTCAGTAAGATAAAGGATCTCTAGTGATCAGAAGCCAACTCTGAATAACTTAAGCAGAAAGGTAATTTTAGAAGGTTATCAGGTTACTGAAACTACCAACCCAAAGGCTGGAAAACACAGAATCCAAGGGCCCCACAGCTACTTGCAAAAGGAACGCCTGCAGAGAAAATAGTCACTGCTAGATACCAAGGCCCTCACCACAGAAAGTTGCAGCCACCACCATGAGTAATTAATTCCCTCCAAATTTACATCCTGGCTTACAACACAAAGACCCAGGCAGGAACATCCAGTTGTCTGAGCCTAGGTCATGAGTCCACTCTCCAGCTGCTAGGGGTTGGGGAGAGGGAAATCTAGACACTGCCAGTTTCCAAAGTGGGAGACAAGCACTGCCTTCCTCCATGCCCCAGGTTGGAGGGGTATGTGGGTGCCGAGCAGTCCCCCAATGCCAAATGCCCACCAAAGGACATGAGAGTACTTTGCACAGCATGGATAGCAATATCTTTTTGAATTGTGCTGACTAGGCACCGTTCAACTGCCTATGAGTAGGGCTGATGAGGACCACAGACCTAAGGAGAAAGAAGAATGAATTATCCATACTCAAAAGAGATTTACTGTAAGAGCCCATGGGCATTTCCTAGAAAAATTCCAATAGTTGCATGCTGTTAAGACAAGGCATTTGTGTAACTTCTACACGGGAAATGGCTTAGTACTTTACTCACGGATATCAACCTGTCATCTCATTACTATTGATCAGCACAGGCTGGCCACCAGCGTGTTGACAGGGAGCTGGTTCCTCCAAGATCGGCTCTGACCTGAAAATCCTCCTGCCCAGTGCCAGGTACTTTCTGAGAGCTCCAGAAAATTCTCCAGCCAATGGACTTTTACCCTACAGCCTCCTCTGCCTCAGAGGATGAAAAAAAGAAAAAGAGTGACTCTATGTATGAATTGAGAGAGAGAGGTATTTTAAACACTGCTGGGCACTGTCTTAACAGCTGCCTTCACTCGGTAAATATATTTGTTACACAGTGCCAGGAAATTGTGAAGGAAAGAGCAGAAAAGGGAGAAACAATAGCTATCTTTGGAGCCTGAAGTCTTGCTTGGAGTCGCTCACCACCCTGGCACCATGCCAAAAGCACACTTTTTCCCCACCATCTCAATCCTCCAATGTACCCCTGCATCCTTTTATAATAAGCAGCCTTGAGTGCTGTCATTTAATACCCATACACAGGGCTCCCCAGAGCTTGGAAACTCTTGCAACTGTCTTCTTGATAGGCATCTAAGAAACAAATGAGGAGAAAGGATGTCTAAAGGCTCCATTAACATTGTTAGGTTAGAAACGCTGACAATAAGTCGATTCTTTTTGACATGACTGTCCTGGTAATGAAGGGACATTTCTACATGACTCTACCTAATGTAAGATAAGATATGGATGGCCTCTGATTTTTCTGACACATGTCCAGTCTATCAAAGGGGTGGGGACTGGTATAAGAAAATGGGTTGTTTCAGTGACACATTAATAGGAGCCCTGGTTGGGAGATTAATGATAATGCTACCTTGGGCTTGAGTGTTCTGGCAGCTCACCTGGGACTATAAGCTGGAATTCCTAGAAGAGGGGGTTAGAAAACCCAGGAGCCTCCACTTAACACCCAGATGAAGTTCTCTCATTTGCCCATAAGCCTAGAAAACCACAGGGAGGAGGGAAATTGCCCATGCTCTAGAATGTTACTTTTCATCTGCCTCTGGCTGGGTTATGGGCAGGAGTAATTAGGTGGGCCTGGTTCTGACCTGTCAAAAAGAATTGCTCCGCTGAGATTGGTAGCAGACCCCTTGAGCAGGCAGGAATGAGGCTGTGTGTGAGAGTAGACTAGCAGAGCTGGCCAGGCAGCTAGAGCAGGGAAAGCTGGCCCCCATAACCGGACGAGAATAGAACAGAGACTCCAGAAGCAGAAGTTGAAAGATCAGCAATTTCAGCATCTAGCCATCTTTCCCCAGACACTGAGCCTGCCCCACAGAGCTCCAGGAGTTCTTAGGAGGTCACATTTGGTAAATAAAAACAGAACTAAACAAAACCCAAACTCTGTGCTCCCAATTCGCCTCACCCTGCCCTACTATGTCCATAGCATTTAACAACTTTCCAACATATAATATAACTTACTCCTGTGTTATCTTATCTTGGATGTAGATAAGCCTCAGGACATGGATCTGTTTTGTGTGTTCCAAATGCCTACAGCAGTGCTCACATATAGTAGGCACTCAATGTATACTTCCTTAATAAATGGCTGATTTTAAAAATTGCTAAAAGTCAAATAATTCCTTTTTTATGTTTTATTTTAAAGACAAGGTCTCACTCAGTTACCCAGGTTGGAGTGCGGTGACACAGTCATGGCTCACTGCAGCCTCAAACTGTTGGTCACAAGTGATCCTCCCACCTCAGCCTCCCAAGTAGCTGGGACTACAGGCAGCCATCACCATACTCAGCTAATTTTTTTTTATGTTTGTAGAGACAGGGTCTAGCTATTGCTCAGGATGGTCTCAAACTCCTAACTTCAAGCAAGCTTCCTGCCTCAGCCTACCAAAACACTGGGATTACAAATGTGAGCTAGCATACCCAGCCATCAAATATTTCTCTTTTTTAACAAAAAGTATAATATTAGTTAAACTTCCTTGGCCACTTAACCATATTATATGAATGAGAGATGTTATTACATTATTACTAAATTTTAAAACCATCAAGAGGATGCAAGGAAAACAGCAAGTACTTTGGAAAAGGTGAGCATTCTAGGGAAAGCAGAAGACTGATAGGTTCGCCCTCTGAACAATTGCTTATGCATTCCCAAGCTTTAATTCCCTTGTTGGTAATAATACAGACAGTTATATTACTAATGAAAGTAATAACCATCAATGTTTATAAAGTCCTGATGGTGTCCCAAGCCCCGGGGCAAAACGGTTTAGATGCATTATCTCGCCTAATTCTTAAAGCCACATATTGGAGCAGCTGCCATGATTATCATTCCTGTTTTACAGATGAGGAAACCGAGTCACGGAGCGGTTGAGTAACTCTCTCACAGTCACACAGTTACAATAGTACAAGGCAGGGCTGGGCACTTGAACTCTACATTTTCTGATTCTGAGCTGCCACACCAGGCCCCATATCATGCTGCCTGTATCTCATTCTCTCCTTGCCTCTTTGTCAGTCACTTTTCCTCTAGTCCACACTGGTAAAAGGAAAAACCTAGAACAGTAAAGGAGTCATTGTAGTCCTAGGAATGGGAAAGGCAGAGTCAGCTATGCAGACACATTGCAGAGGACTCAAATTTGTTTTCAACCAATCTCCCCTTGACCCCCACAACACACAATGCTAAAGATGCAACTAAGAGAGTTGTATGAACTCAAAGATGGTCATTGGACTCCTTTCTTTAATCAGTTTAATCTCAAAGCGTTAAGAAAATGCTTCTTATCAACTAGCCCAACCCACACAATGAATGGTATACCTGATCCGCCTCCCTTCTCAGGCTGACTCTTGATTTATTCTGTCACAGCCCCACCTCAAGCCTCACGGGGCAGATGGTGCCAGATGGTAAACTTACAAGAAGTTCTGCAATCAAACTGTGGAGAGGTTGCCAAACTCCCTTCCTCTGATCCCTAAGAGTCACTGGGAGATGCCTCGGGTGCCCCGTGGGAGGGAGAGTGATGGGGAGGGGGTGTACCTCATCCAGAAGGGTTCTGCTTTGATCTACTTCACACCTTGAATTTCTGAACTAGGTTTGTTCCTAAAGGCTCATTCGTAACAAAAGAGAAGAGTATGAAATCACAAGATAGAGAAACACAGTTTATTTAAAAAAAGACCTTGGCTCACAGTTGAGAAAACTGGGTCCTGGTTCCTCCCCTGCCATTGCCTTGGGCAAATCACTTAACCCCTTGGGACGCAGTTTTCTCATCTGCAAAATGAGGAGATTTGGTATCATCAGTATTAGTTACTTAGTTGTGACAAGTGTACCAAAGTGATGTTCACAATATGGCAAACTGAGTGTGGTGAAAACAGGAACCCTCTGGAATATTCTTACAGCTTTTCTGTCAATCAAAAACTATTAAATATTTTAAAGTTTATTAAAGTTTTAAAAAGTTGAGCCTCATAAACTGTTTTTTTTTTTTTTTTTTTTTTTTTTGAGACAGCGTCTCATTCTGTCACCCAGGCTGGAATACAGTGTCACAATCATTAGTCACTGCAGCCTTGACCTCAAGTAATCCTCATGTTTCAGCCTCCTGAGTAGCTGGGACTACAGGCACACCCCACCATGCCAACTTTTTACTTTTCTCAAAGACAGGGTCTCACTTTGCCTAGGCTGGTCTTGAACCCCTGGCCTCAAGCAATCCTCCCGCCTCAGCCTCCCAAAATGCTAGGGTTACAGAAGTGAGCCACTGAACCTGACTGATAGTCCAGCTTTAAAATGCACTTGATGCTACCTATCCTTTAAAGAAAGCTACCTTGGTAAATCTTTCGAATTTCTTTGGTTAAAATTCTAGTTTGCCATTTATTGACTTCCTACTATACCTGAGAAATGCAGAGGAAAACTCTAATTTCTGAAATGGTTTTTGATACTGGTTTATCTTATAAAATTAAGTTCATCTGGACCCTGGTGGCACCTAGCTCTGGGCATCTTCTGTTGTAGAGTCTTGGGATTTTTTCAGCCATCCTTACTCCCCAGTCTTATATATACTTACTATATTGGTCTACACTACATACGTACAATACATACAACTATGTGTATGCAGTGTACACACACACATATGCACTCACACACACAAATACTAAGGTTAGGTAGATATGTAAATATTTTAGTTTTACTGTCCTAAAGTTATAAACCCCTAAAGTCATGCTGGTACTTTAAGTAGATAGTTCAAGACTTAGTTAAGTGTAAAAAGAAGTCTCAGTTATCAAAATTAATTTTGTCATATCAAATTTCAGCCTTTGGGTTTCACTATCAACTCCTTTGTTCTTTCCAGACCTCCAAACAGCGTATGACTATATTTTGCTGGTTCCCAACCAACATCTCCATGTAAGAAGCTTTGTCAGAAATCTACTGATGTTCTCAAACAATTTTAATACACATTGGGGTTTTGAGAGTATATGGCGACAAGGGGAGTGTGGCGTGTTGGCCCCAGTGCTTATTTCACCGAATAAAGTGGGCAAGTGTTTGCTTCTCAGCAGTGCTGTTTCCCTTCTCGACCCCAAATTCCTTAAGGATCGTTAATGACAACACAGTGGCTTCCAAAGTCCCCCAAACACAATTGATTCCATGGAGCTTGGACCAATCTATAAATTGCGTGTTTGGAACCAAATCGCACAGCTATCACTGACTAGAGTGGCCCTAATGAAATCGTAGCTACTTGACCCGCTTACTTGAAAGGCCTTTAAAAAAAAAAAAAGAAAGAAAATCCATTAATCAATTTGTTTCTTGAGGCAACTTAGCAACAGGGATCCCTGCAGTAGATTGGGTGCTTTTGCTAATGAGCAAGTTGGATTGGATAGTTAGTTGCATCAACTTCATTTAATTTTTAGGCTATTGATTTTCATTAGGAAGATTCAATACAACCTTCCCACCTTCCTACAGACATCCCTTTCCCACTGGGAATATGCTATGTTTCACAATTGTCCCAATGGAAGATCTCCAGAAACCTATATCAACATGTCAAAAATTGGGGGAATCTGTGGCAAACAGAACTTCCCATTATTAGGAAACCAAGACAGAATGATTTCTAAGTGCCATACTTCAAAGACCAATCCCCCGTTTTTCTTAAACTCATACCCATTACAATTTTCTCTAATTATATCTTCTGTATATACCCTCCACTCAACGATATTTGGGTTGAGCTTCGATTTATTTCTTCATTAATTCACTTCATCAACAAAAATTTATTGAGCACTTACTATATCCATGTACAATACTGAGGTATCCAGGTACAGTGACGAGGATACTTTGGTAAATAAAAGAACCAAAGATCTGCGCTTAGGAAGCTTAGCCTCTACTAGGGAAGACACATAATTAACAATTAAAAGAGAAGATAATAGAGAATAATAGGAGTGAACCAACTGATATGCGTTAGGGAATAATAAATGGTAATATGTATTGAGCACGGCTCTAAGTACATATATTTTCTTAAACTTAACAATCCTATCGGGTAGATACATAATAACCTATCTTTTTAAGATAAGAAAACTGATTAACAGAGTTTTCACACCGATTAAGGAGTTTGCCCTAGGACACGTAGCTAGCAATTAGCAGGTTCAAATTTCGACCCCAGCAGACGTGCTCCAGAGTCCACACTCAACCACAGCACCACACTGCCTTTTTGGAGAGATGCTATTTACTCTGATAGCTGAAAGCTTGCAATGAGACACCCAGACAAGAGCATTCGGCAAAGCTGAAACGGTGTGCATGAAGTTCCAGAGGCAAGAACTCTGCGGGCGGTAAAGGAGGCAGGCCAAGCTGCCACATGGGGGGTGAGAGATGAACTTTATCTTCTGAACGTGTACAATACAAACATTTTAAATACGTTTTCTAAAAACCACATCGATCAGTCTCAAACCAGAGATTCTAAAACGTCACTGTTGAAAGTTGTCATAAAGGGGCTCATCAAATCACTGAAAGGATAATCCTGGCCTCCAAATCTCAGTGGTACAAGCAGAGCTTCTCTCTCGCTTTGCAGGAAGAGCCCTTGAACCTTTTTATTTGACCTTGTAAGACTATTTAGTGTCTGTCCCTAAGCCCAACTTTGAACTTCTTGAGGGCAAGACACTATCATATTCACCTTCGTGGTCTTAGTCTTAGTCGTAGCACAGCCCATGGTACAGAGGAGGTGCCCAATCAAAGAGGAAAACACAGCTAGTGACTGGATGCATGACAGTGCCTCACGTGTGGCCTGCAGTCAACAAATGTTTCAGAAAGGGAATAGAAGGGCTTGTTTATATCTGAATGACAAGGCGGTGGGGGTCGGGGCACAGAATCACTAGCTTGAGTGGGGTGGGTATGGTATCATTTGAAAGTTCAAGGCAAACACCCCACACCTAATTGTAGGCTGGATTCATAGGGGCAACCACCTCAGTTCTCGGTTTCCCTCTGCCCAGAGAGCACTGTGTTTATGAACCTACTCAGCTGCTGGGAGTTCCAGGGGGAGATGACTTCAGAAGAGTGATATTTAAGAGCAGGAGAAAAGAACGGCTTGGTAAGGATGCTGGGCCTCTATTTATTCCACTCCGTATGCCAGGCTCCAAGACTTCTCGGCGGATTCCCATTTGTCTTTCTCCTGTGGAATATTTCAGATTTACAGTGCCATCTGTTGAGGAGCGCAGGCCCAGGCAGCACAGTTCAGCCCGAGGCCCTTCTGCTGCCCAAGGCCGGGAGGTGGCCCAGAGCGGCTGGTGCCAGGCTCGTGACTTCCCTGCCTGAGCCAGGCTGAACAGCCTCCAAAGAGTGATGGATTAGGACCCCGACAGGACTACCTCCTCTTATCCTGCGTCTGGATTGGTGGCATAGGCGAGATTTCTGGTCCTCCTTGTTTGTCTGTGTCTTGCACACTCTCACTCACGTTGTTGAAAACAGTCTCCTGGCTTAGATCTGGGCTCCCTGGGCTTTTGCTCTTCCACATTGTACATTAACTCCTCTCTCTTCTGGCATTTTCAGAAACTGCCTTTGCCAGGGCTCTAGGGGGTGGCTGCTGAACTCTGCAACTCTGACTAAGGAATACACCATCACAAAATTACTAGAGTATCATTCAGACAACAAAGGGCACAGTACTTCAAACACTTAGATGCTGTTTTGGAGCATTTGGGGTCTATCCATTTGTCCCATTTCACCCAGGAAAGCCTTTGTATTTCCAAAGCAAAGCTATCTGCCTACCTGGAACTGACACATACAAATGCACCCCGGCTCCTTCTGCATGGCAGGCACCACTGCAATCAACAGGCCATGTGCGTGCCCTGGAACTTGCAGTCGGGCCGTCCTCCAGCATCCCAGGCTGGAACAGTAACCAGCGGAAGTACAGGATTGATGGGCAGGAATCTGCTCTGTCATTCAACTTGCATCACCTCCTGCCTGAACAGCACATTCATCTTTTCAGAGAGCTTTCCTGTGCCCATGCTTCTTCTAATTGGATCTCATAAAACCCTGGGAAATGCACAGAGTGGGTCTCATCACTCCCACTCTCATTTGGCTGACAAGATTCAGGGAGGACATATGATTTGCGCAAGGTCACACTTTTCTTAGTGGCACATGATCCAACTCATCATAACCCAGCGTTCTTCCCTCCATATCAGATTTCCACTCTGTTTTCCAACAATAAAATAATGGTGCTTCCACCAGTATCACCCGGTACATAACTAGACGCTTGACTTTGTGATTTGCTTTGGGGATGTCAGAGCCTTAACTCAGGAGTATTTTAGTAATATTAGTAATTCACACTTAGCCAGTTTAGAATCATGTTAGCCTGGACTGGCCCAGTTTGCCTTAAACTGTCTATGGAAAAAAAAAGTGTGGGCTAAACAATTTGTTAAACCACCATCACCATAATAATGGCTGAAAGAGCTAACATTTAATAAGTGTTAACCCTGTACCGACATCACTTCTGCTTTTCACGTACTTCAGTCTCAATGAGTCCATGTGGTGGATAATATTGTTTTTACCATTTTACGAGGAAGAGAATAGAGGCACTGAGGGCTCAGGTCAATTGCACAAGTCTGGATCTGAAACAGGATTTGAACCCTGAACTGCAGAGGGTTCTAGTCAACATACTTCTAGTCAATTTCACTACAAAGCAAATAAGATTCTCAGAAGGACAAAGGGAAATTGAGGGAGCATATATTTAGACAACCACAGGAAAAACATAATGTCGAGAACTCTTGAAGCTCAGTTCTCAGTACATGATATGTTAAATATAAAAGGCTTGCTTCTATTCTTTAAAACAGGCCCTGATGAATTGTGTCTCCTATCTCTGAAGTCAGAGAGTATTACTGAATTACTACATTACCTACTCTCTACTCAGGCTCCCACCTTATGGTCACCCTGCCTGTCATGTGTGTGCTGTATGTTCCATAGCAATCATTTAAAAATACATGGACCCCATCACACAGTCTGTTTACAAAGAGATCTCAACCCTCATTCCATTGGCATGTTTAAGATTACAACTTCATCAGGGTAAGCAAAATAGCAAGGACTAAAAAAGCCATGAGATGTGATCAAAAGTCAATGGGCCAGAAAAGGCAAATATGGTTGTGTAAGTTGCTCATTTCTGTGAAAACAAATAAAAATTTAAATGTAATAATGTCAGCAGTTTCTTTTAGTGGCAGCAGAGATTGTCTCTCCTCTTTCTTGGCACGACAGATGTTAATGTTTAAGCTCAACTCTGAGATATGTAACTGAGTCTGAAAACACTGGTACCCCTGTGTGGGAAGATATTAAAAGGACAACCAACCAGGCTCTATCGAAACCATTCAAAACTCCTAACAATTCCTTCAAAAACGCAAATGTACTAATCACTAGCCTGGCCCTATGTTTAACTGGTTCTTTGCAAACATATACTTTATACATTTTTGCTAAGATGTGAATTAACATCTTCCTTTGACTTTATTAATTAATTGAGACATAATGCAAGCCAATTGTTGTGAAAATGGGAAAACCATTGGAAAATTTGCAGTGTCATATTCAAATCTTTGCAAAACCTCAAACATTTCTCTCAGACTTGCTTCTCTTTAAAGTATAAAAAGAAAATGACAGAGAAAAGCAGATATAGTTGATATGAGATTATTTATTATTTTTATAATCCTTATATATTTTGAAAAAGGAATGATTTGAAGAATAGAGGAACCCTTGGAATATTTAGAGGGTGATTCCAAGGTAGGAAAAACAAAGTATCCTTTTAATATGACATGGGAAGTTTCTGTTTGGTCAGTTGGTTGCTTTTTAGTGGGTCAAGACCAGGATACTTTTACTTAATTGAATGAATTGGAATAGAAAGAAATAATAAAAGAAGCCAGGCATGGTGGCTCGTTCCTGTAATCCCAGCACTTTGGGAGGCCAAGGTGGGCAGATGACCTGAGGTCTGGAGTTCAAGACCAGCCTGGCCAACATGGCGAAACCCCGTACCTACTAAAAGTACAAAAATTAGCTGGACTTGGTGGCAGACACCTGTAATCCCAGCTACTCAGGAGACTGAGGCAGGAGAATCACTTGCCCGTGAGGCAGAGGTTGCAGTGAGCCGAGATTGTGCCACTGCACTCCAGCCTGGGTGACAAGAGCAAGACTCGGTCAGAAAGAAAGAAAGAAAGGAAAGAAAGAAAGAAAGGAAGGAAGGAAGGAAGGAAGGAAGGAAGGAAGGAAGGAAAGAAAGAGAGAGAGAGAGGTGGAGGGAGGGAAAGAAGGAAATATAGGAAACATTAGAGTATATGATATACAATAAGGGGAAGTATTGCTTCAATAACTAACACACATATGAATGTTGGGATGAAATTTTAAAATGTATTTATTCCTATGAGTTATGGTGGGAAAGTCTTCAGACCATTGATTTAGACAGACTGTAGAGATTTAGAAACTTAGAGGCATAACAGACATGCTCATTAATGTCTACTTGAACCGCAGCTACTTCAATAGAGTCTACCTCACCCAAGTCTGCATGACCTTACTCCATAATTCTTTTTTTTTTTTGGTCAAGGAGGGGAATGTGTGCAGGTTTGTTACATGGGTAAATTGTGTGTTGTGGGGGTTTGGTGTACAGATTATTTCATTACCCAGGTAATGAGCATAATAGGGTTGTTCGGTTTTTGCTTGTTGATTTAATTTCCATACAGATTCTGGATATTAGATCTTTAGGTACTAGGCCTTTGTTGAATGCATAGTTTGAAAATATTTTCCAACAGTGGAAGTTTTGCCAACCAATTCTTAGGAACCTGAGTTCCAAACACAACGTGAGTTTGTGACCTCACCAGTGAAACTCAACTTCCCAGTTATAAAGAAAAGGGAGATTCAAGAGACGTATCATTAAGCAAGTTGACTCCAAATCCAATTTTGATGATTTAAGCATAAATGCATCCACAAGCTGAGGATTAAATTTCCTTTAACATATGCCTAAATTTAGAATTCTAGAAAAAGAAGTTCAAGGAAAAAATAATGCATTTTACATTTCCTTCTCCCAAATGCTTTAGTAAATAGTGTCTGAAGACATTTAAGACGTAGCACATAACCAACAAGTTACTGACCCCCAAAGATCTCATTGTTGCAAATATCTAAAAGCTAAAGAGAGAAGCTTGAGAAGGAAAAAAAGAAAGAGAGAGAAAAAGAAAGAAGGAAGCAAAAGTATGAGGGAGGAATGAAGGGAAACAGGGAGGGAAGGAAGGAAGGAAGGAAAGAAGGGAGGGAGGGAGGGAGGAAATGTACAGCTCCTCTGAAATCCTACTTTGAATTGTGAAAGCACAAGAATCTTGACACCGTACGTAGTTTTTTCTCTGTCATCACTGCAAATCTGTATTTCAAGCTCAGAACTAGCATATTGTTTCCATTGAGTGGGATTAGCAAAATTTGTTTCCAGGAAAACTTAAAATGAGCCCCATGTTTAAGTCTCCATCAGTTAGGTCATAAAGAACAGCAATCAATTCCGAAGTCTGATGGCTGCTCATGGTGTCATCTGCTGCTTCACATCTGTTTGACTCGGAAGTGACGTTCCCATTGAGTGTGTTTTCGGCAAGTTCCCCATTAAATTACTGCAGCTTTATATAGAGATTATGGTGTACATTTCATGAATTCATGTAAAGCTAAAATAAATGGACACTTTCAAGCTTTACAGTTTCCAATCTGGTATTTTCCTCAAACATAATAGGACAAGAAGTGGAGAGGGGAGTAGAAACGAGGAATGGCTAGATAGCACGTCCTTCAAGAAAATACGGCAAAAAGGAGAAAGGATTATTTTTAAGTTGTAAAAGTTCTGGACAGATTTCCATTATAGATCATTATAGCATAAAGTATTATTGTTCTTTTTACGGAGGCTGGCTCATTTTTATTCTCTCCTATAGATGCTTAGGCTGTTAGGTTCCAGCAGTCTGTGGTTTCACAGCTTCCTTGGCCAGCCAGGGCAGATGCTATAATTCTGTGTTGCTTTCCTAAAACAAAGGTAGGACGCTGTCAGCCTTTCACCAACAGATGGGAGGCATGATAGTGCCCATCTTCACTCACAGGTATGATCATTTCTGTCCAACAGTGAATGGGTTCCCACCCCACTCCAGAGCCAAGCCTGGTGCAGTGGGAATTTCAGGTCAGAGGTAAAAACAAATGTTTCTGGAGACTTAGAAGAGGGGAGGGAGAGTTTAATCTCAGTCCTCCTGATTTAGAGTCCCAGGGTAAATGCCACTATAACAAGGCTCCAAACCAACAACAGGATGACATAAGCTCTTCCATTTCTAACCCAGTTACCCACCAGAACCCAAAGCATCCTGAAGCTCATGATATATAAATTTAATTTCTTTTTTATGAGCAGAGCAGTGTTTTCCATGATTTATAAATCATTTGGTCGGTGATTTCTTTGAAATCTTTGCCTCATTTATGCTCTTGACCTCTTGACCTCCTGATACATTTATTTATGCCAGAGATCTCTTTGCAGTGGTACAGTTTAATGTCATTTGCCTGAGACTGGGTGGCTGAAAGGCAAAGAAACAAAGATGAATGCTAAAGGAGGTCTGTGATGCAAAAATGTGTGTTTAAAAAGAAGGATAAACAAAGGAAAATGTGAACACTTAAAACATATTATTCCTGCACTATTGATTTATTGCAGGAACCCTCTATTTATTGAATACTTTACGGGTATCTGATTATATGGCAGTTGATGGGGCAATGAGAGAATACTGATCCTCACAGCAAAAATATTTGCTATAAATGTCATGACATGCCTTGTGTATAATATGATTCTTTCCAGATGGTTATTTTTCAAGTTTCAGAAATGGAAAAATATGCCTTAAGACAAGTATACATAAAAATGATGCCTTTCTCCTTTGTCTCTTTTTGATTTTAGTTTATTAATACTCTGTTGTTTACCATGAAGCAATGTGCTAAAGAAATCTGGTCAGAATGACATCTGATTAATTGGGCAGGGCACTTCCTACATAGCTCTTTGCTGATAACCCAGCTGTCCAAGAACCATTTCATTATAAGAGATGCAGAGGCAGGCGACAGTCACAAAACCACTGGGAAGCTAGGTCTGCTTTAGCAGATTGGCACAATTTGTATCACTGGTGCTCCAAACCCACAGGGCTCACACAGCCCAGAGCCAAGGACAGGCTCTGCCTCTCAGGACAGCCTGTATTTCTCTATGCCATTTACTCATTGTTGAAATGTCATGAAGAAAATGACTCCTCTTTAACACCCCCTAATCCATTTACCCGATACAGAATTAGTTACTCTGATTTTATATATACAGTAAAACACACATGCACTTGTGTGTGTGCACACACACAACCAGATATTGTATTACAGATGCTTCCAGAGGTAAAATATAATATTCTACTCTCTGTTACAGTTAACAATACACTAATATTGAGCAACACATTATCAATGTTTCAGAAAGCTATATTTTCACTCTTCTGGCTTCTTGCTTTATGAGAGAGAAAGCATGTCATCTGCACATTGGAATTACATAAATTCAACGACTGTGCATGAGCTGGTGTGGGGAGTGGATAATGAGAGGGAGAGGAATAACAATTTAAATTGTGTGTGTGATTTTGCCCTCCATTCCACTCAAGAGACACACACATCCTAATGATGGAGAATCAGGCCGCATGAGTCAGTGGTTTCCTCCCCTGGTTTTGGCTCCCTGGCGCCTCCTACTTTGTGAGCCTCTTGCCATGCTGGGTATGGGTCAAGAATAAAGCTGACTACATCGCCTGTTCACCTTACATGTTGATCCTTGACATGAGTGCTCTAAAATGGGGTTAATTACAGTCCATGTCACAGCCAGGACTTCTAGGTGTACAGACAAGGTGAAAGGTACTAAGGAACATCAAGGTGCAAATCAGAGAGGAAAACGTCCAAAGGCAAAACAGAGGCACCAAATGGGGATCAAGGGTTCAAGTGATCAGAAACAACAAAGGTCGAAGTCAGTAGAAGGTGATAAAATGTTAGCACTGGTTATTTCCTGGGCAGTGGCTATTATCTTCTTCATATATCTCTTCATTTTACAGCTTGTCTGCAATAAGCATGGGTTAGTTTTATAAGAAGAAAACAAACTATTAAGACACTAACCGGCCAGGCATGGTGGCTCACGCCTGTAACCCCAGCACTTTGGGAGGCCAAGGCAGATGAATCACTTGAGGTCAGGAGTTTGAGACCAGCCTGGCCAATATGTTGAAATCCCATCTCTACTAAAAATACAAAAATTAGCTGGATGTTGCGGCAGGCACCTGTAACCCCAGCTACTCAGGAGGCTGAGACAAGAGAATCACTTGAACACCGGAGGTGGAGGTTGCAGTGAGCCAAGATTGTGCCATTGCACTCCAGCCTGGGTGACAAGAGCAGAACTCTGTCTTGGGGGAAAAAAAAGACACTAACCATAAAAATAAAAGTGTTTAAGAAGAGAAAGAGGGAGCGATTGGCCAATGCAGCCTGGGTCTGAAGAGTGCAGAGAAATCACCAAGACTGGTACTGGGAAGTTCAAGTTCATTTTTCTCCTACTTTTCAGTGTGATGCTAGCTCAGAGCACAGGACCTGGAGTCAGACGGCCAAGTTCAAATCCTGAATCTGCCACCTTTCATTTGTGATTTTGAACAAGTCACTTAACCTCTCTAAGAAGTAGTGAGCTGGTAAACATTGACCAACCAGCTCTGGAGGGAGAAAATGCCATCTGTAGCACTTGCCAATTTCTACGGATGCAAATGCTCCCACTGTGGCCTCTTTTAACATACTAACCTGTGGTCCACCCAGATCACAAAATTCCTAACAGTTTAACTATTGACTCATCCACGCTGGTACAAGCCAGCCCAGCAGACCACCGTCTCTGAGTCTCAGTTAACATTACCTGAGTAACTACTCACAGGTTCATTATGAGATTTGAATAACATCAAGCATGTAAAATGCTTAGCAGAGTCCCAGGCTCAACAGGAGCATTTCAATGTGCAGAATATCATAGAGAGAGGAATCTGCTTATGTATACATAAACTACCTTTGGAAAAATACATGACAAATCGGTAACAGAATTGTCTCTGAAGAGGAGAGCTAGAAGGCTGGAGGCACATCAGAGGCAGTGTTTTCACTGTTTACCTTTGATACCTCTTAATTTAGAACCACAAATACGTACTTTATATTCTAAAAAGAAATAAAATTAAAATTATTGTATATATCATAGTAACAATTCAGTGATTTTTCTTCATAAGGCTGGCTGTGCTAACTGACCAGCAAGCTCCCCTGCTGAGACTGACAGAAACTATACAAAGGACCTCGGCATATATTCAAACACAAGAAGCTCCCACCTGGGGCTGAAAAAAATTCAGTTAGTAGGTTTATGTGAAAGAGATCATAACAGATGACACACCTCCAGTTTTTGTCTTGGACTTTAGTTGACCAAGTTAATGTCAAATGTTAACGCTTTTTGCACAGGGACTACAATATTGTAGATGGTAGAGTAACAATAATAGTGTCGCCATGCCTTCTTGATTTATTGGAAATCCAATATTATAACTATACAAATTAAATGACAAAAATAGTTCTCTATAATCCCTCTTACTTTTTTCATTTACCATCCCTTTCTTCTCCTTTCTGTTTACAATTAATTTTGCCCATCCAGGTCTCCAAACCCTTACTCGCTCGACCGCTAGATCTTAGCATCCATCCTCCTCCTTCTGAAAGTTCCCTCGCCTTTCTGTACTTAGGACAGTTGGTAGGAAGCAGAGGGTTGGGAAGAGGAGGTGGCAATTACATGAGCTTTCACAGCAGCCTGCCTTTCCTGAGGTTGCAGGGCTCCAGGTGTCTCTGGCTGCCATTGGCTCCAACACACTGGTCTCAGAGAGAAAGGAGAGGTGAGCCTTCTTTTTAGTCCAGAATCCTCAAAATGAATTCAGGACTAATAGATCCAGGACTAATTCCCTTAATTCCCCACAGCAGTATTAGGACCTGGCTCCAACTATTAACAACACTGTATATAAAGTCCTGGAAGAACAGAAGGAAACTACGACACAGAAACACCTTCCTCTATACCTAGTTTGAGGCCCAGATGCTGTTTCTAGGAACCCCTAAGATACCTCCCAGGCTGATCTCAACTGAAAGTGCAGCCAAACCCATCTTTTCTTATAGTCCAGATCTCACAGCCATGTCTCCAAGGGAGAAAAGTCTCTCCCCAGCCCAGGACATAATCTTTATTCCCAGGGGATCCATTCCTTACCAGGATGATCAACAGCAATGATACCCATTCCATCCCAATGCAAACCCTGCCCTCACCCACAACCCAGAATCCAGAACGTACTTCTCAAAGTCTGGATCATCAGATCTCAAATCAGACATCAACAGTCCAGTCCAGTCCTGGTGTCTGATTTGAGACCTGCTGATTCAGACTTTGAGAAGTGCACTGATTCTGGGTTGTGGGTGAGGGTGGGGTTTGTGTTGTGTTGGGATGGAATAGCTATCAACGACTCCCATCCCAGTCTGATTCTCCCAACATGAAAGGAAGACCCTATCTGCATATTAACCTTGAAGTCACTTCCCTGGTAGGCAACAGTTCAAATAATAATCCCCAGGCCACCTGAGATACAGGTAACCACAGTTAGGGCACAGTGCTGTCTTAGCTCACACCGATACAAGAAACCGAAGGAGATTTGCTTCATACATAGGCAAAAATGTACATGACCACACAGAGCTTTTGGTTTCTCACCTGTGATTCTGCAAGCCTCCAAAATAACAGCTGGGCTCTTGCTTTACCTATGGACAGCATTAAGTCAATTCAGTGACTATTCCAGAATAAAGAAGCAGTCTGACTCAGCGAAGTTTGGAAAGCTGACTTTCTTATGAGACAGAAAACCTTTGCAGCTTTTAAATGACAGGTTATATTTTTCAGCTTCTAACAGAAATGTTTCAACATCTTCAGAAACATTTTCAAGCTAGGTCATCCTTTTTCATGCATATAATTATTACAGGTCTATGATCATGTTATAGAAAAAATACTGTATTTGACCTTTCTTGACTTAGTATGATGCATGTGCATTTTCATGTCTCATCAATGCAGTTTAGAATTAGAATAGTGATTTGAGTGTTGTAATAATAGAGATACCAAATCAGAAGAAAGCCGACTCTTTTAGTGGAAAGGCAGAGAGTCAGAGCAACCTTAGGCAAAATCCGTAAATATATCATTAATTTTTAGAGTTTGCCTCCTCCCTTCAGAGACCTACCTGTGAACAGGAACCTATATCCCCAGCATTTGGCACAGTGCCTAGACCAAAGTTAAGTACTCGGTGTATTTTTGTTGGATAAATGAACAATTGAATAAAGAAGTAAATGAACACTGTTCCCTCTGTGACAACCATGTACCCCTCTGACCTGTCTTCACTGCAGCGCCTCATACCATGTAGCTTTCTAAGCACCCCTCCACCATCACCATATTTCTGCAACAGGCTGATATGTTCGTATCCTTCCAAAATTCACTCATAACCCCCAATGTGATGGTATTAGGGAGTAGAGCCATGGGGTGGGGTGTGTAGTGAGTAGATGATTAGGGTGAAGTTCTCATAAATGAGATCAGCATGCTTATAAAGGGACCCCGGAGAGCTGTCACTTTCTTTCTGCCATGTGAGGATATGACAAGAAATCAGCAGACCCTCACCAAGGCCCAACCACACCGGCATTCTGATCTCAGACTTCCAGCCTCTAGAACTGTAAGAAATAAACTGCTGGCCGGGCGCGGTGGCTCACGCCTGTAATCCCAGCACTTTGGGAGGCCGAGGTGGGTGGATCACGAGGTCAAGAGATCGAGACCCATCCTGGTCAACATGGTGAAACCCCATCTCTACTAAAGATATAAAAAAAAAAAATTAGCTGGGCATGGTGGCGCGTGCCTGTAATCCCAGCTACTCAGGAGGCTGAGGCAGGAGAATTGCCTGAACCCAGGAGGCGGAGGTTGCAGTGAGCCGAGATCGTGCCATTGCACTCCAGCCTGGGTAACGAGAGCAAAACTCCGTCTCAAAAAAAAAAAAAGAAAGAAAAGAAATAAACTGCTATTGTTTGCAAGCCACCCAGGCTATGATACTTGGTTAGAGTAGCCTGAACTAAGACAATCGCCACTCTATGTCCTCTATAGTTTAAGGTATTTCCTAATAAAAGCAAAACTCAAAACCTCCACATCTTAGGAAATACAATGGATCTTCAAGAAGGCCCTTCACTAAGTAGGCCAATGCCTTTTGATGAGCCAGTGGCTTACTGAACCTAGGAAACTGTGGCTAATAGGACATTACAGCAAATTTGCTCTAGGTCTTTGTTTTGTATTTTCAGTTCTCCATGTTCTTGTTATATATGGGTCATTCAATATTCCTCTGGTTTCTCAGGAGAGATGTTCTCCTAAAAGCATGAAGAGAAGAAGCATGAAACATCTCATAGAACCCCAAGAACCCCATGAAGATGAGAATCACAACAAAACATGGTGACTCGGGTCAAAGACTTTGGAAACCAAAGCACCTGTGTTCAGTTTCTAGAGAATAGGCCTCACTCTCCTCATCTATAAAATAGGAATAAATACAATGCTGTGAACGAAGTATTTAACTTACTTCCTGGAGTGTACTAAGAACCTAATCCATGTTAGCTTTTATTACTAAAATAATATAGACCAGTCAGTAAATAAAGTACAAGAGTTTCGGGTACTGGAAAGCTATTTGAGAAAGAGGCATAGATCAAATCATACAATTTACATTAGGGATATCAAATATATCATTTGCATGTCACTGTCTTTCCCTTCTATGCCTATAACAGACATTACTAATCAAGCCTAGACTGACCTCAATCATCTTCTCAAAACTGACTGCATCAATTGATCACTATTGTCACATGAAGGGAATTCCATTTGTCATTCAATATTTAATTGGTTTCCTCCTTTGCCTATGTTAACATTAGCACAGGGAAGAACACTTTTTAATCAGACAGTTCTGTAAATGCTTTTTAAAAATAGGAACTAGGCTAAACTACTCAGCCGTAAGCTCCATTCATCTCAGGATACAGAGTCACTGAAAGCCAACAAACCCATATTTTCATCCCCAATGCAGAGCATCAATCCCTTACATTGAGGAGGACCTCAATGAATAGTTGTTGAATTTCAGTTTCAAGCCCTGAAGCTGGAGTGTGTAAATTCACCCCTATTCCAACTTAATTCCCTCTGTTTTCCTTTCTCTTCACTGCTTCTCTTGACGTGATCTTTGATCAGCATTAACTGACTTCCTAAATCAAGACTAGGTTTCAGGAATCATATATATGTTCCGTGTTAGAAAATACTCTGAGAAAGCAAACTGACATTTTATTAGGATATTCATTCACCCTATATGGGGAGCAAGTGAAATCATATGCCAATTCATTCTTTAACAACAAAGCAAAGAACTCAAGTTATAGAAGTATTTTAAGGGATTTTTTTTTTATTGCTATAACCCTTTCGAGGTCACTACTCAAGGTCTTTCTTCTCCAGCTTATAAAGGAACCATTTAGCTGAGCCTGTGTTTTCCTTTTTAGTTTTATGCCAAATAAATATATGGCCTTAAGGCAAGGTAGCAAGGGACGAGATGACAAACACAGTTTCTAGACTTCTCTTTAAGAACTTCCATCTTACCTCTGGATTCTGGCTTACCAAGGCATGTGCTGGTGCATCACAGCTGTGTTTACTTAAGAAAAGGGAACTAGAGAGTTATGCATCAAGCCAGTAAAACCGATCCAATCGGTTTTAATTGGAGCCCCTAACTTACTTTCCCTCACTAAAGTTTACTTTAGGGGAGGCTGAACACTCCTAAAAATTGTTATAATTACATTATCCCTACAAATACCACCTGGGTGACCTATTTCGACCATGCCTTAAGATGAATTAGTTTTATTCTATACATGCCAGCAGGAGGGATTATGAGAGAATCCTGATTAATCAAATCTGGAATGGAAATTCCTAATTCCATGGAAACATAATTTGAATCAATGGTTCAGAGAAGGGGCTCCCAAGTAAGACCAGAGTTCAAATCCTGTGGGAGTGTGGACCATCTACTCTGCCACCCGAATCCTCAATTCCTCACATGCAGGCCCCGCTTTGTAGGATTGTTGTGAAAATTAAATGAGATAATGCATTAATCATTTAGTGCCTTACATGGTATTCAATAAATGTTAGGAAGAAATGTGGTGGTGGTGTTTTCCTTCTTATCTCTGTTTCCTTTATTGGGTAGGAAGACAAAGTTCAAACTAATTTCAGATTCCCACAGCAATAGGAAGGTTCCATTGTTCTTCCTCAGATACTTGCATGTTCCTAAGCAGCAGCTAATAGACATCTGAGCAGAGTTCAGGTCTTGGGACAGTGTGGTTTCCTACTTGGAGTTTTGGATATTTTCTTCTTGCAGCAAAAGGAAAAAGACTCAAAATGCTTAAACATTTCAAATGCTTCAGCATATCTGCAGCATCCTGCCATCACTCCTAAGTAAACCATGTAATATGCATTCTGAATATAAAATTGCGGGGAGCTGTGCTGGCTTTGATGAATGCAATCCTGCACTTTAGCAACCCCATATAACAGGCCAACAAATTATGCTCTCTCTTCCCCTCTGTACCTTGCACAGCCCCAGGAGAACTGCACCGTCGTCAGCTGAAAATCCCTAGAGTGGCTGGCTGGAAAGCAAGGCGAATGGCATAGCAGGAAGAGCAAGAATATTGATTGGAGGACCACCTCTCTAATTAAGGAAACTCTAGGTTTGTGATTCTGAGGAGCTTACAGCACCAATTTCCCAAATCAGCCCATACTTGCTTTTCTATCTGATGTCCCCTGAGGTTCTACCAAAGGCTTTGTATTTAGTGTGAGAGAAACAAGCACTGCAGCTGCACGAGGTCAGTTTTCCACTTCGACTTCTGAGGAGGGAACATACATACTGAGACCCAGTGTCTCAAATTGCTGTTTCAGGCAGGATAAGCTTGACTGAAGGACAACGGCCAGTTCTTCCTAGGATGCGTCTTTACTTTGCGTACATCTTCCACCATAGGAAAACCACCACCACCCACTGCAATGGGATGATTATAACCTAAGATATACGACAAGCAGTGTGGGATAGAGTTTTAGAGCACCATCTCCGGAGTCAGAGAGACATGCTGCACTGCTGACTGTTCTACCTACCAGCAAGTTCCTTGAACTTCCTGCTTTCCACTGTAAAGAAGTACAGTAATAAAATGTGCTTAAAATTGGGTTCCTGTGACTTGAGCTATATAATTCATGTAAGATGCTTATGCTACTGCTTAGTAAATAATAAGCACTGAAAATATGTTAGCTGATAACGAACTAATTCATGCTTGAGAATACTGGGAACAAGGATACAAGTTTTCCACTGAGAGGAATCATGAGCTTAGGCTAGCTAAATTGGAGAATGACACTGATGAAAATCACTAGAAATTAGGTTTATTTGGCCCTAATATTATGGCTAAGGGGTCTTAAAATACCCTAGTCCTATCTTCAAACCACAGGCATCCTCCCAGTGAGAGCTCTGGGGATATATATATATGTTCAAGGAGTAATGACAGATAGAAATCAAAGTAACACTATTAGAGACCCTGGCTATAAACCTCAGTGCAAACAACACAACCACAGCAAAACCCATGGATACACCATTTGCCCAGAAGCAGAACTATCCGATGAACGGCACTGGAGACTATCTCCACAGCTAGCATTAGAAAAAAATTCAAAGCAATCTTCTAAATTAATGTCTTTATTAGCTTTAACAGTTTCTTTCTTCTATTTTCTGTATGTTTTTCTGTTATTGTTTTTCTAACTTAAATGAGATAGTATGCTTACGAAGTTGTGGCCTTTTTCCTTTTCTATTAGAAGCAAATAAAGAAATGTTGAAATTTCCTCTAGTAACACCTTTCTTTTTTATATTTCCACTATAATTTACTTTTTTAACCTATGAGTTATTTCTATTTTTTTTTTTTTACTTTTTATATATAAAGTGTTTTGAAGATAAGGTTCATTTTATCTCTTTCTTTGGTAAGAGAATGAAGTCTGTATAAATCAGTATGTATATGATCCAGACCGGGTTGTGTTTTTTTTTGTTAGTTCTTTTAAATTCATTGAAACATGTTTTATAACTCAATAGTCAATTTTCATGTTACATGTATCCTGGAAAAAAATGAGTATTCTTAATTGATAAGTGATAGTACTATATACATAATACTTAGATTAATGTTATTAGTCATGTTATTCAAATACTCTGTATTCTTACTATTTTGTCTATTTGATCTATAAGGATTTTGAGAGAAGTTTTATTAAATTTCCCTTTGTGATGTTTACTTGTTACTTTCTTTGTAATTCTGTCCACTTTTATCATATATGTGTGTGTGTGTGTGTGTGTATGCTATATTATTGGACACATACAAACTTAAGAATATTATCTTTCCTTGATGAATTGGGACATTTTCATCTCAATTGAAATGCTCTTTATTATCAATCATCTTCCAGCCTTATTTTTTCCCATATTAACATAGCTACACAAGCTTTCTTCTGCTTGTTTGGTATATCTTTTCCCATCCTATTATTTCCAACCTTTCTATGTCCTTATATTTTAGTCTCATTTTTAAAAAGTAAGCTGGGTTTTGCTTTGTTTTTAGTGTTGTTTTACTTTAATCATCTGAAAACACTTGTATTTTAACTAGAACGTTTAGTCCACTTTATAATCAAATTACAATTATATTTGGATTTGTTGCTGTCTCAGTTTTTGTTTTCTATTTGTCCTATTTTTATATGTGTGGATTTCTTTTTACTCCTTTCTTGCGTTGTTCAAACTGCCTGTAGTCTTTATTTCATCCTTTTTTCTGAGATTACTTTTTTCCTTCTGAAGTTCATCTTTGAGAAGTTATTTTCTTAATAATTGTAGGTAGCTTGCAAACATTTTAAGTTTTTGCTTGTCAGCAAGTTTCTTTATTTCATCCTTTTTTTTTTTTTTTTTTTTTTTTTTTTTGAGACAGAGTCTCACTCTTTTGCCCAAGCTGGAGTGCAAAGGCACAATCTCAGCTCACTGTATTCTCCACACCTCTACCACCCAGGTTCAAGTGATTCTCCTGCCTCAGCCTCCTGAGTAGCTGAGATTACAGGCACATGACACTATGCCTAGCTAATTTTTATATTTTTAGTATAGATGGGGTTTTGCCATGTTACCCAGGCTGGTCACGAGCTCCTGACCTCAGGTGATCCACCCACCTCGGCCTCCCAAAGTGCTGGGATTACAGGCATGAGCCAAGACACCTGGCCATCCATTCTTGATAGTTTCATTGGATATATAATTGTAGGTTGACAAGTATTTCCTTTCACTCTTTAAAGATATAATTCTGGCCCCCCTTGTTTCTGTTAAAAGTCAATCTTCATTTAATTATCTCTCATTTATAGATAATTGGAGTTTTCTTTCCTGTTTGCTTTAGCATCTCTTTGTGATGATATTTTGAAGTTTTGCTACTGTATGTTTGGTCATAAATTTATTTTTATTTATTCTGATCATCATACATTTTTAATCTGAGAATTCATGTCTTTCATTAATTCTAGAGAATTATCAGTCATTATCTCCTCCAATACTACATTCTCTCTCATTCCCTTCTTCTGGAACTCTTTTTAGATACATGTTAAATTTTCTTACTCTATCTTCTATTTATCTTAACATTTCCACTTCTTTGTTTCTCTGTGCTGCATTCTATGTATTTTCAGGTTTATCCTCCAGCCTACTAATTGTCTTTTTAATTGTATCTAATCTGCAATCTCACCCTTAAGTTATTTTTTTATTTCAATAATTATATTTTTCAATAAATTTTATTTGCTTTCTTTTTCAAATCTACTCAAGAGTTTTATAGTCTGCATTTATCATTTATGTTTTTATTTACTCTTTTATTTCTTTTAAAATTTTAAATTCTAATTTTATTTTCTGAATATGGTAACTCCAATATCTGAAGTTTTTGGGGGTCTTCTTCTGCTGTTTATTGTTCCTCCTGAGTCACTCATAATACCTTGTTTCCTTATGTGTTTAGTGATTTTGATGGACATTGAGTTCTTTCAATTTTTTATCTGTGGTTACTCTTTGAGGTCTAAGTCATGGTACATTTATTCAGAAATGATTAGCATTTGCTTTTGTCAAATACTTGGGACATTAACATCCACAGATCATTCTAAAGTACATTATTAACTTGGGGTTTTTCAGACCATAACAAATAGCCAGGCTTTGGTTCCCCCAAACTTATATCAGTAATGCAATGGAATATGTCAGGAAAGTACTGGCCTTGTAGGTGTTTTACCTTCTTATATGTGTGTGGTGGGGGTAGTGGTTATTAGGAGACGTCATTAGTAAGACAAAAATCAGATCTTTAATTTTCACAATAAAATATATTCTGACGTATTCATGTTCCCTTCCTCAGACATATGGTTTTATTTCAATCAATAATATAGGATATCCACATTTTAGGTAGTAGCTAATAACCTCGGTGCTTACTATCTGACACACCACTCCAGTTACAAGCCCAGACTACACAATCAATATAGTAGAGGAATAGTTTAAGAGGTATGTTCACTCTTCACCCCTGAAACATTTTCTGCCTTTATTCCCATATCATATCTGATCATCAGAAAGTTCTACATCTGACATATATGTGGCCTGCTATTAAATACCACAAGGATCTAAGATTGCCTTTTAAGAACGTGACTTATAATAGTGCTCTCAGCATAATTCTCTCTCATGGAGGATTGACACTAAAAAAGCTATATGTAGAATTTCTCATAATAACCACAGCAATTAAGACATGATGCTTCTGATAATAAAAAAAAACTGCAAGGCAAATTCTTCCCTAAGTTCAAATTTAGGGAATAAAAAGTTTGTGTCTCCTATTATATTTTATTGAATTAAAAAAAGCTGTTCAGACACATTACCCTTTTGTCCTGGCTGCTCATAAGCTTGGAGCCTATATTATGCCCAATTGCAATAGCTTTCCTCAGTCTGTTTGCTGACTCATTCCTCTTTTCATCTTCCTTTAAAAAATTTTATCCATAGGCTGGTCATGGTGGCTCATACCTGTAATCTCAGCACTTTGAGAGGCCGAGGAGGGTGGATCACCTGAGGTCAGGAGTTCAGGAGCAGCCTGGACAACATGGTGAAACCCCATCTCTACTAAAAATACAAAAATTATCCAGGCATGGTGGCATGCACCTGTAGTCCCAGCTACTCGGGAGGCTGAGGTAGAAGAATCGTTTGAACCTGAAAGGCAGTGGTTGCAGTGAGCCAAGATCTCACCATTGCACTCCAGCTTAGAGTTCAGAGCAAGAGTCTGTCTCACGAGAAAAAAAAAAAAAAAAAAAAAAAACCTGTATCCATATATTCACTTCTAAAATACCTGTACTTTCTATTACAGTCTTCCTAAGATCTTTGGGGAGTATGTGAGGCATAAATAATTATATTTTTAAAATGTCCATGGGCCTCAGTTTCACCATCTGTCAAAGAAAAGGCTTAACTAGATGATCATTTGTGGCTTTAAATTTTCTAACAGTGTAATACAAAGAAGAATTAAACTTATAGTGGAACACAGTTGAAAATTTATGATAACTCCACTACATGAAGCCTTACCAACCCAGAGATACAGCCAAACTATTAAGAACTTCTCCCCCATGATGACCCAGCCATCTTTACACACAGTCAACTGGCAGAAAAAGAGGTAATGACCCAAATGAATTGTTTATACCAGGAAAATAGGAGGAGTTTCTCTTTTCATATAAGGTGCTTGGTACATACCATCTCAACCCTAGCCCGTGTCTATAATAGACACTGCAAATCAAACAGGGGACTCAGCTGCTAAGCACAAACCTGGTCTCAAAATCTAGCATGGCATTCTAGAGAATCATAGTTAATCATCTGGAATTGACATATAACAACAGCTAACATCCACTGGCACTTTCAATATGCCAAGCATTATTTTACCATTTATTTATGTAATTCTCCCAACTCTGTGCTGGAGTTACGTTATTTTCCATTATTTTACAGATTACAGACCAAGACATGCAGAAATTAAGTAAACTTATCCAAAAACACATTGTTCCTAAGTGCTGGGTCATGAAGTTTCATCAAATAAAATCTACATGCATTACTTTCCTTGGTAGCTCTGTGCTAACTAAAGTTAATGCAGGTATTGTTGGGCTTTCAATTTGATCCGAAATAGCTACTTCAGAGTCCTTGAGGGGTTGTCTGCTCGCTGCTATCTCAGACATAGTTGTTGCCATGCTAATGAATGGGCCTTATTCTATTCTAGCTGTCTCCAAAATAGGGAGTGTGTACTCTAGAAGGGCAAGACAGTTTGGTTTAATGAAGGAAGAAAGTATGTTCTTTTCTACTTCTATTTGTCTATAAAAATAAGAAGAAAATCAAGCTATACCAATGAATAAAATAAAGAACAGTAAGACATTATAATTTATACATAAATACATAGAGATGGGGGAGTCTATGTTCAGAATTTTTATTTTATGTATAGGAAGCATGATCCAAAATGTTTAGGAAATAGGGGTCTATATTTAAGTTAGAAAAAGGGAAGTTGGGCATGGTGGTGTGCATCTATAGTCCCAGGTACTTGAGAGGCTGAGGCCAGAGGATCGCTTTAACTTAGGAGTTTGAGGCTGCTGTGAGCCATGATAGCACCACTGCACTCCAGCCTGGGCAACAGAATATGAACCCAACTCTTAAAAAAGAGAAAGAAACATGGGGTTATGACCTCCAAATCAATGTTTACAGATTGAGGCTTTTAGACAAAAATACTCAGCTAACTAGTCACTTTTGCTGCCAACCCAGGTTGTTGCAGGAAGAAGATTAGGGTTGCTTTGCTATTCCACTATTTATTTCTTTTGTGTTGCTGAATGTGCCAGTTGGGTCTATGTCTCAGTTTTCACATCTGTTAAATAGAGAGAATAATAGCACCATGTACTGGTAAGTCTATAATCTAGCCTCTCTGCACTTCAGTTTTCTTGTCTATAAAATGAACATGTTAATAGTACTAAACTCAGGCTTATTTGTAAGAATCATTAAAATAACCCAATTTCAAGCATTCTGCAACTCTCATGAAAAAATTCTTTCTCTTCAACCCTTGAATTTGAACTGGACTTGTGACTTCCTTTAATCAGCAAAATGTGACAAAAGTGACAGACACATAGACATACCAATTCTAAGTTTAGGCCTTAACAGGCTTTGTCATTTCTTCTCGCATCTTCTCAGAGTATTCTAATGACCAAGTGAAGAAGCTCAACCCTGCCAACGTGAGGATAAGGACCACATGCAGAGGGGGTTCCATCTAATAACCAACACCGAGCCTCAGATAGGTGAATGAGGCCATCTTAGCTTATCTAACCCTTCCTTAGTCACCAGCTGATATGTCACCACAAGATGAGCCTAGCTAAAACCAACAACAGAACCACTCAGCAGAGCCCAATCCAAATTGCTGAACCACAAAATCACAAGATAATAAATTATCCCTTTAAGCCAATTGGTTTTGGAGTGGTTTGTTACACAGTCATAGCTAACTGATACAGTTCTATTAATTACAGTTCTAATAATCACTATTATTCCATTTGATGCTCTTTCAACTCTGTGAGATAAGCAGAATGGATAATATCTCCCATTATTAAATAAGAAAATAGATGGTGCAGCTATTCTCTGTCAAAGTGGATTCCCAAGTGGGGTGTGTGACAATGACTCATATGGATGTGGAAACGTTACACTGTATAGTTATCTTCATTTTAATTTTGAAAAAGGAAACAAGCAGAACTTCACTGATATTAATATACAACAAGAGTGTATATAATTTATAGAGGACTGTACACACATTAGGGACACATGATAGAAAAATATTTGCTGATAGTGATGTGACATCGAAAAGTTTGTAAACAATTGCTTTAAACAAGCTGGTAGAAGAGAATATATTACGGTGTAAGTCTATGTACACTACAAGCTTATGCTGACAAAGGGAAGACTTAACCCGATTGTCTTACCTGGACTATTAGACTTCCAAACCCAAAGAATAGAAATACTTAACAAAATGAACAGGATATTTGCTACAAAAAAAAAAAAAAAAGAATTTTCCAAAAGCAATTATCTTCCTTTGAGGAATTAACAATATAGTTAAAAATTCAAATTCTATCATTTTCCAAAGTATAAATGAAATATCTCAGTATGGAAGACAAGCAGTTTTTTAAAAGTAGAATAAATTAATTTAAATTATACCCTGCTGGACATTTCATAATTAGGTTTATATATGATTGCATCTGGAAAACATCATTCTTCCAAATAGGAAAATTATGCAATATGTATTATATTGTAGGGGAAATCACATGAAATTATTTTCCTTCTACCATCAGCAAGGAGGTCCCAAATTGCTTTAAGAATAATTATGAAACACTCCTCCTATACATATTATATGGAATAAAAAACATCATGGATTCCAAAATTCCATATACAGCAGAGAGAAATTAAAATCATGTGTTTTGGGGTTTTATTTTTTGGAATTCATTGATAATAAGAACTTCCACTAGCTCTCTAAACAATGTCAATGAAGGAAAGATATTGAAATCCAGTTCTCTGATCAGCTGGCTGGGCATTTGGAAAAGGCTGTGTTTGTCAGGGATTGTGAGGATTAAGCGAATTAATACATATGAAACTCTTAGAACAGTGTCTGGCACATAGAAAATGCCCAGTGCAGGTTACAAATTATGAGGAGAGGAACAGAGATAAGGATGTCATCCCTGGGGAAATTTTGGCTTGACCTATCCCTTTTTCACACACACACACACACACACACACACACACACACACATACACACAAGCACACGCACCCCAGTAGCTCCATGTAGGAGCCATTGTCAGCCTGGGTGCCACAGAACTGACTATCATTGAAGCCAGTCTTCCCAGATTCCCTGAATTTACAGATGTGAAACAGGTTCAGAGGAATTAAACAACCTGCACACAAGCATTCACATCAGAGTCTAAAAGTCCCCTAAGTCTTTGCTCTTTGCATATATTAGGTTGCTTTCAAAAATCATTTCAGGACAGATAATACAATTTTCTCTCAGATCTAATTTGATTCTCACAAGGAACCTCCCAGATGCCCTGGAGTCTTTTCCCTTCTTCCAGGTTTCAGGCTGAGGTACCTGCCCAGTTTATCACTAATGTGCCATGAACCCAGAGCCCAAACATGATACACCTCCTGGCTGAGCATCCTCTGCTCACACACACACAAACACACTCAAGCAGCCTTACAAAAGACCCATGCTTAATCTGCACCATAGAAACACTCCACCTACAGTAAGTGTAGCACATACCACCCCTTCATGCACGCTGTGAAGGCCAGGCAAGACATACCATCTTCCCTACTAAAAAGTGGGGATTATTTCTCCCCCAAGGGGACATTTGGCAATTATCTAGAGACATTTCTTGCTGTTAAAAATGGGGAGGTGAAGGTGTGCTGCTGGCTTCAAGTGAGTAGAGGCAATGGGTGCTGCTAAACATTCTACAATGCACAGGACAGCCCCCTACAACAATGAATGATCTGGCGCAAAATGACGCTGTTGCCAGAGTTAAGAAACCTTGCTTTAGTAACTATAAAACTCTTGCAGCCTCTTGTTTCTCTGTCAACTATATGGGGATAATAACAGTATTTGACTTAGAGGATTATTGTCAGGACTGAACAAGAGGATCTATGCCAGTGGTGCCTATCTCACAATTAACAGTTGACTCATTGATTCAGTAAATATGGAATGGCCACGAGACACTGGATATCAGAGTGTGTGAAAATAGTTGTCTTCTCTGCGCTACTGGAAACACCAGTCTAGAGGGGGAGACATTAATCAAATAGTCATGTAAACAGTAAAAGTTAGCGATGATTACTGTTATTGCTATTATGTTTTTTTTAATTCTCTTCTTTTGGTGACTTCTCCATGCTAAGCCTCATTCCTAAGCCTCTCCTGTGATTTTTCTGATGTAACACAACAATGGCTAATACCAAGGGTGAGTAAGCTAAAAGCCTTCCATGGCCACACTGGGATGGAGGAGCAGGAAAGCTCTTTGCTCATCTGTCAGCTCTTCAACCTTCGAGAAAAGTTGCCTCCAAGTTCTAATTGCCTGCTCCAAACTCCACAGCATGTGGGGAAGGGGGCACATGATCGACGGAAGCCCTGCCACCGTGCTGTGTTGCTATAGTAAGGATGCCCTTTATTGATCAGACTTGCCTGGAGTCATGTAACTCCCCAGCTTACTGCTGAGCTCCCCAAGGGGCAGTTGGCAGGCAGTGGTATCTCTCTGGACCAACGCCAATCCCCAGCTCTGCCCTCTCTCCTGCCCTGGACACGTGAAGGATGCCCGCAGAAACACCTAATGTTTCTTTGTAGTGTCTTGTCATTCACACACTAATTTGAAGTCACAGATCAAAACTGGGGAGACACATCAGGGAAAAGAGATTTGAAGACTCCCCCCTTCCCTAAAGCAATGCTGCAGTCCTGCATCAGCAGCCAGCAAGTCCACTATTTTCCCCAGAGAATCTCTTTCCTATCCTTTAATTTCACCACTCTCAGAATCTCTCCATCTTGCCAACATTTTTATTATAGAAAGTTTGACTGACTCCGTTACAGTAAATGCAATATGTCTGCTATGGATCAGAAAACCAATGTCTTGAGAGGTTGATGGACTTGCTGAAAGTTCACAGTGCTTGTTAGTAACTGCACAACCAGCACTGTAAGATATTCCCTTTCTTTCCTCCTTCCTTTTAGTTTCCTCCGAGAATGGGCAGACAGAAGTCCTCTCCAGGTGGATTTTTCGTTTCTTTTTAATTTCTAAAAATTAAGCATTAAAATTGTCTTGCTTCCTTAAGAATTTCAAATGTCATTGAATATTCACATTTATCTTTTTGACATCCTCCTCCACCCCTACCCACCAACCCACCACTACCCACATGTGTAGGTGATCTATGAGCTAACTGTGGGGACTTGTTGGTGAGGTAGGTTAGGCACTGGTCACATGACTAAGTGAAGATCATATAACAAGTCAGCAGCAACACTAAAATTTGGGGTTTTAGTTAATACAAGATCCTTTAAGCCAAAGAGGGAAAATACACAGAAACAATCCCACAGCTCTATAGCCTATACCCATGGCAGACATCGCTAATCAATTTCCACACATTCTCCTTTGAAACCCAAATACAGCCTCTAACTCCTTCTTAAGACAATGCTCCAAACAGCTTTTATCTTTCCACAGGTTCAATATAAAATGTGGTGATTTTGGAAGGCTTATTCAAGAAGGTTACATTTTGAATAAGACTTAAAAATAAAGCGAAGACAGAAGACATGTGATGAGACAGAGGAGGAACATTCCAGGTAAAGGGAATGACACATGAAGAAGCGGCAAATATGAAATCATATTGGCATAGTCAAGACTCTAGACGAAGATAATCATAGCTGCACTGTCATGAGCAAAGAGATAAGCAGTGGGAAATAAAGGCCGGGTAGGAGGAAATTTGGGGGGTTGTCCCTAAGCACTCAGTGGTCTTCTAACTGTGAACACCTTCGTGTGAATTAATTTACTGCACCTATCGGTAGAGGATAAGGCAAAGAATATCAAAAATACAAGAAATTTCCGCCCAAAGAATACAGTTTTGAGCAGAGGATCTGGATACCAAAAAGAAGACAGAATCACCATCTTGCTAGAAAGAAAGAAATCACTTTGTCAGCTAGGTGAGGGGCTGAGGATCAACTGTATCTGTCAGGACTCAATCAGAGGGGCAGAACTAATAGAAGGGATATATATACAAGCATGTGAAAGGATTTCTTATAGGGATTTGACTTCACTTAATTGTGGTGCTGGTTAAGCATTCTCTCAAGGCTGTTGTCTTCCCATCTCACACTTGAGCTTAGAGCCTGCAGGACAGGCCATGAAAAAAGGAAGATGGTTATAATGCAAAGGAGAGCAAGAAGCTGAAAGCCACTGCATAAGCTCATGCTTATGAGGATGCACTGGAACCTATGTCAGTGCTCATTGCTTCTGACCTTGATGGTCTCTCTGCTTTTCCTATAGAAGCAGAGCCCTTCATCTTTGACCTAGGCACACACGTGGCCCAAAAGTTGGAGAAGCTATACAGACCTGCTTAGCTGCTGCCTCATGCCAAAGAGGTGAACCTGCAGACAACTGGCAATGTGTGTGAGCTGCAAAATGGCTATAGCTTCACCTCCAGTCTCCAGATATCATGCAAAGAACCTTTCTGTAGCCTACCCTAACGGGAACATATCAGGAAAGGGATTCTGGAATCCTGGGACATGCAGTTCAGCCCAGTCAAGTTGCTATATTACAAATCCATCCATCAACTGAAGAATGGACTAGTAATGCCAAGTCCTGCCTGTCTGCCACCATCCCCTTCTACCCTGCTCCTGCACACACAGCTGTGATCACCTCTGGATTACACTAGGAATGACCAGGAAATCCATTCTAAAAGTTCACAAAGCCACCAGCTGTACTTACACACACATACACACACACTCTCTCTCTCCCTTTCTCTCTCTCAATTAATCTCATGTAAACCAAGAAACACACAGAGCCTTATCAGTTAGATGTCTGAGGGGATTTGTAGAGGCTGAGAAAGTAGAGACTGAGTGAGGTTGAGGCAACCATTCAGACTGTGTGCAAGCAAAGGAAAGCTGGAGCAGAGAAAAGCAATAATGAAAGAGATCTGGGGACCTTTGAAACACAGAGAGGTCCTTCAGTTCCTGGATTTCTCTTAGGGGTTCAGTTGTACTTTGCTTCCTGTGTAAACATACAATGGCCAATTGTAATAAAACTCCACTTTCTCCTTTACTTTGGCCAGCTGGGGTATGTTTATGTTTCTGGTATTTGCAGTCAATCTCTGCCTGAGTCAGACAGCTGAGGTTGAAGGTAATCTGAACCTCCTTCCCAGTTCTCCTTAGTTACCACATTCAGTGACCCAGACGGCACAAGTTGGAGGTGACTCAGTTCACATTCACAAAGATGTGCCGTGAAGTCACAGTAACTTGGAGTCAATGGTGAATAGAGCAAAAGCTACACAAGTACACAAGTCACAGAAACACTTAGCTCCTGCATCGAGTGCTGGGCACGTCACCTCAGCAGAGGCCTCATAGCGGGGAACCTCAGCTCATTGCTCCTCGTAAAATGCACACTTGAGAGATGGCGCTCTTCCCAGAGCTGTCAATCTTACAGCATTCATGATCCTGAAAATCAATTTAATAGAACGTTTTAAAGTAACTTTTTCAAACTTTATGCCAAAAAGAAAAAAAGAAAGAGGGAAGTGTTAATTGCACTTTAGAGCTTCAGATGTTTTTTCAGTCCAGGATCTCAAAGTACGTGATGAACTCTCATTTCACAAGACCTTGCTTCACCCCTTGGTGGAAACAGATTGGTATTGTTGAGTTCATTTTACAATATGGAGAAACTGAAGACCTTCTCAAGAAAGATGAGAATGCCATCACTTCCAATTTCCCACTTCAAGAGGAATTAAGGAACAGCGTGGCTCATTTAAATCACAGATCTTATAAATGTCATTGGCTGAGATACTATGTCAGACATATTTCATTTGCAAATACTCCACGCAAGGTGTTGCTTTGTTGGTCACCATATGCCTTCCCCCAAGGTTGAAAATAAGCAGACAGCCAATAGCTCACATCTTTACAATTCTACAAACAAAACTAGACGGAGAATGCATCCATCCCATCTTCATTTTCTGAACACTTCAGAGAGGAAATCTGAGTGAGAGATTTGGGTGGGTGCCCACAGTGGACCAATTTCTGTGGCCAGAAAGAGGGATACTGTGATTGGCCAGGTCTGGGCCACATGGTCACCCCCATGGCCAATGGAAGCAGAGAATATTACCAGGAAGAAGAAAGAGAATTAGAATAAACATAACCAACCGGGGAATTGGTGTGAGCTGAGCAGCCACCCAACATTGTGTGTTCAAGAAAACTTCTACCTCAGCAACCAAGAGGTAGCCATAATGGGTACAGAAATATAGAGAAAATGAATAAGATCTAGTATTTGGTAGCACAATAGAGTGATTATAGTTCACAATAATTTATTGTATATGTTTAATTAACTAAGAGAGTAGAATTAGAATGTTCTGAACACAGAAATGACAAATGCTTGAGATGATAAATATTCCAGTTACTTTGATTTGATAATCACGCATCCTATGCCTGTATCAAAACATGACATGTGCCTCATAAAGATATACAATTATATACCCATATTAAAAATTGAAAAATTAAACTGTAAAAAGAGGTATATGTTAATATGTTATTCTCTCCTTGTCTTGAGCCCTCTAATACAAAGCTAACTTGTAGCTAACCCTTTGTGTACACTCACACTTGACTCCATAGGAAAATTCTTAAAAGTGAAATATCCGGGTCAAATGTTTTTTATTCGTTTGAAGCTTTTCATCCTCTTTGCTAACCTGCTTTTCAGAAAGGAAGTATAAATTTATGTTCACACCTATATGTGGATGCTTTATCACTTTTATTTGCTTCCTAACCAAAGGGTGAACATGTAATAAAATAGCCTATGGAGGCAAATGAACCAGTAAAGAGAAGTAAAAGACCTAAATAAATGACCACTTAGACAACCAGGATCTGAACAGCTGAGAAACGTTAGGACTGATGAACTAGGAATAAATTCAGGTGAAATGACAGATTATCCTACTCCTGTCTATAAGCAAGGACTACAACCTTCCCAAATCAGGCGTAGTGTGATCAAGAAGGGCCTTTCATGTCAGGCAGCTAAGCATTTAGGAGTAGCTGGCCATGCATAGTTCCCTTCCCTACCCTCCACCGATGAGGAAGCAGGGATTTGAGTCTCTCCTGGCAGCACGCAGATGAGATTGCATTTCTCAAAGATCACTGGAAGCCAAGGCAGCATACCTGTCAGAAGCAGACTCTGCCCTATAATTGCCCCTGATACACGGTGGGCTAATTGCCTTTGCTGAAAATAATCTCCAAAGACTACAGCAGGCGTCATAAATAACAAGGGGCTTAGCGACAGCACACTATGACAAGGTCTCCATCGCTCTTATCTTTTACTAGAGTGGAGCTTGTGCATTTGTGTTACTAATGAATCTTTTTCATTTGTGCAAGTGATGTTTCCATTTGACAATGACATGAACATAAAGTGGAAGTTAATTTACTCCATTGCGAGGGGTTCATTATTTAACCTGACGTTGAGGACAAAACAATGTAGCCTAATAGATGACAAATAGAAATTAGTTGTGATGAATTTTGCCATTTAATTCTAGCAGACTCACTGAATGTTTGCCATAAACATGGCAAGAGAGCCACAGTTACCTTCTCTGTGGGTGGGACCTGCTTACTTTGCTATTTCCAGAGTATCATCCAAGGATAGAGAAACTTCCATTAGGAAGTTCCACTGGAAACAAACAATTTCCAGTTACACAATTAACTTTAGAGACTAATGATGATGCCCTGCCATTGAGCAAAACTTTATTGGACTTTGTTCCTTTAACACTGGATAAACAATTGATTTACAAGGCTAGACAGCAGAAGTTGTACTGAATATTGATCGTTATTACCATTGGTGCCCAAAATTCTATGCTTGTACATTTTCATTCTTCTACATGAAGGTAGCTGAGCAATTAACAGGAATGGGCTATAATTCTAAAATCAAATGGAGCTTGTGTTTGAATCCAGGTCAACTAGTTATGAGCTGAGTGTGTTTGAGTTATTCAACTTCGCCTAGTCTGTTTCCTCTCCTATAGAATGGGGATGATAATAGCATTTGCCTCATAATATAGATCGCATGGGATCCTGAGAAGAGAGAGATACATATAACTTGCCATTTTTATGGGGTCGATGTTCTTGAATAATGGTTAGTCAGTGATTCTATTTTTTCCTCCTCTACCTAAATATGTTCCCTGTCAGAAAACCAAGATATGTCATTTACACTTTCATATAAACAGCATGTTCTTTCTCCCATAGTTATCTGCACTTGCACATGCCTTTTCACTCCAGAGAGGAAGACTCTGTCCCCAGTTTAAGTAATTTTAGGGCCAATTGATTGCATAATTAAGAAAGAAAGGAGGAAATCATTTTAGGCAAAAAGGATGGGCTGTGCAAAGGCTCTGCATTAACACGGAATGTGAGAAATACAAGAGAATAGAAGAAATCCAGATTTCTATTTAGAGCATAGACATTCAGGAAGCCATGGTAGGAGAATTAGGAACGGCCAAGACTTTGAAGGCCATGGTAAGGAGTTTTGTCTTTATCCAAAAGCAATGAGTGGAAAGCCACTGAAGTATCCTAACCCGAGTAGTGATATATTTCGATTTCATTTCAAATAGATAACCCTGGAAGAGGTGTGGAAAATAGACGTGGAAGCAGGCAAGAGTGGATGTCACCAGACGAGGCTGGAGGCTACTGCAGTGGCCAGGACTGAGATTGCAGTAGTTTAGAGAAAGCAGTGGCAGAGAGAAATGGAAGGTTTGATTAATATGGAGGAGGTAAAATTAACTGGCCTTGGCAATGGGTCGGTCATAGGGATAAAAAAGAAGGGGGTATCAGTGATGACTTGCCTGGGTCATCAGCACGCTAGATTCAAAATAAAATAATAAGGTTAGGGAGAGAACATTAATTTTGTCTAAATTAACAAACATCTATTAGTGACCAAGCTTATGATATGTATGTGGTCTGTATATGTAAAGAGAAAGACCAGATACTTATGTGTATGCTGTGTGTTCACACGTACACATTCAAGATATCCTATTTAGATAAATTAAAGGTTTGAGGCCTGTTTTCCTCTAGAAGTTAGGAACCTTGTACCTGCCTCTTACCGCTACTAACTGCATCCCCGTGACATATTACTCAGGTCCCGTCTTATTTTTCTAAACTGCAGAGTGCATACGCGACCCTCCATACACTCTCTTTTAACTATCTAGTGTGTGGCCACATCATTTTATTGTTATTCTGGCTCCTATTCAATGTATTAGTTTGTGGCCTATGTAAGCATATTTTAACAATTTTGAAGAAATCTTTTCGTCATTGAAGCTTGTCTAAAGAAAGCCTGAAATAATCAGTATTTCATATTTTTACTGCTTTCCACCCCCCTCTTCCCCCACCACATTCACACACCCATATATGTTTTGCTATTTTAAAGAAAGAGATTTAACAGCCATAAGGCACTTTTAAAAATAACATTCACATCTGGGCTGACCACCTGTATGCCAAAATTTAGCTTGATGTTAATTAAAACAGGCATGTTATAAACCTCAGGAAATGGCAGCTGACCCCTGACTATGAATGTAATGCTATAATAATACGTAGTAAAAATAAGACATTTTGAGGCTGTTGCCCAAACCACTCATGCATTAAAATTCTCACCACTGTATACTCTTGCACGAGGATGGGTAAATCAACTGCAGAAGTGGTCTAACCAAAATAATAATAATAATAATTCAAGTGGTAAGAGTCATTCATTAATGCAACAGATGACTTTAAATGCCTATCCTGCACAGGCACCGCCAGTCTGCCTTGTGGAGAGGATTCTGCATGGAGCTTGGAAGACTGATCAGCTCCATCTTGACAGGATAATAATATCCACATAAAATTATTGAACACTTTACTATGTGTCTGGCACTGTGCTAAGCACTTAACATACATGACTGCATTTATCCTCCTAACACCATACAAGTTAGGTGTTACTTTTATCTCCATTTTACAGATGAGGAGACAAGGCTTCAAAGATTTAGTTATCTACCTTAGGTGGTACAGTGGCTGAGCTGGGATTTGGATGCTGGCCCTCTGACCCACAGCCCAGGTGGCTGTACATCACTACAGACCTCACCTTCACTCCCATTTGGATTCTGCCCCATCTGTGAGTGCACCTCATGCTTTTCAGATCCAACTATGAGTTACCTCCTGTATTTCCCACTGCCTCTCTTCTGGCCCCTTTCTTTGTCACTTTACTCCCATATGACCCCAGAGACTCTCCCTCTTCCTCTTCACTTCCCATCAGCCTCACTCATTTGAAACCACTCTTCTTAATTGCCTTTGACACCACGATATTTGACAGCTCAGTCTTTGCTCTGCTTTTCACTAGATCCAGCTATTTGCCACTACCTCTGAATTTTGCAATTGTCTTCTTTCTCCTTGCACCTCAGATTTCTATTTCATAAATTAGCGTATTGAAAATTTTCATCTTAGGTCACATATATATGTGTACATGTGTGTGTACGTGCGTGTGTGTGTGTTTGAAATTTCCATATTCACTTCACTTCCAAATGCGTATTTTTTAAAAAATAAAAAAGATATTTGAAACTCAACTGTACTGTAGCTCCTGAAAGCCATGATGATGGTTGTGCATAATGGACAAGAGTCACAGAATTCACCGGATATGAAATATGCAACAAGATGAAACCAAACTCTACCCTACAGGATCTCAAAGGCTTTATGCATATGGTCTTTATTCAGAGACGCTGGCTTTGAATAAGAAAGACCAAAGATTTGTTCCCACTTCTACACTTACTAGCTATGTGACTTTGGACAAGTCCTTTAACTTCATTTTGCCTTGGTAAATTATCTTTAGAACTGGGATAACTATAGGACTCTCCCCGTAGAACTCTGATGAGAATCAAATGAGATTACACATTTAAAGTACCTAATCTAGTAAGTACTCAATAAATGACATTAATGTATTGGTTGATATCACATATTGGTTATTAAGTATTGGTAATTAATACCAATATGTTAGTAGAATATAGATATACCTCAGTGATACTGCATGTTTGGTTCTACACCAGTACAAAAAAAAGCAAATATCACAATAAAGAGTCACAGAAATTTTTTGGTTTCGCGTCCTTTGTAGGGACATGGATGAACCTGGAAACCATCATTCTCAGCAAACTGACACAAGAACACAAAATCAAACACCACATGTTCTCACTCATAGGCGGGTGTTGAACAAGGAGAACACATGGACACAGGGAGGGGAGCACTATACACGGGGGTCTGTTGTGGGGGAGTGGGGGGGACAGCGGGGGGGTGGGGAGTTGGGGAGGGATAGCATGGGGAGAAATGCCAGATATGGGTGAAGGGGAGGAAGGCAGCAAATCACACTGCCACGTATGCACCTATGCAACAACCTTGCACGTTTTTCACATGTACCCCAAAACCTAAAATGCAATAAAAAAAAAAAAGAAGGTAAAAACATTTGCCCACATTTAAACCAAAAAAAAAAAAAAAAAAAAGTTATATTCCCACTACACTGTAGTCTATTAAGTGTGCAATAGCATTATGTGTAACAAAACAATGTATACACCTTAGTTTAAAAATATTTATTGCTTAAAAATGCTAACGATTTTCTGAGCCTTCACCAAGTCATCATCTTTTTGATGGTGGAGGGTCTGGCCTCGATGCTGATGGCTGCCAACTGATCAGGGTGATGGTTGTTGAAGGATGAGGTGGCTGTGGCAATTTCTTAAAATAAGACAATAACGAAGCCTGCCATATTGATTTATGTAAGATTTCTCTATAGCATGTGATGCTATTTGATAGCATTTTGCCTACAGAATTCCTTTCAAAATTGGAGTCAGTCCTCTCAAATCCTGCTGCAGCTTTATCAACTGAGTTTGTGTAATATTCTAAATCCTTTGTTGTTATTTCAACAATGTTCACAGCCTCTTCCCCAGGAGTAGATTCCATCCCCCAAAACCACTTTCTTTGCTCATCCAAGAAAAATAACTCATCCATTAAAGTGTTGACATGAGATAGCAGCGATTCATTCATGTATTTAGGCTCTACTTCCTCCACTGAAGTCTCTAACCCCTCAAAGTCATTGATGATGGTTGGAATCAACTTTCCAAACTCCTGGTAAGGTGGATATTATGTTCTCCTCCTATGAATCATGAATATTCTTAATGACATCTAGAATGATAAATCCCTTCCAGAAGGTTTTAAATTTACTTTGCTGAGATCCATCAGAGGAATCACCACCTATGGCAGCTATAGCCTACGGAATGTATTTCTTAGAAAATAAAACTTGAAAGTTGAAATTACTCCTTGATCCATGGCCTGCAAAATGAATATTGTGTTAGCAGGCATGAAAACAATATACATCTTCTTGTACATCTCCATCAGAGCTCTTGGGTGACTCATTATAAATGAGCAGTAATATTTTGAAAGGAATCTTTTTCACAAAGCAATAGGTCTCAACAATGGGCTTAAAATATTCAGTAAATCAGTCTGTAAACAGATGTGCTGTCATCCATGCTCTGTTGTTTCATTCTAGAGCATAAGCAGAGTAGATTTAGCATAATTCTTGAGAGTCTTAGGATTTTGGGAATGCTCAATCAATGTTAGCTTCAACTTAAAATTATCAGCTACCCTAGCCCCTAACCAAGAGAGTTAGCTGGTCCTTTGAAGCACCAAAACCAAGTATTGACTTCTTGGGCTGCTCGCAGTGGCTCATGCCTATAATCCCTGCACTTTGGGAGGCCAAGGTGGGCGGATCTCCTGAGGTCGGGAGTTTGAGACCAGTCTGGCTAACATAATGAAACCCCACCTCTACTCAAAATACAAAAAATTACCTGGACATGGTGGCAGGCACCTGTAATCCCAGCTACTTGGAAGGCGGAGGTTGCAGTGAGCTGAGATTGCACCACTGCACTCCAACCTGGGCAATAAGAGTGAAACTCTGTCTAAATAAAAATTTTTTAAAAAAGAAAGGAAAAGAAACCAGTTATTGACTCCTCTCTAGCTATGAAGTCCTAGATGGCATCTTCTTCCAACAGAAGGCTGTTTCGTCTACATTGAAAATCTGTTGTTTAGTGCAGCCACCTTCATCAATGATCTTAGCGAGATCCAGATAAATTGCTGCAGCTTCTCCATCAGCACTTGCTGCTTCACCTTACACTTTTACGTTACTGAGAAGGCTTCTCTTTTTAAATCCCATGAGTTAACCTCTGCTAGCTTCCAAATTTTCTTCTGTAGCTTCCTCACATCTCTTAGCCTTCACAGAACTGAAGACAGTTAGGGCTTTGCTCTGGATTAGGCTTTGACTTAAGAGGAGATTGTGGTTGGATTGATCTTCTAACTAGACCACTAGAACTTTCTCCACATAAGCAATAAGGCTGTTTTACTTTCTTATCATTTGTGTGTTCCCTGGAATAGCACTTTTAATTCCCTTCAGGAACTTTTCTTTTGCATTCACAGTTTGGATATTTGGAGAGGTCTTACTGTCAGCCTCTCTCAGCTTTTAACATGCCTTCCTGACTAAGTTTTATAATTTCTAGCTTTTGATTTAAGGTGAGAGATGTGGTACACTTCCTTTCACTTAGAGGCCATTGTAGGGTTATCAACTGGCCTAATTTCAATATTGTTGTATCTCTGGGAATAGGGAAGCTTGAGGAGATGGAGAGAGATGGGGAACAGCCTGTCAGTAGAGCAGTCAGAACACACAACAGTTATCAATTCAATTCTTCCTCTTAAATGGGTATGGTTCGTGGCACCCCAAAACCATTACAATAGTAACATCAAAGATCACTGATCAAGACCACTATAACAGATAGAATAGTCATAAAAAGGTTTAAAATATTGTCAAAACTACCAAAATGTGACAGAGACACAAAGTGAGCACATGCTGTTAGGAAAATGGCGCTAAGAGACTCAGCACAGGGTTGCCACAAAGCTTCAGTTTGTAAAAAATTCAGTATCTGTGAAGCAAAATAAAGTGAAGTGCAATAAAATGAGGTGTACCTGTCATAGTTTTAAAACAGTTATAAGAATTGCTCCTGTACTAGCAGCAATGGTGGTCATGGTTGTTACAACAGCACATCCAAGTTCTATGCTAAGGAAACCTAAGTCCCTTCTTCCATCCACAGCATTTCAGCCATACTGAACTACTTCTACTTATCCCCAAATGCCATACTGTTTTATCCATCCTGCTTCTTTTTCTAATTCTTCTTTTTCCTGGATTGTTAGTGTAAGGCCGGTTGCCTCTCCAGGAGCTCGGACACATCCCCCTCCCTCTCTGGGAGCCTGGACATGCCCATCCACGCCTGGAAACCACGTCATTACTCCACGCCTACCTCTGCACTTGGCACCTAGCCAGCCATTGGAGAACCCCACCAAAATGCAAAAGAAGTCTTGTAAATCTACCCAATAGCAGTCGAGTCTTGTAAATCTACCCAATAGCATTCAAACCCTGCCTACCTGCCAATAGCAAGCTTGCCTTTCCAAGCCCTGCTCTCCCACAACCAATCAAATGCCTCCACTCCCTATAAAACCCCACGTCTGAGAGGAGTCCGTGCAACTTCTCCGGCCCCTCCTGTCAGACCACAGAACCTCACCTGGGAGCTGAATAAATTTGCATTGAATCTTCTTATGCTGGCCGCAGTTTCTTTATTTTAAACTCAGCAAGAACCCAAGAACCCTTACAGTTGGTGTCCTATAAAATGACCTGATGATATCCAAATCACCGTTCGAATCTCAGATCAAGCATTAGCACTTCTGAGAGATTCACCCTGAGTCCCCAAGGGAGCCTTAAATGATCCCTATCCTATTTTTCTAGAATGTCTCCCTACTACACTGAGCTAGTGAAGAATAGGGACATTTTATTTTATATTATTTTAGGCATTGCTGTATTCCCAACACCCGACACAGTGGCTAGTGTATTGTAGATGTCCATGTAGGAAGCTTTGGCACCAAGGAACAGAAACTTACATCCACCCCCACCTCAAAATGACTTAAACATGAAGTAAGCATGTTACCTCATACAACGTGAAGTTCAAAGGCAGAATGGGATCCAGGCCTCATTTAATGGCTTCATATTTACATGAGAACTCTAGCTCTTCCCATCTCCCTGCTGTCATACTTAGTGAGGTGGTCATGCCTTCAATACAGAGCTTTTATAACCACAGCCTTCATAGCTACAACAAGGCACCACACACATCTTCAGGCTCCTCATTCGTGGGCAAGAACAGCAAAGAAAGAAAGGAACCATCTTTTTCTGTGCCTCCTTAAGAGCCGCTAAGAAACCTTTCCAGAAGCCCCCTCAGACCTCTGATATTCCATTTCCCAGGATTAGGTTTTTATGTTCATTCCCAAACCAATCATTCACAAAGGAAATGAGATTACCATGATTACCTTAGGCTAGGGATCAGCAAACATTTTCTGTAAAGAGCAAGATAGTAAATATTTTAGGCTTGGCAGACCATATGGTCCCTGCCGCAACTACTCACTGTGCCCTTGTGTTACAAAAGCATCCATAGGCAATATGTAAATTAATGAGTATAGTTATGTTCCAATAAAACTATTTATGGACACTGAAATTTGAATTTCATATAACAGTCACATGTCAGTATTCTTCTTTTGAATGTTTTCAGCCATTTCATAAACCATTTTTAGCTCAAAGGCCATACATAAACAGGCAGCATGCTGGGTTTGACCCAAAGGCTATCATCAGCTGACCCTTGGCTTATATTATTTGGGGTTAAATGTATATTGAAGTGCCATCCACCACAATGTCTCAAGTGTGCAATAAATATTTGAAAAATTGAAGAATAAATGACTAAAGAAAACACAATTCTTGTTTCATGAGAAGTTCATAGGATATCCAAGTATATGATTTCCTGAAAGATATTTTTCAAATAACGGCGTTGCCCAATGACAGTGGGTTCAGCAGAACTAAGCAAACAAACAACAATTGCTGCTTGTGACAGATTAGCTATTACATTATGAAATGAAAGATAAATAAAATTTTGTGTTATAATGTGGGGGAGATACAGATTTGAAGAACTCCTCATGAATCTGAATGCATAAAGCATTTGTTTAGATGGTAAGGAGGTAAAAGAGATCACTATTGGGTGTTCCCTATGTTAACATCTTTTGACTTCACAATTTTCCAAACATAATGTTGCATGTATTCTGATGCAGGCAAAGAGACAATTATGGAGTAACTGCTTGCACTCAGTGTAAATTAATCAAATATAAATTAAATAAACTGTAAATAGAAGATACTCCTAAGCTGATACGGCAAGCGAATCACCTCCATTAGAGACTCATTTTTGCAAAATTACATCTAATCATAGTATTTTAAGATAGCGTTTGGCAAAACATCTCTAAATCTGTCAACAAAAGCAGCTATTACTTCTTTGCTGCTGAATACCTTTGCCAACAAACACCCATCTGTCTGGAAAGATTTACGTGTGGTTCTGCCTGAAGGCAGGGGTAAAATCTCAATGACCTCTGGGGATTTCTTGCACCTTTGTGTTCAGAGAGTCAATAAAAATTCAGTTTAAAGTAATCTTAACTGTGTGATCTGGAAAAAAACTACAAAGCTGAGACATAATCAAGTTTGTCCCAAGAATCCCCCAAATAGAAATTCTTCTAGTAATTATACAGGTGATTTTGCTTGATCAACATTTTAATCTTGCTTGATCAACATTTTAATCTTGCTTGCCAATTGCTGCTTTAATAGCCTCCAAACTCCTTCCTATGGCTCAGAAGACAGACTCACAAGACCCAGTTAGCACCACCATACTTTATACTCTACCAGACTGATTATTTTAGTTCTTCAAGCACAGACCTTGGCCCACACAGTTCCTTCTGCCTGGGCCACTCTCTCATTCACCCCTTGCTCTGGCTGATGTGTTCTCTTCCTTCAGGCCTTGGCTCAGATTGGGGCATCAAGGAAACCTTCTTCATCTCCCTCTACCCTCCCTGAATTAGGTGGCCCCTTTTACGTGATAGCACCCTTTTCTTAGTGCTTATAGTCCAAATACTTTTCTGCATATGCATTATTCCTTTCAGGGTTGAGGACAGACACTGGGTCTTTATCATTACAGCAAAAAGCAGAGAAGGCCAAGTTAGAAAGTGATTTATATGCCTTGCTAAATAGTTGGGGCTTTATCCTGAAAGGTATAGAGAGAAGCCATTGGAGACATTTGTCATGTTAAGATACACCTCACCGGAAAGTTCATATCAGCAATATTAGAAATGAACTTCCAGAGGATGAGGATAGATGGTGAGGGATCCACACTAGCGGCACTGAGACCACTTAGAGAATGATTCCTGTGAGCCAGGTCAGAGAGGATGGAGGCCTGATCTGCAATCATGGATACTGGGAATGGGGAATCATGGTCACTTTGGAGAGATATTTAGGAAGCAGAAATCTGTGATGTTGGTGAATGAATACATGGCAAACTGAAAAACTTAGAGAGAGAAAAAAAATCAAGGTGAAATTTGGCTTCCGGTTTGGACAACTAAGCAAATTATAGTGCTAGTCACTTGAGAAAGGATACAGAAGGAGGAACAAGTTGAGGCTTGGGAAAAGTGACGATTACGTCCCTGGATACACTGGCTTCAAGGAGTCCACAAAGCATGTAGAATGAGGTGACCAGCAGGCATCTGTATAAATACATATGAATCCAATGTAGAGAAGAAAAGTCTAGACCAAAGATAGAAATTTGAGAGTCATCAGGTTGTAAAAGATACTGAACTCACCTGTGCAGCTCATCAAAGAAAACATATATTGAAAAAATAGAGGAGGCCTTGACCAGAAGCTTGAGCAATACATCTGAGGGGTAACAGAAGAGGGGCTCTTGCAGAAGACTGAAGAGTGGCCAGAGAGGAGGGCAAAATCAAGAGGAAGTATACAAAGGAGAGAGAAAGCTGCCGAAGATAGACAATGTTAATCAGCTGTGATTACATACCAGTCACAGAATCTCAGTTGCACGGGGTGACGAGCACGTGTTAACCTGCTCCCAGGTCAGCTACCATGGCTTTGCTCAGGCTGCAGGCATTGGCTGGAGCTGCTCGGCTCCACACGTCAATCATTCTCTTGGGACCAATGAGCGCCATGAGGCACGTTCTTCTCCTAGTGATGGCAGAAGCTCAAGAGGAACATATGGAAGCTCGCAATGCCTTTTATGTCCTAGTCTCAGGCTAGCGCTCTACTACTTCTGCTTTATTCCATTGGCTAAAATAAGTCACAAGGCTAGACCGCACAGGTCAATGGGTAGAAAACTGGTAAACAGGGATCAGAACTGTGACTAAGGCTGCAGCAATTTTGTAGAAGGCATTGTATTGTCCAAAAGTAAAAAGTGACATTGTTCACTCAAACTAAAATATTGTTTTGTATATTTTCAAACACCTAGAGCCAGAAACCCAGTTAGCCTGTCCCTTTGGAGGAATCTAGGATGCCAGGGTCAGCAACTAGAGGTCACACCTTTATAAGAAGCCAAGGGGCTTCCCAGATGAAAATAATCGTACAGGTGAGGATCAGGAGTGTGTCAAGGTTGGGCATTTTTGGTATCAAAGGAAAGGCTGGCTCAAATAAGCTCATGAAAGCAGAAAGTTTGTTGTAAATATACGTATTGAGTAGAAGTGGGAAGGTATCAAGAATAGAGTCGCATCTAAAGGCTGAATACTTTCCATGGCTTTCCTTTCACACAGATCTCATGGGCTCTTCCTCGTATTATCTTAGCTTCTGTCTGCATTTCTGGACCATTCTCCTTATCTGTCAACTGATGCTTCTGTTTCCTTGTACTTTCTGCTCCACCTGAAATTCTACTCGCATATACTTCTGGCTGGCCATGACTCTAACTTAGACATTTTTCTGCCCCTGCTTCTAGCTGCCTTGAGCTCTTCAAGTTGCCCAGTTCAAACTCCTAAGGGGAAGATTTGAATTTTTCCAGCTCATTTCTCACACTGAGCTGTGTCACTGGAAAGCTCATTAATGGGTCACCCTTGAGTCAGGTAGCTATCCCTAATCTACCCAGTTGTGACTACTGAGGGGAGGTACAGGAGTAAGGAAGTTTCCCTTAAGAAGTACTGTGGGTAGGGAGGAACCAGATGAGCTTTCTAGTAAAGGGAGGCCCCCAGAACACTTTGATTAGCATTCAAATAAGAGTAAGAGGAATATTCACTCTCTGTTTGAAGAGATCCCCCCATGGAAAGTTCATCCTGAAGAAAGAAGGATTGGAGATGCTGACTAAACTCCAGGTTGCTGACCAACTATAGATGTCAAGGAAGACTTTAGCATGGTACCCAATGGGATGCCTTTCATGGATCTCTCAATTCAACCTCATTGACAAAACTTGTCCCAGGATCCTTGAGATGAAAGCTAAAGAAATAAATTGAATACAAAATTGTAAAACTGAGAGGTGAGAAAGACTAAGACCACACCGTTTGGAATCCTTAGGCAAGGATTGAGACACTGGCAAGGAAAGAGCCCTCCTCACACCCTCACTGTGAGCAGAGAAGAAATAGGGGAGGAGCAATAGAGGCCATGACCACTTACCATGCCTGGTGAGATACCAAGAGAGCCATGATGGCCACGGTTGTCCTTCCCACATAATCAAAGAACGGGAGCAAGCCGCTGGAATGATAAACCAAAAGCTACATCATGGCATTCCTTCATCTGACGCCCTCTGAATTCCATTTTGCAAGATCTAATTTCTTTCAAGTGTGGCTGATGCTGTGGCTGTCACTGCTCTCTCGATGGAACTGGAAAAGCCTGTACTTAGTCCATCATGGAGCTGATTTGTTTCTGTCTTCTCTGATAACTAATCCAAAACACTGAGAGTTTGTGTTCCAAATCCGGGTTGTGCCTCAGCCCCAACCAAAGATGTCTCCAATTACTCAATTGATTTCTTATGTTGCATCTACTCAGTGCTTCGAACTGGGTCAGATCTAAGGGTAATGACATTTCTGGGACTATGGAATATACTAGAAGCAGTTTGAGAACATTGAATAGCATATGGTGAAGGATCACACAAGAGAATACAAACAACAGTTCAAAGAAAGAGAGGGTAAATTAGCTAGCATCACTGCAATAGGGTTGGGGATACAAACAGGATTAAATTTCAGCTAGCCCTAAAGAACACAGCTATTATAGTTATAAAAAATTCTCCAAAGTGCCTCCCTCTTCCCTCACCCTCAAAAATAAAGCTAAGTAATAAAAAAGTATAAATGATGATTTATTTAATTTTGTACATAAACATATGACACACCTGTTACTTTTAAAAAGGGGGAAGAAGGTGTCAGCAAATCAAACCATAAGGTGTCACAATTCCAAGAGGGTTGGAAATCACCACATTCAAGTCCCCATTGGGTTTGAAGAGATTTATGCTTCTTAAAAGCGTCCAGACATTAGCAGTTCAAGCCCCCACACTGTATCCTGGCTTCATTTAAAGGACCCATAGGTCAGACCAAAACACAACGGAGCTTTATATGCCAGTTTTTCTTGACTCTCTGTAGGTCAGGGGAAGTTAAGCTCATGTAATTAGGGGATAAAGACAGAGGCTGGGAGTGGGGGATGGAAGCATGATGAAAGTTCCAGAGTTTAGAGGCTCAGTAGGAAGCCAGAGAAAAAGTCGATAAAGTCATGTCTTCACGAAACATGTGTTTTCCATGGTGGAGTAAATGCATTTGCCATCACACACAGGGAATCTCTCTGTGACATAGCGCTCTCACCCATCTGTAGGGCAAGGACAATTCAAATGCATTGTGATGATTATGAGGCTATTGTTATCCTGAGTTGCTTTCTCAGTCATCAAATACCAATTCAGCTATGTTCAGTGTATTAGCACTAAATGCATTTCGTTGCATTAACTTTATTTTGAAAATAATAACCCAGGTGGCTTTTTAATGATAATTCTCTTTTAGTATATGATTGAACTGTCCATAAATGATGCCAAAGAACAGAGAGATTCCTATAAATGCTGCAGCCAAGTGCAGAAATGTAGTCTCAACATGTAAAGAGGTCAGGAAGTAATGACCAGCAGCAGTGAAAACAAAGCAGTGAAAATTAAGAACAGCCATAACTAAGGAAATACACGGAGAAAAACCCTATAGTTTTCAGAACAAATACACAGAAAAGAATCTCAGGTTGTCCCAGTGAGACAAACATTAATACTCATACTGATAGACTAGATCCCAAAATCAGTCTTCTTGATTCCAGCTGTGATATTAACAAACAAATGGAGCCCATGACTCCTTCAGACTGAAAACCAGTGTTAATGAACTCAGCGAGGTTCATCTGAAAACTAAGTTATTGCCTATTCACAGTACATACATCCATGATTCATCAGTATCTGTTGCCAAATGTTTTCTTATGAGGACATACCAATTACATGTGATGGTCAAATGGCATTTGTCTATTACACATTTCTGGCACGTATCATTTCAAAGGGGAGTATTTTTTATGTTGTTAAGTTTTTTCAGTCTTTATTCGCTATCGATCTAACTATCATCTTTTTCTTCTTTCTTTTTTCCTTCCTTCCTTTGAAGAAATGTATACTAAGTGTCTGGTATGTGCTAGGCACCATTCTGGGCTTTGGGAAGACAGTGGTACAAAAAACAGATAAGATCCCTCAAGTATAGTGTACATTCTACCGAGAGGAAACAAGCAAAAAGCAAGTGAACAAATATGTAAAAAATAAAATTTCAGATAACGCTTGAAGTCACAAAGGAAAGAAAAAGTAGTGGAAGAAAATAAGGTTGCTTTAGAGAGGGTGGCTGGGAAGGCCTTTTCGGGAGGTGAATTGACATTTGCACTAATTCTCAAATGTGCAGAAAGGTCAATTATAACTTAGGGTGTCTGAAGCTCAGCATTCGCAACATTTTGGACTGGATCAGTTTTTATGGTGGAGAATACCCTGCACATTGTAGGATGTTTAGCAGCATCCTGGCTTCTACCCACTAGATCTTGTAGCAGCTCCACCTCCAAGTCATGACACTGAAAAGTATCTCCAGACATTACCAAATACCTCCTGGGAGACAAAACTGCCTCTGCTTGAAACTCACTAGGCTATGTGAAGATTTGGAGAAAAGCATTCCAGAAGGAGAAACTCCGACAAGCCCAACACTAGGAATGAACTTGATGTGTTGCAAGAAGAAGACCAAAGTGATGAAGCACATGAGCAATGTGTAGAGTAAAAGCAGGATGAGGTTTGTGGGGCCCCAGATCGTGTGTGTGTGTGTGTCTGTGTGTGTGTCTGTGTATGTGTGTGTGTGCATGCACACACATGTATATAAAGAAAATATGAATATGTACCCCCATTCCAGTAATTGTCTCCTCAGTAGGCTATTGCGTTGGTCTAAGTCCCCTTTGTAAAATTGTTCAACATCATTTTTAAAAAGGTTTGCATTGAACATCAGCAGCACTAAGTGAAGAAGCACTTAATTTATCAATCCTTGTGGCTTTGGCCAGGACCAGGATTGTCAACAGTAAATAAATCATATATCACATTTGATTTGTGAGCAGTTTACATGCTATCTTATCAGAAGTTAAAAAAAAAACAAAATAGTCTTCCAATTGCCAGCATAAGATCATCTTTAGGAAAGTTTATTCTGAGACAGACACAAAGAGATTCTTCTCTTCCTTTCTTTCCTGAACTAGAGGTACCATTAATGATGCTAATCCTCATGAACACTGAAATAGACATCTTATCATGGTAAACGAAGTAGAATTTCTCAGCTGGTTTATATCTGGGAAAAGCAGTGATAAAAGTTAGAGGGCTGATTCTTCAACACTTTCCAAATTCCAACTACACAAAAATTCCCTCCAAAATCACTCAAGCATGATTAATCGAGCTGTAAGCTAAGAAACTGACTGTATGTCAGAAATAATAATAAAAACAGAATTTACAGCAATTTGTAAATGATGTGATAGATACAAACTTCAGGTCATATAACCAGAAAAAACAAGGCCAGGAGATTTTGCAAATAAGCAGCACTGACAAGGTGAATAAAGGTGGAAAACACCTGGATCCTCCTTTAGGTTAATAATCATAGCTACATGATCCAGTGAGAAGGGCTTGGGGCCAGGACATGCAGTTTCTAATGTGTATGCCACTAAAATAACTCTCTGACATTAGCTAATCCCCGTGTTCTGCCTCTGTTTTGTTACCTGCTGAGTGGGAGAAATGGTGGCAGGTATACTTAACTCACAGAGTGGGTCAAATACCGTAACGTTACAAAGGTGCAAGAAGTTATATATAAAATGTAAAACCTCAAAATATGTAAAAAATTATGCTCTGTTAATTGCCACAAAGCCTGGGACTTTATCCTGTGAAGGATCTTTTTTGGCTAAAAAGAAGAAATTCCAACATTAATCTCCTTTTCGAATGATCCATATAATCCCCAGTTCCAAATGATTCACCTACTATGTACAGGGCCTGTGCTAGGCCTCAGGAGATGGAGAGTAATAAGACCAGGTTCTTCCACTGATGAAATAAAAACTGTGGGGAAATAAATGAAACATTACATCATTAAATGTATACGTTGACATAATATATATTAATTATGTATTTATGGTCTGCTTTTCACTACTAGAATGTAAGCTCCATAAAGATAAGAATTCTATATATCTGGCTTATAGCAGTGTCTCTAGTACCTAGAATAGTGCCTGGCACAAAATAGATCTATAATAAACAGTTGTTGAATAAAAACAAAACAAAAAAACTCTACCCGTTTTTAGCCCTTGAAGAACATTTGTGGCTCACAGGACTGTGCCAGTCACTTTCTACGTAGTCTTACACATTTTGCAACCATTTTGCAAGTGACAAACTGACAAAGAGGGTAGTTAAAAATCTCACCTAAAATCACAAATCTTCTAAGTTGGGAGTAGAATCTGAGCCTGCTCTTTCACTCACTCACATTATTTATTGGGCACCTACTACGCCTGGTACTATGCTAGGCACTGGGGAGACAGCAGAAAATAAGACAAAATATCTTTCTCATGGGACATACTTAACTGTGAGGAAAGACAATACAAAACAACACACGTGTCTCCCTGATGCCAAAATCCAAGACCCTTCCACAGGCTGCCTTCTTACAGGTCATCACTTTGTGAAAGCAAAAAAGAATATAAGGGAAAATGCATGCACACCCTGGACCCAAGCTGAGTATCCCTAGTAAACCAGAAATCTAGAAAAAGTAAAACCAGATAAATGAGTCTGCCCAGAACACTAAAATGTCCTCATCCAAAATCTTAATTGAAAAATGTTTGCATTTGGCGTAGGTACCTATAAGCCCAAAGGCAGGCAGCTCCTGACCATCAACACCACAGAGACATCTCCTGTCAGGGCACAAACATGAAAATCAGCTCTCCACCAGAAGGCCTGAGGTTTAGCTGAATTAAAAGGCCTGTGTCCCTGGCTCCTGGAGATGGCTAGACAAGGCGAAAGCATATGCCTGCCCGCCTGGCAGCAGCTCTCCCTGGCCTGGAATGAATGCATCTATATCAGCCAAGGAAAGCTGGCAGCGACAGTGGCCCTGGGCGGAGAGAAGCCACCGCCAGCCAGCACCAGCACGAGGCTTCCCTACAGGCGGCTCTTGCTGAAACAAAGAGAGATGAAGGGAAGAGCTGTGGATGTCCAGCCTCCAGGCTCGTATCTAAAATCGAGAGCAGTGCTGGGCTAATGGAAGACCGGATCTGCTCCAAAACCTTAGGCACGGCTTCTGAGATGCAATCTGAGTAATTTCCTGATGATTCTTCTCTGCATAATGGATTTGAGTTATAAAGGAATTTGTGCCCTCAGGACCAAATTACCCAGATAATTGAAGATAGAATGAGGGTAGGGGTGGGCAGGGAGAGAAAGACCTCAATTACACAGGTTTCTCCATCACTCCAAATGAGTTCAACATTCCAAATTACGATGGTGTTTCCTCTTTAACGTCATTTTATATCCATAAACTGCTTTGGTTGAGATACTGAATTCAGTTGCTTTCTCAAGTGCAGTAAAGGGGTATCAAGGCCCAATTTCATCTAGGCTTCCAAACTTTCAAACCAGATACCCACACTTCAAAATACGATTCCTGGTTTAAGTCTCACAATCACAAATAAATATATGAAACTGCATTAAGTTTAAGAGAGGTTTAATATTAAAACAGGGTAGGCTAAAGCCTGAAGGCAACCAGGACCACTTTAGGAAACAAACCATCCCAAGTCACAGCTAACAATTAGACAGTCATCTTCACGACAGGATGGTTTGGATTCCCATAGCTGCACCCTTATATGTTCTTGTTCCTGTTTGCAGGTTCTCATACTTGAATGTAAACAAGAGGTATTTGCTGGTCTGTAGGCACAAAACTAGTCACACTGCCCTGTATGAGCACGTTAAAGGATTTTTAAAGTTAATTTTGTCACCTCTGTGCTTACTTGACACTCAAAGCCCAAGGAAATCACGTCCCCAGAATACTGTTTTTACATCTGCCTTTAGCATTAGTGACTATAAGACAAATGTACATCTTGGTTGTTAATTGAAAAACTTTAGACAAATTAAATTTAACAGGATTGATTTAGCAAAGAACTATTCATGAACTGGGCAGCACTCAGAACCAGAAGAGGTTCAGAGAGCTCTTCTCTGCAACTCCAGCAGTGAGTATTTACAGACAGAAAACAGAAGGTACAGAAATAGCTCGGTTGGCTGCAGCTTGGCGCTGGCATTATTTTGCATTATGGTCTGCTTAGCTGATAGCTTGTGACTGGCTGAAGTTTGGCCGCTTGTGATTAGCTGAGACCCAGCTATCTGTTGTGAAAAATACACTTTTAAGTTAGGTTTCAGTTTGTTTATGTACTAACATTGCAGTTCATTACAAACTCAAAGTAGGGAGACAGCCTCAGGTCAATGGCCTGTTTGTTTGTTTTCTTAATGTAACATGCTCCATACCACACTCGGTAGAAGAAATTCATAAAATATTAGGGTCTAAAATCTCATATAAAATACCCCTATGCACGTGCTCTCTACTGCCGAGGTTTCCTTCACTGTTCTAGCAGATGAGAAAAGGGACACAAAAAAAGCCACTTTAGGAAAGTTTCCAATGACAGCCCAGATTTATTAAGAGATTAAAGATTCTTTGTTATACAATTGTTATTTAGCTGCATAGTTTTATTGCATTTATGAGCTGCATTTTGTCAATACCTAAAAAGCTAAATGGACAAATGAATAAAAATCAAAGGCTCTGAAATATGACTGGAGTCTTGAAGCCTAAAGCCAGGGATATAACAGATGGTTGCATGCCTTAGTAAAGTTGGTAAATGACGCATAGAATTTGCAAAGCACCCAATCCTGGCTGGCTCAGGTAAAGTCCACCACCAAAGGAGCAGAGGTGGAGGTAGGGTGCTGGGTGGTGAGTAGTCTGTAAACAGGTGTTAAACCACTTATTCAAGCACTCTCACAAATGGCCTAAAAGATTTTCCCAGCATCCTCTTGTTCTCTATGAGTCACTGTGGGAATAGCAGTGAGGTTTGGAGTTGAGTTATAACCATTCAGCAAAGCATTTCCCTCCAGACTGTGCAAAGGAAAGGGGCTATGTTGGTAAATTTATTGACTATTTCATTAGATCAATATGGAATATGATTTAAAGGGCTCTGCCCAGGCTCTTTAAATCTATTTAATCAAACCAATTAATAAAAAAAGTAAGAAGTTGAAGCATATCCTGTAAGGTGCATCATAAATATCTTCCCTTACTTGGGCTTTTGATCTCACCCAGGTAATTAACAGCTTTAGTTAAGTTCAGTCATTCCTTCGTGCCTGGCTATGGTCATAAAAACCCCAGGCTATGTGTAGCTCTTGGATTTATTATGTTTTTCTTACTGCAAGAGCGTCTCTCACATTCCACTTTCTACCCCCACCTCAAGAAAGTTTATGTAGCCATTGCTTTTGCAGCTGTCATGAAAGCTATACTGGCTGGTGAGCTTTGTACTGCTTGTGAGGCTGGATGCACTCAGCTGTTGCTATCCAATTCAGTAGTTTCTTCACTCTACATCAAACTATTCTACATTATCTCCTGTCTAAGTATGGAGAGATAAAAACATCCAGAAGTCCTGACCTCCGAAGTGTTGCTCTCCCATTGCCTGCCTATTTTTAGCTATTTTTCATGAATGAAATGGCCTCTCCCTGTTACAAAGCACATGATTTTTATTGTAGGATTTGGAGGGTTATCCTCTCTGTAATCACTGAGGATGAACCATTCTCTTCAGCCCCTGAACAAGCCAACTCCCATGTCTCCACCCTCAAGTCCTTCTCCTATTGGTTCCCCAGAGTCAGTCTTCGTAGCTATGAAACCTTGAGACATCTAGACAAGCCCGCATTATCACCTGGACGTGGGAGGAAAAGTTGATATCCTTCCAATGCTAGAGTAAGTGTCATGAGACTGACTGTGAGACTGAAATTATAGCTTCATTCTGCTTCATAGGCAGAGGAAGCTCAGTTTGGAAGGGAAGCAAATGTTTCCCCAAAGCTCTCCTCTGTCTCCATTTGAGGAGGAGCTGGGTAAATACACTCACCCAGGTAACTGTGCTCCAGGGTCCTTCCCCAGCTGAAAGCAAGGTCTGAGAAAATGTGGCAGTTGGCTATAAAATTCAAACTGTGCATTAACAGTTGACTTTCTTTAATAAATCACAATTATTTGTGCAAAAAGTTGAGGAGATGAGACCCTGTTCTGGATGTGACCAGTTTCTCATGGATGATCAACTTTTGTTCCCATGTGCTGGAAAGCTGGAAGGCTCACAAAAGTTCTACTGAGAAGCTGAAATCGGAGTAATTGCTTTCCCAGGTTAAGATCAGTAGCAGCCTATTTTACTTTTGCTCCCTGTATTTAATTTGGTCCAATTCAGTAAGTATTCACCAAGTATCTACCATCCTAGGTGTCATCAGAAGAGACACAAAAGAAATACAAAACACAGAGCAAGCACATGGGTTTTATGCTCTTTATAGGAGACTAAAAACAGGCTGACATGAAATGCTCATGTTTAAGGTCATCTTCTCCTTAACTAGCCATACAAATAACTGTTCACACAAACTCTTAGACATCATTTATTCAACATGTATTGAGCCTCTACACTAAACACCAGGCTGCATGTGTGATAAAAACATAAGCAAGCAATTATTAACCTCTATGGGTTTACTATAGCACAAAGGAGATATAAGACACAAAGAACTTCATGCCTCTTCATACCATGAAATTTACATGAACAAAACCCAAAAGAGTTTGCTTCAAGTCACTATATCATCTTAATACAGTCTAAACTGCCAGTTCCATTGAGCACTAAAAAAACCCCAATTTGTTCAAAATAAGTAAAGGTACCTTTGTTTAAGTAAACATCCAATTTAGACAGCATATTTAATGAAGTAGTATTAAAACCTTGTAACTCAGATTATGGTTGACAGGACATTTAACAGAGTGTGAACTTGGAAAATCTGCTAAGAATAATATGTCATGTCTATTTCAGTTGCTTATAAGTAGGGTGTCTAAGATACCACATGGGACTTGCAATGAGTGGTTTAACCACTGTAATCATGTTATATCATTCTTAAAGGGCAATTTTTTTCAAAGAAAACTTCCTTCTTAAACGAATACTAGTTTAAGAAGACGCATACTCTCCCAGCTGAAATGATAAATTTCAGCTAAGCCTCTATTGAAATAATCACTAATACCGACTTGCAGAAACAATAGTCATCATTATATCTAAAATTTTTGTGCCCTTGTGTTATGTCAGTTACCATGCTAAGTGCTGTAACTGTTTTATCTCACTGATGGTCACAAGACTAGAAGGTAGGTTGTTCTATTTTACAGACAAAAACACTGAAGTCAAAGGTCCCACCACTAGTGAAGACTGAATTTCAGAGCACACGCTTTTAAATGAATGCAAAATCAATGGAGTTGTGTCACGTATATGCAGTTCAGGGTTAAAATAAGTAAGTAGGTTGGCAAAAGTCCCAAATATATCCAAAAGCACAGAGGGAACAAATGTGATTTTTTCCTACCAATTTCCTTTTAACCTCCTGATATCCAGAGGGACCGATTTTGCTCTGTGCCTCCCCTTCTTTCTCCTGCCCTCCAATCAAAGATGCTCAAGTGGTAAAAACCACTTAAAATGAGGAAAATGTTCCTTCCCTTCGCTTCAGGTGCTTGTCTGTGTGAGGTGACTTGAGGAGGTCTGGTGAAGAGGGAGCTTGGAGAATGGTGTATAATTCCCATCCCTAAAGTTAAATTATTAATTTTTTATCAATTAATTGGATGAGGATTGGTGGGAAAGAGTGGCCCACAACTCAGCAGAGCTCTACTGGGTGCCAAATAAAGCAAGAAACCCACCCGGGTGAGATGGATAAGTGAAGGGGAAGAGAAGCCACAGTGGTAATAAATGTGAGAATCCCCTAGTTTCAGAAGAGGGGAGCAAACCACCTCCCAGGAGGTGAGACGCAGAATCGCTCAGATTTCTCCAGGGGGGTGGAGGGGGTTGGTTAACAGAATCAGCCCTCCAGGCCTTGTACAAAGAGACTCTACTGCTTGCCTGGGAGTTGCTCTTCTTAATTCTTTCACATACTGAAGAAGCTCAAATCCCAGAGAAGAGAAGTTTCTAGCCTCCCTTTCAACAGACAGAAAGTGTTCTTACTCAGAAAACTGTTGTTTAATAATGAAAATAGCTTGCATTTTCTGGGTAAGTACATAAATCACATTTGTTATAAGAATATCAAGTTATTTTTAAAAAACATTTTCAAATGCCTTTTTTACACTCGACATGCCACTATCCCCACCCATTGTTAATATTTTAGGGGGCATCATTCCACGCACCTCTTTTTTGCTGATAAGGACAACTTTAAAAATCTGATTATTAGTTTGTTGAACAAATACCTACTATGTTTCAGAGATCACAACTATGCTGCTGTTCTTTGACCATTTTTTATTCAATAAAATGATGTCAAGTTATTTTTACATTAACAGAATTCTATCGATGATTTGGGGTCATTTCATTTGGGGTCATTGTGTCTTACCATAATTCAAATGATAAACCTTTAAGTTTTTTCTAATTCCTTGCAATCAAAAACAATGGTACAATAAGAAGGCTTTTAATATTGCTTTGATTATGTCTTCCAGATAAAAGTCACTGGGCATTCAAAACACCTCACATTTATATAATATTAATACTTCACTATTCAAGTTGGTGTCATATTCATAGAATGGCAACAAAGAGGCTGATTTTTGTAAAACTCACATCAGAATTGGTCTCATTGTTTCATAGTTACATGAGAGACACCTAGCTTTCCCTAGTAAATTTGGGAAAGCAAACTTTGACAGATGAGGAAATCCAATCACAAAACATACATGTATATAAAAGAGCCTGAGAAAGAGGAAGCCTAAAGATAGCTCCCAGAAACTAAAATCATGTATCCTGAAAAACCTACAGTGACGTATAGCATGTGCATGTCCACCGGACCAAAAGAAGCCTGGCAGTCTGGCATATCTTTCCAGATTAAAAAAAAAAAAAAAAAAAACTTTGGGAGGCCGAGGCGGGTGGATCACGAGGTCGAGAGATCGAGACCATCCTGGTCAACATTGTGAAACCCCGTCTCTATTAATACAAAAAAATTAGCTGGGCACGGTGGCGCGTGCCTGTAATCCCAGCTACTCAGGAGGCTGAGGCAGGAGAATTGCCTGAACCCAGGAGGCGGAGGTTGCGGTGAGCCGAGATCGCGCCATTGCACTCCAGCCTGGGTAACAAGAGCGAGACTCCGTCTCAAAAAAAAAAAAAAAAAAAAAAAAAAAAAAGTTCCCTGAGTGCAGAAGTAACACCTGTCTGACTCACCAATGTATTTCTAGTGCCTCACTTGGGGCTTGGAATATGATAGGTGCTCAATAAATAGCTCTGGGTTTAATGAATGAACCAATGAGCAAACCACAAAACAAGTCTTCCTGGACCTCTGCAAACCACAGTCAACTTCCCAACTTCATCCCCACTCACCACTAGAAACTCTGAAATAAAGCAAAAAAATTCAGAGCTAGTAAATTACAGGAAGCTCTTAGCCTACAAAAAGTTTCTCTCTCTGAAGGTGCTGTGAGCAGTCCAACAGCAGCTTCTTGAACTAAAGGACTTGGGCCAAGAGAGACTTGTGAAAAAGTCAACACAGACGAGGAATCCTCTCATGTAGTACTTTATTCTGCCTGTTCTGAACATTTCCTCCCAACTTCTGCAAGCAAATTCCATTCATCTCCCCCATCTCTTCCCCTCCTCCTCACCCTTATTACCTCACCCTCTGCCTCTTTGTCAGAAATCTGTCTTGAGTACTAATTCATACATACACACGCTGTACATGTAAAGGAGCTTTACAAAGTGGGTGGTTCTTGAAAATCAGCCATTCATCAAGCATATTGATCACCGGAGTAGTATGGTATGAATCAGAGAGCAGCAATCATTAAATCAAAGATTTATACTAGTAAAAGAGCACCAAAGCAATTCATCAATTCCATACCAACCTCAGTGATTAATTAGGTTCCAACCTGATAGCTTAGAAGCTGGTTCACAATTAAGGCTATTACAGTTAGAGGTTGGTTGCTTTCCCCCTTCTTCCCTTCCTTTCAGAAAGAATCAAAAGAGAAAGAACACTAGTCTGTTGGTCTTACGGCATTTTGTGCTGCTCCTTTATAGCACTTACCACAGTCTGTAAATATAAAGTCAATAATGTGATTATATGTTTAAATTATCTCCCTCCATTAGTCCAGAAGGCCCTTAGAGCCTCTAGCACAGTGTCTAGCACATAGTATAAGCTCAATCAAGACACTGAGCAATCAGTTTATTAACCAGAGGCTTCTAATGCTACAGGCCCACTTAAAATGGGGCTTCCAATGCTTCCCCTGGGGTCTTGTCCTTTAAAAAGTTAAATAGAATGTTTCTAGACTAGAAAATCACTCTGAAAAGTTATTTGGTAGTATCTACTGCAATTGAAAATGTGCAGTTTCTGTGACCTAGCAATTCCAATGCTGGGTATATACCCCACAGAAGTATAAACAAATACTTACCAAGACATGTTCGAGAATGTTCATAGAAGCCTTGTAATAACCTGAACTGGGAACAACCTATTGTTCATCAAAAGAAGAATGGACGAATAAAGTGTGGCATATTCATATAATCAAGTTCTACACAGCAATGAATTAATGAACAAGCTGCAACTTCATTTGACAACGTGGATAAGTCTCATAAACGTTTGACAGAATGAAACCAGACACAAAAAAGTACATGCTGTGTGATTCTATTTATGTTACATTCAAAAACAGGCAAAATCAATTTATGGCATAACAAATAGGGATAGTAATTTCCTTCAAAGGGTTAGTGATCAGGAGAGGGCCCAGGGGGGCTTCTGGGACACAGATATGGTCCCGTTTCTCCTCTGGGTGCTGGTTACTCAGACATTCTTTTGTGAAAATTCATCCAGTTATTCTCTGTTGTCTCATTTTGTGAAAAAATCAATACAGCTATATGATTAGTGCTCTTTTCTGTATGTATGTGATAATGCAAACAATTTTTTAAAGAGTTGGCCTAATTTCTTTTTCTCTAAGTGATGAGACTGGTAAATATCTTCATGTGTACCCAAAAGCCCAAATCCAAATTTCAGAAAGTGTCATCCAGTAGAAAAATAAAAAGGAGGTCAGATTTCAAATGAAAGATTAGATTCCATGTCCTTCCAATTCTAACATTCTATGATTCTATAATGTCACCTTTTGAAAACTGATAGAGAACTCAATGGCCAACAGTCCTGGATATCTGAGTCTAACCATGGCTGTTCTCAACAGAGTGAAAGGAGGCAGTAGAGACTTTCTGATACTGTTTGTATTTCTGTATCTCCATTTTTAAATTCAGAGGTTTCTAATAATCTCAAGCATTAGACCAGAAAACTTAAGATCTGGTTTAACAATAATAAACCAAAGCCCTCCATTTCCTGAAGGCTTCCTGCATACCAGGCACCACGTTAATTTCTTTTTTTACATATTGTCTCATTTAATCCTCATAAGACCCTTTGAGATAGGCACAGACTTCCTCAGCAGTAAAGGAGGTGAGTCATGTCCTATGTCTGAGCCTCAGATACGAATCTGTACAATGGGGAAATAAAATGCATGCTCATATAGCAGGGATAAGAAGAATAGGCTCAGGAATAAGACAACCAGGATTCACGTCTCAGCAATTTATTAACTATGTAACTTTAATAAAATATTTAACATCTCTCAGGCTTCTTATCTGCAGAATGAGATTACTAGTAATATCTACCTACGTGGCAATGTATATAAGACACTTAGAACAGCATAGTGAGTCCTCAACAATGATAGATATTTATTACTATTATGTGATTTATGTATTTGCTCTTTGTAAGTGCTATGTAACCAGCAGACATTGCATATTAAGTCAGTATAATACTTAGTAAAACAAAATTGTCACTGATAGTTCTCTACATGTTTATGATCGATTAGGAATCTTTTGGCCTAAGTCCCTAAGACATAGAGGAAATTATTGTTATATCAGATTCTAAAATCTTGAAAGCCAGCATCATGTTTGTCTTGTTCATTGTTGTATCCCTGAAGCCAAGCACAGGGCCCAACACATTGTAGGCACTCAACAAATATTTGGTGAATATGTAAACTAAATACTTCCCCAATATACTCAAAAAATCTCCCGACTTTACATTCACCCAGGAGAGGCCTGATTACTCACAGAGATGTTTTCTCTCAACCCTAATGGCCACAGGTATGCACTATGCCTTTTTAAAAGAATAAATTTATAAGATAAATAAAATACAAGATGATATCTTTCAAAAGAATTCACTGTGTGTTCACTGATAAATTTAAACTATGAGCCAATGTCAAAAGTTTACTTATCCTCACCTTTTTATAAATTTTCCTATCCCAAAGTCAGATACAATGAGACCTTCATCCCTAGAACTTAAACATTATATTCATGTATTCATTCACCAAGCATTTATTATGCATCTCGTATCCATGTTTAATAACCTCAGTTGCAAATAACAGAAACCTCACACAGGTTTAATAATAAAGGAACTTCTTACAACACATAACAGGAGGTCCACAGGTAGTTGTTCGGGTTTCTTGTTTGGTTTGATTTAGCAGCTCATTACGTCATCAAAGACCCAGATTCACTCTGCCATCCTTAGTGTTAGCTTCATTTAAACTGGCAGCCATTTGCTGTAATTGTTGCAGGCACTACCTGACCCTATTGGTTGTCTACCCAACAGTCATGTTCTCTAACTTCCTCCTTTCTAATGGAAGCCCAGTGTTGTTCATGTATCAGAGATCAGTGTACTTCATTAACTCCTTCCCAGTATGTATGTTCATGATCCAAGCCAAGTATGGATATTTCATTGGTCTGCCCACAATCAGTTGAAGAATGCACATCTGACAAAATCTTGGCATTGTAAGGGGAAGTGGGCTTTGGCCCTTCCGGGAACCATTTATATTCATATAAAGGGACACAAGTCAGGAACTTGCCCTTTTTCTGCCTCTGCACAGAAAGGTGGTTCCTGGAGTTGCTGTGGCCACCTTGTCACCATGGAGAAAGCTGTTAACACACAGAGTAAATAGATGGAAGGAACCTTGTGTTCCTTGAATTAACCAACCCTAGAACTGTCCTACCTCTGAACGTCTTGTGATAAATTAGAAAATAAGCTCTTATTTCTAAAGATGATTCTACTTGGGTATTTGAGAAACAGTTCAAAGTACTGTGATATGTAGTTATCACTACACAGATACAACTACTTCCAGGGAAAAGAGAAAGCTAATCTCTTTCTGGGATTTCTCTTTAAATAGAAGAAAATGTCCCCAAAGTCCCAACTGTTCCCCTTCCGTCCACTGCTTCCTCTCAAGTCTAATTGGTCACTACTAGATCACACAGCCATTGTTGAATGAATCTCAGGCTAGTGGGATTAGATTCCCATAAACTCAATCAGGCCACCCTGGGGTCTGAGATTGGGGTCAGCTGTCCCTGAAATAACTGGTTGCATGGGGAAGGGGTGATTGACTGAATATAACTGAGTTCTGCTAGGAAGATGGGGTTCAGTAATAGCTATTCATTTGCTGTATCTTGCTTATTGCCATATGCATAATGTGGGCTGGACTTGGGGTTCCTCAGCAGTTGGAAATGTTTAGCACAGCTCTATGTTGGTAGTCAAATCAAAGTCTGCATCCTTCTTTAGGACTCTATTTTTGGAACCTCAAAAACACTTAAAGCTAAGCCAGCTCACCAGATCTCTATAGCTCTACTTGAACTCAGGTCCAAACATGGGTTTTGCTAACAGATTTTATCTAAAATAAGGTCAAAACAGGTTTCTTCCTACCTCCCACTAACTTTGCAGAGCTGTAGAAAGAATTCTTAAGCGTACTGATGTATTCAAGAGTACTAACTTCCTTTCAGGCACATTTCTAATACTTTCATTTCCTATCGAGCTTTTCTGAACTTAAGTTTTCAGACTTCCTGGAGCCTAAAAAACTATTCTCCAAATTGGAAATAACTTCTCTTCTTTGAAGGTGACATGGTATAGTGGCTAAGAGGGAGTTCAAATCCCTGCTATATCACTAACTTGGTGGTCCTTGGGCAAGTTGCTTAACCTCTCGATGTCTAATTTCCTTACCCATAAAACGTGAATGAAAATCATAGTTCCTACCTGATAGAGATGTAGAGAGGATTAAATGAATTTGTGCATGAAAACTGCTAAACCCACTACCTGGGAACATAAAACGTCAGCTCAATGAATATTAGCCTTTCCTGGTGTTTCTTCTTTCTCCATCTTTCTTTCTTCTCACTCTTACTACATCATAACAGAGCTACATCATCACAATTACTAGAACTAATTGATGGACCATTCTGGTTGGGTGTTGTCAATCAAATAGCTCAAATTTTTTTCCCATTTGGTTTGACAAATTCACTATTTGGTACAATAGTTAACCCATTAAATGAAAAAAACATGTAATATTTATATGGTAATTTTCTCTACCCTGAGCATTCCCTGAGGCCATAGGAGTGAGCGCTTCTGGACCAGGTCGCTGGAGCCTAGGTGGCTTCATTTTCCTCAGGCTGTGTTCCTGGCGTTGAGCCAGCTTCTCTCCACAGTCTCAGAGAGGCTGAGCTCCAAGAGTGCCTTAGGGACTCAACTTCATTGACTCACAAAATCAAAATATACAAATTCCCCTCTTAAACCATGATATATAACTTGGAGAATATTGCCTCTCCACTGCATTAGGGCCCGCCCTATTACCTTATGGAATTACCCACAGTGGCAGAAATCCATTCACCTGATCCACTGACACCCTGGGGGCAGCTCGGATAGCATAAAGCCAATTGATAGATGTATATTTGATTTATATTTTATGCCTGGAATTTATGTCTTCTGCATGTTTCATTTGCCATTCTGACTCACTTTATGCCACAGGAGAACTAGGGAAATTTCTAAAGGGACTGTGAAAGAAACAGCATGGAAGAAACGGGATAAAAATCAAAATAGCAATTTTTCTTTGTGATCTAAGACCTTGCACCTGAGCATCCTGATCAACTTTAAAGCACAGAGGAAATATCCATCCTTTCCTTCTCCCAGGAAAGAATTATGAGTAGGGGAACTAACCTGGAAGGACTGGAAAATATTTTCCCTGCAGACTAGCAGCAGAGCCAGGACCCCAAAATGAAGTGTGTATATAGGCCAAAGATAGGAGCAATAATAGAACTGAAGGTATGCATTTTATTCTATACAGTTAGCTAGACCCTGCCACGTGTTTTAGCTCATTTCATTTCATGCTCCAAGCACATTGGAAGAAGATCGGGACAGGTGTACTCAGCCCCATGTTACTGGTATTCAAGAAAGGAGAATGGCCTGCCCAAGATCATGGCTGTGGCATGCAGCAAAGCTAGACTGAAACTCAGCCCCTGGCTCCTCCTTAATTCTTTAGTGTGTGTATGAACACATAAGAATTTGAGGCCAGAAGCAGTGACTCACGCCTGTAATCCCGACACTTTGGAAGACGAAGGTGGAAGGAATTCTTGAGCTTAGGAGGTTGAACCAGCCTGGGCAACACGGCAAAACCCCATCTCTACAAAAAATTAGCCAGGCATGGTGGCGCATGCCTGTACTTCCAGCTACTTGGGAGGCTGAGGTGGGAAGATCACTTGAACTCAGGAGGTTGAGGCTGCAGTGAGCTGAGATCACATGACTAGACTCCACCCTAGGTAAAAGAGTAAGACGTCTCTCAAAGAAAAGAATTTGAGAAGCCTTCTTTATAAGTGCCTACATAAAGAAAGTATTACTCTCACGAATATTATAGTCTTATTATATTTTCTATTTGCTCCAATAGCTTAACTTAAAGAAAAAAAATTCACATCGATTTATAACAACTTACACGTGCATGCGCACACACGCGCACACACACACTTAATCCTCACAGCAACCCTGTGAGGAGGGTACTGTTCTTTTCTCTGTTTTACAGAAGATAAAACTGAAATTTGAGAAAACTAAATAACTTCCAAGTTATTTGATGCAATGCAAGCCAGTCTGACTCCAAAACCCATGCTCTTAACCACTCCACCATACTGCTTCTTTATCAAGTCATAAATGGAGAAATGGAAGTCTACACCCAAACACTGAAGCTGGCAATAAGACCAGGTGTCCTGTTAGCTCAATACTTGGCACATTAAGGATGGACCCAGAGGGACACGTAATCAACTGACCCAGTCCCTTTGATGAATTCCCTCTGCTTCACTGGCTGTACTGCTCCATTGGCCTTGACTAATCAGTAAGGCTGTCATTCATTTCAACTCACCAAGTAATTACCATGCACCTAGGCAGTGCAACACTCAGCTGGGCCCTGGTAACAAGATAGACATAATCCTGTCCTCACAGAGCTTGCAGCCTGAAGGGTAAAGCAAATATTAAAGCAGTAATAACAAGAGCAAAAGCAATAAGGTCAGCCTTTTTCACAGACTTTCCATTGAAAAGGATAGAAAAAGTCATGAATCTGGCCCACCCAATGCGGAAATTTCCTCTATAATCTTTCCTTCACATGGTCATGTCATCTCTGCTGGAATCTTCAAGTCCAGAAAGCTCCTTCTTCTAACAACAGTACACTACGGTTTAATCATAGAGCATTTCCATATATTGAGTCTACTTCTTCCACTCTATATCTGCCACTGTTCCAAATCTGCCTTCTGCAGCCTGTAAACCAGGATCTATCTCTCTTCAACATCTTCTTTCAACATACTCAAGGACAAGTATCCAGTGGCTTTCAAGTCTTCTCTTTTTGAGATTAAATTTCTCCTCTTCCATCAACCATTTCTCCTAGGCCATGGCTTCCAAACTTTTTTTTTTTTTTTTTTTCTGAGTAGCAGGTCCTGGGTCTTATGGAATTTGCCAATAACTAAAGTAAAACACTACAAAAAATATTTGAAGTGTGGTCTAATCAATAGAGTGAAGTGTAACTATGATCTACCTCAAACAGAATCCTATACTATCAATGACTACATTCATTGTTTTCATTTTAATAATTATTACATAGAATTGGCTCATGTTGTACTCAAATAATTGCCTGCATTTAAAATGAGAGTTGTCAAAGTCAGGTCTCCTCAAAACTTCTACATGGGTATATGACTTTTCTTTTTAGCCACATACAGGGCTTTATATTTGTGCCTACTAAATTTAGTCTTAATGAAGCTCAGATGATAGTGGACATCTTCATGCTTGGCGAATAACCCTACCTGCGCCTCACAACATTGATTTTCATGAGAAATCTATGTAGACTGAGCACTTGAAGATCTAAGTGGGCTTTGCTGAAGACATTGGAGTTATAGAGAAGGATTCCATTATACAGAATTCGATATGAACATCACACACTAGGGCCTGTCGTGGGATGATACAAAGGGAGGGAGAGCATTAGAACAAATACCTAATGCATGCGGGGCTTAAAACCTAGATGATGGGTTGATGGGTGCAGCAAACCTCCATGGCACATGTATACCTAGGTAACAAACCAGCAGGTTCTGCACATGTATCCCAGAACTTAAAGTGAAAAAAAAGAAGAAGAAAATTCCCTTCTCTGAAGCTCCTTATTCCTTTCACTCCAGCTCCAGAGCCACTGGCTCCACTTCCCCATCATGCATCTTAGCCTTTCTAATCCTGTCCACTGCTCCTTCTCCATCATTCCAACTCCAACCAAATTCCTGTCTTCTAAATTATGAAAACAATTCAGTCCAGCCCCAGCTCTAACTAACAAATTTGTTATCTCAATATACACAAGCAACCAGGAAAAAACATATTCCCCTTTATGTAACAGGCCCAACCTTTTTAGACAGATAGTAATCAGTGTTCTACACAAATATTTATTGAGCATATACAATGGGCCAGGAACAGAAATCCTTAAAGTATGTAGTGATGAGCACCATTAGACATGATCCGTGACTTTATGGTATTTACCATCTGTTAGAGAAGGCAAACATCAGTCAAATAAACACAGTCAATGTCAATTTCTGGCAGAAAAGTGCAATGAAGAAAACATACCTTCATGTAATCGGAGAATTCGGTGTACTGAAGGGGCCAGGAAAGGTTCTCCAAGGAAGTAGTAAATAAGCTGAGGCCTAAGGGGTAGGAGGAATTAATAAGAGTATTCATTGTCACTTTATTTACAGTGGCGAAAACTGAAAGCAATATAAATATTCTTAAATATATACATGAAGAAACAATTTTGGGCATTCATTTGTGGCATATTCACATGACAGACTATTAGAAATTCATTCAGAGTTAAATATTAAAATATTACAAAGATAAAAAGGCAAACCAACCTAATTTGTAAAATATCCATGTAAAAAAATTCATAAATAAAATGTTAACAATGAGAATCCAATAATGTATTATGCAAATTGATTCATTCCAGGAATTCAAACATATTTCAATCTTAGAAAATTCATTAATGAAATTCATTAATGAAAGTCAAAGGAGAAAAATATGACTGCCTAGAAAATTGTCAAAAAGCAATTGATAAAACTTAAATCCACTTATAACTTTAAAAAAAAAAACTGACTTTTACTTTTTGCAGTCAAATGCTCTACCACTGAGCTATATCCCCTCTTTAAGAAACTTCCTTTTTGAAAAAAGACATATGTAACCTCCCAAATTAAGAAATATGCTAACTAGGGAAATACTAGAAGCATCTTCCTTAAAGTCAGCAATAAATGTGGGACATGATTTTACATGTGTTATTTAATATTGTTCTAAAAGTGCCAGCCAACATATGTAAAATCAACAAAATAATAGATATGACTATTTTAAAAAGTGAATGCTCAGTTATCACTATTTTAATATTATATAAATATACACCTAAAAAAAAGCACAAGATAATTAAAAAATTATAGAAACAATAAAAGCATTTAATACGGTGGTCAGTTACACAAGAAACACGTGAAAATCAATGCTGTTCTTATAAGCAAACAGTAAATACTTAGAGAATATAGAGGAGGAAAATTCATTCACATTAAGGGCAAAAATAATAATAATAAATGAAAAGCCTGAAACTTGGAGTAAATATAACAAAAGTTTAGTGGAACATGTGCAAAAGTAAAAATAAAACTGCTGAAGGACATTAAGAAACACATAATGAAGAGACACAACTTGTTTTTGAGTAAGAAGACTCAGTATTATAAACCTATCTGTTCCCCCCAGTAAATCTATATAATCAATGCAATCCCAATAAAATTTGACAAGTAATTTTTAATGTCACTTTTAGTAAAACTACTTACTCACCAACAAGTAAAAGCACACACAAAAAAAAGTGAAATGAAAGAAAGAAATGAGGAATGATTTGCCTTATATATGCTGTATGACAAATGTGTCATTCAAGCCATAGTGACTTAAAAAACTTCATCCTGGGAAAAATAGGTGGGCACATAAATGATACAGATGAGACAGAACATGGATAAACTTGAGTATATATAAAAATGTAATATGTGCTAAAGAAAATGTTAGAATGATAATTTTTAGAAACTACATATCAGAATCTACAGGACATAACTAAAGCAGAAACCAGTAGAGATAAAAGAATAAAAATAAATTAAAGAACCAAATTAAACGTTGGAACAAGAATAATAAAGCAAATCAAAACAAAGCAGAAGGAAGAAAACAAATCACAAAATTAAATGCTTTATAAAACAGAATAACAGAACTAGTAAACAAGTTAAAGATCTGTTCTTTCAAGAAATCAACAAAACAGACAAAGCACTAGCTCACTCAATCAAGGAAAAAAATGGGAGAAAGCACAAATGCATAACAAAAAGAGATGGCAAGGGCAAACAACCACTGAACCTGAAAACTGAAGACATTAGAAAACACTTGGTATAACTGCAAGAAATCTAAAAACCTAAATAAATAATTTTTTTAAAAGGCAACTTTCCAAACTGATTCCAGTTAGAGGAAGTTTAAACATACCAATTTCCTATAAGAAACAGACAAAATTATCAAAGACCTACTTCAAAACGAACAAACAAAAACTAACAACAAAAAAGCACTCAACCTAAATTATTTAATACCTAAGCTGTACCAAACCTTCAAAAAGGAAGTAATCCCAATGCTACTTAAGCTGTTTAAGAGAATTAAAAAGGAATAAAATTTTCCTAATTCCTTTTGAGGCAAGTATGACACTGATACCTGAATCTGGTAAAGATTGTATCACAAAAATACAGACCAACCTCACTTGTAAATATGGATGTAACAATAAATAAAATATTAGCAAAAAGAACCAAGTAGCCAATTAAAATAACATTCCAGACATGCAAGGAGAGTTCAACACAAGGAAATCCATTAATGTAATTTGCCATGTTAATAAATCAAGGAGGGAAATCATGTGAACTATAAACACTAAGAAGGCATTTGACAAAATTCAAATTTTTGTGAAATATGAAACATCTCAAATTTTAAGAAAACCTTTATCATACAGGAGTCAGTAGAAACATGGTCATCCCTGGCATGCTCCTCGTGAGGACGAAGTATACTCCCTCAGGCAGGGAGACTGTGGCAGTGGTTTGTTGTATGCAGGTGACCTCCCAGACAGACAATCAAGGGCAATCTGGACTGGATACAGGCATCTGCTGCATTAGGGAATAGACTACAGTAACAAAGTATCACCCCCACAGACCAGATGCAAAATGCAAAGGAAAAAAATATATATGTATTCACACACACACACATTTACAATGAGAAATTTGGCTAGGTATTGTTATGTACATCATCTAATCGAATAGTCCTCCACTACCCAAGAAATAAGGAGAATCATCATTTCACAGACAAAACTCTGAGGATCAAAGATGCTTAAAGAAACTTAGAGAACACAGCTTGTAAGCACAGGGATTGGATTTATACGCAAACTGTCAAGTTCTAGTCCTAGTTCTACTCCACTATCTTCCCTTTATCCCTCCAATCTCCTTCTCTGAGATCCCCAGTGACCAAACCCAAAAGTAAACCAGAGGGCAGGGTACTGCAGATGCAATCCGTGTTGATCAGCCTACTGAGACACAGAGCAGGATGCAGTGTGAGGTCCACATCTGGAAGGGCTAATGGAAGGTAATAGGCACATCCAATGTCTTATCTGCAAAACAGGGATAATAAGAGTTCCTGCCACCTGAGTTGTTCCAGGATTGAATAAGATACTGCATTTAAACATCTCGGCACTCTCTCGACACTGACCAAATGCTCCATAAATATTAGCCATGTGAAAGACTGCCCTTCACTTGCAATGGTTAAATGCCCTGAATCACACAGGCATTTTTCACTCAAAAGTTAGAGTTCTGTACTTAAAACTTGAAGAACAAAAAGCAGCAGAGAAAGGACACAGCTGGCTCTATCCATTAACATCCACTGGAAAACTGGGTAAATACCACAAGCGAACCAACACCTGGGCAGAGGAACAGGCTGATAAAATGAGACGCACCAATTTTCCCTCAAAACAACACTTTAAATCTATTTTAAAACAGTGCCAATGAGAAACATTTTCACCAAGGGAACATCTTTTTGAGATGTGGTCTCATTTTAGGAATATGCACTTTGCACCATCTTGTAGATGGTAAAGTTCACACTTAATAATTTTGGTCATAAATGACCACCTAAATATGTCAGGAATAATTTAGCATCTGTGACCCCTAGAGCTGAAAATGTAGATGAATGTAATTAACCTACTTCCAAAATTGCAGGGGGAAAAAATCTGCTCTATTCTCTCCTGACTTGGGAACATATGGTGTCGGATTACATGGTTGGCACCTGGCTGACTGCTGGGTCCATGTGTCGCATTCTAACACAAACAGGCAGAGGCACAGAGCCTGCCCAGAGGAGTCGCCAGCCAAATTCAAAATGGGCAGCTTGAGCCACAGGCTTGGCCAGAAACTGCTATTAACAGCCTGGTGGAGGAAATAGAGCTCTCAGCACCACCCTGCTGAGCCCAGTTTCCCCTCTTGCCCCATGACCTCCTCCATAAGCATGTTGAGAAGGACCCATGAGGTTGCTTTCTCCATTGACACACATCATTGGCACTCCTGGCTCTATTTGTTAGGGAGAAATTGAATTGGCCTCCACTCAACTTTGGGGTTGGCTCTCTTCAGTTAAAGTATTTTGAAGCAAGTAAATCTAACCAAATGCTTTCCATCCTAATTAAAGGTGTGCTTGTCATTCTCCCCACCCAAGCTCCCAAATCCTAGCATGTTTCTGTTGAGCAAAGGACAATCACCTCCAAACTAGTATAAAGAAAGCAAAATGTATCACCAGCACCCTCCAGCTCACCGTTCTGTTCTCTCTCTCCTGCCTTGTTATAGATTCCACCTCCTTCTCTGTAAATCACTCCAAACCACTGATGCACCATGATGCTGAATACACACCTTTACATCCCATCCCAGCTCCCCAAGTCTCCCATTGCAATTCTGAGTGCCCGCATATTATTATTTCCTTCCTGTGATTATTTCATTTCTCTTTTTTTGCTCCTTTGTCTGAAATATGCCCATCCACTTCAGGTTGAGCCATGGATAAGGAGGGTTTAGCCCATGTCTATCGTGGGACTGGAGAAATCCCAGGAAACAGTAAAAAGCTAGTACCACTGGAATGAGAAGAAGCCTAGGAAAAGAAACCAAGGATAAGAAATGTGTGGCTGTTTTGACTCAGCTGGAGCGTCCCCCTAATAACAGGCTGGGAAGTGGAAGACATTAGTGACAAAGAGAAAATAGTACTAAAGGGATTTTTTTAATGGGTCTTTTCCAACCAACTGGAAGAATTCCTAAAACCAAACAAGAAAGGGTCAGCTCTATTCACTAGCAAGACGTACCCTCCCACCCTACTGTCAATATACACCATCTGGGCAGGGCAGTGTAGTGATATGAAGGGCAGTTCTCTTCCTCCCATACCCCTATCTTGGTGGCTGTAGTGGATATCTGTTGTTTCTCTCTGTCCAGATTCTATTTCCTGTTTCTTCTGTTAGTAACATTCTCACGTGCTTAATGAAACAGCTCCTTTTCTACTACAAATGATTATGGTGAGGCCACCTATTCTAATACCTTACACTCACTCCCATCACCAATGGCCATATGGATGGGCATTTGACCCAAGTCAGCAAGACAGCTTCTTATTTTGCTGGCATCAATGAATTAATCCCAAGAAGTGGATGGGTAACCCAAGCCAGATCAATTAAAATCTCCATTGAAATTTATATAAAACTGAAGCTTAGGGAAAGAGCACAATCCTTCCCCTGGAGTTGCCAAGCTGGGAATATGTAAAACTGGAGCTGCCTGTGCTGTGTCTCCCAATATGAGCTTCTAAACAGGTCTGTGTGGAGTGGGCAAGAGATGGGGCAAGGCATGAAGGAGAAGGTTAGAGGTGGGGCAGAGGGAAGATGAGTTGGAGGGGAGATAGAGAGAAAGAAATATCAGAAAGGGTTTGGGGAGAAAGAGTAAGAGAAGAAAGGAAAAATAGAGACATGGGAGAAGAGATGGGGAAGAGATCAAGAATCCATGAAAGAGAGGGGGAAAGATGGGAGTAGAAATGGAGTGAGAGAAAGAAAGAAGAGAGAAAAGGGAGAGAGAACAATGCAAGAGACAAGGTACAGAGTGATAAGGGGAGAAAGATGGAAGGAGAGATGGGAAGAGGCAAAGGGAGAGGTGAGGGAGATCGAGAATTGAGGGAGAGAGAGGGAGAGAGATGGGAGAGAATGGAAAAAGGAGAGAAAGAGAGAGAGAGAGATACAAGAAGAACAATGAGAAGGGGTGAGGGCAAAGAGGGAGGGAAAGAAGAGAAGAGGGAAACCTGATGAGGTCTCTTGAGATCCTGGTTCCAGGCCACCACACAGACCACCTGCATCCTTGTGTGTAATCAGATCTGAGTTGGGTCTTTCACTGGCAACCAAAAGCAGGGTAGCTCTTCTAATGCCCTGAATTGAATCCTATCTTATTACAAGCTGGGCTCTCATCGGCTTTGTTCTAGAACTCAAAGATAAACCAGGGGTTTCCCTTATTATCTCAAAATATACACACTCTGAGAGAATCTACCCAGCTGATTTCCATGCCTCAAATAAATGGAGAAAGGATCAGTTCCTTCCCCTGCCAACAGAGAGTATGTAAAGATCATGCTCTTCCTTCATTTCTTCCTTCCTACTTCCTGATTGGGAACTGGCTATAAGAAACCAATCCTCCACCAAAAACACAAAAGAAACTACTTGGAGGTTAAAAGCGGCATTTAAGAGAAAATGATGTTGTACATCATACCAAAATTTAATATGACTTTATGCAAAATAGTAATGTGTCTGGTAATGCAAAGATTCTTCTAAAGTAGGTTAATAACAATCCAAGATTATTCTCCTTTTAAAAAAATGAAAATGTATGTCAAATAAAAAAGACCTAAAGTAGCTGAATCTTGTACCCATTGATGGAGCTGATTTACATAGATAGCATTTAACATTCCATCATCATTATCCTATCAGTCTCCTGTCTAATGTACAAGCTAAAGACGTTCAATGTGCTTAGAGGTTAAAAAAAAAAAAAAAAAAAATATCCTACACCCACCAGCCAAAATGGTGGTAAATGACAAAGAAGAAAAAGGAAAAAAGAAGAAAAAAATAATTTTAGGCAGACAGATGAATATCAACTGGGATGAAAAAAAGACTCTCTTCCCCCTCCCCTCTGCACCAATGTAGTAACCTAAAAGGTTGAATAAAAGAAAACTAAATATTTAAGAGTAAAATGTGGTTATCAAATGGAGAGAAGGAAAAAAGGGAGACAGCATTATGATAATGTTGAGTCTGCCACTGCTGGAGGAAGCAGCTTCGAGTGTGCCCACCTTGAATTAAATGGAAGACAAATTTAAATGAAACACAGTTTGTCCTTTAGAGTCGAGTGTCTGAATATTTTTAGATATTTTTTTCTTTTAAAATGTTAAACGAATTTGCTTCCAATGAGAAGAGCCTGCAGAGATTATACATAGTGTGGGTATAAACGGAGAGAGGAAACAGAGGGTCACCATTTGTACATCCTCCTTGTCTTGACAGCACCTTCTTGACCAGGTATGTGGCTGTGGCCTTGCGCAGCTTAGGGCCCCTTTAGTGCCCGTGCCAGCATGTCAAGAAGACCAGAAGGATCAGAGGCAAAATGAAGCCTTGGCAGTTGTAAAGCATTCCACCCATCAGCCTAAGCACCAAGTAGTTCTGAACTGTACCAAGACTAGCAGAGAAAAGCCATAGCTTTCTAAAGTGTGTGACCAAGGTGGGTATGGAGAGGTGCCCTCCACGTCAGTAGAAAGAGAGGTTAAGTGGAGGCAAAGGGAGAAGAAAAAGAGAAACAATAGGGCAGGAGAAGACAGAGCAGGAAAGCGGGAGAAGAAATATGGAAATGATGACAGAGAAAATGGGAAAGAGGTAGAAAAAAGATTAGTAGAGGAAAATGAAATTGTCTCAGCCTCCATGCACCTGGTTTCTTACCGTGAACGCCTAAGCTGAGAGCCGGTCTTTCAACAGTTACTCTAAATACATGCTCTGCTAGTCCCCAGCTCATGCCCAGTGACAGTCATCCCTAATGCCACACTCTGCTCTTTCCTGCCAAGCCCAAGTGCACATCAGTCCTTTCAAACACACATTCCCAGCAATGCCTGCTCGTAAAGGGGACTCTGCCTGCAATATAGTGCCACACCTAGCGCTTTTTCTCGGACCCCCTCAAATCCAGATGGTACATCCTCCAGCAACCATCCACTCAACGGCAGGTCTTGCTCACGTCTGAGAAATTTTTTCCTAGCAAAAGAAAATTTGATTTATAAGAAAAAGGGACAAAAGTCAATTAAATAAAGTGTGATGCCAAGAGAAATACGCAGAAACTCCCCAAAATTGAAGGGAAAAAACCTAACAACCTTGGGCCATGTCTCTTTTCGTCCTACCCCACAAATGTGACAAAACTAAACCAGACAAACCAGGTTCTCTCAGCCGGCAGTCTAGTCTACTAAAGAACAAAGATAAAATAAAGTGACAGCTTTTGAATATTAATAGGGCATATCAGCAAGGGTGAGCAGGAAACAGTCGAAGTCATCCACAAGTTCTAAAATCAGCTGCTAAAAGCCCGAATTCATCTCATCGCTCCCCACTTAAGAATTCCACTTAGAAAATGAATCTTTATTTCAAAAATAAACTTCTGAGATGCCTAGAGATAAAAGCAGAGGGAGAAATACTGACACTCCACAGGACCATTTCTCACTCATCTTCTCCCCCAGGGCCCATCATGATGCCAAGCATATTATAGATGCTCAATAAATGTTTGTGGCAGGAATGATGTGAAAAGCAGAGGAGTGTTTTAAAATCAACTTCAGAACAGAAATGCGCTTTGAAAACAGGCTGGTCCCAATCAGGATCGTGGAAATTGAAATTGAGGTAACTGAAATCTACTTCAGACATAACCTTTGCAATCTTTGGAGGGTTTTCATTTCTAAACAAAAGCAGAAACAAAGTTTTCTGGGACACTACATATCTATCTGTTTTATTCACTCACTCATGCATTCAATCATCCATGCAATAAATTTTACTGGGTGCCTACCATGTGCCAGGCAATATGGACATTTCCAAGGCTTCAGTGGTTTAAAAAAAAGAAAATCCATGCAGGGACCCAGCTCTCTCAAAAACGTACATTTGCTTCATTTCTTTTCCTAAGCCTCAGCCTGGACCAATCCATTTACATGCTTGAGCCATTTCAAAATCCTGAATTGCCTCCCCACCACAAGCCCCCCATCCCATTTCCCCAATTCATCTTGCCCACCCACTCTTTGTTAATCTTTCTAAAAGATTACTGTTAACATGTTGCTCACCTGCTCAAAACCCTCCAGCAGCTATCTAGTGTCAACAATTCAATTAAGGACTCATTTCTCAACCAGGTACTTAATATCAGGCAAAGTACTAGAGTTAGAAAATAAAGTCCACACTTCTCAGTACTGAGGCCCATATTAGTTATTTATTGCTATAGATAGATGAGTATCTGCTTACAAAATGCTATACTCATATGGCTGTTGACGGATGCCTTGGTTCCTCACCATGTACATCTCTCTGTAGGGCTTCTTGAGTGTCCTCATGGCATGCAGTCTGCATCTCTCAAGGTGAGAAACTCCAGAGAGAGAGAAAGAGGAGGAAGCCACAATGCCTTTGGACTAGTAACTTCCTAGTATTGGAGATCACACCCAACCCCTTCTCCTACATTCTATTAGAAGTGAGTCACTAAGTCCATCTTGTATCATATTCCTTTATCTCTTGAAGAGAATAATATCAAATATTTTGTGCGACCACAAAACTATCTATAATCATGCCAGGAGTGGTGGCTCATGCCTATGATCCCAGCACTTTGGGAGGTCAAAGCAGGAGAACTGGTCTCTATAAGTCCTCCTGAGTTTGAGAGTTTGAGACCACTCTAGGCAATATAATGAGACCTCGTCTCTACAAAAAAATTAAAAAATTAGCTAGGCATGGTGGCACACACCTATGTTCCCAGCTACTTGTGGAGCTGAGGTGGGAGGATCACTTGAGCCCAGGAGGTTGAGACAGCAGTAAGCCATGATCATACCACTGCACACCAGCTTGGGTGACAGAGTGAGACCCCCATCTCCAGAATAAAAAAAAAAAGAAAAAGTAAACTATTATCAGACTCTAACCCATTGACCTATTTTCACATCTCTATGCTGGTATTTCCAACTTAACCTCTTGCACTCCAACCTAGCTGGTTCTCCTGAATAGACTGGACACACTGTGCTATGGTATGTATGGGTACCCTTCAAAAATCCATGTATTGAAACTTAATAGCCAATGTGATAGTATTAAGAAGCGGGACATTTAAAAGGTGATTAGGCTATGAGAGTTTCTTCCTTATGAATGGGATCAAAGACTTTAATAAAAGAGGCTTCACACAGCGTTCCATTCACTTGCCCTCCTGCCTTCCGCCATGTGAGGACAAAGCATTTCTCCCATCCTGAAAGATACAGAAGCAAGGTGCCATCTTGGAGGCAGAGAGCAGTCCTCACCAGACAACCAAACCTGCTTGTGCCTTCCCGGCCTCCAGAAAATAAATTTGTGTTCTTTACAAATAGTCTGTGTTTTCTTATAGTAGCACAAACAAACCAAGATGCACTGTCAGTATCAACTCTTTCCCCATATGTTGTCCACACCTTGCCCCTCTCCTCTGGACAATATATGGGGAAAGTTAGCACAGCACACTGGATGAGATTATGGACACTGGATTGCCTAGATTCAAATCCTACCTCTACTTTTGGTGAGTTATTTAACCTCTCTTTACCTTGATTTCCTCGCCTATAAAATGATGATCATAGTGCCTACTTTATAAGCTTGTCACAACAATTAAATAAATCAATATGTATAAATTACCAATAGGGCTTATCATGTAATGAGTGCTATTATAATATCCGTTGAATAATATAAACATATATATATATATCTTTTGCATCCAGTTCAAGTTCCATGCTATAGTCCATAATGACTCCTTTACTAACCTCCTACTGCTATAACTGTGACTCATATTGTAATAACTTCAGTCAAATCTACAAATTTTCACTTAATTATCCCACTTGTGGATGTCTTACCTCACTTCCCAATTTTTTCCTGTCTTTAAATTCTGTACTTCCCCATAGAGCCTAGGAGAGGTTATGTTTTCATTATCAAAGGAAGAAAGAAATTCATTCAAATCAGAAAATATAGGGGTCAGACCTTCTCCTCAAATACCAAAGAAACCACACTCATTATTTCCATGTGACCCTTTTAATGTCATAGAGCCAACCCAAGTGAGGCTTTCCCACAAAGTCAGTCTTCTGTGGGCTCACGTTCCCCCAAAAGAGGAACTTATGAAAACACCAGGTGGATGGGGTAGGGTCCTGAGACCTAGGGGTGGGGAAGAGTTGGGGTGAGCCTTAAAGAGGAGGTCCAAGCGCTGCTATAACCCTAGGTAAAGCAAACTTCAATCCTACCAGATTGTTAAAATTTCCAGAGCCTGGTATTTCAAAATTGTTACCACCAATGTTTCTTCTCCATCCAAGACTCAGACACCATGGAGTTTTGAGTATCTCCATCTGCACTTTTTCCCAAAGAAGTGATGTTTCCCTTCCCCAAAAGTTCACAGCTTCCAGTCAAAGCCAAAATCTGTGTTGGACCATTTCTCATAGTTGGAACCTGCAAGGACTCCCAGGTGAAAATACAGGCAATGGAAACTCATAGCTATAGAGGCTTCTGGGGAAAAAAAGGTCTTTCTCCATCACAGAAAGAAGGTTCTAGTGGTCTTGATTTGGCCACTAAGAGACTACATTCATTCACAGAGTTATCTACCCATTTGTTCATTCATTCATTCTTTTTGCAACTAATCTTTATTAAGCATGTGCTAAGCACACTGAGTGATACCAAGAAGTAGAATATCACTATCTGGGCTTCAAGAATCTTGCATGGAACAAGTCATCCTGTTAGGCCTCAAGTACTTTCTATATTGTCTATAAAATGAGGAGGTGGGACAGTGTCTAGGGTTCTTTCACTTTTAAAAAAAATTGCTATTTGTCTGATTCTAATGGTTGCTCTGCTTTGCCAGGCAGGGTTGCTATGAAGATGAAGTTAAAAAAATGTGCATGAAAGTGCTTTGAAACTATAAAGCACCATTCAAAATGTGTGGCATTATCCTCATTGTTGCTGCCATAGCCCAAAAAACCCCAGAGAAAAGTTTTCAAAGACCTTCTTGATAACATCCCACTGGGACCCTAAATAGGAAAAGCTCCTCTTCAAGTCTCACTGGGATCTCTCCTGCTGCTGGAGAGGTCCACAGGGTTGCTTCTGTACATGAGCAGCCCTGGAAAAAATGCTTTTCAGAGACTGCAACTGCCCCCAGGAAACAATTTTTATTATTTGACCTAATTCTGAGGTCTAATGTAGGTCCAGAAGGAAAAAAACTGGGATCAATGAGTGACGTCTGCTATGGTCACAGGATGGAGATGTGATTACTAGTTGATTGATATTTCTGGATTCCTTTTGTAGCTACAATGTATGAGTACCCATTATATGCCAGGTATTCCACTAAGGGTTTCACAAGCATTTTCTCATTTATGGAGCAGGTACTAATATTAAACCGATTTTACAGATGAGGAAACTGAGACCCAGAAAGGCTGCCTGGCCCAAGATCAACTATGTGGCAGAGCCAGAATTTAAAACAAGGGTTTAGTGATCCCAAGGCAGTGTACTTTATTATGACAATACACTGAATTTTACCTGGGATCCCCAGACAGCATGTAAATAAAAGTAAACCAAAGGACGCTTATGTTTTTCCTAAATAATAAATGAAATTGTTAAACATTGGCTTGAGGCTGGAATTGTCAGCAGTCTCTGGCTTAGCACAGGGATTGAACCTCTAAAACTACAGCCTGTAAACTTTTTGGATTACACTCTCCGTTAGTTTTAAAAATATTGTGTCATCCAATCCAATATATAAATATCTTAATGTATTTCTTTTTAAATTGCATACATATATCATAACACTAATATATTAGATACATATTAAAACCTATCAAAAATGAACACTTTTAATGAGAACTATATATAAATACAAATTCTAATGTATCTCCCCAAACTTCAGTGGGATTACTGTGCTCACTCTCTGAGACACAGTCACTTTGGATATCCTCAAGTGAGAAGAATGTATTTTGCTTATTTTGTTTCCTTCTACTTCCTCTCTGGACTCAGCTTCAGAGTTTTCCCTAGGGAAAATGTCCAAGAACAGGACACCCTTCCCTACTTACCTTCAACCCCACCCTACCTTCATCCCATTCCCATCCTTATCCCCCAACCCCTGCCCTCCACACCCCACTTCCCCAGGCTCCCAAGCATACCCATACCTTTAGACTTTTTCATACCCACTACCTAAAGTCCCTTCTTTGGTTCCTTGCCCAGGACTGGCATCTCTTGCTGTGGCTAATGCCCATGCATTCATTCATGCACCCAATGAACAGACACTAAGCACCTGTTACAGGCAGGCACTGAGAATCCAAAGATGAACCTTTTTCAGGCATACCCACACTAACATGGAAAATTCATATATATTAACCAACGTGATATTAAATTGAAAGTGACTAGGTCACTAAGAGAGGCATGGGAGAAAAGATTTCCAGCTAGAAGGATCAGGGGAAGGTGTATGAATAAGGAGGCTAAATCAAGGGCAGGGGCAGAACTCAGAAAGAGCAGGAGATACCCCTCAGGCCCAGGTAGCAATGAGGAGCAAAGGCAAAGAGATGAGGGAACGTCCTAAATAGAACAAAAGATGTGGGCAAGATAATAGTCAACAGATGAGAGTTGGTACATGGACTGTGCATTCCAGGCAGAGAGAACAACACTTACAATAAAAGTGAAAGATGGAAAGGCCACAGTGGCTGCGGCAAGCAGTTAAGGAGTGTAGAACTTAATAGGGCTGTAGCAATGGGCATGGGCCAAACCCTGGAAAGCTCACAGGGTGAGTTGAGTCATTGAGGGAGAAAGTGTGCAGAACAGTCATGAACAGTCGTGATCACCTTCTAGAAAGACGGCTTGGCTGTAGTGTGCAGTGTATATCAGAGGAAGACAGATAAGGGAGGTTACATCACCTCGGCACTTTCCTCTAGGAGTGGATGCATTGCCAGATCATTGCCGGGAACATCTTCTCATGGCAAAATGTCTCTGCTCTGAAGAACATTCCTAGTCTATTCCTCGGTATTCTGAGGCCTTCTGTGACTCCCCTGCAGCCAGGCTGCCATCAAAACTAACCACGCATCATGGATTGCAAAAAAGACAGGATCTCCTGGGCCACTACTATACTTTCTGCAGGCCAGCCCTTCTCTTTATAACCTGGTGAATTTGGGAAAAGATTTCTAGCGGCTCAGACCTTTACAGCCTGGGGTGGGTCTCCTCGTGGCAGAACAGATTCTTCTCTTGGTTAATCAGAAACTTGGGAATCAGATTTCCCATTCAGTTCCTAGGGTGCTCCGGCCTGAGCTGACACACTACCTCTTTAAACACATTATGAAGATTATCAGCAATGTATCAAGGTGTCTTTGCTGAATGGTATAAACTTCGGCGGCACTACTTATTGCCATAAACCACACTTCCAGGTTTTTATTTATATGCGCATTAGTTCAATATGATTGGATCTGTAGGCAGCAGAGGGGATTGGAGTAATTTATATATATATCAATAAAGGTCTCCAGCCAGCCACTGGGTGCTCTAAGGGGAACAGTACTTCCATTTAAAACGCTAGGAACTGGAGAAATTGAAAATAACTCTCTATTTAGAGGCCAAGGATTAAGGCATTTTGCAAGGAAGGTCTCAGCCCAGCCAGGCTATGCTAAAAAGGCTGTTAAAATGTCATTTGGCTGGTACTTAAGCCACAGAGTTTACCTTAACCCCTTCATCTCAATTGGATTTTTTTCTGTGAAGCACAGACCCTAACAGGAAGACAGAACGGTGTCCACGCTGGTGGAAAACGTGGCAGAGTTCATGGGCATATGTTGGCTATTGTCTCCTAATGTCTATTTCCACTTTCTACTGGTACCATCACCTCAGTGAACTCTTGCACACCCATTGCGTGAGGTCTTCATGAGGCCACTGGTCAAGTTTCGTTGTGATCCCAGGCCAAGGAAGCCTCCATGTAAAAGCTGAGCCAATCAGAGTATCTCTCCCAAGATTTTGCCTATTAACAAAGAAGTGCTGTGAGGATGAAAAATGGTGATAACTTATCCCAGCAGTGGTACTCTGAAGAGACTCTCTGTTCGTTCCTGGCATCAACCCCAGGGGAGCTGCCTTGGCTCTTGGTTCTCAAGCTTTTTCTTCCATTTTATGAACTATGAAATAACTTTCTAATAAGCGCTCCTGCTTAGCTCACCCAAGGGTTCTGCTAATTACAACTAAGAAGCCTATGCAAGTGGGATAGCAGGGGCCAGGAGCCCTGCCCATTAGGCTTGGCCCCCTCACACTGGCTGTGTGACTTTGCCCACGGAACCTCTCCACTGTGTATATCAGTTTCACCTGTAAAGTGAAAGCATTGGGAGAGGCCAGTGGTTTTCAGATTTCAGGGAAGACCTAGGGATCTTGTTGAAAACCTGGATTCTGATTTCGTTGTTTTGGGTAGGACTCAGGCATCTGCCTTGTAACCAGCAGTGAGTCTGTGCCCGCCAAACCTTAAGAGTACATTTTCAAATGATGCCTTCCAGGGCACTTCGTCCTGTCGAGGACCACAGGGATGGCCTCAGGGGGAGGGAAAAGTTGAAGTAGATGGCATTCTTGCTTCAACTAGGCAGGCTCCTTTTACATTTTTCATATTGAGGATCTATATTAAATTTCCTCTGCAGAAAGAGCTCTACCCCTGAGGAAAAAAAAAAAAAAACTTGAAAACCAGTGGACTGAGGCCACTAGATAATCTCTAAGGAACCTTACTGTTCTGATTATACACTGCACCTCCTGCGTGGCTTCCAAAGAGAAGCAGGTGTCAAAGCCACTGGGGAACTGACCACCACGTTTATTTTATTTGTGAAGCTGACAGGTATGAATCAAATCAAAAAAAGTAGATCCCGTTCTGGTCTGAAAGAGAAACAAGGGGAAAAAAATAAAATAAAATTCAAATACAACCTTAAGACTCTGCTTCAAAAGGGAGTAAAACCAACTCTCCAATCCTGAAATCATCCTAACAAACTAAGAGCAGGTGTTGTATTACCCTCTCTGATAATGATGCAGCAGAGGCCCTGAAGGACTTGCTCATAGTGATGCAATTAGACAACAACACAGTCCCCTGGCCTCTTGACTGCGTCCCAAGGCTCCTCCTACCGTGCCTCTTCCAGCCATGGCATTTGAAACACCATAAACTGGAGCCAGAGGAGATCCATAAACAGCCCAGTTCTTATTTTTTATTTTAGAGTCCCTATGTGGCTTCATTTATTTTCAAAAGAGCATGTCACATGTTTGTTGGCACCTACCCCGCTATAAAATATCTGTTGACATTTGTGGTTTGGGGCTGGGTTGGATTAGTTGCTGCTTCATCCCATTCACCGACTGCGTGTAGCAGGAGGTGAAACACACTTCTACCCTGATCCTCCCTCTCATATCTTCTACTCTTCAAGTCAATCTATGTGTGTCCTCTGCAGAATGGGAAGATTTAAAAACAGCTACTCCATCTTGCTGTGCAACCTTAGCCAAGGCATGTCACCTCTGTCTGTTTCCTGACCCACGTGAAGTTGTAGTAAGGATAAAAATAAAGAAGAGGAAGTCAACAGTGGCTAACATTTCCCTCGCTCACCATGTTGGCCAGGCTGGTCTCGAACTCCTGACCTCGTGATCCGCCTACCTCAGCCTCCCAAAATGCCGGGATTACAGGCATGAGCCACTGTGCCCAGCCTTAAATATATTTCTATACATGCATATACTCACAAATAAAGATTTTAATGAGATCTTATTACTCATGTTAAAATTACAATTTACTTTATTTAAAATATGCCTTAGGCATCATTCTATGCCAGTAAGTGTAAATACACATTATCATTTTAATCCCTTCATAATATTCCACAGTATAAATATATTATGATTAACCAATTGGAAGTGTAGATGACTTCCAATTTTTGCTATTATAAACAGCACTGCAACACATATCTTTGTACATCCATCTTGGTGTACTTTTCCTTTAAGATCTTAGGATGAATTCCTGGATATGCATTACAGTGTCAAAGATATGCATATTTAAAACTGTACTATATACTTCCAAACTGTTATTCTCCAGAAAGGTAATTTCACTGGATTTTCACTAATTGGTATGAGGGTAGAGAGATGTATTATGACTAGTACTTTGAACCACATGAAGTTGTGATATTTGTAGGTCAAAACAGTTGAATTTCAGTAAATTCATATACTTCAGTCTAATAATTCATCCCTAATGTGAGCCAAATATTGCCTTTCTACTTCAAATACTATGCTGGCTATTCAGAAAACAGCAATTCAAATGTATGCATTGTGTGCCATTCTAGGAAAATGGAAATAGGTAGAATGGGAGGTGGCTTCTCTTTGAAAATGAGCAAGTATTTAAAAAAATTCGACTATCCAATCTGGAAATAACTTGCACTTGAATAAGGTAATGCGTTGATTTTGAGTCACTTGATGGCCAAGAATGAGTTGTTCCTCTACCATTGATATGGTTTGGCTGTGTCCTCACCCAAATCTCATCTTGAATTGTAGCTCCCGTAATTCTCACATGATGTGGGAGAGACCCAGCGGGAAATAATTGAATCATGAGGGCAGTTTCCCCCATACTGTTCTCATGGTAGTGAGTGAGTCTCACAAGATCTGACAGTTTTATAAGGGGAACCCTTTTCACTTGGTTTTCATTTTCTCTCTTCCCTGCCACCATGTAAGATGTTGCCTTCTACCATAATTGTGAGGCCTCCCCAACCACGTGGAACTATCAGTCAATTAAACCTCTTTCCTTTATAATTACCCAGTCTTAGGTATGTCTTTATCAGCAGTGTGAAAACAGACTAATACAACCATCCTTCTTTGTCAAGGGATAAATTTAATAAAACTGAAAGGAAATTGGTGTTCATTGCCACTAGTCCTTGAGACCGTCTCCCAAAATATAAACTAAATCTAGAGGACTGTCAGAGCTGAAAGCACCTATGGCGACCTCACCATTCCTGGATTGTGTTCCAGGGAACACCAGTCCCACAAATGCTCTGAGGGAATAGGACATCCAGAAGCCTCCTTCTGGTGAGTCACAATGCACTGAAACAACCAAGGCTCTGAGAAGTTCTGCAGTAAAGAAATCTGCTACTTGTGTTGAGCTCTGCTTTTCTCACACTTGTTGGACCACAAATGCCTTTGATCATGTAACATTTATTACTATACAGTGGAACAGATTTTCAAAAATTCCAAGTATCTCACTTTAATAGAGAAGAATCTGAATCACCAAGGTTATGAAATAAGTCAATGGCACCAGGATCAGAAGTATTCTCTCATGCCATCAAACAGGTATTTAATGAGTGCTTGATATATGCCAAAGTCTGTGTCAGACACTGACAAATTTGGTGAATATGACATAATCCTTGACCTCAATGAGATTATGATCTAGTGGGAGTAAAAGACAAATTAACAGGCAGCTTCAATTTAACGTAATTTTTAATCTAGAACTTAGTGCTTAGTGTGGTTATTGGGTACTTAAAATGTGGCTTATGACACTGAGGAACTGAATTTTTAAATTCAATTGAGTTTTAATTCATAAAATTTAAACTTAAAAATTAAAACAGTGTAGCTGGACGCAGTGCTCACGCCTGTAATCCCAGCACTTTGGGAGGCCAAGGCAGGTGGTTCACAAGATCAGGAGATTGAGACCATCTTGGCTAACATGGTAAAACACCATCTCTAAAAAACAACAAAAAAATTAGCTGGGCATGGTGGCGAGTGCCTGTAGTCCCAGCTACTCAGGAGGTTGAGGCAGGAGAATTGCTTGGACCCAGGAGACGCAGGTTGCAGTGAGCTGAGATCACACCACTGCACTCCAGTCTGAGCAACAGAGTGAGACTCTGTCTCAAAAAAAGAGAAAGAGAGAAAAAAAACTAAAACAGTGTAAAATATTTTTCTACTAACTAGCTTTTTTGTTTTGTGAGGACTATATATTTCACTATAATCATAGAAAATTAAGCATCTCAATTGAGATGAACTGTAAGTGTAAAACACAAACCAGATTTTAGAGACCTTGTTAAAAAACAATGTAAAACATCTCACTCAGTTTTTGTATAATTTGATTATATATTGAAATGTTTGTATTGTGGACATACGGGTTAAATAAAATAGATTATTAAGATTAATTCCACCTGTCTCTTTTAATTTTTTATAACATGGCCACTATAAGATTTAAAATTAGATATGTGGTTCATTATATTCCTTTTGGATAGAACCGATCTGAAAGAGTGAGCATGTCAGGAAGCACACAGGAGGTGCCTAACCAAGACCTGGGCAAAGCCTCCCAATGGGAGATGATTTTTAATGATGAGACCTGGAGGAGGAAAAGGAATGAGCCAGGAAAAGAGAGGAAAGAAGAGTGTTCCTGAGGGAGGGAGCGGCTGTGGAAAGGCCCTGAGGTTGAACAGGGCAGGGGTCTTGATATTACACCCCCGTCGTTTCCAGTACAGCACACCTTCTATGCTCCAGGCCACCAAATGCTCTTCCCATAGAGCACTGCTTCTAAAACCACTAGAAGTGCAAGTGCTCTTTATTTAAAGTGAAACTGCACACAGACATGTGCTTGGAAAAGAACATTTTGTTCACGTTTCATGTAGCTGTAAGCTACATGTAGACTCCACTCTTGCATAGGTTATTGATATATTCAAAATGTGTGACAATTTTATATTCCTCAAAGGAATCTTCTTTATAGAAAATATCTCCCACCAGAGCAAACATCATATTACCCCCAGTAAGTATACCTATGAGTGGCTCCTGAGGACCTGCAGCTAGTCTAGAGCAGAGGCAGGGAGGGAGCTCAGCTGCAAAGAATGGCTGCAGAGTGAGACACCAGGAGGCAGTCTAGCACAATGAGAGCTCAGGTTCTGATGGATCTACCACTGACCAGCTGTGTGACACCACAGAAATCTCGTAACCTCTCTGGGGCCTTGGTTTCCTCATTTGCAAAGGAGGAAAAGAGTAGCATCAATTGCAGGATTGCTCAGCCTCACCACTACTAATGTTCAGGCCAGACAATTCTCCGCGGTAAGGGTCACTGCAAATGTCTCCCAGCACACCTCCCCTTGAGAATCACTGATCTATGACCACATGAGTCCTTGGGAGGATTAAATGGAGTCCTGCATGAGAAGTGGTGGTACAGTGCTGAAACCTAGCAAGTGTTCATGAAAGGTTGGCTAAATAAATCCACAAAATAAAGGGAGGAAAAGCTCCTGCAAGAATGACAATGGCACTTAGCAGACTGCCATTTTGTGAATTTAACCAGCCATCACTCTAGCCCAAGAACTTCCATCTATTCCCTCTTTTCCTCCTGCCAAAAGAAGCCAGGACCTGGGTCTCCCGAGTCATGTGGGCAGAAAGGCCCTGCAAATGGGATATGACTGCCTCGATGGATTTAATAGTGCTTTTTAAATGTGGATAATTATAGGGCCTCCTCTACACAAGTGCACCAGTTGGGGGAGGCTGCGGGCTCTGGGGCACTGTGGGCCCGCATAGCTCAGCTCCATTGAGCTGATGGTAATGTTATTAAATGTGCTCTCTCCTTTTATTAGGCATCTTAATAACCTCTAAGTTGCACCCAGGAGAGTTGGTGCAGAAAAGGAATTCTGGCCAACCTAATTTGTATTTGAAAATACCCCATAGGCCAACGGAACAAGATTCAGATGAATTTCACAGGCAGCTGAGGGCTACACAAGGCAAGTGTTTCCAAATTGTACTCGATTATGAAATGCAAAACGCCTGCCTCTTGCCTTCCCCATCCTCATTCTTTGCCCTCCTTTTCTGCCAGTGCCCTGCATCCCCTTCACGTGCATTTGCAGCCACACTCCAGCCACTGCCTAATAAACAGAATTGAACGTGGGTGCTCCCTGTCAACAGGAAGATAATGATGTGAACTCATACTTATCAGCTATCTGATACCCTGAGCCAGACCCCCATGTATTCCTCACAACACCCAAAAAGGAGAGTTCCCATTTTATAGTGGAGCAAACTATGGTTTGAAAAGATTTGCATCTTGCCAGAAAAAAAAATATATATATGTATATGTATATAACTAGATAATTACAGAGCATGGATCTAAACCTACTTCCCTCTGACTCCCTCCCTGGTGCTTGTCACCACTGCTGACATTTTTCAGTAATTGGGTGGTGACAGGGAGTAAGTCCGTGTATTCATTCACCATGCACAGGTGACTATATGTTCCAGACCTGGATAGAATGCTGGGAAAAGACACTGCCCTACCGTCAGAGAGTTCATAATTGAAATTATACACCATGGAAAGAACATTTAAAAGGAATCAGAAAAGGAGAGTAGTAACTCACATTCATTCAACATTTAGCGAGAGCCTACAAGACACCAGGCAGTGTTCTAGCTACCAGCAACATTGCTGCAGACACAGACAAAAGGAATAGATTTGACAAACATTCCAGGTACAGAATAAACAGAATTTGGCAGTCTTGACTGAAAGGGAAAGGGACAGAGAAAAACTGAAGGAGTCTCAGAAGTGCCTAGTCTAGGAGACTGAGGATGAGCCAGCCATTAGCTGAGGTTGAGGGCTGGGATTTGGGAAAGAAGATAGCAAATTTGTTTTTAGAGTTGTTATAAGACATTGTATGAGCTTCCTATTGCTGCTGTAACAAATTACTACAAACATAGCAACTTTACACAACTCAGAAAGATTCGATTTCTTACAGTTCTGGGGACGAGAAGTCCAGGTTATTGGTAGGGCTAGTTCCTTCTGAAGGCTGCATGGAAGAATCCGTTCCTTGCCTCTTCCAGTTTCTAGGGGCTGCAGGCATTTCTGGGCTTGGATGGCATTACTCCAGTCTCTGCTTCCATCATCACATAGTTATTTTCTGTCCCTAACACCTCTTGTGTTCTTCTTACAAGGATATTTGTGATTACATCAGGCCCGCCCAGTTAAGCCTAGGTAATTTTCTTCATCTCAAGGTCTTCAACATAATCACCTCTGCAAAGTACTTTTTGCCACATAAGGTAACATTCACAGCTTTCGGGAATTAAGAAATACATGGACATATTTAGGGGAGCCATTATTAAGCCTACCATAGACACCCAGGAAGAGATGTTTTACAGGCAGTCGAAAATGTAAATCCAGGCCAGGCGAGGTGGCTCATGCCTGTAATCCCAGCACTTTGGGAGGCCGAGGTGGGTGGATCACTTGAGGTCAGGAGTTCAACACCAGCTTGGCCAACACTATCTCTACTAAAAATAAAAATAAAAAATTAACCAGGCATGGTGGCACAAGCCTGTAATCCCAGCTACTCAGGAGGCTGAGGCAGGAGAATTGGTTGAATCCGGGAAGTGGAGTTTGCAGTGAGCCAAGATCACGCCACAACACTCCAACATGGCGACAGAGTGAGACTCAAAAGAGAGAGAGAGAGAAAGAAAGAAAGAAAATGTAAATCTAGAACTTGGTGGAAATGACATTCATAAGTGAGTGAGTTGAATTCATGAGTTCAATTCACTCATTCATTCAACCATTCAATAATTGTTTATTAAGCAGTTAATATGTGCCAAGAAGATTATCACAGCAGTTGATTTGGGACTCATGCTCATAGCTCATAGTTGATGGGAGTTTATGTAAAAAGAGGGCACAAGAGTAAAAAGCCAAAGACCGAACCCAGCAGTTTGGATAAACTACGAAGAGCAGACAGGAAAAGAGGAACCAATGTGAACTTGTCCAGGTTAAGACTAACACCATTTGTACAATTTTGTTTGCCCTTATGGGTGACTACGGATCATGGGGCATGTGATTTCAAAATATGCTGTGTCTGGGGCCGGATGAGGAGGTGTTTCAACTAAATTCTTCTTGAGCTACAGCATCTCTGGAAGGTCTGTTCTCCAGCCCATGACCACCACAAGAGACTGTCGCTCTGGCCGGTTCTTTTTCTTGCCTTTTCTTCGCCAAGTGTAGTCATTAAGTACTTCATATCCAATTACTACAGCCTAACCTCTTGGCTCTCCCAGTAATGGAGGAAACAAGAATTTAATCCATGGCAGCCTCAGGTGCAGAAAGATGATACTGAATATTTCATTCTTGGGATGATGGGAACTGGAAGCCCCTGGAGATGATCTGGCTGAATCCTGCAAGCGAGCCCTTCCGGGAATCCATTGGGTAACCGTGCTATTGGCGATAATGACTGCCACTTGGGCCTCAGCTTGCCAATGGGAGGGGAAGCTGCATTAATGTGCAACAGTGCTAAAAGGCCAGCTCCAACTCTGCTTCTAGGAAATTAGGGTTTGTTTTAAAAATCCTGCTTTCAGAGGTTTCCTGTCACCCCCTTGGATCCAAAAGGTACTTGTCGCCAATTCCCTCCATGACTCCACCTTTATTTATTTGTTTATTTTCAGAAAGAACCAAATGAAAGGAGAACAAAAAGATCTAACAAAGAGAAATCATTCAAGGTACACTTCTTCTCTTCAGGAGATTACCTGCTTTGGCTTACATCTTTAACTCCTCTCATTCTTTAATAGCTAGCACAAGAAGACAGTAAGTGTTAAAACGGACGACAGAAAAACAGATGCATTATCAGGCTGGGAAATTGCATAGATTGTGTTGGTAAGTAAATACCATTTGTTAAGCGCTGAACTACTAAAATGAAAAAAGAGACTATTTTTCCTTAAAAAATTAAGTGTTTTGAAAAACTGGATTCGATTTTTTTATTACTCTTCACAAAACTGAAAACAGATGGTATGTGCTATAGACTTAAGAAAACACAGCAAAAGTGGAAAAAGGTCAGCTTCAGTGTAACTTGGAGGTGAGAGGACCTGAAACCTGACCCCTTGGCCATTAAGCCCCCTATCCAGATCTGATTTATGATGCTGGCTTAGAGCTGCATACCCTGAAGGGGTAGGGTGTGAACTAGAAGTCGGAGTAGACCACAGAGAGCTGGGCCTCTTCGGGAGTTTGGATGTGCCCACCTCACCTCTCCACACTAATCCTGCGCATCCTTCCAAAGAAAGTTCCTGCAGTAAGCTCTCCTGCCCAGCCCACAGGGTTGTCTGCCTGCTCTGAACTCCCTCTCTGCTAATTGGACCAACATTATATCATATATCTTGCCTTCTCAGAGTGGGTGCTCCTTGAGGGACAGTTGGGTGGCAGCCATTCAGAGCATACACGGTCCCCTTTCCTGACTCCCAAACTATTTCTTGCTTTACAGATGAGTCTGAGATAGATTTATTTGCCTGTAGAGAGTGTTTGTACATCTTTGTATCCCATGGAGTAGTAAGTGAACTAGAGGAGGTATGAAAGATGACTTTAGGAGGCAGTACAGATATTTTCTAAGGAGAACAGTACTATATAGCAACCATTACTATCTATTATAGAGAAAGCATTTTCTATTTAGTAGTAATGTTATTTTACTGTGCTCCAGAAATATTTTATGTACACACACACACACACACACACACACACACACACACAAAACTCTCAAAATATGACTATTAAGGCCAGGCATGGTGGCTCATGCCTGTAATCCCAGCACTGTGGGAGGCCAAGGTGGGCGGATCACTTGAGGTCAGGAGTTTGAGACCAGCCTGGCCAACATAGTGAAATCACATCTCTACTAAACATATAAAAATTAGCCAGGCATGGTGGCAGGTGCCTGTAATACCAGCTACTTGGGAGGCTGAGGCACAAGAATCGCTTGAACCCAGGAGGTGGAGGTTGCAGTGAGCTGAGATTGCACCACTGCACTCCAGCCTGGGTGACAGAACGAGACTCCATCTCAAAAAAAAAAAAAATTATTAAATATAAATATACTTTAGTTTCCAAAAGTTAATATAGAAAAATATTAAAGTTCACATGGAATTTAGATATGGCAAAAATCATAAAGACCATGTGCAAGGACGGAAGTGTTGGAAAACACTGCCCTAATAATGAAGACTTCCTTCATTAGCCAATAAATGTTGTCTTTTGAGTGTATCTCAAACTCTTGTTTCTGGCTTATTATCATCATTGTGGTTTTGCTTTGATTTTACTCTGAGAAAACCCAGAGAAGAGTTTTTTTGTTTGTTTGTTTTTTTGTTTTATGTGAGAAATGCACCCAGGCTGGAGTTCAATGGCATAATCTCAGCTCACTGCAACCTCCAACTCCCCGGGTTCAAGTAATTCTCCTGCCTCAGCCTCCCAAGTAGCTGGGACTACAGGTGCAGGCTGCCATACCCAGCTAGTATCTTTTGTATTATAGTAGAGACAGGGTTTCACTGTGTTGCCCAGGCTGGTCTCAAACTCTGAGCTCAGGCAATCTGTCTGCCTAAGCCTCCCTCCCAAAGTGCTAGGATTATAGGCATGAGCCACTGTGCCAGACCGAGTATTTTTTTGATGGAAGAAGGAAATGGAAGCTTTCATAACAATGACATTTTATTGCCTTGACAGTCAAGGCAACCTGGAGTGAGAACAGACTTCTGTGTGGCACTGCTATTTTCTAGCAAAATGACTTATAAATGTAAATAATTACCTTCTCAGGGCCTCAGTGTTCCTACCTGCAACATGGAATTGTCATGAGGAAGAAATGAAATAATGCATGCAAAGTGCAGCTTGATGCCTGGCACACAGATAAAGTCCAATAAATAGCAGCTATTGCAATTAATAACAGTAGTAGCATGAACAATAACAATAAAAACTGACATTTATAAAGAAATTCATCTATTAAGGGGTTTTATCTAAGCATTAGAATTTATCCAACCTTCCTACGGGGTGCCAAGTACTGTGCGAGACCCAGGTATTCAACTATGGAATGAGAAATGCATGATTGCAAGGTAGGCAGGAAAATAAACTCTGGAACTAAGTCACCCATTTTCAAATCTAAGCTCTGCTATTTTTTTCTAATGGTGTGGCCTTGAGCGAGTGACTTGCCTTTCCATGCCTCAGTTTTCCCATCCCTAAAATAGGAATAATAATGACAACAACCTCATAGGGTTGTTGTGAGAATCCAATGAGTTCAGAGATAAAGTGTATCAACGTCATCAGAAAGGTGGCTGTACCTAGTGTCCTCAATTTTTTTTTTTTTTTTTTTTGGCTATTATAGCTATAGTTCCTGTCCTGTCCTTACCAGGCTGCCATACATCTTCCACATTTTTCAAATGGCCTGCTAGTTTCCAAGCTTTGTATTTGCCACAAATTATACCCAGCCATTAATTCAAAGACAAAGGTGTCACCATATAAGGAAGTTTGAGATTGAACTACTGAGAACATTTTATCACTGAGCCCAATCAATTTATTCAAATGATTCAGATCAAGCCAGTTTTATAATTAGAGTAGAAGGTCATCTACGTCATGCATTCCTCTAGTCACTAGGAAAGTTTCCACCAGTGCCTACAGCACCCAGGGACTACAGCACACAGACATACACACAGACACACGCACACATCTCCTGCCATTGCGTTAAATTTCTTTAACTAAAGTTGGGCTATTGATGTAAATATCAAGCAAAGCAACTACTTGCTTCACCCTTGAAGCTAAGACTAATTTGGAGCATTCCCTGAGGTGGAGCTTTCTGGAAAAATAAGACTGTTTCTCTGAACACATTTACACTTTCTATGCAGACCCAGGAAAAAATGTAAATAGCCTGATTTGTTTTCCAATCCAACCATCTTTTTCCCTTATAGAAAATCCAGACAGGTACCGGAGTGGTCAGATTCAACATGCAGATAAGGAAGCTGTATGAGCCCAGCCCCAGACAGTGTCAGAATACCCCTTCTTTTGACAAGTGAGGCCAGTCCAAGTCAAGACCTCCCAGCCTGAGACTGTAGCTGCTTCCCGGATGGAAACAACCGCTTGAATCTCAGCTGTGCCAGTGCAACCCCAGACATAAAGGTGACGAAGGGCTGATTTTGAAGCCCAAAGTCTTGCCTCAGGACCATTTAGAAAACACTGTTGGCTAGGGAGCCATCAGGCATACAAGTCAATGAAATATTACCCCTAATTGAGTGGGCCATTTGAGAATGCAACCAAGAGTGTGTCCAAGGAGTCAGCACTCCCCTTTACAACTCCCCAAGCCCCTCCTGGGTTTGTATCCATTTAAAGAGAGAGAGAAAAAGACCACTTTCATCACTTAAGTGTAAATGAATCATAGTATGATATGGATAGGGGAGTAATCAGCTTCCCCTGAAGACTGATCTGTTAAAGTGAGTGAAGGGTGATTCATTCTGGATGTGGTGTTCCTGAAACACTCTGCTGGATCATCGATTCCAGACTCCCCAAACACCCTCAGAGACAGAGAGATATTCAGGAGTTCAGGTGGGCTGAAGGATGCAGGAGAATTGGTGGCCTTTAAGACCAGGAAGGCTTTGGATATATCAGATCTGGTCTCCAAGGGCAAGCCAACCTGATCTCTCAGTCACTCTTCAATGTTCCAGTAAGAAGTCTCCTATAAAAACTAATCCCCAAGCCATTTTTGAAAAGCCAAATATCTCCCAATACCAAAGAAGCATACTCAAGTCAGCAGTAGCAAACTGGTCTATTTTCTTTGACCCAAAACGTGCTGCTATTGTTTTCATTTTAGTTAGTTGTCATATTGAAATTTCCTTGGGATTTTACATCTCTTGAAGATCATTTGACCCTCTATTTTCACACGGAAATCAGCTGGAGTGGAGCAGCAGCCACCTCCTCAGTCCCCAAGGTCTCCATTGGCCTCCTTGCCAAATTGACTGTTGGCCCCATGTAGGCACTGTCTCTGCAACTGCTGTCATGAGATTACTCTGGTGTCTGTATAGATAGGGACCAATTGACTAACGATCTATGTTACAGGCTGAATATTAACAAAGTAAAAAAAACAAATGCCTCCATTGGCTTGATATGAAACACCACCCAACAGATACCTCATGCTGGGTAGTGACAAATGGCTTATTTAGATCCTGCCTCTTGGAAGGTATGACTCATGAGTGAGGCAACTTGAGCTAGCTGTCAGGTTTCCATGGAGCACAGAATATATCTCAGTTTTGAAAGTACTCGAACCCAGGATGTCCTGCTCACTGAGGGTCAGTAACCTTTGCAATAAACTCCCATTTCTAAAGATAATCTAAGCTTGTCTCCTTCTAGAAATATTAAAGGCCAAAAAAGTGCCTTCTGCATCTCTCAAAACTCGACTCTCTCTACACCTTTACCATCTTGCAATAAAATGGCTTCAAGAGACCGCATAGTGGTCATGAGCAGAATCCAAATGGCTGGGTTTGTGCCCCAGTTCTAGTCCTTGCTACATAATCTTACAGAAGTCTCTTTACCTCCCTGAGCCACTGTCTCTTCTTGTGCAAACGACATTAAAAACAGCACCCATATCATAGAGTAGTTGTGACAGTTAAATAAAGTAGCTCATAGAAACACTTAGTGCAGTGCTAACTTACGTAGCACAGGTTCCACAAATACTAGGTTAAAAACGTCAAATCTGCAATGTGAATCTTTGCGCCTATAACTTGTTTAAACCTTTCACTCTAGCATTCCTGTTTCTCCCATTGGCTACCCAAATATTACTTGTATATTCCCATATTTTGTACTTTGGTCACTGGAACTGCCCTCTCACTGTAATGCTCTTTCTTTCTTCTGTATTTAACTGATTCTAATCCATATACAATGGCTAATTCAAGTCTCGCTTTTCCCATGAAGCTTTCCCTAACCACCCTAAGCACACCCCTCTTCTATAATCTAACTCGTGGACTGGCGAATGTTTCAAACTTCCCAGACCTCCCCAGCAAAAATGATATTGTTGCACTAGCACAACACCCTGAATGTGGCAAAGAGAAAAATGAGGTCCAGCTTCTCCTCCTGCCCTCGCCATCATACCTGGATCTGCACGGGATGACATGGGTGCTTCACATTACCCAAAGGTTTAAAAACATTTCACCTCTGAACTTCCTATAGTAAATTATTTACACTAGCAGCTAATGTATGCTTTCCAGTCATGTTGCTACTGGCCCTAACATGATAAAATTGAAGGATATTAAAATAAGGATTATTTCCTTATCTCTGATGGAGGATAAAAACTTTAAAAGTAGAGGCAACAGAATTTATTGATCAAGATGAGAAATTTGGAACTGAGAAAAGAAATGATCAAGGGTGATTCCTAGATTTGGGGATTAAACAACTGAGGGGACAGTGGTGATCTGTTCTGAGGCAGGACACATTGGAGGAGATGTGAGAATTTTCTTGGAGGTGAAAAGGAAATCAAGAGTTCTGGCCATGTGAAATTGGAGGTGCCTGACAGAAATCCAAATGGACCTATGAGGGGAGCAATTGTATGAGTCTGGAACTCAAGAGAAATATTAAGTTTGGAAATATAAATTTGTCAATCATTAGTATAGAGATGACATTTAAAGCCATGGGACTAGATCCATCTACCTAGGGAGTAAGAATGGAAGACAAAGAGAAGAGGGCTGAAGAAAGATTCCCCAGAGCCAGCTCACAGGACTGGGAAGGGATAGGGAGTGAGGTAGGAGGAACACTGAGAGACTGGAGCATAGCACAAGCCTTGTGAAGAAAGTGTTTCAAGAGGAAAGAGTAGTCAACTGTGACTAATACTGCTAATAGGTTGAGTAGGATGGGGCTTGATTATCGGTTCTTGATTACAACAAGATGGCGGCTGCTATGCCCTTAACAAGAAAGTCTCAATGGCGACGTGGAGATTAAAGCATGATTAGAGTGAAAGGAGAGCATGATGGGTATAATACAGGAAACTCTTCTGAGATGTTTAGTATAAAGGGGAGCAGGTTTGTGGGTGATGAATTATCCATGAGGAACAAGAGTAGAAGCAGGAAGACCTATTGGAGGCTATTAAAATTGCCCAAGTGATAGAATAAGTCAATCTCTCAGATAAAGAGGTTTATCCAATTCCACTGAAACCTAAAAAATTAATAATCATGTTGCCAATATTCTGGCCTAATAAAAGAATTGGGTGTTTGTGTTTTGCTTTTCTTTAAAGACAGGATTAAGAGTTTTAGAAATAAAGAAGACCACAGATTATCTAATCAACTTCAATTGCAACTGAGCTACCATTTTCCAGATAGAGAAACTAAGACTATGGAGATTAAATTATGTAGCCAAAGACAGAAAACATCTGTGTAGAAACAAAATTAGAAAACGGATGCTCAGTTTCGTACTATGTCCTTATACCGCCTATGTTCCTTATGTGGAATACTATAGCATGTCAAAACTTCATTCAACCAGAGTCAAGAGGCAGAAATTTTTGTTTCATTGAGGCAGGCATTTTAAAGTAAATGTTAAAAACATGGGTTTTAAACTCCAGTTCTGACTTGGCCAATTATTATCTACGTTGCTTTAGTCAAGTTACTTTCCATCCCTAAACCTCAGTTTCTTCATTCATAAAATAAGAATACTAATAGCATCCACTCAGAGTTTTTGTCAGGATTACCTAAGCTGATGTATCATGATGTCAGACATACAGTTAGGTCTTAATAAATGACAGCTATTTGTATGATTATTTGTGTTTTATCTCTGTTAGTTCAGGTATGAACCCAGAGGCGAAACTTAAATTTCTCTGAAAGGTCTTCGCAATTGAGAATTATCGGGAAAAGAAACTCCAAGCAGGGGAAAGATCACAGCCAATGTTCTCAAAGTAGGTATTGGGATCACATCCTAGGAAGACTACAACACAGAGTAAGAGCAAAACATTATTTGGAGGCTTATATCCCAGATAGCAGCAAGGAAATTCAAATTCATACAGATGTGGAGTTCATTTTTTTTAATGCTGGTCTATTACCGGACAAAGAAAATGTGGCACATATACACTGTGGAATACTATACAGCCATAAAAAAGAATGAGTTCATGTCCTTTGCAGGGACATGGATGAAGCTGGAAACCATCATCCTCAGCAAACTAACACAGGAACAGAAAACCAAACACCACATGTGCTTATTCATAAGAGGGAGTTGAACAATGAGAACACATGGACACAGTGAGGGGAACATCAGACACCAGGGCCTGTCGGGGGGTGGGGAAAGAAGGGAAGGAGAGCATTAGGGCAAATACCTAATGCACATAGGGCTTAAAACCTAGGTGATGGGTTTATAGGTGCAGCAAACCATCATGGCACATGTATACCTATGTAACAAACCTGCACATTCAGCACATGTATCCCTGGAATTAAAGTAAAATAAAAAATAAAAATAAAATTTTTAAATGCTGGTCTATTACTTTTGGTTATTCTCTGTGATTCACAAGCAGTCATGAGCATTAGATCTCCCAACTGTACAAGGTAAGGAAGGCAATTATTGTCATTAGGCCCATTTTAGAGATGAACAAAATGAAGCTAATAGAGATGAAGAAACATACTCAAGGCTGTGAAATCTAACAGATGCCAGAGCCAGGACTGAAGCTCAAGACTTCAGAATTTTCCATTTAGGTGTCTGATTACTCAGGGAGCCTAAGTACAGCTTCTGTAGCATTTGATGATTTTATGATGTGCTTTGGGATTTATAGATGTTATTTTGTTGGTTCCTCTCCACCTCGTAATCCACAATAGCAGTGTCTGCCTTTTGTCTATGAAATGTACAAAAGCACCCAGAGGCTGTTAAGTGGTAGGTGCATCCAATAAATACATAAATCATAAAAATACAAAGAGCACATGATGGCTGGTTTCCGTTCTGACAAATCTGTTTCCCTCCTGACAAGAGATGCTGCCCTGTGGTTCTTCATGTGGGGAAATAAATGTCATAAGTTATCAGCCATTTAGTATTATGCCTTGTATGTACCTAGAGTCCTGTGAGGATTTAAATTTCAAATTGAGGCACATTATTTTTGAGGGCTGGCCTAGTCCTGTGCAGAGGCAGAGTCAGTGAATCATTTCAGAGGTTGAGAGTCCTTAAAACTCTCTCTCGTCCCCAAAATAGTTTCCCCCACTCTTTTGCCACAGTCTCTGAAATTTCCACCTTTAAGTAGTTCTTTCAGTTAAGTTATTAAAGATTCTTTCTTCATTTATTCCAGAAATATCTATCGAGATATGATATGTTAGACACTGTTTTAGGTATTAACTATGCAACAATAGGCAAAGCAGACATAGGCCCTTCCCTCATGAAGCTTACAGTCTCTTGAGTGGAATGGTAGATGGCAGGACTGGGAGATAAGAAGCAAAGAAATAAATCTGATATTCATGAAATGTCTTCATTCAACAAATATCAAGTGCCTAATGTTTACAAATTTAACATAGATCCTAAGATAGTTTACCCAGGGGGTCATTTCAAATAATTTATCAGATTAGCAGCCAGTTACCTAATAAACTTGAGAAAATTGGAATCATGTCAAATGTTGTCTAGTGTCTGGTCTCTCTCTTTCTCCCCTCTCTGCCCTGAAGCCATTTTATCTGGCCCTTTCTCTAGGATGAGTCCTCATGATGCATGGACAGGAAGGCCTTAAACAATGTCAGCACCCAACTCTTTGTACTTCCCCATCATCTCCCCCAAATTATCCTTATAACTAGACTTCCTTCATTTGTTCAATAAACATTCCTGAGGGTCTCCTATGTATTAAATACTAGCAACACAAAAACGCATGAGGTAATTCCTGCTCTAAAATCCTTACGGTTTCTAGCAAGAAGAGAGACAAGTAAAAAAAAGTAAATACATTGTAGCCCAGATGCTGAGGCCCTATTACTACTCACAGGCTTCCCTACTACTCCTTCTAAATAAATTCACCCTCTAGATTCCCAATGATCTAGAGCAGCATTGTCCAATAGAACTTTCTGCAATGATGAAAATGTTCCATATTTGTGTGCTATCAAATACTGTAGCCATATACTTGACACATATGGCTTAGTAAGCACTTAAAATGTGCAACTAAGAAACTGAGTTGTTTATTACATTTATTTTAAATTTAAGTAACTACATGTAGCCAATGACTACCATAACCAAGGAACTGAGTTGTTTATCACATTTATTTTTTTTTTTATTTATTTTTTTTTTTTGAGACGGAGTTTCGCTCTTGATACCCAGGCTGGAGCGCAATGGCGCGATCTCGGCTCACCGCAATCTCCGCCTCCTGGGTTCAGGCAATTCTCCTGCCTCAGCCTCCTGAGTAGCTGGGATTACAGGCACGCGCCACCGTGCCCAGCTAATTTTTTTTTTGTATTAGTAGAGACGGGGTTTCACCATGTTGACCAGGATGGTCTCGATCTCTTGACCTCGTGATCCACCCGCCTCGGCCTCCCAAAGTGCTGGGATTACAGGCTTGAGCCACCGCGCCCGGCCTATCACATTTATTTTAAATTAAACTTTAACTAACTACATGTAGCCAATGGCTACCATATTGGACAATGCAGGTATAGAATGAGGAATGTTTCCAGGTGTGACAAGTCTTGATAAGAGATTGTAGAATCCAAGAGGCAATGGGGATTAGAGTTCAAATACCCAAACCCCAGAATGTTTTCTGAGTCCTGAAAGTTTGCATTATGACTGGTTTTACAGAAAAGGAATAAAAGCAGATTAGGAAATAGGTTTTCAAAATTGTTGATAGTAATTTATATAAGTGATCAATAAGGAAATGCCAGAAAAAAAGAAACTATACCATATAGAGGTAACAAAGGAAAGGCCTATGGAATCCCAGCAGGACAGAGTTCCTCAGACATGTCTGGAAAGAGCTGGAAGACCTATTCATGTGGGAAAGGGATGATAAAATGGGCCTATAAGCACACTCACTCCCCTAATATGCATGTTATGTTACCACAATTTTTAAAATGTTTTTGGTATCATAGTGTTGTTTAATATGGTGGCCTGAGGACTTCATCTTTCCGATGTTCACTTAGCATTTTCTCTGGCCTATGGGAGGTGATAAGTAAATGTCTATTGAAGAAAGAGACAGAGGGAGAAAATACAGTGGCTGGTATGTTATACATGGTTAAAAATTGTTAAATGAATGAGAAGGGAATCAAACACTATGATTTGTACATGGTAGGCACTCCATAAATATTTAATAGATTGTTTCACTCATATATTATACAATCAAATTCAGCATAGCAAAATAATTACAACTGTCTTTGGAATTCACTGTAAAAGGATTTTAATTATGTTTATAAGTATCAAGACTTAAGGTTAATGTACAGATACTTTATCAAGGATCAACATATTTGAAAACAGGGCCTCTACAAATATGCTCTTGGCTAAAATTATTACTTAACTGTCTTCATTAGTGGCTGGTGTCTGTTACATCAAAAGAATATTAAATTATGCTTAACAGTTTGTTTATTTTATAACAGGCTGAGTACTATTTCCTTATAGCACTGAATTTCAAAGAGATCATGATTGGATAGAAACTATCAGTTAAATACCTTCCTTTGCTTGTGAAAAAATAATCATAAGGATTATCTACTAGCTCATTGATTAGCCAGTGTATTAATTAGGGTAACTTAGCTGCTATACCCAACAAACCCTAACATTTCAGTGGCTTTACAAGATACAAGTTTATTTTTCATGTAACAATCCAAGGTGGGTTTTCCTAGTTGGAGTGCATTTTTTTTTCTCCATGTGGTGATTCAGGACCCAGGCAACTCTATTTTATAGCCCCATTGGTCCCTGAAGGCCTCTGTGTTTGGACAGTAGATAGAAAGAGAAAAAGCGGAAATGGCACACTGACTTCTTGGGAAACTCAGCTACAAAGGGCTACATTCACATTCCATTGGAGAACTAGTCACGTGGCCACACATGGATGCAAGTGGTGCTGGGAAATGTAGTCCCTGGCCAGGCAACTGCCTCTCAGTGCTAGCTAACTGCACAGGATGGAAAGAGGATGACATACTTTTGCTTCTGGTGGACTACTATCCATCTTTCCCACAACCAGCATTTGCCCTCTGCCAGAATTCTGAAGTTGAGCTGGGGAAAGCACCTAATACATGGCCCCAAATAAAAGCTACTGCTCTTTCAGTGAAAACAGTAATAGCATTAATCAAAGTGTCACTAAACTCAATTGTCCAAACAGGAATTCAGAGGGAAAATTTGTGGCAAACATCTAAGGACAGAGTGCCCTTCGTTGCCAAGGAGAGAATGTCTCCTTGCCTTTAGATGTGAGAAAGCCACCTTGTTTGCACTGTTTTTTCTCATGGATATGCGAAGGGGCACTGTTCTATGAAAGGGCCATAGATGCAGAATTACCCCTAAATGCCCAAGGAGCCAAGAAACCAAAGAAGGAGGTAGACAAATCCAGTTTGTTGTCAAAGAGTGTTGAGGGAACTTACAGACAGAAGCATGGTTTGGGCAGCCGCAAGACAGGTAGTTCTCCAACCTGTTACCCCCAGACCCAGGGCTTACAGACCATAAGGAAAGGGGTAATTACATGGACAGTTAAAGGCAACCCTCCAGGACAGGCAAGAATGCTACATGCATCATAGTCTATAATTTGTACAATAACATCAAGGCTAACGTGTTCCTACACTAGGGAGGTAAATAACATAGATACACAGAGGCATTCACAGGACTAGGGCTAATCAGAAGTCAACACAGCAGCATTCAAGGTAGAGTCACTTTTGTCTTTACACCCTCCAACCATCTCCATCTCACAGTGACTTTTCTGAGCAGCCCAGTTATGACCTTTTCCCCATCCCTCTCTGCTCACCGTGACCAGCTTCAAAAAGTGCCAGATCATATGATGTGCAATTGGAGGGGAGAGTTTAGGAGGTGTTAAACAGAAGGTTCCTTCCACCTCCTTTGTCCTGAAATGTTAAGATTGTATCTGTCAGAACAAGAAGGAGAATTTGAATATTAGTGATTTATGACTCTTATTTTTATTTTGGTAGCTTCAGCTTCAAGTTCAGGTTTCCCCAGTGGTGAGACAACACAGAATACATTGCTCTGCTGTCAGGATCATGAATTACTATTGTATTGATGACACTGGAATAGTGTTATATGAATATCTTTCCATGAAAAAATACAGTGTAAGCCCCATATTTCTTGTTCATTAGAACTGCCTGAACTACAAAAGCAGGAACATTTCTATGCCAAACAATTCTTCCCCTTGGAATTCCATTGTTCCCCTATTGCAAGAGAAATTAGATTATAATGGGTACAGTCACCCCTGCAATCACGTTTGTACTAAAATATATGTATTAATACACATCAAATTCACATTATGGAAAGTGACCAATGATTCCATTGCTGTTACTACAAAGATAACAGAATCTACATCCTAGGGAGGTTGGGAGGTAAAAATGAGATAATACACAAAAACTGCCAGTCACCATCTCTAATACATAGCAAGCACTTATTCAACATTGTCATTATGATAGTTAATTTTAGGGGCCAATCTGACTGGATTAAGGTAAAGCAGGTAAAGCATTATTTGTGGGTGTGTCTGTGAAGGTGTTTCTGGAAGAGATCAGCACTTGAATCAGTGGACTGAGAAAGAAAGATCCACCCTCACTCAGTGTGGGCCGGCACCATCCAATCAGCTGAGGGCCTGTAGAAAACAACAAAAAAAATTTACTCTGTTTCTTGTGTAGCTGGGACAATCTTCTTCTCCTGTACTTAGACATCATAATTCCAGGTTCTTCTGCCTTTAGACTCCAAAACTTGCAGCAGCAGCCCCCTAGGTCTCAAGCCTTTGGCCTCAGACTGAGAATTACACCATCAGCTTCCCTGGTTCTGAGGCCTTTGCACTTGGACTGAGCCACACCTCTGGTTCCCCTAGGTCTCCAGCTTATAGACGACCTGTCATAGGACTTCCCAGCCTCCATAATCATATGAGCCAATTTCTGTAATAAATCCCTGCTTATCTATCTGTCCTATTTATCTATCTGTCTATCTGTCTGTCTTTCTTTTTGGTTCTCTCTGAAGAACCAGACTAATACAATTACCTTTCATTATTATAATTTGACTCTAGTAGACATCTATTACCCTTTTGGATACTAATGCTCCAGTTTTCTTTTGTGGAATATTTCCACGTCAATCGCAGTAGGCCATTACCACTCAGTCTTTGGGATAAGCCCATGATTTAGGCCTGATCAAATAACTACACAGTGACTGAGCAGTTCAAGGATGGGCAGGTGACCCACACTGGCTCAGAAAAGTACTCCCCAGAGATGTGCCAGGACCACTGGTGAAAAAGTTGTCTCAGATTTCTGTTACCCTTCCTGGTTGGTAGGACATAAGCTTAGAGCATCCAGGAACCAACCGCCATGAGGGGAAGGTATATGTGCAGATAAAGTCAATCAGAAGGAAGGAGAGCTAAAAGACAGGAGGAAATCCAGCCGCATAGTATTTAGAAACTAAACTCCATATGCATCCTCCCTGCCTCAAAAAATGTCCTTCTTTTGCTAAAGCTCATTTAAGCGGGATTCTGTCACTTGCAACTGAAAGAGGTAAAATGGGAGCAATTAGGAAAATGTGACAATCACCCGACATCATTTGTCAGTGAGAGAACATGCATAAGAATTAAAACATTAAAATGTAAGTTGTTTTAAAGTTTAAAGATACTTTTGTACGTTATAAACTGCATTAGGTTATCAACACAAACTGCCACAACAGATGAACCCTAAAAGCTCAGCACACAAAGGTTTATTTCTTGCTCACATCACAGTCCACAGGACTTAGGCATCCCTTCTCTGTCTGGTGGCTACACCATCTGAAACACACGACGTGGTCCCCACAGCAGGGAAAGAGAGGGCTAGAAGATCGCCCATAAGGATTTAAAGATCCAGTCCTAGAACTAATGTACATCACTCCTGCCACATTCTTCTGGACAGACGCAGCCACATGGCCCCAACTTACTGCAAAGCAGGCTAGGAAATGTAATCTTCCTGCCTGCCCACAAAGAGGAAACAGTTTGGTGAACGTGGCATGATATTTCCACACCTCCTTATATTTGTCATGTCCAGTCCCCCTACCAGACAGGCAGAAGCCCAGACATGTGGACTCTGGTTGGACTGCTGGGTCCCAGAAGCCTACTTGGGCGACGGGGTCAGGCGTCAACAACGGCATGCAAAACTAAGGTGGGTGTTCTGGAAGGCAACATCCCAGAGTGAAAGTAAAACCAGTTCACCAATCTAAAGAAGTCAGAGACAGTGTCAGAAATGAAGTACACGTCTATAGGATGGATCTAGAGAAAGCAAACCTGGTAAGAAGAGACAAAGTGGAGGTCAGAAGACAGAGCCTGGAGGAATTCCTCAGCTATGACAATGGAGCCATAGACCCTTTTTTGTAGAGCAACAGCAGTCTCTGCATGGGTAGAAGAACAAGGACACTCATAATATCCCTTTGACATAGGCAAGGCAGATACTATTAACCCTACTTCACAGATGAGGTTGGGGGATTCACCCCCAAATAGTGGTCTAATGAAAGCTATGGCCCCTCTGGAGGTTTCAGAGATGAAGTGACTTGCCCAAGGTCACACAACCAGTAAGAAGTACAAATCCAATTCATGGTGTAGGAGCTAGACTATCAGCCCTATGCAGCCCTCTCTACCTTTTGTCCTCAGCAAGTCTCTGTGCCTGTTGGTAAACAAGAAAACAATTAATCCAAAATATTCGGGTTTCTACTAGGTAGGAAATGCCCTTAGAGAGGATGGGACTTCTCCCAATAAGTGTGTCCCCTCTGTCCCTATTTAGAATGGTGTGTGAGCCTTCACTGTCCCTGAGTCTGGGAGGTGAAGTTGGGTGCATTACTCTGATGTCCCCACTGCCTTTGTATATTCTTTCTCTGATATACACAAGGCCTAGCACAGAGCTTGGCACATAGTATTTATTAAATAAATGAATGGGTGATCAAATAGCACTTCTCAAGCTGTGCTAGGATGTCCAGCTGTATTAAAATTATTCAGCTGTCCCCTGAGGCTTCCTTTTTCTCCATGAGGCAGGCACTCTAACTGCCATAATCTCTGAGTATCATCTTCACGGCCCAGTCTCCAGCACAGGGTAGGCACTCAGCATATATATTTATGGAATATGTAAATGAGAGGAAAACAGCTATAGCTATGCCAGTTTTTGTACCAACTCTATAGCTAGATTCTATAGCTAGCACAACTTCTTTCATAATCAGACCTGCCTATATCACTTTTTCTTTAAGCTCTTTAATGACTATTCATTGCTTTTGGTGTCCAGACAAAACCCCTTAAACTCGCCTATAGAGCCCTGCCTGTAGCTCTGACTGGGAAGGGGCTGAACAAGGCAGACCACTATTTGGGGGTCACAGATTCTTAAGATTCTGATGAAAGCTAAGACCCATCTCTTCAGAAAAAATGCAGTCATATGTTTATGAGCATACACGTTTCTATGCCATTTTACAAGGTGAATGGGTCCCCTGTTGTCCAATCCTAGGCCTCCCTGGGACCCATAAATCCAGGATAGAGACATCTCAGTGGCCCACCTAAACTGTCGTCAGAGTGGGGAGAGAAGTCAGCTCTGCTAAGGGCCTCTCTGAAGCTCCTCAAATACAAGGCACCAACCCCCATCCATGTGCCAGCTCTGTGTTAGTTAGCAATTCAGAATGACTTTTCAGAGCAATCCCTCAGTCTCCTGTGATACTTGTCTGACAACCCCTTAATCTTGGCAAGAGCTGCATTAAACCAACCTGTCATCATCGTCGGCGCACGCAGTGGCAGCTCACAGAGAGACACACACGCACGCTCACCGAGAGCCAGGCTCTTCAACCCATTGCAAGAAATTACAACTGGGGGGCCTATCGCTCTAAACCAGCACCCAGGAGCAGACAGACAGGGCATGCCGAGAAGTACCAGGCCAAATCAGGCTGGAGGTGAGTTGCTTCCACCCTGGGGGCTGTCAGGAGTCATTGAAAGGAAGGTTTAAACAATCACTGTTCTCAAAGCCCAGGCCCCTTCTCTGTTGGATTAAAACAAAGGAATGGAGCCATAATATGAAAAAGCATCAGGGGAAATTTGCTGAAAATGGGATTCATTTTGACAAATTCAAAGAGCCCTGTTGTTACCTTGCTTCTGGAGAGTCTGTTTTTTCTATTACTATTACTATCTGTGAAATTCTATTCCTTTTTAAAAGAAAAAGGGAAACAGTATCCAGTTGACACCCCAAAATATTTTGGAAGCTTTAAGGAAAAATAACGACAACAACAAAAAGATAGAATTGATCAAAAGGCATCTGTGGTCAAATCCTTCCTTCGGGTTAACCCTTTTACAAATGCCACACCTTATCTGATTATTACTATTATTATTAACATTGTGAGCTTTCATTTTTTTTTGACCTTTTATCATGTGCTAAACACTTTCAAATCCTTTCTACAAACATCTGTTTTGAGTCAACTGTGTCAGATGGATTGCAAAATTGGCCCCAATTCTTCACTATTCCACCTTGGGCAAGGTGATGTGTCCCTCCCCTTGATTCTGGGTTTGGCCAGGCAACTTCCTCTGGCAAGTGAGACGTTAGCAGATGTGAAACAAGCAGAGGCTTGAAAAAGCATTTGTGCATTTCCATGTGCATTCTGGTACCCATGCCTTTACCATGAGACGATGCCAGGCTAGCCCTCTCCAGGGTGAAAGCTACGTGGAACAGATCTAAGTTGTCCCAGGCACCCAGAAAATAATCAGCTAACCCTCAGACCCATCAGCAAGCCCAAACAAGATCAGCAGACTGGCTGGGCACAGTGGCTCATGCCTGTAATCCCAGCACTTTAGGAGGCCGAGGCGGGTGATTCATTTGAGGTCAACGGTTCAAGATCAGCCTGGTCAGCATGGTGAAATCCCGTCTCTACCAAAAATTTTTTTTAAAATTAGCCAGGCATGGTGGTGGGCACATGTAATTCCAGCTACTGAGAGGCTGAGGCAGGAGAATCGCTTGAACCCAGGAGGCAAAGGTTGCAGCGAGCCGAGATAGCGCCACTGCACTCCAGCCTGGGCGACTGAATGAGACTGGGTCTCAAAAAAAAAAAAGATCAGCAGACCTAGCCAATGTCCAAATGACCCTTGACATGTGAGAAATAAACTCACACTTTATTACTAATCATTATATACTATTAAAGTTTTTGGAGTGAGTGTTACATAGCATTACAGCAAACAGATAACTGATATACCAACTGTGTGCCAAGCACTGTTCTAAAACATAGTACATATAGCAGCAAACAAAGTGGGCAAGGCCCTTACTCTTAAATTCCAGACTGTGCTACCTAACTCAAAATCTGTAGCAACTCTATAGAGTGTGCTATATTCCCAACTGCACACAGGGAAAGTGAGGCATAAAATGGTTGCATTACTCGCCCAAGGCATTACAGCCAACAAGTGGAGTTGGGATTCTCCCTCAGGCTGTATGATATGGTGGGTAAGTCACTTAACTCCAGTCAGCCATGGTTTCTGCATCTGGAAGACAGGAATAATAATAATGGGTACCACATGAATTATTTTGAGGAGTGAGATCATGTATGTCAAATGCTTGTCACAGGGCTGTGCACATGGGGGCCTCAAGAAGTTTTGCCGTGGACAGTGCTATTTCTGTGATTTTTATCATGGCTGTTGTGATGCCATCTGAACCTAGAGCCTGACCACTTAACCAGTTGCTCATGATTTTGCAGCTTTGGTCGAGTTTCCCGTTCCTTCTACCTGATCAATGTGTAGATGAAACTGGTTGAGAAGGATGGCAAATGGCATTTGCTTCTTTTTAGAGGGAAAACAAACTTAGAAAATGTTCAGATCAACTTCAATAACCTTTATTCCTCTGAATCCAGTGAGGGCATGGGGCAGGTCTGATAGCTTCACTACAGAAGGGTTATTACACTCCTGGGCTAGAAGCAGATATTCTAAAGGAAGAACCAACCACATAATTTTAAGGGCCCCATGTAAAATGAAAATATTGGGCCCCTTGTTAAAATATTAAGAATTTTAAAACATTTTACATCAGTGTATCAAAAAGAACATAAAGCCCTTCTAATTACCTTCCTTATTGTTTCTGAAGACTAAATGAGAGGAGCATTTCAGTCCTCAGAGCAATGTCTGGGAAAGAGTAAATGCTCAACAGCAATGGTGTGAACTGGCACTGTTATTATCACGTATTTGTTGAAGTAATGAAGGGAAACTCAGCCGACATGAAGCCCTTTAACCTTTTTGAAAGGCTTGGATGGCCATTTTCTCACGTGATTTTCACAAAGAGCTCTGCAAAGCAGGCAGGGCAGAGACTTCTCCATCCCATAGCTCAAGAAATGATGACTCAGAGAGTGTTGTGACCTTCCAGAGTCTACATACCAGCAATTGCTGACGTCAGCCTGGAACCTGGAATGCCCCAGCCCTGTTGTCTTTCCACCAAGTCCTCCTGGCTCCAGCTACCTCTGGCCCTAATAGAATTGCCATGTATGCAAATTTACTTCTTTGGTAAAGTCAGGTATAGTATAGTCAGGACCCAACTCTCAAAATGAGATTGAGGGTTTACTTTGCATAGAGATCGACATCAGAGCCTCCCTATTCATTCCCCCAAGTCATTTACTGCCCCATGACTCACATTCTAATGTAACTGTCTTCTGAGCAAACTCCAGGCTACCCAAGGAGGGAGAGACTGAGAGAATCACACAGTGGATGATTAGCACACAGACCCTGGAATAGGACAAGGGAAGTATGAATCTGACTCTTCCACTTAATAGCTTGGGCAAGCACTTGGATTATCTCAACCTAGACAATATTAATATTTGGGACTGGATCATACTTTGGTGTGAGAAGACATCCAGTGAATTGTGAGATGTTTAGCAGTGACCCTAACCTCTACCCACTAGATGCCAGGAGTACCCCACTCCCAGCTGTGACAACCAAAAGGTCTCCAGACGTTGCCAGTTGGCCCTTGGGAAGGGAGGCAGGGAGCAGCAATTTGCTACTAGTTGAAAACTACCGACTTAACCTCTCTGAGCATCAATGCCGTAAACCTAAAATCTGGGGATTATGATAAACATCCCTGCTTCGTCAGGCTGTAAGGACTGAAGGAGATGATTGTATACCGGAGTGGCGTAGGAACTGGCATAGTTAGATGGGCAATCAATATTACCTACTGTTATTATTGCAGTGCATGCCAAGGAATGGGGATCTTTGCAAGAGCTCCACAAGTTCCCTGAATTTGGAGTTGAAAATTTAATTCAGGCTGGGCGCAGTGGCTCACGCCGGTAATCATAGCACTTTGAGAAGCCGAGGAGGGTGGATTACCTGAGGTCAGGAGTTCGAGACCAGTCTGGCCAACATGGTGAAGCCTCGTCTCTACTAAAAATACAAAAATTAGCCAGACATGATAGTGCATGCCTGTAATCCCAGCTACCCAGGAGGCTGAGGCAGGAGCATCACTAGAACCAGGAGGTGGAGGATGCAGTGAGCCGAGATCATGCCATTTTACTCCAGCCTGGGAGATAGAGCAAGACTCCATCTCAAAAAAAAAAAAAAAATTTAATTTAGCAAATACATTTTGAAGATCCATGTCTATAGGTATATTGCCAGGTGATGGGAATTAAAGGCTGAATAAGATTCAGACACCAACCTCAAGAAGTTTCCTACCTGGTGAGAAGCTCACAGCCCAGACTCAGTTCACACCCTGGCTCTTCCACTTCCACTTACAAGTGACTTTCACTTGTAAGTCACTCTTCTGTGTGACTTTCAGAAAGTTTGCCTCACTCTGATGAGCCCGTCATCTCATCTCTAAAGTGAAGATAATGTGTCCCCACAACACTTAAGTCTCCTGATTGCCAGTCTTCTTCTGCTCAGCACACTGCCTGTAGCACAGAGAGTAAGTCCGTCATCTCCCACCTCCATGGGAGAGGCTACTTCCTTCCCAGTGAACATGTACCATCTTCTGGGAGATGATTCGGGGTCTGAGCCGCACCATCAGAAGGACTTGGGCTCATGGCCTCGGCAGTCACTTCACTTCTCTCGATCAGTTTATTCACCTATATGATGGGGATAACAACAGTGCCTACTTCATAAGGTTCTTCTGAGGATAAGATGAGCTCATTCATGTACAACACCACAGAGAGCCCAGCATGGAGGAAGCACACAATGCCCCATCGCCATGGCAATGAAGGGAGAGGAAGATGCTGACCAAAAAGGGGAGGCAGGGGGTGTGGCTCTCCATGGCCTGATCCAATCGCCTTGGAGAGCTGATGCTAGAGCCCAGAACTCCATCTCCTACCCCAACCCTTGGGTACAACCTGCAAGCCTCTCAGCACTAAATCCTCCTGTCTCCTCCAGCCCCTCCCAGGCTAACAGCAGCAGCCTTGTCCCAGGCTCTCACCGCATGATTCAAGTGTATTAAAATATGTATGTACATATGTATGTGGACAAGGAAGAGGAAAAGTGTAACTTGTAGTCAGAGCCTAAATTTCCTGCCTCCAAAGCCCAGCTGGAGAGCAGGAGTTCTAACAGAAAACAGCCGCACAATTAGCTGGAGTTCTGTAGCTGTCTTCAGCAGACTGCTTATGCCGATGTCTCGATAGGTGGTCTCCCAGTTCATCAGTTCATAAATAAGTAATTTGAAATGAGTTCCTGAGGGAAATTTTCCTCCTGCTCTCCCCAACAGACTGTACTCATCAGTTTTCCCATTCTCCAGGTAGCTGCCGTCCTCATTTATAATGGCCAGAGGAACTACGCTGTTCTAATTCCTGCTTCATTACATTGTCTAATGCGAGTTTTCACCAGCCTCACAACTCCACATTTCTTTATGTTGATAAGAAAAAAAAAACTTTGCATATATTATTTATTAGCACTTTGGAGGTAGCTTTGCTACAGGTTTAAATGGAATATTTTTACATACAAAGTAAGATGGGCAGGTTGAGTTCTGGAAGGGGATTTGGAAATGTTGATCAGCTCTCCAGTGACACATGCGTGTGGACTGGGCGGGACACACGTGCGGCACACACTCCGCTCACACCACCACACCTTCATCACCTATTTTACTGCTCCTACCTCGGCTCCTTCCTTCACCATACTTGCAGTCTGACATATAGTTTGTACACATTTTGATGCATCATTCTGACTTTATATTTTTCCATTTGAGAAAATGCACAACAAGATCAACAGCACCTGGCGACTTAGGAACACCAGGGTCCCCCACTGGCGAAGCTAATGGAGTCACTAATTTGCCTGGCCAATAAAGCAAATGATTTCTATACTAAAAGCCTTTGAGTGAAGCCTCCGGGGCTTGCTTCAGGATAATGAAGGGGGGCTAGTTTCCTCTTAGCCAATAACCTAATTATTTTTTTAAAGCACTAACTGTACCTTTCATTATAATAATGCATATAATTGATTCCACTGATTATGTCTTTCATGGCATCTATTAGTCACTGAGAACTATATTTACTTCTTTCTGTTGTTTTTATGATTGTTTAGCTTTGGGATCTCATAATAGGTAATTAATAAAATATGTTAATCTGAGAGTAATTTACCTAATGAGATCTCCAGGAACACTTTTCTCTCCTGATAAAGGAATTCTTCAGAAGGCTTTTGTGAGAGGAAAAGCTTTCCTGTGAAATCCTGGCACAGTCTGAAACCTAAAACCTAAATTCAGGTTTATTTGTTAGTTTCCTTAGCCTCTGAACAACCAGAGAATTTTTCATCAGAAGAATTTAAAAATGAATGTCCAGTTTCAGACGAAACTGTCTTTTTATCTGGTCTTTCTGGTGGCAACAATCAATAGCCTCACCCCCATGGACACTCATCCAATTAGGCAATGAATGAAGTTGACCAGCGAGCTACTGGAGGTCCCTTTCAGGAAGGGGCTATGGTTTCGAAGGAGAGTAAGATGATCATGATGCAACACAAGCAAAATCAAAAAGGTAAGATGAAGCAAAGAGAGAAGAGAAGGGGGCTAAAGAAGGACAAATTTTATACTACAGGAGACTTTTCGCACAGAACCCACTATCCAGTGAGTCAGGATAAAAAAGGTAGACACGGTCTCTCCAGTACAAAAACAGTTAGCCTCTCTCTGTGAGGGGTGCTTGCTGCATTGAGCGCAAATCCTAGCTCATTCTCTGGGATGCTGCTCAGACAGGCCCGAGGACTTCTGCAACGAGAGTGGTGCTTCAAGTTGAGGATTCAGAGGCAGACAGACCTGGCTCCCATGCAGGTGCTCACCTGGGACTTGATGGCCTTGGTCATGTCCTTTCTTCTCTCCAAGCCACAGTGCCTTTCATTTTTAGTATGGGTGGCAGACAGTAGTGCCTACACACCTGTAACAAAGGAACACAGGGCACATACCAAGGTTTCTCAACCTCAGCACTAGTGACATTTTGGGCAGGTCATTCTTTGCTGGGGGCAGAGTGGTTGCACTGTGCACTACAGTCTGTTTGGCAGCATCCCTGCCTCCAGCCACTAGGTGCCCATAGCAGTCTTCTCCTCTCACTGTGACAGCCAGAGCTGCCTCCAGATATTACCAAATATCCTTTAGGGACTAGAGGAGATGTGGCAGACATAAACACTACTCCTGAGAACACTGGCCCACCCTAAAGACTCAACAAACACGACCTTCGTATTACGGTAATCTTTTCTGAGAATCAACTGGCAACACAGATGAGAAACCACTTGGGAAAAAAGCATGCAGGGTGTTCTATGGTGAATTCCTCCAACTCTTGTTATCATCGCAAGGAATAATTCCAGATTTCAGTTTGAGGAAGGACCTCCCACTGACATGCAGGAGCTCCTCTGCAGATGGGGCCAAAGTCTTCCTGGCAGGCAGGGAGCAGTTGCCTGAGGCTAAAATGACACGGGGTTATAGATTATATCCAAGATATGCAGCACTCATCTCACATCCAGTCCCAAGCTCAGGCCCCTGGAGAGACAAGCCAAGTCAAAACCAAAGGAGCCACCAATATGAAATACTATGTGTTTATGTATCGAAACATATATTATGTCATGTTTTTAATATATGTATATCATACATGCAAGCTTCAGGTAAATAAACAAGGAAAAACTACAGTAAACTCCTTGCCGATCAAGGAAATATTCCGAGACCGAACCTCTAAAAGGAAAAGTATGAAAATCAATAAAGCCTAAACCAAACCTGCCCATTCTCTGACTCCTTTGACACAACCACTTTCTCTAGCAATTCAGGTCCCAGATGCTTTTGTAACCCAGACCAGTCAAGTTGAGACTGAGATTCATCTGGAGTGGTCATACCTTCTACTTGGTACGAGAAAATGGCCTTCGTGCCATGTGAAAGGCTCTTTTAACACACATTGTCTCATTTAGCAAACTAAAGTCTGACAATTTTAGCAGTCATTTGATTGCCTCACTCTTTACAAGAAAAAGGAACAGAAACCTGCATTTACATACATACATATTTGCACCAAAAAATCATGCGTACTTAAAACCATTGAAAATCACATGAACACAAAAATAACCAAAGATAATTGCCCAAACATGTGTTCAGGCAACTGGCTCACACACTCACTCAAAAATAAGTACATAATGACATTCAGGGACATAAAATGGATTTCCCAATAAGCAGGAAAATCATGTGCCTGAGCCACCATTAAAAAAGGCATACCCCAAATGAAAAGTTTTTACTGAATTTATTATTTGAAAACCATCACAGTAGTCATCATGAGAAAAAAACAATTATTCCAGTTTCTCATACTTGTGTAACAATTTTGCATTGTTTTATTTTCAATTGCAGTTAACCCTTGAACAATGCAGGGGTTAGGGGAGTCGGCCTCCTCTCCACCACAGAGTCGAAAATCTGCACGTAACTTTTGAGTCCCCAAAAACTTAACTACTAATAGCCAACTGTTGTATGGAAGCCTTATCAATAATATGAATAGTCAATTAACACGTATTTTGAGTGTTATATGTATTATATGCTGTATTCTTGCTAAAAAGTAAGCTAGAAAGGATAAAATTCTTTTGAGAAAAGCATAAGGAAGAGAAAATACATTTACTTTTCATTAAGTGGAAGTGGATCCTCATAAAGGTCTTCATCCTTGTCTTCACACTGACTAGGCTGAGGAGAAGGAGGAGGAGGGGAAGGGTTGGTCTTGCTGTCTCAGGGGTGGCAGAGGCGAAAGAAAATCCACAAATCACAAGACCAGTGCTGTTCAAACTCAGGTTTTTCAATGATCAACTTTACCTACACTGGGGGTTGAGGAAAGTCACCATAATTTTCTTTAGATATTCAGGTTTTAAAGTCTTAACTGAGCCTCTAAACACACCCAAACTTTCATATCCAAATTATGAAATGTGGAAACCCATGTCTGCTGGTACTGATACCCCTCAGCACGATACTTGGGATGGTGGAAAGGGCTCTGTTCCCGAAGCTGGGGTACCTGAATTCTAATCCCAGCCTCCCACCTATTCCTCATTAACATCTTGTTCAATCTCAGTTTCCCAACTGTTAAAAAACAGAAACAAAAAACTAGTTGGTGGAATTGATATGATTTCCAACACTATTCACTTCAGCTTTGATTGCCTATAAATCCCACTTCTTGCCCAAGGTCACCCACAGCTGGTGGCCGGCAGAGGCAGGACTAGAGGTAATCCCGTCTCCTAGTTCAAGGCCTTTTCCACAAAGTTGTACCCGCACACAAAAGCCCAAGCCCCTTCCTTCTCTCTCCTCTCCCACTCCTCTCTCATTGCTATGCAACTCCTTTCTCATCTCCTTGCAGCCCATGCACAACCCCTCCCCACCCCGACAGCTCACACTGCAGGTAGTGCAGGAGAAGATAGCAATGGGGAAAGACAGTCAGGTACATTGAAGGGGTTACTTTGCCTGGGGAATCCTTTATCTGAAGTTGCCCTCAAAAGCGGGAATGAGTTGATTTGCATTTTCCCACTGAAGCATGCAGAGTAGCTGAGGAGTGTTTCTCGTTACCAAGTACCGTCTTCTCTGGTTTGCCCTGAGGCCTTCTCTGGGGCTGGAGCAGCTCTGAAAACACCTGTATGCTGCCCATTTAAATACATCCTTCAGACAAATCTTTTAGGGGTTTCAAAAAGGGAAAAACTAATGCTTTTCTGCCCCAGCATACATTATCCTTCCTGTGAACGCTGAAGGCAGAAATTAACTCTCTCCAAGCTGATTTCTAGTCTGTCTTTCCACGCAAAGCCTGCATTCCATGTTAACAGACTGGCAGTTAACAGCTTTCCCATTCCTTCCTGCCTGCCTTTCTTTCTTCATTCATTCAGTAAGTATGTACTGACATCCCTTCCATGCAAAAGCACTGTGTTGTCCCCATATATCCTCCAGAGACAACTTTGACAAGGACTCTGCTCTCAAACTGCTCACAGCCTGGCTCAAGTGAAAATGGGCCCAGATGTGCCCAAACATACCCAAATGTTACCTGAGACCTCACTGCATCTCAGGAATTGGCAATTTCAAGGCTTGTTTGAATCCACATTTCTCCCCATGACATCCGCAAACTCCTGGCCTTTTCTCTCTGCTGCTGCACCTGTGCCTGTTGCCTGTGATCCAGCGCCAGCACTTCGCAACTTTGGTAACTCTGTTGAAGAACTAAGGACAGCGGAGGGCAATTGCATCTCATGCCACATAGTCATTGGTTGTCTCGATTGCTCTCCACCTCATTCTCTGCTGGTTCCCAAAGTGCAGGCTCTCCAAAAGGTGACCCACTTCACTACGAACACTTTTCTGTGAAGTGTAAGCCCCACCTGCTCCGCCTCTTCCCACCCTGCTTCTCTCACAGTGTGCACATCCAACAGACCAACCTCCTTCCCTGGTATCTGAGAAACTTGGAAAATAAAGTTCTCACCATCCTTTTACTCAAATAACTGTAAGTGGAAGAGTGACAGAAGTCATAAGAGTATGCCTGCCCCCGGTAGGCAATTAATAAATATCTTAAATAAGCAGATCTGATGAAAAGAGGATGGGAAAAGGACTAGTGTGGTTCAGGGGAGGGAAAGATGGCTTTCATAAAGAACTCACAGAAAGAAACTTCTCCAAAAAGCAGAGCAGCTCATGAGCAGGCACCATCTCCCACCGCCTATACCTTCCTGATCCTTCTCTCCATCTGTTTTGTTTCCTCTTTTCTCCTTTTGAACATCTGCCCACATCTGTGTGAAAAAACTGAAAATGAAGGGATTTTGGAGGTCTGAACTCAGGAATCACACAATCCTAAAGGGTCTGGGCAAGTAGTAATTTTTGAGCTCATCTACCCTAATGCTTTTGTTTCATAAAGGAGTAAACAGACCTCTCCAAGGTTGTGCAGCATGTGAGTGGGGTTTTTTCCTCTTAATTTGAATGTATGATCAACATTTTAAAGTCAAGAAACTTAACATCAGAATACAGAAAAAAAAATCAAACATCTGCCGACACTGGGCTTGCATCCCTGGCCAGCAGCAGTGGGCTGGAGTGGGGTAGCTCTGTCTCCCGTATGCACAGTCCTCTTCAATCCCAGCTACCTCATACCCAGAGGGGCTCACTCATCTCCATCACAGTCATGGCCCCTATAGGCCTTTAAACTGTAACTCCTGTGTGTTAGTTCATTTTTTCATCACTGTAAAGGAATACCCAAGGCTGTTGGCTCAAAGTTCTGCATGCTGTGCAGGAAGCATGGCACCAACATCTGCTTCTGGTGAGGCCTCAGGAAGCTTCCAATCATGGCAGAAGGCAAAGTGGGGGGCAGATATGTCACATGTCTGGAACAGGAACAAGAAGCTGGGGGAGGTGCCACATTTTTAAACAATCAGCTCAGCTCTTGCATGAACTCAGCAAGAACTCACTCATCGCCAAGGGGATGATGCCAAGCCATTCGTTAGGGATCTACCGGCCATGGTCCAATATCTCCCACTAGGCTCTGCCTCCAACTACTGGGAATTACATTTCAACATGATATTTGGAGGGGACAGACATCCAGACCAAATTATCCTGCTCTAGAGCTGGTTTCCTAGTCCTGGCCAAAACAAGGAAACAACCAAAAAAAACCCACATTAAACCCTTTAGCACAACTAACCTCAGGCAGCTCTCTATGTGACTGGATTCTAGAAGTCCCCAAAACTTCAGAAATTCCCATCCCCTCCCCATCGAAAGCTAATAATAATAGTAATAAATAGCAGGCAAACAAACCAAAACAAAAAGCCTTTCCCACTGTCTGGCACTGCCTGAAATATCACTGTATCTTGGAGAAGTACTGGGATCCTCTAACATCTTGGATTTGAAAGTGGTAAAGAAGAAATGGCCCCAGGCACACACCATCATCTACTTTAACATTTTGACTGAGGATCATTTTTTGGGATAGGAACCTTCAGATATCTTCTGCAGACACACAGACACACACACACACACACACACACACACACTCCAAACACAACACAACACACACACACACCCCTCTCTTATTCTCTTTCTCTAAGTCATATACTCAACTTTATTGGAATCTGATTTAATAAACAAAAACAAAAATTTCTCCTTAAAGAAGAAAAGGAAGCAATTTTCACAAAACAAAAATACAGAGCAAATATACCTCTTTGAGGGTGAAAATATGACCGTTTCCTCCAGCAAGTGAGAGAGCATGAACCGAGAACACGAGATGCTGCAGTTTGCTGATGTGAGTGTGTGTGGACATTGAGAAGCAGGCGGTATATGAACACAGGCAGAGAGAAGAAAAGGAAAACTGTCATCGTAGCAAGGATCACTTCATTGTGCTATCAAGGTCACAGTTGAGTAAAGACCAAAATACTATTACCAAAATTTTAACAAGGATTCTTCCTTTCTCTTGATCCCATAGTGAGTTCCAGGAAATGGAGGGAAAGTGTATAATAAAGCATATTTCTTTTTAAATGGCATATAGCTGGCCTCTACTTGGATCCCGTCTTCTGGCATCATTTTAATTAGAAAAGGAGAGAAAAGTTTCCAACATCCCCCAACCCCCTTCCCTGTATCCTAACTGAGGGTTTTACAGAGAACTGGCAACCAACACGATTTTGACAGAGTGAACTTCTTTCTCTCATAAGCATTCCTCCAATCCCCAGATAATACCCCTCATTCCTCCCACATTAACTAACACACACAACTTTCCTCCTCCCACCCTCCGCAGCCCACACTTCTCTCCAAAACGTGTAACATAATTGTGAAGGCTAATTATCAAATAATACTTAAGCCTTTGGGAACAAGATAGGGGTTTCTACGAATGTTTTAAAAAGTCCCCAGGCTGCAATAGAAACGTGATTAACTGAAACAAAAATGCCTGCTGAAAACTTTCAAACCCAAAGTCAGTTTAAAAAATTTTTTTTTAATATATAGGTATATTACATGCCTGTGTCATAATTTATGTATACGTACATAGGTCAAATGTGTCTTTTTTAATATGTCACAGAAATTCTCTGTCATTCTAGAACAAGACCCTTAAAGAGAGAAATAATTTGAAGTCGATTCATCCTTTTGCTGACACATGGAGGTCCACCAAGGATTTCTCCCAGGGGAGGGGATCCCTCAGCTGGCTCTGATAGGAGGGAGGAGGAAGATGCCTCTAGTAAGAGGAAGGAGAAAGCAAATCTAGGCGATATAATTCTCCTCCTGGCCTCATGATGAGCAGATACGGTCTGACAGATGTAATCTTTATCATGGAATAAAACAGGCTCACAGCAGTGTGCCTCACACATGAATGTCACATTTTATGAATTGCCATATTGCTGCACTACACGCTGCAGTGAGCAGGGCTGGGCAGACCATGGGGTTGAGGTACTACTCGGCCTCTCCTTTCCCACAACCCCTCCCCCTCCACGCAGGGGCATTGGTTTTCTGCCTGCATCCGCAGAGAGGAAGAAACAGCGGCTGTGGATGCACCTGTGTGTATGGGCCAAGTCCTCAGCTGTAATGCATGGAGAAGTTAAATATAACACTGTGGCCGGTCAGATTTCAACTGTCCTGGGACCCTGAGCAGTTACAGAGCAGAAGGGGCTGGAGGGAGGGAGAGGAGGGGAGATTCAGAGAAAGCTGGCATAGTAACAACGCATGACCTATCATGCAAAGAGCCGCAGGGCAGAAATAAGGGCCCCTCACTCCTTCTGCAGTAGAAACCAAGCCCAGGATGCTTCTGTGCCCAGCAAGCCCTCTAATGGGAAAGAGAGCTCATCTACAAATCCTGAGTCGGAAAGCCAGAAAGGTCCATTCTGAGACTCTGTCCGTAGATGAGTGTTCTGAGGATTAGCTCTTGACTCAATACTGTGGAGGAAATGGTATTCAAAATCTCTAGGGACTCATTGTCTAATTAAACAGCAAGTCTTACTGGTTGCCTTTACCTCCCACCCCAATAAGACCTATTGCCTCACTCATGGGACTCGGTCATGAATGGGGAATTCTAAGCAAGAAGCAATCCGAATGGGAAAAAGATCCACTGGGGCTCTCCCTCACCCCCAAGTTATTGAGCTAGGCCTGAGTCAGCCAGAGTTAGGGCGAATGACCCCTTTTAATTTGCACTCTTTCCTATGATGTGATGCCATGCCATCCAAATTAGACACAGTTACTTCCAAGGTGTGTTCAGCATCATCATAGCCATGAAAAATAAAAATCACAATACATCTTCCCAGACCAATTTTCCTTTTGGTGACTAAAAGTGGGGCACTAAAAGTGATCCTTCTTATTAGGAAGCTAGCAGAAACGTAAACCAGAAAATTCAAATCGATTTTTAAGATGAAACATTAGTCTTTGAAGAAATTATAAGTTTCCAGGGACTATTTTGACCTCAACCCCATTACCATCCTGAAAACGAATTTACTCCCTTCCATCACAAGGGATTCTTTGATTAAAAAAAAAAAAAAAAAAAAAAGGGTTTTTGTATGTGGTAGGCCTAAATAGTGATCCCTAAAGATATTTAGGTCCTAATCCCCAGAACCTGTGAATCTTGCTTTATATGGCAAAAAGGATTTTGCCGGTGTGACTAAAGATTTTTAGATGGTATATGTTTACCGCAGCACTATTCACAATAGCAGAGACATGGAATAAACCCAGCTGCCTATCAATGGTGGATTGGATAAAGAAAACGTGGTACACATACACCATGGAATACTATGCAGCCATGAAAAAAGATGCAATCACATCTTTTGCAGCAGCATGGATGCCACTAGAGGCCATTATGCTGAGAGAACGCAGAAACAGAAAATCGAATACAGCATGTTCTTACTAACATGTGACAGCTAAACACTGGGCACATAGGGACACAAAGATGGCAACAGTAGACAGTTAGGGCTCCAGAAGAAGGGAGGGAAGGAGCTGGAGAAAGGTTCAAAAAACTACTACCCATCAGGTACTACGTTTACTACTTGAGTGACAGGATCATTAGAAACCCAAACCTCAGCATCACACAATATGCCCATGTAACAAACCTGCACATGAACTCTTGAATCTAAAAAAAAAATAAATTTAAAAAAATTGAGATGTCGAGATGAGAGATTATCCTGGATTATCTAGATAGACTTTACACATAATTAAGTATTCTTATAAGGGAAATACAGGTGGAGTTTTGACTACAGAAAGGAGGTGAGGCGGTGATGTAGGCAGAGATTGGAGTGATACAATTTGAAGATGGAAGAAGAGGCCTAAGCAAAGACATACAGATGGCCACTGGAAGCTGAAAAGGGCAAGAAAACAAGTCCTATTCCCAGAATCTCAGAGGGAACTCTGCCAACACTTTGATTCCAGCTAGCCCAGGAAAACCCATTTCGGACTTCTGACCTGTAAGAAAAGAAATCTGTATTGTTTTAAGCCACTAAATTTGTGGTAATTCATTATAGCAGCAACAGAAAACTAATATACTTCAGAAATAAGAGTACAGGCCACTGAGATCAGCAACTTACACTATTATTACAGATAGTTTTACTTTGAACCACAAAGAACATAGGATGTTTGGAGATAATTATTTTATCTTCTCTCCCTTAAAAAGTATTCCATTAAGCCACAAAGCATGTTTTCTTCTGACTGCCTTCCAGACATTTTCTCATATCATTTCCCCTGCCTAGAAAGCCATCCTCATCCTCACTACTTTAGGTATTATGGTAAAACCAATAAATAAAATCTCCCTCAATTGAGATGCTTGATGAGAGTTAGATTTTCTGTTCCTAATAAGTTTTACTAATTAGAAAATGCAAAGAAAAGATTTCTAATCCCATAGATTTTTAGACTGTATGATCTCAGGGGCACCAAACTGTCTATTCTAGTGTCCTGCTGTTGTACTGTAAATGCATACTGTTCATTGGGGATTTCAGTTCTGCTTCTCTAGTGGCCCCTAATAAAATGAAAATAACATTTAAAAACCACTGTCAATCATTACTCAAAATTATAAATCAGTTTTAAAATGGGCATACATTTGCCCAGATCTCTGATGAATTATCAAAAAAGTGAAACAATTGGAACTTACATTAAAGAGTTAACTGGAAGACAGGCAAAGAGGATCCAATATACCACTAGTAAGAGACCCTGAAGAAGAAAACAAGAGAAGAGAGGACCCTCAGGGAAACAAAGCATTGAAAGACAGTATTGAAAATAATAGTTCAAAAAGTTTCTCTGATACCAAAAAAAAAAAAGTGATTTGAACTGTAAAGAATATACCATGTACCTGGGAACATTGACCCAGAATGACCAAAACCAAGACATAGTCTAGAAAAATTATCGTATTTAAATGAAAAAGAAAAAGTTCTTTGGATATCCAGGCAAACAGAGCATATATCTGATAAGGAAAAATAAATTATCCTCAACTTTTTTGACAGCAATTCATTATGCCAGAAGACATTAGAGTAGTATATTTAAGACATTCAAAGAGAGAAAATGTGAACTAAGGATTTTATATCCAGAAAATCAGAAACAGCTAATAACCCGCAAAGATTCTGAGAATACTGTTCCCATGAACTCCTTCTAAGAAATCTACTAAAGAACAAGTCTTAGCTGGGAATTGCTGGTAAATATTAGCTATATAGTTACCTATAGATAAAAAATTAGGAGTTAAAAGAGAGGCTCTAGTATGTAATACCTGTACTATTCAAAATGAAAATATAGTACACTTATAAAAATGGGGAAATGATTAGCATATGGAAGAAAAGTTTTATCTGCTTTCAGTAATAAAAATGCCTGTTATAGTACTAGTACTATTATTCTGAGAATATTGTACATGTAAAGTAGAAAAAAAGCAAACACTAATTATGGGATATTCTATCATCCCCTATTGTTTTTAAAAACTGTGCCTTCAAAGATTTTAAGGTGAGACAAAGGAGCTACTAAGGTAATATAGATGATGTTGAGTAAACACCATGCAGGTTCAAATCTGAATTGGAAGTATCAGTACAACCTCATAAAGTATTTGTGCAATTCCAGCTCTTTTGATTAAAGGGACCCAGAAACAAAGGCCAATCCAACAGTGAGTTTCTCTACATTGAATTTGGTCTTCAAATGACATTTCCCATTGAGCTAAACCAGGATTTCTTGGACAAATGGCTGATTTCAAGTCTGAGGCAGGGTGTGTCCACAATGAGCTTAGAAGATGTTGACATGAAGCTAGGAGGACACTGTCAAAAACTATGAGGGTCATGTCAAATGAAGTCATAAAGTACCTTGAAGAGGTTACCATTGGTCAAAGACTTGAGCTTTGCAATAGATTGCAACCCATCAAATATATATAAACCCAATAGTTCATAATAACATGCATATATATATATATATATATATACACAAACATATATATACACATATTTAAATTGGTCGTCTTCTGGAGAAATGATGATCCAGTTTGTTATTTTAAAACTAGGCAAGTAAAAGGAAATAAATATTTATTCTACTTATTCTATATGAATTGTAGTACTGGGTAACAAAATAGTAGATGAAAGGAAGAGTCTTTTTATAACAATATCTCAGATAATAAATTAAAACAAAATACAGGATTTAATTTTGCTATTTTTACATCTTTCTACTCCCAATGAATGAATGAATGTAGACATTGAGCATCTACCTCAACTAATAACGGAAAAGAGTAAAAACCAGACATTATATACCTTCTGATGAAGACACAAGACCCAAAACCACTTATACTCTTGTTAAGGTATCCAACCTGTGTCAGATCAGACCTCTTGACCCAGGTCTCAATTTGCAGGAAATACCGAAGCATGTTGAACTGCACCATGAATGAGCAGTCAAAAATCTAGACTGCAGGAAACTTGACAAGTCAAATATCCCAGGTTTGTCAACAAATTTAAATTATAAGAAAGAGAAAGAGGTGGAGTAGAAAACCATAGAGTAAAAGAGACCTGGAAATCACATCAAGTTAAAATATATATATATATATATATATATATATATATATATATATATGTACATATATATATGGGCAAGACTAAACTATACAGTTTAGGGATGCATACTTGAATAATCCAATCATACATAAATGCAAGAAAGTAGGCCAACTGCTGACTGCCACGGCGAGGGTGAGCCTCATGGGTCCCCTCCTGGGCTCCAGTGTGATTGGCCAGAAGACTTTCTACTTTTTCTTCTCCCCTAGCCTGCCAGAAAGCAACATGCCCACAGTCCCGAGCCCACTGACCTGGGGACCAGTGTGGCTGCCATAGCTGTGGACAGTGGGCATGTGGTAGCCAGCCCTGCCAAGAAAAACCAGGCTAGGCAAGGCGGGCCTGGAACATTGCCCTCCTTACCACTGAGCACTGAGCAGAGCAGTTGTTTCGCGTCCAGAGAAACATGGCCACAGCCCTGCTCAGACTCACACCTGCAACATGGCCGTGGGCTTTGGTGAGATTTGGAAGAAGCACCTCAGCGGAGAATTTGGGAAACCGTATTTTATAAAGCTCATGTCATTTGTTGCAGTAGAAAGCAAGCATTATACTCTTTATCCTCTCCCACACCAAATCTTCACCTGGACCCAGATATGTAACATAAGAGATGTGAAGGATGTCATTCCAAGACAGGATCCATATCATGGACCCCATCAAGCTCATGGGCTCTGCTTTAGTGTTCAAAGACCTGTTCGACCTCTGCCCAGTTTGGAAAACATTTATAAAGAGCTGTTTATAGACATAGATGGTTTTGTTCATTCTAACCATGAAGATTTATCTGGGTGGGCCAAACAAGATATTCTACTCAAAGCTGTCCTCACTGTTTCAGCTCATCAAGCCAATTTTCATAAGAAGAGAGGCTGGGAGCAATTTGCTAATACAGCTGTGTCCTGACTAAACCAGAAGGCCAATGGCTGTGTCTTCTAGCTCTGGGGTTCTTATGCTCAGAACAGGGCAGTGCCATGAATAGGAATTGGCACCATGCACTGCAAACGGCTCATTTCTCCCTGTTGTCAGTGTACAGAGGGTTCTTTGGATGTAGACACTTTTCTAAGACCAGTGAGCTGCTACAGAAGTCAGGCAAGAAGCCTATTGACTGGAAGGAGCTGTGATCTTCAGCTGGGAGGTAGTCTCTCCATTAACCATTACTGAGAAGCTGCTGTTAAAGTATTTGTCAGGTATGAAATCGAATTGAAAATTTCCCCATTAATCTTAAGTATTCGGCATAGGGGTCAAAAGCTTCTGTAAAGCAGCCATGAAACAGGCTGCCCAGAATAGCAGCTTTATCCAGCCAGACACAGCAAAGGCTAGCCCTTGACCAAATGACTTTCTCTGCAACACGGCTTTGGCCTAAAATACGCAAGTTTCTCAGAAGACAGGTGAGGTCAAATACTCACTTGGCTCTCTTTACCTCCCTTACCAGTATGGCTAAAGTGGGGAGATATGCACCTTTAGGTACAGCCATAGTTCGGTGCCTGCTGCTCCTTGGTTTTGCCTGGTTAGACTTTCATTTACAAGGTATTGGGGCACATTTGCTTAGAAAGGCCCCCTTTTCCCAGCCCAGCAGGCATTCTAGTCTCTGCCAGGTACACTGCCCCCTTGATCTTTCAAGGAGCCCTCAGACCCCTCCCTGAAGGAAGCATGAGGATGTTATGTAAGCTTCTAGAAATCCAGCCCCAAAATTAGGGTTCAATTTCCTGATCGTAATAGAGGTGAAAATTTCTAAGGGACATTTGGTGTGAACCTGAACAGATAGACAGGGGCCGAGAGAAGCGAGCTGGGTCTTGTTGTTATTCTTTGGGTGTTTTGTGAAATACACAGTGAAATTTAAACAAGGAAGAGGAAAACAGGGAATTTTTTTTTAATGGGTGGGGATGATTTTCTCCTAGAGTTGTCCTGAGTTCAGGTTTCTAAGTCAGCACAAGCTGCCAAATGCTGATTTTCATGAATTGAAATCACTTTGGGATATTTTTTCTGTAGCACTGAAAAGTTCTAGTTTTCAAAAAATACTTATGCAGATATATTTTTTTCCCAATCCTTTTTTTAAGAGACAATCTTTATGGGTCTGCCCCTCCATCCTCAATCTTGTTAGCAATGCCATTTTTTGCTTTTAGCTGGGTTAGAGTTACCCAGTTGCACAGGGTTTGGTAATAAAAGACTGTTAAAGTAGAAAAAAAGTGATTATTATAAAAGTCAAGATAATGGTTACTTTCAGAGGGAAGAAGGGATTGTGTTGGACTGGGATATGAAAAGGGGTTACACAGGTAGCCAGCAATTCTATTTCTTGATGCAGGTGGTAGTTAACAATGGTATTCACTGTGTAATTCAATAAGCTAAATGTTTGTTTTGTTTGGTTTTCTATATCTGGGTTTAATTTTACAACAGAAATATTTTCTTGAAAAAAGTTACTGTAATGGTTAGGTACTTGTTCTTCATCTTCAGATTAACTATTTGGTCTTGATGAATAAGAAGCTCTCCCCAAAACAAGGGCTAAGTCTCCTTTGACTTCTGAAAGAACTAGAACATAATAATCAGTGCTGAGTCATGACCAGTGAATTAAGCCCACAGGAAAGTTCATGCAACTGGTGTTGAATGAATCTATGAATTAGTTGACAGATAAGGCAAACACCCCATAGTCAAGATCATTCTGCCTACTTCTACAAGATGCTGCTCCCTGGCTAGAAAATTCCAAGAATTCTTCATTACCTGCAGGGAAATCTTGTGTTCCTCAGTTTCACAATCCAGCCTTTTTTCCATAAATCAGCATCAACCAACCTTTCCAATCTTACCTTAGCTACTTTCTCAAACACTCCACTTTAGCCAAACAGGTCTACTTTCAGATTTCTGTTTCCTTTGCCATTTCTAGATCCTGTGTCATTTCTCCTATACCCCATGCCTTCTCTGGTAGGTTTTCCTCCTCCTTTCTATGCACATAAACCCTACTCATCCTTTAAGGCTGATTCTCTTTCAGGGCTTAAAGGAGATTGAAGAGGCTGGGCACAGTGGCTCACACCTGTAATCCAGCACTTTGGGAGGCCAAGGTGGGCAAATCACAAGGTCAGCAGTTCAAGACCAGCCTGGCCAAACATGGTGGAACCCCATCTCCACTAAAAAAAAAAATATGAAAATGAGCCAGGCTCAGTGGCTCACACCTAGTCCCAGCTACTTGGGAGGGTGAGGCAGGAGAATCACTGGAATCCAGGAGGCCAAGTTTGCAGTGAGCCGAGATCGCGCCACTGCACTCCAGCCTGGGCAACAGACCAAGATTCCGTCTCAAAAAAAAAAAAAAAAAGGGAAACTAATAAATTTCTCCCTTTCTTACTAAAGTCAGCCTTTATTATCTACCATATCAAACTTTGTTTCCTTTAAACTTCAACAATGCCTGTTACCACTATTGGGCACTTAGTTCTTGCTCGCACTGCTATTGTGAGAGAATATTTTATCTTCATTTGTTTGGAGTATGCAAATATACTTTATATTTTTTAAGTCTGGAGCTGTGACTGATACTTTTTCTGAAATTACTATAGAAAGACTACAACGACATTTTGTGCATAGGAAGATGACTAGAAGGCTAGAAGATGATTTTTTTTGACACTTAGAGGTGGCTCAGGCTGAGCACGTTTAATTATTCTCACTGGCAGAATTGAAAACTACTTGACAGATTCCATAATCAATAAGTCAGAGATTCAGATCATCAAAAAGGGGGATTGTCACCTACCCCAAGGCCACAGATAGATAGGATCCTGGGTCCCAGACTGAGGCTGGGAGGTGGAGCCCTGTGAAAGGCAGCTTTGACAGGTGGTGTCTGTTGGACACCAGCTTCTGGGCTGGGCCTGCTCTCTTCTCAGGTTCTGGACAGGGTGTGAGGGCAGAGAGCTGGCTCCAGAGAATACCAGAGGAACCTGAGTTGGGGCCAGGCTTGCTGAGGGCCTCACTTATAGTTTTTGGAGGGAAATTCCCACCAGCCTTGGCCCTTGCCACCAAAGTTCCGCATGCAGTGGATAATCCGCAGCTGCTGCTCCTTGGTAGAGGTGATGTTCACATCATTTGGGATGTGGACCTAACGGACATTGCGGCCTGTCATAAAGAGGTCATCCAGCTTGTCCTCATGCCACCAACGGTCCCTGTAGGTGACTTTGGCCAGGCACATGTTCATGAAAGCACTGACTTGACTATGCGTTCACGGGCCACGCTCTCATCCCACAGGTCCACTATGGTTACCTGGACCTGGAGGCCCTGCAGTAGGATGATCAGGCTATTCTCAGAGACAGTCTGCTCTTTCACTGAGTGGCTCACCGCCATTCTTCCACACCGGCTGCCTGCTTGCACACAGCACTCCTTCCACCTTCCCCATCTGGGTCGCCGCCGTAGCTAGCGGGCGCCTGGCCGGATTGCCTCCCACAGGCTGCAGCAGGACAGAGACACCATGCCAGTGACCAGGCCGCTCTGTGCTCCGGGAGCCTTTTTTTTTTTTTCAGTATATAGAAAATTTAATTTGGGATCACTTAAAATATTTCAATATTAAGAAGCTTAGGGAGTATTCAGTGGGTACTGATAGACATAGGGCAGATACGTTTCTGTTCGATGGAGACAGAATTATGGGTTCCCGCTTTGACCCCAAAAATCACTGCAAGGGCTCTCTAGTCAACTATGGGCAGGTACAGATATTGAGCCTCTGCAGACTGAGATGCTGAAATAAAAAAATAAGACACTGGGTATGAACGGAAGAATATTACTGATAAACTTCCTTTCAGTCATGGTTTTGTCTACAGCTGGGCCTATCAGCAGGTCACACACTTAAATTTTGAAACCTCAAGCAAAAATTTCAAGAGTCTCACTTAATATACAAAAAAATCTATAAAGTATATTTTTTAAAGTATTAAAAAATTTTTGAAATGGAGTTTTGCTCTGCCACCCAGGCTGGAGTGCAGAGGCACGATCTCAGCTCATTGCAACCTCCATCTCTTTGGTTCAAAGGATTCTCTTCCCTCAGCCTCCAGAGTAGCTGGGATTACAGGCACCTACCACCGGACCTGGCTAATTTTGTATTTTTAGTAGAGACAGGGTTTCACCATGCTAGCCAGGCTGGTCTTGAACTCCTGACCTCAGGTGATCTGCCCCCCTTGGCCGCCCAAAGTGTTGGGATTACATGCATGAGCCCAGATGCCTGGCCCCCTCTCTACATACTCAAAAAAAAAAAAAAAAAAAAAAAAAACACTCCGTACATAATCACTTCTGACAAGTTTGGGGCCGAGCACGACTAGCTGGGTGAGAGTTCTTTTTGGCCTAAAATCTGGGTCCTAGTAATTACCATGAAAAATCTGGGCCCTATCTCTGTTATAAAAGTGCTATCTGCCTAAAGCAGAAAGGGTTAGGTCCCTGAACTGTGTCAATGGTCCCAGGGAGCTGAGCTCAAAGAGACCCCCTGTGCTGGTCGGAACAGCAGGCCAGCCAAGCAGCACCATGTTCTGGTTTTCTCCCTCAGTGAACCACAGTCCCACTCTCCTTTTGAAGGAATGACTCTAATGAGAAGTCTGCAAAGACCAAACAGATTGGAAAGGATAAAGGAAAGGAAGTCCGAGGGCTGAGCTGTCGGCAAAATAAATAAGCAGTATTAGAGATGGGACGAATGGGAACCTGCGGAGCCAACAAACTTCCTGTCCCTCATGCTGGTATGTCCCCACCAGGAAAGCTGAGAAAGAAGAGAAAGGCTCCCATGTGGACAGGATGATGCCCGTGTTATGGGAACTGCTCTAGCTGCTTTCACACAACTGTCATTTCATTCAATCCTCTCCTGAAACTCTCGAGGAATGGGTTATTGTCTCTGTTTTACTAATAATGCCAACCAAGATTCTGGGTGAAGGTCACATACCCAGTCAGTGTCAGAGCCAGGACTCCAACCGTGTTTATTTTCTTCCAAAGCTCTGCTCGCTATACGAGTGAAAACAGAACCATCGCACGTTTCAGCTGAAAAGTCACCTAATCACCATCCCCATTTCACAGATAAAGAAACTGAGTCCAGAAAGGAGAAGCAACTTGCCCAAAGTCACATGATGAACTTGTGACAGGTCTTCAGCTGCATCCCAGGCCTCTGGTTTCCACATAGGAGCTCCTGTCACTTATATACACCAGAACTCTGCAAGGAAGACACACTCGAATGGGGGCATTAGAGGAGAGTTGAACAAAGGAACCATTTAAAGGTGAGGGCACATTGAAGGAAGCAATAAAGGATGGTGAGGCATCGAGGTGCAGCAGCATCCATGGGTCCACGATCACGCAGTGCCCGAAGGGACAAAGTCGGGGCTCTAAGCCCAGAGAGCACTCTAGCTGGGGCTGTAGCTATAGCTGAAGGGGAGCTCTGAATCTAGGTAGAGAAAGCCACTGCCAGCCCACAGCCTGGCAGGGAGGGAATAAATACACGGACCTCTCCCTCTCCTTGTGCCCATAGTGTCTTACTGGTGCCTCTCATCGGCTGAACCCATTGAAAGCCAGAAGGTGAGGGATTCCCAGGATGCAGTTTCCAGGGGCCCAGAGCAAGATGGAGAAAAGAGAAGAGAATGCCTGCAGTGGTAAATAAAGACTTTGAGGCACACCGCTAGGCAGGGATGCTTCTCTGAACTTCAGTCCTTGGGAAGAGCCTGGCCTCAGTAGGTCAGAGACAACAAAAACAACAAAAGTCTCACATCCCGGTCAACGTGAGGCCAAGAAGGCTTTGCTTTAGGTAATAAAGCGTTTCTCACAGCATAGAGCTGGATTGCTCACTGCCCACTGCAGAGGTATTATCCTAATCCGGTCAACCTGTCTGTGATGAAAGCAGGCAGAAGCCCAGCTCCAATCACCTCGGCATCAAAGGCATCGCTCGGGGACTCTTCTGCTTTGGAACCCAGGTCAGCGCTGGTGTTTGAGGGGAGAGTCACTGGTGTTTCCGGTGTGTGTCCGTATTTGAGAAGTAAAAATAGGAGGAGAAAGCAAGAGGGCCATCGCGTCTCTGCAACAGCATACTTGCCTTTTACCAGTTCTTAGAAGTGAAGGCCACTTTTAAAAGAAAGAAAATCCCTACACAAAGGCAGTTTAGGCATCCTGGTAAGGCACAGCCCTGCTGTCTGTGCCCTTGGCACAGATATCCTCACTTTGGGTGCACACACACACACACACACACACACACACACACCCCAAGTGGTCAGCTCTCTCAGGCCCATCCCAGCTTTCCGTGCCTGCTTGAAGTTTCAACCTCAACTTCCACTGAGCCCCGCTCCTCTCGCAGATTTGGTCATATTTCCTATTTAGTTTAAATCAACAGTCTGATTTTATCAACAATAATGCTTTATGGAGGTTTATTTCTTCAAACAGACCACGCTCCTCTTTGCTATAAAGTTAATTTTATGTTCTTTGTTCACTTTCCTAATCTGCAAATTACATCCTCCTGTTCCCTGATTACCTACTATTGGAAAAACAGCCCTTTTTTTGCTTCCAGTTTGAATATGCTCTGCCTTATCTTGATGGCCCTAATTTCTCTCCCACCCCTGGCCCCTAGAGGAAGCCAAGCCGTGAGGACTGGTGGGGTACAGTGCCAGCACTGACACAGCCTGGCCACGGGGCCAGGTCTGCTCATCTCGCTCCCCTCCGGACTTTTTTCCTTTTTTTCTCTTTTCTTAAGCCCAGTGTGGGAAGAGGCTCCGTTGCAGCAGGGAGAATTAGAAATTCTGGGACCCACTCCATGCATTCACAAAGTCCTAGTGGGAAGATGGAGAACTTCTTCTGACACTCAGGGAAGCAAGGACAAACGCCTGGGAAGGTGACGTTGGCTGATAGCGCATGAAAAATGAGTGACTCTTTTGTTGGGAAGTGCAGCCCTGAGGGGGAGGGGCCGCAAAAGGCAGCAAAGGCACCGGGAACGGGGAGCGGGGGAAATAAACACAGTCCTTACAAGATCTGGAATTTGAAGAGGACAGGGGTGAGATGACTAGGCTGTCAGGAATAGCAAAGAGAATTAAGCCTGCCTGTAACTGCAGAGAGAGAAGGGAGGAAGGCAAATACGGAAGAAGAAGGAAATTGACCAAACAAAACTTAAAAGATAGAGTTGAGAGGAATCTAAACAAGCCATCTGCTTTACAGATGGGGGCAGTGGGATCCTAAGACAAGTCCCCCAAGTTCTAACAACAGCAAAGGAGTAATCCTATTGATGACAATGATAATGGCAACTGATAGTTGCTTACTGTTGCTTCCCGGATCAGTCCGTCTGTTACTGCAGGTTTGCAAATGCCCATGTTTATTTCTAGCTCTAGGCTTCTAGGTCCTCCTTAACAGTAGAAGCTCATGTTTATTGCAGGTGTGTGACAGCCACTGTTTAAATACTTTACATGTTGTATTGCATTTAATTCTCCTCCCCGCTACACACACACACACACACACAAAATCCAGGAGGTAAGTATTGTTATCATCTTGATTTTACAAGTGGGGAAACTGAGACCCACAGAGGTTGATAACTTGACCAGCGTCATGAGCAGCCACAAGTCACATTGGGTCTGTCTCCCCAGCTCACACTCAAAAACTATTAGTAGGATGAATAGGTGACTATAAACTGATGTATTATTCATACAATCCTGCTCCAGAGCTAGTTCCATTGCTCTGATTTTCTGGGGGACACTGCACTCTGTGCAAAATCCCTCCAGAATTCTCTGTTTCTGGGGCAGAGTCTCCTGAGTCCCTGGGCCAGACCGGGGGGTAGGTAACTCTGTAAATGGCCGAATGGTAAACAGTTTAGGCTTTGCAGACCACATACCAGCTCTGCCATGTATCTTTGTTTCTGTTTTTGGCTTATTTCAATCCTTTGAAAGTGTAAAAATCATTCTTAGCTTGAGAGCTCCCTCTTACTCCTGTTCTTGGCCTCAAAACCTTGGAGTCAGATTTCCCTCTCCCACCACCTATCCATCCAATCATAAAGTTCTTTGGATTTGGGGTATCTCTCAAAATGCCCTTTAAATCTTCAGTCCTAAACTAGGACCCCACTCTCTCATGCATGCTCTGGTCACCAAAATGGTCTCCCCTACTCCCTAGAGAAGCCCATATGTCTCGACTGGATTTGTTTTCCCAAACAATGCTTTGCACAGATAATTTCCATGATAAAACATCCTCAAATCTAAGCCCCTTAGTCTGCATTAAGGACCAATCCCCCAGAACACACAGACTCCCACACAGATATCTAGTCCTTAATAATCATATATAGAATCATACTAACATTTAATACGCTAACATCACACTAACAGCAATAATCATACTAACATTTAGTGAGTGTTAATATGAGCTAGCCACTCTGACAGATGTATGGATCACTTAAGCCTTACCAGAACCCTGAGATAGGCATGATTACAACCCCATTTTACAGAGGCCCAGAGAGGCACAGAGAGATGAAGTGACATATACTAGTTTAGGCAGTGAACTGGTAAACCAGGCACTGAATGGTGGCCATCAGACTCCAGAGGCCATTCCCTAAATCTCCACCCTCCGTGGCCTTTAACAATGTCTCCCCATCTGCCCTTCCAGAACCTCAACCACAGTCCCTCTGAGAAACATCCTCAAAGGGACCACATCTCAACTCTTGTCCTGGAAAAGATGCTGATGTGTGAACTTGGAGCACCATAAATGGAGCAGGCATGCCCCTCCGTTCAAACAGCAGACCCCATCAGATGTCCCCAGCACCAGGCTGCCAGCCAACAAGAGGGCAGCTCCACACAGCTGCATTGCAAAGCAGCAGACCAGCAGGGCGAGCTACTAACATGTGGACGCCACCACCCCACAATTTGCTTAAAAGCCACACTGTGTTTCCTGGACAATGGCTGCAGGCCAAAACACACACATTCCAGTGTTTACGACCGTAAGGTAAGCATTCTTTTAATGGCTCTCTCCCTGTTCCTTCACTCTCGCTTGTGTTGTGTTTTGCTCGTTCCCACTCCTCAATTTTTTTCCTTTCTTAGCTCAGCTCTGCTCTCTGCCTCCCTTGCTTCCAGAACCTCCTGCTTCAAAGCTTCCTTGTCTCTACCTCCTGCCTGGCTTTTCTGCAGCTTCCTCATTGTAGTAGTTTTCCCCTCCTTTCTGGGTCTTGGTCAGCTTTTCTCTAATGACTAGACTTCCCTTCCTCCTGTCTTCCTGTTTGCTTAAGGAAGCCTCCCTCCCCTCCCTTCAGCTGTGCCTTCTTCCCACTTCCGCCAGCCTGCCAGCCTCTCTGCTTCCCAGCAGCCTCTTCCCAGTGCCCTTTTCTTTCTCTCTGGACACCTGGTCATCCTTGCCCCACTCTCCCCTGCCCACACCCTTCACCGTTCACCTCTGTTCTTTGTCCCTTTTCTTCTCTCTCTCCTCCTCCCTTCCCTCCCTCCTCTTGGGTCCCCTCCTGGTTTCCATCTCCCCATCACCCCTCCCCTTATCTTTGTTTTCCTTCCTTCTGGCTGCTGATAGAGTGGGAGTAGTTGCAGGCTGTGTCCCTGATTTCACATGCAGACCAGGAGCCAGCCTGTCAATCTAACAATCAAATTGCACGGAAAGGGAGGTCTCCGTGCCTACATGCAGTTTGCCCCTAAATGGAGCTGAGCTAGAAGGCTTCAGAGCAAAGCCACCACGCGTCCCAGGCATCCGGTTGTGCAGGCAGGATAGAGAAAGGACTTACTGTTACTTTTTTCCCACTGATCTTATGTAAGTCAAGGCCAAAGACCAGGGCTGAGACGTGTCATTTGTAGGTTGCTGTCTTGGGGTGGGGCCTCCATGACCATCCATGCCTCCTGCCAACAACACACAAAACACACACACTCACACACATTTTCTTATTCACTTTCCTTCAGAGCAAAGGCCCTGTAACTTTTCAGATGAAGTGTGCAAAACTCCCACACTGCAAAATAAAAACAATGAAGGGAACAAGAGCCGCCGCTACCACAGAAGGAGATGTTGCTGCAGGGGAAAGGGCTGCCTCCATCCCCTCTACTTCTGCCCATCAGTTCTTTTCAACTTCAGTTGCTCCCTGTTTCCCTGACTGAGCCCCCATTCAAGCCGAGCTAATGCCTTTCCTTAGAGGACAGCGCCATCTAGCAGGTGAAATGCCAAACCCATAGTCAAGAGCCGAGAAGAAAACCTTCCCAGCTCCAGGCTCCCTAGCTCCCAACTTCTCTTTTTAAGTGTCCGCCAGTCAAACCCCAACAAGTCTGAAATAAGGTGATTTGACTCTTCAGCCTTGGAGATTTAAGTGTCTTCCAATCACCCCTATTTCTCCAGTGCCTGATTTTGTTTCCATTTGTGGCCTTAGTTCCTAGAAAAAGCTAGAAAGTTCCAGGTGAGCCAACAGGCTGTCTGATGCTTGGGACCTCAGGTGACCTTTTCCAAAGCAAAACAAAATAAATTCCCCAAAGATATCTAGAGGATGGCCTAGGCCCCATCTGAAGTTATGCAGCAATCCTTATTCCTCTTTCCTTTGGTAAAGACCCTATCTCCAAATATGACCAAATTCTGAGGTTGTGCGGCTTTATGACTTCAACAGCAGATTTTAGAACACAGTTCAGCCCATAACAGATAGCAGATGGTTTTCCTTTCCCTTGCAAACTCTGATCAGCTGCTAGTGACTGCTCAGACCCCTTGCCAAAGACAGTGAGAAGGATTCTAAGATCAAATCCACATGGGGCAGGAAAGAGTGCTGTGAATGATTGTCCATGTCTGCTGCAGGCAGTGTGGGGTGGCAGCAGGATGGTCCCGTCCCTGCCCTTGCTGGAGTATGGCATGTGCAAAACAGACCCTGCCTCTCAGGAGCAGGGAACATCTGTCAGTACTAGATATCTCGACATACCAAAAACATCCCAAGGCCACACTTCTGAAAGAAGGCCCAGGGCCATTGTATAGTCCTCTCAAGCCCTTCATTTTACAGATGAGGCAAACCGAGCTCCAGGGAGCTTGTGTCTGCCTATGATCCCTCAACCCCTTTGTGGCAATACCAAGACTAGACACTAGCTTCATATCTCCTTCATATTTGCTTTTTTTCAGGATCTCTAGTTGTTCCTGGTAACATCAAATCAAGACAGAAACTCTTGTATTGCCCATGTAAGATTCCCCAAGTCCCTCACTGTACAGACCCAAGAAGGAAGCATGTGAAATGAGCTAAGGTAAAAGTTGAAAGTCCTGGTTGAAGTCTGTGGTCAACTCCACTGTTGCTTGTATCTCTAGGCATTAAAGGGTTCTGAAGCTGCATTTAGGCCTTTCCAGAGAGAACACTGTCATCCATTAGTAATAGCTGCCATTCTTATGGGCACAGGATTGGACAGCGGAAAGATGAATATTATATATTTGTTGGGTTAGTTCATCTCCGCAGTCCCTTCTTGTTCTAAGATTTTGTAATAAGAGCCTTGAGCAGGAGTCATAGGTTTCCTTCTTGAACTTAAATGAGAAAACTAGGTTAAGGGACATGCTGTGATGTTCTGGATGTCCAAACACATATGTGACCTGCTCCAAGGGCTGTTAGAGAAGGCCTGTCCTTTGCAACTTTATGACCCAGAAGGACTGAATCCCCATTACATACGATCCAGTTTCAGTCCCACTGAAGTTCTCACTGGTATTTCTCCGTGCGCACATTTTGCCGTGATGTCAGCTAGTGTGACTCAGGCTCTCTGGATAGTGGCTGAACCTTGGCAACTTCCATTTACTTGATGCAAGTCACAGGCAAGCTGTGCTTATTAAAGAGTTATCCCTCAGCCATTGCAGGCGAGGGGATATGCGAAGTTTAGCTGGCTCACAGGCCCCAGAAAAGGTCAGCTACAAGAAAAGAGCTACCATTTCGCAGAGGCTGTCCAGCATGCCGCAACCTTGTGTGTGTCTGGCTCATGAGGCAGCTCAGGAAGAGATACTTTGAGAAGTTGAAGACATTTGCCTCTTAACTCCATATAGAGGCAAAGACACGGGTTCAGGTTATTTTGCTCCAACTCAGCTTGAAATCTCCAACTCCCTTCTACTCATCCCTCTTGGCCGGTTTGCCTGAACTGGCTTCTAGGGAAGATTTGAGGTAGGTGTTTATCACCTGGAGGAAAAAGCTCCATGTGAATGACTATGAAAGAATGGGAGAACTGGGTAAGAGCCCGCTCTAGAGATGATCATATCTAGGTTCAAATCTCAGCCCTGCTGCTTTCTGGCTATGTGACCTCAGACAACTTACTTAACTCCTCTAAACCTCAGTATTCCCATCAGAAAAGTAGAGAGAATAACAGTACCTTCCTCATATTTGTAAGAGTAACTTGCTGGGCGCGGTAGCTCACACCTGTGATCCCAGCACTTTGGGAGGCCGAGGCAGGCGAATCATGAGGTCAGGAGTTCAATATGAGCCTGGCCAACATGGTGAAACCCTGTCTCTACTAAAAATATAAAAATGAGCTGGGCATGGTGGCAGGTGCCTGTAATCCCAGCTACTCGTGAGGCTGAGGCAGGAGAATCACTTGAACCCAGGAGGCAGAGGTTGCAGTGAGCCGAAACCGTGCTATTGCACTCCAGCCTGGGTAACTGAGCAAGACTCTTGTCTCAAAAAAAAAAAAAAAAAAAAAAAAAAATAGTTAAATGAGATCATAGTTACTGCTGCTATTATTGGTATTATTAATTCAACAGACAATTAGGGTGCACCTACTCTGAACAGGTTGGAGTACAAAGAAACTGTTCTTTACTTCACAGAGTTCATGGTCAATTCCAATTTTAGCTGTATGCCAAGTGCCAAATCAGATACTTGTTCACAATACAAGGAAGGAAGGATTAGTTCAAGCTGGGGATCAAGAGAAGTTTCTTTACAGAGTCCGTAATATTTGAACCTTGAAGGAGGAATAAGGTTTTGCCACAAGTCTTCAAGGAATCAGCATATACAAAGAGGTGCAAAGCCTATTATGTGAGCTTTGAGTGTAGGCTGTGCCTGGAGATGAGGAAGTCCCTGGATTTACTCTCAGATGGAACTCCTGATCCCAGGAGGGAACACCCCCAGGAGTCAGAAGATCTGATTTGACCCTGGATTCCTGTGTCACCTCAGTCGAGTTACCCTACTTCTCTGTGCCTCCATGTCTTTAACGTTAAATGAGATTGACTTCCTGCAGGGATGTTCCATGAAGCTGGAAATTTTAAGTGAGAGGTGTGAAAAAACTTTGGGGAATTGAAAGAGCTATTCAAACAAATAATAATAGCAGTAACAAATGTTACCCAGCACTTACTACATGCCAGGCACTGTATCAAGGGCTTGCAAGCATTATCTTATCACAATAACCATTCTGTTGCCATTTTACAGATGAGGAAACCCACATGTAAGAGCAGTAACTTGCTCTAAGTAATGCAACTCGTAGGTGCAGAGCTCATGTCGATGTGTCAGTGAGGGACAAGGGTGGTGGTCCTCTTCCCCACCCCTAGACATGCTGGAGCTTTTTAATTATCTTGGGTTATAGCTAGATTGATTTCCCCATTGCTCAGATGAGAAACTTGAGGCATCAAACAATGCCTGCCTAGAAGTGGATATGGGGTTTAGGGAAAGTGCCCTGCTTGACTCCAGCTTGCTGACCACTAGAGAGGCAGAGAGGATTCTGGGTTCCTCTATGCTTTGCTTGGGACATTAGAGCCACAGCACATCACTCTTCCCTTGCCTAGTGGGTACCAAGAAGAGCTCAAAAGCCAAGTTTCATCCAAGCACACTCCAGGAGTCACTGTCTGGATCAGGAGCAGCCAGATCACAGAACACAGGCCTCCCCCTCTTACACAGTTCTTGGGGGCATCACTTGGCCAGAGGCCCCAGTTTCAGAACACCACACTGGAGAGCCCATGTTTACTGGGAAGAGTTCTCTTATTTCCTCTCAAAGAGCATTGGCAGAACAGGGCTAAGGGAAAGAGGGCTCAGGGTCACCAGTGCCTCCAGGCACAAAGGGGAAGGACCAGCCATGAGAAGTTGAGAAGGAAGCTGGCTGGGGCTCCTGGGCAGGCCTAAAAGGGAGAATGGCGGGGGAGGGGTGTGTTTGGAAGCTGGGGATAGCTGAGGCCTCATAGATAGAGAGAGGATGCTTGGGACATCCAAAGAATTTCATCTATTGAGAAAGCTAGGAAGTAAAATCTCCCAAGGAAAAGGGTTGGCATCCATGCTTCCTGGAGCTGGGGGAAAGCCTTTTACAAGGAGGAGGAAATGGAGGGTGCTGGTGCATAGAACAGGGGCACAGAAGGGTGACTGGGGTCCTGGCTGTCCACCTGGGTCCCTACAGCTTCCTCCATTCTAGCAACCTGTCAAATTTTCTTCTTCCTCTTTCTCTTTCTCTTCCTCTTCCTCTTCTACATCACAGTTATTGAGGGCTACCTCTAGGCCGGGCACAGCGCTAACAGCTTTATATGCCCCATCTTATGTAAGCCGCATAACGACCCTAGGAGGTTGATAACATATAAAGATATTAGAGAGAAGGAAACTAAAGTTCAGAGAGGGTTAAATAAACACCTCAGGGCCACAGGCCTAATGCACTGTCCACATCCAAACTACCCCTTACTTGATAGGCAAGGCGGTACGATATTCCCACTGTACCGCCCTGCCTGTGAAACCTTTATGCAGACAGGGAGCCTATCCGAGAACTGCCTATGAGAGGCTGAGCTTGGGCTAAGTCTTTTACCCTTCCGTGAGAGAAGTTACCAGCTGTGGCACGGTGAAATCACTGGAGGGAACTTTCTTCAAAACAGAGATGTGAGAGTACTCAGCTGTTCTCAGGCAAGGATGTAAGAAAGCTGTCTGCATTTTAAGAGTTGAAGAAAGCTGCAGCCCCAGCCCAGGGGAAGGAATCAGAGACCCGGAAGAAGGCTCAATATTCTAGGCTGATGAGGGGGTGAACTTTGCAACCAGCCTTGACCAATGATGCTGTTGACAGTGTCATCTTTAGAAGAGCAAGCCAAGAGGGAGTGAGATCCTGGTGCAACCATGATGAGACTCAAGCTGAAGCCTCACCCAGCAATGGTGCAGGACGACACTTTACCAGTTGCACTGTGAGCCAGTGAGAAACTCTACCACCGGAAGACTGGCCATGGTCCAAGTCACCTCAGTGTGTATCCAATAAAGACTGGCCATCCTTTGGGCTAAGCAAAGTCCTGGGGTTTTTGGTATTTAAGGGGTAGTGGAAGCATCTAGGCTCCCTTTAATAAGGCATGTGAAGATTTCAGGGAATTAAATGGAATAATGAGAAAACGAATCCTATCTGGACACTGAGGTTGCTCCACAAGCAGTGATGTGACTGAGTTTTTCTTCACTCTTCTTATTGGTCTTTCCATTCCATTAGCATGATATGGGATAAAGAGCAGTTGGGATAACTTGCTCAAGAAATCCTAATTCAGCCAGGCGCAGTGGCTCAGGCCTGTAATCCCAGCACTCTGGGAGGCCGAGGGGGGTGGATTGCCTGAGCTCAGGAGTTCACGACCAGCCTGGGCAACACAGTGAAACCCCATCTCTACTAAAATACAAAAAATTATCCAGGTGTGGCAGCATGTGCCTATAGTCCCAGCTACTTGGGAGGCAGAGCCAGGAGAATTGCTTAACTCCAGGAGGCAGAGGTTGCAGTGAGCCGAGATTGCATCACTGCACTCCAGCCTGGGCAACAGAGTGAGACTCTGTCTCAAAAAAAAAACAAAAAATCCGTAACTCATGGACACAAGGATGGTTTCTTTCCCCCAACCATGTCAAGATCATCATGTATGGCTGTATAAGCTGTGTACTGCTAAGATCCAGTGGCACAGTTCACACAGGCTTTGATATGAGTGTTTCCTCCGGGAGCTGTGCAATAGAGACACTAGACTGCATTCTTTCATCTGCTTAGGATCGGGTCAAACACATCCTTCTCCAGGCAGCCTTCCCCAAACAGTCCGGCTGACAAGAATCCCTCCCTCTTCGGTATCCCCATGGTATATTCTCCAAGTCACTTCCTGCCTTGTAGTCAACGTTTCATGTGAATGGCTTGTCTTTCCCACCAGACTATGGGTGTCAACATTTTGGGAGAGGTCCTAGGTCCCTTTGAAAATTCAATCAAAGGTTCAAACACCTTCCCCAAGAAAAAACTACACAAACACATACAATTTTATATCCAATTCCAGGGAATTCATGGTTGCCCTAAAACCCATCCACAGCCAATAGAGTGTAGCTTCCGTGAAAGCAGAGACAGTATTTGTCTTGTTCACCATGGCATCCTGAGAATTCACACAATGCCTGGCACACCGTAGCACAATAAATGCTTATTGAATGAAGAAACAGTTCAACTCTGGAAGGTTCTTGAATGTGCAGGCTAAGTGTCAGAGCCATTTTTGTAGCTTCAGAGAGTTTTCAAGACAATGGGCCCTTACCCAGCCTGGCACACACTCAAAATGCTAGCTGATAAATTATTGCTCAGCCCCATCTGGCATAGACACTTCACCCAGCCCAACCACTCCATAGCTAGCCAGACAAGGAAACTTCTCCAAGCTCCAGAGTCTCCACAGTGGAAAGGCAACATCTCTGCTTGGTGGCGTTTTCAGGTGCTGAATAGGAAATCTGACTCGATGACACTTCTGACTGCTTAGAGTTCTGAGAATTGGTATTCCCTTCCTTGCTGCCCAGAAAAATAGAGAAATCTGTTTAGGAAACTGAATCACATTCATCAAATAATAAGCTCTCATAATTTGCAAATTAAACTGCCCTCTACATTTTCATGTGCATGAGCTCTTCTGGTCCTTGCAAGGCATATAATGAAACAGAAAACAAATATGGTCCTTATTTTACATATCAGGAAGCTGAGGCCCAGAGAGGCCAAGTAAGTTGCCCAAGTCACACTGTTTATCAAAGCTAGAACCAGCACCCTGGAATTCTGTCTGTTTCTCTGGCATTCTTTTTGCTGACCTTAGGCTGCTATCTAAGCAATTACAGAATCACGTATTAAATGTCTTCTATATGCAGATGTCAGCATACCCTGAGTTCGGCCTATCTGGGCCATGCCCCAGAGTCTGTCTGCATCAAACCGGAAAAATGAATCTGCTCAGCAAACATCACCTGCCACAGGCTTACCATGGCCAAAAGCCGGGCTAAATCTGGCCAGAGACTGCCACTAGGACTTAAGAAAGTCAAAAGCCAGCTACACAATCACTCAAAATGGTCTGTCCCTCCTCCATCACCAAGTGCTGACCACAGGAACTTCACAACCACACCTCCTCTCTCCCATGAGTGAGCCAAGTGTGTCTTCATCCCTGGACTGCAGGTTATGACAGAAGATGAGGGCTTGGACCATGAACGTCCACAAAGAACAGTTCAAATGACTAAAAGAAAAGAGAGAAGACTGGGAAGAGAGGTGAATTCTCTGAGCAGGGTCCTCTGCTCTAAGGAAAAGAAGTCAGTGAGAGGCACTCCGAGATCTTTAAGCACAAAAGCGGACATCCCACTACAGATGATTTAGACTCACTTTTTTCCATCTGTATCAAAAGTATAGAAAGATAAGTGCTCCTGTTGCAACAGGCAAATTTTAGATTAAGTGTGAATAAGAACATCCTGACTACAAAAGTGAATGAAGCTGTGGAATGTCCACCACCCCTAGAGAGCTTTAGAGTAGGACTTGCAGTTCATGTTACCCAATTGCTTAAGGGCAGGTAACCCTGCATTAAGATAAAGAGGTAGATCAGCCGACGTCTACACAGGTCTACCCTTCCCAATTTGAAATTGTGTTGCTACCTTGAATCATAATAATGTGTTATGTCTGTATAGACTTTACAGTTTTCAAAGCACTTTTATGGAGATTTGAATCACCTCTATTAATTCTACCCAAAATAGTTTGGGGAGAATTTATCACGTTTAGTTTAGAAATGAATAAAATCAAGAACCCACAGCCAGGCCAGGCCCAGTGGTTTACACCTGTGACCCCAGCACTTCGGGAACTCAAGGTAAGAGGATGACTTGAGGCCAAGATTTCAAGACCAGCCTGGGGAACATAGCAAAACCCTGTATCTGTAACAAATTTTAAAAATTAGCAAGGCGTGGTTGCACCAGCCTGTAGTCCCAGCTATTCGGGAGGCTGAGTAGGATCACTTGCGGATCAAGCGGCGCCCAGGAGTCCAAGGCTACAGTGAGCCAAGGTTGCACCACTGCACTCCATCTTGGGCAACAGAGGAGAGACCCTGTCCCATAAAAGCGGCATGGGGCGGGGTGAGGGGGAAGAACCCACAACCAGCCAGTAGAAGACCAAGATAGGACTTGAACAGCGATCTTGAAACTCTTACAGGGTTGTGCTTTTTCCACCAGCTATGGAGAATCATGCGTCTTGCCCGCTGAGACCTCAAATCTCAGCTACTCAGTTTCCAAGGTCTGAATCCTTGTGCCAGCCATTTGGATTTCTGAGAAAGCCCAGGGAAGCCCATACACAGACACTCAGGCCATAGCAGGCAAGAGTGAGAAATCACAGCCACGTGCTTATCTAGCTGGAGCTGCCTGCAGATAAGGAGGAAGATAGTGCATGTCACAGCAACTTCCTGGGTTTGTGTTCAGACAGCCATTCCCCCTCAGCTCTACTGAAACAGACTCCAGTCGCGAAACACTCCTGTCTTCCTGCCTTTTTGCCTTTTCTCAGTTCTTTGCTCTTCCCCCCAAGCCTCCTCCCTTATCATATGGCTCCCTCCCCTCAGGCAAGCCAGGCCTCACCTCTCACCTCTCACTGGCAGGACAAAGAAGCTGTTCAGTGTGATGACAGTGCTGGGAAGAGACCCTAGCCGCCCCCGCACCCAGATCTCCCACTCCCAATGGCTAAAGCGCCCAAAATGAAGGGCAGTCTCACACTCTATGTTGACTGATTAAATCTCTAGAGACTTGGTGGGAATTACTTTATCAGAATGCCTTCCTTTACATCAAGAGTGGGGTCGTATTTATCCAATCAACACCGGTGCTAGGCATAGGGGTACACAGCCCCAGGCCTCATAGCACTCATGGTCTGTCTGATGCTGAGCTTCTGTGACTCTGTTAGAGGAGTGCCATGATCCTGAGCCCCTCAGTCCTCTGGGCAGCTGGGTGGCAGGCACCAGGGCTGCCCTCTCACCATGTGGTCCTCATTTGCCATTACTTGTGTGCTGCACTGAGAAAGGCTGGGTCCTGGTCTAATGGACCTACATCAGCCAAATCCAAGGCTCCTGGAGAGAAAGGAGGGGAAGGCACTGAAAGGGAAAGAAAACCTCCAAACCAGAGAATTGGAGTTCTGAAGACAAATATTACTTTTTGATATGACTGGGATTTATCCCATTGCCCTATCACTGCTGCCACCCCACCACCCATACCTATGCACAGCATAGCCCAACCAAAGAATTCCCGTGCACTGCCTTTTAACAGCAACTGAAGGGGCATGCTGGGACCCTCTGAGCATTTACTTGCTTTGATTTCCAAGCCAGCTATTTCATTCTCGTCCTGGTCTTCTTGAAATCTGAGGCATGAAGTGGCCCAAGACCACTCAGTAAGTAAAAACAGGGTGGATAAGAAGTCACAGCAGGGCACCAGTGTACTTGGGTTTGAATTCTGGTCCATCACCTACTAAACCTGTGACCACAGGCCGACCACTTCACTTGCCTGCTCTCCCTTATCTGTACAGTGGGTACTGAAAGAGTATCTACATGAAATACTACTCAGCCATAAAATGGATTGCAGTAATGGCATTCACAGCAACCTGGATAGGATTGGAGACGATTATTCTAAATGAAGTAACTCTGGAACAGAAAACCAAACATTGTATGTTCTCACTTATAAGTGGGAGGTAAACTATGAAGATGCAGAGGCATAAGAATGACACAATGGACATTGGGGACTCAGGGGGAAAGGCTGGAAAGGAAGTGAGAGATAAAAGACAAAAAATCGGTTTCAGTGTGTACTACTCGGGTGATGGGTGCACCAAAATCTCACAAATCACCACTAAAGAATGTACTTGTGTAACCAAATACCTGTTCCCCAAAAACCTATGGAAATAAATTTTAAAAAAAAAAATAATAAAGAGCATCTTGCATTCTATGGCAGATTAAATGAGATAATACAAGGAGATGCTCATGGCACATAATAAGTGCTCAGTCCATTTTAACAATTTTATTAGCCAGGTCAGAAGCCCTCAAATTTCCATGTGTAGTGCTGTTTTTATTTTTGTTTTCCTACCAAACTACACTTTGTGTCATAGAGAGGAGACTGAGATATTTATGACTGAGTTCCTGATTCAGTGAAGAGAATGACCGTTTGAAATGTCACTAGAAGGGCAATTGCTCCTTGCTGCAGATTCAGAACATCAGAGTTTTGCTATTTCTCCACTTCAAGACCTGTGCCCTGTTGGCACAGAGCAGACCCAAAGCCTGAGGTCTCTCCACCCTCCTTCAATGCCAGCCTCTTGAATCAAATTACGAAAGGATCCTCTTTTCAAATGCAACTTTGGTATCAGACTAGCCAAAAAGATACAGTGCCCTGGTCTTAGTGACACAATTCTGATCTCGCTAGCGATTCTTGCAAAGAAAGATATGAAAGTCTCATTCTCCCACAGAAGGGCTTGAGTAGAATTGAAGACAGTGCAGTTCAGGGGAGACTTGCTATATTATATCTGAAATCGCTAGACATTTGAAGGCAGAAATGTCTTTCTCCTTTGAGTATTGCATCCTAACTGCCATCCAGAGATGATTTATATGTGCTCATCCTTATTACAGACTACACATAATAAAGGCATGATAGAAATCATATCTGCATAGATTCAGGCAGCTCTGGGAGAGAGGCTGCCAGTTTTGTTTGACAAGACACTCAATCAAGCAAAAAGGTTTAAAATATTCCAGGAGGATCTCACTGCCTGCTCAAGACTGTATATTTTCATCCAGATAACAGAAATCCTAATTGAGCACAACATTAGTACTCATTTTTCCTAACTCCTTTTTGCAATAAGTAGCATCGAAGGGAAATTATGGAAACATCTTGCTTTTGTGGTTCAGGGTTATGAGGGAGGACAGTTTGTCGCTGGGTTGTTCCCATAAACTCAGGCATCACCAGTGTTTCGGGTGTTTCTTAACAAGGGGTGAGGACTTCTATGCACACTGTACTTGGAAGGAAACCTTCGTATGGCTGGGTTTTTCCCCTACATTTTTTATTCACTGGGTGAAAAATTTCCTTCAGTGCTTCTTCATATGTTGAAATCCCTTTGAAAGCCTTCCTTGTAATTAGAATGACGAGTGGAAGGCAGATGAGGTACTCACCTGTGTGCAGATTTTAAGGGGACAACCAAAACTCAGGAATCAAGATAAATATTGTAATGAAATATTTTTAAAAATAGAAGTGAATGCACAAAACAATCTATGACAAACACAATTTCAGAATTGTAACTAAAAGCAGAAACTAACTACTCTGCACTGGTGCCAGCCAGCTGCCTCACTTTGCCCAACCCAGCAGCGATCTTGGTTTTAAAAATACTTTACAAAAACAGGCATCTGGCCTGGAGATGAGAGTTTCCTGATTTTATTTATTTTTCTAAATATTGCATTGAAGTATTATCCTGATTCCTGCATTGTTTGGTGCCCCTTTAGATTTGGTATAGGAAGGAAATGCCTGAAATATAGACAAAGATGCCCCAAAACCCACAAGGAAACTAAAAAAAAAAAAAAAAATTCACTTGCTCAAATACCCGCTCATCACCATGGCATCCAGCGGCACCAAACACCTTTCCTCCAGACTAAAGGTGAGCAGAGGAACAGAAAAAAAATGTTAAAACATCATCCCAGCTCCCAAAGAGAATCTCTTTTCCAGCCCTTACAAGAGCTGACAGGTTGATAAAACGTTTAAGGGCATAATGTTCAAACAGAGAAAAAAAATTAAAAATGTAATAATAAAGTTAAATGTAACTGTTTTAAAGCATAATTCTTCCGAGAGACGAGTTTTATGTTGGACCAGCATTTGAAGTAGCAGTAGTCATTATTAACGGGAACCTCCGAGAGAGAAGATTTAAATCACCAAAGTAATAAAAGCTGAACAAGGACTAGCACCTTGAAAGGCACTTGGAGAGAAGATTGCATACAAATGCAATTAAAACGATGCTTATAAAATACTAAGATGTTAATTGGGTTCAGTCCCAGAAGCCCCAGCAGTACAGTATGTCAGAAGTTAGCTGGTTTGAAGTTTAAAAAGAGTAGTTTAATTTGTACACCTTGTCCTAATTACAGAGCTTTCTGCAGCCCGCGTATCTGTATGGTTTATTGTAGCTTGGAGCTTTGTAAAACAAACACACACACCAGTTAATTGGGTTATTGCGATGGAAAATTGGGCTACAGAACAGCAACCTCTCTTGCTGGTGTGCCTTTACAGCTGGTAATGAACGCTCCAGCCACGTCAGGGGACGCTGATTTGTAAGGTGTGCCGTTTACAGCTTGGTGATTCTGTTGGTCTGAGAAATAGGAGGTGATGCCGTGAAAACAAAGAATCACACCAGATAATGTTCCCTCACGACCACACTCCCGCCCCAGCTGGCTTGTTTAGAACTTTTAGCACTGCACCCTCCCCACCCCTGGTCCCTGCCCTTTCAAATATCGCAGCACGTCTGAAGGCCACATTTTCACATTAAAGACTTGAGCCCAGAATGGAGGGGAGGAAGAGTGACTCCTCCAGTAGCCCTGTTTTGAGAGCACCTGCAGGGATTCCTTAGGAGGTGGTGGTTTTTCTCCTAACCAGCATATAAATACGTAATGCTATCAAAATAGGATCATTAAATCGGATTAGGAGCGAGCAACGCTGAATCATTTTCCAGAAGTCCTGTTGGAATGTGCTTCCCACGGTTAGGATTTTGGCCACTTTGTTCCTTCATGAGGGAGACCATAAAGCTGTGACATATCACAGGCAATGGGCTCTCTCCGTTACTCTCCCTTCCTTTCTATCTCTAGCTGCCAAACTGGAGCCCCAAATGAAGTGAGATGAGAGTGTGGGGACTTTTCTTCCTACTCCAGCTAACTTACTCATCTCCAAGAGGCTCAGAAATGAGCAAGAAGCTGGCAGGCAGTCTGCAGAAACAGCAAGTGGTTCCCAGCTTGTCAACGTACAGGAGGGCCAGGCACAGTGGTGCATGCCTGTAATCCCAGCACTTTAGAGGCCAAGACAAGAAGATGGCTTGAGTCCAGGAGTTCAAGACCAGCCTGGGAAACATAGCAAGGCTGCGTCTCTACAAACAAAAAAATTAGCCAAGCATAGTGGTGTGTGCCTGTGGTACCAGCTCCTTAGGAGGTTGAGGTGGGTGATCCTTGAGCCCAGGAGGTCGAGGCCACAGTGAGCCATGGCCATGATCACACCACTGTACTCTAGCGACAGAACAAGACCTTGTCTCAAAAAAAAAAAAAAAAAAAAAAAATACAGGAGGGCCCCCTTGGTCAGTGACCATGACTGAAAAAGAAATATCCTCTCCCAGCCACAGCAGAGAACAGTTCTGCATGGGAAGTTCATGGTCCAGGCCAGCCCAGAGCCCCTGGCCCAAGGCAAGCTCAGACAGTCAAGCCCTAACTCCAGCCTCTCCTGTGAATGTGGGGCCTGGCCACTCACAACTGAAAAGAAAGCAATTTGATAAATGAAGACACACTAAGGAGTTGATGTCTCAAAGTTTGTTTGCAGTTTAAAGGAGCACTGCAACGAGAAGACCACACTTTACCCAGAGTCCATTCACCAGGCTGCGTGGACTTTAAAACTCTCTGGACATCCAGGAGAAGCTTTTCAATGTGCTTGGGTGCTATAAAGAATCTTAGAACGCAGGGACGACACTTGAGAGAGGCAAACTCCATGCCTGGCTCTCCAGGGCAGCGCTGGTCTGCACGGTGAGTGGAGGAGGAATGACGGCTATGGCAGCTTGGGGCAGCCTTAGGATAATTATCTACCTGAACCATCTCCCTGGACCTGAACGTTCAGAATTAGAAAGGTTTACTTTGATTCAAAATTTCTAAAAGGAAAGTACTGCCCCTGTTCCCTCAGCCTGGATGTAATAATACCCATGCTTACCTCTGCTTAGGTATCCAGGAGATCTGAAACAGAGGCTTGGACTCAGCTCATGACAGTTCTGTATCCAGTTCTGGCCCTACCCCTCACCCCTGTGTAGCCTAGGACATAAGCCTCAATGTCCTCATCTATTAGCCAAAGATCATTATATTACCACCCCTTATGCATTTGCTGTGAAACAAGGAGACAAGACAGGTGAAGTGAACACTGCCAGGAACATAGTAAGCACTAAATTAATGTTAGCTATTATAATGACCACTATCAATATTATGCTTGCTCGACAGATGAGGAACCAAGGCTCAGAGAAGTTGAGGCATGTGCTGAAGGTCACACACACAGAAGTGGAAGAGCAGAACGTCACATTCAACCCCAGGGATGCTGACCAAAAAGGCCAAGGTTCTAATCAAGATGGAGGGCATATTTTACTGAGGGCTTACCCCCTCACACGCAAAGACCTTGACTCAACCTGGGTCTTTTCAAACCAGAATCTGGGAGAGAAGCAGGACATGGGGACATTTGAGAGCATGAAGGTGCCTGAGACACAGTACATCTGAGGAAAGAAGACCTCAGGCATCCAGACCTGGGAATCCAGGGCCACCACGGACACACCACTCACGTCACAACTTCACCCTCATGAGTCCCAGCCCCGGGAATCAGACTTAACGACGGTGGCAAGGAGAAATTCATGTGGCCCAGAGCTACTACAGTTTCTGCTCAAAATTGACTTTGAGGTTGTATTAAGAAGCGAGCAAGCATCAGCAAACCCAGCCTCCCTCATTCCTACAACCCTGCGGCAAACAGATTATTATTATTATTTATTATTTGTTGATGGATATTCAGAGCCATCAGTCAGGTCTCCCCTCAGGCCAGCAAGCCGAGGAGGAACAGCACTAGAAATCTCGAGTTTGGCTCCCAGAGCTGCTCAGGAGCTGAGAGTTATTAAAGTACACTTTGCTATTGCTATCTACTCTGCAGGGTGCTTGACCCTACATCTGACTTCGGGCTTCTGCCGTCCCTGCAGTACAGGCAACAGAAAGTTGTACAAATTGCAAAGAGGGACTCCAGGGATGAGAGAAGAGAAGATGGTGGGCAGGAGGAGGATGCTGGGGGCAGGTTTGGGGGGATGTTGAAATGGAGATTTCATATCCTTGTTGGTCCCCTTGCCGCCCTGTCCTTTCATTACTCCATAACCACGGGACTCAGGGAGACGAGACGATGGGGAAACTGCCCAAGGAGGGAAGGAAGGTGCTGCCCATGGCAACCAAGTCCATGTAATAAAAGAGGTGAGAGTGGCTTGCCACGTCATGTCACCAAAGTGAATACCGATCGTATCCCCCACCACAGGCTGTTGACTTTATTTTGCCCTTGACTCTGACCCACATTTAGAAATGCATTTTACAACGTGTCTTCCACACTGTCATAACTGAAACAAAAAATGTCACTCAAGAAATACTTGCTTTTACCACGAGACACCCTTTGATACTTTCTGCGATCTTTTATAGTTGACTTAAATCTTGGTGGAGGCCCATAAAATTAATCTCATTACCAGCCTTAGGCCTTGGAATCAGAATCCCCTGTGAATAAAGTCAGGAGACCAACATTTTTAACGAGGACCCAGATGATTCTCTGGCAACTAAACTGTGCCTTGGGCCCTCAGCTACCTCAGCCTGCCTTCTGAGGAAATTCTTGAAATCACCCAGGAATTTTCAATGTCTGGAGGCAGCCAGCTCTGTAATGGCTGGTCTAGGCCTGCGGTGGTTCATCTGATGTGTGTACTTGGCTTGGTCATGGTGCCCAGCTGCTTGGTCAAATGCTAATCTAGATGTTGCTGTTGAAGGCATTTGTAGATGTGTTTCACATTTATAATTAGTTGACTTGAAGTAAAGAGGATTATTCTCCATGATATGAATGGGTTTCATTCAGTCAGCTGAAGGCTCTAAGAGCAAAGACTGTTTCCCAAAAAAGGAAAAATTCTGCCTCAAGACTATAACAGAAGGTCCTGCCTGAAATTCCAAACTCATAGACTTGCCAGCCCCACAACTGCATGAGCCAATTTCTTAAAATGAATCTCTTTTTACATATCTATCTATATATACATGCACATATAGCCCATTGATTCTGTTTCTGTGGGGAACTTTGACTGATACAAGGCCTAAAGTCAAATTTACTATTAAGTAAACATTTTAATATATAAAAAGGAATGCTTATTCTGGCCACACAGTGAAAATTAAAATTATAAGGGAGGAAGACTGGATTTAGGGAGACATGGAAAGGGAATATTATAATCCAGTCTATACTTGGGTAGTGGGAATGGAGAGAAGGGGTGTTCCTGAGATATTTATAAGCCAGATTCCATGGAAATTCATGGTTAATTTGTTATAAAGGTTAAAGGAGAAAAAATAATACAGAGTGATAGTAGGGTATTGGCTTGGTGAGTAGAAAGAGAAAATAAAGTGAGCAGTTTGGGGAGGAAAGACGCTGAATTAAATCCTGCAGGCGAAGATACCTAACAGGTATCTGCAAATATGTGCCTGGAGTTTAGAATTAGATTTGAAAGTTTGGGGGGAAAGTAGAGATTTTATAGTCATTTACATATAAGTAGTATTTGAGGCGGGGTGCAGTGGCTTACGTCTGTAATCCCAACACTATGGGAGGCCGAGGTGGGCGGATCACAAGATCAGGAGTTCAAGACCAACCTGACCAACATGATGAAACCCCGTCTCTACTAAAAAGAAAAAAACAAATTAGCTGGGTGTGGTGGCGCATGTCTGTAATCCCAGCTGCTAGGGAGGCTGAAGCAGGAGAATCGCTTGCACCCAGGAGGTGGAGGTTGTGGTGAGCAGAGACCGTGCCATTGCACTCCAGCCTGGGCAACAAGAGTGAAACTCCATCTCAATAAATAAATAAATAGGTAAGTAAGCAAAAGTAGTATTTGAAGACCTGGGGATAGAAATGCATATTAGTAAAGACACTAGTTAAGACACAAACTTTCTTAATCACCTAAACGGTGCGGGAGGTAGTATTTATTGGCTCATGTGTCCAAAAAATGCAGGGATGTGCTGGCTTTAGACCCAACTGTGTAAGTATGTCCAAATGTTTAAATGTCCAAATGTTACCACCAGGAATCAGTATTTCTCCATCTATCTCAGTATTTCTTTCCCCTAAAGGTAAAGAAATGGCCACCAGCACCTCCAGACTGACACCCCACAAGTTTAGTAGCCTCCACGAAAAGAATACTACCTCCTTCCAAATAAATCCAGCGGAAGTACCAGGCTGCAAGTTTTGGCTATTTCCCCAGCTCTTACACCGTTCACTTCTCATTCAAATTTTCACTCAAATGTCAGTTTCTTAGTGAAAACCTCCCTGACCACACTGATTAAGATAGCTGTCTACCTCAAGCACTCATTGTACCTTTATTCTACTTTATTTTTTATCAAACAGATAAAAGGCTTGGCCCAGATCTTGGCAGAGAAGCAGCATTTGTTATATCTGAGTTTCATTTAAAAGATTAGAAATGAATTTAAGAAGAATTCAGCAAGTACTAATAATATCATCATTATCACTCTCATTACGATGTAGCAATCTGGTTTCCTGGGAAGACAGTCCACTCTAACTCTTCCTCAGGTCCTGTCTTTGGGTGGCGTTTGTGAGGAATCCTCTCATCAGTCCAATTGGCCTCCAGCAAGCCAGGAGGAACACTCCGTGCTCTCAATGCCCGATTCGCAGGTAAGTTGGAACCCTTCCCACTAGCACACAGGTTCTCTTCATAAAGGAGGAGTAGGGACTGGAAAGTTCAGACACGCTTCCCACTGAATCAAGCCTGTATTTCTCAGGCGAGAGCTAAGCATATTTACACGTGTGGAACATCAGCCAAGATAAACAGAGACCCTGGATTACCTTTGCTTATGTAATTTTCTGGGGAAATCCAGGACATTAAAATCACTAACTACCCAGCATCCGTTGAAATACGGCCTCCTCCTAGAGCCAAAGTCAATCTAGGACCAGCTATACATTCCAACCCATAGATGGGGCATTTATTTTTAACAAGAGCTACCATTTATTGAATGCTTACTCTGTGGTAGGCACTATGGTAAGAACTTAATAGACATAGTCATACTTGATCCTCACAGCAATCCCAAGAGGTAATACAAACTATCACGTCTCCCCAAATCTATGTAAAACTCAGTCGTTATCTGAAACACTGTGTTTTAGCAGAAAGTAAAATTCACAGGGATGTGACTGACCTCTGGGCTATATCTCTGCCCTACCAAATCATCAGTCCAATCGCTAGGAGTCCAGTGAGGAGAGAGGCTCAAAGGCAAGACTCTGATTCTTGTTTCAGAGTCCCCAGAGATTTTCTCATAGAATGTCCATTAGCTCTGGCAGGGTTTGCTGGTGTAAATCACCACCCGGCACTCAATGAGAATATAGTTATTATAACAATTGCAGCATCGCATGATGCTCATGCCATTCAGAAATGTAGGTCTAATTAGCTCTAAGCTGTAGAAGATTTGAGTATGGTAGTTTCATTTTGGCTTAATGCTTGGTGCCTAGTGTAAAATCTGAATTTATTACTCTTTTTTTAATCATTTCTGCATGGCTCAACCAGTCCTATCAAAACTACTGCATGTTATAGACTTTAAAAAGTGATTCCCTGTAGGCATTTTAAGGTATAGGGTCTATTATGAGAAGATATATATTTGACAGCATTCTGTTTATTCCTCAGTTCTGCTACATTGTTCATGAACCCAGTGAAAGATGTTCACAGTGGTAAGTAACACTTTATTTCAGGAAGAAGAAACGCAGGGTGACTTCCTTTAGTAAGTACCAGAATCAGTCTGTGGTGCACTGATTACAGGACAAATGGGTGAATGAGTCGCCTATTCCATCAAGACCTTCCAAAACAAGGGAGACTGCTTCACTGCCTCATATCCCTCTAGATTTTATCCAAAAATATTTTTCCATTAAAAGTATCTGTGTCAGCAGTGGATAATCGATGTTGCAATTCTGCACATTTTTAAGAACAAAACCCGGGTAGCATCATACATCCTCCCCAACCCCGAGGGCAGTAATTTGGAGACGGAAATGGGAAGCACCCCTGCTATTCTTTCCCACATTTGTTTCTTTCCTCTATCTGTGACTGAACTAGCTCAGCTTTCTCCCTAGCTGTAGAAGGGCATCTGGCCAAGACGGTCCCACAAAAAGTCCCATGTGGGTTAAGTCGAGCACCTCCAGGAGTGACCACAGACACAGCTTCCTACCTCCGCTCTCCCTTGGCCTCCGTCTCCTGGATTTCTCTCATCATTTCTGCATTGCTCCCTAGTCTCCTCGGCTGTGGCTTTACTCTACCCCTCTGCTCAGCCCTCGGTCTGGGTTCCCTCAGGTGCTCCCCTTATGATTGCTCTGCAACCCTTGGGCTGTGTCCAAACCAACCACCTGGAACCTATACCTAGGCCTGGTGTTCCCAAGACCCTGACTCGCTGGACTGGGGTTCAGTTAATGTTTTTGAAAAGATGAGGTTTGGCCAGGCACAGTGGCTCACGCCTGTAATCCTAGCACTTTGGATGCCAAGGTGAGAGGATCACTTGAGGTCAGGAGTTCAAGGTCAGCCTCGCCAACATGGCAAAACCCCATCTGTACTAAAAATACAAAAATTAGCCTGGTGTGGTGGCAGGCACCTGTAATTCCAGCTACTCGGAAGGCTGAGGCCAGAGAATTGCTCAAATCCCGGGGCAGGGGTGGAGGGGGAGGTAGCAGTGAGCTGAGATTGTGCCACTGCACTCTAGGCTGGGCGACAGAGCAAGACTCCATCAGAAAGGAGCGGAGAGGAGGGGAGGGAAGGAAAGGGAAGGGGAAAGAGGAAAGGAAAAGGAGAAGGGAAGGGAAAAGGGAAGGGAAGGGAAAAGAGAAGGGAAAGGGAAGGAGAGGGGAGAGGGGAGGGGGGAGGGGTGGGGAGAGGGGTGAGAAGAGGAAGGGGGAGGGGTGGGGAGATGGGAGGGGGAGGGGTGGGAAGAGGGAGAGGGAGGGTGGAGGAGGGAAAGGGGTGGGGAGAGGGGATGAGGAGGGGGGAGGGGTGGGGAAGGGGGAGAGGGGAGGAGTAGGGAGAGAGGAGAGGGGAAGAGAGGGGAGGGGTTTCAGGTAAAAAGCAAAGTGAACTGAGGCAGTGGGTCCCACTCAATTCCTGTGCATATCTTCACCCAGCCCTATACAGTACAGTGTCTTTAGTGTGGGGTCTTCTCTACTGCACCTCATAGAACTCACCACCATGTATGGAGCTCCATCCTTCAAAATGGCTGAGTACAGAATTGGGAAAGTGTCGTGGAGAAGCTGACTCAGAGGCCTGACCCCACTGACCCTACCAACCCAGCCAACCCAGGTACCACCTGCCTCCAGAACTCCTATGTGCCAGAATTCTATTGTTTAAACCACTTTCCAATGGCTATTCTGTTACTTGCAGCTGAAAGAATCCTCATTAAGTCACCAGAAATATGAAAATCTTCTAATCTGAAAGTATGCAGATAGGTAGAGAAAAGAAAGAACATGGACTTGAGACTTGGACCTAGAGGTACATCTTGGCTCCCTCACTTAGAAGTCCAATTTCATCTACTGATCTGTCTCCAACCTGGACTGTAGCCACTCGAAGGCAGGGAGCATGTCTAGCTGTTTCTGTTTGGAGAGGGAGTATATCAGAGTCTGTTACAAACATAAACATCTTGACCGGAATTCAGACTCTGGCACTTACTAGTCATGCAGCCTTGAGCAAGTCATTTAATCTAACTAAAAATAAAACAAAAAAATATTAAATAAGGAAAACAGTACCTACTTTATGAACTTGTTTTAAGATGGACTCAGGTAATCCACACAGTAAACTCCTTACCATAGTGCCTACCAGGCAAAGAATAAAACAGAATTTTCACGGCACTACATTCTTGTGGTGAAAGGTGGAGGTAAGAACAGAAATGAATAAAAATACGTGAAGTCGTGATAAAAGCAACGAAGACAAGTAAAACAAAGGACAAAGAGAAAACGAAAGGGGAACTATGTTCAAGTGCCTCTTTGACAGGGGGCCTTTGGGCAGAGATCTTAGTGAAGTGAGTGAAGCACGTCAATATCTGAGGAAAGAGTATTTTGGGCAAAGGTGAAAGCAAGAGGAAGGCCCTGAGCAGAAGGCGTGCTTAGCATATTTGCAGAGTAGTGAGGAGGCCAGCTTGGCTGGACTAACAAAGGGGAAGAAAAAGTTACATTTATTCTGGTTTTAAATTTTCATTCTAACTGCCAGTTGAAAAATAAATTGGGGCTCAGGGCAAGTGGCAGCATAAAGACCAGGTAGGAGGTTAATGAAGTCATCAGGCCAGAGATAACCAAAGAACCTGAGCATCTTGTTATATGCAAATGTGTAAGTTATGGGGAAAAAAATGCACCCACCTATTCACCCCCACACACACCCATGCTCAAATGTTCAGGTCCCCCTTCAACACTCATTTGGGAAGACTGACAGCTGGAGGGAACTGTTTTCTTCAGAAGGGAGTTGTCTGGTTAGGTGTTTAACCAGAGATATAATGCTGTAAAGATGGTAAGAAGTAGGTTCCAGATATATATTTTAAGGTAGTGGCAATATTTGCTGATGATTAGATATGGGAAAGAAAGACAAAAAGGAAGGAAGGAAGGGAGGGAGGGAGGGAAGAAGAAAGGGAAGGAAAAAAGGAAGCAGGGAAGGAGTGAGAAAGAGAGGAAGGGAGGGAGAGAGAAAGGAAAAGAAGGGAGGGAGGGAGGAAAGGCTTGCTCCAAGATTTGATCTAAACAGCCAAAATAAAAGATACTATGGGTAGAAATAGGTTTGAGAGATAAAATTCAGTTGTTCAATTGTAAGCATGTTAAGTTTGAGACATCTATTGGACAGTGAAATGAAACTTTGAATACGCAGTTGGCAGCCTAGAGCTCAGAAGAGAGAGGTCCAAGCTGAAGCTGTAAATTTCACTGTTATCAGCATAAGGATGGATTTAAAACTGTGAAACCCATGAGATCATCAAGGGCATGAGTGTAGACAGAGGCCAGGGCCCTAGGGCACTCCAGTCACATTTAGAAACCAAGGTGATTAGGACCAAGGACGGCTACTTCACAGGAACAGTCCTGAGGTAGGAGGAAATCCAAGTGAGCATGGTGTTTTGGAAGCCAAGTGAAGAAAGTATATTAAGAAAAAGAGAGCGATCAACTATTAATAGATTGGGCAAGATGCAGTCTATGAATTGATGTTTGGCTTGCCAATATGGCATTAAATCACCAACAACTTTGGCAAGGTTTGTGTCAGTAGTGAAAATGAAAGCCTGAATGGAACAGTTCTTGCGAGAATGGAAAGAGAGGAACTCTAAGCAAGTGACAGGATTGCATAGAATTCTATGCTGAGAAGGGATTCAGAAGTTAAGTCCAAGTTCAAAGAGTGCTGTGCTTGATTAGTGATGGCTGCCATGCATGTAGACAGGGAAACAGTGGCATAGATAAACAGTGCAAATAGTGGTACAGACAGGGAAATACGACACATATTTACCATTCTTGTTCCAGGATGTATGTGGTTCATTCCATCTTCACTATATACCTTTTTATGCTAACCATCCACTTGGGATACTCATTAACAGAGAATTTCATACTGTTCCAATACATTCCTGTTTTTCTCACATCCAGATATTCTTGAATAAGAAATGACGTTTTGTATTTACTACCTAGATAGTTCCAGCTAGTTTCCAGTGTGCTAAGTAGAGCAATTTATGAGAAACCTCAGCATCCTGAAAGAACTCTGGATGTCTTAAAAAGATATCACATCTCTGCATAGCTAACTAAGTCAACAAGGGAACTTAAAAGGGTAGAAAAATAAACAATGGGCTATGCAACCCATACTTGCATTTCCTACCTCCCTTTTCCCTGGGAGACAAGACCAGACCATTCAGATTTCTACAGATGCAGCTCTTTTGTACAGTTACTGTTTTAATTGAAGGTCAGACGAGGCTGCATTGTCAAATGGCCATGATACAGTAAGAGAAATTAGTAGGAACCAGAAGTGCACAGAAATATTAAAATTTCGGCAATTCAGTGGCCAACTGATTCCCAGTAAAACCACACTTGCTTCCAGTCTTGTGTTTTATCTTAGTCTCCAAAAGCAGTTCTTTCATACTCACTCTGCCAGAGAAGTATTTCCTAGAAGGACACTTGCTATGGTTTTAAAAACTTAATCTCCCTTTAAATTTGCATGTTTGCACTCTAGCACATAACTTCTCAGAGTTGGAAAGTGTCTTAAGAGTTATCTTGTGCAAACATCTATTCTATGTGGATGAATGCAGGGAAATGAATCCTTGCTGCACTAGCCCAAACAGACGGTTCTCAGGTCTCCAGTTAAACACCTCTGGTGACGGACAGCTCACTTCTGGAGAAACCCATTCCTCCCAGCTGTCAGCCTTCTGAAAAGAGAACAGAAGGGGACCTGGAAATTAAGGTTATTAGGGTGATACGCACATAGGTAGGTATGTTTTGTCACATGCTCACAGGTTTTTATTAAAAAAAGCTCAGATTCTTTGGTTATCTGGGATTGGTTTATTTTGATACTTCTCCAGTCTGTGAGACCCCAAGACAAAGCAAACTCTTTTCATTTGTCAATTAAACACCCTCCAACTATGCCCAGACTTAAGAGGCTGCCATTAAAGTAAACTGAGGGATGTCTGATTTTTATATCTCTTTTGTTCCCAGTCTAGCAGAGAGCCATGTGGTGGGAGGATGGAGGGACAACTGGAATAATGACCTCCTAATTCATTAATTACGGCACTAATAATCTCCTTTCTATTCTGATGTTTTGTAACATATGTATGGTTTTGTCTTATTTCATCTGAAAGGGCAAACAAAAGCTGACTCCAATTGCTATAAACACACAAGGCTGCAGCCACAGGCCTCAAGCAAGGAAACAAACAAATAGAAGCATGGGAACCCAATTTCTGAGATTAAGTATGACAATGGTGTAGAGTCCATATGTCTCAGGAAAAAGGGGACATTTTAAAAGTCTCCAGTGTGCTCTGTAAGGAACATCCAAGACCCATGCCATTGTTCATTTTTCAGTGGAACGTCATATGGACTCTGTCCTTCGTTTCAACTTAAAGATGGATGGGCAATCGTTTAACCAAGGGTGTTTTTAATTAATTAGGTCTCTAGCACCAAAGCTTTAAGTGAAGTTCTTTAATTTAGACTTTGCTTCATGGGCTATAGAAAATCAGTATTTATTGCTATTTTTTAACCATTTTTATTTTCTGTATGACTTAGCCAGTGAAGGAGAAGAGGGCTTTGAAATTTTACAAACCAATTCCCCAGAGATAACAGAAAACCTCAGATTTATTGTTGCGGGTGAACAATTTTGTAACTCGGACCTACGTATGTCCAGAGCAAGCGAAGGAAGAGCAAGAGCAAAAAAATAAAACACGTATTTTGGCTTTTTTCACCTGTAGAGAGATGGGGCAAGAATGTGTTTTAGGTCATCTATGGGTTCTAAATGCTTATTTACAGACACAGGAATCAAAATGGCATTCTCTTTCATTCAAGAAAAAAAAAGTTTGGTAAGGAATGTTTTTTTTTAAAGGCCAGGCAATCTGGTTGTATCCATCATTACCCTTCTTAATGACCTGCTTGTAAGTTAGCAGCTGCTGTTGCCAATGAGAGGTACCTGGTTTCTAACAGCAGTACCTCATTGCTAGCTGGGGTGAGGGAATGAGGACTCAATGGCCAGCCTCAGGGCCATGTGGGTGAGTGGACCCAGCTTGAAAAGAATGTGCTTTTTCTCAGTTACTTAGAAGGACTGTAAGCGTCTCCCTTGGAAGAAACTGAAGGAAAAAAAAAAAAAGTCAAGTACAGAGTCATCCTAAAACTGGACAAAGCCCTTTGGAAAAAAAAAAAAAAGGCAGGGTGATAAAGTATTTCTAGAGATCACATTTTCTTGGAAAAGAACATAAAATATAATTTTAAGAACAAAATATGAATTTACTCATTTCTGGTGAAAACTCTAATCATTGAACAAAAAGAAAATATTTGTGCAAGTATGATCTGGGCATTCTCTTCCTGCTGTCAAGTTAAATGGAAAGCCAGACGTGGGATCAGAGTGGGGCTTGGTGCTCTGGGATCAGGAGGGAAAGGTCAGATAAATGGGATATTTAATGGCAAAGCCTGGATAAATGGGATATTTAACAGCCAACTCATAGTGATAAAGATCTTGCCAATTGGACCATAAATTTTCTAAGATTTTCAGCAGGAACTTCCTGTATTCATGGCTGTTTTAGCCCTAACCTAGCACTAGCACCAAAAATAAAGAGATACAAAACTAAAATCAAGCTTCTTTCACTGGTCTTTGAGTAGTCCATAGAGAATATGGCTACTTCCTTCCAGGATGATCTGGAAGGAGGAGAATAGCCAGGTTCAAAAGTATAAGCATTGACCCATATATTCAGAACACTAAAGACACCAGAGATGTAGACTAAAAGTACAAGTCTAGAAACTCATGATTTTATATGCCAGTCTTTGAATTTACAATTTTTTAAAAAAAAATTAACCAATTACCTTCAAAAGATGATAGAAGCAATTTATTATCTTTAAAACTAGTAAATAAAGGAAGAGAATCAAGCATTCATCCTGTATCTCCTATATGAACAATACCACTGGGTAATCAAAGAGTTGATGAGGGGAAGCATCCATTTACGCTTTCCAGCTAATAAATGACAGGGAAATGATAGCATTAGGTATCACTATTTAGCCACTTCCAGTGATTTAATGACTCCGAACATTGAACATTGGCTAATGTTAACATTTTTCTAAAAAAGCAAAAGTCAAACAGTGTGTGCCTCTTAGTAAAAGAACTCAATGCCACGTACCAAAAAAAATTGAATCTGAATCTAACCAAGTCTCTGAATGTAGTTCCCAATTTGCAGAAAATAAAGAGGACAGAGGAACATGTTGGACTGTACAATGAGTAAGCAATCAGCAATATCTATACTGTAGGAAAACTATAAGTCAAAAGGTAAATTGCGAGACAAAGAAAAGGAGGGATGAGGAAACTGTACATTAAAAGCGACTTGAAAGATGTGTTAATTATCTTGATGGGCAAGACTAGAGTGTCTAGGGATGCACGCTTGGATAATAAAATTTGATGGATGCAAAGAAGTGATTACTAGGAAAGACAGGAAGGTAAAGGGGTAAGATTGCATAAGGCCACCTAGAGAGCCTTCTAGGATGACTGGTGAGGTTTTATGTCTTGACTTTGATGGTAGTTATAAGGGTATTGTCTTATAACTCATTAAACTATACAGGTATTTTGTGTGACTTTTTGTATCTGTGTTTGATTTAACAAAAAAAAGTTGACAGAATGAGCAACCTACTCTTTCTCTCTTTTGTTTTGTTTTTATGGGTACCTGAGACTGTGAAGGACTTTATACTCTATAAGAGATTATGCTAATCATTCTAACACTCCCAAATGTCTAGGTATATTAACAGCTATGTAATGGGCTATGACCATTTTAATCTGGTGATTTGGCTCTGTCCTTGCCACCTCTTAGGGCTACTTTGGCCCAAAAGCAATGTTTCTAAGAGGTCCTCCATGAGTATAAGCCCAATATCAATAGTAGGCCTTATTTCCTAATGGTGACAAATAAGATGGGTAGTTTGAGATGGCTGAAGTCATTCTCTTTAATAGTCATCCCTTCTGTGTACCAGGTTGTGGTGGTAGTGTGGCTATTTGGAATGGGAGGGTGACTTCAGCATCCAGCATATTATCAAGATTTTAAAAAATGATCTCATCAAAGCCAGTCAAGAAATCACACACTATTTAGGACTACTTTTCTCAGTTATAACCAAGTGGCAAAGCTACAAACAGGTCATAAAACCCTCCCAGGGCATGTAGTGGGGTCGGGGAGATTGTTGCTAAAAGGGTCCCAAAAGACCGGAGAGACAGGATGACTTCAGCTGTACCCATTTTTACAGATCCCTCCCCAGCCTTCCTCCACTGCTGCACAGGCCTTGGCTGCACATGTATCTCCCTGGCCCAATAAAATAAGAGCCCCAGCACTTTCCACAGATGAGCTATCTCATTCTCAGGCAGCTTGCAACCGATGCCTGGATACAGGAGAACTGCTGCCTTGAAAGAAGTGAAGACCTCAGCCTCAGTCCCACAAGGTCTACCTACTTGGCATTGTAGGTCCCTGCCCCCAAATCATTTCTATTATTTTTAATAATGATGATGAGAAATTATTTTTGAAGTGCATGGCTCAAGAGCCCTTGGGACTGACTTATTTTAAATTAGCAATAAAGTGCCTGAGTCAAGGCAGATTGTGAGGGGATGCAGAGATTTGGGAGTACAGAGCATGGGAGAAGAGGGAGCTATTGGAAAAATCTTCAAGCACAAAGCACTTTATAAGTCTTCAAAGCACTTTTAAAGTCAATCTGATATGTAACTAAAAGCTTACTAAAGAGCACATACATATCCCTCACCTAGACCACATTCACTCTGGGCATATAAAATCCAAGATGCAAAGTTTTATGGGAACTGGAACCCATAATGGATCAGCTTGTCAGGAAGCTGATGAAATAGGATTTTTGATAACCTAAGCCAGTGGCACCCAACAGCATAGACCATGACTTTGCCCCACCCAAGACCCTGTAAGGAAATTTGGACTTCATCCCTTCAGGGGACAAGATCCATGGACTCTGTGATAATAACCCCTGTGATAGAAGACATCATGTCCAATATCCTTAGCTTATCAATGGGGAAACTAGAGTCCAAGGAGGAGATATACTGGTGGAAGGTAACTGAAATAGATTCTAATTCTATCCTCCTTGACGACAAAGTCCCAATTTTCTTTGGGTAATCACTTGCCATACAAACATGTACCCAGAAAAGGGTCCCAGGACCACTCTCAGAGAGAATGAATCATGACAAATCCAAGTCAATCATAGTGATTTCATTCCTCATAATAGAGACTGAATTAGTCATGGATATGGGACCAAACTTGGTCAATGGAATCTGAGGGTAGTCTGCTGGAGAATTTTCAGGAAATACTTTCCTCAATTAAAATAAAGAAGAAGAAAAAGAAATACATGGAACAAAACACCTCTGTACTTCATGGGATACTATAATGTCTGCATATGACAGCGGAAACTTCTATAGCCACAGTGCATTCATGACAGGAAGTTTAAGTAGAAAGATGGCAGGCCAGCTCCTCAATGAGGTCATGAAACTGCTACTCTGGACTTCTTGTCATTTGAGCTAATATATCTTGTATTGTTTAAGCCACAATTTGTTGTACTTTCAGCCTCTTGTAACCTAAAGCATCTTAGTTAATAGAATCACACAGAAAGTCTGTGGCAGAGCTGGGGACTAGAATGCAAATGTCGTAACTCCCAGGTCAGTGAAAGCCTCCATTTAAAGGACTGGTGAAGTCTGCGTGCAGCTCCATTTAAGGGACTGGTGAAGTCTGCATGCAGCTCCAACAGTCAGAGATAGTCTAGGTCATACTGCAGTAAGAAGCAACTTCCAAATTTCAGTGGCTTACAAGAGCAAGATTCTATTTCTTGCTTATGTTACATGTCCATCAGGGTTGGCTAAAGTTCTGCTTCAGGAACCTAGACTGATAAAGAAACTCTCCTGAAATATTTGCTGGTCTTGAGACAAAAAGAAAAAGAGAGAATGGCAAACCATGAACTGGCTCCTGAAACTTCTATTCAGAAATGAGAGTGTTACTTTCACTCACATTTTATTAACCAGAGCAAGTCACATAGTCCCACAACATCAATGAAAAAAGGGAGAACAATTTCCTTGTGAAAACACCACCTTTAGTCCGCATTTAATGCTTCTAAGAAAAAGCTAAGCACCGTAGAGGTAACCAAAATGGCTGCTGAATTATTTTGAAAACATCCCTAAATTTTAGGATATCTTATGAAAACAGAAAAACTGCCATGCCCTTTTATAATAAAGTCTTCTTTAAAATAGCTTTTCATTGTAGAATGATGATTCATTAAATTGTTTTCCAAAACAGTAAAGTTTAAAAAATAAAATAAAATGCCTTGCTTTCATAACCCCACCCACTATAGATACATTGCTGATAATTTGGGACATGTCCTCATCCTTTTCTATGTATATTCATTCTGTGCACACACGTGTGCATTTATCCATATCTGTACACATATATATGGGACTTGTGACCAAAAAATTATGCTTTGCTTTGATCCCTATGTGAGTATTTTTGCTCAATATATAGAGAATTACTTCTTTTTAATGATTACATAGTATTTTACTCTGATAATGTATTATAAATACATCATTTATATCATAATCTCACCAGGGAATAAGTACTTAGGTCATTCTAGTTTTCACCATCACAAAAAATTCGATACTGGATAATCCTTTTGCGTAAAAATATAGATCTTTTCACACTTCTCTGAATATAGCTGTAGAATAAATCCCAAGAAGTAGAACAGCTGGGAGAAGAAATATGCTCATTTAAAATTCTGATAGATACTGTCAAATCATCCTTCAAAAAGCTTATACCAATTCTGCCATTGGACTAGTGGGCCCATTGAATCCAGCCAACAGTGTGTCAGGTGGTGATCATTTTAGACAAAAATATGTGCTGAGATCTTTATACGTAGTCAATATAAAAGACACAAAAGACATATTTATAATGGTCCCTCTTCTCAATGAGCTTAAAAGGAGTGATGGAGAGAGAAGAGATGTGTGAAAATACTAAAAACACATAAATCACTGAGATAGTGTAAGAAACTGGATCAGGCAGACAACTGAGACAGCTGCAAAGAAGCAGATAAGCTAAGAGAACACTAGATGACACAAAGAGTGTCCCGTGTAGGGACCAGGGAGGCTTCCTGAAAAGAAGCAATGCTGTTAGAGGAGAGGAGTTGAAGCTTGGAAGGGGGCTGGTGCAGATGAGGTTGGTGGCAGTACTGGGAGGAAAGGGGATAGCTTTTTATGGGCTGGTGAGCTCACAGGATCGGCATGTTGAGCTAATAACATTACAGTCAGAGCCTCTACTTGAGGCCAAGGTTTTACGGGTCATTTTACTGCAAACTGTCTTAGCAACAGGGGTTTGCTATGAATCGCCAACAAAAAGAAGGTAGACTAGAAGAGTTCTGCTCTCTGTATCTGAGTTCCTAAGCTATAAGCCCCCAATATAACACAGCCATTCTGTCCCCTGGAGTAAAAACTAAATCAATCAACCCAAAGGATATGTCTCAATTCCTGAAGGGTCTAGATTCTCAGGCTTTTCACAAATGCCTTAACACCTAGCTCTGGCCAGATGTGGTGGCTCACGCCTATAATCCCGGCATTTAGGGAGAAAGAAGAGGGCAGATCATTTGAGCCCAGGAAATCGAGACCAGTCTGGGCAACATGGCAAAACCCATCTCTAACAAAAAATACAAAAATTAGCTTGGCATGATGGTGTGTGCCTGTAGTTTCAGCTACTCGAGAGAGTGAAGTAGGAGAACACCTGAACCCGAGAAGTCAAAGCTGCAGTGAGTGGTGATTGACTACTGCGCTCCAGCCTGTCTCAAAACAAACAAACAAACAAACAAACAAAAATGCTTAGCTTTCAGTAGAATCTAAAACAAATAAACTGTGAGGGTATCATTAGGTCTTCCTGTAAGCTTAGATTTTCAGGAGAAAGAAACAGAACCAGCTTCAAGCTTAGAGGTCACTATGCAAATACACGGTACAAATGCCACCACATGCCCCTTCCAAGCTGGTGACATCGCCAATTGATCACGACACTCTTCCACTAGGCCTAGAAACAGCCTCAGAATTCTCAACACAGCCTTCCCAGCAACCACTACCAATCAATAGGAATAGGTACTGGTACTGAAGTCCATTTGCCATCCCTGGGCTACAGCAGCAGATACTCAGCTCCTCGCCAAGCGTTCTTTCCCACTAGATCACCTATTACCTCGTCAAGCATGAGTCTTTCTCAGAAGCCATAGGCACTGAGAACTCGCACAGGCCTAGATGAGGTCTCAATGCCTATGGCCTTGAGTTCACCTTGTTGAGTGTTCTCCATCACCCTCCACTGCACCTACCATAGCACCCTCTCCTCCAAGCCCAGCATTCTCATAAAAGCATTTTCCATGAAGATATTCGCCTTTCATCTGTTTTCCTGCCACCTAAAAATAGTTACTTCCATTGCTCCTTCAATAAATATTTTCTGAGCGCCTACTGTGTGCCAGGTCATGTTCTACACACTGGTGACGAGGAATAAACAACAGATAAAAATCCCTGCCCTTGTGGAGCTTAAGTTAGAGGGGAAAGACAGGCCATAAGCAAGGTAAACAAGTAAAATGCACAGCGGGCTAGCTGATGATAAATGCCAACGACAATCCATACAAGCAAGAAAGGGGGATAGGGAGTATTGGGAGGTGGGAAATGGATTAAAATTTTTTAAAGGGAAGACTTTATTGGGGAGGTGAAATTTGGGTAAAGACCTGAAGGTGAAGGTGAAGGTGAAAGTGAAGGATATGCCGTTCAGATATCCAGATATGCCATGAATTCCAGAGAGAGGAGGCAGGAGCAAGTCAGAAACAGGGAAGAGGTCAATCTAAGTGGACAATTTGGGGAGGATAAGAGTGGAGGTAAGAGAGTAATGCATCATCATCAGGACCCTGAAGGGTCAAGATCATAAAGGTTTGATTGTGGGAGCCAAAAGAGGGATCACTGACATATATGGTCTCTTCCTTCTCTGAGATTCTATTCATTATGGGAGACAGTAAGGATATTACATTATTCTAAACATAACAGATGGAGCAAGTTTATAAAGGGAAAACAGAAAGCGCCAGGGAGATATAAGACAACTTGATGGCATCTGGTAATCAGGGACGGTTTCATGGAAGAGGGGACATCTAAGCTGAGTCCTGAAGTATAAGAAAGAGATTGTCCAGCAAAGAAGGGGAAAGAAAGTGCCAAGCAGGTGTTCAAGGAAGCTGGAGAGGCTGAGGGAAGAGCCCTGCCCTTGGTTTTACCTTCTTGTGAAAAGATCTTTCTGTCTGCCACATTACTGTTCACGCTAATCTCTTATATTCCTGAATGAAAGTTGACCTTGCTTCTTCTCTCATTAACTGTCTTGAAAGCATGCTTTTCATTTCTGCTCAGTAGGGCTACTTTCCTCCCATTCATTCTGTGAAATAAATCCTTGCCCACTCCTCTTCTGTCTGGGGATAGGTAAGTCCCCAGAGATGGTTTTGTAAATCAGGGCAAGACACGTATGCATGAGAATTTGTCTCGTAGAGTTAGAAAAAGAAAAATCTGGTCTCCTCTCTTTGCTTCAGGCTTTTTCCATACAGAAACTCAACAGATCAAAACCATTTCAAACTGGGATGAAACCATCTGGCTCCCAGAATCACACATTGTTTTACAAGGCACAATGACTGAAATGGTCTTTTTCTGTCTTGGTGGAAATGAACCAGACTTTTTCCATTTGCTATTCATGGTCATTACACGAAGGTTAATTAATTCATTTGTAAGCCATGTAGACAGCGTGTAAGGTGTCACAGGTGATCTGGAACATCAAAGACGACATCCCTTCCTTCTGCCTGAAATCATCTTGAGCCCTCAGTTTTTCTCAGAAAGCAATGTTTACAAATCTCCAGGCAGCGGAAATTTGATGGTGGCGTTTGGTTGTGCTTTTTATATTCTAAAGTTCCTGGTAGATTCCATACTCTAAATTAGGCCTCAAAAATATTTCTTATTAAAAATTTATACATCTCACGACAGCCTCTTTCTAGAACATAACCCCTAACTAATTCATGTTCACTTGCCCTGCAGTTTTCTATTTATAATATTTTACAATTTCTGTGTATTTGTATTATAAATTATTAAATGACATCAAGGTTTTTATTTTGATGAGAGAATTTTTGATGAATTTGACAGTGTAATTACTTCAGATCCTGCTCTGGATTGCTGAGAAAATATTTAATTTTATTTACCTCGATGAATAATTAAAGAGTGCAAGTGGTGGGCTTCCTCGCTGTGCCTTCTAGCTTCTTTCTTTGGTTTGCTTCTTGCTAATTAAAATACTGATGCTTATATGTATCTGTATTTTATACACACGCTGGCTTAGAGAAATAAATTACTGATGGGGTCAGGGCAGTATTGTAGGATAAGACTTTAGAAAACTACACATTTTCTAAAGGAAAAAGAGAGGAAGGAGGGAGACGATGAAGATTTTGCTGGGTTTCATTTCATTTTTCTTGCACGAACAAGTAGAAGGAAGAGCGGTCTCCTTGTTTACTTAGTGAACTCCCCTCTCCAACTCCAGGTAACTTCTTACCCACTAGCCTCCTCGACCCAAACAGCAGGAACCATGAATGGTAACGGCAACTGGCTCTGGGAAGAACGCAACACCCAGAAGACAAGTGATTGCCAGATGTGCCATCCTACTGGTTCCAAGGATTACATCTTTCTATGGTTTCTCTTTGGTTATCATAAAACCCTCTAAGTAGGCACAAGGCCAACTTTAATATTCTTACTTGTCAGTCAGGTCTCCATATGCAAGCCTGGAGCCTGAAAGTCTGAAGTCCTTCTTGCCTCGGCTGAAGTCTCCCACCCCGTGCCTGCGTTCGCCATTGTCCCTGATCGCCCAGCAGAGCTTCCCCGGACAAGCCCTCGCCCAACTCTGCCATCTTAACTGTTCTTATGATAATGTAAATACCTCTCACCCAACCCCACCACTGTAAGTGAACTTACTCTGCAACACCCCCACCCCCCAAAAAACTACCCAAACTTACAAAACCAACTCCTATCCCATTGCCCTTTGCTAATATCCTTTTTGGCTTTAGCCCACCTGCACCCAGGTGAATAAACAGCCATATTGCTCACACAAAGCCTGTTTGGAAGATCTCTTTATTAAATGCACTTAATATTCGGTACTACTGGACGTGAATAACATTACTCATACCTACTTGAGGATGAGGAAGTTGAGATTCAGTTCGATGGGTGGCCTAGTCCTACCTCACTCACAATTATGAGGACCCAGGTTTCCTGATACCTCATCCACTGGGATTAAGAAGTCAATGAACAATTTTTTCTTACCACCTGATCTTAAGCTAGCCAAAATAATTGACATGTTATTAGGTATTCAGTATATTTACCAATAAAATTTATATATATATAAAAATACATATATTTATGCTTATACACACACACACACACACACACACACACACATGCTAAAATACTGTAACTTCAGTGGAAATAGTACTAAACGTAGGTCAGCAGAAGCCCTAAATTTACTCTAATCAGGTTGATAACGGAAAAGTCACTGTTCTACTCTAGGCCTCGGTTCCTTTACACAAAAATGGAGATAGTATTGGTAACCTATCTCATAAAGTTACAAATGTTTAAGGAGATGGCACAGAGGAAAAATTCAGTAAGTCCTAGCTATTGCTATTGTTAGATCACACACAGAGTTAAATATGGTACCAGGGGGCCACCAACCACCTCTTAGCCTTCTTTGCATCCCTAGCTCCCAACATAATGCCTGGCATATTGTTGATACTCATTTCAAGTTTATTCAATAAATGAGTTGGCTGAGTGGGTATTCTGTGACCATACTGAAAGTCCCTAATTGCATCATAAGGTCCTGAGAGGAAGATGCTACCTTGTTCTTTTCCACCACTGGGGATATTGGTTGAACACAGACGATGCTAACAAATGCCTGCTGATTTTTACTGGAATGAAATACTCAGTATCATCCACACAGAGCTGCCTTGAGTTTGGCAGTACTTTTTCCCAGGAGTGTTGCCTGAGGCAGGGGCTGTAAAAATCCTGCAAGGGCTGAGGCCCTCTTAGTAAAGAACAGGGCATTGTTTGGGGCCAGCACCCCTGGTGAGCGAGGTCTTTTCCAATCAAAGGCTCAGTCACTGGCGTGTGTTCCACAAGCCCCTGGGGCCCAGCTCTCATTGTGTGGTGGGGCTACTGGGGGCGGGGGACCCCTACCTCTCAGACTGTATCGATTAGCTGCTCCATCTGCCACTCTGCAAACAAGCAGCACGGTTCTCCATTGGATGAAAATGTCACCCATGGTAACAGATCCTCACAGCTGGCATCTGACCACAGGACCCTCTGGGAGGGAATAATCAGATCCTGAAAAGCAGTCAGCCCACACCAGGCTAAATGCAAAACGAAAAATAAATGTCTATTCTAATCTCCTCCCTCCCTTCTCAACCCTGACTCCAATGAGATGGCCCCAGAGCATCAGGCATGATTTGCAAGTTGTACTATCACAGAAGGGGACTGGTGGCCCCCAAGGCAGATTGCTCGGTCCTGAGTACAGTTTGTGGAAAGTGTAACTCGGAGACCTCCCCCAGATGATTGTGAAGCTATAAAGAATGCACAAAAACCTTGCTCCAGGCACTCCAAGTTCCAGTTCTTTCCATGGAGAGATTCTCTTCTCTTTCTGTCTCTGTCTTTCTACCTGTCTTCCTCCCTTTCTCCTTCCCCATCCCCTCTCTCCTCCAGACTGTGTTCTCTACCTAGGACCCTGTTCCTTATCCCTTTTTCTTGGATTATTCCTACTCTTCTTTCAGACCTCAGCTTAAACATCTTTTGCTCTGGGAATTCTGACCTGAACACTCCCCACAAACTACATAAAACGACCCTGATACTATTCTTCCTTGCACTCTCTGCTTTCCCTGTCATACTTGGCTGGCTGTCCTGCTAGGCTGAAAGCACCCAGAAAGCAGGAATCTCGTTTGTCATGCTATTTTATTCGCAGCAGCTAGTCTAGGGCCTGGCACATAGCAGATGCTCAATAACTATTTATTACATTCCTAAACATTACCAGGTGCAAAGCAATCCTTATAGGGCTTCTGGACATCATCAGACACTAAAGATGCCCAAGCCATGAGTTTCTTCATCAGTTTCCAATTATTGAACTTACCTAAGTCAAAAGTGAAGAAATCTGTCAGAAGAGCACTGAACTAGGTTACAAAACTGAAGAAAAAACTCTGCAGACAAGGGTAATCCCAGAGAACTATGGGATAGGGGACTCTGTGTGTCCTTTTTCTCCTATCCTCCTCTCTCCTCTCCCAATTCATCTCCCTACCCTCTTCCCCTTCACTTATCCCTGCTTGTCACTGATAGCAGCTTCATTCAGACTTCAAAAGCTGCTCTGGAAGCCAGGCGCAGTGGCTCAAACCTATTATCCCAGCACTTTGGGAGGCTGAGGCAGGTGGATCACCTGAGAACAGGAATTCAAGACCAGCCTGGCCAACATGAAGAAACTCTGTCTCTACTAAAGATACACAAATTAGCTAGGCATGGTGCTGGGCACTTGTAATCTCAGCTACTCAGGAGGCTGAGGCAAAAGAATCGCTTGAACCCACCCAGGAGGCAGAGGTTGCAGTGAGCCGAGATTGTGCCACTGCAGTCCAGGCTGAGTGACAAGAGTGAAACTCCATCTCAAAAAAAAAAAAAAAAAGTAGCTCTGGAATTACTTTTTTTTTTTTTGAGATGGAGTCTCACTCTGTCACCAGGCTGGAGTGCAGTGACTCAATCTCAGCTCACTGCAACCTCCGCCTCCCGGGTTCCAGCGATTTTCCTGCCTCAGCCTCCCAAATAGCTGAAACTACAGGTGCCCGCCACCATGCCCAGCTAATTTTTGTATTTTTAGTAGAGACAGGTTTTCACCATGTTGGCCAGGATGGTCTCAATCTCCTGACCTCATGATCCACCCACCTCAGCCTCCCAAATTGCTGGGATTACAGGCATGAGCCACCACGCCTGGCCTGGAATCACACTCTTATCACTTGATCAGAGAAAAAATTAGGATTTCCCTCTCCCATTTTCAGGTGTGTAATCTGAGGGAAGAATTCTGTTGGCCTAGCCTAGGTCACATACTAATCCCTGGACCAATCACTGTGTTCAAAGGATAGAATGCTAGGATAGGCCTGGCTGAGATCACGTGCCTTCCCTCAAGTTGCAGCAGGGAGATTAACCAGGACAGGATTCACTAGCCCTAGGTGCAGGAGAGGGGTGCTAGGCCAACATAAACAATAGCCACCTACACATGGGATGAACCCCTGTTCTCAAGACCCAAAAGAAAATAGAGTGGGCCCGAGAGAAATCCAACAACAGACCTAAGAGAAATCCAATGACTAGATCTTCGAATTCTTTATATTAAGCTTCTTTAGAAATTGAGGTTTAGTAGTGTACAGTTTTGCTCTATTTTCTAGTGTTCACACATTTGTTTCAGGAATGCTTATGCCATCTACCAGTTATCCAAAAGCTCTGCAAAGACAGACCAGAAATCCGATCGCGTCCTCATTTCTTCACGCCTATGTTGCTGCATGCCCTTCCTGAACAATTTACTTCATTTCGGTCTCTCCTTGGTAGAGTCCTTCCTAAGGCCATTACCCACCTCATCTTCCTGGAATCACAGCTGCCTGGTTTTCTATTATTATTCAAAATGCCCTCTTCTTCCCCATCCACCTAAACTTCTCGGTCGGGGTTTCAAACCTATTCCTAAGAATTAATAACAGCATTTACTGTGTTCCGGTCTTTGTCTAGGAGTATTACAGGCATTATCTCATTAAAGCCTATAAAATAGCTACTGCTTATCATTATCGGAGTGTCTACTGGAGCCCAACGCCATACTCAACATTTTCCATGTGTACCAAATTTCATTTATCCACATATTAACTTTTTGACAGAGTCCTGTTTTACAAATAATTAAACTGAAACTTAGAGAGAGAGCATATTTCACCCTCAGTCACACAGCAAATTAGGGGCCAAAGCTAGAAATCAAGCCACTGTCTGTCTCATTCCAAAATCTGGTATCTTTCTTCCAGGCTATGCTGTCTCCTAACTCCACCCTTCTTCTGCTGTTCCTCGTGAACAACACCTCTGTGGTGTAGCTGGTCCCTCTGCCCTCTGACATTGACCCATCTACTCAATTTCCCTTTTTGCCAGCCAATGCTCTTCTCCTGAAAGGCATTTTTGGAAACTCTCACTTGCATTCAGGGGGAAATACCTTCCCATTCGCAGTCTCATAGATCCTGAGATGTCGGCATCACTGATATTCCAAGTATCTTTTCCTTCTTTCTGTATAAAGTTATCCGTCCAGGTTGCATTCCTTCAGGATCTAGCTCTGTTCATTATCCATAATCCACTCACATAACGGGATAGTAAGTTGGGCACGACAAAACAAAATATATTCTCTACATGAGTGGCTCTCAACTAGGGGCAATTTTGTCTGCCCAGGGAACATTCAACAGTGTCTGGAGACATTTCTGATTGTCACAACTGGGGGCAGGCATACCACTGGCATCCAGTGGGTAGAATCCAGGGATGCTGTTTCACATCCTGCAATGCACAGGACTACCCCCCAACAATAAGGAATGCTCTGGTTAAACATGTCAATCATGCACAGTGGAGAAACCCTGATCTACATGGATAAGGTCAACTTCAAGTTGCAACTAGACCTTTTAACTTTTTATTTTAGAGCCTGAACTATGCATCTTAATCTTGGATTCCAGATATACAAGAGGCCCTTGACTTTTTTTTAAGCCAGCAGGCACGTCTTTATTCTGTGGACAGCTGATGGTGTGAACCAGCAAGTTGCCAAACCATGTAAAGAGGCATCTCTCTCTTTTTTTTTGAGACGGAGTCTCACTTTGTCGCCAAGGCTGGAGTACAGTGGTGCTATCATGGCTCACTGCAACCTCCATCTCCGAGGATCAAGCAATTCTCATGCCTCAGCCTCCCAAGTAGCTTGGATTACAGATACGTGACATCACACCCAGCTAATTTTTATATTTTTAATAGAGGTGGGGTTTCACCATGCTGGCCAGGCTGGTCTCGAACTCCTGACCTCAAGTGTGCCACCCGCCTCAGCCTCCCAAAGTGCTGGGATTACAGGCAGGAGCCATTGAGCCCAGCCTCAGCATCTCTTATAGACAGTGTGGTATGGTGAGGTTTAGAGTATTATAATCATCCTTTCTGTTTTCAATTTCCAAGTCCGCCACTTTCTAGTCAACTCCTTGGACAATTTACTTAATCTTTTTGAATCTTAGTTTCCTCAACTGCCCCAAAAATAATAATCCAAGGAAAGCACACGGCACTCTACTTTGCTCAGGGGGAACATTAGCTCCTCTTTTAGTTATGTCACGAGAAGCAATGGAGACTTATTATACAATTTTAACTGCGAGTTATTTCATTTTTGACAAATGCACTGGCCATTATTATTTGAACTTTAATCCACAGCTGTATGTGTCTGCTTTTGTGTAGACAAGCATTGCCTCAGGTACAGAACTGCAGAGGCACAGAACGGAGAGCATGTTCTGGCCAAGGTGAGATTCTTGGCACAGAAAGAGCTTAATGTGCATGGATATGGGAGAATGAGGTCAGTGGAGCTCAGCCATAGGTTGAGGACAGGTTATAAAAGGCCTGGCTGAAGAATTAAAACTTGGTTTCTCAGGCATCAGAGATCAATAGAGATTTTTAGCACTGAAGTGGCCTATCAAGACTGTCTTTTGGAAAGAACACTATAATAGAACAGTGCGGGTTGCTCACTTCCTTCACCGTAAACGCTATTGTGCTCCCCAAACCATAGTTCTTCAAGTTCAAGTCCAATAACTTTGGAATAACAAGGTATCAGTCATCTCAATTACCACCCATAGTACTATAAATGAACACCATCTTTTTGAAAGGCAGTTTGGTGCCTTAGATGTCTTAAAATATGCACGTCCTGTTTTCCTGGAAATTTCACTTCTAAGATTCTATACTGAGGAAATTATGGAAAAGGTACAAAATATTTATGTATAAGACAGCTCATTTTTAGCATTGTTTGTAAGATTGAAAGGCTGAAAACCCAACATGTTCGGTAATAATTAACCAGTTAAGTAAATCAAGATACAATGACTTACTATGCAGATATTAAAGCTACATTATTGATGTGGAAAAACAGGTGGCAAAACAGTACTAAGTGTGTGATACTTTTTTAAAGTACTTACACAGACACAAACACACATACACACATGCTTGGTTCTATAAGTTACAAATGTCTTTATGTTTCATCTATTTCTATTAATTTATCCTAAGGAATTAATAAAGGTGGTAATAGCAATGTATATACAGGTGTGTGTGTATATGTGTGTGTGTGTGTATACACATATACCTATATATGTGTGTGTGTATACATATATATCTATATAGGTATATACATATATACCTATATATGTGTGTGTGTATATACATATATACCTATAGATACATATATATGTATCTATAGGTATATATACAGCTTTATATATATATATATATCCACACATATACACAGAAAATAGTATGAAAGAGTATATACCAAGGCATTAATGGAACTTACTATAAAATATGAGAGATTATTTTCTTCTTTTTGCTTTTCCAAATTTTCAGATATTTCTAACAGGAGCATTTACAATATTGTAAGAAATTTTAATTTAAAAAATTAATAAAGGAAAGTTCATCCCTTACAATTAATTCCAAAATAATTTTATAAAATTTCTGATCATGTTGCAATTTTTTAACCATTAGAAGGAGATGGGCCATGCCATACTTTCAAAATTGTTGTCAATTTTTCTCAGATTCCATTATATTTCCAATTTGGTATATACTGAATTTCATAGATACTGAGCTGCCAATAGCTGTTCAGCTGCATTCTAAGTGATGTGGGGCTACAAGGCAAATGTCACCTATATGACTCCTCTCCTCAAATTACCTATAGTCCATCTAGGATGAGCAATACATGTGAAAGAGAAACTAGGACTAATTCAAGGCCACTCCTGATAAAGTGCCTAATCATAAGAGAAAGCTGCTGAATTACACAGAGGTTCAGAAAAGGAGAAAATAGCTATATATTGGAAGGGGTAGGAAATCTTTACACACAAAATAGATGGAATCAAAGGCAGCAAGGATGAAGAGGTTTCAGATGCAGCAACAGGCCAGTGAAGCTTAAGCACTGAGTTCTTGCTGATGGCTGCAGATAATGGGCACAATTTCGAGAGGATCCTCAACACTGAGGTCAGGAATTTGGACAACGAAGTCTTTGTAAAAAGCTCAGGGTCTAAACATAATGAAGAGATGGATGATTTTAAAATATCTGAAGAAGACATTTGATATGGCTTGGCTCCGTGTCTCCACCCGAATTTCATCTTGAATTGTAATCCCCACATATTAAAGGAAAGAGGTGATTGGACTATGGTGGTGGTTTCCCCCACGCTGTTCTGGTGATACTGAGTGAGTTCTTATGACATCTGTTAGTTTTACAAGGGGCTCTTCCTCCTCCTTTCTTCTGCCTCACCTGTCACCCCTCACCCGCCGCCATGATTGTAAGTTTCCTGAGGTCTCTCCAGCCATGCGGAACTGTGAGTCACTTAAACCTCTTTCCTTTATAAATTACCAAGTCTTGCATAGCATCTTTATAGCAGTGTGAAAATGGACTAATACAACATTGATAACTCAAAAATAAATTGCCTAGAAACTCCCCGGAAAAAGTAAGTAAATATAAACAGAAAGAACAGAATAAGCCCTTTTAAACAAGTCCCCAAAACTCTCTCTAAATTTTTGGAAAAGGAGTAATGGTGACTTCTTCAGCAAAAAGCAGGCTTTAAAAATCCCGAGGAACTGGCAGGAGATGAATGGGGATAAGCAAAGGGAAGCTCACACACTAACAAATGGTGGTTGAGAAATTGGGATGAAACCCCAAGTAGAGAAAGCTTGTTTCAGTCCGCAAAGTGGGAGTTCTGTAATGAGTGAAATTCATTATCTTAAACTTTGGGCTATGATGTGTAATTGTTAACCTCTGCTGCTTTGGTTCAAGGTTCCCTTCAGTGAAATATATTGTTTGCCATCAAAGCTGATGTGGATTAGGAGTTGAGCATGTGCCTTCCTCTTAGGTTATATTAATATGCCAAAATCGATAATATGCCATAGCTTTCAAAAGTAGTAATAAAACACCCTAAAATATTCCCAGAATATGTCTATAAATTATTTGTTCAATATACTTATGTTAAAAAGGTTGTCAGTTACAATGCTCTAGAAGACTCTAAAATTACAAGCCATCGTATTTGTATTTGATAAAGCTCTTGCTGTTTTGGGTCAGAGGAGGTTATGCTGTGGGAAAAAAAAATCATTATTTTCCCTAATAAATAAATTACTTGACTATATTTCATGTATCACTCAGGCCAGCCAGTATTGAAGGTTTAAATAATAAATAATGAATAGCTCCATTCATTTATTAATCATGATGCCTCACTTGCATGTGAGTATGTATGTGTGGATGTGTTATGTGTGCTTGTGTGTGAGTGCCTTGAGTATATGAGATTTCTTTTAGACTCTTGTGGGTGACATTAAACAGTAGTCATCTGAAAGAATGAAAAGCCATGCCTCTGGTATTATGAACACTTTCTCAGGTTAAGGAAATCACCAAGTGCTGAGAGATCTTTTCACTTGGCCTGTGCCTGACACAGAGGACTGCGCTGGGGTAAAGTTCCTGAAAGGCCCAGAACCACGCATTTAAACTGCGAATCATTAAAGGGCTCTCCTTACTATTAACTCTCCTCAATGGAGCACTGAGATAGCTCAGTTCCAAAGAGAAAGCAACAGGAAAAGAACATAATCAGACTCTCTCCCAAACTCTCTTCTTTTATTCAGTGAAAGAAGAAAGGAGGTTAGCCATGTCTACTTCAGGAAGTTCCTATCACCGTGAGCCCTGGTTAATTAACTGATCTCACAGATGTCTCAGCCTCCACCATATTGCCACAAAGCAACCCTCACCTTACTTACAGGGCCTCTTCAATTTGAGGCAGACAGAGGCAGGTCGACCCAGGGTACCCATTTCCACAAAAAGCCAACTAAGAAATATACTGCACTACATTCCATCCCCCAAGGAATACCTGGACCAAGGAAACAGCTGGACCTTACAATGAGTTACTGTTGGCACGAGGCCAGAGCAAAAGCAATCAGCCCTGTAGTGAATCCTGAAACAGATGGATCCCCTCTGTTTGTCCTTCCCTTCTCCACACCTAGGGCAAGCACAGGGCTAAGCAGGAGCTCTGGGGACGTGTGCATATATTTAAAAGGACATAAGTCTCAAACTACCCTTTTATCATAAATTGCATACTTTTTTTTCTACCTAATTTGACTCCAGGGCAAAAGACCTTTCACCTCTGAAAATACATATGAAAAATCTGCCTGCTCCAGTGACCTAGCTAATGTGGCCCTAAAATGTTGAGTGGAAGAGTCAGGCTCTGCCCATTGTGTGGGGTCAGCCGCTGACTCCTTTGCACTCCGGGCAAATCGCTTCTAATTCTTTGGTCCCTTCTTTATGTGACCCTCACCACCGAACGGCAACACGGAGCAGGGCACAGCAGGCTGCCACACCATGAGCCTTGTTTAAAAAGCAGGGTCAGCTCCTCGCTGTGAACAGATTTTCCTCTGTAGAAACAGGTTCATGTTTATCTTTCAAGTGCCAGCAGCAAACTTGGGACCGACAACATGTGCCGCACAGCTGCTGCAGCGCCTGATTTATGAACAAATCTGCATATAATTGTGTTGGTTCTTTTTTTTTCCTGGTCAATTTTTTTTTCCTTAAATAAAATGGCTTAGTCGAGGCTGCATAAAGACCCAATTCTAAAGCCATATAATTTTATGGAGAGGGGCTGGGGGCAGGAATGGGGGGGAGTTCTTTTGTATGGCACCTGAACTCATTAAAATCCTAAATTCCATAATTTTACACTACCATGTGCCACAACTGAACAGCCTAATTGCTTACCGTCTTTATGAGAACCACAAATGGAGCAGGAAAACCAGGGAACAGGTGGGAAGGCCACACCGGGGTTTGGGGCCAAGCCCTGTCAATAGATGGCAACCAGAAGAGAACTGAATGACTTGGGATCGTCAGGCTCTTTTGTCTTCATGAAGGCCTGGATGTTGCCATGAGTCAGTGGCAGTGTGAGGCATGTGTCAAAATCAAGAGATTCCTAAAATTAGACATCTCTTTGTGGTAACCACACAGCTGGCTTTTGTTTTGTTGTCTTTAAGATAGAGCACTAGAGGATGAGGTAAGAATCCGTGGTTGACAATCTTATCTCTGCCCATGGATTAACAGGTTCCTGAACACAAATAAAGGTTGTATCTTACTTAAAAAAAAAAAAAAGTGCTTGGATGCCAAGAGGTCAAGTTCCTTCCTTGGCCCCTCACGACAGGATCTGGTTACTTGGAAGTCACAGATGGGAAAATTCTTTAGCACCTATTCTGCAGTCAACAGAAACAACTGATTAGCTGAAATGACTGTCATTTTCAGTATCTTGGTCGATTCCCTTGCTTTCTTCACATGGGAAACCAGCCCCTTTGAAGAAGGTGTCGTAGTGTGGGGATTGCAGGATGGAGCCTAGAAATGTGCAACAAGAAAGAAGTTTCTGCCTCTTTTCTTTCCATACATGCCTATAGCAAAGACTAGATCAATCAAGGCACAGTTGTCAGTCCGCATTTTCAAGACTAGATAACTGGTTTCCTTCCCTAAAAAAATCGTATTTCCAAAACTCAGCAATTCATCCATTTCTCAAGAACCCTCACTCCTGAAAATTCAGCGTGCCAGAGTTAGTCCATAAGCCTAGAAAACCACGAAATAAGATAAGACCAAGTGGATGAGATCCAGAAATCTACTAAATTGAAAGGAGTTAGAAGATATTAAAGAATCGGGGAAGTTGCAAAGTACATGTGGGTCCGCAGCAGGAACCATGAGTGCAAGCTATTCAGAACCAGGCACAAAGTCTAAAAATAGGAAGTAGGCATCAGTGTTGAATGGAGTTGATGGATGGATGGGAAGTCAGTGAGGAAGACAACAGTTGAGATTTGATCTCAGGAAAGAGGGTTCTAGAGATGGAAAAAATAAAGGGGTAACCCTGGATACCCTGATGATCACAATTGGAAGTTGCTGAGGACACTGCCAGTGAGTGTTGTCCCCTAACTAAGGGACAAGTATACCTGACCAGAAATCTGGTAAGGCCGAGAATAATGAGCAAGTTCATTCCTTAAGAGAACTGCTCAGAGAGAGCTCCCAGACCTGGCCAAAGCTTTAGTCACTCAGCAATATTTCCAACAAGTACTGTCAATTTCTTTAGAAAATGTGCAGAAAAATCTCCTTTCTTAACCAGAAGGACAGGATGTTTCAGCTTAATTCTCTGCAGGGGCCTGGGATCACACACCAAGAACAAACTGTCTTGTGTTAGGGATTCACTGACACAAAGTAGAGCCCAGATATATGTCTTTGTGCCAGGCACAGTCTATGGGGAAACAGAGGTCTCTTAGGTTCAGTAATTAGAGAGTGGGTCTGCTATAAGAGAAAGAACACTGGACAACGAGTCCTGCTTCTAGCTTTGCTAATTCCAAAATTAGGCCAAAAATACCAAGCAGAATAATTCTTTTTCATTCACCTCCCTTCCCTACTTTCTCCTCTTTTCATTGTTTTCAGAAACTGTTTCCAGGTGCCTTCCTGAGTACCCCAGACATTCCTCACCATTGACCAACTCACAACTGTATAAGCAGTTACTTAGCATTAAACACCTGGCATTCATTGTGCCATCCAATCCTAATGACAAGCTGCTGAGCCAGACATAATTATTCCCACTTAGCAGATGAGGAAACTGAGGCAAAATTACTAATTTGATTAAAATGAACCTTACAGATGCTAGTTTTTCCACAGCTGGTCCCCTGCCTTTCTTACTTGTTCTTTGTCCATATGGATCTCCTAGTTCCTAAAAGTTGTGGCTGCTTCTTAGGCATACAAGGGTTCTATTCACCCCGCTGATTACTCGAAGCTTGTCCTTTTCTGCAGAATGGTAATGAATGTGAAAGTATTTAATAAACCATACTGAACCATACAAAGATGAAGTCTTAGTTCTGTGTGTGTGTGTGTGTGTGTGTGTGTGTGTGTGTGTGTGTTGCATTCATTTCTGCTTCTGTCTGGTTCACTTTACATTCTCCCTGGATATATTCACCTAAAATTCAAACTCCCTAGAGTATTGTCCACCTCCAAGGCTAGCCCCCATACATCTGCAATATGCCTTGAAGCTCTCAGCCCTTGTTCCTTTCATATATGGAAATGATCTAAGGCCACTTCCGTGCTAGACCCAGGAGTGATGGTGCTGCCTTGCTGATAGAAATTCCTCAGGAGGAGGCCGGGCGCGGTGGCTCACGCCTGTAATCCCAGCACTTTGGGAGGCCGCAGCGGGTGGATCACGAGGTCAAGAGATCGAGACCATCCTGGTCAACATGGTGAAACCCCATCTCTACAAAAAATACAAAAAATTAGCTGGGCGTGGTGGCACATGCCTGTAATCCCAGCTACTCAGGAGGCTGAGGCAGGAGAATTGCCAGGAGGCGGAGGTTGTGGTGAGCCGAGATCGCGCCATTGCACTCCAGCCTGGGTAACAAGAGCGAAACTCCGTCTCAAAAAAAAAAAAGAAAAAAAGAAAAAATTAGTCCCATATGTACTCCTCTAAAGCTTGAAATAGACTTTTTTGTCAGATCTTTGTATCATCAGCAAAAGCTTTCTCTTGGGTTCAAAGCCACCTATTAGAGCATTAAGTATATTCCTGGCACCGGGCTAAGCATCTTACTTTCAGTAAATCATCTCATTTAATTCACTAGAAGATATGTAAAATTGTCATCTCAATTTGATGAATGGTAAACTGAGGTTAGAAATGTGCCCAAGATCAGATTAGCTAAGAGATTTAAATTAGATCTTATGTGTGTCTTTGAAAACTTATACTCTTAAACAGGTATGCTCTATTCTACAATAAGAGAGATTTTTTTTTTTCTTTATCCTCTGAAAAGAATGAAAGCTTTACTACTTTTCCAGATTCACCAGGAGTCTCTTGTAATCACCAGCAGATTCCTGACCCCCAGGTCAGACACATTCCCACCAGAGAATCACACACAGAGCAGGCTGTCTGTGCCCACCCTTTGTGGCACCCGGCAACTTGATTTCATGTCCTGCAAAACAATGGTTCCCTCATCACCAACCCATGCATATTCACACAGTCATTGTCAGAGATTACAGAATGGAAAGTTACCTTAGTACATCTCAAAGATGGGGAATGAATGCGAGTTGATCTTCTGCATAAAGGGGAAGTCAGGTTAGAGTTTGTTTTGTTTTCATTCAATAGGACTCATCTGCTTTCTGGATAGAGGGACCCAGTGCTGAGAATCCAATGTCTCCCATTCTAGACTCATGTGTCTCATACTCCTGCCCATCAGTATGTTCCCTCTGGAGTAGGAAGTGTTTGAATAAATCCATTCATGTTAGAGAAATATGTACAGCATTTGCATTTAAGAGAGTTTGTTTCCATTCAACTAACACTGGAGCGGGTATTCTGAAGTCTGACCTCCTCGATTAAAACCCCTGCTTCATCAATTTTTCTAACCTAAGCTTCAGTTTCTTTAGTTGTCACAAGTATCAAATGAAATAATGCAAGTAAATCATTCAGCCAAGTGCCTGGCTAGGCCAATGGGTTTTTAGACTTTAGCATACATCAGAATCTGCAGGCTTGTTAAAACACAAATGGATGGGCCCCACCCTGAAAGTTTCAGATTCAGTGGGCCTGGGAGGAAGCCCGAGGCTAACAAATCCTCAGATGATGCTGGTGCTCCTGGTTCGGAGGCCACACAGTGAGACCACTGGACCAGGAAGCTCATATAATTTATCATCCTAACCGGAGCCCATGTGAGAGTGAAAAGGAGCATTACTAATCATTACAACACCTGTAAACCAGGAGCCCCCCAGGCCAACAGAACAGGTGACCACCCTCCCTATGGTCTTCCAGTCCCGGCACAGCTGTGGTCATCTGTGTGCCTGCCCCGAAGGTGAGAATACTGAAATTACTGAAAGAACGTAGACTGGCCTCCAGAGGTAGATGAGAGGAACACCCAGATGCAAAACCAAAACAAAATAAGAATAATAAAAACATATAAAGCAGGCCAAGGAGTAAGGGAAAACGATCGTGGATGGCAGGCCTGCACTTCTCCGGTTTTTGTGTCACAGCCACAGGAAAAATATATGGGAAATTAAAGGAAGGAGAAGAGAGAGAAGAAATGAAGTTTATCTTTTCCTAACCCTGCTAAAGGGCACCTGGGCTCATGATGGAGTTTCTGCGATGGGACCACATGCTGGGAAAGCACGCTTGTTGTCTGATTTCTGCAGATAGGTAGAAAACCTATGTCCTGGAGACAGGGAGGAGAGAGTCTCAGTCAAGGTCAGCTGCCCACAAATGTTCTCCCTCTTTTGGAGAAGGGAGCTCAGGAAAGAAATGAAAATGTAAAAAAGAGGAAGGGATGGAGTGGTGTGAGTTAGTGAAGAGGAGGTGAAACGTCTTATATGTTTTCCATAGAAAGTAGATCCTTTGACCCTACATACTAGATGTCATTGTCTCGAATACGGGTTAGGCCAATCGCATTTTATAAAACAAACAAGGAAAAGAAACAAGCCCAGAGCTGCGAAACACATTGTCTCAAGAGGCCCCTGCCATTGCCAGTATGTCGGTGGCAGAAATCTCAGCCTATCACCATTTAAGGGACCATGAAACCTCTGAGTGAGGAACAGCTCGTTTCCTGGCTCTATTACAATTCCTTCTAATTTAAAATTTATAATGAATGCAAACAATAATCAGTTTGTAAATACTGTTTTTAAGTTCACTAGAGCTTTGCCGAGATATTCCTTCTAGGTAACAAGTATGTGGCTCATTACTCTCTCATTAGCAAGATAGAAATAAAGATGCAAAAAAAAAAAAGGAAGAAAAGAAAAAAAAAGTCACCCTCTCCAGAGATATTGTAGGAGTCTAATTGCCTGCAAGGAATTCTTAATAATGTTTACTAATGCCTTTTCAGCCTTGCCATTTTTATAACGCTCATTCCAGATTCCAGGTGTGACGTCTGTGGTCCCTGCTGTGATCACAGTTAGTGAGTTTAGACACCTAAGAAGAGTAGGTTTGGAGAGTGTTTAGCCCCATCTTATGTCCCCAGTATGCAATCACATCCGCTGGGGCTTTAGATAGCAAATTTGAAGCTCCAGCATTTTTATTTAAAATTAAATTTTTACTTGCACAAGGCCTGCCATTTACCTAACAAGACAAGACACCATCTCAACCAGGCTTGTCGAGGGTAAAGCCACAAGAGTGAATCCTTTGACAGACATTGCAGAGAGGAAAAGACATGTTTCCCCTTAGCTCTCAGAAACTCTGGTTAGGGAGGTTTATTCTCCTAACTGAAACATTGATCTTTTGTTTGTAATCCTCTTTGCTGTTCTGGAAATGTAAAAACAAATGAAAATATTTTACAGAAATAAACAGTTTATACCAAATATTAGCTTCTTCAATCTCTTTGCTTTTTGTTAAAGCAAAACATGGCAGGAAAGCTCAGTAGGACACTATGGCAGTCTGGATATCAGGAAGCAAGTGCTGTTTATCTTCCAAACCATCAGTGAGTTACTTAAGAATAATATTCAGGAAATAACTCATTGGCCCTTTGCATGTTAAGAAACAAAGGCAGGTTGAAAATTCACTGCAGGTTAGAGACCATATCCAGTAGAGGTCTGACTTCTCTATTCCCTTCCAGCCAAGCCCTATGCCTTCAAGTTCACCTTTCTGCCTCCTCCTCCTGTCCTATAAGCAGTTGAGTTCCTTGAGCCTAAAGGATCATGACTGAGTTGTCTTTCATTTGGGGAGTGAGTTTTACAGAGATGCAAATTAGAAATGGACTTACTCTGTTTTATTTATGCTGGTAATCTCTCTTTTAGTTTTATAGTGAGCAAGAGGAAAGGGGGAGGGGTATCCTAACTCCATCAAAATTCTTCGCAATTCTAATGTTTAAGAGAACTTTTTGAACGGACGTGTTTGCAAAAGTCTGCTGTTGATTACACAGGGAAACCAAGCAGAGAATTGTGAACAAGTTCTCTCCACCAGGTTCATAAAATAAGATTGAAAAAGATAAAAGAGGCCATAATTTCAAAACCACCTAGCCAAAATCAGGCAATGTGCCCAGATCTGGGGCCCATTTCCTAAACAGGTCAAAGCCCCCAAAAAGCAAGCAATAGATCTTTTTAGCCTGAGCCAGCAGAAGAGACTTGGGCTGGCGTTCAGGGTTCTGGGTTCTGCCATGAACAGCTGTGTGACCTTAGGCAAGGTGCGTAACCTCTCTGAGCTTTGGTTTCGACATCTTTACAATGAAATGGTTTAATTTGAACGTAGGTAAGATCCGATGCTTGGGCTTGAACCCTGGCTCTATCACTTATTGGATACATAACCTTAGTCAAGTTAATTAACCAGAGTGTGGCTCAAGCTCCTGACTTGTAAACTAGAATCACTATACTACTTATGGCACAGGGCTATTGTAAGGATTGAAGTAAAAATAATACATATAAAAACCTAGAATGATGGCGGAAATGTGATACTTAATAGACATTGGATGCTTCTGCTGTTAAATACTCTGCCTATAACTCATTGAAACTAACAGGCACTGGAAGGACAGGGCAGTTATGTGAGCTGACTCTGAGAAAAAGCCTCCTGATGTCTTGATGACTGATCACTAGTTCAGTCCTCCAGGGACTCAGAATCCTGACCCCTGCACTTCCATGAAGAGGTATTTCTACCTGTTCCCCTTAAAACACATACCTACAGGACACTGAAGTTTAAATTCCAGGTTCCCAAACCACGCTTGGCAAACATCAACTCCTGCCCTGGTTTAGCTGCCCTCAAAGGCTCTCTGCGTTTGCCTCTCATGGGGAAATCTCTAGTTCTACGCTTGCTTTTACAATTTGTTAGCTGTTTAACCTTGGCAAAGATGTTTAACTCCTTTGCTAATTTCTTTTCTAGGGAAAAGAAAATTATAATGTTAGTATCTTGCACAGCTCTAGAGATGAACAAATGAGAAGATAATAAAATGTTTACAGCTCCCATTTATTCAGCCACTACTATGGACCAGGCAACATACTAGACATTTTACGTATATCATTTCAGTTAAATAATCCTCACAACAATCCTAAGAGGTAAGAAGTAAACAGCATCATCCCTTGCCAGGGATTCAGACTTTGAAGTCATTCTAGAATCTCTGCTCTTACATTCCACACCAATCCATACAGAAGTCTTCTTGTCTCTACCTTCAAAAACTAGCTCCAACCCACTTCTCACCTATTCTACCACCATCACTCTAGCCCTCGAACCTGCCTGGACCACTGCAATAGCCTGCTAGCTGATGTCCTTGACCTCCATTATCATCCACTTTCCATAGCAGCCAGCACAGCCCCTTCAGGTCATCAGCAGGCCCCTTGCTCTTCCCTGTCAAAAGCGCCCAGTGACTCTCCATCACACAGAACAAAACCCAGTTTCAGCCTTAGCCTACCAGCTGGCCTCTACCAACCTTTACAAAGTTCAGAACAAGAGTTCAAATTAAGTTCCATGTACTAAATTTGTTTAAGTTTTAAATTAGAAAAACAAACTTTTAAAAATATTTTCTTTTTATCCACTTGATAAATATATGAAATGATGAAGTCTACAAATATGTGTAAATCCATGGCTCTTAGATACCAAAAAGTGTAAATCTATGGTTTTAAATGCCTGAAAGTTGGCAAAATATGCAAATTGTTTAATTTAATAATTATTATTATGCATGTTTGTGTGTTTTGTTGATGGGCTAGCAAAGTTTGGAGAAATGATAAAATATGTAGGTAATGCAAATTATCATTCATCCAAATTTTTAATTTTAGCAAAATTAATAATTATGTTCATTATTACAAGACTTTCACATAATTTGTTCTTTTGACAATTATCCAAAAGATTAAAAGTTAATTGTATTCAAATCACTCAATATTTAAATAAATTTTTATCAAAAATTCTAATTAGTATAACTGTGCAAAATCAAAACACTTAAAATTATTTTCCTGTTTTGTAAAAAATGCTATTTTATTCTAATATATTCAATTTTATCTATTAAAATTAAGTCAAAAGGCTAATTATATTAATGAATGCCCATACTTTAAATCAAATTATTTAAAGAAAGCTGAAATGTCTTTACTTTTTTAAAATTTAAATCACATTCAATACTTTTATAAAAATAAAACCACTCAATTCTAGCTTGAAAGGACAGCTAGCTGCCAATATAAACCCTCATTACCACACTTTATACGTTTTTTTTTAGATGGAGTCTTGCTCTGTTGCCAGGCTGGAGTGCAGTGGCGCAATCTCAGCTCACTGCAACCTCAACCTCCTGGGTTCAAGCAATTCTCCTGCCTCAGCCTCCTGAGAAGCTGGGACTACAGGCACGTGCTGCCACACCCAGCTAATTTTTGTATTTTTAGTAGAGATGGGGTCTCACCATGTTGGCCAGGATGGTCTCCTGACCTCATGATCCATCTGCCTCAGCCTCCCAAAGTGCTGGGATTATAGATGTGAGCCACTGCACCAGTCCATACTTCATACTTTTACCACTAGACATAAATAAAAATATATACACAAATTTAGGAATAATGTCAATTTTTTTACTAAAATGTTTCTCAGCCACTGTATGCAACCGAATTCATGAGCACTTTCAGAATCACCTTTTGGAATGCGAAGACAAGCAAGAATATAGATGATTGACAGCAATAGAAACTAACACGTTATTATGCAAAACTTTCTGATATCTGAGAAGAATTATCAAATTATTTGTCTTTCCTTCTACCTAAATGCTTCATCCCACTCAAATCCTTCCCACACTCGGAAGCTGTGTTAGTTTCCAGGGTCAGCAACAGCACAGCCCCCAGTCAGACCTTGATGGCCTTTAGATGCAGTGGCCTTTTGTTTTGAGGACATAGGGCAAGAGATGTGGAGAAGTATTCCTCTGGGGCCTGAACAGGGTTAGTCACAAGAACAGATGTTTAGGACTATGGGTTGCTCTGTGTTAACACTGAGCTCTGAATCACAAACAATAGAGGCCTGCGTGTTTGTTAACACATTCATGCTTCCTGTGATCAGGACCTGCTAAAGCTCTTGTCCAGACCTAAGGACAATTCTGCCTACAATGTCCTGTATGATTTGGCTCTTGGGTACCTCTCCATCCCATCTCCTGTCACTCTCTTTCTCCATCATGCCAATTCAATGAGATTTGCCTTCTTGCAGTTTCTCAATCACAACTGCCCTGTTGAGCATATCAGGGGATTTTCTGGCTACTCTGTCTCCAGTGTCTTTTAGGTATTGTTGTGACTCAATCTCAAGACTTCATGCCTGTGCTCAGATGTCACCTTGCCGAAGAAGCTTCCCTGACCACTTCTCTAAAACAGTACATTTATTATTTAAGACTTGCTATTCCCTTGCCCTACTTTATTTTCTTCACTTGTCTACCTGACATTAAATATTGCCTGTTATTCATTAACAAAATGCTGTATACGAGTGGAATAATAGAAACTGGTGATTCAGGCCAGGTGTGATGGCTCACTCCCAGCACTTTGGGAGGCAGAAGTGGAGGATTTCTTGAGGTCAGGAGTTCAAGACCAACCTAGGGAACAAAGCAAGACCCCCCCATCTCTACAAAAAATTTAAAAATTAGCCAGGCATGGTTGCTCCTGCTTGTAGTCCCACCTCCTCAGGAGACTGAGGTAGGAAAATGACTTGAGCACAGGAGTTCAAGGTTACAGAGTCATGATTGTGCCACTGCACTCCAGCAAGGGTGAGAGTGAGAACCTATCACAAAATTTAAAAAAAAAGGGGGAGAGGCCGGGCATGGTGGCTCACGCCTGTAATCCCAGCACTTTGGGAGGCCGAGGCGGGTGGATCACGAGGTTAAGAGATCGAGACCATCCTGGTCAACATGGTGAAACTCCATCTCTACTAAAAATACAAAAAATTAGCTGGGCATGGTGGCGCGTGCTTGTAGTCCCAGCTACTCAGGAGGCTGAGGCAGGAGAATTGCCTGAACCCAGGAGGCGGAGGTTGCGGTGAGCCGAGATTGCACCATTGCACTCCAGCCTGGGTAACAAGAGCAAAACTCCGTCTCAAAAAAAAAAAAGGAGGGGGGATGGGAGAGAGAGAGAGAGAGAGGAAGGAAGGAAGGAAGGAAGGGAGGGAGGGAGGGAGGGAGGGAGGGAGGGAGGGAAAAAAGGAAGGAAGGGAAAAAGGAAGGAAAGAAGGAAGGGAAAAAGAAAGAAAGGAAAAAAAAAAAAGGAAAGAAGGAAGGGAAGGAGGGACTGGAGACTCCAAAAGGTAGAAGGGCAGGGTAGGAGGTGAGTGGGACATCAAATACTACCTATTGGGCGGGATGTATACTATTGGGTAATGAGTACACTAAAACCGAGATTTCACCACTACACAATATATCCAAGCAACACGACTGCACTTGTACTGCCAAATTCACAAGGAAAAAAAAAGTCAAAAGAATATTTTATAGGTAAGTAAAAAAGTAAAAATAAGGGCTCTTCCAAATATCAAAAAAAAAAAAAAATGCAGTATAGTACAATCTCCACAAATCCTTTATATATGGAAAGCACTCAATAAATATTGCTTCCTCTTTCCTTTTTTTCACTGCACTGTGCTCTTCTTGCTTTGACAGGGGTCGGGGGGCAGAGGCAGGTGGTGGTTTTAGACAAGATTCCTAATCACTGTGGGGAAGAATTACTTGTAATTTCTCAGAGACTTGAGGCCAGCAGAGATGTACCAGTTGTGGGTCTGACCTGTTGTCCTCCAACAAGCGATAGAAGACAGAGGGGACTAATAGCATCTCAAAATCACGGGATGAGAGTAAATAACAATGGCTGTCACTTCTAAGACCAGTTGGCTTTTGCAAGTAATCCGTACTTTCGAAGGTTGTCGCTGCTGGATCTAGTTAAGGGATTCCCTGCATTCTCTTCCCTATCCACACCCCTTTCTGTTGTCAGAAAATTGAGGTCAGCTCCCTTGCTGCCTACATTCCTCTTTCTCTTTTTCCTACCACTTATCAGAGCACTGATCATATGCCAAGTACTGTTCTTGGTACTTGTCATGCTTTGCCTCATTTAACCTTTACGCCACCCTGCAAGGCAGCTACCACTGTTGTCTACATTTTACAGATGAGGAAGACGGTATTCAAAAATATATATAAAACATTTTTCGAGGTTAGCTACCACCAGCGCCAGTTTCTAATACAGTTTTGTTTCTCTCGGAAGCCTGTGTTCTTAACCATTATGCCTTCTGCCTCCTCAGATTCCTTTAGATTCTTCAGTTCAACCAACAGCCACTGGGCACCTTCTAAAGGAATGCTGTGGTGGGTGCTCTAGGGAGAAATATTGAGACACACTCCATGACCTTAAGTTATTTGACTGTAAAAGGAGAGGCAAGATTCTTACATAACAAACCAAAAACAAAAACTATGGTACATGAGTTTTAGACAATGGCATGGACAAAAAGTGCTTTAGGAATACAGAAAAAAAAGGGAAAAATAACTGTGAACTGGACCCTAAAGAACATGGCAATACAATAGAATACTACTCTCTCTATGGGCAGAGGTACACATGCAGGCGATGTTTCCATTCTTTTGTCTACTTACTGCACAGTATGTGTTGATGTCTCATCATGTGCCTGCCTATATGCTGGGTGCCTGGCAGACTAAAATGAGTGCTTTATAGGAGAACATTAAATGCTCAGGAATAGGACAGATGTGGCCTCTGAGGAATGGGAGGCTGCCTTCCTGGCTCCAGAGATCCCATTAGGGTGAAAAAAAGAAATGTGTTCAGCATTCTTTCTTTACTGCCCTGAGTATAAGAACATTCTGTAATCAGGAACCACTAAGTGGACCCTGGAGAGCCTCCATTCAGTACCAGGTCAGACTTCAGTGGAGGCTCTTCCTTGTAACCCTCCTGTTGAAGCAAACTGGAGTGGTCAAAGGAGGAAGTCTTAATCTTGGCTTCAGCACATGAGCCCTATGTGCCTAGGCAAATGATTTAACCTCTGAGCAACATTTCCCTCAATTACAGAACTCAGAGGACAGTCCGTACTTCACAGGTTGTGGCAAGGATTAAATAAGATGTATAAAAATGATGGCAAATACTTAGGGCCCCAAAATTCACAGTTCTTTTCCTTTTCTGATTTTCCTTACAAACGAGTTTCTTGATTGCCAAGCAAGGAAGCATAAGGAAGTATGACCTGATTTTTTAAATGATAACTTAACTAAATTCACCCACTCCTGCAGATCCCTACCATCTAGCTTGCTTTGTAAGGCCTCACCTTCCCTGAGCACTCACCAAAGACATTCCCCAGCCCGCCTCTACCTTTCCACCTTCCTCCTGGATTCAAAGCTCCAGCTTCTCTACTCAGGGTGAGAATTCACACTGAGTGTCTTAGAGCTATTTAAGCTCATATAGTAAAATTATTATAACAGGGCGAGCCCCTGCTTTCCCCTGCAATAATCGGACACCTCATTGGGATAAATGACTTGGCCATCAGGTTTATAGTTTACCCATTCAGGAACTGGATTATTGCTTCATAAAACTGTGCTACATGGTACTATTATCATTTAATTATGTTCCATAAAGAAAAAAATAAAGATCTTGCCTTTTTGCATACTACTCTCCAGCATCACCCTCCACTCTGTGAGTACCTGGATGCTTCAGGAAGCTGACTCCTCCATCACATTTCCTGGTGCCAAGTATCTCCGAGAGTGGAAGATCATTCTGTGTGGCATGCTTTGCTCTTCCAGGTACTTCTTCTCAAAATGATAGCTTGATGTCTATTTCAAAACCTCCAGAAAATTGGGCTGGACTTTCTGACAACATTTTCCTTCCCAAAAGCATTATGTGTCTCATATTCCTTTATATATGCCCCATTAAATGCAAGAACTGAATTTCCTTATAGGGTGTGTGATCATTGAAATGATCACTGTATCAGTTCATTTTCACACTGCTATAAAGAACTTCTTGAGACTGGGTAATTTATAAAGAAAAGAGGTTTAATTGACTCACAGTTCCTCATGGCTGGGGAGGCCTCAAGAAACCTACAGTCACAGCAGAAGGCAAAGGGAAAGCAAGGCATGTCTTACATGGCATCAGGAGAGAGAGAGCAAAGGGGGCGTGCAGCACTTTAAAGCAGCAGAGTCGCCTACAAAAGTTGTTCTTCCCTATTAGTAAAAAATGCCAGTAGTCTTGAACATCATGATGCATTATAAAGAAAAAATGCCAGTAATTCCCCCTTTGAAAGATACATTCTTTTGGATTAATGTATTTCATCTATTACAATTTAACCACCTATATACAATGTCTGGGGTAGGATGGAGTGAGTGGGAGAGCCAATGAAATAGGATTTGCCTTGAGTTGATTACTACAGAGGTTGGCTGGTGGTATACAGGGATTAAATATACTATGCTCTTCATATATGTGTGTTTGAAGTTCTTAAACAGCTGCTACCCTGGAAGAAGTCATAGAGTTAGTTTCCTTTACATTTTATTATTAATTTTTCAGGCATGATAGGGTCCTTCAAGGAACAATGCAAGGTACACTGATAAGGAAGCAAAGATGAAAAGATACATACTCACCTCCTAGTGATGGCCCTGTCTCAGTGCAGCTGTGGCTTATATCCCAGGAAGCAGCTGGTAAAATGAGGCCCCATGAGTAGAGCCTTGGGGAAGGACATCAAGAAGGGCTTAAATAGGTGGAGTAAGTGGGCACTTCACACTGTTTTAAGGAAAGATAGGATTTGCATGAAGCTAGTTTCAGTTATCACATTGAGTGTCTGGAGTGCATAGAAAAGAGCACAAGACATAATGTTTTGGGAGAGGAAAGTGTTGCCATGAAGTCTAGAATATTCCAGAGGCAGGAAATGATGGGAGGTGGGGCACTGAGAATGAACATCAACTGTTTCCTGCCATGGCTTTCGTCATTATTCTAAAACACAAATATGGCCTTTCTTTGACCCTACTAAAGTCCCTCTTCATCTTTTCATTGCACTCAGGATAAAGTCCCAACTCCCCAGTACCCTCTGCAAGACCCTGTGTCTGGTACCCTCCTCTCTCTGGCCTCAACTTGCTGTTTTCTCCGCACTCTATTTTCCACCCACAAAGGCCAGCAAATATACTAACATTTTAAAAATGATTCTTTCTGGGTCATCAGCTTATGGCTAATTTTTATATATCTTTCTCCTTGTCTTTCAGTCTCTAAATTTTCTACCATGAACCAAGATTATGTTTTTAGTAATGTTTTTTTAGAAGAGGTCTTGTAACTTGTGTGAGAGAAAGGGGTTTAAGGAGGCAAGTTCATCAAGGATGCTGGAGGCTGTAGAGAGGGCACTTAGATAAGAGCTAACAGCACAGGAACATTTCTCAGGAGTGACAGAAGCCAGGGAAATTATGGGTGAAGTGGGACAAGACTCAAAGAAAGGTAACATTTAATGTCCATTCTGCCAAAGAGCATCTGGAAACCAAGGCAGAAACGGAGCAGTGGTTTGAGAGGGAGGCAGAGTGAAAGTACTTTTTTTGTTGCTTACATTTGATTTTGTCTGGTTTTCTAGCTTGAAGATATTTAAATGTGTTTGCATGTTAAGCACAGCGCTGGCCAAACGCACTCCCCTCTCTGTATCTGTATTGGTCTATATCACATGCGGCTTTGTAACTGTTGTCTGGGGGATGATTTTTCAGGGTTACAAAATGCTTTAAACAAACTTTGTTGCATTTCCATCTATGAAAAAATAACTGTCTTTAAATGAAAATATCGTAAGGATGAAGGTGGTTGGAAAAGGTTCCTCTATCAACAAATGACTATGGCCTCACCCACTTCCAGCCTGCTTTATCATTCATTTTTACTCTAACCCTAATTTCTTTCAGCTTCCAGACTTCTGTGGAGTCTTTACAGGATAGTTGACAATGATTTGATGAGTGAGGGGGCTTGATAAACGTATATTTTCAAAGAGCATTTCCCAGAGGTCTTGAGAGTTGGAAAGGGTTATTTAATTACATCATGAAGAGACTAAAGAAATCAATGCTGTTATCTTAAAACTACATGGAATTCAAAGAGTTAACTAACCCAAATTCTACATTTAGAGGGGTAAACTAGAGCCACAGAAGGCAAAAGATCTATTGAACAGCCCCCATAAATTGACAACTGAGCCAGGTTCAGAACTCAGGCATTCAGACTCCCAACCCAGTGCGCTTTCCACAGGCAATCATTTTTCTGGTAGTGCTCCTGCTCAGGGGAATCATCTCTTTCCTCACCCCACAGAATTCCAAACTCCCTGGAGAAAATAGGGCTGATAGAGGGGTGGGTTTTTTTCTGTATTAGTATCATTTTTAGAGAAATCTTTAACAACAAAAGAAAAGCTGCCTCGATAACGAACAACAAGACCCTAAGGAGAACAAATTTCCCAGCATTATTGGAACCAGAAATACTCCTTAGTGTTCTCTGCCTCGAGATCATATGTTATGTTTACCAGTGAGATCTACGTTGCAAAAGGGAGCAAAAATGGGAGTGGACATTGCTTGAGTATTGTTTTTAGCAGACTGATGGCCAGTATAGCTGCTTGTGTGTGTGTTGGGTTTTTCCCCCCAGATATTTGGATTCCTTGAAGCCAGATCTCATGCTCAGGTCCAAACAGTGGGTGAGAGAAGAATTGCCATGTCCTTCTCACATGGACTGAGAAGGGGCCCCTCACTGTGGGCAGGGGAAAGCCTGCCTAGGAAGATCTTCCTGCTTCCTTTCCCCAGTTCCCTGCAGCTATTCTGGGATGCACTCTTAACAGCCTGTGCCTTGGGCCTGCTTCCCAGGAGCCAGCCTCCCTTAACTCCGTAACACCTTCTCTGATGACCTAGTGACATCATGGGGTAAGGACAGGCCATAAAATTGCACAGTTAGCTCCTGAGAAGCAGCCCTAAGCTCCAGAAGAACAGGAGATTTGCAAACCTTAAGGGGCATATGAACTTCATTCCATGGGTAGGGGATGTACCTTGGCTTTGTGCATTTTTTTCTTTTTAATTGGCCTTGTTATGACACAACCCAGACATTGAACACCAAGTAGAAACAGCCTAAAAATAATGTTATGGAACTGCCATCTTCAAGGGTTGTTCTAATAATTAAGTTACCAGGGCTTCTGATGAGATGGTCACCACCTCAAAAGGAACATAGTTCCAAACCAGTAAGAGGGACCTCAAAATGGGCTATCCCTGTTTTCTGCCACTTTACCCCTCTCCTTTGTGAATTCAACCATCTCCAAAGCCCACTGCCCACTGAATGGAGACTGTGCTTTGGATAAGAGTATGAACACTGGAAATCTCAAATGTCAACCTGTGTCAGTCCATTACAATATACGTAAGTGTCATCAAGACTCCTAAGCATTGTGGAACCAAGTACCAGCTTACAGTAAATCAGGACCAATGATCAGAATATCTTCCGTCATGATGATTAAAACCTTACTCTCTCAATATATATATAATTTAACACACAGTCTATCCCTTGGTATACACAGGGAATTGGTTCCAGGACCCTCGGTGTATACCAAAATCAGTGTATACTCCAGTCCTGCAGTCAGCCCTGGGGAACCCAAGTATAGCAAAAGTCAGTCCTCTGAATACGCGGGCTTTGCATTCTGTGAATACTGTATTTTTGACAGGTATTTATTTGAAAACAATCTACACACAAGTGAACCTGCACAGTCCAACCACTTGCTATTCAAGTGTTATAGTTCCATTATTTTTAGTAAATCACTTGATTCCCAAATTGTATCTGATGTACGCATATGTCAATATGAACTGGGAAGCAACACAGTATAGCGAATGAGATCATAGATTTGTGAGTTGGAAAGACACATATTGACTGACCTTCGTTAAGTTCATTCATTTCACTAAGACTTAGTTTTCTTAACTACAGAATAAAAATATTCCCAATACTTACCTAATAAGATAGTGGAAAAATTAAAGTCATGTAAAAACCCTAAAACAGCTTTTTTTTACTCAATGAGTGTTAGCTCTCATTACATAAGTAAACATGATTTTATTTTAAAACTTTGTAAGGCCTTGATTAAAAGTAAGTTCATAAATCAAATAACTCTTTGATGCGTGATCTAAGTTTTGGTCTAGAAACTGGTCACAGTGGAAGAATAAATGCAAAATATAGTCCTGGCACAGTGACTCACACCTGTAATCTGAGGACTTTGGGAGGCTGAAGCAGGTGGATCATTTGAGGTAGGAGTTTGAGACCAGCCTGGCCAACATGGTGAAACCCCATTTCTACCAAAAATATGAAAATTAGCCAGGCGTGGTGCCGGGCACCTATAATCCCAGCTACTCAGGAGGCTGAGGCAGGAGAATCACTTGAGCCCCAGAGGCGGAGCTTGCAGTGAACTGATATCACACCATGGCACTCCAGCCTGGGCGACAGAGTGAGATGCTATCTCAAAAAAAAAAAGAAAAAGAAAAAGAAAAGCGAAGTATAAATTACGCAACAATGATTTCTTCTGCGAGTACATCATTTCTGTCACATTCTAAATCTACACATCAAATCTATTCATCACTTTTTTTCCTTTAAAAAAAATGCTATGCCATAAAGCTTTCAAAACAAATCAACAATGAGGAAGAAGAACTGAACACAGGAGAACTGGACCCCGGTCTGGCTCCACCCCAGTTGATGATTTGATCATGCCACCTCCTCTATTCGAGACTTGGTTGCCTCTCTATGAAATATAAGGGCTTTGAAATGTACCTGAAGGCCCCTTCCAGTGCAAAGGCTCCAGGGACTACTACTTCAGTGATTCAGTAAAACTCATAAACAGTCAGAAAGGCCTGACTTCAGACCATGATTCACTTCCTCTCTTGAACAAGCAGATGACCATGTGCAAGATGACAAAAACAAGGGCTGGGGTAAGGTGGAGTTGACAAACGCTGCAAAGCACTCTGTTCAGTCTCCAGGAGGGCAGTGCTCTGGGCTGAGTATATGCAAACAGCAGCCACTCCTGCAGCCAGCCCCTCCAGCCCCAAGGGTAGGAGCCCTCTACAAACCCATCAAGAGGTGACCCATATCCTTTGGACACATGGAGTGCTGGCAACAAGCAAAATCCTGTCTGTAATCCAGGCCACCAGGAAAACCTCATCAATACGAAAGTGTAAGCCTTTAGCTTGTCTCAACATCTTTATTCCTGGAAATAAATTGGCATCAAAATGTCTTCAAATGGACTGCAGCCCTGATGCATCCTTGAAAGTATGCCAAACATGCATGTCTCCTGATTCAATCCTCATCCATACACAATAGCAACCATCATTAGTTAATCACAGCACCAAGAAGCCAATGAGGCCTCAGAACCCTTCTGAGTGCCCATCATTCAGATGGGCATTCGAATTAAAACCTACTTGTCATTGAGAATACAATTTCCAATTGGATATAAAATAACATATAAGACATAAATGTGTATTCTGTTATTAATTATGTTTACTAAATTATGCTGAGATGCTAAATCTCTGGGTGGTGAGATTATGGGTCATTGTTATTTTCACTTTATTTTATTTTCCAAATTTTTCACAATGGGCTTGTCTGACTTTCATATTCAGAGATAAAAATAATTTTAAGAGAGTTTAACAAAAAAGACCACCTTAATTGCTTTTTGAAACTGTTTAAGACAAAAACACCAAGCTTTTCCACTTATTTGGGAGACAAGTTTGGATGAATGAAATTAGTTTGGATTTCTGCTTTGTTCCTTTAAAATATCGTGTTTTGTGGCCGTTTAAATCAGAAGGCAATGTGACACAGTGAGAAAAATGGAAACTCAGAAGGCATGAATTCTAATTCTGCCCCTTAACCAGCTTTGAGGAGGAGAGCAACTCACAGGTCCTCTGGGCCTCTGAGTGTAGGACTGGAATCAGATGGTCTCCATCCAAATCCTGCCTTCCCTGCTTTCTAGCTGTGTGGCCTCATGCCAGTGACTTAACTTCTCTGAGTCTTAGTTGCCAGTTCAGAAATCAGGACCTTAATTTGTCCCTGACTCTTGGGACTGCTGTGAAGATGAAATAAGAGAGCCTATGTAGGCTTTCAGCATCATGCCTGGCACTCTGAAAGTGCTCAAAGAGCATTGCTAGCAGCATGATGACTACCTTTTCTGTCCCAAAGCAGAGGGAAGCTGGCATGTTCTTAAGGGACCTCCTCGTCTTTGCTCTCCAGTGCTTTCCCAGAGACCAAGCCAGTCTTCCCCATGCCCAGGTTTTGCCTTCCCTCTGACATTCATTTAGTTCCCACCGTTCCTCCCAACCAGCCTCAAAGAACTCCAGGCCACCCTGGGGGCCAGGAAGGGATCAAGGAAAGGACGTGGTTCCTGCTGCCATCCACGGAACATCAAGATGACCTGTCCTACCAAACAGACAGGGTTTGTGTGTGTGGCCCAAGACAAAGGGAACGCTGTTGACTTTTCTGTGAGAGAGACTATCTCTGATCCCCCCAGCTTGTTTGATGAATTGTTTGGGGTAGATAAAATATCCCTGTCCCACTCTCCTCGACACAGCCACCAGGAGCAGATTAACAAAAAACATGCCGGACACGTCGGAAAATGCAACCCTGCAAAAACAGTTCTTGAGGGAGAAAAAATTGTTTTGTCTCTTGCTGATAATTTTCCCACACTCTGCGGCCAGCTCATGCTGGCCTGAGCTCAGGGTCCCTTCTCTCATTTAGAAGCATCAGGAGGACTCATAGTTAAAGACCCTGCACAAGTTGCAGCTAAAGCTGAAACTGATGGGAGACAGTCCCAGAACACCCATTGGGAATACAGAGGACTGACTCCCAGCCCCTGCAACCCATGAACCTGCCACAGAAGAGAAACAACAGAAATATAAACACAGGAATATAGAGCTTAGAGAAAGCCAACTTACAGTCACAAAGGGCTGTGTAGCCCCTGGTTAAAGGAATGGGCTTTGGAGTCAGACAGACCTCAGTGCCCAGCGTGGCAGTGCTGCTTGCTCAGGCAGGTTATCTTGCCTAACCTCTGCTGCACAGGCAGAGAAGAAAACTGATTCCACAAAGGTTGCTGTGGGGCTTAAAGGAGGTGATGGAGGTAAGGCATGAGGAACATAGCAGGTGGCTTTAATAATTATATGTGTATCCTTCAATTCAAATCCTTTATTTCATCCTAGATTTTAAAGGACATTCAGATGCAAGAAGCCCTTCTCTTGAATAGGAAATGCTTTAGCATGACAGCAATTCCTTAAAGAACTCCAACTACTTCCAGAGAACTGTTTTAAGGGCCATGGAGAACCAGTGCAACCCTTGCACACAGTCTGTACTCTCACTGTAGCTGATACGACATTAAATTGTAAAGGTTGATGATTATAGGGCAGTTACTATGGAACAGATAGCATTCTAGATGCTTTTCACGTATCCTCTTACTTTATCCTTAGAGAATCCCTTAGTATTAGCATTCCCTTAGTAGTCGTATTCTCCTCATTTTATAGAAAAGAAAGCTGAGACTTTGAAACTTGCCCAGGGTCACCCACATAGTAGATGGCAGAGTTAGAATTTCCATATGCACATACTTGAGCATTTCATGGAGCTCATTGGCTGTGAGAGAATCTGATGCTTTTCTATGGCAAGCTGCTGAGATTACCCTTTATCACACCACATTAGCCTTTCATCCATGAACAGACCCACATTGTGAATCCGTGCCATACCTTAAGTTGGGACCCTTTTGAGAGTGGCTGGAAATCAGATCAAAGCATTACTCCAGCCAAGCCCTATAAACCCCCTATTTTATACAATCTTATTCAATGGCACACACAAGGGACCCTCAAAAAGCAACCATTCAATGTCATCCCTTTTCTAATGACAAAGCAAAGATTCAGAGAGGTAAAGTGTCGACAACAAAGACACACAGCTATCTGCCAGGTCTACAGGAACCTAGCTCTCCAAATTTCTTGCCACCGTCTCATGCTCTGTATCTCTGATGTCATAGTCTTCCTTGCAGAGGAAGCACGGACTTGTACTAGGGTTAATAATACTGGTTGGCAGTCCACTTCCAACCCTAGTTTCCAAGTGGCAATAGAAGAGCTTTCACCATACATCTGACAAACTGACCCCTTCCACCATACCAAGGAAAATGCCCACTTGCCAGCATCACACAGCTGGCCTAAGTAGGAGGCACCCCTCTCTTCCTTCCACTAATTTCGTGCAGCCTACCTTGCCCTCTTGTTGCCCTGACTGGCTCTGTCATGCCATCGCGCTAATGAATAAGGCCATTGTGGATGTTGTAACAATAGTTGTCTGTAACAACTACTGTCACTGGGTTCTGGGATTTAAGAGTCATGAAGATGTGTCCATTCATTCCTTCATTTAGTTACCCAACAAATACTTACAGGGCTGGGTGCAGTGACTCACGCCTATAATCCCAGCACTTTGGGAGGCTGAGGCAGGTGAGTCACCTGAGGTCAGGAGTTCATGACGAGCCTTGCCAACATGGTGAAACCCCATCTCTACTAAAAATACAAAATTAGCCAGGCTTGGTGGTGAGTGCCTCTAATCCCAGGTACTCAGGAGGCTGAGGTGGGAGAATCGCTTGAACCCAGGAGGTGGAGGTTGCGGTGAGCCGAGATCACACCACTACACTCCAGCCTGGGGAACCAGCGTGAAACTCTGTCTCAAAACAACAACAACAACGACTACTTACTGAGCACCTACTACGCAACAGGCCCTGGGCTACGTGGTGGAGCAGAGTGAGCAAGCAGACATGATCCAAGACCAGAACCTGCAATCCAGAAGAGACACAAATACTAAACAGGCACACACAGCAATAAGATGATTGAGAAAATGCAGTAAAAGAAACCAAACAGGGTGCTATGGAAAAAGGAACAGGGCAGTCCCACCTAGAACCAAGTGCTCAGGACAAGGCCATGCTGAGGAGACAACCTCTGAGCAGATACCAGCAGGCTGATTTGGGGCTTCATGAGAGCCGGACAGAGACTATTATCATCCTGTCCCTTGCTCCCTTCCAGGTTTTCACCTGCTCCGAATCTGCTCCGAATGCTGTTTAATATTTTCGATTATAAAAATAAGATATACTCATTCTAGAACATTTTGAAACTCAAAAAGAAAAGGCAAAAATAAATCTGATTGCCCACAAACTCACTCAAAATAATGGCACAAACTCACTTAGTGTCATTACTGCTAACTGGCATGTATGTATGTGTGTATATACATATTCACACACACACATATATATACAAATAGTATTAAAAAGAAACTACTTTTAGTATTGAAAAGAAAATGTATGGACATGATAAATCCAAATCATAAAAAATGTATAATAAAAATTAAGTTATTCTTCCACCCTAGCCATTACCAGCCCCTGTGTTGTTCCCTAAAAATTTTTTGTGTGGTCTTCTAGAAATGTATATATTGCATAAAACTGTATTATTCTGTAGGCTCTATTCTGCTCCTTGCATTATCACTTAAAAATATATCCTGGAGTGGCCAGGCACGGTGCCTCACGCCTGTAATCCCAGCACTTTGGGAGGCCAAGGGGGGCAAATCACTTGAGGTCAGGAGTTTGAGGCCAACCTGGCCAACATGGCAAAATCCTATTTCTGAAAATACAAAAATTAGCCAGCATGGTGGTGCACATCTGTAATCCCAGCTACTCAGGAGGCTGAGGCAGGAGAATCACTTGTACCCAGGAGGCAGAGGTTGCAGTGAGCTGAGATCACGCCACTGCATTTCAGCCTGGTGGATGGAGTGAGACTCTGTCTCCAAAAATAAATAAATAAATATAAAATAATATATACCCTGGAGAAGCACATATAATCTTTATTCTTTTTAAGTGACTATTAATGCATATATTTATATAAAAGAGACCACATTGTATAATAATCTTGTATCCTGCTTTTTCTCTTAATATATCATTAAAAATTTTTACTTCATTAAAAACCACTTGTAAAAAGAAATCTCACTGACTCCCAAACTAAAATGCAAAGCGGAAAAAAAAAATGACTGCAAAATATTCTACTACATGAGTAAACTATAATTTACATAAATATTGCCTAATTACAAATATTTCGAATTCTTCAGAAAATATTAACAATGCCTTCAATGTAAATTTTTTATAAATCTTTGCTATGTTCCTCCACTTACAGAATCTGGAATTTATTTCTAAAAAAATTGATTGAGACCTCTTAGAACCCTGTATTGCTCTCTAGTCTATGCAATACCAAAGGCAAATATGTGAATATAAATTTTTTAAATAAGAAACATGCACTATACTATAAATTCTCTCTAGAAGACCCCATCTCCAGGTAGACTAAATCAACTATGCTCCAGACAGCAAGACAAATGCTTGTTATTGTTTTTGCTATCTTATTCCTCCCCCCACTGACCTTTCCTCACCAATAAAGTGACAAGATTCAAAGAGTCAAAGGTTCAGAAATCAGGCGAAGGAGGCCACATAGCCAGCTTAGATTCTAGCTGGGTCTCCTTCTGCTTAAGGAAGAAGATGGCCTCCCTTTGGCCCAGAGAGTGCCACACTAAGGTAGGAGGCTAAAGCCCAAGCTGGTGATAAACTGTCCGTTTGCCTGGCTTTATTGTGGGCACACTTCTTTGGGGAACCTTGCTGGGACTGGGGAGAAGTGGCTGAAACCAGACAGAATCTAGACACCTACATAATACCCCTACTAGATATCTCTGTATCCACCTGTACATAATCATGGGCTCAGTGTACATGAGCATAGACTCTGGTGCCAGGGTGCCACTACTTCCTAGACAAGTTCTTTAAACTCTGTGGTTCCAATTTCCTCATCTTTGAAATGGTGATAATCATAAAATACCATGCAGCCATAAAAAAGGAGATTCTGTCCTTTGCAGGCACATGGATGGAGCTAGAGGCCATTATCGTAGCAAACTAACACAGGAGCAGAAAACCAAATACCACAAGTTCTCATTTATAAGTGGGAGTAAATGATGAGAACTCATGGACACAAAGAAGGGAACAAGAGACACTGGGGCCTCCTTGAGAGTGGAGGGTGGGAGGAGGGAGAGAAGCAGCAAAAAAAATGACTATTAGCTACTAGGCTTAGTATCTGAGTGACAAAATAATCTGCACAACAAACCCTCGTGACAAGAGTTTACCTATAAAACAAACCTGCACATGTATCCCCAAACCTAAAATAAAAGTTTTTAATGGTGACAATAACAGAACCTACCTCATAGGACTAATGTGGGAGTTTTATGAGTTAATTTCTTATAAGTAATTTAGAAGGATGCTTGGGACATCATAAGCACTCAATAAATGTTTATTTGCAATAACGTTATAATTATTACAAGTAATGTTCTAATTTGTGATAGGTGAACAATAAAGTTGAGCACTTAAGTTTTTTAAAACTCGTCCAACTCCAGCAGTGTGCTAGAAGAGGCCCAAAAGGACTCAAACATTTCACAAAAGCAACTGCAAATATTCAACAAACCCAATACCTTACTTGATCATAGGACAAGGGGTGGACATGGTTAGAATAAAGTACTGAAACGTAACTTGATGTGTTGAATTGTTTAGACCAAGCAGTGGACCAAGCCGTATAGACTTCCCTTCATCCATCACATGGACTCATGATGGAGGAGATACTACTGCTTCCAATCTTATTTCCAGCTCTACTAGGATAGAGTAGGTGTATAAATTTGTCTGGAAGGGATTCTCAGCAGACGTGATCATATTAGCCAAGCATGGAAGTGTACTGCATGCTCAGAAAATGACAAATGGCTCAATAGAGATAATACTGGAGCCTTCCTCTGGTAGAAGACAGAACATGGCAGAAGTTAATCCCAGAAAGACAGAATTTGAGTCAGAATACGCATGGCCTCTAAGACTACACAGAAGTGGTTGCACTTACCCAGGAAATAAAGGAAAAGTAATAACTCTTCATATTTCTACTCTAAATAAACTTTTATGTGGCCAAGTCGAGAATGAATGGTAGAAAAACTAGAGGCCAAAAGTTGTCTTAAGGTTATTATCAAGAATCTCGGTGAGAGATGATGAGACACTGAGGTAGGGTGATGGAGAAGGCAAGAGGGAAGGAGAAAAGCATCGGGAGATATTTCAGAGATAGAAAGAAGCAAAGAGTGTTGGTGATGGGTTAATGTCATAGGCAAACAGAGAAGAGGCGGCCGGGCACAGTGGCTCACACCAGCAATCCCAGAACTTTGGGAGGCTGAAGTGGGCAGATTACCTGAGGTCAGGAGTTCGAGATGAACCTGACCAACATGGTAAAACCCCATCTCTACTAAAAGTACAAAATTAACTGGGCATGGTGGCGCATGTCTATAATCCCAGCAACTCAGGAGGCTGAGACAGAAGAATCGCTTGAACCCATGAGGTGGAGGTTGCAATGAACTGAGTTTGCACCATTGCACTCCAGCCTGGGCAAGAAGAGCAGAACTCCATCTTGAAGAAAAAAAAAGAGAGAGAGAAGAGTTGAAGTTGCTCCTAATCATCACATCAGACAAGAGATGAGGAGAGAGCACAGGTAATGTTGGTGGTCAAGAGACATTCTTTGTAAATCAGAGTGATGAGAGGATCATGTTCTGGTGGTGTTGAGCAGCAGAGGAATCCCTGGGTATCTGAGTTCCAGGGTTTCCATGGGGTTAGGAGGCACCTGAAGTAGCTAGAAAACTGTGAGAACCAGAGATGGCGGATGTGCCATAGTCTTCACCCATTTGGCTATATTGCCAAGTGTTGGTCCTGCCAATTAGAACCTACCTTAATTGCCTTCCAATGCTGTGCCATTCTCATAATGCCTCCACACTGCCTTGCTCTGCTTCCCACCAAGAGTGAAATGTTCTTCCTCTGTAACCCCCACAGTATCCAGCGTGCATGGCCATATGGCATTATGATTATATGTTCCGCTACCTATTTTCCTCCAGATCGTGAGCCTCTTATTGGCAAAGAATGTGTCTTATTTATCTCCATTGTGTCCACACCTAACACAGTGTCTGGCACATAGTCAAGCCACAATCAGAACCCTATAGTGCCGAATCCTTTATCACCTAATATACAAAGATGATCACGTGCAGCTGCATTAGCCACTGGCAGACAGTTGCCATGTTAATGTTCCTTGACCTGTTGAAATTGATAGGTGGAGATGTGTAGCCTGATAAATTTTAATCAAGACACTCAGATGTCATCTGCTGCCCTCTAAATGCACTAGAGACCGATCTGCTTTTTCTCATACTTTGCCACAATCATTTTGTTATCTCCAGTTCCACAATAAAACTTTTAAAAATTTCAACCTTACCAATACCAAGGAAAATGGTAACAAAAAAACTAGAGACCAAACTCAAAATGCAAAGCTGATGACAAGCAACATATTTTTCTATTTTAATTATTTTTATTTATAAACCTATTAGAGATCTGAATGGATTGTAAAGACTATGCCAAGATTTCCAAGATTTAATTTTGGTTTTACAAGCAATGAAAGCAAATGAGGCATTCATCTCAAAGTAATTTCTCAACTAGTATTATCGTCCTCAGTGCACTGACAAGAAAAGCAAGACACAGACACAAAATAGGGAAGTACACAGCCCAAAGTCACATGGAGAATCTGGGGATGGTGTGAAATGGAATAGAACTCCTGATTCTCAGCACTAGGCCAGCGGCTCTTTATCTTTACTGGGCAGGAAAATCACCTGGCATGTTTATTTTAAATGCAGATTCTTGGGCTCGCACCCAGACTTGATGAATCAGATTCTCTAGGGATGATGCCAGGAGGCTACACTTTTTCAAGCTTCCTGAGTGATTTGCATGAACACCTAAAATTGAGTGCCACTGATCCACTGGTTCAGGGGCCAGGGGCCACACCATGAGAAATACAACACTAGACTCTTCAAGTGGTTTTGCAATGCCTGGCTTAGCCAGAAAGCCACTTTACGGAAGTCCAAAGGATGGCAGCAAGCAGGCATCATGAGAAGCCCCTCCCAAGAAGCTCTTGAATACCCTACCATGTTCCACCTCACCAAGCCAGTCTGGCGAACAGGACCCAGCTCTGCCAGCACCCTGACTTCCCCAACACCATCCTGCAGGCTAGGGAGCCCTCCCTTCAGCCCTGCTTCTGAAGGACTGCAATGGGACAGCTCCCACTCCCGATCCTTCCTACAAGATTTTTTTTTTTTGTTCTCTGTACAATTAATTAGCTAATAATTTTTGCTTCTGATCCATTCCTCATTAAAAAGCTGAATCCCCGAGTTGGAGCTGTCGGAACAAAGGTGGGAGAATTTATGTCTTAATTTTGGTTCATTATGGCAGGAAGCCTCTTACTCCCATCTCTCTCTCCTCAGCCCCCTCCCCTCCTGCTCTGATGGCTCTGTGACCCTAAATGCCTCTCGCTCAGCAGCCACCATGGAGACACTGTCTCTGCCCTTTATCTTCCACTGCCTCATTAAGAGAAATGAACCTGAGTCTGAGAAAGACGACACAGGGGAAATAAAAATGTAATCCCTTGGTGCCACCTATAATGAATTGTTATGAAAACCATGAAAATATCTGTCTGCGGATATTGTTCTTTGATTTGAAGTCAGTGTTGTAAGCGGTAATTTTTGTCATTAAAGCTGTTAATCTGCTCAGCGCTCCTCATAAGTTTTTATGAAGAAAAACAGCCCTGCCGCCTCCCCGCTCATTGCAGGGTACTTTGGGGCTGACACACATGCAGAGCACCGTGGAATAATTAGCTTTAATTATGGCTGATACTGCTGTCTGTGGAAAGTGGAGGGACTTCATGCTGCTAGGACTGGGATGGCTCCTGCTCAGCCCTCAAGATGCCAGAGGAAAGGAGCCTTCTGTTTCAAGGCGGACTCCCACCCATGTTCAACCCCCAGTACCATGCAACCACCGGCACCCCTGGCACAGCAGATGCACTCTGGCTACCACATTCAAACCAAGCATGGACAAGCACATGAATGCGCACACACACATGCACACACACGGCCCTCACAACATACACACACATTCCAACAACTTCATATCCCCTCATCCCCCAATCACCATGCCCAAGCTCAATCACCATAAACTCTCATATCACCCATGGCCCACTTATACATCTACTCACAACATGCAAAGGCATGCACCAACCAAGACACACACCCCTTAAAACTCAGTATCCACAACTAGTTATGCACCTACATACTCTCAACATAAATATTCAGCCATATTACATGCATACCCCCATTTCCTCAGCCACAACCCACACCAACCCCAACATTACACACACCCAGTCATGACATATATGCCTTGACAACATGTATATTCCAGCCAACCTCAAACAGACACATACCCAGCGATGAAGCACATATCTCTGCGTTAGCTCTACAAGAGAGTCAAATCAATCACCTCCATTATGTGAGAGGCCCGGTAATAAGTTCCAGAGGGCCTTTGCCACAAGGTATCCATTATATGGTCAGAAATAAGCCTCTAGGAAGAACATAACTAATAATTCATTGAGCATCAATTGATGTCCTGAGAAATGATTATGTGTTGAGCACAGGACTAGGCACTATAGGGCCTTTACAGAAAAATAAGACATGGTCTGTGCCTCTAGAAGCTCCTGGTAGACACAGATTGCTCTTCTAGGAAGAATTTGTCCCACCCTGTTCAGAATGCTATATGCAGTGAGCTTCTGCATACAGCTGCCTGGCCTAAGGTTACTCCCTGCCCAGGGTGGCCATGTCTAGTGACTGATCACTCTCTGAGTGTAAAAGCCCGACCATTTCAGGCAATCCAGAACAACACTGACCAGCCAGACCTCCCCCCATAGATGGAGTCTCTTTAAAGAGCTACATCTCAGGTCAATTTCTCCCTCTTCCTACTCCTTTGTTTCTCTACCTTCCACAGATGTCATTCCTAAGGGCACTCCAGAATAAACACCCTAGCCTACTAAACTCCATCTCAGAGTCTACTTCCCAGAGAATGCAACCTGTGACAAAGCTAAATTCAACACCATGAATGTTATCTACCAAATAAGAGTATCAGAGAGTAAGGGCTAAGGGCTCTCTTTGGAAGGAGAGGAAAATTAAGTTAGGATTTCTGAAGGAGGGAAGATTAGAACAGGAATGGTGGTTAGTATTAGGTAGCTGAGAAACAACAGGGCCTTTTAGTGAGGAACAATTCAGGAAAACGTAAAGGGGCAAGAAGTACAAAGTAAGTTCAAGGGAAATTTAACAGAGTTACCCAGTGAAATAAGTGAAATGTAAGAATGAAACCAGACTGTGAGATCCAAGACGGCCAAATACAAACAGATCCAGAGTGCAGTTCCCAGCAAGAACAGCACAGAGGGTGAGTGCTCGCCACATTTCCAAACAAGTTTTCACTGCCCACAGACCAGGAGATTCCCCAGGCCAAAAAGTGCCACAAGTTTTCAGCTCACAGTTTCAGCTGGTGCCCCATCAGTGCACAGAAACGCACACAAGTCTGGGCAGCCGTTTCAACTGGTGCCTGGAACACCTGGGAGACAGAGCCGCCCATTCAACTGAAAGGGAGGTGGCTGAGACAGGGAGCCAAGCGATCTGGCTCGGAGGGTACCACCCCCACAAAACAAGCAATCTGAAATGCTCTGGGGATTGGGAGTTTCACAGCAAGCACAGCTGGACCCAGGACCACCCAGCTCAGTGAGGAGAAGGGCAATCACCACTACCAAAGCAGTCCACCACTACCTAGGCAGTTCACACAGCAGCTGGGCAGAGCCTGCGGCAGCTCAGCAATGCCTCTGCAGGCAGACTGTGACTAGACTACTCCGTGCAGGGCAGGGAATCTATGAAAAAAGGCAGCAGCACGACAGGAACTTATAAATAAAGCCGACCTTCCTAGCACAGAGCACCTGGGAAAGGCGGTTATGAGTTCAGCTACAGCAGACTTAAAGGTACCTGCCCAGTAGCTCTACATGGAACAGCAGAGCTCCCAGCACAGGACCTGAGCTCCTGTAAGGGACAGACTCTCTCCTCAAACAACTCCCTAACCCCCGTATACCCAAAGTGACACCTCATAAAGGAGAGCTCAGGCCAACATCTGTCAGGTACCCTTCTGGGATGAGGATAGAAGAGGAAGAAACCAGCAGCAACCCTTGCTGTTCTGCAGCACCCCCTGGGTGATCCCCAGAAGAGTGGGGTCTGGAGTGGACCTCCAGCAGTCCTACAGCAGAGGGCCCTGACTGTTAGAAGGAAAACTAAGAAGCAGAAAGAAATAGCTTCAATGTCAACAAAAACGACATCCACCTAGAGACCCCATCTGAAAGGAACTACAAAGACCACAGGTAGATAAAACCACTAAGATGGGAAGAAACCAGTGCAAAAAGGATTAAAACACCAAAAACAAGAATGCCTCTCCTCCTCCAAGAGATCACAACTCCTCATCAGCTAGGGATCAAAGATGAATGGAGAGCGAATCTGATGAATTGACAGAAAGAGGCTTCAGAAGGTGGGTAATAAGAAACTTCTCTGAGCTAAAAGAACATGTGCTAACCCAATGCAAAGAAACTAAGAACCTTGAAAAAAGGTTAGACTAAATGCTAACTAGAATAAAGTTTAGAGAAGAATATAAATGACTTGATGGAGGTGAAAAACACAGCACGAGAACTTCACAAAGCATACGTAAGTTTCAATAGCCAAATCAAACAAGCAGAAGAAAGGATATCAGAGATTGAAGATCAACTCAATGAAATAAAACGAGAAAGCAAGAATAGAGAAAAAAGAGTGAAAAGAAATGAACAAAACCTCCAAGAAATATGGGATTATGTGAAAAGACCTAATCTACGTTTGATAGGTGTACATGAATGTGACGGAGAGAATGCATCCAAGCTGGAAAATACTCTTCAGGATATTATCCAAGAGAACTTCCCCAACCTAGCAAGGCAGGTCAACATTCAAGTCCAGGAAATACAGAGAACACCACAAAGATATTCCTCAAGAAGAGCAACCCCAAGGCATATAATCATCAGATTCACCGGGGTTGAAATGAAGGAAAAAATGCTAAGGGCAGCAAGAGACAAAGGTCGGGTTACCCACAAAGGGAAGCCCATCAGACTCACAGAGGATCTCTCGGCAGAAACTCTACAAGCCAGAAGAGAGTGGGGCCCAATACTCAACATCCTTAAACAAAAGAACTTTCAATCTAGAATTTCATATCCAGCCAAACTAAGCTTCATAAGCAAAGGAGAAAGAAAATCCTTTATGGACAAGCAATTGCTGAGAGATTTTGTCACCACCAGACCTGCCTTACAAGAGCTCCTGAAAGAAGCACTAAACAAGGAAAGGAACAATCAGTACCAGCCACTCCAAAAATGCACCAAATGGTAAAGACCATTGACACAATGAAGAAAATGTGTCAACTAACAGGCAGGTAGCATCAAAACATACAGCTAGCATCAAAATGGCAGGATCAAATTCACATATAACAATATTAACCTTAAATGTAAATGGACTAAATGCCCCAATCAAAAGACACAGACTGGCAAATTGGATAAAAAGTCAAAAACCATCAGTGTGCTGTATTCAGGAAACCCATCTCATGTGCAAGGACACACATAGGCTAAAAATAAAGGGATGGAGGAAGATTTACCAAGAAAATGGAAAGCAAAGAAAGGCAGGAGTTGCAATCCTAGTCTCTGATAAAATGGACTTTAAACCAACAAAGATCAAAAGAGACAAAGAAGGGCATTAGATAATGGTAAAAGGATCAATGCATCAAGAAGAACTAATGATGCTAAATATATACACATCCAACACAGGAGCACCCAGGTACAGAAAGCCAGTTCTTAATGACCTACAAAGAGACTTAGACTCCAACACAATAATAGTAAGATACTTTAACACTCCACTGTCAATATTAGACAGATCAACAAGACAGAAAATTAACAACGATATCCAGGACTTGAACTCAGATCTGGACCAAGCAAACCTAATAGACATCTACAGAATCTCCACCCCAAATCCACAGAATATACATTCTTCTCAGCACCTCATGGCACCTACTCTAAAACTGACCACATAATTGGAAGTAAATCACTCCTCAGCAAATGCAAAAGAATGGAAATCCTAACAGTGTTTCAGACCACAGTGCAATCAAATTAGAACTCAGAATTAAGAAACTAACTCAGAACCACATAACTTCATGGAAACTGAACAACTGGCTCCTGAATGTCGACTGGATAAACAATGAAATGAAGGCAGAAATAAAGATGTTCTTTGAAACCAACGAGACTGAAGACACAACATACGAGAATCTCAGGGACACATTTACGGCAGTGTCTAGAGGGAAATTTATAGCAATTAATGCCCACCAGACAAGGGAGGAAGGATCTAAAATCGACACTCTATCGTCAAAAGTGAATGAGCTAGAGGAGCAAGATCAAAAAAAAGCTCAAAAGCTAGCAGAAAACAAGAAATAACTAGGATCAGAGCAGAACTGAAGGAGACAGACACAAAAAATCCTTCAAAAAATCGATAAATCCAGGAGCTGATTTTTTTTGAAAAGATCAACAAAATAGACAGAACACTAGCCAGATTAATAAAAAAGGGAGAAGAACCAAATAGATGCAATAAAAAACGATAAAGGGGATATCACCACTGACTCCACAGAAATACAAATTACAATCAGAGATTACTACAAACAACTGTATACAAATAAACCAGTAAACCTGGAAGAAATGGATAAATTCCTGGACACTTGCACCCTCCCAAGCCTAAACAAGGAAGAAGTTGAAACCTTGAACAGACCAATAACAAGGGCTGAAGTTGAGGCAGCAATTAATAGCCTACCAACCAAAAAAAGTCCAGGTCCAGATGGGCTCACAGCTGAATTCTACCAGATGTACGAAGAGGAGCTGGTACCATTCCTTCTGAAACTATTCTGAACAATACAAAAAGAGGGAATCCTTCCCAAATCATTTTATGAGACCAACATCATCCTGATACCAAAACCCGACAGAGACTCAACAAAAAAAGAAAACTTCAGGCCAATATCCATGATGACCATTGATGCAAAAATCCTCAATAAAATACGGGCAAACTGATTGCAACAGTGTATCCAAAAGCTTGTCCATCACGATCAAGTAGGCTTCATTCCGGGGATGCAAGCCTGGTTCAACATATGCAAGTCTATAAACGTAATCCACCACATAAACAGAAGCAAAGACAAAAACCACGATTATCTCAATAGATGCAGAGAAGGCCTTCAACAAAATTCAACAGCCCTTTATGCTAAAAACTCTCAATAAACTAGGTATCGAAGGAGGATATCTCAAAATAATAAAAGCTATTTACACCAAACCTACAGCCAATACCATACTGAATGAGCAAAAACTGGAAGCATTCCCTTTGAAATCCAGCACTAGACAAGGATGCCCTCTCTCATCACTCCTATTCAATACAGTATTGGAAGTTCTAGCCAGAGTAATTAGGAAAGAAAAAAAAATAAAGGGTATCCAATTAGGAAAAGAGGAAGTCAAATTGTCTCTATTTGCAGACAACAGGATTGTATATTTAGAAGACCTTATCATCTCAGCCCAAAATCTCCTAAAACTGATAAGCAACTTTAGCAAAGTCTCAGGATATGAAATCAATGTGCAGAAATCACAAGCATTTCTATACACCAATAACAGACTAACAGAGAGCCAATTCATGAGCAAACTCCCATTCACAATTGCTACAAAGAGAATAAAATACCTAGGAATATAACTAACAAAGGATGTAAAGGACCTCTTCAAGGAGAACTACAAACCACTGGTCAAGGAAATAAGAGGGACACAAACAGATGGGGAAACATTCCATGTTCATGGTTAGGAAGAATCAATATCGTGAAAATGGCCATACTGCCCAAAGTAATTTATAGATTCAATGCTATCCCCATCAAGCTACCAATGACCTTCTTCACAGAACTGGAAAAAAACACCTTAAACTTCATACAGAACTAAAAGAGAGCCCACATAGCCAAGACAATCCTAAGCAAAAAGAGCAAAGCCAGAGGCATGATGCTACCTGATTTCAAACTATACTACAAAGCTACAGTAATCAAAACAGCATGGTGCTGGTACTAAAACAGAGATATAGACCAATGGAACAGAAAAGAGGCCTTGGAGACAACGTCACACATCTACAACCATCTGATCTTTGAAAAATCTGACAAAAACAAGCAATGGGGAAAGGATTCTCTGTTTAATAAATGGTGTTGGGAAAACTGGCTAGCAGTGTGCAGAAAGCAGAAACTGGACCCCTTCCTGACACCTTACACTAAAATTAACTCCAGATGGATTAAAGACTTAAACATTAGACCTAACACCATGAAAACCCTAAAAGAAAACCTAGGCAAAATCATTCAGGACATAGGCATAGGCAAGGACTTCATGACCAAAACACCAAAAGCATTGGCAACAAAAGCCAAAATAGACAAATGGGACCTAATCAAACTCCACAGCTTCTGCACAGCAAAAGAAACAGTCATTAGAGTGAACCAGCAGCCAACAGAATGGGAAAAATTTTTTGCAATCTACCCATCTGACAAAGGGCTAATATCCAGAATCTACAAAGAACTAAAACAGATTTACAAGAAAAAAACAAACAAACCCATTCAAAAGTGGGCGAAGGATATGAACACATTTCAAAAGAAGACATATATGAGGCCAACAGACATATGAAAAAATGCTCATCATCACTGGTCATTAGAGAAATGCAAATCAAAACCACATCGAGATACCACCTCATGCCAGTTAGAATGGTGATCATTAAAAACTCTGGAGACAACAGATGCTGGAGAGGATGTGGAGAAATAGGAACACTTTTACACTGTTGGTGGGAGTATAAATTACTTCACCCATTGTGGAAGACAGTGTGGTGATTCCTCAAGGACCTACAAATAGAAATTCCATTTGACCCAGCAATCCCATTACTGGGTATACACCCAAAGGATTATAAATCATTCTATTATAAAGACACATGCACCACACGTATGTTCACTGCAGCACTGTTTACAATAGCAAAGACCTGGAACCAACCCAAATGCCCATTGACGATAGACTGGATAAGGAAAATGTGGCACATATACACCATGGAATACTATGCAGCCATAAAAAAGGATGAGTTCATGTCCTTTGTAGGGACATGGATGAATCTGGAAACCATCATTCTCAGCAAACTGACACAACAATAGAAAATTAAACACCACATTTTCTCACTCATAGGTAAGTGTTGAGCAATGAGAACACATGGACACAGGGAGGGGAGCATCACACACTGGGGTCTACTGGGGGGGCCAAGGGAGGGACAGCAGTAAACTGGGGGTCAAGGAAGAATAACATGGGGAGAAATGCCAGATGTAGGTGACCGGGGGGTGGAGGCAGCAAACCACATTGCCATGTGTGTACCTATGCAACAATCCTGCATGATCTGCACGTGTACCCCAGAACCTAAAGAACAATTAAAAAAAAAAAAAGAAAAGAAAGAAACCAGACTGTGGATGGAGCTTGCATTTTTTTTTTAAAGATTGCACATCATCTGTTAGACCAGTTGACAACCAATCAGCAGTTGGCACTGTAGATGAATTGCAGGGGCTATGTAACCCCAACATGCATCTGGCATGGTTTAATTATAGTCATTGGGGACATCATAAATTAATGAGTATTTTTAAAGAGAGAAAGCAGGTCACAGTCATATTCAAAAAGGCTGACAACCAGTACTACAGCAAAGGCAACATTAGAGTTCTCCCACTGAAGTCCTCCAGGCTATCTATCCATCCATCCAGTATTTATTGGGCATAAACCTTGAGCAAGTTGTGTTCCATATAAGCAATCTCATGGAGCTTAACCATGAGTTGTGAAGACAGATGTTAAATCAATTAATAAAGAAAAATGTACAAAGACTTATTTTCAGTTGCAATAGTGCTGTGGATACAGTGTGTAACATAACCAGATCACAAGACTCAAATTGACCTAGGTTGAGGTGGTGCAACAGCCAAAGAATCCTTCCCTGAAAAAGTAAATTTTTAAATGGTGATACCACTGAAGAGATGTCTTTTTAAAAAAAAAGTGAGACCATTTTAGTACTTAGCTGATTCCTCAGAGTGCAGAGGTGAGTAAGACCCGTCCTCTCTTGAAAACATTAAAGAGATGCAAATCTGTAGGACTGAAGACAAATTGTGTCTTCCTCACAACTTTGCCATGGAAAAGCATCTACGTGGAAAAGGAAAAGTAGCTAGTGCCACTGGCTTTGTTATCACGACAAGAGGATTTGCAGACGGACTGCATACATATGTTTGTGCAGTTTTTTTCCCATTTCTCAAAGAATATATCCTAGGAAATGGTGGCTTTAGCTGAATTCCTAGCATCAGGTCAACTAAGTTTCATACTCTGCTTAAGACCTGAGATGATGCTGAGGTGAGAGGTCATCAGGGTACCGCAACATCAGAAGCGGGAGCTGGAGTTCTGCTACCACATCTGGAGTTTGGCCACCCCAGTCCCCAAGCATTAATTCCCCTGTTACTGGAGGCTTAGCATGGATGTAGCATTTGTCCCCAGCAGATTGAATTTAGAGACATTTGAAGTTCTTTGTTTCATTTTAACAGTATTCAAAAATAAATAGCTTTGGCACTGCTTTGAACTAATTTCCCAGGGAGTTTTAAAAAGAGAGAAATTGACTTTTCTTTGATTCATCACTCAACTAAAAAATAACATTTGGGTTTGGCTCGAGAGTTCAAAAAATTAGTATGCATTTTTTTCAGTGGTTGATTTACTCAGTTCAGTTCAAATTCCTTTAGTTGGTGTGACCTATAAGAATCTACACAAGACACTCTGGCTGCTTAGGATTTATCCAAACTTCCCAGCTCCCTCCTAAGCCTGATTTTACAAGCCAGGGAGAATGGGAAAATGGTTCTTGTTTGAACATATGAGAACAGTGACTTCTACTAATTGATATAAAGAAATCAAATTGCGAACTCTTAAGCTGAGAATCAAAGAAAACTTTCTTAACATGATTTTTAAAGTGTGTATCAGACATAAACAGCAAATATACATAATGGTGAAACACTAAAGACACCCTTATTAAAATTAAAGACAAGCAGAGATGCCACTGTTACTGCTATCATTGAGATTTGTTTGGGAGGTCCTAGCCAATGCAGTAAGACAAGAAAAAGAAACGGTGAATAATTATTGGAAAGGAAATGACAAAGTTATTATTAATCATAGTCAATATTATCTTCCTGGAATATCCAAGGAAATCAACTGTAAAAACCATTTGAACTAATAAAGAAGTTGAACTCCCTTCCTTGTTGCCTGCTAAACTCTCCACTCCTTAAAACTCAAAAAAAAAAAAAAAAAAAAGAAGTGCAATATGGATCAAGATATAAGATAAACACACCAAAACTAACAGTTTTCCTCTATGTCAGCAAAAATCAGTTAGAAGACATCATGTTGAAGATCCCATTTAAAACAGAAATTAAAAATGTAAAGTTCTTAAGAATAACTTACCAAGAATAATCAAGAGCTATATATTTTTTTACATCTTTTAAAATAAACCCAGGGATAATGGAAAAGCATCAAACAATCTGACCCTAAGCCCATGATGCTATAAAATGTTTGTGACTCCAAACTCCCTTTTGTCATTAGTATTTTTTCCTATAAATTCCCTTTCTGGAAATATAATTTGGATTCATTTACAATCAGCTCTTTCCAGCCCTGGGTCATACAAAGCAATAAAATGTAATTTTAACTCTGCCTGCTAGAAACCAAAGGATGTGGTTCTGAAATTGCTATAGCTCTGACCAACAACACAGCCACCTAGCTATTCAACACTACTTGGACTCATGTGGGAAAATTACAGATAGATGCCATAAAATGAAAGTTTGTGAGTGTATATAATATAAGTATATTCATTATTTATTAGAGGAATAACGCTTACAACACATCCAAAGTTGTCATGTCTAGATTATAACGATGAAACTACCTAATTTTACTCAGCACCTTCACATTCAATGTCTCACTTGGTCCCCACAAGAACTCTATAAAGTAAGTAGTTCAAGTGAGTGATTTTTAAATACTAATATGCGTGGGCCATATACTCTGCTCCGTAGCACGTATGGGCAGTATGCTAAACTTTTTACCTACAGTAACTCATTCGATCATGTTTTATGACATTGCTCTGTGTTATTATGATGATGCTTATTTTATGGATAAGGAAAGTGAGGCTTTAATAGGTTAAAAGTCTACGCTCTAACACATTAGAGCTATGATGAACCCAGCTAAGTCTGATCCCAGAAGCTTCACTCTTAACCCCTACACTATGCTTCCTCTGGTGGTGGTGGTGGTATTAGCACTACTAATATAGTCGTCAGCATCATCCACATCATAATTATACCTACACTTGCAGATAAGGAAACTGAGGTGCAGGGATGCTAATGGTTTGCTTAAAGGAACACAGCTATAAAATGGAGGTGCACAGGCTCAAACCCAGATGTATCCAATTCCAAATCCCATGTTCTTTCCACTCCCCAACAGTAATTATTCACGCTATGGGAAGGGAAGTGTAGTAAACAACGCAAATGAATAGGTAATACAAAACTCATTTTCATTCTGCCTTGGAACACTCAGTATATATGTTCAATCCCCAGTTTTATCTTCATTGTTATTTTTAAGCTGCTACTAAAATGAGTTTGCATTGCCTGCCTATGTCTTTACCCTAACCCCAATCTGAGAACAAAGAGAAGTATCCCGAAACCAAATTGACATGCACTGCAAAGAGAGCAGGACATTAAAAATCTACCATAGCTAACCACACATACATAAGCCAGGAACTGACTATATGTGCTTTGATATACTTAGAGAAAAGGGGCTATATAAATTCAAATTACTCTCCTACCTAGATATCTAATTCAACTTCACAGGGTCCTAGGATGCAGGTACAGTATTGTTTTTCAGATACATTCATTCATTTACTCCTTCAACTAGCATTTACTGAGTAGTGTCCACCAATTAATCAATCCCAAACTAACTCATTTAATCAATGGATGAGAGTGACTGTCTCCACTTTCCCAGTGACATAGGTCCTTTGAGACAAGAAAGGAATCTTTATTGAGGTCTTCACCTCAGTGTCTCCACCTATATCCTTCCACTCCCAACCCATATATACACACCAAAATAAGGCAGTCTATCTCCTGGCAATATGTATTGCTATTGTGCTTATTTTACAGACAGGAAAACTGATGCAGAAGGGATAAAATTAATGACATAGTGGTATTCTGCCAGGATTAGAACCCAAGCAGCCTGATAGCAGAGCCTTTTTAAAATTATACTTTAAGTTCTGGGGTACATGTGCAGATCTTACAGGATTGTTGTATAGGTATACACATGCTACATGGTTTGCTGCATCCATCCCCCCATCACCTACATCAGGCATTTCTCCCAGTGTTATCCCTCCCCCACCTCCCACCCCCAACTGTCCCTCCTCCAGCCCCCGACTCCCCAGTAGACCCAGTGTGTGATGCTCCCCTCCCTATGTCTACATGTTCTCATTGTTCAACACCTGCCGATGAGTGAGAACATGTGGTGTTTGGTTTTCTGTTCTTTTGTCAGTTTGCTGAGAATGATGGTTTTCAGATTCATCCATGTCCCTACAAAGGACCCAAACTCACCGTTTTTTATGTCTGCATAGTATTCCATGGTGTATATGTGCCACATTTTCCTTTTCCAGTCTATTGTTGATGGGCATTTGGGTTGGTTCTAGGTCTTTGCTATTGTAAACAGTGCTGCTATGAACATATGTGTGCATGTGTCTTTATAATAGAATGATGTATAATCCTTTGGGTATATACTCAGTAATGGGATTGCAGGGTCAAATGGAATTTCTATTTCTAGGTCCTTGAGGAATTGCCACACTGTCTTCCACAATGGTTGAACTAACTTACACTCCCACCAACAGTGTATAAGTGTTTCTATTTCTCCACATCCTCTCCAGCATCTGTTGTCTCCAGATTTTTTAGTGATCACCATTCTAACTGGCATGAGGTGGTATCTCAATGTAGTTTTGATTTGCATTTCTCTAATGACCAGTGATGATGAGCATTTTTTCATATGTTTGTCAGTCTCATATATGTCTTCTTTTGAAAAGTATCTGTTCATATCCTTTGGCCACTTTTGAATGTGTTTGTTTTTTTCTTGTAAATCTGCTTTAGTTCTTTGTAGATTCCGGATATTAGCCCTTTGGCAGATGGGTAGATTGCAAACATTTATTCCCATTCTGTTAGTTGCTGGTTCACTCTAATGATTGTTTCTTTTGCTGTGCAGAAGTTCTTAAATTTAATTAGATCGCATTTGTCTATTTTGGTTTTTGTTGCCAGTGCTTTTGGTGTTTGAGTCATGAAGTCCTTCCCTATGCCTATGTTTGAAATGGTATTGCCTAGGTTTTCTTCTAGGGTTTTTATGGTGTTAGGTCTTACGTTTAAGTCTTTAATCCATCTTGAGTTAATTTTAGTGTAAGGTATAAGGAAGAGGTCCAGTTTCAGCTTTCTGCCCATGGCTAGCCAGTTTTCCCAACACTATTTATTAAACAGGGAATCCTTTCCCCATTGCTTGTTTTTGTCAGGTTTGTCAAAGATCAGATGGTTGTAGATGTGTGGTGTTGCTTCTGAGGCCTCTGTTCTGTTCCACTGATCTGTATCTTTGTTTTGGTGCCAGTACCTTGCTGTTTTGATTACTGTAGCCTTGTAGTGTAGTTTGAAGTTAGGTAGCGTGATACCTCCAGTTTTTTTTTGTTTGTTTGTTTTGTTTTTGCTTAGGATTGTCTTGGCTATGTGGGCTCTCTCTTTTGGTTCCATATGAAGTGGTTTTTCCCAGTTCTGTGAAGAAGGTCAATGGTAGCTTCATGGGGATAGTGTTGAATCTATAAAATACTTTGTGCAGTATGGCCATTTTCACGATATTGATTCTTCCTAACCATGAGCATTGAATGTTTTTCCATCTGTGTCCTCTCTTATTTCCTTGAGCAGTGGTTTGTAGTTCTCCTTGAAGAGGTCCTTTACATCTTTTGTTAGTTGTATTCCTAGGTATTTTTTTCTCTTTGTAGCAATTGTGAATGGGAGTTCAGTCATGATTTGGCTGTTTATCTGTTATTGGTGTATAGGAATGCTTGGGAAATTGTCTCTAATTGCAGACAACATGATTGTATATTTAGAAGACCCCAACATCTCAGCCCAAAATCTCCTTAAGCTGATAAGCAACTTCAGCAAAGCCTCAGGATACAAAATCAATGTGCAGAAATCATAAGCTATGCTATGTTTCTTCATATGCCATATTTTCTTGAATTTGCTTATCAACATAAGAACAGAAGGGAAGCCTACGTTTTCAAGACTTAGAGAGATTACTTAAAAACAGAATTCTTATGCTAGAAATCCTGAGAAGTCAAAAATAAATCCTGAGAAGTCAATTCAGGAGACAAATGAATCAGAACATGGATTCCTCGCCTTACTATCCTGACCCATTCTAGGGGTATCCAGGGAATCTGGAGCCTCCCAAATCCTGGGATCACAGTCTAGAAGATAAGAGGAATACAAGCCCAAGCCCATCATCCATTGTCCATTTGAGCATGGCATCCCCTCCATGAGTCAGGCTGATCACAAGGATAGCATATATATCCCACACACCATCCCATTATGAGCAATAAGCATAATAAATGAGCTAGCATGCAATGCGTAAGACAGTGCTAAGTGCTAAGGAAAAGAAAACAGGGTGAAGTAAAGCAGATAGGGAATGCCACCGCCAGCCTAGGGGAGGGGAGAGGTTTATCTTTTAAAACAGGGTGGACTGGTAGGCCTCACCAAGAAGGTGACATTTAGCAAAGGCCTAAAGGAAATAAAGAAGATCATCATGCAGATATCTAAGGAGCAGGCATTCCAGGCAAAGGGAAAGCAGGATGCAAAGGCCCTAACTTTGGTGGCTATAGAGAGATCTGTTAGGAGGCTTCAGCCATAATCCAAGCTAGAGATGATAGTGATTAGAGTGGTAGCAATGGAGGTGAGGAGAAACCATTGCATACTGGATACATTTTGAAGGCTGAGTCCACAGTATTTCCTGACAGATTGGTTATAGGAGGTGAGAGAAAAAGAATTTAAGCATGTCTCCAAGATTTGAGCTTAGAGACATGGAAGGATGGGGATGCTATCAGTTGGGAAGAGAAAGGCTGTGAGTTAAGCAGGTTCCGAGTATGGTAGAAAGGAAGATCTGGAATCCAGTTTGGGACAAGTTGAGCTTGAGATATCTATGAAGTATTCCAATAAAGAAGCTGAGTAGGTTGTAGAATGTATGAGTCTGAGGTTCAGGAAGAAAGTCAGGTTGAAGATGCATACTTAAAAATCATCAGCATATAAACAGCATAAAGGTCAGGCAACTAGCCAAACAGTCCAAGGGAGTGAACGCAGATAGAAGAAGGAAGACAAAGGACAGAGCCCCAGGGCACTCCTACCATGAGAGGTCAGGAAGAAAAGAAACTGGGAAAGCAGATTTGGAAGGAACAACCAATGAGGCAGGAGAACAACCAGGCAAGCATATGATGTTCTGGAAGACAAAGGAAGAATAAGTATCAAAGGAGGAGGAAGTGGTCGGGTGTGGTGGCTCACAGCTGTAATCCCAGCACTTTGGGAGGCCAAAGCAGATGGATTGCTTGAGCCCACAAGTTTTGAGACCAGCCTGGAAAACATGATCAAACCTCCTCTCTACAAAAAAAATACAAAAATTAGCCATTGTGGTGGTCCATGCCTGTAGTCCCAGCTATTAATACTTGGGAGGCTGAGGTGGGAGAACTGCCTGAGCCCAGGAGGCAGAGACTGCAGTGAGCCAAGATTGCACCAATGCACTCCAGCCTGGGTGACAGAGCAAGACCCTGCCCCAAAAAAACAAAATGAAAAAAACAGACTAACAACAACAACAAAAAAAAAAAAAAACAGGAGGAGGACATGTTCAGCTATTCCAAAAGCAGCTCATAGGTCACAGAACATGAGTCCTGAAAGATTACCATTAAATTAAGTAATGTAGCGGCTGCTTGGTGAACTCAGAAACAAGTTTGATGGATTGATATAGGGGCAAAAACTTGATCAGGCTGGGTTTAAAAGTGAAAGGAAGGGCAGAAAATGAAGAGAACAAAGAAAACAGAGAAATGAAAGTTGCAATTGGCATGAAAAGTTAAATCAATCATTTTTTTCTTTTTGTTTTTGGCTAAGTACGGTGGCTCACACCTGTAATCCCAGCACTTCAGGAGGCTGAGGTGGGTGGATCTGTTGAGCCCAGGAGTTTAAGACCAGCCTGGGCAACATGATAAAACCCCATCTATATAAAAATATATATATATAAAACTAACTGGGCATGGCAGTGCACACCTGTAGTCGTAGCTACTCAGGAAGCTGAGGTGAGAGCCTGAGCCCAGGGAGGTTCAGGCTGCAGTAAGCTGCGATCATACCACTCACTGTACACCAGCCCAAGCAGAGTGAGACTCTGTATCAAAAAAAAAAAAATTTTTTTTAAGATTCGAAAAATAACAGCAAGTTTGAATGCTGATGGAAAGGATCCAGTATCCAGTAAAGAGAAAGAGTTTGATGCTGTAAGACAGAAAGGGAAGGATTGCTGAAATAATGCCTCTGAGTAGGCACGAGGGCATGGGGTCTAGGGAACAAGTGAAGGAACTAGCCTTAGCTAGAATCATGAGTCATTTATTTACTATAACAGGCATGAGACTGAGTCCGTGGGTGCCGAGGGATAAAGTGTAGGTGCTTAGGAGAAGGATGGTCCGCAAATAAAGACTAGTGAAGAAAGCAGGGTGCGACCCTGAAGGACCATACAAACATGAAGATTTCCAAAAGCTATCCAGACTTCATTCTGTGTTGCGATACAAGGCCACATTAAACTTTCAGGCAGGTTTTTTATTTCATGAAATTTATTTGCAGGGGTATAGGTCTTTAGGCAGAACCCTAAAGACCAGTTAGGAAGTTATTGAAGATAATGGAAAGAAGTTAACACATTTAAAATTTGTAAAGCAATATACTCCAAAGGACCTGATAATTAACTGAATGTAACGGAAGGGGCGTGAGAATCAGAATCAGTCCCCTGACTTGGGCAACTAGGAGGATAGATACACCATTCACCGAGCTAAGACGCTCAAGAGGAAGAACATGAGCCTCTTGGATTGCTGACATCTATGGGATTACCACAGTGAAGATGTCTCCCAGGTTATAAATTACAGAAACCAGGAGCTGAGGAAAGAGCTCTGAACTGAAATTAAAGACCTGAGAGTCATTCTAGATTGTTGCCGCTGAAACGCTAGTGGGGTGTGGGGGTCCGCGGATGTGTGTAGTGCTCTCCGCTCCTATATTCGATGGTCTAGACTACTCTGTTTTTACAAGTCTGCTCCCTTGGCCTTTAGTTGTCACCCTGATGTCCACAGAATCTTCTTTTCAATCTGCCTTTACTTTACATTGGCCATACCTGAGTAAGGCATAAAAGTAGCTATCCCTGAAGAAAAACAAATGCCAGAACTCTGTCATAGCAACTTGGAAAACTTTCCCATTTTCAATTTTATGGATATGTTCTTGCTAGTTGAGGTTTTGCATCAAAGGCTGCTACTATAAAATGCATTCTAGTTCTTAACTATAAACAACTTTTTTATCATGTGCTACAGTGGATGAAGCAAGCCAGGAAGGTCTACAAAATTAGTAAACAGCTAATTATCTAAAGGAGTGCTCCCTGTGCACTCAAGATTATTTTAAGTGATATGAGAGTTGATTTTGGATGTTGCATGGATATGGCATTCAGCAACATTGAGCCTCATCTTAAATAGTTTGTTTCATTTTCCATTTTCTTTCAATCTTTCTGACTAGACCCCCACATGGAGAAAGACTCACTTTGCTGCTAGTGTGTCCTTAATGACCTTCAATTCCTATTAAAATCTCTTTATAACAGAGATAAAGGTCTTGCATTCAGAGGCCTTCCACCAACCACAGTTTCTAGTTAGAACTCAGTAACATTATGTTATTTTTATTGTATCTGTTTTTCCATTTAACTGCTATTTATGGCAAAGGGTTTCCATTTATAGTATAGATATCAAATGTTCTAAAATAAATTAAGAATTTTTAATCAGTTTCAAAATTATTAATCAAAAGATGGTTCTTAGATGTCCAAAAACATGAAGATGATAGTGTTAATCATTTCCACCAAGGTTAAATTCATGACTCATACATATATGAAATAACATTAAATCATTTATTTATTATTGAATACTGAAATGAGTGAACCAGGCAGATAGCATAACCAGTTCAAAGTAGGCACCAAAGACCCTCAAATGAATATAGAGTAAAATAATGTTGAAAAGAGTGTGGAAATGGATGCAAAACTGACTTTTCCACAGGAGAGAAGTGTTGTCTCTTCACTGAATACAACTGTTTTGCCTTGCTGTTTGTTACCTATAAGTTACAGAGTAATAAAATTCAATGGCAGTAAAAATCTAAAATCAAACAACCTGCAAATCTATGCTCTAAACAATGCATAGTTTTCCATGGAAGCACTGGTCCAAGGCAATGTATACCCCAAATGCTAGGGAGGAAGCACTGAATAGATGAAAAGCTTTCAGTGGAAAGCTTTTTGGCCTCAGATTACTTGTCTGTCAATGAAGGACCTGGACAAAATACTTTCCAAGATCCTGTAAGTTAGGAAATTCTCAGATTCATACTTAAACTCCCAGGACGTTAGCTGCAAAAGTATGGCATTTTGACAGACTACCTTTTATTTGTGAAGCTCTCAGCATGGAATTGGACCAGTCACCCATCTTCCCAAAGAAGACAACAAGAAGCTGTCTCCATTTACTCAGACCAGAAGCGTAGTCAATCAGTGATCACCATTCATACACCAGTGGCTTTGTTTCAAAGAGGATGTCTTCCTGTGTGTTCGTATTGTAATTAGGACCTGTTGAAATCTAACAAATATACTTCATTTATCATCATCCTTCTTACCACCATTAATAATCTGAGTAGAAGTCCCAGCTTCCACCAGCTACCATAGCACATCATTAACTTCCTTCTCCCTGAACTAGCTGCAGGTCCCACTCCTGCTCCAAAAGTTCCCGTGCCAGGGGAGGCATTAACATAGTTATTTTAAAAGTAATTTGATGTGAGAATTTCAGAGATGCGCAGTTCAATTTTTGTACCCCCTTCTGAGTTTTTTCAGACAGCCATTTTGAGGAAGCTGAGTTAATATAATATTCATTAAATTCAATTCACTCCCTCTACGAGTGACAGAGGATGGGGGACAGGGACAGGAGCAAAGATTACCAAGACTATACTCTATGACCTTATCCAAGAAAGAGCCCAGAGCAAATACTGTCTCTTACTCCTCCAACCCTACTCTTCTATTATCTTGGTTCCTTCTGGACCAGCTGGAGTCAGAATCCAAGAGAGTGGGCTTTGCTGCCAGAAAGTCTGGAATCTACCACTTGCCTCAAGCAAGTTCATTCATATCTCTGCAGTTTCCTGATCTGCTAAAAAATAATAATAATAGCCAGGCACAGTGGCTCTCACCTGTAATCCCAGCACTTTGGGAAGCCGAGGCAGGCAGATCATGAGGTCAGGAGTTAGAGACCGGCCTAGCCAACATGGTGAAACCCTGTCTCTACTAAAACTACAAAAATTAGCTGGGCGTGGTGGTGGGCACCTGTAATCCCAGCTGCTTGGGAGACTGAGGCAGAAGAATTGCTTGAAATAGGAAGGCAGAGGTTGCAGTGAGCCGAGATCATACCACTGCACTCCAGCCTGGGTGAAAGAGCAAAACTCCATTAAAAATAAATAAATAAATAGACAGACAGGAGAATCACAGAGTTCTCGTGAGGCTTAACACTAGGCGGGTAAAATACTTAGCATAATGCCAGTGAGCACTTTACTGCTAACTGTTGTTGCAGTTCTAGGTCCATGTCACTGCCTAACGGCACTTGGTGTTGAAACGCACAAGTAACCACAAAAATAAGCATTCTTTCATTGTCATTCAACTGGCATTTCTTTGTCATCCATTTTTATTATTTTCCACTATAAAAATAATGAATAGGCCTGGTGCAGTGGTACATCCCTGTAATTCCAGAACTTTGAGAGGTCAACGTGGGCAGATTATTTCAGGTAAGGAGTTCAAAACCAGCCTGGCCAACATGGTGAAATCCCATCTCTACTAAAAATACAAAAAAAAAAAAAAAAAAAAAAAATTAGCTGGGCATGATGAGCATGCCTGTAATCATAGCTAATCTGCAGGCTGAGGCAGGAGAATCACTTGAACCTGGGAGGTGGAGGTTGCAGTGAGCCAAGACTGCGCCACTGCACTCCAGCCTGGGTGACAGAGACCCCGTCCCAAAAAATAATTATTATAATAATACAAGTTTATTACTTTTGCAGTCGATGTTAGAAAGTATTGATACCACAGTATTAGGACTGATTTCTGTAGCATGGAATTAGAAGGATAATTTTACTTTAAACTTGCAGTGCTATAGGTTTGTTGTTTCTTAACAAGTCTGTGTGTGTGTGTGTGTGTGTGTGTGTGTGTGTGATTATTATAACTTTTTTTTAATTGGGCTGGACATGGTGGCTCACACCTATAATCCCTGCACTTTGGGAGGCCAAGGCAGGAGGATCACTTGAGCTTAGGAGTTTGAGACCAGCCTGGGCAACCTCCATCTCTACAAAAAAAAAATAGAAAAGCTTAGGCAGGCATGGTGGCACACACCTGTAGTCCCAGCTACTCCAGGGCTGAGGTGGGAGGATCACTTGAACCTGGGAGACTGAAACTGCAGTGAGCCGTGACTGCACCACTGTACTCCAGCCTTGGTGACAAAGCAAGACCTTGTCTTAAGAAAACAAAATTTAAGTTTCCATTTTGAAAAAGCCAAAATGCAAATACCAGGAGTACATAATAAACAACTTGCAAGAACACAGTAAAAGAAGGACAAGAAGACTCATTCACTTACCACAGCAGCTATCTTTGTTCTAATGCCTTTAAAAACCCAGGGAGGTGTGAGTCCTAAGGAAAGTTAATCAAAGATCCGGGATACAAGTGTAACTGAGGGTTGGAGTTCTTAAAATTTGAAAGGTCATGGATCTCAAAAACATCTAACAAAAGCTGTGGATCTTTCTTCAAGGAATGTGAATCCATAAAATAGCTGCCTACAACCGCAGGGTGTCCTAACCTCTTGAGGCTCATGCAGATACAACAAACACTAACATCACTCCACAGTCTATCACTAACAAGATCCTTCTGCTACCTGCCTATTTGATGAAAGGTTTACCAAAAAGGTTCTATGACCAAAAATATCTTCCCCGTGGTCCTGATACTGGTGTCTAATATCTCACTATTAGAAATTCTTTGAGGTCATAAATCATCCTATTACAAAAATACATGCCCATGTATGTTCATTGCAGCACTATTCACAATAGCAAGGACACAGAATCAACCCGAATGCCCATCAATGATAGACTGGATAAAGAAAATGTGGTACACATACACCATGGAATACTATATGGCCATAAAAAGGAACAAGTTCATGCCCTTTGCAGGGACATGGATGGAGCTGGGAGCCATTATCCTCAGCAAACTAATGAAGGAACAGAACAGAAAACCAAACACCTGATGTTCTCACTTACAAGTGGGGGCTGAACAATGAGAACACATGGACACAGGGAGGGGAGCAACACACACTGGGGTCTGTCGATGAGTGGGGAGGTTGGGGCGGAAGAGCACCAGGAAAAATAGCTAGTGCATGCTGGGCTTAACACCTAGGTGAGGGGTTGACAGGCGCAGCAAACCACCGTGGTACATGTTTATGCAACAAAACTGCACATCCTGCACATGTACCTAGGAACTCAAAACAAAAATTAAAAACAAATATTCTAATGGAAAACGTACTTGAATAAAATAAAAATGCAGTAAGAAAAACTTGTATTTACTTAAAAGACAAAGAAAAAAAGAAATTCCTTTGGGTCAAGGCATTGTTACCTATAAAACTGCAAGAAGTTGTGAGAGATTTAACACATTAAGCTTGTGTTATTCACTCATTCATTTTACCAACAAATATTTACCGAGCACCTACTATGTTCCAGGTGACAGGGTAAAATAAGACTGTTCTCTTTGAACTCAGCATCTATTGTGTAGGAGAAAATGGCCAGAGAAATGGATAATAAATGCATAAACAAATTAGTACTGTCATTGGTTGGTGATGAGTGCTGTGAAGGAAGGAAGACAAAGTCATGGAATGGAATGGCTTGTGAGAGAACACAGACACATCGGGTGCTCAAGGAGCCTCCCTGTAGAGCTGACAAGTGAGGATAAGGCAGTGCATTGAAAAACAGGAGGAAAGGCATGTCCGTCATAGAAAAAATGTAATCGAAGCTGGTATCACATTCTCTCGCAGATGAAGACAACTTCTAAAAATAGGAAGAAGCAAAGTCCAGAAAAAGATACATTGCAGAAAGAAGGAAGGGCATAATCACTGGGAAGGCACGAATAGGGAAAGTCTTTGAAAAAGATATGTAAGGAACAGAGGTAAGAGGCCAGACCTGGTTGGTATTGTACCATGGAATAGTTAGAATCCTTTCAGCTGCAAGTGATACACATCTGACTCAAACTGGCTTAAACAATAAGGAATGTCACTGGCTTAGGCAAGGTGAAATTCGGAAGGGATGCAGGATTTAAATGTGGTACCATCAGGGCTCCAGCTCTGTTTTCCCTGATTCGCAGCTGTGTCCTCCTCAGTAGAGAGGGAGATAAAGATCAATAGAGATATGGATGATAGAAATAGATACAGATGTAGCTGCAGGTATAACTATGCATGTAGTATTTCCAGGCTTTTCTATTCCTTTTTGGGGACAAAGAGGAATAGAAAAGCCTGGTAATACCACATGCTTTGTCACTGGTAATACTTTTTACCTGGTAATACTCTAGCTTTGTCACTAGGTTTCTTCCTCTGCCCAGCTCTTTGGGACAGGTTCTGCCATCATCAGACTGGTTCCTTAGACTTCGTGACATAAGGCAGCAGGGATAGATGAACAAAGGCTAAAATGAAGATGTAGTTTTATGGGAATTTTATAAAATTGTAGAAAAGGAGAAGCCACAAGGAAATGAAGGAATTCAATGATTAGATAAGAGGAATATTTTTAAAAGAGCTTTTGTGGCATATGTATCCCCTTCCTAATGTTTGGGAAACTGTCTCTTCAATAAATGGTGCTGGGAAAACTGGATGCAGAAGAATAAAACTAGACCCTTAGCTTATACCACACAAAAAATTTTAACTTAAAATGGGTTAAAAAATGGTAAGACTTGAAAATATAAAACTCCTAGAAGAAAACATAAGGGAAAAGTCTTTGACACTGGTCCTGGCAATGATCTTTTGGATTTGACACCAAAAGCACAGGCAAAAGAATAAAAATAAACAAATGGAATTACATCAAGCTAAACGCCGCTGCACAGCCAAGGAAACAATCAGCCAAATGAAAAGGCAACCTACAGAACGGAAGAAAATATTTGCAAACCTTATTATCTGATAAAGGGTTAATAATCCAAAATATATAAGGAACTCACACAACAGCAAAAAAGCAATAACCCAATTTAAAAATGGGCAAAGGATCTGAATGGACATATTTTCAAAGAAGACATATTAATGGCCAACAGATAGACAAAAAGATGTTCAACATTCATCATCATCAGGGAAATGCAAATCAAAAGCACAGTGAGATATTACTTCACATTTGTTAGCATGGCTGTTTTTCACAAAATAGGAAATATAAGAAAAAGTGAGGATGTGGAGAAAAGGGAACCCTGGTGCACTGTTGATGGGAATGTTAAGTTAGTACAGCCATTATGGAAAACAGTATGGAGACTCCCCAAAAAAGTAAAATTGGAACTTGCACAGGATCCAGGAATCCTACTTATGGGTATATATCCAATGGAAGGGAAATCAGCATCTCAAGAAGATACCTGCACTCCCATATTTTTTTCACAGTAGCCAAGATATGGAAAGAACCTAAACGTCCGCCAGTACATGAAAAGATAAAGAAAATGTGGTACATTCATACAATGGAATATTATTCAGTTGCCATTTGTAGCAACATGAATGAACCTGGAGGACATTATGCTAACTGAAACATGCCAGACATAGATAAATACTGTACAATCTTATTTATCTGTGGACTCTGAAACAGTCAAATTCACAGAAGCAGCGTAGAATGGTAGTTATGAGGGGTCGAGGGGAGGGGAAAATGGGAAGGTGATGGCAAAAGGTCACACAGTTTCAAACATATCAGATAAATAAGATCTGGACATCTACTACACAGCACAGGGCCTGTAGCTACCAACATGGTACTGCATGCTTAAAATTTGCTAAGAGGATAGATCTTATGTTAAGTATTCTTCCTACAAAAATTGAAAGAAGAGGAGGAAAGAAAAGACCAGGAGGAGAAGAAGAGGATATAAAGAAAAAGAAGAAGAGGAGACGACGAAGACGAAGGAGAAGGAGAAAAGGGGCAAGAGGAAACTTGAGCAGGTGATGGACATGTTGATGGCCTTAATGATGGTGATGGTTACACAGGTGTATACTTATCCCCAAACTCATCAAATTGTATATATTAAATATGTAGTTTTCAAAACTGAAATTGGGTTTAATTTTTTTAAACATTTGAGCAATTTAAATAAGGAACTTGAGTTGTTCTAATTGACATTTTTGGGTTTTTAACTAAGTCCTTTGATTGCAACATAGTTCTGAGACTGGGCTATGTGGGTCCTGGCTTCAGTAGGGTTACACACCACCCACAAACACACACACACACACACACGTACATGCACACACATGGCATAAGCTCAACAATCTTGTTTCTCATACCCTTTAGGGACAAGCTTGTCATGATCTGCTTCAATGCTGACCTTGTCTAGGCATGTCAAAAGGAAAAAGACTGGAATTTCAGCAAGCCACTTTTTAAAGGTCATTGACCTCTGGTTTACACTACAGTTCAAACCACAACTCTGTACCATAAATCATTATTGTTAAAAGCAGCTTGGCTGCACTGTAAAGGTCTTAGGTTTATAAGCAAGAGACACGGGCTGAAACTGCTGTTCTGTAGCTCACTAGCTGAGTGATCTCTACCATGTTTTTTAACATCCCTTTAACATCTGTTTAAAAGGCATAATAGTGCCTACTTTAATGAGTTACTGCAAAGCTGTAGACTCCTTGAATATATGAGTTTTACATGTAGAATATTCTTTATTTATCTGTGTATTTTTAAGACATCACTCATGGAAGGCAAATTAGTAGTCCTAATGCCACAACTCCCTACGCATGGAAAACAAAGCTAATAAATAACTGTAATTTGTACCACAAAATCTGAAACATAGGCACATTAAATAAGGAAGTACTGTTGAGCAAATGAATGAATGAACCCAGTGCTCTAAACAGTCACTACCAACTGATCAGAGCTGCCTCTTGAGAAGATGCACAATAGCTACCCTTGGTCCTGGCCTTTATTCCAACCTTATCACAATGTATGTAATTGATTGCTTCCCATGCCCTAGGGATCCACCACTCATTTTTGTAAACAAAATTTTACTGGAAGATGGACATAGTCATTTATCTACATATTTTTTGTGGTTGCTGTCACGCTTGTGTGGTAGAGTTTAGTAGTTACAACAGGGAACCATATAGCTCACAAAGCTTTATAATTTTAGCCTTTATTTTAAAGTTTGCGAATCCCAGCTCCAGACCATGATTACCTTCAAGGTAGAAGCTATATGCTTCATCTTCTTATCCCCAGCACCCAGCACCCAGCAGACAGACATAAAGGATAATTATTTTAACACATGTTGGGGACTACAAGAATATCGATTACGTATAAAATGATGAGTCACTGGAATTAACCATTCAGATTCTTATCTAAACTCTCAGGTATTGAAAACTAAGAAGTCCACTTTCATCAGGAAGAGGGCCATGGCAAGCATCAGAGGCCCAAAGACAAAATACCAAGTTGTGGCCTAAGACACTTGGAGTAAGAATGTACAACTGAGGGCGAAAGGAGACCCCAGCCCAAGAAAACAGCATGGACAGAGCATGAAGGGGCAAGTCTAAAGTCCAACCTGGTCTTCACTCTACGTCAGCTAGAAACGGGCACTGCCAAGTAAAAGTCTTTTGGTTAAGAACCTCAAAGTGTCCTCTGTGGACAATTTGCATCAAAATCAACTGAGGAGTTTGTTCACATAAAAATGCCTAGTAATTATCCCAGACTTAAGACTGCATAAACCCCAGGGATGGAGTCCAGGACTCTGCCTGTTAACAAGCTCCCCGGGTACTTTTCCTACCCATTCATTTTTACAACCACCGACTTCAAGAGTATGCCCTCTTCCCAAGTGAGAGTTCCTAATAAATATTTATCTCAGACGGCTCCCTTGTCACATATATTTTGATTTAAAGACTTAACACCAATGCATTCTTCCTGAAGATCTAATTATTATCTGTTGAGAGATGCTTTCACTGTGTCCACACAATGCCAAATACCTGCTCAACTCAACCAAAAATACCAGGAGAAGGTTTGCCTCAATAAACTGGCCATTCAGAAACTGATCGATGATCCAGGAGTCTCAAGAAGACGCAGGCCCAGGGAGAGACAAGGGCAGTGGGGGCAGCGTGCAGTGGAATGACTGCATCTTATTGGAAAGTATCTTTTTCCCCAAAATAACCAAGATAAATGATTTGTGACTGTGACATAGGACAAAGGATTTCAGGATAACAGAGACGGCTATGGAAAAAATGCAGCCAGTATAGTAAATCACTCTATGGAGAAAAACAGAAAGGAAACAGTTCAGAATGAGTGCCTCCAGAGATAAAAATCACCTCTCTGAGATATTTTTGTGAAAAAAAAATCCTTTAGAAATACTTGGAAATAATTTATAGTAGGAAAAAAAGCCATTATAAGCCAAATGGTCTTCCCACGTGATAGCAAAGTATATATTTAACATGGGCTCGTTATACCTTATTTACTATAAATTCTAACTAGGGTTTTCTTTGCTGCCAAGGTTTGTCCCCAAGAGTGTTAACTCTAAAGCCAACTCATTCTTCTCAAGGCTATAAACGTCCATGAAAGGGGTTAAGAAATGAAAATAGACTCCTCCCCCACTTCTGCCCATGAGACTCATTTCTAGACTTCAATGGCAGTCATTCATTACTTGTGTACCCAGAATTCTCACGCTACGTACCAACCATACCTACTAGAAGAATTCAGAAACTAGAATAATTCAGAAACAACATACACACCAAAAAATTTTTCAAGAACTGCAAAATGAATAAAATGGCATTGGGAAAACTAAGTAATCTTCTGAAAAAACAAATGATGTGGCCGGGCGCGGTGGCTCAAGCCTGTAATCCCAGCACTTTGGGAGGCCGAGGAGGGTGGATCACGAGGTCAAGAGATCGAGACCATCCTGGTCAACATGGTGAAACCCCGTCTCTACTAATACAAAAAATTAGCTGGGCATGGTGGCACGTGCCTGTAATCCCAGCTACTCAGGAGGCTGAGGCAGGAGAATTGCCTGAACCCAGGAGGCGGAGGTTGCGGTGAGCCGAGATCGCGCCATTGCACTCCAGCCTGGGTAATAAGAGCGAAACTCCATCTCAAAAAAAAAAAAAAAAAAAACAAATGATGTTTGACTCCCAAAATCACTCCCTATACCTAAAAGTAGTTCAGACAAACCAAAGATTAAACCAGAAAATATGTAGCCATAAAGATTCTAGTAGAAAACTTGGGGGAAAATATTATAATCTTATCATGGAGAAAGCATATCTGTAACACAAAATTCAGATGCCAAAATGAAGTACAGATGAATTTTACTCCACAAAATTCTACATAAAATAAAATACTGAAAGAAAAATCAAAGATAAATTACAAACTGGAGGAAACTAGGTGGAATGCATATTATAGATCAAAGGCTATTTTTATTAATATACAAAAAGTTCTTAGAAATCAATAAGAAAGTCCAACTACAAAAGGAAAAATTGTCAAGGACATATAAACTCACAAACAACTAAAATGGCTTATAGACATATTAAATTTATTCACTTTCCTCATAAGAGAAATAAGCATTAAAAACTACACTGAAATACCATCTTTCACTGATCAAATTGACAAAGACCAAAAAAAACCTGCAGTAACTTGTATTGAAGGTGGGAAAACAGGTACTTTGATACATTATTGATGGAAATGTGAATCGACTTAACCTCTGAGAAAGGCAATTTGGTAATATTTATCAAAATTAAAAATGCACATATCCTTTAACCCAATAATTAAACTTCTAATGATTCATGCTGAAATTTACCTACACATGAGTACAAGAGCCAGGATCACCGTTGTATCACTGCTTATGATAGAAAAGACTGAAACAACCTGAATGTCTCTCAACAGAGGGCTAGTAAAAGAAATTATGGGGCCAGGTGAGGTGGCTTACGCCTGTAATTCAACACTTTGGGAGGCCAAGACGGGTCCATCATGAGTTCAGGTGTTTGAGACCAGCCTGATCAACATGGTGAAACCTTGTCTCTACTAAAAATACAAAAATTAGCCAGGCATGGTGGCATGAGCCTGTAATCCCAGCTACATGGGAGGCTGAAGCAGGAGAATCACTTGAACCCAAGAGGCAGAGGTTGCAGTGAGCCGAGACTGCGCAACTGCACTCCAGCCTGGGCAACAGAGCGAGACTCCATCTCAAAATAAAGAAAGGAAGAAAGATAGATAGACACATAGAATACATTACAAAGTTACAAAAATTAAAGAGGTAGTTATATGTAACATGTAGACAAAAGTTTAAATATATATACTGAGTCTAACAGGTGCAAAATGATATACTATATTTATATATGATTATATATCATCAAGTATTTCTGGCAGAAAAATTGAGAAACAGTCACCTGTGGAGAGAAGAACTGAGTGGTTGGAGAATAAGGGTGGGAGAGAGACTTGCTACTATAAATACGTGTGTACTTTTGAATTCTGAACCATAGGCATGTACTACCTATTCAAAAGGTATTTTTTTCATGAGCTACAAGAAAATCAGACAAATATCCCAACCCTCTCATCTTATTCTGAAAGGGTCCTGAACGCAGGTTTAGACCTGTAGGATGTGAGTAGTATCACCAGGCAGGAAAATGTTTAAGATATTAATTAGCATTCTGCTTCATTTTTCCCTATTTCCCTTTCCCAAACACATATTGTGACCCTTAATAACTCCTTGCCTTAGGGTGTTTTGCAGGGTAGAAAGCAGAAGCTGTTTAAGTCAAGGGTTCTTTCCACCTTTTGTAAAGCCTCAGCACTTTGAAGAGATTGGAGCAGGAAACTCAAAGGGAAGGAAAAGGTGCGCATTTGAGGGTAACAAGAGAGTGACCAGGAAAGAGGAAAGTTTTTGTAAGCAGAAAGAGATGATATTTGGGCAGCACCAACAGCAAAGCTCAAGGGCTAAATATTTGGCAGGCTAAGGGAGTCTTAGCCCAGGATGAAGGAGTTTTCAAAGAGTCCTAAACCCCAGGAACCAGCAACTAAAGGGCCAGTGGAAGCAGTGAGAGCTGACCTCTAAGAACCAATGAGGCCGCCTGTATCTGACTCTATGAAAAAGCCTAGAATCTTGGGAAATCTCTGGTGGAGGTAAGTGGGTGGAGCAGAGCAGGGAAAGTTAAAGGGACTCCATAGGGTCAGGTTTTCCTCTAGCCATCGGAATGCAGGGCTTACAGTTGGATTACATAGCCGAGTTTGGGGGTGGAGATTCCTCCCCATTACATTGCAGGGCACACTGTAACTCAGCTGGTGGATAGAAGATGCTCAATATATTGGTATCACTGCCCAAAGTCTTTGATGGCACCACATGGAAATATTTTTCTTTTCTCCTCCTTTTTTTTTTGAGACAGGGACTCTTGCTTGGTCACCCAGGCTGGAGAGCAGTGATGTGATCTCAGCTCACTGCAGCTCAACCTGCCAGGCTCAAGTGATCCTCCCACCGCCCAAGTAGCTGGGACCACAGACCTGCACCACCACATCCAGCTAATGTTTTTTATTTTGTGTAGAAATGGGATTTCACCATGTTGTGCAGGCTGGTGTTGAACTCCTGAGCTCAGGCAATCCTCCCACCCCGACCTGCAAAGTGCTGAGATTACAGGCTTGATCTCTTTTCTACCGTGTTATGTACCTCTTCTTTTGTTTTTAATAATCTACTTCTGCCTGTTTCTATCACTGTTTCCTCTCCTGGTGCCCAAGATACATACATACTAAGGCATGAGCAAGAATGGTTTGCCACAATCAGAATCACGCAAAAATGAAGATGATCTCGTGAGCTTACCAATTCTACGAGCAGAATCTAAGTAATTTTCTCAAAATGGCTGCCTCTTCTTACTGGATTTCTCCATGAAGCTTAGGGGGACGTTAAGACTGAGGCAGACAGTGCAGACGACCCTCTGAGACAGCACAGGAGCCTTCTAAATGGGCGAGTTCTCTTTTCACAAAGTATAAAACAGGTCTGTGAATCTGGCAGCACCATGCCTCTGAACAAGGGTTGAGGTCCAGCTTCAGTAAGAGTCATCACAAGGAGATAGGATGAAGGCCAGTGAGGGGCACCAGCATCACTCATCAAATAAATGCTTTTTGGCTGTCTAAAGAAACATAACGGAGAAATGCGGAAGTGAGGAGGGAACTGAGACCCTGTGTGTAGGGAGAATGCTGCAGTGCTTACTGTAAAGGCCGGGAAAGGCCCAAAATCTCTCTCCAGAGGACCTGAAACGGCGCTGTAAAATCACACGGAGAAGCTTGCCTCTGTTTAAGACGGTGCCCCTCACACTGAGCCCCATGTTTGTCCCGAGGGCTCTGTGTACACTTTCTCCAGGACCCAAGAGTTTCAAGATTTTTTCATCATGTATTCTCACTTCAGTGATAATTTTAAAAGGAAAAAAAAAGTTCCTGCAGCTGTAAGAACAAAACTTCTCCTTAGCACCGACTATTTGCAGTGGAAAGTTTCTTAATTAAGAGGCAGCTGTCTTCTCTGGAGTGGAGATACTATTTTTCCTTTAAAAAGGGGCTATATATTTAAAAAGAAAAAAAAAAAAGAGTGATCCCTCCCACACCCAGCCCAAGCCAGGCGTGACAGCTTTTCTACCTCAGCAACCTGGGAGCAAGCAGGGTGGGAGGCTACCAGTCTCCTTAAGCCTGAGCAGACTCAAGGTCACTGCTCACACCAAGAATAGAAATCTCATGGACCCATGACCCAGCCTCCAAGGCAGCCTCGGTGGCAGACAACTGCCCTGACTACAGCAGGGGACACCCCACAAGGCGTTTCTGAGACAGATAGTCAAACAAGCCAGCACAGAGGATGTTCCAGGAAGAGGACCTAAGTGTCGCCTCAAATGTTCTGCGGAATAAATTATTCTAAAACAAGCTACTGTGAACTGCATACCTCCAACACCTTCCCCTGCAGTGGGACACAAAACTGCACCAGAAATCAACTTCACAACTGAAGGAGAAATGGAAAGAGCCTAGATGAAGAAAACAACACATTTGATCAAAAACTCAAGTCTAGAAGCACAAAATATTCCAGACATTTTGAGAACTGTATCTCCAGAAATGAAGCCAGTTCAACATTCAGCCTGGGTTGCCTGTGGTTATATAACATGGCAAAATTCTACCAAAAACACATGGTATAAAAGTGGTAAAAATTAGGCCAGGCACCGTGGCTCATGCCTGTAATCCCAGCACTTTGGGAGGCCAAGGTGAGCAGATCACAAGGTCAAGAGATCGAGACCATACTAGCCAACATGGTGAAACCCTCTCTCTACTAAAAATATAAAAATTAGCTGGGTGTGGTGGCATACACCTGTAGTCCCAGCTACTCGAGAGGCTGAGGCAGGAGAATCACTTGAACCCGGAGGCAGAGGTTGCAGTGAGCCGAGATCGCGCCATTGCACTCCAGCCTGGTGACAGAGCGAGACTCTGTCTCAAAAAAAATAAAAAGAAAAAAAAAAGAAAGTGGTAAAAATTACTGTCAGGGAAATGCAAAAAAAAAAAAGTGACCTTATTGAATAGACTATACCATTCTACTGCATGACATTGCGGCCCAGGAGATTTATTCCTTGGCAAACGCAAGTTCTTTGGCACTGACAATATGGTGCCAAAGTAAAATATAATCACTGTCTGCCAAGGGAGGTACAGCCGGAATAAACAGGAACCCTAACACCGGGAGGCAGGCTAAACATGCCTGTGACTGTGCGTATGCCAGTCTTCAGTGGTATCCAGCTTAAGGGGCCAAACACATCTCTAAGTGTCATTTTGTATAAATGCTTTTTTACAGTATAGAACTATATAGATTCCATAATATGAGGTGTCACTACATAAAAAATGTCTCCATAACAGTAATAGTGTTATATATATGCCACGATAAAACATTTCCATTCCAACCTCAAAAAAAAAAATGTGGTATATACGGAAATAATATAATTTAGTCATAAAAAAGAATGAAATCCTGTTATTCATGGCAACATGGATGGGCCTAGTGGACAATGTGTTAAGTGAAGTGTCAGGCACGAGAAGACAAATACCACATGTTCTCCCTCATCTATGGAAACTTTTTGAAAACATGCTTATAGAAGCAGAGAGTGGAATTGAGGTTTTTCGAGGCTGGGAAGGATGGGGAGGTGGGAGGATAGGGAGAGGCTGGGTAACAGACACAAAGGTACATAGAAGGAAGGAGTTTCCATGTTCTGCCGCAACATAGGGTGGATATGGTGAGCTATAATTTAGTGTATATTTTAAGAAAACTAGAAGAGAGCAGTTTGAATGTTCACAACACATATGATAAATGTTTGAGGTGATGGTATGCAAATTACCGATTTGATGATGACACATTCTATACATGTATGAAAATATCACTCTGTATCCCATAGATATGCACAATTATTATGTGTCAACTAAGAAGAAAAAGAAAAAAAAGGGTCCATACATTACACAAGTTTTAGAAGTTCTGGTTTTAAGCATTGTCTTTTCAGGAAGGTGCGGTAAAATGTGAATGTTCCCACGATCTCCCATCAATTTCTTAGCACCGACTACTTAACGCCCAGTCATGACTTTGCGTCAGTGCCTGTGGCACCACCCTAAACTTGAGGTCTCTGTGTGTTCCAACTGCCTGTGTGAACACCAACACCCCATGAGCCCCAAATGTTAACTGGCCTCAGACTTCTGCTCTTCTCTTTCTAAACTCCATCTGTTTTTCCAGGCCTGCCTTCTCCCTGACCTCATCCAACATATCTTCTGTGCCATATACTTTACCGCTTATCCCTAAACTGTTTGAATTGCTCGCTATTGATCAACCTGTATTCCTCTTGTTTACCCAAGGAGACTGTAAGATCCTGCGGGTACACCCTGGAAAAGCACACGTCCTTAATAATAATTTCTCTTATTTTCAACAACTACAAAGCACTTTCATGCATAGTCTCTCATTTTATTCAAACTTCAATCCTACTGGACAAATTGGACGTGAATTACTATAGACTTCTATCAAGATAAGGAAACTGAGGTCCAGAGAAGTTTGGTAATTGAATTTGAACCCATTAAGTGAACTCACAAACATGCTAATAAACTCTAGCATCTCCCAACCTCCATACTGATCTGAGGGTCTGTTTGATCTTACATGATTTTCCTTAACACTGTTCTTCAAAGAAATAGTGGACATCCCATCCAGCAACCTCAATGCCTTGCCCTCATATTACTCATCCAGATTGTAACTGTATAATTATTTCCTGATTATAAGCCTGATCCAAAGTGAGTGCTTAATAAATATTTGCTAATGAATGAATTCTACCTCCTGCAACGACTAAGTTTTAGTAGAGTGATGGCAAACCTGTTTTGCTCAGTATCAAATCCCCAGCTCCAAACTAGCACCTCACACAGAGTAAGCCTTTATGAAATATTTATTGATAAGCAAATGAATCAATCAATTAGTCGATGCCTAAATGCCCTACTTTGAAAAGCATCCATGAGGCCCACAATCAGATTTCTTTTAAAAATCTACTTTCTGTTAACCTCCCCCCCCCCCTCCAAACCAGGGCAGTGAACCCAAAACAGAATAAAATTACTTCTAAGAAAAGGAACTGTTCCCCAGTTGCAAATTGGCTGTGGCTGCTGCTGCTTCTCCCCCATTGACACTCTTTTCAGGCAGCGATTTCAGGCGATGGCATTATCATCGGCGGAAGTCAATAAAGCGGCCGGCTTTCCCCCCATCCATGTTTATTTTCTATAATCCGTCTTACAGCGGGAGCCCATTAACCAGTCAAACAACGTTCAATTTCATCTGCATTGCCGCTTCAAGGAAACAGGCAGAGGGTTCGCACAAACGTGTGTGTAGTAAATTTAGTCTTTTAATAGGTTCATTCTTTATTAGGTATTTATTTCGGGAGGCGAAATCCTAATTAGATTAAGTGGAGAAGCTAAAAAGTACGGAAACCCACAGAGAGATTCCAGAATTAGATGGTTTGGTTTAGCTTTCCAGTTTTCCCTTTATTTTCTTCAGTTGGCTGGAGAAATCCTCACGGCAATCTCCAGCTCCTCAGGTAAGAGTCTGTGAAATGAAACCCTGCCAACGTTTTGTGTGAGGAAGTCGCATTTGTCTTTCTCCTACGCAAAGTTATTGTGGGACTAGAATGGAGGAAAAAGCAGCTCCCCGAGCCAATGGTGAACCCAATTTACTGTGGCAGATGAATATAACAAAGGTGGTGGTCTAAATGTTTGGCCTCAAGGCACAATTCAATTTTCAGCTGTTTCAAAGCTATTATGTCAAAGGCTGTTTGCATAAACATAAAGTTGCCGAGGTGATCTTGGGCAGGCGGGAGTGGAGACGTCTGCCCTCTACTGCTCAAAATGGAAATAGCGGCTGGACGTCCCCTCAACCCAGAATCAGAGCTACAAAAAACCTCAGCTGTCTCCCAAATAGCAGGCCATCTCCAGAACCTTCTGAAACGTGTTCTCTCCAGCTTTAAAACCAGAGTGATTATTCAGTTTTGTGTCGAGCAGGGAAATGCAGTAGACGGAGGATGTGATGAGTTGATGGATGATGTGGGAACCTATGAGAAAGCTATTTCCCTTCTTAAAATTTGAAAGAAAATTCCTTTCACCCGCCCATCCACCCACATGTATATATTTATATCATCGCATTGATATTTAATGTTTTTTTAACAAAGAAAGAAGAAACAGACAATGACTCACAGGAAACAAATCAATACATTTCAGAATGGGCTAAAAATGTCACCATAAAAAAATGCTTAATGTTTATGAGGGCAAGTGTGGGGGCATATCGTCTCAATTTCATGTAAGAATTTAGTGATTTCTTCATGTTTCTCCTCTCTTTGTTCTTTAATAAAAACTGTGCCAAGCTATATGGTAAGCACCTTACACTCTCAGAGAGACACCAATAACATGTAAATATTCCTTCCAAATACAGATCTTTTTTGGTGAAATACAGCACAGGCCACTGCTTGGGGGGATTTTTCAGATGGGGTTTCCAAAGAGGAAGGTCAAATGCAAAGAGGGGGAAGATGTGGTCCGAGGAACACGGATGTAAAACCCAGTCGGACCAGAACCAAATCTGGAGCAGAAAAACACCCATCAGATAATACTGATCCCAAATGGCACAGAATAAATTCCCAATTTGGTTTTGTAAACTAATGTTCCTATATCCAGAGTTATCCTTAAAATGCTTTATATTCTAAAATGTCCAATTTTTGTTCATTACTGGACACAAGATATTCCCTCAGAACACCCAGGTACCCAATAAGGCCCTGGCATCAAGACTGGATGATATAAACAAACACATGATGTTCACAGTCTAGTGAAGTTTATAGTTCAGTGAAAGAGACTGACATTCATCAGATAGCACAATCCAGTCATTAATTACAAAATGAAGGTGATTTAAAAATGGTGCTTATAGGCCAGACACGGTGGTTCATGCCTGTAATTCTAGCATTTTGGGAGGCTGAGGCGGGCAGATCACCTGAGGTCAGGAGTTCAAGAGTAGCCTGGCCAACATGGTGAAACCCCATCTCTACTAAAAATACAAAAATTAGCCGGGCATGGTGGTGGATGCCTGTAATCCCAGCTACTCAGGAGGCTGAGGCAGGAGAATCCCTTAAACCCAGGAGGTGACGGTTGCAGCGAGCCAAGATCACACCATTGCACTCCAGCCTGGGTGACGAGTGAGACTCCATCTCAAAAAAAAAAAAAGAAAGAAAGAAAGAAAGAAAACAAAAATGGTGCTCATAGGACATGTTTAATAGGATACCTGCACTCAAACAATCCCTATTATGGCAAAATAATTTTTTAAAAATCTACTTGTTAGTGTGTTTCTTCATTCTAGCCACTGTCTGAGGTCTTCATATGGTTTTCTCATTGAATCCTCACCACACCCCATGAAGTAAGCATATTATTATCCCATTTTACTGATGAATAAACTGAGGTTCAAAGAAGTAGCATAACTTGTCCAAGGGCATACAGCTAGTAGCTGGCTCATATCTGTCTAAGTTCAAACTCAACATGCTTCACTGCTTCCTACTTTTCTAGTTAGCTAATGTAACTATTCTAGAAAATTAAGTCAATGAGCTTAAGTTGAGAATCAACACATTCACATTCAGCAAAGCTAGTGTATTTTCTTAAAGTTTCACAAGCAAAAAAGAGTTAACTATTTTTAAGAAATGGAGGAATGGGTGCTGACAGCTGAAGTGGTTAGTAGACAAGTGTGGTTTCTAAGACCAGATTGCTTGGGTTCAAATCTCAGAGCTACTAGTTACTATCTGGGTGGCACTGGGGCAAGCTTCTTTATCTTCCCATGCTTATGTCTCCTCATTTGTGAAATGGTGATAATAATAGGATTTACCTTGTGGGGTTGTTTGTGTATTTGATGCACTTAGAACGGTATTTAGAAGTCAGTATATACCCCACAGGTGCTTCTGCGTTTTGGATTTATGACGAAAGCACAGATGATAGTCTACCTCAAGGGGCTCTTGAGAAGATTAAATGAGATAACATTTGTAAAGTACTTAGAACAGTGCCCAGAGCTGTGTAAGAGATAGATAACCGTTGAATGAAATCCTTCCCTGGCTGCTCATGACTGGGAAGGGGGCTTGGTAACCACAATCACCCTGATGGCAGCAACCACTGCTTTAAGATGCACCAGGCACAGGTCCCCATCTAGTTGGTTGAGTCCAAAGCCTTTGGTCTAACTAAAGAATGGTCTTATGTTACACAGTAATTTGCATTTGTTAGCTAAGCCTCCAATGTTGGGATTCCACAGAACTGCTCTATGTGGAAAAAAAAAACAATTAAATCACAAAAGGCAAGGGGTTCTTTGGTTTCTTCCCACGTTCCCGGTGGTCTGCCTTCCGCCCCCACACAGAAGCAGGAACCCAGGCCGTGAGTGCACTTGTGTCTTCCCAGCTGGTACATTAAAGGATAGGAAGGCAGAACAGACTAGTAATTAGGGACATGAAATTCGAAGGCAGGAAAAATTGCATTCAAAATTCAGTTCCACTTCTTACATGGAGATGAAAACAGTATTTTTCTTACAGGTTTGATGAAGAATGAAATATGATAGTATAAAAAAGTGCTCATCACTTAAAATAACATAAAAATAATAACAGCCAGTATTTATTGAGTGCTGACACTGTCGTGAGCCTTCTGTATCACAGTTATGCCTCACGATGACCTAGCACAAATGTGGCTCTTACTCCCATTTTACAGGTGATGTTAGGGATAATTAAGTCATTTGCTGCTCCAGTCAGGATTTAAAGTCAAATCTGACTGGGGTCAGGACATACTTTTCTGTAAATGATAGCTATTATTTCCTTTTGTGTCATCAAGTCCTCAATTATTCAAACCATTACATTTATTTTTTTAATTTTGTGGGTATACAGTAAATTATGTATTTATAGGGCACATGAGATGTTTTGATACAGGCATGCAATGCGTAATAATTACATCATGGAAAATGGGGTATTATCCCCTCAAGCATTTATCCTTTGAGCTACAAACAATCCAATTATTCTCTTTTAATTATCTTAAAATGTATAATTGGCTGGGTGCAGTGGCTCACGCCAGTAACTCTAGCACCGACTTGGGAGGCCAAGTCAGGCAGATTACCTGAGGTCAGGAGTTCGAGACCATCCTGGCCAACATGGTGAAACCCCATCTCTAATAAAAATACAAAAATTAGCTGGGCGAGGTGGGGCATGCCTGTAGCCCCAGCTACTCAGGAGGCTGAGGCAGGAGAATCACTTGAACCTGGGAGGTAGAGGTTGCAGTGAGCCAAGATCACGCCACTACACTCCAGCCTGGCAACAGAGCGAGACTCCATCTCAAAAAAAAATGTATAATTAAATTATTGTTGACTATAATCACCCTGTCTAGCAAATACTAGGTCCTAGTCATTCTTTCTAACTACATTTTGTACCCATTAGCCATCCCTACCTCCCCCCTTCAGCCCCCTCACACTCCTTCCCCTGGTAAACATCCTTCTATTCTCTATGTTCATGAGTTCAACTGTTTTGATTTTTAGATCCCACAAATAAGTAAGAACATGTGACATTTGTCTTTCTGTGCCTGGCTTACTTCACTTCACATAATGATTTCCAGTTCCAACCATGTTGTTGCAAATGACAGGATCTCATTCTTTTCTATGCCTGAATAGTACCCCATTGTGTATATGTACCACATTTTCTTTATCCATTTAACTGTTGGACACTTAGGTTGCTTCCAAATCTTAGCCATTGTGAACAGTGCTGCCACAAACATGGGAATGCAGGTATCTCTCTGACATACTGATTTCCATCAAATATTTCATATGTGCCTTATTTGTGAATCCAGGGCCTGTGAGGAAAACCAGGCAGGGTAACACATGGTTCTTACCTTCATGGAGATTTTGGATTTATTGTTTAGACAAGGCACAGAACCTGATGAATTACCGCTCTCATATCCACACCCTCCCAGGTATAAGTAGGGTCTTCTACGTATGATATTCAACTTTCTCCCTCACAGCGGACTCCCAAACACCGTATCTATACTACACGAAGTTAATATCATTCACCATCCATGCATTAGTTAGGAGTTCTGAAGATAATTCAAGGTATTTGGGGTATCATCGTGAAAACATATATTCACCACTCTATGAGCTTAACATAGATATCTATTATACCCCCCCAATATCCATACATCCTTCTCCAAATGACAGTATCTCAACTTTGCTCTGGAGCCTTCCATTCTCAGTCCATGAGCTTTAGGGAAAGTTCCTGTCATTCCAGGCTCCAGCAGGAAGGGGTTCGTGCACACTAATGTCACCTTGGCCAATCAAAAAGGTACATTCTCCAAGCTAAACAATTGGTTCAAGGCTGGGCTTGTAACCTAATCAGCACCAAAGATGCTTTTTCTGAGAGTGATGGAAGAAAAGCATCATGTTTTCCCGGGGTCTGCTAGCAGTAAGGAGGATTTGAGTGTAGAGCTTCCAGGGCCATCTCAAGGAACCTAGGAATGAAGCCAGCATGCAAGAGACACAGCTGAGAAATGAAGAGAAAGCAAGTCCTCATGACATCACTTGAGCCACTATGTCACTCCTGAAGCATACCACTGGAGAAAGACAGTTTGCTTTTCCATAGAAATCTCTTCTCCACTTAAACCAGTCTGAATTAGGTGTGTATCACTTTCAGCCAAATTAACCTGTACATAGAGTGCTCAATAGATATAATGCATATTATTAATAGATGTGGAAACTGGCTGTAGACACTTACTATCATCTGTATCATTGGCACATCCCTGTGAAGTTTCTCTCCGGAGTTGGGAGTAGTTTCTAAACAAATCAAATGAGCAAAATCTGCATCAAAAACTGAGTGTGAGCAAATTCCACTAAGCCCTGACTCCAGCAATGCAAAGCAAGTTGACTCAGCATCCAACAGGTATAAACTTTATGTTCATAAGACAAGATCATGCAAGACCAAGACTTCTGTATGCAATTTATGTTGAACCAGAAGTAACTTAATTTCTTATTCCCCAAGCAACTGATTTGAGAAAAGCAAAGCCTAGAATCTACAGAAGCCTCCTTTTCAGGAATGCAGACAGTGTGAGTGAAAGTAGTCTGTTTTTAAACAGGATGGTTGAGAAATTTGCTGGTGTGTTTTTCCTTCCTGTTTTTTTTCTCTTTCCTTTTTCTTGTATCCAATCATGGACTGAGCCATGTGCTTTCTTGCCTAAGGGAAGGTCTGTAAACTGTAAAACGATTTCTTCCCTGGGTTTTGTTTTCAAAAGGCTGCACTGGTCACGGTGGCAACCTGGCGGCCCCTAGGTATTTTAATTTGCCCCACACAGAGTAATTTTAAATGCTTAAGCCAACATTTAATCCAAAAGAGATGACTCATTTTAAAAAACTGGGTTTCTGGCTTTTCTTGGAAAATCAGAAGACACAGCAGCACAGGTCAACATAACTGACAGCATTTCACCAGGACTGAGTAGCAGCCTCTTTAGATGCACCAAGTGCTTTATAATGTTCCAAGCCCCTGTGCTCACTTCCATTCCTACTTGGCCTCTGCGGGCACTTGAATTTGCAATTCTTCATCTAAACTTACAGAAGAGAGTAAGCCAGGATCCCTAGGAGACAGGAAACTGGAGGTGGAGACTAGAGGAAATTCATCTAATGAAAATAAGAAGAGAAGTAAGGTTTTTCAGGATTAAGAAGGATATTCCCAAAGGCTGAGAGAGAAGACAAGAGGGATTTTGGACCTGAGCAGCAGTGACCCAAGGTGACTGGCTGGTTGTGTTCCAGAGAAATAGCAAGACTTCAGCAAGGAACGGTTATGTAGCTCTCTACTTTGACAGCGATTTTCTTACTCCAATTGCCGCACAAAAGCAGGAGGACAGGAATCACACCTCATAGAACAGGCTAAAGAGTATCTCAGCATCCAAGGCTCACTAATGGTCTATGACCTGGGGCCCTCCCAAATCCTTTGACTCTACTGCAGACACCTTTAGCCCTTCTGGGGCTCAGGGAAGAGATGGTCTCTGGAGCTAAGCAAGACTGAAGTTCTAGCCCACCACGGAAATGGGGGATTGGGTTGTTTTAAAAGAAAAAAAGAGTACAGTAGTTCTTGAGCATATGAGATTGACAACTGCTACAATTTCAAAGTGCTCCAGTAATTCACAAGCATAACTCCTCACCCCAATCAAAAAAAAAAAAAAAATTCTTCCTCCCTTGGTTTTGCTCTGGTTTTTTTTTGTTTTGTTTTGTTTTTTTAACACTTCTGGGTGGGTTTTCTCAGATGGCCATTTCTATTTTGCCCGACCCTATGGCTGCCACAGCCTTGACCTACAGAAGCCTGGGATTTAGAGTGTCCTTAGTCTCAGGATGTTTGGAAGTTTCTGTTGCTCTGACCTGGACACTGTGGTTCTGACACAGAGCAACAATCCCCACATTCTTCACATACTGGACAAAGCCCAGTTGATAGCGTCTTAGCTGACAATAGAGTTCATCTCAGGCAAGTCCGCAGAATGGGACGACAAGACACACCCCGTGATCTCCCTAGAAGTGAGAAGAAAAGTATACTTTTCTCTGCTTGCTCAGGAAGCAATGTTTTCATGTGGGCATCAAGAGCACCAGCTTTAAAGTTAGACAAACCAAGGTCGGATCCCGGCTCTGCCACTTAATGGCTTTTTTTTTAACCTTAGGCAGCCTCAGTTTCTTCAAAATAATAGTGCATGCCTCTCAGATCTGTTGGAAGGATTCAATGAGATAATGCATAGAAACTGTCTAGTTCAATACCTGTTCATAGTAAGAACTCGACAAAGAGAGCTGTTAAAATAATAATTCTTAATGGAAAACAGCTCAGGCCCCCTGGGAATTCAGAACTTGGATAATGAAACCAGCTAAACCAACATCTGCCCAGTGATTTCATCTATAGAACATACATTAAAGAAAACAAAGGACACAGCACCAGCACGTGGCTGTTCCAGACTCTGCTAAATCCAATATAAATATTGATTTTCCCCTCACTGCCCATAGGAGAGAACCAGAGCTTCGCTGCACTCAAGGAAGATGGAAGCCAATAGGTATAAGGAGTCTAGGAAATGAATTCCACAGGGCCCATTGTCAGCTGTTCCAGAGAACAGGAAGGAGCCATGCAGAAAGAAAAGATTAGCCTAAAAGCAAGGTCGGCCAGGGGAGCAAAATGGTCAGGCCAGAGCCATTGAACAAAATTGTGAAGACCAAGGTTTTGTTCTGCCTTTTGTTATTCTCTTTCTTTTTTGGATATATTAGGGCATAACCTCATGACTAGGCACCCAGCAATTCATGCTGCCCTCTGATGGCCAGGTCTGGAAGTCAGCGACATTCTCTTGAGCAACTTCATAGAACATCCTTCTGTTCCACATTTGAACCTTCAAGGAACATCCTCATTCCCCATCAAAACCTGCCACGTGTTCCCTTTGCTTCAGATTCTGCTACCTTCTCACTAATCTGAAAAATTCATGTATTTTCAAGTATTATGGGAGGATGGAGGTTTACTCCACTACCACTTCTACTGAATCTGTTTTTTTTTTTTTTTTTTTTGATGGAAGAAAAAGCATAGAAGTTTTCACTTTAATATGGATGCACAGAGAAATCATCAGAGAATAATCACCCAATGGGGTACAGAATAACCCAATGGGGTTCAGAAGCTTAAATGCCCTTTTTCATATGGGAGGAAGGAGATGAAGAATGCAGACAATTCTTTTGAGGAGCAGCAAATGATTATTAGGGAATATGAATGAACAGAAATTAACTATAGATTCTCTTTGAAATTTGAATGAGCCCCTAGTGGCAGCCATTATCTTCTGAAAAAGTCCATCCGGGTGTGGTTGCATTCTTCAGTCTTGTTTTCTAAGATAAATAATGAGATTTCAGGGAACCGAGGAAGGTGATTGTATTTCTTTGCTTGGTTGGGGGGTGGTGGGAGGTGGACAAGGTTAGAGGAACCTTGACTCAGGCCACTTCTAAGGCCTTTCAGCACGTCCAGACTTCAAGGTATCATTTTCTGAGCCCCCACATTACCCTGTCTGAAACTTCCCTAGAAGTTTTATACTTTAAAAGCTGAGTTAGGGGCTGTGCAGAAAAGAATTGAGTTAACAGCCAAGTGGCAAAGGATCCCATTAAACCAGTCTCCTGTTTCTAGAAATAGGTCAGTTCAATTAAACAGTCGTGTTTCCTTTCAGGAGATGGTGATGCAGATGGGCTCTCAAAGCTAGGCCTCTGTATATAGTGCAGGCAAGCAGATCTTTAATCAGAGGCCTTTCTATAGAAACAGAAGAACAACAAAGGTGAAGACCCAGAGTAGTTAATATGATTTGGATCTGTGTCTCCTCCAAATCTCACATTGAAATGTGATCCTCTGTGTTGGAGGTGGGCCTAGAGGGAGGTGATTGGATCATTGGGGTGGATCCTTCATGAATGGCTTAGCACCATCCCCTTGGGGATGCATGAGTTTTCACTCAGTTAGTTCACACGAGATCTGGTTGTTTAAAAGAATATTGGACCTCCCCCTTCTCTCTCTTGTTCCTGCTTTCACCATGTGACGCACCTGCTCCCACTTTGCCTCTGCCATGATTGGAGGCTTCCTGAGCTTCACCAGAAGCTGAGGCAACCTACTGCCATGCTTCCTGTACAGCCTGCACAACCACGAGCCAAATAAACCTTTTTTCTTTATAAATTACCCAGCCTCGGGTATTCCTTTATAGTGACACAAAAAAGGACTGCCACAGTAGTCTATAAACTAGTTTTTCTAGAGTTTCTGAAGCATCTTCAGTTGTCATAGGCAGGCAGTGACAATCTGACAGGTTTTCCTGGTTTGTAGCTCAAATCAGATGTTCCAATTGAGAAAGAAAAGTGTCTCAGAGCAGTCTGAACAATGTGAGTAAGCAAAATTTATCTGGCCCCAAGTGACAGGAGCATGAGACTTCACTCTGGTCCCCCACAGCCATGCCCGGGGTAATTGTTTCAGGCATTTTGTTTTTTCTTTCCTTCCCTGTGGTTCCCAGACTAGCTGATAAATTACCCAAAATGTTACCACAAGTTGCACAACGTGACCCTCACCCATTATCTTCATGTTCCTGGAATTTGTGATACAAAGAACAATGTACACCAGATCGATGGCTTATGTTATTTTAATGAACCAATGTAAATTCTTGAAAAACAACTTAAGAACTGTCCCTGTTTTTTTCTTTCAAAGCTCACTTGTAAGTGCTGCTAATTGGAGGATATATTCAGGGCAACTTGAATTTATGTCTTCCAGGCTGCATTCTTCAAACTTGACCCAAATAAACTCTCTACTTATATTAATTTTGCCTCAGTTTCTTTCATTAGGTCAACACAGCGGACTGAGTCGTCCATCCATCGACAAGCACAAAGGTTGCTTACATGTAAGTTGCTGCGATGATTTCTCCTAAAGTTTATATAAAGTTGTCTAGCTTCAGTTTGTAGGGCTTTTTAAAAAAAGTTTTAATATCTAGTATCAAATCTGCATTTTCATAATTTTCTTAGTAACCCCAAGAGCTATTACACCTACCTCACAAGTGACTAAGACTTGGTGTAAAGTGGACAGCCCTAGAATCACAGTTCGGTTATAAACTGTGAGGTGCTCCATAAACATGGCAAGCACTTGCTTTATGAGCAAAGCATTGTTTTACACCCCCAGGCAGGATGTTCCTTAGCTCTGTGTAGGCAAAGCCTCCCACTTCCTTCTTCCCACCCCAAACCCCTCAACTAGGCTGAGCCCCAGGCTTATAGAGACTACAAAGAAGGCAAACTTGGCCTAGCTAGCTACTGATCTCCTGTCAAGAGAATCCACAGCCCACAGAAAAATGCCACTTGTAAAGTCATCTCTCTCTGGTCTTCTCATAATATGCAAACATCTCTGCAAAGATACAGGAGAATTTCCTCTGGAATTAACATCTAAGCTTTGAATTAACATCTAAGCATTTATTTCTTTATAATGTCATCTGGGACTTCTCAGACCCTTTAAATCTAAAGAGGATTGCCTTAAATTCCCAATTCTTGTGGTATAGGGGAAGCCCTACATCTCCCCCAAGATTCCTGTGATTTCTAGGAGCTTACTCTCTCTTACCTGCTTTTCCCTGGCTCCCAAGTCCAGGGGATTCTCTCTCCTCTCCACTAAAGGGACCCAGCTGTGAAGTTCAACCCCTCCTCAGGTTGCTCCCAAAGAATCCACTCAGAGAGCTAATGGTGAACAATGAGGATTTAACTGAAGATCTCACAGAGAAGACAGTGTGTGCCTTTCAGCAAGCTACATGAGAAGTCACATTGAATGACCTCTATTGACTGACCCACTGGAAGAATCCATGCTACCCATGACCTTGTACAACTTATAACCAATGCCCAATCTGATGCTCCAACTCGCTTGTGGCAGTTGTGCTGCTCTGGTGATTATGTAATTCAATTCAGTATAAACAAGCAGACAAAAATAGAAGTACAAAAATACAGCTCTCGTTTCTATCAAAACTAAGTTGAATGCTTTGAACAGACTTAGAGAGAAATTACTGTCAGTTTCAATCTTTGAGGGGAAAAAAAGATAAGGGGATAGGAGTAAACCTCTGGAAGGATTCTGTCCTGAGATTACTTCTCCAGTTTTTATTTTTTAAGTTGGCGTTCCAATTTTTAAAAAAAATAATAAAAACTGGAATTCCTAATGTCTTATAGATGGAGTGCCTGCTGCAAGAAATTCCAATAGCAGACACTGGCCAGAAAACAGACCTTGGCCAGACATCAGATGATGAGTAAAGAACACATACTTTATGTGTCTCAGGTTAAAATAAAACATGTAAATATGTTTTTTATGATATCCTGATTTAACCTTTTTCTTTTCATTAACTACGCTACTGCTCCTGTCACACCTGATTAGAAGGCTTCTGCTAGTGTTAATTCATCGTTCACAGTGCTGTTTTCAAAATCCCTTCTCAGGCACCCCATCCCCAGAATGTATCCTACCCAACTCTTTCCCCACCCAACACCCAGCTGCCCCCATAATTTCAGATCTTTGCCCCTCTCTGTCATACAGAATAAGCCAGCACTCTCTGACTCCAACTCTCAAAATTATAATCAGAAAACCTCACCAGGGTTTTCACTCAGCAGGAAAAGGATAACATCGAACACTAATGTAGTGCTCACTTTGTGCCAGGCTCTGCTCTGAGTGCCTTATATTATATATGTTAACGCAACAATCCTATGAGATAGGTAGCATTTTATAAAGAGTGATCTGATGCACAGAAAGGTTAATTAATTTGCTCATAGTCACAGAGCCAGTAAGTAGCAATTGCACCCCAGATCCCATGGTCTTAATCATGCTCAGATGGCAAACATTTTCCACCTCTTTGCTACACTCCCCTGTAAACGGCAGTCTAAAAACTGCAACAAACAAAAAGAAAAGAACCCCTCCATATTATACAATACATTGACATGTAGGTTCCTTTATATATTAATACTTATCAAATACCTACTATGTAGGTCAGGTGCTGCGTTAGCTCTGGGGACAGAGGCAGACTCAGTGTCTGTCCTCATAGAGCTTACAGGTGGGTTGGAGGGGTAGATGCTGAACAAATAATTATAACTATGACAAGCACAAGCAAATAACAAATTCTTCTTTACAGAGAGTAGCAAGAAAAGTCACAAACTGGAAGGAGATATTTGCTACATAAATAAGCAACAAAGCTAAGCAGAAGACCAAAAAAAGAGAAAATTAGACAAAGACATGAACAAGCATTTCACACAAAAGAAAACAATGAATAGCAATAAATACAAGAAAAGATGTTCAACCTTTTAAGTGGTAAGAACAAAAGCTTAATTTCAGTGAGATACTATTTTACATCTACCAGATAGGCAGAAACTAGCAAGTCTGAACATACCAAGCACTGGTGAGGATGTGGAGCAATGGGAACTCCCCTACGCTGCTGGTGGGGGCTATAACTTCCATAAACACGTTGGAAAAAGCAAGCAACATAAAGTAGAAAACACATCTGTTCTCCAACCCAACAATTCCGCTCCAGAAAGTACAGATTGGAGCAACTCTTGGCAATTCATGTGTACCAGGAAAACAGGTTGAGAATGTTGACAGCATTGTTTGCAATCAGAAAATAAAGACAAAACATGAAACAACTCAAATGTTCATCAATGATACGATGGATAAATAGGTTGGATGTATGTATGCAATGGAGCACTGTACTAAAGTGACAATAAACAGCATAGAGGTGTCTTCAAAATTATTGATGACATTCTAGTTATTAAGCTGTTAGTATGTGGTTATTTATTAATACTCTTTATACCGTCCTGATTTGGTACATTCAGTCATTTGTATATTTCACTATATTTTCTAAATTTCAAAAAAAAGAGAAAGAGCTAAGCAAGCATATACGGTTTTCAATATTTATTTCTGTAATATCTCCCAGATTCTGATAGGTCCATGCCCTGCCTCAATTATTCATATAAGTTCAATCAATTCAATCAATATGGACCATCAACCAGATCACTGTGACCTTAAAGTGGATTTAGAAGAAAGCCCTGAATTAACTGGATGAATTTCAACACAGCCTCATTTTATGCTACATAGATATATGCTCTAATCTTCATTTTATTGATCAGTGTTCTAATCTACTGAAAACTCAGTTTGGAAGTGACTAGTGGGCCACAGATCGCTTACCACCTATTTCCTGAGTCTCTTCCTAAGATCCTCACAAGTTTTGCCAAAAGAAGAGTAAGTATTTGGAATCTGGATGCTTTGGGGGAGCTTGTATTCTTAACCAGGAGCTCATGGATAGGCTTCAAAAACTCCAAGAAAATTCCTGAAAACGTATGTAAAACATTGCATGTGTATTTTTATGTGGAGTGTGTATGGTTAGGGAAGAAGGCCTGTTACCATTATTTAAGCTTCAGATGTGGCCTTCTAAACAGCTACCAGACTGCTACCTTAATGGGGTGACCGATCATACCTATTTGCCTGTGGCTATTCCAGTTGTAGACTAAAAGTCCTGGGCCTTGGGAAACCCCTCAAATCTGGGCTATAACCAGAATAGTTGTTTGCCCTAACACAGAGTTGCCAGATAAAATGCAGAACACATAAATTTCAATTTCAGATGATAATTTTGTAGCATAAGCTTGTCCTGAGAAATACTTATTGTTTATCTAAATTCAAATTTAACTTGGAAGCCTGAATTGTTTTTTGCAAAATTTGGCAATGCTACCCTAATAGATGAATAATAACAGTAGAATTAGTAATAGTAGTAATAGCAGTAACCAACAACAATTGAGTGCTTCCTTCATGCCAAGCAGAATTTCTTATTCAATCCTAAGCACATCATAGGGGGTTGGGGTTACCATCATTCCCTTTTCATGGATGCAGTAACTAAAGATGAAAGAAGTCAAATAGCTTCCTAATATCATGCAGTTAGTCAGTAGCAAAGTCGGATTCAAATCCACCAAAATCTGTTCCATAAAAGGGGAAATGGGGAAAGCTGTATCTCAAAATGTCAAAGGGCTGAGTTTGCCCCCCGGGCCCCCCCATCCCTCTTTAAGTCAGCGGGTTATCCCAGGCTCGAGGGCCCCGGAAGACGCTGTGCATCGTTCAGAGGCTTCCAGACACGAAGCCTTAGCACCGCGGCTTGGCAAACATCCTGTTTCCCAAACTCTGCTCTAACTCCCCCACTTTTCTCACAGGCTTTATCAGGGAGAATTTCCCTGATGCCTTTCAGCCCAAGAGAGTTGACAGCCACTTCAAACACCAGCTGAAATTCATTTGCCTCCTTGAGCTGCTTCCTGTTCTCCAAAATCTATTATCACTTTGCCCAGATATTCTGCAGGTTGGAATGGGACTTGCATGGAAGTGACCAGCTGTGCAGATTTACCGACAACTGAAGCGTTTCCAAGGCTACAAGACTTAAAGTCTAAAAATGGGAAAGTCCCTGGAAGGCTGGGACACCTTACCTGCCTCGCAGACTCACCACTCGCTTCCATTAATATTATCTCATTCGATCCTCAGCACAATCCTGGGACAAAACCATTTTACAGATGAGAAAATGGAATCACAGAGGTATTCAGTAATTGCCCAATATGTATGGCTGTAAAGCACAGAGCTGACTACGCCTACCAGATGTGTCTCCCTTCAAAACTGGGCTGAGACATGAATGCCTTGGGCTCTGGAGCCAAAAAGCCTGAATCTGAACCTTGAGGCTAACCCTGGGTCACTTTATCAACCTCTCCTAGCACTCCAACACCCTTATCTGTATAAAAAGGATGATGATATTAAAACCTACCATCCCATCCTGTGAAGATTGAAATGATGCGTTCAAAGCACTCAGCACAACACCTGGTACTTGGTAAGTGTTCACTAACGGAAGCTATTATTACTCCATCCTATTGCTAAAAGAATGACGTATGAAAACAGGTCTGTCTTCCTTAACAGCATCCTCAAAGATTAGAAATATTCCCCAAAATGTCTTTCTTTCCCCTTACAGCTACTTATCTATCTATCCTCAAAGTTGTTTCCTAATTTTTGTTTTAAAGACACAGAATCTTTCTCTGTCCTCCATGCTGGAATGCAGTGGCATGATCATAGCTCACTATGATCTCAAAACCGTCGGCTCAAGGGATCCTCTTGCCTCAGCCTCCCAAAGAGCTGGGATTACAGGTGTGGACCACCTCGCCCCACCTTTTCCTAAGTATTTTTAAAAGCTACATTTTCAGCTTTTACTATCTCTTACGAGTCCCGTATTCTGATTGCAAGCTGTGTCTACCAGAGCTTCCTTTTATTTTACTTCTGTTTAGCTTTATTTTTCACAGCTCAAAGGGAATAAAATGAGTCAGGGTTTACTTAAAGAATAAGTCCTTCCTGACCCCACCCACTCCTTTACGTAACCTGAGCACCGAGACCGTATCTGCCATATCTGCTTCAATCACCTCTGAGTCACCTCTGGTGCCAAATTAATACACGTGCTCAATACATATTTGTTGACTTCACTAAATAATTAATACTAATTCTATAATTATCAATCATTTTTGTTATTCTGTAACTGAAAGAAACCACCCCACTTTCTCATTTCTCCTGGAAAACATGGCTAGATTCTGTGAGTCCTGTTTTATAGTAATTTTTCATTTCTTATCTTATGCTTTAAAATTTTCAAACGTTTACAGTCAGGCAATGCTATTCACCAACACACATACACAAGAATCAAATTGTTCAGAATAACTAGAAATCAAGGAACAAATCAAGGTAGGATAGAAGAAATACCAAACCAGAAGTCAGAAGAACTAGAGACCAGATTTGCCATCGACCGGATTTGCCGTTAATTAGCTACGTGTCTTTGGGGAGAAAAGAAAGAATGCTATGGGCCAATGCTGTATTAAACATTTGCTACAGATTTTTTAAAATTTAATTCCCCTGCCAAGAAGCTATTTCTCTCTCAGTTTTCTAAAGTGAAGAAACATGCTCAGGGAGCTTGAGCATTTGACCCAAATTATACCCAATAGGAAAGCCAAGATTTGAACCCACATCTGTTGACTAGAAAGCAGATTCTTCTCATTTTTCTCACCACCACCAAGTTGCCTCCTTAAAATATGACACTGTAATAAAAAAATTGTTTTATTTCATCAGTTTCTAGCATATGGGTCCAACAAAATTCCCTTGAATCAGTTCATGTCATCAATTTAAAACCTTGTTTTCCTCCAGGTAAAATGATCTAGATGATGCCCTTTACATTTTAAATCCTGTGACTTGGTGCCAATGTGCTGAGGTTTACTCTAAAACAGGGCTGCTAGTCGGAGCCCTTGGAAGGCGGCAGCCTGTGTGTTCAAGCACCCATCCTTGTAGCATTATCAATCTGCCACATTAATATGCTAATTGCAAGGGAAGAACTGTGGAACTAATTCCATGTATCATTGAAGCAAAGGTATCCAGGTAGCACCAAGATACTAGAGAATCAAAATCAACACGATCATGGCAGGAGGACAGGAAAAGTGTTCTTCCATGACAACTCCTTAACAGGTTGTTCACTCCAAACAGCCCAACAGAAAGAACGCTCCTCTCCCCATTTTCTTCTAGTGCTGGCATTGTCCAATGGAGAAAGCACATTGGCAGCCTCCTCCAGCCCTCCAGGAGCCCATCAAAAAGTAATAACCCTGATGCCTCGGGGCTGGGGAAATCTGTTGCTCTCAGAATCCCCACCCAGCTTTGAAGTGTTGGCTGACTTGAATAGATGGGGCTAAAAGAATGTTCCAGTTGGCTTTTTCAGAATCTTGACTAATTGAACCATCTGCTAGAGGACAAAAACCATGTCATTTGGGGCCCGGTGATCCTAAAGAAGCTGCCGACATGTGCAGGATGAAAAGATTTGTTGGCACGTCAGTAATGGCGGCAGGAGAGCTTAGCACATCTGCCAGAATGGACCTTGACATAGAACTTCCTAAATGTAAAATCATCCTTTTTCCCACCAATGACCCGTGCTCTGCCAGTCACTAATACCAAATATATGCTGATATTTTTTTTCCTTTTAACGTTTATTGCTCAAATAAAAGCATTCTTAGCTTCCTCTTTTTACATGATTCCTTTACTAAGAACAAGCCTAACATGTTATCAAAATAGTACATCCCCGACATGATTCAATTATCAGGGCCCTTCAAAGTCCTCCTGTCTTAGGCCTCATGTCTTCCACCCACCAGCCAAAAATATTAAACCCTGGTCTGCCGCAGTGACTGATATTCCCATTTTGTACTTCCTTTGGATTCAATGTGTATATGCCTCTCTATGATGTGAAGGCAGACTGTGTTACGTGAGATTCCTCAGAAGCTGACTCAGAGAGGAAGGTGTGTGGGCAAGTGATTTGTAAAGAAAATGCTCCCAGGAGGAATTGGTGAGGGAGAAGAAGGAAGTGGGGAGAAGCTGAGCAATAACTTGATTTCTGGCTTTTTCTGGTGGAGAGCAACTTCAGCCTGACTCCACAGAGAACCCAGGAGTGAAAGTTCGGTACCTTAGAGTTTGCCTGCATTTGAGGAGAGAAAGCTGAACTGTCATGCCTCTGCACAAGTCAGCTGTTCGCTAAGAACAGCCCCGATGGGTAAACCCACAGGCGTTTCCACCTCTCTGAGATTTTGGGCAAAGCCACTTCAGTCACCCAAAGGTGTCCTTTGAAGAGTGACTGGAGCAGGTCACAGAAGCAAAAGCAGTCAGTGGAAGGAGCAAGAAAGGGATCCAAAGGGACCCTAGTGGAGCCTGACAGTGTCTGCCACACACAGGAAGCTTTTCTCCACCTTCTGTGGGTTCAGGGAAAATAACCAGGTTAGCCTTAAAAGAGAACAGGATCCAGGAGGAAGGGTGCAGATGGCAGGAAAGTTAAATGACAAGCAGTGTTTAATGTCTCTGTCTCCCACTATTCACAAGTCTCCTTGAGAGCAAGGACACAGAAATTTTAAATGCTGCCACGCCCCTGCAGAAGCAGACAGGCAGAAGGTGACACCAACACTGCATGTCCTGTGCCAGGAGGACCGATCCATCTATGCACTCACTCAACAACCTTTTCTGGAGTACTCATGTGAGATGTTGGAAATACCCTAATAAATAAGACAGTCAAGGTACCTACTCTTATGAGGCTTCCATTCTGGCAGGGGAAACCCGATATAACCCTGTGAACCAGCCTGTACAATGTAAGGTGATAACAAATGCTAGAACAGCAATAAAAAGGAGTAACAAGGTTGGGTGTGGCGACTCATGCCTGCAAATCCCTGCATTTTGGAAGGCCGAGGCAGGAGGAATGTTTGAAGCCAGAAGTTCAAGACCAGACTAGGCAACAGAGTGAAAGCCTACACCTACAAAAAATTTTTTCATTAGCCAAGCATGGTGGCATATACCAGCAGTCCCAGATACTCAGGAGGCTGAGGCAGGAGAATCACTTGAGCCAGGAGTCTGTGGCTGCAAGTGAGCTATGAACACAGTAAAACTAAACTAAAATAAAATAAAAAAACAAACAGTGATGGGGTGAGGTGGGGGCTGTTCTAGAAAGGGGGGTCAAGGAAAGGCTTCCCTGGTGGTGTCACCTGAGCAGAGACTTGAATAAAATAGGGAACACATCCATCTGAGAGAAGTTATATGGTCTGCTTTTGTTTCTTAAAACATCGCTGCAACTATTTTTTATGTGGAGGATGAACTGCTTATTGAAATGAAATAGAAATAGACCAGTTTAGAGATTTTTGCCCAAACTCAGGAGAGATCTTCATGCCTTAAATGTGGGTAATAGTCATGGAGATGAGGAGGCCGAGAAGATATAGAGAGACACTGCAGAGAGAGGGAAAGGACATCACCCGGGATACAATCCCAGGAGCTTCATTTGAAGAGGAGGGTTATGGGATCCAAAAACTACTTTAGGGCATGCCTGTCCCTTAATCTGCCTGTGTGTCCATTTCAGAAAATAATCAAGTTCATTAAATCGAAGTCAATATCCAAATGCATCAACAGCATAAAGGACCTTGAACTCTGTTAGCCCAGCATTATCCTCTCCAGAGCCCAAGTCCAGATTTCTCTAGAACAGGGTTCGGCAAGCTTTTCCTGTAAAAGGCAGGACGGTAAATATTTTCGGCTCTGCAGTCCTACAGTCTCTGTGGCAACCACTCAACCTGAAGGAACGTAAGTGCAACCATAGGCACTATGTAAATGATGGGTGTGGCTGTGTTCCAGTCAAACTTTTTTATACACAATGAAATTTTCATTTCATTTTGTTTTCTCACACCACAAATATTCTTCTTCTTTTGGTTTTTCAACCATTTAAATTGTCAAAAACCATACTCAGCTTATAGGATGTACAAAAACGGGCGATGGGCAGATTTGGCCCACAAGCCATAGTTCACAGAGCCCTGCTCTAGGAGATTGCTGGCCAGGACAGAAGGACCTCTAGCAGCCCCCTTCCTATTTGTTTTTTTGTATAGCATCACTCCTGTGGGCCCAATATGTCATAATGCATATCTTACACATAAACATAAGCCAGATTTTTATACTCCCCTCCATGGAGTTCCCCTGGGGACTCAAGGGTCTAATAGCGAGAGTGAGTACATTTTGCCAACAATTCCCGCTCTCCATATTGAAATTTAATTGTTTGGCCTGAAAAGCATTTAAGCCTCACCATACAAAAAGAGTCAAATAAATAAATAATAAAGAGGCACATTTTGATAGCACCTGCCTCGAAGATCTTAAAGGCACTGTCATGCCTGCTTTAATATTTTATGGTGTAGAAATGTGACTGTTACCAGGTCATAAAAATATACTGCTTTTTATACCAGGTCAAAATCGAGGGCCAGTAGCACCATTTTGTGGCAGGATGCAGACAGCCAGCCAGGAAGGAGGATAGAGTTACCTTTTCTGAAATCTGAAGGGAGCTATTTAAAGATGATGTACCAGATAAATGCATATTGGGTATTTTTATTGTGTTTCTTTTTCCTTCTGCATCTTAAAACAGAAGATTTCAGAGTCTGCCAGCAGCTGGTGCAACATTCATTATTTACCACTGAAAAGCCAAGAATCTCAGCCTCTGACCCTCTATTACTGCTTAGGCACATGCTGGGAAGAGCTGAGAGGCAGGCAGGTGTTTCCTGGAGCCAGTAACACGTGGTTTCTCCTGCAAACGCCCACCATCTTCAAGTTGGAAGTGACACTAGCGATGATATACCCTGAGACCCTATGTCCTGGGAGGAAGACTCCTGCTGTGTCACTGACTGAAGACCATCTTGTCAATTGCAGCCCCTCCCTGGGCAGCTTTTGTCATCACAGAAGAAAGAGCTGGTTGTTGTTTAATCTTCATAAAAATCCCAGGCAGTGGGAACAATTACAATGTCTACTTTACAGATAAGGAAACTCAGGTTAGACAAGTTGGCCAAAAATGACAGTTGGGAAGGGCAAGGCTAGAGTGGGAACCACAAGGGGACTGTAGCCAGCCAGATCGCCATCATTGCCTCCCACCCCTCCTAACGCTTTTGTGTAACAAGGCAAGGTCCTCCTTCATATGTGAGCTGCCCTACTTCCTACCCAAAGAAAATGACAATTCCAAAATTGAGATGAAAAAAAGAACAAGAGAGAGGAGTAATAGTTCCCCAGCTAGAGTTAGATATTCACAAAGCTAATAAGTGACGTACAAGCAAACAAACGCAGAGAAAGGTTTTTGGCACCACTCTATATAACACAGAGATTAATTAATACTAGATTACAATGGAATTCCTATAGAATTACACTTGATCCAGACCCCAGAACAACAAAGGAATTCAACATGATTAATGCTTTGGATAGCCAGAAACGTCAGAATGATTTACCTCCTATTACTAAAAAGGGCTGCCAGATTGCTTAAAAAAGCTCTGCTTGACCCAGGACATTGCTATCTCCAGTGCAATCAACATTCTGAGTTTACTCATTTGACAGGAGCGTGACTCTTTGCCAACTCCACTTCATTTTATGACTCCCTTTTCCCCCTTTTTCTTTCCTATCCCACCCTCTCTCCCAGTTTCATTCCAGGCCAATAAAGTGATGTCGAAGAGGAGGCATTCTGAAATCCCCAGCAAGTCCAGATGGGTAACCTGGGCTGTTCAGGACCAGTTACAGGCACAGAGGCAGCACACGCAAAACCAGCCCCAACACCAGGGCTGCAGGGGTGCCTTTATTTTATCTCCTCATTTTTCCTCTTCTGAAAAGTATCTCTGCTGGTGAGTCATTTGTGGCTATAGGTGTTTAAAGCATTTATGTGAGGAAAATGACAGATTGATGCCTTTAGCACAGCCTGCCTGCTCTGGTCTAGGAGAGGTCAGGAGGATGACAAGAATACTAAGGCTTAAGATGACAGAGTTGGCGCCAACATGCATTTAAGCAGAGTCTGAGAGTCCAGAATTCCTGGACATCATAAAGAATCTATTATCATTGTGGTCACTCTCAGCAAGACTGATTTCATTACCATCTGTCTTCATCCACTGCTGCTTGGTGAGTAAATATTAAATATGGAACTTATCTTGGACTCAAGTCACTGAGGCCGAGAAGGAAGCAGTTATGTAACCATGTGATCCCCGTACACCTCATAGCCAGGAAGAAAGCAGATGAGACAAGGGGGTCAGGTGGGGGGATCTGGGGGAGGGACACACACTGGGGTGAGATAAGATCATTAGCTCTACTGAGTCAAAAATGAGAGTTCAGTTCTCGGTTCAGTAATAATTCTCTTTTCAAGGTGGGTGATATTTAAGCAATCATCTCTCGACAATTGGTCATTACCACTGGCTAATAACTGATTTGTTAGTTAATAGCCCAAGGTGAAGCCAAGGGCAGCAAATGCCGTGCATACCATTCCTCAATGGCAAGATTAACAGATTTCAAGGGCATTATTGCTATTATGAACCATGTTCGATTGATTTATAACAACGCTAATATGTTTTATTTTAAGAAGTGGGTACAGTGTCCTGGAAAAACTCATCATTGTCTGGTGTTTGAAGTCACTGTATCATGTCCAAGAGAGACATCCTCTGGTCTGGTTCTGGGCATTGCTAAGGTCTAGGCTGGCCGTGGGTGGCTTGCACAGCGTGGGATTAGAGAATCCAGAGAACTATTACTCAGAGGAGCCCAGGCTATTTAATTATAACCATGACACCTCTTCCCCTAAGCATATCTTTATTATATATGTATTTTAAGCCTGCCATTATAAAGTCTAGAAGGATAAACAACAAGATTTTAAGTGGCATCTCTGAAGAGTGGTGTTTGCATAAGGGAAGACAAGACTTCTACCTCCTACTTGTCAACTTCTGTTTTGCTCTTCAAGTTTTAATAAAATTTTGGTCAAAAAAAAAACTGACTCCTAGGGAACCCTGAGCTTGGGGTGGGCTCTAATGTCTACTGGTAAGGCAAGGAAAGCATGGGCCCCCAATCCTTGGGCCACAGACCGACCGGTTCAGGTCCACGGCCTGTTAGGAACAAGGCTATACAAGATATAAGCAGGCGAGTGAGCATTACCGCTTGAGCTTTGCCTCCTGTTATCCTTTGTTTGTTTGAGGGAGTCTTGCTCTGTCACCCAGGCTGGAGTACAGTGGCACGATCTTGGTTCACTGCAACCTCCACCTCCCAGGTTCAAATGATTCTCCTGCCTCAGCCTCCCGAGTAGTGAGAATACAGGCACCCGCCACCACATCCAGCTAATTTTTGTATTTTTAGTAGAGACAGGTTTTGCCATGTTGGCCAGGCTGGTCTCAAACTCCTGACCTCAGGTGATTCACCTGCCTTGGTCTCTCAAAGTGCTGGGATCACAGGTGAGCCACCATGCTCAGGCTTACCTCCTGTCAGATCAGTGGTGGCATTAGATTCTCCTAGGAATGCAAACCCTATCGTGAATGGCAAAAGGGGAGCGGGGGCAGGGATCTAGGTTGCACGCTCCTTATAAGAATCTAATGCCTGATGATCTGAGGTGGGACATTTTAATCTTGAAACCATCCCCCCCACAACCCCTGTCCATGGAAAAATTATCTTTCATGAAACTGGTCCTTGTGGCCAAAAAGGTTGGGCACCACTGCCCTAAACAACAGGCTTGCAAGTGTGACTGAGCCCAAGGGAGAGAAGTTACAATGGTGTGTAAGGCAGAGGGTCCCTCTGGGAGCTGCTCTGGCCTTTGGCTGAAGTCAAACTTTTCCCAGGGAGCCTGCAATCATATCCCTTTTGCTTCCTGTAGCAGCCCTCCTCTCCCCTCTTCCTTGATAACACAACTCCAGTTTTATGCTTCAAAGGAAACAGGGACCCTCTCCATTCCCAAAGACAAATCTTTTTTTTTTTTTTTTTGAGATGGAGTCTTGCTCTGTCGCCCAGGCTGGAGGGCAGTGGTGTGATGGTGTGATCTTGGCTCCCTGCAACCTTTGCCTCCCAGGTTCAAGCGATTCTCCTGCCTCAGCCTCCCAAGTAGCTGGGACTACAGGCGCCTGCCACCATGCCCAGCTAATTTTGTATTTTTAGTAGAGATGGGATTTCACCATATTGTTCAGGCTGGTCTCAAATTCCTGACCTCAGATGATCCACCCACCCTGGCCTCCCAAAGTACTGGGATTACAGGCTTGAGCCACCGCACCCAGCCAAGGATGAATCTTAATGAATCTAAACTAATCGTAGTAATTCCAATTATCTTCTAGTGATTGGTTTAAAGGTGGGCATGTGGCCCAGTATGAGCCAATAAGATTAAGAGAAGATCTGTAGAAGGATTTCTGAAAAAAAAATTTTTTTTTTTTTTGAGACAGAGTCTTACTCTGTTGCCCAGGCTGGAGTGTCATGGAGAAATCTCTGCTCACTGCAATCTCTGCCTCCTGGGTTCGAGCAATTCTCCTGCCTCAGCCTCTCAAGTAGCTGGGATTACAGGTGCATGCCACCACACCCAGCTAATTTTTGTATTTTTAGTAGAGAGGGGGTTTCGCCATGTTGGCCAGGTTGATCTCAAACTCCTGACCTGGTGATCCACCTGCCTCAGCCTCCCAAAGTGCTGGGATTATAGGCATGAGCCACCTTGCCCAGCCGGAAAAAAAAAGTTTTCTAACTCTTAAAAGAAAAGTGTGAGAAGCAGCCCATTTTCTGCTCACAGCATGGCTGGTGTGGAGGTGATGGCTGGAGCCGCTGCAGCTTTCCTGCAATCACGAAAAGATGTCAGTCTGAGGACAAAGGCAAATATGCTACACATAAGCAGGGCAGAAAGATGGGAATAACTAGGCGCTGCCCTTGGTTGAGCCTCCAGATGAACCAACCCTGCAACTATCCTATCTCCGAACTTATAATTTGACATAGCAATGTCTAGATTGTTTACACCACTTCTCATTGCGTTTTTTTCCCCACTCACAGCTGAAAATGTCCTGCCTGCTACACTCCCCTAGTCTGCCTTGAGAAACATGGAATAAGGGAAAAGGCCTGCAGAGAAGGAAATGAAGATAGGGTCATGATAGAACCTAGGGGCTCAGGGTTTAGAAAATCCAGACAGCATTTTAGTGAGTTCCATACAACTGAATGATTCATTTATGCCTTAAAGATTAGGTGGAGTCTTTTCCATGGAAAACACAAAATGAATATGCACATTAGCCAGAAAAATAAGTATCTACCTATGCCACAGCCCTCAAAAAAAAAAAAAAATCAGACTGCAGCCAATGGAAATTAGTTGGCACATCCAGCAAAAATGAAGTCAGGAGGAATGTTACAATCACTCTCGACTCTCAGCTTTACTGAATTTGTCTTTCAGAGAAATCTGTTTGTGAGGAAATAGCGATTAGTGAAGTTGGTCACCTGGCTCTCCCCCAGTAAAGAAGGAAAATAAAAGGTGAGGATTCATAAGTGATTGGCTCCTTAAGTAAACATTTCCTCACTGCCTGTCAGGTACAAGTGCTGTATTTTAGGACAAGAGAGTAATTGAAGATGTCTCTGCCTTCAAAGAGATCACGGTCTGTAGTTAGCTAATAAAAGATGGCTGGAGGCTAAGGTAAAATAGAAGCTTTATTAAATGGGTAAGCAAGACAGATACAGACAGGTTAGCACCAAACTCAAGACCACAAAGCACATCAGTGACTGGCTAACAGCTCACAAGTGCCTGAAATCAGCAGTTCTGTGTTCAGGGGATAGAGTACTACTTTTCCTCTTTCTCTCGTTTAGCTTTAGCTGAGACAGACGTTTTCCAGCAGCTGAAGGATGCTGCTGAACTGCTGAAGCTGGAGGAGCCAGATGAAAAAGAGCATGGTGAGAAGGAATATCAGGCTGTGACACAGATGTTATTTTGGAAAAACTTTTCATATACAACATTTATTTTTCTAATCCACCATTTTTGGAATGAGCTGAGATTAGCCAACTAATGTCAACATCAGTTCTAGGCTTGAATCCAAACAGACTTTTCAAGATCTCTAAATTCCTTCAGAGATGCTTAGAGGGATAGAATCCAGCTGAATCATAGTCTCCCAACCAGATCTTCCTTACCCATGGTAAGTACCCTCATTCTAAACACTTCCATCTCTTCTCACCCTCTCTGCCTCCATCAGAATTCCATCTGACTCATGTGTCATCTCTTTAATATTGTATGTTCTTCTCAAAATCTGAGATACTAGATGCTACTAATAGGTATAAATTGGTTCATCTGGTACCTCTGCCAGGTAACATACGTGCATTTTTACAGGAACATTGAGGTAGTTTTCTAATCCTCTGGTTAAGGATTCTCATGATGAGGATTTTTAATTACTCTGGAAAATTGCTAAAGAAAGTTGGGAAAATACTCCTAAAAGCACACCTGGCAAGCCATTTGAATGCAATTATGTGTAGGGTAGGATGGGTCACCTCCTGAGTTATCCAAATACATTCTGTGAGTTTGCATAAAAATGCTTTTCCTGAAAAGTAACTCACATGTTAACAATCTTGCTCCAGAAGATTCCTGTGCTCACCCAACGTTTGCTACAAAACTCTGATTGTGTCAGTTGTAGAATGCACTGTTAAATTGAGTCTAGACATTCATTTCCCTTTAGGCGAGAACAAGATGTTCTGCTTAATGATGGTTGCCTTCCCCTGCATGTGAGACAGGCAGGCTAACCACTAACAATGCTGAAATCTCAGAGGCTTAAAACAGAAAAGATTTGTTTCACATGACGTTTAAGGAGCTCTATTCCAAATGATGATTCAGAAACCAGGTTCCTTTGATTTGGGGCTCTGCACAAATGGACAAGTCTGCAGAAATTCACAGCTTACAGAGTTCCCTGGGCTTCATCTCTGAGTCAGGGGTGCAGAGAAGGAAGAACATGGAGTCAAAGGTCTTAGAGGCCATACCTGGAAGTGGCAAACAGTACTTCTGGCCATGTTGGTGGCCAGAATTCAGTCATGTGCCCACCTGAGTGCAGAGGAGGCTGGGAAATGTAGTTTTACTGTGTGCATGGTGAGGAGGTAACAGAAGAAGTGAGCAGAACCTGCCATACCCTGAAACCTGGAGGGCTAATGGAGAACTATGTACTCCCTCCAAACAGGCCCCTTACTGTACTGACTCCCCAGCTGCAGCAGACCACATCTGACCAGACCCCAGTTTAACTTTTAAACAGCTCCTTCTGTGAGTTTCAGTTTATAAGACTAAAAGCACGATCCTTGGGGAAATAAAAACTGAAGAGCTGCATATTCTCTTATGATATTCTTCTGGCAAAAATTATCTTCAGTTTGAGAAAAATTATACGCCTTCGAGGGCCTTTCGCTTTCCCAGAAAACCTGATTTTCCTCTTTAGAAATCAATTCCACCCCCCAAAACTATATCCATGAATCAGTAAGTTCTGAGAACCATACGCAAGTATAAGGTATTTAGGCTTCTGGAGAAGCTGGCCTCAAAGCTCCCTGTTTGAGTCTGATTAGCTTTCCCTGCTGCGGACCCACAGAATTTTCTTTTTGTTGTTGTTTTGTTTTTCTTGGCCACTTCACAGAAAACGATGGTCAAAGGAGGACTAATCCAAGTGACTGCAAAGACTCTTTGATTCAGACATCAGTTTATCTAGGCACTCACCACTGATGGTCCATGTCCAACCGCTCGGTCCCGAGAAAACCTTCTCAAAGTGCCTGGGGGAAAATCCATGCTTTCAGTGAGACACCAATGAGGTGATGTCTGGTTTGTATTCAACAGGATAATTATTAATTCAATATCAAATTATTAATTGATGCCAGAAACTGAAGTATAGATGCTGTCATACTACAGCATGAATTATAGAGAAGACAAGACCTTGGATGACACTTTGAGAATCTCTGATAGAACTGATTCTCCCTCTCAACTGGCCCCATCTGGGCAGAACCACATGACCAGTTTGCCTGCCTGATCTGAGGAGCACTGACTGAAAGAGAAAATTACTGTTCTGTGAATGATCAACGTCACTCAAAGATGACATTTTTTTTTTTTTTTTTTTTTTGAGACGGAGTTTCGCTCTTGATTCCCAGGCTGGAGTGCAATGGCGCGATCTCGGCTCACCGCAACCTCCGCCTCCTGGGTTCAGGCAATTCTCCTGCCTCAGCCTCCTGAGTAGCTGGGATTACAGGCACGCGCCACCATGCCCAGCTAATTTTTTGTATTTTTAGTAGAGACGGGGTTTCACCATGTTGACCAGGATGGTCTCGATCTCTTGACCTTGTGATCCACCCACCTCGGCCTCCCAAAGTGCTGGGATTACAGGCTTGAGCCACCGCGCCCGGCCAAAGATGACATTTTTAACATTGAAGGTAAAGGTGAATTTTGACTAGTGAAAATGTTACAAGTGAAAACTTTTCTGGAGGGCTTTAAGATCCAAAGGGTCTTTTTAGGTCACAAGTTATTTATCTTTGGAATCTCTGGATTTAGTGAGTACTTACAATTTGCCATAAAGTGTTCTAGAAGACTTTTTTTTTTTTTTAACAAGGAGTCTTGCTCTGTTTCCCAGGCTGGAGTGCAGTGGTGTGATCTCAGCTCACTGTGACCTCTACCTCCAAGGGTTCAAGCGATTCTCATGCCTCAGCTTCCTGAGAAGCTGGGACGACAGACATGTGCCACCATGCCCATCTAATGGTTTTGTATTTGTAGTAGAGACAGGGTTTCCCCATGTTGGCCAGGTTGGTCTTGAATGCCTGACCTCAAGGGATCCACCCACCTTAGCCTCCTAAAGTGCTGGGACCACACCTGGCCCGATTCTAGAACACATTAAATGGTTTATTCCATTTACTACTTAGAGTAATCCAGTGGCATAGATACAATTCCTGTCTCCATTTTGCAGATGAGGAAAATGATGTATTTGTTTAAGGTTGCATTAATAATACCTCATATTTGTATCAGGTACTGCAAGGTTATAAAAATATTTTTACTTGCATTATCTTTTTTGATCTTCACAACAAAATAAGACATAGATGGAGTATATCATATTTTCCCATTTTAGAGATGAGAAACTGACACTAAGAGGAGTTCGATTAACTGATCAACATCCCTTAGGAAATGCTGGGACCAGAACTCAAATCTCCATCTCCTGACTTCCAACCTCACCCTAGCACATTACTCATTAGAGAAAGGTCCTTTCTTTTCAAAAAAGTGGACTGAAGCAAAAAATTAAATTTGTAGCATATCTTTGTACCTTTTAGTAGCGTCTACCCAAAGGTAATATGAAAAGAAAAGATGGATCATGCAAACCACTGTCTGAATAATCACTTTCTTCGGTAGAGAGAAGAGAACGTTTGTAGGACAGTCAGCTCCATTGTGTCCACCTATGAGTGCAAATGAATTGTACTCGATGTGGACCCACAAGCACTGAGCATACAGAGAACTCAGCAATAAATTTCAGAGCCCCAGAGGTATGAAGTTCTGAATAAAGTCTGCCTCCCTCCTGCAGGAAGGTCTTTTCAACATCCTCAGCCAACAATGGTCTTCCTTCTTACAAATATGTATCCTCTCAAAGTCTACGTCGCACAATCTACTGCCTGGATGGTATCTGAGTTTTATTGTCTTCTATATATCACAGAAATACATGTCTGGCTAGACTGATTATTAACTCCTTGAAAGTAAAAACCATGTCTCTCTCAGTTTTGTATTCACCAGGTAATAAGCACCATTATGAGGCCATATGAGTGACTGCTAAAACTTGAGGGATATTTCTAATGGTAATAGCCATTCCATTAAAATACTAATATTATATGATAAAACTAACCACTTGTAAGCTTATCATACTGTATTGAGATTTTATTCTAGAGAATTATGTTTCAGTGTACATAATTTGACCCATGTTTTAGCCAGAGCTACATAATAAAGAAACATGTTTAAGACAGTTTCCCTGCATGTAGATAATATCATTTAAAACCTAGTACTAAATTTTGAACTCCCAGAAATGAAAGAATGAGATGGCTGGTTAAATATTTGGTATTTATACATAGTCCGTAGAAGTAAATCATAATAAAAGTACATTATAGACATTTCTACCCAGCAATTTTAATGAAAACAAGCCTTTAAATCTCTATTACTGTTTCAAGAAAAATGGCACTATTTTCACAACTTAGTTACCTAATGAACTGTGCATTTCTTTTCTTTTGTCTTAGAAGATGAGAAGAAATGAATAGGAGAGGCCATGCTTGGCAATAATATTACTGATTACTAGAACATCGTTTGTTACTGCCTTTACTATACAGACCTTCAATGATTTACACCTCAAGTTTGTGACCATCAATATATAAGAACATATAGTTGACAGTATAAAAAGGTTGATGGTCAGAAACAACCAGCAGAAAACCCTATTCATTTCCATTTATCACCCTAGGAACAGAGGATAAGAACAAACAATAACTCCCTGTTCTTTATCTTCTGCAGAAATGCCTCCCATTATCTCTCTCCATCTGAGAACCAAGGCCGTGTCCCTGGACATAAAAACCCACTTACTTGGGCAAAGCATCCTGGGTAACCAGAAGTCAGCATGCTAAGCCTTTGTGTGGGTTTATGCCTATTGTATGCACATTTGCCAAGATCTTAGGACGCCGGTAACTGCCTAATCGATACGGTACACATTAAAGCTCCTGTTGCTAATCATATTCAACAGTACAAGAGATCATCCACAAGCTAGTTCATGACCGCAGTTCTTGACCTAACTAGTCTCTCTGATTCACTGGCACTCATGAGCTTAGGAATATTTATGACCATGGTTTAGAAATCCAAGTCAGGGGAAAATAGACTTCTTGACAAAGCCAGGGAAAATCCAAAGTCTAGAGAATGGAGGCTGTCTGCCAGCCAGCCACAGGAAAAGGGTACACAGTGCACAAGAACTTTATTTGCAAAACTAAGCTAAAAAAAAAAAAAAAAACACCACCACCAAGATTCTGCTATCTGTTAAATACTTATCAACAAAGAAAAGTGGTGGAGAAGACTAGCAACATATGTGGAAGATTACAGGATAGTATGTTGTTCCAACATAGCCTTAAGTTTAGTCAGGGGAAAGAGGGAACCCTGACTTTAGACTCCAGTCTTGCACAAACTTGTTAGCAGCCTTAAGCATGTGAGTGAAACTCTGTACTTCTGTTGCCTCACCCTTCAAATAATAAGAAAATAGAATCATCTACAAGTAGTCATTTGTTTATTTTTTTTTCTTTTTTAGAGACAGGGTCTCACTCTGTCACCCAAGCTGGAGTGCAATGGTGCCATCAAGGTTCACTGCAGCCTCCACTTCCTGGACTCAAGCAATCCTCCCACCTCAGATTTCTGAGTAACTGGGACTACAGGCATGTATGCCACACCTTGTTAAATTTTTTTATATTTGGAGAGGTGGAGTCTCCCTATGTTGTCCAGGCTGACCTCAAACTCCTTGCCTCAAGCAATCCTCCTGCCTCAACCTCCCAAAATGCTGGGATTACAGGCATGAGCCACTGCATCTAGCCTCTGTTAAATTTTTTAAAATAAAATAATTATGCTTGTTGCCCAAAGGTTTGACAGCTTTACCCAATGGTTACTTCAAAATTTTGAAGTGGATGCCAGTGAGACCTACAAATTTCTTTTATTTCAATAGGTTTTTGGGGAACAGGTGGTGTCTGGTTACATTAATGAGTTCTTTAGCTGTATTTGTCCCTTTCATATTGCTCTAAATACCCGAGACTGGGTTATTTATAAAGGAAAAAGGTTTGACTGGCTTACAGTTCAGCAGGTTGGGGAGGCCTCAGGAAAATGACAGTCATGGCAGAAGGGGAAGCAAACACGTCCTTCTGCACACGGCACCAGCAAGGAGGAGAATGAGAGCTGAGAGAAGGGTGAATCCCCTTATAAAACCATCAGATTTCATGAGAAATAACTTACTATCACGAGAATAGCATGGGCGGAACCACCCCCCATGATTCACCACACGTGGGGATTATGGGAACTACAATGCAAGATGAGATTTGGGTGGGGACACAGCCAAACCATGTCAGTGGCGATTTCTGAGATTTTGGTGCACCCATTATCTGAGCAGTGTACACTGTACTCAGTGTATAGTCTTTTATCCCTCACCCCCGCTCCCGCCCTTTCCCCAAGTCCCCAAAGTCCATTGTATTATTATTACTGTGTTTTTGCATCCCCATAGCTTAGTTCCCATTTATGAGTGAAAACATAACAATATTTGGTTTTCAAGTCCTACAAATTTTATAGCCACTTATGCCTTAAGTCCAGGATATTCTAAGGCAGCATTTCTCAAAGTATGTGCTGCAAACTACAAGTCCAAAAATAATTCACAAAACAAAGTTTCTGTGGTGAAATAAATCTGGAAAACACTGCTTATCATAACTTCATTTTTCGATATTCAATATCTATGTTAGCGTATTAGAGGTTCTGAGAAGCCCTGAAGAAATCACAACTTTGTTTAGCACATAACCCTGAGTCCTGCTGACTTCCTTCTGTGCCTGTTTGTCTGAAGTCTCTCTCTGTTTCTCCCTCTGTCTCTTTTTTTCTCTCTCCCTCTGAGCCTTAGAAGGCTGTTCTCCCTGCTTGCAGAGCAGGCCTGAAATACCAAGAAATTAACACATACCCAAGAACAGTCCTCAACCAATAACTGATTGGAGTTGGGGAATCCCAGCTCCCTTGCTTCTTGGTTGGGATAACTCTGAGAGTCGTATGCTTAACACTGTCTCCTATAGTCTCCTCATGTGGTTAAGTTAGTTCCAGCTACCCCTAGTGGTTGCTGGTTTGAGAAGCTCCCCTTAATCAGGTGCCTTCCATTCCTTACTTCCCCACTCCCCACCTCCCAGATAAACTATTTGCACACACATTCGACTGCAGGGTCTATATCTGGGCTGATCCAAACTAATATGCTCGGGATTTCCCACACATGTCTAACAATAGACCTTCACATCACACTTCAATTAGCCAAAACTCCACAATCAATCCCAAGTGACTGATCCAAGTGGCGAGTGAGAGAAGTCCAACAAAAAACCGGTGAAAACAGAGAAAAATCGTTTATTTTAGACCAGGACAGGCTGGGTGCCGTGCCTCACTCTGTAATCCAAGCACTTGGGGAGGCCGAGGCAGGCGAATCACGAAGTCAGGAGATTGAGATCATTCTGGCCAATACAGTGAAACCCCATCTCTACTAAAATACAAAAAGGTAGCTTGTGTAATCCCAGCACTTTGGGAGGCCGAGGCGGGTGGATCACGAGATCAAGAGATCGAGACCATCCTGGTCAACACGGTGAAACCCCGTCTCTACTAAAAATACAAAAAAATTGCTGGGCACGGTGGTGCGTGCCTGTAATCTCAGCTACTCAGGAGGCTGAGGCAGGAGAATTGCCTGAACCCAGGAGGCGGAGGTTGCGGTGAGACCAGATCGCGCCATTGCACTCTAGCCTGGGTAACAAGAGTGAAACTCTATCTCAAAAAGGTAGCTTGGCATGGTGGCATGCACCTGTAGTCTCAGCTACTTGGGAGGCTGAGGTGGGGAACTGCTTGAACCCAGGAGGCAGAGGTTGCAGTGAGTGAAGATCACGCCACTGCACTCCAGCCTGGTGACAGAGCAAGACTCCATCTCAAAAAAAAAAAAAAAAAAAAAAAAAAAAAGATGACCAGGAAGGACAGGGCTGGCTTTAGGCTTGGCAGGACTCCAGACCTTGGGCAATATCATGATGACACACTCTGTCTCCATTTTTGGGCACTACAACACCTTTGTGTTGGCTTCATTCAAATGGGCTCCTTTCACAAAGCAGAAAGATGACTATTGGCACTGAGCTTACATTCTCTCTTCAGCAGCCCCAGTGGAAAAAGGGGCCTCTCTCCCTCTCTCAATAATTCCAAAAAAGACCTAGGAGAAATCTCGCTGGACTGTCTTTGGTCAATAGTCACTACTGCACCAATTCTTGAGACTGGGGATAAGGAATATACTGACTTCATAGTCCTGAGCCACGTCCCTACTGCTGGAGCTGTGCATATGGCCCTCAGTCACACCCAAACCACGTGGACCAGTTATGATGAGGGCTGTTACTACTAGCAGAAGGAAATGCCTTCAAGGCAGGCACAAATAACAGACATCCAGTCTACTCTTTAACATTCTATGGTACTCACTTCGGGAGATGCTGTTCCACAACATTCACAACTACTTCCTCCAAAATTCCTGAGAAAGTCTTTCTCAGGAAAGTCTGAAAGTGAAGTTTAAAGAGTGGAAAATGTTCGACAACTTTATGTCACCCCATTCAACCTTTTTTACATGATCATCTTATTGATATCACTAATTCTCTAGTTGCTTTCCTAATTTGGGTACATTTAAAGATGTATTGATGATCATGTTTGGCATTTCTTGCCAAAAGAAAAGAAACTCTATGAATTCCTTTCAGTCAACCTTGATCCTCATGATTAATTCTTTACTACTCCAATCAAGAAAGGTGATTGAGTAGCCTTAAGCAAATGGCAGATACACACAGTAATTGAAAACACTTAAAAAAAAATGGTGGTTAAAATGTGTTCCATAAACCACCCATCCACTACTTGAAATGTTTTTATTTACTTTGTCTTTCCCACAGAGGGAAAAAAAATTAGAACCCTGCAAAAAAAAAAATAGAAAAAAAAAGATTTAACCGCACATTGTGGTTGCCCTGGCATTCCTATAATTTATTACAATGGCAGAAATTAATTTATAGAAAATGACAAACATGGAATCACAACAAACATCACATGAAGCAAAGGTAAACACAGCAAGAATGTTCTAATTGGTAAGAAAACATTCATCTGTGGCTGGAATAGCCAAAGAGAAGGGCAAGGTTTACTCAGCCTTGGAAAGCATTGTTGGTTTTTAAATTACAAGTCTTTCCAATTTTTTTCCATTTTTTTTTTTCTATCTGCTGCTAAAGTCTCCCCATAAAGGACTCCCACTGAGGAATCTCATCTGTATTATCAGGGAAGCTGCTATACCACTTTCTTCCACCTTCCTTTGATCATTTTCTACTTTTCAAGAGAAGGGCCCTTTGACATTTCTGTTGACCCCCTTGACAAACATAACTAGTGATGTTTATCACAAAAAAGATTCAGTATTGAAATTATATGATTTCAAAGTTTCTTGGTCTACCAATGTGAAGTCTACCAAGGTCAATCCGATTTTCAAACAGAAAGTGGGCCCTCTTTAAAATTTCAGTTGTGGTCTCTACCATGCTCACGCATGTGCAGACCTGAGCAGAAGCATGGATTAAGTGCTGTTATTCATGCCCCAAGTGGCTGCACCCTTGCCACCCAAGTGCAATCCATATGGGCATACCCTCATGTTCATGAGACTCTACTCTCTCCCAGGTACCTTGGGACAGCCTCAACACCCAACCTGTGCAGCCCAGGAAGGAGGAACTTACTTATCAAAGTCTGAAAAGCTTCAACCATACCCCAAAATAAATGATGGGACATCAGTTCCATTCAGCTACTGAAAAGTATTCTTTTAAAGAATATTAGTGATATAGAAATGTAAACATCAATTTTTTAAAAAAAGATTGAGAAAGACACAATATTAACAGTAACATTCTCTCTCTGGGTGATAAAATTCTGTGGGTTTTTTTTTCTCCATGTTTTCCTGATTTACCCACTTTTTCTGCAATGGGTATCTGTTACTTTATAATTAGGAAAAAAACAACAAATGCTACATTTTCTTAGAGATTGAAAGGTACAGCAAGCCTCTAATAAAAGTCTATAGTCTTTGGCATTATAAAAGTACTGAAGCTGGTGAGAAAGGCAGGTCATCACTACAAAAATCAGAGCCTTGGGCCAAACACGGTGGCTTATGCCTGTAATCCCAGCATTTTGGGAGGTCAAGGCAGGTGGATCAACTGAAGTCAGAAGTTCAAGACCAGCCTGGCCAACGTGGCAAAACCCCATCTCTTCTAAAATAAAAAAAAAAAAAAAAATTAGCTGAGCGTGGCGGCAGGCGCCTGTAATCCCAGCCACTCAGGAGGCTGAGGCACAAGAATCACTTGAACCTCAGAGGCAAAGGTTGCAGTGAGCCGAGATCATGACACTGCACTCCAGCCTGGTGACAGAGAAGAACTCTGTCTCAAAAAAAAAAAAAAAAAAAAACAGAGCCTTGGATTCCCTTTCATGATATCAAATGATTGTCATCACACCCCTGTTATATAACCTACATTCCCCAACAACATTGCAACCTCCTAGAGTATCAGCCAGTATCATATCTCAGCTTCCTTATTGTCCCAAAAATGCTTAGTGCAGTGCTTTGCATAAAATAGGTGTTCTAGAAAGGTATTGTGAATTACTAATAAGAGCAAGGTGGTAATAGGATAGATGTCTACTATCAGAGGACAGTAAGAACTAAGGATCCAGGGACTCTGGAGCCCTAAAACTTCAGCCAAGTATCTCAAATCAGAGAGGATGAAGGAAGAGTTGGCATTCCAGGACCAGGCAAGGCTCATGGGATTAGGGGGTTGAAACAAGCATCTAGGAAATCAGTTGAATCAATGGCCCTGACAGCCAAGATAGCAAAGCAGTGCTGAGTCTGCTTTTGACTTTCTTCTAAGCAGGGTGGTCCCAGGAGCAAGTGTGCTCTGTGGTTACCCAGAGTGGCCCCCTGCATACACTAGTTCCAGATGATTTGACTGAAAAGAATTTTGCCACAGAAACTGAACAATTCAGGCCAACAATAGAGGACTTGTTGAAACAACCCAGTCCCACAATAGAATGCCTTTTGAAAGGTTTTTTATTGTTTTTCCCTAATTTCAACAACAATGCATTATTACAGAAACATCTTAGATGACTAATAAACATATCAAACTTATCACATCCAAAACTGAGCTCCTGATCCTACCTCCCCAACTTCATCCTCCTACAGACTTCTCCATTTCAACTAACTTAGTTCCAACCTTCTATTCGTTTAGGCCAAGAAGCTTGGATTCATTTTTGACTACTCTATTTATCTCATAACTCAATGTTCTGTATATGTAAGCAAGTCCTGTAGACCATAAATTCAAAGTGTATCAAGAGTGTAACCACTAACCACTGTTCCCCACTTCCACAGCTATCACCTTGATCCAAGCCCCCATCACCTCTCATCCATAGTCTCCTGCTTCCACCATTGTCCCTGCTACAGATTCTTCCCAAAGGGGCAGTCACAGTGATATACATAAAACATAAGACAGACTATGTCACTTCTCTGCTCAGCACCCCAATGGCTTTCTAGCTGGCTGAGTAAAAGTCTAAGTATTCACAATGGCCTATAAGGCTACACATGACCTGGCTGTCTGTTTACCAAACTCACCCTCTCCTACTCTTCCCCATGACTGACTCTGCACCACTCCTCTGACCTCCTTGTCTCACCACACACACACATGCACCAGGCATGCTTCTCTAGTGAGCCTTTTGTGTTTGCTATTCTTTCTGCTGCCTTAATTTTCCCCCAAGACATCCACCTGGCTCAGGCTCTCATTTCTTTACATCTTTACTCCAAGTAACCTCAACAGTCAGACCTCCCCTGGTGACCCTATTTAAAATTGGAATCCCTCCCCAACATGCTGTAGCCCCCTTCCCTGCTTCAGTTTTCTCCACAGTGTTTGTCACTGTTTAGCCTGTGATATATCTTACTTAATTCTTTTGTCTGCTTCCTACTCCTACTAGTATGTACCTTCAATCACAGCAAATTTTTTTCTTTATTGTTATACCCTTAACATAAAGAATACAGCTGGTTCATGATCCAAGATGACCAAATAGGAGCAGCTCCAGAACACATTTCCCAGCGAGAACAGTGCAGAGGGTGAGTGCTCACCGCATTTCCAAACAGGTTTTCACTGCCCACAGACCAGGAGATTCCCAGGGTGAAAAGCGCCACGAATTGTCAGCACGGCGGTTTCAGCCAGTGCATGTGAGCGCACAGAAACTCACACAAGTCTGGGTGGCCATTTTGACTGGCACCTGGAATGCCTAGGAGACAGAGCCACCCATTCAACTGAAAGGGAGGGGCCTGAGACAGGGAGACAGGCAATCTGTCTCAGCAGGTACCATCCCCACAAAACAAGCAATCTGAAATGCTCTAGAATGAGAGTTTCTCAGCAAGCACAGCTGGACCACAGACAGTCCAGGTCAATGGGGGGAAGGGCATCTCCCACTACCGCAGCAGTCCACCACTACCGAGGCCGTTCACACAGCAGCTGGGCAGAGTCTGTGGCAGCTCAGCAACGCCTCTGCTGGCAGACTGTGACTAGACTACTCCGTGCAGGGCAGGGCATCTATGAAAAAAGGCAGCAGCACATCAGGAACTTATAAATAAAGCCGACCTTCCTAGGACAGAGCACCTGAGAAAAGAGGCAGTTACGAGTTCAGCTGCAGCAGACTTAAAGGTACCTGACCGGCAGCTCTGCATGGAACAATGGAGCTCCCAGCACAGTACGTGAGCTCCCATAAGGGACAGACTGTCTCCTCAAGCAAATCCCTGACTCCCAAATAACAAACCTACACCTCATAAAGGAGGGCTCAGGCTGACATCTGTCAGGTACCCTTCTGGGACGAGTATAGCAGAGGAAGAAACTGGCAGTAACCCTTGCCATTCTGTAGCCCCTGCAGGCAACCACCAGGCAAGCGGGGTCTGGAGTGGACCTCCAGTGGTCCTGCAGCAGAGGAGCCTGACTGTTAGAAGAAAAACTAAGAAACAGAAAGAAATAGCTTCAACATTAACAAAAATAACGTCCTCTCAGAGACCCCATCCAAAAGTCACCAAAGGCCACAGGTAGATAAAGCCACTAAGATGGCAAGAAACCAGCGCAAAAACGATGAAAACAACAAAAACCAGAATGCCTCTCCTCCTCCAAGGGATCACAACTCCCCACCAGCTAGGGATCAAAGATGGATGGAGAATGACTGATGAATTGACAGAAACAGGCATTAGAAGGTGGGTAATAACAAACTTCTCAGAGCTAAAAGTACATGTGCTAACCCAATGCAAAGAAACTAAGAACCTAGAAAAAAGGTTAGATGACATGCTAACTAGAATAACCAGCTTAGAGAAGAATATAAACGACTTGATGGAGCTGAAAAACACAGCATAAGAACTTCATGAAGCATACACCAGTTTCAATAGCTGAATAGACCAAGCAGAAGAAAGGATATCAGAGATTGAAGATCAGCTCAATGAAATAAAACAAGAAGGCAAGAATAGAGAAAAAAGAGCGAAAAGAAATGAACAAAGCCTCCAAGAAATATGGGATTATGTGAAAAGACCTAATCTACATTTGATAGATGTACCTGAATGTGATGGAGAGAATGAATCCAAACTGGAAAACACTCTTCAGGATATTATCCAAGAGAACTTCCCCCAACCTAGCAAAGCAGGCCACCATACAAGTCCAGGAAATACAGAGAACACCATAAAGATATTCCTCAAGAAGAGCAACCCCAAGGAACATAATCGTCAGATTCACCAGGGTTGAAATGAAGGAAAAAATGCTAAGGGCAGCAAGAGACAAAGGTCGGGTTACCCACAAAGGGAAGCCCATCAGACTGACAGAGGATCTCTTGGCAGAAACTCTACAAGCCAGAAGAGAGTGGGGCCCAATACTCAACATCCTTAAACAAAAGAACTTTCAATCTAGAATTTCATATCCAGCCAAACTAAGCTTCATAAGCAAAGGAGAAAGAAAATCCTTTATGGACAAGCAATTGCTGAGAGATTTTGTCACCACCAGACCTGCCTTACAAGAGCTCCTGAAAGGAGCACTAAACAAGGAAAGGAACAATCAGTACCAGCCACTCCAAAAATGCACCAAATGGTAAAGACTATTGACACAATGAAGAAAATGTGTCAACTAACAGGCAGGTAGCATCAAAACATCCAGCTAGCATCAAAATGGCAGGATCAAATTCACATATAACAATATTAACCTTAAATGTAAATGGACTAAATGCCCCAATCAAAAGACATAGACTGGCAAATTGGATAAAAAGTCAAAAACCATCAGTGTGCTGTATTCAGGAAACCCATCTCATGTGCAAGGACACACATAGGCTAAAAATAAAGGGATGGAGGAAGATTTACCAAGCAAATGGAAAGCAAAGAAAGGCAGGAGTTGCAATCCTAGTCTCTGATAAAATGGACTTTAAACCAACAAAGATCAAAAGAGACAAAGAAGGGCATTAGATAATGGTAAAAGGATCAATGCATCAAGAAGAACTAATGATGCTAAATATATACACATCCAACACAGGAGCACCCAGGTACAGAAAGCCAGTTCTTAACGACCTACAAAGAGACTTAGACTCCAACACAATAATAGTAAGATACTTTAACACTCCACTGTCAATATTAGACAGATCAGCAAGACAGAAAATTAACAAGGATATCCAGGATTGAACTCAGATCTGGACCAAGCAAACCTAATAGACATCTACAGAATCTCCACCCCAAATCCACAGAATATACATTCTTCTCAGCACCACCATGGCACCTACTCTAAAATTGACTACAAAATTGGAAGTAAATCACTCCTCAGCAAATACAAAAGAATGAAATTCCTAACAAACAGTCTCTCAGACCACAGTGCAATCAAATTAGAACTCATAATTAAGACACTAACTCAGAACTGCATAACTTCATGGAAACTGAACAACTGGCTCCTGAATGTCAACTGGATAAATCATGAAATGAAGGCAAAACTAAAGATGTTCTGCAAAACCAACAAGAACAAAGACACAATGTACCAGAATCTCTGGGACACATTTACAGCAGTGTCTAGAGGGAAATTTATAGCAATAAATGCCCATCAGAGAAGCGAGGTAAGATCTAAAATTGACACCCTATTGCCAAAATTGAAAGAGCTAGAGGAGCAAGATCAAAAAAACTCAAAAGTTAGCAGAAGACAAGAAATAACTAAGATCAGAGCAGAACTGAAGGAGACAGAGACACAAAAAACCCTTCAAAAAATCAATAAATCCAGGAACTGGTTTTTTGAAAAGGTCAACAAAATAGACAGACCAATAGCCAGATTAATAAAAAAGAAAAGGGAGAAGAATCAAATGATGCAATAAAAAATGATAAAGGGGTATCACCAGGGACTCCAAATTACAATCAAATACAAATTATAATAGAGATTACTACAAACAACTCTATGCAAATAAACCAGTAAACCTGGAAGAAATGGATAAATTCCTGGACACTTGCACCCTCCCAAGCCTAAACAAGGAAGAAGTTGAAACCTTGAACAGACCAATAACAAGGGCTGAAGTTGAGGCAGCAATTAAGAGCCTACTAACCAAAAAAAGGCCAGGTCCAGATGGGTTCACAGCTGAATTCTACCAGACATACAAAGAGGAGCTGGTACCATTCCTTCTGAAACTACTGCGAACAATACAAAAAGAGGGAATCCCTCCCAAATCATTTTATGAGACCAACATCATCCTGATACCAAAACCTGGCAGAGACTCAACAAAAACAGAAAACTTCAGGCCAATATCCATGATGAACATCAGTGGAAAACTCCTCAATAAAATACTGGCAAACCAATTGCAACAGCACATTAAAAAGCTTATCCATCATGATCAAGTAGGCTTCATTCTGGTGATGTAAGGCTGGTTCAACATACACAAGTCTACAAACGTAATCCACCACATAAACAGAACCAAAGACAAAAACTGCATGATTATCTCAATAGATGTAGAGAAGGCCTTCAACAAAATTCAACAGCCCTTTATGCTAAAAACTCTCAATAAATTAGGTATTGAAGGAACGTACCTCAAAATAATAAAAGCTATTTATGACAAACCTACAGCCAACATCATCCTGAATGGTCAAAACCTGGAAGCATTCCCTTTGAAATCTGGCACTAGACAAGGATGCCCTCTCTCACCAATATTCAATATAGTACTGGAAGTTCTAGCCAGAGCAATTAGGAAAGAAAAAAAAATAAAGGGTATTCAATTAGGAAAAGAGGAAGTCAAATTGTCTCTATTTGCAGACAACATGGTTGTATATTTAGAAGACCCCATCATCTCAGCCCAAAATCTCATTAAACTGATAAGCAACTTCAGCAAAGTCTCAGGATACAAAATCAATGTGCAGAAATCACAAGCATTTCTATACACCAATAATAGACTAACAGAGAGCCAATTCATGAGCAAACTCCCATTCACAGTTGCTGCAAAGAGAATAAAATACCTAGGAATACAACTAACAAAGGATGTAAAGGACCTCTTCAAGGAGAACTACAAACCACTGCTCAAGGAAATAAGAGAAGACACAAACAAATGGAGAAATATTCCATGCTCATGGTTAGGAAGAATCAATATGGTGAAAATGGCCATACTGACCAAAGTAATTTATAGATTCAATGCTATCCCCATCAAGCTACCAATGACCTTCTTCACAGAACTAGAAAAAAACACCTTAAACTTCATGAGGAACCAAAAGAGAGCCCACATAGCCAAGACAATCCTAAGCAAAAAGAACAAAGCCGGAGGCATCATGCTACCTGATTTCAAACTATACCACAAAGCTACAGTAATCAAAACAGCATGGTGCTGGTACCAAAACAAAGATATAGCCCAATGGAACAGAACAGAGGCCTTGGAGGCAATGCCACACATCTACAACTGTCTGATCTTTGACAAACCTGACAAAAACAAGCAATGGGGAAAGGATTCTCTGTTTAATAAATGGTGTTGGGAAAACTGGCTAGCAGTGTGCAGAAAGCAGAAACTGGACCCCTTCCTGACACCTTACACTAAAATTAACTCCAGATCGATTAAAGATTTAAACATAAGACCTAACACCATAAAAACCCTAGAAGAAAACCTACGCAAAACCATTCAGGACATAGGCATAGGCAAGGACTTCATAGCTAAAACACTGAAAGCCTTGGCAACAGAAGCCAAAATAGACAAGTGGGACCTAATAAACTCCAGAGCTTCTGTACAGCAAAAGAAACAATTGTTAGAGTGAACCGGCAACCAACAGAATGGGAAAAAAATTTTGCAATCTATCCATCTGACAAAGGGCTTATATCCAGAATCCACAAAGAACTAAAACAGATTTACAAGAAAAAAACAAACCATTCCAAAAGTGGGAGAAGGATATGAACAGACACTTGTCAAAAGAAGGCATATATGAGGTCAACAGACATACGAAAAAATGCTCATCATCACTGATTATTAGAGAAATGCAAATCAAAACCACATTAAGATACCACCTCATGCCAGTTAGAATGGCGATCATTACAAAATCTGGAGACAACAGATGTTGGAGAGGGTATGGAGAAATAGGAACACTTTTACACTGTTTGTGGGAGTATAAAGTAGTTCAACAATTGTGGAAGACAGTGTGGCAATTCCTCAAGGACCTAGAAATAGAAATTCCATTTAACCCAGCAATACCATTACTGCGTATATAACCAAAGGATTATAAATCATTCTGTTATAAAGACACATGCACATGTATGTTTATAGTGGTACTGTTTACAACAGCAAAGACCTGGAACCAACCCAAATGCCCATCAATGATAGACTGGAAAAGGAAAATGTGGCATATGTACACCATGGAATACCATGCAGCCATAAAAAACGATCAGTTTGGGTCCTCTGTAGGGACATGGATGTATGTGAAAACCATCATTCTCAGCAAACTGACACAAGAACAGAAAATCAAACACCGCATGTTCTCACTCATAGGTGGGTGTTGAACAATGAGAACACATGGACACAGGGAGGGGAGCATCACACACTGGGGTCTGTTGTGGGGGGTGAAGGGAGGGACAGTGGGGGGATGCGGGGAGGTCTGTGAGGAATAACATGGGGAGAAATGCCAGATGTAGATTATGGGGGAATGGAGGCAGCAAACCATATTGCCATGTGCATACCTATGCAACAATCCTGCATGATCTGCACATGTACCCTAGAAACTAAAGTAGAATTAAAAAAAAAAAAGTATACAGCTGACATTTAATACAAGCTTATTAAAATTTTTCAAATGCATTGAAATATATATAAATAAGCAAAATAATTCCACCAACCCAAAGCAAACACTATTCAGGCCTTGGTATATAATTGTCCAAATAATTTTTCTGTACACTATAATTATTCTACAAATATAAGCTTATATAATACTTACGTTAGAAACCTGTGTGTTTATCACAACTTGCTATTTTGGATATTTCGATTGAGTCCTATTATTCTAATTTTTCATTTCAACAAACACCAAAGAATAGGAATAATAGACTAAAAATAAATTTGAAATATAATAGTAAATAGTGGGGAAACAATTGAAAAGTTAAATTTTTTTTTCCAAGATGGTGTCTCACTCTGTTACTCAGGCTGGAGTGCAGTATGGTAGTGTAATCATAGCTCTCAGTAACCTCAAACTCCTGGCTCAAGAGATCCTCTCTTTTTGTCCACCCTAATAGCTGGGACTACAGGCCCACACTACCATACCTGGCTAATTTTTTAATTTTTTGGAAAGACATTTTATTAGTCGTTTTTACACTGCTATAAAGATACTACCTGAGACTAGGTAATTTATAAACAAAAGAGGTTTTCTTGATTCAGTTCTGCATGGCTGGTGAGGCCTCAGGAAACTTACAGTCATGGTGGAAGGCAAAGGGAAAGCAATAACCCTCTTCACAAAGCAGGAGGAGACAGAGGGAGTGAAGGGGAAAGCACCACTTTGAAACCATCAGATCTCATGAGAATTCACTCATTATCAGGAGAACAGCATGGGAGAAATCACTCCCATGACCCAATCATCTCCCACCAGGTCCCTCCCTAGACACATAGGGATTACAATTCAAGATGAGATTTGAGTGGGGACACAGAGCAAACTGTATCATTCCACCTCTGACCACTCCCAAATCTCATGTCCTTTTCACATTTTAAAACCAATCATGCCTTTCCAACAGCCCCTCAATGTCTTAACTCATTCCAGCATTAACTCACAAGTCCAAGTTCAAAGTCTTATCTGAGACAAGGCAAGTCCCTTCCACCTAGGAATCTGTAAAATCAAAAGCAAGTTAGTTTACTTCCAAAATACAATAGGGGTACAGACATTGCGTAAATGTTCCCATTCCAAATGGGAGAAACTGGCCAAAACAAAGGGGCCATAGGCCCCATTCAAGTCCAAATCCCAGCAAGGCAGTCAGTAAATCTTAAAGTTCCTGCCGGGCACGTTGGTTCACACCTGTAATCCAGCACTTTGGGAGGCTGAGGTGGGCAGATCACCTGAGGTCGGGAGTTCGAGACCAGCCTGACCAACATGGAGAACCCGTCTCTACTAAAAATACAAAAAATTAGCCGGGCATGATGGTGCATGCATGCCTATAATCCCAGCTACTCAGGAGGCTGAGGCAGGAGAATCGCTTGAACCTGGGAGGCGGAGATTGCAGTGAGCTGAGATTGCGCCATTGCACTCCAGCCTGGGCAAACAAGAGCAAAACTCCATCTCTCAAAAAAAAGAAAGAAAAAAATCTTAAAGCTCCAAAATCTCTTTTGAGTCAATGTCTCAAATCCAGGTCACACTGATGCCAAGGAATGGGCTCCCACAGCCTTGGGCAGCTCTGCCCCTGTGGCTGCTTTTATGGGCTGGCATTGAGTGCCTGTGGCTTTTCCAGTCACATGGTGCAAGGCCTCTACCTTTCCAAGGCCTGGAGGACAGTGGCCCTCTTCTCACAGCTCCACTAGGCAATGCCCCAGCAGTGACTCTATGTGGGGGCTCCAACCCCACATTTCCCTTTTGCACTTCCCCAGCAGAGGTTCTCTGTGAGGGCTCTGTCCCCGCAGCAGACTTCTGTTGGTCACCCAGGCATTTCCATACATCCTCTGAAATCTAGGTGGAGGGTCACAAAGCTCAACTCTTGTCTTCTGCTCACCCACAGCCCATATGGAAGCTGCCAAAGCTTGGGGCTTGCACCCCTTGAAACAACAGCTTGAGCTGTACATTGACCCTTTTTCGCCATGACTGGAGCTGGAGGGGCTGGAGGCAGGGCACCAAGTCCTGAGGCTGCACAGAGCAGCAGGGCCCTGGGCCTGGCTCACAAAACTATTTTTTCCTCCTAGGCCTCTGGGCCTGTGATGGGAGGGGCTGCCGTGAAGATCTCTGAAATGCTCTGTAGATGTATTCCCCATTGTCTTGGTGATTAACATTTAGCAACTTGGTACTTATGGAAATATCTGTAAGCAGCTTGAATTCCTCCCCAGAAAATGGGCTTTTCTTTTCTAATGCATGGTCAGTCTGCAAATTTTCCAAACCTTTATGCTCTGCTTTCCTTTTAAACATAAGTTTCAATTTCAGACCATCTCTTTGTGAACACCTATTACTGAATGTTTTCAGAATCAGCCAGGTCACCTCTTGAATATTTTACTGCCTAGAAATTTCTTCCACCAGATACCCTAAATTATCTCTCTCAAAATCAAAGTTCCACAGATCTCTAGGGCAGGGGCAAAATGCCACCAGTCTCTTTGCTAAAGATAGCAAAAGTGACATTTACTCGAGTTCCAGTATTTTCCTCACATCCAAGACCACCTCAGACTGGACTTTATTGTTCATAACACTATCAGCATTTTGGCCAAAACCATTCAACAAGTCCCTAGGAAGTTCCAAACTTTCCCACATCTTCTTATCTTCTTCTGAGCCCTCCAAACTGTTCCAAACTCTGCCCACTACCCAATTCCAAAGTTGCTTCCATATTTTCTGGTTATCTTTATAGCACTGCCCCACTCCCGATACTGATTTTCTCTATTAGCCCATTTTCAAACCGCTATAAAGATAATACCTGAGACTGGGTAATTTATAAACAAAAGAGGTTTAATTGATTCATTGCTCTGCATGGCTGGGGAAGCCGCAGGAAACTTACAATCATGGTGGAAGGCAAAGAGGAAGTAAGCACCTTCTTCCAAAGCAGCAGGACAGAGAGAGCACGCAGGGGAAACTGCCACTCTTAAACCATCCGATCTCATGAGAACTCTCTCACCATCACAAGAACAGCATAGGGGAAGCTTCTCGCTTCTCCCATGATCCAGTTGTCTCCCACCAGGTCCCTACCTAGACACATGAGGATTACAGTTCAAGATGAGATTTGGGTGGGGACAAACTATATCAGACATGATCTCCCTATGCTCCCCAGGCTGGTGTCAAAATCCAGGCCTCAAGCTATCTTCCCACCTCAGCCTCCCAAAGTGCTGGGATTACAGGTGTAAGCCACCATGCCTGGCCTCTTGAAAAGTTAAATCTTAAATGGGCAAAAATCCTTAAAGATTAATAAATACTACAAAGTGGTTGCAATCACAAAAATTATCAAGGCTTTGGGATTAACGTCTGAGAAGTCATTGTTTTATATTTTTTTCTTTTATCTAATAGTAATGTTGAACAGTTTATTTTTGACTAAATTGTTTTCAGTTGAATCATCTTGAGCTGGTGTTGGCAAAAGTCAGAAGAGACATAGAGAGAGCTCAAAGCTTCCAGGGGCATCTCAATTCTGGCAGAAGCAGGAGCAGAGGGTTTAGAATCATGAGAAGATCATCATAAATACCATCCTTGGAAGATCTCAGGACCTCAGACCACAGAAATTACTCTCCACTTGAGTTTTGCCATCCATCACACTGAGGCAGAAACACACTTCACCTTCCTGCTACTCAAGGATTGACAAACAAAGGCAAAATCTCAGCCCTCTTTGAGATTCTTAAAGAACAGTGTCTGACTGTTCAGTGGGATTTTCCAGGGCCAAATGCCAGTAGGATTGATTTTGGAGTCCTGCAACTCTCATCTCTTAGTCCTTACATTGCATGCAGGTCCACAGGAGGAGAGGGCTGGCACTCAGAGGATGATACCTATGTCCCACATCATCACTCTTACCACCCTGGCTTTAGGAATGCTGCACCTCTCTGAAAACCACCCAGTTCTGGGAAATATTGAGAGTTTAGTCCTACTTCCTATCAGAATAAAATAGATGACATCACTTTTTCTTTCCTCAAAAAAATTGGAAATCAAACCCTCATCAGTTTAACTTCTGAGTTGAGGTGTCACCAGCAAGTACTGAGCTTTAGCCATTTCCAAACAGAGCTTCTGGGAGGTACTGAGTTGGCACCTACCAAGGACTTGGTCTTCACATAGAGGGAAGACATAGACTAGGAAACAGTCATCTTTCTCCAATTCAACTCTGGGCTCCATTTTGAAGAGAGATGAATGCATGAAGAACATTCTTAACCTGGTATGCCTAAGGCCACATCACCCTGAACGTGCCCAATCTCGTCTGAACCTAGTATGTGACATGCCCTATGCTGCTTTCATACATGTTACCTTATTTAATCCTCATGACTTCCACATTAATAATAATTACCTCTGTTGTAAGAGTCATTATACCAATTTTATGGATGAAGATGATGTGGCTCAAAGAAATAATTTTTAAGTAGTAACACCAAAATTTGGAATCTTCTTGAAACTTCTAACTCCTGGAAGACCACCATGCTGTATTTTTGGTCTTCAAATTTAAGTGGAATAGTGGTAGGCCAGGCACGGTGGCTCACACCTGTAATCCCAGCACTTTGGAAAGCTGAGACAGGTGGATCACCTGAGGTAAGGAGTTCGAGACCAGCCTGATCAACATGGAAAAACCCCATCTCTGCTGAAAATACAAAATTAGCCGGGCATGGTGGTGCATGCCTGTCTGTAATCCTGGCTACTTGGGAGGCTGAGGAAGGAGAATTGCTTGAACCGGGAGGCAGAGGTTGCAGTGAGCCAAGATTGTGCCATTGCACTCCAGCCTGGGCAACAAGAGTGAAATTCTGTGTCAAATAAAATAAAATAAAATAAAATAAATGGAATAGTGGTAATAATGTTAGGGAAAATGGGAGGAATGAGGGGTGACTGCTAAAGAGTACAGGGTTTCTTTGAGTGGTGATGAAAATGTTCTAACATTGACTGTGGTAACCATCGCACAACTCCATGAGGACTCTAAAATTCATTGAATTGTACACTTAATGTGGGTTAATTGTATGGCATGTGAGTTATACCACATAAAGCTGTTACCAAAAATTAGTATTTCATGGAGGCCTCTTCCCACCCTACTATACAATAAAATCACAAAAACCTCTCAATTTTCAGTAACCCATATATTCTGAAGTGCAAAGGCTTGCCTTATATCTCTTTGTAATTTTATGTAGTAGACAATAAACAAATGGCTGATTGTAATGATGAAAAAGATCCAAATTTCTGCACTCCAGCTGGGAGAGAAATGCTCAGTTACAAGCAGCCAAATGGAGGTCAGAAAGGAGAACCATAATCCCAGATGAAAATAAGCAGGCAGCTGGCGCAGTGGCTCATGCCTGTAATCCCAGCACTTTGGAAGGCTGAGGCGGGCAGATCACAAGGTCAGGAGTTTGAGACCAGCCTGGTCAGCATGGTGAAACCCCCGTCTCTACTAAAAATACAACAAAAAATTAGCCAGGCATGGTGATGCGTGCCTGTAGTCCCAGCTATTTGGAAGGCTGAGGCAGGAGAATTGCTTGAACCCAGGAGGCAGAAGTTGCAGTGAGCCAAGATTGCACCACTGCACTCCAATTTAGTGACAGAGCAAGACTCCATCTCAAAAAAAAAAAAAAAAAAAAAAGCAGGCAAAATTTTCTCTAGCACAATCCCGCTCTCATTTCAAGAATCTGCCCACGTGCTCCTCACACCTCCTCCTCTCCTGTCAATACCACCATGATCTTGTGGTTACACAATTTCATTCAGAGTCAAAATTAGAAATTAACTAAAGAAGCTATGGTATGGTATTTTATTCTAAGATGTCATTTCTTTTCAAATGAATCATCAATTTAATAACAGCTTTCCCAGTGTTAAAATGTGGGGTTAAAAATGCATTTTAGAATCAAAGAAATGTACTAATTCCTATGAAGATGGTAATCCAATTAAAGCATAATATCTCCATATTTGAAGAAATTTTCAGGGCATTAAAATGCTTTTTAGAATCAGAGGGGTGATGAATCTTTAACGATGGGAATATATGCCTGACACAATAGAAGAGGACAGACTGGTGTTTACTGTTTAGGATGAAGGGGCAGCTTCCCAGAATCTATCAAATGCCCAAAGCCTGTGCCCTCCCCATTTATTTTTCTGGGCTGAATGCTCTCTCTCATTTTCAAGGGTAACAAGGGAAGTAGAAAAGGACATGAGCTGTCCTTTGCAGGGATATGAATGAAGCTGGAAGCCATCATTCTCAGCTAACTAGCACAGGAACAGAAAACCAAACACTACATGTTCTCACTCATAAGTGGGAGTTGAACAATGAGAACACATGGACACAGGGAGGGGAACATCACACACCGGGGCCTGTAGGGGAGTGGGGGGCAAGGGGAGGGAGAACATTAGGACAAATACTTAATGCATGGGGGGCTTAAAACCTAGATGACAGGTTGACAGGTGCAGCAAACCACCGTGGCACATGTATATCTATGTAACAAACATGCACGTTCTGCACATGTATCCCAGAACTTAAAAATTTATATATATACAAATTTTATACATTATATATATATATAATATATATTTCATATATCTATATGAAGGGCATGAGCACTGAAATATGCATCTTCTCGAAGGCCTAGAGAAGGAGGTGTGATTGCTGCAACATCACTTTGCCAGAATGCTACAAAGCTTTCAACAAAGAATTGGTAATTAGAAGCTCTGAGGAACTATGAACTCAAGTTTCTCTGAAGAGGTACTGTACACAAGAAAAAGCAACTTAGAAGACCAAATTCTGCCAGAGGACCAAATTCTGCCTAAATGAGTGCTTTGATCTCTAATATTGGTCAGTCCATTTTGGGTTGGAGGCAGTGAGGAAATTCTATTCTCTCTGCTCCTGGCTTATCACAGGAGGGATTTGCCCACCCTAGTGCCCCTGATTCCCTCCTGCCTTTTAAGATATTAGAACCTGAGACCCCACCACCACCTCAGCAAATGAGATTAAACACAGCAGAGAGTAAAATTCTCTGTTGTGCTCCTCTTGCCAACAAGTTGATTTCTTAGATTCTGGACTCCCTACACTCCCTGCCTTCTGCCTCGTCTCAGCTGCTCAGATCTTACTAGATTTGAGCCTGCCCAAACATCAGGTATCTGTCTGGTGGCATTACCAGGACAACTCCACGATCATCCATACATCCACATAATGACTGTTTCCTGATGATAGAAACACAAAGTTCTAACCAAATGGTGCTGATATAGGATGAGACTATTGATAGTGAGTTCCAAGCAGGCAGAAACTACCACATTTGCTGCAAAAGAAATGCAGAGCAATTTTGCAGAGAGATTATCTGGAGAGGAGTTTTTAATTACATTTATAACATATGAATGAATAGTAGCACTAACGTGGAAATACAGAGGATATTTTGTTTTATAAATACAGAATATTGGGAATATTCGAAAATCAGTAGGAAAGCATATATTCTGGATTTATGGTAATATTCTACTGACTTTGAGAAAAATTATAAATCGAAACGCTAGGCTGGGTGTAGTGACTCACACCTGTAATCCCAGCACTTTGGGAGGCCACGTTGTGCAGATCGCTTGAGCCCAGGAGTTTGAGACCAGCATGGGCAATATGGCAAAACCCCATCTCTACAAAAACTACAAAGATTAGCCAGGTGTGGAGGCGTGCCTATAGTTCCAGCTACTCAGGAGGCTGAGATGGGAGAAGCACCTGAGTCTGAGAGGTCAAGGCTGCAGTGGCTGTAATCACACCACTGCACTCTAGCCTGGACAATAAGGTGAGACTCTCATATTAGAAGAAAAAAAAAAAGAAAGAAAAAGAAAAGTTAAACACTTTACATTGATATCAATGACTATATGTAAAGGTATACTTTTCATTCATTCATATATTCTCTTTCATTGAGAATAGGTCTATTGATTGAAATTGGTCGCTTTCCTGGTTTTTACAATGTTGTTATACCAATCTTTCAGTTATTTCTCACATTCCTAATTTGCCAGCTGTATACGTAGTTTGAACGGTCATCTTAATGAGCCTTTACGAAGTTTCTCACCTTATCCTTACATATACGCTAACTTTATTTTCACACTTAGCATTTATTGGATTACTCACTAGCAAAGATTCATAATTTCCCGGCGTCCCAGGAAACCTAAGCATTATAGTCAAACATAATGCGTTATAGTAGAAAAGAAAGAGTAGGCTGGGCAAGGTGGCTCTTGCCTATAATCACAACACTTTAGGAGGCCGAGGCAGGAAGACTTGCTTGAGCTCAGGAGTTCAAGACCAGCCTGGGCAACGTGGCGAAACTCCATCTCTACGAAAAAAAATATTGAAATTAGCTGAGTGTGGTGGTGCATGCCCAGCCCTAAAGGTTGAGACTGCAGCAAGCTGAGATCTCACCACTATACTCCAGCCTGGGTGACAGAGTGAGACCCTGTCTCAAAAAGGGAGGGGACGGGAGGGGAGAGAAAAGAAAGAGAGAAGGAAAGAAGGGATGGCAGGCAGGCAAAGAGAGAGAAAGAGAGAGAGAAAGAGAGAGAAAGAAAGAAAGAAGAAAAAGAGAAAAGAAAAAAGAAAATGAAGAATTTAAATTAAGAAAATGCAGTCAAGTGCCTTCTCCACCTCTTTCTAGCAGTGTTACCTTGGACAACTTAGTTCAACTTTCTGGGACCTGTGTTATGCCTCAATAAAATAAGAGAGTAGTCAGATCAGGAACTTTTAATCTATAATTCTAAGAATTTTGTGTACCCAATGCTGGCAGACAATGCTCTCTCTAACAGAGAAGCATAAGGCACTCATGAACCCACACTCACAAGCACCCTCACGTACATAGAGGCTTGAGGCTATCTGCTGTACACATCAGACTTCTGGATATTATTTTGTTCCCTGGCCTTAAAAACAAATGAAAAACCCCTGGGCTAGATGGCATCTGAGTTCAGGACAGCTCTAAATTTCTCTAATCCTTCCTTCTACACTGCCATTTAGAAAAAGGCACTCGAAAAATAATGAGTGTTGATGATGTCTATTGTGCCATTGGAAAACGCAACACTCAGCTATCAAACACTGCTGGAATTAAGCCCCTCTCAACACACACCATCCCTCACAACTCTGCACATGTTTAAGATTTCAAATGTGCAGCCTAATTAGCAGCGAAATTTTAAAAATTAAAAAGAAAACAAACCTGGTTGCTTAACGTAACTTTGCCATTGCTTTCAAATTGTATTCCCACTTGCAAATTTCACCACTGGATTTTTTTCACATACAGTTGACATTTTATTTCCCTGTTAAAGCCAAACTCAAGAAAAAAAAAGAACAAGAGAAGGAGAGAGTGAGGGCTGGGGGATGGGGTGGGGGAGAAAGAATCAAGCAGCCGCGTAGGAGGATAAGAAGAACAGCTTGATAAAGATCACCGGAAGAGGGCTGCCTCCGGAAAGTATGGGAGCCTTTTAATAAATAACCCTGCATAAATCTAAAGAGATCTGAAATGTTTAACTAGTTTTTAAGTGTGAGCAAATACACACACACACACACAGAGGTCTAATATGCTTTTGCTTCATATCCTGAACTCCATAAAAATGTCCTATTATTGGTACTCACAACAATTTAATGGCTTAGACAGATTATATTCCTTAGAGGCAGAAGGCAGCTATGACACAAGGCTCAAGTTCCTGAAGTTCAGATAGTTTTAGGGCATTAAAAATGTTTCCCATAGGAAGAAATAATTTCTCCAGCAAAAAACAAGGAGTGAGAATTTCTTCAATTAATCCCGTGCTTTGGACAGAAACTGGAAATTCCTGGTCTCATAGGTGACGTTTGCAGAAAGGCTTAGACCAGTATTTTCCCAGGAGGCCATATCCAGGCCTGTTAGAAGTATATAAGCATGAGAGTGTGGAATAAATTTGCATATTCGTTGTGCAAAGTTTACGGAGACTGACAAGGTCCATACAGTCGAATCTCAGGCACTTTTCAAGTTTTCACATTTGATTGATGCTACCTTTAAGTTAGTCAGTTTGAAAGTTGACTCATCTATATTCCTTCTCCCTCAGCTAACATTACGGTCTTGGGTCCCCTGAGGCAAGGCACATTACTTAACTCTTAGACTCATAGGAAGGAGTATGAGATGTGAGAGTTGAAAAGGTTTTTGTTTTCGACTTTACATACAGATTTAGAAAAATAACCTCAAGGTCGTTCAAAATTTTTCTACGGCCCCCCTGAGCGGGAGTTCGGAAAACATTGCCCTTCTGGTGAAAATGCATAGAAACCCACCTAAGAATTAGTTTAGAGCAGAGGCTTTGGAGTCAAATAATCGTGGGTCCTTGTCCCAGTTCTGCTTCTCATCAACTGAAATTCAGCATGTTATTGAACTTTGCAGAGACTTTATTTTCTCATCTGCAAAATCTGAATTATAGTAAAGATCATTTCATAGGACTGTGCGAATTAAAGGAGATTCTTTTAAAGTGTTTATGATGTTTAGATTTAGTTCATTACTGTTTTAGCATATTAACTCTATTCTTTGCTACATGTCTTTCATGTTCAATAGCATCAAAGGTGTCCTACAGATAATTTTTCCTGAATAAACTTTCATAATCAAACCTTTCATATTCTATATCAGCACAAGAACTAAGGTTAATTCATGGCATGGAATTTAAATATCCTTTAAAAAAAATTTTTAACTCAGGTTATTAATCTCATTGCCAAATCACCAGCACCCTCATCATCCTGAGTTCATCATTCTAGTTCATCATCAGTGAACTAAGGTCACCATGCTTTTCTGCACCTCCTCAGAGCCCAATACATTTCATGGTCATTACCTTTGTTCATACCCACTTTTAAAAAAGAACCACATGGTGCCAGGCGCGGTGGCTCATGCCTGTAATCCCAGCACTTTGGGAGGCCAAGACGGGCAGGTCACCTAAGGTAGGGAGTTTGAGACCAGTCGGACCAACATTGAAAAACTCCGTCTCTATTAAAAATACAAGAAAAAAAAAATGCTAGACGTGGTGGCGCATGCCTGTAATCCCAGCTACTTGAGAGGCTGAGGTGGGAGGATTGCTTGAACCCAGGAGACAGAGGTTGCAGTGAGCCAAGATTGCACCATTGCATTCCAGCCTGGGCAACAAAAGCAAAACTCCATCTCGAAAACACAAAAACAAAAAAACACATGAGTCTGAGCTGTTTCAGGAAAAAGGGTACAAGTAGGTATTTCTTTTCCCCCTTCCAACTCTTCCATTTAAAAAGAGGGGATAAAGAAAAAAACTCAGCAGCTAGAAGGAGAGAAGATTTTAATTCCAGTCCTTGGCTGCTTTTAATTTGAGGCATTTCAGTGTGGCTATTTCTCAGAGTCATTGAGGGCTAATGGTGCAATCCAATTTTGCCTGGATGAATTTCCCATGACAAACGATATTGGCTCATGGTTTGTGGTCGTGATGGAGTGCCAGTATTTTTCTTCCTCCAAAGCTTGGGTAGGACGGCATGGAGCTCTTGTGTTCTTTAGGACATTTGTTTCCAATTTTGCAAACACTGTGAATGTGGTTATTTTTGTAGCTCTGTTAGGAAAGTGCATGGCATTTGGTTTTTCTTGTTGGAGTTAATTATAAATCATTAGATTTCCAGTGCCCACAACAAAGTCCTTGGACCTTGAAGCTCAATCACTGGTGATTGCGATAGTCCTACCCACAGCCCCCACCTCTTGCTAAATCTCTCCATTTCTCATTATGGAGCAGGAGGGAGAAGAGGGCGTTATTTTAAGATGCTTTTATTGGCTTCTAAATGTGAAGCTTTGGTTCCAAAGTCCTCTTTTTTCCCAGAGCAAGATAAACTTTTGGGGGTTGTAAATCATGGGACTTTTGTATCATTTGACAGGGTCCATGTTTAAGAGTCATTCCAATCACCTCGCTGATGACTTAGGAAGCCAAGAGACTTGCCCACGCATCCTGAAAAGGACCCTTTCAGTAGCACTGGGCCTATGTCCAGATCTGCTGCTTTAGGACAATAAATCATTTCTATTTTCACCTCCTCCCCACCTTCATCCCCATTTTTAGAAAACAGCATTGTGACCTGACTGGTAACTTTAGGGCCAGCCATTGGCAAAACAGACCCCTCTTCCTTCCCATAGTAAGGAACCCACATCTTTATACCGCCCTGAGCCTCCTGCTGTAATTACCCATCCCAGCTCACTCTCCAGGACAGCACTCATAGTGCCAAGATTTTTCCCACCAAAATGCCCCTATCTTGAGTGTTATTTTTCAACAAGGCTCTGTTTCCTGCTAAAGAGTAAATGGTTAATCTAATTTTTAAAATACCAGCACTCAAGTATCAATAAGTGTCAACTATAATGACGTGAGAGGAAGACTTGTTTTGTACTGTTTTATTTAAAACAAACAAACAAAAGGCCAGGCCGGGAATGGTGGCTCACGCCTGTAATCCCAGCACTTCGGAAGGCTGAGGCAGGTGGATCCCCTGAGGTCAGGAGATCGAGACCAGTGTGGTTAGCATGGTGAAACCCCGTTTCTACCAAAAAAAAAAAAAAAAAAAAAATTAGCCAGGTGTGATAGCACACGCCTGTAATCCCAGCTACTTGGGAGACTGAGGCAGGAGAATTGCTTGAACCTGGGACGTGGAGCTTGCAGTGAGCTGAGATCATGCCACTGCATTCCAGTTTGGACAACAAGAGTGAAAGTCCATCTCCCAAAAAAAAAAAAAAACCTCCAAACCCTCCCTTCATTCAAGCCCTACTTTGGTTGAATCAGGGTGGGTAGTTGAGACTCTTGTTCACTTCTTCACCCTCAATGCCTAGAACAGACCCTGGCACACAGTAGGCTCCCAGGACTATCTGTGAATGAATAAGAGCCCACCCCTCTTTCCATTTCCCCCACCTGACCGCGATCCTGAGGGGGCCTCTGAGAGAAGAGCTTGCAGCCAATGCAGTTGATGAAATAGATTACACTAGAATGTTGGTGCCAAAGACCACTTAGTCCAACCTCACTACTTCATAGATAAGGAAACCAAGGCCCATAAAAAGAGAGTCTCCTGCCCCAGGTCACATAGGGAATGACTCTGTCATAGTACCCAATCTTGGGTCCCTAGACTCCCAGGTCAGGGCTCATCCCCTTGGGTTTGCTGCCCTGTTCTTTACTTTTCAGCATAAGACTTCTGGAGAAGGCTCGCTTAGAATTACTGAGACAGGGCTGAGCACAGTGGCTCACACCTGTAATCCCAGCACTTTGGGAGGCCAAGGCGGGCGGATCACCTGAAGTCAAGAGTTTGAGACCAGCCTGACCAAGATGGAGAAACCATTCTCTACTAAAAATACTAAATTAGCTGGCGGGGGCGGGGGGTGCATGCCTGTAATCCCAGCTAGTTGGGAGGCTGAGGCAGGAGAATCGCTTGAACCCGGGAGGTGGCCTAGGCGACAAAGTGAGACTTTGTCTCAAAAAAAAAAAAAAAAAGAATCACTGAGACAGATGTCCTTACAGCCTCCTAAAGAGGATCACTCCTTTTTTTTTTCTGCCTTCTAAGCTGGAGTTCCAAGTTTTGATGTTACTTGAAGACAATCAGGCAGTATGAAAAGAAAATCAAGTACATTATCCCTTCCCTTTATTTCCCATGCAAAAATATATTTTTAAAAGTTAATGTTGCATCCTAGCCCACTGCCAGGAGGTGATGGTAAGAAGAGGTGAATCAGAGGATAGTCGGAACCGGGCAGATGTTTGAATGCTGGCTCATGGCCACCCTCTGTCGGATGATACTGATCTTTGGTTTTGATCTCCACTTACTAAAGAACCAAACTAGACAAATTTGCTTCCAGTGACTTCGTGTTTGTGTAAGAAGGAGGAAGACAAAAACAATCAGAGATAATCAGTAATTCATTCCAATATGTGTTTGGCCCCCACATTCCAGGAAAATAGCCCATGTTAGTGTAACCAAAGATCTCCTAACTAAATCCAAACATTATTCTGTAATCTTTACCTTCCTTCTTTTCTCAGTAATATTGACACTAGTAATCACTTTTCCCCTCTTGGCACACTACTTTCCAATAGCTAATGAAGATCTACTTTTAATCCAACAGACAGACACACGCATACCCCTAGCCTTATGATTATGAGAAGAGCAGGGTGTCTGAAAATGTAAGTTCTCAATCTCTCTCCCCTTCCTTTCTGCTCCCAGGAATCCCCACAAGCAACAGACACAATAATGACTATCAGCTTGAAAGCAACACGTAGAGCTTGAAGACTGTCAGAGTGGCTCCCGTCCAAAGCAGATGCTGAGGTGAGGATTTCAGGACACGTTTATGAAGGTGATCCCAGGATGCGCCTTGAGGAAGTGAGACAGAAGGCAGGCAGGCAGGAAGGAAAGCCATTTAAAGACATCTTACTAGGGTAGCTGGGTCCTCTGCCCCATTTGGGATCCTCTGAGAGACTTCAAAAACACAGCTGAGAATTGTCCCACTGGAGGGTGAGGAAGCTCCAACCTTTGCCCCACATCAGAAGAGAATCCGCAAGGGCTGCCAGCTCTCCCACACCTCTGGCCTGCCCCACGTGGCCCCCATAGTCTCTGCAGATAGCAAACCCATGCAGACAGATGCAGGATGGCTGTGGGCCTGGGAGGAAGCTGTCTGCAGAAGCTCTCTATGGAGGCTGAGGAGAGGTATGCAGGCACCGACAGCACCTCTCGCAGAGAACAAACAGGTGATCAAAAACTACCCACTACTCCAAAAATGAGTGAAACCCAGTGGGAGAATGCCCTTTTCCTCTAGATAGTAACCTTATTCCTAGAAGGCCCTTGCCCCTGCTCATTCTTTGTCTCAGTTTCAAAAGAAGTTTCTTGAGGAGGGCTTCCCTGACCTGCTCTCATGCCCTTCCCTCCAGTAACCTTAAGATGCTTATAAATCAGTGTCCGTCTTCCCCCAAGTCTTCACATTCTCTTAGCCTCTTAGCATGGGAACAGGTCTGCTTTACTCACTTCTGTGTTGCCAACACCTGGCGCACAGCCTGGACTTGGAAGACGTTCAATAAATGTCTAGAGGTGTCGCTGGAACATATTTAATGTGGCATGATTGTAAGTCATATTGTGTTCAGTGTGAAGGGATCGAGTTAGACCTCCTGACTCATTTTGCCTGGTTTTACTTGATCACTCCCCTTCTTCTGTGGATGGTAAGTGACGCTGTGTTCCTCAAACCAGCCCCAGTCAGTAAAAACCCAGGTGAGAGGATTCCATCAAGTTTCATTAAAGGATATTTACTAAAACTTCCTCCCTCTAACCTCCTTACTGTCACAACCGATTTATAAAGAACAAGGGCTTACGACTATAAAGGATTTAATCAGGTTTTCTCTTTCCTTGAGAGGATAAAAATTCAGCTTCCTTATGGAGGGAGCTGTCTAATGTTATCACTGCCTGTTCTGGGAAAGGCAAGCCTGTTCCACTTAATGACTAGCATTTTCTCAGGGTTTTATTTTCTTAGAGCTTTTCATAGCAGTTACAACAGTTACAGGGAGGAGACTGGCAGATGTGCTGCCCTCAGACACGGCAGAGGGAGGGAGATAGCAGAAATGGAAGAGGGACATGAATCACTCTTAGAGAACTATCCCCCAGTTCTCTGACAATGTGTTTTCCATCAAGACATGTAACAGTAACTCACTCATATTAACTCAAGTAAAGTGTGGAGGTGGTTGTAAGAAAAAGAAATGCCTCATGGGACCTGGGCATAGTGGCTCACAACTGTAATTCCAGCACTTTGGGAGGCCAAGGCGGGTGGATCACGAGGTCAAGAGATCGAGACCATCCTGGTGAACACGGTGAAACCCCGTCTCTACCAATACAAAAAAAAAATTAGCTGGGCACGGTGATGCATGCCTGTAATCCCAACTACTCAGGAGGCTGAGGCAGGAGAATTGCCTGAACCCAGGAGGCAGAGGTTGCGGTGAGCCGAGATCACGCCATTGCACTCCAGCCTGGGTAACGAGCGAAACTCCGTCTCAAAAAAAAAAAAAAAGAAAAAGAAAAAGAAAAACAAATGCCTCATGGGACCTGGGCATAGTGGCTCACAACTGTAATTCCAGCACTTTGGGATGCCAAGGCGGGAGAATCACTTGAGCCCAGGAGTTTGAGATAAGCCTAGGTAACATGGCAAAACCCCATCTCTGTTAAAAAAAAAAAAAAAAAAAAAAATTAACTGGCCTTGGTGGTGCTAGGGAGGCTGACGCAGGAGGATCGCTTTGGCCCAGGAAACTGGCTGCAATGAGCCATGGTCATACCACTGCACTCCAGCCTGGGTGACACAGGGACACCCTGCCCCAAAATTAAAAAGAAAGAAAAATATGCCTCATGGGAAAGCAGAAAAATTTGAACAACCACACTCAGGAAAGGCAAGAAACAAGGCACATCTAGAGCTGAGCCTCTCAACCCTCCTTTCTGTTCTTTACATTCCTCTAATAATAACCTTGCTCTTATTTCTGCATCATTCATATGTTAACATTATTTAATACTAGCTCCTACAGCTGACTGGTAAAGGGGTCTTTATTTCTCAATTCCATACCCCAAAAAGGAGTCTGGCCTGCTCTGCTTATTTGAATTGAGACAAATTCTAGTAACAAGTCATGGATTGTTGACAAGCCCATAGACAATGCTAACTTTGAGACAAGTACTGAATCAATGTGGTGGGAATAAGAATGGGAAAAGAATGCTGAGCATGGTACTTCATGTCTGTAATCCCACCACTTTGGGAGGCTGAGGTGGGTGGGTCACCTGAGCCCAGGAGTTCGAGACACGCCTGGGCAACATGATGAGACCCCATCTCTACAAAAAAAATACAAAAACTAGCCAGGCATGGTGGCACATCCCTGTAGTTCCAGGTACTCAGGAGGCTGAGGCAGGAGGATAGCCTGAGCCTGGGGGGGTTGTGGCTGCAGTGACCCATGATAATGCTGCTGCACTCCAGCCTAGGTGGAGTGAGACCCTGTCTAAAATTAAAAAAAGAGAGAGAGAGAGAGAGAATGAGAAGCTAGAGTTTTAAGGCATAGAACATAGACATACGCACTCAGGTGAGTGTGAAGGCAGAACTTCCTGAGAAAGTAGTGTAGACTGTATAAATAGCCAAAAATTAACTGCCTCAATCCTCCCCCAGCAGAGACTGGTAGCTGGTGACTTAGGATGCGGAAATTTACATTTGTTTTAAGACAGCTCCTTCTTCACTGTTCCATGCAGACTGATGACTTCCAACTGGGAGCGTCTTCAATTCCCTGCCTGAGGCTTTTGCCAATCATAGCTCTACTCAGGCTCAAGGCAAGCCAGAGGTGCCTGGGAGTTGATGTCACCAAGAGCAGTCTTCAGTGACAAATGGGAGTTGGTAAATACCCCAGAGGCTTTGGCCTTAGACAGGGCAACTCTGAGGCTTGTTCTGCACTTTCTCCCAGAGATCCAGAGAGCAATTGGGCCAGTTTCGCATAGAAATAAGCTGCTCTAAGAAAAAGAAATAAAGGGTATTCAATTAGGAAAGGAGGAAGTCAAATTGTCTCTATTTGCAGACTACATGACTGTATATCTAGAAGACCCCATCATCTCAGCCCAAAATCTCCTGAAACTGATAAGCAACTTCAGCAAAGTCTCAGGATACAAAATCAATGTGCAAAAATCACAAGCATTCCTATACACCAATAACAGACTTAAAGAGAGCCAAATCAAGAACGAACTGCCATTCACAATTGCTACAAAGAGAATAAAATACCTAGGAATACAAGTAACAAGGCACATAAAGGACTTCTTCAACGAGAACTATAAACCACTGCTCAACGAAATAAGAGAGGACACAAACAGATGGAGAAACATTCCATGTTCATGGTTAGGAAGAATTAATATCGTGAAAATGGCCATACTGCCCAAAGTAATTTACAGATTCAACGCTATCCCCATCAAGCTACCAATGATGTTCTTCACAGAACTGGAAAAAAACACCTTAAACTTCATATGGAACCAAAAGAGAGCCCGCATAGCCAAGTCAATTCTAAGCAAAAAGAACAAAGCGGGAGGCATCACACTACCGGACATCAAACTATACTACAAGGCTACAGTAATCAAAACAGCATGGTACTGGTACCAAAACAGAGATATAGACCAATGGAACAGAACAGAGGCATCGGAGGCAACACAACATATCTACAACCACCCGATCTTTGACAAACCTGATAAAAACAAGCAATGGGGAAAGGATTCCCTGTTCAATAAGTGGTGTTGGGAAAACTGGCTAGCCATATGCAGAAAGCAGACTCGACCCCTTCCTGACACCTTACACTAAAATTGACTCCAGATGGATTAAAGACTTAAGCGTAAGACCTAATACCATAAAAACCCTAGAAGGAAACCTAGGCAAAACCATTCAGGACATAGGCGTAGGCAAGGACTTTATGACCAAACCACCAAAAGCATTGGCAACAAAAGCCAAAATAGACAAGTGGGACCTAATCAAACTCTACAGCTTCTGCACGGCGAAACAAACAGTCAATAGAGTGAATCGGCAACCAGTAGAATGGGAAAAAATTTTTGCAGCCTACCTGTCTGACAAAGGGCTGATATCCAGAATTTACAATGAACTAAAACAAATTTACAAGAAAAAAACAAACAAGTCCATTCAAAAATGGGTGAAGGATATGAACAGATACTTTACAAAAGAAGACATACATGAGGCCAACAAGCATATGAAAAAATGCTCATCATCACTGGTCATTAGAGAAATGCAAATCAAAACTACATTGAGATACCATCTCACGCCAGTTAGAATGGCGATCATTAAAAAATCTGGAGACAACAGATGCTGGAGAGGATGTGGAGAAATAGGAACACTTTTACACTGTTGGTGGGAGTGTAAATTAGTTCAACCACTGTGGAAGACAGTGTGGCAATTCCTTAAGGACCTAGAAATAGAAATTCCATTTGACCCAGCAATCCCATTACTGGGTATATACCCAAAGGATTATAAATTGTTCTACTATAAGGACACATGCACACGAATGTTCATTGCAGCACAGTTTACAATAGCAAAGACCTGGAACCAGCCCAAATGCCCATCGATGATAGACTGGACAGGAAAAATGTGGCACATATACACCATGGAATATTATGCAGCCATCAAAAACGATGAGTTCGCGTCCTTTGTAGGGACATGGATGAACCTGGAAACCATCATTCTCAGCAAACTGACACAAGAACACAAAATCAAACATTGTATGTTCTCACTCATAGACGGGTATTGAACAATGGGAACACATGGACACAGGGAGGGGAGCACTATACACTGGGGTCTGTTGTGGGGGAGTGGGGGGGACAGCGGGGGTGGGGAGTTGGGGAGGGATAGCATGGGGAGAAATGCCAGATATAGGTGAAGGGGAGGAAGGCAGCAAATCACACAGCCACGTATGCACCTATGCAACAACCTTGCATGTTTTTTACATGTACCCCAAAACCTAAAATGCGATTTAAAAAAAAAAAAAAAAGGAGAAATACCTAATGTAGATCACAGGGCGATGGATGCAGCAAACCACTACCATGGCACGTGTACACCTATGTCACAAACCTGCATGATCTGCACATGTACCCTAGAACTTAAAGCATAATAAATAAATTTTTCAAAAAAAGTTTGTATTTATAGGGAGCCCTAAAACAGACAATACTAATTTATGGTGAGAAAAAGCAAAAGAATGTTTGCCTGTAGGGAATGGGGAGGATAGAAGTAGGAATGAGAGAATTTTGGCGGGTAATGAAAATGTTCTTTATCCTGACTGTAATGATACTTACACAGAAATAGATATTTATCAAAACTTATTAAATTATACATACACTTAAGATCTGTGCACTTCAGTGTTTGCAATTCTAACTCAATAAAAATAGAATATAAAAAAAAAAAAAGAAAGAAGCTGCTCTGTGGCACACGCTCTATCGGCCCTCCTCCCTTCCTCATCTCACTTCATGCTACCGCCTGTGCCTTGGAATTTACAAATCCTAACTCAGGGGGTGTTTCCTGAAAACTCAACCTATGGAAATAATTTTCCACATTTCAGGGATTGAACTTTCTGAAATGCTTTTTCCAGATCTGTGCTCCAGATCTCATTCTCCTCCCACTGCATCATGGTTCCCTGGCCCCTGTTCTGTGACACAATCACCTCGAAACACACAGATTGCAAGGCAATAAAAGTCCACAGATTTAGCATTTCCTACCATAAGATGTGTTTGCTCTACTGATAAAATTGGACAAGCAAGTGGTTAGCTCCCAGATTTTCTGAACTTGTGGAAAAGGTCACATCTGAGCAATTAAAACAGTAACTTAAGTCAGCTTAAGAAATGAATCAGCCAGGCCTGGTGGCTCACGCCTATAATCTCAGCACTTTGGGAGGCTGAGGTGGACTGATCACTTGCTGTCAGGAGTTCAAGACCAGCCTGGCCAACGTGGTGAAACCCAACTCTACTAAAAATACAAAATTAGCCAGGAGTAGTGGCATATGCTTATAATCCCAGCTATTTGGGAAGCTGAGGCAGGAGAATTGCTTGAACCCAGGAGGTGGAGGTTGCAGTGAGCCAAGATCTCAACACTACCTGGGCAACAAGCGTGAAACTCCATTTCAAAAAAAAAAAAGAAAAAGAAAGAAAGAAAGAAATGAATCAAGTAGTCCAGGCTCAGAAATATGTCAATCAGAGAAATGTAGTCAACAATTAAAATAGTAATTTTAAAACAAAAAAGCTCTTCAAATAGAAAGGTAGATTCCGGCCGGGCGCGGTGGCTCAAGCCTGTAATCCCAGCACTTTGGGAGGCCGAGGCGGGTGGATCACAAGGTCAAGAGATCGAGACCATCCTGGTCAAAATGGTGAAACCCCGTCTCTACTAAAAATACAAAAAATTAGCTGGGCACGGTGGCGCGTGCCTGTAATCCCAGCTACTCAGGAGGCTGAGGCAGGAGAATTGCCTGAACCCAGGAGGCGGAGGTTGCGGTGAGCCGAGATCGCACCATTGCACTCCAGCCAGAGTAACAAGAGCGAAACTCCGTCTCAAAAAAAAAAAAAAAAAAAAAAAAAAGGTAGATTCCATGGCCCAACAAAGGAGGGGTGTCCTGGTGTCCCTCCAGAGTCACCCATCATACAAGCTGTTGGGCATATAAAAGAGCACCCACAAAGCAAGGCAGAAAAAAATAAAAAGTAAAAAAAAAAAGCAAGGTAGATTCCATTCATGCTTAGGAACTCAACAGCAACATCAGAACGGTTCTGCCAAGTTAATATATAAATTTAATTCATTCCATATAAAAATTATCAGCAGTATTTTTTAGCTATTTTTTTATGGAAAAATAAACAAGTAAAACTAGCCAAAAAAATCGCATTTAAAAAAAGCAATGAGGGAAAATTAGCCTTGCCAAATATTAAAATATAATATAAAGCTACATTAATTAAAGCAACATAATACTGTCCCATAAATAGAAATGTCGATGGAATATTCCAGTAACAGACCCCAAAGCATAGTGAAATTTAATATACGATAAAGGCATATTATTAAAGAAATACATTCACACAATGGGTAGCCATATGGAGAAAAAAAATGAATCCATTCCTCTAAACTTAAAACAAAATAAATTACAGATGGAGTAAATATTTAAATGTAAAAAATGAAAACCACAAAATTATAGAAAAAAAATAGAAGGGATGTTTGTACAATCTTGGAATGAGGAAGGTCTTCTAAGCATGACATGTAAATCGGAAGTCCTGGAAGAAAAGTTTGCACAAAAAGAAAACATTTTTGCACACCGAAAACCTCCATAAGCAAAGTCAAAAGAATACATGGCCAAAAAAATGATGTATATTTGTGCAATTCATATCACAATTGGCTTAGTTCCGTAACACATAAAGAACTCCTAGAAATTATTATGCAAAATCAACAACTTAATATTTGCTAGCAAAGGATATAAGTAGACAATCCATAGAAAAGTAAAGATACTCTTAAAGCATGATTAGTTTCAGTCATAATGTGAAATATTTAACCTTACTAATGATAATGTAAGTGCAATTAAAACTACAGTGAAGTTCCATTTTTCATCTATCAAATTGACCACATGGAAAAGTTTAGAATCAGCTGTTTTTTGTTTGCTGGCTTGTTTTTAGAGAGAGGGGTATTGCTCTGTTGTCCAGGCTGGAGTGCAGTGCCATAATCATGGCTCACTGCAGCCTTAAACTCCTGGGATCAAACGACCCTCCAGCCTCAGCTTCCCATATAGCTAGGACTACAGGAGCGTGCCAGTATACCCAGCTAAATTTTTTAATTTTTCATAGAAGGGGATCTCACTATGTTGCTCAAGCTGGTTTCAAACTCCTGGCCTCAAACAATCCTCCTGTCTCAGCCTCCCAAAGTGCTGGGATTACAAGCGTAAGCCACCACACTTGGCCCACTCTGTGTTGTTGAAGAACAGGCAATCTTACACACTGCTGGTACAAATATGAAGGACAGTATCTACTAAAATTATAAATGCACGTACCCTTTGACCCAGCAGTTCTCCTTTTGTGGGCAGTTCAGAACCCTCTCTAGAACAGGGGTTGGTGAACTTTTCCCATGAAGGGCCAAATAGTAAATATTTTAGGCTTTGCAGTTCAAGCGCTCTCATCTCAGCTACTCAGTCCTGTCACTGCCGCATGAAATCAGCTACTGACAATCAATATGTGAATAAGCATGGCTGGGTTTTAATAAAACTTTATTGACAAAACAGGTTGGGAAGAAGACTTAGCCTGCAGGCCGTAGTTTGCCAACTCATGCTATAGGAGGCAGCAGAAGCAAAAAGGCTGCACGCACCCTTGCTGTGGCAGAGACCACTGGCTGTTCCCAACTCCATTCCTTGCATATAGTAAAAGCTCTGCAGCTAGGACTCGGATGCCCAGCCAGGAATTGCATTTCTCAGCCCTCTGTGCAGCTTGTTGGCCACATAACTAAGTTCTCCATGATGTATGAGCAGAAGTATAAGCTCTGGTTCACTTGCCTAAGAAGAAATCTCTGCTGCTGGACCTGTTCTTTTTCCCCTTCTCACTGGCTGTTGACAGTGACGAGAAGGACATTGAAGCCAATACTTAAAATGGCTACGCTGCCATCAACCAGGGTCCTGAATTACTGAATGGGGCAGAGTGATCCAGGGCAGGGCAGGTTTGCAGCATAATAAACATAATAAAAATTGTTGCAAACTTGACCTGGGAGAGAAAAATCTTTTTGCTTCATAACCTTCTTCTGAGAAGTTAACATTCCTGATAAAATGCTTAAGCAATTTTCTGTGAACTTTAATGGGATTAAGGTTTGCTCTGGAAAACCAATTACCTAAATGCCCAATTACCCACATGCCCAATTACCCACACACTGTGGCCAACTGTCAATCAAGAGCCTAGTGACCTTTAACCAGACTTTCTTTTCTTTCTGTGTCTAGTGTAACAATGATTATCTAACCATTCTCTTTTCCTATAAAATGTTCCTGCCAAAAGTGAATTGAGGAAGTGGCCTTCTCAGGTCCATTTCCCTTCTACACATTATCATACTAAAACTTTAGTGCACGCTCACAACTGAATTGTCTGAAAAGTTTTCTCTAACACTCGGAACATTCACATGTATGTTAGCCCATTGTGCATCACTATAAAGGAATACTTGAGACTAGGCAATTTATAAAGAAAAGAGGCTTCATTGGCTCATTGTTCTGCAGGCTGTACAAGCATGGCTCCAGCATCTGCTCCTGGTGAGGGCCTCAGGAAGCTTCCAATCATAGTGGAAGGCAAAGGGGGAAGAGGTGTATCACACAGGGAGAGAGGGAGTGAGAGAGCATGCACGAGCAGACAGGAGGTGTGAGGCTCTTTAAACAATAGCTAGTGTGAACTCAGCGAGAACTCGGTCATTACCATGGGGATGGCACCAAACCAGCTATGAGGGATCCACTCCATGACTCAAACACCTCCCACCAGGCCCTACCTGCAACACTGGGGATCATAGTTCATGTAAGATTTGGAAGGGACAAAACATCCAAACTATATCAACGTGGTACTGTAATGTAAGTGAGAAATAAATTTGTTTTTCTTTTGAGTCACTAAGTTTGTGTCTCTATTACAGCAACTTAATGTACCCTAATAAATTTATACTTTAGAAATTTGCTGTGAGTTTACTAAATGCTTACTTTGCACCAGAGACTACACAAAGCACTTTATATGCATTATCACTAAATGCTGTTTCTTCCCCGTAGTAAAGATCTGCAGCTAGGACTGCAGTGCCAGCCAAGAACCTCCACCGCTAATAATAATAATAGCAGCAATAACAACAATAGCTCTGCCTCACACTTATCAAATGCTCACAATGTGCCAAGCACTAAGCAAAACTCTATGTTATCCTTTACAATCTTACAGGGGTTCTTCAAAAAAAAAAAAAATCCAAGTTTAATCACTAGCGTTAAATTAATCTCTCTGACTGGTTAATACACTTAATTTAGAAAATGAAAGCATATCTGCTTTGCCAAGATACATTTCTGAGAGTAAAACTTAACTCAATCTTCGTGGTTTCCAAAGATGCAGAAAAAATGAATCTCCTCTTTAAAAGGGTATGATGCCCAATAGCATCACTGGGTGAGAAACTGGTGGGTTTTTTTTTTTTTTTATGATTCCCAAAGAGGGGTATTATTTTTATAAAGGCCTAGAAGTACCACAGATACTTTTGCTGTTCATGGGCCCTTCAGAAGCAAAGCTTTGAAGGTACCCTTCAAGACTTTTCTCCTTCTCAAAGAACGAAAAACAGAACCACCATTCGACACAGCAACCCTATCACTGGGTATATACCCAAAGAAAAGTAAGTTGTTCTACCAAAAGACATATGAGGCTGGGCACAGTGGCTCATGCCTGTAATCCCAACACTTTGCAATGCCTAGGCAAGAGGATCGCTTGAGCTCAGGAGTTCAAGACCAGCCTGGGCAACTCAGTGAGACTTCTTCTCTACTAAAAATTAAAATTAAAAAAAAAATAGTCGGGCGTGGTGGTGCATGCTTGTAGTCCCAGCTACCAGAAAGGCTGAATCTGGAGGATCACTTGAGCCCGGGAGATCAAGGCTGCAGCGAGCTATGATCTCGCCATTGCACTCCAGTCTGGGTGACAGAACAAGACCCTGTCTCCGAACAAAACAAAGAGAAAGACACATGCACTCGTGTTCGTTGCAGCACTATCCACAAGAGCAAAGACATGAAACCAATGTGTGTGTCCATCAACAGTGGATTGGATAAAGTAGTACATATAAACCATAGAATACTACTTGGCCATAAAAAAGAACAAAATCAAGTCCTTTGCGGTAACATAGATGCAGTTGGAGGCCATTATTCCAAGTGAATTAATGCAGAAACAGAAAGTCAAATATCACACGTTCTCACTTAATAAATGGGAGCTAAACCTTGAATACACGCAAACATAAAGATGGGAACTATAGACAGTGGGGACTCCAAAAGGAGGGAGGGAGGGAGAGGGGTAAGGGCTGAAAAACTTCCTATTGGGTACTATGTTCACTATCTGGGTGAAGGGATCAATGGAAGTCCAAACCTCAGCATTATGCAATCTACCCCTGTGACAAACCTGCAGATTTACTCCCTGAATCTAAAGTTTAAATTTTAATTAAGAAAAGACTTGCCGAGGCGGGCGGATCAGTAGGTCAGGAGATCGAGACCATCCTGCCCAATATGGTGAAACCCCATCTCTACGAAAATACAAAAAAATGAGCCAGGCATGGTGGCATGCACCTGTAGTCCCAGCTACACAGGAGGCTGAGGTAGGGGAAATTGCTTGAACTGGGGAGGCAGAGGTTGCAGTGAGCCAAGATCATGCCACTACACTCCAGACTGGTGACAGAGCAAGACTGTCTCAAAAAAAATAAGAAAAATGACTTTTCTCCTAAATGCCCCTTCTCTTTTAAAGAAAGAAATTGTCTCACTTTGCCCCCAAAAACTTGGCTCAGTTTTAAATCAAATTAAAATTATAGGTATAGGAGGGAGAATTCGGTTTTGAATTAAGGAACAGGCTGGACCTCTAATCTTTTTACAGCCTTTTCCCTCAGTGTGCTCTAAGGTCTGTTATATTCATATATGACCTTAGTAGGGTTGGACAGATATTTTTGTTATTGTTTTTATAGGGGTTTTAGTGGAATCTTTTCTACCTAGTGATACTTCTAAGGCAAGGTTCAGAGTAATGGTCTCAAATGGGGCCATCTGCATCAATGCATTATTGTAAGATCAATTAATAAACACTGAGGACACATCTAAGGGCAGGAATCCCAGGGCCAGAGCCTATGGGTTCCTTGCTACCAAGGGTATGAATCAACCACAGGATTATTCTATGTTGTGCAAGAACAGAACTCTGTTTTCTACAGTGCTTCAAACCATTGGAGAGTGTCTGAGCCTCAGTTTCCTCATCTGTTAAATTGAGCCATTACTAGTATCTGTCTCATAGGTTTGCTGTGAAAATAATTATGAAGACGTGCACCTTGTATCTTAATCTTTATGACACTCTTCAGTACAGTGGAAACGTTGAGCAAATAACTTCTTTGTGCTCAGATTTCTTAACCTCTATAGTGAGGATAGTGAGAATATCTGTATCAGGAGATCATTGTAAGGATTACATTTTTGTATGGTGCCTGACATAATATAATTGGCATCACCACCGCTGCTACTGTTACTACTACTGCTTCTATCTAGCAAAAGACGTTTCTAGCCATGTCACACCATGGGCAGAGGTTGACAATGGTCCTAGGAACCCCTGAAATAGGCTTTCTTGGTAGAATCATCTCCAGAAAGAGGGTCAAGCATTCTGGATTTGTGAGTGCAGGAAGCTGAGACCAGTCTTGCACCAGCCTCCTAGGGCTGGCCTGTGCCCTGGGATGGGCTGTGCACCTGAACTCAAGGAGAGGCTCAAATCTGATGTCTTGGGAGCCAGATCTCTCAGTGCTCACAGCCCAGCCTAGCCCAAAGAAGTGGAATGTCCTCCCTGGAGAACCACTGTGGTCCTTGCAGGGATGGATAGAGTTTCTGCCAGGGAAGGGGTCCTCTCAGGTGAATGGGCCTATGAGACTGTAGAGAACTCAGCTTCACCAGCGACACCCTCTGGCAGCAAGAAAGTAACAGCATAGGGATTTCTCCCCAGATGCCCCTGGAATCAAAAGAAGACTGGTTGCCCCACTCTGTTTTTTGAGATTAAGAAAATATCCTGGAATTCATAGATATTTTCAGGACTGGAAGTCTCAAGAGAATATTTGGAGTCCCTGTTTGTGAGGAAGAGATTAAGCCATCTATTGGAATACTAAATCATTCATTTATCCATCCACCCATCCTTTTCCCAAATAATTATTGAGCATTTACTATGTGCCTGGCACCGTTTAAAACATTAGGGATACAGCAACTGACAAGGTAGTCAAAGAGACGTGATATTTGTACCCTGTCATTGTAGAGCAGTTCATACAAGCCATTTAACATAGAATCATATTGTAATGTCAAATGTGTTTTTTCATTTCTCCCTCATCCACCCATCTCATGCAGTGCATCTAGCATTCACTGAGGCACAGGGGCATCCATATATAATGTTGGTTAGACATTGCCAAACACTGGCCTCATTGGCCTGCCCGGAAGACTGCAATTATCCCTAAGAAGGAGTCATTCTTTTGGGTTCAGATCGTGTAACTGCCAGAGTCCCTATTTGAATGCAAATAGCCTTGCAGCCGTGACACATTACATCATTGTCATTCATTATCACCTTTCAAGTGTCACAGAAAGGGGGAGGGGTGGGTGATGAAGAAACCCTGGAGAGGGAGAGAATCTGAGAGACTGCTTTCAGGAAGAAGACGACTAGCTGATGTGGCTCAACAGGGGAACAGAAGGGGACTACCAAGATATTGAAGAAAGGTGAGGTGAATGTAAAACCATTTTTCCCTGCTTCAGGGTGACTGAAGGACTCTCTTGAGGGGGAGACCAGAAGGCAACAGGATGATCAGTCACGAACTGAAGGATGCCTGGTAATAGGCTATGCAATCCAGGTTTGTTTTCACGTAGACCTGGAGTGCTTAAAAAGGTTCACAGTCCTTTGCAAAAATGGACAGGGTGTATAAAAATACAGAGTAAATCTTTACTTAGTAGGTGAACCCACCCACCCTCTATAAAGTTTTAATTGGGTGAGTAATTAAATCAGAAGCTTCGATGGGGAGATTTCCAGGAGGCACTTGATGATCACTCTAGGGCTAATTCCAGGGCTTGGTTTAGCTGAATGGGGTATATAAGTTACAGACACAAGCTGAATAGCCTGGACAATAAAAGAGTCTTGAGAGGCTATTTGGAGTAAGAGACAGGTGGCTGGCAGAGGACAGAACACGAATGAGAGATTTATTAGTTTTCTATTGTGTGGTCTATGATGCCAACCATATTCTCTGTTTTCTCTTGAAATCTTCAGTAAAAATCCATTCTTGTTCATGTCCCAAAGATGTTAGGGAACGGTCTGAGCACCAACCAGCCCCAGGAGGCCTGCCACATCTGGGTTCCAACTGCCAATATTTAAAGAGCTCGAGTTGTACAGGGTCCAGTGCATAAAGCCTGCTGCTTAATGAGGGGTTGCTGGTCTGGGGATGGGATTTTTTCATGGTGGCAAAGAGGTCTAGAAGTTCAAAATATGGTGTTTTCATGGGATGATACCAAATCAATGCTTTGTGTTCAAACCCCAAGCCCCTGCTTTCCAAAAATGATGATGCCTAATCCTCAAAGCTAGCAGAACATAGTAGGTATAATTTTCCCATTTTCAGGAGAAACGTGACTCTGGCCCAGCAAGGATAGGGAACTTTATCAAAGTCACCTCCACCAACAAGGACAAGAATCAGAGCACCTGGCTCTCCACTGAAAGACAGACACAACCCAAGGGGCCTGGGAACCACATTTGAGCCTAGAGCTGAGTTTCATGAAGTTGATTTCCTGAAAGAACATTCCATCTACTTCTCCATCAGAAGGTTACTGAGACATGATTGGGTAGCACTATTGTTTACACTGTAAAATTCCAGGTCATCAAGCTGAGTCAAGTTTCAAACCTGGCAGTAAAAAGAATAGCAGAGCATTCTCAAAGGAGCTCTAGAAGACAGCTTCCCCCAAGGTATGTCACCAAGGCAGTTCAACCATAGAAAGCTGAAGATAAGTAAACTATAATTTCTTGGAAATCACCCAACTCATAAAAGACACAGTCCACCACATTCAATGAGCATTAGCATCCTTGTTATAATTTCCAAGCAATTTGACACCCTAAAGAGCTGTACTCTCGGCCCAAGATAGATCGCCAGCAACTGCCACTCACTTCTATTTTGGGGCTAATGGGTGAAGCCATACTGTTTTGTGGCTTTTCCTTTCCACAAACATGCTTATGCCTTGGTTAGTCGATTGCCCCCATGACTCCTATATCCATTTACAGTAATTTCTATTAAGGAAAGTTCCACCCCTTGCACTAATGGGCGCTTCGATGATCAACTCAAGGTCCCTAGCTACTATGCTTATCTACTATCCCTGCCAGACCTCCAAGACCTTTCTCAGCACTATAGCAAAAGGGATCTTTGAAGAGTGTAATGGTTCTAATTACTCCCCCTTCCACACCCACCTTACTAGCAGACAGAAATCATCATGGGTGACAGCCAGCAAATCAACACTGGGAACAATTGCTACAGTTGTCACTGTCTGGCATAACATGCACAGACACATGTGCCACACACAATGGGATTTTGCTCACCAGCAACCCTGTATTACTTATATTTTTCACTGTTAATATTTTTTACTAATTTAAATAGTTCCTTCCATGCTGCCATCCTAGAATAAAACCAGACATGCCCACTCTTATTGCACAACGATGAAAGATTTCATTATCATAATGAATTACACGTGCAACCCTTTTTCAGTGACACAATCCCAGCTCCTGACAGCCAGAGGAGCAACAGGGAGAAGAACCAAAAACATAATTCAAATATAAAATTGGAGGGAAAAGATGACAGAGAATTATACCAACGTTTAATGCAATGGATACAGCTGGTGGCGAGAGCCCTCCCTATTCAAACCAGGCTTCCAGAAACATGAAGAAAAGTGCCAAGACAGAGATTTTAAACAGTTGTCTCCTTGATACTCAAAGTGTGGCCCACAGAGCAGCAGTAATGGTGTTGCTTGTTAGAAATGCAGAATTTGGGGCCTCACCCAGACCTACTGAATCAGAATTTGCATTTTAACAAATATGCAGGTAGTATGTGGATACATTAAAGTTTGAGAAGCACAGCTCTAGCTTATTGGGATATAAGAAAACAGAAGTCTCCTAAGGGTGAAAGGCCAGTTCTAACAGAGTTTGGCTAGAATAAACATAGCAGAAAACATTAAGAAAAGAAGGCTGGCCAGGTGCGGTGGCTCATGCCTGTAATCCCAGCACGTCGGAAGCCTGAGGTGGGCAGATCACTTGAAGTCAGGAGTGCCAACATGGCAAAACTCCATTTCTACTAAAAATACAAACATTAGCTGGGCGTGGTGGTGCATGCCTGTAATCCCAGTTCTCGGGAGGCTGAGACAGGAGAATCGCTGGAACCTGGGAGGTGGAGGTTACAGTGAGCCAAGATCACACCACCGCACTCCAACCTGGGTGACAGAGTAAGACTCTGTCTTAATTAAAAAAAAAAAAAAAGAGAGAGAGAGAGAGAGAAATATTTTTATAATAGTAGTAAAAGTATCGAAGAACAATGACAAGCCTAGATAATTGGTTCATTTATCACCCTACAATCATTACTGACCATCTTTTATGTGTAGGCAGGATTCTAGGTGTATGGAAACAACAATGAACAAAAAAGACAAAATTACCTGTTTCCATGGAGCATACATTCTACTCTGGGAGACCAATAGTAAACAGTAAATATAGGCCGGGCATGGCGGCTCACACCTGTAATCCCAGCACTTTGGGAGGCCAAGGCAGGTGGATCACAAGGTCAGGAGTTCAAGACCAGCCTGACCAACATGGTGAAACCCTGTCTCTACTAAACATACAAAAAAGTTGGCTGGGCGTGGTGGCATATGCCTGTAATCCCAGCTACTCAAGAGGCTGAGGTAGGAGAATCGCTTGAACCCAGGAGGCAGAGGTTGTGGTGAGCCAAGATCGCACCACTGCACTCCAACAGCCTGAGCAACAGAGCAAGACTCCATCTTAAAAAAACAAAACACACAATAAATATAATAATGAATCATGCGGTATATTAGATGGTGATAAGTGCTATGGGAAATAACAGATAGAAGTGACGAAGGCAATCTGGAAGGATTTGTAATTTTTAGTGGAAAGTTCAAGGTAGGTCTCATTTCAGCAAAGATTTAGCAGAAAAGAAGGAGTGAGCCTTGCAGATTTCTGAGAGAACAGCATTCCCGGTATGACTGGCATTTTGAGGAACAGAGCTGTCTAGAGCAGAATGATAGAACAGAAGAGCAGAAAAGAAAGTCAGGAAATAGGAGTGTGGATTAGGTAAGGCCTTGTGAAATGTTGGAAAAACTTGAGCTTCCACTGAGTCAGATGGGATGTCAATGGGGAATTTTGAGCAGAAATGTGATACAATCTAACTTATATGTTTCAACAGGACAACTCTAGCTGCTGTTTGAGAATAGACTCTTTAAGGTAAGCAAGACTGGAAGCAGAGAGATCAATTGATAGGTTTTTGCAGTAATGTAGGTAAGGAATGACAACAGCTTGGACCAGAGTGGTTGGAGTGGAAGTGGTGAGAGTGGTCAGATTCTGGATATGTTTTGAAGGTAGTATCATCAAGATTTACTCATGTTTTGAATGTAGGATACAGCATAAAGAAAGAAATCACGGATGATACCAATGTTTATGGCTAAAGCAACTGGAAGATTGGGGAATATGTAAGTATAGCAGCTTATGGAAGGAAGATCAACAGTTCATTTTGTACACGTTGGGTTTGAGAGGTCTGCTAGACAGTCAGATGAGGATGCCAAATACAAGACTTCAGAGGTGAGGTCCTGAGAGTGAACAAGAATCCCTAGAGGAGAAGTAGAGATAAGAGGCACTCCAAGAAGAGGTTGTGGAGAAGAATGACTGGAAGAGATTGAGAAGGAGCAACCACTGAGATAGGGAAGAGAGCCAAGACCCAGCCAAGCAGGACGAATCATTTTATTTGTCCATTCTATGGCATGATAAAATGTTGAAGAATTAATCAGTGGACTGTTTCATTTTATTTTTGTTTCTCTGTGTCAGAAGGTTGATGTTTTTCCCTTTTTTACTCTTCTGTTCAAACAAGACCTGAACTTTTATTCACTAAGGGAAGGACAGTCACAGAAGAAATAATAAGAGAAATAAAGGTCACCTTTAACCTTTTGAAAGCACAGATACTGACACGAACAAGTGTTTGGGGAGGGGCATATTGCTTGACTACTTTTTTTACTGACAGAAAGAGAGAAGAAAAACTTCGCTGTGCTGAGGGCAGGGAGAAGAGTTAGAAAGGGTACAAGAAATCTGGAAGCTTCTGAAGAGTTTGAGTCCCAGTTCTGCAACTTATTGGTGTATAACTTGGGGGAGGCACTTGAGTTTTACAGGCCTTGGATTCCCCATCTCTGGGAAGCAACACTGCATTCAGTCCCTCCTGCTGTAGTTTAAAAGTGAAGGAATAATAGAGATAACACACATACCAGTTAAGTCTGGGAATTTGGGATCTATGCCCCACTTTATACTTGGAATCCAGGAGACTATAATTTTGCAGTATTTTGCATGCTACCAAGGCATGTGAGCTATAGACTACAGAAGACATAAGGGTGGTGTGGAAAGACAGATGAATTTTCTTATGCCTTCAAAAGAGACATAGAAATTAGGAGAGAAATAAAGGGAACCAGCAAATCTGAAGAGGCCTTACAAAAGGAATAAATGGGGCCAGGTGCAGTGGCTCATGCCTGTAATTCCAACACTTTGGGAGGCCAAGGTGGGTGGATCACCTGAGGTCAGGAGTTTGAGACTAGCCTGACCAACATGGTAAAACCCCATCTCTACTAAAAATACAAAACTTTGCCGGTTATGGTAATGGGTGCCTGTAATCCCAGCTACTCGGGACTGAGGCAGGAGAATCACTTGAACCCAGGAGGTAGAGGGTGCTGTGAGCCAACATCATGTCATTGCACTCCAGGCTGGGCAACAGAGTAAGACTTCGTCAAAAAAAAAAAAAAAAAAAAAAAAAAGGAATAAATGGACATGATAATGGAATGTTGCATAGACATCGTCAGTCAGAATAGGCTAAGTTACGTTGCAACAACAATCCCAAAATTTCAGTGGCTTAAAACAACAAAAGTATTTCACACCCGTGTTACATGTATGTCGTGAGTGGGTGGTAGAACTCTGTTCACTGTGATCCCTCAGAGACCCAAGCTGATGAAATAGCTGCCATCTTGAACATTGCCACTTACTGTGCAGAGAAAAAGAGCTCTTGAGGGTGTCACTTGCAACTAAATGTTTAGTCCATGGATGGCTAAGTGTTAACAGCTCCGTGAAGGGTCAGGGTGACAGCCTCCTGCACCTGCCCCTTTTGACACCTGAGTTCTCATTCGGTGTTCATGAAGAACCAGGTCCCACGAACTATTTGAAGGTCAGCGTGGAGGATTTTACCAGGCAATAAAAGCGGCTCTGAGAGGGATGGGGAATCGGAAAGGAGATGGTGCGGCAAGACGCTGATCTTTACCTGAAGCTGCGCTGTCAGAAGTTAGCCACGTCAATCCATCGTCTTCAACGCTCAGCAGCCTGTATCCCTGACCACTTCCATCAGCCACTTTTTGTTACTCTGCCAGCTGAAGTCTTTTTATGGGCACAGGATAGGGGTGTGGCAGGGCAAACAGGCAATCATTTGGGGGGAAAAACGGGGTCAGCTGTCTTCACTTAGGGCTGAGGTTCCAGGCTTGAGGATGGAGTTTAGCCTGGAACCCAACCGTTCTGTATCAGGGTCAGCTGTTTTCACTTAGGGCTGAGGTTCCAGGCTTGAGGGTGGGGTTTAGTCAGGAGCCCAGCCTTTCTGTATCAGCTTCATGTAATCGTAACAAGGCCAAATCCTACCTTGCACCCAAAGAGTGAGAACTGGACATATTTAGCAAACAGCACTATTGACTGACAAACAACAGCACTAGGGACAAAATATAATACAAACAGCTCAGGAGAAGTCATCAGAGACAGATAAACCAGATAGATGAATATCTCAGCAGAAGCTTGAGACACAATGGTGAAAGATATTGTTCAGAAGCATGCGTTCTTCACATTAAAGCATGTTTTTTCTCATGGTCTTCTTCAAGACCTACCTCTTTTATTTTAATGACATTCTACTATCACACTGTATGAATCTACCAAACATATTTAATCAATCCCCTTCAAAAAGACATTAGGATGCTAATTTTATTTTCATCTCGTTGCACACAAAGGGTTCTAATTTTCTACCATTACATACAAGATCTTGATGGACCTCTTTTAAATGTATACTATGAATATACAAAAGTTTTTCTGTTGGATAGCTTGCTATATCACACTTTTTCCCTTGTCCCTTCAACTCTTGGCATAGTATTTTATACACAATGATGTTTCTACAAAATGTACTCATTTTGCTCCCCTGGACTACTCTGGGAGAAGCCATCATAGATTCGAGGGGGCAGAGGGGAACAAACAAGATGGATCAAGAATCCCTTAAATGGGCACCCATTCTTGCCACTTTTATTCAACATAGTACCAGAAGTTCTAGCCAGAGCAACTAGACAAGAAAAAGAAATAAAAAGCATCCGATTTGGAAAAGTTAATTTGTCTTTTTTTGCTGATGACATAATCTTATATATAGAAAACCCTAAAGAATTGCACCTCAACAAAAGGTTATAATAAATTAGTTCAATAAAGTTGCAGTATACAAAATCAATATACAAAACTAAGTTGCATTTCTATACACTAACAATGAGCTATCCAAAAAAGAAATTAAGACAATTATTCCATTTACAAAAGCAACAAAAATAAAATAAAATACTTAGGTACTTAGGAATAAATTTAATCCAGTGGTGAAAGAAATTGTAGAAGACAAATAAATTGAGAGATATATCATGTTTGTGGATGAAAAGCATTAATATTGTTAGCATGTCCATTCTTCCCAAAGTAATCTACAGATTAAACACAATTGCTACCAAAACCCCAACAGCATTTTTCATAGAAATAGAAAAAACAATCTTGAAATTTGTATAAAACCACAACAGACCCAGAATAGCCAAAACAATCTTGACAAAAAGCAAAGCTGGAGGCATCAGACTTCCTGATTTCAACTATATTACAAAACTTTAGTAGTCAAAACAGCATGTTACTGGCATAAACCAACAGACACATAGACCAATGAAACAGAATAGAGAGCCCGGAAATAAATCTATGCATACATAGTCAACTGATCTTTGAAAAAGATGCCAAGATTGTACAATGGGGACAGGAAATTCTCTTCAGTAAATAGTGTCAGGAAAACTGGATATCTACATGCAAAAGAATAAAATTGGACCCTTATTTTACACCATATGCAAAAATTAATTCAAAATAGATTAAAAACTTAAACGTAAAAATCTGACACCATAAAACTCCTAGAAGAAAATGTAGGGGAAAAGCTCCTTGATATTTGGTCTTGGCAACAATTGTTTGGATATAACACCAAAAGCACAGGTAAGCAAGCAACAATGACCAAGCAGAACTACATCACACTAAAAAGCTTCCTCAGAGCAAAGGAAACAATGAAATGAGAGGCACCCAGAACAGTGGGTGCTTCTATGACAACCTATGGAATGGGTGAACGTGTTTGCAAATCATATATCTGCTAAGGGGTTAAGATCCAAAATATATAAGGAACTCACACAACTCAACAGCAAAAAACAAAAAAAGACTTTAAAATGGCAAGGATCGAAGTAGACATTTTTCTAAAGAAGACATATAAATGGCCAAAAAGAATATGAAAAGGTGCTCCACATCACTAATCACCAGGGAAATGCAAATCAAAAGCACAATGAAATATCACCTCATACCTGTTCGAATGGCCATTATCAAAAAGACAAGAGATAATAAGGCAAGGGTATGGAAAAAAGAGAACTTCTGTACATTGTTGATGGGAATGTAAACTGGGACAGCCGTATAGAAAGCAGTATGGAAGTCCCTCAAAAATTTGAAAATAGATACGCCATATGATTCAGCAATCCCACTTTCATTATATATCCAAAAAGAATGAAATCAGTATCTCAGAGATATCTGCACCTCCAATCTAAGTGTCTATCAACAGACAAATAAAGAAAATGTGATATATAATATTCCATTGTGTATATATATATACACACACATATATACATATACACACATACATATATGTTATATAATATATATATCATAATATATATGCAATGGAATATTATTCAGCCATAAAAAAATAAGAAAATCCTGCCATTTGTAACAAATAAACCTGGAGGACATTATGCTAAGTAAAATAAGTCAAAAACTGAAAGACACATACTGTATGATTCTCACTTATATGTAGAATCTAAAAAGGTCAAACTCAACAGATGCAAAGAGTGCAATGGTGGTGACCAGGGCTGGGGAATGAGAGAAATGGGGAGATGTTGGTCAAAGGGTACAAATTTTAAATTATAAGATAAAACTAGTTCTGAGAATGTAATGTACAGCATGGGTGGTAATAGATGTGTTAATTACTTTGATGGTTATAATCATTACACAACGTATATGCATATCAAATTGTACTGCAACACCTTAAATATATAAAATCTGTCAATTATATATTTCCAAGTTAAAAGACATGCATGTTTTATTAAAAACATTTGTTTAAAAACAAATGTTTTTTAACGTTTATTTAAAAAACATTTAAGATGTTTTTAAAGAGAAAACTTTGAACATTTTGCATGCTTTTTTATTTTTACATTTCAATGAGACTGAAGTCTAACATCTAAAATCAATTTTTAAAAATTTAAAGTTCTAATTCAATTTTGTAGATGTATGTTATAACTCACTCAAGTTTATTAAAAGGCTGCTGAGGGTTTTCCCATTAATAACTTGGCAATTTTAATGTCTTCTCATTATTAATAAAAATCTGTGTTTTAAGGAACAAATGTTCAAACTGGTTTTTGAAAAGGTCCCCAGAGAACTGCTGTGGATAGCTACTGATGTGAGGAAAAACCAACATTTACCATGTAAAATTATCATCTGCATATCCACAGGAGCCCTTTTCAGAGGCTGCTTGGGGACTAAAGTGTTGGACAGGGGCTGTATGGGGACCAGCAAGAAAGACGACTTCCTCCATTTCTCCCCTTGAGAGCCACCCTGTCTGATATGGGTGCCAGTTAAAGACAAATGAGCCCAACTGGTCTGTTTGTGTGGAATGGGATCAGTGTGGGCTATCTCCTATTAAAACACTAAATGTGCATTTTTTGGTCATTTACTAACTAAGGGGAACTATGTACTTCCAGATTATGAACAGAACTTCAAAAGCATTCAGCCCTCACCAACAAAATTTTGGTAAAAAGCTTATAGGGTCAGTCAGTGATGGCTGCGAGAAGGCCAAAAAGTGTACTTGGGGGAATTTGTGATTTACCAACTTGGAGGATGAGAGGAGCTCCCAGATTAGCTGGAACTACAGTTGTACACCACCATGCCCAGCTAATTTTTACATTTTTTGTAGAGATGAGGTCTCGCCATGTTGCCAGGCTGGTCTCAAACTCATGGACTCAAGCACTCCTCATGCCTCGGCCAAAATATTCCAAGAAAAACTGTCCACGGAAGAGAAAGTAAAGAGAACACGATACAAAGAAAATTACGGGTTATATTCTAAATGATCAAGTAAGAAGAAAATTGGCTGGGCACAGTGGCTGATGTCTATAATCCCAGCACTTCGGGAGGCCAAAGCAAACAGATCAGCTGGCCAACATAGTGAAACCCCATCTCTACTAAAAATACAAAAATTAGCCAGGCCTGGTGGTACACACCTCCAATCCCAGCTACTCAGTGAAGCTGAGGCAGGAGAATCACTTGAACCCAGGAGGCAGAAGTTGCAGCGAGCTGGAATCATGCCACTGCAGTCCAGCCCATTCTGGGTGACAAAGCAAGACTCTGTCTCAAAAAAAAAAAAAGAAAGAAAATTGTATACAGTCAAAATAACGCACCAAAATCCTCTAAGCCACCCATAGAATACACACACACAGTCCTGTATATAAACCCCTTATACACACTGACGCTTGAAAACCTCAGAGAGAGCAGACACAGCAAAGTGCCTGTACAACTGAATAAGCTGCCAATACTGAGGAAAATTATCTAACTCCTAGAAGCGAACAAGAGGTCGTAATAGTTTCCTAGCGATGCAGTAACAAACCAGGGGGCTTAAAACAACTCAAATTTATTCTCCCACAGTTGTGAATGATAGAAGTCTGAAATCAAGATGGTAGCAGGGCCTTACTCCCTCTGAGACTTAACATAAATTCCTTCCTGGCCTCTTCCTAGCTTCTGCTGGTGGCCAGCAGTCTGTGGTATTGTCTCATGGTATTCTCCCTGGGCTCCCTGTGTGTCTCTGTCTTCACATGGCATTTCCCTTTTCTTAAAAAGACACCGGTCATATTAGCTTAGGGCCTATCCTAATAACCTCTTCTTGACTTGACTACATCTGTAAGATCCTGTTTCCAAATTGGGTCACATTCATAGGTTCTGGGAATTAGGACTTAAATACATTTGGCCAGGGGCACACAATTGAACCCATAATAGAGGTGTATGTAGAATAAATTCCAAAGTAAACTTGCACACAGCAAGGTTTCCACTGTTGGGTTTTAATAGTAAGCCTCTACAATATCAATAGATGCTAATAGATACCTTTGTTGATACGATCCTTAATTTTTGCTAGATTTTAATCTAAATTTTCCTTGTTCCAACCCATACATACACATATGAAACTCTGAAAACCTTTGGAAAGGAACTTGGCCAGCTGCTTTCTGTCTTTCTGAGTTGATCATTTTCTATGGTGATCCCACTGACCAGCTGACCAGCTTTACTCTTCTGTCCTTAGACACCCTTTTTTTTTTTTTTTTTTTTTTTTTGAGATGCAGTCTCACTCTGTTGCCCAGGCTTGAGTGCAGTGGCACAATCTTGGCTCACTGCAGCCTCAGCCTCCGATTCTCCTGCCTCGGCCTCACAGGTAGCTGGGATTATAGGCATCTACCACCACACTTGGCTAATTTTTTGTATTTTTAGTAGAGATGGGGTTTCACCTTGTTGGCTAGACTGGTCTTGAACTCTAGACCTCAGGTGATCTGCTCACCTCAGCCTCTCAAAGTGCTGGGATTACAGGCATGAGCCACCGCACCCAGCCCCTTAGGCACCTGTCTAGGGAGGTCAGCTTCTAAAGTCACCAAGCAAGTGCATGCAGTGACATGGGACTATCTTGGCCTCACTACTTAATAGTGACAGGCCTCAGCCACATCATATGTAAGATGGAGATAATAATAGCGCCCCCAACAAGGTCGTTGTGCACAAATGAGATGACACAGCAAAATTGCACCAAGAACAAATGCTGGCCTCTTAGAAATGCCCAACACATGGCAGCTGTGTTCACTGTTAGTATTGAAACACTGCAAGTTCTCTTGTGCAAAAATCAGTTAGTAAATTCCATAATGAATTTTTTTTTTTGAGACAAAGTCTCACTCTTTGCCCAGGCTTCGATGCAGTGGCGCACTCTCAGCTCAATGCAACCTCCACCTCCCAGGTTCAAGGGATTCTCTTGCCTCAGCCTCCCCAGTAGCTGGAATTACAGACATCTGCCACCACACCTGGCTAATTTTTGTGTTTGTAGTAGAGATGGGGTTTCAGGCTAGTCTTGAACTCCTGACCTCAGGTGATCCACCTGCCTCAGCCTCCCAATGTGTTGGGATTACAGGCATGAGTCAACTTGCCTGGCCCATGATGAATTTTATAGTGATTTTAAGAGAATTCCTACTTACAGAAGTAAGCAAGCAATTAGAGTGATGAATAAGTGGTTTGGTCTACTTTGCAAAGCAGAGTTCCCCATTCACAGATAGGTAGTAGCAGAGACTACATCCATCTGTCAGGGATACCACAGGGTGTTTCCTGTCATCTGAATGTGGGGAGACAATATCTACTTCACAGAGTTATTGTACAGATTAATAAAATCACAAAGGAAAAGTGCTTCACATGGAGGGAGATGCACAAGGGTGTTATTATTATGGCAACTACTTCTATTGTTAAGTCATTGGTAGAGAAGTTTCTTGCCCAGGAGAGAATATTCAACCTGATGACTCCCAATTCTCAGCCAGCATGGCTTTATAAGATGACCTGTTGCTGAGGATATATATTTCTGTTTACCTAAGAATATCTACCTCATCAATATTTCAGGAAGAGTTGAAGTCTAGAGGCCTAAGGGCGAGGATTTTGACAACTCATAAACATATGTTTTCTGGGATATTCATCTCAACATTGTTTATAAAAGGTTAAGACTAAGAAATAAGTAAAACATATAGAGAACTACATAAAAAACAATCACAGTCAGCCAGTTGGTTTGAGCTCTAGTCAGCCTTTGGCAAGTTACTTAATCACTCTCAGCCACGTGTTCCTCTTAGTCACAGAGCGGTTGTGATTTTGTAGGAAAGCAGGTAAAGCGTTTACACAGCACCTAACACAGAAGTCTTGCATGATGGTGATAGTGATGGTGATAATGGTGGTAGCGATACCATCATTATGAAAAATAAATCTGTAGGTCTTGCTTTTCTTGCTTTAAAAAAAAATAGCATGTAATTAAATGTTTTAAAGCATTTCATACCACAGAGAAACTGGACAATACCTTGACCCAGTAATGAAAATTACCATCATCAATGGACACTATGTACTTACAGATGTGATTTCCTGAGACAGACACAACGTCCTGGCCCAGTAGCATTCTGGCCAGGAAGACCTAATCTAAACACAGCAAAGAGAAAACTTAAGATCAACCCAAATTGAGGAACACTGTAAAATATAAATAGCCTTTATTCTTCCAAAATGTCAGTGTCATCAAAGGCAAAGAGGCTAAAGAACAGTTCCAATGAAAGGAGACCAACGAGACGTGACAACTAAATGTTACGCATGATCTTGGACTAGATCCTGGATTAGGGGTTAAAAAAAAAAAAAAGCAGGCCGGGTGCCATGGTTCGCGCCTGTAATCCCAGCACTTTGGGAGGCCAAGGCAGGCAGATCACCTGAGGTCAGGAGTTCGAGACCAGCCTGACCAACATGGAGAAACCCCTATCTCTACTAAAAATACAAAATTAGCCAGGCATGGTGGTGCATGCCTGTAATCCGAGCTACTCGGGAAGCTGAGGCAGGAGAATCACTTGAACCCAGGAGGCGGAGGTTGCGGTGAGCCAAGATCGCTCCATTGCACTCCAGCCTGGGCAATAAGAGTGAAACTCCACCTCAAAAAAATATATGTGTGTGTGTGTGTGTGTGTGTGTGTGTGTGTGTATTAAGGAACATTATGGGACAATTGACAAAACTGGAATACGGACTATAGATGTAAGTATTATCAATTAACTTTCCTCCATTTAGTTACTACAGCTATGTAAGAAAATATCCTTGTTCTCAGGAAATGGACATTCAAGTATGAAATAAAGCTACCTTAACCATGCAGCCTACTGTTAGATGGCCCAAAAATTAATGATTTTCTGTATATGTGTACAAATATATACATGTACAGATATATATACATATACAGGGCAAATCAGAGAGAATGATAAAGAATATGTGGCAAGAGGTTAAAAATTAGTGAATTTGGATAAAGGATATTTGGGTATTTTCTTTAAGATGAAGTCTCCCTCTGTCACCCAGACTGGAGTGCAGAGGCTAGATCTCGGCTCCCTGCAACCCTCACCTCCCAGGTTCAAGTAATTCTCCTGCCTCAGCCTCCCAAGTAGCTGGGATTACAGACGTCCACCACCACGCCTGGCTATTTTTGTATTTTTAGTAGAGATGGAGTTTCACCATGTTGGTGAGGCTGGTCTCTAACTCCTGACCTCAGGTGATCCACCCACCTTGGCCTCCCAAAATGCTAGATTTACAGGCCTGAGTCACCACGCCCAGCTGGGTGTTTTCCATACAAGTAATTCTCCTGCTAGTTTGAAGTTATTTCAAAGTAAATAATTCCAAAAAATCTATAGAATGGAAAAAGTAGTGGGAGTAGAAATAAAACAACATGAGCCATCAAATTATTATTGATTCTAAGTAATCAGCACATGTGGTTGTAGTGAGCGCTAAAAACTAAACATTCACATTGTGGTTGCATCACTGAAGCTGTGCCTGCAATCTGACCCTTGATAGCAAGGCCGCCCCAAAGGAACTCATGCCGGTGGTCCCCATGTAAAAGTCCCACTTTTGTCCAGGCCTCTCAGGTGCTGCAGACAGTAGTTGATTGTTTCACTCAAAACAGGGGCTCATTATACTCTCCTGCCTACTTTTTTGTGTAAAACGTGAGTCATGAAACACTATATTAGTCCATTCTCACACTGCTATGAAGACATAGCTGAGACTGGGTAATCTACAGAGGAAAAAGGTTTAATTGACTCACAGTTCCACATTGCTGGGGAAGCTTCAGGAAACTTACAGTCGTGGCGGAAAGCAAAGAAGAAACAGGAACCTTCCTCCCGGGTCAGCAGGACACAGTGAATGCAAGCAGGGGAAATGCCAGACGCTTATAAAACCATCAGATCTCGTGAGAACTCATTCACTATCACGAGAAGAGCAAGGGATAGTGCCATCTTTCAATTACCTCCACCTGGAGATACAGCCGCCCATGATTCAATTACCTCCACCTGGTCCCAACCTTGACCTGTGGGGATTATTGGGATTACAATTCAAGATGATATTTTGGTAGGGACACAAAGCCTAACCATGTTAAGTGCCACAAATAAAATGATTGTTTTGTAAAATGTGGCTGTGCTCATATGTGTGTTTGTGACATGTATGTGCACATGTCTGTGTATATGCATATGATCATGTGCATGATTACTGTGTATGTGTGCACTTGTGTGTCTGTGTCTGTACAAAAGAATGATTTACCAAAGGGTTTGGAGTGCCTTTCTCAGCAAGGTGGGGTAGGATAGTGGTGAAGAGCCAGGTTTCAGAGTCAGATTGCCTGAATTCAAATTCAGGCTCTTCCAACTCTTACATGGAGCTGGACTTTCATCTTGGGAAATTTACTTAACCCCTTTGTACCTCAATTTCCCCACCTGTAAAATGTGAAAGATAGTAGAAACTACTTCCTCAGGCTCTTAGTACTAAGTAGGAATCTGTTTAGAACAGTGTTTTATGCTTTTTTACTATTTTTTTAGATTGTAACATCGTGCGTAATTTTTATGACTTCTTTACATCTTTCATTATTGTCTGAATTTTTTTTTTACAGTGACTTTATAATCTGAACAAAAAAGAGCTTTTTTAAAAATTTTAGCAAACTAGGAAAGAGGAAGGAAGGAAGGGAGGGAGGGAAAAAATTTGTTCTCTTGGGCTAATTTCATTTTCTCTAAAGCTGAACTCTATACCTTCATTGGATCATTTTAATTGTCATTATTTGAAGAAGCCTTGAGGAGATATTTTTCCCAGAAAATGAACATTTATTTTATAATGCAAATAGTTTGTCCCTGATATATTTGTCCTGTAATTCAGGAATTCGAAATTTATTTACATATTTATTTTTTGAGATGGAGTCTCGCTCTGTCGCCCAGGCTGGAGTGCAGTATTGTGATCTCTGCTCACTGCAACCTCCGCCTCCCAGGTTCAAATGGTTCTCCTCCCTCAGCCTCATGAGTAGCTGGGATGACAGGTGCACACCACCACACCCAGCTAATTTTTGTATCTTTGGTAGAGACAGGGTTTCACCATGTTGGCCAGGCTGGTCTTGAACTCCTAACCTCAAGTGATCTGCCCGCCTTAGCCTCCTAAAGTGCTGAGATTACAGGCACGAGCCACCACACCTGGCCATGATTGGAAATTTCTTAAAAGCAGGGTGATTATGAGTGCATGTAGAGACAACTGCAATATTTTTTCTTTTCCTATTTTTTATTTTGATAATTTTTAAACATATAGAAATTGAAAGAATAGTACAATGAATACCTCTGAAGCCACCACTTAATTTTAATAATGGTTAACATTTTGCTGTATTTGTACTCTCTCTCTCAACATACATATACACATACTTGAAATAAAAAGTCCTCAGCCATGCAGCCTCTCAGATGATCCAGAAATTAATAATTTTATGTCTATATGCACATATACCTGTATACACATACAGATATATGTACACACACATTGTACATGAGGAAGCGTGGCAAGATGTTAAAAAATCATGAATTTAAATAAAGAGTATTCGGGTATTCTCTACACTACACTTGAAATTTTCTTGCAAGCTTGAAATTATTTCAAAGTAAATAATTCAAAAAAAAAAGCCCATAGAGAGAGGAAGGTAGTGAGAGTTGAAATGAAACAAGATGGCTTATCAGATTATTACAGAATCTGAGTGTTGGGTGCATGGGGTTGTAGTGAGTGCTAAAAGCCTTAAACTTTAACATTGTGGTTGTGTCACTGATATACATATACGGATATATTTTTTTCCTGAACCAAATAAGTTGCAGCAGATATCATCCAACTTTGCCCACAAACCCTTCAGCATGACAAGCTAAAGAATAAGCACATTCCCCCAGATGGCTACAAAAGTATTAGAGAATGAAAGTTACATTTTCACATCAGTAAACATCGCCATGCATCTATTTATTCATTCCACAGGTATTAATTGAGGACTTACTCAACCAGACAGCGAGCTAGACTGATGAGCAAAACAAATATGGTTCCTGCCTTTACGGAATGAGAGAGACCAACATTTAAAAACAGAAAAACAGATCACTGTATAGTGACAAATGTGGTTCCTGCCATAAAGTGCCATTGTGTATCTACTTCAAACTTACTTGCGATTACTACCACTAGTAATAGTGATGGCTAGCACTGATTGGCATAGCAATTAGGAGATTTCCAGTTGCAAGCAACAGAAACCCAACTGAAACTAGCTTAAGAGCAAAAGTTATTTATTGGCTCACTCTAAGTCCAAACAGAAGCAAGAGCTTAAATGATGGTTCCCATCACATCTCCAGACCCCACCTTCCTCCTCAGTATTGATTTAAATTCTCAGGAAGCCTCGTTCCGTTTGGCCACTGTATACTGGCAGTCCAAGTATACAGGACATTATAACTCCAGATCCCAGGAAAAAAGATGCTCTGTCTCCCAAGGTCCCTGTACCAATGCTTAGAGAAGACCTCACTTGCCCAGGCTGGGTCATGTGCCCTTTCTGAACCAACCACTGATGCCAAGAGGTGTTGGATGGTCAAAAGTCACTGGGCCACCCCATTGCAGTGTCTGAAATCCTGTCCTTCTAAAGATCCTAAAAACCTGAAGAGGACCTGAGGAGCTGGAAGCCTTCATAATACAGCGCATACTCCAGGCAAAATGGGGGAAGGCAAGGACTTCCAGATTCCCACTTGGTCTATGTTTTAACAGGCCAATTCCACCAGAGGTCAGGGCAGAGCACAAAGTTGAAATGGTCCAGGGGCTGGCTCAACTCCCAACCAGCAGCTCTCACCATTGGTCCTTGAAAACACCAGGGGCTGCAGCCGCCAGAAAGAAAACGTGGGCTGCAGCAGGGAACACTGCCTCCTTCAGAACTTGCCGAGCGTGGTGGCTCACACCTGTAATCCAAGCCCTTTGGAGGCCAACGCGGGCGGATCACCTGAGGTCGGGAGTTCAAGACCAGCCTGACCAACATGGTGAAACCCCATCTTTAAAAAGAAGAAAAAAAAAACAGAAGTTGCTCTCAAAAGGCGCGGATCTCAATAGGCAGGACTCAGAAAGTGATTCTGAAAACACTGTATTTTGTAGCTGCACAGGTTCTGCTGAATGAGCCCAGGGCCCCAGAATCCTACAAAGTGATATACAAAATGTACCAGCAAAGAACCCGCCAGAAAAACAGGAGGATTCTCATTTCTGCTCCCACCGGTCTCTTTACATGGACCTTCTACCACCCTTCTGCCTGCTCATTCAGACTCAGCCGCGCTGATTGCCTTTCTGTTCCCGGAACATGTCCGGCTTATTCCCACTTCAGAGCCTTTGCCCTTGCAGTATCCCCCACGTACGCCTCTACCCATTGTTAGTGTTAACCAATGTTAGCGCCCCACCTAAAGGAATGCCCCACCCAGCAGGACTAACACATCACCCTGTTTATTTCCTTCATATCGTTTATCACCCTCTTACGTTTCCCACAACCCACAACAAAGCACAACAAACTCAGAGACTTGGTTTTGTAGGTTTTCCCAGCCCCTAGAACTGTGCCTCCTCAGCGTTTAATAAGGGCTCAGTAAACATTTGTTGAATGAACAAACAGATGAATAAGCCCGGATTTTCCACATCTAAAATGAGATGGTTAGATGGTATGATGTTAATAATGGCTAACAGGTACTGAATGTGTACTGTGGATTGGGCACATTGTTGAGGGCTGTGGGTAGCACTGTAGATTATTTATATTATTTCAGCCATAACAAGACCTCAAATATTCTCAGGACCTCAAACATTTAAAGCGGTGTTTCTGATGCCAAAATTCCTCTCTTGGCAATTCATTTCTTGGGCTTAATTTGGAACGTTTCAAAATACCTTTTATTGCAAGAACAGGAATCATAAAGTCATCTCTCATCCCAAGTGAGTTAGAAGTTTATAACAATAGATGACACATTTCTCTATGTAAAAGTATTCCAGCCAATAATTAAAGAAGGGATGATAGATTACCGAATCTTGCTCTGTTGCCCAGGCTGGAGTGCAGAGGCTCAATCTCGGCTCACTGCAACCTCCGCCTCCCAGGGTCAAGCATTTCTCCTGCCTTAGCCTCCCAAGTAGGTGGGATTACAGGTGCATGCCACCATGCCCAGCTAATTTTTTGTGCTTTTTGTAGAGACAGAGTTTCACTTTGTTGCCCAGGCTGGTCTCAAACTCCTGAGCTCAGGCAATCTGCCCGCCTCAGCTTCCCAAAGTGCTAGGATTACAGGTGTAAGCCACCATGCCTGGCCTTATTTTGCTATTTGTATTAGTCAGGGTTCTCCAGAGAAACTAAGCAAATAGGATACAGAGATAGATAGAGAGAGAGAGAGAGAGAGAAAGAGAGATACATAGATAGATACATAGATAGATATATAAAAAGAGATTTATTATGAGGGATTAGCTCGCATAATTATGGAGGCTGAGAAGTCCCATAAATTGCCATCTGCAAACTGGAGGCCCAGGAAAGCAAGCAGTGTAGTTCTAGTTCAATACTGAAGGCCTGGGAGCCATAATGTCAATGGTATAAGCCCCAGTCTGAAGGCCAAGGCCCAAAAACAGGAAGTGGGAGATCTGATGGTGAAAAACCCTGCCTGAGTCTGAAGGCTTAAGAACAGGGAGCTCCAGTTTCCCAGAGCAAGAGCAACAGATGTCCCAAATCAAGCAGATAGATTGAATTCACAATTCCTCTGCTTTTTTGTTCTCTTCAGGCCCTGACTGGATAGGATGCTGCCCACCCACATGAGGAAGGGGGATCTTCACTCAGTGCTACGGTCTGAATGTGACAACCCCTCCAAAATCCAGATGTTGTCAAGGTGATAGTATTAAAAGACAGGCCATTAACAGGTAATTACACCAAGAGGGTTGCTCCCTTGTGAAAAAGATGAAGGCCCCTTTGAAAAAGGCTTTTTATGGATTTGTCTAGGTCTTTAGCTTGCTTTTTAGCTTTTTTGCCTTGCAAGGACACAGCATTCCACCTCTCTAGAGGACGTAGTCTCACCAGACAACCTAAACTGCCAGAGCCTTGGTCTTGAACTTTCCAACCTCCAGAACTATGAGAAATAAATGTCTGTTCTTTATAAATTACCCAGTCTCAGGTATTTTGGCCAGGTACAGCAGCTCAGGCCTGTAATCCCAGCACTTTGGGAGGCCAAGGTGGGAGGATTGCTTGAGCCCTAGAGTTCAAGACCAGCCTGGGCAACATAATGAGATCCCATCTCTATTAAAAAATAATAATAGACAAAAATAGGCTGGGTGCAGTGACTCACACCTGTAATCCCAGCACTTTGGGAGGTCAAGGGGGGTAGATCTCTTGAGGTCAGGAGTTCAAGACCAGCCTGGCCAACATGGTGAAACCCTGTCTCTACTAATACAAAAATTAGTCCAGCATGGTGGCGTGCACCTGTAATCCCAGCTACTTGAAAGCCTGAGGCAGGAGAATCACTTGAACCTGGGAGGCATAGGTTTCAGTGAGCCAAGATCACACCATTGCACTCCAGCCTGGGCAACAAGAGCAAAACTCTGCCTCAAAAACAAACAAGTAAATAAATAAATAAAAACAAAAATTAAAAAATTACCCAGTCTCAGGTATTTTGTTGTAGCAGCACAAACAGACTAAGACCCTCAATCTACCAGTTCAAATGCTAATCTCTTCCAGAAATACTCACACGGATACACGTAGAAATAATATGTTACCAGCTATTGCGGCATCTCTTAGCCCAGTCAAGTGAGCACCTAAAATTAACCATCATGTTACTGATCATAATTTAATAGACATAGGAAATTAGCATGAAAGTCTGCTAACATCACAAAAAGAGAGCTCATCAAACATCATGTGGCTCCTAATAAAAGAGCAGAACATTACCTGTGAGGGAGTCTTATTAAAAAAAATTCACATCTAAATCTGATCAAACCTCAAGATTCAACTATCAATGTACAGAAAATACAGAAAAACTGGTTAATCAATATCACAAATACAATCAGCAAACTCCAAACGAGAGGATGCTGACAATCTAGGTCTCTCAAAAATAAAGGGAGATTAGAGTGGAAACTGTTAGATTTTAAAAGGACAATATTTTAAAGGATAACATCAATCAATCACAATATACAGACCTTATTTGGGTCCTGATTCAAGTGGACAAACTGAAAAACAAAAAATCCCATTGAAAACCAGACTCCTAAGCTAGAAAGACTGGAAGCCTAAGCCCAGCCAGGGACTTATATATGTGCCTGGAATTCTGTAACAGTGGCTCCTTATGAGGTCATAGCAGGAAAGGGACCTATCGTGGCTGATGATAATCCACAGTGGTTTCCTCACTCTTTGGTCTCAAGAAAGCCTTACTCTTAAAAAAATTTTGAAAACCCTAATAAATAGCAACAGCTTTTCCTTTATGAGGGTTATAGATATTACTATTTGCCTTATTAGAAGATGGAGAGTAGATTGGTGGTTACCAGAGGCTGGGAAGGGGAGGTGGGGGGAGGGATGAAATTAGAACCTATATGATGCTTCAGTGGCTTTTTCATTTCTAGCTCAAAAAGCTGTAACAATTTTTGGCTTGTTATGTTTTTAAATGTTCAAATATGGCTAGGCGCAGTGGCTCACGCCTGTAATCCTAGCACTTTGGGAGGCCAAGGTGGGCGGATCACCTGAGATCAGGAGTTCAAGACCAGCCTGGCCATTATGGTGAAACCCCATCTTGAAAAAAAAAATGTTCAAATATGCGGTGATTTTTTTTTCTTTTTTTAAGACGGAGTCTCACTCCATTGCCCAGGCTGGAGTGCAGTGGTGTGATCTTGGCTCACTGCAACCTCTGTCGCCTGGATTCAAGCAATTATCTGCTGAGTAGCTGGGATCACAGATGCTCACCACACCTGGCTAATTTTTTGTATTTTTAGTAGAGACAGGGTTTCACCATCTTGGTCAGGCTGGTCTTGAACTCCTGACTTCAAGTGATCTGCTCGCCTCGGCCTCCCAAAGTGCTGGGGTTATAGGCATGAGCCAGAGTGCCTGGCCATCTTCATGGGATCCACTTTTTTAGCTCCTGCGTATGAGTGAGAACATGTACTCTCTCTGTGCTTGGCTTATTTCACTCAACATAATGCCCTTCAGTTTCATCCATGTTGCTGCAAATAACAGGATTTAATTCTTTTTATGGCTGAATAACATTCCATTGTGTACCACACTCTCTTTACCCATTTATTCACTGATGGGCACTGCAGTTGATTCCACAGTTTGGCTATTGTCAATAGTGCTGCAATAAACATGGGAGTACAGATATCTCCGTGATATATTGATTTCCTTTCTTTTGGATATATACTCAATAGTGGAATTGCTAGATCATATGGAAGTTCTATTTTTCTTTTTCTTTTTTTTTTTTTCTGAGACAGAGTCTCACTCTATTGCCCAGCCGGAGTGCAGTGTCATGATCTCGGCTTATTGCAACCTCTGCCTCCTGGGTTCAAGCAATTCTCTGCTGCAGCCTCCCTAGTAACTGAGATTACGGGCACCCACCACCGTACCTGACTAATTTTTTTGTATTTTTAGTAGAGAAGGGGTTCCACCATGTTGGCCAGGTTGGTCTTGACCTCCAGATCTCATGATCCACCCTCCTTGGCCTCCCAAAGTTCTGGGATTACAGGTATGAGCCAATGCGCCTGGCGGAAGTTCTATTTTTCATTTTTTGAGGAGCCTCCATTCTATTCTAGAATCAATATTTTTATGTTATATTTCCATATACCAGAAACAAACAATTAGAAAATATAATTTTTAAAAAATGCATTTACAATAGTTAAGAAAATACTTTTTTTCCTACATAGGAAAAAACTAAAGATATGTCAGCACTGGCCAGGTACAGTGGCTCACACCTGTAATCCCAGCACTCTGGGAGGCCAAGGTGGGTGGATTACAATGTCAGGTGTTCAAGACCAGCCTGGCCAAGATGGTGAAACCCCTCTCTACTAAAAATACAAAAAAAAAATTAGCTGGGCATGGTGGTGGGTACCTATAATCCCAACTACTCAGGAGGCTGAGGCAGAGAACTGCTTGAACCCAGAAGGTGGAGGTTGCGGTGAGCCGAGATCGTGACACTGCTCTTTGGCCTGGGCTACAGAGCCAGACTCTGTCTCAAAAAAAAAAAAAAAAAAAAGTCAGAACTACAGAGGAAAGTATAAAACTTTATCAGACTATTAAAATCTAAATAGAAGAAGAAATATACTATGTCCATTGGTAGAAAGACAAAATTGTAGAGATATCCATTCTCTCCAAATTTATGTACAGATTCAAAACAATACTTCAACAGAGTTTTAAATGGAAGTTGATAAGGTGATTCCAAAATGTATATGGAAGAGGAAAGGACAAAGAATAACTAGGATTTTCCAAAGAGGAGCAGGGCAGAAAACTTGCCACATAAACTATCAGGAGGTATACTAAACCCATAGTAATTATGACTTTATTAAGCATTATAATCCTATAGTAATTAGTAATGCAGTATTATAAACCTATAGTAATACTTTATAATTATTATAAACCTATAGAAATATAGTCATATTGGTGCAAGGTCAGATAATTGACAAATGGGATGAATGGAGTGGAATGGAAGGGAATGAAATGGCATGAAGAGCTTCAAAACAAACCCGCACATTTCATAATGTTGATGCACAACAGAGATGGAGTGTCACATCACTGCAGAAAGGAATAACTTCAAGAGATGAAGCCCGTTTTAAAAATGTAATCCACTTAGAAAAGGAGAAATTAGATTCCTGCCTCACGCTATATCCAAAAATCAACTTCAGATATAATGAGGACTTAAATGTCAAAACAAAACTTTTACATAGAAAATATAAGTAAATTTTTGGCTGGGCACAGTGGTTCACACCTGTATTCTTAGCAATTTGGGAAGCCAGGGTGGAAGGATCACTTGAACTCAGGAGTTCAAGACCAGTCTGGGCAACATAGTGAGACCTCACCCGGATGTGGTGGCACACACCTGTAGTCACAGGTACTCAGGAAGCTGAGGTGACAAGATCACTTAAGCCCAGCAGATAAAGCCTGCAGTAAGCTATGATAGTCCTACCACCGCACTCCAGCCTCCAACAGAGTGAAACTCTATTTCAAAACAAAAAAAAGAAAGAAAAAATAAGTTAATTTTTTTTACTTTGGAGTAAGGAATGATTTCTTAGATAAGGCATAACAGTATTGACTATAAAACTTTATAAATTTGGCTATTTAAAATTAAGAATTTGTTATTCATCGAAAGACAGCAGGCTAGGCACAGTGGCTCATATCTATAATACTGGCACTTGGGAGGTCAAGGCAGGCCAATTTCTTGAGCCCAGGAGTTTGAGACCAGTCTGAGCAACATGGCAAAAACCTGTCTCTACAAAAGATACAAAAATTAGCTGGGTGTGGTGGCATGCCCCTGTAGTCCCAGCTACTCAGGTGGCTGAGATAGAAGGATCACTTGAGCCCAGGAGGTCGTGGCTACAATGAACTCTAAGCATACCACTGTACTTCAGTCTGAAAAACAGAGCAAGACCCTGTAAAAAAAAAAAAAGGTACAATAATAAGTTACATAGTTAACAAATATTCACAGTACATGCAACCAACAAATAATTAGCATCAAGAACTCCTATATGGCCGAATGCAGTGGCTCACACCTGTAATCCCAGGACTTTGGGAGGCAGAGGCGGGTGGATCACAAGGTCAGGAGTTCGAGACCAGCCTGACCAAAGTGGTGAAACCCTGTCTCTACTAAAAATACAAAAATTAGCTGGGCATGGTGGCAGTTGCCTGTAATCCCAGCTACTCAGGAGGCTGAGGCAGGAGAATCACTTGGACCCCAGGAGGTGGAGGTTGCAGTGAGTTGAGATTGCCATCTCAACTGCTGCACTCCAGCCTGGGTGATAGAGTGAGACTCTGTCTCAAAAAAAAAAAAAAAAAAAAAAAAAAAAAAAAAAAACTCCTATACAACAATTATAAAAGCACAAACAATTCTCTGTAAGGATACCCACACTTTTTCTTAAGGACATATAGTAAATATTTTTGTCTTTGAGGTCCATACAACGTCTCTTGGACTACTCAACCGTTGTTCAAAAGTAGTGATAGAAAATACATAACAGATTAACCACGTTCTAATGAAACTTTATTTACAAAAACGGAGAGTCAGCCCAATGGCCTTAGCTTGCCAACCCTTCTAATAGACTAAGCATTTGATCTGAAAATTTTTTTTAGATTTGAATTTAAATCAGTTTGCTTTGTTACATATAAAATACTCCAAACTCTCTCTCTTTATCTCTCTCTCTCTCTCTCTCTCTCTCTCTCTCTCTCTCTCTATATATATATATATATATATATATATATATATATATCTTTTTTTTTTTGAACGGAATTTCACTCTTGTTGCTCAGGCTGGAGTGCAGTGGCAGGATCTCAGCTCACTGCAACCTCCACCTCCTGGGCTCAAGAAATTCTCCTGCCTCAGCCTCCCAAGTAACTGGGATTACAAGCGTGTGGCAACATGCCTGGCTAATTTTTGCATTTTTATTAGAGACAGGGTTTCACTATGTTGGCCAACCTGTTCTTGAACTCGTGACCTCCAGTGATCCACCCGCCTCAGCCTCCCAAAGCACTGGGATTACAGGTGTGAGCCACCATGCCCGGCCAATATCTCTTGATTCTATGGATCTGCTGAGCAGTTCTTCTAGTCTGGGTCAGCTTAGCAAATCTGTGCTGTCAGTTGGCAGCTTGGCTGGGACTGGAAAGTTTAGGATGGCTTCACTCACATTAATGTTCCTTTGGCCAAAGCAGGTCATATATCCAAGCCCAGATTCAAAATTCAAGAAGTAGATAAATAAAATTCATCTCTCTCTTATTTTTTCGAAACAGTCTTGCTCTGTCTCCCAGGCTGGAGTGCAGCGGTGCAATCTTAGCTCACTGCAACCTCCACCTCCCAGGTTCAAGTGACTCTCGTGCTTCAGCCTCCTGAGTAGCTGGGATTACAGGCATGTATCACCACATCTGGCTAATTTTTCTATTTTTAGTAGAGATGGACGGGGTTTCACCATGTTGTCCAGGATGGTCTTGAACTCCTGACCTCAAGTGATCCACCTGCCTCAGCCTCCCAGAGTGCTAGGATTACAGGTGTGGGCCACCTTCATCTCTTGATAGAAGGAAGAGCAAAGTTAGGAGGCACAAGGGAGTATAATCCAAGATGGTAAGCATTTATAGCCATTTTACAATTGAATTGTAAACCTTTCAGCAACCACAATATGAGTTCATAGTCTAGGTAATAATTCAGTAGCTGTACATGTATAACCGAAAATGACTAACTTATGTTAGCCTCTGTGGTTTGATGCCTAAAGGAAAACTTTCCGTTAATAACAAGTTTATAGGCCAGAGACAGTGGCTCACGCCTGTAATCCCAACACTTTGGGAGATGGATGCAGGTAGACTGCTTGAGCTCAGGAGTTCAAGACCAGTCTGGGCAACATAGTGAGACCTTATCTCTACTAAATATCAAAAAAATAAAAATAACAAGTTTATAGAACAGTCCACTATTTTATTTTTCACAGAACTCTCCTGTCCAAATCTCTTGTTCAAATGCATCAACTAAGACACTTCTAGAAGCACACTATTTATATCAATGACTCCCAAGAGAACAAGCATTCCTTGTCCCCAGTCCTACCCGGAGAGATTTTTCTAGAATTGGGGCTGGCGGGAGGGGAAAGTAAGGAATATAATTGGAGAATACTTATTCAGATAAACCACAAAATTTTATAGTCAATGAAAAACATATACAACTACCTCTTATAATACAAATTATAGAAAGCAACACATTTATAAAATGGAGACAAGGTTTTTAAAAATTGAAAGTCTGGGTGTACACCCCAGTACTTTGGGAGGCTAAGGCAGGAGGATCACTTGAGCCCATGAGCTCAAGGCTGCAGTGAGCTAGGATTGTGCCACTGTCCTGCAGCCTGGGTGACAGAGTGAGACCCTGCCTCTTTAAAAATATATATAGAAAGTTACATGTCTGTGTATATACATATAGACACACACCTATATTCACGTAATATATATGTGTATGTACATATGCATGTATATATTATCTAGGTGATATGTCATCACCTAGATGTATGCATACTATACATGTTTGCATACTAGACACATGTAATATATAGTATGTACACATATATATCATGTAATATATGTATACTATATACATGCAATATATATGTGTATATATACACACATACATACATAGAGAGAGAGAGAGAGAGGAACACCAACCAGATAGTGGAGAGCTTCCAGTTTCCAGGTATACCCTGAGTTTGGTAGAAGCCATTTCTCTCCAAAAGAGACCCTGTAGGCCACAGTGAGAGAGCCAGCATCCCTGAGAAAGCCACAGAAATGTTCTTCTCCTGGCTGAATCCATTCCCTGGCTGGCTGGCACTTGGCAACCTGACAAGTGTTTTACATTCAAAAGGTCAAGCTCTGAGCGAATCTGCCCAGAGACTCTAGTGAAGAGTGCCTTACCACTCACGCCTGGGTGCCCAGGCCTGGCACCTGTCCCCTGCCCCTGCCATTCTGACAGCTGTGGAAGAAGGACCCAGGTTCCCAGCTTGGGCTGTCAGCACACGCAGGGCAGCCCTTTTGTTGAAGGTCAAAGTCTAATTCTCACTCCAGGGAGCCTTCTCTGTTGCTCTCTTTCTTCTAGCATGTCCATCTTAATAACTGCTTGTATTTTTCTGCTACTTTATAGTCTTCAAGATATTGTCCTCTTCACAATCTTATTTGATCTTCTCAAACAGAAGGAGGGTGTCAGAACAATCACGAGTCTTGTTTCGATAAAAGAAAGACTAGGCAATTGAGTGTTGGAAGAAAAGCGTAGGGAGAGAAAGATGTGATATTTTTCCTCCCCCATCATAAGGGTCCCGGCTGATACTCTTATAACAGTTTAACAGCAGAAAAGCATAACAAATGTATTTAATCAAAGTTTTATGTGACTGAAAAGTTTTATGTGACTGAAAAGTTTTATGTTCAGAATGAAGACCCAAAGATTTAGGGAAAATTGTCCATTGTTTGTTCGTTTAATGGAGTTTCACTCTTGTTGCCCAGGCTGCAGTGCAGTGGCATGATCTCGGCTCACTGCAACCTCCACCTCCTGGATTCAAGCAATTCTCCTGCCTCAGTCTCCCAAGTAGCTGGGACTACAGGCACATGCCACCACGCCCAGCTAATTTTTGTATTTTTTGTAGAGACGGGGCTTCACCATGCTGGCCAGGCTGGTCTCGAACTCCTGGCCTCAGGTCATCCGCCCACCTTGGCCTCCCGACGTGCTAGGATTACAGGCGTGAGCCACCACACCCAGCCAGCTGTCCATTTTTATGCTTCGATTGGATGAAAAATGGACAGAAATGTGATTGGACTGAAAGATTATGACCTAATGCTAATAGACTGCATGGGGAAGCCCAGCAAGGCCTATGCAGTTTCTTCTTGCCCTCTCTGTTGTAGCATTTCTTCCTCTCAGGTATGGATGGGGCAGGACCCCTCTGGAACGACAGTCTTCTGACCTAATATTGCCAAGGATAAGCCAGAGAATTTCTTTAAAGCCAGTTCCTAGCCAGAGCGGTAAAGAAAGTTTAAAGCAATTATTCTAGTTTTTATGACTGGCTTTGGAAAAAAGATCCAGTATAGAAGACCCACCTTGGGGAAGAGGAATTCTGGTTTCTATCACTTGCTTCAAGAGAGAATGAGGGGTAAGAGACAGCAAGGCAGAAGATCTGAGAGACCTTGGTTCTGAGGTTGCTTCTGAGGCCTTCTGCCATCCTTGTCACTTCTCAACCCTTCGGCTAAGATCAAGTGTATTATCTGTTCTTATCAGTTTAATACCCGATATGTCCTCTATCCGAGGGCAATATATTAAATGGATTTTCGGAGCAGGGAGATAGAATAGGAGCTTGTTCCGTCCACTCCACACGTTGACTTGGTGCTGCAGTACCTCCAGGAATGGTGCACTGCTCCAGGAGATTTTTATTTTTAATCCTTTAAAGTGCTCAGCATGCCAAAGGGCCATAGTATGAAGTATCACTTCTGAACCCCAAAGGAAGTATAATACAGTGGTTAAAAGCAAAGGCTCCAGAGTGGGCCTTCTGCCCATTAATCACCAGGTAATCTGGGCACACTCATCTCTCTGACTCAGGTTTCCTACATAGAAACTACAGATGATAATTTCCCTGTCTCATAAGTCTTTTTGCAAGAACAATGTATAAAAATAGAAGTAAAATGTCTAACATGTAACAATAGCATAATAAATCACCAGTATCGTTTTTATTATTTGTATTGCTTTTGTTATTATTACATACCTAGAGATCCAACACTAGATATGTGATAACGCTAGCTGTGTGGCAACATGGAGACATACATCCATGACCTGAGTCATACCACCTACCTCCAACTTGCAATAAAGAGAGTGGGAGCTCTGGCTGTCCTGCTCTCTCAAGTGAATGCAAGCTATTCCATGAGGCGTGGTCTAGGGTTTTCTGTTAGACTGTTTTTGTTGTGTTCTTCCTCCTCCTCCTCCTCTTTCTTCTTCCTCTTCTACTTCCTTCCTTCTTCCTTCTTCCTTCTTTCTTCTTTCTTCTTTCTTCTTCTTCTTTCCACTTCTTTTCTTCTTCTTCATTTAGAGACAGGGTCTCACTCTGTTGCCCAGACTGGAGTGCAGTGGCACAATCATAGCTCACTGCAGCCTTGAGCTCCTAGGCTCAAGCAATCTTCCTCCCTCAGCCTCCCACATAGCTGGGACTGCAGACATGCGCCACTACACCCAGCCAGACCCATCTTCTTGAAAGAAAACTTCTTCCTTACAGCTTGCTAAAACTTCAGAAAAGAACTCCAGGATCCCAAACTCTTTTAGGTACGGGCAAAAAAAAAAAAAAGTTTTACCCAAAACCGGGTTTGTCTTTAGAATCCTGTTAGCCTTTCCCTCCACAACCTAGTGGTCTATCCCAGGAAGGTCAGTATTCCCAAATAAATTAACTCTACCTATGATCGAAGTTCTTTTTATAGCCAGGAGTTTCAAATCCTTTTCCTACTAACCTTTCATCAAATTTCCTCAAAAATCACCAACTTTTAAGTGTTCCAGTTCTTTTTCCTCTTTCATCCCTGGGTAATTACCATTGGATCTGTCAGTGAGCTGGGAAAGATTACAAGATCAGCAAACGGAGGAAGAAGGTGGGAAACTAAGGGTCCATGTGACCCAGTAATCTGGTTGCAAATCTATGAATAATTCACAGTTAACTTTGCCCACATGAAAGAAAATGAGAGATGTGTAGTTACATCATGAAAAACAAACACAAGAAGAAAAGAATTAAATTTCAAATACAATCATGACTATATAGGAGGAAAAAAGCAAAAAAAGGGGAAAAAATGAAAAGGAGAGAGCCAGGATCCCAGGAAATACATTAAACCATGGCTGTGAAAGACAAAGAGAATATGAAGCAAAAAATATAATATAGAAATCTACCTTACTACACTGTGTATAGCAAAAAAAAAAAAAAAAAAAGCAGTAAATAATGGATCTCCCACTACCATTAAGTTAAATTCAAATTGCTTTTGTTTCTAATTTACATATGCCTGAATCAAATGTGATGGTGGAAGTATTTTTTAATGCCATTTACATGCCACAGAAATATTGTAACCAGAATAAAAGATTATCGATCATTTCCAATAGCTTCCTCTGAAGTATACGCCAAACCTCACGGAAGGTAAATGTGAGAGTCATTTGAATTTCGAATGCATTTACAAGGGTCAGCGCTATCACAGTATGTAGCAAGTGAATCTGTAATGAGGAGGTATTCCAGACCAATTGTTTCCAAATTATGCTTTTAGATTATCTTCATTTCTCTTTTGAAAACGTCCTATTACTAATAGCATAGAATAAGAAACCCTTGACTTTCCTGATATCGAATTATATCTCTGGTTTTACGGTTAATCTCTCTCTCGTGCTTTTACACACCAGCCTAGCTACACAGACTTATACCCTTATTATCTCTAGTAAACTCCTAGAAGCTTTCAAACCCCAGCTCAAATATCACCTGCTCTGCAAAACCTTTGCCAGCACTCCCAGGTGGAGTAGAAATCCCCGCTTAGGCCAGGTGTGTTGGCTCACGCCTGTAATCCCAACACTTTGGGAAGCCAAGGCAGGCAGATCACGAGGTCAGGAGTTCAAGACCAGCCTGACCAACATGGAGAAACTCACCACCATGAGAAATACCCCTAAAATGTATTTTGATTCATCCCTCCCTTCTCGTCCTCCCTCTTTCCTTCCCTAAAATACAAAAATTTGCCAGGCATGGTGGCAGGCACCTGTAATCCCAGCTACTCAGGAGGCTGAAGCAGGAGAATCGCTTGAACCTGGGAGGCTGCACTCTAGCCTGAGCAACAGAGCAAGACTCCATCTCAAAAAAAAAGAAAGAAATCCCTGCTCAGTACTCTCATCACCCTGTGTGTGTGCATCTATTCTACATGCAGCTTTAACAAGAGTCTTGTCTTCCAGCGCCTAAACTCACCAGGTCAAGATATAGCCACAGTGCTTGTATGTATGAATTGTACTAGTAGTTAAGTAACAGAGACCTATGGGAGCAAATTTAAATTCAAAGATGGGGAGGGAGGCATATTATTACAAGCCTACATGGGAATCTCATGGATTCCAAGCCAAGCTTCAGGGAAAGTCTGATAAAAGACATGGAAAACCATCTGGGATTCAAATCACACTCCCATCTTCCATAACCAATTCCTCCTAACATCTGCTTTATTCTTTAAACTACAGACAACACAACAAAAGGAACAGGGTGGTGGTGGAGAGACTACATTTCACCACAATTTTTGCACCTACAGAGGACAAGTCCAGTGATACAAAAAGACCAATCCCTTGTCTCCCCTTCGGTCCCAATTTCAAATTCTAGGGAGGGAACTGAATTGCCCAGCTTGAGTCGGGTGTCCACGATGATCCTGTTTGCTATGTTCAGGTGGCCAGGGATATGTGGTTCTAACACAAGTAGTGGGGAACACTAAGAAGCGGAGCAGAAAAGAAGGGAGAATCATTGTGAGGTAAGCAGATACCCCGAAAGGTGAATCCTACACAGATATTTTGTTGGATAAAAGAGAAGGAGGGCAGGAAAGGATATAAGAAAAGAGGGAGGGCGAGAAGGGAGGGATGAATCAAAATACATTTTAGAGGCATTTTTTGTGGCAATGAGTCAAACCAGGAAGAACTTAGTATCTTGCTAGGGATGGTCATGAAATCCAGTGGCAGTGACGTCATTGAATACATATGCATGTGATGATGTGCATCTGCATGTAGTAGCCATTGATATGGACTCTTACATTTGAGAACATGTAAGCTAATCAATAACTTGGATTTGCAGTTTAGGAAAAATCAAAAATATGTATAGAACCCAAAACCCAAAATCTATACTGTCAGTGACATCTGCTCCAAACAATCCAGAGGGCCTTCATGCTTAGTAGCCATCAAAACCTACTGGGAGGTAGAAGAGAAACCCATTTCTATTCACTGAAGTAAACGTGTGCTCACAGCAAACAATTAGCAGCTCTTTGGGCATAAGACTGTCAAAAAGACTAAAGCCTGGGTATGGTCAAGGTTTCCGGAAGTGTGGTCCACATTGGAATCTCAGCCAAGAAATCTGCATATTTAACAAGCTCTTGGGAGGCTTTTTTTTTTTTTTCTGAGACAGGGTCTTGCTCGGTTGCCCAGAATGGAGTGCAGTAGTACGCTCAGGGTTCAGGGCAGCCTCGACTCCTCGCCTCAAGCAATCCTCTGACCTCAGCCACCTTAGTAGCTGGGACTACAGGTATGCACCACTACACACAGCTGATTATTGTAGGAACAGGATTTTGCCATGTTTACCAGGCTGGTCGTGAACTCCTGAGCTCAAGTGATCCTCCCACCTCCGCCTCCCAGAGTGCTGGGATTACGGGAGTGAGCCGCCAAGCCCAGCCTGGGAAGCTTCTTACGCACAGCACCACTGTGTAGCCTCTAAAATGATTTCCAATGACTCCCAAGCTATACCCTTTTGCATTTCGCTCTCACGTTAAACTTGGTTTGATCTGTATTACCATAGCATATAGCAGAAATGATAATACATCACTTCCAAGATTAGGTCACAAAATATTTTGGCTTTTGTCTTGAGGCTTTGGCTTTGTCTCTCTTTGTCTCTCTCTCTCTCTCCCCTTCTCTTTCTCTTTTCTTAGGTAACCATTCCCACTGGGGAAAGCCATGTCATGAACAGCCCCCATGGAGAGAACCACATGGCAAGCAGCTGAAGCTCCTGCCAACAGCCTCATGAATGAGATTAGAAGCGGATACTCCAGCTCCTTCAGAAACTGCAGCACTGGCTGACAGCTTGACTGCCACATCCTAAGAGGCTCTGAAATCAGAACCACTCAGCTAACCATTCCCAGATTCTTAACCCTCAGAAACCATGTGAGATCATAAATGTTCATTGTTTTATTGTTTTAATTGGCTACAGTTGGGGGCAATTTATTACACAGAAAAATAATACAGGTAGCTAAATAGATAAATAATACAGGTACCTAGTCTCCAAAGATGGCCCCTTCCTGTCCTTACATACTGCTCCTCACATCAAGAGATGGAGATTATTTTTCCTTTCTTTACATTTGAGCTGGCCCCGTGGCTGGTTTGAACAATAGAATGCAGCAGAAGTGACATTCTGGGACTTCTGAGCCCAGCTTTTGAGAGAACTGGCAGCTAGCTACCTCTTGGACCCCAGACACATGCTGTGAGCAACCAAAGCCACATGGAGAGGGAATGGAGAGGAGAACAGAAGTGCCTGTTTGGCAGCTCCAGCTGAGCTCCCAGCCAGCAGTCAGCACTGACTGCCTGCCTTGTGAGTGAGTCCTCTTGAATGTCCCACCCAACTGAGCCCCCACAGATGACCGCAGTCCCCACCAACACCATGTGAAGCAGAACTGCCAAGTCACTCCAAAGAACTGTGAAAAACAAATGGTGGTTATTTTAAGTCACTAAATATGGGGGGTAGTTTTCAGGTAGCAATAAATGACCAAGACATACTATCTTTTTTTTTGAGACAGAGTCTCACTCTGTCACCCAGGCTGGAGTGCAATGCTGCGATCTCAGCTCACTGCAACCTCCACCTTCCAGGTTCAAGCAATTCTGCCTCAGCCTCCTGAGTAGCTGGGACTACAGGCACCTACCACCAAGCTTGGCTAACTTCTGTACTTTTAGTAGAGACAGGGTTTCACCATACTGGCCAGGCTGGTCTCAAACTTCTGACCTTGTGATCTGCCTACCTCAGCCTCCCAAAGTGTGGGGATTACAGACATAAGCCACCATGCCCGGCCAGACATACTGCTTAAACTGATGAATTTGTTCTCTAATGATTAGATTCTGAGCATCCATCTATAAGTGGAATATAGATGTCTGTCCAAGGGACTTTTCCAGGCAAAGAATACAGACCTTGTAAGATGGTCTTGTACCTCGCATTTCCTTTCAATTCACCAGGATGCTGGGAAGGCTTTTTGACACTGGTTCCTCCAATTTCTTCTCTGCTTCTAACAACAGCACAAAGAACAAACATTAACTGAGCTCCACTAGGTCCCTGGCACTGTCCTCGTTTATCTCTATTAATTTATTAAATTATTGGCTGGCTCGTGGTGGCTCACGCCTATAATCCCAGCACTTTGGGAGGCTGAAGTGGGCAGATCATTTGAGGTCAGGAGTTCGAGACCAGCCTGGACAACATGGCAAAACCCCATCTCTACTAAAAATGAGGAAAAAAAAATGAGCCAGGTGTGGTGGCAGGCACCTGTAATCCCAACTACTGGGGAGGCTGAGGCAGGAGAATTGCTCGAACCCAGGAGGTGGAGGTTGCAGTGAACCGAGATCAGGCCACTGCACTCCAGTCTGGGTGACTCCACCTTAAAAAAAAAAAGTTATTAATTATTATAGCAACACTAAGAGCTAGATCGTGTTGTTCTAGCTCTTAGTGTTGCTATAATAATTAATTTAATAATCTCCCCCTTTCTCCATGTGGGAAAACTAAGGCCTACAGAGGTAAAGAACTTGACCAAGCTCACACAGAGCTCATAGGCAATAAAGCCAGCAGTGGGACCAGGCACGGTGGTTCATGCCTGTAATCCCCAGCACTTTGGGAGGTCAAGGCAGGATGATCATGAGGTCAGGAGATCGAGACCATCCTGGCTAACACAGTGAAACCCCATCTCTATTAAAAATACAAAAAATTAGCTGGATATGGTGGCACGCGCCTGTAGTCCCAGCTACTCAGGAGGCTGAGGCAGAAGAATCGTTTGAACCAGGGAGGCAGAGGTTGCAGTGAGCCGAGATCACCCATTGCACTATAGCCTGGGTGACAGAGCAAGACTCTGCCTTAAAAAAAAAAAAAAAAAAAAACAGTAGTGGGTGGGACTCAGTCAGTCTAACTCCACATCCATGCTTTACCACTACTCCACTTTACACTGGATCATAGGAGGTAGGATGCTGTCATTACCTCCATTTTAGAGACAGGAACCTGAAGCTTATGGACCGTGAGTCCCTGGGACAAACTTCACACAATTAATAAAGGGAAGCTCTAGAAGGAAACTTCCCCTTTCACCTATGCTCTTAAACACAACCCTATTTTACATCCCCACCTTTGCTGAACATGCAGATTGTAGGAAGGGCCTGGTGCAGTCATATAATCTCCACTCTATTAGGCCCTACCTTCCAGGCTCTTCTAGGCTGTACCTTAGGAACTGTATTTTAAGGAGAAGACAGGTCAAGGAATCACACACACATCTATGGTGTCAACTTGGCAGCTCCTGGAACTGCTTTTGTTTTTTATTTTGTTTTTGTTTCTTTGAGACAGAGATCCCCTCTGTTACACAGGCTACAGTGGTGCAGTAGTACAATCACAGCTCACTATAGCTTCAACCTCCTGAGCTCAAGCAGTCCTCCTGCCTCAGCCTCCCAAGTAGCTGGGACCACAGGTGTGTGCCACCACACCTGGCTAATTTTTTACTTTTAATAGAGACGGAGTCTCATCATGTTGCCCAGGCTGGTCTCAAACTTCTGAGCTCAAGCTATCCTCTCACTTCAGCCTCCCAAATTGTTGGGATGACAGGCATGAGCCACCGCTTCCAGGCTAGCTCCTGAATCTTCTCTGCCCTGCTTTTGGAGATCATCAGAACTTAGAAACATTATCTTGTTTCTTTAAAAATAGCTGGTCCAGGCCAGGCACAGTGGATCACACCTGTAATCCCAGCACTTTGGGAGTCTGAGGTGGGCAGATCTTGAGGTAAGGACTTCAAGACCAACATGGCCAACATGGTGAAACCTCATCTCTACTAAAAGCACAAAAATTAGCCGGGCATGGTGGCATGCACCTGTAATCCCAGCTAATCAGGAGGCTGCGGCAGGAGGATTGCTTGAACCCGGGAGATGGAGGTTGCAGTGAGCCGAGATCATGCCACTGCTCTCCAGCCTGGGTGACAGAGCAAGACGCCATCTCAAAAAATAAACAAACAAACAGCTGGCCCATTTTCAGGGGCTCAAGAAACTAATCATATTTCAAAGTTCAAAAGAAAAAAAAAGCAAATTCACAGATCTGCAAGAGAGCAGTATTTCCTGTTTAACTACTCTCATCATGAAACAAATTTAAAAAAAGAAATCCATTTGCTCTCTCTGCATTTTTCTGTGAACATGCTCCATCAAGAAAATTGAGTATTTTTCACATCCATGCTCTATAGACAGGAAGTAAAAGAAAGCAAACTTTTTCCGATACAAAATCTCACTTGATTCTCATGAGGGATTTAAATGAGTTTTTGTTTGTTTTTGTTTGTTTTTTGAGACAAAGTCTCTCTCTGTCACACAGGCTGGAGTGCTGGAGTGCAGCGGCATGATCTCGGCTCACTGCAACCTCTGCCTCCCAGGTTCAAGAGATTCTCATGCCTCAGCCTCCCAAGTAGCTAGGATTAAAGATATTAAAGATGTGCACCACCAAGCCAGGCTAAATTTTGTATTTTTAATAGAGATGGGGTTTCACCGTGTTGGCCAGGCTGGTCTCAGACTCCTGGTCTCATGTGATCCACCCACTTCAGGCTCCCAAAGCGCTGGGATTACAGGTATAAGCCACCTCACCCAGGCCTCTAATAAGTTTATTTTAATAGCAAAAGGTATTTACATACGTAGCATGAAGATTTATTGAGAATTTACTATAGCAGGAAGATCTACTGATAAATTTTTGTGTCTATTTCTTCTTGTCTATCAGGAAGGAATTAATGGTTTTTGCCCCATCCTGGGGGGCATTTGTTCCAGGGCCAAAAAAGAAAGCTGACAGCAGTGGGGCCAGGAGAACACCCTGATTACATCCCCAAATCAGACTTGGAGTCCTGAAGGACTTGCCCAGCGGTCAGGTCTTCAGTGGAGGTATGTCCTTTCTAAATAGGGCCATATTCAGCTGGCTGCACAGAGGAATTTGGGCAAAACATTCTAGGAACAACTACTTTGCAACTAGCTACGTTGTTCCAGAGTGGGAGGACTGGCCAGGTGGTACTTTGGTGCTGAGGGTAACCTCAGGTGAGATTCTTCAGGCTTTGGGTTGGGGGATAGGGGAGGCCTGGTGCCTCCTCCCCCAGGAGAAGTGGCTAACGCCTGAGTCCCAAGTGCCGTGGCTTCAGAAGCCTTAGCAACAATCCCATGGTTGAGCTTGACACCATAGTGACCATCTCTCACTGAGTGCCAGAAACCTTCGCCATTCTCCTGGACTGCATAAGTCACTGATACGGCTCTGATGAGTGGAGGAGCACCAGGGCTCTCGTCTCACACACTGAATTAGATAAAACAGCATGGACGCACGTGGAGTGGTTTTAAGGAGCAGAGTGTTTAATAGGCAAGAAGGGGCAACAAGGAAGGGAGAAGGAAAAAACTCCCCTATACAGAGACAGAGGGATGGAGGCTCCAAAGCCAAGAGAGGGAATCTCACCTGCCACAGATACCAGCCAGGTATGTATACAGAGGCTGGGGGAGGCTCTGTCTAATTTGCACAGGGCTGAGGGGATTGGTTTGACTAGGCGTGTCATTCATATAGCCTGCGGAAAAAGTTGGCCCTCCCACCCTAGTCTTTTAATATGCAAATACAAGGTGCCATGATGTTCTACACAGTGGGGATATGTGTGGGCAGCCGTATTGCCAGGAACATGTGGGACAAGGGCAAGATGAAAAGGGTGGGAATCCCCATGTTTGGGTGGACCCAGTTTCTATTGGCTGGTATTTGCATATTAAAGGTTGCTGGCCTGGCTCTAAGAGTGGGGGCTTTACAATAAACTTTTTCAAGATGGTTTGAAAAATGAAAACTTCCCAAGGACCCCTTTTCCTCTCTATCTGCCTAAAATAATTTCTTAATAAGTCCTACAACACCATGAGATCTCAAACCAAACTAGCAAATGAAAGGGAGCCCCTGCCTCCCTGGCCCACGGAAACACACAAATAACTGTATCTACCTCGTCAACCTTGGCAAGTGAAGCCTGAGCCAGAGTTACTATTTTTAAAATAATGTAAAAACATGGCTTTGCCTGCCTACACCCCTCCATCATAAAACAAATCATACCTTTTGCAACACACATTTCCCACCACACAGAAAAAAAAAATCACAAACAATTTTACTTAAACCTCAGTTTCTTAGATATTAACCTTTTCTCCTCTTTCCTGCTCTTGTTTCTCTGACATCTTTCCTATTGCATAATATTAGACTTTAAGCAGGTCAGCTCTTATTTCTTTCACTCACTTGCTTGTTTTATTTACCCTCTCTGCGCTTCCAGAAAGTCATTGTTTCCTTGCACAGCATTTTTCCTTCCTCAGATCCATGTTTACAGAATACCTGCTAGCCTCTGAGCACTGGTCAGCAAACCAGCACCCATAAGCCCAATTCTGCCCGTAGCCTGTGTTTGTAAATAAAGTTACATTGGAATATAGCTTCATTCATTCAATCAGGTATAAACCAAAAATAAAATTCTAAGCACTTCAATTGACTAATGGATGCTCCACCCCAAGCCAACAGTATTCCAGAGTAAACCTGAAAATCTAGTTTGGGCCATGATGGAAGTGGAGGATGGAATATGCCTCATGATGGCCTTCTCCCTTTGGAATTCAGGCAGAACTGACCAGCATTAACATTGAAACAGAGATTTTAAGACAGACAGAACAGACTCTTTGTGGCAGTAAGATACAAAATTCCAACTGTAAGTTCTTTTAGGCTGACTGACAGCACCATTGATGCCATGGCAACCCCCATGACCCGCACATACACCTCTGGATGGCCTCCCAGAATTAGAAAATCTGAAGTAACTGGAAGACCATGAAAAGAGGAAGAATGATCAACCCCTGCAGCGCCTAATTAACTTGAGACATTCTTCCATTGTTCCTTATTCTCGCCTCAATTGATAAGGAAATTGGACTTTGTAACCAACTTTGGTCAACCTCAAGACTCCAGACCCTATGACTCCCTCCCAGCTTGCAAAAAAATGCCCTAAGCTGTAACTTCTGTAACTTTCCACTGCCTACCCCAAACCTATAAAACCAACTCCTATCCCACTGCCCTCCGCCCTCCATCGACTCTCCTTTCTGACTCAGCATACCACACCCAGGTGAATAAACAGCCATGTTGCTCACACAAAGCCTGTTTGGGGGGGTCTCTTCATTCAGAGCATGCATTTTGACACCAACTTAACTCTAGTACAACATCACATGACAGATAGAAATTCAAGTATTTTGCCCTGAAATATATTTCCTAGACATACTTTGAAACGGCCCTTAAAACTGTCTCTTGTGGGAAAATCAACATTCTGTAGAGAATCCCCTTCCCTTTCCAAGTCTTTTCCCTGATCCAGAAGAGAATTAACTAAGAGTCTGGCACCTTTTTAGGTCTGATAAGAGCCCTAAAGCCTGCTACCTGGAGGCTGCATCTGCACAATAAAACCTTGATATCCACAAGTACTTATCAAAACCCAGACATTCCTTTCTATTGATTCCAGGTCTTTAGCTAGTAACTCTTTCAACCAATTGCCAATCAAAAAATCTTTGAGGCCAGCATGGTGGCTCATGCCTGTAATACCAGAATGTTGGGAGGCCTAAGCAGGAGGATCACTTGAGGTCAGGAGTTTGAGACCAACCTGGTCAACATGGTGAAACCCCGTCTCTACTAACACAAAAAATTAGCTGGGCATGGTGGCACGTGCCTGTAATCCCAGCTACTCAGGAGGCTGAGGCAGGAGAATTGCCTGAACCCAGGAGGCGGAGGTTGCGGTGAGCCGAGATCGCGCCATTGCACTCCAGCCTGGGTAACGAGCGAAACTCTGTCGCAAAAAAAAAAAAAAAAAAAAAAAAAAAATTTGCCAAGTGTGGTGGCAAGTACCTGTAATCCCAGCTACTTGGGAGGCTGAGACAGGAGAATCACTTAAACCTGGGAGGCAGAGGTTGCAGTGAGCCAAGATCACCCCACTGCACTCCAGCCTGGGTGACATAGCAAGACTCTGTCTCAAAAAAAAAAAAAAGGAAAAACAAAATATTTGACTCCACTTACGACCTGGAAGCCTCTCCCTTCAAGATGTCCCATGTTTCCGGACTGAAGCAATATATATCCTATATGTATTGATTGATTGATATCTTATGTCTTTCTAAAACATAAAACCAAGTAGTAGGCCCACCACCCTGAGTACATGTTCTCAGGATCTCCTGGGTCTATGTCATATTTAGCTCAGAGCAAATCTCTTCAAATATTTTACAGTTTGACTCTTTTCATTGACACAGGCATTGTCTATGGCTGTTTCAAACTATAATGGTACCTTTGGGTCTTCTCAACAAAGACTCTCAAATCCTAAAATGTCCACTACTGGGCCTCTTTTAGAAAAAGTTTGCCAGCTCCTGGTCTAGCAGAAGAAAAACATATGTTGTACTGCATATTATTAATCTACACTTTATTCATCTTTGGATGCTATTTTATTTGTTTTTTGTATTTTGGGTTTTTTTGAGATGGAATTTCACTCTTTCGCCCAGGCTGGAGTGCAGTGACACGTTCTTGGCTCACTGCAACCTCCGCCTTCCGGTTTCAAATGATTCTCCTGCCTCAGCCTACTGAGTAGCTGGGATTACAGGTGCCCACCACCATGCCCAGCTAATTTTTGTATTTTTAGTAGACACGGGGTTTCACCAGGTTGACCAGTCGGTTCTTGAACTTCTGACCTCAGGTGATCTGCCCGCCCGGGCCTTAAGTGCTGGAATTACAAGCATGATCCACGGCGCTCGGCTGGATGTTATTTTAACAGAGGTCACTGCAAAGTGTTCTGGAAGCACCATTAGGTTTTCAATCATCCCATGGCTTATAGCTGCCATCCTAGCTGAGGCCTCATATTACAGACAGCAAACAACCATTCAAGCTATATTATGCCAAAAATAAGAATTTTTTAATAAAATAATAGGATGCTGTTTTCTTCTTAGAATTCAACCAGATAACAAAAGCACTACCAGTATTATAGAATAAAAAGTGTATTAAATTTATTATAGAAGTCATACTTTACACAATTGTGGGAGGAGCTAGGGAAGTAAGGTCTAAATACGGCAAGTGGAGAATCAGTGGCAGGTTTCTAACCAGCTTGGCCTTGGAGGGGACAAGCCAGAACAGAGTGAAGAAACAATGAGGGCACGAGCTTGAAATACAAGCAAAGCCTGTATCAACTCATGCCTATATTGACATCATCCGTTACCTCCTCCCTTTTGCAAGATTCCCACTTGCGCCCATTCAAAGAACAGAAATGCACCTCAAAATTCCACCCTTTCGAGAACTTGTAATGCTTTGCTTTATGTTGCCGTGAGAGGGGGTCCTCTTTCAAACCCTCATCTTCATCCTTGTACATAAGAAGGGCCAATGATATTCTATAGGTTGATGCAAAAGTAATTCTGTCTTGTGCCCTTAAAAGTAATGGCAAAAGCTCAGCATGGTGGCTCACACCTGTAATCCCAGCAGTTCAGGAGGCTGCAGCGGGTAGATCACGAGGTGAGGAGTTGGAGAGCAGCCTGACCAACATGGTGAAACCTGTCTCTACTAAAAGTACAAAAATTAGCCGGGCGTAGTATCAGTTGCCTGTAATCCCAGCTACTCAGGAGGCTGAGGCAGGAGAAGCACTCGAACCCAGGAGGCAGAGGTTGCAGTGAGCCAAGATCTCGCCGCTGCACTCCAGCCTGGGTGACAGAGCAAGACTCCATCTGAAAAAAAAAAGGAATGACAAAAACCGCAATTACTTTTCCACCAACCTAATAGGTTTTCTTCTCTGCAGCAGTTCCTGCCCCATTCAGAATAAGGATTCAAGTCTCAACTTTATCAATTTTGACCACAGATTCTTTCAAATTTCCAGAACAGTGATTGGGTGAGTGAAGATTCTAAAACACATTTGCAAGTTCAATGACATTTCTCCCACAAAAAGTGGAGTCTAATTCAACCTCCTCTTGCTTATGGGCTGACCGTAATGACTTCTTCAAAGGGATAGAAGGTAATAAAAGGATGCTGGGTAACTTAAGAGGCTTGTCACAAAAAGCAATACAGGCCAGGCGTGGTGGCTCATGCTTATAATCCCAGCACTTTGGGAGGCTGAGGCAAGAGGATCGCTTGAGTCCAAGAGTTCAAGACCAGCCTGTGCAACATAGCGAAACCCCACCTCTTGGTTTTGTTTTTGTTTTTGTTTTTGTTTTGTAGAGACGGGGTTTCACCATGTTGGCCAGGCTGGTCTTGAACTCCTGACAGGTGATCCTCCCGCCTCGGCTTCTGAAAGTGCAGGGATTACAGGTGTGAGCCACCACACCTGGCCGAAAAACCCCATCTCTACAGAAAAAACAAAAATTTGCTGGGCATGATGGTGCACCTATAGTCCCAGCTACTTCTGAGGCTGAGGTGAAAGGATTGCTTGAGTCCAGGCAGTCGAGGCTGCAGTGTGCTGTGATCGTGCCACTGCACTCAGCCTGGGCAATAGAGTGAGACCTTGTCTCAAAAAAAAAAAAAAAAAAAGGGCCAGGCACAGTGCCTCACGCCTGTAATCCCAGCACTTTGGGAGGCCGAGGCAGGTGGATCCCCTGAGGTCAGGAGTTCGAGACCAGCCTGGCCAACATGGTGAAACCCCATCTCTACTAAAGATACAAAAATTAGCCGGGCGCAGTGGCGGGCACCTGTAATCCCAGCTACTTAGGAGGCTGAGGCGGACAGAACTGCTTGAACCCAGGAGGCGGAGGTTACAGTAAGTCAAAATTGCATCGCTGTACTCCAGGCTGGGTGACAGAGCAAGACTTTGTCTCAAAAAAAAAAAAAAGAAAGAAAGAAAGAAATGCAAATTCCATGTGGCTTTTTCTCTGTCCTTAGTACACACATCTCTGGAGCCCTGAGCCATCATGTAAGCAGTTTGATTACCCTGAAGCCACCATTCTGGAGAGATTACTTAGAGACACCACATAAAGCTCGAGAGAGTTGTCTGAGGAGCCCTGCTTGATCCAGTCCCTGGCCATTCAAGGTTCTTAGCCTAGGCTAGGAGCACCTCTCAGATATTTCTACTCCAGCCTCCTACCTACCCTGCCAACACAAAGAAGAGGAGAAATGAGCTTTCTCCACCAAACCTAGTTCTGACTGCACATCTGTGAGGGGTGAGGGGAGATGTTGTTGAGCCTGAAGCCATAAGTTTTGGGGTGGTTTATTGTGTATCCATAGTAACTGAAGCAAGATGCAAAGCAATTTTCCAAATAAACAATAGAGTTTTAACTCAGAACAGAGTTAGGTTGAGCTGCCAAAGATAAAAATGCATATATACCAATATATCACTTTGGAATTTCATTCAGCCATGTCATTCGGCTAGCCATCCAACAAATATTTATGAAGTACCTCCTTTGTGTGCTGGGGATTCAGTGGCAAACACAGACGTGATCTCTGTCTTGATGGAGCTTCCATGCTTTAGCCATGTAAAGAGACATTGACAAGTAATTTATGAGTGTTAGAAAAGGGAGAAGCCCAGGATGCTTTGAGCCTTTGTCAGATAATAAGTCACATGTCTGTTCTGGAAATTTCTTAAAGACACGTTTTCCTTAATTACTAAGCGCTGTTTGGGTTCTGGCAATGTTCCAGATACACAGAGCAAAAGAAAAGATATCAATTTACAATTTCAGCAAATGCAGGCTGCTAGGTTATAAGGGTTTATGGTGGCTGCTTTCAACTCCAACAGTCAGCTGTCCTTTCTCTGGATCAAACATACATACACAAGATGCTAATTGTATGCTTTCTCCTGCACCTACTTTGAAATTATTTACAATGATGAAACTATAAGATCATCTTGTCTAAGAAACACTGCCACGCAGAGTGGCTTTAGTTGGGTTGCAAATTGAAATTACTCACAAGATCTATACTGGAAGCTAAAAGCTTTCTTATCAGGCTGCTGGTAATGAAGTTTGCTAACCATTCTAGTGCATAAAGTAGAATTATGAAAACTGATTCAGTCTAATTATCAAAGGGTCAGGTTTTTTTCTGCTGTTCTCAAAATGTAACCATTGAAGCGGCTTGAAAACTCGTTGTCCAGAATTTAAATTACCTATTGCCAAGTCTCAGTGACTGCTCCAGGAACGAACGAAAGTGCTTAAAATCTCCGGACTGTTTGATTACAGGTACCCGTCCACCGTTTGCTCAGTCATGTACAACTGTGCAATTAAAACAAATGGTGGTGTATAAAAGGCTGACTGAGGTAAATTTGGCCTACGGGCAGAGTGCCAGTCTGTTAGAAGGAAGTGCCAGGCATGATGGGGAAAGCAGTGAACAAAAAAGACACGGGCCCCTGTGCGATGCTCTCCTGGTGCTTAGAGTCTAGCAGGGAAAGACAGCAAGTGGGCACCTGGGATAGAGTTTGTAAGAGCTGAGTTGCAGGGGAACAGTTCAGTGTGCTGTGTCACAGAGAACTAGCCCAAGGATGTGACCTCGAAGCTGAAGGTCATGTAGGAGTCACAAGGTAAAGCCGAGGGGGACAAAGAAGAAAAGAAAGCATGGTTCCAGTTGAGTGAGGTATGGGCTAAGATGCACAAGATACTCAGATTTTATAGAAACTGAAAAAAATTCAGTATGGCTGGAAGAGTAAGAGAGATAAGGCTGAACAGGTAGGGAAGAGGGCCAGCCAGGTCCTGAAGGGCCGTGTAAGCCAGTCCAAAGAGATTCAACTTGCTATTCCTTAGATTTCATAAATAGCATGAAATCAACATGTTTAGCTAGTCTTTTAAAAAGAGAGATTCACTTCTTTTTTTCTTTTGAGGCAGAGTCTTACTCCGTTGCCCAGGCTGGAGAGCAGTGGCACAATCTCGGCTCACGCAGCCTTTGCCCCACAAGTAGCTAGGATTACAGGCATACACCATCACACCTGGCTAATTTTTGTATTTTTAGTAGAGACAGCCGGAGGCCGGGGGTGGGTAGGGGGTTGTTGCACCATATTGGCCAAGCTAGTCTCAAACTCCTGGGCTCAAGTGATCTGCCTGCCTCAGCTGCCAAAATGCTGGGCTTATAGGCATAAGCCACTGTGCCTGGCCAAGAGGTTTACTTTTATGAGGATCTCTAAACATCAGATAAATGGAAAAATCTGTTTTTCTCTGGTTTTAGGTCAAGAAGGCAGAGAATATGGAGCTCCCTTTCTCATGCTCAAGTTTTTCTTCCAAAGACTGGTAGCTCTTTCCTCCTTTACCCACTCAGTCTTGACCTCTCTCTGCCCAGCAGATAAGAAACAAAGGCCACAGAATTAAGTCTGAAAGATTAGGAAATAGCATTCTCTATTCTTCAGAGGAAATTTTCCAACAAAAATAATAAAGATTACTATTTCAGACAAGCACAAGAACAGGTAAATATTGAGAGTTTAGAATTGTCTGATTTTCTTTTTAATTTAAGAAAGATTTCTACAAACAACATTTGTACCTTTTTTCTGGGTCTAAGAAAAACTGATATATCTTATAGTTTAATACCTGGCACACGTGAATACAGCACCAGCACTTCATAGCAACCATTTTTACTAGGGACAAAGTAGTTGTGCATGTTTAAATTTACTACATAATAGAAAAGCCAATTCCCATGAAAGTTGCCTTGTTTGCAGAAAGGGCCTGAGCCAAGTGTACATCTCCTAGACTGAGTGCCAGACATTTAGCGTACCCAGCATGGTGCCAGGAGGTGAGAAAAGAGATGAATTAAATACAGCCTATAGTCCATTGAAAGTCCAAGCACAGGCCCGATGACATAGAACAGGCAGAGCTTCTGGAGCAAACACAATTCTGTCATCTGGAAAAACTCCCCATTTCCTGTTTGCTGAACCAACCACTGGAAACTCAGAATAAAAAAGGCCTGAAACTTAAAACTGATGAGGCCAAAAGGCAAGTGTATGAGTTTCCTATTGCTGCTGTAACAAATGACCAGAAGCTCAATGGCTTAAAACACCATGAATATATTCTCTTGTAGTTCTGGAGACCAGAAGTCCCAGAGGAGTCTGATAGGACTAAAAGCAAGGGGCCAGGAGACCTGCATTCTTCTGGAGGCTCCGGGGGAGAATCCATTCCTAGTCTTTCCCAGCTTCTAGAAGCCACCCCCAAACCTTGGTTTACAACTCTCCCTCTGCATCCCTTGTCTTGTCGTCTCATCTCATTTTCTTCCTTTTCTTTTCTTTCTTTCTTTTTTTTTTTGAGACAGGGTCTCGCTCTGTCATCCAGGCTGGAGTGCAGAGGCACAGTCTCAGCTCACTGCAACCTCCACCTCCCAGGTTCAAGAGATTCTCTTGCCTCAGCTCCCAAGTAGCTAGGACTACAGGCATGCACCATCATACCCGGCTAATTTTTGTATTTTTAGTAGAGACAGGGTTTCACTATGCTGGCCAGGCTGGTCTCCAACTCCTGACCTCTGGTGATCCACCCACCTTGGCCTCCTGAAGTGCTGAGGTTAAAGGCATGAGCCACCGCATCTGGCTTTCCCTCCTTTTCTAACTCTTGCCTCCCTCTTTCCTTTATAAGGACACTTGTGATTACACTGGGCTCATCTGGATAATCCAGGATCCTCTCACCATCTCAAGTTCCTCAATATAGTCATCTCAAAGTCTCCTTTTGCCACATGAGGCAGTATCTTCACAGATTCAGGCATTAGGATATGTACATCTTTGGAGAGCCATGCTTTTGCCTACCACAACAAGAAGAGAAAAATCTGTAGGATCAGAGAGGGTGGGACCATCTGATCTGTTCAACATCATCCCAGCGCAGTACCTGGCTCATCATCAGTACTCAGTTAAAACCTGTTGAAAAATTCAGTGAGGCCAGGAGCAGTGGCTCACTTCTGTAATCCCAGCACTTTGGGAGGCCAAGGCAAGTGTATTGCTTGAGCTCAGGAGTTCAAGACCAGCCTGGGCAACATGATGAGACTCTGTCTCTACGAAAAATTTTAAAATTCAGCTGGGTAGTGTGGCATGTGTCCCTAGTCCCAGCTACTTGAGAGGCTGATGTGGGAGGATCACTGGAGCCCAGGAGGTCAAGGCTGCAGGAGCCATTAGCATACTACTGCACTCCACCCCGGGTGACAGAGCAAAAATCTGTCTTAAAAATAACAATAATCAGGCCGGGTGCAGTGGCTCACGTCTGTAATCCCAGCACTTTGCGAGGCTGAGGCGGGCAGATCATGAGGTCAGGAGATCAAGACCATGCTAGGTAACATGGTGAAACCCCATCTCTACTAAAAATACAAAAAAATTAGTCAACCATGGTGGCACATGCCTGTAGTCCCAGCTACTCAGGAGGCTAAGGCAGGAGAATCGCTTGAACCCAGGAAGCAAAGGTTGCAGTTATCCGATATCACGCCACTGCACTCCATCCTGGGCAACAAAGTGAGATACCGTCTCAAAAATAAAAATAATAATAATAATCAAATAAATAAATAAGTAAATATAGGGACTATGCTACTTCCTGTGAGGTCTTGCTTTGTTGCCTAGGCTAAAACGTAGTGGTGTGATCATGGCTCACTACAGCCTTGACTTTCTGACCTCCTGACCTCAAGTGATCCTCCTCCCTCAGCCTCCCCTTGTAGCTGGAACCACAGGCACACACCACTGTGCCTGGCCAATTTTTTAATTCTTTGTAGAAACAAGGATCTCACTTTGTTGTCCAGGCTGGTCTTGAACCCCTGGGCTCAAGTAATCCTCTTGCCTCGGCCTCCCAGAGTGCTAGGATTACAGGCATAAACCACTGCATCCAGCTGCATCAGGATTTAAAACTCAAACTCACACATGCTCTCTCCCTGTCTCCCCAACACATACATACGCACACTTGCATGTGCATGACATTGGTATCCACATAGTACCAAAAACTATGAGCTCATAAACAAAAACCTGCCAGATTGCTTGGGTGGGCTTTCCACAGACTCCACAACCATGATATAGGGCGAATTTTCACTAATTTATCAGTTCCTTCGGGCAAATTGTAGATACTGCCTCAAACAGGCCACTCTCAGAATAGATGGGTCAACTTTTATCCCAAAGAAACCAGTAGGAACCAGTTAAAGCCATTCTCTTCAGTGAGCTTTATTTATTATTGGTGCTAATCTGTGAATAGAAGAATCCAATTGCAAGGAATGTTACCAACCCCAAATACGGCACCTCCAGAGTTTCTTAGGCTTCTGCCAACTCCTTCAGGCTGCCTTAAATGCATCTGTAGGGGTTGGTTTCACACAGGGAATGGAGTCATTTCCAGTGTTCCAATTAAGCTCTCAGAATATCAGGTGTGAAAGACTGAGAAGGGCACAGAAAACTTAGGTCACTCTACTAAATCTGTTTCTACATTATCTCATTTGAAGCTTGTGAGAGAGATATTTATTAAGAAGCGTCCACTAAGTTGCACAACTCAAATCAATGGAATAGAAACTAGAGCCCAAATATGTCTCCCTCAAAGTCCACTATATTTCTACCACATCACACACTGACCACAGCTAAACAGTCAGTCCTCAGAAAAAAAGCCAGCCAATATTTGTCTTCAAAATCATACTGTTGGCCGGGCACAGTGGCTCATGCCTGTAATCTCAGCACTTTGGGAGGCAGAAGTGGGCAGATCACAAGGTCAGAAGTTCAAGACCAGCCTGGCCAACAAGGTGAAACCCTGTCTTTACTAAAAAATACAAAAATTAGCCTACTATGGTGGTGCATGCCTGTAATCCCAGCTACTGGAGAGGCTGAGGCAGGAGAATCGCATGAACCCAGGAGGCAGAGGTTGAGGTGAGCCAAGATCATGCCACTGCACTCCAGCCTAGGTGACAGAGCAAGACTTCATCTCAAAAAAAAAAAAAAAAATTGTGCTGTTCTTCCTACATCCTCCCCTACTTTCAGCAACCATCTCTCTCATGTTCCTACAGAAGTCCAGTTCCCCTACCATACACAGCTATTAAGGAAGAAAACATTCGGTAAAACAAACTTTCATGTCCACTACATCTAGAATTTACTGGGAACTAACTCTTTAACGGACGCTGTGTTAAATGCTTCACGTGCATTATGGCATGCAAAATCTTTTTCTTAGATATGACTGATGATTCTGAGGTCTGAGGAGTCATTAGTAAAACCAGAACCTGAATCATGTCATCAGACCGAGTTCTGGGCATTTCTATTTGGCCACATTGCCTTTGCAGCCACCAGTTACAACTCCATCTTCCCTACCATAATGAGTGTCAGTAAGTGGAGTACAATATTGACTTTGTCATATAAACAAAGCAGTCCAAAGAGGGAGTGGCGACAGCCAAAGAACAAGGTGCCTTTAGCCAAGGGAAGAAAAGACTTTCTATAAACAAAGCTCTCTTACATTTTCCCTTCAAAGAATTTCTTTATAGTAGCAAAGACTCTATGAAATAAATTTGTGTTGGAAAGCACAAGAATGCATCAATGTTTCTTCTGTGTTTTCCATGCCTTGGGTTGAAGGAGCTTAGTAGAAATTGTTCCTTCCAGTGTCATGCTTACCATAGTCCTAAGGGATATATAAAGATGGGATCCGGGCACAGTGGCTCATGTCTGTAATCCCAGCTGTTTGGAAGGCTGAGGCGGGTGGATAGCCTGAGGTCAGGAGTTCGAGACCAGCCAACATAGTGAAACCCTGTTTCTACTAAAAATACAAAAAAAATAGCTGGGCATGGTGGCGGGCACCTGTAATCCCAGCTACTAGGGAGGCTGAGGCAGAAGAATCGCTTGAAGCTGGGAGGTGGAGGTTGCAGTGAGCCAAGATCGTGCCACTGCACTCCAGCCTGGGAAACAAGAGCAAAACTCCATCTGAAAAAAAAAAAGAAAGAAAGAAAGAAAGAAAGATGGACCCAGAGTTTCCCTTCATAGTATCCTAGAGTCCTTTTACTCTTCTCTACAATCAAACATCCTAGAAAATCTAGAGCTTTCCTAAGAGATTTGCTCATAAGAGGTGAAGGAGTCCAAGTAAAAATCCTCCAATGAAAATAGCCTTCCCCTGCGTAGGTAAATATTCTTACTTCCTGCTGACTCATGAGCATTCCTTTGCAAAGTCTGAGCAGGTGTGCTGGGCAGGGACAGAAGACTTCTTTCTTTCTTTTTTTCTTTTTTTGAGATAGTCTCACTTCATCATCCAGGCTGGAATACAGTGACACAATCTCAGCCAACTGCAACCTCCGCTGCCTGGGTTCAAGCAATCCTCCTGCCTCAGCCTCCAGAGTAGCTGGGATTACAGGTGTGAGCCACCATGCCTGGCTAACTTTTATATTTTTAGTAGAGACGGGGTTTTACCATGTTGGACAGATTGGTCTTGAACTCCTGACCTCAAGTGATCTGCCTACCTCCGACTCCCAGAGTGCTGGGATTACAGACGTGAGCCACCGCACCCGGTCAGAAGACTTCTTATAGTGGTTCACCTCAGGAGCAATAGCAAATTCAAGCTGGATCATGATTTTTCCTTTCATTTCTTTTCTCTCCCTCAGACAGTAAAATCACCCAAGAGATTGCTGAAATTCTTGTACAGACCAAAAAAAAAAAAAAACTGAGGGTTTAAAAGCAGAGAGTTTAAGCTCTTTAACTTTAGCTTTGTAAAAAGAAATCTTTCTTTCTAAAATTAAGCAGAAAAGCTAATGCCACCCTACTAGTGGTAAACAACCTTGAAAAAAATTGATTGAGGTGAATTAATATGGCAGGGATATTCATTCTCTTTTGAAAGTGAGAAAATCTTGTGGTTGTCAAAGTAAGTCTCTAGTCTGCAACCCAGAACAATGGAGGAAACTCCTCATGGATGAAATTAATACATAGAAAATCCCTCAGTGGGCAGCCTATACATTCCAGTGAAGTTGGTGCCTGAGCTTGGGAAAAATCATAGTCAAATGCATTGAGCAGCTCCAGGATGACACTAAGCCGATAGACAACACGGTTTTTATACCTATTGTTTTAGCTAGTAAATTTAAAGAGTTGAAGAGAAGTGTTAAATCTTCCACTGACAAGTCTTCTAGACAGCTTGTGTCTGTTCACTTGCTGATTACAGCATTTGAAAAACCCCAAGCCGAGTAGTGCTAGTGGGATGTGCAAGGAAAAATTTCACTTCCTCTGACTGACACCAGGCCAGGGTCAAAGTGTGAATTAACTGAAGCCTTATAGTATGATTGGAAAATGTAAAGCCTTGGTTCCCACATCAGCCCTACCACCAGCTCCATGGGTAATCAATCCTAAACCTTATATTATTTTCCTCTGCAAAATGAGGGTTTTCATTAGATAATCTCTAGGGTTGCTTTAAGCTCTCATAATTCATATTTCTATTCTCTCTGGTCCCTTTTTATTCCCCACTACTTCAGTTCTCTCCCCCAGTTTATCACTTGCTTACTACATTCCAGGAGAAAACACCATCTGGAGGACTTCTAAAAATGATAATACCTGTAAATATTTTCTGATTTAAAATATACATACAGAGAGAGAGAAAGAAAGAGAAAGTCAAGAGCATAAGGGTGCTGTTGTCTTCATTCAGCAGATGCAGAAACTAATACTCAAAGAGATTAAAGCACTTGTCCAAGATCGAAGACGGAGAAGAGGGTCTTGTCTGGATTGAACCCAGGACCATCTGACTGAAGCGCACATCCTCCTCACTACACCCCACAGACTCCTGTGGTCCTAGACCTTGTCCATGGGCTCCACAGCAAATGACTCTTTTACTCAGCTTGAAACCCCTAGGCAGTGAGTCTTTGTTCACCCACCAAACCTTAGCTGTCCTATTTCTCCTTTTCTCAAGAGCCTACTGTTCTGCACACGTTTTCATTATAACTGATAAAGGACTTGGTGTCTATTCCGATCCATTTATACCAAAAAAAAAAAAAAAAAAAAAAAAAAGAAAGAAAGAAAGAAAGAAAAAAAAAAACAAAGCCCAAAGAAAGCAGGTTGCTCAATCTCACAGACTATTTACAAGTAAGACCTAAATATAGCCAAGGCTCAAAACCCGCCACCCTTTAAGTTGTCACATAAAGTCACCAACCACTAAAATGTCACTGAATTCTATCACAATAATGTATTCACTATTGTGGGCATTTTTTTAAATAAACGAATATGTTTTCTTCTACATAAAAGACATACAAGTTTATTTTGGAAAATTTGGAAACAAGCAAAGTAGGACAAAAAATAAATTGAAGAGAACTGAACTGTTAACCCTATTTCATTTAATTCCAGTCCTATCTTTCTTTTCCTTGGCATTATTTGTTTTATTTTTCTATAAAGCTTTTTTTTCTGATTATAAAAATAATATGTGATCCACAATGAGGTGCTACCACATACCCATGAGAATAGCTACATTTTTTTTTAAAGACTGTCACCATTGGGTATTGTGGACATACAGCAACTGGAATTTGCTTACCTCGTTGGTGACAGTATAAAAGGGTACAACCGCTGGGTGCAGTGGCTCATGCCTGTAATCCCAGCATTTTGGGAGGCTGAGGCAGGCAGATCAAAAGGTTAGGAGTTCAAGACCAGCATGACCAACATGGTGAAACCCCATCTCTACTAAAAACACAAAAATTTGCCAGGCGTAGTGGCAGGTGCTTATAATCCCAGCTACACAGGAGGCTGAGGCAGGAGAATTGCTTGAACCCAGAAGACAGAGGTTGCAGTGAGCTGAGATCGTGCCACTGCACTCCATGGGTAACAGAGCAAGCCTCTCTCTCAAAAAAAAAAAAAAAGGTACAACCACTTTGGGAAAAGGCCTGGCAGTCTCTCACAAAACTTAACATACCCCTATGCTAGAAATTCCACAAATGCCACTCCTAGGTATTTATCCAAGAGATATAAAAACATACATCCACAAAACGACTTGTCAAAGAATATTTATAACAGCGTTGTTAAAAAGCCAAAAACTAGAAATAGCTCAGGCGTCCATCAATAGGAGAATGGGAATACAAACAATGGTATATTCATACCACCCTCAGCAATAGAAAGGACCAAATTATTGGCATACACAATAGCATGGGCAAATCTCAGAAACATTATGTTAAGTAAAAAAAAAAAAAAAAGGCTTACACAAAAACTACACAGTAATCTATGCTGAAAAAAAATTAGAACATGGCTACTGGGGCCACACTGCCTATGGGATAGCCCTGCTTTTCGAGGAAAGGAGAGAAGAGAGGAAAGGAGAGGATTGGAGAGGAGAGGAGAGGGGAGGGGAGGGGAGGGGAGGGGAGAGGAGAGGAGAGGAGAGGAGAGGAGAGGAGAGGGAAAGTGAAGGAAAGGAGTTTGGATTGCACAGGTGAATGCATTTGTCAGAACCCACTAAATGGCCCATAGGATTTGTGTGTTTTATCCTAAGTAAATGTTACCTCAAAAGAAAGAAAGTACATCAGTATTGAATTTTAACAATGTGCACGATGAAGTATTTAGGGAAAAATACATGATGTCTACAACCTATTCTGAAATACATTAAAAAATAAGATGGAGAAAGAGAGGAATGGAAAGATTGGTAATAACACAAGTGCCATAAAATGTTAATTGTATAATCCATGTAGTAGGTATATAGATATTTGCTGTAAAATTCTTTCAAATGTTCTGTATGTTTGAAAATTGTCATAAAATGTGAGGGGGGAGAAAGTTTTTTTTAAGGTAGAAAATAAGGAAATATTTAAAAGTTCAAAGAAAATAAGACTCTCCCAAAGCCTAACAAAAACTGCCCAATAATAAAAACTTAACATTTTAATGACTTGCTTTCATGTCTCTTTCTATATTTATGAATGGGGATGGGAGTTGTGTTTGTTTTGTTTTTTGAGATGGAGTCTTATTCTGTTGCCCAGAATGGAATGCAGTGGCAAAATCTTGGCTCACTGCAACCTCCACCTCCCAGGTTCAAGCCATCCTCCTGCCACAGTCTCCCGAGTAGCTGGGATTACAGGCGCCTGCCACCATGCCCAGCTAATCTTTGTATTTTTAGTAGAGATGGAGTTTTACCATGTTGGCCAGACTAGTCTCAAACTCCTGACCTCAAATGATCCATCCGCCTCGGCCTCCCAAAGTGCTAGGATCATAGGTGTGAGCCATCGTGCCCAGCCAAATGTAGGTGTTTTATAAAATTAGTATCAAACAGATCAATATCACCATTTTATGAAGTAGCATTTTAACCACAGCATTTTCCCAGTTCATTAAATATTCTTCAAATATATTGTGCTATAATTTACTTAAATATATTTTGGCTATTTTAGGATTTTTCTCCACTATAAGTAGCACTTTAATGAATGTGCACAGGTAAATATGCAGTTTACCTAGGGACTTGTAGCTACCTAATGCCTTTATCAAAAGGAAATACTTTTATGGTTTGAGGATTTCACTCTGCAGGTTTAACAAGACAGCACATGGGAAGAGCCTCGCACTGTGTCTGGCACATAGCTAACTCTCAATGCCTGGTAGCTGCTATTATCTCACCTAGTCAGGGTACTTGTACACTGTGACAGCTAGTTGAGGATATCTCTGGCAAAGGAAATATTCAGGGAGACATAGCAAGAACCATCGACATAAGAACTATGTCTAATTTGACATAATATCACCACTCCTTATACAGTTTCAGTCATGTAAGAGGTGCTCAATAAAAGTAAGTTGAATAGGCTTGGTGCATTGGCTCATGCCTATAATCCCAGCACTTTGGGAGGCAGAGGCAGGTGGACTACGAGGTCAGGAGTTCAAGACCAGCCTGGCCAACATGGCGAAACCCCATCTCTACTAAAAATACAAAAATTAGCCAGGCATGGTGGTACACACCTGTACTCCCAGCTACTTGGGAGGCTGAGGCAGGAGAATTACTTGAACCCGGGAGACAGAGGTTGCAGTGAGCTGAGATCATGCCACTGCACTCCAGCCTGGGTGACAGAGCAAGACTCTGTCTCAAAAAAAAAAAAAGTAAGCTGAATAAATGAGTGAGGAATAAATATATAAATGAGACAGTGGTTACCTGGCTTTAATTCATTTAGGCATGAGGCCAGCCTCAACCTCCCTTGTTTTTCTTGCCTCTGTCCCTCTGGAAACAGCTGAACACATCTCTCCTCAGTTAGCTGAAATTGTATGGTACATCTCAACTGGGAACGTGGAGTTCAATGCCTAGCTCTATCTCTAAACAGCTGTGTGTCTTTGGACCAAAACTTTGATAACACCATTCCCATTATTTAATTAAACTAAAATAGTTTCTGAGGAAGGAAAGGGACAGAGTGTGTCATTATCTCCCTTTTTCACATGAGGAAACTGAGGCCCAAGGAAGTGAAATGACTGTTCAAATTCCTTCTTCTAGACCATTCACAGTGGCTCACATCTGTAATCCCAGCATTTTGGGAGATCGAGGAAAGAGGACTGCTTGAGCTCACAAGCTTGAGACCAGTCAGGGCAACAAAGCAAGAGTCCCCCCACCCTCCTTTCTCCCTCACCCCTATCTCTACAGAAAAAAAAATTAAAAAGTAGCAGGGCAGGGTGGCAGGCACCGGTAGTCCCAGCTACTCGGAAAGCTGAGCTGGGAGGATCACTGGAGCCCAGGATTTGGAGGCTGCAGTGATTTGGGAGAGCTGCCATGAAATCTCTCATCAGGGTAACAGAGCAACACCCTGTATCAAAACAAATAAACAAATTCTCTCCTCCGGGCCAAGAGGCAGTCAGGTAGATTTCCTCCACAAGTCATCCAGCTTTAAAGATCTTATTGCAAGATTTCTTCCAACCTCTTCCAGGTTGCAAACAGGTTTCCCCGTTGCAGCATTCTTCATGCGACTTTCTTCTGTGCTCGCTCTCCTCCCTGTTGACTTCCCCAAAGCCGGCTCAGCTAGGCTGAGCTAGGGATTTTTAACAGCAGAGGGGGCTGCTGAGACACACAGAGTTTTCTCCAAATAAGGAAGAGCATTGTGCCTGCTGGCTGAGAGGCAGTTTGATGATCATTCCATCCTGAGTTCTACAAAGACTCTTAGGTAGCAGTAGCACAAAATATAATCCAGGAGGAACATATGCTCAGGTTCCAGCTCTGCCAGTAACAACATGTCACCCCAGGAAAGTCCCTTCCTTGAAATGTAAAAATGTTTTAGCTCAGGAGTTCTCAAACCTGGCTGCACATCAGAAACCCCTGGGCTATTTATTAAAAATATATAATCTGGGGCCCCATCCCAGATCTATTAAACTAGAATCCCCAGGGTGGGAACCTGGAAATCTGTAATTTTATAATTTAAGATCTCAGAGGTTTGTAAAGCACAGACATGTTTGGAAAACACCAAACTAGATAAACTCAAAGGTTCTTTTTCTCTTTTCTTCTCCTTTTTTTTTTTTTTTTTTTTTTTGAGATGGAGTCTCACTCTGTCACTCAGGCTGGAGTGCAGTGGCGCAATTTCAGCTCACTGCAACCTCCATCTCCCGGGTTCAAGAAATTCTCCTGCCTTTGCCTCCCAAGTAGCTGGGATTACAGACATGAACCACATCATCCAGCTAATTTTTGTATTTTTAGTAGAGACGGGGTTTCATCACATTGGCCAGGCTGCTCTCCAACTCCTGACCTCAGGTGATCAGCCCGCTGTGGCCTCCCAAAGTGCTGGGATTACAGGTGCAAGCCACCACACCTGGCCAAGCTGGTATGTATTTTTCCTGTGTAGCATATCTGAATTTGGACTAGCCACATTTCAAATGCTCAGTAGCCACATGTGACCAGTGGTTACCATATTAGCGCTGTTAAGCAATATTGATAAGACAGTGCAACCATCAATTAGCAGTGATCATGATAAGCAGAGAATGGGAGTGAAGGTACTTGTGTCATATAGTTGTCATCAATGGATAGGGAATGCCAAATGACCTAATTTCTAGTTCTCAACAGATCAGACAAAAAGAAAAAATTCAGAGGTAACTCAGCCTAGGACTCATTATACATGGGGGGAACACAGGAAATTCACACAAGGAGTTAGTGTTAGGAACACTGCAATTGAATATGACATACTTAAGTAAAACCAAGATTCAGCCAGAACTAGCATGGCACTTCAGAATATATGTTGTATTCATTCTACAAAAATGATCTTCCTGGCCAGCCGTGGTGGCTCACACCTGTAATCCCAGAACTTTGGGAAGCCGAGGTGGGAGGATCACTCGAGCCCAGGAGTCTGAAAGCAGCCTGGGCGACATGGAGAAACCCTCTCTCTACAAAAAGTACAAAAATTAACCAGGCATGGTGGCACATTCCTCTAGTCCCAGCTACTGAGAAGACTGAGGTTGGAGGATTGCCCTCAGGTTGATCAAAAGCCCAGAAGGTTGAGGCAGCAGTGAGCTATAATCATCGTGCCACTGGACTCCGGCCTGGGCGACAGAGCAAGATCCTGTCTTAAAAGAAAAAAAAAAAAGGAGGCTAGGTGTGGTGGCTCACGCCTGTAATCCCAGGACTTTGGGAGGCCAAGGCAGGAGGATCACCTGAGGTCACCAGTTCAAGACCAGCCTGACCAACATGATGAAACTCCATCTCTATTAAAAATACAAAAATTAGGCTGGGCGCAGTGCCTCATGCCTGTAATCCCAGCAATTTGGGAGACCAAGGCAGGTGGATCACCTGAGGTTAGGAGTTTGAGACCAGCCTGACCAACCAAGTAAAACCCTGTCTCTACTAAAATATAAAAATTGGCTGGGCATGGTGGCACGTGCCTGTAATCCCAGCTACTCCAGAAGCAGAGACAGAACAATCGCTTGAACTCGGGAAGCAGAGGTTGCAGTGAGTTGACATCATGCCACTGCACTCCAGCCTGAGTAACAGAGCCATACTCTCTCAAAAAAAAAAAAAAAAAAAAAATTGACAGGCATGGTCTCACGAGCCTGTAATTGCAGCTACTCCAGGGACTGAAGCAAGAGAATCACTTAAACCCAGATGGCGGAGGTTGCAGTGAGTCAAGATTGCGCCACTGCACTCCAGTCTGGGTGAAAGAGTGAGACTCTATCTCAAAACAAAGGAGAATAGACTGGTACGGTGGCTCACACCTGTAATCTCAACACTTCCTTCCTTTCTGTCTTTATTTTATTTTATTTTATTTTATTTTATTTTATTTTATTTTATTTTATTTTTGAGACAGAGTCTTGCTCTGTCACTCAGGCTGGAGTACAGTGGTGCAATCTGCTCACTGCAAACTCCACCTCCCAGGTTCAAGCGATTCTCCTATCACAGCCTCCTGAGTAGCTGCAATTACAGGCACCCGCCACCACACCTGGCTAATTTTTGGATTTTTAGTAGAAACGGGGTTTCGCCATGTTGGTAAGGCTAGTCTCCAACTCCTGACCTCATGATCCACCCGCCTTGGCCTCCCAAAGTGCTGGGATTACAGGTGTGAGCCACCACATCCAGCCCAATCCCAACACTTTCAGAGGCTGAGATGGGCAAATCACTTAAGGTCAAGAATTCAAGATAAGCCTGGCCAACATGGCAAAACACATTCTCTAAAGAAATAGGCCAGACACGGTGGCTCACACCTATAATCCCAGTACTTTGGCAGGCTGAGGAGGGTAGATCACCTGTCAGGAGTTCGAGACCAACCTCACCAACGTGGTAAAACCCGTCTCTATTAAAAATACAAAAATTAGCCAGATATGGTGGCAGGCACCTGTAATCCCAGCTACTTGGGAGGCTGAGGCAGAAGAATCACTTGAACCTGAGAGGTGGAGATTGCAGTGAGCCAAGATCATGTCATTGCACTCCAGCCTGAGTGACAAGAGTGAGACTCCATCTCAAAAAAAAAATTAAGGCCAGGCAAGATGGCTCATGCCTGTAATTCCAGCACTTTGGGAGGGCATGGAGAGTGGAACACCTGTCAGGAGTTCGAGACCAGCCTGGCCAACATGGTGAAACCAGTCTCTACTAAAAATACAAAAATTAGCTGGACACAGTAGCTCACGCCTGTAATCCCAGCACTTTGGGAGGCTGAGGTGAGCAGATCACTGGAGGTCAGGAGTTCGAGATCAGCCTGGCCAATATGGCAAAACACTGTCTCTATTAAAAATACAAAAATTAGCTGGGTGTGGTGGTGTGCACCTGTGATCCCAGCTACCTGGGAGGCTGAGGTAGGGAGAATTGCTTGAACCCAGGAGGCGGAGGTTGCAGTGAGCCGAGATCACAACATGGCACTCCAGCCTAGGTGACAGAGCAAGACTCTATCTCAAAAACAAAATGAAACAACAAACAAAAAAATTAGCCAGGTGTGGTGGCAGGCACCTGTGGTCCTGGCTATGTGGGAAGCTGAGGTGGGAGGATGGCTTGAGCCTGGGAAGTTGAGGCTTCAGTGGACTGTGTTCCTGCCACTCCAGCCTGGGCGAGAGAAGGACATCCTCTCTCGTAGAAAAAAGAAGGAAAGAAGGAAGGAAGGGAAGGAAGGAGGGAGGGAAAGAAATGAAAGAAAGACAGAAAGAAAAGGAAAGAAAGAAAGAAAGAAAGGAAGAAAAGAGGGAGGGAGGAAGGAAGGAAGGAAAGAGAGAAATCTTCCTAACTCAGGTTCAATATAATGAGCCGATTGAAAGGCTACCAATTGATTTTTAAGCATCATTCACAGTGCAGTCGAATCTCCACTAAGAGAGAGAGCCAGCTGATACATTGCAGAAGTAGGGGAAGAGGGTACTTATGGCCACTAAAATATCATGTAATCAGCAATCATAATAGATCATATTTAAAATTTATGACTTTAAAAAGCACTGTATTATCCATTCTCATTTGTTCCTCATAATAATCCTATGAGGCAAGCAGATGGGACGCGTGTCTCTATTTTAGACTGGAGAATTGAAGTTCAGCGAGATTATGTGTCAGCTTAAGTTTCGGTGCCAGTGAGCGAATAGCGTAGTTTCTCCACATGGAATTCTCTGGTCCATATGGGGATTCAACCCTGGCCTCATTATTAGCAAGCTCTCACCAGCTACTTATCTGACGCAGCTATAAATATTGTTAATTCACTTTTCAAAGGGCTTTCCTCTTCTAATAGATGAAGTTCCAGTCAGCCTCCTACCCACCCCCTCTACTGTGTCTGCCTCCTCTAATCATGTATCTCCCTGGAAGGTGTAAATGCCTTTGCCTCGGGCAAGGATGCCTTTTCTGCAGCACCAGGTGGAACTGCGAGCCAGCTTTTAAAGGGGGAGCCATACTTTTCTGCTGGCTGAGTGGAGATAACAACTTGCAAAGTTACTCAGGAAGGCATGGAAGTGTTTTGAGTGGGAAAATGTGATGTGACGTGATGACACGGTGCGTAAAGCAGTGAGCAATTGAAGAGAAAAGAGGGATGACTTATAATAATTACAACAATAACAGTCAACATCAGCTCTTCTTTTGTGCAGCTACCTAAAGTGGCCGTGTCGTCACCATCGGATTTCCACCCTCTCATTTCTGCATGGCATTTGTCACCATCACACATTTGTGTTTGTTATTACCTCTTCCCACCTGATATTGAATATAAGATTCACAAAAGCACAAACTCTGTCTGATGCGCTGTTCTATCTGCAGATATTACAACCATACCTGGGCCCAGAGTAAACAATAAATATTAGTTGAATGAATAAATGAATGAGCATTTTACTCTGTGCCAGGCGGTGGGCCAAGTATTTAACACAGTTTGGTTATGTCGCTGAATCTTTATGCTAATCCAAGGAATTAAGATTTGTTGTCTGCCTTTCACAAGTTCTTGTGGCCTGAGTGTGTAGAGAGGAGTTTGCAATCTGCATGTTATAAATTCACTCATGATTTCCTAGTCCCCAAATCCAAATTCCCCTTCTCAATGAAATTTTCCCTCATCATTCCAGCCTTGCTTCCACATTGGAGACTGTTGACCTTAAGGTTCCTCCTAGAAAATCTTTCTTGGATTCGATTCATTTGGTCATTCAATAAAAGTTATTTGAGCACCAACTATGTGCCTGTCACTAGCCTATGTGCTGAAGTGCAAAGCTTTAACCGCCAAGCAGAAACTGGCAGGGTCCCTGTGCAGTGATGCTGTTTTTCTCCCCAGCATTTCTTTTCAACCTCCTCCACAGGCTCCTACCGATTCTCCCTCAATCCCCAAAATGAGAGCCTCCCTGAGGTCCAGCCGTAGGTCTCTCTCTGTGTACATTTCCACTTGACATCTTAGCTACTATTCCCTGTTAAGCATGCACCTGTATAGAGATGCCTTATTTTTTTCTATTTTGTCTTTTTTTCACTATTCAAAACAATAGATGCCTTATTAATATGTATCTCTAATGTTGCTGTTTCCTCTAAGCTCCAAATCTGCATCTCTTTTCCACCAGGACATGCCCCCGGCCACCTTATCTCAACCCAACAACTCTAAATGGAATCCATCATGCACCCCATCCGCCCTAACTATCCAGAATTTGTGGCATCTATTCTCTCAGAGCAATTACAAAGGAGAAACCAAAGATATATCATAATTTTCATCTCAATGAACCCTATAATCAATAATAGAAGAACTGTTCCCTACAAGGCTTCGAATCTCTGTCTTTCACCCTTCCAAATATCATGGCAATCCTAAAAAAAAAAAAAAAATTAGTTCTGTATGGCTCAGCACAGGGAAAAGTTTTGTTTGTTTGTTTGTTTGTTTTTGATATGGAGTCTCACTCTGTTGCCCTGGAGTGCAATGGCACCATCTCGGCTCACTGCAACCTCTGCCTCCCCGGTTCAAGCAATTCTCCTGCCTCAGCCTCCCAAGTAGCTGGGATTACAGGTGCCCGCCACCACACCTGGCTAATTTTTGTATTTTTAGTAGCGACAGGGTTTCACCATGTTAGTCAGGCTGATCTCAAACTCCTGACCTGAGGTGATCTGCCTGCCTCAGCCTCCCTAAGTGCTGGGATTACAGGCATGAGCCACCACCCCCTGCTGGAAAAGTATCCTTAATGCATTGGATCACACCAGCGGGTCTGAAACAGCTGAAATAGCAAGCTAGTGGCTGGAGAACTGACCTCAAAGGGTGACAGACAGATTAGACACAAAGTAGAGTAGATTAAATTAAATTAGGAGACTTCATCTCAACTCCTAACTCTACCCGGTGAGGCAGACTTAACTTGGACAAGTGACCTTAGACAAGGTACTGCCACTTTGAACTTCGGTTACATCATTTTACATACACTTTACAAAGAGAGAAGGGTAATTTCAGTCCCATCTATTATAGTGAATAAGTAATACAATATTGAATAATTGACATGGATGATATAAGGTTATTTGGACTGGAAAATGAGAGACAAAAGTATGGAATTAACATCAACATTAATTTGGTTGTAACCACTCCTGTACTTATAAATACTGGCTTTCAGGGAACTTCAGAATGGATCCCCTTTGAGTTGAGGGCAAATTCAGTATAGGTTATGTTGACGTGGCTTTAGCATCAGGGCTGTCAGTACAATAGATACGCTCTCTGCTCCACCTACATGACAGCAAAGGGCCTAAAGCCTTAGCCTTCACCATAGGTGGTGAGATCAGAGGCTTCTACCTGAATTTAAAACCCTCACAACTTAGTTATTATAATCTATTTAAACCCCTGTTGCATTGATTTTGATTTAATCCCCAATTTGAGATGAGCTAGAGTCAAGAGGGAAAACTCCTCAACCAAAACACTTTCTTCTTGTACAAATTCAAAAGTTGTTGGCCAGGTGCACCAGCCCACTCCTGTAATCCCAACACTTTGGGAGGCCAAGGCCGGCAGATCACTTGTAGTCAGTCAGGAGTTTGAGACCAGCCTGGCCAACATGACGAAATCCCACCTCTACTAAAAATACAAAACTTAACCGAGCCTAGTGGCACGCTCCTGTAGTCTCAGCTACTCAGGAAGCTGAGGCAGGATCATCGCTTGAACCCAAGAGATGGGGCATACAGTGAGCCAAGATCGCACCTCTGAACTCCAGGGTGATGGACTGCGACTCCAAAAACAGAGTTGTCCATAGACTTTAAGTAGCAAAAACAAATGGAAAAGCCATGGCCTAGTCGACTTGTAAACAGAATGCAAAGCTTGAGAATTTAGCATAGAAAGTATTTTGCAGGTTATCTCAACCCCATAATCACAGGAGAGGAATCCTCTCTACTGCAAGAAAGGCAGACTGAGTTCACCCACGGCCACCACTCATCAAAAAACAGTACCTGAGAAAGAAACAAAACCAGTACCCATATACACATTATTTGAGAAACTAATAATGTGATCCATTATTAGTGTTGTGATCCATTAACGATTTCTGCCATAGTAAGCAGGGAGACGCAAGGGGATAATGGGATTATCTCACATATTTGCCCTCTCAAGTGGTCAATTTTAGATGTGTTTCACTAATCACGATCAACAGAGATCAACATTTTCTTTTTGTATTATGCAAAACTGTGCATTTAATTTTTACCAAACAAATTTTACTTAAATCAAGCTAAGAAGCTAAGAAGCTGTTGTCAATACTGTGATGCTGAAGTCAAAGCTATGAGTTTAATCCCTCAGGGCCAGTTAACTTTGCTCTATTGAGCAATTCCTGATTTCACTTCATCCCTTGTCAAAGTCATACTTTTTTATTTTTATTTTTTTTGAGATGGAGTCTTACTCTGTTGCCCAGGCTGGAGTGCAGTGGCACAATCTTCGCCCACTGTAACTCCTGCCTCCCAGATTTAAGCGATTCTCTGGCCTCAGCCTCCCAAGTAGCTGGAATTACAGGCATGTGCCACCACACCCTGCTAATTTTTGTACTTTTAGTAGAGACCGGCTTTCACCATGTTGGCCAGGCTGGTCTTGAACTCTTGACCTCATGTGATCTACCTGCCTCAGCCTCCCAAAGTGCTGTGATTACAGGTGTGAGCCACTGCCCCCAGCACATACATTTACTTATAAATGTGCACTATTCAATTATGTAAAAACCAAATCAAAATGCACTTTTGGACTGGGCAGGGTGGCTCACACCTGTAATCCCAGCACTTTATGAGGCTGAGGCAGGTGGATCGCCTGAGGTTAGAAGTTCTAGACCAGACTGGCCAACAAGGTGAAACCCCATCTCCATTAAAAATACAAAAATTAGCTGGGAGTGGTGGCATGCGCCTATAATCCCAGCTACTCAGGAGGCTCAGGCAGGAGAATTGCTTGAACTCGGAGGCAGAGTTTGCAGTGAGACAAGATTATACCACCATACTCCAGCCTGGGAGACAGAGCAAGATTCCATCTCAAAAAGCACAGGAGACTATGTGATTGTCAATTTTAGGTATCAGATGGACTGGATTAAGGAATACCTAGAAAGTTGGTAAAGCATTATTTCTGGATGTGTCTATGAATGTGTTCCCAGAGGACACTGGCACAGGAGTTTGCCAACTGAGTGGGAAATATTTGACCTCAGTGTGGTGAGCACCATCCAATCAGCTGGGGCTCCGATAGAACGAAAAGGCAGAAGAAAGGGAAACTCGATTATCTCTATCCTACAGCTGGGACACTCTTCCTCTCCTGTCCTTGGACATCAGAACTCCAGGTTCTCTGGCCTTTGGACTATGGAACCTATAGTAGCAGCCCTCCTACTCCCGCAACAGATTCTCAGGCCTTAGGTCTCAGACTGAGAGTGACACCAACAACTTGCCTGGTTTTGAGGCCTTCAGACTTGGCTTGAGCCACACTACTAGTTTCCCAGGGTCTTTAACTTACAGATGGCCAATCAAGGGACTTCTTGGCCTCCATAATTATATGATCTAATTCCCTTAATAAATCTCTTTCATATATCTATGTAGATATAGATATATATGTGCATATTCTATTGGTTCTCTTCCAATATACTTTGGAAGAGGTAAACTTCTTTCTTTTTTCTGAGACAGTTTTGCTCTTGTTGCTCAGGCTGGAGTGCAGTGGTGCAATTTCCGCTCACCACAGCCTTCGCCTCCTGTGTTCAAGTAATGCTCCTGTCTCAGCCTCCTAAGTATCTGGGATTACAGGCATGAGCCATCACACCCAGCTAATTTTCATTTTTAATAGAGATGGGGTTTCTCCATGTTGGTCAGGCTGGTCTCGAACTCCCAACCTCAGGTGATTGCACCCCTTGGCCTCCCAAAGTGCTGGGATTACAAGCATGAGCAACTGTGCCTGGCCAACTTTTTTTTTTTTCTATGAGACAGAGTCTTGCTCTGTCACCTAGGCTGGAGTGCAATGGCGCGACCGTGGCCTCCCAGGTTCAAGTTATTCTCCTGTCTCAGCCTTCTGAGTAGCTGGGATTATAGGTGCATGTGGCCACACCCAGCTAATTTTTTTTGTATTGTGTTAGAGATGGGGCCTCACTGTGTTGCCCAGGCTGGTCTCAAACTCCTGACCTCAGGCGATCCACCTGCCTTGGCCTCCCAAAGTGTTAGTATTACAGGTGTGAGCCACCATGCCTAGCCCCCACATTTTTAAAAATAAGATCCAGAGGGCCTTACTTAAAGGGAGAATTCGTCTAAAAAGAATGATAATAAATAAATGAATAAGACTCATAAATTCAATAAATTGGGCTTCATCAAAATTTAAAACATATTGGTCTACAAAAAACACTGTTAAGAAAATGAAAAGGCAAGCCCTAGTCTGGGAGAAAATGTCAGCAAATAGGTAGCTGACAAAGCATTTTTAATTAGAATATATAAAGGACACTTACAACTCAATAAGAAGAAAACAAACAGTGTTTCAGCTCTTTTAGAATTTGACTAAAAATATAAAAATTTAAAAAATGAAAACAATTATAAAGCAAGCAAAATATTTGAACAGATTTTTTACCAAAAAACATATACGGATGACAAGCACAAAAAAAGATGCTCATCATTTTTTTTTTAGACAGAATCTTACTCTGCCACCCTGACTGGAGTGCAGTAGCATGATCTCATCTCACTGCAACCTCTGCCTCTCAGGTTCAAGTGATTCTCAGACCTCAGTCTCCCAAGTAGCTGGGACTACAGGCACACGCCACCACCCCCAGCTAATTTTTTGTATTTTTTTAGTAAAGATGGGGTTTCACCATGTTAGCCATGGTGATCTAGAACCCCTGACCTCAAGTGATCCGCCCACCTCAGCTTCCCAAATTGCTGGAATTACAGACATGCCCGGTCTCCTCATTATTAATAATTAAGGAACATGGAATCAACCCAAATGCTCATCAATGATGTACTGGATAAAGAAAATGTGGTACGTATACACCATGGAATACTACGCGGCAATTATCCTCAGCAAATTAACACAGGAACAGAAAACCAAACACCGCATGCTCTCACTTATAAGCGGGAGCTGAACAATGAGAATATATGGACACAGGGAGGGAACAACGCACCCTGGGGCCTGTCGAGGGTTGGGGGGAGGGAGAGCATCAGGAAAAATAGCTAATGCATGTGGGGCTTAACACCTAGGTATGGGTCAATAGGTGCAGCAAACTACCGTGGCACACGTTTACCTATGTTAACAACCTGTACATCCTCACATGTATCCCGGAACTTAAAACAAAATTTAAATATAATAATAATAATTAAGGAAGTACAAATTTAACCGCAATGAGATATCATTACACAATCCTTAGAATGGCCACAATTAAAAAGACTGACCATACCGGAGTCTTGCTGCATCACCCAGGCTGGAGGGTAGTGGTGTGATCTTGGCTCACTGTAACTCCCACCTCCCAGGTTCAGACGATTCTCCTCCCTCAGCCTCCTAATCAGCTGGGATTACAGACACATGCCACCATTCCTGGCTAATTGTTGTTGCAATTTTGTAGAGACGGAATTTCACCATGTTGGCCAGACTGGTCTTGAACTCCTGACCTCAAATGATCCACCTGTCTCGGCCTCCCAAAGTGCTGGGATTATAGGCATGAGCCACCAGGCCCGGTCTTCGACAGACACTTTCAAACACATTTTTGGTTAAAGTGTAAAATGTCAGGCCCCCTTTAAAAACACTCTGGAAGTTTCTTTCAAGTCAAATATATACCTACCATACAATTCACACATTCTTTTTCTAAGCATATACCCAAGAGAAGGCCAAGAGCGGTGGCTCACACCTGTAATCCCAGCACTTTGGGAGGCCGAGGCGGGGGGATCACCAGAGGCCGAGAGTTCAAGACCAGCCTGGCCAGCATGGCAAAACCCGTGTCTACTAAAAATACGTACAAGTAGCCAGGTGTGGTGGCGGGCGCCTATAATCCCAGCTAGTTGGGAGGCTGAGGGAGGAGAACTGCTTGAACCTGGGAGGGGCAGAGGTAGCAGTGAGCCGAGATTAAGCCATTGCATTCCAGCCAGGGTGACAGAGCCAAACTCTGTCTCAAAAAAAAAAAAAGAAAAAAAAAGACTTGTATGCGAATGTTCACATCAGCTCTATTTGTGATAATGAAAAACTGGAAACAACCCAAATCTCCACGAAGAGGGAAATGGATAAGCAAATTGGAGATCCGTACAATGGAATATTACTCAGCAATAAAAAGGAACAAACTATTGAAACATACAACAACATGGATAAACTCCAAAATAATTACATTGGATAAAAGAAACCAGACAAAAAAAGATGATCCCATTTACGTAAAATTCTGGAAAACATAAAATAACCTATGGTGAAAGAAAACAAATCAGTGGCTCCTGAAGAATTTAGTAAGGGGAGAGAGGAAGGAATTCTAAAGGGGCATAAAGAAACTTCTGGAAGCTATTAACATTTTTATTACATTGATTTTGGTGAAAGTCTTACAGGTTTAAGCAAATGTCAGAACTCATCATTTTTTTTTTTTTTTTTTGAGACAGAATTTCACTTTGTCACCCAGCCTGGAATGCAGTGGTGTGAGCTCAGCTCACTGCAGCCTTGACCTCCTAGAGTCAAGCCATCCTCCGATCTCAGCCCCTCAGGTAGCTGGGACTACAGGTGTGTGCCACCACATCTGGCTAATTTCTTGTATTTTTGGTAGAGATGAGGCTTTGCCACGTATCCCAGGCTGGTCTCGAATTCCTGAGCTCAAGCCATCTGCCTACCTTGGCTTCCCAAAGTACCAGGATTACAGGTGTAAGCCACCACACCCAGCCCCAGAACTCATCAAATTGAACACATTAAGTGTATGATGTTTATTTTATGACAAGTACATCTCAATAAAGCTGTTTTTAACAGCATGGAAAAAAACTAGAATTTTAAATAAATGAAACATTAAAAAGGTATATTTGGGCCTGGTGCGGAGGCTCCCACCTGTAATCTCAGCACTTTGGAAGGCCAGAGCAGGCGGATCACTTGAGGTCAGGAGTTTGAGACCAGCCTGGGTAACATGGTGAAACCCCATCTCTACTAAAAATACAAAAAATTGGGCCGGGCGTGGTGGCTCATGCCTGTAATCCAAGCACTTTGGAGGCCAAGGTGGGCGGATCACCTGAGATCGGGAGTTCAAGACCAGCCTGACCAACATGGTGAAACCCCATCTTTAAATGAAAAAAAAGAAAAAATACAAAAATACAAAAAATTAGCTGGGCGTGGTGACAAGCATCATAAGCCCAGCTACTGGGGAGGCTGAGGCAGGAGAATCGCTTGAACCAGGGAGGTGAAGATTGCATCACTGCACTCAAGCCTGCGTGACAGAGCAGGACACTGTTTCAAAACAAAACAAACACAAATTTATTTGATTTATAAAAGTACAGTCGCTGGGACCAGAAGTGCGGGCGACGGCAGGTCCCCGGGTCTGACAGGAGCAGCCTGCGGGCACCGCAGTGGTAGTTGGTGGCAGGAGAGTATCCGTAGCCTTGCCGCCCTGCCCCGCCTTGGGCCTCCTATCTGACCCGGTGTGCCAATGCACGCTCGCCCACCTCGAGCTGTGCCAAAACACACTGCTGTGCATGCTGAGCTACCTGGCGGACATCGCCTGGCTCTTGGCCCTGGCTTTCCCGCCGCTGACCCAGCGCACTCACATGTCGGAGAACGCCATGGGCTCTGCCATGGTGGAGGGCAGTTTGCGGGTGGAGACCGTGCCCAGGCTTTTGCCTGGGACTTCGCTGCCCACCACAGGAAGTTGGGGGCTCTGCCAGTGGCCTGGCTGGAACAGACGATGCGGTCAGTAGGGCTGGAGGTCTACACACAGTTTCTTTCTCTCGGAGCTGCCCTTCCCAGGTGAGACCCATGAGCGCTATATGGTGTCAGGCACCAACGTGTATGGCATTCTGCAGGCCCGCGTGCTGCCAGCACCGAGTCGCTTGTGCTCACCATGCCCTGTGACTCTGACTCTACCAACAGTCAGGCTGTGGGGCTGCTGCTGGCACTGGCTGCCCACTTCCGGGAGCAGATTTACTAAGCCAAAGATACCACGTTCCTGGTAACAGAACATGATCTTCTGGGCACTGAGGATTGGCTTGAAGCCTACCATGATGTAAATGTCACAGGCATGCAGTCATCCCCACTGCAGGGCTGAGCTGTGGCCATTCAGGCCACCGTGACCCTGGAGCTGAGCAGCGATGTGGTCACCAGCCTGGATGTGGCTGTGGAGGGGCTCAACAGGCAACTGCCCAATCTAGACCTGCTCAATCTCTTCCAGACCTTCTGCGAGAAAGGGGACCTGCTGTGCACACTTCAGGGCAAGCTACAGCCCCAGGACTATACGTTGTCATTGGACAGACCACTGCAATGCCTGCAGATACTGCTGCTCATGGTTCTGGGGCAGGCCTCCGGCCGCCCCAAGGCTCCCATGGCCTCTTCCGGTGCTACAGTGTGGAGGCCCTAACCCTGCGTGGCATCAGTAGCTTCCACCAGTACATGTATGACCTGGTGGTAGTGGGCAAAGCTTTGGAGGGCATGCTCCGCAAGCTCAACCACCTCCTGTAGCGCCTGCACCAGTCCTCCTTCCTCTATCTGCTCGCCACCCTCTCCCAGTTAGTTTCGGTCGGCCCCTAAGTGCCTGCCACCAGCTTCTTGCTCCTGGTCCTTGGTCTCAAGGCTCTGGAACTATGGATGGAGCTGCATGAGGCCGGAGTGGGCCTTGAGAAGCCCTGGGGAGGGGGGCTGGCTCTGGCCCCAGTGTCCCCCTTCTCCCAGCACAGGGTGTGGGGCTGGCCTCGGTCATGGCATCTCTGATGATCTCACAGGCCATGGGACTGGTTTTCGATGTCCTCCCAGTGCTGGGCCAACATGTGGCCACCCAGCACTTCCCAGTGGCAGAGGCTGACGTCGTAGTGCTGACACTGCTGGCGATTTACACAGCTGGCCTGGCCCAGGCCCACAACACCCATCAGTTGGTAAGCACACAGGCCCCAGACGGGGCTGGATGGCGCTGAAGCTAGTAGCTCTGATCTACCTAACACTGCAGCTGGGCTGCATCGCCCTCACCAACTTCTCACTGGGCTTCCTGCTGGACACCACTATGGGCGGTGCTGCTGCCCTAGCCGAGCCTCATGGGCTGCGGACCCTCTATGCTGCCCTTCTGGTGCTGACTAGCCCAGGCAGCCATGCTTCTTGGCAGCCTATTCCTGTGGCAGGAGCTGCAGGAGGCGCCACTGTCACAGGCTGCGAGCTGACAGCTCTTCCTGGCAGCACTGGCCCAGGGTGTGCTGGAGCACCACACCTACGGTGTCCTGCTCTTCCCACTGCTGTCCCTGGGCCTCTACCCCTACTGGCTGCTTTTCTGGAATGTGCTGTTCTGGAAGTGAGATCTTCCTGTCCAGGGCACCAGGCTGGAACAGAAACTCCACAAAGACCATATTCTGCCTCCTTCTAGGGAAATAAACAAGTGTCTGTTTCAGAAAAAAAAAAAAGTGCAGCTATCACGTTTCCCTTTGCCCTATTGGTGTTTTTTAAATTGTGATATATATTATTTCCTAAAATGTCTTTATTTTTTCTCAAATATACTTTTATATTTGCTCTTTATAACAAAGTTAAACAATAAAAAGTTTAAAAGGGCCATGCCCAGGTGCAGTGGCTCACGCCTGTAGTACCAACACCATGGGAGGTTAAGGCAAGAGGATCATTTGAGCCTAGAAATTTGAGACAAGCCTGGGCAACAAAGTGAGATGCCATTTCTACAAAGAATAGAAAAATTAGCCAGGTGTGGCAGTGCACACCTTGTGGCCCCTCAAGGCTGGAGGATCCCTTGAGCCCAGGAGGTCAAGGCTGTAGTTGCCCTCGTTTGCACCACTACACTCCATCCTGGGCAACAGAGTGAGACCCTCACTCAAAAAATAATAATAATATAAATAAATAAAATAAAATTATTGCAATAAATATCTGAGAAAGATAAATTGTGTTTGTGTGTGTGTGTGTATATATATCTTTGCACACTTTCCCTAATATTTTTAAGGTAAAAATTTAAACATAAGGTGCCAGTGAAACCACCCTTGCAAAAATTATAACTGAGAAAATTATCATGGTGAAAGAGACCTGACCTAACTGACTCTATCTTGCTTTCAACCTCCAAGCTGTCTTTGCTCATTCCTGGGCATAGGCTGAACTAACTTTGGCAGGTACTTACTTTATAGTTTAACTCTGAAACAAGGATAATAACAACCCTTTCCCAAAACAAACCCCTTCTTGCCTGGGGAATAGACAGCCTTTGCAGAACTAACAATTAGCTACAAGATTAGAAATTGTGGTTTAGGAGTCATTCAGCTGAAGGTTGCAAGATTCTGAACCTCCCTAAATTGCTCCTGGGGATAACATCGCTTTTGTAAAGCTTAAGATCAGTGCTTGAGATATTTTCTATATTCCACACTCAGTGGATCAGCTGGCACCTCTCACATAGATAAACTGCCTCATCCAGTCTTGCGGCTCCCAGCTAGGAACTGACTCAGCACAAGAGGTCAGCTTTGACTCCCTATGATTTCATCTCAATGCAATCAATCAGCACTCCCCACTTTCTGACCCCTTACCTGCCAAATTCTTCTTAAAAACCCCAATCCCCAAGTTTTCAGGAAGATTGATTTGAGTAATATCTCCATCTCCCATATGGTGTGACCAGCCTCCCATCAATAAAATTCTGTCTTTACTGCAATGCCGTGGTCTTTATTTGTGCAGCAGGCAGGAAGAACCTATCGGATGGTTACGCTGGGTCAAAGGATATGCACTTAAAGTGTTTATAGATGCTTCCAAGTTTTCCCCCAAAATGGTTGCACTAATTAACGCCCTTTTCTGCCTTACTTCTATGTCATCATTGAAAGTTATTTGCCAGTATATGAAGGAGGGAGAGGAGGAAGAGAAGGAAAAAAAAAATTGCCAATATGATACAAAGAAACAGTATCCTGCTTCATTTTACATTTCTTTATTCAAAATATTTAATCTTTCATATTTTTCATACAAAATGGGGCTTATTTTTTTTTTCTTTTTTGAGCTTCCTGTTCATATTCTTTGCTCTCTTTCTACGGAGTTGTTTGTATGTTTCTTGTTGATTTTAGGAGCACTTCATCTTTTAAGTACTTTTTTTTTTTAAGATGGAGTCTAGCTCTGTCACCCAGGCTGAGTGCAGTGGCACAATCTAGGCTCACTGCAACCTCCGCCTCCCAGGTTCAAGCAATTCTTCTGACTCAGCCTCCTGAGTAGCTGGGACTACAGGCGCATGCCATCATGCCTGGATAATTTTTGTATTTTTAGTAGAGATGAGGCTTCACCATATTGGCCAGGCTGGTCTCAAACTCCTGATCTCGTGATCTGCCCACCTCAGCCTCCCAAAGTGCTGGGATTACAGGCGTGAGCCACCACACCCAGTCAGTTTTTCTTCTAACTTTTCCTTTTAATGTGTGCTATTGGTCACAGGAAGGACTTAGTGGCAGTGTGAATCTATCAGTGTAAGAATTCCCCACTTGCAGAAAAACTGCAAATGTGTAGATACTAATGAGGCTGGCCAGAAGCAAAGCCATCCTCACGAAGCAAAGAATTATAGTTATTTTCTTGCTCTAAATAACCTACTTATCATTTAGGGAAGTCTACAGAATTCTAATGTTGAATACAGAAACTCTCTGAGAATATTTAACCGATATTCACATATACCTCAGAATTCCGAATGAAATTGCTTAGAGCTTATTCAACCAAGGGAATTGAAAAAGAAGGCACTCATGCTCTCGCCACCATCTCTACCCCCTTTCTTTACCCATTGTAGTCACTGCTAATTGATCACTCTTTCTTCCAGAGCCCAGATGTGGTCTAAAAAGTTTTCTCAGTACAGTAAGCTATTACAACAGATTGGCATTGGCACGTAAGACAAAACCTGTCTTGCCATCCTGGTTCTAGCCCATTATTTCATATTTAGAGGAAGAAATGAAGGGCCAGGTTGAGACTGTGACTTACACAGGAACATGCAGTTAGTTAGTTGTAAAGCCACAGCTCAAAAGCAGACTCCTGCTGCTCAGTCTAATGCAACTTCCGTGGCGTTACTAATGCCCTGCCTCCTCCGCCACCACCAGAGGTGGCCCTTCATAGAATATGTGGTAAGGGCCCTTACAAAGAGTAAATGACACATAAAAATATTTTAGTGGCCGGGCGCAGTGGCTCATGCCTGTAATCCTAGCACTTTGGGAGGCCGAGATGGGTGGATCACGAGGTCAGGAGTTCAAGACCAGCCTGGCCAAGATGGTGAAACCTCATCTCTAAAAAAAAAAAAAAAAAAATTTAGTTACAACACATTTGTCAAAAACATCCTGATACGGTTAAAGCTGGATTAGGAAGGGGCCTTGTTGGGCAATCGCTGGGGACGCCAATCTGTGTGGGGCCCTGAAACACACTGACAAACATGAGGAAGTAGAGAGCTTGTCTCAGGGAAAGCTCTGTATGGAATTAAAGGAAATATAGAATAAAGAGGTTGCAGAAGGAGTGAGGAAGAAGAGTTACCTCAAGGAGTAGCCCCAGTACCAACATGGAGTCACTAAAATGCTAGTCTGATGAACTTTTCTTTTGCAGAGTGGAGCAATAATAAATTATTGGGGGCCAGAAGCAGTGGCTCACACCTGTAATCCCAACACTTTGAGAGGCTGAGGCAGGAGGATCGCTTGAGGCCAGGAGCTTGAGACCAGCCTGGGCAATATAGTGAGACCCCATCTCTGCAAAAATTTTAAATATTAGCTAGGAATAGTGGCACTTGCTGGTAGTCATAGCTACTTGGGAAGCTGAGGAGTGCTTGATCCCAGGACCTTGAGTTTACAGTGATCATAGCTCAAGCTGTGGTCACTCCAATGCACTCTAGCCTGGGTGACAGAATGAGACTCTGTCTCTTAAAAAAAATAAATAAATCAGTGGGAATAATAATGGAGAAATTAAAGGTTTACAAAAGCTAGCCTCCTCCTCCATCCTTCCCCATGCATATACCACTTCCCCTCTAAACTAACATTGACAAGTATCTAAGGACTATCAATTTAGAGTATCACCACATTATTAATCATTAATCTACTCTGAGCACCAAATTGTTAGTTCTCAGCTGGCACTCGCATGTCTCCAACCAGCTTTATTTTCTCCCACCCTAAAGTCTTTCATCTTGCCTCCTTTAAAAAGGCTTCCTGGGCTGGGTGCAGTGGCTCACACCTGTAATCCCAGCACATTGGGAGGGTGAGGCAGGTGGATCACGAGGTCAGGAGTTTGAGACCAGCCTGGCCAACATGGTAAAATCCCATCTCTACTCAAAATACAAAAATTAGCCAGGCATATAGTGGATGCCTATAATCTCAGCTACTCGAGAGGCTGAGTGGGGAGAATCGCTTGAACTCGGGAGGTGGAGGTTGCAGTAAGCCAAGATCATGCCTTTGCACTCCAGCCTGAGTGACAGAGTGAGACTCTGTTTCAAAAAAAAGAAAAAAAAAGCCTTCCTGGACAGCTGCCTTGCCCATGCTACCTATTTCTTTTCTTCTTTCTCATCTGTACCCTGACTAGGCCCTGGGAACATGCCAGCTGTTATTGGCAAGCATCTCTCTATGAAAGTACAACCTGCTTCTTCTTCACAGGCCTAAACTGTGCCTTTTCCTCTTTCATATGTCATGTAGCACCTAATTAACACAATCTTGCTCAAAAAGTATTTATTAAATGGCAAAAAGAATATCATGGTAACTTGTGGGCTTGATTTTCAAAGGCTCCATGGAGACCTTGGAAGCAGGTTTCAAGGCCTAGCTGATCTGCTCCTCTGCTATTTATAAAAGGATTCTCCTTAAAGAGGCATTTTTTTTTTTTGAGATGGAGTCTCACTCTGTCACCCAAGCTAGAGTGCAATGAGGCACTCTCAGCTCCCTGCAACCTCCTCTGCCTCCCAGGTTCAAGTGATTCTCATGCCTCAGCCTCCTGAGTAGCTGTGATTATAGACATGCACCACCATGTCTGGCTAATTTTTGTATTTTAGTAGAGATGGGGTTTCACCAATGTTGGCCAATCTGGTCTCAAACTCCTGACCTCCAGCCATCAACCTGCGTCGGCCTCCCAAAGTGCTAGGATTACAGGCATGAGCCACCGCACCCAGCCAAGACGCATCATTTTGAATTGTTGCTATGGTTTGAATGCGTCCCCCAAAGCTCATGTTTTGGAAATAAAATTCCCATTGCAGCAGTGTTGACAGGTGGGAACTTACAGGGGTAATTAGATTATGAGATCCCCTCATTAATGAATTAGCGCTGATATGGTCGGAGTGGTTTCCTGATAAAAGAGCGAGTTTAGCCCCTTTTCCCATGTCTCTCTCCCTCTCATCTCCCTCCCTCTCCTTAATTCCCCATCTCCCTCCCTCTCTTGCTCTTCTGCCACATGCCATAGAATGATGTAACAAGAAGAACCTCATCAGATGCCTGCACCTTGCTTTTAGACTTCCCAGCCTTCAGAACTGCAAAAATTTTCTATTCTTTTCTTTCTTTTTTTTTTTTTTTTTTGTTGTTTTTGAGACAGAGTCTCCTTCTGTCACCCAGGCTGGAATAGTGCAGTGGCACAATCATGGCTCACTGCAGCCTCGACCTCCTGGGCTCAACCAATCTGCCCGCCTCAGCCTTCTGAGCAGCTGGGACTACAAGCATGTGCCATCACGCCCACCTAATTTTTGTATTTTTTTGTAGAGAGTGGGTTTCACCGTATTGTCCAGGTTGGTCGCAAACTCCTGGGCTCAAGTGATCCACCTGCTTCAGCCTCCCAAAGTGCTGGGACTACAGGTGTGAGCCACTCCATGGATAAGTTTCTTTATAAATTATCCAGTTAGTGGTATTCTGCTGTAGCAACACAAAATGCACTAAAACAATCACCTTAGCTGTTTTTATTTTGCAACAATTCCCATTTAATCACAGTATTATAGATGTGTAACATGTAATTCTACCTCCCTCATGCCTAAGGCTAATAACAATTTGTGGTGAGGCCCAAATGGAATTTATTTATCCTCTATCATGAAGGCTGAAATAGGGAAGAAAGGTAAGAAAGAAATAAAAGTGGGGCAGAAATAAGGGAAAGATGGGGTGATTGCTGATGTGAGTTCACTGATAAATGCTAATCTTTATTTAGAAGATTGGCTCAGGCCAGGCGCAGTGGCTCATGCCTGTAATTCCAGCACTTTGGGAGGGTGAGGCAGGCAGATCACTTGAGGTCAGGATCACTTAGAGACAAGCCTAGCCAAAATGGTGAAACCTTGTCTCTATTACATGTGTACACACACACACATATAGATAGATAGATACAAATTGATAGATATATATAGATATATAGAAGAGTGGTTCTTAACTGCGAGGAGATTTTGCACCCCCAGGTAGGTTGCCAAATTATAGGTAGTGTACCCAGTTGCATTCACACATACTAAAGATTATTCGGGCCAGGCACGGTGGCTCATGACTGTAATCCCAGCACTTTGGGAGGCTAAGACAGATGGATAACTTGAGGTCAGGAGTTCGAGACCAGCCTGGCCAACCTGGTGAAACCCTGTCTTTACTAAAAATTCAAAAATTAGCTGGGCATGGTGGTGCACATCTGTAATCCCAGCTACTCGGGAGGCTGAGGCAGGAGAATCACTTGAACCCAGGAGGCGGAGGCTGCAGTGAACTGAGATGGTGCCACTTCACTCCAGCCCAGGAGACAGAGTGAGACTCCATCTCAAAAAAAAAAAAGATTATTCATTATTTCTCTAAAATTGAAATTTAAGTAGGCATCTTGAACTTCTATTTGCTAAATCTGGCAACCCTAACCCAGGGGACATGTGGCAATTTCTGAAGACATTATTTATTGTCACAACTTGGTAGTGCTACTGGCATCTACTAAGTAGAGGCCAAGAATGCTGCTAAACATTCTTCAATGCACAGGGCAGGCCACTCACAGCAAAGAATTATCTGGTCCAAAATATTAATAGTGCCACCATTTGAGAAGCCTGACTTATCAAGATGATTTTATCGTTACAAAGAACCTAGTATCACTAAAATATCACAGTAGGAAAACAGTACACATGTGTATATGTAGGCACCTATATTCTCCCACTCTGCCCCGCAAAAACACGTTTGGTAAGTTTCTGTCTTTTAAATCTACAAGATATTATGAACTGGAGTTTTATAACGGTAATTTCCACAACCCCAGGGAGATATGATAAAATTCAGATCACGTTCTGGGGGGAAAGAAACTCAGAAATATTAAGTGATTTTCCAGGATCCCACAGAGCCCTGAGGAAAATAGAATTAAAACTCACAACTGCTAAACACATTGCTCATTCCAATAAAGCCGGCCTGTCTGCACCTTGACTGCTCAGCTCTCACCACACTTGGAATAGCGCAACTGCAAAAGGTTTTAGTTTTCAAAAGGAGATCAAAAGTTTTCACAACTGATTAGCATCCAGAAAGCACAGCCTCCTTTAACCTTGAGATGCAAATAGCCCAAGATTGTCAAGGGATCTGAGAGCTGGAGGATTTGATGGAAGATCAAATTCCTGACATTTCCAGGGCAATTAGTTTCACATGCAAAGTCACGGGAAGGTGCTGCCCGTTCTCCACAAGCAGTAAAGCTGTAATAAGACTCCACTTTACAAATTTGGACTAATTGACCTGCACCCACCCAGCAGAGTTCATGATCATCATCCCCATTTTACAGAACAGAGAAGGTGGGTAGAAATCTGTTTATTCCACCACTAGGCGCAGGCCACTTGAATATTTCTCACTCCAGAGCCCTATACATAAACTCCAGGTACAGAAGGTTGGGATAATTCTGCTAATTATTCAGACCAGCGGGAAGGAAAGGTCTGGAATTAAGTCAAATCTCTTTGCTGGCGCCCCTTAAAATTTCACTTGAAGGTGAGTCTTGGCTTCAAAAAGGCTTAAAACGGCTCAGCACTTTTATCTGAAGGTTAAGGAAACCAGGGAGGAAGCTGCTGTCAATTTCAGCCAGGACTTTGGAGCCCGAGCTAAATTGATTTTGAAAGATTTGATCGCTGAACCACTTTCCTTGAGCCGGCAGCCCAGGCTGGAGCCACGGCTGACTTCTCCGGACGTGCCATGGAGGTCAAGTTCCAGCCAGGTGGCCGAGTGCATTTGGTAACTCAAATGTAGCCTGTTGTCACAATGGATTTTCCACTTGCAAGTATACAGTTGTACGTGTCTTTTATCATTGCCCCAGCTCTCTGAAGGACACCATATCAGCATCCTCTGGAGCCATTCAATGGCTTGGGACTCTTCCATCCATTGGAAGGCTCTGCTTGACTGACAAGGTATATGACAACCCCAGACTCTACGGGGCCTTGGTCAAAGGCATTTGAACCAGAGTGACTCCATCTTGAATACAGGCTGGGTAAAATAAGGCTAAGACCCACTGGGCCACCTTCCCAGGAGGTTAGGCATTCTAAGTCACAGGATAAGATAGGAGGTCAACACAAGATACAGGTTACAAAGACCTTGCTGATAAAACAGCACATGATAAGAAGCCCGCCAAAACCCACCAAAACCAGCCACCAAAAGATGGCCACGAAAGTGACCTCTGGTCATCCTCACTGCTCATTATACACTAATTATAATACATTAGCATGCTAAAAGACGCTCCCAACGGCACCATGACAGTTTACAGATGCCATGGCAACATCAAGAAGTTACCCTAAATGGTCTAAAATGGGGAGGAACCCTTAGTTCCAAGAATTACCCGCCCTTTTTCAAAAAAATTCATGAATAATCCACCCCTTGTTTGACATATAATATAGTCAAGAAATAAGCATAAAAATGGGCAACCAGCAGCCCCTGGGGCTGCTCAGCCTATAAAGTAGCCATTCTTTTATTCCTTCACTTTCTTAATAAACTTGATTTCACTTTACTCTAGGGACTTGCCCCGAATTCTTTCTTGTGCCAGGTCCAAGAACCCTCTCTTGGGGTCTGGATCTGGATCCCTTTCCAGTAACTTTCACCTTGATATTCCCCATTCTCTGGCACTGAGGAGGCTTTATATTATTTGAACTGGTAGCCTGCTTTCAAAGTGGCCAAAGGATACTGGTTGCAAAGCCTTGCCCTGAGAGAACGTGGCCACCCCAAAATGCTGGTGAAATTCTTGCTGGCAGAACAGCTCTGCACCGGCTTCCCCACCCTTTTGGCCTTTCTCTAACCTTTCCTGGAAAAGGTGGGGCTGATAACAGGTAATTCAAACCCAACAAAGCTCTCTGCCCACTTTAGGTCTCTGGAGCCTTTGTAACAATAAGGTGTGGTGGTTGAGAGCAAGGCTCTAGTCTCTGCCACTTTACTAGCTTTGTAGCCTCTCACAAAGTTATTTTTTAACCCCAGTTTCCTCATCTATGAACGTGGGATCGTGATACTTAGATGGTGCCGAGTTGCAGGAAACAATAAATGAGCCACTGGGACATGGTAAGGGCTCAATAAATATGACACTTAAATAGCAGTAGTAGTGTGAGTTTCTCTTCTCTAAGTCATGGGTGAATTCAAGCCCTCAGACCTATTCTATGACACCCACAAAAATAAATACAAACAACAAAAAGAAAAGGAAACATGAAAAAACAAACTTCAAATTGCCTCATTCTCTTATTTGCTCTTGGTTGCGTTCTAAAACCTCTATCTCCAGCCAGTTTCAGTGTGCTTTTGCTGCCCTGTTTTCACCAGAAATCTACACCATCCCATTGACCTTGGCTCAGAAGGCCCTCCCACATGCACCCTGGCACACCACATTTAAATCCTGCCGCCCATTGCATCAAACTCCTACTGCCTCTGCGGCTTTGGTCAGCAGACACATTGGACTGGCCCTGGGCAATGGCAGATCACACTACTCCCTTCAAAGGATGATTTGAGGAGGGCAAGAAGAACATGCGCTTCCAAGGATCTCCCCACTGGTCTGCTGCAGAGCCTTTCTTTTGTCCTTACTGGCCTAAATGCCCAGTGTGAAACCTCCAGTTCATGCAATATTGTCCCCCATAAGCTACTACAGAAATGTTCATTTATCACATGGGCAGCAAAGGAAATCCACTTGTCTTCCTAGGGAACCAGTAAGCCATCAATTCCCCAAAATTGGTCAGATTGGTGCATTGAAAAGGGAGCCAGGTGAAGGAACTGGGCTGTGAGATGGGGAAGTTTTGTTTTGTTTTGTTTTGTTTTGAGACAGAGTCTCGCTCTGTTGCCCAGGCTAGAGTGCAGTAGCGCCATCTCAGCTCACTGCAACCTCCGCCTCCGGGTTTCAAGCAATTCTCCCACCTCAGCCTTCTGAATAGCTGGGACTACATGCATGCAGCACCACGCCCAGCTATTTTTTTGTATTTTTAGTAGAGATGGGGTTTCACTGTGTTAGCCAGGATGGTCTCGATCTCTTGGCTTCGTGATCCACCCGCCTCGGCCTCCCAAAGTGCTGGGATTACAGGCGTGAGCCACCCTGCCTGGATGAGATTGGGAAGTTTTGATGGGACCACAGGGAGAAAACATTTTACTGCATGAAAATCAAGCAGCTCTGGGAACCATAATTATTGGGGGAAGAATGAGGGCTCAACAGCCAGGAGCTTAGAAGGTAAGATGCCCAAGGTTTTAGGGCAGAGCCAGGGAAGGTCACTTTCTCCCACCTCCCCTTCGCATTGCCCAGGCCCTGCCTTCCAGAACCAGAAGGCAGCAGCTGTCTGGCTGGATATGCATATTCATAGCAGCTACAGACAGAGAGGCGTGAATATTTTAAACCTACGTTTTCTGTTTTTGTCATGAGCTTGAAATCTTTTGCAGCCAGATTATGGAAGGCAGGAAGTTTGAAGAAAAAAATCATTACCTTCTTGGGCTTAAAAAGCCATAAACTTTTTTCACCTGCAGGGACTGTGGGGTAATTGATATCCAGGAAAAGGGGTAGGAAATACTCCAGGTGACGTTTTTATCATGCCCCTGTGGTGGGTCACCTTATATGGAAAAAGAACCAAGGGTAGAAAGAACTATAGTAAATGCAGACAGAACAAAGCTTTTAAAGTTTCTCCAGTTCTGAAGTCATTACTTTAGGTTAGCCGAAGCACTTGAAGTATCAAATACAATTTCTATTGACTTCCACAAATGCCATTAACATTTGGTATATACCTCCCCAGTGCTTCCATACCTAAAAAGCAAAAGAAAATAAGGCAGGCAGATATATTAGGATAACAACCCTCTCGACTCCCAAAGTCTCAGTGGCTTGAGAGATAAAAGTACCTCTGAAGAAAATTAAAATATTTTACCCCATCTGGGCACAGTGGCTCCTGTAATCCCAGCACTTTGGGAGGCCAAGGCAGGAGGATCACTTGAGTTCGAGAGTTCAAGACCAGACTGGGCAACGTAGTGAGACCCTGTCTCTATGAAAATATATATATATATGTATGTGGAAAACATATTTTACCCCAATTATATTTCTATGGCATATTTTGAAATGGCTGTGGCTTGGCCATCCTGACAGAAGTGACCTTGCACAGCTGTCTTAAGCTAGGAAATTTTAAATCTGTATAGAGTCTCCATTAATGCAGCCAGTCCTCCCCTTTCTGTCCCTTTCCCCAGATCCAGAAGAGAATGAGAGTCTGACACCTTTAAATGTCTAAAAAGTCGGGAGACTGAGGCAGGAGAATCTCGTGAACCCGGGAGGCGGAGGTTGCAGTGAGCCAAGATCATGCCACTGCACGCCAGCCTGGGCGACAAAGCAAGATTCCATCTCAAAAAAAAAAAAAAGTCTAAAAAGAAACCTTTACCATCTATTATCTCTGAGGGAGGCTTCATCTACATAACAAGGCCACCTTTGCTAGCCAAGCCTCTACTCCCCCTCCTATAAACTTTTTTACCAGAATCTGAGCCCTTATTATTTCTGTAACCTCAAAATGGTATATATGTTTCCATGACTCACTGAAAAGTTGGGTCTTCATTCTGAAAGCTCCTGTGTATATACGTTAAATGAATTTGTCCAGCCTGACCAACACGGTGAAAACCTGTCTCTACTAAAAAATACAAAAATTAGCCAGGAGTGGTGGCAAGTGCCTGTAATCCCAGTTACTTGGGAGGCTGAGGCAGGAGAATTGCTTGAACTTGAGAGGTGGAGGTCGCAGTGAGCCAAGATTGCGCCACTGCACTCCAGCCTGGGCAACAGAGTGAGACCCTGACTCTAAATAAATAAACAAATGTGTATGCCTTTTCTCCTATTAGCCAATGCACTTCATATCAGTGATTTTTACCAAACCTTTAGAAGGACAAGGGTCTATGGCCTTTCTCTTTCACTTCATCAAAGTCCACGTAGGATGCCATCACTCAGATTCTTCCAGCGGATTCTCTATATGGAATCAGACAATAAGGGAGAAAGACGGAGCATAAAGAAGGCTCTCCTGCACTTAACCAGACGTGACTCAACATTGAAACTACCTGCATAAAAATTTTACCAGTGAGAGAATTATGGCAGTGGGGGAGATCTCATTTAGCCAAGCCCCCTCTTGCCTTTAGCCTTCAAGCTGCCCTTAATTATTCCTGGACTTAAGCCAAGCTGACTTGGGAGACGTTTCAGTTTATAGTTTAAATGATAATAGCCCTTCCCCAAAACTCAACTGCCTTTGTAAAGCTAATGAGAGACCACCAAGCTAGGAGGATAGAGAAGTCTGAATTCTGCTAAGGTGTAGACATGAATGATTGCTGCTAACTATTATTTCAGAGGTGAAAAGATATGCACCTTCCCCAATTACTCCTGCAAATAACATCACTATTGTAGAACCTAGGATTGACCTTCTGAAAGATCTTTTCCAGTTTTCACTTGTCTGTCACTGATGGCTCCATCTGGACCTGCCGACCATTCCTGTGGCCCCACTCAGAAGCATTTCAGCACACAGGAGGACCATTTTCCACACCCCTATGATTGCATCCCCAACCAATCAACAACAAGCACCAATTGTCTAGCCACCACCCCCACACCTTCCCCAAAACCACCTTTAAAAACTCCTAACCTCCAAGCTTTGGGGGAGACTGATTTGAATAATAAAACGCTGGTCTCCCGTTCAGCCAGCTCTGCATGAATTAAACTCTTTGTCCATTGCAATTTCCCTGCCTTTATAAACCAGCTCCATCTGGGTAGTGGGCAAGAAGAACCCATCGAGCTGTTACATCATCATTGCAGCTTACATTACATTGGGGGTAACTACTCTGTGGCCCAAACTTAATGCAAGGGGGCTGGAAAAACAGTCCAGCTGTGTCCTGAAAATGGATTGGTGAAAAGAAAATGGATTGGCAAGCACCTGGTCTCTCCCACAGCAAGTGACATTAACTTTGGCAGCTAGTCAGTTTCACATTTGGTTTTTCTCTTCATTGGCACAATATGTAGTGCAGACATGGCTGGACTGAGCAAGATTGATGTTCGCAGGAGCCAGATAAATCATCTTCCTCTAGATTGGCAGGTCTTTGGCAGTTTGCTGTCACTTTTTATTTCCTGACCGTAGCAGATACTGCTAATTAATCATGACACTCCTTCCCTATAACTGTAGTCACAGTCACATAATCCTTCTCAGTATAGAGCTATGGACATTCAAAACCAATGGATCAAAGTCAGCATACAAAGAAAAACTATTGGCATTCCAATTCTCTTTACCCCTTACATTTTGTAGATGAGGAAACTGAAACCTAAGGAAGTAGAATAATTTTAGTATTGATAAAGTTATGGTGAGTTCCCACCAGACACTGCTATGCTCAGACAATGTTACTTTAAACAAGATACAAGCCTTCCTTTGGGAAGTTAAGGGAGAAAAGGAAGTCCGATTGTTAGAGTAGGCAGTTAGGCAGACATGAGCAGGGCAGGAGAGTGCCCAGCCCCTCAACCAGGAATATCAGGCGACCATCAGGTGATGGTGAGGCAGTTGTTAAACTGTTTCTCTAAAGTAGCCATTGGTTGCAGCTGGTGCCAGGGAACGGCAGTCTCGCAATACATACAAAACACCTGAAGCTGGTGATCAGCAGCTTCCCCTGATAGGATCTTAGGAGTTGGGCAAGTGGGCTCGAGTATGTGCACTAAGAAGCAGAAGGGTGGAGTTTGACTGGTGTATGACCTTCCTCTAGGAACCCTCACTGGTAAGGAAGAATGCCTCAAGTGAGCAAATGCACAACTTCAGTAAACACATTGAGCATGCGGCCCCTCCCAAGTGCTGGCAGGCCACTGTGTGTGTGGACAGCCTACCCCTGGGGAAGAATCAGAGAAGAGACACAAGACCCCAGAAGCATGCCAGTATATAAAACTCCAAGTCAAAGGTCCGACCGTGGACTTGACTCTCTCAAGTCACTCTTTTGGCCCTCTTCCAAGCGTACTTCACTTCCTTTTGTTCCTGCTCTAAATTTTTTAAATAAACGTTCACTCCTACTCTAAAACTTGCCTCGGTCTCTCCCTCTGCCTTGTGGTCCTTGGACAAATTCTATCTTCTGAGGAGGCAAGAAGTGATGTTGCTGCAGCCCTGTATGGGTTCGCTGCTGCTAATAAGATGAGTGGACAGAAAATTACAATATAGTATAACAAGTGGAAAGAAGAACAAAGGTAAGATGCTATGAGAGAACATTGAAACTGCCTTTGCAAAAATTATAATGGCGAGAATATTATGACAGTGACGAAGATCTGACCTAACTGACTCCATCTTGCCTCTCATCTCCCAGCTGTGCTTGTTCATCCCTGTGCGTAGGCCAAACTAACTTTGGGAGAAACTTAGTTTATAGTTTAACTCTGAAACAAAGATGATTAACCGCCCTTTTCTGAAACAAGCCCCCTTCTTGCCTGGGGACCAGACTGTCTCTGTAGGACTAACAAATTAGCCACAAGATTAGAAATTATGGTTTAAGATTCATGCAGCCAGAGGCCACAACATTCCAGACCTCCCTAATTGCTCCTCGGGATAACAGTACTATTGTAAAACCTAAGATCAGTGCTCTAGATGCTTTTCAGACCCTGCATTTTGATGCACCAGATGGCGCCACCCAGACCAGCAAAGCGACTCATCTGGTCTTGGGACCACTACTCAAAAACTGACTCAGCACCAGAGAACAGCTTCAGCTTCCTAGGATTTTTGTCTCCCACCCAATCAATCAGCACTCCCCCCTCCCTGGCCCCCTACCCACCAAATTATCCTTTAAAATCCCCAGTCTCTGAATTGTCAGGGAGACTGATTTGAGTAATAATAAAACTCTGGTCTCCCATTCAACTCTATGTGAATTAAATTCTTTCTATATTGCAATTCCCGACTTAATAAATTGTCTGTATCTGGGCAGTGGCAAATGAACCTGTTCGGTAGCTACATGACAGTGGTAAATAAAAAGAATTACTTCGATCCTGATAAGGAACACTTTATTCAAAAGGCTACTGTAATGGGGTTTTGCAGTAGGGGAGGGAGATTGGGCACGATTCCAAATATGACAAAAAAAAAAAAAAAAAAAAGTGGGGATTTTGGCCAAGAAGCAGGGCAGAGGCATGAATGGATGGAAAATTACTAAGAGGGTAGGATAATTCTTGCTAAATTAACCCAGCAGGATTCTTGCTAAAGGCAGGCCAGGATGATCAGATACAGAGGGTGAGGATTCTCTATAAACTTACTGTCTTCGTTCATTTTGTGTTGCTATCACAGAATGCTACTGACTGGGTAAATTATAAAGAAAATAAAAGCTGGGTGCAGTGGCTCACACCTGTAATCCCAGCACTTTGGGAAACTGAGGCAGGAAGATTGCTTGAGCCTAGGAGTTCAAGACTAGCCTGAGTAACATAGTGAGACCTTGTCTCTACTAAAAATAAAAAATTACTAGGCATTGTGGTACACACCTGTGGTCCCAGCTACACAGGGGGCTGAGGCAGGAGGATCACTGGAGCCCAGGAGGTCAAGACTTCAGTGAGCCATGATCATGCCACTGCACTCCAGCCTGGGTGACAGAGCAAGACCCTGTCTCAAAAAATTTTAAAAAAGAAAAGAAATATTTCTTACAATACTGGAGGCTGGGAAGTCCAAGGTCAAGGGGCCCACATCTGGTGAGAGCCTTCTTGCTGCATCATCCCATGGCAGAAGGTGGAAGGCAAGAGATTATAAGTGAGAAAGAGCAAGAAGAGGCTGAGCTCCCTTTTTTTTTTTTTTTTTTTTTTGAGATGGAGTTTTGTTCTTGTCGCCCAGGCTGGAGTATGACGGCACAATCTCGGCTGGCTGCAACCTCTGCCTCCCAGGTTCAAGCAATGCTCCTGCCTCAGCCTCCCAAGTAGCTGGGATTACAGGTGCCCACCATAACGCCCGGCTAATTTTTTGTATTTTTAATAGCGATAAGGTTTCACCATGTTGGGCAAGCTGGTCTCAAACTCCTGACCTCAGGTGATCCGCCCACCTCAGCCTCCCAAAGTGCTGGGATTACAGGCATGAGCCACCACACCCAGCCTGAGCTCACTTTTTAAATAAATTCATTCTCATGATAACAAAAGCACTCCTGTGATAACAGCATTAATCCATGCATGAGGGTGAAGCCCTCATGATCAAATCACCTCTTATTAGGCCCTATCTCCCAGCACTGCTGCATTGGGGATTAAGTTTCCAACACATGAACTTTTGGGGACATATTCAAACCACTGTACTGACTTAACACCACTCTAAAACTGAGTAATGTGAGTCCACAAGGATGGACACTGAAGCTCAAGACCTACAGGATTTAGAGGAGCCTGACTAGTTAGGTCCAGGAGGGATCTTTTGCCAGTAGTGACAGCTAACCTAGTCATGGTGAGAGAGAAGATAAACTTGCTGGGAGAAGACACGTCTATGCTGAGCCATGGCACATGAATACACTTTAGCCAAGCAGAGTGTGAAACTGGAAGATAACAGCATCTCAGCCAGAGGAATCCACCTGTTCAAAGGCCAAAAGGTGAAAATAGGGATGGCACACAAAGAAAACAACAAGAAATGTAGCCTGGCTAGAGCCCAGTGTACAGAGATAGAATTAAGGGTGTATTAATTAGCTACTGCTGTGTAACAAACCATGGCAAAACTCAGTGGCTTAAAATAATAACAGCATTATTGTTGCTCATGAGTCTATGGGTCAGTTGAGCAGTTCTTGTTTCAGTTAGGCTCATTCACGCATTGGCAGTCAGCTGAGTGCTGGGCAGGCAGCTCTTTCTTGCATGCCTAGGCATCAGCTAGCTGTAGACTGGTCTAGGATAGCCTTGGCTGTGACGACTGGGCTGTCTTCCAAATCAGCTCCCATTCTCCAGCAGACTGGCGTGGCCTGTCCACATGGTGGTGGCAGGGTTCCAAGAAAGAGCAGAAGTACTCCAGACCTCTTGAGGCCTAGGCCCAGAATTGACACAGGGCCACTTCCAGTGTATTTGATGAGCCAAAGCAAGTCACATAGCCATCCTAGAGTCAAGGGGCAGAGAAATAGACTCCACCCCTTGATGAGAGCAGCTGCACAATCTTTTTGCAAATCATGTGAACACAAGGAGGGAGAATTTGTGTGGATTTTTTTTTTTTTTTTTTTTTTTTGGCCCCCAGATCAATCTACTGTAGAGAGAGAGCAATGGCAAGAAGTCAACCAAGAGAGACAGGCCCAAATCATGAAAAGTCTTATTTGCCAAACTCAGGAGTTGGAGAGGAAATGGAGAGCCGTGGAAGAGTGACATGATCAGACATGAACTCTAGACAGGCATTGCTTTAACCCAAAAGGTAGTTGACCAGCCTGGACAACATAGTAAGATACCCTCTCAACAAAAAATATAAATTAAAAACAGGGAGAGAGATCCAAGATGGCTGATGATTAGCAGCTCGGGCACGTACCTCCCAGTGAAAGCGCAAAGAACAAGAGGACGCCACACTTTCAGACGAATATTAGTTGCTCACGGACCAGGAGATTCCCAGTGGAAGAGCTCCACGGGTCGCCAGGGCGACTCTTGTGGCCGGCGTGGCGGTTTTGCTGGTGCCTTAGCACGCCAGTTCTTGGTGCAGAGTCCGGAGATTCCCGGGCAGAAAAGCACCATCAATCTTAACACCGCTGTTTTGGCCGGCTCAGTGGATTGCTCAGATTTCGGCGCAGGGAATCAACAAGTTGGACGTCAGAGACCCAGTTAGAAAGTCGGTAATTATAAAGACGACAGACAGACAAATATATAATGAAGGGAAGAAACCAGCGTAAAAAGGTAGAGAATACTCAAAATCAGAATGCCTCTCCCTCTACAGGGGATTGCAATTCCTCATCAGTAACGGAACAAGGCTTAATAGATTACACGTGTGTTCCAATAACAGAAGCAGGTTTCAAAACGTGGGTGATAAGAAACTTCTGTGAATTAAAAGAACTTGTTCTAACCCAATGCAAAGAAACTAAGAACCTTGAAAAAAGGTTTGACGAAATGTTAACGAGAATGGCCAATTTAGAGAAGAATATAAGTGAATTGATGGAGCTGAAAAACACAACACGAGAACTTCGCGAAGCATGCACAAGTTTAAACAGTCGAATTGATCAAGTAGAAGGAAAGATATCAGAAGTTGAGGACCAGCTCAGTGAAATGAAACGAGAAGACAAGAATGCAGAAAAAAGGATGAAAAGGAATGAGCAAAGTCTCCAGGAAATATGGGACTATGTGAAAAGACCTAATTTACGTTTGATAGGTGTACCTGAATGTGATGAAGAGAATGAATCCAAGTTGGAAAATACTCTTCAGGATATCATTCAGGAAAATTTTCCCAACCTGGCAAGGCAGGGTAATATTCCACTCCAGGTAATACAGAGAACACCACAAAGATATTCTTCAAGAAGACCAACCCCAAGGCACATAATTGCCAGATTTATTAGGGTTGAAATGAAGGAGAAAATACTAAGGGCAGCCAGAGAGAAAGGTCAGGTTACCCATAAAGGGAAACCTATCAGACTTACAGCAGATCTCTCAGCAGAAACCCTACAAGCCAGAAAAGAGTGGGGACCAATATTTAACATCCTTAAAGAAAAGAACTTTCAACCCAGAATTTCCTATCCAGCCAAACTAAGCTTTATGAGCGAAGGAAAAATTAAATCTTTTGCGAACAAACAAGTACTTAGAGAGTTCACCACCACCAGGCCTGCTTTACAAGAGCTTCTGAAAGAAGCACTATACATATAAAGGAACAACCAATATCAGTCTTTCCAAAAATATATCAAAAAGCAAAGAACTTTAACACAATAAAAAATTTACATCAACTAATGGGCAAAACAGCCAGCTAGCATCAAACGCCAGTATTAAACTTATATATATTTTAATTGGATAAAAAGCCAAAACCCATCGGTATGCTGCATCCGGGCCCATCTTACATGCAACAATACACAAAGACTCAGAGAGAAGGAGGAAGATTTACCAATCAAACAGAGAGTAAAAATAAACCAATAAACAAAAAGCAGGAGATGCAATTCTCGCCTCTGATAAAGTAGACTTTAAAGCAACAAAGATCAAAAGAGGCGAGGAATGACATTACATAATGGCAAAAGGATCAATGCAACAAGAAGAGCTAACGATTCTATAGATCAACGAGATAGAAAATTAACAAGGATATTCAGAACTTGAACTCAGACCCGGAACAAGTAAACTTAATAAACATTTATAGAACTCTCCACTTCAAATACACAAAACATACATTACCACCTCACACCTATTCCAAAGGTGACTATATAATTGGAAGTAAATCACTCCTCAGTAATCGCATAGCATTTCATAGGTTTAAATTAAATATTGGTTGGCTGTTTGTTTGTTATCTTCTTCCCTTATTCCTTCCTGACTACATCATTAAGTATAATTATCAGTATAAAAGAGGTTTTCAATACCCATTACTAAATTGCATTCTAGCCTGGGCAAGAAATCAATACTCCCATTCTCTCTCCCTCTTTCTTTTCCTTCTCCCTCCTCCCCATTCTGTCTCTCTCTTTCTCTTCCTTTTTAAAAAAAAAAAAAAAAAACATAGCCAGGTGTGATGGTGTGCACCGGTAGTCCCAGCTACTTAGGATGCTGAAACAAGGCAGGAAGATTACTTAAGCCCAGGAGTTTGAGGCTGTAGCAAGCTAGATAGTGCCACTGAACTTCAGTCTGGGTGACAGAACAAGACTTTGTCTCTAAAATAAAAAATAAAGACAGTTAGGCCGGGCGCGGTGGCTCACGCCCGTAATCCCAGCACTTTGGGAGGCCAAGGCGGGTGGATCACGAGGTCAAGAGATCGAGACCATCCTGGTCAACATGGTGAAACCCCGTCTCTACTAAAAATACAGAAAATTAGCTGGGCATGGTGGCGCGTGCCTGTAATCACAGCTACTCAGGAGGCTGAGGCAGGAGAATTGCCTGAACCCAGGAGGCGGAGGTTGCGGTGAGCCGAGATCACGCCATTGCACTCCAGCCTGGGTAACAAGAGCGAAACTCCGTCTCAAAAAATAAAATAAAATAAAATAAAAAATAAAAGAAATAAATAAAGACAGTCGATAAAGGCCTGGATAATTCAGCCATTGGACTCAAGAGCACCGTGGAGGAACCTGCTGCAGGGTTGAAAGGAGGGAAACACCTCAGGTTGCATAGCTGGTGAGTAGCAGAGGTAGATTACAGCAAAGTCTTCTACATCCCACTCTGATGTCACCACCATTCCTCTTCTGGGTGCAGTATTTTAAGTTCAGGGATCTTTTCATTCCTCCCCTATTAGTTGCAGTGTTCCCCTGGCCGTTTTCTGAATCTATCACCTAGAAACAGACACACCAAGGCCATTCTAAGACGTTAGCCTCACGGAGATGTAAAGTCTAGTTTTACCACAGCTAACAGAGACCTAAAGCCTTTAGAGATAAGAAAATAACAATAGACACTAATAACTAGCATGTCTACCTGGTGTGGCTTGGAGAATCATTAACCATTGTTAGATAAACAAATCATGGCTGTTAGTCACCTAGGACCATGCTTCTCAGGGTTGTTTACGTGAGAAGGAGCTCAGTTGCAAATCAACACCTGTCATTAGGAGCCTGTCATCCATTCTTTTGACTTTCAATTTAGGTCTTATGTTTGAAGCCAGTTTGTTCACTCTGCCCACAGCATCTTAACCCTTTGGCATCTCCTCCCAGCCAGCCGTCTGTGTGCCTCGGTTCAATTTCAACTGCTCTATGGAATGACTTCTCCAGAGTTCCTCACAGTGAATCGCATGTATGCCAAATAAATATTGCCTGTATTCTATCTGATCATTGCAAACACACCTTCCAAATCAGATTAAATCTACCTAATTGATTTTACACATCATGATAACAAACAAAAACTACTTCTGTTTATTTATAGTAGAAATTTGCACCTCCACCTTAACTGCACAGCAGTTTTCTATAGAAAAAGGGGCTCAAAACACTTTGTGAATGTTACTTTATTTAATATTACACCTTTGGAGCTAGGCACAAGCCAGATTTTATTACTCTTTTTCTTTTTTGAGATGGAGTTTTGCTGTTGTCTCCCAGGCTGGAGCGCAGTGGTGCAATCTCGGCTCACGGCAACCTCTGCCTCCCAGGGTCAAGCGATTCTCCTGCCTCAGCCTCCCGAGTAGCTGGGATTACAGGTGTGTGCCACCACACTCGGCTAATTTTGTATTTTTAGTAGAGACTGGGGTTTCTCCATGTTGGTCAGGCTGGTCTTGAACTCCTGACCTCAGGTAATCTGCCTCAGCCTCCCAAAGTGCTGGGATTACAGACGTGAGCCACCGCACCTGGCCACTCATTATTCCTTTTTATTTAGATCCAGTGTGTTAGTTGATTTGCAAAGCTGGCCTCCACAATTCCACCCAGTCCTAGTATTCTACCTAGTATGCACAGGTAGAATCTGTTTCCCCACCTCTTGAATCTGGCTTGGCCTCATCACCTGCTTGAAGCAATAGAATGTGGCATAAGTGACATTGGGCAACTCAACAGGCCTTGCAGCTTCTGGTGTGGCTCCTCCGGAGCTGCTGCTGTGTTAATTAATGAGAACCTGCCAGACATCAATAATAGCCCGTCAAGCTGGCCTTCTGTTGCATTAAGTAAGAGTGTGCACACTAAGCCCCCGGCACATAGTAGGTGTTACAGTAGGTGCTAGTATCTTGCCTCACTTTCTATAGCAATCATTTTTATCTAGAGAAGGCTGGAACTAAATTAATAACTTTTGTGTATTTTTTTAAAGAGTAAGAGAATATTTTTTTTTTCCTTTTCTTTGCTCAGAAATGTATTTAGAACCTGGTGTGATGATGGCCAGTTGAAGTGTGTCAAATATGATTACCATCTGAAGGACAGCAGCAGGGTTCTTCAAAAACCCTCTGCCCCTTACTGGGAGAAAGGGTTCACTTTGTAATACATTCGCAAGCAATGAGAACAGAGAGTACTTTGAGTTCTGAATACTAAGTATAGTTCAAAAATCCAACTCATTGGAAAGGAGAAAGGAAAATCACAGGTTTTACAACAAAGTCACTTTTCAGGTTCTCAGAATCACTTGAAAAGAGCTATTTTACTGTTTGCCTGCCAAACTCGAGTTTTTTGTCCTATGGCTGCTAACCACATAGGTCTCCATGGGTCACCAGGGCCTCAGAAGCAGAGGGACTGCGTTGCCTTAGCAGGAAAAACCAGTCAAGCTGGTGGAGGGCAGTGCAGCAGGTGGCAACTTGCTCCCTCCTTGGAGTTTTTTGAGGCTTAGAAGGAGAAACGGGTGTGATAGGCAGATGGGGTCGTGCAAAGGGTGCGGTGACATTCTCTTGTGAAGACCAGGTGTGTGACAATAGCAGCAGCACAGTTAATAACAGCCAAAAATTTGGATAGCCATTAATAGAAAAAGATACAGTGCCTGCTAAAAAATCTGAACCACCATCAGGAAATTCAATCACCCAGGCTCGGCAGCCTTTCAAAGGCACCCACCCAAGACTCTCCTTTGTGTCCTTCCATTCTCTGGGACCCTGCCAGAACATAGGGTACTCTTGGTACTAGGGACTGAGTGTAGACAAAGAAGGAAGTGAGAAAGTCAGTAACGCCCGCAAGCAGGTGTTTGAGCTAGGGCAGTGGGGTGGGGAAGGTTACTCCTACGCCAGTTTTCTTTGGCATATGACTAGGAGTTTGCCAATACTTGCACTATAACTTATAAATTTAAGCCTATATGAAACTTTATAGAGTTTCACTCTTGTCACCCAGGCTGGAGTGCAATGATACCATCTCAGCTCACTGCAACCTCCACCTCCTGGGTTCAAGCGATTCTCCTGCCTTGGCCTCCCAGGTAGCTGGGATTACAGGCACAAGCCACCATGCCTGGCTAATTTTTGTATTTTTTAGTAGAGATGGGGTTTCACTATTTTGGCCAGGCTGGTCTTGAACTCCTGACCTCAGGTGATCCACCCACCTCGGCCTCCCAAAGTGCTGGTATTACAGGTGTGAGTCACCTCCCCCAGCCCAAGCTTGGAACTTCTATGATACATAACATAGTCTTCCTGCCATATACAGGAGGTATCCAAATGTTCCTTACTAGGACCTCTGGGATCTAGCCTCTCCCTACCTCTCTGGACTATGTACTGTCACATGTCATAGTTCAGGTCCATCAAAGAACTTGCAATGCCCTGAATATCTCCTGCTGTTTTACACCTCAGAGCCTTAGCATGTAGAGTCCCTCCATCATGATTACCTGCTCCCTACACCTTTTGCTATGCAAATTATTCATCTCACACAAATCAACTGAGCCAGGAGCTTCCAGAGGAAAGCTCCCCAATCCTTTCCCCAGGCTGGGTTTGTGTCCTCACTCTGTGGCCCCTTTGTACCCTAAGCATTCTTCAGTCATTGTCCTTACCACATTTTATTGTAGTGTTATATTTCTTGTTTATTTATCTGTCCTCCTAGACTTTGAGAGCCTTCAAAAACAAAATCATGACCAAAATGGAGAAACCCCATCTCTACCAAAAATACAAAATATAAAATCTCCAGCCCTTAGTGCATCACTATTACATGCTATCCTCAATAAATATTTGCTGACTTGCATTGCCGATGATATGAAATGCGTTTCCAATGTCAATGCTTATCTAAAAGTGTTACCCACCGTTTTCGAACCGTAGGTAAAAATGGTCACCATTTAATTCAACCAATATTTACCACAAAGTCACTAAAAGAGCATGAAGGAAATTTACAGAAAATTTAGTTGATGAAGTATATAGATGAAAAAATATGGAGGCTGGGCACGGTGGCTCATGCCTGTAATCCCAGCACTTTGGGAGGCTGAGGTGAATGGATCACCTGAGGTTGGGAGTTTGAGATCAGCCTGGCCAACGTGGAGAAACCTTGTCACTACTAAAAATACAAAATTAGCCAGGCGTGGTGGCGCATGCCTATAATCCCAGCTACTCAGGAGGGTGAGGCAGGAGAATCGCTTGAACCCAGGAGGCAGAGGTTGTGGTGAGTCGAAATCATGCCATTGCACTGCAAACTCGGCAACAAGAGCGAAACATCATCTCAAAATAAATAAATAAATAAAATATATTTTTTTCTTTTTGCTTTTCATAGAGCCTAAGACATAGCGAATGTTCAATAATTGCCATTAAAATAAATTTATGATTAAACTCTTCATTTCCTGGTTGAGCTATTGGAGAGCTGATTAAGTAACTTGCCTAAGATTCCTTATGATCATAAGACCCTAATAAGCAAAAAATTTTAAACCTTTTTTTTTTAGACATGGGTTTTGCTATGTTGGCCAGTTTGGTCTTGAACTCCTGGCCTCAACCTGTCATCTCGTCTTGGACTCCCAACGTGGTAGGATTACAGGCATGAGCTACCGTGCCCAGCCTTAAGCAAAAGTTTTTAATTTCCAGCACCAAACACAGTGCCTGGCCCATGGTAGGTACCCCATGAATGTTTGTGAAAGGAAGAAAGGGAGAAAGGGCGAGAAGGAATATCAAACAGCTGGGAGTAATCAAAAGCCCAGCGTGCTGATTTCCTGGTCATAGGTTTTTCCTATGATCTCTACATTTGATGTTGTTGATCAGTGGTTCTTAAAGTATGGTCCCAAACCAGCAGCAGCAGCAGAACTTGAAAACTTGTTAGAGATGCAAATTCATTCATTCTTTCTTTCTTTTTCTTCCTTCCTTCCTTTCTTCCTTTCTTTCTTTCTTCTTTCTTTTTCTTTCTTTCTTTGAGATGGAGTCTTGCTCTGTTGCCCAGGCTAGTGTGCAATGGCATGATCTCCGCTTACTGCAACCTCTGTCTCCTGGGCTCAATCAATTCTCCTGCCTCAGCCTCTCGCATAGCTGGGATTACAGATGCCCACCACCATGCCCATGGGTTTTTGTATTTTTAGTATAGACAGGGTTTCACCATGTTGGCCAGGCTGGTCTCAAACTTCTGACCTCATGATTCGCCTGCCTCAGCCTCCCAAGCTGAGATTACAGGCATGAGCCAGCACGCCTGGCTAGAGATGAAAATTCTAAAGCTTTATTCCAGATCTACTGAATCAGAATCTCTGGAATGGAACCCAGCAAGCAATCTGTATTTTAATCAGACCTCCAGTTGATTCTGATGAATGCAAAAGTTTAACAATTTTGCAGGAGGAGAAACTCTTCATTCTCTGCTTATATTTGATAACAAATGAACAGAAAAAAGGTGAGCTTATTAATAGCTTTTAAATAATTATTCCAGAAACCTAAAGCACATTATTTTTATTGCCACTTCCTGCTAACCCCTAATGTTTATGATACAAGGGGGATACATTTCCGTAAAGATTGCATTAATCTTTGTTTTTGGTTAAAAATAATATTTACTGAAGGTTTTCTAGGAATGAAAGACTACATGTTCATTGCCAATAATATAAATAACACTAGAAATTATTATTATTATTATTTTGAGATGGAATCTTGCTCTGTCTCCCAGGCTGGAGTGCAATGGCGAGATCTCAGCTTGCTGCAACCTCTGTTTCCCAGGATCAAGCAATTCTCCTGCCTCAGCGTCCCAAGTAGCTGGGATTACAGGTGCACACCACCACACCTGGCTCATTTTTGTATTTTTTGTAGAGATGGAGTTTCACCATGTTGGCCAGGCTGGTCTCAAAGTCCTGACCCCGTGATCTACCCACTTCTGCCTCCCAAAGTGCTGGGATTACAGGCATGAGCCAACACACCCAGCCAATACTAGAAATTATGATGACACTTACATTGTTTGTACTATGTACCAGGCACCATTCTAGCTCTTTTCCTGCTCTTTATTATTATTATTATTATTTTAAATTGATTCTCACTGTATCACCCAGGCTGCAGTGCTGTGGCACGATCTCAGCTCACTGCAACCGCCGCCTCCTGGGTTCAAGCAATTCTCCTGCCTCAGTCTCCTGGGTAGTTGGGATTACAGGCATTCGCCACCATGCCCAGCTAATTTTGTATTTTTAGTAGAGACGTGGTTTCTCCATGTTGGTCAGGCTGGTCTTGAACTCCTGGCCTCAGGTGATCCGCCCACCTCAGCCTCCCAAAGTGCTAGGATTACAGGTGTGAGCCACTGCGCCCAGCCATGGTTGGTACAATGTTTATCATCACTATTGTGCAGAGAGGAAATTGAGGTATGTAGAGGTTATGAAATTTGAGAAAGATCACAGAGTCAGCAAATGATAGAACCAAGATTTGTATCCATGCAGGTCAGCTCCAGAGTCCTAAAGATAATCACTGACTATTAATATTTATGGAAAATTTAGTATTTTCTTTAACACTGGTAAATATATACATATATAAACTATATACTGTAAATATACTTATTTATTTACAATTTATTTATTTTAGGATGGACACAGTGACTCACACCTATAATCCCAGCACTTTGGAAGGTGAAGGCAGGGGGATTGCTTGAGCCCAGGAGTTCAAGATCAGCCTAGGCAACATAGCGAGACCCCCATCTCTAGCCACCCCGCAAAAACACACACACACAAACACACACAAAAAAATCATTTATTTTAGTTCCAGGGTCTCATTCTGTCACCTAGGCTGGAGTGCAATGTTGTGATCATAGCTCACTGCAGCCTCCAACTCCTGCGCTTAAATGGTGCTCCCACCTCAGCCTCATGAGTATGTGGGACTACAGACATGCACCACCATAGCCAGCTAATTTTTAAAACGTTTTGTAGAAACGAGGTCTCACTATGTTTCCTGAGCTGGTTTTAAACTCCTGGGCTCAAGTGATCCACCAGCCTTGGCCTCCCAAAATGTTATGATTACAGGTAGGAGCCACAGCATCTGGTCCACATGTAAATAATTTTTATATGGCTTTTACACTTTTACATATTTCTAACAAATATTTTTATTTATAATTTTAAAAAGAAAATTGGATGATATGCTTCTGTAACCTAATTCTTTTATTTAATAATATAAGCATATTGTAATATTATTACAACTCTAAAATAATCATAATAGCTATACTGAATTCTCTTCTAATTTATTTAATCAATTCTCTATAGTATAATCAGATAATATTCAATGTTTTGTTTGGCAAATACCACTGTAATGATCATCTCTGAACTTAAAGTGTGATTATTATGCACTTCATTTTTTTTTTTTTTTTTACTTTAAGTTCTGGGATACATGTGCAGAACGTGCAGATTTGGTACATAGATATACATGTACCATGGTGGTTTGCTGTACCTATCAACCCGTCATCTAGGTTTTAAGCCCTGCATGCATTAGGTATTTGTCCTAATATTCTCCCTCCCCTTGCTCCCCATCCACTATGTTCTTCATTTATTGTTTTGTTTTTGTTTTAGACGAAGCTTCACTCTTGTTGCCCAGGCTGGAGTGCAATGGTGCAATCTCGGCTCACTGCAACCTTCACCTACCAGGTTCAAGTGATTTTCCTGCCTCAGCCTCCTGAGTAGCTGGGATTATAGGCACCTACCACCATGCCCAGCTAATTTTTTGTATTTTTAGTACAGACGGGGTTTCACCATGTTGACCAGGCTGTTCTCGAACTCCTGACCTCAGGTGATCCACCGGCTTTGGCCTCCCAAAATGCTGAAATTACAGGCTTGAGCCACGATGCCTGGCCTCGTTTTTTAAACTCTGCATCATTTCTTAACATGGGTCAGATGGAGGTGATGGCTCATGCCTATAATCCCAGCACTTTGGGAGGCCGAGGCAGGATGATCGCTTGAAGCCATGAATTTGAGAACAGCCTGGGCAACACAGGGAGATCCCATCTCTAAAAAAATTTTTTTTTAATTAGCTGGGGATGCTGGCATGCACCTGTATCTTAGCTACTTGGGAGGCTGAGGCGGGAGGATTGCTTGAGCCTGGAAGGTCAAGACATCAGTGGGCCGAGATTGTGCCAATGCACTCTAGCCTGGACAACAAAACAAGACTTCATCTAAAATAAAATAAAATTTAAAAAGGCCCACATAAGTAATGAAAAATGATTCTTACCAGATAGAATATGCAGGGTATAAACTTTCTCACTTTAATACTTTATGACAATGAAACCAAATTATACCCCACTGCCCAACAGCAGTGCTATCCTATAATTACACAGGTCATTTAAAAATGCATTGACAATTTTATTAGCATCACATTAAGGAAACCACTGGCACTATATTATTAGAGATTCAGAGATGTAGCAATGGAAGAACTGACTAGCAATAAAATGTCAAAATATTTATGAAGAAAAGCAAAAGGTCTCCTTGAATGTAGATTCATCTTATGGGCTAGACAGTATCTAGAACATAGCAAATGTTCTGTAAATGACTATTCAGGCCCAGCAAACAGATAAAAAGTGAGGAAAATGAGGGAAAGGGAGAAAAAGGCTCTTTCCTAACTTTGTTGAAAAAGGCTATTCATTCCATTGGGGCAAGTAACTTGAATATGATTCACATATAAGAGAAGAAGAAATAGCAGAGCAATTTGTGTATACACTACCACATTCCTGAAGCAGCCTTCCAGGTGCCTTAGCATGCTTGGATCTGGCCTATGTGTCTCCCAAGTACATCTGCTAGAGAACTTAATGGAAAGCAAAATATCTAAACCAAATTGGAGGGGCCCATGATGGCTGCAGCAAACTAAAAAATAATGGGATCTCTGTGTCCATACTCATTAGGGTGGGAAGCAGAGGTGTGACTCTAATACTCCAGACCCAACCAGAGTGTAAGTGCTGGGAAAAATATTTGAAGGAAGAGATGGGTTGGTGTTGCCAAAAATTTCAAGCCACACCCTCTTTCTCTGTGTGCTGTGTATGTGGGGAGTCTGGAAAATGACCCACCTAACAGCTCCCAAAGTACATCTTATAGTACATAAGCGGAGTCTTATATTCTGAGCAGATGTTATACGTGAAATTGGAGAAGAAAAAAAATAATTGTTAAAATAGATGTGTACTACCGGAAGCGAGCAGGTCCTTTGAATGTCAGGATCTAAGGAGACTATTGCCATAATTATCTCATTCCCTTTCATGCCAAAAGAAGATTTTGTATTGCAGAGACAGGTTTTTCTGGCGTAACTGATCCTTCTGGATTCTTTAAACTTAAAGGCATGCCTGCTGTTGACTTAAATGCTTGAGAAGCCTAAGGTGCTGAAGTTGAAAGGATTTTATGGCTTAAAAAATCTCATTCTAGTATTTCTCAGTCGAAGAGATTAAGGCCCAAAGAGATGAAGTGATTTTCCAGAATCTCAGAGGAAGTTAGTGGCAAAGCCAGGACAGGGGCCACGTTCTTCAATTCTCACTCCTGTGCCACAACACCACCCCTCCAGTCATCCCTGTCTAGTGAATTGCACTGCCCACACCTGCTGTCCGAGGTCTGTGGCCATTATCTGCAGTAAAATGATCTCCTTCCGACATTAGCCAACAAACATTATTTGACTCAAATGCTACTTAATCCCTTTCTTAATTTAATTTAATTTAATTAGTTTTTTGTTTTGTTTTGTTTTGTTTGAGATGGAGTCTCACTCTGTCACGCAGGCCTGAGTGCAATGACGCGATCTCAGTTCACTGCAACCTTCATTCATCTCTAGGGTTCAAGCGATTCTCCTGCCTCAGCCTGCCAAGCAGCTTCGATTACTGGCATGTGCCACCATGCGCAGCTAATTTTTTGTATTTTTAGTAGAGACAGGATTTCACTATGTTAGCCAGGATGGCCTCCATCTCCTGACCTCATGATCTGCCCACCTTGGCCTCCCAAAGTGCTGGGATTACAGGCATGAGCCACCGTGCCCAGCCTAAAAATTGAGTTTTTGTAGAGACGAGGTCTCACTATATCGCCCAGGTATTGCTAGTATTGCAGGTATTGTAGGTATATTGCTGGTCTCTAGTTCCTGAACTCAAGGAACCCTCCTGCTCAGCCTCTAAAAGTGCTGAGATTACAGGTGTGAACTACCATGCCCAGCTTTAATTGCTTTCTATTCCTTTACTCAACATGTATTTTACTGGGCACTTTCCACCTGTCAGTTTTCTAAACACAGGTAAGAAAGTAGCAAGAAAGGTGCTTGCCTTCAGGGAGTAGAGGGTGGAGGGCAGGGGAAGAACAGCTATGAAGCGAGAAACACACACTTGAAATAAGTGGTGCTGGATGCTATGAAGACAATATAACAGCATGATGGAGCAAGGGGAGTGTGGGTTTAGGAAAGGCCACTTTAAAGAGGGTAATCAGGAAAGGATTCTCCGGGCAAGTGACATTTGAGGTAAAACTTGAAATATGAGTAGGAGTTTGACAAAGATCTATGTGAAAATTATTTCAAGCAGGGAAGAAAAAAAGTGCAAAATTCCTGAGGCAGCAGTTCTGGCTCCAGGTAAGACCACGTAAGCACATTCCATCCTGTCTCTTCCCGTGAATGTAGCTATAAAGCCTAGGCAGAAAGCATGGAGCTTTCTTAATTTAAGCACTAGAAGGCAGATTGGAGAAGACCATAATCTGAAATACCACTGAACCGGCTGTGAATTTCCCTTTTTGCTGTTGTTCTGATTTCAAGGCATCCTGATGTCCAGAGTTGGGCACTGGGCATAAAGAGAGAGCAATGAAAGAGAACCCTTCTAGTTTTGTCTTTAGGAGAGGGGAAAGGGAACTCCTAATGCTAAGTAGAATTAAGATTTTTCTTTTCCTGGCCGGATGTGATGGTTTACACCTCTAATCCCAGCACTTTCTTTTTTTTTTTTTTTTTTGGGGAGAAGGAGAATTATCCTTTTTCTTTTTTTTTTTTTTTTTTTTTTAAAAGGAAGAGAAAGAGAGAGAATGGGGAGGAGGAAAAAGGAAGAGAAAGAAAGAGAGAGAATGGGGAGGAGGAAAAAGGAAGAGAAAGAAAGAGAATGGGGAGGAGGAAAAAGGAAAAGAAAGAGGGAGAGAGAATGGGAGTATTGCTTTCTTGCCCAGGCTGGAATGCAATTTAATAATGGGTATTGAAAACCTCTTTTATACTGACAATTATACTTAATGATGTAGTCAGGAAGGAATAAGGGAAGAAGATAACAAACAAACAGCCAACCAATATTTCATTTAAACCTATGAGATGCTATGCGATTACTGAGGAGTGATTTACTTCCAATTATATAGTCACCTTTGGAATAGGTGTGAGGTGGTAATGTATGTTTTGTGTATTTGAAGTGAAGAGTTCTATAAATGTTTATTAAGTTTACTTGTTCCGGGTCTGAGTTCAAATCCTGAATATCCTTGTTAATTTTCTATCTCGTTGATCTATAGAATCTTTAGCTATTCTTGTTACATTGATCCTTTTACCATTATGCAATGTCCTTCTTTGCCTCTTTTGATCTTTGTTGCTTTAAAGTCTACTTTATCAGAGGTGAGAATTGCATCTCCTGCTTTTTGTTTATTTGTTTATTTTTACTCTCTGGTTGGTAAATCTTCCTCCTTCTCTTTGAGTCTTTGTGTATCGCTGCATGTAAGATGGGTCTGGATGCAGCATACCAATGGGTTTTGGCTTTTTATTCAATTAAAATATATATAACTTTAATACTGGCGTTTGATGCTAGCTGGCTGTTTTGCCCATTAGTTGATGTAAATTTTTCACTGTATTAATGTTCTTTGCTTTTTGATATATTTTTGGAAAGGCTGATATTGGTTGTTCCTTTATATGTATAGTGCTTCTTTCAGAAGCTCTTGTAAAGCAGGCCTGGTGGTGGTGAACTCTCTAAGTGCTTGTTTGTTCGCAAAGGATTTAATTTTTCCTTCGCTCATAAAGCTTAGTTTGGCTGGATAGGAAATTCTGGGTTGAAAGTTCTTTTCTTTAAGGATGTTAAATATTGGTCCCCACTCTTTTCTGGCTTGTAGGGTTTCTGCTGAGAGATCCGCTGTAAGTCTGATAGATTTCCCTTTATGGGTAACCTGACCTTTCTCTCTGGCTGCCCTTAGTATTTTCTCCTTCATTTCAACCCTAATAAATCTGGCAATTATGTGCCTTGGGGTTGGTCTTCTTGAAGAATATCTTTGTGGTGTTCTCTGTATTACCTGGAGTTGAATATTACCTTGCCTTGCTAGGTTGGGAAAGTTTTCCTGAATGATATCCTGAAGAGTATTTTCCAACTTGGATTCATTCTCTTCCTCACATTCAGGTACACCTATCAAACGTAGATTAGGTCTTTTCACATAGTCCCATATTTCCTGGAGACTTTGCTCATTCCTTTTCATCCTTTTTTCTCCAATCTTGTCTTCTCGTTTCATTTCACTGAGCTGGTCCTCGACTTCTGATATCCTTTCTTCTGCTTGATCAATTCGACTGTTTAAGCTTGTGCATGCTTCGCGAAGTTCTCGTGTGGTGCTTTTCAGCTCCATCAATTCACTTATATTCCTCTCTAAATTGTCCATTCTCGTTAGCATTTCGTCAAACCTTTTTTTAAGGTTCTTAGTTTCTTTGCATTGCGTTAGAACAAGTTCTTTTAATTCACAGAAGTTTCTCATCACCCACGTTTTGAAACCTGCTTCTGTTACTGGAACACACTCGTTCTCCATTAAGCCTTGTTCCATTACTGATGAGGAATTGCGATCCCCTGTAGAGGGAGAGGCATTCTGATTTTGAGTGTTCTCTGCCTTTTTAGGCTGCTTTCTTCCCTTGATTATATATTTATCCATCTGTCGTCTTTGTAATTACCGACTTTCTAACTAGGTCTCTGAGCGGACGTCCAACTTTTTGATTCCCAGCGCCGAAAACTGAGCAATCCACTGCGCCGGCCAAAACAGCGGTGTTAAGATTGATGGTGCCTTTCTGCCCAGGAATCTCCGGACTCTGCACCAAGAACTGCCGCTTTAAGGCGCCAGCAAAACCGCCGCGCCGGCCACAAGAGTCGCACTGGCGACCCGTGGGGCTCCTCCGCTGGGAATCTCCTGGTCCGTGAGCTACAAATATTCGTCTGAAAGTGTGGCGTCCTCTCGTTCTCTGCGCTTTCACTGGGAGCTACGTGCCCGAGCTGCTAGTGATCAGCCATCTTGGATCTCTCTCCTAATCCCAGCACTTTCAAAGGCCAAGGCAGGTGAATCATGAAGGCAGGAGTTCGAGACCAGCCTGGCCAATGTGGTGAAACCCTGGATCTCTACTAAAAATACAAAAATTAGCTGGGCATGGTGGCACATACTTGTATGTAATCCCAGCTACTTGGGAGGCTGAGGCAGGAGGATCTCTTGAGCCCAGGAGGTAGAGATTGCAGTGAGCCAAGATCACACCACTGTACTCCAGCCTGGGTGACACAGGGAAACTCCTGGGTGACAAAAAAAAAGATTTGTCTTTTCGTTTCTCTGTTCTCTCATGTGCCAGCCCAAGGCAATCCAATGTCATAGCAGTTGCAATGATAGCGACAGTAATAGCAGTGTGGCCGCCCGGGGCCTAACCTTCTGAGTAGGTAAATCATCCTCTCCATCAGAGGAGCTGTGGTCCCAACAACATGGGGAGAACACCCGCTGCTTTTGTTTCTCTTGCTGTGCTTTCACCACCTGGCCTGTGGGGACAAAAGCACAGCTGAGTGTTGCTGTAAAGGCCTAAGGACTGAATAGGATGGCAGCAGGGACCTGAGAGGCCTGGAGATCACAGAAAGGAGCAGCGAAGAAAGGCGTCCAACACAGTTGTTAATGCAAAATGAAATAACGGCAGATCCTTGAGTCAAGAGAGAACCTCAATCTGGAAAAAACCCTTTAATTTTCTTTCTTTGTTTTAGGAGCTTACTTTGCCTTGTCTTCTATTCGTGCTTCCTTGCTTTATTTATTTATTTATATTTTTATTTATTTATTTTCGAGACAGAGTCTCGCTCCGTGGCCCAGGCTGGAGTGCAGTGGTGCGATCTTGGCTCACTGCAACCTCCACCTCCCGGGTTCAAGCGATTTTCTTGACTCAGCCTACCGAGTAGCTGGGATTATAGGTAGTGTCACCACACCCGGCTAACTTTTTTGAATTTTTAGTAGAGATGGAGTTTCACTGTGTTGGCTAGGATGGTCTCAATCTCCTGACCTCATGATCTGCCCACCTCAGCCTCCCAAAGTGCTGGGATTACAGGTGTGAGCCATCATGCCTGGCCTATTTATTTATTTATTTATTTGAGGCAGGGGTCTCACTCTGTCACCCAGGTTGGAGTGGAGTGATCTGATCTCCACTCACTGCAACCTCTGCCTCCCAGGCTCAAGTGATCCTCCCACCTCAGCCTCCCAACAAGTAGCTGGGTCAACAGGTGTGAGCCACCATGCCCAGCTTTTTATTTTTAGACAGAGTCTCACTCTGTCGCCTGGCTGGAGTACAGCGGCACAATCTTGGCTCACTGCAACTTCCACCTCCCAGGTTCAAGTGATTCTTGAGCCTCAGCCTCCCATATAGGGATTATAGGCATGCATCATTGCAACTGGCTATTTTTTTTTTTGGTATATTTTGTAGAGACTGGGTTTCACCATGTTGCCCAGGCTGGTCTTGAACTCCTGAGTTCAAGCAATCTGCCCACCTCAACCTCCCAAAGTCCTGGGATTACAGTTGTGAGCCCCAGCTGGTGCTCTTTATCTTTGAAAGACAAAAAAAAAAAAAAAAAAAAAAAAAAAAACACTTAAAAATGGCCCTCATCTAACAGAAGTGCTTACAGTCACATTTATTCTACAGATTTGTTTTTACAGCAATGAATAACCAAATCTTCTCTGTCTTCATGATGACATATGTTGAATTGTGACACTGACACGAAAATATGAAGGAAGCACTGAGCGGGAAAATATGTGTACATTCTTATCTTCTGCTGTGAGTTTCTAGATGCTCCTCTATGCAAAATGAAACTACTTAGACATGAGTCACATGCACATGGTATCTCAAATAGAATAACATCAATCGTTTTCATTTGGAGAGTATGCTTTGGTTCTGTTTTTTATTTTCACTACGCTTTTTTAAATAATACAGGGAAGTAGCTCCATTGCAGAAAGATTTCCATCAAAACAGATAAAAATGAAAGGTTCAGCCCAGGAAACTCAAGCTCATCGGTCCTGCAATATTCTACAACCAGGCATTACTCAAACTACTAGAATGTCAGCATTTCTATCCCACCAGATTTGTACCTTCTTCATGAATGTTAGGAAAAGAGTTTGCTCCTTCCAGAATCATCTTGACACTGCCCCTTCAAGCTGCTTATTCTCTGGCTACTCCTCCCTCTGCAAAGGTGATGTGGAGGGGTCTGAGGAGAAGGGCCTCTGACTTCCCTTTATGAATCTGTGTGGAGGGGTACAAAAGAGCTTTTTCGGCCAGAAGTGGTAGCTCACGCCTATAATTCCAGCACTTTAGGAGGTCAAGGTGGGTGGCATGCTCATGTAGTCCCAGCTACTCAGGAGGGTGAGGTGGAAGAATCTCTTAAGCCCAGGAGGTCTAGGCTGTAGTGAACTGTGATCGCACCCCTGAATTCCAGCCTGGGCAACAAAGTGAGACCCCATCTCAAAAAAAAAAGGTCTGGGATTTCATTCATAAAAAGTACAAAAAGTTGCCTTTAAAGTTATTTCCATGCTGGGTGTGGTGGCTCATGCCTGTAATCCCAACACTTTGGGAGGTCGAGAAGGGCGGATCACTTAAGATCAGGAGATCAAGACCAGTTTGGCTAATATGATGAAACCCCGTCTCTACTAAAAATACAAAAATAAGCCAGGCATTGTAGCACATGCCTGTAACCCCTGCTACTAGGGAGGCTGAGGCAGGAGAATCACTTGAATTCAGGAAGCAGAGGTTGCAGTGAGCTGAGATTGTACCACTGCACTCCAGCGTGGGTGACAGAGTGAGACTCCATCTCAAATAAATAAATAAATAAATAAATAAATAAATAAAGTCATTTCCAAAGGAGGTTATACACAAAGATAGAAAGGCTGACAGAACTGAAAGATGTTGATGTTTAGCTTTAAGGTTGTATCCAATTCCTGACCTACAGTGTTCATAGTACACAATTTGTATACTGTGTAAATACCCTGTGACTAGACCAGTTTTATTGCTTGTATCTTTTTTTTTTTTTTTTTTTTGAGATGGAGTCTCGCTCCTTTGCCAGGCTGGAGTGCAGTGGCACAATCTCGGCTCACTGCAACCTCCACTTCCCAGGTTCAAGCAATTCTCCTGCCTCAGCCTCCTGAGTAGCTGGGACTACAGGCGCACACCTCCATGCCCAGCTAATTTTTGTACTTTTAGTAGAAATGAGTTTTCACTATATTGGCCAGGATGGTCTTGATCTCTTGACCTCATGATCTGCCTGCCTCAGCCTCCCAAAGTGCTGGGACTACAGGCGTGAGCCACCGAGCCTGTCCTATGTAAACATTTTTAAAGCATACTACAGGGAGGTTGCGGAGGGATAACATGGGGAGAAATGCCAGATATAGGTGAGGCGGAAGATGGAGGCAGCAAACCACTTTGCCATGTATGTACCTTTGCAACAATCCTGCATGATCTACTCATGTACACCAGAGCCTAAAGTACAATTAAAAAAAAAAATATATATATATATATATATATAAAGCATGCCATAATATTTTAAAGTCTTATTTTGTGATTTCCCTGTTTCCTCATACTAGCAGCCTCAAAACATGGAAGTGGTTCTGGCATCTCTCAATATCTGAAAGGTCTTGAGGAAGATACCTGAAGATATCTCAATATCTGAAAGACCTTCCTGAAGAGGAAGAAGAGAAGGTGTTGAGGTTAACAGCTGCAACAACAGTTAGCACACTCTAAGCACTTTTCTGTGCCAGGCACTGGCAAGTGTCCTAACTTACTTAATTCATATTTATTAGCATATTTAACACGCAGTAATTCATTAAATCTTCAGTACAACCCTATCGAGGCAGGAGAATAGGGTCTGGAGACAGGGAACCTAAGGCTCATTCAAGCTGACTTCCTAGAACTGAATCAAAAGGGAAACCCCATCTCTCTAGGCCCAAGTAACAAAAGGATCAGAGGTTACTCCCTTTGCACTGCCTTGCGGATGAAAAATGGAAAGTACCTCTGACTGGTCCCTACAACCAATCAGACTGGTTGCAGGCCTAGTCTTCATTTGCATAGGGGTGTAACTGTGTAACTTCAATTCAGCCTCTGATTGGCCACCTTCTACAACAAATCAGACTGGTCACAGGCCACTACTTCATTTACATTGGTGTAAACAAAGTAACCAATGGGAAACCTTTAGAGGGTATTTAAACCCCCAGAAAATTCTGTAACCAGTGCTCTTGAGCTGCTTGCTTGCTTCCACCAAGTGGAATGTACTTTCATTTCAATATATCTGTGTTTTCACTGGGCGCAGTGGTTCATGCCTGTCATCCCAGCACTTTGGGAGGCTGAGGCAGGTGGATCATGAGGTTAGGAGTTTGAGACCAGCCTGGTCAACATGGTGAAACCCCTCTCTACTAAAAATACAAAAATTAGCCTGGCATGGTGGCACGCACCTGTAATCCCAGCTACTCAGGAGGCTGAGACAGGAGAATCGTTTGAACCTGGGAGATTGTGGTAAGCCGAGATCGTGCCACTGCACTCCAGCCTGGGCAACAGAGTGAGACTCCATTTCAAAAAGCCTAATAAATAAATCTGTGTTTTCATTGCTTAATTTTTTCGTGTTTTGTTTGTAGATTTTGTCCAATTCTTTGTTCAAAACGCTAAGAACCTGGATGACAACTTGTACTCAAGATCCTCCACTGGTAACATCATGAAGAAGGTGTTATCTCCATTTTACAGATAAGGAAACTAGAAACTGAGGCACAGCTGGTAAGTAGCTCTGTAACACACTTTACTGAAAGGTTGTTGGAGGAAGCTAAGGAGAATTGCAGACTATAGGAAAATACTTTTAAACTATGTAGAAAGTATAACTTTACAGGGAAAAGCACTTAAAACTTTAAATCATTCAAAAAGGGAGTTTCCTTTTGGGAGCCCTATGATCTTAACCTTATTTCTTGATCCTCATATTCTTATATGAGAGCACTGCCTTCTTCTCTGCAAAATTTCGCCCTTCTTCACAAAGGCTGTTCTTTCCCCAGGCCAGCCCTCTTCCTCCACCAGGTGAAATGTGTAGCCACAGGGGAAAAATATCCAAGTGTGAGTTAGTCTAGAATAACACTGAGAAGATTGGCAGGAGAAATTGTTGGCACTCCAGGTGTCTGGTCCTCAGTGGTGTCTCTCTAACATGGTGGGTGACAGTTAAAGATCTTTATTCTATCATGGCCTGTCAATATCTGTTGGGTTATACTTGCATCTCCCAAATAGTAACATTAACTGTCAGAGGCAGTTTAGTCTTAACTAACTCACAAGGACGTCAAGAAAGGTCCCTAAATACTTCATAATTTGCAAATGTATCTTCTTCAACAATGGAGTAGGTGCTATGGATTACTATGGTTAGTTTGTTTGATTCACTGTCCTCTTGCCCTCAAATTAGGATTCCTTTGGACAGACCATCTTCCTCCTCATGACTGCCTGGGATAGGAAGTGGAGTGGTCATCCAGCTCCACTACAATGTGAATAAGGTCATCTGAGATTTTTTTTTAACATACTTTCTCTATATTGTAATTGATCAATAAAAGAAAGACTATGGTTAATATTCTTCCTGGTTACATTCTATTCCAGCACCAGAACCATTTATAGAGAGTTCCCTGAGGGCCAGGTTCTTATTAAATACTGTATAAATGCTTTCTTTGAGCCAAGTATCAGGCTCTGGTCCTTACCCAGGTAAGTGGTGAAAAATCTCATGTTAATGTTTTCTTGTGGTAAACATTACCTGGGGCTGGTCCCAAGGAAAGGAATCAATGGGCACTATAAACAATCCAAAGGCAATTTTTAGAATGAAAGCAAGCAATTCTCTATGAATCGTTTACAATGCCCGGAATAACAAGTTAAGTGTTCCAAACCACTTTTACACCTACGACATTGCCTCAATCTCACAATAACCCAGAAAGGTCATTAGACTTGGCATCATTACCCATATTAAATAGACCAGGAAATTGAGACTGGGAGAGTTTCAGTGATTAAGCAAGGTTACTCAACTAATTAATCACACAGCAAAGCTTGCTTTCTACATCTAGCCAAGTCTTGCCAAGGCATTGAAGTTTGCCTTCTTTATAACTGTAAAGCATTTTACAATTATTCCCTCTAATGCATACTTCTATTGACAACTTTTTTAATTCTTTTAATTCCCACCACCACCCTATGGGCAAGTATTCTTCTTTGTTTTCTTAAGATGGAGTTTTGCTCTTGTTGCCCAGGCTGGAGTGCAATGGCACGATCTCGGCTCACTGTAACCTCCGCATCTTGGCTCACTGCAACCTCCGCCTCCCAGGTTCAATAGATTTCTTCTGTCTCAGCCTTCTGAGTAGCTGGGATTACAGGAGCATGCCACCACGCCTGGCTAATTTTTGTATTTTTGGTAGAGACAGGGTTTCATCATATTGTTCAGGCTGGTCTCGAACTCCTGACCTCAGGTGATCTGCCCGCTTCAGCCTCCCAAAGTGCTGGTTTACAGGCGTGAGCCAATGCGCCCAGCCAAGTATTCTTATTATCCCCATTTTATAAATGAGGAAAGTTTACAAAGTTATTTACCCACACACCCTTGTATAATCACACTTGGAGTGCCCTTCTGGCACCTTAGTGTGTTCAGTGCTGCATTAATCAAGATTACAAATTTGAGATTCTGGAATGATCTCTGAAACAAATGTGCTCGAAGGGAAAGGAGCAAACGTTCTTGATATAAACCAGGAGCCAGCAAAAATTCTAGGCATTATCACTAACATTAGGAAAATTTCTGAGAGTTATCATCAACTAATTTTTAGCAAAGTACCAAGATAATTCATTGGAAAAAGAATAGTCTCCTCAACAAATGGTGTTGGGACAACTGGATATCTACATGCAAAACAATGGAGTTGGATCATATGAAGTATATGCTACTTCATAGCATATACAAATATTTGCTCTATCAAATCCCAACACTTTGGGAGGTCCAGGAGGGTGGATCACTTGAGGTCAGGAGTTTGAGACCAGACTGGGCAACATGGTGAAACTCCTTCTCTACAAAAAATACCAAAAAAGAAAAACTAGCTAGGCACAGTGGCCCAGGCCTGTAGTCCTAGCTACTTGGGAGGCTGAGGCAGGAGAATTGCTTGAATCCAGGAGGTAGAGACTACAGTGAGCTGAAATCACACCACTGCACTCCAGCCTGGGTGATGGAGTGAGACTTCATCTCAAAAAACAAACAAACAAACAAACAAATGCATGGATTAAACAAAGTGTGGATATCATACAATGGAATAATATTTAGCCATAAAAGAGGAAGGAAGCGCTGGTATACCCTATAACATGGAGGAAACTTGAAAACATCACACTTAGTGAAAGAAGCCAGACACAAAATACCACATATTGTATAAGTCTATTTATATAATCTGTCCAGAATAGGCAAATCTATAGAGACAGAAAATATACTAATAGTTGCTAGGTTGGGAGGCCGAGGCGGGTGGATCACGAGGTCAAGAGATCGAGACCATCCTGGTCAACATGGTGAAACCCCGTCTCTACTAAAAATACAAAAAAAAATTAGCTGGGCATGGTGGCGCGTGCCTGTAATCCCAGCTACTCAGGAAGCTGAGGCAGGAGAATTGCCTGAACCCAGGAGGCGTAGGTTGTGGTGAGCCGAGATCGCGCCATTGCACTCCAGCCTGGGTAACAAGAGCGAAACTCCATCACAAAAAAAAAAAAAAAATAGTTGCTAGGTGTAGGGAGAAAGAGGGAAGGGAAGTAATGCTCATGGATATGGGTTTTGAAGGGAAGGTCATGATAATGTTCTGGAATTAGGTAATAAAATGGTTTCATACCTCGTGAAAATATTTTTTGAAAATCACTGAATTGTCATGAGTGAATTTTATCATATGTGAATTATATCTCAATTTTTATAAAAGTAGCTTCTGGCTTTTCACGGGTGCTACATTAAGGAAAACAAATCACTGATTCAGGGTACCTAAGCTCATTATCAGGGACCCGAGTAAGGAAAGAACAATGCTCAGCAAATCATCAGGAAGACCAGGTTGGTTCTTGAAACTCTAGAAGCATTCTAATAGCATCCATGCCAATATCTCAGGAGTATGCTTCATACTTTACACAATGACTAGCCCGAAAGTGACACTGTAGCTGAAATCTAGCTTCAGGACCAAGCTGCTCTCTTCCTCACTAATCTTCCTACTTTAGTCTTTTTTTTTTTCTTTTTTTTTTGAGACGGAGTCTCTTGCCCAGGCTGAAGTGTAGTGGCACAATCTTGGCTCACTGCAACCTCCACTTCCCGGGTTCAAGCGATTCTCCTGCCTCAGCCTCCCGAGTAGCTGGGATTACAGGTACCCACCACCATGCCTGGCTAATTTTTGTATTTTCAGTAGAGACGGGGTTTTACCATGTTGGTCAGGCTGGTCCTGAACTCCCTACCTCAAATGATCTGCCCACTTCGGCCTCCCAAAGTGTTGGGATTACAGGCATGAGCCACTGTGCTGGGCCTGAAAAATAGGTTTAATAGACTCATAGTTCCACATGGCTGGGAGGCCTCACAATCATGGTGGAAGGCAAAGGAGAAGCAAAACCACGTCTTACATGGCAGCAGGTAAGGGAATGTGTGCAGGGAAACTGCATTTTATAAAACCATCAGATCTCCTGAGGCTTATTCACTATTACAAGGACAGCACGGGAAAAACCTGCCCCCCGTGATTCAATTACCTCTTACCGGGTCCCTCCCACAACACGTGGGGATTATGGGAGATACAATTCAAGACGAGATTTGGGTAAGGACACAGCCAACCCATAACACTTTAATTCAACTTTATCATAGGTATGTACGTATAGGAAGAAACATAGTATATAGAGGGTTTGGTAGTATCTGCAGTTTCAGACATCCCTTGGAATATATCCTCTCAGGACAAGGGGGAACTACTATACTGCCACATTGTCAGTGACCAATTTTAGTGGTAAATTCTGAGCCTATAGCCACCACCACTCCTTTTTCTGGGAACTGGCCTTGAGTCCTAATTCAAAGGGGTCACATTATTAGGTATAGACACCTGGTAGATCAAGTTTGGATTCCAAGTGCCATGGGGAGTCATGGAATTATTTTGTGCAGATAGTAATGTGATGGAATTCATGATTCAAAAGGCTTTTGGAGGCCAGATGCAGTGGCTCATACCTGTAATCCCAGCAGTTTGGGAGGCCGGGGCGGGCAGATCACTTGAGGTCAGGAGTTTGAGACTGGCTTGGCCAATGTGGCAAAACCCTGTCTCTACTAAAAATACAAAAATTAGCCAGGCATGGTGTTGGGTGCCTGTAATCCTGGGAGGCTAAGGCAGTAGAATCGCTTGAATCCGGGAGGTGGAGGTTGCAGTGAGCCAATTGCACTGGTGTACTCCAGCCTGGCAGCAGAGTGAGACTCTGTCTAAAAAAAAATAATAATAGTAATAATAAGGTTTTGGGAGGGACAAATAGAGGCATTTGCAATAGTTCAGATATCTAGAGAGATGATTGTGGTTGACATTGGCAGCAAAGAAGGAGAAAATTAAGCCATAGAGACCCCACCCTGCCAATATCTAGAAGCTGGGAGAGAAAAAAGAAAAGTTTTCCAAGGAGCCTGAAATACAAGAAGAACCAGAAGATTCTGGGGTTACGAAAGCTAAGAGAGGTGTTTCGAGAACGAAGAAGTGGTCAGCTGTAGCTTAGGAAGTAATGAAGAGGAGCCTGTTTGTGAAGAGGGCAGCCTTCTGTTACAGGGAGCAGAGAAATGGAGCTATAGTTGAGAGAAGATAAAGGGGCACGGAAGTGACTATAGCACGTCCGTAGCTTCCTGTTGCACCTAAAATAATCCAGAAAGGCTGTGTACTTAACCTGACATACAATTTCCTTCATTTTGTGACCCCTTATGTTAGTCAGCATCCCGGCAGGAAACACTGGCATACGGAGTGTAGCCAAAGACCCCGTAGTGAGGAGGCAGTTTACTGCAGTGCAGGCAGGGTGAGGAAACCAGCAGCATCTGGGGAAGCATTCAGGGGTTAGCCTCAGGGTGAAGACATTGCCGCCCGAAGCCTGGAGAGACAAGGGAAGGAACTTAGAAGGGGAGCTGCCTGACACCAGCAGCGGCCGCAGAGGACCTGATGCCAGAAGCATGTGACAAAGCAGGCGTGCGGGGGAAGAAGTACCATGACCTCTCTTTCTTCCATCTTCGGAGCCCCTCACAAAATTGGCAGAACCCTCTGGAAGCCAGAATCTATGAGAATGCAGGTCATGGGGTCCTTAGAGGTCAGAAGGACGTAGGGCAGGACGGAGGATAGCGAACGGATTGCGCTGGCAAATAACCAGCAGGTCCATGCCCACCTCCCAGGCTCATCTCTGCCCAGCTCCCCACCTCCAGCCTCAGGGGCCTTCTTTCACGTTCCAGAATGTACTGAGCTGCATCCTTCCCAAGGCCGTGGTGCAGGCTGGTCTCTCTATCTGGAACGTTCTTTACCTCATCAACTCAAAATTAGCCTTCTATTTTCATCTTAAACATCACTTTCTCAGATAGGCCTTTCCTGGGCCATGCCCCTCCCCAATCTAGATGAAATATCACATTACAGTCTCTCATAGCACCTTGTTTTTTTCTTCCTCAGCATTTATCATGGTTTGCAGTGATAGATGTATCATGGCATTATTCGTTTAATATCTATCTCCTCTATTAGTCTGTAAACTCCATGAGAACAGGAATTATGTCTGTTTTTCACAGAACAATTTTTAGCAATGGGCAAGTGCCCAAACATGTATATTTACTGCAATACCTGATGAACCTGCTCTAACATTCTCTCCCACATTGCTGAGATCTCTGGATACAAACAGTTTAGCAATAATGGATCTTTATTACTCCCTGTTACACTCCAGGTGCTATACTAGATATTTATGTTGTCTCATTCACTTCTCACAACAATCCAATGAGACAGGGACTCTTATTATCCCCATTTTTTCAGTGAGGGAACTGAGACCTGAAAGGCCAAGTTATTTGGCCAAGGTCACACAGCCCTGTGGTAGAGCCTGGGTTTGAACCAAGGTCCTGCTGACACCAAAGCTAGTGTTCTGAACTCCCCCACACACACTGCACTGCTGCCTTAAATATCTTACTGTGGTTTGGGTTTGCTTATATGTCTATTTTCCATATTAGACTATGTGAGGACCCACTCAGCCCCCCATAGTTCATACAAAGATTATTTTAAGCTGAAGACATTTGAGATTCAACAGATGCAGAAAGAAGCCTTCTCGGAGCTTCCCTTGTCTGACTCAAGGCAGAAACTGCTTCTATGCAAGTTGCACATATAAATGAATTCTTCCTTGCTAATTGGTTGTTTGTCTGAGTAATGAAGACTACCACAAATTCCTTTTCTGGGGCAGCTACTACCTCCAGAAGAGAGACCAAGAGTAAATCTACCAGAAAGCCCTTCTCTGGGAAGTTTTATGGCCCTAAAGAAGACAGAAAGATTATTCATATCTATATAGAAAAGCATGACTGGATGTGGTGGCTCACATCTGTAATCCCAGCACTTTGAGAGACTGAGGCAACCCAGGAGTTCAAGACCAGCCTGGGCAACATAGTGAGAGCTGAACACAGTGAGAACTCCTCTCTACAAATTTATATATATACATATATCTTCCTCTACATATATATTTTATCTATATATTTGTCTCTATTATATGTGTGTGTGTGTGTGTGTGTGTGTGTGTGTGTGTGTATATATAAAGAAAAACATGATCACAAACTTTCTTATCTCCCATTTGTTCTCCAAAAAAACCTGTATGTCTTTCCTAGGGAAACCTACTTGTTCTTCCCATAGGAATCTTTTCTCCCTGCTCCTCTTCCCCTACTAAATTAGGTATCTAAGCTTCAATTCTAACCACCCTTTGAGTTACTCAAGTTACTCATCACTGAGCACTCCCTCTTGTATGCACATTGTACACATACATGGATTCTTTCCTGCTAATCTGTTGTTTGTCAGTTAAATTCACAGGCCCCAGATAGGATATAAATGTCAGAGGGCAGAGGAAAAGTTTTTCCTTTCCTACAACTATAAGTTCCTTGGGTAACAAGGGTTAGTTAGCTATTTAACCCGAAAACACACTGCAAATGCCCAATAAATTTCAAGTATTGACTCTTTCCCACCAACAGAGTATGCCTATGCGGACTGACCTGCCAACCCTACCCAAGTCTTTAGCCTCACACATTCCGCTTACTAAAGAGCAGTAGTCTGTGCATCAGGCTCTTTTGAGCTCCAGTTTAGTAAACTTTTTCCCTAGAGCATAGTCTTTCATTATTTATTTATATATTTTTAAATATTGTTTTTCAAAGAAATTGTTTTGTTTTTGTTTTTGTTTTTGAGACAAGGTCTTACTCTGTCGCCCAGACTGGAGTGCAGTGGTGCGATCACAGCTCACTGCAGGCTCTATCTTTCCAGGCTCAAGCAATCCTCCCACCTCAGCCCTCTGTGTAGCTGGGCCTACAGGCATGAGCCCCCAGGCCCAGCTAATTTTTTTTTTTTTTTTTTTTTTTGGGTAGAGATGGGGTTTCGCCATGTTGCACAGGTTAGTCTTGAACTCTTGGGCTCAAGTGATCTACCCACTCAGCCTTCGAAAGTACTGGGATTACTGGTGTGATCCCTGCACCCAGCCTAGAGCACAATTCTTTTGATGAACTGATAGAGTTCAGGTTCTGTTGGAGCTTCAGTGTGAACTCTGGCCACGTACGGGCTTTCAGACCTTGTCCAGAAAGACCCTGCCTCGAAAACCAGCTAGCCTATCCTTTCTGACATCCACCCCACCCAGCCCTGAATCTGACTTGACCATGCAAGATAGGTTCCCACAGTCACAAGCAGCCTAGTTGCTTCACTGATGGCACTTTCCTGTGAGTGGAATTTTCAGAGCCTAGACTCTAGGAACAGCACATCCACTCTACAAATTCTGCCTCCTGTTTCAGGAGACAGAAGACAGAGCATCCCAGGAGGCAGGGAAATGATTCTAAGAGCATTTCGGCCTCTCTCTCTCCTCCTGCTGGAGCTTGCCCATTCTCACAGAAGAAATGCAAATATTAGCCCTTTAGAGCACCTACCAAGCTTTCCGAATAGGCCCACCTGAGCCCCGCTGACAGCCTCGAAAGGGGACTGAATGTCAGCCAGGAAGAACCCAACTGGGGGCTGAACAGGAAGGAAGGCGTGCCCTGCTGTCAGTTTACCTGCTGCAGAATGCCAGCAGCGCCACAGCAGCCTCAGACCACTTAGCTCCTTCCTTCTTTGTTGCTTCCTTTTCTTTTTTGCTGTTCCCTATGATAGTCTTTTTTCTTTTGTTCTTTCTTTCTTTTTTTTTTTTTTTGTTGAGACAGAGTCTTGCTCTGTCACTTAGTCTGGAGTGCAGTGGCACAATCTCGCCTCACTGCCACCTCCACCTCCCAGGTTCAAGCTATTCTCATGCCTCAGTCTCCCGCGTAACCGGGAACTACGGGCGTGTACCACCACACCCAGCTAATTTTTATAATTTTAGCAAAGATGAGGTTTCACCATGTTGGCCAGGCTGGTCTTGAACTCCTGACCTCAAGTGATCCATCCACTTCGGCCTCCCAAAGTGTTAGATTATAGGTGTAAGCCACCACGCCTGGCCTCCAGTATGATAGTCTTTTCTGTTTTGCTCTTCCCAACCCAGCTACTTTTGTGGAATTCCAAGAGCTAGGAAGGACCTGTGTCATCTAGCCCAGGGCATCACAAACCCTGGCAAAATCACTTAGGAGGTTTTTTCAAAATACAATTCCTACACCCCACCTTACATTTAACAGTTGTAAACAACTCTTGCTTTTGTCTGCCAGGGCATGACTCTCTTCAGAGTTCCTAGAGAAGTCTTCTTTCCCCACTTCACTTAGTTCACTAGGGCTACCAAGTCTGTAAGGCAGGAGTCTTTAGAGGTGATAGGCCCCAAGATAAGCACGTGGTCCCAAATGGGCCTATCAGAATTATCCTCTGAGATGTTAGAGTCAGTGGAGGAAAGACCAAAATGCTTCTTCCTTCTTGGATGCCTAATGGACAATGTGGTTGTGGCCAGGTGCTGTGAATCACGCCTGTAATCCCAGCACTTTGGGAGGCTGACTTGGGTGGATCACCTGAGGTCAGGAGTTCAAGACCAGCCTGGCCAACATGGTGAAACCCCCATCTCTACTAAAAATGCAAAAAAATTAGCCCGGTGTGGTGGCGTGCACCTGTAGTTCCAGCTGCTTGGGAGACTGAGGCAGGAGAATTGCTTGAACCTGGGAGGCGGAGGTTGCAGTGAGTCAAGATCACGTGACCATACTTCAGCATGGGCAACAGAGTGAGACTCGGTATTGAAATGTGGTTTCTATTCCCTACAAGGTGGTAGCTCTATTTCTTGCCAACTAGGAGAAACCTGTCTGCAATAAGGAAAAATGAGAAACAGAGAGAGTTCTGATAAATTTTCTAAGCTCCTGAGGCAAACTCTCCAGTCTCCTGTGTTCATAAATTTCCTTGCCTTCTTAAGCTAATTTTTTTCGTTGTTGTTTTTTCTTTTGTTTTTGAGACAGAATCTTGCTCTGTCGTTTAGGCTGGAGTGCAGTGGTTCGATCTTGGCTCACTACAACCTCTGCCTCCCACGCGCAAGCAATTCTCATCCCTTGACCTCCCCGAGTTAGCTGGGACTACAAACACGTGCCACCACACCTGGCTAATTTTTTTGTATTTTCAGTAGAGACAGCGTTGTTGCCCAGGCTCGTCTCGAACTCCTGACCTCAGGCAATCCATTCGTCATGGTGGATTACAGCCATGAGCCACCATGCCCAATTTCTTAAGCTAGTTTTAATCAAGTTTCTGTCACTTGCAACCAACAGTGTGAAGAATCAATGGATCAGGAATTCAAGGGGTAGGATAAGAGAATCTGAAAATTTTAAAGATGTCCATGAATTTTTGATGTATGGCTAGGTTTAGGATACCCTGATAAATTAACCTTTCAGTTTATAAAGAAAAAGCTGAGTTCTGCCGGGTGTGGTGGTTCATGCCTGCAATCTTAGCACCTTGGAGGCCAGGGCAGGCAGATCACCTGAGGTCCAGAGTTCAAGATAAGCCTGAGCAATATGGTGAAACCCTGTCTCTACTAAAAACACAAAATTAGCCGGGTGTGGTGGTGTGCACCTGTAATCCCAGCTACTCAGTAGGTTGAGGCATGAAAATCAGTTGAACCTGGGAGGCGGAGGTTGCAGTGAGCCGAGAGCCTGCCAGTACACTCCAGCCTGGGAGACAGAGTCAGACTCCGTCAAAAAAAAAAAAAAAGAAAGAAAGAGAGAGAAAGAGCGAAAGGAAGGAAAGAAAGGAAAAAGAGAGAAAGAACTGAGTTCCACGTAAGGGATTTTATATTAATGAGGTTGAATTTAGTGAGCAACTACTACACACAGGACCCAATGTAAAGAAAGTTACATATATGATCCTCAGCATATCACTTTGCATTTACTATGCTTACTACATCTTTTTTCTTTCTTTCTTTCTTTTTTTTATTGTTTGAGATAGGGTCTCACTCTGCCACCCAGGCTCTGGAGCGCAGTGGCATGATCTTAGCTCAGTACAGCCTCAACTTCCTAGGCTCCCACCTCAGCCTTCTGAGTGGCTAGGACTACAGATGTGTCCCACCATGCTTGGCTAGTTTGTTTTGTATTTTTTGTAGAGATGAGGTTTTGTATGTCACCTAGGCTGGTCTCCAACTCTTGGACTCAAGAAATCCACTCATCTCAATCTCCTAAAGTGCTGGGATTACAGGTGTGCGCCACCATGCCCGACCCACTGCATCTATTTACTTGTTTATTGTGTCTGTTTTATCAACACTTGTATATGTACCACCTATCACAATGCCTGGAACATAGTGGAAACTAACTAAATACTTGTTGAATATTGAATAAAATTTTCAGATTAATATAATTATCATTAGCAGTAGTAATAGAACAGTAGTCGTAACAGTATCACTAACATTTATTGAATGTTTATTTTGTGCTGGGTACTGTTGAAGTTCCTTTCAAATATTACCTCATATGGCCAGGCATGGTGGCTCACTCCTGTAATCCTAGCACTTTGGGAGGCCGAAGCAAGTGGATCACGAGGTCAAGAGATCGAGACCATCCTGGTCAACATGGTGAAACCCCATCTCTAATAAAAATACAAAAAATTAGCTGGGCATGGTGGCGTGTGCCTGTAATCCTAGCTACTCAGGAGGCTGAGGCAGGAGAATTGCCTGAATCCAGGAGGCGGAGGTTGTGGTGAGCCGAGATCGTGCCACTGCACGCCAGCCTGGGTAACAAAAGCGAAACTCTGTCTCAAAATAAATAAATAAATAAATAAATAAAAATAAATACAAAAAAATTAGCTGGGTGTGGTGGCACATGCCTGTAATCCCAGCTACTCAGGAGGCTGAGACAAGAGAATTGCTTAAACCCGGGAGACAGAGGTTGCAGGTTGCAGTGAGCGGAGGTCACCCCACTGCACTGCAACCTGGGCAACAGAGCAAGACTGCATCTTAAAAAATTATAATGATAAATAAATATTACCTCATTTATTGATCTGAAGACGCCTGTAAGGTAGGTTTCTATTATTTCTCATTATGATGAGAAAACTGGGACACAGAGAGGTCCAATAATTTTCCCAAGGTCACACCGCTAGTAAGTAGCAAAACAAAGATCCAAACTGAGGCAATCTGGCTCCAGAGTCCCAATTACAAACGTTATTCTACACTGGTTTAATTAACTTTTTCAGAATGACCAAGCTGCTTAATAGCAGATGCAGAATTTGAGCCTAGGTCTGTCCAACTGCAGAGCCTTCGCTCTTTAACCCCATACTTACTCTTTGTGGCTAATTGTCTGTCCCTTCACAGTAGTCCACATAAATGATGCTCCTATGGTTGCACAATAATCTGCATGGCTCTTTGTGGCAACCTTCGTAATATAATTAGAAACCAAGTATTCTGACCTCTGGAGATGAGCAGTCAGGTGTGATCAAAAACAAGACTCATGGGTCCAAATACTGAAACCAGGCTGCAAATGTTCACCTGCTGTGTCAGTTTGGGTACTACAGAAAACAGAAGCCAAATGGAATTAGAAGCATAAGATTTATTAGAAGAAATGCCCATGAAAGAAAAAGGGAAGCAAAAGCAAGAGCAGGTGGGGAGGGTCTGAGACCACAAGGAAGTTCTGACACTTGTCAAGGAAGGAAGGAAGGAAGATTGGGTAGAAAGAGTATCCAGTTGCAGCAAGGCTCTGAGGAAATCTGGGTCAAGTCAATGGAAAGCCCAGGTCAATGATTGCCCGGTGAAGGAGTCCAGCACTGGGCAGAAATGGCCCGGCTCCAGCATACCTTTCTCAGTCATTGCTGGGAATAGCCCCATGGAGAGCGTGCCCTTGGCATAAATGATCACAGAGCTGTCAGCCACCCATGCTCGTTGCAACTGCTTCTCTTGAAAGGTGGTCTTGGCCGGGTGCAGTGGCTTATACCTGAAATCCCAGCACTTTGGGAGGCCGAGGCAGGTGAATCACGAGGTCAGGAGATCAAGACCATCCTGGCTAACATGGTGAAACCCCGTCTCTACTAAAAAATACAAGAAATTAGCCGGGTTTGGTAGCACGCGCCTGTAGTCCCAGCTGCTCGGGAGGCTGAGGCAAGAGAATCACTTGAACCCAGGAGGCGGAGGTTGCAATGAGCCAAGATCGCGCCACTGTACTCCAGCCTGGGCGACAGAGCGAGACTCCAAAAAAAGGAAATTTGGATGGTGCTTTTCCATGGCTGCCATACCCATGTACCATGAATTAAACTCCCCCAAGGAAACACTAGAGAGCTAACCACATGAGATAAGCAGTCAGTGTCCATTGTCTACACTGCTTCTCACAACACACATAGTTAACACAGCTGAGTATGTTTTTTTTTCCTTCAAAACGTGTTGGTTTGGCCTTACTAAAAGTGTCAGCTCATTTAAAGAAAAATGTATGTTTTCCTGAAGAGGAGTAGGTGGAGCATTTTCTCATTTATTTTTCTACCATGAACATATTTGAATTGCCACAAAGAAGTTACTATGGAAACCGCTCTCAAACTTGCAAGATAAAAGGTAAAAATGGAACACTTTGTTGACATGCAAATAGTTAGTCTCTGGAGACCACTTTTTAACAAACTCTCCTGGTCTGATTTTTCTGAGTCCTTTAAAGGTTCTCTTGAATTAAAAGTGGACAGGCAGATTTTTTGGTGTTACATTCCAGATGGCTCCAGCTGACTGTGCAAATGTCACAGGTGACAATTCTAGGATGAGTCTAGATATATGCAAACTTGCTTTTGGAATGAGCAAAAAGGCTGATGGTGCCCTGCTGTGAACACCCAAACAGGTCCAGGGAAGGGAATGTGGTTGTTTTTGGGCCAGGCTCATTCTGCAGGTGTACTCTGCACTGACTTGTTTGAAAGTTAACTTGCTGAGCTCTTATTTATGCAAAGTAGTTTCTTTTTCTTATCTCCTCTGGCCACATTCCTTCTTTGGGATCTTGAGCTGGATAGTCTTTCCAACACAAAACACAAACTTCTTATTTGAAAGCCTTATTCCTCTACCCATCTCTGCTCATCTTTACCTGCCCCTCCCCATCCACCACTCCAATTCACTTTGTGTCAGCCCAAGTACTCCTATCACTACAAAGCTCTGAGATAACTTTGGATTTCTGCTTGTTGTACTTTTCTGCCTGTCAATTCCTTCAACCTTGCTTCTTTCTCTTGGGGCTTCAATCCCAAAGCCATACTGAAACCTTTTTCAAAGTTGCTTTTGGTAATTAAGTGAATCCAACTTTAAGAGGGTTGCCTGTAGTTTCAGTTACTTGAGAGACTGAAGCGGGAGGATTGCTGGAGCCCAGGAGTTTCAGATCAGCTGGGGCAACAGAGTGAGATGTCCAACTCAAAAAAAAAAAAAAAAAAGAAAAGAGGTCATTTGACTTGAGGGACACAGATCAGAGGTTGTTTATTTGGGATTATTGTTACCTAGCTTCATGACTAGCAACCAACAATTTCACTTCTTTGTGAATCAGAGTCTATCTGATTCTTTCAAAGGATCCTTCCACTTCAGCTTCCCATGTAGTTGGCATCACGGGTGTGTGCTCCAACACCTGGCTAATTTTTTTCAGGGGGGATGGAATCTCGCACTGTCACCCGGGCTGGAGTGCAATGGTGAGATCTTGGCTCACTGCAACCTCTGACTCCTGGATTCACGCAATTCTCCTGCCTCAGCCTCTCGAGTTGCTGCTATTACATGAGTACCATACCCGTCTAATTTTTTGTATTTTTAGTAGGGATGGGGTTTCACCATGTTGGCCAGACTGGTCTTGAACTCCTGACCTTGTGATCTGCTCACCTCGGCCTCCCAAAGTGTTGGGATTACAGGCATGAAGCACTGTGCCTGGCCATTTTTTTTTTTTTTTTTTTTTTTTTTTGTAAAGACATGAGGGTGGATGTTGGGTGTCTCACTTTGTTGGCAGGCTGGCCTCAAACTCCTGGGCTCAAGTGATCCTCCTGCCTCGGCCTCCCAGCCTCTCAATCTCCCAAAGTGCTGTGATAACAGGCGTGAGCCACTGTGCCCAGCCTGTAATAAACTATTGTAGAACCTAAGATTGGCCTTTTAAGATGTCTTTTCAAAAGGCTTTTGTATTTCTGACAAATGGATAGCCCTACCCAGACCAGCCACTTCTCTGCTGGCCCTCCACCCAGAAGCCAACTCAGCAAAGGAGGACCATTTTCCACACTCTTCTGATTGCATCCCCAACCAATCAGCAACACCAATACCCTAGCCCCTTGCCCACCAAACCATCTTTGAAAAACTCTATCTTCCAAATTTTCAGGAAGATTGATTTGAGTAATAACTGTCTCTCAAGTGGCATGGCCAGCCTTGTGTCAAACTCTTTACTGCAATGATGCAGTCTTAGTGAATTGATTTATCTGTAAAGGGGGCAGAAAGAACCTGCTGAGCAATTACACTATCTGCAATTATCTTAAATGTTTCCTTGATTATTATATGTTTCTTCCAATGACCTTTAAATTCCAAGAGAGCTGGACCCCTAACTGTATTTCCCACTTCTGGCACATACAAAATGCTCAATAAATATTTGTAGAATGAAAAGAACTGTTCAATTTCAGCAGATGGATCAAATGAAACTTAAGGTTGCTTGAAGCTTTAACATGAGCATTGATAAAAATGAGTAAGTGGGAAAGGAAGTGATGACAACCATTGCAACAAAGCAATGAAAGCAGTGTGCATATTTATGTTTAAAAAACACAAACCTGTCAAGCCCTTGAATGTCTGATTTATGAAATACATATATGTGTATGTGTGAGTGTATACATAATGTTGGCTTTTTAGTTTCACATGCAGTGTGAACTCAGTTTCGGAGGATAATAATAAAGTATTTAACAAGGATTTCAGGTAGTTGTCTAAATATAAAACACTGTATCATAGAATTAGAGTGGAAAAGGATTTAGAATACAAGTTCTTCAATTTACAGGGGTGGAAACTAAGGCCTAGAGATCTAAGTATATTTTGGCATTGGGAAATAAATAGGGTGATGTGTCTGTTGATGAGAAATACATATGCCAATCATACTTCTGTATAATCATTACTAATAACATAGCAATACCGCCTTACATTTGAAAAGAGTGTTTGAATGTGACTAGATCCTGCACCAGTGGTTCTGAAACTTGAGCGTGATCAGAATCACCTGGAGGATTTGTTAAAGAGCAGATCGCTGGGCCCCACCTCCAAAATTTCTGGCTCGGTAGGTCTGGAGCAAGTGACGTGGAGAGCTTAAGAGAAACCATCCCAACTCCGTTCAGCTCTTGCAACTGAACTGGCCCCGCTCGGTACGCAGGGAAACTACAAGTCCCGGCATGTCCCGCGCGCAGCGGCGGAAAGTCGGATACTTCCGCTCCACGCAGCGCCTCTGCTGCCGCGTCTCGACGTGTCACCGGGGGCGCCGCTGCTGTGGCAAAGGAAGGTGCTGACTGGGGGAGTTCGAGGCGGCGGGCGGCGGTGACCCCGGCCTGGAACTGCCCCGGCACGGAAGTGTTCCGGGATCCGTGGGGAGCAGGAGAGGGAGGCGGCGGCCAGTCCCACGCGGGGCACGATGTTGAACATGTGGAAGGTGCGCGAGCTGGTGGACAAAGCGTGAGTATCGGGGGGCAGTTGTGGCCGAGGCCCACTCAGGGAAGGGGTTACTGGGAGAGAGAGCTGGCCTTGGGCGAGGGGTTGCCCGCGTCACGCCCCCCGGCTCTGCCAGCCCCATCATGGCGGCGACCCATTCCTTCCCGGCCCCGGGCCTCATCCCCGCTTGCGAGGCTGGGGAGGGACCCTCCCTCGTTTTAAAAACGTCCTCTTAGCCACCCTTCTCTCCTTTCCAGGCCTTCCTGTCCCTTCCCCTATTCCAACCCCTGGGTGCCGACGCTTTGGTCAGAGGGGGCCGGTTGTCTGCAGCTGGGTCACTGCCCTGGCCGGAGGACTGTCTTAACCTCAGGCTGTGGGCTTTGCCTCCTGGGCAGCAGGGAAGGTTTGGGAGTAGGGAGCACAATGCACTGGTTCTCTGTGTCTCTCGGGGTGTAGTACGGAGAGACCTTAGACCTGGTTGGGGTGTGTCTTTTACCTTCCTGGCCTCTTCTTAATTCCTAATGAACCTGAAGTGTTGGAGTGGGTGGTAAGTGTAACAAGTGGCTATTGTGGTAAGGCTGAAATTACTCAAGAAGAGACTCATCCTTTGCTTTTCTAACACTAGTGAAAGTAGATCACTATATAACTTCTTGTGATTTTCTTCTACACTTCTACACTTCTTGTGATTTTCCACTACACATCATTTTTGGTGTGCTACCTGTTCCATTCGATTAAATTAAGAGGTCTTTAAGAAATTTCCCCTTAAGAGGAAAACAACCCAGGTTTATATCCTGTTGATCTGCTTTTAAAAGCAGTTAAAAAGACCAGTACGTAGTTGATTTCCTTTAAGACTGAAATAACTTTAGTCTCTTACTTGCACAAGGAAAACCTTAACATTTAAAATGAGTATATCAGATATACAGTGGTTAAGTAAGGCCTTCTAGGCCAGCAGGAAATAAAGTTTAAGAATTTAACCAGTCCTCTTCCTTTTAGGTTTTAGTGATTATGCAATAAGTATGGTGAGAAAAACAGTTCATTTGTGCCACCTACCTAACCTAAAATCAGGAAGTATAGATAGCAAACTGTTTTGTTAACACCAGAAAACAAAATAATTTCCAGTGCCTTATCTGATGCATCAGTTAGAACTTAGAGCGTGACCATATTTTTATATTTTCTATGCTACCAAGAAGGCAATAGAGTGCCTAAGGAGCATGGGTTTCAGAACCTGCAGAGCTTGGGGAAGTTACTCATCCTCACAGTGCCCTAGTTTTCTCTGGTGCAAAATGAAAATGCAGTGATACCTACCTTAGAATGTTGTGGTGAGGCTTAAGGGTTAAGGGATTATATTGCACATGAAGCCCTTAACATAATATGTTAAGATCAGTGTACTTTTGAAACTAGCAAATGTTTTGCATTTAGAGTGAGATAAGATAAACCTCTTTGAGAAGCTCCAAGTTTGAGAAGTTATTTGCTTTAATGATTTTTCTTTACAACTACTCATTTGGCTGTTGAGGCCTCTGCTATTTATTTCGGACTATTTAGCTGTTTATATATTCTTTGCTTTTGCTTACCAAAGATGAAATAAACTAATAGTTCTTTTCCAGATCCAGGATCATTGGCATTTTTTTGAGTATATTGTGTAAAGATTAGGATATCAACTTAAATAGTTTTTTAAAGGCCAAAAGAAGACTTCAAAGCTACTTTTTTTTTTCTTTTGATGGAGTCTCAGTCTTTTGTGCGATCATAACTCACTGCATCCTCTAACTCCTAGGCTCAAGTGATCATCCCGCCTTTCCCTCCCGAGTGGCCAGGACTACAGGCATGCACCACTATGCCTGGCACTGCCTCCTTATTTCTGAGTGAGGTCAGCAGAATAAAACCACTAAGAAACACCTTGTTCTCTTAGAGGACTAAATCTGTGGTACTCAAAAATTTGAAGAGGCTGTACATTGTTCATGTTCAAGGCAGTATTCCTGCTATTGTTGTACCTTTCATATTTGCTTATCACACTTGTTACGTGCTTTAGGTTAAATTTGCCATGCAAGTAGTTACCATTCTGCTGGCAAAACTATTGCTGAAAAATAATATCTGTCTTTGTACTACCCAATTTAGGATGTAGACTTGAACCAAATTATTCAAGAACATAGAAGAATGTTGCTACCAAGGACTTTTTAAGGCTTTTGTGGGTGTCTGACACATATTAAGGTTAGAACATGAGGTTAATTTACTGATGAGTACTCGGGATTTTAATTTTTATCTTTCACTGACAAGAAGAGAAAAAATTCTTCCCCCAAAATGTAAGCATCTTACAGAACTGTGGATTTGTTAGACTGTGCACCTAATACCATAATAGAGGTGCAGCAGATCCATAGAATGACTGCTCTGATTATCAGAGGGATAAAATGATGAAGGAACTTGCAAATGAAGAAACAATGAAGTGATTAAGGACTGTTCAGATAGTTGGATCAATCAAATGAGGGCTTATATGAGAGAAGGGTTAGGGGGTTTGGCTGTCTGGTTCATATTCTGGCATTGCCTTTTTAATTAGCTGTATGTATGATTTGAGGCAGAATCATATGAATTTCCAGACTTTGGGTTCCTTATCTGTAAGATGAGGGGACCTGGCTAGAGTAAGACTTTTTCCACCTTTGATGGCTATTGGAGAAATGCATTTCCATCAAGGAAAAATAGTTGGAACTAATTTTTACAATAGCAGGCAAATTCTGGAGTCATTATCCTCTGTAGACAATTTAGGCTAAAATGGGAAATTTTCTTAAAAAGTGGTAATCAGTAAATGTTACATTTAAATATTTTATGCAGTAAATACAGACCATGATTCAGGAAGACTAGGACTTTTAGTGTATGTTGATACCCAGTGAGGTTTTACTTCAGAAAAAAAATATACTCTTGAAAAATGTGTTTCCTGGAGCCACTCTTAGATTCAGTATGGTAGCAGTTCTTGAGTTTAGTTATGTATTTTTTTTTTTTTTTTGAGATGGAGTTTCACTCTCGTCGCCCAGGCTGGAGTGCAGTGGCGCAGTCAGCTCACTGCAACCTCTACCTCCAGGGTTAAAGTGATTCTTCTGCCTCAGCCTCCCTAGTAGCTGGAATTACAGGCGCCTGCCACCACACCCAGCTAATTTGTATATTTCTGGTAGAGACGGGGTTTTGCCATGTTGGCCAGGCTGGTCTCAAACTCCTGACCTCAGGTGATCCACCCACCTCGGCCACCCAAAATGATAATGATGTATTTCAGACATTGGCTTTTAAGACACTGAAGACTTTTTCTGGAAGTGGGGTGTATTTTCCACAATTGCTGCATCTCCTGGTGATAGTAGAGGGATTTGTTTTGCAGAACATTGTGGAACTGAGGGGAAGCAGATAAAGCCATAGGCCTGCCAGAGCTTGGAGTGCCAGTATCTTCCCACTCATAGTCAAGTTGCATAAAAGGCGATGTGGCAGAAAAGAATAAGTGGCACTATTCCCATCAACTAGGAACACTAGCTTAACCATTGTCATCCTGTGACCTGTCTTCCATTACCTGTGGCTGTAATAAAATTGGACATGTTTATATTTTGTCATCCTATGTATGCATGGTAAAATTGAAAGTTGCTGCAGTTCTATTTTCTCTCCAGATTTGAGTAATGTAATGAAGGTGACACGGTAGTAGTATATCCAAACTGCTACTTACTTGTTCAAGCTCAGTGAATCCTTCTCTTTCCTTGCAGGGAGTAATATTAGCAGTAAATCTATTTGATCAATGCTTCTTTTTTTTTTTTTTTTTTTCTAAGACAGAGTCTCACTGTGTCCCCCAGGCTGCAGTGCAGTGGTTCGATTTCAGCTCACTGCAATCTCTATCTCTCAGTTTCAAGTGATTCTCCTGCCTCAGCCTCCCAAGTAGCTGAGATTATAGGCACCTGCTTCCATGTCTGGCTAATTTTTGTATTTTTAGTAGAGATGTGGTTTTACCTTGTTGGCCAGGCCTATCGCGAACTTGTGACCTCAGGTGATCCACTTTCCTTGGCCTCCCAAAGTGCTGGGATTACAGATGTGAGCCACCACACCCAGCCTCCATGGCCCTTTTTATGATAATAATTCAAACAGCTCTGGCTGAGGTCCTAAGGCAACAGCTATGGATATCCATTTTAAGTTATTCTCCTAAGGGTAGCTTGCATTTTCCCTCATAAGTTGATTTTTATTGATGTATATTTGCTTGGTTTTAGATCCTAAATGTTTAGATAATGTAGAGCTGTAAAAACTATTGTTCTAGTCTCCTGACTCCAGAGGGAGAAATTTTTGCATTTATAAAGAATAGTACATTTCTTTATTTCAACACATAATACATTTTTTATTTATTGGATTCATGCTCTAGTTTTTTTTTTTATTTTTTATTTTTGAGACAGGGTCACACTCAGTTGTCCAGGCTGGAGCACAGTGACGCAAACATGCATACTGCAGGGTGGACCACAACCGTGCCACCATGCTTGGCTAATTTTTAAAAATCTTTTTGTAGAGAAGAGTTCTTGCAGTGTTGAACAGGCTGGTCTTGAACTCCTGGGCTCAGGCAGTCCACCTGCCTCAGCATCCCAAAGTGCAGGCAGAAGCCATTGCATCTGGTCTAGTACTCTATTTTCTGAACTTGAAACATAAAATACCTACCTTCAAGAACCTTACCTCTACAAATACACTACAACTTGAACAGATTATTTGTTTTTCTTTTCTTTTAGTCTTCAGCTGTTGTCCCCTTTATTTTCCTTATCAGTAAATCTCTGTTCAGTTTGCTTCTTGGAATTTGAAGGCAGAGATAGTAAGATAATTGTCAGCTTACTAGACTTTCCAATGTCAACTTTTCCTTGAACCAATTGTAAGTAATTGTTATTGCTGAAACAATGAATTAATTATCCTCCTCCTTTTCTAGTAACTGGACACAAGTAAATATTAAGAATTTAATTCCAAAGAAAGATGAGTTTGGTTTATCTTCTGCTAGCATTTCTTAGAGGTAATTTTCTGTAATTTAATCTGTTTAGTACTACCGTCAAGGTGCTTTTAAAAAGCACTTAACTGCCTCTTATGTTTTCTTGCACGCTTTAGTATTAGTTTACAAGCAGTTTCTTATCTACTTACTGATACGTCCATTGAAAGTACTTAGCCTTTTTTATTTTGAGTGCCATTTGTTAGTACTCCAAGGTTTCACAATATGGCTCCACAGTTGAATCTTTTTTTGTATTTTTTTTTTCTTGAGATGGAGACTTGCTCTGTCATCCAGGCTGGAGTACAGTGGTGCTATCTCAACTTACTGCAATCTCCGCCTCCCAGGTTCCAGCAATTCTCCTGCCTCAGCCTCCTGAGTAGATGGGATTACAGGTGCCTGCCTCCATGCCTGGCTAATTGACAAACAATAAACTCTTGAAACATCTATTAGTATTATTACTGTTATACACAAAATAGTATAACACTAGAAAAATCAAAGGAATAGAGTGTTTGAGAAAATAAAGATACAGACTAGGTTATTTATAAGTATGTAGGAACTGTATCTTCATGAAATCATTATTTTCAGTGAGTACTCTCTCCTAAGATTAAGTTTAGTCTACATATAGGACAGCACAATTAAATACCTCTGTTGTTTGTGTTTTGTTTTTTTTTTTTAACCAAATCATAAATGGCTTCTACTTTAGTATTGCAAAGCATATTGCAGAAATACTCTTTCAAAAGACATGTTAAGGAATAAAGTCTTTGGAAAGACATACTGCAATTTCCATCTGCCAATTCTTAATATTTTGTTCAACTTGTTTTGTGTATTCTCAAGATTTTAAAGTAACTGCTAATGTAAAACATTTCTAAAACATAAAAAGATTTATTTTATAAATGCAAATTTAAGCAGACAATTCTTTTTTTTTTTTTTTTTTTTTTTTTTGAGACGGAGTTTTGCTCTTGTTACCCAGGCTGGAGTGCAATGGCGCGATCTTCTCGGCTCACCGCAACCTCCACCTCCTGGGTTCAGGCAATTCTCCTCCCTCAGCCTCCTGAGTAGCTGGGATTACAGGCACGCGCCACAATGCCCAGCTAATTTTTTTTTTGTATTTTTAGTAGAGACGGGGTTTCACCATGTTGACCAGAATGGTCTCAATCTCCTGACAATTCTTAAGAGACTGAACAATATCAAGAAAAATAATCCTCTAAAATATGTGATACCAAATTTGTGGTGTTTCACAATGGACAAACAAGGAAATACATGCAAGGAAAGCACATTGGAGAAAGGGCTTTCCAGTTATTCAGCCCCCTTCCAAGTTGGCATGAAATTCTTCTGGCTTACCAGGGCTATTTTGCCTGAAAATTAAGTACAGGTAAAAGAACATAATGTATTCCCATGTTAGAGCCAGTTTATAGCTATGTATTACTTGTGGATAGATTTAGCTAATGAATTATTAAATGTGAGTGATTTTGTTAATGTGCAACAGTGCACGTGAATGGTTTGTACTTCATTTAAGAAAAGTCTATCTAACCAGTTAACCAGTTACTTTAGAAATTTCATTTCTGGTTTTTTGTTTTTTTGAGGCAGGGTCTTGCTCTGTCACCCAGGCTGGAGTATAGTGGTGCCATCTCGGCTTACTGCAGCCTCAACCTCCCAGATTTAAGCAGTCCTCCCAAGTAGCTGGGACAACAGATGCACACCACAGCACGTAGCTAATTTTTGTTTTTTTGGTAGAAATGGAGTTTTTCCACATTGCCCAGTCTGGTCTTGAACTCCTGAGCTCAAGCATTCTACCCACCTTGGCCTCCCAAAATGCTGGAATTGCAGGTGTGAGCCACTGTGGCTGGTCTAGAATATTTGTTTTGACATGAATTTTATTTAATTTCTCAATTCTTAGGACAGTATTTAAGTTCTGGATTTCTATTAAGTGCTGGATAACTTTAATATAAATAATCTGTTATAATTTTGCACACACCATTAGGTAGTAAATGTGCATTCATGCTTTTTGAACAATTCTTGAACATTTCATTCAAGAATTCTCATCCAAATAGCCTTTTTTTTTTTTAAGATGGAGTCTTGCTCTGTCACCAGGCTGGAGTGCAATAGCGTGATCTCAGCTCGCTGCTCACTGCAACCTCCCCTTCCCAGGTTCAAGTGATTCTCTTGCCTCAGCCTCCCCAGTAGCTGGACTACAGGCACGTGCCACCAAGCCCAGCTAATTTTTGTATTTTTAGTAGAGATGGGGTTTTACCATATTGGTCAGGATGGTCTTGATCTCTTGACCTCATGATCTACCTGCCTCAGCCTCCCAAAGTGCTGGGATTACAGGCATGAGCCACCTCACCCAGCCCAAATAGCCTATATTTTTATAATAGAAAAAAGACACCCGTTGAAAATTCAATTCTGGGTTTTTTGTTTGTTTGTTTGCCATTTGTTTTCATGCCTTTTTAGTAAATCATTAAAGAACAGTGCAAGGCCAGGTACTGTGGCTCTTGCCTATAATCCCAGCACTTTGGGAAGCTGAGAAGGGAAGATCTCTTGAGCCCAGGAGTTCAAGACTAGCCTGGGCAACACAGACCCTGTCTCTACAAAAAATTAAAAAATTAGCCGGACATGGTCTTGCGTGCCTATAGTCCCAGCTACATGAGAGGCTGAAATGGGAGGATCAATTGATCCAGGAATTGGAAGGCTGCAGTTAGCTGTGATCATACCACTGCACTCTAACCTGGGCAACAGAGTGAAACTTTGTCTCTAAAAAAATATTTTTTAATATTTAAAAAAAAGAACAATGCAAATAAGCATACTGAGCCTTTTTCTATTAATTTTTCTCATACTCATTTCTCATTTGTCACTTTTTAAAGAGACTTACGGTTGTACAGATGACACTACATGTCTTAATTTATAGTTAAACACCCAGGGTTAAATAATATCTTTTTTTTCTTTTTTCCTTTTTTTTTTTTTGAGACAGGGTCTCACTTTGTCACCTAGGCTGGTATGCAGTGGCATGATCTTGGCTCACTGCAGCCTTGACCTCCTGGGCTCAATCCATCCTCCCGCCTTAGTCCCCCAAGTAACTGAGACTACAGGTGCACGCCCCATGCCTGGCTAATTTTTTGAAGAGATGGGGTTTCACTGTGCTTTCCAGGCTGGTCTCAAACTCCTGAGCTCAAGCAATCCGCCAGCCTAAAGCTGAGGCTTCCCAAAGTGCTAGGATTATAGGTGTGAGTCACTGCACCCAGCCAGTAATAGCCTTAGTTTGATATGTTTGGCTTATAAGTTTGGTACTGAATGGGCTTTGAAGGATGGCCTATTTCTCACGAAGCCATGTAAAATGTAAAATGTTTAGCCCTATAATCTGCTCTCTACACAGCAGCAAGAGAGAATCTTCAAAAATACTAAGTCAAATGGATTCAGAAGTCTCCAGTGGCTTCTCATCTCATTGCTTACTGGCCTGTACACATCTGGCTCTTTGCTGCCCCCCTCTGATCTCTTCTTCCATCACTGTCCCTCACTTTCTGTGTTCTCTTCAGTGGACCTCCTGTATTACATAGTATGCACTCACCCTTGTCACTATTTTTCCATGTGCTTGCCTTTCTCTGTTACCTGTATTCATCTGCTGTCTCTGATAATGTAAGTTCCTTGAGGGCAGGAACTTTTGTTTTGTTTCCTGCTGTATTACTAAATCTTAGAACAATTATGACACATAGTAGGTGCTCAAATATTGTTGAATGAATACATTACATTTGGCAAGTTGATATTTATTACAGAGGATATCCTTCAAATCCAAATATGTATATATATATATATTTGAGATGTCTCGTTCTGTCGCCAGATTGGAGTGCAATGGCGCGATATTGGCTCACTGCAACCTCCACCTCCTGGGTTCAAGTGATTCTCCTGCCTCAACCTCCCTAGTAGCTGGGACTATAGGCGCATGCCACCACGCCCAGCTAAATTTTTTAGTAGAGATGGGGTTTCAACATGTTGGCCGGGATGGTCTCGATCTCTTGACCTTGTGATCTGCCCACCTCAGCCTCCCAAAGTGCTGGGATTACAGGCGCGAGCCACCACACTCGGACCTAAATCCAAATATTTCTAATATTAAAAGCTAATAGTTATTGAGCATTTACCATGTGCTAAGAACAAAGGTGAAAATATTGTTATGTTCAATTTTCTGATGAGGAAATTGGGCACAGAATGCCAAGAGTATGTCACAGATAACACATTGAGAAAATAGTCTAGATTTTAAATCTAGATGATATACTTTCAGAATATATATTTAACAGTTTATGCTAATCTTTTACAAGACGTCATATAAACAAAAAAAATTGTTGTACAGGCATACCTGAGAGATATTTACAGGTTTAGTTCCAGACCACTGCAATAAAGTGAATATTGGAATAAAGCAATTCGTACAAATTTTTAGTTTCCCAGTTCATATAAAAGTTATGTTTCCACTATACTGTAGTCTATTAAATGCACAATGGTGTTACGTTAAAAAAAAAAGTACATACCTTAATTTAAAAATATTTTATTGCTAAAAAGTACAGTCACCTGAGCTTTCAGCAGATAGTTATTATTCTGCTGGTGGAAAATCTTGCCTCCATGTTGATGGCTGCTGACTTATCAGGGTGGTGATTGCTAAAGTTTGGGGTGGCTGTGGCAATTTCTTAAAATAACAAGGAAGTTTTCTGCATCATGGATTCTTCCTTTCACAGTTGATTTCTCTTTTTTTTTTTTTTGAGACGGAGTCTCGCTCTTGTTACCTAAGCTGGAGTGCAATGGCGCGATCTCGGCTCACCGCAACCTCCGCCTCCTGGGTTCAGGCAATTCTCCTGCCTCAGCCTCCTGAGTAGCTGGGATTACAGGCACGCGCCACCGTGCCCAGCTAATTTTTTTGTATTAATAGAGACGGGGTTTCACAATGTTGACCAGGATGGTCTCGATCTCTCGACCTCGTGATCCACCCGCCTCGGCCTCCCAAAGTGCTGGGATTACAGGCTTGAGCCACCGCGCCCGGCCGACACAGTTGATTTCTCTAGCATGCAATGCTGCTTGATAACATTTTACCTCAAGTAGAACTTCTTTTATAATTGGAGTCAGGCTGGGCATGGTGGCTCACGCTTGTAATCCCAGCACTTTGGGAGGCCAGGGTGGGCAGATCACTTGAGGTGAGGAGTTCAAGACCAGCCTGGCCAGCATGGCAAAACCCTGTCTACTAAAAATACAAAAATTAGGCTGACACAGTAGCTCACGCCTGTAATCCGAGCACTTTGGGAGGCCAGAGCGGGTGGATCACTTGAGATTAGGAGTTCAAGACCAACCTGGCCAACATGGTGAAACCCCGTCTCTACTAAAAATACAAAAATTAGCTGGGCATGGTGGCGGGTTCCTGTAATCTCAGCTACTCAGGAGGATGAGGCAGGAGAATCACTTGAACCTGGGAGGCAGAGGTTGCAGTGAGTTAAGATCATGCCACTGCACTCCGGCCTGGGAAACAGAGCAAGACTGCATCTCAAAAACAAAACAAAAATTAGCTGGACATTCTGGCATGTGCCTTGTAGTTTCAGCTACTTGGGAATTTGAGGCACGAGAATCACTTGAACCTGGGAGGCGGAGGTTGCAGTGAGCTGAAATAGCACCACTGCACTCCAGCCTGGGTGACAGAGCAAGACTCCACCTCAACAAAAAAAAAAACGAGTCAGTCCTCTAAAACTCTGCTACTGCTTTATCAGCTAAGTTGCCCACTCCAGCCTGGGCAACAGAGTGAGACTGTGTCTCAATTAAAAAAAAGTTCTTAGGCCGGGCACAGTGGCTCATCATGCCTGTAATCCCAGCACTTTGTGAGGCAGAGGCAGGTGGATTGCTTGAGCCCAGGAGTTCAAGACCAGCCTGGCCAAAATGGTGAAACCTCATCTCTACTAAAAATACAAAAATTAGCCAGGGGTAGTGGTGGGCCCCTGTAGTCCCAGCTACTTGGGAGGCTGAGGCGGAATTGCTTGAATCTGGGAGGTGGAGGTTGCCGTGAGCCAAGATTGTGCCACTGCATTCCAGCCTGGGGTCAGAGTGAGTTCTTTGTTGTCATTTTAACAGTGTTCACAGCATCTTCACTGGGAGTAGGGTCCGTCTCAAGAAACCACTTATTTTGCTCATCCAGAAGAAGCAACTCATCATTCAAGTTTTATCATGAGATTGCAGCAATAAGTCACATCTTCAGGCTCCACTTCTAATTCTGTTTTTTTTGCTGTTTTCACCACATCTGCAGCGACTTCCTTCACTGAAGTCTTCCCCACCTCAAAGTCATCCATGAGGTTTGGAATCAACTTCCAGACTCCTGTAAATGTTGATATTTTGACCATGAATCACATTTTTTGTCTTTTTGAGATGTCTCGCTCTGTCGCTGCTCTGTCATTCAGGCTCAGGGTGGAGTGCAGTGACATGGTCACCCCACTGCAGGCAACTCCACCTCCTGGACTCAAGTGATCCTCTGGCCTCAGCCTCTTGAGTAGCTGGGATGACAGACATGTGCGCCACCACACCCAGCTAATTTTTTAATTTTTTGTAGAGACAAGGTCTCGCTATGTTGCCTAGGCTGGTCTTGAACACCTGAGCTTAAGCAGTCCTTCCACCTTGACCTCCAAAGTGCTAGGATTACAGGTGTGAGCTACTGTGCCCAGCCATGAATATTCTTAAATGGCAAAACTAACATAGTGAATTCTGTCTGGAAGATTTTCAATTTACTTTTTCCAGATACATCAGAGGAATCACTAGCTTGGCAGTTACAGCCTTACAGAATGTATTTTCTTAAATAATAAGACGAAAGTCAAAATGACTTCTTGTTCCATGGGCTACATTGAACATTGTGTTAGCAGACAGGAAAACAACATTCATCTCTTTGTACATCTTCATCAGATCTCCTTGGTGACTCCTTGTCCATATGAAATATTTTGAAAGGAATCTTTTTTTCTGAGCAGATCTCAACAATAATCATTAAACTATGCTGTAAATAGACGTGCCATCATTCAGGGCTTGTTGTCCCATTTCTATAGCACAGGCAGAGTAGATTTAGCGTAATTCTTAAGGGCTCCAGGATTTTCATAATGTGCAATGAGCACTGACTCACGTCTGCATTAGCCCATAACAAGAGAGTTGGTCTGTCCTTTGAAGCTTTGAAACCAGGCATTGACCTTTCTAGCTATGAAAGTCCTAGATGGCATCTTCCACTGTAAGGCTGTTTCATCTCCATTAAAAATCTGTTTAGTGTAGCCACCTTCATTAGATGATCTTAGCTAGATCTTCTGGATAACCTGCTGTAGCTTCTGCATCAGCACTTCCTGTTTCACCTTACATTTTTCTCTTACAGAGGTGGCTTCTTTTCTTAAACCTCATAAACAAACCTCTGCTAGCTTCAGCTTTTCTGCAGCTTCCTCACCTCTCTCAGCCTTCAGATAGAACTGAAGAGAGTTAGGCCTTTCTCTAAATTAGGCTTTGGCTTAAGGGAATGTTGTGGCTAGTTGGATATTCTATTTTTCAAACCACTCAAACTTTCTCCATATCAGTAATAAGGCTCTGTTTCACTTAGCATTCTTGTGTTCATAGAGTAGCACTTTAAATTCCCTTCAAGAACATTTCCTTTGCGTTAACAACCTAACTTTTTGGCACAAGAGGCATAGCTTTTAGCCTGTCTCAGCTTTTGACATGCCTTCCTAAGCTTAATCATTTCTAGCTTTTGATTAAAAGTAGATGTGCAACTCTTTCTTTCACTTGAACACTTAGAGGTCGTTGTAGGGTTATTAATTGACCTCATTTCAATATTGTGTCTAAGGGAATAGAGATGCTTGAGGAGAGGGGCACATTCAACATATTATCAATTAACAGCACGGTTCATGCTGTTCCCAAACAATTACAAAAGTAACATCAAAGATTACTGATCATAGACTGCCAGAAGTTGGAAATACTGTAAGAATTACTAAAATGCTTAATCCAAGGTTGCCAGAAACCTTAAATTTGTTGTTTTTATTTTAAGGCACTATCTGTGAAACACGTTAAAGCAAAGCACAATAAAATTAGGTGTGTCTGTATTTCACTATCAAAAAGGTGAATTACTAGTATATACCTCATGCAAATTAAAAATTATTTGGGAAAAATTTATAGCACTTAATTTTTGTTTTATTTTATTATTATTATTTAGAGCCTTACTCTGCTATCTAGGCTGGAGTGCAGTGGCATGATCTTGGTTCACTGCATCCTCTGCCTCCCGAGTTCAAGCAATTCTCCTGCCTCAGCCTCCCAAGAAGCTGGGATTACAGGCGTATGCCACCACAGCCTGCTAATTTTTGTGTTTTTAGTAGAAACAGGGCTTCACCATGTTGGGCAGGCTGGTCTCAAACTCCTGACCTCAAGTTATCCGCCTGCCTTGGCCTCCCAAAATACTGGAATTACAGGCATGAGCCACCACACCTGGCCTGTAGTACTTAAGATTCTGAACCAAATTCAGTTAGAGTGTGTTCTTTTTTCCACATAGGCACCTATCATAGAAGGAAATTTTTCCGGCATCTTGCAGTATTCTGAATACTGTCTGTGAGGTCGATGACCCTTAATGAGAGGGAAGCAAATAGATGAAGCAAATAGATGTTTCTGTAGGTGAAAAAGAAAATCTTCACTAATGTTACAAAGGTGTTCTCTATAAGCAGCTGTAAAGTGTTTTAACATTTGTTGAGCTATATTAAGTGCTCCAGAATCAGTGACCAACTTTTAAAAGTTTTATAATCCTGTGATCTTATTTTATTTATTTATTTTATTTTTATTTTTTTGAGATGGAATCTCACTCTGTAGCCCAGGCTGAAGTGCAGTGGTGCGATCTTGGTTCATTGCAACCTCCACTTCCAGGGTTCTAGTTCAAGCAATTCTCCTACCTCAGCCTCCCAAGTAGCTGGGATTACAGGCACAAGCCACCATGCCCAGCTAATTTTTGTATTTTTTAGTAGAGACAGGCTTTCACCATGTTGGCCAGTCTGGTCTTGAACTCTTGACCTCATGATCCACCCGCCTCAGCCTCACAAAGTGCTGGGATTACAGGTGTGAGCCACACCACACCCTGTCTAATCCTGTGATCTTTATGTTGTGATCAGTTTGACATGCCTCTGTGTGCTATGTCATATGAACCTGTGATTTATGCACAACTTTTTCTAATTTTCTTATATTCAAAATGGATAATTTGGAATAATGTTCTTTAATCACTTATGTACCATCTAAGTACTGTATTTTTGGCATAGGGTGTAAACATCTAAACGTTCTACAATATCTCAAAATACGTTATTGATATACTCACTAATCTTGGCTGACCTTTTAAGGGTCCTTCACTGAGTACTTATTAAATAGCAACAACCATGAACCCTCTAAGACATGCGACAGATGGTAGGGTTCCAGTAGGCAGCTTACTGTTCTGTATAAAGCATATATGCACATGAAAACCACATGAAAAAGAAATAGAGATGACACAAGTTGGTATATCAGTGAGTACTTTCTTAGAAGCTAGTTCTGTCATAAAAGAAAGAAGGTCTGTATTTTACTGTAATCAAATTGTCCAAATTAAATAATTTGAAATATAAATGTTTCGATTTTGCGAACTTGAGGGGAAAATATAAAGGTCTTCAAAATTTTGGTGGACAGGATCTAGAACAGTTTCCTTTGTGTCAGAAAGTTGAGTCTAGTTTTGGGGATTGGATAATACATCTAAGTTTAATTACTGGTGGAGAAAATCTATAGCCTACTTAAACAGAATATCAAGTATTTGAGTTCACAAAGAGATGGTATCACTCTTACCACTGTTGAGATACAGGATTTTTCATTTTATTCTGTTGATAAGATTTTTTTAGAGTTACTGATATTTGGCAATACATATGAATTTAATTAAGCAGAAGCAAAATCTATAGATGATATAATCACACTGTATAATATCAAGTCTGTGTCTGCAAAGACGTAATTTTCACATATTGTGCCAGTGCAGGATGTCTCATTTTATCTTTCTCTTAGAAGGATTTTATGCCTTTTTTTAAGGTTAACTGATTTTAATACTTGTTTTAGATGTTGTCCTGAGAAGCAAGATAATACAGTTCGTAAAATTACCTTAATAGAGTGTTTTAAATGGACCACCACCTGTTTAAAAAGATAACTGGCTGTGAGTTTGCCACAAATTTGGTAAAATTTCTTTGAGTTTCAGTTTTGTTTTTAAATGAAGAGTGGGAGAGGGACGTGAGTCAAGATACTTCCTCTACTTCTGCTGTGTAAAATGAGGATAAGGTCTACTGTTAAGAGAATTAAATAAGCTAATATGCTGTGAAAACATTGTTCTTTACTTTTGTTGTATTGCCTTAGTTTTGTCATTGAGGCAATTTCTGAAGTTGTTAAAAAGTTTCAAATTTAGATGAACAAAGGCCATTTTTAGATTAGTTCTAAAGTTGGGAAATATATTTTTATAAAATTTAAACCCCTCTAACAGTAAAATTGTTACTCTTAAAATTATTTTAGTGGCTATCTTATCATACCTGTAAAAACCAGAATTGGGATCCAAAATACAAATAAAACTCATAGGCTGTGCTTATTTTTGAATACCTTGGATATTTGATCTTCTTGTGAAACCAGTCTCACATATCTTCTTGGCAAGAGAAACACCTCACTGTTGTTTCTTTTTTTAAAACAAAATCGATTAACTTTAAAGAGCAAATAACTTAATGCAAGTGTCCTTAAGCAACAACCAGCAATAGGAAAGAATAGTTCACAGCTAAACTCACACACAAAACAACATGAGTATGAAGTTGCTGTTAAGTACAGAGTAGAGGTGTTTTGTTTCTTAAATAGAAATAATATTTCTGTACTTTCTTTTGTAAATGGACCATGGGGGTTTAAACTTTTAAAATTTATTACAGATTGCATTTGAGGAATTTGTGCTGGAATAGATAATGTGTATCACAAGATATGCAGTTGAATTTGTAATGGCTAGTATTTGCAAAGCAACTTTCAAATAAATATTTTATGGTAAATATTTAACAAAGTTTTTCTAGCAAGTGGGGATGGATATTCTAGTTATTTAGAGTTGTAAATAGTCTGTTACCATCATATCCAAGTATAACATTTTGCTAGTGTTTATTAATTTCTGTCATTAACTAGAACAATTATAAGAACTTTTTTTTTTTTTTTTTTTTTTTTGAGACGGTGTCTCACTCTACAGCCAGGCTGGAATACTACAGTGGTGCAATCTCCACTCACTGCAACCTCCACCTCCCTGGTTCAAGTGATTCTCCTGCCTCAGCCTCCCAAGTAGCTGGGATTACAGGCACATGCCACCATGCCCAGCTAATTTTTGTATTTTTAGTAGAGATGGGGTTTTACCATGTTGGACAGACGGTCTCGATCTCCTCACCCCATGATCTGCCTGCCTCAGCCTTAAAGTGCTGGGATTACATGCATGAGCCACTGTGCCTGGCCTCTTTTCTTTTCTTTTTCTTTTTTCTTTTCATTCTTTTTTTTTTTTTTGAGACTGAATCACGCTCTGTCACCCAGGCTGGAGTGCAATGGCACGATCTTGGCCCACTGCAACCTCTGCCTCCCGGGTTCAAGCAATTCTCCTGCCTCAGCCTCCCGAATGGCTGGGATTACAGGCATATGCTGCCACGCCCAGCTAATATTTGTGTTTTTAGTAGGGACCGGGTTTCGCCACGTTGTCCAGGCTGGTCTCCAACTCCTGACCTCAGGTGATCCGCACACCTCGGCCTCCCGAAGTGCTGGGATCACAGGCGTTAGTCACTGCGCCCAGCCTTTTTCTTTTCTTTTTTAAAGACAGGCTTGATTTGTCACCCAGTCTGGATTATAGTGGCACCATCATGGCTTACTGCTGCCTCAGCCTCCCGGCATCAAGTAATCATCCCACCCCAGACTCCTGTATAGTTGGAACTACTGGCATATGCCACCATGCTGGCTAATTATTTTTTGTATTTTTTGTAGAGACAGGATTTTGCCATGCTGCCCAGGCTGGTCTTGAACTCCTGAGCTTAAGCAATCTGCCTGCCTTGGCTTTCCAAAGTGCTGGGATTGCATGTACGAATCAATGCGCCTGGCTACAACCAATCCTTTTCATGAAGTTTGACTTTGTTCCAAGTTACATATGTTACTTATTGAGGCATATTAAAAACAAACAAACACACACACACTCACTTAGACACTTACTAAGAGATGAAGTCTCGCTGTGTTGCCCAGGCTTTTCTCGAGCTCCTGGGCTTAAGCTTATCTTGGCCTCTTGAAGTGCTGGGATTACAGGCGTGTGCCACCATGCTGGCCAAAAATATATTTTTTATTGACATAAGACACACATAAAACTAGCAATGAGTAGTAAAGAGAATACATGTATACTTTTTTTTTTTTTTTTTTTTTGAGATGGAGTCTTGCTCTGTTGCCCAGGCTGGAGTGCAGTCATGCGGTCTCGGCTCACTGCAACCTCCTTCCAGGTTCAAGCAATTCTTCTTCCTCAGCCTCCCTAGTATCTGGGACTACAGGTGCATGCCATGACACCTGGATAATTCTTTTTGTATTTTTAGTAGAGACGGGATTTCACCGTATTGGCCAGGCTGGTCTTGAATTCCTGACCTTGTGATCCACCTGCCTTAGCCTCCCAAAGTGCTGGGATTACATGTGTGAGCCACTGTGCCTGACATATATATACATTTTTTGTTTTTTATTGAGACGGAGTCTCGCCCTGTCACCCAGGCTGGAGTGCAGTGGTGCTATCTTGGCTCACTGCAACCTCCGCCTCCCAGGTTCAGGCAGTTCTCCTGTCTCTGCCTCCTGAATAGCTGGGATTATAGGCACGTACCACCATGCCCTGCTAATTGTTGTATTTTTAGTAGAGACGGGGTTTTACCATGTTGATCAGGCTGGTCTCGAACTCCTGTCCTTGTGATCCACCTGCTTCGGCCTCCCAAAGTGCTAGGATTACAGGTGTGAGCCACCATGCCTGGCCAGAATAAGGATTATTCTCTTATATAGCCACAATATAGTTAAATTCAGAAAATTTAACATTGAAACAATAGTTTTACCTCTTTCATAGTCAAAGTTTTTCAATTGTCCCACTCCAGGATTTCATTTAGTACCATGTATTGTATTTAATTGTAATGATTCTCTAGTCTCTTATAATGAAGAGTTTCTTAACCTTTCTTTGTCTTTCACAACATAGGCATTTTGGAAACTAAAAGCCAGTTTGGTTGTTTTTTTTGATAGAATATTCCTCAGTCAATCAATCAGTTAATTCTCCCTCCCTCTCTCCCTCCCTCCCTCCCATGTCACTCTGTCGCCCAGGCTGGAGTGCAGTGGTGCAGTCTCTGATTACTGCAATTTCTGCCTTGTAGGTTCAAGTGATTCTCCTGCCTGAGCCTCCTGAGTTGCTGGGACTATAAGCATGCGCCACCATGCCCAGCTAATTTTTTTGTATTTTTAGTAGACACAGGGTTTCACCATGTTGCCCAGCCTGGTCTCGAACTGCTGAGGTCAGGCAATCCGCCTGCCTTGGGCTCTCAAAGTGCTAGGAATACAGGCGTGAGCCACGGTGCCTGACCCCCTCTTTTTTCTTTTGAGCACTTTTAGCTTCTGGTACAAAGCTGTTTTTGGCTTATCCTGTACTGAGGTGCTTCAGCCTGGAATCAGCCATTTCTCTGAGGACCTCTGGTTTTAGTTCCACCTAGTGGTAAAGCATATTTTTAAAATAGAGAGTATACAGTTGTTTATACATACACAGAGAGAGGTTTTTTTCATAATTAGGAGATTACTAGAACTTCTTGGTATGCGGGATCACCTGTAGCTCAAAGAGTTGGCACATGGGACAAAGTTCTTGTTTTGGGTGTTTGTTTGTTTTTTTTTTTTTTTGTGAGACAGAGTCTTGCGCTGTCGCCCAGGCCATAGTGCACTGCATGATCTCAGCTCACTGCAGCCTCTGCCTCCCAGGTTCATGTGATTCTCCTGCCTAAGCCTCCCGAGTAGCTGGGATTACAGGCACCCGCCACCACGCCCAGCTACTTTTTGTATTTTTAGTAGAGATGGGGTTTCACCATGTTGGCCAGGCTGGTCTCGAACTCCTGACCTCAAGTGATCCACCTGCCTTGGCCTCCCATAGTGCTGGGGATTACAGGCGTGGGCTACCGCACCTGGCCTGGGACAAAGTTCTTTGGAAGTGTGGTAATGATACTTTTCTTTTGAATAAAGCTTAAGGTTTTGTTTTCATATTTTGATTGTTTTGTTTTGAGGCAAGGTCTCCCTCTGTCACCCAGGCTAGAGTGCAGTGGCATGATCATGGCCCACTGCAGCCTTGACCTCCTGGGTTCAGGTGATCCTCCCACCTCACCTCAGCCTACCTAGTAGCTGGGACGACAGGCATACTCCACCACCGCTGGCCAAATTTTGTATTTTTTATGGATATGGAGTTTTGCCATGTTGCCCAGGATAATTTCAAACTCCAGGGCTCAAGCAATCCACCCACCTCCAAAAGTGCTGAGATTACAAGCGTGATCCAGCACACCTGGTCTTTTTTCATATTCTTAAATCTAAAGAGAATAAGATTCATGAAGAGCACTACATTTCTGTTCTATTTTCACTACTTCTAACAATGTTCTTTGCTTTTTTAAAATTAGGTAAGTATGAACAGCAAAAATCAAAGCATATGCTACACAGTGTATGTATTGTAGATAATGATTGTCATTATGGCAATAACATGCTCTCATAGAATGTATTCTTCCTAATGGTATTTCTTGTTACAACCTTCCACCTGTAATTCATCGTTCTGTTATATTGAAACTGTTTTTGGCTTTTGAATTGTTTATACCAGCAGCTGATTACTGAGTAATTTAAGAGTCTCACTTAATTATGGCAGCACTTTCTAATTAGAATGCTAGATGTTGGCACTTTATTTTGCAAATAGAAGTGTAAAATATTCATGTTTGCAAAATTTGTAGAAAAAATATTGAGAATTTATCTATAATTTTAAGATGTATATATTAAGCATGGACTTAGGCTGGTTTTACTCACAGAGTAAATACGTAATTCGTTTGAAATATGAAATCCTTGACTTAGGCTGGGCACAGTGGCTCACACCTGAAATCCCAGCACTATAGGAGGCCAAGGCAGGTGGATCACTTGAGGTCAGGAGTTTGAGACCAGCCTGGCCAACGTGGCAAAACCTTGTCTCTACTAAAAATAAAAAATAAGCTGGGTGTATGGTGGATGCATGTAATCCCAGCTATTCAGGAGGCTGAGGCAAGAGAATTGCTTGAACCTGGGAGGCAGAGGTTGCAATGAGCCGAGATCGCGCCGCTGCACCTTAGCCCCTGGGCAACAGAGCTAAGACTTATTTCAAAAAGAAAAAAAAAGAAATCCTTGACTTAAATTGGATTAAATTGGCCATTTATTAAAAGTGGCATTTTTCTAGCAATTAAGAAAAAATTTATATAAAGCTGAAAAATTACATAATTTTAAGTAGAACAAATATAAGCTCTTAATTTGAACATTAAAAGAGCTTGAGAAATATGCTGGTGAGACAACACTGATTCTGAATTTAATGTAAGTATTATCCTTGTAGCCTTCTTGGGATTTTGTAAGGAGTAATTTGAAAATAACAACACATAATTGACATTTCTTTTAGACTGATTGCATTTCTCAAGTCTGAGTTTTTAGAATACATGATGATAAACATCTTTTAGCTAATTATAATGTGTGCGTGTATATATATATATATATATATATATGTATGTATGTATGTGTTCCTTCCTTCCTTGCCTTCCTTCCCTTCCTTCTTTGGACAGGGTCTTTCTCTGCCATCCAGACTGGAGTACAGTGACATAATCTAGCCCTCTGCAGCCTTGACCTCAACCTCTTATGTAACTGAGACCACAGGTGTGGGCCTCCATGCCTGGCTAATTTGTTTATTTTTTGTAGAGGCAGGGTTTCTCCATATTGCCCAAGCTGGTCTCAAACTCCTGGGCTCAAGCAGTCCTCCCACCTCAGCCTCCCAAAGTGCTAGGATTACAGGTGTGAACCACCACACCTGGCTTCCAGTATATTCTTAATGCTTACATAATCTCTGATAAGACTCAAATTATAGGTATGCATCTCGTGTCAGGCACTCATATTCTAAGGGGAATAAAGTGTTGTAACCAGAAGTAACAGGAAGCCACGGGATAACCTGGCTTTTTAATATAATGAGTATTTATTGATTATGTGCAACTCTAGTAGGTACTTGAAAATGCAACTGTAAACAGATTTTGGTAGAGAGAGGTAAATACAAAGAACAAGCAAACAAAATAATTATACCTTCTGTGTTACAAAGAAAAGAGGCTGCAGTTAAGAATAATGAGTTAAGTTAAGCAGTTAAGAATAATAAAATATCTATTATTAGATAGAGTGGCCAGAGGAGGCCTTTCTGAGGATGTGGCACCTGCATTAAGACTGAAAAGCAGAATGAAGAAAGTCAAGGAAAATGTTCCAGGGAGATGATATTTTAGAATGAGCAAGGTCCTGGGTAGAGAAAGAGCTGGTGAGAAAGTGGCAGGGCAGTATGGCAAGAACATGGAAGAAGAGGGGTAGCTTCAGAGGTTTGTAAGCCACTGTGTGGAGTTTGGGTTTGTTCTGAGGGTCATAAGCAACCGACTAGGAATTTCGATAAGGGAGTGAAATGATACCACTTATGTAACTTATTCTTGGTGCTGAGTCGGATAGTGGATGGGAAGGAAGAATAAGAGTAGAACAGGATAGTGGTTGAAATCATGATTATAACATAGCTATTAAGAGCATGGTCTCTGGACCTTCATCTGTGGAATCAGACTGCCTGCAGTCATGTTTTGAGCACACCACTTAATGGTTGTGTGACCTCTAGTGACATACTTAACCTATTTGTGCCTCAGTTTTCTCATCTGTAAAATGGGGATAGTAATAGTAGCTGCCTCAGAGTTGTTAGGAGGACTAAATGAATTGTCAGTGGCTTAGGACAATGCCTGGCCCATTAGAGTTATGTGTGTTAAAAACCAGTAAACAGACAAATATGGCTGTATTATGGAAGAGAGTGTGAAATATGAGAAAAAGTGTCCTATACAGGCAATCCTGGCTTTGTACAGTTCTTCTGTGGTAACAGATTGTGCAAAAGAAGGAGAGGGTTCCGGTATGTACAAGTTTCAGTTAACAACCTGCCAGTAAAGTGAAAATTGCTTATATAAAAGAATTGCTGCATCTGCAGAAGTGAAATTCATGATGGCTTCCATAATTCCATAGTTTACACTCAGCATAGGTAGAAGTTTTCATGTTTTTGAAGTAGGTTTTTTAACCTTAGATTTCATTTAGTTCTTCAAATCTTTCTGTAGGACATAGAAGTCTGGTGCCAAGTTAAGTTTTTAAGTTTTGGCAAGAGGGCAGTGAGTTAATTTCAGGGGATATAGTAAATTAATAAATCTTTCTAGTTATGCCCCTGAAAGACCTGGAATTGAAATGTTATTTCATGATAGGCTCGTGTGTGTGTGTGTGTGAGATTTATTATGTAATTCTCTTTGTGTGTTTGTTGGATAGAGGGTTTTTAGTTCTCTTGTTCATATCTTGGTCTTAGCTTCCCTTTCTTCTCTTCCACTTCTTCCTTCTTTGTTCCCAAGATATCAAGGAGTTCACTTATCTATTCATTAGTTTTTCAGAACCCATTTTATGTCAGGCATTCAGTTAGGCACTGAGAGAGAAAGAAAACTGCATAAGATATAGTGTAGTCAGTTACCGTTATTTGAGGTACCTATGTTTTATAAAGTCACCTGGAGCACAACCATTGCTCCTGGTGGAAAACAAAGGGGTAGGTTCCTGTGAGCCTCTGGTGACATTTTCTTTAGCCAGTCAGTACATCACTTTGTTTTTTATGTGTGTTTTTGTTTGAAAACATCTTACTTAATGTATTTTTTAAATTGCTGATTTATTAACATTTAACTCACTGCCAACAGCACTATAACTTATGCCTGAACAAAGTTTATCTCACACACATTTTTTTTTTCTGTAAGGTGTATCACAATCTTCCTGAGCTTAGGAGCACTAGATAGCCCTTAAACGCTATGCCAAGGGCCATTTTAAACAGCAAAATTGCCAGTGTAAAGCACAAAAATGTGAAATACATTGTGCCAAATAGACTATAGAAATGGTTTGAGAACTGAAACAGGAAGGCAGAGTGTCACTTTGTTTGACCTCAGACGGGAATGTGTGCTCTGGACAACTCAGGTTTTTTGCTCCTCTGCTCATGTTCATGAATGTGAAAGCACCATGAATATAGATTTTGAGGTTACATTTTAGTGAGTAGGCAAATTTGCGTATATGGAGTCCATAAATAATGAGGATCGACTGTATTTACTTTTTTAAAACTTAGAATATATTAAGGTAATTAAGATAAATTCATACATAGCCATTGTACAGGCAGAATATAATACGTAAGAGAAATATAATGTTGGATTTGATCAAAGGAAGGGGAAATTATGGGTTGGAAAGAACAAGAAGGCTTCATTTTTGCATCTTTGTTGAAAACTAGGTTTGAAAAGAGGTGGGAATTCCAGAAGCAGGTAGAGTGACTGAGATAAGAAAGTAAAGGGCATGTTGTAATGCAGTAATGCTAATCAGCTAGTAAAGCAATATGATTATCCCATAGAGGAAATGAAACAGAAGGAATGAGAGAAAAGGCTAGGTAAGTTGAGGCCAGATCATGCAGGTTCTGATTACCAGTTCAATTAGGACTTTTTTTATAGTCCTAAAGAAGCAATTTAAGAATTTTTGTCCCTCTGTTCTATTAATAAATATTGAACATCTACTGTCACCAAAACTGATCCAAGAACTGGAGATCTTTCTTTCTTTTTTTCTTTTCCCTTTCTTTTTCTTTCTATCTTTCTTTCTTTCTCTCTCTCTCTCTCTTTCTTTTTCCCTCCCTCCCTCCCTTCCTTCCATCCTTCCCACTGCAACCTCTGCCTCTGGATTCAAGCAATTCTCCTGGGACTGCAGGCACACACCACCACGCCTGGCTAATTTTTTTTGTACTTTAGTAGAGATGGGGTTTCACCGGGTTGCCCAGGCTGGGCTCGAACTCCTGAGCTCAGGCAGTCCGCCTGCCTTGGCCTCCCAAAGTGTGCCCAGCTGAAACTGGAGATCTTTAAGAGAAGACAATTATTTTGTGTCCCCTAGCTGTGTGCAATCCAGAGAGGGAGAGAGGCAAATAAACAAACACAACTGATATAATACACCATGTTTTTGTTTTTGTTTTTGAGGCAGCGTCTCTCCCTGTCACCCAGGCTGAAGTGCGTGGCATGATCACAGCTCACTGCAGCCTCGACCTCCCTGTGTTCAAGTGATCCTCCCACCTCAGCCTCCTGAGTAGCTGGGACTGCAGGTACATACCACCATGCCTGACTAATTTTGTATTTTTTTTGTGAAGACAGGGTTTTGCCATGTTGCCTAGGTTTGTCTCAGAACTCCTAAGGCTCAGGTGATCCACCTCAGCCTCCCAAAGTTCAGGGATTGCAGTCATGAGCTGCCACACAAGCCCAATACACTGATTTTAGTTAAAATTGTAGATAGTGGAAAGCAAAGGGTGCTATGAGGAGCGTGTACACAGACTCCCAACTGTTGTGGGAGATAAGGAAGATTTCTTGGAGGAAGTGGTATTCAAGCTAAGACCTGATGATCAGGTGGAGTTAGCTGGAGAGCAGGGACAGAACATTCTGGGCAAAAAAGGCCTATTCTTCAGGTGAGAATGATACACGAATGGGACTGAAGAATTAAACTGGTGTTTCATGTGAGGGATCTTTTATATCTTGTTAAGGATTTTGGACTTCCTCTTTTTTTTTTTTTTTTTTTGAGGCAGAGTCTCTCTTGTCACCCAAGCTTGAGTGCAGTAGCGCGATCTCGGCTCACTACAAACTCCGCCTCCCAGGTTCAAGCGATTCTTCTGCCTCAACTTCCTGAGTAGCTGGGATTTACAGGCATGCGCCACCACACCCAGCTAATTTTTGTACTTTTAGTAGAGTCAGGGTTTCACCATGTTGGTCAGGCTGCTCTAGATTTCCTGACCTCAAGTGATTTGCCCGCTTTGGCCTGCCAGAGTGCTGGAATTACAGGAGTGAGCCACCGCACCTGGCCTGGACTTCTGTTTAAAGGCAGTAAGGAAGCCTTTACTGGATTTAAATAGGAGCTCAATTAGATAGAATTTGTATTTCATCAAGAGCTCCCTTTGGCCCTAGTCTGGTGGAAGATAGTCGAAGCAGAGAGACTAGTTACAAGGCTGTTCCCAATAATCCAGGTGAAAAATAGTGGTGACCCTGGGTTAAGGTAGTGTTGGTGTGGGTAGGGAGAAGTGGACAGTCATATTTAAGAGGTACCTGGGGAATAGAATTATGAATACCTGGGAGTAGATTGGATATTCAATGGGAGGCAGGGAGAGAAGTAATCTCTCAAGTGATGCTCAAGCCATAACCTTGGATGGTACTGTCCACTGACACTGTAGGAGGAAAATGTTTCAGGGAAAGTGGTGATGAATTTGTGGTGGACCAACAAGGCCAACACTAAATATTAGAAAGATTAATGTGGTCATGGTTTAAAAGAGAATGAAAAGAAGATACACCAGAAATGGAGAGATAGGTAAATGGTTTTGTAGGAATCTCAGCTAGAAGTACCTATATTCTTAGTGCAGAACTAATAGGTTTGGGAAAGTAATGAGAAATAGACACCAAGCAAATAGTACCCCAAAGATGGTGTCAGATATCCCAGTGACATCTTGCAGCCTGCTCAGCTTTATGCTATGCCCCTGAGATCATTTTTCAGGATGAAAAGTAGTGAAAGTACCTTCATGTTACTTCTCAAATGTGTGTAGAAAGTAATATTGTTGAAAAGGCAGCTCTGGCTGGGCACGGTAGCTGAAGCCTATAGTCCCAACACTTTGGGAGGCTGAGGCAGGCAGATCATTTGAGGTCAAGAGTTAAAGACCAGTTGGCCAACATGGCGAAACACCATCTCTACTAAAAATACAAAAATTACCTGGGTGTGGTGGCTCATGCCTGTAATCCCAGCTACTCGGGAAGTTGAGGCAGGAGAATGGCTTGAACCTGAGAGGCGGAGGTTGCAGTGAGCTGAGATCGTGCCACTGTGCTCCAGCCTGGGCGACAGCGTGAGACTCTGTCTTTTAAAAAAAAAAAAAAAAAAAAGGATATTTTCACTCTTGGGACTTGATAAAGCTAGTTTCTTTTGAGTATCTCCTATACATATTTAATTGGCCCCTGTGAACGATGTTTCCTCTTTATGAGGGAACCCAAAGAAGTAGCTGCTGGTGTGAGAGTGAGAGACCACCTTCTTTATTGAGCTTTTTGCCCTGTTTCCATGTTCTGCTATGTGTTGTAAGCTAGGCTAGGCACGGTTGCTCACACCTGTAATCCCAGCACTTTGGGAGGCCGAGGTGGGCGGATCACCTGAGGTCAAGAGTTGGAGACCAGGCTGGCCAACATGGTGAAACCTCACCTCTACTAAAAATATAAAAAAAATTAGCTGGGCGTGGTATGTCTGTAGTCCCAGCTACTCGAGGAGACTGAGGCAGGAGAATTGCTTGAACCCAGGAAGCGGAGGTTGTAGTGAGCCAAGATCACACCACTACACTCAAGCATTTGTCACACTCTCCACCCTCACCTCCAGTAGCTGGGACTACAGGTGTGTCCTACCACGCCTGGCTCATTTTTAAAAATATTTTGTAGAGACGGAAGTCTCATTCTTTTGCCCTATTTTCCAGGCTTAAATGTTTATACACACACACATACACACACACAGAAAGAGAGAGAGAGAGAGAGAAAGAGAAAGAGAGAGAATGAGAATGAATAGAGACTGAGTCTCTCTAGGTTGCCCAGGCTGGCCTTGAATTCATGGGCTCAAGCAGTTGTCCCGCCTTGGCCTCCCAAAGTGCTGGGATTACAGCCATGAGCCAGCAGCTACTTTTTTGGGTCCCCTCATAAAGAGGTAACATTGTTCATAGGGGCCAATTAAATATGTATAGGAGATACTCAAAAGAAACTAGTTTTATCAAGTGTACTTGGTTTCTCAAAAAAAATATGTAAAACATGAAATAAAACATGAAGAAAAAAGAAAGCTGTTTAACATAAGGCTATTAAATGAGGATTATTAAGAAATTAAAACTTTAAGAACAGGTGAGAATTTTGAAAGGATTGGAACTTAAAACTTAAAAACTTAAGATAAAGTTTATTTTATTTTATTTTTTGAGACAAGGTCTTGCTCTGTCATCTAGTCTGGAGTGTAGTAGCATTATCACCTCTCACTGCAGCCTCAACTTCCCAGGCGCAAGCAGTCTTTCCACCTCAGCTTCCCCATCCTCTACCCTCACCTGCAGTAGCTGAGACTACTGGTGAGTCCTACCACACCTGGCTAATTTTTAAAAATTGTTTGTAGAGATGGAAGTCTCACTTTAAGTCCCAGGCTTAAATGCGCATGTGTGCACAGACACACACACACAGAGACTATAGAGACAGGGTCTCTCTGTGTTGCCCAAGCTACACACACACACACACACACACACACACAGAGACTATAGGAGACTATAGAGACAGAGTCTCTCTGTGTTGCCCAAGCTACACACACACACACACACACACACACACACACACACACACACACACACACACAGAGAGAGACTATAGGAGACTATAGAGACAGATTCTCTCTCTGTTGCCCAAGCTACACACACACACACTCACTATAGGAGACTATAGAGACAGGGTCTCTTTGTATTTCCCAAGCTACACATACACACACAGAGAGAGAGAGAGAGAGAGAGAGAGAGAGAGAGAGAAACTATAGGAGACTATAGAGACAGGGTCTCTCTGTGTTGCCCAAGCTGGGCAACTCCTGGGTTCAAACAGTCGTCCCACCTTGGCCTCCCAAAGTGCTGGAATTACAGCTGTGAGCCATCTTGCCAGCTCTTAGGTATTTGTTTAAACCCAACAAAAACCCGTGTTTTTGAGGTGCAGTAGTTTTAAAAAGCAGTGTAAAGCATTTACTCTTATGAAAAGAGTAAAGCAGATGACGTTGAAAGCAAGCAAGGTGGGAGACTGTGATTAACAGTAAAAAATCAGGAGTTTTAAAAAATGAGATTTAAAGCAAAATAAAAGGCTGAAAGCTAGCTAACAAGAATATAAAAATGTAAAATAAAAGGCTAAAGGAAAACCTATTCATTAGGTAAAAAATAAGAAATAACAAATACCAAAAGCAAGAATGGTGAGATGAAAAGTATAAACTAAAAATATCTTTGGAAGTTTGAAGAAAAGGACCACTGGGTGCAGTGGATCGTCCCTGTAATCCCAGCACTTTGGAAGGCAGAGGCGGGTGGATCACTTGAGATCAGAAATTGGAGACCAGCCTAGCCAATATGGTGAAACTCTGTCTCTATCAAAAATACACCAACAACAAAAAATTAGCCAGGCATGGTGGCATGCACCTGTAGTCCCAGCTACTTGGGAGGCTGAGGCAGGAGAATTACTTGAACACAGGAAATGAAGGTTGCAGTGAGCAGAGATCATGCCATTGCACTCCAGCGTGGGCATCACAGCAAGACTGCATCTCAAAAAAAAAAAAAGAAAGAAAAAGACAGCTTTGGGTGGAGGAGGGCCAGAGTTAAGGATGTCAGGTTGCTGTCTGCCCCTCGGCTAGCTGTGGAACACTGCGTCTTCAACAGGAAAGAGTGGGAATGACAGCCCCAATTCAAAATTATTTCTATTTCCCGCTGATTTCTCTTTTATCATGTTTCTTTAAAACTTCCAAGATTTTAATTTTTAATTTTTTTTTTTTAAACAGTAGTCTAAATGGTGTTTTGTGAAAAATACTTTGCCTGGAAGAGATTATACTTTCTTTTTTTTTAATGAGACAGAGTCTCATTCCAATTACCCAGGTTAAAGTGCAGTGGTGCAATTTTCAGCTCACTGCAGTCTCAACCTCCTTGGGCTCAAGAGATTCTGCCACTTCAGCCTCCCAAGTAGCTGGGACTATCGGTGCGCACCACCACACCCAGCTAATTTTTTTTTTTATTTTTAGAAGAGATAGGATTTTGTCATGTTGCCTAGGCTGGTCTCAAACTCCCGGACTCAAGCGATCTGCCTGCCTCAGCCTTCCAAAGTGCTGGGATTACAGGCATGAACCACTATGCTCTGCCAATATTAAAGATTTCTAAAACTTGTGTGACAACTTATCTTTTTCCTGGAACATCTTGTAAGTATCCCAAGAAACTCATTTTGGTATATGCTATTCTAAAAATTTGCTCCTTTCTTTAGAGATAGGGTGTTGCTCTGTCACCCAGGCTGGCTCTTTTTAGTTTTTATGGTAGAATACAGACTGCTGAGCCAGGGGAGTTAGGGGTGATCCCCAGCAAAATTAAATCAGCCCAGCCATGCGATACTTCCTTGGCAATTTGAGAAAAGTTTACTACAAGTACTGCTTTAATTTTCTTTTAAAAAGTCATTTTTCAAAATTGTATAAATAAAAAATATTTTTAAATTTTTAAGCAGATACCCCTTTCACCGCACTCTAGTATTATCACTCTAACACAGCTGTTTTCATGTGGCTTTTTGGTTCTTACAGGCTTTGCTTACATGTACATGTGTTTTTATATAGTTGTTGGTGTTCATATGCTTTTGTGTTATGATGCCTCTGTCTATGGCCATGGAAGGAAAGGAATTTTCTAGTGGTGACTGCCTCTGCCTGCTCTGTTGCTTACATTGTTTCAAGTACCATTGCTGCCACATTTTGGAAGTTGTTTTTCATCCTTCTTGCCTTAAAGTCACAGTTTGTTCTTCACTTTTGCTGGCCACAAAACAGAGCCCCACCCGCCACCCGCAGTCTTAACTGCTGCCAGAGTGCCTTTCTGGAAAATAAAAACGCCTTAGCATCGTGGAACTAGCCTGTGTTGAGAAAGCTTTTCTGTAAGCCTGTCATCTGCTACCCAGGTCATAATAGCGGCAGCACCTGTGCTAGAGAGGAAGTAGAAGGGCTTCCATATACAAAATAATAAATAATAACAGAAAACTAAATGCTTTACACATGTGATTTAATTTAATTTCCATAATAATAATACTACATAGGGATTTTTCAGATGAGGAAGCTGAGGCACACAGTGGTTGATGTGTCCAGGGATCAGGTAGTATATGCCAGAGATAATAATCTCTAAAAATTTATTGATCAACTAATACATAATATTACTTTGCATTTACCACAAAATAGCCATAAAAGATGAAGCAATTTATGAAATACATAAATGTGGAATGTTTTCCTTTATGGCCTTGTCTTTTGGAACAGTTCCTGAGGTCTAGGTCCATTTTAATATCTGAAAATGGGCAAAATCTAAAAATTTGGTATTGCTAACCATTGAAGTTATAGGGAAGGGGAAATAGTTTTATAGTTTCTTCCTCCCACAGGTCATAATTTAGTTGTGGACATCAGGATGTTTTTCTTGGCTTATTTCATTCATGTAGTTTTCTTTGCACATCTGTTACATAAATTATGAAACGATTTCCTTGAAAAGTTGCCAGTTTAATTCATGTTTGATAGCAATCAAGAGTTGGTACTTTTGGGGAAGAAGAATTAAATGACAGACTTTAAGAGGCAGAAATCCCACCACTATCCTGGTTTAAATATTTGTTTTGGATCAATCCCTTTATCTTTCGAGGCATTAAAATAATTATTACGTGGTTTGGGTATTTTGCAAAATACTTTTTTTTATGTTGGACTATAAACATTTAATGACCTTTTATATAAAATGAATTATTTTAGTCCTTGTTTCTGTAAGTTCCTATCTTTTCAGTTATACACTTACACATACGTTTTAGTCTCACAAATTGTCATTTGAAACTAAACTTGGAGTGTTGACTTCTTCAGTGATTGTTCATATTAGGTAATCTTTTCTGACCTTGAATTTTTCATAAGATAATTATTTTCTGTGGCTTTCTTTTGGAAAAAAATTTTAAGATTTATTCTGCTAGTTATATTTTAGGACGGTTATATTTATGACAAACATACTGGTTGTTAGAAATCTCAGAAACTTTAGATGTGACTCTGGTTAATTTTGCCCCATCCAAACTGATAATTGAATCAATACTGGAAATTTTCCTGGAATGTTAGGTAAACTCTTCTGTAAGCAAGGTACCATGTATTTCTTAAATGTACAGTTTGCATTTGTAAGGATTTGGAAACTTGAAATTTTTAGATAAAGACTTTGTAATATTGATAATCTGTACTGGGTATTTTTAGAGATTAGAAATGAAAGTGTGGTATAAATAGGTTAATGTCAGCTACTCATCCAATTGCTCAGATTAAATTTCTTGTGTTACATTTCCTGCTGTGAAACCATTCTTTGTAAAATGCAGTAAGTTCTTGATACATTTTTATGTACAGAGTTTTGACTTTTTAAAACATATGGAGGGTTTGTCACAGGAAATTTATAATTTTGTTATGATCTGACATGCATGTATGGAAATATGTCACTTAGCTAAACCAGTCCCTGACATCCACCTCATAGCTCAGCTTTGTTCTCCAGCTTTGAGGCTATGGTAACAACTGATTTCTGTATTTAAAAAAAAAAAAAAAAAAAGACTCAATGAAAGCCAGCCTCTTGTGCTGGCAGTGAATGTGATAGGGTCTAAGAAAATGATAATTCATTGACAGAAAATAAATACACATATTTAGAAGAGGAACACATCAAGTATGGCAATAGCTTGGATTGATGACACAGTCAAGTCTATGTGGAATGAGTAAATTTATGAAAAGTATTCTGCTTGTGCAAAAGTTTCTTACCTGAGAAACTTCGGGGATGGTATGTATTCGTTATCCAGTAGTGAGGATAAGCACAGGATCTTTAACTTACGGAGAAACTTGGGAGATTGTCAAGAGTCTGTACAAACATTTCCATTTTCATAATTTTGAAGATATACACAAGGTGATTAATCTTCCAAGAATATTAGGGAGTTCTGAAAGCTTTTTAAATTTTCCTACTTGCAGAGTGTTGTTTGATGTTTCACTTGCTCCCCCTTCCTCCTTTCCCTTCTTCCTCAAACTGTAAAACACATATATAAAACAGTTCTATAATATTTATTTTTTTCTGTAAGTAGTACAAATACGGTCTAAAAATTTAAGGTTACAAGAATATTGAGCCATATCAATCAGCAGTGTTCAGTAGTAGGAAAACACTAAGAGAGATTAAAATTCTGTGGTTGATTTCTCTGCCTTCATGAGACTACTGGACTCAAGGATTACTGAAATTAAAGGCCAGCGTTAGTCAGAATGAAACAAGATTTTGGTGGTAGAACTGATCTGAGAGTAGGATTTGGTTTAAAAAAGAATACAGTCCTTCATTTTCTGAAAACTTAAAACAATTATAATTTTTAAAATAGTTAACACCAGTTTCTGTGGTCTTACAACATGTCAAGAGGAAACAATTGGAACTGGTGTTTTTGAACATTAAGACAGCGTTTTCTGTAATTTTAATCTCATGCAGACAGGCAGCTAGAGTTTGGACTTAGGCAGTTTGCCATGTTTTAAAGATTTTTTAGGTACTCAGTTATAGTAACTAACTTGGTCTTTGAGTATCCAGAATTATTTTAAATAGATTTAAAGAGTATTATGGGGCTCCCCTCCTCCTTCAAAGCCTGATAGTTAGCTGTTGTTTTACTTATTTGATCTTTTTTTTTTTTATTACTGAGATAGCTAAAATATGGGGTATAATATTTTTGTGCAAATTCCTGATGGTTATTTTTAAAAGCAGAGAGTTTTGTGTTTCAGTATTTAGGAATTTAATGTTCCCTCTTGAAAAGTAAAAAGGAAAGCAGAAGATGCATAATCCAGCGTAGTCTTTTGTGTACATACTTGAAGCTATAAATAATATGCATCCCATATATATATGATATCATTGGATTGAATAGGTTATATGTTTTAAGTATTAATAGCTAGGTTACTCTTTGCTGAAATCTTGTTACTGCAGATTGGGTAAGAGAGCTTCAGAGTTTCGACGTCTCTGACTTCAATTTTTCCCTAATCAAACTGGTATTTTCTTTAATTTTAAGAGTACATGTATAAGAGGAGAGACATTGGTTTTCTCCCTTTCAAAATTAGATGGTTTGTATTTAATATTTACTAAAACCAAAGAAAATGTAATTTCCATGACTGAGAGTATATCTTTTTAAATTTTTTTATTTTTATTTTTTCTTTTTTTCTCTTTTCTTTCTAGAGAGTATATCTTTTTTAATATTAATTCAGCATTTAGCTCTTTTGTAGCATATTTGCGATGTTGCATTTGATGTCACCTTAGACATTGATAGGCCTTTTCATTTAGATCAGATTATATTCTATGATTTTAGGGCAGTGTGACATAATAGAAAATGTGCTTTGGAATTAAAAGACCTAATAAAGTTTTAAAATCTGCCATTTACTAGTTGTGAGATTTGGAGTGAGTTTATTTAGAGGAAACATCCAGGACTGTCGTATTTGTTTCTTCTGTACTTTTCCAAAATTTATTTTATTGGATTTCTTCTTATGGAAGGAGTACTATGGTTTATTATTACTTTAGCAGTATGGCTATTTTATAACATAACTTACTATAGCAAAATTATCTCTTCTGCCTAACCATGTTGTCACTTGTGTTAAGACTTTTTCATTACATTGTATTTCATTTTCATTTTCAGATCAGTAAGAGACTTTTTTTTGATGAGTGGTGAATATCCAACCATATGGACAAATCAGTTTTTCCACTTCCCCACGTCATTTCTGTAGAGCCCCAGATATTCTGTTAACAATGAAAGTAATCTGTTGAATTTAGGAATAGTAGACTTCTTAGCTGTTGTCAGTACATTTGATACTGTTCACAGGACTGTAATGAGATGTAACTTGGTATTAAAATATGAGTGTTGAACCTATAAAATGTTCAACTTTCAAATAAGGGTAATGTGGTGGAGACTATCTCCTTATAAATAAATGAATATCACAAGGTTCATTATCTAACTTTTATTCTTTAAACTATTTCTCTAATGTTATACATGGAAACATAAAAAAAAGAGCAAAGGTTTCTGGCTTAAATGAACTTGTTAACCAAGGAAACTGTCTACTACAGCAGTGATCTCTAACTTTTTTGGCACCAGGGGCCGATTTTGTAGAAGACACTTTTTCCACAGAATGGGGTTTGGGGAGGATGGAAACTGTTCCATCTCAGATCATCAGGCATCAGATTCTCATAAGGAACACACAACCTAGGTCCCTCGCATGCACAGTTCACAATAGGGTTTGCGCTTCTGTGAGAATATAATGCCACTACTGATGTGACAGGAGGCAGAGCTCAGGCGGTAATGCTCGCTTACTTCCTGCTGTGTAGCCCCATTCCCAACAGGCCAGTCCCCAGCCCCAGGGATGGGGACCCCTATTCTACAGTGTTCATTTTATGGGTGTTTTATGGTTAAAAAAAATTTAACAAGATTGATACTAATAGTATATTATTATAGCATATACTTTGGCTATAATGTGGCATAACTGTTCTACAACACTTAATTTATACAAATATCTTTTCTGAAAACTTTGTGGCATTGAGGTTAAAAGGTGACTTGTAAATACAGATTTTGATGTCAAGAATTATTCCTCCCCAGTACAGTTTTTTTAAAAGAATCATATTAATTCCAAAATTGGGAACTTAAATTGTTCTCTGTGGTTTAGCATTTTTTTGGTGTACATATTTTAGTCTATATGCATATATTTTAGTTACTAGTTTGCTGTACTTATTATCCTCATAAAACAAGATGTTAGAAATAACAAATAATATTCATGTGGTCTACTATGATGTTTACTTTGCCTATAAATAGTGAAAATGTAGCTAATCATGATATAGTCCTTGCCTTATATTTTTAATGGCCTTTAGTAATTTTCCCTTGGTTACAATATAATACTCTGGGAGAACTTTTGAAAATACAGGACAGTGTTAATATAAAGAAAAATATAGCATTGTTTGAAACAGTTGCTTGGAACTAAGTTATGTTTATTTCTGTCTCTAGCTGTTTGTTTCTTATCTCTTAGCATGGGTGTATATATGCATGCATATGTCAAAATACATTTAGAGGTCTCAAAGAAAAGATTTCCTGGTCTCAGGGTGAGTGAAATCTTGACAACCTTTAAAGCAGAAACCATACAAAAAATATAGATTCATTTGACTTCAGTTTTTAAAAAAGGAATAAAATTTAAAAGGCAATCTGGGAAAAATACTTCTCAATCTGTTTCAGTTTCCTCCTTATTTCTTTGTTAGCAGTTAGTACCACATTATACCTATACTTTACCTTTTCTCTTGGTGTATAGTTTTGTTTTAGCAAAGCATATTCTTGAACTTTTAAGAGGAAAAAATATCAGTAATAAGCACTGCTCTAGTTTTTTCTTGTTAATTATTTTACTGATGATTCTTAATGTTAGATAAGAAGTATTGACTATCTGTAAGTAAAAGCCTTGTTTTAGCTTTTAACCAATTTTACCTCTAAAAACTGTACCAAAACTTATCAAGTAAAATGATTTGGTATTATATGAGTGTCAAGTGGTCAAATAAGCAGAAAATGGGGAATAAAGAGGAGGACTACAATGAACACTAATAATTTGCAAACTAAATAATTGACCCTTGACTAACTGAATATTAGCTGTGTTTATGTGGCTATAGAAGCATTTATTAGTTCGTTTCCATGCTGCTGAGAAAGACATACCCAAGACTGGGAAGAAAAAGAAGTTTAATTGGACTTACAGTTCCACATGGCTGGGGAGGCCTCAGAATCCTGGTGGGAGGTGAAAGGCACGTCTTATATGGCAGTGGCAAGAGAAAATGAGAAGATGCAAAACAGAAACCCCTGATAAGACCATCAGATCTCATGAGACTTCTTCACTACCATGAGAACAGTATGGGGGAAACCACCCCATGATTCAAATTATCTCCCAGTAGGTCCCTCCCACAACACGTGGGAATTATGGGAGTACGATTTAAGATGAGATTTGGGTGGGGCCACAGAGCCAAACCATATCAAAGCGTGTATTCAAAACTTGAGGATGGTAACTTCTCACAGTTGGCACTAAAGATTTTGTGAGTCAGTGGTGCTGAGTTGTGCAGAGTTAAGTTGCTGGGGTGATCTGAGAAGCAAATGTGAAAATGGGTAAAAGCACCATGGAAACAATGAACAGTTTTATAGATATAAACAATAATGATTGTGTTTATGGATTTTATTCTTGTATTCATCATTCTTTGGTGATTCCTTCCATCTTTCATTCCCTCTCTTACCTTTCTTTTTGGCCTAATATTAGTGTCCCTTAAGATTTGTTATTGTTAACCAGTTATACTGCTAAACTACCTAGTAGTTGTAACTGTTAAATTTAAACCAGTTAATAATTACCAGTCTTTATCAGGACAGAGAAACCTACTGTTCAGGTCACTCATTTCAAGACTTTTATTTTATCTTAAAGAGAAAGTTAATATATTGAGTAAACCTAGATAGAACACATGTGTAGCAAAGCATAAGATCTGTCCAAAAAAAAAAAAAAAAGAATGCATGTGAAAAGGGCTCATTTTGTACTTTCTGGCGACTATTAGATTGTTCTCAAAATTACAGACACTTTTTAATGCTAGTGAGGAAATTTAAAAATTACAGCAACTTTTTTTTTTCTTGATTTATGTTCTCTTATGAAATAGCCACATTTCTTAAAGTTATTTTTTTCTTTTACTTTCCCTCCATTATTACATTCTCCTGTCTGTTTATGTTTGCAGAAATTAAATACAGATAAAAATCTGAAGATAAAAGGTAGTTATTGCTGATGACAGCAGAAATGTTAAAAATCATTAGATATTTTGTGGATCAAGTTCTCTTCTGATATCACTGTCAAACTGGTTTAAAATAATATACAGAAAAATTTTTTGGTGTTATCAAAGTATTCTTCGTTACTTTCTTAAGTGTTATAATGATAATTACATGAAAGGAAATGTTAGAAAAACCTGTATCCAAAGACTTTCAGCCTTCAATAAAAAGTTATAATAATGGTTGCTTGTACCTTAAAAAAAACAAGTGAGTGTAAAGAGATAATTTTTTAAAATTTCAAGTTGGAAATCTCAATTTAGGATTGATGAAAGTCCACAGGTCACTTGTTTGACTGTAGTGTTAGTTTAAATGGTGTGAAATTTTTTGGGGAGGGGGCGTGTCTCTGTAATTTTGTTTGCAGATCAAGTTCTAGACCTTTGTCTGGGTTGTGTGTGTTTAAGAAACTGTTGAGAGTGCTCCCTCTAGCGTCTGAGATATATTCTTAAAACATTTGCGTCAGAAGATTTCAGAATTAAACTAGCCGTTGTTTTCCTTTCAAATCTGAACATAAATTTTTATTTTTATTTTTGGCGGGGAGGGATTGTTTTTCTTTTTTAAACAGGTCACTGGAATTATGGGTAGGGCATAGATTGAGGGCAGTAGAAAACATGAGACAGGAAGGATCAAAATACCATGTCTACCTTTTTAGAAATAGTTATTTTTAAATGACCTGGAATTAGGCCAAACCATACAGTCTTGTTTTAGTTTACATTTGTTTCTGAAATAAGCGAATCTTAAAATACTTTGTTTTGGAATTCTTTATGCCATCAGATCTCATCTTGAGAGAGTTCTTTCCAGTTTTCCAGCAACAGCTTCATTGGAAAGTAGCTTTTTTGTGGGGAGGGCAAGGGAGGGGAGACAGGGTCTTGTTCTTTGTAGCCTCAACTTCCTGAACTTCTGCAGTCATCCTGAGTAGCTAGGACCACAGGTACGTGCTACCATGCCCGGCAAATTTTTGGATTTTTTGTAGTGACGGGGTTTTGCCATGTTAACCAGGCTGATATTGAGCTTCTGGGCTCAAGTGATCAACCTGCCTTGTTCCCCCAAAGTACTGGGGATTACAGGTAGGAGCCACACTGCACCTGGCCTGGAAAATATCTTTAAAATAGATCCGGATTCTTTGTGGAAGCCCTCTGTTATTTTTTTGTTTTATAGTTGCCATATCCTTCTGTGGATGTATGTAATAATTATATTGTGAGTATATTCTAATGGCTCTCATTGTTTTTCAGCCAAAGAAATAAGGAGATTCTTACATTATTGGCTCTCTGCCACCTCTCCCCCTAAACATAGCACTCACACAGGCCTTCAGCTAAGAATCTTGTAAAGGGTTACAGAAACAGAACCTTTCTTATTTGACCCATGGGCCTTTGTCACTTGAACAAGGAAAGTAGTGTTCTGAAAGCTACAGCATTTATGAAGGCTCTGGTAAAAATATTTCATGTACATGGACTGGAGATTAACTTCTTTCATCTTGTTCTCCAACAAATTAAACAATGCAAAGAGATTTCAAGTGTATTCTTGGTAATGAAATGCTTGGGTGAATTATAATCCTAATTGCTATTGTTCATTTTCACAGCTGCATTTTGACACTTTTAACTGCCTAAGCCATGCATTCTTCAGCCACCAGGATAAACAAAAGCATTCTGAAATTTATCATTTTGTGGCATCTTAAATTGTGAATCTGTTATTGGCTGCCTTAGTTTTATTTTGGTTCCATGGTTGATAAAATTAGTAGGAAAATTATTATTCTACATTCATACATAAAAGTGTTGTAATAGAACCATTACTGGATTTTAACGAAAATGTATTCCTTAGTGGTCTTAACATTTTTAAAGGAGGTGGGCAGTGGAGATTATGGATTTATTTTAGTCCTGGGGAAGGAATTTGTGTTTATTTTATCACATTAATTGATATCTTAGGAGGCAGCTTTCTCCAGGATTTGAAAGAATATAATAAGATTTTGCATTTTTTCCATAGTAGAACAGTGTTCTGAATTTAAATCTGAAAGCCAGATTGATTTAGTTTTTTGGCAAGTCACATTTATATGCCTAATGGTTCCTTTAAAATTTGACCCAAACTTGTTTGTTGAAGTGTTTGCAATAAATTTGAAATTTAAGAGATTTGATTACCAGTTTCAACCAAACCTTCCTTATTTTAAAAATAGAACTTTTTTATGACTAAAAAACCATATGGCAAAAGTGGGTTTTATGTATGTACTAGTTACCAAATTCTGATTTTTCACTGTTCTAAGACTTAATTCTAAGTAGAAGAATTGAATTACCATATTCACAGACACCTATTATAACAATTGTTTGGTAATAATTGGAATATTACTGTAGTATGTCACATTTAGGCAGTGTTTCTTTATTCTCAAAATGTCTTTGAATTCTTAAATTCATATAAGCATGAGAAATTCCATTTTAATAACTATTTTGCCATCTCATATCTTAATCTTTTTTCCAAAGTGAATTCTTTCTGATAAAAATATTATTTAATGTTTTGAAAATATCCTAATAGATGGTTATTTTAGATATATTTCTTTTTTTTTTTTTTTTTTTGGAGACAGGTTCTTGCTCTGTTGCCCAGGCTGGAGTATAGTCATGCAGTCATGATCATGATTCCCCTTGACCTCCTGGAATCAAGCAGTCTTCCCACCTCAGCCTCCCTAGTATCTGGGACTTGAGGTGCATGCCAACACATCTGGCTAATTTAAAAAAATTTTTTTAGACACCAGTTCTCACACTGTGTTGCCCAGGCTGGTGTTGGTTATTTTGTTAAATACTAATAATAGGTAACATTTATTAAGTACTTCCTATATGTCAGACACTGTACTAAATAAACACCATTTGCTGTGCTAACCTTTGAGGTTATATTCTTATTTATTTCCATTTTATGGTTGTGGAAACTGAGATTAAAATAATTAAAATAATTTTGCCAGTGATCACATAGTAAGTGATTGGAATCAGATCTTTTTGACTCCTGAGACCCGTGTTCTTAATCATTGCTGAAGTCATAAGGGAAAGTTAAGTGTGCATCATATAATCTCCTGATGCAATATTATGCAGGCAGTGAAAGTGAGGGTTACAGTGAATGTATAATGACATAGAAGTACGTATGATAGAATAAATGAAAAAAGACTAAGGGATTACAGTTCAACATTCATAGTGGTTCTAAACATCTGTAGATATCTTTGATTTATTATTTTTTAAAAATGTGATATAGATACTATCTAGCTGTTACATAATTTTGCCTAATTTATAGAATTTCTGTAAACAGGAAACATAAGCCTAAATTGCATGTAAACCCAGATCTGGTCAAGAAACTGACAACTTAGTTTTATAATAGACTCTAGCATGTTCAATTTTTTAAAAAAAATTTTGACCCTCAGCCATTTTTTACTAGACTTATGCCAGCTCTGATGTAATCTCTCATCTGTATTCTTGAAGGCTAATGGAATAGTAAAATCTGCTTAAAGATAACTTAAGTGTGTTACATAGTGTCCTTGGGGTAGCTTGTGCACAAAAGATGTTTTCTTTCCCACCCTGTGGAGGTAGCTCATTAGGACACCCAGTAGTGTCATTATTAAGTTTTCATGTGTTTCTCAGTTTTGATGCTAATCTTTGTGCGTATGTGCGTGCATTTTTTTCCTCTGCAGCACCAATGTGGTTATGAATTATTCAGAGATTGAGTCTAAGGTTCGAGAGGCAACGAACGATGATCCTTGGGGACCTTCTGGGCAACTCATGGGAGAGATTGCCAAGTAAGTGATAATTTGACTCAGCAGTGCAGAAAAAAATCAAAGTATCTTGACACAGAAATGTGAAATTTGCTTTCAGATTTAAACTATTTGGCTGCCAAAATATAAATTTTGCATAATCATTCAGATAGTAATGTAGAAAGTTTTACTCAGTCCATTCCCCTTAAAAATTTGGCTCAGAAAAGAAACCCACAATTTTTTTTTTCAATGAAGTTTTGAGACGTGCTGTAGCTCACTATGTAAGATTTCAACAAATGCATGTAAAATAACTTGGAAATGCAAGTCACAAAAATTTGTTTCTGTGAACATCTGGGCCACTGTACCAGTGAATGTAAAACTTGCAAAGTATCTTAATTAGTGGGACTTACTTATGTGCCAGGTAGTATATAAAATATAGGGAAAACATTTTCTAGGAAGTACATATCTTCTAAATTTTTTGGATTAAGCTTATTAATGTTTAAAAACTCTTTGGGGAAACACAGTAAATTAGGACAAGTCTGCCATCTACTGTCAAAATTAATATATTGCAAACTTTTAAAGAAAATGATTCTTTTTTCAGGGCTACATTTATGTATGAACAATTTCCAGAACTCATGAACATGCTTTGGTCACGAATGTTAAAAGACAATAAGAAGAATTGGAGAAGAGTTTATAAGGTATGGACACATGTCTGTTTTAATTACTTGCCATGTTGAAAACAAATGCTTGAAATTTCAGGTATATATACATAGGTGATTTTGAAGTATGTTAAATCTTAAAATAATCGAAAATACATGAAAGAAGTAGATTTGTTATTTATGTTCTGTTTTCTAGTCATCATGAACAACCGTGAATGGAAAATGTTTAAAATTAATATTAATAATACTTCTAAATGTTGATTACTTCTTAAAATTTTTCCTACTAAAATGTTCGTGCATATCAAAAACAATTGGATCTATAGTAGTATGCATGTTTAGTATATGAGCAGTTAAGATGAATACCACAATCTAATATGGTTTGTCATCTCTACATAGAAATTTACCTAATTTATGATAGTATTCTCATAGTATTCTATATCAAAAATGCTAGTTCAAAATGTAATTCTAATTTTAAATTTGTGAATATGAACTCTATCAAATTCCTTTTGTTTAGTTCTGATCTCATATAATGCAGAATCCTATAACAATATAGTTATGCTTCTACACTTACCATATTTTCTTGCTTCTTCGGAATGTTTTTCTGTGCTATCCAAAATGATATAATTTGGCTTTCAGAATTGAAAATCTATGTGTTAGTTTCATGTTTTTTATGTTACTCCTTTCTGAAAACATTCAATGTCATTCCCTCAGGTTGTATGGTAGGTGTGATGAAATAATTGACATTTCTGTAAATTAAATTTGCTTTTAGTTTTTTTTTTTTATTTTTTTTTAATTCTTGGGTAAACTCCTTTTTTAAAGAATCCAGTCATACATACCACATAAGGACATTTTAGTCAGTGATGGACCACCTATATGACAGTGGTCCCACTGGATTATAATACCCTATTTTTTCTGCACCTTTTCTATTTTTAGATATAAAAACACTCAGCATTGTGTTACAGTTGTCTATAGTAGTCAGTACAGTAACATGCCGCACAGATTTGTAGTCTAGGAGCAATAGGTTGTCCCACACATCATCAGTGTGTAGCAGACTCTACCATCTAGGTTTGTGTAAGTACACTATGATATTGGTACAATGACAAAATTGCCTAATGGCCCATTACTCAGAACATATCCCCATCACTAAGTGACACATGGCTGTAAATTACTGGTAGGAAGAGGTTTTATGTCCCTCAGTTTTACCAAACTAACTAGATTTTTTTGTTTGTTTTTGCTACCCCCTCTTCTCCGCCTAACTAGATTTTCATGTCCCTAATCAAGTGAGGTTTGTTCCAAGCAATGTTAAGTTCAAAATGTACAATTTATTGTTTTCAGTATATTTCACAAAGTTGTGTAGGAGTAACTGTTATCTAATTCCAGAACATTTGTATCACCCCATAAAGAAACCTGATGCCCCTTAGTAGTCATTCTAAATTTACATTTTAACAAAATTTAGTTTGGGGGTGAGGGTTAGTGGTGGTTGGTTGTTTTTGAGACAGTCTGGTTTTGTCACCCAGGCCAGAATGCAGTGGCTCAACCTTGGCTTACTGCAGTCTTGACCTCCTGGGCTTAAGGGATCCTCCTGCCTCAACCTCCTAAGTAGCTGGGACTACAGGCGTGCACCACAATACCCAGCAGTTTTTTTTTTTTTTTCCATAAAGATGTCTCACTGTTTTGCAAAATTTTCTTAAATATTCAGGTTTTTGTTTTGCTTTGTTTTGTTTTTTTTGAGACAGAGTCTCCCTGTTGCCCATGCTGGAGTGCAGTGACGTGGGCTCGGCTCACTGCAACCTCTGCCTTTTGGGTTCCAGTGATTCTTGTGCCTCAGCCTCCTGAGTAGCTGGGATTACAGGGGTGGGCCACAATGCCCAGCTAATTTTTGTATTTTTAGTAGAGACGAAGTTTCACCATGTTGCCCAGTCTGGTCTCAAACTCCTGACTTCAAGTAATCCTCTCGTCTTGGCCTCCCAAAGTGCTGGGGTTACAGGCATGAGCCACTGAGCCTGGCCACAACCTTTTAAAACAAAAGCCACATAATTAACCTCAAAATTAAATTTTATCTGGGGAAAATACTATAGGATTGTTTAATTACCAAATAATTCTTCTGAGGTTTCTGGCAATTCACAGTTCCATAATGCTCAGATAAAAAGTAAAAACAGAGTCAGCTTTCTAAAACCTTATTGTCTATTTATGTCATGCATTCAAATACTTTGAAATCAGAGTTGTTCTTTTAAGTCTTTAACACATAGTATCCAGTGGACAATTTATAATTATTTACTATGCTTAATATAAAGGAACTTCAAATTGATTATATAAGTTTTCTAGATTATGTATTTAAAGTCTGATGTAAAGAAACCTCACCACCACCATGAAGATTCTTTCTTTGCTAATGTTAGAATTAATTTTTTTTAACCATTTACTGAAGCTCTACTGGATTTATTTCATTAAATCATTTAGTGCTTTGTATTTTTACAGTCGTTGCTGCTCCTAGCTTACCTCATAAGGAATGGATCAGAGCGTGTTGTTACAAGTGCCAGAGAACACATTTATGATTTACGATCCCTGGAAAATTACCACTTTGTAGGTGAGCAATAGAAAAACCTTATAAGCAAATTAAAACAGTAGTTGGAGTTGTCAGTCACCTGAACCAGCTTAGAAGCTTCTCTGCTCTAATTAGAATGTGACTGTTGCTGGTTGTGTGACGAGTGCAGAATCCAAGACGTCGGGCCCTAGAGTATTAATTAGTGAAGACAAGAACTTGCAGAAAAGACTGGCTAATAACAACAGAACCAACACAACATGAGTGTTCGGGTTTATATTAAAATATGCACTGGAGACTGGTCCCCTGTGGTATCCATAAAGGAATAGCTTTAATCATATGGGAAGAAAAGGTTAGAGCTCCAAAACACACACATCTGTTTGAAGCTGGTTTTTTTTTTCCCTCCCACCAAATAATATTTACTGTGCAAAGGCAGCAAGGCCACAGTGTGTTTTGAATGTGAAAGAGGCTAGGGAATGAAGCACATTTCATTTTGTAGTGTACCCCAGTTGTAAGCACTTTAAATATTCAGTTTTGAGCTACACTAAAACCTGGTAATTAGTGTTCCAGACTTGTACTGGAGAAACCAAGACATTGTGTGCTTTTCAGTTATTAAAATGCTAAAGTAGTTATTCTTTTCATTTGTTTTCTTAAAATACGATAGAAAAACACAATAGCACTTACAGATATGTCTATTTTGTATGGTCATCAGTAATTCTTTTTAGTGAATCTTTAATTGACCTTGCATAGTGCCATTATCTGTGGTCCTTTTTAGTTCATCTTTACATGCTCTTATATGCCATAATTCCATTTTAAAACTTATAATTTGCTGAAGAGAAAATGACAAAGTTAAATAGCACCATTTGCCTCTTTTTATAGTTTTTTAAATATTGAAGTTGCTTTCTTATGAAGTTTTTTTATCTTTTTTTTATCTGAAAGAGTTTGATACATATTAAGTGAATTCTTAAGTTTTGTTTGTCTCTTACATCCTCATAGATGAGCATGGCAAGGATCAAGGTATAAATATTCGACAGAAGGTGAAGGAATTGGTTGAATTTGCCCAGGATGACGACAGGCTTCGTGAAGAGCGTAAGAAAGCAAAGAAGAACAAAGACAAGTATGTTGGGGTTTCCTCAGACAGTGTTGGCGGATTCAGATACAGTGAGTATCAAAGACAAGCTGACACCTAAGCATCAGCTTAGCTTCTTGAGTATGTTTTAAGAATCAGTGAAATACCAAAGACCAAAATGCTAATTTTCTTTTCTTGGAATACATAGAAGACTAAAATACATGCAGTACTAATTTTGGCTTCTGTCACATGAATCTTAGGAATCTTCCTAGTTTTAACTTGTGGGTTCAGCAATAGGATTTTAACCATTAATGGCTGATTAAATGACTACATACTCTGAGGTGACATACAGAGAATAAAACAGATGTATACCCTTCCCTCTTAGGGTTACCATTCTTCTAAAAAGAAGTGGGGGGAAAGTTTCTGTAACTTACAATTGAGAGCATAAAAATATAAAGTTTGATCAGGAGGTTAACCTAATTTGAAACCAATTTAGCTGTATTTTTGGCCCAAACAAGATAATCCTCCTGTCAGTCATTCCAGCCTCAGTCTCTCTTTATTTATGCACTGCGTAACTTGACGTATCAAAGGTGACTGACGATACTGTCAGTTTTTCATCTAGGCCTATTGCTTTGTTTATTGTTCCCAGTACATTTAAGAGCAACTAGAACATTCATCTTTTGTGTTTATTTTTAATGTAATAATATAGTTTCTGTAAAATAAGGCATAGGTGCTTGAAGCAGATACACAAAATAAGAACTATCTTTCACAGCATGTTCCTTTGCACTTGTTCTGTCTTCTGTGAGCTCTGACAATCTCCTGGTCATTTTGTGTATATGCAGACAGGCCAGTGCTGTGTATCTTAGCAGCTCTTTTCACTGAGGCTCTCCAGTTGCCCCCACCCATATATGTTTATATTTGGATTATACTGAGCTCTCATATCTCCTTCAATGGAACCATGTAAAACTCTTACATATAAAATTTCCTTACTCATTTGCTCCTCTGCTTTCTTGCCCTCAAAGAAAAAATACTGCATTTAGTTAGCTGTTTAAGGATGTTTCTAACAGCAGAAAAATTCCCTTTTTTATATTGAAGCATCATATACAAGTCAGTTTTTTTTTCCCCTAGCGCTAACTCATAGGCAGTGCAACCAGAGTCAGCCACAAGGCGGTTTCTTAATTGGGCAAAAATATTTCTCCTAAAGCATATAAATAATGTTTTGGAGTTTCTATTTGTTTGGGGAAGTACAAAGTTTTTGGATTATTTACCCAAGTAGTTGTTTTATTCTTTAGCTTTTTCAAAGTAGTTATAGCAACTTAATGTGTTTTTAATAGAAGTTGCTATTTGAAACTTATTTCCACACTATTCTTGCTTGTATCTTTCTTTTTGCCAGCATAATACATAATTATATCAGCTAAACTTAGAAAATTGAATACGTTTTCAAACTCAGGCAGAATGTACTAACTGCAGCATCTGTACTAAAGGTAGAGTTGGACATCCTGTGTGTTTGCATCACATTCTTTTGCTAAGTTATTGTTCATGTTTTGTGTTATTCAGACTTAACTGTTCATTATTAGCAGTTTTGTGGGGTTTTTTGTTTTGTTTTGTTTTGTTTTTTATTTCAGACAAAGTCTCATTCTGTTGTCCAGGCTGGAGTGTAGTAGTGTGATCTCTGCTCACTTCAACCTCTGCCTCCCAAGTGCAAGTGATTTTCCTGCCTAACCCTCCCAAGAAGCTGGGGCAACAGGCATGAGCCACCACACCTGGCTAATTTTTGTATTTTTGGTAGAGACAGGGTTTCCCCATGTTGACCAGGCTGGTCACAAACTCCTGACCTCAAATGATCTGCCCACCTTGGCTTCTCAAAGTGCTGGGATTATAGGCGTGAGGCATCGCAACCAGCCAGTTTTGTGTTTTCTCATTCTTTCTTTTTTTTTTTTTTTTTTAATTTTAGAAATGGGGTCTCGCTATGTTGCCCAGGCTGGAGTGCAATGGCTATTCACAGGCGTGATCCCACTACTGATCAGCATGGGAGTTCTGACCTGTTCCGTTTCCAACCTTGACCGGTTCACCCCTCCTTAGGCAACCTGGTGGTCCCCTGCCTCCGGGAGGTCACCATATTGATGCCAAACTTAGTGCAGACACCCAATTGGCATAGCACACTACAGCCCAGAACTCCTGGGCTCAAGCGATCCTCCCACCTGAGCCTCCCGAGTAGCTGGGACTAGAGGCACATGCCACCGCACCCAGCATGTTTTTTCATTCTGACATTAGATAATGTCTTGCCAATATCCAGTATCTTTAGCACTAATTTAGTATGATGTTCGCAGTGCTAATCAGTTTGGTTTTCATCCACTTCCTGTTCTGTAAATTTGTTGTTTTCCAAAGTCTAGTTCATCACACTGTCATTGGAATGTACTTACACATTGTTGGAAAATCACTTATTTTTTATAAGCCATCTTGGTTTAAATTTTATCTAAAAAATTTGATTGTGTCATGTTTTCTTTAAGTTGTTGGTCACTTCCAGATTCAGTAAATAGGTTAAAATCCTTAAACACTTACAGAAAATTTTAGCCTTGCAATTTTAGCAGGCAATTCAGCAGAATGGTTTTGTTCAATCTCCAAAGGATATGTATGCTTTTAGATCCTGGTAACAAAAGTTCAAAACAAAAGGTCTATTAGCCACTTTTCAGTTATTTTGTTGTTTCTCATTATCCTTTTCCTTTTCTTCCAACCTGCCTTAATTTTTAATGTTTTTTGTTTTGTTTTGTTTTGTTGTGATCTCTCTGTACCTTCTATTCTTGCTTCTTTAGTTGAATTTGGACATATAAATAGAAGGATTTCATTTTATGTCTGTAATTCCTGTCTCCCCAGGCTGCTGAGGGCAAGGACTAAAACAAATCTTGACATTTTGGGTTTTTTGTTTATTGCCATGATCTATTCTCTTCATTCCCAAATTCACACAGAGGCTCTAGGTTTTACCAGTCTTGGCATATGTTTGGAATAGGTGTTTGAATTGGTTGACACTATTCTAAACTACTGTTTGAGCATACTTCATGATTCTAGTGTGTGTAGTTTTTGGTAGTTAGAGTAATCCTTTCTTTGTACAATAATTAAAGAATGCTTTCACATCCCTGAAAATTCATTGAATAATTTTTTTTGTTTGATACTGAGGAGTGACAGTTACTGAGACGTTTTTGCTTATTGGGACGTGTAGCATTCAGAGTGGAGTTCCTTCAGTTTGTATTTTTTAAGACACTGTTGCTATCCAATACTTTTCTGAAAATTCAAAAACCATTAAGGGACAGGAATAAAATATATTAAGTGGCTTTTGTAAAAACAGATTTTCGTTTCTCTTTTGCTTGTATAGCTTGTGTTGGTTTTGTGTTTTCCTCTATTCCTTTCAATGGCCTTTAAGAACTTCCTGATATGCTGTGCTGTGCATTAAGGTTGTGTAAGTATTCATAAACAAAAGCTTTTGAATCTGCATTCCTGCCACTTAATGACTGGCATTACATGCTGTGCCTTGCTGTAATTGTGTTGATTCAGCACTGTGGGAGCTTTCTGTTTTCCTTTGAAAACGATTTTGTTATGAGGAAAAGCCTGAGAAATAAGGACTTGTAGATACCTTTTGAATTTATTGTCCTTAGAGTTCTTTTTTTAATGCTTTATATAGGTGAAAGATATGATCCTGAGCCCAAATCAAAATGGGATGAGGAGTGGGATAAAAACAAGAGTGCTTTTCCATTCAGTGATAAATTAGGTGAGCTGAGTGATAAAATTGGAAGCACAATTGATGACACCATCAGCAAGTTCCGGAGGAAAGATAGAGAAGACTCTCCAGAAAGATGCAGGTATTTTAACACTTTATCTCCTGGGTCTCTTGGAAAAAGTCATAAATTTTTGTTGGTTTTGTTTGGGGTGTTAACATTATCTGAAATTGGGCCTTTTTTTTTTTAATAGACTTCTTTTTTTTTTTTTTTAGAGCAGTTTACACTCACAGAAAAATTGTGCATAAAGTACAGAGAGTTACCAAATACCCATTTCCCCTTCATGATAGGTTCTGTGAACATCTTGCATTACTAAGGTGCATTTGTTAACAATTGAAAAGCCTATATTGATATACTTATTAAAGTCTGTAGTTTACATTGGGGTTTCCTATATTGTACACTTCTATGGGTTTCAACAAATGCATAATATTCCCCATTACAGCATCATATGGAATAGTTTCATGACTCTAAATATACCCTGTGCAGAAATGTGGAACAAGTCTTAAATGTGCAAATCATCCTTGCACAGGGGGCATACTAATCTTCCCTGTATTGTTCTGGTTTTAGTACGTGTGCTCCCAAGGCAAGCACTGTGCAACTATTTGTAAGATGCTAGATTAGATACTATTTGCAATTAGTGTTGACATACTTTCCATGTTGCCTGTGTCTACTTATTTTTGAAGTTGATCCTGTGTATTTTTATTCAGGCTAGTAGTCTTTCCTTGGATTTTTTTCCTTAGTAAAAACTTGTATAGATTATTTTGCATTTGGACCTTAGATAATCCAGGGACCTAAGATGTTGAGGGATAATGAATTTATGTATTAAGTTTAATTAAACATAAGTTAAAGGATTTGAAATTTAATGCTTCCTTGACATTTCATTATGATTCCTGGTGTGTACCAGAAAAACAATCCAAATGGATTTTGAACCAGTTTTTGAGAATAGACCTGTAGTTTATTTTTATAAACTACATTTTATGATGGTAGGGCATTAGTATTTAGTTTTACATAGAACAATACTTTGAGCTTTGCAGCAGTCACTTTTGTTCTTACCTGCCAATATAGTTATAAACCAATTTTTCTGACAAGGTAAAGGGTAATGTATATTGCACTGTATCTACAAAACAAATTTTACTTCGTAAGTTTGATGTATATCATTTGTGCCTCACAATATCTCTACTAAATAAAGTAGAACAAGAATTTTGCCTTTATTGTTTATAAGTGGACTTGCCTAAGTAACACAGTTAGTGATGGAACCAAGCCTTCAAGTGATTTCTTGTAACTAAATACCATCTCCTTTTTTTCTTACCCCACACCAAAAATATTAACAGTTCAGAATTAGGGATTATTAAAAAGAAGCACAAACAAAAATACAATCTAATTAGTGTATTTTTAGGATGTTTTCATATTTTTTAAATCCCTGGAATGCCTCTTCAGGAAATATCAAAAGAATAACGGCCATAATTTCAATAATGTTTTACAAACCAGACCAAAACTTACTATACAGGCCACAAAAACATTAATGAGGGGAAGACAGCTTTGTATATTTGAAATGGGCACCATTTCCCTCCCAGTGTGTAGTATTTATAATTATCATATGCATCCTTCTTCGCTATAAAAAAGCTATATATTTAGTTGTAAAATAGACATATTCAGAGTGCTAAAAATAAGTTCTGGCTCTTCAAAGATCACATTCCAGTTTTTCACAGTCTTGAAAAAGAGCCATTCCAGGGAAGGCTTAGTTCCACACTAACTGTATTACTTTAGGCAGGTCCATGGAGTCTGATTGGGTCTTAGGTTTTACTTATAAACAACAAGGCTGTGTAGGCTGGTTAGAAATCTGTGTGTGTGTTCTTTACTGTTACTTTCTCTCCTTTTACCTTCTATCCTTAGTTTTTCTTTTCTTTCTTTGTCTCTCTACTCTTTTTTCTATTTCTGTTTCTCCCGTGATTTTTATTTTTTATGTTGCCTCTAAGACAGGATCTCCTAGAGTTTGTAAATCTTTAAAGAGTATTTAGGTTTAAAAAAGTGAAAATGCAGTGAACATGATTTATCGTGGTAAGGATAGAACACACCAGGAGCTTGTGATCTGAAAGTATTTGTGAGAGAAGAGTAGATTTTTTGACAAAGTGGCATGTGACCTCAATGGCATGTTACCTGAATTTCATATTTACTAGTTCACTGTTAGATTCAAGAATTCTTGAACATTGACAGATATGGAGCTTCCAATTCATTGTGTGCCAGTCAGATTTATATTTTCAACTTATAAATAAATTACTTTGTGCTAAAATAAAATTGGACACCAAAAAGTAAGAAATTTCAGTTTTACTTATAGGACTGATGGCAATTTTCAGGTCATTTGTTGTTGAGAAATCAGTAAGGGCTTTTGAATCCATATCAGAACTTGTAGGTTCCTTAAAATGTTTCTATTTAAACATATATTTAAACCCTTTGCTCTGTGTGAGAAGTCATTCTTTTTGATCTTTGATGTATACAAGTTCCAAATTGATTTGTATTTAAGTAAAAGTGGCTGTAGTTCAGTCTGAGGTAAATTGCATCAGCAGTAGTCATAGTTTAAAGGAGAATTTTAAGCATTATATTCCAGAATATTTATAAATTAAACCACCTACTCTAAAATTAGGTAATATAAGTAATGGAACGTGTTTCAAGTAATTTTTCTCTCTCTCCTACTTGAACAGGAAAAAAACCTAATGACTTGTTACTGGAGAACAGACTAGGGCTAATATTTTCATTCCTAGCATATGAAAAATCCAGGTTTTTAACTCCTTGGTTTTCAAAATCTTTTAAACTATTAAAGAAAAGGGAAATAAAATGTTTGAATGTGCCTGAAGGAGCATTATCTTTAAAATATTTTAAATATAGTTAAGTTTTCTATAAAGCGTTTTCTGTAGTTATATAAAAGTTTGATCTCCTGATACTATAGTAAAATAGCACAGTTGTAAAGTGCATCCCCTTATATTTTCGTGCATTTACAGATGACAGTTCAATTATTTGAATTAAGATATATAATATTTTTTAAATATCCATTGAAATTTTAATATTTTATTATGTACATACATTTATCTTTGAGAGTTGATGACAGAATTGTGTTATTAAAATGGAACTATAGCTGTTTGCTCACAATCCATGTCAAGAAAATGATCATCAAATGCAAGTGTTTGAGCTCTCAGGGTCTTATCAGTGGAATCTGTTATCAAATCCTGCATTTTATGTTTAAATTAAGCTTTAAATCTGCAATAAACAAAAACTTGAGTTATTTTGACGTTTTTTATTTATATACATTTATGTAAATACTTTTTTGTAGCAGTGTTTTAGACTTATGTAGGATATTCTCTGTGTTCCCACTTCCCCTCCCCAGCACACACATATCATTATTCAGACAGCTTAGATAACATTCTGTTGATCCCTGTCAAATAGTCAAAGTACGGAATTTTGGAGTTACTGCATTTGAAATTCTTTAGCTCAAATCACTGAGGGACCCATTTTAAAATAATCCCAAGTCTTATTATTTTGCTTCATTTTTAATATCTTTTAGCGACAGCGATGAGGAAAAAAAAGCGAGAAGAGGCAGATCTCCCAAAGGTGAATTCAAAGATGAAGAGGAGACTGTGACGACAAAGCATATTCATATCACACAGGCCACAGAGACCACCACAACCAGACATAAGCGCACAGCAAATCCTTCCAAAACCATTGATCTTGGAGCAGCAGCACATTACACAGGGGACAAAGCAAGTCCAGATCAGAATGCTTCAACCCACACACCTCAGTCTTCAGTTAAGGTGAGAATGGCAGCAGTTTACACTTTATACATGGTTTTATTTTTATAAACCACTCTTAGAATTCCTGCTTTAGTAGGCTTGGGCATTTCTAGGCAATCATATTAACTATAGATCATCTGGCATGTATTACCTAGAGACATTTAATAAGAAGAAATCTCTTTGAGGGGAGAAACCTGTCCAATTGCGAGTGATTGTCTGTGTACTTTCTGTAAAAGTAGAAATAACACTCTTGGTTCATTTAGGGAAGGTTGTGAATCAGAACATAGTACATCTGTTTCCTTCTAGACACCACTGGTTACCAAGCACAAGTAGATTCTCTAATGAAAACATTGTGAGTATTTGGAAGTTTTAAGAAATGACAAACGGCGTAAGAAGAGCTATATAGGGGCAATTTATCTCATTTAACATAGAAACATTGCCTATAAAGGGCAGCGTGTTTGCCTCACAGTCATTACTGATCATCAGAAGCAGCACTGCCTCTTGTACCATCTTCGTTTGTTTCTATTCACCACAGACATGAAATCCGCCTACTAGATACCTGGCCAAACCCTAGTCTTTTCAACAGAAATCTGCCGAAGAGGGAGATTTGCCTCAAAAGACTAAATTATAGTTTTTGTCACTTTCCCCTCAGTACTGTTTCCCCAGCTTGTGCCTTTGCAAGAGAAATAGCTAAAAGCTGGGAAAAACAGTTTTCTACTATATCCAGCAAATTGTAGGTGATTCTAAAAATAACACCAGGCCTACTTAGTTGCCATAACAAGTACCATGTCAGCTTTTGCCAAATATCTGTATAATTTTTAACAATAGAGACTTTTATCATGTATCTTAAAGGATTTTAAGTATTAGTTTGTAGTATAGCCTGTCTCTGCAATAAATATTTTATATTTGTAGAACAAGCTTTTTCTTTTTTGTTTTTATTTACCACCCCCCACCCCAAAAAAATGTCTAGAAGGTTGAAGTTCTTAAAAAGTTACCCAAGTCATTTGGATCTCTTTTTAAAGCTCTTTTGGAATCACAGTATAGTATTTTAATCCTCAAAGTTCAAATCAACATGTCTAGGATTTTAGTGTTTACACATTGCCTAACAATTGACTTCTAATTTAGCATGTATGGATTGAACATATAGGACATAGATATTTAGGTATCAAGGTGCTTAGCTCTATGGAGAAGACAAAAATAGTATTACAGGTATAGGCCTCACAATTTAGTTTGGGAACTAAATATGAAACAAATGTCAGAATATATCAAATAACATGGAATTACACTAACTTGTGTGATATACAAACAATAAGTATTGCTAAGGTTCATAGAAATTTAGAGCTGTGTAGGATCTTGGCCTCTAATCCAGTGGATCTCAAGCCTTGGAATTATCTAGGGAGCTTTCTTTTAAGAACTGGCCACGGTCTTGCCCTGGGCAACTATGATTCAATATATTGTATGGGACTGGTACATACGCTAGGGCTTTTTTTAAAATTTATTTTTAATTTTTTTAAATGAACTGATACACAGCATTAAGATTTGAGTGGGATCTGGCAGTTACATTTTCCAGAGTGAAATGCAGTCAGAAAAGTAAGTTAGAAAAAAACAGTGTAGATGTTAAGAGACTTTTACACTGCTGGGAATGGAATTACTTAAAAATGCTTACTGTCTCTCCATAAGGATTTAAGGTCAGTACTCTTTTTTTTTTTTTCTTCCCCAGAAAACCCTATTCATATTAAGCTAATTACAGGTATTTATGTCTAAATTGAGAATTAGAGATGGATAGAGCTGATTTTTAGAAAAACAAACTTTTCTAAGCTCCTGAGTTATGTGTGTGTTTTCAGACTTCAGTGCCTAGCAGCAAGTCATCTGGTGACCTTGTTGATTTGTTTGATGGCACCAGCCAGTCAGCAGGTAAGCTTCTACATTGGCCTTTTCTTCATGGTAACCTTGGTTTGAGAGTCATTTTTTAAAATACCAAATAAAAGATAGATTGGAAAATAAAATTATTTATTTGCATTGAGTTCATTTTTTATGTGAGATTAGTGAGTCTTGAGCATTATTTGGAATCACTGTGTTGTTATTTTTGCTTATCTTTTTATATGTATACCCACTTCTCTAAGTTATCCTTATTTTACACCTTTTTCTGACCAACCTTCAAACCTAGCAAAACTTGATTTGTGTCAGTACTTACTGGTGATTAAGAATAGTATCCTCAAATCGTTATCATACTTATTTATCATATTTACATTTTCATGACTCCTTATACCTGATGTAGTGCTTCTTCCCTAATTAGTAATAAATAGTATTTCAAGGCAGCATGTACTTTCTGAAATTTTTCATCACAGATTTTGGAATTTATAGTTTCCATTTTTTAATTTTTTAGAATTAACTTGGAGAATCAAAAAAAAATTGCATTTAAAATGTCGCCTTTACTTTCTTTACAAGCAAAATATACTGCTCTGCACATTTTGCCATCTTTCCCTAAATATTAATTGCTGCGGTCACTTTGGGCATGCCTAGAGATCATTTAACTTTTTATTCATTTAATTCAACAAATATTTGTTGAACCAGACACTGATCTGGGTGCTTGTAAAAAACAGATTTCTTATCCTCATGCAAAGGTCAAGTGGAGGAAATAATCATTAACCAAAGTCACAAATATTTAAAAAATGGCAAGTGCTTCAGTCAGAGGAATGACATTCTCTGAAAGTGTGTAACTACCAAACATATTTAAAGAGAGCAGTGGGGCGCAGTGGCTCACACCTGTAATCCCAGCACTTTGGGAGGCCGAGGTGGGTGGATCACCTGAGGACAGGAGTTCAAAACCAGCCTGGTCAACATGGTGAAACCCCGTTTCTACTAAAAATACAAAAATTAGCTGGGCGTGGTGGCAGGAGCCTGTAATCCCAGTTACTCGGGAAGCTGAGGCAGGAGAATCACTTGGACCTGGGAGACGGAGGTTGCAGTGAGCTGAGATCCCACCATTACACTCTAGCCTGGGAGACGAGCGAAATTCCATCTCAAGAAAAAAAAAAAGAAGGCTACAGCAAAAGAATTGCATACCTTGAATTTCTCATAGATGGGATTGATGATCTCTTCAGTTTGCTTACCAGTATGTGCCAGATTTTGAGTAATTTCTGATCAATTATTTTCAAGAAAATTGATATTTTTAGGGTTGCATTTGATGATTATGGAGTTTTAATAAACTATCGTGTGACATGTCGAAACAGCTTAACAAATACAACTTTAAAACAGTCTTTCCAAGCCTGTTTAAGTTCATTTCACGTTAAAATGTAGACAGTAAGATGGGGATATGACTAATGTGCAAAGTAAATTTATTATTCCCAGTTGTGTATAATGATTTTTCAAAGCCGAATTGTGGCTGGGCACAGTGATTCACACCTGTAAACCCAGCACTTTGGGAAGCTGATATGGGTGGATCACCTGAGGTCAGGAGTTCAAGACCAACATGGCCAGCATGGTGATCCCGTCTCTACTAAAACTACAAAAATTAGCTGAGCATGGTGCTGGGCACCTGTAATCCCAGCTACTCAGGAGACTAAGTCAGGAGAATGACTTGAACATGGGAGGTGGAGGTTGCAGTGAGCTAAGATCATGTCACTGCACTCCAGCCAAGGTGATGGAGCAAGACTCACTCTCTAAAAAAAATTTAAAAAACTTCTAAATTAACATTTAAGTGTAAGTCTACGATGGAAATTACTTTTCACTGATAGTTTAGTATAATTAATATGCTATAAAGCCACCTGTTATTTCCTCTTCCTTACCTGCTATCTTAAAATTCTTGGATTAGTCATGAACAATTCTGCCTCAGCCTCTCAAGTAGCTGGGATTACAGGCACCCGCCACCATGTCTGGCTAATTTTTGTATATTTTGTAAAGACGGGGTATCACCATGTTGGCCCAGCTGGTCTCAAACTCCTGACCTCAGGTGATCTGCCCTCCTCGGCCTCCTGAAGTGCTTGGATTACAGGTGTGAGTCCCTGTACCCAGCCCGGACATCTGGTTTGACCTACTTTTTTTTTTTTTTTGAGACGGAGTTTCGCTCTTGTTGCCCAGGCTGGAGTGCAATGGTACAGTCTTGGCTCACTGTAACCTCTGCCTCCTGGGTTCAAGCGATTCTCCTGCCTCAGCCTCCCAAGTAGCTGGGATTACAAGCATGTGTCACCACGCCCAGCTAATTTTTGTATTTTTAGTAGAGACAGGATTTCTCCATGTTTGCCAGCCTGGTCTTGAACTCCTGACCTCAGGTGATCCACGGGCTTCAGCCTCCCAAAGTGCTGGGATTACAAGCATGAGCCACCGTGCCCAGCCAGCCTACTTTCTGAAATTCTTCAGTTTGCTTTTTCTTTTTTCTGTAACTGCAAACTGTTCCTAAAATTATTCTTTAAACTTGATTGGACTGTAATGCCCAAGGTTACAGACAGCTACGTTAGTCATTTAACAATTTATGTGATATATTTTTGTATGTTTAAGATTTAAACTATAGAATTAACTGGTAGTTACCATGTAGTCATATAGTACAGACATAGTGTCACAGAATATCAACTATTTTGGGCTTCCTGACGTGAAATATTTAAAGGGCCCCTTTCATGCATCTTTGGAAAGTTTTAATGGAGCAATCAGAGAAGAATTAACTAGGAAGGTCAGATGAGTGGATGTAACTTTTCCTTGGTGACATCAAGATTGCTTTGAACAGAGAGAATTATTAAATACCAACATGATTCCTTTACTTGGCAAGGAATCTTTGAGTGGTTTTTCTTCTCTAGTGCAAACAGTAGTTTGACTAATTAAATAGAAGTAGCAATTAATATTACTACAGTTACTGAGAAAAAGTTTGAATGAGATCTAGAAGATTTCTTGCCTTAAAGTTTATTTTAACTTAATAAAAAGCAACTAATAGAGATTGACATTAGAAGGATTTTTTTTAAGTTATCTTCTATTTGAAACTGTATGTTTAACCAGTTTGTGCAGCTCCCTCTTCAATCAGTACATAAATCTAGTTACTCCCAATCTCTATTTAAATATTTTAATAATACATTTTAAATTGAGTTCAACAGTGAAAGAAAATTGGACGTTAAATCTTTAGCACTTACACATGAGAAGGTATAAGAATCTACCATATTAACATTGCTATTTGGTATGTCATTTGGGTGTCATTTACCAGATGTGCCCATATTTATAATAATACCATCATGCAAGTAATGTGGGCACAAACTGTAAAGCTAAGCAGATATGGCATCTGTACCACTCACCAGATGAATACATCCTCTGAGAAAATGCTCGGATTTTCGTGTCTCTGTGTGTGTGTGTATGTGTGTGTATGATTACGTGTTCTTGTTAGCATTCTCAAAAGTATATACAGTAAAATCATTGTAGAATATTTTACTAAGTTTAAAAATACATATATAAAACCTATTTATCAAGACTTACTTGAGACTATCTTATATCTTAAATACCCCATTGGGGTGATAGTCTTTTAAAATCTGTACTCACATGGTGTTTCGGTGGCTTTTACATAAAGTACATTTCTAAGTAAACATTTTAAGAAATGGAAAGTAATTTAAAGTACAGTCATGGAGTGCAAAGTATAGTGACCATGGTCCCATAAAATTACAATATTATATTTCTACTGTACCTTTCTTATGTTTAGATATACAAACACTCTCTATTGTGTTGCAGTACAGTATCCAGTGTAGTGACATGATGTACAGATTTGAAGTCAAGGAGTAATAGGCTAGAGCCTAGGTGTGTACTAGGCTAACTATCTAGGTTTGTGTAAGTACATTGTATGATGTTCACACAATGACGAAATCGCCTAACTCCCCAATGCATTCTGTCATTAAGAATCGTGTGACTCTATTTAGAAAATAAGCCAATTTTAAATAGAATGCCAAAAACTGTGCCATTTCTTTTTTTAGTTTATCTCACCTCTTTAAAAAGAAGACCAGCTTGTCTTCTTTGTCCTTTTGTAATTAGGAAATTTAGGTCTTGATTAACATACTGTTACACAAGATATTTCTAGTACAACAAATGAGGTTAAAGAGAAAATACAGCATAATCAATCCAGATAGAACTTAAATGACCTGCAATATATTTTGAAGTTTTTTAAGTTAAAAAGAAACATTTAAAAAGATTAAGATACATCAAATCCAAAATGTGTATTACATTTACATTTGAACCTGCTGCTTTGTACCCAGTAATCACTAGTTACTTGAAGACATTTACATGAACATATAAATACTCACCTTGTTCCATCCTCAGTACACCAACTTAACTTTTGGGTAGAGATTGTCTCTAGTTTTAAACTAAGTTTACTGGAAATAAAATTTTTTCAGTATGTTCTCTTTTTCACTGATTATTAAAAGTAATGTATGCTCAGTTTGGCAGAAAACAAGTGATTTGCCATAATTTAGACATATAAAGTATTAATAATCTGGTGAATATCTTTTTAAAATACACTTTCTACATACTCCATTGATATAGTTATTTAAGCATTTATTATGTGGCAAATCCTTTTCAGGCTTTTAGATATGACTTTTCGTTTGTTTGGATTTTTCTGTTTTATTTATTTATTTATTTATTTTTATAAACTGCTTTTCACCTAAGATGTCATGACCACTTTCTTATGATAGTTGGTATTATTTTATAATAGTTTTCATTGCTTTATAATCTTACACTGGATGGCTATATTATAATTTAGCCAGTTAATCCCTTATTTTCTAGACTTTATTTTTTTTTGTTTTTTCCAAAGTGTTGTAGCACAATAGCACCTTTTAAAGCTTTTTCAGTTTGGTAAAGAGAAAATATTTCATTTTATTTTGCATTGATTGATTCTGAACACTTCATATTTTTATAGGCCAATTGTTACTGTCCATGTTCTTTGTGCATCCTATTAGGAGCATTCATCCATATTGATATTCTAAAACTTGTGTATTATGGATAATAATTCTTTGTCATGTATTTACATATTTTTGGCAATTTGCCATTGCTTTAATGTTATATAAGAATTCTTCATGCAAAAGTTTGTCTTAATGTAATCTGGATTAATTTTCTTTGTCAAAGAAAATTTCCATTTGTGCTTTAAGTACTATCTAGTTTAGCTATATTTTCTTGTTCACAATATTGCTTTGGGAAATACATGTTCCCAGCAGGTGATTCTAAATAACCTCCTTGCTGCCCTGAAAAGGCAGATGGAAATGGTTCATTTATAATGACAGCTCTCATGTGGGAATCTTGAAGGATAGTACTTGTTGTGAAATTAGCAGTCTTCCACATGCAGCAGTTTTTTGGTAGACTCTCATTCCTTTAGATAGAAGTTACTGGGAAAATGCTTAAGTATAGAAAATGAATGTGGAATTTGGTATGAATATCATATATATAGGTATGGATAGTCCTTCCTAGGAGAGAGAAACATTTTCTAAATAAAAAGAGTTTTAATTTTTGAGACAGTTTTCAAAGTTGAAGATTACATTTCTTTAAGTACCAGTAAAAGCATAGTATGTGGCACTTTAAAAGATAGAAAGAAAAAACGTTGTCACAGAAAGTCAGCGTCTATTTGTAAAGTAGTTACATGCGTCTTTCCATTCTTTGCTCCCAGTATTCTTAAATTACTCATGTTGAAATCAAAATCCATGTAATATAGGTAGAGAGGAATACTATTTGCTATAGATAAGTTATGAATATCATATAATTTCCGTTTTGGTGATAGAAGGTAGGTAATTATCTGAGATACTAAATTTGAGATTGTCTAAAACAAAATTTCTTAACCAGTTTGAAGTTGCTATCTACAGCTTTTATCCTCAACATGAATTTTTCTTTGTAGCCTAGACTGAATAAGATTTGAAAATCCCTAACTCTGCCTGGCAAGGTGGCTCATGCCTGTAATCCCAGCGTTTTGGTAGGTCAAGGCCAGCGGGTCACCTGAGGTTGGGAGTTCGAGACCACGCCTGGCCAACATGACAAAACCCCGTCTCTAGTAAAAATTTAAAAAATTAGCTTGACGTGGTGGCGGATGCCTGTAATCCAGCTACTCAGGAAGCTGAGGCAGGAGAATCACTTGAACCTGGGAGGTGGAGGTTGCAGTGAGCCAAATCACGCCATTGTACTCCAACCTGGGCAACAAGAGCGGAATTCCATCTCAAAAAAAAAAAGAAAAAGGAAAGAAAATCCCTAACTCCTAACTTGTTTGGTATAATAAATTGTGTATTGATGTTTATTCACTGTTTAAATAAAGCAAATTAAAATAACCTTTAATTTTTAAATTACTTAGTGTTATAGTAATTGATTATCATTCTGTTACCCAACAGTACACTTGACCAATATTTTTAACATGAAGGAGCTTTACGGAAAACAAACTTTTGAATATTAAGCAGCAACTGTTAGAAACATTCATTTACCTGCTAGATTTTATTTAATATGTGTGCTTGTTTAAATGGTTTAAACATATACCTCACTGAATTTTTGTGTTCCTTGTCACACTTTGTCATGATGTATGTACCTTTAAGGAAGAGATCACTGTGATACTCTCTTAGATGAAGTAAAAATTAGACTAAGCTGTAGTGTTGATAGAATTGAAGCATCTTCACTTTGGTTGGCGTTAATCATCTGGTGAGTGAGGATGTGTGTGTGTGTGCGCGCGTGTATGTATATTAGCATGTGCATCTGTGGTGAAGAAATGAGGAATTAGTTATGCCTCCTGATAGTTTAGACTACAGTAAATTGCATTAAAAAGAAATACCAAGTACACACGTATCAGAAACTGATTTGTTCTTTTATTACTGTTGGCCATATATTAATAAGGGGAGATGGTTCTAGTTTAATTAACCCAGTTGAGTGTAGCAGATGGGGCAGAATGTCTTGCAGCGATAAGACAATTCAGAAATGGCACCAGATGTTGGAAGCTGTCCCTGGTGGTGTTTGAGTGCAGCCCAGATGTTCTAGTCCCACCTGGCTAGTTTCTAAGCACTGCAGGCTAAGCAGCTGTGATGTAACCTATATAATGTTCACATAACACTGAAAGCACCATAATTGAACTGCTGTAGACTTCTAAGGTTATGACTATTAAGAGGTGAAATCTTTAAGGACAGACAAAAATAAGGACAACTATTTAAAGTTTCAGATATTGCACTGTTTCACTACTTAAGAAAGGAATATTAAAACTTGAAATAATGTTATAATTGAAATTATAGATAAAAGTAAATATTCTTCATGTAGTGTTACAAATAAAATTTTATGTCAGAAGGTAATGTTATGCACACAGAGATTTGATTTCCAGACTTATAATTTAGGTCTTAACCTTTTAAAAACACCTATCTAGAAGTAGCAAAAAGCTGTTTTTTTCCCATGCTTTAAAAATACAAAATACAAGTATTCACTCTTTTATAGAGTAAACACTATGGGGGGGAAAAAGTCACCAAAACTATTGTATTGATACTTCTCCCACTCTCTGCCTAAAATAATTTTTTTGTTTTGTTGTTATTTGTATTTTTGAGACAGCGTCTCACTGTGTCACCCAGGCTGGAGTGCAGCAATCTCGGTTCACTGCAACCTCTGTGTTCTGGGCTCAAGCTAAGGTTTTGCAGAGACGAGATCTCACACTATTGCCCAGACTGATCTCCCAACTCCTGGGCTCAAGCAGTCCTCTCACTTCATCCTCCCAAAGTGCTGGGATTTACAGGCATAAGCCACCACACCAGACCCTAAAATGATTTTTATACAAGTCGACTTTGTCTTTTCCCTAACTTTGTATTTTTTTTTAATTACAAACATACAGAAAATTTGCTCCATTTTCTTTGTATCTCTGGTTCTTTTTTATTTGTTTATTATATACTGTTTGTTCATCTGTATTCGAGAGGAAGTTGCAGTCATGACATTTTGCCCCTAAAATACTTTAGCCTATATCTCTTTACAAGGACATTCTCCTTTACGATCGTAATATAATCCTACTTGGGATTTAACATTAAAACAGTATTAATGTTAATATACAGACCATATTCAGATTTCCCCAGTGTCTCAATTCTGTCATTGTAGGATAGCACTTAAAAAAAAAATCCAGGGTCCAGTCGAGTATCCTGCATTTTATTTACTTGTGAATACCTTTTTTTTTTTTTTTTTTTTTGAGGTGGAGTCTCACTCTTGCCAGGCTGAGTGCAGTAACACAACCTCAGCTCACTGCAACCTCTGCCTCCCGGATTCAAGTGATTATCCTGCCTCAGCATCCCAGGTAGCTGGATTACAGGTGCACACCACCACGCCCAGCTAATTTTTGTATTTTTAGTAGAGACAGGGTTTCACCATGTTGGCCAGGATGGTCTCATCTCTTGACCTCATGATCCGCCTGCCTCGGCCTCCCAAAGGGCTGGGATTACAGGTGTGAGCCACCATGCCTGGCCTTGTCTTGTGAATATCTTATTTCCCAGAAGCATTTTACTCAGATTTTAGAATCCATTGAAGGCTCATAAAGAGTATAATTGGTTATATTCTTCCCACGTTATGCTTGTGAAATATTAGATAATGTTAACCACAGATACAGTGTCATTTATCTTACTAGATATAGGACTGAGGAATGGAAAAGAGCCTATGGTAACTCACAGGGAACATAGTGACATGAAAATCTAGGTCAACAGACTAGCTTTTATGAGGCATATCAGCCTTTAATATTATTAGGTACTTTGTGTGTGGCACTAAAATGGCCTCCAGAAATTATTTACAATTGTTCTCTAGTTCTAACAGTTTTAACTTTTTTTTAACTTCTAGGAGGATCAGCTGATTTATTCGGAGGATTTGCTGACTTTGGCTCAGCTGCTGCATCAGGCAGTTTCCCTTCCCAAGGTATGATTTGATTTGATTGGCCAGAAGTCTGGGGTGGTAAAAAGGTTATTAAAAACAACTTTGTTCCCCACAAGTCAACTACTTTCTGTAGCTTTTCTACCTGTAGTATTCATAATTTATAATTCCTAAAGAACTTATTTACAGAGTATTTTATTGGGCAGATGCCTTAAATGTGCCAAATGAAGTGCTTTGGTTGCAGACTACTCAGGTACACCTAAAGAAAATTGCCCGTATTCATAGGTGACTCTCATTTAGTGTTTTTGAAAGGGAAAGGAGGATGTGAGTATGTTTAAATAATCTCGTTTTATTTAATAGGAAGAATATTATGGTCTATGTTTAGTTTTGCTTATGATTTTCATGAATGAAAGTTAGGAACATTGGGATCAGGCCAACTATCTTATTAAAATGTATTCCTTTCTTAATTTAGATATTTCAAAAGCATTTGTGTGAAAAATAACTGAACTTCATTTTGAAATATCCTAAAATAATGAGCAATTGAACCTCAGGCGAAACTTTCTCATTCTTTGTTAGAATAGAATTAAAAAAAAAAAAAAGCAGCATTCAAACAGAATATGGGCTTAAACATCAAGGGTTGAGGTGAAAGGCTTGTTTCTTTTTTTAATTAATATTTTTATGTTAGTACCCCTGCCATATACTATGATAGCTGTTTAACTTTGTGAAAGCCTCTGAGCCTTCAACTTTCTAAAACTGGGAACATGTTACTTGTCATGGTTCTTTTTGAGGGTACTGTCTATAGAGGTATGTATTAGGTTGGTGTAATTACCGCAGTTACTTTTGCACCAACCTAACAGAATAGGGGCTAAGCTCATTATTAAATGTCTTTTTTTTTTTTTAAGGTTGTGAAGAGGTTGTGATATTTCTTTTATAAAATCTGGTCAGTCTAAAGTTTGAGAAAGAATATTTTTAAAATTTAGCTATGAGAATCTCTAACATGAGGTGAGGCAGGGAGAAAAGATGTAATTTAACTGAGTTAGTGTTATTCATCACAAGTAAAATAATATATTGCTGCTATATTAAACTGGATTAAAATTTGTATTTAGTAATATCTGGTTAGGTTTGTGAGGAGTTAAGAAAAAAGATGCATAGCTTGTAAAATGGTTTGGCGTTTTGACAACTTATTTTTGTAAATTCCAAGTATTTTCCAGAAACCAGAATTGTTGAATAATTATCTGCTTCATTTTGAAAGTGTGATTATGCCCTCTAAGGGTTGATACCTTACTTTAGGCAAATCAAAGTGGAAAGTAAACATTACCCTAATTTAATAGCTTCCCTGTGTAAGTCTCAAAGTTTTTATGTATATAAAGTTGCCTACTATGCAAATAATTTGAATATGTTAATGTTGCCTAAGTGATACATCTCTTAATCTGTATGCATGTGATTAATATAACCTGACCACCATTACTCAGGGAGCTGAAACTGTTGCAACAATGATTAATCATTTCTGAACAATATATGCCCCACTAGAAATCTTTTCCACCTGTGATTAATCATTTCAGATATGAAGTTTTCAGGTGGGGCAACACATTTTGCCCCAGTTTCCATTCATATTCTGCTTTATAGATCAAGCAAATAGAAAATCAGCATAAAAGTTTACATTGCTCCAGCACTTACTTAAATTAGTTTAAATTGTTTAATATCTAGAACTAATTGTAAAACTCTTAATGCTGTCTCTTGTGTGAAAAAAAAAATATCAAAGACATGTATTAGTAAAACCCTGAGGTAAAGAATATTAGCCCAGTTTTTATATTATATTGTTAGTAGAACTTGGGGTTTCTAAGTGAATTATTTTCTTTCGAGGGTACTTACATTTTAATATGGTGATAGAAGAATGTAATTTTAAAGATTTTGCATTATTCTCTTTTGATATTTAGCATAATGAGACATGATATTGTAGTGGTTGGTTACTTTTTAGGCTAGACAAAATGTTATTTCCAAGTTGTAAATGAACATGGAGTGCAAAGAGATGGTGTTAATTAACTTGGAAGGTACATACTTACTATTTGCTTTCAGATGACAGTTTTTATGTAGCTCTTTCTACACCTTTTGCTTTTTCAACTTCCATTTATTCATATTTGTTTGTTTCTTTCAATATAAAAATTGGTAAGAGGTTAATTGATAAGACTGTAGTGATTTAGAGTATGGATTTCATGCATTCAACCTTCAACTTGCAAAGTACAGTGATAGGGTTTTGCTTGTTTCTGGCTTGGTTGTGTTTTTAATATTACATGAGTTTTCCTCCTTTCTTTTATTGTAAATAAATTAAACAGTCCCAGTTGAAGCAGGCAGTGTGCTAAGGTGGTTATATCATGGTTATAGCCCCTGTGTTATCAGTAGAAGCATGGCCAAATAGGTGAGAACTTTTTTTTTTTTTTTTTTTGGAAACAGAATCTTGCTCTGTCACCTAGGCTGGAGTGCAGTGGTACGATCTTGGCTCAGTACAACTTCTGCCTCCCAGGTTCAAGCAGTTCTCGTGCCTGAACCTTCTGAGTAGCTGGGACTGTAGGCATGTGCCACCACACCCAGCTACTTTTTAGTATTTTTAGCAGAGATGAGATGGGGTTTCACCCTGTTGGCTAGGCTGGTCTTGAACTCCTGACCTCAAGTGATCCACCTGCCTTGGCCTCCCTAAGTGCTAGGATTACAGACGTGAGCCACCACACCCGTCCCTCAGTGAGAACTTCTTATAGAAATTTACTACCCCTATTCATAATTTTACTAGTTTTTTTCCTCCATGTTTTTCTGTTTTGGGTTATTTCTTTTTTTAATTTAATCTTATGAATTTGGGGTTTTAAAAATTACATGAGACAGTATAAATTGTAGTTTGGTTTCTGTTTGAACCTTTCAAATAACAAACTAAATGAGTTTTCTCTGATTCTACTGAATATCTTCTCATATGAGGATTCTAGAGCTCCCAACAAAAAGTTAAACTAGTTTAGAGTTTTCTCCTTGCTTTTCAGAGTCCCAGACTAGATCTATTTGTTTAGCTGGAAGTATATTTGATGTTGCATACTTGATTGAAGGGGACTTTTTATGATAATTTCAATATGTCACCTACAGAGCTTTTAATAGATGGATTTTACTTTATATTTGGGAGGTTTTTTGTTTTGTTTTTGCCACCTTGTTAACTCTTGTGTAATATTCATGAGAACGAATACTGTTCAGATGGAGATAGTACCTACAGATGTTAATCTGGATGGACTCAGATCAGCTGTAATTTGTTTCAGTTCATAGATTGTTATATTTGTTCTGTGCATTTCATGAAGTTTCTTATCCTTAGAGTTATTTCTGTCTTAGTAACAGCAACAAGTGGGAATGGAGACTTTGGTGACTGGAGTGCCTTCAACCAAGCCCCATCAGGTCCTGTTGCTTCCAGTGGCGAGTTCTTTGGCAGTGCCTCCCAGCCATCGGTAGAACTTGTTAGTGGGTCACAACCAGCTCTAGGCCCACCTCCTGCTGCCTCAAATTCTTCAGATCTGTTTGATCTTATGGCCTCGTCCCAGGCAACTATGACATCTTCCCAGAGTATGAATTTCTCAATGATGAGCACTAATACTGTGGGACTTGGTTTGCCCATGTCAAGATCACAGGTAAGTTGTCTGGTTCCCTTGGAAGTTGTTAATTATAATCTTTGAGATGCTTTAACTCATCTAATGATAGATTAGTATGAAACAGAAAAGCAAGCCCTTTTTATGTATGACTATGTGTGTGTGTGTGTGTGTGTGTGCATCTGCACGTTTCATTTACCTTATACTCTTTCCCCTAGCATAGTCATTTACATTCTGGAACGCAAGGCATTCCCCCTCATCTTGTAGTCACTATAAAGCCAAGCATGGTGCCTTTGTACAGAGGAGGAACATGCCAAAAATGTATTGTTATGACAGATTGGTATTTGATAGTGTTTTTAAATTGTCTTTAAGAAAAAAAAATAGAGATATTGTTTCACTCATGGCAAGTATTCACTTAGTAAAATTTCTGGTCATGTCCCTAAAGAAATATCACTTATTGGTTGTAAATAATCATTGCTAATATAGAAAATCATTTCCTCAAATGGTGAATGTTCTTCCCAATTCTGGACCTGCTCTACATTATATAAATGTTTTATAGGCTCATCTTTCAACTTTCATTTTCATAAAGAAAAACTAAAATGAGAGCTTCTTCATTCACTATTTTATAGTTAAATCCAAATTATCTAGTACTAGCTTAGAATTCAAAACAAGTGCGGGCTTGGAAAATACGTGTCTGAATTGTACCAGGAACTTGCTTTTTTTGACTCAAACTATTAAGAATATGTGTTTATGATGCTATTTACTCATTTTAATGTGTAGACTCTCCTCTCTAGGGTATTAGGATGAAGGAAAAGAAGAAAGAAGCAGAAAGGTGACTGCTCTGTAAAACAGAAATAAGACCTAATGTATGAGTTAAACATAAAGCCAGTCTATTTTATTTGCAGTCTTAATTGTAACTGTCATAATTCTTTTCATTGGTACTTTTTAAATTATAAATTTTTCTCCTGTTTCTGTTCCTTTTTTCTGTCCTTTTCATAGTTATCTTCAGTAACCACTAGGAACCTCTGCATTTTTTTTTTTTTTGAGACGGAGTCTCGCTCTGTCGCCCAGGCTGGAGTACCTCTGCTTCTTTCCTCTGAATTTCTTCTTTCTCCTACATTGGTCTGTGTACATCAGGTTCACTTAGTGTTCCTCACTTTAGGTAGAAGTATACACAGAGCAGGGAAATGTCAGTCAGATATGTGAAATATAAATTGCTTTTTGACAGTTTTGCCTTATATCCGTGTATAATGTGAGACATCATACCTGTTTTGTTTTGTTGTTTTGAGAGAGAGTCTCACTCTGTCGCCCAGGCTGGAGTGCAGTAGCACGATCTCTGCTCACTGCAACCCCCACCTCCCTGGTTCAAGCTATTCTCCTGCCTTAGCCTCCCAAGTAGCTAGGACTACAGGCGCGTGCCACCATGCCTGGCTAATTTTGTATTTTTAGTAAAGACGGGGTTCCATCATGTTGGCCAGGCTGGTCTTTGAACTTCTGACCTCAGGTGATCCATCCACCTCAGCCTCCCATAGTGCTGGGATTACAGGCATAAGTCATCATACCTGGCCTCTCAATTCTATTTTGAAAGAATAAATTTCCACTTGTGTATCTCCTTAAAGCCATACTAACCTAAAATTGGTAGTTCCCCTGGGCATTTGCCAGGGATGGTGACTTTTAGACTTTGAGTGATGGGAGAATAATTGTTAGTGTAAGTAAGTTGTTGATTTTATCCACCTCAAACCTGATTGGGACTTCAGAGGAACCTCTTTGGGAAACTAATGATTTGGGGGATTGAAAGCATTAGCATAGAAATTTGTGGTTCTTTTTGTTTCAGAAGTTCATTGTTGTGATTAAATTGCCATCTGATAATTTCACTAGAACAGATGCTTAATTTTTAGAGCATTTTTCTATTTTCCAGCCTTTGCAAAATGTTAGCACAGTGCTGCAGAAGCCTAATCCTCTCTATAATCAGAATACAGATATGGTCCAGAAATCAGTCAGCAAAACCTTGCCATCTACTTGGTCTGACCCCAGTGTAAACATCAGCCTAGACAACTTACTACCTGGTATGCAGCCTTCCAAACCCCAACAGCCATCACTCAATACAATGATTCAACAACAGAGTAAGTTACCTTAAGACGTCCCACTTCTTTATGTACTTGCAGTCTTTTGCCCTAATGCCAGGACTACTTAAATAAAAATACGTAATATAAACTGTAACTAACAGTTAACCAAATGCCTGTTCACTTAAGACATTTTCACAAAATATTTACTGGATATTCCTCCTGGCACACTGAATTAATTTGTATTTTGTTCTTGCCATGATAACATTTATTGTATTGTGGAGAGTTTTGAGGACCTGATCACTAAAATAAAAATTTGCTGTACAGATTTTTTTTTAAATATAGGCAAAGATGATGGACAAACAAAAATCATCTGATTCTGCAGTTGAGGGGTAATTGCCATTAATACATATTTCTTTCTGTCTTGTCTTTTCTTTTTTGAGACGGAGTCTCGCTCTGTCACCCAGGCTGGAGTGCAGGGATGCGATCTCAGCTCACTGCAGCCTCTACCTCCCAGGTTCAAGCGATTCCTTGCCTCAGCCTCCCGAATAGCTGGGATTACAAGCATGTACCACCACACTCGACTAATTTTTGTATTTTTAGTAGAGATGGGGTTTTACCATGTTGGCCAGGCTGGTCTTGAACTCCTGACCTCAGGTAATCCACCTGCCTCGGCCTCCCAAAGTACTAGGATTACAGGCGTGAACCCCCGTGCCCAGCCACTTTCCATCTTTTCTAAGCATATTTTTAATACTTGAAATCGTTCTCTTTATATTCATTTGTTTCTTGCTGTTCTTATTCAACATTATGATCATTTTCCCTGTGTTGAATAATATTCTTAGGAAAAATGATTGCTAGCTTTTAATACTTATCATATTAGTGTATGATTTCCCTTGGTAATTATTTCAGTTTCCACCTTTTTGTTATTACTAATCAAGATTTTATATAAATCTTCATACTTTTGATTTTTTTCTTAGTAAAATGTTCTAAATGAAGTTGATGTAAACTTTTTAAAGATTTTTGTTATAAATCAGGATTTTGTATAAATCTTCATACTGATTTTTTTAATAGAATGTTCTAAAAATAGAATAAGTCAAAGGATATAAACTTTCTTAAGATTTTTGATACACGCTAGCTCTTGACAACTTGTTAAGTAGGATTTAACGATAGGTTTTGTAGGAATATTTTTTAATTTGGCTGTTTTTCCCCAATCTACTCTTACTGTTTCTACATCTCTGGGGAACCAGAGCCAATAGTCACTGAATGTATTTCTCAAGAGGAATCAGTGCAGATTAATTGACTTCTATATAAAATTACTGTAAAGGAATTTTAGAGGCTAACGAAGTATGGATGGTCAAGAAGATACTAGTTCTCTGCTCTGTGAATCTAAGAATTTATCGTGGTAAAGTTCTTCTGTCTGTTTTCTTCCGGTAGATATGCAGCAGCCTATGAATATGATGACTCAAAGTTTTGGAGCCGTGAACCTCAGTTCTCCATCGAACATGCTTCCTGTCCGGCCCCAAACTAATGCTTTGATAGGGGGACCCATGCCTATGAGCATGCCCAATGTGATGACTGGCACCATGGGAATGGCCCCTCTTGGAAATACTCCAATGATGAACCAGAGCATGATGGGCATGAACATGAACATAGGGATGTCCGCTGCAGGGATGGGCTTGACAGGCACAATGGGAATGGGCATGCCCAACATAGCCATGACTTCTGGAACTGTGCAACCCAAGCAAGATGCCTTTGCAAATTTCGCCAATTTTAGCAAATAAGAGATTGTAAAAGAAACAGATTGAATGAAGAATTTTTAGCCGTGCAGATAGGTGATGTTGGGATGGAAAATGCTAATCAGCTACCCTTTCTTTTATCAATTAATTAAAACAAATCTACATAAAGAACCAAAAAAGCTGTTTTATAAAAGTGAAATGTCTGTTATTTCAGAGGGCCAGGCAAGAGCACTTCAGATGAGGCAGTCAGAATCATTTTTTTCCAGGTGAGGATAAACCAGAAATGAGTGATGAGACCATTGAAAGCCTTTATCAACTGAAGAGTGCGTTTAACAGCATAATTTGTGGGAAGACTGGAATAGGGCTGAATAAACGTGTTTGAATCTCTAATTTTATACTTTCTTTTCCTGAGGAACTTGATTTTTCTGTCCCTGAATCGCCTTGTCATAATTGGATCTGTTCCTTTTACTACCACTCTTGAGTCCATATATGAAATCATTAAAGTTGGATGATCAGTTTTTTATAAAAATATATATTTTTGTCCAAAAAAAGGCTTACATATGTGATTATGGCTAAATCAAATGAACTGGAATGTATATACTTTTGCTAATGTTCCAGCAACACTGCTATTATACTACCCAAATTTTTATTGTAACAAAACTTATTTAAGCAATTGATGATAGCTATGGGACTTTTCCCATGTCTTCTGCTTTAATTATCCTGTGCAGAACTAGGGAAAAAAAAATTTTCACGACTGCTCTGTGGTTTCCTTTAAAAGAAAAAAAAATTCTGTTTGTTTTTAGCAGTCATAATTTACAATTTGCAGTGATCACCTCGGCAAGGTTTCCTTCCATGTTTGTCCCTGTAGCCATCATTTAAGTCAGGAACAGTCAAAAGAGAAAAATATTTATTTTATTTTTTTGGGGTGTCTGAAAAGGTAAAAATCCATTAAAACCTTAAGTTAAATATAAATGTTAGAACTCAATGTTTGCCTTTAGATTTTATACACATTTGTTTTGTTTTGGTTTTGAGTGTATATAATACTGCATTAGCAATATGGTTCCAATAGAGGAGTTAAATATATATTATTAAAGGAGACCTGTAGCAGTCAAAGATTTTATTGATTTAATGATAAAGGAAATTAATTAAAATGTTTTTGTTTTTCTGCTATAATTCTGCATTAAGCTCACATGAAAATCATGATTCTAGAGTTTGGAATGCAAAATTAATTGTTTTACCCTCAAGCTGGGAATATTTTTCAAAATAAATACTATAATATAGATATCAAATTATTTCCCCATGTTATGTTGAAAATTTTTTTATTGATAAAACTTTATTTCCATTGTATTCATGTTCTGTTATACATAACATTAAAATGTTCATTAAAATCAATGTTGAAGTGCTTTTTCTTTCATTCTGTTAGACATTTGAGACCATTTGGGGAAAAAATAATTATAATTTGGGCAAAGTAATTTTTATAAATAATTTAAAATTATTTAATGACTTCTCTATTCTTTCCTATCAGACTCTGCTGTTAGGAATTAAAAATGAAGCAGCAAAGATATTCTGACCTGCTCCGTTCTTGCTAATGTTCCATCTACAACGTTTCTAATTAGGCAGAAATTCATGTACTTCCGCTAAGTGGTAATGAAAAGTGATTCATTTGCTGAATAAGAGATGAGAGAGAGTATAATTAGCTGACTGCGGTTTTTAATCTTTCAACAATTCAGTGTGTTTAACTTAGTTTCAAAGAATAGGAGCTTTCAAGTGTTGTTACTTTAGAGCAATCAAGCCAACCTCTGGTGGCAGCATAGTAGAATATCGTCTCTGATACTTCAAACCTATAATCTTAAGTAAATTTTTTCTTTAAGAAGTATATCTTCACTTTCTCAATACATATGGTTCTTAGAGGAAGTAAATATCTTAGCCTTTGTGTTGTAATTCTTTTTTTAATCAGATTGACCTCATAAAGCATTTTCTGTATCATGCCCTCCTACATTATATCTTTTTTATTGAACCTCAACCTACAGTTTCTTTTCAGTATTGTTGTTTCAGAGCCCATGAAAGAGAAAAACGGCAATTGTCTCACTGAGGGTCTGTCCAGTTGAATGATTTGTCTCTGAGGGGGTTACTAAGTTATACTTGAAGAAAGGCACAAATACCCCCAAATCATTTAGAGTTGGGAAAAAATGCTCTTTCTTTCATTATTAGGTTCCTTCTGCCTGTTCTATACCCCTTTCCTTCTTCAACCAAAGCTTTTCTGCTTGTATCTATGTTTTATTCTGCCTAATGTGAGGGGAAAGTTACTACTGTTCAGCAATATCTGTATGGTGAGTCTACATAGTCACTCCAGATTTAGTGTTGTTTCCCTCTAGGTTTTTTGTTTTGTTTTGTTTTTTTGTTTTTCCGCTTCTCTGATGTCTTCAAGAACCATATACACTGTTTTTAAACAGTACTTTGTTAGATGTTTCCTTTTTAGCTTAAATTGCCTGAATGATAACCATAATACTATTGGTTTGAGGGTAATCACAAGTGAGCTGAGGCCTATAGTTATATTTGGAGGGAAGGGTTAGTACTTTTTTTCCTCAAATATTTATGAAACAGTTTTTCTTTTTGGCAGATGTATTAAAGAATTTACCGTCTTTCTGAACTTTGTACTGTCTCATTTTGAAGATCAAGTTTGGTGGTATAGCTTCCTAGCTATTAGAAAATACAGCTAAAAACGCATGGAGCACCCCTTACATCAAATGGATTTCTGAAGTGAACACTGTGTTTCAGCTCTCCTGGAAGACAGCACTGACTGCATTGTGGAAAGATCATGGGCTTGGAAGCCCATTTTAGTCACCCACCATCTGCGTGACCTTGATAATTTACCTGACCTCTGGGCCCTCATTTTTTCCAAAATGAACTTAAGTCTTGAAATGTTGGATAATTAAATAAAATGATGAGTGAGATCCACCAGCACTGACGTGTGAGTACGTTTTTCTGCCTCCCGTTCTTTGTTTATGTAAATGCTTACATATCAACAACCTTCTTTGTGCCAGTCACTGTGCTAAACACTTCACACAAATGTCAGTTTACACAGCAAATTCAAAAGGTCATATTCCTGTTTTATTCCTAAAAGCAGAGTATAGTAAAGAAAGCCTGAGAGACTTGTAAGTTGGTTTCTAATTAAGGGGTTTTACTCTCTGCATGAATTTAACTCCACTTTTTTTTTTAACTGTCAAGGAACTTGTAAGTGAATTGTTCTGTGGATAATATTGAGTCATTTCTTACCACATTAGTGTAGATGTGAGGCAGAGAGCTATTAAAGTGAGCTGTTGGTATGGATTTGCCACACAACTCTCGTTAGAATGTTCTCCACTTTTACAAGCTATAGAGGTCAGTTTTTTAATTGATTGATTTGCAGTTTTGTTGACTACGATCTTGCTATTCTTCTAATACCCAGATGAGCAATCAGATATAAAGATTAAATGAAATCCATGAAAGGATTTTTGTTTAACTCACTATGACCTTAATTCCCTTTTTGTTGTTGAAACAGGGTCTTGCTCTGTCACCCAGGCTGGAGTGCAGTGGCACAATCACAATTCATTGCAGCCCCAACCTCTGGGGCACAAGCGATTCTCACGCGTGAGCCTCCCAAGCAGCTGGGACTACAGGTGTGCCACACACCTGGGTATTTTTTTTTTGTTTTTGTTTTTTTGTTTTTTTGTTTTTTTGTTTTAGTAGAGACAGGGTCTCCCTATTTTGCCCAGGCTTGTCTTGAACTTATGGGCTGAAGCAATCGCCTCAGCCTCCTGAAGTGCCTGGATTATAGGTGTGAGCCATCCTGCCCAGCCTATGACCTTAATTCTTGTGTGTCTTCCTTCTTTATTAAACGGCAGCCATGCATCATACATTGTTGCTGTGCAGCCATGAGTAGTTACTGCACCCCTTTCCGTGAGCTTGCTTACCCCAGTGGGCAACAAATCAGCACATGGCCAATTCAAGGCTTACCTTCCCAGGGATTTGAAGTCCTGAAGGGCAAAAGTGGGTTTTGTTTCCTGCTCTTTAAATATCATCATTTTAAATAACTGAATTACGAACTATGAAATCCTACTTTTCCCTTCCATTTGATTTTTCTTTCCTTTTTTTGAGACAGTCTCACTCCGTCACCAGGCGCCAGGCTAGAGTGCAGTGGCGCGACCTCGGCTCACTGCAACCTCCGCCTCCCGGGTTCAAGCAATTCTCCTGCCTCAGCCTCCCAAGTAGCTGGGACTACAGGTGAGCGCCACCATGCCCAGCTAATTTTTTTTGTATTTTTAATAGAGATGGGGTTTCACCATGTTGGCCAGGATGGTCTCGATCTCTTGACCTTGTGATCTGCCCGCCTCGGCCTCCCAAAGTGTTAGGATTACACGCATGAGCCACCACACCTGGCCTGATTTTTCTAAACTGAACATCTTGCAGTTGTGTTCTTTAAATGCTCCAAGCACACGTTTTTCTACTGCTTAATGCGGTTAAGAGTGCTAACAGTTGGTATACAGAGCATTCTGGTCTCAGACCCCTCTTTACACCCTTAAAAACTGAGGACTCCAAAGAGCTGTTATTTATGTGGGTTACATCTATCAATATTTACATTATTTGAAATATAAACGGTAAAGCTTTAAAAGTATTAATTGGTTTCACAATAACAAAAGCATTACATGTTAACAAACTGCAACTTTATAAGCTATAGTTTTCAAAATAAAAATTTCTGAGAACAGTGGCATCGTTTTTACATTATTGCAAATCTCTTTCATACCTGACATAATACTAGGTTGGTGCAAAAGTAATTGCGGTTTTTCGCATTTCAATGGCAAAACTGCAGTTACTTTTGCACCAACATAATAGAATGTCGCTGGGCTCTTTTACCTGTTTCTTCATTCAATCTGCTATGATATGTTGTTTTGGAGGAAGCTTATGAAACAAGTCTGGTCTCAGGGGTAGGTGGTTGGAAAAGGTAGTCCCCAGCCTGGGCTTGGCAACTGCAGCTTTGGAGAATTATCAGATAAGATGATCGCCTAGTATACCATGTATCCATTTCTGTGATGTTTTCTGGTTATAAGATGACCTGCTTGAGGTACAAAGAATTTAGCTTTGCCTTTCAGCAGTCATTAGCAAAATGGCTGTCACATGAGATTTGCCCCCTGGATTCTGAATATGAAAAACTGGTGACATCATAGCATTTGCTCAGTTTTTGAGATTATTTCTTCTGGTACACAGTGCATGTCTACTGGTTTTGTAGTTTTACAGTTGTGTTACATATTATGCTAACTGGAACAGAAACTCACCTGTAAGATCACATGAAGTGTGGACAGGTGTTAAGTGTTCTGAAGGAGCTAGTCATGGTGCTGTTAGAACAGAACAGGAGCAGAGGCCTAATTTAGGTGGGGTCACTCCAGAAGCCCCCTCTGAGAAGGGAGCTTTTACACAGAGATCTGAAAGAATGACAAGGGGACAGCCATGCTAAGCTAGAGGGAGTGTCATTCGGCCACAGAGAACTACACGTGTGAGGACTCCTCGTGGAGAAAGAGCTACCAGAAGCTCATAGGTGTAGCTGGAGCTCCACATAAAAGGAGTGGAATCAGAGAGACGGGCGAGGACCATGTTAATGACTGGTGTTTCAAGTGCTGGGGTAAGTAAGTACTTTATTCTCCTCAAAAGTTCCCCAGAGGAGGCTAGCACCACCAGAAATGGAGGATTCTGAAGGCCTTTTTTGCGTTCCTTGCCATATTTGTCATATAGAATAGGGCTCACTTTACTTGGACTTTAAGAAACTTGAGTGGGAAATTGGTAATACTGATTTGATATATTCACTATTGAACCTGAAATGCATGAATAGTTCATTTATATGTGAAAGATATGAATTGTTTGTATCTAAGGGACCGTTTTTATATGCAAATTGAGTATTTCAAATAGTGATAACTTGTATTTGCATATTACAGCTTACAGAGTGTATTCATACTCTTGTCTGATTTTCACAATAACTCTAAAAAGCTAAGACACTTATCCCCTCAGATAAGGAAACTGAGACTCTGACTGAGAGATCGAAAGCCACATTAGTTACGAAAGCCACATTTCCTAGGACAGGTCCCTGGAATCCAAGTTCAGTGTCATTGCACTGTCCCCCATTCTCCTCAATTAATATTTCAGATCTTTGAATTTAGAGATTGTACGAGCCACACAGATAAATTGTCAACTTTTTCTTACATATCCCTGTGCTCTGACCACGCTGTCCCCAGATGCCATGTAATGTTCCACACACGGTAGACAGCTAGTAAATGGTTAACTAATATGTTTTTAAAATAAGCCCTGAAATGTTTATGTAATTTATTTTTGTTTTCTAAAGGTCAACAGCAGGAGATGAGCCACAGAGCAAATAAAAACTGATCTCTTCTGAAGGGTAAACCTTTTGTTTTGTAGAAATGGTGATATAACTTAGCATAAGACATTAGCCAAATCCGAGAGCAGAAAAATCCAGCAGATTTGGAGTAGTAGTAATATAACACAAAGGCACCTCAAGGGATCAAAAGATATGTTAAGAGTAAGCCGCGGGCTAAAGGTGGATGGCTCGGAATTGCTTGGCTGAGGAATCCATTTCAAAATATGAACTCAAGAATTGGAAACTGTGTGCTCTCAGCCATTTTTCATCTGCTCCTGTGATTCTTGCACTTGAGAAATAGAATTGAGATGTCCAGCTACCAAATAAAAGTAGAAATGGAATTTCTAGATTTAAGTTGTTCTTAAGGGAATATTTGAATTGACATCTTTAGAGTTTTAAAGAGCATTTAGAAATACCTGGCAATTTGAAGACTACTTGGATTGCCAATAGCTGAACTACCTTATTTTTGATGGGGGAAAAATACTCTGTTTAATGGAAAATATAAAATGAGGTTTGCGGTATGGGTTATGTAAAGAACCATTTTTCAAGTCCTCTTTTACAGGAAAGTAATAAAGTTAGATAAGAGAAATATTATTAAAGTACTTTAATCTTAACTAATTTCCTAGGTTTATCGGTGTTATCCCTTAGACCTAATTCCTGTGATGAACCAAGGAAAAGAATTTGTCAGTTGTTAAGTCTACCCATATAATATCTATCTCTATATAAAATATATAATAAAGGTTGGCTCTTAAATACTGTTTCTTCACCAAAATTTTTAGATGTCCCAAGAGTTCTGAGATTTGAATGATAAAAAGGGTGGCATAAGGTACCGCTTTAGTAATTAACTGGTTCTTTAATAAGGCCTCAATTACTTTGTTTCATGATAAGGAAAAAAAAAATATGTTCCAAGACAGAGTTACATTCGACATCTGGGAACCTCCTAACAGCTGGCTACCTAATGAATATGCATCTGCTTAAGAGGCTGTAGAACATTAATAAACCAATAGATGTAAAGCAGAAACAATCTTTGTCAGCTTCAAATGAGATTGGATGCAATGTGCTGTGAAGTGTCACTGTCACATTGAATTGAGTTTGAGAGGTTAACAATCAACTCTTAGCTCCCCCTGTCTTTGTATCTCTACGCTCATGCTGACACTGTTCCCAAACCGGTGGCCGTGTTTCTGACGTACCATTTATTTTTCCTGAGAGCTTGATTTGAGGCTTACATACAATATCTCTGTCTCAAAAATGTCTTCCATTTTGTTCCACTAAACCACATGTTCATCAAGACTTCTTAAAACAAAGGAGTCATCTCCAGATGGGAAAGGCAGGAAATGTCAGCATCAGATTGGTGCAAGATGGACTTCTGGTGAATTTGAAAATTGTTAGGATGAAATCTGTAGTTAACTTAAAAACATCATTTGTTGGGTCTTTCGGAAGAAATTCCTTATTCTGCGCGCAGGCAGTGATTGTGGTGTTGATTAACTGTTCTAAATAGGCCCCCAGAGTGGTGCTACCCTAACTGTGGTGTGGTGAGGAGCACACTTCCCCCGTTTCTTCATTGAGATGTATTCAGGAACATTATATCCACAGAAGCCTTGTTTGAGATTCTATCCTGTGTGAGGGGAGATTAGACCTTGGCGAGCCTGCACTTTCACAGCAAAACATGTACCCATCACTGTTCTCATCCAAGTGCTCACAGATATGTTTTAAGGAGAATATTATGGTTAAGGAAGAAAACTGGAAATTCAAGCCTTGGGGAGTTCTAATCACTTCCGTATGCCCTTTGGCTTATCTTCTGAAATTGGGATAAAATATACATACTGTGTGTGTAGAATGTGTTAAGTGTAGAATGTGGTAAATATGTATGCGTATAAATGAGGTAAAACTGATAAAATTTTACCATTTTAATCATTTCTAAGTACAGTTCAGTGGCACACATTCACATTATTGTGCAACCATCACCCCCTCCATCCCCAGAACTTCTCATTTCCCCAAAGTGCAACTCTGTACCCTTTAAACACTAACTCCACAGCCCTTTCTCCTCCATCTCCTGGCAAGCACCATTCTACTTGCCGTCTCTGTGAATTTGACTACCCTAAGTAGCTACATAAGTAGAATCATGCTGTATTTGTCCTTTTGTGACTGACTTATTTCACTTAGCATGTCCTCAAGGTTCATCCATGTTGTATCATGTTCTAGAATTTAACTTCTCTTTTTTTCTTTCTCTTTCCTTCTTTTTTTTTTTTGAGACAGAGTCTCACTCTGTTGCCCAGGCTGGAGCGTAATGGCACAAGTTTGGCTCACTGCAACCTCTGCCTCCTGGGTTCAAGCGATTCTCCTGCCTCAGCCTCCCAAGTAGCTGGGATTATAGGCACCTGCCACCACACTCGGCTAATTTTTTGTATTTATTTTACTAGAGACAGGGTTTCGCTAAGTCGTCCAGGCTGGACTCGAACTCCTGACCTCAGGTGATCCACCAGCCTCAGCCTCTCAAAGTGCTGGGATTACAGGCGTGAGCCACCACACCTGGCCTAGAATTTCATTCTTTTTCAAGTCTGTGTAATACTCCATTGAATGAATACACCACATGTTGTTTATCCATTCATCAGTCAATGGATATTTGAGTTGCTGCCACTTTCTGGCTTTGTGAGTAATGCTGCTATGATATGAGTGTACAAATATCTCTTGAAGTCCCCACTTTCCATTGTTTTGGGCATACACCAATAAGTGGAATTGCTGGACCATATGTAAATTCTACGTTTAATTGTGAAGAACTGTCATTTGGCTCATTTTTTATTTCTGCTCTCCTTTCCTTGACACAGGGTCTTTGATGGGATTCCATTTTCTCCCCTTGCCCTTTTCAAGGGAAAAGCTCAGTAAGTCCTTAGACTTCATTATTTTTTATTTTTATTTTTCCATTTCATGACTAGAAAATAAAGAAAATGCACACCATGGGAGTAAGTTAAGAAAATGGGAATTTAGGCCCACTTACTCCCCGCAAAGAAAAGCAATTTATAACAAATGTGGTGTGCTATCAGAAACTGAGAATTATAGTTGTCTCTCAAAGAACTCATGGCATCAAATACATGTGTGAAAGCATAAGTGCACTCAGTTGTGTGTGACTCCTTTGTTAAATAAAAGAAAATGTCACCTTACATTCTACACAGAGATTATTACTGTGTTAGTGAGATGTAAGGTCACATTTCTCCCCAAAACTATATAAAAATTACCACCATGACTACCTCACCTAACATGCTCATATTACAGATGGAAGGCCAAACCCCAGCAACTGAAAGTGACAGTTCCCTACTGGAAGGAAAATGGGAAGAGTAACCTTTAGTGTTAGCTTTGTGCCAGGCACTGTGCTCAGAGGCTGATACCGTTGTCCCATCAAATTCTCATGTTAACTCGTGAGCTGGTGTTAGAACGAAGTTGCAGTTTCTGTGTGGGTTTGATTGTAGAAGCAGGAATATGGCAGATAGTGAGTGGGAATAGAGTTGCCCTTGAAAATTCCCTAAACTGAACATGGTTTTGTATTCATAACTCCACATAGCAATATATAGGTATAAACATATGCAGTTATGTACAATATATACTAAAGTGACTCTGAGTAGAGTATGATTTTATGGCACTAGGTCTGAGGTTGTTTTGTTTTTTTTTTCTTTTGAGAAAGGGTCTTACCCACCTAGCCTGAAATGCAGAGGTGCAATCTTGGCTCACTGCAACCTCTACCTCCCAGGCTCAAGAGATCCTCCCACCTTAGCCTCCTGAGTAGCTGGGACTACAGGTGTGCACCACCACGCCAGGCTAATTTTTGTATATATGTTTTTTGTTCGATAGAGACGGAGTCTCACCATATTGCCCAGGCTGGTCTTGAACTTCTGGGCTCAAGTGATCTGCCTGCTTCAGCTTTCCAAAGTGCTGGCTTCACAGGCATGAGCCACTGTGCCATACAGCATACGTTTATCCTTCTCAAAAAAAAAAAGAACGGACTCTCTTCTGCCCACCATGTTTCAGTTGCACTACACTAACTAGTAAGTGTGTTGGCCTCATTTACCAGAAGAAGAAACTGAGGTTTATAACCTGGTTGATAGACTGAGGAGAAAAACGTGGGCTATTTCTGGGCATGGTGGCACGTGCCTGTAATCCCAGCTACTCAGGAGGCTGAGGCAGGAGAATTGCCTGAACCCAGGAGGCGGAGGTTGCGGTGAGCCGAGATCGCGCCATTGCACTCCAGCCTGGGTAACGAGCAAAACTCCGTCTCAAAAAAAAAAAAGAAAAAAAAAAAGTAAATTCTCAAGTATTTAGCACCACTAACACCAAATGAGATCATCTTTCTTAACACAAAACAGAGATCTATGGTATGGGAAGAGGCTCCTGGGCTACGTCTGATTCAGATCAGGGGATGGGTAGAGGAAGCAAGGCCCGGACCCGTACACTACATCAGAGCCAGAGAACCCAGGCAGACTGCCGAGCCCTGTCAATCTTACTGCCTCCAGATGGAAAAGGAAAGCACAGGACAGAGCTGAGGATACAGTCTGTGGCTTGACTGCAGGTGTCACCAGGACAGCCTGCACAAACCCACTACAGGGGGACCTTGCAGATACAGTGCTGGCTTTTCAGGAGCTGAAGGCAATGTTGCCCAATGAGTGGGACTTTAGGTTTTTTGGTTGGTTTTTGTTTGTTTGATGATTTTTGGTAGATGTGTATTCTTAAATTTAATAATGACTTAACTTTTCTTTTTCTTTCTTTCTTTTCTTTCTTTCTTTCTCTTTCTTTCTTTCTTTCTTTCTTTCTTTCTTTCTTTCTTTCTTTCTTTCTTTCTTCTTTCTTCTTTCTTTCTTTCTGACAGGGTCTGGCTCTGTCACTCAGGCTGGAGTGCAGTGGCACCATTATAGCTCCCTCTAGCCTCAACCTTCTGGGCTCAAGTGATCCTCCTGCCCCAGCCTCCCAAGAAGCTGGTACCACAGCACGTGCCACCATACCCAGCTAATTTCTCTTTTATTTTTTGTAGATACTGGGTCCCACTATGTTGTCCAGCCTGGTCTCAACCTCCTGGACTCAAGCAATCCTCCTGTCTTGGCCTCCTGAGTAGCTGCAATTACAGGCATGAGCCACCACACCTGGCCCCACACCTAACTTTTTTGATTACTTTTGTTTTTTGAGATGAAGTCTCACTCTGTCACCCAGGTTGGAGTGCAGTGGTGAGATCTCGGCTCACTGCAACCTCTGCCTCCCAGGTTCAAGCGATTCTCCTGCCTTAGTTTCCCAAGTAGCTGAGACTACAGGCATGCGCCACCATGCCTGGCTAATTTTTGTATTTTCAGTAGAGATGGGGTTTCACCATGCAGGCCAGGCTGGTCTTGAACTCCTGACTTGGTGACCCACCAGCCTCAGCATCCCAAAGTGCTGGGATTACAGGCATGAGCCACTGCACCTGACCCAAAATAAACTATTCTTATTTCACTTTTGTTTCATTTGATCACTGGATCACTGGCATCGTAACAGCATTATAATCTACAAATTGACACTGCAAATGTCTGTGTCTGCACTTTGAATATTATTAAGTAGGTCTTGTCTAAGAAAATGAACTACCGTAAACAATGTTTTTTTTGAAACAGGGAGACAAGGTCTTGCTCTGTTGCCCAGACTGGAGTGCAGGAGCACCAACACAGCTCACTGCAGCCTCGACCTTCCAGGGCTCAAGCAATCTCCCAGCTCAGCCTCCCAAGTAACCAGTACTGCAGGCCTACGCCACCATGCCTGCATAATGTTTTTGTATTTTTCATAGACATGAGGTCTCACTTTATGGCCTAGGCTGGTCTTGAACTTCTGGGCTCGAGCAATGCTCCTGCTTCGATCCTTCTCACTTCTGATCACTTTGGCCTTCCAATGTGCCGGGATTACAGGCGTGAGCCACTGTGCCTGGCCTTGTAAACCATTTTTTTAGAAAAATTAATTCTGAATTATAAGTAACTACTAAGAAAAACTTGGGATCACACTCCATCTGTGGTCTTCTTTCCTTTTTAAAATTTAGAACTGGATCAAGATGGTTGGGTTTTGAGGATATCCAAATGACTGTTAAAAAACAGCCTGCATACGCCACCATGCCCAGCTAATTTCTGTATTTTTAGTAGAGATGGGATTTCACCATGTTGGCCCGGCTGTTCTGGAACTCCCGACCTCAAGTGATCCGCCCGCTTCGGCCTCCCGAAAGTGCTGAGATTACAGGTATGAGCCACCATGCCCGGCCTATTATTTATTATTTATTTATTTATTTTCCTCAGAGATTCCTGTTCTGAAACTCCCATATACTTTACATCATTTCTAGATTATTTATAATATCTAATATAATGTAAATGCTATGTAAATAGTTGTTATAGTGCATTTTTATTTGTATTATTTTTGTTGTTGTAATGTTTTTATTGTGTTTTTTTTTTCCTGAATATTTTCCATCAGCTCTTGGTTGAATCTGAGGCGACGGAACCCGCAGATACAGAGGACTGACTGTATTTATTTGAATGTGATAGTAACTTTATTCACCAAAGTAGTTCATTTATTCATATATGGGTCTGCTTATATTTAACCTTTTCTTGTCTCATTTGAAAATGTTCTTAATCCACCTCTGAGACATAATTCGGCTTGTGCTCAGAATTGCGTATATATTGGTTCCTAAGGGGGAAAAAGAAAAAAAGTGCCAATAAGTCCATCAGATAAGGGACCCAGGAAGAGGGGGTCAAATGTTGCTGGAATGCTGTTTAGTTCCCAATTAAGAGATTAAGGGGCCTTTTCTGATGTTTTCCCTTTGAGACCCAGGAGAAACTATATTTTTCTATGTATTTGAGCAGCACCCATGGGTCAGATTTATCATCTGGGCTAGGCTGCTCTTTCAAAGAACTTAGCATCCATGCGGCAATGTAGAAAAGTAGGAATATTTTGAAGTTCCATCAACACATCACAAAGGTGCTGAAACAGATTGGGAATACATAATTTTTTGTATTTTTAGTAGAGACAGGGTTTCTGCATGTTGGTCATATTGGTCTCAAACTCCCTACCTCAGGTGATCCACCCGCCTCGGCCTTCCAAAGTGCTGGGATTACAGGCATGAGCCACCACGCCCAGCTATTTTATTTTTTGAGTTAGGAATCTTGTTGTGTCGCCCAGGCTGGAGTGCAGTGGCATGATCACAGCTCACTGCAGTCTCGAACTCCTGGGCTTGAGCAATCTTCACGCCTCAGCCTCCCAAATAGCTGGGACTACGGGTGCGCACCACAGTGCTCAGCTGACTTTTTTACTTTTTGTAGAAATGAGGGTCTCACTTTGTTGCCCAGGTTAGTCTTGAACTCCTGACCTCAAGTGATCCTCCCGCCTCAACCTCCCAAAGCACTGGAATTACAGGCATGAGCCACCAGGCTCAGCTGGCTATTATGTTTTTAAAATTTTATTATTTGACCGGGCATGGTGGCTCACACCTATATTCCCAATACTTTGGGAGGCCAAAGCAGGCGGATCACCTAAGGTCAGGGGTTCAAGACAAGCCTGGCCAATATGGTGAAACCCCGTCGCTATTAAAAATACAAAAATTAGCCGGGCGTGGTGGCACACACCAGTAATCCCAGCTACTTGGAAGGTTGAGGCAGGAGAATCACTTGAACCCGGGAGATGGAGGTTGGAGATTGTGCCGGTGCCCTCCAGCCTGGGTGACAAGAGTGAGATTCTGTCTCCAAAAAAAAAAAAAAAATTATTATTGTGAGCCAGAAAAGTGACCTGGCCTCAGGATCTGATAGTGTTCTTTCCCAACCCAACAAAAGGATTTGCTTCCTCTTACTTAACCTTGATCCCAGAAATAAAATTCTACTCTGAGCCTGAAAGCCACCCCTGTCCCACCCACAGCAATAGTCCCAACAGCTCTGTGCATTAGCAATGCAGGGCTAGTGCTGCCATCCAGTCTCCTTCGAGAATCTTGGGTGGAAAATCCCTGCAGGGTTGGCCCCAGCTTTCTTTGTTCACATTGTTTGCTTTGAAGACCTTAACGGTGCTGAGAAATCAATAAGCAGGGATGCTGCTGCCCTGGTATGTGTCTCCTTCTGAGGCTCCTGTGGGAGGCTCGCTCCACTCCAACGCACTGATAAGTAGTGAAATGCCCAACTCTGTCTGCAAATTAAGACTCTTGTAAGTAATGAAGGAAAACCAAGTTTCGCTTGCTGTGAATTTTCCATCCGGAGTGTCATTAGATAAAATGAAAGTACACATTACAGGTTTGTGTAATGAACGAGCCTCAAGTTAGATTTGCCGTGATGGGGTTATCAGTCATTGCAAAATTAATTATTTAGGAAAGCACTTTTTACAGGGGGTTTTCATTTAAGTTTTGCCCCTTGATGTATGTATATAAAAATGACTAATCCATCGGACATTGCTATTGTACTTGTACATCTATCACTATTGGGCCTTTTTTCTGTAATTGGTTTATTAATTATAGCATCTTAATGATCTGTTTAAAATAAATAAACCATTCGCACCATTTCAAAGGTATTTTGTGAGTCTCAGCTGATATTAAAATAGCACCAGCCTTATGTGCTTTTTCAGCAAGTGACCTAATTAGTTAATAAAGTAATTGAATATTAAAAAGGATGTTGCAAGTGATTAAAATTTAAGAGCCTTCAGAATGTTATTAAAGCTATAAATCATACATCACTGTTTTAATTTGCATAGCTACAGAATTACTAATGGTCCCACGTGCACGCGGGGCTTGGCAATTAGTCCTTTGACAAAATGTTGGTGATGTTGAGGTACCAAATTCTTTCAACCTCTTTTGATAGCTAAATAGAAACCTGCTTTTGCCAAATTAAATATCTAACTGTTGAAATTGCTTCTTGCTCCCTTCGACAGGTATGTACATTCATTCATCCAACAAATATTTGTGAAAACCTTTTGTACTCAAGTACTATGTACTCAATTCTCCTGAGGTAGGAGAATGGCTTGAACCCGGGAGGCAGAGGTTGCAGTGAGCCGAGATCACACCATTGCACTCCAGCCTGAGCAACAGAGTGAGACTCCGTTTCCACAAAAAAAAAAAAAATTACATGAGTAAGTTTTCTTCCCTATGAAGATAATGTGTCACTTCACACTTGGTCTAACACACAAAATCCCTCCCCTATCTGGCACAGATACACTTAACATACAATATTAAGTACAATTTCCATTTTATTTTTCTCCAGAGAATAGTCTGTCTTCAGTCTTTAAGGACTCAGCTCCTTACATGGGCTTTGGTGGGGGTGGTGGGGCAGCACCCACAGGTCTACATTGGCGTGGGGTCGTTCCTTGCGGGCTTCACGAGATCGATTCCTGCCTACTTTGCTGTGAATTGCACCACTCACCAGTAATGTAGCTTCTCATACAGCTCAGGAGGCCCATAGGCCATCGAAGACGCCCGCTTCAGAAATGTCCCTGACTGCTGCGGCCTCCGCTAGGTTTCAAATGATGAATTTTTTTTTTTTTATTGCATTTTAGGTTTTGGGGTACATGTGAAGAATATGCAAGATTGTTGCATAGGTGCACACGTGGCAGTGTGATTTGCTGCCTTCCTCCCCTTCACCTATATCTGGCATTTCCCCCCATGCTATCTCTCCCCAACTCCCCACCCCCTGCTGTCCCTCCCCTATTTCCCCCCGACAGACCCCAGTGTATAGTGCTCCCCTCCCTGTGTCCATGTGTTCTCATTGTTCAACACCTGCCTATGAGTGAGAACATGCGGTGTTTGATTTTGTGTTCTTGTGTCAGTTTGCTGAGAATGATGGTTTCCAGGTTCATCCATGTCCCTACAAAGGACGTAAACTCATCGTTTTTGATGGCTGCATAATATTCCATGGTATATATGTGCCATATTTTCCCTGAAATGACGAATTTCTTAATGGCCTTGTCCTTGGGCACACATCGGGCACCGTTCGTGCAGCGAATAGGCTGCATGTGGCCGCTGTCCTTTACCACAACCATTGTTTCTTCTTTTCTTTGTCATCTTGGAGGCACAGACTAGAGAGAAAAACATAGCTTTTTAATATCTGATTTTATGCTTTAAACAGCAATTCCTAATCAGACTTTTTAAATCCCATCAAGACTTTTAAACAATGGTCTCTTCAGGCTCTTGGTAGTCGTCACTAAGATAAACTTCGTTCACACAAGTAAGTCACATAAAAAAAGGAAAACATTTTTTGAAATCATTCCAAATTGTACAGCATCTGAGTCATATTTTAAGAAACAAATAGCTTTTCCTTTTCTTTCATTGAAAACTGCAGTGTTGAAATTCCTATAATCGTGTGAATGAATTTCAAATTGAATGAAACTTTCTTGAAGTATTTCAAAAGCGTGACAATGCTTTAATATGTAGACCACTCACGCATAGTTAGTTACTAAGCACAGCCAGTTTGGACACCACAGAAAGGGCACACCAGTGACAACAGCTGAAAGAATCCCATATATGTGAAGACAGGTTCAATGCTGTGCCTGCCAAGAACCGTCCGCATCCCTGGCACTGTTGAACCTCCAACTGGTTCCATGTTGACCTAGCACTGTGCTTCTCGCAGGGCCACCTTCACGGACTTGCAACCTGCGCAGGTGCACAGGACCCTGCACTTGGAAGGACCCTATGCTTAGTTTCATGCTCTGATGCCGCCATCTTGAAATTCTTAATAATTTTTGAGCAAGGGGTCCTGCATTTTCCTTTTTCACAGGGCTCTGCAGTTTATGTAGCTGATCCTGGCATCTTGGGCAACTGGAATACGAACTCCTTCAGTAGCACTCTGCACCCTTGGTCATGATGGGCAGTGGCATGGGCTACCACAGGTGAAGCAACTTCTTAGTTGCTGCGTTCAACTCACTGATATGAAGCATAACAATGTGGATGTCATCTGGCTCAGCAGGGTCCATGTTCACAGGACCATGAGCCACACCTTTGTACCTTTCTCCATTTGGCCACCCTCAAGGGACCTGATGAAGTTGTTGATGCTTGTGGCTGGAAATAACTGACCCAGAGGTTCCAGCTGCCCCAGGAGGTGAGGCATCAGTATCATACCTCAGGGCGCATCCACTCGCCATTTGGGCAGTCCTGTGTAGGATGCGTCCCCAAGAATGTACCTAAGAAAGATCTACTGAGTCCTTGCCAGAATGTGTTTCCAAATGAAGACTAGGTATTGGATTTTGAATACCGACTCCACCCAAGAGAGGTTGGATAGAGACATGATCCCTGCCTGAGGGGTCTAGCTGAGGACTGAGATGAAAAGTAATGCTGGAAGGAAATGTTTAGAATCCTTCTGGGTTCTTCATCTGGCATGTGAGGGTTTAAAACAGTTTCTTCTAAACATTTTTTGAGTTGGACTCTCTTATATTATTCGTAGTTTGGTGTCATAACTTCAGTTTGGTCTCTATTATATATAGACATATGTATTTTTTTTAACCTACATTATTTAAATATAAGCAAAAACCGTTCCAAGCCAGCGAAGACAAATGACTCCCAGCACAGGGGAGGGCAGCTTCTGCCAAAAAACTTTTCATGGAGCAACAGATGTGCTCAGATTGGCTCTGGGGACAGGCAAGGAGATGGGGCGAGAGGACTTGGCTGAGGCATAATTGGACCTGACAACAGTGGTAAGAGGCTGCAGCACTGAACCTCAGATTCTTCACCCAGAATACCAAATTAGCTCATCACTTTCTGCCCTCAGCAGCAAAGATCACAAGTATGCATCAGTCTTAGCACAAAGCCATATCAACAGAACCCTCATAGGTCATTTTTAAGTAAACACTATTTTTATACTATTTTACATGAATTCATACCCAACACTCCCCGATCACACAATCTTACTGTTCCAGCAAGTATTGTGCAAGATAACTTTGTAGATGTTAAAGTTGTGGAGCCCTTTGCCTTGTCTTTGCTGTGTGTGCCTGTGTGTGTGTGTGTGCACGCGTGCATATGTGTGCATGCGCATCTGCATTCATGTGTGCAATCCCTTACGGAAGCTATTCTGGTTAAAGTAGTCATCAGGTTCATGAGGAAAGGAAGAAAAGCTATGACTACTTTCCCACTTCTTAACATTCTCATTTTCTAGCCTAAGTAAGTCTTCTGGCACTTATAAAATAGCCTGGCCCTCTTGCTACCAATTAATGGCTTTTCAAGGATGATGAGAAAGCTATAAAAGTGGGCTAATAACCGGGGTGGCTGCAGTGGGAATCACAAGATAGGGGAGACGCAAGAAGGAATTGGAGTTGTTCACCTTCTGGCCTTTTTACTCCCCAGACCGCTTTGTGTTTCTTGCCAAATGTTCCGTCTTATGGAATATTCGAGCCCAGATCTATATAGAAGGCGAAGCTCCTGGCAGGGTTCATCTCTGGGCCTGGGGCAGGGAGGGGAGGACCCTTGGGACCTCACAGTCACCGAGACCTCACATGTAGACTGTGGCTCAGCTCCAAATGAGGCTACACACCCAGTCACAGATACACCGAGACGACGGAATGCTGTCCATTGTTCCAGTTGGATTTTTAAAATATAACAGAACTTTTACAACTCTGCTTTGACATGTCTTTTTTTAACGTATTGGAAATCTGAAATAATGGGAGTGGCTAGGCTCTCTCTCAACCTTGTGTCTGTGTTTTCATGCTTATTCATCTTCCAGGGCACATTTTCATAACGGGATTGGATGTAACATGCCCAGTTAATTAGGGAATACATTTTTATTACCAACACCACTCTTGGTTATATTGTGATCTCCATAAGAAACTGGCTGACCAGGGAGATGAGTGTGAACTGGCTTATGACTGAAGGAGAACAAAGATGTCGTGCAGCCAATACCTCTGCTTTGCGTGTTTGTGCTTGTTTATCACAAAATGGGTGATAATGATAAGGATGTGTAAGCAGCGCCGTGTTAATGATAGTGCCGGTGGAGAGTGTGAACAAAAGCCATGACTGTTGAGCAAAAGCTAGAGGTAAATTAAACCCTGGATTTGTTCAGAGTTTAGTTTTTATAGCCACACATTTATGGCTAATAGAAAGGTTCTTGGTATTGAAAGTGCTTTAATAATAATAATTTCATTGCTTCAAGTGTGAAACTCCCCAGTCACTGGTCCCAACTCTTCCCACTAAAGCAGCTGTTTTGTAATATTGTTTTTGTGAATGGTACCTTTTTATTGCCAAACAGTGTGTACAGTATGTAACGTATGCAGATTATATGCCTGCAACATTTATTAATATGCAGTGCATTGATCACTGTGGCACAGAAACTGTTTGCAGATGGCACAAAGACATTTTAATTTTAATAGTTGTATGTTTATTTTAACGCTGACCTTCATTTGGAGCAAGTTTTCCAATTTTCCATTGGTGGTAGTGATGTGCAGCTTCCTTTTAAGTGAGGCAGCAGCCTTACATGTGTGGCGCTGGCCACTTTTAAAAGTGAGTTAATTTTAAAATTGGTTACTTTTAAAAGTGAGTCCATTTGTAGAATTTATTGAACAATATTGGATAAAAATGCACTGGTCTGCTTAGGATAAGGCAAAAAATCATGAAGGTGCTCTGTCAATGACCCAAGTTTTGGAAACAATGGGCTATGTAATAAGATGTAGGCTTTGTGTTGGCTTTGTGACAGTGATGATAGCTACACTGAGCCATCCTGGTGACCAGTGCCACATGTGTAAGGCTGCTGCCTGATGCCCCAGGAGTGTGCCTTCCACGTGACACTAATTGGCCCACACAGGAGAGAAACCATGACCTTGTCCTCATTAGCCACATGCTCAGACCAGCTGAGCTAGCTCACTCTGGGTCACTGGGGTCCCATGTAGGAAATTACCATTCCCGTGCCCTGTGGCCCCCTTGTAACCCCAACTAATGAATGTCCTGTGGAGCCTAATGTCATTCCTAGGGGAGCACACAGCAATCCCAGCAGTGGAGAAGTTGATAGCATTCTGAAGTTTTAACCCAGGGAGAGTCAATTGAGGAAGTATGGAGAACTCAGGAAGCCTAGAAACAATCTTTCAGACACCTGCGTGCTGGGAAAGGAGGAAGACATCCTACTCTGTCCGTCTGTGTCTCAGGACACAGAATGGAAGCACAGGAAAGTTAAGAAAGCCATTGAGCATTGCACAGCATGTTCATCAAGCATGAACAGTATTAGGTGATTGCTGTATGGGCTGAGCACTTTACACCAACAAACCTGTGAAGCGGGTGGTATTAGCCCTATATTAGGGATCAGGAGTTTTCTGAGGTAATAAGAGAGAGCTGAGGATTGCCATCCTATGGAAATTAATACAAGTTGAAGGGCAATTTTATGAGCCGAACAGACAGCTTGCCAAACCTTTTGACTTATGCCTCGTTTAGCTCTCAGGAGAAAGATACAGTCTTTCGAGTAATACATACATATATATATAACGGAAAGTATATATACATATAAATAAATATATATATGTGTGTGTGTGTATATATATATACATATATATATGTATTTCTGTAGCTTAGGTACTTCCATAGTTTAGCCTTGAGAAGAGTTTCTTCAATTAGATGATTTTGTAGTCAAGCCTGAGACAAAGCATCCTTCCCAAATGTCGCAGAATATTGGAAAGGGATGGTGAACTTTCTCAATGCATACTGAAGAGCTGGGAAGACCACCAGTCACTCCATCTTCTTTTCAACAAGACTTTGGGATCAATACCCCTTCCAGGCCCGAATTAACTAGTGGGCGAAGGCCTCCTACCACTCGCTTGGCAGCCACTCTTCCCAGAGCCACAGCTTGCCTGTTGCCCCTGGGGGTGCCCACCTCCCTGGTTCTCTCTAGAAGCCAGGAATCCCTGAGTGCATGTGCCCACTCCCAGCCAAACAGCGGCATGAATCAGAAGGGACTAGACACTTGTAGTAAACCACCACACTGCATTTTATTTTATTTTCCAAGATGGAGTCTTGCTTCGTCACCCAGGCTAGAGTACAGTGGCACAATCTCAGCTCACTGTAACCTCCAATTCCTGAGTTCAGGCAATTCTCCTGCCTCAGCCTCCCGAGTAGCTGGGACTACAGGCCCAAGCCACCAGGCCCAGCATTTTTTTTTTTTTTTTTTTTGTATTTTTTAAGTAGAGATGGGGTTTCACCATGTTGGTCAGGCTGGCCTTGAATTCCTGACCTTGTGATTCACCTACCTCGGCCTCCCAAAGTGCTGGGATTACAGGCATAAGCCACCGCACCCGGCCACGCTGCATTTTAATTCAGTTCTCTGTTTTTTGTTTAGCTTAGGGAGAAGGCTTAGCTTACTCTCAAATTTTTCTAGTTAACGTCTGAGAAATTTAGTATTTTAAAGGTGCAACTGGCTGGCAATAAACCTAAGAGTCAGTGAGACCTAGATAGAACCCTCAATTCACATATATCAAGGGGATAGTCTTCCTCTCATGGAGTATCTGAACAAGGTAACACATGTAATATGCTTAATGCAGGGCTGAAATGTTATCAACTGACAGTATCTCTTATTGCATGATCTGTTTTTTGCCCGTTCACATAGAGTGACTGAGTGAAATGTGGTACAAGTTGCCAAGGATCGAAATGGCTCTTTATTATAACCTTAGTTTTAGTTACACATTTGAAGACCAGTATCTATTATCTCACATACTGTATTTCTCTTCACCACACGAATAGGCTGCTGAAAAATTAAGCTTGAAGTAGAGAGGGAACAGTTTTTTGAAGGTCTTGGCATGATGTGCAAGGAGCCTGACTAGCATTGCCCACCCCACCCCGTTTGCCCCCCAATCTCAACCTAAAACAGGCTTACCTCTGTTTATTATAAAGTTCTCTCTGACTCAAGAGCGTATTTGCTTCTGATCTTGGAACAGAGGCCCAATTCTGGCCATAGAATCATAAGAGAGCTGCAAACTTTCTCACAAATGGGTTTTCAGGCAACACTGTGTAGAAGTGAATTCTTTCAAAGTGAGACAGTTGCTGAGAAAAACAAGGGCTTTAAGAGAGATTTCCCAGGGCAATCCCTTGCCAGCAGGTGGGAAGAGGCTGGATGGAGTTGACAGTTTCTGAGATCAGGAGTCCCAGGATGGAAGAGGAGTGAGAGAGCCCCTAAAACAGCAGACACTGAAATCCCTCGTCACCACTCTTCCCCAAGCACATTCACTACCTGAACACCATCAGTCAGCCTTCCCGAGCTTCGAATTAGGTAAATTCAATATTGAAAAGAAACGTTTATATTGCCACTTGGGTTGATTATAGCTTGTTTTTCCTTAATTAACTCAGTCCCGACTGGTGAGCATTTAACGATAAATTGTAGCAGTGACTGGAGACCTGACTGTATCAGGTCCTTCCGGGACCTCTAGGTAAGCAGTTTTCTTTAACCCACTGCCACCTAGTGGTAATGGAGCAGACTGAAAAACGCTTCCTCTATATCCAAGCAGAGAATGGTTGGCATTTTTCTCCTTGCCACTCCTATCTTGGAAGCACAGGGAGAGTGATCCATGTGTCTCTTTCTACTGGCCTCCACTCCCTGCCAACATTTAACTGTCACCGTATATTTACAATGTCAAGCAAGCTGACTCTTCTGTGATTATTTTGATTAATGAGGACATTCTCATTTAATCAGAAGTATCTGAGATTCAAAACAAGCAAGGACCAGATATAGAACACATGGGTCTTACCTCCCTCTTCACTGCAGCAGTTAGTTAGAATTTCATGTGTGTTAGCTGGGCTCAAGTTAATGGATCCTTTAAAGTGAGCAACTGGGTCTTGACAGTTAACTTGCGGTTTTCCCCTCTAAGAATAAATGTGACTTTTATTGTCTGCCTCACCAGGTGATTCACTTCTGGAAGCACACAGAAGAGATCAAGTAATCAATGTGGCAGCTCAGCTTCCTGTACATGCACAGTGGAAAGCTGGTGGCAAATTCAAATATTTTTGGAAGAATGTGAAGATCAATTTGCCAAATGTGGTAAAACACTGGGAAGGGAGCAGAATGAATGGTGATTTCAGGAGATTGTGAACAGAATGGACTAATGCCAATGAGGTATTAGGTAGAATAAATTCACAGGGCAATTACCACTGCTTGCAGCTTAGAAGGGATAATTCAGAAGTTCCTTTCCTAAGCATGAACTTCAAGTATACTTGAAGAAAAAAAGCTACTTCAAGAGTGATGATTTATTTATTTTTTGAGATGGAGCCTTGCTCTATCCCCCAGGCTGGAGTGCAATGGCACAATTGCAGCTCACTGAAACCTCCAACTCCCAGGTTCAAGTGATTTTCCAGCCTCAGCCTCCCGAGTAGCTGGGACTATAGGCATGTGCCACCACGCCCAGCTATTTTTTGTTTGTTTGCTTGCTTGCTTTTTGAGACAGAGAGTTTTGCTCTGTGGCCCAAGCTGGGGTGCAGTGGCATGACCTCAGCTCACTGCAACCTCTGCTTCCCAGGTTCAAGCGATTCTCCTGCCTCAGCCTCTTAAGCAGCCAAGATTACAGGCACCCGCCACCATGCCTGACTAATTTTTGTATTTTTTGTAGAGACGGGGTGTTTCACCATGTTGGCCAGGCTGGTCTTGAACTCCCAACCTCAGGTGATCCACCCGCCTCAGCCTCCCAAAGTGCTGGGATTACAGGCGTGATCCACTGTGCCTGGCAAGAGTGGTGATTTAGATGTGTGTGCTTTGGTAAAGAAAAGGTACAAGGTTACAATAATGCAAATGCATAAGGCTTCAGATGTTTTAGCTTTCTAGACGAGTGTCTTCACTTGGTAACAGACTCCCCTGCCTCCTGTCTGCCACCCCCCAAAATCAGCAGACAAAGCAGCCAGGATATGAATACCATTTATTACAGTTTTCAGACTCCCATACGACACATATCTAAAGCTGAACATTGCAAACGGACGTTACTAGCAGCAATCCTCCCTAGACAGGAAGGGTTTCAGTTAATTTAACAGTTAGGAGTAATTTAAAGACAAACTTACAAGTCATGATTTTTCTTGTAGCAGCTGGTATATGAGCAGTGAAACTAGAGATACACAGAGTCATTCAGGTTTAGCCTTGTCTAAAAAAAACATTAATAAGTTATGGTGCAGAGGGGTATCCCCAGGGTTGCCAGAGAGAAGGCTGATGTCTTTAGATGTCAGTATGAAATAAGCACATCGCTTTCAAGACATGGCTTACTATTTGCTTTACTGTCAGGACAACAGAAAAGAAGTGGACAGCTACCCTAGATTCTAGCCCACACATAATTCAGCCAGATAATCATCATTTAAGTAATACCCCTTAAAATTTTTCACACTTTTTTTCACAGCTTTACAAACACAACATTAGACATCAGACATTTGTTCCAAAGGACTAAAAATCAAAAGCAATAGCAATGTATTGGAAATCACTTTTATGGCTTTCCTAAGGGAGAATCCCCATCTTTTCAGGGAGTGTTTTTAAAGAAGCACTAACTCTGGTAGGTTATCAAACTACTTTTTATTCTAAATAAATAAAAGCCAAACTGAAGGTCTCAGGTGTACTTGTTTTTCTTCCCCTAGATCTTCAAACCATCCAAAGCCAATTCTTGAGAGCTTTCATTTTTATTAGAGCAGTGCAAGATAACTTACAAACATTTGAAAAATACTCAAAACACTGAGAGTAAAGGAGGCCCAGCCCTTCTTCAGAGCCCAGAAAACTGACAGGAACCCCAAAGGCTTATCTTAAATCCATCAACTCAATTTGCCAGAAAGTGCTGACAGACCACCCACCTTTGCAACACAGGGCCCAGGATTCTTGCATTTAAAACCACTAAGAAAAGCCTTCTGGGGGAAGAAAAGCACAGACTGGTGAACATAAGTTACTGAAAAAGGGTTGACTGCATTCTATATCTGGCATAGGAAAAGAAAAATTCAAACAGCTGTGAAACCATTATATTTACACCACGATACTCTTACATGAACCTTGACTTTCCTACCTCAACAGCTTCATTCATAAAAAATACATAAAAGATTGGAAAGCTTTGGGGTAGCACCAGTGACAGCTAGCTGTCATTGAATAGTTTTATTTTTTTCCTAAAGGCAAAATTTAGAGAAATTTTTATTTTTATTATTTATTTTTTGAGATGTAATCTTGCTCTGTCGCCCAGGCTGGAGTGCAGTGGTACAATCTCGGGTCACTGCAACCTCCGCCTCCCAGGTTCAAGTGATTCTCCTGCCTCAGCCTCCTGAGTAGCTGGGACTATAGGCGCATGTCACCATACCTGGCTAATTTTTTGTATTTTTAGTAGAGACAGGGTTTCACCATGCTACCCAGGATGGTCTCGATTACCTGACCTCGTGATCCGCTCACCTTGGCCTCCCAGCGTGCTAGGATTATAGGCGTGAGCCACGGCGCCTGGCCAATTTAGAGAAAATTTAAAGAAGCAGTTTATAGAACTGATTCTATTTCACGATTTTGCCTTAATCAGCTGCTATGGAAATGGTGCAAGCAGAAATATAAATATCCATTCTGCATCAAGTGAGTTTCTATTTCTTTTTTCTCAAAGGGCAGAAGTGGTACATTTCAATTTTTGTAAGGCTTCTGAGGATTAAGTGCAGCTCATAGCTTATGACTTGACAGTCTCTAAAGGAGCTCCTGGACTTTTTCACCAAGAGGACAGATGAAGCCACTTCTTATCCACAACTCATAGCAAGGATCTCTATGCATCTAGATTTTAATGCCAACGGTTTCTTGGCTTCCTGACTTGACATGCACCATGCACAAAGAGCAAGGTACTGACTAGTCAAAAGCCACTCTTCCCGGACACTGATCACTCAGAGGGCTAACCATCTCACAGACAGCCGGCATCTGGTCATAAGATGGTCCCTGGAAGGAAGCATAAACACTTCCCAAATACTAGGACAGACAGCCTAACGTGCAAGTTCTACTAATGATAGAGTAAAAGAATCACCTCTGTGTACAAAAATGGCACATTCTGAGTATAAAACTGTATCTCCCCTTTCTTAATCACTTGTTACTATTTAACAAAGGTGAGTACTCCTGAAAAGACCTCACCAAGTACATTAAGTAGTCCTGTGAACTATCTTGAAAACATATTCCCATGTTTAAAGATTACTTTGAAGAACCAAAGTTGAATGTTTAAAAATAAATATACTTCTTACCAAATTTCCCAAGCCTGAATCCCTGGAGAATATTAGAAACCAGTTCTGTTGCATTTTAGCTGCAGAGTCCCCCTCAGGTGAGTTCATGGGAGTTTCCGGACTCCACCATTACTTTCCCAATTTTCCTTCCTTCTCCTGAGGAAGACTTCAGTTATTTCCATAGCAACTTATGATAATGTCCTAAATGTTCACATTTTTTGGGTAGCACATATATTGTTAGGACCTATTTTGTTCTTTCTTTTAAACAATATCTTCAATGATAAAGAAAGTCAGGTGTGGTGGCTCACACCTGTAATCCCAGCACTTTGAGAGGCCAAGGCAGGTGGATCACCTGAGGTCAGGACTTTGAGACCAGCCTGGTCAACATGGTGAAACCCAGTCTCTACTAAAAATTCAAAAAATTAGCCAGGCATGGTGGCGGGCACCTGTAATCCCAGCTACTAAGGAGGCTGAGGCAGAAGAATCACTTGAACCTGGGAGGCAGAGGTTGCAGTGAGCCGAGATCAAGCCGCACTCCAATCTGGGCAACAAGACTGAAATTCTGTCTCAAAAAAAAAAAAAAAGAAAAGAAAAAGGGCCAGGTGCGGTGGCTCACACCTGTAATCCCAGCACTTTGGGAGGTCAAGGCGGGTGGATCACCTGAGGTTGGCAGTTCGAGACCAGCCTGACCAACATGGAGAAACCCCACCTCTACTAAAAATACAAAACTAGCCAGGTGTGGTGGCACATGCCTGTAAGCCCAGCTACTCGGGAGGCTGAAGCAGGAGAATCACGTGAACCCGGGAGGCAGAGGTTGCAGTGAGCCGAGATTGCACCATTGCACTCCAGCCTGGGCAACAAGAATGAAAACTCTGTCTCAAAAAAAAAAAAAAAAGAAAAGAAAAAGTGTACAATCTTTAAAAAAAAAAACAAAAACTTCTGTTAAAAAATAATTATCATACTTTATACAAAATAGCACATTTATTAGACAGAATTCATTCCAGAACCACTGTTCAGATCAAACATATTAAGTGGGAACACACAGCACATAAAACAGATTATACACAGTTTAAACATAATTTTCATAGCCAGAATTGTCATGTTGGGCAGAAAATAGTAAATCAATCCTTATACGGCTCTATGAAAATTATATGTAAACATAAAAACAGGCATACATTTAAAATAAATCAGGTTAGATTTAACTAGGCACTGGAATGAATGAAAACTGATTATATTCCTTTTGATCCCAAATTTCTATCTTACTGGGAAAATAAGAGTACATCATTCTAGCTGAGGGATGAGAGGGCAGGCAGATGAGGATAGCCACACAGGTATACGCAGTGTTGCCTGATGATTAAACAAGACAACTATTTTGGGAACTGAGATTTCAGATACACTATTTAAAATTTAGACTGGCAGATTCCAAAGATTATTGTTCACTTAAGTTTGTAACCTGGAACCTCTATAAACTTTAGTGCATCTGATCTGGCTCTAAAGTATACTTTACAATGCATTTAAAAATAAAAACAAGTAAACAAACAACAAACATCCACAGATTTCCCTTTGGGGATATGTCATTTTTAGATGCTCATTCTCCATTTGGTGCTATCATATAAACCCCTTGAAAAGTTTAGGGGATTCTTTCTGATAATGATCAGAAAAGGGTGAGACCTGGGATATAGCAGGAGCAGCAAAAAAAGGGTTACTCTCCTCTTACTGAAGATATTCTTCTGAGAACTTCCATTGTCCCTTAGGAAGAAGGTATGGACTATGGAACAGTTCCAGAAGATACCACTGCCTTCTGAAGACAGTTACAACAGGGCCATAACTATGACACCTAAGACTACTTTTTTATGTTGCACCTGCGTTGCTCATAAGACATAGAATTCTTACAAAGCTATGAAATAGGAAAAATTACTCATGGCACTTAAACACGTTCAGAGACTGTAAATGCCTTCCTTTATTTTTTTGTCTCAATGCCCCTGTGAGGTAGGTGTCTGTGGGGAAAAAGCTGAGGCACGGAGGGGTTAAGTCTGCTCACCTTTCATTGCATGATGAGCCAGCGGTCCAGCTAGCAGAAGGACCAGGTGTCCCAGCTCCCTAAACTTTATTCACCCTGCTTCTCAGAAGGCTTATTTATGTTACACAACAAATACAGCAGGGGAACGTTTTCTTTTCATACATTTTAACTAGTTGGCTATTTCGTATTCTCACCTTGAACAAAAGTTATCTCAGATAAAACCAAATAAAAACAAAACAAAAAAATCAATATTGCCTAACAGTCTGTGTCAAATGCAGCCTATTCTGCACTAATGATTGAAAAGCATAGAATATGATTCAAGTAGAAGTATTTGTGGGTGCTGTGGTGTTCCTGTTACTCAAGCCAGGCTGTGAGTAAAGTGTCCCTTTAGACACTACCCACTGTACTTTGTAAGAACTTCTTTGGCCTGACACAGGGAATAAATCTACCACCCCTGTTTCATGGTAAAACCATATTCTGAAAGATATTGTATACAAGGCTGGTCCTGCCTGGAAAGGGGACTCTCAGCCGTGCGATGTGTATTACCGAGTTCATGCAGAACTCTTTGAAGATGGACATGAAGGTTACAGTCTCCTGACATAAAGCTCACAGGACAGTTCACGCTACGGACAGAGGGCCAACACCACAGGGTACATGCGCTAGCACCATGCCACAGAAGTCAGAGAGAAGGACAAGAAGCCACCACACAAGAATCTTAGAGTCCCATCTGGTATGCCATTTGCAGAGGCTACCTCTGATAAGGGGAAGACTGAGGAAGTCCTATATTCCTTTCCATCATAAGAAGGATCAAAACAGAGCACTCATTGCTGGCTTCTTTGAGCATAACACCTATCCAAATTTCACCCCTACGTAAGTTGGTAACTTTCCTAGATCTTATAGATATTCAAAGATAATACATTTCTTCATCAAGAGAGAAACATGTTGGGCAAAATTCAAAGGTTAGTTAGAAGATGTGGACGCAGAGCTCCAAGGCAATTTACACCGCTCTTAGAATCGAATTCATGAGTACTCAGGGCACTAGCTTTTAGACATGCGATACTTCTTTTTGAGACTATTTATTCCCCTATAGTCTCTGAAAAGTAAATTGTACTCATATTGTCACCCCTAATGGAAGATCAGCTATTTGGTTTCAGGGTCTGAAGTAAATCAGAACACCAAATCAGATGCATGTATCTATGTATGCTTTTTACCTTGATATTAATGCATACACCTGCCCTCCCAAGGCCTGTCCTCCCCTTAAGCTCACCTTCCAGAGGGCTGAGCCTGCTCTGTCCTCTGCATAGGCAGGACCAGAGGGAATCATTCCAACTCAAAGTTTCACTGGGATAGGAGGATACAGCAGCAATTCATGCACTTTATTTCTAAAAACCAAAGCTCAGGCTGAGCCGTTCACTGTGCAAGATGAACCAGCAGGACATTCTCGCCTCTAATGAAAATCTGATTTATGTGTCGAGTGAATACCTGCTGGTAATCCACTTTGGGCTTTCGCTTTTTCTTACGGGACTGGCTTCTGGAAAGGGTGGTAGCCCTGGAAAAGGTACCTCCCACACTGGAGCCTTCTGTCCGTGTAGTCCTCCCTGACAGCTCTGACCTGGACTCCTCCCTTGCAGAGGCCTGCAGGGAAGAAGGGACAGAGCGGGAACGCTTGTGTGAGCCCCGGTCAGTGTCTCCTCTTCCCCACACTGAAGCCAACTTCCAAGTGGATGTCTGTGAGTATCTGGACAGAGTGGAATCTTCAACTGCAGACTTAGAATCTGCTTCCTTCTTGGAGGAATCTTGAAGTTTCAGCCGATCAAACAGCTATAAAGAAAACAATGATAAATATTAGCCTTCAACACCCTCTTTCAACATGCAGAAAAAGACCAAATTCTTTTTTTTTTTTTTTTTTGAGACGGAGTTTCGCTCTTATTACCCAGGCTGGAGTGCAATGGCGCAATCTCGGCTCACCACAACCTCCGCCTCCTGGGTTCAAGCAATTCTCCTGCCTCAGCCTCCCAAGTAGCTGGAACTACAGGCATGCGCCATCACGCCCAGCTAATTTTTTTGTATTTTTAGTAGAGACGGTTTCACCATGTTGACCAGGATGGTCTCGATCTCTTGACCTCGTGATCCACCTGCCTCGGCTTCCCAAAGTGCTGGGATTATAGGTGTGAGCCACCGTGCCCGGCTAGACCAAATTCTTTAATTATGTCCTGTGGACTCCTTACTTTGCAAGTGTTTTTTTTGTTGTTGTTGTTGTTTTGGAGATGGAGTCTCGCTGTGTTGCCACGCTGGAGTGCAGTGGTGCAATCTTGGCTCACTGCAACTTCCGCCTCCTAGGTTCAAGCGATTCTCCTGCCTCAACCTCCCGAGTAGCTGGGATTACAGGCGTGCGCCACCACGCCCAACTAATTTTTTTTGTATTTTTAGTAGAGACACGGTTTCATCATATTGGCCAGGATGGTCTTGATCTCTTGACCTTGTGATCCACCCGCCTCGGCCTCCTAAAGTGCTGGGATTACAGGTATGAGCCACTGTACCCAGCCTGCTTTGCAATTTTTTAAAAGTTAGTAATAAATTTCCTATTTATAGCCATAACGCAGATAATACATATGTCAAGTGAAAAGGCTTATTTCTGTGGTATAAAGCTGAAAGACTTTTAAGTGTTGTAAGAGACAACTTGCTGCTCAAATAATATGCAGGTTACAAGTACAGACTCATTTGAGATTTGCTGGAAGCATGAAAAGAGAGACTAATGAAGACCTTGGTACAGGCACAGCTGTTTTATAGCAACAGAGATTTCACTCTAGGAAATTCTGGTCACTGGGCTCAGGGATCTTAATTCCTAAGCATGATGGCTACTCAGGAGGTCAGGGGGAAACTGCCTACCCTAGTGAGAGTCAGTGAAGAATCGCGTTCATATGCTTTGCCTAGGACAGGTTTTCGGTAGGTCTCGTCGACATCAGTAAGTGCCTAGAGGAACAGCCAAAAGGGAAAAAAAAAGAGACAGAATTAAACATATTATTTGTATAGCTTTTTTAGGGTAAAAAAAAGGGGGAGAATAACATCTATTCAGAGCAGAACTAAATTTAACAGGTGACTCTTGGGCAGAAGAAAGTGGTGATAACCTGGTACCTTCCATGTATTTTGAAGCTGCTATCACCATGTAAGACGGGTTTCTCCTATGAATGGTAAGGGCCTTGATGACTGCATGGTAGAAGCTCTTAAATTTCAGTGTGCAAGAATATCTAGGACGTTTATTAAAATACGAACCCAAGGCTATCCTGCTGGAGACTCTGTTTTGGTAGGTCTGGGATGAAGCCCAGGAAGCTTTTGCTTTGACCAGAAACCCCAGGTGATTCTGATGCAGGATGGCTTTAGACCACACTCTGAGGAACACTACTGCTCCTTAACCTCCTCAGTTTCTATGTCTTATGAAAGCAATTAACAGAGATTAACTAGGGTTACACACAGAATCACTGGTGAGTTCTCATCACTGAAAGCAACCTCACAGGACAGCTGTTAGGACCAAATGGGGTATGTAAGATAAATTCCTTTGAAAATATAAATCACCCTACAAATATAATCTGACGGTACTGTTATAATCACCATTATAGTCTAATACATTCTCTTCAATTCTTTCCTTCAAAGGTAAAATTATCATAATAAAACATTTTCCCCTACATTTTGGAAAAGAGAAAACTGAGGTTCAGAGAAGTTATCTTGCTTACAGTCACACAGTTACCAAGTGGTGAAGCTAGGACTCAAATCCTGGTCTAGGATTTGAAGCTAGGATTCAAATTCCATAATGGTTGAAAACATGGTTTTAGGAGTTAGAAAGACTGAGGAAAAAGTCTGATACTTCCACTTACTAACAGTGTGATCTGGGACCAATATTCTAGTCTCTCTAGGCTCAATTTCTTCATTTGTGAAATGGAACACAACTCATTCATTGAGATAATATACAAAGCCCTCAGTATAGTATCTGGCACATAGCAGGTACTCAATATATGTTAGCAACTATTGTGCTTATCCAGGAGGATGGGGATAAAGCACAGGGAAAGGGAAAGTTGGAGACAGAAGACCATATGGAAAAGAAACACCAGAAAGTTCTGGTGTTTTGTTTTGTTTTTTGAGATAGAGTCTTACTCTGTCACCCAGGCTGAAATGCAGTGGCATGAGCTCGGCTCACTGCAACCTCCGCCTCCTGGCTTTGAGAGGTTCTCCTGCCTCAGCCTCCTGAGTAGCTGGATTACAGGCATGCACCACCAGTCCCAGCTAATTTTTGTATTTTTAGTAGAGATACGGTTTCACTATGTTGGCCAGGCTGGTCTCAAACTCCTGACCTCAGGTGATCTGCCTGCCTCAATCTTCCAAGGTGCTGGGATTACAGGCATGAGCCACTGGGCCTGACCTAGTGGTTCTTAACTACCTCAAATTATAGTTGTGCTGTTACATATCCCTTCTCTCCTACAAATGTCTAGAAAAGAGATAGCCTCTAGAAGGCTAGGAAGTGTTGCACGCTCCCTCATTATAAAACCACTATGCGGCTGGGCATGGTGGCTCACGCCTGTAATCCCAGCACTTTGGGAGGCGGAGGCAGATGGATCACCTGATGTCAGGAGTTCAAGACCAGCCTGGCCAACATGGCGAAACTCCGCCTCTACTAAAAACATAAAAATCAGCTGGAAGTGGTGGCACATGCCTGTAATCCCAGATACTCGAGAGGTGGAGGTTGCAGTGAGCTGAGATTGCGCCACTGCACTCCAGCCAGGTGACAAGCAAAACTCCTTCTCAAAGAAACAAAACAAAAAACCCACCATGCAAAATGCTTTGCTTATTGATGTCTGCTTCATCTCTATCCTTATTTACCTTCCCATGTACTGTAGAGTGAAAGTTTCTTTCTGAAACTTTTGCACCTAGCATGGGGATCAACCAAAGTGGGAAGTCAATAAATGTTTTTAAATTAATGAAAGAATGGTTGGTAGAAAATCAGCTTAAAACTACTAAACCGATAAAATAAATAATTGGTCCTTAAGGCTGGGTTTCTCAACCTTGGCACTAATGACTTTCAGATTGAATAATTCTTTGTTGTTGAAGGACTATCTTGTGTATTGTAGACTGTTTAGCAGCAACCCTGGCCTCCACCTATCAGATGTCAGTAATACCCCCTCCTATAGTGGTGACAATAAAATGTCCCCAGACATTGACAAATGTTCCTGGGAGTGAAGGAAGAACAAAACCACCCCAGTTAAGAGCCACTGCCTGGAGAAGGAAGCAATGAAAAGGCCTTTATTTGTTGTTGCCCAAAAGTATGCCAAAATTCTAGTTCTTCTGAGAAGTTTTTTTTTGGGTTTTACTTAATCCGGTTACTCAGGTCTTTAAAATACACAGATGTAATCTGTAGGAGGTTCTCCAGTCCCTTGAGAAAGGCTTAATTACCATATTCCAGAACTTGTCAAATGCAACAAGGAAGCCTGTACAGACGCCCCGAAGTCCCTTGAAAGTGCGGATGTGAACATTCACCTTCACCCCCTCCCGGATACAGCGATGGAGTTCACCCAGAGGGCTGCCTTCATGCACTGAAACAAGAACAGAACAGTCAGGACAGTATGAACACCTGCCCTCATTCCCAGAATTAACAGCCGAGACCACCCAACTTCAGCCAGCAATATGAGGCCACATGGTGGAATGGCAACCTCACTAACGGAACAGGAAGGTCCAATGGGCAACGTGCCTCGTACGGCCAACACACACTGAAACGAGAACTAGATACCAACAGAATGTGGATAAACCATATGTATGCATATCAGCCAAATGTTTCACTACCGGTATATCTTTTATTCCATGATGTCACTAATTCTAAGATGTACTATCATAATGTCACTAATTCTAAGATGTACTATCATTTAAAAACTTTTTGGGTTGGCCAGGAACAGTGGCTCACGCCTGTAATCTCAGCACTTTGGGACGCTGAGGTGGGCGATCACCTGAGGTCAGAAGTTCAAGATCAGCCTGGTCAACATGGTGAATATTCCCCCTACTAAAAATACAAAAATTATCGGGGCATGGTGGCCCATGCCTGTAATCCCAGTTACTCAGGAGGCTGAGGCAGGAGAATGTCTTGAACCCAGGAGGTGGAGGTAAGCTGAGATCCTGCCACTGCACTCCAGCCTGGGTGGCAGAGGGCGACTCCGTCTTTAAAAGAAAAAAAAAAAAAACATTTTTTGGGAAAAAAAAAACCACACACAGTAAATGTATACATTAACAGCCAAGATTCTTCTCAATTCTGTGCCTTAAGACAACTCATGAACCACACATCCAGCTTGAGTCTTCCAAAAAACCAAAAACCTTGTTCACATGTTCAAAGGAAACAAACTGTGCACTCTGCCCTTAAACATGTGCAATCCTATTAGAAAGAAAGGCCTTTGACCCTACCAAAGCTACTCCATGCACGAGCTCTCTGGGGTCACTAGTGTTTCTGGGAGGAAAAGCACTGGTTGGAGCCCAAGCCCTGATGGTGTAAAAGGCACCTGCTGAGTATCTGGCTCCTAGAACACTACTAATAAGCATCATGTGAAAAGAGCAGGAAAACGACTCACGGGAAGAATATTGGGACTATAAATTTCAGCGTTTATTATGAAGGATTCTATTCTCAGAGCATGGGAGCAAAGATGAATTTTTATTACTTCATGTTAACTCCTCTCTCACAATATGCTGGCTATGGTATATAAAACCTCCCAAAAGAAAACCATACACATTCTTTTTTCCTGAGACAGGGTCTCACTGTGTCACCCAGGCTAGAGTGCAGTGGCACGATCATGCTCACTGCAGCCTTGACATGCCTGGTTCCAGCGATTCTCCTACCTCAGCCTACTGAGTAGCTGGGATTACAGGCGCGCACCACGCCCCACTAATCTCTCTCTTTCTCATGTGTACACAGTGTTGGTCTTTCCCAAGTTTACAAGGCAAAATTCTGTAGAAAGTTTTTTTTTTTTAATCAAGTCTTAGAAGTCTGGTATAGAGAATATTTGCCATTGACAGTAAACAAATAAAAAAGCTCTCCTAGTGCAGCCCTACACTTCCATTTGGACAACTAAATTGGTTCTTCCTGAGGCCACCTTATCCCTCTGTCATGAATTGGCTTATAAACGATGGCTGTGATAAATTAACAAAAGATTCTTAGAAGAAAATGACTTAGCAGATGAACAGGAGGCGTTTATGTCAGATTAAAGGTGTGGCAATAAGCCAGAGTTGGAAGCAACATGAAACACATCATCATTCACCTCTTTTCTAGCAGTATTTTAAAGTCCTTTGTACATTTGCTAGCTAAGGGTGTGTGTGTGTGTGCGCGCGCGCGCGCGCACGTGCACACACACATATCTGCATATGTGTTACAGGACATATTAAATCAAATACTGTAAACGACTTTCAGGTCATTATAACTAGTTTTGTGACCCTGGTGAATAACTTTTTCTTTAAGGTTCAAATTTCCTCATTCATAAAATGAGGTTAAGATAGTTAACTTGTAGAGTTCAGGACTAAGTCCCAATAATTCAATTTCTTAGAAACTGATCATATGCCTGCATTATTTCCTTTCCTACACATACATATATACTGTCCTCACCCTACAGACGTGTATGTTTATATAAAGAATGGAAAGACTATTCTTCTTCTAACTTGGAGAAAAACAGGGACATTACTTCTTTCCCACACCTCTAAGACAGAAAGGGCAAGCAGGTATCTTAGCAATAGTCTCTTATGCCGGTTAAATAGATGCCAAATTCAGGTCTTTCAATTGGTCTTTCTCAAATGTGTATCTTGAATTTCTTTCTTCCAAAGATTTAATAAGGTATAATTCCAGGGAGCACTGCTCTCCTTGGGTCCTTGTGTGATCAAAAGTACAACACTAGCACTACCTATTAGAGTAAACCACCAAGGCAAACTGAATGAGAGTGCACATTCTCTTTCTGGCCATCTCTGTGGCAAGCTCCAAATGGGTATGAGTCAGGTTTCTATGACAAAATATAACAAAAAAAAAAGTATATGCCTTATCCTTGGAGAAAGTTACTCTTTCAATCCCCTTCTCTGCTGCCACGTCCTTCCAAATCCAGGTCATTTTCAGCTCCACTCTTCCTTCTCCTGCTACATGTAATTATACCATAGTAGCCTGACTTTAAAATAACTGTCCTCAATCATGCCCTTCTTTAAAGACCTAAAACTTACCTCAAAGGAACTCCTGTTTTCTTTAGAAAGAAATATTTAATAGGAAGTATGAATAGAAGCCGTGTCTGTGTCTCTGGTTGCAGCAAGACAAGATGGTGGATCCCCGTGCCATGATCCCCAGATGCAGAGCTTAGATACCACAGGGAAAGGCTGATTCAGAAGGGATGTGTAGGACAACTGAAGTAAGAGAACATCAAGGTTGTTCTGACAGAAGGACAGGATTTACAGTACATGCTCTTAAACAAGGAACAACAGATAAATTGGAAATCTTAGAGGCCTTCCCAGAACTGGGTTTAATCAGAAGTCAACATGGTGGATTGACATTCAAGATGGAGTTGCTTTACCCTTTACAACCACCTAGTCAAAAAAAAATTTTTTTAAGGATAAAACTATATCTACATATATATCTTCAAATATACAAAGTTCTTAGCTCATTAGGGCACAGGCAGCTCCCCAGATTCTACAATCTACCAAGGGCCCAGAGAAATGAAACCACTAACTGTTACAGTCACCTTATGAGTCTGCAATGGAAAAGTATTTTTTCTTTTTTCTGAAAACAGTTTTAGTTCCCATTCTATAGAAGGGTGCCATGACAGGTTTAAAGCACAATGTTTGAATCAGTGACCAGGCAAAGGCACACCAGTGCCTTCTCTATTGTGATGCTATGTTAAACTGGCCTAAACACACACACAGACACACAGAGCAGTGTGGTGCAGAAATCATCTGAGACTATTCCTTAGTTGCACTGGAGATAGCTGCAATGAGCTAAGAAAAGTGACGAGGTTGAAACTGAACCTTGGCCTTTTTTGAAGCATAAGTCCCCCTGTTCTTGGTTTTATGTAAGTCATACTCAAGCCCTTTTGGCAACATCTGTGTAACAGAGATGCTGTTGAAATTTGAGAGTTTGTTTTACTGCTGCATACGGGGCTGATATGTTCTTGATTCTGCCTATTTTCTTGCTCTTTATTTGCAGGTAGTACAATCTAAGTTATCCAAAGAATATCGCTTTATTAAAATAAAAACATCAAGAAACCATATTGTGAGAAATTATTTCAGCAATCAAAGTAAACTACAACAACAGGACTCTAACAAATTTTCAATCGTGATATCATGTCAGAGGCCCAATAAATCAGGTTTGTTTTGAAATCCTTCTCAGCACGATGTGTGCGAGTAAAAGGACTGTGTAGGCTCCCCGCAGGAGAACTGAATTTGGAACTGGAGACAAGCCATTCACCTAGAGAGAATGGTCTAGGAGACAAACCCTGCACGTCACATGCATTCTGGATTGACCACACACACTTGTTCACACCAGCACATGCTGCACACCAACACACCCCTAACTAAAACAAAGTAATTATAACACTTTTTCTTAAAGCTTTATAATGTCAGGACGTGAGCTTGAACACACCAGTTCGTTTCACAGTGAAAGATACAGCCAGAAAAAGCTTACTTGAAGCATAATTATAAACCCACAGAGCCACTGTGGGCCAGGCATGGTACTGTGATACTAAGGAGAAATACAGACACTAGAATTGTGTGGAAAAGAGGATAATGCTCTTTAGTCTTGTCTTACTGTCTCTATAGGCACCTCAATGTTAAAACGGAGGAAAAGCAATTACATTCCACTTCCAAGTAGAGCTTGTGCTTGAGTTCTTTAGCAGGAGAAAATGTGGTATTAACGATGGCTTAGGCTTAATGATTATGAAAACCTTTCCTCCTATGTTTTTTTTTCTTTAGTATTCCGAGTATTGTAACAACCTCCTATACTTTTATTTCTTTTTTTTTTTTTTGAGACAGAGTTCCATTCTGTGACCCAGGCTGGAGTGCAGTGGCGTGATCTTAGCTCACTGCAGCTTCCACCTCCAGGGTTCAAGCGATTCTCGTGTCTCAGACTCCTGAGCAGCTGGAAATAGAAGTGGATGCTGCCACGTCCAACTAATTTTTGTATTTTTAATAGAGACAGGGTTTCACCATGTTGGCTAGGTTGGTCTCGAACTCCTGGCCTCAAGTGATCCACCCACCTTGGCCTCCCAAAGTACTGGGATTACAGGTGTGAGCCACTGAGTCTGGCTACTTTTAAAATGTTTTTACTGAAAGGTAAAGAACAGGACTATTCCACAAGGGAATTCAAAGAGATTCTATGAGAGAGACACAAAGTGAAATATTTTACAGTTAAAACACCATTATACTTAATTTTGCACTCCTTGTGTTTTTCATAAGCATTCCACACTGTCCTGTCTGTGAACTTGGATGGGCAACTGGAGTCTGAACTGATGAAATACATAATTTTAAAGTGAGCAACAAAATGTAGTTCCTCTTCATTATGTTTCACTGATGATAAGACCTAACAAACCTTCTGTTTGCTGTTACAGCCTGATGTAACTTACATTTTATGTAAATATTTTGCAAAGGATTATGCATTCTTAAAGGCATAGGCATTTTTTCCAGAAAGCATTTGTATATGTCCACAATAGTATTATCTTACTAATATCTAGATTTTGATATTCCTGAGCAACTGTATCTGATCAGAGTTTAGAGTAGGAATATTATATTTTAATTAAAACTGTGGCATACATATAAAACGTACTTAATTTTTTTTTTCCCTTCAACTTTTGTTTTTGGATCAGGAGGTAAATGAAAGGTTTATTACATGTGTAAATCATGTGTCACTGGTGTTTGGTGCACAAATTATCACGCAGGTAGTGAGCATAGTACCTGATAGTGTTTTCTGATTCTCACCTTTCTCCGACCCTTCACCCTCACGTAAGAATTCCTTCTTGAATAAATCCAATCCTCACCCATGTTTCTGTTGTTTTCTTGCTTTCTAAAGGTCATCAACTCTGTGTGACGTCATCACCTTTCTCTCATGTACACCCAACTGTCTACAGTGCCATGGTGAATTTCAGTATGTAGGGCACATTCTCTGAGATCTTGATTCCAGGGGTATATTTAATCATAAGAAGTTGGCAAAGCTGGTCTTCACACACTGTCATACCATTACAGTAAAGTGCTCTAGAGGGAAAGCTAAAACCACCCACCACATAGGAATACGCAGGAATATTCCTTTCCCTTGACAATCTTGGTAGCAAAGCAATAACTGGTAAAACAGAAATAAATGTTGCAATGAGCCTAGGAGTGCATTTCAACTACCTAATGGCAGCAAATTGCATAGGCAAATTAAGATCCCCCAAACTGCGCTCATTTTGGGAACACGCATACTGTCTTTGTGTTACATTCGGGTACGCAAGCCAGGGTAAATCCTAGCTTGGGCAGGGATGCTATGGCATGGTAAGACATCCGATAAAGGCACACGTAGCAGCACACAGGGTTTCAGGATGTTTCTCTCTTAATAAACGAATTTCTAGGAATGAAACAAACAGTCCCTTGCTTAGCACACCTCTCCATCCAAAAGACAGTGATTTAATAACGTAACAATTTAATTATCAGGATACAGATGCTTTGAATGGCTAAGTAGGTCATTGTGTTCACAGGGCAGATGTCAGAACTGCTTGCCAGATGACAAAAGATATAACCCTAGGCTGTTTTTATTCCATTTATACAAGACCTAACTCACACATGAGAGCCTCTGCTGTTTACAGCTTTACTCTAAGGATCTATTAGGAGGCTCCAAGAAATTCCCTTGTGCTATTTACACCTTTAGAACTTAAAATAACCTGCGCATATGGTAATATGAGCCTGACAGACACAGTCCTGCACCTATCCAGGCAGAATGGCTGTAAAACAGTGTCTGTGTTTCAGTGGTATTTTGTGCCTGCTACATTTCAGCACTTGTGACTTAATAATGTGAATATACATGTATCAAGACCCTTCAGCCCTTCTGCTTATCGCACTCGAGAAACAGCTGTCACTAATGTACAGGGGTTATGGGATTATGCGCCTGTGCTATCTGAACAGATCTCTCCACAGTCCATCCGATCATCTTCAAATCCCATTGACCAAATACTCTCCTTCCCCTAATATTGGCTGTGCTCTCCCCAACGTCCCCCGTATTCCGCCCCACCTTACCTCTCACTGTGGTCTCTAAGACGTCTCATCACCTCTGTAGACGTCCCTCTGATGTCCCCCAAACTCTGTAGCCGATTCCAGGCCCCCGCCACCTCTCCAGGTCCTCCATCAATCCTGCAGACCCTCTCCAGAGGCTCATCACCTCTGTAACCCTTCCATGGGTCCCGATTACTTCTGCAGACCTTTCCCACGGCTTATCACCGCTACAGCCTTACCACTCTCCCTCTGTTGCTCCAACAGCCCCTTCCTTACTCAAGGCGACCTCCCCACGCCCTCATAACCCACATTACTCAAGTAGATCCTCCCCACAGTCGCTGATTCCCTCAAATCTTCACCAAGGCGCTCCCCAATACGCGCAGACCCGCGCCCGGCCACCGCCGCCCCGCAGACGCCCCTCGGCCGCCAGCTTCCGGACGGCGGCGGCCCCGCTTCCCGCCCGGCCCGCGGACTCACAGGGCATTCGCGTGAGCACGTTGCGCGGCGCCTTCCTGCTCCGACCCGGACCCCTCCGGCCCGCTCCGGCGGCTCCGTCCCCTTCCTCTTTGGTCACCATGAGACGGCGGAGGCGCTGGATGCGCTCGGGGTCCGGGGCAGGCGCGTCCGGACGGCGGCGAGTCCTGCCCGAGGGCCCGGGAGCGGCGGGGACCCCCGAGCCCGCGGCCGCGCCCCGAGCCCGCCCGCGCCCGCGCCCGCCGCCCCGGACCCCGGTCCTGAGGAAGCTCTCGTATTCGGCCACGTTGTTGAAGCAGGGGGCGTTGGGGTAGGGTATGGGAGGCAGGCGGGGCGCGTACAGAGCCAGCAGCGGGTCGAAGCTGTCAGAGCTGACATCCAGCCGCGGACTGGGCGGGCGCACGGGGCTCCCAGCGCGAGCCGACCTCGCCCCCCGCTCCCGCTCCTCCATGTTTGAAAGGCCCGCAAGCCGAGGCCGATGGGAAGAAGGAGCGGAGCCGCCAGAGGGCGGCACTGCGCAGTCGCGGCGCGGGGTCGCACTGCGCCGACGCGGCCGCCGGAGGGCAGCACCTGTCCGCATTCCACCCGGGCCGAGGGGGCGTGGTGAGCGGATCCGACCAGCCCGCGCCTCCACCGCCTCCGCCCACAGCTGACAGGTTAACGCTGTCGACCTGCTCCAACGGCAACCTCTCGTCTGTGTTATTATCATTCAGGGTGTTTGTTAATACTCGGGATTCCCCGGGGGTGAGCCTGGGATCGCATCCTAGCTTGAGCTGGCAGGAAAGGCCTGGAGAAAGGCAATGAATGTCTCAATTTGCTTCCATGCTGAGTACGACTGATGGTGGGCGGGGAGAGGAATAGCCTACCTGGGCTCATATTTAGCGTCTTTCTCATCTGAAATATGATATAAATAGTACCTACCTTATAGAACTGACCTCAAGATGGAGAGATACTGCCTACAGAGCACATAATAAATGGATATCAACCAATACTGAGTGTCAGCCCTCCATTTCCTATACCCTATGCATAAACAAATTTCCGCTAAGGCTGGAGAGACCTTAGTATCAATGAAAATTCATTATATCCCTGACTTTCTACGCATTGCTAAGCAATTGGAAGAAACAAAGATCCAGCTCTTGGAGGAAGCCATGGAAAATTCACAGGACCTGATCATACCACTTGTTACATTGTAGCCTTAATTCGGCAAAATTTTTTTTGGTTGATTTAAAAATGATAGTCTACAGTGAAGGCCTAGATACTACCTTCTCATCCAGCAGAGCCAAAATGTTTCCACCACACATCACTTGCCCATCACCACATTCTCGAACTGCCGTCAAGTAGTATTCTCTGTACTAGTTGCTTTGTGTATATTTTAGTTTCCTTAAAACTTAAAGAGGAAGTCCAAGAGAATACTGGAGAGTACCTTAGAGAGCAAGATGAAAATTAATATACAACTGTGAAATATACCTTGGGATGAATGCATACTACAGCAAAGACAAAACCATCAACAGTAGCTTCTAATTAGTAGCAGTACAGGTTTCTTTATGGCACAGGTATTAAACTCAGCTTATCACTTTGTTCAAAACCCCCTGCCTGAATAAACAACTCAAAGCTGCAGAACTGGGGCAATTTAAATGAGTGCTCATCCCATTATATGACAAAACTGAAAGATAGCCTTTATAGTGTCACTTAAGACCTACAGAAAGCAGATTTCTCTGGGTGGTTTTCTTGAAAATTTGTGCTCTAATGCCTACTTGTCTGTATTTTGATATAAAATGCTGTCAACTTACCATTGAATTAAAATTGCTAATCAAGAGCTACATTGTCTTACTTCCCACCCAGCCTATCACAGTATACCGAGGGCCTTGCTGCCCAAGGTGCTGTATATTGACAACCATACACATCAGAAGGCTTTGGGGTTAAAAATCAGATTGCTGGCCGGGTGTGTTGGCTCACGCCTGTAATCTCAGCACTTTGGGAGGCTGAGGTGGGCGTATCCTGAGGTCAGGAGTTCGAGACCAGCCTGACCAATATAGTGAAACCCCATCTCAACTAAAACTACAAAAATTAGCCGGGTGTGGTGGCCCATGACTGCAATCCCAGCTACTCAGGAGGCTGAGGCAGGAGAATCACTTGAACCTGGGAGGCGGAGGTTGCAGTGAGCCGAGATCACAGCACTGCACTCTGGCCTGGGCAACAGAGTGACACTCCATCTCAAAAGAAAAAAAAAAAATCAGATTGCTGAGCTTCAAACATTCCTGGGGGGCTGGGGGGAACCAAAAATGTGCATTTTAAACAAGCATTCCAAGTAATTTTTTTTTCCATCCAGAAGTTTGTGAACCACTACTGTGATGAGGGTATGTGTATCCTGGCCTGCCCAGAGACATACACGAAAGTTAGATTTCATATAGTCTATATGTCTAAGAAAAATAAATGAAAAAGGCAAAAGGAGTTGACATCTTTCTTTCTTTCCTCAAAGAGATTTTAGCAATTACCAAACAAGAGCCGTATCTCCTCTTTCTGTGGAGTGAGAACAGGAAGGGAAAAAATGGCATCGACAGATGGGGTGTCAATTAATGAGGGATGACTCCAGCCATCACCCTTTCAAAAATACATTTTATTCCTGACTGTAAATTCTGCAATGCAAGATGAGGCACTGGAACATGGGCTGTCTCTCTCTTTTTTTTTTTAGACCAAGTTTTGTTGTCACTCATGCTGGAGTGCAGTGGCATGATCTCGGCTCACTGCAACCTCCAGCTACCAGGTTCAAGCGATTATCCTGCTTCAGCCTCCTGAGTAGCTGGGATTACAGGCATGCACCACCACACCAGGCTAATTTTTGTATTTTTAGTACAGATGGAGTTTTGCCATGTTGGCCATGCTGGTCTCAAACTCCTGGCCTCAAGTGATCTACCCACCTCAGCCTCCCAAAGTGCTGGGATTACAGATGTGAGCCACTATGCCCAGCCATGTCTTTTTTGGGGGGAGAGTTTCGCTAGTCACTCAGGCTGGTGTGCAATAGTGCACTGTCAGCTCACTGCAACCTCCATCTCCTGGGTTCAAGTGATTTCTCCTGCCTCAGCCTCCTGAGTAGCTAGGATTACAGGCATGCCCCAACCATGCCCAGCTAATTTTTTGTGCTTTTAGTAGAGACAGGATTCCTCCATGTTGGTCAGGCTGGTCTCGAACTCCCAACCTCAGGTGATCTGCCTGCCTCAGCCTCCCAAAGTGCTGGGATTATAGGCATGAGCCACTGTGCCTGGCCTCTTTATTTTTAATAGGGCCAAATAATCCTTTCCCTCCAAAATATAAAACCAGGACAAGAGAAAAATGTGAGTTCTCTCACCACTTATTCCCAATACCTTCCCCTTTCAGAGGCCAAATTTGGCTACGTATAATGCCTGCTGCTCTCTGCTTCTCACCCATCTCCACTGGCCCAGCAGAAGGTAGCGCTATTAATAGTATGACTCTTCCGACACCTGCTGTCAATTAGCAGAAGCATTACCTACTAATTGACAGCAGGTGTCAATTACCCCTCTGCTCTTGAACTCACATGTCATTTTTCTGATTACACAGAGGCTACCTGAGAATCTTTTTCAGGAAGTACAACAGGAAAGCGACTTTTAAAACTATTATCTTGAGTACATGGAGTAAATGTTTCTCCACCCTCGTTCACTCATTCTTGTTTTTCTCTCTCATATATACACATAATTCCGTTTCTTCTTAGAAAGAGGTAAATGGCCTGAGAAACTATGCCCGTGGCTATAAGATGATGATCATGCTGACAACTCCATTAAATCAATCCACAGAATGTGTACACAAGGACATTGAAAGCACTCCTCATTTGTTCAGCCAAAGTTGCCAACGTGGAGACTGGCACAAAGCCCTGAGTATTCCCTGCAATTCCTGAATCCAGAGGCATCATGCAGGCATTAACCCATATTTATCTTCAGGTCTGGCAAAGATGAATGCAAGTAGATGGGTAGCAGAGGTGAGATTTTCAAAGTCAGTGGGTTTTCTGGTTAAGAACAGGTGGGCGAGAGTTTGGGCTCCTCTTCTCTCATAGGTGAAAAGAACTGACAGGTTTTTACAAGATATATGTCACAATCTAAAAATGATTCACTCTGCAAGGCATGAAATAGTTCTTGCTTTATAAAAATAGTACTGCAATTTAAAAAAAAAAAAGCACTTCTGCCAAAGGAACCATGTTCCCACATTGCAAACAAGGTGTTCTGCTTAAACAGAATAAGATCCACCACCCCCATCCATCCTTCCTTGCCTGTTCCCCTCCCAATTTGAGTCGTGTCATTCATGCCAGTGTTCTGGGTGGTAGGGATGCTATGGCCACCTAAGGCAGGGAGCCCTGGGAGGTGGGAGGGCTTGCATGGTTAAGTACACCAGAACTGAAGAGCAAAGGGTCAGCTGTCTTCATCTAGAATCTCTGGATGTTCCTTCCAGAAAGCATCCCCAATGATATCGCAGTGCAAGGGCACTGGTTTAGTCTTGGTTCGGGTCACTGCCATCTTTTTTCCTTCCATTTCTGTTGGCAGCTTAATTTCTTTTGTCATGACTTCATCCACCTACAGGTAAAAATAAAGCAGGGACATTGTTAACTCAGGAGTGGGTCTGGAAGAGAAAAGAAAGATGTGGGGATAGTTCACTTTTTATCTTCAAATACTTCTGACTGCCAGATTTGAGATATATATAGATATATGTATGTGCATATATATGCACATGTGTATGTGTATATGTGTGTGTGTATATATATAAAATCTCACTATGAATGAAGTTCTTTATAATTAAAAATAGTTTTAAAAAGGTTATGTTAGCAGGGCGTGGTAGCTCATGCCTGTAATCCCAGCACTTTGGGAGGCCAAGGTGTGCAGATCACTTGAGGTCAGGAGTTCAAGACCAGCCTGGCCAATACGGTGAGAACTTGCCTCTACTAAAACTACAAAAATTAGCTGGAAATCGCTTGAACCCAGGAGGCAGAGGTGGAGTGAGCCGAGATGACACCACTGCACTCCAGCCTGAGTGACAGAGCAAGACGCCATCTCAAAAAAAAAAGAGTTATATTATAATATTCTGAAGAGATCTTAGGAACAAAGAAAGGATTCCATGTTCCTCATTAGCAATAACTACAGAATTAAAGGTATTTCTTACCTTCCATCTTCATTAAGAAATATCCAAGTCTGTACCAAAGAACAAATGTTTTGAGATACTAAAAGAGCTGGAGCTGTCAGTGAATGACTAGCTCTCAGGGTACTCCTTGGTACCTGAAAACATTCATTTCAGAAAAAAACAACTTTACATGGGAGGAAATAAGTTTAGAGAAATCATTATGCCCAACATATGGTACAGAGAGGAAATATTGGTGAAATTAAGGATACTGGTAAATGTACACACTTATTACAGAATATTAAGGTAAGTATGAATGTCAAGAGAATCTCATGACATTTAGGAAAAAACAAACCCTCATATACATCTTCTCTTAGTGCCTCATATTATAGTTGTCATGGGATGGAGAAACCATTTAATGGTATTATCCAGTGTGAGAGAAAGTACTTTGTAAGTATTTTATGAATGCACAAATCCTCATACCTGTACTATACCCATTTAAAAGGATTTCAATTAATACAGGGAAGCTTACAAAACAGAAAATAAGGGCACTAATTCTAAAATTCTGTAATTCAACTTATGTATGGGAGACTTCGGACCACTACTGACTGACAAAATGCACCTCCAAAATAAGAAGAATCTATGGCATGCCCTTTAGGAAAGGATCTGGTTTGCGTTAGCGACTGGAGTCGCATCAGCATACAGGCAGCAGGCAGGACACACCTTGGAATGGGCACAGGCTCTTTTTTTTCCTGACTTCCATTTTTCTTTGAACATAACAGCATTACCTTCTGCCATATCAGCACCGTCCCTTTCCTATATATCAGCGGCTCATTATTATAGTTGATATTGAATTCAGAAAACAAAATCTCATTCTTGTCTGCTGCAAGAGTTCCCTGAGGAAATAAAAACATATATTAAAAGCTCTGCATATCTTTTTTTTAATTGCATTTTAGGTTTTGGGGTACATGTGAAGAACATGCAAGATTGTTGCATAGGTACACACATGGCAGTGTGATTTGCTGCCTTCCTCCCCTTCACCTATATCTGGCATTTCTCCCCATGCTATCTCTCCCCACCTCCCCACCCCCCGCTGTCCCTCCCCTATTTCCCCCCGACAGACCCCAGTGTGTGATGCTCCCCTCCCTGTGTCCATGTGTTCTCATTGTTCAACACCCGCCTATGAGTGAGAAGAGGCGGTGTTTGATTTTCTGTTCTTGTGTCAGTTTGCTGAGAATGATGGTTTCCAGGTTCATCCATGTCCCTACAAAGGACACAAACTCATCGTTTTCGATGGTTGCATAATATACATATCTTTTTTTTCTCTTTGGAGACGGAGTCTCACTCTGTCGCCCAGGCTGGAGTGCAGTGGTGCGATCTTGGCTCACTGCAAGCTCTGCCTCCCAGGTTCAAGCAATTCTCCTGCCTCAGCCTCCTGAGTAGCTGGGACTACAAGCGCACACTGCCACGCCCGGCTAATTTTTTGAATTTTAGTAGAGACGGGGTTTCACTGTGTTGCCCAGGCTGGTCTTGAACTCCTGAGCTCAGGCAATCCGCCCGCCTCGGCCTCTCAAAGTGCTAGGATTACAGGTGTGAGCCACTGCACCTGGCCTGCATGTCTTCTTTCTCCCCTAATGCTACTATCCATTCGATCTGCTACCTAAACTTCCACAATCAAGAAATGGAAGGATTTGATCAAACATCTTATAGTTACTAGTGAATTTTCATCTTAAGAGCAATTATGATCTTATTTAGATAAAATTCTCTCCTGTACCAAATAATGGCGTCACAAGTCAAGACTGAAAGAGAGTAGGGGGAATTAATACTGAGTATATATTATGTATTTGGTTAAGTAAAACTTAGAAAGGTTATATAAATTGCCCAAGGTTAAAAGGTTGTCCTTACTCTTCTACAAATAATCAAAATCTGAACTTGATTCTTTCAAAACTGGATATACCTACCAGTATTCCCTTTTTTGAGATGGAGTCTCACTCTGTCACCCAGGCTGGAGTGCAGTAGCATAATCTCAGCTCACTACAACCCCCACCTCCTAAGTTCAAGCGATTTTCATGCCTCAGCCTCCTGAGCAGCTGGGATTACAGGCATGTGCCACCATACCAGGCTAATTTTTGTAGAGACGAGGTCTCACCATGTTGGCCAGGCTGGTCTCAAACTCCTAACTTCAGGTGATCTGCCTACCTTAGCCTCCCCAAAGTGCTGGGATTACAGGCATGAACCACATGTGGCCCCAGTATTCCTATTATTGCTACATATAAATCTCTATCATTAGTATTATTAAAAATGACAGCCATTTACTGAGCAATTATAATGTACCAGGCATTGTATTAGTAACTGTTACAGCTGGGCACAGTGGCATGCACCTGTAATCCCAGCTACTTGGGAGGTGAGTGGGAAGATTGCTGGAGCTCAGGAGTTCAAGATCAGCCTGGGGAAAATAGTGAGACTCCATCTCAAAAAATAAATAGATAAAATAAAATACAAGTAGGCCAGGCACGATGACTGACGCCTGTAATCCCAGCACTTTGGGAATCCAAGGAGGTGGATCATGAGGACAGAGGTTCAAGACCAGCCTGGCCAAGATAGCAAAACCCCATTTCTACTAAAAACACAAAAATTAGCCAGGTGTGGTGGTGGGCACTTGTAATCCCAGCTACTCGGGAGGCTGAGGCAGAGAACTGCTTGAACCCGGGAGGTGGAGGTTGCAGTGAGCCGAGATGGCGCCACTGCACCATTCCAGCCTAGGTGACAGAGTGAGACTCCGTCTACAAAAATTAAAATAAAATAAAATACAAATAAAAGAACTGTTACAACACGTTACCTCATTTCACAGTTAGTCTTCCTACAAGTAGCACTGTTATCTAATAATAAAAACCAGTATTTATTAAATACTTACAATATGCTTCATACTATTCTGTGTTTTACAAGCATCATGCTATTTAATTCTCACCATAAACCTATGAGGTAGAAACTATTTTCTACATTTCACCTATAAAGAACTGAGGCAGAGAGGATAAAATTATACAGAAGCATGATATGAGTAATTATCTGACCCCCAGAGCATGTATTCTTCCCATACACAGGGGTCAAAAACCCAAGAAACTACAGGTGCCCAGCAGGGAATGGGAATGAGGGAAGAGGCCTGGTGTCATGGACAAAGTCAGTGCTGGCCAGGTGCAGTGGCTCACGCCTATAATCCCAGCACGCTGGGAGGCCAAGGCAGGCGGATTGCCTGAGGTCAGGAGTTTGAGACCAGCCTGGCCAACATGGTAAAACCCCGTCTCTACTAAAAATACAAAAATTAGCCAGACCTGGTGGCAGGTATCTGTAATCCCAGCTACTTGGGAGGCTGAGGCATGAGAATCGCTTGAGCACAGGAGGCAGAGGTTGCAGTGAGCTGAGATCACACCACTGCACTCCAGCCTGGGCGACAGAGTGAAACTGTGTTTAAAAAAAAAAAAGGCAGTGCTGAAGACAGCAGTCACACATAGCTGCAGGCAAGTGTTAGCACATGGGAAGGCAGAGCCAATGCGGAGGACACAAAGGCTCAGGGAGAAGCAGTAACTCATCCAAGATACAGACCAAGCAGGCAGCAGAGCTGCTCCTATTATGATTTTTTTTTTTTTTTTTTTTTTTTTTTTTGAGACAGAGTTTCGCTCTTGTTACCCAGGCTGGAGTGCAATGGCGCGATCTCGGCTCACCGCAACCTCCGCCTCCTGGGTTCAGGCAATTCTCCTGCCTCAGCCTCCTGAGTAGCTGCGATTACAGGCACGCGCCACCGTGCCCAGCTAATTTTTTGTATTAGTAGAGACGAGGTTTCACCATGTCGGCCAGGATGGTCTCGATCTCTTGACCTCGTGATCCACCCGCCTCGGCCTCCCAAAGTGCTGGGATTACAGGCTCCTATTATGATTTTTATATCCTTTCAAAATAAAGCTGTAAAGGGATCTTAAAAAAAAAAAAAGTAAAGTTAACATAAAAAAAGTTATAGAAGAGCCTACAGCAAACTGTCCCATTAAGTATTAACATAGTAAGATCTTCATACCTGTAATCTCCCTTGGGCTTCTACTGGTGTTAGTCCAGATTGTTGTATAAGTGCCCAGAAAACTGTATTATAAAGATTATTGATGTGACCTGTAAGGAGAATAAAGTAGTAATGTTTATATACATAAAATCTTTATTCAGTATTCATTCTTCAAGGAATACTAGAGCCCCGTCTCACTCCTCTTTAGAGAGATCTCAGAGACATCTAGTGACTTGCCAGAAGTCTTACACGGGGAACATGGAGGGAAGGAGTCGGAGGACCAAAACCTCATTCCCAACAACAGCTTTATTTGGTCATTTCAGTTATACGTTATACAAAGCTGTTAATTTGTGTATTGATCTTAGGAATACTTTAGATGTTATTTGATTTATATTATTCCAATCTCTTTCCAGTTCGTCTGGAAAAACCAAAACAGAACAAGCAAGTAAAAGTCTCATAAACATCATCACAGTCACATAAGGCAGGGGTCACAATTCAAATACCCACTGAGGCTGGCATAAACATAAATGTGTAAAACAGTGGGTGACCCCAGAGGAGCAACAGGGAAAGGCAGAGACTATGGCATCTGGCGTGTGTGTGTGTGTGTGTGTGTCTGTGTGTGTGTGTGTGTAAAGGTGGCTGCCACTGCAGAGGCTCTGTCCAGTACTAAGTGAGAATGTAGATTCAGTATTACTATATCTGACTTTTTTTTTTTTTTTAAATACAGATAAGGAGGCTGGGTGTGGTGGCTCACACCTGTAATCCCAGCACTTTGGGAGGCTGAGGCAGGTGGATCACCTGAGGTCGGGAGTTCAAGGTTCAAGACTAGCCTGACCAACATGGAGAAACCCTGTCTCTACTAAAAATACAAAAAATAGCCGGGCATGGTGGCGCATGCCTGTAATCCCAGCTACTCAGGAGGCTGAGGCAGGAGAATCGCTGGAACTGGGAGGTGAAGGTTGTGGTGAGCCAAGATTGCGCCATTGCACTCCAGCTTGGGCAACAAGAGCGAAACTCCATCTCAAACAAACAAACAAACAAAAATAGAGATAAATTTATCAATACTTTTAACTAATTGAAAAAATATTTAAATACTGCATTCTATACAAAACGTATACAAAACAAAGTATATGTGAGCCAATCCTGCATCAGATTAACACCTGTAAGGCATGGAATCAGTGGTTTAACTACAGGTGTTTATTTGGTGTCACTCACAATCTGCTTGTCGCCAGCTGAGGTAGTCCTTTAAGGTCTGGTTGCTAGGATACACCACGACTCTTCCATCAAAGCCTGGGGGATACAGAAGGGGCTGGTCCTCAAAGTAATTCCGCCAATAAAACACATAGCTGGAGGCGAACTGGGAGGCCACGTGGGTCATGAACTTACTTGCAAATGTAAGGCACATTGGGTGGAGCAAGAAAAGGAAAAATACACGGAATTAATTCAATACCATGCTAAGACCTGTGAGTGCCACAGAGAGATTACACAAACTGCCCAGAAAGCCAGGAGATAAAATGCATTTGGCTAAGAAACACCATTTTAATACCTTGGTTCCATTTTTTTTTTTTTTTTTGAGACAGAGTCTTGTTCTGTTGCCCAGGTTGGAGTGCAGTGGCGCCATCTCAATCCACTACAACCTCCGCCTCCCAGATTCAAGCGATTCTCCTGCCAGACTTCCGAGTAGCTGGGATTACAGGCGCAAGCCACCATGCCCAGCTAATTTTTGTATTTTTAGCAGAGATGGGGTTTCACCATGTTGACCAGGTTGGTCTCGAACTCCTGACCTCAAGTGATCCACCCGCCTTGGCCTCCCAAAGTGCTGGGATTACAGGCATGAGTCATCATACCTGGCCAGTTATGTATTTTAAATACAGCCTGTCTCTCTTTCCACTTCTATTAAGTAACCTACTAATACTAAATTTTTCCCTATAGGATGTGATATGAATTTATGATTCAAGAAGTATTTAAAAAAAATTTTTTTAAAAGATAGTATCTCTCTGTCTCCCAGGCTGGGGTGCATTGGTATGATCATAGCTCACTGCTGCCTCAAATTCCTTGGCTCAAGGGATCCTCCTGCCTCAACCTCCTGAGTAGCTGGTATCTCTCTGTCCCCCAGGCTGGGGTGCATTGGTATGATCATAGCTCACTGCTGCCTCAAATTCCTTGGCTCAAGGGATCCTCCTGCCTCAACCTCCTGAGTAGTTGGGACTACAGGTGCATGCCACTGTGCCTGGCTAACCTTTACATTTTTTGTAGAGACAGGGTTTCACCATCTTGCCCAGGCTGGTCTCAAACTTCTGGGCTCAAGTATCCTCTCCCTTGCCATCCCAAAGTGTTGGGATTACAGGCATGAGCCACCATGCCTGACCTGTTTGTGTTTTCAGCCATAGAAGGGGGGAAACCATTGTTTTTTTAAAAATGCCAATTCAGGCTGGGTGTGGTGGCCGACGCCTGTAATCCTGGCACTTCAAGAGGCCAAGGCAGGAGGATTGCTTGAGGCCAGGAGTCTGAGACCTGTCTGGGCAACACAGGGAGACCCCACGTTGAAAGAAAGAAAAGGAAGGAAAGGAAAAAGAAAAGGAAAGGAAGAAGCAATTCATTATATGATTTGTTTCCCATGCAGAGTTTTAAAATATTGCCAAGTAAAATATCAGATTTGTGTCTATTTTATACTAAGATCCCCCTTAATGAACAGTATAAATAATAATAATGCAATGCACGTAGAGACTGTCACTGGCTAAAGCCAACCTATGAATTGTTAATATTACAATTTTATGGTCTATGCTTCTAGTTTTAATGTTCAATGCTAGGTCAGTCTAGAAACTAATCCTATGGGACATGCAGGGGTACGAATCGGATAAAGAGGCATACAGAATGCTCGGCTATCAGATGGAAGTACAACAATCTAAATAGGAAATATGCATGCACTCTGGAGTTACAAATACTGCAGACATCATCTATAGTCTGTAAGTCTGTGATTAAGATAAACGGAAAACCAGATGCTGGTAGGAAATACTCTGAAGAAGGGAAGAAGGTCATGGAATTACCTGGCTCTTCTTTTAAACCAATTGGTTTTCCGCTTGAACACAAAGCTGTACTCATCACTCTGTCCATATGCAATCACAATATCCTCTAGTTCTTCCATCACGGTCTGGGCACATTTGGTCATCAGGTGGAGAGCACGGCTGTCATTAGGTTTTGCAAAGTTGTGCTTCTCGGCAAACCTTCATAGGGGAAAGAGAAAAAGGAAGAAGACATGGATGGAAGCCTCATTAACAAGAGGCTCTGTTGCTAGATAACAGAGGCTGTTTGGAGGAAGATAATGTGATAGCACTGTGAACTCAAATGCTCAACTAGCCACGACCTGATCCACTTCCTTAAGAACTTAGTTTTTTTCCTGCCCTGAAATTGAGAAAACCAGACGTAAATGCTAAGCCTCAACTCTCCTTTCCGTGAAATGGGAATAAAAGAATATTTACCTCATTGGGTTGCCCTAAAGATTAGGGGAAAGATAAAAGTAATCACACCTAGCTCCTAGTAAGTGCTCAATAAATGTTAGTTATAATGATCATTATTAATAATGCAGCCCTTTTTAAAAATTAAATTCCCATTTTTCTGTTATATTTCGTTTGCCCCCTTCCCCTTTTTCTGAGACAGGGTCTCGCTCTGTCACCCACGCTGGAGTGCAGCGGCCCAATTACCGCTCACTGCAGCCTTGACCTCTCAGGCTCAAGCGATCCTCCCACCTCAGCCTCCAGAGTAGCTGGGACTACAGGTGTGCACTGCTGCGCCCGGCAAATTGTTTTTTCTTTTTCTTTCTCTTTTTTTTGAGACGGAGTCTCGCTCTGTCACACAGGCTGGAGTGCAGTGGCGTGATCTCGGCTCACAGCAACCTTCGCCTACCAGGTTCAATCAATTCTTTGCCTCAGCCTCCGGAGTAGCTGGGATTACAGGCGGTCGCCACTACGCCCAGGTAATTTTTTGTATTTTTAATTTTATTATATATGTATTTTTTTTTTTTAGTAGAGATGGGGTTTCACCATTTTGGCCAGGCTGGTTTCGAACTCCTGACCTCGTGATCCACCCGCCTCGGCCTCCCAAAGTGCTGGGATTACAGGCGTGAGCCACCGCGCCCGGCCTCTCTCTTTTCTTTCTCTCTCCCTGTCTCCCTCTCTCTCTCTCTTTTTTTTTTTCTTTGTAGAGGCGTGTTTTGGAAAAAACTAAAAAACAAAGAACAAAACCAAAAAACCTGGTCTCCAACTCCTGGCCTTAAGTTATCCTCCCGCCTCCCGCACCTGGCCTTCTCTTTTTTTTCTGACTCTCTTGAATCTAGTCCATGTGGCCTGTTCTTGATAATGAAGCATAGACATAAGTATTGCCCACAAGCAACGCTTACACAGACCTCTGAACAGTCAGCATTCAAAGATATCTAACAGAATAGCTGGGCAATTGGCTTAAGAGATTAAGTACTGCGCATGAAAGTGACTTTTAATATCAGATCCTTGCTAACAGGTCTCTGTTCACTGAACAAGGGCACTCCAAGCCAGATCCTCATCAGGGGAGCCCGTCGCCCATTCAATTACGCTAGCAGCCCGCGTTCAGACAAATTCCTCGCTAACACGCAGGGCGAGGCGATGCTCCATGCTGCGCACTCATTGGCTACCGCGTTACCCCGGTAACCGCGAAGGGTCGGGGGCAAGAAGGAGGATTTGCAAGGGTAGGAACTGGATTCCCCAGAAGCGCTGGCGTACTGCGACGCCCAGAGCAGAGCTCGCTCACCGATGGAAATTCCTGCCGTCCAGCCGCACTACCACCCAGCAGTGGGCCAAGCAGGTGTCATCAGCTTCGAAGTCCCTCACGTACTCGAACTTGCTTTTTGCCATGGTTGCCCCCAATCTCAGACACCGTCTTAGAGTGATGGAAGTGGTGGCCAAGGAATCGTGAACCTTAACTTTACAGGCGTTCCACATTCCCCACGCGGAACGGAAAGAGCCAGATAGCCCCACCCCGGAAGTGTTTTCTTCGTGGCCGCTCTAGCCGTAGGGCGGTCGTAGTCTCTCTCGCCTCTCCTTGTAGTTCTTAACCTCCGGGGGAAGAGGATGGAGGTTTAGGTTCCTTCTTTAGCACCGCCCACGCTTGCTTCTTCCTCCTCCCGTCCTGCTGCGCATCACTCTCACGAGGTTTTTAAAAATTCTTTTTTATCTGCTGGTCTTGACTCACTGGCGGGAGCAATCAGTGTCCCTGTTAGTGCCCAGATCAAAAACATACCCCAACTAAAAAAAAAAATTATTTTTCTGACCATGTTTGAAGGTGTAGCTGTGATGTTCTTTGGCTCTTTTTTGGTGGCATTTACTAACTCGTAGAAAATCTGGAATATACTGAAAATATAGTCAATAAAATTAATACTTTATGTCTCCATCTTCCCCCTCAAACCATTGTGGATGTTTCCTAACAGTCTTTTTTCTTTTTGTGTATGTAGGTTGACACAGGGAATGCACAAGAGTGGAATTATTCACCTATACAGTGCTTATATATTTTTTCACTCATCTTGAGCATTTGCCAGTATCATCAATTATTCCAAAGTGTTATTTGTAAAAGAAAATGAATTCAATATTCCAACATATGGGTATAATACATTGATTTATTCAACTTTTTCACCAATAAATAATCACAAAACCAGTGTTTGATATATTGTTGCTGGTGGATAATAGTAACAATAAAATCCTAATATTTGTGTCATACTTGATAATTTACAAAGCTCTTAAAGCTCTTTCAAATTCATTACCTACTTACATTTTTTTTTTTCATTCTCAAGAAAGATATTCAGGGTGGGTGCGGTGACTCACGCCCATAATCCCGGGACTTTGGGAGGCCGAGGCAGGTGGATCACGAGGTCAAGAAATCGAGATCATCCTGGTCAACAAGGTGAAACCCCGTCTCTACTAAAAAAATACAAAAATCAGCTGGGCATGGTGGCACACGCCTGTAGTCCCAGCTACTTGGGAGGCTGAGGCAGGAGAATTGCTTGAACCCAGGAGGCGGAGGTTGTGGTGAGCTGAGATCGCGCCATTGCACTCCAGCCTGGGTAACAAGAGCGAAACTCCGTCTCAAAAAAAAAAAAAAAGAAAGAAAGATATTCATAGCTGGGCGAGGTGGCTCATGCCTGTAATCCCCAGCACTTTGGGAGGCCGAGGCGGGTGGATCACATGAGGTCGGGAGTTCAAGACCAGCCTGACCAACATGGAGAAACCTCGTCTCAACTAAAAAAATACAAAATTAGCCGGGCGTGGTGGCGCATGCCTGTAATCCCAGCTACTCAAGAAGGCTGAGGCAGGAGAATCGCTTGAACGGGGAGGAGGTTGTGGTGAGCCAAGATAGCACCATTGCACGTCAGCCTGGGCAATAAGAGTGAACTCCATCTCAAAAAAAAAAAAAAAAAAAAAAAAAATAGACTCAGACTCGGCATAGTGGCTCATGCCTGTAATCCCAGCACTTTGGGAGGCGGAGGCAGGAGGGTTGTTTGAGCTCAGGAGATTGATGCCAGTCTTGACAATGTAGCAAGACCCCTCTTCCTACAAAAAAGAAAAAAATTATCCAGGAGTGGTAGCCCATGCCTGTAGTCCTAGCTAGGGGAGGATGAGATGGGAAGATTGCTTGAGGCCAGGAGTTCGAGACTGCAGTGACCCAGGATTAAGCCACTCTACTCCAGCCCGGGCAACAGAGCAAGAATCTGTCTCTATTTTATATGTAGTGAAAAGTCTCTCACTGACTCCTAACTTAACATACTTTAGGCAGTTACCGTTACCAATGTTTTTTGTGTATCCACGCAGGGATCTATATATCAGTATGTGTGTATATCCTCATAATAGTACCACAAATGGTAATCATCATCTCCTTTGATGCTTACAGTAACGTCAGAGGGTCTCAGAAGAGGAACTGGGATTTCACCTTTACAAAGGGGAAATCTGAGACTCAAAGGGAAAAAAGTAATTTACATAAGGTCACATATGTAGCAGGGCCAAGACATAAATCATAACATCCTCTATCTTTTGTTTCTGTTGCTGTGAAGTGAGTTTTCTGTGGGTTATCATTCCTCACCTTCTACTTCTGCAAACTCCTCTTTCCAAGCTGACCAGGAGATAACCAAATCTTACCTCCTTTAGGAGCCTTACTTTCATTAGGTGAATTTTTCAAAATTATGTATCAATATGAATTCATAATTTTTAAATTTTTTTTGTTTATTTGTATGTTTTCGAGACAGAGTCTAGCTCTGTCACCCAGCCTGGAGTGCAATGGAATGATCTCAGCTCACTGCAGCCTAGACCTCATAGGTTCAGGCAAAGCTCCCATCTCAGCCTTCCTCGTAGCTGGGACTACAGTTGCATGCCACCACGCCCGGCCAATTTTTGTATTTTTTTCTAGAAACAGGGTTTCCCCATTCCTATCCCCCACGGAGATGAGACTCCTATCAGAGATGGGCTGATTACAAAATAAGCCAGTTCCCTTTGGGTTGCCTTGCAATGAAATGCATGGTAGAAGCACTGCACCATCTTCTCCATAGCATCTCTATGGTCTTTTCATAAATTAAGCTTTAAAATAAAAGCATAGGAAGGAGGACTTAAGACACTAATCTTCCCTTTAGTAAAAGGGTTATAAAAGGTTTGTAAAGATTTCACCTCATGGTCAAATTGCTTAGGATTAGATGGAATAATCTATAAGGTTTCATGTAAACAAATTGGAGTTAACATTAATTAACGCAAAGGTAAAATTTTTCTTTGGATAAAATTTTCATGTTGTAGTAAAGGCTAATGAAAGGTTTTTGCCTTTTGAGTCATTATTTTGGCAAAGTAATTTATGGCAGTCTGCAAATTGTCCTTCTGGATGCCTGGCTTTTGGGATGGTTCAGAGGGCCCCTGAAACGCTCAGAGGAAAACGGGATCATTTGACATGTTTAGTCACATGAGATTGCCAAAATGATGTCCAATCTTCTTTAAGTTATATTTTGGTGAGTCATACTAATATATGTTCTAAAATTGTATAGGATTTCTAATGTCTAAGTATATGCTATCAATCATAATTAAGGGTAAAGTTATTGTAAACCACAAAGATAAATAAACTTTGTCAGTCATATTTTTAACCATAGCCATCCTGGAAATTTGTCATTCGCAGACAATTGTTGTCCTGCTTTGTTCCTTCTCAAAAGGTGGTTTATAATCAAGCTATTATTAAGGACTTTAACAGGTGTTCTCAAGTGCAGGTTTTTTGTTTTGTTTTTTTTGAGATGGAGTCTCGCTTTGTCACCCAGGCCGGAATACAGTGGCGTGATTTTGGCTCACTGCAACCTCTGCCTCCAGGTTCAAGTGATTCTCCTGCCTCAGCCTCCCGAATAACTGGGAGTACAGGTGGATGCCACCACGCCTGGCTAATTTTTTGTATTTTTAGTAGAGACGGGGTTTCGCAGTGTTAGCCAGGATGGTTTCAATCTCCTGACCTCGTGATCCACCCACCTCGGCCTCCCAAAGTGCTGGGATTACAGGCATGAGCCACCAAGCCCCGCACCAAATGCAGGTTTTTAATAGACTTAAAGATTATAACATGGAAATAAAGAACGTACAGGACTTATATGGAACTGACATGTTGGCAAATATCAAGTAAAATAAGTTAACTAAGTGGACTACACTCAGAAAGTTAAAGCAACCTTTATAACTTTTGCTTGGAATACTGCTGATCCCTGTTTTGATTTTCAGAGTCAAGGAAAGTTATTTCAAACTATTTATGGCCTTTAATAATTGAGTAACGCATATTCCTGTGAACAAAATTTGGAACATGTTTATTTTTCTCTGCCTTGTTCCTCTAGAATTTGGAAACTGTGAGTACTCTTAACTTATGGCAATATAGTTGTTTGCATCAGTGCCGTAAGCATCCATTTTTCTTTGTCAACAGGAGACAATTGGAAAAACTGGTTATTTTACCAAGGCTTTGACTGAAAGGGTGTGTTTCCCTTTGAGGAATCAAGCTTGACATGCAGAGCCAATAAAAACCCCTTGGGGAGAACTGGCCTCACACCTTGTCTGCACAGTCCCCGCACAGGGTTCCTAATCTGTGGTCAGTAAAGAATGTCACTTTCTAACAGGTCTGGAAGCTCCGAGTTTATCTTGGGATCTTAAGAGGAGAGGATCACCCGACTCACAGGTATTAGAGTATATAAACCGTGGCTGGACTTGGCTTTAAAAGTCTTATCTGAAATTCCTTGTGGAACAGAGTTTCATCAAAGCCAATCTAAAAGGCCTATATAAAAGTAACCATTCTTGCTGACTTTATGCAAATAATCAGGCCAAGTATAAAACTAAAGTTTATTCATAATTAGTTTTTACCAAAAATGATGACTGGAGAGAAAAATTTTGCTCCAAAGCTTATCATACATTTGTCATTGAATCCTACTCTCATTAATTGTTTTAAAGTTTTTGCCTACATTTTAGACTAACCCTCCTTATTCCTATGAATCAAGCGGTGATCTTCTGCAGCTTGGGGAAAAAAAAAGGGATGGGTAATGTAAAAGTGTAAACCAACCTGCTAGTTCTGGACCATTATATTGCAAATGCTGCCAGATAATGAAAGTGAGTAAGGTGTCCATAACCCAGAGGTTTCTTTGTTGGGGAAAATAAAACCAAGGAACTTCATAGACCCCCAATGGGGAATTCTGTATCTTGGCAAGTAAAATTTTAGATGGAAATTACCCACCACACCACACTTGTGGGAACTGCTGTCCTCACTCTACTATTTGCAATAGGGTTATACATGGTAGCATCTTCTAACCGAAATATTGGACGGAGTTTCCATTGCTTTAGTATTTGGCTTAATTATTATCCTTATAACAGGGATAATAGGTGACAAAAAGGAAGCATGAAAGTGTTACTATCACTGAGTCTGCTATGACTTTTTTTTTTTTTTTTTGAGATGGAGGGTTGTGCCTGTTGCCCAGGCTGGAGTACAATGGTGCGATCTCAGCTAAGCGCAACCTCTACCTTTCAGGTTCACCTGACTCTGCCTCCCAAGTAGCTGGCATTATAGGCATTCACCACCACACCCAGCTAATTTTGTATTTTCAGTAGAGATAGGGTTTCTCCTTATTGGTCAGGCTGGTCTCAAACTCCGTGCCCGGCCATCTGCTAGTACTTGTTATTGGGTTTAATAATGTAGTTTTAAATGAAACATGCTGCTTTTGGATTAACACTTCTAGTAAAGTAGAGGAAAATTTACAGCTACTTAAAAATCAAATCAGCCAGGCACCATGGCTCACGCCTGTAATCCCAACACTTTGGGAGGCTCAGGTGAGTGCATCACCTGAGGTCAGGAGATCAAGACCAGCCTGGCCAACATGGCAAAACCCCGTCTCTACTAAAAATATAGAAATTTAGGCAAGCATGGTGGCACACTCATGTAATCCCAGCTACTCAGGAGGCTGAAGCATGAAAATCGCTTGAACCCGGGAGGCAGAGATTGCAGTGAGCAGAGATCGCATCATTGCACTCCAGCCTGGGCAACAAGAGACTCCATCTCAGAAAAGAAAAAAAAAAATCCAGTCAAAATTATTGACAGGCTCAGGGAAAATGCCAGCTTTAGTGACGAGTGGCTAAAATCCCTCTTTAACGAATTCCAGTCTTCTTTATGGAATTGGTTAACCCCTTTATTAAGCACTCTCTTGCTTATATGTCTTGTATTGATATTTGGACCCCATATACTCAATACTACAACTCGAATTGTTTCTTCTTGCCTAAAAGCAATCAAACTCCAAATGGTGCTGTAAACTGAACCGCACATGGATACACCATTCTTCCAAGGACCCTTAGATGGACCCCAGGAGGAGCCTTAGATGCTGTTTGCCATTCGACGCCCCTTTTCAGCAGGAAGTAGCCAGAAAGAGTCCTGGTCCAAAACCTCCTAACAGCAGTTAGTGTGGCATCTCCACAGCCGGAAATGTTGTAGGAAAAGGAGTCGTCCTTGGGAAGTTTTCATTCTTTAAAGCATCTTTGGAAAAGTTTCTTGTAAAGACCGGGCTCCTAGAGCCAGGCCAGCAACCACTGATATGCAAATGATTTGATATGCAAAACCCCAACTCAGAGATTCCCGGCCTTCTTGTCCTTTCCCCACATGTTCCTGGCAACATGGCCGCCCCCACATATTCCCACTTGTGTAGAACATCATGGCGCCCTATATTTGCCTATTAGAAGGCTAGAGTGGTAGGACCAGCTTTTTCTCCGGCTACATGAATGACGTGCCTAGTCAAACCCCTGAGCCCTATGCAAATCAAACATTGCCTCCTCCAACCTCTGCATATTTACCTGGCTGGTATCCTTGGCAGGTGGGGACCTCCTCTTTTGGCTTTGGAGCCCCACTCCCTCTGTCTCTGTACAGGGGAGCTTCTTCCATATGTGTTCTCTTTTCCTTCTTGCCTACTAAACTCTCTGCTTCTTAAAACCAAAAAGAAACAGTTTCCTTATGTTGACCAGGCTGGTCTTCAACTCGTGGGCTTAAGCAATCTGCCTGCCAAAGTGCTGAGATTACAGGTGTGAGCCACTGCACCTGGCCCTGAATTCATGACTTTTAAAAATGTATTTCCCAGGCCCAGTGCAGTGGCTCACACCTGCAACCCCAGCACTTTGGGAGGCTGAGGCGGGCAGATGGCATGAGGCCAAGAGATGGAGACCATCCTGGCCAACATGGCGAAACTCCGACTCCACTAAAAATACAAAAATTAGCTAAGTATGGTGGGACATGCTTGTAAATCCCAGCTACTCAGGAGACTGAGGCATGAGAATCAGTTGAACCCGGGAGGAAGAGGTTGCAGTGAGCTGAGATCCCACCACTGCACTCCGGCCTGGGCCACAGATCCAGATGTCTCAAAAAAAAAAAAAAAGTGCATTTCCCAGCTCTGTCCATTGGGTGGGGATGAAATGACACTCCAAAAGCAATAAGCATCCAGACCTTAACTTCTAATTACCATTCTCCATGAAAATGAAAATAAACTCTTTGAAGAAATGACTGGCTCCACATTGTGGCAGAGAAAATTCTAGGTGAGCCTGGGACATTGTATTGTCCCAGAAAGGAAGGAAATGCTCAGACAAATGAGGGCATGTCAAAAAAGATAAACCAGCTTAAAGGGGTTCCCACTGGCCAAATATGAGTTAATTTGAGCATCAGTAAAGATGATAACAATAATTGATTGCAATACATCGAATAAATAAAAATCCACAAGTCCATAACAATACTCAGAAAAAAGAACTCATTTGCCACCATTGAGGATGATTATTACACTAAGTTCTTATTGTAAAAATTGGTCAATAAGGGGGAAGAATTAGGCAATTATCTTGCTTTTTTTTTTTCCAGACAGGGTCTTGCTCAGTTGCACAGGCTGGAGTGCAGTAGCACAATCTCAGCTCACTGCGACCTCCGCATCCTAGGTTCGAGCAATTCTCCTGCCTCAGCCTCCCGAATAGCTGGGATTACAGGCCCTTTCCACCACACCCGACTAATTTTTTGTGTGTTTTTAGTAAAGACAAGGGTTTCACCATGTTGGTGAAGCTGGTCTCAAACTCCTGACATCAAGTGATTCACTCGCTTCCGCCTCCCAAAATGCTGGGATTACAGGTGTGAGCCACCCAGCATGCTCGGCATACCTTGACTTTTTATGGAGAATTATAGTTGTCAATTAATTAAGGAAACTCCATACATAAGCATGCTGGCAGCCAGGCGTGGTGGCTCATGCCTGTAATCTCAGCACTTTGGGAAGCTGAGGTGGGTGAATCACATGAGGTCAGGAGTTCAAGACCACTCTGGCCAACATGGCAAAACCCCATCTCTACTAAAAATACAAAAATTAGCTGGGTGTGGTGGCAGGCACCCACAATCCTAGCCACTAGGGAGACTGAGGCAGGAGAATCGCTTGAACCTGGGAGGTAGAAGTTGCAGTGAGCCGAGATCGCACCATTACACTCCAGCCTGGGTGAAAGAGCGAAACTCAGTCTCAAAGACAAACAAACAAAAACAAAACAAAAAAGAATGCTGGCTACTTTAAAATGCAGAATGATAGACTTAGAATGTCAGCATTTTGTAAATATTTACGAAATAATGGATTCAAGCGAGGATCACTAATGGCTGCCAAAAGCAGTGCTTAAAAAATTTATGGGAAACAAGATATTCCCAAAATGTTATGACATTGCTCCACAGATTATTTGCTAATTTATGGAGAGAAAAACATACAGTTACAAGGAGAGCTCTGTCCCCACTTTCAGCTAGTCATCAAATTTAGTATCACGAATAGTGATAGAACCTAAGTCTACAGAGCACCTGATGTACTGCAGTTGGCATGTACAGAATCCTGGGTTAAGACTGATCTAACCGTTAGATCCATGAGTCACAACCTTCCCCTCACATCAAAATTAACTCAGGGCATTTTAAAGCTCCCCATTCCCAGACTGCACCCAAACTAATTACATTAGAACCTCTGTAGGTGGGATCTAGGCATTGGTGTTTTTTCAAACTCCCAAAGTGATGTCAAGGTACAACGAAGATCGAGAAGTATTGGCTTAGAGGAAAATGTTAAAACACATCAAAAGAACATAATCAGGGCCGGGCGCGGTGGCTCACACCTGTAATCGCAGCACTTTGGGAGGCCGAGGCAGGTGGATCACGAGGTCAAGAGATCGAGACCATCCTGGTCAACGTGGTGAAACCCCGTCTCTACTAAAAATACAAAAAATTAGCTGGGCATGGTGGTAATCCCAGCTACTCAGGAGGCTGAGGCAGGAGAATTGCCTGAATCCAGGAGGCGGAGGTTGCGGTGAGCCGAGATCGCGCCATTGCACTCCAGCCTGGGTAACAAGAGTGAAACTCCATCTCAAAAAAAAAAGAGAAGTATTTAGGGATGAGATGGTAACAGTAAAAAAGCAGATTGGTAGTAAAAGCAAAAGTGGCAAAATGTTAACAACTACTGAATCTAGTGGTGGTTTTATGGGCGTTCACTAATTTCTTTTTAACTTTTCTACGTGTTATGGGTGGAATTATGCCTCCCCTAAAGTATGTTGAAGTCCTAACCCACAGTACCTGTGGATGTAACTTTATGTGGAAGTAGGGTCTTTGCCCTATTGGCTACTGTAAGCAATTAAAATGGGGTCATTAGGGTGGGCCTTTAGTCCAATATGACTGGTTTCAAGAAAACAGAGACACATATGGAGGAAGAATGCCATGTGAAGAAGGAAGCAGAGATTGGAGTGATGCATCTACAAAGTCATCTTGTAGTGATGCATCTACAAGCCAAGAAAGAAAAGATCAAGGATTGTCCTCGATAAGGCTGAGGCAGAAGAATCATTTGAGCCTGGGAGGCAGAGGTTACAGTGAGCTAAGATAGTGCCACTGCACTCCAGCCTGGGTGACAGGGTAAGTTTCAGTCTGGAAAAAAAAAAAAAATTGTGATCACAGATTTGGACTGCAGAAAATGAACTTTAAATTATCAAAGTGACTGGAAGATTAGGAAATCTGCCAAAATGTTGGTAAGGGATGAACCAGAATGATTTGACAGGGCATATTTAAATGCACTGATAGAAGAAACATAATAGATCAATACTGAACTAAGATGAATCAATACACTGGTTATGATAAAGATAACTGCCGTTTTTTTGAGCACTCACAAATTGCTATGTGACACTGAGTAAACCTTGTATAGGTCAACCTTTTTCATCCTCATGAGAAAACAAACAGAGGCTTATAGGGATTAAAAGTCTGCACTTTTAGCCACAACACTCTCCTGCTTCATAAAATAGTTAGCACGTACCATGTCCCTGGTGCTATGCTAAGCACTCAGGACACATTATCTAGACCCATCCTCTCAGCCATCCTGTTGAGAGGCATTATTCTCCTTACTTATCAGATACCTACAAGAGATACAGTAACTTGCTGTGATACTATATACGGGCAATCAGGGAAGCTGGGAGACTCATCCAGGCCACTGTCTTTAGAGATGAATTCTGCCTAGATCCTACCTACTCTCAGGGTCCTGACAGGTGGGGAAGATAAGACGACTATGCTGCAAGCGAAAACATGGTGGGAGTCATAGAGTTCCCACAGAGAAAGCACCATGAGAATCTCCAGGAAGAATGTTACTGCAGGGAAAAAGTAAACCCTAAATTTCTTTGAAACTCACAAACTGTTTTGTAAAACTCTGCACACAGAGAATGTAAAATGGTGTAGCTTCTATGGAAAACAGTATTGCAGCTCCTCAGAAAATTAAATATAGGGCTGAGCATGGTGGTTCACACCTGTAATTCCAGTGCTTTGGGAGGCTGAGTGTGGAGGATTGCTTGAGCCCAGGAATTTGAGACCAGCCTGGGCAACATAGCAAGACCCCATCTCTACAAAAAAATTAGAAAACAAAAATCAAATTACCATTGATCTTGCAATTCCACTTCTGGGCACATAATCAAAAGAATTTAAAATAGAATCTCAAAGAGATATCTGTATACCCATGTTCATAGCAGCTTTATTCACAATAGCTAAAATGAGGAAGCAGCCTAAGTGTCCATGAATGAATGAGCGGATGAACAAGATGTGGTATGTATACACAATGGAATATTATTCAGCCTTAAAAAGGGATGAAATCTGACGCATGCTACAACATGAATGAATCTTGAGGACATTTATGCTCCGTGAAATGAGCCAGTCACAAAAAGACAAATGCTGCGTATTGCACTTCTATGCGGTGCCTACGGTAGTCAAATTCATAGAGGCAGAAAGTACAATGGTGGTGGCCAGGGGTTTGGGGAAAAGGGAATAGGGAGTTGTTACCGGACAGGTACAGAGTTTCTAAGTTTCTAAGGTGAAAAGCGTTCTGCAGATTGGTTAATAACAGTGTGAATGTCCTTAACACTACTGAATTGTGTTCTTAAAATGGTTAAGATGGTAAATTTTATATTCTGTGTATCTTAGCATAATTAAAAATAAATGAAAATTTCTGTACACAACAGGTATTTATGACCAACTGAACACTGCCCTCTATTTTTATTTCTTAAATGTTCTATTATTTGGAAGATTACTTGCTCACTGCAGGCTGACACACAAAAAAATAATTGCTTTTGGCATAAAAGTCATATTTCAGTTTGTCTTTCCTGATGCTGACTCATTTCATTTTTGCTAAAAGCTACATTATGTAAATGAAATTTGTAGAATGGATGGTGGGGAGGGGAAGGAAGAAGGAATAATTTGTCTATAAAATCTCTCTCCTCTGAACCACTCTAATCTAATTTCTGGCTTGGAGTAATGCATATGCTTCCAGGAATGACTGACTAGATCTGTCTTGGTTTTGAGGCAAATGTAAGCATTAGGACATACCAAGATATACAAGGGCATACAATTTAGAACTATTATTCCAGAATGAATTTATGATTACAGGGAGTTGTAACTACTGTGTTTGTCCTGCATTTTTGAGGCATTGCTTACACATGTCAGGGTGAATGCATTCTATTTCTAAATAGTCATTGATTGTGTGTCCTTAAAAGGACACGTTCAAATCAACTACTCGTTCTTTCTCTTCTTAATGGGGATTCCAGAAGTCGTGAGGTTGAGGGCTTAGAAAACAATGTTAGGAAAAGAGAAAGAGGAAATTAGATGTATATTTCCTAGTCCCACTTGACCTTGTTCCATTTAATTCCACAGATGTACTCATTCATTTAACAAGTATTTCTTGATTTGTTTCTGTGTACCAGGCACCAAGGCTATCAGGCAACAGCAAACAAGACAGCCAGGCTGCCTGCCCGGTGGAGTTCGCAGTCAGTTGGGAAAAACAGACCTGATGACAAACAATTGTGTGAAGTGTCATGAATCAGGTTGGAGGCTCTGCCCTGATTGGGGGACTGGGATAGACCATGAAGTTTCCCCTGAGGAAACAGTACTTCAATTGAGACCCAATAATGAGATTACAAGACAGCCTGCTTACAGGTTTCTGGAATCCTTGAATTCAATGTTGGGTGAACATTTTGCCACAACTTTTTGCTTGTATGAGACTTTGAAATGGAACCCAGAGTAATGTGAATTTCTATATTATGGGCCAGCCAATTAATAAACACCTATTGCCAGGCGTGGTGGTGTGTGCCTGTAGTCCCAGGTATTCGGGAGGCTGAGGCTGGAGGATCTCTTGAGTCCAGGAGTTCTGGGCTGTAGTGCGCTATGCCCATCAGGTGTCCGCACTAAGTTCGGCATCAATATGGTGAACTCCCTGGAGCTGGGGACCACCAGGTTGCCTAAGGAGGGGTAAACTGGCCCAGGTCAGAAACGGAGCAAGTCAAAATTCCCATGCTGATCAGTAGTGGGATACTGCCTGTGAATATTCACTGCACTCCAGCCTGGGCAACATAGTGAGACCCCGTCTCTACTAAAAAAAAAAGAAAAAAAAAAGAAAAAGAAAAAAATAAACATCTATTGAGCATTGAGCGCTCTGGAAGATGTGTGAGGTGTCTAGGCCAACTGAGAATCTATTTTGATATTTGAGATATGCAGGACTGATTAAATGGAAGAGATGGACAAAAGAAAAAAAAAAGAACTTGGTGTCCATATGTACTGACTAGGAGGATACAACTGATAATAATAATACTTTCGGGGTATAAGAAACTTATTCCAAACCATTTTCTCACACATTATTCACTTTTTTCCCTCTCTTAATGAATCTGTAGTGGAGGCAGGACAACAATTTTTTCCATTTTATAAGAAAGGAAACAAATATTTTGGGGATTAGTTAAGTGATTTGCCCAATGTCCCCCAACTTCCCAAACTAGGATTAGAACCCAGGCCTTTTGACACCAAGTCCAAGGTCCCCTCCACTCTGCCACCTTGCCTTTCCATGCTTGTAAGTAACGAAGTAGAGAGCTGTTGTCCTTGCCTGCTCAGCATTTCCTTTTTCTGACTTCGGATCAGGGAAGCCCAATTGTCCTTTTCCCACCTTCAGGCCATGTAGTCCAGGAGGGGATAACCCCTGATCATCTGTTGCTCTGGGGTGAGCACACGGCCAAGAGGACTGTCATGTGTTAGTGTGAATTAGAAAAACGTCCCCCTTTCCTGTCACACACAGTCCTGCACCAGGACTAAGGCTTGGTGAATGTGGCCCTCGCTGGATTTCAGCCCCTGCTTGTCCTTTTTTGCAATGAACAAGCTGCACAAATATTTGTGGCGGCTTTACTAATGACTGGGATGTAGCCAGTCAGGTTCTGAGATGTATATCTGACCCAAGCCAGGTCAATGAGACAGTCTGCTCCTTTGCTAGAATGACCAGGAAAGACAGGCTTTCTTCCCATTAGAATTGTTACACTGGTGGCCATGCTGCCTTCAAGAGGGAAGAGATCACTGAAGAATTCAGTTTACAGAAAGGAAAGAAAATATAGATGGGGCCGGGCATGGTGGCTCATGCCTGTAATCCCAGCACTTTGGGAGGCCGAGGTGGATGGATCACGAGGTCAAGAGATCGAGCCCATCCTGGTCAACATAGTGAAACCCCATCTCTACTAAAATACAAAAATTAGCTGGGTGTGGTGATGCGCAGCTGTAGTCCCAGCTACTTGGGAGACTGAGGCAAGGGAATTGCTTGAAGCTGGGAGGTAGAGGTTTCAGTGAGCCAAGATGGCACCACTGCACTCCAGTCTGGCGACTGGCGAAAGAGCAAGACTGTCTCAAAAATTAAAAAAAAAAAAGAAAAAAGAAAATATGACAGATGGAAAAAAAAATTGTGATAACATTGAGCACCATGCTTGGAGCCAGTGCTGCTACCCCTGAACTCAAGTTCCTGGAGGAGCGGACTTTGCTTAGTATTTTTCAAAGCCTAGAATAGTGCCTGGCATGAAGGAAGCAATCCATAAATATTTGTTGAACAATTGAGTTGATAAATTCCTTTTTTTTTTTGTATCTGTAACTGGTTTGTTAGAAGTCTCAGTTCACTGAGGAGTATAAATAAAAAGTAACTGTATTTTTCCCAGTAACTGTTCTCTCATGTTCTCCTTTCTTACTGGTTAGCAATTTCCTTACAGCATGACTGGGTTGCAGTGGATCATGCCTGTAATCCCAACACTTTGGGAGGCCAAGGTGGAGAGACTGCTTGAACCCAAGAGTTCTAGACTAGCCTCAGCAATGTGGCAAAATCCCATCTCTATCAAAAAAGAAAAAAAAAAGAAAAAAAAAAAGAAAACCCAGCATCTCGAGCAGATCCCACAATTTCCCAGGTAGAAAAATATTCTAGTATTCGTATTCAAGATTGGTTATCTGGGCAGAGTGGCTCATTACTATAATCTCAGCACTTTGAGAGGCTGAGGTGGGTGGGTAACTTGAGGTCAGGAGTTCAAGACCAACCTGGCCAACATGGCAAAACCCCATCTCTACTAAAAATACACAAGTTAGCTGGGTGTGGTGGGCACCTGTAATCCCAGCTACTCAGAAGGCTGAGGCAGAGAATTGCTTGAATCTGGGAGGAGGAGGCTGCAGTGAACCAAGATTGCACCACTGCACTCCAGCCCAGGTAACAGAGCAAGACTCCATCTCAAAAAAAAAAAAGATTGGTTACTGTAAGGTCTGTTCTCGCCGAGTGTAAGATGAAGAAACTGAGGCCAGCACGAAAATAATCCAATGCGAAGGGTTTTATTCAGGCTCCCGGGTGAGGTTCTGTGGTCCGACAGGAAAGGCCGGAGAAGTCACGCAGACTCCTCTCAGACGTGGGGTTTTATAGGGAGTGGAGGCGTTTGATTGGTTGTGCCCAAGGTGAGTGGAACAAAATGGCAGGGAGTGGGGCCCGGATGGAACAAAATGGCAGGAGTGGGGCCCAGATAGGACAAAATGGTAGGCAGGTAGTGGGGCCCAGATAGGACAAAATGGTAGGCAGGAAGACAAAATGGCAGGCAGGGAGTGGGGCCCAGATAGGACAAAATGGTAGGCAGGAAGACAAAATGGCAGGCAGGGAGTGGGGCCTGGATTGGACAAAATGGTATCAGGTAGGCTTTTTCCCCCCCCGGGCTCCAGGGGGTGGGCAGGGGTGTGTGTGAGCTCCCGGCGATGGGAGGGGGTGCATCTGAGCTCCCCGTGAGGGAGGGGGGTGTGTCCGAGGTCCCCATGAGGGAGGGGTTGTGTCCGAGAACCCTGAGAGGGAAGGGAGCATGTCCGAGCTCCCCGCGAGGGAGCGGGGAGTGTCCGAGCTCCAGGCGAGGGTAGGGGGTGTGTCCGAGCTTCCCGCTGCGGGAGTGGGGTGTGTCCGAGGTCTCGCGACACAACCAGCCTTACAGTTACAAGCACTGTGTACCCCCAACACTAGCAGCTTTCTCTCTCTCAGTCCTATTTATTCTCTATTTATTCTTCTATCAAGTCAGGGTGGGGAGGTTATTGATGTGGCACCTTGGGGTCTTGTTTCTTTCAGAAACCCTTTCTTTTTGTTTTTTTTTGAGATGGAGTTTCGCTCTTGTTACCCAGGCTGGAGTGCAATGGTGCGATCTCCGCTCACCGCAATCTCTGCCTCCTGGGTTCAAGCAATTCTCCTGCCTCAGCCTCCCGAGTAGCTGGGACTACAGGCATGTGCCACCATGCCCAGCTAATTTTTTTTTTATATATTTTTAGTAGAGATGGGGTTTCACCTTGTTGACCAGGATGGTCTCAATCTCTTGACCTCATGATCCACCCACCTCGGCCTCCCAAAGTGCTGGGATTATAGGCATGAACCACTGCGCCCGGCCGGAAACCCTTTCTTTCAAGAAGGTAGCTGGCCCCAAACTACTAGTGGTCTCTTTGATCTGAGGAGTTGACTCCTTTATATTTTATATTTTCAGCTTTGGGCCTTTGGTATAAATTCAGAACAATGTAGAAATTGCACTCGCCAACTTGTTTATTAGGTTTGAGTTGGATCAAAAGCAATTCATATAGATAGGATAAATTTGAAAGAAATAGAATGGCTTTTTGGCTATGGAGGGTGAATAACATATTCAAGATTGATTGAGGGACACGTGGGGACCCCACAAAAGAAGGAAAGCTGGGAGTAGGAAAAAAAGTTGAAAAAGACTAAATCAGACTTAAGAATACTAAGTAAAAGCTTAGAATTTTTTTTTTGAGATGGGGTTTCACCATTATGACCAGGCTGGTCTTGAACTCCTGACCTCAGGTGATCCACCCACCTCGGCCTCACAAAGTGCTAGGATTACAGGCGTGCGCCACTTCGCCAGGCCAAAAGCTTAGAATTTCTATCTTAATCTATCTAATGGTGCTTTTAAAAAAAGGAATCTGACTGTGGTGTGAATGATAAACAAAGGTGAAGAAAACCTGGAGATGGCTAGGCTACTGAGACTCTATTGTGATATTTCAGATGCCATGCTGATTAAAGGGAAGAGACTGATAAACAAGAAAGAATTTGGTATCCATAAAATGTTTTGAGGTCCTAAATCACAAAGAGCTTTAATACTTTTTAGAAAAGCCAAGGCATTAAGACATCTTAATGTAATATAAAGATATTATTACTGATACAGAGGCAGAGTCATATTCACTGAAGTGTAAATTTCACCACATAACTACTAGTTACAGGGCTGCATATAGAGTGGCCCATAATCATTTGTTTCTAAAAGGGCCATACGTTGGTAGAGAGGTTGATGCAGGCAGATATTTCAACTTAATCTTTTCCAGTGACTAGGCTTGTTTATCAAATAAAAGAATTTGAAATCCATGCCCATGTAAAAATGGAATCTGGAATGTGAATTGACTTTCCGATTTGGTTTCTGCCATTACTCATTCCCATGCATTAGAAAGTAAATGTATAAGAAAATCCAATAAATAATTTATGAGTTTTTTGCTTGGGAAGCATTATTTCCTAATCTGAATTCAATGGTATCTTTCATTTTATTTTTGTTTTTGAGATGGAGCCTCACTCTGTCATCCAGGGTAGAGTGCAGTGGCGTGATCTCCGATCACTGCAACCTCTGCTTTCTGGGTTCAAGCAATTCTCCTGCCTCAGCCTCCTGAGTAGGGGGGATTACAGGTGCCCACCACCACGCCTAGCTAATTTTTGTATTTTTAGTAGATACAGGGTTTCACCATGTTGACCAGGCTGGTCTTCAACTCCTGACCTCAGGCAATGCACCCTCCTTGGCCTCCCAAAGTGCTGGGATTACAGGCGTGAACCACTGCATCCAGCAATATCTTTCATTTTAGCAATAGGAAGAAAAGTGCGTGACAAACATACTACTCAGGCTTGAGTTTTATTACTCATTCTGGTTACTTGAGGAACAAAAGTGGTTCCTTAAACACTTAATACACGGAATTTCCCCTTTAGATATCTCAGGCATAGTTTTCTTCTGTTGCATAGTAGTCTGTGAAGAAACATTAAATTAGGAAGAGAGCCTAAGGGATATCAAAGACTCAACTACATCACATCACGGACACTGCACACATTTACACCATTTAAGGAAAGCTTTATCTTCTTCCTTTTTTCAATCTGCTTTCTTAGGTTGAAAACAAAATCTTTTTTATCTATGATATTTTGTTTTTAAAGATTCCTACCTGAGGACTCATTTTTAGGCAAAATCTCAGCAACTCCTGCCCTATTGGATTTGACTCATTATTGGTATAATCCAAAAGTTACCTTCGTTTTTAAGTTATTATATTTGTAAAGAACAGTTCTGTAGTTACAGAATCTCTGGATAAGTAAATGTAATATAAATCAGAACCTAAGTAGAGTAACTTTATATATCTATATAAGCATAATCAGTATATCTTTACTCTCTAACTATATTTAAGCTTTATTTTACATGTGTGAAGTTGAACATCGTCTTTTTCATCTATGCGTTGAATTTTGGTCAGATTTCTCTTCATTTTCCCAGTCAACCAGGTTTGACAATTTAGAATAATTGCTGCCTGTTCTTTATTCTCCAGAAATAATGGTCTATATATTGAGTGTTTATTCAGTGCCAAATTATATGTTAAGTCCTTTACGTAGAATATTTTATATCCTCACCACAATTATTTTAAGTTTGTACTGTTATTATTCACATTTTATAACTGGGGAAAAACTCTTACAGAGATTAAGTGACTTACTCAAGGTCAAAGTCATATAGTTAGTGATGGAGCCAGCATAGGAAGTCAGGAATGCAATGCAAGAGCTTATGTTCTTTGTTTTTTTGTTTTTTTGTTGTTTTTTAGAAGGTTTCTCACCCTACTGCACAGGCTGGAGCGCAGTGGCAGTGGCATGATCTCGGCTCACTGCAACCTCTGTCTCCTGGGTTCAAGCAATTCTTCTACCTTAACCTCCCAAAGAGCTGGGATTATAGGCATGCACCACCATGTCTGGCTAATTTTTGCATTTTTAGTAGAGACAGGGTTTCACCATGTTGGCCACTCTGGCCTCAAAGTCCCGATCTCAAGTGATCCACTTGCCTTGGCCTCCCAAAGTGCTGGGATCACAGGTGTGAGCTACCAGACCCAGCCAATTTTGTATTTTTTATAGAGATGGGGTTTTGCCATGTTGGCCAGGCTGGTCTGGAACTCTGGCCTCTATTGATCTGTCTGCCTCAGCCTCCCCAAGTGCTGGGATTACAGGTGTGAGCCACCATGCCCGGCTGGCAGGATTGGTTTATAAGGAGACTTTCCTTCCTGGTTTTTGGATGTCTGCCTTCTCACAATGTCATCACAGGGCCTTTCCTTGCTGCATATTGGAGTTGCGGGGAGGAGATCTGGACTTTCAATTTATAACACGAATCGTATCAGGGCCCTATCCTTCTGACCTCTTTTTAGCTTTAATCATATCAGGGCCCTATCCTTGTGACCTCTTTTTAACCTTAATTATTTACGTAGAGGTCTCATCTCCAAATACAACCACACTGGGCGTTAGGGCGTCAGCATATGAATTTTGGGAGGAAATTTCAGTTCAAACACTGATTTAATTAGACAACTTTAAGGAACCTTCTCTAGAGATGTTGTTGTGACTTTGGATAGTTTTCATATGAATTTTTGTAAAAAGGTAAGTTGTATAAGAAAAGACGCCTCATTTGTCCTGGTTACTGTTGTATTCCTAGAGCCTAGTACAAGGCTTGGCACATTCTAGAGGTTCAGTAAACATTTACTGAATGAATAAATGAATAAATCAGTGAATGGAAACTCTCTTCCGGCCTTAGAATTGAGATTGTGCAGTCATAAGAAAGAACTAATCCCAGAACTCTTTGCTGTCCATTTCTATTAAGAAAGAGAGAGAAGGCCGGGCGCGGTGGCTCATGCCTATAATCCCAGCACTTTGGGAGGCCGAGACAGGTGGATCACGAGGTCAAGAGATCGAGACCATCATGGTCAACATGGTGAAACCCTGTCTCTACTAAAAATACAAAAAAAAAAATTAGCTGGGCATGGTGGCGCACGCCTGTAATCCCAGGTGGATCACGAGGTCAAGAGATCGAGACCATCATGGTCAACATGGTGAAACCCCGTCTCTACTAAAAATACAAAAAAAAAATTAGCTGGGCATGGTGGCGCACGCCTGTAATCCCAGTTACTTGGGAGGCCGAGGCAAGAGAATTGCTTGAACCCAGGAGACGGAGGTTGCGGTGAGCCAAGATCGCGCCATTGCACTCCAGCCTGGGTAACAAAAGCGAAACTCCGTCTCAAAAAAAAAAAAAAAAAAAGAGAGAGAGAGAGAGAGAAGAAAACAGAATGTATTAGTTTTCTAGGGCTTCTGTAACAAGGTATCACAAACTGTGTGGCTTAAAATGACAGGAATCCACTGTCCCAGAGTTCTGGAGACCAGCAGTTTGAAATTGAAGTGTAGGCAGGTTGGCTCTTTTTGGAGGCTCTGAGGAAAAATGTCTTCATTGCTTCTTTCCTAACTTCTGGTGGTTCATGAAATTCTTGGCATTCCTTGGCTCATAGTAGATACATCACTCCAATCTCTGCTTCCATCTTTACGTCATCTTTTCTGCTGTATCCTCTCTTCTTCTTATAAGGGCACTAATCATTGGCTTTAGTGTCCACTCAAATCCAGTATAATCCCATCTGAATTCTTAACTAATTACATCTCCAGAGACTCTATTCCAATATAAAGTTACATTCTAAGGTTCTGGGTCTGAATTTCCAGGGAAACTACTCAACCCACTACAAGGAATCTGATGAAAATGATGAATGCAGGTAGGTTTCCATCTTAACTACAGAAACAAATTAATAACACCGCCTGCTATGCCTTGTGTAAATCACCAAGGAAGCAATTGCTGAAATTCATACCTTATGTTATTCAACATTTATTATTGATGCCCTTGAATGAGGTATGAGAGAAGAGAGCAAAAATCTATCAAGCTAGTGATACAATTAAAAGATAGAGCCTTCTATGAATAGAAATTTATTCTGACTGGGTCCCAGATGTTGGATTTAGAATGCACAAACTTTAAGAAATGATTATAAATATGTTCAAAGAATTAAAGAAAATATAGCAATAAATAATAAAAATATCAAATCTTAATAAGTAGAAATATTCAAAGATGAAATTAGAGAGTTGAAAAGTATAACAATTGAAATGAAAATTTCACTAGATAAGCTCAATAGCAGAATTGAGATTGTGGGAGAATCAGCAAGCTTAAAGTTTAATCAGTAGAAATTATCCAATTCAAAGATCAGAGGAAAAAAGGATCAAAGATAAATGAACAGAACATCAAAGACTTGCAAAGACAAGGATTCCAACACATGTTAATAGGAGTCCTATAAGAAGTGAAAGAAAATAGGTAGAAAAAAAATTTTTGAAGAAATAATGGTGGAAAACATTTCAAATGTGATTTGAAAACCACAAAGTGGCCAGGTGTGGTGGCTCAGCCTGTAAAATAAAAATAAAATTCTAAGTTCTCCAGCCAATGGAATGGACCTCTCCTCTTGGCCAAGGGCATTTTACTTTATTTTATTTATATTTTTGAGACAGGATCTCATTCTGTCACCCAGGCTGCAGTGCACTGGTGCAGTCTCAGCTCACTGCAACCTCTGCTTCCCGAACTCAAGCAATTCTCCAACCTCAGCTTTCCAAGTAGCTAGGAATACAGGCACAGGTCATCACACCTGGCTAATTTTTACATATTTTTTGTAGAGATGAGATTTTGCCTTGTTGCCCAGGCTGGTCTCAAACGCTTGGCCTCAAGCAATATTCCCACCTCAGCCTTCCAAAGTGCTGGGATTACAGGCATGAACAACTGTACCGGGCTAGAGCATTTTAAAGTAAACCTGAAACACTAGCTCAGGCTACGGTGGGAATGGGTGGTCAAACATGCCTCATTATACATTCTTCCTTTTGGAATTCAGGCAGAGCTGACCAGCATTAACATATAAACAGCAACCTTCAGACAGACAGAATAGACTTTTTAGGTCTGATATGCTCTGAAGCCTGCTACCTGGAGGCTTTATCTGCATAATAAGAATCTTGTTATCCATAACCCCGTATCTTAACCCAGACACTCCCTTCTGTTGATTCCAAGTCTTTAGATAAATCTTTCAACCCATGGTGAATCAGAAAATATTTGAATCCACCTGTGACCTGGAAGCCCTAATTTGAGTTGTTGCCCCTCTCTGGACTGAAGCTATGTACATCTTACAGTATTGAATGATGTCTTATGTCTCCCTAAAATGTATAAAAGGAAGTCTGCCTAATATGTAGCCCGACCACCTTGGTCACATGTTGTCAGGACTCTCGAGGCTGTGTCATGGGCATATCCTTAACCTTGGCAAAATAAATTTCTAAATTGATTGAGACCTGTCTCAGATACTTTAGGTTTACAGTCATAGATGGAAGGAATAGAAGGAACAAAACAGAGGATTCAGAAATAAACCCGAGCATATATTGTCAATTATATTCTGATAACTGAAATCAGAATATGAACTGAAATCTTGCACCAAATTAATACCAACTTTCTTACCGGACCCCACCACTTACCCAAAGATAGCCTTTGGGTTGGGGGTTTCTGCAGTATAGTGGGACCATTCCATGGTCACCAGAAAGATGTCACAGGGCCCCAGCACTTACTGGGAGTTTCTGCACTATAGTCGCATCTGGGTTGCCAGAATGATGTTACAGGAGAGGGGTCCAGATCTAGACCCCAAGAGAAGGTTTTTGGATCTCACACAAGAAAGAATTCAAGGCAAGTCCATGGAGTAAAGTGAAAGCAAGTTTATTAAGACAGTAAAGGAATATGGCTACTCCATAGACAGAGCAGCCCTTGGGGGCTGCTGGTTGCCCATTTTTATGGTTAGTTCTTGATGATATGCTAAATAAGGGATGAATTATTCATGCATCCTTTTTTTTAAACCATATAGGGTAATGTCCTGATGTTGCCATGGCATTTGTAAACTATCATGGCACTGGTGGGAGTGTAGCAGTGAGGATGACAAGAGGTCACTCTTGTTGCCATCTAGGTTCTGGTGGGTTTTAGCTGGCTTCTTTACTGCAACCTGTTTTCTCTGAAAAGTCTTTACGACCTGTATTTTATGCCAGCCTCCTATCTCATCCTGTGACTCAATGCCTTAACTGTCTGAGAATGCAGCCCAGTAGTTTCAGCCTCATTTTACACAGCTGCTACTCAAGATGGAGTTGCTCTGGTTCACACGCCTCTGACATTACCCCCTCCCTGTTATAAGATGACCTTTAATCTTAAGGGTTGCAGAGGGTTGTAGATTCATCTTCTGTAACTTCTTCATGCTGAATAGGAGCAATGATATTCCTACCTAACTATGAGAGTCTCTTGTATTCAGGGTGGAAAGGAGCTTGGTCAGAAAGCATCAGTATGGTGAGGGAAATTCATGACTCAGAGTTTTGACAAAAAGTAGTATCTGGAAGATTCATAAGTGTTTAAGAAAATGAGTAAGCTTATTCTTATTCCTAAACAAAGAGTACAACAGCAATGCATTCCACAACAGTAAAGCAAAAGAAATAAAATTATTGCAAGTGAACTAAATTAGAGGACTTTCCATGAACTGGGCAACTGTTGGAACCAAGCTGACATGGAGTCGTTAGCTGATTCCAATATGTGCTCAAAATTAAAATACTGATTTAGATTTTTACATTACCTATCCCTCTTGTTTCTTCTGAGCAGCAGTCAGATATCACTGGTTGGTTCACAGGAATAAGCAGGGTTTGTTATTCACGTGCAATAGTACTGAATATTAAGTGCATTTAATAAAGAGATCTTTCAAACGGGCTTTGTGTGGGCAACAAGGCCGTTTTATTTCTCACTTGGGTGCAAGCAGGCTGAATCCGAGAAAGGAAAAGGCGAAGGGGGTAAGGTGGGAATTGGCTTTATAGGTTGGGGTAGTTTTTTGGGAGGCGGGGGTGTTACAGAGTAAGATCACAAGTTCAGTTGCAATGGCAGGGTTGGGTGAGAGGTATTTATATTATCATAGGAACAGTTAAGATGGCAGGGTTGGGTGAGGGGCTTGTTGGGGAAGCTCTGATGGGCGATTAGGGATAATGGCAAATGCGGCGGGGGCAGGGGAAGGGGAGACACCAGCCAGGGCAGGCAGGGCTTCAGACTTTTGGGCTCCAGGCTTGCATATGAGACCTGACATTCAGGCTCCAGGCTTGCATATGGAGACCTGACATTCCTGTCTTTTTACATATAGAGAGAAAGAATTAGAGAAAGGGGGGTGATGACAGTTTTCTGGGGGTGAGGGAGAAGTTTCTCAAGGCTACTTCGTGCTTAACAGGAGACTGCACAGACACCTAAAAAAAATTTTTTTTTTTCCGAGCGGGAGAGACAGGGTAGAAGTGGGAACAGGACAGGTATGCAAATAAGGAAGGTTTGAACAATACGTTTGGCCTTAAAAATGCTTGAGTTGCTGGGGGACTTTGAGGCAATGAGTGATATTGTGGGGTTGTTCAGAGTAGAATTTGCCAATTTGTGATAGCCTGGAAGCGGTTTTGTATGAATTCGGAGACTAAGCGGAAGATACAGGGTCCGAATAGGAGAATAAGAAAGATGGGTATCAAAGAAGTAAGGATTGGAAGGAGCCATGACATCCAGTTAGAAAATGGCCAGGTGGGTTCGGCATAGGTGTTTGCCTGGTTAGCAAACTTCTGGGCCCGGTCTTTGAGTTTTTTTTTGTATTATCATACACTAGGCCAGATTGGTTTAAGTAAAAACAGCATTCTTCATTTGGAAATATATAGAGTCCTCCTTTTTCTCCAGTGAGTAAGTCGAGGCCATGATGGTTCTGAAGGACAAGTGCAGCCAAAGAGTCCATCTGAGCCTGAAGGGCAGACAAGGTATATATATCTGTAATGCTGGCAGAGAAAGCAGTAGACAGACTGCGAATGTTGTGACAGAGGTGGTGACCCCTGCTATGCCAGTTCCAAGGCCTACCGTGGAGGCTGCAAGCCTATTCCTACGAGTAATGGAATTAGTTGTATAGCTCTTTTTGTCAGGTAGGTGTCATTAGGGGGACAGGCAGTTTTCCTTACCATTGGCAAGTTGGATTTTAGGAATATGGAAGACTAAAGTACAGGTGCCTGTCCAGTTAGTAGAAAAATACATATAGGTAGAGAAGCCACATAGGAAGAAAAGGCCTGGGGTGAGCAGAATTGAAAATGCAGGGTGAGGAAGTGAGAGGGAGTATTGAATGGGGAATCAGATGCCCAAATTCCTAAAGATCCAGCAAGGACAGCAGCTGTTAGGGGTTGAAGGGGAGATTGGTGCGGCAGCTGGGTAGTGGAAGTGGTTTGATTTCATAATGCATGAGGAAGCGTGTGGTGTCACCAAATAGCCTGCCACTCATATTTGTAGGGGTGGGTATAAGTAAGCATGATGAAGGACTAGGAGGAGAATCTGAAGCACGAGGAGAGGGTAACCAAGGATGACGTGAGATACAGGGAAGGTGTTTGCCTAAGCAATAATGACTGTTAATGTTTTCGAGATTATTAGTAGTGACAGAGGGTTTGTTAGTAAAGCGGAGTAGTTATGCCCCCATAGGCATGTAAATATGTGTGTTGGGGCTTTGGAGATGAAGGGTACAGGCGCGTCTAGAAGGTGGAAGGTTACCTAAGGGGATTCCAGTGGTTTGTTGACGGGAAATGCATAGAGGGGCAGGAGTGGGGATAGTTGTTTGTGTAGTGAGGGGTCCTAGTATGGGCGGAGTGGAGTTGATACGAGGTGAGAGTTGCTGCAAATAGGTGCGGAGGAGCAAAGCAGCCTGTTGGTATGAAACATCTGAAGAGGTCCTGCTAAGTTTGTTTAAAAAGTAAAGAAGCTCTGTAGGAGGGTAGAGGCGGGGACTATCAAAAGAGGTACGCAGATGTAAAGAGACAGGAGAGGTAATCCAATCAGCCAGCAAGGCAGGAATGGCGGTATAAGAGGAGAAAGAAAGGGTGATACAAAGGCAGCAGTCTCTTGCTAACTATGATTTGGCATCATTGAGGAAGGAATGAGTTAGACTGATAGTACATGAAAGACAACTAGGAAGGGGTAGAGAGCAACAGAATGGGACTAAGAATAAGAGTAAGTAGGAAAGCAAAACAGAGAACTCCATTAGGGTGAAAGAATTGGAGTGTTCCTTGCTACACATTGTCATTTATCCACTCTAGAAAGGAATTAAGGGTGGCGTCTCTTTGGTAGAACCAGGAGATGTCAGCTAGGAGGGCTTACAGCAAGAGTGAGAACCTACAATGCAAACAAGTGCAGGGCATTTAGGGTCTAGGATTGCTCTTCAGGGATTTGAGTGAGCCTAAGGGAAGTAGGGGAGAGTACTTGTGACTTCCAAGAGGAGGTGGATGGGCTAAGTTGGTCGTCTGGTGGGTACAGTTTAATCCTGGAGCGGCGAACCCACTGGGGAGGGTCTTGCAGGCGGACAGCAGTTGGGGTACTGTAGACAACAAGGTAAGGACTTTTCCACTAAGACTGTAGAGCTGGATGGGTTAAGTCCTTGACCAGTACTGATCATCTGGCTAAGATGTCCTTATACGGCTGGGTATCTGGAGTGGGTAAGAGATTAGCAGCTTGGTGAATTTCCTGCCTCGTTTGTTGGAGAACTGGAAGATAGTCTCCAAGAGGGCTGGAGTCTGAAAGGAGGTTGGGCCCGAATAGAAAGGTGCAGCCATACTAAAGTTCAAATGGGCTATACCCAGTGGGTTCCCGGGGAGTGGCACGAATTTGGAGAAGAGAGATAGGCAGAAGAGCTACCCAGTCCTTTTTTAGTTGAAGGGTGAGTTTAGTAAGATGTGTTTTTAGAAGGCCATTAGCTTTTTCTACTTTCTCTGACTACCGAGGGTGGTAAGGGGCATGAGATTCCATTGAATGCTGAGGGCCTGAGAGACTGCTTGGGTGATTTGGCTAATGAAAGCAGGGCCGTTATCTGATTGCATGGAAGTAGGCAGGCCAAACTGGGGGATGATACCATTTAATAGACAAGAAATAACAGTAGCCTTTTCTGTTCCAGTAGGGAAGACTTTAATCCACCCTGTGAAGGTATCCACCCATATAAGAGGATATTTAAATTTTTTGACACAGGGCATATGAGTAAAGTCAATTTGCCAGTCTTGTGAGGGAGTAAATCCTCACAGCACTTGATGGGTAGGAAAAGGAAGAGGTCTTAAAAATCCTTGGGGGTTGGTAGAGTGACAGATGGAGCACTGTGACGTGATTGTTTTAAGGACAGACTTCCATGAGGGGAAAGAGATGAGAGGCTCTCAGAGACGGGCTAAAGGCTTATATCCTACATGAAAGTGATTATGAAAGGAAGAGAGGATAGAATGAGCTTTCGAGGCAGGAAGAAGGAATTTTCCGTGATCTAAAAACCAATTACCTTGAGTGGGGAGTGTCTGATAATTTAATGATTCTGAGGTTGAATAAAGAGGGTTGATGAGAAAGAAAAATACTGTCCACTAGGTGGGGATAGCAGTGCGTTGGCTGCTTTCCTAGCTGTCTCGTCTGCTAGCGCATTTCCTTGAGCAATGGGATCTGAAGTTTTTTCGTGCCCTTTACAGTGGACAACTCCGGCCTTAGCTGGGAGAAGGGCAGCTTTAAGGAGGGCCTTTATTAAAGAAGCATTGATAAGATCCTTGTGTAGTGAGAAAACCTCTTTCTGCCCATATGACAGCATGGCGATGGAGGATGTGGAAGGCATATTTGGAATCAGTATAGATATTTCCTCTGAGCCTTTTGGCCAGGGTAAGAGCACATGTGAGTGCTATTAATTCAGCCTGTTGAGAAGTAGTAGATGGAGGGAGAGTGGCAGCTTCAATGATAGAAGTATGGGAAACAACCGCATAGCCAGCCTTTCCTGGAGAGGACTGGTTAGGTTTGGAAGACCTGCCATCAATAAACCATGTGTGATCAGAGTCTGGAATAGAGGAAAGAGAGATGTGGGGAAAAGGGGAGACAACAATATGTACTAGGGAGATACAGTTATGTGGTGCAGGAGTAGCATTCATGTTTGGTATTAGGTGAGAGGCTGGATTAAAATCGGGGCCATGTGCAGTAGTCACAGTGGGAGTTTCAATAAAGAGAAAATAGAGTTGGAGTAGACATGGGGCAGATAACAGATGTGGAAGACGAGAAGAGGATATTAAAGCCTGGAGATTGTGAGAAGTGTATAAAGTAAGTGAAGCGTAGCTTGTGATTTTGAAAGCTTCCAGAAGAATTAGAGCGGTGGCCACGGTGGCCAGCAAACATTGGGGCCAACCTAGGACAGTGAGGTCCAGTTGTCTAGAGAGGAAAGCAACAGGGCACAGACCTGGCTCTTGTGTAAGAACTCCAACTGCATACCCCTGGATTTCAGCAGTATATAATGAAAAAGATTGAGACAAATTGGGGAGGGCTAGAGTGGGGGCCATTTTTAGAGCTGTCTTTAAGGAATGAAAGGAGTGAGGAAAGGATTCAGAATCAATAGGGTCGGATAAGTTTCCTTTAGTGACTTTATACAATGGCTTAGTTAGAATGGCAAAACCTGGTATCCAGAGGCGAAAGTAGCCAACCACACCCAGGTATGAGAGAAGCTGTTGTTTGGTAGAGGGGGTTGGGGTGTCAGAGATTAGCTGGACCCCATCGCTAGGGAGAGCATGGGTGTTTTGTTGGAGGATGATGGCCAGAAGGCGTCCCTAGTTGAGCCTGGGTTGAAACTCGTCGTTGGTGAGTGGTCAAAGAGAGCGTCCTCTACGTTGACCTGCCACCAATATTGGCCATGAGCCTGGTGGGCAAGTGACTAGGGCGAACGTCTCCATGATAGTCAAACCCCTGGGGAAACTGGGTCCCCGGATCCGTGACCTACGTAGGATTTTCCGGTCGTGAACCTCATGGAAGAACTTGGTTTACCTGATTTTCCTTGTCTTTGCAGTGGAAAAAGGATGAAACTGAAAGGCGGAGGAAGTGGAAAGGAAAAGACAAAAGGATGGGAAAGCAAGAAGAGAGACTGCTTACCAAAATAGCCGGTGGTGTGTGTCCGTGGGCTGGTCTGATGACCCCAAGTCAGTAGATAGATCTCTTTATGAAAGTTGGAACAGGGGGCTAATCTCCTGTGGGAGTTCCCCTGTCCCAGATTTCAGCACTAAATGTTATTCATGTCCAATAGTACCGAATATTAAGTGCATTTAATAAAGAGATCTTTCAAACAGGTTTTGTGTGGGCAACAAGGCCGTTTTATTTCTCACTTGGGTGCAAGCGGGCCGAATCCGAGAAAAGAAAAGGCGAAGGGGATGAGGTGGGAATTGGCTTTATAGGTTGGGGTAGTTTTTTTGGGGGTGGAGGTGTTACAGAGTAAGATCACAAGTTCAGTTGCAATGGCAGGGTTGGGTGAGAGGTATTTACATTATCATAAGAACAGTTAAGATGGCAGGGTTGTGTGAAAGGTATTTACATTATCATAAGAACAGTTAAGATGGCAGGGTTGGGTGAGGGGCTTGTTGGGGAAGCTCCGATGGGCCAATGGCAAATGCAGGCAGCGGGTGGGAGACATCAGCTGGGGCAGGCAGGACTTCAGGCTTTCAGGCTCCAGGCTTGCATATGAGACTGACATTCGGGCTCCAGGCTTGCATATGGAGACCTGACAGGATTAGCCTAAATTGCAGAAACAAACTTAAAAACAACTGATGAGACTATAATTTATTAAGTGTACTGTACTTTTTTTAAACATAATTTCTCTCTCCAGTTTCCCATTTTTACTAAAGACAAATCATGGTAAGACTGATTTGCTTTATTATACTTGGCCTGATTATTTGTATAAAGTGCAATGAGAATAATTATTTTTTACATAAGCTCTTTTTAAATTGGCTTTGATGGAACTTTGTTCCATAGAAGGAATCTCAGATAAGACTTTTTTTTTTTTTTTTTGAGACAGAGTTTTGCTCTTGTTACCCAGGCTGCAGTGCAGTGGTGCGATCTCTGCTCACTGCAACCTCCGCCTCCTGGGTTCAAACAATTCTCCTGCCTCAGCCTCCTGAGTAGCTGGGACTACAGGCGCGTGCCCCCATGCCCAGCTAATTTTTGTATTTTTTTTTTAGTAGAGATGGGGTTTCACCATGTTGACCAGGATGGTCTCGATCTCTTGACCTCATGATCCACCTGCCTCGGCCTCCCAAAGTGCTGGGATTATAGGTGTGAGCCACCGCGCCTGGCCCTAGATAAGACTTTTTTAGAGCCAAGCCTGGCCATAAGTTTGTACCCTCACATACCTATGAGGTGAGTAAATTCCCCTCCTTTTGGGGATCCAAGATAACTGGGACTCCCGGACCTGTAAGAAAGTGATGTTATTTATTTACCACAGGTCAGAAACCCTGTACAGGGACTGTTGTAGACAAGATCTGAGGCCAATTTCCCAAGAGGCTTTTATTGGCTTTACAAATCAAGTTTGATTCCTTAAAAGAAAACACACCATTCCAGTCAAATCATTGGGAAAATAACCAGTGTTTGCACTTGTATCCTGGTGCAAAAGAAAAGATTCTTATTACACTTATGGAAATAACTATAGTGTCATAAATTAAGAATATTCACAAATAGTTTCTGGAGAAATTAGGTAGAGAGAAACAAATATGCTTCAAATGTTATTCACAACAATATACTTTACTCAATTGCTACGAGTTGCAAATAGCTCAAAAGATAAGTTTCCTTAACTCTGAAAAACAAAACAAAGGATCAGCAGCATTTTAAGTAAAGTTAAAAAGATTACTTTAGTCTTCTATTGGTTCAGCTAATTCAGTTAACTCCTGTTCTGCTTGATATTCATGAACATTTCAGCTCTCCATGAGAGTTTTGAAATTGTTTTTCTTTATTTTAATGTCACAATTTCCAAAGTTATCAGAAACCTGCATTTAAGAACATCTGTTAGAGTTCTATAGTTCATTATAAACCACATTTTGAAGAGGATTAAAACAAGACAACAATAGTATGTGGATGACAAAAAGTCTTAGGATAGCCACTATTAAAGTCACAATTGATAAGGAAATTTGGTTCCTTCTGTGGCATATAATGATTTTATGTAACAACTATAATTATTCATAATGTACACTAAGTCATATCAGAATTACAAGACTTTTAAAAATAATTTTGGATACTTACCAATAACACATTTATACAATTACAGCCCAAAGAAATCCAAACACCATTTTACATTTGATAATGCTTCCAGTATGATTTTTGTACCAAATAAGCCCAATGTGACTGTTGCATTAGTGCATTATTGATGACAAACCCAATTCTTTATAAAACCTTATAGACAAATGTATGCAATCTTAATAAGTTTGACTACAAAGTAAGATTTTCACAAACCTTTTATAACGCTTTACATATTTTTGTTTTTTTTTCTTTTTCTTTAATTTTTACATATTTCTGTTAAAGAGCAAATCATAGCTGGTTTTTGCTCTTAAAAAAACTTGTGCTTTTATTCCAATGTTTAATTTATAGAAAAACTGAATACCCCTTTAACTTTAGCCAATATATTCACACACAGAATCTCCTACAATTAATTGTTCACAAACTTTCCACAACTTGCTTAAACATACAGCTTCATTCTAACTTAAAATAATAATGTAACCATTTAATTGAAGAAAGAAAATTTACATTTCCACGACTTCTAATAATCTTTTACCGAAACACATTTCATTTTCCTTACACACCTTATGTGCAGAACTCTTGCTCAGTATTTCAATTACATGTTACAATGTTAACATTTAGTGATTTTTTACTTTTGGTGAAGACCCTGGTTTGTAAGCATTTTAATTATGTACTAGGTCTGGAGCCTAGAACACAGACAGAAATGCAGATAAGGTCTGACTTTTTCCAGCTTTGCTAGTGGGTATGGGTAATACTACATGTCCCCAGGCCTTATCTAGAGTCTAATGTCATCAAAGTAGGTAAATTGAGCAATTTTCTAAAGTAAAAGAAGCAGCTTATGACCATAAAGCATTTGGCAAACCTAGTATCTGACCTGCATAATTTAGACCAAATGTTTAAATTTTTAAGATATTTTAATTTTACTAGTAATCTTTAAAACTGTCATTTCCCAAAGATTACTTAAGTCAGATGAACTAAATAAAAGGCATTATACATTTAATTTTTCTCGCAAATATATGACTTAAGGATTTACTATTTTTTAACCAATTAATCAAAGCTCTTTTATATATAAACATCACACACGTGATGCATATAAATACTTATAAAGATAAAAGATAAAGGACTCATCTCCTAAGATGAGAATTAAACCCTGAACCCGGGCCACCACTATGAAAGAGAAAGCACAGTCACATGGTTACAAGGTCAAGCTCCCAAGGACATACCAGACAAGAGGGAAACCTCAACCAGTTTTTTTTCGAGGACTTACAGCAAAGTTTGTAATTGACCAGTTTGCTGGTCCATCTTGAACAGCAGGCTTATAGGTGTCCTAAGCCCATGTTCTATCCTAAGGTACCCTTCTTAATGACAGAACAATGCCAAATGACACACAAAACACTCCAGATTGGCTACAGCTTAAGAGTAGCCTCTCAAATCCTTTCTTCCATTAATGAAAACTTTGTAAGAAATAGTGATTTTTACCATTCCTACAACCAGTTTGCACAGAGAGAGATGAAAGTATTGTCTGAGGCAGGGTGGAGAAGGGGAGGCACTCAGGGAAGCCAGAGAAAGACCCACCCATTGCAGTGACAGTGACAAGTTCAGTCGGCTGCTTCTTGATAGTGAAGGAATCTTTTCCAGCAGTCCCATCAGTCTCGAGTTTCCCCCTTATGGGAGGAAAAAGCTCCTCATGTCCCATGATCCTGTACATGCCTAACCCTGTCACCCACAGCTGTCAGCAAGGAGTACAAGGCAGATTATTCCAAGGAGAACAGAAGTTAACATCCCGTAGTGCCAAACTGTGGGGATCCCCCACCAGCGTAGAGGCCCCTCCGTGTCTCCGCCATGACGGGGTTTGAGCCCAGACACGTCTCTCTCCACTGGGTGCAGTCGAGTGAGGTGGCTACAGGAAGACGTGGGAAATGTTAAGCTTGCAGAGAGTTACTCTCAGTTCACTGACTGAAGTAATGCCAGATTATTGTTTTTCTCCTGAAGTCAATGTTCTGGGCTAGTTCTATGACTCTATTTACCTGTAGCCATAGAAACATTGAGATCATTCACTGAATCACTACAAAATTGTTCCCCTCCTGATTTATTGCTTGCCCACCTGTCTTAACGTTATTTTCTGTAACAATGGATAAAAGGATAAGAATCTTTTGTGAACTTTAGGTAAACTTGTATGTTGTCCCCCTCCCTTGGTTACTTTGAACCTCCTTTGGTTACCTTGTAACTTTCTGTTTTTTCCCCTGATAATGATTCTGTAAGAAAACTGACGTCAGTCACTGTATGTAAAATCATATATAAGAACATGTGCACAAAGAATAAATCGCTGATCTGAGCATATCTCATTTCAGTCCTCCAGACCCATCTATCTCTCTCTCTTCTCTTCCGCGCACTCTCTCTTCCAGGTATTAGGACCCTCTTGCTGGTCAAGAGACCCCCGGCAGACGTGCCGGTCTCACGGCCAACAACATCTGGCGCCCAACGCCGTGGGGCCTGGACACGAGAGACTACAGTGACGCTCAATTCAATTAACAGTGAAGGGCCGGCAGTTCAGTAAGTGAGTTTTTGGTTACTTTTAATCTTGTAAATATAAGCTGTTGATTTTATTATCAATCTGGAGTAAAACTATGGGAAACATTGAGTCTAAGGAACATAATATGTTTATTCAGTTGTTGCATTCTATGATTAAGTCTCATGGTCATAATGTTAAGCAGAAAACTGTGGAGGAATTTGTGCACATTGTTCGTGAAATTTGCCCTTGGGCTCCTGAAGGTGGTTTTCTTGATGAATCTGCTTGGCTTGCTATAGGTGAAAAGATTGATCAATTTTGTGCCCACAATGAGTCTTTGCCTCAGTCAGCTGTTTTACTTTCTGTTTGGCCAAAATTGCGTGATTGTGTTTGTCCTTGCAAACCTCCTGCTGCTACTGCTCCTTCATATACTTCCATGCCTGATGTTTCTACATCTTTTTCTGTTCCCTCTCCACCTGAGCCTCACACTCTCCCCGATCCTGATATCCCACCGCTTCCTGATGTTGAAACTCTTTCGGAAGTTTTAATTGACACCACACAACAGCAGACACTGCCTGTATGCTTGTTAAGCAGTTGGCTTTTGAAAATACAAATGCCACCTGTCAGGCTGCTATTAGACCTTGGAGCCACAAGGTGGATCTCCAAGGTTACATTCGCCTGTGTGCTGATATTGGACCCGCTTACCAACAGGGTCTGGCCATGGCTGCAGCTCAGGCCAGTATGACTGTTGCTGCTTTTCTTAAACAAAAAACTAATCAGGCCAAACCTAATCTGAAATGTTTCCGCTGTGGTGGTCTCGGACATTTTGCTAAGTCATGTAAAGCACCTGTCCAGCCCTCTCCGCCGCTTTTGTCATTGCCGGCTCCTCCAACGCCTGCAAAGCCATCTCCCCGGCAACCAGGGGAATGCCCACGTTGCCACCGTGGTAATCATTGGGCTAATGAGTGTCACTCTAAATGTGATGCTCAGGGTAAACCACTGCAACCACGTTCGGGAAACTCCCAGAGGGGGCTGCCCTGGCCCCCTCAACAACTCGGGCAATCCCACATTCCCCAAAATCCATTTCTCAGCTCTTCCGAGCAACCCCAAACAGTGCCGGACTTGACCTCTGTCCCTCCGCCACTCAAATATTAACTCCTGATATGGGACCACAGGCTATCCCCACTGGTGTTTTTGGCCCTTTACCTCCTAATCATGTTGGTCTTGTCTTAGGACGCAGCAGTTTCTCCTTAAAAGGTCTTCAAGTTCTTCCTGGTGTTATTGATTCTGACTATACAGGTGAAATCAAAGTCATGATCTGGTCTCCCACAGGTGTGTATACACTTGCCCCTGATCAACCCTTTGCTCAGTTGTTGCTCATACCTGTTAATTTGCAAATTGGCTCGCCACTTGTGAATGACTCCAGAGGAGATCGTGGTTTTGGATCTTCCTCTTATGCTTATTGGATACAATCAATTTCTGCCACTAGGCCTGAATTATGTCTTACAATTAATGGAAAAATCTTTCAAAGGTCTTTTGGATACTGGAGCTGATGTCTCTGTTATCTCTTCTAAGTTCTGGCCTTCTTCTTGGCCAGCCACCCCTACCATGACAGCCCTACAAGGTATAGGAATGAGTAATCATCCCTTGCAATCTGCTGATCTGCTTTCCTGGACAGATCATGAGGGCCATTCTGGCTCCTTTCGCCCTTACATTGTCACTGGCATTCCTCTTAACCTCTGGGGCCGTGATGTCCTGGAGGCTATGGGGACTCATTTGGTTACTGGTGGTAAAGCTTTAAATATGATGTTACAGCAAGGTTATCAGCCTTCTAAAGGACTAGGAAAATATTTGCAAGGAATGCCTGAGCCGCTTTCCTTGTCACAAAAAACCGATCGTTCTGGACTAGGTTATTTTTCCAAGGGACCACTGTAATTCCCGATGCTCATGCCGATGCCATCACATGGAAATCTGATGTCCCAGTGTGGGTAGAACAGTGGCCCCTGTCCTCTGAAAAGATTTCTGCAGCCCGTGAGTTGGTTCGGGAACAACTTGCTGCCGGACACATTCGTCCTACTAACAGTCCTTGGAACTCTCCTGTTTTTGTCATAAAAAAAAAAATCTGGTAAATGGCGTTTATTACAAGACCTTAGAAAAGTTAATGAAACTATGGAAATTATGGGACCTTTACAACCTGGTTTGCCTTCTCCTGTTGTTGTTCCACAACACTGGCATTTGATAGTCATTGATTTAAAGGACTGCTTTTTTACTATTCCATTGTCACCTGCTGATTGCAAACGCTTTGCTTTTAGTATTCCATCAACTAATTTTGAACGCCCTTATGATCGATATGAGTGGGTCGTTCTTCCACAAGGCATGGCAAACAGTCCTACATTATGCCAGTCTTATGTTGCTAAAGCTATTTTTCCTGTTCGCCAGGATTTCCCTGACGTGCTCCTTTTACATTACATGGATGATTTATTATTGGCAGCTCCCACAGAGATTCTGTTGTCTAAAGCATTTTACTCCTTACAGCAATGCCTTGACAAAGCTCATCTTGTCATTGCCCCTGATAAAATTCAAACTGTTACTCCCTACCATTATCTTGGCCGCTTAATTGAACACAACCATGTGTCTTTTAAAACTCCCATTTTGTCCACGGCTAATCTTAAAACCTTGAATGATTTCCAAAAATTTTTGGGTGATATCAATTGGATTCGTCCTAGTTTAAAATTAACTACTGGTCAGTTGAAGCCTTTATTTGATATCCTGAAAGGCTCTTCTAATCCAACCTCTCCCAGGTCTTTGTCTCCTGAAGCCTCAGAAGCTTTACAGTTGGTTCATCACGCTCTATCACAACAAAAGCTGTCTAGAATTAAAAATGATGCTGCATGGTCTTATTGTGTGCTACGCACTGCCTATACTCCTACTGGTGTTTTCTGGCAACAAGGAGTTTTGGAATGGATGCATCTTCCTGCCACCCGATCTAAAGTTATTTCCCCTTATTATGATCTTGTGGCTATTTTAATCACCAAAGGCAAACAGCGTGCTCTTACTCTGTTTGGATTTGAACCACCTATTATTATTGTTCCCTATTCCGCTGCACAGCAGCAGTGGCTTTGGCAATTTTGTGACTCTTGGCAATTAGCATTTGCAGGTTATCCCGGTCAGATCTCCTGTCATTATCCAACTGACAAGATTTTACATTTTTATTCACAATGCTCTCTCATTTTCCCTCAAAATTGTGTAAAAACTCCTCTGCCTTCTACAGCATTGGCTTTCACCGATGGCTCATCCACAGGTCTCGCTGCTGGCACCATTAACCAACAGCCTTTTTCTTTTCAGACCAAAGAAACCTCTGCCCAGCGTGTGGAATTGCTTGCTGTTCAGCATGTCCTTACTAATTGTGATGTGCCTTTAAATTTATATTCTGACAGTCAATATGTAGTTAATTTGGTTCAACATCTTGAAACTGCTCCCCTTTCTCTTTCAGACTCCTCTTCCATAATTCATCTTCTTCTTCCTTTACAGCAAGTTATCCGTCGCCGTCTTTCCCCATTTTTTATTGGACATATCAGAGCTCATTCTTTCCTTCCAGGACCTCTGGCTGAAGGAAACGCCTTTGCTGACCAACTCACTCAACAAGTTTTTCCTGTTTTAACATCGGTTCAGCAAGCACAGGCCTCTCATGCACTTCATCATCAAAATGCTCGCAGTCTCAGGTTACAGTTTAAGATTACCAGAAAACAAGCTCGACACATAGTTAAATCTTGTGCGGCTTGTGCTCCACACTTGCCTGTTACTCATCATTTAGGAATTAACCCTCGAGGTCTCCTGCCTGCTCATATTTTTCAAATGGATGTTACTCATTTTTCTCCCTTTGGTAAATTGCAATATGTTCATGTTACCATTGACACTTATTCTCATTTTGCTGTTGCTTCTGCACATACAGGTGAAGCTGTTAGAGATGTTGTTGCTCATTGCCTACGAGTTTTTTCTATTCTAGGTGTTACAAAAATCTTAAAGACAGATAATGGACCAGCTTATGTTAGCAAAGCTTTTGCTTCCTTTTGTTCTCAATTTCAGATCTCTCACCGAACGGGCATTCCTTACAATCCTCAGGGTCAAGGAATCGTGGAACGTTTCCACTCTGTTTTAAAAACTCTTTTACAGAAATTACAACATGACCCTTCTTCTGCCCTTTTGCTTAAGTCTCCTCACAACAGATTGAACCATGCCCTGTATGTTCTCAACTTTTTAACTTTAGATGCTGAAGGCCGTTCATCAGCTGATCGCTTTTGGCATCCCCAAAACAAACCTATTCCTGAGGTTTTGTGGAAAGACTCTCTCTCTAACCAATGGCATGGGCCTGATCCCGTCCTCATATGGGGACGAGGACATGTTTGTGTTTTCCCCAGGTCCCCTGAATCTCCTGTCTGGGTGCCTGAACGTCTTGTCAAGCATGCCCCCTCGCAACTCTCCACAAAGCCTCATCTCCTGCTTTTGCCGTCTTCATGTGACGACGCCTCAGAATAACTCCAGCGTCCTTCGCAGACAATGCTGTAGACGTCACCCCGACTCTCCAACACCTCGTTGTTCGGTGTCCCTTCCCACCTGGAATCAAATACGCCATCTCAGCGCTGAAGCCTCCCACCTCATTCGTGAACAAGGACAGTCTCGTACTCCTTCTAATTTTTTTTTGGCTATGTTGGCTATTCTGTCATGTCAAACCATTACTCCAGTTCAAGCTCAGGCTCAACCGTTGCCTGATTTTCAGGTTCTTTGGGCCTATGTTCCCAATCCCCCAGTTTTTCGCCCGGTCACTTGGAATGATCCTTCTTTCTCTGTTTACCTCAATGATACCTCTGTTTTTGGACTTCCCTCTTCTACTCATATAATTTCTCAATCTGCTCCCTACTCTTATGTAGCTCAAGCTGCCAGTCCTCCCATGTGTTTTCATGCCCCTGCTTATTCAGACACTACTTTTCCAGACCTTCCTAGATTCTCTCCCTTACCTGTTACCCCTTTCAAAACCTCTCCTTACTGCTTTCATTTGGATTTTAAACAACTTACTACCTATGAAGGTCCTTCTGATTTACTCCCTGGTGAAAACGATTTCTCTCAGAATTGGTTTTTGTTTTATTATGCCATTAAGAAATCCTGGAATCTTACTTCTCCTCATTTCCCTGGTAAGGATAGACCTCGTTGCTACCCTACTAATCACTCTTTTGATTCCTTTCCTCCATGGAGAACCTGTTACACAGTCCATCAAGCTGTACAGTATACCTTGTCTTCTGGTTTTACCTTATATGATTGGTCTGTTCCCTTTCCTCGTAACAACTTTGCTCCTCATTACCATGTCCCCGGTGGTTGGAGCACTCCCCTTGTCTCCACTCCCTCTGGTCGACTATTCCCTTCCCTTTGGCGACTCTTTCCTGCTTTGGTGCCTGCTTATTACAAGGTTGGCTCTCGTAGCCCTACATATGTCCCTTCATCTTCTCCTTATCACCGTCATTATGTTAAAGCTTGTGTTGCTGCTCCTTATGCTCTTCTTTATGGTTCTATCAATATTACTTTTACCTCTGGACAATACTTTATTTCTTGTTCCTCCTATACTCTTACCAATTGTCTGGATTCCTCAGTTTTTCCTACACCCACTATTCTTGTTGTTCATCAACCGCCTTATGTTATGCTCCCTGTTAATATTTCTGGTCCCTGGTATGAAGAACGCAGTCTTCAAATCCTCCACCAGATGCGGGACCTCCTTCTTCGCCCTAAACGCTTCATTGGTTTACTTGTTACTGGTATTTTGGCTATTGTTTCTATTGTTGCCACTGCTGCCACAGCAGCTGCTGGTCTTGCTCATAGCATTCAAACTGCTACTTATGTTAATCACCTTGCCCAAAATATTTCTGTTTCCATGGGTACTCAAATGGATATTGATAAAAAACTGGAAGTTAAACTTAATGCTTTAGAGCAAACTGTTACTTTATTGGGTGACAAAGTGTACAACATTCAATCCCGTCTACTGTTACGTTGTCATGTTGATTTTAAGTATATCTGTGTTACCAATACCCCTTACAATGATACTCAATGGCAATGGCCTTTAGTTAAGGCTCACTTACAAGGTATTTGGAGTCATAATAACTTGTCCCTTGATATTCTTAAGCTTCAACAACAAACTCATGCTATTGATTTTTCACGCCAAGTGCTTCCACGGGATGATACTGTTGCCCGTGACATTGTTAACACTTTGTTTTCCTGGACACGTGGTTTTCACCTGCCGTCCTTCTCAAGCATCATAGCTGTTGGCGGCTGTGTCCTTCTGCTTCTCATTTTTCTGCCCTTCCTGTTCCGCCTTGTGTTCTCCTCCATCCAGAAATTGCAGTTCAAACTATTTGAACTCAATTTAAAAAAATAAAAATGGAGGAGATGTGGGGATCCCCCACCAGCGTAGAGGCCCCTCCGTGTCTCCGCCATGACGGGGTTTGAGCCCAGACACGTCTCTCTCCACTGGGTGCAGTCGAGTGAGGTGGCTACAGGAAGACGTGGGAAATGTTAAGCTTGCAGAGAGTTACTCTCAGTTCACTGACTGAAGTAATGCCAGATTATTGTTTTTCTCCTGAAGTCAATGTTCTGGGCTAGTTCTATGACTCTATTTACCTGTAGCCATAGAAACATTGAGATCATTCACTGAATCACTACAAAATTGTTCCCCTCCTGATTTATTGCTTGCCCACCTGTCTTAACGTTATTTTCTGTAACAATGGATAAAAGGATAAGAATCTTTTGTGAACTTTAGGTAAACTTGTATGTTGTCCCCCTCCCTTGGTTACTTTGAACCTCCTTTGGTTACCTTGTAACTTTCTGTTTTTTCCCCTGATAATGATTCTGTAAGAAAACTGACGTCAGTCACTGTATGTAAAATCATATATAAGAACATGTGCACAAAGAATAAATCGCTGATCTGAGCATATCTCATTTCAGTCCTCCAGACCCATCTATCTCTCTCTCTTCTCTTCCGCGCACTCTCTCTTCCAGGTATTAGGACCCTCTTGCTGGTCAAGAGACCCCCGGCAGACGTGCCGGTCTCACGGCCAACAACACCAAACCTGTTCTTAGCCGAAAGGAACTTTACTGAGAGGGGCTTTTCACCCCCTAAATCTTAGAAAGGACTCTAATCCTCCTAAGTTGGGCCTCTAACCCAATCCCATTCCTTATCTGGATATCCTATCATTTACCCAAAGTTGTCCAATCAGTGCTGCAGTCTACCCCCTTTGAGTCAGGGGTCTCCTCAGTATCGTCCCTCTAGGGTTCACCTGCTTACAAACCAGGGTCTTCACCAAAAGTAAAAATCACCAGAAAGATGTTATCAGACCCCACCACTTACCCAAAGTTAGCCTTTGGGTCAGGGGTTTTCACAGTATAGTCCATTTTGTAGTTGCCAGAAAGATATTACAGGATCCCACCACTTACTGGGGGCTTATGCACTATAATCCCTTCTGGGTCACCAGAAAGATGTTACAGGAAAGGAATCCGGATTCAGACCCCAAGAGAGGGTTGTTGGATCTGGCACAAGAAAGAATTCAGGGCAAGTCCATAGAGTAAAGTGAAAGCAAGTTTATTAAGAAAGTAAAGGAATAAAAGAATGACTACCCCATAGACCACGTAACCCCAAGGGCTGCTGGTTGCCCATTTTTATGGTTAGTTCTTGATGATATGCTAAACACGGGGTGGATTATTCATGCCTCCCCTTTTCAGACCATAATAGGGTAACTTCCTGACTTTGTGATGGCATCTGTAAACTGTTATGGTGCTGGTGTGAGTGTAGCAGTGAGGATGACAAGAGGTCATTCCCGTCACCGTCTTGGTTTTGGTGGGTTTTAGCCAGCTTCTTTATTGCAAACTATTTTATCAGCAACGTTTATATGACATGTATTTTGTACCAGCCTCCTATCTCATCCTGTGACTTAGAATGCCTTAATCGTCTGGGACTGCAACCCAGTATGTTTCAGCCTTACTTTACCCAGTCCCTACTCAAGATGGAGTCTCTCTGGTTCACATACCTCTGACAACTTGATTTATTTGCCTCTTTTATCAGCTTTTGCTTGTGCACACAGTTGCCTCTTCCATTTAAATCTTAGTACAGTGGTTCTCAAAGTGTGTATGGGGACTGACACTTTCAGAGAGTTGGCTAGGTTAAAACTATTTTCATAATAATCCTAATGCAATATTTGCTCTTTTCACTTCATTCTCTTGTGAGTATAATGTCAGGGAAATATAATTTTTTTCCCATGAAAATGTGTTACCACATAATGGTTTTATTGTTGATGTCTTAAATGAGTTGATAACTGTTTTTAAAATTTGTTTTCATTTACAACATGGTAAATATTGAGAGCTAAGATCCACATGAACAAAAGCAATTTTGGGATCTTCAATAGTTTTTAGGAGTATAAAAAGTTCTTGAGATAAAAGTTTGAAAACCGTTGCCCTTGTCTATCTGCCAAGTACAGGAACTCCTATTTACCACATTTGTTACCAGAGGATTAGACAATGAATTGGAGTTAGTCTTGAGTGATAACTTGTCTTAATTGCAAAAAATCATCTACTTCGAGATAAACTAAAGCTTTTGGACAAAATGTCATTTAGAAATGCAGCAAGTGTTAATACAGGATTTCTATTTGTTTTTCTTGGTGATGTTTAATGAAAATAAACATAATCCTAGTAAAAGGAGAGGCGTAAGTGTGGAAAGGATTTGGAACAGTGTCTAGCATAAGAGTAAGCCCTTAACACAGGTAGTAATTATTATTACCCTTTCACAGTCGCTATTTATTTATTTATTCAAGTATTTATTGAGTACTATATGCCAGGCTCAATGGTCTGTGTTGGGGATTCAGTAATGGGCAAAACACAAACAATTCTGCCTTCAAGGACTTTATAATCAAGTGGGAGAGGCAGTTGAATCATGACATAAAAATTCTAATTCCAAATTGTGGTAAGCAAACGAAGTGATAAACGTGTAAGTAGACGAAGATTTGACCTGATTTTCAGAGTCAGTAAAAGCTTCTCTGAAGTCCCACTTGAGTTGCAATTTGAAAAACGGGCAGGAGAAATTAAGGAGACACAAAAGAAAGAGTAGCATGCTGAGCATGTTTAAACACACTGCAGTAGAAAGAGAATGATGAGGGGGCCAATGTGGCTGAAACCTAAAGAGTCAGGGCCAGAGTGGTAACTGTTTAACGGCAAAAACCACAACTACTTTTGCACCAACCTAACAGTAGTATGTTAGAGCCCAAGCCATTGGGGGATTTTTTTTTTTTTTTTTTTTTTTTTGAGACGGAGTTTCGCTCTTGTTACCCAGGCTGGAGTGCAATGGCGCGATCTCGGCTCACCGCAACCTCTGCCTCCCGGGTTCAGGCAATTCTCCTGCCTCAGCCTACTGAGTAGCTGGGATTACAGGCACGCACCACTATGCCCAGCTAGTTTTTTGTATTTTTAGTAGAGACGGGGTTTCACCATGTTGACCAGGATGGTCTCGATCTCTTGACCTCGTGATCCACCCGCCTCGGCCTCCCAAAGTGCTGGGATTATAGGCTTGAGCCACCGCGCCCGGCCGCCATTGGGGGATTTTTAAGGCTTTGCCAAGAATTTTAGACTTTTATCACATGATCAGTGGGGAGCCATGGAAAGCTTTAGGAAAAGTGTGACAACCTTAGATTTGTGTTTTCAAAAGATCACTGGTACTGGTGTGTAGTGCAGGGGTGACAAGCAGGGAGACTATTTACAGGGCTATGGCAGTATCCCAGTGAAAGATGGTGGGAGCCTGGAACAGGGTAATGGCAGTAGAGACACAAAGAAGCGGATTAATTTGGGATGTATAATATCCCGGAAACAGGGCCACAGGGCCTGGTGATTAATCGAAACTTTAGCAGAAGAATCACACAAAGTCGAAGACCCTCCCCAGCAAAATCAGCTAATGGGTTATTGATAAGTTGCAAAATCTTCCCCATTCTCCCTTGGCAAAGATTTGAAAGCCCTGGTGATACTTAGGGCAGACAATGTACTCAGTCCACACAAAGTGCGTGCACAAAGCCGCACCCAAGACTTTATTCCCTGGACGTCAGCGGCATGGAAGCTCAAGGTTTCCTGGGCAACCCCATTGTCACAACTCCGAGCAGGCGGGGTTGATAGCTAAGGACAACGGCCAGAAGAGAACTCCGGAAGAGAAGAGTCAGAACAGGGAGAAAAATGGACAACACGTGCCATGGCTCCCGCCATTGCGGGTGATTCGAGGACTCAGCACCAGGCGAGAGTAGGGCCCAGGAAGAGCCAGAAGAACCCGCCTGTGATTGGCCATCCGAGGGTATCTGTCATTTGTGATTGGGTGGAGCCGAGACAGAGAGCTGCGTTTTGAACCGCGTAGGGTTCTGGGTAGCAAAGGCCTTCGAAGGGTCTTAACCGAAAGGAGGAGTGGGAAGGTAGCCAACAAACGGCTGAGCTCACAATCCCGGCCGGGGCTAGGCCCTGTCCCCCTCCCCCATGGAGAGAGCCAGGCCGGAGCCGCCGCCTCAGCCGCGCCAACTGCTGCAGGTCCCTCTACCGCGTCCGTTGCGTCCCGCTCCGCCCCCGCTGCCGGTCGAGGGCGCCTCCTTTTGGGCAGCGGTCGGGGAGCCCCCTCCGTCGCCGCCCACACCGGGCGTGGCCGCCATTGCGACACTGGCTTCCTCGTGCGGGGAGGCCGCGTCGTCCGGCTTACAGTCAGCGGCGCAGCGGCTGGTGCAGGTGAACCCGGAGCAGGTGTTGCTGTTACCACAGCCTCAGGCCGGGGACAAAGACGCCGCTGCCTCGCCCGCGCAGGCGCGGCTGCTGCAGTTCAGGCCTGACCTGCTGCTTCTGCCGTCGCCGGCCGCGTCCGAGGGCGCCCCCTTCAGGCACGAGTTGCGCCCGGTGCAGCCGCGGGTGCTACATGTCAAGGCCGGGAAGCAGGAGCTGGGGCCTGGCCTGGACCCGTCGGTGGGGCCTCAGGGGGCGGTGGAGACCGGCCCTAGAGCCTCCAGGGCGGTCAAGGTGGAAGGCCCCGGGTCCGCCCTCGACTACTTCGGAGGGAACGAGAAGGGCAAGCTGGAGGCGGAGGAGGTCATGCGGGACGCAATGCAAGGCGGGGAAGGCAAAAGCCCGGCGGCCACCCTAGAAGGTGTGATCAAAATGGAGGAACCCGAGAGACTCCTGGAGGACTGCAGGCTCCGCGCCGAGCCCGCGTCCAGTGGCCTGGTTCATGGCAGCGCAGAGGTCATCCTGGCCCCGCCGTCCGGTGCCTTTGGGCCGCACCAGCAAGACCTCAGGATCCCTTTGACTCTCCACACCATTTCCCCTGGGGCCCGGATCCAGTTTCAGGGAGCTCCGCCTTCAGAGCTGATAAGATTGACCAAGGTCCCCCTGACACCAGTGCCTATTAAAATGCAGTCCCTACTGGAGCCTTCTGTAAAAATTGAAACCAAAGATGTCCCGCTCACCGTGCTGCCCTCAGCTGCAGGTATTAGACAGCAGGGGAGTCTGGTTTTGAAAACTGCGCCTGTGTTGCCCCATAGCTGATAATGTCAGCCGTTCCCAAGTCTAAACTACAAAAGTAAAGCCATGGAACTGATTCTTTTCAGGGCAGAGTCTGTACAGGTGTCACTTCTGATCGACTTGTACATGTAGCAGTAAAATAGACGAACACTTTCAAGATTCTCAAGTATTTTTTTAAAAATCTATTTTAAGGCCCATTTAGATAGGACTAATTTTTTGTGCACAAAAATAGAAGTATTCTTGCTAGACAACACAGAGCCCTCAGTTTATATGCTACAAATAAGATTAAACATATTGTATTATAGTAGCTCAGTACTTTTATATGTATCAAGATATAGAAGAAATAATGGTGTTTAATGAAAAAAGTGGTTATAATTAAACTGGAAAGTTTATACCAATTATAGAAGACTTCTTTTTTTTTTTTTTTTTTTTTTTTTTTGAGACGTAGTTTCGCTCTTGTTACCCAGGCTGGAGTGCAATGGCGCCATCTCGGCTCATCGCAACCTCCGCCTCCTGGGTTCAGGCAATTCTCCTGCCTCAGCCTCCCGAGTACCTGGGATTACAGGCACGCGCCACCATGCCCAGCTAATTTTTTGTATTTTTAGTAGAGACGGCGTTTCACCATATTGACCAGGATGGTCTCGATCTCTTGACCTCGTGATCCACCCGCCTCAGCCTCCCAAAGTGGTGGGATTACAGGCGTGATAGAAGGCTATCTTTAAAAATGAACAATCAACATTCTTCTAGCAGAAAACAATACGTGATTCAATGTAATATTTTAGTGTTTATTCCTCTGAAAGGTAAGGACTTATAGAAATACTGAAAAGAATACGGTAGAATGAGCTATAAAAAATGTTTTTAAAGAAATGACCAGTTATAGCAGTAACAAGTACCAATAGATGTTTTTATTTCTCTCCAGTATTTCCAAATATATTGTTAGTAAATTCTTATTTTAAGATTTAGTTCACACAGGACGCTTTGCCAGTGCACATCTTGGAAAGTCATATTAATCTTTGGTTCATATTTTCATTAACTTTGTTTTTTTTAATTTTATTTGTTGATTCTTCCCCTCCACTCTACCCTGTTGCTTTTATCTTGAGTATTTTTTAGACTTTATTTTAATTTTCTAAGGGAAAGAAAGGAAAAGCTTTCTTTATACTACGTATTTCATCCTTAGTGTTTTAAAGAAATTTTTTATATTAAGTAATCCTAAAATATTATAATAAATGTATGGACAGTTATTTTTGATAAACTACATGAGAGATGAATTTAGATAACTTCCTTTGTTGAAATTTCAACTGACTCTATGACTGTTTTTTTTTTAATTTTATCTTATCAAAAAGAGATGCTGGTCCTGAACTCCTGGGCTGAAGCAGTCCTCCGCCTCAGCCTCCCAAAATACTGGGATTACAGGTGTGAGCCATTGTGCCTGCCTTCTGTGGCTTTCAAAAAATTATTAATATTATTTTGAGATGGAGTCTCACTCTGTTGTCCAGGTTGGAGTGTAGTGGTGTAATCTCAGCTCACTGCAACCTCCGCCTCCCAGGTTGTAGCAATTCTCATGCCTTACCCTCACGAGTAGCTGGGACTACAGGCATGAACCACAATACGTGGCTAAGTTTTGTATTTTTAGCAGAGATGGGGTTCCATCATGTCGGCCAGGCTGGTCTCCAACTCCTTACCTCAGGTGATCCACCTGCTTTGGCCTCACAAAGTGCTGGGATTACAGGTGTGAGCCACTGTACTGGGCCCCCAAAATTATTTTTATTATTTTCTCTAATTTTTCTCCCAGGACACAGGACTAGTGTTGATGATTCAATGTGGTAGGAGCTTCACCTTCGTAGTAAAATACAACTAATATAGTATTATAATATTATAAATATTTTTGCTTGAAAGGACACTAGAGCAGCATGTAGATGAGTTGCTATGAACATTTATAGAGAACCTCTACCTAGCTAAGATTATAGTCATGAGTAAGTCACGCATGGTTCCTGTTCCTTAATGATAAAATATTTTTATTGGGAAATGAACCAAATGTTAATTATTGTTAGAGGTATTAATAATACAGATCAAAGAAGTAATAAGCCAGCAATTTACTGTCTTCAACTTGATTATTTCCCCAATATCTTAAACAATATTATTCTCTGAGGAAGTCATTCTAAAGTACGGTTCAGTATGGCAAGTTCAGGGGTTGTAAGGAATGTTGGAATACTGGCAGGTTTTTTTGGTTATAGAAGTGTACATTTTCTCCAGATATTTCAAAAATAAGTATAGATGGAGGCGTACTTCACCTTAAAATTGTGTGTGTATGTCACATTAATTTAGTCTCTTAATTTTTGTCATGTAGGCATACCAGATACTCCCTTCAGTAAGGACAGAAATGGTCATGTGAAGCGGCCCATGAATGCATTTATGGTTTGGGCAAGGATCCACCGACCAGCACTAGCCAAAGCCAACCCAGCAGCCAACAATGCAGAAATCAGTGTCCAGCTCGGGTTAGAGTGGAACAAACTTAGTGAAGAACAAAAGAAACCTTATTACGATGAAGCACAAAAGATTAAAGAAAAGCACAGAGAGGAATTTCCTGGTAATCAAATGAAATAATGCCTCTTCTTTTAAATGAATTTATTTAGTTAAAGATTAGGTTAGGTTGAGATTGAAAGACAAAAATGTATAGTTTTTTTTGAATATATACAATAAAGGGAATAATGAATATTATAACAATGATTGAAATGACACTGGGCGTGAGTTTCCTTAAATAGAACTAAGCAAAGGGATATCTGATTTCATATTCACCAACCCATACAAATCAGAAGACATGCAGTTTTTTTTGTGGTTTGACTTCGATAGATATAAATTTAATGAAGATATAAATTTAATGAAAGTACATCTCCAAAGTTTTAGGCTATAATTTTTCAAGTAAACTATAGAAGTGTTAAAATGATAGCAACAGAAAAAAAATGCAGTACACACTTAAGGAGAATGAGGGATTATTACCATATTCCATTTTAACATGTGATTGTCAGAATGTAGTCCTGCTTTCTGATTGATAGATTTAGCCCCATCATGATATAGTGTGAAATGAGTCCGATTTCTCCCCAGCAGTGAGAACATTGGGATTAGGTTTGGGAAAATGCACCGTGTATGGCCAGCATGACTATGCAAGGTGGGACCAAAATTTTTTTCTGAAATATTGGCAGAGAGGTTCTAGGAACCACGGTCAGAGGCTGCAACTATAGGGAACCAGTGATTGTTCTGGTTACACAGCGGCTGCAAATGCCATAGTTCCACTGTTCTCTGACTTTGGAAGAAATTGAGTTATTTGTGGACTTGGAGATTGCTAAGTCTAGGAGAGTGACTCTTCTTGAACTAGGCATAAAAATAGTGACTGATCATTAGTGACTATTGCATTGTAAGATATATTCAATTGTATCTTACAGAAAGTGAGGAAATAGGAGATGAATAATGTCATAGTGAGGCATTGTTTGATAAGGTAGAGGAAAAGCTTTGGGATTCAAGTATAGCGGTTTTGATGTTGACTCTATTACAGATTTATTCTGTGTCATTGGTTATAAAACATTTGACCCTCTTCCTTTCAATTAGGAGTTATAACACTGGCCACTAGTCAGGAGCTATTTGGATATGTATGTTAAAATATACAGTGGAGCAGTAATTTACTGAAATAGTATCCCGGAGTTGGAAGAGATACTTTAGACAGTAATTTATTTTTAAAAACTTTAAAGTGCTTTGCATTTTAATATGAAAAAAAATTTAATATGAATTTAAATTTTTAATATGAAAAAAATAAAGGCTAAATAGAGTCTATACATTTAAACGTATTTTATCTTCTATAGGTTGGGTTTATCAGCCTCGTCCAGGGAAGCGAAAACGCTTCCCTCTAAGTGTTTCCAATGTATTTTCTGGTACCACACAGAATATCATCACTACAAATCCTACAACAGTTTATTCTTATCGCTCACCTACGTACTCTGTGGTAATTCCCAGCCTGCAGAATCCCATCACTCATCCAGTTGGTGAGTTAGTTTTATTGTAGATGACTATTTTTTAAATAGCTGCAAGAAAATTTTACCTCATGTTGAAGTTTTCTTTCTATTAGTCTTAAGAATTTGGAACAACAGATGCTGGAGAGGATGTGGAGAAATAGGAACACTTTTACACTGTGGGTGGGAGTGTAAATTAGTTCAACCATTCTGGAAGACAGTGTGGCAATTCCTCAAGGACCTAGAAATAGAAATTCCATTTGACCCAGCAATCCCATTACTGGGTATATATCCAAAGGATTATAAATCGTTCTACTATAAGGACACATGCACACGAATGTTCATTGCAGCACAGTTTACAATAGCAAAGACCTGGAACCAACCCAAATGCCCATCGATGATAGACTGGACAGGGAAAATGTGGCACATATACACCATGGAATATTATGCAGCCATCAAAAATGAAGAGTTTGTGTCCTTTGTAGAGACATGGATGAACCTGGAAACCATCATTCTCAGCAAACTGACACAAGAACAGAAAATCAAACACTGCATGTTCTCACTCATAGGCGGGTGTTGAACAATGAGAATACATGGACATAGGGAGGGGAGCACCACACACTGGGGTCTGTTGGGGGGAAGTAGGGGAGGGACAGCAGAGGGTGGGGAGTTGGGGAGAGATAGCATGGGGAGAAATGCCAGATATAGGGGAAGGGGAGGAAGGCAGCAAATCACACTGCCATGTGTGTACCTATGCAACAATCTTGCATGTTCTTCACATGTACCCTAAAACCTAAAATGTAATTTAAAAAAAAGAATTTGGAACAACGATATTAAGAAAAAAATCAAGAAGAGGGAAAGAGAACATTAAATAGGAGAAAAAAATTTCAGTAGACATCAAAACACTTTGTTTGTCAGAGTAGCAAATAATCCATGTGTAAAACCTCAGACCTTTAAGGGAAATCAGGATGAGCCCATAAATTAGGCAGATAATGCAGGAAATGACTGAGGTAATTCAATAGGAAAAAGGAGAGTCTTTTTACTATCTGTATAAAAGAATGCTTTGCTAATGGGGTATGAGGCATCCTGTCCTGGAACTTAGTGATGATGCTGATTTGTTGAGCCCATTCTCTGCTGCTCTAGAAAAGCAATGGAAGTAATCTATTTTCTACCAAATATTTGTTTGGTTCATTATATTAATCTAAATGTCTCCTCTGAGTTCTTTACATTCTTCTTGTTAATTTTAAAAACCAAAAATTGAGAACCTAATATCTTAATAACTTGTTATAGGGCTATCCATCATTGGTTTGTTTTTCCAGAACGTATTTTAACCATCTTTTAAGGAGAGCTTTATACATTCACTACTTCCTATAACTTTTTTTTTTTTTTTTTTTTTGAGACAGGGTCTCACTCTGTCACCCAGGCTGTAGTGCAGTGGCAGGATCACAGATGACTGCAGCCTTGCCCTCCTGGGCTCAAGGATTCTCCCACCTCAGGCTCTCTAGTTGCTGGAGCTACAGGTGCACACCACTATGCCCAGCTAGTTTTTTGTATTTTTTATAGAGACAGAGTTTTGCAATGTTACCCATGCTGGTGTCAAATCCTAGGCTCAAGTGATCCACCTGCTTCGACCTCCCAAAGTGCTGGGACTATAAGTGTGAGCCACCACACCCAGTCCACTTTCTTAAAACTACTAAGACTGCTTAAACATACTGCTTTTCCTAGTTTTTTTTTTTTTTTTTTTTTTTTCTTAAAATCTTCTAGTAATAAAGCCACCCCTATGAGTTGAGAGTTTTAGATATCTTGGAAACTGAGTTATTAGAATCGTAGGCATTTTCAGTTTTTTTTATAATGTATCATTTTAGCAATTGATAGCAACAAGCTACATTCCAGATGTTTAGATTCAAGAGAGCAATGCAGAGAGCTGATCCTATAGCCCTGTTCTCTCCTAGCACAGTCAAGCCTTCACTATTTGGTAGTGACTTATTTAATCTTGTATTTCAACCCAGTCTTAAGTATAACTTTGTCTGCTTTCCTTGCTTTTCTGTTATGCTATTTGTTTATTTATTTATTTATTTAGAGACAGAGTCTTGCCCAGGATGAAGTGTAGTGGTGCGATCTTTGCTCACTGCAGCCTTTGCCTCCCGGGTTCAAGCAATTCTCCCACCTCAGCCTCCAAGTAGCTGGGACTACAGGTGCATGCCACCATGCCCATCTAATTTTTGTATTTTTAGTCGAGACAGGGTTCCACCATGTTAGCCAGGCTCATCTTGAACTCCTGGCCTCAAGTGATCCACCCATCTTGGCCTCCCAAAGTGCTGGGATTACAGGCATGAGCCACCATGCCCAGCCTGTGTTATATTATGATTTCTGTTTTCATAATATAAGTTTCTTCTTTTTATCCCTTTTTCCGAGATCTCACTTACATCTGCTTCTGCCCACTGTTAAATGCTATATATTTTCCCAGAAACAGAATTAACAATGTTCTTATTTGAAGCAGCTGACATTTGATATATTTTATATCATTCTGAGCAAAGATAAGGATTGAGTAAAAACTGAAAGATTTCTTCTAATGTTGATAGGGTGCTTTCTCCATGATGTTGTATTTAAGTATGGTAGGCAGAATTATAGGAAGCATTTCAGAGCTATATACAACGTAATCAAATCTAAGACAAGAATGATTTTCTTGTTTGTGCTTAGTTTTTTGTTTTGTTTTTTGCAATATCCCTTTTTTCTGATGATATATAGTGTCAGTAAAGATTCATTTCTTGGGTCAGCTGTAGTGACTCATGCCTGTAATCCTAATGATTTGGGAGGCCAAAGTGGGAGGATCACCTGAGCCTAGGAGTTCAAGACCAGCTTGGACAACATAGCAAGACCCTATCTCTAAAAAGAAAAAACAATTACTTCTTGCATCTCAAAAGATAAACAGAGAACATTATCTTATAAGCATAATTTAGGAATTATTAATATATACATCTTAATAATAAATGGTGAAATTTATCTGCTATTTTATTCCTCAATCATACAGCTTTGAAATATGTTCTTATAGATTGTTCTCATTAACTTGGCATTATATTACCTAGAGGAGTTAGTATCACTTGCAAATTTGGAAATTTCACTGTATATTTAATATTCTAAATTGTTTGTGAAACTTAAGTTAGAACAGATTATAGCACATATCTCTTAGGGAATCATAATTTTAATATCTTGTCTTGTGCAGATGTTAACTTAGACACTTTTTTGTTTGTTTCAAGTAATTTCGTTTTTCAAGCATGTTTGCTTTATTCCCATGAAAGATATCAAGATAGTGAGGTACATGATTTTTCTCATATAGAAACAATTTGCTCTATTTTTTGTAGTAAGCTTTGTGCATTAATATCATACTGTATAGATTTCACCACCATTTCAGGTGTAGATAATAGACTCACCAAGCTAGAGTTCTCAAGATCACCAGTTTCAATAGCTGGAGGTTATGTTGACTTTCTAAAAATCTCTGGCAGAGGTCATTTGTACCTACTTTGTCTAAAATTTTCTCAGTTCTACCCTTGAGGGTTTTTTAAAAAACTTGTATTTATGTCTATATTTTTTGACATGAAATCTCACTCTGTCACCCATGCTGGAGTGCAGTGGCGTGATCTCAGCTCACTTCAACCTCTGCCTCCCGGGTTCAAGTGATTTTCCTGTCTCAGCCTCCTGAGTACCTGGGATTACAGGCATATGCCACCACATCTGGCTAATTTTTGTATTTTTAGCAGAGACGGGTTTCATCATGTTAGTCAGGCTAGTTTTTCAAACACCTAACCTCAGGTGATCAGCCTGCCTTGGCCTCCCAAAGTGCTGAGATTACAGGTGTGAGCCACCATGCTCGGACAGAGGTGTTTGTTTGAGACCGAGTCTTGTACTGTTGCCAGGCGTGATCTCGGCTCACTGCAACCTCTGACTCCCTGGTTCAAGTGATTCTTCTGCCTCAGCCTCCCGAGTAGTGGGATTACAGGCACACGCCACCACACCCAACTAATTTTGTATTTTTAGTAGAGACAGGGTTTCACCATGTTGGCCAGGATGGTCTTGAACTCCTGACCTTGTGATCCACCCCCCCAGCCTCCCAAAGTGCTGGGATTACAGGTGTGAGCACTGTGCCCGGCCTTCATTTTTTTTTTTTTTTTTTTTTTTTTTTTTTTTCTCTAATGTGAGCTAGAGCCCACAAAACAATTTTGGGTAATAGCAGACAGTACTAATTTTAAGGCAATAGCTTCGTCATTTTACTTTTTAGCATGGTGTTTCAGGGTTATGTTTCATAATTGATTTTTGTGGCATTTAAGTGATTTACGTCTTCCCTAATTTTAGTTGGAGCTTTTATTAGTAATGGCTGCCGAATTGCATTGGATGCTTTTTTTTTTTTTTTTTTTTTTTTAGAGAAAGAGAGAGAGAGAATAGGAAGGAGAAAAAAGGAAGAGAGAGAGAGAGAGAGAATGGGGAGGAGGGAGAAGGAAAAGAAAGAGGGAGAGAGAATGGGAGTATTGCTTTCTTGCCCAGGCTAGAATGCAATTTAGTAATGGGTATTGAAAACCTCTTTTATACTGATAATTATACTTAATGATGTAATCAGGAAGGAGTAAGGGAAGAAGATAACAAACAAACAGCCAACCAATATTTAATTTAAACCTATGAAATGCTATGCGATTACTGAGGAGTGATTTACTTCCAATTATATAGTCACCTTTGGAATAGGTGTGAGGTGGTAATGTATGTTTTGTGTATTTGAAGTGGAGAGTTCTATAAATGTTTATTAAGTTTACTTGTTCCGGGTCTGAGTTCAAGTTCTGAATATCCTTGTTAATTTTCTATCTCGTTGATCTATAGAATCGTTAGCTCTTCTTGTTGCATTGATCCTTTTGCCATTATGTAATGTCATTCCTCGCCTCTTTTGATCTTTGTTGCTTTAAAGTCTACTTTATCAGAGGTGAGAATTGCATCTGCTGCTTTTTGTTTATTAGTTTATTTTTACTCTCTGTTCAATTGGTAAATCTTCCTCCTTCTCTCTGAGTCTTTGTGTATTGTTTCATGTAAGATGGGCCCGGATGCAGCATACCGATGGGTTTTGGCTTTTTATCCAATTAAAATATATGTAAGTTTAATACCAGCATTTGATGCTAGCTGGCTGTTTTGCCCATTAGTTGATGTGAATTTTTTATTGTGTTAAAGTTCTTTGCTTTTTGATATATTTTTGGAAAGGCTGATATTGGTTGTTCCTTTATATGTATAGTGCTTCTTTCAGAAGCTCTTGTAAAGCAGGCCTGGTGGTGGTGAACTCTCTAAGTACTTGTTTGTTCGCAAAAGATTTAATTTTTCCTTCGCACATAAAGCTTAGTTTGGCTGGATAGGAAATTCTGGGTTGAAAGTTCTTTTCTTTAAGGATGTTAAATATTGGTGCCCACTCTTTTCTGGCTTGTAGGGTTTCTGCTGAGAGATCTGCTGTAAGTCTGATAGGTTTCCCTTTATGGGTAACCTGAACTTTGTCTCTAGCTGCCCTTAGTATTTTCTCCTTCATTTCAACCCTAATAAATCTGGCAATTATGTGCCTTGGGGTTGGTCTTCTTGAAGAATATCTTTGTGGTGTTCTCTGTATTACCTGGAGTTGAATATTACCCTGCCTTGCCAGGTTGGGAAAATTTTCCTGAATGATATCCTGAAGAGTATTTTCCAACTTGGATTCATTCTCTTCATCACATTCAGGTACACCTATCAAACGTAAATTAGGTCTTTTCACATAGTCCCATATTTCCTGGAGACTTTGCTCATTCCTTTTCATCCTTTTTTCTGCATTTTTGTCTTCTCGTTTCATTTCACTGAGTTGGTCCTCGACTTCTGATATCCTTCCTTCCACTTGATCAATTCGACTGTTTAAACTTGTGCATGCTTCGCGAAGTTCTCGTGTTGTGTTTTTCAGCTCCATCAATTCACTTATATTCTTCTCTAAATTGTCCATTCTCATTAACATTTCGTTAAACCTTTTTTCAAGGTTCTTAGTTTCTTTGCATTGGGTTAGAATAAGTTCTTTTAATTCACAGAAGTTTCTTATCACCCACGTTTGGAAACCTGCTTCTGTTATTGGAATACCGGTGTAATCTATTAAGCCTTGTTCCGTTACTGATGAGGAATTGCAATCCCCTGTAGAGGGAGAGGCATTCTGATTTTGAGTATTCTCTACCTTTTTACGCTGGTTTCTTCCCTTCATTATATATTTGTCCGTCTGTCGTCTTTATAATTACCGACTTTCTAACTGGGTCTCTGACGTCCAACTTGTTGATTCCCTGCGCCGAAATCTGAGCAATCCACTGAGCCGGCCAAAACAGCGGTGTTAAGATTGATGGTGCTTTTCTGCCCGGGAATATCCGGACTCTGCACCAAGAACTGGCGTGCTAAGGCACCAGCAAAACCGCCACGCCGGCCACAAGAGTCGCCCTGGCGACCCGTGGAGCTCCTCCACTGGGAATCTCGTGGTCCGTGAGCAACTAATATTCGTCTGAAAGTGTGGCGTCCTCTCGTTCTTTGCGCTTTCACTGGGAGGTACGTGCCCGAGCTGCTAATCATCAGCCATCTTGGATCTCTCTCTTTTTTTTTTTTTTTTTTTAATAATTCTTAGGAATGCCACCTAAGATCTATTTATATTCTTTTTGTCAATTGCATTAGAACATTCTTTGAACTTGCCATTATACTGTAGTTGATCTAATATTCTTAACCTATTTGCTTTGAAAGTTAGGGTTCAGAAATCTTCTTAAGGTCTTCTTTAGTAGAAAGGGATTTATTGAGTCTGTCCTCTTTCAGTTGCTGTTTACACCGTAATGACTAAATAATTCTGCCGATTCTCTCCTTTCTGTAAAAATATTTGGAGTCAGTTAGTATTGACTTTGAGGTCTCTTAGATGTGGCTCCTTCGGTTTTCCTTTGGACTGCCTAATTTTTTTTTGCATTTGCCTCACCGCACTTGGGCTTATTTGTACCTTTTGACAAGCTTTTGAAGGTTTTTCTTTTTTTATTGGACAGCTAGCCATAGTAAACTTTGTGATTTTGCAGCACATTTCTTTCTTCTGTGTTTTTAGCATTGCCATGTAAAATAATCTCCATTTTTCTATGAACTTTTTATTTTAGTTAATCTCTATCAGCCATTTTTCCCTAGCCAATATCAATATTCCAAAAATTGAATAACCCCAGGGTAGATTTTTTGACTTTCTGTTTAGCCAGGGTCATAAATTTAAATATGTTGTGATTTCTACTGCATAATATTTCACACACTGAATTCATGGATTTATAGTAATATTTCTCCATTATTTGGCTCTCAACCAAGTTTCTTCCTTTCCCTTTCTTTCCTCCCTTCCCCTCCCTTCCCTTCCCAAGGAGGGTTATATGCATAATTCATGGGGTTGGTGAGCATCATTGCATATGCAGGGTGGAGTGCAGGGTCTGCAGACATAGTAAGGAATCATGCTAACTCATATGTTGATCATGATTAGAAAATCTCCCTGGGTGGAGATTTCAGTATTTCAGTCCTAGAGATTTTAGTATTACAATCCTAGGTGGGTATGGTATCAGTCGTGGTGGTGCTACAAGCTCTGGTGTTGGGCATGTGTGGAAAAATACATAAGTGAAGGTGAGCTTGGTGCCCCCCTACCCTATCTCACTTATAACATGGTAGTCTGGAATTCTCTTCAGATCTTTGATTACATGTCTTTGATGCCAGTTATGTCAGCATCCTCATTTTATGTGAGTCTTCCTATTCATTTAAAGGTTTTGGAACTTTTATAAAAGCTGTATCCATTCATACTTTTCTTAACTATTTTTTATTAACCAGGATATGAATAGGAAATTGAGCGTTTCTGCTCTTAAGCTTCAGTTTAATGATCATGGTCAGGGTGGCAGACAGGCAAATAATCACAAAGTTTTATACTATTTCATGATAGGTGATAGGTTTACAAGGTTTAGAGGGAACGTGGACAAAGGAAATTAACTGGTGCTTGATGAATCAGGATAGGTGACAGTAGGGTCTGTGCCTCACAGATAGGAGGGCTATTCCATATAACCCTATCAGCTGAGAATCTGGGCAGCTTCATTACTTCCTATTCCTCTACTTCACTGGGTCAGAGGCCATCTTCAAACAGGTGGCTATGTCTCTTAATTCCCTACTTTCTGCTTTAAGAGGGGCATTATCTGCTTTATCTGGAGAAAAGGAAGGAGAGGGACGTCTTACCTGGATGAGGCTGGAGAAAGGTCCACTTCCTTTCAGTGTCTGACAGAGACATATTCAACCACAGAATCTTCTTGGACTACATCTTCTTTATTAACAGACTCCAAACTGTATTGCAGTACACTAGATCATGACTCTCTTGCTATGGCATCTATCTGTATTTCTTCAAGAAAGTTGAATTAAATTTAGGCTAGGTATGTCATTTAGGTAACTTAACAGCTTAATCAGTAGACCTGTCTTCAGGAACAGGAAGCTAAAACACATGATTGTTTCACTTACCTTTAAAAATTCTGCCATATCTTTCATGCTCTGGTGCAATAGTATTTCTTTTATATCTGTCACAAATGGTTGACTTGTGGCAAGCCCTGTTCTCACTTGAAAATTTCCTTTCATGTTCACATTGAATACAATAGAGTGAAATAATTTTGTTTTTTTCAACTAAAACAATTAAATGTCATTTATAATTTAGTTTATTATAGAGAAGTTTATAAAATAAAAAATGGCCCATACTGCTACTCTGAAATCCCTAATATTAAAAATAAGATTAACATATTTAGATAAATAGAACATTCAAATAGTACCAGTAGTTATAAAATGTAAGTCTAGCTTTTCCTCCTGCCCCACTGCCCTATCCCCTCTCTTAGATCATAGCTCCTTAATGGTAACTAATGTCTATAGCTTCATGTTATTATTTTTTAAATTTATATATGCATACTAGCATTTATGTGTGTTCAGTCTTTTATCAATCAACAGTTTTATTCATTTGTTTATTCACCTAAAAATATTCATTGAGGGCCTCTTCTGTGGCAGGCAGAATGTTTTGCCCTGGGAACGTAGCAGCAAACAAAACAGAAAACGTCGCCCTTCTCATGGCACTTAGAATCTAGTTGGGAAACAGAGCCAAAAAATGTAAATAAACAAGAAAACAAAATAACTTCAGTTTGTTCAAAATGCTGCAAAGGAAACAGTGGTTTGATATGATGATGCAGTTACGTAAGGTGGTTGATGAAGGCCTCCGCTTATACAATTCATTAAACTTTACTGAAGGAAGAAAAACATGGAATGACTCAGTTAATTTTTGATTTATGCTATTTTTATTTCTAAAGGTGAAACCTCACCTGTCATCCAACTGCCCACACCTGCAGTCCAGCGCCCAAGCCCTGTCACACTTTTCCAGCCCAGCGTCTCCAGTGCTGCTCAGGTGGCCGCCCAGGATCCAAGTCTGCCTCTCCACCCAGCACTCCCACCCCAACGATTTGCTGGGCCTTCCCAAACAGACACCCTTCGGCTGCATTCTGAAGCCACTCCCACTGTGAAGCAACCCACCCCTGTCTCTCTAGAGAGCCCCAACAGGATTTCAACTAGTGCCAGTACTGCCCATGCCAGATTTTCAACTTCGACCATTCAACCTCCTAAGGAGTATTCCAGCGTTTCTGCTTGCCCAAGAAGTGCTCCGATTGCCCAGGCTCCTCCCATTCCACACCCACATGTCTACCAGCCCCCTCCCCTGGGCCATCCAGCCACACTGTTTGGGACACCACCAAGATTCTCTTTTCATCACCCTTACTTCCTACCAGGACCTCACTACTTCCCATCAAGGTAAATTAACATTTTTTTTTCCTTTTACCTAAACATTCGGCTAATGAGTTTTTACCTCTGACAACATTTAAAAAAAAATACTGAAAAGGGCACTTCTTGAATTCTGCTGAATAGGAGCCAAGCAGTTAACATAAATAGATGAAGAGGGCCAGGTGAGGAGTGGGGGAGCTAGTGAGTGCCTGCTCTAACTCAGCTCCAACTGACTCTTGTTATGTAAGAATATAGGCTTCAGGCTGGGTGCAGTGGCTCACACCTGTAATTCCAGCACTTTGGGAGGCCGAGGTGATTGGGTAACTTGAGGTCAGAAGTTTGAGAGCCTGGCCAACATGATGAAACCCCATCTTTACTAAAAATACAAAAAATTAGCCAGATGTGGTGGCACGTACCTGTGATCCCAGCTACTCAGGAGACTGAGGCAGGAGAATCACTTGAACCCAGGAGGAGGCAGAGGTTGCAGTGAGATCATACCACTGCACTCCAGCCTGGGTGACCATCTCAAAAAAAAAAAAAAAAAAAAAAAAAAAAAAAAAAATATATATATATATATATATATATATATATATATATATGGGCTTCAGTGTTGTCAGTTATAGTTTTTCATGCAAAATAACTGTAAGGGACCTTAAGATCATTTCGTCAAAAGTATAGAGGTGTGCTGATTGTATAGAGGAGATGCTTTTCAAACTTTAATGTGCATATAAATCATGTGGTATTTTGTTAAAATGCAGATTCTGATTCATTGGGTCTGGGGTATAGTAGTATCCTATATGGGAGTATAGTATGCCTGATATTCTGCGTTTCTAGCAAGCTCCCAAGTGATTGCCAATTCTGCTGGTTTATGGACCACACTTTGAATAGCAAGGGTATGGAAGAAGGCATTTGGTCTAAGTGAAAAGTAGAAAATTTCCCATGTAAATTACCAATAAAGAAATTGATTTTCATAGGGAAATATCTTGGGAAAACAATGTGTAACTTCATTTTGGAATGATAGAAATTTAACTCCCTTGGAAGTATTCTGATAGAGTGGTATTAGCCTCTACTTTTCTTTTTATTTATTTATATTTTTAAAGATGGGGTTTCACCATGATGGCCAGGCTGGTCTTGAACTCCTGACCTCAGGTGATCCACCCACCTCGGCCTCCCAAAGTGCTAGGATTACAAGCGTGAGCCACCGCGCCTGGCCCTAGCCTCTACTTTTCAATTACTGTTAAATATGTAGACAAAGATGGTTTATGTTGAGATTGGAGTATTAAAGTGTCTAACACTAATCTTTTTTCTTACTTAGCAAGTAAATCTACTTCCCACTAGGGTATACCTACACCTCAATAGAAACAACTTTTGAGGTATTTATTATGTTGCTTCAATTTATAATGGGATTACTTTGCTTTTGGATCCTTAGCTCAGGACTGGAAGAAAGTGGAACCAGAGGATTAGATCAGGAGAAAGGGAAATGTTTTGTTATCTAGGGTTTGGTTTGTTTTGTTTTATGTAGAATCTTTTTATCTTTTGCAGCCTTAGTAAATATTTTAGTTCAAGGGATCAAACCTCAAGAGACTTTTAATTTAAGGCCAGGGGAGTTGATAATCTCTTCTCATTGCTATCTGCTAGGATCTAGGATTTTACAGGAATTTTGCATAATTTTACAGAATGTTTTCTAGATATAAGAAGAATATAAAGGATGTAGATGGAATTTAATAACTGAGTAGAACACTTGACCTTAGAACCTTGAGGCCTATAACAAAAATTGTGGAAATTGTATCTGTTACCTAATTAATTTTGTAATATGGGAAATGTTTGGACCCTGTTTACTCACAAGATAGGTGAGGTGAAAAAGAGTAAATTACAATGGACTATGTGCCACGATCTCACTCTAGCTGTTACTGGTTTTTTTGTTTGTTGTATTTTTCTTCTTTTTAGTGTTTTGAGAGCTAAGAATTTTTACATGTAGTTCTTATAAAAATCCTGTGACTTGGGTATAATATTTCCCTACTTTTTCAGTTATATAAATGGATTAATAAATAGCCTCATCAAGGATATACAATGGGAAAGCCAATAGTCAAATTCAGATTTGTTTGATTTTGAATTTCATATTTGTCATTTTGTTGTTGTTGTTGAGACAAAGTCTTCTCTGTCGCCAGGCTAGAGTTCAGTGGTGCGATCTTGGCTCACTGTAATCTCTGCCTCTTGGGTTCAAGCAATTCCCCTGCCTCAGCCTCCCAAGTAGCCGGGACTACAGGCATGTGCCACAACGTCTGGCTAACTCTTTGTATTTTAATAGAGATGAGGTTTCACAATGTGGGCCAGGATGGTCTTGATCTCCTGATTTCTTGATCCGCCTGCCTCGGCCTCCCAAAATGCTGGGATTACAGGCGTGAGCCACTGCACCCAGCCATATTTGTCTTTTTTTCTACACTAGTAAGACTTCTCATTATAATGGTTCCTCTTGATTGGCAGCTATTAGTTGTTAGCAGAGAATCATATGGAAAAAATATACTTTCGAATAAAAAATTTACATGGTCAAGTGGAGGTTGGGGCAGGTAATGCTTCCTTAAATATTACATAGATTAAATCATAGAAGTCTACCTTACTTATTCATGACAAAGCTTGTAAGATTTGGTTATAAATGTATAAATTATCTGACACACTTTTATGTTAAGGAACATTTTAAAAGGAAGCTCTTGAGAGTAAATTCTTTTTTTTTTTTTTTTGAGACAGAGTCTCACTCTGTTGCCGAGGCTGGAATGTGTAGTGCAGTGGCATGATCTCGACTCACAGCAACCTCCCGGGGACAAGTAATTCTCCTGTCTCAGTCTCCCGAGTAGCTGGGACTACAGGTGCAGAGGAGATTTTTGTATTTGTATCTGGTTAATTTTTGTATTTTTAGTGGAGACAGGGTTTCACCATATTGGTCAGGCTGGTCTTGAACTCATGACCTCAGGTGCTGCCTCAGCCTCCCAAAGTGCTGGGATTAAAGGCATAAGCCACTGTGTTCAGCCGAAAGTAAGTTCTCAGAAGTCAGAAGCTATCTTTTTTTTTGTTATTACTGTTATTGCTAATTAACAGTAATGCTTTGGAAGAATCAAATGAATAAGTAGTTATTATACTGAATTTTTATTTCATTTAGGAAAATCAGAGCAGTATGTCAACTATGAACTTAAGCTATGCATAGTTTTTCAAAAAACAAGACCAGCCTTTTCAATTATAATATTTTTCAATTGTTTTTCTGACTTCTACCTGTTTGTGTCTGGTGATAATTTTTCCAAGGAAATAGATAATCTATTTATGACTGTCTAGATAGTATATTTCAGTAAACTCTAAATGCCAAAATTAGTTGATTCTTTCTCAGTTTTTCTTTTCTCCTAACTGATAATGGAATCTTCTGTAAAGAATATTTCTGAGCAGGTGCAGTAGCTCATGCCTGTAATCCCAGCACTTTGGAAGGCCAAGGAGGGCGGATCACCTGAGGTCAGGTGTTCCAGACCAGCCTGGCCAACATGATGAAACCCCGTCTCTACTAAAATACAAAAATTAGCCAGGCATGGTGATGGGTACCTGTGCAGGAGAATCGCTTGAACCCGGGAGGTGGAGGTTGCAGAGAACCAAGATCACACCACTGCACTCCAGCCTAGGTGACAAGAGTGAAATTCCGTCTAAAAAAAAATGCCAGGCATGGTGGCTCATGCTTGTAATCCCAGCACTTTGGAAGGCCGAGGCTGGTGGATCATGAGGCCAGGAGATTAAGAAGATACTGGCCAACGTGGTGAAACCCCGTCTCTACTAAATATACAAAAATTAGCCATGTGTGGTGGTGTGCACCTGTAGTCTCAGCTACTCAGGAGGCTAAGGCAGGAGAATCCCTTGAACCTGGGAGATGGAGGTTGCAGTAAGCTTAGATCACGCCACTGCACTCCAGCCTGGCAACAGAACAAGACTCTGTCTCAAAAAAAAAAATTTCCTCCCTAATTTAGTTATTTATATGTGGAATTATCTAACTATTTCAATGTTATAATTGTAATGGACATTTAAGATATACATATAAATATGTATTTTGTGTGTGTATATATATATTTATGATTATTCATTATTAAAAGATTTCAGCTGGGTGTGGTGGCTCACACCTGTCATCCAGACACTTTGGGAGGCCAAGGAGGTAGGATCTCTTGATCCCAGGAGTTGGAGACCAGTCTGGGCAATTTAGTGAGACCTTGTCTCTCAAAAAAACCTTTTTTTTCTTTAGCCGGGCACGGTGGTGTGTGCCTGTAGTCCCAGCTACTTGAAAGCTAAGGTGGGAGGATCACTTGAGCCTGGGAGGTGAGGACTGCAGTGAGCAAGTCTGGGCATCACAGTGAGACCATGTCTCAAAAAAAACCCAAAACATTTTTCTTTTCACCAAACAGTTCATTTTGCCCTGTGTATCTAGAGTAAAAATCGAGTAGGCTAGGTAGTTTAATCAAGGGTCACTTTATAAAACATATGTACACTCAGAAGTGTTGCTCCCCGTCTCTGGGGTTAACATCTTATTCCTGTCTTCAGATCTTAACTGTTATCATACTGTGTTTATCAAAATGCTGTCTTTCTGTGTACTACATTAATTCTTCAGACTAGTTCTTTTCTCCCTATCCCTTCCTCTTTCTTCTTCTTGCATATATTGGGCTTTCACATTAAAGGGAGATACGTAGGATCTTCATTCCATTGGCCATTGAATAAAAAACTATGTGTTTAAAATCTATTGTAATTAGGGATAAAGAAAGATATGAAGACAAATGGGGATTTACTAGCTTAAAATACATAGAAAATACACTCAGATATATGGTAGGGAAAGTAAGTTCAAATAATTCCTGGATTTGTAGAAATAGCATCTATATTGCAACATTTTAGGCAAATGAATCAAAGGTTAAAAGCAATTCTCTTTAACCTTTGTTTCAGTCAGAGACGCATTTGAGAATTTGATTGAAGTTATGGACTCTTTCCATACTAATGCATATCTATATACATATACAAATTTTTTCCTAAACTTTTATGGAGGAGAGAAACTTACAATCCCAAAACATGATAGACTTAGTTAAGATATAATACTTTCTGCTGTAACTAGCTAGAAATGTTGAATTTAAAAATGAACAATTTAATACCTACCTGAACTCACCAGCAAGAAACTCACTATATGCCAGAATGGTTAACAAGTTGAGAACTAGTTACAGTGATCTTGGAGATGATTTTCAGATTCAGAAATAGTTTCATTGGTTATAAACTTGGGTTTTAAGTTGGATGTGGGGGCTGGGTGCGGTGGCTCACGCCTGTAATCCCAGCACTTTGGGAGGCTGAGGCGGGTTGATCACGAGGTCAAGAGATCGAGACCATCCTGGTCAACATGGTGAAACCTCGTCTCTACTAAAAATACAAAAAAATTAGCTGGGCATGGTGGCGCGTGCCTGTAATCCCAGCTACTCAGGAGGCTGAGGTAGGAGAATTGCCTGAACCCAGGAGGTGGAGGTTGCGGTGAGCCGAGATCGTGCCATTGCACTCCAGCCTGGGTAACAAGAGCGAAACTTCGCTCCGGAAAAAAAAAAAAAGTTGGATGTGCTGGCATGTGCCTGTAGTCTGAGCTACTTGGGAGGCTGAGGTGGAGTTCAAGGCCAGCCTTGGCAACAATTGTGATCCTGTCTCTAAAACAAAAACAAAAACAGAAAAAAAAACCCTAAACTTGAGTTTTAATGTCTGTGGAGGGAAAAGAGATGAAGTCTTGACCCTGCTCTGCTCCCCTGCTCAAGGTGGGGATAGGTACTGAAACTAAAACCTCTCCGTAAAGCCAAGACTCTGGAAATTTTTTTTTTTTTTTTCCCCGACAGAGTCTTGCTCTGCCTGCCAGGTTGGAGCAGTGGTGTGATCTCAACTCACTGCAGCCTTCGCCTCCAGGGTTCAAGCAATTCTTGTGCCTCAGCCTCCTGAGTAGCTAGGATTACAGGCCTGTGTGTCACCAGGCCTGGCTAATTTTTGTATTTTTAGTAGAGACTGAGTTTTGCCATGTTGGTCAGGCTGGTCTTGAACTCTTGGCCTTAAGTGATCCACCTGCTTTGGTCTCAGAGTGTTGGGATTACAGACATGAGCCACCACATCCAGCTGGAATAACTTTTTAATCTTGATAAAAGGAATTGAAATTTTTTGACATTGATCCAGATAAAGCACAAAAAGAATCTTGTTTCTGGCCGGGCGCGGTAGCTCATGCCTGTAATCCAAGCATTTTGGAGGCCAAGGCGGGTGGATCACCTGAGGTCGGGAGTTCAAGACCAGCCTGACCAACATGGTGAAACCCCGTCTTTATAAAAAAAAAAAAAAAAAAAAAAGAATCCTGTTTCTACCCGGGGCTCTATGTGATTTTCATTAGATATAAAATCCCCATGGTACTTCACACGTTGGTTCAGAATCTAAAATCACCCTATCCACTGGATGCAGACGTTCATTTATTTATTTATTTATTATTGTTTTGAGATGGAGTTTCACTCTTTTTGCCCAGGCTGGAGTGTAATGCTGCAATCTCACCTCACTGCAACCTCTACCTCCAGGGTTCAAGTGATTCTCCTGCCTCAGCCTCCCGAGTAGCTGGGATTACAGGTGCCTGCCACCACGTCCAGCTAATTTTGTATTTTGAAATATATAGACTGGTTTCACCCGTCTCTACTGCAAGTCCAGTGAGACCTAACTAGACTTTTCAAGATAGAGTACCAGAGAGAAGAGAGCTACACACACAGTGAACTCCAGATGACTGTGTAGGGTTCCTCTTGAGTATTCAGTGAAGTACTGATTAGTGCATGCGTGAAGAAACAACCTCTAATCCACATGAAAGGATTAGAGAAAACAGTATCTTGCAATCATGCACTAACACGGTGCTGAGAATAGTCCCACCAACTAGACTGGAAAACTTTTATGAGGCACGGAACATTGAGTACTCAGAAGGGTCTTGCTTCAGATAGCCTTAGCCTGAATGTTGACAAGGTGGGTTTTGCTACAAACCAGTCTTTAGTGCAGTGGCATGATCATAGCTCACTGCAGCCTCAAACTCCTGGGCCAAAGCAATCCTTCTGCCTCAGCCTCCCAAGTAACAGGGACTACAGGTGTGTGCCACCATGCCCAGCTAATATTTTCATTTTTTTGTAGAGGCAGGGCCTCATTTTGTTGCCCAGGATGGTTTCAAACAGGCATGAGCCATTGTGTTCTAAATATTCTTTTTTTTTATTTTTTAAAGACAGATTCTCACTCCGTTGCCCAGGCTTGAGTGCAGTGGTATAATCTCAGCTCACTGCAACCTCTGACTCTTGGGTTTGAGCAAGCAATTCTCCTGCCTCAGCCTCTGGAGTAGCTGGGATTACAGGCTGTACCACTACACCTGGCTAATTTTTGTATTTTTAGTAGAGACGGGGTTTCACCATGTTGGCCAGGCTGGTCTCAAACTTCTGACTTCAGGTGATCCACCCACCTCAGCCTCCCAAAGTGCTGGGATTACAGGTGTGAGCCATCATGTCTGGCTAAAAATTCTTTTTCTTTTTTGAAATAAAATTTACTTTTTTTTTTTTTTAAAAGACAGGGTTTCACCATATTGGTCAGACTGGTCTCGAACTCCTGATCTCAGGTGATCTGCCTGCCTCAGCCTCCCAAAGTGCTGGGATTACAGGCGTGAGCCACCACGCCCAGCAAATTAGAGGAGGTGTCCCTAAAAATTCTTAAAAGCGAGACCTGAAGGAACCAACTTGTTTCTAAGTAATTTAACTGCATTCAAGAGCAACCTCAAGACTAGAAATAGAATCAAATGATTGAAAAGATAAGTGAGAGTACAGTTCATTTTTGTGATGGCAGCACAAGGAGCTCCATGGACCCAGTCTTTAGCAAACAAGTGTAACTGGTGAAAACTATTTTTTAAAACCACCCATTCAAATCTCTGGAAATTGCTGGGTGTGGTGGTGTACCTGTAATCCCAGCTACTTGGGAGGCTGAGGCAGGAAGATTGCTTGAGCCCAGGAATTTGAGACTGCAGTGAGCTATGATTATGCCACTGCATTCCGGCCTGGGTGACAGAGTAAGACTCCATCTCTTAAATTACATATATATATATATGGGGAAATATGAGATATATATGTGTGTGTATATATATGTATATATACATTATATATATATATATATATGGAAATCCAGAAGGCCACACACATATCCAGAGCTAGACCCATGTTCACAAAACATACAAAAACACTCCAAGCTTTGAACTCTTGATTGATCTGTAGGATCTGTAAGCAGGAAGTAAAGACTAAGGCAGAATTGAAAACAGCCTAGCTGAGTATTTAAGGAGTGCCTCAACTCAAAGCCAGTCTGCAAAGACCAGGAGAATATTTTTTGTTTTGTTTCTAGGTTTCTTTTTTATTATTATTATTATACTTTAGGTTCTGGGGTACATGTGCAGATCATGCAGGATTGTTGCATAGGTACACACATGGCAATGTGATTTGATGCCTCCATCCCCCCATTACCCATATCTGGCATTTTCCCCCATATTATCCCTCCCCAACCTTCCTACTCCCCACTGTCTCTCCCCTAGTCTCCCTCAACATACCCCAGCATGTGATGCTCCCCTCCCTGTGTCCATGTGTTCTCAATGTTCAACACCCGCCTATGAGTGAGAACATGGGGTGTTTGATTTTCTGTTCTTGTGTCAGTTTACTGAGAATGATGGTTTACAGATTCATCCATGTCCCTACAAAGGACACAAACTCATCATTTTTTATGGCTGCATAGTATTCCATGGTGTATATGTGCCACATTTTCCCTGTCCAGTCTATCATCAATGGGCATTTGGGTTGGCTCCAGATCTTTGCTGTTGTAAGGAGTGCTGCAGTGAACATCTGTGTGCATATGTCTTTATGATAGAACAATTTATAATCCTTTAGATATATACCCAGTAATGGGATTGCTGGGTCAAATGGAATTTCTATTTCTAGATCCTTGAGGAATCGCCACACTGTCTTCCACAATGGTTGCACTAATTTACACTCCCACCAACAGTGTAAAAGTGTTCCTATTTCTCCACATCCTCTCCAGTATCTGCTGTCTCCAGATTTTTTAATGATTGCCGTTCTAACTGCTGTGAGATGGTATCTCAGTGTGGTTTTGATTTGTATTTCTCTAATGACCAGTGATGATGAGCATTTTTTCATATGTTTGTTGGTCTCATCTATGTCTTCTTTTGAAGTGTCTGTTCATGTCCTTTGCCCACTTTTGAGTGGGTTTGTTTGTTTGTTTCTTGTAAATTTGTTTAAGTTCTGTGTAGATTCTGGATATTAGCTCTTTGTCAGATAGGTAGATGGCAAAATTTTTTTCCCATTCTGTTGGTTGCTGGTTCACTCTAATGATTGTTTCTTTTGCTGTACAGAAGCTCTGGAGTTTAATTAGATTCCATTTGTCTATTTTAACTTTTGTTGCCAATGATTTTGGTGTTTTAGTCATGAAGTCCTTGCTGGTGCCTATGTCTCGAATGGTTTTGTGTAGGTTTTCTTCTAGAGTTTTTATGGTGTTAGCCCTTTAATCCATCTGGAGTTAATTTTAGTGTAAGGTGTCAGGAAGGGGTCCAGTTTCTGTTTTCTGCACTTGGCTAGCCAGTTATCCCAACACCATTTATTAAATAGAGAATCCTTTCCCCATTGCTTGTTTTTGTCAGGTTTGTCAAAGATCAGATTATAGATGTGTCTTGAACTACCGACCTCAGGTGATCCTCCTGCCTTGGCCTCGAAAGTGCTTGGATTACAGGCGTGAGCCGCCACGCCCGGCCTGGTTATAGATGTGTCATTGCCTCCGAGGCCTCTGTTCTGTTCCATTGGTCTATATCTCTGTTTTGGTACCAGTACCATGCTGTTTTGATTACTATAGCCTTGTAGTATAGTTTGAAGTCAGGTAGCATGATGCCTCCAGCTCTGTTCTTTTTGCTTAGGATTGTCTTGGCTATGCAGGCTCTCTTTTAGTTTTATATGAAGTTTAAGGTGGTTTTTTCCAGTTCTGTGAAGAGGGTCATAAGTAGTTTGATAGGGATAGCATTGAATCTATAAATTACTTTGGGCAGTATGGCCATTTTCACAATATTGATTCTTCCTAACCATGAGCATGGAATGTTTTTCCATCTGTTTGTGTCCTCTCTTATTTCCTTGAGCAGTGGTTCATAGTTCTCCTTGAAGAGGTTCTTTACATCCTTCGTTAGTTGTATTCCTAGGTATTTTATTCTCTTTGTAGCAATTGTGAATGGGAATTTGCTCTTGATTTGGATCTCTTTTAGTCTGTTATTGGTGTATAGGAATGCTTATGATTTCTGCACGTTGATTTTGTATCCTGAGACTTTGTCGAAGTTCCTTATCAGTTTAAGGAGATTTTGGGCTGAGATGATGGGGTCTTCTAAATATATAATCATGTCATCTGCAAATAGAGACAATTTGACTTCCTCGTTTCCTAATTGAATACCCTTTATTTTTTTTTTCTTTCCTGATTGCTCTGGCTAGAACTTCCAATACTATATTGAATAGGAGTGGTAAGAGAGGGCATCCTTGTGTAGTGCCAGATTTCAAAGGGAATGCTTCCAGTTTTTACCCATTCAGTATGGTATTGGCTGTAGGTTTGTCGTAAATAGCTTTTATTATTTTGAGATACGTTCTGTTGATACCTAGTCTCTTGAGAGTTTTTAGCATAAAGGGCTGTTTAATTTTGTCAAAGGCCTTCTCTGCATCTATTGAGATAATCATGTGGTTTTTGTCTTTGGTTCTGTTTATGTGGTGGATTACGCTTATAGACTTGAGTATGTTGAACCAGCTTTGCATCCCTGGGATGAAGCCTACTTGATCGTGATTGATAAACTTTTTGATGTGTTGTTGCAATAGTTTGCCAGTATTTTATTGAAGATTTTTGCATCTATGTTCATCATGGATATTGGCCTGAAGTTTTCTGTTTTTGTTGAGTCTCTGCTGGGTTTTGGTATCAGGATGATGTTGGTCTCATAAAATGATTTGGGAAGGATTCTCTCTTTTTGGATTGTTTGGAATAGTTTCAGAAGGAATGGTACCAACTCCTCTTTGTATGTCTGGTCAAATCTGGCTGTGAACCCATCTTGACCGGGGCTTTTTTTGGTTGGTAGGCTATTAATTGCTGCCTCAACTTCAGTCCTTGTTATTGGTCTATTCAGAGTTTTGACTTCTTCCTGTTTCAGTCTTGGGAGGGTGCAAGTGTCCAGGAATTTATCCATTTCTTCCAGGTTTACTGGTTTGTGTGCATAGAGTTGTTTGTAGTAATCTGTGATGGTACTTTGTATTTCTGTGGAATTGGTGGTGATATCCCCTTTATTGTTTTTTATTGCATCTATTTGATTCTTCTCTGTTTTCTTTTTTATTAATCTGGCTAGCAGTCTATTTTGTTGAGCTTTCCAAAAACCAGCTCCTGGATTTATTGATTTTTTGAAGGGTTTTTTGTGTCTCTATTTTCTTCAGTTCTGCTCTGATCTTAGTTATTTCTTGTCTTCTGCTAGCTTTTGAGTTTTTTTGATCTTGCTCCTCTAGCTCTTTCAATATTGATCATAGGGTGTAGATTTTAGATCTTTCCTTGCTTCTCATGTGTGCATTTATTGCTATAAATTTCCCTCTAGACACTGCTGTAAATGTGTCCCAGAGATTCTGATATGTTGTATATTTGTTCTCGTTGGTTTTGAAGAACATCTTTATTTCTGCCTTCATTTCATTGTTTATCCAGTCAACATTCAAGAGCCAGTTGTTCAGTTTCCATGAAGTTGTGTATGTCTGTGTTAGTTTCTTAATCCTGAGTTCTAATTTGATTGCACTGTGGTCTGAGAGACTGTTATGATTTCTGTTCTTTTGCCTTTGCTGAGGAGTGATTTACTTCCAATTATGTGGTCAGTTTTAGAGTAGGTACCATGAGGTGCTGAGAAGAATGTATATTCTGTGGATTTGTGGTGGAGAGTTCTGTAGATATCTATTAGGTTTGCTTGGTCCAGATCTGAGTTCAAGTCCTGGATATCCTTGTTAATTTTCTGTCTTGTTGATCTGTCTAATATTGACAGTGGAGTGTTAAAGTCTCCCACTATTATTGTGTGAGAGTCTAAGTCTCTTTGTAGGTCATTAAGAACTTGCTTTATGTATCTGGGTGCTCCTGTATTGGGTGCGTATATATTTAGGATTGTTAGCTCTTCTTGTTGCCTTTTACCATTATGTAACACCCTTCTTTGTCTCTTGTGATCTTTGTTGGTTTAAAGTCTATTTTATCAGAGACTAGGATTGCAACTCCTGCTTTTTTATGCTCTCCATTTGCTTGGTAAATCTTCCTCCATCCCTTTATTTTGAGCCTGTGTGTGTCCTTGCACATGAGATGGGTTTTCTGAATGCAGCACACTGATGGATTTTGACTTTTTATCTGATGTGCCAGTCTGTGTCTTTTGATTGGGGCATTTAGCCCATTTACATTTAAGGTTAATAGTGTTATGTGTGAATTTGATCCTGCCGTTTTGATGCTAGCTAGTTGTTTTGCCCATTAGTTGATGCAGTTTCTTCATTGTGTTGATGGTCTTTACCATTTGGTTCATATTTGGAGTGGCTGGTACTGGTTGTTCCTTTCTATATTTAGTGCTTCTTTCAGGATCTCTTGTAAGGCAGGCCTGGTGGTGATGAAATCTCTCAGCAATTGCTTGTTCACAAAGGATTTTATTTCTTCTTCGCTTATGAAGCTTAGTTTGGCTGGATATGAAATACTACGTTGAAAGTTCTTTTCTTTAAGGATGTTGAGTATTGGTCCCCACTCTCTTCTGGCTTGTTGGGCTGCCGAGAGATCCACTGTGAGTCTGATGGGCTTCCCTTTGTGGGTAACCCGACCTTTCTGTCTGGCTGCCCTTAGCATTTTTTCCTTCATTTCAACCCTGGTGAATCTGACGATTATGTGCCTTGGGGTTGCTCTTCTTAAGGAATATCTTTGTGGTGTTCTCTGTATTTCCTGGACTTGAATGTTGACCTGCCTTGCTAGGTTGGGGAAGTTCCCCTGGATAATATCCTGAAGAGTGTTTTCCAGCTTGGATTCATTCTCTCTGTCACATTCAGATTCACCTATCAAATGTAGATTTGGTCTTTTCACATAATCCCATATTTCTTGCAGGCTTTGTTCATTTCTTTTCACTCTTTTTTCTCTAATCTTGCCTTCTCGTTTTATTTCATTGAGTTGATCTTCAATCTCTGATAGCCTTTCTTCTGCTTGGTTGATTCAGCTATTGAAACTTGTGTATGCTTTGCGAAGTTCTCGTGTTTTTCAGCTCCATCAAGTAGTTTATACTCTTCTCTGAGCTGTTTATTCTCGTTAGCATTTTGTCTAACCTTTTTTCTAGGTTCTTAGTTTCTTGCATTGGGTTAGAACATGTTCTTTTAGCTCAGAGAAGTTTGTTATTACCCACCTTCTGAAGCCTGTTTCTGTCACTTCATCAGACCCATTCTCCATCCAGCCTTGTTCCCTTGCTGGTGAGGAGTTGTGATCCCTTAGAGGAGGAGAGGCGTTCTGGTTTTTGGTGTTTTCATCCTTTTTGCACTGGTTTCTTCCCATCTTTGTGGATTTCTCTACCTGTCATCTTTGTAGTTGGTGACTTTCAGGTGGGGTCTCTGAGTGGATGTCCTTTTTGTTGATGTTGGAAGTTATTTCTTTCTGTTTTTTAGTTTTCCTTCTAACAGTCATGCCCCTCTGCTGTAGGACTGCTGGAGGTCCACTCCAGACCCTGCTTGCCTTGGGATCACCTGCGGCAGCCGTAGAACAGTAAGGGTTGCTGCCGGTTGTTTCTAGGTTTTTAGGAAATCTCTATCAAATTTCTATCTGACCACAAAGCTAACTGAACAGAGATTTCAGTGACCATTCATAACAAAGAATACAGCCTTTACAAAAATACTTTAGAAAACCAAATAACTACAACACAGAACAAGCAACAACAACAAACCTTGGAAAAGGGAAAGAATTTGATTTCTAGTGGCATCACATTATAATATTCAAAACATCCAGTTTTCAACAAAAAAGTTACAAGATATGCAGAGAAACAAGAAAATAGAGCATTCACAAATACCAGTAAAAACAACTGTTGCATTGTTTACTAAGTGTCAATTCTTAGCATAGCTCAATACACATCTGCATTCCAAAACCTTACATGGTTTGAGGCATCTTGAGGGAAAGGCCAGAATAAGCAATTTCGTTATCAAGATTGTCAAAAGGTAAGAAGCCTGAGGCAATCGATAGATAATAGTGCTGGTGAGTATTACAAGCTCTCTTTCCTGTTTCTTATGAGTGGGGACTGGGCAGTGGGAAAAGAGCAAAGGAACACATGAAGTGGTTACAGAAAGGGACTTTCCAAGCCCCAAAGAGGATGCATTAGCTTGCTCCCTTAGTCTGTATGCAAGGCAATACATGGGCAAGGTATGATCTAATTCCTTGTTTGTGTCTTTATGCTGCAGCACGTGCCCTTATAGTCGGCCTCCCTTTGCCTATGGAAATTTTCCAAGTTCAATGCCAGAATGCCTTGGTTATTATGAAGACACGTACCAAAAACATGAGGCTGTATTTTCAGCTTTAAATAGCGAGTATCCTTTTAGAGACTACCGAGATGAACGCACACACAGCGAAAATTCTCGGGGTTGTGAGAACATAGATGGAAGCTCTTACTGTAACAGTCATAGCCACAGTGGGAAAGAATACTTAAACCCTGTGCCTCAGGTGGACATTGGAACCTTGGAGAATGTCTTCACAGCCCCAACATCAACTCTTTCTAGCATCCAGCAAGTCAATGTCACTGACAGTGATGAGGAGGAAGAAGAAAAAGTGCTCAGGAATTTATAATTTTAAAACAAATATACACAGAAAATAAACATTTCTTAAAATATATTCTGGGTCAGTTGGTATGAGAAAAAAAAAGCCTAGAATGCTTTGCTGAAAGTTTTTAGTCATGATTTGAGGAGTTAAAACCAAATGCAATTTATGTCTTCATAAAATTTTGATTAGTGAAACTAGAGTCTGCATGTTTCATTGTAGGAATATTTAAGATATGAAATAGTTTATTTTTAATGGCTGAAATTTGCATCAATATATATTATCATTACTTTATCCTAGAACATGCAAAATACTGAAGCCTCACAATTGTATGTGAGGGAAAAGGGGGTATACATCTAGCATAGTGTGATTTTTATTTTATCTCAAGATACATTTATTTTTCTTAAATCGTTTTTTTGTTTGGTGTTTATGTAATACTTATGGATGTTGCCAATTTTTGATGTGACATTTTGAAAATATTTTGACAACTCTTAGTAGTGAACTGGGACTCAGTTGCTAAATTTAATTTACACTAATAACTAATTACAAGTTCCAAATGTGTTTAATGGCACCTGGATAATTCCTTCAGCTAAATTTAGTCATTTCTTTTTCTAAATATTTTATCATCGTTTTTTAATATCCTTTTCCATTTGGCATACATTGTTCTATTTTTGTTGTAATTAAATAAACATAGATAAAATTGTTCTTGTTAGATGTTTTCTGTTTAGGGGATAGAAATAAGCAAACAGAGTATTGTTTATAGAAGATTGTTTTCTACACCACATACAGATACCGATTTTTACCAATAGTCTCCAGAATTGCATAGATTCTGTTAGCTCACATGAGATTTAAACTGTGTATCAACAAAGATGCACACACATTCTGATGCCATTTCCAAACTCTTTACACATATGTACACATGTCTTAAGCATGTCCCAGAACAGAAGAACTCTTCCAGATTTGGCTCAAGCAGCTGTCTTGAAAACCATGAAGTTTATTTAAGAGCATGTGGAATTTATTTAATTCAAAATGAACAACAAAAAAAACCTACTTGTGACATAACCTCTTGGTAAGTACCCACTTATGGATTCAAAAGGCCTTTTTAAAACAGTGTTTGGACTACCAAAGTTGGGATCATGGTAAAATATCTATAAGGTACAAAGTGAATTGATGATGGGAAATAGTCACCAACCAATACACTTTTCCCTCGATCTGTATAATTTATGCAAATTGAGACCTTGTTACTTAAAACTGTGTGGAAATTGTGTATGGAAATCTGTTGTAAGCTTCCACCTTCTTCCTTTACTAAACCTGTATTTGTTTCTTAAAGTTTGCTAATGTCATACATTTCATCGGCCTTATACTTAATGTACATAACATTTCTTTTCCCAATAAAAATTTTGTTTTCATGTTTTTATATTCTTTATTACTGTGCACAATGCTGTTTTGATGTCGTTAAAGAGCAAAACTTGAATTTCTTGGTGATAGAAAGCAAACATTATGTCACCTCACATCTGAACTAAAGTGACATTTAGTTGTCTACATATTTGATATCTATACCATTAAGGAGAAATGTATGCAACAATTTGACCTGTTTTACCTCATCTCGTTTAATAGCACCTTTGTGACTAACTCAGTTTTTACTAAAGACCTTGTTCTTATAGACAAATTGGTTGGTGAAATCACTGTGTCAAGTAGAGAATGAGATAGAGCATAGGTCAGTATATCGTAATGGCCTGTCTGCAGGGTAGTAGCCCTGCCCCTCTCCGATTCTTTCCTTAAGCTTTTATTTTAGTGACTAATGCTGGGCAATTCTTTTACTCTTCCTCCTCTTCCTCAGTGCTGGGATCAGAAGCCAGGAGTTTAGATGGTTTATAGGTCCACGGAACAATTTGGGCTGGGAAAGATGAATATTTCATTTAGAAAGTACCCAATTGCAGAGATGAATGTGCCCAACCACAAATCCCCATATCTGACCATTTATAGCTCTTCAAACCACTGACTGGAGATCTACAGACCAAACAAAGCCCTGCCCCACTGGCAGTAATTCATCACCTTTCTAAGTCATCAAAGTGAAATCCTCCTAATTCAAAGCCACAAGTACCTTCTAATAGGTCTCATTGCCTTGTTTGTTAGATAATGATATTTGTTATAAGAATAGTCTCAAAGTGTGTTGAAATCTCAATATGTTTAGAATGTCACTCAAACTGTTCCATTCGTTGGACAAAGCTGCTCTCACTATTTGCAAATAAAAATTAGTTTCACTGCAAATTGACTGAAAATAGAGTTAGTCTGAACTTTCAAGGAGCCGAGTTACCAAGTTTAGGAAAAGAAGAGCAGTATTTCTCTATATTTGTCCATGAGAATCCAAGCCCTTTAGATATTCTGACAAAATTTGGTCAAATAAGTTTGAATAAAACATGTCACATCCCATCTTGAAGAGTGTCAGTGTCCATTATCATTGGTCTGTCTCAAAAGTCTTGCAATAAAGAAACTTGTTAAACTCTATTTCAGAGTTTCCCGATCTTATTTAGCGTGAACTCCCCCCAACTTTTTGTGCTAACATATCGCTTACTAACATCTCACGGAGCACACTTCAGAAAATCATAATAGCTGGTGACTTTGGTTTAAAAATTGTTGACTTTGCATATGATTTTCTGCATTGGGCAGTTCAAATTCTTTACTGAAAGCACTGACTGAATAAACTTTTCTTCATTGTATCTTAATGATCTTAAAAGATTGAAAAACTCAAACTTATCATTGTTAATTTACTGGATATTAAACTGGTTTTTTTTTTTTTAAATTTTACTTGTGTTCAGGTTTGTTACCTAGGTATACATGTGCCATGGTGGTTTGCTGCACCCATCAACCCATTATCTACATTAGGTATTTCTCCTAATGCTATCCTTCCCCTAGTCCCCCACCTCCCAACAGGCCCTGTGATGTTCCCCTGCCTGTGTCCATGTGTTCTCATTGTTTAACTCCCACTTATGAGTGAGAACGTGCAGTGTTTGTTTTTCTGTTCCTGTGTGAGTTTGCTGAGAATGATGGTTTCCAGCTTCATCCATATCCCTGCAAAGGAAATGAACTCATTGTATATGTGCCACATTTTCTTTATCCAGTCTATCATTGATGGGCATTTTGATTGGTCCCAAGTCTTTGCTATTGTGTACAGTGCTGCAATAAACATAAGTGTGCATGTGTCTTTATAGTGGAATGATTTATAATCCTTTTGGTATATACCCAGTAATGGGATTGCTGGGTCAAATGGTATTTCTGGTTCTAGATCCTTAAGGAATTGCCACACTGTCTTCCACAATGGTTGAACTAATTTACACTCGCACTAACAGTTTAAAAGCATTCCTATTTCTCCACATCCTCTCCAGCATCTATTGTTCCTGACTTTTTAATGATCGCCATTTTAACTGGTGTGAGATAGTATCTCATTGTGGTTTTGATTTGCATTTCTCTAATGACCAGTGATGATAAGCATTTTTTCATATGTTTGTTGGCCTCATCTGTGTCTTCTTTTGTAAAGTGTCTGTTCATATCCTTTGCCCACTTTTGAATGGGCTTATTTTTTTCTTGTAAATCTGTTTTAGTTTTTTGTAGATTCTGGATATTAGCCCTTTGTCAGATGGATGGATTGCAGAAATTTTCTCCCATTCTGTAGGTTGCCTGTTCACTTTGATGATAGTTTCTTTTGCTGTGCAGAAGCTCTTTAGTTTAATTAGATTGCATTTGTCAATTTTGGCTTTTGTTACCATTGCTTTTGGTGTTTTAGTCATGAAGTCCTTGCCTAGGCCTATGTCCTGAATGGTATTGCCTAGCTTTTCTTCTAGGGTTTTTATGGTGTTACCTCTTGTGTTTAAGTCTTTAATCCATCTTGAGTTAATTTTTGTATAAGGTGTCAAGAAGGGGTCCAGTTTCAGTTTTCTGCTTATGGCTAGCCAGTTTTCCCAACACCATTTATTAAACAGGGAATCCTTTCCCCATTGCTTGTTTTTGTGAGGTTTGTCAAAGATCAGATGATTGTGGATGTGTGCTCTTATTTCTGAGGCCTCTGTTCTGTTCCATTTGTCTGTATATCTGTTTTGGTACCAGTAGCATGCTGTTTTGGTTACTGTAGCCTTGTAGTATAGTAAAGTCAGGTAGCGTGACACCTCCAGTTTTGTTCTTTGTGCAAAGGAGTGTCTTGGCTACACAGACTTTTTCTTGGTTCCATATGAAAATTAAAGCAGTTTTTTCTAATTCTGTCAATGGTAGATTGATGGGGATAGCATTGAACCTATAAATTACTTTATGAAGTATGGCCATTTTCGCAATATTCACTCTTCCTATCCATAAGCATGGAATGCTTTTCAATTTGTTTGTGTCCTCTCTTATTTCCTTGAGCAGTGGTTTGTAGTTCTCCTTGAAGAGGTCCTTCATATATCTTGTGAGTTGTATTCCTAGATATTTTATTCTTTTTGTAGCAATTGTGAATGGGAGTTCACTCATGATTTGGCTCTCCGTTTGTCTATTATTGGTGTATAGGAATGCCTGTGATTTCTGCACGTTGATTTTGTATCCTGAGACTTTGCTGAAGCTGCTGATCAGCTTAAGGAGATTATGGGCTGAAATGATGGGGTTTTCTAAATATACAATCATGTCATCTACAAACAGGGACAATTTGACTTCCTCTCTTCCTATCTGAATACCCTTTGTTTCTTTCTCTTGCCCAATTGCCTTGGCCAGAACTTCTAATACTATGTTGAATAGGAGTGGTGAGAGAGGGCATCCTTGTCTTGTGCTGGTTTTCAAAGGGACTACTTCCAGCTTTTGCCCATTCAGTATGATGTTAGCTGTGTGTTTGTCATAAATAGCTTTTATTATTTTGAGATATGTTCCATCAATACCTAGTTTATTGAGAGTTTTTAGCATGAAGCGGTGTTGAATTTTATTGAAGGCCTTTTCTGCATCTATCGAGATAATCATGTGGTTTTTGTCATTGGTTCTGTTTATGTGATGGATTACTTTTATTGATTTGCATATGTTACACCAGCCTTGCAGACCAGGGATGAAGATGACTTGATCGTGGTGGATAAGATTTTTAACGTGCTGCTGGATTTGGTTTGCCAGTATTTTATTGAGGATTTTCACACTGATGTTCATCAGGGATATTAGCCTGAAATTTTCTTTTTTTGTTGTGTCTTTGCCAGATTTTGGTATCAGGATGATGCTGGCCTCATAAAATGAGTTAGGGAGGAGTCCCTCTTTTTCTATTTAAACTGGCTTTTTGAGGAAAGTTGATATTGCACCCAAGAATTCAAGTAGGCAAATGTGCTAAATAGATACACAAGTATATTTTTCACTTTGTCAACCAGCTGTTGGTAGGATTACTCCTGAGCCAAAAATATGAACTGCTTTTCAAAATTGTAGTTTGGAACTGATGTTGAAATGAATGTCTGGAGATTCTATGAACTGCTTGCAATATTTTAAAGTAGTATAATTTTGATGTGGGCAGAATAATGCTGAAAATTTTTTATCCTACATTTTGGAACAGATTCTGCTGGGCATACCATTTTTTTAGATTTCTGGGTCATCTTAATAACTTTTTACGATTTAAGAGAAATTTCAAAGGCATCACAATAAAACTACTTATCTAAAAACAAGCATAGGAGTTAGCTTTTATCAAATTCTATTTGATGAAAAATTTCACATCCTTTTGACAGATTTACCCTTTATCTCTGAATTCTGCTTTCAGACCACCTGATCCAACTTTACATCTCTCCTTTGTGATGATGAGTTTAGTATGCACAAATGTTAGTAAAATGTTCTCAAAGTAATGAACATTTGTAAGAAAAGGGGGGGAATGGGAAAGGGCAGCTTGCAACACCTTTACATCTCTGGCTCCTTCTCTGAAACCACTTGAGGGAAATGTTCTATTTATTTTAGTTTTAGTTTTTAGTTTTTGAGGTGGAGTTTTGTTCTTGTTGCCCAGGCTGGAGTGCTGTGGCATGATCTCAGCTCACTACAGCCTCCATCTCCCAGGTTCAAGTGATTCTCCTGCCTCAGCCTCCCATGTAGCTGGGATTACAAGTGAGTTCCACCACGCCCAGCTAATTTTGTATTTTTAGTAGAGACACATTTTCACTGTGTTGGCCAGGCTGATCTCAAACTCCTGACCTCAAGTGATCTGCCCACCTTGGCCGCCCAAAGTGCTGGGATTACAGGTGTGAGCCACTGTGCCGAGCTGAAATGTCCTATTTCTTAAAATAATGAACAGCAGGCTGGGTGCGGTGGCTCACACCTATAATCCCAGCACTTTGGGAGGCCAAGGCAGGCGGATCATCAGGTCAGGAGATGGAGACTATCTTGGCCAACATGGTGAAACCCTGTCTCTACTAAAAATACAAAATTAGCTGGACGTGGTGGCAAGTGCCTGTAGTCCCAGCTACTTAGGAGGCGGAGGCAGGAGAATCGCTTGAACTAGGGAGTCAGAAGTTGTAGTGAGCTGTGCCCTGCCACTATACTCCAGCCTGGTGACAGAGCGAGACTCTCTCTCAAAAATAATAATAGTAATAATAATGAACAGCAGCTTACCTGCATTTTTTTTTTTTTTTCAAAAGAAGATCTTTAGAAAGCTAAGTTTTTGCCTGTACTCCCTGGGACACTGTGGTGGCTGACACCTTCTCCTGGAGAATGTCTTTTCTTTTAAACTGTATGGAAGGTGTAAGGTGACCAACTGTCCTGGTGTTGGTTTGCATAGGACTGAGGAGCAGGGGGTTCCCAAACATGAGACTTTCAGTGCTAAATCGGGGAACTCCTGGGCAAACTGGGAAGAGTTGGTCACTTTAATGAGAGTGGCAGGTGGCTGCCAAATGCCTAGGCAGATAGGAGCGGGTTCATGGTGAAACCCCGCTCCAAGCCGAAGACAGTTTAAAGCCTGAAAGCCAAGCAACAAGTTAAATCTTTGGACCGGATTGAGAACTTGTTTTCCCGTTTGGCCCACTTTCCTCTGATTGGTCCTTACTCTTCACCTATTTTATATGTACCTGCCCTTTCCTAATTGGTTTTCTACACTATCATGCCCACCTTTGAGTGGTATCTTTGCTTTAACCTTTTTTACATACTCACAAACCAGTCAGCACATAATCCCTATTTTGAGTCCATCAAAGGCAGACTCAGCCACAAGAGGAACTTTCCCATCTTCGGGTAGGGGGACCAGCCCCATGTCCCCTCTCTGCTGAAAGCTGTGTCATCACTCAATAAAATTCTTCTCCACCCTCCTCATCCTTCAATGTCCTGCCTATCCTCATTCTTCTTGGGCATGGTACAAGATCATGAGAACCAACGAACGCGGGTACAAACTATCAATCACACAGGCAAGCTGGGGTATGCCAATGTGGCTGAGGGAGGTCTGGGTGGGGCATTGCCAGTCAGGGGTCCCCGGCTTGCAAAGTGACCAAAAAGAAAAATCCTACATCACTAATAAAGAAAATGAATATTGAAATTATTCAGAAGGCTGGCTTATGCAGAATATGTTATCCAGTTTTAAGGCTTGAAATTGCCATGCCTTACACTTGAAGGCAGATTACAGCTGAACTTGTGTGGGGCCTGTTAGCAAGGCATGGAATAAGACACAGGAAGCATGGAGCTCTAAGAGAACTAGAGAGATGTAACTGTTCATAACTGGGTTGCTTTTATCAGACAGCTTTAAGTTTACTTGGAAGACTCAAAGAAAAGTCATCAAAGCTGCATTTTTTATTGATATTCCACTTTACAAACCAGGGAGAGAGTGTATTTTTCTTAACATGGAGTCTTTGTTTTAAACTTTCTTACTGTTTTCCCAACAATGATAGAGGAATATTGGCCTAGAGTCTTTTTTTTTTTCTTTTGAGACACAGTTTTGTTCTTTCACCCAGGCTGGAATGAAGTAGCACAATCTCAGCTCACTGCAGCTTCCGCTCCCCCACATCCAGGTTCAAGTGATTCTCTTGCCTCAGTCTCACGAGTAGCTGGGATTATAGGTGCCCACCACCACGCCCGGTTAACTTTTGTATTTTTAGTAGAGATAGGGTTTCGCCATGTTGCTCAGGCTGGTCTTGATCAAACTCCTGACCTCATGTAATCACCCACCTTGGCCTCCCAAAGTGCTAGGATTACAGGCATGAGCCACCATACCTGGCCAGAAAAAATGAAACTATTTTTTATGCCTATATTTATTATTAGTGTGAAAACTCTCCTATGACAATGTTTGAACCTCCCTGTTCAGTCTCTCACCACCCATTTATCTATGTGTTGGGAACCATTCTCAGAGTTCAACAATTGCTTTGAACTTGACTTTGAAAAGGCACTGAACTCTTAAAGTGACATGGAAGGAAGAGAGAGAGGAAAGAAAAATGGGATGTTGGTAGGAAGAAAATCCTGATGTTATCCCTTAGCTCCCAAATTTCATTTTTTTTTTTTCCGGGATGGAGTCTTGCTCTGTCATCCAGGCTGGAGTGCAGTGGCATGATCTCCACTCACTGCAACCTCCGCCTTCCAGGTTTCAAGAAATTCTCTTGCCTCAGCCTCCCAAGTAGCTGGGATTACAGGTGCACACCACCACACCCAGCTAATTTTTGTATATTTAGTCAAGATGGGGTTTCACCATGTTGGCCAGGCTGGTCTTGAACTCCTGACCTCGTGATCCACCAGCTTTGGCCTCCCAAAGGGTTGGGATTACAGACGTGAGCCACTGTGCCCAGCTGGTTGTTTCGTTTTGTTTGTTTGTTTTTGCGTTGTAGTGATAGTGGGTTTTTATTTATTGCAAATGAGTCTGGATAAACACATGGACATACAAATAGGCTCCTCGTGTGATGCAGGAAGCCAGTCAAGAGAGTCTCTGAGCCTACTCTGGCTAGGAGGCTGCCCAATAAAGATTTTTTTAAAAAAGAAGGAAAAGAAGCCAGTCAATATCTTGAAGCCCAGGGAATGCTTTTCACACTGCACATTTTTCACCTATCAGCTTTGAGATCAGGCATATCTGGGAAAGGCTCCTGGCTCCATCACTTTTAGGGCAGTGGCTGTGAGACACTGTGTAAGTAACTTGGCCTCTCCGATCTTCAGTTTTCCGTACAATAAGAATAATAATTGTACACATGTCACAGGATTGCTGTGGAAGGTTAGTGATTATACACAGTGTTGGGTGATAATAAAAACAAACACATTTGTTGCCATTAGCAGTAGTTACATCCTGGTATTTCCCTCTTGTTTTATTAGCAATAGATCAATGCGTACCCTCTCTGCTCTATTTTATATGTCTCTGGGACACCCAGTTGGAATTCTCCAAGCTGCTAGAACAAGGCCAAGCTTGAAAAAAGTGATTGGAAGGGAAATAAGTTTATCTTACTTAAGGGTCCACTTGTGCTAGTGTTTAGCTTCTCTCTCCTCAAGATGTGATGGGACAATTGTTAGAAGGGTACTGGCCACTACCACCTCCTCAGGTCTGTACAAAGCCATTCAGAACACTTTGCTTTTGCCTTTGAGTTTCATGGAAAACACAAGTGAAAAGTGAACAAACAGGCTCAGTGAAGAGCAATTGACTTGTTCAACATCCAACAGCTCCTCTTTGATGGAGGAGTAAGACCCAGGTCTGCCAGAAAACAGCCTAATAACCCTACCGAGCTCCTGCCTGCGAGTGCTGCGTGCTTTCACATAATGGTGCCAGCACGGTTCAGAGGGTCAACTTCTGACTCCGTCTGGCCTGACAAGATTGTCTGGAGAACTGACGAATCCAGAATCACTCTCACTTGCCAAGCATCTTACTTAGAAGGCAAAAGAATCAAGCAGGTGACTTTATGGAGCTGAGTAGAAGTGACCTGAGCACAGGCCCTGTGCTCCTGATGCCCAAGTCTTGGGCAGGACCACACACATCTTGTGACAAATGGGCAGAGATCAGAGTAGATGCCGAAGTAGATAAAGATGCTGAATATAAACAAAGATGATTAAAGAGGCTGCGAATTCAAGACACTGAATTTTGCTGCCATGAGAGGAATCCTGGAGTCAGCTTTTGTAACAGCCTGGCCATGTTTAGTTTATCAAACCTGGGCAGAGCAAAAGCCCCGGGATCCACTCACTCCATCAGAAACAAGTCTGAACAAGCTGGGTACTGTCCATCTGATACCCAGGCATTTTGACAGTTCCGCTGTGGCCACCAGCCAAGTGTAAATGGAGAACTCCAAGTCATCCATCATGCTTTAGCCACGTGCGAGGTTAATGCCCCGTCTTTTAAAAGCACACAAAGGGCCATTTGAGTAGGAAAGCCCCACCAAATCCTGCTGAAACACCCGGCCCACTTTCGGATCATCTTGCTGAACAGTGTCTTGGTTTGGAAGGCACAGCTGTTGCTGAGATCCCTGAATACAGCCTGCTGTTCTCTGTGGAAGCTACAGTAGATTAGTGTGGTTCAGCTGAGATGCAGTCAAGCCCTCCAGATTGGCCTTCCGTCCAAAGAGCCAAGCTGCTGAGAGCCTGATCAGATTTTTACCAAAGAATCCATGTTCGCTTGCTGTGGGCAAAGCTGGGTGTAGATTGAACTTGATGTGTGACTTTAGGAACGTCATCTCTCCTCTGTGGGCCTTGAGTCGAGACAGGAATGGGTCCCACTTTATGCTGGAAAGTCCACTAACAAATGTGCATTTAGCACTTCTGCTTTCCAGAAGGGTAATGATTAAAAGTGGCCTCCTCTGAATCAGCCCCAGAAGAGTGGCTTTCAGAGTTCCCCAAAACATGAGACATAAAGCAAGGACAAAGCCAGGATCAGGTTTATGCCTCCAACAGCTGTGGCTTTCAGAGTGTTTCAGGTTGAAGAGGCTGAAACAACAGCTGCAGATCTATTCCTTGTCCTTGGGACAGGACAAAATGGGTGCAAATACAATTGAGACACCACCGCCATGGCCATTTTCTGCTTTAGTAAGTTCTAAGTTAGGTCTTGGGTTCTGTGAAGTAAGAAAGAAAATTAGTGATTCAGTGCAACCTAACAAAAATAAATACATGGAGTTAGGAACCCCCAACCCCTATGACTTTCCAAATTCAGATTAATATTTTTGCTTAATGATGTGCCAGACTCACAGAGTTGTATGAGACCTTTACATTATGGAGTATATAGGAAGTACATGGCCTTTCTAGGTCATTCGTCATTCTCATGTTCCTAGCTGACATTGTTAGTCACAGTGCTCTCACCATCTATCAGACATTCCTTCTCATCACAGAGGTGGTCTGGGCAGTCCCTAACAATGATAAGGGGTTCATACCCAAGATAAAAGTTGTTTGCCATCCCTAACCTAATCCAACCCATGCATCTGCTTTCCACAGATGGAAAACAGGGCCAGAAATCGGAAGAGCCTGGCCAATATCACAGTCAGTGAATTTGTGGGAAGTAAAATAAGGGCCTAGAATTCTTCCAAATGTCAAGGAAAAACAACATTACTGCTTATTTTGCCTATTGTGCTGTATTTGTTCTCTCTTTCTGTTTTCTAGATTGAGTTGACTTTTCCAAATTTTCCGGTTTTTTTTTATCTAAAAGCAATACTCCATAGAAGTACACATAAATGAAATGAAAATATGCACTCAAAAGCTTTACCCACACATAATAAAACCATCAGTAAGTAAGGTCTATATACCTTTTATATACACACACACACACATATATATATGTATATATATGATCTGTGATATGGAAATAATTCAAACTTCCTTCTTAGAGTTTCAGATTACAATAAATCCTTAATAAAAACACTTTTAGGCCAGACACAGTGGCTTATGCCTGTTATCCCAGCACTTTGGGAGGCTGAGGTGGGCGGACCACTTGAGGTCAGTAGTTTGAGACCAGCCTGGCCAACATGGTGAAACCTCATCTCTACTAAAATAAAAAAAAAATTAGCTGGATGTGGTGGCACATCCCAGCTACTTGGGAGGCTGAGGCAGGAGAATTGCTTAAATCCAGAAGGTGGAGGTTACAGTGAGCCGAGATCGTGCCACTGTACTTCAGCCTGGGTGACAGAGCAAGATTCTGTCTCAAACAAACACACAAAGAAATAAAACCCCCACTATTTCTGGGGAAGATGGGGGATGAACAGAGGTTGTCTAATGGGTTCGAACATTCAATTAGATAAAAGGGAATAAATTCTAGTGTTCAATAGTACAGTAGGGTGACTACAGCTAACAATAATTTATTGTATATTTCAAAATAGCTAGAAGAGAAAATTTGGAATCTTCCCAACACAAAGAAATGATAAATGTTTGAGGTGATGGATATTCTAATTACCCAGATTTGATCATCACACATTATATGCCTGTGTCAAATTATGTGTACCCCATAAATATGCACAATTATTATGTATCGATTTTTTAAAATCCTACTTCAGGTCATACCCTCGAAATGGACCCATATTGCACATATTGTTTTGTGCCCTGCTTTGCACAAATGTTCATCAATCATAATGTCTAAGTATACATTTAACTTCTGTTGTAAGACATTCAGACAACCCAATTTTTGCTACTCTCAGTAATATCTAGGTGAAATCTCTGCTCACAAATTTAATTGTTTTCTTATGAAAATTTCTAGAGGGAATCTGGGTCAAAGGGCAAACACATTTTAAGGACTTCTGACACACATTGACACATTGCTTTTCAATAACATTCAAAGCACAGGGCTAGCAGTATATGAAAGATGAAAGATGCTTTTTAGCAGCTTCTGAACACAGGGTATCATCACTTCTGTTGTTCTCTTATTCTTCTGTCTGTACGCTTTGTGTAGCAAGGTAGAATGTAGGATTCTCAAAGGTGAAACGGCATTTTTGCAGTATTCTTGGTGGATGTCATAACTGAATGCATAACAGTGATAATAATAACAAACTAATATTCTCGTAGAGTTTACTAAGTGGCAGGCACCAGGCATTAGCTCCTGGGGTTGACAGCTCATTTTGTAGGGGAAGCTCAGAAAGGATGAGCAACTTAGCTGACTCCACATAGGGGCAGAGCTCAGCTAAGTCTGACAAAAGCCTGCACCCTAACGCCCTTTGCTATGTCGCCTCCATATAGGCAGTGCAAATAAATATTTGTGTATAGGTTGAATCATTTGTTGTTTTCCTCTGGTAGAAAAACGCAAGCAACTCAGAAGGAGGCAGCCATTAAAATGGACTAAAAATGCCAGCTGAGCTCTCCCAGTCAGTCCTGACTTGAATAGTCCCAAAGGATTTGAGCAATGCTAGGTTTGAGGCTATGACCGAAGGAAATATTTTTATGAAGGGTTTCTTATGACTGAGAACTCTAAGAAGGAAGCTTGAAGTATTCCCGTACGAAAATACAGCCATCTAAGATTATCAGTGGCATTTGCTTTTTATAGTGTTTGGCACTAATAATAGCCCCAAACTCCTCAACCCAACTTTCCAGCTTTTTAAAAGAACAGTACTCATGAGGATGTCTGAACGCTGGGATGACGGGGCTTAGTCCATCCAGCGCTTTCTGTGGCTTCCCCAAGGAGAAGGGGAAGGAGCTCGGGAGTGATGGCTGCCTGCCTGAGTGCTGTGAGCCTGGATTTCTAAGGAAGTGAGGTGGGGCACGTGAGGCTGGAAAAGGAGAGAGGCCACGAGGTTTTTTACGGAGAACTCAGAACCAAGTCAGATGATCTGTCCTGGGCTCCTGTCCCTCTCTCCGTGCACCGTGCAGCCCTGTTCCTGTTAGGCCCACACTCAAATTTCTAACACGGGATCTCAGAAGCGATTGGCCAGCCTCTCCGAGTGCGCCTGAATGGTCTCGGCAAAACTGAGAGCGATTTTACAAACTAATGTGCTCCTGAAGGTGCCCTGTCCTTTCTCACTTCCATGTTTCTCCCACAGCATGTCTGCCAGCAGGCCCTCTTCCTGCCACGTGCCCGTGGAACAGCTCACCACGTTTCAAGGCTACTTTTGTAAAAATCATTTTTGAGGTATAATTGACATACTTAATATACATCCATTTTAAGTGCACATACAACTTGATAAATTCTTTTTTTTGAGACAGGGTCTCACTCTGTCACCCAGGCTGGAGTGCAGTGGCACGATCTTGGCTCACTGCAACCTTTGCCTCCAGGGTTCAAGCGATTCTCCTGCCTCAGCCTCCCAAGTAGCTGGGACTATAGGTGCCCACCACCACCCTGGCTAAGTTTTGTATTTTTAGTAGAGACTAAAAATGTTAGCCATGTTAGCCAACTGTTCTCAAACTCCTGACCTGAAGTGATCTGTCCATCTCAGCCTCCCAAAGTGCTGAGATTATAGGCGTGAGCCACTGCCCCCTGCCACAACTTGCTAAATCTTGACAAACGTGCACTTGCCCCATTCAAAATTTAGAACAATTCCATTCCCTCAGAAGTCTCCTGCCGCCTCCGGCCAGTCCTCTCTCTCACCCCAGCCCCAGGCAACCACTGATCTTCCTGTCACTATAGCTTAGTTTTGCCTTTTCTAGAAGTTTCATATACATTGAATCATAGAGTAATTTCTGGCTTCCTTCACTCAGTATGAAGAAAGGAATCATCAACGTTATTGCATGTATTAATAGCTCATATTACTGAGTAATAAACTGTTGTGTGGATGTACCACAATCTATCTGCAATTTGAATTATTGCCAGTTTTTGATTGCTATGAATACAGTTGCTATGCACATTCATGCACAAATCTTTTTGTGGGCATATAGCATATAGGAAGTGCGTGGCCTTTCTGGGTTATTCCTCATTCTCTTGTGCCTAGCAAACATTGTTGGTGGGTCACAGAGCTCTCACCATCTATCAGACATTCCTTCTCATCACGGAGGTGGTCTGGGCAGTCCCTGGCAGTGATAAGGAGTTTGTACTCAAGATAAATGTCATTTGCCATCCCTGACCTAGACCAACCAATGCCTCTGCTTTTCAAAGAAGAAACACAGGGCCAGAGACGGGAAGAACCTGGCCAGTGTCACACAGTGAATCAGTAAATTTGTGAGAAGCTAAATAAAAGGCCTAGGTGATTTCATTTATCTTAGGCAAATAAATACCTACGAGTTGAATTGCTGGGTCATAGGGTGAGGGATTAATAAACTGCCAAATTGTTTTCTAAAGCTGAATATTCTTCTAAGTGGTATCTCATAGTGGCTTTACTGTGCATTTCCCTGATAACTAATCATGTTGAAAATCTTTTCATGTACTTTCTGGCCATTCATATATCATCTTTTTTGAAGGGTTTTTTTCAAATCTTCTGTCTTTGTGTGTGTGTGTGTGAGTTGCTTTTTTTCATTGAATTTTAATAGTTCTTTATGTATTTTGGGTACAAGTCCTTTATCTAATATTTGCAATGCAAATATTTTCTTCCAGACTGTAGCCTGCCTTTTCAGTTTCTTAATAGTACCTTTCAAAGTACATGCAATTTTTAAATTTTGATGAAGTCTAGTTTATCTTATTTTTTCTTTTCTGGTTTATACTTTTGTGTCCTGTCCAGGAATTCTTTGCCCACCTCAAGGCTGTAGTTTGTGAACATTTTCTCCTGTGATATTTTACTAGAAGTTTTGTAGTTTTAGCTTTTACTTTGTCAGCCTAAAATAAGAAAATTTAGAAAATATGATTAAATGTAGAGTTTATTTGAGCACAAAGCTTGAGGGCAGCCTCCCAGGAAGCACAGATTCCAAAAATGGAATTGTACTGATGCATTCTGAAATGCAGAAGTTTAGGGTTGTTTATGTAGACAAAGTTTAGGGAAAAAACAGAATTTCAACTTTTTTTATTTAAGGCTTTTTTTTTTTTTTCCTGAGACAGAGTTTCACTCTGCCACCTAGGCTGGAGTGCAGTGGCACCATCAGGGTACACCACAGGCTCGACCACCTGGGCTCAGGTGATCTTCCCACCTTAGTCTTCTGAGTAGCTGGTACTACAGGCGTGTGCCATCATGCCCAGTCAAGTTTTTGTAGAGACAGGCTTTCGCCATGTTGCCCAGGCTGGTCTTGAACTCCTAGGCTCCAGTGATTCTCCCACCTTGGCTTCCCAAAGTGCTAGGATTCCAGCTGTGAGCCACCATGCCTGGCCTTATATAAGGCTTAATGCATAATTACAATGATCTGATTGGTCAAGTTGGTGTTTTTCTTTTAGGAAAGATATACTTAACATTTCACATTGAAGAATAAACAGTCATGAGATCTTTTGTGCCACCTGGTTTGAGTTAGGTATAGAATAATAAGGGAGACAATCTATAACAAAGGTCAGTGATTAGAAGGGGAGGACGTCTGGTCTCTGGTCTCTTCCAGTCATTTATAGCACAAGAACATTGAGAAAAGAGAGTTGATCTATAATCTAAGAAGCAGAAGTTGTAACTACATGCTAAGTGACTCAGATCGCAGTCACTTCTCTCTCAAGGTTTAAAGTGTTTTTGCAAGCCAGGTGCAGTGGCACATGCCTATAATCCCAGCACTTTGAAAAGCCAAGGCGGGCTGATTGCTTGTACTCAGGAGTTCAAGACCAGCCTGGGCAACACGGCGAAACCATGTCTCTACAAAAAAAAACACAAAAATTATCTGGGTGTGTTGGTGTGCACCTAAAGTTCCAGCTACTCAGGAGGCTGAGGTAGGAAGATCCCTTTAGCCCAGGAGGTCAAGGCTGTAGTGAATGAAGATTGCACCACTGCACTACAGCCTGGGTAACAGAGTGAGACTTTGCCTACAAAAAAAAAAAACTGTTTTGGGGGTTCTAACAGCTTTTGAATGTATTTATTTTCACAACTTTTATCTCTATTATTTATATCAAGTTAATATTTGTGTATGATGTGAGCTATAGGTCAAAGTTCATTTTTTTCATATGGATGTCCAGTTGTTTCAGTACTATTTACTGAAAAGATCATTCTAAGCAGTGATGGTGGTCGGCAAGAACAAGCACCTTACGAAAGACAGCAAAAAGGGAGCCAAGAAGTGGCTGATCGATTTTCTTTTTTCTTTTGTTTTTTTGAGACAGTCTTGCTCTATACCCTAAGCTGGAATTCAGCGGCATGATCTCAGCTCACTGCAACCTCCACCTCCTGGGTTCAAGTGATTCTCATGCCTCAGCTTCCCAAGTAGCTGGGGTTACAAGTGCCTTCCACCACACCTGGCTGATTTTTTTTTTTTTTTTGAGACAGAGTCTTGCTCTGGTGCCCAGGCTGGAATGCAATGGCATGATCTCGGCTCACTGCAACCTCTACCTCCCGAGTTCAAGCAATTCTCCTGCCTCAGCAGCTGGGATTACAGATGTGTGCCACCACGCCCAGCTAATTTTTTATATTTTTAGTAGAGATGGAGTTTTAGCATGTTGGCCAGCCTGGTCTCGAACTCCTGACCTCAGGTGATCCACCTGACTCGGTCTCCCAAAGTGCCGGGATTACAGGCATGAGCTACCGTGCCCAGCTGGTTGATCCATTTTCTAAGAAAGACTGATATAATGTGAAAGCACATGCTATTTTCAGCATAAAAAATATTGGAAAGACACTAATCCCCAGGACCCAAGGAACCAAAATTATACCTGATAGACTCAAGGGCCGTGTATTTGAAGTGAGTCTTGCTGATTTGCAGAATGATGAAGTTGCATTTAGAAAATTCAAGCTGTTACTGAAGATGTTCAGGGTAAAAACTGCCCTGTCTGGATCCATGGATCTTACCCGTGACATGGAGGAGAGAGTGGAATTTGGCCTAAGTCTGCCTGGTCCCAAGGTCCCTTAATCTGGAACTTTCAGGCCTCTTTCGAATATTATCTTAACTCTCTGCTTGTTTATTGAATGAAAAAGGTTCCATGTAGGCCAGGCACAGTGGCTCATGCCTGTAATCCCACCACTTTGAGAGGCCAAGGCGGGTGGATCACCTGAGGTAGCGACCAGCCTGGCCAATGTGGTGAAACCCCGTCTCTACTAAAGATACCAAAATTAGCTGAGCATGGTGGCGGGCACCTGTAATCCCAACTACTTGGGAGGCTGAAACAGCAGAATTGCTCGAACCCAGGAGGTGGAGGGTGTAGTGAGCCGAGATTGAGCCACTGCACTCCAACCTGGGCAACAAGAGTGAAACTGTCTCAAAAAAAAAAAAAAGGTTCCATGTAATTGGTATTGGAAATTCTCCACAGTCATCTGTAACTATCAAACTATTAGTGCAATCCTGAACTAAAGATCTTTCATGATGACCTCATTCATCACAAAGCTTTCCAACTCTTTAAAAAAGACAGAAAATCATTATTTCTTCCGAAAAGTGCTTCTTCAAATGGGATCCCAGTTCTTAAACCTTGCAGGAATATTGACATTGGGAGGAAGCCACTGCTCAGCCCAGTTAGTATTGCTAATCTTTAGGCAAACTGCTCCTTTTAAAGCTGTTTCCTTGGCTTGGCTTTATACTCAGAGAACTTTGGTTACAGAGAACACATGGGAAGGGTTTTGCAAGTGTACTAATCAATAAGCTTCAAGAGGCGGGAAGGAAATGATGGGCTGAAGTGGTCCTTGGAGACCCTCCATGAGCCAAATGCACTTTCAAGATATCTACAACAGTGGCCTTTTTCCCCCTCTCTGTGCCTGTGTCATTTACTATTCCTAGTTTTAAACCCATGTCTCTGTTCAGAGAAAAAGACTACGTTGTGCGTTTGTTGCACTCTCTTTGAGATGAAATTTTTTGGGGCTTCAAAGAAAACCCTCTGTTTCCAGTCTCTGAGTCATGACTTTCATATACCATTGAAATCACTCAGTCTGTAAAAAAAGATGTGTGGTTATGGAGGAGAATCGTGGCCCAGGAAGTAGCATGAATCATTGAAATGTGGTGCATGGAACACACCCACTATTGACAGTAAATTCCCTCTACCCCTCTTCCTCCGCCCTCAGCATCACCTCCCACTGCCTGCTCTGGCAATTGGCCTAACATACAGTCTGAGTTGATTGCTAATATCAGTTGTTTGGATCTGTGTAACTACTTGTAGTTTGCAAATATTTTGAATCATTTATCGTATCTGCCCCTGTTCATTCAGTAAATATGCACTTAGTAGTCACGGTACTATTATGGACCCACCATGGGACAGTTAGGCAGACATCAAAAGCATGGTAATTACCAAGAGTTATGTCATGGTCACTGCCATGAGGGAGTTGGTAGTGTAGGGTGGGGCTTTTTTTTTTTTAAACATAATTCAGTGAAATTCAGTTGAATTGTAATGTAAAATGTATTTCCCACTGAGGATCATGGTCAAAAACATTGAAAACACACTGGTTTAGTGGAGGCTATTGTCTCCTCATGGCCATCGGAGAGTCATAGAGTCTAGTACAGGAGGCAGCCATATTATTACTATCATTGCTTGTAATGGTGTTTGCCAGGCATTGTATTTTGCTGCAGAAGCAAAGGCGATCAAAGAAACACGTCCTCATCTTTATTTTTGGGAGGCTCCCCTTGACCCTCAGAATAAAGGCTCAGCACCTTCACCTGACCCAGAAGCCACATCCAGATCTGGCCTCTACCTATCTCTCTCGCTACCTTCCTCATTGCTCATAACACTCCCCCTCTTCCTCTACAGATGACCTGACACTAGCTGTCTGGAAACACCTCCCCATCTTTGAACACTCAGTGTGAGTATTACTTCCTCTGTCCCTTTGCCCCTTTCCTCCAGGCAATTGCTTGGCAACTGTGGGTAATTGCTTGGTCTCCCACAATTACCTTTTCTCATCCCCCTTCTTCTACAGTCATGACACCCTTTCTTGGGAAAAGGTGAAAGATCTTGCCACCTTCTACCCATTGCCACATGGTGCTGACAACAGGCAGGGCTTGTAGCACAGGCTCCTGATCCTGGCCTAGATGCCATATTCTGTCTATTATAATTGGTCCAAGGATGACATATAACCCAAGCAAGGCCAATCAAAGTCCATGAGCCAATATATTCCTTTCTGTATTAAGATGGTTTCCATTGGGTCTCTAAAAGGTCCTGAATGTCTCTAACGTTACAGCACTCTTATTCTTCTGCATCCTGTCTCCTTCTGCCACACTATAAATGCCTTCAACACAGGGACTGTTTTTTGATTTAAAAAGTATGTGGGCCGGGTGTGGAGGCTCATACATGTAATCCTAGAACTTTGGGAGGCCAACGCAGAAGGATTGATTGAGGCCAGGAATTTGAGGCCTGCCTGGGCAACACAGCAAGACCTCATCTCTATATTAAGAAAAAAAAATGTGTATGAATTTGTATGTGTATAAACGAGTATGTTCTCTCTATAGGAAATTTGTTGTCAATTTCTCTGTGGAAAAAACACACAAAAAAGTTGTTGAACAGCTGTAATCCTCTCTCTCCCAAAGGCAGTTCTTAACAGTCTTTTTACAATGCAGATACACATAATACTCACATTTTACACGATTAGAATATGATTCAACTTATGATTTTATAACTCATATTTTTCACTTAGGAATCTACTGTGAAAATGTTCTCATGTTATTAGATATTTTCCATATAATTTTTATGGGTTGTCTGTTATTCTGTCATGTGGATGAAATGTATCGTGGTCTATTAATCAAACTTTAATTATAAATTTTGGTGGTTTTAAGAGCTTAGAAAAACCAAAAAAGAAGGAACACATTTTTTTAAAAAAGAAATTTTGGTGGTTTCTACTTCTATTATGAAAAAGACTTGACACTACAAAGAATGGTCTCTTTACTAAATGATGCTGGATCGGTGAGGTATCTATGTGGTAAGTGCATTTGTTATCTATTGCTGTGTAACAATATTACCACAAACTTGCTCCTTAACACAACACACACTTACTATCTTACAGCTTCTGTAGACAAGAGTTTGGGCCTGGCTTACCTGGGTCCTCTGCCTCAGGGTCTCACAAAGCTGCAGTCAAAGTGTTAGCCAGCAGCCGGGCACAGCGGTTCATGCTGGCAATCCCAGCACTTTGGGAGGCCAAGATAAGAGGATCACTTGAGGCTAGGAGTTCAAGACCAGCCTGGACAAAATAGCAAGACCCTGTCTCAAAAAAAAAAAAAAAAAAAGCTGGGTGTGGTGGTGTGCACCTGTAGTCCCAGTTACTCAGGAGGCTGAGGCAGGAGGATCACTTGCATCCAGGAATTGGAGGCTGCAGTGAGCTATTATTGTGCTCCTGGACTCCAGCCTGGGCAGAGAGCAAGACCTCACTTTAAAAAATAAAAAGGTGATGGCCAGCGTTGCAGTCTTTTCTGAGGCTGAACTAGGGAAGAACCTGCTTCAAACTCATGTGCTTATTGGCAGAATTCAATTCCTTACAGCATGGAAAGTAAGGGTCTCCCTTCATTGCTGGCTGTTGGGTTAAGGCTTCCCTCACCTTCCTGACACATGGCCCTCTCCATGGAGTAGCTCGCAACAAGGCAGCCTGCTTTTTAAAAGCCAACAAAGCAGGGAGTCTTCTCTCAAGTCGAGTGTTACAATCATATAACACAATTATGTACTGTACATACAATTGCATACATCAGTCACCTTTGCTGTATTCTATGGCTTACACATAAGTCAGGGATCCCATCCACACTCAAGAGCAGGGACCGCAGAAGAACACACACACTAGGGTGGGAACTGTGACTGCCCTGGAGTCTGTCTGCCTCAGTGAGGTTCCCATACTTTCTTCATATATGATATCTTTAATGGCTCAGTAATTTTTTTTGTGGCACCCCTCAGTCAAAAGAAATACCTAACAGGTCTCAATCCTAGCACTTTGGGAGGTCAAGGCAGGTGGATCACTTGACCTCAGGAGTTCAAGACCAGCCTGGACAACATGGTGAAACCCTGTCTTTACTAAAAATAAAAAAATTAGCTGAGGATGGTGGCATATGCCTGTAATCCCAGCTACTTGGGTGGCTGAAGCAGGAGGACCACTTGAACCCAGGAGGCAGAAGTTGCAGTGAGCTGAGATCATGCCGCTGCATTTCAGCCTTGGTGACAGAGTAAGACTGTCTCAAAAAAAAACAAAAAAAGGGAAGAAAGAAAGAAAGAAAGAAACAAGGAAAGAAAGAAAGAAAGAAAGAAAAAAGAAATACCTACCAATTCTATTTATTAAGTAGTTATATTCAAAGAAATTAATGAATAATTATATCTTAACAACTTAGTAATTGTTTGGAAAAAATACTCGTAAATTAAAAGAAAAAATATTTTGTTTTTAAGCAACCACAACACTGACCAATAGATTGTAGACTGTGCTCCTGCTGGGCACTGCACAGCTTCTCAGGTCCTAGAACGAGACAACACCATCATTTTCACATCCTGATTTCATGTGGTATTTACTTTTTATCATAGCAATCTCAAAAAACCCTGCTTTGCAAAAATATTATGTCATTTAAGGGAATGGAGTATGATTTAACATTGAACCTGTGAACTATTTCATTCTAACAGTTTATATGGTATCCAACAGTTGTCACTGTGCTTCCCTCAAAAAGGTGAAATGTCCCATGGGCCCTCTGTGAGTTTACTGCAGTGCCCAAGGGTGACTTGGTACACAGTCTGGGAAACGGCCATATGGAATCTACCTCACATCATAAAGATAAATTTCAGATAGGTCATAGATCTAAATGTAAAATGAATGTAGCAAAGTTTTTTGAGGAACAAATATAATATTTTTCTGCTCCTGGGGTGGCAAACAATTTCTTTTCTTTTTTTTTTTTTTTAATTTTGAGACAAGGCCTGGCTCTGTCACCTAGGCTGGAATGCAGTGGTGTGATCTTGGCTTACTACAACCTCCCCTTTTTGGGCTCAAGTGATCCTCCCAGGCCACCATGACCAACTAACTTAATTTTTGTATTTTTTGTAGCAATGTGGTTTTGCCATGTTGCCCAGGCTGGTCTCGAGCTCCTAGGCTCAAGAGGTCTGCCTGCTTTGGCCTCTAAATTGCTGGCATTACAAGGGTGAGCCACAGCACCTGGCCAACAATTTCTTAAATAGGATACAAAAAATAGTAAGTCATAAAAATGATGAATTCTAAGATATTAATGTTAAAAATTGCTTTGAATCAAAGGAGAGTAAAAAGGTGCCCTGTAAAGTGGAAGAATATATTTATGACTGACCAAAGGCTTGTGGCCAGGATATTTAAATAACTCCTGCAAACCATCAGGAAAAAACAGCTTGCCCATTAGAAAAATGGAAAACAGACTTGAATAGGCTCCTCAGGAAAGGGGATATCCAATGGCCAGTAAACAGATGACAAGGTTTTCATAAATCATCTTATTTACCATCAGGGAAATGAAAGTTGAAACCAAAAGTCAATACCAACACATACCCACCAGATGGCTACATTTAAAAAAAAAAATGAAAAATATCGAGTATTATCAACCATGTGAAGAAACCAGAACTCTCTTACAAAGTTGATTGAGGTGTAAATGGATACAACCATTTTCTTAGACTGTTTAACAGTATTTTCTGGAGCTGATCATATACTGTGATTCAGTAATGTTATTCCTAGATATATACCTAAAAGAAATGCAGATATATGCTAATCAGAAGAATGCCCACAACAGCACTGTTTGTAATAGTCTCAGTCTAGAGACAACCCAAATGTCTATAAATGGTAGAACAGATGAATAAACAGTGGTACATTCTGATAATGGAATACTATGCAGAACAGACAATCTATAACTACATAAACAATATAGTGAAATCTCACAAACACGAAACTTAAGCAAAAGAATCCGAGACCCTCCCATAACCTTTCCCCCAAGTTACATACTTGATGATTCTATTTACATAAAGTAAAAAGAGGCAAAATTAAGATATATTATTATAAGTCAGCCTTGTAGTTACCCTTGATTGAAGGCGGCTTTGTGACTATAGGTGGCAAAAGGGGACTTCTAGAGTGTAGGGCATGTTCTCTTTTTTGATAATGTGGGTGTATTCAGGCTATGAAAATAGTTGAACTGTTTACTGTGATATGTACATTCTTTTTTTTCCTTTTTTTTTTTTTTTTGAGATGGAGCCTTGCTCTCTCGCCCAGGCTAGAGTGCAGTGGCGCAGTCTCGGCTCACTGCAAACTCTGCCTCCTGAGTTCAAGCGATTCTCCTGTCTCACCCTCCTGAGTAGCTGGGACTACAGGTGCCAACCACCACACCTGGCTAATTTTTGTATTTTTAGTAGAGATGGGATTTTGCCATGTTGGCCAGGCTGGTCTCTAACTCCTGACCTCAGGTGGTCTGCCCACCTCAGCTTCCTAAAGTGCTGAAATTACAAGTGTGAGCATCTCACCTGGCCTATGGGCAGTCTTTCAGTATGTACATTGTACTTCAATTACAGTTGAAAAAATAAATAACATTGCAATGAACATCCTGGTAGCTATGCCTTTGCAGAAATTCCTGTTTTTTTCTTTTGACTAAATTTCTAGAAGTGGAATTGCTGAATAACAGGGTTCAAACATTTGCATAGCTTATGATATCTCTTACCAACTTTCCAGGGGCTGCTTTCATCTCCTTGTACCTAGCACTTGACACTGTCTAACAGATGTTTGTTGAATGGGCGAATGAATGAAGGCCTTCTTTCAGGTCCTGGAATGAATAGAGGCCTTTCAAGCCTGCGAACACTTGCCATCTTCTCCACCTGAAACTTTCTTCTCCCCTTTCTTCATCCCGCAAACTCTCAGCTCGAGAGACAACTCAAGAGAGCCTTCCCCCACCATTGTATGTACAGGACTGTCTAAAGTAGTCCTCCTTTCTCATTCTCTGTTTTAGCATCAATTGTTTATAAATCTCAATATGTGACTGATATTTTATGTATCTGTGTATTTGCTCACTTGGTTACTGTCATCTTTCCCACTGGACATCGAGTACCACGAAGATAGGAATGACATGTGTCTTTGTTCACTTTTGTAATCCCAGCAGCTAGCACAGTGCCTAGAATGGAGGAGGCCTTTGCACGAGTGAGATATTTTCACTCACAAGTGACAGACCCCCTAGCTCAGACTAGCTTGAGCAAAAAAGAAAGTTATTGGCTCATGTAGTTGAAAAGTTGAGGGGGCTGACTTCACGCATAGTAATAATACTACTAGTGAAAATAATAATACTAGTAAAAATGACTCATTTTTTAGACAGTTCTTTTCTGACATGGCAGCAAGACGATAACTCATCCCCAAATTTACATTGCTTACTGTCTCAGGGTAGAAGAAAGCAAATTTTTGATGGGGCTGTCAAGAGTCTTGGGGAAGACGCTCATTGGTCCAGCTTAGGACTATATACCCATCACTGAGCCAAACACAGTGGGTATAATGATGCAGTTTACACCCAGCTTTATGTCCTTGACTATTCCTCAGCAGTGGCTGGGGAGGAGAGGAAGATTCAGCCACTCAGACCACAAGAGCAGATGTGAGCAAGGGCTGACTCATTTGCCGCTCACTTCAACTTACCATTCAACTAGCTGCAGGAACTTGACCTTCTAAGTGTGAGCACCCATTAATCTAAAACTAGGCAGCCGAGACCTACAAGTCATTGAACTGTTTTCCAGCTAAGTGGAGCCAGCAAAAATTAAGTGCTTTCTTAAACGTGATTGCCATCTTAAACAATAATTTCAACTTTTATTTTAGATTCGGGGGTACACGCACAGGTTTGTTACATGAGTATATTGCATGATGCTGAGGTTTAGGATATGAATGATCCTGTTACCCAGGGAGTGAGCATGGTATCCAATAGCTTGTTTTTCAACCCTTGCCCCTCCCTGCCTTCCCCCCAGTAATCCCCGTTGTCCATTGTTTCCATATTTATGTCCATGTGCACTCAATGTTTAGCTCCCACTTATTTATGAGAACATGCAGTATTTGGTTTTCTGTTCCTGTGTTAACTTGCTTAGGATAATGGCCTCCAGTTGCATCCATGTTGCTACAAAGAACATAATTTTATTCTTTTTTTATAGTGCATAGTATTCCATGGTGTATACGGACCATACTGTCTTTATCCAGTTCACCACTGATGGGCACCTAGGTTAGCTGACTCCATGTCTCTGCTATTGTGAATAGTGCTGCAGTGAACATGTGAGTATATGTGTCTTTTTGGTAGAATTATTTATTTTCTTTTGGATATATACCCAGTAATGCCATTGCTGGGTTCATGGTAGTTCTATTTTAAGTCCTGTGAGAAATCTCCAAACTGCTTTCCACAGTGGCTGAACTAATATACATTCCCACCAGCAGTGTATAATCATTTCTTTTTCTCCACAGCCTCACCAGCATATGTTGTTTTCTGACTTTTTAACAATAGCCATTCTGACTAGAGTATGGTATCTCATTGTAGTTTTGATTTCCATTTCTCTGATGATTAGGGATGTTGAGTTGATTGCCCTTTTTAATTGGGTAGTAAATTGCTGGGTGTTTCCTGAATGCTTTTGCCTCTGCAAGTTATCTAGGAGTTTAGGTGGAAGTCTGTCCATTGTAGCAAACATAGGGGTGGAGTTTATATATAATGTGTTTTCCCTTCACAATCCTTATTCTAAACGGGTCTGTTTATAAAAGTTTCTTGATCTGTTTAAACGTCACACTTCACTCTTCTCGTTTTATCCGCATCCTTCTCCTGCTTCAACCTGAGCTAAGTGAAAAACAGGAATTTTCACATTGGTATGCAGGAATATATCAGATACATAAACTTGCTGGCAACCTTAGTATTCACAGCCTTGCAGACTCACCACTTCAGACTTTTAATTTGGCTCCTTTTTCAAGGTTTGTCCATGACCTTGAGGAAGTCAATTTCCTCTTTCTGGAACTTAGTAGCCCTAGCTTTAAAAAGAAATGGTGACCCTATCTGCAGGACAAGATGGCTTTTAAAGTGCCCCCTAGATTTCTGATTCTGGAATTACCTCTTTCTCTCCTTCACAATCTGGTGATGAGAGGGTCACCTTTAAGTGTGAATTCCAAACTTTGAGGTGGCTGCAAAACAGTTACATGATATGTGGGTCCCAATGCAAAATGAAAATGTGAAACCCCTTCTCCAAAAATTAGTAAGATTTGCAAAATGGCAATACCAGAGCATTAAATCAAGTGTGGGGCTCTTCTGAGAGTGACGCCCTGTGCAACTGCCTAGGTAGTACTTCCGGGAAGCCGGCCCTGGGTGCCTGAGCTGATCAGATGTGAAACAGAGATAGGCAGTAACCAACTGCGCTCATGTTCCTCCTACAAATTCTGCATTTTGTTTCCACTGTGTTTTGTGGGATATCAAAATCAAATGCCCACAAAATAAATGAATGATATAGGCTAGGGGCAGTGGTGAAAAAAAAGCAGCAGCTAATACTGAGCTTCAAGCAATTGTCACCATGGGAGAATTTAGACTTACCATTGTCTGACTTTCTAATTTTTCATGAAAAGCCAGAATCAGGATTTTTTTCTCTGATATTTCAACATTGGCAACTGTTCAGAAAGAATATTCAAAATTTGGAAATGAGGCAAAAGAATGACTGCAGTTTCTTTCAATCTGTGGCATCTAAGAGCAGTGGTTCTCAAAGTGTGCTCCCTGATCAACAGCATCTGCAATCTGAGAACAAATCATCAGTCTGCCCCAGATCTACTGAATCAAACTGTGAGGCTGGAGATCAGCATTCTGTGTAGTAATGAGTCCTTCAGGGAATTTTGCTTTAAGCTTAGGTTTGAGAATCACTGCCCTCAACCACTCACTGTCTTTTCTCTTCAGGGCATTGTCTGAACACAGGATTGTTTCAACTATTGTTTGCTGTTTATGATTAATTAGGGGTCTGACATTTTATAACTCTGTGAAGTTGGATGTTAAATTGTAGAAAATGAATAAATTGTCAATGTTTTCTTTTGTCCAATAAAGCTGTATGTAAGTGATTATCATCTGGTAGAGAGGATAACCCCAAAGAATATAGTTTTATTGCCCTGTAGGTCATTAACCAGTTTGAATCTCAATCTTATTTTAGAGTTCCTTTGGTCCAGTTTTGCCTATCCTTTTTTGAGCCACCTTGGTCATCTTACTGGTTCTCTGATTAGTTAATTAAAATCTGGAAAATGCTCACTAAGTATTTTTTTGATAATTAAATTTTTAACATTTTGAAAATACTTCAGGCACAACTACAATCCAGATTATTTTAAAACACTATGTTGGCCCACACGTCATAGCTCATGGCCTCTGACCTAGGGAATTCCACCTGCCTTATTATCTATACAGAAAACATCCTTTACCATTTGCTCCTCTTCTTCTTAATTTCCCCTCCCACTCTCTCCCTCTGGTCACATGAGGCCATTTGCCTTTCCCCAAACACTAAACATTTCCCATCTCCGTACCTTTGTTCATATGCACTTTCCTGCTTCAAGGCTCTACTTCAAACTCCGTCCTTCATGAAGCCTTCTACAGTCCTTGTTTATACCCAATCTCTCCTTTTTCTGGGCTTTCCCAATCCTTAGCTTCCATTACAGGAAAACGCTTGTTTTCTCTTACCATATGTAAAATCAAGTTTGGACTATCTCCTAGCAATGCTTTTCAGACTTTAAGTAACAGCCAAATCACCTTGAGTTCTTTTGGATCTTATTAAAATGCAGCTTCTGATTCAGGAGGTCTGGGTGGGGACTGAGAGTCTGCATTTCTAATAGGCTCCAGGTTCTGCTGATGCTGCTGATCTGTGGAGCACACTTGGACCAGTGAGGCTATAGAAGGCAGGGGCTCTTATCCAGGGCACCTCTGTTTTCAGGCCAAGTCATAGTGCTTTGCATACAGCTGAATGAAAAATTCATAGACCCAAATGTCCCTCGGGTGTGGCTATAAATGCAAAATGTGCCTGCTCCTAGATCTGTATCCACGTGTCATCCCCGTGGGAGAAAACGTCCACGCTACTGTTCTACCTTGTTTTCTTTCTTTTCCCTCTTGGAATTGTGTCCTGGCCATGTGATCTTGGGGAAGTTGTTCACCCCTAAAATACCAATTTTCTCTTCTGTGAAATGGGATCCTAACACCATATGGCTTTTTGAATGGATCAAATAAGATAATAAAGCGAAATGCCTGGAAAGGTTGGCATAATCTCTAAATCCCACCGAGGCTTTAACAGGAAAAGGGGAAAACCACCTGGGGAAGGGTGGCTGCTAGCTGAGGAAGGGAAAAAGCTGCAGGAAGCTGGCTCCTATGATATATTTGCATCATTATCTATTAAAAATATTTGACTTCCGGTTTCTAGTCATGCATGGAAGGAGCTTAGAAGTCACCCCTCTGTCCTAACAACAAGTAAAAGCTTAACGAACTTTTATCAGCTCTTCTTAGATCCAGCAGAGAAGTGAGGTGACATGGCAGACTGCTGCCCACAAAACTGGACTAACAGACAGATACAGAGAATCACAATTTATCAGAGCAGAAACAGACCAGCAGGAACCTCCTGGGAGGTGCTGGGGGAAGAAAACTGGAACTGCAATTGACAAACTACTAGAGACTCAGTTTGGATAATTGAGAGCTAAAACTCTAGGGGGACCCAGTCATAGAAGGTCCCCACACTTTTGTGGGTTTTACCTCCAGAAACTCTACTAGATTTTCATAGTGAATATCTGAGAAAAATCCCCTTGTACTCTGGGAGGAGAAGGTCAAAAAGAATCATTTTGAAACAGGCTGGAGCATTCTGTTCTTAAGGCTTGCCCTCAGGAGAAACTATTTTACCAGAGCCCTAACCTGCTAACAGCGCCTAACCTACCTGGGGGAGAGAAGAATACTCAACTCTCACTCCCTCTAGCCATTTCATCACACTTAAGTTGGGGTGGAGGACGAGAAGCACTTGTGAAGTTCACAGTCCATGAGCACAGGCTCACCAAAAGACTGAGACCTAATCACAGGACTACAGAACACTTCTTTTTCCCCCATACCTTACCACGACATTACTAAAGGACTATTTACTATAGTTCTTTTTACTCAGTATAGTATGTCTACCTTTAACACAAAATTAAAAGGCACACTAAAATTTAAAAAACACAGTTTGAGAGACTGAACAAGCTCCAGAACCAGAGTCAGATATGGCCTGGAAGTTGGAATTATCAACTGAAAAATTTTATTATATTTTTATTTATTTATTTGAGACAGAGTCTCAGTCTGTTGCCCAGGCTGGAGTACAGTGGCGTGATCTCAGCTCACTGCAACCTCTGCCTCCCAGATTCAAGCTATTCTCCTGCCTCAGATTCCTGAGTAGCTAGGATTATAGGCACGCGCCACCATTCCCAGCTAATTTTCGTTGTTTTTAGTAGAGATGGGGTTTCACCATGTTGGCCAGGCTGTTCTTGAATTCCTGACCTCAGGCCATCTGCCTGCCTTGGCCTCCCAAAGTGCTGGGATTACAGGCGTGAGCCACCATGCCCAGTCAACTGAAAAAAATTTTAAATATGATTAATATGCTGAGGGCTTTAATGGCAAAAGAGACAGCATGCAAGAACAGATAGATAATGTAAACAGAGAGGAAATAATTCTAAGAAAAAGAAATGTTAGAAATTAAAAGCACTGTTAAGAAATGAAGAATCATATGATGGGCTAATGAGTAGACTGAACACAGCTAAGAAAAAAAATCTCTGAGCTTGAGGATGTGAAAATGGAAACTTCTAAAACTGAATCGCAAAGGGAAGAAAAGACTGAAAAAATAAGACAGAATACCCAAGAATTGTAAGATAAGTACAAAAGGTATAAATGCACACAATGAAAACACCAGGAGGAGAAGAAAAAGAGAAAGGAACAGAAGCAATATGTGAATTTCCCCATGTTAATACCAGACACCAACCACAGATCCAGAAAGCTTAGAGAACACCACGCAGGACATATGCTAAACAAACAAACAAGAAACAGCGACATCTAGTCACACACAAGGAATATGTTAAAACGAACAAACAAATGAAAAACTATACCTAGGCGTATCATAATCAAACTTCTGAAAATCAAACACAAAAGCAAAACATTGAAAGAAGCTAGGGATGAAAAACCACCTTACTTAAGGAAGAGCAAAAAATTGGACCTCACTTTTCAGAAACCATGCAAGCAAGAAGAGAATTGAGTGTAATATTTAAAGTGTTAAGAGAAAATCCCACCAACCCAGAATTCTCTACACCACGGTATAGAATTCTCCAAAAGCGAAGGAGAGGCCGGAGCGCTATGGCTCACACCTGTAATCCCAGCAGTTTGTGGGACCCGAGGTGAGTGAATCATCTGAGGTCAGGAGTTCAAGAGCAGCCTTAGTAGAGACGGTGAAACCCCATCTCTATTAAATACAAAAAAAAAACAATTAGCTGGGATAATCCCAGCTACTTGGGAGGCTGAGGCAAGAGAATTGCTTGAACCCTGGGGGTGTGAGCCAGATTGCACCACTGCATTCCAGCCTGGGCAACAGAGCAAAACTGTCTCAAAACAAAAAACAAAAACAAAACAACGACAACAACAACAAACGCTAGGGAGACATAAAGACTTTTTCAAACAGAAATTGAAGGAATGTGTTGCCAATAAATCCGCCTTGCAAGAAATATTTTTTAAAAGTTCTTCAGAGAGTAAGAAACTGATATAGGGTCAGAAACTCAGATTTACATAAAGAAAAATGAGCAACAGAGAATAAATAAATGAAAGTAAAACTGAAACTTTTATTTTTCCTATTCTTAATTCCTCTAAGAGATAACATTTTGTTCAAAATAGTAATAGCAATGATGCCTTCAATTATAAATGTTTATATATACGTGTGCATGATTATCTGTCAGAGAAATGAATCACAGCAATAATACAAGGAATGGGAGGAACTAGGACTATTTTGTTATTTTAAGGTATTCGCACTACAAAGGAGGTGGTACAGTGTTATTTGAAAGTGGACTTGGATTAGTTGCAAATGTGTTTTACAAACCCTAGGACAACTACTAGAAAAAGGGCTATAATTGATATGCTAAAAAATGAGAGAAATAGAATCATTAAACTGCTCAAAGCCACAAAAGCCAGAGAAAATATGAAAGACAAAAATAAGAACACAGAATAAGGGAACAAATAGAAGACAGTAAGAAATATGATAGGTAATAGTTCATCTATATTAATAATCACTTTAGATGTCAGAGGTCGAAATATATGGATTAGAAGACAGTTCAGAGTAAATCAAAAAAGAAGACTCAACTATATGTCGTCAGTAAGAAACTCACTTTAAATGTAAAGACACATATAGATTAAAAGGAAAGGGATAGAGAAAAATACACTCGCTAATACTGATCAAAAGTGAGAGTAGTATAACAGAGCAGACTTCAGAGCAAGGAATGTGGCAAGAATCAAGGGGGACTTTGTATAATGACGACGGTGTCAATATTCCGAGAAGACGTAACAGTCCTTAAAGTGTGTGCACCTAATAGAGAGCATCAAACTGTGTGAGGCAAAAGCTGATAGAACAACAAGGAGAAATAGATGAAGGCACTGTTATAGTCGGGGGCCTCAATATTCCTCTATAAGTAACGGATAGATAAAGCAGACAGAATATCAGTAAAGACATAGTGAAACTCGATAGAACTTCATTCAACAACAGATGTTATACATTCTCAAGATGGCATGGAACATTCGTCAAGATAAACCCTATTCTGAGCCATAAAATGCACCTTAACAAATTTAAAACAATACAAAGTATATAACGGCTACAGTCAGATTTCAACTGAATGAAATTAGAAATCAATAACAGAAAAACAGCTGGAAAATCCCCAGACACTTGGAGATTTAAAAAAATACTTTCAATGGGCGTGGTGGCTCACGCCTGTATAATCCCAGCATTTGGGAGGCTGAGCCAGGCATATCACTTGAGGCCAGGAGTTCAAGACCAGCCTGGCCAACATGGTGAAACTCTGTCTCTACTAAAATTACAAAAAATTAGCTGGGCATGGTGGTACATACCTGTAATCCCAGCTACTTTGGAGGTTGAAGCAGGTGAATCACTGGAACCCAGGAGGCTGAGGTTGTGGTGAGTCAAGATGGAGCCCCTGCATTCCAGCCTGGGTAACAGAGTGAGAATTGCCTAAAAAAAAAAAAAGAAAATTTCCAAGAATTGACCAAAACAGACAAACAAACAAACAAACAAAATAACCCAAACCACTACTCTTGGAATTAATATGTAACTATAGCAAGGTTACAAGATACAAAGTTAATATGCAAAAGTTAGTCACTTGTCTATACACCAGCAATGAACAACTGGAATTTGAAATTAAAAACATATGACCATTTGCTTTGGTTTAAATGTTTGTCCCCTCAAAAACTCATGTTGAAATTTAATCCACAATGTGGCAGTAGCGAGAGGTGGGGCTTTCAAGAGGCTTTGCCCTCATGAATGAATTCATCTATTCATGGATTAATGGGTTATCGTGGAAGGGACTGGTGGCTTAAAAGAGGAGGAGAGAACTGGACTAGCATGCTCAGTCCTCTCACTGTGTGTGTCCTGTGTCACCTTGGGACTCTGCAGAGAGTCCCCACCAGCAAGACGACCTGCACCAGATGCTGCTCATCAGCTTTGGACTTCTCAGCCTCCACAATTCTAACAAATGCATTTCTTTATCAATTACCCAGTTTTCAGGTATTTTGTTGCAAGCAACAGAAAGCAGACTAAGACACCATTTATATTAGCACCTTCTCCAAAATGAAATACTTAGGTATAAATCTAACAAAGTATGTACAAGATCTAGATGAGAAAAACTACAAAATGCTAAAGAAGTATGTAAAAGAACTAAATAGAGAGCTATTCCGTGTTCCAAATATGAAGACTCATGATTATTATTGTCCAGATACCAATTCTTCCTAACTTGATCTTTAGATTTAACATAATTCCACACACACACACACACACAAACAAAAAAAACCAAAAACCAGCGGGGTGCCATGGCTCATGCCTGTAATCCCAGCACTTTGGGAGGCCAAGGTGGGCAGATCACTCGAGGCCAGGAGTTTGAGACCAACCTGGCCGACATGGCAAAACCCCATCTCTACTAAAAATACAAAAAAAAAAAAAAAAAATTTAGCTGGGTGTGGCGGTGAGTCCCTGCAATCCCAGCTACTTGGGAGGCTGAAGCACTAGAATGGCTTAAACCCTGGAGGCAGAGGTTGCACTGAGCCAAGATCATGCCACTGCATTCCAGCCTGGGTGACAGAGTGAGACTTTTTTTTTTTAAGCAAGTTATTTTGTGGATATCAACAAACTGATTCTAAAGTTTATATGGAGAGGTAAAGACCCATCATAGCCAACTCCATATTGAAGAAGAGCAAAGTTGGAGGACCTACCCAGCAAGCCTTACTATAAAGCTATAGTGGTCAAGACTATGGTGTTGGAGGAAGAATAGACAAATAGATCAATGAGCAGTAACAGAACCCCAAAATAAACTCATAAAATACAAATCTTTGACAATGAAGCAAAGGCAAATGCAATGGAGTAAAGATAGTCATTTCAACAAAGAAAATTAGACATCCACATGTAAAAAAAAATTCTTCTAGACACAGACCTTACTTTCTTCAAAAAATTAACTTACAATGGATCATAGACCTAAATATAAAATGCGAAACTGTGAAACTCTTTGAAAATAATGTAGGAGAAAACCTAAATGATCTTGGGTATGGTGATGTTTTAGATACAACATCAAAGACATGATTCTTGCAAGAAATAAATGATAAACTGGACTTCATTGAATTAAAAACTTTCGGCTGGGCGTGGTCTTCTATCTGTAATCCTATCACTTTGGGAGGCCAAGGCGGATGGGTTGCTTGAGCTCCCAAGTTCAAGACCAACCTGGGCAACAAGGCATAACTCGGTTTCTAGAAAAAAAAAAATATATACACACAAAAATTAACCAGTCATGGTGGTATGTGCCTTATAGTCCCAGCAACTCAGGAGCCTGAGGTGGGAGGATGGCCTGAGCCCAGAAAGCAGAGGTTGTAGTGAACCAAGAGTGCATCACTGCACTCCAGCCAGGGTGAGAGAGCCAGATCTTGTCTAAAAAAATAACAGTAACAATAATAACAAATAAGTAAAAACTTCTGCTCTGTGATGACAATATCAAGAGAATGAGAACACAAGCCATGAATTGGGAGAAAATATTTGCAGAAAACATATCTGATGAAGAACGGTTATCCAAAATATATCAAGAGCTGTTAAAACTCAACAATAAGAAAACTAGCAACCCAAATAAAAAATAGGCAAAAAACCTGGACAGACACCTTACCAAAGAAGATACAGAGATGGAAAATAAGCATATGTTCATATCATATGTTATTAGGGAATTGCTAATTAAAACAGGAAGATACCACGACATAGCTATTACAAAGGCCCAAATACAAAACACTGACAAGATCAAATGTTGTGAGTATTTGGAGCAATAGGAATTCTCATTCACTGCTGGTGGAAATGCAAAATGGCACAGCCACTTTGAAAGACAGCCTGGCAGTTTATTTTATTTTTTATTTTTATTTTTTTGAGATGGAGTCTTGCTCTGTCACCAGGCTGGAGTGCAGTGGCGTGATCTCAGCTCACTGCAACCTCAGCCACCCAGGTTCAAGCAATTCTCCTGCCTCAGCCTCCTGAGTAGCTGAAATTACAGGTATGCACCACCACCCCTGGCTAATTTTTGTACTTTTAGTAAAGACAGAGTTTCACCATGTTGGCCAAGCTGGTTTGGAACTTCCAACCTCAGATGATCCACCCACCTAGGCTTCCCAAAGTGCTGGGATTACAGGCGTGAGCCACCGTGCCCCACCAAAGTCTGGCAGTTTATTATACAACTAAACATATCTTATTTTACCATCCAGCAATCAGGCTCCTTGATAGTTACCTAAATGAATTGAAAACTTATGTCCACACAAGAATCTGCACACTAATGTTTATTCATAATATAGCTTTATTCATAATTGCCAAAAACTTGGAAGCACCTTTAGTAGGGGAATTCATATATAAACTGCAGTATGTATAGAAAATGGAATAAAGAAGTAATCTGTCAAGCCACGAAAGCCATAGAGGAAACTTAGATGCCAATGACTAAGTGAAAGAAGCCGGTCTGAAAAGGCTTCATGCTGTATGATTCCAGCTGTATGCATTCTGGAAAAGGAAAAACTGTGAAGATGGTAAAAAGGATTAGCAGTGGCCAAGAGTTAGTGGGGAGGAAGGAATGAATAGACAGAGCACAGAGGATTTTTAGGGCAGTGAAACTATTCCACATGTCACTGTAATGGTGGATACATGGCATACATTTATTAAAATTCAAAGGTAAACTATGAATTTGGGGTTATGATGTGTCGATGTAAGTTCATCGATTGTAACAGATCTATGGTGCGAGACGTAGATAGTTGGGGAGAGGTTTTGTTTATGTGTGCCGGGAGATATATGGGAACTCTGTACTATCTTCTCAATTTTGCTATGAACCTAAAGCTTCTCTAAAAATAAAATTTATTAATGTTCTACAAAAAGTTTCTATTAGGGTCATAGGGGAGCAAACAGGTGTGATGTCTCTTTCCTGGCTGTTCTTTGAGCTGAGGGGGCGTCATTCAGATATGTTTCCAAGGACAGGCCTTCTGAATTCAGGCCAATTTCCAGAGTGACAAGGAGACAATGAGAAAAACTTATTTGGCCAGGAGTTTGAAGCTGGGATGACCCATGAACCTTGGGCATGACAGTCCATGGCTCCCTCAGGCAGTATCACCTCTTCAGGCCTCCGTTTGCTCATCTATGGTAATATCAGAGTAGCACTGTGGTTACCGACAGTGACTTTAATGTTACATTGCGGTTTGAATCCAGGCTTTGGCTCCAACCTGGCTACCATATGAATATTTTCTAGTTCCTGTTGTACCATTGCCTCCGGCCTCACCCAAAAAATAGGAGTATCAGTAGGACTTACCAGAGAGGATAAAATGAAATAATGCACTAGGTACATTGTAAGCCTTGTCCAATCAATAGTAACTATCATTATTCAGTTGAACCATATGTCATTACCTATATTTAACTGTTTCTGACCTACAAAATTGACACTTATTTATGGTTTAACCTAAGATCTCTTCATGGGACTGTTACGGGCATTAAATGACATGATGTAGGCACTGTGCTTGGAACCAATCAGGGTACTCCATACATGATAGTAGTTATTATGCACCACATTGAGGACAGTACTCAATGTTGACAAATCAAAGGACACAAGTCACATGTGAAGAAACTTGATCCCCCTCTGGAAAGGGTCGCTTAATTTACGTGTCAGTTCCTACCAGCTCCTTTCTTTTACTCCCCTCCCCCTACTGTGATTGTTATAGTGGAAACCTTATCTCAGACTCTGTAGATTCTGGCAAATGCCGGGCACATAACAGGTACTCAATTAACACTTGCTGAATGAGTGATTTCAAGAACGTTGTGAGTTTTCCAGGGTTTCTCTTGTGAATTATTAAAAAAACACACACAGAAATAAGACTAAAGTCTTTAACATATCTGTAAAACTTAACTAAAAGACTCTACTTAGGCTTTAATTCCTTTCATCAAAATGGATACAATCATCCTACCTGGCTACCTCATGGAGTATTTGAAGAGCAAGGTAATTGCTAAGCAGCTACACATCCATTACCATGGCTAAAATCAAAAGAACTGGCAATACCAAGCGCTGACAAGGATGCAGAGCAACTGGAACTTTCATGCCTTGCTTGTGGGAAGGCAAAATTGTACAGCCACTTTGGAAAATATTTTTTGCAGTTTCTTGTAAAGTTAAACATATGCTTAACCACAATACCCAGTGGAATTGCTTTCACCCTACAGAAATGAAAGACTGCGTTCACATAAAACCTGCATATGTATCTAGTGACTTTATTCGTAATCATCAAAAACTGAAACACCCAAATATCCTTCGCTGGTGACTGAACTGACAATGATACGTCTACACAATGGAGTACGACTGAACAATAAAAAGGAAGGAAATATTGATAATGTGATGACCTAGATGAATCTTAAATGCACTATGCTAAGTGAAAAAAAAAAAATCCAAAGTCTATATCCTGTGTGGGTCTATTTACATGGCGTTCTGGAAAAGGCAACTTGAGAAGGACATAAGATAGACCAGTGATTCCAGGAGTGAGGGGACTGGTTGAATGCAAAGAGATAGGAGGAAAGTTTTTGGGTGTGATCTTGACTGTGCAAGTGGTTATTCCACTGCGCGTGCTTGTCAAAACTGATAGAACCACAGATGTAACACATGGAGAATGTTAATATATGTAAAGTAGACCTCAATAAACAGAACTTTAAAGAAAAGAGTGAGTTGCTGAGAAAATGGTTCACAAAAGCAGAGGTATCACAGGTCCAACATTATTCCCATAACAGAGACTCAGCAAAGATGATTCTTCAATGAGTGGCTTGGAAGTTTGTGCTGAGCCAGGATGAGATAATTATTATTAATTGTTTAACTTCTAATTTGTTTAATTAAACATTGATTGTGCCTCCCAAATGCGGGAGGGCTGAGTGAAGAACAAGGTCCAGCTCCTATTCACAAGGGGCTCACAATCTAGGGCGAGGGGATGATAACATGACCATTATCATTGATAATAATTAGAGAACAAGTATATAGTTAGACCCTTCACATATTATACAACTAGAAGCATAAGCCAGGCATTATAAATAATATCCCACCTCTCAGGACTTATTAGCAGTAGAAGGAGGGGCATACTGGCTAGCATTTATTGACTGCCTGGTATGTAATGGGTGCTATTCTAAATACCCATTTAAGCCTCACAAAAGCTGTCATTATTATTGTCCTTTATAGATGAGACAACAATGTCACAGAAAAATTTAGTGGCCCAAGGTCACACCGCTAAGAAAGGACAGAAAAGGGATTTAACCCCTGGCAGGATGGCCACTTCCTAAGAGTAGTATTAATGGTATACTCTAGCTAGAGATAAACAGCAACCTGTGTCACCTCAAATCCCACATTCTGGAGCTGGTTGCTGTAACTTCAGCGCAGTTTTTCCATCATCAGAGGAGAACGCCAGACATACATACAGAGGTCAAGTTTGCAAGACTCTTCTGTTTTAGATACCAGGATCAATTCTTTCTCCTTTTGTGTTCCTTTCTGTATTTAACATTTACCTCCCCTCCCATGACTAAGGTAACATAGTTATGCGCCATATAATGACATCTCAGTCAGTGAGGGACCAGATGCATGATCCCGTAAGGCTGAAGCATTCCTGTCCCCTAGTGGCATCACAGCCAGTCATAGTGCACTGCGTTATACTTTCTATGTTTAGATACATAAATACTTACATTTGTGTATTACAGTTGCCTATAGTATTCAGTACAGTAGCATCCTGTACAGGTTTGTAGCCCAGGAGGAATAGGCTATACCATATGGCCTAGTTGTATAGTAGGCTAAGCCATCTAGGTTTATGTAAGTGCATTCTGTGATGTTCCCATGGTGAAATCACCTAATGATGTGTCTCAGAATGTATCCGTGTCATTAAGCAACATATGACTGTACTTCATTATTGTACAAAATGAGAGAGAGAAAGCACAAACAGGAAAACAAAAACAAACTAACAAAAAAACCCCTGTCGTTCATAGTTTAACCATGCAGAGGTAACCACTGCTAACATTTTGGCACAGTTCCTTCTGGTCTTTTTAAAAATGTCTTTTATTTACATAGCTGAGCTCATACTTAAATGTAATTTTGGACCCTGCTTTTTTCACCTACCATCAAAGCAGAAACTCCCATCATTTTAAGTGGGTGCATAATAATCCATCATATGGATATTTTATAATTTATGAGCTGGTCTTCCACAGTTGAATATTTAGGTTGTTTCCAATATTTTCACTATTAAATAACACGATTATGAACATTCTAGTCCATAAATCTGTGTGTGCATTGCAGATTATTTTTTTAGGATAGTTTCCCAGAAATGTAATTGCTAGGTTAAATGTTATGAATATTTCAAAGATTATATAGTGACTTAATATTCTTTATAAATAACAAATACGTTCTTTAAAAATACATGGAGAGGCTTCTACAGGGTCAAAGCTGTATACATACTCGTTGCTGTGGATAAGTGGGGAGGGGGGTGGGATGAGACTACACTGGGACCTTTGTGACTCCTTGGTCACATTAACCACTGGACTTTTTGTCTTGTGAGCTATGTCCCAATTTTCAGGGCTATATGCTGATTAAATATTGATCAGCTGAGTGCCAGCAAATGGAAGTGAACTTAGAGTATGGAGTTTGTATGTCTTTTGCAAGGAGGCCTGTCTACAGAGTCAGTTAGGAATGGCACTTCAGCATTTTCTACTTGTCACAGAACTTTCACTGCCATCATGTCAGTTGCTCCTCACAGCTCCTGGGTGAGATGCACTGGGGGCAGCCATTCCTGTTGCCAAGTTATTCAGCAGAAACTCAGTCCCAGAAAGGAGAAGTGATCCACCCAAGGTCACAGAGCTGGTTGGAGAGAAAACTGGGACTAGAATTTTAGTCCATGGGTCTAGGACTATAGCCACAATTATGGACCACATTTGCCTATAATTATAATAATAGATTCTGGCCAGGGCTCAGGAAGACAGAAAGAGAGCTGAAGAGAAAACTTCTGTTATCTTAGAGAAAGAATATATCATCAGGAACAGAATATTAGTAGAAATATGAATATTAAGAGCTATTCCAGCGAGGTCTGCGATGGAAATGAGGAACATGTTATTGGAAACTGGAGGAAAGGTGATTTTTGTGTAGGGGCTAAGGGAAAACTTCCCCTTTGCCTTCTGAAGTTTCACTGAAAAATCAACTCACAAAAGGCAAATTAACTGGAGACAATGCATACAAATTTATTAGCATGCATGGGAGAGAATCACAGAGTGATTGCCCAATATCCCACTGGGGTACGGATGCGTATATACCCCGCTTCTTAGGGGAAAGGGAGATAGGGAAGTGCGGATGACTTTAGGGCGAGAGTAAATGATTTTTAGGGGAATTCAGTGGGCTTGAAGAACATACAATGGCCTCAGACAGCGTCTTTTGGCCCACAAAGCTGACAATGGTTTGCAACAAAAGTCTGTCGAGGTGTGTTGGCAAACTTCAGTCTTCCCGCAATATGAATGCAGTTAATGAAAACACAGAGAAGGCACCTGAGACAGTTGTCTTCTTTGGCAGGTCCAGACTTTAGGCAGATAGGGGAAATTCAGAGAACAATTTCATCCTGTGCTTTGGGAGAGACAAAGAATTTAGAGACAGGGGCATGAAAGGAAAGGTCAGAGAGAACATGAGACTTCTCCAGTTTAACGTGTCAAAGTGCCATCTTTTGGGGTATTGGTTTCTGAACTCCAATACCAGTTATAACATGGCAAAGGACTCAGCTGAATTGCTGTGATACTACGATATGTATGTATATTGGTTTTCTCCATGGTTCCTGGCTCATAACTCCCATAGCCCTTGTTATAGTCTTTTGTTACGACGTTAGGGCACTTTAGGCTTCAGAAACAGGTGTCAGGAAACAGAATCTGAACTTCTTCTGCCCTCCTTTCACCTGCCTACAGCAGGACTGTAATCTCATTGTGGGTCATAGACTCTCATTGCAGAGAGGGTCCTGCCCTATACTCTTTATTTTTTACTTTGAAAATATGGGCTTCTTTATGAATTTTCATGTCATCCTTGCACAGGGGCCAGGCTAATCTCTATCTTTCCAATGTAATAGATGTAGTGCTGAAGCCAGCCACCCTATACTCTTGAGGAAGGAATGTTGCACAGAGAGGCCAACAAGAATCTGGAGAGATAGGCCTCGCTGGGTTTATGTAAGCAAGTGCTTCCCTGAGTTCTGTGAGCTGCTCTAGTAAATTAATTGAACCCAAAGAGGCATCCTGGGAACCCCAACTGGAAGCCAGTCAGTCAGAAGTTCTGAGGGCCTAGACTTGTGTCTGGTGACTGAAGGGGGCCCAGTCTTGGAAACTGAGCCCTCAACCTGTGGGATCTGATGCCATCTGTAGGTGGACAGTGTCCGAATCGATTGCTGCTTGGTGTGCTGCATCTTTGATCACAGAAGTCTTCTCTGTTGATTGTTGTGTTGAGTGTGAGACGAGGAAAAAGCACTTTGAGTTTGTGTTTTCTCCACCACCAACTGTGTTCTAGTGTTTTGTGGAAAGTAGAAAATGCAAGTTATGAACTTAGATATTCAGCTGCAGAGATTTTCAAAGTGTTGAAGATGTGGCCTGGCTTCTCGGTACTGATGTAAAATGTGAGTGGATGGAGATAAATGGAAGGATTCGCTAAACAAAAAGGAAACAGAACTTGAAGATTTGGCAAATTATCAGCCTATTCATATTGGAAAAAAATAAAAAAGGATTTCTGGAGAGGACACTAAGGGTGTGGCTGGACAATAACCCATGGAGCTAATCAGCCGTCTCATTAGAAGCCAGGAATAGAGATTTTTTTTTTTTTAAATCAGCAAAGACATTACCAGTTTAGACCAAAAAGAATAAAGATAGGATGAAACAAAGGAAGCCTTTCAGAATTCTGTTCTGTAGGACCAGACAATACAGCTTGCTTCATCCTTTAAGCAAAGTGATTCACAGATCATCAGGGTTGCCACTCCCACCACAGCGGGCACTGGGGAGGCAGGGAGTGAAAGGGTGGTCTCCTTAAGCAGGCCAGGCTGCTCCTACCCAGTGCCTTGGGGTGGGGGACTGTGACAAAGAGCTGTGGTGCTGGCCACTGCCTAGGGCTGGAGAGTGGCACTGCTGACCCAGTGGGCCTGGAGGGCAGAAGATCCAACCAAAGAGGATTATTGTAGAGCTTTCAGATCTGGATGGAATTTGCCTTGCTAGGTTTTGCACTTTTGGGGACCTGCCGCCTTGTTCTTCTTTTCAGTATCTCCCTTTTGGAATCGGCAAGTCTGTCCTATGCCTGTCCTACCACATTGTATTTGAAAGCTGAGAAGAATTTTGCCTCAGGATGAATCAAACTTCAAGTCTTAGCCATATCTAATGTAGATGAAATTTAGATGACACTTCAGAGTTAGAATTGATGCTAGAATGAGTGAAGATGTTTGGGCTACTGGGATGGGGTGAATGTATTCTGCATGTGAGAAATGTGAAAGGAAAATACGTCTTAGGACCCCCAAATCACTAAGCCAAGGGAAAAGTCAAGCTAGGAACAATGTCAGGCAAACCTGCCTCCCATTTTATTCTTTTCTTTTCTTTTTTGAAATGGAGTCTCACTCTGTTGCCCAGGCTGGAGTGCAGTGGTGTAATCTCGGCTCACTGCAATCTCCACTTCCCAGGTTCAAGCGAATCTCCTGCCTCAGCCTCCGCAGTAGCTGGGATTACAGGTGTGCCACCACAACTGGCTAATTTTTTTTTTTTGTATTTTTAGTAGAGACAGGGTTTCGCCACATTGGTCAGGCTGGTCTGGAACTCCTAACCTCAGGTGATCCGCCTGCCTCTGCCTCCCAAAGTACTGGAATTACAGGCATAAGCCACTGTGCCTGGCCACTGTTTTATTCTTAAATGTGATAGCTACAAAGATAAACAGCTACATACCTTCCTCATAATTTTCACACAAGGAAATTCCTTGTGGACAAAGGACAGACAGAACTTAAAGTCACCCCTCTGAGGCTCGCTGGAGACAAATGCATATCCGATTGCTTCTTCTGCCCTATTGTTTATGTAAAAATGCAGCTTCACGGAGCTAGACTAAATTGTGTATTCAGTGGAAGGTTGATGAAGGACTCAAAAAAATGCAGCAATTTTTGTTTCTTATCTACTTATAACCTGGAAACACCGCCCCTCCTGCCGCTTTGAGTTGTCCCACCTTACTGGAGGGAACCAGCGAACATCCTATACATATTGATTGATGTCTCATGTCTCCCCAAAATTTATAAAAGCAAGCTGTACTCCGACTACCCTGGGCACATGTTGGGACCTCCCGAGGCTGTGCCATGAGCACGTCCTTAACCTTGGCAAAATCAACCTTCTAAATTGACTGAGTCCTATCTCAGATATTTTGGGTTCACAGAAGGGTACGAATTTTGTGGCAGCTGGAGGAGACTAATGGAATCCTGAACCACATTAATGGCCAGAACCACATCTTTTATTTCCTTCATGGGTGCCCATGAGTAGGGTTTGATAGACCTACCGACCCATCATCTCCAGGAGTGCCTCGCCTTCTCCAACACACAGCACCTTCTCCAGTCAACATGGGTTTGACTAAAGAGACTCAGAAAAAGGAACAGATGGACGAGGTTTGAGGCTGGGTTTCTAGAACTAGGCTTTGCTGAAACTTGCTAAGGGATCTTAGGCAAGTCATTTCTCTCTCATTATCAGTTTATCCACCTGGAAAATAAGGCGTGTTGCATCAGGCTCTGGAGTTATACACACGTGGGTTTGAATCCAGGTGCTGACATTAGCTGTGTAACCTTGGGCAAGTGGTTTAGCCTCTTAAGGTTGATTTCCTCATCTCTAAAACAGGGATAGTACTAGTACCTACCCCATTGGGCTAATTAAAAGAGATAACGTATGCAGAGTCCCTGGTTAATAATAAGTTCTTTTCTTCGATTAATTAAATGTTACTATGTGTAAAGTGCTGAAGACAGTGTCTGACACTTAGCGCTTTATCAGTCTTAGCTATTATGATTTTCTTATTCTAGCACATAGAAAGTCCTCAATAAGTAACAGTAGTTATTATTTTTTGTCTCATCTCCCTGTGTTTCCCTCCAAAACCCTAACCATCCCCAATTCTGGTTTTCTCCCCCCATACAGCCTAAGAGCTTTCAAGTCCCAGTGCGATTGTCTGGGCTGTTTCCTCCTCCCGATGCTCCATTTCTCCCCTCCCCATCTTAGATGTCTTCTCCTCTGGGATTCCTCTGGTCTTCACCACTCCCTCCTTCCAGGCAGAAGGAACGGCTCCTCGATTTGTGTCCTACCAAAAAAAAAAAAAAAAAAAAAGTCCATATAGCGCTTAGCTCTTTGTGCCTGATGGTTGGGTTAACTCTTTCTGAGCCTGCCAAAGAGAGTGGCGGCCTCTGGGGGACGGCGCTGGGTGAGTCGCCTCTGGGTGTCACCCAAGGCGTCTGGCACAGTGTGGGACAGTAAACCGGCTGCTGTGCAGAGAGGGGTCCAGTTTAACTCCTAGAAGCCCGAGTCCTCGACCCTCCCCAGGCCGCGTCCACCACGAATCCCTCCTCCTTGGGCTCGGATTCTCCCTTCCCTGCGGTCTCCCTCACCTGAGCCAGCCCCGCTTCCCCGAGCCAGCCCCGCTCCCCCGAGTCCCGCCAGCTCCTCCCCGGCCCCTCCCTCCAGCCCCCTCCGGGCGGGAGCCTCCCCTCCTCCATCCCCTAGCGGAGCCCCGAGGGGCTGGGGGCGGAGCGTCTCTGCCGAGGGCTGGGAGAGCCGGGTGGGGAGGCGCGGGGCGAGCCGGGGGTTCCAGACGAGCCGCCGCCGCTGCCGGGCCGGGGGCAGGCATGGCCGAGGGTGTGTGAGCACCGAGCGCGAGGGGCCGCCGCCACCATGCCAGGGGGCGCAGGCGCCGCCCGGCTCTGCTTGCTGGCGCTCGCCCTGCAGCTCCTCCGGCCGCGGGCGGCGCAGGAGCCTGGATGGACAAGTAAGTGGCCAGGCGCGGGGGGATGGAGGCTGCGTGGCCCGGAGATCTGGGTGGCCGGGAGACCTGGGAGTCGACCTGCGCGTCCCGAGCTCCGGGACTGCGACCCCTGCGCCTCCTGTAACTCCGAGCGGCCTACGCCCCCGCCGCCCCCAGCCTGGGAGCCCGGGCTTTGTTCCCACGTTGTGCGACCTGGGAGGTGGCGGAGGTCGGGGCAACCCGGCGCTGCCAGAAAACAGCCGGTCCGCTCACTGGCTTGCCTTCCCCTCTTGCCTTCTGCTTCCTCTGTTTTTCTGCTTTTGGCTTCTCTTTCCGCTGTTCTCGGGGCTTATCCTCCTCCGTTTTCTCACGGTCTCTGGTGTCCGCTCCGCCTCTCTCTCAGTCTCTCTCTCTCTCTCTCTCTCTCTCCCGCCCGCTGCACTCGCCTGCGCCCGAGTGCCGAGAGCATCCCGAGCGTCCTGCCCCTGTGGCCTGGGAGCGGCTTCCTGGGACCAGGCTCAGTGCCTGCCACATTGGTGGGGTAGGACATAAAATCCCTGCGGGAGACTGTGGTAGCCTTGGCTGGGGGGTGGCTCGCTCGGTATCTCCAGCAGTACACTTCGGAGCCATGAGCTGGCAGGAGCCCTACCGAAGGCCAAGTCCAACACACCCATTTCACAGATGAGGAAACCGAGGCCCAGAAAAGGGAAAGGACTTGCCCATGGCCACGCCACGGGTTGAGGTCCGCGCTGGCACTGGAAACCAGGCGTCTCTTTCCACGCCAACCCGACGGCCGCCTTCTTTGGTCCTCCGTTTCCCTTTCTGTGAAGCGAAGGGATCGGACTCGATGTTTCCAGCTTAGACAACTGGTGATGTCCATGTTTCTCACAACTAGTTTCCCAGACACCAACCCCTCCCCGACCCCATCCCTCGGGGGCTCTTCGCAGATTTCTCGTAAGGAATGATCCCGGGGGCGGGGGGGAGTTGTGCGGTGCCCGGGTTCTGTCATTGTGACCGGAGAAGGCTTAGCCCTGGCTCCACCGCTGCAGAGCGGCTGGGCTGACTCCAGACTGCTGCCTGCGGGACCAACAGTCAGCGTTTTCAAAGAAAGCGAGCACTGGCGGAGTGGGGGAGGGCTGGCTGGACCCTCCCGAGCCGCCTCAAGCCCGGAGGCTGAGCTCGTCCTACAGTTCAGAACTTCCAGGGGCCAAGGTCCAGCGGTCGTCCGGCGCGGGCAAACAGGAATCGCCCTTTGAGCTATTGTACTGAAGGGGAAACTGAGGCACAGGAGGTTCTAGGGTAGAACCAGGCCTGGGTCAGTGCTTAGTGCAGGAGACAAGCATGAAGAAAGACAAGGAAAGCAAGTTACTACTCCCAGCACAGGCGCCTTCTCTGAGTTCTGAGTCCTTGGAGAACTCTCGCTGTAGAATATCTGGGAAATAACGAAAAGTGTAAAAGAAATAAAATGATCTGCAACTCCCAAATCCACAGTTGCTATTGATATGTTTTCCCTCTCCATTGTTTGTGTGTTCCTATGGATATAAATATATATTGATAAAATTGAAACCATACCGTAAGTACAGTTTTGTGTCTTGCATTTTTCACTTCACACCATGAGCATTTTCCACATCATAAAATTCTCCGAAAAACATGGTTTTAATGACGCTGCTATACAAAGTTTTCAAAAGTTAAACACACAACTCATACCAATGCGGCCAAGATTTATTCAACTCGTTAATGAGGTAGCCAACAGGATAGTAAAGCTGATTCAAGGAGCATTAGAAAGGGGTGATACAGACATTGGAGAAAGAATGTTGAAATCATATGGCCCTGGACAGATGCAGAAATGGTGGATGCCCATGAAGCAAAACCATAATTTTTGGTTATCATTTCTTTTCTTCTTTTTCCTTTCCTTTCCTTTTTTTGCTTTTTCTTCTCTTTTTTCTCTTTTCTTTTCTTTTTCTTTTTTTTTGAGACAGAGCCTCTCTCTGTTGCCCAGGGTGGAGTGCAGTGGTGTGATCTCGACTCACTGCAATCTCTGCCTTCTGCGTTCAAGCGATTCTCCTGCCTCAGCCTCCTGAGTAGCTGGGATTACAAGCATGTGCCATCATACCTGGCTAGTTTTTGTATTTTTAGTAGAGACAGTTTTACCCTGTTGGCCAAGCTGGTCTCAAACTCCTGATCTCAGGTAATCCACCCACCTCGGCCTCCCAAAGTGCTAGGATTACAGGTGTGAGCCACTGCACTCAGCCAGGTTATCTTTCCACTATGCTGAAATCACTCACCTCTCAGACAGAAATCTATCTATCTATCTAATATAACTTCACAGAGTATAGTCTTTAATCAATGATAAATAAAAATTAGTCAATGGTACATTCCCCTAGATAATGCAATAATCCAGGCCGGTCACAGTGGCATACACCTGTAATCTCAGGTGTTCCAGATCAGCCTGGCCAACATCGTGAAACCCTGTCTCTACTAAAAATACAAAAATTGGCCAGGCATGGTGGCTCGTGCCTGTAATTCCAGCAACTTGGGAGGCAGAGACAGGAGAATGGCTTGAACCTGGGAGGTGGAGGTTGCATTAAGCTGAGATCGTGCCACTGCACTCCAGCTTGGGCAACACAGCAAAACCCCATTTCAAAAAAAAAAAAAAAAAGTTAATGCAATAATCCATGGGCAGGTTTGTTAAATATTCCAATATGACATTGAGAAGACATCTTGCTTGCTCTTTGCCTTATTTCCAAGTTTTGGAGACTTTTTCTTAACATGTACTGTGTTCCTCTTTTGGTGAGAATTTAGATTGCTTTCATTATTTTTTTACAACCATAAATATAACATTTAATTCCTTTAAATGTTCTATTAAATATTATAGAATTCCCTTTTTGTTTAAAAGAATCTAGACTTAGAGCCACCAGGGCAAGGACTATGCTTGTCAATTTTTTTGAGATGGAGTCTTGCTCTGTCGTTCAGGCTGGAGTGCAGTGGTGAAATCTCAGCTGCCCAGATTCAAGCAATTCTTGTGCCTCAACCTCCTGAGTAGCTGGGATTACAGGCGTGCACCACCACGCCCAGTGAATTTTTGTATTTTTAGTGGAGACGAGGTTTCACCATGTTGGCCAGGCTGTTCTTGAACTTCTGACCTCAGATGATCCGCCCACCTCGGACCTCCCAAAGTGCTGAGATTACAGGTGTGAGCCACCATTCCTGGCCGTATGCTTGTCTTGTTCCTCCATGAATATTAAGCACATATTCATAGCATATACTTGGCACATAGTTAAGTACTCAGAAAATATTTGATAAATATATGAATGCATTGCTTCTTTACCTGTCTGATGAATTGGTGTTGGTCCAGTGGGATTATTTTTAAAATCCATGTTGATTGCAAGTGCATTATATTGACAATCTGAAGGGAATGTTAATAATCATTCATAATCACCATTCTAACAGAACAACTATGGCCATGTTTGTATTACTCATATTCTGTATGATTGCTGTGGTCAGTTTAGACAGAATAGATTTTGCAGTCCTCAGCCCCATCCCCAGGAGTACTACGGAGACCAGACTGTTTAGGTGTTGGGAGATTACCATTTTATTAAGATGGTCTACAGCCAGTGTTTGAGTTCTCAGTGCCCTGAACAAGTCTCTCCTGTAATTTAAATTGTCTTTCTTACCAAACAGGACTCCTACTTCCTACTTCCCAGAGTTGCCCTGAATATGAAGGAGAACTGGGTGGTGAGAATGATTTGGGAAGTAGAAAGTGGAATACAAATGCAAACTTGCTATTAGGAAGCTCCAATTAACGTAACAATGCTCTGCAGCTTACGAGGCAATTTCATATTGACTCTCCACGATAAAGCTGTGAGATGGGCAGGTAGGATCGATGTCTCCATTTTACAGGCAAGAAAACTACAGCTCCACGAGAGCAATACTCATGGGCTTGACCTCCAGAATATGCCCAGAATCCCACTGCTTCATTCCTCTCCACTGATGTCATTCTAATCTGAGCCACCATCATCTCTCACCAGGGATCCTGCATATCTCTAGCCTGGCCTTCTTGCTTCTGCTCTCACTCTCGCCACTCTCCCTCACCCCACCCCCATTCTCCACCATGCAGGCAGAGTGGTCTTTTTTAAACTTAACACAGATCATATTGCTCTGTATTTAAAACACCCAGTGCCTTCCAAGTCTATTTATAAGAAAATCCAGACACTCTCCATACTCTGCATTATCAGACCCATGGCTGTCTTGCCGACCACATCTCTTACCAACTTCCTCTTTCATTTACTAGCTACCCTACCTTATGCTTGTTCCTTCAACAGGCCAAGTTCACTTGTGCTCAGCCATTGCACTTTCTGTTCCCTCTACCTGGGGCACTCTTCCCTCTTGTTTTTGCATGGCTGCCTTCTTCTGACCCCTCAGAACTCCAATGCGGTCTTTGTTGATCATCCTGTCTGAAATAGGCGCCCCCTGCTAGGTGTCTCTTTATCCCATGACCCCAGCTTATTTTCTTCAGGGTACTTATCACCTTCTGAGAACATTTGTTTGTCGCCTGTCTCCCACCTCTAGAAGGCAAACTTGTACAGAGACCTTATTTGCCCTGTTTACCACAATATTGCCAACACCTACAGTGCCTGGTTCCTAGTAAGTGCCAAGAGGCTGGAATCCAGCAAGTCTTCTAACGACCCGGTGCAGGGACAGCTCACAGAGAGTGCATGTGTGCCTTAGCTGGGGTATAGAGGTCTGGGATTCCAATGGTTTTGCATCTTGCATTGGCAGGAGGAAGTGGGGAAGGCAGCCCCCAGCTGCAGCATGAACTAATAATACCTCAGTGGAAGACTTCAGAAAGCCCCGTGAGAGAAAAGGTAAGACTCAAAAGCTCTCGTTTACATTGGCAGGAGCTGGCAACTAGAGATTTGGGCTACCTACTCCACTTTCTTGGAATCCCAGTCATCACCATTAATTCTATTTCCAGCTCACTCTATCCTCTGGGTGCCCATTTTGGATATCACAGACGGGACTTTCCTTCATTGTATGACAAACTTCTAAAACACTTCCAAATGCTATTAGTTGAGGAAATGAAAATTCACATTAATGCTGACACAAGCTAAGTGCAAATGTGTTGGTGTCACAGGAATCACTTACCCTTGATTGGAATTAATTAAATATTGTCATTGTTATTTTTGCTCTGCATAATACATTTACTTGATGGAATAATGTACTTGGAGAGAAAAAGGATAATAATATAAACTATTTTAATAAGAGGCAGGGTAGAGACCTAATACTGGGTCTTAAATCCAGTAGGTTCTTCTGACCAGAACACCAGGAAAATGCATAGGCTTTATCAAAAAGATTGGGAAGAAAACAAAAATCATTGTCCTGTTCTTGCAGAGAGGACTAGTGCATTTAGTATATTCTTTGTGGTTCTGGATTTTGTTTGATTTTTTTTTTTTTTTTTTGGTCAGAGTCTCACTCTGTCATCCAGGCTGGAGTGCAGTTGCACGATCTCAGCTCACTGCAGACTTCGCCTCCCAGGTTCAAGGGATTCTCATGCCTCAGCCTTCTGAGTAGCTGAGATTACACATGTGAACTGCCAAGCCAGGCCAATTTTTGTATTTTTAATAGAGACGGGGTTTCACCATGTGGCCCAGGCTGGTCTTGAACTCTGACCCCGAGTGATCCGCCCAGTTCGGCCTCCTAAAGTGTTGGGATTACAGGCGTCAGCCACTGTGCCCCACTGTGGTTTTGGTTTTTACAGCTTAAGTGAGACCTGAAAGAGCAAGAAAGGAAGTTGTGGGTTGTTGCGTGCCAGTAACCAGCTGTGATCTACCACTTGCTAAAGAGTAGATTTTACTCATTTATAAAATAGGGCTTAGAGAGAATAAAGAGAAAAGAAAGCTGGGGAGAGGGGTTGTTTTCTTTTTTTTTTTCGAGACGGAGTTTCGCTCGTTACCCAGGCTGGAGTGCAATGGCGCGATCTCGGCTTACCGCAACCTCCGCCTCCTGGGTTCAGGCAATTCTCCTGCCTCAGCCTCCTGAGTAGCTGGGATTACAGGCACGCGCCACCATGCCCAGCTAATTTTTTGTATTAGTAGAGACAGGGTTTCACCATGTTGACCAGGATGGTCTCGATCTCTTGACCTCGTGATCCACCCGCCTCAGCCTCCCAAAGTGCTGGGATTACAGGCTTGAGCCACCGCGCCCGGTCGAGAGGGGTTGTTTTCTAAGATCTCTTTGGGTTAAAACGATTTGTGATTTATTGGGCAACATATAGGACAAGATTACAGCAGGAAAGAGATGTGTCAGGAAAGACTTCTGACATTGTGGCTGTTGAATCTGGAAAGATAAATGGAAAGGATAAATGTCCAGGATCCTTGAAGCTCTGGCCAGAGCAATGCAGACATGTCCAAAAAGGCTCCAACTTGGATTTACCAAGGGAACCTAACAGTGTAAATTTTACAACAGGCCAGCTGTGGTGCCTCACGCCTGGAATCCCAGCACTTTGGGAGGCTGAGGCAGGAGGATCATTTGAGGCCAGGAGTGTAAGACTAGCCTGGGGCAACATTCTCAGATCCTATCTCTGCAAAAAAAAAGAAAGAAAAAAAAAAAAGAAAGAAGGAAGGAAGGAAGGAAGGAAATAAAGAAGGAAGGAAACAAAACAAAATTAACCAGGCCTAGCGGTGTGTCTGTAGTCCCAGCTACTTGGGAGGCTGAGGTGGGAGGATCGCCTGATCCCAGGAGTTTGAGGTTCTAGTAATGATTGCACCACTGTTCTCTAGCCTGAGTGACAGTGCTAGACCTTGTCTCAAAAAAAAAAAAAAATGAGGACAAATAAAAGCAAGTAACATTTTGTCCTTAAGGCAGTAAATACATGGAATTCATTTCATCAAAAAGTAGGAGAGGCTGAAAATAGCTTCAGGAAAATTCTCGGCAAATTAATGGATGGTCATCCTAGAGCAGATTACTTTGAACAATTACAATCTTGGATATTGCAACCTATTCATATTGCCTGAGGAATGGACCTGCTACTTTTTATAGAGGCTTCTTTGTTCTCTCCAGATGTGGATGCCGGGCATCCTCAGGAAGAACCTGAGAACAAAGCAGAGGACGAGATCCTGTCTTTGTTCTCAACCATTGTCTGCCCAGCATATGGGTCATTGTATTCTGTAGGAATAGTCAGCACAGTGCCTGGCACCATAAATATTTGTCGAATGAACAAATGAATGAATGCCAAAGAGAGAGAGACTAGAGGCTGGATTTCACTTGGGCCTCTGATTCTCATTTATGTAATTAATTCACTCATTAAACATTTTTTTCTTCTCTTTTTCTCATCATTGACTTAAAGCTCACATTCATTAAACATTCATTAAACATTAACTGAACACTTACTGTATACTAAATATTGTACTAGATCTTAAAGGGGATGCAAATATAGGACAGGTTTCCTGTACCCTATGAAGCTGAAAATCTTTAGACTGAAGGAGAAGGGATTTTTAACCCATCCCCAGGAGAGGTATAAGTGGTGGGTCAGCTCTCTGTACTTCTTAGGAGAGTTGACGGTGCCCCTTCTTAGTACAGAGTGGAGTTACATCAGAAAAGCTTATCAGTAGAGCTGGACAGAAAAGCTTCCTAGATTTTAAAATGCTGCTTCATTGCTTTGCTCAAAATGCCCCATGGAAACAGGGAACATCCTTTTTTAAATATCAGTGTCTGAGTACCTTCCAGAATAGAGAGAATTGTTTTTGGGTCACCCACATAAAAATAAAGATTACTACTCCTGGCCGGTCATGGTGGCTCATGCCCTATAATCCCAGCACTTTGGGAGGCTGAGATGGGTGGATCACCTGAGGTCAGGAGTTCAAGACCAGCCTGGCCAACATGGAGAAACCCCGTCTCTACTAGAAATACAAAAATTGGCCAGGCATAGGGGTGCATACCTGTAATCTCAGCTACTCAGGAGGCTGAGCATGATAATGGCTTGAACCCAGGAGGCATAGTTTGCAGTGAGCTGAGATCGGGTCATTGCACTCCAGCGAGACTCTCTCTCAAAAAAAAAAAAAAAATTACTACTCCTGCTGCAGCTTATGTCTCTTTGAGGGAGGGGCGATAGTGCTTTGGTTTGGGGCGGTATTCATTTTCTGTGGGGGCTGTCACATGGTCACCTACCTCTTGGATGAGGGAATTGCTATAGTTCTATTGCTATGTAGTCTTTCTTAAATGCCCACTTGGGGCTGGGTCCCTGATGCTCAGTGTGATTGGGCAGGGCACTGGCTCAAAAACTCCATGACGTGGCAAAGGATCCACAACCAGTGTTGGCAGAGCTGAATCAGGGCATGACAAACAGAAGTGAATCTCTTAATGAAAGTTGTTGGTCAAACATCTCCCCAGCTTCCTACTCCGGTGGGTTTGAAATGCTCCTTCTTGAGATGAGGTAATAAGATTGATTAGGCAATCGTCAGGGATGCCCAAGAGTCCTTGATCGGAATGTTCAGGTCTCATCAGAGCCCTTGGTGACCTCAAGGTGTCAGAAATGCCCAAATCCTAATGCAGAGTGGGGTTTGCACTGAGGAAGGGGAATGTGCTTAGACGAGGTAGACCTCTAACCAGAGGTGGCAGAACAGGTGACCTACTTTCTCAGACATTCAAAAACTAAACTTTGAGGTCAATCTTAGAAGGGCTAGAAGCTCTACTCTAGCAGTGACTTTTGTAGATTGAAAGGGACTTCAACAATTTATCTGCTGGGTGATGAGGTGGCTCCCACCTGTAATACCAACACTTTGGGAGGCCGAAGTGGAAGGATCACATGAGCCCAGGAGTTCAAGGTCAGCCTTAGCAACATGATGATATCCCAGTATCTACAAAAAAATTTAAAATGTTAGCCCAGTGTGGTGACATGCACCTGTGGTCCCAGCTACTCAGGGAGCTTGGTGGGGATGATCGCTTGAGCCTGGGAGATTGAGGCTGCAGTGAGCCATGATTGTGCCACTGCACTCCAGCCTGCACAACAAAGCAAGACCTTGCCTCAAAAAAAAAAAAGTTGTCAGTTCCTTAGTCCCAAGGTAGAGAGCTTATGTTTAAAACACCCCAAAGAATCTGTCCTATTTTAAATATGTAAATATCTTGTTTTAAATAAATAATTTATTTCTTCAAAAAAAAAGTTCAGTAGCCTTTTAAGTTGAATTGTTGAAGTATGGAGATTTATTATGACTTGGTTTTTAAATTTCTTTGAAATATTCCACAATAATAAGGTAAAAAGAGATTAATAAACATTCTTTTCTTAAACTATGAAAGCAATTATAAAAATATGGAGAGATGCTCAAAAAAAATTAACTCATGATTCCAATGCCTAGAGTAACTATGGTAACCTTTAGACTTACTTCTCTCTACATTTTTCTCTTTGCAAAGTGTATTTGAATAAAATACTCAGTGTTATATTTTGAGGCTTTAAGACTAATGATTATTGTATACATTTTCTCAATAATTCAACAACTACTTAAAGTTGCTGCTTTTATTGTCATATGAATGGATCATCATTTATTTAAGTGTTCTCTAACAGGTTATATTTAGGACACTTAGCTTATATTTCATTATTCATTCCTTTTTTTGTTTTTTTTTTGAGACGGAGTCTTGCTCTGTCGTCCACACTGGAGTGCAGTGGTGTGATCTCAGCTCACTGCAACCTCCGCCTCCTGGTTCAAGCGATTCTCCTGCCTCAGCATCCCAAGTAGCTAGGACTACAGGCATGCAACACCATTCCCAGCTAATTTTTGTATTTTTAGTAGAGACAGAGTTTTACCCTGTTGGCCAGGCTGGTCTCGAACTCCTGACCTCAGGTGATCCACCTGCCTAGGCTTCCCAAAGTGCTGGGATTGTAGGTGTGAGCCACTGTGCCTTGCTGAGTCGAAACGGTTTTAAACTCTCGGTACATACTGTCATTATCTTTCAGAGAGTTGTTGTCAGTTTAAATTCTCAGCGGTAGGGATTGCGAGTGCCCACTTTACGGTGGGCATTGTGCATTGTGATTTAGTTTTAGATAACCTCTGGCACTTTGATTTTTTTCAAGGTACCTTATTATTTTTAGTTTTATTTTTCTGGAGGTGAGGAGGTGGTTTATTAGTAATGTTGAACATATTTTTTGTGCTTTTTAGCCACTGGTATATCTTAAGTGATTCACTCTGGATGTGTAGCACCTGTGGCCACTAGCAAACTGTTTATGTGTAAAATATTATCTACCTTTTGGCCTATGAAACCTTACTTTGAGGATCTCTTAGTTGCTTCCATCTTGAGATGATTGGGGTTTTCCAAACTGAGGGCCAAAATAAAATAAGAACCCACTATGAAGAGGATCCCCAAGTATTTTACAAGATAATAGGCAACATATATTGAGGCTTGCTGTGTGCCAGGCACTGTGATACATTATTTATGCTCAGTATCTCACTCAATCCTTCCAAGATCCCCATCAAGTTGACTATTACTATCTCCGTATCATACATGAAGAAACAGATGTGGGGAGGCTCAGCAACATGTCCAACTTCACACAACTGCAGGTGTCAGAGCTGGCGCTTGAATCCAGAGCCAACTCTGCAGGACATTTACTGCTGGAGACTATGTTTTCCCGTGTTTCCCTTCACCACACCACACGTACACTTACACCACATTGCAGCCTGGAGTTTCTTCCCTATGCCTTTCAGAAGAAAGCAGATGGGGGAAGGCTTTGGGTGATTCTGGGGTTGAGGTCGTTTTACACGTGGGTTGGAAATGCAGTTGACCTTTGCTCGTTCACTTCCTGTGGATCAATGTCAGAGCGCTGTGCTAGAGCCTCTGCCCAACCTGGGCGCCTGGGTGCTGGCTTTTAGGAACTGACATTGTTTTGTTGTTGCTTTTAGCATCCACTCAAAGCTGAGCTCAGGGTAATGGCTGAGGGGCGAGAACTGATCCTGGACCTGGAGAAGAATGAGTAAGTGGACTCCTTCTTTGTCTAAAATGAAACAAATAACTTCCGTGTCAACGCCGGACGCAGGTGTCGCTGTTCTGGAAGGAAGCAGTTAATGGAGTTGACCCCGAGCTCTCAGTCCTTGGTTCCTTTCAGGCAGCATCTTGCAAAGTCAGAGCCTTTCCACAGCCTCTTGACTTGATGTGAGATTGCTGGACTGTTAAATGTATTGCTAAAATTTCCTTAGGCAGTATTTTGGAGGCCCCTGGAGTTCACTGCGGGCACACAGAGGTCTGTGTGTGTGTGAGATTACGGGAGTGGATGGACCGGAGGTCTTTGGCAGTTGCCTTACTAGAGCCAGCCCAGTGCGTGGCAGGAAATGAAGGAGATCAGAGGAAAACAGCAGAGAGGAGCGAGCAAAACAGGGTATGCTGGGGTTTGGCGCCTCAGACTCAGATTGTTCCATGTGTTCTGGGTCAGCCGCATTTGAGAGATTTCGCCAGTAGGGCATCGTCAGCAGTCTCCTGGCTTCATCGGCCCAGCTCTTCATCTTCCTGATCTCATTCATCTCGGGTGGTGGCCTGGCTCAGAGGCACTTCCACATTGATTTGCTATCAGACGCCGTCATATCTGGATTCATGTGATGGAGGAAGTGAATGGACACAATGCATGGCTATGTCTGTGGCCCATTCTTTGGCCATTCCCCGTCTACTTAGCTGTGAAGACTTCTCCTTACTTGGCCGAGGGACTCTGAAAACCTTTGGTATTTCCCCATCGACTGTCCCATTTTTCATTCTGACCCATAGACGTCGCAGATAAGGCTGCATGGCTTGGAGAGCTGCCTGTCTCCCCTTGGCAGCCTCCAGAACCCCATGGAAGCCGATGAGTAATCAAATGCATCACTGCCAAGAAAAAGATGAAGACGGACCTTCCTGTATACAAAAGGATGGGAATTGCTTTTAGGCTTGAGTGGAAAGGGAGAATATAATTTATTCCAAATTTGGGCTTATTGGGCACTTGCAAAGGAGGATGAGTGGTCCGAGTGTGGTTAAAATACAGTTTGCAGTTGTGCAGTGGTGGGGCTTCGTCCGCATCCTTCTTCTGCCTCCAGGATGTGGTGGCCTCGGGAAGCCAGAACGATGGGGATCACAGTCATTTTGGTTTCTCTCCTCTTGAGAGTAAAGCCAGCTTAGGCTGTGTTTCTTCTCTCCTGGGTCCCTGGAACAGACCTGGCCAGCTGCGTCCCCAGACAGTGCAGCCTCTGCTGGCCCTGGATTTTTCCTTTCATTGTCTTCCTTTGGTCTACAAGAAAAGGCCTTTAGAGGGTCTGTTTTTGTTATTGTCTGTTCTTTTTTTGAGACAGAGTCTCTCTCCATCACACAGGCTGGAGTGCAGTGGCACAATCTCTGCTCACTGCAACTTCTGCCCGCCGGGTTCAAGCGATTCTCCTGCCTCAGCCTCCTGAGTAGCTGGGATTACAGGCACATACCACCACGCCTGGCTAATTTTTCTATTTTTAGTAGATACGGAGTTTCACTGTGTTGACCAGGATGGTCTCAATCTCCTGACCTCATGATCCACCTGTCTCGGCCTCCCAAAGTGCTGGGATTACAGGCATGAGCCACCATGCCCAACCAAGAGGGTCTGTTCTTGACTGTGTCTCTCGGGGGCCTGGCTTTGTTTCTCATGGACCCAACCCATTAGCTCTAGTCTAAGTGTTCCCTGTTGTTGCCTGCGTCTAATCTCTCCTGTTCTGCCCCCAGGAGAGCCTGTGGCTCTTCAACTTCCTCTGGTTAGCCCTATTGACAGTGTTGGTGTTGTGGGAAAATCTTTAGGAGTTGGCTGGCCCAGCAGGAGTCCCAGGACTCAAGTCTCTATCCTTCACTCCTGTTTTGAAACATTGGCTAGAAACCATAGGATGTTAAAAGTAGGAAGGTGCCTTAAAAAACACTGAATGGAATGATCTTAGAAAACACCGAAATTATGGATGCAGAAATTTTGATTCAGAGAGGGATAGGCATTTGTCTGAGGCCACCCAGCAAGCAAATGAAAGAGCTGAGACTAGGATCATATGTATTCTTGGTGTGAGTCTAGAGTTACAGAATGTGACCCAGAGCAAATGACTAAACCTGGAACTTCAGTGTCCTTGTCTATAAAATGAGGGTTATGAGGCCAGCCCCGTGGGATGGTTGTGAGGATAAATGAGGTGAGGTGCAGGAAATGTTTGCAGAGCACATGGTGAGTGGCCAGCCACTGTTGGGATTTATATTGTTCCACACTGAGGCTCCCGAGGAGAGCTCATGGCTGTGACTCTAGCATCTGCTTTTCTGAGAGCAGCTCTCATTTCCCATTGAGCAGCACGGGGCTGGATGTGGTTCCTGGCCTCCTTGAGTTGGCAGAAGACAGGAGAGTTGGTAAAAATGGAAGCAGCAGAGCCAAGCAATATGACCTTACCAGGTGTCCCTGGGGGACGGCTTCCTGCTATTTTCATCCAAACTGGGCTTTTTGTTTTGAACATGTGTTAGTGAGCGGAACTCCAACTGCACACGACTTCCTAGTGTGTTTATTTCCCAAAGCCTTCTCATTCATGGTGTGTGTGAGTCCGGATTCAAAACAGCTTTGGAATGGGCTGATGTTTCAAATCACTGCGTTGAAGTTTCTGTAATCTCATGATATTTGGGGGAAATGAGGCCCTGGGCCAAGCCGTTTCTCAGCCTCTGCTTCTTAACCTCCTTGATCAACTAGTTCATTGTTTTTCATCTACTGTGCCTCTGTGACATTTTAGGCAACAGTGCAGGTACTGGGGATAAGGCTGTGAATGAAACAGTTCAGCCTTCATGGAACTTCTATTCTATTGGGAAACAGTAAGAAGACAAGTGAATGCACCGTCTGCCAGGTGACTGGTGCTGTGCAGCAGACAGGAACATAGGGAGTGGGGCCGGGGGAGCGTGGAGGTAGAATGGGAGCTGTTGTTTCTGAATGGCAGGCAGGGAAGGCCTTGCTGGTGAACTGATACTTGAGTCAAGACCTGAAGGAGATGAGGGAGTGAACCATATGGACAGCTGAGAGATGACAGTTCTGAGGAGAGGGAACAGCCACGTTTAAAGCCCTAATAGACTCTGAAGGTTTCCACTCTCCCTCTGTGCATTTCCCCATACACTGGATTCTCAGGTCTCCCAGGAGCGGTGAGCAAGGGCTCTGGGACTCTGAGGGAAGGGAGAGGACATTTTAAATTTCTTTTTCATCATCCTGCCGTGTCTGGCCTTCCCCCATCAAATCAAAGCCCACGTGTTAATGCATGGCCCAAAATAGCAGTGAGCAAGCCTTCAATGGAATTCGCACATGGAGAGATCGCCAAGAATGGTGAGGATGGAAAGGCATGGGGTATGGGCCAGGAGAGGAGGGGGGAACACAGCAAAGGGAGCTTCAGCTCAGGCAGCAGACTCACCGAGGTGTCTTACAGTAGCACGGCAGCCGGCAGCCCTTTCTCTGCTTTGAAGCAATGGGATGACATCCCGTGAGAGGCACACATTCTTTTTTCTGTCGAGTGTAGGTGAAAAACAGTGACCTTTTCCGGATAATCTGAGCTTTGCTTTTGTGTCGGTTATTCCTGTGTTCAGATCCTGGCTCTGCCACTTACTACTTTGTAGCCTCTTTAAGCCTCAGTTTCCGAATCTGGGGTGTAATATAGTCCCATGTCATAGAGCCACAGGGAGAATGAAATGAGATGGTACATGTAAAAGACCTATCAGAGTGCCTGGTGTGTATTCCAAGCTCATGTTAGCCATGATTATTTCTTACTCATTGTTTTTAAATCGCAAAAGCAAAGCATGCTCATGTAAAACATGTAGCAATTCCAAATAAACAAAAGAATGGAACTTTCCCTCCCACAAGGAAAATCCACTGCTGTTTGGTGAGCAAACCCTGGACCTTTTCTCTGCGTACAAAAACATGCACGTGGGTCCTCACAGACACAATCGCATCCAGACACAGTCACACAGAAGCTGCTATTTTTGTTGTGGGGGGGAAGAGCAGTAATGAGATTGTGCCAGACATATTGTTCCAGAACTTCCTTTTTGAACTCAACTGGATGTCATGAAGACAGTCTTGTGCTCTAATAAAGTATTTATTACAATGTTTAATATACACACATGTAATCACATAATTTGCAAAGACTGGTGCATAGCTGTTGTTTGAAGAAACTTGTGATTGAGGCAGTATGGTACAGTGGACGTAGCATTGACCTCAGAGACAGATGATGTGGAATTGGTCAACAGGCCAGCCAGCTCCCCTGAGCCTCAGCTTTCTCATCTGTAAAATGCAGATTTTGGTCCCAGATAGGCTCTGAAGGCTCTTCCTACGCTCCCTATTTAAAGGATGCTGTGTGAGTAGAAAAATGGAAAAGAAGTCTCTGCCTTAGGAAATTTGCTCTGCCTGTGGAGACATCCTGGGAAATAGTGAGCAGAGGGATAAAGGGAAATAGTGCCCCAAATCATGAGACCTTGAAGTTGGGGATGGATGAACTTCTAGGTCATGATCTGCTGGTTCAGGCAACAGAAAATACAAGAAGGGAAACTACAGAGCAGAGATTATAGACTGCTATTTGCACAACCCACAGATTGGAGGCATTAATTCATATTTTTTTTCATGTACTTTCCTCCATGTTCTGAGACTACCTCACCAACCCAGGAACCATATTTGACAAAAACTTGTTTGCTGAATCCAAATGGAATCCTCCTTAGCTATAGGCATCCAGGGAGATGAACATCTCTAGGGCTGTGTGGGCCCTGGTGCTGTCTCTTCTCCTTTCTTGGCATTTTCCCCAGAGGAAGGCACACCGAATTGCTCAACCAGCTTCCTGTATGCTCACTGGGCGGCATTACTAGTGAGCAGGGTCACTCCATTACAAGGCCACCTTAAAAGCAAATGAGCAGTTCAACTAGTAGGCACTTTACCCAGAGGCTCTTTGGCCATATACTTCTGTCTTCTAATGTCTTAAACACGTTCTAGGACTCTCATCTCTTCAATATACTGTCTTTCCTCAAGTCCAAATGATGATGGCTTGAGAAAGGGAGAGATGTCCTTTGGTCTCACCCCATCCATTTGTGCTCCAGCCCAGTTAGCTAAAGAGAGATCCTATTTGCTCAAGTTTAGCTAATAAGAATGGGTGTTTGTTTTCTTTTGTGAATGAGTCTACCTCCCAGCCACCTGGGGAACAGCGATTGTCAAGGCAGATTGTCAAGGCAGAATGCGGGCATTTAGAGGTTCACTGATTTTAATACCTATCATTACTTCTGACTTTAATCTCTCTTCCTATCTCTAACTTCTTATCAGTCCTTCAGTGTTATCATAGGGAAGGAGAAGGCTTTCGTTGTCCTGGAAATCAAGCTACAATCTGGAAAATTAACAGTCATTCAGTGCTCCCTAACATTCTCATTTTTCCCTCAAGCCCATTATATAATTTGGATTGCATAACACTGGTGGAATGAAGAAGGGCAGAATTAGCAGGTAGGAAAGGAACTTTTCAGCAACACACAGGGCAGATTAGCTGCCATCTCTTATTCCTCCTTTTTCAAGGAGGCCTGGTAGAAACATGTACCAGACCCAAAGCAAAACCCTGAATACCACTCAGTCAGTGGAGCTCTCCCCACCTCCACCCTCCCAGCTTCCTCTTGGGTCAAGAGTAGGCTTTAACATCTTAGGTACGACAAAAGACAGCTCTCTTTGACTCTCTCTTGTCAGGATCTTCATTTGTTGTTGGCAAAATTCAATTTCCTGGATCAAAGAGTAGCTTAGAAAGGCTTAGATAGTATCCCAATGCTCTTAGTAAACCATGCTTCGCCAAGTTGCATTTAAGTGAGTCACAGACATATGGATTACATTGCACTGAAAATACACATGGCTCAAGAAATTAAAGGATATCATTCTTTAACCAAGTATTTGGCAGATCTAAAGTATTCAAAATGTTTTTCCAAACTCTACATGCAGCTGGGCTCCCCATTCCCCATGGCTAAGATTGTGTAACCCAGGGAGACCGGTGCTGAGGAAGCAGTTGGATGAATGGGTGGGGACACAAGAATTTGATGAGAGCTGCCTGTGGTGTCTGAAATTTTCTTTAAACATTCTTTGGAAGTATCAAGAACTGATTTAACCCTGCTATGTTGACGCTGAAGGCATTGAATGCATGAGTGGATTTAAATTCCAAGTGTTGTGCTAGGCACGTCTTCCCAGAGAGACCTGGTAGTCCTGTTTGAGATGTAGTTTCTAATTGTAACTTTGTAGACTGAGAATGATTTCATTTGCAATTCCCATGTTGTCCCAAATGCCTGGAGTTGCAGAACAAATGAATTGCCAGCCAATCTGATGTGATCTTTGTATAAGCCAAGCTCTCAGCCCCACCCCTGCATAAGCAGGTTCTCCCATTTGCAAAGTACTGAATGTTTATGTCTCTCCTCAAATTCTTATGTTGAAATCCTAGTCCCCAAGGTGATGGTATTAGGAGGTGGGGCCTTGGGAGATGATCAGGTTATGAGGACTCTGCTCTCTTGAATAGGATTAGTGCCCTAATAGAAGGGACCCCAGAGAATTGGCTCACCTTTTCCACCAAGTGAAGACACAGCTAGCAGCTACCATCTATGAACCAGAGAGAGGGCCTTCACCAGACACCAAATCTGCTGATCCCTTGATCTTGGACTTCCCAGACTCTAGAATTGTGAGAAGTAAATTTGTTGCTTATTTGCTGTCCAGTTTATGCTATTCTGTTTTAGCACCCCGAATGGACTAAAACACCATTATTTCTAAATTGTTGGAAACATGATATCACTTTCTTAGGGTCCGTTGCTTAAGCGCAGGCTCAGCAATAAGGCTGGTGATATGAAGGGATGTAGCTTCATGATATAGTTGCGGAAGCATCAGAGAGCATACAAAATTGAAATAGCCTAGATGTGTTGTTTCTGAAAGCCATGTGCACACACAAACCTTAAACATCCTAATCCATAGAGTAGAACAGATTTGGACTTTGGTGCCAGAGACCCTGATTCAATTCCAGATACTGACACTTCCTGGTTAGGTGGTCTTTGTTAAGTCGCTTGCCTCCTAAGTTTTACTTCTTCATCTATATTCATAATAATATACTACTTGGCCAGGCGCAGTGGCTCATGCCTGTAATCCTAGCACTTTGGGAGGCTGAGGCGGGTGGATCACTTGAACCCAGGAGTTTGAGACCAGCCTGGGCAACGTGGCAAAACCCTGTCTCTACCAAAAACAGACTCCACAAAAATTAGCCAGGCATAGTGGCACATGCCTATAGTCCCAGCTACTTAGGAAGCCAAGGTGGGAGGATCGCTTGAACTCAGGAGGTGGATGTTGCAGTGAGCTGAGATCATGCCACCACACTCTAGCCTGGTTGACAGAGCCAGACCCTGTCTCAAATAATAATAATAATAACAACAACAATACTGCTTTGTGAGCATTTGCTGAGAATAAATGCCTGAGAATAGGCACTTCACACAGTGTCTTATTTAATCCTCATGGCAACCCTTTGAATGAGATATTGTTGTCTGCATTTTATAATGAAACTCAAACATGAGGAGTTTAAGTAATTTACCTAATATTGGGCGTAGCTGGGAGTCAAACTCAGGCCTGCCTGCCTCTTACTACATCATAGCACTTACATAGAAAATAGAGACATTGATACCTTCATTGCAGGGTGTGGAAGGCTGAAAAATTCACTCTCTCCCCTCCAAAGATAACCACATTCTAATGCCTGGAACGTGTGACAGTGTTGCCTTATATGGCAAAAAAAGAATCTTTGCAGATGTGATTAAGTTAAAGATCTTGAGATGGGAAGATTATCTTGGATTACCTGGATGGGCCCTAAATACAATCCAAAGTATATTTGGCAGAAGGAGATTTGACTATAGACAGAACGTGAGACAGTGATGTGACCACAGAGGCAGAGATTAGAGTGGTGCAGCCACGAGCCAAGGAGAAGCTGGAAGAGGCAAGGAACAGATTCTCCCAGAGGGCGCTCAGCCCTGCTGACCCCTTGATTTTGGCCCAGTAATACTGATTTCATTCTTCTGACCTCCTCAGCTGTGAGCTGTGAGAAAACAACTTTCTGTTGTTTGAAGCCACAAAATTTGTGGCAATGTATTACACACTAGCCCCAGGAAACATACACATAGGGTTTGTGCGGTTAGGAGATAATGTATTACAATGTGCTTATTACAACATCTGGCACATAGCTAGCAGGTTTTCATACATACTAATTTGTATTAATGCAAAGTCCAGAACAAATGTTTTCAAGTGTTTTGGTGATGCAAGCCGTGACATGTGGCCCTTGTAGCTTTCTTCACCCGTGAAAATGACAAGAGCAAAAAACATATTGAGCAATAATCTGTGTGGTTATTGCTTATCTACATTTCCTAAGTTCCGGGTCATGTTCTTCAATTCGCTCTGTCTGCCCTTAGGGAACTTCTGGCTGAGAACTAGGGATGATGGTCACATACGAACAAATGGTGATAGCTAAAATGTAGGCAATGTCTGTGTAACAGGCATTCTACTGTGGTCTTTACATGGGCCATCTAATTCAGTTGTCACAACCAATTGTGAAGAGTAGATCCTGCATTAGCCCTGTTTGGCAGTTGGGGATCAGGGCCAGGATGTGAAGCTAGATCTGTTTGACTCCCAAGCCCAGGCTTTTAACTGGGGCAGTATATTCCCTCTCAGATGCACAGTCCTGGCTCAGTATGCTCTGGGCTCTTCTTTGGTTAGCACTGGCATTGCTTCTCCATTTTTTAATTTTATTTTGTTTGTTTTTGAGATGGCGTCTCCCTCTGTCGCCCAGGCTGGAGTGCAGTGGCGCGATCTCGGCTCACTGCAGCCTCCGCCTCCCCGGTTCAAGCAATTCTCTGCCTCAGCCTCCCAGGTGGCTGGGATTACAGGTGCCTGCCACCGCGCCCAGCTAATTTTTGCATTTTTAGTAGAGACGGGGTTTTACTATCTTGGCCAGGCTGGTCTTGAACCCCTGACCTCGTGATCCACCTGCCTCAGCCTCCCAAAGTGCTGGGATGGCAGGCGTGAGCCACTGTGCCAGGTGCTTCTCCATTATTCCACTCTCTCCCTTCCCTTTCCTCCTACCTTTCCCAGGCCCTGGTTAGAATTTGCATGTCAGTGTAATGTAATGGTATAATCCAGGCAGGGAGCCTGGCTCCTTGCACTTCCTGGAGGTGTACGTTTTGGCAATTCTCTCAACCTTTGGGTGTCTCAGTTTTCTTATCTACGTGATGGGGATAATGACTTCATAGAATGTGTGTGGAATTCAGTAATGTAATGCTCTTAAAGGATTTACATGGTGCCTGCTGCATTATGAGAGCACAATAAATAGACACTGTTATTTGTGTTTTGCAGGGTCAGAGAAACATTTAAGAATGAAGTCAGAGGGAATTCCCCTGAGTTGCTTTCCAAATGTAATTAAGAAGAGTTGACCTTAAAACCCATTGCCCCTGGGAGGAAATTACTTCTGCTCTCCAGCGATGCCCAGTTTGACCTAATTGTATCTTGAAAACACAGCTTTGCCGTGTCCTCCAGTGGGCCAAACTGTACCTCTTTTCTGTGCCTGCAGAATTGGATGAGGCCCTGAACTGTCGGATATGAGGTTGGGATTTCTTCACTGGTTCCGGCTCCCCTTCCAGGGACCCGCAGCCAGGGCTGCCTGTGCAGCCAGGAAGGATGTCCACGGTTTTCTTTTGTCTCAAGCTTATTTCTCCTGGCTGCTCTTCAGCAGGAGCACGGGGTAAAATGAATGGGAGGAAGCTGTCAACTGCCCTGTTGGCCTTAGATGGACCCTTATCGGAACTAAGGGAAGCTGTGGACTTAGAAGATGTCGGGAGTGCTTGGGTTTGGGGATCCCTTTATCATAGGGCTGTTTACCTTCAGATAACAACAATAGCTGGGATTGAGGGAGTGAGCATTTACCATGAACTTAATATTTTATGTAGATTTAAAAGATCCCTATGTATATTTATACAAATGAAGTCATACTATATTCTTGGTTTTGTAACCTATTTTTTTTTCACTTGGAAATATAGCATGGGCATTATAAAAACATTTAAAACATTTTACACGGGAACTTTTTGGAGTGTTTGATATTTTTCATAATAAAACTTAAGAGAAAAATTAAACAAGTTATAGAGTTTTTAAATGCATGATATAGTACCTTAGCTACTATTTTATAATTTGCTTTTTTATTTTTTGTCTTCAGTGTCTTTCCACGTGAGCACATTTATAGACCTGTTTTGTTTTTTTTTTAATGGTGGCACAGGAGTTCACTGATTGGGTGAATCAAAATTTATTACTTTCCTTATTAACTGACAGGTTTCTGATTTCTTGTTATTACAAATAATCCTAGTAATAGGATTGTACATAATCTTTAAGCACATTTGCAAGTATTTCTGTAGGACTGATACCTAGACGTAGAGTTACAGGCTCCTATGGAGGACACAATTAAAATGTTCTTAAATTTTAACAAGTTGGACCTCTCACTCCATAGACACCTCCCCAAAGGCTGAATGTACCGTTTTGCATTTATACAGCTGATTGAGTATGTTAGAAATATGTCTCCGTGTACATTTATCATATTTTAAAAAATTAATTAGAAGTTTTATTTTTACTTTTTAGCTCATAAAACAAGCCTCAGTAATTTTATTTTTTCCTTTTTTAATTTTTGTGAGTACTTATATGGTAAGTGTATATATTTATGGGGTACATGAGATGTTTTGATATAGACATGCAATGTGAGATAAGTACATCATGAAGGAGAGGATATCTGTGCCCTCAGGGATTTATCCATTGAGTTGCAAACAGTCCAATTATACTCCTTATTTTAAAATGTACAGTTAAGTTATTGACTATAGTCACCTTGTTGTGCTATCAAATAATAGGTCTTATTCATTCTTTCTATTCTTTCTTTTGGTATGCCCATTAACTATCCGCATGTCCCCACTACACCCCTCTACCCTTCCCAGCCTCTGGTAACCATCCTTTTACTCTCAATGTCCATGAGTTCAATTATTTTAATTTTTAGACCCCACAAATAAGTGAGAACATGTGATATTTGTCTTTCTGTCTGTGCCTGGCTTATTTCACTTAACATAATGATCTCCGGTTTTCATCCATGTTGTTGCAAATGACTGGAGCTCATTCTTTTTTATGGCAGAATAGTACTCCATTGTGTATATGTACTGCATTTTCTTTATCCATTCATCCCAGATAGAGACTTAGGTTGCTTCCAAATCTTGGCTATTGTAAACTCTGCTGCAACAAGCATAGGAGTGCAGATATGTCTTCAGTATACTGATTTCCTTTTTTTTTTTTTGAGACAGAGTCGCACTCTGTCACTCAGGCTGGAGTACAATGGTGCGATCTTGTCTCACTGCAACCTCCGCCTCGCGGTTCAAGCGATTCTTCTGTCTCAGCCTCCAGATTACAGGCATGAGCCACCACACCCCGCCAACTGATTCTTTTCTTTTGGGTCTATACTCAGCAGTGGGATTGCTGGATCATATGGTAGCATGACATAGTGGTTGTACTAATTTACATTCCCACCAACAGTGTGCACAGAGGTTCCCTTTTCTCCAAATCCTCACTGGCATTGATTATTGCCTGTCTTTTAACTGAGTGAGATGATATCTCACTGTAGTGGTTTCTTTTTTTTTTTTTTTTTTTTTTTTGAGACAAATATCTTGATCTGTCACCCAGGCTGGAGGAGTGCAGTGGTACAATCTCAGCTCACTGCAACCTCCACCTTTCGGATTCAAGCAATTCTCATGCCTCAGTCCACCACATCTGGTTAATTTTTTTGTACTTTGTATTTTTAGTAGAGACTGGGTTTTGCCATGTGGACCAGGCTAGTCTCAAACTCCTGGCCTCAAATGATCCATCCCAAAGTGCTGGGATTACAGTCATGAGTCACTGCACCCAGCTCATTTTCAGTTTTGATTTGCATTTCTCTGATGATCAGTGATGTTGAGCACCTTTTCATATGCTCGTTTGCCATTTTTATGCCTTTTTGTTGTTCAGACTTGTCTATTCAAAGCTTTTGGCCATCTTTTGATTGAACTATTAGATTTTTTTTTTCTTACTGAGTCATGTGAGCTTCTTATATAGTCTGGTTGTTAAGCCCTTGTCAGATGAGTAGTTTGCAAATATTTGCTCCCATTCTTTGGGTTGTCTCTTCACTTGGTTGATTGTATCCTTTGCTGTTCAGAAGCTTTTTAACTTGTTGTGTCCATTTGTCCATTTGTCCCATTTGTCCATTTTCTCTTTGGTTGCCTGTGCTTGCGGAGTATTGCTCAAGAAATTTTGCCTGGACCAATGTCCTGGAGATTTTCCCCAGCGTTTTCTTGTGGCAGTTTAATGCTTTGAGGTCTTAGATTTTTTTTTTTTTTTTTTTGTTTTGTTTTGTTTTTGAGACCGAGTCTTGCTCTGTCCCCCAGGCTGGAGTGCAGTGGCGTGATCTCAGCTCACTGCAACTTCCGCCTTCTGGGTTCAATGGATTATCCTGTCTCAGCCTCCCGATTAGCTGGGATAACAGGTGCGCACCAGCATGCCCAGCTAATTTTTGTATTTTTAGTAGAGACAGGATTTCACCATGTTGGTCAGGCTGGTCTCAAACTCCTGACCTCAGGTGATTCACCTGCCTCAGCCTCCCAAAGTGCTGGGATTACAGGCATGAGCCACCGTGCCCAGCCTGAGGTCTTAGATTTAAGTCTTTAATCCATTTTGCTTTGATTTTCGTATACAATGAGCGATAGGGGTGTAGTTTTATTCTGCTGCATATGGATATCCAGTTTTCCCACCACTTATTGAAGAGACTATCATATCATTTTCATGACTGGGTGATATTATATTATGTGTATGCATGATTAACTCTTACAATTTCTTATAATGAAAAATTATCAAATGTGCAGAGTAGAGAGAGTGATGTTATGAGTCACTGCATACTCATCACTGAGTCAAAGAGAATTTACATGTAATGTGGATACATAAAGGCAAGTTGCCCTTGGCTCCTCTGTAAGTTTATATTTCACTACCCTTGTTAAGAGATCCTGCTTTCACAAACACACCATTGAGTTGATTATTGAGCAATGACTGGGCAAACTCTTTAAACCTAAACTCTCTCGTCTTTTTTTTTTCCAAACAGCTTTACTGAGATATAACTTACATACCATATAGTTCACTCGTTTAAAGTATACAATTGGATCTGTTTTAGTATATTTACAAAGTCATGCAGCCATCACCATCATCTAATTTTAGAACATTTTCATCACTCCAAAAGGAAAACATTGGCAGTGTTATGAGTTGAATAGTGGCTCCCCAAACTCATATGTTGAAGTCCTAAACTCCGGTACCTCAAAGTGACCTTATTTGGAGATTGAGTTGTAGATGTATTTCGTTAAGATGAGATCATACTGGAGTATGGCAGGTCTCTAATCCGACATGACCGGTGTCCTTTCAGAAGGGGGAGATTTGGAAATAGACGCACATGCTGGGAGAATGCCATGTGAAGATTAGAGTTATGCCACCATAGGCTAAGGAACTCAGAAGCCGGGAGAGAGGCCTGGGATAAGCCCTTTCCTTGCACCTGGAGAGAGAGAGTGACACCTTAATCTTGGACTTTTAGCCTCAAGAACTGTGTGACATAAACTTCCGATTTTTAAGCCATTTGGTTTGTGTCACTTTGTTAGGGTAGTCCTAGGAAACAAATATTCTTCATTCTCCCCGACCCCATGTCAGTCCTATAAAGCTGGTAATCTGATATCTTTAGATTGCTTATTCTGGATGTTTCATCTAAATGGGATTATACAATAAGTAGTCTTTTATGACTGGCTATTTTCACTTAGGATAATGTTTCTGAGGTTTATTCATGTTGCAGTATGTATCAGTGTTTCTTCTTATTGCTATATAGTATTACATTGTATAGATATACCACATTTTGCTAATCCATTCATTAGTTGATAGATCTGCCTTTTAGCTTGAGCTAATTTTTCTCCATTCTACAAGTTTAATTTCAGGGGATACTGATTGAGCCCTTCTATGTAAAGTCCTGTGCTAGGTGCTGTAGAGATTAGGGATGAAAACAGGATATCCTTATCTTCTGGCAGTTTAGACTCTGTGGGAGAGAAAACAACATGCAAACAGCATAATCTAAGACAGTTTACAAATTTACATGATGGAATTGAAAGTAAAGTACCGCAACGGCAAGAGGAAAGGGAATTCGTGACTGGGGAAGAGGGGAACCTTTCCTAATGAGGGTTACTTGGAATACTGTCTTGTAGAATGAGGGGAGGCTTTTGATGAGGGAGGGAGATGAGAAGAATGGAGAATGAGAATGGAATTCTGACTGAGAAGATAATATGTAAATATTTGGTCTGGATTAAAGGGAACCTAAAACTGTAGTGCTACTAATCTTTTAGGAATTTAGTATCCCTAACTACCCAAATCATTTGAATTCAGAAGAGTGGTATGTTGAGGTTAGGGAAGGGGTTGCTTTTCCTTCCACTGGTGGGCTACCAGAGATTTGAGTGGCATAGAGTTCAATATTTAAATTCTCCCATTTTTTACTTTGAGTTGGGTTCTCTTGCCTCATATAGAACCACGTGGTCAGGGAAGCAGGTGAGCTACTTCTAGGAAACATACTTGAAGTGCATGCTAAAGCTAGGCTGTATTTCTACACTTTGGATGAGAAGCAGCTTTCCTCTCACCCCTCCTCACTGAAGAGCAATTTGGGCCGAACCAAGTGGATGAATGTACTGGGTGGATGGAGCCCATGGATTGGAAGGGGCTGAGCACAAGGCAGTGATAACGTCTTCACAACTTGTGTAGATGGGGAAGCCTACTGAGATGCAAGGCTGGTAAGCAGGATGCAGGTGAATTTATGGATATACATTTGGATTAGGGACAGGCCCTTTCAGCCCTCTCTTTTCTCCTAGCTCCAAGGATGTGATTAAACTCTTCATCTAGGCTCTACGGAAATTGGAGGGTGTTCCCAACTCTTCAGCCTTTGTGCTGGGGCAGTGGAGCATGACTATCCTGGAGACAAATGAGAGGAGGCTGACAATGTGGCCCCTGGATGGATTCTGTCCTGAAAATAAAACTACATTTACATTTCGCCCAGGAGATATTTTTGATTTTGAGCAAGTAAGGTTCACTTTTTCTCTGTTTAATACTCAGTGACCTACACAGAACTTTGGATGACCCCTTGAATAAACTAAGTGAATAGTCTTCTGGGTACTCTGGGGCAAGTTGCCAGGTCTTGCATAAAGTCAACTGGGGGCAGGTGTCGAGTCAGAGAATCCCTGGCTTTTCTGGCAAGACTATTCCCAGTGTATTGGGCTTGAGCTCTGGACTACTCATTGAGAATTCCTAATTTATGTCTTTCCTTTCTTCTCTTCCTTCATCGAACAAATATTGTGAGTGCCAACTATGTGGCAGGCACTGGGATAGGTCCTGGTTATTCCCAGGAGGATCAATGGTGATCAAAATAGTCTGCTATCACGGGGCATAAAACTTAGTAGAGGAGACAGATAATTAAACATGGGGCCTGCTAGGAGGGAGAAGGTAGAGAGTACTGTAGGAACACGGGGAAAAGGGGAACTTCCCCTGTATTGGGGGGATGGGAAGTCTGCTAGGAGGAAGTAAAGAAAAGGGGAGTTTGGTGGTGTGAAGAGTGTGGCAGAGTTGGCTCATACAATAGGGAGTATGTGCCAAGCAGCACAAATCACAGGATCAAAGGCCCAAAGGCAAGAATGACATTAAAAATGAAAAGAAGTTCTCTATAGTTAGAGAGCAGGAGGAAGGAAATGATGAGAGAAGTTGGTGAGGGAGGCAGGGGTACGTCCTTAAAGGGCCTTGTAGGCGCCTTGAAGAGTTTGAGCTTTTATCTCAAGGGCAATGGGAAGCGGATGAAGAATATTTTATAAGTCACATAGTGACAGCATCCAAACTGCATTTGAGAAAACTAATTTAGGGAGGAGGTAGCTGATATAAAGAGAAGAAGATAGATTCCAGAAATATTTATAGAGTGGAATCATGAAGGCTGGGAAATGGGTTGCATGTGGGCTGAGGGAGAGGATGGTTTCAAGGATAAGACTAAAGTTTCTAACTTGAATAAGTAGCAGGATAGTTGTCTTAATTCATTTTGCATTAGCAAAACAGAATCCTAGAGACTGGGCCACTTATAAAGAAAAGAAATCTGTTTCTCACAGTTCTGGAGGTTGGGAAGTCCAATATCAAGGTACCAGCATCTGGTGAGGGCCTTCTTGCTATGTTACCCCATGGTAAAAGGCAGAAGGGCAAGAGAGCACGTGAAAGAAAGAACAAGAGAGCAGACTTGCAGCCCCAAGACCTTTTATAATCAGCATTAATCCATTCATTAGGGTGGAGCCCTCATGGCCTAATCACCCCCCATCAGGCCCACCTCCCAACACTGTTGCATTGGGGATTAAGTTTCCAACACAGGCTTTGGTTGGGGACACATTCAAACCACAGCAATGGTGGTGTCTGTCCCTGGAGTTTTCCTTAGCCTGTGGTGGGACTTTGGACAAGCCACCTCTTTCCTCAGATCTTTAGTTTCCTCATTAGATAGGTAATGAGACTCAATAGACTAATTAGACTAGGTCATAATTCCTAGTCACCAACTTGGCAAGATCATCTTGGGGATGCAGTAATAAAACCTATGTGAAAAGCAGTGTCCTGTACTCTTTCCATAATGCTGACAGGCCCAGCAGAAGCAAAATCTGTGCCTCCCCTGGTTTTCTCTGTTTTTTCCTCCTTATCTAAAATTCTAAGCACTTGGTCTGTCAGGAACTGGTGAGACCTCTGCTCATTCCAGTAGCGAAGGCTTCACTGGGGACCTCTCTAGGGATTCTCAAACCAGCTTTTGTTGAAAACAATGATATCATTGAGTGGGTGGAGCTGGGCCGGACTTTCCTTAGCCAGTTGAAGGAGAAATGCGGTCTTTATGACTTCTGTATTTATGGCTCTTTTCCAGCCTCTTCCGTGGCTCCCATGTGTCCCACTTCCCCCCTTTCCTCTTCCTTTCACCCAAGGTTGCGAGTTTGCAGAAAACTAACAGTCTCCACATTTTATCTTCTTGCATCAGTCTCCCTGGGGAGAGGGCCAGAAGGGCCAAGGGGCTATAATGGCTGCATTATATCAAGTATGTTTTTTTTTTTTCCAAGGCCCCACTTCTGGGGAAGGGAAGGGCAAGTCATGGAAAGGGACTCTTTTGGAGGGAGACTGGAGTGCCGGAGAAAAGGGTGATCTAAGTGTTGGAAGGGATGTCAGGTTCTTTGTATTCTAGAAGCTCTTTATCTCTTGACTGGCTGATGCTTGGGATTTGGGGCTTGGATAAGAATGCAGAGGTCAAACTGGCCTCTCAGGGATGTGGTGATAGGAATATGGATTTGGAAAAGGAAAGCAGCCATGTTGAGTGAGTATCCTTTGTTCCTGATCCCTAGACTGGCCTTGCTCTCTGCTCTCAAAACGCACATACACGCACACACACACTCATGCACACCCACACACGTGTGCACATACACCCCCCTCCTCCATAACTGTATAGACAGCTTGTTAGGAGAAACTGGAAATTGGTTACCACACTGGTTTGCAGCTGTTACAGGAAGGAAGGAAGAAAGATGAGCTGTGAAACAGTGGCTTGCCTTCTGGGGACCGTAAGGTGACACCTGCCCTCTGCATGGTCTGTCAGCATTTGCCAAGCACTCAGGAGCTGCAGGTGCCAAGCTAGGAGAAGGGCAGGAAACCCAGACCTGCCTCATTGGCTGCTGAAGCCCCATCCTTTAGCACAGGGCCTGCACATCACCAACCTCCATAAATATTTGTGAAATGAGCAAGTGGGCTTGCAGATGCAGGGCCTGATGCTCAGGAAAGGTACTGCATCTTGACCAGGGACCCCACCAGCAAATAGTGATGAAATCAAGCTGTGAGAAACTCTGGCCTCCCAATGCCATGTGCCCTGCAGTTTGTACCACATTACACTGCGTAATATGCAGTTATTCATGAGATTGCATGAATAGCCTTTCCCTGCCTTCTGGGTGTGTCTGGATGGCCCAACTCTTGGCTTGTCTACCACTAACATTTAGCTTACTGTAGTTTATTGAGATGATGGGTTTAGAAACAAAATATAACCATGCGATGCTGGGCAAGTTGCTTTTGCTCTTTTCATTCTTCATCTGTAAAAGTGGAGGGCAGGGTTGGGCAGAGAGGGTGATATATAAATAATGTTTCATTGCAGTAGACTCTGTAGCTTACGCACTAACCCTCGCTTCTCCTTAAAAATCTTTTTGGAAGGATATAGGGCAACACATAGAATGAGGGAAAAGTTGAAGAACTAAGGTTTGGAAAGGTTGAGATCCCAGAATGAATAGACGATCCCTTCATATATTATCATCTTGAAATTCCGAGATGAGATCTGACTGTCCAGGCATATCAGGAACCAGTCATTTGGCCAGGCAAGGGCAGGGACCTTGACTCCAGGTGCCCTAGTCAGCAATGCAATGAGAGGGGAGTATTTCTTTAAATGCAAATCGGGCCACTGTTGTCTCTAGAAGGTGGCATCGATGCTGGGCAGGCTCCAACAGTAGGTATCCACTATGATCTAGGAGGGCTTTCCAAGTTCTGACATCCTTGACTCATGCTTTGGGTGTGGCATGTGCATTAGTATGCTAAGAAACATTGGGCAAGTTTATGAAAGTTTTTAATCAGAGGCTAAAAAGGGCTAAGCACCTACATTTAGCAGGCTGGTTTGTGGTCCTCACCTACCTGTGTTATGTTTGTTTGTTTGTTTCAGGGAGTAGTCCACTTATTCTCTTCTTTCTAAGCATATTCTCACAGCTCCAATGATCTCAGAGGGTCCCTCTCTTCATTTCCCCTGTGTCTTATCTACACCGTTTTTCTTTATGATATGGCTGCTTCCTCATACCCTCTTGCCTTGGCCCTTCCCTGTAGGTTTTTCTGTGGTATTGGCTAATCTGATAAACGCTGTGGTTGTTTACCAAAAACCGGTTGCTAGAGAAGTTGCTCCTACTCACCATGTTCGCTTTTAAATTTTTCTCGGAAATACTAAAGGTAGCACCTCGTTTCCCCGAACTGCTCTTATCTAATTCCAATAAATACACATAATGGGCTGTTCAGGACACTGGAAAACAAACTTGTGAATTCTTCTTGGGTGACCCATTTTGAGGGCCCCTCAGGTCCCTGCCAGTTGAGTTGCCTGATCCCAAGAAGTCAGCTCTATTTGTGCAGAGAGGTTACCCATCTTCATAGAGGCAGCCGAGCAGGAGGCATGAAGAGGATTAAATAAAGACTCAGTGGTGCTCATCCAAACATCCTTTGGTATATAACGTGAAAAGCAAAACACAGGAACAGAAACTGGTCGGAAGGGGGCCAGGTCTTGCGGGAACTGGGAGAAGATGTCATGGGAAGTGGTTGGTGACAGGGAGTGTTGACTTAACACATTGTTTGGAAACTTCCTTAATAGGAGGTTAAAGAAAACATACTGAGTAGTGTTGGCCTTTTGCGAGGCTTCTGCATGGCACCATTTTGCCTTCGGAGTGATGCTTCCAAAGCTGGTCCTCTGGCAATGATGGCGCTTATTCATGGGAGCCCCTGGATAGGAGGAGGTCCCAGTTTTTTACACTAGGAACAACCTTCAAAGTTTCCCCTTCCTTGGCCTTTCTGTTCCCTCCTTTTTGAGGACTGGACTCATCAGTCCCTTATTTGGCTTTGGGGCCATGCCTTTGGCACGCTGGTTTGTTTCCATTCCTTTGGAGTCAGAGGTGGAGTGAGTACTGAGGCAGAAATCTTGATTCTGAAGCAGCTCTGGCTGTCTCTTCCCTGCTTTTCCTTCAGCATCTTAGAAAACAAAACAATACTCACTGAATTTTTTTTTATCCCAAATATAGACTAGCACAGGCCGTGACAGCAGAATAGCACTCTACTTTTCAGAGGCACTTTCCAGTGCCTGTCTGTCCTGGGCATTGCTATTTCTGTTAGACAGAAAGGGAAACTGAGGCTGAGTAGTTTGTGATTTGCACTGTATCACCTATATAGTTAAAAACGTTGTCAGTTTACAAACATACTCAAAAGCAGAGAGACTAGCATTACAAACCTCAGACGCCCATTACCTAGATTTAACAATGATCAAGATTTTGCCAAGTGTGTATATAGCTAGTGTTGGAGAAAATGATAGCAACATGTAAAGCACAAATACTTTCTACTTTACAAGTAATTCTTTCACATTTGTTCATTTTATCTAACAAATAGTCATATCATCTTCCTGTATGCCAGGCACTATTCTAACATCTTACAGGAGTGCTATGAAGTAGATTTCATCATTCTCCTCATTTCATGATGAGAAAACATAGGCACAGAGAAGTTACTGACCAGCCTGAACTCACACGACTTATAAGAGCTAGGATTTGAATGTATTTTCTCATTTGATCCTCAGCATTGCTATGATACTGATGATGATTATTAGTTTGTTCATTTTGCAGTCTAGAAAATGGAGGGGGATTATGTGGCTCACGTGAAAACAATTTTTAAACAAATGCATAGTGAGCACTTCTCCAAGTTTTATTTATCTGATTAATGGGGAAACCAGCAAGATGATAAAACTGGTTTAAAATTGGATAAGGGAAACTAAGACATATTTGTGTGGGGGTGTGTGTATTTAATAGTGAAAAAAGGAACGCCGAGATAAGATTGCTAAATTAGATACAAAACTAGTTAATATCCTAGGGGCTGTGAAACTATAACCTTTGAGGTTATTTTTTCTACTAATTGGAAATATTTGCATTTCTCTTGTATCTTATTAAGTTTTTACAAGTTAACATCTGATTTTACAGAGTGGAACAAGGGCTGCCATAATTAATTGTAAGCAGTACATCTTTCAAAGCCACATTCTTCCCATAAAGTCCAGAGAACCGTAGACAGGCTATTCAGGAGGCTGAGGTAGGGGAACTGCTTGATTCCTGGGAGGCAGAGGTTGCAGTGAGCCGAGATCATGCCACTGCACTCAAGCCTGATGACAGAGCAAAAATCCATCTAAAAAAAAAAAATTAAAATACAGATTTGTTAATTCTACCCTAGAGAAGGGAGGGGATTTTGTATTTTTTAACAGTCTTTCTGGGTGTTGTGCAGTTGCTGTGCTAAGTCGCGTGGTGAGGACATTGTTACTAACACAGACAGGATGAAGACCCTCCTGGTGAAATAAGAGACAACAGCAGATCAGGACCTCCCAAGGCATCAGGGTATAAATGCATGGAGACTCTTGGAAGAATTAGATAGAGAAAGATCCAGGGAAAGGAGGTGTCAGCAAAAATCGCTACTTATATGAGCAGAGTGTTCCTCGCCTATGCTGAGCTTGTCTGCAGAAGGGTATTTTTCAAGGTAATTTGGAAATCGTTATCACTTTATCTTCACTGGTTTGCTTATCTGAAGCAGGAGGAAGACAGTTTGAGCTCGCAGAAGATGCTTTGCAAATTCATTTTCGTGTCACTGCTCCTTCCTCTCTGGAGGGTGTTTTAGCATAGAGAGGCATTTGAAATTTGTCTGACGATAAATAGAACTTAAAGGGATTGTCCTGAGTTTGAAGCTTCCGAGCCTTAGGTGCGATGGGTCTGAGCTGCTTTCAGGCTGCAGCGTACTCTCAGGGCCTGGCTGCTTGTACTGGTTCCAGTTCTTCTTTCTTAGAGAGTGACCTGATGTTTTATGTCCAGTATTTGGGGGTAGCTTATTTTCCTAGGTGGGAGTCTGAAGACACAGATTTTGCTCAGGGACTTTGGGATCTAAATGACCTGGATTTTGCTCAATTCTAGTGCTGGCTACTGTTACATTGGTGCCGAGACGTGGCAGAGTGTCCTACTGATTTCTGCCTGTCTGTGGGCTCCTAAGCATGCAGCAGACAGAGCAGGAGGCAGCGGGGTACAACAGAAATCACTTTTCTATTAAAGCTAGAAAGAAGGAGTGGGCGGAGTGGGAAATCTCGCACAGTCCTTTGTCTTCCTGGATGCACATCACTCACAAGTCGTTTCCTGAAAATCCGAATGCAATCCAGTGGTGAGAGACGGCTTCCTGCCGGTCTGCTGAGCCAGCCCCTTGTCAGGGAGGAGATGAGAACAAGATGTGGTCAGAGAATGGGGCAGCTGGGCGGAGCCAGGCTGCTCAGTGGCCATGTGCCCTCCTCTCTGTGGGATAGCAGCATCCTTTGGTCCTAAGAGCAGCACCTGGACACATGGGCATATATAGACCTGACCTGGGGGAGTTGCAGAGTTGTTCAGACAGATGGCTGGACCCCAACCCTACAGTTTCTATCTGATTCATGAGTCTGGGTGGAGCCCGACAATTTGCATTTTTAACTAGTTTCTAGATGATGCTGATACTGCTGCTTCAGAAAGGGTGATTAGGTAGAAGAGGAAAGCGGATTGTTTTATGTAGATTCAGAGACCAGAATGAAGGCCTGTGGGTGCCAGGGACAGAGGAATAGTTTTTCATCTAGTGTAAAAATTTTAACTACTATATGTAGTCAGAAATGGAGTGGACAGTCTCAGGAGCTCCCTGTCCCTGGAGGTGTCCAGTGGCAAATGGCTATCTGGCAGATTGCTGCACTAGATAGAAGGTTCATTCATTTGTTTGCGAGTTTATTCACTTCATCCACTCATTCACTCATTCACACGTACTGCCTGCCTGCTAGGTGCTGGGGGCTGGGGAGAAGCCTTCAAAGACACCAAGGTCCCTGTTTTGGAGAGCTTACAGTGTAGTTGGGGTTTGACTATATAATTTGTAGGGTTCCTTTCAGTGCCGAGGCTCGGAGAGTCCTATAATGATGGGGTAATGTCCCTGGATGAATGATTTTTTTTCTCCCTTGCTAAGACTCAGAAGAGGCTGAGAATGTTTTTACCAGGAGTGCATTTTCTGTGGGAAAATTCACATCTCCCCACTGGCACCATTAAACTCTGAACTCCTGACCAGCTGTACCTGGCGCCATCTGTGAAAGCAGACCCAGGAAATGGGCTGTAGGAATGAGCAAACTGCATTTTACCACTTCTCTTAAGTGATGTACTGGAGAGATCATGGCCGGGGTAAGTTAGAGAGAAGAAACCGCTGAATTCCATCTGTTTTCCCGGATTCTTCTGTCATAATGCCTGTTGAAAGCAATAATGGTTGTCACTAACTTTTACCCAGCTCCGCTTTGTGCCAAGCATAGCATTAAGCCTGCTACATTTATTGTGTCATTTGATCCTCATGACAGCCCTATCAGATGAGCGTATTGTTCTCATTTTTGCATAGGAGGAAACAAAGGTTCAGAAATGTGCATTTAGTTGTTCACGGCTGTAGAGACAGTACATGTCAGAGCTGGAATCAAAACTTCAGTTTTCCAGTGTCCAGACCATGCTCTAAGCTCTTAGTACACTGAACTACTATCCATCTATTCATTCAGTAATTAGTTAAGAGGGTTTTTCACTGAACAAATGTTAAGCACTGGCATAAACCAGTGAGTAAAACTGCTTGGCCACTCCCCTCATGAGGCTTACAGTTCTTCTCACTCAGACAAATGGGTGACTCCTCCCTTGACTCTTGGGCTAGTCAGATGCTAAGGAGAAAGAGAAAGGACTGGGAGACAGATTCTTGCAAGTTAGCCACTGATCCTAAGTCTCTGTGTGAATGAGAATTGCTCTTCACCAAGCTGGGGTTTGTGCTTTGCTTCATTTTTACATTTTCCTGTTGGGCTTCTTTTCTTGTCCAGGGCAAGATGTGGAAGGCCTTAATGCAGTACAGGAGACAGTTCTTGTGGCATTTGCCTTCTGATCATACACTGGGGTTGGAGGGAGGTTGGAGAGGTCCCGGAACTCAGAGCGGGAAGTGACTCTAGAGGGATTTTAAAGACCCTCTACAATGACCTTTTCTTGCTGGGAAATGTCACCTCTTTCAAAACCTGACTTATCCCTGAAGATTTCTTTGGCTGTCTGTGCTGGCCTCAGCCTACATTTTCTGCTTTTTAAGAACTGTTTTAAATTAGATTTTCAGTTTTCAAAACACCTCTCTGATAATTAATTTAAAAGTCAACCAACTTCAGAAATATGCAACTTATATTGTGAACATCTTCTGCAACCCCTAAGATAATCACCACCAACAACGGGCACTTGTTTCTCCAATTGTTTTTGTGTTTTGTTTTGAGATGGAGTCTTACTCTTGTCGCCCAGCCTAGAGTCCAGTGACATGATCTCGGCTCACTGCAACCTCCACCCCCCAGGTTCAAGTGATTATCCTGCCTCAGCCTCTCGAGTAGCTGGCTGGGATTACGGGCACCCACCACCACACCCAGCTAATTTTTGTATTTTTAGTAGAGACATGGTTTCACCATATTGACCAGGCTGGTCTTGAACTCCTGATCTCAGGCAATCTGCCTGCTTCAGCCTCTCAAAGTGCTGGGATTACAGGTGTGAGCCACTGCGCCTGGCCGACCTTGACTTTCTGTAGATCAATCCTGCCTTAATGTGGCTGAACTATTAATAGTCGAAACATCCATTTGGCTCTTACATTATTCTTTTAACTTTTAGAGAAAAATCTAAGAACATTTCTTGGAGTTGCCTTGCCTTTGGTAAGGGATTCTTAACCTCTATTGCAAAGGGTCTGTTGCAAGAAAGAAACCAATGTCCAAGTTTAGAAAAGAAAAAAAGGAATTTATTGAAAAGGTAACATATAGAATTACCAGGTCTCAGGGAATCTGAACCGCTAGGTGTCAGAAACGGCAGTCAACAGCATCTTAGGGAACCCTTGTAGCAGGAACAGAGGAACAGATGTGTCACTTCCATCTGTTCAGACCTGGCAGCATCACTCCACTGGCTTCACTTGAAACACGGGTCACTCCCTGGCCAGGGCCAAGTAGGACACCTTGATTGACAATCTCACCAAAATATGCATCAGAGAAGAGGTATTCCCTTAATGAAAAATTGGTCTGCAGATACTAAAAGTTGGTAGATCCAGTGCTGGAAAAATCAACTAAGGTACACAATAGGGCTCATAGGCCCTGGGAAATTTTGCCTGTGTTTGCACGCATGTTTTCCAGGACCCAGACAAACATTAAATCATGGCTTTAGTTCTGTCAATTACATCTAGTTGGAGTGATGTTCCCACAGTGATGATAAATTATATTTAATTTACATTAAATATAAAATTAATAACAAACTTCTTCTGGTTTTCCTTTTTGCCCCTTAGCCCCTTGTGGCTGCCCATTTCTTTTGCATGGAGATGCTTGGGACAGTCCTACCGATTCAGTTAAAATCACTAGTTGTCATTGCTAGGAGATGGAATTCATCCACTTATGATATAATGTCTCTTTCTATTTTTTTCAGGCAACTTTTTGCTCCTTCCTACACAGAAACCCACTATACTTCAAGTGGCAACCCTCAAATCACCACACTGAAATTGGAGGTGAGTTCAGGTTCACAAGTGTCTATCCAGCAGCTGTCCTCTCCCCACACCACTCCTAGGGACAGAGGAGATGCCTGATGGAGTTGGTCCCTCCTCTGAAGGAGGTGTTTCCCCCAAGCTTAGAACAAGGGAGCAAACAAGAGAAGCAAAACACATATTTGATGTTTCATAGGTGCTCCTCCTCCTTTGCTGACTAAAATGGCTAAAGAAATATAGAATATTTTAGGGTAATTGCATCTGATTACAACTGATACAAATTATTGTAAAACATACATGTTCTTTGCTTTATGTTAATTACCTACATATTAACAAATGTTTTAGTGAAAGGAATGACTTACTCATAATCCTGTCTTCTCATCCAATTAGACATTTGATTATTCCTTTTTAAATGGATGCATAACATTTACAGAGTTGTAATAACTGTGCATACATTTTGTAGTCTGCTATTTCGATGTGATTTTTAAGTTATGAAGATTTTCTTAATTTGCTTCTGTCTTCATATTGGACATTTTTTCCCTCAAAGTTGTTTTTGAGTAGGGATGTTTACACAACGTCAACGATCTTTCATTTAGAAAATGGTCTTTCAGATCATCACATGTCAGTTTGCTTTGCCACACTCCACTGGTAGACATTTTAGGTAATGAATCATACACACTTCATGGTGGCTAGCTCTTCTTACAGGGATGCCTATTGGAATTTTAGGCTCAGAACATTGATTTTCAACCAGGAGAACCAATGGTGTTCCCCGACCCCAGGGGACACTTGGCAATGTTTGGAGGCAGTTTTGATTGATTGCCGTGACTGGCAGAGAGGATCTACTGGCATCTGTATTATACAATGCATAAGACAGACCCACCACCCCCCAAACAACAGAATTATCCAGCCCCAAATATCCATAGTTCCCAAGTTGAGAAACCCTGGATTCTAATGACCATTCTCAAAATCTGGGCTGGTGAGATAGGGTGAAGAAGGGAAGACGCACGCTGGCAGGAGCAGCGGTGGCCTTTGCCTTTGGGGCAGGACATAATGGACTGTTGAGGCACACAGACTGGGAGGTGTGGTGTGGAGAACAGCAGAAGTCCCTCTGCCTCAGGACGCCTCCAGCAGCTTCCCATGGAACCTGAGTATTCTACCGGGCCCATTCTTTAAAATATCCCTGCTGGAGTGCAAGTGTCCAGCAAGATAAACACTAGCCACTCAGTCATTAACAGCTCAGATTGGTTCGCCAGATTACCCCTGGGTGGGGAAAGAGATACAGGACAGGCAAGTCTCACTCTGTCACCCAGGCTGGAGTGCAGTGGCTCGATCTCGGCTTACTGCAATCTCCGCATCCCAGGTTCAGCCGATTCTTCTGCCTCATCCTCCCCAGTAGCTGGGATTACAGGCACCTGCCACCATACCTGGGTAATTTTTGTGTTTTTAGTATAGATGGGGTTTCACCATGTTGGCCAAGCTGGTCTCGAACTCCTTACCTAAGGTGATCTGCCCGCCTCTGCTTCCCAAAGTGCTGGGATTACAGGTGTGAGCCACTGTGCCTGGCCACAGTTTTTGATAGATCTGAGAGATCTGAAGCATAGTAACCGGGTAGCTCAGGGGCTGTGTTATATGGCTGGCTGTGAAGACCAGCACTGCCTTTTTCACCAAGACTTTCCTGGATGGGGAAAGAGTTGGTAGTGTGGCCAGTGCCTGCAGCAAAGCTGGGCTGTGTCTTCTCATACCCAGGGAGGCTGTCCAGCTGTGACTTCATATTCTTCAATGCCCCTTGGTCAAAGCTTTTCCTCTCTTCTTGAGACCTCTGTTCTCTGCCTCCAGGAGCAGAGTGGGATGGGGGAACAGGCATGCCTAGAAGGCCTTTAGCCATGACAGCCTCCTTCAAACACCCTCCTCTGAGTTTGGATCCTGCCACTCTGTACCCACAGCTCAAGAATGGGTCTCAGTCCACAAATTTGCCATGAGCTCATGCTTTCTGCTGTGAAAGTCCCCTCTGGGTGGCCTCATCAGGCTGAGAAGCTGAGGAATGCAATGACTTCATGACTGGTCCTTCCTTGTTCTTTGTGCTCTCAGCTTGTGCATTAGGCAGAGATGTTGTAAGGGCCTTTCAGAAACAGAGAATTGGAAGAGAACCCCCCTCATCCCCAGAATCCCCTCCTTCCAGAAGGTCTCGTTGACTGAAGCACATCCTAGCTGAACCATGGGAGGACAACTTATTGTTTTCTTACATCCCTTGCTACTAGACTCTTGCAAAGCTCCCACCCAGGCCCGTGGGGTTCTCCGTCAGACTTCTCATTTGGGAGCTGAGATCTCAATGAAAAATGGGAATGGAGTAAACCACTCAGCTGCCCCTGACCCAAATGTTGAGGACTGCACTCTACTACCAAACTTGGCCTGGGGTAGCTGGAGTTCTGGGAACCTTTTCAAGACTCATCAGCCAGGCCTTTAGGCTACAGACCCATCTAGGTCAGGTGGCTGGGGGATGGGTCTGTGAATATGTTCTAACAGAAAGCTACAGGGTTTGCAATCTGAAGCCAGGGTTATCATCTTGGCTTTAACTAGTTATAGGACCTTAAACAACCCCCTCCCCTTGACCACACTAGTGTTGTTTTCTCCTTTGTAAACTGGATATGCTGATATCTGACTCTCAGGGCTGTGGAAGGGTAAGATGAATCACTGATTTTTAGAGGAATTCCTAAACATCTCTTCCAACCCCATATTTTATAGATGAGGCAGTTGAGAGGAGAAGAGGAAAAGTAATTTGCCCAAGTTCAAATAACCAGTAAGTGGCAAGGCGTAGGCTAAAACTTGTCTCCTTTGTTGCTAGAGAAGCTTGGGATAAGAACTCTGACAAACCAAGTTCCTCCTTTGCTACTACTTGGAGAGGCAGAGGATGGAGCTTAGGGACAAGCTGCTCGGGTTGCAGCCTCCACTTTGCTGTGTCACCTTGTGAATGACTCAGAACCTCTCTTTCAATTTCCTCCCTTTAAGACATGGCAATAATAATATCTACCTCATAAGACTGGTCAGAATCAAAGGAAAAAATCTGTCTAAGTTGTTCACCAAGCAGTAAGAGCTGGGTAGATGTTAGCTCTTTTATTTTAGACGTAGGGCCTGGCTCTGTCCCCAAGGCTGGAGTACAGTGATGCGATCATACTTCACTGCAGCCTCGAACTCCTGGCTTTAAGTGATCCTCTTGCCTTGGCCTCCCAAAGCATTGGGATTATAGGCATAAGCCGCCATACCTGGTTAGATGTTAGCTCTTATTGTTTGTCTTTTTTTTTTCTTTTTCTTTTTTTTTTTTTTTGAGCCAGTCTCACTCTGTCGCCCACACTGGAGTGCAGTAACGTGATCTCAACTCATTGTAACTTTTGCCTCCCAGATTCAAGCGATCCTCCTGCCTCAGCCTCCCAAGTAGCTAGGATTACAGGCACTCACCACCACCACTCACCACCACACCCACCTAATTTTTGTATTTTTAGCAGAGATAGGGGTTTCACCATGTTGGCCAGGCAGGTCTCAAAACTCCTGGCCTCAAGTGATTTGCCTGCCTCAGCCTCGCAAAGTGCTGGGGTTACAGGTGTGAACCACCACACCTGACCTCTTATTGTTATTAATAGTAAGTTATAGGTGTCATCGTCACATGAGATAGTGTATGTGAGAGCTCTGTAAATTGTAAAGCATGTTACAGAAGTCAGGTGCTCAATTTTTAAGAGTACTACGGCTATGAACACTCTTAGCATCCATTCAAAGATAGGAAGAGGTACAGGGATTCTTCACAGCCATTTCTGGGTTTCTGGGTTTCAGTTCTTTCTCTCTCGTTTTTTTTTTTCTTTTCTTTTTTTTTTTAGATGCAGTCTCACTCTGTCACAGTGGTGTGATCTCAGCTTACTGCAACCTCTGCCTCCTGGGTTCAAGCAATTCTTCTGCTTCAGCCTCCCAAGTAGCTGGGATTACAGGCGTGCACCATCGTGCCCAGCTAATTTTTTGCATTTTTAGTAGAGGCGGGGTTTCACCATGTTGGTCAGGATGGTCTCAGTCTCTTGACCTTGTGATCCATCTGCCTCGGCTTCCCAAAGTCCTGGGGTTATAGGTGTGAGCCACCGCGCCTGGCCTCTGTTCTTTCTATTAACCAGCTTTTTGAAACTGTAGCTGATAAACATTTCTGAATTCCTTGATTCTCTGTCATTGCAGCTTCTCTGAGCCCCATTTAACCCACACAGGCCCAGCCCCTTTTCTTCCCATGAATAATCCTGTGCTATGGGGTTTGTGGCTTCCCTGTTGAGTTCTAAGGACCAGGTTCAGGACTTGAGTGTTCATGAGGGGCCGCCAAAATCCCAGATCCCAGGGACAGGTAGAGAAGCCACATGACAGGCTGGCATTTGAAAGCAGTTGGAATCCTGGCCAGAAGGAGGGTTTTGCCTGCCACAGCTTCTTTCATAATCATAGCACAGTGGCTTTCCTTTGTGCCCCTCTCAAGGGTGGCATCTGACTTGTTTAAAGTCTAGAAGAGTTTGATGCAAAGATAGGGGTTGACTGTCCCTCCTCTTGACTGCTTGAGTTTGAATGGGCAGAGGAGCCACATCGCTGGCCGATGGATTGCCTGCAGATGAAAGGTTTGCACCTGTGGTCTGGAGAACGAGGCCTCATTGAGTGTCAGCTTGGCCTGTATCCTTTTATCTGGCTGCATGACTGGCTGGATAGGATGGAGCGATGGCGCAGCTAGGGCTGTGGATTCAGCCTCTTGGAGGGCTTCCAGGTCCCTTGAGGCCGTATTCTTGGTTAAAGGAGAATTGCATGATTATATGGTTGCCGATGTGATGTTTATTGCGTGCCACTCTGGGCCAGGTACTCTACTAGCTCCCTTACATACAATATTCTCACCACCACTCTGGGAGGTAGAGGCTAAAGACCCTGAAGGTCAGAGAGAGGTCGTACAACTGCTTATGCTTGGATTTAAATCTGGCCTGGCTATGCCAAAATACTTGAATTTAATTATTTGTCTATACTCAGGCTGAGAGCTGGGAGGGAGGTGGAGCCAGACAATACAGACACACGGGGTAGCTGAGGATTGGGTCACATCCCTGTCTGGTGGGGACAAAGAAGCAACGGCAAGCAGCATGGTCCTGAGATGGGGGAAAAGAGAAAGCTTCTGTGTCTGCAACCGTGTGGTTTACATCTGTCCCTCTTGAAATCTTTTCAGAACCCGCTCTCCCCTGAGGGTTTTACCTTCTCTTTGTTCTGCCCAGTGCATCTCTCTTGACCTATTTGGGAGGAAGCCTCTAGGAATGTGTCTCTTGTTGTTACTCCTCAATTTGTTGGAGACGGTCCTGATTTCATGCCCGTCTACCTGGTTTAGCACTTTAGCATGTTCGGCAGTGCGTATTTGCTTCCTAAGCTCTATGGTTACCTGACTTATAAAACACTCTGCCACCACCTGAAATGTTTATTTCAGACCCCTCCTTTTGGTTTGTAATTACATCTGTTTGGATTTCTCATTAATGACTGCCTCTCACAAGACCATAAGCCCCGCGAAGGCTGAAGCTGTGACTCTGTTTGCTCATTATGGTGTCTCCCGGGGCTAGCCCGGGCCTGGCGTGGTGTAGTGCTCACAGCTGTTTGTAGTGATGGAGGATTTCTGACAGCTGTGAGACGCCGTGGCTGGAGCGCAGCAGCAGGCCTCAGGGGCACAGGTGCCAAATCAAGTGTGATCCGGGTGGAAGAGCTGCAAGAGCTGTGGAAGAGAAGGGAGGGTTGTAACAAAGCACCATAAACTTAAGGGTTTAAAACAATGGAATTTTACTTTCTCACAGTCCTGGAGGCTAGAAGTCCAAGCTCACGGTGTTGGCAGGGCGTACTCCCTCCAAGCCTCTGGGGAGAATCCTTCTGCGCTCCTCTAGCTTCTGGTGGCTTCTGGCTATGCTTAGCGTTCCTTGGCTTGCAGCTTCATCACCCCAGTCTCTGCCTCCATCTGTAAATGGCCTTCGTCTCTTACTGTGTGTGTCTCCGTGTCCTTCCCTCTTCTTAGAAGGACAGAAATCTCTGGATTTAGGACCTTCTCTAATTCAGCATGACATCATTTTGTTTTTGTTTTGTTTTTTCCTTTTCCTTGAGAGACTCTCACTCTGTCGCCCAGGCTGGAGTGCAGTGGTGCCATCTCGGCTCACCGCAACCTTCACTTCTCAGACTCAAGCGGTTCTCCTGCCTCAGCCTCCCGAGTAGCTGGGATTACAGGTGTGCACCACCATGCCCTGCTAATTTTTGTATTTTTAGTAGAGATCGGGTTTCACCATGTTGGCCAGGCTGATCTTGAACTCCTGACCTCAAGTGGTCCATCTGCCTCAGCCTCCCAAACAGCTGAGATTACAGGTGTGAGCCACTGCACCTGGCTCAGCATGACATTATCTTAATTTAATTACATCTACAAGACCCTATTTCCAAATAAAATCACATTCTGAAGTGGATGTGAATTTTAGGGGGATTCTATTCAACTCACTGCAGGGGGTTGCAAAGATAACGTCGCTGGGGAGGCAGATTCTTTCAGGAATCAGTGTTTTCTGTGGCCAACATCACGCCATGGAAAGAGGTCTGCGCTAGGAAAATTCTGGATTTCCCAACCAGCAGGGAAACCTTGGGAAAATCTCTTTGCTCCTTTGAGCCTCAGCTTTTCATCTGCTCATGGAGATAAGGGCATCTGCCCTGCCCCATCAAATGAAATGGTGGCTTGGAGAGCTCGTTGCAGGTTGTAAGGTGCTATAAGGTTGGGTAGGTATATAGTAAGCCATGCATCACCAATCACTGTCCTGAGACATTAATGTTGCCATGCTTATCAGTGTTCTTTGGGCTGACCACCTCCTTTCTCCTTGGTAGGATCACTGTTTTTACCACGGCACGGTGAGGGAGACAGAACTGTCCAGCGTCACGCTCAGCACCTGCCGGGGAATTAGGTAAGAGACCCTGAGGCTGCAGGTGGCACCTGGCACTCTCCCCAGGAATGGAAGTTTCAAGACAAACAGACAAGGCTAAGGCAAGGACCTTGGGAAGGAGTCCATTGAGAATGTGTGCAAGCTACCCCAGAGAGGGGCTGAGCCTGGGAGGACGAGGGGCAAGGGAAAGCCTAGGTAACCCACAAATCCATTGGGATTTAACTTTCCTGGTGAACTTGATATTTAAAATACAGGTTTTGTTATTATTTAGATATGGTAAGGCCAAAAAATCAGGGGATGACTGACATTAAAAAAATGGCTATACTCACAGAAAGAGGAGGGGGCCAGCTATGCTGTCGGGGGCAGCACAGGAAGCACTGGGGTTGGTCAGGAGGCAGAGGGAGCCCGGAGAAATGTCAGCAGGAGCCCTTATTGTGGTTTCTGCAGGAAGGAATGGGTGAGGCACAGTAAGCAGGTTTAGGACTGGTTAGTTCGTATAATTTCAGCAGGTTCCTGGGGTTTATGGGCTCTCTGTTCTGAGTTGTCCCGTACCTGGTTCTGGGGTGATTAGGGAAGGGAGACAGTGGCCAAAAGGGTGAGAGCCCCATAAAATAGATGGCTAGGGTACAGGCTCTGGATTGGTTGGCTTCCATTTGAAAGGCAAGGTAGCTGGGCAATTGTTGATTATCTCTAGGAATCAGCTAACCCTGGAAAAGGCAGTCCCTCTACTGTCAGCAAGACCAGATGTCAAAGCAACAGAAGATAAAAAAGAAGACACATAGTTACTACACTCCGGATGGATGAGTTTGAGCATTTGGTTCCACATCTGTTCAGTTCTTCTTTTGTAGAAGTACTTGGAGGTGGTGAAATAGGAAATGGATGGTTAATGAACAGAGAGTAGGAAGAGGAAGGAGAGACAGGGATAATTTTCGAGACAGAAAATCAACTGAAAAGTTCCAACCAGAATGTACTTTTGAGAGTGACCCTTCCTTCTCTGAGTGAGACTACCTGGCTTTGAGCCAGGAGCAATTTACCAGCTGGGTGATCTTGGGTCTCAATGGTCTCATTGTAAAATGCGGATAAAAAGAATATATGCCTGCGGTTGTGAGGATTCAGCTTGTGAATAGCTATCTTACCTAAGAACTGCAGTGGCGCACTGTCAGCATGCAGTGACCTCCTAGGCCTTTGCTTCTCTAGGTGCGGTCTGTGGATGGGCAGCATCAACTTTACCTGGGAGCTGGTTCAAAGTGCAGCATCTCAGGTTCCACGCAGACCTACTGGATTTCAATCTGCATTTTACCAAGATTCCCAAGTGATTTGTGTGCACATTATAGTCTGTACCTGAGACTGTGTGTTCCTTGAGAATATGGAGTATATCTCAAATGTCTGTTTCTCTCCTCCAGCCTGCATGCAGTAGGATCTATAAATGAATGTGAAGTAATAAGTATTATTTTACATAGACCCCTCTCAATATCCCGTATTTTTTTTTTTTTTGAAGAAGGATGATGATCTGAGAAACCTGGTATCTCATTGCATATACTAATTGCCTGGGTTTTGATTGACTGTACTATGTGGTGCCTCTGTGTAGTGATAGACAGTGAGCTACAGACACACACACAGTGTTTCCCAGAATACACAGGCTCAGTGAGAGACACTTCAGCCCAGTGTAAACTAGCTCTATGGAAAAAAAGGAAAAAGCCCTGATTCGTAGCATCTGCCAATTATGCTGGCAAAGATACTCCCACCATAATCAATTTCAAGCTCCCAATACGATGTTATTGAAGGCAGAATTGGGAAGATATGCTTTTGATTGGCTCTTGTGAGCTGATAGGAGGTGGCTCCACTGTGTGTTCTTCCTCTCTTGATTGATTGATTCATTCAATTATTGCATTTTTCATTCAACAAATTGAAATTGGGTGTCTTCCTAATGCCAATGCCCTACACAGGTGGAGGGAACACCAGCACTGTAATTTTGGAGCCCTCAGTTTCCTTATCAATAAAATGAACATCAGTATTAGGCATGGTAGAGATTATTGCTGTAACTATAGCACTTTTAAACATAAAGGATTTTCCTCATCTTACATCAGTGAAACCATGCTGAGACTTATGCAGGCTCCTATACAGATCGAAGTTTTCTCACACTGCAGGTCCCAATTGTCTGTTTATAAATTGAGCCATGACTTCGTTTGGATGCTGCATGGTGAGTTGGCTGGAGGAAATTAGGCAGGAAATGGGCCTTGGATGGGAAGCATTAACAGAGTGGCCTGAAATCCCCCCTGCTTAAATGACCCGGCTGAGCCAAGCCAACTGGCCTCACAGTGGTATTTATAGGCCCAGCCACCGCCACCTGCAGTCTGTGAGTAAACAAAGTTTGTCCCAAGAAGGAGGAAAAAGAACATGCAGGTGTGACCTGCTTCTCTCTGCCTCTTCCTCTATCCCCTCAGTCCGGAGCAGTGGGAACTTGGCTTGGCCTCTTGTTAAAATCGTTCCAGCAGCAGTGCTGGCACGGATGGGGGTACTCGGTGAGCCGTCTGTGTGTTTCTGTTTTGCACACTTCTGTCTGGTGAGGTCCACCTGCCTTACTTTCCTAGCCTTCTCACTACACACACCTTAAGAAGCCAAGGCTGTGGGTGGACTGATTTAAGAGCTGGAGACTCCTGCCAGATGGTTCCATTCAGATCCTGGAGAAGGAGCAGCTGCAACAGCAGCAGCATTCAAACCCATGTCGTCAAAATTCAAGGTGCCTCACAAAACTCACAAAGCACTGCTGCAGCGGAAAACCTCCGTAGTGATTGTTCTCTCCTGGAAACATGCTCCTGTGATTGGAGAAAATAGGTAGAATTTATATCAAGTGAGATCTTCGGGGCTAATGACACAACGAGGAATTCAGCTGAGCTTCTAGATGGTTGCTGAGCCCCCTCTTCTCTCCAAAGCAATTCTTTAGGTTACTTTAGTTGAAGAAGTAATACATGATCTTAGTAAAAATAAATTCAAAAAAGTACAAAAGTGTGCAGTGAAAAACAGGTCTCTTTCTCACTCCAGATTTCCAGATTTCCTTCCTTCCCAGAGACAGCCGTTGTTACCAGTTTCTTGTATATCCTTTTAGGAATATTCCTTGAAAAAAATAACATAGATATGTCATTGATACGGTTTGCTCTGTGTCCCCACCAAATCTCATCTCGAATTGTAATCCCCACGTGTTGAGGGAGGGACCTGGTGGGAGGTGATTGGATCATGGGGCGGTTTTCCCCATGCTCTTCTTATGATAGTGAGAGAACTCTCACAAGAGCTGATGGTTTAAAAGTGTCAGTTTCTCCTGCGCTCCCTCTCTCCTGCCATCTTGTGAAGAAGGTGCTTGCTTTCCCTTTGTCATCTGCCATGATTCTAAGTTTCCTGAGGCCTCCCCAGCCATGCGGAACTGTGAGTCCATTAAATCTCTTTCCTATATAAATTACCCAGTCTCAAGTAGTTCTTTATAGCTGTGTGAAAATGGACTAATACAGGAATATAATGTCTGTAATCTTATTTGGGACCTGGACCCTTTGAGAATTGATTGGAAACTATGGGTACTTATAAATGACACCAATAGGCTAGGCATGGTTGGCTTACACCTGTAATCCCAGCACTTTGGGAGGACAAGATGGGCGGATCACCTGAGGTCAGGAGTTCGAGACCAGCCTGGTCAACATGGTGAAACTCTGTCTCTACTAAAAATACAAAAATTAGCTGGTGTGGTGGTGCATGTCTGTAGTCCCAGCTACTTGGGAGGCAGAGGCAGGAGAATTGTTTGAACTCAGGAGGCAGAGGTTGCAGTGAGCTGAGATCGTACCCCTGCACTCCAACCTGGGTGACAGAGCGAGACCCCATCTCAAAAAAAAAAAAAAATGACACCAATAAAAAGATGTGGCATCCCATCTCACTGGGGATGTCAAATGTCATTCCCCCAAGCCTGTCTAAGATTAAGACATTCTCTTAACGATTACACTGGGTTAAGGTGTCTCTGACTGAACCTGTGTATTCTGGGAAACAGTGTGTGTGTGTCTGTAGCTCACTGCCTATCAGCAGAAGTTGTACCTAATTGGTAAGTTGTTTACTTTAAAAAATTTTTTTTGTTAAAAATTTTCATTATATAGCTAATACAAGTTTAGTGTTAAATGTTCAAATCATGCAGGAATATATAAGCGTTAAGAAGTGAAAGTTCTTTATCTTGTCCTACCCTTCCAACCAGTCCTATTCTCCATCTGTAATTACTGTTGGAGGTATCCTTAATCGAAATACATAATTTTGTGTGTATGTGTGTATATATATATGTGTGTGTATATATATATATTAAGGTATTCTTAATTGAAATACATAATTTTTGTATGTGTGTGTATATATATGTATATAACATATGAACATATTTAATCCAAATGAGGTTACCCTATGCATACAGTTTAGTGTTTTTTTTCAAACATAGCATTATGTTTTAGGTATGCATAGATCTATCTCATTCTTTTAATGGTTGCATAATATCTTTTGTACTAATGTCTGACAGGTTTCATTATATAGAAAGTCTTTCAGAGGTATACAGTAAATCATCCATAGTGGTTTATTTGATGGATCACCCTTATATTACAGCAACTCTGCCTTCAAAAATTTAGGGCTCACACTCACTGTAATTATACCTTAACCCTGGTCCCTGGACTCAGATTCTGTGAGAGAGGGAGAGAGGGACAATATGAGATTGAGAATGAATGCAGGAGAATGTGTGGGAAAGTGTGCATGATGGCCTGGAACAAGCTCAACATCTAAAGCAAGGGATCCACATTTAAGAGCTAGCTCTGTACTTCCTGGCTATGTGACCTCTGTGTTTTCCTCTCCCCATTAAATTCTTTCCTTGTCTTTGCCGTGGCCAGGCTGGTCCCTCCCGAGGTCCTACTCTATCCAAAAGGTGGCTAAGTCCTGGGAGTGGGGTGAGTGGTCAGGGGCATACCCCAGAGTACGAGCCTGGATGTTAGGAGAGCTGGGATTTGCCCCAGCTCTAACGTTAACTCACTAGGTGAGCTTGAGCAAGTTCTTTTTTGGGTGGGCTTTCCTCTCTTCTGTAAAACGAGCGTAGACCAGACCATTAAAAGCTTCCTTCTGGCCGGGCGTGGTGGCTCATGCCTGTAATCCCAGCACTTTGGGAGGCTGAGGCAGGTGGATCACAAGGTCGAGAGATCGAGACCATCCTGGTCAACATGGTGAAACCCCGTCTCTACTAAAAATACAAAAAAATTAGCTGGGCACGGTGATGCATGCCTGTAATCCCAGCTATTCAGGAGGCTGAGGCAGGAGAATTGCCTGAACCCAGGAGGCGGAGGTTGCGGTGAGCTGAGATCGCGCCATTGCACTCCAGCCTGGGTAACAAGAGCAAAACTCCGTCTCAAAAAAAAAAAAAGAAAGAAAAGCTTCCCTCTTTGTTGGAGGCCCTGGGATGCAGAGAGGTTGGGCAGAGTCTCAGGGAGGTGGGAGCCAGGGGCAGAAGGAGGTGGCTCAGATACACGCAGCCAGCCCTGGACGAGAAGTGGCAAGTCCTTTCTGCCTTCCTTCTGCAGAACGGATCTTAAATGCCCCCTCTGTCAGGCATTGTGCAAATTAAGCCCTCAGAGGGCAGTATCATTAAGTTGTGATGAATTTAGATTCTGGAGCCAGATAGTTCCTGGTTTAAACCCTGCCAAGCTACTTAAGTTCTCCAGTCTCAGTTTTCTCATCCGTAAAATGGGAATAACAATATTGACGTCCTTGGTGGATTTACAGTAGGTGAGGAATGCAGGCTCCTTGACAGCAGGGACTTTGCTTTGATCATGCTGTTTCCCGTGCTGAGAACAATTCCTGTCACACAGTGGGTTCTCAGTACAGATGTGTGGAATTGCTATTGAATAAAACGCTTTTCATCTTGCTTGATGTATAATACATGATCAGTGACTATTAGCTATTCTTTTAAAATCCTGCCTTGGTTATTAGTAAACATTGCCTATTGAGTCCATTATCACAGCAACTCTGTGAGATGGGCTGTGTTATTACATCACTTACCACACAGCTAGGAGACAGCACAGCTAGAGTTTGAATCCAGATGCTATATGGGAGTATCCCATCCCTGAGAAAGCACATGACCTACAAGCCTTCTCTTTTTTGCAGTCTTTGGAGTTTCCTGTAACTCCTTTGGCATGGATAAAAATTGCAGGGAAGGGCAGAGGAAAGAAGGGTAGCAGGGTAGTTACTTTTTTTTTTTGAGATGGAGTCTCGCTTTGTCGCCCAGGCTGGAGTGCAGTGGTGTGATCTCGGCTCACTGCAACCTCCACCTCCCAGGTTCAAGTGATTCTCCTGCCTCAGCCTCCTGAGTAGCTGGGACTACAGGCACGTGCCACCACGCCTGGCTGACTTTTTGCATTTTTAGTAGAGATGGGGTTTCACCATGTTAGCCAGCATGGTCTCGGTCTCCTGACCTCATGATCTGCTCACCTCAGCCTCCCAAAGTGCTGGGATTACAGGTGTGAGCCACCACACCCGGCCCAGTAATTACCTTTTAGGGCACCTCTGGGTATAGGGATGTAGAATGTGTGCCCTTGGGTTTAGCTCTGAATGGACAAGTCCCCAGGAAGCAGTTCTTGGCCTAGTTCCTTAAAGAATGCATTTGGTGAATCCTTCAGTTATTCAGGGGTTAGACATGAGTTGCCTGTTTCCTGCCTGGCCTGCCCTGCCCGGGTTTTTCCTGTACCATTTCATTTGCATCCATCTGTTAACGATGAGTAATAGGATGGAGAACAGAATGGAGAACGGCATGTGAGGTCCTGGCCACCCAGCCTCCTGGGCCCTGGCTCATGCTTCCTGGCTGAGTTCTGCCTCTGCCAGTGCTAATATTCAGCAAATTAGATCAACCAAGGCTCCTAGAAGGATAAACGACTGGTGGTGCTTGGAAGAGGACAGCTAAAGGGGTGGGGGGTGGGGGTGGGGGTGGGGAGGGCCCTGGAACCACATTCTCAGACATTCCCCCAGCAACAAAGCTGCTGACCGCTGACAGTCCTGGGGCTCGTGCCAGCCTCTCCTCCATCCCCAGGCCGTGTGAGAGGATTGCAGCCGTGACATGAGCAAATTACCAGAACAGCAGTTGGAGGAAGGGAGGGAAGTGGCCACAGAATCCTATTTATTGCTGGAAGGACCTTCAGTGTCCTTCTGAGCCTGTGTTTCTCTCAAACTGTAATCTGCCCACTCCCTGAATCAGAATTGCTAAGGGCCTGGTGGAAAGCAGGCGCCGGCTGCAGAGTGTGGTCTGCAGGCCGAAGTTCCTGAGTATGGCTGGGCAGGGAATTACTCATGGGCCTCGATAACGGTGCAGACACTCAGGCCTGCAGAGCTAGGTGTTTTAGTTTGGGCCCTGTATTAGTCCATTTGTGTTGCTGTAAAAGAATACCCAAGGCTGGGCAATTTATAAAGAAAAGAGGTTTATCTGGCTCACACTTCGGTGAGCTGTAAAGAAGCATGCCTCCGGCACCTGCTTCTGGTGAAGGCCCCAGGCTGCTTCTACTCGTGGCAGAAGGTGAAGTGGAGCCCGTGTGTGCAGAGATCAAGTGGTGAGAGAGGAAGTGAGAGAGAGAGGGAAGGCATGCTAGGCTCTTTTTAAGAACCAGCTCTTGATGGAACTCTCATGGGAATTTGCTGAGTAAAAACTCTCATTACCACCAGGATGCACCAAGCCATTCATGAGGAATTCACCCCACAATCCTAACACCTCCTACCAGGCCCACCTCTAACACGGGACCACATTCTGCCATGCGACTTGGCAGGGCCAAACAAACCATATCCACAGCAGACCTGGATACCCGTGTTTTTAATACACTGTAGAATATTCTAGTAGATAGCCCTGGGACCTCTGCTGCTAGAGATCTCGAACACAGGCTTGGAACACACTGATAGAGCCAGACAGCATAGAGCTTAAGGGCATGAGGTCCACAGTGTGTGGACCTTAAATCTTTGGCTCCAGATTATCTGGTCCCCATGCCTGGAGCCCACACTCTGCCCTTAACCATGAGAGCTTGTTATTTAATGTCTCTGAGCCGCAGTTTCTTCGTCTATAAAATGGGACTCATGAGGGTGCCTTTTTATAATGATGATGTGGGAATAAAGTAAGAATAATGTTTGTAAACACAGTGCCTGGCACCCGGTTAGCTCAATCAATGGCATCTGAAGGTGAAAAGTAGGCTTCATGCCTCCTTTGCCTTTTCTCCTGGGAAACCGAGGTGAGGCCAGTCACCCCTCAGAGGAGAGCTGCTGGCACCATCACTTGGAGCCATCTGTAAACTCATGGTATTTTTCTGATTCACTCTACAGGGCTATTTTTTTTTCTTTTGGAGACAGAGTCTTGCTCTGTCACTCAGGCTGGAGTGCAGTGGTGTGATCTCATCTCACTGCAACCTCTGCCTCCCAGGTTCAAGCAATTCTCCTGCCTCAGCCTCCTGAGTGGCTGGGATTACAGGTGCCTGCTACCATGCCTGGCTAATTGTATTTTTAGTAGAGACAGTGTTTCCCCATATTGTGCAGGCTGGTCTCGAGCTGCTAAGCTCAGGCAATCCGCCCACTTCGGCCTCCCAATGTGCTAGGATTACAAGCGTGAGCCACCGTGCCCAGCCTCTACTCTACAGGAATATCGTGCCTGAGGCAGTGGAAGGTCAGGGTAAGGTTGCAGGACTTGGAACTAGAATGCTCCCATTCAAATCCCGACTCCTTTAATACCTAGGTAATGGGCTGATCTGTGCAGCAAATCACCATGGCACACGTTTGTTTACCTGTGTAACAAACCTGCCCAGCCTGCACATGTACCCTGGAACTTAAAAGTTGATGAAACAGAAACAAAAACAAATCCCTACTCTTACTATTTGTGTGACTTTGGATTAATTAACCTTGCTGAGCCTTTGTTTTCCCATTTGTACATTGGGATAATATTTGTAAGGATCCTAGGAAGGTGGTGAGAATAATAAAATGCTTACCGAGCACAGTGCCAAGTCCATAGTAAAGGCTCAATAATCTGCAGCCACTATGATGATTCTTATTTATTGTGCACTACACTTTGACTTGGTCTCTGTCCTATTTAGCTCACAGGCTTGTTCAAGCGATGCCAGATCAATTACGCCTTGCGACCCTCTGCTGGAACTTTCCCTGATTCCTCTATGGAACTTTCCACTCACTGGGTGTAATCTCGGCAACCACAGCCTGGTGCACACAGAACCATCAGTTGGTTTGTGGTCAAGCCCTCTGTTCCCAAAGTGTGTAGCCATTAGGGGAAACTGAGCTGATGGGAGAGGGCTTGGTTGGCTGGGATGAAGAGATAACTTGGGAACAGGATGTGTGTCACAGCTCTCTCCTCTGCCCTTTCCTGCCTGGATTAGGGAGTGGATGTGACCCTTGCTCTTTGCCCTACTCCCACCCCTAGATGTTCAGGGAGTACCTTAGATGTCTGTCAAAGAAGGTGATCGGGTATCGCTGTGTCAGCCTGGGTGAGGCAGCCAGGAAGTCATCAGGCTTCCTGGATCTGGAATGAGGTCAGCCAGGGATGGGATCCAGGAATGGCTGCTGCCCATCACGGCCTGGCGCTGATTTTCCTGAGAGCGTCACAGGCTCTTCCCAAAGGGCAAAATCTGGGCGGGAATGGTGGGGGTTGTGGTAGAGGTGGAAGCTGAGATAAGCTAAGAGAGAGAGGTCCTGTCGATTTACAGTGGCAAAGACTGGGTTGGAGATGCTACAGGTTCTGAGCTCTCTGGATGGATGAGAGCCTGCCTGAGGTTTTAGAGCATACAAAATGCTGCTAGAGTCTGTGGGCCTTCCTCCTGGGCTTCCTCCTTCCCCCGACCCTTGCTTACATACCTCTGCTATCATATTTATCTCACTGTATCAAGGATGACAAATGTCTGCTGCCTGGGCCTTCACTGATCATTTGCAGCAGTAATAGATCATAGGTCATGGTCTTCTTCCTTGCTGAGGCTAGGTAAGTCCTCAGCAGACTTGGTGACGTAACACTTGACGCGGCTGCCTCCAGGCCATCGCTGTTAGGAGTGATGAAACTTTTTGCTCTCTCTGTTACATATTAGAGTGACTTATTCCAATGTTTAGATTCAAAGCTTCATCAGGGCAGGCACTTAGTGTGTCTTGTTCACTATTCCATCTTCAGCAACTAGCATGATACCTAGTCCGTAGTGGGCCCCCAGTAAATGTGTATGATTGTCCTCCAGAGGACTGTGAGTTTCTTGAGGACAAGGATTATGTCTAGATTATGTCTAAGACACAGTGAGGGCTCCATGAGTTTATTCTGAGTTCAATGCTAGTATCTATAATCAAGGAGAGAAAAGAGTAGTCACTCATGCTTGGTGGTGGATGTCACTTCAGCAAATAACTGCGGTGCTGATGTGGGGCAGTTGGGACAGGTAGTCATGTCATCACTGTTGCATCTAGCTTTGGTTTCCAAGCGCAAAGACCCTTGCCTTTCCACTTAATCATCCAAGGGTCTTGATAAGTTATCATTGCAGTTTTAGGGATGAGGAAACTGACGCTTGGAGAGATTTAAGATGGTTGTTGAAAAGCATGTGACAATTGAACGTTGGAACTAAATCTAGAACCTGGGTCACCTCACCTGCAGGCCCTGGTCTTTCTCTGGCCACTGTACTGCTTTTTTTGAGTCTCTAAAGTTTCGCCCCATAATTTGTCATATCCCGTGTTTTGGTTTGGAAGGCTTTTTGGGATCCTGGACATACCATCCTTTATAAGTTTTAAGTGTCACAGGTACAGCCTTCTTAGAACTTTTTAGATTTCCCAGTCCAGAGATTCTTAACCTGGAGTCTCACAATGAGCTTGGTGGTAGGGACGGGGGGGTCCAAGAGATCATGAACCACTTTTTATGTGTATGTGCATTTCTCTAGAGAGGAAGTGTGAGTTTGCATCAGAGTCTCACAAAGGGCTACATGGCCCCATAATTAGGTTAAGAACCAATGATCAAAACCAACTGTGTCATGTTGCATGTGGAGAAACTAAGACCTACCCAAGGAACTTTTACAGAACCATAATCTTTGACCAGAGATTCTATTTTTCCTATCAACAGAGGACTGATTACGGTGAGCAGTAACCTCAGCTATGTCATCGAGCCCCTCCCTGACAGCGAGGGCCAACACCTAATTTACAGATCTGAACATCTCAAGCTGCCCCCGGGAAACTGTGGGATCGAGCACTCCAAGCCCACCACCAGGGACTGGGCTCTTCAGTTTACACAACAGACCAAGAAACGACCTCGCAGGGTGAGTTTTGAGGCTCTCGGTGCAGAAACCAACTTGGGACAGGCTTTCTGAGAATGCTAACTTTGAATCCAGTATTTCTAAATTGAAGGGTCTGGCTAAGAAGAAAGAAAGAGTGTTTTTCTCCTATTCTAAGTCATTGTTGAGTGTGAAATACCCTCATAATAGAATAACTGCTTGTGAGGGAAAGCACTACTACCTTTAAAACAGTCAGATGCTGACGTCAGAAAGCTTACAAAGTGAAAAGAAGACTGGGTGCCATGGCTTATGCCTATAATCCTAGCACTTTGGGAAGCTAAAGCCGGCAGATTGCTTGAGGCCAGGAGTTCAAGTCCAGCCTGGGTAACATGGCAAAACCTCATCTCTACTAAAACTACAAAAGTTAGCCGGGCGTGGTGGCTGGGTGCCTGTAATCCCAGCTACTCAGGAGGCTGAGGCACGAGAATCACTTGAACCCGGGAGACAGAGGTTGCAGTGAATCGAGATGGTGCCACTGTACTCCAGCCTGGGCAACAGAGTGAGACCCTGCCTCAAAAATAAATAAAAAAGTAAAAAAAAAAGTATGCCTTCCCTGTTGGAGTAGACACTTCACTATGTGCACACAGTTCTCATATTGATTCATACTGAAAACAGCAAGGTGTTTCAAGGTTTGGAGGTTCTGTGGGAACGTGGTGTTTAGCACACTCCCTCTCATACGCTAGCCTCTGTCCTTCCTGTGCTCACCAGCTCATCTCAGTATTTTCTGAGAATGAAGGACCAGATCCTGTGTCCCAAAGAAGCCTCCAGCAATAACCAAATGTCAGTGGAAAGTGTTACATGAGTGACAGCCACCACAGCCAGGAACATCTCTAGTACCCAATGACAAAATCATTATGGAGGTAGCTTCTGCTTATCCAGCAGCTCTATTTCTTAGCAGTTTTTATAAAAAATGAGGCCAAGTCCACTATTTCTACAGCACTGATCTGTTTCTCTTTCTTAGATGAAAAGGGAAGATTTAAACTCCATGAAGTACGTGGAGCTTTACCTCGTGGCTGATTATGCAGAGGTAAGGGGGAGGGCCATGGGTTTTGCAGAAAAACTGTTGTCTTGATCACTTCCATTCCAGGCTCCCTACCGCTTTGGGGAAATGCTGCCCATTCATCTTTCTCCAGTTCATCTATGATTTTGACCTTAAATCTGATCAAAGGCCGGGTGCAGTGGCTCATGCCTGTAATCCCAGCACTTGGGGAAGCCGAGGCAGGTGGATTACCTGAGGTCAGGAGGTCGAGACCAGCCTGGCCAACATGGTGAAACCCTGTCTCTACTAAAAATACAAAGTTAGCTAGGCATGGTGGCAAGTGCCTATAATTCCAGCTACATGGAAAGCTGAGACAGGAGAATTGCTTGAACCTGGGAGGTGGAAGTTGCAGTGAGCTGAGATCACACCACTGTACTCCAGCCTGGGCAACAAGAGCGAAACTTCATCTCAAAGAAAAAAAAAAACTCTGACTAAAGGCTCTTTTTGCCATTTTAAACATAGTTATGGGGAACTCCCTCCACTCCCCCTGTGACATACAGCTAAGCCTCTCCTGGCTTGTTACATCAATCACATAGAAAATTGAGACAGTTATCTGATTAACATTTCTTGAACTGAGTCTGAAGACCTTTAGGTTCTGGTGTTTATTCTTAGGAGTCTATGAATTGTCTATGGAAATTCTAAAACTTTCTCTTTTTTTTTTTAACAAAGATAATAAATATATTCCCAGTCATCCAATTGAAAACTATTTTCTTGCCCATGTATGTGGGTCCATTTTTATAATCATATTGATGCCAAGTGATGACCTAAAGCCATGGTCCCCAAAATGTGGTCCCCAGAATGTCAGCATCAGCAGCACCTGTGAACTTGTATAAAATGCAAATTATTAGGCCCTAGCCCCACCCTGCTGAATCCCAGACTGTCAGGGTGGGGTCCAGCAATCCATGTTTTAACAAGACCTCTGGGCGATTGGGTTGCACAGGCCAGTTTGAGAATCACTGACCTAAAGGCATAGTAGTTCAGCCTTTAACTCCATATTCCTCAAATCAGATAGGTTCTAGGATTTGATGAACCCTCACCTGGCTCAGCATATATTTCATTTATTCATCAATGATTTCTGATTTTCTATTATGTGCCACGCACCTGGACATATCGATCTTGAGAAGACAGACCCTTCCCTGGCATCGCAGAATTTGCAGTAACAGCACACAAACCTATAGGTCCAAAGTGTGATAACCACTAAGATGGACCATTGGGAGGGATGAGGGAGCAGATAGTGGGGGATCCAACATGGTTTTGCGAATTAGGGAAAGCTTCTCTGATGTTGAAGCAGATACCTAAAGAGTGAGTTTAGGCCCCAGAGCCCATATTTGCCTAAATTAGCCAGATGTTACCTCCAGTTCTCACTTTGTGCAGCAACTCCACCATATAACTGCTAAGTGCATCTTCTGTGCATTGGATGTCATTATGAGCTGAGTGCTCGCTGTGTTCAAGCAGGGCGCACACTGGCCTCGGTGTCCCCTGAGGATAGAGCCCATCACAACTCCAGTCTGTCTGTATCCCGTCCACATGGTTTAGCTACTGTCTCCCTAAAGACCTCATTCTAAGGCGGCTGGCTGAACCTAGTCACAATTCCAAAGCGTGTGTCCTAGAGGCAGGGCCTGGTAGTGGGAAGAGCACTAGGCTGCAGGCCAGAAGGTCCTCAAGTGTTAGTCACCGGATGTTAGTGGCAGAAGGAGGTGGCCCTTGGGCTGTCTTGAAAGACAAGGAGGAGTTAACTGGGCAGAGGAGTGGAGGTGAAGGGCATTCCGGGCCGAGGGAACATTGTGCTCTGCTTTGAAAAGCATTTAGCTTTTTAATTGATGTTGATACTGGTTTTTCCAACCGCTGTTTGTGTGTGTGTGTGCGCCCGTGCGTGTGTTCTATGTTTTCTGTTTCCTCTCCAAAGACTAGTGTGTGTACAGGGTGGGGGAATAGTGTAAGGAGCAAAATCCAAAGCTGGTTTAAAAGCCAACTGGGGCTCCACAGTTGTGGGAGGAGGTAACTGACTGGCCTGCTCTGTATGACTGCCCGTAGTGGAGGACTGGTGGAAGAAAACTGAGCTCCTCTGACTCTGGGACATTTTTCCATTTAAGCTTTGCATCTGTGATCATCTAATACAATGATCTTGAGTCCTTTTTTTCCAGCTACAGAGTCCTTTGGTTAGATGGAAGTTCCTGAGAACCCCAATAGTTAAGCATGTAGATCCCAGCTGCTCTAGTTTAAAGGTGGGGTGTTTTTCGCCTTTGGCTTTACACTGTTTCCAGAGGAATCTCTGTGCAGAGTTTAAAACCCATTGGGTGTGAATCTCCAGGAGCTGGAGGAGTGGGCAGCATGGTGGGAGGCAGGGATTAAGCATCTTCTGTGTTCTGACCTCTAGGGTCACAGGTCACCTCCAGAGAAAAAGTGTCTGCTCAAGGTGCCTCCAGGACTCTGGTGTCACCCAGAGCCATCTTTCTCTTACAAAGGAGAGTGTCTCAGCAACAACCCTGGGTTCCCAGCAGGGCTGTGATTCATGCAGCTGTGGCAGATAAGGGAATGTGCTCATTTCTCAGAGTCCTGGGCACCCCTCCGCTGAAAGCTTTGAATGATTCATGGGAGAGACTGAGGTGGGGGTGTAACAGACCAGGCTGGGTTCACAGACTCACGAATCACCCGCTCTCCACCCCTCTCCACCTGTCTCCATCCTCTGCAGACAGAAACGTATTCTTGACAATTAATTAATTAATCTGAGAGGAAGGGAAGGCAGGAAAGGGGAGGGCTGCTTTACTATGATTTATAACCTGCTGCAGAAACAGGACAGCTTTCACCTCGGGGCTCTGAATGCAGAGGAGGTAGTGGAGACACAGATGGGGAGAGCGAGACACTGCTGCTGCTTAGAGAAAGAGTTGTCAGCGGCAAAAATGAGCAGGCAGCTCCTCCCTCCCTGGGCCTAGGTGGAAGCTTCTAGGGTGATTCTCAGTTTATTCGTTCCCCAGGTGGAATGGAGTCCAAGGGGGAATAAAGAGTAAAGTGGGCTGTTGTAGGGTGGACAGGATAGCTGTGAGCACAGGCCTGTGAAGGATTTCCATGATGCTGGCACACTGCAAAGTGTCTGGGAAAGGTCGGTGCTGCGTGTGGTACTTGCTGTGTCACCCTGGAAAATGTAAGCTTGCGCCAGTCCTTTCTTCAGATCAGGGGTCTGCAGACTATACCCCATGGTCAAATCCAGCCTATTCTGTGTTTTTGCAAAGAATCTTTTACTGCAACGCAGCGAGGCCCATTGCTTTCTGTATTATCCAGGGTGTTTCCAAGCCACCACTGCACAGTTGAGGAGTTGGAGCAGAGATTATATGGCCACAAAGCCTAACCTGGCCTTTGCAGAAAAGCTTTGCCAACTCCTGCTTCAGCAGAATACGTTCCTTAAATTATGGTGGTCTCATTGGGCAGTTCTTTGAAGAAAAGGTTAATATTTTTTTGAAAGACGATGAAATCTGACCCTGATGTTCTAATAAATATTACTAAATGAATGGAAATGCTGCAACACTGTCTGTGCCAAGAGACCAGTTTAGAAACGGGAGGCCTCTATAATGAGAAACTTCTGGATTAACACCTTGGAAAGGTCTAAGTTACAGTGTCACACTGAATCTAACTCCAGAAAGCGGTGGTGACAGATTCCCTTCTGATGAGTGGCAGTTTTAAGGAAGCCTAAGAATATCCGTGAGCAGTGGGAGAAAGGGAAATGGTGGATTTCTTTCCTGTATCAGGGCCGGGACACACCTCTGGCCAAACAAATACGGGTGTTTTACTTGGCTGTTCCTGTTTCTTGCTTACTCTTGCGGAATGGGGTGGAGGAAAAGGACATGAAGGTTTGGAATTAAAGTAACATGTATAGTGGACACCCAAGGTAAATTAGAGAGGACCCAGATTCTATGTAACAATGGCAGTGTATAGGACGTGCCCTTCATTTGCAAATTGAATTGACAGTTGTAGCAGATTTTCTCTTTACATTGTGAAGATTTCCTTCATTATTGTAGCTGAGAAAGATCTGTCTTTTTGAGGCAGGAATGGTAAATAGGAGGTATTCATACTGAAATGTCCTCTTTCTGGTACCCATGGCAGATATTTTTAATGGAACACAGCTTTCTTTCCTATGCTTGGTTAGAAATGTCTGATTGTGGCCGGGCGTGGTGGCTCACGCCTGTAATCCCAGCACTTTGGGAGGCTGAGGCAGACGGATCACTTGAGGTCAGGAGTTTGAGACTAGCCTGACCAACATGGTGAAACCCCATCTGTACTAAAAATACAAAAATTAGGTGGCCGTGGTGGCGCACACCTGTAATCTCAGCTACTTGGGAGGCTGAGACAGGAGAATTGCTTGAACCCAGGAGGCGGAGGTTGTGAGCCGAGATCGTGCCACTGCACTCCAGTCTGGGTGACAGAGTGAGACTCCATCTCAAAAAGAAAAAAAGAAAAGAAAAGAAAGGAAAGAAACAAGGAGAAAGAAAGAGAAAGAAAAAGAAAGAAAAGAAAAAGACAGAAAGGAAGAGAAAGAAAGAAAGGTCTGATTGAATCTGATGCAGTCTCAAAATTCTTCTCACTGTAGAAGGCACTGCCAATGGGTCTGAGTGGCGTGCAAGATGAAGCCTGTTTGCCAGTGTCATATGGTCCTCATTGTTAGCACTCATGTCATGCACATGGCCTCCCACTGTGGTTATTTCTGTGCACATTTTCCCAGCAGGTGTTCTTAGGCCATTTCAATTGTATACTCCTTAAGTACAGGATCTGTCACTCAGGATCTGCCACAGTTATTTCTGGCCCTCTCTGTTTTAATTGAAGCTCCTCTAGGCTTAGGACCAAGATCTCACACTTCTTTGTGTCCTACATAGTGCTAAGCACAATTCCTTGCCCATAGCAGGCATTCAGCAACAATTCGAGCATTGCTGTTTGACCACATGTAGGGAAGCCTCGTGAGATCTATGTGATGGTGGCTTTGTGTTGGGGTGATGACCAAAGTGAGGATTGGGTCATCCTCCTAAGCCCCAGTGGGACTTAGCCAGAGGCCTTGTAGTTTGAAGGGCAGGAGAATAAGATGTGCTTCAAGGGTTAGAGGGAGGCAATTCAATAAGTATAATTATTGCATGCCTACTATGTGTGCTGCACTGAGCTAGTAGCTGAGGACATGAAGATGGATTTGCCAGGTGCTGCCCTCCATAAGCTCTTATTGTGGCAGGGAAGACAATTGCATAAAAATGACTGCTCATAGAAGACAGAAGAAAATAAGAGCAAATTCAAAGATAAGTAATGGGGTGCAGGAAGCGTCCTGCAAGAGGTTCTGGGATCTCACACGGTTCTGCTTGTTGCATTTAGTTTCAGAAGAATCGACGAGACCAGGACGCCACCAAACACAAGCTCATTGAGATCGCCAACTACGTTGATAAGGTGAGACCAGGTGTGTACTTTGTGGGAAAGGTGCCAGGTGCCAGCACTTCCAAGGGCACTGGGGCTGCTTTCTGCTGGATTGGCCGCCCCAACCAGCTTCTGGAAGGGAGTGAGCAATGCCATAGAGGCCCAGGGCGGTCATGACGGAGCCCTGAACTATGTATTCTTAGGCAAGTAACTCATTTTCTTTGTGTTGCAATTTTTTTGTTTTGTTTTCAACTTAGAAGTTCTGTCCTAAATCCACTATTTTTTTTTGGTTGTTATTTTTATTTTTCTGGTGGAATTTTAAAAAATGAAATTTTATGCCAACGTCTAATGTAAAAGTTAGATGAAAACAGACTGCTCTAAGCAGGAGCAGGGATGAGGACCCAGAACACTGTCCTCCTGACCCCTTCCTCCTACCCCTGCAGGGGCTCCCGAGCGGCCTGGGGCATGGAAGAGCCCCGTTTAAGAATCCTTTAAGGTTCTTTAACGTTCCTTCCAGAAATAAGCCCAAGTATTGTCTGACTTAGGAGGGAACTGAAATGGCAGAGTGGGAAAGACACAGCCTTAAAAGTTGAGAAGTGGGCTGCTTGAGAATTGTGTTGTTTGGGGCGAATCTGTAAAGTCTCCATCTGTAAAACGGTCCTAAAATTATGTCTTGTCTCTTAGGAAGAATGTGCAAATGGTTAGCTTTCCTAGGTTAGGACCTTTTAGAAGATGTTTTTGGCAAATACCTACATTTTTGAATTTTACTGAAACTGGCTGGTCTGGGGCTTGGAAATACGTTGTATATGTGAAAGAGGGTATTTGTTATAGTACAAAATGCAGAATAGGTAACCTAGAATGACAGGAGCCTCTTGATAGGCTAGTAGTATATAGTTTTTAAAAGTAGGCTTTAATGTGTTTGGGAATCACAGGTCTCTTTGAGAATCTGGTAACATTTATTGAGCAATTTTAGAACACTCGTAAAATTAATGAAGCTTAACCTTGGGCCTGCTAGGGATTCATGAATTCCAGGCCTAAAGGGAAAATTATTTTTTTCTAAACTCTATAGAGCATATAGGAGATCACTTAAAATATTTTTTAGGGATTAATAACCAAATATATTCGTGTTCTGAAGACATCAGATGGCAGTTTCTATGCCTATGTTTTTTTTCTGCCCTAGATGGCTCTGGAAACACAGGTCAGTGGTCAGTGACAGGTGAAAGTCGAACCCTGGCATTTCCTGGAAGGACAGACTCTAGGGACACAGTCCAGTCCTCTCTCTAGCTCCTGACTCACTCAAGAATAACATTTAAATCATCATACAACCCAAACACTCAACATCTGGGAAAACAAGGGAAGCTTATTTCCCTGGGGAGAATATGGGAGGCTGACTCTGCTTTCACCCATGTGACACATCTATTGTTTGGAGAGCTGGCAGGTGGGGAGTTGGCTGAGTATCCCCTCTGTGGGCTAGGTGATGGAACCAAGGGCACTGGCAACAATGAAGGGAGAAGAGGAGGCACCAGCAAGCCCCAGTCCTTACTGGAAGCCCTAAGCCTGGGTGGCCTGCGCATCCTGTGCAGTCTGTCCTCGGGACTGGTGTTAGTCCCTCCTGGCGGGTGAGGGAAGCCACGCCCACTTCTCTGGAACTTGCTGACCCAGCTACTTGAACTGAACTATTGCTGAACTAAAACTGGAATGAATTGTACTCGTTTGCTGAATCATGAACCCAATCCAAAATGTTTTTCTGTAACTGAAAAAAAGCCAAGTTTACTTCCTTCAAAAGCTCCCTAGTAAAGCAAATCCAAATTGGAATCTGAACCTCTAATTTTCTGTAATGGTTGAACTGGCACAAAACAGAAAAATCAAAATTTCTGTTGAAATAAACTGATATTTCACTGACTCTGGAGCCCATCTTGACCAGTGTTTTCTGGAGTGAGCGGATTATCTGGATGTGTAGACACCGCAGCACTGAAGCAGTAAAGGGTCACATATAATCTCTGGGTGGTGATCTGGGCCTTCATCCTGGCTCCACCATCTTCTTGCTGAGACTTTGGGCAAGTTCCTTAAATTCTCTAAGCCTCAGCGCTTAGTACATAAAAAGTGGTGGGAAAATGTTGGTGCTATGATTATTCTCTTTAGCTGGGCAGTCTCTACCAATTTTGGATTAAGGTGGTATCTCCTGCTCATGTGACCTCTCCATACGTGGGGCTTTTTATTAAGTCACTGGCTCAGTATTTGTAGGGTGAACCCATCAAAAAACCCATTGCACCCACACCTTTCAGTGGTTTAGCTTTAAAGAAAACCTTCCTCCTGCTTACATTTGTATGAGATGAAAGATGTCAGGCCCTAAAGATTAGATGTAGCTCTAGCCTCGAGGAAGTTGAGTCAGATCTTGCTTATAGAATTTTAGGATGTCTGGGTTGGACAAAACCCTGAAGGTTACTAAGGAGTCTATTGCTTGCAACCTGCTTATTGTATCCTTGACAAACCCTGAGACTATCCAGGGGTTGGGGAAGGGAATTCGAAGAGTAAGCGTATCGACGCACTTGTACGTCATTTATACCTACTTACTTTCAAAATGAGAGGGAGCCATGTTATAATAAAATATCCATGTATTAATATAATTTGGTATATCCATACAAAAGAATATTGTTCAGTAATAAAGAAATCAGAAACGGATTCAGTCTGCGACATGGATACATCTCAAAAACATCGTGGTAAGTGAGAGAAGCCAGATACACAGAGCCACATACTGTAAAACAAATGACCAGAAAAGGCAGAGTAAAAACCAAGTAGCTGCATGGTTGCCTGGGGCTGAGGGTGAGAACGGGAAATGACTGTAAATAGACATGAGGGCTCTTACTGATGTGATGAAAATATTTTAAAACTGGATTATGTTGATGGCTTTTTTTTTTTTGAGATGGAGTTTCGCTCTTGTTGCCCAGGCTGGAGTGCAGTGGTATGCTCTCGGCTCACTGCAACCTCTGCCTCCCGGGTTCAAGCAATTCTCCTGCCTCAGCCTCCCGAGTAGCTGGGATTACAGGCATGAGCCACCACACCCAGCTAATTTTGTATTTTTAGTAGAGACGGAGTTTCTCCATGTTGGTCAGGCTGGTCTCGAACTCCCGACCACAGGTGATCTGCCCACCTTGGCCTCCAAAAGTGCTGGGATTACAGGTGTGAACCATGGCACCCGGCCGGTGATGGCTTTAAAACTTGGTAAATTTACCAAAAAGTATTGAGTCATACACTTAAAATAGGTGGGCATTATGGTATGCAAATTATACCTCAATGAAGCAGTTTAAAAAAATTCATATATAAGAGAACTTTTTAGATACCCATGAGAAGGATAAGGCCCATGTAAGGAATTAGGAGAAAAAAATTGTACCAGACAGCCTGGCCAAGGGCACTGATTACAGAAGACAGCAAAGCTCAGCTCTGAGCTTACTCATGACCAGCTTTGTTTGAAAACTTTCTTCCTATTTTAAAATGAAATTTATGTTCCTGTCTGTTTTACCTACTGACCTAAGCTACTTGAAAATCATGCAGAACAACGCTCGTCATTTTTCCACATGATAGACCTATTCATATCTGAAAGCAATTTTATCTTCTGTCTCAGTCATCTCTAAGCAAAGTCACAGCAGTTCTGCCACCAGAATGTTGTGCTCTCTCTCAAGATCTCATTTTCTCTTTCTAAAAAATGTCAATACCACCAGTTCCCTCCTTCCCTTGGAGCCATGGGCAGAAGAGAAATCTGGTATCTGTGCTGTGAGCTCTTAGACTGAGAAGGGGCTTTTTGTTTTCAATTTATTTTTATTTTTTAGTTTTAGCTTTTTTCTTTTTAATCTCAAGCTCCAACAGAATGAAAGGAAGGGGCTTTTAAATCCCAGATGATATTGACAGATACTGTGGTTTTCCTGTGTCCTTTCAGTTTTACCGATCCTTGAACATCCGGATTGCTCTTGTGGGCTTGGAAGTGTGGACTCATGGGAACATGTGTGAAGTTTCAGAGAATCCATACTCTACCCTCTGGTCCTTTCTTAGTTGGAGGCGCAAGCTGCTTTCCCAGAAGAACCACGACAATGCCCAGTTAATCACGTAAATAGCCTTTTTCCATATGTTGTGTTGTCTTTGGCTGCAAAGCCTCTGCCCACTGTGCACGTGCTCAGAGTTTGCCCCATGGTGAGTGTTGGTTGTACAAGGCCATTCTGACTCCCTGGTCCAGAGAGCATTTCCTAAGCATGCGCTCTGTACCCAGCATACCCCAGAAAATGTTTAAAACCCTGAGTCACAATAGTCCTAAGAAGTGTTTACAGTCTAATGGGAAAATTAGACTTACCCATATTCCGTTGAGCATCTGAAATAATTGAGTATGTATTTGGGAAGGGACTGACTCTTAGTCAGGTCTTAGACTTTCTAAGAGGCTCACCTCCATCTTCTTGCCACTTTGTTCTAGTACATGAGCTGATCCCTCAACACAGGCACAGGAGAGGGGGCTCCTGTGTTGTCCTTCACTTGGTTCCCAAGGGGCTCAGGGCTGAGTGTCTGAGATAGTCGAAGTGGCAGACAGTGCAGGAACTGAGGGTTTGGTGGGAGGGAGACGTTGAGGACGGATTGTGCTGGATTTTCATCAGCCCCAGAGAGACAGTGATGGGGGTGGCAGTAGCATGTGACAGTGCCCCAAGGTGATTATTTGGTATTTATTAGTGTTGACTTCTGAAGGTATTTTCAGGCAGTTACAACAAAAGGCATATAGATAATAAAACCACTTTCTTCTTCTTTTTTGAGACAGAGTTTCCCTCTGTCGCCTGTGGCAGGATCTCGGCTCACTGTAACCTCCGCCTCCCGGGCTCAAGCAATTCTAGTGCCTCAGCCTCCCGAGTAGCTGGGATTACAGGCATGTGCCATCACGCTCGGCTAATTATTGTATTTTTAACAGAGACAGGGTTTATGCCATGTTGTCCAAGCTGGCCTTAAAGTCCTGGCCTCAAGTGATCCGCCTGCCTCACCCTCCCAAAGTGCTGGAATTACAGGCATGAGCCACAGTACCTGGCCTTAAAATCATTTTTCTTCTGTTCCCTAAATATAACTGAGTAAATAATCATTTAAACCTTGGCTTATCCTTTTAAAGACACTGGGAAAAATAACTGTCCCAAAAATAACTGGGCTGTGAATAGTTACTCCATGACAGTACATTCACCCAAGAAGAGTCTTCGGTTATTAGAAGTTTTGGCCTGAACTTTGGAACATTTAGCAAATAACTAGTAGGACTTCATATCAATTTGCATAGATTTTGCATATTTCTTTCCAGATTGTTTCTCTGAAGATAAGTCTGCCTGTAATTCAGCAAACATTTATTATAGACCCACTATGTGTTAGATTCTGTGCTAGGTTCTAGTGATCCTAAAATAGTTAAGATAGTCTGGCTGTCAGATATATCATGGTCTAGATAAGAAGACAAGCATGGAGATAAGTACCATGTGATGAATTTCCACATAGATTCTTTAAATGCATTACGTTTCTGGCATGCACAGAAACACTGGTAGTCTTTTTTTTTTTTTTTTTTCGCTTCTCCCCTACCTGGATGTGTATAACTGAAAGAGGGATGTATTCAACTGGAGAAAATGCAGCTTGCTGCTGGAAGATTAGGATCCCATTGCAAAACAAAGGCAGAAACAGCTCATTCTTGCACCCAGCTGCACTTTGTGAAGCTCCTGATGGGACACAGCTGTTTCCTTGGCCCCTGATTATGTGGGAATGAAGCATCATCAGCCCCACAGCTGCTGCCCCAGTGCCCCCACCCCTACCACCTCTGGACTCACACCACAGAGTCAGGGATAAGGCATTGGATCCTGGCAGCTGGTGGAAGTGGGCATGATTCACTTCAGCATCAGAATCTGTGCCTCCCTTCCATCAACCTTTCCCTCTGACCTTTTCCTGTGCAGCAGGAATGCGATGCAGCTTTGCAAACCCTGCCCATTTCCTTCCAAGGAATCGGCTATGGGTATATTGTGGGGGATAAGTGACCTTTCTCTTTTTATGTTTCTCTGGAGCCATGAGGGAGTAGGTGACAGGAAGTGAGAGGTGTGGTGAGCTGGAAGTTGTCCAGTTGGCCGGGTTACAATGGGCTCTCTCCTTGGGAATGACCTGGGAAAGTCAGTGGAGCCAAGGAACACCATGATGGCCACCTACTCCTAGGCATATTGGAATAGCCCTCTCAGTCCCCTCCCCAGTCACCCTCTCTCCTTGCCTCCTGCAGGGGCATGTCCTTCCACGGCACCACCATCGGCCTGGCCCCCCTCATGGCCATGTGCTCCGTGTACCAGTCTGGAGGAGTCAACATGGTGAGTCTCAGACCATATGTATGTGCTGCAGAAGGCGCTGAACAGCCTTACAAGACCAGAGGTCATGTTTTGAAAAATAGGTTGATATTTGTTATTGTAGCAGAAAAAGCTTTGACATCAGGAAGGGCAATTGTTTAAAATGGAGTCATTAAGCTCTAAGAGATGGAGGTACCCAAGGGTGAATTTTCATTTATTATAGTTCATTCTGTATTTTCAAGCTCAGGAACCCTGAAGAGATTACACAAACACATCACTGGATCTCATATGTTCCAAACCAGGGGCTGGAAAATGCTAAGAGACTAGAGGTTAAAGTGTTTTTATTCCAGGTCTTGCACTGTTATGTATGTCATTAAGAAAGAAGAACCTGTGTCAAAGTCATGGTTAGAAAATTGCTGCCTTCTTTTGAAATTCACTCTGACTTTGTGAGACTATTTGTTTTGACTCTTCATTTCTGACCTGTGAAGTGCGTTTCAAGGAAGACTTCTCTCCATCTGTCCGTCCCTCTATCCATTCTGTATTTATTGACAAAGTAGCATGATGGCCAAAACCACAGGCTCTAGGGTCTGAGCCTGTTGGGTTCAAAGAACAGCTGTGTGACTTTGGGTGAGTTAATGAGTGTCCTCAGCTGTAAAAAACAGATGGTTTTACAGTTGATCATCTTAGGATAAGAATGTGAATTAAATGAAATAATGCAGGAAACACACATCCATGTTTAGTAAATCTCTGTCTGCTGCTTCTTTCCTGTTGGGGTTTTTCTCCTTGATTTCTTTAGCTTTTGCATCTGACAGTTACACATCAGACGGTATGTAAAGTGCTATGCCTGGAGTTTATCTGTCTTGTGTGGCTTTCAGGAAACACTAAGCCAAGTATACTGCATGTTTGAATCAAGGTTGTGTTTTCTATGTCGATTCCCTTGTGTCTGGAGAGAGAGATACGTTAAGAAGAAGAATGGGGGAAACATCTTCCTCTTTCATTTATTCAGAAAGCATTTATTGGTCTGGAAGTTCATCAGTAGGTCAGTTGTGGTCTGCAACCTTTGAGAACTCAGAAACGTGGAATTTTAAGCATTTAATTTCCTCTTAGTTTCAGCAGATTCAGCCTTGCAGTTAGAGGCCCACATGGAGAGTCTGTATACTCAGTGACAGTGGAATTGGTGGAGACCTACAAGACTTGGCTAAGGAAAAGGCAGGGATGAGGGGCAGAGGCGGATCTGTCCCCTTGACTTTGACCTCAATTCTGTCTTCTGAGCAGGATCACTCCGAGAATGCCATTGGTGTGGCTGCTACCATGGCCCACGAGATGGGCCACAACTTTGGCATGAGCCATGATTCTGTCGATTGCTGCTCAGCCAGTGCGGCTGACGGTGGGTGCATCATGGCGGCTGCCACTGGGTGAGTCAAACAGGAAGAGGGAGGATGGGGAGGAGTCGGGCACACCTGAACAGTGTGACCCAGGAGTTCCTCACAGCTAGCCCCACCGAGGTTCCCTTATACTTCTGATGGGGCCAAAAAATGTGGTTTTTACAACAAAGAAATTGAGAGAAGACCAAGGCAAATGTGTGGCAAGAACCTAAGTTTTCAGCAGGAGGTTTGGTGCTGGTGTGACCCTAGATTTACTTAATTTTTGTTTTCAGGTGTTGAGTTATAAAATTGGCTTGGCCATATATATCTTTTTTATTTTATAATTTTTTTTTTTTTTTTTGAGACACAGTTTTACTCTTGTTGCCCAGGCTGGAGTGCAATGGCATGATCTTGGCTCACTGCAACCTATGCCTCCTGGGTTCAAGCAATTCTCCTGCCTCAGCCTCCTGAGTAGTTGGTGTTATAGGCATGCACCACCATGGCCAGCTAATTTTGTACTTTTAATAGAGGTTGAATTTCTCCATGTTGGTCAGGCTGGTCTCAAACTCCCGACCTCAGGTGATCCACCCACCTTGGTCTCCCAAAGTGCTGGGATTACAGGTGTGAGCCACTGCGCCCTGCCTATTTCATGAATTTTTGAAGAAGATTCATTTTGATCATAGCCACAACCCTTAATTTTTGTATTCCTGGAGTGTTGGATCAGTGCTGTTTCAATTCCAGGCTTCACTGAAAGCTTGAGTGTAACAGAACAAGTTGAAGAAGGGAACCATCCCCACACCCCACAATGACTTCTGAGGGAGTCTGCAGGCTGCATTACCCATGAGGAACAGGACAAGGCAGCTACATCTCCCCGTGGTCATGAGGGAATTTTAAAACCGGAGCCTTTTTGAAGAGAGTTAGAGAGTTTCTTCAAAGGACTTGTCTTCTAGCATCTGGACTCAAGTAGCACAAAGCATTGGGTTCTTCCAGGTTCCTTGGAAGGCATCGTGGTGGAAGTTCCCTCACCCCAGACCATTAGGGCCTGCTTATGATTCTTAGAGAATGGTGTTTCAATGTCTCCAAGAAACAATGAAGCTTTCTTAGAGCTCTGGTGTCCATTTTTAAAACCTTCTCAGCTGTGACATAGAAAGGATGATGTTGACTGGGTGCAGTGGCTCATGCCTATAATTCCAGCACTTTGTGAGACCAAGGTGGGTGGATCACCTGATATCAGGAGTTCAAGACCAGCCTGGCCAACATGGTGAAAACCTGTTTCTACTAAAAATACAAAAATTAGCCAGGCGTGGTGTACATGCCTGTGGTCCTAGCTACTAGGGAGGCTGAGGCAGGAGAATCACTTGAACTTGGGAATCGGAGGCTGCAGTGAGCCAAGATTGTGCCACTGCACTCCAGTCTCCAGCCTGGGCAACAGAGCAAGACTCTGTCTCAAAAAAAAAAAGAAAAAAAAAAAGATTATGCTACAGCTTCATAGTTATGTACAGATCCCTAGGAGCTCATGGTTAATTAAGCCTATCCCTTTCTTTCTAAATCTCAAAAGCATATCTGAAGACAAATTATTGGGAGTTATATTGATTACTACTCCAATTCATTTGTAAGTTATTCACAAATTTGGATAGATGAGCAATTATTAGTAACAAATGCCTTGTAGCATACCTTCCCGCTGAAGGAAAACCTCCAGTTTTTTGGAGGGTTTAACCTTCAATTGGTTTAGAGAATTGGGAGCAGGATAACTCTCCTTTTGTAGACCCAGATGGTTGTACTTTTTGTCCTTTTTACCAAAGTGGGACCCAGGCTCTTCTATACGCCTGTGATAAAGAGCATGTGTTTGTGAGCTGGCTGGTTGAGTTTGGAGTACCCTCTGCATCCTTAGAACAGAGATGAGATCACTGGCCCAAAAAGAAATGAAACTTAGGATCTTGGCATTTTTTGGCCTGGTCCTCTGTTGCAAGAGAATATTCACCTGATATCGGCTTCAGGAAAAGTTTGAGTTGGCTGGTGTTTTCTTCGGCTCTAAGGCTCGGAAGACCTATTGTAACACACTCACAACCGTTTCCCTATTCTAGCCCCCTCATGCAATGGGCAGAAATTGCTACTCCTGATTCACAAACACTTCCTCCATGCAAAATGAGAAAAATAAAATGCTATGTGGTTAATATGTCATCACTAAGGATGACAGAATTCTAAATTAATATATCGGTAGATGTTCTAAAAGGCCAGAATGTGTGTGTGTGACACTATGGGAGTCTGAGCCCAGGTGGAGTCAGCCCCGTGGGTATCAGGAGTGACACCTGCCTGACTGCTGGACGCTCAGACTCCTCACTAATTCCCGCCTCGTCCTCTGCCAGACACCCCTTTCCCAGAGTGTTCAATGGATGCAACAGGAGGGAGCTGGACAGGTATCTGCAGTCAGGCGGTGGAATGTGTCTCTCCAACATGCCAGATACCAGGACGCTGTACGGAGGCCGGAGGTGTGGAAACGGGTACCTGGAAGATGGGGAAGAGTGTGACTGTGGAGAAGAAGAGGTGAGGGGGCCACAGTGATGCTGGCGGGAGGGGAAGAATTTGCGTTGATTTCAAAGCTCAAGGTCAAAAGAGAACACAACTGAAACTTTCTTAGTCACAGGCATTTCCTCCACACAACTATCCAATAGCCCATGACAAATAAGATGTGGAGAGGAAGCCTTCCAGATGGACGTTTCTGCTGCCTCTTCCAGTTGGTGGTTGGCCTCGTTAGTGTCCACAGTCAGTTCTCCTTGTGAGCATCTGGTCTAACCAGAAACCACGATCACGTGACATGTTGACTCTCTCTTCCTCCATGGAGCTGCACATGCCTCCTTGGCCCTCCAGCTGCACGGAATTTATTCTGGAGGCCACACAGCCGGATACAGGGACTTGCACAGGGGCCTTATGAGGATGCTTAAAATAACAAGCTCGCGCTGTTTAGGCTGGAGGAGAGATGATGGAAAGGGGATGTAGGAAGTGCTGTCAAGTCTTGAAAGGGCTGCTGGGAGGAAGATGGGACAGAGCTGTTTGTGTGTAAACTCTGTACTTCCTTCTGATCTTCACAGTGAGTGTGGAGGGCGCACAGCAGACCCTGGTCATTTTTAACAAATGCAGGTGGTTCTGCAGAAAGCAGACCTGGACTGTTTCATCTCTGTTTTTTGAAGGCTGAAAATGTGTATGTTAATACATGTGTAATAATTTGGGATCGATAACAAGTAACAATAAATTAAAGGGGTGAGACTGAAGTTGTGTTTATATGGGAAAAAACAATTTGATTTTATGGCCTTTTCTGTTTTGTTTTCTTTGAAACAGAGTCTTGCTCTGTCACCCAAGCTGGAGTGCAGTGACATGATCTCTGCTTACTGCAACTTCCACCTCCAGGGTTCGAGTGATTCTCCTGCCTCAGTCTCCCAAGTAGCTGGGAATACAGGTGTGTGTCACCACACCTGGTTAATTTTTTTTTTTTTTTTTTTGGTATATTTAGTAGAGACAGGATTTTTCTACATTGGCCAGGCTGGTCTTGAACTCTTGACCTCAGACGATCCACCCACCTCAGCCTCCTAAAGTGCTGGGATTGCAGGCATGAGCCACCGCACCCAGCCTATGATGTGATTTTCTGTTTTTAATGCCAGCATGTAACTTCCAGAATAAAACAAGAACTAGTCAAGGATGGCACCCCATCACTGTGAGCCCAGAGAGATCAACCCAGACCCGTCAGAAAGGAGGGAGTGGTGTGAGGATGCAGGGCCCAGTGGGGTTGAGGAATGGCCTGAGAGTGGGCTTGGCCAGTTGGCTTATGTTCTGAGCAACTGCTCATTCAACAGATACACTGAGTGTGGGCTACTGTGTCTGGTCCTAGGGTTAGGATGAATGGCAAAAATGACATAGTTCCTGTCCTTCGGGAGCTGATAGTCTAGTGGGGGAAACACAGATTGAAATAATTGCAAAAGAATATATGTACAGTCCATGGCAAATGCTAGGAAGACAAATTACACAGCGCTTTGAACATATATAATGTGAGGGGGAACCTCCTTGCTTGGGTGGGAGGTGACGTGGAACCCCTATCTAAAGGCTGTGTTAGGAGTTAGCAAGGCATGCAGGAGGGAAGGCAGGTGGAAGGGGAGCCTGTGCCTTGGTGGGAAGAAATATGGTACATTAGGAAGGCAGGAACATGGAGCCCAGCATGGTGGGTGATTAATGGGAGGAAAGTGTTGTATTTCTTCTCTTGGGGGAGACAGGTGGACAGGTGTCTGTGGTCAGGGGATGGGATGTGGCTCTCCATAGGCTAGAGCTCCGGACAGTTGTGGATATGATGAGGCTGATAAGCCTGAGGCGGGCCCCAGGTAGACCTGACTTGAATTCGGCAGGTATGTCCCTTGGTCAGCCACTGGACTTGCCTGAGCTGCAGCGTCCCCATCTGTGGAATGGGGACAAGGCTGCCTCCTAAGGCTGTGGTGGAGAGATGTGTGGAACCCCACACACTCATCACTGGCTGATGGATTGGCCTGTGACTACTTAAGAGTATGATGAGGACACTCGGGGTCACTGGAGCACCTCATCATATCTTTTGAAAATCTCAGACTGGGGAGAAGGAAGCAAGAGAGGAGAGCAAGGAACCCTTGGAGACCCTCTGTTCCAGAAAGGTCCAGGCCAGGAAGGGCTTAGGAAGGGAAGCAAGATGGAGAAGGAAGTCTGAGGAAACAGACCCAGGAGTTCACATAAACTATCCAGAGAGGTTGTCCCAGCAGGCCCTTGCACTGCCAGCCCCTTTTTATGAGATAAGAAAGGTGAGGAGGGTTGGGGCAGGAGGGCGCCCATGAAAGACAAAGTGTCTGGATGTTCTACTGGGGATGAGAAAAACAAATCATAACATTTCCATATACTGTGCTAAAAAGTCAGTTTTAGAAGAATACATGGTTACAGGGAGAAATATGCATATCATATTAAGTTAAAAACACAGATGCTAGAGAGGATGTGGAGACATAGGAACACTTTTACACTGTTGGTGGGAGTGTAAATTAGTGCAACCATTGTGGAAGACAGTGTGGTGATTCCTCAAGGACCTAGAAATAGAAATTCCATTTTACCCAGCAATCCCATTACTGGGTATATACCAAAAGGATTATAAATGGTTTTATTGTAAAGACACATGCACATGTATGTTCACTGAGACACTGTTTACAATAGCAAAGACCTGGAACCTGCCCAAATGCCCATCAGTGATAGACTGGACAAAGAAAATGTGGCACATATACACCATGGAATACTATGCAGCCATAAAAAAGGATGAGCTCATGTCCTTTGTAGGGACATGGATGAATCTGGAAACCATCATTCTCAGCAAACTGACACAAGAACAGAAAACCAAACACCACATGTTCTCACTCATCGGCGGGTGTTGAACAATGAGAACACATGGGCACAGGGAGGGGAGCACCACACATTGGGGTCTGTTGTGGGGTGGGGAACTGGGGGAGGAACAGCGGGGGGTGAAAAGGGGTGGGAGGGATAACATTGGGAGAAATGCCTGATGTAGTGACGGGGGGATGGAGGCAGCAAACCACCATGGCATGTGTGTACCTATGCAACAATCCTGCAAGATCTGTACATGTACTCCAGAACTTAAAGTACAATTAAAAACAAAACAAAACAAAACACTGTGGATACTACGATTTTGTAAAATAAATATAAATACATATGTATGTGTGTAGAAAATGCCTGGGAAAATATTCATACTCAAAATGTAGCTGTGTTTTAGGCGGGCATGCTGGCATGCACCTGTAGTCCCAGCTGCTTGGGAGTCTGAGGCACGAGAATCACTTGAAATCAGGAGAAGGTTGCAGACTGTCTCAAAAAAAAAAAATGTAGCTGTGTCCAAATCATGTTACTAATGACTGTGCATATATATGGTTCTTGTGATAAATGCCACTAGCTTAGTGACAAAGCTGTCACATGATTTTTGAGATCAGGAGTTTCTAGGCCAGATGCGGTAGCTCGTGCCTGTAATCCCAGAACTTTGGGAGGCCGAGGCAGGTGGATCACTTGAGGTCAGGAGTTCAAAACCCAGTCTCTACCAAAAATACAAAAAGTAGCCAGGCATGGTGGCATGCACCTCTGGTTCCAGTTACTTGGGAGACTGAGGCAGAAGAATCGCTTGAACCCAGGAGGCAGAGGTTGCAGTGAGCCGAGATACTGCACCACTACACTTCAGCCTGGGTGACAGCGAGACTCCGTCTCAAAAAAAAAAAAAAAAAAAGAGTTGCTAGAGAGCTGGGGTTCCCAGGGTGTAGGGGCAGGGGTTGAAGAAAGTGTTGGGGGTGGTAAAGGCCCTCCCCGACTCACATCCACCCCACTGTCTCCCCAGGAATGTAACAACCCCTGCTGCAATGCCTCTAATTGCACCCTGAGGCCAGGGGCGGAGTGTGCCCACGGCTCCTGCTGCCACCAGTGTAAGGTAAGTGGCCCTTTCCTCCTTCCTGCGCCGTGGGCCCTGATCTGACAGCAGGACTACAGGACTGCTCTGCTGGGGATTTGCCTGCATCCTGGGGCAGTGATGGCAAGAGTTTCAGAAACACGGAGCAGGAAAGGTGCCTTGAGTAAAATTTACTATTCATATACTGGGCCGCACTGAATTCAGATCATCCCAGAGGAGTCTGGTGGCTCTTTGGGAATGGTACTTTTTTTATTATTATTATTTAAAGAAGTGTCCAGAGAGAGTGGGCTTGATTTTATTGAGCTTGTAAACAATAATAAGTATCATAATCTGTATTGGCATTAATGGACCTCTTAGTAGATGCCAGGCACTGTGCTGAGAATTTTATGTACGTTATCTTATTTGCTCCTCACAAAAACCCCATAAAATATATATTATCATCCTCATTTTAAGATGTGGAAACTCGCACTTATCAAGGATAAGAGGTTTGTTGGGAATCAGGCAGTCAGGAAGGGCCTGAATCCAGCTTTCCCTGACTCTGGAGCCCACTTCTGTAATATTGACGTGGGACATAAATCGTCCATTACCGCTAGCGTTACTGTAGAACCACAATCTCTCATCCACGGTTCTGTAATTCAGAGAGTTCTAAAAGCCGAAAAAAAATGTAAACATATTTGGTGACAAAACTTGACCTGGATTGACATGAGATGAATTATAATCTTTTTAAAAAATCACTCCTAAAGTGAATATTTATATTCCATTGCAGAAAAATTAATATGTTTGATCAGAAGATGTTATCCCCGGCCTTGCTGATATAGTATACATATGTAGTTATATATGCAGACATATGTAATTATCCATATATATATATACATGTGTAATTATATATGTACACCCATATACATATGAACCTATGTATTATAATGCCTGCTTTCTAAATCTGAAAAGCCTGAGCCCCATCTGGCCCCAACATTTTAGGCAGGAACTGTGGGCCCAGGCATCTGCCCAGCACTTGCTGAGTGCTCGTCATGTGCCGGATTACCATTCACATACTTTGTTCTAACTCGTGTTTAATCACCCCATGAGTAGGTTATCATCCTGAGTTGTGGGTGAGTGAGCACACACAGGTTACACAGCAGATGTCCAAGGCCCCGCTGATGGTTAAGGAGCTGGGATTTGTGCCTAGGCAGGCTGGCTCTGAGGCGGGTCCTCTTTGCCTCCACCTGGCCCTGGGTGGCAGAGGTGTGTCCTCCAGCCTCCTCCTGCATATACCATCCCTGCCTACACTTGCAACTGGGCATCCATTCAGCAAGCTGCTCAGCTGGCTTCTCAGCCTGAGAGTGGTCAGTGGAGAAACCTGTCTGCCTTCTTTCCCGGGAGGACCCTGTGGGTGACGAGGAGTTGCCCAGGAGCAGGGGAGGGGGCTCTATTCTCAGTCACAGGTTTCCTAGCCTGGCTGTCAGAATTTGCACAGCATCTGGTCTGGCCATGCTTCCCTCAGGGCGGCTGTGCTGGGTCGAGTTCTTCCACTCTTCGCCCAACGCCTAAGCATGAGTATGGAGTGGGCCCCTTCATTGCACCCCAGAATTTCAGTTTGAGCCTCAGAAAGGATTCCCTGATGTTCGAGACTTTGACTTTGACTATGTGATTTGGGGCAGCCTAGTAACTATCTAAGCATAGGTTCTTTATTTGGAAAACGGGGCGAGTATTAGTAACACTGATTACTCAGGGAGGCTCTAAAAATCGTCACCTGTTGCCCCAGGTGTGCTGCTGAGCAAGTTATTGATCTGCAATGTGGGGCAAATAGCAGTATCTATCTCATGGAAGTTGTGAGGATCCCACAAGATACGTGTATGTCACATACTCAGCCCAGTGCCCGGCTCCATAGTGGGGATGTATTATTGCTGAGGTGCTTTGTAAACTCACAGATGTTCTGTGAATGCTAGGGGTGTGTGGGTGTGTGTGTGTGTGTGTGTGTGTTAGTGGGTCTGGCTCCTCTGCCACTTATAAGACTTTGGATACATAGTCTAACCTCTTTAAGCCTACATATGTTATCATCTGTAGAAGGGATAATTATATTACATAGGACTGTCATGAAAACTAAATGAAGTCATATTTGTACTGGGCACTTCAGTGGGAGCTGCATAAAAGCAGCTATTACTAAAGCATGTAGCGGACTGTAAATTGTACAGGTATTATTTCTTGCCTCTTTCTTAAGACTGCTATGAGAGAAAGTGAGATAGCATTTGTGAAAACACCTTGAAATTCTGTCAGTATTCCTATGGGAAGGCTGAAGACGGTTTGAGCTAATGAGGTCATGTCAAAAGTGCTATGAAATCATGGTAATGGAAACTTCTGTTCTGTGAGAGTGATGCTTATAGCCCTTGGGCAACAGGGTTGAGGGCAGGGAGGAGACTGACTGTGTGTTTCCTCTCATTCCTTGGCTCAGCTGCTGGCTCCTGGGACCCTGTGCCGTGAGCAGGCCCGGCAGTGTGACCTCCCGGAGTTCTGCACGGGCAAGTCTCCCCACTGCCCTACCAACTTCTACCAGATGGATGGTACCCCCTGTGAGGGTGGCCAGGCCTACTGCTACAACGGCATGTGCCTCACCTACCAGGAGCAGTGCCAGCAGCTGTGGGGACCCGGTAAGGCTCTCCTGGGGAGCATGGCTCTCCCCAGCCCATCATCTCCCATCCAGCCTCCCCTGGCCCTCAGAGTAGTTTGGAATCTTGGCTTCAAGATGGTACCTCTAGATACTACCTCTTTTAGCCCCTTGACTCAGGTTAGATGTTCAGAGACAACCAGAGGACAGTGTTTCTTCCCAGCCCCTTGATGCTTTTCATTCTCAGAGTGGACAAATGAATGAGTAATCCAAAAGAAAATGAGTAGAGGATGGAGACAGAGACGCAAATGCAAATGGCCCTTAAGCTATGAAAAGACCTTTAACCTCAGTCATACCAATTGAAAGCCAATTATAATTATTATGAGGTGAGATTTTTCATGTATCAGATTGCAAAGACTGAGAGTTAATATAATAATAATATAACAACAATAGTTGTTGTGAATAGATAGTGTTGTGAATAGAGGGTGTGAAGAAACAGGTAGGTATGGCCCCTATGAAAAGCAATTTGGAGGTATACCTAGAAATGAAGCTAACACTTGTCCATGTGTGTGAGGATATATTTACAAAGTTGTTTACTGCACCATGTCAGCTATACCAACAACAAACTATGTGTCCTTCAGTAGGGACCGATTAGTTCTGGTACATTCACATAATGCAATGCTTCGTGGCTAAACAAGGAGGCAGCCCTATATTTACTGAATAAAATCATCTTCCACAAAAAATTAAGTGAAAAATGCGAGGTGTAGAACAGTGAATAAAATGGGCTTCCAAGCCAGATGTGGTGGCTTGCATCTGTAATCCCAGCTACTCAGGAGGCTGAGTGGGGAGGATGGCTTGAGCCCAGGAGTTTGAGGCTGCAGTGAGCCACCGTACTGTAGGACTCCAGTCTGGGTGACAGAGTGAGGTAGCATCTCTTTTAAAAAAAAAAAAGGCCGGGCACAGTGGCTTATGCCTGTAATCCCAGTAAGTACTTGGGAGGCCGAGGCCAGTGGATCACCTGATGTCCGAAGTTCAAGACTAGCCTGGCCAACATGGTATAACCCTGTAACTGCTAAAAATACAAAAGTTAGCCAGACGTGGTAGTGGATACTGTAATCCCAACTACTTGGGAGGCTAAGACAGGAGAATCCCTTGATATGCTTCCATTCTTTATTAGAGAGATTATCTCTAGAAGATACACACAGAATTATATGTAGGAGATATAGAAATTAGAGATATAAGTATCTTTAGAAAATGCACTGTTAATAAGTACTATTTCTCCAGAATGTAGAGAAGTAGTAGGAACTAGTATGACTACAAGAAAAATTTTCTAAGACATACTTATATCTTTAAAATACTGTGCACGTATGACCTATTTTTTAAAATCTTGAAATGAGACATGGCTTCTACATCAGAGAGCCTGCTTAGTATGCAACCCTCCCCACACACAGATATAAATCCTCAATGAGGTAGGAAGAGTTTATATAAAACATTCTTCTCTGAAAGGGTCTTGATGAGAATGTGGGGATGGAGTAACCTGACAGGGAACAGGAAGAAGAGGCTGAGTATTCCCTCTCAGAAAATATTCTTCACTTCACGATTTTACCAAAGGTACCTTTGCCCTTGGGGGCTTCTGACAGGTGAGTGTACTGATAGATGTTGCTTGCCCACCCAGGAGCCCGGCCTGCCCCTGATCTCTGCTTCGAGAAGGTGAATGTGGCCGGAGACACCTTTGGAAACTGTGGAAAGGACATGAATGGTGAACACAGGAAGTGCAACATGAGGTGATGACCAAAGGGTGGGCCCCATGAAATAAGGGTGACAAAGCCACTTCTGCTCTGTACTCACTGCTGCCCAGCTCAGCAGCATGGCTGGCCCCAGAGCTGCACCTTTATGTAAATCAGTTGAAGTCAGTCATCTATTCTTGGCCCCCTGTTTGACAATGCACCATTCAGCTCTAAGGAAATCAGAGGAGGGTGTGGCTGGCACTGCTTCCTAGAAAGCTGATCAGGCTTCTTTTGGGGACCATTTTATAGTAGGGCAGGGAATCAGCCCTTTTGGGTCATTTCTGCAAAATGCTAATCATGCCCTAATTTGAATAGGTACTCATTCATTAATTCACTCATTCATTCGTTCATCATTCCAACTAACCATCCACCCATCTGCTACCCATCTATCCATCCATCCATCCATTCATCCATCACCTACTCACCCACTGATGATCCATCCATCCACCACCCACCACCTACTCATTCACTCATCCATCCATCCATCCATCACCTGCTCACCCACTGATCCATCCATCCATCTGTCCATCACCCACTCACCCACTGATCCATCCATCCACCACCCACTGATCATCCATCCCTCCACCACTCACTCATTCACTCATCCATCCATCCATTACCCACTCACCCACTAATCCATCCATCCATCCACCACCCACTCACCCACTGATCCATCCTTCCATCTATCCACCACTCACTCACCCACTGATCCATCCTCCCATCAATCCACCACCCACTCACCCACTGATCCATCCATCCACCACCCACTCACCCACTGATCCATCATCCAACACCCACTCACCCACTGATCCATCCTTCTATCCATTCACCACCCACTCACCCACTGATCCATCCATCCATCCACCACTCACTCATCCACTGATCCATCCATTCATCTACCACCCACTTACCCACTGATCCATCCTTCCATCCATCCACCACTCACTCACCCACTCACCCACTGATCCATCCATTCATCTACCACACACTCACCCACTGATCCATCCATCCATCTACCACCCACTCATCCACTAATCAATCCTCCCATCCATCCACCACCCACTCACCCACTCATCCATCCATCCATCCACCACCCACTCACCCACTGATCCATCCATCCATCTACCACCCACTCATCCACTAATCAATCCTCCCATCCATCCACCACCCACTCACCCACTGATACATCCATCCGTCTACCACTCACTCACCCACTGATCCATCCATCCATCCACCACCCACTCATCCACTAATCCATCCTCCCATGCATCCACCACTCACTCACCCACTGATCTATCCATCTGTCCACCACCCACTCATTCACTGATCCATCCATCCACCACCCACTGACCCACTGATTTATCCATCCATCCACCACCCACTCATCCACTGATCCATCCATCCATCCACCACCCACTCATCCACTGATCCATCCATCCATCCACCACCCACTCATCCACTGATCCATCCATCCATCCACCACCCACTCACCCACTGATCCATCCATCCATCCACCACCCACTCATTCACTGATCCATCCATCCACCACCCACTGACCCACTGATTTATCCATCCATCCACCACCCACTCATCCACTGATCCATCCATCTACCACCCACTCATCCACTCATCCATCCTCCCATCACTCCACCACCCACTCACCCACTGATCCATCCATCCATCCACCACCCACTCATCCACTGATCCATCCATCCACCCACCACCCGCTCACCCACTCATCCATCCACCCACTCACCCACTCATCCATCCATCCATCACCTACTCATCCATCCACCCAGTCACCCACTCATCCATCCCTCCATCTACTCACCCACTCATCCATCCATCCATCCATCACCCACTCACTCACTCATCCATCCACCCACTCACCCACTCATCCATCCATCCATCACCCACTTACCCACTCATCCATCCACCCATTCACCCACTCATCCATCCATCACCCACTCACTCATCCATCCATCCACCACTCACTCACCCACTCATCCATCCATCCATCCATCCTTCCAGCTCCCACTCACCCACTGATACATCCATCTATCCATTCATCCATCCATCCATCCATCTATCCATCTACTGTCTGTTGAAGATTTACCATGTGTAAGATACCGTGCTGAGTGCATGGTACTTTTAGTTAACAATACAGTATAATAATGGGAAAGTGAAGAAAGCCACCCAACCCATCTTAGTGTGTCAGAATGGTTTCCCAAAGGAACGTATACCTACACTGACATCTGGAACAGTTACCTAGGTGGACAGGGTGGAAAGTGGTACTGGTTCATGGGAGGGTGATACAGGAAGAGAGATGAGTAGAGAAAAACTGGCAGTTGAAAGAACTGAGACCAGTTTGATACAATTAAAGTATAATGTTGGGGTGCAAAGGAGAAGGTCTGCTGAGAAATTAGCCTGGATAGTTTAGCATGGACCAGATCACGAAAAGCCTCAAATGCATGGCTAGGGGAGTTTGGACTTTAGCTTGAGAGCAGCGTGGAAATTCGACTCCTCTGGGGCAAGACTGGAGGCAGGCAAATCAGTCTTCTGCAGACCAGGTAAGCGGGATGGGGCAGTATGAATTAAGGTAGATATATAGGAGGGAAGATTGATAGGGTTTGAAAATGGCTTGAGCCCAGGAATGAGGGAGAATGGGAGTTGGAGATGATCCCAGATTTCTGGCTGGAGCTCCTGGGTGGATGGCAGGGTAAGGAGCAAAAAGAGACAGATTGCTCAGCTTAAGGGGCTGTTCTTGGAGTAGAGGACATTTCAAGGCCAGTTCTCTGGTCTAGATTTGCTCAGGTCAGGGAGCCTGTTCTCTTCCCCTGGTGTCAGTCCACATGGAGTCTCTCCTCGTGGGTCTCCAAAGCATATAACTGCCCTCAACCTTTGCCCCACCCCACGAAAGCCTGCTGTCTTGGTCAAGAAAGACTGAAGCTCTGGTGCCCCAGCTCTTCCCCTGCCTCTGATTCCACCTCCTTCCCTCCCTGTCTCTCGTGCCCAGAGATGCAAAGTGTGGGAAGATCCAGTGTCAGAGCTCCGAGGCCCGGCCCCTGGAGTCCAACGCGGTGCCCATCGACACCACTATCATCATGAATGGGAGGCAGATCCAGTGCCGGGGCACCCACGTCTACCGAGGTCCTGAGGAGGAAAGTGACATGCTGGACCCAGGCCTGGTGATGACCGGAACCAAGTGTGGCTACAACCATGTGAGTCCCTTCCCCCAGCTCACCCAGGAGCAGGCTGCAGAGCAGGGATTGAGAAGTGAGCACTGCGGAAAGGATGCCTGGGCTCAGATGCCACCTCCCCAACCTCAGAGCCTCAGTGGCTCCCTTCATGACGCTTTATAGTGACAACAGGCACCCACCCCAGAGAACTGTCGGAAGGATTAAAGAAAATCACCCTGGTAAAGCACTTAGGTGGCGTAGCTAGTGCCACTTTTATCCTCATCCTTAATTATCATGGGAATTAAAAATGGACTAGGAGTTAGGGAAGCCTGAGCAAAATAATAGTAACTATCCCATAGAGTCGGTTCTGACCATGAAACTGTGAAAAACAGGAAGCATTTAGCATAGCACTTGGCACAGAGTACTGTCACCATCATTATTTTTAGATATAATATTAAAATTAGTACATACTAATGACAATTAATTAACATCATCAACATAATAGGTGTATGCAGTAGTACATATTTTATTGTTAAATATGATACTTTAACAAGATATTTGTTGTTTTCTCCCTAATCACAAAAGTAATAGCAAATTTAGCTGACTGCTGTCCTGTCCTTAGCGTTGTGGGCGGCTTTCCGTTTTTCACTTTGATGATAACCTGAAGGGGTCTGCCTTTTTCGGTCCTCATATGGTTTTTTTGTTTGTTTTTTTGAGACGGAGTCTCATTCTGTCGCCCAGGCTGCAGTACAGTGGCACAATCTTGGCTCACTGCAACCTCTGTCTCCTGGGCTCAGGCTATTCTCCTGCCTCAGCCTCCTGAGTAGCTGGGATTACAGGTACAGGCCATCATGCCCAACTAATTTTTGTAATTTTAGTAGAGACGGAGTTTCACCATGTTGGCCAGGCTGGTCTCATATTCCTGACCTCAGGTGATCCACCCACCTTGGCCTCCCAAAGTGCTGGGATTACAGGTGTGAGCCACCGCACCAGGCCATGGGTCCCCGTATGTTCTAAGGGCAAAACCTTGCCTCCTAATTCCCAACCAGTGTCCCTCTCACTGCACCGATCAATCCGTTTTCTCCCCCTGCAGATTTGTTTCGAGGGGCAGTGCAGGAACACATCCTTCTTTGAAACCGAAGGCTGCGGGAAGAAGTGCAATGGCCATGGGGTGCGTGCTGGGTTCTGGCTTCTCTGTGTCATGGGAGCGTCATGGGGGCAGGCCCTGTGGGTGGCTGATGCTCTCAGGGGTGCTGATGCCTCTGCTCTTTCTTCGCTCCAGGTCTGTAACAACAACCAGAACTGCCACTGCCTGCCAGGCTGGGCCCCACCCTTCTGCAACACACCAGGTCACGGGGGCAGCATCGACAGTGGGCCCATGCCTCCTGAGAGTGAGTGCCAGCTTGCTGGGGCCACTGCCCACTTTTGTGAGAAGAGTGGGCATCAGGGGCAGGTGGCAGGCTGCAGAGCATCCACACTGAGTCAGCTTCATTGTCCCAATTTTGTAGAGAGGAAATCACAATACAGAGAGGCCAAGAGAGGAGCGACCGCCCGTAGTGTGGTGTGGGGACATGGCTCAGTCTCTCTTCGCCCATCCTTTCTACTGAGGAGGGGGAGCCTGCCTGGTAGAGTGAGAGTAAGAGAGACTGTAGGTCATTGAATGTTCCCGTCCTTTTTAGGGGGCACAGTGACTATTTCTTTTTGGGCATTTAAAAATAATCATGAACCTGGGACACACAGTGGTTTAGATTTCTTCCAATGGACACAAGTTAAAATGGGGAACCAGACACTCAGCAAAGTTTTATAGTATTTTAGTGGACCTCTCAAGAATCCTAGCACTGTGGTTTCTAAAGTTTTCTTTAAAAAAAAATAGCTTTTTAAAAAAAGCACCAAAATCTTTCAAGGAAGAAACCTCAATATGTAAAACTGATAAAAGGTATGTTTTGTTAGTACAAATATATTCTGTGTATTTATATTAACCACTTGAGAGAATATTGGGGTAGTTTTGATGAAACCAAATGTAAAGTTACAGATTATAGGTGAGAGTTCTAGTCTTAAATCAGTCTGAGCCTTTTAGTTTTTTTGTTTTTTGGTTTTGAGATGGAGTCTTGCTCTGTCACCCAGGCTGGAGTGCAGTGGTGTGATCTCAACTCACTGCAACCTCCGCCTCCCGGGTTCAAGCAATTCTCCTGCCTCAGCCTCCCAAGTAGCTGGGATTACATGTGCCTGCCACCATGTCCGGCTAATTTTTGTATTTTTAGTAGAGACGTGATTTCACCATGTTGGCCAGGCTGGTCTCGAACTCCTGACCTCAAGTGATCCACCCACCTTAGCCTCCCAAAGTACCGAGATTACAGGCATGAGCCACCACACCTGGCCAAGTCTTTGTGCATTATTTGTGTTGGTTCCTTTGTGTCCAGGAAAACCATGATTCAGGCTAAAAACTAGTGGCAAATTGTAACAGAGCTTGACTGCTTGTCTGAAAAGGGACTGTCTTCAATTGAGCACAAGTGGCTATAGAAGCTTTGTATTGTAGAGTCTTTGCAAAGCAAGTTGACTTGGCTCTTTGAGCTACCATTAGTGGTTTCCCAGTGTTATATCGTGTGTGTGTGTGTGTGGTTTTTTTTTTTTCTTTGAGACGGAATCTCGCTCTGTTGTCCAGGCTGGAGTGCAGTGGCACGATCTTGGCTCACTGCAACCTCTGCCTCCCAGGTTCAAGTGATTCTCCTGCCTCAGCCTCCCGAGTAGCTGGGACCTAGTACCAACACGCCTAGCTAATTTTTGTGTTTTTAGTAGAGCTGGGATTTCACCACGTTGGCCAGGATGGTCTCGATCTCTTCACCTCATGATCTGCCCACCTCGGCCTCCCAAAGTTCTGGGATTACAGGCATGAGCCACCGCACTCAGACCATAATGTGTGTTTTTAATTATAGTTTGTAAGTTAAAATAAGTAATACAAATTAAATGCAAATCGAATGCCTGAAGAAGAAGCAGGGATACCTATTTTGAAATCTGCTCTAAGCCAGACAGCTCCTAAATCTCCCACTTGGGTTGTGTTTCTGAAAGGTGTGGGCTCTGTGGTGGCTGGAGTGCTGGCGGCCATCTTCGTGCTGGTGGTCCTCCTGCTGATGTACTACTGCTGCAGACAGAACAAGACACTAGGCCAACTCAAGCCCTCAGCTCTCCCTTCCAAGCTGAGGCAGCAGTTCAGGTATGACAGGGTTCCGTGGAGGACTCAAGGTCAATTTATGGTCACAAAGGTCTCCATAAGCGGAACTTAGCAAAAGTGTTGGTGATAGTGGGTCTAATTCAGGGGAGACAAATGCAAGGTACACACTGCCCTCTCCCCTGCTGTGACTGTGGCAGGCATTACTAGTTGATCTTACTGTAAGTACTGTCTACTGATTCTGGTCATCACTCCTGAGTCCTTCTCAGCAGAATATCCCCAACCAATTCAAGCTAAAACGTAAAATAAAATCTGTTTGCCACCCTTTATCTAGTTGATTTGTTCCCAATTTTATTTAATTATTTATTTATTTTGAGTAGAAGTTTTGCTCTTGTTGCCCAGGCTGGAGTGCAGTGGCGTGATCTCAGCTCACTGCAACCTCTGCCTCTTGGGTTCAAGTGATTCTCCTGACTTAGCCTCCCGAGTAGCTGGGACTACAGGTGTGTGCCACCACACTCAGCTGATTTTTTGTATTTTTAGTAGAGATGGAGTTTCACCAAGTTGGCCAGATTGGTCTCAAACTCCTGACCTCAGGTGATCCACCCACCTCAGCATCCCAAAGTGCTGGGATTACAGACGTGAGCCACCACACCCAGCCCCCTCTTTGTCTTTTTAACCACTGTTACTTTAAAGTTTGTTTCGTCTAATACAAGAATAGCTACCCTTGTTCGCTTTTGGTGTCCATTTGAAAAGTGATTTATTATTTTGGATATGGAAGATGTACAGTCTCTGTGCGTCTTTATGTTTAACACGTGAAATAACACTTGTTCTGGGGGGGGGTTTTAAATCCCAGGTCTTTCTGGCTCTATGCCTGATGGGGATTGGTTGATGGCTCATGATACCCTTGTGTCTCCTCAGAGGGGAGCGGTCTTAAAGAGTGAAGAGAAGGTGCTGAGAAAGCTCTGCTTTGTATAAGGCCAACTCTGTTTCCTCGTGAGTTCGCCATTGGCCACACGTTTTTCTACTTAGGAGGACGGGGTTTGTGAAGACCAATCCCACTCCCTCCAGAGCAGGCTCGGGGAAGGTTTAGCTGCTTGCTGGCCGTGCTTGGGTAAAAGGGAACTCAGGCAGCGTCCCCCGCTGAACACCTGCCCCTTTCTTCTCCTCCCCCATTTCTTGTTTCTAGCTGTCCCTTCAGGGTTTCTCAGAACAGCGGGACTGGTCATGCCAACCCAACTTTCAAGCTGCAGACGCCCCAGGGCAAGCGAAAGGTAGGAGCTTTGCACCACTGAACTTTGCTGCTTTTCCTTTATCCCTTGGGGCCATGCTGGATTTTTCTAAGAGCCTCTGCGGGCCCATGGGATTGGTAATAAAAGCCCTTTTATTGGCTTGAGAGACCTGTCATTTGGTTCTGACATCCCCTAATGACGTTAAAGGTTGCATCTGACATCTGGGATCCTGGGGTTTTAATAGATTGGTGTGTCTGTTCTCCCTTTGGGCTCTGGTGTATCTCAAAGAGACACACAGTGGCAGCCCTGAGTGATTTCTTGTCTCAGTGGTTCCTTGCCTTGTGCATACAGGTGATCAACACCCCTGAAATCCTGCGGAAGCCCTCCCAGCCTCCTCCCCGGCCCCCTCCAGATTATCTGCGTGGTGGGTCCCCACCTGCATTACTGCCGGCACACCTGAGCAGAGCTGCTAGGAACTCCCCAGGGCCCACATCTCAAATAGAGAGGACGGAGTCATCCAGGAGGCCGCCCCCAAGCCGGCCAGTTCCCCCTGCACCCAATTGCATTCTTTCCCAGGTAAGTGCATTGTCAGCAACCAGGGGCTGGGAATATTGCTTTTAAGGCCAGTTTCCTTTTTTTTTTTTAAGCTTAAGCATTTATTATAAATTCAGATTCATAATAAATACCAAATTTTAAGGTGTAATGTTTCAATACTGGTTGCCTGGGGATTTTTCTTTATGTTTTACATTTTTGGGGGGGGTTTTGGGGGTTTTTTTTGAGACGAAGTCTCACTTTTTTGCCAGGCTAGAGTGCAGTGGTGCGATCTCGGCTCACTGCAGCCTCCACCTCCCAGGTTCAAGTGATTATTCTGCTTCAGCCTCCTGAGTAGCTGGGATTACAGGCACGCACCACCATGCCCAGCTAATTTTTGTCTTTTTAGTAGAGACAGGGTTTCACCCTGTTGGCCAAGATGGTTTCAGTCTCTTGACCTCGTGTTCTGCCTGCCTTGGCCTCCCAAAATGCTGAGATTACAGGTGTGAGCCACCATGGCTGGCCCTTTTTTTTTTTTTTAATACTTTAAGTTCTGGGATACATGTGCAGAATGTGCAGGTTTGTTACATAGGTATACACGTGCCATGGTGGTTTGCTGCATCCATCACCCCGTCATCTACATTAGGTATTTCTCCTAATGCTATCCCTCCCCTCGTTCCCCATGCCCCAACAGGCCCCAATGTATGATGTTCCCTTCCTTGTGGTCATGTGTTCTCATTGTTCAATTCCCACTTATGAGTGAGAACATGCAGGGTTTGGTTTTCTGTTCTTGTGTTAGTTTGCTAAGAATAATGGTTTCCAGCTTCATCCATGTCCCTGCAAAGGACATGAACTCATCCTTTTTTATGGCTGCGTAGTATTCTATGGTATATATGTGCTACATTTTCTTTATCTAGTCTATCATTGATGGGCATTTGGGTTGGTTCCAGGTCTTTGTTATTGTGAATGGTGCCACAATAAACATACGTGTGCATGTGTCTTTAGAGTAGAATGATTTATAATCTTAAGGCTGGTTTCAGTGGGTAATGGCAAAGGTGGGGATGATGAAACTTGTGGGGTCATGAGCTGACTGCCTTTTCTGCAGTTCAGTCAATACGGAGGCACACAGCAGGTAAGAGCAATGAACGTGGGGAAATAGATGTTCTAGACAGCTCCTAAACCACGTAGTATTTTTTCCGGTTGGCCTATTTTATGACAAGCCACTACCCGCCTTCCACCCCAGATTAACATCAGTCAGCTCCTCACGCTCATCTGCTTGCTAGGTCTTTGCAAATGCTGCTTGTTCTGCCTGAGACACTCCTTCTGCCCTTTGCCTGGCCAGCTCTTGCATCCTCAGGTCTGCTCCTAGATGTCCCTTCTCCCAGGAAGCCTGCTCTGGCTCCTCAAGGCTGAGGCTGATGGGGCTGTACTTCAGTCTTCATAGTACTCTTCCCACCATATTGTACCTGTTGGTACCTTCTACTAGTCAGAAAGTCTTACTGAGGGATGTACCCTGATGCCTTGCCCATCCCAAGGGGCAGGAGCCTCTGGGAGGTGAGAGTGGGGTCTAGACTCTCGGCCCCCACCGCTGGTGCTCATGGAAGCAGAGCCTGCCCAGCAGCCTGTTCCTACTGCGTGTGTGTGCTGTGATGGCGCTGACTACCCCTGCAGGAGAGCCCCCAGTGCAGACACAGGTGTTTCCTGGGTGGCGGCCGGGCGGGCTGCCTTCCGGAACTGGTTTGTGTGTTTTGGGTGTGACCCCTGAACTGAGACTGCTTTCCATGGGTGTGGTCCAGAGGGCTCCGTGGGACCCAAGCTGTCTCTGACCCTACGGACTCTGGGGTTGGCTGCAGGCTTTGGAGGGTCCTTGGGATGTGGGGCGGTGGTACAGTTTTTGGCAGAGCTGAGGGCATCCTTCTGTTTCTCTGCTGTGAAACCGCTGCTCTCCCCTTCCTTTCGTGTGGGGCAGAGGTAGGATGGAAAAATCCATGCAGGAAAAGAGAGGGAAGAGAGAGGGAAGGAGGGAAGAAAGGAAAAAAAGCAAGAGGTCGAGGAGCGGAGAGAGAGAGGAGGTAGAGAGTGTACTTGTGTGCTGGGGGTGCTACAGCAGAGTACTGCACACTGGGTGGCTGCAAAGCAGACACTTATTTTCTCACACTTCTAGAGGCTAGGAGTCCAAGATCAAGGTGCTGGCGAAGTTGACTTCTGAAGCCTCTCTCCATGGCTTGCAGGTGGCCACCGCCCTCTTGCTGTGTTCTCACATGGCCTTTCCTGTGCACACCTGCATCCCGGGTCTCTGCATGTCCAACTCTCCTTATGAGAACACCAGCTTGGATTAAGACCCATCCTAGTGGCCTCATTCTATCCTAATCACCTTTTTAAAGACCTTATATCTAAATGCAGCCACATTCTGAGGTTATTGGGGTTAGGGCTTAAACATATGATTTTTTTTCTCCAAATGATGAGTGCACAGTTCAGTCCCTAACAGAGAGATGAAAGAAAGGGAGAAAGGAGTCTAGAGACTTGGGGGAGTCTAGAGACTTGGGGGAGTGCAGAGACTTGGGGGAGTCTAGAGACTTGGGGGAGTGCAGAGACTTGGGGGAGTCTAGAGACTTGGGGGAGTGTAGAGACTTGGGGGAGTGTAGAGACTTGGGGGAGTGCAGAGACTTGGGAGTGTAGAGACTTGGGGGAGTGCAGAGACTTGGGGGAGTCTAGAGACTTGGGGGAATGTAGAGACTTGGGGGAGTCTAGAGACTTGGGGGAGTGTAGAGACTTGGGGGAGTGTAGAGACTTGGGGGAGTGCAGAGACTTGGGGGAGTCTAGAGACTTGGGGGAGTGTAGAGACTTGGGGGAGTGCAGAGACTTGGGGGAGTCTAGAGACTTGGGGGAGTGTAGAGACTTGGGGGTGTTGAGAGACTTGGAGTGTAGAGACTTGGGGGAGTGCAGAGACTTGGGGGAGTCTAGAGACTTGGGGGAGTGTAGAAACTTGGGGGAGTCTAGAGACTTGGGGGAGTGTAGAGACTTGGGGGAGTGCAGAGACTTGGGGGAGTCTAGAGACTTGGGGGAGTGTAGAGACTTGGGGTGCTGGTGGAGGGAGGATGGAGTGGGTTGGGGGAGCAGTCCACTCAGACCATTGTTCCAAAAAGGAACACTAGAGGCTTGTTCAGAGAACACGGGGCCTGCCTCACCCTTGTCACCCCAAGGCGCTGAGCCCTAGGTCAGGAGGCGTCAGGGACAGTGGGGACCCAACTGGTGGGGAGGTGGTGGAGGCTGCACATGCCCTGTGTCTGTGCCCCTGCAGCTGCTGGCAGGAGTCTTAGGTGCAGGAAGCTACCCAGCCAGTGGCAGGTGCCCCAAAACACAGCTCCTTCTGGGCCCCAGGGTCCAGGTGGGGGTCTCTCTAGGAGCAAATTGTGGGAGGCAGCTGCTTTGAGTGGAAGCTCCTGTGATAAGATTGGACTGCCACCTTCCTCCTCACAGCCATTCAAAGAAGGGAGTTGTGCAGCCCTCGTTTCTCTTGGAGATTGCCAGGCCTCACAGGATGGAAGGGACTTGCCTGACATTGCACAGTTGTGAGTGGAGAAGCGAGGACTTGAACCCATTTCTCACCCAGCTGAGTAAGACAGCCTCACTCAGCCTCCTTCCCTGGGGCCACTCACAGTCTCCAGTCTGCCATCAAATATCTCCCACCTCCTAGCTGGGGGACATGGATCCCCTGGAGAAGTGATGGATGAAACCTCGTCACTGCTTCAGTCCTTTTATTGTAAACCAGCGTATGCACTTCCACTCTGGGCCAGGCGATGATGAGGAAAGCAGATGGCAGCTTTGCCTCCTGGAGCTCACATTCTGCTGGGATAGTGACTCCGGGATAGGTGCACTGCAACAGCGATAAGTGCTGTGAACAAGAGGCTCAGGGTGCTCAGAAGGAAGTAACGGGGATTTGACCTAGTCTGGGAAATCCAGGAAGGTTTCCCTGAGGAGGTGACATTTGAGCTGAGACATGAAGGAGGAACAGGACTTAACCAGGCCGTGAGGGCAAGTGACGGAAGAGCTTTCCTGGTGCTGGGACCCACTAATAGGGAGGCTCTGTAATGGGAGAGGGCCCTGTGGGTTGAAGGGACTTAAAGATTCATGTGCTTGGAGCCCAAGGAGCTATGAGATGAGGCTGGAGGGCCAGGAGGAGCCACAGTATGCTCAGGCCTGGCGGGTCAGGACTTTGGTCTGCATGCCATAGGAAGGGGACAGTGGTGACATAATGCGATTCTCTGTTTACCAGGATTGATCGCTCTTCGGGATGCCTTTAGGCAGGAGGGAGGTGTAGCTCCCGCAAGGGGCCCGTAGATGCTTCTGAAGCTGTTAATCTACTGTTTGACCTGCACGGGGATTACTTAGTGTATTTGCGTTGTGATAATTCATCTAGTTGTATATTTGTGATTTGTTCACCTTTTTCTGTGATTATATTTGCATTTTGAAAATAGTTTTTAAAAATGGGGGCTGGGCACGGTGGCCCACACCTGTAATCTCAGCACTTTGGGAGGCCAAGGCAGGTGGATTACCTGTGGTTGGGAGTTTAAGACCAGTCTGACCAACATGGAGAGACTCCGTCTCTACTAAAAATACAAAATTAGCTGGGCATAGTGGCGCATGCCTGTAAACCCCACTACTTGAGAGGCCAAGGTAGCTGAGGCAGGAGAATCGCTTGAATCCAGGAGGCAGAGGTTGCAGCGAGCCAAGATCGCGCCATTGCACTCCAGCCTGGGCAACAAGAGTGAAACTCCGTTGAGAGAGAGAGAGAGAGAGAGGAGAGAGAGAGAGAAAAGAAGGGAAAGAAGAGAAGGAAAGAAAGTTACTCTAGCAGCAAATGGTTATACTAGTTACAAGATTTAAAGGTTGTCCTGAAGAAAGATGGTAAAAGCTTGGAGCAGGGAGAAGGCAGGGATGATGGAGTGAAGCTGATGAGAAATGTGAAAATAGACAGGACTTGAGGTTGGTAGGGGATGATGATGCCCCGTGTCTGGCTTGTGCAATCTGATCAAGTGAGATGCCCTCCCTTATGGAAGGGAGCATGGGCCAGAGTGGTTGAAGGACTGTTTCTGCTTTAGGCAGAGGAAAACAGTGCTGGGCGAGGCACCTGCCAGGGCTGAGTTGGGTCATTGCAGATGTGGCCTGTGGCTGGTTGCTGCACTGGGAGGCCCAGCGCTGACATGCTGATGAGGCTCCTGCCCAAACACCAGCCCCTCAGTGGCCCATTTGCACAGCTCCCTTGGGAGCACAGCCTTTCCCAGTTGCAACCTGGCATTTGCACCCAGCTGTCACCTGCCCCAGAAGGTCTCTGTCCTGGCTTCCAGCAACCACTGCAACTTGGCAGCTATTCTGGGCTGGGGAAGGTGGGTGGGATTGCATTGTCCTTCCAGGTGGAGCTGAGGAACATGGCTTTTCAGTCCTAAGAATTTGCTTCAGTTTCTAGTGCTGTGAAGCTCTTGGGGGAGGTCTCAGCTTTTTGAGTCATTCCTGCTCTCTCTACATGCTTGCCTTTTGTCCACTTTAATACATGGTCGTGACCCTCTTGAGAAGGGAAGCAAGTCAGAAAGAGCAGGCACTGGAACTCCCATCTATGCAGTTAGCTTCCCCTTAAACCCCAACAGCTTGGGGGCCTGTGGGTGGCCCAGTCATTCTTTGCCCTTTAAAATACAATGGATCGGCCAGGCTCGGTGCTCAGGCCTATAATCCCAGCACTTGGGAGGCCGAGGCGGGTGGATCACCTGAGGTCTGGAGTTTGAGACCAGCCTGACCAACATGGAGAAACCCTGTCTCTACTATAAATATAACATTAGCCAGGTGTGGTGGCAGATGCCTGTAATTCCAGCTACTAAGGAGGTCGAGGCAGGAGAATCCCTTGAACTCGGGAGGCAGAGGTTTCGGTGAGCCGTGATCATGCCATTGCACTCCAGCCTGGGCAAAGAGAGCAAAACTCCCTCTCAAAAAACAAAAAAAAAAAATCAATCAACTAATATGTGTTGAGCACCTTCTATATATTGGGCACTGTTCTGGAAGCCAAAGTTGTGTTAGTGAACCAGACAGCTGGGACCCCGTCCTGCTTCTACTCTAGAGGGGGGTGGGGAGGCATAAAGTAAAAATCAACTTAACAAGTAAATAAATTATGTATGTTGGAAGGGGGTAAGTGACATGAAAAGTAAAGAAGAGGTATATTTGGCTAAAAAGGTCAGGGAATGCCAGGGTAGGGGCTGTGTGATTTTAAATAAGGTAGTCCGGGCAAAGCCTTGTGGAAATGGTGAGAACATGAAGGTAATAGTAACACAGCAAGGACAGAATCCATTAAACGTGCCGCACACATAGACAGCCAACATGCACAAAATGTAGCTGCTTCTCTGTTTAAATTTTCTTAGCTGGGTGTGGTGTCTCATGCCTGTAATCCCAGCACTTTGGGAGGCTGAGGCGGGTGGATCACAAGGTCAAGAGATTGAGACAATCCTGGCCAACATGGTGAAACCCCGTCTCTACTAAAAATACAAAAATTAGCTGGGCATGGTGGTGTGTGCCTGTGATCTCAGCTTCTTGGGAGGCTGCGGCAGGAGAATCGCTTGAACCAGGGAGTTGGAGGTTGCAGTGAGCCGAGATTGTGCCACTGCACTCCAGCCCGGGCAATAAGAGCAAAACTCCGTCTCAAAAAAAGAAAAAGAAAACGAAATTTTCTTTTAATCTGAACAGGAAATACACATACATGCTTTTGTTAAAAAAACGGAGCGTTCACCTGCAGCACACCCCTCCCGTCTCGCACCCCATCCCAGCATAACCTCTTCCCAATTGTATCTGTAGCCTTTCGTTTTTCTGTTCGTAGACATTCCTATTAGGTGGGGAGCGTGGTGACTTACTGTACATCAGCTATCCTCTACAGCTTGTTTGTTCCACCTGCCAAGTCTTGAACATCTCCCCATACCAGCCCCTCTCAGCCTACTTCATTCTTTTTAAGTGCTATATCATCTGTCACTTTATAATTTTAGTTATTTTTCTGCTGATGAAATTCTGCTTATTTATAGTTTCTTTGCTGTTACAAACAGTGCTGCAAGGAACACCCTTGCGATTTCATTTTTGTGCACTTGTGCAAATAGTTCTCTAGCATAGGTCAGAAGAAGTGGAATTACTATATCAGAGAATGGTTATTTGTAATTTTAATAGATACTGCCAGCTGCTCTCCTGACTTCCTCTTGAGAATATAAACACATCATACGCACAGTTTCTTTCTAAATGAGACCATACAGTTATAATTTTTTCCTGTCTGATTTTGACTGGTAAGAAAGCAGGGATATTTTTCTTTCAAACAGGCCTCTGGCCTTCAAGTAAGGCTTATTGCTTTCTCTCCAGGACTTCTCCAGGCCTCGACCACCCCAGAAGGCGCTCCCAGCAAACCCAGTGCCAGGCCGCAGGGCCCTCCCCAGGCCAGGGGGTGCAGCCACGCTGTGGCCTCCTGGTGCTAGCCCTCGGCAGTCCCAGCCTGTGGCAGCACCTGCCCCAAAGGTGAGTCCATGGGAAGCCCTCAGGGTGAAAGCTGGTACCAGAGGGCTCTCAGGGGGCAGGTGTGGAGTTAAGAAAACAAAGCAATTCATATTTCTTGTGGTCTGTACTGAACTTCCAGAACAAAAGCCAAGGGCAAACCATTCACATGTCTTGGTGCCTGCTTGACTGTGGTGTTTTGGCTTCATGTGAAAGGTGGTGCTTACGGTCCTGAGCTCCGGTGGCTTCAGCCCTGCCCCTGCCCCTGACCTGCAGAGGGACCCTGAGCAAGTCCCCATTGAGTCTGCTTCCCCATCTGTACACAGGTGATGATGATCAGTAGTACCAGCCCCATCAGGCTGCTGTGACGAGCAAGGCAGTGCATTGGTAGAAGCCACCTGGCCTGTGGGAGGCTGTGCACACAGGGCCCCTCCTCGTACCTCTTCTCTGTGCGCTGACATAGTCTCAGTTTGCCAGTCCTGGGAGTTGGGTCAGAAAGGGCTGAGGTGAAGAAGCTGGCTGACCACCCTGTATTCCCACGAGGCATTGGGAAATCTATGGACTGTGCTGCTGCCTTAGCAGGGAAGGGAGGAAGGAGGGGTGACTGGTCAGCTTGAGACGGGGGAACCCACCACACCCCTCCCTGCAGGACTGACAGTCTGGGTGAACAGACATATGGATAGACTTCCACAAGAAGCCTTTGTTCTCAGTGGCTACTCCATCCCTCCTAAGCTGTTAAATCGGAAGGACAGCTCCTCCTTCATCCCACTGATCTGCGTCAAGCTGACGTCTCTCTCTTTCCCTTCTTTTTCTTTCCAGTTTCCAGAATACAGATCACAGAGGGCTGGAGGGATGATTAGCTCGAAAATCTAGACCTGTCCAAGGGGCTCCTCCCTTTTCTTGAGCTCTCTGGACACTGCAGAGGACCCATGGCCATGGAATCCGGAAGAAGCATGTCTGGCTGCCTATGAGCTCCTCCCACCTTCTTCCGGGAACCTCCACATCTTCAAAAATCTCCTTGTTGACTCAGTGCCTCCTCGGCTTCCTCGGAAGCCCAGAGGGACTACGATCCAATGGCTTCTAGGTGTTGTTTTGTGCAATATACAGCCCCAGGTGGGGAGGGGAGACCAGGAGGAGGGTGGATAGCAGCTTCTCCTCCAGACTCCCAGCCCTGAGGTGCTGATGGAGACAGTCAAGGCTGGCAAGCCCACTGGGAAAAGTCCTGCCCAGCCCCTCAGGCCAACATGCGCTTGTAGAAGCATCCATCCACTCCTGGGGTACAGGGCATGCACGAGGGCTTCCCATTGCTTTTGCCCTCCTCAGAGGTCCTGGGCTGGACAGAGACTGGCATTTACTCCTTTTAGCTTTTAGGGGGTCAAGCCAGCCACTGTGGTGGCTCTGCCCAGGGCTTGGTTGAGGTAATGGCTTCTGGCTGTGTGGCTGCATGTAACAAGCCAAGTCCCCTCCCACCTCTCCCCAAACCCCTGCGTCCCCGTATTCACACGGGTCACTCTGATTCAGACAGGTACTATTCACAGGCAGTGTAGACAGCCGGAGGCGCACCGGGCTTGGGCTTCCTCTGAGCCGTGATGCCAAAGCTTGCGACTCCCGACTCTGGATAATTTTTGCCCTTTGTTTTCTCCGCCGCATTTCCCGGTGCCCCGTGCTTTGCTCTCTTCCTTCCCCTCTCATTCCCGCTCTAATGTGTGGTGCTTTGGTGAGCAAACCCTCAGCAGTCCTGACCTTCTGGTGACCAGGTGCTTGTGACCTACAAGTCAGAGTCCTCTCTCACAGTCAGCCACTGGATTTCAGTTTTGGCTCTCAGGAGTGTGACCAGAGTAGACTCGGGACATGGCCACTGGGGTCATATCGTTATTATGCATTCTGTTTTGTGACCTCAGCACGGTGAGGGGGTCTTCCTCCTTACTCTCTGAGCTAAATCTAGGCGAGGTGCCCCCTTAAGAAGCCCAGCTATTTGCAAAGTACACGTGAGGGAGCCAGCCTGCCCTAGTGGCTGGTCATTGACCTCGAGCAGGACTGTTGCCCTCTGAGCAGAGACAGACCCGTTTCTGACCGAGGGAGCTGCCCGAGATCCCTGGAGAAGGCAGCCAGCAGCAGCTGCGCTGGAGCAGTCAGAGCTGGGGAGTGTCTCCCCACCCAGCCTTTTGTCATTCACTTCCTTTTGTTCTCTCTCTGCTCACTGCCCTTATCGGACCCTCTGAGCAGGTGAGGGGCTCCACTGTGGCTCCTGTCCTCCCTGCAGCAGGGAACGAGGGCCGTGTGGTGCTTTGCTATGGAGATGTTTTCTGGGAGACTGACTCTCACCCCTACAAAGGTGCTGGGTGGCTCTCCGGATAGGAGCTGGCCTGACTGTCCTCCTCTGAGGCTTTCCTGGGGCCTCCTCCCCTCCTGCAATGAGCAGTTGTTTGCTCTTGAAAACCTCACTGCAAGGCTGTGGCTGAGCTTCTGGTTCACCACCCCAGGGCCTCCTTATAGTTCTCTACACACAATAGGTGCTTTGTGGACGTTCTTGGGTTTGGAAATAAGTGGAAAATGTCCGATGTACCCCTGGGGAAAAGCCTGGGGTGGGTTTAGAAAGATCTCAGGAACATGAGTTTCTCTTCCCTCAGGGTGGCTGTGATATAGGCTCCCCATTTCTCTGCTGCGGGTCATCCTTGCTCCAGAGATTCATTCCCCACCTTTCCTGTGGCCCGATTAAGTCAGGAGACCACCTTTTCTTTAAATTTGTCACCCTCTGCCTCAAGGCTTGGTTCCAGAAAAGTAAAGGTGAAAATATCCCCTTTCACCCCCCTGCCAAACAAACGAACGACATCCTCAAAACCCAACCCCATGCCTCACATTGTTCCTGTGGCTTCTCCAGCCGTTCTCCCTCACATCAGGAGGTAGATGGCTCTGAAGTGACAGCGCCACAGCCATAGTGACTACATGAGCCGTCTGAACTGCAGTTCGTCCTCCCTGGAACCACACCAGAAGGAGACCTGGGTTGCTGTTTTCTGGCTTTTTGTTTTGTTTTATTTTAATATCACCTCCATCCCATCAAATTGTACTGTGAACTGGAAGATGGTGGAATGTTTTGGCATTTGATGGAGACTTGCAGCAACCAGTTCTGCTGATGCTTCACTCCTGGCTCTGTTCAGGGAGGCTGCCCAGGAGGAAGACTGGCCATTACGCATCCCCTTCTCTCTCCACTGCCCAGTGTGCTGTTTTGAGGTGTCAAATACAAATAAATCTGGGCTTAGGGAAGGTGAGACCTTATTCCAAAGCATGATTGCAGAAGAGGAGAGGGAATACTGTAAAAGGGAGAGGAAGGGGCCTATGGGAATGGCGAGAAGGCTCAGACCTACCGACAGCAGATCTGCAAGCATCTCAAAGCCCAGGCAGAAAAGGCCTTTTCTTTTATTGGAAAAAATAAACATGGCTAGAAAGAGCTGCGTTCAGGGAATCACTTTGTGCCCAGCCTTTTATTTTTTCAGGGGAGGGGCTGTTTGCTGGCTCAGGCTGAGGGTGGGCCAAAGTCCAGGGTCTGTGGGGAGGAGGGAAGCTTAACTCAAGTTTGGCTTAGTGAGTTAGCAAGCTCTTCATGCAGATGGAGATGTCGGTAAATTTCTTTAAAAACAGAATTAACCTGCCAATCTTACAACCCAATCATTTTTTTAGAGGCCTTAGAGCCATCTCTAAAACAAACCTCAGGAGATTTCGTGCCCTGTCTTTGTGGAAGCTTTAGCTTGGGCACCTGGCTCCATCTTGTCTGCTAGCCATAGGTTCCTTTCAGCCTTGCTGACTTCTCCCTATAAAAGTAAAGCCCTTTTCTGCCCCAACTCTGAGATGCTTGCAGATCTTAAGGTCTGAGACTTGCCGATTTTCTGGTTGAGTGTTCTTTGTATTGCAATAGCCCCTCACCACCTCCTGCAGTAACCCTTTTGAATAAAGTCTCTCCCTGCCTACTTCCTCATTTGTTCTTGACAGAGGGTATGGACAACTTGAATTTTGAAAATTGGGGACCAGTTCCAAAGTCAGTGTTTATGTTAATCATGTGTAGAACAGCCCTGCTGGACACCCAAGAAAGCCATAAGAATGCCAACTGGAAAGGTCCCCTTCCCAAGGGAAGCCTGCTAAAGGAGAGGTTCTGCAGAATCCAAACCCAAATTTCCAAAGTCACACCCCCACACCCCGCGTGTCCTCTCACACCGTCCACTGTGTGTTTGTATGTGTCTGGGATCCAGGGCAATGTGAATTTTCTTTTTATTTGGGAGATTGTTCATGGGAAACAGATCTTCTCTCTTGTCCACCTATTAATTGTTTACAATATTTGTACATCTATGCAAAATACTTGAATGGGCCATGGTGCCTTTTTCCCTTGTTTGTATTTAATTAAAAGGAATTGTTTGTCATTTGCAATGTTATCTGGTTTGGCAACTCTTTACTGTGTGTTTGTTGTAATGTCCTACTGCTCAGATTAGGATTCATGACGTGGACTCCAGAAAGAGCTCCCACAAAGAGTCAGTTCAGCCTATAAAGACATCATGGTGGACCCTGAGCCGAAGCAAAGCCTGTGTTTTTCTGTGGCCAGTAGAGGGGGCTGCTTGTCTTTGCACCTGGACGCAGGCTGCTCTAGTTTAATTAGGTCTTGGCTCATTAAAGGCTTGAATGATCCTGGGATTCTTCTATATGTTTCTTCTCATCCTCCACAACTAGGTATAGAAGACAGCTGAAACCCTCTGCTCACCTCCTCATCTTATTAAGGCAAGGGGTCATACTTTAAAGAGGGGAGACATTTGCCCGAGGTCTCTTGGGCTGGGTAGGCAGGCACAGCCAGGGATAGGGTTGGGTGTGCTTTCTGATTCCAGAACTCTGTGTGATAACCACAACTCGTATTCATTAGTGCTTCCCAGTCCACAAAAGGATCCCACTCTCATTCTCTCATTGATCCCTACCTCAATTTTGAGGTCCTCTCAGAGAGATGGAGGATTAATAACTACGATCGAAGGTAACAGTTACTGAGTATAGTCGGCCCTCCATGTCTGTGGGTTTCGAAGCTACGGATTCAACCAACAGCAGATTGAAATATCTGGGAAAAAAGTACAACCATAAGAAGTAATACAATTTGAAAAAATAGTATAACAATGATTTACACAGCATTTACATTATATTAGGTATTACAGAGATCATCCGGAGATGATTTAAAGTATATGGGAGGATGTACGTAGGTTATGTGTAGATACCATACCATTTTATATAAGGGACTTGGCCATCCTTGAATGTTGTTATCCATGGGGGTCCTGGAATCTATCCCCTGCAGAAGCCACGAACAGCCATATTTAACGTATGTGAGTCACTGCATGCTATTTATGAATAAGGATTCTCTCATTTAATTCTCACAAAAACCCTGAGGGGGCTTCTTGCTCTCTGATTGTACTTTAAAAAAAAAAAAAAGGAGTCTCTGTCACCCAGGTTGGGGTGCAGTGGGGCAATCTGGGCTCACTGCAACTTCCACCTCCCGGGCTCAAGCAATTCTCATGCCTCAGCCTCCCAAGCAGCTGGGATTATAGGTGCCCTCCACCACGCCTGTCTAATTTTTACATTTTTAGTAGAGAAGGAGTTTTGCCATGTTGGCCAAGCTGGTCTTGAACTCCTGACCTCAAGTGATCCATCTGCCTTGGCCTCCCGCAGTGCTGGGATTACAGGCGTGAGCCACCGCGCCCAGCCTGATTATACTTTTCTAACCTTTCAACTCTGCTTGCTACTGAGTAGACAGGTGGGCCTGGATAAGTTCCAGGTTTCTGAGTCTCTTTTCACTATTCAAATGGGAATAGTATATCTACCTCAAAAGTGTGATCATCAATGACGTTCTCTATGTGAAAAAAACACCCAACAGCGCCTGTCACAGGCTATGTGCTCAGAAACTGCTGACTACATCAGTTTACAGTTGCTTTGCTTGACATGCAGGGTTCTGTTACGATCTGCCTTGGATTGAGTGCTGGTCTCCAGGAGAGTTTGGGCAAGGAAGGACTGTGATGTTGTTCCTTCATTCAATACATACATTTTTTAGTGCCTATGATGTGCTAAGTACAATCAGAGCCAACTCTCATGAAGCTTATATCCCGATGGGGAGAGAGCACAGATCACAAGAAAATAAGTGAATAAAGTAGAATCAGATTATGCACCAGGCACAGTGGCTCAGGCCTAAAACCCCAGCAATTTGGGAGGCCGAGGTGGGAAGATTGCTTTAGGACAGGAGTTTGAGACCAGCCTGGGCAACACAGCAAGGCGTCATCTTTACCAAACCTGAGCCTGGGAGTTTGAAGGTGTAGTGAGCTAGGATCACACCACTGCACGCCAGCATAGGTGACAGAACCAGATCCTGTCTCAAAACACACACACAAAAAACCCAGCACAGATTATGCAACTGGGGGCAAGGTTAGTCTTGGAGAGACACACTACGCCTGGTGGTTAATCCAGGTATCAGCTTTGCTCTTCTTGGCTGTGTGACCTTGGGCAATTATTTAACCTCTTCAAGTTCCTTTCCTCATCTATAAATGGGAATAAAAACATATCCAACTTGCGGATTTGTGAGGAGTTAAAGAGAGAAATCGCAGGAAGCACCTACTGTGCCTGGTGCCTGGTAAGGGCTCAGGTGTTAACCAGGGAAGGGTTGTCTTCGACTGATTCTATTTCAAAAACTATCTTTCCCACTCTACCAAGGGTGTTAATTATCAAGGACACGGTAGGGGCTGTATTGGCAGCCACATTCATTCAGAGATTGGAGACTGTCCCTCCAGCACTAGAAAAACCAGTTTCATCACTCCATGCTCAAGGAAGGTCAAGACACGTGTCGAGTAAATATAATCTGAAGTCTTTATTCTTGACCCTGCAGACCACACTCTCAGGGCCCTCAGTTTACTGCCATTCTCAAGATCCAACTTGTTGCATTGCTTTTCATTACAGACAGAAATCCACATTCATCAAAAACTGGGGATTTGAGGCTGAAGGGGCAGGGAGCCAGTCTGCCGGTCAGCCAAACCTTGGAGCTCCAAGGCCAGCAGGAATTTATCTGGGCAGAGGATACAAACACAGTGCAGGTGGAGTCACACAGGGGAGGCCCTGCACCAACCTGGGGGCTGAGAGTCAAGGCTTCCCTCTTTCCAGATATACCAGCCCACTAACTTCCCTTTCTAATGTCCTCCAACCCCACACTCCTGCAGCTAGAAAGGAGATGGGAAGGGAAGGAATAGTAATTCTCTCTCCTCCAGCTGCTCTGGTTTTGGGTATGCCTCTGGCCAAATGTGAGGGGACCAAAGGTACTCCCCGTAGCAAGTGGTGTTGGAAAAGTCAGGGCATACTGCTTCCCAGTGTGGGCAGCTCATCAGTGGAGTTGGGGACTTGGTGGCAATCTGGTCAACAGCTAGAATGCACCCCATGCCAAGTCTGTGCCTCCACTTGGCCACTGAGATTCAGAGCTGATCCCACTATCCAAACCTTTAAGGCTGCAGCCCAGAAATTACCCCTGAGCCCTTTTCTCCTAAGTTCCGGGATGAGAACCAGAGTCAACACGAAAGTTAGCCCCTAGTATCCAGAGAGCCTGGGACTGCCTTCTGCCAAATCCCGACTTCGCTCCTCATCCTCTCCCCACCTCCCCAGATCACAGGTTGGTTGACTCCTTAAGGAAAAAGAAAGTGCATTCTGCGAAATTCTAGCTTGGCAGCCAGGCCACTGTGAAGCAGTGAGTCTGCTGTTCTTTTTTTGAGTAAGACAAAATGAAACACTGGGTTTGGCCACCAGAGTTTGGCTGTGGCTCTATTACTGTTGTTTTGCTTCCCGTTCTGTGATTACCATCTTTACGTCTCAGTGACTGACTCCTTAGGATGTAAGTAGAGAGGGAAGGGGTGAGGGTGGGATGGACTAGGTGGATACCAAGGTGCTGACTGCCAGGCTGGAGTGCTCGGGGAATGAGCTGGTTGAAAATTTTCCCTGAGACATCAAGTGACTTTCACAGTAAGAAGGTCAGCTGAGGTCTTGCTTCTGTTTCCAAAAAGGAAGTGGCAAGATCACAGGATATTTTACACTGGTTGCGTCCCTGTCAGCTCTGGATAGGGCGGTGCGGCCAAATGCTCTCTGGGTCTCTGGAAACCAGCTCTATTTCATTCTTGAGCTGAAAAAAAAAATAACAATGGAGATTTCATCTCAGGAGGAGACTTGGTATGAAGGAACTCCTAATGACCAATAAATATCTCAGGGAAGTCCTCGGACTGCACTACATTCAATGGGTCAGATTCCATCTTCTTCCCAACGACATAGAGATGGCACCAAAAGAATGAATGAGAAGGGAGGTCCAGGGGACCTGCAGGCACTGATGTAAACTTGGGTATTTGGTCACTGAGTCTGTTTCCAGGAAGTTCTGCCACCACCGCTATTTGGGTAGAGATTTTTCTCCTGGAAACAGTGATGAGGTATAAATGAACTTCTCAAGACAAGAGAGCCCACTGGTAACAGTGGCACTGAAAGTAACCAGGTGGTTTTAAAATTCAGAGGTCAGTCTGTACCATCAGGCTCATCCTCTCACGTATTCCAAGCTTCAAGAATGGATTGTAAATACTCTGGGTTTCTCTTCTGGCGATGGCGTGCTGGCGAGTTCTATATTGTCCACAAGGACATTCTTGTCTTCCAGTCTAATGACAGTGGGCTCTGGGGCGGGAGAAGGGGGTGGGTTTTTATGCATGTGGGGTAAGCTGGCGCAGCTGATGTCCAGGTCTTTGAAAGCATGCAGCATGAACACGCCCAGGATAATGGTGACAAAGCCCGAGAGGGTGCCCGCAATGTCCACGGCAGACATGCTGTACCACTCCTTGAAAAGGATGATGGACGAGGTAACGACCACCGTGGTGAAGAACACATAGTAGATGGGGAACACCAGGGAGGTGTTGAAAATATCCAGTGCCCTGTTGAGGAAGTTGACCTGAGTGCTGAGAGACAGTGCCAGGATGAGGGACAGGATGTAGGGGAGTGGGTGCCGCACAACTGGCAGCCCCTGGAAGAAGTTCTTGATGGTGATGCCCAGCCCCTTGACAGCAGCCACAGAGAAGGCCCCGATCACAGAGCAGATGATGATGTAGATGAGGATATTCCTTTGCCCGTAACGTGGGGCGATGACAAAGATGAGGATGAGGCAGGACACCAGCAGAAGGACAGCAAACACGATGAACCCTTCGGGAGGAGAAGGAGAAGAAGCACTGGGCTGTGGGTGCAGGCAGTGTCTAGGGCCCAGACTCATGGCAGTGGGTGGTAGCCTTAATTAAGATCATGGGCTCTAGAGTCAGACAAACATGGGTTCCAGTCCCAGCTTCGTGACTTTCTAATAATTTGGTTCAGTTGTTAAACCCCCAAGAACTGTTTCCCCGTTTGTAAAAGAGGACCAACAATCATAAGGCTGTTTTGTGGGATTCAATGAGATAATGTATTTAAAGCACTCACAACAGTGTTGGTATCCATACATGTCGGGCCGGGAAGCCTTTAAACCACCCTCACTAACAATTACCAGCCCATCCGTGTTTCTTCTTTAGCTTGCCTTCACCTCTAGGCGGCAGCACCTGAGATGGTCAGAACCCGCTCTGATCTTTTATGGGGCAGTGGGGGACATTCAACCTCCAGTATTTTCCTGCTCCTCAGGGGCTTGGAGTCTACCTGTGTCCTTCATCTTGGAAGCCATCTCCATGATGGTGGTGACTTTCTCTTCCTCAGGGGCGTGTATCACCATCACCGTGCTGCCGGCCACACAGATCACACAGCCCAGCTTCCCCAGCAGGTTCAGACTCTCTCCCAGGAAATATGAGGAGAGGATGGCACTGCACGTGGAAATGAGAGAAGGAGATAGAGCAGCCATGCCTGTCCCAGAGTCCCAAAGAAAAATGGGGCCTGAGCAAACACTCACAGAGAGCAACAGATCAGACCTCACTACTCTCTCACGTGGAAGTTTTTCTTCCAAAAAAACTGAGGTTACCGTGGGCAAGTCATGGGACCATTCTAAGCCTCATTGTCTCCGTCTGCAAAATGGGGATGCTAATAATATCCACGGGAGGCATTGTTCTCAGGAACTAAATAAGATAATGCACAGAAAATGCACAGTGCAGAGCTGATACCAAATAATAACCACAGCTATCACATATGGAGGGCTTAGTATGTGCTGAACGTTCTGAATCTACCCCACGTATTAACTCATTTAATCCTCACAGCATCCCTAGCTGAGGCCAACAGAGTAGTTAAGCTACTTGGCCAAGGCCGGCGGGTTTTAGGAGGCCAGGCTGGAATTTTAACCCAGGCACTCTGATTCCAGAGTCAGGGTGCTTAATTGATACGCCATGTTGCCTCTCAAGTAAACACACTCAAAAAATGTCTGATCGTTTTAAAAATAGTTGATACGAAATATTTGTGCGTCTCACCACCCCCAGTCCTCCTGAGCTGGGGTCAAAAAATGTTTCATATAGAAACTCATTTCTGGCAGTGTTACAGTATTTGCTGGAGGAATAGAAATGCAGGTGAATTTCTTCTGTTTTAGAGACTGAAAGTATTCCCAAACAGAAGAGTTGGAAGAGCACTTCGGAGTGCTCTTGTCTAGCTGCCTACCCGATGGACACGTCCTCTCTCAGCATTGCCGACAGATGGCGCTCAGCTTTGGCTTATACATACCTCTGGTGGCAGGGACCCACCCCCCTTCACAAGCCAAATGAGCCCGTTGTAGGTTTGCTCTAATCATTCGCCAAAAATACGCCCCCTGGTAATTTTTGTTTTTTTGCCCCATCTCTGCTCCTCGGGTCATCCATAACAAATCTACTATTTCTTTCATTTGTATAAGCCAATATAAACAACTTTAGTGACAATCACAGGTACCATGTCTTAGGCGTTTATTACCTACTATGTGTGGTGCTAGGAACTTCCCATTTATCTCACTAGCATCTCACAATCTTTGCAAAGTGAAGTATACTATCTCCAGTTGATAGATGAAAAGACTGAATCTCATAGAAAAAATGAGTTGGCAAGGTCAAATGACTAGCAAGTAGTCGAACCAGGAGTTGAGTGCAAGTTCTTTCTAATTGTCAGTGGGTTTTCTTCTATGCCTCATTGAAGAGGATGCTTGTGACTTCCCTGAGTCTTCAGTTTCTGGGCAAATTATCTCTAGTTCCTTATTGCACAATGGTGATATGATATCCATTCCCCTCACATCCTCTACCCAAGCCAGCAGAGGCGAGAGAGGAAGGGAAAAAAGTCACGAGCAAGCCACATAGGATCACTGGGGCGTGCTTCTGTCTCCTCACGAAGGTGGCATTAGTTTAGGGTAAAAACCTATTGGCCAGGCACAGTGGCTCACGCCTGTAATCCCAGCACTTTGAGAGGCTGAGGCGGGTGGATCACCTGAGGTCAGGAGTTCGAGACCAGCCTGACCAACGTGGTGAAACGCTGCCTCTATTAAAAAATACCAAAAAATCAGCTGGGCATGGTGGCGGGCACCTGTAATCCCAGCTACTCAGGAGACTGAGGCAGGAGAATCGCTTGAACCGGGGAGGGGGAGGTTGCAGTGAGCTGAGATCGCAGCATTGCACTCTATCTAGCCTGGGCGATGAGCAAAACTCTTGTCTCAAAAACAAAAACAGAACAAAACCTACTGGCTGTCTCAGGGCCTAATTAGCCTCAAAAATCGTGGTTCAAGTTGTCAGGAGAGAGGCGATTGGTATCTAAGCTCTCTTGTCTGTCTTCTATCTTTCCTCTGAAACCACCAAAAACATTTGGGCCACAATGTCCCATTCGAGAGATTATTCATGCAGGCAGGGGCCACACACTGGAGGATTTCATGGCTCTCCCAACTTACCCGGAGTGGGAATTTGCAAACTCATCAGATATGCAATTATGGTATCACAGGTACATCAGCTGTGATCGGCCAGTTGTACAGCATGAGTCATGGTTCATTTGAGTGTGTAAATGTTGCAAAATTTTTATCAAGATAGTAAAACAAATGATGGGTACTGGGTGTGGTCTGCTGCCATTTACCAGCATTCCAAGGTTAGGCCAACAATCAGAGTCTCCTTCAAATGGGGCTCCAGGACCCCCACAGAGGAACCGGCTCTGTTTGTAGCTCAGGAGGACTAGGGGCAGTGGGAAGCACAGATATTTAGTATCAATTACTTTTAAAACTATCAGACATTTGTTGAGTGTTTACTTGAGAGGCAACGTGGCATAGCAGTTAAGCCCCCAACTCTGGAATCAGACTGTCTGGGTTAGAATTCCGGCCTGGCCTCTTAGAACCTGGTGACTTTGGCCAAGTTGCTTCACCTCTGTTGGCCTCAGCTAGGGATGCTGTGAGGATTAAATGAGTTAATATGTGGGATAGATTCAGAAGGTTCAGCACATACTAAGCCCTCACTATGTGATAGCCACGGTTATTGATTGGTACCAGCTCTGTACTGCATTTTCTGTGCATTATCTCGTTCAATCCTCAGAACAATGACTCCAGTGGGTATTACTGGCATCCCCATTTTGCAGATGGGAAAAATGAGGCTTACGGTGACTAACTAAGTGGCTTAAATGACTTGCCCATGGCAACACAACTACTAAGTGGTAGAGCGAGCATTAGAACTCAGGCAGAGTTCATCCAGGGCACATGCTCTTAACTTGTATGCTACATCTATCGCAGCACCAAAATACTGACACGTGCCATTCGGCATGGTGGTGGTGGAAGACCTTCCAACTGGTTTGGGCTAGGCCTGCCTATTACCCAGTTAGTCAAGGGGATGCTGGGGCAAGAGGCAGCAAACATTCCCGGGGTCTGTAGCTCTGAACAGCACACTACCTCTTTCTGGAGGCCGAGACCAACCCAGATCCCTGATTGCCAAGTGGCAGCCGACCCCACTTGGCAGTTCCAGGCCTCAACAAACTGAAAATGGAACAGAATAAGAGAGGGCTGGAGAGGGGACAATAACCTTATGAGGACACTCAGTGCTCCCAGAGGCGTGACGACTGTTGCGGGTGCAAACGCATAGGCTCCAAAGTTGGCAACTTCTCCAGCAGCCACTGGGAAATGAAGCGAGAAAAGAGGCTAGCACGGTGCAGAAGCACCATCTCCGTTCCAGACCAATCATTCCGTGTGCAACCATCTGGAGAATCCCAGACCAGCGTTCCTTAAAATCCTGATCCATATGCTCTCTCCCTAGAGAGTCTGATGGAAGGTCAGTCCCAGCCTATCCGGATCAGATCCTTCCATTTTAAAGGTGGTGAAGCTAAGGCCCAGAGCCCAAGGTCACGTGACATGCTTATGGGGTAGAAGCCCTCTTGTTCTTTAGGCCTGTTGGCTTCTAATCCAGGTACAGTTAAATTTGTCTCAGGGACTGTCAGTATTTTGGACTAGATCGTTAATTTAAATTCTAGGAGGTGTTCATTATCAAAGGAAGAAATAGTTACAGTTATTGATTCTCCAGGTACCAACTGGTCCATGGACCCCTCTTTTCCAGTGGAATTGTGACCGGTCTGGACTGACAGGCAGGTGGTTAGAAAAATCTGGCATTCCCAATGGGCCTAAGTTCTTTCTCTCCATCCGAGTTTCCAGTTTGTAAATTCCTGAGTTAATACACAGGATAACACTTAGAAAGTTTAGCACATAGTAAGCCCTCAATATGTGATAGCTGTGGTTATCAGAAAAGTGTCTTTTCCGTTTATCTGCTGATAGAGAACAACCTGAGTCTCCCCTTTAAAAGCAGAGGGTCAGTGGATAGCTCTGACTGAGATGGGGATCAAAACTTGACATAGAGGAATTATACATAGCAACCTGGTTAATTTTCCACCTTAAAGAGTCAGGGTTTGCTAGCAGGAGAGGGTGGGTGGAAAGCGGGGGAAACGTATGAGTATGCAAATTTGGGCAAACTTTTAGTGACGGACTAGCTATGTTCTAACTGGGCCAACACGTTAACTGCCTGTGAACTGGGAGAAATTGGCCTAGGAGTCCCAGCTTCTACCATGAAGAAGTCAAGAGTCCACTGCCAACAGGCAGTGATATTATCAACCTATGTTTAAAGGGAAGTTGAGAAAACACACCTTCATTGTTGCCAGCTCTGTGCAAACCTCTCTGGGGGTAGCTACGTCGTGGATGAAGACTGGCTTTGATGATAAGATGTTCTCTTTGCAAAGGTGTTCAAGGTTTTCCCCTGGGAATCTGGGCCTCAGATTCACACTTGCCATACTAGAGACAAAAATGCCCCGCCCACCCCTCCCTTTGTCTCCAGCCACTGTTCTTAGTAGCAAACAGCCCACTTACTGGTGAGAAATCCGGCCCACCACATTGCATCCTTCAGGTAGCCGAAGCCTCCGTCCACTGTAGGGGGAATGGACACAAAGCTGGGTTGGAACTTGGCCACACTTTCTCAGGCACCTCTCCTAGCTCTCTGCTCACTCCCCGGCCTCTAAGAGGCTTGGTTCTGGGCCTTCTCCTGGGTGGGTTCACTTGTTTCTAAAGTTTTAAATACCGTCTCTATCTGGTGCCTCTGTATCTCTAGCCTGGACCTTTCTTCTGAGTCCAGGTGTATATCCAACTGCTTACTTCGCATCTCCTCTTGGATTTCTCAATCTTTGTCCTAAATGGAGCTCTTGGTCTTAAATGTTCCCCAGCCACCTGCCAAATGAAACATAGTAAATGACACTCTCATGTGTCCAGTTGCTTCAGCCAGAAGCCAGGGAATTGCCCTTTGACTCTTCTCTCTCTCCTCTGCATCCTGTCCATCCTGGTAACTGTCTCCAAAAAGCATCTCACATGTGTCCACTCCACTGCCACCTGCTACACCAAGGCACCGTCATCCCTGCTTCAGATGGAGGCAATAGCCTCCTTCATAGTTACTCTGGTTCCATTCTTGGCCCTTTAATAACCTTTTTTTTCTTTCATGGCAGCCAGTGGTCCTTTAAGAATGCAAATCAGATTATGTCACTCCTCAACTTCTGGCTGGCCAATGGCTTCTGATTGCTCTTAGCGTAAAGACCAGATCCTTAACAAGACCATGCATACCATAGTGTTGGCCCTGCTCACCCATCCAAGCGCATCTCCTGCCACTCTTCTCCTCTCTTAGCGCTCCAAAAACGATGAGCTCTTTTCTGCCTCAAGGCCTTTGCACATGCTTTCCCTGTGTCCAGAACACTCTTCCTACTAACATTTGCCTAAACTTATATGCACCCTACAGGTTGCTGTGTGAATGTTGCTTCCCTTGTGATGCCATTCCTGACTCCCTGATATCTATTATTTCCTACTGGAGTTCCTGCTCTCTCTCCCTCCCTCCCTCCCTCCGTCCTTCCTTTTTTCCTTCCTTCTTTCCTTCTTTTCCTTCCTTCCTTCCATCCCTTCCTTCCTTCCCTTCTTCCTTTCCTTCCTTCCTTCTTTCCTTACTTCCCTTCTATCCTTTTCTTCCCTTCCTTCCCTTTCCTTCTCTCCCTCCCTCCCTCTTTCCTTCCTTCCTTCCTTTTTTCTTTCCTCTCTCTCTTCCTTTCCTCCCTTTCTTCTCCTTTCTTCCTTACATTTTGCCTTCCCTCCCTCCCCCAGTACAGGGTCTCACTCGGTCACCCAGGCCGGAGTGTGCAGTGGCATTATCATAGCTCAATGAAGCCTCAAACTCCTGGGCTCAAGGGATCCTCCCACCTCAGCCTCCTGAGTAGCTGGGACTACAGTCATATGCCACCATGCCTGGCTAATTTTAAAATATTTCTGAACAGATGGGGTCTCACTATGTTGCCCAGGCTGGTCTTAACTCCTAGACTCAAGTGATCCTGACACCTCAGTCTCCCAAAGTGCTGGGATTACAGGCATGAGTGCACCCAGCTGGGGTTCTCTTCCCTAACACCCAGCTCTTCTCTTTCATGGCATTATTGTTTATAATTTTAGTTGATCTGCTTATTTTCTGGCATTTCCCCTGGTAGAAAGAAGCTCCACAAAGCCAGGAATTATGTCTGCTTTGTTCAGGATCTGGCACGTAGTTAATAACCAATAACATTAGCAGCAAAGATGATGATAATGATGGATGATGGTAGATGGGTTTGAGACAGTTTTGTAGAAATCCAAAAATCTCATGTTGCCTTTTGGAAATGCCCACTTTTCTAAGAAGAAGGTCTCGTTTTCATCGGGTTCCTAAAAACATCAGAATTTCCTGTAAATATTAAGAACTCAGAGAGCATTTTACTCTAAGGGATGAAATCACAGGAGATACTGAAATAGCCTATTGGAGAAAAAAACTGATTCCAGGGAAGTTGGCTTTCTGAATGGCCAATGATACCTTCTCTGAGCACAAGCAGAAATTTCCCTGGCACTCTGGGAGGTCTCTGACCTTTCAAATACTTGTCCAGAAGTGAAGGGTGGAACGGCAATGCCCATTGTTCCCGACTCATCCCTGAACCTCACAGCTATTCATTTTGCAGAACACATGGGCTCTAGACCTGTGCCTCTAACTGCGGGAACCTCCCACTTAGGTAACAGTAACACCAACACTAGTGCTCTCTGTGCTAGGTATGATTCTGACTATGTTACATCTTCTTATAACCCTTCAGGCTGGCACGATTCTTATCTCCATGTTATAGATGAGGAAACTGAGGCATAGAAAAGGATACTTTTCTTGCCCAGAATTGCATAACCAGGAATTGAGGAGCCAGAATTAGAACCCCTACAGTCTGCTTCCAAAGTGCAACATCCCACAGAAACATTAAACTGAACATGTCCAAACTTGAATGCACCATCTTCCCATAAACCTGTTCCTCCTTCTATGTTCTTCATCTCAAAACATAGCACCTTCATCTCCCCAGTTGCTCAAGTAAAGAGCCTGAGTCATCCTTGAGTTTTTGTTTTGTTTTGTTTTTTAACCCCTTGCTTGAAGCCAGTCTGTATCAAAGCTGGTAAGTTCTACCTTCAAAAACTAGCTCTGGAATCACCACTTGCCTCCATTCCTGTTTCCGTCTTCCAGGCCCAAGTTCTGTCCTTGTGCTCACCTACGTGGCTTGTCCCCTAATCTGATCTTCACCCAGCAACCAGGGATTTTTTTCAAATTGCAAATTAGACTGTGTTACTCCCCTGCTTAAAACCATTCAGTCACTTAACAATTGCACTCAAGCTCTGTACTTCAGTTTACAAGACCCTTCATGAGCTGGCCCTTCGCTCACCGTGCACCCCTCCTGCTCCCGCCACCCTGAATGACTTTCGATTTCTAATATCACAAGTTATCTCTTACCTCTGAGCCTTTGCACTTGCTGTTTTTTCTGCCTGGAACACTGTCTCCCTCTTTTTACCTTGTGGTCTCCTCATCATCTCGGTCTCAGTTTAGAGATCATCTCTTCTAGAAAACCTCCCCTAATCCCCTGAGTCCGGGCTTTACACACCCCTCCAAAATACTCCCCCATAGCAGGCTGTATTTTCCCCATGATAAAACAACTGCCTGCTGACTCATCTGTCTCTTCCATTTAACTGATGGTTCCACTCAAGTGAACCATCCCCATACATCCCCATGTCTAGCATTGTCCCTGGCGTACAGCAGGCAGGCGATAAATGGTGATTAAATGAGTGAGTCCTTTTGCACGGGATTCCTTTTCTCAAGTATTGTTTCACAGATACACATCTTATTTTCCAAACAAGCAAATACCTTGTCAGCAGAAACCTAACCATTTTTTGGCAGCCCAGAAGGGAGCTCAGTTGGATGGTAAGTGAGTGCACACCAGCATCTGACATTGTTCTGAGCAGAGCTATCTATTCCAATTTTGCAGAGAAGTTGTGACTTGCCTATGTTGGCACCGGTAGGAAGTAGGACCAAGACCAGATCTGCAGTGTCTGATTCTTGGTCTTGAGACTTGCTGCTTCCCTTCTCTAATAAACACATCATGAAGTTCTCAGGAAAGGTTGGATTCTAAAGGAAGGCCTGCTGTTGGCTCTCTACACTGAGACCTCCTGTTGCAAGTCTTCCTTTATGACCCTAAACCCTAACCCTGTTGGCAGGTGGGATTCCCAACAGGGTTGACAATGAGCCTTTTGTGCCCCGAGGAGGCCGTCCTCTTAGGTTGCAGCCCTGGTCCCTGTGAGGGCTCAGCTGCCCTGCACCCCATCCTCTCCTGCCCCACGAACCTACCAGCTCGAGTGGCTCCCGTGGCCACGAGTCGCAGGAGGCCTTTCTTCTTGAGGATGACACTGCTGCCGATGAGGAAGCTGGACAGGAAGGCCAGGCCCAGGCCGATGTAGAAGCCATAGTTCTGTCTGATCCTCTCCTGCCAGCTGTGAAAGGTGGCATTGCTGGGCACCTCAGGGCTCAGGTCACCGACAATCTGGCACCAGACTTCTTGGGAGGAGCAGTAGAGGTGGAGCAGGGAACCTTGATGGGAAGACCACGGTGAGAGAGTCACACTGGGGACATTTGCACACTTTAAAAATACTGGAATTGGCCACTGTTTCAGACCTTGTACTTCCACTACTGCAGGGCTCTGCCCGTATACTGTGCCTCCGTCGAAAAATAATAATGTTCAGTGAGTGCTTACTCTAGCTAGAGCCTTCCTTTGCATGGCCACAACAAATCTTTTCAACCACATGTCAGGTGAACGATGTCTTTAATCCCCATTTCACAGATGTTGATGTGGAGGTAATGAGAGGTCAGGTTCCTTGCTTAAGGATACACAGACTGGCCAGGCGCGATGGCTCACATCTGTAATCTCAGCACTTTGGGAGGCCAAGACAGGCAGATCACGAGGTCAGGAGATCGAGACCAGCCCGGCCAACATGGTGAAACCCTGTCTCTACTAAAAGTACAAAAATTAGCTGCACGTGTTGGTGCACGCCTGTAGTACCAGCTACTCAGGAGGCTAAGTCAGGAGAATCGCTTGAACCCAGGAGGCAGAAGTTGCAGTGAGCTGAAATCGCCCCACTGTACTCCAGCCTGGCAACAGAATGAGACCGTATCTCAAAAAAAAAAAAAAAAAAAAAGAAAGGATACACAGACTGACTCTAGAACCCCACTGTGTAACCACTAATCTATGCTGATGGCTCGCACCTCAGGCAGGGTCCCCCAAGCTCTCAGGAGTCATTGAGTCCAATCTCAGGCCCTCCTCAGGAATCCCTGCCCAGCCTCTGGGCATGTGGGCTTCCAATAGCTCATGATCCCTCCAAGGGAATCTCTCCCTCCCAGAGACATCTTCACTTGTCTCCCTAAGCTCCAGCTGCAATGGGAGGCTGCTGATCAGATACACGAAGGAGTGAGGCTAGAGAGTCCACAAGCCTCTTCCAGGCCTCAAGATGACTAAGTGGTGGGCCTCCTGCTTTCAGATGAAACTGACCATTCTCAGGCCTTGCTTCTTAGACTTCTGGTGCTGTGGTCAGTGGCTGGGGTCTCCTTTAGGTTTTGAAGAGATCAGCATCCCTGCCACCCCATACAGACTCTGTCTTTGGTTTGCTATCGAACTCTTAGAGTTCTTAAGAATCTGAATCAGCCTTCGGGCCTCGGAGCCATCCCACCTTTGCATGCCCTGTGGGGACAAACACCAAGGACAGCAAGAACAAACCTGGGCACAAAGGCAGACCCTCAGCCAGAAGCAGCACACAAGTTCAAGGAAACTGCAAAGAATAGCCAGTAATTCTCCAGTGCAACAACTCACATGGTCCTCTGCTCTGGGGTTTTCCAGGAGGGTTTCTAATGACCACTTGGAAACAGGCACAACAATCATTTCTAGGCTTTTAGTTGAAGAAATTGAGGCCCTGATAACTTCAGTAGCTTGCCCAAAGCCACAACGCAGTACTAAGTGGCGAAGCCAGTGTTAGATTCTAAGCTTATCTGATGCCAAAGCCTGTGCTCTTAACCACCACACACACCTCAATAAAGCAGGTAGCATCTGGCCTCCTAAGAGGTTTTTTGTTTGTTTGTTTTTGTTTTTTGGGTAGAGATGGGGGTCTTGCTATGTTGCCAAGGGTGGTCTCGAACTCCCAGCCTCAAGCTATCCTCCTGTCTCAGCCTCCCAAAGCACTGGGATTACAGATGTGAGCCACTGTGCCTGGCTCTAAGAGGTATTTTTAAATAGAAATAAAAATTGGGAGATTTTCCATGATAATTCAGATGTGAGGCTACACTGAAAAATCATATCTGCTTACCATATTGGGCCCTCTTTTAAGGGAACAGCTGGCTGCAGCTGGGCAGTGTTGCCCCCTAAAACAGGACATACTCTCTACAGTTCCCCAAGAGTCTCATCTGACTCCTTTCAGTCATTTCTGGCCTGTGCTTGGCCTTCGTAGGCATCTGAGTTTGTGACCTCTGGAGGTAGAAGGCCTTTTTCGAGCTGTGTGTCACCAAGGCCCCTATGCCAAGGATGTAAGCCTCAACCAAGTTTTTCTCCCACCAAGCTAGAACTCCCAGCCAGTGCCTGGAAGGGCCCCAAAGTCCACGGTCAAGCAGCTCTGGCTCTGGAACATCTGCAGTGCAGAGTGGCAACTTGGTGGAACAGATGAAGGGCAATGTTGACCTTTCTTCCATGACACAGACCCATGAAAGAGCTTGAAGAGCCCTTAGAAAGCAGTCTAAATTATTATTTTCAGCTGGGGATACTGAGGCCCTGAGAAGGGGAAGGGCTTGCTTAAGTCACACCAACATCTGGTGGAAGATCAGGACCCAGAACCCACTAGGGCACATCCATGTGTCGTTTGCAGTGTGAGATATCTCTTTCCAAAACCCATGTCACAATCGAGGGAAGATGAGACAGGAGGCATTTCCGTCCCTAATCAGACTTGCTCTGCACTGCTCATTCCTGTTTCTCCAGCTCAGGCTTCCTTGCCCAAGAGCTGAATCTGGGGAGTTCCCTGAGCCCAGGAAATGAGCCAGAGCCTGGGAGGACATGGGCTAAGGGAGGTGACTCCTGAGAGGAAGACCAAACTCATCCCCACGCCCTTCCCTTGATCCCTGAAGGTGCAGCTGGAGCAGGTGGAGTCAAAGAACCCTCTGTGGATGGACTTGGCTGTCACTGTAAAGCCTGCAGCACCCAAGGGCTCAGCACCCTCCACTGAGTCAAGTTCTCCCACTGCAGTGAAAAGCAAAAGAGAGAGGGCTGATGGCCAAAGTTAACCCAATTCTGAGCATGGGCCAGATGATCCCTGTCATCTCTTCCAGAATATGCTGGGACCGGGGAACCACATTCTGCCCTAGAAGAAAAGGTGAGCCTGAAAACGGCCTGCCTTGTTCAGGAAACCAAAGTCAGACACCCGACAGGCTGGTTTTGAAAGCTTCACTGCGGAAGGGAAGAAGTTAGAGAAACAGGGACGTTCCACAGCTGCATTTCCAAGGCAGGTAGGGAAGTGGAGCTACACCAAGGAAGGAGTTGAGGGTTTAGTATCCACCAGCCCTGGATCTGTATTCCATTTCCTCACTGTATTACCTGCAGCAAATCATTAGCCATTCAGAGCATCAGTTTCTGTATCTTTAGAATGGGGATAACAAGATAGTAAAGTAATAATACTTATTATTATTTCTTTCTGGGGTTATTCTAAGGATTCAGTGAGATAATGCAGGTTAAAGGGCCCAGTCCGCTACCTACTTTATGGTCAGAATGCAGTAAAAAGCCAAGGCTGTTTCTTTACCCCTTCCTGCAGTTATTTCCCTTTCTTTCCCAAAGCAAGACCATCCATACTTTGGTGGTCCTCGCATTGACCCAGAGAGAAAGCCCAAACTGCGCAGGTACTAAAGCCTGAAGCAACTATACCTTAAAAACACAGAATCCCCCAACCCCAACCCCCACCTCTCAGAGTGTCTGCTTTCGTCCAAATGCCTGCCCCACACCCCAAACCCCCATCTCAACCCAGGGGACATCCTTTCCTTCCCTGGCTCCTGTCAGGGAAGATGCAAAGATGAAGGTGAAGTCTCAGCCAGAACCCTGATCTTCAAAGCTGGGGGGAGCCACCTCGTGCTGGCCCTGCCCCTCCCCCGCCTTGGGTCCCCTGAGAGGATGCGAAGGAGAGGGGTGGCAAGGAAGGGAGGGCGCGAAGCGCGAAGCCCGCCTGGTCCCCAGCCCTGCCGCACGCACCGTTCTCGCAGCTGGCGTTGCTGGCCCGCAGCTCCATGGGGCTCGGGGCACACGGACCGACGCGCGGGCGGACGGCGCCCGGACTCCCCGGCTCCGGGGCAGGTGGCCGCGACTTGTCCCCCGCGTGGCTCGCGCTCGAGAAGCCGCCGGGGTCCGGACCCAGGAGTGGGGAGAGTGATGCGTCCCAGCGGGGGAGGGTCCCCGGGGAGGAGTCACCCAGTGTCTTGGGCAACTCCGGGGGGAGGGGTCCCCGCGCTCGGGCCGCCCGCAGAGGGGCGCATGCCTTTCCGGGGTGAGGACGCTGCCAGGCTCCCAGCCCTGGAGTCACCGCCCCGTGCCAGGGGCCAGAGGCGAGGGGGCGGGTTCCCCGGCACCGCCTCTCCGATGCCCGAATCGGCACCCAGCTCCATCCCCAGTGAAAGAATACTGAGGCCCTGGATGGCTGGAGAAGGGGCAACTTTCCTGCCGAGGTGGATGTGGCAACGTGGGGGTTGGAAGGGGGTACTGCTGCCAGTTGGGAACCTGGGTTCCTTCTTTTCCATCCTTCTCTCCCTCCCACCGTCCCCCCTCCCTCCTCCCCCTCTTCCTCCTCCCCTCCACCTTTCCTCCCTTCCTCCCATTCCACCCTCCTGCCCTCCCTTCCTTCTGCCCTCTGACCTCCTTTCCTTGCCTTACCCATTCATTGATTCAACCTAGATCTGATCCGTGCTGGGCACTAGTAGGTAACAGATACCTAGTGAGTGCCTAGTGCTCAATATATATTTATGTCTAATGAATAGGAGTTTGGTAAATTAAGTGAAAGAAGGAATGCAGTGATTGGAGTCCAAAATGAGTCAGACCATTCCCTGTCCCCCAAGTACCTTATATTTTAATGGGGGGAAACAAAATGTGATCAATTCTTAGAGACCAATGTTTTTGAAATTACCACTTTAAAAAAGTTAGAAAAACACTGACCTGGACCATAAAAACACTTACATAGAGTTTGCTGTAGGCCAGGCAGAATTCTAAGTGCTGAAAAATTCCAGTTCATTTAATCTTCATGACTGCCTTTAATGTACAGATTTTTATTATTTACAGAAAGGAAACTGAGGCACAAAGTGCCCGAGTAACTTTCTGGGGACCTCAGCTGGGAAGTGGAAGAGCCAGCATCAACCTTGTGCAGTAGTGGCCACGTTAAGCTGCCTGGCATTTTAGACTGAAATAAACTGCTCCTGGGCAGTGAGGGGCGTGAAGCTAAGAAAGCCGTGATGGGTTCTGCCAGTAGTGGTGTCTGGCTTGCTGGAGGAGGCAGTCTCCCCAACCCCAAACCAGATGGAGCAAGTCTTGCTCGGTCACCCAGAGCTGGGGTACAATGGTGCAATCTCGGCTCACTGCAACCTCTGCCTCCCAGGTTCAAGTAATTCTCCTGCCTCAGCCTCCCGAGTAGCTGGGATTACAGGATCAGGCCACCATGCCCGACTAATTTTTTTAATAGTTTTAGTAGAGATGGTGTTTCATCACGTTGACCAGGCTGGTCCGGACCTCCTGAACTTACGATCCGCTGACCCTGGCCTCCCAAAGTGCTGGGATTACAGGCGTGAGCCACTGTACCCAGCCACCTGTTAAGAATTGTCATGTATGGAGTTGTCAGCATGAGGCAGATGCTGTGCTAAACCCTTTCCAGGAACTGTCTCATTGAAGCCTCCTAGGAGACAGATATCCTTACTCTTTCCATTACAGATGAGAGGAAACTGTATTTCTTTAAATTTTATCAAGAGATAGTTTTAGACTTATGGAAGTATTACAAAAATACTATAGAGAGTTCCCATATACCTGTCACCAGCTTCCCTTAGTGTTAACAACTTATATAAAACAAAAAATTAAAAACTCTAAATACTCCGAGACACTTGCTCCCAACGTTGCACAGCTAGTGAATGAGGATGCCAGATGTAAACAGAGCTGCTCTGGCCCCCAAGCCGGCCCTCCTAGCTACCACCCTCCATTGTCTACTTGTGGACTTGTAGCGGGGCCTCCAAGGATGGATTCTCCCCGCATGGGGCTTCCCCTAACTTGCTAGATGACTTTAAACAAGTTGCTTACTCTTCATAAGGATCAGTTTCTTTGTCTGTCAAATGTGACAGCCCCTTCTCCCAGGGGTTGGGATTGGGTTGGGAAGGGGAGAGGTTAAAGAGAAAGGGAAATGAGACACAGCGAATGTAAGAAGCCACGTTTGCTCATTTTACTTCCTGCATAATTTCACAGGCCCTTGATTCTGTAATGAGGTTCAGCTCTCTGGAAAAATGCTTTGAAAACAAAACAGGATAGAGCAAAGGCCCCCACATCTCTTGCCTGTGAAACTACATGAATGACCCTAGACCTTGCCTATTCCTACACACAGGATAACTAACAAGGTTAGTGACTATGCCTCTGTCATCTATGACCAGATGTACTCTTGCACCAGACTTTGATGTGATTCTACTTTACTGTAACTTCTAAGCAAATTTGATGTAATGTTTGAGCACGTACTGCACCTCCGCTACCTGTAAATAAGCTATGAGCTGAAACACTGTTTTAGAGCAGTGGGATAGAACCTTTCTAAAAGACTCCTCCCAGACTTTTGTCTTCAGTTTCTAGTCCTCGATAAGACTTTTTTTTTTTTTTTAAGACAGTCTCGCTTTGTCGCCCAGGCTGGAGTGTAGTGGCTAGATCTCGGCTCACTGCAGCCTCCACCTCCCAGGTTCAAGCGATTCTCCTGTCTCAGCCTCCCGAGTAGCTGGGATTACAGGTGCCCACCACCACGCCCGGCTAATTTTTGTATTTTTAGTAGAGACGGGGTTTCACCATGTTGGCCAGGCTGGTGTCGAACTCCTGACCTCAGGTGATCCACCCGCCTCAGCCTCCCAAAGTGCTGAGATTACAGGCCCTCAGTAAGACTTCTGAATAAAACTAACTTTAATTCCTTAAAAGCTTCATTTTCTTTTCTGTGGTTGACAGAAGTCACAGCTGTTGCCAACAGAATATACGTGAGTCTGCAGGTGAGTGCTCCCAGGCCTGCCTCTAACTTTGGAAGTGTGTCATACTACCGTTCAAGTAGAGGTGAAACCTCTGAGACCCATATGAACTTGAACATAGAGTGGCAAGATACGGGATGACTGGCCCTATTTAGAAGTAATACTTCGTGATAAAAAAATATATGCATCCCTGCTATCTGCAAGGGAGAATTTGACAAGAGAATTCAACTTCTCTTTCTCTTCCCTAAGCATTTCTGCTGTTCGGCCCCTCCTTGTGCTATAAAACAGGATCAGCGCGGAGCCCAGCGTGGCACAGCTCTCAAACCCTCACTGCTTTCAAACTTGCTTGCTTTTGTTCCGAGGACATAGGGTGAGAAATATGGAGTATTTCCCTCTGACCCGAACTTTTTTCTTCCTCGCTTTATTGAAGTATGACTGACGAATGAAAATTGTATGTATTTAAGATGTTCAGCGTAATGATTTGATATTGGTGTATGTTGTGAAATGATACAACAATTAAGCTAATTAATACATCTGTCACCTTAGTTATATTGCGCATGTGTGGGCGTACATGCATGGATGTTGAGAACACTTTAAATAGTGGCTTCTCTTAGCAACTTGACTTTTTAAATCACAAGAGAGGATGTTTCAGATTGTATTGCCAGAGCTGAGCCCAGATCCTGAGAGACAGATGCACAAATATGTTCTTTAATACATTTATTTTTGTATGTGTTTGTGATTTGTGGAACCTCTAAATTGTAGGGTCAGGGCAGGGCCTCCTTGTCAGGGGTTAGGGCAATATTGAACTTATTCTGTGCTTTGAGACAGGCCTTTTCAGAGTCAGGGGATCTCCTGTTTTAGGGCAGTGGCACGAGGTGAAGGAGGCTGAGATCCGCTGCAGGGACGTCCACACCCTCCCTGGGCCTCAGGCTCCCCATCTGTTCTAGAAGGGGGCTGGGCCTCAACAGGGCTGGCATCAGAGCATCTCACCAGCGTAGACATAAAGGGCGCCATTGAACTGCAGGCTCCTCGGCCACTGTCCTGACAAAGCCCTTTTCTCCTCGAGCCACAATAGCCCTGTCAGGCAGGTAGCAGGGCCTGCAGCATTGTCTCCCCAGAAAAGAACAACAGGGTTCACTGTCTGTTCCAGGCTCCGTCTCCCTGGGGAGGGCGGGTGGCTTTAGAAGGGTCTAACCAGCTAGGGACAGATGGGTTCTGCCCTTAGCCAGCCAGCAACTGGTGACCCAGCCACAACTCTTTTGGTCAGTTATTCTGGGATGAGTAAAAAAACCAATTCACCAAAACCCAAGTTTTAAAACATGTGACTTTTCCAAGTGCATTTCCAAACGTTTTAGGTTACAGAGCTGTGCTGTCCAATACAGTAGCTACCAGCTGCATGTGGCCATTGAGAACTTGATGAGCCGCTCATCTGAATCGTGATGTGCCGTAGAAGAAAAAGCCGGCTCAGTTAGCATTTTGGACTAGATTGTTCTTTGTTGCAGGGGCTGTCGTGTGCTTGTAGAATGTTTAGCAGCACCCCGGCCTCTACCCTCCAGATGCCAGCAGAGCACACACCCCTACACCCCAACCCCCACCCCAGTTTTGACAACCAAAAACACCCCCAGACAATTGCCAAAGTCATGCTAGGTTGAGAACCACTCAGATTTCAAAAACTTAGAAAAAGAAAAGGAAAATCTCATTAATAATGTTTAAATATTGATCACATATTGAAATGATAATATTTTGGATGTATTGGGCTAAGTAAAAACATTATTAAGGCAAGGCATGGTGGCTCATGTCTATAATCCTAGCACTTTGGGAGGCCAAGGCAGGCGGATGATGAAGTCAAGAGATTGAGACCATCCTGGCCAACAAGGTGAAACTCCATGTCTACTAAAAATACAAAAAAATTAGCTGGGCATGGTGGATGGCGCCTGAAGTCCCAGCTACTCGGAATGCTGAGGCAGGAAAATCACTTGAATCTGGGAGGTGGAGGTTGCAGTAAGCCAAGATTGTGCCACTGTACTCTGGCCTGGCAATATAGCGAGACTCTGTCTCAAAAAAAAAAAAAAAATTAAATTATTTTTTCCTACTCTTTTCACTCTTTATAAAGTGGCTACTAAACTATTTAAAATTACATATATGGCTCATGTTATGTTTCTATTGGGCATTGCTGTTCATAGAAGAAAAATCTGAGTGCAAGAGAGGGAAAGTGACCGGCGGAAGGTCACAGAGCAACAGAGAGAGAGTCAGGGCCCCAACCAGGTTTTCAGACTGGCACCTGTAGGGTAAATGCACCTGGCACAATAACTTAAGCATACGCTTACAATGACCCTGTACGGCAGACACACCTGAATGTGTGTTCCAAGCTGGGGAATCCGGGAGTGGCCAACCTGGAGATTCGTTCCTTGTCTATGAGGAACATCTGAGCTCCCGGCCTGTCCCATGGAATATGGACCGTACAGAAGACTGAAGCCTTGAGTTTTGAGATGGATGAAGGTTGCCAGGTGGAGGTCGTTAAGGGGCGGTGTTAAGTGAAAATATGATATAAACTGCATGCAGTTTGCAAGTGGTTGTGGTTTTCGTGTCCAGCCCTTCACCACTGGGTCATCTTGTCCAGCCTGCCGCTGCTGGACTGTAGATAAGGAGGACATCATGTCCAGCCTGTCGCCAGTGGACGTTTTCTGTAGGTAAGGATGATGTAGTGCCCTTACCTATCCTAGCCTGTTGTCAGTGGGCGGGTTTTCCTGTCCAGCTTGCCACTGTATGTAAGTCGCCTGTATGTAAGCCGTCAATTTTTATTGCTTCCCTGTATGTAAGCCGCCAATCAAACCCCACCCTCATTTGCTGGCTCTGGGTCTCTTCTTCAGCCCTTGAACCTGGTACCTTCCCTATTGAGGTTAATAGGGGTTCAGCTCAATAGCACCCCAGACCAACTCTGCTGCTCTATACAGCTTTACAACAGGAACTCCACAAACCAGTGCATTGTGTGTTTCCAGTATGCTATGGCCAAAGATTACTAGAGCAGGAGCAGAGCGGAGAGACATTACACTTGTGGCTCATGTTATGTTTAATCTTCGCTTAATCTTTGCAACAACCCTGGGAAGAGACTCTGTTATTACACTGTTTTCCAGATGAGGAAACTGAAGTCCTGTGAGGACTCTTAGTCTTAACTTGAGAAGCGAAGAATCAAACCCAAATACTCTTTTCAATATTGCACATACTGCTGTGCAGTCCTAGGTCTAGTAAAACCTGGATAGGTCACCTCATCTTCTTACATCCTAGTTGGGTAAGATGACTGGGCAAGATATAGTCTGAAGTCCTTCTCAGCCTTGCCCAGCTGGTCTTCCAGGCAGGGTGGGGAAAGACAGATGGTTGTCACCTCCTTCAGGCTGACGGGGAGTCATGGAATCTGGATGGTCAGCATGCAGAGGCTGGCCCACCCCTTTTCAGGTGTGTCCCTGGGATGGCTTCTGACCTCATAAAGAGCTTTGCCAACATCAGAAATAAGACTTGGAATGGACACGTGTGTACTTGTTCTGGTTCTAAGAAAAGCACCATTCCCAACAATGGGGTCCACTGGCATCAATAATGTTACCAAACCGACACTCTACCGAGCTCTGTGTGCTAAGCACTTAGCAGACATCACCTCATGTGCTCTTACAATCCCTTACTCCGGTACCACTTTAAATCCCTCTTACAGATGAAAGAACTGAGGCTCAGAGAGGTGAAGTGACTTTCATAAGGTCACACACAGTGATAGAGAATTTCAAGCTGGGATTGTGCATTTCAATAATGGCTCCCTGAACTAAGGCACTGGTTTGATGAGGCCACTGGTTTGAGGATTAGTCCCCTTCCTGACCCTCCTCTGTGTGGGAAGACTGGGGCCATCCAGACACAGTTATATAACCTTCTCATCATCCCTTCTGGGGGCAGCTATATAACCTTCTCAGCCCTTCTCCAGAGTCAGAAAGCGTTTGCCTAATCCAGCCCCTTGAGTTTGAAGTTGCTGGGGAAACTGAGATACAGAGAAGGGGCAAGGTCGTGGCTAACATCACTCAGCTAATTTGTGGCAGAATCAACACTTGACTCAAAGTCACTGGAATCCCAACCCAGCACAATTTTTTTTTTTCTGAGACAGTTTTGCTCTTCTTGCCCAGGCTGGAGTGCAGTGGTGCAATCTTGGCTCACTGCAACCTCCGCCTCCCGGGTTCAAGCGATTCTCTTGCCTCAGCCTCCCAAGTAGCTGGGATTATAGGCGCCCACCACCACGCCAGGCTAACTTTTGTATTTTTAGTAGAGACGGCATTTCTCCATGTTGGCCAGGCTGGTGTCTAACTCCTGACCTCAGCTGATCCGCCTGCCTTGGCCTCCCAAAGTGCTGGGGTTACAGGCATAAGCCACTGCACCTGGCCCCCAACCCAGCACTTTTATCTCTCTCTTTCTTTCTTTCTTTTTTTTTTTTTTTTTTTTTTGAGACAGGGTCTCACTGTATCAACCAGGCTAGAGTGCAGTGGCATGATCTCAGCTCACTGCAACCTCGACACTCACCGGGCTCAAGTGATTCTCTCGCCTCAGCCTGCCTCCCAAGTAGATGGAATTACAGGTGTGCACCACCATGCCCAGCTAATTTTTATATTGTTAGTATAGATGGGGTTTCACCATGTTGGCCAGGCTGGCCTCAAACTCCTGACTTCAAACAGTCTGCCCACCTTGGCCTCCGAAAGTGCTGGGATTACAGGCATGAGCCGTTGCACCCAGTCTTTCTCTTTGCTTTATTTCTGAGCAGAAAGGACAGACCTTAGGACCAATCATGAGTTAATAGTTTTTGGCCAGTTTTTAAAGGTGAGCCAGTGCACTAAGATTTTCACAGGTGTTATCCCATTCAATCCTCAAAACGAGTCTAAGAATTAGAGACTGCTATTATTCCCATTTTAGAGATGACAAAACTGAGGCTCAGGGAGGTTGAGAAACTTGTCTGCTGTTAAATAGTAGAGCCATAATGAAACCCAGCAGACTAATTCTAGAGCCAGTTTCTTCTCAGGCCGATCCAACTGCATCTATGGGATTCTCCCATCAAACATCTGCCTACAGGTGGAAGAATGTGGAATGACTGGCGAGGGCAGGGCTCACTCCAACGCACGCATGTGGAAGTGCAGCATTGCTTGGCCTTGATGTGGGTGTGCAGAGAGCCTAATGCACTTAAGTTATGTATAAGAACTTCAGATCTTGTCAAAAACCAGCTATAGTTAAAACAATATTAACTATTACCTGTTGTACCACTTCCATGTTGCAGGTTCTTTATGTGTATTGCCTCTAATCCTTACAGCAATCCCATGTTAGGATAACTTCGTGGCACGTGAAATTTACGGTAACTCCGTAAAGTTACCCCAAATTTACAGCTGATGGCAGTGAGACTTTGTGAGGTCAAGTGACTTGCTCAGGTTCACACAGAGAATAAGTAGCTAAGCTGGGATTCACTCTGTCTTCCTTGTTCCCTACCGTTTGCTTCTTACTGGCAACTGTAAGGACAGAAACCTGGTGGTGGAGGATCGAGGGGGACTGTAGTTCCGCTCATCCCCTGGGCCTGTGTGGACCTACAGCATTCAGTATACGGGAACAGATTGGGTAGGAACACAGTGAGCTTTGAGTGTGGCCAGAGGGAAGATTGATTCTAAAGTCAACTTGAACATGAACAACAAACGTAGGCTCTGTTTTCCCTTTCAGTTAAAAAAAACAATCTCAGACTCTGCTGTTTGACAGGCTGGTATAAAAATAGACAGGAGATGTCAGTTCCAGTCCCTATTCTGTCACTAACACGCTGGGACCTGCGGCCGTTCCTTCCCACCTGGGCCTGTTTTCCCAAAATGCACAATGAAAATGAGGAACTAGATCAGTGGTGTTTAAAACTTTTTTTTTGGTGGTATAGGGGTAGACAGCAAGCCTTTTTTTTCAGATAGAAAGTTACATAGAAGGACAACATACAAACTTCTTTCAAGAGCAGCTGCTTTAGTTGATTCAGGCCCAGAGCCTGGAACCTTGCCCCCTTGGCCTCCATGTTGTCTCCCTGCTGACCCTCCCCTGTGACCGCCACGGAGGCATCCCCACTATGCTAGGGCTTGGAAGATCCCTAGCAGGTCAACAGCAGGGACCATGTGGCTTCCTATGCATATAGCGTGTGCACTGGCCATGGCTTTTATGGAATGCTCCCTGTATAGAGAAGCTTATAAAGGGGTGTCCAGAGGTTCAGGACCTTATGAGTTCTCCAGGCCCATTTGTCAGGGCCTGGGGTCATGGGCATGCCGTTGCCAAGCAGGTCTGAACGCTTATGCATGGATGGTAGGGTCTGAGTTCCAAAGGGAAATTCCCACTCACTCCTGGGTGGCATGTGGTGTGAGGCGTGGAGAGAATGAGAGGTTTTATTTGCAAGTTCAGATGAAATTGGCTTATCCGCCTTCAGGGATCCTGGAGAGAAACAGCAGGTTTGGAGTTGTGTATGGGTCTCAGTTCAGCCACACACAGTAGCTATGTGGCCTTAGGCAAGTTAGTATCCTTTCTGGGTTTCTGCTGTATGATCTGGAAAACACAAATAACGCGACCAGGAGCAATGACGCACACCTGTAATCTCAGTACTTTGGGAGGCTGAGGCGGGTGGATCATGAAGTCAGGAGTTCAGGACCAGCCTGATCAACACGGTGAAACCCTGTCTCTACTAAAAATACAAAAAATTAGCTGGGTGTCGTGTAGGCACCTGTAATCCCAGCTACTCAGGAGGCTGAGGTGGGAGAACTATTTGAACCCAGGAGTGGGAGGTTGCAGCGAGCTGAGATCGAGCCATTGCACTCCAGCCTGGATGACAGAGTGAGACTCCATCTCAAAACAAACAAACAAAAAAACCCACGAATAATGAAGAGGATAATGATAATCCTTCTATGTGCAGAGTCTATGTAAGTGCCTCTCATGCATTATATCAGCAAAGCCACATGATAACCATATTAGGTAGGCATTGTATTATCCATTTTGGCAAGCAGGAAACTGAAGCATAGAACAGTTAAGCGACTTGCCCAAGTTCACACAGCTATAGCGATCAAGTGGCATAGCTAAGATGCAAACTCATGTTTATCAGACTCCAAAGGCTACATTTTCATCTGCAACATTATCCCACCTTCTTCAAATAAAACCTGCTTCAAAGGGCTGTTTTCAGCATCATGAAAAACAATCTAAGTCATAATCACAGAGTTGGCGTATAGTAGGTGCTCAGCAAACGTGTTCCCTTTCCTTTCTTCATCTCCATGCTAACCAAAAGTCCCTGCAGGCTTGAAGGAGTTGATGATTGTTTACAAGTTCCTCTCTTCCTAGCAGGTAAAAGTAGGGACAGAGAAGAGAATTCTGTCCGATCTCAGAATAAATGATCTTTTTTTTCCAAACAAGCTATTTTTTTTTTTTAATATTTAGACTGGGTCTTGCTATATTGCCCAGGCTGGAGAACAGTGGGGCAATCATAGCTCACTACATACAGCCTCTAACTCCTGGGCTTGAGTGATCTCTCTGGCTCATTCTCCCAAGTAGCTGGGACTATAGGTGAGTGGCACTACACCTGGCTAATTTTTTTTTAATTAATTTTTTAAGAGACAGGGTCTTGCTATGTTATCCAGGTTTAGTGTTGAACTCCTGGGCATAAGTGATCCTCCTGCCTCAGTCTCCCAAAGTGCTGAGATTACAGGTGTTAGTGACTGTGCCTAGCCCAAATAAGCTTTTAAAATGAGTGTTTGCCAACTGTGTTCCATGGAATACTATTCCACATTGTTCTATGTCAATAAAGTTTGGGAAATGCTACATCCTCAACCCCTCTCTTGAAGAGACCCATTGGATATTAGCATATTAAAGGCACTGATAAATCCTGCTGCAAAGAGTTCCACCTAATTTAGCTTGATCCTGCCCGGAGCCATAATACATATTAGCATCTTTTTCTAAAGAATACTCATGGAAGATAAGCTGATTCTTGTCAATTAATGCACATAAGGCAATTAAAGGCCAGAGAGCTTTGGATTTAGAGTTTAGGTCACACAGCTATCCAGTGGTGAATAATTTTGTAAATGAAGACTTATTCTCAAATCCATTACTGAGATGCAGGGTAGAGTGGCAAGTAAAAGAAGGAACCTCAGGTCAGATGACCGGAGTTTATATCCCGCCTCCACTTAGCCTTGTGACCTTGAGCAGTTTGCTTAGCCATCCAAGGCCTCAATCTCCTCATCAGTTACATGAGGTAATATGATACATACCTCATGATGCTAATTTGGGGATCCAGTGAGTTAATACATGAAAAGTATTTAGAACAGCACCAGGCATGAAGTTAGTTATTGGTATGCCTGTTGGAGTTTTGCATAAGAGGAAGTCCACCTAAGTATACACGGTGCCGGAGGCCTGCTGTTTGAGAGTGCCTGCTGCTTGCCAGGGCTCACAGGGACTTGCTGGAGGGAGGCCAGGCCTTGGCTGGCGGCTCTGGGGAGGCCTGTTTTCCAGCCAAAGCTCCCAGGAGCTGAGTGCTCCTATCCTCCTCCCCGACCCGCTCCAGGGCCAGGCCTCGTGGTGCTGCCAGATTGGACAACATCCACATTTCTGTTTCGTCTCCCTGTCTCCTAAGCCCAGAGGAGTCCTGGTTGGAATTGCCAATTTGTGAGGCTAGATAGGTCTGGAAGAAGGAGCCGAAAAAAGCAGTACAGCATCCTACAAGCAGCACCGGCTTTTGAACCAGACAGTCCTGGCACCAAACCCAGGCTATACACTTACCAGTTGCATAATTTTGGCCAAGTCACTTAACTCCTTTGAGTCTCAGTTTCTTCATTTGTAACATGTGCATAATAATGGTACCTACTTCCTAAGTGTGCTGTGAAGTATGAATAACAGCTAATGTTTAATAAGTGCTTACTACGTGCCGTGCACTGTTCTAGCAGCCAGTGATAGCTAATGTCATAACAGACAAAATACCTGGCTTTATGGAGCTTAGTTCTGTTAATAGAAGGGGTAGGTATGCCACAAATAAGTAAATTAGAAAATAGATTAGAATGTAATAATGGATATAAAGAAAGTAAAATATGGTAAGGGTCAGAGAATGAATAAAATGGTCTGGGAAGGCCTCACTGAGGCGGCGATATTTAAACTGAGATCTGATTGATAAGGAGTGAACTGTAAGTAACAATTTGGGGGAGCAGCCTTCCAGACAGAGGGGACAGTTAGGCCAAAACCCCTGAGGTGAGAGTGAGCTTGGTTTTCTGGAGGGACAGAAAGAAGGCCCTTATGATGGGGAGGGGGAGAACAGTATAAGATAAAATCCTTACTATACACTCAAACAAATGAAAACCTACGTCCACACAAAAACTTGTACATGAATGTTGGTTCATAGCAGCATAATTTATAATGGCCAAAACGTGGCAACATCCCAAATATCTATCAACTGATGAATGAATAAACAAGATGTGGCACATCCATGCAATGGCAGCCACAGAAGGCAATGAAGTACGAGACGCACCATGGGAGGCGTGGATGAGCGTTGAGAGCACTATGCTAAGTGGAAGACACCAGACACAGAAGGTCACATATATGATTCCGTTTCTATGAAATCTCCAGAAGAGGAAAATCAAGAAAGGCAAAAAGTAAATGAATGTCCCCAGGGGCTGAGGGGAGTGGAGAATGGAGAGTGACTGCTACGGGGGCCCTTGTTTTGGGAATAAAAATGTTCTGGAATTAGTAGAAATGGTCGCACAATTTGTGAAGATACTAAAAACCACTGAATGGTACACTTTAAAAGGATAAACTTCATGGTAAGTGGATTATATCTCAGTCTATAAAAAAAAAATCAGAGGGCTAGGAGGGCCAGCTTAGAATTAAACTGGAGAGTGGGGGTGGTACCACTGTTATGCCACATTATGGAGGACACTAACATAGAGAGAAGATAAGCAACTTGTGGGGGGCCACACAGCTACAGATTGGCTGAGCCTGGCTTCAGAGCCCATTCTTTTATGTAAAGCATTTCTGTAGCACAGGGGCTGGTATCCATCCATAGAAACTCAATATATGGGGTTGGGGTTTTAGTTTGCCGATTCCCTCCCCTCCCTGAGATGCTCCTTCCCACCTGCCTCGTTCCAAGCAGAGAGACTAAGGACCTGGCGTTCCTAAGATCCTTTGCGCACTATTCACAGATAATAGGGCACAAATGTTAAGTGTGTCCTTCCCTCTTGGGCAAGTCTACAGCAGCGACAGCCACAGCCTCCTCGGCTGCTCATTAGCTCTCTGCCAACACAGTCACACTGGAAATTCTGGTTTGCAGGTCGGGCCTGGATAAGGGACCCCAGAGGAATCCAGAGCGTGGGTTAAGCTTTCTTCAGGCTTGTCGGGTGAGGCGGAGGGTTAAGCTGCCCCTCTACTACCTAGCGCCTCCGCCCAGCCAGCGCGAGGGGGCACGGCCCGATGCGCAAAGGCCTGCAGGGCTGGGCAGAGCTCCGCCCACCAGGGCGAGGACGCAGCCGCGCGCCTCGGGATTCGCTGCACACAAAGGCGCTGGGCCAATAAAAAGCCACGCCTTTTTAAACGGTTGCGCTAAAGCTCAAGTGGTGATAATTATCTGTATTTTGCTCCCCAAAGAAAAAAACGTAGCTGTTTGTTTGCAGCCAGCCCAGTAAATACGCTCATGCCTCCCTTTCTCGAGGCCTGCATTTCCAGAAAGCCTGCTCTGACAGAGCGGTCTGACCTTTAGTTAAACCCCAACAGAACCAGGAATAAGTAGTCTTTATTTTAAGGAAGGCCCTCACTAGTAATTTTTAACTTTTTAGGAGCTCCAAATCCCTTTAAGAATCTGACAAAAAAGGTCAACACTTGCCCAGAAAGAGGCACGCACCACTTTTGCACTGAATTTCAGAAGGACACACAGATCAATAACCCTTGGCTTTTGGCCAAAGAGGGGAAACGTCCTATATTTTTGAATGCACTTTTTTTTATTGAGGCAGAACTTCACAGAATAGTGCCCAAATGTTAGGTGTGAAGGTCAGTGGGTTTTCGTATACGCATACATCCTGCCATTCAGATAAGATATGGAACATTTCCAGCCCTCAGAATGACCAAAAGAAATTTTGGCTTTTTTTTTTTTTTTTGAGACACAGTTTCCCTCTGTGGCCCAGGCTGGAGTGCAGTGGCACAATCTCGGCTCACCGCAACCTCTGCCTCCTGGGTTCAAGTGATTCTCCTGCTTCAGCCTCCCTAGGAGCCGGCTTTATAGGCGCATGCCATCACACCCAGATAATTTTTGCATTTTTAGTAGAGACGCATTTTGTCATGTTGACCAGGCTGATAGCCATCCAGAAATTACATATACGTACCACAACATGGAGTCACATTATACAGCTTTTATTTCAAGTTGCTTTTCTCCTAGCAACGTGACTTATTTTTCATGTTAGTACATTTGAATATACTTATTTTTAGAATACTGCATCTTTTTAGAATAATGTACAAATATTCCTAGCTCATTTAGTTACGTTTCTACTGATTATCAGTAGAACAGTTTGTTTCCAGTTTAAATATTAGAAACTCTGCTGTGTGGACATTACCTCTTTACACGTGTCTGTGTCTGTAGGATAAACTGCAAGTGGAATTGCTGGGCTACAGGATAGAACGATTCAAAAGGCTTCTGGTAGGCTGAATATTCACAATCCCCACCTATATCTTGATTCCTGAAACCTGTAAATTTGTTACCTTACATTGTAAAACAGATTTTGTAGATGTGATTAAGTTAAAAATCCTGAGACAGGGAGAGTACCCTGGGTTTTCCAGGTGGATCCAATGTAGTCACAAGGGTCTTTATAAGTGGAAGGCAGGTGGGTTGGCGTCAGTGGGAAAGGTTATGTGAGGATGGAAGTGAGGATGCGGGTGATGGGGTCAAGAGCCAACAGCCTCTAGAAGCGAGAAACAAATTGTTCCCTGGTGCTCCAGAAAGAACCAGCTTTGCCGACACGTTGATTCTTGACACGTTGATTCTCGTCTGGTGACTAAGAGACTTATGTCTTTTGGTGTGCATAATTGTAAGTAATACGTTTGTGTTGCTGTTAAGTTTGTGGTAATTTGTTACATCAGCGTTAGGAAACAGGGCTGCATCCGCTCTCATTTTTACCAAGACAACAGGAGAGTGCTGGGTTTCCCAAATCTTGGCCAAAGTTCCCAAATAGACTCTTTAAATGTTGCCAGTTTAGAGCAGAAGTTTGAGAATGTGAGACTGCAACTCACCGTTTTCTGAAGAAGAAAAGCAAAACACGTATATATGTGCCTGTAATTTGAGAGTGCTAATGGACCCCTTAAGGTTAGAGGGTTTTTTTTTAGGGTTTCTGGTTCCCCTTCCCTTGCCATCTCCCCAGGGCAGGCTGTGGTTCACATCCATGGTCCCAGTGCAGAAGACCTCAAACTGCCAGTGCAGGGATAGTCCTTAGAGGTCATCTGGGGTACTATGCTCATTTTAAAAATAAAGGCAGAAAAAGTAGAAAAGCTGGGACGAGATGTGAGTTTCATGGCTCCCAGAGCAGTGTAGTTTTTTGTTTCGCCTGTACATCCTCCTCGGCTAGGGAGGAGGAAATGTGGGGAAGCATCCGGGTCTGGGCTGAGGTTTGGGAGACCCCTCATGTCACAGGTGAGTCCAGTTTCAGGAACCACTCAACCTCAGGCAGTAAAGGCCTCCCACAGGCTCGTCTTCCCCTCTGCTGGGGAGGGAGATGCACACATAGAAGACCTATCCAGAGACTCCTGGCCTCAGGCTTCAGGTCCTGAGAATGAACTCTGGGTTCTTAAGAGCTAAAGAGTTTGCCAAAGAGGGGCTGAGATGGGGAAATAGACCTTCTGGCCACTGGTCTCAGGAATGACCCTTTACCACCTCTGGGCTTTCTGGGCTCTGCCATAGTCCCCTCCAACTGGTTGTTTCTTCCTTATCTAGGCTTTTTGCTTGCTGAATCTATTGGAAATAGATTTGAACTGAATGGGGATTAGGGGTGATCGAAATCTTCCAAGATATACTTCCACCTTCCCTGGGGAATTGAATGGAAACCCCAGTTGGAAAGTAGGAAACGGGCTGCAGAGGGTAAAAACAAGTGCCTCCAGCTGACGGAAACCTTTTCTCTCTATCAGCACCATTATTGATCACTGACAGTGTGCCGGGCATCGTACCAAGGCAATTCTTACATACTACCACGCATTTTTTTGTAACAACCCAAGAAGCAGGTGATATCACTGTTACTATTATTTTGCAGATAAGGAAAAAGATGCTCAAAGATTAAGAACTTGCTAGTTCCTGGCGGAGCTGGGTTTTCAACAACCCAGCTCTTAACCAGTTACTCTCTTCTGCCTGGATTCTTGGTTGAGGTGGGTCCCAAATGAGAAAATTAACACCACCAAACCTCACTCTCAGCCCTGACTCTGTCCCTCTCTGTTTGTCCTTGTCCCTCTTGCCTCAACCCTACCTCCATAGTCCTGTTTTCTGCAGCCCAATACAGTATACCCATAATACTTACAGTCAGTGCCAATTGGCACTTTATTTTCTCATATGGCAGCTGCTGTTTTAAGGCAGGTTAACTTGTCGATACCAGTTATATGGCAAGCTTTTTTTTTCAAGGGGAAGGAAACAGGGAGAAATGGATTCATTCAGATGACATAAAGGCAGCACTTTTGTGTCACCCACTGTGAATGGCACTGGCACTATGATCGTAAGACAGAGACAGTCCCTATACTCTTAGACGGTATTCATTAAATGGTCACACAATTAACATTGAATTATAATTTTGGCAAGGGGTAAGAAGGTCAAAGATGTGCTTAGAGAATATTTCACAGAGCACCTGGAACCCAGGCATCCAGGAGGAAGAGGAATTATAAGAGACTTGCAGGATGATAGAAGGCCTTAGTCTGTGAAGAGGGGGATGTGGGAAGGGGAGAGATGGTGGGGGAGGGGAGCGGGCAGTGTGGTTGCTTAACCTCTGTTGTGTTCTAAGTCTGAGTCCTTGCTTATAAAATGGGGATGATATTTGTACCTCAGGGATGGGCGGAATAAAGGGACATGAGAATATGTGATAGCAGTAGCCGGGCTGAACTCAGCTGCTCTGGCTAGGGTCTCCCCATAGCCACTGCAGTCCAACCCAATTTGCTTTCTCCAGCTCATTCCCGGGCTTGGCTCCTTGCCAGAAAGCCTATTAGAAAAGTTCCAACCAGGGACTCTTTGATTTCCTCTTTTCCTGTCAGTCTGAAACTCCAGAAGGCAGAAATCCCTGGGTTTTATTCTGGCTAATGAAGGTGGAGCTTGGGGGCCGCATATTTTTCACTCAGATAGCATCTCACAATGTAATTTCCCAGGGAAACCCTCCCCTATCCCTGTTCTGCCGGAAGCTGTGGGCTAGCCAAACAGTGATACATCTGTGATCCCACCGGACTCAGCCCAGAAAGGAGCCCAGGCGGAGAAAATTAGAGTAAATCAAACCATATGGGGAAGTGAACTGGCTTTGGGGGCTGCTTATTCTCCTCCTTGCATAGAGGGAAACAAATACATCTTTATCCCTTTCCCACCGTGGTCGTTATTGTCTTTAGGGGTGCTGAATGCAGCTTAAGAGCCAGCCCCCTCCCAAAGTTTCTAGGGTGTGGGGCAGAAGTACCACATACCATATGTCTCCAAATAATTAAAAGTTCCATATCACACCGATAAACTGTTGAAAATACGCTCTGTCTTCCTAACTTGACAAAATAGACCATTATAACACAAAATAAAGTATATTTAAAGTCATGGTTTTTCTATGACTGGAAGTTGGCAAAAATATCAAAGATCACTGAATTTAATTATCATAGCATATTTCTGGGTGTTCTGTTCCTGTGCCAGTGATATTTGAATAAAGACACAGTAATTTATATGATTCTATGCATTCCTTCTCATTTTTCCTTCATTTAAGCAAACTTATGTTCCTAAAATCTAGATTTTTATGTAGTTTGTGTTCTATTGTCAGTAATGCCAAATTAGATGAACCTTTCTTGATTCATTGCAGCTTTTTTTTTTTTTTCTAAATCAACTTTGATTTGGAAAAACTGCTCTGATAAGGAGTTACACCTGGAATTGTCAACCAACGTTTGTGTTCATTGCTGAATCTTAAGAGGCTTGTGGGAGGCTAAATATTCACATTCAGGTATTCATTTTACATACTACATTCGCCTCCTGTAATGAGGCCACATGTACAGAAAGCCCTCACATAACATTGTGGAAAGGTTCTTGGAAACTGTAGTTTTAGGCAAAATATACAGGTCCTCGAATGTCGTCATCGGTTCAACATTTTGTTATAATGTCATTGAGGAAACAAAAACTGATTTTGTGTAGTTTTGCTGAAACTTGCAGTTTCCAAGAACCTATTGATGTTTAGTGAGACTTACTAAAAACATCACAGAAAATTACAAAAAATTCCTTATAGTACAATTTTCCCTGTCTCTTAAAACAATATCTAGATCATACAGTATTTCTTGAATTATTCTTTCACATTTTTCAATTCTGGAATATTGTAAGGAAACCTCCTTAAAAGCTGTATTTTCCTCAATTTGTTCTAACCTTTTTCAATCAAGATTATACCCTGACCTGTAATGGTCAAAAAATGGTTTATAAACAAGTTAGATGGGGAGTGCTTGTATGTGAATCTTCTTCACAGTCATGTAAAACATTCTTTTTTTATTGTTTTGGTTTCTTTATATTTTATTGGAATGCCATTTTTGTTGTATATTTCACATGCATTTTTATTTGGGAAAGCAGTTTCTAAAGCTTGTAATACTTTAATTCTTAGACAAACTTAGATTCCTTTTTTGTAATAATAGTGAAAAATAGTTCATACTAAATATAGATGGTGCTCATTCAAAATTATTTTTTTCTCCCAAGATAACAATTTCATTATTTTTCTTTTTTAAATTTTTTCCCCACAATTTTACTCTTGATTTGAGGATCCTCTGTTGTTTTACTTAACTCATTTAATGCATCTTTGACTTTTTCCAAACTAAATCTAAATACTTTAATGCCATTTTGTCAGCAGTTCCTTCGACCATGTGAAAGTGGTTTCAGTGTGAATTCTGATGTTTCATCAAAGGTTCTCTTTTAGCAGATCCATAAAATATTTTACTTAATCTTTTTTATTCTAAAAATTGACATAATTCTAGGTACAGTTGTAATTGTGTCTCCTAGGAACAAATTTAATTTGCTATGCTTGGTAGAAAAAACACCCCTGGATTTTCAGCTAAAAGTTAATGCTATTTCTGTGGGCTTGCCCTAACAGTCTTTTAAATAAATGTCTAAAGTTGAAAGTTGATTTCTCTTTTCAGTTCTCCTTTACATGTTTTCTCTTACCCAAGTGCCTCCACAGCTCAAACTTCTCCACAGTTCCAGGGAGTACTCGTCCCTGATATCAGTGGTGGCACAATCCACAAATGTTTGCTGTGCTTGGATGCAGTAGCATTTTGTCTCAAGGATGTGCACAAGAGATTAAAAAGATTCCACGGGGGGCCTGAATGGTGTCAGTCACAGAGCAGATGTTTAGAATTACAGGTTGCACTAAGCTAGCACTAAGAATAGATGCTGAGTGACAATGATGCCCACTCATTGTGACATTTAGGGCCTGGTGAAGTGTGGGGCTTGGAGCAGAAACGTGTTTAATCTAATCTAGACTGGTGTTGATCAGGGCCACAGTGTGTTGTTGGTAGATTACGTCTCTTGGTGCTCTCATGCATCTCCCTCCATGTTCATGAGTTCAGATTCTCATTTTTTTAGGTTTATATTCAAATGAAACCTCTTCCATGAAGGCCTCCCTGATACAGCCCTTCACCTTCTCAATCTTATCCCAGCTGGAATATCTTTCTCTTTCCTTTGATCTTCCAAAATACCTGGTGTGCCTTCTCTTAGGATCTTACAGGATGGAGTTACTGTACATGTTTTTACATACTTTAGTGATTAAGAGCTTGGAGGCTGGGCGCGGTGGCTCAAGCCTGTAATCCCAGCACTTTGGGAGGCCGAGGCCGGTGGATCACGAGGTCAAGAGATCGAGACCATCCTGGTCAACATGGTGAAACCCCGTCTCTACTAAAAATACAAAAATTAGCTGGGCATGGTGGCGTGTGCCTGTTATCCCAGCTACTCAGGAGGCTGAGGCAGGAGAATTGCCTGAACCCAGGAGGCGGAGTTTGCGGTGAGCCGAGATCGCGCCATTGCACTCCAGCCTGGGTAACAAGAGCGAAACTCCATCTCAAAAAAAAAAAAAAAAAAAAAAAAAAAAAAAAAAAAGAGCTTGGACCTGGATCCAGACTCACTAGACTTTGAATCTTAGCTTCATTCTTTACCAACCGTGAGACTTGTGCCTCAGTATCGTCATCTGTAAAATGGGAGTAAATAGTAATGCTTATCTTCTACAAGTTTTTGTGAGGTTTAAATAAAGTGTTGAAAGCTCATTTTCTGATGGGTGGCATGGAGAAAGCACAATAAATGCTAGCGATTATTAGATTCCCCATGTTCTCCTTCACATTCTAGTATAATGTGTACGTGTTTTATTTCTCCTATAACTCCTAAGTTCCCTCAGGTTTGTGATCATGATAGATTTTTCCCATTGTTCTTACTGTGATAAAATACACACAAAATCTACCATCTTAAATTTTTAACTGTACAGTTTAGCGATACTAAATTCATGTTATTATGCAGCCATTATGAACATCCATCTCCAGAACTCTTTTCATCTTGCATAACTGAAACTCTGTACTCATTAAATAAGAACTTATTCCCCCCTCCCCAGCCCCTGGGAACCACCATTGTTTGTCTCTGTGAAATTGACTACTCTAGGTATCTCGTACAAGTGGAATCATGTAGTATTTGTCCTTTTGTGACTCACTTATTAGACTTAACGTCCTCAAGGTTCATCCATGTTGTAGTGTATCCTTTTTAATGATTCAATATTCCATTGCATATATGTATTTATCACCTTTTGTTTATCCATTCATCATCAATGAACTCTTGGGTTGCTTCCACTTTTTGGCTGTTATATATAATGTTGCTGTGAATGTGGGTATACAAATACCTGTCTGAGTCCCTGCTTTCAATCCTTTTGAGTGTATACCCAGAAGTGGAATTGCTGGATCGTATGATAAATCTGCTTAGTTTTTTGAGGAACTGCCATCTGTTTTCCATAGCAGTAGTACTATTTTATGTTGTACCAATGGCGTACAGGGTTATAATTCTCCACATCCTCACCAACATTTATTTTCTGTTTTTTGGGAATAGTCATCCTAGTGGATGTGAGACGATACCTTACTGTTGTTTTGATTTGCAGTTACCTATTAGTTGAGCATGTCTTTATATGCTTATTGGCCATTTGTATAACTTCTTTAGAGAAGTGTCTATTGAAGAACTTTGTCCATTTTTAAATTGGATTGTTGAGTTCTAGGGGTTCTCTACGTATTCTGGATATCACTGCCTTATCAGACATATAATTTGCAAATATTTTCTCTCATTCCACAGGTCACGTTTTCACCTCTTAATAGTGTCCTTTGAGGCACAGAAACCTACTTTCTGTGAAGTCCCACTGGTCTTTGTTGTTGCTGCCCGTGCCTTTGGTGCCTCATCCAAGAAATCATTGCCAAATCCAGTATCAGGAAACTTTTCCCATTTTTTTTCCCTAAGAGTTTTATTGTTTTAGTTCTTATGTGTGTTTTTTTTTTTTTTTTTTTTTGAGACAGAGTTTCGCTCTTGTTACCCAGGCTGGAATACAATGGCGCTATCTCGGCTCACCGCAACCTCCGCCTCCTGGGTTCAAGCAATTCTCCTACCTCAGCCTTCTGAGTAGCTGAGACTACAGGCACGTGCCACCACGCCCAGCTAATTTTTGTATTTTTAGTAGAGACAGGGTTTCACCATATTGACCAAGATGGTCTCAATCTCTTGACCTCGTGATCCACCTGCCTCGGCCTCCCAAAGTGCTGGGATTATAGGCGTGAGCCACCGTGCCCGGCCAGTTCTTATGTTTAAGTCTTTGATCAATTTTGTGTTAATTTTAGTATATGATATTAGATAAAGGTCCAACTGAATTCTTTTGCATGTGGACATCCAATTTCCAAGCACCATTTGTTGAAAAGACAGTCATTTCCCTATTGAATGGTCTTGGCAACCTTGTGAAAATAATTTGACCGTAAGTGCAAAGATATTTTTCTAGTGTCTGTATTCTATTCCATTGGTCTATATATCTCTCTTTATGCCAGAACCACATTGTTTTTGTTGTTGTTTTAAAGCAATCTCCGCCTTCTGGGTTCAAGCAATTCTCCTTGCCTCAGCCTCCCGAGTAGCTGGGACTAGAGGCATGTGCCACCACACCCAGCTAATTTTTATATTTTTTAGTAGAGATGGGGTTTCACCATGGTGGCCAGGATGGTCTCTATCTCTTGACCTCATAATCCACCCGCCTTGGCCTCCCACAGTGCTGGGATTACAGCGTGAGCCACCACACCCAGCCCACACTATTTTTATTACTATAGCTTTGTAAAAAGTTTTAATATTAGGAAGTGTGAGTCTCCCAATTTTGTTCTTTTTCAAGGTTGTTTTGGTTATTGAGGGTCCCTTGAAATTCTATATGAACATTAGAATAGTTGTTTCTATTTTCAAAAAACATCATTGGGATTCTTATAGAGATTGCTTTGAATCTGTAGATGACTTGGGTAGTATCGATATCTTAACAATATCAAGTCTTCCAATTCTTTAACAGGTGTATTAGTCTGTTTCCACACTGTTAATAAAGACATACCTGAGACTGGGCAATTTACAAAAGAAAGACATTTAATTGAACTTACAGTTCCACATGGCTAGAGAGGCCTCACAATTGCGATGGGAGGCAAGGAGGAGCAAGTTACATCTTATGTGGATGGCCACAGGCAAAGAGAGAGCTTGTGCAGAGAAACTCTTTTTTTAAAACCATCAGATCTTGAGACCCATTCACTATCACAGGAACAGCATGGGAAAGACCTGTCCCCATGATTCAGTCATCTCCCACCAGGTCCCTCCTACAACACATGGGAATTATGGGAGCTACAAGATGAGATTTGGGTGGGGACACAGAACCAGACCATATGACATGGTATGTCTTGCCATTTACTTGTGTTACTAATTTCTTTTAGCAGTGTTTTGCAGTTTTCATTGTGCATATCTTTTACCTCCTTGGTTAATCCTGAGCATTTTATTCTTTTTGATGCTACTGAAAATGGAGTTTTCTTTATCTCCTTTTTTTTTGAGACAGAGTTTCACAGTCTTACTCTGTCACCAGGCTGGAGTGCAGTGGCGTGATCTTGGCTCACTGCAACCTCCGATTCCCTGGTTCAAGCAATTCTCCTGCCTTAGTCTGTTGAGTAGCTGGGATTACAGGCATGTACCACCACACCCAGCTAATTTTGGTAGTTTTAGTAAAGATGGGGTTTCACCATGTTGGCCAGAATGGTCTTGATCTGCTGACCTAGAGATTCACCTTCTCAGCCTCCCAAAGTGTTGGGATTACAGGCGTGAGCCACCGTGTCCAGCCTGGAAATGTTTTCTTAACTTCCTCTTCAGATTAGATTGTTCCTCATTAGTGTGCAGAGATGCCACTTTTGTGTGTGTTGACTTTGTATTCTGCTAATTTGAATTTGTTCTAACATTTTTTGTGTTAAATCTTTAGGGTTTTCTACATATAAGACTGTAACATCAGTGAACAGAGATCATTTTTCTTCCTTCCCAATTTGGACGTCTTTAATTGTTTTCTTGCCTAATTGCTCTGTCTAGAATTCTAGTAGTATGTTGAGTAGAAGTGAAAGCAAGCCTCCTTGCCTTGTTCCTCATCCTAAACAAGAAGCTTTTAGTCTTTCACCACTAATATTATGTTTGCTGTGGATTTTTCATATATGGGATTTTTTTTGATATACTTTCTTTTTATTTCTAGTCTGTTTTTACCATGAAAGGGTATTGAATTTTGTGAGCTACTTTTTCTCCACCAATAGAGATGACCATTTGTGTTTTCTCTCCACTGCATTCTGTTAATGGAGTATATCACATTGATTTTTCTTTTTGTATATTACATTTCAGGAATAAGTCCTACTTGCTCATTGATATGGTTTGGATTTATGTTGCCACTCAAATCTCATGTTGAATTGTAATCCCCAGTGTTGGAGGAGGGACCTGGTAGGAGGTAATTGGATCATGGGGGTGGACTTCCCCCTTTCTGTTCTTGTGACACTGAGTTCTCATGAGATCTGATGGTTTAAAAGTATATAGCACTTCCCCTTTCTCTCTCTCTCTCTTCCTCCCACTCTGGCCATGTAAGATGAGCCTCCTTTCTCCTCTTCCACCATGATTGTAAGTTTCCTGAGGCATCTCCAGCCATGATTCCTGTATAGCCTGTGGAATCATGAGCCAATTAAACCACTTTTCCTCATAAATGACCCAGTTGCAGGTAGTTCTTTGTAGCAATGTGAGAATGCATTAATAGAACCATGGCACATACTCATTTAAAAATGCTTCTTAATTCTATCTGCTAATAGCATTTTGTTGAATTTTTGCACCAAAGTTATTAAGGGAGATTGGTCTGCACATTTCTTGTGGTGTCTTTCGCTGGCTTTGGCATTGTGAAGCAGGTTCACTGTACTGGTTACCAGCTTGTCTGAGTCTGATGAGACAGAACACACACATACAACAAGTTATATGAAGTGGGTTTTGTAAGGTTTAAATGAAGCAACCAAGGTTCTAATGAGGCAACTGAGGCCAGTTATTGAAATAAAGAAATTTAATCGGCTCCTGGGCGAGGTTCTGCAGTCCGACAGGAGGGGCCAGAGAAGTCGCTCTTGACTCCTCTTGGACTTGGGGTTTTATAGGGAGTGCAGGCGTTTTGATTGGTTGTTGGGAAGCAGGACGTGGATGAGGGCAAGCTGCCATTGGCAGGTAGGCGGGATTTCCGGTGAGCGGGCCGCCTAGGGGGAGTGGGACCTGGATGGGGCAAAATGCTATTGGGCAGGTTTTGGCAGGAATTCTTTTAAATTTTTGGCAGGATTCTTCAATGGTTGGCTAGGTGCTGAGTGTAGAGGCTAGTGTTGAGTGCAGATTTGCGTGCTGAGTGCAGAAGTGGGCGTGGAGTGGTGAAGTGGTTTCTAGGCAAGGAGGGGGGTGGGTGTGTCTGAGCTCCTGGCGAGACATTACATTCTGACCCTTTTGATAATATAGGATGCCGCTTCTTTCTGGCTACTTCCTGCTGAATAGGGGTGGAGTGAGGGAGAGGGTCTAGTGAGCAGGTGCCTCGGTTGGGAGTTGGACGTAGGGATGAAGCAACATTTGGTTAACAGCCACTCATCCAATTTCTTGGCATATGAGCTTGTAGGAACCTGAGAAGGAAAGGGGCAATTAGTAATAGTAAGCAGATTATGATGATGGGAGTGACGATAGGGGTCAACCAGGTAAACAGGGGAGATTGCCACCAGCTGAGACGCGAGACTGATGTATTTTGCTTTTTACAGAGGTTTTCTTGGAGGCAGTGGAGAGTGTTGACATTCTCTTCTACCAGGCCTGATTCATTGATATAGTAGCAGCACTGTTCCTGAAGAAACAGACAGGTACCTCGTTTTTCTGCCATTAGTAGGTCAAGGGCCCATCGGTTTTGGAGAGTTACCTGGGCCAGTGACGTGATTTGTTGCTGGAGGGAGGCCAGGGAGGCAGCTGACGTGTCAATGGCCACACGGAGCTTGTCTTCCAGTTGAGCGGCTGAAGTGACACTGTAGCCCATTGCTCCGCCTCCTATTCCAGCAGCCGCTAAAGAGGATGCTAAGCAGAGGCTGACTACTATTGGGAGGAAGACAGCTCATTTGTTTCGGCGAGCAGGGGGAGGCGTAAGGAGAGATAGGAGCTCAGCTTGCCCGTATACCTTCAACTGCGGGACTAAAGTGACAGGCGTGCAAGGGAAGGCGAAGGAGGCATTAATGGCTTTGGTTAAGGTTCCATTACACCAGAAGTGTCCTCCTGGAGGTGCGTAGAAGGAGGAATTTAGTTTTACTGTGGTGTTGCAGGTGGAGTTGGAATTGCTGGCTGTCCCATAGCAGAGAGAGAGATTCTGAGAGTGCACTTCGAACAAGGGGATACCCGTTAAGGTGGTGCCAGGCCCCGTAGGCGACTGTGACAGATTGAACCTGGACCAGAGGGGAACTGCGGCTAACGGGGGTTTGTTGAGAGAGGCACAAAAAAAAAACAGTTGGTGAAACTCATGGCTTTGGTTAAGTTTGACATGTTAGCTCCCTGCTGTACTAGAGTTAGCCAGGAAAAAGGTCGGGAAGTGCTGTCTGAGGGTTTGAGTTGGTTAGTTAGGGTGGCTTCATTTTGTAAGATGGTATGGCCTACCGAGCTGAGTTCTTCTATTATTTTAGGGATGATGCGGTGTAGGACCGGTATACAAGCCATGTTCCATGAGGATGTCTCCAAGTATGAAATTTATATACTTTAGCGGAGACCCCCATAACCCACCTTGGGTCCCAGGGATCTTTAATTTTGAGGGTTAGTGAACCATTGGGCTGTCTATTCAGGTCACGGTTAGGATTTATGGCCATACCTGTAGATTGTGGCATTAGGATTGGGCATGAGGGGTAGGGACATCCTCCATACTTTTCTGGCCACCACAAACAGTAGTCTTTGGTTTGTCTGTACAAGAAGCAGAGTGCCGGCCCTCCCTGCTGTCCAGAATCCAGCTGATTTTTTTGGGAGGGGATGGTAATGTTGACAGACTCCTGGCACCCTTGCAGGGAGCAGTTACCCTGGCCTGTAAATTGGGTGTGAGTGATGTGGCCTTCGGTCCATGTCTCCTTGACATAGAACCATCAAACGTATGAGTTAGCTTTAAGGGGGGTTACTAGAAGGATTGTCAGAAGGAGGATTTGAAGGGTTAGGGGTTTGTGGGCAGGGGCCATGGGTGAGGCAGAGGCGAATGGGGCCCAGGGATTTGGATTTCCACTGATCATTTTGAGAGGCCACCTTGAGGCAGGACACATGATACCATGGAGTGTGACCCAGGAGCTTGGCGGCCGTGGGGGTGGTTAGGATAACAATGTGGGGTCCCGACCACCTGGGTTTCAGAGATCCTGGTTTGAGCTCCTGGAGGAGAACACTGTCACCTGGCTGGAGAGGTGCTGCCAGGTGGGAGTCTCCAAGTCCTGGAACAAGAGGGAGAGTGTGATCCGTGTGCTCCCTGAGTAAATGGCGGCAGAGAGAGAGATAGAGGAGGTAGGAGGCTGGGGGGGTGGTTGCACCGGGAGGTTATGGGAGACCAGGAAGGGCCGGCCATACAGCAATTCAAAGGGGCTGAGGCCCATTGGCCCCCATAGGGTGGGTTGGACCTGGGCTAGAGCAAGAGGCAGGAGTGTGGGCCAAGAGAGTTTTACCTCGATGGTAAGTTTGGCCAAATGGTCTTTGAGGATGCCGTGAGCCCATTCGACTTTACCTGATGACTGAGGGTGGTAGGGAATGTGTAGTTTCCAGATGTTGAGAGACTTGGGGACCAGTTGGACCACCTGAGCTGTGAATGCTGGACCGTTGTCTGACTAGATGGTTGCAGGTAAGCCAAAACAAGGGATGATTTCTCAAACTAAGAGGGAGGCCACCGTGTCCGCAGTTTCCCTGGAGGTGGGAAAGGCTTCAATCCATCCAGAAAAGGTATCTACTAAGGTTAGGAGGTAGTGGAGTTTTTTGTGAGTGGGCATAAGAGTAAAATCAATTTGCAATCCTGGGCCAGCAGATTGCCACGTATTTGGTGGGTGGGAAACTGTGGCCTTAAGCCTCCCTGAGATAAGACCTTAGAGCAAGTAACGCATGTTTTGTGTACCTGCTCAATTGTCTGTTGTAGACCTGGTGAAACAAAGAGGGGCTGCACAAAGCGGTACAACGCCTTGGGCCCTATATGTAAGGATTGGTGGATTTCAGCAATAATTTTAGGGGCCTGTTCCAGTGGAAGGGTGATCCTGTTGTTTAGGAAGATCCAGCCCTGATTAGATTCAGTTCCCCCTCTTAATATGAGGGCCTGTTTTTCTGATGGCAAGTAAACTGGCAGCGTGGTCGTGGTGAGGAACAGGACCAGAGTGGGGGCTAATCTGGTACTGGTTAAGGATTTTGCTGCTGCATCTGCCCTTGCATTGCGCCGAGAAATGGCATCCTGCTGGGCCTGGTGCCCCCAGCAGTGGATGACAGCAACTTCTTTGGGCAGGGACAAGGCCTGCAGGAGATTTGAGGTTTGGGTAGCATTGACTATGGGGGACCCCTTTGTGGTAAGGAATCCCCGCTCTTTCCAAAGGGCAGAGTGGCAGTGGGTAATAAGAAAAGCATACTTTGAGTCAGTATAGATATTTGCTCACTTTCCCTGTGTTAGTGTGAGAGCTCGGGTTAAGGCAATGAGCTCTGCTTTTTGTGATGTGGTTCCATCGGGGAGGCGACGTGCCTCGAGGGTGGCTGAATCTGTGACTACTGCATAGGCCACTTTTCGTCGCTTCTCGGCTGTCACTATTGAACTCCCATCTACATAAAAGGTAAGGTCTGGGCTAGAGAGAAGAAGGTCAGACAGGCCCTCCCGAGGTTTAGCAAATGCATCTATTAGTACAGGAATGGGCTGGGGAGGGGGAATGGGATAGAAGGGGAAGCAAAGTAGCCGGGTTGAGTGGAGAAGTGGGATGAAGGCTGACTGAAGGATTTTCAATAAAGAGTGGCTGAAACTCCTGTAGGTGAGAGGGTCCTAGGTGATCAAGAGATTTGTGAGAGAGAAGGTCGGTGAGCTGATGGGGAGAAAACACTGAGATGGGCTGACCCAAGGTAAGTTTTAGGGATTCCTTGGTGAGTTCTGTTGCTGCTCCCAGGGCCTGCAGGCAAGGCTGCCATCTCCTGATGTGGGGTCGAGTTGTTTTAATAAGTAGGCTACTGGATGGTACATGGGACCCAGGGGTTGCGTTAATACCCCAACTGCAATTCCCTGTTTTTCATCAGTAAGCAAGTGGAAGGGGCGGTTGAGATCTGGCAGTTGGAGCGGGGGTGCCATGGACAAGGCAATTTATAGGGTTTTAAAAGCCTATTTTACTACCCCAGGGTGGGAGAGGGGTCCTATGGGTGTGTCTTTAGCAGCTATATACAGAGGTTTAGCTAGAGAGGCAAAATTAGGTATCCAATGGTGGAAGAATCCTACAAACCCTAAAACGGAGAGAATTTGGTCAGCCGTCTCTGGAGGCTGTAGTGAAAGGAGTGCCTTTTGGCGATCTATTGTTAGACTTTTACTTGTAGGGGTGAGGTGAATGCCCAGGTAGACTACTGAAGTGACTGACATCTGTGCCTTGGAGGGAGATACCCGGTACCCTCGAGATCCCAGAAAGTTAAGAAGAGTGGTGGTATGCTGTTGAGACAGGGAGAGGGAGGGGCTACAAAGTAACAGATCATCCACATACTGAAGGAGGAGACTGGGTTGGAGAGGGCAGGAGCTAAGGTCAGCTGCTAAGGCTTGTCCAAAAATGTGGGGGCTGTCTCTGAATCCCTGGGGCAGGACCGTCCAGGTGAGCTGTTGTGACAGGTTGGTGTCCAGATCAGTCCAGGTGAAGGCAAAGAGAAAGTAAGACTCAGGTGTAGAGGAATGGTAAAGAACACATTCTTGAGGTCAAGAACTGTAAAATGGGAGGTAGTGGAGGGAATGTTGGATAGCAGGGTGTGTGGGTTGGGGACTACAAGGTGGAGGGGTACCACTGCCTCGTTGATAAGGCGTAGGTCCTGAACTAGGCTGTAGTTGCTGGACGACTTTTGGACCAGCAAGACAAGAGTGTTGCAAGGGGAACTGGTGGGGATAAGGAGTCCCTGGGCTAGGAGTTGGGTAATGATAGGCCTTAGACCCTGGCGGTGGGTTTTTGAGATGGGAAACTGAGGACATGAGGGAAAGTGGGTAGGATTTTTAAGAAGTATTTTAACTGGCATGTGATGTCTGGCCACTACAGGCTTAGCAGTATCCCATACCAAGGGATTAACCACATCAGGAGGGATAGGGGGTTGAGGTGAGGGGTTGAGACCGGGCGTAGGGTTGGTTAGGAGGGGCAGTAGGAGGTGAGTGGGTGATGGGTTTGAGTATGGGGGGCCAGTAAGTTGGAGAGTGGCCCCCACAGTCTGGAGAATATCTCTTTCTAACAGGGGAACTGGGCATGAGGGTATGATTAGAAAAGAGTGAGAAAAGGGGTGTCCTTCGAGGACACGGGTAAAGGATGAGTTTGATTAGGGCAGGAAGGCTTTCCATTAATTCCCATAACTGAAACCTGGGAAGGTATGCTAGGCCTGGAGTAGGAAGACAATATAGAATAGGTAGCCCCTGTGTCCACTAAGAAGGAAATGGACTTACCTGCCACCTGCAGCATTACCCTGGGCTTGGCAAGGGTGATGGGGGTCGTCAAGTCTGGGCTGCATCAGTCGACCAGAAGGCCGAGAAGTTCAGGCAAAGGGATTGCTTCCTGTGGACCGGCCTGCCCCTCACATAGAGGTGTGGCGGGTGAGCCTGTAGTCCGGGATGGGCACTCGTCGCGCCAGTGTCCCAGCCGCTTGCAGTCTGGGCAGGGCTTGGTAGGTAGTCAGAGACATGGACACTGACGTGCCCAGTGTCCTTCCTGACCACACTTGAAGCAGTACCCAGGCAGAGTGCCGGGTTTTGATGGACACCCCCCACCAGGCATCTGGTGGGCTGCTGACCTCAGGGCTGCTACAAGAGCTCAGGTTTGGAGGCTTACCTTTTGCTGTAGATGGGCCTGTCGGGTGGCCTCAGCTTTTTCCTCTCGGCCATTAAAAACCTTAAATGCCATGTTTACCAGGTCCCGTATGGGAGTTTGGGGGCCCTCCTCAGCCTTTTTAAGTTTCTTTATTATATCAGCCACCTACTGGGAGATGAAGTGTGTGGCTAGGACTCTAGCCCCCGCTAAGGAGGCTGGATCCAGCTGGGTATGGAGGATCATAGCATTAGTTAATTGGTCAAGGAAGGCTGCTGGGTTTTCATGAGGTCCCTGAGTTATTTCCCTCAACTTGTCATAATTAACTACCTTTTGGGCTGTGCTTTGCATGCCTGCTAGGAGGCACTGTAGCATTTGGTCTCGGTAGTGGTGGCCATCTTGACCAGTCTGATAGTCCCAATTAGGGTCGACCTCGGGGACCGCTCCTGCCCCCACCGGCATCTGGTTGTTAGGTGTACCTGATCAGCATATGTTCGGGACACTGTAAGAATGCAGTCTCGCTCATCTGGAGTAAGGGTGGAGGACAGGATTACATAGGTGTCATGCCAGGTGAGGTTGTATGCCTGGGTGAGGGAGTGGAATTCTTTGGTGTAGGCAGTCAGGTTAGTGGATAAAGACCCTAGGTGCTTTTCGATAGCCGATAGGTCAGAGAAAATGGAACATGCACTTGTACAACTCCCTCGGCCCCGGCTACCTCACACAAAGGGCAGAGGAGTGGGGGGTCGTGAGAGCGGGTATGAGAACTGATGGGGGAAGTCATATTAGGGCTTTGGGGAGGAGAAGGAGAAGAGGGAAGAGGGAGTTGAGGCCCTGCATAAGGAGGAGGGTTGGTAAAATGGGCGGGGCAGGACAGGTCTTCCAGGTTTTCGGAGAGTGCAGAGCCAGGCGGGGCTGAGGGCAAAGGTGGTGTTTTGGCTAATAGGACCTGGGCAGAGGAATAAGAAGAGCAGAGGGCGGTCGGGATCACAGATACCAGAAAGCCTGGACATAGGGGACTTCCAACCACTTGCCATTTTTTTGACAAAAGTTATCTAAATCTGTCAGAACATTGAAGTCGAGTATGCCCTCTGGAGTCCACTTAGACTGGTTGTCCAGAGAGGACTGTGGCCAGGCCATGGTGGAAAGGAAGAGCAGCCTTTTCTTTTTTATGGAGAGGCCCAATTTGGGTAGATTTTGGACTAGGCATCTCAATGGCGACTTGGGGTCTAGGCGGGACTCCTGATTACCCATAGTTTACTAACAAAACTGGCAAATCTACAATAAAGGCAGAACCACATACAGGACTGACGGACAAAGGATGGGTGTCCCCCAGATGGGAGACCAGTCTGATGCCTTCCCAGCCACATCCCCAAAGAGGTCTTGGCTAAGGTGTACCCGTATAACCCCCAGGCCTGGTCACCTCAAAACTTTCAGTCCAGAGGTGAATCACCGTTATGCCTTATGACGTCCCCGTGGAACCACAGGTTGAGGCCCACACAAGCCCTGTAGCCATTAGGCCATGGGACTACACATAAACTCACTCACTCACTCATTCATGCCGGGGGTAGGAAGAGAAACTGAAAGTAAAGTTACTCCATTAAGCAGGAAATGGCCGCTATTTTAAAAGAGGGCGAGAGAGTTAGGAGTGGGAAACAGCCGTCATCTTGAGAGAGGGAGAGAGAGAGAGTTAGGAGATAGGAGCAGAAACAGGAGCCAAGAATACAGCCAAATCTGAATTTGCTGCTTACTTATCTGCTCCCAGGCAGGGCCTGGGTTGACAAACAGGATATCTGACTACCCAAGCCTTGGCTGCCACCACAGAGATTATCAGAAGGGCGACTCAGCATCACACCACTGAGCACTGGAGGCCGACAGGGGAAGCTCCTGGAACTTCCAACCTGAAGCCGGAGGGTTCAGGAAGGTGGGGACATCTCCCTCGGATTCCTGACCCTGAGAAACCCCTTATGGGGAGAAGACAAGAGTGTAGGGACGTCTCCTCTATGCTCAGGTCCTCAGAACAGAGCTAGGGCCCTGGGCCCTTGGTGGAATGGAGCCAGGGCCCTGGGCCCATGGTAGAAAGGAGTCCCTGATGAGGCCTCAATTACAGACAGGGAGTCCACAGCGCAGACAGCAGGAGAGGCTATGGGCAGAAGAAGTCTTACCTTGTGGAGGAGTGGCTTCCTGGTCCGTTTCGGGTGGAGGAGTCAGTTTCCCCCGGGGGGGTCTTACAACTCCTCCCAGGTTTCAGCACCACTTGTAAGGTTTAAATGATGCAACCGAGGTTCAAGTGAGGCAACTGAGGCCAGTTATTGAAATAAAGAAATTTAATCAGCTCCTGGGCGAGGTTCTGCAGTCCAACAGGAGGGGCTGGAGAAGTCACGTTTGACTCCTCTTGGATGTGGAGTTTTATAGGGAGTGGAGGCATTTTGATTGGTTGTGGGGAAGCAGAACATGGATGGGGGCAAACTGGCCTCCCAGGGGAGTGGGACTGGGACAGGACAATATGCTATTGGGCAGGTTTTGGTGGGGCTTCTTTTAAATTTTGGCGGGGTTCTTCAATGGTTGGCTAGGTGCCGAGTGCAGAGGCTAGCGTTGAGTGCAGATTTGCGTGCTGAGTGCAGAAGTGGGCGTGAGGGAGTTTAACAGTGGGCTAGATACTGAGTGCAGAGCTACAGATTTGCATGCTGAGTGCAGAAGTGGGCGGGGAGTGGTGACATGGTTTCTAGGTGTGGAGGGGGGTGGGCGTGTCTGAGCTCCCGGCAAGGCGACCGGCCTTACAGGTTTGTTACTTACAGAAAAGCAGCAAGGGACAACAGAAGCCTAACGTTCATTGTGAGCTTCTCTTCCAAAGTTCATAAAAGCTGCTCAGGATGTGTGGAGTCTCATCTGTGTGTGCTCCTTTTGCACTGCAGCTGAGGCAACTTGAAATGTAACCCACCCTGGGTTTGATTCCTTGTGGTGTCATGATATGCTGAGCGAAAGTGTTGAAGGACATCTTGTCTCTCTGGTGGTGGGACTGGATCAGGATGTGGGCTTTTCTGGCCAGTTCCTCCCTATCTCAGAATATTACATTCCCAGCACATTGATAGTTATTCTTGAGAACTACAAGTAAGAAAGAAAGGAGAACTGGGTCGGTCCAAGGCCACCCAGAGAACTGTCCTGCTGATATCAGGCCAATCCTGGCTTCCTGGAGTGAGTTAGGATGTGTTCTCTTCTCTTCAAATGTCTGAAAAAGTTTGAGAAGAATCAATGTTAATTCTTCGTCAAATGTTTGGAGTTTATCTGTGAAACCATCAGGTCCAGGTCTTTTCTTTATTGGGAAATTTTCTTTTTTAAAAAAAAATATATTTTATTGCATTTTACATTTCGGTTTACATGTGAAGAACATGCAAGATTGTTGCATAGGTACATACATGGCAATGTGGTTTGCTGCTTTCCTCCCCATCACCTATATCTGGCATTTCTCCCCATGTTATCCTTCCCCAACTCTCCACCCACCACTGTCCCTCCCCTAGTTCCCCACCCAGAGCCCAGTGTGTGATGCTCCCCTCCCTGTGTCCATGTGTTCTCATTGTTCAACACCCACCTATGAGTGAGAACATGCGGTGTTTGATTTTCTGTTCTTGTATCAGTCTGCTGAGAATGATGGTTTCCAGGTTCATCCATGTACCTACAAAGGACACGAATTAATCATTTTTATGGCTGCATAGTATTCCACGGTGTATATGTTCCACATTTTCCCTGTCCAGTCTATCATCGATGGGCATTTGGGTTGGTTCCAAGTCTTTGCTATTGTAAACAGTGCTGTAGTGAACATTCGTGTGCATGTGTCCTTACAATAGAATGATTTATAGTCCTTTGGATATATACCCAGTGATGGAATTGCTGGGTCAAATGGAATTTCTATTTCTAGGTCCTTGAGGAATCACCACACTGTCTTCCACAATGGTTGAGCTAATTTACACTCCCACTAGCAGTATAAAAGTGTTCCTATTTCTCCACATCCTTTCCTGCACCTGTTGTCTCCAGATTTTTTAATGATTGCCATTCTAACTGGCATGAGATGGTATCTCAATGTAGTTTTGATTTGCATTTCTCATGATCAGTGATGATGAGCATTTTTTCATATGTTTGTTGGCTTCATATATGTCTTCTTTTGTAAAGAGTCTGTTCATATCCTTTGCCCACTTTTGAATGGGCTTGTTTGTTTTTTTCTTGTAAGTCTGCTTTAGTTCTTTGTAGATTCTGGATATTAGCCCTTTGTCAGATGGGTAGATTGCAAACATTTTTTCCCATTCTATTGGTTGCCAGTTCACTCTAATGATTGTTTCTTTTGCTGTGCAGAAGCTCTGGAGTTTAATTAGGTCCCATTTGTCTATTTTGGCCTTTGTTGCAATGCCTTTGGTGTTTTAGTCATGAAGTCCTTGCCTATGCCTATGTCCTGGATGGTTTTGCCTAGGTTTTCTTCTAGGGTTTTTCTGGTGTTAGGTCTTATGTTTAAGTCTTTAATCCATCTTGAGTTAATTTTAGTGTAAGGTATAAGGAAGAGGTCCAGTTTCTGCTTTCTGCACATGGCTAGCCAGTTTTCCCAACACCATTTATTAAATAGGGAATCTTTTCCCCATTGCTTGTTTTTGTGAGGTTTGTCAAAGATCAGATGGTTGTAGACATGTGGCATTGCCTCCAAGGCCTCTGTTCTGTTCCATTGGTCTATATCTCTGTTTTGGTACCAGTACCATGCTGTTATGATTACTGTAGCCTTGTAGAATAGTTTGAAGTCAGATAAAATGATGCCCCCAGCTTTGTTCTTTTTGCTTAGAATTGACTTGGCTATGCGGGCTCTCTTTTGGTTCCATATGAAGTTTAAGGTGGTTTATTCCAGTTCTGTGAAGAAGGTCACTGGTAGCTTGATGGGGATAGTGTTGAATCTATAAATTACTTTGGGCAGTATGGCCATTTTCACAATATTGATTCTTCCTAACCATGAACATGGAATGTTTCTCCATCTGTTTGTGTCCTCTCTTATTTCCTTGAGCAGTGGTTTGTAGTTCTCCTTGAAGTCCTTTATGTTCCTTGTTAGTTGTATTCCTAGGTATTTTATTCTCTTTGCAGCAATTGTGAATGACAGTTCATTCTCGATTTGGCTCTAAGTTTATTATTGGTGTATAGGAATGCTCATGATTTTTGCACATTGATTTTGTATCCTGAGACTTTGCTGAAGTCGATTATCAGTTTCAGGAGATTTTGGGCTGAGACAATGAGGTCTTCTAAATATACAATCATGTCATCTGCAAATAGAGACAATTTGACTTCCTCCTTTCCTAATTGAATACCCTTTATTTCTTTTTCTTGCCTGATTGCTCTGGCTAGAACTTCCAATACTATATTGAATAGGAGTGGTGAGAGAGGGCATCCTTGTCTAGTGCCAGATTTCAAAGGGAATGCTTCCAGTTTTTGCCCATACAGTATGATATTGACTGTAGGTTTATCATAAATAGCTTTTATTATTTTGAGATACATTCCACTGATACCTAGTTTATTGAGAGTTTTTAGCATAAAGGGCTGTTGAATTTTGTTGACGGCCTTCTTGGCATCTATTGAGATAATCATGTGGTTTTTGTCTTTGGTTCTGTTTATGTGGTGAATTATGTTTATAGACTTGCATATGTTGAACCAGCCTTGCATCCCCGGGATGAAGCCTACTTGATTGTGGTGGTTAAACTTTTTGATGTGCTGTTGCAATGGTTTGCCAGTATTTTATTCAAGATCTTTGCATCTGTGTTCATCATGGATATTGACCTGAAGTTTTCTTTTCTTGTTAAGTCTCTGCCAGGTTTTGGTATCAGGATGATGTTGGTCTCATAAAATGACTTGGGAAGGATTTCCTCTTTTTGGATTGTTTGGAATAGTTTCAGAAGGAGTGCTACCAACTCGTCTTTGTATGTCTGGTAGAATTCAGCTGTGAACCTGTCTGGACCTGGGCTTTTGTTGGTTGATAGGCTATTAATTGCTGCCTCACTTCAGACCTTGTTATTGGTCTATTCAGGGTTTCAGCTTCTTCCTGGTTTAGGCTTGCAAGGATGTAAATGTCCAGGAATTTATCCATTTCTTCCAGGTTTACTGGTTTATGTTCATAGAGTTGTTTGTAGTAATCTCTGATGGTGGTTTGTATTTCTGTGGAATCTGTGGTGATATCCCCTTTATCGTTTTTTATTGCATCTATTTCATTATTCTCTGTTTTCTTTTTTATTAATCTGACTAGTGGTCTGTCTATTTTGTTGATCTTTTCAAAAAAACAGCTCCTGGATTTATGGATTTTTTTGAAGGGTTTTTTGTGTCTCTAACTCCTTCAGTTCTGCGCTGATCTTAGTTATTTCTTGTCTTCTGCTAGGTTTTGAGTTTTTTTAATCTTGCTCCTCTAGCTCTTTCAATTTTGATGAGTGTCAATTTTAGATCTCTCCTTGCTTCTCATGGGCATTAATTGCTATATATTTTCCTCTAGACACTGCTTTAAATGCGTCCCAGAGATTCTGGTACATTGTGCCTTCTTTCTTATTGGTTTCGAAGAACATCTTTATTTCTGCCTTCATTTCATTGTTTATCCAGTCAACATTCAAGAGCCAGCTGTTCAGTTTCCATGAAGCTGTGTGGTTCTGAGTTAGTTTCTGAATTTTGAGTTCTAACTTGATTGCACTGTGGTCTGAGAGACTGTTTGTTATGATTTCCGTTCTTTTGCATTTGCTGAGAAGTGATTTACTTCCAATTATGTGGTCAGTTTTAGAGTAGGTGTGATGTCGTGCTGAGAAGAATATATGTTCTGTGGATTTGGGGTGGAGAGTTCTGTAAATGTCTATTAGGTTTGCTTGGTCCAGGTCTAAGTTCAAGTCCTGGCTATCCTTGTTAATTTTCTATCTTGTTGATCTGTCTAATATTGACAGTGGAGTGTTAAAGTCTCCCACTATTATTGTGTGGGAGTCTAAGTCTCTTTGTAGGTCATTAAGAACTTGCTTTATGTATCTGGGTGGTCCTGTATTGGGTGTGTATATATTTAGGTTTGTTAGCTCTTCTTGTTGCATTGATCCTTTTACCATTATGTAATGTCCTTCTTTGTCTCTTTTGATTTTTGTTGTTTTAAAGTCTATTTTATCAGAGACTACGTTTGCAACTCCTGCTTTTTTTTTCTCTCCATTTGCTTGGTAACTCTTCCTCCATCCCTTTATTTTGAGCTTATGTGTATACTTGCATGTGAGATGGGTTTCCTGGATACAACACACTGATAGGTTTTGGCTTTTTATCCAATTTGCCAGTCTGTGTCTTTTGATTGGGGCATTTAGCCCATTTACATTTAGCATTAATATTGTTATATGTGAATTTGATCCTGCCATTTTGATGCTAGCTGATTGTTTTGCCTGTTATTTGATGCAGTTTCTTCATTGTGTCAATGCTCTTTACCATTTGGTACATTTTTGGAGTGGCTGGTACTGGTTTTCCTTTCTATGTTTATTGCTTCTTTCAAGAGCTCTTGTAAAGCAGGCCTGGTGGTGATGAAATCTCTGAGTAATTGCTTGTTTGTTAAGGATTTTATTTCTCCTTCACTTATGAAACTTAATTTGGCTGGATATGAAATTCTAGGTTGAAGGTTCTTTTCTCTAGGGATGTTGAATATTGGTCCACACTGTCTTCTGACTTGTAGGGTTTCTGCTGAGAGATCTGCTGTGAGTCTGATGGGCTTCCCTTTATGGGTGACCAGACCTTTCTCTCTAGCTGCCTTTAGCATTTCCTCCATTTCAACCCTGGTGAATCTGATGATTATGTTCCTTGGGGTTGCTTTTCTTGAGGAATATCTTTGTGGTCTTCTCTGTATTTCCTGTACTTGAATATTGGCCTGCCTTGCTAGGTTGGGGAAGTTTTCCTGGATATCCTGAAGAGTATTTTCCAGCTTGAATTCATTCTCTCTGTCACATCTGGGTACACCTATCAAACATAGATTAAGTCTTTTCACATAATCATATATTTCTTGGAGGCTTTGTTCATTTCTTTTTACTCTTTTTTCTCTAATCTTGCCTTCTTGTTTTATTTCATTGAGTTGATCTTCGACCTCTGATATCCTTTCTTCTGCTTGTTCAATTCAGCTATTGAAATTTGTGTATGCTTCGTGAAGTTCTCATGTTGTGTTTTTCAGCTCCATCAAGTCGTTTATACTCTTCTCTAAGCTGTTTATTCTCGTTAGCATTTTGTCTAACCTTTTTTCAAGGTTCTTAGTTTCTTTGCCCTGGCTTAGAACATGTTCTTTTAGCTCAGAGAAGTTTCTTATTACTCATCTTCTGAAGCCTGTTTCTGTCAATTCATCAGGCCCATTCTCCATCCAGCCTTGTTCCCTTGCTTGTGATGAGTTGTGATCCTTTGGAGAAGGAGAGGCATTCTGGGTTTGAGTGTTTTCATCCTTTTTGCACTGGTTTCTTCCCATCTTTGTGGATTTATTTACCTGTGGTCTTTGTAGTTCGTGTCTTTCAGGTGGGGGTCTCTGAGTGGACATCCTGTTTGTTGATGATGAAGTTATTTCTTTCTGTTTCTTAGCTTTCCTTCTAACAGTCAGGCCCCTCTGCTGTAGGACTGCTGGAGGTCCACTCCAGACCCTGCTTGCCTGGGGCTCACCTGCAGCAGCTGCAGAACAGTGAGGGTTGCTGCCAGTTTCTTATTCTGCTATCTTTGTCCCAGAAGGATACCTGCCAGATGTCAGTCTGAGCTCTCCTTTATGAGGTGACTCTTTGGATACACAGGGGTCTGGGAGCTGCTTGAGGAGATAGTCTGTCGATTATAGGAGCTTCAAATGCTGAGCTGTGAGCTCCATTGTTCCTCTGGGCAGGTACATTTAAGTCTAGTGCAGCAGAGCTCATAACAGCCTTTTTTTTCCCTGGTGCTCTGTCCTGGGAAGATCTGGCTTTATTTATAAGTTTCTGTTGTGCTGCTCCCTTTTCTCAGGGCTGCCCTGCCCCAGAAAGGAGGCAGCCTAGTCAGTCTGCCAGCAGAGGCATTGCTGATCTGCTGTGGGCTCTGCCCAGCTGCCATGTGAACTTCCCTGCAGTCCTGTTTATAGGGGTATAATTAGAACTGCCTCTGTAATGGTGGGCTGCCACTGTAATGGCGGGCTGCCTTTGTAATAGCGGGCTGCCTCAGTAATGGCGGACACCCCTCCCCACCAGAGCTGAACTGTCCCGGGTTCAGCTGTGCTTGCTGTGAAACTCTGAATCCAGAGCATTTCAGATTGCTGGTCTTTGTGGGGGTGGGACCAGCCATGCCTGATCACCTGGCTCCCTGCCTCAGACCCCCCCCTTTTTTTTTTTTCAGTTGAATGGGTGACTGTCTCCCAGGTGTTCCAGTCACCAGTTGAAATGGTGCCCGGATTTGTGTGAGTTCTTGTGTGGAGACCCACTGCGTTGGCTGAAACAGCTGTGCTGGGGGCTCGTGGTGCTTTTTCACCTGGGAATCTCCTGGCCTGACTCCCTGTTTCAGTCTCCTTTTTTTCAGTTGAATGGGTGACTCTGTCTCCCAGGCCTTCCAGTTGCCAGTTGAAAAGGGGCCCGGATTTGTGTGAGATTTTTGCGGAGATTTGCTGCACCGGCTGTGCTGGAGGTGCTTTTCCGCCCAGGGATCTCCTGGCCTGGCTCCCTGTTTCCGTCCCCTTTTTATCAGTTGAATGGGTGACTCTGTCTCCCAGGCATTCCAGTTGCCAGTTGAAAAGGCATCTGGATTTGTGTGAGATTTTGTGTGGAGACCTGCTGCGCCAGCTGAAATAGCCATGCTGGAGACTTGTGGTGCTTTTTCACCCAGGAACCTCCTGGCCTGGCTCCCTATTTCAGTCCCCTTTTTATCAGTTTAATGGGTGACTCTGTCTCCCAGGGACTCCAATTGCCAGTTGAAATGGGGCCTGGAGATGTGTGAATTTTTTGAGTGGAGAGCTGCCCTGCCAACTGAAACATCCGTGCTGGAGACCCGTGGCACTCCTCCACCTGGGAATCTCCTGGTCTGTGGGCAATAAAAATCCGTCTAGAAATGCAGCGACCACTCACCCTTCACATGCTCGCTGGGAGCTGCAATCCAGAGCTGCTCCTACTCAGCCATCTTGGATCCCCTCTCAGGAAATTTTCAGTTGTTGATTTAATCTCCTTACAAGTTATAAGATCTATTCAGATTGTGTGTGTGTGTGTGTGTGTGTGTGTGTGTGTGTGTGTGTGTGTGAGAGAGAGAGAGAGAGAGAGAGAGAGAGAGAGAGACAGAGAGAGAGAGTGATTCAGTCTTGGTAACTTTTGTGTTTCTAGAGAATTTAAATTTTCCAATTTCCCTTCTGTTATTGAGCTCTAACTTCACCCTATTGTGATTGGAGAAGATGATTTGTACGATCTTTTTAAAAATCAGTTGAGACTTACTTTTTGACAAAAGATACAGTCTATCCAGGAGAATATTCCATGTGTACTTGAGAAAAATATAAAATCTCTAGGTAGAGTGTCCTGTATGTCTATGAGGTCTAGTTGGTTCATTGTGTTGTTCAAGTCCTCTATTTCCTTCTGTCTGGTTGTTCTGTCCATTATTGACAGTGAGATATTGAAGTCTCTATTGTAGAAACATCTTTTCTCCTTACAGTTCAGCAACTTCTTGCTTGTTTTTTTGATTAGCTGTTATTAGGTGTGTAAATGTTTATAATGTTATATCTAATTACTGTATCGAATATTTTATTAACATATAATACCTTTCTTTGTCTCTTATGATTCTTTTAAAGTCTATTTTGTCTGATGTTAGCATTGTCATCCCTGCTCTTGGTTGCTATGTGCACAAAATATCTTTTTCACTTTCAACCTATTTATGTCTTTGGATTCTAAAGTTAATCTCTTGTAGACAGCATATGGTTAGATCATTTTTAAAAATCTATTCTGCCAAACTGTCTTTTGAGTGAAATGTTTAATCCATTTAAATTTAAATTACTGATAATGAGAGATTTGTCATTTGCTATTTGTTTTTTATGTGCATGATAACTTTTTTCTTCTGCATTATTGTCTGTTACATTTAATTGATTTTTTAAATAGTGAAACATTTTGATTCCCTTATTTCGTTTTATGTAAATTCCCTATTTTCTTTGCTGTTACTGTGAATATTACATTGGTCTCACTGCAATAGCAACAAAAAGTGTCTGAAATTATTACAACAGTACAGTATGTATTCCAGTTAATTTTATGCAGGTTCAAGTGATTCTCCTGCCTCAGCCTCCCCAGTAGCTGGGATTACAGGCACCTGCCACCACACCAGGCTAATTTTTGTATTGTTTTAGTAGAAACGGGGTTTCACCATGTTGGCCAGGCTGGTCTCAAACTCCTGATCTCAGGTGATCCACTGCCCTTGGCCTCCCAAAGTGCTGGAATTACAGGCATGAGCCACTGCACCTGGCCTATGTCTTTCATTTATTTCTCTTGCCTGATTGCTCTGGCTAGGACTTCCAATACTATGTTTAATAAGAGTGGTGGAAGTGAACATGCTTGTCTTGTTTCCGTTTTCGGAGAAAAGGTTTTCAGCTTTTACCCATTAGTGTGATGTTAGATGTGGACTTGTTGTATGTGGCCTTTATTATGTTGAGATATGTTCTTTCTATGCCTACTTTGTTGGAAGTTTTTATCATTAAGGGATGCTGAATTTTATCAAATGCTTTTTCTCCATTTACTGAGATGATCCTATGGTTTTTGTTCTCCATTCTTTTGATGTGATATATTATGCTTGACTTGTGTATGTTGAACCATCCTTGCATCCTTGGGATAAATTCCACTAGATCATGGTGTATTATGCTTTTGATGTTGGATTTAGTTTTCTAGGATTTTGAGGATTTTTGTCTCTGTTAATCAGGGATATTGGCTAGTAGTTTTCTCTTTTATTGAATTAGGGGAAAATTTCCCCTCTTCAGTTTTTTGCAATAGTTTGAGAAAAAATTGATATTAGAACTTAATAAGTTTGGCAGAATTCAACAGTGAAGTCATACAGTCCTGGACTTTTTTTGGTTGGGAAACTTTTTATTACTGGTTCAGTCTCACTACTCATTGTTAGTCTGTCCAGGTGTTCTATATCTTCCTGACTCAATCTTGCTTGGTAGGTTTTATGTGTTCAGGAATTTATCAATTTTCTTTTCTTTTCTTTTCTTTTCTTTTTTGAGACTGAGTCTCACTCTGTCTCCCACGCTGGAGAGTTAATGACGCGATCTTGGCTCACTGCAACTTCCACCTCCAGGTTCAAGTGATTCTCCTGTCTCAGCCTCCCGAGTAGCTGGGATTACAGGCGCACACTGTCATGCCCACCTAAGTTTTTGTATTTTTAGTAGACATGGGGTTTCACAATGTTCCCCTGGCTGGTCAAGAACTCCTGAGCTCAGGCAATCCACATGCATCAGCCTCTCAGAGTGCTAGGATTACAGGTGTGAGCCGCCACACCCAGCCAATTTATCAATTTTCTATAAGTTGTTTATAATTTCTGATCTTTTATATTTCTGTGGTGTGTCTCCTCTCGTAATGTCTCCTTTTTTTTTTTTTTTTTTTTGACTTAGGTTTCGGGTTATATATGAAGGTTTGTTACACAGGTGAACATGTGTCATGGGGGTTGGTCATACGTATTATTTTATTACCTAAGAATTTAGCCAGTAACCAATAGTTACCTTTTCTACTCTTCTCCCTCCTCCCTACCTCTCCCTCAAGTAGATCCCAGTGTCTGTTGTCTCCTTCTTTGTGTTAGTTTTTATTATTTAGCTCCCACTTGTAAGTGAGGACATGTGGCATTTTGTTTTCTGTTCCTGTGTCAGTTTGCTAAGGATAATAGCCTCCTGCTCCATCCATGTTCCCACAAAAGAACATGGATGTCTTTTTTATGGCTGCCTCATATTCCATAGTGTATATGTACCTTATTTTCTTTATCCAGTCTATCATTGATGGGCATTTAGGTTGATCCCATGTATTTGTTATTGTGAATAGTGCTGCAATGGCCATTTGCATGAATGTGTCTTTATGGTAGAATGACTTACATTCTGCTGGGTATATACCCAGTAATGGAATTGCTAGGTCTAATGGTAGTTCTGCTTTTAGCTCTTTGTGGAATCAACATACTGCTTTCCACAAGGGTTGAACTAATTTACACTCCCACCAACAGTGTATAAGTGTTCCCTTTTCTCTAAAACCTCATCAGCATCGGGTATTTTTTGAGTTTTTAAAAATAGCCATTCTGAATGGTGCGAGATGGTATCTCATTATGATTTTAATTTGCATTTCTCTAATCAGTAATATTGAGCTTTTTAAATATGTTTGTTGGCTGCATGTATGTCTTCTTTTGAGAAGTGTCTGTTCATGTCCTTTGCCCACTTTTTAATGGGGTAGTTTGTTTTTCTCTTATAAACTTAAGTCCCTTGTAGATGCTGGATATTAGACCTTTGTCAGATGCATAGTTTGCAAAAATTTTCTCCCACTTTAGGTTGGCTGTTTACTCTGTTGATAGTTTCCTTTACTGTGCAGTATCTCAAGTTTAATTAGATCCACTTACCAAATTTTGCTTTTGTTGTGATTGCTTTTGGTGTCTTTGTGATGAAATCTGCCTGTTCCTATGTCCAGGATGGTATTGTCTAGGTTGTCTTCCAGGGTTTTTATAGTTTTGGGTTTTACATTTAAGTATTTAAGCCATCTTGTGTTAATTTTTGTGTATGTTGTAAGTAAGGGGTTCAGCTTCAATCTTCTGCATATGGCTAGACAGTTATCCCAGCACTATTTATTGACTAGTGAGTCTGTTCCCCATTGCTTTTTTTTTTTTTTTTTTGTCAGCTTTGTTGAAGATCAAATGGTCATAGATGTGTGGTCTTATTTCTGGGCTCTCTATTCTGTTTCATTGGTCTATGTGTCTGTTTTTGTACCAGTACCATGCTGTTTTGGTTACTGTAGCCTTGTAGTATAGTTTGAAGTCAGGTAACATGATGCCTCCAGTTTTGTTCTTTTTACTTAGGGATGCCTTGGCTATTCAGGCTCTTCTTTTTGGGGCCACATGAATTTCAAAATAGTTTTTTCCAGTTCTGTGAAATGTCACTGGTAGTGTGATAGGACTAGCATTGAATCTATAAATTGCTTTGGGCAGTATAGCCATTTTAATGGTATTGATTTTTACTCTTCATGAACATGGGATATTTTCCCATTTGTTTGTATCTTCTCTGATTTCTTTGAGAAGTGTTTTGTAACTCTCTCATTTTAGACCTTTCTCATCTTCCTTGTTAGCTGTATTCCTAGATAGCTTATTGTTTTTGTGGCAATTGTGAATGAGATTGCTTTTCTGATTTGCCTCTCAGTTTGGCTGTTGTTGGTGTACAGGAATGCTAGTGATTTTTGTACATTGATTTTTGTATCTTGCAACTTTGAAGTTGTTTATCAGCTTAAGGAGCTTTTGGGCTGACACTATGGGATTTTCTAGGTAGAAAATTATGTCATCTACAAACAGCTTGACTTTCTCTCTTCCTATTTTAATACCTTTCTTTCTCTTGCCTAATTGCTCTGGCTAGGACTTCCAATACTATATTAAATAGAAGTGGTGAGAAAGGGCATTCTTGACTTATGCAGTTTTCAAGGGGAATGCTTCCAGCTTTTGCTCATTTAATATAATGTTGGCTGTAAGTTTGTCATAGATGGCTCTTATTATTTTGAGGTATATTCCTTCAATACCTAGTTTGAGAGGTTTTAACATGAAGGAGTGTTGAATTTTATCAAAAGCCTTTTCTGTGTCCATTGAGATAATCATGTGGTTTTTGTCTTTAGTTCTGTTTATGTGATAAATCACATTTATTGATTTGCATATGTTGAACCAACCTCACATCCCAGGGCTGAAGCCTACTTGATCATGGTGGATTAATTTTTTGATGTGCTGCTGGATTTGATTTGCAAGTATTTTGTTGAGGATTTTTGCATCAGTGTTCATCAAGGATATTGGCCTGAAGTTTTGTTTATTTATTTATTTTGTATCTCTTCCAGGTATCAAGATGATGCTGGCTTCATAGAATGAGTTGGGAGGAGTCCTTCCTCCTCACATTTTTTGGAATAGTTTCTGTAGGAATGGTACCATCTCTTCTTTGTACATCTGGTGGAATTTGACTGTGAATCCATCCAGTCCCATGCTTCTTTGAAAGCCTGGGACTGGTTGGTAGGCTATGTATTACTGGTTGATTCGTAGGCTATTTATTAGTGATTCAATTTTGGAGGCTGTTATTTGTCTGTTCAGGGAATCAATTTATTTCTAGCTCATAAGTGGGAGGATGTAGTGTGTGTGTTTCCAGAAATTTATCCGTCTTGTCTAGGTTTTGTAGTTTGTGTGCATAGAGGTGTTTGTAGTAATTTTTTAGGGTGGTGGCCTGTTTTTTCTTTTTCTTTTTCTTTTTTTTTTTTTTTGGAGATGGAGTCTTGCTCTGTTACCCAGGCTGGAGTACAGTGGTGTGATCTCAGCTCACTGCAACCTTTGTCCCCCAGGTTCATGCAATTCTCCTGTCTCAGCCTCCTGAGTAGCTGGGATTAGCTGGGATTACAGATGTGTGCCACCATGCCTGGCTAATTTTTGTATTTTTTAGTAGAGACAGGGTTTCAACATGTTGGCCAGGCTGACCTCAAACTCCTGACTTCAAATGATCCACCTGCCTCAGCCTCCCAAAGTACTGGGATTACAAGCATGAGCCACTATGCCTGGCTTGTTTCTGATCATTGCTTTTATTTCTGTGAGGTCAGTTGTAACATTCCCTTTGTCATTTCTAATTGTATTTATTTGCATCTTCTCTTTTCTTCCTTATTCTTCTAGCTAGTGGCCTATTTTATTATTTTTTTCAAAAAACCAACTTCTGGATTCATTGATCTTTTGAGTGGTTTTTTATGTCCCAATTTTTAGTTCAGCTCTGATTTTTATTATCTTCTGCTAGCTTTGGAGTTGATTTGTTATTCTTTTTCTAATTCTTTCAATTGTGAAATTAGATTGTTAATTGGAGATCTTTCTAACTTTTTGATGAGGGCATTTAGTGCTATGAATTTCCCTCTTAACACTGCCTTAGCTGTGCCCCAGAGATTCTGGTATGTTTTATCTTTGTTATTATTTTCAAAGAACTTCTTGATGTCTGCCTTAATTTTATTATTTATCCAAAAGTCATTCAGGAGCATGCTGTTTTTAATTTCCATGTAATTTTATGGTTTTGAGTGATTTTCATTGACCTCTATTTTTATTGTGCGGTGGTTGAGAGTATGTTTGGTATGATTTTGGTTCTTGTACATTTGCTGAGAATTGTTTTATGTCCAATTGGTTTTACAGTATATGCTATCTGGTAATGAGAATAATGTATATTTTGTTGTTTTGGGGTGGAGAGTTCTGTAAAGGTCTAACAGATTCATTTGGTCCAGTGTTGAGGTTAGGTCCTGAATATCTTGTTAATTTTCTGCATCAATGATCTGTCTAATACTGCCAATGGAGTGTTGAAGTGTTCTATTGTATAAAGGTCTGTCTCTTTGAAGGTCTAAGAACTTGCTTTATGAAACTTGGTGCCCCTGTGTTGGATGCATGTATATTTAGGATTGTTAGGTCTTGTTGAATTGAACCTTTTACCATTATGTAATGCCCTTCTTTGTCTTCTTTTAATCTTTTTGGTTTGAAATCTGTTTTGTCTGAAGTTAGGATTGCAACCTTTGCTTTATTTCCTGTTTTCCATTTGCTTGGTAGATTTTCCTTCGTTCCTTCATTTTGAGCCTGTCATTATATGTGAGATGTGTCTTAAGGACAGCATACCATAGGTTCTTGCTTTTTTATCCAGCTTGCCACTCTGTCTCTGTGTATTTTATGAGGGGATTTAGCCCATTTACATCTAAAGTTAGTATTGATATGTATGGATTTGATTCTGTCATTGTGCTGTTAGTTGGTTATTATGTTGGCTTTTGTGTGTTTGCTTTATATTTTTTTATTAGTTGGTAGCAGTCTTTCTTTTCTATGTTTAATGCTTCTTTCAAGATCTCTCATAAGGCAGGTCTGGTGGTAATGATTAACCTCAACATTTGCTTATCTGAAAAGGATTTTATTTCTCTGATACTTAGGAAGCTTACTTTGGCTGGATATAAAATTCTTGGTTAAAGAATTTTTTTTTTAAGAATGTAGAATATAATCCCCCCAAGCTCTTCTGGCATTTAGGGTTTCAGCTGAAAGGTCTGCTGTTAGCCTAACAGGGTTCCCTTTGTAGGTGACCTGCCCTTTCTCTCTAGTTGCCTTTAACATTCTTTATTTCATTGTGACTTTGGAAAATCTGATTATGTGTCTTGGGGATGATCTTCTTGTGTAAAACCTTGCAGAAGTATTTTCTGAACTTGATGTTGGCATCTCTAGCGAGGTTGGAGAAATTTTCATGGATAATATCTTGAAATATGTTTTCTAAGTTGTTTGCTTTCTTCCCTTCCCTTTCATGGATGCCAATGATTCATAGATTTGGCCTCTTTACATAATCCCATACTTCTCAGGTTTTGTTCATTTATTTTTTAAAAAAAATTTTGTCTGAAAATTTTAGAGAGCCAGTCTTCAAGTTCTGAGATTTTTTTTCCCCTCAGCTTGGTTTCTTCTAATGTTAATATTTGTGATAGCATTGTGAAATGCTTGTATTATGTTATTCAGCTCTGTCAGACGCATTAGGTTCTTTTTTATACTGGCTATTTCATCCTTCAGCTCCTGTATCACTTTATTGTGATTCTTACTTTCCTTGGATTGGGTTTTTCTATCCTCCTGAATCTTCATGATCTTTGTTTCTATCCATATTCTGAATTCTGTTTCTGTCATTCCAACCAGTTTGAGCTGGTTAAAAATTGTTGAAGGACTGGTGCAGTTATTTGGAGGACATATGACACTCTGGCCATTTGAGTAACTGGAGTTCTTCTGTTGGTTCTTTCTCAGCTCTGTGTGTGGGTGTTCTTTTAACTGTAGTATGGATTGACTACAGTAAATAAGCTTCCTTTCTGGATGTTTTCACCAGGCCAAGGCTTTGTGCAGGGTCTTTATTTGAAGCTGACTTGTTGTCTCTGGTTTCATAGGGGGTATGTTAATGAGGTATATTTGGTGTTGAAGCTTTGGGATGTGATCCATAGTTGGCACTTAGGCTTATTGGTCATTTGGTAGACTCTTGCTTGATTGTATTTCTTCAGTTGCAGCTGTGTTGATGTTCTGAAAGTATGGATTTCTTTCCCCCTTGAGTGCTGACTGCAGATTACAACTGGGCACTCCTGGTCTGCCCACTGCAGCTGTGGGGTGATCTAAGTGTTTGTTTCTCTTCCCCAACTTGGAGGCAGCAGAGGAAAGAATTTTCATAGTGATTGTTGTTGAGGGTTGTTTGCTTGTCTTCTGAGGGCTCTACCCCAGAGAAATGAAGGTCAGCAATTGCTCAGTACAATCAGCCCAGGATGGAGAGTCTGTGTTGCAGGTCTAAACCATGGGTTCCCTGTCTGGAGACAAGTTGGGGGATAGAGGGGGTAATGTGGGATCCATGAGAGATGGACTGGCCTCCTCTCCTTAGATTGACTACAGCTTGTTGGAGGTGTGGATAAAGCACTTATGGTCTTTGCTCCTTCATTAGTCTGAGGGTGGCAAGAGCAGTTCCACTGCAGAGGCAGTGACAGAGAGAGACTTTCAATTGCCCCTGGAAAAGTCTGGCCACTTTTCCCTAGGGCTGCTGTAGTATGCTTGGGTCCCACTCCAGTCCTTAGTCACCTCAGATTTTCTAGTACCTGGATGTATCACCAGTGAAGCCTGTAAAACAGCAAAGATGGCAGCCTGTTTCTCCCTCTGGGAGCTTTGTCCCAGGGAGGTATGGGCCTGTTGCTGGCCCAAAGGTACCTGCAGGAAGTAGCTGGAGACCCAGGTTGGGAAGTCCCACCTGATGAAGGGGAATGGGGATCAGGGATCCACTTAAAAAAGTAGTCTGGCCACATTTTGGTAGAGCAGCTGTACTGTGTTGGGGGGTCTGCCTCAGTGCCCTCCCTGGTCACTTCAGACACTCTGAAGTCCAAAAGCTTAAATGGCAAAGATAGTGGTTCACCCCTCCCTCTGGGAGCCCCATCCCAGAGAGATTACAAACCTTTGTTGATTGGAGAACACCAAGAGGGGTGGCTGGAGGACCCAGTTGGGAGGTCTGCCCAATGAGGAGGAGTGGGATCAGGGACCGACTTAAAGAAGCAGTCTGGCCATGTTTTGGTAGAGCTGTGCAGTGCTGAGAGATCCCTTCCACCTGCAGTCGGCTTGGACTCTCTAAAGCCTGAAGGCTGAAACAGCTAAGTCACCCAAACAGCAAAGATGGTGACCTGCCCCTCCCTCTGAGAGCACCATCTCTGGGAAAATTCAAATCTCTGTCAGCTGGAGGCCACTGGTGGCATTGGTTGGAGGGCCCAACTGAAAGAGCCCTGCCCAGTGAGGAGATCTGGCATCAGGCACCTGCTTAAAGCAGCAGTCTGGCCCTGTTTTGTAGAGCAGCTGTGCTGTGCTGGGGAATCCCTTTCATCCCTGGTCAACTTGGAAACTCCAAAGCCTGAAGGCTGGAATGGCTAACGCACCCAAGCAGCAAAGATGGCAGCTTCTCCCTCCCACCAGGAGCTACTTCTTAGGGAGGTGCAGTGCCACTACTGGTGGCTGCAATTCCAAGCCACTGGGTCTTATCTTGTGAGGTGTTGTGGAAGTGGGCCTATAGGCCATTGCTGCTCAGCCCACTGGATTCTGCCTCTTTCCTAGGATTATGTATGGGGGTCTAACCTCCCACTTTGCTGGAGCTGCAGCTACTTTTTCTGGAAAGTCCAAGTATCTAAAGCTCCAGAGTTTCTGCACATGTCTGTGTGGCTCCTATACTGAGGTACCACATAGCTCCATCAGACTGAAAGCCCTGGTAGAGTGGGTTCACAAGGACATCTTCTGATCTGAGAGTTGCAAAGGTCCTTGGGAGAAGTGTCACTTCCTGGGGTCACTTATTCACTCACTGCTTTCCTGGGTAGGGGAGGTTCCCCTAGCTCCATGTTGCTCCCTGTTGGTAGTGTTCCTTGTTCGGAGCAGAGGTGACTCTTGTTAAGTTTTAGCAAAGAGACTAGTGGCATTTTGCCCCTGCCCTAGAAATTTGTGGAACTTTGAACTTGAGAGAGATGATTTAGGGTATCTGGTGGAAGAAATTTCTAAGCAGCAAAGCATTCAAAAGGTGACTTGGGTGTTGTTAAAAGCATTCCATTTTAAAAGGGAAACAGAGCATAAAAGTTCAGAAAATGCGCAGCCTGACAAAGCAGTATAAAAGAAAAACCCATTTTTAGAGGAGAAATTTAAGCCAGCTACAGAAATTTGCATAAGTAGCAAGGAGCCTAACGTTAATCCCCAAGACCATGAGGAGAATGTCTCCAGGTCATGTCAGAGATATTCATGGCAGTCCCTCCCATCACAGGCCCAGAGGTCCAGGAGGAAAAAGTGGTTTCATGGGCTGGGCCCAGGGTCCCCATGCCAGGTGCAGCCTAGGGACTTTGTGTCCTGTGTCCCAGCCGCTCCAGCCATGGATGAAAGGGGCCAATGTAGAGCTTGGGCTGTGGCTTCAGAGGGTAGAAACCCCAAGCCTTGGTAACTTCCACATGGTGTTGAACCTGTGGGTACACAGAAGTCAAGAACCAACGTTTGAGAACCTCCACCTAGATTTCAGAAGATATATGGAAACTACTTAGATGCCCAGGCAAAAGTTTGCTGGAGGGGTGAGGCCCCCATGGAGAACCTCTGCTAGGGTAGTACAGAAGGGAAATGGGTTGGAGTTGCCACACATAGTGGGCATTGCCTAGTGGAGTTGTGAGAAGAGGGCCACCGTCCTCCAGATGCCAGAATGGTAGATCCACCAACAGCTTGCACCGTGCACCTGGAAGAGGCACAGACACTCAACATCAGCCCATGAAAGCAGCCAGGAGGGAGGCTGTACCCTGCAAAGCTACAGGGGTGAAGCAGCTCAAGACCAGATATCCCACATCTTGCATCAGCGTGACTTGGATGTGAGGTCTGGAGTCAAAGGAGATCATTTTTGAGTTTTAAAACTTGACTGCTGTGCTGGATTTTGGACGTGTGTAGAGCCTTGTAACCCCTTTGTTTTGGCCAATTTCATTTGGAACAGCTGTATTTACTCAATACTTGCACTATCATTGTATCTAGGAAGTAACTAACTTGCTTTTGATTTTACAGGCTCTTAGGCAGAAGGGACTTGCCTTGTCTCAGATGTGACTTTGGACTGTGGACTTTTGGGTTAATGCTGAAATGAGTTAAGACTTTGGGGGACTGTTGGGAAGGCATGATTGGTTTTGAAATGTGAGGACATGAGATTTGGAGGGGCCAGGGTGGAATGATACAGTTTGCCTATGTCCCCACCCAAATCTCAACTTGAATTGTATCTCTCAGAATTCTTGTGGGAGGGACCCAGGGGAAGGTAATTGAATCATAGGGACCAGTCTTCCCTGTGTTATTCTTGTGATAGTAAGTCTCACAAGATCTGATGAGTTTATTAGGGGTTTCTGCTTTAGCTTTTCTCTTGCTGCCACCATGTAAGAAGTGCCTTTCACCTCCTGCCATGATTCTGAGGCCTCCCCACCCATGTGCAACTGTAAGTCCGATTAAACCTCTTTTTCTTCCCTATCTTGGATATGTCTTTATCAGCAGCATGAAAACGGACTAATACAACCATCTAGGAGATACGATGTTAATCCAGACTGATAAAGTTCTGCCGGACTCCTCAGAGCCTTATGGATCTTCAAGGGGAAAGAACATGAAGTGTTTCCCAAATTCATCTTCTTTGGAACCCTTCTTTCACTCAGCATCTCAAGACTAATAGTCCTCCCACGACACTACTTCAAATATGACTCCTTGTGATGGCAATTTTATGAAGTGGTGACACAGGTTGAGAAAGATTGTGAGTAGACCCCTCAAAGTGTCCCAGTGGGAAATTACCTAGAATCAGGATATGAGAGCTAGAAAGGATCATCTTGTCCAACTTGACAGAAGAGGAAACAGCCCTACGACTCATCTTAGTGGATGACCTTTAGGAAAGCTGGTGCTATGTGAAATGTGAGGCTTAATTTGTAAAGACGTAATTCCCCAAGTGAGAAACCAAGCAAAGCCATTAGTTTGGTGTGCACTAACCTATATTTTTCTTTCATTCTCTTTTAGGTTGTTTATGTAGTTCTAATATTGTCTTCTGCAGGTCAATGAGGATTAGAACAGGACCAGGAATCAAGACCAAGTTGCTGGTTTTACTAGTTTGGAAGCAGTTTTAATGAAGATGGAAATGTTTATCAACTCATCACAGGTACCCCCAAAATACAAATCAAAATATCATTTTCAGCTGCATAGCAAATATGATTTAAGAATTTAACATCATTATTTGATCACAAGCGTAAATATAAGTCACCATAAATAAATGTAAATTCATTGTACAAAAATCCCCAACAACTCTTAATACAAATATGGTACATTTGACAGTTCCTGAAACAGATTTTTTAAAACTTCTTTTTAAAACCTAAGCTTTATTTCTTTCCTGGTTATTAGACACACACAAAAATCAAAAGAGGCTAGGGCAGTAATGCCAAGGGGAGAGAATATTAAACTCATAGGTTGTTTAGAAATCAGGGCCACTGGCAAGCCAGGGAAATGAAATCCTTCTACCGAAAGGGAAGACCTCAATCTACTGCGATCAAGTCTCCTGCAGGTAATGTGACTCAGCCCAGAGGGTGAAATTTAGGGATATGAATGTGGGGTGAGAGAGGTGGGTTATTGAAATAGAAATCTCATCAAATAGATGATTCAAATCTCCACAAAGCTGTGGTCAGGGATTTGGATGAAACTCTAGCTATCTATCAGCTACAGAGAGCCAGCTACCATCCTGACAGGACTAAAGATGTAGAAGGATCTGGAGCTTAGACATTTTATATGTGTTTTGAAAGTACGTTCTGCCATCTGGGATAATGTCTCTTTTGCCTCTGGAACATAGCTATGGTCATCAAGAAGAAAAAGTCAGAAATCAGAATAGAAGGTGGTACTTGCAGACAGGAGGATCTGCGTTTCCACTTGAACCTCTTCCTTTCTCTCTTCCCTGTACATATTTTTTTTCCCACACCTCAGTGGTAGCTCAAAGCCCAAGGTTATCAGAATGATTCCCTTACAACAGTGCTTCCCAAACTTTGATGTACAACAGAACAAGTCAGGTAGCTTGTGGAAAGGGCAGATTTCCTGGCCCTATTCCCAGAGATTCAGAATTAGTAGGTTTGAGGCGGGGCCCAGGAATCCGCACTCAGTTGTGCTACTCTCAGGATCTGACCTAAGGGGCCTTTCACATGTGGCCCCAACTTTCCTCACTGGAGGACATAAGTACATCACAGACCTCTTCCTGTGGGTACTTCCTTTGGGGTTAAAAATGAGGCCATTTGATTAAGGCAACCATTTTTAACCATCTTAATTCCCTGGGCTGGAAAAATACCAAATGTCACATTTTATGCTCTTAAAACCACAGGGCCACAGATTTCCTGAGACAATGACATGCTCTGTAACAAGACATGTACATCCTAAAGCCTCTGTCCTTCTCAATGTTCTCGTCACACTTGGTGGGAGATTCGCAGAAGACCTTTGGTTTGGTCTAGAAAATGGAAGTAAATATTACCTCTGGGAGAGAAGCCACACCCCAAAGTCTAACTTAAGAAACATAAAGAGAACAGCCAAGTTGAGAGCAAAAGCTAAAATGTTGCAAGAATCTTTCAGCTTCTAGGACAATGAAAGTTCTGATTCCCTAAAAGAGGACTCTTCTTGGGGGCCAGGGGGCATACATATCTTGGTATTAAAAGCTCGTTGACAATTATTATTCCCCCTCACCTCTGTATTTCCAAGATGTTTTGGGCCTCTGTGGAAATAACCCCTTAATATTTTCTTTCTTGTGGAAATGTTCCTTGACAAGCGATTCTGTGCCAAGAAGTGGTCCCTAATTTGGTAGCTGGCTAATGCTGTAGGCAGTGCTGTGACTGATTTGTTCAAAGCTGCTTCCCCTATGTGGCCCAATGCTAAGCCTCTGCCAAAGGAACGAGGGAACCATCTCACCATCAAGCAACTGAGATGGCCTGAAAGCATCCTGTTTGGACTGTGAAACTTCTGGCCGTGTTCATACATACTGCTTCCCCACAGCAGGCCTGACCAGTCTCCTACCCAACCTGCATACAGTGTGATACATCTGTGAGTGTTTTTGGACCTCTCTCTAGGATTTCCCTGAGAGGGGAGTTAGGATGGGGCTTTGGGAAGCCTATGTGGTAGGATCCCTGGCAGCCAGAGTGGGAGAAGATACACCCCGTGGCACTGCAGGGAGGGAACCAGGAGAGATGAAGTAGTAAGCTGAGGTACGCCCTTCAGGCCGGGCTGGCATCTCTGGGCAGGCCATATCTGTTCTCAGTCTGAGACTTCAGTCCTGGGGTCAGACATGGGCACTGGGTAGGAGGTGTCCATCTTGGGAGGAGGTCTTGGGAAGCAACCACAGATGGGTGGGACGATGGGATGGAGAAAGGGTGAAAGGTTGAGGGGGCAAGAAAAGAAAAAGCACACACTGCCCTGTTTTTGCCTTTTTTTTTTTTTTTTTTTTCATATATGCTATGGAGAAACCAGCATGGAGATGTCACGGGAGAGCATGCACAGGCCCCGCCCTAGGGAGTGGTAGAGATGTGTTTGGGGAGGTGCTTGTTTCCAGGTCCATCCCACACGCTGTCCAGTCGGATCCTGTGGCAGGCTGGCTGTGGCTTTCTCTCTCCTGCTTCTCTTCCTCCTCCAGATAAGGGTCTGCAGGACCTTCTGCTCAGCAAGTGGTGGCCAAGGACTGGTGGATGGGTGGCTGGAAGCAGCGCACATGCTCCACGGTGGAACTGTCTGTCTCCACGGACTTCATGTACTTGTTCAGGATGGCAAAAACCTCATTGTTCAAGATCTGGTACTTCCTGATCCGGTCGGCCATCTTCTTGAGGGGCTACAGAAGGAAGGGGATATTCAAGTTAGGGCAGGACAAAGGGAGTGGAAAGAGAACGGTGTAAGAGAAGTCAGTGAGGTCCAGGGTCCCCTGCATCTATGACTATATCACTTAAAGTCCTTTAATGGAATCCCCTGGATCTGACAATCAAGTGTTAACAGGATGGTGAAAACCCTCTCCAAGTCTTAAAACCATCTACAGAGCTACAGCAATCAGAAGTGTGGCACTGGCATAAAGGTAGACATACAGATGAATGAAACAGAATAGAGAGCCCAGAAATACACAATTATATGTATGATCAAATGATTTTCAACAAGGGTGCCAAGACTGTTCAAGGGGGGAAACAGCAGCCTTTTCAACAAAAGATGCTGGTAAAAATGGATACCCACATGCAAAAGAGTAACACGGAACCCTTACCTTACACCATATACAAAAAATTAACTCAGAATGGATCAGAGACCTAACCATGAGAGTTATAACTGAAACGTTTAGAATATAGGGGAAAAATTTTAATGATATGGATTTGGCAATAATATCTTGAGATATGGTATCAAAAGCAAAGGCAAAAAATTGGACATCAAAATTGAAAACTTTTGTGCATCAGAGGGACACCATCAGAATGAAAAGGCAACCCATAAAATAGAAAATAATCACAAATCATATCTAATAAGTAATATCTAGAATACATAAAGAACTTCAACTCAACAAAAAGGACTCAATTAAAAAAATGGGCAAAGGACTGGAATAGGCACTTCTCCAAAGAAGATATACAAATGTCCAATAACACATGAATACAGCACTCAGCACTGACAGTCATTAGAGAAATTCAAATTAAAACCACAACATGATGACTTTTTCACCCATCAGGATGGCTATTATTAAAGAGTAAGTGCTGATGAGGATGTGGAGAAACTGGAACTCTTGTGTACTACTGGTGGGAATGTAAAATTGTGCAGCCACTATGGACAACAGAATGGCAGTTTCTAAAAAATATCGAATTATCATATGATCCAGCAATTCCACTTCTGGGTATATAGTCAAAAGAATGGGAAGCAGACTTATTTGTATACCTATGTTTCATAGTAGCCAAAATTCACCATTTTCAACAATAGCCAAAAGGTGACAGCAACCTAAGCGTCCATGGATGACTGGACAAACAAAACGTGTCTGTATACACAATGGAATATTACATAGCCATGAAAAGGATGGAAATCTGCATACACTACAACATGGATGAACCTTGAAGACCTGCTAACTAAATGGAGCCAGTCACGAAAACACAAATACTGTATGTTATATGAGGTACCTCGAGTAGTCAAATTCATAAAGTAGAATGATGGTTACCAGGGGCTGGGGAGAAAATGTGGAGTGAGTTTTTAATAGGCCCAGAGTTTGAGTTGGGGAAAATGAAACAGCTCTGGAGAGGGATGGTGGGAATGGTGGTACACTCAGTGTACTTCACGCCCCTCAATCATACACTGAAAACTCCCATTTAAACTATGCGTATTTTATTTAAAAGCCCTTTGTGAGGTGGCTCCTAGCTCGCTCTCTTTGAAGTAAAAATTTTGCCCAGGATTTTGATAGCACGTTGTCAGCAACCGTCCCTGTTTTGAAACTGTCCCTATTTTTGTTAGTAACTGCCTCTTTCTGCTTCTGTACCTCAGCTTATGGCTTACTAACTGGAAAACCTTTAAGAGAAACTGCCGCGTTGTCTAAAGTCCTGAGTTACTTCCCCTCCCCCTTACCTGTAAAAACTGTGTACTATTCTGAGCCGGGGTCCAGGCTTTTGGGTGCGAACCCTTCTGGGCCCGCTGGCATAATACGGTGTGTTCCTCCAATCCCCTGAGTGCCACTTGGGTTTCTTGTCGGGTAAGATGTTCCAGAACATCTTCTCACTGGGTCCCCGAAACCCCACCTTCGATCTGCCTTCATGCCTCAGTGCCTCAGCTGTCACCATTCCTCTGTCTGGGGCATCCTCCCCACCCCAAAACCCTCTTTGCTTCTTTGTTCTTTGCTGTGGGCCATCCCGGACTCAGCCCAGGCACAGCCTCCCTCTCCTGGGAAGCTTTCTCTGCCCTCAGCTTGGTTTAAGAGTCCTTCTCTGCCTTCCCACAGCAGCCCGTCTCACCCCACACCAGCACCTATCCCATCCCCTGCACAACTCCGGTGTTTGGTGAATATTTGTACAGGTGAGAAACTGGCATCAGCAGAGCCTGATTGGGACAGGGAAGGTGCACTCCAGGTCTGGAGCCCAGCCCTGCCCTTCAGGGTGACGAGTGGGTGACTCATGGCTTCCTCTAAACAGGTCACCGGCCTGTAATATCTTTGTACCTGCTGTGTGGGGAGCTGGCCTTCACGAGCAGCTCCCACTCCTTTGCTTTTCTGGTGAAAGCCTGGTTGTCAGCCCAGCCCCACCTCCCAGGCCTCAGCCGCCAGCCTGCTTACCACGTTCTTAATGATTTCATCCTTCCCATCCTGCCTCTGCACTTTTAGCAGGTGGTAACAGAAGTCGAACAGGTCGAAGCGACGCTGCTGGCCCAGCAGGACGATGATGGAGCAGCCAGCCCAGTTCAAGCCATCACCGAAACACTGCCTAGGAGCAGGGAGAGAAAGCAGCTGGAGTTGAGAGGTAGGGGAGGAGGAGAGGGAGGGAGGGAGACTCATCTTGGGCCAGGAGTACAGCTACTGAGCAGGCCTGTCTTTGGGCCAAGTCTCTTAATCTATAAAATGGGTACAAAGGAAGCTGTGAGGGTGGATTTGTTAGTTCCAGGGATGGTAGTTATGTCATATAAAGTCCTTCCAGCCACAAAGAGGTGTCAGCCTCTTTGCATCACTAATGTTAAAAAAAAAATCAGCTCTGAATTTGCAGGGAAAAACCCACCCAGCCCTTGAAATTTATGTGGCTGATCCCTCCCTGCAGGCCAAAGGAGAATCTGTCTTGACTCTCTAAAGGAGCTGAAGGAACACCCATGGGGTGAAGGGCCATTTCAAACCAGGAGGCCAACTGGCCAGAGCAGGCTGAGAGGGAGGGGACAGGCCGTGGTGGGCAGATGTTGCTGGGGTTGAGGCTGAGTCCTCTTGGTTCTGACAATGTTCCGACTGCAGTCCCCCAACTCTCAAGAGACATGGGCAATTTGGATGGCAGCAGGGTCATTCTTCAACTATCTCTTTTGTCCTTAAGCAGCAGCCCCAGCTCAACCTGGGCAGGTGTCCCCAGTTCCCCATCACTGTGCTGGAAGCTTGTAGGCCAGCGCTGCTCTGAAACAGCCTCACCAACACCACATTCTCAGGGAAGCTGCCCCTTCCCCCAACCTTTTTCCTAGAGCTCGTGGCTGCTGGAGGACAGGTCTTGTCTGCCTTGCCACTCTGTCCTCAACATGTAGCTGGGTGAGTTCAGGAAGAATTAGCCCTCCTCTGCTCTAAGGACTCCTAAAGGCTCCCCATTTTCCAGTAGTACAGTGAAGTGGCAGTGAGGTGGGCAGTGAGTCTTATCAAACCCCTACTGGGCTCTTTCTTGCCCACGCGATTGGCTCAGCCTCCAGGTGTACCCCGTGCAGCAATCAGCACACTCAACAAGTACTTGCTGGCCACCCCCAACCCCGTTTCTGGCTGAACTCTGGTAGCCCCATGACCTGCAGGAGCACAGGCAGATTGGGGGTGACCCTGCCTTCTCTGGGAGTACTCACTCAGCTGTGAACTCATTGGTTCCCACAGGGATGCAGTAGACAAACTGCATGGCACTCCACAGCCGGTGGAACTCCACACACTCATCGACGTGCATGACGCCATTGGTGGGCGGCGGGCCCCGCCAGATGGGGTCCTGCAGGTAGCTCCGGATGCGGGTCAGGATGACCTCGAACATGGACAGGCCACAACACAGCCGCTCCTTGGTCAGGAGGTCACCCTCCCGAGCGATGGCGATTTGCTGGAAACGGAAGGGCATTGACACCTTCTAGCCACATTTCAGAGCCCATCACCTGCCACCTCCCACCAGAGATTCCCAAACTCCAGAGCTGGCTGCACCTGGAATTCATTCACCAAAACTGATGTCTCTTCTTCAAAGCAGAGCGCTAACTTGATGGTCCTGAATGCAACAGCAAGGAAGTTTCGTGGTAAGTCTTACTGGCGTTAAGTAAAATCCAGGCACCATCAGTAGTGGATTAATTTTTTAAATGATGATTTACCCATGTAATGAATGCTGGATAGCCACTGAAAAGACTGACATGATACTACTAGTAGTACCACTGCTTCTGTAATTACTACTAGCTTAAGCTTTCTGAGTGTGGGTAATAAAGCAGGCCGTGTTCTAAGCACTTGATAGGTGTTGACTCCATTCTACTCCATGAGGTAGGTGCCATTCCTATCCCCATTTTACAGATGAAGAAACTAAGGCTCAGAGAGGCAGCCAGTGAGTGATAAAGCTCCCATTTGACCCGGTAGTCTACATCTGTTGGTTAAGTTGTAAAGTGAATAGAACAAATTGCAGAAACGAACGCATATTACAATTCTATTTAAAAACATTGACAACGTACAGTCCCACAGACGAAAGTATGTGTGACGTGTGTATGTGTAAAGCATACTTTAGAAAGACTAACATCAGTTATGGGAACAGATGGGCTTGGAGAAGTGAGTGGGACTGTCACTCTTGACTTTAAATACTTCTGTACAGTTGAATGTGCTATAATGAGCATACGTTAATCTTTCAAAATTTGCCCATGATTTCAGATAATTATTTCCTTTAGAAGGGCTTCTTTGACTATTACAAATGACCTCTATTAATAATGTAAACTGGTTTTTCATCTGGGTTCTGGCTACTGCATATCTAACAACCAGCTAGCTAGACAGGCTAGATGTGAAAACATATTACTACACACATTATGAGTAAAAACATGTAGGGGTAGAGGTCCTGAAAGCTATCTGCAAAGCAACGTAAATGTTAAAATCTAAGGTTAAAACAAGGTCTCTGAATCTGTGAACAAAGCTAAAAAAGGCAGACTTTCTGACACTGAGATCCACAGGGGACTCACGGGATCAGCTCCCAGTGGGAGGTTTCCCCAAGGAGCCATTTTACAGGGTGGCTGGGAGGCACCTGCCTGACTTTCCTGGAAGCTCCCTCCCTGGAGGCCCCCAGGAAGAGGAAGGAAGAGGGTGACCTTTAAGCGAATCCATGAAGGGAAGGAAATCCGGAAACAGCAATGCCAGGAGTCTGTTATAAATGTGGACCATGAATGTAGTTGTCACGACAACTAGGAACTGAAAAAAATCTAGGAAAAAGATGAATTGGACAAGTAGTTTGCCAATGTGTGTTTTAAACACGAAAGAGGGAACCCTGATTCCTGGTGACTCATCCTAATTTCATCAGGAACAGCTTGTGAGCAGAGGGGGAACCGCTCAAATTGCCACAGTTAGCTAGAAATATCTCTTGTTAAAAAAAAAAATCCTGAGCCTGTGCTCGAGTCTGTTCATATTCTCTTTATTCTTATTTTCTATTTGGCCCCAGAAAGGGCTCCTCATTTCAGAAAGAGAATGTCTAGTACAAGGAAGATGCTCAGTAAATAAAAGGACCCCAATTTGTTCTCAAGTCATGAATATAATTTTGCAAATTAACGCACACAGAGTTCTGGTTTACTAATAAATCTACATTTGCTTAATCTGAATCAGTCCTGAGGGTCAGACAGTCCTGGAGTGGGGAAGAGAAAAACTGGCAACTATGGTTATAAATCTTTAGACTTGGAACTCTGGTGCCCCCACCCACTACAGCCAATGAAAAGGGCCTAATAATAATAAGCTTTCTCCCTTTCTTTCGAAAAGTGTTTGTCCTTTCCTGGTGTCCTAGTGGTTAAGAAAAAAGAAAAAAAAGTGTTTAGCCCTACAGTTTTATGAAAATAAAAATATTTCATAAACTTCATTACCCAGAAATGAACATTCTTAAAATATTGATGTATGATTTGTTTATGTATGTGAATGTATATATGTATATTTAGCAATTTGAGTCATATAGCTACATTGCTTTTTTTAATAGGTTAGTAATTTCAACTCCCCCTCTTTCAATATGTTGAAGGAACGGCTACATTTAATGGCCAGTGATGTAATTCATTTAGTCTTATATACTTGGTTACCTTAAATTGTTTACAAACTCGCCATTAAGAACAATTCTAAAGCCACCATCCTTTTTTTGTTTTTTTTTCTAGACCAGGCTAAAGTGCAGTGGCATAAACTCGGCTCACTGCAACCTCTGCCTAGTGGGTTCAAGTGATTCTCCTGCCTCAGCCTCCTGAGTATCTGGGATCACAGGCATGGGCCACCACGCCTGGCTAATTTTTGTATTTTTAGTAGAGACAGGATTTCACCATGTTGGTCAGGCTGGTCTCGAACTCCTGACCTCAAGTGATCTGACTGCCTTGGCCTCCCAAAGTGCTAGGATTACAGGCATGAGCCACCGTGCCCGGCCCACCATTCTTATACATAACATTTTGCAAGCTGCAGCTGAGCATTTTGTTAAGATGAATACTTAGTAAATGAAGGGTCAATGAGTCTAAATATTTTTCAAAGGCATCTACTACACAGTGGCAAACTATCCTCAAGCAAAGTTGACCCGTGTGCATCTACCTATGTGAAGCCTGTTCCTTATACCCTCATCCATATTCCTGTATCCCAGCCTTGGCAACATGGTGACACCTCATCTCTATAAAAATGAAAACATTATCCAGGTATGGTGCTGTGCACTCATCCCAGCTTCTTGGGAGGCTGAGGCAGGAAGATTGCTTGAGCCTAGGAGGCTGAGGCTGTAGTGAGTTACGATGGCACCACTGCACTCCAGCTTGAGTGACAGGCAAAGACCCTGTCTCAATAATAATAATAAAATACGGTTGAGTGAGGTCACTGACGCCTGCAATCCCAGCACTTTGGGACACCAAGGCAGGCAGATCACCTGAGGTCAGGAGTTGGAGACCAGCCTGACCAATACGGTGAAACCTGTCTCTACTAAAAATACAAAAATTAGCCAGGCATGGTGGCATGCACCTTAAGTCCCAGCTACTCGGGAGGCTGAGGCAGGAGAATTGCTTGAACCAGGGAGGTGGAGGTTGCAGTGAGCTGAGATCACGCCACTGCACTCTAGCCTGGGTGACAGTGAGACTCCGTCTCAAAATAATAAAAATAAATTACTCCACTGAGAAATAGTCTTCGTCAACTTGAGATGAAAAATTGTATCTCATTCTTTGAATCTGCATTTCATTGATTACTGGTAAGGGCAGATGCTCTCCTGCGTGTGTTAGCATTGTATTTTTTTTACGTTGTGAGTTTTCTTTCATGTCGTGTCTTCTGATATGTCTATCATTTTCTTCTTGCTTTGAAAATGTGCTTTATAGATCGCTTCCTGCAAATACCCTCAATTTGTAGCTTGGGGTTATATGGGGAGGGGAGTGTTTAACATAGTTTTTATTTCTTTTCTATTCCACTCAGTGGGGAGTTTTTTCTCTTTCTAACCTTCTTTTCTGAGTTTAACCAGGGGATGGAGAAAACATTTGTGAAGCTGTGCTGAAGTCATCTCAATATTCCTCCTCTATAACTTTGAGAAGGAATATATAACAATATTCCTTCTTAAAAAACTCAAAGGTTTTTGAATTCTTATGCTTCTAGTATTTGCTCATCAGAACAATCTAGAAAGGCAGGTAAAGCAGATATGATCCTATTTCACAGATGGCAAAATAAAGACGGAGAAAAATGGCTTGCACTAGGTAACTCAGGGGTGGAGCTGGGACAAGGATGCCTGTCTTTTAACCTCCACCAGCCCCGAGTTTTTTTTTCCATGGTGGTGTGGGGCAACAAACCAGGTCACCTGAATTTGTCTCAAACAAATGCAAAGAATGCAATACTGCTCAAGCTTCCCAGCTTTACGTTGCAGACTTCCTCTGTCACCAACCTAGATATCTTATGAGTACCCTGTGCGCAAACTATCTCAAAAGTTAATTAATTTGTTAATTTTTCTTTGGTCTATGGAATGACTAAGTTTTGGACTATTTCTTGAGGGATGGGAGACTTATAAACTGGCATTTCCTGTCTCACAGAATGTCTAGGCTCTTGTTTGTTAAACACTCAGCATTTGACAGATTGAGATTTCTATCAGTTCCAAGGAAATGGTGTTCACCAGAACAGGGAAGGAATTCACAGTCCTCTAAGTGGAAACACATGCCAGACTTTGGCTTGAGAGGCGGGGGATGCCTGCAGGATGACAGCAGCAGTGGAGCAGACACATTTACATGTCACTCACTGGGTTTTCTCCCTAAAAGGAAATCACTGGAGAGGATCTCCTCTGTTTAGCCTCCGCAGGCCAAAAAAGAAAATGTGTGTGTTCTACAGTATCCGAATTCTCTCTGTGGTGAGTCAAAGAACCCAACCACCATTAGCTTTTTCTTTTTTTGAGATGGAGTCTCTTTCTGTCACCCAGGCTGGAGTGCAGTGGCATGATCTCGGCTCGCTGCAACCTTCGCCTCCCAGGTTCAGGTGATTCTCCTGTCTCAGCCTCCCAAATATCTGGGATTACAAGTGCCCGCCACCATGCCCAGCTAAGTTTTGTATTTTTGGTAGGGACAGGGTTTCACCATGATTGCCAGCCTGGTCTTGAACTCCTGACCTGAGGTGATCCACCTGCCTCGGCCTCCCAAAATCCTGGGATTACAGGCATGAGCCGCCACACCCGGCCCCACAATTAGCTTTTAATCACCATTTGCAGAAGGAGATTGGTGGCATGCGGGGTGCCTGGCTGGGGTGGCTTCCTTAGCGTGACGTCTGTGCAAATGAGGTTCTGCATTGTGCTTCAAAAATATTTACCACATTTTGCCAGAAGAGAGGCCACCTCTGCCGTCTGCTGAGGATTCGAGTCCTTCTGCTCTTGGTGAGAACACCAGAGAGGACCACCGGAATGCCAGTTAAACAGCGGGTTTCAATCCTAAATCTCTTAAACAGTCGACGCTGGCTTGTCTCACCAGGATACCCTGTTTCTCTTACTGAAATCTTGCCCTGCCTCCCCCCAAAATGTGCAGCTTGCTTAAATCAGCTTGAAAAGAGACAGCACATGCCCTTTGCTTCTCCCCTTCCTCCTATTTCTCTTCCTTCCTGCTCCCTGCATAATCTGAATTCTCTGAACGCAGGGGTCTGTCTTACTCATCTTGATGTTCACAGCGACTTGTACTGGTTTTTAACAATTACAGAATAACATGAGCTCATTCACCTTCATTAGAACGCTACAGAAAAGGCTCTCTCCCACTCTAACTTGTCACCTCTCTTCAGAGGTTGCCACTGTGACAAACTACGTCTATATCATTCTCGACATTTTCAGAAGAGTTTTAGATGGTTTTGTTGTGTGCATTTAAAAAAAGCATCATCCTGTGTGAACTGTAGTGCAACTTACTAGATCCAGCTGGCTGTGCTTATCTATCCACACGGCTGCATCAAGATCTAATTTTTCCTTTTCGTTATGTGTTAAGTACATACGTAATATGCAGTAACTTAGCATTTAGATGACTTTACCACATTTTAATCAGTGCTTTACTGATAGACGTTTGGGTTGTTTCTAGCTTTTGCTTTAACAATGTTACATAAGCGTCTATCGTCCTTTAAGTGTTTCTCTAGCAAAAATGTCCAGAAGTGAACTGCTGGCTCACAGAGTATGTGGAGTTTTCATTTTGAGAGACAACGTAACAGAATTCTTGATACTTACCTAGCAGGGACACAGTAGATACTTGTTTAAATAAGCCGAGGACTTGTTGGCAGGAGGCATGATAACAAGGTACAGAAGAAACACTCAGGCCCAAGAGTCAGCAAATCTCATTCTAGACCTGCTGTTGCTATTGCTACAATTAGCTTTTGACTATTAGACATTCTCTTCCCTTCTCTGAGCCTCAGTTTCCCCACCTATACAGTGAGGTCTGGTCAAATGCTCTCCTTCTCAAGTTCCTGTCAGTGCTCGCAGCCCATTCATTATATAAGGTTGGTACCTGAGGGGTCCCCAGCCGCTCAATCAGAGGGACCAGGTGAAGTGGGGCATACTTGGCTTCCAGTCGTTTCATCCGGACCTCCAGGCGCTCCCCCTCTGCAAAAGGAGTCACAGAGCAGAAAATGAGATTCAGAGCACACAGGGCAACTAGGGAAGGAAAAACTCTCAAAGGACCTGATGAGGTATCTGCATTCCAAAAATGAGATGGAGTATGTGGAACTGCTCTCCTTGATTCTGGAAAGTGTGAATAGTGTTTACTATAAGGAAAAATGTTCTATGATTTGTCCAACAATGGAATCGTCTACCTTGTGAAGTGGTTCTATGATCTGTCCAACAATGGAATCGTCTGCCTTCTAGAATATCTCTAGTATAGTGCTGTCTAGCCTTGGAATTTATAGACACCACTATACTAGCGATATTCTAGAAGGAACAAGGAACAGGGCCTGGAGTGTCATTTCTATAATTTTGTAAGGAATCTGTTGAATAATTAGAATGAATGACACAGAATCAGAGATAATGGACCTCAGAGTCTGTGTCTGTCTGGTCAGTGGTGAGGTCTGAAGGTTCAATTCAGGTGGCTAGGTCAATCTTCTAATTCATGATTCTGTGGCTATTCAGTGGGTGTCCAAAGGATTAACCTTCCTTCTTGCTGACTAGATCTGAGTTAACTAGGACTAAGAGGTGAGAATAAGGTTCAAATGCTGGCCGGTTATTCAGCTGCTGTAGTGGTTTCTTACCTTTGATGTAGACTCTAGGCAAGATGTTTTGGAAGGGTGCAGCATGGAGCAAATCGCAGACCTCCTCTTGAGACTGCAGACACAGGGGGCAAAGAAAGAAAGCAATTTTCATTTTAAATCAGGAAGATGTTTCATTCCTAAAAACCTGAGCACTGGAGTTAGCTAGATCAGGGTTCAAATCCTGACTCTTCTATTCGCTGTGACCTTGGGCAAGTTCCTTAGCGTCTCTGAGTCTACTTATCTATCTACAAAATGAGGATGAGAACAGTACCTATTTTAATGGGTTGTGAGGATGAAACGAGAAAACACATAACCTTATGGCATGGTCACAGGTACATATTGAGAGCCCAGTACATTTTTACTGTAATCTTATAAGGAATTTGTTGAATTAGGCTGGATTACACAGAATCAAACAGAAGACGGGCCTCAGAGTCTGTGTCTGTCTGGTTGGTTGTGAGGTCTGTAGGCTCACAGCAGGTGGCTAGGTCAGTCTTCCAGTCTACAAATCCAGGACAACTCTGTGTAAAGGCCTATGTCTGATTGGTTTTCTCCACACCAGACATCAACTAGCAAGAAAAGAGGGAGGAGAAGCCAGGCCAGAAAGGTTTTGATGGTGACTTGTTATGTGTAAAGATGAGCTTAAAAGCAAACATACAATGGTTGGAAGGGAAGTTTGGTTAGGGCAAGACAAGGAGATAGGGTCTCACAGGCCGTCTTGGGACAAGCTTGAAATCCCTGGATTTCAAAACAAAGGGGAGGGAAGGAGTCTGGAGAAGCCACCTTCTACTGGGGTTTGCTTTCTCTTCAACTGCGGGCATTTGGATTAGGTTAAGAGCCAGGCTCCATTTCAAACTCTGACACTTTGGGATTCTAAGCATCTGAGAAAATCAAGATTGCTGGAGTCCTTGGCTTCCTCCACCCCAGGCATGGATGGAACAGTGCCATCCCAGGACTCAAAGGCCAGCTGTTCAAGAGGGGAGCCCCAACTTCCTTTTAACTGCAGGTCAGTCCTTGAAATGAGCCTACCAGAGGAAGAACACTCTGCAGTCCCTTCAGAGAAGTCTGTCTGAGTTGATTGTAATTCTGTTTTTTTCCAGAGGGGAAACTTTCCCCCCGTCATCCCCTCCTTGTTTTGAGATGGAGTTTCACTCTGTTGCCCAGGCTGGAATGCAGTAATGTGATCTCGGCTCACTGCAGCCTCCGTCTCCTAGGTTCAAGCGATTACTCCTGCCTCAGCCTCCCGAGTAGCTGGGATTACAGGTGCCTGCCACCACACCTGGCTAATTTTTGTATTTTTAGTAAAGACAGGGTTTCGCCATGTTGGCCAGGCCGGTCTCAAACTCCTGACCTCAGGTGATCTGACTGCCTTGACCTCCCAATGTGCTGGGATTACAGGCATGAGCCACTGTGCCCAGCCTTTTCCTCCTGTCTTAAGTAAGCTGTTTGTTTGACTCCTTTCTAGTAAATCCCACAACCTGGTCTTCATTGCTATGTCTAAGCTTAGATCCTTTGATTCATCATATAACCTGAAAACTTGGCTTATTGATCATTCAAGCTAATCTTTCATATTCACATGGTGAATTACACTGGATAAATTTTTTTTTTTTTGAGACAGAGTCTTGCTCTATTGCCAGGCGCCAGGCTGGAGTGCAGTGGTGGGATCTCGGCTCACTACAACCTCTGCCTCCCGGGTTCAAGCAATTCTCCTGCCTCAGCCTCCCAAGTAGCTGGGATTACAGGCGTATACCACCACGCCCAGCTAAGTTTTGTATTTGTAGTAGAGACGGGGTTTCGGGATGGTCTTGATCTCTTGACCTCGTGATCCACCCGCCTCAGGCTCCCAAAGTGCTGGGATTACAGGCGTGAGCCACCGCGTCCAGCTAATTTTTGTATTTGTAGTAGAGACGGGGTTTCACCATGTTGGCCAGGATGGTCTTGATCTCTTGACCTCGTGATCCACCCGCCTCAGGCTCCCAAAGTGCTGGGATTACAGTGTGAGCCACTGCACCCGGCCTGCATTGGATGATTTTTGAATGATAAATCAGCCTTGTATTCCTGAAATAAACCCACTTCATTATGTTATCCTTTTGATGTATTGCATGATGTTATTTGGTAACATTTTGTTTAGGATTTTTACTCTGTATTCATGAGGGATACTGATTTGTTATCTTATTTTCAAATGCCTTAGGTTTTGATATTAGGGTAATGTTGACCTCAAATGATGGGGAGAGTTCCCCTTGTTTGTATGTTTTGGAGGCAAAACCGCCTTTCCAAAATGAGAAAATCGTGACAGGGAAATAAATCAGACCTAACCAACCTCATTTTGCTTCTAACTTTTAAGCTGTCCTTGTTCATTCCTGGGCATAGGCCGAACTTACTTTGGGAAGGAATTCAGTTCATGGTTTGTCTCTGAAACAAAATTGGTAATAGCCCTTTCCTGAAAAGACCCCCTTTTCTTGCCTGAGGTCTGCCTTTGCAGGACTAACAAATTAGCTACAACATTAGAAATTACAGTTTAGGGGTCATGCAGCCTCTGGCTCCAAGAGTCTGAACCTCCCCAAATTGCTCCTGGGGATAACATTACTATTGTAAAACCTAAGAACAGTGCTTGAGTGATTTTGCAGACCCTGCTCTCCAGTGGATGAGCTGACACCATCCAGGCCAGTAATCTGACTCTGCTAGTTCTGCCACCTCACCCAGGAACACAAAACAGCAAGAAAAACTCACTTCGACTCTCTATGATTCCATCTCCAACCTGACCAGACAACACTCCCTACTTCCCAAGCTCCTACCTGCCAAATTATCTTTAAAAACTCTGATCCTCGAGTGACTGCTCCAGGAGACTGAGTTGAGTAATAATGAAACTCCGGTCTCCTGCACAGCTGGCTTTGCATGCATTACCCTTTGTCCATTGCAATTCCCCTGTCTTGATAAATAGCTCTGTCTGCGCTGTGGGCAAGGTGAACCTGCTGGGCAGTTACAGAGATCATGTAGAATTGGTACCATTTCTTCCTTAAATGTTTGATGGAATTCACAAGTCAAACGATCTGCGTCTGGTGTTGGTTTTTTGTTTTTGTTTTTGTTTTGAGACAGGGTCTTGCTCTCTCACCCAGGCTGGAATGCAATAGTGCAATCATGGCTCACTGGCATTGACCTTCTGGGCTCAGGTGATCCTCCCATCTCAGCCTCCTGAGTAGCTGGGAGTACAGGTACATGCCACCACACCTAGCTATTTTTTTAATTTTATTTTTATTTTTTTGTAGAGACAGGATTGGGAGTTTTCTTTGTTGAAAGTTTTTTTTTTTATATATATAAATAGGAATTATATTTCTTTAATAGATACAGGACATTCAGCTTATCAATTTTTCTTAAGTGAGTTTTGGGGATTTGTATCTCTTAAGGAATTGGCTTAAGTTTAATTTATGGGTATATATTTGTCTTTAGAACATTTTTACTGTCCTTTTAATTTCTGTGGGTTCTGTAGTAATGTCCCTCTTGCATTCCTGGTCATTTGGTCTTCTCTTTTATTCTTGGTCAGTCTGGCTAGAGGTTTTGTTTGTTTTCTTCCCCAGAAACCAGGTTTTAGTTTCAATGTTACTGGTTTCTTTCTTTTTTTTTTTAATCTTTCTTTTCTTTTCTGTTCTTTTCCTTTCTTTCTTTTCTTTTGTCTCATTCTGTTGTCCAGGCTGGAGTGCAGTGGCATGAACATGACTCACTGTAATCTCAACCTCCCTAGACTCAGTCGATCCTTCCACCTCAATCTCCCAAGTAGCTGGGACTATAGGTGCACACCATCACACCCAGCTGAGTTTTGTATCTTTTGTAGAGATGGGGTCTCACCATGTTGCCCAGGCTGGTCTTGAACTCCTGGGCTCAAGCCATCTGCCTGCCTTTGCCTCTCAAAAGTGCTGGGATTATAGGCATGAGCCACTGCACCTCAATGTTACTAGTTTCTGTTCTTTACTAATTCATTTCTTTCATTCTGCTTGCATTAGGTTTAATTTGCTCTAATTTATCTTGTTTATTTTTTAAATAATTGAAATAAAGATTTTTACAATAGAGATGGGGGATCTCACTGTGTTGCCTAGACTGGTTTCAGACTCCTGGGCTCAAGCAGTCCTCTTGCCTTGACCTCCCAAAGTGCTGGGATTATAGGCACATGCCACTGCACCTGGCCGTGGCTCTAGTTTCTTAAAGTGGAGACCTAGATTACTGATTTGACACCTTTATTCTTTTCTAATAGAACATTCAGGCTATTCTTCCGTAACTCCAGCAGTCAAGAATTCAGTTCTTCTGGAGGCAGCCCAATCTACTTTTGAAAACTCTAATGGTTAGAAAGTTTGGTTTGGTATTGAGCTGAGGCTGCTTCCAATGCTTTCCCCTCTAGATCCTTGTTCTGTTCTTTACAGTATCGCTGAATGTATTTTTCGAGCTAGTATCTTTAGCTCTTTTATCTGTATTCTTCCCCTAAGGGCCAAGCACTGTAAGAGTTTTCTACATCTCTCTCCATTTCCTAGTCTTTACTTCCTTTCTCAGCAAACAGAAATATCATGCCTAGTCATATGCTATGGCAATGTCTCTAGCAAAGATGACCAAGGACTTCTTTGTCACCAAGTTCAGTGCAACCTTTCAGCCTTCATCTTATACGGTGTCTCTAAAGTATTAGGCACTGTCCTCCTCAGCTCCTATGACAAGGTGTTTCTCTGTTTCCACCATTTTGGTTTCTCCTTTTTAGCATCTTTGCAGATTTTATCTCTGATCGTTCCTTAAATGTTGCGTTTTTTTTCTTATTCTATTGTCACGGTTTATCTCATCGACTCCCATGATTTGAAACACCACTCACTGTCCACTATTGATCAAATCTGTGTTTTCATCCAGACTTTTCTGCAAAGCTCCAGACCTGGATATCCAACTCCTTGCTGGATGTTCCCACTTGAATATTCCACAGCTCACTGTTTCCAAAGCTGACCACCTTCTCCCCTTATCACCTGGGATCCTTGTTCACAGAATGACATAATCAACTCCTCATCTACCCAGGCCTAAACCCTGGGGTGCATCTTCTCTCTTTCTCCTGTGAAAACCAATCAGTCTTTATCTCCTGCGGATTCTCATGTTTGATTCTTTCCACGGTTCTCCACACCAACCACCACAACACTATGAGCTCCTTAAGCGTAGGGATGGCGTCTGTATTTCTGCCTCTTATCTCCAGTGCCTTGCATATAATAGTTTCTCAATTATTTATTAAGTGGCTAAACATTTGTTACTCTATAAATGTTTCTTAGATGAGTAAATAAATTTGTCCACAAGACAGTCCTCCAAGTATGAGACTGCTACTATTACAGCCATACATTCGTCCAACAAATATTTATTGAGCACCAGGCACTCTTGTAGGCTTTGCAGGTATGGTGCTGAACAAGTTAGACTAGATCTTTGCCCTCACAGAATTTATATTCTAGGTGACAGACAGACAAAAACAAGTAAACAAATCAGAACATTTCAGGGTAATAGGCTAGACAGTAACTGGGGTTGGGAAGGGACTACCACAAGGTAGTCAGAAAAGATCTTTTTGGCCGAGTGTGATGTCTCACGTCTGTAATCCCAACACTTTGGGAGGCCGAGGCAGGCGGATTGCCTGAGCTCAGCAGTTCGAGACCACCCTGGGGCCAACATGGTGAAACCCCATCTCTACCAAAATACAAAAAATTAGCCGGGCTTGATGGTGCATGCCTGTAATTCCAGCTCCTCGGGAAGCTGAGGTAAGGATAATTGCTTGAACCCAGCGGGTGGAAGTTGCAGTGAGCCGAGATTGTTCCACTGCACTCCAGCCTGGGCTGCAGAGCGAGACTGGCTCTCAACAACAACAAAACAATTTTTTTCTCTTTTTGAGAGTAATGTTTGAGTTGGTGACATTTGAATAGAGAATGGAATGAGTTGGTGACACTTGATTAGAGAATGGAATGAAGCAAGGGAGCCAGCCATACAGATATGAGGTAAGGGCGTTCCAGGACAAAGGCCCCCAGGCAGGGAATGAGTTAAGAGTGTAGTGATGAAGAGACTCACCGTACGTACAGCAGGAGGCCCTAAAGGTAGGGAGACACCAGATCAGGTGGGGCCTTGTAGGCAAGGGGCTAAGGGTGAAATTTAAGTGTAACGAGGAGCTACTGAAGTTCCAGAGGACTGGTGTGCCTAGCTCCACTGCCAAGTTCTGTCTTTTTTTCCAAACATTTCAGTTGCTCCAAGAAATGTCTTATTAAGGCTGCCCATTGCATCAACTATCAACTTTCTGTTTTGTTAATATGGGTAAAGTGGTCTTGGGAGCCACCTTAGGGGATAGAGGAAGGGAAAGAGGGCTCTAAGTTCTCTACAAGAGTAATGCTGCTGCTTTGTTCATTTTACATGATAAGATTGTTCAGATTTCTTTTGGGGAGACAGTATTCCATTTACCCCTTTCAACGCCTCTGCCACCCCAATGCAAACTGCAGGACCAGAGGTTCTCTGGGGGTGCTTCCTGCTGGCATACTTCTGTGTGTGCTTTGTAATGTCATTTATCAGTGAAGGTGAGAAAGATGAAGGATGTGATTTCCTAAGAGATGGAAAAGCATTTGCCTAGAAGGTCCCAGAAGATGAGCTACATGGCCATTTGCATGATGAGGTGGCTACACACTCTGCAACACCTTTTGTGGAAGGTGTTTGTTTGACGTTCAAGCTGAGATCACTGTGACTGATAAAAACATCCACTTTAGAGCACATAAAGGCCTACATAAGTGATCCAAACAAGCTTCCATTGTGGGAGCCGAGAAAAGGCTGACCTCCCTCTTGTCTGATCCTTAAAGGATCCACGCTAGACCATCCACTCTGCCTAGGAACCCATCAAGCTGTGCCCTGCTAGAAAGGCTCCTTGCTGTGGCCTGTGAAGACCATCGAGCCTGGGTTTCCTCTCCACTGGCCCCGCTGGCTCTGACTGCTCCAGCTATAGCAGCTGTTTGTTATTCAAACGTGCTGTTTGTGTGGCCATCACAGAATCTTCACCGACTCTGGAATGCTGTCTAATCCATCTTCTCCCTTACTCTTTGCTTAGTCAATTCCCGTTCTTTCAGATGGCAATTGAAGGAAGCACTGTTCCTTTTACGAACACTTCCCTGACCCCAACGCCCCCCTGCTCATGTAGGTTCCCTAGTTAAATGTCCTCAAAGAACAAAGTTTTTTTCCTTTTCAGCATCTTAACTCAAGCCGTATTCCACATTCCATATGTGACTAGTTCATGAATATGTACTCCCCAACCACTGAATTTTGACCTCCATGAAAGTAGAGACAATGTCTATCTATGACCATATTTTATTCCCAATAGTGAGCACAGTGCCTAATACACAGTAGCTGCTCAATAACTATGTAGAATAAAAGTTGCAAGGCTCAGTGTGTGAGGGAATTTAACCCTAGAACACAATCTCTCCTATTTGGGGCCCATGTGTTTCTCATTACTAGAATAATAAAGGAAGTATTATCTCTTCAATTTTACTGATTATGAACTATATGAAGTGGTTTTAAGAATTGTCCATGTAGTGGAATTTTCAGGTATTTTAAATTTTCTTTCCCACTCTTTCCCTTTTTTTCCTACCTGTATGCATTTACTAAGTTTTCTACATTGAGCATATATCACTTTAAAAAATTAACTTGAAAAAAAGAACCCTGAAAGCAACTACTTTTTCCCAACTTGAAAATAAAGAGCTTTTGGAGTCTCGCTGCTGGAATCAGAGGGGAGGAAATGAAATCCTAGCATGCCACTTGGTCCAGCAAAGAAAAATATTTGCATAGGGGCCAGGCGTGGTGGCTCATGCCTGTAATCCCAGCACTTTGGGAGTCCGAGGTGGGTGGATCGCCTGAGGTCAAGAGTTTAAGACCACCCTGGACAACATGGTGAAATCTCATCTCTACTAAAAATACACAAATTAGCTGGGTATGGTGGCACATACCTGTAGTCCTAGCTACTTGGGAGGCTGAGGAAGGAGAATTGCTTGAACCTAGGAGGCAAGAGGTTGCAGTGAGCCAAGATTGAGCCACTGTACTCAGCCTGGGTGACAAAGTGAGACTCCATCTCAAAGAAAAAAAATATTTGCATAGGTTTCATGCAAATAGTTTTTGTTTTAGGCTACATTTAGGGACAAATGACAGATGCAGAGCAAAATATAAGTATTATAAAAAATACAGCAGTGATGAAGTAAAAGTGAAGCTGACAAGAGGCAGGAGGTGGGAGCACCAGGGGTGTTAATTCTCTCAGTCTTTTGTCCTTTCATGGAAAGGAATCAAGATATGAAATCATGTTACCAAAAGCGGCAATAGAGGTGTAAGTATATTCTCTATGATTACAAGAGAAAACAGAAGCAGTAATATAATCAAATGTTGAAAGGAAGAGAGGGGGAGAGATGAGCTAAAATCTCATCTTTCCAAGTAGGGAGTCGATAAGTAATGTCTAAAGTAATGTCTAAATTAAGAAACAGGTTACCCTCAGAATAGTCAGTGTTATGGAAGTAACTGGAAACAGGAGTGATGGGGACAGGCTGCCCTGGGGATTGGGAATGCAGGTGGGAAGAGGTGCAGCAGAGCCGAGTATGATGTTTTCATCAAAAGATTATCTGTACTATTTGATTTGTTATAATGTGCAATTAAGAATTTAATGGAATTAAGTTACAATGTGCAATTAACAACTTATATGGAACAAAATCAAGGGGCTGGATTAAATGGTCTCTAAGTGTCTAGAACCAAGAGTCTGTTAAACTACAACCACTTTTCTTTTTAGAGAAGGAGAGGCAATGAACATTACTGAGCATTAATTACTGAGCCAGCAGCTTTATATCCGTCGCCTGCTGCATGCTTCTGGCCAGCCCTGTGAGGTAGGTCTCACTGTCCCCGTCCTGTGGACAAGGACATCAAGGCTCTTGGTGAGGTGAACTTTCCTACCTAGGTCCCCACGCAGATGCTTAAATAACCAGTAAGGCTGACATTTAGATCCAGAGCCACCTCACTTCAACACCCATTGTTTTTCCATGGCAGCCAATGCAGAAGAAGCCTTGGGAAGCTTGACTCTCCCCCTTCATTATACATACATGTCATTAAATTGCAAAGTTACCAAAAATAGAAACAAAACCACTTAAAATCTTATCACCTAAGAAACTTCAGCCTCACTCACATCTGACAGGATCATATCATTTGTTGACTTATTGGGTTTTTGGTTATAGAAACTAACATTCTTTAAACTTAAGCTATGGTATATTTGTGGTTTGAAGAAGAATAAGAGCCTAAGCTACCTTCTTCTGTGCAAAGAAATAGGAAATTACTGATACTCAACTCTCAGAGGTAGCCTCAATCCTGAATTGTTTTAAATAATTTCTTTGTAGATGGACTAACTTTTATAAATCTGCTGATATGATTCCAAAGTATGTAATTAGACCACTCACGTGGTCAATTTGTACCCACAAATTCCTTCTTCCCTGACCCTCTTACCCCCAACCAAAGTTTTCCACCCATTTTTACCCATCCCATAAAGCCCCATTTAAGTTTCATCTTCTAGGAGTCTTCCAAGCCTTTCCAGCCCTCAGTGCCTTTGCTTTTCAAAAACTTATCAGAGCTGTTATTCATTCAGGGCTTCCACTAATCAGTCTGCAGATTGGGCTGCCTAATCTATCCCAGGGCCCTGAAATCTGAGTTTCTGATGGTGAACCAGGGGAGTGACCCAAATCTCATACAAACATTGATTGAGAGGGAATCTTCTTGAGGGACCACCCATGCTCAGGACCTGCACCTTCTCTATATTTTTCTCGGCCTGATATGAGAGGCCAGCAAGAATATAGAGAACATGTGTATAATAGGATTTAGATATCCAATAAGGTGGTACCAAATTCTGAAGACTTTCATTCCAGCTCGAATATAGCCTGAGCTAGAGAGTAATTCATTATTTCATTTATATAGCAAATAATAGGGATCAACTATACGCAAGGCTCTCTGCAAGATGCTGGAGTAGGTGAGGCAGGCCAGATGCATAACCCTTGCTATCATGATGACAAAAACAAGGAAACAGGCAATTCTAGTAAATGCTACAATTGGGGTATGGCTGGGGCCTATGGGGATGCAAAGAGGAACACCAATTTAGACTTTTGGGGATGACGACAGGAAAGGCTTTCTGAAGAAGAATGCTAACTTGAACCAGGGGTGAGTGTTGGACAGGTAAGGTGGAACAGTACCTGCAAAGGCCCCAAAGCATGAGGCCATGGTAGGCCAGGGCTGAGAGTCTAGGTAGACTGAAGCCTTTAGTGCTGAGGGAAGTGATATGAGACAGGAAGGAGGGGTGGGCAGGAGTGGGTTGGGAAGAATCTTCTAAGCCTCACTTAGGTTTCTGGATGCCATCCTGATGGTTTTTATCAGGGAAATGGCAGAGCTGCCGTTTCACCTTCTGGTTGTAAGGGAGAGAAAGGATTGGGAAGGGCAAAGCGGGTGTTGGAAGAGTCTGATCAGGAGAAAGCAGGGCCTGGAGTAGTGGCAAAGGAGATGGAAGGAAGTGAGCAGAGGCCACGAACCTAATGACTGGACATGAGGGCGAAAGGAAAAGGACCCCTGTGCAGGGCACCTGTATGACGGCGGTGCCGTTCCTGGAGTCAGAGGACACAGTGAGGCTGCAGGCAGGAAGAAGCGGAGGTAAATTTCTGATGTGTGTGGGCATGGAAGAGAAGATGTCTAAAAGGCAGCTAGCTATGAGGCCTGGGCCCTGCAGAGTCTACGGAGTAAATCTGAACTTGGAAATCAGCATGAGGATGGAGGCTGACCCCAGGGGGAAGAAAAGGTGCAAGTGCAAGGTTTGCATGGGCGGGTGCTTCTCAGGGGGACCAAGACCCTTCCAGAGACTTCAGTTCCTCTGACTATATGAGACCCAAGAGAAAAGCATAAAATTGTCCTTGAGTTCAAGGCAAGAGATAAATTCTGAGCATTTCCATGTCTACTAGCACACAACCTAAACAGGTATAAAAAGACACCTTTCAAGTCAGGAATAGAGAAGATGCCACTTCTCTGCATTTGCTGCTACCTTTTTTTTTTCCTTTCTTTAGGTAACCAAATATCTATTGAGTGCTTGCTCTGTGATCTGGCAGACAACCCAAAAGCAGAGAGATGAAGATGACACGCTCCATGGAGTCGGAGAGGGGCCCAGATGCTGCAGGAAACACAGTAACAGGTAGAGCTCTGTAAAAATGAGATTTCAGTGAAGTTTACCATCTAGTGGAAAAGAGATCCAGGGACACTCATGACAGAAATAAAACAGAATCAACTGGGTGCAATAGGAGAAGTTGTTGACAAAAGGCTTTAGAGACTGATAAGAGAGAGAAACACCACCAAGTTCCTTGCAGAGAAAGGCATTTGATAAAATGTGTGTTGAATGAAAGGACCAGGGGTTTGTGGAGGATGAGGAAGTGATGGCTGTGAGATGGGCCTGAGAGGAGGGGCAGGATTTTGAACTGTGGGAGGAAAGGTGCCATCCCATTCAGAAGGAGGATGAAATCAGGGATAAAATGAGGTGGCTGATAAGAAAGGAACAGGGCTCACACCTGTAATGCCAGCACTTTGGGAGGCTGAGGTGGATGGATCACCAGGTCAAGAGATCGAGACCATCCTGGCCAACATGGTGAAACCCTGTCTCAACTAAAAATACAAAAATTGCTGGGTATGGTGGCGTGCCTGTAGTCCCAGCTACTCAGGAGGCTGAGGCAGGAGAATTGCTTGAACCCGGGAGGTAGAGGTTGCAGTGAGCCAAGATCATGCCATTGCACTCCAGCCTGATGATAGAGCAAGACTCCACCTCAAAAAAAAAAAAAAAAAAAGGAGTAGGGCATCCTTGGCTTGGGCTTGTGAGGAGTGTGGGCCACAGGGCTATGGGCAGTCAGGAGCAAGGCTTTCAGTTCTTATGGGAGTTTAGAGAAAAGGCTGATTCAAGTCTCTTTGCTCGTGGCAAGAGGAGGAAAGTGAGGGGGGGTGCTCTTGGTAACTGAGAACCTGCTTCTTACACACTGGAGACTTAGCATTCATTACTTCATTTACCACTAAGATATCCGTGAGGTAGCTCCTTAGCCCCGGCACTTTTCAGTGGAAACTAAGGCTTAGAGAAGGGGCGTCCAATTGTTTGGCTTCCCTGGGCCATACTGGAAGAAGAATTGTCTTGGGACACACATAAAAAATAAAATGTACTAACAATAGCTGATGAACTAAAAACAAAAAATTGCAAAATAACATCTCATAATGTTTTAAGAAAGGTGATGAATTTGGGTTGGGCTGTATTCAAAGCCATCCTGGGCCATAGGTTGGACAAACTTGGCTTAGAGAAGATAACGACTATCCCAGAGTCTCATAGCTAGCCAGTATAGAGGCAAGACTTGAACCCAAGATTTCTGAATCCAAAGATACGTGGTTTCCAGTGGAGCCACGGAAATCAGGCTGAGAGCCCCATGCAATTCCCCCTGCCCTTCCCCTTGGCCTCATTCTGTGTAGACTTAATGACACCAGTTCTTTGATAGGCATGGTGTCTTCCTTTGGACACAGGCAGAATATAAGTAAATACAGTAATACTTCTTGTTAAATGAAGAAATGGGTGATAAACCAGAGCTATGTTCTCTCACGATTGTCTTCTGCCCAAGGCCTGGTCTCATCTCCAAGTGGCCATCGGGCCTACCAGGCAATCATCATCTTTAAAGTCAACCTCACTGTGTTCTACTTGCTGAGTCTCATAGTCCTAGATGGAACAAAGGCATGAGGATTCCTGGCTGCCTTTAACAAACCCCAAGTTGGGAATGCTGATTTTAAAATGCCAGGTGGCCACTTAGAATCTGCTGGGTAGTAAATGTCCCCAGCATGAGTTTCCCTTACTCGTCATTAGGTAGCAGACTCTGCCACCCAGAATGCATCTCCTTCAGAACCATAATACTGGGTGCTGGGAGGGAGAGGCTGGGCTTGCAATGCAGCCAATGCATCAGCAGAGGCCCCAGGGAACTAACTGTGTGTATTACAAGTGACTGGAACGTGTAGGGATCAAATTCACAGACTGGAAATAAAAATGAATTAAGTTTGCAATTTAATTGGAACAGAGACCCATGTCCTCCTTTCCCCATGCTGCCTTGAAAAGGGAACAGCTGACTGGTAAGCCCCATTCCGTTAGTGTCCTGGGCTTTGCTGCATTGCCTTGCTGTACAGGACAGTGCATCTGACCAGGTGGAAGTGGGCATTTCAGGAGGAGAACTGCTGCCCAGATACCAAAGCAGGACAAACGCCAGCACCTGGAATGTTGGAACGACAGGCAGTTTCCAGGGCTCTCAGATCATTGCTGCTTTGGCTGGGAGACAATGATACCATCTTGTCAGGGTTTGTGTTCATTTTAGGGGGATGGGGGAGTTTATCACCCAAGGCTGCTGGGTATGGTTTATGTAGCAAGTGTAGTATCCAAGGGCAACATCCTAGGGAATGCCAAGCACACTGCAGAAACCAGATTGTTCATAATCATTTTCTAGCAGATGTTATTTGTTCTTTAAAAATTAATATATTTCAAAATATATTAATTTTGAAAATATATTAGTCTTGAGGAAGGATACCTTTTTATCATTTCCTGAAGGTAACATGTGTGCTAGTGATGGCCCTGGGGTCACCTCACACATCAGTCACTACTGAGAGGCAGCAATGGCTTTTGGAGAGGATTCTGACACCAATTCAGGTGCAGCAGGATTGATCATCAACCTCCATGGGAAAGTGGCATTCAAACTACAAATCTGCTGTTTCTGATTTCCAAGGGATATCATCATTAATGATACCCTAGTTATGTTACATGTGGCATTTGACTTGACATTTGTCATTGTCTTCTGGGAATGCACCAAATACTTAATTCAGCCTCTGGGCAAAGACTGTCCTCTGGAAAATTACAAACTTAGACATGTTTTAATGATTGCCACTCTAGCCTCATTTCTTTTTATTGGCTGTCTTTATGTTCACTTTCAAAAAATTAGAAAATGCAGATAAATTTTTTAAAGGAGGAAAAAATCTGTAATTCCACCACCCAGGAGTCATCACTGTGATAGCCTTTTCTGGGGTTTGAACTGCCAGATTCCTCTCTGCACATACTACTTCAGCATATATTTTTTAAAAAGAACAGAATATACCTACTCTTCTGTAATCTATTTTTTATCATTTAGTATATACTATCAATATCTTCCCATGTGCAGTAAAGAGCTTATTTGGATTTTTTTTTTTTTTTTTTTTTTGGCCTAGTTTTAGTTATCCTACATCCTTTTTGTTTTTTTGAGACTGAGTCTTCCTCTGTCACCCAGGCTGGAGTGCAGTGGTGTGATCTCAGCTCAGTGCAACCTCCGCCTCCCAGGTTCAAGTAATTCTCCTGCTTCAGGCTCTGGAGTAGCTGGGATTACAGGTGTGCACCACCATGCCCAGCTCATTTTATTTTTTATTTTTAGGAGAGATGGGGTTTTACCATATTGGCCAGGCTGGTCACGAACTCCTGACCTTGTGATCGCCCACCTGGGCCTCCCAAAGTGCTGGGATTACAGGCATGAGCCACTGCACCTGGCCTATCCTACATCCTTTTTTAAATGATCATCCTACTCAAAATTATTTGATTAATGAATATTCACTAAAGTACCAGCTCTCTGAGCATGCACATTCTTTCTCTCAACACGTCTCAGCAACCCCATTTTAGTGAGGCCTTCTAAAGAGAACATTCCAAGCCCATGGAGCAAGTCTCTAATGGGAGAATTTCAGACACTGTGATAGACAGAGGAGGTGCTCTTTCTTGGGGGCTGAGGTGGGTGTTCTTGGTGCCCTTGAATTACAATGCCAAGGTGGTAAATGTCAACAAGCCTTAAGGTAGAAGCCAAGGACAATGGGATTCTGTCTTGCCCTGATGCAGACCTGCAGTGAACCCGTTTTTCTCTTTAACTTGACCCTCAGTATGCCATGTGGGTTGTGCAGCCAGGCAGAGTGGTAATAACAGATCAATGGTGGAACAGGCATGGCTGAAATCTTCTGAGCCTTGTGGGTCAAAGTTGGGAGTTTGACTTTTAAGTACAATGAGAATCCACTTGTTACTTTTAAGCTGGAGAGTAACAATCTGATTTATAATTATATGAAAACCCCTTTGCTGCTAATGCTAAGGCATGCCCCTCCTTCGGCTCAAGCACGCAGAGGCAGTGAGCCTCTGTGGAACTGGGTTTGAGACATTTCTCTTTTTTTTTTTTTTTTTGAGACGGAGTTTCGCTCTTGTTACCCAGGCTGGAGTGCAATGGTGCGATCTCGGCTCACCGCAACCTCCGCCTCCTGGGTTCAGGCAATTCTCCTGCCTCAGCCTCCTGAGTAGCTGGGATTACGGGCACGTGCCACCATGCCCAGCTAATTTTTTGTATTTTTAGTAGAGACGGGGTTTCACCATGTTGGCCAGGATGGTCTCGATCTCTTGACCTCGTGATCCACCCGCCTCGGCCTTCCAAAGTGCTGGGATTACAGGCGTGAGCCACCGCGCCCGGCCCAAGACATTTCTCTTTAACTGAGCACTGGGAGAAGGCATTCTTGTGTGTCTGTGTTTCTCTGTTAGTATTCCTGAAGCAGAAGGCAAGCCTTCCCACCACAGCCAAAGAGGACGGAGGCTGCCAGAGGTGTTCTTAGGGCCACTCACTGGCCTCTAGTTTGGACTGGCCAGCTTCCCTGGCTTCATTTGCCTTTCTTGAATCTTAAACTGGTATTTCCTGATGGTAAATCAAATAGGTGGTCAGCCTGTGAGTCACAGCCGAGTTCAGTGCTAGCAAATGCCTCTATAAATTTTTAAAATAAGGCCAGATGTAGCTCCAGGATATATGTTACCAAGAATAAATCTTACTAGGAGAGTAGCTGGAAAAGACAAAAAACCCTCATGACTTTCCTCCTTCTCATACATCACAACCTTGTCTGCTTTAACCCCTTACTTAACTTTTTGATAACCTGATGAGGTTTGATATCCTCCCCCTTCAACTTCATATCAGGAAAAATTCTAAACATATAAAATACTTGAAGGAATAATGAATATCCTTATACCCTTGATGTACAGTCACCATGAACATTTTGTCATATTTGCTTTAACTTTATTTTGCTGAATCATTTGAGAGTAAATGGAAGACACTCAGTCACTTCAGCCTTAAATACCAAAGCATGCAACTCCTAAAAACAAGGACATCCTCCTGTGTAACCTCAGAATTATGATCCCCTAAATTTAAAATTTTCTTAATATCGTACATGATGTAGGCAAGACTAAAATTTCCTCAACTGTTCCTAAAATGTTTCTTTTATCATGGTTAGATCCTGGTTCCAAAAAGCTATGAGTTTCCCAAAGTGTGAATAATATGCAGTTGCTACACAAAAACCATGAACTTTAACCACCCTTCCTTGGAGAACTGCCAGAAGCTTGTGCTTCTGCAGAAGTTTCTCTCTGGGAGGAGTTAATAAGTGAAAGTCGTGATTCAGTAACTTTGCATGTACCAAGTGTCATGCTAATGCCTATCATTCCCGCTATGTGATAACTACAAGGGAAATCATCATTAGGTGATTAAGAACCACAGTCTACTGTAAAATTGCTCTGTTGACAGGTTTTTGGAGTTGGGATGCAAAAATATTTTACTGTAATGAACTCGCATCAGAATTCAAGGGATTCATATTTTATGGAAGTGCTTTCTGTCTTAATTTTCTTTCTGTATTACACTTAATTTAAAACTGATGGACCAACAGTTTTAAAACTGAGGGATTCCTTCAAATGGCAAAAACCTTAAGTGTTCTCAGCTCATTTAGTCTATGAGGCTAACTGGAGACTTGATTTCTCCTGGCTACAGGCTACCATAAAGATTCCATGTACATATTTAAAAAAGATTCAATATGATTTTAAGAATGTCAGAGTTATGCAGAATGGCATTAGACTCTACCTTTAAGGTTCTGGTCATGGCTGAGTGAAAAACTACCATTTTTAGCTGATTTCCTAAAGGGAATCATCAAACCAGTATTTTCTTTTTTTTTTTTTTTTTTTTTTTTTTTTGAGACGGAGTTTCGCTCTTGATACCCAGGCTGGAGCGCAATGGCGCGATCTCGGCTCACCGCAATCTCCGCCTCCTGGGTTCAGGCAATTCTCCTGCCTCAGCCTCCTGAGTAGCTGGGATTACAGGCACGCGCCACCGTGCCCAGCTAATTTTTTGTATTAGTAGAGACGGGGTTTCACCATGTTGACCAGGATGGTCTCGATCTCTTGACCTCGTGATCCACCCGCCTCGGCCTCCCAAAGTGCTGGGATTACACAAACCAGTATTTTCTTAAATAACCTTAGCTCTGATTTTTGAGGCAACAAGACAAATGTCACTAATGCATTATGTTATTGGCTTTGTTGAGTAAGTACGGAGAAAGAAGCTGAAAATGGGAGGTCCAAGCACCCCATAGAAATCGGTGCTTGGCAGGAGGGGCATGGGGGGGCTGGACCTAACCAGAGAGCTCAGTGTTCTAAACATTCCCTTATATGGAGGCACATAATGTGGTTCCCGCATACTGATGTTAAGCCCCAAGGATACAGAGCCTGTGAAGCAGGCAAGAAATTAGGCTTCCTATTTCCACCATGACCCTCTCCCTTGCACAGAATGTACAAGCTGCAACTCCCAGTCCTCATGTGGGACTCCAGGTGCAGTGGAAGGCTCATCCGAGAGACGCTGCCTCTGCTCCCATTCCACTGGTCCCTCACTGCCAGCGGCTCTTCGTAGCCCTCGCTAAATCAATCAGTAATTTAATCTTACCCAATTCTATGTGTGATCTTTTCCTGTCTATCTATGCCTTGCCTGAATAGTGCTGTATATTCTATGTTTCACCTCCAACCCTTTCCCCTGTCCCCTGAATTGTCAAGGGGCTAACAGAATTATCCTGGATTGCAATCATGTCTGGTCAACTGGGAAAGATCTATAACCAAGAAACCGTGGTCTAGAAAGTGGGCTTTCCCTTCCCTCGAGTACATGCCAATGTCTTCCAAGGTCAGCATTTTCTAAGTGGGAATTGGGCATACAAGAAAATGTTACTTAATCATAATGAGCCACACGGTGAGCAAGTTCTTTCCGTTTTCAGTTTCCTGGCAATCTTTCTGACAACCTTAATCAGAAAGTCTCCATTTGAAACCGGCACATGTTAGCACCTAACGTTTACTAATTAATCTTATTTTTTAACAAAGAGGGAATAAGCCTTGTGTTCAGAGATCTGGGCAGGCAGCAGCTGGAATTATATGATTTTGCTTTATTTTGATTGAATGTATTATTTTCTAAGGATGGCAAGAACTGATTTTTTTAAATGGAAGTGATGATAGTTTTCTTTTAAAATTAAATTTCAGTAAAAAGATTTTGTAAATAACAGCACCAGTGATCTGCAGATCTGGCAAGAGCTGTGACAACTATGCATCATTGTCAAAAATCTGGCAGCTCTAGTCCAAGAAGATGCTTCTACATGGGGCATCTTCCACTCTGGCTGTACATCAGAACCAAGTATGGAGCTTTTAAAATATCTGGGCCCAGCCAGGTGTGGTGGCTCACGCCTGTAATCACAGCACCTTGGGAGGTCAAGGCAGGTGGATCATGAGGTCAGGAGTTCAAGACTAGCCTGGCCAAGATGGTGAAACCCCATCTCTACTAAAAATAAAAAAGTAGCCAGGTATAGTGGCGGGCGCCTGTAGTCTCAGCTACTAGGAAGGCTAAGGCAGAGAATTGCTTGAACTCAGGAGGTGGAGGTTGCAGTGAGCTGAGATCACAACACTGGTGACAGAGTGAGACTCTATCTCAAAAAAAAAAAAAAATCTGGGTCCATTCCCAAGGATTTGGTTTTTCTTGTGACAGGGCTCAGAGATCAGTATTTTAAAGCGAATTTCCAAGTGACTTAAATGAGCAGCTGCAGTTGAGACCACTGCACTACCCTGTGCTGCCTTCCTGGTGCTTGACGATGTCCATTGTAGAATAGTACTCAGCAGCACAAACTGTAATATGACCCTGACCACTGGGGGTTTCCTCACAGAAAAGTCATTGATACAGAACGGTATAACCAAGGCTCTGATTTCTTGGCAGTTACTGGCCAGGCTAACAAAATAAGCAAGAACTGATCTGGTTTTGGATGAAGGTGACTGATTGCCACTGTCTTGAATGGTGGTATCTTGAGGATGTTGGAGGATAAACATTACATTTTGATTTATAATCCACAACGAAGCTGAAATGTCCCTCCCCTGATTTATAGTTAATGAGCCCTGTGCTAGGAGCTGAGAATACACTAATGACCCTTATCTGGGAAATCTTTCCTAACACCTTTACCTCTGGTTATTTTTTTTTGAGACAGAGTTTTGCTCTATTGCCCAGGCTGGAGTGCAGTGGTACGATCTTGGCTCACTGCAACCTCTGCCTCCCGAGGTCAAGCAATTCTCCTACCTCAGCCTCCCAAGCAGCTGGGATTACAGGAGTGTGCCAACTGCATGGCTAATTTTTGTATTTTTAGTAGAGACGGGGTTTCACCATGCTGGCCAGGCTGGTCTCGAACTCCTGACCTCATGATCCTCCCGGCTGGGCCTCCCGAAGTGCTGGAATTTCACAGGCATGAGCCACCGTACCTAGCCTTCTACCTCCTGTTTCTATGGATCAGTTCTTGTTTTATGCCATTTTTCACCAAATTGTTTTGTATCTAGGTTGAGGGTCTCTGACTATAAATTTTCGTCAGTAAAATTCTGAGCAAAACCTCAACTGATAAATATTTATCAATCAAATCTATATAGTTGCCATTGTCAAATGGTGTGTTAATAAATAGTTAAAAAGCTTTGGGATTGGCTGGGTGTGGTGGCTTATGCCTGTAATCGTAGCACTTTTGGAGGCCGAGGTTGGTAGATCACTTGAGGTCAGGAGTTAGAGACCAGCCTGGCCGACATGGTGAAACCCTAGCTCTACTAAAAATGCAAAAAGTGGCCAGGTGTAGTGGCACATGCTTGTGATCCCAGCTACCTGGGAGGCTGAGGCATGAGAAGCACTTGCACCCAGGAGGTGGAGGCGACAGAGAGCCAAGATAGCACCACTGCACTCCAGCTTGGGCAACAGAGTGAAACTGTCTCAAAAACTTCTAAAATCATCTTGCCCACCACTAGAGGGCTCGGAGGGCTAACCTATGCTGACAACCCGGGGGTGGGTGGTGAACAGTGCCATCAGGGATGGGTGTATGCCCTGGAGTCTCATACTCTGCCTGGCCCATGGGGACTCTTGGTCTTGTTTGTGGAACCAGTGATTCTTAACTTTTAGACCATTTTTCCCCAAGTCCTGATATATTGATGCTAGCAGGTTTGCTTTTCAGATTAGGCCATTTCTGAAAAGATGTAAATAGAGTTAAAAATCATAAAGTCACACAAAGAAAGTGTATTATTGGGAATCAAGGTGTCTCCCTTCCACAAAGTGTGGACCATTTTCAACCAAAAATATAGTCTGTATTTGGGCTGGAAGAAATACTCATACAGAAAGGTCAAAGGCATTACTTGTGGGTGCCTGGGCAAAAGGACAGGACATGCTTCTTGGGCAGCTGGAAGTCTCTTCTCAGAGTGATGGGCAAAAATCATCCTGGATCAAGCACAGGTGGGCATATGGAGTGACGGTCTGAGAGGAGTAGTTGAGAAGGGTCTTTCACTTTTTTACTTTCCATGCATTTGAATTGTGTACATTTGCTACGTATGTGAGTCTTTCCTTTTAAGGAAAAAAAGTAATAAATGTTTACTGCAATAAATCTAAATAATTTAAAGCCTAAAAAGCGAGAGACACTTCTCCCTTGTCCCTGTCACCATCACACCCCATAGAGGCAATCACTCATCTCAGCTTGGTGAGTGTTGCTTTTATTTATGACTAATAATTATATATGAGAAAATACGCTAGAACATCTGGAACAATATTTGTAGAATGTGAACAGAGGTCGGCTGGGTATGGTGGCTCATGTCTGTAATCCTAGCACTTTGGGAGGCCGAGACAGGCAGATCACTTGAGGTCAGGAGTTCAAGATGAGCCTGGCCAACATGGTTGGCCTTATCTCCACCAAAAATATAAAAATTAGCTGGGTGTGTTGGTGAGTGCCTCTAATCCCAGCTACTTGGGAGGCTGAGGCAGGAGAATCGCTTGAACCCAGGAGGTGGAGGTTGCAGTGAGCTGAGATCATGCCACTGCACTCTAGCCTGGGCAACAGAGTGAGCTGTCTTTAAAAAAAAAAAAAAAAAAGTGAACAGAGGTCATCTTAGTGTGACAATGCGGTTTTTGTTTTCTTTCTGCTTCTCTGAGTTTTCTATCAATAAATTTATTTCAATTGTGTAATAAAAACAGAGGAAAGACATTAAAAGGCAGAAGTAGCAGACAGGTCAGATGTGGCGATGGAACTATTGAAAAGAACAAAAACAATCGGGAAAGCCCAGCTGGGCATCTCTCTGTATCTTAATACGCTAACTAACTTCAAGGATCTCTGGACTCCAAGGCACATCTGGTTTTCATCCCGACTCCTGCACTAGCTATAACGCTGGGAAAATCAGCTCCCTCTTGGGGTCTCAGTTTTCCTGTCTACACAATTTGAGGTTCTACTAGATCAGTGGTTTTCAAGACGGGAAGGTTTTACCCTCCTGAGGAATATCAGGCAATATCTGGAGACAGGGACATTTTTGGTTGTCACAATGAAGGGTGCTACTGGAATATAATCCAAAATTGCTGTTTGACATTTTTGTTGAACAAAGCACAGGGCAACCCCCTAAAAGAAAAGATTATGTGGTTCCAATTGTCAGTGGTGCTGAGGTTGAGAAACCGACCTGGGATGGTCTCGTTCCCAGATCTGACTGGCATTCGAATCTGTGAGTTTAAGTCTAGACTCTCCTCACCTCTGGTGAGGGCAGTAATGCTCTCAAATGACTGACAGGAGTGTTCCTATGGTCCACTCCAATAAAACAGGGAGAGAAGAAATAACAGAGACAAAGGCAGAGAACACACTCAAGTCCAGGAGGCCTTGCAGTAAAAGGCAGACTGAATGGCTATGTTCTTCCCAGGGACTCAGGCCCGCCCTCCCTCACACGTACCAATAGGGCCCTCTCCTGGTGTATGTTGGCATAACAATGGCCCAAAGTCGAGAAAACCACGCAAAATTTGAACAAAAACTTAGTGATTGCTATTTCCCTAATGACCACTTTCTGATTTCCCAGGGAAGGAAATACTAGAGGAAACACTAGATAATAATAGAATTTCCTTTGAAAACCTGATACATGCGAAAATACTTAACAAATGCCAATCTGTTTCAGGTTAGATCCAACAAATATTAAGAGGCTGCGATGACCATTGATGGACACCAGATAAACGACAGACATAGGACTACCGCTACAGATTGCGGGAAGGAGGTCTTCTCAGTAAGTGGTGCCGGGACAATCTGGAAATAAAAGATTAGATTTGTACCTCCCATTAAACATCAATTCTAGGTGAATATTGTGGACTTAAAGGTCTGTTTGGTCTTGAACGACTAACCTCTAAAACTTTCAGGAGATAGCATAGCTTCATGCGTTAGAGCAGGGAAGGTTTTCTAAACGATTCATAAGAGTACCAACCATAAGGGAAAAAAAGAAAACCACACTAAGCCTCAAGAACTTCCATTCACCATAAGATGAGTCAGAGTAATATATCTGGAATACATGTATCCATAATATATAATGCCCACAAACCCATAAGGTAATTTAAAAAGGCAAGAATGTTGAACAGCACTTCACAAAAGATGGTGTCCAAATGGCTAGTAACGTGGAAAAGGAGAATCAGCATCATTAGGGAAATCAAAATCATAATGAAATATGACACACACCCCCAGAATGGCTACGATGAAAAAGAGGTACAAATTCAATTGTTCATGAGGCTGCAAAGAAATTATAACTCTCAGATACTGCTGAATGGGAGTATAAGTTGTACACACAATTTGTAAACTGCTTGGCAGTATCTACTGAAGCCAACCTAATAGGTATTTCCCTAATAAAAAGAGCATATATACACCAAAACACATGTACAAAAATATTCATGACATCCTTATTCATAATAGTACCAAACTATAAACAACCCAAATGTCTAACCACAGTAAAATGGATGATTCAATTAGTCTATTTATGCAATGAGAATACTAGAGTAACTGACTCAGTAATAAAAAATCATCCACAACATGGATGAATTGCAAATGTAATATTGAATCAGAGGTCAGAAGGGAAAGGGAAAACATACTAGATAACTCTATATGAAGTTCAAGGACAAGCAACACTACCTCTGGAAACAACTTAGAACCATGGTTCCTTGTGGAACACTGAAGAGGGCATGGAAGAACCACCTAAGATACTGTAAACATTCTGCATCTAGCTAGACCTGGGTGTGGGCTACATGCTCACATGCCTTCATCAAGCTGTACACTTAGGATTTATGCATTTGGCTGTAATATATTAATTAAACCACCAGAACACCTAAAAACCCAAAAACCAGAAAAATGCCACAGGTACATGGGTTTAGGTACTAATATTGCACACTGAATTTTGAGAAATATAAGCACCTAACAATGAGGGAAATAAACCTTTGTCCAAGTGATCAACTGTTCAATTTATATCCCTCTACCTATCAATGATAATCTCTGTTTAAAAAAAATGGCAAACCACAGATGAGAAGGTATTATGGAACCTATAACCAGAAAGACCTCTGAAAATCTATTAGAACAGTGTGGCAATTCCTCAAGGATCTAGAACTAGAAATACCATTTGACCCAGCAATCCCATTACTGGGTATATACCCAAAGGATTATAAATCGTTCTATTATAAAGACACATGCACATGTATGCTTATTGCGGCACTGTTTACAATAGCGAAGACTTGGAACCAACCCAAATGCCCATCGATGATAGACTGGATATAGAAAATGTGGCACATATACACCTTGGAATACTATGCAGCCATAAAAAGGATGAGTTCATGTCCTTTGCAGGGACATGGCTGAAGCTGGAAACCATCATTCTCAGCAAACTAACACAAGAACAGAAAACCAAACACTGCATGTTCTCGTAAGTGGGTGTTGAACAATGAGAACACATGGACATAGGGAAGGGAACATCAAACACTGGGGCTTGTTAGGGATGGGAGGATTGGGGAGGGCTAACAGGAGGAAAACCTAATGTAGATGATGGGGGATGGATGCAGCAAACCACCATGGCGTGTGTGAACTTATGTAACAAACCTGCATGTTCTGCACATGTACCCCAAAACTTAAGTATAACTGAAAAAGTAAAATGGGCAAAAGATTGCTTACTTTCTCCTTTGCACTTTTTGGTATTTCCCAGTTTTCCTAAAACCATCATATACTTTATAAAATTTATAGGCCAATGATTGATAGTACATGAATATGCTTTCCTTATAAGAAATTAAGACATTCCAGATAAGGCTAAAAAGTCCCTATTAACCCGTAATCCTGGATTCCTCCCTAATATCCAGAAAAAATGACTAATTTCTTGGTATGCTTTTTTTCCTAGATCTTTTTCAATACAGCGTTATTTGTGGGGTTTATTTTTTGTTTACCTCTATGGCATCATGTGTTTCTTGTCCTAAAACTTCATTTTAGGTCAATATTGTATCTTTCACCAATTTTTATCTTGGTATGTGCAAAGCTACTTTGTCACCTTATTCTTTTTACTTGCTTCAGTTTTCCAGGAGAATGGATATTCCACAGTTTATACAACCCTTTGTCTACAGATGGCCATTAGGCTTTTTTTTTTTGGCAGTTAGTAGTCCTCTTTCATTGAGAACAATTAGTATGTCATTAAAATATTTAATTCTAGCTTCCTAAACTAAAAAACTCCGGAACGTTCACGCCTTATTCTCACCTCAAAGTACTGCCTAGGCTTGGCGATCTCTGCAGTTGTCTAAGTAGAAAGGGGAGTGTGCACTTTGGTGAGCCTAACCCCTGCCCTGTGTTCCCCGCCCCGCCAGCCCCCAGTGCTGATTCCAGGGATCAACACGGGAAACCTGTGCTTTCGTTCTTCTACCTCTGCTGCTGCTATGCTGCGTGACCTCAAGTGAGTTCCTCCTCTCTGGTTCTCCGTTTTCTCACTTATGAATAGAGGGGGCTGAAACATTCATGGTGGAGGGGGTCTGTCTCAGCTCTGAAGGTCATTGATCCTGAGTGTCCTGTTGTCCTCAGTGATACATTTGAGTGACCACCCAGAGTTGCCTGAGGAAGTTTTCCTTTCCCCACAGCCTTCATCAATAGTCTGCCTCCTGGAGTCTGAACAGGGGAAGCTGAACTGATGCCCTCTGAGTCATAGTTCCTCATGAAAAGAGGTGCTTAGCGGGAGACACTAGGGACCAAGGCTTCAGGGACCCGCCCTTCCTACCTCCACTGTTCCTGGTGCCCCTGAGGCCTTCAGCAGTTGTTCCTATTTATCTCTGTGACTTCTGAAGACTACGTTGGTATAGCAACCTGGGTCTGCTGATCCGTGTAATAAACCTATCAATTAGTTGTCTGGAGAGTCCATTTAAGGGGTAACAGAGAAGCAATTACTCCTTATAGAGGCAGAGCAAACAGTCCCCATTTCAGAGCCTCTCGGGGAGAATCTGAGAGCAGCAGGTCCAAGTCACTCATTTTAGGGATGGGGGCACTGAGGGATGAAATGAACTGGTTCATCCCAGGTCACACAGACAATCAGAGGCAAGGCATCCTTTCTGGCTTTGATTCGGAAGCTCCATTATCTCTCTTCCTTTGTTCCAGGCTCCTCCTTTCCCCTCCTGCTTATTCTCCAAGCACTAACTGCCTCCAAAGTGGGCTCTAGACTCTAAAAGCCTTGTCCATCACTCTCTTTCCAATGGGTTCTCCCAACAGCCCCCAGGTCTTTGAAAACAGCCAAGCAGACCCCCTCACCTGCTGCTCACAAGCTCACATGGCATCCTGCGGTGAACCACAAGGCCCCAGTGACCTGCTGCCTGGCAAACTCCCTCTACAGCTCTTACCTCTGTCTCCTTGCCCCCGTGCACCAGCTCAATTGTGTCCTTCCTGTTCCTTAAAGCCCATCAAGCTCCATCCTCCTTAAAAACAGCACATGGCTCCCTGACACAGCCACTCTCCCTCCATCCTGTTATCCTGTTTATTCCATCACACTCCCATCCCCATCTGCAACCACACTCTGATCCTTATGGCTCTTCTTGTCCCCCTCTCTGCAATAAAAATGGTAACACTCTGGCTCTTACTCATGGCCTTTGATCCACAACCTAGAACTGTACCTGGCAATGAAGAGGCTCACCACGCCTCTTGCTGAACAAGTGGATGGATGAATGGATGCCGAAAGAGATTCCCACTATGTCCTGAGAATGATGCAGCCCAGAGTAAAATCCTTCTGTTTCCTTCTACTGCTTTAGGCTGTCTCCGTTACCCCCACACCTGTAGGACTGGGCCCACTGGGAACACCATGTGGAGGACAGAGACAAACTGGAGTGCCTTGGGGAGGACGCAGGAGAGCACAGTCTCTGTGAGCCAGACGTGAGGCACAGCAAATACCAACAAGTGGTCACGCAGGAAGAAGCATGTGCTGGTTCTGCGGGGTCCCAAGAGGGAGATGTACAGGGGGTGTGCTTTTGTTCAATATGACAACACTACCGATGGTTTAGTTCTTACTGCATGACCTTTACATGTGGTAGCTCTTTCCCTTGAAACTAGCAGGGTGAAATAATTGTCCCCCATCATAAAAAATGGTAACACTGCATGCTCTCCCCTCAGCCTGGAACAGCTTCACAGGCAAATTCTCCAGGCTACCTCCCTGGAGACGCCCTCCTTCAGCCCCAAGAACACATCGAGTTCTCCATATTCTGTTCCCATGGGACTCTGCATTCACCCCTCCTAGCTCTTGCTGTAGTAGTGGACACATGACTTCTGTGTAAATATGGACAGGCCATGAGGCAGGGCTGGACACTGCTATATACCCCAGCACAGTGCCTGTCCTATGGTTTCCAAGGAGTAATTATCTAATGAGTGAGATGGAGCAGGGATCCCTCTTAGGAACCCGGACACCCACTCCCCACCCCCGCAACCCCCCACCCTACAAGCATGGAAATAAAGGAAAATCTTGAATTTCTTAAAGAGAAATTCCAGGCACCTAGCTAGCCCTGAGAAATAAATAAACAACCTGATAAGCAAGAAGGTAATAGTAACTTAAACCGACAGCCAAGGAAGCTAGAATCATGGGATGTTTAATTCCCTACAGAAATTAAAGATAACATCTTTACATATGTCCCAGAGCTGTTTTCAGAAACCTGGACCCCACACCAAACAGATGTGCTGGCATGTGGGCCTCAGATAAGAGGGAACTGCAGGTGGAGCTCTGACCGCAGTTCTTTGTTCTTAACTTATTCCTGGGAGGCCTGGAAGAAGTCAGACCCACAAGCCAGAGCTAACATTCTTTTCTACTGACCCTAAATTTTAAAACAAAGCTTCTCTTCCTTAACCAGTTGCAAATCAGAAACTCTCTAGAATCTACCTATGACTGTAAGACCCCACCGACTTCAAGATAGCCTGCCCCTTTGGGCTAAACCGATGTGTAACGTCCATACAACGACTTATAACTTCGCCTGAAACCTCTGCTTTCCTGAAGTTTACCCCTGCCTTTAAAAACCCTGGTTTGCAATCCACTGGAGAGGTGGCGACTTAAGCAAGAACTGCCCAGTTCTCCTTGCTTGGTACTCTGCAAATAAGCACGCTCCTTTCTCCTGGGGCAAACCTCACCGTAGATGTTTGTCCTTACTGCGCCAGGCAAGTGGACCCCAGTATGGTTCCATAACATGAGTGAACGGCAAACTAAGACCTAGACAACTGCACTAATCATGAATGGGGGAGCCAGGACTAGAATCCATGTCTGTCTGACTTCAGCCAGGATTCTCATGGCCAGGACTGTCTGGCCATGGACTGAAAAGCACTTGTGAGCTTGCTCTAAGCACAAATCGATGCTGTGGGAGCCTCAATATCTGGCTGGTGTTGGCATCCCTTCCAACCCAGAGACATCCCAATTCCTTTGGGATCTGGACTTACCAGAGCCTGCTCTATGAGGAGGCAGAAGAGGATGGCATTGCCCACTTCCCTCAGGCTCTGGAACACGTCTGTTTTGAGCTCTGCGTACTCAATGATGTCCTTCAGCTGGTGGTGGAAGAACTCCAGGATCCCTGGGAGGTGAAGCGAGACGGTCAGTGGGAAGTTGACACTGCTCAATAGGGTCTATGGGAAATACTAAGTGGCAGCCCCAGACCTGACTCTGGGATAACAAAAAGTCAAACATGCATCCCTCTGTCTTCAGGTCCAGAGTGAGATTTCTTTCAGAGCTCAGTACTAGAAAAAGCTCAAGAAGCTGGCTCATATCTTTTTCAGAATAAAACATACACACACACAAATGGGGCAGCAGTGGACCCTTCCCAGTCCCTCCAAAGTTGCCTGAATTCCTAATCATGACAGGAATATTTATTTGTAGGTGTCAGATATTATGCAGAGGACTTTATCTGTAAAACTCATTTAATACAACAATATCACAAATTAGGCACTATTACGCAATCCGTTTTCAGATGAGGCTCGGAGAGGATAAGGGGCATGCCCGTAGTCACACAGGTAGTAAGCAGGGCAGCTGGGACTGAACGCCAGGGATTTTAGCTTATCTTTTTCCTATTCTGAATCACAGACCCAGCACTTGACATCTTGGTTTTGAAAAAAACATCAGACACCAGTTCATGGTCCCCATCTTTCCCTCTTCTCTAGGCCCTGTATTCACTTCACTTACTATGAAGGAAGGAAAGAATTATTTCTCTGTCCAGCGGTCAAACAGCAAAGATGTCCACTTCCCGACTTATCTTAGATATACCAGCTTGGCACCACTGCCTACAGCCTCAGCCTCCCCAGATATGCAGAAGAGGTGCTGAGCTCATAAATACCTTTCCTAATAACCTGGCTCTGCATGCTGTAAATGCGCTCACATTTGCTGTCCTCTTCCAATTTCCCAGCAGTCCCATGAGGCAGGGCCTGCAAGCATCATCTCCCTCCACTGACAGAATGTGCCATTGCTCAGAGGGATTAAAAGGCTATCTAGCTAGTGGCGGGGGAGGATGGATAGCCAGTACTCTGTCAGCTCACTGGCATGTTAGAGAAGCAAATGCTCCAAGGTGGATGGTCAGAGCCTCCCTCCCCACCAAGCGATGGGTCTGTCTGGATTGTTTAGCTGTCACCAACCTGGGGAGCCATACTCATGTCGGGGCAAGCGGCATATCTTGGGCATCACCTCTATCAGTGTTTTCACATACTGGAGAATGGTTCCTTGGAGCTGACAAATGAAGAGTACAGATGAGTGAGATAATCTGCTGCAGCAAGTGAGCATCTCTGGGCTGAATTCTGGGCTCCGGGGGTGGGTACGGAAGTTCTGCTGAGACCCCTGAAAGGAAGGGGCAGACTCTTGCCTAAAGGTGGGGAATAGTCCCTTTGACCTTTATAAGGGAAAATGAGCCTTTATAAGGCTGAAAAAGGAGCTCTCCCATTCTCATGGGCTCATAGACTTCAAGGAGGGCACATTTCTAGGTGTAGGGTCTTTCCTGGGGCTGAGGATGCTTATATCAAATTCAGACTAAGAGCTAAAATGAAATGGAGCCAGGAAATTGTGGAGATTGAAACATCATATTTAATTTAAGCCTGGAAAATTCATGGCACATTCATTCCTCCTGTGCCCAAGGCAGACATCTTTAATCAATTACCACATTTTCTTGTTTTACCCTGAATTTAGCTCCACAATCTTTAACAACCCATGGTTCCACAAAGTTGCCGCCAAAGAATTGGAGTTACCAGATGAATCCTATTTGCTATTCCTGCTAATCCTATTTGCCATTCCTGACCTGGTTATATATGACTTTATGTCTCTTTCGTCATCTGAAATTTTCATAAAAATCTTAAATGTTTTGGCTTTCAGCTGTGTTCCAGGAAATTAAATGAAAGTTCAGATGACCATATTTAAGGCAGATTCAGAATAGTGGTAAAGGGATACAGAACTCTCTTGAAGCCAGAGCAGTATGGGGAGCAGTGTTTAGCAAGAAATCCCAAGGGAAAGAAGCATGGCAATTGATTAGAGATGTCTGCCATGGATAAGGGAGTGGAAAATGGCAGCACATGTGTCATGAATTTGTCCTGCTCAAATTATATAATGGAGCACAGATGGGGAGGATGAGCAGTCACTGGCAGCCTCTGAAGGACAAAATCAGGATTTCTGAGTTCAGACATCAAATAGAAGGAGTTTGGGGTCAGAAATGAGGGGCACGGCTACAGGTCAAAATGTGCACAGAAATGTAACAGAATGATATACAGACCAATCAAGGGATAAGGACAAGGGACTCCCTGAGTGGTTTCTACAGGCAGAGCTGCAGTGCCTGGGATTTGTTTTTACAGGCCAGGTAAAAAGTACAAGCAAACCTTGTTCATATCAACCTCACATGGGCACATCGCAAGCCACATTGAGGCCTTTCCTTACCAAGCTCTTCACAATCTTTAGCAGTTCCTCCATGACCACAGCAATGCCCTGGTAACCCAGGAGTCTGCAGATAGTCTTGAAATGAGGTGGCCCCACGAAATTCCTGTAGGAGCTGTAGATGTGGCTGTAGGCAATGTTGAGGGGCTGGAAAACAGAGGTAGAGGTAGTGGCAAAGTAAGTGCCTGAGTACTGAATGGATGCTGGTGGAGTCTGCTGACAGAAGAATTAGGAACACTGTTATGAGTGTGCTCACTGGAACCCTATGAATATGTTTGCAAAATGGTGGTCATGGAGAGGTGTGGTCAGTGACTACAGGATGGGGCACAGTCACCAGATGGAGCAGCCACTCCCTAGCGGAAGAGGATAAGGGTCTTCCAAGCAAATATCCCTTTTACAGGGATTCCTGCCACTCATGACTTTCCACATCCAAACCAGGATTTTTAAAATTGAGCCATGGGGGAAAAGATAAACAGCCGATTTCCTTTCTTAAGAGGCATTTCTAGTACTAGAAACTGACTGGAAGAACCATATGAAAACTCAACAACTGGTTCAACATCGTCATCTTTCTTCTACTGTTACTTGTTTCTATGAATGACAGGCAGGGGCCTAGGAACACACAGGCCGGGAAGTCAGGAGACCTCTGCTGAGTGCATGGGACAGTTGCCCAGGCTTTTTGAGCCTTAGTTTCCACATCTAGGAAATGAGGGATTAGATTAAGTCAATGGTTTCCTAACTTTAAGAGCAGCAATCCAAAGGAAAGATGCCACGGAAGCTTGTATGTGAAACAGGCAAAATGGAGCTGCTCTGGCTTGGGGCTGGCTGGGGACCCAGAGCCTTGGCCACCACCATTGTCCTCTGGACCCCATGAGACACCATAACTGAATTTGAAGGATCTCTTTAAGATCCTTGTCTGAGAATATACAACCAAACTATAGGGCCCTAAATTGGTCTCTCTTGGTTGGGGAGAATGTAAAGTTACCATTGATGCTAATGCTCTGTTCTGGAAATGCTGCAGCTATGGAGCACCTGATGTCAGGCTTTGTGAAGCCCTCCAGGTGCATTCTTGTTTAATAAGACTTACGAGGCCTGACTTGGATTTTTATTTAATCCACCCAACAAACCTATGCGATCTAGATCATGATTAGCCCCATTTCACAGATGAGGGAACTGAGGCTCAGGTGGGAAGAAGCCTGCACTCACCTGAAGTAGGTATGGCGGATTCCAAAGCCCCTGCTCCACCTATCATGGTGTATTCTGGAAGTTGAATTCTTATATAAATGATACTGTTTTTTACATAAGGTTTCAATTCAAAACTTAGTTCTTTTTTTTTTTTTTTTTTTTTTGAGACAAAGTCTCACTCTGTTGCCCAAGCTGGAGTGCAGTGGCACGATCTCTGCTCACTGCAACCTCCACCTCCTGGGTTCAAGCAATTCTCCTGCCTCAGCCTCCTGAGTAGATGGGACGACAGGCACATGCCATCACTCCTGGCTAATTTTTATATTTTTTAGTAGAGAAGGGGTTTCGCCGTGTTGTTGAGGCTGGTCTTAAGCTCCTGGGCTCAAGCAATCCACCTGCCTCGGCCAACCAAAGTGCTGGGGTTACAGACATGAGCCACCATGCGCAGCCTGTTTGTTTTTTGAGACAGTGTCTTGCTCTGTCACCCAGGCTAGAGTGCAGGGGCTCGATCTTGGCTCACTGTAATCTCTGCCTCTAGGGTTCAAGCAATTCTCCTGCCTCAGCCTCCCAAGTAGCTGGGATTACAGGTGCCTGCCACCATGCACAGCTAATTTTGTTTTGTATTTTTAGTAGAGGTGGGATTTCACCATGTTGGTCAGGCTGGTTTTGAACTCCTGACCTCAAGTAATCCACTTACCCTGGCCTCTCGAAGTGCTAGGATTACAGGCATGAGCCACTACACCCAGCCCAAAACTTAGTTCTGAGTGTAGTTTTCCCAACTAGAGTTGCAAAAATCTTGTACATGGAACATGCAAATATGGAATGATCACATAAGATATTCTATTCGCTGAAATTCTCTATTAGCTAGTTAGTTAGAAATTCTACATGAGTTAAATGGAAATTCTAATGCTGCTTTTGGAGTGCTGAAAGATTTTTAACTCCCTTTGGAGCCATCAAGGAAATATTTAATTGTGTTCAGTCTAATTTTTGATTTAGGTATGTATTTAAGAATTATTCTAAACTTTACGAAACAACCATCACAACTATGCACTAATAACAAGGATGCACGAAGAACACAAAGTTCTCACTAATAGCAAGGACTCGTGAAGAATTAGAACATCCACTCGTTCACCAGGTTGAGTAACAGTTCATTTGGTAAGCTCATGACTAGATAATGGGAGGCCTGGAATGTGAGAGGGAACAAAGTTTTGTACACGACACTGAGGAGCTATCATGGCAAACTGCCTGAACCTAGGGGAGGGACGTATTGTATTAAGCTTCGAAATGTATGGGTCAGAAATGGCTTATATAGGGAGAAAATAGAACTGACTTAAGAGTATGATGTTCACTGAAGTCGATGTTCAGCAAATCCTGGGAGTGTATAACTTGCTGAGTTGATTTGGCTAACTGTGGGGCCAGGCCATGTAATCTTCCAGGTGTGGAGTAAATCTATTTTAGTGCCTCTGTCATAGGCCACCCTGTCAGACAGGACCAGGAGTAGGTTGAGGTGACTAAGGCACGTAGGATGCAAAATGCTAGGAGGCATGTACTCTCCTAAGTGAGTGTAACTTAGTTTTTGCCCTGTTAGCAAAGCCGCATTCTGTATTCTCCTGTTTCCCTCTCTGGAGATAAGGTATACATAGCAATCTCCAAGTAAGCCACGGCTTACCTCGGTGGGAGGAGGAGACTGTCTGGAAAGAGGGCATGAGAGGATTTCCTAGGGTGACGGAAAAGCTCTACAGCCTGATTGGGCTGCTGACTACACAGATGTGTTTGTCAAAACTCACAAAACTGTACGTACAATTACGATTGTGCCCACGTGCACCGAGTGTTTGTGTCCCTTCCAAATTAGGATGTAGAATTCCAATCACAAACAAATTAGGATTCTTGTGTTGAAATCCTAACCGCCAATATGATGAAATCCTAACCACAAATATTAGGTGGTGGGGCCTTTGAGAGGTGATCAGACCATGAGGGTGGAGCCCTTATGAGTGGGGTAGTGCCCTCGTCCAAAAAGACAAGAGTGCTTGCTGTCTCTCTCTCCTCTCTGCCATGGAGGCTACAATGAGGAGTGGGCCATCTGCAAACCAGGAAATGCACCCTCACCCACTTAGACACTAGATCTGTTGGAACCTTGATCTTGGATTTCTAAACCTCTAGAACTGTGAGAAATAAATGGTTGTTATTCAAGTCACCCAGCTTATGGTATTCTTGTTATAGCAGGCTGACCTGACAAAGACGGTGCCATCTTACTGAATATGATTATACCTCAATAAAAAAGTAAATTAAAAAATCCCACTGAGCTATGTCACAGCCTAATTCACCTTCCCAACATGATTTTCAAAGGTTAAAAAGCAGAAACATGCTTTAAATTTTCTCTGAAGAGGGCTGCAGCTCAGGCCAGCAAAGGCACCAGGGGGCGAAGACGTGGCTGTGCTCTCAGCCATGGGAACAGATCAGGGAGCTCACGGGCTGCCCTGACAGCCTTCTCATTCTCCACCAGCACCAGGATCTCTGGGCTTCTCTGGTAAAGCCAGCAAAGCTCTCAGCACATTCTCTGTTGTCCCCTTTTCAAATATTTCATGAAAGGAATTTCTGAGTAGCAGGGAGCTTTCAAATGGATATCTCTAAAGGGGACAAAAAGCAATCATCAACTCATTTTTTCTGTCTGATTTTCTGACTTCTTTTCTAGTTTTGTCTGAGTCTAGAAGACGGGCTCTGGGGTGGGCACACCTGAATTCAAATTCTAAGTCTATAAATTTACTAGCTGGATGCTCTTGGGCAAATTACCTAAACCCTTTAAGCCTTGATTTCCTCTAAGTAGAGATGATAATACCAAATCCGATAGGGTTGTTGGAGGTTTAAATGTGATCATATATATAAAGCAGTCAGCATGGTGCCTGGCACACTGGAAACCCTCACTGAAATAATAGCCATTATTATTATTATGTTTGATGACTTGGTAAATAAAGAGGAAAACACAGACTCCTAGTCAAACTTCTCTCAGCAGCTTGGGCAACAGCTATGATTCTCTGATTGTAAAGAGGGGAGCACGGCCAGGCATGGTGGCTCACACCTGTAATCCCAGCACTTTGGGAGGCTGAGGTGGGCAGATCACAAAGTCAAAAGATTGAGACCATCCTGGCCAACATTTAACACCCTGTCTCTACTAAAAATACAAAAATTAGCTGGGTGTGATGACGAGTGTCTGTAGTCTTAGCTACTCGGGAGGCTAGGGCAGGAGAATCCCTTGAACCCGGGAGGCAGAGGTTGCAGTGAGCTGAGATTGCACCACGGCACTCCAGCCTGGTGAAGAGCAAGACTCTGTCTCAAAAAAAAGGGGAGGGAGTGGATATGTGGGGTGTCATTTTATACAACAGTGTGTACCCCATAAAGTGATAGGACAGAAGTGAGAGCCAGGACTAGTTGATGGAATGCACAAAAAATGCACATTTTACTCAACATTAAGAACATCATAAAAATGGGAGATGTTCAGCAACAGATTGTGCTGGGTACAGTCCCTCCTCACTGCAGGTATCTGAGTGGAGGTGGAGAAACACCACATAGGGTTGTTATAAGGGGACCCGTCAAGGGCTGGAGGTGGAGACAGATGTGCTCCCTCCAGAGGATCAAGCTGAAATGCATTCTTCCTGTATGCTCATCCTTCCAAGCAGTCTCCTAAACCCTCACCCAAGGAGCTTCTAGTACCAAGCTTCCCTGAACACTTCCTGGCAAGCACAAATAAATACACATTTACATGTATGCAAACTGTTTAGCAGGACTTCCCAGATCTAGGCAGAGGCTGAGAATAGTATTGGAATTGTTTTACCACATAAGGAGTTTTAAAATGCCCCCTTCAAACCCACTCGGTGCACTTTGGAGGCCTCTGGTTGACATTCCTATGTCAGTCTTGGATTCCGGTCTAGACTGGAAGTTCAAGCTTCAGTTAATGGCCCAAGGTGCATTTCATGTAAGAAGGACCAGCATGAAATGAGGAGAATCAATCCTCCTTCTAAGATTAAAAAAAAAAAAAAAAACTCATCTTACCCCTCATTCCCCTAAATATACCACACGCATGCAAGAAGAAATGCACTCGCATGCTGCAAAGTACACACACACACACCCCCGGAGGGCACCCATCTGACCTGCTGGCTCAAGAGGAGGCTGGGCCCTATTGAGAAAATGTGGGAATAGGGGAGCCTGGGCATTTTCTGAGGGTTGGCAAAGAAAAACAAGAATGCAACACAACGTGAGCCATTGGAAACCTGCCGTTAAACCAATTTTGCTAACTGATAGGTTCCAACCAATGGGCCTCATGGGAAACTAATTACGTATCCTACCTGGTTAGGATGGCTCACTTAAAATCAAATGTGTTTAAATCCACACTACGCAAAATAGAGGGCTTCATGAGATCTCAAGAAATAAACAACCCTGATTCAGGAGTTAGAACCATGTTATTGCTGTGTGATGCAAATCTGCATTTTCTTAAAAAAGCAAAAAAGTATTTTTAAGGAGAGAAAAAAATATGATAGATCCTGGGCCCTGTAATATTATCTGTAGATGAACTTTAAAAAGTTGTGGTAAAATATACAAACTTAAAATTCACAAATTTTGACCATTTTTAAATGTTGTATATAGACTTTTAATCTATCTGTTGAGATAGACCTCTATCTCATCAGACGGTAAACACAGCCAGCCACTTCAAACAGTGAGGCCCATTTATTTGGCAAACTGAATTTGTAAGCAATTTGCATCTCTGCTCTCTGGAATCACAATTGCTGTTTTCAGAAATCCCAAGAGGAATTAAAACCGTTCCTAATTTCCTGTTTTTGTTGCAATTTCCCTAATGGTTATCATCAGCCCACAAACACAAACACAGCTCTCTAATTTAGGTGTAAGAGCTGCAGCTTAGTTCTCTAAAATCACTGCAGGTAAATGAAGGCGAGGGCAAAAATAAAACAGCAGCATCGTCCTTGTCGGGAAGGTCACAGAACAAGATGGCGCCAAGGACTGATCAATTCTCAGTTCCAGAATCAAATCCATAGTGAGCTCAGAACTACTACTGTGTCTGTCTGTTTGTTCTTGACATCTTGGGGGCCATAGGGCTGGGTCTCCAACATCTGGATTCCTTCTTGGCCTTCTCAGCTCAGAGGCTGAAAGATCCAAAGGAGCTGCTATGCGGATCTCAAGAAATGATGCTCCTTCCTTTGCTGAGTCATGAATAAGGTGCATTGGAAAAGGCAAGCAGGGGAACAGGAGCTAAGCCTTCCGGCTCCCAGAGATCACATCAACACTGTCACGTTCAGAGATGCTAAAATTTTTGAAGGGAAGCAACATCATTATTTTTCTTTATAATCACTACTCATCAGATGATACACAAGTATATCATGCTTCTCTGTGAATTTTTCACATAGGAATTCCGTCACAGCTGCCCATACTGTTTTGTGGCTTCTCTAACAATGACCACAAACCTGGTGGCTTTAAACAACAGAAATGTATTCTTTCAGACTTCTGGAAACCAGAAATCCAAACTAGTATCACTAGGCCAAAATCAAGGTGTCGGCAAACCACGCTCCCTCCAGAAGCTACAGGGGATGATCTGTTTTCTCTTCTTCCAGCTACTGGAGGCTGATGGCATTCCCTGGCTTGTGGCTGCACCATTCCAATCTTCACATCCCTCTGCTGGGTATTCACATCACCTTCTCCTCTTACATGTGTAAGCTCCCTTCTCCCTATGACACTTGTGATAGCATTTAGGACCCAACATAACCCAAGGTAGTCCAGGATCATCTTCCCGTCTCAAGGTCCTCCAGTTAATTACATCTCCAAAGACCTCTTTCCAAAGAAAGTTACGCTGACACGTTCCAGGATTAGGACATGGTGTCTTTCGGAACCATTCTCAGCCTTCTAAACCAGGTAAGGCAGTGCAAGTACTAGCAGAAGTAGAATCTGAATCCCAAGTGAAATGAAGTGACTTGCCTGGGGTGAGGTACAAGATGAAATTCTGCACAGGAAATTCCATATGTACTGGTTGCCAAAATAACAAAAGCCTTCTGTACTGGTGGGTAAACTACCTTGTAGAAGTGGTACCATGCAGACAGAAGGGTGGAGTAGCAGCAGGGAAGTGGGTGCTGCTATTGGTGGTGGTGTCACGGCAACCAAAATTCCCCTGGTCAGTCCAGGTGGGCAGTGCTGGCATCTAGGTATGTACCCAGCTGAGCTGCGCCCAGCTTGCTGCAGCTAAGCACTGGGTTCTGGGTCCTAAGGATATGATTTAATGAGTAAGGCACAGTGAGAGTATGGTGCATTTGCCTGAGGTCAAACTATGCCTCAGACGGGTGCTTGTGACAACCATGCCAAACAAATCACACCAACAATTCCTAAAGGCCAAAAAATGACCAGGAAGTTACTGGAACAATTGAATGAATGCTTTATGCCACAATCTATGTCACTTGGAAGACAGTTTTAGGATAGACTCTATATAATTTACTTTATTTACAGAATATATTCTTAAAGTTTTGATTCATATATTAATTTTGATTACTTGACCAGTTGTTAAAGTTTTGTTTTATTTAACATTTAACATCATCCCTAAGTGACAGAGCTCTTGGGCAGAAGAACTTGGGCTCCAGAGCAGGGCCCATTCGGAAGACGAAACACTTGCTGGTCATATTTCTCCAAATGAGTTGATGTCTTCCCTGATGCAACCACATCAGGTGATTAGATGTTCTCTGTAAGTGCTTTTAGTTCTTTACCTGTTCTACCATTCTGGAGTCCACTATACTGTGAAGTCCTGGCTCTACCTCTCAAGGAAAGCTAATCACAAAGCAAAGGGCTACTACGGACTGAAGAACCACAGACTACACAGGATGGTACAAGCAGAGCAGCAGTGCATCAAAGAGGCCAGCCAGAATCTCCAGTTCTAGTGGCCAGCAGACCCAGGCTTACACCATTGTTTGCCAGGACCTAGCTTCCTGAGAGCAGCCAAGCCAGCCCCACTGAGCTTCAGTCTCTACCGTTGCACAATGGTGCTAAGAAGGCTGATCTCAAAGAGCTGTCATGTGAATTGTAAAACAAGAACACACATGTAAAATGCACCAAAAGTTCCCAAGTTTCTGAGTTGTATGAGTTTTACTGTCATCTTTGAACTTTTCTATATTCTTTATGTACAATGAACATATACATTAAAAAAAAAAGTGATTTAAGGGAGGAAAAAGCAAGGAAGTGCAATGCAATGCAATGCAGGGTGTAAACTCTGCTCATTACAGCCTCTGGATGAAGCAAAGACCAACTCAGGAAATGTCTCTGATCCACTGACCTTTTCTTCTTAACAGCTACTATTCTTAAGCCCAGCACTTTACAGACATGGGTTCATCTAGGCATTATAATATTCCTATTTTTTAAAACGAGGAAATCTCCCCCCTGAGAATTGGAACAAGACAAAGATGCCCACTTTCACCACTTCTATTCAACACAGTACTAGAAGTCTTAGCCAGAGCAATAAGACAAGAGAAAGAAATAAAGGGCATCCAAATGAGTAAAGTGGAAATCAACTGTCATTGTTTGCCGATATTGTGATTGCATACCTAGAAAACCCTAGACTCATGCTACACACCAACACCAACCAAGCTGAGAATCAAATCAAAAACTCAACCTCTTTCACAATAGCTGTAAAAACGTTGAAATACTTAGGAATATACCTGCCACGGAGGTGAAAGACCTCTACAAGGAAAACTACAAAACACTGCTGAAAGAAATCATAGAGGACACAAACAAATGGAAACACATCCCATGCTCATGCATGGGTAGTATCAATATTGTGAAAATGACCATACTGCCAAAAGCAATCTACAAATTCAATTCGATTCCCACCATCAAAGTACCATCATCATGCTTCACAGAACTAGAAAAAACAATCTTAAAATTAATATGAAACTGAAAAAGAGCCCACACAGCCAAAGCAAGGCTAAGCAAAAAGAGTAAATCTGGAGGCATCACATTATCCGACTTCAAACTATACTGTCAGGCTATAGTCGCCAAACAGCATGATACTGGCATAAAAACAGGCACACGGACCAATGGAACAGAATAAAGAACCCAGAAATAAAGCCAAATACTTAAAGCCGACTGATCTTTGACAAAGTAAACAAAAACATAAAGTGGGGAAAGGACACCCTTTTCAACAAATGGTGCTGGGATAGTTGGAAAATGAATAATAATGGTGCTAGGATAACTTCAAAAATGAAACTGGATCCTCATCTCTCACCTTATACAAAATTCAACTCAGATGGATCAAAGACTTAAATCTAAGACCTGAAACCATAAAAATTTTAGAAGATAACATTGGAAAAACCCTTCTAGATATTGGCTTAGGCAAAGACTTCATGACCAAGAACCCAAAAGCAATTGCAACAAAAACAAAGATAAATAGATGGGACTTGAACTAAAAATCTTCTGCACAGCAAAAGAAATAATCAGCAGAGTAAACAGACAACCCACAGAGTGGGAGAAAATCTTTGCAAACTATGCATTTTACAAAGGACTAACATCCAGAATCTACAAGGAATGCAAACAAATCAGTAAGAAAAAAACAAATCGAAAAGTGGGTTAAGGACATGGATAGACAATACAAATGGCCAACAAAAAAATGCTCAACATCGCTAATGACCAGGAAAATGCAAATCAAAACCACATTGTGGTATCACCCTAGTCCCGCAAGAAAGACCAAAATCAAAAATGGAAAAATAATAGATATTGGCATGGATGGGGTGAAAAGGGAACACTTACGCTGCTGGTGGGAATGTAAACCAGTACAACTATAATGGAAAATGGTGTGGAGATTCCTTAAAGAACTAGAAGTAAGAACCATCATTTGATCCAGCAATCCCACTACTGGGTATCTGCCCAGAGGAATGGAAATCATACAAAAAGGACACATGCACACAAATGTTTATAGCAGTACAATTTGCAATTGCAAAAATATGGAACCAGCCCAATACCCACTAATCAATGAGTGGATAAAGAAAATGTGGTATGTATACATCATGGAATACTACTCAGCCATAAAAAGGAATGAAATAATGGCATTTGCAGCAACCTGGATGTAGTTGGAGAGCATTACTCTAAGTCAAGTAACTCAGGAATGGAAAACCAAACATCGTATGTTCTCACTGATGAGCGCAAGCTAAGCTATGAGGATGCAAAGGCATAAGAATGATACAATGAACTCTGGGGACTCAGGGAGAAGGGTAGGAGGAGGCAGAGGGATAGAAGACTACACATTGGGCATAGTGTATACTGATCAGATGATGGATGCACCAAAATCTCAGAAATCACCACTAAAGAATTAATCCATGTAACTAAAAACCACCTTTTCCCCCAAAAGCTATTGAAATTTTTAAGAAACTGAATTAAGTAAATAAATAAATACATACATACATAAAGTGAGGGAATTTGGCTAGGTGCAGTGGTTCATACCTGTGGTCCTAGTACTTTGGGAGGCCAAGGCGGGTGGTTTGCTTGAGCCCAGGAGTTCGAGACCAGCCTGGGCAACATGGTGTGGGGAGGATAATTTTATGCCCTGTGGGGACTCAACATTAGCACTTGGGAAGAGACAGGCTGTATGCAGTGCTGCAGATTTAAGACAAGCCCTTGGGAAGACTGAATGCCCCGGGAAAGCCGCAGAGCAGCTGTCTGATCTCGTATCTACTAAAAATACAAAAATTAGCCAGGCAAGGCAGGGCACAGTGGCTCACGCCTGTAATCCCAGCACTTTGGGAGACTGCAGTGGGCGTATCACCTGAGGTCAAGAGTTCAAGATCAGCCTGGCCAACATGGCGAAACCCTGTCACTACTAAAAATACAAAAATTAGCTAAGCGTGGTGGCGCACACCTGTAGTCCCAGCTATTTGGGAGGTTGAGGCAGGAGAATCACTGGAACCCGGGAGGCAGAGGTTGCAGTCAGCTGCGATTTTGCCACTGCACTATAGCCTGGGCAAGAGCGAGACTCCAACTCAAAAAATAATAATAACTAGCCAAGCGTGGTAGTGCATGCCTGTAGTCTTAGCTTGTTGGGGAGCTGAGGCAGGAAGATCACCTGAGCCTTGGGAGGTCAAGGCTGCAGTGAGCTGTGACTGTGCCACTGCACTCCAGCCTGGGAATTCCTGGGCATGCTCTGTGAGCCACTCGCTTCCCCCATGTGTCAATCCAGTATTGGGACTGGAGCCTGCCCATGTTATCCCTTCACTGCCACCTTCAAGAAGGGTGGAAGAACCTCGTTCCTAGCTGATTTCCTCTAGCAGTAATACATTATTGGTGTCAACCAGCTGGGGCCCACCTGGCCTGACAGCAGAGGCTGTAACTGGCACAGACTCTGAAGAAATTGTCCCTGATGATGGAGAAAGAATGAGCCGGATGGGGTGTAATATCCCAGGGTAGATGTACCAGATACTTTATCTCCTTTGCAAAGGGCTGCCCTGGCTCCTCTGGGTGCTGCTTGCAAGTGTCGACAGCTCAGAGGAGCGGGATGAACATGGCCTCTGAGTCCGGGACACCACCCCATTTCACTGGCGGCTCTGCCACGAGTCAGTCAAGCGGCCTGGGGGAATGCCATGTCTTCTCCTGGGACTGTGAAACAAGAGGGCTTCTAGGCCTCACATTCTCTGAGTATCTTAATTTCACAGAGAAAAATTTCTCATCGTTAAAAATGTCACCCAAGAACATTAAAAATAAATCTCATTTTCTGTGGAAAAAGGCTCGAGTTCAATCTTGTTCCCCCTCAGACCCCCTAAATCTGGTATTTTTACTCCCCTCAAAAATAACCTTTTTAAAGGGCACCTGCCAACAGCTGTGTGGCCTTTCTGTGGAGAGAATGCTTTTATGCTTTGTGGGGACTCACCATTAGCACTTGGGAAAAGACAGGTTGTACGCATTGCGGCAGATTTAAGACAGGCCCCTGGGAAGACTGAATGGCATGGGAAAGCCGCAGAACAACCGTCTGATCATGGAACGCTGGCTGTCCCGAGACTCTACGCCTCCCAGAGACCCTTGGCCAAGGGAAGGGTCACGACTCACCAAGGCAGCTCTTCCTTCCTTATTTGTTTGTTTGTTTGTTTGTTTGTTTGTTTGTTTGTTTTAAGAGAAAAGGTCTTTCTATGTTGCCCAGATCTGGAACTCCTAAGCTCAAGTGATCCTCCCACCTTAACCTCCCAAGTGGCTGGGGCTACAGGTGCACACCACTGCCACCGTGCCTGGCTTTTTTCCCTGATCTTTTATCATTAATGTGAATCAGAAAGAGATCTTCATGGGTTCACTTGGATACTCTGGCCAAGAACCAAGAAGAGAAAAGCTGACTTTTAAAAGCATAGAATTTGTGTAACTTTATTCAGGTCTAAATCTATCTGAGCTACTTTCCACCCTCTATTCCAGACATGCCCTGTGATCTCCTCAACAGAATGGTGGCAACGCATTCTCACAAGGTTGAAAGGAACAGGAAAGGATGGAACCTCAGAGCCAGACGGCCCTTTGTGAGAAAAGGGGAGGCAGGCAGTCTGGCTTCTCGAAAGGAAAGGGACGCTGGGGATGATCCAATCCAGGAGTAGCAAACAGTTTCCATTTCTGTTGTCAACTCCAACAGATCAGTTGGGAAGCAGTTTCTTGGGATGCTCATCTTCAGAGGAACTCTGGGGCTGTTTCTGTGCCCAGCTGGAAAAAGTGCTACATTAGATTCCTAGGGTTGCTATCACAAATTACCATAAATGTGGTGGCTTAAAATGACAGAAATGTATTCTCTCTCAGTTCTGGAGACCAGAATCCTAAAATCAAGGCTCTGGCAGAACCATGCCCTCTCCAAAGGCTCCAGGGGAGAATCTTTCCTTGCCTTCCCGGCTGCTGATGGCTCCTGGTGTCCCTTGGCTGATGGCAGCATCCCTCCACTCTCTGCCTCTGTCATCCCTTGGCTTTTTCTCTTTGTGCGTCTCTGTGTGTACATCTCCCTCTCTTTTCTCTTACAAAGACATTGGTCATTGGATTTAGGGCTCACCCTTAATCCAGGATGATTTCATCTTGAGATCCTTAACTAGTTATATCTACCAAGACTCTATTTTGAAACCAGGTCACATTTTGAGGTTCTGGGCGGATATGTGTCTTGAGGGGACATTATTCAACCCAGTGCAAATGCCATGATGGTTTAGCAAGCTGGACATGAGTTTGAGGCTATGCAGGGATAGGGCTCATGTCTTTTGCCTTCTGATCTGCCATGCTGATCTAGCCCAAGCCCACAGCTTTACAGACGATAGCAGAACTGAGGTTCAGACAATAAAAAGGTCTTGACCAGTACCACATAACTACGTAATGCCAGAGGAGTCAAGAACAGAGAAAGATAAAGAGGTGGGGGAGGCAGTTGGGATGGGGAAGTGTAGGGTGGGAGGGGATGAAGACGAATATTACTGCCTTAATTGGGGAATAACTAAGAAGGGCATCTTTGCATTTAAAACCATTGGCCAAAGAGGATCTAAATGGGACAAGAAAATAACAACCAGCCAATTAGAGAGAAAATGTAGGCGTTTTAGAAGAATTAGTACCGCACTGGGGATCGGTTTGCAGAAGATCATCTGCCCTTTTTAGGCTAAAGGAATGAGAGTTCCTCTCACCGGGCAAAAGCCTTTCCAGGCTGGTCCCTGAAAGCATCATGCGTACAGATGCCTGCTGGTTGCCATGGTGAATGATGCTGATCTGAAGAAATGAATAATGTGAGCGTTAGGGTGACAGTGGGATTACTCAGTGTTGAGAGAAACAACACGGAGAGCCTAGAGCGGAGGAGGGAGAAGGCACCATTCTCGCAGCTTTGGTCTACTCCACCTCGGAGGGCACAGCTCTAACCAGACACGCTGCGAGCATCAGGTAAGGGATATACATGGCTCTTCTTGGAAATGGAAATGGCTTCTCTTTTCACACTTTGCTTGGAGAAGGGCCAGGCAATGGTAAATGAATAGCTAAAAATAGGGAAGAATTTAGAAACAGAAACAGAGGAAGAAAAATCATTAAGGGAGATGGATCTGGCCCTAAAAGCTGAGGATGCTGTTTGTGTCTTGGCAGAAAGCTCTTAAAAATGTCTGCTGAGGTAATTCCATGTGTACAGACAGCCAGCGGTAGACAGGAAGCCAAGAGAACATTTGTGCGTGACAAGAAACAGGATTCCTGATTACTCCTGATGGAAGGGTTTTACACAGGTGGCTGCCTATGTATCATAAGTAATGAATTAAGCTCTTTTCATTGTGGTCGAAAGTGTATTTATAGGGATGTGTGGGGTGGGGAGGACGAATGCGTAGACACCAAGCAGGGAACATAAACATTCGGTCTCCTTCATGATGACCTTCCCTGGAAGGGTCTGAGCACACCTGTCTCATCCCTTTCATTCCCCATTTTCTGGGAAGAAATTTTCAGCCACATGGAGAGACACTATTCACCTTCCTGAGTATCTTAGTTCACTGTTACTCTTAAAGAAGAAAAACAAGCATTGAGAAATCACTCAATGCTGTGCGACTTTTTGCAGCTCCTCTCCTGGAGGAAAATGGGCACAAACACAGGAGGGTGGGTGAAAGCGGAGGAGAGAGAAAGGCAGGTCATAATAGCCATCAGTTTGGCTTGATATCCAATGCAGGTGAAAATCCAATTGACAGCTGTTTACTATGTCACTGCAACCCAAAATAAAACCTACTGGGTTTTATGTGCGAGAGGAGGGGCGGAGGACAAAGCAGGGTGAGACCTTTATGTGAACACACATAGGCTATGACTGTCTCTGTACTTCTGATCACGGGAAATCAGTAGAGAGAACTGCATGAGAGAAACTAAAATGCTTGAAGATGGCTCTGTCTTATCAAAGTGGGGTCTGGCAATCTGAAGAGGGCTCATTTGATTTGTCTGGAAAAACAGCAACTGGGTCTCAGCCCTGGCACCTCATTTTGCAATAGCGTCTGTAACTAAACCCAGCAGCCTTGCATTAGGAAATGCAGTGGTTAAGCGGCTTTGAGTCTTTATCTCTATTAGCGGCATGACATCCGGTTGCTCATCCATAAAATGGGAATCGAGCTCAGAGGGTGTGAGGAAGAATAAAGGAAATTAATTACTGTCTGTGAATCATCTCGCATGACCCGTGACATAGCAAGCGCTTTCTGTGAGTGGTTACCATGATTAACATTCATAATACCAGCAGAATTAAATAGTGGTAGTTATGCTGATATTAGGGGCTGATTATTTTCACCTATGACATAAATTTCCTGGTACCGCTGGCTTTGAAAAAAAAAACAAACAGGAGCAGAGGCTTTGGGGTGAAATCAGCTGCCAAAGAGTGACGAAGCGAATTTCCACTCACCATGGGCAACAGAACCAGGAGGCTAAAAAAAAAAGCAGTGGGCAGAATGTTCTAGATCACTGAGTTCACAGTACTTGGAGCAGAAACAGGAGGTCAAGAAGGAAAATTTAGGTGAATCGATTGCCTGAGGGGAGGTCACAAACCTGAGGATGAAGGTGGAGCCTGAGGTTCTATTGATTTCTCCTTACCTTTTCTTCTTTTTTCTTAAAGGGATGAGAAAGATGTTGTTATGTGAAGGATTTCGGCAAGGGTGAGATGTGGCTGGGATTACACGGGTGCATGTCTCCTTAGGTCCGAAGGCCACCAACTTTGACATGGGACGGCCCCGGTTTTAACTTTTGTCCTGCCTTTTCTTCGCTATGCCTAAATAACAGAACCTCTCGGCCTCCACTTCTTTGTCTGTAAGATGAGGGCAATAGGAGTGCCCGTCTTAAATGTGCAATAAATGGTGGCTATGATTATGATAAGTACATACTTAAATCGGGGGATGTCACTCTTCACTTTGATTCTGGTTCCAGAATCGGGATGAACATCGAGGTTGGGAACATTTCTCATACAGGAGCCATCATCTCCTGGTCGCCCTCAGAGCCCTGCCTGGAGGACTATTACCATATTATGTATAGGCCCACCTGGAACAGCATCTTCTCTGGCTATCTTCGCTACAGCTTCCACCACGAGGAGAAGGTGCCTCGAACGATCAGCTCCGTGGTGCTGGAACATCTCGCCCCTTCCACTTTCTACTTCCTGTGCATCAGCTGTAAGAAGGCTGCCTTCCCTCACAGGCACTACTGCACCATGTTCCACACCCTGGATAAGAGTCCGCTGGCTGCTGGAAGCTCCCTGGTAGACCCCCAAATCTCCCTTTGGGTGCTGATGGCCATTCTACTGGCCTGCTTCACAGCCGTCTTGGCCTTCATCTGTCTCCAGTTCTGGTGTGTCCGCTACCATGAGCCGCGATGGTCTTACAGAGCTGGCCAGATGGAGGAGGCCAATGGGTTGGTGAGATGGCCAGAGGAGGCCCCAGCTCTGGGTCAGAGGGAGGAAGACCTGCAGGGGCTCCCCCTGGTGGAAGTGCCACGCAAGAACTCCAGAGATGGAGCTGAACCGGACCCTGAAGTCAACCAGGATGCCTCTGATGCGGGTGCCTTACAGAGGGAGGGTGGTGACCAACTCGCCACACTGCCTCATTGTAGGGAATAAGAGCGGGGAGGAGAGGGCCCACATCATGTAGCCTAAAGCTTTCCACACAGTAGGTATTTTGTACAAATGTGTCTATAGACTACCCATTTCTCTCCCATTGTGGGTCACCTGGGTTGGATGAGTGCCCCATGACAGAGCTTCTCAAGCTGGAAAATGTATCCCCCGGGGTATGCCAAGGTACAAACAGGGCATCTCTGCAGCTGTGTCCACTCGGGAGACATAGTTAAGAACTGAAAGCATTATTTTAACATTAAAACAAATATGGATATGTTATAAAGTAGAAAGCAGAAATTTGCACAACTGACATCAAACAGTACTTGAAGGAAATGTTTGAGTTGCAGGTGGGCTCTCTGAGGTACACTTTTGGGCAAAGGCAGATGTCCAGTTTCCTCCGCCCTTGAGGGGATTATTTGGAAAAATGTGAGAAGCTTCTTTTAGGCCATCACACGCCACCTGTCTCTATTTCTTTAAATCATGAATTATCTTTACTATTAATACTTTCCTTTAAATTGACTCATTTTTAAGTGTAAACTTATTTTCAAAGACATCCTTATCTTATTCCATAAGTGAAAAGCCAGCACCCTCCTGCTACAAACAGAAGGGAACAGACATAAGAATAAACATCATGAAAGTAAGATAATATTCAATCTGACTTAGCTTCTACTGCCTGCCAGTGACTCTGAGCTTCATGCCTGCTTGCTTGTCTTTGACAAAAAGAGATCCAGTGTTGGAGAGGTAATAAAGACACATTAGTACCCATATTTGTCTTTCTCCTTGATACAGCATAAGGTTTGAAAAGAGAATCGAAAAGGGAAGTGCTATTTTTACTTTGTGAGTCCGTGTTAGTTTTAGTTCACAGACCTGTGAACCACCCCAAATGCTGTCAATAAGCTTCCCTCGATTTGAGAAAACTGCCTTGATCAGACCAGACTGGTTGTTCTGGAGAAGATGCCTGTACTTTCCCAGCATCATCCTAAGACCTTCCAAGTGCCCTCTTGTATCTACGGAGGACAAAATTCCAGAATCACAGGACGACACTGCTATGAACCAACTGAGAAACAGCAGGAGCTGAGAGGCCAAGACAAGAAGCCCCACATCCCTATTTCCTTGCCCCCTCAATTAAGTAAATCCTCACCTGACTGCTCAGCCTTCACAGCTCAGCATCCAGACCAGAATAAGGGTCTGCTTTTGCTCTTATTCCTGCTACTTGTGAACAAATAAAGATTCATATACTCGCAGATGTTTCTGCTTGGCTCTCATTGCTGCCCTTTCCCTTTCTTTTTAGAGATAGAGTCTCACCCTGCCACCCAGGCTAGAGCGAAATGGTACAATCATAGCTCACTGCAGCATCAAACTCCTGGGCTCAAAGGATCCTCTTGCGTTAGTCTTCCAAGTAGCTGCTGGTGCACGCTGCCATGTCTGGCTAATTTTTAAATTTTTTTTTTTTTGTAGAGACAGGGTCTTACTATGTTGCCCAGGCTGTTCTCAAATTCTTGGTTTCAAGTATCCACCTGCCTCAGACTCCCAAAGTGCTGGGATTAAAGGCATGAGCCACTGTGCCTGGCATTGCTGCCTTTATCTCTGCAGCTTCATGCTCGTCTAATTCAGGGACACTTTTCTATTTGTTTTTTCTAACCAACCCTCTTCTAGGCAGGGTAGGTCAGGACTACTTACCTTGGATCCATAGAGGTAATAAGGCTGGACGTTGGCAGGTTTGTCTCGTTGTGGTTCTTGGGTGAAAGGAATGGCAGTCCGGACAAAACTAGAAGAAGCAAAGGGATGGGGAAGAGTTAAAATGGTCCTAATATTCTTCTTCATGGGACACAGATAGCAGGAGCACTTCCTGACCAGGTGAAGGTTTGCTTTGGTACAACTGCACTGTTGGTTAGGTGACTATAAAGGTACTAAACTCTTCCAACATTTCTTCCCATTCAACTACTGTCTCCTTTCCATAGATGGGAAAACTTCAGTCTAGATTCCTGGGCTCAACCAGCGGCTTGTGGCTGCTCAGAAGGACACTAGGCAAGAAAGTTAAGAGCGGGGTACACTTGAACATGGCTTTCTCTGGAGCTCCACTCCTCTACCTCCAGTTTGGTTTCTTGGGAGCACAGTTCAGCAAACTCTTTCTCAAAAGAGCCAGGCAGCAAATATTTTCAGCTTTGCAAGCCAGACAGTCTCTCCTGCAAGTACTCAACTCTGCTGTTGCAGCATGGAAGCACCACAGACAGTAATAAACAAATGGGCACGACCGAGTTCCAATGAAACTTTATCAATTACAAATCATTTTCACCTAAATATTATTATTCTTTGGACTTCTTCCCCTCAACCACCCAAAAGTGTGAATACTATTCACAGCTCATGGGCTTTACAAAAACAGTCAGCAATTAGATGTGGTCTGTGAGCCACAGTTTGCTGCTCCCTGCTCAAGAGCGTTAAAACTCCTAAATCTTTACAGAACTGGAAATCTATCTTACTTAGTGTATGGATTCAGGTGGATTTGTGCACATCTCCCATATCCTTCCATTCTTTCAACACATACTCATTTAATACTGGCCTGAGCCAAGCCTTAGGGATACCTACAAGATCTGAAGATGAATACATTTTTTTGCATCCTTTCATACCTATTTTGTATGTGAATATATATGCCTCACCTCTTCCACCAGGTTATAAGCCTTTGTTGGGATAAAGAAATTAGGTCTTGTCTACCCCAGTGCCTGGCCCAGGGCTGTGTGCACCTTGCAGGAGGCAAGTTCCACTTGTTACGCATGTGTGCTCTGCAAATGTATGCTGTTTGCATGCATGCTTTCAGATATGTGGATATCCTTATAAGCATACAATCTGATGATGTCACCTCCTTTCCTCAAATTCTTTCAGGGTTAATAAAAGTGTAATAAACATTGTACAAGCATACAATCTGATGTCACCTCCTTTCCTCAAACTCTTTGAGGGTTAATAAAAATGCACGATCCTGCCCTGGCCTCTAGAGTACTGCACAATCTGTTCCTGTGTTATCTTTCCCACCTGACTAGTTTCACTCTCATCAACCTCTTAGAGAAACCCTTAGATACTTGCCTGGAATATTCTTCTCCTGCCTTTTTGCCTTAATTAGTCCTACTCATCCTTTGCATCTTAACTTCAGCATTACTTCCTCAAAGAGGAAGCCTCCCTTGAGGTTTGCATGACTTTTTGGACTAAAATAGGTGGTGCTGTCACTTCTGTCATGGCCCTACGGGTTTTCCTTCATCTTCTTATTCACTGTTCATAACGGTACCTTTGTTGTGTGATTTTTTGATTACTCACGTCTTCCTCTAGCCTGAAGACTCAAGAGGCAGAAAGGTATCTGTTCACCAGGGCATGCCCCATGTTTTGCTGGGGCAGTAAAACACCCAAATGGGCAACTTCAGAATAGTACTAGAAAGAGCCCTTCAATGAGAAGACCTAATTGTTAATCACATTCAACTGTCAACCAGCTCTGTGACCTCAGGCAAGCGACAGAGCACAGAGCCTGTGCCCAGGAGGTGCTCTGAGAGACACCTGTTGCAGGAACCACTCACATGTGTGCTGATCCTAGTTTGGAAGAGGCAATGGTCACTCTCCCAACCCCTGCCCACCCGCCTCTGCACAGGGACTCCCTTACCGGTTCGTGGACCCATTGTAGCAGTAGTTGGGGAGAAAGTCAAAGTTCAGTTCCCAGAAGACATGCAGGGTGATGCGGCCGTAGGGGGCGGACACATTGTGATTGGCCTCCCGGAACATGGCATCAAAGCTGTCCAGTGTCATGTGCTTACAGAGCAGCCGGTGCGTGAGCCGGTTAATCTCCAGCAGCCACTCCAGCTCCTGCCCAGAGAGAGAGCCCACAACTGCTGAGGACGCGCTTGTAAGCCTTACATGTGTGTGCTTTATCTTACTGATCCGTTCATGCAAGTGACAGCTGCTCAGACAACTTCCCGACCATCTACAGGGGAACTAGGACCCTGCAGTAGCAGGTGACAAGGTTTCCTTCTTCTGAGAAGTGGAAGGATTGTCAGACTATGCTAGGGGCAAGGTAGGGGAAGGGGAGGCTGCATGCCTACCCTGTGGAAGGAGACCATGAACCCTGTGCAAATCCCCTGATTACATCCCTTTGGGTAGAGAACAAGCTCACTTGCTTTCCAGTTTCTATATCAGTGAGAAAAAAGCAATAATAAGAGCTACCACTGATTAAGGGCTTACTGTTAGGTTGAACCCTATAATGTTACTGTTTTTTTAAGGTCAAATACTGGCAATTTTGCATGGTTCAACCAAATCAGTATGTGCCAGTTTTACATGCATCAACTCATTTAAAGCTTATCAAACCCTATGAGGTCACTATTGCTGTTCTTATTTTACACATATGGAACCCGAGGCTTTGAGAAGTTAAGTAACTTGGCTTCAAATCCAGGAGACTCCAAAGTTCACATTCTTAACCGCCATATACTCTAACAGCTATAGAAATTTTAAAAAGAGGTGGGAGCAGAATGCCTCATCCTTTGGAGTATAGGCCCCTTGAGGTATCACATAGGGGTGGCAAAGGCATGGCTACAAGCCATGGGCAAGCAGTCTATAATCAGCTCATAATGACCTGAAATCTATGTGCACTGTGGGCCCTGAACGAAGGAATCCCATCTTCAGGCAAAGTGGAATACAGTGGACAGTGTCTGTCTGCACACAGCAGGACATGGCATTTGTTGGGAAATGGAAGAAGAATGTAACTCTTTCAACACGCTTTGGTCTCTCACTGTCCTGTAACTTCCCCCCACTGCTATCAAAAGGAACCAAAGCACAGTCTTGTGTAGAGACAGAAAGCACCTGAGGCCACTCCTGTGTTGTTTTGGTTAAGCCATCTTTAAGATAGGTACAATGGTCCCTCATCCATAGGGAGGGGAAATGGAGGCCCAGAAGGTTAAGTAACTTGCCCAAGGTCACCATAACATGCCTTAGGATGTGAATCCAAGTCTCCTTATCGTGGCCCCTAAGACACAGTTCCCTGGAATAAGGACGCAAGAGCTGTGAAAGTCCTCTGAAAGGTAAAGATGGCTTTACAACATAAAGGCTAAAAAAACATCGGCAAGGCCAATTCATTAGAGTATGGCCAGGTGGGATGGCCATGGAGTCAGCTGTAATGGCTGGAATATGTCCACAGGAGGCAGCCTCATGCCAGAGATTCAATTTCATTCTCATCAGCCACAAAGACCCCTAGATGGAGATCAGAGTACGGTCAGGTGGAGATCCCAGGCTATGTTTCCAATTTCTGGAGCTCTGCCTCTCTGAAACTCAGATTCTGTGGCTGTAAATTGAAATGTGCAGAAATGGTTGAGAAGGCTTGCAAACATACACAGCTAAAGAAACCAGACAGGTCAGGAAAGTGGGATCAACTGGGGTGAGGACAAAGTTTGGGGAGTGGGTCCGTCTATGGGAAATTGAAGGGCCCTGCCCAGGTGAAGGTGGAGCTGCTACTTCTGATACCCTGTCAGACTGCTGCCATATTGGAGTGGGGAATTAGAGATGGCAAATCCTGCAATTTTTCAAAACAAGGTCAGAATTTCAATTCTGGAACAGCATCCAGAGGAATAAGTTTCCAGTCATTGTGTACCATGAAGTAAATGAAGAGCAGAATACAGATCCAGCTTTCTGATTCTGTCTCCTGGGGGCCTGGCTAACTGCAATATGTCTTTATTCTGATTCACTTAGAATGGGTACTAAATAAATGAAAAATACATGAAGTAAGCGCTGCCGAGTTTATTTCTAACATTGCTGAGTCCTCTGGCACACTGTGGTGCCTTGTTACTGAGAAGACGACTGAGAAGCTGGGGAACAATTTCTGTTATCGCTCTGTGACTTTAGCAGTCTCACAGCAGGAGACTGAAGCATAGGCAGAGGCTGCTGGAACTGCAGGTCCACTTCTTCCTGCACATTATATAACCCAAACGATATTTCTGCATCACATTTTGGATTTGTTCTCCTGGCCTTGAAATCAGAAGAGGGCGTGTGCCTGCTGGATGCAGGGCTCAATGCACCAAAGCATGGAAAAGGCTTAGAAGGCCACGTGGGCAGTTTGGGGGTCTCCTAAGAGGACAACAGCTTTCCACAGTAAGGCTGGTTTACTAAAGGCCAATGCAGAGAAACAGAACTGGGAAGTAAAACACCCAAATGGGCAACTTCAGAGTAGTAGCATAAAGAGCTCTTCAATGAAAGACCTGATTGTTAATCACATTCAACTGTCAACCAGCTCTGTGACCTCAGGCAAGTGAGAGAGCAAAGGTCTCAAACTCAGTACACTGAGGCCTAGTGGGTCACACACATACACGAAGCCAGCCAGTGGGGCTGTGCAAGCTGAAGAAAGCGTAGCCCATCTCACAGGATCTTCCAGGCCTTGCTGGATAGTCGTTACCATCTGGAAATGCTGGTCTGCCATTGCCAGAGCTCCTGCAGTTTTATTTGAATTCTTCCAAATGTTAAATGTTGGCTCAAAGTTACAAATGAACTATGCCACCTAAACAAAACAATGCCCGTTTTAAACTTCAGCATAAGGTCTTGCTGAGACTCTGTTTGCTCAGCTGTGGAAAGTGAGAACAACTAACTCCCCAAATCTTTGCAACATCTCCCAGTTCAGAATCAAGTTGCCTCCCCATCTCAGAATGGAGTTTTTCAGGTGGAGGGAGAGGCTGAGGGGAACTCATTCTCCACTTTGTTTCTTGGAGGAGGTAGAAGCTGCTCAGCCAGGGCCAGCAGGGGTCATCCTGACCCACCAGGAGAGGGTTTCCCTGAGCTCTCTTCATGGGCTTCCCAGGAACTAGTGTTCTCTGGGGAGCCACTGCCCTCAACTGATAAACAGGCACTTTCACTGCTTGTTTTGATTTTGTTCCCAGCTTAAAGAACATTTAGTGCTTTTGAACAGGTGGGAGGAGACCATGAAGACACATCTATCCCAAATCTTATTTTTACCATAAGATATGCTCATTATTGGAAAATTAGAAGATACAGATAAACAAAAAAGAAAAAAAAATCCCACCACTTGGACCTAATCACTGCTAACGATTTGGCTTAAAGAGTAACTCTGTTTCTCAAAATAGAGGTGGCCGAACGATTTCTCAGCAAAACGTGAGCTGTACTACAGTCTCTTGAATTAAGTGACCCAGGACTTAGGTGGGTGGTTAGGTCAAGTCCTAAGAAATTCTGTTGAAAATTCACCCGAAATCACTGCATTGCAGCCCCAAATTAATTTTTCTCTCATCTTTTTTTTTTTTCAGAAGCTATTACTTATTAAGGGCTAACTATGTATACAAAGAACTCTGCAAAGCTCTTTCCAGTCAGTATCTCATTTTATCTCTATAGAAACCCTAAGAGGTGGATTCTGATATTCCATTTCTAGAGATGAGGAAACAGGCGTGGAGAAGCTGAGTAACTTGCACACGATCACCCAGCTAGGAAGCAGCAGGGTGAGGACAGGGACCCCAGGTAAGACACCAGAGTCCTAGTTCGGTGTCACTTTTTTACTACTTTGTCCACTTAAAATAAAACCCACCTTTATTTAAAAATAATTTGAGACTTATTGAAAAGTTGTAAAAACAGCATACCCTGCATATCCTTTACCCAGCTTCCCCTCTGTTAACATGTGGCAGAACCATAGTACAATTATCAACAGAAGGGAATTAACTTTGGTACAACACTATTAGCTGAATGACAGGCTTTCCTCTGGTTTTACCAGTTTTCCCACTGAAGTCCTTTTTCTGTTCTGAGATTCAATCCAGGATTCCACGTTGCATTTAGCTATCATGTTCCCTTATTCTTTCCTAATTTCTAACAGATTTCAGTCTTTCCTGTCTCTCAAGACCTGGATACTTTTGAAAAGTATCGTATCGTTCACTTTTTTTTTTTTTTAATGGCACTTGATTTGGGTTCACCTGATATTTTTTCATAGTTAGATTGAGACTGCATTTTGGCAAGAATATATGATGACAACAATAATATGTCTTACTGGTGATATTAACTTTGATACTTGGTTAAGATGGTGTCTAATTTTCTCCATTGCAGGGTCATCCTTCCCTTTGTAATTAATAAATATCTCGGGAGAGAGAGTTTGAGACTATGCAAGTATCCTGTTTCTTCTCAAAGATTTTTTGGTTTAAAACATTTTTTTTTGGTAAGATATACATAAAATTGAACATTGGAACCATTTTTAAGTGTGCTGTGGCATTAACTACATTCACATTGCTGTGCAACTATCAGCCCCATCCTTTTCCAGCAGTGAAACTCAGCTTCTCCAACTGAAACTCTGTATCCATCAGACACTATCTCCCTCTTCCCTGGCAATCACCATCCTACTTTATGTCCCCACGAATTTGCCTACTGTAGGAACCTCATATAAGAGAAACAATGCAACATTTTTCTCAAAGTTCTACCCATTTATTTTAGCATCCATTGATGGCTCTTGCCTATAATCTTTATTATGTTCTAATGGTGATTTTCCATTTCCTACTCCTTCTGTTCATCTGCTTTTAAAAGCATTGAAGTCTTACTTTGATTCACTAAAAGAACAACCAGTCAAGTTTACTCTAATTCTTGAAGAGACAGAATTAGCAGAGAGCTGTTTAAATTGCTGTTTTCTGGGAGAGAGGAGTAGGCCTATTCCAGGTTTGTGCATCAGGACCAGTTATATAATCTGTAGGGTACAATGTTTAACGAAAACGTGGGGTCCCCTTGTTTAGGAATTTCAAGATGGTGACAGCAAAGCAGTAAACCAGCTGCAATGCCATTCTGTGCCCTGTGCTACTGCATACCTGCGAAGCCAATCCTCTTGTGCAATTTTCCCTAGCTTCTTGGGACCACTCACCTACTTGCTCAGTTTGCAGGATCCTAAGAACACGCAGCTGTGTCTGAGGGTGGGCCATCTCTAGAAATCTCAGGGAGACCCCCTCCACTCTATCGTTCCCAAGGCAATCAGGAACATAAGATTATTCTTATTCAGTGTAAGTCTTTCTTTCCCAGCTCCATTCAGATGGGAAAGAGACTCACTGCCCCTCTTTAACTGGCCCAGCACTAGACTAACTACAATCCCCATCTAGGCTTCTAGTCTGAGCAATCCCAGAGCAGAAATCCCACCAGCTCCCAGATTCTTACCACAATGGAGGTCAGGTCCTCACTCTCAAAGCGGCTGATAGCCTGGTCCAAGGATTTATACATGGCGGCAGAGATGCGCTGGGTAATGAGTCTGTTCAGGTCAATTGATCTACCCAACAGCTGGTTGAAGAGAGGGAGAGAAAAGTTACTTAATATTCACACTGGGCAGGTGCAGTGGCTCATGCCTATCATCCCAGCACTTTGGGGAGCCGAGGTGGGAGTGAGACAGCCAGGTGGGGGGCAGGGTCCCTGAAGAAACTCCAATCGGCCTGCCCACTGAGATGGAGCCTCGGGAAGTTCATGATGTTTGCAGCAGGGAGGAGCCTGGCCCCTCCTCTTCCTGTGTGGAACCTGGGATTCCAATGGCCTAATGGGAAGTGCTCTAGTGGGAAGCGCTCTAGCAGAGGGACTCTGGCCTTGTGACTGTCCCTGTTTCCCTACTTTTTTTACTTTTCACCCAATAAAATCCTGCTTTACCCACCCTTTAAACTGTCTGCAAGCCTAAATTTTCATGTCCATGGGACGGACGAGAGCCCTGTCTTTAGGTGAACTAAGGAAAAGTCCTGCAACAGGAGGATAGCTTGAGCCCAGGAGTTTGACACCAGCATGGGCAACATAATGAGACCGTGTCTCTATAAAAAATAAAAAAATAGCCAGGTGTGGTGGTGTACACCTGTACTCCTAGCTACTTGGGAGGCAGGAGGCCGGAAGATAGCTCGAACCCAAGAGTTTGTGGCTGTAGTGAGCTATGATTGCACCACTGCACTCCAGCCTGGGTGACAGAGACAGACCCTTTCTCTTAAAACGAACAAAACAAAAAAAGATTCACACTGACAACCTGACAACTACGTGCATGCACTGATAGGAAATTGCATTAAAATTATAAAGGACATAACTGGGACAGTTTCTATTCTGATTTTATAAGAGAATGTCCTTGTTATTAGGAGATACAGGCTGAAGCATTCGGGGTGAAATGTCATATTAGCAACTTAAACTCTCAAATAGTTAAGAACAGCAGTATGTATATTCATCACACACACACACTGTATAAGTGCTAGAGAGAAAATACATACATGAGAGAGAGAATGTGAATAAAATATGGTAAAAGATTAATACTTGCAAATCTGGCTACAGGGTAAATAAGTGTTCATCGTATTACTCTTTCGACTTCCCTGTAGGCTTGAAATATAGGAAGTTTAGGAAAAATATGATTCACTCAGGCTGTGGGAAGGGGCTCTGGGTAGGCTCTGGCTTCCCATAAATGTTTCTGTTGACATCCTAAATCTAGCCCTGAGGTTCTTCCTGCATCTTTCCTGTGCTCAATTCAGTCACCAGAGCACAGCAGCCGCCTCAGCAAGGGCCCACTTTGTGCCTTCATGAGGGAAAATTTAAAAACAAGAGAATGAAAGTCTGATTACAGGATGGAAAATATAGCTTAAGGTACTTTCTGCTGGGGTACATGCAGGCATTACTGCAGATGCTACGTAGAGGGCAATGAACATTTGTCGAGTACCTGCTGTGTCCACAGCGCTTTGCTAGGTACCAAATGATTATTCTTAAGTGTTTTATTTTTTCTACTTCTCTTTTGGCATAAATTTTCTACCAACCAACTAGGGCCCCTTATAGTCATCTCATGCACACATAAAGCCCTTAGTATTTAATATCCTGTGGCTAATTCTGGCTGCATTGTAATGGATAGCAGTAATCTTCTGAGAGGCAGAAGGAAAAGCTCTCATTGAGCCCCTGCTGTCGGCAGAAGTAAAGATTCTATTTTTCCCCCCTTAACGATTCTCCATTTCCCTTGGATTTCTCATAGCAAAGGGAATGTCCAGAGTTTGAGATGAATCCTTTGCTTTTCACCTCTGGCACGGTCTTGGCCTCAGCCCGGCCCTTTCACAAAGACCAGGACCACATAATAGCACACGGATATCACAGCATAAAGGCCATTTTGCCACCTGCTTGGCCCACAGCAGGGCTCTGGGAGGAGGGCTCGACATCTGCCGGGCCATCTCTTCTGTTGTCTGTCTGCCTCACATTAACATTGTTAAATGGGGATGTTTCTCAGTTCCTAGCAACATTTACTCTATATCCAGGGTCAAATGTTAATAGAAACCAACTCTGCACACACACAAAAAAACAGTTTCTACTGTGGATTTGCCCTGATATGCTTTCCTTTCAAAAGCGCCACCGTCTTCCTCATTTAGAGCAGCACTTGGGCCCTGTTCAGGGACAGATTTACCCATCTCTGAGCGGCAGTCCCAACTGAAAAAAGTGGGCTGCAGCTTACGATGAGAAGACAAAAGCTTTGATTGTCATGACTTGTGAGAGGTCGGTTATAGATGGGTGGAGAAGCCCAGGACTTGAACGAAAGGAAGCCCAATGCCCCCGTACAGTTTGTGAGATTCTGAGGCTGTGCTACACCTGAGCTCAGAAACCCACACCGGGCATGCAGGGCAGACAGTACCCAGGCCTGATTTCTGATCTCTATGCTGACTTCACAGCTGCTCTCTCCTGCTCCTTGAATCTCCATGGTGACTTCCTCTCACCATACCTGGACGTGTCTCTGCTTCAGCAGTGTTTCATAGCGATTGGACGGTGGATATGGAATGATAACTCCATAATTCTTACATTCAGCTCGAAAACGTTTATCCAACAGGACACTGGAAGAGATAAAAGTTAAACAAGACCAGTAAACAGACAGTGAATGACTCTCAACTGCCCCAGTGCATCTATTTCAGACCATGGTATCTACCCACAGAGCACTAGCTTGTATATCTTAAGTAGAATTGTTTTCTGCTCTGGACAATTTTCTTCAAATTTCTTTTCAGTCACAGCAGCTCAATATGTGAAACAGAGTTTCTGAGTTAAAGATGGGCAACATAGAAGTTGAGCCACTTTCCTCTTATTTATTTACCACAAACCCAATTGAGTGCATGCTTGGTGTATCCCAGCAAACATTCTGGGTACTGGGAATACGAAGTTCCTGTCCTCATAGAGCTTATATTCTAGTGAGGAAAGACTGATAATATAAACACAAACAGAGGAATGAAAAAATTTCAGATAATAGGTAAGAGTTGCATAGTGTTTATTATTTCCCAGGCACTTGAAACACACACACACACACGTCATTTTAAATCTCACCACAACCCTATAAGCTGGGAGTGTTATTATCTTTCACACTGAGGCATGGATTGCAGAGTACCAAGTGTTTTGAAAATAATAAAATGGGACCATTTGGAGTTAGGAAGTCAGGCAGAGTCTCTCTAAAGAAGTTTTGCTAAACAGAGACCTGAATGATAAAATTGGAAAGATCTAGAGGAAGACTATCATTGACACAATGAGCTTGGTTATGTTTGAGAAAAGGAAAGACGGCCAGTGTGGATCAAGTACAGTGCAGGCTTGAGAGCATGGTGCAAGATGAATTTATAACATCAGACCAGGGGCCAGGCCAGGTAGGGCCACACAGGCCATAGTAAAGAGGCTAGGTGTATTCCAGACATAACTAAAAGTCATTTAAAGGTTTTATGCAAGAAAGAGACATCATCTAAATCTACACGTCCAAAGTAGTAGCCACCAGCCACATGTGCCTACTGAACACTTGAGATGTGGCTGGCCCAAATTGAGATGGACTGTAAAATAAACACTGGATTTTGAGGACTTAAAAAAAAAAAAAGAAAAATCTCAAATAATTTCTATATTGAGTATATGTCAAAATTACAATGTTTTGGATATGGTTGGGTTAAATAAAATATATTATTAAAATAATTTCACCTGTTTCTTTTCCTTTTTAAAATATGTCTACTAAAAAAAATTAAAACAACATCTCTGGCTCACATTTGTGGCCAAATGGCATTTCTAATAAACAGGACTGACCTAGCTCATTAGCTCATTGTTTTCCTCCTGGGCTTTCTCCAGATCTCTCAACCTCCTCAACTTCCCATACTTTAAAAAAATCACTGATCTTACAGGAAAGGGTGTAGATAAAAGCCCATATTTCAGATGAAGGAAGACCCAGAGTTTGACACACCTCAGTCTGTTTATATAGATGATGAAACAGCATATTTGGAATCAGAATTGTCTTATAGAAGCCAGAAGCCCAACTCACTGTTAGAACCACATCCCATTCAATCCACAGATGCCTGTTAAGTGACTACTTTGTGAAAGGCTGTGTTCTCTGCTTCCTCTGAAATCCTACATGCATGCTTTCTTTTTTTTCTTTTTTTATTAAAAAAGAAAAAAATAACCTTTAATCAAAAAGTCTGATTAAATTCAATATTAATGCAAACTCTTAAAAATTTTCTGGAAAAGTCAACAGGGTGCATCATAGAAAAGCAGGCAGCTGCTGACAGTTCTTTGGTGGAAAAGTAAGTTGCAAACTTACACGAGCTGCCCAAATGATTATCAAGCCAAGTTTGTTTTTCAAAAATAGGTTTTAAAATATACCAAAGAAACTATACAATACAAAAATTTAACAGTGAAGTTAAAGTATATAGCAAAAAACAAATATGACAATATACATGAATAATGTATAAAAGAAGCCTTTCAATCCTAGAAAACTAAAATCGGGAGAACTTACTGACGGGTAACAAACATAAACTGAGGACTAATAGCAAGGAACTATCCTAAACATTTTCCCAACGACTGACTAAGCCTCAAAAAGACAGCTTAGGAAAACAATTAACATGTAGGTTTTTTTCCTAGCCAATTCAGTTCTATTTAGATAAATCTGGTTACCAATCAACACATATATAAATTAATTTCTTTCTACTCAATTACTACCATTTTTTTCTTTTTCACCTTTCTGCTAATTTCCTCTAGCAACACTTTTCCTTTGGTTTGATCAGCTGAACTCAAAAGGTTTGGTACCTAAAATGAGTATCAACTCTTATTGGAACAGCACTTGGGAAAAGCAATCCTAGAAAAGGCAAATGTTTAACTGAGGGTGTCACAAAGTTAAGTGTCCATTCTCCGTACGACAATGTCTCCCATGTTCACCACTAGGTTAATGGCTGCGCTTGGCTAGATCACATGACCCTGCATGATAGTGGAATGCTCCCTGGCAAGGTACTGCAGGTGTGTGCACAAACACCCACCCATTTAAGCTTTTAATAAATACAAAGCATCACTTTAAACAATTTCAGTGGAATAAACTAAAAATATTGCATTTCTATTGGCCTGCTTTGCTTCTTGAGCTGGCTTGGAGTGTTGTTAGTGACACAGAAGACACAGTAGTTAATTACTGGCTACTCCAAGCTCGTCAGGCTTCACCACTTCTTGCTCTTCAAGACTCAGCACCTTTTTTGCAGCAATAATGGTATTCTTCATTAGCATTGCCACTGTCATGGGGACAACACCTCCAGGAATTGGAGTGATATAACCGGCTTTTTGTCTGACTCCTTCCAAATCCACATCTCCAACCAACTTGGGTTTGGCAGTTATGGGATCGTGAACTCTATTTATTCCCACATCAATAACTGCTGCTCCTTCCTTGATCATATCTGCTGTGATCAGATCTGGAATGCCTGCAGCAGATATTACAATATCTGCAAGAATTGTATGTTTCTTCAACTGCTCTTTGGGGGTATATCGATGAGATATTGTAACAGTGGCATCACCTCCAGGATGTTCATGTGCCCCGTCTGTGTGCAGTAACATTGCAATGGGCATTCCAACATTTTTTGACCTTCCAGCCACAACCACATTCTTCCCTAGGGTTGGAATGCCAGTTCGCTTAATTATTTCCCACACACCCCATGGGGTAGCTGGTAACATGGAATACTGGTCCAAACACATTCGCCCTACATTAATTACATGAAAGCCATCAACATCCTTGTCTGGAGAAACAGCATTGCAGATTTTTCTCTCATCAATATGCTCTGGAAGAGGCAGGTGAACAAAGAGGCCATCTATGTTATCATCATTATTCAGTTTATTAATTAAATTCAACAATTCACCCTCTGAAATTGAAGCCGGTTTCACAACTGTCTCACTGTTGATTCCCACATCTGCAGCTGCCCTAGTTTTGTTGAGGACATAGGAGTGACTTGCAGGATTCTCGACAAAGAGGATCACACTCAGGTGTGGCCACTTATTGCCTGAGGCCACCCACTCTTCCACCTCCTGCTGACCTTCCTGCTTGATCTGCTGGGCCAGTTTCCTTCCAGAAATGACCACACCTTCATTTCAAACTGCCACAGGGTGGAAGGGGCGAGGGTGGAGGGAGCATCTGTGCACAGACTGCAGCAGTCAGGCAGCCAACATGGACATGAGCGAAGGCGCGGGCATAGCCCATGCCAGTGACCATGCCGGGAGGGCCCTACATGCGTGCTTTCTATACTTTGCAGCCTTTAAGAGTCACATTGTTGAATGCACAGCCTATGTTAACAGAAACTTGGGTGTGATGCACATCAACTCCTATTTGAAATATATTAGAGCTACTCTGGCTGTTAAAAGCAAAATGAAGCAAATCCTTTTCATAGAAAGAAAATTTATTAAGGTAAGGAAATATCCTTGGAATTACTGGTTGATATGTTTGGATTTCCAATAAGAATGGAAATACCTTGGGAGGCCGAGGCGGGTGGATCACGAGGGCAAGAGATCGAGACCATCCTGGTCAACATGGTGAAACCCCGTCTCTACTAAAAATACAAAAAAATCAGCTGGGCACGGTGGCGCGTGCCTGTAATCCCAGCTACTCAGGAGGCTGTGGCAGAAGAATTGCCTGAACCCAGGAGGCGGAGGTTGCGGTGAGCCGAGATCGCGCCATTGCGCTCCATCCGGGTAACAAGAGCGAAACTCCGTTTAAAAAAAAAAAAAGAATGGAAATATCTATATATAAAATTTGAGGTTTTCCTTGATCAGTGCTGTTACAGGTTCTTGAAACCCAAGAACTCATGAGGGTTGAAATCAACATATACTGGCAATACCCAGGAGCCTCTAAGCCGGACACATCTCTGATCCAGACTTCTTCACTGGCCCCGTCTGATTTGCACATACCCATTCTTCTCCAATTCATTCTTCACACATTTATATTCTTAAGGCAGTAAACTTTCAAAAGCAAATAAAAATCAAATCGGGTCACTGTGGTACTTTTGAAACCATCCGGAGGCATTCCACTCCTAGCAGAAGCAGCTACAAAACTGGTGTGCTCTGGCCCTGCCCACCTCCCCAGCCACGTCAGGCAGCCTGCCCCCTCTTGTGGTGGTGAGGAGACACTGACATGCATGAATCCACAGGAATCCTCCCACAGCCCTGGGAGGTTGGCATTCTGTTCTCATTAAACTCCCGCCACGGGGGCCTTGCACAAGAAGTTCCTTTCGCCTGCAACTTCCTGTCCCGTCCTTCACCTAGTTTTACTTTCTTCACTTCTACCAACTTCGGATAAGAACTCAGACACCAGTTCCGCAAGATGGCCTTTCTAGTTCCCCGCCCCAAAGGTTTAACTGTTCAAATTTAACTGTCATATGTTCCCATGAGCTTTTCCCTCTGGAGAGCATCTAACCTCCTTGTCACTGTGCATTCATCGGCCTATAGTCAATGTCTGTCTTTCCTGCTAGACTGCAGGCTGTGTGAGGTTAGCACCCTATCTGCCTAGTTTTCTTTCCACTCTATGTCAGCACCCAGTCCGGGCCCGTGGAACGTCTCTGTTTTCTTCAGGTGCTAAAGAAGAAGGAAGGTTTCACAACAGAAAGTCACGTCTTCCAGGGTGGCAGTCTTAAGAGTTTGGTACTCACAGTTCTAGGGCTTTCCTACCTGCCGGCCATGGCTTTGTAGTAAGCAAAGATCTGGTCTGCCAGCTTGTAGACAAACTGATCAAAACACAGGTTCACCTGGTAGAGAGGAAGCAGGAAACATTACTGGTGCCCATTCAGCTTTATCACAGAAACTCAGCCAACTGAAAGAGGCCAGTCCAGCAGGATTGCCCGAAATGCATTCTGGGGAAAGACACTTTGAAGGGGAAAAAGAAGATTCTGTGGCTAATTTTGGGAGGTTTGGTCCCTTGCTCTCAGGGTCCTCAGTCAGTCAACAGACAAGGCAAAGTTCAAAAAGGCTACTGAGGAACCGACCTCCCCATGGCCCCCCTCCTCAGCTGTTCCAAGGCCATCTGCCTGGGGGGATGCAACAGACAGACCATCAGAACCTGTCAGTGCTCATATTTGCCTGCTAACTTGGCAGCCTCCCCATCCATCTCTTCTGTTAGACTTATTTTTTTTCAATGTATTTTACTTTGCAATTTTTTTTTTTGGAGATAGAGTCTAGCTCTGTCACCCAGGCTGGAGTACAGTGGTGTGATCTTGGCTAACTGCAACCTCCACCTCCTGGGTTCAAGCAATTCTCCTCCTTCAGCTTCCCGAGTAGCTGGATTACAGGCACCTACCACCACGCCCAGATAATTTTTGTATTTTTAGTAGAGACAGGTTTTCACCATGTTGGTCAGGCTGGTCTCGAACTCCTGACCTCAGGTGATCTGTCAGCCTCAGCCTCTCAAAATGTTGAGATTACAGGCATGAGCCACTGCACCTGGCTGCAAATTTGTTTATGAAGTTGATAGTCACATTTAAAAGCCCCATCCTTCAAACTTTGCTTAAATTTCTTTGGTTTTCAATGAATAAAGTCTTGCCATTTCAGTCTTATCATCAGTGATAAACTGTAATGCTCAGGTGGGAAGAGAATTCACACCAGACACAGAATCAAACCAAATCTTCCAAAAATGGCAAGAGCAGGAAATGACCACGAGACAGGGTAAAGGTTACACTCTTACCTGCCTTCTCTTAACTAGGTAAGAGTGTAACGTCAAAGGAAACAGATCATATTTACTATCATATTTAATATTTTAAGTCTTTTATATTTAATATATACGTGATTAACCTTCAATTCTTTTCTCACCAGATCCTCGGCCCCATAAGGTTAACAACTCAAAAAACTTTCATATCTTTCATCTCACACCCCAAATGGTATGCAGAACACAAAGCACAGCGCTGTGTTTAGTGCTTTCCTCAGCCCTAGGTCACTGAGGCCTCTGCCCTGCACTTTGTGCTTCAAGGGTCATCAGTGGACCTCCCTCCAGGCAAAGAATCTATAGGGTCACGATGGGTGTGTGCACTAAGGTCCCATTCTCCCCTTCTAGAACTAGCTCTGAGAACCTTATACAGGTGGCTCAAGCCTCTTCCAGGGCCATGTGCTGTCTTCCCTGGTTTCACCTCTGGATGGCACTATGGGTGTGTGTGATCACAGGTTTTAGGTCTGGACACTGTTTTTGAGCAGAGGTGGCAGGCAGAGCTTGGGTATCTATACACATGCACATGAAGCCCTTTATGGTGCAGCACAGAGTTTGGGCGTGGGAAGAGAAAGACAGCAGGCCCTGAGCTGGGTGTCTGTACTTCTGCCCTCAGAGGTTGCACAGGTCTTCTGATGGCCATGATCACAGAGATTCCTCTCCAGAACAAGTCACTCATACTCCTAATTCATGCTAATAGCAAAAGACTGGAAAAATCCAGAGTGTGGAACAAGATTAAAGGAGGAAAAAGAGAAGCACGTCACTTGCCTCAGCTTCGATCTCATCGTACAGGAACTGCTTTTTAAACTTGGTCAGAGCATAGTAAGCGCTGTCGTTGTACAGATCCAAAGGGTAGAGGACATACCTGGAGAGGGAAAAACACAGCCAGCTGCTTCCTAATGACCCCCCTAAAGGAAGACAGTTTTATACTTGCTTGGGAAATAGAAACAAGTTCAGAGTCAGGAAAAGACCATCTTTCAGCTGTCTCTGATGTTCCCAGAGCCTCCACCACTTAGGAACAACTTACTTTACAGTCGGACCAAAGAAATAAAAAGTCCGAGATGCAAATAAAACCAAGACTTGTAAACATTCATCTGGGACTAAAAGACATCAGGTGACAGTTAAGAATACGAGCTTCCTGATCCTGAGATGATTATTTTCTGAGCATAGCTGTTATGAGGCTGACAAGACATAGGAAGGACAGTTGGGCTGGGAGACTTCAGAATTTATCTACAAGGCTGAGTTAAATGATTCTGTCTGGCCTGAGTTCTCCCCATGGTGGGGCACATGGCCTGGTTTCTTTTCAACTTAGTGCCTCCTTCTGGAAAGAAGGAGCTCCCTGGCAAACTGCCCTCCACTTGCACTCCACGAGCCACCTGCTGGCCCAATCCTGCCTCTTACTCCATCATAGAAGGTTCTTTGGTTTCCAGGATATGGTCCGTTAGAATCCAGGGCATGGACATCTCAATGGGGAACTGGATTCGTCGGCCCATGGTTAACTCCAGGAAGAATTCTCGGAACCAGAGCTGGGAGAGGTCGCAACATTGCTGCAGGGCTTCTGAAAGTATAAGGGAACGAGCCTTGGGTTACACTTAGAGAGCGCTGAAAGATCTTAGTTCTTATGGTTTTTATTAATTTTTATTGTTATTGTCACTGTGTTAGGTACGTAGCAGGTCTTAATATTGATTAATAGATCCTGCTCTCTTTTACTTAAAGGCACACCTAACATCTACTTGGAAAATGGTATTTGTTAAGCTTGAGAGGCAGTGGTTGTGGGGTGGCGGGAGAGAAGAGGAGGCAGTGACATTTTAGAGCTTTAGATGCCCCTATAGTTCCCATTACCCTCCTACAAAGCCATCCTGAAAACCTGCAATCTAAGCATGAAAAGTACACTCGTGACTGGGCACGGTGGCTCACACCTATAATATCAGCACTTTGGGAGGCTGAGGCAGGCAGATCACTTGAGGTTACAAGTTTGAAGCCATCCTGGCCAACATGGCGAAAGCCTGTCTCTATTAAAAATACAAAAAAAAAATTAGCTGGGTGTAGTGGTGCAGGCCTGTAATCTCAGCTACTCAGGAGGCTGAGGCAGGATAACTGTTCGTACCCAGGAGGCAGAGGTTGCAGTGAGCTGAGATTGCACCACTGCACTCCAACCTAGGTGACAGAGAGAGACTCCATCTCAACAACAACAACAAAAAAAGTGTGTTCATCATACTTCATTATACAAACACATTGTCAAGATAGGCCCCCAAGTGCCCGCTTTCAACTGGATTGTGGCTTGACCCCTTATGTGTGTTTGTTAGTTCCTAGATCCCATGCAGTTTTGAGGCCTTGAAGGCACTTCCCTGGCTACTGTCTAATGGAGAAATTTGTACTGTTTGTTATGATGACTTTTTTCAATGCGGACAGACATGACTCATGTCCCTGAGATACTACTCTTCCTCTGTCCCGGACATACATCTTTTTTTTTTTTTTTTTTGAGATGGAGTTTCCCTCTTGACGCCCAGGCTGGAGTGCAGTGGCGCAATCTCGGCTCACTGCAACCTCCACCTCTCCCAGGTTCAAGCAATTCTCCTACCTCAGCCTCCCCAGTAGCTGGGATTACAGGCATGCACCACCATGCCCAGCTAATTTTGTATTTTCAGTTTCGTCATGTTGGCCAGGCTGGTCTTGAACTCCTGACCTCAGGTGATCCACCCACTTCAGCCTCCCAAAGTGCTGGGATTACAGACATGAGCCACAACACCCGGCCCATACCTCTTACTAAAAGGAGAGGAAGTGTGACAGACAAAGGATTGGGAAGTGGCTTGAGAGCCTCCCCTGCCGGCAGCAGCAAGTACTAATTAGTGCTCTGCTGAGGCTGAGTAGCAAAAGTCTAGCAACTATGTGTATGTGCATATTCTTGCTTTTGATCCCGCTCTACTAAGGACTTTATGACAAATTAGCCACAGGTATCTCCCGGACAAATTTAGCTAGGTCAGAACAGCTGAGTTGAGCCTGGCGTTTCCTAACTCCAAAAGCCCACTGGGAAGTGTGTGTGTTTTTTCCTTGGTGGTGATATGTGCCCCTTACGGTCAACAATCATGTCCCTTTGCAGTGCCTGGCTTGGTGGTCTCGGTGACTCTGAGAGCCCTCATCCCCTCCCTCCATGCCTTAGCGGGGGTGGGATGCAGCTCACCACTGATGTTGAGCAGATGTGTGAAGAAGAAGGACTGTTTGTGAAAGTCCTCTATGGCGAGGACAATGGGTCCGTCGAGGCTGCTCCTCAGGGTCTTCTTGGAGCCGCTTTTGTCTGCAATGAGCGATTCAAGCATGGTCCGCACCATGTAGAGCTTGAAGAAGAAAGCAAGATGAGAAGGTCAGAAGCTGGCCCTCCACCCTGGGGAAAAGGTTGCTTCATGTTGTATTTATGTATTTATTTCTGCAGATATCTGCTCTTAAAAAGCACTGTCTTAAGGAAGCACCAGTTTAGGTTTGAGAAATAAATGCGGAACTGCGAAAACCTTCATGGCCAAACCGGGCCCCATGGCATTCCTGGGCCAGTGGACCTGGCCACACCAGGTAGCTCCCTGCTCTGCTTGGCCAAGGGTGTGTGTATCAGAGGAGTACCTCATTACGTGTCACCCTGGAGTCACTCCCTGCTTTCCCAGAGGGCCACAGATGCCATGGGTGGAGCACTGGACTGGGAGTCAAAAGACCAGGGTTCAAGGCCAGGCACTGCTGCTGATTTGCTGTGTGACCTTAGGCAACAAAGCCCCCACTCTGGGCCTCAGTTGTCTTATGTAACATGAGGGGGTTGGACCAGATGCCTTCTCACACCAGTCCCTTTCAGCACTAACATTCTGAGGAACTAAGAAATGGGATAAGATCAGAATGAGCCCCCTCCCACACCTGTTCCTGACCCTCAGCGTTTTGACCCCACTGCTGAGTGATGGCGCCCCCTTGGTGGCATGAGCTGCATTGCACAGCCTGCTGAAGTCCGGGGTGGAAAGCGGGTTGACATTGGTACTTACACAGGAGGCTACTAGACAATTAACTCCCGCTTACAGGGTGCCTTAAGTGCAAAGGATGCAAGTGCGGTGGGGTGGTTCTCTTTGCTAATCTAGATCTCTCCACATCATCTGTGTGTGAATCTTAGGGCTGGAAGGGGCCTTGAGGAGCCAGGCTAGTCCATTCCTGCTGCCTCCTCGAGAAGGGTACCCAAACCAACCCAGCCAGGCGGTGTGATACCAGGGATCGGCAGCCTCTTCGGCCCTGTGTGCCACCAGTGGGGTGAAACAAAGCCCTCGGGGACCACTGGCAGGCCTAAGACATAGATGGGAGAGAAGGAAGAGGGAATGGGAGGGCAGGAGAGACAGGGAAGAGGGAGAGAGAGAAAGAGAGAGAGAGAGAGAAAAGCAAGAGGTATTGTATACGATGGGAAAGCCGCCGCAACTGCCGGGGGCCGCCTCTGAGACACTCCAACCTCCCAGCAACCGCGTTTGTCTTTGCTGCTTCTGGAGCTTCCCTGGGATCTTCCCCACCACATGCCTGGCACTGATGCAGGCAGGGCAGCCACAGAAACGTGTGACCCACCATCCCTGCCATGAGGCCTCCTTTGTGGGAAAGCAGCCACGGTGGCCGTCGGTGCCTCAGACAGTCCCCCATCTGTGGCCCTGTTGGGGGGCCCGTCTCATCATCCCTACGAGCCGAGAAGCACTCTTCTGATGATGGCCTCTCAAGTCCTCAAAGGAAGAATCCACATCTAATCTGTTGTGGGTGCTGTCTGATTTATATCCAACTCTAACTATTTGAAAAGTGGTTTCACCCATATGAGGGTGAACTCTTCTCTCATATACTTAACAGAGCATTTAATTCACCAAAACAGTCTCTATCCCAACTGTGCGAGATGCCCGTGTCTACTGTGTCCTGAAGACCCCAGAGCCCTGGTGGGTGTCAGGAGACCTGGGTTCTTGTCCCACCTCCGCCTGGGACTCACCTTGTGACTTGGACAAGTCACTTCCCCTCTCTAGACCTCAGTTTCCCCATCCGTAAGACAGGGGGAGGGCCTAGCTTTTCTCTAAGAGCTCTCCTAGCTCTGGTGGTCTAGGAGTTTATTCAACATGTCTGTGCCACCTAGCATGACCTGGTGGAGGTCAGGGGTGGGGGGATTCACTGCTGGAGACCCACCCCTCTCATATTGTCTACCCAAATACTCCTTCCTCTTCTCTCCTTTTCTCTCTGCCTGTTGAGCCCCCTCCTCCCCCTTTCCAATGTATTTTGTGCCCTGTCTCCTGCTCACTCATGTCTTAAAACTTACAGAAACACCTGGAAGCCCTACTCAATGTCCCCAGGACCTCAACCCTTGATACTACACAGAACTGTCTGCAGATGCTTCCTTGGGGTGTTCTACAACCAGCAGGTGAGATTAAAACTGGCAGAGGGCTGTGAAGCCAAGGGGAGTTAGGATGACCCTGCCGAGAACCCTCCTCTCCCCTGCCCCAGCCCCCAGCACAGACACAGACACACACACAGGGAGAAGGGTAGGGGCGTGGGCCTCAGATGGTCCATCTCGGGTGATTCACAGCAGAGAGAGGCTTAAAGGTCATGGGAAGTGAGGCCTGTGAGACCCTTAAACCTGCAATGAGAACCATCTGCTCTTTTTAGTACCTCAAAAATATTACCAGAAACTACCTATCCTTAAGCAGGTAGCAGGGATTTAACTAAGATACCCAGATTATTGACTTTTTTCCTGTAATGTTATGACGGCTCTGGATAAGCCAGGGTTCAAGGCCAGGCACTGCTGCTGATTTGCTTGTGCAGAAGCTCTGGCTGGCAACTCTGTGTGTTTCCAAATGCTAGACTTCCTCAAAGAGGACAAGGGCTTCTCAATACTTGGCACTTTTGGAAGGATGTGGAACTAAGGGGTATTTTGTTAGTAACACAATCTCATCCAAAGTTTCCATTTTACAGAGAAGATAATCAGAGCTCAGAGAGGTCAAGGTGCTTGCCCAAGATCACACAGCAAGTCAGAGGCAGAACTTTTGGGGGAAAGGGCCAGGGCTTATTAAAGAGGGACAGGATAGATGCATATAGATTCCATTTTAAACTCCTCCTGCACTTTGGAATGTATACTTCATAGGACTAGAAGATAGCCAGGCTTGGTGGATGTGGTATTATCCCCATTAGCCAGGTAAAACAACTGAGGCACAGAGAGATCCGTAACGTGCCCGAGGTCACACAGGTATCTAGGACTAGAATCCAGGTCTCCTGAATCTTAAGCCAGTGGTCCTCCTTTCTATATCAAAACAAGATGGCAGAATAAGACCAGAGCAGCCACTCAACCCTGCCCCTCCTGACTAATGCCTCCTGGCCTCACTGCCCATGGCCAGCCATGATGATCTACCGTAGCCCGGCTGGCCTCTGAGTCAACGCAGCTGGCCTGTGCCTGGAGCCACTTACCTGTGTGCTGGACGGCCCCACAGCACGCCGGGGCACCTTGATGTCAAATCCACCTTTGGGGTCCTTCTCCCCTCTCAAGCATGGGTCATTGGGGGGCTCTCGCCCTCCCTCCCAGTCACAGATGGTCTTTCGAATTGCCTGTAGGACACTGGGGAAGGAAGAATGAAGACGCAGACCAGATTTCACCACGGGAGAAAGGCACTGCAAGCTTGTGTTTCTAGGGCCCATGGTGTCCCAGGACCACCCGCATTTGAATTCTTGGGGTGCTTGTGAAGATGCTTATTTCTGCCCCCATTCCAAAATTCTGGTTTAACAGATTTAAGGTACACTCCAGAAATCTGTGTTTAAACAAGTGTCCCACATGGTTCTGATGTCCAAGGGATGTCTGAGAATTCAGCTCTGAGCCCATCAAGTGAGACAGAACTTGCGTGAGGTAAGATGTCTATTTTTCCTTCCTGTATAGGGGAGTCTCATTGGTCTTATAAAATCTATGTGTGCTTAGTTTTCATAATAGCTTAGATGTGCACGTACTTACTCCATGCTGCATGTGCTTAGGTCTACAAGTGGACTATACCACATTTCATCATCCCAATAGGCAGCGGGTAGCATTAGAATCCCCATTACTGAGGTTTGGAGGTCAGTAACTTGACTGAGTTCACACAGCTAGACAGCAGTGGCTATGGACTTCAAACCAGAGATGAAGGCCTAATTCATTCCAAATGCCCAATCTCCTAAGGAGCCCTCTGGAGCTTACTGGAAGGACCTGTGTGTGTTCAGAGGCTGAGTCAGTACATCCTCTCTGATGGGTACCTTGCATGCTTATGTCTGATAGCTCCTGAAGGCCTCTGAAAACCCACCTGATGAGGACATTCTTCTTCTTCCGTACCGCCTGCCGCAGGGGCTCACGCAGCGTCACCTGGGCGAAGTCCTGCAATGCTGCATAGATGGTGTTCCTGATGGCCTGGTTGAAGACGCTCTCCATCCTGCCCATAAGCACCTGCAGGCCTTTGATCATGGCGATCACCTGGGCAGGCACAGGTCAAGGGTTAGGTTCGCCATGTCCAGCACATCAGCTGTCTACTACCCATCACCACCTCGCCAGGGGAGGCAGGGAGTGATATGTCACCACCTCGCCAGGGAGGCATGAGGCCAGTGCAACCAGAGTGCCAGTGCATGGCTAGGTAAGAAACGTGTGCCAGAATGTACGTACATCAGCACTTTGCTTCATTCCTCGAGAAAGTCTTGCTACAAAACACAAGCGGTTTCTGGCTGCTTCTAGCAGCTCAACTAACAGCATTCTTTGCAATGCAACTGATTTTCATCCTGACATGAGCTCCCGATTTTGTTGCTGACTGCTGACAAATGGTAGCTGGCCTATGGGCCACATATTGAGCATTTTAAATAGTGCTCTGGCTTTTGAAGGCCTCTCCATAGACCAAGACCACCCACAATGTCTAATAGAACTTTTTTACTACAAAATTTTCTAAAGAATTTTTACTTCTGTTTTCGAAACCATTTGGCCAGTTGCTGCTTGAGTTTACAAAATCAAAATTTCTTCTGCAGAAGTTATGGGGGAGAATGCCTCTGCTCTTCTATTTCCCTTCTCCTTACCCTAACTCACTCACCTGTTTGGAGACATAGGGATTCAGCTGTGTGTGATGAGAGGAGCCTGGCCTGTCCTTGGCTCTCTCTTTTGGGACCTGCCTGACTGCGAGCATGTGGCCTCCCTTCTAGGTTTCTGGCTGCTTCTTACAGTTACCATCCCCTGCCCATCCTGAGGAAAGGAGGCAAGTATCTATGCAGCTGCTTTGCCTATTACCCAGTGGCAAGTTTAATGAGATGTAGGAGGCATAGGAAGACTGGTGTGGCCTTGGGCGAAAGCCACATTCTCTAGTCCAGCTTTATCAGCAGTAAGTCTGAACCTTTGATTCCACTGGCCTGTGACGTTAATTTCTCAATTGATTCAGAAGGCATGTGGCAGATCGTCCACCTCACAACTACCACACATATCACACCCATAATGGCATGTTCCACCTTCTACACCAGACTGGAAACACACAGGACAAGGTCCAGCTATGCTGTGCACGCCCAACTGCTGGTGTCTGCACCCATGGTGGGTAGACAAAGTTTTTGTTGAAAATGAACAAATAAATGAATGAATGAGCTTAGACCCTAAGCTTCTTTTTTTTTTCTCTAAAATTTAAAGAAAGAAAAAGAACCTTTTTAGATAGAACTGGTATGAAAACAACTCAGGAGGTGACGGTTTGCATTGGCACCAAGAGTACAACAATTTTCTTGGCGAGAGGCTTTAGTGCAGGGAAATAATGGGAGAGAAGCATTAGAGGACTGTTAGATCATAACAGAACCTGGGCTACTGGCCACACATGTAACTAGGAGACATTAGGATAAAGGAAGGAGCAAGTAATGAAGATGTCTCAGAATAACTCCAAACACAGTGGAGTAGGCAGGCCTGTTGGATCTAACAGAAAACCTTTGCAACTCCAGACCAGGCAAAGAGTTCTTAGCTGAAACTCCAAAATCACAAACCACCAAATAACTGATAAATTGGACTTCATCCAAATTAAAAACAGCTGCTCTTCAAAAGGTACCCTTTCAAAAATGAAAAGGCAAATTACTGATGAGAAAAAAATATTTGCGACATATATTTGACTAAAGACTTGTAATCTAAAATATGGAATGAATTCTCACAATTCCATAATAGGAAGACAGAAACCCACTTTTTAAAAAATGGGCAAAAGATCTCAATACTTCATAGAGGAAGGTACGCGAATGGGATCCAAGACAGGAAAGAGGCAAAGGGAATTCCCAAGATAATAACGAGGAGAATCTTGGATCAGCGGCTGGGCTGCTCTAGAGACAAACCCATGCAGACTGGAAAGAAGTCGGCTTGCAGAGGAACAGCTCCAAGAAAAAAAGAACACCAAAACTCATCAAATGCTGACAGGGACGGACTGTTTTGTAAGGAATTGTACAGTTTGTTGGTATGTTGCGGGTTGCCTTTTTGATGGACTCATAGAAAACAAAACAAAACAAAGCATTGCAAAGTCTATGAAGAACAAAAACTTATGCAAGAAAATAAATGTATTCACATTAGATCGTGTGGCTCAGTGATGGATGACAGTTACTTGGTCATCATAATAATAAGGTAACTATTGATTTTACCAAAAAGTGTAAAATTACCACTATGGGAAGACGAGGGAAGGACACCAGGTGTGTTGCGGGGACGGGAGGTAGGAAGGAGAGAGCTATAGCCTCATTTCTCAAAGTAGAAAATGTCATAAATTGAAAAACCAAGAAATAGTCTCATAAGCCTGTTAGAACGAGGGAGATAAGTACCACAAGGAATCACTTAACAAGTCGAGCGAGGTTTCCCATCCGGGGACTCAGAATAGAATGACATGGTTCAGTTAAGTTACTACTTTTACTTCGTTTTATTATTAAAGGCCACACTGAACTACTTTTCTTTTTAATTTTTAAACATGTTTTATGAATGTGATAAAAATGATAAAACCTCTCAATGTATAGCAAAGCAAGGACTAGAAGGAAATACAGTGACATGCTCTTGATGGCTGTGTTTGGATGATGACAGGAGGCTGTGGCAAGGCGAAGGTAGGAGTGGGGTTGGGGAGCACCTTCTAAATCACTTACAGTGCATATGCATCCCTTTTATTAAGGAAATAAGTGCATAACTAGTTTCACAAACTTGCATTTACCCTCTGACTGTCTCACTTTAAATAGGCTTGAGGATGACTTTGCCTTCTAGTAATGAAGGCTGCAAAACTTTCTCCAGGTTGCCCATTAGCAATGGAGTGCCAAGGGATTCGGGACCACTCAGGACAATGTCAAACGTGGTTATGATTTTTCTCCTTTCTGAAATTAGGCCATTGAGCTTCAGTCCTTTAATGTGAAGCTTGGAGATAAGATGCTAACCTCTTACATTTGTATGACCCTTCAACTTTTCAGGGCCCATCTACGTTCATTATCTTATTTGACAATTATTGTTTGATTCTCCACAATAACCCTGGGATGGGGCATGGGAGAGATTATTAGCTCCATTTTACTGATAAGGAATCTGAGGGTCTGAGAGCTGAAGCGACCAGAGGGCCCAGGGGTAGGAGCCAGGTCTCTGATTTCTAGATTAGTCTCTTGTAGGTTTCAAAGATCCTCAAAAAAAGAGCTGTCACTCACAACCTAGTATAAAAGAAGTTTCCTCCCAAATAGGAACATCATTTTGTAATCAAACAAAACACAATACAAAAGGTTATAAATCAGACAGTCCTGTTTCCAGAAATTACTGCTGCTCGTGGTTTGGTATACAACATATTTATGTCCTTCAGTTTTGCACAGATATAAAAAGCATATTGTATCATTCTACATGCTGTTCTGTTTTTGGTCTAAATGTCTATATTTGGATTTTTATTTTGTGTGTGTTGATATATATATTTAGATATATTACATATTTCTTTACGTATTTAAAAATATCCACTTTTATGTGTATATGCATATTTATTTCTAGATATAGTTTTGCTTCTTCCCTATAAGCGTTAAAACTACAGACATGCTGTTCTTTAACTTTCTTTTTTAACTTAATGATATACTGAGCATAGCTTTCCATGTCGGTATACCTGTTTTACTTTTTATTTTATTTATTTATTTTTGGGACAGTCTCACTCTGTCACCCAGGCTGGAGTGCAATGGCACAATCTTGGCTCACTGTAACCTCCACCTCTCAGGTTCAAGCGATCCTCCTGCCTCAGCCTCCCAAGTAGCCGGGATTATAGGTGTGCACCTCTATGCCCAGCTAATTTGTTTTTGTATTTTTAGTAGAGATGGGGTTTAACCATGTTGGCCAGGCTGGTCTCGAACTCAGGAGACCACCTCAAGCGACCCACCTGCCTCAGCCTACCAAAGTGCTGGGATTACAGGCATGAGCCATGGTACACCGCTTTTAGAGACTGCATAGTATGCAGTGATATAGCTGAATATTAACTTACATACCTGATTCCATATTGAAGAACATTCGTTTCACATATTTTGGTATTATAAACAACACTGTGATAAATATCCATGTACGTATATCTCTGCACAGTTGGCTTAATTCCTTGGGATTTATTCCCAGAAGGACTTGGCCAAAGGGTATACACATAAAAATGTGAGTACATGTAATCAGATTGCTCTCATAGAAAGCCTATAAAATGTAGACTGACCACTAAAGACACAAGAATGTCTGTTTCTCGCACTTTAACCTGCAACATGCATCACCCATCTGTCAAATCTCCGCTATCCTGATTGGTAAACACTGCATCCCATCTTATTCCAATCTGTAGCTCTTTGACCGCCGATCAGTTTGGGCATTTTTCATACCTCTTTTAGCCATTTGTTTTTCTTTTGTTTCTTCTGTTGGTTTCTTTGTGCCCATTTTTTTAGTGGAGTGGACATTTTTCTTTGGGTTTTTAAGAACAGAATGAGTTTCTAATCAATTCTGAGTAACAGAATAACTTCTGACAGATTAATTTAGATGGGAGGGCAGGGAAGAGCATGCAAATTAGGGCGACCAATGCTGTTTTCTTGCTCGGAACTACTCTGGAACCACCATAAGCTGCAGTCTCAGGGAGGGAGGGAGATGCAGGAAGTCTGCACCTACCTCAACAAAGGCAAATTTTTCCTCACTGGTATAATTGTAGCGTGTGGCTCTCTCGTATTCCTCTGCGGTGCCAGGGCAGTCCTTATTGCAGAACTTGTCTGTGGGGTGAACCAGCTTCCAAGAGTACTGGGGAGAGAGGGACAAACCAAGTGTCCATCAACTGATGCATGGACAAACAGAACATGGTGGATCCATGCAATGGAATATTATTCAGCTGAAAAAAAGGAATAAAGTACTGACTCATGCTACAACATGGAAACACCTTGAAAACATGCAAAATTAAAGAAGCCTGATACAGAAGACCATGTATCATATGATTCTATTTATATGAAACATCCAGAATAGGGAAACCTGTAGAGGTAGAAAGCAGATTCCTTAGGGCTAGGGAGATGAGAGGGGAGATAACACAGGGCTTCTTTTTGAAGTGATGAAAATGTTCTATATTTGACTGTGGCTATACAATTCTGTGGCTATACTAAAAACCAATGAACCTACACTTTAAATGGGTAAATGGTATTGCATGTGAATTTTAACTCCATAAATCTGTTAAAAAGAGAGTACTAGGGAGAGATGAAGGCAGATTCCAAGGAAAGGGAGGTCAGTGTGAGGCCTTCTGCCCTGGGACACCTACCACCTCCATGACGTGGGCACTCCACTTGGATAGAAGCTGCAGTCCCCGCAGGGCTAGGTCAAAGAGCTCACGATACTCCTCGTCTGACTTCTGGCTGTCCAGCCCCGAGCCCGTCACCACCTGGGGAGCATCAAGTGTCATACTCACCATCTCTGCGCCTGACACTTTTATATGTTATTTCATTAATTCCCCCAAGGACACTGCAGGGAAGGGCTATTATTACATATCCTTGACAGATAAACTGAAGCTCAGACAAGTGCCTTGCTGAAGGCCACGTGGTTTATAAATCACTGAAGGCTTGGGTTCAGGTGGTGATGCCACAGCCCCACTCATAATCACCCTGGAGTATCACAGGATGGCACCTTTCAAACTCTGACTGCATTCACAGTAGGAAGTGCACACTATATAGAAACTCAGAACATACACCTACATAGAGCTATCAAATATATGTATGCAACAATATGTTTTTCTTTTTTTTTTCTTATAGAGACAGGGTCTCACTGTGTTGCCCAGGCTGGTTTCCTGCACTCAAGCAATCCTCCTGCCTCAACCTCCCAAAGTGCTGGGATCACAGGTGTGAGTCACCATACCCGGCCTCAACAATATTTTTTACAAAGCAGTTTTATGCTTAATATATAGGATTCCTTCTGATTTTCTATTCTATATTTATATAAAAATGCTAATCACAAACCACTAAGTTGATTTCACAACTCATTAGACATGACTCACTGATTGAAAGGCAATGGATAAACATCTGTATAATATCCCACAATGACAGAATATGTGTGTATGCACACATACTGTGTGTGTATACATACATATGTACATATATATATACACATACACACACACACACACATACACAGCCAGTCCTCATTATTGGTGGATTCTGTATTTATGAATCCCCTTACTGGCTAAATTCATGACGATTTCTAAGCCATTTGCAGACATGTGCCCACTCCCAGCTGAAATTGGACAAAGTGACTCTGCCTTCTTGTTTCAGCTCTCACACAGTAAACAAGTATCTTTTTTGAAGTGTATTTAGTGCCATGTTTTCTATATTGTTGCACTTTTTACTTGCAATTGCTCAATTTAAAATGCCCTCCCCCCTACCCCAAGCTTAGGGCTAATGTGCTATATAGTGCTCCTCTGTGCAAGAAAGCTGTAATATGTCTTATGGAAAAAAATGTATCTTCTAGATAAGCTTCGTTCAGGCATAAGTTATAGTGCTATTAGGCATGAGTTCATGAATCAACAATAGAGATCACATAAAGTGTCTTTAAACAGAAGTGCTTATAAAACAAGGTTATATATTGACCAGTTGATGAAAATGTCGTGACCAGAGGCTCACAGGGCTGTAACTGAGATTTCTCCTTGGAGCAATGATTCAGTATTTGCTAATTCAGAGTTCATGGCCACTTTATAGAACTACTGTGAAGAATGAGAATTAACATGTATGGAGCATATAATTTTAAAAAATATATTTGACCAGACTCATTCTTAGACCACATCAAAATCTGAGTAAGAATTAAGAGCTCTGGCTGGGCGCAGTGGCTCATGCCTGTAATCCCAGCACTTGGGGAGACTGAGGCAGGAGAATCACTTGAGTATGGAGTTCAGGACCAGCCTGGGCAATATAATGAGACCCTGTCTCTATTTTTTAAAAAGAAATAAAATATTTTTAAAAAAAAATTTTTTTTAAGAGTTCTAGCACTCAAAATAAGTTATCCCTGTAACTTCAGTTCAATTGATTGGTACATATGTTTAGAAAGCTAAGGTCTGGGCTTGACCTTGGTCCCTCTGGGCCATGAGTCTAATGGCCACAAGTCCTTGCATTTGTCAAACTGACCCCACTTCAGATACATTGCTCTGTGATCAAAGGCACCTCCTGGCTGGGGTTTGGAAAGTACAGTCATCATGGCTGCCGGCCACATGGTGGAAGCAGTGAGCACACATGGGTCAGTGCACACTCACCCACGAGTGCTATGTAATAAAGGAATCTGAGTCAGGGGACCAGTGTTTATCAAACAGCATATTCATTTATTAGAAGGGTGTGTATGGAATAAGAACCAGAAGGATACCCAGTCTTAGTTGGCTCTGGGATGGTAGGATTTTATGTGATTTTTCTCTCCTTTTGCTTATCTGTGTTTTTTCCTGAGGTTTGAGCTCTGATCAAGTCCCCATTGAAAAAAAAAAGTTTAGAAAAAAAGAAAAAATGAAATGAAATGTAATTATCGGGATTAGTGGAGATTTTTATGGCCTTCATCTGCCCCTAAGTATATTACAGATTTTTTTTACAAGGATCATTTATTACTGTGTAGTTTAAAAACATTTAGGTAATGTTATGAGTACAAGTGTTCTGTTTGCTTGCCATGCAGGGTGGAGGTGGTTTGCATCATTTATCACGTACAGGCAGAACTAACCATCACCAGGCTTTTACTGTCTTCCATATCTTTTAATCCTCTCAATGAACCTTACAGGATAGATACTGTTGTCACCCTCATTTCACAGATAAGGAAACTGAAGCAAAGAGATACTGAATAATTTTCAAAGAGCAGCGGCACCACCAGAATTCACCCCAGTCTGCCTGACTCTAAAACCCATGCTCTTGGCCACTTTACCCTCTTGCCTCCCTCCTACTCTCCCGTGGGTCTGTGTTCTTTCCTGGCTGCTCCTTACCCCATCTGGCCCTGGGCCCATGGGCCTGCATCCCAGCACCCTACATGCTCACCTCACTGTTGCTGTAGCGAGCAAGCTCGGAGATGAAGCGGATGTGGTCATCCCGGATCTGAACCATCTGCTCGCAGATATTGTACTGGGGGCTGATGCTGCTCTGGGTGCACGTCCACCTGGGTAGAAAATTATGCGGTTGGAGAGGGTCCCAGTCTCAGGCGCCTGTGTGGGACAGGCATTAGCTGCTCCTGGTGCTCAGTCCGTGTGGCCAAATACTGAGGGTGGTCACCACGTGGTATCCCAGCAGCCTCGGCAAGAGAGCCTGCTAAGTCTAACACTGTGGAAGCTTCAGGCCTAGTGGGGCAGTCCTTCCTCCTCTTCCTTGGGGCTGGCCTCATCTAGGACCCAACTGCAGCCCATCCAGATACCTGGTCCATAATACTTACCAGTAATATGAGAGGAGAGGGATCACAGCTGCTCTAGGGCTACAAAGGGCTGGATCCGAGCACGGAAAAAGCAAGGTGGGCAATCTCCAAAACCAGCCTACCCGCTCTGACAGCACAGACACTCTGAGGTTGAAGCTGGCTTTGGGGGGCCTTTGGGCTGGGACTGCGGAAATCTTAGTGTGACTGTGTTTCTTTTCCAACAGTCCCCTGGCAACACGGAAGCACACTGTGGTGAGGGAAGCCAGGGTCACTCTGAGACTTGGGGGTGGCCCATCCCTCCACCCACCCTCTCTACCTCTCGCCCCCTTCTCTCTTCTGTCCTCCCTCTTTCCTCCTTCCCTCTGCCTCTTTTCCACTCCTTGTGAAAAGATGTCATTAGGAAAACCATCCTAAGTCAGAGAGGAAATGAATGAATGAACATCTTCACTCTCCATCCCCAAGAGAAAAACGACCAATCCCTTCACCCTCTTCTACCTTCAGGTGCTGGTGACCCAGCAGACAGACTAAGCATGAGCACCAGACAAGGCAGAAAAAAATGCTGGGCAGAATTTACTCTTTCAGAAGGGGCCCTGATGTGGTTCTCAGAAGAATGGCAGGACACTGACAGCCTTCCTCAGGCTTCCCTTCAGTATTACTCAGAGAGCTATGTGCAGAGAGGGGAGCACATGGCCCCTCACACCGTGCCCTGGTCACTCCCCCAGCCTCTGCTCCCAGCCAGCTTCAGCTGGTAGAGAAGTCATGTGGGAAAAAGTGAGGAATGAGCTCAGTATTCTCCATTCCCTGCTTTTCCTGCAAAACCCCCTCACACGTTAGCAGCCAGAGGGTGATGAAGGGACTACATTAGCTTTCCTTCGGGACACTCAGTTGCAGGGGCTCCAGGTGGATGCAGTTCAAGGACACTCCATTCATGTCTTTTTAAGATGCTAATACACTCGCCCTTGAGTAAAGGATGGCTGGTTCCCCTCTGTGTGGAAAAGCCACAACTTTGGGCAAGACACACACAGAAGGACCCTCCTTCACAGCCTCAGCCGAGGTTGGAGCCCCAACTTCAGTGAGGCACTGACACCCCAGGCATTTGCATAGATGACCTAGAATTGTGGTTTATAAAGTGACCGAAGGTGAAGCTGCCCACCCACTTCACATCCACTCCACAAAGTACTGAGCACATGGTCACCTAACCTGAGAGGATCAGCGTAAGGAGGAAAAACGCCACCTCTCCTCACTGGACCACTGAGGGCTCGCCACTCCTCCAGAGAAGAAGGTGGACTCCTGCTGTCCTGCTGAGGGGACATGCGGGTCACTGCTGGGCTGGACAAGGGGCATGGCTATGCTCTGAGCCCTTTTGAACCTGGCAGCAAAGGGCGGATACAAAAGGGCGCAGAGCACCCTCGCAGCTCCCCTCCAGCCGGCGCCTGTGTTCTGATAGAATCCACCTGCCCAGGGCTCTGGGGAGGGAGGAGGGGCTGAAGTGGCCCCTCGGCTCCCTGCCCGGGCTGGGCATCCTCGCGGGAGCCGAGAGACATTACGGCAGGCACTCACTTGGACTTGTTCTCTTCATAGTGAGCACTGGTCTTAATGTATCTGGCCAGCTCTATCTGCATGTCGCCGAAAAGGGGCACCACCTGCAGCTGCTGCAAAGGAAGCAAACACAGCTCGTGAGATGCCAAGGAGGGGCTGGGGCGGCCGCCTTTGCTGCCACCCCACTGGGGGAGGCGGGCCTCTGTGTGTGCCTGGGGGATGACCCCTAGTTTCTGCTTCCAAGGATGCTACCAGGTGACTGAAAACAAAAGGAGTCCCAGCCAGGGTGCAGGGCCTCCCCTGACTCCAACCAACTGTGTTCCAAGCAACAGAGCCTAGAAAGGGAAAGTAACTTGTCCAAGGTCACTCGGCCAACAGCATGGGTGAGGCTGAGGACCGGATGGACAGCTGCCCAGTGCAGGGTCCTTTCCGCTTGAATCTTCCCCAGCTTAAAGCATCCTTGCTGCTATGAATTCTGGTCTAGAAGCAGGTGTCTGAGTGCTGTTGGTCTTGCAGAGAAAGCCTGTACTTTCAAGGTAATTAAAACCATAATAATACCTAACACCAGAGGGCAGACAACTCCCAACCAAAAACCAGAGCAAACGGCGGGGAGGCTGGTGTTTACTGTGTGCTTCACCTGCACTAGGTACTACACCAAGCACTTTAAAAACAGTATCTCAAGCCATACAATAGCCTGTGAAGTCTGTACTATTATTATTCCCATTTCAGAGAAGAAGAAACTGAAGCTTAAACAGCTTAAGTGATTTTTCACGAAGACCAACTAGAAGTCAAGAAGCCAGGATTATATAACCCAGGCTCTGAGTCATGGATGTAACCCCAAACCCCACTGAATCCTCCAGGGAACCCTACAGAGCCGATACCCTTGGTATTCATATTTTTCAGACTTGGAACTCAGTTTCAGGGTGATTTAGTGACTTTCCCAAAGTCATCTAGCTATTAAATGGCAGAGCCAGACTTACACCCAGACCTGCCAAGGGAGAGGTTGTATTCTCTTCTACCCTCATCTGATTCATGCTGACTTAGGGAAGATTTTCCAAGGGTCTCCCCAAATGAGCCCTATTTTCATTTGGGACAACTCTAGATAAAAGTTCCACCGTTGAAAACAAGTAAAGCCACAGCACAAAACATAAGTGATATGTTCCTTCTCCTTAACCTTGAAGAGTCAGTGGGACTCAGGCCCAATCCAGTGCCCTCCACATCACACGACTAAGGAGTTTTGCTGTGAATATTAATCTGGGCTTTCCCATGTCTGACCCCTCAGGCTTCCTCCATGCCTGCAGTGCCCAATGCTAGAATAAATTGAGAACATGGAAGTTAATTCCAAAGTGCAAGATTCCTTTGCAAAATCCTAAGAAGCTTAGTTTAACTGCAATTTTTTAAGATCTGGAGCCAAAAGATTAACTCTCAAGAGACACTGAAATAGAGTGTATGATGGACATTGCTGAGGCACCCTATCCAGAGGAAAGGGCAAGCTGAGGTGGTCCCTGGTGTACCAGGTGAGAGGCTGTGATTTTGCATATGTGAATCAATTTAAAATGCAGTCTGTAACCATTCTACTTCTGTGAGCTCTGATTTATACTGGAAATTAAAGCAAGTGCTGTCTTCTGGGATGCACCTCTTTAAGTGACAAGGGACTTCAGGGGGAAAAAAAAACAATGCAGCATTCAAAAAGACTCACAGTGCCTCCTCCTACCCAAATCCCAGCTGCATCCTGAAACCTGAAACTATGCACAGCTTTCATGCAGCATCCTTCTAGAGAGCAAATGCCTCTCTGAGCGGCAGCCGGAGGCCCTGCTGTTCCGTCTTCCTCCTCTCCCTGCTCTTGGGAGCTTTGCAGCTACAGCTCAATTTTAAAAACAAACCCATGGCTTTCTGGCTAATTTCATTCCTTTCTGCCAAAAACATCTTGGCTCTGGTAACCTCAGCCCTCTGCCCAGCCCCAGCCCCAGTTGCTGACCTTAAAGAACTTATCAATTTTGCTAAGATTAATTCTCTTCTTGGCATCCAGTTTGTAAATGTTACTGACATTTCCATCCATCAGGTACAGGCCAAAGCCCATCACCTAGAATGAGAAGGGGGCAGAGCATAGAAACTAATCACATCCACTGGAAAAGCTTTTTTTTTTTTTTTTTTATGAGGTAGGTCTGCCTATGTGACACACACACACACACCCTGTAGAGACACACTATATTATAAAAACCTATGCATCTTCAAACAAAGGCAGGAAATATAAGTCTAATTTCAATGAGAAATTTAGTCTATTATTATGGCAGCTACTTCTTCAGCCCTTACTATGGGCCAGAGTCTGTGCCCAGAGCTTTAATAAGCATTATTCTCTCTTGAGTCAAGTTCTCTGCAATAACTTTATTCTATAGATGAGGAATCGGAGACACAGGGAGGTTAGACAGCTCGCCAAGGCCACATAGCTAAGGAGCGGATAAAGGAGCTGAACAGGATCTGTTGAATATTTCTGCATTTAGATCTTTCTTAGAGAAACGGCTGCTCCTAGCTCCCTGCTGTATCCCAGGGTGTGGCACAACACAGGCATCTGATGAATACTTGAACAGTGAGTGAATGTCAAAGTATCCACCTCTTTCTCCACAGAAAGGACAATGTAAAGGTTTTCAAGGAGCTGCTGGTGACTTTTTTTTTATTATACTTTAAGTTCTGGGGTACAAGTGCAGAAATGGCAGGATTGTTGCATAGGTACACACATGTCATGGTGGTTTGCTGCCTTCATCCCCCCTTCACCTACACCAGGCATTTCTCCCAATGTTATCCCTCCCCAACCTTCCCACCCCCTACTATCCCTCCCCTAGCCCCCCACCCCACAACAGACCTCAGTGTGTGATGCTCCCCTGCCTGTGTCCATGTGTTCTCATTGCTCAGCACAAGCCTATGAGTGAGAACATTTGGTGTTTGGCTTTCTGTTCCTGTGTTAGTTTGCTGAGAATGATGGTTTCCATATTCATCCATGTCCCTGCAAAGGACATGAACTCATCCTTTTTTATGGCTGCATAGTATTCCATAGTGTATATGTGCCACATTCTCTTTATCCAGTCTATCATTGATGGGCATTTGGGTTGGTTCCAGGTCTTTGCTATTGTAAACAGTGCTGCAATGAACATATGTGTGCATGTGTCTTTACAATAGAATGATCTCTTCCTGAATTTGCCCTCTGAGTGAGTTGACATTCTTGATTTCAATCCTTTTAACAGTCTCTGAATGCTGGCTTATTTTGTTCCTTTTAAAATGTATGCAGAAGGGGGCCTGAACAGCTTGTGACCATGAGAAAGTCACTTCTCTCTGTGCTTCTATTTCTCATCTGACATGAAGAGGGTGGACCAGGGGACTGTTAAGGTCACTTCCCCTGTGGGAAGCGTTTCCTTTTTTTTCTCTTTGAGATGTTCTTGCTCTGTTCCCCCACCACCCCACCTGGGCTGGAGTGCAGTGGCATGATCACGGTTCACTGCAGCCTCAACTTCCTGGGCTCAAGCAATTCTCTCACCTCAGCCTCCTGAGGAAGTGTGACTACAGGTGCATGCCACTACTCCTGGCTAATTTTTGTATCTGTCTGTAAAGATGGCATCTCACTGGGTTGCCTAGGTTGATCTCAAACTCCTAGGCTCAAGCGATCCTCCTGCCTTGGCCTCCCAAAGCACTAGGATGACAGGCATGAGCCACTCTGTGGGTGTACTTTGTTCTGCAGGATGAACTTCACCCTTTTCTGCATAAGAGGAGACAGTGCCCATGGTGGTATCTGAGTTCACTGACACAAACTACCCACACGGCAAAACTACGTGAGGGGGCAGATTGAAGAGGGTGAGGAACAGAGAGGGAAGAAGGCAGGGAAGTCCAGGTGCGGAGGGCTGGAGAATTTGAAGGCTGTGTGAACATTACTTGATGGGCTGGAATGAAGTGATTTAGCTTGTAGAAAGTTACAGCAACCGCCCAGGCTGAGCACTAGGGGTGAGAGGGGTGTGTGAACTGTGAGTGGCTTCTCTAGATTTCTGATGGTCTGGAGGAAGCCAGGGTAACAAGTCTCAAAGCCACCCAACCCTGCAAACTTAACTGAGGTGCGAAGACATGCAAGACAGGAGCACCAACACAGTGCTGGGATTCTCAGAACAGCAGGAGAGACACTGAAGGAGAAAAAAAGGAAAAACCACCAGAATGCTGAGAGGTGAGGATCTGGGACAGAATCAAAAGGAGCTCTGCAGCATGTAGAAAGAACGGGAGAAGGCGGCCGGGCGCGGCTCACCCCTGTAATCCTAGCACTTTCGGAGGCCGTGGCGGGTGGTTCAAGAGACCAGGAGTTCAAGACCAGCCTGACCAACATGGTAAAACCCCGTCTCTACTAAAAATACAAAAATTAGCTGCACATGGTGGCGTGTGCCTGTAATCCCAGCTACTCGGGAGGCTGAGGCAGGAGAATCGCTTGAATCAAGAAGTCGGAGGTTGCAGTGAGCAGAGATTATACCACTGCACTCCAGCCTGGTGACAGAGTGAGACTCCGTCTCCAAAAACAGTAAAAAAAGAATAGGAGAAGGCTGATCATGTCAGTGCTACAGCAGCTGTGGGGTGTAAGTTAGAGACAACCTAAGCTAACAATGGAATAACAGCTAAGGAAGGCTCATCGAAATCACATTATTTCACAGCAGCATAGCATAGCCAAATAAATTTAATCACATGAGATGAAACGGATACATGGTCATACAGACTGCAAATTTTGAAAATATATAAGCAGAGGCAAAAACTTAGGACATACATAAAAATGCTGAAAGTAAGCCAGGTGCAGTGGTTCATGCATATAATCCCAGCACTTTTGGAGGCTGAGGTGGGCACATTGCTTAAGCCCAGGAGTTCAAGACCAGCCTGGTCAAACATAGGAAGACCCTGATTCTACAGAAAATAAAAAATAAAATAAAATAAATAGTTGAGTGTGGTGGTTGTGCCTCTAGTCCCAGATACTTGGGAAGCTGAGGTGAGAGGATCACTTGAGCCTGGGAGTTAGGCAGCCTGTTTCATGCAGTGAGTCATGATTGTGCCACTGCACTCCAGCCTGGGAGACAGAATGAGACCCTGCCTTGGAAAAGAAAATGATAAAAGTGTTATCTTTTGGTTAAAGGACTGTGAGAGATTTAAATTTTTTTATGCTTTGCTGTATATTCCAGATTTTCCAAAACAATAAATATGACAATTTTGGAATGAAACCTGTAAACTGATGAAACAATCGTGATCATTTTGGCAAAATATAGCAAAAGCTTGAAGATCTATTTTGTTTTCCAGTATGAATATTCCTTAAAGAACTAAAAGTAGAATTACCATTTGATCCAGCAATCCTACTGCCGGGCGTCTACCCAGAGGAAAAGAAGTTAGTACATGAAAAAGATACTTGCACACATGTTTATAGCAGCACAATTAGCAATTGCAAAAATATGGAACCAACCTCAATGTCCATCAACCAACAAGTGGATAAAGAAAATGTGGCATATATACATCGTGAAATATTACTCAGTCACAAAAAGGAACAAAATAATGGCATTCACAGCAACCTGGATGGAGTTAGAAGCCATTATTCTAAGTGAAGTAACTCAGAAATGAAAAATCAAATATTGTATGTTCTCACTTATAAGTGGGAGCTAAGCTACGAGGATGCACAGGCATAAGAATGATATTAATATGCTGGGCACGGTGACTCACGTCTGTAATCCCAGCACTTTGGGAGGCTAAGGTAGGTGAATCACCTGAGGTCGGGAGCCAGAGACCAGCCTGACCAACATGGAGAAACCCTGTCTCTACTAAAAATACAAAAAAAATTAGCTGGACATGGTGGCACATGCCTGTGGTCCCAGCTGCTCGGGAGGATGAGGCAGGAGAATTGCTTGAACCCAGGAGGCAGAGGCTGTGGTGAACTGAGATCACACCATTGCACTCCAGCCTGGGCAACAAGAGTAAAACTCTGTCTCAAAAAAAAAAAAAAGGGAAAAAAAAAAGAACGATATAATGGACTTTGGAGACTTGGGGAAAAGGCAGGGAGGTGTGGGTGAGGGACTACACTTTGGGAACAATGTACATTGCTTGGGTGACAGGTGCACCAAAATCTCAGAAATTCCCAGTAAAATCCATGCAACAAAAACCCACCTGGTTTCCCTCAAACTATAGAAATTTAAGAGAAAAAGATTTATTCTGTTTTTCCCTTTGAGCCAGCAATTTCTCTTCTAGGAAGTTTGGCTTGACAAAAAGATGTGCGCAGAGACCGTGCTACAAGGGTGTTCAATGAGTTTAGCAAAGAAACATCCAAGCACAGGGGATTTGTTATGACAATGTCCCAGTACAATGGAATGTTTGGTAGTCATTAAACATCACACTGTAGAAATACCCTTAATGACATCTGGAAAGGTGACTACGGTACTACAGAAAAGGAAGAGGTTACAAACCATTTTGTGCCATAAGATCTGTATCAATGTTTAAGAAAAAAGAAACACTGTTTTTTAAAAAGGGTTTTTAATAAGAAGAAGGTGAGAGGGTAAGCTCGGGTCCCATGGGTGTGGCCTAAGGGAGTTTTACCTTGAGGAGCATGTGTTTCTCACTGGGGGTCAGGTACATCTTGTTCTCATAGTAATCCACGCAGATGTTGACGATGTCAGCCAGCAGCTCCTCATAGCCTGGGATCACTTCCAGTTGCTGGTGGAGACACTGAACAGCAGCGCCACCCTCAGGTTAGGCAGTGCATGTATCCTGCGCCCTCACCCGCACCCCTGCAGAAGGTCCAGAGCTGGCGGGTGTGGCCCCCACTGATGACCAGGAAGCATGGCTCCAGGGAGGACAGCCTGCATGCCAGCCGGCACCTGATGCCTGAATCCTCTCCTCGATGTCCCCACAGTACTCCTGCACACATCCCATGGCAGGGAACTCACTCCCTTGTTTTATTCCCAGGCAGTTTTGATGGTTAGAAAGTGCTTTCCTGTCCTGAGCTAAAAAGCAGCTCAGCTTTACAGCAATAGGCTTCTTGTAATTTCAGCTCAGCTTGGAGGATGTGGGCTTATCTAGGATGTCTTCTTAGACAATGGCAGCAAAAATCCATTCAAGGGAGGAGAGCTGGCAGTGGGGTGGGGGGCAGGTATCTCCCTCCTGGCAGGACACAGCAGTACAGGACCATCTACTAGAGAAGGGTCTGAGGTCCCCACCCCAGGCCCTTTCTCTCCAAAGAGACCAACTGGGCCTTGCAGGGTACACAGAGGAGGGCACTGCTGGTAGTTCCCACAGACAAGAGAAAGAAAACCTGAGGCCTCAGTTGCTGAGCGGCTTTCTGCAGTTAACAAAGAATGGCAAGGGCCCTGTCAATCCCAGCACCTTAGTGATATGGACTTGAGCCTGAACACGCTTGGAAGATGGAGGATCCCCTCAGTTTGGGCCTGATATCATTTATTTCTCACAACAGTCCTATGAGATGGCTTCTCACAATATTCTCAAAATAACATATCCATTTTACAGATGAGGAAACTGAGGCTTAGATTGAGCCCCAAGTCTTACAGTGGGTCAGTGGTGATCTAGGATTAGAAAACAAGGCTGCCTAAATCCAGACCCCATGTTCTCAACCCTGATGCAGGGTCAGAGCACTGGCTGAGAGGGCTTCACAAGAATGACAACTGGGGAGGGTGAATGGGCCACCTGGGGTTGGGAGGGGAGGCTGAAGTCCTCAGCTGCATTTCGCTCTCATGTAGGGCAGTGGAGATGGAAGCTGCACACTGAGCTTGTCTGCTTGGGCTTGTGGTCCACCCAACCTCTACACGCCTGCCTGTATCACTGAGACACCAGGCCAGGACTAACAGGGACTCTGCCCTCACCTGGGTGATCCTGTTGTGGTTGGCCAGGAACATGGAAAGGTTCTGTGACTCCTGGATGGACTGGGGATCTGCCATCTTCCTCAGGAACTGTGCCGCCCTGAAACACAGACAGCGGGTGCTGCAGACAGGACTGTCCAGGCACAGCAGCCTGAACCATGCCTCACAGGCTCCCACGCCCACCTATCCCAGAGTGACACCATCCTGGAAGTCAATGAGCTCTGAATATCCCAGGCAACACTAATGTTGAAACAGAGTGTATTCTGAAGTCATTTGCTTTGGGGCCGTCTACAACCTGTAATAAGGGTCCCTGAAATTAAAAGGCAGGAATGTACAAAACTCTCTGAAATCTCAGAAAGTTTAAGGGGAACTAGCATCCCATCAACCAGCCGGGAGTGCTAAAACAGGGAGTGAAATGATCAACCTTGTACCTTCCTGTGACCTCTAGTGAGGCTGCATAGTAAGTTATGAAGAAGCACAGGTAGGATGTTAGAATGCCCCTGTTGTGTATTCTGTTATTTATAGGAAAACTTCAGTGTTTCCAAAGCAAAGCACTGTATGGAAAACAGAAGTCTACTGAGCCTCACAGAACTTTGGGTGAAGGGATGACGGGCACCAGGAACACGAGCAGAGCTTGGCGGGAGAAAGCTGCAGCTGCCTGACTTTCCTGCCTAACCTGGGGATGGTGCCACCTGTGTCATCGTGAACTGTGAAAACAGACAAGACACCCCACCTTGCTCATGACCTAGCTGGGCTGTAGAGGATGTCATTTGTGGCCATGACAGAAGCAGCTGGCCACAGCTGGGGAGAATTTGGTAGAATATACTATGCAATAAGCTACATGTAAAAACTTTGTGAAGTTGTCACTTCTAAGTCAGCCTTGAGATGGGGTCCTGTCTGCTGGACACCACCAGATTTCACAGTTGACTCAGGAGGGTAAACTTGTGAGAATCAGTCTGTTTTCTCTGGTTACTCTGCAGTGCAGGAAGATGTTGTTCAAGGAGGAGGATCTCTCCTTAGCAGAGACACAGCAAATCCTTCAGAGAGACTTCTGGGTGGCTGCATACTGGTTTCTAGAATGACTCCTTCCCCACTTTCAGTCCTCCTCTTTTTTTGTTTTAATTTTAAAAAAGAGGCCGGGTGCAGTGGCTCACACTTGTAATCCCAGCAATTTGGGAGGCTGAGGTGGGCAGATAACCTGAGGTCAGGAGTTTGAGACCAGCCTGACCAACATGGAGAAACCCTGTCTCTACTAAAAATACAAAACTAGCTGGGCGTGGTGGCAGGTGCCTGTAATCCCAGCTACTTGGGAGGCTGAGGTAGGAGAATCACTTGAACCCGGAGAGGTTGTAGTGAGCCAAGATCGTGCCATTGCACTCCAGCCTGGGCAACAAGAGTGAAACTCCATCTTAAAAAAAAAAAAAAAAAAGAGAGACAGAGAGAAAGAGAGAGAGACGGGGGTCTCACTATGTTTCCCAGGCTGGTCTGAACTCTTAGGCTTAAGCGATCTGCCTGCTGTGGCCTTCTAAGTGCTAGAATTACCGGTGTGAGGCACCTCTCCTGGCTAATCTTCTTCTTATGAGCTGGCAGAGACCCTGGGCTCCAAAGTCGAGTAACCATCCCATCAGGGTATCCCCACCACTACATCTCCACAGTGACTGATGGAGGGTCTAGCACATGACTCAAGCTGGATCAAAGGCAATCCTCCCTGGGAATTCCACGAAAGTATTTGGAAAGAGAAGCATCCTGCTCTTCCTTAGAAGCTGGGGTTGCTGCACTGGCTGGAGGAAAGCTGCTGGAAACCACCACAGACCTGAGAATGCAGCCAATGTAGAGGAGGTGGAGCTGAGAGCTGGAGAGACCCAGGCTAACATCGTCATCTGAGTGCCTGCGTGCAGGTGTGCCTGGACTTTCTGTGAGCCAATTCATTTCCTTCTTTTATATAAGCTGCTTGAATTGCCTTTCTCATTCTTACAGAAAATAACTAATGTAACAATTTTGTGATGATCTTACTGGCCCCATATTGCACAGGGCAACATAAAACGCTGCTGCTCCACAGGTGGGGGAATTGAGGATTTGATTCTATCTTGTGACATAAAACTCTACAAAGATCAAGTTCTTCCAAAGCCCAGCTCTGTGCCCTGTTCCTCAAACCACACTGAATCAGGCTGAGTTCTCCTGTGTCTGGGAGATGGCTAGTTTGGTACCAAAGAAATAGCAAGTGAGAGGGGCTCCATCCTCTTCCTCCACTTGGTGGGTGGCCCCGGAGTAGGGGCCCGACTGGGGCAAGGGAAAGGGAGAGGTTTCCCTGACCTCTTGTAGGCAGAGTGGTCGTTCTTGACGCTGCACTTCATGTTCTTCAGCTCATCCAGGACAGCGAACATATTGATGAACTTGCCCAGGGTCAGGAGGTAGGCTTCAGAGACAAAGTCCTTCCTGCGCTCGGCGTGGCATAGACGCTTCACCTCGCTGCAGAACCGCTCGATGGCCTTGCGCTGGAGGTAGAGGGACAGTGAGTAAGGTCTCCTGGGGAGGCTCACTGTGCTCTCTTGTAGGGGCAGGGTCCAGGCTCCTCTAGGGCCCTCCTCAGAGCTAGCCCTTTAGAGAAAGGCAAATCTGCCAGGCAGTTTTTCTCAGAGGAGTCCTTAAATCCAAAGCTGATTTCTAGAGGGGAGCCTGGCACCTGCCTCCATGTGAGTCAAACCAATGCATTCATTCAACGTACATTGGCTGGGCATTATGTCTTACTCATTTTGGAATTCCCAGCACCTAGGACAGTGTCAGGTACCAGTTGATAAGGAGGTAGAGACCAAGAGTGAGAGAGAGAGATGCAGAGAGAAAAAGAGGTTCATTCATCCAGTAGCTATTTAATGAGCATCTACTATGTGCCAGGCACCATTCTAGGTCCTGGGGTAGAACAGGAAACAAAAGAGAAAAACAGACAAGTGAGGAAATTCTGCCTTCTGCCTTCAGGAGCTTACAGTCTAGTTTTGTTTTGTTTTGTTTTGTTTTGAGACGGAGTTTTGTTCTGTTGCCCAGGCTAGAGTGCAGTGGCATGATCTCGGCTCACTGCAACCTCCACCTCCCGGGTTCAAGTGATTTTCCCGCCTCAGCCTCCCTAGTAGCTGAGATTACAGGCACATGCCACCATGCCCAGCTAATTTTTCATATTTTTTGTAGAGACTGGGTTTCACCATGTTGGCCAGGCTGGTCTCAAACTCCTGACCTCAAGTGATCACCACCTGCCTCAGCCTCCCAAAGTGCTGGGATAACAGATGTGAGCCACCATGCCTGGCCTAGGAGTTTACACTTTAGTAAGAGAAGACAGAAAACAATACATCTATTAGAATGTGGTACGTGCTATCAAGAAAAACAAAGCAGGAAAGCTTGAGGAGAAGGTCTCAGAGGTTGGTCCTTCTAAGGAGGAAGATCAGAGAAGGAATCCTCATGAAGTGACTTTCAGGAAAAGAAGTTGAAAGAGGAGGAAAAGAGGCATATAAGGTAACTCAATGGTCAGAGTGAAGGCCCTGAGGCATGTTCCAGGGATGGGAAGGAAACCAGCATGGCTGAAGTGGAGCGAGTGCTGGAAGGAGGCAAAGAACGGGGGGCCAGGGCACTGGCTCTTGCAGACCTTTATGAAGGCTCAGGCTTGGACACTGCATAAGCTGGGGAGATGTGGGAGGTTGTGAGGCCAGATAACATGGCCTGAATTATATTATAAAAGAGTCACATTGGCTGCTGTGGGAAGAACAGACTCTAGGGCACAAAGCTAGACACAAAAGAATAGTTAAGCGGGTATTTAAAGGCTTAAGGGTGGGGTTACCATCTGACCCGACAATTCTACTCCTAGCTCTCTACTTGAGAGAAATGAAAAAATATGTCCACACAAAATCTTGTATGGAAATGATCAATGTTTGTTCAAAATAGCCCCAAAATGGAAATAAACAAATGTCCATCAACTGAAGAATGGATAAATAAAATGTGGTACATCCATACAATGGAATAGTATTCAGTCCTAAAAAGGAATGAAATTCTGATACATGCTATAACATGGATGTATTAAAACATCATGCTAACTGTGAAGAGCCAGATGGACACAAAAGACCACACGCTGTATGATTCAGTTTATATGAAATGTCCAGAATAGGCAAATCCACGGAGGCATAAAGTAGCTTAGTGGTTGCCTTGGGCTGGGATGGGGGTGGAGATGAGGGTATTATGGGGCGATGGCCAAAGGGCATGGGATTTCTTTTTGTGGTAATGAAGATGTTCTAAAATTGATTGTGGGCTGGGTGCTGTGGCTTACATCTATAATCCCAGCACTTTGAGAGGCCAAGGCAGGTGGATTACTTGAGGCCAGGAGTTTGAGACCAGCCTGGCCAACATGGAGAAACCTCATCTTTACTTAAAAAAAAAAAAAAAAAGTACAAAAATTAGTTAGGTGTGGTGGTACACACCTGTGGTCCCAGCTACTCGAGAGGGAAGCTGAGGTTGCAGTGAGCCGAGATAGTGTCACTGAACTCCAGCCTGGGCGACAGAGTGAGACTCTGTCTCAAAAATAAAATAAAATAAAATAAAATAATAAAACTGACTGTGGTGATGGATGCACAACTCTGTGAATATATTAAAAATTGCTGAACTGTCCACTTTAAATGGGCAAATTGTATGGTATATGTTAAGTATATCTCTATAAAACTGGTACCAAAAATTTTAAAAAGCAGTTGAACAGCATCAACAAAAAAAGGCTACTGTAATAACCCAGAAAGAGCAAGAAAGGAGGAGGAGGAAGAAAAGGAAAATAGGGAAGGAGTGGGGAACTGAAATGACTGCCCCGACGTAAGCTCCATTCCACTTCCACTGGCCTGAGATGCCCAACCAGCCAGTCAGTCCTTTCCTTCAAAGACTGGACGAAGTCACACTTTCTCCTTCCAGAGTCGAAGTCCAACTAAACTCTGTGATGATGAAAATGGACCATACCGTACTGTCCAAATACAACAGCCACCATCACACGTGGCCACTCAGCACTTGCAATGTGCCTAGAACTACTGAGGAACTGAATTTTTCATCTTGTCTCGTTTTATTTATTTTTTTCAACTTACCTCAAACTTCCATTTTTAAATTTTATTTTTACTTATTTTTATTTTTTAATCTTTACTTTTTTCATGTGGTCACTTTTAAATTAATGTCAGTACCCACATGTGGCTAATGGCTATCGCACTGGATAGCATAGTTCTAGATTATTCCAGATCCTCCCTTCTGTAAATACCTCTTGTCAGGAGACTCTCAGCTTAGCACTTAATCAGTTTCTGAATAGTTCTTCTCTCTTGGCCCTGTACTCCCCAAAAGATTTTGGGCTCCCGAACGCAGGTCCACGATGCTAACAGCAGCTGCAATTTGTCAAACCTAGTCTGACCAGGGTCCTCCGTGGCTCTTTACAAAAAAGATCTCTATGATCCTCACCATAAACTGGTGAAGCAGGTCATTTTCAAGGTGAAAAATCCCAAGGTGTCAGAGACGTTAAATAACTCACAACCACACAGAAAGTGAAAGGGCCAGGGAATGTGACTTGGGCTTCTCTGCCTCCAAAGGCCATGCTCCCTACCCAGGGCTGCATTATCTGCCCCCACCCCACAACACATCCAGGAACTTCATTTTATTTCTTAAACACATCAAGCTCCTTCCAGCCTCAGCCTCAAGCCTTTTGCCTCTGTGGTACCTTCTGCCTGAAATCCTTTCCTCCGGGTCACCACACATCAGCCTCTCTCTAAAGAGACTCAGCTCAAATGCCACCTCCTGAGAGGCTGTCCCTAAAGCAGCACCCACACCACAGGTACTCTATAACCCAGAACGTTTCAAAATGTTATTTTACTCACAGCACTTATTATTCTCTGAATATTCACATGTATTGCTTATTGTCTGTCTCTTCCCCTACCTAAAACGCACTCACATACGTACTAGGATGAAATTCCATGAGGGCAGGGAGACCCATTCGTCTTGCTCACCCAGGGTGTGTAGGGCACAGTCAAAAAATGTTTGCTGAATGAACAAATAACATGGCGCAAAACTTCAGACCCCAGTAGTTAGAAGACTAGGGGCCTTTTTAGTTCTTGAGATGCAGACCTGCCCCTCCCCATTCACCTGAAAATACATGAACTTCATGAGCTTGGTGACCTCTGGCTCCAGCACCTCCACCGTCTTCTCATAGATCTCTACACGGTTGGGCTGCTCGTTGCATTTCACCTGTGGGGGAAGGTGGGGGCACACACATCCTGGTTTGCCCAGGCAGTCCTGGTTCACACCTGTCATCTTATTACTGGTTTTTTGTTTTGTTTTTGAGACAGGGTCTTGTTCTGTCATCCAGGCTAGAGTGCAGTGGCATGATCATGTCTCACTAAAACCTCAACCTCCCAGGCTCAAGTGATCCTCCTAACTCAGCCTCCCAAGTAGGTGGGACTTCAAGCACTCGCCACCACATCCAGTTAATTTTTGGAGTTTTTGTAGGGATGACGTCTCATTATGTTGCCCAGGCTGGTCTTGAACTCCTGGGCTCAAGCAATCCTCCTGCCTCAGCCTCCCAAATTGCTGGGATTACAGGCATGAGCCACCATGCACGGCCCTGCTGTCTTATTAATAGAGCCCTTTTTTACTCTCAAATATACCTGATTTTGGATGATAACTGATATGCTCATCCTAGTGAGAGGAGACTGGGGTAGCCCCTACTTCACCAGTCTGGCAGGGGGCAGAGTGCTCCTCAGACATTGGCTGCAGGAAATGAACCAGTTGGTCCCAAGAACAGAACCCTCCTTCCTTTTTCTCAGCTCTGTGCTGTGTCCGTGAGCGTCTGACATGTTCCCATTCATCTACAAGCTCTCGCTCCTTCAGTCTTTCCCTGTGCCTGCTCCAGTGGGATCCAGCTGGATTCTAATCAGAGAGAATGCTCTATCCATTGTTCTGGATACACCTGGGACAAAGCTCCCCTAGACAAAACCAGGCCCACTTCCCCTGCTCTGCAGTTTTCACCAGCGTGCACATCAGAATCCCATGGCAGACATTCTCACAACGCACACGCCAAGGCTGCTAATGGGTACACGGGATCTAAAGAGCGAGCCAAGGTAAGCACAGGGACATTCCTCACACTATTGCTTAGAAAGTCTTAAAATGGCAGCATCATGCTAAATACCCACCAGTGAATGATTAAGTAGATAAAATATGCTACAATCACATAATATCACTGTGAGCTGTTAGAAGAAACGAGACCGTTTTATGTAACAAGGAAACAAGTCACCATAAACAGGTGAAAAAAGTTACAGAATAGTCAGTATAGTTCGGTCCCATTTTTTTAAGCAAAACAAAACAGCATGTGTGCTCATATCTAAGACAGGCACGGAAAATCTAAAAGGATGCAAACCAAACTGTTAACAGTAGTTATTGCTGGGGCCTAGAGTTAGGAGGAATGGGGAGCAATAGTTTCCCTTTACTTTACACACCTGTGGCTTGCTGATTTTGTTACCATGGGACCCACTAATTACATGATAATGGTACTGATGGTAATAAAAATATCTGTATGTGTCAACAGGAAAAAAGTCAGTAATTAAGTGGTAAAAAAAAAAAAAAAAAAAGAAAGTGACAGAACAATACAAACATTGAAACAGTACATTTTTGTAAGCAATTTAAATTATTTATGTAAATTATTTATGTAAATATAAATAATTATATAATTATTTATGTAAATTATTTACAAAGTAATATTCATGCCAGACAAAAGATCCAGAAGAATATGTCACAAAGTGTACACGGCCATCCTATGGTGGGAGCTGGGTTTGGGTGGTTGGGGCGAGGCAGTAGAAACGTTGCTTTTCACTTTATACCCTCTGCAGTGGTTTTGGTGTCATGTGGTGAGCATATACTGCTTTGGAAATAAAATCTATTGAACAAATGTGTTTTAGGTCCCTCGACATGGGTCCCTGTCATCAGTTTGATGGGAAGCTCTCTGAATGTCTTCCAGGTTTTTCCTTGGATAAGAGGCCCTGCTTTACTCCCTGCCACGTGGAAAAGCTCAGCTCTCTGGTTTGGGGATGAAGCAGGGGTTAGTAACGCCCTCTGGAAGAGAAAGAGACACACAGCAAGGACAGTCTCACCTGGGGAATGGCCCGGGAACAGCTGCGCCAGGTGTACAGCATGACTGCATACTCATGTCCTTCCTCCAGCATCTCATTCTGAAATGGTAAAACAGCCTCAGCAGGGAGGAACCAGACAGGTGCCACCAGGCTTCCAAAGCCCCCAAATCCTCACTACTTATGGTTAGGTCCATGGACCAGTAGCATGGACATCACTTGGGGACCTTATTGGAAATGCAGAATCACAGGCCCCTTCCTGGGCCTATGCAGTAAGAATCTGCATTTCAACTAAATTCCCAGATGACCCACATACACAATAAGTTTGAGAAGAACTGACCTAAATCATCCTCATCAGATACCCAAGGGCTCCACAACTAGGCTACATTTTTCCAAACAGATGGATGGCTACCTTAGAAAGAAAGGGGTGGAGCTATGTGTTCCCCAGATACAATGTGAGCAAGAAAATAAGCAAGTAGCAAAACAGTATGTACAGTAGCAAAACAGAAATAATTATTAAAGTATATTATTGAAACTGCCTTTGCAAAGATTATGACAGTGAGAGAAACCTGAAATAGTTGACTCCATCTTGCTTTTCACCTTCAAGCTGTCCTTGGTCATTCCTAGATGTAGGCTAAGCTAATTTTGGGAGGAATTTCACTGATAGTTTAACCTTAAAGCAAGGATGATAATAGCCCTTCCCAAAACTAAACTGCCAGAGTAAAACTAACAAAAGGCCACAAGGTTAGGATTATGAGAGGTGCGTGAATTCTGCTTAAGACGTAGGCATACTTTCCACAATCTCTTACTACTCAGGAGTCGTGTGGCCAGAGGTCACAAGATTTGTGACTTTCCCAACTGCTCTTACAAATACCAACACAACACTATCATAGAGAATGTAAGATTGGTCTTATGAGAAGTTCTTCAGACTGATTCCACCTGGACTTGGGACTCAACTGGTCCAATGGCCCCCACCCAGAGGCAGCCTCAGCACATGAGGCCTGTTTTCCACACTTCATGATTGCATCCCTAACCAATCAGCACCCATTCCCTAGCCCCATGCGCACCCAACCATCCTGGAAAAACTCTAACCTCCAAGCCTTTGGGGAGACTGATTTGCATAATAACACTGTCTCCTGCATAGCCAGCCTCACATTGATTAAACTCTTTCTTTACTGCAATACCACTGTCTCAGTGAATTGATTTTGTCTGTGCAGTGGGCAGAAATACCCATCAGGTGATTACATTACTATGTGTTGAACAAAATTTCAGTGCAACATGCACCATGCTCTGAATAGCAAGCTCTCTGTGGGGCTGGATTATTTTGCATCACTTTTTAAAAAGCCAGATAGCACTATAATGTTCACACTTTTATAAGAGCCCATGTACTGCTATCTCATAAGGAGGAAAATGATTAATATCAATTTTTAATAATAGCCAGAGCAGATGGGAAAACCAGCAACAGCATGAAAAGCGAACATGAAAAATTATAGTGATGACTCATCTCACTGAGTAAATGCTACTGTGGAAAGAGACCTAAATTCAAGGTCCAAACATCTGGGTTCAAGGCTGGGCACGGTGGCTCACACCTGCCTTTGTAAAACTAATGAAAGGCCAAAAGATTAGGATTATGAGAGGTGAGTGAATTCTGCTTAAGATGTAGGCATACTTTCCATAATCCCTTACTACTCAGGAGCCACATGGCCAGAGGTCACAAGATTTGTGACTTCCCCAGTTGCTCTTACAAATACCAATACTACTGTAGAACGTAAGATTGGTCTTTTGGGAAGTTCTTCATATTGACTCCACCTGGACTTGGGACTCAACCAGTCCAAAATCCTAGCACTTTAGGAGGACGTGGCGAGTGGATCACCTGAGGTCAGGAGTTCAAGATGAGCATGGCCAAAAATGGCAAAACCCCATCTCTACCAAAAGTACAAAAATTAGCCAGGTGTGGTGGTGGGTGCCTTCAATCTCAGCTACTCCAGAGGCTGAGGCAGGAGAGTCACATGAACTCGGGAGGCAGAGGCTGCAGTGAGCTTAGATTGCACCACTGCACTCAAGCCTGGGCAAAACGGTGAGGCTCTGTCTCATAAATAAATAAATAAATAAATATCTGGGCTCAAATCCCAGCTTCATTACTTATTGGCCCTTTAGTCTATTGTAAATCACTTAGCCTAAAGTTCTCCACTTAGTCATCTGTTAAATCATGGTAATATTAATAATCTCATAGAATTTTATGAGAATTAAATGGAACACACACACACACACACACACACACACACACACACATTCTTGGTAATCTGTGAAGTGAGTCAGGAAAATAATCTGGCAGTGTCAGGACCCATTACCCACAGAATTACCATTTAACCCAGTAACTCTTGGGTATGTGTATACCCAAGAGAACTGAAAACACATGTCTACACAGAAAATTGTGTAGATTCAAGATCTGCATGTAACACAAATTCATAGCAGCATTATTCAAAATAGTCCAATAACCCAAATGTCCATCAATGGATGGATAAATAAAACGTGGTATATCCATACAATTAATTACTCAGCAATAAAAAGTAATGAACTACCGATGTATGCTACTACATGGATGAACTTTGAAAGGGTACGGTGGCTCATGCCTGTAATCCCAGCACTTTGGGAGGCCGAGGTAGGCAGATCACCTGAGGTCGAGAGTTTGAGACCAGGCTGACCAACAAGGAGCAACCCCATCTCTACTAAGAATACAGAATTAGCCGGGCATGATGGTGCATGACTGTAACCTCAGCTTCTTGAGAGGCTGAGGCAGGAGAATTGCTTGAAGCCTGGAGGTGGAGGTTGTGGTGAGCCAAGATTGCGCCATCACACTCTAGCCTAGGTAAAAAGGGCAAAACTCTATCTCAATTTAAAAAAAAAAAAAGAAAAGAAAACATGCTAAGTAAAAGAAGTCAGACACAAAAGGTCCCAGATTGGATTATTTATTTAGATGAAAATAGGCAAATCCATAGAAACAGAAAGTATATTAGTGGTTGCCGGGAGGTGAGGGGGTGAGAGGAATTGGGATTGACTGCTAACAGGTCCAGGGTATCTTTCAGGGGTGATGAAAATTAGGTGGTAGTCATGGCTATACAACACTGTGAATATGCTAAAAACCACTGAATTGTACACTTCAAATGGAAATACCCCTTGAAAAAAAAAAAAAGAACTTTCCTAGGCCATCTCTTTTTATAAATGTTTGTATCTATATTAAAAAATGAACTCTATTTTTAAATCCACATATCACCATTTCATAATATCTTATTAGTACAACATCAGATTAATTTACTTGTGACAGTTTCATTTTCAACAGCAAATGTCATTGACAAGTCACACGTTCAATGATTAGAGAACTTTAAAAATCAGTAACATGTCCTTGAGACCAGGGAGAACCAATCAAGCCTGTGGTGGGTCCTGCAGTCATCTGCCTCAGAACACATGTCTGAAAGGAGAAGTGACAGTAATGCAAGGAACGTGGGTCTACTTTTAGCACCGAACGAACTGCCTGCTGATAGGTGCAATTCCAACTCATTCATTCAGTGAATGTTTAATGGGGCACTCACAGTCCCAGGCTCTGTGCTTTGTGCTGCCAACACTGCAGTGAACAAGAAGAATGTGAACTCTGCCTCATGGTTGGCCATTAGCCAGAACTGTCGTATAATTATGCTGGAATGCAGCAGAGGTCAGGATGGTGCGGTGGAAAGAGCCCTGGGTGGGGGTCTTGGGAAACTTGAGTTCTAGTCCTCACTCTTTTTGAGCCCATCTTTTGACTTATAATGTCTTAGTTTCTTTATTTGGAGGTAAAGAGTTGGCCTGAATCATTGGTGTTCAACCCTGGCTGTACATTGGGTTACTGGGGAACTTTGATGCCCAAGCCATGCCCCAAACTAACTAAACATTTATCCCTGGGGATGGGATGGGGTATTGGTGTTTAACAATCCGCAGGTGTTTCTCTTGTGCAGCCCACATTGACAGCTTCAAGACTGAGGATCTCTTTACATTTCTAATATTCTGTAAGTCCATGACTTAAACCCAATGTAAGTCTAGCTCAAATTTTCTGTAGTGACAGATTCAGTGATCACTCAACCCCCATCTCACCCCCAGCAAAGAATCCTCAACTCTTCCATATAGTTGGTAAATTACGTGGTTTATGCATTTCCCCTCCTCCTTTCTCTGGCTATCCTGCCCTTTGAGAGATTCACCTTGCCCAAGTGGGGGCAGGAGAAATACAAGAAGATGAGTATCTCATATGCCCACATTGCTGCTGATAAGCTACTCTAGAAAGACCGGACAAGGCACAAGAGGACACCACTGACTGAAGGGAGATTTTGGTGTTATCCAGGAATGTCAGCATTGCATGCCAATCATAACTCATGCCTAAGCCACATCAACACTCTCCCTGTGTAGGAATAACGGTCCCCTAAAAATGTCTGCACCCTAATCCCTGGTACCTGTGAATATGTTACTTCACGTGGAAAGACAGAATTTGCAGATGTGACCAAGTTAAGAGCTTTTCAATGGGGGTAGGGAGGTGGTGGTGGTTATTCTGAATTATCCTGGGGAGCCCGGTGTAAACTCAAGGTACTCATAAGCAAAAGAGGGAGGCAGAAGAGTCAGAGAAGGAGATGTGAAGATGCAGGCAGAGATCAGAGTGAAGTCACTACTGGCTGGGGACCACCAGCCAAAGAGTGTGGGTGCCTCTAGAGGCCAGAAAAGGCAAGGGAACAGACTCTCTCCTGGAGCCTGCAGAGGGATTGCCGCCCTGCTGGCACCCTGATTTTAACTCAGTAAGACCCATGTTGGACTTCTGACCTACAGAACTGTAAACAAATAAATCAGTGTTGTTCTAAGCCACTAAGTTTATGAACACCATCACCCTCCAACCCAGACCCTCCTTCCAACTTCCCTATTGGTGTCCTGACCCAGGTCTTCCTAGGAACCCAGTCCAAATAGTCCCAGATGACTGCAAAGCCAGTGTCCCTCCCTCACATCCATATCCTCTTGACTGTACCCCAGGGCCATCACCCTCATTTGGCCTTGAATGCCTGCACCGTAGGTAATTTTAATTATCTTGACTAGGCTGGTGGTGGTGGCTCGCACCTGTAATCCCAACACTTTGGGAGGCCGAGGCGAGCAGATTACCTAAGGTTAGGAGTTCGAGATCAGCCTGACCAACATGGTAAAACCTCTGTCTCCACTAAAAATACAAAAATTAGACAGGTGTGGTGGCGGGTGCTTGTAATCCCAGCTACTTAGGAGGCTGAGGCAGAAGAATCACTTGAACCCAGGAGGCAGAGGTTGCAGTGAGCTTAGATCATGCCACTATACTCCAGCCTGGGTGACAGAGCGAGACTCCATCTCAAAATAAAATAAAATAAAATAAATGCCAGGCGAGGTGTCTCACGCCTGTAATATTAGCACTTTGGGAGGCTGAGGTGGGCATATCACGAGGTCAGGAATTCGAGACCAGCCTGGCCAACATGGTGCAGGAATTTGAGACCAACCTGGCCAAAATGGTGAAACCCCATCTCTACTAAAAATACAAAAATTAGTTGGGCATAGTGGCAGGTGCCTGTAATCCCAGCTACTCAGGAGGCTGAGGCACGAGAATCACTTGAACCCAGGAGGTAGAGGTTGCAGTGAGCCAAGATTGTGCCACTGCATTCCAGCCTGGGCGACAAGAGCAAGACTCTGTCTCAAAAAAAAAAAAAGAAAAAAGAAAAAAAAATTATCTTGACTAATATATTTGCCTCATTCCTACTTGCAACTCATTCTACACATAACTAACACATGGAACCTGTCCCCCAAGCAGAGTTCTGTTCATATCTCTTCTAAGGATAAAGATTTTCCATTGCTTTTAATTTTTTTTATTAAATAAACTAAAGCCTTCTGTTACGGGCTAAATTGTGTGCCCGAATTTATATGCTGAAGCCCTAACCCCATAGAACCTCAGAATGTGACTGTATTTAGAGACAGGACCTTTGAAGAGGTAATTAAGATCAAATGAGCCATTAGAGAGGGCCCTGATCCAATCTGACTGGTGTCCTTATAAAAAGAGGAAATTTGGACACACAAAAAGAAGGTGCCAGAGATATGTGCACACAGAGAATAGACCACGCGAGGACACAGATGGCTGCCACTTCCTTGGTAGCCATCTGGAAACCAACGAAAGAAGCCTCAGGAAAAATTGAACCTATGGACACCCTGATCTTAAACTCCTAACTTCCAGAACGGGGAGAAAATACATTTCTGCCGATTAAGGCACCTAGTCTGTGGCACTTTGTTATGGTACCCAAGCAAACAAATACACCCTCTATGCCCTGACCCCTTATTTGTAGGGAATCTGTAAACAATATCTCTATATGTACTTTACAGTTCAAACCAGACAATGCCTGAAAATCCTTGCCCTGTGCCTTTGCTCACAGCAGCTCTTCCACCTGGTGTGCCCTCCCCATCTCATCTCTGACTAGTAAAATTCTAACTGTGTGAGACAGCACAGAACAGGAGAAAGAGATCAGGACAGGGAGTCAGTCCTGGATTTCAGGTCCAGTCCTATGATTTACTAGATGTGGGATCATGAGCAACCTGCTTATTAACTTTTCTAGGCCTCAGTTTTCTCATCCCTAAAATGGATATAATGATCCCTTTGCAAATCACAGGGCTGTTATAAAGCCCCAATAATATAACATATGAAAATGCCTTACCTATATTTTAAAGTATACTGAATCTACAAGGTATCATTACCCTCCTACAAGGCCTCACGCAAAAGCCACTTCCTTCATCAAGCTTTCTCTGACTCTCTCAAGGTTCTTTCAAAAACACAGAACTCTGAACTTTTACCATGACATTTACCCTTAACTTCGTGTATTTTTATTTGTCTTCATGTGTTTTTATTTTTCACTGTATTTTTATTTGTCTGCAAAGCATAGTCTGGAGCACAGTTTTTGTAGTCAGGCAGACCTTGGCCTAGATCTGTCACTTGTCAGCTGCAGGACCCTGAGTAAGTTATGTTATTTTTCTGGGCTCCAGTTTTCCCCATCTGTAAAATGGGTATGATAATAGAACCTACCTCACAGAGTTGATGTGAGGAGTAAATGAGACAAATGCATCTAACATATCTTTACAGAAGAAGCATTCGAAAAATGGTAAGTTTGTCAATTTCCCACTTGACTCACTGAGGATCAGGACTGGCCCCTGTCTGTCCTTGCATACCTCCCCAGCATTTACACAGTCCTTTGCAGGCACCGGCGACACAATGCTTACTGAATGAATGAACAGTGACAAAATGAATGACCAAATTTGCCAGCACAAGGTTACAGGAGATAACTGATACAGTGCTATGGTTGGAATGTGTTCCCCAAAGTTCATGTGTTAGAAACTTAAATCTCAGCTGAGGCGGGGCGGATCACGAGGTCAGGAGTTCGGAACCAGCCTGGCCAACATGGAGAAACCCCGTCTCTACTAAAAATACAAAAATTAGTCAGGCATGGTGGCACTTGCCTGTAATCCCAGCTACTCGGGAGGCTGAGACAGGAAAATCACTTGAAACCAGGAGGTGGAGACTGCAGTGAGCCGAGATTGCGCCATTGCACTCCAGCCTGGGTAACAAGAGTGAAATTCTGTCTCAGGGAAAAAAAAAAGAAAAAAAGAAAGTTAAATCTCCAATGCAAGTGTTGAGAGGTGGGACCTTTAAGAGGTGATCAGGTCATGAGGGCTCTACCCCTATGAAAGAATTAATGCTGTTATCATGGGAGTCAGCTCCTTATAAAGGATGTTTGGCTCCCTTCTCTCTCTGTTACCCATGTCATGCCTTCTGCCACGATACGATGCAGTAAGAAGGCTCTCACCAGATACTGCCCCCTCAATCTTGGACTTTCCACCCTCCATAATCATGAGCCAATAAACTACTGCCCTTTTTTTTTGAGATAGAGTCTTGTTCTATTGCCCAGGTTGGAGTACAGTGGCACGATCACAGCTTACTGCAGCCTCAACCTCCTGGGCTCAAGCAATCCTCTCACCTAAGCCTCCCACATAGCTGCAACTATGGGTGTGTGCCACCTCATCTAGCTAATTTTTAAATTTTTTTGTAGAGACAGGGTTTCACCATGTTGCCCAGGCTGGTCTCAAACTCCTGGGCTCAAGGGATCCTCCTACCTCAGCCTCCCAAAGTGCTGGGGTTACAGGCATGAGCTACTGTACCCGGCCTAAATTTCTATTTATTATAAATTACCCAGTCTGGTTTCCTTGTTATAGCATCACAAAACAAGCTAAGACATACAGTGTCAAAGGTCTATGGGGCCACAGGCAGGGTCTATGAACACGGAATTTGGAATTCTTCAAATTGCAGTGCTGCATGAGAATAAAATCAATGAAAACCCAACAGGGAAGGGGAGGAGCCCTCCACAGATGAATCAGACTCTAAGAGAGAAAATAATAACTAGCCCTATTTGCAAATGATTTAGGCCATCAGCTTTTTTGAGTAACTAACTGTTATCCCAAAACCAAAGCCAATGTCCCTTTTTCGAGGAATCTTTTGCTCTGCTCAAGAGACAAAATTCCACACATTCAATAATCTATGTACAAGGCAGAAGCCAATCACATGGTTAACCCAAAAAGCTATAGGAGCTCAGGGAAGTGAGTAGTGGAGACTAAGTTGGGCCCTAACAGTTGAGTAGGATTTGCAAAGCTGGACGATAAAGGGGAACACTATGTTTCTAGGCACCCAGAGGGGATGGGGCAGAATGTAAGACTGGGCTTAAGCACATGATTCTGACTGAGGCAGGGGGTTCTTAGAATAGCTGAGCACATGCTTCTGGCGTGAGAAGCTGCCCACAGCCCCTGCCAGCCCAGCAGGGAGCATGTCTGCACCCGTGGGTCACAGAGACTTACCATGCTGGAGTGGACTGTAGCCTGCTCAATGTACCTTGCAATGCCCGTGACAAATGCATTCCTGTCCTCGAAGTTCGTGTCAAAGTTAGCCTGTGGAATTAGAGGGCAGGAACATTTTGGTCGTTAGAAAACAGTTCCAAGTTGGCTGGGTGTCCGGGGAGCAAACTGCTGCCAACAAACAGCACGAGCTCTCTGTGGATGCTCCCGCTGCATCACCTTTCATCCTGCCCCTTCCCCACAAAGTCTCACCCTCGCTCACACTGGGCAGAAGCCAGCGATGACAGGGCCTGCCATCTGCTTCCCATCAGTAATCAGGTTCACTCAGCTGAGCCTCAGAAGCAAATGCTGAAACTCCACAAGCCCAAATAGCTGCTAAAAGTTAAGATGTGCATTGCTTTGATTCAGCAGTTCCAGAAAATACTCACCCAAGGGTGCGGATATATAGGTCCAAGGATAATCACCGTGGCATTTTTTTGTGATTAAAAAACTGTAAACAACCCAGATGTCCCTCAACAGTGAAAGGCTGAACATATAATAGCATATCCATAAGCGGGCTTATAAGTACCACGAGGTGGCTAAGCATAATGTGGTAGCATTGTGGTATTGTCATGGAAAAATATCCATATTTTAAGTTAAAAAGCCAAGTCATAAAGCAATAAATATAGTATGGTTCTCTTTTGGTAAATACATACACATACACACACACACACACACACACACACACACGTGTATATTTGGTTAAAAAAGGCATATATATAGGCACGGTTAAAGAAAAAATTTATATGTTTTTGTATACTTTTTTGTATACTTTTCTGTATTGCTTATGACAAAAAAGATATCTGTATAATTAAAATGTTAATCTGGGTTAGAAGAGGTGAATCAATGAAGTTTATGAGCTGAACCCTCAAGCATGTGCTTCATACATCCACTGAATGAAATTTAAGAATTTATCATGTATTTATATTTAGTCTCCTTTAGCAGTCTGAGAACTATCAAAAGGTCAAACACAGCTAGAACTTTCAAATTAGCACGTCCTTTCTTAACATGGCTTCTGGACTGGTATACCCAGACAAGGGGATAAAAAGCTGACTCCCAGCCCTGATGGGTCACGGTTTGGAACAATCTGATGGTGGTTTATCACAAGCTCTGTTCTCTTAAGCAAAAGCAAACAACAGTGACCAGCTTCCCTGAGGCATGAGCTGCTATGGGATGTTGTAATGCCCTCCTCAAAAGTAATTACCCAGGCAGGCTCTGGGGTTTCTAAATTGCAATATTTAATTCATGAGGTCAGAGCTGCCAAAAGTTTGGTTAGTGCAGCAGCAAGAATAGCCAGAAAGGTATCTGGGGGTCCAATCGGATCAACAAGACTGGGAAAGGGAAATAGTCCTGGTGCACATTTAGTAGCTAATCTGTTCCTTACACTCGGTTCCACCAGTGCACAAGGGACTGGATCAGCTCATGACCTTTCACCTTCTAGATGGAGACCTCCCCTTCCCTCTGCCTCAGGGCAAACCCTGTTAGGGGATCTCCAGAGTTCCTGGGCCCCCTGGTGCTATCTGCCATTTCCATTACCTGGTACATGATGGAGGAAGGCGGAGGTTCGATGCATGGCTGCTGGTCGGGGAGGGGCAGCTCTTCAAGCAGGTCCACGTTGGACAGGGCATCTTCCAGGGTGACATGCGTGGTCATGGCTGCAGTTTCTGTATTCCGCACTGAGGGAAAGGAAGAGAAGGTCAGTGGAGATTTTCAGGGTCCTCTAAAATTTCTTTTAATCGCACCATGTCCAGGATCCTTCAGGAGAATAAAGAGGGTTAAAACACATTGAGGCCACTTCCACTCACCACTTCTTCACAAGGTGTTCTCAACCTGTATCTTTTATATCTGAGGATCTCTACATGGCTAACAAAGTACTTTGTGTGTACTTGGCTGACCCTCACCGCCACCCTCTGTGATCAACATGGAAGGTGGTACTCTATCTATATAACCGATGAAACATCAAGGCTCAGAGAAGTTACGTAACTCCCACACGTGAACAGGAGTGAAGGACCTCAAGTGGGATGTGAGGACATGGGTCATGGTTATTTCTCCACCTTTTTTGTTCTTCCTAAGGATATTTATGAATTCCACTCTTAAATTATCATGCAACACAGTTATCCATGATTGTGACAGCCAAGATAATTAACAGAAAACCAGAGCCCAGGTTTTTAGGCTAATTAAACTGGGATTAAAATAACTCAATTCCTGCAAATCAACCTTCTTTGCAAAGATGGAGGAGCCATTGTCTTCCTTGGCCTGAGTATCTTTTGTGAGGCACACTAAACAAATCAACCCTAAATGGACATTTTGTGTCTTAGACCCTGGCACAGTGTAACTGCTTTGACGGTATGTTTGGTAGAATTAGAAGCTGAAGAGGATCTGAACAGCACAGTTACCCAAGTCGAGCTAATTCCTATTTTAAGAACTCAGCACACAGCAAACAGAATACTCATTTTCCCCACCCAAACATATGTGAAACACTGCTTAAAAAACTAAGCATGCCGGGCGTGGTGGCTCACGCCTATAATCCCAGCACTTTGGGAGGCTGAGGTGGGTGGATCACAAGGTCAAGAGATCAAGACCATCCTGGTCAACATAGTGAAACCCCGTCTCTACTAAAAATACAAAAAATTAGCTGGGCATGGTGGCACACGCCTGTAGTCCCAGCTACTAGGGAGGCTGAGGCAGGAGAATTGCTTGAACCCGGGAGGCGGAGGTTGTGGTGAGCCGAGATTGCACCATTGCACTCCAGTCTGGGTAACAAGAGCAAAACTCCATCTCAAAAAAGAAAAAAAAACTAATCATGATTTAGGATATAAATCAGGTTCCTTCTTCAAAAATGATAGCCTACAAGTCACATTCACTGATTATTACTGATTATTAAATATAATACAATGAAATTAGAAATCAATAATGCAAATTATAGCAATAAAATCCCATACCTCTGAAAATTTAGAAAACATACTTCAAGGTCATTCATAACTAAAGAGGAATTTAAATAGCAATAATAAGATATTTAGAAATGAAAGATGGAAAGCACTCATAAATGTCTTCAACACATTTAGCTGAAAGAAAAGTGGAACTAAATGAAGTTAATGTTACACTCAACAACCTTCACAGAACAAAAATCAGCCCAGAGAAATGAGAATAGAGGGGTTGAGAGTTACAAAGGCAGACATAAAGCAAAAAACAAGGCAAAATACAACACAACAGTAGAGGTGAACAAAAACACTAAAAACTGAGTTTTAGAAAAAGATTTGTAACAATAATAAAGCCAACCCTAAACACACATGATTAACAGGGACACAAAGAGAAGGGCCACCGTGCTTGTCTGAGAACCCCTTCCTGACCACGTTCAATCCCAGATAGCTGTGAGACAGGGCTGGAGTTTCTCCCGTGAATGCCAGCGAGTTTGCCTTGCTTGTTAGGAAATGTAGTGTCTTACATTAGGGGGAAAACGGATCATCAACAGAAGAATTTGGTCCAGGGACTGCACAGGGCTAAAACAACTGCAGAATATACCCAAGGTCATGCTGCCCGGAGACTAATATCTGCCTTAGGTCCAAGGTTGGGAGGGCAGATTGGGGCTGAGCCTTCACTGGCTGCTGAGCAGCTAACTGGATTCACATTAACCCCAGTTCTTGAACACACCTCCCATCAGGTACCATGGCAACAGCGAATGCTGCATCCAGTGAGGGCTCACTGAGCTCAGAGGTAACTTCCCCCTCTGCCTCTGCAGAAGGCTGGCCTCCTAGCATGGTTTCAGGTCCTCTCCACACCTAAGCTTCTTCCTCTTCTCTCCCCACAATTCTAAGTGTGGCATTTAGTTCTACAGCAAAACCACTTTGCCTATCCATTAAAAGAAAAGAAGAAGACTGTCTTCCTTCTTACACTACTAAGTCCATTTTACAGGGGGAGTGATGATTTTACTAGGTATATGATCTTCAACCTCCAAAGCCTTGCTAATTCTCTTCATTAATTCCAATTATAATAACGATAAAACATTTCTTTAGCCCTTACTCTGTGTCAGACACTGTGCGAAGTACTTGACTATTTCAATCTTGCGTCCACTTCATAAAGGTAGGTACTCTGATTATTCCCGTTCTATAGATGAACAAACAGAACCTCGGCATTTAATTTCACAGGGTCAAGGGCTGGCAAGTGGTGGAGTGAGGGCAAAGCCAGGTTTGTCCAGCTCCACAGTCTGAAGTCATCTTCATTACGACATACTTCCTTCCAACGGCTCAGGCTTGCATTGTGAGACTACACCCGATGAGGGGAGGTTTATTTCATACGAACCTCTATGCTAGTGTTTTCAAACACTCTGCATTAATGGTTCTTGGCCCTGCTTGTGTCAAAAAGTCACATGTACAGCTTCTTAATAATAAAATGCCTGGTTCCAACCAGGGGACCAGGAAAACTGCATTTGAAAGGTGTCCTATCTCATTTTCAGTAAGAAAAATCCAGATTAAACTTAAATGGAGATACATCATTTCTGACTGATTAGATCGGCTCAAATCCAAAAGTTTGACTATACATGTTGTTGGCAAGACTATGGAGAAACAGGCTCTCCCAAATATTGTTGATAGGGATGTAAAAATGACACATTTCCCATGGAAAGAAATCTGGCACTAACTAACAAACTTCCATAAGCATTTTACCCTTTGACTAGCAATCCCACTTCCAGGAATCTATCCCAAAGTTGTACGAACAAAAATACACAAAGATATATGCACAAGGCCATTCACAGCAGCACTACTTATGACAGCAAAAACCGAAAACGGCAAACATCCATTGATACAGTTAGGTACTTGCTCTCACCCAAATCTCATGTTGAATTCTAATCCCCAGTATTGGATGTGGGGCCTGGTGGGAGGTGTCTGGATCATGGGGGCGGGTCCCTCCTGAACAGCTTGGGCCATCCCCTTGGTGATGAGTGAGTTCTGAGTTCACAGGAGAGCTGGTCATTTTAAAGTGTGTGGCACCCCGCTTCCCCACACTGCCCACTCTCTTGCTTTTGCTTTCACCATGTGGTGTAACTGTTTCCCCTCTGCCTTCTGCTGGGATTGAAGGCTTTGTGCGGCCTCCCCAGAAGCCAAGTAGATGCTGGCACCATGCTTCCTGTACAGCCTGTGGTACCATGAGCCAATATTCAAAGGATTCTAGCCTCCATCTCTGCCCCTTAACTGTATTCCCTTCTTTTCCTGTTTCCAATAGGTAACTAATTTTTAAAAGTATACGGCTTCCCCTTCCATTGCTCGTTTTGTAAGTAGAAGATGTGTGAAGACCTCTTTCTACTCTTTTCTTTAAAATTACCCAGTCTCGGGTATCTCTATAGCAGTGCAAGATCGGCCTAATACATCCATTAACAGAGGACTGTCTGGATAAACTATGGTGCCACCATACAGGGAAATATGAAGCAGCAGGAAAACAGTGAGGAACCTCTCTACATGCAATTACGGGGTAATCTCCAGGACATGGTATGGAGAGCAAGTGCTCATGTACCCAGGAGAGGGTCTGCAGATGTCTCCACACACATCTTCTACTTCAAAAACAAACAATGGAAGGGAAAGCCATATACTTTTAAAAATTAGTTACCTATGGGGAACAGGAAAAGAAGGGAATACAGTTAAAGGGCAGAGATAGAGGCTAGAATCCTTTGAATATGCCTTATTTTGTAGATTTGACTGTGAAACCATCAAAACATTTTATAGACTTATAAAATTTAAATTTATAAAAAGTGGCCCACAAAGTGAAAAGCAAAATGAAACGAATGTATATATATACGTTGTACTATTGGAGTAACTCCACAGAAAGGGACTGTTCCAAGCTTTTTAAAATTGAGTGATGTGCTGGAAGACCCTGATGGATCTCAAAGACATCTAATAAAAACTTGGTTTTTATTACTTTGTTACTGTTAGACAAGCCTGTGAACCAATTTTTATGTTGAACATTGGTACATAAAAGCAAACATTTAACCTGTCTTACCTAAACAAACTATACCACCAGATAACCAAACTATAGAAGAGATGGTTGTCTCTTTCCATAAAAGTTTTTTTTTCTTTTTAAGAAAAAAATGACAATATACTTGTTTTCCAACCTCTATAAACAAATGGATCTAGGAACTGATCATCATCAGCTGCTAACATCCCTAAATGAAAGACAATCAGATATTATGTGCTTAGTGATGGGAAACACACTATCACCTGTGAAGAATGCTGGCCTCCCCACCCCCAATAAAACACCTGAATCTAATTAAGCCTTTGATGCCAACTCACAGGAAATATAAGAGGGCAGAAAAACATGCTATACCCCAGTGATGTAAATAGGAAAATACAATCTATGACAAATTCTGCCGGAAAAATGACTCAGGACCTCTAACAAATAAATTGCAAAGATAGAAAAGAGATGAAAGGAAGACTATAGGTTTTGAAGAGACCTAACACACTATCGTGCGTGAACCTTATTTGGATCCTATTTCAAACAAACCACCATGAAAATAAAATTATAACTTTATAACTTTGTGAGAAAATTAGAAAATTAGTACTGATTGGATATTTCATAATATGAAGGAAATATTTTATTTAGGTGTGATAACATCAAGGTTATGTTTTAAAAGAGCCTTTATCTTCTAGAAATAGCTACTAAAATATGGATAAAAGACACAGGGGTTTGCTTCTTAATAATACTAGATGAGGGAAGGGTGAGTAAAAACGAAACAAAATCAGCAGTGAGTTAGTAACTGTAGATTGTGTGTGACACACGCATAGAGATTATTGTATTTTTCCATCCAATTTTATATGTTTCAAATTTTTCATAAAATCCCCTACATCAGTTTATATGCTCCCAGCTCTTATCCAACTTCCCTTTTTTCTCCTGTAACTAGGTTTCTTCTCCTGTAACTAGTTTTCTTCTGGGCTTCTCAAACTTACTCATTTACAGATGGGCATGGTGGTTCACACCTGTAATCCCAGCACTTTGGGAGGTCGAGGCGGGTGGGATCACCTGAGGTCAGGAGTTCAAGACCAGCCTGGCCAACAGTTCGAGACCAGCCTGACCAGCCTGGTCAACTTTTCTTTAGTAGAAACGCTGTTTCTAATAAAAATACAAAAAAAGAAAAAAAAATTAGCTGGGCATGGTGGCAGGCACCTGTAATCCCAGCTACTCAGGAGACTGAGGCAGGAGAACCACTTGAACCTAGGAGGTGGAGGTTGCAATGAGCCAAGATTATGCCATTGCACTCCTGCCTGGGTAACAAGGGCAAAACTCCATCTCAAAATAAAAAAAAAAATACTTATTTACCAGAATAACCATTAAGTTTTTCTCTATAGCATAATAGTACCCCTGAACATCCCTTGAAGAGAATCAATAAATGAACAACCTACAAAGCTAATAACTCAGGATTCTGTTTATGTTAATGCAATCCTTCTTCTCCCTTGCAAATACAGCTTCTATAGTGGATTTCCATGAACACTGGTAGATCACTCATTGCCTAAGGGAGCTGGAAACCAGACGTTTTTAGCTCAAGTGCTGGCAGGCACTGCCAAATCCACATCAACCAGAAAGGACAAATGTTCTGGAAATTTGAACAGAGGTATAAATGAAAATAAGAACACACTTCTTTTCTGCCCAAGTGTCCCGCCTATTATGCAATCTTCCAAGTGAGAATGATTATTTATGTTCAGTCTACAAACATGTGACCATTTCATCATTTTGGAAAATAAATTAATGAAATATTTAAAAGTTAACAGTGTTCTGGGAGCATCACTTACCCAGCGCAGCTGCAGCTTCTCAGTGGGGGGCATTCATGACAGATTTAAATTCAGTGTCTTCATAACAAACTCAGTCAGTGGCCTGGTTTCCGCAAAAGCAGTAATAACATTAGGCTCACAAGCAATTTGCTTCTGAGAAGGGGGGCTTTATGTACCCCTCCAGGCAGAGATGATTGACAGACCCCAAGCAAGACAGGGATGGGTCCTATAAATGCATGATGGCTGTCAGGAGAACCTGGCTTTGAAAATGCAGGTTCTGATACTCCCAGCTTAAACCCTGCTTTTCTATAAGCAAAAGACTTGCATTGTCATTATCTGTTTGATTTTCTGGAAAGAAATGAAAAGTTAAGACTTTTACTGAAGTGGAATATTAGGCTAGTGCAGTAGGTAAGCTTGAGTTCTGGGTCTGAATCTGTCATCTGCCACTTACTAGCTATATAACCAATAGCACGTTCCTTAACCTTTCTGAGCCTCAGTTTCCTTACCTTATAAGGGTGACAATTTATAACAGTGCCTGTCCTCAGTGATTATTCTGATTCTATAACTACAGCACGTACTTAACATAGTAGCCAGCAAAGATGTGAATGTCAAAAGATAACATTACAATAAATGTATAGAATTAATTGCTTTTAATTCATGATTTATGAATTGAAGCACCTCCTTTTTATACGATAGAATGAAAGCTCCCACTGAGCAATAGCAAAACAGTGGGTTTTGTAAGGTGGGAAAAAGGAAACATAGCAATAGAAAAATAAATGATTAGTTAACATCAGGTTACTTCAGGTTACTTTTTTGTAAGGGTTAAGGCAGAAGGGATTTGCTTATTATGCTGACTCAGGTAGAGAGTAGCATTTAGCATGAGTGACTCCATTTTAGTTTGGGCTGGATTTTAGGGGTCTAGTACAGGAGCTCAGCCTTAAACAATGACCCCCCTGTTTAACATTAGCTAGTCTGTGGCCTGTTTTCAATAGAGAGGATGAATTTAAATACTGCGACAATTCTCCTACAAAAAGGAAGGTATTATTATTATTATTACAGTAATATCTCAGTTTTATAGATTTTTCACATTGATTTTCTCAATCACAACTATCTTGCAAATTTAACTCAGCAGGTGTAATTTTTGCTGTGTTTCTGAGGACACTGTGTTATGGAGAAGTAAACACTTTTATTCAAGGTGCCATGGCCAGCTAGTGGCAGAGGTAGGGTAGAAACAGGATATCTTGACTCCCAGTTCTCCCATGCCTTTTCTTCTAGACCATACCTGGTTTCGTACCTTTTTGAAAGGTGCCAAGCACATTTTTCCCCCCAGTTTGGCTGCTTTTTCCTTTCTCAAGAAGAATACAACTTTGCCAGGCTAGAAAGATTAGGTAATGTCACCTTTGTGCTTCATGAACTTCAAGAGGCCAGGAAATACTTTCCCTGTTGTATGGCTCTCCAGCCAGCAGCTATATATGTATACACACACACACACAAACACACTACACACACAGACATATATATACACACATGTATACATATATTAGTACAAAGAAAATATTACATAATATAAAAATAAAAGGGAGATTTTAATTGTTTCTATTTAAAAAATTACGGTCATTTGCCTCATAATGATGTTACAGTCAACAGTGGACCATATATATGATGGTGTTTCCATAAGATTACATCATATTTTTACCGTACCTTTTCTATATTTAGATACACAAATACTTCCCATTGTGTTGCAACTGCCTACAGAATTCAGTACAGGAACATGCTGCACAGATTTGTAGCCCAGGAGCAATGGGCTATACCATATAGCCTAGGTATATAGTAGGCTATGCCATATAGGTTTGTGTAAGTACACTCTATGATGTTTTCTTGGCCACAGAATAAAACCTAAACAGTGTTACTTCTTCCTCCCATGCCAGGGCAGACATTGCTAATTGGTAATAACTCTATTTTCCACTAAGTCCACAGACAGCTTCAGAATCCTCAGGAAACACTGAGCTCCAGGAAGCCACCAGCAATCAATCTGAGTTTGCCCATGAAATAAAACACACGTGCCCTCCCTGGAGCAGAACCACGCATGTGAAAGTTCCTCAAGGTCAGGGACCACTTTCTTACCTATCAGTGAAAATGCAGAGACCTTAGCAGAGTGCTGCAAAAAGATTAAGCACTGGGGAAGTACTGAATGAAAGAATGCATGAACATGCCTCAATCACCTGACAACATAGATGAGAGGAGATGACCTGAAGTTGGCCATGTCCTTACTTCTAGTTTTTCCATTCCTTCTCCTTCACTATTAATAACACAGATAAGGCCAGGCACGGTCGCTCACACCTGTAATCCAGCACTTTGGGAGGCCAAGGCAGGCAGATCTCATGAGGTTAGGAGTCTGAGACCAGCCTGGCCAACATGGTGAAACCCTGTCTCTACTAAAAGTTCAAAAATTAGCCAGGCATGGGGGCACACACCTGCAGTCCCAGCTACTCAGGAGGCTGAGGCAGGAGAATTGCTTGAACCTGGGAGACAGAGGTTGCAATGAGCTGACATCGAGCCACTGCACTCCAGTCTGGTTGACAGAGCAAGACTCCACCTCAACAAAACAACACAGAGATAATTAAAATCAGCATGGAATACATAGTCATATCCATAAACTGCCAGGATAATTCTTACTTTTTTTTCTAGAGATTCTCTTTTTTGCTACTTTATATTTTAGAAGGAAGCTTTGTATAATGATCACAGATAGAAAACCAATATTATATGCCATAAACACAGGGGAGCCATAAAAAATACAGCAATGAACATAATCACAGGTCTGGGTATTATCTGAAAATCATCCCTTGTTTACCACTGATATCCACATGAGAGGCATTTTAGTGTGGAGGTGAAATGGATAGCTTGAGTTAGAATCTTACCTGTGCCAATACCCAGTTGTGTGATCTTGAGTAGGTGACATAACCTTTCTGAGCCTCACTCTCCTCATTTTGGTAAAAGGCATAATGACAGTTCCTATCTCATAGGCTTTGAAAACTAAACGAGTTAATTCATGTAAATGGCTTGGCTGGTAGAAAGTGCTTGATAAAAGTTAGTGCCTCAACAAAACTGAATCTAGAAACATATAAAAAAGATTATAAACTGTGAACAAGTGAGATTTATCCCAGGAATGTTAAGATTGGCTTAACAGTAACATCAGAATATCAATTAAGGTAATAAGCTACACCCATAAAGGTAAAAAACCATTCATCTCAATACACACAGAAAAAGCATTTGACAAAATCTCAATGCCTTCATCATAAAAACAATTAAAAAAAGCTAAGAATAGAGAACATCCTCAACTGACAGTAAGCAGCTAAAAAAAACCCTTAGCTAATATCAGACTTAATGGTGAAAGACTGAATGCTTTCCCACTAAGATCAAGAACAAGACAAGTAAGTCTGCTCTTAGCATTTCTATTCAACATTATATTGGCAGTTCCAGCCAAGGTAACAAGGCAAGAAAATTAAATAAAAAACATCTAGATTGGAAAAGAAAAAGTAAAACTATTCCTATTTGCAGATAACATAGTCTTATATATAGAAAATCCATGAAAAATCTACTAAAAACTATTAACATGATAAACAAGTTCAGCAAATCTGTAGGATACAATATGAGCATATAAAAATCAGTTATATCTCTATATACTAGCAATGCACAATACGAAAAGAAAATTGGGAAAACAATTCTATTTACAGTAGCATCAAAAATAATACAATACTTAGGAATAAACTTAACAAAATAAGTGCAAAACATACATTCTGAAAGCAGTAAAACTTTGCTGAAAAAAATTAAAGAAGACCTAAATAAATAAAAAGATATCCCAATGTCCATAGGCTGGAAGACTTATATTCTTAAGACAGCACTACCCAAACTAATTTACAGATTCAACATAATCTCTATCAAAATCTCATCTGGCTTCTTTGCAGAAATTGACAAGCTGATCCTAAAATACATATGGAAATTCAAGGGACTCACTCAGGATAACCAAGACAATCTTGGGGGTGGGAGGAACCTAACAGAATTGGAAGACTCACACTTACTGATTTCAAAATGTACTCAAAGCTATAGGAATCAAAACAGTGTGGTATTACTATGAAGACAAACAACGAACAATGATAAATTAATGGAATAGAACTGAGAATCCAGAAATAAACCCTCATATTTATGGTCAATTGAACTTTGACAAGGATAACAAGAGATGGAGAAAGAATATTCTTTTCAAAAAATTATTCTGGGACAACTGGATACTGGATACCCACATGCAAAATTTGTTTTATGGTGTCAAGTATATCCTCACGCCACATAATAAATTAGCTCAAAATGGATAAAAGATATATGTAAGAGGCAAAACTATAAAACTCATAGAAGAAAACTTAAAAATACATCTCTGTGACCTTGAATTATGTAATAACACCAAAAACACAAGAAACAAAATAAAAAATAAACATCAAAATTGAAAACTTTTGTGCTTCAAAGGACACTATCAAGAAAGTAAGACCACAGAATAGAAGAAAATGCAAATCATGTATTTGCTAAACATATAAAATATGTAAATAATTCTTGGCTGGTCACAGTGGCTCATGCCTGTAATCCCAGTACTTTGGGAGGCTGATGGGAGAGTTGCTTGAAGCCAGGAGATTGAGACCAGCCTGAGCGACATAGCAATACCCTGTTTCTACAAAAAGTTTTTTAAAAATAAAATAAATTTTAAAAAATGAATTCCTAAAACTCATTAATAAAAAGACAACCTGATTTTAGAAATGGGCAATAAACAGATTTTTCTCCAAAGAAGATATATACATAGCCAATAAGCACACAGAAAGATTAATATCCTTATTCATTAGGGAAATGCAAATCAAAACCACGATACCATTTCATACCCACGAGGATGGCTATGATGAAAAGTGTTTTACTTTTTCCTTTATAATCTAGATGTCTTCGGTGTATAAAAAACAAGTGTTGGCAAGGATGTGGAGAAACTGGGAACACCATTACTAGTGGGAATGCAAGATGGTGCCGCAACTTCGGAAACTAGATTGGCATTTCCTCATTTGACTTAGCAATTCTACTCCCAGGCATAACCCCAAGAGAAATGAAAATATATGTCCACGCAAAAACTTGTACATGATGTCCACAGCAGCATTCTTTACAATAGCTAAAAAGCACAAGTAACTAAAATATGCATCAACTGATAAAGTGCGGTATTAGCCATATGATGTATTTTTCAGCCATAAAAAGTAATTAAATACTGATATTGCTACAACATGAATGAACCTTGACAATATTATGCTAAGTAAAAGAAGCCAGTCATAAAAAAATCCCATGTTGTATGATTCCATTTATTAAATATGCCCAGAATAGGCAAATCTGTGGAGACTTAAAGCAGATTAGTGGTTGCCTAGGGCTGGGGTTGTGGAAAACAGGTGGTGCTGCCAACGGCCACGAGGTTTCTTTCTGGGGCGCTAAAATGCTCTAAAACTGACTATGATTACGGCTTGTACGACTCTGTGAATATGCCAGAAACCACTGAACTGTATTGTTTTTTAGACAGAGTTTCACAATTGTTCCCCAAGTTTGAGTACAATGGTGTGATGATCTCTGCTCACTGCAACCTCTACCTCCCTGATTCAAACAATTCTCCTGCCTCAGCCTCCGGAGTAGCTGGAATTACAGGCACCTGCCACCATGCCTGGCTAATTTTTGTATTTCTAGTAGAGCCAGGTTTTTGCCATGTTCTGCTCACTGCAACCTCTACCTCCCTGATTCAAACTATTCTCCTGCCTCAGCCTCCAGAGTAGCCGGAATTACAGGCACCTGCCACTATGCCTAGCTAATTTTTGTATTTCTAGTAGAGCCAGGTTTTTGCCATATTGGCCTGGCTAGTCTTGAAATCCTGACCTCAGGTGATCCACCCACCTCGGCCTCCCAAAGTGCTGGGGTTACAGGCGTGAGTCACTGTGCCTGGCCTGAACTGTATTTTTTAAATGAGTGAATTGTACAGTATGTGAACTACATTTCAATAAAGCTGTTACTAAAAGTTAGTATTTTTTTAATTACTTTTTGGGAAACTCTGGGTGTAACATAAGCAGAAGGGGTACAAAGAGAGCTGGGGGTGGAGAGGGAACTTGAGGAGTTTGGGGACTGTAATGCTGCCCCTACAAGCAGAGGCCGTGGAGAGCAAAAACTAACGGGGACAACGGGAGGAAAACAGCAATAGATACAAATATACCACCCCACGGAGTGGCCCCCTAAACTGCAGGGGTGAACTGGGCCACACGGGGCGGGCCCGGCTATCCTGTTTGTTCCCTCCCCTGCCCCTGCCTGTTTTGGTTTCTCTACCATCTCTCAGGTCCTGGGGCTGCCCACCCTGAAGTCAAGACTCTTCCTCATTAATAGAGGCATCTGAGGTGGGTGGGGTGATAGGCTCTGAGGTTTAGAATGAGAGCAAGAAGGGAGTTAGCTTTCTTTCTACTGATGAGGAAACGGATGCTCAGAAAAGAGAAGGGGCCTGTGCAAGGTCACTGGGTAGTTAGGGGCAGAGCTGGGGTTAACACTGCAACCTCCTGAGAAGACCAGGGAATGCAACAGAATGACTCACATGACACAGATCTTTAAAAGAAAAGGACACGGGCGGGCACAGTGGTTCACGCCTGTAATCCCAGCACATTGGGAGGCCGAGTAGGGTGGATCATCTGAGGTCAGGAGTTCAAGACCAGCCTGACCAACATGGTAAAACCCTGTCTCCACTAAAAATACAAAATTAGCTGTGCATCGTAGCACATGCCTGTAATCCCAGCTACTTGGGAGGCTGAGGCAGGAGAATCACTTGAACCTGGGAGGCAGAGGTTGCAGTAAGCTGAGATCGCACCATTGCACTCCAGCCTGGGGAACAAGAACAAAACTCTGTTTCCAAATAAATAAATAAGACAAGTATTGCAACAAAAATTCTGCAACAAAACTAAAAGTGCTCTAAGAAAGGAAATACAATCAAAGAACATTACTTGGCCCTCTGTGATCATCACAGAGATATATCTCTTAATAATGTAAACACTTTAAACCTGATTTAGGTTAAAATAGAGCTTTCTATCTTGAGAGATGGGGGCAGGGGAGGGAAGGAGGGAGATGGTGTAAGAAAGCGAAATCTCCATCCATCACAGCAGGAAGTAAATAGACGACGTGCAGAATAGATAAATCAAGAAACAGCAGTGTAAGCATATCATTTAGAGATCTGGAGGCAGCTACTAGAAAAAACAGTGAGTTAAAAGCGGCAGCCTCTAAGGGAGGGTGGGTGCTGGATAGTTGTTTTTCATTATAAGGTTTTCAATACCATTTGATTTTTTAAAACATGGGTATGTACTGTTTTGATCAAAATTTAATAATTTACTTTAGAAGACAACCACCCAAAGTCTCTTTGCTGGCAGTTCAGACACCTGGCTGGTGCCCAGCACTGACTGGCAAGGCAGTCTTTGCTGTTTCGGTTCCTTGCTGCCTGTCTTGTGGGACCAGAGGCCCCATCACCTGCAGCTTCTCTCCACACAGGGGACCTGCAGTCAGAGCCGAGAATTCAAGTCAGCCTTGACTTGGGCCTCTGGAAAAGGCCTACCCTCCTCGTTGTTTATGAGTAGGCAGACAAAAAGACCTTGGTGGGGGCTAAAGGGCTTCCCACTTCGTTGGTGGTTTTGCCCAGCTGCTTCCTGTGTTGTTAGGGTTGAGGCCGCCTTTCTGGTGACACCAAACCAGGCAGATACTAGCAGCTCAGGGGAATGGCCCTCATGCTGTCAGGAGGGGAAGTCATGCCATCAAGGTGGCTTGCTGATTTGCTCCTGCTGGGGCCCTGTAGGCTGTCACATGAGGAACACCAACATGATGCCTCTGCAGGGAGAGGAGCTGCCTCTCAGAGGCATCTACTAAAACTCACAAAAGGAAGCCATGCATCTGTTATGGAAACAAAGAGCAGGACTTCAGGTCTGGCCACCAGATCGGGGCACGTGGAACTCAGTTTCACTAATGTGAAACTAACTTGAACCATGGCTCAGTATGAAGACAAAGGCCCCCAAATCACCTTTTCACTCACTCTAAAAGGGCAGATTTCTCTGTCTGTAAAATATGGAGGTTACCCTTGGTTCTCTCGCAACCATGAGGTCAAAACCTGCACTGTGAAGGTTACTGTGGGTAACTTGTGCTAATGATAGCTTAAGCACTGAGTTTTGCAAACAAGGTATGTTTTATTGTATATGAGGCAAGGGTTCAAGGCCTCTGTATGATATTATTGCTTGCATGTTCATCTCTTCCCTTGAGCGGCGGGAATGGAGCAGATTGTAGGGTTGGCTGTAGGGGCTGACATGTTGAGCATATCAATCTTGTCCATGATGTGTACTAAAAACAACAACAGCAACCACTTAAGAATCACTGGATTTGAGCCTCTCTCAGGGCCCCTCCAACTCTAAAGCCAATGACCTTGACTACAGTTGAGACATTCCATCCAAAGGGCTTCCTTAAAGACACAGGTTAAGGATCACGCAGACCATTCACTGTGGCCAAGGTATACAGGGCGCCATAAACCTGTCCAAGGACATTCTTCCTTTGTGCCTTTGCTCAGACTGTCTCCATTCCCTTAAGGACTGTCTTCTCTCCTTCTCAAATCCTATCAATCTATCAAGGCCCAAGTCAAGATATGCCCCTTCCACAAAGGTCTGACCAGCCAAGCCCCACAATGAGCTTCATTTCTCTCATTCCCTTAGAACTCACAGTCTAGAGTTCACAGTTTTTAACTGCACTACAAACTACTTTATATTACACTAATTCTTTGGGTCACTAAGAATGCCAATGATAGTCATCTTGTCTGTGTTTGACCCATAGCAACCAGCACAGAGTTAGACACGAATCAGGAATTTCTTGCTTATTAATACTTCAGGAATGGTTTGTTGAATGCATGAGCCAATGACCAAAATTCTTCTAGTTTAAAAAAAATTAACAAAAAAGTTAAAATATCATGCTTCTCTAAGATCCCACATCTAAGTCTGCCTTATTACTATAAGAATCTGAGGAGACTTCTTTAGAAAATCCTTCTGTCGCAAACCTAAACTTCAAACCCTAAGAAGCAGGTCCTCTCTCTCCCATATGGAACAGACTTGAAGGTAGAGGGCTGACCTCTAGTTCTGAATTCTTATCTCACCATTCGTATCTTGCCAAAATAAATCTTAAAACATCACATTTTAAAAGCATAAATCAAAAATACTACTCAGATATTCCTTAAGAGTTATTGCACGTCTTCTCCAAGGGTCGGCCCTGCAAACTCTCTTTGATCTTAGCCAGGCCTTCAGTGAAGTTAGACAATTCTCTCATTCTTCCCCAGCTGATTTCTTATTCCACCCACAGAGGCAACTGGTCCAAACCCCTGAAGTCTCCTGAAGTTTCCTAACCAGTCTGCCACCTTTATTTCCTGCAGAGGACCTCACCTCCTGCCTTACGTAGAAAACAGAGACTATAGAACATGGACAGACTAAACACACCTCTGTTTTACCTAGAGATGAAAGCCTGAGAATCCCTGCTCTACAGTGACCAAATAATGACGCAAACAGAATCAAAAGGCCCACTGATGAGGTCGTCACTGGATCTTTCTCAGGCATCTCGCCAGAAGGTCCTCTTTACTTTCCTCTCTCACTGCCTGTTTCTGAGTTGCCCTAAGTCTATCAAAAGGCCATGCAACCAGAAGGATCCCTGCAAGAAATTCTGCCTGAACTCAAGCTCTGCCTTCTCAAAACACTTTCTTTCAGGAATTTGCACCCTCTGTTGCCAGGGCCCAAGAAGTATGGCTTAAATGGCTGTTCTCTGAGGTACATGACACACAGCCCTTAGATAAAGGCCATGGCTAGAAAGCCAAGAGCGAAGCTCTTTGCATCCTGGGAGGCGTCCCACACCCACTGACTGAATTCTGAAGTGTCTTTGTACAGATAAGGCCATCCAGGGGCCTTGACAGAATCTGAATCACAAAGTGCCTTTCAGCTTCCCATTGGCTCGACGGTACAGAGAGGCCACAGATCCATCTTAAATTGACACACAATATATAATTAATAAACTGTTCCTTAAGGAATGGAGGGCATTTACCCAAAAGAATCACACATTCAGAAGTCTCCTTAATTCCATGGTCTTTTTTTCTCAGACTGAGATTCACAGACATTCTCTCATTCGCAGGCTTCCATGATGACAGGCAGGTAAGAGCTGGGCAGGCTGCCTTCCATTGCTCAATTTTTAACGTTAGAGAGGTAGTGGCTGGCTTAAAGGCACACAGCACGTCAGGGATAAATCCTGCGTCCCATGCTCACTGTGCTGCTGTCTGCCCTGGAAGCAAAGCATGCCCTCAACATTTCTGGATGGTTGCAAAATGCTAAAGAGGTCCTTCCTCAACTCTGTGTGTTGAAATGTGAGAATGGCCCTGGGCTTCTGCTTGGCTTACTCCCTCCCCCTTCTCCCTGCCTACTCAAGTTCTACCCACCTCCCTTGTGCTACTTAAGAGCACTTCCCACCTGAAGCCCTTCGCTTCACCCCTTATCACTCTTAGCTTTCCCTTCTTTTGGCAGGTCAACTTGGGGCTGGGTTTACTGGTCACAGAGACCCACCACCCTCAAAAAAGCAAAATTCAGGAAAGCCCTGGAGGCAGAGCTGCTGGTAAGAACCAAGGGTTGATTACATACATGAGCCAAATTCTTAATGACTATGTAATTAATACATAACAAGAAATATATAAATATGAGGAGCTGTGGTAGCTCAGGCCAGTTGTCCTGGCACATAAGGAGGTGAGTCTAGGCATTTGAGGCCAGGCTGAGCAACACAGAAACCTCTCATCCATTAAAAACAAAACAAAACAAAAACAACTGGATGTGGTGGCTCATGCCTGTAATCCCAACACTTTGGGAGGCTGAGGTGGGCAGATCACGGGGTCAGGAGGTCGAGACCAGCCTGACCAACATGGTGAAACCCCATCTCTACTAAAAAAAAAAAAAACCAGTAATACAAAAATTAGCTGGGTGTGGTGGTGTGCACCTGCATGCCAGCTACTCAGAAGCCTGAAGCAGGAGAATCACTTGAACCCAGGAGGTGGAGGTTGCAGTGAGCCAAAATCTTGCCACTGCACTCCAGCCTGGGTGACAGAGCTAGACTGTCTCAAAAAAAAAAAAAAAGATAGTACTTACTATGTGCTAGGCATTCTGCCTGGCACTTTCATGCTCCCCACAGGTAGTAAGAGCATCCAAAGATATTCTAGTGCCTCTCCTACCACAGTGGGTCCCCCACCCCCATTCACTGTCTAGGAGGCAGCAGCCTGCTCCCCTCTTCCCAGCATCTCACTACGGATGCAGGGGCCATCCTCTGGACCCTAGGCATGGCTTTGCTCCTCAGAATCACAAGACCAAAGGCCTTTCGTAAAGACTCCAATGAGGTGACTGATGTCTGGCTTTGTCAACTACAAGTGAGTAATTCTTGCCAGTAAAGAAATAAGACTCATTGTTATGGTGGCCACATGCAGGCTACAAAAGGCCATTTTGTGACACTCCTGGTGGACCCCTGGGACCAACAGTGGTCAAAAGAACCGGGATGAGAGTGTAGTCCTATCCTTAAATGGGGGGACTGGGGCCCCCTGTACTGTTTTCCAGGAGTGCTGTTCCTGTTAATTAGCCTGTTACCTATTCGTCATCTCATTCAGCTTTCTGGTCGATGACAGCAGCAGAGGCCCACTGAACATCGGAGAGGGCGTGATTTATCAGAGGGGACACGTAGCGTTCTCTTGGGGCCTTTTACCAGTTTTTGAATTCATGTCTACTTTCTTCTCTGGGCCAGCGTTTGATTTAAGTAAAACTCTCCAACCCCACTGGGCTGTACATCTGACTCTTGGCCTAATGCCTAAAGCATGTTTTTCCTTTTTCATTTTCCAGCAGGGACTGAACAAGGCAGCCTTGGGTGCCTACAGAACCGGTCAGAACTGGCCAGGAAATATAATAAAGAAGCTTAGTGAGCAAAGAGCTAATGCCCCAGCCAGAGGCTCAGTGTGTAGAACTAGCTAGAGGCACTGGCTTTGTAAGCAACAACACTCTCTTCTTGAGGTCTAATCATTGCCTTGGCAAAGGGCAGCCAATGCCAACGAGTAACCCTGTGTACCCAAGTTTCACATCCTGAAAGCGGTCACTGGGTGCTCAACAAATGCCTTCTGGTGGCAGTAACCCCTGACCAGTTAAACATGCACTCATACAGCATGCACACACAGCCGTACAGCATTCCTGCCCACAGGGCCAAAGCTGCCCTTGCCAAATACAGAGCTGACAGCTGCTAGATATTGTCATTTCAGGGACCTGTTCCCAAAAGAACTACTCAGCTCCCCACCTACACTTCCAGGCCCACTGTTTGAAATTCCACCATTAGTGACAGCAAGTATTTTCTAATTGTTTCCCATTAAAGCTTTGTTTCCCATTAAAATGCCTCCATCCTGCTTCTTTTCGGGTCAAATGACTTGTAAAGCACCTGCTCCGCATCAAATGGGAACTTCTTCGGTATTTAGCTCTTCAAGATAAACACAGTCATTGGCTCCTTTCTTGAAAACAATTTCTGACACTGGAGAATGGGGGAAGGGCAGGACACTGTATGGAAGTGGAGGTGGGAGGCCACCAGGAGGGCCACAGAGAGAGGGTCTAATGGTGCAGAAAACAACCGCCAAGGCCTTCACAGGCCTGCCCATAGATATGGACCTAGATTTTTGCCCTCTAAGATCTGAGAGCCCCAGGTTGCTGGCACAGCCTGTATCCAAGAGTAAGGTGAGACCCACTGACCTAACTGGGACACAGAGAGGAAGTAGAAAATGGGAACACAGGAATCAACACTCTCCTGATTTGGCCCTCCTGCCTGCAGGACTGCCGCTGTCTCGCTGCCCATACTGAGGGCACAGGCACCCAGGAACTAGCAGAAAAAGATCCTTGTCCCATTCTTGGCCTAGTTGGAAGGACAGCTGATGGTTCATCAGCCCTGGTGAGTGGTTCCACTGCGCTGGGGAAAGTAGGTAAGCAGAAGTCAAAGTCAGATTCACTGGGCTGGGGAGGCACCGGGGCTGTCAGTGTCGTTTCTAGCTGCGTTCTGGATATAGAGAGCCATGCTTCTGTGGGCCATGCTACCTGCCCCCAACCCCAAGCAGAGAGCACCTCCTCCTCTTCTTTTGCACATAGATGGGCTTTTCTTTGGGGTGAGGGGTAGGGCTGTCTCGAAAAGTAGACGCCACAACAGACAGGTAGGCAATCTTCCTGGTTCTTCAGAGCAAAAAAAAAAAAAAAACAATCTTTTCCCGGAGGAGTCAGCCCACTCATCCCCTTCCCCCACCTCCACCCTACCCTCAGCCAGCGGGGAGAGCGATGCTAGTGTAAGCCAGAAAGCTTCCAAGCGGGTCTGACCTGCTCCTCTCGCATCAAAGCCCTCCGCCCCCAAACATCGCCGCTGCGCCCCTCGCCCCACCCATCACACGTTCTGTGTGCCGGAGGCGGCTGCCAGGCGGGCCCAGGCGGCTCTCGCTGGCCCTGGGGGAGGTGACAGTAGTCTCGGCGGCAGAGGCGGGGGCCAGCGCTCTGCAGTACCTGGACCCGAGGATGTCGCCGCCGCCGGGCTCGGGGCCGCTGCAGGTGTCTCCGGTCCCTGAGATTAGCACCGCCTCCTCCCGGGCAGGCGGCTCCGGCCCAGGCCGCGCACCTGCTGCTATGACTCCCCAGCCGCCGCGCCGGAGCTCCGCAATGCGCCCGCGCCTCCCGGCCAGAGGGTCCGGACCACGGGACGCACGGTGGGCCCGAGGGGGAAAGGGGCCGCGTGGGGCCTGAGGCCCGGCCTCGCGCTAGCCAGGGCGCAGCGCCTAGCACCCCACGCGGGCCAGGAGAGGGGGCGGCCCCTCGCGCATCCTCACGGCCTCATCCCAGTCCTCCGCAGCATCCCGGTCCCAGCGCCGGGCCCGAGGCCTGCGAGCGCCTCTTACCTGGCTCTGCAGCGCGGTCCAGGGGAGGCGCCCGAAGCTACCGCAGGGCCCCGCGCCGGGGCGCAGGATGCTCTGCCCCGCTCCGCTGCGCCGCGCTCGGTCCCGCCCCGGCTCCGCCCCCGCCCGGCGCCCGCCCCTTCGCCGCTGCGGCTGTCACACAAAGGGCAGGAAATGGCTGCGGCGAGCCGTTCTCCGCGCTGCGCGCTGTACCGCCGGCGCACCCGGGACGTGCAACTCGGGCTCGGAGAACCACTCGGCACCCAGGCTTCCTGCCCTGGGGGCGGGAAAGGGAGGGAGGGCTTCTTCCACGGCCTCCATCACCGGGAACCACACCTGCAGCAACCCGAGGACGAGAGCTTCGGCCGCGTTCGGATCTCATTGGCCCCACATGATTTCCAAGTGCTCGTTTATCAACCCAATCTTTATTGATTGCCTATTCTGTTCCAAGGATCGTGCCAGGACCTGGGTGTATAAAAGACATGGTCCCTGCCCCCTTGAAGTTTATCACCTGCCAGGAGAGACGGGTGTAAATTAACCTAGCAAATGTCCAGTTACAGCCCATAGTGCTGTGAGAAGGAGCAGGGTGAAGTGACAGAAGATGCAACCGGGGCTGGGGGAAGAGACCTTCCACCAGTTGAGCCTGCTCCCTGATGGGGCTCCTTTGCTCAAGAATAACTTCTTCCATTCCCTTCCAGTTGGCTGGAGAAGAGTCCCTGAAGCTGCCACCTCTTTAACAGGGGACTGCCTCAACTTCATTCTGGAAGAATTGCCTAACGGACAAATAGGTGACAGGAAGCACTGAGAGAACAGGAACCTTTCTCTTCAAGGCTTATCTGCCGTTTCCGGCTCTTTAAAGAAACAATTATCTGACCTGCGGTGGCTCACACCTGTAATACCAACACTTTGGGAGACTGAGACCGCAGGATCGCTTGAGCTCGGGAAATGGAGACCAGCCTGGGCAACTCAACGAAACCTCACCTCTACTAAAAATTAAAAAAACAAAAACAAAAAAAAAACATGGGTGTGGGGACATGCACCTGTGGTCCCAGCTACTCAGGAGGCTAAGGTGGGAGGATTGCTTGAGACTGGGAGATTGAGGCTGCAGTAAGCTATGATCCCACTGCTGGACTACAGCCTGGGTGACAGAGTGAGACTCTGTCTCAAAAAAAAATAAATAAATAAAAGAAAAAACAGAGGAAAAGAAAGAAACAATTCTCATTGAGATGCAGCCTGGTAGGCCAAAGAAAGAGAGAAAGAGAAAGAAAAGAAAGAGAAAAAGAAACAATTCTCATTGAGATGCAGCTTTGGTAGGTGAAAGAAAAGAAAAAAAGGTAAAGAAAGAGAAAGGAAAAGGAAATGAAAGAAAAAAAGAGAAAGAAACAATTCTAACTGATATGCAGCCTGTTAGGCCTTCAGACCAGGCTGAAGTCAGGCTGCACCAAATTCTAACCTTGAGACACCTGAGCAAGTCACTTCACCACTCTGCTCCACAGAGGTCTCCGTATCTGCAACACAGGGAATAACAGTTCCCCTTTGTACCTTACAGGGTAAATAATTTGAAAGCATTTGAGACATTGTGGAGTGTATGTAGACATAAGGAATGGTTTCTTAGGGCCCACAAATGTATACTTAATCATTCAGCTATTCCTAATAAGGGTGATTTATGGAGAAGCCTCATTATTCAAGCACTAGCAAAGGATTTATGGAAGCCTTTGCTTGCCCTTACTGATCTCACCTTGTGTCCCAAGTTCTCAGAATCCATGATTCCTTATGGTTTGATCTTAAGTCACTAATTCCAATTCAAATTGCTATATCACAAAAAAAAAAAATGACATATATATACATACATTTCTGTCCCTGGTGCTGTGTGAAAAGCTGTGGGGGTGTTTGTGGAGAATGGGTTTAAAAACAGAACCGAGGTTTCCTTTTTTAAAAATGTTTCGTTTTCCACCATGATCCTTGGGATTTCAAGTGTTAGTGATTACAAATATTAACAATGAGAATCCCAATAAGTCAGATTTTCATTCTAAGCGGCATATTATTTCAGACGTTGTAGTTTTCGGAAGATGCATTTCTCCCTGTTGTTCCTTCCCTGTCTTTTTGCCTTCAGGAACAAGTTGCCTGAAAACAGAAAAGACTATTACATATGTATTTGGTTAGATCTTCGGCAAAAATAACTCCCTGACCTCTGAGTTTTATTTGCGTATAAAGGAGAGCAGTGTGGTCTTCTGAAGCCACTGTGTTGGAAATCCAGAGGCTTGCCTTTTGGTCCTAGTTTTGCAACTAACAGAAGAATGATGTTAGGCAAGGAGTTTCACCCCTGTTTCCCTACATATTAAATGAAGTAGGTTGGATGCACTCCAACTTCCCTCTGAATGTGGAAAATTACATGAGTTAGAAAGAAGGGCATGCCCCTCCCAGGCTTAAGGCGCTTCCCTAGCTCCCCACCACCCTCTGAATGAAGTGCATACTCTCTTCAGTGGCCTGGGAGGGTCTTCAAGAGCTGGCAGCTATCTCTCCATGTGAACAAGCTTGCTGCGCTTCAGCTAAAAGGAACAGCTTTTAGTTCCTCAGACTTGCTGTGTTCTCTGTTGTGCTTGACATTTGTACATGCAGGGCTTCTTGAATCGCTCTTTCTGTCCCCCCATTCCCTCCACATTCCACAATTTTCCCCAGTTTACCTGATGAAGTTCTGTTCACCTACTGGTATGCCTTTAGATGTCACTTCCTCCAGGATTCCTACGTGTCTGGGTTAGCTTGAGATGAGTTGTCTATGTGCCCTTAGCTGCCTGGGCTCCCTCTATCATCCGACTTATTATTCTGTGTTGTGATTGTCAATACACTTGCCTGTATTCCACCATGAGACCATAAAATCTGAGGGAGCAGGGATATGTCTGTCTTGCTTTCCCACTGAATCCCCAGAGCCTGGTACTTAACAGGAGTTCAGTAAAAATGGATGGAATGAACACCCATAGGTGAAAATTTTAAACTTTGCCATTGTCACGTGTAGCTGTCTGTCTAGTGCCTTCAGATTTCTTTCACATCCAACCCCAAGCTGTGCCATAAGCAATGAAATGGTAGAGGTTATCAATTAGAATTGCTTTGCTATTTGCAAAGCTATGGCCCATGTGTTGTCCATGTGGCAACATTGCCTTGAGTTTTAGAAAAGCTTCAAGTTACTTAGAGTATCGAGATCTCTATTTTAAAACTATCAGCAGACCCTGCTTCATAGACACCAGTAATGAAGTATCTGGAATAGGCATGAAAGGAAAACATAAATAATAATAATAATAATAGCTAACATTTACCAAGTTCATTACCTCACTTAATTTTTCACAGTTTTTCTGTGAGGAAAATCATTTTTCCCATTTTTGTAACTGAGGCAACTAAGGGTTAATAATTTGCCCAAGGTAGTGAAGTCAAACCCATGCTTTTTACCACAATCTCATACAGCCTCATTTTCCCCCTTCCAAGCTAAGTCAATGTGTTTACTGATATGCTACCTTATTCCAAAAACATATTCAATGTAAGTTATAGGAATACATTACATTAAAAAATTGAAAATCAGAAAGAAATTTTTAAAATGGAAGGAAAAGGGTGCAAAGATGAGATGGAGGATAAAATGTGCATAAGACCAAAATGAAAACAAAACAATAAAAGCAGTCACGATTCTACGTGCTCTGAGCTTGCTAACACATTTGGTTCTGAGCATTTATGTGGATGGCAGGAAAAGAGAAACTTGATGGTCAGTTACATAATTTACATTGGCCATTCTGTAGACAGAACCTGACCACTTTTGCTCAAAGTTGCCTCATTTTATAGATCAAGGAACAGAGGCCCAGAAGGAAGGGTTGGCCAAGTCTGGCCAGACCCAGACCACAAGTCTTTCCTTAGGAAACTGGGTTGCCTATCTCTTTCTTTGTATTCTAAAGTAATTTGTTAAGGCATATATTTGAAACGGACATTTACTAAAGGTTTCTTTGAGGCGAGCCTCTATGTTAAGGATGTTATATGGATGGGCTCATTTCATCCTCACAAAATTCCAAGAAGTAGCCCCTGTTATTTTGTAGATAGAAACTTAAGGACTGTTTTGTGGTTGCATCATTGCAGCTCTATCCCGGGCGGCTTGGAAAAGCATACCCTCTATTCCCTGCTATATTTCTCTCATTTCCCACAACTTCTGAAGTCCTGGCCTCTCTTGAAGGTCAGATCTTTTACACATAACTTGATAGCAAATAACATTTCATCTTTATTTAAACAAATACAATTTACAATAATTTTAGATAAGAGCTGGTAAGGAGGGACTGAGCATATTCTGAACTGGATTTGGAATGCAACAATGTAACTGAAGTATGATGAGTCAATGCTGTTGTATTCCTGGAGGGTAGTGTAAGTGGCCCTATAATCAGTCCCACAGAATGCTTGGGAGCACTGGAACTTGGGGACAGTTAGGTCCAGCCTCAAGCCCCCATTCTGGTACTTAATAATTGTGGGACTATGGGTCATTTCTCTAATTTACTGAGCCCTATACATCTCATCTGTAACATTGAGTTGATAATAATTTTACCTATTTCAGCCAGTCGCAATGGCTCACACCTGTAATCCCAGTACTTTGGGAGGCCAAGGCAGGTGGATCACTTGAGGCCAGGAGTTTGAGAGCGGACTGGCCAATATAGCAAAACCCAGTGTCTACTAAAAATACAAAGAATGAGCTGGGTGTGGTGGCACATGCCTATAATCCCAGCTATGTGGGAGGCTGAGGCATGAGAACAGCTTGAGCCCGGGAGGTAAAGGTTGCAGTGAGCCAAGATGATGCAGCTACATTCCAGCCTAGGCAACAGAGCAAAACACTGTCTTAAGACAAAACAAAACAGTATATCCCTTAGGTTCTTGTGATGATTAAATGAAATTTTAATATAACACACTAAGCAGAGTCTGGTATATAATAAATGCTCAAAAATGGGATTCTAATTCTAATTCTTTTTTTTTTTTTGAGACAGAGTCTCTGTCACTCAGGCTATAGTGCAATGGCGCAATCTCAGCTCACTGCAACCTCCGCCTCCCAGGTTCAATTCTCCTGCCTCAGGCTCCCAAGTAGCTGGGATTACAGGTGCTCACCACTACGCCCGGCTAATCTTTTTTCTTTTTTCTTTTTTTTTTTTTAAATTTTTAGTAGAGATAGAGTTTCGCCATGTTGGCCAGCCTGGCCTTGAATTCCTGACTTCAGGTGATCCACCCGCCTCGGCATCCCAAAATGCTGGGATTACATAATTTTTAAACATGGTTTGAATTTCAGTGTGATCCCTAGGAAGAAAGTAGAACTTGAAAAAAGACCTAAGTGCTAATCTCACTTGTGTTAGGTAGCTCTACACCCCCAGGTGTGTGTGAGTTAATCTCTCTATGTATCACTGCCCTCCTCTGTCAAGTGAGACCCCCTCTTCACCCCTACTGCCCTCCTCAAACGGCTGTAGAGATCAAATGTAGTCTTAAATGGAAAAATACTTTCAGAAGGACAGAAAAGCAAAGCAAATGAGTGTTCATGTCACTTATCTCAGTTTATGGAAACTTCTACTCAAAATCAGTCTTTGAGAAAATGAAAAAGAACTAGAAGCTTCATGGTAGCTCTACGTGGATGTAGAGGGGTGGGCATGGGAGGTCAACTTAGAGGGTAAGGAACGAGAATCTACAATTGACCCTTGAACTACATGGGTTTGAACTGCATGGGTCCACTTACACACAGATGTTTTTCAATAAATACATTGGAAAAGTTTTTGGAGATTTACAATAATTTGAAAAAACTTACAGATGAATCTCATAGCCTAGAATTAGCAAAACAATTAAAAAAAAGATGTGTCATGAATGCACACAATATATAGACATTACTCTATTTGATCATTTACAACCATAAAATATACACAAATCTATGATGAAAAGTTAAAATTTATCAAAACTTACACACAGACACAAACTCTTGACTGTGCCTTTCAGTTAGGAGAAATGTAAACAAACATAACAATGCAGTATTAAATCATAAATGCAGAAAATTAGCTGTAGTCCATACTATACTACAGTGATTTTGTGGTGGCCATCTCTCATTTTTTTTGAGACAGAGTCTCACTCTGTCACCCAGGCTAGAGTGCAGTGGCATGATCTCGGCTCTCTGCCACCTCGGCCTCCCGGGTTCAAGTGATTCTCATGCCTCAGCCTCTCGAGTAGCTGAGATTACAGGTGTGTGGCCCCATACCTGGCTAATTTTTGTGTTTTTAGTAGAGATGGTGTTTCACCATGTCGGCCAGGTTGGTCCCAAACTCCTGACCTCAGGTGACCCTCATGCCTCACCCTCCCAAAGTGCTGGAATTACAGGTGTGTGCCACCACAGCTGACTAAGTTTTGTATTTTTAAGTACAGACAGGGTTTCACCATGTTGACCAGGCTGGTCTTGAACTCCTGACCTCAGGTGATACTTCCGTCTTGGCCTCCCAAAGTGCTGGGATTATAGGTGTGAGCCACCACCCCCGTAATGGCCTGTGGCCATCTCTTGTTGCTACTGTGGTGAGCTCAAGTGTTGCCAGTATCTACTTCAAGTGCTGTGTGACACTAATCATCTCTGAGTGAGCAATTCATCTCTCCAGTTAATTGGATACCAGAGTAAAATGTGGTATCTCCTAGTTCTCATGATGAAACATTGTGTAATACAGCAAACCATGAATAACATTATGAAACCCACATAAAGTGACACCAGTGATGCTGGAAGTGTTCTCAAGAAGCAGAGAAAAAAGTTGAATTTCTTGATATGTACCATAGATTAAGGTCTGCAGCTGCGGTTGCCCATCATGTTAAGATGAATGAATTCAGCATAAAGACCACTGTAACAAAAAAGAAAAGAAAATTCACGAAGCTGTAGCTGCTGCTGTGCCAGCAGGTATGAAAACCTTGCACTTTTGGCTTTTTAGCTTTTCAGCTCACATTGAAAATGCACTTGTTAGGCAGGTGCATTGCCATGAAGATTGCTGTAAGAAAGACATACCCATAGACTCTAATATGAGTCATGAAAAATGAAGTCATTATATGACAACTTAAAGCAAAAGAAAGGGGAAGGATCTAAAGCAGAAGGATTTAACGCCAGCAAAGACGGTTTGATAATTTTAGAGAGAGGTTTGGCTTAAAAAATGTCAAGATAGCAGGAGGAGCTTCTGTTGACCAAGAGGCAGCAGACAAGTTATCAGATGCCATTAACAAAATCATGGAGGAGAAAGGGTATCTGCCTGAACAGATTTTTAATTTGGATGAAAGTTCCCTATTCTGGGGGGGGGGGGGGGGAAGCCACAATGAACACTGATTAGTAAGGAAAAGAAGCGAGCATCAGGATTTAAGGCAGGAAAGGAGAGGCTAACTCTACTGTTCTGTGCAAATGCAGTCAGGCCTATCATCAGGACTGCCCTTACCTGTAAAGCTGCTAACCTCCAAGCCTTGGAGGGAAATGTTAAACACCAGCTGCCAGTATTTGGTTGTACAACAAGAAGGCTTAGACAATGAGAACTCTTTTTCTGGATTAGTTCCATCGATGCTTTGTCCCTGAAGTCAGGAAGTATCTTGCCTCTAAGGGACTGCCTTTCAAAGTCCTTTCAATATTGGAGAATGCCCCTTGGTTATCTAGAACCCCATGAGTTCAGCACTGAAGGCATCAAAGTGATCTACTTGCCCCCAAACACTTTCTAATCCAGTCTCTAGATCAGAGGGTCATAAGGACTTTAATGCCCATTATATACAGTACTCTTGGGAAAAGATTGTCAAGGCTATAAAAGAGAACCCTGATAGAAGATCAAGAAAGTCTGGAGTGATTACACCATCGAAGATGCCATCATTGTTACAGGAAAAGCTATGAAAGCCATCAAGCCCAAAACAACAAGTTCCTGCTGGAGAAAACTGTGTCCAGATGTTGTGCCTAATTTGACAGGATTTACAACAGAGCCAATCAAGAAAATCATGAAAGAGATTGAGCATATGGCAAAAAGGTGGGTGAGGGGCATGTGTGAAGGGTCTCAAGACGTGGATCTTGGAAAAATCAAGGGCTAATACATGTCACTCCAGAAGGATTAACGGAAAATGATGATGTGTTGGAGATGAGTGCTACTGAGCCAGTGCCAGGCAATGAGGAAGAAGATGTAAAAGAGGCAGTGTCGGCCGGGCGCGGTGGCTCACGCCTGTAATCCTAGCACTTTGGGAGGCCGAGGCGGGTGGATCACCTGAGGTCAGGAGTTCAAGACCAGCCTGGCCATCATGGTGAAACCCCATCTTGTTTAAAAGAAAGAAAGAAGAGGCAGTGTCAGAAAACAAACTGATGTTGCAGTCAATCTGCGAAGGGTTTTGGTTACTCAAGGTGACTTTTGACTTCTTTTATGACATGGGCACTGAAGCTAATGCAAATAGTGAAAGAAGGCTTTGTGTCATATGGAAACATTTTTAGAGAAATGAGAAGGCAGAAGGTCAGACAGAAGTTACAATGTATTTCTCTAAAGTTACACTGAATGTACCTGCCTCTCCTGCCTCCTCTTCCACCTCCTCCACTCCTTCTGCTTCTGTTACCCTTGAGATAGCAAGACCAACTCTCCTTTTCCTCCTTCTCCTCAACCTCCTCAATGTGAAGACAATGAGGATGAAGACCTTTATGATGATCCACCTCCACTTAACGAATAGTAAATATATTTTCTCTTCCATTTGATTTTCTTAATAACATTTTCTTTGCTGTAGCTACTTTTTTATTATAAGAATACAGTATATAATAAATATAATACAAAAAATATGTGTTTATCAACAGTTTGCATTATCAATAGGCTTACAGTCAACAGTAGGCTATTAGCAGTTAAGTTTTTGGAACATTAAAAGTTATATGTGGTTTTTTGACTTTGCACGGGTTGGCATCTCTAACCTCCCTGTTGTTCAAGGTCAACTGTGCTTGATTCCTTCAATTGTCTCTCATGTGACTGTGGCCAGCACTTGGTTTGGGCCTCAAGGGTCCTAGTCCTAATATGAAAATAAGGCAGGGAAGAAGTTGAAATAAGATGCGTTTTTATGCCTGCTAATTTCTCCATCTGAAATGTCCTTCCAGACACTCTCCTTCTTGGGAACTCTCATTTACCCTTCAACGCACAGCTCAAACTTCACTTCCCCTGTGAGGCCCTTCCTGATCCCTTAGGTGTGTTCAAGAGCGAATAGATGTCACTCCAGAGGGATTAGCAGAAGATGACGACTTGATGGAGATGAGTGCTACTGAGCAAGTGCCAGATGTCGAGGAAGAAGATGTAAAAGAGGCAGTGTCAGAAAACACATGGATGTTAGGCAATCTGGTGGAGGGTTTTGGTTACTCAAGGTGATTTTTGACTTCTTTTTTCTTTTTTTTGAGACAGAGTCTTGCTCTGTAGCCAGGCACCAGGCTGGAGTGCAGTGGCACGATCTCGGTTCACTGCAACCTCCGCCTACTGGGTTCAAGCAATTCTCCTGCCTCAGCCTCCTGAGTAGCTGGGACTACAGGCATGTGCTACCATGCCCAGCTAATTTTGTATTTTAGTAGAGACGGGGTTTCACCATGTTGGCCAGGATGGTCTTGATCTCTTGACCTCGTGATCCACCTGCCTTGGCCTCCCAACGTGTTGGGATTACAGGCATGAACCACAGCGCCCGGCCAACTTTTGACTTCTTTTATGACATGGACCCTTCTATGACATGGGCACTGAAACTAATGCAAATAGTGAAAGAAGAATTTGTATCATACAGAAACATTTTTAGAGAAATGTCTAATTCTCTATGCTCTTGCTGTACTGTGACTATAGCTTCATCGCATAACCTATAACAGCTCTTTGCAATTATAGTTGATTATTATTCAGTAATTATGTTCCACAAAGTTGCCATAAACATTGGGTTAACAAATACTGAACCATTGCTTCTAGGGGAAATACAGGGTTAGGTTCCTGAAAGCCCCTGGTCACCATACATTTATCAACTGATCAGTACATAACCTTGTTTTATGCATGTTTCTGTTAAAAAAAAAAAACAACCTTATTTATATTATTGATTCATTAACATTGAACTCAGTCAACAATACTATAATTCGTATATACCTCATTAAACTTATCAAACAGCTTTCTTGCAGTTAGGAACACTAGACAGCACATCAGCGCTACATTTGGAAGCCGATTTATTTATTTATTTATTTGACTGAGTCTTGCTCTGTTGCCCGGGCTAGAGTGCAGTGGCGCCATCTTGGCTCACTGCAATCTCTGCCTCCCGGGTTCAAGCATTTCTCCTGCCTCAGCTTCCCAAATAGCTGGGACTACAGATGTGCACCACTACACCCAACTAATTTTTGTATTTTTTTAGTAGAGATGGGGTTTCACTATATGTTGACCAGGCTGGTCTGGAACTCCTGACCTCAGGTGATCTGCCTGCCTTGGCCTCCCAAGTGCTGGGATTACATGGTGAGCCACCATGCCCAGCTGGGGGCCATTTTAAACAGCAAAATCACTGGGAAAAAGTACAGAAATGCAGAAAATGTGTCACTAAATAGACTGAAAAGAGCCACTTGTTTGCAGCATGAGAGCTGAACGCCACTCGGTTCTCAGCTGGGAATGTGTATATGGAGCAATGCAACTTTTCATAGCTCCGCACTTGGGCACGTCATGGATGACTGCAGGAAAAGGCTCCAGTATTGATTTTAGGGTTATAAATAAATTTTAGCCAGTAGATAAACCTACCAATACAGACTCTACAAGTAACGAGAATCGATTGCATCTGTTTATGCGTTAAGCTTTTTCACTAGCCTGAGGCCTCTTTTAGGAAGGGTTGGTGTCTGTGCTAGGTATCTTCTCCTTGTCTCTCCAGATTCGCTCCACTCTCTCACGCTGCACTGTGATCCTGGAGACTGACCTCTGTGGACTACCCTACTAGGGCTTCCTTATTCTCTGCTTTCAGCTGGGTTTGACCAATAGAAGACCCATTTGATGGGAGGAAGGAAGGAGAGTGAGGCAGGGTATTGATGCCCCTGGCTTCCTCCCCGTGATGTTGCCTTGGGTTTCCTCTGTCCCTTACTATAAAGGTCCTCTGCTTTTCGCGGCAGCACTCTCCAATATTCTGCTTCCATATTTAAAAGATCACTCCCCCTCACCATCCCTTCAGGCCTAGGGGTGATAACTACTTGTTTCAATCTCTTCCAGCTGCTATAGCAAAAGACCATAGACTGGGTAATTTATAAACCACAGAAATTTATTTCTCACAGTTCTGGGGACTGGGAAGCTTAAGACCGTCGTGCCGGCAGATTCAGTATCTGCTCAGGGTTTGCTCTCTGCTCCATAGATGGCACCGTGCTGCTGTGTCCTCATATGGCAGAAGGGTAAAGGGCAGAAGGAGACTAACTCCTCAAACCTTTTTATAAGGGCAGTAATCTCATTCACAAGGGTAGAGCCCTCACCACCTGATCACCTCCTAAAGGCCCCATCACTTAATACTATTGTATTGGAGATTGTTTCAATAGGAGTTTTGGAGGAACACAAACATTCAAACCATAGCATGACTGCTCAGCTGTTGTTTTCCTCTGTACCACTTTCTAAGGTTCTCCTAAACTGACCCACACAGTTTTAAATAGTCCTTTTGTGAAAAAGCTCTCCTCGAATTATACTAATTTGAATGTGACATGTTTGGTCCCTAACTGATATCTTAGTCGTCTTTTTATATCATGTACCTAACAGAGCCATAGTAGATGAACAGTAACCATTTATGAAATAAATAAATGACCTCTAAAACTCCTTCCACCACTCACTGTCTGTATGATTCTGTTATCCTACAAGCCAACTATACGTTGTACCTTGGGGAGAATCTCAAAGTCATTGGGACACACTCTTACATGACCATACACACACCCCTAGTGTGGTGCCAAGGGGTGGCTCTGGGAAGCGAACTTCAGTGCACTAAAATTTCAGCACCTCCACCATTAAAGCCCATGCAAATTAATATATATTCTGAAGTAAAACCATGTGCTTACTGTTCAAATGCAGCTTCCACGCCTAACCCTCTCTTCCTGACCAGGCCACCCTCCCAAACCCTCTAATTGGGAATCTGCAGCTCCCTCTGCACCTGCTGATGCACACACTCCCCTGAGCTCTAGGAAGGACTGCATGGAAGCCATGGGCTTTCTTATCCATGCCTAGTGGTCGACCGGTGCATGAACTGACTCTAGCAATGGAGCTGGACATTTGGTGGACTGAAAGGCACAGAGTGCTCAGCACACCAAAACTGTGACCACCCAGCCTTTATATTACTGGGGTTTTCAGAGGGAAAGCTATTTTATTGTTATCCAACAGTGAGTGAAGAACTCCAGATTACAATTTCCGTATGTCACCCACACAGCAGATGACAGTGAATGATTAGGAAAAATAATATGGTACTGTGAAAAAGGCAGACATCATCTCCAAATTAGTTTCTCTTCCACTGGCTTTGCCTTTTTCAAATCCATTCACCACGTTGCTGCCAGAATATATTCTTAAACACAAATCACAAATTCGCCCTTCTCTTCCTGTGCAATGACATCTTTTCTACCTATAGGGTGAAATTCCATCTTCTTGGTCTTTGAAAGTATAGTTCTTGCCTAGATTTATAGTCTCATAGTCTCAGTTTCAATTTACCCACCTCTTCTATCATCCTTATCCTTTCTGAGAACACACACACACACACACACACACACACACACACACACTCCAGCAATAGTGAACTGACAATAGCTTTCCAATACATCCTGTCCTCTCTACCTGGAAAGTATTTCTCTTACTTCTGCCCACTTATTTGCCTTATAACTCATACTTTATCTTCAGAACTGGGGTAGACATTATATCCTCTATGACAGTGCTTCTTAAACTTTAATGTATATACAATTACCTGCAAGTATCTTGTTAAAATGAAGATACTTGCTCAGTAGGTGAGGAAGAAGCCTGAGAATCTGCATTTCTCACAACATGGTGATGTTCTTGCTGCTGGTCCAGGGACCACACTTTGAGTAGCAGGGCTCTAAGAGGTTTCTCTTGATGTCATCCTTTCCCTGTTAGATTCCGTCACTTTTTCTGAGCTCTTCTCTTCTTTGACCACAGTTTTTTGTCATTGCCCTAATTGTTGTATTGTAATTTTATTTCTTTATATGTTTTCCTTTTCAATCAGACTAGGAGACTTTTTTTTAGAAGTAAAGACTATGCCTTTTCCATCTTTGTTTGCATGAGGATACATACACCGAGCTATGTGCATGACCCATGGGAACATTTGATATTTACTTATTAAATGAATGTTGTTCAATGACATGTAGTCTTAATAACTGTGGAAAATGAAACCATGTAACCATTTTTACCTAAGGAAAAGTCCTGAGAGTTTGCCATTTGAATAAATACAGAACCCAGGCCCTATGCACCATATTTATTAAAACACAGCTTTAACTGCTACACTCAACTTTTAACTCTGTGTGCCCCATGAAGGATAACAGGTATTTGTAACATTTTTATTGTGAACACTAGCAGTGACTGTACATTAATAAATATGCATCTGATCCAAATATAAATACATAGTCAAAAGGTACAAAATGCAAAGTCTACAAAATGGAACTAGAACCAACACCCTGTATAAGGGAGTTCTCTACAAACACAGGGCACCGTTTACAAAATGTGAGAGAAAAACCAGACAGGAAGCCCATTTTGTGGGATAGGACAGTGGAAGGTGAAATATCTACACATTTCAGTTAAGGCTTTGATGAATCTGAGCTTGAAAAAGATAGTACCATGCACAGGGGAATTTTCTAAGCCAAACCACAGAGATCAGTCAATTCCAATGTTTTCCTTCTAGACTGAATGTTCCAGAAATCATCTCTAATTAAGGGTTCCCAAAGATAATGTACAAAATTCTAAAATGTAAACAGAGATAATTTTGGATAAGCAGAGTAAAATCATCTTCTGAATGACAGGGTTTTATCTTGAGGCTCTCCACTTCACAATTATTATAATTAAAGTTATGCATCTGAAACTCAAGTCAGTCAAAATGTCACATGATTTAGAAAGAGCCAATTGCAACACCATCCTCTCGTATGTCAGGGAATGTCCCTCCCCATGAAGTGTTCCGGAAGACTACAGCTCAAAGTTGGAATGATAATTAAAGGAAGAACTCATACTTCTACAGAAGAACCTTTTAAAGTTGCTTTGAAGCTCGTCTATAAATGGCTTCAAGCAACCTGATGGGTTGGTTGTGAGAATTAAAGAGTTCATTAACTGAATAACTCCAAAGTCATTAACATGACCAAGACAAGGATACAGCGTAGGAAAAGGAAAATCCTATTCCATGTGGGGGGGCCATGCATCAACCACAGAGGCCTGTGCCAGAGCAACACTATTCGCTAGTAGTTCTATATTGACTTCTTTACTGTCTTTCCATCTTTCCTCTCTGCTGTATTTATTCCCCCCTGCAATCCCTTTCATTTTCAGTAGGAGGCACTGTTGAATAGGAATAAAGAATCTGTGTATTGGAGTCAGACAGATTTGGGCTAGAATCCCAGCTCTAGACTTTCTAGTTCTGTCACTTTGGGCAGATGTCTTGGCTTCTTAAAGCCTCAGTTACATTATTTGTAAAATGGGAATAATAATACTGCCTCATGGGGACGTGAACTCAGAGTGAACAGAGATTTTGCAGGAAAGACTGCTAGCTCAGTACATATTCAACTTGCATATAGAAGTGCTCAAGCCAGAGTAGGCATTCTCCTGCATGTTTGAAAGCGCCCCAGTCGGTGCCTGACTGTTTCCATCCTGATGGTCTGAGCAAGAACAGACTCTTTATTTCTCTCCTAGAATTTTGAGAGACTTGGAGTCTCAACCTTAAAATTGCTCAACCCTAAACAAGTTTCAATTGCTCTCCAGGCCAACACTAATCAACACAATGCTGCCCTCTGTTGATCAGGATTAGATAGTGCAGAGAGGGGTCTGATTCCCAGAGGCTGGAAAGGATGACCATAAGAGTCAGTATTCACAAGTAATCATTTCTTCTCAAGATGCTGGCGGAAGCATTCTGTGCAGAAGAGGAGACATAGTCACCTGCATGGCTTGGTATAAAGGATGAGCATGGGAGTGATAAAACCTAAGGCCTCTCTTGTACCACGTGATTCCCCACCATCAGATGTTCTCTTGTCCTGGCGCAGACATCACATACCCAATGCTCCAAGCATGGGACCTGAACTATTCACCCCAATCCATCCAATGGGTCTCACCATACACCCTTCAAGGAGAGAGGTAGCAGCGTACTCTGTAAAACCTCACAGAGCTGCTTCTCAGAATATCCGGCCTCCTGTTGGAGCAGCTGCTCCACCATTCTCTGCGGCAGGAAGCTGCGGGTGACAGCATCACAGCAACAGAGCACACTCTTTCTAACTTTGGTTAACTCACCAGTTTTCTTAGAAAAAGAGTCATGCTCTTTGTTCCCCTTGCCTCCATATCCTGGGATACTGTGTTGTTGGGTCAAATAAAAAGTCCCTTAAACCATAAACTTTAGATTCATGTTTAAAATAACAATACAAATAGCAATCTGGGTCTTACTCATGTCTGTGTCTATTACTAAGAAGTGCAAGAAATGCTGCCTGAAAGCTGTCAGGTTGAGGTTTGTGTACCACATGTGACAAGAGGCTAGAGAGAGGGCAGAGACATCACTTCTGTTCTGGCCCAGCTCCCAGCTTGGTGGCTGACCTTCCAGCTGTGGCTTGACTGCCAGCCATGGTCAGGATGCTGCTTCCATGGTAACTCAGGGACTGGTGCCACAGGCCTGGCTGCCTCTGCACGGTCCTGGGCTGGTGGCAGCTTCTAATGCTCTATGGGAGGAGGACATATCCTTCCTCCATCAGGATCTGCAGCCCGTGGCCTGGTACTCAGTCTCTACTAAAGTCCTGATTCTGCAATTTCAGCCAGTTGACGCAGCAGTCTGGAGAAGGCTGGCCGATCCTCTGGTCTCTGGAAAGGGAAAAAAGAACTCTGTAAGTTCCTTGTATCTGTGTGTCATAGGTAAATCCAAAACAAACCAGAATTTAATAGCAGCATCCCTTGCAGATTTTTATATGCACTTCCATATTGACTGTATTCCATATACATTGCCCTAGTTGTTAATAGCAGGTATTCTGGAATCCAACGGACTAGTGTTCAGTCTCAGTTTTACCACTAATTAGCTGTGTGACATTGAGCAGGTTACTTAACCTCTGTGAACCTCAGTTTTGTCATTTGTAAAATGAGGACAATAATAGTATCTACTTCATTAAATTGTTTTGAGAATTAAATAAATCACATATAAAAATACTTCATGAAATTATTGCTAGAGAACACCAAAAAATGAAATATCTGCATATAAGACTCAGAAAATATCTACAGGATCTATATGAGAAAAATACAAAAGTTCTAACGAAAGAAAACGAAGATCTAAATGAATGGAGAGATATTCCATGCTCAGGGACAGGAAGACACTACGGTGTTAAAATGTCAGTTCTTTCCAACTGGACCTATAGATTAAATGCAACCCTAATAAAAATCTCAGCAAGTTATTTTGTAGATATTGACAAACTGACTCTAACATTTATGTGGAGAAGCAAAAGACCCAGAGAGCCAATATAATAATGAAGAAGAAGAACAAAGCTGGAAGACTGACCCTACCTGACTTCAGGACTTACTCTAAAGATACAGTAATAATGACACATGGTGCTGGTGAAAGAATAAACAAAAAGATTAATGGACCAGCCCAGATATAGATCCATATAAATATAGTAAACTGATCTTTGACAAAGGAACAGAGGAGAAAGGGTATAATCTGTTCAACAAACAGTGCTGTAATAATTAGACATCCATATAGAAAACAATAACTCTAGTCACAGACCTTACTCCTTTCAGGAAAATTAACTCAAAGTGGATCATAGTCCTAACTGTAAAATGCAAAATTATAAAAATGTCCATAAGATAACATAGGAGGAAATCTGGGTGACATTGGGCTTGGGGATGAGTTTTTAGATATAACACCAAAAGCACAATTCATGAATAATTAAGCTGATGATGAGCTTTGTTAAAATATTTTAAAAGTCTGCTCTGTGAAAGACACTGTCAAGGGAATGAGAAGACAAGTCACAGAATAGGAGAAAATATTTGCAAGACACATATCTGATAAAGGACTCGTATCCAAAATATGCAAAGAACTCTTAAAACTCGACAATAAGAAAGTAAACAACCTGATTGAAAAATGGGCAAAAGATCTGAATAGATATCACCAAGAAGATATACAGGTGGCAAATAAGCATATGAAAATGTTCTTAACATCGTATGTCATTAGGAAAATGCAAATTAAAACAATGATGTAATATAACTACACATCTATTAGAACCACTGAAATCCAAAACAACAAATGCCAATGAGGAGCTCTCGTTGCTGGTGTGAATGTAAAATAGTACAGCTACTTTGGAAGACATTCTGGCAGTTTCTTAAAAAGTTAAACATAGCCTTACCATATGATTCAGCAAGCATACTCTTAGGCACTTACCCAATCGAGTTGAAAATTTATGTGCATACAAAAACCTGCATGTAAACATTTATAGCAGCTTTATTCATAATCGCTTAAAACTGAAAGCAAGCAAGATTTCCTTTAGTAGGGAAATAAACAAACTGTGGTATATCCATACAATGGAATATTATTTAGCAATAAAAAGAAATGAGCTATCAAGCCAAAAAGCCATGGAGTGACCTTAAAGGCATATTACTAAGTGAAAGAAACCAGTCTGCCTGGATGCTCACACCTGTAATCCCAGCACTACAGGAGGCCTGAGGTGGGTGGACTGCTGAGCTCATCTGGGCAGCATGGCAAAACCTTGTCTCTTCCAAAAATGCAAAAAATTAGCTGGGCATAGCGGCTTATGCCTGTGGTCCCAGCTACGTGGGAGGCTGAGGTGGGAGATTCACTTGAGACTGGGAGACAGAGGTTACAGTGGGCTGAGATTGTGCCACTGCACTCCAGCCTGGGTGACTGAGATCCCATCTCAAAACAAAACAAGAACTCAAACAAACAAAAAAACCTGAAAGCAACCAAGATTTCCTTTAGTAGGTAAATAGATAAGCAAACTGTGGTATATCCATACAATGGAATATTATTTGGCAACAAAAAGAAATGAGCTATCAAGCCATGAAAAGACATGGAGGGACCTTAAAGGCATATTACTAAGTGAAAGAAATCAGTCTGAAAAGCATACATGCTGTATGATGCCAATATATGACATTATGGGAAAGGCAATACTATAGAAATAATATAGAAATCAGTAGTTGCCAGTGGTTTGGGGATGAGGAGAGGGATAAATGGGTGAAGCACAGGAAATTTTTAGGGCAGTGAAACTATTCTGTCTGATATTATAATGGCAGATAACATGGCATTATTCATTTATCAAAACCTACAGAAATCTATAGCACAAAGACTGAACCTTTATGTAAACTATGAACTTTAGTTAATATAATGTATCAATAAAGGTTCATGAATTGTAGCAAATTATCACACTCTTGCCAAATGTTAGTGAACAGAGAAACTGTTCAGGTGAGGATGGTATTTGAGAACTCTGTACTCTTTGTTAAAAAATAAGGTCTATAAATTTAAAAAATCAACAAAAGATTTAATTAAAAGAGGAAAAAGTGCTAACTGAACGTCAGCTGTCATTATTATTATTGTAGTTAATCCTTATGAAGTGGATAAGATTTGTTTCATGCCCTTGTTTATGACTTTATTGTTTCTTTGTTTCTCATTATAAAGGCTCTATGAACTCATAGATCAAGCATTATTTAATTCTCTTAACAGTAAAAAAAAGGATGAGCATGGGAGTGGGGTGGGTATAAAGTAAGTGGCTCCCCATTTTAAATTGCTGAATGAATAAAATGAATTCAAATTAAGCCATTTTAATATTTTCATAGTGTGAGTGAACTTTGTTCCCCAAGTTATAGAATTAACTTCATGTACTTTTCATGGTTTTATGATGTCACAGATTTTATTTCTTTTCTCAGAAAATTGAGAAGGAAGTTGGCATAGGCCACACTCCATCCTCCTCTCTGAAGTTATGCTTATGGCTTGTGACATTATATACTAAACAAAATAATATTTAAGGTCACCATCAGCTCCATTAGGGATGGGGCATCTATCCCGTTAAAAGACCCTCAAAGTCATGTTGTTGTTAATCTATATTAGTCATCCCTCTTGCCTTATCCTTCTGAGAGGGTTACTTTCTCCAGGGAAGGGGGCAGGTCCTGAAATTGTATATGACAATGCAGGGGAAAGCACTTCCTCCGCTGACCTCTTTCCAGCAGTGATTCATAATCTGGTAGACATGTGAGGAGGCTAGCCGGGGCTTGTACAACCGAAATCCGGTACTGATGTCTTCTACCACCTCTGAGTTGCTTCGGTTTTCATATGGGATTTTGCCTTCACTGAAAACTTCCCACATCAGCACACCTACGAGAAATGGTGAGCACAGCACAGTGAATGACAAAGCCCACAGACAGCAAACAAACCAACCTGCCGCAAGAAATTTCAGACTCCTTGGCATTGGGATTCATGTGCTACCTCCAGGAGTACATCAAGTCTACCTGAGGTTTATTAGGCCTGTCCTATTTTTAAAGAACTGAACTTTTCCAGCCTTTCTAGTGGAGAAGGATTTTCAAGATGGACCCTTTGTTACATCAAACTCAAATGCTGCCACTAACAGGTGTAGACTCAAATGCCAACGTGCAATATGTAAATGAATGGAGTGCAGGAAGTGTGATAGGGGAGAATTGTGGAAAATGAGATAAACAGCTCCGTCTTAAGGAGACAGCTATGATTTGACTCCAGCCAAAGTATGGCACATGACAATGAGGGATCAGAATTGTTACATTTTCTGATTTTTGAAAAGGAAGTAAAAAATTAAGAGGTGAACTTCTTGAATTTTAAAAATACCATGTAGACCAAGCAGAATACATCTTTGGCTTGTCTATTTTTGACCTCTGATTTAATCCTTTTCCTTTCTTCTTCTGCCCTTAGGAGAATTGTCAGCTTTGTCCTTATCATGTGCTGATATAGTCACAGGTTGTCAGACCAGGAAGACTGCTTGTAAATCACCTAATCCAGCGCTTTTCAAGGTTTGTTCCAGAGAATCTTAGAGTAGACATTCCCAAAGCATGATCCCCAAAACACCAAATAAAAATCATCTCAGAGGCCTGTTCAAGTGGCAGATTCTTGGGCCCTAGCCCAGACCCAGTGGAACAGAATCTCTAGGGGTTACTCAGAGGTGCCTCAGGAGTTGGAAATCCACAACCTGACCCTAAATAAGAGTGTTTATCACCCCAAGATACCAGAATTTTTAGTGAAAATAGTTTTGAATATGTGCTACTGCTAAAACATGGTTTCAGAATGATTGCCTTAATACATAGATGCATAGATGAGAAGTGAATAGATGAAAATATTGAGTGAAGTGCAAAGAGACTGACTTGTTCAGAATAGCACACCGCTAATTAGGGCAAAAAACCTTAAAACATAGAACAAAGTCCAGTGGGCTGATGCAGCCATGGAGCTCTTAGCCCATCCAGGCTTCTGTTGCTTAGGCTGGCACCCCATTTTCTCATACTTTTTTTTCATTGACCCCTTTCTATTCTGCATCCATCCGTCAATCTCATTTCTGGGCTGTCTTCAAATAATATATCATAGGCAAGGATGAATTTCAATAAGATACAGCAGGAAATTCCCAGGCTGGCACCCTTTGGCTGAATACACCCCATTCAGAATCAGAAGGTGAATGTGCTGAAGTGGTCATTGCTCCAAATGTCTCATTCTGGGGCCCTTGCTTGGTGCAGTGTGATCAGTTTCATCACCCATAGTGAGATGACTACACATCAGCCCCAACCTTCCTAGTTATACACACCGGGGAGAGGAGAGTCATTCAAGAATGCTGTCAGCACAATTTATTTCAAGTCCACTCTGTAACTTAAACCTGGTCAACAAAGCGGCTGCTAGGCTTGATGGATAGCAGACTGTTTTAAGTAACAGGTAGGACTCATAATAACAAACCACTTGGCTCCTAGAGATGGATAGTGTAAAGCGCTGGAGAAGATTTTTAAGACTCACTCTTCTCCTAAGAGATTTACCTGGCGAACCTCCCGCTGGTTTCGACTGCTAGTAAGCCCTTATCAAACCCTTCCTTCATACTGAATGGCAAAAATCAATCTTCAACCAGCTCCTGTCCACAGTATAATTTTTCTTGTCATCCAAATCAAAGAGGTTGTCTGGTATATTTTTTTGTACACTTTAGTGCACAAACTATGACTTCAGGTGACATGACAAATCCAGCAAGAACACTTGGTACATCCTGCCATACCAACATCATTCATTCATTCATTCATTCATTCCTTATGATGGCCTGCCAGCTTCACTGCCTGTTGTTCTCCCACTAAGTTAGTACCCCCCGTTCTTTGAATGCACCAAGTTTTTGCACTTGCTGGTCCCTCCATCAGGGACACTGTTCTCTGGCTCTCCAAATGGTGACAGCTCCCTCCTATCATATGTCTCTGCTCAAGAATTATTACCTTCTTAGAAAGACCTTCCCATACCACGTTATTCAAAGCAGACCCTCTCTCCATTCTAGTCACTCTGCTCCATTACTGTTTTAATTTATTCATAGCACCTACTCATGATTGCCTGGCCTTATCTTCTGTTCCTTAGCTTGTTTGTGATTGTTATTGTTTATGATTGTTATTATGATCTTTTGTGATTTTCTGTCTCCTCTCCCATCTCAAATTTAGTTCCAAAAGAATAGAAGTCTTGCCGGAAATGGCGGCTCACACCTGTAATCCTAGCACTTTGGGAGGCCAAGGCAGGAGGATCATGAGGTCAGTAGATCGAGACCATCCTGGCCAACATGGTAAACCCCATCTCTAGCAAAAATACAAAAATAAGCTGGGTGTGGTGGTGCACACCTGTAGTTCCAGCTACTTGGGAGGCTGAGGTAAGAGAATCGCTTGAACCTGGGAGGTTGCAGTGAGCTGAGATTGCACCACTGCACTCTAGCCTGGCAACAGTGCAAGCCTGTGTCTTGAAAAAAAAAAAAAAAGAACAGAAGTCTTTTCTGTCGTATGAACCATTGCATCCTTGGCACCTAGATTAGCCCTTGGCATAGAATAGATGCTCAGTTAATTGTTGTTGAATGAATGAGTAAAATATTAATACTTATTGAGAGATAAGTATGGACATGTAATGTTAGACAAAACATGGTCCCTGCCTTCAAGGGGTTCCTATTTGAATTTCCTGACTTCAGCTTTTGACTTTACAGCAGCTGGCACCAGAACGCTGTTTCCACTTTAATTTTAACCCCCACCACCATGTCCAATATCTCTAAAAACAAACGCAATAATGAGGGCCTCTTCACTGTTTTCAGGACCTTTCTTACACAACCCTCCAGTGGGACACCCTCACGATACAATACAGGGTTCAGGGTGGGTAGGATTGTCTGCATTTGATAAAGGAAACATCTGGCCTGCAGCCCAGATCGTGGGGCGGTGGGGCCCAGCATGACACTCACCAAATGACCACACATCTGACTTGCTGCTATAGCGACTGAAAGAGAAGACTTCCGGGGATGCCCACTTCACTGGGAATTTGGTTCCTGTGGAACTGGTGTACTGATCATCAAGAACGAACCTGGGAAGAGAGTGGAGGGAGAAGGTCAGAATGTTCCGGGGCCTGAGTCCCATTCCTGAGACTTCACTGGCACCACATTCCTCTTTTACCTTGTCATCCCAAAGTCGGACACCTTGATGACTTGGTTTTCTCCCACCAAACAATTTCGGGCAGCCTGGAGAGGAGACAGAAAAACAAAGGGGGAAGGAAAACTGTTGACGGGTAATCAGTAGTTAAGGAGTCTCCCCTAATCACAGTCCTTTGCTTTACTGTGTGCTGTCCTACAAGGGCATCATGGAGCTTTACAAATGTTAGTTAAGCCTCACAAATGCCTTCTGGAAGTTAACTGGAAAGCTGAATGTGTAAGATCCACTATCAAGATGAGCAAGTTTATCTTCATTCTTGAGTTTTAATTAGAAGAGGAATCCATGGTATTGTCTAGCCAAAGATAGGCTCTAATACAACCTGATGTGATAGGAAATGTTAACATCAGGGATAATAGGAAGAAAATGTCTCCCAGTTGACTAAAGAAAGAATAGTTTGACATTTTTAATCCTCTTAAAACCATTCTTCAAAAGGGAGAGTACCTGACCCCTAATTAGTATTATAGAATGTTGCATTAACAGAGCCCTTAGAGATAACACCCCACTGTATCTCAAATTATTTTTCTTTCTTTCTTTTTTTTTTTGACAGACTCTTACTCTGTCACCCAGGCTGGAATGTAGTAGCGTGATCTCAGCTCACCGCAACCTCTGCCTCCCGGGTTCAAGCGATTCTCCTGCCTCAACCTCACGAGTAGCTAGGATTACAAGTGCCCGCCAGCAGGCTCAAGTAATTTTTTGTATTTTTAGTAGAGACGGGGTTTCACCTGTTGACCAGGCTGGTCTCAAACTCCTGACCTCGTGATTCACCTGGCTCCGCCCTCAAAGTGTTGGGATTACAGGTGTGAGCCATCACACCCGGCTGTGTGTTTCAAATTTTAATGTGCATATGAATCATATGGGGAATGTGTTCAAATGAATATTCCTGAGTCCCAGCCACCAGAGATTGTGAGAGTAGCTTAAGGGTTTCCCCAGTGTGATTCTGGTAGAATAACACCTTCAGACAAACTCAGTTTCTTCCATTTACCAAGAGGAAACCGAGTCACAGAGAGGTTAAGAAGGAGTGGCAGTCATCTCCATTTTGGAAGAATGTAAACTGACATGCAGCAGGTGAAAGAGTTTGGGCTGGGATTAGAGCCCAGATGTAAGTCCGCATGAAGTACTTTCCACTAGGTCCACTCAAAGTGGTGGAGGAAGGGAGAAGTTGAGAGAAGAAAGGAGATTGTGAGGTATTATTTATTAATGCATTCCCAGCCATTTCAGGGGGACACGTCCCTTCACCCTGCACCTGTGGGTATTCACCCTGCATGCCCATACCAAGTCTCTGTGGATGACACACGCCTCTTCCAGGTAGGCCATGCCCTCACACACATCCAGACACATGCCCAGCAGGGTCTCTGCAGCAAAAAGCCCCCGCTGGCTGCGCAGATAATCCGACAGGCAGCCGTGCTCCATGAACTCAAACACCAGGCAGATGGGGGCCTGCTCCAGGCACACCCCATACAGCTGGACCAGTTTGGGATGAGAGAGTTTCCTGGAAGAAAAAAACAAGGGGTAAGATGGTCTAAACTTAGTCTCCCCCAAAATGCTGAAAATACTAGGGTGCCAGAATAGTCAATGGTCATTTTGTCTATTATGGTTTGGATGAAAATAATATTCATTCCCTCCCCAAAACAAAAACATGTCATTGGAGCTGAGACCTGACAAATGGCAAGGAGTCCGCTGTGAGTGTGAAGACGAGCAGAGGCCAGTTATGGCTGGCATGTCATGGACCGGAGGAAAGATGGGCAGGAGCTGAGAAGGGGAGGTGGCCATAACCAGATTATGGCGGGCCTTGGAGACCACTGTGAAGAGTTTGATTTTATTCTTTGTGCAATAGGAAGCCACTGCCAGGAATTTGCACAGGGAGATAGTAGCACATGGCATTTGCATGGTATTTCAAGAACACAAAACCGATATTCCCCCCAGAGTTTCAGCACATCCTTGTTTTGACCACTCACATCATGACTTCAGCCTCCTCTATGAAGTCCTCTTCTGACATAGCCCCTTCTCGAATGGTTTTGATAGCCACCTTGTCCTTGTTGAGCCAGTAGCCCAGATGCACCAACCCAAATTGCCCACTGCCAATCTCTTGCACAAAAGTGAGCTCCGAGGGATCGATCACCCATTTCCCTGAAAGAAAGAGAAATAGTTCTCTAAGGTTGGCAAGCAGTAGATATAAGGTATTGGGATACCAGGGGACTGTAAAGCCCTACCTAGAATTTTAGCCTATTGTTAATATAATTCAGAGATGGCAAATAAATTATCTTTTCCCCACATAATAACATTGGATGTGCTGGAAAACTATGAGAATATGTGTGGGAAGGTAACATGGAAAGAAGGAGGAGAATGGCATGAATCAAGATATTAAAGAAACTATATTAATCAAAATACTAACGAAAGGGTTCTTGCAATGTTCCAACCAAATCTATGTTTTACCGTGAATTTTTTATTGTCATTTTTCACACTAAGTAAATTTCATTTGAGCTGATCATTTATTCATTCATTCACCTATCAAGAGCATCTGCTATATACGCAGCACTCTGCTAGGCCTTACTGGCGGGGGTTGGGGGACAGTTAAAAAGATAGTTTCAAAGAGAATTTGTGCAGAGGCACAAGCTAGCACGGTGTCTGGCACATGGGAGGCTCTCAAGAAATGTTCAGCAAACAAATACCAGATCCCAAGGCTCAATTTTCTCACTGTCAAAATGAGTGGGTTGACCAGATAATATCTGAGATCTTATCCAGCATGGACACATTAAGACCCTACATTTATTAGAATACCCTTATTTTCATAAGGAGGCTAAAGAGTCATTACCCTTCTCCAATGCTTGGTCTGGTACCTAAATAGCCAGATTTCTACCTCTTTGAGGCAGAGACTCAACAGCAAGCAGTATTGAGCACCAGTAGGTACCGTGTGCCAGACATGGTGCTGGTTAGGGATAAAGAAGCCCATGTGTGGCAGTGATTCTCAAATTATTGCCCTCTGGCCACCTGTATCAAAGTCACCTAGCATGCTTGTTTAAAATGTAGACTCAGCAGAGCACAATGGCTCATGACTATAATCCCAACACTTTGGGAGGTCGAGGCAGGAGGATTGCTTGAGCCCAGGAGTTCAAGACCAGCCAGGGCAACATAGTGAGATCCTGTCTCTACAAAAAATTTTTAAAAATTAGCCAGGCATGGCAGTGTTTGTCTGTAGTCACAGCTACTTGGGAGGCTGAGGTGGGAGGATCACTTGAGCCCAGGAGGTCAAGGCAGCAGTGAGCCATGATTACGCCAGTGCATCTCCAGCCTGGGTGACAGAGCAAGACCCTGTCAGAAAAAAAAAAAAAAGTAGACTCCAGGACCCTATCAAGGATTGCGTTTTGGTGAGTGTTTGGATAGGAGCCAGGAGTCAATAATTTTAATAAGCATTCCAAAAGACTTTGGTGCACACTGAAGTTTGAGAACCACCAACCCAGGAGTTAAATGAAAATTAGACCAGGCTTCCATAAGCAACACACAGTTGGGACCAAGGGATGCAAAGCCAAATGGCTTCAGAGTCCAGGCAGATAATCCCAAGTGAGTGAAGCAATTCTGTAAGACCAGAAGACATAGTAGAGGCCACAGCACTGGAGGTCATGCCACACCTAAAGGCAGTCCAGAAAATTTTAACACTCTCTTATGCAGACTTCTAGATGCTGCCAGCTTGCCGTTCTTGCAATAGTCTGACACTCAACCAACTAGATGATATAAAAGTTCCAGAAGATGGTGGAAACACAGTACTAAGGCATGATTTTCTAATATTTTTCTAATAGCATTTAGCAGAATGCTCTGTACAAAGTAGATGCTTAATAAACAGTTTATTAATGAACTCTTCACTAGCACCAATGGCCACTGATTTGATCTAGAGAAATGTGCTCATATATGTACTTCCCTAATACACAATGTAAATATTCATTAGTGCCATCATCTCTAGATATGTAATATACTTGTTTTAATGGTGATCTGTAGCCTGGGAAACAGGTAGGCTCATGGCAAGTTTATCCAGAATTTGCACCAGATCTTTAGGGACATGAGTTTACATTCCTGATTGTACTGCTCACCGTATCTCAGCCCCGCCGTAACCGGGGCTTTCTGCCTCCCAAAACAAACTGGATACCGGAGTCGAGTGACCAGGCCTGAATTGATTGAAAAGCCAAGAAGCAGTGGTTAGGGCTTTGCTGTAGCAACCATCTAACTTAAATCACTAGAAAAAAATAATCAAAGCAAAAGCTAATTTTATTCTGGAAAACAAATCCCAAAGCCTAACCACTGATATCACACCCTCCTTGAAAACATCATGAGTGCAGATGGGCAGGTAGTAAAATTCTACGATTTCCACAAGACAGTTTGCTAATAGAAGATCTATAATATAATTAAATATTTGTATATTTTTCTGTTTGTGTATTTAGTTATAATTTGTAGTCAGGAAGAAGCCAGGGTGGGCTTTTGCCAGTTTTCTCCAAGTTTCCTGTGTGGGTGCTGATATAGTTTGGATGTTTGTCCCCTCCACATCTCACGTTGAAACGTAATCCCCGGCTGGGCACGGTGGCTCATGCTTGTAATCCCAACACTGGGAGGCCGAGGCAGGCAGATCACCTGAGGTCATGTGTTCAAGACCAGCCTGCCCAATGTGGTGAAATCTGTCTCTACCAAAAATATAAAAGTTAGCCAGGCATGGTGGTGCACACCTGTAATCCCAGCTCCTCAGAAGGCTGAAGCAAGAGAATTGCTTGAACCTGGGAGGTGGAGGTTACAGTGAGCCAAGATCATGCCACTGCACTCAAGCCTGGGTGACAGAGCAAGACCCTGAAAAAAAAAAAGAAAAAAAGAAAAGAAAAGTAATGCCCTATGCTGAAGGTGGGACCTGGTGGGATGTATTTGGGTCATTGGGCAGATCCCTCATGAATGTCTTGGTGCTATCCTTGTGATAATAAATGAGTTCTCGCCCGAGCTCACACGAGACCCGGTTGTTTAAATGCGTGTGGCACCTTCCCCCTCCTCATTCCTGCTCCTGCCATGTGATACACCTGCTCCCCTTTTGTCTTCTGCCATGACTGAAATCTTACTGAGGCCTCCCTAAAAGCCAAGAAGATGCTGGCACCATGCTTCCTATACAGCAATGAACCAATTAAACCTCTTTTCTTTATAAATTACCCAGCCTCAGGTATTCCTTGATAGCAATTCAAAAAGGCCTAACCCAGGTGCGCTCTGGCTTTGTCCTGTAGAGCAGCGGACCCCAACCTTTTTGGCGCCAGGGACCGGTTTTGTGGAAGACAGTTTTTCCATGGATGGGTGTGGCAGGGGGTTGGTTTCAGGATGAAATTGTTCCATCTCAGATCATCAGGCATTTGATTCTTTTTTTAATTTTAATTAATTTATTCTTTTAATTGCATTTTAGGTTTTGGGGTACATGTGAAGAACATGCAAGATTGTTGCATAGGTACACACGTGGCAGTGTGATTTGCTGCCTTCCTCCCCATCACCTATATCTGGCATTTCTCCCCATGCCATCTCTCCCCAACTCCCCACCCCTCACTGTCCCTCCCCTATTTCCCCCAACAGACCCCAGTGTGTAGTGCTCCCCTCCCTGTGTCCATGTGTTCTCATTGTTCAACACCCGCCTATGAGTGAGAACATGAGGTGTTTGATTTTCTGTTCTTGTGTCAGTTTGCTGAGAATGATGGTTTCCAGGTTCATCCATGTCCCTACAAAGGACACGAACTCATCGTTTTTGATGGCTGCATAATATTCCATGGTGTATATGTGCCATATTTTCCCTGTCCACTCTATCATTGATGGGCATTTGGGTTGGTTCCAGGTCTTTGCTATTGTAAACTGTGCTGCAATGAACATTTGTGTGCATGTGTCTTTATAGTAGATTCTTATAAGGAGCATACAACCTAGATCCCACAAGTGCTGTTCACAATAGGGTTTGCACTCCTATGAGAATCTATGCCGCTGATCCGACAGGAGGCAGAGCTCAGGCGGTACTGCTTGCTTGCCCGCTGCTCATCTGTGGGGTGGCCCTGGTCCACCCCTGCTCCACCCCTGCTCTGGAGCTTACCTCCTCCATTATGTTGGTGATAGTTGATGAGAAGAGGGATGGAATCAAACACATACTTTTCAGCCACATAGTATCGCTTAGGATTGTCATTTGTTTCCTTGATGTGATAGTGCTTTATACAGGGATTGTTCTCACTTAAACAAATGAAATGCAAATGTAGTGATTAGTAAGAAGCAACGTTGAGACACGAAAAAGTCTACCAGTATTAAGTTCTTATTATCTTTGTCTTGTAACCTCTCACAAAGATGGCAGCTGTAGTTCGATGTGTAACTAGGTCCTGACAGGTTGGCCCTGGGTGCTTGCAGTACTGTGTTAAAAAGAATTCTGAGGCTGTGTCTGGACCCAGTGGACAGCAGTGCTGTGATGGATTGGTGATGGCTCTTCCACTGCCACAAAACGAGGGAATGGATGTGTGTGCTATGTGTTTGCCCTGCCTGTTCTATGAATTTAACTGATTGTCAACATACATTGAGAAAGCCTCTCTGGCCCCTTCACACTTATTTGACTTTGTGCTGCTGCAGAGGATGAACATAACAGGCCTGACTACCCTCCTTAGAAAGGCCTGCTTGCATCGTTAGCCCTTGGCTGGTGTTTGGGAACTTGGATTTCGGGACGGCTCTTTCCCTAATTGATGAGGGTGATGAGCTGTGCTGAAACTTTGCTCGAAACAATGTGCTTTGTGGTGAACACCTGTTTTCCTTTTGGGTATCTGGAATTTTGGCATGTGCTAGACAGGGGATGCCTGTGAAAACAGCCTCCAATAAAAGCCTTGGGCACTGAGTCTCTAATGAGCTCCCCTGGTAGACAGCGCTCACGTGTGGTCACAACTCATTGCTGGAGGAATTAAGCACGTCCTGTGTGGCTCCAGTGGGAGAGGACTCTCGGAAGCTTGTGTTTTGCTTCCTCTAGATTTTGCCCCATGTGTCTTTCCCCTTTGCTGAGTTTGCTTTGGATCACTTTGTTGTATTAAATCTCAATAAGTCTTAGTCCTGGAAGGTCTCCTAGTGAGTCCCTGAAGCTGGGGGTAGTTGTGGGGAGCCTTGACACAGACATTATGTCCCATCCCTCCTCCGTCATACCTGTGAGAGTGCAGCAGGTCACCTCCTGTCTGCAAGCCGTGGCAGAGACACAGCCCCTCTGTGATGTACGCCGTGTTCCCTCCCATCCCTGGATCGGGCTCTTTGCCACCTGCCCTTGCTCCACATCCTGCTCACATCCTCAGTCTTCCAAAAAAATTTTCCAAAGCCACTTTAAAAATTATTTGTCTCTTCTCTTAATTCTGACTACTTTGGCCATTGTCAAACAGCTTAGTTCTCACTAACATTCTAATTAAAAGGGAATTTGAGACCTAGATGGGTTCTTAGACATTGTTTTACAGAGAAGAAACAGGTCCAGAGGGGCAGACAAGCAGCAAGGGTCTCGCAGTCCATTGGCTGGAGCCTGGATGTGGCTTGACCCTTGCAGACCCACGGCCAGAGGGAGGCACCATCAGCTCCTGAACCTCGGTTTCTTCTGCGTGAAATGAGCATAGTAATACCTGCCTTCAGGGCTTTTTAGAATTGGAAATGGTCTGCGTATTTTCTGGCACATAATAAAAACTCAATTAATGGTAGGTAGTTTTATGAGCAGAGCCAGAACTGGAGTTGATATATTTTTGCTTCCAGATAATAATATCTTTTCTGTTACTCTACGTATTATATACTCATCCAATACAGTGCCAAGTATTTTATGTCTTTAGAACTCTAAAATTAGGGATGCTAACTGAAAGAGGACCTGGCATCTAACCCCAGCTCTGTCACTTTCTAAGTCTCTTCAGTTCTATCCTTGATCTCCATGGCCTTGGTTTTCTTCGAGTAAAGACGGAAAACAGCCCATTTCTAGCGGGCCTCTACCTCTCGCACCGTCTGACTTTGTTGTCTGTACTCCAACGCTCACACACTTCAGAAGTGTTTCTCCCCACTTTGCTGAGCAGGGTTAGCTCCATACCTTACAATGGCCTTAGTGAACACAGACACGGTGTATGTTCCTGGGGTCCTGGAATCTCTTACCATGAAGGCTCCTTCTTTGCCCTGGAATGGTTAGAAAGAATGGAAGGTTAGTGATCTCAGGAAACCAGGCTTATGCCTCCAGCTCTATTTTCTTGCCCACAGAAGGAGGAAATACTGTAGGCCCACTTGGCAAAGAGCAGATTTCAGTAAGAATGGCAACCGTTTCATTCACTCCTGTCCTTCAGCAGATATTTCTTGGTCTCCTACATGGATCCCAGACTGTTCTCATGCTGACGTGAACCATGAGTGGAAACAGATATAGCTCTGCCCTATTAAAGCTCTCCATGTATGTATCAGACTCTTTACAGATATTTTCCAACTCTTACCACAACATTGTCATCTGGACATTGGTATCCTTAATTACCAGTGACACTGAGTGCCAGAGAGCTTAAGTGACATTCCCAAGACCCACATTCCATAGCTAGGGTGGGGGAAGGCATGCAAGACTTCTTGGAGGAGGCAACCTTGGAAGAACTGATACGGCACATTAGGAGACGCTTTTAGTGGCTCCCAAATGTGGGTAACTCCCAGAATAACTTGGGTTCCACCTCTGGAGGTTCTGACTGGGTAGACCTGGAGTCCAGGAATTTGTATTTTTAAAAAGCTCCCGCAGTGATGCTTATGATCACTCAGGTCCTCCTTAAGCGGAGTTGTTTGTTAGTTTAAAAACATTTATTGAGCATTCAGTGTATTCATTCATTCATTCATTCAACAAATATTTCTTGAACAACTACATGGTGCTAGATACACTTTTGGGTGCCTAGGTACAGCAGGAACAAGATAAAGGTTTATAATCTAGTGGCAAAATATATATGGGGCAGTACCCCAGGAGTTTTAATTCATAAAAATGTGAAATGAATCAATTCATTTCTTAAAGGTCCTATTTTTATTAGATAAAAACACTCTAAATACACCTAGAAATAAGACAGCTATTGTTTCAAAAGCAGCATACAAAACAAGTGAAAAGTAGCAAGAAAATGTCATTCAATTCTATCCAGAATCTGGGCTAAGTCTGACAGGGACCCACTGAAGTTTGCCCTCACATTTAACTAAGGAGGAGAAGACAATTTGGTAAAGTAGCTCAAAATATTAGTAAGAAGGCCGAGTGCAGTGGCTTATGCCTGTAATCCTAGCACTCTGAGATGCAAAGGTGGATGGATCACCTGGGGTCAGGAGTTCGAGACCAGCCTGGCCAACCTGGTGACACCTCGTCTCTACTAAAAATACAAAAATTAGTTGGGTGTGGTGGTGCGTGCCTGTAATCCCAGCTACTCAGGTGGCTGAGGGAGAAGAATCACTTGAACCTGGGAGGTGGAGGTTGTGGTGAGCCGAGATTGTGCCACTGCACTACAGCTTGAGTGACAGAGGAAGACTCAGTCTCAAAAAAGAAAAAAAATGAGTAAAGAGAAATGTTTCAACTGCCAGAGCAAGCAAAATGTGCTTAGCACCTCACAAGAACTGCTGTAATACGGGAATCATCTTTAGGAAGTCATTAATGTAGGCTGTTTGAGCTCCATAGACATCATTAACCAACGTATGATTTAAAATAACAAAACTACACTTGTTTAAACACAGTGTAATTCAGAGTTTTAGTTAATTTTGCACTCCTCCCAATTAGTTCATATTAATCAAGTTCTACTTTGTTATCCAATAACATAGATTGGTGGCACCAGGTTTGCGCTGCCTACGTTTGCATTGTAAATTTAACTTCAGAAAGTACAGATTCCCAGGAACTAACGCTGGAGGTTCTGATTCTGTGGATCTGGAGTGGGACCTGAGAATCTGTGTTTTTGAACATTTCCCAGCAATTCTAATGTGTGTTTCTGGGGAAACTCATAGGAAATAATTAAATATTGAGTTGATATAGAGCCAAGGAAAGACCAGAGTCCAGTAAGGACCCAGTTCAACTTCTTTTCCTTTGTGGAATCTTTCCCAACTCCTCTGGAGTTTACCTTGGTTTATTTTAGATTATTTCCTCGTTCTTTCTTCAGCATTTGTCTTGCTTCTCAATAGAGTCCCAATGCCATGGACTGTGATCAGCCAGGTTGGTCACAGGACAAGCAGCAGAAAGTGGCAGGATGAGGGCTGGGTAACTGTCATCCCTGACTTAATTCAATGCTCCCCTTCTACTCATTGAAAAACTGAGGCCCAGAAGGAAGAAGAGAAGTCCCCAAAGTCACACACTGAGCTGGTGACATAACAGGAACCAGAACCAGTACCTGTCCTACCACACCATGTTTTCTGTTTTCTCTTCCCTTTCTCTCTTAATCTTGACATCCCTGAGTAAAATCGGTCCTGCTATGAACACTGCATGGCTTTAGAGAATAACCGTTGATGAAAAGTAAGTTAAAACAGGTGCTATGTTTCCTCTGGACTCACAGCCCAACCAGGCTGAATCAGGTCACAGGCACCCCTGACCTAGACTGAGAAGAAGGCATAGCAGACCAGCCCTGATGGCACCCCACAGTCAGCCATCACCACTCAGAAAGACTGCTGCAGCTGTGGTGATGTCTGCATGTCAGTGCCAAGCCCAGGTTTCTTAGCCTATGGTTTGCTAGCCTTGTGAATCCCCAGAATATTTACAGCAGACATGAAAACTATTGTAATCGAACACGTCAACCCACTGCATTGGCATAAAATACTGCAAGGCTGATAAAACAGTACAGTTCTTTCTTTTCTTTTTCCCTTTCTTCCTTGCTCTCTCTCTTTCTCTCTCTCCTTCCTTCCTTCCTCTCTCTCCTTACTCCCTCTCTCCCTCCTTCCCTTCCTTCCTCCCTTCCCTCCTTCTTTACTTCCTTCCTTCTCTCCTTCCTTCCTTCTTTGGACAAGTTATTGTTCTTGCCCAGGCTTGAGTCCAGTGGCATAATAATAGCTCACTGGAAACTTGAACTCCTGGGCTCAAATGATCTTCCCACCTTGACCTGCCACATCACTGAGATTCCAGGCATGAGACACTGCACTCAGCCTTAATTCATTATATGTCAAAAGACAGGTTAAGGAGACTTACTGTGTCCAAAAGAAGTTTTTCAGCTTTGTCTCGGCTGATACTCTTATTGTACCACCTGAAAGCAAGGAAAAGTCATATGTCAATGACATTTTAAAGTTTCATTATTTCCTTATAAAAGACAATGCCAGAAAATCATACAGTCATTTTCTGTTTCTACCAGTGCTTTAAATTTTTTTTAGAATATATTTTATTTATTTAACAAGCCTGCACATGTATGCTTCTACCAGTGCTTTTAAACTCAAAAGCAAATGCATGATTCATTTCCAGGTATTAAAATGTTTAATTGGAAAGGAACATATAAACAGAATTGGCAAAATATTGATCATTGTTGATGCTGGGTTTGGGGAACATGGATATTCATTATATTATTCTCTCTACTTTTGTATATGCTGGAAGTTTTCTAAAATACAGTTTTAGAAAACATTAATTTTCCTCTCTGTTTCATAAGTCAGTGGGCAGCTGATTATAAGGAGGAGGGTACTAGGGCAACTATAAAAGTGTAATACCAGTTTGAAAGTTTAGCAAACATCCTTTTAAAACAACTGTAGTATTTTCTACTTTAAGACTGGTCTTCCAGACATTCTGCCAAGGAATTGCATTATTTTTATAATTTTGTCGCCTGGTGAAAAACAACAATAAAATGGCAAAGAAGAATATAAATGAGCTTTAGGGATAAATTTTTTTAATGTTGTTAACAGTATTTGAGCCACATCCTGGCCTCTGTGGCTGCTTTTTAGGTAAGAGGAGGCAGACTAATCATCGGTTAATAACCAGTCTTGAAAATTAATAAATCCAGGAGGAGAGAAGTTGTGGGTGGGGAAGGAATACCACTTACTGAACTTGTTTGGCTTTTTGAGAGTAGCCATGACTTAAGGAATTCATGAATTCGTTAGAGGTTTCTGAACATTATAAGACAGAACAGTACGTTACACCAACATGGGCTCCTAGAGATTATCTAATTGAGCGTTGGGCAAATACAGGCTTCATGTCATACACAAGCCCCCAGCAGTAGTCGTGGCTGCCGAGAGCTGTGCATTGAAAAGGTTGTCATCAGCACGGTGGGTAAGTAGTTTCACTATCAAGGAGTGATGTCTACCTGAGCTCAGTGCAGGGGAGGGGAACGCCAGCAAGAGTCATGATTTGCTTTCCTTCATCTTGTCTGAGCCTTCATTTCATGAAGGGATCAGAACTCAAACAGGGTGAGGTAACTTGCCCAAGGTCATGACTGCAAACCAAGGCGGGAGATCTGAATCCATTGAATTTACCAACCCATGATTATGTTCCCAGGTGGTACATTTGTATGTACTTACGCAGATCTCACCCGAAACTCGACAACTCTAAGTTCATGGATGAAAAGTTATCATATTGGATATCTTTCATATATCCAGTTGTATACTAAATATCTGAATGTTGGCTTGTAAGTCATGTTATTTTCCTGCTGAGATTCATAATCTGGAAAATGCTAACTGAAAGTCCACAGTATAAATAGATTGTTTGGTTTGTATGGTATAGTGTTTCATTTTAAAAATGGTTTAAAATACTTTTAGGTGGGTGAATAGACTTTTTTTATTTGCTCCAGGCCTCACTATTCCCTATTGCTTATCCTGTTGGAATTCTGAGTTTGCTCCTTTGATCATAAACAAAGAGATTCTGATTAAAAGCAAGGATGAACAAACAAAACTACACAGCCTAGTGGTCATTTGAAATAAATGCTTATTGTTTTTTCTCCAAAGGTATTGCCTATAAATTTTTTTAAAGCATATCTCCTTTATGTTTTATTTCAGCTCAAGAATTCTTAGAACTGACGACTCTTCTGTTCACTGAGGGAAGGGCTACGCACACATACTTGATCAAAACAAGCCAAGTTGAGAGCACCAGAAAATGATGGTTCTTCATTAAGGAATCTATTAGAATTTCAGCAACAAAATAACTCAGCCACATTTGAATTAAGAACCCTAATGTGTGAATAGGTGTCCTCATTAGCTTTATTCTTCAGGCCTGGTATCTTATATTTAGTGAGTAATTAATATTTTAAGTAATTTCAAACTTAAAGAAAAGCTGTAAAATAGTATAAAAGAACCTTCATATACACGTCACCCAGATAAGCCAATTACTGACATTTGATACATTTGCTTTCGTATTCTTTTTAGATAGACGTAGATTGATTTATTTTCTGAACCATTTGAGAATTGACTTTTACTCCTAAGTACTTCTGCATCTATTTCCTAAGACATAGAGTATACACTTATCTAACCATGACATAATTACCAAAACCATGAGATTTAACATCTACATAATACCATTATTTAACTGCAGATCTTATTCGAATTTTATCTGTTGTCCCAATAATGTATATTATAACAAAAATATTTTTTGTGTGGTTCAAGATCCAGCCCAAGATCACTACCATATTTAGTTACCATGTCTTTTTAGTCTTTTATTTTTTTTTAGATGGAGTTTCACTCTTGTTGCCCTGGCTGGAGTTGCGATGGCGAGATCTTGGCTCACTGCCACCTCCGCCTTCTGGATTCAAGAGATTCTTCTGCCTCAGCCTCCCAAGTATCTGGGATTACAGGCATGAGCCACCACACCCAGCTCATTTAATATTTTTAGTAGAGACAGAGGTTTCACCATGTTGGCCAGGCTGGTCTCGAACTCCTGATCTCGTGTGATCCACCTGTTTCAGCCTCCCAAAGTTCTGGGATTACAGGTGTGAGACACCGTGCCTGGCCTCTTAAGATTTTTTTAATGTGGACCAATTCTCAGCCTGTTGTGTCTTTCATGGTACTAACATTTTTTTGAAGAGCACAGGACATTAATTTTAGAGAATATTCCTTAATTTGGATTTGTCTAATATACCCTTATAAACATATCCTCATGAGTGAATCCAAGTTGTGCATTTTTGAGCAGAAATATCACAGAAGTGATGTGTGCCCTTCTCAGTGCATCACATAAGGAGACACATGATATCTTTTTGCTCTATTATTTATGTGCATTTTGATTGACGGTTTAAGATGGGCCTACTAGTTACCTCCCTTTAGTAATTACAAGTGATTTGTGAGGAGATACTTTGAGACTATGTAAATATGCCATAGCTCATCAAACTTTAACCTGCTAGTGGTGACATTCATTGAGGATTCTTGCCTGAATCAGTTGATCATTCTGAGTTACAAAATGATGATTTTTACAAAATGATGATTTTTAAACTTTATCATTCATTAGTTGACATTCTGCTATAGGAAAAATAACCTTTCCTTTTTATGTATTTACTTCTTTATCAGTCTATTTATTACAGATTCTTATATTGTTCAATGGTTTGTAGTCTATTACTTATTTTAATACTCATTACTTATTTTGATACTCAAATTGTCCCAGATTTCATCAAATGGATGATCTCTACTGCAGTGGAGATCTTGTTGTATTTTTATAGTCAGCCAATAATTTATTCCTAACCTAGGGAGGATTCTTTAGGACTATATTTTCCAAAAACAAATAAAGTATCTTCTTCAGATATGAATGGTACAAACAAGAGAAAAAAGATAAGGCCAGGCTAGATTTGGGGATCAGGAGTCACTTTTGAGCAAGAATTAATAATTGTGCATAAACAAAAAACATAATAAACAAAGTAAGAATCAACTTCTGTGCTCATTTGACATGCCTACATCTTTTTGGCTGGGCACAGTGGCTCACACCTGTAATCCCAGCAGTTTGGGAGGCCAAGGCAGGAGGATCACTTGAACCCAGTAGTTTGAGACCAGCCTGGGCAACCTAGTGAGACCCTGTCTCTAAAGAAAATTTACAAATTAGCTGGAGATGGGTGACATGTGCCTGTAGTCCCAGCTATTTGGGAGGCTGAGGATTGCTTCAGCCTAGTAGGTCAAAGTTGCAACGAGCCAAGATCACACTACTGCACTCCAGACTAGGTGACAGCGAGACCCTGTCTCAAAAAAATTAAACAAGAAAAATGTATTTTCAAGTACTTCTTTACTTTCTGGCACAAAAAGATGTTCCAAGTTCTTTTTTGTTCTATCCCTACTCCAAGCTATTTCTCCAGAAAGTCCTGGTTCTTTTTAGTGGAAAGTGTTATTTAGAAACCAGGATCTGGGTGGTATGCATGCAGGTTGCTATGCAGTAGAGATCATCTGGCATTTTAACAGTCAACCAATAATTTACTCCTAACCTAGGGAGGACTCCTTAGGACTATGTTTCCCAAAAACAAAGAAAATATCTTACTCATAGGTTTCCAGATTATTTGGAGATTTTTCCACCAGATAACTGCTTGGTACATATCCTTCATGCCTGTTAAAAGAAAAATTAGTGTTTAGACCTACACAGAACTAAGTTTTATATCATTTTATAGGTTTAATCTACTAAAAGGCATTTAAAAATTGGGGGAATATCACATTATTTGGCATTTGCGATAAAATATTTTAAAGTTTAGAATAAAAGAATTGGTAAAAATAACAGCAACCTGCTGTCTGTTAAAGAGAGGCTGATTTCATGACTAAAATATGAAACGATAAAAAAGAAGCGTGATTTTACTTAAAAAGCTCTGCTTGCTGCTCTCCTCATTGTGAAATTTCCTCTACTGGAAAAAATATTAATATTCACTCTCTATTTTCTATAAGGAAACATTTTTGTGTGATAATTAGCATTTTTTCCACTTTAGTACTATCATTTTATAGTCAGGAAACCAAAATAATTAAAATATAAAAGCCGACTTTCCAACCACAGATTCTGAAAGATACTACCAGTTGGCATTGTAAGCTTTTTAATTTAAGGCCTCCCTAACTGAGCTTTTTCAGATATGAATGGTAAAAACACGAGATAAAAGGATAAAGCCAGGCTAGATTTGGGGATCAGGAGTCACTTTTGAGGAAGAATTAATAATTTGTGCATAAACAAAAAAGAATATCGAACTTCTTTACGTTCGTGTATAACTTTGTAGTTTTCAAAGCACTTTCACATTCATTATCTCTTTTAATATCACAAGGTGAGAGCGGCATCCCTTCCACTTTCTGGACATCTGGCTTTATACCCGTCAAACGAGGGGCTTAAACTAGATTATATGTAAAATTTAGTTTAAGTAGATACTCCATACTCTGCCAATCTGTAAAAAAAGATGCCTGATAGGCCTGGTGCAGTGGTTCATGCCTGTAATCCTAGCACTTTGGAAGGCCAAGGTGGGCAGATCACTTGAGCTCAGGAGTTCGAGACCAACCTGGGCAACATGATGAAACCCCCATCTTTGGAAAATATACAAAAATTAGCCAGGTGTGGTGGCATGAACCTATAGTCTCAGCTACTTGGGAGGCTGAGGCACGAGACTCACTTAATGTGGGGGTGGGGTGGAGGTTGCAGTGAGCTGAGATCATTCCACTGCACTCCAGCCTGTGACAGAGCAAGACTCTGTCTCAAAAAAAAAAAAAAAAAAAAAAAAACCTGATAGTTTTTTCCTCTTTATTTCATAAAATGTTTTAATTTTCTTATAGTAAGGCCAATTTTCAATCTAGTTATTATGTTTATGGGAAATGTGTAATTGGTGCGCAGATTGACTGGAGATGCCAAATACAGGATGACTATCTTATATTTTACTCCTCTGGCAGACATTGCTAATCAATCATGGCATACTTTCTTTGGAGAACTGGACATCTGGCCTCAGAATCATCCTTCACCCAGTGCTCAAGGCAGCCATTCCAACTGAAGAAAGTCAGCTTATTCTGAAATTTGCTGTTCCTGTTCCTTCTGTATAACTCTTGGGATCCCTTAATTATGTCTGGTTTTGCCATACTATACTTTTACAACTATATTAATGGATCAAATAATATTTTGCTATTGAATAGAATATGCTGCCAAAAGCTGGGTCATCTCCACAAATGGTAACTCTAATACTTGTATATGGATAGGTAAAATTTATAAAGCTCTTTCACTTCCAACATTTTCACTGATTTTCTCAACACTGTGAGATAGACAACACTGACATTATCTGCATTTTCCAGTTCTGGAGATGGATTTGCAGAGGATAAGTTACTTGACCATGTTATACGACATGGTCATCTGTGAATCCTCAGCTACATACGACAAGAGTAGCTGATAAAGTCTGAGTCCTCTGTCTTCCCATCTTGTGTACTTTCCACTACACCACACTATCACGAAGCAAACTGGGGAAATTCCCATAATGCTGACTGGCTGCTGGGGTGTCCTCTTTGATCCCCTTTGAAGTGCATAGTTTGGCCTTTCTACAGGTCACCAAATGAAAGGTTTAACTGTCATTTGGGGAAGTAAGAACTAGAAGAAGAAATGTCCTGGTACATTAGGTGTACTAAATAAAGTCAGCTGATTGAACTAGTGAATTTCTAAGTCCCTTTGGTGTTTATAGACCCCGTAGACAGTCTTGAACCTATTTAGGATATGGGCCTCTCCAAAATGAACAAAGAGAGGGGGACGTGACCAGCTTCAATTATCTCCATGATTCAACTAGAGAGGGAGGTTTCAAATGAGAAGTTGGGGTCTGTTCTTAGCTAGCAAACTACACTGCCTCTCAAACCATGGTTCTGAATCTCATCACCTTTTACCCTACCTCACTCCTGTCTTTCCTCCCCCTGCAATGGGGCTGATAAGCCTACTTAAAGAGGAGACACCTTGAAAATGTAAATTTTGGTCTATGTAAAAGGTAAGCATCATCCGTAAAGATATTTGTGCCTTCCCCCACATTTTTTTTTAATCCATCAGATTGGCTTTTTTTTTTAAAGTTCAGTGATACCCACACTGGCACTTCCATAACCCTGTTAGCAGGAATGCAAATTTGGCAAGCTTTGTGAGGAAATTATATGTCAAAATTAAGATACCACATACTCGGACTCAATTGTTGCACAGTTAGAAGTGTGACATAGGCCAGGCATGGTGGCTTATGCCTGTAATCCCAACCACTTTGGGAGGCCAAAGCAGGAGGATTGCTTGAGCACAGTAGTTTCAGACCAGCCCCGGCAACATAGTGAGACCCCATCACTACAAAACATTTAAAAATTATCTGGCCATGGTGGTGCATGCCTATAGTCTCAGCTACTCAGGAGTCTGAGGTGGGAGGAACCCTTGAGCCTGGGAAGTCAGGGCTGCAGTGAACTGTGATAGCGCCACTGTGCTCCAAACTGGGTGACAGAGCAAGACCTTGTCTCAAAAAAAAAAAAGAAAAGAGAGAGAAAAGAAAAGTTTTATATATATATATGTATTCCAAAGATTGCCAAGATGCATGAACACAAGATCTTCATTAAAGCCTTGTTTGAAACAGCAGAGGAAACAAACTGGCAACTAAATGTCCCACCACGATGGGTTATTTAAACATTTATAATAAAATCAGACATTCTAATATTATGCAATTTTTGTTTTTCTGAAATGGAGTCTCACTCTGTTGCCCAGGCTGGAGTGCAGTGGCATGATCTCAGCTCACTGAAACCTCCACCTCCTGGGTTCAAGCAATTCTCCTGCCTCAGCCTCCCAAGTAGCTGGGATCACAGGCACCTGCCACCACGCACAGCTAATTTTTTTGTATTTTTAGTAGAGACAGGGTTTCACCATGTTGGCCAGGCTGGTCTTCAACTCCTGACCTCAGGTGATCAGCCTACCTAGGCCTCCCAAAGTGCTGGGATTACAGGTGTGAGCCACTGCACCCGGCCTATGCAATTATTTTTAAAATGAGGATTTGCATGTGCTGGTATGAAAAGATCTTCAATGTGTATTATACCACTAAAAGTTAAAAGCAAGATGCAGAACAGAATGAATCAACTTGGTACAAGTGAAAAAAGGATGCATTTGCAGAGGTATAACTTGTTTAGTATACACAAAAAGGTATTAATAGTAATCACCTTTTTTGTCTTTTTTTTTTTTTTTTGAGACAGAGTCTTGCTCTGTCGCCCAGGCTGGAGTACAGTGGCACCATCTCATCTCACTGCAACCTCTCTCTCCTAGGTTCAAGTGACTCTCATGCTTCAGCCACTGGAGTAGCTGGCATTACAGGCGTGTTCCACCACACCTGGCTAATTTTTGTATTTTTAGTAGAGAAGCTGTTTCACTATGTTGTCCAGGGCTGGTTTTAAACTCTTGGCCTCAAGCGATCCACCCGCCTTGGCCTCCCAAACTGCTGGGATTACAGGTGTGAGCCACGGCACCTGGCCAAATAGTGATTACTTTTGGACCTGATGATGTGGAGGTAAATGGAGGATGGCTTATTTTTTTAAATGTAATATTTCTCTCTACTGTTAGTCAAATAAAGTGTTGACATAAATAATTCATATGTTGCAATGACAGTTTTTTCTTTTTTATATTTTTAAATTAATGACAACCTCATACTTTGAAAACATTTAAACCCTTAATATTAATATACAAAGATGTTCATTGCAGTGTTGTTAATATTTGCAAAATATTGGAGACAACCTAAGTGTTCAACAAAGGAATTTGCTAATTTAGGTACATTTATTGCTGGATTTATGCAACCATTGCACTCACACTCTGGAAAATATTTCAGAGAATGGGTTAATACTTCTGATATAATAAAAGAAAAAAAAAACCTTAAAAGGCAGTGTGAATCTCATGATCGATATTTGTTTTCATTCAAAAGTCCCACGGTAGAAAAGTGGTATTTGTACAACCTTATTTTCCCCCTGAGTCATGTGGGTGGCTAGTTCAATGATTGTAACTGTAACTAAATCTGTAGTATCTTCATTCTGATGCATCCTATGTAACTATCAATCTGTACCATCTCTGCATACCTTGTCTTTCCACCAAAAATAAGCACTTCCTAACGGGATGTACCTTCAGCTTCACTTAACACTCAAGGACAATAGCGCTTTGCAGAACAAGTTGCCAAGCTCCCAAGTTGTCAATGTCAGTGGAAAAATCTGGGGGTTTTTTAGATGAGTTTGGGTCTGGAGTGCTTGAGATGGGGTGCAGGGAGCAAGCATAGCAGGTGACTGCCTCGGAGCCACTTCTGAGAAGAGGAAAAACGAGCCTCAACTACTTCCTCTTCCTCCATCTTCCTTCTGCCTCTGCTCTCCTCTCCCATCTCAGGGCAGTGGTCACGCTGCAGGAGGTAGGACAGATCATCCTGGTATTATCTTTGTTCCCACCACCTCAAACAAGGGGCAGCAGCCACAAGGATGCCTTACCCATTCCTGTCCTGGACTCTCCACCAGTGAATCTCGGAACTGTCCAGCAAGCAGTACTCTTCATTGCGCCGTAGGGTGAGTTCCTGAGGATCGTTGGTTTGGTAGTCATACAAGGCAATGACCACAGTGTCTTCAGGTTCCCAAAGTGGTCGCTGGGGAAGGGAGACAGCAAAACCAAGCAAAGACATAAAAAGGGAGGTAAAATACCTCCTTTCATCGGGGTGTCTTGGGAGACAATTTGCCTTCCTCTGGTTGACTTTCTTTATGAGTTAGTTACGGTGCTGACTATGAGACATCAGTACTTGGAATTCATCACATTTCTCATTCTATGAGGTAAATTCTGACCACAGTGAATTCCAAGCAGCCACACAATTTTCACAAAAGTCTGTTGGTTTCTCTGTCTGCACTGTGTTATATGTGGCAGCCTCTCTGCCGGATGCATCATGCCCTTGGCAAAGGAGATGCAGTCAACATTAAATCTTTCAGTTTGTGCTTTGCTGATATGACTTGTGGGTTTATCCAGGTCTACAGAATCATAGGGTATTGGAGCTAGAATTCCTCTGACAGATCACTTCATGCACTTTTTGATTTAGGATGAAGAAACTGAGGCCTAGATGGAGAAATGGACCTGGCCAATCTACCGCTTGAATTAGCCCTAAGCCTCTCTCTACTCTAGCACCTGTCTCCCTTCTTTCTCCTGTAGACTCTCTTGCTGATGTCTCTGTTCCTCAATCCCTTTCTTAGGATGAGATATTGGGGACATGAAAAAAGACTACAAAGCACACAGTCACCAGAGTTCAGGACGGACACGCCTGCTCTGGGTTAGCAGACTTTGTGAGAGTAAACGTGGGGAAAGCTTGAGTTCCTGGCTAGAATGTGATTTAGTGTTAGGAAGTCACAAGTTCTCTGAGTACACTGAAGCATTTGGTGGCATAAAAATACCGAAGCTGAAAAAAAAAGTCTCTCGTTATACTGATGTAGTATGTCATCCCAGCTGAGCCCAGATTGGATTTTTTTTTTCTTAAATAGAGATAAGGTCTCACTGTGTTGCTTAGGCTGATCTCGAACTCCTGGGGTCAAGTCATCCTCCTGCCTTGGCCTCCCAAAGTGCTGGGATTACAGACATGAGCCACTGCGCTCAGCTGCAGATTGGAATTTGAAATCCAGATATCTGTAAAGCTTGTGAGGTTGTATAAATGGGGTGCTACAGACAAGCATAGATGGCCTGAGGCTTTTGCTCTAAGAGCTCATGGAGGGAGGAATTGTATTCAAGGATGCTTGGAGAAGATGGAGAGTTATGGCATTCATCCCACTCTAGGTCAACTCATTGGTTAATACCTTTGAAGAGAAAGATCAGAGCAGGGTCCTCAAATTATGATGGTACCTTTCTATAGGGGGCACACCGGCTATGTATGGTTTTTTTTTCCTAACAATTATGCAAACTTGGAATATAGAGGTTATTTTGAATATCACAAAATTTGAAGTGTGCTATAGGCCTTTAATGGGTGGTGGCCAAGAATGCAAAATGCTTTTCAGTATGACAACCCTAGATGTCATTACCACTCAGGCAGCAGAACAGGAAGGCGAGAAGCGAAATGACTTCAAGTGGCTCCAAGTAAGAGAGCTGTTGCATTGGATTTAGATATGTGGTTGAAACTAGAACAATGATTCTAAAACCCTTGTGGCCAGAACACTCAAAACAGTATCCACGATGCTCCTTCAAGAAGGCTGAAAAGCCAAATGGTGGAGCACAGGGAGAGAAGGACCAGCAGTGTTTTCTGGCTTTCACCTTCATGGATACCGAAGACAAAGATACAAGAGCAGCCTGGCTTAAGATGGGAAGTGTGGGTTTCGGGGGGACCGTTGAGGGAACCGTCTGCAAGGGAGGGCAGTAGGATTCCGAACTGTGCCTTCAAGGGGGATGGTGAAATAGTCTTTAGAAGGTCAAGGAAAGAAAAGGAGAGAGAGCTTGTTCTATGCTACAGTTTCAGTACATTTCTTTCCTGTTGTGAAGGAGTAGGCTGATAACAGATCTAAACACCAGGCTGAGGCTTTGAGGATTTAGAGCTTCCTTTATAGGGATGCTGCCAGTTTTGAAATGTTACCATGTTGGCTGAAAGGAAAAAAGGCAGAGCTCATTCTTCAGGAAGAAGCATGAGGAAATAGAATCAGTAAGTCCTGGTTAAAGAACTTACTCTGGAATGAAGAGCGAGTACTCAAATGTGGATATTGGTTGGGCACAGTGGCTCATGCCTGTAATTCCAGCACTTTGGGAGGACAAGGCAGGTGGATCACCTGAGGTCAGGAGTTCAAGACCTGCCTGGCCAACATGGTGAAACTCCGTCCTTATTAAAAATACAAAAATTAGGCGGGCGTGATGGTGAGTGCCTGTAATCTCAGCTACTCAGGAGGCTGAGGCAGGAGAATCGCTTGAACCTGGAAGGTGGAGGTTGCAGTGAGCTGAGATCATGCCATTGCACTCCAGCCTGGGTGACAAGAGTGAGACTCCCTCTCAAAAAAAAAAAGTGGATATTGGTGTTAATATTATCATAAGTCAGCATCATATCCCCTACTTAAAGGTCATGATCTTTCTCCCGTCTTTGTTTTTTTTTTCATCTCCTTAGTCAAATAAGCTTCCCTAGAGTAGGTACTATAACATCTAAGACTTATAAGTCAATATATTACAGACCAGTGAGGAGGCTTATTAAAATGCAGATTACTGGGCACCTCCCCCAGCGTTTTAGGCACCTCCCCCAGTGTTTAGACCCCACAGCAGGTCTAGGGATGGGGCCTAAGAATTTGTATTTCTAACATGTTCCCAGGTGATGCAGATGCTTCCGGTCCACGGACTATACTTTGAGAACCATCATTGGAATTAAAGACCACCACACCAGAAACCTTGCATCCTACTAAGTTGCTGAATGGCCTTGGAAAACCTCAAGACCTCTTTTGGGATTTGATTTCCCAAGTTTTACAGTAAGAATAAAACTAAAACCCTCTGAAGTGGCTGGAACAGATAGTAAATTTTAAAATAGATAATAAAGAGGTGGAAGTGCTTTGAAATATATAAAATATCAATAAATGTGTGTCTCCAAAATGCTTGCATAGAGTAAATATGCAGCTTTTGTTTTTGTTTTTGTTTTTTTTGTTTTGGAGACAGGGTCTTGCTCTGTCACCCAGGTTGGAGTGCAGTGGCATACAGTCATGGCTCACTTCTGTTTCGACCTCCTGGGTGCAAGAGATCCTCCTACCTCAGCCTGCTGAGTAGATGGGACCACAGGCATGCATCACCACACTGGCTAATTTTTAAAACTTTTTTCTAGAGATGGGGGTCTCACTTCATTGTCCAGTCTCGTCTCAAATTTCTGGGCTCAAGTCATCCTCCCACTTTGGCCTCCCAAAGTGCTGGGATTATAGGTGTGAGCCACCATGCCGGGCACACTTTTATATAGAGTGAGCTGCTACTATAACTCCAAAGTGGCCAGGTGAATTTACAACCAGTTTGATACCAGTATTTGTTGAATGAATAAAGTGAGATGGAGATTTAGCAGCTGAATGGTCCTTTAAGTGAACAGACCTCCAAGACAGTTCAGGCCCCAAAAACTCCAGTGTCTTGAGTTCCACTGAATCATGACAGCCTGCTGCATGCATCCAGAGGTGAACATGCAAATAGGGACATGCCAATCAGGTAGCCTGTGGAGCTAGGGTCTCACTTACCCTGTTGTCTTCAGGAGTAGGAGGAAGAGGCTTCTTTGAAGCTAGAACGAGAAAAACAGGAAAAGAAAAAATGAGCATGAAAACCAATGGACCCAGCCGGAAATGAGCAGCCAGGGGGCTTTTCTGAGAAAAGGGGCCCAGGGAAAACAACAGAAGAAAGGGGCCAGAAGGAGACAAAGAGACATAGTGAAACCCGACTTGGCCTTGTCAAAAACTGTCTTTTATCTCCTTGAGCCTGCTGGTTCCTGATTCCCTTTTCTAGTAGACACCAGAAGCTTCCAGAAGTCCATATTCGGGGGCCCTCTCTCTCTCTGTATTCTCAGAAAAAGCCTGACAGAGGGGTTAGACTTGCACCCTTCCCTGTAGGCACAGAGACTTCTGGGAATACCTCTGCCACCTGCTAAGCTCAGGAGTGGGAATTGGTGACTCAGGGGGACAGTGACTCACCAGCTTCCTGATGTAGTTGTGGGCTTGAGGAGGGGGTGGTTGAGGTGGGAGTCATTGTGCTGCTTTTTGAGTAGGCTGGAATCCACTTTTAGTTGCCTTAAGGCATCTGAATATGTGTTCTTTCTGCCTCTTTCAATCTATACCAACCTCAGTATCTCTCTATCTCTTATCTTCTGTTCATCTGTTTCCATGTCTCCATCTCTTTAGCTCTCCTCTCTTTTCTCACTTTCCTTTCTCTTCTCCCCTCCTCTTCCCTGTCTCTTTCCTCTCATCTCTTCATATTCATCTCTCACTGTTTCTCCTCTGTAGCCCTGCAAAGACCATGCCTAGACTCAATGAATCAAAGGTGTGTGCCTGTGTCTGGGGCTCTCTGTAGTATGGGAGACACTACACGGGCTTCAGACCAATACAAAGACTTCCTTAATGATGAGAGATAAGAGGGGAATGGGCTGCATAGATAGGCAGTGAGCTCTTCATTTCTGTATGAGGTTGACTTGAAGCTGGACAGCCCATATCAGGGATGCGGTACAGGAGAGTCACACATGGACACTGGAGCCCAGCCTTGTACAGACTTGGCAAGAAAGAGTAGGCTGGGGTAGTGACCTGGGTATACAATGACCAGAGAAGAAGGAAAACCCCCATAATAGGAAGTATGGTTTCCATTTAGAACTCAACTTGGAGCCGGGAGACTGATGTTCTAACCCTGGCTCCAATACTAGCTGTGGGCCTTGGGCCACTTCCAGCCCTGGACATTCTATGACTGGTCTCTCTTTCTTCTTCCTCTGGCCTTGCTCTTTCCTTCCTTCCTTTCCCTTTGTGTGAAGTTGGTATGTAGGGAGATCAGGGCCAGTTCTGGTTGCAGAAATGGGTGTTGCTATGGGTTGAGCGTAGGGGGGGTCTGTTTTTAGTTAACTGCTGTTGCTGTTTCCCAGACATACACATGTTCTGAGGCTGTATCTCGGCCTCAGATTCTTCCATCCACAAATAAGAAAGACCAGTAGACACAATTACCATTTATCAAGAACTCTGCAGATGTTGGCAGCTGTGCTGCTTTCCACAACCCCACTGAATCGCCCAACCTCACATGTAGCTAGCTACCTATTATCATTATCCTCATTTTACAGGTGAGGCTCAGAGGGGCCGTCCAAAGCCCTGTGCTCATAGACCGACACTGTCAATGTGCTTGGTACCAGGAATCCTGTGAGCCTTCATCTGGGGAGTCGACCATGAGCTGCGTTCACAGTGCAGTGTGCATCTTGAAAATTTTGCTCTCAATTGTGTAAAACTTGGATGCATGAAGTTCTTAAACCAAGTCAGAAGAGGGTAGAGTGAGGAGATGCTCAGAGGGGGAGATGGCAGTGGATTGCAATGCAAAAGCAAAACCATTAGCAGAGTGACTGCATGACACCCACAGCGGGACCCCGAGAGCGCTCAAGCCCTGGTTTCCCGTGGGGAGCAGCTCGGCATGACCAGCCTTCCCGCAGTGGAGTTCTGGTGAGTCATTCAGATGTTCCTAGCACCTCAGTCATGTGTCTATCACTTGGAGGAAGGAAATACTGTGCACCCTGAAGAGGAACAGCTGCAGCATGCATGGTGAAAATTACCAAATGGAAATACCAGGTCAAAGAATTTTAGAATTGGAAAGGGGCTTAGATATTATTTCATCCTAAGCCCCTCAGGACTCCCTGCCACTTTTGAGATGAGGACATTGGGGCACTTGATGACCAAGTGACTCATCTGAGGACCCAGGGCAAGGCATTGGCAGAAATTTGGAGACCAGATCTCTGCCTTTGGAAAGGGCTTTCACTCACTGAGGTAAGCCCATGCCGTCCTGTTACTGTGGTGGATCCCATCCATATAAAACTTTCCAATTTTTTTTAATTAAAAATTGGCCTGCATGAGTATGATCAACAGGACTAACGTGGAGGATCCCTTGAATATTTACCAACTTTGAAAACTTGTTAAATATTATTCTTCTGGGCCCAGGGACCGATAATGTTGAAGGGCTTTCTTCCCAAGGTGCAGGGTGAAAAGTGGTGGTTTTAAAAAGTGGTATTGAGAGGGGCTGTGAGTCACGAAGCCTCAGAAAACCTAGCCATGTGTTACATCTGCCTTGGGTTGTCAATTTTCAGTACTAAGTTTTAGTACACAAAAGGAAGTGAAAAATGAGAAAGGGAAACTGGCAAAAGAGGTTGAGAAAAGAGGAAAATGGAAGCAAAACGATCCACATGGGCCATCATTCCTACTCAATAATGGGTTTGCAGAGCACTTCCAGGTTACTGGAGCACCCTGAATTGCTCAAGGCAGTCCATCTACCCCACTGAAGGAACAAGAGCATAGTGAATGTGAAGTACATTCCAGTGGAGTTGTACTCAATTGGAGGTTAAGGTTCCAAAGTCATCACTAAAATCAAGTTGCAGCCCAATCCCCTGGACCTGAGCCTTTAACGTCAAAGGCAAAGAAACTGCTTCTCTTGTTTTCACTTTGAATTTAGACTGTGGCCTTTTCCTCTCTCATACTGTGGAGGTCAAGGGCAAGTTTGAAGAGGAGGCAAGGAGAAACCACAGAATAAAATGTAAAAGAAAAAAGAATTCCTCTTACCCTTAATGGTATAGAGTTGCATTTGTGTAATTAAACGTATGTGTGATTTGATGTCACTGTGAGAAATGAATATTTTGTATCTCTTAAGGATGCCTCTATAATTTAGGATTTCAATAGACCATGCTATTCAAATGCCGGTTATAGCCAGGGCTCCTTAAACTGCACTGTGCACATAAGTCTCCTGGGATCTTGTTAAAATGAACGTTCTGATCCAGTAGCTCATGAGTGAGCCAGATAATTTGCATTTCTTACTCCTAGGAGATGTTGATGCTGCTGGTCCAAAGAGCACATTTGATCAGGAGCTATAAAGACATCAGCTTTGAGATGGAAGCACCCACAGAATGATAGGAAAGAGAGATGATTCCTCTCTGAAAATGTAGAATTTTGCATTCCATTCCTGACACCGTTGATGATGGAAAGCTGAAAGCTTTTACCTTTTTATGGTCATTTCACAAAGAGTGGAGGGAATTCCCAGTCTCTTACCATTCTTGGTTGGATCATAGTGGGCACAGCCTGCTGCAAGCTTCTCCAGCTGAGAACAGCACCTCCACTTCCCATCCATCCAGAAATTAGGATGATACTTGGGCACCAAACTGTTATTATTCCTCGTTTCTGAAATAGGTTGTCACCAACAGAAGAATTATATCAAGGTCAGTCTATCAAGGGCCACCAATTTTATAACATCTCAGGATTAGACTTGGCTGAGTGAGTCTGATTGAGTATTGCCCAAAACACTCAGAAGCATGAATTGACCTGAGCACATAAGTGCACTGTGCTATTTACTGGGGTAGTTCACGTTACATTTATGCATCGGCACATCTAGGCTCACGTCTGGCTCTGCCTTGCATTAGTTGTGTGTTCTTAGGGTGGACAAACCTCATCTGAGCCTCAGTTTCCCCCACTATGCAATGAGATTGTTAAACCAGGGGTTCTGCAAAGGTGCTTTAAGGGTAATGAGAAGGTTGAGAGGGTGGAATTACTACCCCTCCACCTCTCCTACCTTCAACCACAGGAACTTTGGTTTTCTTCCTTCTAGATTTGTGGCTTTGAAGTAAGATTTTAGTTGGAAAAAAAAAGGGGGCTTTGCTTCTGAAACAAATACATATATAAGCCACAGAACAGGGTTGAGTGGCTCATGCTTGTAATCCCAGCACTTTGGGAGGCTGAGGCAAGAGGATCACTTGAGTCCAGGAGTTTGAGATTAACCTAGACAACATAGTGGGACCCCTTCTCTACCAAAAAACCAAAGTTAGCTGGGCATGGTGTCATGCACCTGTAGTCCCAGCCACTCAGGAGGCTGAGGTGGGAGGATCATTTGAGCCCGGAGGTTGAGGCTGCAGTGAGCCGTGCGTGTGCCACCGTACTCCAGCCTGGGTACCAGATCCTGTCTGACTCCAGCCTGGGTGACAGATCCTGTCTGACTCCAGCCTGGGTGACAGATCCTGTCTGACTCCAGCCTGGGTAACAGATAATGTCTCATACAGTTAGGCTCTGTGTCCCCGCCCAAAGCTCATCTTGAATTGTAATCCCCGTAATTCTCACGTGTTGAGGGAGAGACCAGGTAGCAGTAATTGGATCAGAGGAGTGGTTTTCCCCAGGCTGTTCTTATAATAGTAAGTGAGTTCTCATGAGACTGGATGGTTTTATAAGGGTTTGGCGAGTTCTTCCTTCAGTCATTCTCTCTCCTGCCACCTTGTGAATAAGGTGCCTGCCTCCCCTTCACCTTCCACCATGATTGTAAGTTTCCTGAGGCCTCCCAGCCACATGGAACTGTGAGTCAATTACACCTCTTTTCATTATACATTACCCACTCTCAGGTATATCTTTATAGCAGTGTGAAAATTAACGAATACACTGTCTCAATGAATAAATAAATAAACCACAGAACTAGATAGCTAATCTCTAATGTTCCTCCCAGCTTTAACATCCTGTGTATAAAATCCCTTCACAGAGGGCAAATGGCCAATGACCATAGTTGGGGCCCTTTTTATTACTTTTCTTTTCTTCCTTATTTTGGTGGAGGAAGGACAGGGTCAGGTTTGGCTCACTTGGCTCACTGCAGCCTTGACCTCACAGGCTCAAAGTGATTCTCCCATCTCAGTAGCTGGGGACTGAGAGATTCTCCTACCTCTCCCTCCTGGGTAGCTGGGGACACAGGCACATGCCACCACACCAGTCTGATGTTTTTATTTTTAGTAGAGATGAGATCTCACTATGTTGCCCAGGCTGAAGTGCAGTTGCCCAGGAGTTCAGGGCTATAGGAGTTCACCATAGCCTTGAACTGCTGAGCTCAAGTGATCTTCCCACCTTGGCCTCTCAAAGTGCTCGGATGACAGTTGTCAGCCATGGTGCCCGGCCCATTTCGATTACTTTTTACTTTAGCGTTTGCTCTATGTCCTGTGACTGTTAGAACTGAGAGCACCTTCCTGTTTACCCAGTACTTGTCTGCTCATAACCTATTTGAGGCTCACAACAACCTTGGAATAAGATACAACTTGTATTTCCACTCTCATTTTTTTAGATAGAGGAATTGCGGCTCCAGAGATAACAAATAGCTTGCTTCTCCTTAGAGGCGGATTAGTATTTGAACCCAGATCACCTGACACATCCAGCGCTTCAGGCTAAAGAACAGTAGTGGTAACATTGAGTGCTTTCTTTCAGATGGGTATTGTTCTAAGTCCTCACTATTCAAGTCTCACAACAGCTCCATGACTGTTTTTAGTCACAATTTATAGAGACACATGAAGGTCAAGAAACTTACCCAAGGTCACACGCTAATCATTGGCAGAGCTGGGATTTTCACCTTCTGCCCGGCTCCACATCCACGTGCTGAAACACTACTGACTCTAACTGTGCCATTAGGAAGTCATGGCTTAAAAATACCCTTACCAGGGCCGGGCGCGGTGGTTCACGCCTGTAATCCCAGCACTTTGGGAGGCCGAGGCGGGTGGATCACGAGGTCAAGAGATCGAGACCATCTTGGTCAACATGGTGAAACCCCGTCTCTACCAAAAATACAAAAAATTAGCTGGGCATGGTGGTGCGTGCCTGTAATCCCAGCTACTCGGGAGGCTGAGGCAGGAGAATTGCCTGAACCCAGGAGGCGGAGGTTGTGGTGAGCTGAGATTGCGCCATTGCACTCCAGCCTGGGTAACAAGAGCGAAACTCCGTCTCAAAAAAAAAAATACCCTTACCAATGGTGTAAAAGCTTGAAAACTAGCTGACATTTACTGCATGCTGTCTATGGGCCAGCCTAGTTCCCAGGACTTTGCTCACATGAGCTCCAAAGGCAGGTGCTGTTACACCTTCCTTTTCTCCCTTTTAAATAAATGGGACACTGAAGCAGGGAGCAATTAAGGAACTCGCCCAAGTGTACACAGCGAGTGACAGGCTGGGATTGAAACCCAGGTCATCTCACACGGGGGCCCATGCTCTGCTTCTTCATACTATACCAGGAGTTGGCAAACTTGTTCTTAAAAGGCCAGACGGTAAATATTTGAGGTTTTACTGGCCATGAGACAAAATCAAGGGCCTTATGTAGGTACTTATTTAACAATTTGAAATGAGTTATATACAAATATTGCTCAGAACCTGACAAGAACAGACAGCAGGCTGGATTTGGTCAGTCCCTGAATGATACTAGTTATTGCCTCCTGGACCCAGGATGAAAACTTGGGAACTTCCACCAACACCAAAAGGGAAATCAGCCATCAGCTGTTCTCACACCACACTCTACTCTATTGTGGAAACCAAGCCTACTACAGGATCAAGGGTGTCCGTGATTCAGTGGCAAATGAGTTTACTTACCTTCTTTAAGGGCCAGCACCCAGCGCTGCCGGCTCTCACGATCTGGAGCAAACACATATAGGAGGTAGTTGTCATGCACGACCTGGAGACACACACACAGAGTCCGAGGTGAGCAGAGTGTGTGGAGATAGTTGACTGACAGCAGACCTACTGAGCCCAAGTGGGGTCTCAGGTGTTTATCGTCTTAGGGGCAAACATTTGGGTGATTAGAAGGCCAGTATCCTTTTTATTAGATGTTTGGCTGCTACGAAAATACAGGGTAAGAAGCTTCAGCTGCTCATCTAGGATTCCATGCCCCCAGGGAGCAATCGCTAAACTAAAACAGCAGGAGAACGTTCTCCTCTTGTCTAGAAAGCACATTTATTTCCACCTTAAATTTTTAGTGATTGAAAAGTATTTCTGGCATATGAAAGAGAAAGATATTACATGACAAATGTGTAATGAGAATTTTGAAAACTTCCTATTTCAAAAGAGCTTAAGACTCTCAAGAAGTTCCAAAAATAGTACAGAGTTCCTCTGTACTTTTCACCCACTTTTCCCCACTGATGACATCTTACATAACCATAGCGCATAACCATCTTTTGAAACCAAGAGATTGTCATTGGTACAATACTGTTAACTAACCTGCAATCTTCCTTATATTTCACCACTTTTTAAGGCACTCATTATCACTGGGATTTTGAGCAACTGAAAAACATATGCCATTCCTTTTACTTTCAGTCCTCAAAATTACAACTCATGATGGTCACTTTTCTAGTAGAAAAGAGTTCTTTTCTATGCCGCATTAAAAATATATTCATCCCTCAGGTTGGCCAACAAGAATGGTACCCTTGGATGTACAAGGAGATATCCATGCCTTTGAAGCCAGAAATGCCAAGATTCATCTGGAAGATAAGGACTTTGGAGATATTTTTTATTAGCTCTGTTCAGTAGAACTTTCTGCAATGATAGGAACATTCTATAACCTGTGCTGTTTCAGTCCAGTAGCTGCCAGCCCTGCCTGGCTATTGAACATTTGAAATGTGCCCAGTGTGACTAAGAGGCTGATTTTTTAATATCATTTAATTTTAATTAATTTACATTTAAATGTGAACATCCATGTGTGGCTAGCGGCTGCTAGACAGTGCAATTCCAGATAGCCCTCAGATTATAAAATCTGAATCTTTTTGCCTCAGAATCTCCAAGCAATTCATACTCAGCAATTGTAATATGTTGCCTCAAATCATGAGTAAACTGCACTTCAAGCACTAACATGCTTTGGATTTGGGGCTCCAGATAGCAGCTTTATTTCTTCCCTCATTAATTAGGACTTTCCTTGAGGAAGAGAAGACATGAAGGAAAGAGGTATTAGGAATAACCATCTTTTCAAGATTTTGTGCTTAATTTTTGTTCCGTAAGTGAAAGAATTAATGAATAATTGTCATTGATTAAAGAAACACATAAGTTTTCTAATGAGATTGGTCCAAGTTCTAACCTTGGACCAGGCATTCATCCCTGTCCACCCTCTCTTAACAGTGACTGAGGATTTTAACCATGGTCCAGGGAATGGGGAACTACCCACCTGATGGACTTACCTGAAATGGGTATTTATAGTGGCATGGGATGCTGATGTCACTTTTCACAATCTCGACACATTTGATTCGGGAGAGCTCAATGGAGCCCTTCAGCGTGCGCTTCTTCTGTGGGAAGACAAGCACATCCCATTCATGTAAGAGAGAAGACAATATTTTTGTCCAGATTGCTTTAGAAATCTATTGCTAGATAAGATCCATTGGCTTTGTAAACCAATTCCAACCCTCCAAATCAAATATCCAAAAGCTGCCTCCTGGCCCTAAGTGTGAGAAAAAACACTCTGAGCAGTCTTCTGGGAAAATATGCCTTCTGAGTCTTCTCCTTGGTGATAGGTTTCCATTCACTGAGCCACAGGGTCATGTACCCCACTGCCCGTCTGACAAATGACAGCATCAGCAGAACTCGTAGCTGGGATGGATAGAGAAATCCATGGACACACATGTAACAATTTTCTCTTCTCTGTGCCTATTCATGACCATATTAGCACAGTAATTGAGCTCGGGCCTGACCTGGATAGTGGTGTATACTCTTAGTGGCACTTTTTTGCCTGCATCTGGCTTCTCCATGTCCTTTAAATTATCCACAGTTACCACAATGACACCCCCAAAGGACATTTCTGACTCTGCTCTACAAATATCCCTTCTCCACCTCCTCCCCAACCTCCCCATCAACTATTACTGGGCCTCTGTCTCATTTCCTTGGAAACTTGCTAGATGTATTTCCCTGATAACCAATTCACATGATGGTATTGTGATTGATAATAATGTTACATGTTACCTATTTCTAAGGATCCTTGTGCTTGGAGAATGGATCTCAGGGGATTTGATGCCTTACCCAGTGGGACAAATTCCACTGCTGGCCTGTCAGGCTCCAGGGAAAGATAGTTAGAAAAATGCTTTTGGATGGAAGAAAACTTTTTTTGAGCTGCCGTTGAGAATTGACTTTAATTCAGCTATGGAACTGTTGCAAAATGTTATTATACCTGTGAGGTTTGTTCTTGGGTTCTTGCTGAGTTTTAAAGGAAGAAACTGAGGCCAACACAAGAAAATCCAATATGAAAGGTTTATTCAGGCTCCCCGGCGAGGTTCTGCAGTCCAATAGGAGGGGCCGGAGAAGTCGCATGGACTCCTCTCAGACGTGGGGTTTTATAGGGAGTGGAAGAGCTCGATTGGTTGTGGGAGAGCAGAACTACTATTCGGTAAGGTTACAAGCCTTTGTTTGCATACAGGACTTGGCTGCTGTTGGTTAGAATTACTCGGCTGCTATTGGCTAGAAAGACTCGGCTACTATTGGCTAGAAAGACTTGGCTGCTATTGGCTAGAAAGACTTGGATATTATTGGCCAAAAAGACTTGGCTACTATTGGCTAGAATCACAAGACCCCGCTTGCATACTGGGTTCTTTAAGGCAAAGCCAGGCTGTGCGAGAAGGGGAAAAGGGAACAACCCAAGCACGTCCGAGCTTTCAGAAAAAAGGTGGGGGGAATGTGCGTCCGAGCTCCCGGCCAGGCAACCGGCCTTACAATACCCACTACCAATCAATCCCAAAAGACATAATTCTGAATGTCATAGTCTCAAATGCTGAAATCCTAAAAGATAAAAATCCTTAAAGTCTAAGTCCCTGATGTCTAAAATCTCAAAAATCACAATTAGCGCATTTTCTATTGTTCACAGAATAGCCTCATTATGTTAGTTGCATCATGTTAGGCAGAACTATTACATTATTATTATCTTCATTTGGAAATTACATGTGGTTAAGATGTGTATGGGTGCCAAATCGACAAGGGGTGTACTTGCGGACTTAATTTTAGGCGTCAAATTGACTAGATTAAAAAGTATCTAAGGCCAGGTGTGGTGGCTTATGCCTGTAATCCTAGCACTTTGGGAGGCCAAGGTGGGTAGATCACCTGAGGTTAGGAGTTTGAGACCAGCTTGGCCAATAAGGTGAAACCCTGCCTCTACTAAAAATACAAAATTTAGCCAGGTGTGGTGGAGGGAGCTTATAATCCCAGCTCCTCTGGGGGCCGAGAAAAGACAATTGCTTGAACCTGGGAAGCAGAGGTTGCAGTGAGCCAAGATTGTGCCACTTCAGCCTGGGCAAAAGAGTGAAACTCTGTCTCAAAAAAAAAAAAAAGAAGAAGAAGCAGTATCTAGACACCTGATAAAGCATTATTTTGGATGTGTCTATCAGGGTGTTTCCAGAGTAGATTAGTATGTGTGTCTGAATGGACAAGGTGGGGTGGGGGAGATCTGCCCTCAGTGTTGGTGGACACCATTCAATCAGCCAGGGACCCAAAGAGAGCAAATACTGAAGGCAAATTAGTCTCTCTCTGAGAGCTGGAACAGACTTTTCTTCCGCTGTTTTTGATCAATCTCATTCAAAGACCTCTGTCTATCATAGTATTTCAGATGATCGTGGTTATATAAGCTATTTCTTTTTTTTAATTTAAAGGTGAAATACATTGCATATTCATATTGTTTTTCTTTTGTTTTTAAAATCAGTTTTATTAAAGTACAATTTGTATATAATAAAATTTACCAATGTACCTTTCAGAGAATCTTAACAAATGTATACAGTTATGTAATAACCTCCATAATTAAGATACAGGAAAAGAGAAAGAAATAACCAAAATCAGAGCTGAACCAAAGGAGATTGAGACACAAAAAAAACATTCAAAAGATCCATGCATCCAGGAGCTGGTTTTTGGAAAAAACTAGTAAGATAGATAGGCCACTAGCTCTACTCCTAAAGAAGAAAATAAGGAAGATCCAATTAAACACAACTAGAAATGGCAAAGAGCATGTTACCACTGACCCCACAGAAATACAGATAATCAGAGACTGCTATGAACACCTCTATGCATGCAAACTAGAAAATCTAGAAGAAATGAATCCATTCCTGGACACATACGCCCTCCCAAGACTGAACCAGGAAGAAATTAATTCCCTGAACAGACCCATAACAAGCTCCAAAATTGAATCAGTAATAAATAGCTTACCACCCAAAAAAAGCACAGGACCAGATGGATTTACAGCTGAATTCTACCAGATGTACAAAAGAAGAGCCAATATCATTCCTACTGAAACCATTCCAAAAAATTGAGGAGGAGAGTCTCCCCCACAACTTATTCTATGAGGCCAGCATCATCCTCATACCAAAACTTGGCAGAGAAACAACAAAAAAGAAAACTTCAGGCCAATATTGATGAACATTGAAGCGAAAATTCTCAACAAAATACTTGCAAACCGAATCCAACAGCACATCAAAAAGCTAATCCAGCCAGGCGCGGTGGCTCCTGCCTGTAATCCCAGCACTTTGGGAGGCTGAGGCGGGCAGATCATTTGAGCCCAGGAGTGTGAAACCAGACTGGGCCACATGGTGAAACTCTGTTTCTACAAACAGTTACAAAACTTAACCAGATATGGTGGCGCACACCTGTAGCCCCAGCTGCTCGGGAGACTGAGGTGGGCTGAAGTTGCAGTGAGCCAAGATCATGACACTGCACTCCAGCACAAGTGACAGAGCGGGAGACTGTTCTCAAAAAACAAAACCAAAAAAAAGGCTAATCCATCATGATCAACCATGATCAAGGAGGCTTTATTCCTCGGATGCAAGATTGGTTCAACATACACAAATTAATACATGTAATTCATCACATGAATAGAGCTAAAGACAAAAACCACAATTATCTCAGTAGATGCAGAAAAGACTTTCAATAAAATTCAGTATCTCTTCATGTTAAAAACTTTCGATAAGCTAGATATTAAAGGAGCATAGTCCAAAATAATAAGAGCCATCTATGACAAACCACAGCCAACATCATACTGAATGGGCAAAAGCTGAAGGCATTCCTCTTGAATACCAGCTATTTCTTTAGGAACACAGTTTGTCTGCTCATAACTGTTATACCCATGTGACTGTCCTTAGTATACCTGAGTGTTTATGTTTACGAAAGTAGGTATATTATTATTGCCTATTTTATTGCACAAGGTGATCTATGAAGCCTTTTGTCCTGTTTTTACGTGTTTCTCAAATAAATCTACTCTTCTTTTTTTTTTTTTTTTTGAGACGGAGTCTTGCTCTGTCGCCAGGCTGGAGCACAGTGGCGCAGTCTCAGCTCACTGCAACCTCCGCCTCCTGGGTTCAAGCGATTCTTCCACCTCAGCCTCCCAAGTAGCTGGGATTACAGACGTGTGCTAAACGCCTGGCTAATTTTTTTATTTTTCATAGAGACGGGGTTTCACCATGTTGGCCAGGATGGTCTCAATCTCTTGACCTCGTGATCCACCCGCCTTGGCCTCCCAAAGTGCTGGGATTACAGGCGTGAGCCAATGCACCTGGCCATAAATCCACTCTTATAATGTAAACAAATGTCTTTTTAAAAAGTCTTAAAAATTATTTTTTCCAGAATTATATTTTTGGGGATTTTTATGTTTTGGATTTCAGTATTTGGGATTATGGTGTTCAGGATTGTGGCTCAAACCCCATTCTACCTTATTATTTTAAAAGAGGTAGCAAGCCGGGTGTGGTGGCTCACGCCTGTAATCCCAGCACTTTGGGAGGCCAAAGCGGGCAGATCACTTGAGGTCAGGAGTTCGAGACCAGCCTGACCAACACGGTGAAACCCTGTCTTTACCAAAAATTTAAAAATTAGCTGGGCGTGATGGCACATGCCTGTAATCCCAGCTACTCAGGAGGCTGAGGCAGGAGAATTGCTTGAACCAGGGAGGTGGAGGTTGCAGTGAGCTGAGATCACGCCATTGCACTCCAGCCTGAGCAATAAGAGTGAGACTCTGTCTAAAAAATAAAAATAAAAATAAAATTAAAAAATAAAGCAGAGGTAGCAAATGGTGGTGAAATGAGCACAAGTTTGGAAAAGCTATGTTCAAAATAGGTCTCTGCCTCTTACCATAATAGCTCTGTGACCTTGGGCAATTCATTCAACATTCCAAGATCCTGGTTTCCACATCTGGTAAGTAAGGACAATACCTACTTTTTGTTTTGTTTTTTTGCAGAAACGATCCCACATGCTTTATTCACTTCATATATATATATACACACACACACATATATACACATACATACATATATATGTATATATGTGTGTATACATATATTATTGCACTTTAGGTTCTGGGGTCCATGTGCAGAACATGCAGGATTGTTGCAGAGGTACGCACATGGCAATGTGGTTTGCTGCCTCCATCCCCTGTCACCTGTATCTGGCATTTCTCCCCATGATACCTACTTTTTGAGAGTTGATTGGGGAATAAAATGGGATGATGTAAACAAATTACCCGACTTATAATTGGTGCCCTCAACAAAGGGTACCTTCCCAATTAAAGAAGTTAAGGAACCCTTAACTATCACAAGAGATTTGTGATACATGAATGTACTTGGTTGATATCCAGGGATCCACTACATCATCAAATTCTCTAAAGTGAATTCGATCTTTACTTCCTGTTTTTGAGTCCCCAGCCCAGAAGCTGATTTTTTATTTAGTAGCTGAGGAACAGAACTGAGATTAATAAAAAAAATTCAAGATGTAAGAAGCAGACCCTATCAAATACAGGAAAGCTTTGTGGTGGTTGGTTTTTAATTTTTAAAGTAAAAACAACTTTATCCATTTTTGAAAGTACAAAATCCATTTATGTTTATTGTAACAAATAAAAGCACTATAGATGCTCAGTATGGTGGCTGATGCCTGCAATCCCAGATCATTTTGTTTTTTCGAGATGGAGTCTCACTCTGCCACCCAAGCTGGAGTGCAGTGGTGCGATCTTGGTCCACTGCAACCTCTGCCTCTCGGGCTCAAGTGATTCTCCTGCCTCAGCCTCCAGAGTAGCTGGGATTACGGATGCCCACCACCATGTCTGGATAATTTTTTTTTCTTTTTTTATTTTAGTAGAGCTGGGGTTTCACCACGTTGCCCAGGGTGGCTTTGAACTCCTGAGCTCAATCTTCCAGCTCGGCTTCCCAAAGTGCTGGGGTTACAGACATGAACCGCCGCACCTGGCCAATCCCAGATCTTTGAGAAGCTGAGGTGGGAGTTTGTTTGAGCCCAGGAATTCGAGAGCACCCTGGGCAACATAGTGAGATGATAGAAAAAATTACATAAATTAGCCAGGCCTGGTGGTGTGCGCCTGTAGTCCCAGCTACCTGGGAGGCTGAAGTGGAAGAATGGCTTGGGCCCAGAAGTTCCAGGCTGCAGTGAGCTGTGATAGTGATGGTGCCACTGACCTCAGCCTGGGTTGACGAGCAAGACACTGTTTCAAACAAACAAAGAAAGCAAAACACTATAGAGGCATGTGAAGAAATATTTGTAGTGTGTTATTATCCTACCCTGCCTCATAACCCTGAGGTAGCCAAGGTTAATCATTTGGAGTGTTTTTGTTTTTCCCTGTACTTTTATAGGGTATATATAAAGGAAAATGAGTGCTCCACATATTAGTCTAGAACTTGCCTTTGAAATGCTAAATTAGGAGGTTTGTCTTGCTGCAAAAGCCTCTGAAAACGTGCCCTTTGGGCTCAAACTATCTTCTCATTTGGAGTTAGAAATGCATGCTCTGGTCCTGCCCATAATTACAGTTCTTTGGAATGGTTAACCTGTTTTTCACAAATAATAGAGCACAGAGAAGCTGCCTTTTCAGGAACCATCTGCAGCTAGTGGTAAACAGGGAGCCTGAGCTTGAGGTTGCTGTTTTGACCTCTGCTGGGTTCTTTCCTTAGCGTATGCATGGTGAAATAAAGCAACAGGCTCACGGCAAGTGATAGGACAACTCCATTTGCTGACACTTTTATCTTTGGAACCTACTAAGTCCTGAGCTCCCTAAGGTCAGAGACCAGGGCATCTTTCCATATACCCAGTGCCCAGCAGTGACTGGCCCTCAGTGGAGTTTAATTAGCTCAAAACAAAGAGTGTCAAGTTGGAACACAGTTGAAACAGTCTTAACCGGATTTAAGGAGAATAGATTTAGCCATTCAGGAAATATTTGTTGAGGGCCAGCCATGAGTGAGGTGCTATTCTGAGTTCAGGAAATGAAGTGATGAACATGGTAGACTCTCTCACGGAGCTCATAGTATACTTGGGAAGGCAGACAAGAAAAAGAAGTGCTGGAGAGAGAATAGAACAGGTCGATGTGACCACACTGTGGCCAAGGCAGACCTCTCTGGAGAAAGGACATTTAAGAAGAGACCAAAACGTTGAACACAAACCATCTGGGAGAAGGTCTGGGGGAGTGAGCATCCTAGATAGAGCAAGCAGCCGGAGCAAAATCCTGGGGTATAAAACTGTTGGGTGAGTCTGACTTGTTAACAGCCTAGCATCATTGTGATGAGGGCAGACAGTGGGCAAATAGTAACCAGAATTGTGAATAGGGATAAAAATTCTAAGTGAAGTTCTAAAGCGATACTGTCCAATAGAAATATAACAGGAGCCATATATGTGACTTAATATTTTTCCAGTAAGCACATTCAAAAAAGCAAAACATAACAAACAGTATTAATTTTAACAATATTTTTTGTTTAACCCAGTATCTAAAATATTATCATTTCAAATTGTTAGGTGATTTCTGATGGAACTTAAAACAAAATTACCATTTGACCCAGCAATCCCATTATTGGGTATATACCCAAAGGAATATACATTATTCTACCATAAAGATGCATACACACATATGTTCATCACAGCACTAATCACAATAGCAAAGATACAGAATTAACGTAAATGTCCATTAATAATAGAATGAATAAAGAAAATGTGAGGCCAGGCATGGTGGCTCACATCTGTAATCTTAGCGCTTTGGGAGGCCAAGGTGGACAGATCACTTGAGGCCAGGAGTTTGAGACTAGCCTGGGCAACACGGTGAAACCCCATTTCTACTAAAAATATAAAAATTAACTGGGCATGATGGTGCACACCTGTAATCCTAGGCACATGGGTGGCTGAGGCACAAGAATCGCTTGAACTCAGGAGGTGAAGGTTGCAGTAAGCCGAGTTCATGCCACTGCCTTCCAGCCTGGGTGACAGAGTAAGACTCTGTTTCAAAAAAAGAAAGAAAAGAAAGAGAAAATGTGGTACATATACACCACGGAAAACTATGCAGTCATAGAAAAGTAGGAGATTGTGTCCTTTGCAGCAACATGGGTGGAGCTGGAGGCCATTAGCCCAAGTGAACTAACACAGGAACTAAAAACCAAATACTGCATGTTCTCACTTGTAAGTGGGAGCTAAACAGTGAGCATATATGGGTATGAAGAAGGGAACCACAGACACCAGGACCTACTCGAGCGTGGAGGGTGAGAATTTAGAAACAACCTACTGGGTACTATGCTTATTACCTGGGTAATAAAATAATCTGAGACCAGACCCCTGCAACATGCAATTTACCTATATAAAAACCTGCACTTGTACCCCTGAACCTAAAATAAAAGTTTAAAAAAAAATTTAATTTGTATGTTGATCTTCTATCTTTTGACATAGATGAATTTGTTTAATAGTTCTAGTGGGCTTTTAGTAAATTCCTTACAAATTTTTTTTTTGTGGAAAATTATGTGATGTGTAATGAAAAACAGTTTTACTTTTTTTCTCAATCTGGAGAATTTCATTTCACTTTATAGTATAATTTATCTGGTTAGTACTTGCTGTACAATGTTGAATAGAGTGTTAAAAGTGGAAATTGGCCAGGTCCAGCAGCTCACGCCTGAAATCCCAGCACTTTGGGAGGTCAAGGCAGGTGGATTACTTGAAGTCAGGAATTTGAGACCAGCCTAGCCAACATGGTGAAACCCCATCTCCACAAAAATACAAAAATTAGCCAGATGTGGTGGTATGCATCTGTAATCCCAGCTGCTCAGGAGGCTGAGACAGGAGAATCACTTGAACCCAGGGGGTGGAGGTTGCAGTGAGCTAAGATCATGCCACTGCCCTCCAGCCTAGGTGACAGAGCAAGACTCCATTAAAAAAAAAAAAGTGGAAATTCATGTCTTGTTCCCAAACTTACAGATAAAGCACTCAGTCTTTCACCATTAAGTATAATGTTAGCAGTTGGTTTTTATAGACAACTTTTTGCAAGACTCAAAAATTTCTTTTTCTATTGGCGTACTTGGGGTTTTTTCCACAATGGATGTTGGATTTGTCAAATGTTTTTCTTTGTTTATGGAAACGTTCTTTTTTGACATTTATTCAAGTAATATTGTGTATTATCTTAATTGACTTAAGAATAGTAAGCCAACATTGCATTTGTGAAAATAAAATCTTACTTGGTTGTCATATATTAAAAAAATTATCAACATAAAAATTAATGATATATATATATATATATTTTGTACTTAAGTCTTTGAAATTTTATATTTTGCAGTGTATCTCAATTTGCACTTGCCACACTTCAGGTGCTAAGTAGACCCATGTGGTCAGTGGCTACCTTAGCAGACAGTGAGACTCCAAGATTTCCAAGGAGTTCTCCTCTCAACTCACATGGCCTCCTTCGTGCCTGTGTCTTAACAGTCTGTCAGATGAGCTTGCTCTCAAGCTTTCTCTTCTGTTGGGATGGATTTCATGTTCTGCCATCAACATCACTCTCATCCCCAAATGAGAGCTTGGGACCTCAGCACCATAATCCATCCTGACCAGTTGGTAAGTCTTTCCAAAGACCCTGAGGTTGGTTCTCCTGGCATCTCACAAGATCAAATACTTGGTAAACAGCAGGACCAGCTAGCTAAGTCCTCCCTAGCTGGTCCCTGGGGACTGGCCGGTCAATGAGCCTGACACAGTTCAGTCTCTGGGAAAGGGTGATGGCCTATAATCATCCCAAACAACTGTGCTATTTCTGAAAAATGCCAGGGTAAAACTTTCCAAGGAAACCACACAAAAGCCACCGGAGAAAGGGAGAGGCCAAGTACAACCTGCTCTCATTCTTACTTGTTATTCTGTCTGCATTACTTGGGGTGAAAGTCACAGGACTTTGCTTACCCTTGTCTCTTTTCTTGGCCACATTCAAAGATATGCTGTCCTCATAGTCTAATGTTTCATCCCAGCATCTGACACGTTTCAGACACAATTCAAGATGCTGATGCTTACAAATTTGCACAAGGGTAAACTTGTGCAATCAGCTTTTATATCTTTTTATGTTACTATTTCTCTCTCTTTTCCCCTTTTCTTTCTTTTTTTCTTTCTTTCTTCTTTCCTTCTTTTTCTTTTCTTTTTTTTTTAACAAACTCTTGTATTGAGGGCTTTCAACAGATCTCACAGCGAGGGAGTTGCTCTGCTATGTACAAAACCCCAACCCAGAAACAACCCAGGTTGTTTACAAATGGGTTAGCTCCAGGTTCCATATAAACATGCATTGCTTGATAGATGGCGGGGTGGAGTGGCTTTTTGTATTAATATTTTGTATGAAATAGAACTTGGATTGTAAGTTTCAAAGAGAGAGACAGGAAAAAAAATTTTTAAATGATACTATTTTTTGAACATTCTGTATACTCCAGGCACTCCACATTCCATCCCATTTCACCACGATCCTACAACATATGATTTCCCCATTTTATAGTGAGAAAATTGAAGTTCAGAGAGGTCAACCCTCTTAATAAGTCGAAGAGTAGCATACAAGCTCAACTCTATGACTGCAGAGCCTGATCACCTAACTACTATGCTTCCTTCCCGGGACTTTCCACAGAAGACCATCATTCCCTGAACTCAGTGCTGGAAAATCAATTGTGTGACCCATTTCATCAAGCCATGGCCTAGCAGAGCTTTGTTTCTGTCCCATTTGGTTGAGCAATGCTTATGCTGGGTTGCAAAGGTGGAACACACTCCCTGGCTCCTCAGAATAGTCACTCCTCTCTGCTCCAACAACACTGGCTCCTTTGCTGCTGAACTAGCCCAGCAGATATATCGATGAGAAGTTATGTGTCTGCTACCCATGGGAAGAGGACATCTCCATCTTTCTGAAAAACAGCAGTTTTCAGTTTTCTCTTCTGGTGAGGCAGAGTTGGGGAGAACTGGAGCTTTCAAGTAGGGCAGACTCAGGTTTGCATTCTAACCTCATTCCTTACCAGCTGTGCAACCTGAGGCAAGTGTCTCAACCTCTCAGTTGCCTCATTTTTTAAAAGTGAGATAAGAATAGTCTCTGAATCATTGAATTAATTTAGAGGATTTTAAAAAATTACCAGCAAATGCTAGTAGCAATTGTTCACACCTGTAATCCCAACATTTTGGGAGGCCAAGGAAGGAGGGTCGCTTGAGGCCAGGAGTTCAAGAACAGTCTGGGTAACATAGTGAGACCCTGTCTCTACAAAAAATTTAAAAAGTTAGCCAGGTATGGTGACATATGCCTCTAGTTCCAGCTACTCTGGAGGCTGAGGCAGGAGGATCAATTGAGCTTGGGAGGTTAAGGCTGCAGTGAGTCATGATAATGTCCCTGCACTCTGGGTGACAAAGTGAGACTCTGTCTCAAAACAAAACAAAACAGAACAGATATAATCATTTCTGTTTCTATGGAAAAATTAGCATCTGTAAAACCCCAATGAAATTTGCAATGAGCTGTTCCTAGTTCCTCCCTCCCAGCCCATCTTCAGCTAGACCTAACCCCCCTCTACTCTGAAGCTCTAGAAAAGCCTGGAGCTAAAGCCATTAATTTCAAGGCTCCTGGACTACCTTAAAGCCAGGAAACTCTGATCTGCCCCACACCTGCCTTCTTTCCTCTCCTCTTTTCCGTAAGACCTCTTACTCATCACTGGCCCATCGTTGGCTGGCTTTCTCCACCTCAGCATTTCACACTGTGGGCTACCATGTGGCTGGATGTGCCATGAGGAAAACAATTCCGCCTCCTTTAAAACTGCCATTTTAAAATAGTAACACCCTGGGCACCTAAAAGAAAAAAAGTGAGAATTTTCAAAAAGAAAGAAAGAAAAAAACAAAGAAGGAAAGAAAAGAAAAGAAAAAGAATTACACTCATATACAGTTTTCAGAGGGTAATTTAGGATCCTCGATTAAAATGTATTTTCTCATAATAAACTATTAAGAGCAGATACCTGTGTGGGTGGTCCTGGGGGCTGGGAATCAGAAGTGGGAAAAGAGCTTTTTTTTTTTTTTCTTAAGAGATGAGGTCTTGCTCGGTTGCCCAGACTGGTCTCGAACTCCTGGGCTCAAGCAATCCACCCGCCTTGGCCTCCCAAAGAGCTTTTCTTTTTACCTCATGTCCTTCTGTATACTCTTTGACTATTTTGCATAAATGTGTATTTCTTTCATTTTATTAAAACAGTTAACTAAAATGAATAAATACATTTCCCTGATCAGATTTATCCTATGGAAATATTTGTTCAAAATATAAAGAGATAGAGAAAAAGGGATGTTCACAGCAGCATTATTTATTACACTAAAATAAAACTGGAAAAACTTGAATATCCATCAATAGACAAATGGTTAAGTTAGTTATGGTTCATCCATCCTGTGACTACTCTGTAGCTATTAACAGATAGTAAAGTTCATCTATATGGAGGGATAAAAGTATGTACTAAATGTTAAAGAGCAGATTTAAAGCAACAGAGGGAACAGCATCCCAGTTTTGGAAAAGGAGATTATATATTAGTATACGCAATATCCAAAGAAACAATACAAGAACAGTTCAAGCTGCTAACACTGGTTCTTTGTCATGGGTTCCACCGTGGCAGAAATTCACAAAGTTATATATTCTTAGGATATTTGAAGTTTTTACAGTGAGCGTGAAGCGGGAGGAAAAGCAGAGAAATGAAAATAATGTTTGAATACAGTCAGAAGTTTTAAAAACATCACAGTGTCAACTTAGATGATTGTGGGAGAAGAATAAGGGGTATACATCAAATGCTGGGTGTGCCGGGATGCACACCCTTGTAACCACATAACCCCATTAGCAGTAAGCAGCAGCTAGAGAGCACCTGCCACCTGCTCATCTGTATCCAGGGAGGTTCAAGTTCATGACAGTCTCTCTCACGTTCTTCTAGAGGGCTAGCCATTTTCTTCATAGATTCCAATAAAGTAATTGTGTGCTTTTATGTGGGTATATTTATCTTATAAGTGAATTGATAACTCAGGAATAATGTCCAAGCCTTATTCTTACTAGATCAAGATAACATGACCCTAGCATGATGAAACATGTGTGTTTAGATTTTCTTACAAAAGGTTATTTCCCAAGCATAAGGTAGACTCTCAAGGTATCCTACATATTGTTCCTCTCAGTGTCTCTGAGCTATGGATGCTCCTCCAAAGCCCTTCCTCCCAGAATAAGAAATCTGAAATGTTTAATGAGTTGGCAAGAACAGATATTTTGGGTCTTCTTTTTAAGCACTGAAGAACGAGTAGCCAAAATATGTAAGTGGATAACAACTTTATTGCATTTCAGGAAATAATCCCTTGCATAGATGTGATATTCAATTCATATTTGTTAATCCGTTGAAGGAACAGCAAATAAAACCAAGTATGCAGCATAAAGTGACGATTGTGAACCCTAAGACTAAACTCTTAATGGAAATGATTTGGAATAAGATTTCCAGAAAAATTGGCAGGGTGGCAAAAATCTCTTGGCAATGAAAATGTAGGTTAAAACTAGTCTGCCCGAAGGGTTTAGCTGGCAGGTAAAGAGCTTCTACAAATTAAGTAAAATACTAATAACCTCATAGAAAAATGAACAAAAGGAACATAAATATTGAAGCTTATGGAAAGATGCTCAATGTCACTATAATAACAGAAATGCAAATAAATTATACTTAGGTACTATTTTTTTAAACCCCTGTCAGATTAGCAAAGATCAAAACATAAGATAATGGTGTTGGTGAGGTTTTGAGAAAACAGGCTTCTCACATGTGGCCCTGGGGAATGTTCACTGGTACAACTTCTGTGGAGAGTAATTTGTTCATAGTCAACAAAATAACAGATGCAAATATCCTTTGACTCAGCAATTCCACTTCTAGAAATGTTTTCTACAGACTGGAGCTTCTCAACCTCAGCACTATTGACATTTTGGGCTGAAAATTCTTTGTTGTGAGTCTGTTCTGTGAATTGTAGGATATTTGGCAGCATCCTCAGCTTCTACCCACTACATGTTGGTTGCACCCTCCTCCCCACTTGAACAACCAAAAATTTCCCCAGACTTTGTCAAATGTGCCCTGGTGGGCAAAATCACCTTTGGTTGAGAACCACTGTTATAAACATATTCATGGAAAATAACACATCTACAAGACTATTCATTTCTCATTGTTCATAATAACAAAAAACTGGAAACAGACCATCCATTATTAAAAGAAAGTTTTCATGCATGCAATGAAATATTATGCCACCATAAACAGAATAGAGAATATCTTTGTGTATCAATGTGGATCAATCTCCAGGATATGTTGTTAGCCAACTAAAAGAAAGGTTAAGAAGTGTGTGTAGAGTATGTTACTACTGTTTAAAAAGGAAGGAAAGAAGAATGTTTATTTGTATGATAAGTACGTGTATAAAGTATTATTGGAATAATTTATGAGAAATTAACTAGCATGGTTGCTTTGATGTAGGGCAGCAATGTGACATGGGACAAGGATGAGAGATTTGTTACAGCAGAACATTTTGCAACTGTTTTTCAAAATTATCAAAATGTGCCACATGGCAAAACCCTGTATCTAAAAAAATAAAAATAAAAATAAAATTATGTGAATGTATTATCTCTTTAAGAATTAAAAATTAGTCTGCATTTTGCAGAAGCTCTCCAAACAAAAGTGACTATTAATACACAGATGTGAAGTCCAGCAGGCACAGAGGCAAGGGGGCTAGGATTCATTCCAACGGCAGTTAATTATGCTTTAGGAAACAGTTTTATCAATCTGAAACATAGTTGGAAAGCAATGTAAACAATACTAACTTCATGTTACTGAGATTTATAACGAGCTGGTTTGGAATTAGAGCAGCCTTTTCATGGATTCATAGAAATTTGGGTTCAGTTTGTGACAGCAGGTTCATTTGCTTGCTTTGCTCTGGCAGAACGTGGGGGCCCGAGATCTCTTTTGACCATCTTCCCTGCTCCTCTGTGCTTGTGACTATTAGTAGCAAAAACCACAATTACTTTTGCACCAACCCAATATCTTCAAGTGCTTTGGACTCTGTGGATCACCTCTGCATCTCCAAATGTCCAGTGGAGGTTATTACATTTCACTCTTGGAGCTACTTAAAAGCAAATTATAATAAGTGATGATTCACGTTGTTATTTCCATGGATTCAGTGCTCTCAGGCTTCAGGTTGCAGCCCAGGCTTGCAGTTTTTACCATACCCTATTTCCCTCAAATAGTATTGTCTGCTTAACAGTATTCTTTCAATTGACTTATTTTTTCCACTTAAATTTATTCTAGGAAGAAACTTTAAGTCACCACCGTAAATTTAAAAACACTTATTTCTAATATAAATTGTAGTAGACACATGACTATTAAAGACATGTTGAAACCAGATCTGTCCGTGTGCTATCTTGTGTGCTCCTGGTAGCGCCCCACTTTGGGAAACACCAAATTGGATCCGTCACAGAACTGGCCTCAGCGTGGACTGTGGAAAAGGGTGAGGTTTGGTGTTAGCACCCTCAAGCTCCCTTTCTGGGTCACTTTGCTGGGCTAATATTTTCCTCCTGGTACTCCTTGTATTATCACTTTGGATACAGCCTTCCCAGAATGTTAATTTCAGAAGAGGCTCAATAAGTGGTCAACACTGTTATTAGTTGTTAATCTGGAAAACTAAATAGCGCTGAGGTGGATACAGCATCTTTCCTTGTTAGAGGCCACCCCAGAAACAGATCCTCAGGTTTACAAGCCCAGGAACTCATGTTTACCAGCCCATAGAGTCCAGGTGAATGAAAACACACTCTGCAAAGTCACCAAAGACTGGCGAATTCACGAACTCACGGCGAGAAATTGGCTGAGATGCTTGCAGTTGTGAAGGTAAGTAGAATTACCTTCTCACAAAAGGTAATTCAACTTGTGTAACCACAGAGATAGCAGGAAAGGTCACACTAATGTGTGCAGGAACAAAGTATAGGGAATCCTTATGTCCTAAGGCATGGTGTCACCTTTATACTTTTTGTGTCCTTTGGCAAATTACTTACTGTCCTCTTATCTTCATTGCTTCCTCACTAAAACAAAATTTTACTTTTATCATGTTCAAAGAATTGTAAGGAGGAAATGAGAAAATACTTAACAAAGTGTTCAGTCCTCTTCTTGTAGTGATGCTATTGTGGTTTTAAAAAAAAAAAAAAAAATGGTTGCTGTTGATGATGTTTGTGCTGTCTTTTTTTTTTTTTTTTTTTTTTGAGACAGATTTTCAGTCTGTCACCAGGTGCCAGGCTGGAGTGCAGTGGTGCGACCTCGGCTCACTGCAACCTCTGTCTCCCAGGTTCAAGCAATTCTCTTGCCTCAGCCTCCCGAGTAGCTGGGATTACAGGCACGTGCCACCACGCCCAGCTAATTTTTTTGTATTTTTAGTAGAGACGGGGTTTCACCACGTTGGCCAGGATGGTCTCGATCTCTTGACCTCGTGATCTGCCCGCCTCAGCCTCCTAAAGTGCTGGGATTACAGGCGTGAGCCACTGCGCCTGGCCTGTTTGTGCTGTCTTTTGGGTAAGTCTGCTGGGCAGCCTGGATCGAGCCTGCTGGTCCCCACGCAACACCTCTATCGGAGTGTGTTAGAAACTCACCAACAAATTCTTGCCCCAACTCTGCCTTATCAGCTTCCATTGTAAGACATATCAGAACCAAACAAGCTTAATCTGAAAATGTCCATTGAAGAACATTTAATCCAACTTTTAATGTTTGTCCTATATGTGTAACCTAGATAAAGATACTTAGCTTCTTTAAACCTCGGCCTTCTCATAAATTACATGGGGATGACAATAGGATAACATAATGATTGTGATTATTGAGAATATTTATAAGACACATAAAGCACTTAACCTTGATCCTTTGAAATACAGCAAGATCTCATCAAATATTGGCTGTTATTAGTTCAGATTTTATGCTGGTTACACACTAAACATCTGACTTCATTTTTAGGGTGTGTTCTTGGGGTCTTGTTTGTATTTCGACAACATGCTTTCTCATGAGCCACACAGTTATTTATCATCGTAAAGGCATTACTTCCTAGAAAGGCTTCCATGTTTGGTTAATCTCCAACACTTTTTGTGAATTCCTGATATCATTGACAGAGATACACAATCACAGTTTCCACTTTAAAAAAATAGAGATAGGGTCTCACTCTGTAGCCCAGGCTGGAGTGCAGTGGTGCCTTGAACTGTGGCCTTGAATTCCTGGGCTAAAGCAATTCTCTTGCCTCAGCTTCCCAAATTGTGGAACTACAGGTGCGTACCACCATGCCCAGTTAATTTGTGTGTGTGTGTGTGTGTGTGTGTGTGTGTGTGTAGACACAGTCTCACTATGTTACCCAGGCTGGTCTCAAATTCCTGCCCTCAAGCAATCCTCTCACTTTGGCCTCCCAAAGTGTATTACAAATTGAACCAAGTTTCTACTTTCTTGAACTGGATAAGTCTTTAGAAATCATTCAGTCTAACTTTATAATGTCAGAGACGAGGATAATAAGGTTTCAAGGTGACTTTCTACTGGTTCTTGTTTTATCATTTCTACTATTCAATTTACACCCTGAGGAGATGGGTCACAGAGTTGGAAGATACCTTGTTGATCCTTGAAAGTCAGGAGCAGGCCAAGGGGTGTAGGGTTCTAAGCAGTTTCCCTGCCCTCCTTCAAGCAGAGAACGTCCACTTTTCTCTGTTTTATATGTGGGGATGGTGATGGCATGTATAATTTTGTATTAAAATGTTGTTTAAAGTTTGGAAAAACACTGATCTAGCCAAATCCTTTGATTATGGACAAGAAAGCTAAATCCCAGAGAGGGTAAAGAATTAGCCAGGTGAGCCGGGGCCAAATCTCTTTTCTGTTAGGCTGCCCTGTTGTTCCTTCCTCACCTCATTCCACTTCTCTGGAATTACAGCCTGAGAATTTCAGCATCTTAGGCCCTGTCTAAAATTAAAACTGGCTTCTATGGAGCAGTCAAAAGTGGCTCCTGTGACACCTTCTTATATTTCATTTGCTCCTTGATAAGGTGTTTGATGACCTAACCCAAAGATCTCATTCATGGGAACCTTTCAGACCATGCCCCCTGCTCTGTGACAGTCAGTTAGGGGATTCAGGTTTTGCAGAGTAGGAGACCTTTTGGCACACCTGAAATCCAACTATGTAGTTGATGGGCTCATTTACATACATGTGACACTGACATTAAATCAAATCATCTCTCCCAAATCACAGCTTGTTTTAAAAAAAAGTAGAGAAAAAAATCAAATCATCTCACCTATGTATAAAAGATTACATATATTCCTCTCTCTCTCACTGCAGCAGTCAAAATGATGTGCTTGAAAAATCACAATGGGATTCTTTTGTAGAAACATAATCTTCTCTAATGGTTTTGGTAACAAATATGGTGCCACTTTTGGTGATCCATGCACTGCGATCTCTTTGGAAGATGACGTAGCAACAAATGATCAAAACCAGAAAGTGTTCTTATCCTGTGACACAATTATTGTATTTGGGGCACTCTATCCTAAGAAGCTGATTTTAAAAATGAGACAGTCCTATATTGTGTATACTATTTTTTTTTGGTGTTTTCATTATACATGGAAACAACCTGCATGTTGAACCATAACTAATGGATAAGTTCATCTATTCCCCCAGGTGCATAAGATAGATAAACATGTTCTTGCAATGAACTGACTCAACCATTAAAAAATCATATAAATGAAAAATTATTACTTTGGAGGCAATGTAGATATATGGAAATACATTTATATAAAAGAATAAATGGAAAAGTAGAATTCAAAATTGTCATGCATTATGATTATAACTATGCAAAAGTTATATCTGCATGAGAGAAAAGACCAGTGCTCACAGAGACAGTAAATCAATGTCTTCAGACCAGAGTTATAGAAAACATTCTGAGTGTACTTGGCTCATTAATTATTTTTCACAGTGTGGAGATCAGAAGGTTCCTTGCTCTGTCTTGAGATTAATCAAGGCTGATTTAACCCAATTCTAAGTGGGTTTCAGTCTTTGCTGCTACAGTCTACCTGAGCTTAGTGTTGATCCTGACCCAGGTTATACACTAGGCACTTTCCCATCAAAACATGGAGTAAGATGATTCTGGACAAAGCACCCCCAGGAAGAAGGATGCCACAAGAAAGTTAACACATAAGACAAATAGGCCAGGCACGGTGGCTCATGCCTGTAATCCCAGCACTTTGGGAGGCTGAGGCAGGTGGATCACAAGATTAGGAGATCAAGACCATCCTGACCAACATGATGAAACCCTGCTTCTACTGAAAATACAAAAATTAGCCAGGCATGGTGGTGTGTGCCTGTAATTCCAGCTACTTGGGAGACTGAGGCAAGAGAATCACTTGAACCCAGGAGGCGGAGGTTGCAGTGAGCTGAGATCACGCCACTGCATTCCAGCCTGGGTGACAGAGCAAGACTCTGCCTTAAAAAAAAAAAAAAGACAACTGAAGAACAGCTCATAGGATGGGACACTACACAGTGGCCTAGGGGACCACCACAGTAGACTCCACCCAACTTCCTGGCTTCTATTCTTGGCCATTGTATAATCTGCTGACCCCACAACTGTCAGCTCACTTCTAGATGTATGGAATCACACCCACTGGTTTAACCTTGGAAACTTTTCATTGAGGTTGGAATCAAATCCAAGCTCCTTGCCATGATCCACAAGGGCCTGCAGATTTTGGCTTCTGTGTATCGTCTTGTGCCCTTCTCTCGAACTCTACATGTTCAAATCTCTATTCCCCACACAAGCCAAGCCTTTTCCTACCTTAGGGTCTTTGCACTTACAGTTCCTTCTGCCCAGAATGCTCTTCTCCATTTCTTCACTTAACCAGCTCTTTCCTCAAACTTTAGTTCAGCTATAAATTCCTTCTCTGACCACCCTTCCTCCCAATTCAGCCCCAGTGGACATGTGGTCTCGCCATAGAACCTACCACATTCTTTATCTGCCCTACGCAGTTATACACTTGCTTGCTGTCTGTCCCATCCCCTAGAATGTAAGCTATTAGGCTGGTGCACAATTAATTGACCTTAATTAAAAACCTCAATTACTTGTGCACCAACCTAAGACACCTACCTCCACTATTTACCACTGCATTTCTCACATCTAGCACAGTGCCTGGCACAGAGCAGTTGTTTGCAGAATATTTGCTGAACAAATGAATATATCTAAATGTACCAAAACAGAAATGTTTCCTTGATACAGAGTCAACTAAACACACACACACACACACACACACACACACATGGCCAGGCATGGTGACTCATGGCTGTAATCCCAGCATTTTGGGAGGAGGCAGAGACGGGCGGATTATGAGGTCAGCAGATTGAGACCATCCTGGCCAACATGGTGAAACCTCATCTCTACCAAAAAGACAAAATTCCGCTGGGCGCGGTGACATGCGCCTGTAGTCCCAGTCACAGTTACTCATAAGGCTGAGGAAAGAGAATCACTTGAACCCAGGAGGCGCGGAGGTTGCAGTGAGCTCAGATGGCACTGCTGCACTCCAGCCTGGGGAGAGAGCAAGACTCTGTCTTAAAAAAAAAAAAAAAAAAAACCAATAATAATAAAGATTTGGCACAATATATGAAGTTTGGGAGAAAAAATTCTATAGTTGAATTTTTATAACAAGCAGGTAAAATTTCTGTGACTTTTTAAATATCAAAAAAGGAAAAATATGGTGAGAAGCCTGCTTATAAATAACTTTAGGTTAATAGGAATTATACAGCAACATAAGACATAAGAACCTGTCTCGAGTTCTTATTCTATTAAAATACAGAAAACTTTTACGGAATTTCAAGGAGCTGAGCAGGCCGTTGATCCAAAAGGGGACTTTCAGATGACTGGGAAAGCGTTACGGAGTTGTTTCTCCTCAGGATCACTTTTAGTTAGGCCTCTGAGTGTCACGAAGCCAAATCCAAACTGACCTCTGGATGAAAATTACATCCTAGAAGGTGTCCTTTTTCCAGTTGGCCTCATAACTCATTGATGAATGGAGGTATGTATTATTAGTTGGTTAAGAAAATAAGGGTGGAATGAGAATTTACTATATGGTCCATCAACATTTGCAAAGAGCTTTACAATAGTTTTTTGTAGATACGATTTCTGAGTTTGATATTTAAATGTCTTGTTTTACATGGAGCTCATAGTTCAAGAAACTGAGCTTTTTTTTTTTTTTTTTTTTTTTTTTGGCAGAGTCTTGCTCTGTCACCCAGGCTGGAGTGCAGTGATGCAATCTCGACTCACTGCAACCTCCGCCTCCAGGATTCAAGTGATTCTCCTGCCTCAGCCTTCCAAGTAGCTGAGATTACAGGTATGTGCCACCATGCTTGGCTAATTTTTGTATTTTTAGTAGAGACAGCATTTTGCCATGCTGCCTAGGCTGGTTTCAAACTCCTAAGCTCAGATAATCTGCCTGCCTCAGCCTCCCAAAGTGCTAGGATTACAGGTGTAAGCCACTGTGCGTGGCCTGAAATTGAGCTCTTCTGCTTTCTTTCAGACTGAGTCAAAAACTAAACTCTCGTGTTCGTAGTATCTCCCTGTGGCCCGTTTTTACTGCAGAAACTGATGAATGGGTGCACCCGCCCCTGAATAGTAGGAGTCAAATCTAATTTTAATGTGAGAATATTTGCCTCCTAAAAAGAAAATTTCAATGCAATAGTTATCTCCATGAAACGTTAACCTCACATAACACAGGCAAAGATCAATTCATGATGAAACTCCATTAAAACAGGTGGAAACCATGCACGCCTCAAGTATCAAGTACTTTGCTTGGGCCCTTAGTTTCTTTGCGTGGCTAGACAAGACCCACATTTTTAGCTTCCAGATGCTTTTCTGAATGCAATGTGAGTTATGTGACCTTCGTTCATTCCCCAGGTATTTACTGACTACTACTAAACAGTGTCCAGAACTGTTTTAGATGATGGTGATACCATAATGAACAAGACAGGCAAGATCTCTGCTCTCATGGACCTGCCCTTCTAGTAGATGGACAGACAGATACTAAACAGAGAAACACATCCATAAACCTAACAAATAAGTGCAGATACTAAAGTATCTATGTGCTTTGGAAGAGGTGGGAAATAAATCAACAAACAAACAGAATTAGCCAGGCATGGTGATGCACTCCTGTAGTCCCAGCTAGTCGGGAGGATCAGTTGAGTCTGAAAGGCAGAGGTTGCAATGACCCAAGATCCTGCCACCGCACTCCAGCTTGAGTGAGAGAGTAAGACCATGTTTCAAAGAAACAAGCAAACAAACAAGCAAACAAACAAACACTCTTTCAAAAATCTGGGGTGTTTGAGGCAGTGGAAACAGCTAATGCTAAGATCCTGCATCCTGAGAATGAGTGTCATTTTACGTGTGTGTCTCACTTGTCTCACCCTAGTCCTGGCCCTGTACAAAGGCCCTGCAGGGACTTTGAGCTTGGAGTGCTTCAGGAAGAAGGCAGATGTGATGGAAGCACATGAAGGGAGTGTGGTGTAAAATGAAATAAAGAAGGCAGGCTGGGACCACAGGATGAGGGGTCTTGTAAGCCATAGTTGAGAATTTATTTAAATACTCTAAATAGCCGTGAAGGGTTTTAAGGTAGAAAGTAGTATTTGATTTATGATCTTAAGGTTCATCCTAGGTGCCATGTGGATAACAGACTGTAAAGAGCTTCAAGTGTCAGCAGGAGCCCAGCTGGAAGACAACTGAATGACATGGGAATGTAGAGAAGAGAGCCCATGACTGCTGAACGTCTCAAGCAAAAATGCTCGGGAAGTTTTAAGAATATTATCTACATGGCCAGGCACGATGGCTCATACCTGTAATCCCAGCATTTTGGGAGCCCAAGGCAGGAGGATTGCTTGAGCCCAGGAGTTAAGAGGCCAGCCTAGGCAATATAGTGAGACCCTGTCTCCACAAAAATTTAAAAAAAAAAAAAAAGCCAAGTACCCCACGCAGTGGCTCACGCCTGTAATCCCAGCACTTTGGGAGGTTGAAGCAGATGGATCGCCTGAGGTCAGGAGTTCAAGATCAGCTTGGCCAACATGGTGAAACCTCATCTTTACTAAAAATACAAAAATTGGCCAGGCATGGTGGCTAACACCTGTGATCCCAGCATTTTGGGAGGCCAAGGTGGGTTGATCATAAGGTCAAGAGATCGAGACCATCCTGGCCAACATGGTGAAACCCTGTCTCTACTAAAAACACAAAAATTAGCTGGGCATGGTGGTGTGTGCCTGTAGTCCCAGCTACTCAGGAGGCCGAGGCAGGAGAATTGCTTGAATCTGGGAGGTGGAGTTTGCAGTGAGCCGAGATCGTGCCAGTGCACTCCAGCCTGGTGACAGAGCCAGACTCCATCTCAAAAATAAAGTAAAATAAAATAAATTTAAAAATTACAAAAATTAGTGGGGCGTGGTGGCAGGCACCTGTAAGCCAAGCTACTCGGGAGACTGAGGCGGGAGAATCGCTTGAACCCGGGAGGCGGAGGTTGCAGTGAGCCAAGATCGTGCCAATGAACTCCAGCCTAGGGGACAAGAGCAAGACTTTGTTTCAAAAAGAAAAAAAAAAAATAGCCAGGTTTGGTGGTGCATGCCTGTAGTCCCAGCTATTCGGTAGGTTGAGGCAGAAGGATCACTTGAGCCTGGAAATTGAGGCTACAGTGAGCTGTGATCAAGCCACTGCGCTCCAGCCTGGGCAACAGACCCTCCCCCCGCAAAAGAAAGAATATTATCTACAGAGGGTTTAGCTGTAAAGGCAAGGAGAAGGGTAAGACTGGGCAGAGGAAAAGAGAGAAAAGAGTTGCTTAAACTCCTAAAAAGCTTTGAGGACTGGGACCTGGACCTCCTGCTGGTTCCTACACGTGCCTCTGTGATCCAGCTCTTAAAATTCCAACCACGTGAATCTTCCTCTTCCTTGTTCAAGGACAGGCCATACACTACTGCCTCCAGGGAGTCTTTGTTATTTGTTCCTACACTCAGTAATCTCCCTTTTAAAGCCCTACATCACTTGCCTTGGTCTCTATTATTTGGTCATTGAACCTTTTCTATTTGAGATTCGTTTATGTCACTAACCTCTCCAGCTTTCTTTCTTTCTTCCTTCCACAAATGATGCATGAGTGAATAGTGTGTGCCAGACACTCTTGTAGACACTGGCGAAGCCATCTTTATCAACTTGGATGCTTGCTCTCATATAGCTGATAGTCCAGTGGAGGGCAAGGCGGGGAAATGACATTAATACATCATCACATTAACTAATGGGTAGTTACAACTTCGACCTGTGCTCTGAAGAAAGGGCACTGGTGCTACGGTAGAAAGGACAGGAGGACATGACTTCGTCTAGGGAAGTCAACGAAGGCTTTCCCAATAAATGACACTTAAAATGGAGGCTTTAACACCGAAGAAAATGTGGTGTGGTTGGAACCCCGAGATGGGATAAAGTGAGACATGAGCTGAGACAGAAGAGACCATGGGGTAGATTCTGGTGGTGTCCATCCTTAGGGAATGGGGAGAGCCGCTGCAGGGACACATTGATGTCTGATGAAGGTCATCAGGACTTGACTATGGTCACATGTCAAAAGCTGGTGCTGGCTGCCATGTGGAGATTCTAGAGGAACTTCAGGCGGCAAGGCTTGCCAAGGCACGCTCTCCCTCTCTCTCTCCCTCTCTCTTTCTCTCTCTCTTTCTCTTTGTCTCAGACACATAGCAGGGGTTCTTGAAGTGAATGGAGACAGAGATTTGTCCTGAAGCATATGTGAAAAATGTAGAAGTCATAAAATTCTTCATTGCAGAAGACCCATGTGGCACAGGGTACCAATTTTCAGGACCGTCCTTTACATTGGGGACTTCAGAACAAGAATGCATTGCACACTTTGTAAAAACCCAATGGAATACCTGATTACCTGTGAGTGCCAACTGCTAATGGTCATAAGTACTATTTATCAGGGACCAATGTAGACTCTAGAGACATGGGACCTCAGGCAAGTTATTTAAACTCTCTTTGTGTCAATTTCTTGACCTACAAATTGGGGTAATATTAGTTCCTAACTTACAAGGTGTTGGTAATGATTAGGTGAAATAATTCACATTTTGCACAGTGTTGGACATGTAGTAAGTGCTCGGTAAATGTTAGTTACTATCTTATTCGAATGAAGGTGACCTCCATCTTATTAAAAGGAAATAAGATTAATAAGATCAAGAAGGAATGTTCAATTATTTTATCTTATTTTTGAGACAAGATCTCAGTCTGTTGCCCAGGCTGGATTACAGTGCCTTGATCACAGCTCACTGCAGCCTCAACCTCCTGCGTTCAAGGGATCCTCCCACCTCACCCTCCTGAGTAGCTGGGACTATGGCATGCACCACCACACCTGGCTAATTTTTTTTTTTTTTTTTAAATATGGAGTCTTACCATGTTGCCCAAGGCAGGTCTCAAACTCTAGGGTTTAAGTGATCCGCCCACCTCGGCCTCCCCAAATGCTGAGATTACAGGTGTAAGCCACTGCGTCTGGCCTTAATTATTTTAAAAACATAAATAGTTTCTTAGAGGATTGCACAGCATTATACAATGTAGACAAAAATCACACAGATCAAATGTGAGCTGTGACACAGATCTGGTGTCAGATCTGTCTGACACCAGAAGCAGTGTTTCTGCTATGCAGTAATGCTTTCAAAAGCAAGGAAAGGGGATCATCTTTCCCACCTGCCATCTTTAATTTAGAAAGGATGCTTGCTGCAAGTAGGAGTGAAGAAGGAAATTAAATAATAGCAATAATAGTAAAACAAAACCTTATAATTTGTAGTTGCTATGTAACAAAGGAAATTTTGCTGTGTTGTGTGTTGTTTAATATAACACCTCCCAGCTCTGTTTAAGGCAGAATAACTGCCTTTCTGCAAAGCACTGAACCTTATCTATCCTTCCCACATTCTTAACAAAGTTCCCAGGCATCTAAAAATTCCTGTTTTTCTTGTTGATCAGCTGCAAGTCACAAAGCAGATAAACTCAAAACTGCAAAATGTGTTTCTCAAGATGTTACTTTTGAAATGTAAAGTACATCACAAGATACGTCACAAGTTAGTTAACTGCTCTTTGTTCTGGCTTCTGTAAACTTGCTTCCTACTTTGTCACCCTGTACCACCCAGGTGCATAAAAGGTAGGCCATTTTCTTTGTCCTTTGCTCAGAATTAAGAAGCGATTCCGCTGAGCCTGTGAACATGTTAAATAGAATCCTCCTGCAACCCCATCGGTCTCTCCAGATCTCTGATTTCCTGCTACAGGAGATGATTCTGTTGCTAGATCAGACTGCAGGCTAAAGGGAAGAGGCTGTGAGGAGTGGAGACCCTTACCCAGATGCTGACCGGAATGGTGATTTTGACTGTTTCTCTTATTCCATGTAAATGATAATGCCTTCCATACCATAAGGAGCACAGCACACTTGATCCCTAAGGTGCAAAGAGTCATCAAAATGGAAGAAACTTTCCAGTTCTCCAGAGGGGATTTCAGAAGATCAAGGTGGTGCTTGGGCAAAATTGTGAGTAATAATCACCTTACCATGTAGCAATTGGTAAGAAGCTTATAACATATTTTCTCATGAAATACTCAACATCACTTGAAGTAGGTAGTGTTGGGGTCTACAGGACACAAGCATAAAGAGGTCAAATATCTTGTCTGAAATCCCATATTTAGAAAGTGACAGAGGCAGGATTTGAATCCAGCTCTAATTGGCCACACAAGCAACACCAATCTATGATGCTTATTTCCATCTAGGCTGCTTCTTCCATCCTATGCTTACTCAAAGAGCCTGAGGTGCTCCATTTTCCTTTTACCATTAAAAAGGATCTGATATCAGTCATGTGCAACTAAGTATGCTGATTAGTTGGTGGCTACCTCTCCAAGGATTATTTGTACTTAGGCTTGCTGATGGTGTGCTGGACTTGGCTTGCACTGGCCTGCGGGAGCTAATTGTTAAATTTTCAGGAATTTGTGAACCATTAGACATCAGGTTGGTAGTTTAAAATGGGCCATGATGGAAGTATTCACACCAAAGGAATTGGCAATACACTATGAATCAGGGCTTCCCAACAAGCCCCATCCTCGGATTCCTAAACATTTACCAGAACACCCACGGGCTTTTATCTCTCATTGTCCTCTGTCATAGAATTTTAGGCATCAGGGACCACTTGGGAAAAAATTGGCAGGCACAGGAGAGCATCTGAAATCATGCCTGTCCGCAGGCCACCACCTGCCAAATCTATGCTTCTTTTTGGCCCACTGCTCCAGCGAGATGAAGGTGCTTCTTGGCCCCTTTGAACACACTTGCACATCCCAATAGGGAAAACAGGCATCTAACACCAGAATTAAATCCATGTTCAAGTAAAAGCCTCAATCAATTAGTATTATAATGACAATAGGCATGATTTTTAAGGTTACTTGATTTCCAGAATTACCAAATTTGTTCTTGAGTATGTAGAAGGGTTATTTTTCATATGGTGAGAACTGCAAGGATCACAATTTTACAAATCAGAGAAGAGAAGAAGAAGCTCGAGATCCTAAGAGGGGCAATAACTGACCCAAGAGCTCATGATGTGTGTATATCTCCCCACAGGCTTGTATTTAGCTACAGAACAGAAGGAATCCAGGACCCTGATCTTAGCTTGACTTCAAAGAATCCTTTAAAATCTCCCATCATTTGAAAATAATGCCATCACCCTGCTGGCTTTTTTAGAGATACGAAAGGGATACAAATAATGGTTAATTTTTACTAGACGCTTACCAGCTGACAAGGCTGTGCTAAGTACCTAATATATTAAGTTGAACTGTATGAAACTGCTAATATCTGATATTTGATCCACCAAATAATTTCAAAAAGTTCAGCCTAAAGACATTGTACCTCGAGTCTTTGCCATCTTCCTATGAAATGGGTGCTGTGATCACACCCATTTTACAGATTGAAAATGGAGGTTTTAATTTGAAGAGGAAAATGTTCTTTCCACAAGTGTAATGTTATTTACTTCTAAGTAATATTAATGCACTCTTGTGTGCAAACTGGTGGTCCTAAATGATATATTATACATAGGACATGAACAATAATAACTCACATATATTATTTTTTTCAGTGACCTTGGATAAATTTCTAATTAATGATTAAATAATTAATTATAAATTATAAATAAATAATTTAATAAATTATTAAAATAATTACAATAGATAAATAATTACTTTTAAAATGTTATTTATAAGTATAAAACATTGGCATTAGAAAACAAGAAATTTGGTATTTGGACATGTATACTTTATACATGTCCAATGTATAGAGTTCCATTTCACATGGAAGTATTAGAAACTATACCTAGGTCTCCCCAGAATGAAGTAATTGTCTTGGAAATTTTCATAATGCTCAGTAAAAGAAGTAGGGTGGTTTTACAACATTGTCTACATGCAACTTATGACCAATAAAACTCTGAGTTAAGGTCATCTGGTTTGTGATTATTTGCAAATAATATTGAGCTGAATTCACGAACAGTTCACAAATAGCAATTGGGCTAAGGAATTATTAGTACTAACTAAATGAGATGATACTATTTTGAGTCAGAAAAACAAACTGGTGAAAACCGTAAAACGGCCTTTGAAAAAATATTTAACGGCACATGACTGTTCTTTCAATATGAAACAAAACCTTTAAATGTTCTATTCACAAAAACGCATTGAGTAACGCCATGCGATTTATTAGCTCTACACGATAAATCCTCCAAGTTCACAACCTGGGCTCCTGGCCACCTAGCAAAGAGGCCTTGCACGTAATTCCATGTGTTTTTTGATTGATTCGTAAACTGTTATCAGTAAGAATCTGATAACAAGACAAGCAATTCTTTTCACTTCCAAAGAGGCAGCATTATTTTTCCTGCAACTTTTTTTTTTCTGTAATTCACCAAGGACATGCAACACCTGCAACTTTAAAAGGTGAGGCATCCATAGGCTCTATACCCAGCCTGACCTACTTTGGAGCTCCCCCTCATGAAATGCTTTAAAGCCTGGCACTCCAAAGGCTCCCAAACTCATGCCTCCACCTGCTAAGTCAGACTCCAACAAAGAATTGGAGCGCTTTTGTTTCTAAGTGACCATCAGGTACCTAATATTATTTTCCCTTCAGTAATATATGTGATAATTCTTGTCCTACCCCACTAAAGATGTAAAAATAATATAATCATACAGTAAGAAATCAAACATGCTTTGAAAGATTGCAGAGTAGAGCTAAACAAGAGCCACTGCATAAAACAAAGAAGTTTTGAAGAAGAAAGGGATCTTGTTTGTTGTTATTTCCAGTTTTTTCCTTTTATAAAGCAAGAACCTGAAATAGGAGGTGGACATTTGTCCAGGCCGGATCACCTACTGAGAAGTAGAATTTGGTTTCTTGACTCTTGTTTCTACCAAACTACATTATTAAGATTATTCCCGTTGCTTTTGTTATTACTGATGTTAAGAAACATGAGACTATTTTTAGATATAGAGACAGACTGACTTAGCTCAGTCTGTACTGAGCCATACTCTTCTGGGTAAGAATCGCTGGTCTGCACTGCAGAAAGTTTGTTCTTAATAACCCTGGTGTCCAAGGAAGTCTACCAAAGATGAAGAGGTTTGCCATTGTGCCTTTCAACTTTAGACAATGAAATGCCTGAAGAATCTTATTCCAAGATTGGGCAAGTGACGAGTATTGAGACAAACAGAGTTAAATTCATGAAAATGTTAACACTGAACCCAACACTTAACCATTCTAAACAACAGTTTCTTCCACTAAAAAATAAGAAAGCTGGGGTAGATCATCTCATCCAATGCTAATATTGTATTAATCTATGTTTCATTAAATTTAGTATGTGTCATAGAAAGTTCAAGTTTTATCTAATCATATTTGCTACCTAAACTGTTACTAATGATTTTAAAATTAAACATAATCTTGCAGGGGGAAAAAGCTGATAAATGTTAAATGTATAGTTTTTAGAATTGAAATAGCCTATCGCCACCATTTCACCTCGAGACTGCTTTATGTGTTCTCCTCTGATTACTTTTACTGTACTTTTTATGTTGTTATAACAAGCATGCTGGTGTTTCATGTTTTCTATTTTATGCTATGTATATATATTTGCATCAGCCCAGTCCAAACATAAAATATTATGTGAAAAAAGACAAATGAAACTGCTTACATACCCCATGACGATCCTCAAAGTATGCCAGGCTAGCTTTGGTTAACACAAAGAAGCGGACTTTAAAGTTCGAGGGAGAAGTTCTTCTCTTTTGTTGGGATTTCTTGATGAGCTGTTCTTCCAGGAGGATAAAGTTGTTCATGATCCAGTTCTTGAAAGGTGATGCACCTTGGGCATCACCTCTTAGCACAACAGAAGGAAAGAGCTTTGGGGCAAAGAATGCGATGGGGAGGCAGTTGATCTTCAGAAAGCTGCTCAAAGGCAACTTGCCTTCAACATTATCTTTCTATCAACATTTAGCCAGCATAGCAGAGCTTCTCCTCTGATGTCAAAGGCCATAACCACATCCTTTCGAAATTCACAAAACCAAGAGGCATATGTAAAAAATACATACACCCTTTGCTATATGGCTTGAAATAATATTTGAAGAATTGTAGACTCAGAATTATGGTAAGGATTACAGTTTAATCCTTATAGTTCCTGGTTTAATCCAACCAGCAGTTAAAACATGTAGCACGGGGGTAAACACCATGTGTGGTTTTGCTTACCATGATATACTCAGCAACCTTCAGACATAAGAAAAGATGTTTAAGAAAAATTTGTTCAATGGATCATCACCGAATTGGGTTGGACAAGTAAAAGAGGTAATGAGCCAAACTCCTCATATATTAAAATGAAGAAATATGTTGCTGAAGATTATTAGTTTTTAAGATCTAAATTAAAACCCATAGAAATTTCTCAATGCTACATAAAGATGATTGCCTTTTTATGCTGACATTTTGTGGAAAACTGAAAAATAAGTGAATCCTTCAGAATGGCATAACAAACAAAGTATACATGGGCTTTGAAAACAGACAAACTTGTGTTGGACTCCCAGCTCTGTCACTTACTACGCTGTTTTTCTCTGAGCAAGCTATGCCTTCTCTGATCCTTTGCTTCCTTGTGAGGGTCCTTGGAGGACTGAATACCCTACACTTTATGAATGGTGGGTGCTAGTCATGTATCTTGCCTTAGAGTTAGTACATAGATGAAGTATGATATGTGATACTTACCTCTACCATGTTAATAATCAAGAGATTTTAGTGTAAGCAGAGATGGCATGTACTGGGTAGGGATAAATAATAAATGAAACAATCATTATTGCTGTATAGGAGTGAAATTCTCCAATGTTTATTTTTAAATGTAAATTACCAGACAATAGCCTAATTTTATGTTATATATTGCATTCCCAGCATAATCAAGACACCCAGGAGAGTAGGGTATGGGTATATTTTAAATGATCTCCTCCATTCTGAGATTTTAAGACATATGTGTGGAAATACACTGCCCAAACAAGATAATATATATTTTTTCTGAGTATAGGCTTGAGGCAGGGATTGCTACTTTTCCCAAATATCTACCCTCTCCTTCTTACTAGAGTAACTGAATCCCTGACGGTTATCTGGGCATCTGGCCAGCCATAATAAAAACTACAATTTTAGCCTTTCTTGTGTAGCCAAGTGTAGTTGTATGACTGTCTCCTGGCCAACTGAACATAGCAGAAGTGGTGTGTACAACTTCTAGGAAATTTCCTTAATGGGATCTGTCATCCTTTTCTTTCCCTTTTCCTCCCGCCTTCTGACTAGAATGGTGAGGTGACAGTTGGAGCTGAAGCAGCTATCTAGTATCACGAGGTGGAAATTCCATGTTGAGGACAATGGAGTATAAGACAGAAAGAATCTGGGACCCTGGTGACCATGGATCTTCCACGCCAGCCGTGGATTACCTTTTTTAATATCTAGTTTCTAAGTCTTGGTTATTTTGAGGTTTCTGTCACTACCAGCAAATCTAGATAATTCAGTGCTATCTTCTCAAGCTAGACTACAAACTCGTTTGAGAAAAGTACATTTTATACCTGGTTGGTTCAGATGAAAAGATTTACAGACGTCATAAAGCGTTCTCAGCCGGGAAAGCAAAATATCATTGGTAGTTGTTGCAATAGTTAGGAGGCTTTCATTTGCCCAGTTTCCATGGAGTGTCATCATAAGTAATTTTATTCTCTTTCTCATAGAGCCTTCAAACCCACTAACTGAGGTTTGTCTTTGCCATCTTTTTAAATGTAAACTTAGGAGGCTCAATATTTTTTCTCCTTTTAAGGAAAACATAAACAAAAACAAATAGTCCCTTTGTTTCTTTTGGTTTTGAAAAGTTCGCTTCACAGGAGCCAAATTCAAGGAGCTCTCATTTGCCAAAATTGGAACAATTTGAGTATCAAAAGGAATAATAATTGCCATGAAATAAAGAACAGTAAAAATGTTAAAACAATGAGTTCCTAAAAGAATTGAAAAAAGCATCCCAACCTTTTGATCACTTTTGGAGGATGCTGAAGAACCAACTTGTTATTCTGAAAACTGGAAACAAAGGAAAAGAATGAAACATATTTCTTGCTTTTCTTGAAGACTTATCTCTCGGTTCAATAATCAAGTATTTAATGAGGAAGTCTTTTTTTTTTTCTGAGAAGCTAAACAATGAAGGAGTGATAGAATATCATCGTTTTGCAATGCTAATGAAACAAGAAATGTAGGCAATGATCATCAATGGCTGTTAAAATTATTATGCAAAAAGCCAGTAGGAAAATGTATAACTGTCCTATGAAGCTGACAACACTGTAACACACTGATTAATCTTAAAAGAAGGACAACCAGACGTTGTATGTCTCCTGAGGTGACGCAAGAGGAAGTACACAAAATCACCAACTCAGAAGTCTTGCCAAGAGAAAACAAAAATCAAACACAAATCTAATCAAACTTTGAGATATAAATTCAAGATTGCAGAAAATACAAGAGATAAATGAACCTGACAAATGACACTGTGGAAGTGCAATTGGATAAATCCAGAATACGAAAAAACATACTAAGGACAAATGACTCAGTATCAGTAACAAATAAGCCATAGAGGGCCGGACAGAGTGGCTCATGTCTGTAATCCCAGCACTTTAGGAGGCCAAGGTGGGTGGATTGCTTGAGCCCAGCAGTTTAAGACCAGCCTTAATAACATGGTGAAACCCTGTCCCTACAAAAAATACAAAAAATTAGCCAGGCATGGTGGCACACACCTGTAGTACCAGCTACTCAGGAGACTGAAGTGGGAGGATTGCTTGAGCCCAGTGGGTGGAGGTTGCAGTAAGCTGGGATTGCACCACTGCACTTCAGCCTGGGTAATAGGGACAGACTCTGTCTCGTAAAACAAAAACAAAACAAAACAGCAATAAATAAGTCAGAAGGGAACTCTTAAATTAAAAGATGACTATAATCCCAGCACTTTGGGAGACCGAGGTGGGTGGATCATGAGGTCAGGAGATCGAGACCATCCTGGCTAACATGGTGAAACCCCATCTCCACCAAAACTACAAAAAATTAGCGAGGCATGGTGGCACGCACCTGTAGTCTCAGCTACTTGGGAGGCTGAGGCAGGAGAATCGCTTGAACCTACGAGGCGGAGGTTGCAGTGAGCTGAGATGGCACCACTGCACTCCAGCCTGGGGAACAGAGCAAGACTCCGTCTCAGAAAAAAAGAAACTTTAAGCATATTTGGACTTTGGGTTAAGAGTCAAGCAAATCAACTGTGTAAAAAGTGTTATGAGACAATTAGAAAAATTTGTATGTTGAACAGATGTTTGATAATACTGAGAAACTTGTTATTTTTTAAGATGTAATGATGGGCTGGGCATGGTGACTCACGCCTGCAATCCCAGCACTTTGGGAGGCTGAGGTGAGAGGATCACATGAGGTCAGGAGAGCTGGAGTTCGAGATCAGCTGGCCAACATGGTGAAAGCCCATCTTTACTAAAAATACAAAAGTTAGCTGAGTGAGGTGGCGTGTGCCTGTAATCCCAGCTACTTAGGAAGCAGAGGCAGGAGAATTGCTTATACCTGGAAGGCAGAGGTTACACTGAGCCGAGAGATAGTGCCACTGCACTCCAGCCTGGGCAACAGAGCAAGACACCATCTCAGAAAAAAAAAAGATATAATAATGGTGCTATTACCATGTTAAAATAGTCCTTATTTTATATAGAAACATACTGAATTATTGATAAAATAATAAAATGTTTATAATTTGCTTCATTATAGTCCAGTGGAGCGGGAGAAATCGGTAGGGGAAGGGATGAAATATGTTTGCTCATGACTTGACAATTGCTAAAGCTGGCTAATGGGTACATCATTATTCTGCTCTCCTTGCATTGATGCATGTTTGAAAATTTCCATATAAAAAGTTAAGTAAAGAAAAAGAGGCAGGGCGCGGTGGCTCACACCTGTAATCTTAGCATTTTAGGAGGCTGAGGTGGTGGGTGAATCACCTAAGTTCAGGAGTTTGAGACCAGCCTGGCCAACATGTCGAAACCCCATCTCTACTAAAAATACAAAAATTAGCCAGGCCTGGTGGCAGGCGCCTGTTGTCCCAGCTACTTGGGATGCTGAGGCAGGAGAATTGTTTTAACCCAGGAGGCAGAGGTTGCAGTGAGCCAATTGTGCCAGTGCACTTCAGCCTGGGTGACAAGAGCAAAACTGTCTCAAAAAACAAACAAACAAAAAAGGGAAGAGAAAAGAAAAAGAAAGCCCAGCTCAGTTCAAGGTAATAATCAAAACTCCAAACATGTATTCAAGACGACGCTTTCCTTAACTTTGCATGGGTTGCTTCAGAATTTGAAGCATGTTGGCTTTTTCCACCATGCCCTAACTTCTCTTTTCCCACACAGAAGCCGGGTTTCTGACCCACCTGAGCCAGCAGCTCAGGCTGGAGGGCAAAAGGAAGAGGGGCAAATGGTGCAGCAGTCATGAAGCTGCAGCAGTAACCTGGGGATGATGTCCTTGGGATGTGGTGGAGGCACAATTGCTGCTTTTTCTTGCGTGTTTCATGTGCTTTGTTGTTTTCAGAGATTTTTCAACTGAAGGTTCTGACAACTGTTCCCCTGATGTAGGAGGTGCCACTCTCCCTGGCCAACGAGCCCAACCCTCAGCCCTTGGGATTCAGCTGTTCCACCTCCCCCCAGTCGGGATTCCTTTGCCCACTAGGTTGTCCTCTTGGCTGAAATTCCTTGAAAATGAACCACAGAGGCTGGGTATGGGGGCTTACACTTGTAATCTCAGCACTTTGGGAGTCTGAGCTGGGAGGAACACTTAAGCCCAGGAGTTCAAGATCAGCTTGGGCAAAACACAGAAAAACGGTTTCTATTAAATAAAAAGGAAAAAGAACCGGGCACAGTGGCTCATGCCTGTAATCCCAGTACTTTGGGAGGCTGAGGTGGGTGGATCACTGCAGTCAGGAGTTTGAGACCAGCTTGGCCAACATGGTGAAACCCCATCTCTACTAAAAATACAAAAATTAGTTGGGTGTGGTGGTAGGTGCCTATAATCCCAGCTACTTGGGAGGCTGAGGCAGGAGAATCGCTTGAACCCAGGAGGTGGAGGTTGCAGTAAGCTAAGATTGTGCCACTGCAATCCAGCCTGGGGGACAGAGTGAGACCCCTATCTCAAATAAAGAAAAAAGAAACTGAACCACACACCACTTATTCCCTCCCTTGCTTACTGCAACCTCCACCTCCTGGGTTCAAGTGATTCTCCTGCCTCAGCCTCTACTGGAAGACTCAGGCCTCCTTTCCCAGCCAATGATGGGCATACCATTTGCCCCAAGTAGAGCCCCCTTTCCCTCTGACACCAAATAGTAGCTCTTCCACAAGCTTTCACCATTACATTTCTCCAAGTGAGATTTAGACACTAGTCCTTATAGCTGCAAAACTCTGAGACTCACACCAAGCTCACCGAGAAGTCTCTTAAAGTCCCTGTTGGTTGGCTTCTGGTAGACACACACCCACCTGCCTTCCCCTGTGGGCTGGTGGTAAGAGGAAATGCGCAGCCCCCAACACTCTCTCTCTTGCTTTTTCGTGCCTTGTTTTCTAAAGGCTGAAGGTGGGCAAACACTATTACTGGCAGAACCTGTTTTGCCTCTTAATGTATCAAGTGTAGATGGAGGTACTTCATTCCCTTTATCATATTAATATAGGGCCTTAGGGCCTCAACTGAAACTGGGCTGGAAAAACCTAATTTAACCTAATTTCTATAACAAAGAAAAAATCGGTTCAACCTGGCACTGCTGGGTCCCCTGGCATTTAACGACGACATCAGAGGTTTTGGTTTTCCTTTCTCAGTTCTGGGCTGGTCTCATGCATGGGCACGCTGTCCTCCATGGCAGCGAAGTGGCTGCTGGGCTGACATCTTATCAGTGGAGGTAGATCCCTTTCCTCATAGTTCCAGTAAAAGTCCCAGAATTTTGAATCATTGGCCTAGCTCAGATGACATGCTCACATGTACCTCAATCATTAGAGCCAAGGCAATGGAATAGTCAGTTGACTCATTCCAGGTCTGGACCCACTCCTGGATCTGAGGGTGGCGTGGAGTCAGCTCTACCCAACCACACAGACCTGCCTATCCACAGATCGGGGAGGGATGGTTCTCTGAGGAACACTAGAGGAAGGGGAACGGCTGCTGGATCATTGATAAATGATTGCACTCTTACTATTCCCTAAAACTCGTCTTCATTGCTTTATCGCTTGAGGTCCTACAACTCCAACCTTCTCTAGTCCAGGGGCTTGCCCTTTGGATAACTCCAGGGCCCTCTTGTGTCTAGGCCAAAGAGGTCCTTCAGTTTGTCCTCTCAGGATGTGGCTTTGAAGCCCTTTGATTTCCTTGTGGTTCCTGTCCAAACTTAATCAGGTTTATTAATATCCATTTAAGAGTCATACCTAGAATGTTTTGGTAAATACATAACTTCTTTCTTCTGAAAACGACAACAACGACAGTAGCACCTTATGTTTGCTAGAGCTACCAATTCTAAGGGGGGAAAATAGCATGAGCACAGAGAGGTATCTGTACCAGATGTTTATTGCAGTATTTTTTTGTAATAGAAACTATCTGTGCATCAATGAGAGACAAGTAAAATAATCTACGGGGCATCCTTACAGTGCAAGGTTACAGAAACAAATAATGTATATTCATAATGTATCAACCTAAAAAACTTCAGGATATATTGTTAACACGGAAAAGGTGCAGAACAATACATTTGGCTTTTGTGTTTTTACTTTTTGTTTTTACATACAAGCCATACATATTGTTCTGTACCTTTTCCAGGTATATTTTGTGTTTCTATTAATGTATATGTAAATGCACATGGTGATATCAGGAAGTTTGTATATCAAAATGCCAGCAAATGAAACTAGAAAGGTACAGAGATGTTTCACTTTTTAATTTACATAATTTAAAAAATGATAAAATGGAAGGATTTTTTACTTTCCTATTTAAAATAAAGGAAAAATATGTCCTTTGTCAGAATTGTTGGTTTGATTCATAGAAGACAATGATAACTGAAGTGGCTGGTAAACTTAGAGCTAATTTTTTTTTGAAATATATATATTTCTGGTGACAAAAGTAAAATATATTCTTGGTGGAAGGAGTAGACCAGCAAATAAATAAAAATTACATCTAATATCACTCCTCAGAAATAATTAATGTTAATATTTATTTTACATTCTTCCAGTATTTTTTCAGAGTTAAATTTAATATTTACTTAGAATAATCATTTTATCTTAGCTCCTGGATCAGTTACGTCCTTCTACCTGCAGACAATTTCTGATTTTTTTTTTTTTTTTTTTTTTTTTGAGAGGGATTCTCGATCTGTCACCCATGCTGGAGTGTGCAGTGGCTGATCTCGGCTCACTGCAGCCTCTGCCTACTGGGTTTTAGCGATTCTCGTGCCTCGGCCTCTGGAGTAGCTGGAACTACAGGTGCCCGCCACCAAGCCAGGCTAATTTTTGTATTTTCAGTAGAGACTGGAGTTTCACCATGTTGCCCGGGCTGGCCTTGAATTCCTGACCTCAGGTGATCCGCCCGCCTCCGCCTCCCAAAGTGTTGGGATTGCAGGCGTGAGCCACCGTTCCTGGCCTGATCTTCATTTTTATCTTCAATGTTAAGTGTTTTATTATGTGTGTGTGTCTATGTGTATGAATTTAGCTGCAACTTTCTTCAGTGTAACATTAAATAGATAAACGGAGGGAGAACATCTCATGATCTGTAAACAGAGCAAAACAGGAATCGGAGAAAGGGAATAGTCCTAAGCCGTGTGAGCTGGGAAGGATTCGGCCTGGGAGTGGGGCCAAACAGGCCGAGCCAGAAAGAAGCAACACAGGGGCGGGAGATGGGAGGGGAACGACAGGGGGCGCTAGTTGGATCATAATGTTGAGAAAATTATTTTGATCGCCTGTCCGACTTCTTTTTTGTATGTATACCAGCTCATTTTCCTTTTCAACCCAAGGAAGAGGCAGGCTGATTTGCATACTGGCCCTCAGGGTAAGAGTTAGGCGACTATGGTCTTTTCGGAGCCAGAAGGTAAGGCAGAAATCAGGTTGGCTTCCTGAAGTCCTAGGTGCCCGAGGCTGACCGCAGCTCAGCCCACGCCACCTCGGCTCAGCAGCACTGACATAAAAGTACTGTGGATTGTATTTTAGGCCAGGGGATTTACCCAGCCAGTACATATTGTGTATGGTATGGAAATCTCCCCACCCTCACATCCTGCCTAGCTCGCAGTGCTCCCCTGGGCTGCACACTCTTTGAAAAGGCTAATTATAGCTGTCTACCTTGCTTTTCAAAATCATAGATGAAGAATAAAAGTTATTGACTTGAAACCACTTCCCACAATGCACGTTTAGACTTCAGCCATGTATAATCTTGTACGTCTGCATATACTCAGTGCCTCGTATACACTGTTTTGTGTTGCCACTCTTCACAGCTATTCAACCTTAGGTTAATTTAAAATGTACGCAAAACTGTCTTTAGAATTGTGGTTTTGATCATTTTTCTTCTTAAGAAACAATTATTGTTGGTTTTGAATATAGTGGTAAAGGGTATTAGGGTCACCATTCATTCAACTAATTTGTTATCACCCTACCATGTATTTACTTGTCCTCCTGTTTTCTCTGTTTCTTCCATGTGTGTTCTACTCGTTTGTAAGCTCTCTACAATTCTAGCTTATACCTGCTCTGCCACATTCCAGTCAAGAAAAATTACCCAATATTTGTAAATAAAAATCAAGTAAAGCAGACACTATGTACTTCTGATGTCATATTAAAGCCTTGTTTAACATGCCTGCCAAAGGATTATTTAATTATCTAAGAGAATGAAGGAAGACATGGGATTGGATCCATAAAACTGAAGTATTGCTGTCTATTATCTTCAATAACTTTATTGAGATATGTTTTATCGACCATAAAATTCATCCATCGAAAGTGTATAGTTTGGTAATGTTTAGTATATATTCACAGAGTTTCCCTGAGACAGCAAGTTGACCCAAGATAGCTCCTGTTACCAGTTCCTTTCACACACACACACACACACACACACTTTAAATTTTTCATTAACAAACACATGACATACCACATATGCTATTTTGGAACCTCCTTTTTTTGTGTGTACCCAGTATCCCAGGTCCAGCAACTTGCTTTTTTACTTGCTAATATTTATTAGAAATTGTTCAATATCAGCATACATAATAGTTGCCTCAAAGTATGTGTGGTGGCTGATCACTTCTCATTACTCTCACTGCTATCACACACATCTTACTCCAAATCATCTCTTGTAGGAGCTACCTATCTCTACTGCTGTTTTCCCTGCACTTCTACAGTCTCTTTTTAATACGAAGACCAGAATCATCTTCTCTATTTGTGGTTTGGATCATCTCCCATTCAGAGCAAAGCCAAAGACCTCTCAGAGCACTATAAGGTCAGTCCAACATGATCTGCTCATCCACCACCACCCCAGTTGCCTCTCAGCCTCATCTCCAACAACCCTCCTCCTAATTCACTCTGTTTTCATCACTGTAGCCTGCTGGGAACTCCTCAAACACACCAGGCATGCTCTCGTCCCAGGCTCAAGCCCAGGAGTTAGAGCCTGCAGTGAGCCAAGGCATGCTCTCGTCTTGGCCCTTGCTGCTCCCCTCACTAAGAGGCTCTTTCCCCAGATGTCTTCACAGCGTCCTCCCTGATCTCTTTCACTCAAAGTCACTTGTGGACCAATCACAGTGGCTCATGCCTGTAATCCCAGCACTTTGGAAGATTTGAGGTGGGAGGACTGCTTGAGGCCAGGAGTTTGAGATCAGTCTGGGCAACATAGCAAGACTCTGCCTCCACAGAAAGATTTAAAAACTAACAGATATGGTAGTGTGCACCTGTAGTTCTGGCTGCTTGGGAAGATGAGGCAGGAGGATCACTTGAGCCCAAGAGTTTGAGTCTGCAATGAGCCATAAACACATCGCTGCACTCTAGCCTGGGTGTCTCTTAAACCACAGTAACAACAACAAAAAACCCTTCTCGTTGAGTATTTCTTAACCACCACCTTCCCCTCCCCTACACACACTCCCATCCTGCTTGCCTACTTTTTCTCTGCAGTGCTTACTGCATTGGACATGCCATTTAATTTGCTTGCTTATCATTGAGATCATAGGTATTAGGAAAACAAATTACTTGTTTACTGTCTATATACACACTCCATGAGACCAAGAATATTTGTCTATTTTGTCCATTGCTATATTCCTGCACCTAAAACAGGATCTGGCACAAATTAGACAATTAATTATATTAAGGGAGTGAATGGATAAATTTATGCTGCAGTGCATTTGTATGTTTGTGTCCTATTAGTGTCACCTAGGCTAGTATAGTTTAACCATTGCCACATTTTGGGATGTCAGTATGCTTTTAGTCTTATGTGACCTTGCTGAAATTGCTTGTAACTTCTTTTTTGTTTGTTCGTTTTTGAGACAGGGTCTCACTTTGTCACCCAGGCTGGAGTGCAATGGTGCAATCTTGGCTCACTGCAGCCTCCACCACCTGGGCTCAAGTGATCCTCCTGCCTCAGATCCCCCAAGTGGCTGGGACTACAGACTCGTGCAATCATGCCCAGCTAATACTTTCTTTTTTCTTTCTTTATTTTATTTTATTTTTTTATTTTTAGTAGAGATGAGATTTTGCCATGTTGGCCAGGCTGGTCTCAAATTCCTGAGCTCAAGCAATCTTCCCGCCTTGGCCTCCCAAAGTGCTGCGGTTACAGGCATGAGCCACCATGCCCGATCTGCTTGTCACTTTTCTGAGCCTTCATTTTTCCTCTATAAAATAGAAACCTGGCCTGGCATGGTGGCTCTTGCAGGTAATCCCAGCATTCTGGAAGGCTGAGGTAAGCAGATCACTTGAGGCCAGAAGTTAGAGACCAGCCTGGCCAACGTGGCAAAATCCCATCTCTACTAAAAATACAAAGAAAAAAGAAAAGGAAAAAAGAAAGTATTAGCTGGGCATGGTTGCATGAGTCTGTAGTCCCAGCTACTTGGGGGATCTGAAGCCAGAGGATCACTTGAGCCCAGGAGGTGGAGGCTGCAGTGAGCCAAGACTGCACCACTGCACTCCAGCCTGGGTGACAAAGTGAGACTCCATCTCAAATTAAAAAAAAAAAAAAAAAGAAGCATTTTATAGGGTTGTGAGGATTTAAATTTTCATTTATTTTATTTTTTTAGAGACAGGATCTTGTTCTGTTGCCCAGGCTGGAGTGCAGTGGACTGAGCCACTGCTCAGTCATAGCTCACTGGCTGCTTGAATTCATGGGCTTCATCCTCCTGTCTCAGCCTCCTGAGTAGCTGAGACTACAGGCATGCTGCCATGTATAGCTAATATTTTTTATTTTTTGTAGAGCTGAAGGTCTTGCTATGTTACCCAGACTGATCTCAGCCTTGTGGTCTCAAGTGATCCTCCTGCCTCAGCCTCTCAAAGTGCTGAGATTACAGGTGTGAGCCAATGCACCCAGCCAGAATTGAAAATTTTAGAAGATTGTATAGTGGTAGCACCATGCCTGGCTTATAGTAAGTTCTCAATAATATGATAATTTCTCTCATTAATTATCCATCAGAAATGACCTTATGAGAAGAATATATGGCTATATCGATATATAGCTCCAACTTCTTTTTAACATAATTGTGTTGACGTTTAGTTATTATTCCCTTATAATAGAATATATGCCACTTTGTTCATTTTTTTTTTTCCTCAAAAAGTTATTCAACATCTTTAGTAAAAAATGTTTCAGCTTTTCAGAGATAGGAAACTTTATATTTGCATTTCCACTTTCTAGCTAGTCCCAAACAAAATACTTGCTCATTAAATTTTGTTGAATAAATAAATGGAAGAATAAATTTCAATGGGCATGAGCAAGTTTATATTTACTGCAAAGCTGCAATGTGTCAGGTTCTGCAGTTTGCACTGGGAGATATAAAAAAATAACATTTCATGGTTGAAGTTTATTTCAAGACCTCTACCTGGTAATCATTGAGTTTGGGGGAATGTATGTTTATTTCAGAAGAAGTTCTCTAGCTGGGGGAGGGGGAATTTGGAGTCTTCACCTTGTGCAAAGCAAAACAAAACAAAACAAAAAACTCCAGAAAGATGTCTTTGCCACAATTTCTCAGAAGAGCTTTAAAAAGAAACAGAACGTCAGTGGTTTATCAAATAGGCATCAAGAGTGAAGCAGCAGACCTATCAGTGTGGGAAATCCTACAGTGATTCAAGACCTCCAAGAATTCCTGTGGTTCTCAATAAGTCCCCACACACATTGATAACTACCAATGACACCAGCTTTGATGCAGAATGAGATTATCAGTGAGCTGGGCAGCTTGAGGAAGAGAAAAAGCTCTGACCTAGAATCCAGCTCTGCACTCTGACCTCAAGCAAGACAATCCTAAACCTCAGTTTCCTCACGCTAAAATTATGTTTTGAAAAATAAACCTGCTTCTGGCCAGGCGCAGTGGCTTACGCCTGTAATCCCAACACTTTGGGAGGCTGAGGCGGGCAGATGACGAGGTCAGGAGTTCAAAACCAGCCTGGCCAATATGGTGAAACCCTGTCTCTACTAAAGACACAAAAACTAGCTGGGTGTGGTGGTGCACACCTGTAGTGCCAGCTACTCAGGAGGATGAGGCAGGAGAATTGCTTGAACCCGGGAGGCAGAGGTTGCAATGAGCTGAGATTGCGCCATTGCACTCCAGTCTTGATGACACAGTAAGATTCTGTCTCAAAGCAAAACAACAATAACAACAAAAACCTGTTTCTGGACAGGCACGGTGGCTCACACCTGTAATCCCTTTGGGAGGATGAGGTGGGTGGATCACCTGAGGTCAGGAGTTTGAGATTGGCCTGGCTAACATGGCGAAAACCCATCTCTACTAAAAATACAAAAATTGGCTGGGCCTGATAGCAGGTGCCTGTAATCCCAGCTACTTGGGAGGCTGAGGCAGGAGAATCACTTGAACCTGGGAGGCAGAGGTTGCAGTGAGCTGAGATTGCGTCACTCTACTCCAGCCTGGGTGACGAGAGCAAAACTCCATTAAAAAAAAAAATTAACCTGCTTCGAATGAGCAAATAAGTGAGAAAATCTTCCATATCCTGAAAATCACCATACAAATGTGTCTCTGATTCTGATGTGGAGCAGAAGTCCCTCGGGATCATTCATTCAGCATCTATTCCTGAGTGCCAGCTGGCACTGTGCTACCTACACGCTGGGGACACAGAGACCAGCAATCTAGACAGCGCCCCTGCCCTTAGCAAGCACACCATCCACGGCCAGGATTTTATCCCCAGGAAGTAATTCAGCTGAAGCAAAAATATTTTTGCAAGAAGATGATCCTTGAAAGGGTACCCATAACAACAGCAAAACTGGAAACAACCTAGATATTGATAAAAGCAGAATAGCTTCATAAATTGTGCAACCCAGGATTTTGATTGAAAAGAATACCCAGCCTACTCACACCTACACCCCGGCAGGGTCAGCTTCTCCCCTGTAGAGGCACTTATTTGTTTTGCTGGGGAGGCTGGTGACCCTGACCCGAGGGGACAGCTGCATGGAGGCTAGGACAAAGGAGTGTGAGATAAGTATAGGTCACAAAGGACAGCAGAGGATAAATGTGGTGATGCCAGAGGATTTAGGCAGAAGCCCTGTAGAGAGACGGGTAGTTGCCTTCTCTCCCTCTCTTTCTTAGAGACTCCATTTGTGGCTCGTGGAGCTGTCTTAAAGGTAGAGAACTATGAACAATGAATCTTGTTTACCTTATTACACGGCCCACAGCTACTGTTCAATGAATGTGTTCAGAACCTCCATGGGTGACCTGCAACGACAATTGTACAAGAGAGGAGAGTACGACATTTTCAAGTATGCACCAGTGTTCGAGAGTGATTTTATTCAGATAAGCAAAAAGGGAGACGTGATTGATGTACACAACCGTGTCCGAACGGTGACAGTGGGTATCGTCTGCACCAGCCCCATCCTCCCACTGCCTGATGTCATGCTGCTGGCCCGACCAGCTAAAGTCTGTGAAGAGCATGCCAGACAGGGCTGGTTTGCCAAGGGGAGACGTTGCAGGCCCCCCAAGACTCTAGAGCTCACGAGACTAATTCCCTTGAAGTTTGTGAAGATCTCCATCTACAATCATGAGAAACAGCAGCTGCGCCTGAAACTTGCCACTGGCCGTACCTTTTATCTGCAGCTGTGTCCATCTTCTGACACCCGGGAAGATCTCTTCAGCTATTGGGAAAAACTTGTCTATCTCCTGAGGCCACCAGTGGAGAGTTACAGCAGTACCCCGACACTTCTATCTGGGGACACAGCACCAAAAGACAGCGAAAGCCTACTGGTAAGCCTCTTTAGAGGCTGGAGAAAAGAGGGCAGGGTTTTATGGGGGAGGAGTTCAAAGCCAATCCTACAAAGCCTTTGGTGCTTTCTGAGGTCCACCTGGAAAAGGTATTCCATTTTCAAGGGCTCAGCACCAAATGAGCCACTACTAGCGGACTTAGCACACTGGGAGGTTGGAGGGCCTCTTCAGAGTGTCCCATAAGGCTGAATTTCAGAGACCTTAGGTATCAGTTACTCTGGCCTCACACCCAGGGTTGAAATACTTTCTACAGTACCCTGATTGTCAGCCTTTTCTTGAACACTTTTTACCCCGACCCAGGTGTTCTGATTTGCTGTGGAACATTTTTTTTTTTTTTTTTGAGACGGAGTTTTGCTCTTGTTACCCAGGCTGGAGTGCAATGGCGCAATCTTGGCTCACCACAACCTCCGCCTCCTGGGTTCAAGCAATTCTCCCTCCTCAGCCTCCTGAGTAGCTGGGACTACAGGCATGCGCCACCATGCCCAGCTAATTTTTGTATTTTTAGTAGAGACGGGGTTTCATCACGTTGGCCAGGATGGTCTCGATCTCTTGACCTTGTGATCCACCCGCCTCAGCTTCCCAAAGTGCCAGGATTATAGACATGAGCCACTGCACCTGGCTTGTTGTGGATCTTTTATTTGTATAAATTTAAGGGGTGAAGTGTAGTTTTTTTTTTTAATGTGGATATGTTGCATACTGGTGAAGTCTGGGCTTTTAGTGTAACCATCGTCTGAATAATATACATTGCACCTACTAAGTAATTTCTCATCCCTCACCCCTCTCCCACCCTTCTGAGTCTCCAATTTGCAATTGGAGACTGTACAGTTTTTTGTGCAATTTTTTTTGAGACAGAGTTTTATTCTTGTCTCCTAGGCTGGAGTGCAATGTCGAGATTTCGGCTCAATGTAACCTCCGCCTTCCTGGTTCAGACGATTCTCCTGCCTCAGCCTCTGAGTAGCTGGGATTGCAGGAACCTGCCCCCATGTTCAACTAATTTTTGTATTTTTTTTTTTTTTAGTAGAGATGAGGGTTCACCATGTTGGCCAGGCTGGTCTTGAACTCCTGACCTCAGGTGATCCACCTGCCTCAGCCTCCCAAAGTGCTGTGCAATATTTTTAACAATGAAGAAGTCTTTCTTCCATTTGAGTCACAGTCTGTCTCCCGTGACTACCAGGCACTGATTTCTGTGTCAGTCAGTACACCCTGCCTGTGTGTACGCACATGCACAATCTTAGTAGCCACCAAAATGTAAAGTGAGCATATCCCTAGACCCTGCAATCCCACTTCGGGAAATCTGTCCTGCAGAGCATGCAAAAATAAGTGTATAAAATACAGTGTCCAAGGACGAGGAGTTGTATCAGTACTTTCCCTGGTACTGGAATTGTTCAACCAAAACTGAGTGACCATTGAAGGGGTGCTGTAGATGGAACCTGGCAATAAATGAGAGTGAGACTTAGACTAAGGCCAGAAGCAGTGGCTTATGCCTGTAATCCCAGCACTTTGGGAGGCCGAGGTGGGTGGATCGCCTGAGGTCAGGAGTTTGAGACCAGCCTGGCCAACATGACAAAACCCCTGTCTTTACTAAATATACAAAAAAATTAGCCAGGCGTGGTGGCAGGCGCCTATAGTCCCAGCTACTTGAGAAGCTGAGGCAGGGGAAAATCCCTTGAACCTGGGAGACAGAGATTGCAGTGAGCCGAGATAGCGCCACTGCATTCCAGTCTGGGTGACAGAGCAAGACTCCGTCTCAAAAAAAAAAAAAAAACACTTAGACTTGATGATTTTAGAGGTTCTTCTTCTCTTTTTTTTTTTTTTTTTTTTTTTTTTGATACGGTGTCTCGCTCTGTTGCCCAGGCTGGAGTACAGTGGCGCAATCTTGGCTCACTGCAGTCTCTGCCTTCTGAGTTCAAGTGATACTCCTGCCTCAGCCTACTGAGTAGCTGGGATTACAGGTGTGTGCCACTCCGTCTGGCTAATTTTTTGTATTTTTAGTAGAGTTGGTGTTTTGCTATGTTGGCAAGGCTGGTCTCAAACTCCTGGCCTCAGGTGATCTGCCCTCCTCAGCCTCCCAAAGTGTTGAGATTACAGGTGTGAGCCACCACGTTCGATCCAGGTTCTTCTAATCATAAACCCTTGAATTGTTCTGCTCCAGGATAAGAGAGCAGCAGACAGTTCTGAACTCTCTTTCAGTCATCTCTATCTCACCTGTATCTCCTCTCCTTGGTACAGGCTGCAGAGCTCCACAGAAAAGGGAATCAGAGTGAGACTGGGCTTCACAAGCCTTGTGATGTATCTGCAGCCACCTCTTCTGCTTATGCTGCAGGAGAGGGAATCCGACATGCCTCCCATGGAATGGCTAGTGCGACTTCTCTAGACACAAGCACTGCAGAGGCTGCTGAAGGAGCAGCAGCAAGGACAGCAGGTGGCGTGGCAGGAACAACAACAGGCCCCAGAGCAGGTGTGGCAATAGCAGGGGCAGCAATGAGTCCTGCAACAGGCGCTGTGAGCATAGCAGCAACCAAACCTGCAGGCCCAGACCAGGTGATTACAGCGCTGGCGGGCGCAGCCATCAAAAATCCAGGAGAAAATGAATCCAGCAAGTCCATGGCAGGTGCTGCCAACATATCCTCAGATAGTATTAACTTGGCCTTGGTGGGTGTTGCAAGCCCCTCCTCGGCAGGTACTTCCACCACCATGGCGGGGGCCGCCAGTCTCTCCCAAGACAACAGCTTGAGTACGGCATTTGCAGGCAGTATGACGACAGGCAAGTGTGTGGCAGAAAGAACTCAAGGACCAGCATTGGGATCCCTCGTGTCCACCTTGCAAAGCGAAGGCTACATGAGTGAACGGGATGGAAGCCAGAAGGTTTCCCAGCCCAGTGCTGAAGCCTGGAATGAAAAAAAGGAAAGAAGAGAAAAGAAGGACAAACGTCCCAGTAGGAAAAGTTCCCATCACCGCAAGGCGGGTGAAAGTCACCACAAGGCAGGTGAAAGTCACTGCAGGACAGCAGGAGACAAGACCCAGAAAGCATCCTCCCACCGGTCTATATCCGGTCATAAAAACACGAGAGATGGCAAAAAAGAAAAAGGGCGCAGCAAGGTAAGGGGCAAGGGACGTGGCTCCTCTCGCAAGAGCTCCAGCCACAGTTCCACCAGGAAAGAGTTGAGAACAACTCACAAATTGGGGAAGAACCAATCCACATCTAGTACAGGAGCTTTAAGTAAGAAAGCCAGTAAAATCAGCTCTTTTTTAAGGAGCCTCAGGGCCACTGCTGGTTCAAAAACAAGGGTCACATCACACGACAGAGAGGTAGACATCGTGGCTAAGATGGTGGAGAAGCAAAACATAGAGGCCAAAGTGGAGAAAGCCCAGGAGCTGGAGGTGACCAGTGGCACGATGACATCTGAGATGACGGAGGTGATCGTCTTTGAAACCAAATCCATTTAAGGAGGAGCCAGGGCTACAACTACCCAGGGATCTGGGAAGTATCCCTAGAGAGCCCATCTCAGCTTTCTTTACTGCAGTTTAAATAATAAAGGAAATCATACAACCCCTAAATAAATAAAATCTCCTGTTTGAATTTTTTCTGCCCCATAGCCCAGCAGTGACTTCATAGTGGCTTCTGTGATGGTGACCACATTACAGCCTGAGACCCCAGCCTCCAGGCAGGTAGAGCCCCACCACCCACCAAGGCCCAGCAGAGCCAATGTGAGTGTTTTGCTTTGCCTCAACCCCTTCCTGCCTTTGCTTCCCCCAGACTGTCAAAGTCACAGATTAAGAGCTGGATGCACCACCACCGGCACGTCCCCAGGCCCATTCTCTTTTCCCTGAATGCTCCTGAACATGGACGTTCAGTCCAGTCCATAGACCAGGCAGAGACAGGATTCACATCCCCTCAGGGGATATTCAGGGGAGGAAGGAGCAGTGCAGCAGCATTTGTAGGCAATTAGAATAGGAAATTTATGCATCTAGATCAGGAATTGGCAAACCATATTCTGAGGTCCAAATCTTGCCAGCTGCCTGGATTTGTAAATAAAGTTTTACTGGAACATAGCCACAGCCATTCCTTTGCATATTGTCTACGGCTGCTTTCACGCTAAAATGACAGATGTGAGTAGTTGCAATGGAGACCATATGGCCCGCAGAGTCTAAAATATTATCTGGGCCTTCACAGAAAATGTGTGCTGACTCTTGATCTAGTCTTAACAAGTCTTCCTCCTAGGTGTAGACAGTGGAGAAATTCTCACATATGCTTGCCAGTAGACAACTAGAGAATGTTTATAGTAAAATTGTAACAGCAAAACCCTGGAAATCCTCAAGTGTTCATCAGACAGGAGAATTAATAAATTATGAAATAAACTACAGTGCATAATCTACAACAGTGAAAATGAATAGCAGCTGTTAGAAAGGATACTTTTTTTTTTTTTTGAGATAGAGTCTCGGTTTGTCACCCAGGCTGAAGTGCAGTGAGGTGATCTTGATTCACTGTAACCTTGGCCGCCCAGGTTCCAGCAATTCTCGTGCCTCAGCTCCCAAGTAGCTGGGATTACAGGCATGTACCACCATGCCCAGCTAATTTTGTGTATTTTTAGTAGAGACAGGGTTTCGCCATGTTGGCCAGGCTGGTCTCGAATTCCTGACCTCAAGCAGTCCACCCTCCTTGGCCTCCCACAGTGCTGGGATTACAGGCGTGAGCTACTGTGCCCAGCTAGCATGGATAAATCTTACATAATGTGGGATACTAAAAGCAAGTCACAAAAATATATATGATATAGTTCAATTTGTAGAACAGCTGAAAAATAAGATTCAACTATAGGATAGATATTTGCTTAAAGTATAGAGAAAAATAAGAGAACGATAATCACAAAATTCGGGATATGAATGAAAAAAAGGAAAGAAGAGAAAGGGTAAAAGGAGAGATGTCTGGTCTGGGAGGCACACACAAAGAGTTTCAACAGAATCATGATTATTCCATTTCTTAAACAAGAGGGTGTATTCATGGAGGTTTGTTATTGTATCTTCATTTTAACATCTCTGAAATCAGGATTGTTTTTAAATCACTGCCAGCAAAGTGTCAATTGTATGTCACTGTCACTGCCTTAGAAATGCCCTATCCAATTTATTTCACCAATGTTTTCCTTTTTACACACACACGAGATTTATGACAAAATATCTAAGTCTGAAAGACATCTTTCAATAGGTACAAAACAAAAATTTTAAGTAACATAAAAATATTCAGAATATAGAAACATGAAAAATGTTTAAATGCTTAAGAAATAAAATGGTCCAAAACGCTGTGTACTAACATGATGTAAATTATGTGTTCATGTGGAAGTTAATCCCTAGAATTAAAAAATCACACTACATTAGAAATGGGATTGTAAATTTTAAAAACTTTTATTGTAAAAAAAATTGTCTTTCCATTTAAAAAAAAACCTATAAAATGAATCCATGAAAAACATTACATTATTAACATCAGATAATATAAGTTGGATTTGAGAAAAATGGTTCTGGGAGCCATGTGTGTTCATGTAAGTCCAGGAGGGGAGCAACCGCCCAGGCTTTTGAGTCTTTGCTCATCCTCTGCAGCAGTACCTTGGAGGACAGAAGTTGAGTTTCCAGCGAAACTTAGGGACTTTCTCTGAAGACCAAATATGTGTAGTGCAGATGGAGGAGGTGAGAAGCAAGGTATTCTGGGAGGAGTAGTGGCTTGTCAGTATCAGGGGAATCCCTTCTCAGTGGCTCTGGCGGGCGGCTGGAAAATCTCACCTTGCGACTTTCGATAAAGACCATAGAAGCTGAGATTAAGATGTTCTGGGAGTCAACTCTTGAAACAGTGGGTACAGTTAGATGGAGAGAGAGAGGCACACACCCAGAAGTCTGAGAGGGCCTTTGGGAAAGCCACCCAGGAGTGTGACAGGTTGGCAGGTGGGGTAGAGGAGAGAGATAAAACAGAACTCCTGTCAAAGCCTTTGATCTGGAGTTCCAGATTTATAGCTATGCCAGAGTCTGAATTATCCTAGCTACAAATGGCTTAATCTCATAATTGTGTAGACTATGGCTTTATCTTTTGTTTTTCTTCTAGTCTTGTTTTATGCACCCTCCCCTGTCTGAAGGGTTTCTTCGGCACGAACATAGTTTATCCACCATGCAGGGTGTTAGCTGAGCAGACCTCCAATGTACACAAAAGCAACTTAAGTAAAGTAGAGGTGGGGACTTGCCCACCACAGCATGCTTTGCCACGTACTTTCTCTGCAATTCCTTTTCTATCTTGATACTTCATCAAGAGAAAGATGCATAAATACCTACGTATTTCAAAGCAACAGGCCTCTTCCTCAGAGGAAGATATCAATTGGGGCATCAAGTCAATAACCCTATCAGATAAAACACAATATTTTTAACAGCAATATTTGTCACCATAGTAGCAATTCTGCTGCTGCTAGTGTAATAAGAGAGTAGATGGCTGATTACTAACCAATGTTCCAAACTTAAAGTCTGGCATTACACACATAAGTACAAAGATGACAAAGGGATATTTTGCCAAAAGCAGTATAACATCACTCATGCAGTTGTCATATTAGGGTGGAGTCTTTCAAGCAGAGGAAACCGGTCTACTGTGAGAAGAAGCAAGGTGCCTCAAAATGTTGAAGGCAGACCATCATGGCTGGCAGGGCAAGAATGTCTCTACTAAAAATACAAAAATTAGCCGGGCATGGTGGTGGGTGCCTGTTATCCCAGCTACTCGGGAGGTTGAGGCAGAAGAATGGCTTGAGCCTGGGAAGTGGAGGTTGCAGTGAGCCAAGATCTGTCATTGCACTCCAGCCTTGGCAACAGTGAGACTCTGTCTCAAAAGACAGACAGACAGACAGACAGAAAGAAAGAAAGAAAGAAAGAAAGAAAGAAAGAAAGAAAAGAAAGAAAGAGGGAGGGAGGGAGGGAGGAAGGAAAGAAAGAGAGAGAGAAAGAGAGAAAGAGAAAGAAAGAAGAAAGAAAGAAAAAGAGAAAGAGAAAGAAAGAAAAATATCCATGTGGGGTATACATGGTGATGCACTATCCAGACCCTCCTTCAATGAAGGACTTGTGTCCTCAGTGGCTGAGAATGCTGCCCACAGAAAGCTTTCAGCTGGCAGTGAGTTTGGAAATTATGCCAGGAGCAGGGGACAGACTGTGCAAGGCTTTCAGGTTAATGTATGCAATTTTGACTTCTGTCCTTAGTAATGAGAAGCCACTGAAACATTTTAAGTTGAGGAGTGACTTGGTCAGATTTGCACTTTGTAAAGGTCACTGTGGTTGCTGTGAGAAAAAATATTTGGGAAGGTAGTTGTTAATATGTGACCTTATGTAATTCCTGTCTTTTGCTACAAGATCTATAAAATGAGATTAGAGAAGATGTTTTGAAAGACATGTTCCCATTAGAAATACCCATGTAATGGTCGGATGTGGTGGCTCATGCCTGTAATCCCAGCACTTTGGGAGGCCAAGGTGGCTGGATCACCTGAGGTCAGGAGTTCGAGACCAGCCTGGCCAACATGGTAAAACACTGCCTCTACTAAAAATACAAAAATTAGCCAGGCGTGGTGGTGCATGTCTGTAATCCCAGCTACTTGGGAGGCTGAGGCAAGAGAATGGCTTGAGTCCAGGAGGCAGAGGTCACAGTCAGCCATTGCACTCCAGCCTGGGTGACACAGCGAGACTCTGTCTCAAAAATAAATAAATAAATATCCATGTGGGGTATACATGGTGATGCACTATCCAGACCCTCCTTCAAAGAAGGACTTGTGTCCTCAGTGGCTGAGAATGCTGCCCACAGAAAGCTTTCAGCTGGCAGTGAGTTTGGAAATTGTGCCAGCTGCAGAGACCTCTTTCACCCAAGGTGATGCTCTTCCCAGAGCCCACATCAAGGACTGAGTGATGTAGAATATGAAGGTCTGACTGTCGGCCCAATACAGACCAAGTCTGAAGGGCTATTCTTGTTCCAGAGCTTCCTGAGGGTCCTGTATCAAAATTCACCTTCCTTCTCTGTGTACTCCTACTTCCACCCCTTTCCTTTCCACAGGTGCTGGTCCTAAGGGCACTCCTTAATCACCATCCTTCCCACAAACCTCTATCTCAAAATATGCTTCACAGAGAACACAACTTGCAACATTACGTTAGTGTAATGTGCTGGGCTCACCTCCTTGTGACTTCACTAACCTTATAAAAAGTGTTGATGATAGCCAAGAAGGATATAACATAGAATATACAATTTTGAATTTAAATAATTGTAAAATTAGGTATATTTGTTTACTGCCAAATTTATGGGTCTATTTTAGAAAATTCAAAATACGTAGATTTAAAAAAGGGAACAAATATTTTATTGGTTGCTTTGATAATTCACTTCTTAATGCTTCCAGAAAGATGGAGTAGACATGTTTTTCTCTATTCCTCTTGATCAGTACAACTAAAGATCTTGAACATTTCATATAAAACAAGAGCAGAAGACTTGAACAGTGGAAAGAAAGCTAGGGACCTCAGGAACTGAGGAATAACACGGTAGTTGTTTCCCTGGGATTTTCTTTTGGTTAAGTTCTGCCTAATATATTCCAGACCTGGAGCTGAAGAAGCTGGAACCATCCCCACCAAAAAAAAGTCCCAACAAAAATATGATCAGGAAAGAAAGAGGGCAAGGAAAGGGGTAGCCAAGAAAAGCAGAAAACGTTTACACAATTACAAATCTACTTCAGCCAAACACCACAGGGAAAAAAAAAAAAAAAAAGCTATGACCCCTCCCTCACCCAAGCCAGCAAAGGCTGAGTTGGAGTTGAGATTAACATCCTCATGAGGCTGTAATGAGGACTCCCATACCCCCAGTGAGTGGTATCAGAGAATGCCAAGGAAGGACTTGGACTTTTACTTTCACCCCTGATAGATGGTAATGAAGCCCTTCCCTCCTCTTCTCTGTGCTAGCGTTACCCATATGGGGAGCTGCAACTCCCCATATAGGAACCCTTACCCAGCAGTAATGGGAAGTCCACCCTGGTGGCAAAGTGGGGAACCTGAACTGTTATAGAAGTAACAAGGTGGCACCTCTTCCCCATCTCCTACTGGAACAGAGTCAGAAAAAGCCTATTTAAAGTAAGTTTAAATGATATTCAGAGTCTCATACTGCACAAATGTTCAGACCTAAACCAAAAATCACTAGTCATACAAAGAAATAGGAAAATTCAAAATGGAATGGAAAGAGACAACCTACAGGTGACAGCATCAAAATGACAGAGATGTTAAGTTAATCTCATAAAACTTTTAAAGCATCCACGGAAAGGGAGTTAGGAATGTGCTTGGAACAAATGAAAGAAATAGAAATCCTCAGCAAAGAAAAAAAAAAAAACTTCACCAAAGAAAAAGAAGACAGAAAAGAAGAACCAAATGGAAATTTTAGAACTAAAACTACAGTAGCTGAAGAAAACAGCTCAGTGGTTGGGCTGAACTGCAGAATGGAGGAGAAAAAAAAACAATCAGTGAACTGAAAGAGAATAATAGAAACGACCCAATCTAAACAACATAGAGAATAGTGATTGGAAAAAAAATAAAGCCTCAAGGCCTTGTGGGATTATAACAAAAGATCTAACATTGTGTCACTGGAGTCCTAGAAAAAGAGAAGGGCCAGGTTCGGTGGCTCATGACTATAATCCCAGCACTCTGGGAGTTCAAGGCGGGTGGATCACCAGAGGTCAGGACCAGCCTGACCAACATGGTGAAACCCTGTCTCTGCTTAAAATACAAAAATTAGCCGGGCATGGTAGTGCATGCCTGTAATCTCAGCTACTCAGGAGGATGAGGCAGGAGAATTGCTTGAACCCGGGAGGCGGAGGTTGCAGTGAGCCGAGATCATGCCACTGCACTCCAGCCTGAGTGACAGAGCAAAAAAAAAAAAAAAAACAAAGAAGGGGTAATCAAAGCACAACTAAACTCTGAAAGCAAACAAACAAAAAAATCTTGCCAAGGTGGAAAGATGACTTGAGTCCAGGAACTTGAGAACAGCCTGGGCAACATAGGGAGAACCTGTTTTTACAATTTTTTTTTTTTAATTAGCTAGACATGGTGGTTCACACTTGTAGTCCCCACTATTCAAGAGGCTGAGTTGGGAGGATTGCTTAAGCCTCGGAGGTTGAAGCTGCAGTGAACTGTGATCTAACCACTGCACTCCAGCCTTGGCAACAGAGCAACACTCTATCTCAAAAAAAAATTTTTTTTTTTGAAAGCATCTAGAGAAAAATGATCTAATATCTATGGGGAAAATCAGTTCAAATGACAGTGGATTTCTCAGTAGAAACCATCAGAAACAGAAGGAAGTGGCACATTGTTTTATGTGCTGGAAGAAAAGAGTTGAAAACCCAGAATCCCATCCCAGGAAATTAATACTACAAGTATAATGGGAAAATCGAGACATTGTAAGTTGAAGGAAAACAAAATTTGTCATCGGTAGACCTATCCTACCAGAATGGCTAATGGAAGTTCTGTAAACAGTAAGGAAATGATTTATAAAATGTAGGGAGGGATTTTGGAAGATAAAGAAAGAACATGGTAAGCAAAAATATGAGAAAAACACAATAGATTTTTCTTCTCTTGCATTTTCTAAGTTATGTTTGACAGTTTAAGCTGTCTGATGGGTTTTAAATTTTGTTGAGGAAATATCTAAGACCATTGTATTATGAATGTGGGAGAGTAAAGGGACAGAAAGGGAGGTAAGGTTTCTATATCTCACTGAAACTAGTAAAATGACATGAACAGATCATAAAAAGTTATGTATACATAATAGAATACATAGAGCAATCATTTAAAAAGCTAAAAAGAAGTTATACTCGGCCGGGTATGGTGGCTCAGGCCTGTAATTCCAGCAATTTGAGAGGCCAAGGCAGATGTATCACCTGAGGTCAGGAGTTCAAAACCAGCCTGGCCAACATGGTGAAACCCTGTCTTAAAAAACAAATAAAAGAAAATGAAAGAAAAGAAGTTATACTCAAAAACAGTATAGATAAACCAGAACATAATTCTAAAAACTATTCAAGTAAACCACAGGAAGGCAGGAAAAATAAAATAGAAACAAAAACACAGAGAACATAAAGCAAAAAAATAACATGGCATACATAAGCGCTGACATATTAATTATCACATTAAATGTACATGGTCTAAATATACCAAGTAAAAGACATTGGCAGAATGGACCAAAAAGCATGACCTAACTATGTGCTGGCCACGAAAGTTCCACAAATATAACGATATAGGCATTTTGAAAGTAAAAGAATGAGGAAAGATATATTATGAAAACATTAATCGAAGTGAATCAGAAAGAGTTACATTAATATAAGATAAAGTAGACTGCAGAGCAGAAAAAAGTACACAGAGAGGTATAATGATAAAAAGGATATTAAAGAGATCAAGAAGACATAGCAATTCTATTAGTTTTAACCAAATAAAAGAGCTGTAAAATATGTTTAGCAAAAATTGGTAGAACTGAAAGTAATAAACAAATCCACATTTGTAGTTGGAGACCTCTACACCCCTCTCTCAAAAATTTAAAGAACAATTAAAGAATTGGTAAGTATATAGAAGACATCAATAACACTATCAATTAACAGGATTTGATCAATATTAATAGAACACTCTACTTAACAACAGCAGAATATACATTCTCATCTAGATACCACAGAACTTATACCAACATCAGGACAACATCCTGGGCCATAAAAGAAACTTCAACAACTTTAAAATAATTGAAATAACACAATGTGTTATCTGACCACAGTGGAATCAAACTGGAAATCAATAACAGAAAGGTAACAGGACAATCTCCAAACACTTATAATTGTGTCGTTAGGGTCTAAGAGTTCAAAGAAGGTCAAAGAAGTAGTCTACAGGGAAGTACAAAATACAGTGAATTGGCAGGGCGTGGTGACTCGTGTCTATAATTCTAGCACTTTGGGAGATTGAGACAAGAGGTTTGCTTGAGCTCAGGAGTTTGACGCAGCAGTGAGCTATGATTATGCCACTGTACTCCAGCCTGGGCAACAGAGTGAGGCTCTAGAAATAAAACAGAAATAAAAATTGTATCAAAACTTGTAAGATACAGGTAAGTAAAGGAACTAGCATTGTATGTATATACTTTCTAGAAAAGGCAAAGAAGTTTTTGTTTTGTTTTGTTTTGAGACAGGGCCTTTCTCTGTCACCCAGGCTGGAGTTCAGCAGCACAATCTCGGCTCACATAAACGTCAACCTCCCAGGCTCAAGCAATCCTCCCACCTCAGCCTTCTGAGTAGCTGAGACTACAAGCGTGCACCACCACACCTGGCTAATTTTTGTATTTTTAGTAGAGAAAGAGTTTCACTGTGTTGCTCAGGCTGGTCTGGAACTCCTGACCTCAAGTGATCTGCCCACTTCGGCCTCCGAAAGTGTTGGAATTACAGGCATGAGCCAGCACACTCAGCCTAAGATAAAGAGTCTTAAATTGGCAATACAAGCCTCTACCTCAAAAACCACGAAAAAAAGAGAAAAATAAACCTAAGTCAAGAAAAATAAAACCAAACCTCAAGAAAGAGAAAATAATAATATAAGAGCAGAAATCAATGAAATTGGAAATAAAGCAATTGAGAAAATTAAACGAACAGAGTCAGCTCTTTGAAAGGTCATAAAATTAATAAATCTGTAGCAAAATTAAAAAAGAAAAAGTAGAGATGAAAATTATTACTATCATAGATGAAAAACATGGATATCACTACAGACCCTGCAGACATCAAAAAAATAAGAGGCCAGGTGCTGTGGCTCATGCAGATATGGTCTTTGGGAGGTCAAGGTGGGCGGATCACTTGAGGCCAGGAGTTTGATACCAGCCTGAGCAATGTGGTGAAACCTCGTCTTTACTAAAAACACACACACAAAAAAAAAAATTAGCCAGGTGTGGCAAAGTGCACCTGTAGTCCCAGTTACTTGGGAGGCTGAGGTGGGAGAATGGCTTGAGCCCAGGAGGTGAAGGTTGCAGTATGCCTAGATCGTGCCACTACACTCCAGCCTGGGGGACAGAGTGAGATTCTGTCTCAAAAAAACAAAATGAAAATAATAATAAGAGATACCACAACTCTACATGTACAAATTTGACAGCTTTGATTAAATGTACCAACTCCTCAAACAAAACAGACCACCACAGCTGAACCGATATGAGATAGATAATATGAATTGACCTGTAACAAACTATTAAAGATATTGATATCATAATTTAAAAATTCCATGTAAAGAAATCTCTGGGCCAACATGGTTGGAGAATTCTATCAATTGTTTAAAGAAGAATTAACACCAATCTACACAAATTTTTTCAGAGGCTAGAATAGAGAATTTTTCCTTTTTTTTTTTTTTCTTTTACTACTGGCAGGATCAACCAAGTAAGAGAACATTTCTTAATTCATTTTATGAAACTAATATTATCCTGATACCAAAACCAAAGATGACATAAAAAGCAAGTCAATATCCTTCATGAATATAGACACACACATTTCTAACAAAATATTAGAAAATAGAATTCACCATTATATAAAAGAATTATACACAATGAAAAAGTGGAGATTATTCTAGAGATTCAAGGCTGATTCAACATTCTAAATCAGTTAATGTAATTTACCATATTAAGAGGCTACAGAAGAAAAATCACATGATCATATCAACTGATGAAGAAAATGTATGTGACAAAATTCAATACCTGTTCATGATTAAAAAAAAAAAAACTCCTCAGATAAATAGAAACAGAACTTCTTCAATTAGATAAAGAGAATCGACAAAACACAGATAACATTAGACTTTTTTGCCCTAATAGTGATATTCCTTGCTGTTATAGCTAACATTATACTTAAAGATTGATATGGTTTGCCTGTGTCCTCACTCAAATCTCATCTTGAATTGCAGTTCCCATAATCCCCACGTGTTGTGGGAGAAACTTAGTGGGAGATACATGAATCATGGGGCAGTTACCTCCATGCTGCTGTTCTCATGACAGTGAGTGAGTACCCACAAGATCTGATGATTTTATAAGGGGTTTTCCACCCTTTTGCTTGGCACTTCTCCTTCCTGCTGCCATGTGAAAAAGGACATATTTGCTTCTCCTTCTGCAATGATTGTGTTTCCTGAGGCCTCCCCAGCCATGCTAAACTGTGAGTCAATTAAACCTTTTTCCTTTATAAATTACCCAGTCTTGGATATGTCCTTATTAGCACCAAAAAAGATATTTACAATTGCTCAAAAGGGAAATAGTTATGTGTAAATCTAAAAAAGAAAATGTGTATGAGACTTCTATGGTAAAAGTTATACAACACTGAGAAAATAATTTTTTTTCTTTGAGATGGAGTCTCTCTCTATTGCCCAGGCTAGAGTGCAGTGGTGCAATCTCAGCTAACTGCAACCTCCACCTCCTGGATTCAAGTGATTCTCCTGCCTCAGCCTCCTCAGTAGCTGGGATTACAGGCACCCACCACACCTGGCTAATTTTTGTATTTTTTAGTAGAGATGGGTTTTGCTGTGTTGGCCAGACTGGTCTTGAACTCCTGACATTGGGTGATCCGGCTGCCTCAGCCTCCCAAAGTGCTGGGATTACAGGCATGAGCCACCACACCCAGCCTAAGTTTTCTTTTTTCTTTTTTTCTGAGGCAGAGTCTCACTCTGTTGCCCAGGCTAGAGTGCAGTAGTGCGATATTGACTCACTGTCAATATCTACCTTCCAGGTTCAAGAGATTCTCCTGCCTCAGCCTCCCAAGTAGCTGGAACTACAGGCACACACCACTATGCCCAGCAAATTTTTCTATTTTCAGTAGAGACTGGGTTTTGCCATGTTGGCCAGGCTGGTCTCAAACTCCTGACCTCAGATGACCCACCTGCCTTGGTCTCCCAAAGAGCTGGGATCACAGGCATGAGCTACCATGCCTGACCTGAGGAAAGAAATGTAAAAAGATCTAAGTCAATGGAGAAATGTATCAGATTCATGGATTGGGCCTCTCAACATAGTAAAAATGTCAGTTTTCCTCAAATTAATTTGATTTAATATGATTTCTATCAAAATCCTAGTTAAGATATTTTGTAGATTTAGATGTGATTATTCTAAAATTTATAAGGAATGGGAAGGAAATAAGAATAGAACAGTTGTGAAAAAGGATAGAGTGGGAGGAATCAGTCTACCTAATTTTAGGACTAGTTATATAGCTATAGCAATCAAGACTGTAAGTTATGGATGGAGGGATAAAATAGATAGCTAAATGGAACTGAATAGAATACCCAGAAATAGATCTATACAAATATGGCTGATGGGTTTTTAAAAATAAAAGTGCAAGAGTAATTCAAAAGAAAAAAATAGACTTTTGAACATATGGTGCAAAGGCAATCAGACATCCATAGGCAAAAACATTAACCTTGACCTAGGCTCACACTGCATTAAAAAAAAAAAAAAAAACCAAAGTACATCACAGACTTACTTTAAAAAATAGAAAACTATAAAACTTTTAGGAAAGAAACATGGGGGCTAATCTTTGGGACCTAAGACTAGGAAAAGAGTCATTAAACTCAACACCAAAAGCATAACTAATAAAAGGAAATATTGATAAACTAGACTCCTTCAAAATTAAAAACTTTTGCTCTATGAATGACCCAGGGAAAAGAATAAAGACAAGCTAAAAACTGGAGCAAATATTTGCAAACTAACTACATATTCCATCAAGGACTAGTATGTATAATATATAAGGAACTCTCAAAATTCAATATTTAAAAAAACAAAGTCCAATTAGAAAATAGGCAAAAGATATCAAGAGAAATTTTTATCAGAGTATATACAGATAGTACATAAGCACATGAAAAAGCATTCAGCATCATTAGTCATTAGGGAAAGGCACATTAAAACCACAATGGTTTAATACTATCCACATATAAATAATACTATATACATACTAGAATGATTAAAATAAAAATAATGAATAAGGAACAACATCAAATTATGATGTAAAACCAGAGAAACTATATCACCCACACATTGCTAGTGGGGATCTAAAGTAAAAGTAAGTCAATGAGCCAATGAGGAAAACAGTTTGGTAGTTTCTTTCTTTCTTTCTTTCTTTCTTTTTTTTCAGACAGAGCCTTACTCTGTTCCCCCATATCCCCATATCCTGGTTGTGATATTGTACTAAAGTTTTGCAAGATGTTACCATTAGGGCAAACTGGGCAAAGTGTACAAGAGATTTCTCTGCATTAGTTCTTACAATTACATGCAAATCTATAAGTATCTCAAATTAAAAATCTTAATTTACCCACCAAATTATGTTGTGGAAATTTGACGAACTGATTCTAAGGTTTCCATGGAGAAGCAAAAGACCCAGAATAGCCAACACTATACAGAGAGAGAATGAAGTTAGAGAACTGACACTACCAGACTTCAAGACTACAAAGCTATAGAAACTGGAACAGTGTGGTATGGTGAAAGAATAGACAGATGGGTCAGTGGAAAACAATAGAGAGACTAGAAATAGACTTGCACAAATATAGTCAACTGATCTTTGACAAAGGAACAAAGGCAGTTCAATGATGAAAGGAGAGTCTTTTCAACCAGTGGTGCTGGAACATATCGACAACTATGTGCAAAAAATTGAATATAGGGACAGACCTTACACTCGTCCCAAAAATTAACACAAAAATAAATCACAACCTAAATGTAGTGCAAAACTATAAAACATCTAGAAGACAACATAAGAGATAATTTAGATGACCTTGGCTTTGGCAATCAGTTTTTAGATATAACACCAACGGAATGATCCATGAAAGAAAGAATTAATAAGCTGATTTCATTAAAATCAAAAACGCTGCTTGAACCATCTCATGTTCTTTATAAAACAAAGGACAAGAGGATGAGAAGACAAGCTACAGGCTAGAAGAAAATATTTATAAAAGACACATCTGATAAAAGTCTATTGTCCAAAATATACAAATAACTCTTAAAACTCAACCATGAGAAGATGAACAACATGATTAATATATGGTCAAAAGATTTCAATAGACACTTGACCAAAGAAGACTATACAGATGGCAGATAAGCACGTGAAAAGATGTTCAAGATCATATGCTATTAACAAATTACAACAACAATGAAGTGTCTCCGGACTTCTGGCTTCAAGTGATTCTCCTGCCTTGACCTCCCTAAGCGCTGGGATTACAGGCATGAGCCATCATGCCTAGCACAATGAGATGTCATGCATAACTATTAGAACCACTAACATCCAAAACACCACGACCAACAAAAGCTGTTGAGGATATAGAACAACAAGAACTCTTATTCATTGCTGATGAGAGTGCAGAATGGTACAGCCATGTTGGAAGACAGTTTGGTAGTGTCTTAGAAAACCAAACATACTCTTACCACGTGATCCAACAATCCGGCTCCTCGGTATTTACACAAATGAGTCAAAAACTTCCATCTAAACAAAAACTTACACATAGTTTATAGCAGTTGTATTCATAATTGTCAAAACTTGGAATCAACCAAGTCCTTCAGTAGGTGAATAGATAAACTTTAGTACATCCCAACAATGAAAGAGTGTTAAGTAATAAAATGAAATTAGTCAGAAAAGGCTATATATTGTATGATTTTTGATAAAATAGGCAAAATGATGGGGACAATAAAAAGTCAGCTGGGTGTGTGGCTCACACCCAGCACTATAACATTAGCACTTCAGGAGGCCAAGGCAGGAGGATCCCTTCCTTGAGCCCAGAAGTTCGAGACCATCCTAGGCAACACAGTGACACCTCATCTGTTGGAAAAAAAAAAAAAAAAAAAAAAAGCTGGACACGGTGGTGCATGCCTGCTGTGGTCCCGGCTATTCAGGAAGCTGAGGTGGGAGGATCATCTGAGCCCGGGAGGTTGGGGCTGCAATGAGCTATGATCACACCACCACACCTCAGCCTGGGTAACAGCGTGAGACCCTGTCTCAAAAAATAATAATAATGATTTTAAAGTTATCCATGAATGACAATGTGCACCTGTAATCCCAGCTGGCCAGGAGAAGGAGGTGGGAGAATGCTTGAGCCCAGGAATTTGAGGCTGCAGTGAACTATGACTGTGCCACTGCCAGGACAACAGAGTGAGACTATGAATCTAAAAAATGAAATAAAACAAAACAAAACAAAAAACCACCAAACAAACAAACAAAAGATAATGATTTCCAGGGGTTTGGTGAGAGGGAGGACTAGCCAGAGTACAGGAGATTTTTAGGGCAGTGAAACCATTGTCTATGATACTATAATGGTGAATACATGTCATTATATATTGTCAAACCGATAGAGTACAACACCAAGAGTGAATCCCAGTGTGAACTATGGATTTTAGGTACTAATGATGCGTCAATGTCAGTTCATCAAAATCAAATGTACCACTCTGGTGCAGGACGTCAATGATAGCGGAGGTTGTGAGTGTGCGGGGGAGTGGGTACATGGGAACTCTTCGTACTTTCCACTCAACTTTGCTGTTAACCTAAAACTGCTCTAAAAAATTGTCTATTAAAAAAGTAAAGTAGACTGGTTGGCCAGGCGCAGTGGCTCACGCTTGTAATCCCAGCACTTTGGGAGGCTGAGGTAGGCAGATCACAAGGTCAGGAGACCTAGACCATCCTGTCCAACATGGTGAAACCCCATCTCAACTAAAAATACAAAAATTAGCTGGGCATGGTGGCGCATTCCTGTACCCCCAGCTACTCAGGAGGCTGAGGCAGGAGAATCGAACCCAGGAGGCTGAGATTGCAGTGAGCCAAGATGGTGCCACTGCACTCCAGCCTGGTGACAGAGCAAGACTCTGTCTTAAAAAAAAATATATATATATTACATAATATATAAATATATTATATTTTTGTAATATATATTACAAATCTATAGCAAACTATATGATATATGATATATAATATATATATATAGGGGGTGAATGAATGTATTTATTAGAAAATACACTCATCATTAAACTTTAAAATCCTGTCTAAGAACACTACTACTCACACCCTCAGGAAAATGCTGCTGGCCTTTTACAGTTGCATGAAAAACCTGTCCTCTTTAAATGGTGGTATGTGAACTACTAATCCTGTCTTTAATTAAAACTGTAATATTTTGTAGATCATGAGTTTTTCTCTTAATTTTTTTATTTTATTTAAGATATTGCATTATGATATTATTTATCTTGATTACTGAGTTTGCTCCTCCTTCATTTTGTACATGAGGCATGTGCCTTACACACCTCTACCTAGTCTTGATCCTGATGTGAAGCTACACTGAAAGCAGGTAGCTCACATATGCACATACCATTCAGAAAATTTTTTCCTCTTTCTTTTACTTTTGTTCAAATCCGTCTTTGAACAAAAATATATTCAGCATTGGCCACGTGTGAGGTAATTCCTGGGTTGGTTAAGGGGATGCCCTTAACCAACTACAGGTGCACACCCAGATAAGTCAGGAACTTAGCTGTAGCCATAGAAATAAAGCAGGCACATAATTACAACTTTAGCTAGAGAAGTGCTGTAAGAAGTAAAGGAAAGAGGCTTTGAGTGGGTGAGAGGTAACTTCTATTTGGATGAACTTAGAGAAACCTTTTGGAAAAGACCACATTTAAGATGGATCTTAAAGAGGGACCTTAAATGAATTGGATGGAGCCCAGATCCTTTGGGAAGTGTATAGTAAAATGTTTTTGCCAGGCGAGGTGGCATCTGCCTGTAGTCCCAGCTACTTGGGAGACAGAGGTAGGAGGATTGCTTGAGTCCAGGAGTTCTGGACTGTAGTTTGCTATGCCCATTGGGTGTCCGTACTAAGTTCGGCATCAATATGGTGACCTCCCAGGAGCGCGGGACCACCAGGTTGCCTAAGGATGGGTGAACCGGCCCAGGCTGGAAATGGAGCAGCTCAAAACTCCCGTGCCGATCAGTAGTGGGATGGCGCCTGTGAATAGCCACTGCACTCCAGCCTGGGCAACACAGTGAGACCCCATCTCAAAAAAAGAAACTATTTTAAAAATTTTGTTTTTTGTGTGTGGTTTTTTTTTTTTTTTTTTTGAGATGGTGTCTTGATCTGTCTCCCAGGTTGTAGTGCAGTGGCCCAATCTCAGCTCACTGCAACCTCCACTTCCCAGGTTCAAGCGATTCTTTGGCCTTGGCCTCATCCTCCCAAGTAGCTGAGACTACAGGTGCACATCCGGCTAATTTTTGTACTTTTAGTAGAGACGGGGTTTCACCATGTTAGCCAGGATGGTCTAGATCTCCTGACCTCGTCATCCACTACCTTGGCCTCCAAAAGTGCTGGAGTGCTGGGATTACAGGCGTGAGCCACCGTGCCCAGCCTGTTCTTTTTTTTTGAGATGGCGTCTTGCTCTGTTGCTCAGGCTGGAGCTGGAGTGCAGTGGTGCGGTCTCGGCTCACTGCAACCTCCACCTCCTGGGTTCAAGCGATTCTCCTGCCTCAGCCTCCTGAGTAGTTGGAATTACAGGCGCACACCACCACACCTGGCTAATTTTTGTATTTTTAGTAGAGACAGGGTTTCACCATGTTGGTCAGGCTGGTCTCAAACTCCTGACCGTAGGTGATCCACCTGCCTCCTCCTCCCAAAGTGCTGAGATTACAAGTGTGAGCCACTGTGCCTGGCCATAATGCATATATTTTGTGATAATTCAAAGAACAGGTATGATGATGGGATGGCTATTTTTTTCCTCTGGTGAAATTCCATATAATGTAAATGCAGATTTTAACAATAACAGCTACAACAAATAATTCAAAAGGGCTTATCTGCTTTTTTGTAGAATTACAAATTCATTTTAAGTTCTTCGGCCTGCATGTGATAACTGACAATGTCTCTCGGCAGGACCCAATATGTGGGACACAAATCTTTCTGAAGGGAAAGTTAAACTGGGGATTATTTCCAAAGGGCAGGGTTGCTGCTTCCCTCTGCTGGTAAGAAAAAAAGTGTTGTAGTCAAAGCAAACCACAAGCACTCTTCCCACCGCGCACGGATCTGGACTGTTGATACTGTTAGCGATAAGGTCATTAGCACCCATGAAGCAACAACAACAACAACAAAATAGTGATTAGGAATTGAAACTATACTGCAGAATACAGGCGGAAAAATACATTAGCAATGACTCTCACCCAAAGTGCATCATTAAGGACAGGTGCAGTGGCTCACGCCTGTAATTCCAGCACTTTGGGAGGCCGAGGTGGGTGGATCACCTGAATTGAGGAGTTTGGCCTGGCCAACATGGTGAAACCCGTTCTCTACAAAAATACAAAAATTAGCTGGGCGTGGTGGCGTGCATCTATAGTTCCAGCTACTCGGAGGGCTGAGGCAGGAGAATCACTTGAACCTGAGAGGCAGAGGCTGCAGTGAGCTCATACCACTGCACTCCAGGCTGGGTGACAGAGTGAGACTCTGTCTCAAAAAACAGAACAAAACAAAACAAAAAAACCATATAAAGTATATGAGCTGATAAAAATCACATGACAGGAAGAAGCAGGGGCTGGAGATAAAATTTTTCTTTTCTTTTTCTTTTTTTTTTTTTTTTTTTGAGGTGGAGTTTTGTTCTTGTTACCCAGGTTGGAGTGCAATGGCATGATCTAGGCTCACTGCAACCTCTGTCTCCCAGTTTCAAGTGATTCTCCTGCCTCAGCCTCCCGAGTAGCTGAGATTACAGGCATGTACCACCACGCCCAGCTAATTTTGTATTTTTAGTAGAGACAGGGTTTCACTATGTTGGCCAGGCTGGTCTTGAATTCCTGACCTCAGGTGATCTGCCAGCCTCGACCTCCCACTGTGCCTGGCCCTTTTTTTTTGGGAGGGGGGCAGAGTTTCATTCTGTTGCTCAGGTTGGAGTAGTGGAGTGGCGCTATCACGGCTCAAGGATTCTTCCCACCTCAGCCTCCCAAGTAACTGGTGCCCCAGGTGCATACCACCATGCCCAGCTTAGAGATAAAAATTTTTACTTGCTATCTTCCAATTATTCTGCCTGGGCTGATCAGTAAGCCAAAGATACAATGTAACTGACTAACAGAGGCTCAGAGATTATTGTTTATGAACCTGTCTACCAATGACAGAGGTAGTAAGGCCAACAAAATTAACAAGTTGCTGTAACAATTGGACTTCCATAAGCGTAAACAAATAAAAGGAGTTTTGACCCTTACCGGACATCAAATACAAAAATTAACCTCCAAAGGATCATAGACCTAAATGTAAAACTTAAAATTAGAAAACTTGTAGAAGAAAATAGGAAAAATCTTTGTGACTTTGAGTCAGGCAAAGATTCTTGGAAAGGACACAAAAACTATAAGCCATAAAATAAAATAATTGATAAACCAGATATCATCAAAATGAAAACACTCTGCTTGCTGAAAGACACTTCAGAAAATGAAACGAATAACCACAGGCAAGGAGAAAATATTTGTAAAAGACATATCTGATCAAGGACTTATATCCTGTGTGCGTGTGCATGTGTGTATGTTTGCCCTTACAATTCAATAGTAAAAAAAAAATGCCAATTTTAAAAATGGGTAAAAATTTTGAACAGACAGTTCACTAAAGAAAAGATACATATTGCCAGTAAACACATGAAAGATACCTAATACTAAGGAAATGCAAATTAAAACCACTATACGGATATTAGAATAGTGAAAAGTAAAATTAAAAGGATAACACCAACTGCAGATTGAGGGCAACTATACCTCCTATAGATTGCTGAGAAATAAAAAATAAGCGGCCTCTTTAGAAAACTGCTTGGTAGTTTCTCATATAGTTAAACATATGAGTATTATTAGGTCCAGCAATTTATCACTGTGTTGTTATCCAAAAGAAATGAAAACAGGCCGGGTGCGGTGGCTCATGCCTGTAATCCCAGCACTTTGGGATTATCAAAAAAAAAAAAAAAAAGAAAGAAATGAAAACATGTCCATACAATTGACTTGCATTGGAACGTTTATAGCAGCTTTATTAATAATCACCTCAAACTGAAATAACCCAAATGTCCATGAGCCAGTGAATGGATAAATGAATTATAATATATTCATATAATGGAATATTCCTCATCTGTAAAAAGGAACAAAGGATTATACATTGAACAACACTGATGGACTTCAAAAGTATTATGCTAAGTGAAAGGAACCAGACACCAAAGCCTATATACTTTCTAATTTCATTTATATGACATTCTAGAAAAGGTAAAACTATGTGAACAGAAATCAGATCAGTGGTTACTAGAGGATGGGAATAAAGGGAAGGAATTGAAACAAAAAAAAGTTGTTTGGGGTGATGAAATATTTTCCATTTTAATCAGGGTAGTAGTGGTTTTATGCCAGTATGTATTTATCAGAACTCATCTAACTATTCACCTAGAGTGAATTTTATCCTATGTAAAATTACCTTAAGAAACCTAAACTTAAAAAAATCAGTAGGGTGGAAACTAAATATTTCTGCTTGCCATTTAGGTTCAAATGACAGCAATGTTTCTGAAAATGTGCCAAAATCCTAAGGGAGGCAAGAAGTCAGTTACCGTGTATCTTTGCCCATTTCTACCCATTCATCTCCCCGACTCTCTCCTTTGCTCACTAGTTATGGAGCACACAGGCTCCCTTCCTGTCTTTAACTCAGAAAGATCATGGCAGTCCCAAGCTCTTTGCACGTGCTGCCTCCCAGATCTCTGCACAATTCACTTATTCATGTCCTGTTTCCAAAGTTAACCTCCTGTGAGAGGCTACGCTGACCACTCTGTGTAAAGTAGCTATCCCCTAACCCACGTCACTATCACATTAATCTGTGTTATATTTTCCCCTACAGCCCTTATCACTACTTTAAGTTTTTACTTGTTTGCTACTTCTTGTCTGTGTCTCTCTAGAACACGTTATAGAGAGAACACTTTCTTAAAAAGCCCTACCGGCTTTTATATGTCTTTTTAACCTTCTAGACCAGGGCTAGCACAACAGACATACAATACAGATTTATTGACCGAGCATACTCCTTGTTAAGCTATAGTAGGCATCTTTAAGTAATAAGCTTTCCATTGAGATTCTGCAACACAGTCACATAATTAAATGTTTATCACACATTATATTATCACTAGCCTTTCTCATGATATGGACTTCATAGCTATTATTTATTTGAAGTTTATATGAAACTAGACTGAGAGTCTAAGAGTCCAAGATTCTAGCCTTGATTCTGCTACTAACTGTAAGACACTGCACATTTGGGCCCAGTAATTTTGTTTCTAGAAATTTATTTCAAAGAAAAAACTGGACGCGTGCACAAACATATATGCACTGGGATGCTTATCATCCTGTGTACTTATTGGGCAAAAATTGGGAGAAAAATAATTTAACACAATGAGGCTTTGGCTGAAGAGACTGTGGTATAGCCACCAAAGTCATACTATGAATTTATTTGAAAGTGATTATTGTATTCATTTTGTTACTTATTCAATAAATGCTCATTGAGTATTTGCCAATTTCAGGCACTGTTGTATGTAGTTTCAAAGAATATAGCAGTGAATGAAACAAAGGTCCCATGCTCATAAACTTGATATTTTTGAAGGATAAGAAAGGCAATAAAATACATAAATATAGTATATAAGATGACTTCAGATGATGAGAGGTTCTATGAAAAAAAAGATAATACATAGTAAGAGTTTTGGGGGCATCTCCCAAGACAAAGACTGGGGATGCGCTATTTCGTATAGAGTAGTGTAACCCCAGAAGAACTCTTGGAGGTCACATTTGACCAGAAACCTGAATGAAATGAGGAAATAAGACGTGTGAATATCTATAGAAAGAGTTCCAGGCAAATGCATTGGCCCCAAGGCCAGATTGTACTTTTGTAAGGCCTATTATACAGGCCAGGCGGAGGGCATCAGATTTTATTCTAAAAGTAATAGAAAGCCTTGGAGGATTTTGAATAGAGGAGTGATAAGACCAGTCTTACATTTTAAGAAGGTGTGGTAAATAGACCAAGGGAGGACAAAAATCAATGCTACTGCAGAAGTCCAGGTGAGAGATAATGGCAGCATGGAATAGGACCACAGCAGTAAGGACCGTGGTGAGTCATATTTGGAACTTTATTTACTTATTTTTATTATTTATTTATTATTTTTTTGAGACGGAATTTCACTCTTGTTGCCCAGGCTGGAGTGAAATGGCGTGATCTTGGCTCACTGCAACCTCCACCTCCCAGGTTCAAGTGATTCTCCTGCCTGAGCCTCCCGAGTAGCTGAGATTACAGTCATGGGCCACCACGCCTGGCTAATTTTTTGTATTTTTAATAGAGACGGGGTTTCTCCATGTCGGTCAGGTTGGTCTCGAACTCCCGACCTCAGGTGATTCCCCTGCCTCGGCCTCCCAAACTGCTGGGATTACAGGCGTGAGCCATCGCGTCCGGCCTATTTACTTATTTTTAAAATGCAGAAGGCTGGTATGGTAGTTTCGGTGGAGTATGGAAGAAAGGAGAAAAAGATGATTCCTTAGATTGAACATTTGCAATTGAGTGAAGTGCAACTGGGTAAAGAAGTCTGTCACCACTGGATATGAGGGTCTGGAGTGCAGAGGAAACAGTGTTCCAGGGCCTACATGTAATCATCTGGAGATATCCGACTGAGAAATGGTTTGAGAACTGAGTTCTGGGGCAATCCAAATAATCAAATGTGCCAAATGCTGCTGAGAGATGGAGTAACATGAGGGCTGAGAATGACCATTGGAAGTCACTGGCGCAGGACATATTGGGGTTAGTGGTGAGGAGAAAAGCTGGATTGGGGTATGCTCAATGTGCATGGATTTCTTCAACAAATAAATTGATATGTGGGCGGGGTGGTGGGGGTGGTGGATTAAGATGGGGGAGGCGGGCCGCGATGGTTCACGCCTATAATCCCAGCAGTTTGGGAGGCCAAGGCGGGTAGATCACTTGAGGTCAGGAGTTCGAGACCAGCCTGGCCAACATGGTGTAACCATGTCTCTACTAAAAATAAAAATAAAATAATAAAATAAAAATAAAATTAGCTGGATGTGGTGGTACACGCCCGTAATCCTAGATTCTTGGGAGGCTGAGGCACGAGACTCACTTGAACCCCGGAGACTGAGGTTGCAGTGAGCTGAAATCACGCCCTTGCATTCCAGCCTGGGCGACGGAGCGAGACTCCGTCTCAAAGAAAGAAACAACTAAAAAACCTGCATACCTATATTTTCGAATTTGTACGTAAGATGCCTTAATTGTATGCGTTAAATTTAAAAAGACAAAAGGAATAGAACTACCAGCTGCGACTAAGTCAGTAAGTGCGGTAATGGCTGCAGGGGGCGGGGGACGTAAGGCAAGCGCAATAGCAAGCGTTTCTTTTGGAGGTCCTTTTCGTGTCATAAATTCCTAAATTCATGGAAGTCTTACAAGAGCATATTACATATTAAAATATAAGATTGTTTCTGGTCAATAAGGGGTCGATGAACAATAAAGCAATAAGGTATCTTGTTAAACTTTATGCCTTAAATTTAAAAAGAAACGAAAAAAGAAGCACAACCTGGAACTGGGACTTTCGAGTCTGTCGAACGGATCGAGTTGGGAGGAGTAGGATGTACGCAGGCGCAAGAGCAAGCGCTCAGTCTGAGGCGGATCTAGAACCTCGTTAAAAGACAGCTCTTGTAGCCAATCAAGAACAGAGTCGGTGGCTTCTTCCGGAAGGAGGCCGGAAATTGGTTTCGGCTGCAGAGGCGAAGGCGGCTACCAGTGTAAAGCCAGAGCTGAGGTGAGTGGGCGGCTACGGCTTGGGGCCCCCGCCTGTGTGCGTTTTTTTCTTCCGGACCCCGCGGCTTCCTCTGTGCTGGGCTGGGAACTGGGAAGGTATGGCGGAGTTCTGCCTCCGAAGGCGCTCTCTCGCTTTTCTCTTCCGAGTCTCTCCGAGAGCGTGGCCTCCCCTCCACTTGTGGGGGCCTCGGGGTGGACATTCTGGAGGAGGGGGCTCTGAACGCGGCCAGCTCGGGGCTTCTTCCATGTGGGGACGCCGAGCCGGAGTGGAGGTTGAGAAACCCGGTGTCTAGTCTCCGCGCCGCTGTTTTTCTAAGCTATGTGGTCTTGGACAAGTCTTTTGCCCTCTCTGGCCCTTTGTAACATGAGAATAGCCCTCCCTGCCTTTCCTTTTTCTGGTAGCAGTTGTGAAACATCTGATACATGGGGGCAGGCGAGGGCGGTAGATCCCAAGCCTAGTCAGATCTATCTGGAGAAGTTTTTAAAGCGACATTCCGGGGCCCATTCACAGTAGACAGAATGAATAAAGTCTCTGGGGCTGAGACCCTGGAATACCTGTCGACTTCTGGTGAAGCTCCTTCTCCCTCAGTAGAACAAACACGAAGTGGATCTTGAGTCAGAACCGGCTACGATGCTTGGCTCTGGTTTTATTAAAATAAATGAATTTATTTGAAAAGTTCCATCTAGACAGTAGAGAAAGACATATAATTTTTGTAATATGCAAGTTCTTATTGTGTAGATACTTCACGGCTTAGGGATATAAGACAGCCTGCCCTTTGGAACTAAAGGGACCTGGAATAAGAATTCCTGTTGTATCATTTATTGATCTGGGTCAACACTTCCCCTCATTGAGACTTGGGATACTCACCTCTAAAATGAAATTGATAATAGAACTTAATTCATGGCACTGTATGGTGGCATACACCTGTAATCCCAGCACTTTGAGAGGCCAAGGTGGGCGGATCACTTGAGGTCAGGAGTTCCAGGCCAGCCTGGCCAACATGGTGAAACTTGTCTTTACTGAGAAATACAAAAAGCTAGGCGTGATGGCGCACACTTGTAGTCCCCAGCTACTCGGGAGGCTCATGCAAGAGAATCCCTTGAACCCGGGAGCCAGAGGTTGCAGTGAGCCTTGATCGTACCGCTGCACTCCAGCGTGAGAGACAGATTGAGACCCTGTCTCAAAACAAAAACAAAAACCACCCAAAAAAACCTTAATTCATGGACTTGTTGTGAAGATTATGTTAGGCCACAAAACGTATAGTTGGCCTAAGGAAAAGGGCAACTGAAATACAGGAATGCACATGGTGTAGCAAAGTACAGAGCAGCACTCCCCACCTAAAAAGATTTGAGTGGGATGAAACGTGAGCTGTCAAAAATTGTATTTTGCAGTACCAGATCAGTGTTACTTCCTTGATTTTGGTAATTGTGCTGTGGTTAGAAGAAAACTTTCTTGTTATGAGAAAACACACAGCAGAAGTATTTAGGGGTAAAGGAATGAGAAACCAATAAAGCAGATGAAGGTAAATGTTAACATTTGGAGAATCTGAGTGAAGAATATGAAGTGTTCTTTGTATATTCATGCACTTTTTCCGTAATCTGAATTTATGTTAAAAGCTTTTAAATATTGGCCAGGCATGGTGGTTGATGCCTGTAATCCCAGCACTTTGGGAGGCCAAGGCGGACAGATCACCTGAGGTCAGGAGTCAGCGACCAGCCTGGCCAACGTGGTGAAACTCTGTCTCTACTAAAAATACAAAAATTAGCTGGGCATGGTGACACATTTCTGTAATCCCAGCTACTCTGGAGGCTGAGGCAGGAGAATTGTTTCAGCCCAGGAGTTGGAGATTGCAGTGAGCTGAGATGGCACCACTGCAGTCCAGCCTGGACAACAGAGCAAGACTCCATCTCAAAAAAAAACAAACAAAAACCAAAAGTTAATGTGTCCGTATAAAATTGCATAGTACACTGTGACAAAAAGGGTATGGAACTGAATCATCATTCCATTCAGGAACTTTGGATCATACCAGGTGTTTAGGATTTAGCAATGTTAATTTTGTCAAGAGTGTTTGTGAGAGATACAAGTAAATGTTTGCTATTAAAAATTAATCTGTAACATAAAGCAAAAGTGATTATGACCTGAGATTGGGAGACAACGTGTGTAGTTTGGTTATGGAGGAGTAGAGAAATGGGCCATAAGTGGTAAGGGATGTGGAATCCAGAAGATTTTCTTTAAAGATGACAAGATGCTACATTTTTTTTTATGCTGATGAAATTATTAGGGAGAGAATGGAAAATATGTGAATGGTTGAGAATATAATGCCTATTTAGAAAAGATGGCAGACTTTCCCTATCATAAATGTTAGTTTTAGAAACCAAGGAGATCGTCTTGTCTTGGGCCCCAAACAACTGGAAGAAAAGGAAGAAAATATTCTTTCTGTAGTTAACGAAATGTAACAGGTTCGTTTCGTGGCTCTACTCTAATAAATCTTTGGTCTGTGTCTGTAGGTTCTTGATAGTCCACAATGGGTGAACCACAGCAAGTGAGTGCACTCCCACCACCTCCAATGCAATATATCAAAGAATATACAGATGAAAATATTCAAGAAGGCTTAGCTCCCAAGCCTCCCCCCCCAATAAAAGACAGTTATATGATGTTTGGCAATCAGTTCCAATGTGATGATCTTATCATCCGCCCTTTGGAAAGTCAGGGCATCGAACGGCTTCATCCTATGCAGTTTGATCACAAGAAAGAACTGAGAAAACTTAATATGTCTATCCTTATTAATTTCTTGGACCTTTTAGATATATTAATAAGAAGCCCTGGGAGTATAAAACGAGAAGAGAAACTAGAAGATCTTAAGCTGCTTTTTGTACATGTGCATCATCTTATAAATGAATACCGACCCCACCAAGCAAGAGAGACCTTGAGAGTCATGATGGAGGTCCAGAAACGTCAACGGCTTGAAACAGCTGAGAGGTTTCAAAAGCACCTGGAACGAGTAATTGAAATGATTCAGAATTGCTTGGCTTCTTTGCCTGATGATTTGCCTCATTCAGAAGCAGGAATGAGAGTAAAAACTGAACCAATGGATGCTGATGATAGCAACAATTGTACTGGACAGAATGAACAAGAAAGAGAAAATTCAGGTCATAGGAGAGATCAGATTATAGAGAAAGATGCTGCCTTGTGTGTCCTAATTGATGAAATGAATGAAAGACCATGAAAGATGTTTCTGTTTTCTTTTTTACTTTTGATAAATAGCATCATATATTATTTTCTTTTGGACAGTCTTAAGAGAGATTTCACAAAAAATGTAAACAGCTTTAATCTTGACTCCAGTTTTTTCAATTATGAGATGTCATAGGCAGTAATTTCGCTGTGTAACAAGCATAGGAAAATGAGTACCCCTGCACTAAGAATAATCACTTTAGAAAGCAAAGTGTTAGCTGCTGTTGTACAGGACGTTCCTATGTTTTGAAGTTGCAGTAAAACTTTGATGATAACCTCAATAATAGCAAAGTTTTCATCCTTAAAACGGGGATTTATCATTTGCTTTAAGAATGACAGATAGGGCCGGGTGCGGTGGCTCACGCCTATAATCCCAGCACTTTGGGAGGCCGAGGCGGGTGGATCACGAGGTCAAGAGATCGAGACCATCCTGGTCAACAAGGTGGAACCCTGTCTCTACTAAAAAATACAAAAATTAGCTGGGCATGGTGGCGCAAGCCTGTAGTCCCAGCTACTCGGGAGGCTGAGGCAGGAGAATTGCTTGAACCCAGGAGGCGGAGGTTGCAGTGAGCCGAGATTGCGCCATTGCACTCCAGCCTGGGTAACGTGAGCGAAACTCTGTCTCAAAAAACAAAAAAAAGAATGACAGATAAGTAATAGACATCAAGCTCTATAAATGTAAAACTATGAGATCTTTAGACTTAATCAATTAAAAATTTTGCTTAAGCTCCAGAAAGTAGTATGACATGTTAATACAGAGGAACCCAGTAGAGTTATAAAACAGAAACTTTTTTTCCTCATAACTGTTCCTATAAACCCACTATCTCAGTCTTTTCTCTCTATCCTAAATGGACTCTTGCAGGGAAGTCCCATGGATTGTTTTTTTCTCTAGTCACTCAGTTAATAAGTCCTTTGGTTACTTTAAGTTACAGACATTAATTTTAGTAATTAAGATGTCTATGTTATTAGCTACACGTTTTCTTTTTTTTTTTTGAGACGGAGTTTTGCTCGTTACCCAGGCTGGAGTGCAATGGCACGATCTCGGCTCACCGCAACCTCCACCTCCTGGGTTCAAGCAGTTCTCCTGCCTCAGCCTCCCAAGTAGCTGGGACTACAACACATTTTCTTTAAAGCTAAAGTCAGACTTGCTTAAGTCCACAATGGGATAGGGGTTTGGTGGCAGACTGCTAGGTGCCTACTAAAGATTCTTGCTCTTTGAAGATAAGTTGCTGAGATACAGCAACCCAGCCAGGGACATTTCCCTGCTTTCCCAGCATCTCTGTGAGAACATGTGACTAAGTTCTAGGGAGTGAAATGTGGGCATAAGAATCCAGGCTTGCTTCATAAACATTTCTTGAATGGTCCTTCATTCTCTTCTTCTCTCTGCTGGTTGGATGGCCATATCCGGGATAGGTTTGGAAGCCACTGAAGATGGCAAAAATTGTCAGTCTGAGTCTTTGAATGACTGTGAGGACTAAGTCTTCCTTTTGTTAACTCCACACTACCCCTAGCTAATTGGACTTTATATGAGCACTTTCTTCTCTTCTTCCCCGCAGTGCCCATCACCTCCTCCACCAAGGTATTAGTAGAGTTGACTGTGTATCTGAGGTTCTCTCCCTGCCATTTTTTTTAATGTAGGCCAATGCTTCTCAAAGTGTGTGGTCCTAGACTAGCAGCATCGGTATCATCTGAGGACTTCCTAGAAATAAAAGTTTCAGTATAATCCATAGGTTCAGAAAAGTAAAAAAGTTATCTGACTCTATCCGAGACCTTTGAATCAGAAAGTTCTAGGTATGGGTTCCAGCAAGCTGTATTTTAAGAAGCCTATGTGATTATGATACAGTCTCAAGATTAAGAACCATTGAGGCCAGGCGTAGTGGCTCACGTCTGTAATCCCAGCACTTTGGGAGACTGAGGCAGGTGGATCACCTGAGGCTGGGAGTTCAAGACCTGCCTGGCCGGCCGGGTATGGTGACTCACACCTGTAATCCAAGCATTTTGGAGGCCGGTGGGCAGATCACCTGAAGTCTGGAGTTCAAGACTAGCCTGACCAACATGGTGAAACCCCGTCTTTTAAAAAAATAATAAATAAATAAATAAAAAAGACCTGCCTGGCCAACATGGAGAAACCCCGTCTCTACTAAAATACAAAATTAGCCAGGCATGGTGGCACATCCCTGTAATCCTAGCTACTCAGGAGGCTGAGGCAGGAGAATTGCTTGAACTCAGGTGGCGGAGGCTGTGGTGAGCTGAGATCGTGCCATTGCACGCCAGCCTGGGCAACAAAAACAAAACTCTCAAAAAAAAAAAAAAAGCAACAAAAAACCATTGAGAGGCAATGCCTTTCCGTAGATGTCTACTTTTCGATTTCTTCCTTAGCCCCTGGTTTCTAGCATAGGGATTTGCTCCATTAGACTTTAATTGGTCCTAGAACTAGCAAAATTCACTTTAAATTGACTATAGGAGGCTGGGCACAGTGGCTCACACTTGTACTCCCAGCATTTTGACAGGCTGAGGTGGGTGGATCACTTGAGGTCAGAAGTTCAATACCAATATGGCCAACATGGCCATCTCTACTAAAATTACAAAAATTAGCCGGCCATAGTGGTGGGCACCTGTAATCCCAGCTACTCAGGAGGCTGAGGCCTGAGACTTGCTTGAACCCAAGGGATGGAGGTTGCAGTGAGCCAAGGTTGTATCACTGCACTCCAGCCTGGGTGACAGAGCAAAACTCTGTCTCAAAAAAAATATGACTACAGGTCACTTCTCTATGAAATGTGCATACTGTGCCTTCACAGATCCAGGGAGTATAAGCTGTCCCTAGGTAGACACCTCTTTATCAGAAAGGCAGTTAGTTGGCTAGTCTCAACTTTTGTTTTTTTCTGGCATGTAATGTATTTGGTATAGATCTTCCACCTCAGAGACTCCAGAGGACATAGTTCAGGCTCTCAAGCTTAAACTGTAGCGGGGAGAGCATCCCCTTGTGAGGGAGAAAGGTGGACATTGCATAGCACTTGAGCAGCTCTCCAAAGAAAATTCTCTTACTTTGAGAACCTTGAGGAAGGTGTTGGACTGAGGTGCAAAACCAGTTTTTGGCTACTTTGAAAATCTTTGCATGTAAAAAACAGAACCACCGCTGGGAGTGGTGGCTCACGCCTGTCATCCCAGTACTTTGGGAGGCCTGGGGGTGGGGGCGTGGATCACGAGGTCAGGAGTTCAAGACCAGCCTGACCAAGATGTTGAAACCCCATCTCTACTAAAAATACAAAAATTAGCCAGGTATGGTGGCATGTGGCTGTAATCCCAGCTACTCAGGAGGCTGAGGCAGAGAATTGCTTGAACCCAAGAGGCGGAGGTTGCAGTGAGCCTCAGCTCATTGCACCACTGTACTCCACAGCCTGGGTGACAGAGCGAGACTGCATCTCAAAAACAAGTAAGAGCCACAACACTACTTATATATGAGAACGTGTATGTGTGTTGGGCGGGGTGGGGTGGGGGGTGGGCATTGAGGGACTAAAATGCCACTGGGGCCAGGCACAGTGGCTCATGCCATAACCCCAGCACTTCGGGAGGCCGAGGTGGGAGGATGTCTTTAGGCCAGGAGTTTGAGACCAGCCTGGGCAACATAGCGAGACTGTGTCTCTACAACAACAATAACAAAATGCCACTGGGGAGGATCTGGTCTTGCAGATCTGTGAGTGGGACCGGACATACATTCCTAAAGGGTTCTGATGTGAACTGTTGCTATTAGACTGGAATGAAGAAGCTCTAGTGGTCTGATGGTTGACACAAGTTTAAAAGCATAATGTAAGGTCTTTTAATCTTGTGTTAGAATATATCTCTGCACGTCTGCTTATAATGAATATTCTCAAAAGATTGATTTACTGAAGCGAAATGTCTGGAAGGATCACCTTTTAAGCAGCTTTTGAAATGACTAATGCCCAGACCGCACACCGCAGAGATTCTGATTTCATTTTTTTGAACTGTAGTGGTAGCATTAGTTTTAAGAAATCTGAAGATGATTCCCTTGTACAGTGGTCACAGAATGTTGCATTAATCAGTGCTTTGTTAGAGAAAACCCTATTTTAACTAGTTTAAGCAAAAAGATGAATTTATGAAAAGGATATGGGGTATGGGCCGGGTGTGGTGGCTCACACTTGTAATCCTAGCACTTTGGGAGGCCAAGGTGAGAGGATCACTTAAGCTCAGGAGTTTGAGACCAACTGGGGCAACATAGTGAGACCTCCTCTCTATTACAACTTAATTAAAAAAAGAAAGGACATGGGGTATGTTGACTGAAGGATAAATTGAATATATAAATCATGAGGAGGACAGAAGTGTCTGGGTGGAGTTTTGAGTTAGTAGACCTGGAGACCATCCTTCCTGTTAGTGTCATTCTTTTTACAGATGAACTTCTTTAATGATGTAGGTAGAGGACATGGTGGCTAACAGTTCCCAAGTGTTAAGTATTTCTGTGTGTACCTCTGTCTGGCAGTTCCTTCTCTCTCAAATACAAACTTAAAAAAAAATAAGGGGATGTTAATTAATCAGCTAGACATAAGGAATGAGGAGTTGCATACCTGATTCCAACTGGGACTTGAATCCCTTAAGAATCTGACAGTCCCCACTATGTCCATGTATAGAAGAGTCAGTCTGTCTCTCAGAGGAAGGAAGGGGTGCTGAGCTAATGATCATCAGCTGTCCATTACAAATTAGGCACATGTAAACTTTTTTTCTTTTTTGAGATGGAGTCTTACTCTGTTGTCCAGGCTGGAGTGGCTGGAGTGCAGTGGTCCAATCTCAGCTCATTGTAACCTCTGCCTCCTGAGTTCAAGCAATTCTCCTGCCTCAGCCTCCTGAGTAGCTGGGATTACAGGCATGCATCACCACATCTGGCTAATTTTTGTATTTTTAGTAGAGATGGGGATGGGGTTTCACCATGTCGGCCAGGATGGTCTCCATCTCTTGACCTTGTGATCCACCCGCCTCGGCCTCCCGAAGTGCTGGGATTACAGGCGTGAGCCATAGCACCTGGCCACACGTGTAAACTTAATAGCAAAGATAAACAGATTGTACAAATTTGTATTCTCTTTATGCAAGTAGTTTTCCTCCAGCTATTCATTTATTCATGGTATTCATTTGGTGAGTACTTAACTGTGGTCCTCTCCATAAGAAGACAAATTAATTGTTCAAGATGATAAGTTTGTGTCTTAACCACTCAGCCATTACAGCACCTTCAGAAGAATCTCGCTTCTAGTTATGTTCCTATTGCCTGTTCAAAGCACCTTGTCCACATTATCTTCTCTTTTCAAGGTATATGTGTGTGTTCACATTTTTTTTTTTTTTTGAGACGAAGTTTCACTCTTGTTGTCCAGGCTGGAGTGCAATCGCACGATCTCTGCTCACCACGACCTCCGCCTCTTGGATTCAAGTGATTCTCCTGTCTCAGCCTCCCTCCCAAGTAGCTGGGATTACAGGCATGCACCACCATGCCTGGCTAACTTTGTATTTTTAGTAGAGATGGGGTTTCTCCATGTTGGTCAGGCTGGTCTCAAACTCCCAACCTCAGGGGATCTGCCTGCCTTGGCCTCCTAAAGTGTTGGAATTACAGGTGTGAGTCACCAAACTTTTTTTTTTTTGAAGTAGAATAGAGACCTCACTATGTTGCCCAGGTTGGTTTCAAACTCCTGAGTGCAAGTAATCCTCCAGCCTCCCAAAGTGGTGGGATTACAGGCATGAACCACCATGCCTAGCCTCACATTTGTTAAGGAAGGCAATTTGTTTAGAAGGCAATTTTGCAGGTGTGGTGACTCATGCCTGTGATCCCACCACTGAGGGACTGACTGAGCAGGAAGATCACTTGGGCTCAGGAGTTCGAGACTAGCCTGGGCAACATAGGGAGATTCCTATCTCAACAAAAAAAATTTAAGTTTAAAAAAAAATTTTTTTTTTTTTTTGAGACAGTTTTGCTTTTGTCACCCAGCCTGGAGTACAATGGTGCAATCTCGGCTCACTGTAACCTTCAGTTCACTGTAACCTCCACCTCCTGGGTTCAAGTGATTCTCCTGCCTCAGTCTCCTGAGTAGGTGGGATTACGGGTGCCAGCCACCATACCTGGCTAATTTTACGTATTTTTAGTAGACTTGGGGTTTCACCATGTTGGTAGGGCTGGTCTTGAACTTCTGACCTCAGGTAATCCACCTGCCTCAGCCTCCCAACATGCTGGGATTACAGGTGTGAGCCACCTCGCCTGGCCCCTACAAAAAAATTTATTTTTAATTAGCTGGACGTGATGGCACACGCCTGTGGTTCCAGCTATTCTAGAGGCTGAAGTAGAAGGGTCACTGGAGTCCAGGGGTTTGAGGCTGCAGTGAGCCGTGGTCATGCCACTGCACTCCCACTCGGGTGACAGAGCGAGACTCTGTGTCAAAAACAAAAGAAGGCAGCTTCAGCTCATGCACTGAGCCCTGAGGTTACTGGGAACAGCAGGTGCAAATATCTCATGAGGAGATACACAAGTTGGCATAATTTGGATGAGAAAGGCTATTATGGTTGCAATATAGTGAGGAAGGAGGTTGGAGCTTGAGAAGCACATGGAGAACAGATGTACATGATTTAGAGGGCAAAGGGAAGGAGTTGGGTTTTTATCTGAAATCTGATGAGAAATTATGTTTGCACTTGATTTCTCATCAGATTTTACTAAAATATGGAGAATCAGTAGGAAGGGTAGTAGCTGTCCTTTAATAGCTTTCTAAGTACCACAAGTTGTGCTAAGGGCTTTGTAGCCATTCTCTTATTTTATCCTTAGAATAATCCCATGAAGACCCTTCTAAATCTGATGGGATTTATGGCTGAAGTTGCTGGCAATGTTTTAATCACTGTTTAAATAAACTACTGAATGAAATCAGTATTCTTTTTACACTCATATTTCAGATGAGGAAGTGGAGGCTCAGAGAAGTTATGTAATTTACCCAAGATTACCCAACTAGTGAGTGGCAAAGCCAGGATGGGAAGTAGGCATTCTAGTTTTCAAAGCCTGAGAACTCGATCTTCATACTTCATTGCTTCTCCATTCCCTCATATTGTTAATAAGTCATATGGGTAAATAAATAGTGAAACCAAGAGTGGAGCCCAATATTTTGACCCTAAAATCCATGCTTGTAAATACTACTTGATACTGGACTGAGCCGATTAATAGACGGAAATTATGAGTTCCCTTTGAACATATTAAGGTGCTTAAGTCTTAGCTTAGACTTCTATGAGTATCTTAAGGAGATGCTGTGCTTATAACTCTTGATCTTCCTCAAAATTCTTAGTAGGTATTATCCCCATTTTATGAGTAATGAAAATTGAGGATTAGAGTTTAGGTTTGCTCAGATTGGAATCTAGGTCAGTAATTGGCAAACTTTTCTGTAAAGATTCAATGAGTAAATATTTTAGGCATTGAGTACTGTACAGTTTCCGCTGCAGCTACTCAACTGCCGTGGCTCAAAAGCAGCCATAGATAAGTCATAAACAAGAGTTCTCGGTTCCAATACAGCTTTACATATGGACATTGAATTTTGAATTTCAATTATTTTCACATGTGAAATATTCTGTGGGGTTTTTTTCAACTGTTTAGCATGTGCAATCATTCTTAGATGTAAGAGTACAAAATCAGACTACACGCTGGATTTGGCTGGTGGGTGATTGGATTCTAAACTTTGGGTTGTTTTCACAGAGCTACTAATAAAAATCACAGAAATAAAAATTACAGAAACTTATTCATAGGATTGTTCTAAGGATTAAACAGGAGAATGACTACAAAGCACTGAAGTTTTAATTGACAAATTATTTATTTATTTATTTGTGGGGTATAATGTGATATTTTAATATATGTATGCCCTACTGAGCCTTTTGTCTTTTGCATACTACTGGCACAGAATTAAATTTGTGAGTGGGTTCCAAATTGCATTGTAATAAGGCTACCAGTAAGTGGCACTCTTACCTCAGGTTTAAGAACTGTAGCTGGTTGTAGAGGAGACTAAAGTGAAGAAACCCAGGGGTACTGCCCTAACTGACCCTAACTCTGGGGAGTTAGAATCAGAATTAAATTGAATCATTAGATACGTACTTGTTCTGTTGAATTAGAGAAGTGGTTGGTGTTGGAAAGCACCCTAGAATCCTAGAATGTGGGCTCTACTGTTTAATCAGCTGTGTATCTTGGTTTGGTATATTAACTTCCATAAAACTCAACTTCCTTAATTATGGCAAACATAATCCGCATCTCCCCATAGCATAAGTAGCATCTAATGGTGAGAATGAGAGAGAAGACCCACCCTAATTCTTTCTGAAACTCATTTGCCTCCAAGCAACATACTCAGGGCCTGCTAAACACCTGTGCAGAAGCATCTGCTCTAGAAAGGCAGCAGGAGTGCCCTAAAGGCTGAACTGGTGCTTGAGTCTGGGGCTTTGAGTCACTACTACTTGCAGGGGAGAGTGATAAAGAAAAAAAATAAGTGGAAGGCACAAATAATAGCAGAAATGAAAGGGGGTCATTATTATAGTTATTATAGTAAAAAAACATGGATTTTTAAAATAAGTTAGAAAATTTAGACAAAATGGACAAATTCTTAGAAAATTAACAATACAGATTGAGGAACAGGTAAACAATAATTCTCTAACAATTAAAATAAAATGGATCAATAGTCAAAATCTTCTCACAAAGAAAACTTCAAAGTTCAAACAGCTATACTGGTGAATCTTAAAGTCGGCTGATTAGCAAAAACAAATAAGCAAACAAAACCACAAAACCAAACAAACAAAAAATAGCTTTGCTGGCAAGTCTGCCAAACATTGCCAGAAAAAAATACACAAATAAATAAATAAAGATTCTAAGGCCGGGCACGGTGGCTCATGCCTGTAATCCCAGCACTTTGGGAGGCTGAGGTGGGCGGATCATGAGGTCAGGAGTTCAAGACCAGCCTGGCCAACTTAGTGAAACCCCGTCTCTACTAAAAATACAAAAAAAATTAGCTGGGTGTGGTGGCAGGCACCTGTAACCCCAGCTACTCGGGAGGCTGAGGCAGAGAATTCATTCCTTGAACCCAGGAGGCGGAGGTTGCGGTGAGCCGAGATCGCGCCATTGCACTCCAGCCTGGGTAACGAGCGAAACTCCGTCTCAAAAAAAAAAAAAAAAAGATTATTTAATTTTAATTTTACTTATTTTATTTTTATTTTATATTTTTTAGAGATAGGGTTTCTCCATGTTGGTCAGGCTCATTTTGAACTCCCGACTTCAGGTGATCTGCCTGTCTCAGCCTCCCAAAGTGCTGGGATTACAGGCATGAGCCACCATGCCTGGTCTAAGATTCTGGTCTCTCTCTTTTTTTTTTTTAAATAGAGACGGGGTTTCTCCATGTTAGCCAGGCTGGTCTCCATCTCCTGACTTCAGGTGATCCACCCAACTTGGCCTCCCAAAGTGCTGGGATTACATGTGTGAGCTACCACGCCCAGCCAGATTCTGGTCTTATACAGACTTTTTCAGAGAACAGAAAAACAGGAAATATGTCCCAGCTCTTTTTATGAGGTTAGTACTAAATATTAGCAAATTGAACCCAATAATATGTAAAAATAAAAGGTAATGTATTATGGTTAATCTGTGCTTATCTCAGGAATGTAGAATAGATAAATAATAGTTCACAACTATATAAATTGAAGAAAAATTACTTGGTCATCTCAAAAGATATACAAAAAGCACTTATAAAATTTAGCATCAGCTGGGTGTGGTGACTCATGCCTGTAATCCCAGGATTTTGGGGGCTGAGGTGGGCAGATCACTTGAGGTCAGTAGTTCAAGACCAGCCCAGCCAACATGGTGAAACTCTGTCTCTCCTAAAAATATTTAAAAATAATAATAATAATTAGCTGAGCATGGTAGCCCATGGCTGTAGTCCCAGCAACTTGGGAGGCTAAGGCAGGAGAATTGGTTCAACCAGGGAGCTGGAGGTTTCAGTGAGCTGAGATCTCACCACACACTCCAGCCTGGGCACAGAGCAAGCTCTGTCTCAAAAAAAAAAAAAAAAAAAAAAAAATTAGCATCTATTCATGAAAAAGAAAGAAACTTTCGGATATTCAGAGACTTCTGTAATATAATAAATAGTAGCTCCTTAAAACCTATAGCATGGGCCGGGTGCGGTGGCTCACGCCTGTAATCCCAGCACTTCGAGAGACCGAGGTGGGCGGATCACCTGAGGTTGGGAGTTTTGAGACCAGCCTGACCAACATGGAGAAACCCCGTCTCTAGTAAAAAATACAAAATTAGCCATGTGTGGTGGTGGATGCCTGTAAACCCAGCTATGCAGGAGGCTGAGACAGGAGAATTGCTTGAACCTGGGAAGCAGATGTTGTGGTGAGTTGAGATTGTGCCACTGGACTCCAGCCTGGGCAACAAGAGCAAAACTCCATCTCAGTAAATAAATAAATCAATAAAAAACCCTATAGCATGTATTATACTCAAGATGAAAACCTGTAACTTTTCCTTTGAGAGCTGGAATAAAACAAGGATGCCTGCTATCAAAATTTCTATTAAATATGTACTAGATTTCCTAACCAGCATGGTAAGGGAAAAAAAGGTAGCACTGAAAAGGAAGAAACAAAACTGTCATTATTTGCAGAAAATGGTTGTTAACATAGACAATTCAGTATAACCCACAGATAACTTATTAATGAGTCAACTGATTGCTGAGGAAAAAATATTCAAAAATAAATTTTATTTCAGTATACCAGCAACAAACAATAACTTAAAAATAAGATACTAGGCCAGGAGTGGTGGCTTATGCCTGTAATCTCAGCTGGGCAGGAGGATTGCTTTAGCTCAGGAGCTCAAAATCAGCCGAGGCAACATAGTGAGACTCCATCTCTATAAAATGAAAAATAAAGAAATTAGCTGGACATGATGGTATGTGCCAGCTGCTTGGGAGGCTGAGGTGGGAGGATCACTTGAACCTGGGAGGTTGAAGCTGCAGTAAACCATCATCACGCCACTGCACTCTAGCCTGGGTAACAGAGTGAATCCCTGTCTTGGGCGGGGGAAAAGATACTGCATACAATAGAATTAGTAATATGAAGTACCAGTAATAAATTTTTAAAAATGGAAAGTTTCTATTGAGAAAAATTTTAAATTTTATTAAGGGCTATTAAAGAAAATCCAGGCTGGGCATGGTGGCTCACACCTGTGATCTCAGTACTTTGGGAGGCCAAGGTGGGTGGATCACTTGAGGCTAGGAATTTGAAATCAGCCTGACCAATATGGCGAGACCCCATCTCTACTAAAAATACGAAAAATTAGCCAGGTGTGGTGGTGCCAAGCCTGTGATTCCAGCCACCTGGGAGGCTGAGGCACAAGAATCATTTGAACCTGGGAGGTAGAGGTTGCAGTGAGCTGAGATCATGCCACTGTACTCCAGCCTGGACGACAAAGTGAGACTCTGTCTCAAAAAAATTTAAAAATAAAAATAAATAAATACATAAAACCTAAATATAAAGAAAGCGAAAACATGTTTATGGATTAGAATACTCAACATTGTAGAGAGGTCAAATTTATTCCAGATTGATCTGTGGATTCAACATAAGCCAATCAAATTCTCACCAGGTTTAAAAAAGAATTTGCTGAAGTGATTCTAAAATTTATAGGAGATACAAAGTACCCAGATAGCCAGATTCCTTTGAAATATGAAGATTCCTATGAAATTAAAACATGCTGTATTGGCAGATAAATAGACAAATATATGATTGGAACAGACTAGAAAGCCAGGAAATAGATCTATACCTATGACTGTTTTATTCAGTCCTATTTTTAAAATTGGAAGTTGTGGCCAGGCATGGTGGCTCACACCTGTAATCCTAGCACTTTGGGAGGCTGAGGTGGGCGGATCATCTGAGGTCAGGAGTTCGAGACCAGCCTAACCAACATGGAGAAACTCTTGTCTCTACTAAAAATATAAAATTAGCCAGGTGTGGTGGCCCATGCTTCTAATCCCAGCTATTTGGGAGGCTGAGACAGGAGAGAATCACTTGAACCCAGGAGGCGGAGGTTGCAGTGAGCCAAGATCTTATCACTGCACTCCAGCCTGGGCAACAAAACTGAAACTCTGTCTCAAAAAAAAATTCTTAAAAAAATAAATAATAGAAGTTGTATATTTAAGGTATACAATATGATATTTTGATATATATATATACATGGTGAACTGATTACTATAGTCAAGCTAATGAGCAGATCCATCTCTTTACATGGTTACCTTCCCCTCCCAGGGGGTGGGTAATGAATATTTATTATTTTATTTTTACTTTTTTAAAATTTAAAAAATAGAGATGGAGTCTTGCTATGTTGCTGAGGCTGGTCTTGAACTCCTGGCCTCAAGCAGTCCTCCCAACTTGGCCTCCCAAAGTGCTAGGATTACACGTTGTTGTGCATAGGTTTATTTTATGTTTTAATTGACATAGTAATTGTACATATTCATGGGGTACATATGGATATTTGGATGCATATACTGTATACTGCAAGGGTCCCCAAACCCCTGGCCGTGGACTGGTACCTGTTCATGGTGTGTTAGGAACTGGGCGACACAGCAGGAGGTGAGCAGCAGGTGAGTGAGCATTACTGCTGAGCTCTGCCTCTTGTCAGATCAGCAGTGGCATTAAATTCTCATAAGAGCACAAACCCTATTGTAAACTGTGTATGTGAGGGATCTAGGTTGTGCACTCCTTATGAGAATCTAATGCCTGATGATCTGAGGTGGAACAATTTCATCCCAAAACCATCCCCCCAGCCAATTTTCCATGGAAAAACTGTCCTCCACAAAACTGGTTTCTGGTAACAAAAAGGTTGAGGACCACTGTTATAGTGACCTGATCAGTATAATTGGCATATCCATCATTTCAAACATTTATCATTTCATTCTATTAGAAACATTCAATATCCTCCTTCTAGCTATTTGAAACCGTATAAAATTGTTAACTATGGTAATTCTACAGTGGTGTAGAACACTGGAACTTACTCCTATCTCACTGTAATTTTCTATCCTTTAACAAATCTGTCCCTATTCATCTTCCCCTTGCCATTCCCAGCCTCTAGTATCCTCTGTTCTGCTTTTTACTTTTATGAGATCAACATTTTTTATTTTCTACGTATGAATGAGAACATGCAGTGTTTAATTTTCTATTTCTGGCTTATTTCACTTAACATAATGTCCTCTAGTTTCATCCACATTGCTGCAAATGACAAGATTTCATTCTTTTTTATGACTAAATAGTATTACATTGTGTATATATAGCACATTTTCTTATCTACTTATCTGTTATTGGATACCTAAGTTGATTCCATATTTTGTCTATTGTGATTGTGCTGCAATAAACATAGGCGTGCAGAGATCTCTGATATACTGATTTCCATTTCCTTTCCTTTGGATAAATGCCTAGCAGTGGAATTGTTGGATCACATGGTAGTTCTACTTTTAGCTTTTTGAGAAACCTCCATACTGATTTCTATAGTGGCTCTACTAGTTTATATTCCCACCAACAGTGTTTAAGAGTTCCTTTTTCTCCACTTCCTCACTAGCATTTATGTTTTCTTTTTTTCATAATTGCCGTCTTGAGGTGAGATGATACCTGATGGAGTTTCGCTCTTGTCGCCCAGGCTAAAGTGCAATGGCGTGATGTTGGCTAACTGCAACCTCTGCCTCTGGGATTACAGGTGTGTGCCACCACGCCTGCCTAATTTTGTATTTTTAGGTTTCACCATGTTGGTCAGGCTGGTCTCAAATTCCTGACTTTAAGTGATCTACCTGCCTTGGCCTCCCAAAGTGCTGGGATTACAGGCATGAGCCACAACACTGGGCCTGCGTTTCTCTGATAATTAGTGTTGTTGAGCGTTTTGTTTTGAGAAATGTTTATAGAGATCATTTGCTCGTTTTTAAATCAGATTGTTTATTTTTTGCTATTGAGATGTTTGAGTTCCTTGTATATTCTGGACGTTAATCCTCCATTAGATGAATAGCTTGCAAACATTTTCTCCCATTCTTTAGGTTGTCTTTTCACTCTTTTGATTTTTTCCTTTGATGTGCAGTATTTGTTTGTTTGTTTGTTTGTTTGTTTGTTTGTTTTGAGACGGAGTTTCGCTCTTGTTACCCAGGCTGGAGTGCAATGGCACGATCTCAGCTCACCGCAACCTCCGCCTCCTGGGTTCAGGCAATTCTCCTGCCTCAGCCTCCTGAGTAGCTGGGATTACAGGCACGTGCTACCGTGCCCAGCTAATTTTTTGTATTTTTAGTAGAGACGGGGTTTCACCATGTTGACCAGGATGGTCTCGATCTCTTGACCTCGTGATCCACCCACCTCAGCCTCCCAAAGTGCTGGGATTACAGGCGTGAGCCACCGCGCCCGGCCCTTTTTTTTTCTTTTTACACATCTGACAGCAATAATTTAAGTGAGAGGGATTGACTTTTTAATGTCGTTGATGAGTTTGTTGCTTAGAAATGTGACCGAATTTTGTACGTTGATTTTGTATCCTGCAACTTTACTGAATGTATTTAGCACTATGTTTAGTAAGATTGGTGAGAGTGGGCATTCTTGTCTTTTTCCAATTATTAGAAGAAAAACGTTCAGCTTTTCCCCATTCAGTATAATGTTAGCTGTGGGTCTGTCATGTATAGCCTTTATTGTGCTGAGGTACATTTTTCTATCTATCTATCTCTATCTATCTTTTTTTTAATTTTTTTTTTTTTTTTTTACTTTTTATCCCAGTAGTTCTCAAGGAAGTCTATGTATCTTTTGAAACAGGGTCTTGCTCTGTTGCCCAGGCTGAAGTGCAGTGGCGTGATCTTGCCTCACTGCAACCTCTGCTTTCTACTCAGGTGATCCTACCACCTCAGCCCCCTGTGTAGTGGGACTACAGGCATGTGCCACCATGCTCATCTAACTTTTAAAAAGCTTTTTGTAGAGACAGGGTTTCACTATGTTGTCCATGCTGGTCTCAAACTCCTAGACTCATGCTGAGATTACAGGCATGAGCTACCATGCCCAGCCTGGTACTTTTCTACTATACCTAATTTATTGAGAGTTTTTGTCATGAGGATGTGTTGGATTTTATCAGATGCTTTTTCTGCTTCTATTAGATGAACATGTGGTTTTTGCCCTTCATTCTGTTAATGTAATATGTTACGTTTATTGATTTACATTTGTTGAACCAGCCTTGCATCCCTGGGGTAAATCCCACTCGATCATGGTGTATTATCTTTTCGAAGTATTGTTGGAGTCAGTGTGCTAGTATTTTGTTGAGGATTTTAGATCTGTGTTCATCAGGAATATTGACCTGTAGTTTCTTTTTTTATTGTGTACTTGTCTAGTTTTGTTATCAGTTATACTATCCTCATAGAATGAGTTAGGAAGAGTTCCCTCTGCTTTAATTTTTAGGAATAGTTTGAGAAGAATTGGTATGAATTCTCATTTAAAGGTCTCACGATTCCATGGTAAAGCCATCTGGTTCTAGACTTTTCTTTGTTGGAAGGATTCCCTCCCCTTCCCGCTCCCCTTCCCCCTCCCCTTCCCCCTCCCCTTCCCCCTCCCTTTCCCCCTCCCCTTCCCCCTCCCCTTCCCCCTCCCCTTCCCCCTCCTCCTCCCCTTCCCCCTCCCCTTCCCCCTCCTCCTCCCCTTCCCCTCCCCTTCCCCCTCCCCTTTCCCCTCCCCCTCCCCTTCCCCCTCCCGTTTCCCCTCCCCTTCCCCCTCCCGTTTCCCCTCCTCTTCCCCCTCCCCTTTCCCCTCCCCCTCCCGTTTCCCCTCCCCTTTCCCCTCCCCTTCCCCCCTCCTCCTCCCCTTCCCCTCCCCTTTCCCCGCCCCTTCCCCCTCCTCCTCCCCTTTCCCCTCCCCTTACCCTTCCCCCTCCTCTTCCTCCTCCCTTTCCTCTCTCTTTTTTTCTTGCTTTCTTCTTCTTCTTCTTCTTTTATTTTTATCTTTATTTTTTAGAAATGGGCTTTTGCTTAGTTGCTCAGGCTGATCTTGAACTCCTGGCTTCAAGTGGTGCTCCCGTCTCAACCTCCCAAAGTGCTAGAATTACAAATGTGAGCCACCATACCCAGTCTGTTGGGATAATTTTTGTTATTGATTCAGTTTTGTTACTTTGCTAATGGTCTGTTTGGGTTTTCTGTTTCTTCTTGGTTCAGTATTGATAGGTTGTATGTGTCCAGGAATTTATCCATTTCCTCTAGGTTTTTGTCTCTTTATACAGGTTTTGACTTAAAGTCTGTTTTGTGTGATATAAGAGTAGCTACTCCTGCTTGCTTTTGCTTTCAGGGACATATAATTGTTATCGGTCATCTCTAATGATCCTATTTAAAAATTTTGGCTGGGTGCGGTGGCACATGCCTCTAATATCAGCACTTTGGAAGGCTGAAGCAGGGGGATCATTTGAGTTCAGGAGTTCAAGACCTGCCTGGCCAATATGGTGAAACCCCATCTCTACAAAAATTAGTCAGGCATGGTGGCAGGCACCTGAAATCCCAATTACTTGGGAGGCTGAGACAGAAGAATCACTTGAACCTGGGAGTGGGAGGTTGCAGTAAGCTGAGATCATCCACTGCACTCTAGCCTGGGAAACACAGTGAGACTCCGTAACAAAACAACGACAAAATATTATTTATTTTTATTTATTAATTTTTTTGTAGAGATAGAGTCTCACTCTGCGGCCCAGGCTGAAGGCTGTTCTCAAACTCCTAGCCTCAAGCAATTGTTCTATCTCAGCCTTCCAAAGTATTGGGATTACAAGTGTGAGCCACCACACCTGGCTGTAATGATCCTGTGTATTTCTGTGGCATTCATTGTGACATCTCATTTTTTATTTCTGATTTTATTTGGGTCTTCTCTCTTTTTTTTCCTTAGTTGGTCTAGCTAATGGCTCATTAAGTTCATTTATCTTTTTAAAAAATCAACTTTTATTAATCTTCTGTGTTTTCATTTCTGCTGTGGTATTTATTATTTCTTTCCTAATAATTTTGGATTTTGTTTGTTGTTCCTGTAGTAGTTCTTTGAGATATATCATGAGATTGTTTATTTGAAATCTTTCTGTTTTTCTTCTCTGTTTTGAATTTATTTTGTAGGATAGCATATTTGAAATATTTCTAGTTTAATTTTAAAAAAATTTTTAGTATTGCTATTTTTTTTGAGACAGGTTCTTACTCTGTTAGGTTGGAGTCAGTGGCACAATCATGGCTCACTGCAACCTTGAATTCCAGGGCTCGGGGGATCCTTCTACCTCAGCCTCCTGAGTAGCAGTACTACAGGTGTGCACCAGCATGCCCAGCTAATACATTTTTTTATTTTTGTAGAGATAGGGTCTCACTATGTTGCCCAGGCTGGTCTTGAACTCCTGGCCTCAAGCAATTCTCCCACCTTGGCCTCCCAAAGTGCTGGGATTACAGATGTGTGCCACCATGCCTGGCACTCTTTCTAGTTTTTTGACATAGCCATTTATCAGTATAAACTTGTCTCTTAATGGAGGTTGCAGTGGCCAAGATCAGACCACTGTACTCTAGCCTTGGTGACAGAATGGAGACTCTGTCTCAAAAAACCCCCCAAAAACAACAAAAAAAAACCCATGTATTTTAATACTGCTTTTATTGTGTTTCATAGATTTTGATATGTGTTTCTATTTCCATTTGTTTCAAGGAAACACAAAGAGATATATCCTTTTTTTTTTTTTTTTTTTTGAGATGGAGTATCACTCTGTTGCCCAGGCTGGAGTGCAGTGGCATAATCTCGACTCACTGCAACCTGCGCCTCTCAGGTTCAAGCGATTCTCCTGACTCAACCTCCTGAGTAGCTGGGATTATAGGAATACACTACCATGCCTAGCTAAATTTTTTGTATTTCTAGTAGAGATGGGGTTTCACCATGTTGGTCAGGCTGGTCTCAAACTCCTGACCTCAGGTGATCCACCAGCCTCAGCCTCCTGAAGTGCTGGGATTACAGGCATGAGCCACCATGCCCAGCTAAGAGAGATATATTTTTTATATATCTTTTGTTCCTTAATTTCTCTCATTTTATTTCCTCCTTAATTTGTTTTATTTGTTTTACAATTTCATTCTTGGCCATGTGCAGTGGTTCATGCCTGTAATCCCAACACTTGGGGAGGCTGAGACAAGAGAATTGCTTGAGCGCAGGAGTTTGAGACCAGCCTAGGTAACATAGCAAGGCTCTGTCTCTACAAAAAAAAAATTTAAAAATAGCCAAGTGTGGTGGTGCACACCTGTGGTCCCAGGTACTCAGGAGGATCCCCCTGAGCCCAGGAGGTAAAGGCTGCAGTGAGCCATGATCACGCTGCTGCACTCCTGCCTGGGTGACAGATGGAGACCTGGTCATAAATAAATAAATAAGTAAAATTTTATTCTTAATTTCTTCCTTCATGCATTGGTCATTCAGGAGCATGTTTTTTTAGTTTCCCTCTATTTGTATAGTTTTAAATATTCCTTTTTTTTATTGATTTCTAGTTTTATTCCATGTAGTCAGGTAAGATACTTGATATGATTTTGATTTTGAAATTTTTTTTTTAGCCAGGTGAGGTGGCTCACATCTGTAATCCCAACACTTTGGGAGGCCAAGGCAGGTGGATCATCTGAGGGTAGGAGTTCGAGACCCTGTCTCTACTAAAAGTACAAAAAAATTAGCTGGGCATGGTGGTGGGCACCTGTAATCCCAGCTACTCAGGAGGCTGAGGCAGGAGAATTGCTTGAACCTCAGAGACAGAAGTTGCAGTAAGCCGAGATCATGCCATTGCACTCTAACCTGGGTGACAATCCTGGAGAATGTTCCGTGTGTTGATGAGAAGAATGTGTATTCTACAGCTATCTAGTAAAATGTTCTGTAAATGTCTGTTAGGTCCATTTGGTTTATGGTGCAATTTAAATCCAGTGTTTGTTGATTTTCTTTCTAGAGATCTGCCCAATACTGAGAGTGTAGTGTTGAAGTCCCTGACTGCTTTGTATTGGGATTGATCTCTTTCTTTAGATCTAATAATATTTGCTTTCTGTATCTGGGTGCATGGTGTTGGGTGCATATATACATTTACAATTGTTATATTTTCTTGCTAGATTGATTCATTTATTATTGTATAATGTCCTTCTTTGTCTCTCTATACAGCTTTTGACTTCAAGTCTGTTTTGTCTGATATAAGTGTAGCTACTCCTGCTTGCTTTTTGCTTTTCGAAAGCAAGCAGGAGTAAAAAAGAAAATGAATATCTTTTTCCTTAAGCAAGTATCTTTGTCCAAAGGCAAAAAGAATGTCTTTTTTAATTCTTTCATTTTCTTTTTTTTTTTTTTTTTTTGAGACAGAGCTTCGCTCTTGTTACCCAGGCTGGAGTGCAATGGCGCAATCTCAGCTCACTGCAACCTCTGCCTCCTGGGTTCAAGCAATTCTCCTGCCTCAGCCTCCCGAGTAGCTGGGACTACAGGCACGCACCACCATGCCCAGCTAATTTTTTGTATGTTTAGTGGAGACAGGGTTTCACCATGTTGACCAGGATGGTCTCGATCTCTTGACCTCGTGATCCACCCGCCTTGCCCTCCCAAAGTGCTGGGATTATAGGCGTGAGCCACCGCACCCGGCCAATTCTTTCATTTTCATTCTGTGTCATTATATGTAAGATGAGTTTCTCATAGGAAGCCTGTAGTTGGGTCTTGTTTTATTATCCACTCAGCCAGCCTATATCTTTTAAATATGGAATTTAATTAGTTTACATTCAAGATTATTATTGATAAATGAGGACTAATTCCTGTCATTTTATTGATTTTTTTTGTGTATCTTTTGTTCCTTAATTTCTCTCTTAGTATTTTTGCAGTTGAGTGGTTTTCTCTAGTGATAAAGCATTATTCCTTTCTATTTCTTCTTTGGATATTGGTTCTACCGATGAGTTTACATTTTTGTATGTTTCCGTGATGGTAGTTATTGTCTTTCACTTCCAGATTTAAGACTCCCTTGAACATTTCTTGTAACGCTCATCTGGTGGTGATGAATTCCCTCAATTTGTGCTTGTCTGTGAAATACTGTATTTCTCTTTCATTTCTGAATGATAGCTTTGCTGGGTATGAGATTTTTGGCGGGCAGCCTTTTTTTTTTCCTTTCAAATCTTTAAATCATTCTCTCCTTCCTATAAAGTTTCTGCTGAGAAATTCACTGTTAGTCTTATAGAGATTCTCTTATATATGATGCAGTACTTTACTCTTGCTGTTTTTAGACTTCTGTATCTATCTTTGACTTTTGAAAATTTGGCTATAATGTGCCTTTGAGAGGACCTGTTTGAGTCTAATGTATTTGGATTTCATTGAGCTTCCTAGATCTGAATGTCCACCTTTCTCCCAAGACTTGGAGTGTTTTCATATCATTTCATTAAGTTTTTTTTTTAATACCTTTCCCTTCTGCTTCCAGAATGCCTATAATGCAAGTATTTGTTTGCTTAGTAATGTCCCATAAACCCTGTAAGCTTTCTTTATTCTTTTATATTTCTTTTTTTTTTTTTTTTGACAGAGTTTCACTCTTTTGTCCAGGCTGGAGTGAAGTGGTGTGATCTCAGCTCACTGCAACTTCCACCCCACAAGGTTCAATCGATTCTCCTGCCTCAGCCTCCTGAGTAGCTGGGATTACAGGCATGTGCCACCATGCCTGGATAAGTTTTATATTTTTAGTAGAGACAGGGTGTCACCATGTTGGCCAGGCTGGTCCCGAACTCTTGACCTCAGGTAATCCACCTGCCTCAGCCTCCCAAAGTGCTAGGATTACAGGCATGAGCCACCACACCCAGACATCATTCTTTTTTATTCTTTTTTTTTCTTTCTCTCTCTCTCTTCTTTTTTTTTGTTTGCCTGTATTATTTCAACAGACCTGTCTTCAAGTTGAGATTTTTTTTTCTTTTGCTTGATCTATATTTTGTTGTCAACATTCTCAATTGCATTTTTTATTTTTGAGTTATTTAGCTCTAGAATATTTTTTTTTGAGATAGAATTTCACTCTTGTTACCCAGGCTGGAGTGTAATGGTGTGATCTCGGCTCACCACAGCCTCCACCTCCAAGGTTCAAGGATTCTCCTGCCTCAGCCTCCTGAGTAGCTGGGATTACAGGCATGTGCCACCATGCCCGGCTAATTTTGTATCTTTAGTAGAGATGGGGTTTCTCCATGTTAGTCAGGCTGGTCTTGAACTCCCGACCTCAGGTGATCCACCCGCCTTGGCCTTCCAAAGTGCTGGCATTACAGATGTGAGCCACTATGCTTGGCCTAATTTCTATTTGGTTCTTTTTAAAATGATGTATATCTATTGAATTTCTCATTCAAATTATGAATTGTTTTCTGTATTTCATAGAATTGTCTTTCTGTATTCTCTTGTATCTCACTGAGTTTTATTAGAGTTATTATTTTGAATTTTTTTCTGGCATTTTTAATATTTCTGTAGTATTGGGGTCTGTTACTGGAGAATTATTGTGTTCTTTGGGAAGAGTCATGTTTCCTTGCTCTTCCTTACATTGATTTCTATGCAAGTGGTGAAACATTTGCCTCTTCCAATTCTATGCAGTAGGTTTAGTAGGCAAAAACTTATTTGCATAGATGAGTCTTGGGGTGTTGGTTAAATGAGGTGCATTGGCTTTGGTTCTAGGTGGATGTGGTAGTTTCTTCATGTAGTTTCTTCAGCTGTAATCCATGCTAGTGATATTTGCATGTGTCTCTGTGGCATAGGCTAAGAGAGTTTGTGGCAGTGGTGGTGCAGCTCTGCTGAAAGTGGGCTTTCAGGTTATTTCTCAGGTCAGTGTGTCTACATGCACATGGTGGGTTGGCCAACTTGGGGTCTCACTCATCAGGGTTGGTACCACAGAGCTTTTACTCTAACTAGGGGCATCAGCGTGCTGTTTCATAGCTAGTCTGAAGGCTGATCATCCAGGGGTTGCCCATGGTGCTATTTCTTGAATCCAGTACACTGGCATAAGGCTGCTTTGCTGGCCTGGGCGGGGGTGTGTCTCCTGAGGGTGGTCCTTGGAAGGTGTTTTTTAGTTCTGAGAAGTGAGTAAAAGGTATTTGGGCTGGCCTGGGGGTGTCTCCTTAGGATGGTTCACAGGGCTGTTTCTCAGGCCTGGGATGTGGCCATATGGCTTTTTGGCTGGCCTGGGTTTATGTATGGTGAAGGTGGACCACAGGGCTATTTCTCAGGCCCAGGATGGTGTGCATAGCTGCACAGTTGCCCTGGGTGTGTGTCTGATGGGGGTGGACCATGGGGCTGTTTCTCAGGCCTAGGATGTGAGGGGAAACACAGTTGCCTATCTGGCCTGAAGGTGTATCTGCCAAGAGCAGCCTGCAGGGCTATTTCTTAGGCCCCAGACATGGGCATACAGCAGCTTGATCAGTCAGCCTGGGAGCATGCCAGCCAGGAGTGGTCTGTGGAGCTGTTTCTCTGGCCCAAGATGTGGGTACACAGCTGCTCAGTTGGCCTGGGGGCTTGCATGTCAGGAATGGCTCAGTGGGCTGTTTCCTAAGCCTGAGACATGGTCACACAGCTCCTTGTCCTGCCTGGGTATGCACCTGCCATGGCAGGCAACAGGGCTATTTTTGAGGTCCTGATTTGGGGTGCAGGGCCTTTGGGTAGGCTACGGGTATGTCTGCAATTGTAGGAGGGGGTGCTAGATGCTACAGGGCTGTTTTTCGGGCTTTGAGTGCAGGCATGTAGCCACCCTGTTAGCCTATAGATGTGTCAGCTGTTGAATGGCTCAGGGACCTCTCTTGCTCAAGGGAGGACCTATAGTAGTTTGGCTGGCTTTAGGGAGAGTTTGCCCTGGGCGGGACTGCCAGACTATTTATCTAACTGAAAATGTGAGCAGCAGGGGTTGATTTTTCTGCTGGGCCAGAGTCAGAGCTGATCCTAGGCCCAGTCTCTGCAGAGTTGGGGTTGTGACATTTAATCACCTGTGTGGGCTTGGCAGAATGAAGATAGAGCCTGCTGGAGAGATGTAGTGGCTACTGGCCCCCAGAGGAGGATGCGCTCCAGATGTGGCTCTGGTCTCAAGATGGCACTGTGCTGCACCAGCTTGGCTCACACCCAGTGGGGGGACCGGGTAGGGGGTGGGGAATACATACCTTATATCCTAATCCGGAGCACACCGCTGCATTAATTCCTTGCACCTCTCTAAACTGGGCTCAGGGCTTGTGAGGACTTTGTAGGATTCTCCTATAGTAAGGACTATAGGTATTTTTGGTGGCAGTGGGGGCTGCTGGGGTTCTTCTGCTTACCTTTTGCTTTCAAGGGAAAGTCTCTCCTGTCTCTTGGCCAGTCTGGGCCAAGCTGCAGAAGCTGAGTGCTTCCATAGTGTCCTTCTGGGCTTCCAGTCATCACAGGTGCCTCTCTACTTTCCCACTGTACTCTAGTGCTCTCCCTTTGACATCGGGTCATATCTCAGCTATTATTTATTCCCTTGTTCCTTTCTTACAGGGGAGATGAGTGCCAGGTATCTCTAGTCATATGATTTCTGAAATACAAAAGAGATGTCATTACAAAGTAGTGGGAAAATGATGAAATTTCCAATAAATGGGGCTGGGATAAAACATGCAAAAATAAATTCCAGGAAGAGACTTAAGTGTGGAAGACAAAACTATAAAGATTTTAAAGCTAATATTTTAAAGGCAAATATTTTTTATATTCTCTGGATAAGAGACAAATGTCTTAAAAAATACTAATGTACTACTCAGAAAAGAAAAGATTGGTCAACTTTACTATATTAAAATTAAGTAAGTTGAAGAAAACACATCATATATCTCCAGGTGGATAGTGCAAAAAGGAAAAAAGAAAAGAAAACATACTGTAAGGTGAAAAGCCTCAGTGTGGGAGAAAATATTTGCAACAGATTAAACCAGCAGATAACTAGTATCAGAATATATAAATTATTTGGATAACACAATAAGGAAAATATAGAAATTCAATGGGAAAATGGGCAAAAGATGTGAATAAACATTTGTCCAAAAAAGTCCAAATTGTTCATAAACAAATTAAAAGATCCTGGCTGAGCCTGGTGGCTCATGCCTATAATCCCAGCACTTTGGAAGGCAGATCACCTGAGGTCAGGAGTTCGAGACCAGCCAGGCCAACGTGGCAAAACCCCATCTCTACTAAAAATACAAAACTTAGCAGGGCATGGTGGCGGGTGCCTATAGTCCCAGCCATTTGTGAGGCTGAAATGGGAGAATCGCTTGAACCCAGGAGGTGGAGCTTTCAGTAAGCCAAGATTGTGCCAGTGCACTCCAGCCTGGATAACAGAGCAAGACTTCATCTCAAAAAGAAAACAAAACAAAAAAATGGCCAGGTGCAGTTACTCACGCTTGTAATCCCAGAACTTTGGGAGGCCGAGGCAGGTGGATCACCTGAAGTCAGGAGTTTAAGACCTGCCTGGACAACTTGGTGAAACCCCATCTCTACTAAAAATACAAAAATTAGCCAGACGTGATGACACACGTCTGTAATTCCAGCTACTCAGGAGGCTGAGGCAGGAGAATTGCTTGAATCTGGGAGGTGGAAGTTGCAGTGAGTCGAGATCGTGCCACTACACTCTAGCCTAGACAACAGAGCAAGACTCCATCTCAAAAAATAAACAAAAATGAAAAAATAAAAATAAAAAATAAAAGATTATTGAAGGCCGGGCAGTGGCTCATGCCTGTAATCCCAGCACTTTGGGAGGCTGAAGGGGGTGGATCACAAGGTCAAGAGTTAAAGACCAGCCTGACCAAGATAGTGAAACTCCATCTCTACTGAAAATACAAAGATTAACCAGGTGTGGTGGCGGGTACCTATAATCCCAGCTACTTCAGAGACTGAGACAGAGAATTACTTGAATCAGGAGGTGGAGGTTGCAGTGATCCAAGACCCACGTCATTGCACTCCAGCTGGGGCAACAGAGTGAGACTCCATCTCAAAAAAAAGAAATTCAAATTAAAACCACAGTGAGATGTTATTATACCCTTACCAATTTGGCAACAAACAAACAAAATAAGAAGACAAAAAAGCCAACTTTGATAATACCAAGTGTTGATAAGAATGTAGGATAAAACAAATGGTTGTATACTGCTGCTGGGAGTCTTGGAAACTAATTAGACATTCTCTAGTAAGGTTCAAGATGTTTATACCTTCTGACACAGTAATTCTGCTCTTAGAAATACAGTCCAGAGAAGCTTCTCTATTTGTGTACCAGGATTCATCCATGAGTATGTGCAGAATGGCATTGTTTATGGTAACTAAACAAAAGATGAAGTGTCCATCTAAAGTAGAATGAATACGACCGGGCACAGTGGCTCATGCCTATAATCCCAGCACTTTGGGAGGCCGAGGCAGGTGGATCACCTGAAGTCAGGAGTTTAAGACCTGCCTGGACAACTTGGTGAAACCCCATCTCTACTGAAAATATAAAAATTAGCTGGGCATGGTAGCATATGCCTGTAATCCCAGGTACTCGGGAGACTGAGACAGGAGAATCACTAGAACCTGAGAGGTGAAGGTTGTGCTGAGCTGAGATTAAGCCACTGCACTGTAGCCTGAGAGACATAGCAAGACTATGTCTCAAAATAAATAAAGTAGAATGAACAAACAATTTGAGGTATATTAATTCCCAGGAAAACTGTTTAGTAAAAATACATAAACAACCTACAGGGATACAAAATAGCATGAATGGATTTCACAAATACACTGTTGAGTTAAATAAAACACAAAAGACCATAGACAATATGATTTTATTCACATAATATTCAAAAACCAAGAAAAACTATACATATAATTTTGGGAAACACACATACATGGTAAAGCTATAAAAAAGACTGTTGTTGCAACATTCAGGGTGATTACCTGTAGGAGAGAAGGAAGATTTTTATAAATAAATTTTTTTTGTAGAGATGGGATCTCACTATGCTGTCTAGGTCTTGAACTCCTGGCCTCAAGCAATTCTCTCACTTTGGCTTCCCAAAGTGCTGAGATTACAGGTGTGAGCCATTGCACCTAGCTACTCTGTTTTGAAGAGACAGTCTTGCCATATTGCCCAGGCTGGCCTTGAACTCCTGGCTTCAAGCAGTCCTCCCACCTCAACCTCCCAGGCATGAGCCTCTGTGCCTAGCAGGAAGACTCTGTGATCAGGAAGAAGTACGTGATCTTGGCGTGGGGAACGGAAGGGACTTTTGGAGACTAGCAATGTTTTATTTTTGTTGGAGTCCTCCTTACTTGAGTTTTTGCTTTGTAAGTATTTACAAACTATACATTTATGTTTATGTAATGTTCTATACTCTGTTATATTTTCCATTAAACAGTAGTTTGACCTTAAAGCCATATTGTGACATCATTACATCCCACTGGTTTGGAAAAAATGAAAAAGCCTGATGGTACTTACATTGACAGCAGCATGGAACATCAGAAGAGTTCACACTGTCGGTGAGAATGTGACCTTTTGAAAGTTGCTCAACATTTCCCTGTAAGGCAGATACCTATGAGAAGAGAACAACAAGAATGGGTGGAGAGGAATAGCAAAGTGAAAAAGACAAGCAAGGAACCACAAGGGACCTCAAGGGACTGATGATGAGTATGTCTATGTATTAAGAGTATAATAAGCTTAACTGTCTGAACCTGGAGTAAAAGGCTAATAACCAGCAAACAGAAAAAAAGGAGATGGCCAGGTACAGTGGCTCACGCCTGTCATCCTAGCACTTTGAAAGGCCGAGGTGGGCAGATTACCTGAGGTCAGGAGTTTGAGACCACCCTGACCAACATGGAGAAACCCTGTCTCTACTAAAAATACAAAATTAGCTGGGCGTGGTGGCATATGCCTGTAATCCCAGCTACTCGGAAAGCTGAGGCAGGAGAATCACTTGAACCCAGGAGGCGGAAGTTGCGATGAGCCGAGATCACGCCATTGCACTCTAGATGGGCAACAAGAGCGAAACTCCGTCTCAAAAAAAAAAAAAAAAAAAAAAAAGGAGAGATGTCACACTGGCGAACATGCTCAGAATGAGAGACCACTCATGCTGCTCCCCCACCAGTGCACCAGTCGGGCCTCTGTAGGAGGTTGTGGGACCTCCACTTTCAAGATGAGACTGCAGATAAGATTTCCCACCATGACTCACATAGCCCAGCTGAATTTTTTCAGTGAGGAACACCTTTTCATTCTGTTCAGTTTTGTCATTGGGAGCCTAGCTGAGCTATTAAGGGTGTAGTATTTCTACACCCTCTCCATTTCCTCTACTCTAAAGACATTTACTCAGGCAGGAGCAGCATCTACTTCCTTAGAAGTTACTTGATGGATAAAGCTGGGTGCGGTCGCTCATGCCTGTAATCCCAGAACTTTGGGAAGCTGAGGTGGGAGGATTGCTTCAATCTTGGAGTTAAAGATCAGGTTGGGCAACAAAGGGAGAGCTTTTCTCTACAAAAATAAAAATAACAAACAGGGTGTAGGTAGCTCATGCTGCTCAGGAGGCTGAAATGGGAAGATAAGTATTTATCTTGCTCCATGCCACTTCCAGTATTAGTACCATCAGAGTTCTTCATTTTGTCCAAAACAATGGATATGTAGATGCCACAATATGGCTTTAAGGTTAAACTGTTGTTTAATGGAAAATTATAACAGAATAAAGAACATTATGTAACATAAATTTATAGTTTGTAAGTACTTAGAAACTATAAATATTGAGCTTAAGCCCAGAAGTTTGAGGCTACAGTGAGTAATGATTGCACCACTGCACTTCAGCATGGGCAACAGAGAAAGACCCTGTCTCTAAAATAACTTTTAAAAAATTACTTGCTGGATAAGTGTTGTGATAGCTTAGAATGCTGACTTGTCCTTCCCGGGCCACTGTTTTCTATATTGGAGGGGGCTCTAAGATGGCCTTATGCTCACTTGACTGTGACCTCAAGCTTAATCTCTCCGGCATCCATCCATGGTTACTAAATAAAAAACTCTGTAAACACAAGAACCCTTTATCATCTCTTCAGGGCTGTGAAGAGCATGTCCTTGTAACTTAAAAAAAACACTGCATTAGTAAAATGTCATTTTTAGGTAAGAAAAAGAACCATATATTCGTATCCGAGTCACGGCACCAAAAAAAAAAATTAATTAAAAAAAGAAAACCATATAAACTTGGAAGAGAAAGTTTCTTTTTCCATCTCCTGCCTCATCCCTTTTTGTGTAAGGGGTCTCTAGTGGATATTTGTGTTTTTTTGTCCAATATCTATCTCTCCTCCTGAAAGGCACTGCAGTTTTTATGTGCGGGAATCATTCGTCTCTCACTTTCAGAACGTAAGTGTGGGGAGGTCACCCAAGCCTAAGCCTATTAATGCTTTTTGACCCTTTCGGCACAGTGATTTTTCAAGAATGGGTCTGTGACTCAGACCCAGACTTGGGCCTCTGGAAGAGTGTAAATCCTTTGACCCATAGGGGAGTGACCCACACAGATGTGTTCTCTATGGGTGCAAGAGAGGACACTGTGTAGAATATGAGAAAAGAGCCAGCCCTGGAGGCAACTGAATGTTGACATCAGCCAGAAACTAGGTTCTTGATGACCTCTCTGAGAGCCACTGAATCAAGCCTTGCCTGAACCTGGATTTTTCCATAATTTCAGTTAATAAATTCACTTTATAGTTGAAGCCAGCTGGAGTTTGGTTTTCCGTCATTGGCAGCATAATAAAGTACTGGGTCTTTGGTAAGAGAATTTTGTTGGCATATGAGCACATCAAAATCAGTAGAAGAACACACCATAGTCATGCTGTGAGAGGCAGTCAATAGCAAAGGAGAAATTTATTTAGCTTTATAAATATATTATTCTGAAGACCCTGAAAGATCTGAAGTTTCCTCCAGGTATGCCTGGGATCTTGGTGGTCTGATGTAGCCCTCTTAGTGATGGGACCTGGTGAGGGGGTCAAAAGTGTTGAAAGTTGGCTTAAGCTGGGTACAGCAGCTCACACCTATAATCCCAGCACTTCGGGAGACTGAGATGGGCAGATCCCTTGATCCCAGGAGTTCAAGATCAGTTTGGGCAACATAGTGAGATTCCTATCTCTACAAAAAAAATAGAAATATATTAGCCAGAGCCAGGGATGTTGGCTCACACGTGTAATCCCAGCACTTTGGGAGGCTGAGGCCGGCAGATCACTTGAGCTCAGGAGTTTGAGACAAGATTGACTGACAACATGGTGAAACCCCATGTTTAAAAACAAACAAAAAATCAGCCAGACATGATGACACATGCCTGTAGTCCCAGCTACCCAGGAGGCTGAGGTGGGAGAACCACTTGAGCCTGGCAAGCAGAGGCTGCAGAGAGCTGTGATTGTGTCATTGCACTTCAGCCTGGGTGACAGCGTGAGACACTGTCCCAAATAAAAAAATTAAAAAGAAAAAGCAAGTTAATTTGACACAAATGAGAGGACTTAAGACCACAAAAATAAAAGTGCTTCCATTTGAGGTATGGCCCATGAGCTGATGGGTGATTTAATGAAGAATGTAAATAAATGTTTTGTACCTTCTCCTGGGTCCCATGTATGTTCATGATGTTCGTGGTTTTCCAGGAGTGAAACTTTTTTTTCTGGTTGTGTACCCATGGGATGTACTGATATTAACAAGGAGTTACATGTTTGTGTGTATGTAGGGGTATATAGAAAAACATCTGAAAGGCCAGGCACAGTGGCTGACGCCTGTAATCCGAGCACTTTGGGAGGCCGAGGTGGGCGGATCACCCTAGGTCAGGAGTTTGAGACCAGCCTGACCAATATGGTGAAACCTTGTCTCTAATAAATGCAAAAAATTAGTCAGACATGGTGGTTCATGCCTGTAATCCCAGCTACTTGGGAAGCTGAGGTTGGAGAATCACTTGAACCGGGAGGCGGAGGTTGCAGTGAGCCGAGATCACACCACTGCACTGCAGCCTGCGTAACAAGAGGGAAAGCTCCATCTCAAAAAATAAACAATCCATCTGAAAAAGGATTCATTATGTTGAAAGTGGCTATTTCAAGGTACTGGGATTATGGCATTTGTTTTATTTATTTCTTCTTTAATTCGTAGTTTTCAAAATTTTCTACAGTTAATGTGATTTATTTAATTTTTTAAAAAGGTTTTTAAAGTACTACACAAATACACAAGGTGACAGTGCTCTGCATGGGAAGTCACGTGGCTAGTTACAATCTGGAAGTCATAACAACTAGCTCACAATTGCTTAATTTAACCTCTTACTTTTAATATGCAACCTCACCTTCTTCCTTTGTAAAATTTTGAATTAATCTCAGGTCTATGTAGTGTAATCAAGATGTGATTTAACTAAGTTTATTATCAACCCAAATTAAGTACATATAGGGTCCCCACCTTAAGTGGTCATTGTGGTTACTCCCCAGTATCTACTCCACTGCACTTCCCAATTGTGTAGGGAAGATCCTATTGGACTGAGATTTTCCAGGTACTGCCATCTAAATCACCCAGGTTTTTCTGTCTCCTGATCTGGTTCTAACTTCCACTTTATGAATTTTGTCAAGTAGCCCTTTAGTTATCTATAAAGGTGTAACTCTAATTTTGCATAATTAGAGTTACACTCTGTGCACACTGTGCCTGACCCAGTGTGTTCATCTGATGGAATCTACATAGTTGTAATAAAGAATAAGTAATAAAGAAGGCCGGGTGCAATGGCTCATGCCTGTAATCCCAGCACTTTGGGAGGCCAAGGTGGGTGGATCACTGAGGTTGGGAGTTCGAGACCAGCCTGACCAACATGGAGAAACCCCATCTCTACTAAAAATACAAAATTAGCTGGGTGTGGTGGTGCATGCCTGTAATCCCAGCTACTTCGGAGGCCGAGGCAGGAGAATCGCTTGAACCCGGGAGGCAGAGGTTGCGGTGAGCTGAGATTGTGCCATTGCACTCCAGCCTGGGCAACAAGAGTGAAACTCCGTCTCAAAAAAAAAAGAAAAAGAAGAAGGATGAGAGTTAGGCTCACGATGGGAGTTGCAATGGTCTCTAAATGTGAGGATAAGGAACATGCCATTCACTGTCGTGTTCCACCTCCTAGTCCAGTGCCTGGTGCAAAGTGGGGGCTTCATAAACATTGGTCACAGGCCTGATGGTGGGACTGATCTGAGTGAGTGAATGCATGGATGGTGCCTCTGTAGTTTGTGTTCCCTGCTAATCAGATGAACCCATACATGCTTCATTTCAGGGCTCTCTCATCTGAGATATTATGTTAGAGAGTTCTCTCTACGTGCCATGACCGAGTAGCGTTTTCTTCCTCTGAAGTATTGCTTCCTCTTTGTTGGTATCACAGGACAAACATCAGAACACTTACAGGATGTGTGTAGTGCGGCACAATAGAGAACTTGGGTTTCCTTTAATGTGCCTGTAGACCGGGCAGTGTTAATATAAGAATCATTGGTAATCAGACACCCTAGACACCCTGGTGTGCTGAGCTAGCACTCAGTGGGTGCGGCCACCGCTCATGTGATTGTGGGATAACAGTTGGAAGGAGTGCCCCGTTCATTTGGAGAGTTAAAACTGCGCCTCTACAGCTGTATCTTTAAATTTTAAAAAGAAAAAGAAAAAAAAACTGCACCTAACAGAGCTGTCCTCTGACTTTTCTTCTACAAGCCCCATGTTTTCACATCTTCCTTTTGACTGTGTCCTCCTGCTGCTGCTGCTACTTACAAGTAAGTCTGGGCATGGATATTGACAGTGAGATAATGGTGCTGTCCAGAGGACAAGGGAGAGATACAAGGATGGCCATTGTAATGTTATTTGTAATAGCAAAGGTTTGGAGGCAACCTAAACGTCCATCAGTGAGTGAGTGGGTAAATAAATGTGATATAATTGTGATACAAACAGTGAGGCTGACTAAACACACTGGTATAGAATGTCTCAAAGTTACAATGTTATTTAAAAAAACAAAGGTGCAGAATAATGCATATATTAGACTTCTATTTGTGTGTGCACATTATTGGGGAGCAGGAATATGTGGACATTTCTTTAATGTATAGGCTCTAGGAAAAGGAACCAGAGAATGGTAAAGAGTTGGGAGAGTGAGGCATATTTTTCTTTTCTTTTTTTTTTTTTTGAGATGGAGTCTCACTCTGTCACTCAGGCTGGAGTGCAGTGGCGCAATCTCGGCTCACTGCAATCTCCACCTCCCGGGTTCAAGCGATTCTCCTGCCTCAGGCACCCGAGTAGCTGGGATTACAGGCACGCACCACTATGCCTTGCTAATATTTTAAATTTTTAGTAGAGACGGGGTTTTATCATGTTGTCCGGGCTGGTCTCAAACTCCTGGCCTTAAGTGATCTGCCTGTCTCAGCCTCCCAAAGTGCTGGGATTACAGGCATGACCCACCACGCCAGGCAACTTTTTCATACGCCTTTGATAGTGTTTGAATTTTTTTTGTTTTTTTTTTTGAGATGGAGTCTCGCTCTGTTGCCCAGGCTGGAGTGCAGTGGTGCCAACTCAGCTCACTGCAACCTCAGCCTCCCAGGTTCAAGCAATTCTTCTGCCTCAGCCTCCTGAGTAGCTGGGATTACAGGCGCCCACGACGACGCCTGGCTAATTTTTTATATTTTTAGTAGAGACGGGATTTCACTATGTTAGCCAGGATGGTCTCGATCTCTTGACCTCATGATCTGCCCACCTTGGCCTCCCAAAGTGCTGTGATTACAGGTGTGAGCCACTGTGCCCGGCGTGTTTGAATGTTTTTACTGTAGTTGAGTCATATGAAAACCAAGGGGAAAGAAAAAAATCAAAAGAAAATATATAATGTATGTTTTATCATATGTAAAATATGTATATATAGTTTTGTTTTGTTTTTTTTTTGAGACGGAGTTTCGCTCTTGTTACCCAGGCTGGAGTGTAATGGTGCAATCTCTGCTCACCACAACCTCCGCCTCCTGGGTTCAAGCAAACCTCCGCCTCCTGGGTTCAAGCAATTGTCTCGCCTCAGCCTCCCGAGTAGCTGGGACTACAGCGTTTTTTTTTTTTTTAAAGGAATTAACTTTGTCAATTGAGGAAAATGATAAGACAAGTCTCAATCATTTTAGAAGATTTATTTGCCAAAGTTAAGGAGGCACTTGGGAGACAGGTCTATGCCTTTCTCAGAAGACGATTTTGAGCACTCCAAATTTAAAGGGGACAAGGTGGGATATTGAGAAGCACTCAGTTTTCACATAAAGAAAGGGGGCAGAGGAAAAATATGGGAAATCTGCATTTTCTATAAGATAACACAGACAAAATAGGGTAGGGGAACAGTCAGATATGGCCGAGGTGATGAGCCTGTAAAGATAAGCTATCAGATCGCATTGCATAGCTGACAAGGAATTTCCTTGTGTGCAAAATATGGGGGAGGCCTGTAGCCTTTCATCTTGTAGCCATCTTATTTAGGAATCAAAAGGAGGAGGCGGGTTTCCATGACCCCATTCCCAGCTTGACTTTTTCCTCTGGCTAAATGAGTTTGGAGTCTGGAGTACCAAAATTTAGTTTCTTTTCACAACTTCAAACCTTAAAACAACTCCATGAGTAGTTTCAAAGACACAAGATTCATATTTAACCAAGGGTTTTTATTTACTGTGCACTTGCTGCTTAAAAAGAGATTTATGTTAGGAGAGCCTCCCTTTGTTGATGAACAGACAAGTAGCCCCGATGGATGGGCCATTTCCTGGCTGACCATGACCCATTTTCTGATTGTCTGTTTCCATCAGCTCTGTCCTCCTGTGCTCACAGAATTGGGCCACAGTTCTCTTCTAGGGCAGTGTTTCTGAAAGTGAGGTTCTGGGACCAGCCACTTCAGCAACACATAAGAACTTGTTAGAAGTTCTCAGGCTCCTCCACAGACCAGCTGAGTCAGGAACTCGAGCAGTTGAGGCCAGCAATCTGTGTTTTCACCAGGCTTCCCAGTGATTCTGATGGCCTTCACGTGAATCATCCTCCAGACAGGACTGCAGTAGTGGCTTCCTCTTTATTCTATAAGGGCATTGCTTGCAGTTTTCCTGAAATTGAGTAACCTCACTCACTGCCTGAGTCTTGACTCTCCTGCTCTCTCTATTCAGGGTCTTCGGAAGAGGAATACATAGTGGAGGTGGGTCAGAATGCCTATCTGCCCTGCTTCTACACTCTGGACACTCCAGGGAACCTCGTGCCTGTATGCTGGGGCAAAGGAGCCTGTCCTGTGTTTGAGTGTGGCAACGTGGTGCTCAGGACTGATGAAAGGGATGTGAGTTATCGGACATCCAGCAGATACTGGCTAAAGGGGGATTTCCACAAAGGAAATGTAACCCTGGCCATAGATAACGTGACTCTAGAAGACAGTGGAATCTACTGCTGCCGGGTCCAAATCCCAGGCATAATGAATGATAAGAAATTTAACCTGAAGTTGGTCATCAAACCAGGTGAGTGGACCTTTGCATGTCTTCTTTATGAATAAGATTTATCTGTAGATCATATTAAAGGTACTGATTGTTCTCACCTCTGACCTCCCTAATTATAGCCCTGAAGGTGGGCCCCCTAAACCTAAAGTTTAACAGCCCCATCAGTGATGCTCAGTGATATTTAACACCTTCCATCTGTTTTAAAACATGGGTGGCTGGCGCGCGGTGGCCCACACCTGTAATCCCAGCACTTTGGGAGGCTGAAGCGGGCGGATCACGAGGTCAGTAGTTCAAGACCATCCTGGCCAACATGGGGAAACCCCAACTCTACTAAAAATACAAAAATTAGCTGGACGTGGTGGCATGTGCCTGTAGTCTCAGCTACTTGGGAGGGGTACATTTCATTCAAGGAAATCCCCCTTTAGTAGTTCAAGGAGAATTGTTTGAACCTGGGAGGCAGAGATTGCAGTAAGCCAAGATTGTGTCACTGCACTTCAGCCTGGCACAGAGTAAGACTCTGAAAACAAAAACAAAAATAAAAGTAATGGTGCGGCCGGGCATGGTGGCTCATGCCTGTAATCCCAGAAATTTGGGAGGCCAAGGCAGGTGGATCATGAAGTCAGAAGTTCAAGACCAGCCTGGCCAACCTCGGCCAGGTTCAATCACTTGAACCTGGGAGGCAGAGGTTGCAGTGAGCCAAGATGACACCATTGCAGTCCAGCCAGGGTGACAAGAGTGAAACTCCATCACAAAAAAAAAAAAAAAGACAAAAAAGCCTCATGGGTGAAATTTTAGATGGGAAAAAAGACCTAGATCAGTGGTTAGAGACCATGACTGCTCATTAGAATCATGTGAAGAGTTTTTAAATAGCTATAAATGCCAGGTATGGTAGCTCATGCCTGTAATCCCAACACTTTGAAAGGCTGAAGCAGGAGGATCACTTGAGGCCAGGAGTTTGAGACCAGCCTGGCCACTATAGTGTGACTACCCCCTCTCTTAAAAAGAAGAAGATGAAGGGCCGGGCGCGGTGGCTCACGCCTGTAATCCAAGCACTCTGGGAGGCCGAGGCAGGCGGATCGCCTGAGGTCGGGAGTTCAAGACCAGCCTGACCAAAATGGTGAAACCCTGTCTTAAAAAAAAAATAAAGAAGAAGAAGAAAAAAAAGCCACTACCAAAAACCAGAGAAATCAGCATCTCTGGAGGTAGATGCTAAGCATTAGCTTTTTGCAGAGTCTATCCCAGGTGATTCTACCCCATGTGCAGCCAGCACGGTGAACCGCTGGGTTGTGCGTATATGCTGGGAGGGGAACAGACTTGTGTGTTTTAAGATTTCTATAACATCTACTTTGTGCCCAGAGAGAGCTGAGTTTAAATCTAACTCTGCCTCTTACTAGTTATATAATCCTGGGTAAGTTATTGAAATGATGTGACCTCCTTCTCTATAAAATATGACAATAATACCTATCATGTGGGCCATTAGAAGGATTTTATGTGGTAATATTTTATGAAAAGCATTTATAGGTTGGGCATCCCAAATCTGAAAATGTAAAATCTGAAATGCTCCAAAATCTGAAATGCTCTAAAATCCAAAACATTTTGGACACTGACATGACATTCAAAGGAAATGCTCATTGGAGCATTCTGCTCATTGGAGTATAAGTATAGTGCAGATACTAAAATATCCAAAAAATGGCTGGGTGTGGTGGCCTCACACCTGTAATCCCAGCACTTTGAGAGGCCGGGGCGGATGGATCACCTTAGGTCGGGAGTTTGAGACCAGCCTGACCAACATGGAGAAACCCCATCTCTACTAAAAGTACAAAATTAACCGGGTGTGGTGGTGCACGCCTATAATTCCAGCTACTCGGGAGGCTGAGGCAGGAGAATTCCTTGAACCCAGGAGGCAGAGGTTGCAGTGAGATGAGATTACACCATTGAACTCCAGCCTGGGCAACAAGAGCAAAACTCTGTCTCAAAAAAAAAAAAAAAATCCAAAAAAACTCAAAATCAGAATGTAACCATGATGACTGAATCTTACCTTTGTCAAACATTTGAAGTGTATGAAACATTCTCAATGTGGGTATCCAAGCCGGTTTGAAAACTGAGGTTGTATCTCTTTCTTCCTTGTCTTTCACATTTTTTTCCTGCTGCCCCTTTGATTCCCTGAAATAAGCTTTCTGCTCTCAGATAATTTTCATCTTTATGTTGGTTTCTGACATTAGCCAAGGTCACCCCTGCACCGACTCTGCCGAGAGACTCTACTGCAGCCTTTCCAAGGATGCTTACCACCGAGGATCATGGCCCAGGTAACTATGCATGGGGCGGAGGAGGAAATCTTTAGCCGGCTCTGAATTCAGAGGATTTTGAATGTGGGAAAAAAGATGAGAAAACAGTGTGAGAGTGGAGGAGGGATGTTTCTGTGCACCTGAAACAGTGTTTGAGAAGAGGGGAGCGGTAGAGACACCCCCATGCTGGGAAAAAGATGCTCTGGATTAGGATTACTTAAAATTTTAATGTTAAAAAATGTTAATAAACTTTATAGTCTTTTATTTTACTTAAATATTGACTAAATTTAATGAAATAGTCATTACAGTGTCTACATTTTCTGATATACTCTGTACTGGTGATGTTTCATCATGAATTGGTGCCAGTCTGTGTTTGGGAACTGATACGTTGGATTAGGTGATTTCTAGGATGCCTTCTAGCTAGAATAAAGCCCATCAGCTTCCCTGGATTTTAACCTCAGAAGGCGTAGCTAAATTCTTTATGTAATTCAGCAAGGACATACCCAGGGTGCTCCAGAAGAGAACACTGGGCAGAAAGAGGAAGTCAGGTCACAACGATCATGGAGGTTCATTTAAAGTGATTTCCCGTCAGTGTCCTGGTCTCGCCTAATCTCTCTGGAGCTCCATTTTTTTTTTTAAATCCCCTGTAAAATGAGGTTAATAGGTGAGTCCCACCTCATAATATCATAAATCTCATAATTCACACCTTATGAGATTTTTATTTTTATTTTATTTTTATTTTTTTGAGACAGAGTTTTGCTCTTGTTACCCAGGCTGGAGTGCAACGGTGCAATCTTGGCTCACCACAACCTCCGCCTCCTGGGTTCAAGCGATTCTCCTGCCTCAGCCTCCCGAGTAGCTGGGACTACAGGCATGTGCCACCATGCCCAGCTAATTTTTGTATTTTTAGAGACAGGGTTTCACCATGTTGACCAGGATGGTCTCGATCTCTTGACCTCGTGATCCACCAGCCTCAGCCTCCCAAAGTGCTGGGATTATAGGTGTGAGCCACTGTGCCCAGCTGCCATTGTTATATTTTAAGGAATCCTACAACCATAGACCTAGAAGGGACTTCAAGGGTCATTTAATCTCACTTTCCCATCCTGTGCTTCAGTACTTTTTACCACATCACCACTGAGTGGGCATTTGCTGTAGAAGGAGTTCACTCCCTGTCAAGGTGATGCATTTCCTTATACTTGTCTCCACCACAGACGGATATCTTCTTCCCTTTAGTTTTTCTTTTTTTTTTTTGTTTGAGACAGAGTCTCACTCTGTCACCCAGACTGGAGTGCAGTGGTGTGATCTCGGCCCACTGCAACCTCCGCCTTCCGGGTTCAAGCAGTTCTCCTGCCTCAGCCTCCCGAGTAGCTGAGATTACAGAATCCTGCCATCATGCCCAGCTAATTTTTGTATTTTTAGTAGAAACAGGTTTTCACCATGTTGACCAGGCTGGTCTCAAACTTCTGACCTCAGGTGATCTGCCTGCAGGTGATCTGCTCCCAAATTGCTGGAATTATAGGTGTGAGCCACCACACCAGGCTTTCCCTTTAGCTTTTGCTTGTTAGTTCCTTCCCTAGTCTAGGGCAACAAAAATGGGAATATAGGCACAATACCTTGAATCTCTGAGCTTCTCAAGGGCCTGAGAAAAATTACTGAAACAACCAAAAGTAGGGCAGTACTCCAAAATAGGAAAATAAAATAAAAAATTGAAATCAATGAATATTTAATGGCTTGTCTATAATATGTAACATTATGTAAATAGGCTGCTGGCAAACCAACTCTAAATGTGGGATGTGGGAGCATTTAATATAAAAATGAGGCTGGGCGAAGTCGCTCACACCTGTATAATCCCAGCACAATGGGAGGCCAAAGCAGGCAGATCACTTGAGCTCAGGAGTTTGAAACCAGCCTGGGCAACGTGGCAAAACCCCATCTCTACTAAGAATACAAAAAAGTAGGAGCAGAGTGGCTCATGCCTGTAATTCCAGCACTTTTGGAGGCCGAGGCAGGCAGATCACCTGAGGTCAGGAATTCAAGACTAGCCTGGTCAACATGGTGAAACGCCATCTCTACTAAAAGCACAAAAATTAGCTGGGCATTGTGGTGCATGCCTGTAATTCCAGCTACTAGGGAGGCTGAGGCAGGAGAATCGTCTGAGCCTGGGAGGTGGAGGTTGCAGTGAGCCGAAATGTCACCGTTGTACTCAAGCCTGGACAACAGAGTGAGACTGTCTAAAAAAAACAAAAAAAAATAGCCAGGCATGGTGGCATGTGCCTGTAGTCCCAGCTACTTGGCGGGGGTCTGAGGCAGGAGGATTTCTTGAACCCAGGAGATTGACGATTCACTGAGCTGAGATGGTGCCACTATACTCCAAGCCTGAGCAACAGAGCAAGACTCTTTCTCAGAGGGGGGAAAAAATGGGGTGGAGCCTTTAAAAATAAGAGATCCAAGGGCTTGGAATTTGAACACAGAACAAATGCGCCTTCTCTTCTACCTGAAGGAGGAAGGACTGGGTCACAAGTGAAGCCTCAGCTCTGCTGTAGACCTGCTTTAAATCCTAGGTTTCCCAGTTAATAGCTGGGTGATCTTGGGTAAAGTGGCTCTCTCAGAGTCAATATCTTTATCTGAAAAACAGGAAAAATAGTAGTAGTACCTACTTATTCTGGTGAGGATTAAATGAGATTCTATGTGTACAGTGCTGAGCACCATGTCTGGCACATAATAAGTACCGAATAAATGGTAACTACTAAATGTATTTATTTTTTTCTTTTTTTGTTTTTTTTTCTTTAATTTTGGTAACTACTAAATTTATACACTGTTAAGGCCGTCACATCTCACCTCCACTGCTACCTGCCCACCCCCAACCCCCACCCCCGCCCAGGCAAATCTTGGGTTCTCCAGAAAAAACATTGCCACTCCCTCCAACTGTCCCATCCATCTTGGTTGGTGGCCGAATCTGTGTGAAAAAAAGCTGTAATGACACAACCATGCTTGATTTTAATGATCATTTTCATAGCAAAATGTAGTTGAAAAAAGTTAGTTTTACCATTTTTATCAAGAAAAATAATTATAGGGAAGCTGAAACTGGATTTACATATGAAAATCTTATGTGCAGTTCAGATTCATGTTTATTTAGCAGTTGTACTGATGTGGTTTTATACTTTAAATTTTTTTCTGGTAATTAGGGCAAAGTAAGTGGAACATCATCTTTTTTTCTTCAATAATTTTAGGCTGAGGGTATGCCTTTAAAATATTTAAATTATAGTTTGTTAAACCAGCATTTAGTCAAACCCTTTATACACAGGAAAGGGTTTAGACTTTTAGGCTTCCAGAAGGTGTCTGTGACATTTGAGGATTTTCGACATCTCTGACTCAGCCAGAAAAATGAGTAAGCATGCTTAATCTCCCCAAAGCTGGCAATATACTTATTTTTAGACTTCAGGGTTCATGAGGTCAGGGCCTGTGCCCCTCTTGTTCCCTGCTGTGTCCCCTGTACCTAGAGTAAGGGCGTAGTGCATATTCATGGAAAGGATGAGCAGATGAAGAAATAAATGAACAGAAAGGAAAGATGGTGAGCAGGTGGCTGGGCAGTGTGACCCTCTTCATGATGACAGCACTGAGGTAAAGCCTGTTAAAGGCAGTATAATTAAGAATGTGCGTTTAAAGCTATGCAGACCTAAATTGGAAGGCCATTTTGTCATTTGCTAAGTTGTGTGACCTTGGGTTAGTCACTTCACTTCCCTAATTTTAATTTCTTCATCTGTGCAATGGGACTAATAGTCCCTACTTTAGAAGAGTGGTTTTGAATGAGATAGTTCACTAAAAGAGTTTAGCACAAGGCCTGGCTCCTATTACATTGTGGCCACGGTGATTATTTTCATTTATAGGCAACCAAATATCCTATCTCCCTTCTAATGAGTAAATGCAAAACTTATTTAAGGAAACGGAGGCCGGGTATGGCATGGTGGCTCACGCCTGTAATCCCAGCATTTTGGGAGGCCGAGGAGGTTGGATCACTTGAGGTCAAGAGTTTAAGACCAGCTTGGCCAACATGGCAAAACCTGTCTCTACTAAAATACAAAAATTAGCTGGGTGTGGTGGTGTGCCCCTGTAGTCCCAGATACACGGGAGGCTGAGACAGGAGAATTGCTTGAACTCAGGAGGCAGAGGTTGCAGTGAGCTGAGATTGCACCACTGCACTCCAGCCTGGGTGACAGAGCGAGACACCATGTCAATAAATAAATAAATAATGCCTGAATATTATCAATATTGCTGGATTTTGTAGAACCCACTAGGATCCTATGGACAAAACAAACCACATATTTAACGTAAAACTTCCTGGCAGAAGTCTCTATTTCATGAAACAGTAGCTTTATTTATTATGAAAAAATGTGACCATCCTAATGTTGATTCCTGGGTGTTCAGTAAATTTTGTTGGTCTCCCAGTTAATTATTGTGAAGAGTATGGAGTAGAATTTGTTTCAAATAGGATCATAGGCATCTTTAAGATGAAAAAAAACCTTAGATAAAGGAAAACATTCTTAACTATTCTATTGGCTATTTTCTCTCTCTCTCTCTCTCTCTCTCTCTCTCTCTCTCTCTCTCTCTCTTTATAGCAGAGACACAGACACTGGAGATCCTTCATGATAAAAATCTCACAGTAAGTAACCTTTTTTTGTGAGCTATGTTGTGCTCAACTTGGAAGGGAAAAGTATGGCTTTAGGGCCAGGCACAGTGGCTCACACCTGTAATCCCAGCACTTTGGGAGTCTGAAACCCTGTCTCAACCAAAAATACAAAATTAGCTGGGTGTGGTGGAGCGCGCCTGTAGTCCCACCTACTCGGGAGGCTGAGGCAGGAGAACCGCGTGAACCCCGGAGGCAGAGGTTGCAGTGAGCTGAGATCACACATTGTACTCCACCCTGAGTAGAAAGAGCAAAAATCTGTCTCAAAAAAAAAAAAAAGTATGGCTTTAGACTTCCTTCATGCCCACCCTTTTCTTGGGGTAAAAAGCCTTAAGTTCCCTTAGCTTCAGATTCCTAGGCTGTAACATGTTCATGAAGTTCTAACCTCATAGGCTTGTTGTAATGAAGGACTGAGATGATGCATGTAAAGTTCCTGACACACAGTAAAAGCTTGAAAACCACAAGAAGAAACATTAGCATTTTGTCCCTCTTATTCTTCAATTTCACAACTGTCTACCCTGTGGAAGTTTCAAAGATTCTTCATCTCCCTAGAATACCTTTCTTCTTGATTCCATTGCAGTCCTAATGGGAAAGATTATTTAAATTTGCCTCTTTATATATGATAAGACACCAATCAGAAATATTCAAAGCCAAGAGTTTATACATTTAACTGTAAATAAAGCCATACCTTAATTAATCTTAATTTTACTGTCCCTGCTACCTTATTAAAATAAAATAAAAACCTACAGGGTACAGTGGCTCACGCCTGTAATCCCAACACTTTGGGAGGTGGAGAAGGGTGGATCACCTGAGATCAGGAGTTCGAGACCAGCCTGGCCAACGTGGTGAAACCTCGTCTCTACTAAAAATACAAAAAATGCCGGGCGCGGTGGCTCATGCCTATAATCCTAGCACTTTGGGAGGCTGAGGCGGGTGGATCACGAGGTCAAGAGATCGAGACCATCCTGGTCAACAAGGTGAAACCCCGTCTCTACTAAAAATACAAAAATTAGCTGGGCATGGTGGCGCGTGCCTGTAGTCCCAGCTACTCGGGAGGCTGAGGCAGGAGAATTGCTTGAACCCAGGAGGCGGAGGTTGTGGTGAGCCGAGATCGCGTCATTGCACTACAGCCTGGGTAACGAGCGAAACTCTGTCTCAAAAAAAAAAAAAAAAAAAATACAAAAAATTAGCCTGGTGTGGTAGTATGTGCCTGTAGTCCCTGCTATTCCAGAGGCTGAGGCAGGAGAATCACTTGAACCCAGGAGGTGGAGGCTGCAGTGAGCCAAGGGTGTGCCAGCCTGGGCAACAAGAGTGAAACTTTGTCTCAAATAAAAAAAAAAGAGTAAAAGAAATACCACTAGAAAGCAAACTTGCGGCAGTGACTTAAAAATTCTTTGAGGAGGCCGGGCACAGTGTCTCATGCCTGTAATCCCAGCACCTTAGGAGGCCAAGGTGGAAGGATTGCTTGAGACCAGGAGTTCGAGACCAGCCTGGGCCACATAGTGACACCCTGTCTCTACAAACAATTTTTAAAAATTGGCCAGGTGTGGTGTCACATACCTATAGTCTCAGCTACTTGGGAGGCTGAGGCAGGAGGATCACTTGAGCCCAGGAAGTCGAGGCTACAATGAGCTGTGATCATGCCACTGCACTCCATTCTAGGTGACAGGGTGAGACCTTGTCTCAAAAAAAAATTGCTTGGGGACATATGGGAGTCCGCATTCATTTGACTCAGTTTCTTTTTTTTTATTTTAACTTTTTTCTTTTTTCTTTTTTTCCTGAGAATATTCTAATGACTCAGTTTCTTGCTTGTGTATTCACAACTGATGCTTAGCAACTTGTCTTTGCTCCGTCTCTCTTTGCAATCAAACAGTGCTTTTTAAGGACCTCTATATGCCCACAATGCTTAATGCCCAATACCTTGTATATAGGACTCCTGTTATTGCAGGAGTAATGTGTATTGAATAAATGTGTAAATGTGTATTGAATAAATGGAAGATTTAACTTCCTTAAATCATTGTTTTAAAAATGTTTATAATTATTTGTGTGTGTGTGTGTGTGTGTGTGTGTGTGTGTTGTATAAATAGGGTCTCAATATGTTGCCCAGGCTGGTCCTTAACTCCTGGCCTCAAGTGATCCTCTTATCTCAGCCTCTCAAAGTGCTGGGATTACAGGCATGAGCCTGGCCTGTAATGACTGTTTATTGTTTATTTACTTATTTATTTTTGAGATGGAGTTTCCCTCTTGTCACTCAGGCTGGAATGCAGTGGTGTGCTATTTGCCAGGCTGGAGTGCTATTTACTGCTTATATTTTCTGTCACTTAGCTTACCTGATAACTCTACAGGATTTTTAGTGGCAGAGCTGGGATTTATTTTTGTTTTATTTTGTTCAGGCCAGCATGCAGTGGCACGATCTCAGCTCACTGCAATCTCTGCCTCCTGGGTTCCAGCGATTCTCCCGCCTCAGTCTCCCCAGTAGCTAGGATTACAGGCACGTGTCACCACGCCTCTCTAAGTTTCATATTTTTAGTAGAGACGGGGTTTCACCATTTTGACCAGGCTGGTCTCAAACTCCTGATGTCAGGTGATCCGCCCACCTCGGCCTCCCAAAGTGCTGGGATTACAGGTGTGAGTCACTGTGCCTGAACTCAGAGCTGGGATTTGAATTCAGGACTGTCTGGCTATAAAGTCTTGGCTACTGAATCACTGTCTTTTTGTGAAAATTAGGGGTTTCACAGTAAGACACCAAGTGTGGACTACTGTAAAACTCTCTGGGGAATATTAGGGGATCTTGAACCAACAAGACTTCACTCTAGGGGCAGGGAAAGGGTCTGTTTACAAAGAGCTCCTTCTCCACCCACAACACAGAAGGGCACATTTTGTTTCCTGGCTAACTCCAAAGGTTAAGCGAATGCCTTCCTTGGGTTGGCTTGAGTCTTGGCTACACGATGACAGATCAAGGGTGATTTCAAGGACCCTGCGATCCTGTGATGTTGTAAAAGGGATGGTCCAACTCACAAATCATGAGACTGAGTGCACAAGCGATTTCTAGCTATTTGCTGCTTAAATCCTGTTTGTGTTTCTATAGCAACTATCCACACTGGCCCATGAGTTACAGGACGCTGGAGCAACCATCAGAATAGGCGTCTACATCGGAGCAGGGGTCTCTGCTGGGCTGGCTCTGGCTCTTATCTTTGGCGCTTTAATTTTCAAATGTAAGTTTTTTTGTTTCTCTCTCCCTCTGATAACAAATTCTTAAATGGGAACCATTAAAAACCTAGATAGAAATGCAAATTCATGTTTATACTTAAAGATGATTAGACTAAAAACCCTTTTGTCCATCCAACTCTAACAATAATGGCTAATTTTTATTTACTGTTTACTGTGTGTCAGGTAGGCACTGGGTTAAATGTTTCACGTACATTTTATCATCATCGCTGTCTTACCAGATAAGTAGTAGTACCATCCCCATTTTACAATGGAGAGAAGTCGAGCTTAGAGTAAGCTGCCTTCTCAAGGTTCCAACATCAGTACCTGGCAGAAACCGGAATTCAAATCCAGGCAGGCCGATTCCAGTACCTGTTCTCTTATTTTTGGTTAAGAAAACTAATCTCTTTAACTGATTAATATGTCTAGGTTTGTTAGGGAACACAGCAACAAAAAGACACTTCCTGATGTGCACTTGTCTGTTACTGGTTTCTCAGGCATAGCTCTTTGGGAGTAGATTTCAAGTCTCTTTAACACTGGGTCATGATTGGTATTACAGAATGTTTTCCTCCATCATGGTACTTAGCACATAGCTTTTTTTTTTTAAAGTTACTTGTCCTTTAAAAAAGGAAACAAAACAAAACAAAAAACAGGCCAGGCTCAGTATCTCACGCCTGTAATCTCAGCACTTTGGGAGACTGAGGCGGGTGGATCATTTGAGGTCAGGAGTTCGAGACCAGCTTGGCCAACATGATGAGACCTCCATTTCTACTAAAATTGCAAAATTAGCCAGGCATGGTGGCTCATGCCTGTAATCCCAGCTACTCCGGAGACTGAGGCAGGAGAATCGCTTGAACCCGGGAGGTGTAGGTTGCAGTGAACCAAGATCACGCCATTGCACTCCAGCCTGGGCAACAAGAGCAAAACTCTGTCTCAAAAACAAAACAAAACAAACAAACGAAAAAGACTAAAGGGTGTTCCTAAGATATTTGGGACTTCCAGGGCTAAAACTGGAACAGTCCAAGAAAAACAGGGATGAGTTGATCACCCCACTAACTGTAGACTAAAGCTGCCAAGTGCTTTATGTGCATTAAATTCTCATAACTATCCTATGAGATAGGTACTAATATGTTTCTAATGTAGAATCAGTGTGCTAAAAGGTTAAGTCACTTGTCTGCATTTATACAGTTAATTGATAGATACATGATTTGAACCCAGGGCTCTCCTGCTCCTCACCTTTATGGTTTCAGTCATTATTGTTAAATGGATTATTCAGAAAAAGAAACTACCCCACCCACACTTACCTGGATTTATTCAGAGATAGCCATGGATTTTTTGAATTGATCACATGAATATATATATGTATATATATTATTGAGACAGAGTTTTATTCTGTGACCCAGGTGCTGGAGTACAGTGGTGCAATCTTGGCTCACTGCAGCCTCTGCCTCCTGGGTTCAAGCAATTCTTGTGCCTCAGCTCCTGAGCAACTGTGATTACAGGCATGGGCCACCACATACGGCTAGGTTTTGTTTATTTTTTTGTTAGAGATGGAGTTTTGCCATGTTGCCTAGGTTGGTCTCAAACTCCTGAGCTCAAGCGATCGTCCTACTTCAGCTTCCCAAAGTGCTGGGATTATAGGCATGATGAATATATACATATTTGAAAATAGAGATGGGGTCTTGCTATGTTGTCCAGGCTGGTCTGGAACTCCTGGCCTCAAGAAATCCTCCCACCTCAGCCTGCCAAAATGCTGGGATTATAGGCATAAGCCATTGCGCCCGGCCTCCCATAAGTATTTTGAAAACGGCCTAGGGAATGTTAAGGAGCAATGATAACACCCACTACTTTTTTGAGTTCTGCCAAGGCTCAAAGTAAAACTTTGAGCTTTACTATTATACATATTAGAGACCACTTTATATATATATATTAGGGACCATGATTTATACGTATTAGCAATTATTCTAATTTGTATAAAGAGTAACGGAGCATGGAGTAAATCTGATGCTTTGTACACATACATTTATGCCACTCCAAAAAACATGGTGACTGAGAAGAACAGATAAGAAAGTCCTGTTTAGTTTCCAATCTTTTCCCTGGAAATTGCTGGAGAAAATATGAAAATCAGGGTGACAGCTTTTTAAGTCATGAACTCACAAAAACAAATCGGCACCCAATAATGCCCCACAATCTTCCGTCTTTCTAGTACACTCTTAGATGACCATCCATACTTCACTGCTGCTCAAACCTTCTTTGCCCCTCTCCCTAACTGAGGAAATGCCAAAGGGCTGTTTCATCTCCATTGCCTAGGCCAAGACTTCATCCTTCTTTTTATCCCTGTCTTTTGAGTCATCTCTCTCGTTTTCTGTTTATGTTCTAGTCCATGCATTCCTCTCCAGCTGCTCCCATGTCTCAACTCTTTATCACAGCTGTATTTTTCAAAGTAGTTGTCCCTACTTTTTATCCGTCTGCACTCCTTGACCAACCATCATCTAGTTTCTACTCCAAAGCACCATGAAAATGGTCAAGGTCACACCAGTGACCTTCATTTTTCTAAATTAAATATTAATAGATACCATTATCTTTTTTTTTTTCCTTGAGATGGAGTTTCACTCTTGTTGCCTAGGCTGGAGTACAATGATACAATCTTGGCTCACTGCAACCTTCGCCTCCCGGGTTCAAGCAATTCTCCAGCCTCAGCCTCCTGAATAGCTGAGATTACAGGCATGCACCACCACAACTGGCTAATTTTTGTATTTTTAGTAGAAACAGTGTTTCATCATGTTCACTAGGCTGGTCTCCAACTCCTGACTTCAGGTTATCCTCCCGCTTTGGCCTCCCAAAGAGCTAGGATTACAGGCATGAGCCACTGCGCCAGGCCTGATATCTTTATCTTTATTGTAGTCAACCTTTTAAGTTGATCACTCATTCTAGAAAGTCTTCCTTCTGTTGGCTTCTAAAATGGCATTCTCCTATTTGATTGGCCCTTGCTTTTCAGTGCTTCTTTTGCCTGATCCTTAGATGTTGAGATTCCTTAGGGCTGGGTATGGTGGTGCACGCCTGTAGTCCCAGCTACTCAAGAGTCTGAGGCAGAAGGATTACTTGAGCCCAAGAGTTTGAGGCTGTGAACTATAATCTTGCCACTGCATTCGGGCCTGGGTGACACAGAGAGACTGTCTCAAAGAAAAACAACAACAAAAAAGATTCCTAAGCCGGGCGCGGTGGCTCATGCCTGTAATTCCAGCACTTTGGGAGGCTGAGGTGGGCGGATCACCTGAGGTCAGGAGTTCGCGACCAGCCTGACCAATATGGTGAAACCCCATCTTTAAAAAATAAAAATAAATAAAAAGATTCCTACAGTCTTTCTCCAAAATATATCTAAAGTCTTTTCATTATTCTGCATCTCTTTTGGCCATTATCTTACTCCAAGGCACCATTTTCTCTACTTAATTTATCTTCTCATTTCTTTATTCCTCCTTCAAATCCAATATTAAAACCAAAATCAATGTCTGGGCACAATGGCTCATGCCTATAATCCTAACACTTTGGGAGGCCAAGACAGGAGAGTCACTTGAGGTCAGGAGTTTGAGACCAGTCTGGGCAACATATTGAGATTCTAAAAAAAAAAAAGGAAAAATAATTAAAATAATTGTTTTTTGAGACAGTCTGGCTCTGTTGCCCAGGCTGGAGTGCAGTGGTGCAATCATGGCTCACTGCAATCTCTGCCTCCCAAGTTCAAGCAGTCCTCCTGGCTCAGCCTCCAAGTCGTTGGAACCACAGGCACATGCCACCACACCTGGCTAATTTTTGTATTTTTAGTAGAAGTGGGGTTTTGCCATGTTTCCGAAGCTGGTCTTGAACTCCTGAGCTCAAGAAATCCGCCTGCCTTGGCCTCCCAAAGTGCTGGGATTACAGGCATGAGCCACTGTGTCTGGCCCAAAAAGATTTTAAAAAATTATCCAGCAGGCCAGGCTTGGTGGCTCACGCCTGTAATCCCAGCACTTTGGGAGGCCAAAGTGGACGGATCTTGAGGTCAGGAGATCAAGACCATCCTGGCCAACAGTGGTGAAACCCTGTCTCTACTAAAAATACAAAAAAATTAGTTAGGTATGGTGGCACACACCTGTAGTCCCAACTACTCAGGAGGCTGAGGTGGGAGAATTGCTTGAACCCGGGAGGTGGAGGTTGCAGTGAGCCCATATCATGCCACTGCACTCTAGCCTGGAGACAAAGTGAGACTCCGTCTCAAAAAAAAAAAAAATTATTCAGCTGTGCTGGTGTGCACCTATAGTTCTAGCTGCTCAGGAAGCTGAGGTGGGTAGATCCATTAAGCCCAAGAGTTCAAGGTTGCAATCAGATATGATCTTGCCAACAGAGCAAGAACGTGTCTCAAAAAAAAAAAAAGAAAGAAAAAGAAAAATTTTAAGTTTCAGATTTTTGAAACTGCATCCCCAGAAGACACCTTGAAAGACATCATGAAAGACCTTGATCCAGAGGTACCCAGTAAGCCACACCTGGACTCCTGACCACAACACAGAAATGATGAGATAACAAATATTGTTTTCAGCTGCTAAAAAAGAAACCCCAAACAAATAAGGATCATATCTCTGCCCTTCAAGGAAATATAAGATTTTCTACAGGTCCCAGAATAAAATCGAAACTCCTGATTATGATTGGAAAGGTCTTATTGCACCTAGCCTCAGTTTACCTTTCCGACCTAATCTTGGGTCAGTCCCTTAGTCCAGCCATGTTTTCCGTTTCAGACACTCACCAAGATCTTTACCAGGGGCTCTCTCATCCTGGAATGCTCCTTCTGCTTTTTACTTGGCTAACTCATTTCAGAAATGAGCTTAAAGATCATCTTTCGGGGTTCTTCTCTGACCAACCTCTGTATTACCTGTTTCAGTATGATGTTGGTTTCCTTTATAATACATCATAATTTGAAATTATTTTTTCCTATTTACTGTTTTCTTTTTTTTTTTTTTTTTTGAGTCAGAGTCTTGCTCTGTCACCCAGGCTGGTGTGCAGTGGCATAATCTCGACTCACTGCTACCTCCGCCTCCCGGGTTCAAGCGATTCTCCTGCCTCTGTCTCCTGAGTAGCTGGGACTAAAGGCGTGTGTGGCAGCACGCTCGGCTAAATTTGTATTTTTAGTAGAGACGGCGTTTCTCCATGTTGGTTAGGTTGGTCTCAGGTCGGGAGTACTGTTTTCTTTTATTTCTTTGGTCTCCTGAGGGAGAACGCAAGTCATGAAATTAGGGCTCACAATCCGCTTTTATGTTCTTGTGTTCCTTGTGCCTAGCAAACTGCCAGACACATAGTAGAGGCCTCATCATATTTGTTAAATAGGAAAAATCCATCTTTATTATTATTTTCTAGCACAGTTCATATAATTATCTCAGGCACACACTGAGAGTTTCATTTAATTCAATCTAAGGTGAGACCGGCTTTCCCTAAACGATGCATGCCTCCAGTGAGCCTATTTGATTGCTTGTCCCACTTATTTTATGAAGGCATTTTTATTGACTTTTCTTTCCCCGTTACCTAGGGTATTCTCATAGCAAGGCGAAGTTGCAGAATTTAAGGTAAGAGTAATGGAATGGAGTTGGGGAAAGGGGACAATCTTGGAGGTCCCTACTCTAATATGTCTGATGTTTATCTGAGGAGTCCTGCCCTGGGGCTTTGGGATCTGAGCTTATACTTCCTTTTTTCTCTAGGTCTAATTATGAAGTGAAAATATAACATGCTGCTGTGTTTACTTCCTGATACCTCTAGCTTCTTTAGTTCTAAAGTTAAGGTATAGAATTTATCTCCCTAATAATACAACATGCTTATTTATCTTGATATTAATGGTTTTTTCAGTGAACTGAAACTTCAGCGGATTGAGATCTTATTATATCCAGGGTCTGGGCTGGACTTTGGCATTACAGAAGTGAGCAGGAAACCTAGCATCTGTTCTCAGCGTTTCTGTAAACCAGCCCTGGCATTTTCAACTTTGGTTTCCTATCAGAATCACCCAGGCACTGAAGTGTACTAATGCAGGGCCAATCCCAGAGGAACTGAATCAGAATCTCTGGGGATAAGGCCTAGCACAGGTATTGTTTTAAAAGCTCTCCAGGTGATTCTAGTGAACAATCAGGGCTGAGAACTACTAGTCTATTATAGACTCCTGGCTTAACCTTAATTACTGAGTACACACACACACACACACACACACACACATCCATTTCAAATAGATATAGCTTACAGAACTTACTAGCTTTTAGACTTTTTTTTTTTTAATAGAGACAGGGTTTCACTATGTTGGCCAGGATCATCTCGATCTCTTGACCTCGTTATCCGCCCACCTCAGCCTCCCAAAGTGCTGGGATTACAGGCGTGAGCCACCGCGCCCAGCCTAGCTTTTAGACTTTTAGTGATATTTGGCACATGAATGGAATGCAATATGTTTGGATTAAAAAAACGACTCTGGGCTAGGTGCTGTGGTTTACGCCTAATCCCAGCACTTTGCGAGGCTGAGGTGGGAGGATCACGTGAGCCCAGAAGTTTGAGACCAGCATGGACAACGTGAGACCTCTTCTCTCTCTCTCTTTCTCTTTTATTTTTTTTGAGATGGAGTCTCACTCTGTAGCCCAGGCTGAAGTACAGTGGCGTGATCTCGGCTCACTGCAACCTCCGCCTCCCAGGTTCAAGCAATTCTCCTGTCTCAGCCTCCCAAGTAGCTGGGATTACAGGCATGCATCACCACACCTGGCTAATTTTTGTATTTTTAGTAGAGATGGGGATGGGGTTTCACCATGTTGGCCAGGGTGGTCTCCATCTCTTGACTTTGTGATCTGCCCGCCTTGGTCTCCCAAAGTGCTGGGATTACACGTGTGAGCCACTGCGCCCAACCCAAAATCTGAAACTTTCTGAGTGCTGACATGACACTAAAAGGAAATGCTCATTGGAGCATTTTGCATTTTGGATTTTTGAATTAGGGATGCTCAGCTTGTAAGTATATATAATGAAAATATTCCAAAATCTGACATCTAAAATGCTTCTTGGCAAGGCCTGGTGGTTAACTCCTGTAATCCCAGAACTTTGGGAGGCTGTGGTGGGTGGATCACCTGAGGTCAGAGTTCGAGGACAGCCTGGCCAACACGGTAAAACCCCATCTCTACTTTATATACAAAAATATACTTTAATACAAAAATTAACTAGGCGTGGTGGTGTGTGCCTGTAATCCCAGCTACTTGGGAGGTTGAGGCAGGATAATTGCTTGAACCGGGGAGGCAGAGGTTGCAGTAAGCCAAGATGGCACCACTGCACTCCAGCCTGAGCGATAGAGTGAGACTCTCTCTCAACAACAACAACAAAAAAGAAACACTTCTGGTTGTGAGCATTTCAGATAAGGAAGAATCAACCTGTACATGGAATAATAGTACTCTTCATCTAAACTCCTCATTTGACATTTTGACACTTTTGCTTTACCTATTTCTCTATATGCATAATTCTTTGCTGAACCATTTTTAAGAATGTTGGAGACTTTTTTTTTTTTTTTTTTGAGACAGCCCAGGCTGGAGTGCAATGTCGCAATCTCAGCTCACTGCAACCTCTGCCTCCTGGTCTCAAGCAATTCTTCTGCCTCAGCCTCCTGAGTAGCTGGGATTACAGGCATGTGCCTCCACACCTGGCTAATTTTTTGTATCTTTAGTAGAGATGGGGTTTCATCATATTGGCCAGGCTGGTCTCGAACTCCTGACCTGGTGATCTGCCTGCCTTAGCCTCCCAAAGTGCTGGGATTACAGGCATGAGTCACTGTGCTTGGCCCATTTTTTAAAAATCTAAATAATGTGTACATAATTGCAGACATCTTGACACTTCACGTAAACTTCAGCCTGCAACTCCTAGAAATAAAGATATTCTTTCAGATATCACAATGCTGTTATTATACCTGAGAAAATTAAAATTAATGGAAATTTTCTCAATTGCTTCCCCATAGTATTTTATTGCTATTTCTTGGCTTTTCCCCTTGTTCAGCATCTGATCAATGATCACACACTGTATTTAGTTGCTGTCTCTTTGGGAAAGCTTAGTCTCTTAACTCTATTCCATGTTACCTGGGAAAGGCTTAACTCAACTGTGACACTTTATTTCCACAGCCTCATCACTTTGGCCAACCTCCCTCCCTCAGGGTTGGCAAATGCAGCAGCAGAGGGGATTCGCTCAGAAGAAAATATCTATACCATTGAGGAGAACGTGTATGAAATAGAGGAGCCCAGTGAGTATTACTGCTCTGTCAGCAGCAGGCAGCAACCCTCACAACCTTTGGGTTGCCGCTTTGCAATGCCATAGATCCAACCATTTTATTTTTGAGCTTGGTATTGCCTTTTTCAGAAACTATAAGCTGTGTCAGCTGACTGGTTTTAGAGGTTCTGTCCACTGCCAGGGAGCAGAGTTTTCCCATTTTCGCAAAATGACTCACATGGGAATTCAACTGTGACCTGCACTGAATTTAAACAGGCATGTCATTATCTCTGTATCTAAGCCAACAGAGTTACCCAACTCAGAGACTGTTAATCATGGATGTTAGAGCTCAAACAGGCTTTTATATACACTAGGAATTATTGACATGAAGTCTCTGGAGCTCCAAGAAATTTGGGCACATCATATATCCATAAAACTTCAGATAAACTAGGGAAAACTGGGTGCTGAGATGAATGCATACCTTTTTTGGCACAGAAAGTCTAAAGGGGCCACTGATTTTCGAAGAGATCTGTGATCCTTTTTTTTGAGACAGAGTCTTGATCTGTCACCCAGGCTGGAGTGCAGCAGCATGATCTCAGCTCCCTGCAGCCTCCGCCTCCCGGGTTCAACCAATTCTCCTGCCTCAGCTTCCTGAGTAGCTGGGATTACAGGTGTGCGCCACCACACCCAGCTAATATTTGTATTTTAGGTAGAAATCAGGTTCTGCCATGTCGGCCAGGCTGGTCTCAAACTGCTGACCTCGTGATCTGCCTTTAAAAAAAAATTTTTTTTTGGCCGGGCGTAGTGGCTCACGCCTGTAATCCAAGCACTTTGGAGGCCAAGGCGGGCGGATCACCTGAGGTTGAGAGTTCAAGACCAGTCTGACCAACATGGTGAAACCCTGTCTTAAATAAAAAAAAATTTTTTTTTTTTTTAAATGGAGTCTCACTCTGTTGCCCAGGCTGCAGTGCAGTGGCATGGTCTTGGCTCACTGCAACCTCTGCCACCTGGGTTCAAGTGATTCTCCTGCCTCATCCTCCCGAGTAGGTGGGATGGCTGGTCTCAAACTCCTGACCTTGTGATCCTCCTGCCTCGGCCTCCCAAAGCACTGGGATTACAGGCGTGAGCCACCGCACCTGGCCAGTGATCCTTAAATGATTAAGAGATGACTGGACCGGGTCTACCTTGATCTTGAAGATTCCCTCAGAATGTTGAGCTTTAGGTTTCTTTGAGCATTACCTGTCCAACTGTAAGTGCCAGCACACAGCTCTCTTTTGCCTTTCTTACGAAGACTGACCTGCGGGCCTGAGATGTGGCAGGAGCTCCTGGAGAAAAAGGAAGTGCATTCAATCCGTGTGTATCACCAAATTTTGCTTGTTGTGCACTAGAAAGAAAATATCTCTGACCAACTTCTCTATTCATGGACCAAACTGAAGCTGTATTTTTCACAGAAGAAGAAGCAGTGACTGGGACACAAATTCTGTTTCCTGCTGGAAAGAAGGCAAAGGCTTTCAGCAATCTATATTGCCAGCGTTGGATCCTTACATGGAAAGTGATCCCTAAACTTCAATTTCGAGGTGGTGAAGACTTGGTCTGTCTTGCTTATTGTTGCCCCCAGTGCCTGGCACAACTCTGACACACAATTGAAAGTTACTAAAGGATTTTTTTACCCTTTTTTTTGTTTGGTTTTTGAGACAGAATCTCACTCTGTTGCCCAGGCTGCAGCGCAGTGGCCTGATCTAGGCTCACTGTGGCCTTGATATCCTGGGCACAATTTATCCTTCCACTTCAGCCTCCCCAGTAGCTGGGACTATAGGCATGCACCACCATGCCAGGCTAATTTGTATGTTTTTAGTAGAGATAAGGTTTCACTATGTTGGCCAGGCTGGTCTCAAACTTCTGGATTTAAGCGATCTCCCCTGCCTTGACCTCCCAAAGTGCTGGAATTTTAGGTGTGAGCCACCACACCCAGCCTAAATATTTTTTGGAGCGAAAAAAATAAATAAGCAGAAAGGTAGCTTCCTGGAAGACTTTCATTACAGAGCTCAGATAAGAGTGTGACTCTGCAAGTTCATTCTTGGAGAACTCACACATACCTGGAATCTCCTGTACTCACTCTTTTCCAGGCCAAAGTGGCCTGTGTTTCCCAACGTCATTCAGCTCAGGCCTTTGTTGGTGTCTTACTCTTTTGTCTATTTCCCTCTCTTCTGAGCCATCCTCAGCACATAGGAATGAATTAACAATAGGGACCTATCAACACCTAAAAACTGCTCCTCCCCAGGTGATGACCAAGCAAGCTGTGACAGTCCTGCATGTAGAAGATGCTGGCCAACAAGGCTGTAGGCAGCTTGTCTGTTTCTATAAGTCTTTCTGACAGTCTTGTGTGAATGAGAGTGTTGGGGCTGCATCTAGATAGTTTTGGGAGGCACTGGCATTCTACAGGTAGGTATGTAAGGGAGATCATTTTGCAAAATTAATTATAGGTAGCAGCTCTCATACAGGCTAAAAAAATTAATCTTAAGTGTCTTTTTAAAATTTTTTTGAGACAGAGTCTGACTCTGTCACCCAGGCTAGAGTGCAATGGCTCGATCATGGCTCACTGCAACCTCTGCCTCCTGAGTTCAAGCAATTCTCCTGCCTCAGCCTCCCAAGCAGCTATGATTACAGGTGCACATCACCACAGCCAGATAATTTTTTGTATTTTTAGTAGAGATGGGGTTTCACTATGTTGGCCAGACTGGTCTTGAGCTTCTGACCTCATGTGACCCACCCGCCTCAGCCTCCCAAAGTGCTGGGATTACAGGCGTGAGCTACCGCACCCAGCCCATAAGTTCTTAAAGTCATGAAATTCTAGTAAGAAGAAACTTCAGGACATATTTGAAGCAGGTCAATCGTCCTCATCAAAAGAGATTCTTATCCTACCCAAATCTTTAAACAACAGTATATGTAAAAGGCTGATCATTGCAATGGTGTTTGCGGAGATTTTTTACAATCAATAAGGGAATGGTTGATTATAGTGTTATGCCAATACACAGCTGCGAGTAAAAAGAATCATGACCAAAACACCAAAAGCATTGGCAACAAAAGCCAAAATAGACAAATGGGACCTAATCAAACTCCACAGCTTCTGCACAGCAAAAGAAACAGTCATTAGAGTGAATCGGCAACCAACAGAATGGGAAAAAAATTTTGCAGTCTACCCATCTGACAAAGGGCTGATATCCAGAATTTACAAAGAACTAAAACAGATTTACAAGAAAAAAATAAGCCCATTCAAAAGTGGGTGAAGGATATGAACAGACACTTTACAAAACAAGATATACATGAGGCCAACAAACATATGAAAAAATGCTCATCATCACTGGTCATTAGAGAAATGCAAATCAAAACTACATTGAGATACCATCTCACACCAGTTAGAATAGCGATCATTAAAAAATCTGGAGAAAACAGATGCTGGAGAGGATATGGAGAAATAGGAACACTTTTACACTGTTGATGGGAGTGTAAATTAGTTCAACCATTGTGGAAGACAGTGTGGCGATTCCTCAAGGACCTAGAAATAGAAATTCCATTTGACCCAGCAATCCCATTACTGGGTATATATCCAAAGGATTATAAATCGTTCTACTGTAAAGACACATGCACACGAATGTTCATTGCAGCACAGTTTACAATAGCAAAGACCTGGAACCAACCCAAATGCCCATCGATGATAGACTGGACAGGGAAAATGTGGCATATATACACTATGGAATATTATGCAGCCATAAAAAACAATGAGTTCGTGTCCTTTGTAGGGACATGGATGAACCTGGAAACCATCATTCTCATCAAACTGACACAAGAACAGAAAATCAAACACCGCATGTTCTCACTCATAGGTGGGTGTTGAACAATGAGAACACATGGACACAGGGAGGGGAGCATCACACACTGGGGTCTGTTGGGGGGAAATAGGGGAGGGACAGCAGGGGGTGGGGAGTTGGGGAGAGATAGCATGGGGGGAAATGCCAGATACAGGTGAAGGGGAGGAAGGCAGCAAATCACACTGCCATGTGTGTACCTATGCAACAATCTTGCATGTTCTTCACATGTACCCCAAAACCTAAAATGCAATAAAAAAAAAGAATTAGGCGGTTTTATCATTAAGCTTTTTTGCTAATTTAACAAATACTTATTAAGTGTTTACTGTGTGCCAGATACTTTCTTTGGTGCTGGGATCACAGAAGGGGACCAAATAGACACATCCCTGGCTCCATGGAACTCCTAGTTGATCTGACAGGAAGGAGGATTCATGTCCTTTTGTTTATTCAGTGAAAAAAAAAAATGTGTGTGTGTGTGTGTGTGTACCTTTTCTTTTTCTTTTTCTTCTTCTTTTTTTTTGAGACAGTCTCACTCTGTTGCTCAGGCTGGAGTGCAGTGGCACAATCTTGGCTCACTGCAGCCTCTGCCTCCTGGGTTTAAGCACTTCTCCTGCGCAGATACTCACTGGAGTAGCTGGAATTACAGGCGTGCACCAACATGCCGGGCTAATTTTTGTATTTTTAATAGAGACAGGGTTTCACCATGTTGGTCAGGCTGGTCTTGAACTTCTGGCCTCAAGTGATCTGCCCTCCTTGGCCTCACGAAGTCCTATGATTACAGGTATTAGCCACCATGCCCAGCCCATTCAGTGAATATTTATTGGCACCTACTTCGTGCCAAACACTATTCTGGTCTCCAGAAATATAGCAATGAATGAAGCAGTCAAAATCCTTGCTGTCATGGAGCTTATATTACTTATCAGAGGAGAATGCTATGTAGTTAAGTTCAAAGGACGGTGGGGGGGAAAGGGTTCCATAATAGTTTATACAACTGATGAATTTTTTTGCCTTAAAAATATGGAAGAATATACCCAAATGAATATGGTTACTGACGGAGACAAAGGGTGAAGACTCACTTTTTCGTTTTTCATGTTTCTGCTATAGTTTATTTTCTCCATTTTGTTTTGTAATAAAAAGTAAATTCAAGCATTATAGCAGTGCTTTTCTGTCTGTCCTCCTCATCAAAGAAATAAATGGAGACAAGGTCAAGGTCAAGACTGAGGGCAGTAGTAGAGTATGGCGGCAAGCCGGGACTGGAACCCTGGTTTTCAAGGTGAAATCTGACTCTACACCAAGTATTTGGAATGGGAAAGATGGATACAGAAAAACAAAAAAGGTAGGGGAATTACTACAGAGGGCCCAGGAGATGGCAATTGGTAACTCAGAGACTTAAAAACAGTGCAATAAGATTAAATGTGTGGATTGCTTTTAGAAATGCCTTAGGATTTTTCTTCCAGAGCTGCCCACAGAACTCCCACAGGTTCTCAAAAAGGGGAGAGTCCCTGATCTTTTTAGACTGAAAAAAGTAAGGTCTATTATGTTTTATCTGCTCATCATTTCTAGATTTAAAATTCCCAAGGCAGAAATTCCAAACAGTTCAGTTGCTCACTAATTGATTCAGACAACATTAAGTCAATTTATATAAATGAAAATTGTTTTTTTCCCATTTTTTAATGTTATGAGAGTGTATATATGGAAATTGCCTATTGAATTTTTATTATTAATTTTTTTCATTCTTCAGTCATGTGGATAAATTTTTAAACAGGTATAATTTACATACAATAAAATGCTCTCTTTCTTTTTTCTTTGAGACAGAGTTTCCTTCTGTCTCCCAGACTAAAGTGCAGTGGCACCATCTTACTCACTGCGACCTCTGCCTCCCAGGCTCAAGCTAATCTCATGCCTCAGGGTTTTGCCATGTTGGCCAGGTTAGTCTCAAACTCCTGGCCTCAAGTGATCTGGCCACCTCGGCCTCCCAAAGTGCTGGGATTACAGGCGTGTGCTACCATGACCAGCCAAAATGCTCTCATTTCAAGCAGACGATTTAAACTCAACGAATATACACCTATGTAAATACCACCCCAAGCAAGATATAAAGCATTTCCACCATCTCAAAATATATTTTGAAGTTCAACGGGTCCTCCTGTCTACTCCCAATGCTAATTTATTGATTTAAAAAATTAAACTGAACACAAATTAATTTTGTCTCCAGATTTCTATTGAAAAAGTCTGGATGCTTCTAGAGGTAAGTAGAGATGCCCTAGAGCAGTCAATTTTAAGATTTTCTATCACAATTTTCTGGAACTCAGTTGGAAAGTGGGGCAAAGGAGAGAGGCAGCTAACCAGTTGTCTGGGAGGTTCTTAAGCTTGAGGAGGGCTTGGATTTTGCTTGATTTTCACTGGGAAACCTGTGCAAGAGAGCACTATCAATCAGAAATGTCAATTTCAGGCTTCTGTTAGGTAGGTGCAAAAGTTATTGTGGTTTTTGCCATGACTTTTGATGGCAAAAGTCATGGCAAAAAAAAAGTAAAATAACTTTTGCATCAATCTGCTAGAGCCTCTGTATCTTCTTCTTCTTTTTTTTGTTTTTTTGTTGTTTTTTTTTTTTTTTTGAGACGGAGTTTCGCTCTTGTTACCCAGGCTGGAGTGCAATGGCGCGATCTCGGCTCACCACAACCTCCGTCTCCCAGGTTCAAGCAATTCTCCTGCCTCAGCCTCCCGAGTAGCTGGGACTACAGGCGTGCGCCACCATGCTCAGCTAATTTTTGTATTTTTAGTAGAGACAGGGTTTCACCATGTTGACCAGGATGGTCTCGATCTCTTGACCTCGTGATCCACCCGTCTTGGCCTCCCAAAGTGCTGGGATTATAGGCGTCAGCCACCACACCCGGCTCTTTTTTTTTTAAATTAAATTTTAGGTTTTGGGTACATGTGAAGAACATGCAAGATTGTTGCATAGGTACACACATGGCAGTGTGATTTGCTGCCTTCCTCCCCATCACCTATATCTGGCATTTCTCCCCATGCTATTTCTCCCCAACTTCCCACCCCCCACTGTCCCTCCCCTATTTCCCCGACAGACCCCAGTGTGTGATGCTCCCCTCCCTGTGTCCATGTGTTCTCATTGTTCAACACCCACCTGTGAGTGAGAACATGCGGTGTTTGATTTTCTGTTCTTGTGTCAGTTTGCCGAGAATGATCTCAGGTGCGGTGGCTCACGCCTAAAATCTCAGCACTTTGGGAGGCCAAGGTGGATGAATCACTTGAGGTCAGGAGTTCCAGACCAGCCTGTCCAACATACCAAAACCCCATCTCTACTAAAAATACAAAAATTAGTCAGGTGTGGTGGTGTGAGCCTGTAATCCCAGCTACCCGGGAGGCTGAGGTAGGAGAATCACTTGAACCTGGGGGTGGAGGTTGCAGTGAGCTGAGATCATGCCACCATACTCCAGCCTGGGTGGTGCAGCAAGACTCCATCTCAAAAAAACAAAGAAACAACAATTTGCTTCATGATAAGCTGATAAGTCTTTGTAATTTCTATATTTTGTATTTGCACTTTTTCATTCATTTTAAATCTGGTTCATGTAAAACAAATATTTTGCACTCCAGTGCAGTGTTTATCTTCTTTTGTTGGCTCTGGTATGTCCAAATGTCTATATAACTATATCTAATTTGTTTCTAATTTTATTATCCACGGTTTTACTTGCCATGACTCCTCAGTTGCACACTGAATTTAGTATTTTTTATTTTTTATTTTTTTTGAGACAGAGTTTCGCTCTTGTTACCCAGGCTGGAGTGCAATGGCGCGATCTCGGCTCACCACAACCTCCACCTCCTGGGTTCAGGCAATTCTCCTGTCTCAGCCTCCTGAGTAGCTGGGATTACAGGCACGCGCCACCGTGCGCAGCTAATTTTTTGTATTTTTAGTAGAGACGGGGTTTCATCATGTTGACCAGGATGGTCTCGATTTCTTGACCTCGTGATCCACCCGCCTCGGCCTCTCAAAGTGCTGGGATTACAGGCGTGAGCCACCGCGCCTGGCTGAATTTAGTTTTTGTTCAGAAAACACTTAAATAAAAAGTAGTAACTATGTAAATATAGGAAAGGTTATCTCACACATTTTTCTTCTAATAATAGAGGTTTCTTGATTCATTTCTTTATCCCGAAGTTTAACTCTAGGTCTTAGCAAAAGTCTTTTGACCTTGGTATTAACTAAATCTGAGGGTTGAAAAAAGGAGCCAGCCAGGAGTGGTGGCTCATGCCTGTAATCCCAGCACTTTGGGAGGCTGAGGCGGGCGGATCACCTGAGGTCGAGAGTTCGAGACCTGCCTGACCAACATGGTGAAACCCCATCTCTACTAAAAATACAAAAATTAGCTGGGCATGGTGGCACATGCCTGTAATCCCAGCTACTCCGGAGGCTGCTGAGGCAGGAGAATTGCTTGAACGCAAGGGGTGGGGAAGGGTAGAGGTTTTGGTGAGCCAAGATCACATCTTTGCACTTCAGCCTGCATAACAAGAGCGACAACTCAAAACAGAAAAAAATAAGAAAAAGAAGAAAGGAGCCAACCCTGAGGGGGCTCTGAAATCTGCCTGCTGCCCAGGCCTTAGTGAAGTTCCCTGCATTTCTCATTGTTCTTCCCAACAACCTCGTACTCCAACAAAATCCCCATTACATAAGCAGCAGTTAAGCAGCTCCTAATCACCATTAGAGAAAATAATTATCAGAATTGACAGAATTTCAGAAAATAATTATCCGAATTGACAAAGCAAGAAATATGACATTAGTTACTATATAGCTGCCTTATTTCTTTTTTTTTTTTTTTCTAAAAAAATAGGGTTTCACCATGTTAGCCAGGATGGTCTCGATCTCTTGACCTCGTGATCCGCCCGCCTCAGCCTCCCAAAGTGCTGGGATTACAGGTGTGAGCCACCAAGCCCGGCCAGCTGCCTTATTTCAAACAATCTGTTTGAAATTATTTCAAACAAATGTGTTTACAAGGTATACTCCGGGGTGAGACAGCCAAATAGTCCGTTGCCTTATAGTAGTACGTTGGGACCCCATGTAAGAATCTCTATTTAAGCAGAAGACAACTTATCAGACTGGTGGTTTCCCTTATTGATGCTTTTTAACTTTTTATTTTGAAACAATTCAAGATTCACAGCAAAATTGCAATCATAGTACAGAGAGTTTCTGTAGTCACCATTTCTCCTAGAAGCAGGTGAAATTAATTTTAAAAATATATTTTATTTAACTCCATTCATCTAAACTATTATCATTTCAACATGGAATAAAGATAAAGATAATTAATGAGGGCTGGGTGTGATGGTGCACACCTGTGATCCCAGCGCTTTGGGAGCCTGAGGAGGGCAGATCACCTGAGTCCAGGAGTTTGAGACCAGCCTGGGCAACATGGCAAAACCCCATCGCTACAAAAAATACAAAAATTATCTTGGTATGGTGATGTGCACCTGTAGTTTCAGCTACTTGAGAGGCTGAGAGGTAGGAGGATTGCTTGAGTCTGGGAGGTCAAGGCTGCAGTGACCCAAGATCACGCCACTGTACTCCAGCGTTGGTGACATAGGAAGACTCTGTCTCAAAAAAGAAAATGGGGGAGAGATTCTAGGACATGCTAAAAGGAAAAAAAAAAGAAAGAAAGAAAATGGGGGGAGAGGGTTTGTGTTCTTTCATTGTAAGTTTTCAGAATTTGGTAAAAATTCAGAGTGCACTTTACATTTAAAGCATATTTCAGTTCTGACTAGCTGCATTTTAAGTTCTCAATAGCTACATGTTGCTAGTGGCTACAGTTTTAGTCAACACAGTTCTACACCATTCTCTTATTTTTTTTTTCTTTTTTTTTAGAGACAGGGTTTCTCCATGTTGGTCAGGCTAGTCTTGAACTCCTGACCTCAGGTGATCCACCCACCTCGGCCAAAGTGCTGGGATTTCAGGCATGAACCACCATGCCCAGCTGACAATTCTGTTCTCACTCTCTTTCTCACTCTCCTTTATTTTTATTTTATTTTATATTTTATTTTTATTGGGATGGAGTCTCACTCTGTCACCCAGGCTGGAGTGCAATGGCACGATCTGAGCTCACTGCAATCTCTGCCTCCCAGATTCCAGTGATTCTCTAGTCTCAGCCTCCCAAGTAGCTGGCATTACAGTTGCCCGCCACCATGCCTGGCTAATTTTTGTATTTTTAGCAGTGAGAGGGTTTCACCATGTTGACCAGGCTGGTCTCTAACTGCTGACCCCAAGTGACCCGCCCACGTTGGCTTCTTAAAGTGCTGGATTTACAGGCATGAGCCACTGCACCTGGCCCTATTTTTTAAAAATAGAGATGGGGGTCTCACTATGTTTCTTAGGATGGCCTCAAAATCCTGGGCCCTCCTGCCTCAGCCTCCTAAATGCTGAGATTGCATAGTAACTTTTGGATAGAAGTAAAAAAAAAAAAAAAAAAATCAAAACCAAAACCTTCAAAAATAACAAAGTGCTAGATTACAGGCATGAGTCACAGTGAGCCACCGTGCCCTCTCTCTCTCTGTCTCTCTCTCACATATACACAAACAGATATAGGTTATAACTCACTTTTTTTTTTCACTATTTGCAGAAGGCTATTAGTCCATGTCAGAATATTTGGGAGAATACCTTTTATTTAGATAGCTATATAGTATTGAGTAGAATAAACATGTATGTTCTATTAAATCATTTTACTATTGACAGATATTTTCTTTCTCCATTTCAAATAAGGCTGCAAAGAACATCCTTTATACAAAAAACTTATGTGCATTTGTGTATTTTCTTTTTTTATTTTTGATATGGAGACTCGCTCTGTCACCCAGGCTGGAGTGCAGTAGTGTGATCTTGGCTCACTGCAACTTCCGCCTCTTGCGTTCAAGCAATTCTACGCCTCAGCCTCCCCAGTAGCTGGGACTACACACACTGGCCACCGTGCCCGGCTAATTTTTGTATTGTTAGTAGAGATGGGGTTTCACCATATTGGCCAGGCTGGTCTTGAACTCCTGACCTTGTGAGCCGCCCACCTCAGCCTCCCAAAGTGCTGGGATTACAGGCATGAGCCACCGCACCCAGCCACATTTGTGTATTTTCCAAGTATGGAGTTCTAGATATAGAATTGCTTTGTCAAAGGGTATGATCCTGATGGAAGTATTATGACTATAAAACAACAATATATATTTTAAACCAAGATGCCAGCAAGTGTATAGCTAAATACATACCATCTGTTTCAAGTCAATCATTTTAGAAAACCATATTTTTATTCCAGCATGTTCCTTCACTAAAAATAATTTGGTTTTACTTTTTGAAAAACCAGTTTAAGCTAAAAAAATCTAGGTCAAGTAACTTTCATGAAGCTTGCTCTTTTGTAATCAGAGTTATTTCTATTTTTTGAGACAGGGTCTCTCACTCTGTCACTCATGCTGGAGTGCAGTGGCTTGATCATGGCATGGCAACCTCTGCCTTCTGGGCTCAAGCAATCCTCCAGCCTCAGCCTCCTAAGTAGTTGAGACTACAGGTGCTTTTCACTACAGCCCGCTGATTTTTGTATTTTTTTTGTAAAGACAGGGTTTTGCCATGTTGGCTGGTCTTGTCTTGAACTCCTAAACTCAAGTGATCCACCTGCCTTGGCTTCCCAAAGTGCTGGGATTACAGGCTGAGCTACTGGGGCCCAACCTGTAATCAGAGTTATTTTTATCATTCATTCATCTGTTTATTCTTTTCCTCCCTTCTCTCTTTCCTTCCTTCCTTCCATCCATGTGTCCATGCATCCAACCAAGAAATGGCTTCCTAATGGTAGCCACCTAGTCCACTTTTGCTCTCCTGGTAGTTCATTCTCCTCACACAGTAGCCTAGGTATTTTCTCTTTCCTTTCCTTCCCTCCCTCCCTCCCTCCTTCCCTCCCTTTCTTCCTTCCTTCTTCCCTTCCTCCCTCCCTCCCTCCCTTCCTTATTTTTGAGATGGAGTCTCGCTCTGTTGCCCAGGCTGGAGTGTAGTGGCACAATCTCAGCTCACTGGAACCTCTGCCTCCCAGGTTCAAGCAATTCTCCTGCCTCAGCCTCCTGAGTAGCTGGGATTACAGGCGTGCACCTCCACGCTCAGCTAGTTTTTCTATTTTTAGTAGAGATGGGGTTTCACTATGTTGACCAGGCTGGTCTCGAACTCCTGACCTTGTGATCCACCCACCTCAGCCTCCCAAAGTGCTGGGATTACAGACGTGAGCCACCTACCTGGCCTTAGTTTTCTTTCTTAAATCATCAACTGGATTCAATTACTCTTATTTAAAACCTTTCAATAGCTTGCACTGAAATTTTGCTGACCTCACCAACATCTCCTTATTCTCTGTGTTTCAGCCACACTGATGTTTCTATTTCTAGAACAGCCCAACTTCTTCCTGATTCCAGCCCCTTTTCGATGCCCATTTCCTCTCTTCGGAATACTTCTCTCAGACTATAGAAAGCTTCCTCTTTCTCATCTTTTGGTTTCCAGTTTAAATTTCTTTTTTTTTAATTTTAGTTTTTAATTATACTTATTTATTTTTGAGACTGAGTCTTGCTCTGTCACCCAGGCTGGAGTGTAGGGGCGCGGTCTGAGCTCACTGCAACCTCTGCCTCTTGGGTTCAAGTGATTCTCTGCCTCAGCCTCCCGAGTAGCTGGGACTACAGGCGCCTACCACCACACCTGGCTAATTTTTTTTGTATTTTTAATAGAGAGAGGGTTTCACCATGTTGCCCAGGCTGGTCTCAAACTCCTTGCCTCAAGTGATCTGTCTGCCTCAGCCTCCCAAAGTGTTGGGATTACAGGCATGAGCCACCGCACGCAGCTTAAATCTCATCTAAGAGCATTCCCCCAACCACCCTATCCGAGTAACGATCTTCCCATCTCTAATTCAGTTTATTTCCTGCATAGTTTGTTCCAATCTGAAATTCTCTTGCTTGCATTTTTCTATGTGTGTGATCTATCTACCCCAACCCTCAACTAGAAAGTAAACTCTATCATTCATGTCTTATCCCAGGGGCCTAGTACAATGCTTGGCTTACAGCGGGTATGAAATAAGTATTTGTAGACTGACTGGATGAATAAACATATGCCTGCTGTATTGCAAACACAAGCTGTGACACAGGCACCACAAAAAGGTTTGTTTTTTCTTCAGGGAAGTCAGAATACAGCAAGGCAGCCTGATATTAGTTATAATAAAAGGCAATAAGCATACAGCAGACCCACACACTAGGTTCTGAATGATACAGAAAAGGGTTTTTTTTGGGGATGTCGTTAAATAAAAATTTCTGAAAATACAAATCCTTAGCTTTAGCATTTGCTTAACTCTAAAACCTGAAATGAGTCTCATAGAATAAGGTTGCCTGGCACATAGCAAGTGCTCAGTAAATATAAATGGATGAATGCAGGACGTGACACAGGTGACGTCGATTGTAACAGCAGTCCCTCAAATAAATATAGAGTTGACTCTTGAACAATATGGGGGCACTGATCCCCTGTGCAGTTGAAAATAAGCATATAACTTTTCTCTCTCTCTCTCTTTTTTTTTTTTTTTTTTTTTGAGACAGTCTCATTCTGTTGCTCAGGCTAAAGTGCAATGGCATGATCACTGCTTACTGGATACTTGACTTCCCCAGGCTCAAGCAATTTTCCCACATCAGCCTCTTTAGAATCTGGAACTATAGGTGTGTGCCACCATGCCTGCCTAATTTTTGTATTTTTTGTAGAGAAGGGTTTTGGCATTTTGCCGAGGCTGGTCTTAAACACCTAGGCTCAAGTGATCCTCCTGCCTTGGCCTCCGAAAGTGCTGGGACTATAGGCATGAACCACCTTGCTCCAACTGTGTATAACTCTCCAAAAAATTTGCCAATAGCCTACTGTTGGCAGGAAGCCTTACTGATAATGTAAACAGTCTAAAAATCATATAATATATATGATTTTGTATATTATATTTGTCCCTACTTTAATAATAAATGGTTTTGTATTTGTCCCTACTTTAAGAATATATGCTATATTCTTTAAGCTAGAGAAAAGAAAATGGAACTAAGAAATCCTATGGAAGACAAAATATATTTACCACTCATCATAAAGATTGTCCTCATCATCTTTACATTGAGTAAGCTCATTGTGAAGGAGGAGGAGGAGGAGAAAGGGGGGTTGGTCTTGCTGTCCCAGGGGTGGTAGAGGTGGCAGAAGTAGAGATGGAAGGTGAGGCAGGAAAGGCAGGCACACTCGGTATAACTTTTATTGAAAATAATCTGCAAATAAGTGGACCCTTGCAGTTCAAAGCCATGTTGTTCAAGGGTCAACTATAGTGACCCGATGTATTTTCTACTTTGTAGAAGAACGTGCGCTTTGTGGTATAGTGCTTTTATGTTTATCAAAGCATTATTTTGGTCAGGTGCGGTGGCTCATGCCTGTAATCCTGGTACTTTGGGAGGCCGAGGTGGGCAGATCACCTGAGGTCAGGAGTTTGAAACCAGCCTGACAAACATGGAGAAACCCTGTCTCTACTAAAAATACAAAAATTTGCTGGGTGTGGTGGCGCATGCCTGTAATCCCAGCTACTCGGGAGGCTGAGGCAGGAGAATCGCTTGAACCCGGGAGGCAGAGGTTGTGGTGGGCCAAGATCGTGCCACTGCACTCCAGCCTGGGTAACAAGAGCGAAACTCCGTCTCAAAAAAAACAAACAAAAGCAAACAAACAGAAGCATTATTTTATAATCTTCCGTCTTTCTAGATGCTTGCCGATGTCCAAGTTTAGCTTTTAGCAACTTAAGTTGCTGCCTTTTCTCTCTGTCTTTCCTCTCTGTCTTTCCTGGTTAAAGAAAAGGATGATTGTAATTAGGCTATGAAAAATGAAGTATATTATGTAAATGTAAAAGAACTTGCACTTATGACTGGGTGCGGTAGCTCACACCTGTAATTCCAGCACTTTGGGAGGCCAAGGCAGGAGGATTGCCTGAGCCCAGGAGTTCGAGAACAGCTTGGGCAACATAGTGGGACCTTGTGTCTACAAAATACAAAAAAAAATTTAGCAGGGTGTGGTGGCTGGTGGCATGTTCCTGTAGTTCCAGCTACTCAGGAGACTGAGGTGGGAGAATTGCTTGAGCGCAGGAGGTTGAGACTACAGTGAGCCGTGCTTGTGACACTGCACCCCAGCCTGGGAACAGAGTAATACCCTGTCCCCCCCACCCCACCAAAATAAAGGACTTTACTTTTGCAAGAATTTACAGTCTTGGGATTGTGATTTGCGTTTTGTTGTTGTTGTTAAAACACTTTGTAAGCATTATATTAACAGCATATTGGCACATTCTTGTAAAATAGTCAAATGATACATAAATATCTAGCCTCAAACTGAAAGTCCCTCTTGTCTCAGCCTGCTTCCCTACCAGATAGGATACTCTGACCTGACTAGTTTCGTAGGTTCTTTCCTGTAACTTTTCCATATAGGCACATGTGCATACATACCAACATATGCTGTCATTTTGTTGCAGTGTTTTTGCAAAACTGGATTCCTATAAAATAGGTGGTGGTTGTTGTGTGTGTGTATTAAATTGTGTTTTCCTCTCACCTCAGCCTCCCAAGTAGCTGGTACTACAGGCACATTGCCACCATACCCCGCTAACTTTTATTTTTCATAGATGCAAGGTCTCACATGCCCAGGTTGGTCTTGAACTCCTGGACTCATGATCTTCCCACCTCAGCCTCCTAAACTGCAGAGATTATAGGCGTGAGCCACCATGTTGTTTTTTTGATCTAATATTTCTTGTTTGTTTTTGTATTTTTTTGAGACAGGGTCTGTCGTCCAGGCTGGAGTACAGTGGTGCAATTATGGTTCACTGCGGCCTTGACCTCTTAGGCTCAAGCGATCTTCCTGCCTCAGCCTCTCCAGTATCTGGGACTACAGACACGTGCCACCACGCCTGGCCTAATTTAATATTTCCTGGAAATATTTCTTTTCTTTTTATTTTTAAACAGAGTCTCACTCTGTCACCAAGGCTGTAGTGCAGTGATGAAATCTTGGCTCATTGCAACCTCTGCCTCCCGGGTTCAAACAATTCTTGTGCCTCAGTCTCCATAGTAACTAATATTACAGGCATGTGTCACAACGCCTGGCTATTTTTTTTTTTTTCTATTTTTTAGTAGAGTCTAAAATACTAAACTACTGGCTGGGCGCAATGGCTCACACCTGTAACTCCAGCACTTTGGGAGGCTGAGGTGGGAGAATCACCTGAGGTTAGGAATTAGAGACCGGCCTGGACAACATGGTGAAACCCTGTCTCTACTAAATACACAAATTAGCCAGACGTAGTGGCACCTGTAATCCCAGCTACTCGGGAGGCTGAGGCAGAGAATTGCTTGAACCCAGGAGGCAGAGGTTGCAGTGAGCCAAGATTGGGCCACTGCACTCCAGCTCAAATAAAATAAAAATTTTCAAGCCTGGAGTCTGACCTAACATCCAGATCTTGGCTGAATCTTTAAAAATAGCCCAGCAGAGCGCCGTGGCTCCCGCCTGTAATCCCAGCACTTTGGGAGGTTAAGGTGGGTGGATAACGGGAGTACAGGAGTTAGAGACCAGCCTGGCCAACATTGTGAAAACCTGACTCTACTAAAAATACGACAATTAGCCAGGCCTGGTAGCAAGTGCCTGTAGTCCCAGCTACTCGAGAGGCTGAGGCCGGAGAATTGCTTGAACCTGGGAGGGGGAGCTTGCAACAAGACGAGATTGTGCCATTGCACTCCGATCTGGGCGACAGAGCAAGACTCCGTCTGAAAAAAGGAAAAAAAAAAAAAAAAAAAGCCCAGCAGAGAACAAGTACTATTCCAGCCCACTAATAATCTCCCTGTAATCTTTTTAAATTTGTAAGTGGATCAAATCTAGCAAAAAGATCGGCCTACTGGAGAAATGTAATGTTCAAACGTGCTTCCCATTCTTATGTAAGGGCGTGGCAAAGAGATAAAGAATGGAATTCTGGGAGAAAGTTGTCTTTATCTACAAAGATCTTTGGAGGAGAGCTACAAACAGACCGGAAGGAAGGAAGAGAAGCCGGAAAACGGCCTCCTAACTAACTGGTAAGTGCAGTCCTCTGGAAACTTATGACAAAGAGAAAACCAGGATATAGCTGCTTGGACTTTTGTAGTTTTATATGAGATATAAGGACAATAATGATTGAGCCAAGAAATTTAGGGGAAACTTACATAAAACAGAGTTTTTTGGATTGCCTGAGAAACTGACTTTTATTTAAATGGAATCATGGACTTCCATAGTGGCCTTATTTACCTGGGCAAGTTTAGCGTGAGAAATAGGAAGAAGAAATAAAACTGCAGAAAATTATGTGGTACCTTTGTGTTGAGCTATATTTATTCAGGCTGGCTTGAAACTGTGACTTTCGGCTCAACACATACTTTTGCTGAGCTTCTCCTGATCTGTAAAATGGGTATTGTAAGGCCGGAGCACGGACGCAGACCCCGCCCCGCTTCTTTTCAAAAGCTCGGACAAGCCCTGACGAGCTCAGGCAAGCTCAGAAATGCTCAGGCTTTTTCCCTTCTCCCATGCTCACACAGCCTGACCTTCCTTTAAAAGAGCCCAGTATGCAAACAAGGTGTGGTAACCCTAGCGTCTTAACAACCAATAGCAGCCAAGTCTTAATAACCAATAGCAGCTGAGTCTTAACAACCAATAACAGCCGAGTCTTAACAACCAATAGCAGCCAAGTCTTAACAACCAATAGCAGCCGAGTAATTCCAACCAACAACAAGCCAAGTCCTAGGTAAAGACTTGTAACTTACCCAATAGCAGTCCTGCTCTCCCACAACCAATCCAGCTGTTCCACTCCCTATAAAACCCCCTGTCTGAGAGGAGTCTATGCGCCTTCTCTGGTCCCTTCTGTCGGATCGCTGAACCTCGTCTGGGAGCCTGAATAAATTCCTTCGCATCAGATCTTCTTGTGCTGGCCTCAGTTTCTTCACTTTAAACTCGGCGAGAACAGACCTTACAGGTATTACATAATAATGTGGAAATGTGTTGAGGGCATAACTGTTAGTAGTTTTATGGTTTGTAAAGTAAAAATATTTGTTACTGGGAGTGGTGGCTCATGCCTGTAATCTCAGCGCTTTGGGAGGCCAAGGCAGGGGGATTGCTTGAGCCCAGGAATCTGAGACCAGCCTAGGCAACATAGTGAGAGCCCATCTGCAAAACAATAGAAAACATTAGCTGAGTGTGGTGGCACATGCTTGCAGTCCTAGTTATGGGGAGGCTGAGGCAGGAGGATGGATTGAGCTTGGGAGGCAGAGGATAAAGTGAGCCAAAAAACTTTGTCTCAAAAAACATTATTAAAAAAACTCATATAAAGATAATGTTCAGTAAATCAAAAGCCTAGTGTTGGTTGCTGACTTTTGTGACAGTCTTGTTCTGTTGCACAGGCTGGAGTGCAGTGGCTTGATCATAGCTCACTGTAACCTTAAACTCCTGGGCTCAAGAGATCCTCCCACCCCAGCCTCCTGAGTAGCTGGAACTACAGGTGTGCATCACCATGCCTGGCTAATTTTCAAAACATTTTTATAGAGATTTGGTTCCACTATGTTGCCCAGGCTGGTTTTGAACTTCTGGACTCTAGTGATCACCTGCCTTGGCCTCCTAAGGGCCTCGACCTAGGCATAAGCCACAACCTCTGCTTCCTGGGTTCAACTGATTCTCCTGCCTCAGCCTCCTGAGTAGCTGGGACTACAGAAGCTTGCCACCATATTTGGCTAATTTTTTGTATTTTTAGTAGAGACAGGGTTTCACCATGTTGGCCAGGCTGGTCTGGAACTCCTGATTTCAAGTGATCTGTCTGCCTCAGCCTCCAAAAGTGCTGGGATTAGAGGCGCGAGCCACCACGCCTGGCTGTTTTGTTTGTTTTGAGAAAGCGTCTTACTCAACGGGTGCGGTGACTCATGCCTGTAATTCCAGAACTTTGGGAGTCCTAGGCGGGTGGATCACCTGAGGTCGGGAGATCGAGACCATCCTGGCTAACACGGTGAAACCCCGTCTCTACTAAAAATACAAAAAATTATCTGGGCTTGGTGGCACCTGCCTATAATCCCAGTTACTCAGGAGGCTGAGGCAGGAGAATAGCTTGAATCCAAGAGGTGAAGATTGCAGTGAGCCGAAATGGCACCACTGCACTCCAGATTGGGCAACAAAAGCAAAACTTCGTCTCAAAAAAAGAAAGACAGGCTCTTGCTCTGTCGCCCAGGCTGGAATGCAGTGGTGCAATCATGACTCCCTGCAGCCTTGACCCGGGCCCAATTGGTCCTCCAACCTCAGCCTTCCAAATAGTTGGGACCACATACTTGTGCAACCACTCACCGCTAATTTTTTTTTTTTTTTTTTTTTTTAAAGACGAGGTTTCACCATGTTGGTCAGGCTGGTCTTGAACTCCCAACCTCAGGTGATCTGCCTGCCTCGGCCTCCAAAGTGCTTGGGTTACAGGCATGAGCCACCACGCCTGGCCTCACCGCTAATTTTTTAATTTTTTTTTTTGTAGAGATGGGGACTCACTCCGGCCAGGCTGGGCTGCTAATTTTTGAAGGTTTGTAGTAGTCTCATGTGTTTGAAATTATCGAGCTTGCAAAGATTAATGAGTATAAGCGATTCGGTTTGTTTGGAACTTTGTGAGGCTTAGAATGATAGGGCGTGACCAGCCTGGGAAGGTGGGCAGCTTTAAGAGTTTGGACTTTGCCTTGAAGGCACTGGCAAGCCACTAAATACCTCTAAAGTGGGAGGGATGTTTAGAGAAATACCTGGAAATATATTGAAGTTATCTGCTGATGTGGGTCTTCTTCGTCCCTCATAGCCTGCAGCTGCGGGTAGCTGCAGAGCGTCAACCTCGTGACCTCCTACTTCCAGTGATACGTGAGTGCTGCCAGATGGTGGAGCATTTGTCCCTACTTCATTTGCTCTCCTAAAGCTCTCTTCAAATTCCTCAAACCTCTTCCCCATCCTTACTGCTAACTTTCAACTGTTTCCTACTTCACTGAGGAAGCAATCAACCCGGAGCTTCCCCATACATATGTGCTCGCTTAGCGTGGGCACCAGTAAGATACCCCTGGTTGCGAATTGGAATCTTCTAATTGGGCAGTGGATCACACTTCTCTGTTGACCTGTTGCCCCAGCAAATTTTCCCTTTCTTCCTCTTGATTGTCTCCAGATCATACAAACATGCTGTTATTTTTACCACTTAAACACCCAGGATTTTCTCCTTCCATTTTTACAAAAGTTTTTTTATTTTTTTTTGGAGACAGGGACTCACTCTGTCACCCAGGCTGGACTATAGTAGTGCTACCATATCTCACTGCAGCCTCAAACTCTTGGGCTCAAGTGATTCCTCCACCTCCCAAATAGCTGGGACTACAGGCATTCATGCCCAACTAATTTTTTTAAATGCAAACTCCTTGAAAGTATTTCCTGTTTTCAATTATCTTCTAATTTTCTTCCTTGTGAACTTTTTTTTTACTTTTTTTTTTTTTTAAGAGATGGAGTCTTGTTACATTGCCCAGGCTGGAGTGCAGTGGCTATTCATAGGCGTGATCCCACTAACGATCAGCACAGGAGTTTTGACCTGCTCCGTTTCTGACCTGGGCCGGTTCATCCCTCCTTAGGCAACCTGGTGGTCCCCTGATCCCAGGAGTTCACCATATTGATGCTGAACTTAGTGCGGACACCCAGCATAACGCACTACAGCCCAGAACTCCTGGGCTCAAGCGATCCTCCCACCTCAGCCTCCCTAGTAGCTGGGACTACAGGCACGTGCCACAGCACCCGGCCCCTGTAAACTTTTTACTGCAGTATAAAATACTGGGATCACTGATGATTTCCAGTTTGCTCAGTCTATGACAAATCTCATCCCTTCCCTGTGCAGCATTTGACTCGTGATTGCTGCCTGTTCTTGGATGCGTTTGCTTCACTTGGCTTCCAGGACCCTTTTGCTTTTTCTCTACTTCCTTGGGCTTCTTCTATTTCTATGTTGGTGCCTCTTCCAACTGAACCTTAAATAATTTTTTAAATTAATTAATTATTATGTTTTTTAAGATGGAGTCTTGTTCTGTCGCCCAGGCTGGAGTGCAGTGGCGCGATTTCGGCCCACTGCAACCTCTGCCTCCCAGTTTCAAGCAATTCACCTGCCTCAGCCTCCAGAGTAGCTGGGACTACAGGCACACACCACCACGCCCAGCTAATTTTTGTATTTTTAGTAGAGATGGGGTTTCACCATGTTGGCCAGGCTGGCCTAAAACTCCTGACCTCAAGTGATCAGCCCACCTTGGCCTCCCAAAGTGCTAAGATTGCAGGTGTGAGCCACCACGCCCAGCCTTAAAATTTTTATGTAGGGACGGTGTTTCACCATGTTGACCAGGCTGGCCTGGAATTCTTGACCTTAAGTGATGAGCCCACCCTGGCCTCCCAAAGTGTTGGGATTACAGGTATGATTCAACATGCCTGGCCTTACTTTATTGCTGGAAGGTCCTAGGACCTAGTCCTTAGCATCAGACATTTCCTTTGAATCTCATCCTTTGAATTCCTAAGCCATTTCTAAGCGAATAACTCTTAACTGTGTATCTTAACCCCGATCTTTCTCCTGAACTCCAGCAGTCTCCACTTGGGTCTAAGACATGTCAAACTCAACATACTTCAAACCCAGAATATTTCCTCCAAAATCTGTTGTCATGCAGCTTTCTTCTTTTTCTCTCTTTTTGAGAGGGAGTCTTGCTTTGTTGCCCAGGCTGGAGTGCGGTGGCACGATCTCAACTCACTGCAACCTCTGCCTCCTGGGTTCAAGTAATTCTTCTGCCTCAGCCTCCTGAGTAGCTGGGCTTATAGGCACCGACCACCATGCCCAGCTAATTTTTTGTATTTTTAGTAGAGATGGGGTTTTGCCATGTTGGCCAGGTTGGTCTTGAACTTCTGACCTCAGGTGAGAGGGTCTTGGCCTCCCTAAGTGTTAGGATTAGAGCTGTGAGCCACTGCACCCAGCCTTTGCAGCTTTCTTTGTCTCAATTGGTTGGCACCTCCAGCTCTTCCAGTAGCTCAGGGTGAAATCCTTTGAGTCATCCTAGGCCCTTTCTCCTCATATCCTATGGGAAATTCTATTTGCTCTAAATTCTCCACCTCCTTGGCTCAAGCCATCCTCCTGCCTCAGCCTCCTGAGTAGCTGGGACTACTACTACAAGTTGCATGCCACCACGCCTGGCTAATATATTTTGTAATAGAGACAGGGTCTGGTTATGCTGCCCAGGCTGGTCTGAGCCCCTGGGCTCAAGCAATCCTCCTGCCTTGGACTCTCGAAGTCCTGGGATTACAGCTGTGAGCCATTTCTATCTGGCTACTCTAGCTTGAGTGAGGAAAGTTCATTGACCACTTCCACAGCTAACCCATCTCTTCTGGAACCTTGCCATAGTCTCCTGACAGGTCTCCCTGCTTCTCAGTCTAGCAGCCACAGCGGTCCTTCTCAAAGGAAGTTATGTCCCATTACCCTATGCCCCTTCAGTGATGCTTCTTTTCATGTGGGATGAAAGCCTGTGTCCTCAAAAAATGGCTCCTAAGCGCCATGTGTCTGTCCTCTGCCCTTACTCCTCTGTGCTCCCTGTCCCTCGCTCTGTTCCAGTCATGCTGGCCTCTCCTGCTCTGTGAACACACCAGGCAGCCTCCTGTCTTAAAGGCCTTTGCCCTTTCTGTCTGTCTCCATGGAAAGCTTTTCCTGTCTTGGCTAACTACTTTGTTCTTCATTTAGCTCAAATAATCACCTTCTTGGTAAAAGTAGTAGACACTATTCAAACCTGACCACCTGATTTAAAATTGCAACTCAGCACCTCCTCAACCCTTCCCAACCACCTTCACCCTGCTTTGTGTATCCTTTTGCCCTTTTTTGCATTAGCATTCATCTTGTAATATGCTGATAAATCACATTTTTGTGATGTTTTAAAAATCTGTATATTTATCTTTCAGTTAAATGTAAGTTATGTGAGGCCAGGCACGGTGGCTCACGCCTATAATCCCAGCACTTTGGGAGGCCAAGGTGGCCATTTGAGATTAGGAGTTTGTGAGCAGCCAGATCAACATGGTGAAACCCCATCTTTAAAAATTAGCCGGGTATGGTGGCAGGCGGCCATAATCCCAGCTACTTGGGAGGCTGAGGCAGGAGAATCACTTGAACCCAGAAGATGGAGGTTGCAATGAGCCAAGATCTTGCCATTGCACTCCAGCCTGGGCAACAAGCTCAAAACTCCATCTCAAAAAAAAAAAAAAAAAAAAAAAAAGTAAGTTACATGAGGCCAGGGGTGTTTGGTTCATTAGTACATTCCATATGAATAGATCGTTTCTTTTTTTTTTTTTTTTTTTTTTTGAGACGGAGTTTCGCTCTTGTTACCCAGGCTGGAGTGCAATGGCGCAATCTCGGCTCATCGCAACCTCCGCCTCCTGGGTTCAGGCAATTCTCCTGTCTCAGCCTCCTGAGTAGCTGGGATTACAGGCACGCACCACCATGCCCAGCTAATTTTTTGTATTTTTAGTAGAGATGGGGTTTCACCATGTTGACCAGGATGGTCTCGATCTCTTGACCTCGTGATCCACCCGCCTCGGCCTCCCAAAGTGCTGGGATTACAGGCGTGAGCCACCGCGCCCGGCCGATCGTTTCTAAAATATTGCAGATCGTCAACAAATAATTGTTAAACAAGTATACTTTTGGTATTTTTAAATATTTTCTTTTCTTTTCTTTTTTTTTTTTTTTTTGAGACACAGTCTCACTTTGTCACCCAGGCTGGAGTGCAGCAGTGTGATCTCAGCTCACTACAACCTCTGCTTCCCACGTTCAAGCAATTCTCTTGCCTCAGCCTCCCTAGTAGGTGGACTTGTAAGCATGTGCCACCATGCCCAGCTAATTTTTGTTATGATCTCTGCCTCTTGGGTTCAAGTGATTCTCCTGCCTCAGCCTCCTGAGTAGCTGGGATTAAGGGTGTGAGCCACTGTGCCTGGCCCAGGTTCTGAATCATTTCAATTCACTGCTGTTAATTTTGCTTTACACCAATGCAGATTTCTAGTGAGTGACTGGAAATTCAGCTTTGGTTCCCAAGTATTGTCACCTCCAGCCCCACCCGAAGGATACCCCGAAACTGGGATGCATCCTTCAGGGGGTTATGAAGTTGGCCCTAAAGAGTATGATTCATGGAGGTTGTATAGCTCATAAAGAAAAGAGTCCACTCTGCTATATTATCTGGGAGTCTTTAGGACACAGGCATCTCTCATGGGAGATAGTCTTGTGTCAGAAGGTTCAATCCTATGGGATTGCACAGTTATGTAGCATCTCAGAGCCTTGGCTCCACGTCCCTGTCTTGGCGCTCTCTGGCCCATCATTTCCTCCACTTGAAACACTTTCCACCCATTCTTTTCAAATGTCACTTTTTTAGAAATTCTTCCCACCCCCCCACCAGCTGTCATCAAAATGAATGATCTTTCCCTATGGGTTTGTGTTTCCATTTGTTTATTCAATTAATCTTTTTTTTTTTTTTTTTGGAGACAGAGTCTTGCTCTGTTGCCAGGCACCAGGCTGGAGTGTAGTGGCCCGATCTCAGCTCACTGCAACCTCCACCTCCCAGGTTCAAGCAATTCTCCTGCCTCAGCCTCCCAAGTAGCTGGGACTACAGGCGCATGCCACCATGCCCAGCTAATTTTTGTATTTTTAGTAGAGACAGGGTTTCACCATGTTGGCCAGGATGGTCTTGATCTCTTGACCTTGTGATCCACCCACCTCGGACTCCCAAAGTGCTGGGATTACAGGCATGAGCCACCTCGCCCAGCCTCAATTAATACTTTTTTTTTTTTTTTTTTTTTTTTTTGAGACTAAATCTCACTCTGTGGCTGAGGCTGGAGTGCAGAGGAGTGATCTCTGCTCACTGCAACCTCCGCCTCTTGGGTTCAGGCGTTTCTCCTGCCTCAGCCTCCCAAGTAGCTGGGATTACAGACACCCGTCACCATGGCTGGCTAATTTTTGCATTTTTAGTAGAGACAGGGTTTCACCATGTTGCCCTGGCTGGTCTGGAACTCCTAACCTCCAGTGATCCTCCCACCTCAGCCTCCTTTGGGAGGATTACAGGTGTGAGCCACTGTGCCTGGCCTGAATTAATACTTAAATTGCCTTTAAGGAGTTTATGGTCTGGAGTTGGGTGCTATGCAACACAGTCACTATGTGTGGCAATTTAAATTTTATTTTTATTATTATTTTTTTGAGATGGAATTTCACTCTTGTTGTCCAGGCTTGAGTACAATGGTGCAATCTTGGCTCACTGCAACCTCCAGCTACCAGGTTCAAGCCATTCTCTTGCCTCAGCCTCCCAAGTAGCTGGGATTACAGGCATGCACCACCACACCCAGTTAATATTGTATTTTTAGTAGAGATGGGGTTTCTCCATGTTGGTCAGGCTGGTCTTGAACTCCTAACCTCAGGTGATCCACCTGCCTCAGCCTCCCAAAGTGCTGGGATTCCAGGCATGAGCCACTGTGCCTGGCCTAAATTTTATTTATTTATTTGGAAGCTCTGTAATCCAAGGCTTGAGTGCAGCTGTGCCATCTCAACTCCCTGAAGACTCTGTCTCCTGGGCTCAAACAATCTAAAATTTTAATTAAAATAAAATTAAATAAAAAATTTTAGGCCATGCATGGAGGCTCACACCTGTAATCCCAGCCCTTTAGGAGGTTAAGGTGGGCAGATCATTTGAGGCAAGGAGTTTGGGCCCAGCCTAGACAACATGGTGAAACCTCGTCTTTACTAAAATACAAAAATTAGCCAGGCGTGGTGGCGCACATCTGTAGTCCCAGCTACTCAGGAGGCTGGGGTAAGAGAATCACTTTAATCCAGGAGACAGAGGTTGCAGTGAGCCAAGGCTTTGCCACTGTACTCCAGCTTGGGTGACAGAGTGACACTGTGTCTCAGAATAAAACAAAACAAAAAAAGATTGCCTTAGTTGCACTTGCCACATTTAAAGTGCTCAATAGTCATATGTGGCTAGTGGCTACTGTGGTGAACAGCACTCACACAGAATAACTCCGTTACCAAAATTCTGTTGGACAGCACTCTACAGGAGGGAATAGAGACAGACATCACATGTATTACACACACAGATAAAATGGATTAAGGGAAATAAGGTAATAATAGTGAGAGGGACTGCTTGGCTACTTTAGATTGAGGGGCCAGTGAAATGTTCAGGCAGGTAACATTTAAGCCGGGATAAAAAATGAAAAGGAAAAAAGTTAAAATAGTGGGATGGGGGAAGCTAGATGGAGAACACAGCCAGGAAAAAGGCCATCGGGTTGAGGCAGATTGGAAAGAAAGCTCTAGTGGCTGGGGCTGAGTGAGCAGGGGAGAGAGTGGTAGAAGAAATCTGTGGGGTAGGTCAGAGCCAGATCACTAGGGATTCAGTAATTTCAGTAAAGATTTAGGATTTTTTTTTTTTTTTCTGAGAGAGGTATGAGGGGGTTCTAAGTGGGGAATGACGTGGTCTGATTATATATTTACCTCGTTCTGATTTCATTAGTTAGTTACTTACCCATGTCTGCCTGATGGCACAATTCTGGATTTTTCATGTCCTTAGTATATTGAGTCATGTCCCATTAGCTCAATGTATTAGTAATAAGTGGTACAATTGGATTACATCAAATTAAAAAAAATCTTTCTTTTCCCTTAAGAAACAGGGTCTTGCTCCATCACCCAGGCTAGAGTGCAGTGGCATGATCATAGCCTCCAACTTCTGGCGTCAAGCACCAGGCCTGGCTAATTTTTTTGGTTTTTGCAGAGAGACAGTCTTGCTATGTTTTGCCCAGGCTGGTGTCAAACTCCTGACCTCAGGTGATCCGTTCATCTCAGCCCCCTAGTGTTGGGATTACAGGCATGAGCCACTGTGTCCAGCAAGAAATGAATTTTTATTTTAATTTTTTTTTTTTTTTGAGATGAAGTTTTACTCTTGCTTCCCAGGCTGGAGTACAGTGGCGTGATCTCTGTTCACTATAACCTCTGCCTCCCAGGTTCAAGCGATTCTTCTGCCTCAGTATCTCAAGGAGCTGGGATTATAGGCAACTGATACCACGCCCAACTAATTTTTGTATTTTTAGTAGAGACAGGGTTTTGCCATGTTGGCCAGGCTGGTCTTGAACTCCTGGCCTCAGGTGATCCACCTGCCTCGGCCTCCCAAAGTGCTGGGGTTACAGGCGTGAGCCAGTGCGCCTGGCCAAGAAATGCATTTTTCTTTTTTTATTTATTTTTATTTATTTATTTTAAGATGGGGTTTCACCATGATGGCCAGGCTGGTCTTGAACTCCTGACCTCAGGTGATCCACCCACTTTGGCCTCCCAAAGTGCTAGGATTACAAGTATGAGCCACTGCGCCCAGTCAGAAATGCATTTTTAAACGCTGCCATACAAAACACTTGCAGGCCAAATTTCATCTGGGTCACCAGTTAGTAGCATCAGATATCATGTCAGAGTACAGAGGCTGCAGGAGTCAGGGGTTCCCACTCCTCGGTGGCCTGTGACCCACAGCCACAGTATGCCAAGACTATCTACTTTCCCACGAAGCCTGTCATAAGCTGCAAGATACAGAGCACCACTGCCTCCTTGGAAGTTGCTGAATTCTTAAACCTGAAGAGGAGTTAATGAAGTACTAGGCAAGCTTACTCATGTTTGTATGGTTTAATGATTAAGAGCAGAATTCAACAGCCAGATTTAATGTGTGTGGGTCCTTGACATAGAGCCTGCTATATAATAACTTCTCCAAAATCCTTAGCTAGTGCTATTAGTGCCTATGTAGGCTTAGTTTTCGAAGTTCTTCCATGGTTGTTTCTGCTTATTATACCAATCCCCGGTGGGAGACAGAGGAAGTATTTTTAGTGCTATTTTACAACTGAGGAAATAGGGGTTTGAAGAGGTTCAGGAACTCTCAGGGTCACCCAGCATTGTGAGAGAGCTTGGATCTGAATGTGTTTGCTCCAGTTTCCTGAAGTATTCTCTTGAAATCCCTTGTTAAGGTGCAGTCTGAATCGTTGTCTGGAGGATGAAATGTTAGGTGCAGTGATTCACATTCACTCTCAATTCCTCTTGCTAATGGCAAACTTGGTAATGTGACTGTTAAGACTAGGGATGAGTTGTGGCGACTGAGCAGGAAGAGCCCCGCGTCCATTAGAGGCCCAGTTTACTCGGAAAAGCAAGTACATCTCTGCCACTGGAAGGCTGGTCTTAGCTCTCGTGCTGCCATTGAGCCACACTGGTTCTCTGCTTCCGGTTTCCTTTTTGTTCCCCAATTTCCTGTATCAGGACCAGGAGTCAGTTTGGAGGCTCTAAGTGGGGAAGAAGCTGGGAAATCGGGGGCTGTTTCTGCGGACAGCTTTCCCTGTCCTTTGGAAGAGACAGAGCTCTCAGCCACAGAAAACTAACAAACCAAGCTCTGAAGCTGTTTTGTGTGTGGTCTTGTCTCATTCCCAGCAGAGCAGGCTCATATAAATCATCTAGTTGGGTGAAAAGAGAAGTTGGAATCTGAGAATTAAGACTTGATCAGATACCATCTGGTGGAGGGTACCAACCAGTCTGCCTGCTCATTTTCCTTCAGGTCAACCCCATAATGCATCCTCAAGTGGTTGTCTTAAGCCTCATCCTACTTCTAGCAGGTAAGTGAGTACATGCCCTCAGTGGGAAGAAGGGAGTAAAGGGGGGTTAAAAGCCCAGAGGATGGGGTAGGGGAAGGGGAGGGGATGGTGGTGGCGGCTGAATGTAGATGTTCTTTGGGCACCATTGGATGACTATGAGTTAACAAGTGAGCAGGACCAGAATAAAGTTTTATGCCAAAGAAATTGCTTAACTGCTATGAATTACAACATTCATGGCTAAATGAACAAGGCAAGATGCAGCACAGTGTGTCACATGTGGCCATTTGTGTTTAAATAAAAAAGGAATGGCTAGATGTATATGCATAGACACACGTATATATGTAATGGTAACTGTGGGTACTGTGGGATGGGGTGGAGGATGGGAGCCGGAGGGAGAGTTAACCCTCATTGTATTCTTTTGTGCCTTTTGATTTTTTTCAACTACATTCAATTCTTTTTCTCTCTTTCTTCCTCTTTCTCTTTCCTTCCTCCTTCCCTCCTCCCTCTTTCTCTTTCTCTCCTTCCTTCCTTTCCTCCCTCTTTCTCTCTCTTTCTTCCTCTTTCTCTCCTTCCTTCCTTTCCTCCTTTCTTCCTCTCTCTCTCTCTTTTTTTATAAAGATGGAGTCTCACTGTCTCCAGGCTGGAGTGCAGTGGCACAATCTTGGCTCACTGCAACCTCTAACTCCCTGGTTCAAGTGATTCTCCTGCCTCAGCCTCTTGAGTACCTGGGATTATAGGCACATGCCACCATGCCCAGCTAATTTTTGTATTTTTAGTAGAGATGGGGGTTTCACCTTGTTGGTCAAGATGGTCTGGATCTTCTGACCTCATGATCTGCCCTCCTCAGCCTCCCAAAGTGCTGGGATTACAGGTGTGAGCCACTATGCCCGGACTTTCTTTCTTGATGAGGTCTCACTCTGTCTGGAGTGCAATTGGGCAATCTTTCTTTCTTTTTTTTTTTTTAAGACGGGGTTTTACCATGTTGGTCAGGCTGGTCTTGAACTCCTGACCTCAGGTGATCCATCCGCCTTGGCCTCCAAAGCATCTGGATTACAGGCGTGAGCCACTGCACCTGGCTCTTTTTTTTTTTTTTTTTTTTTTTTTTTGAGACAGTCTCATTTTGTTGCCCAGGCTGGAGTGCAGTGGCCCAATCTCGGCTCACTGCAAGCTCCACTTCCTGGGTTCAAGCAATTCTCTGCCTCAGTCTCCCTGAGTAGTAGCTGGGATTACAGGCTCCCACCACCATGCCTGGCTAATTTTTTTATATTTTCACTATCTTGGCTAGACTGGTCTTAAACTCCTGACCTCATGAATCAACCACCTCAGCCTCTCAGAGGGCTGGGATTACAGGCGTGAGCCATATATTGAAACCCTGTCTCTACTAAAAATACAAAAATTAGCCTCCCAGCTACTTGGGAGGCTGAGGCATGAGAATCGCTTGAACCTGGGAGGCAGAGGTTGGAGTGAGCCAAGATTGTGCCATTGCACTCCAGCCTAGGCAACAGAGTGAGACTCGGTCTCAAAATAAATAAATAAATAAATAATAAAATGAAATGAAGTCAATTTATAGAACAAACTATACAAAGAAAAAAGTTAAAACATAAGTTAAAAAGTAAAATAAAGGTAGGGCGGCAGTGGCTCATTCCTGTAATCCTAGCACTTTGAGAAGCCATGGCAGGCAGATCACTTTAGGCCAAGAGTTTGAGACCAGCCTGGGCAACAAGGCAAAACCGTGTCTCTACTAAAAACAGAAAAAAATTAGCTGGGCACGGTGGTGTTTGTCTGTAATCCCAGCTACTTGGGAGGCTGATGCATGAGAATTGCTTGAACCCAGGAGGCAGAGGTAGCAGTGAGCCAAGATCAGGCCACTGCATTCCAGTCTGGGTGACAGAGAGAGACTCTGTCTCAAAAAAAAAAAATTTAAAAATGAATATATTTTTTAAAAGTAAAACAAAAAAATTAAAAACAAAAAAAAGACAAAAAAATAAAACAAGTAAAAAAATTTTTTTTTTTTTTTTTTTTTTTGCATCAGAGAACAGAGTCTTGCTCTGTCAGCCCAGGCAGGAGCGCAGTGGCGCAATCTCGGTTTACTGCAACCTCCACCTCCTGGGTTCAAGCAATTCTCCCTGCCTCAGTGTCCCAAGTAGCTGGGATTACAGGCACCTACCATCACACTCAGCTAATTTTTATATTTTTAGTAGAGACCAGGTTTCACTATGTTGGTCAGGTTGCTCTTGAACTCCTGACCTCAGTTGATCGGCCTGCCTTGGCCTCAAAGTTCTGGGATTACAGGTATGAGCTGCGGTGCCCAGCCGAGAGGAAATATTGAGGTCTCATTCTCAGTTTCTTTTCTTTATTGAAGATGCTGTAATTTCTGTAAGTGTTGGTGCAGTGGCAGGTCGTTCTGTCACGCTACCCTGAGGCTACAGCGGAGCAGTCACATCCATGTGCTGGAAGAGAGGCGGATGTACTTGGCTGTGCACAAATAGCATTGTCTGGACAAAATGGAACCCACGTCAACTATTGGAAAAACTCACGTTATCAGCTACTGGGGGGCCTTTCAAAAAGGAATGTCTCTTTGACTATACAAAATACAGTTGTGTCTGACAGTGGCTTGTACTGTTGCCATGTTGAGCACAGGAGATGGTTCAATCAGGTGAATGTCATTGGAGATTATACCATGTAAGTTTTTCTTTGATATTTCTTGCTGGTTAATAGAAATTTCTGTTTGGTAGTAATTTTCTTTTTTTTTTTTTTTTTTTTTTTTTGAGGCAGTTTCGCTCGTTACCCAGGCTGGAGTGCAATGGCGCAATCTCGGCTCACCGCAACCTCCGCCTCCTGGGTTCAAGCAATTCTCCTGCCTCAGCCTCCCGAGTAGCTGGGATTTCAGGCGCGCACCACCATGCCCAGCTAATTTTTGTATTTTTAGTAGAGGCAGGGTTTCACCTTGTTGACCAGGATGGTCTCGATCTCTTGACCTCGTGATCCACCTGCCTCAGCCTCCCAGTGCTGGGATTATAGGTGTGAGCCACCACGCCCGGCCCTCTTTTTTCTTAATAGGGAAACAGGAGGTTCCTATAAATCCTGTTTTTTTATTTTATTTTTTATTTTTGTAATTCACCTGGGTGCAGGTGGGCTAAGGCCGAAAAGGGCATTAGCCATAAATCCTGTTTTTAAATAAACTCTTGTTCTTGGGAAATAGAATAACTTGTGTGGATGAAATTGCAAGACCAAGCATAATTCAAGGTCAGGCTAGAATCAGCAAACTATCTCCTACAGCAGTACAATTGTCCCTTGATATCCATGGGAAATTGGTTCCAGGACCCCTTCGATACCAAAATCTGCAGATGCTCAAGTCCCTTATATAAAATGGTGTAGTATTTGCAGGTAAACTATGCACATAGTCCCATATGCTTTAAATCACCTCTAGATTACTTATAACACCTAATACAATGTAAATACTATGCAATGGGTTGTTATACTGCATTATTTAGGGAATAATGACAAGCAAAAAAAAGTGTATACTTGTTCAGTACAGCAGACAACATATCCTTCTTTTTCCCCCCATACATTTTCCATCCAAAGTCTTGGTTGAATCTATGGATATAGAACCCACAAATATGGAGGGCCAAATGTACTTCAAACGTAGTAGTTGGTCCATGAAAATAGCATTTACTGTTCCATAGTAAAATGCAGTGAATTTTATTTATTCACCTTAAAGAACTGTCCTGGCCGGGCACAGTGGATGGCTCACGCGTGTAATCCCAGCATTTTCAGAGGCTGAGGCAAGTGGATCACCTGAGATCCAGAGTTGAGACCAGCGTGACCACATGGAGAAACCCCATCTCTACTAAAAAATACAAAATTAGCTGTGTGTGATGGCAAATGCCTGTAATCCCAGCTACTCAGGAGACAGGAAATTGCTTGAACCCAGGAGGCAGAGGTTGCAGTGAGCCAAGATCATGCCATTGCACTCCAGCCTGGACAAGAGCAAAATTCCATCTCAAAAAAATTAAAAATTAAGGAACTGTCTTTGTTTTTTGAGATGGAGTCTTACTCTGTTGCCCAGGCAGCAGGCTGGGCCTCCTAAAGTGCTGGGATTACAGGCGTGAGCTACTACTATACCTGGTCTAGGAACCGTCTTTTTTTTTTCATGAGATATGTTGTAGAAGAATGTTAAAATGTCTTTTTTCTTTAACATTTAAAAACTATAATGAAGTTCAAACAAAAAGTAGGAAATTTTAAGTTGCTGCTTGTAGATACATCAACAGCTTTAACAATTGTCAGCTCAATCTTGCTGACCACGTACATTGTATAAGCTTATGGTTTTGTCTTCCCCATGGCCCAAACTTGGATTTTTTGAAGCATGTCTCGCATCATGTCACAAAAATTGCTTTTCTCAAAATTAAAGTGACCTTAGATGGAACCATTTCCATTCCAACACCTGTTTACCATTTGTTTTTAAGAAGTTCATGAAATCCAAAATCTGGGAACATTCTATTTTATCATCTTTATGTGGCCATACTAATTTTTCTTACCATTTGAGGAAAGAATTTGGTTCTTGAGGATTTCCTCATTTCTAGTGTTTTTCTATTTTTCTTTCTTTTTTTTTGACATGGAGTTTCATTCTGTCGCCCAGACTGGAGTGCAGTAGTATGATCTTGACTCACTGCAACCTCTGCCTCTCGGGTTTGAGTGATTTTTCTGCTTCGACTTCCAGAGTAGCTGGGACTGCAGGCGCCACCACCATGCCTGGCTAATTTTTGTAGTTTTAGTAGAGACAAGGTGTCACCACGTTGGCCAGGCTGGTCTCGGCCTCCCAAAGTGCTGGAATTAGAGGCGTGAACCACCACACTTGGCTGTTGCTTTTTCTTAATGAATCTTCTTCCACTAAGGTCTTAGAATGATAATAGAACCCAATACCTATGACCTTAATAAACTTTGTCTCTATTTTCATTTTAATTAAGAGGAACTTTAATTTGCAGTCTCTTAGCTTTTTTTTTTTTTTTTTTTTTTGGGGTCAGAAGGCTACAGCCCCAGTCTCTTAGCTTTTCGACTTGGATTGTTTCCCTTATAAGGGTGAGCAGAATCAGGTCAATTCTTTTTTTTTTTTGAGACAGGATCTTACTCTATTTCCCAGGCTGGAGTGCAGTGGCCTGATCTCAACTCACTGTAACCTCCATCTCTGGGGTTCAATCAATTCTTGTGCCTCATCTTCCTGAGTAGCTGGGATTAAAGGCATGTGCCACCACACCTGGCTATTTTTTGTAGAGATGGGGTCTTGCCCTGTTGCTCAGGCTGGTCTCGAACTCTGAACTCCTGAGCTGAAGTAATACACCCACCCTGGTCCCACAAAGTGCTAGGATTACACGCATGAGCCACCATGCCCAGCCTCTACAAAAAAAATGTTTTGTTTTTTAATTAGCCAGGTGTGGTGACGCCTGCACGTAGTCCCAGCTACTTGGAAAGCTGACGCAGGAGGATTGCTTGAGCCTGGGAGTTTGAGGCAGCAGTGAGCTGCTGATCATGCCAGTGCAGTCCAGCCTGGATGACAGAGACCCTGACCTAAAAAAAGTGCTCCTATGCAAATATGAGGTGTCTGTTTTTATTTGCTGAATATACACCTTTCAATACGTCTGCTCTTCCTTTGGGAGGAGGGGCATGTCTCCAAAGCTCTTCCCTGTCACAGATTCTAGCTGGGCAATGACCAAGATTGAGAGTTCAGGGGAGATAATACCACCTAGGGACAGTCTGTCATTGGTGTGCTAGGGTACAGTTCCAGCCTGAGGCTCTTGTTTCTTGTTTGACTCACGCTCACTCTCATGTTGATTTCTCACTCCAGCCAGGGTCACTACTCCATTTGTCACGACTGTTTCAGCTGTTAGAATGAGCACTACTGTTCCAACGACCACGAGTGTTCCAACGACGATAGTCTCTGCCTTTGCTCCTCCAATGCCATCGCCCACGCAAAACCATGAACCAGGTAAAACAGATGTGTTTGGGAGCCCAGAGGCCTTCTAATGAGGAGCTGCAGCCCATCCAGGGCACTGCATTAAGGCAGAAGGACAGTCTAGAGTGAGAGGTGTACCTGGGTTTCATTCAAGGTCTCTGGGTTTGTGATCCTCCTCAGCTCCCAAGTTATAAGCATCTTTTGTACCACTAAGCTTTTTTGGAGAGAGGGGACCCATAGCTTTTTATCAGATTCTCAAATTATTAACCAAAAATAGCTGGACCACTGATGTAGGACATTAATGGGGATAGTGTGGATCTGACTCACTTAGGTATGATGAAAACACAGGGAATGCCAGAGAACTAGGGTCAGATAATGAGATTCTGTCTTCAAGAAGAGCTCTGAAGAGATCACTTAGTCCATTCTGAAGGCAGACCTTGATTTTGAAGAAGCTAACATTTAGTTTTCCATGTACTAGACATCATGCTTTATGCATTTAATACATAGGTTAATTATATCCACTGTAGTGTGATTTATAGTTGTGAGAACTGAGACAGAGTCTAAAAGTTGATTGTTGGAAGTTATGCAGATAGAAGCTAGGTGCAATGGCTCAGGCCTATAACTCTAGCCCAGGAGTTCAAAACCAGCCTGGGCAACATAGTGGGACCTTGTCTCTACATGGTGGTGCATGCCTCTAGTCCCAGCTACTTGGGAAGCTGAGGTGGAAGAATCGCTTGGGGCTGGGAGGTCAAGGCTGCAGTGAGCCATGATGGCACCACTGCACTCTAGCCTGGGTAACGAGTGAAAAAGAAAGAAAAGAAAGAATAAAGAAATTTACACAGATAGAAAGTGGCTGAGTCAGGTTTTGGTCTTTGTTCTCTTGAATTGTAAAGGGAACCTTATGAAATTAAAAACAGCTTTCAAGTCTATCATCTCCTTTTTCTCTTAAAAAAAAAAAATCAGCTCAAACAAAAGCTTGATTTATACTTTTCACAGAGACACTTCCTTAGGTCGGTAAAGCTGAATCCCTGGGGCACCGTGATGGTGCTTTCAGGCAGGACGATGAGCCTGCCCCTCTAAAATCACTTGCGTTTAGCAAGAGAAAAGGGCAGCATCAACGCAGGCTTTAGCCCTGATCAAAGCTGCTAAAGGTCACCCACGCAGAGTCTGGTGAGGCTGTGCAGAGTCTGATGAGGCTGGCAGAATCGGCTCCTGGAGAACAATTCACGGCATTTTGCAGAGCCCGAGAGTCACAGGCAGGCTCAGCGGCTTTTCAGGCTTTGCGTGTCTGTACATTTTCCCTGAAACCCCAGGGCCGGTCATCTTTTTGTTGAGCTTCACAAATGGAGATTTTGGAGAGAATTTCAAAGTTTTCTAGCTCTGACGAAACTAGGTTAAGAAATGACTGAAATTAATAAAATGTAATTTCATACATGGTGATTTCCAGGACAAATTGTGGTGTAAAAGTCTTAGCTCATGCAGGAGATTCTCTAAAACAAAGCCCCTAATGGGACCCCCTGGGGAGGGAAGGCACTGGGGCCTCCAGGTCTGCTGCAGGCCCAGGCATGGCCTCTTCCTGCGACTCCGTGTGTCATCACAGGAGGGATCTCCTTGGGAAAGCGAGGCCTCCGCCCGCCACACTTAACGAGTGGTGCTGAGGGGCTGCCGGCTCCCTGGGCCTGTCCTGCAGGGACAATGAAACTAAGGCACGTGGTCCCAGGCAGGCCTCATCCTTCCTTTGCCCACTTGCCCTCCTCACCCTCACCCTTTGGGCTCAGAAGACCCACTTCCTTTGTGGTTTTTCTTGCTGTCCTGTCTCCTCCCCTGTCCTTCCCCAACTCCACTCTGGAGACCTAAGGGCTCCACACGGCAAAGCCCTTGGCCTGACACTTTGCATGTGAGACAGCCCTGCACGCCACACTCGTTACAGGGTCTCAAGATGCACCTGTCCATCTCCTGACAGCCTCTGTTTACAGAAAAGTGTCAGTGAGGGGTTTCTAACTGCAGAATAAGAACGGAATCTCAAGTCCACACAGAGCAGCAGAAATTTGGGGGTGGAGAGGGGCTTTTGGCTGGGTGTGGTGGCTCACGCCTGTAATACCAGCGCTTTGGGAGGCTGAGGCGGGCGGATCACAAGGTCAAGAGATCGAGACTATCCTGGCCAACTTGGTGTGAAACCCTGTCTCTACTAAATACAAAAATTAGCCGAGCATGGTGGTATACGCCTGTAGTCCCAGCTACTTGGGAGGCTCAGGCAGGAGAATCACTTGAATCCGGGAAGCAGAGATTGCAGTGAGCCGAGATCGCACCACTGCACTCCAGCCTGGTGACAAAGTAAAAGACTCTGTCTTAAAAACAAAAAAAGTGGCTTTCAAGCTGTCTAGCCCATTCGCTACTTTGCACATGAGGGGACTGATGGCCGGAGAAAGGCAGGGCCCTGCTGGGGCATCCCCTGTCAGCTCTGGGCAGAGCAGGGATGAGGTCTCATATGAGGGTGTGGCATCCTGCAGTGACAGGGACTTCTTCACTGAGTGGTTTTGGGCTTTAACAAAGTAGAAGAGGAAATAACAAAGTTTTACTTAACAAATGAACAAATGAGAGAAATGCTGGCCCAAAGGAGAAAGCTGCCTTGGTCCCGATGGAGCTGAGAGCTGAAAGACAGCAAGGACCTCTACAGTCCCAGGGACAAGGAGCAAGCTGGGCCAAGGGAGGCCCTGTCAGGGGCCTTCCTGGCATAAGGCGATGCTTAGTTCAAGGCAGCTCCAGATGGGACACTCCTCCTTTCTGTCCCAACACAGCCCAGGCTTCCTGAAGGTGGCTACTCTTTGGCTTAGACCTCAGTAGAACAGCTGCCCTCGTGCCATAATTCAAATGAATGAAATTATTACCAGGAGGAGCTGCGAGGAAGGGTGGCAAGGAGGCGTCCCTGTGTGTGGCTGAAGCCGATCTCCTCTTAGCAGAAGCTGAGGTGGCGGTTCTTTTACTGGTAGCGCTAGACAAAAGAAAACTCCAGTTGATTTTGACTTTAGAGAATACAGACCTCTCTGAGGTTTACAGCAGGGCTCAGTAATTTGCCTGGAGGCAAGTATTCCAATAAAAGCAAACACACGGCCAGCCCCGAGGCCAGCCCTGTACCCCAGATGTGCCTAGGATCCTGACACGTCTGGTCGTGAAGAGCCTCAGACACGCATGTCCCTTGTCCATCTCCTCAGGGCCCATGTTGATGTCAGGTCAGTCCAGTTTTATAAAGGGCTTCTGACAGCTCCCTTCCCTGTCTCCTGTCTGGATCAGGCAGCTGCCATTCCCAGGGGATGTGGTCATAAGTTGCATGGCCCTCCACGTCCTGGCTGGGGCTCCCTGCCCAGGGATGGGTCCCCGACTCAGCTGAATCCATAGCATGTTCCAGGTCACATGGGGTCGGGACCATGAGATGCAGATGCAGCCTTGTAGGGGGAAACTGCCCACTTGGAAGTGCTGGTTGGTTGTGCGGCTCTGCTACGGAGGCTGAGAACCAGAATGTCCATGGTAAGAGGGGCATGAACCCCACACGAGGTGAAGCAGAGGGGTCAGGGAGCGGGGCCATCTCTTCCCCTTACTGAACTCCCCCTCTGCCCAGGTTCACTTCAAGGGGTTTTCTGCCACCAAGAGAGTCCTAGCGAATCTGCCAAGGAAGCCAGTGGGAGGGCTGCCATCTAGACCCTGCACGAGTCGCCTATCATATGCCATGTCCAACAATGAGATCACATCACAGTTTTCTTTATAAAGGGATGACGTATCAGCACAGCTGAAAGCCAGGCCACAGATGGATGGTGACCTGAGCTCTGTGGTGTCTGAAGCTCCTCGGCTGGTCTCCTCCCAGTAGGGAAGAAGGGACTCTGGAAAGGCCTCTCCCTGAGGATCAGAACTTCCAGTCCACTCCATGTCTGTGGCGTGGCAGGGAGTCCTCAGGACATGAGGCCTTTACTCTGGCCCCAAACTGAAGTCCTGCTGGCAGGTGGCAGGCACTGCTCCAGTTCCTGTGACAGGTCCTGTGCTCAGTGCTATAGGCCCACTGCAGCAGGCAGTGTCCTGTGCGGCGTCTGTGTCGCGCGTCCCTGTGACCCCAACTCACCTGTGGCTGGCCCGGGCCAGGTGTGCCCGAAGAGCGGACTGGATGATGACGATGGCCTCCTCCTGTGCAGGGCTGCCGTCGGCCTGGGCAATGGGGCTCGCAACATGGGGCACGGGAGAGCTCTGGTGCAAGGACAGCAGGGAAGACGACCACGTGGCAGCCCCCTACCGGCTCCCAGAACTCAGCCCCCAGTGCACCCTGGGTGTCAGGGAGACCGGAAGAGCTGTTTCCCCTTTGGGTGGCCCTGCCCCCTGGGAATTGCTGGTCAGTGAGAGACCTCCTGGCAGCAGGTTCTGAAGTTTTAAACTGTAGAGATTCTGAAACAAACACTTGTCCTCCTTACAGAGGAGGGGCCAGCATGGCCTGCGCCAGGCTTTAGTAGTTTTTAGCTACATCTTTATGGAACTACTTGACTCTCAGGCAGCTCAAGGCAATCTGGCCCTAAAGCCACACCCATCCAGGACCTGTGAAAAGGGGCCTGTATGGCCAGGGATGGAGCGCAAGGGACGCCTGCTTGACAAGACGGGATGTGGAGGCTGAGCGGTGCCCTGCGCTTTTTCGGTGGATGGAGTGTGAGAGAGGCAGCTCTGGAGACAGCTGCTGGGATGGCCTGTGCCCCGAAGTTACCTGGTCTGGGAGGCCTGGCACACTGGGCACCTCTGAGCCACATGCTTTGCTTGCTAAAAGCTTTGTCCGCACCAGATGTCCCCTGAAAGCTGCCTGAAGCACCACAGCCACCTGTCAGGGAAGGAAGGAGAGAAAAGCAGGTGTGAGTGCCCAGGGCGATGGTGGGTGAGAGGGAGACGCAGAGGGAAGAGCTATGATGTGGCAGCAGGGAATGCGGTACCCCTCACCTCAGCGTAGCCAGTCTCCCAAAGAGTTGTCCTCACTCCCACTCACCCCAGTCCGTGGGAAACTAGCCAGCGCCCCAGGGAGCACAGAACCGGCACCTGATAACCACGTGAGTGGACTCTGGAAATGGGAAGCAGCCTGCTGCTCAGTGCAGTCCCTTCCAGCTGCTAATAGGAGCTGGTATTTCATACACAGTTATGTTTTCATGTGGCAGAGTTTATTCTGGGTTGGAATAGTGTATTGGTTTCATCTAGTTTCCATATATATCTTCTAAGTCAAGCAGGGGGCAAGAAGACCTCTAAAATGATCTTAGAATTATTTATCCTTTGGGCTTAATCTTAAGTGATTTTCTTAAGAAATGTGGTTGGGTGCAGCTGTTCATGCCTATAATCCCAGCACTTTAGGAGGCTTAAGGCCAGGAAATTCAGACCAGCCTGGGCAACATAGCAAGACCTTGTCTGTACAAAATATCAGCTGGGTGTGGCACACACCTGTCATCCAGTGTTTTGGGAGGCTGAGGTGGGAGGATCCATTGAGCCCAGGAGTTCGAGACCAGCCTGGCCAATATGGTAAAACCCCATCTCTATTAAAAATACAAAAATTAGCCAGGCATGGTGGTGCACACCTGTAGTCCCAGCTACTCGGGAGACTGAGGCATGTGAATCGCTTGAATCTGGGAGGCAGAGGTTGCAGTGAGCCAAGATTACGCCACTGCACTCCAGCCTGGGTGACAAAGTGAGACTCTATCTCAAAAAAATAAAAATTAAATTAAAAAATAAATATACAGGGAAGCTCTGTGAGGTCTGAAGTCCATGCTCCATTTTTGGAGAAGCACTTATTTTTGAATGATCTGCCTCTAGCCCTGTGAACCCTCCCAGCTCTCAAACACATTAGAATGATGAGTGTGCCCATCGAGCCCCACACCACGTGAGTTTAGTGGGCCTGCCGCTGTTGGAAGAGAGCACCTCTGTTTTATCTTAAACAAGGGGAAGAATATGGGAGTGGAAAACGAACTCAGCAAAGGAGGGCAAGGCAGCGCCAGCTATTAAGGACGAACAACCCACCAGAGTGTGGTGATCACATGGAGGCTTCCCAGAAGCTTCTGGTAAAGCAGCTGCCAGGTGCTGGGACTCTGCGCCAGCTGGAGGGGTGAGAGGGGCATGCATATCCATCACGCCACACACTACGCATACACTGGTAAACCCCACACAGGTGACCTCACTGCTGTCTTAGAGATGGGGACCCGGAGGTGTGGGGGACGCTGGGGAGAGAAGCAGGATGGGGAGACGGCACCCACCACTGACTGGCACATCCGCCGAGGAGCCCCAGGTCCCCTCGCTCACTGGAGGGCATTTACTGAATGCCTCCCAGATGCCAGGCGCTAGTCTAGGCACCAGAGGTATGGTAGCAAAGACAGAGCTTGCCTTCCGACAGGAGGCCGGCAAGAATAACCATAAAGTGAGACATCGGGCAGGGGTGCTTGTGAGGAACCATGGCTGGCTGCGAGGGCTGGGAGCCTTGGCAGGCTGTGGTGGGCAGGCGGGCAGGTGGGAGGCTGATGTGCTAGAGACCTTGGGGTGAGGGCCTGAGGGCTGCTGGAGGATGGGAGGGACTGTCAGAGACAGCACTGTTGGAAGTTGCCATTGCAGATGGGTAAGATGGGTATGGTCAAGGGGGTGTGGCCATGGGGCAGGTCTAGGGACTGGGAGGCCAGGCAGGGAGGGGCTGCAGAACTGAAGTTGGAGAACCAGGGCAGTGGTGAACGGAGGGCCCTTCCTCAGGGGCAGCATGGTAGGCCATGTGGGCAGTCTGGCTACCTGCTCACAGAGGGCGCTCACGTGGCTTTGGCCTCGCCATCAGATGCCAACATTCTCCACTACCGCTGCACGCAGGCCACCGAACCTGATGCGCCGCCTGCACTCTCGACCACACTGGCTGTCCTGACTGGAGAGTGTCAACCCCGTGAAGTCTGGACGGTGTCTGGCTGGTCTGTTACAAGCTCCCCTGGTGCCCAGCACATGGCACGAGCCCAGCAAATACTTGTGGATGAGGAATGCGGCCAAGGGGAAGGGACAGTGGATAGGGCAGGGGAAGGCAACCCCCGCCCTGATAGCACAGCTGTCAACCCTGCTGGCATCAGACATATTCAGGGAGTGTGAGGACAAGCAGATGCCGGGTCTGCCCTGTGACTGAGAAGTGGCTCTGGGCAAGTGAGAAGGCAGTGGCCCAGCACCCACTCTGAGTGAGTGGGGCTGAAGCCTCTCCTACGTCTAAGTGAAAATACACTGCTGTCCCCGAAGGGGCCCTAGAGGAGAGAGGAGCATCTCAGAGGCCACTAGGACTCCAGCAAAATAAAGCTCTCACTTTCTAGCTCCTCCCTAAAAAGGCTCATGTCTTAGAACTGAACTGTTCATCACTCTGTCAGTTCTCAGCCATGGGTGGCACTCAACCTCCATTCCAGTTCCACTCCCTCACTCATCGCACAGACTCCTCGTCCCACCGGCTCTGCTGGGATGCCCTCCTCTCCCTTCCCTGTCCAGCGAGCTCTGACAAGTCCTGAGAGGCCTGCCTTGCATGTCACCCCTCGCAGGGACTTCCTGGCCTTTGTGTGCAGGGCCAGTCACCCTGGGCTGTAACTTGTTCACCTGTGTGTCTGAACTTCTGCATCCCAGGACCTCTGAGACTGCCCTATGCAGAGCTGGTGATCAGCGAATGTGCATGGAAATAACGAATGAATGAATAAGAATGAAGAATGAATAAATGAAGAGGTTTTGAAAGTGCGAAATTATCCAAATATTTGATGTTTCTATTGCTTACATATTTTATACTTAATGTTGGGGTCTGGTTTGGTTTCATGAAAATAGGGACTCGCCAGGCGCTTTGGCTCATGCCTGTAATTCCAGCACTTTGGGAGGCCAAGATGGGTAGATCACCTGAGGTCAGGAGTTCAGAACCCAGCCTGGCCAACGTGGCGAAATCCCATCTCTACTAAAAATACAAAAATTAGCCAGGTGTGGTGGTGCACGCCTGTAGTCCCAGCTACTTGGGAGGCTGAGGCAGGAGAATCACTTGAACCTGGGAGGCAGAGGTTGCAGTGAGCCAAGATTGTGCCACTGCACTCCAGCCTGGGCCACAGAGTGAGATTCTGTCTCAAAAAAAAAAAGAACTCGACGCATCTTTAAATATCCCCTTACCTACTTTATAACAAAGTACAAATCCGTTTTTTGAAAATGATGAAATAAACCTTGCTTACCTCATCCAGAACAGCCTTTTTTTTCTGAAATAAGGAACAAAAATATGAATTACCACGAGATGAATGTTTCCCCACACAGGGTTTCCTTCCTTGATCCTGCCAACAGGTGTTGATCAAGCCAATAAGAGGCCTGGGCACCCTGGCTCCTCCCTCCCGTGCTACCTTTGTAAGGAGGACCAAAGGGAGAGTGTCCAGACCGCTGTCCTCTCTGGATAAGCCCCAGAACTCGGAGGCTGAGGCTGCCTGACGGGGATGTGACGAAGGTTTGGTTCTGGGGTCTGGATCACTGGCCCCAACCTGACTGGTCATCAGAGTCACCCTAGGTTGTCTTGGGAAGTTTCTCAGGCTGCAGCTGACACACGCCATATCACAGTCAGGAGAGAGAATCCCTCGGAGCACGTGTTCTTATAGATGTTTTCCCATAGTAATCAGAGTGCACGACCCACATCTGTACTACTCTACAAAGGATCTGTCCCTTGGGAGATAAAGGAGGAACTGAGTACAAGGACCAGCAGAATATAAAATGGAAGCAAAGAAATATTCACTGAATAAGGCGGGCGAGGTGGCTTACGCCTATACTCCCAGAACTTTAGGACGCTGAGGCAGGTGAATCACGAGGTCAGGAGTTCAAGACCAGCCTGACTAACATGGTGAAACCTCATCTCTACTAAAAATACAAACTTAGCTGGGCATGGTGGCACATGGCTCTAATCTCAGCTATTCAGGAGGCTGAGGCAGAAGAATGGCTTGAACCCGGAAGGCGGAGGTTGCAGTGAGCCAGGATCACACCATTGCACTCCAGCCTGGGCCACAGAGCGAGACTTTGTCTCAAAAAAAAAAACAAAAAGAAAAAGAAATACACACTGAATAAAAGTGGTACAAAGTGCAGCAAAGAGAGTCTCAATGAGAGGGACAGACAATGGCCAGGCTTGGGGGTCGGGGGCACTGGAGAATGCACAAAGTCCAAATATCAAGCACAAAGAAGGTGAGTCGAAGGGAAATGGGGTGGGACTCAAGGAAACCAGAGACACAGCAACGACGTTGCTTACAGAAACGAAGCCTGAGTCAGAGCATGCGAGACTGAGCTTACGGAGGCAGCGACGGCAAAGGTGGCTCCGGGGCCCAGAGGGCATCCCAGCCTAGTGAAGTGTAGCCCAGGCGCAGACGGCGGCCTGGGAGGGTTGCTGCCCCAGCGCCTCAGTGCCTGACCTGCTCTGCACAAGCAGGGTGGAGGGTGGGGGCGAGCCTTGCTGTGGCACCTGGCACATATCTTTTTATCTTTGCCTGAGGTTTATCTTTATAATTATGCAAGGGGAAGAGGAAGTGCCAGTTGCTTCTAAAAACTCAATGGCTCAAAAATGGCGAAATCCAGGTCTGGGGAGAGGAAAGCACAGGGAGGCCGCACCTGCCTGTGCCAAAAACTGAGGACGCATGCATCGGGACAGCAGCCCAGGAGCAGACCCGAGGGGCCCGGTGGCCAGGTTCTCACGATCTGAGCATTATAACCAGTAACAACTGCAGGTCATTCTAAAAGACTGAATGTGGCCTGGTACGGTGGCTCATGCCTGTAATCCCAGCACTTTGGGAGGCCAAGGCAGGTGGATCACCTGAGGTCAGGAGTTCAAGACCAGCCTGGCCAACGTGGTGAAACCCCATCTCTATTAAAAATACAAAAATTAGCTGGGCGTGGTGGTGCACGCCTGTAATCCCGGCTACTTGGGAGGCTGAGGCAGGAGAATCACTTGAACCCAGGAGGCAGAGGTTGCAGTGAGCTTGGATCACCCTGCATGGCACTCCAGCCTGGGCAATAAGAGGGAAACTCCATCTCAAAAAAAAAAAAAAGAAAAAAATCTAGGTGTGGTGGCTTACACCTGCAATCCCAGTGCTCTGGGAGGCCGAGGCAGGTGAATGGCTTTAGCTCAGGAGTTCGAGACCAGCCTGAGCAACATAGCAAGACCAGTCTTTACAAAAATTGTCAGGGTGTGGTGGTGCCTGCCTATAGTCCTGGCTACTTGGGGGACTGAGGCTGAAGGATTGCTTAAGCTGGAGAGATCGAGGCTGCAGTGAGCTGTGATGGTGCCACTGTACTCCAGTCTGAGTGATGGAGTGAGACCTTGTCTCTATGAAAAAAGAAAAAAAAAGGCTGGGTATGGTGGCTCATGCCTGTAATCCTAGTGCTTTGGGAAGCCAAGGTGGGTGGATCACTTGAGGCCAGGAGTTCGAGACCAAGTGACATGGCGAAACCACGTCTCTACTAAAAATACAAAAATTAGCTGGTTGTGGTGGTGGGCACGTGTAATCACGACTGCTTGGGAGGCTAAGGCAGGAGAATTGCTAGAACCTGGGAGGTGGAGCTTGCAGTGACCCAAGATCACACTAATGCACTCCAGCCTGGGCAATAGAGCAAGACTCTATCTCAAAAAAACAAACAAACAAAAATCAGCCAGAATGAACTGTTGGTTAAAAAAAAGAAAGGAGATGTAACCAACCAACTCCCAGGCTCTGATGGGACGTGGGTCGAAAACCGCTGTGACCGACCGCTGGCAGGAAATAGACAGCTGCAGGCGGCATCTTGGGCGTTTGGAGAATGTGAATAGGAAAGACCGTTAGGTGAGGATATGAAACTGCTGTGACCATCCTAGGTGCAATCACAGTGCTGTGGTCAGGTAAGAGAAGACACTTTTTCTTAGAAGACACATGCTGATGTTTTGAAAAGTCTAAAACTTACTTTCAAATAGTTCTGGAAGAAAGCTATATGAAAAGCAATCTGGCTCTGAGATGTTCACTACTGAACAAAATGCACCCAGAACGGATGAGTCAGTGTGTGAATGAGGTTTTTTATTTCAGCATGTTATGGTGCTCGGACACCTGAGGCCCCGCTGGCCCTCCAGGCCTCGTCATTCCTAGAGAGAGAGCAGCTTGCCTTGGAGCATGAAGACTCAGAGGGAGCAGCCCAGGTCACCTCGGGGAGCCTCACCTTGTGCTTGTATACCTTCCACTGGGCCTGCAGGACCCTGGCGGCAGCGTCTCTTCTCCTATCAGAGCATGGGGAGCAGGGCGGTAGGAGCCCCTCCTTACTGGAATCCAGCGGCCAGTCTTGCTCCAAGCGCCCGGGGCTGGGAGTGGGAGCTGGGAGCTCTTGAGCCTGCAGGAAATTGAGGGAGTAAGAGGACGATAAAGCCAGGGCAGGGACGATCAGTATCAGGCAAGGGGACAGGATATTAATCGGTAAGGTGCGGCCAGGCTTATCAGTTGAGACTTATTAACGCGGAAGAGAGATCTGTTCCACACACCCACGTGCCACGCGACGGCGGTCTCTCATACTGCCGAGAAACAGCGTCTCAGCGAGCACAAACAGCGTCTCAGTGAGCACACTGGTGCAGGCGCACTTCTTCAACTCCCTCAACTCCGTCTGACTGCAGAGTCCCGGGAGAGAGAGAGGACCCTTCTTCACACGGCCACCACACACTCACTACGCCCAGTCGCATTTTGTTCTTGCAAGAACTGTTTTTCTGGGGTCCTTTTCTGTTTTCTAGTTTAACACTCTAAATTATAAAAATGGGATTTCTGGGATTAAAGGCAATATAATTCTAGCATGGTTTTTAAGGTAGAAGGAAACCAATATTGTTGTAATGACCACTGAAATAACCATAATTTCAGGCTGGGTGCAGTAGCTCACACCTGTAATCCCAGCAATCGCTTGGGGGCCAAGCAATCTGGAGGATCCCTGCAATCCCTCCAATCTGGAGGATCACTTCAGCCCAGGAGTTCAAGACCAGCCTGGCCAATATAGAGACCCCATCTCTATGAAAAAATGTAAGAAATACCCGGGTGTGGTGGTGCACCTCTGTGGTATCAGCTACTCGGGAGGCTGAGGCAGGAGGATCGCTTGAACCCAGGGGTCAAGGCTACAGTGAACCATGATTGTGCCACTGTAGTCTAGCCTGGGAAACAGAGTGAGACTCTGTCTCTAAAAAAAAAAAAAAAAAAAGAAAAATTATGATTTCTAACACTGATGGCTCCAAATGTATCATCCACAGGACGCTACGCAATACAGATGAAAAGGACTCTCATGTCAAGCATGCAAGGTCAGTGCAGAACGCACTGCTGTAGAAAGCCCTCCCAAGAGGCAGACACAAGACTACCACAAGTCTGCGTACTGGGCCGGAGGCCAGGCGCAGGTGGCCTGCCACAGACTTGAACAAACACAGAACAATTGGTCTGGCTTTACGTTTTCTATGTGTTCCAATGCTTGGGCATCTGGGGCCTTGCTGCCCGTCTGGGCCTGGCCAATTCCTAGACAGTGAAGGGTTTGCCTTCGGGCACAACCTTCCTATGCAAGCAGCCAATCCAGTGCCCACACTCAGAATCACCTCCTGCACTGGGCGCCATACTCCAGGACACAATACTTCTCAGCCTTAATCACCCAAGGCCTGGCGCGGGACAGCTTGGGACCACCTGGTGGCCCAGGTCCTGTTGAAATTTTTCGAGTTTCCAGCCTGCTGGAAAGATTTGAACCCACCAGCCCTAACCAGCTGGCTCACCTTGCCTTGCCTGATCCTTCCCACAATAAAGGCCCTGGCCTGGGCCTTCTGTGCGTCCCTGCTGCCTCCTGGCTGACTCACCACTCTTGTGTGGCCTTGCGTGCCCTGCCTCTTGTTCCTAGGGACCTGGGAGTGTAAACTTCCTAGGATGGTCACTTGCGTGTCTGCGCATCTTAGCATCCCTTACGAAGACAACCCTGGGGACATACACACAGCCAGCTGTTTCCAGATCCCTGTAGCTGTGGCACCAAGTTGCCTGGCACCAGCATTCCGGCCCTGGGCTTCCACATTCCGACTCTGCTAGCCTAAGGAGAGCCTCATCTTCCCTTAGTCCTGACACATTTTCAGGCCTCTGTTCCGCTACAGTGAGATCATCTGTTAGTATATGGCCCATGCCAGTGTGATCAGAAAGGTAAAATCAGCTCCTCAGAAGACAAATGGAATATTTATTCACACAACTACAAACAGCTAAAAAAAATCTACATTTTCACTTGCTTATCCATTCCTTGAGGCAACTCTTAAACTGACTCGTCACTCCATTTAATCTACAATTAATCATTCCCATGCTGCGAGTTGATTCCCCTACTTGGGGCGCTGAACACTCAATTAATCCCACTCTTCCTTTTCTCTAAAATAGAAACGTTTCCTGAGAAGGAAAAAACACAAAGCTAATTCATGCATTACGAAAAATTCAGACAATACTAAAATAAAATGAAAAAAAAAAAAAACCGCTTATAACCCCACCACACAGAAGACGCTATATTTTGGCAGTATTTTTAGACATGTGTCTTTTCTTTCTCTCTCTTTTCAGACATTTTTCTTCCTCTTTCTTTTTTTTTAGTGAGACAGGGTCCGGCTCTGTGGCCCAGGCTGGAGTGCAGTGGTGCGATCTTGGCTTACTGCAGCCTCAACCACCTAGACTCGAGCGATCCTCCCCCGCTGTGTCCCGAGCAGTTGGGACCACAGGCGGTGGCTTCTCACTGGTTTTATCGCTCCTCTTGGAGCAAAGTGCAGCCTCAGGATGGTCACACCAGGTTCCCTGCTCATACCTGCCCTCTGAAGGATCCTACCCATTGGAAAGGGATTTGTGAGGAGGCCTTCTGCCCCCGGAAGTGCAAGTGCAGGCAGCACCAGCCAATGGCGACCAGAGCATGGCTGTCACCCCTCCAGGGAGGCAGCGGGGAGCCACAGGCACTGCCTCGGCCAGCTGCCCCCAGGTGGTATCCATATATGCTGAGGAAGTGGAGGGGCAGGGAGGGCATCTGCCTAGGGTCCCTGTTAACAGTCACTCTGCATTCAGCCAGTGCACAGCTGAGTGATGGCAGGAAGGGCACAGGAGGCCAGAGGGCAGTGCCTGCTGAGGCCTTGCCAGCCTCGTGTTCTGGAACTTAAATGAGAGGAGAGGACGCACGCCCAGGTCCACGCAGGAGCCTGGCTGAGCCCTCGTCCTTTTCCCCCGCAGCCTTCCCAAGCCCCTCCTGCCTCTTGGTGACAGCTCCAGCCGCATAACTATACCCTCTGCATGGCCAAGCTTTTGGGACACTCTACTCACCAGCCTTGAGACTCAAATATTAGTTGGAGAAGTCAATTTGCTGAGAGTCAATTAATCCAAAACTCAGGACTTCGATACACATGACATGAGTTATAGGAATCAATTGTGATGATAAAAGGGAGTGGGATTTTCAGTGTATGGTCAGAAAAAACTCTGGGCAGGGCAATGGTCAGAACCATCACAACCAGCAAAAGTCCTGCCGCGCCGCACCTGATGGAGATGAATGGAGATGAAACCCAATGGTCGCTATACCTTATGAGGAACTTCCTGGCAATCCTCCTGCTCTTCTTTCTTCTTTTTTTGCAGTTCTTGGAGCTTGCTGGTAAGTGTCTGAATCTCCTCCCTAAGGCGGAAAGGGAAAAGATGACACCTCACCTGTCACTGTGATGAAGGCTAGCACAAGGCAGAGTGCATTCATGCTGAGACGGGGGGACACCAGACAGCCTGTAGAGAGCTGGCGGGGTCACATCTCTGAGCCACTGGACACCAGCTATGACCTGACTATACCAGAAACGCCAACGCAGGGTGGGGCAGGTGATCCACGCTGAGACAGGGGTATGCCAGACAGCCAGTAGAGAGCTGGCGGGGCCACATCTGCCTGAGCCACTGAGCCCCAGCTATGACCTGACTATCAGAAACCCCAAGGCAGGGCGAGGCTTCCTGCTGTCTCCTGCTCTGGGCTGGAAGCCCCATGAGGCCGGGGCTGAGGACCCCCAGGCCCAGCATCTCTCCTGAAACAGCTAAGACCTAAAAAAAGAATCTATTGTATGAATAATAAGTAAGTAGGAGGCTGGACGCTGGGGCTCACCCCTTTGATACCAGCCTTCTAGGAGGCCAAGATCAGAGAATGGCTTGAGCCCACGCATTTAAGATAAATAAGCAGGGATTGCTGGGCTTTTAGTAAACAGTATGAAAGGAAAGCATTGCAATTTATATCTTCATTCCAGGTACTAAAGACAAAAAATAATAATCATAATTCATTTCTGTACATGTGCCCTTTCAGATTTACTTTAATTCTAGCCTCTGACAGAATTTAGTCAGATTTCTCTTGAAAATTAAATTTTTGTTTTGTTTTGTTTTTTTGAGACGGAGTTTCTTGTCGCCCAGGCTGGAGTGCAATGGCACGATCTCGGCTCACTGCAACCTCCACCTCTCAGGTCCAAGCAATTCTCCTGCCTCAGCCTCCTGAGTAGCTGGGATTATAGGCACGCACCACCACACTCGACTAATTTTGTATTTTTAGTAGAGACAGGGTTTCCTCCATGTTGGTCAGACGTGTCTTGAACTCCTGATGTCAGGTGATCTGCCCGCCTAGGCCTCCCAATGTGCTGGGATTACAGGCGTGAGCCACCATGCCCAGCCTAATTTTTTTTTTTTTTTTTTGAGACAGAGTCTCACTCTGTTGCTCAGGTTGGAGTGCAGTGGTGCAATCTCAGCTCACTGAAACCTCTGCGCCCAGGTTCAAGCGATTCTCCCGCCTCAGCCTCCTGTGTAAATTGAGATTATAGGCACCTGCCATTGCACCTGGCTGATTTAGATAGTTTTTAATTTCACCAACTCGGCCAGGCTGGTCTTGAACTCCTGACCTCATGATCCACCCACCTCGGCTTCCCAAAGGGCTGAGATTATAGGTGTGAGTCACTGTGCCCGACCAATGTTTTCTTCATTCCAGTAATCTATGTCTTACTAATTATTCTAAGTGCTAAATATGTCTGCTCAGATTTCTAACCTAGTTTTTTGTGCATTTTAAAAAGTTAAGATTCATCACATAAAATTCCCTATTTTACAGTGTATAATTCAGTGAATTTTCGCATATTCACAATGTTGTGCACCTACCACCACTATCTAATTCCGGAACATGTGCATCACCCCAGAAAGGAACCCATGCTCATCAGCAGTCCCCACTCCCCTCCCCAGTCCCTAGCAGCAGCACTGGTCACGTGGGTCGCCCCTCCTGGACGTTTCCTGCACATGGAATCGTGTGCTACTCGGCCTTTTGTGTCTGGCTTCCTTTGTCAAGCACCATGTTTTTGAGGATCCCCGGGCCAGGCCTGCTGGAGCTTCCGCCCGCTCTGCGCCTCCACATGGTCGACCTCAGGGTGTTTCTCCACTAGCAGCTGATGGGCCGGGGAGTGGGCGCTACATCCTGGCTCTCGAGAACGGCATTACTTTGAGGCTGAGGGCGGCCCCTCCAGAGGATGCGGCCCACCCCCCCGGTTGCTGTGACCAGAGGCCAGTGAGATGGCTGGTTGGGAAGGGGAAGGCAGTGACCAGAGCAGAGGACGCCCCTGCGGCGTGGCCACAATGTCGGAGGGCAGGCCTTGTTCAGCACCAAGAGGTTTTTCCTGAGCTGGGGTGACAGAAAATCATGGAAAGATTGCAGGCAGGTATGGCCTTTCTAAAAAGCTGGCTGGCAGTGAGGCTGAGATGCCGCGGGAGGCCATGGTGACGGCCGGAGCGCGAATTTGCCTGGATCCTCTCTCCAGCTCTGACCCGGGTCACGTACCTCAAAGCCTCCTCTCGCTCTCTCCTCTCCTCCTCGCCCTCCCTGGCGCACTCCAGCTCCTTCTCCAGGTCGGCCTTCGTCTGCAGGAGCTGTTTCACTTCCAAACTGCACACACAGAACGGGATACTCGTCAGCGTTCACAAAAAAACAGAGGTTGTGACAGAGCAGGAAGGCACTTCAGAAAAGTGACAGTGCTCAACGATTCCTTAGGACAGTGGGTGGTGAGGCAGGAGGAGCCCGAAAGGGCCATTTCTAATCACACAGCACCAAGGACAGACCTCGGGGCCCTGCCTCCTCTGAACCCAGCACCTGCTGTATGCAGGGGATCAACAGGACTAAGCCATATAACAGGGAGTTGCCCCTCCAGCCACCATGCATCTGCATGGACCTCGCGCCAAGGGAGCTGCAGGCAGGCGCCTGGTCAGTGAACAGGGCAGGGCCAGCCCTGCCTAGACCATAGCGCTGCCTGCTCGGGGTTGAGCTGAGCCACTCCCAGATGCGTTTCTTGTGTCCCATGTGGCACAATGGCCACTTCCTGGCCTTCGATGGAGACTAGTGTCTGTGTCTCAGATGGACGGTACACTGTCTGTGAGCCCTGATTGCTCTGGGCCTGTGAATCTTGGTATTAAATGAGAGAAACCCTAGAGTGCTTAGCAGAGCCCCTGTCACACAGTAAGGGCTCATAAGAGGTGGCTCTTGTCATGTCACTTGACAGCTTCATAGATAATTCCAGAAGTGATTTACCTTTCACAATGACTACCTTAAAGTTTTTTTTTAACCTGATGTCTATGATCTCTGTAATGACGAGCTTAACTGGAAAAGCTTGTCGTGAAATACTAATTTTTACAAAGGCATAATCAATTGGCATAAATGTGCTCTGAGACCTCATATGGGGGAAAGGACAGTGGTGACAGGTTGGTCTTCTGCTGTTCACAGCAGGCAGCAGAGAACTTAACAGGCTGGGAGGCACTAGCCGAGTTCTCCTCAGACCCTGAGGTGTACACAAATCCCCTGTAGGGCCGGTGGCTCACGCCTGTAATCCCAGCACTTTGGGAGGCCAAGGTGGGTGGATCACTTGAGATCAGGAGTTTGAGACTCAGCCTGGCCAGCATGACAAAACCCCATCTCAACAAAAATACAAAAATTAGCCAGGTGTGGTGGTGTGTGCCTGTTGTCCCAGCTACTCAGGAGGCTGAGGCAGGAGAATCACTTGAACTCGGGAGGCGGAGTTTGCAGTGAGCTGAGATTGTGCCACTGCACTCCAGCCTGGGTAACAGAGTGAGATTCTGTCTCAAAAAAAAAAAAAAATCACCTGCAGATCCCATTGGACACAGAGTGTGATTCTGAAGGCCAGGGGCAGGGCCTGGGCTCCTGCATTCTAACCAGCTCCCAGCTGCTGCTGCTGGCTTCACAGGCCTCTCTGACAGGCAAGTCACTGTAGTTCTTGCAAACCAGAGAGAAACATCATTCCAAAGACGATGGAGATGGCTGACTCATGATGGAGCCACGAACAGGACGAAGACAGGAGCCAGGCCGGGTGTTATGTGGCCACAGACTGTGGAGCTCCAGAGCAGCCGGTGAGGCTCTCCCTTCCCAACCCTGTGGTCACACCAAGTATTTCACAGCATTTATGTCTTCTTTTGCTTTTCTTTTTGAGACAAAGTCTCACCGTCACCCAGGCTGGCATGCAGTGGTACGATTATAGCTCACTGCAGCCTCAACTTCCCAGCCTCAAGTGATTCTCCCACCAAAACTTCCCGAATAGCTGGGATTACAGGCTTGAGCCACCATGACTGGCTAATTTTTGTAAAGACAGGGTTTCACCATGCTGCCCAGGTTGGTCTAGAACTCCTGAGTTCAGGCAATCCTGCCACCTTGGCCTCCCAAAGTGCTGGTATTATAGGTGTGAGCCACAGTGTCAGGCTGGAGTGTTTATGCTTTATTTGATATGTATTAATTTATCATATGCCATTAAACATATTACTGAATTAAGACCATGCTGCATAAAATCTAATTGCTTTTATAGAAATCAATGAAAGTAGTAAATTCCTCTCTAATAGACAATTTGAAGATCCCTCTGGAATTCAGGGTGGAGAGATTTAAAAGTGCTCTCCCACTGTTCCCCACACTTTTTTTTTGAGTTGAGGTCTCACTCAGTTGCCTAAGCTAGAGTGCAGTGACACAATCATGGCTCACTGCGGCCTTGAACTCTTGGGTTCAAGGGATCCTCCTACCTTGGCCTCCTAAGTAACTGGGAGGCATGAGCCACCACGCCCAGTTAATTTTTAAAATTTTTTGTAGAGATGGAGTCTTGCTATGTTGCCCAGACTGGTCTGAAACTCCTGGCCTCAAGCAATCTTCCCACTCTGGCCTCCCAAAGTGCTGGGATTACAGGCATGCCTGGCCCCTCATGCTTTTAATGATGTAATATGGTCAGTTAGTGTCTTTTTTTTTAATCACTAAAGCTGCCTTTATTTCACAACCAAAATGTAAGAAGTTTTAGAATCATATAAAAATATTTATGCAGTGACTATTACGAGCTGAATAGTTTTCCAAATTCACAACTGCTTAACCTGGCAACAATCACTTTCCACAGGGAGTGAGAGCTGCTTCCCTGATGAGGCTGCTGCTGGGGCCACTCTCTCCATAGCAGCTGCATTTGTGGGGCAGCTGGCAGGGCCTCAGGGGGTCTTACTCTCTCTGCAGCACCTGCTCCTGCAGGGCGGTCTGCTCTTCCTTCAGGTCTCTCACAGCCCCTCGGAGACGCTCATGGTCATCATGGCGGTCCTCTCGTGGCTGTCTGTGCAGTGCAGAGCTGGATGCAGGGCGGGCTGGCAGGTGTGATCTGACTGGCTCTGCGATGTGTGATTCTGAGCTCTCCATCACATTTAGTTTCTGGAGGCAACACAGGCATGTGTTAGATGCTAGTTCTCATTTCTACTTTCTATTTACCAAACCCAGAAAAGAGACATTGAAACAAGGTGAACGGAATCTCCAGCAGGGCCACAAGAAAGCTTTGAGGGGACCCGAGTTAGCTGGAGACGCCAAAGGGCACGGGGCTGCTGGAAGAGCACACTCCCTGCTCGGCTCTCTTTAATCAGAAGCAGGGTACCCACAGACCACCCCCGAGGCAAAGCACAGGCAGAAGCCAGTAAAAGAGAGGAAAGTACAAGGGGAGAGAAGTCAAACAACTTTGTGATCATCTACCCTCCTGTCCCTCTAGAACTGCCGACATTTTCAACCTTCATGCTCTCCATCTCAAGTGACATTCTGGTGTTGCCAGCAAAGTGCTGCTGAGCCTGTCCCTGCCCTCCATTCCTGCTTCTCAGCTCTCAGATGTGCTGTCCACTGTACCTCCAGGTGCCTTGACTTCCCAACAAGTTTTATATTTTAAACACCCACAATTTATAGAAACATTTTTTTTTTTTTAAGAGATAGGGTCTGGCTCTGTCACCTAGCCTGGAGGGCAATCACAGCTCACTGCAGCCTTGAACTCCTGGGCTCAAGTGTTCCTCCTGCCTCAGCTGCCCAAGTAGCTGGGACTACAAGTGTGCACCACCACGCCCAGCTAATTGTTTTTAGTTTTGTAGAGATGGGGTCTTGCAAAAACAAACAAACAAACAAAAAACCAAACAAATAATAAAAAAAAAGAGAGATGAGTTCTTGCTGTTACCCAGGCTGGCCTCAAACTCCTGGGCTCAAGTGATCCTCCCAGCTCAGCCTCCTCAAGTACTGGGATTACAGGTGCAAGCCATTGCACCTGGCTGGTTTTCTACGTTGTAAATATGTAAAACTATTTTTAAAAAACATTTTTCCCTCTAGGTTTACTCTGCTTGGCCAAACAACACAGATGCTCTAACTTACTATTTAAAATATAAAGGTCCAGGCTGGGTGCGGTGGCTTATGCCTATAATCCCAGAACTTTGGGAGGCTGAGGTGGGTAGATCACTTGAGGTTATGAGTTCGAGACCAGTCTGGCCAACATGGTGAAACCCCGTCTCTACTAAAAATATAAAAATTAGCTGGGCGTCGTGGCGGTTACCTGTAATCCCAGCTACTCGGGAGGCTGAGGCAGAAGAATTGCTTAAACCCAGGAGGCGGAGGTTGTAGTGAGCTGAGATTGCACCACTGCATGCCAGCCTGGGCAACAGAGCAAGACTCCATCTTAAAAAAAAAAAAAAAAAAACCCAGAAAACAAAGGTCCAATTTCAACAGAAGCAGCCCGATTCCTCCTTTGCAAAGTCACGTAGGGGATATGGGGAAATGTTTATTGCCCAGAATTTCTAATTGGCCAGGTGTAGGTGAACAGTTCTCTGTGGATTCCAACATGACTCGAGTGGTGGGAAGTAGTGCCTGGTTGTCGGCGGGCAGTGCACAGCCCACAGCCTGCATGGGCGGACTGGACTGTGAGGGGCTTCAGTGTGAAGCATCTGCCTGCAGCCATGCCCAGAAGCTCACAGCCCAGTGAGGGGCGTGAGAGCTACCTTCAGCCTTGTCTAGACCTGAGTGAAGCCTCCTTGTGGTCGGTGTGTGGCGCTGCCTGGCAGACAGCCACTGCCATGCTCAGCGCCACCTTCCCCACCCTGTGAGCTGTCCCTATGGCATGAGGCCCGTGGTCGTCAACAACAGTGGCACTGAGATGCCTGCTCACCTTCTCCAGCTCCACAATGCGCCTCAGCAGCCGGGGCTTGCTCCACTCCACATAACCTGATGGAAGCAATGCGGTTTCAAAACAGCCATTCTGGTGGGCACTGCCAGCAGGGCCACCCTTCTCAGGTACAGCCTGAGGCTCTTCTTCCACAGCTGGAGCAGCCTGAGGGGCCCCAGAGCCACACCAACAGGTCCTGGCCACCCAAGGGTTTCAACAGCACCGATCCAGTCTCTGTCCCCTTGGACCATGAACAGTTGTCTGTAGTAATGGCCTTCAAGCGTCTCAGGGTGACATTCTTTCCCGAATCCACCTCACCAAGCCATTAAGATGGTTCTCATCAAGATCTCTGATGACTGTCACTCTGCCAAACTAACTGTTGGTTCTCGGCCTGTCCCTGGCCTGCACTTGCTTCCTGGTGTGCACAGCTCTTCGCTGGCTGCTCCTCCCCTCTGCCTCGTTAGCTGCCCCTCGCCCCCCGTACACCGCCAGGTTCAGTGCCTGACCCCTGCTCCTCTTACTCCAGTGACCTCACTTGATCCACCTAAGTGCTGGTGACCTGCACGCTCAGCTCTCCAGCCCAGGCCTCCACCCCGCACCCGCAAACAGCCACTGCCTGGTCTGCACTCCCGTGCATTCAGACCTCTCGTGGCCCTTCCCCCAAACCTGCCCCTCTGCCTTCCCCATCTCAGGAAATAGCAACTCTGTCCTCTCAGATGCTGGGACAAAATGCCTTGGAGCCTGGCTCCTCCCTCTCAGATCCTACACCCTTTCTGCAGTTTCCTTAAGCTCCGGCTTCAAGATACATCCAGACCCTGACCAGCTTTCACCACATCCACGGCTCCCCTCATTCGGGCCACCAGCAGCCCCACTAGACAGGTGCAGAAGGCTCTGCCTGCTACCATCACTGTCTCTGCACAGAAGCCGGGGGCTTAGGACAGCAGCACGGCCCCCTCTACCTTCTAATGCTTCCATGGCACCACTAAAGCTCCCACAGCACCCTGCTCCACCCCATCGGGCCTCAGGGGCCACACTCCATGTGTCTCCCAGGCACTCAGCCCTGCCCTGCCCATCCTACCCCTGCTGCCATCTTCACAGCTGCCTCGCCCCTCCAGGTCCTGCTCAGCTGTCACTGTCTCAGGGCGCCTTCCTGTCAGCTCTGCTTGTAGCTGCATGCACCACCTGCCTCACCCCAAAATGTGTCCTCCTCTCCTCCTCCATTGCTCTCCATGGCACTTATGGCCATCTGACACACATGTGACACCATCTAACCCAGCTCCTCCCTCCCTCCCATGGCATTGTCTCCTTGAGGGATGTCTGCGAGCTGCTGTTCTCAGCTCCATTCCCAGGGCAGGACACCACGCGGCCTGAGGCAGGTGCTGGCACACATAATTGGCATCACCCAACGGTTCACATCTGCCCTCGTGGTGCCTGTGCTGGGTAGGGCCTGCCCAGTGGCTGCACCCCACCCTTCCCTGGCCTCCCTCCTGGAGTAGCTTTTGGGAAGGTACCCTGTGTCCTGGAGATGGTGGGGGAGGTGCTCAGCACTCGGTCCAGGTCCTCCTTCAGGCTCTGGTTCTCCTCCTTGAGCTCCTGGACGCTCCGGGACAAGCTCAGGAGGGCACTGCCCACCTTTTTTTGCCTTTTGGCGCCTGTCTTCTTCTCCCCCAGGGGCCTGGAATAACCAAATCATGGGCTGAGGTTTGCATTGCTAAGCTGGTTTCATACATGCTTGAAATGAGGGGCAGGTGAATCACAGCTTGCTCTGTTGATCATGAGCTCAGAGTGGTTTTGGCAGGTGAGTATTTGAAATCGAACAGGCAATAACTCTGAATGCCAAATAAGCAAAACATTAGCACCCAAAATAGAACCCCATTCTTATGCAAGGTAAACCTGTGTAACAAAATACCGTATTCAAGTATCAGTATTATATTTTCCACGCCATCACTAGAAGGGTTGTGGAAATGTATCCTGTTATACCAGGTGCCTGCAGAACAGCTTGCATTCTGCCTCTCAGCCCACGAGGTCTAAAGTACAGTCGATCCTCATTATCTGCAGACCCATATTTGCAAATATGCTTGCTGCTAAAATGGATCCATCAGCCCAAAATCAGTACTCACGGGGGTTTTGTGGGAATTCTTGCACGTGCACAGGTGATGAAAAATGCCAGTTGCTGGCACGCACGTTCCCAGCTGCAGCTGAAACAGGTGGCGCTCGGCCTCCTCGCCTCAGCTCATGCAAAAACAAGCGTGCTTTCTGCAGCCTACTCTCACGTATCTTTGCTGTTTGCTGGTGACAGTGCTGCCTTGCGTGGCCTGGCCTGGACTGCAGTGCTGAGTGCCATCCAGTGCCTCTAAGCTCAGGAAGGCTACGGAGACGCTTATGTGTGCGCAGGAAGCCTCATTCAGGCCAGCTGTGAGTTTGATGAGAATCCACAATCGCCATTAAATAGGGTGTCTTTAAACAGAAACACACATTAGCCAGGTTATACATTGACTGGCTGATAAAAATGTTGCGACCAGGCTGGGCGCAGTGGCTCATACCCATAATCCTAGCACTTTGGGAGGCCGAGGCAGGTGGATAACCTGAGGTCAGGAGTTCGAGACCAGCCTGGCCAACATGGAGAAACCCTGTCTCTACTAAAAATACAAAAATTATCCGGGCATGGTGGCATGTGCCTGTAGTTCCAACTACTCAGGAGGCTGAGGCAGGAGAATCACTTAAACTCAGAAGGTGGAAGTTGCAGTGAGCTGAGATCATGCCACTGCACTCCAGCCTGGGCAACAGATTGAGAGTCTCTCCAAAAAATAAAATTAAAAAAATGTTGTGACCAGAAGCTCCTAGGAGCCCCGTACCTCTCTAAGAGCAGTGGTTTAGTATTTACTCATTCCGTGTTCATGGAGACTTTATAGCTCTGTAAGGCAGACGTGATAACTACTACACTATGGAATCTTACAGGGACTTTATAACCGTGATAATGAGAATTGACTGTAGTTAGTATCTGGCCCTTTACAGTACAAGTTTTCCAACCAGTTTTAAGGATTAGGGGTAAAGAAAAAGGAAAGCAGTGTGTGACGTCAGCAAGCTGCTGCAGAGACCAGTGACATAGCCAAAGCCACAGTAAGGGATCAGTCACCCAGAACCGGATGGAAGCCTGGGGTTGCACCCTTTGGGAAAGGGATATGGGAAAAAAACTTGATGTGGCAAAGTCAACTTGTCCTTGTATGAAACGTCTTCCTAAAAAGGTGGATCTGCTTTGAAACAGCACTTCCTAGCTCTAAGCTGGAAGGCAGTATATAAAATCTATAATGAACACAGGCAGCATTGAACAAGCATCAGCCATCAACACGTGGTCACTATGAGGAACGTCTGTGAACACCACAAATTGAAAGGTTATCGACTCTAACCCTGAACAGAACAGGGGCGGTGTTGGCACTGCTGCCAAGCTAAGGGCAGTGTATGCTTCTCCCACGTGACAGCCACACCGCTCTCAAAGGAGCTTCCACAATGTGACAGCAACACACAAAACACAGCTCCCAAACGGTCATCGTACTTCTTTCCAGTGATTTCAAAACTTGCCAAGAGAGTCTGGAGACGATGTATCTGTAAATGCCAAATTGAAATGCATTAAAAACACGAGGCCAGCACGGAGAAGACCTTCCTCTGAAAAGACCATCATCACAGTCCTGACCGCTGCCTACGGCTGGAAGCAGGAACGAAGTGGCCACACTTCACCTTTTGGTCGGGCTGAAGCAGAAGCAGGCTCTGAGAACCCAGCTCTGGGCCACCCGGGCTCAGCCCACCACCCGGGGCCAGGCCTGGTCCCCTCCTGCTCGGTGCCCGCCTTCTGCCCCACCACCCAGCACAGTGTACCTCCTCATAGTACGTCTCCATGGCGATTCGCATCTCTTCCAAGTTGGTTGTCTTCATATCGGTCTGGAGTTTGCTGAAAACCCAAGTTCAGCGTTAACAGGGCCATGCCTGTGTTCCAAGGGGAGAGAGCAAGAGGAAGCGTTTCCCAGAACATTCAGAGGAAGAGAGGCTTTGGAAGAGAGCCGGGATGGGAGGGAAAAGCCTCAATGGGCCTTCACTTGGCTTGTGCCTTCAACAAGTGACTCGTTTTGAGCCTGATGAGAAAATTCCTCACACCAGAGAGCATCCCCTGTGTAGACTAGCTGCTTCCCAAGGTGAGTAAACAGCTTCCCTAGAGATATTCTCCTCCAGGTAAGACGTTGTCTTTAATAGACTAGATTAATGGTGAGGAAAGACCTCGGAGCTTAGAGAGGACAAGCCATCTTTGAGTGGTTAGTTTCCTAAGGAAGAGAGAATCACCTTTTCCTGGCACTGTCAGGGCTCTCCCCTCGCTCTCAGCAGACTGTACACTTTAGACAGAGACACTGAGAGAGAAACGAAAGCAAAGTCATGCAGGTTCTGCACTGAAGCAGAAGAAATCAGCAAACTGAAGTTGACAACATTCAGCAGGAAACGAGGGTGGAACTATTATAAGACCAGCAGACATGAGGGACAGGAGGCAATGGACACGTGGCCTCTGTTTCCCTTAAAGAAACCAAAACACAGCCCAGGAAGACTCCCCCTTCACACTTGAAAGGCAGGTAAGGAAATGCAAGTAGCACACCAAAAGCAGCACAAGGATGGCACGGGACCGAGGCATAAAACCTTCATCCTGGAAAGATACAGAGGTCTACACAAGTAGGGGAGAAAGTATTTCTTAAATACAACAAGAAGTTAAAGGGAAATATTTGGAGGGAACATAGATCATAAAAAAAAAATGAAAAAGAGGCAGCTAACCTTCACCTTCGGCTTTGGGGTGGGAATAGGGACACAGGACAGGGGTGGGGGTGGAACAAAGGCTGGAGTCCGAGCAAGTGAGCAGAGCAGGGGGGCGGGAGGCAGGGAAGGGGGTGCAGCCCCAATCCCAGACCACGGCCTGCGGCCCTGTGCCTACCTGATGGTGCTGTCCTTCTCCTTGCACTGCTGCTCCAGCTTCAGGATCCTCTGCTTCAGCCCATTAATGACCTGCCCGGGGAATGCACCCATCAGGCGGGCTGCCCCTGCTCTCCCTTGGGAGACGCTGCTGTCCCCTCCTCCCAGAGCACGTGCACACCTCGCTGTCCTTCCTCCCTCCGCGTGCATACCTCGCTGTCCTTCCTCCCTCCAGGGTGTCCTCTCTTCTAGACTACGGGCCCAGGGAAGAGGGAGGGTCCCACTGTGCTGTCCTCTCACTGGGTGAGTGGCAGGGGTGCAACGCCCGCTGGAGCAGGAGGTTGCAGCCACAGTGGGCACACTGACCAACTAGCAGCCCTCCCCGAGCACACCACACGCTTGGGGGACAGAGCAGGGTATGCCCTTGGTCATGTTAAATAAAAGAAGCAGCCCCATCACCAGCTGGCCCCAACCCCTAGGTCTGCCCAGTTCAGTCTTCATGGGGCAGTGAGTGGGGCTGGAAGATAGCATGGCCGTGGGGTGTCCACGGCTAGAAGCCGCAACCCACCATCTGGGTAAGGGAGAACAGCTCCAGCGGCCTTCCCACCTCCTTCTCTGTGAAAGTCTTGCTTGCGGGAAGTAACATCCTTATATTCCTTAAAGAACATTCTTTTCTTCTGAATAGACAACTTTTAAAAAGACATGGAGTTTCACTATGTTGCCCGGGCTAGAGTTTTACTCCTGGCTCAAGCAATCTGCCTGCCTTGGCCTCCCAAGTACTAGAATTATAGGTGTGAGCCACTACACCAGGTTTGAATAGGCAACTTTAAAATTGAATTTTAAAGTTTTAAATAACATTCAGTGGCTCATACCTGTAATCCCAGCACTTTGGGAGGCTGAAGTGGGCGGATGACCTGAGGTCAGGAGTTAGAGACCAGCCTGGCCTACATGGTAAAACCCCATCTCTACTAAAAATACAAAAATTAGTGGGTGTGGTGGTAAGTGCCTGTAGTCCTAGCTACTCAGGAGGCTGAGGCAGGAGAATCACTTGAACCGGGGAGGTGAAGGCTGTAGTGAGCCAAGATGCACCACCACACTTTAGCCTGGGCAACAGAGGAAAATTCAAAATAAACAAATAAACAAATAAATTACCTTAGTCACATATGAATATATTTTCTTTAAAAAAATGAAGAAGTTGGGCCGGGTGCGGTAGCTCACACCTATAATCCCAGCACTTTGGGAGGCCAAGGTGGTTGGATCACCTGAGGTCAGGAGTTTGAGACCAGCCTGGCCAACATGGTGAAACCCCCGTCTATACTAAAAATACAAAAACAATAGCTGGGTGTGGTGGTGGGCACCTGTAATCCCAGCTACTTGGGAGGCTGAGGCACTCTAGCCTGGGTAACAAGAGCGAAACTCCGTCTCAAAAAAAACAAAAAACAAAAAAAAACACCAAAAAACAAACAAACAAAAAAAACTGAAGACATTGTAGAAGCTAAAATACTCTGAACTGGCCACCTCCCTCTTTGGCCAACCAAATCCTGTTTCCGCTTGCATGCCCCTTAGCACCCGGTTCTGTGCCTGTCTGTGTGTGTGCACCCGGGGAGTCGGGCCGTCTGTTCTCACAGAAACGGGGCTCTGCCATGCACATCCCTCTGCATCTTTTTAAAAAATTTATTATTTTTTTAAAATTAACATTCAACACACCCTCCTGGTGCTCTGTCCCTGCTGGCACCTATGAATCCACACTATTTCCCGCAGCAGGAACATCCCACAGTATCTGTGGGATGCTCTAAAATCTATCACGGTAGCCTACTGACACATACTTAAGTTGTAGCCCATTTTTGTGATTATGATCAATCCTCCAATCTAAATCCTTGGCCAGGCCTCCTCATGCACATCTGCAAATGTTTCTTCAAGGCAGGTGATGACAAGCAGAAATGGCAGAACACAGGGCACAGCCACTCTGACGACAATTTGCCATATTATAATGAATACTGCATGTACCCTAGGATCTAGACTTCCTACTTTAAATCAACCTTAATTTAAAAAAAAAACTGGCCAGGTATGATGGCTCAGGCCTGTAATCCCAACACTTTGGGAGGCCGAGGCAGAAGGACCACATGAGTCTGGCCAACTTCACGAGACCCCCATCTCTACCAAAACTAAAAAAAAATTAGCTAGGTGTGGCGGCGTGCGCCTGTAGTCCCAGCTACTCAGGAGGCTGAGGTGAGAGCATCCTCTGAGCCAGGGATTGCCTAAGCTGAATGCTGCAGTGAGTCATAATCCTGCCATTACACTCGAGCCTGGGCAACAGAGTGAGTCCCTGTCTCAAAAAAACAAAAAACAAACAACAACAAAAAACCAAAAACAGACACACACACAGCACCAGAACAATAAAAACTGAAGCCCTTTCTTTATAAAAGTACCCATTACTTACAGGCCTTTGTTAAGGATTTACTTTGCACCATCCTCGGTGCAGAACCAGGCTTTAACCATCTACTTTAAATATGCAATAATTGCACAATCTTTCTATATTCTGTATCTGCAACATAGTTCAGAGGAGATGGCTTTTTTCTTTAGAGATTTATAGTTTTTTCTATATTCTAAACAGAAAACTTTGTTGTATTGATCCATAATATTCTTCCCCTCCCCCATTACAGTGATTTGGTGGCTGTCTTAGTCCCATGGGTTTTTATTATGTAACTTTTAATTCTATATTGTTGAATCCATTAATCACAACATTATTATTTTATACTTTGTGTTAAATAATCTCAAAATTGTATCCCTTCCAGTTTTCTTCCAGCATTTCCCACTTTAAAAAAGTACTTCCTTGACTCCTAGGAAGTTTATTGTAATATATCTTTCCCCAGGCGCTATAGTTTATTACCACACCATTACCCACATAATGGCTCCATCTTCCCTCCTTTCATTTCACTCAACTTTTTACATATCGTTACACAGTATCGGAGGGGGTCTGGATCTATCTGAAGGACTTATTGCTGCCCTGGTTCCCTGTTTTACATCTGCAGCACTTGTTTTTTGGTTTTTTTGGTCGTCTAGGCTAGAGTGCAGTGGCGTGATCTCAGCTCACTGCAACCTCCACCATTCAGGTTCAAGTGATTCTCCTGCCTCAGCCTCCCAAGTAACTGGGATTGCAGGAGTGCCCTGCCACACCCAGCTATTTGGTTTTTTTTTTTTTTCTTTTTGTATTTTCAGTAGAGATGGGGTTTTACCATGTTGGGCAGGCTGCTCTTGAACTCCTGACCTCAAGTGATCTGCCTGCCTTGGCCTCGAAAGGTGCTAGAAGCACTTGTTAAGCTTAATGTATTTTCTTAGGTGTGAAGGGGGAAGTCGCCCATTGTGACTGGTCTTTCCTATAGTGTCTTGCTTGGCCTCTGTGGTGAGCCTCCTGGCCCGCTCCCCATGGTGTCCCCAGGCGTCAGTGGAGAAGGGTTTGGGGGCCCGCCGCCTCCTCCCCTGCCTGCTACTTTCCACCGTGGGTGCTGCAGGGAAAGGCATCTCCACTGTGGTTGTCCCTGGTAACTAGCATCTGGGGAAAGGCTTTGTCCTGTGGAGACCATACTCACCCAACTGGCATCAGGCCTTTTCTCTGCCAGAGTCCGAACAAAATCTGTGCCCTGTGGTAAGCAGATTGAGACATGAAGATGGCCTTCGGTGTGGCCCCCAGCAGGACTGGCTGGCAGATGCCCCAAGGCAACAGCCCCCCGTGAAGCATCAGGAGCTTACTCGGCTGGGATCCAGGAGCTGCTCTATCTGCCGGTCCTTCCTACTGTTTTCCTCTTCCAGGCGCCGGAGCTTCGTTCTCATCAGGTCCATGTCACTTTTCTGCATGTGCAATGTCTGAAGAAAAGAAGGCCATGAACAGCCATGCACATGCCGCTGCGCACACATCACACACATGCCACCATGCACGCAGCCATGCATACACCACCACACACACACCCATGCACACGCCGCCACACACACAGTCATGTACATGCCACTGTGTACACAGCCATGCACACGCTGCCACTGTGCACACACCTATGCACATAATCATACACACGCCGTCACCACGCACACACATGCACACACCGCTGCGCACACAGCCATACACACGCTGCCACTGTGCACACACCTATGCACACAATCATACACAGGCCGCCACCGCACACACACCTAAGCACATGCCACCACCGCGCACACACACACGCAGACGCCGCTGCACACACAGCCATGCACACGCTATCATGCACACAGCCACGTACAGACTATTGTGCACACAGCCATGTGCAGAGCCATGCACACACTGCCACCACACACACAGCCATGCACACACCGCCACCATGCACACAGCCATGCACACATGCTGCTGCACACACGCCACACAAACACCACCATGCACAGGCCCAGGGAAACACTGAGCTGGGGGACTTGGAAAGCTGCCTGGCTCCCACTCAGGGTGCTGTGTGTGGTGGCTGGGGGGAGATCTGGATGTCACATGAGGGCACCGGAGGGCATGCCTGGCATTTAGTGGGTGGGGACAGGGGAGGCTGGATAGGCAGGAAACCCCCTTCAGAGAAGAACTCTCCCATCCAAGATACCAACGGCACCCGTGCCGAGAAACCCTGTCCCACAGGATGCACCAGCAAATAAATGGCACCAACCCCAGGGCTGGACGGGTCACACCACACGCTCTCTCCCAGGACCACACGAGAAAGTCCATCGTGGTCGTATTTTAATCAACAAAACTCATCCAAGGGTAATATGCACTTCAAATGCTTAACCTCAACTGTGGCTCAGGTGGAAGGCAGTGCTTCCCAATCTTTATCTGTGGACAAATTCTTTACCAATTTGTGGTAACCTGAGGGGGACAAAAAAGACTGTAGTTGGGGCTGGGCACAGCGGCTCATGCCTGTAATCCCAGCACTGTACTTTGAAATTATGTTCTTCCTATTATTTTGGACTTTGGTGGTAGATAAAATCCAGAAAAGAAACAGCACCTAGGCTGGGCTGTGCCACATGCAGCTCACTGGCTCCCAGCCTCAGCCTGCATCTAACCACCAGCCATCCTCACAAACGGCCTTCTTCTTGCAAAAGACTGTGGCGCTCCAGAGACTGGACTTCTGAGCAAAAGGCAATCTGACTGCATGCCCCACGGGGTGGCTCAGCACTTCAGCCACGTCCACAGCTAGTAAGACTCCAGGATCGCTGCAGACAAACCCATAGATTCAGGAGGCATAATGGCAGCCAGCACTCAACGAGTGTTCATGGAGTAAATTAGTGAAGGCCCAGCCATCGAGGAAGACTGGTGCTCTAGTAATGGGACTGCCGCTTCCAAGAGCATGAAGTAGATTCATTCCTCTCAATTCCTCCTGTCAGTGCCACTAAACATGCTGCGCTCCGTGTGTCATACAACATAAGACCAGAAAGGTAGAGAAGGAGGCAGACAGGCCGGGAGCTGGGGGCCAACGATCGATACAGCAGGGAGCTCCTTCGTTTTCTGTCTGCCTCGTCTGGGCTGGATGCTGGAGGAGCCAACAGCCTAAAAAAGTCAATGGGCACAGACAACAAAAGCCCAAGCAAAGCCTCTTCTCTCCAACCAGAGGACAGGGAAAAGAACACACCAATACAGAAACTGAGCCAGGAACCGCTCTCCCCCAGGCTGCCCACAGAAAACGCCGCAGGCCTCCCCGCAGCACAGGCTCACCCTTGCCCGGCTGCACCTGGGCCCCTCCCCTCCTGCACTGGCAGGGCTCCAGAGGAGACCGTGGAGAGTCGGGACCATCATTGCCTGGCAGCAACAAGGCCACTCCTGCATCAGCAAATGCTGAGTGGGAGCTGTGCAAGGCGGCCCTTCCCTCCCAGCTAGGGCGGCATCAGCAAAGGCTGAGTAAGGGGCTGGAACTCCCACCCTGCCCAGCAGGAATGAGGAGCACCCCCCACCCCCGTGCAGGTGTTGATGACGGCTGAGTAGGAGCTGGACTTCCACCCCGGCGGGTGGTAACGCGGCGGTGCCCCCCTCACCCACAGGGCAGTGTGGCAGGAGGCCTGCCACAGCACAGAATTGAGCAAGAGCTAGAGTCTCGCGATGAAACCCTCAGAGCGTCCTGGTTTCAAGGGAAATCACTTGTGATTCTAAGCACCAAGAATAAATAGCTCAACCTGAATGAGGAAAAACAAGCCACAGCGCCAACACTGAGATGGCCGGACATTAGAATCCCCCACAGACTTACAGCAGCCGCCACAAAGATGCTCCAGTGACCGATGACAGACATGCTTGAAACAGGGAAAAGGCAGGGCGGGCATCGAGGCGAAGACCCAGACAGAACGAGCCGCACAGAGATTTCAGAAATGAACAGAGACAGTAAGGACGGTCAGGTTACACCCAGCAACGGGCTCAACTGCAGGATGCAGAGGCCAACAGAAAGCAACTGTGAGCTCGAGAACAGAACCATGAAGTCATCCAATCTTCACAAGGGGAGACGGGGAAACACTGAACAGAGACCAGGGACCTGAGCAACCGGCACCGAGGAGGGTGAGGGTGAAAAAACATCTCAAGACTCGATGGCTGAAAATGTCCCAGATTTGACAAAAGACAAACCTACAGATTCAAGAGGCTGAGAAAACCCAAACGAGATAATCCCCTCAATCCACACCTGAGTTCATTCAGTGCAGACTTCCGCCCGGAATGAGGGTCCCCTCTGTAATACTCCTGACACGTAGCTGCCACCTTGCTCAACATCTCGAAGGCCAGGGCGCACACTTAGGGAGTACTGCTGCAGCCAGACAGCTCTCGCGGTTAGAGTGTCCTCACATAGCCTCAAGTCTGACTGTTCTCTCTGGCCAACAGAGAAGGCGCTGTCTTTTGTACAATGGCCTATACCAGGTTCCCCAGCTTCTTCCCAGATCTCCAGGGGAAATGGCTTCCAGACCCCCTTCCAGATACCCCATGCTCTGGGGTGAGACTGCCAATGCCCTATTGCCCTCTGGTGCCCCAACTGAACACAGTGCTTCAGACACACATCAACTGGTAGAGACAGCAGGTCTGTAAACAGACCAAAATTATGGAAGGAAATGAACGCAGATAACTTCTCTGGGGGCAGACATTTAAGGATATTGAAAGCCAGGGTAATAGTAATGGTGCTGGTGGCAGTGACAGTGATGGTATAGCTCAATGAAGTTCATGCTTTCACGAATGGGAGGGGCCATGGAGTAATACAAAGTGTTGGCCTTGGGAGGCAGGCGACCTTGAATCTTGGTTCTGCTACTGGTTAACCTTGGACAGACCACTAATGTCTCTGAGTCTCAAGTTCATCAGCAGATGGTGGTTGTGACATGTGGCCCTGCCTATCCCATAGAGCTTCTGTAGAAGGCAACTGAGATAGGGCCTGTAAGCTGTCTTGATAACATGAAAGCATGACATGCATGGAAGGTTACTGATAACTCTATCAGTGACCCTATCACAGCACCCAATCTCAGGACGCAATGGGACTCTGACGTGAATCTAGTCCTCATCCAGTCTTCCCCATTACGCTGGAGAAGCAGAGCACACACAGAACTTGAGCTCTGCTGCCTTTTACATGCTGGTGCTACAGCCTTCAACCAGGAACACCCAGCTCCTAGGGCACCACGCCATGGCTCAGACTCAGGTTCGATCCTAACGCCCCCGTGCTTCCCATGTGGGCACCTCCCAGCACAGGCACTGATGTCCCAATAGATTGTCACAGCAGGCTTTCACTGTTTCAAATCAATAGAGAACAAACCGAAATGCTACCTTCTTTAACTCAATAATCTCATCATACATATCTTCTTTCTCTCTGTAGACAGGAGTCCCAGGGACATGACCTAGAGAAAAACAGAGAAATCTTTTAAAAGACTATCTAAAAAGTAGAAAGAATTCTTGGTTATACTTTAAGGAAAATCTGGAAGTTAATAACATTTCCTTTTAAAAAAGAAGAAAATAAAAAAGCAAAAATAATTCCATGTTTGTTAGCCTGATCATGATACTTTCCCAAAAAGCAAGAAAACCAAAAATGGTTTTCTTTCTCTATAAAGAGACAAAGCAAAAAGTAAATAAATAAAGATGCGAAGACCAAGTTTAAGGACAGTAAAAGGATGAAAGAAGGGACTCACAGAAGGCGGAGGGACATGTTCAGATTTAATAGCAAAACAAATGCCAAACACAAAAAATGCACATAGTATCTCAACACCCATTCCAACATAAAGTCAGACTTATTTTGGTTTTAATGATACCTAGTATATTAAATATCTAAATGTAAGCCTAAAAGATAACTCCTAACCAGTAAAAGCAGGAAGGTAATCAATTCATGGGGTAGAGTAAGGAGGTTTTCAATATTCCCTGGAAGCTGTCCTTCCTTAAGGAGGATAGGTGGGAAATATGTGGATAAAGAGAGAGGCCGGGCATGGTGGCTCACACCTATAATCCCAGGACTTTGGGAGGCCAAGGTGGGGGGATCACTTGAGTCCAGGAGTTTGAGACCAGTCTGGGCAACATAATGAGACCCTGTCTCTACAAAAAAAAAAAAAAAAGACTAGACAGGAACATAAACACAGAAACAAGCTGACTCTCTTCAGTGCAATTTGGACTTTTTATCATTATTTATTTATTATTATTTGTTCCTACTATCATTTATTCAATGAATAAATTTAAGTAAGCCTCTATGTTTAGGGAGGGAGGCACAAATAACACCTGGCAAGACGTCCCTGCACCCACGAGGAAAGCCACCTTCTGGGCAGACGGGCTTTCGTGAGTCACTGTTCCCTTGACCTCCCAAAACCTCCCACTGACGGAGCTCACATACAAAGCCAGAAATCCCACTTCTGACAAAGGACACCTCCAGGCCAGAGACTGTGCTTTCCTTTCTGCTCTGCCTTAGCCTCGGCCTCGCCACCATTGGCATGCTCACCGTGGCTGGCAGAGCGCCTGAGATGTGGCCTCTTCACTCTTAAGGCATCTGTCAGATAGTCAGAAGTGCCGCCAGGGGTGCTGGTCCACGCGTGCTCCCAGGTGAGGTGTGAGTTCAGGGCTGGGGTCAGACTTCCTGGTTTGAATGTGCATGGGTTTAATATGACAGGTATAAGCACACGCAGTGGGAAGTTTTGTTTCTAATCAACTTTCCTGGCTTAAAGAAAGCTTCATCACTGGTAGACACCAGCTGTCAATGGTGTGCTAGTAAATGGTTAACAACCAGCTCTCAAATAGAAATTAATGAAGTCCTGACTACAGTATTTGCCCGTTTCCACAGTATAAATATTTCTACCATGTCTAATTTCAGGTTGTCAGTGTGACACTAGCCAGCCCACAAAACTCCTAAGACTGTAACAGTTGGCTCTGGCAAGACCGTTGGAGCTGGCTCCTACTCACCACTCCCACGCAGAGGCCACACAAGACCAAAGGAGGCTAAGGCATCACTTGGCAAAACCACATTTATGCATGACGTAAAACTACGATGTGTATATTCAGTGTCATTGAGAAGATTAAAGACAATATAATTCAAGGAATATGAAAAACTCCATCTCAAACCACTCCTCACTGACATTTCTCAAACTCTTCTCTGAAGCAGGAAGGGCCTCCAGTGCAGCAACCACATACCTGGTTTTGCAGTTCCTGGCCACAGCTTCTGCGGGGTCAGGGACACTCGACCGCTCAGAGGCATGCTCCCTGTCGTCCTGAGGGACCTCCAGGAGGCTATTTTTCTCGGCTTAGAGAGGTAAGGTGACTCTAGAAAAGTCAACGCATAGATCCAGAGGTGCCGGATAGCAACACATGCTCAACACATGAGCTTCAGAAAGACAGAAATGAGAAAACAAAACAGTCCACAAGCGCGAGTGATTCTAGTCAAACACTGGCAAAAATGAAAAAATACTTACTTGCCTGGCGAGTTGGCTCACACCTGTAATCCCAGCACTTTGGGAGGGTGAGGCGGGAGGATCAAGAGGTCAGGATTTCAAGACCATCCTGCCCAACATGGTGAAACCCCATCTCTACTAAAAATACAAAAAATTAGCTGGACGTGGTGGTGCATGTCTGTAGTCCTAGCTACTTGGGAGGCTGAGGCAGGAGAATCCCCTGAACTGGGAGGCGGGGATTGCAGTGAGCTAAGATGGCGCCACTGCATTCCAGCCTGGAGACAGAGCGAGACTCCATCTCAAAAAAAAAGGAGAAAAAAAAGAAAGAAAAAAATTACTTACTTAACATATATACTGACATTTCTCCTTTAACTTTTATTATAAAGAAATATAGTATAATGGGGCCGGGCATGGTGGCTCACACCTGTAATACCAATACCTTGGGAGGCTAAGGCAGGAGAATTGCTTGAGGCCAGGAATTCAAGACCAGCCTCGGCAATGCAACAAGACCCTGTCTCTACAAAAAATCTAAAATTTAGCTGGGTGTGGTGGCTCACGCCTGTGGGCCCAGCTACTCGAGGGGGCTGAGGTGGGAGGATTGCTTGAGTCAAGGAGGTCGAGGCTACAGTGAGCCATGATTATGCCACTGCACTCCAGCCTGGGTAACAGAGTGAGACCCGGGAGAGAAGAATTGAGGACAGAGACAGGGTGGTGGAGAGGTGCCAGTGTTTGATACTGCCCGGAAAACGACAAACTCGGAAAGAATGAAAACATCATCGCCTGCCTCGCCCTCCTCACAGAGTGACCAGGAGGATGAAAGCCTCGGAACGTGGTGGAAGCTGCAAACCTACAAGTAGATTGACCAGGCATTCCAGAAAAACAGTTGTTACGTGAGCAGGACAGACATGGTCCCTACACTCACGGCACCAGAAACCCAGATAGAAAAACAGGTCTCGAGTGTGAGTCAGGAGGCACTCCTGATCCTGGCCTTTTACTTTGTATCAATTCTCAATGTTCTCCATGGAAGGAGAGAAAGGACATCAAAAATTCAAATTACTAGATGATATCCTTCTAGTGTTGATGTTGATTTGTAACATATAACATGCATTCTTTTCTTTGCAGGAATTTACCTTTCTAATTATGTTTTCCTTGGGCCAGTAGGAAAGTTTGTTTATATTCTCTGAGTGCGTCATATACATGACTCAATGTTTGAAATACATAAGTATATATAAAATAGACACACATCTAGAGATGACACGGCCAGGGAAGGCCACAGACTTTGGGGTAGCCCAGGACACTGGCCTGGGATTTACAGGGTCATGAACACGTTCATACACATAAGGTTGGCACATGGACTACTGTGTAGGAGAGCGGCCTTAGAGACCGAGGGGCCTCGGGGTCACCTGGACTAATCCCATCTCTGCGGCATCCTCCCAGACAGGCAGGGTGACCAAAGCTGCCCTCCTCCTACGGAGGGTGAGGAAGAACAGAACCCTGGTAGCAAAATAAGCCCAGGGCGATCCAAAGGGAGAAAAAAAGGTGAACTTTCCACCCGTCCTGGACCAACTACACCTGCTCAGTAGCTTTGACTCTCAGGAGCAAATCCCAGTTCAAAAATCCTTTCACTCTGGCAGCATTCAGAAGAGGTAAGCACTTTGAGAAAGCAAGAAAAAGAAAACAGAAGGCCTAGAGGCACTGTGGAGGGGGGAGACTTGGGGGTGGTGGCGGGAGGAAGCGCTCATTACTCTGGCACCGGCAGGGACTCCAGGAGCACGGTGTTCCCGGAGACCCCAGCTGGGGGAGACCCCAGCACCAACGGGGGAGACCCCAGCGTGAATGGGGCCAACTGGCTGAGGTGTCAGGTCTCAGCTACCTAAATGTGCAAAGCAAACACCCTTCATTCTCCCCAGGACACCAGGGAGTGTGGGCGTGAGAGGGAAGGCAGGCCCGGTCATACTTACTTGGCAATGTGGTTGGAGGATTGTGGAAAGCTTTCCTTTTTGCTCTCTGAAAGAAAGAAGAAATGGTATAAGGTTTGCTGAGCTTGCTGAGCTCCCACCGGGGCCCCAGTCACAAGACCCTGCCGTGTTCGGAAAGGGTCAGGGGGCGTGTAAGAGCAGAGAGAAGACATGAGCTCACGGGGACGTAAGGAGAGTCAAGGCACAGGAGGACACACAGGGCCCGACGGAGACCCCAGAAAAATGCACTCGCAGCAGTGCTTGGGGCTGGGCTCTCAGAGCACAAGTTCCAGTCACAGAAAACAATCGGGCCTGGGCTCTTGACATTCAGACTAAGGATCCTACACTAATGGCGTATCTGCCCCTACCCACACCATCTGCTCAGCCAGCTCGGGAGCCCCAGGGCACACCTCTGTCCACTCGGGTGGATGGGGTGAGATGAAATTCCTGTAGATAAGTCAACTGCAAAGCCCACTAAGGAAAAAGGCCCAGCGAAGGGAGACCCTGTCTGGAAGGTGGTCTCCTGTGACAACCACGATGCCAAACACAGAACGGGATCCAGATCTGGTTCCACTGTTTCCTGCGGGGTGACTGTCCCGTATCCGAAATCCTTGGGACCAAGAGTGTTTTGGATTTTGGAATATTTGCATCCATATAATGAGGTATCTTGGGGATCGGACCCAAGTCTAAACAGAAAATTCATTTATGTTTCATATCTACCTTATACACATAGCCCAAAAGGAATTTTATATTGTGTTTTTAATAATGAATGAAACAAAGCTTGTGTTAAGTACTTAAGTGTGGAATTTTCCACTTGTGGCCTCATGAGGGTGCTCAAAGTTGCCATTTTTGGAGCATTTTGGATTCAGGATCAGGGACACTCAGCCTGTCCTGCTATGGCCTGGGGAAGATGCTGCAACGCTTCCAACTTTAACTTTCTCATTACCCCGCACTAGACCGAGCAGGTAGAGACATTGCGGCCAGGTCCCCTCACTTCCCCTCCAGCAGAAACAGCAAGCCCCAGGTTCTGCATGGGGGAATTTTCCCCAGGGGTTTTTGGATCCCTCCTCCTCTGGGGAGCATCCCCTGCCCTCCATGACATGGAGGGAAAATCCTTAACTTTGCAGACAGAGGTCCCTGGAGGGAGACAGCGGACCTGTGAGACTCCACCTTGAGTCCACAGAGCAAACATGGAACCGAGATCTGCCAACGCTGGGTTCGTGCTGCCGGCTGCAGTGTGGCTAGATTTGTGCCTGCAGTAAGAAAAGCTGCTTTTGCTCAAACACAGTAAGAGCAATTAGCACGTTTTCTTTTCTACCCAGCACAGCTTGCCAAACAAACCCAAAGCCCACGTCCAGAGCCACAGTGTGCCACTCGGCCATCGGACAGTGCTCCGGCCCCTCTCTCTTCTGGTCTGGGAGGCCGGGCGGAGGCTCAGCTTGGGATCGCAGCCGCCCTGGTCTGCTTTCTCCCATCAGGTCCTTCTGATGGCATCGGCAGGAGATCCCCTCCTCCCCTCAAGTGTCTGGATGGGGGTGGGTGGTATCGGGCAAAACCAGCCGCAGGCCAGGGACCAGCAATCAGCCTCACGTGAACTCTGCTCCGGGTTCATTTCTGGATAAAGGTTATAAAGTTATCACCACAAGTATTTAAATCCAACTAAGGGATGGAGACTTTTCAAACACCAAGTAGCATTCAGAATTTGCATTCCAGCTCATCACACAGTATTGTGGAGGGCGGCCTATTTCACGCATCCGAGTGACGTCAGCAAGGGCAGCACAACCAGCCCTGGGAGGCACGGCAGACACCCAGCAGCACTCACCGTCTCCAAGTCAGAGTCAAAGGTGACTGCAGACAGAGTGTCATCTCCCTGAAAGAAGAGATGCAAACACTGTAACTCGAAGGTACCTGCTGGGCTTCTAACAGTCACATTTACAAAAGCGAAACAGCCCATCCACAGCGCTGAAACAGAAACTCCATAAATCCAGCTCTGAGTTCACTCAGAACACTTCCAGCTGGGCAGCGGCCAGTTCCTTCCATCTCATCAGAGGGAATGGGTGGGAGGGGGAACAAAACACACAACGCCGCCCAGAAGGCACGCAACTGCCTGCAAATCTCGTAACACTGTTTCCCACAGAATTGTGTCTTGATTAAAAAAAAAACAGTTATTGATGAAAGCGTTTCATTTTCACATTGTTTAGATAGTCTCATTCATCTTTATATCAAAGCACAACATATCTACGACTGTCTCCTGGTAAGAGCTGGTCAGATTCATCTTTAAAAAGCATACTCAGCCTGGGCAACATGGCGAGACGCTGTCTCTACAAAAAATTTTTTAACATTTAAAAAATAAGCCAGGCTGTGATTGTACACACCTGTAGCCCAGCTACTTGGGAGGCTGAGGTGGAAGGATTGTTTGAGCCCAGGAGGTCGAGGATGCAGTGAGCTACGATCACATCACTGCACTCCAGTCTGGGCAACAGAGCAAGAACCCAGCTCAAAAAAAAAACCCCTAAACCAACAAAAAACAAAACAGATGCATAATAATGAGAAGGCATTTGGGCCTATAATGGTTCTTCCCTTCTTATTCCAGTGACTTTGTCCTGGCCCATGGAATGAAGTAAAACTCGCAGTCTGATGTCAGCACTGGGAAGGCAAGGAAAAAAACAAAACTTATTGAAAACAAAAATGTTTCTGTATTAACTCTCTCTCTCAAATTGAAATCCAAAAAGCATGAAGAGTTTAAGCTCCCTGGGAAGATCGTATGGCTGCTTTCTAACGCTGGCACTGGAAGTTAGCACTGAATGCCCCTAAGATGAACCAATAGCACTACAGCTCAGGAGTGGAGGTAATGACATTGCTGCCACCTGTCACTGGTATACTGAATCTGTGTAGTATCATAATGGGATGCTGCTGAATTCTGAAAAGCAAACATATTCTCTACAAGGTTAATAGTACATGAAGCGCCAATTTTGCAGGCAGTGTGAAACTGTATTAGAAATACATAGCTGCATGGTAACAAGGATAAGGTGCAACTAAAACGATCTGGTGCCCCTGAACACAGAGAGATCCGGTCACAGGTGCAGTGGGACTGCATTTCCAGAGGCAAAGGGAAGAGGGAGCATTGCAAATAAATGGAATCTTAAAAATCAGCCACTGACTGACATGCTTTATATCATTAAATAGGTGACATTTTAAGGCATAAACAGCATATGACAATTATAGAGAGAAGTTTTGCAGGGGATCAGAAAAGCCAAGTCAGTTTGCCCAGGGCATCACACGGATATGCCTGTAGAGGACACATGGGAACCTGTTGAAAACTGTATAGAAAAGCAGCAGCAACTGTCTTTGCAAACATCTGTCATTATTCCTTGCTGTGAATAAAATCTTGAAGACTTTTTGAATGACCTAAAATTCAACAAAGGAATGCAATTTTATGTGTAGTAAACAAAATTCAGTGACCTCATCCACAATGACTGCCCTCTCCCCTCATCACTCCCTTCCAGCTATGCTGCCTCCAGCCTGCCGGTCATGATGCAGGGAAGAGGCGAAACACAGTCAGGACCTGAAATCACACAACAGCTCCAGGATCCACACCTCCAGTCAGCAGAATACAACCATACACAGCACACACACGCATGTACACAATGGCCAATTTGTTCTGCCTCCTTCAAGCGCTATCTGAGGCTGCCACTTATTTCCACACTAGGTTAAGCTCATTCGGCCTGTGTCAGGGTGGCTGTAACAGAGGAAACGGGGTGGCTTCACACTGAAATGAATTGTCTCCGTTCAGGAGGCTGGAAGTCCAGAATCAAGGTGTTGGTAGGGCCAAGCTCCTAATAGAGCAGCTAACGCAGAAGATCAACAAGGAGTTAGAGAGACCTGATCAGCAAGCACTAAAAACCTAACAGACATTTATAGAACACCCCACCCAACAACAGCAGAATACACATTCTTCTCAAGTGTATATTAACATAAACCAGAAGAATTAAAAGAGAATTATATTAATTCATCTCGATGAATTAAAAGAGAAAAATCATTCAAACTATATTCTTTGACAACAATAGAAATCAGTAATCAACAAAAGAAACGAATTCATGAATGTGTAGATTTTTTTGTTTGTTTTGGAGACAGAATTGCACTCTGTTTCCTCAGCCTCCCGGGTAGCTGGGATTACAGGTGCCTGCCACCGCGTCCAGCTAATTTTTGTATTTTTAGTAGAAATGAAGTTGCATTCACTATGTTGGCCAGGCTGGTCTCAAACTCCTGACCTCAGGTGATCCGCCCGCTTCAGTATCCCAAAGTGCTAGGACTACAAGTGTGAGCCACTGCGCCTGGCCTGGATAGTAAACAATAAATTCCTAAAGAATCAATGGCTCTAAGAAGAAATCACAAGGGAAATTTAAAGTTAGATGAGTGAATTTTAAAAATCAAAATTTATGGGATGTACCTAAAGTGGGGCTCAAAGGGAAACATACAGCTGTAAATGTCTGTATTTTTAAAAGATCACATCAAATCAGTAACCTAATCTTTCACTTTAAAAAACAAAAGCAGGGCCGGGTGTGGTGGCTCATGCCTGTAATCCTAGCACTTTGGGACTCCCAGCCCAGGAGTTCAAAACCAGCCTGGGCAACATGGAGAAACCCTGTATGTACACACACAGACACACAGACACACACACACACACACACACACACACTACAGAAAATTAGCTGAGCATCATGGCACATGTCTGTGGTCCTAATCACACAGGAGGGTGAGGTGGGAGAATCACCTGGGCCTGGGAAGTTGAGGCTGCAGTGAGCCATGATCACGCCACTGCACTCTAGCCCCAAAGAAACAGAAGCAGGCTGAGCACCGAGGCGGGTGAGGAGGGAGGACTGCTTGAGACTGCTTGAGTCCAGAAGTTTGAGACCAGCCTGGGTGACATAGTGATACCCAGTGTTTACAAAAAATTAAAAAATTCACCAGGCATGATGGCACACACCTATAGTCCCAGCTACTTGGGAGGCCAAGGCAGGAGGATCGCTCAAGCTCAGGAGTTTGAGGCTGCAGGGAGATGTGAATGTGCCACCGCTCTCCAGCATAGACAACAGAGTGAGGTCTTGTCTCTAAAAAACAAAAACAAGCAATCAGAAACACAAAAGCTGTGTTTAGAGGGCAATTTGTAGCTACAAATGCCTACATTAAAAAAGAAGAGGCCGGGCATGGTAGCCCACAGCTGTAATCCCAGCACTTTGGGAGGCCAAGGCAGGTGAATCACTTGAGGTCAGGAGTTCAAGACGAGCCTGACCAACATGGAGAAACCCCATCTCTATGGAAAATACAAAATCAGCTGGGCATGGTGGTGCTGTAGTCTCAGCTACTTGGGAGGCTGAGGCAGGAGAATTGCTTGAACCCAGGAGGCGGAGGTTGCGGTGAGCCGAGATCACACCATGACACTCCAGCTTGGGCAACAAGAGAAAAACTCCATCTCAAGATAAATAAATAAATAAAAATCTAAAAATAAAAATAAAAAAGAAGAAAAATCTCAAGTCAATAGATTTTTCCACCTTCAGAACCAGAAAAGAGAAAACTAAACTCAAAGTAAAAGAAAGGAATAAAAGTTAAGAGTGAATAAATGAAATAGGGAATAGAAACAACAGAAAACAGAATGAACCCAAAAGTTGGTTCTTTGAAAAGATCAACAAAACTGACAAACCTTAAGCCAAGAAAAAAAACCAAAGACAAGAAATTACCAAAATAGAGGGAAAAAAAAAGAGAGAGAGAGAGATGGGCCTCATTACTGACCTTATAGAAATAAAGAAGAACCCAGAACCACATGGTCTCACTGGTGAATTCTATCAAACATTTAAAGATAATTAACACCAATCCTTTACAAACTCTTCTAAAAAACAGAAAAGAAGGGAACGCTTCGCAATTCATTCTATGAGACCTATATTACCCTGATACCAAAAGCGACAAAGAACTATCACAAGAAAAGAACACTACAGACCAACATTCTTTATGAATACAGGTGTAAAAATCCTCAACAATGCTAGTAAGCATGAAAAGGACTGTGTGTGTGTGTGTGTGTATCCTAATTGGTCATGGTATATATTTAGGTACACACACACATCCCCCAAGACCAGGAATGAAAGATTGATTTAACATACAAAAATCAGTCAATATAATATACCATATTAATAGAATGAAGAACAAGAATCATGATTGTCTCAAAAGATATAGAAGGTACATTTGACAAAATGTAACATTCATGATAAAGATACTCCATAATCTATAAGAGAATTTCCTCAACCTAATAAATGGCATCTACAAAAATCCAGTGCAACACAATATTTAATGGAGGAAGATGGAATGTTTCCCTTCTCATATCAGCAAGAAGACCAGGCTGTCCTTTCTCATCACTTCAATTCAAATGATACCTGAGTCTCTAGCCAGGAATTTAATGCAAGAAAAGTAAATAAAAAGATATTCAGATTGAAAAGGAAGAAGTAAAACTATCTGTCTTCACAGACAAGATTTTATACCTAGAAAATCCTAATGAATCTACTAAAAAACTATTAAAAATAATGAGTTTAGCAAGGTTGCAAGGTAAGATTCATATAAAAATATTATCATTGTAGATACTAGCAGTAAATAAGCTGAAAATTAAGAAAATTCAATATACAATAACATCAAAAAGAATTTAAGTACTTAAGAATAAATGTAACAAAAGCATAGGCTTTATGCATTAAAAAATATAAACTATTATTGAAAGAAGTTAAAGATCTACACAGGGCCGGGAGAGGGGGCTCAGTCCTGTAATCACAGCACTTTGGGAGACCAAGGCGGGCAGATTACCTGAGGTCAGGAGTTAGAGACCAGCCTGGCCAACATGGTGAAACCCCATCTCTACTAAAAATACAAAAATTAGCTGGGTGTGGTGGCTGGTGCCTGTAGTCCCAGCTATAAGGGAGGCTGAGACACAAGAATCGTTTGAACACGTGAGGTGGAGGTTGCAGTGATCCGAGATGGCACCACTGCCCTCCAGCCTGAGTTGACAGAGCGAGACTCCGTCCAAAACATGATAATAATAATACATGCAAATTATTTTTATAATCACAATAAGCAGTTCTTTTCTTAAAGATGAAGAAGCAGGCAGGCCCTCCAGATGAGACTGGACGTGGTGCCCTGAGGAACAAGTAGGTAACTTCAGCTGCTCCAAATTGGCCAGCAGCACCAAGCCCCCTAACGTGGGTGCAGCTGTGCTGAGCCCTGTGGTCTTGTTAGGAGAAGGCAAGGCGAGCACAGTTCCCTCCATGTGAAACCTTCCAAAGGCTGCCTTTGTATCTTCAATAAAATCCAAATTCCCTGTATGGCCAGCAAGACTCCCCCCCATAATCAAGCCCATGCCCACCTTCCATTCACTCCCCTTGTCCCCGTCCCAAAGGGCTTTCCTTTTTTTGAGACAGCTCCCGGCTACATGGGCCTCTTTCATTTTCTGCACAGCACCTCTCACTTTCAGACACGATCTTAATTACCTATTGCCTTGTCCCTCCGCCCCCATTGGAATGCAGCTTATTCCCGTGTCTCTAACACACAGTAGGTATTTACCAGACAAAGGAAGCAACCGAGGACCCGTGCACCCTAGCCCTGGGAAGGATATAGGGCACCATCCTACTCCAGGAAGTCTCCTCTGACCAAACTGGGTTCCCAGACCCTGGGGCTGCCTCCCTCCCACCCTGACGGCCTGGGGCCACGCCGGATCCGTGGATCCGGCCTCGATTCGGGGATGCCCGGAGGCACTTACACCGTGAGCTCCGATCACCCGCGGGCCGCAGACTCGCAGGGGCCCAGCGGCGAGGGCGCGGGGTTCCGGAGGGCTTCCTGGAAGCGGCGGCCTCTACGAGGACGGACGACGCTGCAGGCGGCGCGGGACCTGCAGCGCACTCTTGTGCAGTAACAATAATGGCAGCTGTCACCCAGCCTTGCGCCTTGTTCTCACGCCCCGGGCCGGCCACCGCGCGGGGCCCCGGGGCTGCGGACGGCAGGGACACCCAGGCCTCGCGGACGCCCGCCCGTCCGTCCTTACCGTCTCCGAGGCTGGCTCCCCGGTGCCCAGGAACATGGTGGCGGCCCAGTCGCCCCTCAGCGCTGCGGGATCGGGCGTCCAGGTCTTGGGCTCCACGGGCATCCCTGGCAGCCAGCAGCCTCGGGGCCTTCCCACGCGCCAGCCCGGAACCCGGCTGCCATGGCAACCGCGCCGCCGACGCGCCGGGTTCCGTACGTGACCGGCATGCCCCGGGGCAACCATGCGCGTGCGCAGATTCCGCGGGCGCCAGCCGGCCGACCAGAAGCGCTCCCTGAGTTCCCCGGGCGGAGCGCGAGGCTGACGGGGAAAAAAAACTGGCTGGGCGCTGTGGCTCACGCTTGCAATCCCAACACTTTGGGAGCCTGAGGCGGGAGATCCATTTGAACCCAGGAGTTTGAGACCAGCGTGGGCAATGTAGCGAGACCCCGTCTCTCTAAAAATAAAATAAAAGAAAAACAAAAGCCAGGCATGGTGGTGCACGCCTATAGTCCCAGTTCCTCGGGAAGCTGAGGTGGGAGGATCGTTTGAGCCCCGGAGGGCGAGGCTGCAGTGAGCCATGGTCGCACCACTGCACTCCAGCCTCCCGAACAAAGCAAGACCCTGTCTCAGTCAAACAAACACACATAGAAACTTCCGTTTGCTTTCAGGGTCTCATCCAGGGCGATTCGCTTTCTCTGCTCCCTGTGCATGAGTATCTCTTGCCATTCTCCCACCCCTGGGCGTCCCAAACTTCTTGCCCTTCTCTTATTTATAGAGCCATCTACGACCTTTTATCTGTGATTCTGAATTCCACAAACTTTCGAAAGCCTTTCATAACTTATTTGAAGGCAAGACCTGTCCTAACCTCAAATCTTCAGGAGGAAAACTGAGCCGAGGCTATTTATAATGCTTATTTATCCCACTGGGGTTTACATAAGTGAGTTTCACTGAATAACTATTAATACGTTTAATTATGGGGTGCTGCATCACACCCTGCTGGGATGGTAATCTCCTATTCAGTGTCCATGTGCCATGTACATTTCTAAAATCTGAACAGTTCTGAATTCTGAAAAAACATTTGTCCCCAAAAGTCTGAGATAAGAAACTGAGGGTGGTGGGGCGCGGTGGCTCATGTCCGTGATCCCAGCACTTTGGGAGGCCGAGGCAGGAGGATCACGAGGTCAGGAGTTCGAGACCAGCCTGACCAATATGGTGAAACCTCGTCTCTACTAAAAATACAAAAATTAGCCAGGGGTGGTGGGTGCCTATAGTCCCAGCCACTCAGGAGGCTGAGACAGGAGAATTGCTTGAACTTGGGAGATGGAGGTTGCAGTGAGCAAAGATCGTACCACTGCACTCCAGCCTGGGCAACAGAGTGAGACTGTGTCTCAAAAACAAAAACAAAAAATTGTGTATTTGTACAATACAGTATTCAAATCTGGAGCCAGACTGTTTGGATTCAAATCCAAGCTGTGCCAACCCACTAGCTCTAAGACCTTATGAGCTAGCCTCTCTGTGCCTCAGTTTCCTCATCTGATGGGCTGGTAGTACTCTACATGACAGTTGGTATAGAATCATATGAGTTTACAGTAAGTGAAGCACTTAGCACAGTGCTATTTTAAGTTTTCTTTTCTCCACAACTACCTAACCGGGAGGATATTAGTATCTCATTTCACAATGAGGAACCAAAATTCAGGGAAGGTAACCGTGCATTTCAAACCTTTTCACCCATGTAGTTCTTTTTTTTTTTTTTTTTTTTTTTTTTTTGCTAGAATGCAATTTAGTAATGGGTATTGAAAACCTCTTTTATACTGATAATTATACTTAATGATGTAGTCAGGAAGAAATAAGGGAAGAAGATAACAAACAAACAGCCAACCAATATTTAATTTAAACCTATGAAATGCTATGCGATTACTGAGGAGTGATTTACTTCCAATTATATAGTCACCTTTGGAATAGGTGTGAGGTGGTAATGTATGTTTTGTGTATTTGAAGTGGAGAGATCTATAAATGTTTATTAAGTTTACTTGTTCCGGGTCTGAGTTCAAGTTCTGAATATCCTTGTTAATTTTCTATCTCGTTGATCTATGGAATCGTTAGCTCTTCTTGTTGCATTGATCCTTTTGCCATTATGTAATGTCATTCCTCGCCTCTTTTGATCTTTGTTGCTTTAAAGTCTACTTTATCAGAGGCGAGAATTGCATCTCCTGCTTTTTGTTTATTGGTTTATTTTTACTCTCTGTTTGATTGGTAAATCTTCCTCCTTCTCTCTGAGTCTTTGTGTATTGTTGCATGTAAGATGGGCCCGGATGCAGCATACCGATGGGTTTTGGCTTTTTATCCAATTAAAATATATATAAGTTTAATACCGGCGTTTGATGCTAGCTGGCTGTTTTGCCCATTAGTTGATGTAAATTTTTTATTGTGTTAAAGTTCTTTGCTTTTTGATATATTTTTGGAAAGGCTGATATTGGTTGTTCCTTTATATGTATAGTGCTTCTTTCAGAAGCTCTTGTAAAGCAGGCCTGGTGGTGGTGGACTCTCTAAGTACTTGTTGTTCGCAAAAGATTTAATTTTTCCTTCACTCATAAAGCTTAGTTTGGCTGGATAGGAAATTCTGGGTTGAAAGTTCTTTTCTTTAAGGATGTTAAATATTGGTCCCCACTCTTTTCTGGCTTGTAGGGTTTCTGCTGAGAGATCTGCTGTAAGTCTGATAGGTTTCCCTTTATGGGTACCCTGACCTTTCTCTCTGGCTGCCCTTAGTATTTTCTCCTTCATTTCAACCCTAATAAATCTGGCGATTATGTGCCTTGGGGTTGGTCTTCTTGAAGAATATCTTTGTGGTGTTCTCTGTATTACCTGGAGTTGAATATTACCCTGCCTTGCCAGGTTGGGAAAATTTTCCTGAACGATATCCTGAAGAGTATTTTCCAACTTGGATTCATTCTCTTCATCACATTCAGGTACACCTATCAAACGTAAATTAGGACTTTTCACATAGTCCCATATTTCCTGGAGACTTTGCTCATTCCTTTTCATCCTTTTTTCTGCATTCTTGTCTTCTCGTTTCATTTCACTGAGCTGGTCCTTGACTTCTGATATCCTTCCTTCTGCTTGATCAATTCGACTGTTTAAACTTGTGCATGCTTCGCGAAGTTCTCGTGTTGTGTTTTTCAGCTCCATCAATTCACTTATATTCTTCTCTAAATTGTCCATTCTCGTTAACATTTCGTCAAACCTTTTTTCAAGGTTCTTAGTTTCTTTGCATTGGGTTAGAACAAGTTCTTTTAATTCACAGAAGTTTCTTATCACCCACGTTTTGAAACCTGCTTCTGTTATTGGAACACACGTGTAATCTATTAAGCCTTGTTCCGTTACTGATGAGGAATTGCAATCCCCTGTAGAGGGAGAGGCATTCTGATTTTGAGTATTCTCTACCTTTTTACGCTGGTTTCTTCCCTTCATTATATATTTGTCTGTCTGTCGTCTTTATAATTACCGACTTTCTAACTGGGTCTCTGACGTCCAACTTGTTGATTCCCTGCGCCGAAATCTGAGCAATCCACTGAGCCGGCCAAAACAGCGGTGTTAAGATTGATGGTGCTTTTCTGCCCGGGAATCTCCGGACTCTACACCAAGAACTGGCGTGCTAAGGCACCAGCAAAACCGCCACGCCGGCCACAAGAGTCGCCCTGGCGACCCGTGGAGCTCTTCCACTGGGAATCTCCTGGTCCGTGAGCAACTAATATTCGTCTGAAAGTGTGGCGTCCTCTCGTTCTTTGCGCTTTCACTGGGAGGTACGTGCCCGAGCTGCTAATCATCAGCCATCTTGAATCTCTCTCCCCACCCATGTAGTTCTAAGGGTGTATGTGTGTGTGTGGCGGGGTGGGGCATGCAAGGGTCAGGGAAGTTGCTTGTCCAAGGTTATCCAGCATGGCTGGGCGAGGTGGCTCACGCTTGTAATCCCAGCACTTTGGGAGGCCGAGATGAGCATGTCAGCTGAGGTCAGGAGTTCAAAACCAGCCTGGCCAACACGGTGAAACCTCGTCTCTACTAAAAATACAAAATTAATCGGGTGTGGTGGTGAGCGCCTGTAATCCCAGCTACTCCGGAGGCTGAAGCAGGAGAATCGCTTGAACCCAGAAGGCAGAGATTGCAGTGACTGGAGATCACGCCATTGCACTCCAGCCTGGGCAAAAAGAGTGAAACTCCATCTCCATAAATAAATAAAGTAAAACAAGGTGACCTGGCAAAATCAATGTTTTTAAAGTCCCATTTTAATTTTTCAACTTTTTTTCTTACACATTGCTACAAAGACGTACCCAACCCATTTCAATTTTAATACCCATAGGAATTCTGCTTTGTTTCCTAATATACTTCTGGTTTGCCCCCAACATCTTGCTGTAAAACAATGCTTTAGGAACACAAGCCTTGACTATCCACTGGCTTTGAGACTCTCCAGCACACAGTTGGTGTTTTGAACCCAATTTTTTGGACCCAGTTTTTCTGCTTGTTTCCTTTTTTTTCCTCTTTTTTTTTTGAGACAGGGTCTCACTATGTTGCCCAGGCAGGAAAGCCGTGGCAGGATCATCGCTCACTGCAGCCTTCAACTTCTAGGCTCAAGCGATCCTCCCGCCTCAGCCTCCAGAGTAGATGGAACTACAGGCATGTGCTACCACGTCTGGCTGATTTTCTTTCTCTCTCTTTCTAATTTTAAGAGATGGGGTCTCGCTTTGTTGCCTAGGCTGGTCTCAATTCCTGGCTTCAAACAATCCTCCCAACTGGGCCTCCTAAAGGGCTGGGATCGCAGGCAGGAGCCACAGCGCTGCCGCCGAGGACCTAGTTTTGGGAACCTGAAGCCAAAGGAGCAACGGCTTTGGTGCACGTATCCGGACGCTTCTCTCCGGCCCGTAGTTTCCCCGCCCCTCCCAACACAGCCAAGCTCCTTCCTCAGAGATTCCCGCCCCCGGGACGTCCCGCCCACCCACCGGATGCTCAGCATGTACCACCAGGCGCCTGGCGGGGGTGATCAGTCTGAGCGACATGCTTGGCGCCTGCCTGTCCCCAGCCCCTCTCAGTTTGACCTCCTTCCTTCAAGTCTGGCCCTCGAGTCTTCCAGAGCGGCCTCCAGGGGCGCTTAGTTCCCCACGACAGCTGTCTCCGTCCTCTGCCTCCTCCAGGCCTGGCAGGTGGCACTGTCCGGGGGCGGAGCCTCGGGCGAAGGGCGGGGCTTGCGGCGGAGGAAGGAATCAAGCGGTGAGGCGCGCGTCGGCTGTGGGGTCGCGGTCGCTGTGGTGGGGCGTAGGGAGGCCGAGGCCGGGCGGAGGGCGAGGGCGGGCAGGTGAGCCAAGGAGCCGACTAGGCTGAAGCGTTCGCGACCTGGACTCGCTTCCCAGCCCGACTGAGGCCACCTGGTGTGGCGCCCCTTTCTGGACCCTCGGGCCTGGCGCCCGCGGCTAAAACTGACTGAACTGTGGAGAGGGTTCCTCTTCCTGGGACGCAGCCTCCCTGGGCATGGACAGACGATGCCCCGGCCAGACAGAGCCCTTGACCACCCCACCCACCCTCCAGGCCTGACGCACCGAAGTACACCCCGGTCCTGGGAGGGACAGGCGCCCCTTCCCTTCCGCACGCCCCGCTGGCTGCAGAACGCCAAATGCAGCCACCACTGACCCTGTGAGGAACAGACACAGGGACAGGCGCCCCTTCCCCTCCGCACCCCCCTGCTGGCTTCAGGACGTCAAATGCAGCCACCACTGACGCTGGGAGGGACCGACACTTTCCAGCCCAGACTAGCACTGGGACATGGATAGACTCCCCCTGCACACATGGGTGACCCCGGAATTCAAAGATGCCCCTGACTCTGTCCCACCTGCAGCCTGGGCCAGCACCACGCCGTTGCTCCGACTGCACCAAAGCCCAAGGGTGACAGACTGAGCTCCAGAGGCCTTACGGTTTCAGCCAGACTCTTAGCTGCCCCTTCCAGCCCTGCCACCAGCGCTCAGGGCCCCACCCAGACCACATCTTTGCATCTATCCCTGCAGTACAGACCTCTGGTGTGCGGATCATAGTTCTCTTGGCCTGAGAGGAAAGCTCTGGGGCCTTTTCCCAGGCCTGAGCAGGCATGGTGGGCTGCTGTGACTAGGGCGAGCAGGGTCTGGAGTGGGCATTGAGGTTTGGCTCTTACATTGCCTTTGCAGGGACCCCAGCCTCACCATGGACCTGGAATGCTCCCGGCTGCTCCCGGCTCTCTGTGCTGTTCTGGTAGACCCCAGGCAGCCGGTGGCAGATGACACCTGTTTAGAGAAGCTGCTGGACTGGTTTAAAACGGTCACTGAGGGAGGTGAGGAGGTGGTGCTGCTGTTTACTGTCCATCCAGAGACCAGAGGATGCACGCAGAGCCTGGGACAGGGGGCAGGGGCGGGGTGGGGGCTCCTCTGTCCCAGAGGAATGGCAGGAGTTGCCCTTCCGATGTCTTTCCTTCACTTCCAGAAGATTATCTGTGGCAGACTGGGGACAAGTCAAGATGAAGCCTGAGAGAACGAGCTGGAGAGTTAGAACCTGAAATTCTTAGCCAGTTTAGCCATGATTGGGGCATCCCAAGGTTCAGTTCTGCAGAAGGCGTGAACAGACTTATTTTGTTGTTGTTCTCTTTGTATTTAGTGTGTTTATTTTAAGACATCAGGTTTGTTTTCCTTCTGATTATGAAAGTGGGGGCTGGATGCAGTGGCTCACACCTGTAACCCCAGCACTTTGGGAGGCCGAGGTAGATGGATTGCTTAAGTCCAGGAGTTCGAGACCAGCCTGGGCAACATAGCGAGATTCCATCTCTACAAAAAAATACAAAAATTAGCTGGGCATGGTAGCACGACTGTAGTCCCAGCTACTTTGGAGGCTGAGGTGGGAGGATCCCTTGATCCCAGGAGGTAGAGGTTGCAGTAACCTATGATTGTGCCACTGCACTCTGACCTGGGCGATAGAGTGAGACCCTGTCTCAAAAAAAAAGTAATACATGTTCTTTAAAACATGAAAAAAAGAGTAAAGAGGAAAATTAAACCATCAACCTTTTAATTTTCTCCCAGCCTTTTTCCTAACACATCATAAAGCTGTATTTTTCTGGGGGGGCAGGGGAAGAGGTCGGCTGTGCGCGGTGGCTCACACCTGTAATCCTAGCACTTTGGGAGGCCAAGGCAGGCAGATCACAAGGTCAGGAGTTCAAGACCAGCCTGACCAACATGGTGAAACCCCGTCTCTACTAAAAATGCAAAAAGTAGCCAGGTGTGGTAGTGTGCAACTGTAATCCCAGCTACTCGGGAGGCTGAGGCAGGATAATTTCTTGAACCTGGAAGGCAGAGGTTGTAGTGAGCTGAGATCTCACCACTGTACTCCAGCCTGGGGCATAGAGACTTGTCTCAAAAAAAAAAAAAAAAAAGAGGAGGGCCAGGTGCAGTGACTCACGCCTGTAATCCCAGCACTTTGGGATGCCGAGATGGGTGGATAATGAGGTCATGAGTTCAAGACCAGCCTGACCAACATGGTGAAACCCCATCTCTACTAAAAATATAAAAATTAGCCAGGTGTGGTGGTACATGCCTGTAATCCCAGCTACTCAGGAGGCTGAGGCAGGAGAATTGCTTGAACCCTGGAGGTGGAGGTTGCAGCGAGCTGAGATCGTGACACTGCACTCCAGCTTTAGTGACAACGAGACTTTGTCTCAAAAAAAAAAAAGTCATACCATAAATACAGTTTTGATGTCTTGCTTTCTCTCTTGCCATTATAATCCATAATTCATTTAATCACTCCACTCTTTTATTATTAGATGCTTATGTTTCTCTCTTTTTTTTTTTTTTTTAGACAGTCTTGCTCTGTCGCCCAGGCTGGAGTGCAGTGGCATGATTTTGGCTCACTGCAACCTCTGCCTCCCATCTTCAGGCAACTGCCTCAGCCTCCTTAGTAGCTGACATTACAGGCACGCACCACCATGCCGAGCTAATTATTGTATTTTTAGTAGAGACGGGGTTTCACCATCTTGGCCAGGCTGGTCTTGAACTCCTGACCTCGTGATCTACTCGCCTCGGCCTCCCAAAGTGCTGGGATTACAGGGGTGAGCCACTGCACTCAGCCTCTGTTTCTCCTTTTTTATCATTTTAAGTAGTGTCATAGACTGGGTGAAATGGCTCACACCTAATCCTAGCACTTTGGGAGGCTGAGGCAGGTGGATCACTTGAGGTCAGGAGTTTGAGACCAGCCTGGCCAACATGGTGAGACCTTGTCTCTACTAAAAACACAAAAATTATCCAGGTGTGACCAGCCTGGGCAACATAGCTCTGTAATCCCAGCTACTCAAGAGGCTGAGAGGAAAATTGCTTGAAACCAGGAGGCAGAGGTTACAGTGAGCTGAGATTGCACCACTGCACTCCAGCCTGGGCGACAGAGTGAGACTCTTCAAAGACAACAAGACAAAAACAAAAATTAGCCGGGCATGGTGGTGTGTGCCTTAATCCCAGCTACTCGGAGACTGAGGCAGGAGAATTGCTTGAACCCAGGAGGCGGAGGCTGCAGTGAGCTGAGATTAGTGAGATCATGCCACTGCACTCCAGCCTGGGTGACAGAGCGAGACTCCATCTCAAAAACACCCCAAAAAGCAAAAATTAGCCGGGCATGGTGGTTCGCGCCGTTAATCCCAGCTACTCTGAGGCTGAAGCAGGAGAATGGCTTGAACCCGAGAGGCAGAGGTTGCAGTGAATGGAGATCACATCTCTGCACTCCAGCCTAGGCGACAGAGTGAGACTCCATCTCAAAAAGAACAAAACAAAAACAAAAATTAGCTGGGCATGGTGGTGTGCGCCTTTAATCCCAGCTACTCAGACTGAGGTGGGAGAATCACTTGAACCCAGGAGGCAGAGGCTGCAGTAAACTGAGATTACTGAGATTGCACCACTGTACTCCAGCTTGGGTGACAGAGCGAGACTCCATCTCAAAAACAGTAGTGTCATAATGGCTTTCCTTTTACATAAATATTCTTGAGTTTAAATGTTTTTTCTCATGGTTGATAATTGTGTTGGGATAGATCACATGTTGTTAATTTCTGCTATTCTTTACTTCTTTTTTTTGTTTTACTCTGTTCTTTTACTCTTTTTAGTCTCACTATATTGACAACACTGTTCTCGGACATCTGCCTCTGCTTCCCAAAGTGCCTTTTACCTTCTTTTGAGCTAAATATCTCGGTCTTCATTGCTTTCTAATATATACATTTAAGGCCAGGCTTGGTGGTTCATGCCTGTAATCCTAGCACTTTGGGAGGCTGAGACAGGCAGATCACTTGAGGTCAGGAGTTGGAGACCAGCCTGGCTAACATGGTGAAACCCTGTCTCTACTAAAAATACAAAAAGTAGACAGACGTGGTGGTCCATGCCTGTAATCCCAGCTACTCAGGAGGCTGAGGCAGGAGAATCACTTGAACCTGGGAGGTGGAGGTTACAGTGAGCTGAGATCGTGCCCTTGCGCTCCAGCCTGGGCAATGGAGTGAGACTCTGTCTCAAAAAAAAAAAAATCTATGTATATATTTATATTTATATATTACTATAAATTTCTCTAAAAGTATGGCTTTAGCTACATCTTACAAGTTTTACTATGCAGTACTTGAGTTGTAATTTAGTTCTAAGTATTTCATAGTTTTTATTACGATTTTTGTTCACCCACAAGTTATTTAAAAGAGTATCTTTTAGTTTCAAAATATGAAACTATTTGATATTTCCAGTATTTTTATTATTGATTTTTAATTTATTTTATGGAGGTTAGAAAATATAATCTATGTTTTGAATCTTTATGGCTGTTGAGACTTTTATTGAAACATAGGACCCAGGCAAGTTTTGTTAATGTTCTAGAGATTTCACTGTAGATTTTGATGTTTTGGTATTTGAAGGTCTTCAATTACCTTCTGGACTAGTTTGTAGTCAGTTTTATTTTTCTTTACTTTTCTTTTTCTTTTCTTTTTTCTTTTTTTTTTTTTTTTTGAGCCAGAGTTTTTCCCTGTCACTCAGGATGGAGTGCAGTGGCATGAACACAGCCCACTGTAGTAGCCTCGATCTCCTGGGCTCAAGCAATCCTCCTGCCTCATTCTCTCAAGTTGCTGGGATCACAGGTGTGTACCATGCCCAGCTATTTTGTTTTTTCCCATAGAGATGAGGTCTCACCATCTTGCCCAGGCTGGTCTGGAATTCCTGGGCTCAAGCAGTCTTCCTGCCTTGGCTTCCCAAAGTGCCGGGATCACAGAAGCCAACCACCATGCCCTGCCTGTAGTCAAATTTTAAGAAGTATTTTTCAGTAGCTTTATTGAGATATAATTTGCATACCATGCAATTCACCCATTTAACGGGTACCAAATCCTTTTGCAAATGTGATAATTTTTTTTTTTTTTTGAGACCAAGTCTTGTTCTGTCTTCCAGGCTGAAGTGCAGTGGCACAATTTTGGCTCACTGCAACCTCTGCCTCTCAGTTTCAAATAGTTCTCTGCCTCTCAGTTTCAAACAGTTCTCTGCCTCAGCCTCCTGAGTACCTGGGATTACAGGCGCATGCTACCATACCTGGCTAAATTTTGTATTTTTAGTAGAGATGGAATTTCACCACATTGACCAGGCTGGTCTCGAACTCCTGACTTCAGGTGATCTGCCCACATTGGCCTCCCAAAGTGTTGGAATTATAGGGGAGAGCCACCACACACAGCCTAAGCATGATAATTGTGTGTTCAGGTGCACATGTGAGATGTGGCATCATGGAACCATGGTATGAGGTCAGCACGTGACCTGTCTGACATGAGAAAAGGACAAAATAATAAATAAATGGTACCAATTCAACAGTTCTCAGTAAATTTACAGGGCTATGAAATCATCAGCACAATCTAATTTTGTTCCCCATAAAGAAACTGAGTCCTGATTTGCAGTGAATCTGTTTCCTTCTCCCTCCCAGCCTCTGTTATTTCTCCTGCCTTGTGCTTGATGGAAAGAGTGTAGTTTCCACTCTTACAGGATATCTGCCTGTAATCCCAGGTACTCGGGAGGCTGAGGTAGGAGAATCATTTGAACCCGGGAGGCGGAGGTTACAGTGAGTTGAGATCGTGCCACTGCACTCCAGCCTGGGCAACAGAGCAAGACTTGGTCTCAAAAAAAAAAAAAATGATCACACTTATAAACTACTAAGGGATCTGGTACATGTTAAATGGGTGAATTGCATGCTATGCAAATTATGTATCAAGTTTCCACAATTGTTCATTATTCAAACCTGCTATGTTATTGCTAATTTGTTTGCTTGTTTCTGAGAGGTGTGTAAAAAGCTTACACCAAGATCATGGATTCAACAGTTTTTCTTTGAAATGAATACTTTTTTTGCTTTACAAATTTTTTTTTTTTTTTTTTTTTTTGAGACCAAGTCTCACTTTGTCGTCCAGACTGGAGTGCAGTGGTGTGATCTCGGCTCACTGCAGCCTCAACTTCTTGAGCTCAGATGAATTCTCCCACCTCAGCCTCCCTAGTAGCTGGAACTACAGGAGCCGGCCCTCACGCCTGGCTAATTTTTTGTATTTTTTGTAGTGGCAGGGTTTCACTGTGTTGCCTAGGCTCGTCTCAAACTCCTGCGCTCAAGTAATCTGCCTGCCTTGGCTTCCTAAAATGCTGGGATTACAGGTGTGAGCCACTGTGCCTGGCATTTTTTTAAAAATTTTGAGACAGGGTCTCATTCTGTCACCCAGGCTAGGGTGCAGTGGCGTGATGACAGCTCACTCTAGCCTCAACCTCCTGGGCTCAAATGATCCTCTCACCCCAGCCTCCTGGATAGCTGGGACTACAGGCACACACCACCACACCCAGCTAATTTTTTGTGTGTTTTTGTGGAGACAGGGTTTCACCATGTTGCCCAGGCTGCTTTGTATGTTTTGAAGTTAGGTTAGGCACAAATAGATGTAGGAAGGTTGTGTCTTTCTGGAGTTTCTCTCTGTGATCAGCGAAAATTTCTTTTGCATGAATACTGCTTTTTGCTCTACAGTACATTTTGTCTGATATTACTGTTGCTACACCAGCTTTTTTAAAGTTAGAATTTGCCTACTGTGTCTTTTTCTCCCCTGCTCCCAGCCTTTCCTGTCATCATACTTTTTATTGCTTCTTAGAAACACTATATTGCCCGTTTTTAGTATTTAATTTAATCTCAGCAACTCTTTCTTTTAACAGATAAGTTTGATCTCTTTAATTTGTTGAGGCCTCTGTTAGATTTGAATTCTTTTGTATTTTTTAATTTCCTGTACCTTATCTTTGTGCCTTTATCCTCCTTTTCTGCCTTTCAACAGGTTGATCAGATTGATAAAGCTTTCCTCTTCTGGTTTTTAAGTTATATGTTCTATTTATTTATTTATTTATTTATTTTAGATAAGGTCTTGCTTTGTTGTCCAGGCTGGCTGGCATGCAATGGTGCAATCATGGCTTATTCCAGCCTTGACCTCCTGGGTTCAGCTTTCCATCTCAGCTTCCAGTGTAGCTGGGACTACAGATGTGTGCCACCACACTCAGGGAATTTTTATAGAGATGGGATCTCCCTATGTTGCCCAGGCTGGTCTTGAACTCCTGGGCTCAGGCAGTCTGCCCACCTCTCCCTCGCAAGATGCTGGGACTGCAAGCTTATTTATGTTCTTTAGTGGCTACCCTTACATTTATAACATGAGAACTAGATTTTTTTAAAAGTCTGAAGTTAATTAGACTCTCTGTCCTCTATCCAGACAACTGAAGGATCTCAGAGCCCTTTAACTTCAAGCCATCACAACCTTCTGTTGTTGTTGTTTAGTTGCTTTGTGTTTTAATTCTGTTTTGTTTCAAAACCCTTCAGCAATGATTTTTTAATTTCTGAACTCAATGAGGTTGTTAGTTTTTTTCCCCTGAGACAGAGTCTTGCTTTGTTGGCCAGGCCAGAGTGCAGTGGTGTCATCTCGGCTCACTGCAACCTCTGCCTCCCGGGTTCAAGTGATTCTTCCCCTCAACCTCCCAGCTAGCTGGGATTTACAGGCGTACATCACCAAGCCCAGCTAATTTTTGTATTTTTTTTTTGTAGAGATGGGGTTTCACTGTGTTGGTCAAGCTGGTCTTGAACTCTTGACCTCATGATCCACCTGCCTCAGCCTCCCAAAATGCTGGGATTACTGGCATGAGCCACCGTGCCCAGCCCTCTTTTTGTTTTTTTCCTTAGAGACAGGGCCTCTGTCTGTCACCTAGTCTGGAGTACAATCATAGCTCACTGCAGCCTTGAACTCCAAGGCTCAAGCAATCCTCCTGTCTCCACCTCATGAGTAGCTGGGACTGCAGATGTGCGTCAGGCTTTTTTTTTATTATTTTTTGTAGAGACAGGGTCTTGCTATGTTATCCAGGCTGGTCTTGAACTCCTGGGCTCAGGCAGTCCTCCTGCCTTGGCCTCCCAAAGTGCTAAGACTACAGGCATGATGACTTCGCCCAGCCTGCAGTGCTTATTCAGGTAGACTCAGTGCTTTTTGGGTCCTAGCCTGGTTCTCTTTCTCTGCATGCTCCTTACTGAACCATATTCTTTCCACAACCGCCTCTCACTGGGAAATTCTTTCAGCCTTTGCCTCAAAATGTCTTTTTCTCCCAGTGGTGCTTTTGAGTGATAGTATAGCTGGGTATAGAAATATAGGATGCCAGGTCTGCAGAGGAATGCTTGTTCCATTGTACCTCCTTGCACAGAGCACTCTTTGTTTAAGAAAAAGTATTCATTTGAGAAGTGAAAATGCTCTTTCACTTTTTGTTTTCTTTGTTTTATAGAGATGGAGTCTCATTCTGTTGCCCAGGCTGGAGTGTGCAATGATGTGGTCTTGGCTCACTGCAACCTCTGTCTCCCAGGTTCAAGCGATTCTCCTGCCTCAGCCTCCCAATTAGCTGGGACTATTGGCATGAGCTATCACACCTGGCTAATATTTTGTATTTTAAGTAGATACAGGGCTTCTGTCTCTACTTAACTCTACTCTTTTGGCCAGGCTGGTCTCGAACTCCTGAGCTCAAGTGATCCTCCCACCTTGGCCTCCTAAAGTGTTGGGATTACAGATGTGAGCCACCATGCTCAGCTAATGTTTTGTATTTTTAGTAGAGATGGAGTTTCACCATCTTGGCCAGGCTGGTCTCGAACTCCTGAGTTCAACTGACCGCTCATCTCAGCCTTGTAAAGCGCTGGGATTACAGGCATGAGCCGCCACACTTGGCTTGGTCTTTCACTGTAATTTGCATTTACTTCTCATGATCAGTGAGACAGAACATTTTTTAGCATCTTTGGCAATTTATGTTTCTAGTTCTGCCTTTCACCTATTGGTAAGGTGTCAGCTTTCTAGTTTTCCTGCCCTTATTGAATTAAAATTATGAGTCATTTGCCATATTTGTTGCAAATACTTCTTCCCAGTTGGATCCCTAAATCTAACACCCTGCAAGAAAGGGGTCTGGGAATTCCTAGGAGAAGAGCAGTCGCCCAGGGGCACATGTGGTGCTATGCCCCTGGTGACCCCTGGGCTGGGCCCCTTCCCACAGAATCCAGTCTCCTGCTGTTGCAGGAGCATCCCTGCCTGGTGGAGCTGCTGTCCCACGTGCTGAAACTCCAGGACCTGAGTCCCGGGGTCCTCTCCTTCTCACTCCGCCTGGCAGGAATCTTCGCAGCCCAGGAAAACTGCTTCCAGTATCTTCAGGTGAGCCTGGGGCCTCCCACTTGAGTGTCCCATGGAGAGGTGGGCAGCCTTCTCCTCTCGCAGCCAGGTGGGGCATTTGTAGCCATCACCATCCCAAGTCCCAGCAGCCTGCCCTGACCCTGTGTCCTCACTAGAACTGCACATTTTTTGCTCCCTGACTGTAGCCCCCTTTGAAAAATTCAACTGGAGTGATGTTGGGGCTAAGGATTTGAAGTTTTCTGGAATAAGATGACTGGGATTGGCTCCTGGCTCTGACCTGCTAGCTGACCTTCCCTATAGCCGCAAGCCTCAGTTTCTTCCTAGGACAGAGACAGGAGTCATAGCTGTGCCGTGGGGGTGTCGTGAGGACCAAACAAGACTGCACATTCTGTACCTCCAGCTACCCAGCCTGCAACTGAATGAATGACTAATGAGAATGTCTTTTTTTTTCTTTTGGTGGGGATTCTCACCACTATACCAATGAGGAGAAAAAGCCTTTTTTAAAAAAAAATTAACTAATTTTATATACTTTTATTTTATCAGTATTACTATTTTGAGACGGAGTCTTGCTCTGTCGCCTAGGCTGGAGTGCAGTGGTATGATCTCAGCTCACTGCAACCTGTGCCTCCCAGGTTCAAACAGTTCTCCTGCCTCAGCCTCCTGAGTATCTGGGATTACAGGCATGTGCCACCACGCTCAGCTAATTTTTGTATTTTTAGTAGAGACGGGGTTTCACCATGTTGGCCAGGCTGGTCATGAACTCCTGGCCTCAAGTGATCCTCCTACCTCGGCCTCCCAAAGTGCTGGGATACAGGCATGAGTCACTACACTCAGCCAATAATTTCTGCACAGCAACAAGGCATGGGAGCTCGGACAGCTCTCCAGAGTTGTGTCTTCCAGCTTCAAGAGCCCCATACAGGCACCTCTGAGTCTGTCAGGTGATGCCTGGTATGAGCTTCAGGGCCCTTGCCCATCTAGCATGATAGCTTTTCTTGGTGCCCCACAGGCCCTTGCCAGGTTGCCCGAAGCCACATCCAGTACCATTAGGTTGCCATTCATGGTGCCTTCCAATTTAGCACCTACAGGCTCCCTAGCTGCCCAGCCAGGCACCATCTTGCTGTAGGACAGACTTTCCAAGACACCCTAGGCCACTGCTGTCCAGTGAATCTGAGGGCCCTTGTCTGTCAGCAGCTGGTATGAAAGTGTCCTCCAGGCAGGCGCAGTAGCTCATGCCTGTAATCCCAGCACTTTGGGAGGCTGAGGTGGGCAGATCATCTGAGGTCAGGAGTTTGAGACCAGCCTGGCTAACGTGGTGAAACCCCGTCTCTACCAAAAGTGCAAAAATTAGCTGAGTGTGGTGGGCGCCTGTAATCCCAGCTACTCAGGAGGCTGAGACAGGAGAATTGCTTGAACCCAGGAGGCGGGGGTTGCAGTGAGCAGAGATCATGCCACTGCACTCCAGCCTGAGAAAAAGAGTGAGACTGTGTCTCAAAAAAGTGTCCTCCAGAAGTGCCTCCACCAGCCCTAGAAAACTGAAAACCCATCTCTGCTCTACTCCACATCCCTGGAAACCTGCCAGGTCTCCCTACCTCTTTTTTTGCTTCTCAGCAGGGGGAGCTGCTACCAGAGCTCTTTGGGGAGACAGGACCCCTTGGCCAAGCAGCCTGGGCCGTGCCCACCGTGCGCAGCGGCTGGATCCAGGGCCTGCGCTCCCTGGCACAGCACCCTAGCGCCCTGCACTTTCTGGCTGACCATGGTGAGTATGCCCACACCCTGCCCCATCTCTTGTCCTGCCTGATGCTGTGTGACCCCAGGGGAGTCACTGCACCTTGCTGAATCTGGGCATCTTATCTGTGTGATGTCACAGGATTGTTGCGATGAATGCGAGTAACAGTAGGGGTGTCAGTGTCCTGTGGTTTGTAGGTCAGGCCCTAGGAGCCAGGGTGGCTTCCTCAGCCACTTACAGATCAGTCATGAGGACTCAATCTTTGAAACTATTTGGGAGCCAGGCGTGGTGGTGCACGCCTATAGTCCCAGATACTTGAGAGGCTGAAGCAGGAGGACCCTTGAGCCCAGGGGGTCGAGGCTGCAGTGAGCAGTGATTGAGCCACTGCACTCCAGCCTAGGCAACAGAGAAAGACCGTGTCTCAAAAAACATGAAACAAAGCTGGGCAATGGTGGCTTACGCCTGTAATCCCAGCACTTTGGGAGGCTGAGGTAGATGGATCACCTGAGGTCAGGAGTTCAAGACCAGCCTGGCCAATATGGTGAAACCCTTTTCACTACAAAATTTAGCCAGGCGTAATGGCAGGTGCCTATAGTCCCAGCTACTTGGGAGACTGAGGTGGGGTGGGAGATGGGGTGGGAGAATCGCTTGAACCTGGGAGGCAGAAATTGCAGTGAGCCAAGATTGCGCCATTGCAGTCCTGCCTGGGTGACTCTGTCTCAAAAAAAACAAATAAAACGAATTGGGAAGCATCACAAGCTGTGTGTGTTTAACGCTCGGGAGGAGGAGGTGCTTGTCTCCTGGGAGCTTCGGTTCATGTTCTCTTTTACTTTTGGGTTCAGGGGTGTTTGGGGGCATCTTGGGGTGCCCTCTGCTGTTTGCATCTTCCCCGAGGCCCTGGAGCCGTGGATTAAGGTTGCTGTCTGCCTGCCCCTTTTTCCTTTCTTCTCCTGCCCCCTACCCAGGTTCGGTGGACACTGTCTTCTCCCTGCAGGGAGACTCCAGCCTGTTTGTGGCCTCGGCAGCCAGTCAGCTCCTGGTGCACGTCCTGGCTTTGTCCATGCGAGGTGGAGCCGAGGAGCAGCCCTGCCTGCAGGGGGATGACTGGCCCACGTGTGCCCAGAAGATCGTGGGTCACATTGAAGAGTCCTTGTGCTCCACAGCCACCCCTAAGGTCACTCAGGCTCTGAACGTCCTGACTACAACCTTCGGGCGCTGCCAGAGCCCCTGGACGGAAGCCCTGTGGATGCGACTGAGTGCCCGCGTGACCTGTCTGCTCAAGAGAGACCCCATCCCCGCCGCACACTCGCTCGTGGACCTGCTTCTCTGTGTGGCTCGGTCAGGCCCCAGGGATGCAGCTGGGGGGCCTGGGTGGGCAATTATTTTCCTCAGATGATGCCCAGGCATGTCCCATTGGCAGCCAGAGACTCCCTGAGGACATGGCCTTCAGTGAAGGGACACCCAGGTGACCCTGAAACCCTCATGGGGAAAGGCCTGTGTTGGGCTGGGCACCTCCAGCCCCAGGACCATGATAGTCTCAGCCAGGCCTCGAATGGGGTTTTGGGGGCTGGGGGAATAATTTCTCTCTCTGTGGTCTCCCTGCAGTTCTCCTGTGTTCGGTTCGTCCAACAGCAGCCTGTGGGAGATGGTGGCACAGGCTCTGAGCTGCCTGGGCCCCTCCCATGTGGGACCCCTGGCTCTGGGCATCCTGAAGCTCGAGCACTGGTATGGGCTGGGGTGTGTTTCATGCCGAGGCGGGTGCTGGGAGCCAGGGTAGGCAGGGAGGTTGAGAGCGTGGCCCTCGTGCAGGGGAGTTCCAGACACCAGGGACAGTCAGGTGGCCATGTGGGACGTTACTGGGCTGTGCGTGGGTTATGTGTGGCAGCTGTGCAGGGCGTGACTGGGCTGTGCGTGGGTAACTTGTGGCGGCTGTGCGGGATGTGACTGAACCATGCATGAGTTATGCGTGGAGGCCGTGTAGGGTGTGACTGGGCTGTGTTTGGGTTGCGTGTAGCAGCAGCTGTGTGGGGCATGACTGGGCCGTGCATGAGTTATGCGTGGCAGCTGTGCAGGCAGGTGGCTTCTGCAGGATCTTTAGTGACAGAATAATTGTTTCAGACTAAAGCTTTGTGAGATCCCCAGAAGTGAGAAGGATGGCAGAGCTGCTCTGCTCAGAGCAGGATGGTCCTGCCCCCATCCTGCGCTCTGCTGCCCTCCCACCTGCCCCCACTACAGCCTTGGTTGGGGGTGCTGAAGCTTCCCAGCATGCACACCATTCGATTGGTCCTGGGGGCACTGGAACAGCAGAGCCTGGGGTCAGGACAGGTGGGAAGGCTGTGGATGGCCTGCCAGGCTTCTAGGTGGGCTCATATTAGGGGTGGAGGTGACCTCAGGACCCGCTGTCCAAGGGCTCAGGGGTACAGTGAGAGCCCGGCTCTGCACTCCAGGGTCCCCAAATGCTTAGGAAAGAGTGGACTGGGGGAGGATAGAGCATCAGGCCCGGCCCTGGCAGAATGCACTGTGTGGGCACTGCCCCCACTGGGCCCAGACTCGAGGGCAGGTCCTTCCCACAGAGTGGACGCTGTACATACCTGGGGACACCTGGGAGGTTGGGGGCCCCTGTCCCTGACCCCCTGAGTGGGCACTGCCCCTGCCTGGGCCCAGACCTGAGGGCAGGTCCCTCCCACAGAGTGGATGCTCTGCGTACCTGGTGACACCCGGGAAGCTGGGGGTGCCCCATCTCTGTCCCCCTGAGCAGGCACTGCCCCTCTGGGCACATGGCCAGGCCTTCCTGGAGGCCCCTTATTGTCTACTCCTAAGGACATCAGCAGTGTCAGGCCCATTTCTTTTGTCAGGCCTGTCCCCTGCTCCACCCTCTGTCTCATAGCATCCCCTGGCCAGTGGCTTGCCTAGAAACTGTTTCTCTGGGGTGTCCCGACCCCCTGGCTGATTTGCCCCAGGCTTGTTGGGCACGTTAGGAGCACAGCCAGCTTGCCTCGTGGCCAAGGAAATAGCACTCACCGTGTTTGTCTCCAGTCCACAGGCACTGAGAACCCAGGCCTTCCAGGTGCTCCTCCAGCCCCTGGCCTGTGTCCTGAAGGCCACGGTTCAGGCCCCTGGACCCCCAGGTACACTGCTCAGAAAGGGCTGGGAGGGCAGAATCTGGGTCCCTGTGGTTGGGGGAAGGGAGATGGAGGTGGGTACCAGGCTCACTGCCCCACTTTAATCACACCCAGGCCTCCTACTAAGAGCAAAGGGGACCAGAGCCGTGGCCATCACCCCTAGTGAGCTGCTGCTCTGCACCCAGGTCCTAGCCTCTGCCATGGGTGGTGACCATGGGGTGGTTGGTGACCATGGGGTGGCTGAAGTGCCCTCTCAGAGAGCTCTTTCCGGCTTGGCCCCCAGGCTTGCTGGACGGGATGGCAGATGACGCCATGACGGTGGACGCTCTCCTGGCCTCCAAATCCTCTTGTGCAGGCCTCCTGTGCCGCACCCTGGCTCACCTGGAGGAGCTGCAGCCACTGGTAGGTGTGGCCTGGCCCTCATGCAGCCCGGCAGCAACCACACCAGCAGTGGGCCCACAGCCTTGGCTGATACCCCCCACCCTCGAAGCCCGGCATCCCTGTGTCCATGCTGACAGTGGGATCACAGCCTTGGCTGATGCCCCCCTCCCTTGCAGCCCCAGCGCCCCTGTGTCCATGCCAGCGGTGGGACCACAACCTTGACTGATGCCCCCCACCCCGTCACAGCCCCGGCTGATGCCCCCTGCTCCTCAGCCCAGCATCCCTGCGCCCATGGTAGCACTGGGACTGCAACTATGGCTGATGCCCCCCACCCCATGTGCCTCGAAGCCCCAACACCCTGCATCCACACTGGCAGTGGGACCACAACCTTGGCTGATGCCTTCCTCACTCACAGCCCCAGCGCCCCTCGCCGTGGCCCCAGGCGCCCCTGCTTGGGGCTGCAGTGACTGTCCTGCGGCTCTGCGATGGCTCAGCTACCCCCATCTCCAGTGTGGGGGGCCACCTCTGTGGGACCCTGGCAGGCTGCATCCGGGTCCAACGAGCAGCTCTTGACTTCCTGGGGATGCTGTCACAGGGGACGAGTGAGTGTGTCCTGCATGGCTTTCGCGTTGGGTGAGCCCCGAGCCCCCAAGTCTTTCTTTCTGCTTGGAGGCAACTGGGAACTGCCGTCTCCCTGTGTTTCTTCTCTGTGGGGGCTGGGGGTGTAGGGGCCGTGCAGGAGGTTTCAGCTGGCAAATGAGGCCTTGTCCTGCTTCTTCCCCGAGTTGACAGGGAGGGTCCTGGGATGGGGATGGGTGGTTTATCTGCTCACCTCTGTCTCAGGCCCCCAGGAGCTGGTGATGCAGGCACTTGCTGTCCTCCTGGAGTGCCTCGAGAGCCCTGACTCCAGCCCCACGGTACAGTGGTGGGGTTAGGGAGCGAAGAGAGGAGGGAGGCAGAGGCAGTGGGATCCACCCCCAACTCCGTCCCGGCCCCATGGAGGCCTCTGGGGACAGGGCCCTTACACAGGACCACGGAGTCACTGCTCAAAGAGCTTCAGGACACAGGTGGCTGCATGTGTTGGACCCAGAGCCTTTTGTTGGTGAAGATTCATTAGTGCGCAGGGGTGTGTGGGGCTGTGGGGAGAAGGGGCGCTGGCCGGTGGCCTACAGGGAATTCTGGACAAGGGAAATGAAGTGGCACCAGGATGGCCCAGGGCGTGGGCTCCAGGCCCTCCTAAGCACCGCTTATGAACATGCCCACTGCACAGCCCCTTGAGGAGCCGGGTCCTGGCGGGCACAGACCTTGTACCACCTGCCGCTGAGCAGACAGCAGGCAACTTTGGAGGAAGGGCCTGGGGCTTCTTGGGATCTTAAGGAAAAGTGCCCTGGATAATTGGTCATGTTTTAATGCAGAAATCCCACTGCCTGGGTAGTAGGTCTCCTGGTGAGGGCTGCCGCCTCCTCCTGTTCATAGTCTGGGAAACCAGTTCTGCAGTGGATTCTGCCTTATTAAAATCAGCCCAGGAGGGGCGCAGGGCTCACAGCTGTGATTACAGGGCTTTGGGAGGCCGAGGTAGAAGGATCAATGGAGCCCAGGAATTTGAGGCCAGCCTGGGCAACACAGCAAGATCCCATCCCTACAAAAAAATTAAAAATTAGCCCCAGGGGTATCGTTCATGGGTAGAGCATTTGATTGCAAAAATTAGCCGGTCGTGGTGATGTGTGCCTCAAGCCCCAGCTACTCATGAGACTGAGGCAAGAGGACTGTTTGAGCCCAGGAGGTGAAGGCTGCAGTGAGCTGTGATTGCTGCACTGTAGTCCAGCCTGGGCAACACAGTGAGACCCTCTCTCTAAGGGAAAAAAAGGAAACCCAGTGTTCCCTTCTTCCTCCACCTCCTGTCCCCATCTCTGTCCCTGGAGCCAGGGTGGCACAGGCAAGGAGGACAGGCAGACAACTTGCCCCTCCGCCTCTTGTGGCCCTACAGCCCACCCTGTCTGCTCCAGGTTCTGAAGAAGGCCTTCCAGGCCACGCTCAGGTGGCTTCTGAGCTCACCTAAGACCCCCAGCTGCTCTGATCTTGGCTCCCACATCCCGCAGTTCCTCAGAGGTAACCCACCCCTCGCAGGGGTGAATAGAGCTGGAGTCACAGGGGTGGGAGGCAGCAGGGGCTGGATGGGAAGGCTCGGCTGGCCCCGAGGGCAGGGTGAGCCTGGCCCTAAGGTCGCCCTGACCCACCCCTTCCTGCTTCAGAGCTGTTCCTTGTGCTGCAGAAACGCCTGTGCAGCCCCTGCTGGGAGGTGAGGGACTCCGCCTTGGAGTTCCTGACCCAGCTAAGCAGACACTGGGGAGGTGAGTGCTGGCAGGTGGAAGGGCCGCCTTCCCCGCCTGTTGGGGGTTCACCAACCAGTTACACCGGCAGCCTCTTGCTGGCTCTAGAAACCTGGGCCACGTGGGCTACCCACAGCGGGGCAGAGGCAGAGGCTGAGGCCTCAAGGCTGGGCCCTCGGTCACAGCTGTGTGGGGGGCAGAGGCAGAGGCTGAGTCAGAGAGTCTCAGCCATTGGTCACAGCTGCATGAGGGGTGGAGGCCGAGGCCAAGGCCATGAGGCTGGGTCCTTGGTCACAGCCGCATGTGGCCACTTCAACCCCCAGGAGAGGCCGACTTCAGATGCGCTCTCCTGGCTTCAGAAGTACCTGAGCTGGCCTGGCAGCTCCTCCAGGACCCTGAGAGTTACGTCCGAGCGAGCGCAGTGACCGCCACAGGGCAACTCTCTAGCCGGGGCCTGCACGTCCCTACCAGCCCCCAGCACACAGTGGCCCGGCAGGTAGGAAGTAGTGGGTTCCTCGGTTGGCAACCCCCACCAGCCTCTAGCACACAGAGGCCCGACAGGTAGGAGGCAGCGGGTTCCTTGGCCAGCAGCCCCTGCCTGGCCGTTGTGTGTGCTTGTCTGCTTGCGGGTGGGCAAGCGGCCAGCATCCAGCATGGGAGCAGCTGCTGCTGTGGCCAGCACCTGTGGGAGCTACTGCCGAGGCCCTGGGGCTCTGCTGGGCGTGGGGCCCTGTGTTCTTTGCCTTCTGTCTCCCCAGCACCCCTCCACTTACACATGGTTACCTCCATTTGGCAGACTGATAAACTGAGGATTGGAGGGCAGTATGCTCACAGCTCAGCACAGGAAGGTGCCAGGGTGGGGTGTGGCCCTAGGCTGCATGGCTGGGGCTGGCCGCCCTAATGTACCCAGGGTCCTATTGTGGAATCCCCACTCCTGCCACCCCACTGACCATCCCCACCCACCCGCTGTCCCCCAGAGCCTGCTCCGGGAGCTCCTGTGCATCCTCTCTGCAGACTCGGAGGGCTTCCCACGGAGGGCGGTTATGCAGGTCTTCACCGAGTGGCTACGGGACGGCCATGCTGATGTGGCCCGGGACACAAAGCAGTTTGTGGCCACTGTGCTGCAGGTGGTGAGCCGGGACCTGGACTGGGAGGTCCGCGCCCAGGGCCTGGAGCTGGCTCTGGTGTTCCTGGCCCAGACACTGGGGCCACCACGCACCCACTGCCCCTACGCCGTGGCCCTACCAGAGGCGGCCCCAGCCCAGCCACTCACCGAGACATTGAGGGCTCTTTGCCACGTGGGGCTCATTGATTTTGCCTTTCGTGCCTTGTTTGACTGCGACCGCCCTGTGGCCCAGAAGTCCTGTGACCTCCTCCTCTTCCTGAGGGACAAGATTGCTTCATACAACAGCTTGCGGGAGGCCAGCCCCAACACCGACTCCATGGAGGTTGCCCTGTGGAGGTGGCCGGCAGGTGAGCAGACCCAACCCCGAGGGGACCAGGAGCCTGAGGCTGTGCTGGCCATGCTGAGGTCCCTAGACCTGGAGGGCCTGCGGAGCACGCTGGCCGAGAGCAGTGACCACGTGGAGAAGAGCCCCCAGTCCCTCCTGCAGGACATGCTGGCCACGGGGGGCTTCCTGCAGGGGGATGAGGCCGACTGCTACTGAGCAGAGCTGGAGTCTGCCACTGGGGCCCAGGACCGAGGGAGGTTGCACCTCATCTTTCTGTGGGACGCTGCTATCTCCAGGGCTCCAGCCCAGCCCAGCTGTCTGAGGAATCCTCCGGGGAAGCCAGGACCAGGAGAAAAGCAAGGTCGAGAAATCCCACATTTTGATGTATTAAAGAAACGACTCATTTCCTACTCAAAATAAATGGCATTGAAATCTTTAGTCCATTTTGAATTAATTTAATAATAATAGTCTGAGACAAGGGTCTAGTTTCATTCATTCATATGTGGATATCCAGTTTTCCCAGCACTATTGATTTTATTTTTGTTTTTGTTTCTTACTTATTAGATAAGAGTCTTGCTGTGTCACCCAGGCTGAAGTGCAGTGATGCAGTCTCAACTCACTGTAGCCTCTGCATCCCAGGCTCAAGTGATCCTCCCACCTCAGTCTCCCAAGTAGCTAGGACTACAGGCACACACCACTATGCCTGGCTACTTTTTCAGGGGTATTTTTTATAGAGATAAAGTTTTGCCATGTTGCCCAGGCTTGTCTCAAACTCCTGAGCTGAAGTAATTTGCCTGCCTTAGCCTCCCACAGTGCTGAGATGATAGGCATGAGCCACCTCGCCCAGCGGTGTTTTAGTGTTTTGGAGATGTGGCCTTGCTCTGTGGCCCAGGCTAGAGTGTAGTAGCACGATCACAGCTCACTGCGGCTTCAACTTCCTGGGCTCAAGCCATCCACCTGCATCATCCTCCCAAGTAGCTGGGACTATAGACACTCACCACTACACTCAACAAATTTTTAAATTTTTTGTAGAGATAGTCTCCCTATGTTGTCCAGGCTGGTCCTCTTTTATTTATTTATTTGTTTTTTTGAGACGGAGTCTCACTCTGTTGTCCAGCCTGGAGTGCAATGGCTCAATCTCAGCTCATTGCAATCTTTGCATCCTGGGTTCAACCAATTCTCCTGCCTCAGCCTTCTAAGTAGTCTGGTCCTCTTTTATTAAAGGGACTGTCCTTTCCCCAGTGTGTATTCTTGGTGCCCTTGTCAAAGACTAACTGATCACATACGTTAGGGTTTATTTCTGTACTCTCTTTTCTGTTCCATGGGTCTGTGTGTTTGTTTTTATGCCAGTACCATACTGTTTTGCTTACTATAACTTTGTAGTATGCTTTGAAGTCAGGTAATGTGATGCCACCAGCTTTGTTCTTTTTCAAAATTGCTTTGGCTCTTAGGGGTCTTTTGTTGTTCCATATGCATTTTAGTTTGTTTTTTCAACTTCTGTGGAAAATGCCATTGGAATTTTGATGGAAATTGCCTGAGGCTATAGAGCACTTTGGGTAGTATGGACATTTTAAAAAGATTAGTTATTGTCATTTATGAACATGGGATATCCTTCCATTCACTTGTGTCCTCTTAGTTTATTTCATCAGTGTCTTACAGTTTCAGTGTACACCTCTTTGGTTAAAGTTATTCCTGGGGACCAGGCGCAGTGGCTCATACCTATAATTCCAGTACTTTGGGAGGCCGAGGCAAGTGGATCACATAAGATCAGGAGTTTGATTCCAGCCTGGCCTCAAGTGATACACCCACCTCGGCCTCCCAAAGTGCTGGGATTACAGGCATGAGCCACCACACCACATCCAGTCAAGCAGTTATTATCTTGTATTGCATTGAAGGTTTTCAGCACATCCCCGCATCCCCTGACTTCCGTTGCTGTGTTCAGGAGTTTGGCTGGCAGTCTAGCATCTGGTCTTTCAAAGTAACCTCTTTTTCCTCTGGCTGCTTTTAAGATGTTTTTTTGAATTGTTCTTGGTTTTCTGCAATTTTACTATTATGTGTAGGTGAGAGTTTCTTTTTATTTATTCTGCTTGGAATTCACTGGAATTCTTGAATCTGTGGATCAGTGGTTTTCAGTTCTGGGAAATTCTTAGCCAGTATCCTTCCAAATATTCTCTCCTTTCTCCTCTCATCTTCTCTTCCCCGTTTCCTTTTTTTTTGGGGGTGGGGGGGCAGAGTCTCACTGTATCACCCAGGTTGGAGTGCAGTGGTGCTGTCTCGGCATCTCAGCTCACTGCAACGTCTGCCTCCCAGGTTCAAGTGATTCTCCTGCCTCAGCCTCCCAAGTAGCTGGAATTACAAGTGCGCGCCACCATGCCAGGCTAATTTTTGTATTTTTTAGTGGAGATGGAGTTTTGCCATGTTGGCCAGCTGGCCTGAAACTCCTGACCTCAGGTGATCCGCTGATCTTGGCCTCCCAAAGTGCTAGGATTACAGGTATGAACCACCACACCCAGCCTTCCCTTAACTAACTTCTTTGAGAGGTTATTATGGGCTAGGAATGGAGGTTACTCCTGTCATTATCATGCACATTCCATCATCTAGATTTTAGCCGTGTGGCCCTGCCCAGCTATGAAGAATTCTGGGGAATCACTTGAACCCAGGAGGCAGAGGTTGCAGTGAGCCAAGATTGCACCACTGCACCCCAGCCTGGGCAACACAGCGAGACTCTGCCTCATTAAATAAAAAAGAGACTGGAAACTCACACCAATCATTACCTGGTAAGTGCATTTAGCTCAGGAAGTACAGGTGACTATGGGGAGAAAAACATGAAGATAATGACCAGCTCAGACCCAGCCAGGGCTTGTGGCCATGCCCACCTGCTCCTGTGAGTGTCCAGGGTCTTGGGCAAGTCACCTATCCTCTCCTCCGTTTCCTGTCTGTAAGCTGGGATTAGTGACACCACCTTCTTAGTTGTGGGGACCTAGAAGGCAGCGATGGGCCTCTATCCCTAGGTTGCCTCCCAGGGCTGGCACATAGTAGGTCTGTGTCCAGCTGCCACACACACTACCCAGTTAGGCCAGGTCCCTGGAAACAAGTCAACAGGACCATCTGGCCAGTGTCGGTCAGAGCACACAACCATCCCAGTGTCTGGCATGGTGCACAACCGCCCTCATGTCTGAGGCCTATGCAGGTCACTCATGATGTCTTGTTTCCCTGTGGTCATCTTTAACAGTGGGCTGCTTGTTGGCTTTGAAAAATGTTGATCGAAAGATTCTTTGAGGCCTAGGATAAAGGTGGAGTCCACTAGGGAGGAGTTAAGTTGGGGCAGTACCCACTGGAGGCCACTACAAACCAAATATACTGGCCTCCTAAAGAGCTGGGCATGGTGGCTCATGCCTGTGATCCCAGCACTTTGGGAGGCCAAGATAGGAGGATTGTTTGAGGCCAGGAGTTTGGGAATAGCCTGGACAACATAGAAAGACCCCATTCTACACTTTTTTTTTTTGAGACAGAGTTTCACTCTTGTTGCCCAGGCTGGAGTGCAGTGGTGCAATCTCGGCTCACTGCAACCTCTGCCTCCCAGGTTCAAGTGACTCTCATGCCTCAGCCTCCCCAGTAGCTGGGATTACAGGTGTGCACCACCACACCTGGCTAATTTTTGTATTTTTAGTAGAGACGGGGTCTTACCTGGCTAATTTTTGTATTTTTAGTAGAGACGGGGTCTTACCTTATGGGCCAGGCTGGTCTCAAACCCCTAACCTCAGTTGATCCACCTGCCATGGCCTCCCAAAGTGCTGGGATTACAGGCATGAGCTGCTGCACCCGGCCTACTTTTTTTCTTTTTAATTAGCTGGGCATGGTGGTATGCACTTGAAGTCCCAGCTACTTGGGAGGCTGAGGTGGAAGGATTGCTTGAGCCCAGGAGTTCAAGGCTGCAGTGAGCTGTGATCACACCACTGTGCTCCAGCATGGGTGACAGAGACCCTATGTCAAAACAAAAAATACATTTAGTGCTTGGAGTTCTCTGCATTCCTGGGCCTCAAATCTATGTTGGAGAAGACCAGTAGCTCTAACTTCTCAATAACTTTTTGCTTCTCTTAGCACCAAGGCAGTCTTTCCTGTTGGGGGAGCAGGGCTAATTCCAATTCATTCTTACCCTAAAAGTATAGCCCTTTAGGTGTTCAGGTTAAGATGGGAAGGGTTTTCTATAATGGTCCCCACTTTGGGGAGGACTGGCCCCGACTTCTGCCCCCTGGCCCCACAAAGCCAAAGAATGAGAACCCAAGTTTGCTGGTTTTGGCAAATGCCCTCTAACAAAAGGGCACCTCCCAGGCAGCACAGCCATGGACTGGCTTGCCCCACCGGGATGCAGCAGTGACATCAGCCCCACCACTGGGCACATGTCCTTTCCCGGTGACAGCAGGCGGGGTGCCTGGACCAGCTGTTTCCCTGAAGACAATGAAATATGCTGGGTGAAGTATCTAAAGGCCATCACTCCAGCAATGCTGAACAGCTGACAAGATAGCAGGCAACTAACTGCGAGGCCTCGTGCTGGAGGTAAATTGGACTCAGATACAAGGCCCTGCCACAGGGGTCTAGGGAACCTGGCTCTCGGCTCTGGCGTGGGAGAGCTCAGAGAGGGAGGGGCTCTGCAGATCAGTTGCCCCCTAGACAGTAACGCTGAACCATGGTACCTGATGAAAAGAGACTGCAGGGCCCAGCGCAGTGGCTCATGCTTATAATCCCAGCACTTTGGGAGGCTGAGGCGGGTGGACGTCTTGAGCTCAGGAGTTCAAGATCAGCCTGGCCAACATGGTAAGAACCCGTCTCTACTAAAAATACAAAAGTTAGCTGGCATGATGGTGGGTGCCTGCAATCCTAGCTACTGGGGAGGCCGAGGCAGGAGAATCGCTTGAACCCACGAGGCAGAGATTGCAGTGAGCCAAGATCGCACCACTGCACTCCAGCCTGGGAAACAGTGAGACTGTCTCATTTAAAAAAAAAAAAAATTGCTTATAGCCATTACAGGAGATAGTGAAAATCCAAAAAAAAAAAAAAGAAAAAAAGACTGCAGACACACCAATCATAACCTCGTAAGTGCAGTTAGCTCAGGAAGTACAATATTAACAGAAAGACGACTATGGGGAGAAAAACATGAAGATAACGACCAGCTCAGACCCAGCTGGGGCTTGTGACCACGCCTACCTGCTCCTGTGTGTCCCAGGCCTTAGGCAAGTCACCCATCCTCTCCCCGTTTCCTGTCTAAGCTGGGATTAGTGACACTGCCTTCTCAGTTGTGGGGACCTAGAAGGCAGCGATGGACTTCCGTCCCTAGGTTGCAGCCCGAAGCTGGCACGTGGTGGGTCTGTGTCCAGCTGCCACACACACTACCTTACCAGATGGCCTCAGGAGGCAGGAAAGGGCGATGGGCCCATTTCACAGGGGGAAGAACCGAGGCAAACAAAGGCAGTAGAGACTCGTGCTTCTGCTTTAGTAGCTCCTGCCGTGGGCTTGACGTGGGAACCCCTCCCACAGGTTCTGCCCCTGCTGCCCTGGGGCACTGTTAGCCTGTGGAATCCAGCTCTCCTCTTGACCTGGTTCTCAGCAACCCTGGGAAGTTTTAGAGCCTCTGGCCTATGCTAACTGAGGTTGGGTGGCTGCTGGCCAGAGCCCTAGAGAGAGGGTGTATCAGTTAGTGCTGGGTAACAGCCCCGAATGCATGGCTTCACATTTCCTTAGTATTAAAGGGCCTATGGGCTGGCCAGGCAGTACTGCTCTCAGTGTTGGGCCTGGCATGTCCTGGCTGGGCTCACTCACGCATCTGTGGGCAGCTGGGAGCTAGCTAGTCCAGGATGGCCTCCGCTCGGGTGACCCAGGCTCCATACGCCCTCTTGCCTTCCAGCAAAGCAGCCCAGCTCGTTCTCATGCTATAGCAGGAGTCAGAGAAAGCAGGCAGAGGCACGCATGTCCCTGGAGGCCTAAGCTTAGAGCCAGCAATGTCACTGCTGTCACCTTTTATTGGCTACAGCAAGTCATAAGACAAGCTCAGATTGAAGGATGGGGAAGTAGACTCCACCTCTAGATAAGAGTTGGGACAGTCACAGGGCAAAGGGCATGGTGATTCAGGGAGGAGTGGGGCATCGGGGTCACTTTTGTAATTGATCTACCACAGAGGGGAGACCCCCTTTGAGAAGGTGAGTGGTTGGGCCTTGGGGCTGAGGGAGCCACAAACCAACCTGCTAGATGGGGCCTTCAGTGGGGTGGCCAGATGTCAGTTTAGCCTCAGGACTCAGCCTCCTGCAAGCCCATGTCTTGGGCAGCATCACAGCCCCAGCTGCCAGCACAGAGTGGGTCTTCCAAAAAGTTTGTTGAATGACTGAGTGACCTAAGTCAGTTCCTGTGCCAGGCAGCCCAGAGTGACCATCCCAGAGCCTCCTTCTTGGGGTGCAAGCCAAGCCGGGCTTGGGGTGGCGGGTGTCTGCACTTGTGGGCGCCTCTCATGCCTGCTGGGAGCCTGAAGACGCAGAGACCTCCTACCTCGCCCCCTCCGTGGGGACCCTTTTCCCCACACTTCTTGGTTCCTGTCGGAGCCAAGATATGTCGCCATGGAAACCGCTTGGCAAACGCTGGCAGGCAGAGGCGGCCAACAGCAGCTCTCCTGATCGAGCTCCGGGCGCCGGCTGGAGCGACGTCGTGGGACGGTGGTGTGAGCAAGCACACCCGGCCGTGTGTGACACGCGTGGGGACAGAGGCCAGGTGGCTGCAGGAGGGCGTGCGGGGAGGTCGGGGCTCCCCAGCGTGCGTGCTGCCACGTGTGTGCATGTGCGTGTGGGTGTGTGCGTGCCTGTGCATGTACCAACAGTGCAGCCGCATCGGGGCGTGTGTGCTCTGAGTGTGATGGCCGCGTGGGCCGGTGCAGGGTGTTTGTGGGCAGGGGGGTGTCTGAGTGTTGCTGTGACCTGCAGCAGCACAGCTGCCTGGATTGAGCACCCACTGTGGGCTGGACATTGCACCAGGTGCTGACAGGACTGGCAGAGGTGGCTGCTGCCCTCGTCCCCAGCCTGCAGTCCTGGGCGAAGGCTGACGCTGAACAGGTATGTGTAAGAGTTGCCAAAGTGCGTGCCAGGAGGGTCCTGGGAAGAGATGGCCGTGGGGCCTGAAGCCTAAATGTGGGGTGAGAGGCATCCAGGCCGGTGGTTCAGGTGGAAGACATGGCCCAGGCAAGGGCTGGGAAGCCAGGGAGGAAAGGACAGAGTCTGGAGCCCAGGAGAAGCAGTGAGGGGCCATGGCCCTGAAGGAGGCTGGGGCTTAATCTGAGTGGAGGAGGCCCAGCTAGGGGTGCAGGGTGCCAGGACAGCAGGGTGCCTTCTAGGCAGAGGGACCCTGGAGGCAGGAACTAGGGATGTGAGACCAGGGCAGACAGAGCCAGGGGGACGCAGCTGACAGCTGGCGCTGGTGAGATGTGGTCTTTGAAAGGCTTCCTCTTGGGGGCAAGTGGCTTGGAAAGGGGTGTCTGCAAGCCGAGGAGTCTGCAGCCAGCCTGGGTTGGGGGGGCAGTTGAAAGCTATTTTGGAGGTTGATTAGATGTTCCTTGGTGACAGTGGCACTTGGAGGAGGAGGGTAGGGCTGGGATGATGGGGATTCCTGGGATGGGAGGTGCTGAGGGAGAAGGTCTGGGTGCTTGTGGCACCCCTAGAGTTGTCTCACCAGGGGGCTGCTTCTGGAGCTCCCATAACAGGCGCTTGGCTCTCTGGGCACCTGCCTGGGTCTCCGGCCCCACAGGCTCCCTGAGCCCTGCCAGGCTGGGTGGGTGTGCAGCGCACCTAGCAGGCGCTGGAGATCCTGGCTTTTGTAGGGCTTCTTCGGGCACCCCTGGGAGCCCAGACGCCCAGCAGCTTCAAGCTGTGAAGCCTCCAGAGGGGGCAGGGCATGTCCTTGGCACCCCTGGCTGTTCCTTGTTGCCCAAGTTACCTTCTGCGGCTGGGGTTGCTGGAGACCTCCAAGGAGTAGGGGCTCCCTGCTCATTTTCACCCCGACCCCAGCTCTGGGGGTGTGAGAGGCAGAGGTGATGGCTCAGGAAGGTCTTGGCTGCTGCAGGCTGGCTCTGGCTACTTCGGCGATGCCGCTGGGCGGGGGGTTTCGGCCACCTCGTGCTGGCCACAGAGCTGGGGCCTCTCATGCACCTCGCAGGCCTGCCCGGCGAGGCCCATGCACTCACTGGGGGCTCCTTCCCAGGGCGCGCCCCCCATGGATGCTGCTGGGCCTCCCTGGTAACCCTACTGGCCAAGCCTTGGGCCAGGCATGTCTGAGGACTCTGAGGGCGTTTCCCAGTTCCATGGTGTGGCCTTGGTGAGCACCCTGGCCAAATCACCAGACACCAGGCCTTTGGGACCCCTGCATCCGCCAAAACGGTGCTGACCCACAGGCACCAGGCAGCGCAGTCTTCAGGTCAGAAACCTTCGAGGACCCTGAGTGCCCATTGTTTGTGTACCTGCCCGCGGATGCCCCCTCGTGGCCAATCCCATCCATCTTAGAACCCCGTTTCAGAGCTGAGGATGCAGGGCTGGAGGGGGCACGGCTGAACTAGGTGAGACTCAGGCCTGAAAACCCCAAGTCGGCCTGGCCCGAGCATGCCTGACCGTGGGCACCATCAACACAGCTTCTGTTACTCTTTTTTCTTTCTTTCTTTATTTTTTTTTTTTTTGAGACAGGGTCTCACTCTTGCCCAGGCTGGAGTGCAGTGGTGCAATCACGGCTCACTGCAGCCTTTACCTCCCCGGGCTCAGGTGATCCTCCCACCTCAGCCTCCCGGACAGCTGGGGCTACAGATGCATGCCACCATGCCCAGATACTCTTTTAATTTTTTTGTAGAGATGGGGGGTGGGTCTTGCTATATTGCCCAAGCTGCTCTTGAACTCTTGGGCTCAAGAGATCCACCTGACTTAGCCTCCCAAAGTGCTGGGATTACAGGTGTGAGCCACCTCACCCAGCCAAGCCTTTGTTATTCTTGTTGTTAGGGTCCCACTGCAGGGCTGTGGGGAGGTCTGCAGGCAACTCAGAGTCAAGACAGACCCCGAGAGGGACAGAGGTTGCAGGGAGATGCCATCGGAGATTCACTCCCATGTGCCTGGCCCGTGTGTGTCTTTCCCTGTTGGAGAAGCTACATGTCGGGATTCTCCCAGGGCCCCTGACCACACACAGCACAAGAGGGTAGGAAATGGGGATGGAAGGAGGAGAGAGATGGTGACAGAGAGAGAGACTGAGAGAGTGAGAGCCCCAAGACAGATAGACAGAGATACAAACACAGAGAGACAGAGAGATGGGCAGACGGCCCCTCCCCCGGCCCCTGGCCCCCGGCCCCCAGCCTTGGCTGAGTCCACAGGGAGCCCCAACAGTGGGGGAGGGGTCCTGGGGGAGTGGGCTAAGGGCCCCAGTGTATGTGCTGGGGCTGTGACTTTGCACTGAGTTCCCCCCAGCCCCAGCCACCCTGGCTGTTCTCCGGAGGGAACAAGGGCTTTCAGTGCTGGGGACCCGACATGAATACTAATCCAGAAGCTCAAAGGGCGACCTCACAGGCTGGGCACGGGGAGGCTGGGCCGGGGCCAGGGCCAGCTGAGCCTGTCTGGGAACTTGCCCTGCTCGGCCCCCACCCTGTAGTGGGATGCTCCTGGTGTTGGGGGGGCTCCTGTTCTCCCCTCAGGTCTGAGATGGTCCCCAGCTACCCCAGGACAGGGTGCGGGGGGTACTGTAGCTCCAGCAGTCAGGGGCTTTGGTGTCCAGCACTGATGACACTAGGTGGACCCCCAGCACACAGTCCCTTGAAGAGTGGCTGCCCGGGAGGTGTCAGGCCGATGGGAGGGTCCTTAGCTTTGCTTTGCATTCCTACAGTGCTACAATGACAGCTCCAGGAAAGCCCGGGGAAACTGAGGCATGGGCAGGGAGCCCATGTCAGGGAGGAGGCCTCGACTGTGCTCTGTGGAAGGACACCCCAAGTCCCACAGGCAGTGCTGGAGTCCGGCCCTGTGTGCCCTGCCTGGGCCAGAATTCACACCCCTTTGCTTCCCACCTGGACATCACCTGCTGCACCCAGGAGACCCCAGTGCCAGGCCGAGGAAACCCCTGCTTGGGCCATGCACGGCTCCCCTGCTGTGTTCCAAGCCCCTTCACCCCCCAGCCCCTGGCCCTCAGCAGCCCTGTCCCCGGAGGCGGCCTCTTCTCTTCTTCAGCTTCTCTGGCGCTGCCCCACTTCCTGCACCCATCTTTGCCCAGAGCCCTGCACCAATTCTGACAGGCAGGCCTCTGCTCACTCGGTTCCTTCCACCTGGCACACCCCTATCTCTGCCCTTGACCCGGGCTCATCTTGCTGTGCAGTGAAGCCAGCCTCAGCTCCATCCTCCTCTGTCCCCACAGCGCTATCTGCCCACACCCTTGCCTGCTGGCTTTGGAGCAGGGCCGAGCTGCAGAGAGGCCAAGTCCCTGTCCTGCGGCCCAGCGCCCGGCACATGCAAGGGCTCGAGTTTGCCGAGTGAGCAGCTGCCATTTCTCAGGACTCTGTGTGCCAAGCACCCTGCGAGAGTGCTTCTCATCCTTATAAAACCTGTGCGAAGCATTTTCCTCTTTTCCAATATGGATGAATTTCCTGTGGCTGCTGTGACAAATGACCACAATGGCATGCCTTCAAACAGCACACATTTACTGTCAGTTCTGGAGGGCAGAGGTCCAAAGTCGAGGCTGGGGCAGGGCCAAACCTCCCCCGAGGGCTCCAGGGGAGGGTCCTTCTTGCCTCTTCCTGGAGCTTCTGGGGGCTCCAGGTGTCCTTGGCTTGTGGCTGCACCACTCTCATCTCCACCTTCTTCTGTGTCTCTGTGTCTTCCACTTTCTACCTGTTTTTAAAATTTTTTGTAGAGACGGGAGTCCCACTATGTTGCCCAGGCTGTTCTGCAGCTCCTGGGCTCAAGTGATCCTCCTACCTTGGCCTCCCAAAGTGTTGGAGATGACAGGCCTGAGCCACCTCGCCCAGCCTCTTTCTTTCTTTTAAAAAAATTGTTGGCTGGGTACAGTGGCTCATGCCTGTAATCCCAGCACTTTGGGAGGCTGAGGCGGGTGGATCACTTGAGGTCAGGAGTTCAAGACCAGCCTGGCCAACACAGTGAAACCCCATCTCTACTAAAAATACAAAAATTAGCCGGGTGTAGTGGCACGTGCCTGTAATCCCAGCTATTTGGGAGCCTGAGGCAGGAAAATCACTTGAACCTGGAAGGCAGAGGTTGCAGTGAGTCGAGATCATGTGACTGCATTCCAGCCTGGGTGAAAGAGTGAGATTCTGTCTCAAAAAAAAAAAACCAAATTGTTAACTGCCAGGCGCGGTGGTTCACGCCTGTAATCCCAGCACTTTGGGAGGCCAAGGCGGGTGGATCACGAGGTCAAGAGATCGAGACCATCCTGGTCAACATGGTGAAACCCCGTCTCTACCAAAAATACAAAAAATTAGCTGGGCATGGTGGCACGTGCCTGTAATCCCAGCTACTCAGGAGGCTGAGGCAGGAGAATTGCCTGAACCCAGGAGGCGGAGGTTGCGGTGAGCTGAGATCACGCCATTGCACTCCAGCCTGGGTAACAAGAGCGAAACTCCGTCTCAAAAAAAAAAAAAAAAAAAAATACCAAATTGTTATTATTTTTTACATTGTCTTGTTTCTCCAATGGGGAGCCTCTTTCTCTCTCTTATAAAGTCACTTGCCATTGGATTTAGGGCCCCCCCGACCCAGGATGATCTCCTCTTAACATCCTTTATATCTGCAAAAACTCGGTTTCCAAATAAGGTTCCATTCTGAGGGTGCAAGTGGGCACATCTTTTGGGAGCCACTATTTAACCCACTCTGGTGAAACTGAGGCAGGGGAGGGTGAAGCTGCTTCCCCAGGCCACACAGCTCTCTTTTGACCCCAGGTCTGCCCCAGTCAGAGGATGGTGATGAGGATGAAGGTGGGAGTGGGCCCCTTTGTCCATCACTGAAAGGACAGGGGTCCCCATATCACTGCCTCTTTATAGAATAGACTCTGATGAGGTGGCTTCAACCAGAGAAGGGTGTGCAGTCTGCTGACGTGGAGACCAGTGTGTCCTGGGTGCAGGGTGGCTGGGCGGACAGGGTGTTGGCTGCCTGAAGCCTTGGCTGGCGGGGGCCAGGTCATCAGCAGGCTGCCTCTGTGTTCCAGGGGTCCTGGCACCGGCCCCAGTACCACCCATCTTGGGGCATCTAGGAGGGGCCCTGTTCATTTGGGCTTCGAATCTCCCAGGTTGACCCAACACACAGAGGAGGAACGGTCACTCCAGGCTCAACACAGAATTTCTTTTCCAGTGGATCCCACCCCTGTAACTATTCAGGAAGGGGTGTGGGGAGGATAGTCCACAACTGTGCTTTGTTGTTGTTGTTTTTTGAGACGGAGTCTCACTCTGTCACCCAGGCTGGAGTGCAGTGGTGTGATCTCAGCTCACTGCAACCTCCACCTCCCAGGTTCAAGTGATTCTCCTGCCTCAGCCTCCCCAGTAGCTGGGACTACAGGCACATGCCACCACACCTGGCTAACTTTTGCATTTTTAGTAGAGATAGGGTTTCACCATGTTGGCCAGGCTGGTGTCGAACTTCTGACCTCAGGTGATCCAGCTGCCTTGGCCTCCCACAACTTCTTTGTAATAAGTAGTTTTAGGACAAAACATTTAGTCCAGGCTCCGTGGCTCATGCCTGTAATCACAGCAATTTGGGAGGCCAAGGTGGGTAGATCAGTTGAGATCAGGAGTTTGAGACCAGCCTGGCCAACATGGTGAAACCCTGTCCTTCCTAAAAAATACAAAAATTAGCCAGGTATGGTGGTGGGCACCTGTAATCCCAGCTACTCAGGAGGCTGAGGCAGGAGAATCGCTTGAGCCTGGGATGCGGAGGTTGCAGTGAGCCAAGATCATACCACTTCACTCCAGCCTGGGCAACAGAGCTAGACTCCATCTCAAAAAAAAAAAAAAAAAAAACATTAATCTTTTATTAGGTTCTAGGTTCTCTGTCCCCAACAGAAATAACCTGTAAAGGCCTGGTGTGGTGGCTCACGCCTGTAATCCCAGCACTTTGGGAGGCCGAGGTGGGTGGATCACAAGGTCAGGAGTTTGAGACCAGCCTGACCAACATGGTGAAACCTTGTCTCTACTAAAAATACAAAAAAATTAGCTGGGCATGGTGGCACATGCCTGTAATCCCAGCTACTCAGGAGGCTGAGGCAGGATAATTGCCTGAACCTGAGAGGCAGAGGTTGCCGTGAGCCAAGATCGCACCATTGCACTCCAGCCTAGGTGACAGAGTGAGACTTCGTCTCAAAAAAAAAAAAGAAAATAACCTGTAAAATCCCCGTGGCAACATATGTCCAAAAGTGCAGCTTTGTGAGCCAGAATCTGTTTGTAGGAATTTATCCTGAGCTGCGGGGGATCCACATACCTGTGCAAAGATCTGTGGAAACAAGATGTTTATCACAGTGATATAAGCTAGTGAGACACCGAGAAACCAAAATGTCCCAAACCAGGTGACAGAGCCATGACACGGAATCCAGCACAGACCATCGGGGTGGGGGCTGACTTCTGGCCACTGATGAGTGTAAAGTGTTGGGGCCACCTGTAGAATGCATTATGTGGTGTGAATCCCTTAAAATACGTATTTAGGCTGGGCATGGTGGCTCATGCCTTTGATCTCAACATTTTGAGAGGCTGAACTGGGATGATCGCTTGAGCCCAGGAGTTTGAGAACAGCCTGGGCAACACAGTGAGATCCCATCTCTATATAAAAGTTGCAAAATTATCCAGGTGTGATGGCGTGTGCCTGTAGTCTCAGCTACTCAGGAGGCTGAGGCAGGAGAGTTGCTTGAGCCTAGGAAGTCAAGGCTGCAGTGAGCCGTGTCTGCACCGCTGTGTTCCAGCTTGGGCAACAGAGCAAGACCCTGTCTCAAAAGAAAATTTTAAAAATACATATTTCAATGTGGGGGAAAAGATGATCAGAAGGATGTCTGACAAGAGGGTAAGAGAGGTTACCTCTTGACAATTGGCTTATGGGGTCTTCTTTTTGTTATTTTTCATAATTTTTGAAATTCTGCACACTGGACACCTAGTGTTGTTATTTCTTAAGGCTTAAAAGAATTCCTCTGCAATGGTGTGGGACGATGGTGACGAATCCCTCAGCCATCTGCGGGGCACTGCTGAGGGCGTGGGGGCATTTCTGTACGGTGAGGCAGAGCTGGTGGGTGGCTGCCTGCCAGCCCGAGGGAAGGGTTTGCAGAGAGTAAAAGGGCAGTTTGAGAAAAAGGCCTCTGGGCTCCATCTGGAGCTGTCCTGCTGGACTTCACGGCCAGGGCTGGGCTTGGTCATCCTCCTGCACTTTCCATCTCGGGGGCGGCTGGCACAGGGTCGGGGCTGTACTCGCAGTTGGCCAGGGCAGAGCAGGGCACCCATCCTCAGGGCCACTGACCGTGGGGTAACAAGAGGCCGCAGTGAGTGCCTGGAACCAGGAGCTGGAGGCCTCCCTCCTTCGGGCCAGCACCTCCCACCTGCCCAACCCTTGCAGGACTACCTAGTGGGACTGGTCAGAGACCTCCTATCAGGTGGCAGCAGCAGGTGGGTGGACCCCAGGGAAGACTCCCACCTCCCAATCCCTCGCCCAGCAGGGACTGGGAGCAGGTTAAGGAAGCTCTGCTGGGAGACAGCCCCACCCCAGCTAGAGGGGCTGAGGGTAGAGTCCCCCTTGGGTTCCTCCTGACCACCCAGGTGGCCTTGGGGATGGTGTGGGGTCCTTCATGGGCTCACTTGGTCTCCTTGTTCCTAACCTGGGGCCCGGTGCAGAGCTGGGACCAGTTCTGTCTGAGTTAGTGACTATCTGTCTTGGACACCAGGGTCCAAGACACCGGGCTGCCCCTCAGCAACTGCACAGCTAGCCCACCTCCCGATGACGGTGGAGGGGTGGTGATTCTTCTTCCGCTAAGTGCCTCCTGCTGGGATGTGGCGGACATGGGCACAGGACCCAACTGGGCTGTGGATATGCCAGCTCATACTCCATCTCCTAGGCTCAAGCACTCCTCCCGCTTCAGCCTCCCAAAGTGCTGGGATTACAGGCGTGAGCCACCCTGCCCTGGCCCATCTATTCTTAACACTTGCCAGCAAGTGTTTCTTAACTCAGGGCACATCTGGTTTTGCTGTGTGGGTGGGAGGAGACCCCGACGACCCCAGGCCCTGCCCCAGCCAAGATCCCAGCCCTGCCCTCTCTTCCAGTCCTGGCACAGAGCTGGTGCTGGCAAGCGTATCTTAAAATAAGCATCAGGGAAGAGACCCCAGGGCAGAGTGCCGGAGAATGGAGCCACTAGCCTTTCCGCTGAGTCGGGCTTATGGCATTTGCAGCCCCAAAGGGAGGGAGGGACCAGGGGCACCAGGCCTGCTGTGGCCTGGGCTTGGGGGAGGCCTGGACCCTCTGGAGGCTCTGAGGACCCTGGGAGGTGCCCTGAGCCCAGAAGGAACACTCCTGTCACTCAGGGCATGTCCCGCAGGAACTCGTGCCAGGACTGTCCCCGGGGTCCCCTCCCCAGCTGTGCTAAGGCCCCATGGGTGACGGGGTGAGGGAGAGGCCATTCCAGGACTTACCCTCTCTCCCTCAGTGCCACCACCAATGGGGTCCCTGCGGTGTCCAGGAGGTGAGGGGCCCTGAGGCAAAGCGCAGAGCTATGCCCTAGTCAGGAAAGCCACTCCCAGCGTCTTAACTCAGGGCGCAACTGGAGTGGGTTTGCTGTGTGAGTGGGAGGAGACCCCGGCCACTCCAGCCCCTGCCCAGCCCAGACCCCAGCCCTGCCCTGTCTCCCAGTCCTGGCACAGAGCTGGTGTTGGCAAGTGTTTCTTTTTTTTTTGAGTCGGAGTTTCGCTCTTGTTACCCAGGCTGGAGTGCAATGGTGCGATCTCAGCTCACCGCAACCTCCGCCTCCTGGGTTCAGGCAATTCTCCTGCCTCAGCCTCCTGAGTAGCTGGGATTACAGGCACGCGCCACCATGCCCAGCTAATTTTTTGTATTTTTGGTAGAGACGGGGTTTCACCATGTTGACCAGGATGGTCTCGATCTCTTGACCTCGTGATCCACCTGCCTCGGCCTCCCAAAGTGCTGGGAGGCAAGTGTTTCTTGAAAGAATAAATGGGCCAGGGCAGGGTGGCTCACGCTTGTAATCCCAGCACTTTGGGAGGCTGAGGCCGGAGGATTGCTTGAGCCCAGGAGATGGAGACCCGACCAGGAGATGGTGACATGGTGACACCCCATCACTATCAAAAAATAAAAAAAGTGCCGAAATGAATCAGTCTTGTAGGGGGTGTAAGATGAAGGGGACGCCCAGGAGGAGTGATGGCAGGCCACCGGGGGTACACCCCAGATTGCTGGGGTAGCCCTGATGTCAGGGCCTTACCAGCTGTTCTGGTTCACCCCTCTCACCTGGGGCCTTACCTGGTAGCCTAGTTGACTCCCCTCACCTGGGAAGTCATTAACTGACCCAGGCTGACTGACTTCCCTCACCTGCTTGGCTTTAGGGTCTGAGGCCCCTGCCTGGGTGTTTCTAAGAGGCTGGCGTGTCCCACGTGAGCTCCACTGCGGGCAGCTGGAGGGCGTGGGGCAGGACGGTGAGCCCGAGAGGGGTGTGGCCCTCCGGTTCCGCCCGCAGTCCCTCACCGGCCCCAGTCCCTGCCCCGCGCGCTGACGTCACCGGGACCTCTCGATCCTTCGGCCCAGCAGCCCGAGCTGCCCACGCTGCTGCCCGGGGCGCGGTGCCCGACGAGGCGTTTGCCGGCTCCCGAGGGCGCGGGACTGCGAGGTAGGGGCGCGCAGGGAGGACTCCGGGGCGCGGGGCCGGGAGGGACCCCAGTGCCTGGGCAGGTGGGCAGGGGCAGCTCCAGGTTCCGTGCTCAAGCCCCGAAGACGCCCAGGCGGCGGCGGCTAAGAGCGCGCAGGGACCGCGGAGACGCGAAGGGCGCACTTGGCCAAAGCAGGGGAGCCCGGCGCCAGGGAGGATTTGCTCCAGCGCCGCGCCGGGTCGGCACAGCCCGGGCCGGTCCCGCAGAGGGAAGGAGGGGCTAGGGAAGGGGCACGCGCCCCCTCCCCGCCATCGGCCCCCAGGCCAGGGCGACCTGCGCGCTTCCCGATGGGATCAAACTGGGGCCAGGACGCGAATCCGGGGCCAGGCGCCCCGAAAGAAGGCATTTCTGGGCTGGGGCGAGCCAGGTGGGTGCGGGACGTCCCCGGGGAGCCTCCAGGGCGCAGAGAATCTCATTGCGCCCAGGGCTCCCCGCAGCCTTTGTGTGTGCTGGGGAGGGAGAAGGCTCCCTCACCCAGTTGATTGAGAAAGAAGGCGTTGGATATTACCCCTGCAGGAAAGTAAGACAGGTCTCAAAACCAGAAAAGCAAGGGAGGGGTGAAGTCGAAACGGCAAACTTTACAAAGGCCACCAGGGCCGGGGAGAGCAGTGAAGTGGGTCCTTTCTGCCCCCATCACGGGAGGGAAACACTTGGGAGAGGAGTCGGGTTCGCAGGTGAGGGGAGATACAGGAAGCCAAGCGCTTGGCCCGGAGGCCACTGCCCCTGTGGTCTAAGCCCTCATTTCCCTCCTAGCGAATGGAAACCTTCTGAGAGGTATGAAACCCCGAACCCGTTGGTCTCGTTCTGCGTGGGGCTGCCTGAGGTCTGGGCTGTCAGCTAATGAATAGCTCGATGCAGCTGCTGGGAGGTTTTTGCAAAGCGCATTCAGAATAGCGAGAATTAGAGTGGTTTCTTGCCCGAAGGCTGGGCATTTGTGTGATCAGATGGGGGAGAAGGAGGGCCCGGAGCTGTGCGTTTTAGGGCAGCCTGACCTTGGATACCTGGTTACTGGGGCAACCTGGTGGTCCCTGTTGCTTAGAGTGGCAGACCCTTCCCAGGGGGGTGGGTGGGGGCAGGACATGGATGTGCCTTTTCTAGTCTTTGGACAAAAAAAGAGAGACAAGAGGAGAAGCCACTGAGAAGTTTACCCCACGGTATTCAGAGCAGGCAGGGGCCAGGTGCAGTGGCTCACGCCTGTAATCCCAGCACTTTGGGATCCCAGCTGAGAAGGGCGGATCACCTGAGGTCTGGAGTTGGAGACCAGCCTGCAACCTCTTGCCTTCCAGGTTCAAGCGATTTTCCTGACAAACGTGGAGAAACCCCGTCTCTACTAAAAATACAAAATTAGCTGGGTGTGGTGGTGCACACCTGTAGTCCCAGCTATTTGGGAGGCTGAGGCAGGAGAATTGCTTTAACCTGGGAGGCGGAGGTTGCAGTGAGCCGAGATTGCACTTCAGCCTGAGCAACGAGAGTGAAACTGTCTCAAAAAAAAAACAAAACAAAACAAAACAGCAGGGCAGGAACATGCGTGCTTTGGGAGAGGAGACGTCCCACCCTCTGTGCCCCATTGGAACACCTCTGCTTCAGGAGCTAAGCAGCTGGGGTTCCAATGTGAGGCATGGCTTTGAAACCAGGCCCCACTGCCCCCCAGCTGTGTCACCATGGGCAAGTCACATAATATCCCAAGCCTCAGTTTCCCCACCTGAAACACAGCAGTGGCACCTGCGATCCATGTGTGGCTTGGAGGATGCAGACATGGCACCTGTTGGCTGCTGTCATGACCATAATTAACAGAAGAGGGGGACAGACTGTGTCAGGGCCCAAAGAACAGAGAGGGACCTCAATTTGGGAGAGTCTCCTTTTTGGGGCATGGATGGGCTGGTGAGTGCCAGAGGGTGCCAGGAAGCTGACCCGCAGTAACTGTAGCTCCCTCCCCGTGGGTACCCCCAGGGCTCACATGCATCTCTGGCTCTATGTGAGGAGTGCTCTCGTGCAGAAATGACCTGGCAGGATGGAAGGACTCAGGTGGTGGCTGACAGTGGGGACCAGGATTTTCCTGAATGACTCACAAAGATGACTGTGGTCACAAGACTTCTTGAGAGGAAATGCTGTCTGGGCAGACATGCCCCGGACACCCGAGAGCTGCACCTGTGTTGAGGGATGCAGGGACCTGTGTGTTAGCATGCCCAGCTTGGAGCCTGTCACACCATTCTCTGGTCTACATTGGGAGGTGGCTGTGTGTGTGTCTGACAGAGAGAGATAGGTCTTGCTCTGTCTTCCGGCTGGAGTGCAGTGACGCAATCATAGCTCACCGCACCCTCGACCTCCAGAGCTAAAGCAGTCTTCCCATCTTAGCCTCCCTAGTAGCTGGAAACACAGGCATGCACTACCATGCCCAGATAATTTTCTTTTTGAGATGGAGTCTTGCTCTGTCACCCAGGCTGGAGTGCAGTGTTACTATCTCCGCTCACTGCAACCTCCGCCTCCTGGGTTCAAGCGATTCCCCTGCCTCAGCCTCCCGAGTAGCTGGGATTACAGGCACGTGCCACCATGCCTAGCTAATGTTTTTGTATTCTTAGTAGAGATGGGGTTTCACCATGTTGGTCATGCTGGTCTTGAACTCTTGACCTCGTGATACGCCCGCCTCAGCCTCCCAAAGTGCTGGGATTACAGGTGTGAGCCACTGCGCCCAACCTTGCCCAGCTAATTTTTAAAATGTTTTGTAGAGATGGGGTTTCACTGTGTTGCCCAGGCTGGTCTCAAACTCCTGGACTCAAGTGTGGAGTCCCAGGAGGTGGCTATTTTTAGACCTTGCCTCTCACGTCCTGTTGCTTCTCCAGCGGGGCCAGTGTGGAGCTGGCCTGACCATGCCTTCCTGGGCAGCTCAGGGCGGCTGACTCGGTGTTGTGTCTCTGGCTGAGTTTCTCGAGTAGATGTTCTGAGTTACCTGTGTGCTCAACACTGCTTGCAGGTGTGCAAATGACTTTCTATGGTCATGGCTCCTTTGCGTTCGTGTTCTGGCCCCCTGGAAAACTTGCTGCTGGGTACCTTCCTGTTTCTACAGGATTTGGTCCTCCCTGAATGAGTTAGATGAGCCTGAGGTTTGCAGTTTGGGCCCAAGTCACACCTGGGACCGATGTAGTAGGGCTTGTGAACTTTTGGTAAGAAGAAGGCATTTCTCAGCCGGGTGCAGTGGCTCATCCCCGTAATCCCAGCGCTTTGGGAGGCCGAGGCAGGCAGATCACTTGAGGCCAGGAGTTCGACACCAGCCTGGCCAACGTGTTGAAATCCTGTCTCTACTAAAAATACAAAAATTAGCCTGGTATGATGGCATGCGTCTGTAGTCTCAGCTACTCAGGAGGCAGAGGCATGAGAATAGCTGGAACTCGGGAGAAGAAGGTTGCAGTGAGTTGAGATTGCACCACTGCACTCCAGCCTGGTGACAGGCAAAAAAAGGCATTTCTTATTTCTTGACACTTTGCCTGGAGTGGGAGGGTCTGCTGGCAGGGAAGCTCCTGACCAGGGTCTTTAGGTGGTCAGGGGGTGTGGGTGCTGGCAGGAAAGCCTCCTCGTGCGTGAGGACCGGAGTTGGGGGGGTCACTGTTAGAAGTCAAGATGCCGGTGAGCTGTGTTACTCTGGGCAAGTGGCTTTCCTCTCTGAGCCCATCTCCTGGGCTATGACATGGGTGAATCCCAGGATGGCCATGGAGGTCGGACAGGTGTTGCATCAGAAAGTGATTTTGCGGCTTTGCAAGGTGGCAGACACAGAACGGGGGATGTTGGCCAGGGCCGGTCCAGGTTGCCTGCAGGTACTGGTATCTGTTTTACCGGCTCCTCCTCTGGAAAGCTGGGACACAGACCTCCTGGGCATCTGGAAGGCCCTGGGCTGCTCCAGAGAAATAATGTATAGGCCCCTCTCCACAGAACAAATCGTTCTGAGCTGGCCATGGCACCAGGGGAATGATTTGGAGGTAACTGGGTGGTGACGGTGCTTGCTCCACAAAAGTGGCGGTGCTGGTGACTGGAAGGTCTGAGAGCGACGAGCCAGCGAGCAGGTCGCGTGACCAGCACCCAGAGACAGAAATAGGCTGGTGAGTCTCGTATGGTGTCAGATGCTCAGGGGCTGGCTGAGAGCCTCCTGCTCCTGCTTGGGACAGCTGGGCTCTGGGAGGAAGGCAGGTTGGACCACACCCATCTTACCTGGGAGGAAACTGAGGCACAGTGGGGTTAAAAGAGGACCAAGCGTGCTGGGTGTGGTGGCTCATGCCTGTAGTCCCAGCACTTTGGAAGGCCGAGGCGGGCAGATCACGAGGTCAGGAGTTCGAGACCAGCTTGGCCAACATGGTGAAACTGTCTCTACTAAAAGTACAAAAATTAGCCAGGCATGGCGGCAGGTACCTGTAATCCTAGCTACTCGGGAGACTGAGGCAGGAGAATCGCTTGAACCTGGGAGGCAGAGGTTGCAATGAGCTGAGACTGAACCATTGCACTCCAGCCTGGGCAACAGAGCAAGACTCTATCTCAAAAAAAAAAAGCTCTTTAAAAAAACAAAAGAGGATCAAGCTCATGCCAGAGTCCCCGGGGCTGAGGAGGGCTTTCCGGCTTCAAGGGTTTCTTGGGCACCTCTTCCGTGGAGTCCCTGAGGGAACTCTGAGATCTTGCTGGGGGCGCTGCCTCCACACCCTGACACTCGACCCTGCTAGGGCAGGAGATGGGCTTTGTGGAGCTCTGCATCCCACCCCTTGCCACAAGCTCAGCCGTGGTTCCCCATCTCGCTCGGAGAAAAGGTTAAAGCTCTTCCAGCAGCCTCCCAGCTTCTGTGTGACATGGCTCCATCTTCCCCAATCTTGTCCCCTTACTTTCCCCTAATTCATTCCAGCCACACTGGCCTCCTCTGGCTGTCCCTGGATCCCCCAGACGTATCTGCCATGGGCCTGTGCACAGCCCTCTCTGTCTGGGACAGTCCACCCTTCCTCCCCGCTGCCTCCTTGCTCAGAGATCCCACCTCAATAGAGCCCACTCTGATCACCCTCTCAGAAGTAGGAGTGCGGGCCTGGCACACCTCCGCCCCTGCCCCGCTCTTCAGGGAGGTGGTGTTTTTGTTGTGGTTTGACACAGCGTCTTGCTGTCATCCAAGCTGGAGTACAGTGGGGCGATCACAGCTCACTGCAGCCTTGGACTCCTGGGCTGCAGAGTCCTCCCACCTCAGCCTCCTGAGTGGCTGGGACCACAGGTGTGTGCCGCCACACCAAGTCAAATTTTTTTTTTGAGACAGAGTCTCGCTCTGTCGCCCAGGCTGGAGTGCAGTGGTATGATTTTGGCTCACTGCAATCTCCACCTCCCGGGTTCAAGCGATTCTCTTGCCTCAGCCTCCTGAATAGCTGGGACTACAGGTGTGCACCACCAGGCCTGGCTAATGTTTACTTTTTTTTTTGGTAGAGACACTATGTCACCCAGGCTGGTCTTGAACTCCTGCGCTCAAGCAGTCCTCCCACCTTGGCCCCCAAAAGTGCTGGGATTGTAGGCGTGAGCCACTGCAGCCGGCCAGCCTTTTCTTTTTCCGGTAGAACCTGTCACCTTGTAACCTACCATATAGCACTTTTGCCATCTGCCTTCCTGCTCTGGATCTAAGCTCCATGGGGCCAGGGACCTCTGTTTTGTCCACTCATGCTGGCGAAGCCCTGGCACGGGGCCCAGCACCCAGGAAGCCCTCAACAACAGATGTCACTGTCACAGATCCATCTAACGGGGCCACAGCATGCCTGATGCAATGCTGTCCCTGGGCGTATCTGTGGGGGTGCTTACGATGAGGTTAGGATTAGGACTGTGGGTTCAAAAGGTGGCCTGCCCTCACCACGTGGCTGGGCATCTTCCAGTCCCTCAAGGGGTTGAATAGAACAGATGGCAGAGGGAGGAGGACTCACCCCTCATTTCCTGCCTCGCCGCTGGAGCTGGGACAGCTCATCCTCTCTAGCTCTGGCTCTGGATGTCCACCATCGGCTGCCCTGGTTCTCGGGCCTTCGGACTTGGGCTGAGTTTCAATCACACCTCGGGCTTCCCTGGGTCTCTGGTGTGTAGACAGCATGCTGCAGGCTTTCGCAGCCTCTGTGGTCCTGTGAGCCGATTTTCATAATAAATCCTTATTTTATTATGTATTTATTTATTTATTTTGAGATGGAGTCTTGTTCTGTTGCCCAGGCTAGAGTGCAGTGGCATGATCTCGGTTCACTGCAACCTCTGACTCCCTGGTTCAAGCAATTCTCCTGCCTCAGCCCCCTGAGTAGCTGGGATTAGAGGTGCCTGCCACCATGCCCAGTTAATTTTTGTATATATTTTTTAGTAGAAATGGGGTTTCACCCTGTTGGCCAGGATGGTCTTGATCTTCTGATCTCAAGTGATCTGCCCACCTCCGCCTCCCAAAGTGTTGGGATTACAGGTGTGAGCCACTGTGCCTGGCCCTTATTTTATTTTTATAGAGTAGGGATGGGGGTCTCTCTATGTTACCTAGGCTGGCCTTGACCTCCTGGGCTCAGGTGATCCAACTGCCTCCTGAAGTACTGGGATTACAGGCGTGAGCCACTGCACCTGGCCATAATCTTATATATAATCTTAATATAAGATTATATAGGGCCAGGCGCAGTGGCTCACGCCTGTAATCCCAGCACTTTGGGAGGCCAAGGTGGGTGGATCACCTGAGGTCAGGAGTTTGAGACCAGCCTGACTAACATGGAGAAACCCTGTCTCTACTAAAAATACAAAATTAGCTGGGCGTGGTGGTGCGTGCCTGTAATTGCAGCTACTCGGGAGGCTGAAGCAGGAGAATCACTTGATACTGGGATGTGGAGGTTGCGGTGAGCCAAGATCGCGCCATTGCACTCCAGCCTGGGTAACAAGAGCGAAACTCCATCTCAAAAAAAAAAAAAAGATTTTATATGAGATTTAGTGAATATAATATTAATATATGTTATTTATAACATGCTTATTATTATTATTTTTTTATGTGGAGTCTCACTCTGTTGCCCAGGCTACAGTATGTGGCATGATCTCAGCTCACTACAACCTCTGCCTCTCAGGTTCAAGCGATTCTCCTGCCTCAGTCTCCCAAATAGCTGGGATTATAGGTGCCCACCACTGTGCCCAGCTAATTGTTGTATTTTTAGTAGAGACAGTGTTTTACTATGTTGGCCAGGCTGGACTTGAACTCCTTACCTCAAGTGATCCACCTGCCTCGGCCTCCCAAAGTGCTGGGATTACAGGCGTGAGCCACCGTGCCCAGCCTATTATTTTATATATATTGGATAAATGAATGAACCTGGGTGGGCCTACCCGGGGACCACCCCCCCTCCACTGGCCTCTTTCAGAACCACTGATCACGCATCTCTCAGCTGCTTCTGGCCTACTTGGGTCTGTCCTCATGGCTCCCTCTTGCTCACTCTCTGGCCCCCTGCAAAACTTGCCCACTATGGCCCTTTCCAGGGCCACGGGATCTGGTCCTCTCCATCATCTGTGCATCTGATGTTTTTTTCTTCCCCTGCGGTCCAGGAGCAACAATTCCACCCTGGTGTTAACCCACCAGGACCACCCTGTTCACTCCAGGAGTCCAGGAGCAGGAATTCCATCCCAGTGTGAACCCGCCAGGACCACCCTGTGCACTCCAGGTGGCACAGGAGTGGGACTCATGCTGAAGTCTGGTGGTGGGCATGGGGGTCTGGGCACAGGCTTGGTCTGTGTAGAACCCAAGTGATCCCAGCAAGGTGAGGCCTGGCTTCCGGTAGTGATGGGAACCATGGTTCTTGCAAATCTGTGTGTAGGCTGGCTGTAGTGGCTCACACCTGTGATCCCAGCACTTTGGGAGGCTGAGGTGGGTGGAACATAGGTCAGGAGATCGAGACCATCCTGGCCAACAGTGGTGAAACCTCATCTCTACTAAAAATACAAAAATTATCTGGGCATGGTGGCACACGCCTGTAGTCCCAACTACTTGGGAGGCTGAGGCAGGAGAATCGCTTGAACCTGGGAGGCAGAGGTTATAGTGAGTGAGATGGCACCACTGCATTCCAGCTTGGTGACAGTGCCAGACTCCGTCCAAAAAAAAAAAAAAACAAAATCTGTGTGTTCAGGCTAATGCGGTAACTCAGGCTTATAATCCCAGCACTTTCGGAGGCCAAGAAGGGAGGATCGCTTGAGTCTAGGAGTTCGAGATCAGCCTGGGCAACATGGTGAGACCCTTCTCTACAAAAAATAAATTGGCTGGGTGTGTTGATGCATGCCTGTAATCTCGGCTACTCAGGAGGCCGAGGCAGGAGGATTGCTTGAGCTCAGGTGTTGGAGGCTGCAGTGAGCCATGAGTGCACGACTGCACGTCAGCCTGGCCAACAGAGGAAGATCCTGTCTCATTAAAAAGAAAAAAAAATGCCGAGTGTGGTAGCTCATGCCTATATCCCAGTGCTTCGGGAGGCCAAGGCAGGTGGATCACTTGAGGTTAGGAGTTTGAGACCAGCCTGGCTAACATGATGAAACCCCGTTTCTCCTAAAAATACAAAATTAGCTGGGTGTGGTGGTGCATGCCTGTAATCCCATATACTCAGGAGGCTGAGGCAGGAGAATTGCTTGATCCCAGGAGGTGAAGTTTGCAGTGAGCCGCTATCATGCCGTTGCAGTCCAGCCTGGGGGACACAGTGAGACTCCATCTCAAAACAAACAAAAACTTTTATTATTTTGAGATATGTTCCATCAGTACCTAGTTTATTGAGGGTTTTTAGCATAAAGCGCTGTTGAATTTTGTCAAAGACCTTCTCGGCATCTCTTGAGATAATCATGTGGTTTTTGTCTTTGGTTCTGTTTATGTGGTGAATTACGTTTATAGACTTGCGTATGTTGAACCAGCCTTGCATCCCCGGGATGAATCCTACTTGATCATGGTGGATTAGCTTTTTGATGTGCTGTTGCAATCGGTTTGCCAGTATTTTATTGAAGATTTTTGCATCTATGTTCATCATGGATATTGGCCTGAAGTTTTCTTTTCTTGTTGAGTCTCTGCCGGGTTTTGGTATCAGGATGGTGTTGGTCTCATAAAATGATTTGGGGAGGATTCTCTCTTTTTGGATTGTTTGGAATAGTTTCAGAAGGAGTGGTACCTGTTCCTCTTTGTATGTCTGGTAGAATTCGGCTGTGAACCCATCTGGACCTGGACTTTTTTTGGTTGGTAGGCTATTAATTGCTGCCTCAACTTCAGCCCTTGTTATTGGTCTATTCAGGGTTTTGACTTCTTCCTGGTTTAGGCTTGGGAGGGTGGAAGTGTCCAAGAGTTTGTCCATTTTTTCCAGGTTAACTGGTTTATGTGCATAGAGTTGTTTGTAGTAATCTCTGATGGTGGTTTGTATTTTTGTGGACTCTGTGGTGATATCCCCTTTATTGTTTTTTATTGCATCTATTTGATTATTTTCTCTTTTCTTTTTTATTAATCTGGCTAATGGTCTATTTTGTTGATCTTTTCAAAAAAACAGCTCCTAGATTTATTGATTTTTTTGAAGGGTTTTTTGTGTCTCTATCTCCTTCAGTTCTGCTCTGATCTTAGTTATTTCTTGTCTTCTGCTAGCTTTTGAGTTTTTTTGATCTTGCTCCTCTAGCTCTTTCAATTTTGACGATAGTGTGTCAATTTTAGATCTCTCTTTGCTTCTCATGTGGGCATTTATTGCTATATATTTTTCTCTAGACACTGCTTTAAATGTGTCCCAGAGATTCTGGTACATTGTGTCTTCATTCTTATTGGTTTCGAAGAACATCTTTATTTCTGCCTTCATTTCATTGTTTATCCAGTCAACATTCAAGAGCCAGTTGTTCAGTTTCCATGAAGCTGTGCGGTTCTGAGTTAGTTTCTGAATTCTGAGTTCTAACTTGATTGCACTGTGGTCTGAGAGACTGTTATGATTTCCCTTCTTTTGCATTTGCTGAGGAGTGATTTCCAATTATGTGGTCAATTTTAGAGTAGGTGTGATGTGGTGCTGAGAAGAATGTATATTCTGTGGATTTGGGGTGGAGAGTTCTGTAAATGAGTTTGTGTCCTTTGTAGGGACATGGATGAACCTGGAAACCATCATTCTCAGCAAACTGACACAAGAACAGAAAATCAAACACCGAATGTTCTCACTCATAGGCATATGTTGAACAATGCGAACATATGGACACAGGGAGGGGAGCATCACACACTGGGGTCTGTCAGGGGGAAATAGGGGAGGGACAGCGGTGGGTGGGGAGTTGGGGAGAGATAGCATGTGGAGAAATGCCAGATATAGGTGAAGGGGAAGAAGGCAGCAAATCACACTGCCATGTGTGTACCTATGCAACAATCTTGCATGTTCTTCACATGTACCCCTGAACCTAAAATACAATTAAAAGAAAAAAACAAACAAATACTTTGAGGGCTGGTGGGATTGTAAACTGGTGTGACCTTTCTGCAAAGCAATTTGCAATACAAATCAAGATCCTTCAAACATCCATATGCAGAATTTTCCTTTCTAGGAATCTGTCCCGAGGAGATGGAAATGTAGAGTTCCGTACAAAGATGTTCATCATAGTGTTTTGCGCAGTGGTTGAATAATTTGTTGTTTTTTTTGCCAGGCATGGTGGCTCACACTTGAAACCCAGCACTGTGGGAGGCCAACGCAGGTGGATCATCTGAGGTCAGGAGTTCGAGTCCAGCCTGGCCAAAATGGTGAAAGCCCGTCTCTACTAAATGTACAAAAATTAGCCGGGCATGGTGGCAGGCACCTGTAATCCCAGCTACTTGGGAGGCGGAGGCAGGAGAATCGCTTGAACCTTGAACCTGGGAGATGAAGGTTGTTGAGTTTGCATCACTGCACTGCAGCCTGGGTGACAGAAGAGACTCTGTCTCAAAAAAAAAAAGTGTTTTTTTGAGATGGGGTCTCACTGTCTCATCCAGGCTGGAGTGTGGTGGCACCATCCTGGCTCACTGCAGCCTTCACTTTTTGAGCTCAGGTGATCCTCCCACCTCAGCCTCCTAATTTGCTGGGACTACAGGTACACGCCACCATGCCCAGCTAATTTTTTGTATTTTTATTAGAAATGAGATTTCGCCACATTGCCTGGGCTGGCCTGAAACTCCTGGGCTCAAGTGCTCCGCCTGCCTCAGTCTCCTAAAGTGCTTGGATTACAGGCATGAGCCACGGCAACTCGGCCAAAAATAGCATTTTTGTAGAATGTTTAACGATTTGGAAAATGCTCATGATATACCAAACAAAAAGATAAAAGATTATATATGCAGTTGGATCTTAGATTTGTGAAATATGTTTGGAGAAAGAAAGTGTAGAAAGCTCTGGGTTGGGAGTGATCGCAGAGGAAATTCAGTCCCAGCCCCTCTCCTCATCTAAGCTGGTATGTTCCTCTGGAAAAAATATACCTATGTGTATATTTGTGTGCACACATGTATATACAGTGGTGTCACATTTTCCCAGAAGAAAACGTATAAATTACATATATAAAATTTCTCTATGAATGAGCACATATACATGTATTTTCCAGACAAATGTGTAAAATTGGAGTTAATGGGCCAGGCATGGTAGTGAGTGCCCGTGCTCCCAACTACTCAGGAGGCTACTGTGAGCTGTGATTGTGCCACTACACTCCAGCCTGGGCAACAGATAGAACCATTCTCTTTAAAAAAAAAAAAAAAAAAAGGCCAGGTGCGATGGCTCATGCCTGTAATCCCAGCACTTTGGGAGGCAGAGGCAGGTGGATCACTTGAGGTCAGAAATTTGAGACCAGCCTGGCCAACATGGTGAAACCCCGTTTCTTCTAAAAATACAAAAATTAGCCAAGCGTGTTGGTGGGCATCTGTAATCCCAGCTACTTGGGAGGCTGAGGCAGGAGAATTGCTAGAATCCGGGAGGTGGAGATTGTAGTGAGCCCAGATCACGACACTGCACTCCAGCCTGGGTGACACAGCAAGACTCCATTAAAAAAAAAAAAAAAGAAGAAGTGGGGAGGGGTCTGTGTGCAGTGGCTGATGCCTGTAATCCCAGCACTTCAAGAGGTTGAGGAGAGAGGATCGCTTGAGCCCAGGAGTTTGAGACCAGCCTGGGCAACATAGTGAGACCCCATCTCTACAAAAAATAAAAAATAAGCTGGGCATGGTGGCACACACCTGTAGTCCCAACTACTTGGGAGGCTGAAGTGAGAGGACTGCTTGAGCTCAGGAATTGGAGGCTGCAGTGAGCTATGACTGTGCCACTGCACTCCAGCCTGGATGACACAGCGAGACCCATCTGTAAAAAAGAAATTGGGGTTAAAGAGAGTATGGGGCTGTTCATTCTCCCTGCAAAAGCAAGGCTGTTAGGCTGGGTGTGGTGGCTCATGCCTGTAATCCCAGCACTTTGGGAGGCTGAGGTGGGTGGATCACCTGAGGCCAGGAGTTCAAGACCAGTCTGGCCAGCATGGCAAAACCCTGTCTCTACTAAAAGTACAAAAATTAGCTGGGTGTGGTGGTGGGTGCCTGTAATCCAAGCTGCTCGGGAAGCTGAGGCAGGAGAATTGCTTGAACCTGGGAGGTGGAGGTTGCGGTGAGCCAAGATCTCACCCCTGCACTCCAGCCTGGGCAACAGAGCAAGACTTCGTCTTTAAAAAAAAAAAAAAAAAAAAGGCTGGTTTTCCGGCTAGGGCTGGCAGGTCTTGCAACTTGATGGTCTGCAGAGAAGTGGGTTTTGTGTGTCTAGCTCAGCTCTCTAGAGGAAGCCTGGTCTGAGGGCTGCTGATTCATAAGCGTATATTCATATGTCTTTAGCTGTGGCTGCCTTGCTGCATTATTTGTGCATCTCACTTCTCTGGTTTCTGGTTCATTTCTAGCCTCCTCTCACAACTACCCCTTTGCTTTTATCTGTTCTGTGAGGCTTCCCCTACTAGGCCCGCTCCCCACCTGCCCTTGCAGGTTTCACAGGCTCAGGACTGAGACATAAGCGTTGCCCAGAGCCAAGCATGCAGTGGCGGCTCCCAGGCGTATTCCTGATGAGTACGGGGATGCGCAGCTGCTGCTCTGGGTCGGAGCCTTTGGTTTGCAGGGCGACTTTGTTGTGGTTCTGCCAGCACCCCCACCCCCCATTGTCTCCTCCCCACCTGGTCTGTCCTGGGCATTAACATCTGCTGTTGCCTCTCCACATCTCCCTGCTTCTAGCTGGTGGGGTTTGGCATGAACACCTGCTCTTACTGCTTCTCGGTCTCAGGACCCTCACGTGTGTTCTGGGGACGTCTGGGTGCTGTTGGGGGTGCCCGCCCCCCCCAACATATGCTTCTGGGCGCATAGGGACCTGTCAAGAAAGCTTGTAATTGGGATAAGAGCTGCCGTGATGAAGGTTTCTAGGTGTTTGGGGGGGCCCTAGGTGATGGGGGCCCCAGATGATGGGGGCCCTGGGTGAGGAGGAACCCCAGGTGATGGGGGGCCCAGGTGATCACTTTGTGATCATGCCTGGGAGAGAAGCATTTGGTTTTCACCTGGAGGGGCCTTTCTAGCTCTGCAGGGGCTCCACACAGAGCAGGGGAGTTCTCCTTTTAAGGGCTGCTGACAGAGTCGGCTGCTGAGAGGGAATGGAAAATCGGCTTGGGAGCCCCTTCAAGTGCAAAGTACTTCCCCATACCCAGTTCTGGATAAGGGAAGCTTCTGGAAGAGACTGTGGCCATCTCCTGGGTGGTCCATGAAACCCAATCTGCTAGAGAAGAGGAAGTGGTTGGCAGGGTCCTTCCAAGCTGACTGGGTGGCAGTGCTGTGTCCTGGAGGGCCGGGACTCTCTCCAATGCCCTCGTTCTCTGTAGAGCTTCTCCCCAGGCCTGGGCAGAGACAGCTGCATGAGGCCTTGGAGGGAGCAGCCCCATCTCCTGCCTGGGATAGGGGGCCGTGTGTGCCTGGCAGTGAGGGGACACCTGTTCATGTCGCCCACAGGGTGCCGAGGACCCGGAAGTACCCATGCCTGAGGACATCCAGGACCAGGCAGAGCTGGGCCTTGAGGGCCTTCGGACCAGCGTTCGTCTGTGGGGAGCCCCTGGTAGCCGCTCTGATCAGCCCCAGGGAAGATTCTGGACGAGATCGTGGCCGTCCCCGTGGTGGCCCATGGGCGGGAGCAGGGGCTCCCAGGAGTGGCCAGGCCCTGCCCACGCACCATGCTGCAGTGTAGACCGGCACAGGAGTTCAGCTTTGGGCCCCGGGCCCTGAAGGACGCCCTGGTCTCCACCGACTCGGCCCTGCAGCAGCTGTACGCCTCCGCCTTCTCCCCTGCCGAGCGGCTCTTCCTGGCTGAGGCCTACAACCCGCAGAGGACACTCTTCTGCACGCTGCTTATCCGCACGGCCTTCGACTGGCTCCTGAGCCGCCCTGAGCCCCCCGAGGACTTCCAGACCTTCCACGCCTCCCTGCAGCACCGGAGGCCCAGCCTGGCTCGGAAGCACATCTACCTACAGCCAATAGGTACGGGGCACCTGCAGCCATCAGCGCGCTCCCGGGGGCCAGCCTGGATAGAGCACAAGGTGGGGGCATCTGTGCATAGCCCCCCAGCAGGATGGAAACGAGGGAAGAGGGCCCTGGGTGTCTGGGAGGCCAGGGTGGAGGCAGAGGGAGGTCCTGGCTGGGCCCAGGCTTCTTTCCTCCCCACCCCCATCATGACACTGTGCTCAGACAGCCCAGGCTCTGGGACCAGTCCACGTGCAGGTGTGGTCTCATCCAGATGTGCACGGTCCTGGCTAGGCCTCTAGAGCCATCCCAGGCACTGTGCCACGTGCTGTATAAAGATCACTTCCAGGCCGGGCTCGGTGGCTCACGCCTGTAATCCCAGCACTTTGGGAGGCTGAGGCAGGCAGATCACCTGAGGTCAGGAGTCTGAGACCAGTCTGGCCTACACGGTGAGACCCGTCTCTACTAAAAATACAAAAATTAGCTGGGTGTGGTGGTATGTGCCTGTAATCCCAGCTACTCGGCAGGCTGAGGCAGGAGAATCGCTTGAACCTGGGAGGCAGAGGTTGCAGTGAGCTGAGATCATGCCACTGAACTCCAGCCTGGGTGACAGAGTGAGTCTCAAAAACAAAAAAATTGGCCAGGCGCGGTGGCTCACGCCTATAATCCCAGCACTTTGGGAGGCCGAGGCGGGTGGATCACGAGGTCAAGAGATCGAGGCCATCCTGGTCAACAAGGTGAAACCCCGTCTCTACTAAAAATACAAAAATTAGCTGGGCACGGTGGCACGCGCCTGTAATCCCAGCTACTCGGGAGGCTGAGGCAGGAGAATTGCTTGAACCCAGGAGGCGGAGGTTGCGGTGAGCCGAGATCGCGCCATTGCACTCCAGCCTGGGTGACAAGAGCAAAACTCCGTCTCAAAAAAAATAATAATAAATCACTTCCTCATTGGGTGTGCCGAAATTAGGATTAGCCTATTTCACAGGCAGGGAAACTGAGGCCAGGAGTGGTCCCTTGACCTGCCTGAGTTGCAGAGCTGGTCACTGGTAGGGACTGGAACGCAGGTCTATTTGACCCTGGGGCTGGGCTGTTCATCCTGATGCTGTGCTGGGAGGGTCTGGGCTAAGCAGGGTGGCCCAGAGTGGTCACTCTCCTCAGAGTCTCTGTCTGACAGAGTTTGGGGGACCCAGGGTAGACTGGGGGCGGAGACAACAGGCATCTGTGCTCAGAAGGGAACGGCACAGGCAGGTGTGGGGAGCTTGAGGGGCTGGGCCAGCCTCTGTGCCTCTCACATGTCAAGGGCAGCCTGGCAGAGACAGCACACAGGACAGGGGCTCTTGGGCTTGTAGAGGAGAAAAGGGCTGGCGTCCACATCTGACGCCAGCACACCATGCCTTTTGGCATCTCAACGGCAAGCCAGAGCAGGGACGGACCTCAGCTGGCCTCGCCGCAGGCAGGCTTGTCGCCAGCCCTGGTGGTCCATGCAGCCCCTTTCCCGATCCTCAGGACCCAAACCCTGTGGTGTCCATTGGTCTCAGCGTCCACCACCCCACAGCAGCCAATCCAGCAGCTTGGGAACCACCCGCTTCCCCCAGCTCCCTGCTAAGGGCACAGAGCCTCGTGTCTCATGCTCTGATGTGCAGATACTTGGGCATGTTTTTGAGATGTAGGGGCCGGGTCAGGAGGCCTGGGTTGGGCTGGGCTCTGCATTTCCCACTGCCTGGGGTCCCTGCAGCCGCTTTCTCACTGGTCTCCTGGCTTCCACCCTTGGTCCTGTCCATCTGTCCTCCTGACGTGTGATCTGGTGTGTGTATCCCCTGGGAGGCCCCCACTGCCTTTCCAGCCTTGAACTGCACCCCACTATGTCCTGCTCTCTGCCCCAGGCAGCCCGGCTCTGTGTGCTGCCTGCTCAGCCACAGTGCCTGGCACTAACTCTAGAAGTCCCTGTCCCCAGGTGAGGCCCTGCCTACCCCTTCCCTGACCTCACACATGATCATCACTGCTGTCTTTTCATCTGGGCATGAACCTTTCTTCTATGTCCCTTGGTGTTTGCCCTTTTGAAAAAGTCATGCTTTCCATCTCTGTTCCAAGCCTTATGCTCTGCTTGCTGTCAGGGTAGGTCCACATGGACCTCATTCACCCAGCAGGCAGGTGCCTGCGGATACTCCCAGGGGAGAGGGTCCCAGGTGGGCAGGGGCACCATGGGGCTCACAGCGATGCTCTGCCACCAGACCTGAGTGAGGAGCCGGTGGGAAGCTCCCTGCTGCACCAGCTGCGCAGCTGCACGGAGGCCTTCTTCCTGGGCCTGCACGTCAAGTGCCTGCCCTCAGTGGCGGCCACGTCCATCCGCTGCTCCTCACGCCCCAGCCGGGACTCTGACAGACTCCAGCTCCACACAGGTGAGTTAAGACGGCAGCTGTGGCTCAGGCCAAGCCAGGCTTCTCTGGAAGGAAGAGGTGGGAGGAAGGTGCCCAGGAGAGGAAAGGAAACTTTTCTTCCTTTTTGGTGGGAAACGTCCATTTCCCAGGTGTTTGGGAAGCAAGACTGAAACAGGGGGTTCCTTTTTCCTACCCAGGAGTGTCTGGGGATGTAACCATATACAGCCAGTGTCCACGGGAAAATGCCAGAGCATGCAGAGCAGGAAAAGTGAGCCCTTCTTTTTTTTTTTTTTTTTTTGAGATGGAGTCTCACTCTGTCTCCCAGGCTGGAGTGCAGTGGCACAATCTCGGCTCACTGCAATATCCCAGGTTCAAGGGATTCTCCTGCCTCAGCCTCCTGAGTAGCTGGGGCTACAGGCACGAACCACCATACCTGGCTAATGGTTTTTTTTGAGACTGAGTTTCACTTTTGTTGCCTAGGCTGGAGTGCAATGGTGCAATCTTGGCTCACTACAACCTCCGCCTCCTGGGTTCAAGCAATTCTCCTTCGAGTTCAGCCTCCCGAGTAGCTGGGATTACAGGCATGCGCCGCCACACCTGGCTAATTTTGTATTTTTAGTAGAGATGGGGTTTCTCAGGTCAGGCTTGTCTCGAACTCTCAACTTCAGGGAATTTGCCTGTGTTGGGCCTCCCAAAGTGCTGGGATTACAGGTATGAGCCACCATGCCTGGCCAATTTTTGTATTTTTAGTAGAGACGGGGTCTCACCATGTTGGCCAGGCTAGTCTCGAACTCCTTACCTCAAGTGATCTGCCTGCCTCAGCCTCCCATAGTGCTGGGATTACAGGCGTGAGCCACTGTGACTGGCTTGAAGTGAACGCTTCTCAGTCCACTCAGCATCACACCAACCTTCTGTCTTTGCAAAGTACTTTCCATGTGTAGAAGACCCCAAACCCTCAAGCCCTTGCCCCTTCCCTGTGGGTCACTGGCAGCTGGAGAGCGTTAGGCTGGGTCGAGAGGCAGAAATGAAGTAAGGGCTCTTAGGTGGATAGGAGACCTTGGCTCAAGTTTAGGGAGGTCCTCAGGAAGGGGCCGGGGCTTGAATGACTAGATGGTCAGCTTTCATCAGTTCTGGGATACTCTCAGCAATTGCTTCTTTTGTCAAATATCACCTCTGTCCCATTCTCTTCTCTCTTGGGACTCCAACTGAATGTATATTAATCCATCTTACTCTCTTCTCTATATCTTTTTTGATTATTCATGCTTTAGTTTGAATTTATTCTCATCCTTCAGCTGACTCTCTCTGGAGTCACATCTAAGGGACTCTTAAATCCATATATTGAGGCTGGACATGGTGGCTCACACCTGTAATCGCAGTACTTTGGGAGGCTGAGGTTGGAGGATCACTTGAGACTGAGAGTTTGAAAGTGCAGTGAGATGTGATTGTGCCACAGTACTGCACTCCATCCTGGGTGACAGAGCAAGACCCCATCGTTAAAAAAAAATCAACAAAAACCACCCATATATTGTGTTCCTAATTTCATTTGCCACATTTTTGAGTTCTATAGTTTCTAGTTCTTTTTCAAATTAGCAGTGTCAATTTTTTATAGGTCTCAGTTGCCTGTGAGATTTAAGTTCAGCATTGACGTCCATGAACATAGTTGCTTGACAGTATGTCTGATGATTCTGCTATCTGGAGGGCCCATGTGTCTGTATTTGTTACTTCTGCTAATTTTGTCTCAGTTATCGTGCCTTGTTATTGATTGTTAGTTAGGCATCTTACTGGAAAAGTTAGTTTAACTTTGAGAAGAATTCTTGGTCTGGGTCAAAAAATCCCCACAGGGGATTTTCTTTTCCTTCTGCCAGACACATAAGGGTTGATTGTGGGACAAAGACGTGAAGCTTTTCTGGGTAGTTCTGATGGTCCCCAGGGCTCAGCATCTCTCCCAGGTAGGAGGCATGTCATTAGGGTCATCCAAACAGCCCAGCTTCATCTGTCTGAGCTCGAATCCTCCCTGTTTTTGTTTTCTCGTTTGGTCTCTGCCTTATTTATTGAGGTATAATTTAGATAGTAAAATTCATCCTTTTCAGTGTACAGTTCTGAGTCTTGGCAAATGTATACATCATGTAGCCCACACCATAATCATATATAGGGTGGCTCTCCACCCCTATATAATTATTCCTCTGTAACCCTCTGTAATCTGCTCCTTCCCATCTTGGGTGCTTGAAGCAGCTGTTCTTTGTCATTCATTCTGCCTGTCTGGCCATCTTTTGGCAGGGTAGTTGAACTGTTACAGGGAGCAGCCACTGTTGAGATTTCTGGGTTGACAGGGACCCCCTGGCTGGGGTGGGGTGCCATCCCCTGGGTGGCACATTTCTTTTCTGTGTCACAGCCTATACTCCACAGGCTTCCCCAGACCCTGAGGTCCTGGAGTGGGGTCTGGGGACTGTCTGGTCTGTCTTGGCCCTGACCCTGAAATAGAGCCAGCAACCCCGTGCCTCTCAGGCTCGGCCTCTGTAGCCTCAGCTCTCCTCACCTCCCCCAGGCTGTACTCGGTGTATCTCACCTGTTATGGCTTCCATCATAGCTCCATCCTGTCTATGCCAGGACTGTGGTAGCTCAGAGACAGCCCAGCAATGAGTCCAAAAGGGTCACTCCAGCGCTTTTCACCCCCTCTGCTTAGTGAATGAACTGCTGTTTCCCCCAGCCTCACACTTCAGAAGGTGCACGGTGGAGCCCTCGGAAAAATGGCTGCGGGGGAAGGATGTGCACTCGGGAAGGTTCAAAAGCAGGTGGAACCCAAAGGGCGTGCTGGGCTGCATTTATGTGGTCAGATCAGCATGGTTTTAGATTGTTTTTTAGACATGGGGTCCTGCTTTGTCACCCAGGCTCAAGCACAGTGGCGCAATCACAGCTCCCTGCAGTTTTGCACTCCTGGGCTCAAGCGATCCTCCCGCCTCAGCCTCCCAAGTAACTGGGACCACAGGCATGTGCCACCACTCCTGGCTAATTATTTTTAGTTTTGTAGAGATGGGGTCCTGCCATCTTCCCCAGAGAGTAGCGTGGTTTGGATCACTTTCCTGGGACTGCCATGACGAAGTACCACAAACTGGGTGGCTTAGGGACCTTTCCTGTCTAACATTTCTGGAGCCCGCAGTGCTGAAACCAAGGTTTTGGCAGAGTCACGTGGCCTCAAGACTCCATGGAGGGTCCTCCCTTGCTGCCTCCAGCTTCTGGAGGGCACTGGCACTGGCCAGCTCTCTGTGACCTGCAGCTACACAACTCTAACCTCTGCCTTTGACTTCATGTGGGCTTTACCCCATATGCCTCCGCATCTCTTCTAAGACGCCAGTCACTGGGCTCACCTTTGTTTTTTTTTTGAGATGGAATCTTGCTCTGTTGTCCAGGCTGGAGCACAGTGGCATGATCTTGGCTCACTGCAACCTCTACCTCCTGGGTTCAAGCAATTCTCCTGTCTCGGCCTCCTGAGTAGTGGGATTACAGGTGTGTGCCACCATGCCTGGCTAATTTTTGTATTTTTAGTAGAGATGGGGTTTCACCATGTTGGCCAGGCTGGTCTGGAACTCCTGACCTCAGGTGATCCACCCACGTCGGCCTCCCAAAGTGCTGGGATTACAGGTATGAGCCACCGCACCCAGCCTGGGCTCACCTTAATGACCTCATCTTAACTGGATTACTTCTGCATAGATTCTGTTTCCAAATAGGGTCAAATGACAGGTCCCAGGGTGAGGCCTTCCACCTATGTTTTTGAGGGACATAACTTGATCCACAACAATCATCATTGTCACCTTGTTGGCAAAAATTCCTTGGCCTCTCCTCCAAGAGCCATCACGCATTTCCCAAGGTCATGCCCTCGACGTGCACTGTCCAAGACAGAAGGCACTAGTCCCATGTGGCTCTGAACGCAACAGAGGTAGCTGGTCTCAAATAAGATGTGCAGTGAATGTAAAATGCATGTTGGAACTGAAGAGTTAATATGAAAGGCCATGCAAAAAACTCCTAATTTAAACATTTTTAGGTGGGACGCAGTGGCTCATACCTGTAATCCCAGCACTTTGGTAGGCAGAGGCAGGAGGATTGTTTGAGACCAGCTTGGCCAACATAGTGAGATCTTGTCTCTACAAAACACTTAAAAATTAGCTCTCTGTGGTGGCTCATGCCTGTATCCCAGCTGCTCAGGAGGCTCAGGTGGGAGGATCACCTGAGCTCAGGAGGCTGAGACTACAGTGACCTATGATTGCACCACTGCACTCTGGCCTGGGCGACAGAATGAGATGTTATCTCAAAAAAGACAGAAAAACCTCCTTGCCAATCTGTTCCTTTTAAGGTGGAACTCCTTGGAAAACACTTTTCTCCTCGCATGTCTGTGCCCTGAACCCTCTTCTCTGCCAGTTTGAGACCCTCTCTGGGTTTTCCGGGACCGTGGCGGCTGCTCTGCCTCCTTCCCTCCCTAGTTTCCTGGCTTTGATGTCATCGTGTCCAAGCTCAGCCCCTGGGCCTCTCCTGTATCTGCCCACACTCACGCTCCTGGGAGCCATGCTAAAAAGTTACACAACTTGCTGGCTCGGAAAACCCACTGTGATCTTATAGCTCTGTGGGTCAGGAGTGCCCTGGGCTAAAGTCAAGGGTCGGCAGAGCTGGTTCCTTGTGGAAGCTTCAGGGAGAATCCATTTCTTGCCCTTTCCATCTTCTAGAGGCACCCGTGTCCTTGGCTCACGGCCTTTCCCCTTCCTCAGAGCCAGCCCTGCAGCACCCTCAGGCCTCCTGCACTCACCCAGACCCTCTGCTGCCTCTAATCGGGTTTTTTTTTTTTTTTTGAGATGGAGTTTTGCTCTTTTTGCCCAGGCTGGAATGCAGTGGTGCAATCTTGGCTCACTGCAACCTCCACCTCCCAGGTTCAAGCAATTCTCCTACCTCAGCCTCCTGAGTAGCTGAGACTACAGGCATGCACCACCATGCCCAGCTCATTTTGTATTTTTAGTAGAGATGGGGTTTTGCCATGTTGGCCAGGCTGGTCTTGAACTCCTGACCTCAGGTGATCCGCCCACCTCGGTCTCCCAAAGTGCTGGGATTATAGTCGTGAGCCACCACGCCCAGCCTCAGGCTTACCTGGCTGATGCAGAATAACCTCTCATCCCAAGATCTTTAATCATCTGCAGTCCCTTTTGCCGTGGGGATTCATAGGTCCCTGGGCTGGGACGTGGACATTGATGGGACTGTCACTCAGCTGCCGCGGTGGCTTATCCTTCCTGGGGCTACAAGCGTGAGTCTTGTTGGCCCGGCTGCCTCTCCAGCATCCTCACTGGGCTGTCGATGGCGCCTGAGACTTATGTCCTGATCTCCAAATGGCCCCAGCCCTCACTTCACATCATGCAGCTCTGGGCACTGTGCGCCCTCGGGTCAGACCAGAGGCTGCTGGCCCATGCCTGACTTGGGAGGGGACGGGTTCCAGGGAGAGGAAGAGAATGACAAGGTTTGCTGGCCTGAGCCTGGAAGATGGGCGTCTCCAGTGCCTCCTGACCCCATTCCCTGGCCCTCTCCCCACAGATGGCATCCTGTCCTTCTTGAAGAACAACAAGCCCGGAGATGCGCTGTGCGTGCTGGGCCTCACACTGTCCGACCTCTACCCGCATGAGGCCTGGAGCTTCACCTTCAGCAAGTTCCTTCCAGGGCACGGTGAGCCAGGGCCCCCTCTGCCTGGGGGGAGAACCCTGCTGGTGGAAGTGAACACCCATGCATGGGAACAGGTGCCACCTTCCAGCTCTGGAGGAATGGCATAGGAGCTGTTCCTCTGCCCCAGGGCTCATCTTCACATGGACGCGTGGGCAAGACAGGGCTGCCCAGGACGAGTGTGTCCTCGGGCCGTGGCCAGGTTGCACGAGAGCATAAGGTGGGTTTGATCGTGGACCCCCTGGAGCCAAGGCTGACCCCTGAGAGTGCCCTTCTCTCCATCTCTCTCCAGAAGTGGGTGTCTGCAGCTTCGCCCGGTTCTCGGGGGAATTCCCAAAGTTGGGGCCCAGTGCCCCTGATCCGGCCCTGGGAGAGGCGGTGACAGACGGCCCTGAGGCCCCCCTGCAGGACAGAGGCTGGGCCCTGTGCTTCAGTGCCCTGGGGATGGTTCAGTGCTGCAAGGTGGGTGGAGGGGCCTGGGAAGAGGGGATGGGAGGGTGCTGGCTGAGCCTGTGCTGCGTCGCTCTGTCACATTGCCCCATCCTCACCATGAAGAGGACCAACCCCTAACTTTACAGAATGAGGAAACTAAGGCCACAGAGCTATGAAGAAGCAGGGTAGATATTAGAGCCTGAGTCTGCCTGGCTCCCAACCCCTGTCCTGTGTGGCTTCCCCAGGGCCACCCACCCTGACTCACCTTTCCCCTGGGGCCCTGATGTGGCCATCCTGTGCTGCCTGGGGCAGGGGGTGGGGTGCCTGGACCACCTCCTGGCCCTCCGACCTCACCCAGGTCCTAGGGCGCCTGCAGGGACCTCATCTCAGTCCTGTTGGGACTGCCTGGGGATCTGCCCGATGCAGGGACAAGGCAGTGAGTTAAGGTGGTTGATGGCCTTTCCCCCAGGTCACGTGCCACGAGCTCTGCCACCTCCTGGGTCTAGGGAACTGCCGCTGGCTCCGCTGCCTCATGCAGGGCGCACTCAGCCTGGACGAGGCCCTGCGGCGGCCCCTGGACCTCTGTCCCATCTGCCTGCGGAAGCTGCAGCACGTCCTGGGCTTCAGGCTCATCGAGAGGTACCAGGTGAGTCGCGCAGCCTGGCTGCTGGGACCGGCACTCCAGAGGCCCGCGAGCGCCACCTGGAGACCGTGCGGGGCACAGGGACTGCGCACACACTTTGTCAACTGCCAAGCTCCAGCCCAGCAGAGCCCGGGACCCGCGTTGGAGTCCAGCTCCGCTCGGTCTCACCGGTGACAGGGCGAGTCCTGCCAGTGCCTGCTTGTGGCGAGTACCTGGGAGGATGTAGCGGGGTTGGGTGGGGAGGAGGGGGAGCAAAGAGCTTTTCTCCCTTAGGAAGAGCTGGGATTGGAGCCCCAGCCGGGAGGGTCTTCTTCCCAGGGCGACTTTCTCTTCTCTTTCTCATCACCAACACTTGGGTCACTGCCGCTCGAGGCGGCACAGGCCCCCTGGGAAGAGGCGGGAGCTGCCAGAACAAGGCTGTGTTGGAGGCGGCCTCTGTTCCCAACCCCCTCTGCTGTGGCTGTGGAGCAAAGGGCTTGTCCGTCTTCATGGGGGAAGATGTGTTTGCAAACTCAGAAGCAGCTTTAGTGCAAAGGCAAATGGTGGCAATTTTTCTTTAAACCCAGCTTTGGATGAAAACAACTTAGAAGGTGTCACTGTGCAAAAGCACAAAAGCTGTGAATGAAATGGTGCTAGGAACCCCTGTGTCGTCCTCCTAGTCTTGGGCCCAGGAGCTGGTGGCAGGTGGGGGCGTGGTTTCCAGACTGAGCCTGTCAGAATCCCCTGCAGGGCAGGGCTGGGCCCTCCTTCCCTCTGGGGCAGAGCGAGGAGCTGCATCTTGCAGGGCTCCCAGGTGATACTGCTGACCTAGAGACTGGGGTACTTCCAGATCACAGCACCGCCTCACTGCAGGGACTCGGGCAGTAAAGGGAAGGTGAAGCCGGCACAGAGGCCATGGCTTTCCCAGGTGGAAGGCTGGGAGCCTGTGACTTAGGGCGGAGCCCAGGTGCAGCCATGGCTGAGGATAGGAGCGTCTCCTGAGGGTGCAGGCAGCGTGATGGTTGATCGGCATCTGGTGACGCCTTGCAAAGGTTGCTGCTGCCAGCTGTGCCCAGTCAAGGCGCAGGTCTTAGTACCTTGTATAGGCAGTGAGGGGCAGCTTGGGCTGCAGAAAGTTATGAGCTCTCACTTGATGCCTTCACTTGGGGTCTTGTGCAACCATCTGACATGGCATAGCCTGGATCTGCCTGAACTTCCACGAGCACCATCTCCCATGGCTGTGGAGGGAAGAGGGCCAGGGTGAAGGCACTCCAGGGTGGCCTGGCTCTCCTGGCTGTGGTAGGGAGGGTGGCGGTGCAGATGTGAGGTCACCTGCTGTCCCTGGGCTAGCTCCTGAGGACTCTGGCAGGTGCTGGAGAGCTGACCAACGGCCTGACCAGAAAAGGTCACTGCTGTCCATCGAGAGCAATTGGTGAAATGCCTCTAGAAGAGCGAGCCCGACCTGTGGTCTCTGCCACTTGCTGTGGTATGAAGTCTCACCATGGCTGATATGAGCTCCCAACACAATGTCAGTGAGCACCGAGTCAGGAAGAGGCATGCGGTGGGACCGTGTTAAACTTCATGTCCCCTGGACAGATGCAGGAGAGGATAGTAATCTTGAGAGCAGAGTTAAGAGTGAAATGTAGAAAACATTTAGGAAGTGAGTTTCAAGTATTTCCTTTGCTTTACATTTTCTTTTTCCCTTGTGATCTCACTATGTTGCCCAGGCTGGTCTGGAACTCCTGGATTCAAGTGATCCTCCTGCCTCTGCCTCCCTGTGGTGGGATTACAGGTGTGAGCCACTGTGCCCAGATCTTTGTTTTAAAATTTAAAATTTTATTTAATGCATTATAAGCTTTCTGGCTGGACACAGTGGCTCACGCCTGTAATCCCAGCAATTTGGGAGGCCGAGGCAGGTGGATCACCTGAAGTCAGGAGTTTGAGACCAGCCTGGCCAATATGGTGAAACCCCATTTCTAATAAAAATATAGAAATTACCCGGGTGTGGTGGCAGGCGCATGTAATCCCAGCTACTTGGGAGGCTGAGACAGAATAATTGCTTGAACTTGGAAGGCGAAGATTGCAGTGAGCTGAGAAAAAAGGATATAGAAAGCTTTTTTTTTTGAGACAGAGTCTCACTCTGTCACCCAGGCTGGAGTGCAATGGCACAATCTCAGCTCACTGCAACCTCCGCCTCCTGGGTTCAAGCGATTCTCCTGTCTCGGCCTCCCAAGTAGCTTGGATTACAGGCACCCACCACCACGCCCAGCTAATTTTTGTATTTTTAGTAGATGCAGGGTTTCACTATGTTGGCCAGGCTGGTCTCAAATTCCTGATCTTGTGATTTGCCCACCTTGGCCTCCCAAAGTGCTGAGATTACAGGTGTGAGCCACCACGCCCGGCCAAGCTTTCTGTTCTTTAACTTTGGAAAACAAGTAGCTGGCAAAGTTCCTGAATGGTGGGCTCTTGGGGGTGGGCACCTCTGACTCCGGCACAGCCTGGACGTGAGTCCTCAAAAGGCCGCTGGTCAGAAGAGCCCTCACATAACCAGTCTGACTCCTGCGCAACTGAGGACACTGGGGTCCCCTTAGGTAAGGAGCTGGATCTCCGGGCAGTTTCCTGTCTAGACAAGGGCTGGTCTGGAGTAAACTTAGCCTGTGTTTCTCCTTCTTAGAGACTCTACACCTGGACTCAGGCGGTGGCAGGGATGTGGCCCAGCCAGGAGGCAGGGGAGCCATCGGTGTGGGAGGACACTCCGCCCATCAGTGCCGACTCAGGCATGTGCTTCGAGAGTGACTCAGAGCCTGGCACCAGCACGTCGGAGCCCCTCACCCCTGACGCCTGGAGTCATGCCTTCTCCTCAGGGCTGGAGCCAGAGGAGGATGGGTTGAGCTCCCTGGAGGCCTCCGAGGCTCCGCCTTCACTTGGGGGCCCTGCGGAGGCCATCAAGGAGCACGAACGGTGGCTGGCCATGTGCATCCAGGCCCTGCAGCGGGAAGGGGTGGAGGAGGAGCTGGCACAGGTGGACAGAGCCGTGGATGCCCTCGACCGCTGGGAGATGTTCACTGGCCAGCTCCCGGCCACCAGGCAGGAACTTCCCTGCAGCAGGGACAGTGCGGGGCTGCGTAAGGTACTAGGGGACAAGTTCTCCTCCCTGAGGAGGAAGCTGAGTGCCCGAAAACTCTCCAGAGCAGAGTCGGCCCCCTGTTCCTGGGACGGGGGAGAGAATTAACACTGCGGGGGCCACCCTGCATCTCCTTCCCTAGGATGCTGGCCATCACTGTCCAGTAGCTGGGGCCACTTCCCACCTGCCAGGGATTCAGAGGAAGGGTCTAGCTGGGTAGTGGCTCAGGCCTGTCATTCCAGCACTGTGGGAGGCCAAGTGTGGGGATTGCTTGAGGCCAGGACTTTGAAACCAGCCTGGGCAACATGGTGAGATTCTGCCTCTACAAAAAAAAATTTAAAAATGAGCTGGATGTAGTGGTTCCTGCCTGTGGTCCCAGCTACACGGGAGGCTGAGGTGGGAGGAGAGCTTGAGCCTAAGAGGTCGAGGCTGCAGTGAGCTGTCATCACGCCACTGTACTCCAGCCTGGGAGACAGAGCAAGGCTGTTTCAAAAAAAAAAAAAAAGGAAAGGTTATTTGGAAAAGCCACAGAACACCTATCATCATCATCAGGCAGCTCCTTCAACTCCTGTATCCCAGCCAGCAGCCCTCAGGGGCCTGCACACACAAAGAGGCCTCCCTGCTCCTGGGCACTTCTCATGGAGCACAAGGTGGACTGTGCTGGGGGTGGGGCAGAGCCCCCTCACCCACAGAGGCAGAAGGAAGCAGCGTGTGTCCTGTTTCCTTCCAGGCTGCGGGCCTGCCCCTCAGTTATTTATAGCCGGAAGCTGGAGAGGCCAGCTCAGATGAGGAGTGACCCTGGGGGCAGACAGGCTCCACGCTGCAACCCAGCTTCCAAGGCTAGGTCTCCCTGCTAAAGGGGGAGCGATGGGGATTTGTTTCTGTCTCAAGTGTCAACCACATACACATAGGAAGGGTCACTTTCTGTGGCGCTAATGGCATCTTACCCTTACGGAATTCACATGGGCTCTCCGTGGAAGTTCTGGGGTTTGCCATCTCTTCTGACCAACGCTGCGGGAGCTGATGTGCACTGAGGGCAGAGGCTCCCTCATTCCTGAGGCGGCTGCCACTCACCGTGGGGAAAGCAAACTGCAGCGATGTTTTGGGGAAGTTTCTTGGCAAAGGCGTCTGCACTGTCAGTGCCGAGCAGGTGGAGGTGGTGATCAGATGGTCTCTTTCCTTTTTCTTTTGGTCTAGTTCTTTCCATTGCTGGGAGAGGGGTGTTTTTTCCATAGCCAGGGCCGAGCATTTTATCTGTCTCCTTTTAATTTTGCCGAATTTTGGTTCCTGCATTTTGAAGCTCTTTTATGTCCATGCACATTTGACTGTTGTGTCTTCATGATGAATTAACCCTTTTACCATCGTCAAACATTCCCCCTCAGCTTGCAGTGCAGAGTCCCAGGGAGAGACACTTCCGTTTCTGAGAGTAGAATCCCTGCGGAGTGATGAGGGCGGGGTCATAGCGCACGCTCTCCTCTGGAAAGACGCAAGAACAGGGCAACTTGGACATTTTGTGGGTGGGTGGCTCATAGGGTTTTGGAGGGCTTCTAAGAAAATCCAAAACACAACACAAAAACTAGAAGGGCTGTGCAGGTGAGGAGGGCTGAGGCTTCCCTGTGAGACTACAGGCTCCTGGTCCTGGTCCCAGAAAATGCAAAAGGACAAGTATGTGTGGACGTCAGAGAAGCAAAGATGCAGCTCAAAAGTAGCATTAGGGCCTTCCTCCATCCCGTTCTCTTTTGCATAGCTTCTAAGAGGCATGACAGTGACCTGGGAGGTAACTGTGATAGAATGAAGCGGGGAGAGGAAGAGCCAGGCCTTTCAGAAAGTGACCTGGGCTTCCTCACAATATGGTGGCTGCCTTCCTAAGGTGGACATTCCGAGGGTCAGATGGAAGCTCTGTGGCCTTTCATAACTTGGCCTCACATCACAATGTCACCTTTCCTGCACTCTACTGAGGCAGTGACAAGGACCCCACCCTGGGTTCATGGGGAGGGGATGTGGCAGGGACGTGAGACAGCAAAATATTGCTGTGACCATTCATGAACAGCCCCACACGGCATTCACTGTGGGGATTTGGCTGGTGCACCTGCTAGGTGACCTTACCTGTTTTCTGATTTCCTTCACCTTCTGCAGAAGGCTCACCACTGGAGTGATGTGAGATTAAACAGCAGTGATAGAACAGCCTGGCTCAGGCTGAGGGTAGGAGCTCATCGGGATTATGACCAAAGCCTCTGCGCTGTCTCTCTGTACCCAAGTCCTTTGACCCTCAACTGCGATGCATGTCCCAAAAAAGCGCTTTGAAGTGGGAAGGAGCAAACCGCTAAAAAAAACCCTTTTATCCACAGCCTTACCAAGTTGCGGATGGGAGTGAAATTTTTTGACAGCTGTTGGGAGGACTGTTTTGAAATGCAATTTTGAGGGAGAGAAATCAGGTCTCCCTCCTCTTCCTAGTGTCAGCCCCAGGTTCTGTGTTGCCTTCAGTGGACAGTAATTTGGGACATTGCCAGGAAGACGCTAAGGCAGAGGAGAGGTAATGAGTGCTGCCTTCTCGAGGAAAGTCACAGCTCACGAGTCTTTCTGCCAAAGTTGAAATGAGATGAAATTTAGAGATGATGGTTTCCAAGACACACAGGACCATGGTTCTTTCAATTTTTAAAAATGTGCAAAGCCTACCTGATTGCTTTCTTGTCTCCTTATCTGTCAGAAGCCCCAGAATTCACAAGGATGGATCTTCTAGTATGGCGATGACTTCTGAGAGCCTCACTTATCTGGGTAGGTCAGGTTAGCAGGGCCTCATGGAGCTAAAAATATTTTCAAGTCATGACATACATTATCTGTATTGCTGTGTGTGCGATGAGGCTGGGGAAGCTAACGTGCCTTCTGAAGAAGCTAGAATACACACTCCCACGTCACAGCCACACTTCGATGAAGGGGTGAGAAGCAGTGTCCCCGCTGAGAGGCAAATCTCTCTTCAGGCAGCCCCACAGTCCTCGAAACCTCATTCTTTTCCCTCTCTTCCTCCCCAAATCCTCATCGTCAGATGGGTTAGAGGGGAGGAGAATCATCCCCACTCCTGCCCGAGGTGTGAGCCCTGAGGGCACAGGAAAGTGAGTTGAGCGCTGCCCCCACCCCCACTTTCCGAGCATGGGTAAGGAGGGAGGGGTGCCGACCTGTTAATACTGTCCCTTGGGACATCTACTTCAGACCTTTCCCTGATGAAATCTCCAAAAGCCTTGAAAAAATAAACATAAGATAGCTTAGTCAAGCACGAGTGATAAAGCTGGGAGTCCAAATTTAGATCCCACCAAGTTCAAAAGGGATGCTAGAACATTCCAGGGAGACACCCACACGTAGAGGGTCTCTGAACCGTGCCAAGAAAGTTGCTCTGCAGACCTAATGGGCAGGGCCAGGGCTCGGAGGGAGGGAGGGGGGACCCGCTGCCCTGCCCAGGTCCACTTGGACAGGCACATCTTCCCTCGTCGGTCAACTCCACCTCGTACGGGGTCCCTCCTAAGTAACGGAATTTTTTACATCGTCATCTTTGTCTCAAAATGACGTGCAAGGCAGATGCCTGCATCCCCACTGTACGGCTGTGGCTGCTGAGATGGGACTGGGAAAGGCGGGAGCCTCAGAAGCGGCAGAGCTGAAGTTGAGGCGCAGTGTGTTCCGGTTTGAATCCCGCGTTGTTCCGCTGTCGTGTAGATTTCTCGGGAAAGCAACTTAGGTCTGAGCAGGAAGAGAGTAAAAGGGTGCGCCGACTTGGGAGGCCTGCACCCCGATCCCTGAGCAGCCCCCACACCCCCTTGTTTCCAATTACCAGGAGGTTTTCTGGCCACCGCAGCCCCTTCTCTCTGCGAGCAGCAGCCTGGGTGGGTGGCCGGCACTCTCACGTGAAGGTGCCAACGACAACACACCCGGGGTTGCTGGGGCTTCAGATTTGTTTATAGAAGGAGGGCGAGTCCCGGACAGGAATATTTTTATCCCCCTGAAGACAGAATCAGGGCTTCACAACAGGGCTCACAGATCTGACCTGGGCCTGCCTGTGCGTGCTGGGAGCAAACGGCCCACCTTCTAGGCCAGGTTTGCAGGTCCTGCAAGGGTAGAGACTTGAGGGAGGCTGGCTGCCGTCCTGGGAGAGGCTCGCCCCGCACCCAAGGGCTCTCAGAAGCTCACCCCGCACGCAGACTGCTCTAGAGCTGAAATCTAGCTTCGATCCCTGTGGGGGCAACTGCACACAGAGGCGCCCAGTTTCAAGAAAACCCAAGGAAACAGCGAATTTATGGCTCTTGGAACGCCAGGCTGTCAAAGATAAACACTGCAGAGTAATCTAGGAAACACTTCCTGCCTGACTGAAAAGAGCCTCGGCCTGAACGCCGTTAAAAACATGCAGCTCGCGGGTGGAGATGCCGGACCAGCCTTCCCTTTCCTGAAATCTTACAGCAGCACCTGATGAGTGAGAACCCGGAAGCATGGAGGTTTATGTTTGAACTCAGCTTCTTGGGGTAGGGAGGCAAATGAAAACAGGCTGATGGCAGGGGTTTATTTTAAAAAGCAATTTCCAAGAAGCGTCCTGGGGTCACTATGCATTCAGTCCAACTCTTCCCGCTGCAGTGTTCCCTTGATGATCTGAGGCAATCCAAATATTCACCAGAGTCAAGCGAATGTAGCGGCCCCTGCCCACACGGCTGCATAGGAACGGCCCTCAGAGAGGGTCAAGGGAGCAAGGCCTGTCCAACCTCCTGCTGTCTCTGAGAGGAACCCGAGCTCTTGCAAGATTAGCCAAAGACGACATCCGCCAGATTTTACCACCGAGGCCTCCCTAAATGCCTGCTCCCTGGACCTTTTTGAGATGGAGTCTCTCTCTATTGCCCAGGCTGGAGTGCAGTGGCGCAATCTCAGCTCACTGAAACCTCCACCTTCCAGGTTCAAGTGATTCTTCTGCCTCCACCTCCCAAGTAGCTGGGACTACAAGTGCCTGCCATCGCGCCTGGCTAATTTTTGTACTTTTAATAGAGAGAGAGTTTCACCATATTGGTCAGGCTGGTCTTGAACTCCTGACCTTGTGATCTGCCTGCCTCAACCTCCCAAAGTGCTGGGATTACAGGCCACCATGCCTGGCTTCCCTGGGCTTTTCGAGATGGATCCTCACTCTGTCACCCATGGTGGAGTGCAGTGGCCTGATCTCAGTTCACTACAACCTCCGCCTCCTGGGTTCAAGTGATTTTCCTGCCTCAGCCAAGTAGCTGGGATTACAGGTGTGTGCCACCACATCCAGCTAATTTTTGTATTTTTAGTAGAGATGGGGGTTTCACCATGTTGGTCAGGCTGGTCTCGAACTCCTGACCTCTGCTGACCCACCCGCCTCAGCCTCCAAAGTGCTGGGATTGCAGGTGTGAGCCATGTGCCTGGCTGTCCCTGGGTTTTTAATGAACACAATTCTGTTGTGTGGAAACTGAGCTTAGGTCGGGAGTCACGTGGCTCCACCCTGCCAAGAGCTCTGGCTCTCCTGGTTATGGGTCCAGTGGTCATCTTCTCTCTCAGACAGGGTGCTCTGCCCGCCGCAGTGTACCTATTTTTTTGGATACAGCATGACTGAAGTGTCACTTCTCAGCAAAGGCCAACATGTCTTTGTCCCCCTGCTAGTCTAAGACCATCTTCTGTTCAAAGGCCCTCACCACGCTTTGTGAGTCTGCTTCATGGGCCTCCTTCGGTGGTCTGTCACCAGCAGGAATGAACGGGGATGTGTTTTGTTCAGCCCTGACTCTTGCATGCTGGTGGCATCAGCAGGTGCCCACTCCCCTGGCACGTGGACAAAGGTGATGAGCGCGGCTGACGGCTCCTGGGGGCAGCGTGGGATCCGGTCTGAGGCTGACGCCCCTCCGCGATTAGGCTTTTGGCAGCAGAAGGTGGTGGACTTTTCATTTCTTCCAACACTGTCTCACATAGGAGCTCCATTTCCACTGCAGCGCCACTGCCATTCTAACAGGACGGGGCTTGTGGAGCCTGAGGGACTGCTGTAGCCAGGCTTGGTCTGGTGGTCAGGGAGCAGCGGGCAGGCCAGGGCTGAGCTGCGTCCGTCTCTCAGCGGCCTCCTCTCCCTGTGCTCTGCTCACCTGGGGTAGGTCTCTGGGAACAGGGAGTCACAGAAACCATGGGCGGTGGAGTGGGTTGGTGGAAGAGGCAGAGAGCCCTAGAGTAGAGAACGCAGTTTTCTTACGCAGGGGTAAGAGGTGAGCTCTGGCCGCTTATTCCAAATGTATGAGTAGGAAGGAAAGACGCAGGGAAGCCACAGGAACAGGCCATTTTTTTTTCCTTTGAAGAGAGCTCAAGCTTCCACCACATTCCACCTGCACCCCTCTGGGTAGGTGGTGGCTGTCCCCTTGGGTGCCCACTTGTGAGGGCTTGAGGCCTTTTCTGGATGGGCAGGGCGGAGTGCTGCCACCCCAACTCCTTCGACAGAATGACGGCCTCCTGGGGCTTGCAGGGAGCGCCTGTCAGAAGGGGGGGTGTCTCCTCTTCATTCCTGCCCTCCTCCAACTGCCTCTCCTGCCTGGAGCACTTGGAGGCAGTTATTTCAACTGGGGCTTTTGATGGCATGACCTGATGTCTGTAACGGACCCCTGAGCAGGAGTGAGACCTAAGGGAGGCAAAGGCGAGTGCACCCGGCAGAGCTCCCTCCTCTGCCCCGACAGCAGAGCCCAGAGCACCCCTTGGCCCGACACATCCCGTGGCCCTGCAGTAGCCTCTCCGATGGGTATGACTTTGCCCTGGTTACGTGAGCTTTAATCACCACTTGATCATATGGCACGGTTATTTTTAAAAGTCCAGTCCAAGGCCGGGCTTGGTGGCTCACGCCTATAATCCCAGCACTATGGGAGGCCGAGGCGGGTGGATCACGAGGTCAAGAGATCGAGACCATCCTGGTCAACAAGGTGAAACCCCGTCTCTACTAAAAATACAAAAATTAGCTGGGCATGGTGGTGCGTGCCTGTAATCCCAGCTACTTGGGAGGCTGAGGCAGGAGAATTGCCTGAACCCAGGAGGCAGAGGTTGCGGTGAGCCAAGATTGTGCCATTGTACTCCAGTCTGGGTAACAACAGCGAAACTCCACCTCAAAAAAAAAAAAAAAAAAAAAGTCCAGTCCAAGTGGAAATACACCTGGGGCATCTTAGTACTGCAATGATTGATGGACTCCAATATACAAAATAAACTGTTACTCAGTTTTTCGATAATGCTTACATATTACATTTTCATCCTCAAAATTAAATGTGATCAACCCCAAATTTTGAAAAGGGCTTAAAGGAAGAGGATGAAATTCTGGGAGTCTAAATGGAAAGGGGAATGTATTGACTGAGTTTGATAAGCAATTCCCTCCATTTAAGAATGCAAGGAGCCCACAGGACCCTCCCTACGGGGCTGCCACTCACTGCTGCGGGAGCTTTCTGTGAAAGGCGCTGCTCCCCTCCGAGACTTGGTTCCTCTGCTGACGTGGACGGGTTCATCTGCCCATGTGGACGCCCAGCCACAAAGTCACTGCGAGAGTCCTTTAAAACACCTATCAAACAGAGTCACTTCATAAACATTCACTCCCCATTTCACATCTCCCCACGTCAGAGTGGGTATTTTTCATGTGCTGTGGCAAAAAGGAAAGGCTAGTGTGTGTTTTATAGGGGAGGAGGGGATCATTATTTTTGTTGAATATTTATTTATTGAGACAGAGTCTTGCTCTATCACCCAGGCTGGAGTGCAGTGGCATGATCTTGGCTCACCGCAACCTCTGCCTCCTGAGTTCAAACAATTCTCCTGCCTCAGCTTCCTGAGTAGCTGGGACTACAGATGCCCACCACCACGCCCAGCTAATTTTTGTATTTTTAGTAGAGATGGGATTTCACCATGTTGCCAGACTGGTCCCGAACTCCTGACCTCAAGTGACCCACTCACCTCAGCCTCCCAAAGTGCTAGGATTATAGGTGTGAGCCACCATGCCCAGCCCGTTATTTCTGTTTATACAAACATCACTTACAGCATGTTTCTCATGTGCCCCTGTGGGCCACCATCACTGGCTGCCTGTGCGCGTCCCCTATGCCCATAGGTCTGTCTGGCGGTGGTGACCAGCAGCTGCAAAATGACCGACTCTATTGAAGAAACACTGGGTAGCATGGGAGGTTCCTGCTGATGCTGAGGGGAAGAACAACCCAGAAATGGCAAAGCCAGGGGAGGATGGAGTTCAGGGGAGGAAGGACAGGGTCTAAGGCCTGAGCTGGGCTCTGTGCTGAGTGCTCACCTCCCTCTCCTGCCACATACTGCAGACACGTGGAAGATGCGAGGTGGCCTTTGCTTCCGGAAAGGTGCCTGCCCTGTGGTGGAATGCACCCCGGAAGCCTGTGGATGCGATGCACACGGCAGAATCTTCTGTTTGAAAGCGGCGGGTGGGTGCCACACTCAGGGGCCCCATTTCTCAAAGATGGTGAGGGAGGTAGGGGCACAACATGTCAGGAAGACAGGTGTAATTTAAGGCAAATTTTAATAGATTTATAAAGATCATATATACAAAACATGTTAAACCACCGTGGCTATACATTTTTACACTTTATCATATCTTAACCTAGCACACTGTATTTCTAAAGTGAGTCCGGTCACAGCAGGATGGCCTGGCACAGGTGGTGCTGGCATGCAGTGACCGTCGGGGAGGGGCTGTGCAGAGCACTCGGTTCCTTTCTGTATTTAAGGCCCCAAAGGACTTGGGTGCTAAAGCCAGAAGGCCACCTGACTGGTCCCTTTGGCAGTGTGTCCTCCTGCTGCGTGGGCTGGGAGCTGAGCACAGGAAAGTGGCCATGAGCCATTTTCGGGGGCCACGCGCAGGTCCTGAGCTTACGACCACAGAATTTCCTGGCAATGCTTGTGTCAGCACACAATACTGTGCGCATCGATGTGAGCTGTTTCAAACGGAGTTAAGAAAGAGGACATTTTTGAATGTTTTAAACCAATTTGCCTGACAGGTCAAAAGGTAATTTTTGGAGATGATAGAGACTGACAGACTCAATAGAGATTTTAAATTTTGCATAAATAGGCTTGTTAAAGAATCCAGACCGGGTGCAGTGGCTCATGCCTGTAATCCCAGCACTTCAGGGAAGCTGAGGCGGGAGGACCACTTGAGGCCAAGAGTTCAACACCAGCCTGGGCAACACAGTGAGACTCCATCTCTATAAAAAATGTAAAAATTAGCCAGGTGTGGGTGGTGGCACATGCCTGTGGTCTCAGCTACTTGGGAGGCTGAGGTGGGACGATTGCTTGAGCCCAGGAGTTTCAAGGCTGCAATGAGCTATGATCATACTGCTGAACTCCAGCCTGGGCCACAGAGTGAGACCGTATATTTTATTTTAGTTTAGTTTTTGAGACAGAATCTTGTTCTGTCGCCTAGGCTAGAGTGCAGTGGCGTGATCTCAGCTCAGTGCAACTTCCACCTCCCAGATTCAAGTGATTCTTCTGCCTCAGCCTCCTGACTAGCTGGGATTACAGGCATGCACCACACCCAGCTAATTTTTGTATTTTTAGTAGAGACAGGGTTTCACCATATTGGCCAGACTGGTCTTGAACTCCTAACCTTGTGATCTGCCCACCTCAGCCTCCCAAAGTGCTGGGATTACAGGCGTGAACCACCGCGTCTGCCCAAGACCCTACATTTTAAAATAAAACAATAAAATAAAAATCAAGAAGGTTCACTCTGTAAAAAAAAAAAAAAAAAAAAAAGTAAATTTGAAATGCATTTGCATGGTAGTTATATACCAGTGAGTAGTGTGGAAATTATACATGACTTGACTACATTTTATAAAAGAGGAAAAAACAAATCTAACACGTTGACTCCTAACTGCAAAGTACCACAGAGCACACGGCCCACAGCGCCTGCGGGCTGCGTGGGAGCTCTGCTGCAGACACGTCTTCAGCACCTGTCACCCACAGCTACGTTACAAGAGCTGCTGGCACCTGTTTGCAGGGGAACGTGGAAACACACACCCGGGTTCATCCTGACAGCTCGGGTGAGTGACAGCCACAAATAACCCACCGCATTCGTGTGATTTCCAGATACAAGTCTGGTTCAGTTCTCGACGCCCAAGTTTCAAAGTCTCCTACCTGACCCAGTGTCCTTGGCCTAGTTTATAGTCACTTTTTTTGGGGAGGACAGATGGGAAAGACATTGGTGGCGAAGACCTCCTGCATCACCCCGAGGCTGTGGGAGGTTCCTCGGGAGCCAGCTGTGGGATGGAGGAGGAGGGGTGCGTGCCACAGACTCAAGGGGTTCACACTGCTAGGGGCACTGATGGCCACAGCCCTGCATGACCCCTCAGTGCTCCCCAAGCTCTCAGGGATGATTCAGATCAGCTTTAACCATAGCTCCAGGGCAGAGGCTGAAGTTGCAGACAGCAACAATTAGGCCTGCTGGTCAGGCCTCAGCTCTTCCAGCAGCCCTGTTCTCAGAGCCTCCCTCTGCACTTGGGGCTAGTACCAGAAGGCCCCAGAGCTGGGCATGGAGGACGTTTATATCCTCCTCACGGAGGGCCATGGCTCTCGACCGCCCCTACATCTGTCTCTGTGGAGATAAACTTTCCCTCGTCTGGACTTCTGGTCAGATTTTAACAGGTGAGCCGCCCAGTCCAAGCCAGTTAGGGCCACACATTTGCTGGGCAAGTTGATAAGATGTGGTCCCCCAGGAATGCTCTACCTCGATGACGAATTGCTGGGGTTACATTCATTTGGGTAAAATAAATCAGCTTTTAAAATCACCGAATGGGCAGGGTGCAGTGGCTCACGCCCATAATCCCAGCACTTTAGGAGGCTGAGGTAGGCAGATCACAAGATCAGGAGATCAAGACCACCCTGGCTAACATGGTGAAACCCCGTCTTTACTAAAAATACAAAAAATTAGCCAGGCATGATGGTGCGCACCTGTAATCCCAGCTACTTGGGAGGCTGAGGCAGGAGAATCACTTGAACCTGTGAAGCAGAGGTTGCAGTGAGCTGAGACTGCACCACTGCACTCCAGCCTGGGCGATAGAGCGAGACTCTGCCTTAAAAAAAAAAAAACACAGAATGAAGTGAATTCATTGTTAATTAAAGGATGCTGAGGTGACAGGCCTGGAACAAGAGCCCTTCATTTTCAACAACAGTACCAGGCGAGGGAAGGGAAGCCTTTCCACCAATCACGGCCCTTGGTGCCTCTCCGTACCCTGTCTACCCCACTCACTTGAGGGCCAGGCTGTGTCGGCCCAGCAGGAAATTCAGGCTGACATCTCCCCCGCCACCACCCCCGATAACAGCACCCGTGTCCTGCTTTGGTTCATGTTACACACACATCCGAAAGGAAACCAACAGGAGAAAATGACTGCCTGGAACCTGCTCAAAAGAAAGCACCTGATTTTTGGGTGGAGCTAAATTTCTACTTGTACTGGGAAGTCAGCCACAGAGCTGATTTTCAACACGACTCCCAGCAAATGTACTGTCAGCCAGGTGCTGAGGCTGCTGGACTTGTGAGAGTGTCATCTTCCAGGAAGGATTTCCAAATGTCAGGGTTAAGTGTGGGAGCAATTCTCGTCCCCTCTACACCCGGATCTGCCAGGACAGAGAAGCCTGTGCCCAGTGGGTGGTCTGCTTTTCTGGGCAGGAGCACTATGGTCTATTTCAGAGTTCCATCCACTTCCTACCCCTCACCACACATGGACACTGGCTTCTAGCAGTGTCCGCCATGCTAGGGTATCTGGGAACTCACTCCCTTCTAGGAACCTCCTGCTTCCTCCTGCTGGGTTCTGCAAGCACACCCTTTGAATGGGAAATTCAAATACTGAGAAAAGCTCATCTCCCAGGGACTAGTTCAGTGGGATGTGGGTTAGGCAAGGCCCAGCACATGCCAAGCATGGCTGTTCTGAGCCTTTAGGTCCTCCGGGCTCATGGGCTGGAGCCACGGCCATGGCCTGTGGTCAGCAGAACCATACCACGCCGGCATCTCCTTGAAGGGGCTGCCTTGGGCCCGCAGCAGCAGACAGACACAGCCACACGAGGGGAAGTGCGAAGGATGCTTCCAGTGAGTGGTGACCTGTCTGTGGTCTAAAGTCAGCTTCCACCCAGACATGGCAATACTGCAGCCCAGAAATCCGATGCATTTATTTCAAAATGCTGCCCTGAACACCAAAAATAACCCGCCTCCAAGTTCTACAGGTTCTGGAGGGAGAGACAGAGCAGCGAGTAAGGGAGGAGTTGCAAGGGGAGGTCTTGGTGATCTGAAGACTTTCCTCCAGAACGAGTGAGACAGGCCGTGAACGTGAGACCTGGAGATAAGAGCAGCACATCCCCAGCCCGTGGGCTCCAGTCCCAACTCAGTCACCACCCAAGCCACAGATTCTGTCTCTCCCTGGTAGCCTGTCACCTGCTGTTGAGGCCTGGTCAAAAGGTAGCTTCAGCTCCTTTCTTGGGAAACCTAACACTTTTCCAGGTCCAATAACAACACCTCACAAAACGAGCACAAGATTGAAAGGCTGACGTCAGTGAACCATCCCCTTCCAGGGCGCGCGGTGCCAGACCCTCCCCCGGTGCTTCTGTAAGGCGTCCAGCATGCCCGCTGCAGTCCCCTGCCAATTCTCAGGCCTGGGCCAGCTTCCCTGAATGCCAAGGCTTCAAGGAAACAACAGGATCCCGTATTTAAGGACCATCTCTCCCTGGGGCTGCTGTACCAATTAAGTAAGCTTTAAAGTGGTCTAACCTCTTCAAAGCAAAGTTTCCCGAATTTCAAGGGATCGAATGAGGCTGCTAAGCATGTGATGCACCTTACAGAGAAATGGCGCCAAGAGATTGGAAAAGGCTGCACGCATGTGATGAAACACTTACTAGCAAGGATTTCCTCTCTGCCCTTAAATCACAAAAGAAAACCCACCATCCCTGCACTTCTTCTCAAGGCAGGGTGCTGGCCAGTGAGAAGACCTGGTAGTGCATTATACGGTGAAATACAATCCGCGCCATGCTAAACATGGATGTCCCCAAGCCTGGAAGGAATCTCCCAGCTGGCCCCTTTAGTGGCTGTCAACCGTGGCTGACATCAGAACCACCTGGGACGTGGGGAAACCTGCACTTATGAGCTGGTGTCTCGGGTTTGGTGGCTCAGCACACTACCTGAGTGAGAATGCCTCAGGTGATCGACTGTGTCCCCAGGGCAGAAAGCCGCTAGGCCATTCAGCATGGAAATGTGAGGACATCCAGGCTCCCAGAGCTCAGCCCACAGTCAGAGCACACTGTGTGCTCAGGGCGGGTGTTTTTCTGGCACGCTCTCTGCCTTTCCTACTTGTGGTCAGTTCAAGGCCCCACTGGCCACACACGGGCAATGGTGCTGAGCGGCATCCCCACTCCTCTTTCCAGAAAGCTGCTTGTTTGGGAAAGAGGAGAGATGCCCAGTGATGCTGAATAGCAAGTTCCAGTGGAGGCCTGGGCGTGGAGAGCTCCAGTCACACTATGCCGAGGACCGGACAGTGCCCATGCTTCCTAGGAGTGGTCTCCTCACTTTCTGGCTGGAATGATAACCACAAAGGTTGCAAGGACAGAACCTCCACCTGCTAGCCCCTCGGGTGCCTCTGGTCTCCAGAACACATCAAGGTCCTTCCCCTCCGAGCTTCTCCATCTTAGAGAGCGGGGCCTCTCATGCTCACATGCATGTTTTCAGGTATATATGCTGCTATCATGCTTTAAAAATAAAGAGTGTTTTGAATGAAAGCCTCTGGAACACATCTTCAGGTATTTTTAAGATAGGCTCTTGCTCTCTTGCCCAGGCTGGAGTGGAGAGTGTGATCACAGCTCATGTAGCCTCAAGCTCCTAGGCTCAAGTGATTCTCCTGCCTCAGCCTCCCAAGTAGCTGGCACTACAGGCACGTACCACCATGCCCAGCTGATTCTGTTTATCTGTAAAGATGGGGGTCTCGCTTTGTGGCCTGGGTTGGTCTCAAACTCCTGGGCTCAAGCAATTCTTCCACCTTGGCCTCCCAAAGTACTGGAATTATAGGTGTGAGCCACCACACCCAGCCCAAAATACTATTTACAGTGGTTCTCCTACATAGCAGGCTTTGTTTGGTATGTGGAAATAATAACCGTGATGAATAAATAACAAACCATGTTCAAATAAAATTAGGATTACAGCCGAGTGCGGTGGCTCACACCTGTAGTCCCAGCACTTCGGGAGGCTGAGGTGGGTGGATCACGAGGTCAAGAGATCAAGACCATCCTGGCCAACATGGTGAAACCCTGCCTCTACTAAAAATACAAAAAATTAGCTGGGTGTGGTGGCAGACGCCTATAGTCTCAGCTACTCAGGAGGCTGAGGGTGCAATGAACCGAGATTGCGCCACTGCACTCCAGCCTGGTGACAGAGTGAGACTGTCTCAGAAAAAAAAAGGGTTAGAGTGATTCGCTCTGAACTTTTGGGACTGAAAAATCAGTTTAGTGTTGGTTTTGAATCCTAGCAATATTTTATATTGAGCAAAGAAAGACTAAATTTATTTTAATAAACACCCAGAGGCTGAGGGTGGCCAAATTTTCAAGCCAGACCCTTCCATTGCTAATACACTGTGCAAAGCTTACACCACGAGCAACTGACCTGGACCACTATCGTTCCAATGGGAGCCTCCACCTTACAATACCAGATTAGTAGATCTCTGTTCCCAGAACCCCCAAGTTAGTTCTAACTAATCATCTTCTAAGAGTTTTTTTTTTAAAATATTGGAGTTAAAGTAATCTGACTCATTTTTATCAAAGTAGGAAAATTACAATAAGAATTCTAGAGATCTCTATAAATTATAGACCTATGACACAAAATCTTTGAAACAATATCTCAACAAACAGAAGAGCTTAAAATAGATTTCAGTAAAAACCCTACATGCATTCTTATGTGTAAACAGTATAGCTATGAGGAACATATCTTATTTTGAGGAAGTTTATTGTTACATTTTAGCAATAATTGACGAGGCACAACTACCTCCTGCTTTCCCAACATCTTAATAAAAAAGACAATAAAGATTAACAGTGAAATTAAAATTAAAAAATACAAAAGCCTAATGTTCTGGAGACAAAAATGACTATGTGTAGAAAAGTTGTAAATGATGATAGTTTAGCCTTGCAAAGAGTTACCTTCTCCAATAACAATGCGTTACAGAATTTGGAAGGGGGTGTCTTTAAAAACTTCCTAATTCACCCTGGTCATGAGGAAGAGGAGGAAGTCTAGCTCAGCAAGGCCAGGGTGGTGGGGTCAGTGGCTGAGTGAGTCAAGAACCTGGGCCGGGGGTAATTCCACCGCGCTTTCTATCGAGTTAAACAGACCTCACAACATCTCCTTACTCTCATGCTTCCGGTTTGAAAGCGATTAGTAAATATGTCAGACTGTTTAAAGGAAAACAAGCACTCACTGACCAGGCTGAACTACTCAAGAAGGTGTTTCAAACAACTCCCCTGCCACGCCAATCATGGTGGTGCTGCCTCCAACAGCGCCACCAAGAGGCACTCCAAGTTGGTGGAGGACCCGCTTGCACTTCCTCTAGGCTCTGGGTCCTGACAAACATGGGGGATAGTGAAAGCTGACTCGGGCAGCACACAAAGCTCACTATGCTGTGGACCGAGCTGCACTTCACTGCTGCAAACTGAAAATGTGACCCGAGACCATCCCAAGGGACCCACCAAGAGTTTTCTTTCTCCTTTAAAATGTGGTCATTGGCACTAATCCCTGGTCACATCCTTTAGATCTGTGAAGAGCCAAAGGAAGCAGTACAAAAACAGCACTTCATTATCCAGCCAAAGTAAGAGCTGTAAGCCCAGCAAACACTGACGCACACCCTTGAGCACCACAAGAGAGAGAGTCCACGCTGTCTCCTAATGAAAACGCTGTGCTGACAGGGTGACCCAGAGGCAGGTCCCCCTCCCTCCTCTTTCTGCTTCTGCATCTGCCCCAGGGCTTCTGTTCATCGGGTTTGCAGGAAAACAAGCCCAGAGTGAGCTGCAGAGGGGCTTGGGGTCAGGGGCAGCATGGCTTCGGGACAGGGCCCTGGGATGTGTTACTGAGCCACAGCAACATTCGGGTGCCAATTAAGAGGAAGCTTTTCATTTGCTTTTAATGCTAGGACACATCCCCAAACATACTAGGCAGGATTTCTCAGTAGAGTGATACACAGAGGGGACCAGCTTGGAATGCAATGTATTTTAAACACAGTGAAAGACACCTGGCAGGTAGCTGGATGAGTGAGCTGGGCCCAGGATTGGCCAGCTCGCATCAACATTCACAGGCTTCGGGTGGACTCCCCCAGAACAGCGGCATCCAAGAGTGTTTACTTGTTCTGTAAGCAGTCACAGAAGCGAGGGGCCTTGATGAGAATCAGCCTTAGGAGAGCTGAGAACAGGCGTGGCCGTTCCTAATGAAACCGAAGGCACTGGTGGAGTGGCAGTGTGGAGAAACCCAGATTCCTCCAGCATTTGTGGGCTTGCTGAAAGGTCAGCTGTTAGCTCGCCAAGCAGCTGGGGCATTAACAAAAGCTCCGCTGGTCGCCTTGCCAGCTTTCTGAAGCCCCAGAAGAGGAATGTTTCTGAAAGAAGGAAGCGCTATGTGCTGCCAACTGCGTGTGAGCAGATGACTTGCAGGATGGGAAAGCCATCTGCAAGGCGACCTGGTTTCTGTCTTTGCCATCAGGTTGGGCGGGGGTGGCTAGGGGTGAAGAGCACCGCTGTGTGCGCACGGACGGAGCAGCAGTCGCCGCAGGCATCCTGTCTCACTCCATGTTGTGTTGCTGGGCATCTAGCAGGGCAGGAAGGACTGAGCCCCCTGCAGGGGCATTGAGGTGAATCCACACCTGCAGAGCCCCCCATCCTGTCCTCAGAGCTGGGAGGGGATCCTAGGCATGGCTCCTCAGCTTTATCTAAAAGGCTGGATGAGGGGTTCTTCGGAAAACTGGCACGAGAGTTTGCAAAGGCAACGTGCTCCCTTTGGGAGGTGGCCTTCAGACACTGCGGCTGGGGCTGCAGGGCCGGGCTCAGGCACTGAGTTTAGCAGCATTGGCGTGCACTGGATCTCTACAAGCTACCATTAGGCAAAGCTCTCAGGGAAGACTTGCGAGTTAGAAAAGCCATCTGCAAGGCCAGCTGGTTTTTGTGATTTTGTCATTAAAGAGAGAGCGTGAGTGCGTGCACACACACACGCACACACACAGAGTCCTCAATTAAATTGTGTCAGAAAAAGAGTAACATTTCTGTAAAGAAAAGCAAGCAGTGTTATTAGATGTTTCGTATTAATAACACAATGATCCCTTGGATTTTCAGTAGTTTTACTCGTCCCCAGGATTCAGTAGCTAACATGACAGTGTCCATGTCCTTTTGCCTGCAGTTCACTGGCTGGGCTGGGCTGACAGCATTCTGGAGCCAGGTATTTGAGGGCATGGATCCGAGAAACCCACTCAAGGACCACAGAGACGATACACACCACAGAGCCCGAGCCACAGCCTCGGAGGCTGTTGACGGACGCTGGAAACTGGGGCTCTCTCGCTCACTGCAGCATGATGTCCTTCAGGTTTTCCTGCAGGATGGTGTCTTTCACAGCATGGAACACGAAGCGGACGTTCTCGGTGTCGATGGCGGTGGTGAAGTGGTGGAACAGCGGCTTGCTGCGGTTCCGTCTCTTCCTGTCGAAGCACTGGACCAGGTAGCGCTGGACGTCTTCCAGTCGGTGTGGGTCGCCCCTGAAGTCCGGGAAGTGCTTCTTGATGCTCACGGTCTTCACCTTCTCCACCAGGAGGTCCATCTTGTTGAGGAAGAGAATGATGGAGACATTGAAGAAGAGCTTGTTGTTGACGATGGTCTCGAAGATGTTCATGGACTCCACCAGCCGGTTGGTGCGCCTGTCCTCCATGAGGACCTGGTCGTACTCGCTGGAGGAGACCATGAACAGGATGGACGTGATCCCATCGAAGCACTGGAACCACTTCTGGCGCTGAGACCGTTGGCCGCCCACATCCACCATCTTAAAGGGGATTTTCTTAATAACGAAGTCATGCTCCACAATCCCCTTGGTGGCTTTCCTAGCCAGCAGGATGTCTTGCTTACTAGGAAAGTAATTCTGTAAAACACAGGATGAGGCAGACATTTAGGAGGGCAAGAAGGAACACATGAAAATAAAAAGATGGCAAAAAGGGTGGAAGGAAAGAGATCGACTTTTGCAAGAGGTTGAACCAAATACCAAAAGCAAATTTCATTTATAAAATTATCAACTGGCCGTGAAACAGAAAGTGGAAGAATCAAATACTTTATTTCAAAACGAAAAGAGGCTCACCAGTCTGTGGACGAATGATCAGAACACTCATGGACAGGCCCCAGCTGAAAATCACATCCATTTTCTTCTCCAGAGGGAATTTACGATTTTTTTTTTGTTTCCATACCAGAGATACCTTTTTATTTTTCTAACTTCCAGAGCTTATAGCTTCCAAAACTAATTTAGGTGAACTAAATTAGTGTGAACTAATTTAGGTTTTGTAATGTGATTTAAATTCAGTCTGCAATATATTTGTTATTCTTAGAAAATTCTTCAAGTCTTGGGCCTGGCATGGTAGCTCACGCCTGTAATCCCAGCATTTTGGGAGGCCGAGGTGGGCAGATCACCTAAGGTCAGGAGTTCGAGACCAGCCTGACCAACATGGTGAAACCCCATCTCTACTAAAAATACAAATATTAAGAGATAGATAGCACCACTGTACCCCCCAGCCTGGGCGACAGAGCAAGACTTCGTCTCAATTAAAAAAAAAAAAAAAGAAAGAAAGAAAAAAGAAAAAATCTTTAAGTCTTTAGCAACACACAGGCAACCGTAGTCACTCTTCACCCACTTTGACTTTACATTATTAATAATCCTCCAGGCCAGGCATGGTGGCTCACACCTATAATCCCAGTGCTTTGGGAAGTGGGAGGAATAGCTTGAGCCCAGGAGTTCAAGACCAGCCTGGGAAACATAGTAAAACTCCGTATTTACAAAAAGTAAAAACATTAGGTGGGCATAGTGCCACATGCTGTAGTCCCAGCCTACTTGGGAGGCTGAGGCAGGAGGATGGCTTGAGCCTAGGAGGTTGAGGCTCTAACGAGCTATTATTGCACCACTGCACTCCAGCCTGGGTGACAGAGTGAGACCCTGTCTCAAAAAAAAAAAAACAAAAAACAAAAAACCCACCTCTTGTGATGAGTGCATGCACCACTCAGGCAGCTGTCTTGCAAAAAGAGCAACAGGGACAGGATCAAGCCTCGATCTAGAGGTCTGCCCACCACCCACAGGTTATGCAGGGGACAGAGAAACATCTTCAGTAACACTACAGGGGTGTAAGGGCAAAGTCCAGATAGTAAGAAACCCTACGGGATAAATAATCCAGTTACTCCAATACATACATGGAAAGAAAAAGGATAGAGACAGATGAAAACTTAAGCGATATTGACTGACTGCAATGCATGGGCCTTATTAGGTTGTTGATTCAAATTGCTAAAATAAAGCAAAATCAACAAGAAAAACATTAATGAGACAACAGGGAAAATCTCCAAACTGACTAGGCTGACATTATGGAATTACTGCTGATTTTTCAGGAGGCATACGGTATTGTGGTTAAGATTTTGAGAGTCATCTTTTAGAGGTACACTCTAAAATATTATTAGTGAAACGACATGGCCGTGCATTTGCTCCTGGAGGTGGGGGGAGGGCTGCTGAAACAAGACTGGCAATCAGTGATAATGTTGCACCTGGGGTTTCATTAGACTATTTGTTTTTGTAAATGTTTGAATTTTCTGTTAGATAAACGAAGTCCTCCTTTTTTCACTCAAGAACTCCTCCGTCTGTCTCCTTTACGGTAACCTGGGGAAAAGCATTCTCACAGGGCAATTTCCTCCCCCTCCCTGCTGATACGAAGCTCAGATCTAAGAGAGAGCATGTTATAATGCTACTCATGGTAATTTAATAGAACAAGCTTGGCCTATAAGTCCAACAGTGCCCTCACGACATGGATTGCTTTGGTCTCTGGACAAATGTTTTCTAATCTTGGAGCTCAGCTTCTTCGGGTGGGGGTGCTTACTCACCAGCTGGCCGATCCGGTCCAAGTTGTCCAGGAAGTACTTCACCGACTCCCCCTGTCAGGAAGGAAGAATATTCACAGCTCAGTCTTGATAGAGGAATCCTGATGTGGCAAATACAAGAACCTAACAAGGTAAGAGCAGTGGGATTTTGCCTCTGTATGAACAGGAAAGCGAAGCAAAAGGGCAAAGAGTGTCTGTGTGTTTTCTAAAATAAAAAACCTCTACAATTAAAGAAAATTTTTAATGCAGTTTCTTTAGCTCCAACACCCATATTTAAATTCTGGCTGTTTTTCAGTTTTCCCTGCTGGGTTTTGGTACGTGGCGGGATACCGGGCCCTCTGACAGGTGACTCTCTTTCCAGACATGAAGGCTGGCCCACTCCTGGCCATGCTGCCGCGAAGGTGAGACTAGAATAGGATTTTAGATTTCGGCTCCTGGGTCCAGTCTTGCTTCTGTCAAAGACAGCCCAAGGGACCCAAGATATTGTCTTTAAACAAATAATGGACCTTTCTGGAAACTGGAAGATGTTTTGCGCATATGGCAAAACATCTTCCAGTTTCCAGAAAGAGTCCATTATTCCTTCCCACATTTTTATGACCTGATTTACAGTAGCAAACACAGGGGAATCTTCCATTTGGATTGTTGTGGTGGAATGTCAGCCAGTCTTCTCCTGGACTAAACATCGATACAATCTGAGACATGTTCCGTGTAGAGAAGGGCCCCGCGGAATCACCCAGGGCCCCGTTTCAGGAAGCGCTGAGCCACTAGACGCGTGGCATGCATGGGGCACAGGAGGAACTGGGAGGGCATGCAACCCCCAACCACAAAGCAGCCCACACACGAACAGGTATGCACAAGACTGCCTTAAAATGCAGAATGTTAAAAACCAATTCTACCGCTTTCTAAAAGATTCTACTTTGAACCCTGCTCTAAAGACAGACACCAGCAGGCGGAGTATAGGCTTCCAGGCTGCCTCGACATCAGGACTGTGGGACGAGCAGGCACTTTCTGCGCTCTCATGGAAGTGTACAGGGGCACGGTCATATACACGTGGTGAGCCGATGCGGGAGAATTTTAAGGAGGGAAGGTCACTGGAATGGACTAGGTGATGGCGCCAAAGCTCGTGACATCCTAAGGGATGGAGAAAGGTGGCCAGCATCTGCTCTATCTTTTCCTCCTCTGTCCCAGATAGACTGTGAGGGGAAAGCAGAGAGGAAGCTCCTTTAGTGAGGAGCCTGGCTTCCCACTTTAGAATGAAGGCCTCGATGTTTCCAAAGTGAGTGTTTGGTTTGAGGGGAGAGAAACACACGTCTCCCCATCCCAGCGCTGCCTGTGTGAGCCAGCACACCTCCTACTCCTCCTCTGTGGCAGGATGGGGTGAGCACCGGCACCTGTTGACCACCTGCTCTCTAGAGCCCCAGGCAGAGGCCCAGCTCTGCAGCAGAGAAGGCACCCCGAGCACCCGGCATGACTGACCTCTTGCGCTCGCTCTCGCCCTTCCTCACCAAGCCCCTGCGATGTGGGAAGCCAATGTCAGGCCTGTGTGGCACCCACCTTCCTGCGGCTATGGCAAGTCCCTTGCTCCTCTGCACATCTGCCTCCTCCCATACCCAGACAGGAAGCAGCTGGGAGAAGCTGCTGGAAGCACTCACTCACCATATTTATGACAAGTTCCTCCCCCAGCACCTTTCTCTCCTGCCTCCTCCCCCTTTCTTGCCCTCACCCGGGTCCTGGGAGGTGCCATGCAAGCACACGAAGCATCAAGATGCCATCTCCACTTCTCCTGTGGCCGCAGGCTCCCCCAAGGAGCTGTGAGTGACAGCAGCTCACAGCCCGGGCCACCCTTGCCCATTCCTAGGCAGGTGGTGGCACCAGGCATGAGGGAAGCAGAGGCAGTTCTCCTGTGGGGTTCTAGGCATGAACCTCTCCTGCGGGGGGCCGGGCATGGAGAATCACAGTGGCGCACATGCCCCAGCCAGTGCTCTTATCACCACAAGACGCAAAGCCCTGGATGCACATGCTCCACCCAGACAGTGTGGACACAAGGGGAAAAGTGCCACAGAGGACACAATCAGGACTGCCAGATGGGAAGCAGGAAACAGGAAGGACGTTTCCCCCAGTGTGAATCTAAACATCCCTACTGAGTCTGAAATCAATCACCCAACTGCACTTTACAACACAGCCACCACTAACATTAAGATATCTTTACTGTTGCTTTCTCTCCAATGACTCTGAATGATCATGGCTCACTTACCACAGCAGTTTGTTTTTTACTACTTGGAATGGACATAACTTATCTGTGACTCTTGGTCATCTTGCATGATTGGTGGAAGAGAGGAATCAGATCTAGTTTCATGCCAGGACAGCCTTATCTCGAGAAACAGCCCAGGGGGTCCATGGGAAAGCGACCACTGAGCTGCAAGGTCCAGGGACCATGCCACAAGCTCTCTAACAGGGGCCAGAGTGGAGGGAAGAAGGGGACACAGAGCAACCCCGTGTGATCCAGAATGCTGTCACCCACGTCTGCACTCTTTGCTGTCCCTGAGGTTTGGTGCACTGCGGTTTACCACCAGAGACTGGACGATGCGCCCACTGATCTGGCACGCAGCCCATGGGAAGATCATGTGCGACAGACTCCCTCCATTCTCACAGCACCAGCTCATTAAAAGGGCCAGGTTTAAAATCCCATGCATTTTCAACCCTGGAGAATTCAGTCATTTCTTTAGAGAAAAAGCATGTGGTAGAAACTGAGATGTCCACATGAAATTAACTGCTTGGGGGGTTTATAAAGAGGCACTGTGCATGCCAAGATGAGCCAGAGTCTTCTCGAAGGCTGCTGCAGTCCTGAGATCTAGCAAACACGAGTGGATCAAAAGTGGGCTTTCAGGACTCTCCTGGGCATGAAAAACCTACATTGCTCAAGAGTAACACAAACTTGGACTTGTGGATTAGATGAAATGAATTCACTGGGCTGGGACCAGAGGCCACTGAGCACACACCTGACAGAGGCCTGTCCTCTGCCTCAACTGTCCCAGGAACATGCCTGTCCGCTCACGAGCAGCAGAAGGGATGAACCTGAGCAGGGGCTGGTGGGCAGGGAAAGAGGGGTTGTCTGTTTCAAGCAGCAGCAGCAGGTTAATTTGGGGCCTGGGCACAGCCGGGCAGATGTGACGGACGTCGTGACTTTGGGCAGGACCTAAGCCAACACATATCCATGAAGAGACCACCTTTCTGCAGAGGCCTGAAGCCTTCAGCAGTCTCTGGAAGCACCTGTCACCCACACCTCCGGTGAGAGGATGAGACACACTGGGCTCACTGCCACTCAGAGCTCCATCAGCACCGTCAGGCACGCCCTGGGCAGCCTCGCCCATCACCTCTGTCTCTGCACACAGCAAGCTGCCCTTCACAGACCTCTGCTGGCCGCACGCACTTCCTTCAGCTAATTTAGGACCACAAGCAAAAAGCCTCAAATCTTTCAACCCTGCACAAGACCAGCCCCTCGAGATCAGTATACGAGGGGCTGACTTTGGTTCCTTCTTGTCCTCTGCTCCTAATTGGAGCCTTTCTATACACATGCTTGGTTCAGTTCCTGCCTCTGTCAATGTCACAGACTGACAGGGTATGCATGAAAGACAGCCCATGTGTGGATCCCACGGGGGTGTGAGAGGGAACAAAGGTAACTGTGGATTGGTCTAAGTTGTAAGGGTCAAGGTAGGGAGAGATCAAGGACCAGAGAGTGGTTACAAAGAAAACAAACACCAACTTCCAGCTCCTGGCCAGAGGGCCTTTTAGTTTAAACCCTATCTGCCCATTCAGGAGCTGTCTCAGTTTCCCTTTTTCTTTTTTTGAGATGGAGTCTCACCCTGTCACCCAGGCTGGAGTGCAGTGGTGTGATCTTGGCTCACTGCAACCTCCCCCTCCTGGTTTCAAGCAATTCTCCTGCCTCAGCCTCCTGAGTAGCTGGCACTACAAGTGTGCACCACTACGCTGGGCTAAGTTTTGTATTTTTAGTAGAGACGGGGTTTCACCAGGTTGACTAAGCTGGTCTTGAACTCCTGACCTCAGGTGACCTGCCTGCCTCGGCCTCCCAGAGTGTGCCCCCAGCCCTGTCTTAGCTTCTGCATTTAGTGAAGTTAACTCTAAAATCCTAAAACGGGGTCATTCACACTGACTGAAAACAGGGCTTGTCAATGGTAAGCTAGAAGATTCCAAAATCTAGTTCACTCACTTCAACAAATTACAAAGACAAATTTTAAAATTGCTGTATATTAAAAACAATAGCAAACTACTCCAAAGGCTAGGTTTCCAATTTCATTACTTAAAGTTAGCATTTGATTTCCACTGAATAGAGATGCTAACCAAACAACAGAGAATCTTTCAAAATACTTTAAAAAATATTATATAGTTGCCCAAAAGAAATCCTCATTTTGAACTCAGGCTTTGCTAAGTGAATGCCTGTGACATCTCACTGCGGTAGTATGAGATGAAGTGATTATCACAGCTGTGAAAATGTTCTGGAAAAGAGAGAAAGCGCTGTATCAATATACATTATAAAAATGAAGCTTTTCAAGTTTTAACTTGGGTATCTATGAATTGTCTGTTGCTAATTTATAATCCTAAAATATTAGGTAAAAGGGCCAGGCGTGGTGGCTGACAGTAATCCTAGCACTTTGGGAGGCCAAGGCGATCACTTGAGGTCGCGAGTTTGAGACCAGCTTGGCCAACATGGTGAAACCCCGTCTCTACTAAAAATACAAAAATTAGTCAGGTGTGGTGGCGTGTGCCTGTAATCCCAGCTACTCAGGAGGCTGAAGAATTGCTTGAAACTGGGAGGCGGAGGTTGCAGTGAGCTGAAATTGCACCACTGCACTCCAGCCTGGACAACAGAGTAAGGAAAAAAAGGAAAGAAAGAAAGAAAGGAAGGAAGAAAAGAAACAAAAAAAAGATTCACTGGCAGAAATACAAAGTGAAGTAGGCACAAGGCTGTTCACTGCAGCAAACGTGCAGTAAGAGAAGCTAGTTGAATAAATTGTGATCTCCATGCAGTCGAGGGCTGTGGTACCAGTGAAGGAGTGAGAAGAGCTCCACGGTTGTAGAGAGGTTTCCCATACCCACTGCCAAAGGAAAGGCACATGGCACAAAACACAACGCAGGGTGCTTCCTTTTATGTAAGCAATCGCGGGGAAACTAAAACTCATACTCTATTTGCTTATATTTGGAAAAGGAAATGTGGATACGCCAGCAGCAGATAAAAATTACGGCTTCTAGGGAGAGAGGGAATGGGGGATGGGACAGAGAGAGGAGTAGACATCTTTGAGTGTGTTTGACTTTGGAACCATGTAATGCCTTCCGTAATTAAAAAAAAATTATATCAAAACCAACCCTCAAAATTGAACCCAACGAAAGCAAATGAATCTAACAGGATTCCAAGGTTAGAGGCAGAACCTAGAATTCTGGCCTCCTCCTGTTTTTTTTTTTTTTTTTTTTTTGCCAGAATGTGAAAATGCAGAGGAGCTGGCCCGTGACTCTGGCCACACTTTGGCCACCTTGCCCTGTGTGTGGCCTTGTGGCCGTCTCTAAGCCTGGCAAACAGACACCCCTTGGTCACAGTAGTGAGACCCTAGGAAGGGCTGCACAGGGTCCTTAGGCCTGGAGCAGCATCTATACCTGTAAGCTCAGGCTCCGTGTGGTGTGTTCTTGGTGGGTGCAAAGGTGAAGCCATGGGAGCGCCAGCCACTCAGGGCCCCTAAAGCACCAGGTCCCCCTTGCCTGGGTTCTTCCTTTAATTAGGTATGATCTACATAACATAAAACTCACCATTTTGAAGTGAACCATTCAGTGGCATTTACTACATTCAAAATATTATACAGCTACCACTTTTACAGCCTATCAGCCGTCACTCCCACTGCCCCGGCCCAGCCCCGACAACACGAATCTGCTTTTTGTCTCCATGGATTTGCCTGTTCTGGATCTCTCACTGGAGTGCAGTCACAGCACGCAGCCCTTTGTGTCTGGTTCTTTCACTTGGCGCAGGATTTCCGAGGTTCACCCACGCTGTAGCAGGGGCCAGTGCTTCATTCTTTTCTATGGCAAATAATATGCCTCTGTATGGACATGGGATTTGTTTTTCCATTTGTCAGTTGAGGGACATTTTGACTGTTTCCAACTTTCGGCCATTGTGAACAGTGCTACAAACAGTTGTGTAGAAATTTTTGCTTGAATATCTGTGTTCATTTATTTTGAGTACACACCTAGGAGTGAAATTATGGCATCCTATGGTAATTCTTTTTTTTTTTTTCTTGAGACTAAGTCTCACTCCGTTGCCCAAGTTGGAGTGCAGTGGCACGATTTCCACTCACTGTAACCTCCATCTCCTGGGTTCAAGTGAATCTCCTGCCTCAGCCTCCTGAGTAGCTGGGACTACAGGTGTGTGCCATCACACCTGGCTAATTTTTGTATTTTTAGTAGAGATGGAGTTTCACCGTGTTGGCCAGGCTGGTCTCGAACTCCTGACCTCAAATGATCCACCTGCCTTGGCCTTTCAAGTGCTAGGATTATAGGAGTGAGTCAGTATGCCCGGCCGTCCTTTGGTAAATCTATGCTTAACTTTTTGAAGACCACCAAGCTGTTTACCACAGTGGCTGCACCAGGTTACAGGCCCATGGGCCATGAACAAAATTGCCAGTGTATCCACATCCTTGCTAACATTTGTTATTTTCTGGTTTTTGAAAACTATAGCCATCTGACTAGCTGTGAAGTGATAGCTCAGTGTGATGTTTTCTGGCGATTCCTTGTGATCTTTTCTAGGTGGTTCTATTTGTATCATTATCATTATAGACTGCATGTGCGTATGCTCCCAGAATTCCTGTGTGGAAGCCCTACCTGCAGTGTTATTGTATTTGGAGATGGGGCCTTTGGGAGGTGACTGGCATTAGATGAGGTTATGAAGGCAGGGACCTCATGATACGATAGTGCCTTTAGAAGAAGAGATCGGAGAGCTCTCCCTCTCCTTCCCTCCTGTGTCAGGACACAGTGAGAAGCCAGCTGTCTGTATTCGAGGAAGACAGCCCTCCCTCACCAGAACCTGATGGTGCTGGCACCCCAAGTTCCAATTTCCAATCTCCAGAGCTTTGAGAAAATTAATTTGTGTTGTTTAAGCCACCCAGTCAGAGTATTTTGTAAAGGCAGCTTGAGCTGATAAATACAATTATGAACTTGTGGATTTTCATCTATCAGAGGCAAAAATGGTGAAATGTAAACACATATTAATACTGAGCAGTGGGTTTAGGAGTATCTGTTGCGCTCATTCTTAAACAGTTTCCTAAGATGTTTAATAGTTCAAATTAACGATTCAGTCCTTAAAACTATAGATTTAAATTCTTCATTGGTATCACAGGGATCATTATAGAAAAATTAGCTACAAGAAATGTTATAGCATGTTTTAAGACTTTCCCTTGCCTCTAGATAAGAAAGCATCTAGGCTAGGTATGGTGGCGTGCACACCTGTGGTCTCAGCTACTTGGGAGGCTGAGGTGGGAGGATCACTTGAGCCCAGGAGGTTGAAGATGCAGTCAGCCATGATTGCGCTACTGCACTCCCGCCTGGGCAACAGAGTGAGACACTGTCTCTTAAACAAAAACCCAAAAACCTAAATAACAGTGCTGGGGGGTGGGGAGAGCTCACCCAATTTCTAGAGGCTTCAACCACAGAATCCCTAAAACCCAGCATATGAGGGACTGGGCATGTCACAGTTGAGCTGTCTGTCACCTTTCTACTTTTAGGGGAAATTCATAGCAGAATTCCAGCCTTTGCAGTGGCCAGAACCCTAATTCCGAGCCTCATTGGGGCTAGGATAGAGATATGTGTGGAAAGTCTCAAGAACAGTACAAAGCATCCATACAGTCTTTATCTAGATTCACCTGTTAACATCTTCTCTCATCTGCTTTATCCTTTGTTCATTCCCTTTCAATACACAGATGTTTGAAAATCTGTCATCATTTGAGAGCAAGTTGTTTACCCCTAACTACTTCAGTGGGTATGTCCTAAGAATGAGGACACCTGCTTCTACAACCACAGCAACTTCAGGCACTGCTTCAGGAAGATGCTGCCAGGATAAGAGTATTAATGTAGGATAGCTATCTAATAATTCCCATGCATTAGACATGGGAATTATCTAACATATACAGATATGGCTATATTAGATCATTTTCCTCCTCCAGCACAGAATTTAGGTTATTTACATGTAGTTGTCATGCCTCTTTGGTTTAATTTCATCTGAAACACTGAATTTTTTTTTTTTTTTTGAGATGGGAGTCTCTCTCTGTCGCCCAGGCTGGAATGTGGTAGTGCGATCTCGGCTCACTGCACCTTCGCCCCCCAGGTTCAAGTGATTCTCCTGCCTCAGCCTCCTGAGTAGCTGGGATTACAGAAGTGCACCATCATGCCTGGCTAATTTTTCTATTTTAAGTAGAGACAGTGTTGCGCCATGTTGGTCAGGCTGGTCTCAAACTTAAGTGATCTGCCCGCCTCAGCCTCCCAAAAGTGCTGGGATTACAGGTGTGAGCCATCACATCCATCCCACACTGAGATATCTGAAGAACAGAGCTGCCTCCCACCGCCCTTGGAGTTTCTGCAATGTTTCCAGTGTTTTAACATGACAGTTTTGGGATGATTTTCCAGTCAGCGCCACTCCACGCTTGCCGGTCTGTGGATGACGTTCACCGGTCAACAAGAGTCCCCTTCCTTTTGTTTATCTCATCGCTGTCTACAAGGACTCACAGATGCTATTGTTTTCCAGGGGCTGTAATTCACCTCTATCCTAGCTTACTTTGGTGCTCAAAGTGAAGAGAGCATTGAGTCTCGCTGGCCCTTTGCATTGCCATATTAGTTCTAAAATCAGTTGTCAATTTCTACCCTCCCTGTCCCCCCAAAACATCTGTGGTGTTTTGAGTTTGAATGAGGTCCTTAATTCTTCTTGGTAATGCTTATAAATTTTCTGCACACAAGTGTTGCACAATTTTCCTTAGAATTATTCTTAGGTATGTAATCTTTTATGGTGTTTCTTAAATGGTATCTTTAAACATTTTTCCATTTTCTAATGCTTTGTTGCTAGTGAATAGGAATACAATTGATTTCTGCATATTGGTTTGTGCCTAGTGACTCTAAGCTCTGTACTCATTCTAATAATACACCCGTAGGTTCTTCTGAATTTTCCAGGTGCACAATTGCATCACCTGTGAGCCACAGGCATGGTGGCATGTGGCAATAGTAATATTGGGATGGAAAGCCTACCATCCTTTTCGTTAGGAGAACAAGAGGACGGAGCGGGGGCAACCAGGACTGCCAAGGGGCTAAGGTGGGAACTCCAGGAAGAAGAGAGCCAGTGGAGGGAGACATCGAGTTCTGTGCATCAACTCTGCCCAAGAGCTTGGGTGACCCCTCAACCAGAGGGGCAGACTGACAGTGGTCTCTGCTGTGATCTGAGCAATCACCAGCACAGGCATGACCAAGTTGGTAGTTTGGGTCTCACCAAGTTAAGTGTCTGCTAAAGCAAAAATATCAACATTAGTTGGATGAACAGGACTTAGAGTCTTAAAACGACATCCATAATGCCCAGGATACAATCAAATTATTCAACACATGGAAGGTGCTCATCATCAGGGGCAAAAATAATCAGAAGTTATCAACTCAGATAACCCAGATATTGGAATGACTTGACAAAGACTTTAAAGCAGCTATTATAATTAGGCTCAATTAGGTTAAAAATGCTCATGATGAATAAAGATATAGAAAATCTTAGCAGATGCACAGAAAACAAAGAGAATCAAATGAAAATTTTAGAACTAAAATATACAACATCTGAAATTTAGAAATTTACTGGATGAACTTAATAACAGACTGGGGATGAGAGAGGAAAAAATTAGTGACCACCGAATTTGGATTAATATAGATGACCCAATGATCCAATCTTAAAAAAAGAAGAAGAAGAAAAAAAGAATGAATGAGATGCAGGCATTTTTGCGGGCAATTCCTAAAGGCCTCATACACAAGTAGTTGGAATCTCACAGGAGAGAACAAAGAGAGTGTGGCAGAGAATGTTTTTAGAAGCAGAAAGCTTTCCAAATTTGGTGAAAGACATACATTTACAGATTTCAAGAAGCTCCACGAATTCCAAATATGATAAATATGAAGAAACTCATAGCAAGGATACTACATAACATACTTCTGAAGAATCCACAGGTCAAAGAAGTCAGACTCTTCTGGTCTGACATGTAAAGGGCCTGGAAGTTGTCACTCCCATCCTCACAACAGCAACAATAGCAAGAACAAACTGAAAATCAACAGCTCTGCTTAGACCCATCAGAAAGCTGAGATCACAGGACACACTGCTGCCCCCAAACTGGAAAGACAGATAGGCAAATACAGAGAATCACAGTTTACCAGAAACAGAAGATGATGCTAGAGCCTGCAACTGACATGTTATGCCCAGTTTTTTTTTTTTTTTTTTTTTTTTTGAGATGGAGTTTTGCTCTGTTGCCCAGTCTGGAGTGCAATAGTGTGATCTTGGCTCACTGCAACCTCCACCTCCTAGGTTCAAGCAATTCTCCTGCCTCAGCCTCCCGAGTAGCTGGGATTACTGATAGGCACCACCATGCCTAGCTAACTTTGTGTTTTTAATAGAGATGGGGTTTCTCCATGTTGGTCAGGCTGGTCTCAAACTCCTGACCTCAGGTGATCCACCCACCTCAGCCTCCCAAAGTGTTGGGATTACAGGCGTGAGCCACCTTGCCCGGACCCTGCCCAGCTTCTAAAAAAAAAAAAAAAAAATACTGAAGTCCCCTCCTTATCCACCGGGGACACATTAGAAGACCCTCAGTGGACGCCTGAAGCCTTGAATAATACCCAACCCCATCTATATTGTTTTTCCCTATACACATATACCTGTGATAAAGTTTAACTGGTAAGTTAGGTAGAGTAAGATAAACAATTAAAAAAAGAACAATTATAACAATACACTGTAATAAAAGCTATGTGGATGTGGTCTCTCAAAGCATCTCATTGTACTATATTCAACTGCCTTTGGACCATGGTTGACTGTGGGTAACTGAAGCCATGGAAAGTGAAGCCACAGACCAGGGGGACTACTGTACCACTTGTTAACAGACACAAACACACAGTGAAGAGACAAAGTGAGGCCTCAGAACCAGATTCGGATACGGCGAAGGCTTTAGAGTTATCAGCTTGGGAATGGAAATAACTATAATTAATTTGAGGGTGCAAATGGAAAGGTGGGCAGCTTTGCAAGGACAGATGGGAACAGAAGCAAGAGATACGCACACACCAGGAGCGGTACCCAGACATGCTAAAATCAAGAATTCACAAAGTAAATCAGCAAGTATTTTGAATTTAAAGACAATGTTAAAATGCTAACATTTTTATTTTGAGATGTGGCTACTGTGGCACTTAGGGAAGGAATCTGTTGCTTTACAAGCTTACATTAGGGCCGGGTACGGGGGCACACACTTTAACTCCAGCACTTTAGGAGGCCGAGGCAGGCAGATTGCTTGAGGCCAGGAATTTAAGACCAGCTTGGGCAATGTGGCAAAACCCTGTCTCCTCAAAAAAAAATCCAAAAATTAGCGGGGAAGGAATGGTGGCATGTGCCTGTAGTCCCAGCTACTCGGCCAGGGTCGGGGTTGAGGTCGGAGGATCGATTGAGCCCAGGAGGCCGAGGCTGCAGTGAGCCAAGACTGCACCACTGCAATCCAGTATGGGCAACAGAGCAAGACCCTGTTGCAAAGAAAAAAGAAAGACTTACAGAAGAGAGAAAAAAAAAATGATCCAAAGTCACTGACCAAAGGTTCTACCTCAAAGAGCTTAATGAAGAGCTCTTTAAACCCAAGGTAAGTAGGAGAAAGAAAATAACAAGGGTGAGGTATCAATGAAATGGAAAATGAATTTTGCAATAGAAAAAATGAACAAGATCAAATGTTGGTTCTTTAAAAATGCTGCCAACATTCTGCCCTCAGGTAGTAGAATGGATCTTAAAAAAAAAAAAAAAGTCAACAAAATTGATAACCTTCTAACTAAGGAAATTAAGAAAAAAACAAATCTCCAATATTAGGAATGAAGAAGTTATACTACAGCTCCTTCAAACATCAAAATATATACAGAATGTTACAAACAACTTTATGCTAAGAGATTGAACATTTTAGATGATATGAACAAACTGCTTTAAGAAATTTAATTTCCCAAAGCTGATACTGTATGAAATAGAAACTTTGAATAGCCCTTTAAAAAACTGAATTTGTAAAGAAAAAAAAAACATGCCGGGCGCGGTGGCTCACGCCTGTAATCCTAGCACTTTGGGAGGCCAAGGTGGGTGGATCACCTGAGGTCAGGAGTTCATGACCAGCCTGGCCATCATGGAGAAATCCCATCTTTAATAAAAAAAAAATAAAATAAAAAAAGAAAAAAAATACAAACAAAAAGAAACAAACAAAAAAACCCTGAATTTGTTATAAAACAACAAGAACAACAAAACTTCCCCAAAGGAAAACTCCAGGATGAGATGGCTTCACTGGTGAATTCTATCAAACACTTAAAGAAGACCTAACACTAACTTATGCAAACTTTTTCAGAAAATCAAACAGGAAGAAATAATTTTCAACTCCTTTTATGAAGCCAGCATAATCCTGGTACCAAAAGTGACAAGATCATCAGAAAAAAAAAAAAAAAATTACAGCCCAATCCCCCCGCCCCGCTTGAAAACAGACACAGTATCTTTAACAAAACCTTAGCAATTTAAACCTAACTACAAAAAAAATGTCAGTAGGAGATAGACACTATTTTCACAAAGTTAAGAAGAAAAAATACAAATGTTTCAACAGATGCGGAAAAAAAAGCATGTGAAAAAATTCAACACATATTCAGGGCTTTAAAAAAAAGACTCTCTCACCAGACTACAAATAGAAAGAAACTTCCTTAGTTTGATACAGGGCATCTTGGAAACCCTGCAACTAACATCCTAAGTCATGGTGGAATACTTTCACCCTAACATCTGGTTTAAGGCCAGAATGCCCACTTTTACTGCTTCTGGTCAACACAGTTAGAACGCCTAACGCTTAAAAAGCAAGAAATAAAACAATCTGCAGATCACCTAACTGTTCAAACACAAAATCCTAAGGAAGCTATAAAAAAGCTAACAACAGAATCAATCAGTGAGTTTTAACACATTCACAACATACAAGATTAATGTACAAAAATCAAGTATATTTTTATATACTGGCAATAAACCAATGGAATATAAATATTTTCAAAGCAATTCCATTTCTAATAGTACTAAGAAACATGAAACTTTTTTTTGCCATAACTTTTCATCTTGAAATAATTATAGATGCACAGGAAGTGGCAAAGATTGCATAGAGAGGTATAGGTGGACCTGTCATGATTTTTCCCAATGGTTACATCTTTAGTACTTATAGTTCAATATCAAAACCAAGGAACTGACATTGGTACAATGTGTGTGTGGTTCCATGCACTTTGTCACCTGTTTAGATTTGTGTAACCACCACTGTAATCGAGAGACAGAACTGTCCCACCATCACAACGGTCTCCCCTGTACTACCAATTTACAGTCACAGCCACCTTCTACCATCCCTAATCCCCTGGAAACCATGAATCAGATTTCCATCTCTAGAATGTATAGGCACTGATCTGTTTTCTGTTCCTATAGTTTTACCTTTTCTAGAGTGTAAAGTGAAAGCATTTAGCATGTGGCTTTTTTTTTTTTTTTTTTTAAAGAGACGGGGTCTCACTGTGTTGCCCAGGATGGAGTGCAGTGGCATGATCATGGCTTACTGCAAACTCTCCTCCCAGGCTCAAATGATCTTCCTGCCTCAGCCTCCCAAGTAGCTGGTACATGCCACCACGCTTGGCTAATTTTTTGTGGAGACGGGACCTTGCTATGTAGCCCAGGCTGGTCTTAAACTTCTGGGATCAAGCTATCCTCCTGCCTTGGCCTCCCAAAGTGCTGGGATTACAGGTGTGAGCCCCTGCATCTGGCAGCATGTGGCCTTTGGAAATGGGCTTTTTTTCACTCCCCATAATGTCCTTAGGATTTGCCCACACTGTTGCATGTGTCAGTAGCTTCTTCCTTTCTACTGCTGGTAGAATTCCATGGTCTGAATGGCCACAGTTTATTTAACCATTTACCAATCTAGAGACATTTTGGTTGTTTCTGTATTTTAGCTTTTACAAACAAAACTCTAGGAGCATTCATGTACAGGTGTGGTATGGATGTAAGCTGCATTTCTCTAGGGTGAAATGTGTGCGACTGCTGGGTTGCATAAGTGCATGTTTAGTTTTTTTTTTTTTTAAAGAAACTGCCAAATTTTCCAGAATGAGTTGTACCCTTTTACCTCCCTACCAGTGATGAATGAGAGATCCAGTTTCTCAGTATCCTCACCAGCATTTGTTATTTTCACTTTTTTTTTTTTTTTTTTTTTTTCGAGATGGAGTTTCACTCTTGTCTCCCAGGCTAGAGTGCAATGGCACCATCTTGTCTCACTGCAACCTGTCTTCCAGGTTCAAGCAATTCTCCTGCCTCAGCCTCCCAAGTAGCTGGGATTACAGGTGCCCGCCACCATGCCTGGCTAATTTATTTATTTTTTTTGTATTTTTAGTAGAGAAGGGGTTCATCAAGTTGGCCAAGGTAGTTTCGAACTCCAGACCTCAGTTGATCCACCCACCTTGGCCTCCCAAAGTGCTTGGGATTACAGGCATGAGCCACTGCGCCTGGCCTATTTTCACTGTTTTTTATTTTATCTGTTCTAATAGGTATATACTACCATTTCCAGGTAGTCTGAGTTTGCATTTCCCTTCATTTACAGTGACTCAATGGCTAGGGAGGACGGGTGTCTTCTCATGTGCCTATGTGCCATTGGCATGTCCTCTTTGCTGAAATCACATCTTTTGCTTATTTTCTACTTGGATTGTTTTCATACTGTTGAGTTCTGTTTTGAGAGTTCTTTACATTTTCTAGATAATGAGTCTTTTGTCAGATATGTAGTTGGCAAATATTTTTCTCCCAGTCTGTAGCTTGTCTTTTCATGCTCTTATTAAGAGGATCTAGGCAGGGTGTGGTGGCTCACACCTGTAATCACAGCACTTTGGGAGGCCAAGGCAGGAAGATCCCTTAAGCTTAAGAATTCAAAACCAGCTTGGGCAACACAGTGAGACCTCATCTGTACTTAAAAAAAAAAAAAAAAACAACTGGGTATGGTGTTGCGTTCCTGTAGTCCCAGCTATTAGGGGAGGCTGAGGCAAGAGGACTGCTCCAGCCCAGGAGATTGAGGCTGAAGTAAGCTACGATCACACTACTACACTCCAGTATGGGCAACAGAGTGAGATCTTATCTTAAAAAAAAAAAAAAAAAAAAAAAAAAGATCATTTCAAATTTTGATGAAAACAAAAATTACTTTTCAAAATTTGATTTTTTATGGATCACTAGGGTATCGTGTCTAAGAATTTTTCACCAAGTTCTAGGCCCCAAGGAGTTTCTACTGTAACTTTCTCTCAAGTGCTTGAGTTCTGCATTCTACATTTAAATCTGTAACTTGGTTTGAATTAATTTTGTGTAAGATAAGAGATTTAGGTCAAGGTTCACTTTTTCTTCCCTAAAGAGACAGAGTTACTTCAGCACCCTTGGTTGAAAGGCTCTTCTTCTTCACTGAGTTGCTTCTGCCCTTGGTTGAAATCAGTTGGGCATGTTGGTGGGGAGTGACCCAAGGGTCTATCCCACTGACCTCCGCATCTCTCCCTGCGCTGGCACCACACAGGCCTGAGCACTGCAGGTATACAACAAACCTTGGAATCAGGGAGAGGGCCCCTCTTACTTTATTCTTTTTCAAACATTTTTGGCCATTCCAGTGCCTTTCCAGATAAATTTTAGAATAATCACATCTATATGTACAAAAGATCTTGCTGAAATTTTAATAGGAATTGTGTCAAATCTGTATATCAATTAGGGGAGAACAGACATCTTTACAGTGTTGAATTTTCCAATCCATGAACATAACACGTCTCTATTTGTGGAGATCTCTGATTTCTTTAGTGAGTGTTTTGTGCTTCTTATCAAACAAGTTCTCTAAATGTTTTGTTAAATTTATACCACAGTATTTCATTTTTAAAATGACTGTTAATGGTAATGCCTCTTAAATTTCTGTTCCCATGTGTCCATTGTTCATTGTTAGTCTATAGAAGCAAAATTTATATTTTGTATATAGATCTTGTATCCTGTAACCTTGCTAAACTGACTCACTAGTCTATGACTTTTCTGGTAGATCCACTGGGATTTTCTGTGCCATCTGCCAACAGAAACAATTGTATTTCTTCTTCTCTGATATGTCTACCTTGTATTTTCTTTTCTTGTCTTACTGCATTGGCTGAAACAGGAAATTTTTTTAAAATGTGAAAAATCTCTTTACTGAAAACTGCAGAACACTTGGGCAAAAAAAATTGAAACCTAAATAATTGGAGAGTTATGTCATATTCATGAACTGGAAGATTCAAAATTGTTGCTTATGCTCCCAAAATTGATCTACAGATTCAACACCAATCTCAATAAAAACCCCAGTGGGCATTTTTTGGGCAGAAATTGACAAGCTCATTTTAAAATTGATCTCTTCAAAACAACACAGAATAACAAACCATTTTATAAAAGAAGAACAAAGTTTTTATAATACTAATTTCAACTTGCCAGAAAGTGACAGAGTTTGGCACTGGCAAAAGACAAGACATATAGATCAGCTGAACAGAAATGAGAGTCCAGAAACAGGTCCCCCCCATATATATATATATGGCCAATTGATTTTTAAAAAATTGTCAAGGCAACTCAAATGAGGAAAGGAAAGGTTTTCAACAAATGGTGCTGGAAAAACTGGTGACCTTCACAGAACTTAAAAAAAAAAACTCTCTCGTTTGGAGGATCAAAAAATTTAAAAAAAGGACACTGACTCTAATCTTCTATATAAATCTAATTCAAACTGGCACTAAAACTGGACTTAAAAAAACATAGGATGTCAGGTGTTGACATTCACTTGGAATACAAAGCCAAAATAAAAACAAAAACTGCCTCACCTAACAAACCCATAGACCAAAACCAAAAAAAACAAAAACAAAACAAAACAAAACACAAAACACAAAGCCTAATATTGTTTAAAAAAAAAAAAAGTCAGGTACGGTGGCTCACATTTATAATTCTGAGTTCGAGACCAGCCTGGGCAACATAGTGACACTTCATCTCTACGAAAAAGTTTTTAAAGATTAGCTAGGTGTGGTGGCACACACCTACAGTCCCAGCTACTTAGGAGGCTGAGGCAGGAAGATCTCTTGAGCCTGGGAGGTTGAGGATGCAGTAAGCCATGATCATGCCACTACACTACAGTCTCAGTGAGACCCTGTTTCAAACAAACAAACAAAAACATAGGAGAGGATCTTTGTGATCTTGAGTTAGGAAAAGATTTCTGTGCTATCAGAATTCTAAGATGAGCCTCAATGACACATGCCCCTGTATAATTTCTTCCCCTGGAGTGTGGAAGGGACCTGGGAATATGATGGGACATCAGTTTTGTGATTTGGTTACTTTAAGTTAGTCAACAAGGAGGTACTCTTGGGCCGGATGTGGTGGCTCATGCCAAGGGGTAGCCCAGGAATTTGCAGTCAGTCTGAGTAACACAGTGAGACCTCATCTCTATTAAAAATTTAAAAAGTAGCTGGGTATGGTGGTGCATGCCTGTAGTCCCAGCTACTCAGGAGGCTGAAGTGGAAGGTTCTCTTGAGCTGGGGAGTTCAAGGCTGCAGTGAGCCGTGATTGTGCCAGTGGCACTCCAGTTTGGGCAACAGAGCGAGACTCTGTCTCAAATGACAAAAAAAAAAAAGGAGTTGATCTTGGCAGGCCCGATCTAATCAGGTGGGCCTTTTAAAAGAGGTGCTCTCCTGCTGACCTGGAAGAAAGCATACAGCCATGTTGTGAGTGGAGGGGTCACGTGGCAAGGAAGTAAGGGCGCCCCTAGGAGCTAGGCCCCGGCTCGCAGCTGGCAAGAAAATGGGATGTCAAACGACTGCAAGGAAATGAATTCTGCCAGTACAGGGAGCTTGAAAAAGAATGACAAGCCTTAGATGAGAACATGGCCCAGGTACACCAGCCTTCAGCCTCCAGCCTGCGAGGTCCCGAGGAGAGCACCCAGGGAACTCAGGATGCCCAGGTTCCTGACTCACTCACACCGGTAGATCATTACATCTGTGCTGTTTTAAGTTGCTAAGTGGTGGTAATCTTTTCATCCAGCAACAGAAAACCTTTGGCTTTTAGGGCAAAAAACCATGAAGCATAAAGGAAAATGTCACCTTCCCTACACAGTGTCAGCCCCAGGGACCTCTTGCACTTGGTACATACTGAACGCTTGTTGAGTAAATGAAGATATGTGTTTTTTCAAAGCTGACTTCTTAAATGGCAGCTTGAATATTTTTTTCCTTTAATAGCTTAGTGATTCTCTGACTCCTGTTCACTGTCCCCACATCAGAATAGCAATAATGAGGAATGATTCTTCCCTCCCCCTACAAATGGAGCTGCCTGGTTAACATAGAACACAAGCTCCACAGACCTAATAAACGTCTGAAAAACCTCTGGCTTGGGCATGAGTCACTCCTTAACTCAAAACGAACAAGATGAGTCAGCAGCTGTTGCTTCAGGCTGTTTATGGAAAGCACCTCTATTTTTACCACCCTATTCTTAAATAAAACAGACGAAAACCCAAAAACTCAACATCTCCTGAACTATCAATGTTTACAGTATTACAAATGAAAACCCAGAGCATTTAAGAAAATAAGGCTTTAGGGCCGGGCACAGTGGCTCACACTGTAATCCTAGCACTTTAAGAAAACAAAGGTCTGCAAACACTTATCTTGTTTGCCATCTGAGTGATGACATCCTCCTACGTCATGTGGCCTCTGAAAAGCTCTACTGTAGGCTTGCAAGTGAAAGAAGGTATCAAGGGCAGATACTGTCTCAGCAGTTTTATGCTGTACTCTGTGCTGTCAGGATTCTAAGATGAGCCTCAACGACACAGGCCCCATGCAATTCCTTCCCCTGCAGCAGAGAAGGGAGCTGGGATTGTGACGGAATGTCTCTCTTGTGATTGGGCTACTTTCAGCTAAGTCAAAGGGAGGTGATCTTGATGGGCCTGATCTAATCAAAGGAGCCTTTCAAGGAACCGGGTGGAACCCTTAAAAGGGTCTGGGGGCCCCCACAGCACAATTGGAGAACCGTAGACCTAAAGAGGTTGGTGCCTGTGCAGCAGCGTGCCCCTAACAGCAGGGTCACAGCCCTAGGCTGGAAGCGACCAGTGCCCACCTCTTGTTCAGTGGATAATCAAGTGCAGTTTATACATCTAATAGAACACCAAAGAATGGATATGAGAGGGTTATCACTGCATGTATCAACATGATGGATCTCAGCCAGGCACAGTAGCTCACGCCTATGGTCCCAGCACTTTGGGAGGCTGAGGTGGGTGAGTCACCTGAGGTCAGGAGTTTGAGACCAGCTGGCCAACATAGTGAAACCCTGTCTCTACTAAAAATACAAAAATCAGCCAGGCATGGTGGCACATGCCTGTAATCCCAGCTACTCGGGAGGCTGAGGCAGGAGAATCACTTGAACCCGGGAGGTGGAGGTTGCAGTAAGTCGAGATCACACCATTGCACTCCAGCCTGGGCAACAGAGCAAGAGTCTCAAAAAACAAAAAAAAAACAAACAAAAAAACCATGATGGATCTCAAAATAATGCTGAAGAAATAACTCATGAAATGGTTATACTGTCCTTATTTACAAGGAAATGCAATGCTAGCTGTAAGAATTCACATACCTAGAACATGTGCCGGCACTGTTCTGAGGGCCTCCCCCTATCAACTCCATTCTCACAGTAATACTTGCGGTGTGTGTTACTGTTCTCTCCATCTGACAGATGGTAGGACCGAGAGAGAGTGGTTGAATATCATGCCCAAGTGGTAAGTTACTACTGTTTAGGAATATGTGGTAAAAAGACAAGGAAAGGAGTAACTGGCCAAAAATCAGAACAATGGTGATGCTGGGGTGGCGGTAGTGGCGCACACAGGGTTTATGAATGACCGCTGACGTTTTTCATCTGAGCGGCAGGTTCAGAGGTGTTTGTTCATTATGTTTCACGCTGTGCCTGTGTTTTCAGACCCTCTTCCATTGTCATACAGCTAGTGGAGATATGTACATATTTCATAATTTTAAAAAGAGCAAGAGAGAGAAAAAGAGTAAAGGGCATGAAAAAAACAGTCATTAGGGCTGGGTGCTCCCTCCAGGCAGTTTCTTCAACGGGAGCAGATGCCATCCAATGTGATTGCCTGCCCCATCTCAGAGCCCCATGGCTGGCTGACGTCCTTCTAAAAGGGCTCTGCTCCCTGCTTTCTGCCACCCACTCCTGCCAAGCAGGCTGCGTGGGCTGGAAGTCATCAGTGGCTTTGTCACATGACCACAAACGCATAAAAATGACAGGAACACCCAGTTTCAAAAGTATTTTTTTAAAATGTAAAAACACTAAGATATCAAGGTTAAGGAACTAAAGGTCAAAAGCTCAAAGGCCTCTGCTGGCAATGTGTAGATTGGGTATGTGGATAAGAGAGCCCCACATGATGGACATGCACTCTTCCCATCGCCTGCCTCTGCCTGGAGAAGGAGCAGAGAGTGAAGACACTGCACATGCGAGGTGTCCAGGAGGAGGGTACACCACAGCACGGGCCTGCCTCTGCCTAGGGAAGGAGTGAAGACACCAGCACATGCAGTGTCCAGGAGGAGGGCACACCCCAGCACGGGCCCGTCTCTGCCTAGGGAAGGAGTGGAGAGTGAAGACAACCCGCACACGCAGTGTCCCAGAGGAGGAAACGCCCCAGCACGGGCTGCTCAGCCTCACCTCCCAGCAGAGCTGCCTCCTGAGGTCCACACCTGCTGTGTTCTGCACAGGCTGAACTCCACAGAATACCTTACCAGCACCCCAGGCAGACACCAAGTCAGAGGATCTGAGCTGGCTCATTGCCAATCACCAGGAGATCAAAGCGATCAATGTCAGAGGTCTTTCCTGGATGCAACAGGAAGCACCTGAGAAGAACACAGGCCCTCTGCCCATCACATCACCATGGCTTCACTTATTTCTGGGCACAGCCTACTCTTCATCCCGAAGACCTAAGATAGCTATGGCACCATGTCACATCAGGACGTCCCTGACGGGCACTGCACAAGAGCCTGAGAAGCCTTGTCCACACACATCCCTAAAGCAGGACAGACCTGTCACTGTCCCTTTAAGCCTTCCCAACCTCCTCCCTCCAACAAATCCATCTCCGTTTCCTTCTACAGGCAACTTATCCAGAGCTAAGTTTAGCTACCACCATTTCTGATCTTTCCCCTAGGGACGGCGTCGAGCTCCCTATTGCTGGGACCGTCCCAGCCACATGGTTTTACCAAGTCACCAGAGGTTTGCTAGTCTGTAAGAGGCTGGCGACACGAAGAACAGAAGCTGTCACATCCTCACAGCAGTGTGGCTCCTTTGGTGGAGAGGTACGACTGCGGCTGGCATCTTCCCCACTCCAGCTCTTCCTGTCCTTCCCCCAGTCTTGATGAAGTTGGCTTGCTCTCAGTCCCCACATCCTTCCCCCAGTCTTGATGAAGTCAGCTTGCTCTTGGTCCCCACAGTTCATGGCTTGTTCTGGGACAGTGTGTTGTTTTAGACCCCAAACAACGAAATGTGAACGGAGTCACAAATGTAGCACGTACCTCACAGAAAGCATTTCCTACACACTGGATCTCGGCTATTGGGCTCCTCTTAGAGTTATGCTGACAGGAGACAACAACAGCCACCTCTCTGAGCCACCATGCACAACAGTGGGCACGCAAGCTCCCGGCACAGCAGCCCCCCGCTCTGCTACCTTCCAACTGTAGATGGCACAGCCCCTCTCTGGGCCTCAGTTTCCTCTTCTATGAAGTCACAGCCACAACCCCACACTTGTAGAGCTGTCTGCTGGCCAAGTGCAGGGATGACATGGGGAAGGCCTGCAAATGGCAGCTGTGATTTCACTGAAACCAGACGTGTGGTACGCACACTCCCAAGGACGGCTGACTTCATGGCAGAATTTGAGATATTTCAGAAGGCTAGTAAAAATAAAGAAGATAGAAACTTTTTTCTGAAACCTTTTTTCTGATGCAATTCAGGTTGACTAAAAAGAGCTGAAACTGTACAGCATTGCCCTCCAGAATCATCACTATCTCATCTACTGAATTCCAAGGACAGAAACAGTTCCCGAACCCAAAGACAATTTCACATGATTTCCAATTCACAGCTACTGGTTCTTCTTTGACCAAATCCTTGAATTTGCTTAAACAATGAAGAGTTGACAGGATGGACTACTAGAAAAGGAAAAGATCGTTGTCACTGCTATAATTAAAGTGAAGAGGCGGGGTGCGGTGGCTCATGCCTGTAATCCCAGCACTTTGGGAGGCCAAGGTGGGTGGATCACAAGGTCAGGAGTTCGAGACCAGTTGGGTCAATATGGTGAAACCTCATCTCTACTAATAATACAAAAATTAGCAGGGTGTGGTGGCATGCACCTGTAGTCCCAGCCACTTGGGAGGCTGAGGCAGGAGAATCGCTTGAACCTAGGAGCCAGAGGTTACAGTGAGCCGAAATCGCACTAGGCAACAGAGCGAGACTCTGTCTCAAAAAAAAAAAAAAAAAAAAAAAAAAGTGAAAAAAGTGAAGAGATGACCAACTAATACTGCTTTCATACTTTGGGTAGTGCTGAGTACCAAACAGCTCTTTAGATAACAACTTAAAATTCATTTTCCATCTGTTGCATCCACAAAATGCCCAAATGTAAGGGGAAAATGTGGAGTGTCCAGCCGCCCACCAGTCCAGCCAGCGCCATAGCCTGACTGCATTGAGACCTCCAGCACTCACACACAGAACACTCGCAGAGATCTGAGGTTGATCTGCATTCCTTACCGTAATTACTGTCTACCTCCAGTCCCTCCAGAGAAAAGCTAAAGCAGTAGAGAAACCTGTGAAAACAAGACAGGCCAAAAATATTGATTCCAAACACCAAAAGCTCTGACCCTGAGGTGGAGGTGGAGGGGGTAGCATAGGTTTCATTTCTAGAAGTTATAAGGGCTTCGCATTCTGCACTGTTATAAATACCCAACAGACCTGACTTAGGGTAGTCACAGAAGGCGCACATGGCAGGGCCGGTGTGCACCCCCCACTCATGCCAGGTACTGCGAGAGTGCTGCTGGACAGACACGATCCCACTGAATTCAGACACAGTACGATGGTTTCCACTTTCCACACTGAGGAAACCAAAGCTGAGACATTAACTTGGCCAAAGGCAAAAACGCTACTTCACTCCAAAGTCCAGGTTCTTTTTTTTTTTTTTTTGAGATGGAATTTTGCTCTCGTTGCCCAGGCTGGAGTGCAATGGCACAATCTTGGCTCACTGCTATCTCTGCCTCCTGGGTTCAAGCAATTGCCTGCCTCAGCCTCTCGAGTAGCTAAGATTACAGATACGCGCCACCACGTCCAGCTAAGTTTTTTGTATTTTCAGTAGAAACAGGGTTTCTCCATGTTGGTCAGGCTGGTCTTGAACTCCTGACCTCAGGTGATCCGCCTGCCTCTGCCTCGCAAAGTGTTGGGGTTACAGGCGTGAGCCACTGCACCCAGCCAGTCCAGGCTCTTAACCCACTTGTGTGCAGGGCTTGAGGCTTGAGAAGTCTGACTGTCAACTATAAAAGTGGTTCTACCAAGCTTCTGTTCTGGAGTTAAATCCAATGGCATTTCCTGAAAACTGCATTTAAAAATCTGAAAAAGGGCCGGGCGCGGTGGCTCAAGCCTGTAATCCCAGCACTTTGGGAGGCCGAGGCGGGTGGATCACGAGGTCAAGAGATCGAGACCATCCTGGTCAACATGGTGAAACCCCGTCTCTACTAATACAAAAAATTAGCTGGGCACGGTGGCGCGTGCCTGTAATCCCAGCTACTCAGGAGGCTGAGGCAGGAGAATTGCCTGAACCCAGGAGGCGGAGGTTGCGGTGAGCCGAGATCGCGCCATTGCACTCCAGCCTGGGTATCGAGAGCGAAACTCCGTCTCAAAAAAAAAAAAAAAAAAAAAAAATCTGAAAAAGATAATCCCAGCACTTTGGGAGGCTGAGGTGGGTGGATCACGAGGTCAAGAGATCAAGACCATACTGGTCAACATGGTGAAACCCCGTCTCTACTAAAAATACAAAAAAATTAGCTGGGCGTGGTGGCACACGCCTGTAGTCCCAGCTACTTGGGAGGCTGAGGCAGGAGAATTGCTTGAACCCAGGAGTCGGAGGTTGCGGTGAGCCAAGATCACGCCATTGCACTCCAGCCTGGGGAACAAGAGCGAAACTCCGTCTCAAAAAAAAAAAAAATCTGAAAAAGGACAGTAATCCTATTCCTAATAAGACCGCAATGCCACGGAGCACAGAGCGCAGGACGATGAGAGGATCAATCATTTGGAAACCAGGCTGCTTGGCTGGAGGAGCACCAGAAGGAAGGGGGCCCCACGTCCTCCTTCCGATGGGAAGTACACTAGGCTTGTCCTCCCCACCTAGGCTGCACGAAAGGGAGGAGGGGCACTCAGGGCGGCCTCCCATCTGCCACACACCCAGACAGTGCAGCTCCGAAGCAGGACAGGGCCAGCTCTGAGTCCTGCTCATGGAGCCACTGGTGCTGTGGCCGGGAGAAGAGGCCACAGGCGGGGACACCCCAGACACTCCCGTGGGGCCCGTGCCAGGGTCTCCTGCTCCTCAGAAAGAGCCCTTGTGCTGCCTCTTGGCTACTGTGGTTGCCGACAGTGCTGCCGGCCACAGGCCCAGGACTCAGTGTGCTGTCCCTCCAGGACGCAGACCAGGGCTCCCCACCAGCTTTGATGAGAGACCACAAGCAGCCTCCGAAGTCATCTTCCTCTCTCTCTTCTCAGAAGCATTTCTCGAATATTCTGCTGACAAGAGGTTAGCAGGACTTCACCACACACACACACACACGTGGTCTCAATGCAGTTCAGAGGACACATTTGCCTCCTCACAGCCTGTGGGAGGAGTGCTGTGAGGTTTAGACACAGCCTGGCTTGCTAACGGCACAAATACTGGTGTGCACTCGCCACCGTGTGTTTGCTTCATCTGGCGGAGAAGGCAGAGTTCCAGCTCGGGGAGCCCACAGGGCAGCTCTTCCTTCAGCCCTGCCAACTGTCTGAGTAAAGGCCTTGTCTAGAAAAGCTCCTCAAGCTCCCTCAAGACTGGCAACAGTGCTGCTCTGTGGCTGAGGATGAAGCTCCAGTCCGTGTCCCAAGCAATGTCTCAATTCTCACTGCCCCTACAATTTAAGGCTAGCTCGAAACAAAAAACGATTTATTTTCAGGTCTAAAATACGCCAAAAAAGCTGCAGGGAACATATTTACACTTCCCAAGGAAAGAATCTAAGGAAGATCCCTGATGCTGGCATCCCTTGTGCCTCTGTGCCATCCATTATTGATTATCACTGTTTATCACTAATTGTGCCATCATACTTCAAAATTTGGCATTTTCCCTGACTACTCAGAATTAGCCTAAAAAAACTCCCATTAGTTAACGTCAGCCATAAAAAATAAATTACCTACCGAACAAATCAGGATAAAGCAAATGTCCTAGTCAGTCACCAAAGGAGAAAACTTGAGTCCAAGAAGAGCCCCGCAGAATCACCTGGGGATGTGATGGTTTAAGGCAGAAAGTGAAGGGCTCAATGAAATGACTTCTGTGAAACTGACCAAGAAATCAGAGATCAAACCTCAACCAGTAACCAAGCTTCTTGATCAATTCCCTCTCTTTTTTCTCTGCATTAGAAAATGGGATGTGTAATAAATATCTGATCAGCTTTCTTCAAGAACTGGTGCCAGCCATGAAGATCTTGGAACTGGGACCTGTGCGTGCAGAATGCCACCTGCAGGCATTGTCCCTCCTGGAACAGGCTGTGAGCACATGGACACGTTTTTGGGAAGCCTCCCTAGAACAATGCTGGGGACTTGCTCAGGAACAGGCAAATCACCCGCGAGCCATGGCAGCACAAGCAGCAGGAGTCCCTCAGGCAAAGGGGACACTTGGAAGGTGCCAATAAACTGCTTTCTCCTAGCAGCAGGTTTGCCATCTTCTCGGAGGATTTTGTTTGGTATTTCTGAAAATTTTTACAGCTCAGTACTAAAGTGAATTTTGCTTCTGGAAGCTCAGTTCTTAGCTTGTCAGGGAAGATACAATATTTTATGCAACCTACATTAAAATCAGTAAATGAAGTTCTTTTAAAAAGAATATTCATTGAGAAGCAAAAAGCATACAATTTTTAAAAACCCACCAAAAGCAGTTCCTGGTGACCAGCCTCAGCTGAGTCTGAAATAAAGGGAAAAAGAGGAAAATCTCAACATGGTTGAGGAAACTTCACTCTGTGGCCCACTCTTCACCAACTTCATAATTCTATACCAAGTTTACCAAGAAAGACTCCTCTCCAAAAACAGACTTTTACTAAAATGATCATCAAGCTCATCATCATTAAAATATCTGGATTCTTATAAAATGTTGGATATGAAGGAAAATGAAAAAATATTATTTATTGTAAAATCACCCCCAATAGAGCAAAATTCCAGCTCTTGTCAGCACCATTAATGCATTTATCTTTCAAAAGCTGCATGAGAATGTTCACAGCAGCAATGTTTCTAAAAGACAAAAAGTGGAAATCGATTGGGAATGGTAGCTCACAGCTATAACCCCAGCACTTTGGGAGGCCAAGGCAGGCAGATTACTTGAGGCCAAGAGTTCAAGACCAGCCTGGCCAATATGGTGAAATCCTGTCTCTACTAAAAATACAAAAATGAGCCAGGTATGGTGGCACATGCCTGTAGTCCCAGCAACCCAGGGGGCAAAGGCATGAGAACTGCTTGAATCCAGGAGAGCCGAGATCATGCCATAGCACTTCAGTCTGGGTGACAGAGTGAGACTCTTGTCTCAAAAAAAAAAAAAAAAAAAGTGGAAACAACCCAAATGTCCATCACACAACTAGTGAAGAGATAAAACAAAATGTGGCTTATCCATACAACAGAATGCTATTCAGCTACAAAAAGGAACAGAATCCTGACACAGGATGAATGCTCCAATGTGAGTGAGCCTCACATCCATTATGCTAAGTGAAAGGCACCAGGCACAGAAGGCCACATACTGCACAATACCACGTATAGAAAACATCCAGAAGATCCAGCGAGACAGAGAGGATGAGAGCTGCCAGGGCTGAGGGCAGGAGGGGCCTTCCTAGAGAATGGAGATGTTTTAAACTGGTTTATGGCGATAGCTGCAAGACTTGGTAAACTTACTAAAAGTCATTCAATATTCACTTAAAAAAACCAAGTGATTTACTTAAGAATGCCCCTGTTTTGCTCCCACCGAGAATTAATCATCTCCCATTTAATAACTCCTAGGTAGTTTAACACTGGGTCAGGTCTAAGATTATATCAGATGCTCAAACTTTTCAGGACAGGTAAATTTCCAATTATAAGGCCTGTTCCAGGACTGTTTTCATCTTGACTAATCATCAGTTATTTAACAAAATCGCGGCAGGAAGTTGGGCGGAGCATGAATGGCAAGGGAAAGGAAACCAGAGCACAGCATCCCTCCCGGAGCCGGGGCTTCAGGGAACTTCACAGCCTGCGCGCCGCTGCTCCCCAGTAAATGCAAAGCAGGGCGGACCGGCCCATCCAGCGCTGTTAATGCAGAGAAGGAAGCGGACCCTCCTTCCTGTGCTTGCGGGAGTCTGGCCTCAGAGAGCCCCCAGGAAGAAAGGCGGAGCAGGGTCCTGGTGGGGTGTTGGTGCTCGACTGGGCTTCCCAAAGGGCACCCAGGCACCTCCTTGCTGAGGTCAGGGAGTAAGCAAATCACCTCTTCCTGGAGGCCGACTCCACCCTGCGCTGCTGCCCACTTGGCTATGTAGCTCGGTTTAAGTCATTTTTTCTCAAATTTATTCACTGTCAAAATCCTTTTCACATATGACCAAAACTTCTTTATTCCCTCTTAAGAGTTAGAAAAAAAAGCCTCTTTGCAATGAGCCTTTCTGAAGAAAAGGAGGAAAATCATGATCTTTATAATTTATTAGAACATTTGGTGTCTGACTGCAAGTATATCAAGATATCCTAAAACTGTGAGGTACAGAGATGGTAAGGATTAGGAGACATCAGTCAGAAAAACAATATAGAACAGAGAGAAGGGGAGGAGGGGGAGGAGGACAGAATAAGAGAGAGAGAGAAAGAGGGAGATGGAGAGAGGGAGAAAGAGAGGCAGAGAGAGGGAGGAGAGAGGGATAAAGGGAGAGGGAGAAGAGGGAGAGAAGGAAAGGGAGGGAGAGGGAGAAAGAGGGATAGAGAGGGGGAGAAGGGGGAGAGGGGAATAATGGGAGAGGGAAAGAGAGAGGGAGAGGGGGAAAGAGGGAGAAGGGGAAAGGGGGTAAGAGGGGATAGAGAGGAAGGAGAGAAGGAGAAGAAGTGGGGAGAGGGAGGGGGAGACAGAGGGAGAGGGAAGGGGAGAGAGAGACAGGTGGAGGGAAAGGGGGGAGAGGAAGGAAGTGGGAAGAGAAGGAAAAAGGAGGGAGAGGTGGGGGAACCGGGTAGAGGGAGGGGAAGGAAGAGGTAGGAGAAGGAGGAGAGAGGGACAGAGGAGGAAGGGAGGGAAGGAGGGATGGAGGAGGAGGGTGGGCACACAGGCCAAGGGAGAGGCCGCTGGAGTTCTCAGAACTACTCTGGCAACTTTTCTGTAAGTATGAAGTATCTCAAGACAAAAAAGTTTAGAAAATTTGAAGAGTATAATCTGAGACAGTTTGTGTTCAGGGGCATGAGTGCAAACATGGCCTGGGGAAGGTGATTAATGAGACTTCCAGAAAGGCCACAGTCGAATGCCCGCTCAGAGCTTCTTCCATGAGATTCTATTCCACTAGGTGAGAATGAGAAAGCCTGGACTTGTCCAGGAAACCAAAGCTTCTTCTAAATGTGCCTTCCGAACACAAACTGTCTCCACCACAGGCTCTGCTTTTCCCGTCACCTGGAACAAGAAAGCTCCCTGGGCCAGCCAGGGCGGGGCCTCTGCACTGAGACCCCCACTCAGTGGCCTCCATGACCTGAAGAGAGCGAGGGAAATGGGGAAGGAAAGAGAGAGAGAGAGAGAGAGAGCACGAGAGAGTGAGAACGAGCGAGCGAGCTAGCTCAGCTGAGCTGCTGCTTTAGTCTCGGTTAAAATGAATTAGATTATGCACCCTTCTTTCCTATAACAACATTACAGGGGCATGAGCACAGGGCATGCCCCAAGTATAGTAAAAGGGCATGAGGCTTGCCTATACTATCTAGAAGTCTCCCTAAGGTTGCTGTGCTGGTGTCCTCTGTCTAGTTTAGTATTTTTTATTATTTTGGTTTTGAGACAGGGTCTCACTCTGTTGCCCAGGTTGGAGGGCAGTGGCACAATCATGGCTCACTGCAGCCTTGAACTCAAGTGGGCTCAAGTGATCCTCCCACCTCAGCCTCTCAAGTAGCTGGGACAATGGGCATGTGCCACCCACCCCTAGCTATTTTTTTTTTTTTTTAATACAGATGGGATCTCACTATGTTGCCCAGGCTGGTCTGAAACTCCTGGGCTCAAGTGATCCTCCCATCTCAGCCTCCCAAAGTGCCAGGATTACAGGCGTGTGCCACCACACCTGGGCAGTCTGGTTTATTATTCACCAAGAAGTACATCTTATAATGTGGGATTTTGCTGACTAGAGGGGGGTTGAGATTCTGTATGAAGTCTATTCATTCAATTACCTGAACCCTCCAAAACGCCCCAATAGCCCAGTTTTCACAGTGGGTGTAGTCAGGCTCAGCGTTTACTTCACAATCCAGACTCGTGGGTGCTGTTTCTGACATGTGAAGGAATTATTTCCTCTGCCATGGCTTAGGGAGCCAGGGCCCGTCAGAACTGAGGCTGCCCTCGAGGTGGGGTTCTGTGTAAATGCATCTGAGTTTTATTTCTCTGTGAACTGGAGGCGAGCTGGGAAAACCCAGTAGCTTCAGCCACAGCTGGGACCTGAGGCAGCTTCTGAAGTCCCTTGTGTTCTCCCAGCGTGAGCTGGCAGACCCTGAAGGGAACACCAAGACTGACCACAGCTGGACCTGCATCACCCGTCCTCTTAGGGACTGAGATTCTCAGAGGCTAAAGCACCGTTATCCAGAATGCTTCTGTTCAGGCGAATGAACGAAGCGTTGAGGTAGGTCAACTGCATTTTGTATGGTGGAAGAGTAATAACCTGGTTGCTTTCTGTATTATGAAGAAAATGAAAACCTTTCCTTAAGGAAAGGAAGCATAATTTCAGAAATCTGGATCCAAGGAATCCCAAATAACTCCCCCAAATTTTAATCCTTGACATTCATCATCACTTGTATTAAAATCTAAGGAAAAAAAAAATCACAGGCTGATGGCAAGAGTCAATATAATAGGAAGACTTTCTTAAATGAATGAGTAGGTAGGGAAGAGGGGGTGCTGTGTAAACTTGAGAGCTCCACTTCCGAATTCTGTGATGCCAACATTTAATTAAAGGTAAAGAAAACCGGCAAAACCAGGTAGGGAGTTCTCTATCCTGTTTTTATTGTTGCTGTTGTTTTGAGACAGTCCTGCTCTGTTGCCCAGGCTAGAGTGCAATAGTGTGATCTTGGCTCACCGCAACCTCTGCCTCCCAAGTTTAAGCGATTCTCCTGTCTCAGCCTCCTGAGTAGCTGGGACTATAGGCGTGTACCAACACACTTGGCTAATTTTTGTATTTTTAGCAGAGACGAGGATTTCACCATGTTGGCCAGGCTGGTCTCAAACTCCTGACCTCAGGTGATTCACCCACCTCGGCCTCCCAAAGTGCTGGGATTACAGGCATGAGCCACTGCACCCAACCTGTATCCTGTTTATCACAACATATCGTGTATGTTCTGTTCCTTATTACTACAATACAATACATATCTAGTTTTTTAAAAATTGTGGGCCGGCCACAGTGGCTCATGCCTATAATCCCAGCACTTTGGGAGGCCGAGGTGGGTGGATTACCTGAGGTCAGGAGTTCAAGACCAGCCTGGCCAACATGGCAAAACCCCTCCTCTACTGAAAATACAAAAATTAGCCAGGCGTGGTGCCACATGCCTGTAATCCCAGCTACTTGGCAGGAGAATTGCTTGAGCCCAGGAGACAGAGGTTGCAGTGAGTCAAGATCGTGCCACTGCATCTGAGCCTGGCTGACAGAGCAAGACTCTGTCTCAGAAAAAAAAAATTGTGGTAAAAAACATATTAACATAAAATTTACCATCTGAATCATTTAAAAATGTACAGTTCAGTGGTGTTAAGCATATTAACATTGTTGTGAAACAGATCTCCAGAACTTTTTTTCATCTTGCAAATCTGAAACTTTGCATTCATTAAACAACTCCCTTTCCACCATGTCCCCAGCCCCTGGTAACCAGCATTCTACTTTTTGTTTCTATGAATTTGATTACTTTAGGTTATCATATAAGCAGAATCATACTTCTGCAACTGGCTTATTTCACTTGGCATAACATCCTCAAGGTTCATCTCTGTTGTAGCTAATATGTCAGCTATAGTCTTTCCTTTTTAAGGCTGGCTAATATTCCATTGTGTATATATATACTACATGTTGTTTACCCATTCGTTCATTGATAAACATTTGGGTTGCTTCTGCCTTTTATTGTTTTCTTATATGAGACGGAGTCTTGCTCTGTGGTCCAGGCAGGAGTGCTATGGCATGATCTCAGCTTACTGCAACCTCTGCCTCCCGGGTTCAAGCAGTTCTTGTGCCTCAGCCTCCTGAGTAGCTGAGATTACAGGTGTGCGCCACCACACCTGGCTAATTTTTGTATTTTTAGTAGAGACAAGGTTTCAACATGTTGGCCAGGCTGGTCTTGAACTCCTAACCTCAAGTGACCTACCTGTCTTGGCCTCCCAAACTGCTGGGATTATAGGTATGAGCCACTGTGCCCAGCACCTTAGAGATATTTCCATGTGGACCTTCATTCCTTCTAACAGCCATCTGGTTATTCTTCTTAAATAGCATCACTGGTAAGTATTTACAGAATTTTAATTTCTGCTACTACCATCAACGCTGCAGAAACTATTCTCATGCACGCCGCTTCTGGAACATGTATAATTGTGTCTGTGAGCTAGGTATCTGTAAATAGAACTGCTGGGTCAAAGAATATTCACATTAATTTTTTTATTTTTACTTTTATTTATTTATTTTTAAGACGGGGTTTCACCATGTTGGTCAGGCTGGTCTTGAACTCCCGACCTCAGGTGATCCGCCCGCCTTGGCCTCCAAAGTGCTTGGATTACAGGCGTGAGCCACCACGACCGGCCACATTAATTTTTTTAAACAGCTCTGGCCAAATTCTCTCCCAAAAAGGTTGTACCAATTTATATGCTAATGAACAAGGGTTTAAGATATTCATTTCTTTATACCCTTACCACACTGGATATTATCAATTGAATTTTTTTCCCAATTTGATGAGTGAAAAGTGATATGTCATTACATTTTAAGTCTAGGTGTTTCTTTTTTTTTAATCATGGGGAGGGAGCAAGTATTTTCATATTTACTTTTATAAAATAAAAGGTTTATAATAGAAAGTCACAATAGAATAGATCATGGTGACATGCAGAGATAAGATTCAATTCAAGCTACAAACCGGCCTGGTACTGTGAGGAAAATAAAATATATTCCCAACATCATTCAACTGCATAGATAGCCACAAATAAACCTACAATGCATGACTTTACTGATGCTCACTGCCATAATATACTATAAACAGGATAACCATATGCCCCAGTTTGCCCTGGAGAGTCCCAATTTAAGTCAGTCATCTTGGCAAAATTATTTAATACGGTCTTGTTTTATTTATAAACATGTCCCATTTGGATATTAAATTAAATGATCACATGATTTTAAATTTAGGCTCAAACTGAGGCTCAGTAGCCTCTAGAACCATATCAAGCTCAGAGTTCAATTCTGACATAGTTCAGCTAGGCTTGTGAGAGGGCAACACTGGTCCATCGAAGCTGACATTAGATGTTAGAGTTAGCCAGGTGTGGTGGTGCACACCTGTAGTCCCAGCTACCCAGGAGGCTGAGGTGGGGGAAACTCTTGAGCCCAGGAGTTTGAGGATGCAGTGAGTGAGTTACAAGGAGTGTCTGAGAAGAGCCACTGAGCTCCAGCCTGGGCCACATAGTGAGACTCCATTTCAACAACAACAACAATAGTAACAACAAAAGAAAGAAAAATAAAAAAAACAAAACAACATGGCAGCTTCACTGGGTCCCAGAGCTAATGGAATCGTGTGCTCTTTACTTCGTATCTCCGTGTAGGACCATTACAAATCAGAGTTACTGAAGCTGAATGCCCCTTCACTGTATACCACAGGAATAGTGGCATTGCCTGTTTAAGGGCCAGGCCTTATGCAGGATTTTGGCAATGTTTTAAGATCGTCTAAACATGGACCTGCAGGTACTGCAATGCCAGGCTCTGATGACTCCTTGCAGAGCAAATGGACAAGGAATGGACTTAGTAAACCAAATTATTAAAATCAAAGTAAAGGCCAGGAGCAATGGCTCACGCCTGTAATCCCAGCACTTTGGGAGGCTGAGGCAGATGGATCACTTGGGGTCAGGAGTTCAAGACTAGCCTGGCCAACATGGTGAAACCATGTCTCTACTAAAAATACAAAAATTAGACAAGCCTGGTGGTGCATGCCTATAATCCCAGCTACTCAGGAGGCTGAGGCAGGAGAATCACTTGAACCCGGGAGGCGGAGGTTGTAGTGAGCTGAGATGGCACAACTGCACTCCAGCTCGGACACTGTCTCGAAAAAACAAAAATAAAACAAAAAGAAAAGAGGCTGATGCACAAAGCTCAGGAACCTGCTGGATGCAAATTATGTTCCTTTCAGCTTGCTAGACAAACATACAACAGCATCATCTCCTGTGCCTAAAGGTGCAAAATGACTGGCCTACCATTTAGGGCAGGTAAACTGAATTATGACAAGATGAGGACACTGTTTTATCATGTACTGTTGCTCTCACCCTCCCTTTCCTCATCTCTTCCTAATGAAATGTCTCTGTCTTCCATGTATACATGGCTCGTCTTTCTTTTCCATAAAAGGCAAAAAAAAAAAAAAAGGGAAGAAGAAAAGGGAGGAAGAAAGGGTAAGAAAGAAGAAATATATAGATTAGATTCTTCCAATGGGTACCAAAAGTTCCAACTTTTGCATGATACTTTCCCCTTTAAGGATAAAAATTCTGTGGCTCTTGTCATATGAAGGAACTTTAATGCAACTTGCTTGATGAAACAGCTTCAGCAGACTACTCTCACTGACTGGCACAGCCAGGCTTAAGCTTTAAAAGGACAGTATTAGTCAGTCTTCAGAGAATGCCACTACAATGTGCTATTAAACTGAGAGGTACAAACGCTTCTGTGGCCTGGCAGTCATCAGGTTCAATGGGCCTGGGGTGCCCTGGGCTGTGTAAAAGGGATATCCTCAGAACTGACAGCTGTGCCTAAGGGAGATGCTTTGTTCCAGGAGCTCTATAGAGGCTATCTGTCCTTCCTCTCCCCAATCACCATCAAGTCACACCCCAAGGCTTGCAGGACTCAATATTTAAAACAAGACAGCAACATTCAGAGATGACTCTTTTCAATGAGTTACCTTTATGTGGTACCAGGAAAACAGTCCATTAAAAACCTGATGCAAGAAATGCTCCTAGTGAATTAAGAGCATTAAAACAAAACAAAACAAAACAAAAAAAACAAACGATGCTTGAGTATCCAAGATAGCTGAACAGGAACAGCTCTGGATTGCAGTTCCCAGCGAAAACGCAGAGGGTGAGTGATCACCACCTTTCCAAATGAATTTTTACTGCCCACAGACCAGGAGATTCCCGGGCGGAAAAGCACCACGAGTCTCCAGCACGGCTGTTTCAGCTGGCGCAGCGGGTCTCTGCACGAAAACTCACACAAATCTGGGTGCCATTTCAACTGGCAACTGGAACACCTGGGAGACAGTGTCGCTCGTTCAACTGAAAAAAATGGGGCTGAAACAGGGAGCCAGGTGATCTGGCTCAGCTGGTCCCACCCCCACAAAGACCAGCAATCTGAAACGCTCTGGATTGAGAGTTTCACAGCAAGCACAGCTGGACCTGGGACGGTCCAATTCTGTGGGGGGGAAGGGCAACCGCCATTACCGAGGCAGTCCACCACTACCGAGGCAGTCCACCATTACCGAGGCAGTCCGCCATTACTGAGGCAGTTCTAACTATACGCCTATAAACAAAACTGCAAGGAAGTTCACATAGCAGCTGGGCAAAGCCCACAGCAGCTCAACAACGCCTCTTCTGGCAGACTGTGACTAGGCTACCTCCTCGCTGGGCAGGGCATCTCTGAAAAAAGGCAGCAGGATGACAGGAACTTACAAATAAAGCCCCACCTTCCTGGGACAGAGCACCTGGGAAAAGAGGGCAGTTATGAGTTCCCCTGCAGCAGACTTAAATATACCTGCCCAGCAGCTCTGAACAGAACAACGGAGCTCACAGCTCAGCACTTGAGCTCCTATAAGGGACAGATTGTCTCCTCAAGCAGCTCCAGACACCTGTATAACCAAAGAGACACCTCATAAAGGAGAGCTCAGGTTGACATCTGGCAGGTATCCTTCTGGGACAAAGATAACAGAAGAAGAAACTGGCAGCAACCCTTACTGTTCTGCAGCTGCTGCAGGTGATCCCCAGGCAAGCAGGGTCTGGAGTGGACCTCCAGCAGTCCTACAGCAGGAGGGCCTGACTGTTAGAAGGAAAACTAAGAAACAGAAAGAAATAACTTCATCAGCAACAAAAAGGACGTCCACTCAGACCCCATCTGAAAGTCACCAACCACAAAGACCACAGGTAGATAAATCCACAAAGATGGGAAGAAACCAGTGCAAAAAGGATGAAAATACCCCAAACCAGAAGGCCTCTTCTCCTCCAAGGGATCACAACTCCTCACCAGCAAGGAAACAAGGCTGGATGGAGAATGAGTCTGATGAATTGACAGAAACAGGCTTCAGAAGGTGGGTAATAACAAACTTCTCTGAGCTAAAAGATAATGTTCTAACCCAATACAAAGAAACTAAGAACCTTGAAAAAAGGTTTGATGAAATGCTAACGAGAATAAACAGCTTAGAGAGGAATATAAATGAATTTATGGAGCTGAAAAACATAACACGAGAACTTTGCGAAGCATACACAAGTTTCAATAGCTGAACTGACCAAGCAGAAGAAAGGATATCAGAAGTTGAAGATCAACTTAATGAAATAAAACAAAAAGGCAAGATTAGAGAAAAAAGAGTAAAAAGAAATGAACAAAGCCTCCAAGAAATATGGGATTATGTAAAAAGACCTAATCTACGTTTGATAGATGTATCTGAATGTGATGGAGAGAAAGAATCCAAGCTGGAAAAACACTCTTCAGGATATTATCCAGGAGAACTTCCCCAACCTAGCAAGGCAGGTCAACATTCAAGTCCAGGAAATACAGAGAACACCACAAAGATATTCCTCAAGAAGAGCAACCCCAAGGCACATAATCGTCAGATTCACCAGGGTTGAAATGAAGGAGAAAATGCTAAGGGCAGCCAGAGAGAAAGGTCGGGTTACCTACAAAGGAAAGCCCATCAGACTCACAGCGGATATCTCGGCAGAAACCCTACAAGCCAGAAGAGAGTGGAGGCCAATATTCAACATCCTTAAAGAAAAGAACTTTCAGCCTAGGATTTCATATCCAGCCAAACTAAGCTTCATAAGCGAAGGAGAAATAAAATCCTTTATGAACAAGCAATTGCTCAGAGACTTCATCACCACCAGGCCTGCTTTACAAGAACTCCTGAAAGAAGCACTAAACATAGAAAGGAACAACCAGTACCAGCCACTCCAAAAACATACCAAATGGTAAAGAGCATCGACACAATGAAGAAACTGCATCAACTAATGGGCAAAACAACCAGCTGGCATCAAAATGGCAGAATCAAATTCACACATAACAATACTAACCTTAAATGAAATGGGCTAAATGCCCCAATCAAAAGATACAGGCTGGCAAAAAAGTCAAAATCATCAGTGTGCTGTATCCAGGAAACCCATCTCACATGCAAGGATACACACAGGCTCAAAACAAAGGGATGGAGGAAGATCTACCAAGCAAATGGAGAGCAAAAAAAAGCAGGAGTTGCAATCCTAGTCTCTGATAAAATAGACTTTTAAACCAACAAAGATCAAAAGAGAAAAAGAAGAGGTATTACATCATGGTAAAAGGATCAATGCAAAAAGAAGAGCTAATGATCCTAAATATATATGCACCCAATATAGGAGCACCCAGATACACAAACCAAGTTCTTAATGACCTACAGAGAGACTTAGACTCCTGCACAGTAATAGTGGGAGACTTTCACACTCCACTGTCAATATTAGACAGATCAACGAGACAGAAAATTAACAAGGATATCCAGGACTTGAACTCAGACCTGGACCAAGCAAACCTAATAGACATTTACAGAACTCTTCACCCCAAATCCACAGAACATACATTCTTCTCAGCACCACATCACACCTACTCTAAAACTGACCACATAATTGGCAGTAAATCACTCCTCAGCAAATGCAAAAGAACGGAAATCATAACGAACAGTCTCTCAGACCACAGTGCAATCAAATTAGAACTCAGAATTCAGAAACTAACTCAGAACCACACAACTTCATGGAAACTGAACAACTGGCTCTTGAATGTTGACGGGATAAACAATGAAATGAAGGCAGAAATAAAGATGTTCTTCGAAACCAATAAGAACGAAGACACAATGTACCAGAATCTCTGGGACACATTAAAAGCAGTGTCTAGAGGAAAATTTATAGCAATAAATGCCCACATGAGAAGCAAGGAAAGATCTAAAACTGACACCCTATCATCAAAATTGAAAGAGCTAGAGGAGCAAGATAAAACTCAAAAGCTAGCAGAAGACAAGAAATTTCTAAGTAAGATGAGAGCAGAACTGAAGGAGAGAGACACAAAAAACCCTTCAAAAAAAAATCAACAAATCCAGGAGCTGGTTTTTTGAAAAGATCAACAAAATAGACCACTAGGCCAGATTAAAAAAAAAGAGAGAATAATCAAATAGATGCAATAAAAAACAATAAAGGGGATATCACCACAGATTCCACAGAAATACAAACCACCATCAGAGATTACTACAAACAACTCTATGCACATAAACCAGTAAACCTGGAAGAAACGGATAAATTTCTGGACACTTATACCCTCCCAAGCCTAAACCAGGAAGATGTTGAAACCCTGAGTAGACCAATAATAAGGTCTGAAGTTGAGGCAGCAATTAATAGCCTACCAACCAAAAAAAGCCCAGGTCCAGATGGGTTCACAGCAGAATTCTACCAGACATAGAAAGAGGAGCTGGTACCACTCCTTCTGAAACTATTCCAAACAATACAAAAAGAGGGAATCCTTCCCAAATCATTTTATGAGACCAACACCATCCTGATACCAAAACCCGGCAGACACTTAACAAGAAAAGAAAACCTCAGGCCAATATCCATGATGAATATAGATGCAAAAATCTTCAATAAAATACTGGCAAACCGATTGCAACAGCACATCAGAAAGCTTATCCATCATGATCAAGTAGGCTTCATCCCAGGGATGCAAGGCTGGTTCAGCACATGCAAGTCTATAAATGTAATTCACCACATAAACAGAACCAAAGGCAAAAACCACATGATTATGTCAATAGATGCAAAGAAAGCCTTCAATAAAATTCAACAGCCCTTTATGCTAAAAACTCTCAATAAACTAGGTATTGACAGAATGTATCTCAAAATAATAAAAGCTATTTATGACAAACCCACAGCCAATATCATACTGAATAGGCAACAACTGGAAGCATTCCCTTTGAAATCTGGCGCTAGACAAGGATGCCCTCTCTCACCACTCCTATTCAATATAGTATTGAAAGTTCTAGCCAGAGCAATCAGGCAAGAAAAAAAAAATAAAGGTATTCAATTAGGAAAGGAGGAAGTCGAATTGTCTCTATTTGCAGATAACATGATTGTATATTTAGAAGACCCTATCGTCTCAGCCCAAAATCTCCTTAAACTGATAAGCAACTTCAGCAAAACTGCTGAAGGATACAAAATCAATGTGCAAAATCACAAGCATTCCTATACGCCAATAACAGACTTAAAGAGAGCCCAAATCAAGAACGAACTGCCATTCACAACTGCTACAAAGAGAATAAAGTACCTAGGAATACAACTAACAAGGAACGTAAAGGACCTCTTCAAGGAGAACTACAAACGACTGCTCAAGGAAATAAGAGAGGACACAAACAGATGGAGAAACATTCCATGCTCATGGTTAGGAAGAATCAATATCGTGAAAATGGCCATACTGCCCAAAGTAATTTATAGATTCAACGCTAACCCCATCAAGCTACCAATGACTTTCTTCACAGAACTGGAAAAAAGCCACCTTAAACTTCATATGGGACCAAAGAGAGCCCGCATAGCCAAGTCGATTCTAAGCAAAAAGAACAAAGCTGGAGGCATCATGTTACCTGACTTCAAACCATACTACAAAGCTACAGTAATTGAAACAGCATGGTACTGGTACCAAAAACAGAGATATAGACCAATGGAACAGAACAGAGGCCTCGAAGGCAACGTCACACATCTACAATTATCTGATCTTTGACAAACCTCACAAAAACAAGCAATGGGGAAATGATTCCCTGTTTAATAAATGGTGTTGGGAAAACTGGCTAGCCATGTGCAGAAAGCAGAAACTGGACCCCTTCCTGACACCTTACACTAAAATTAACTCTGGATCGATTAAAGACTTAAACATAAGACCTAACACCATAAAAACCTTAGAAGAAAACCTAGGCAAAACCATTCAGGACATAGGCATAGGCAAGGACTTCATGACTAAAATATCAAAAGCACTGGCAACAAAAGCCAAAATAGACAAACGGGATCTAATTAAACTCCAGAGCTTCTGCATAGCAAAAGAAACCACCATTAGAGTGAAGCGGCAACCAACAGAATGGGAAAACATTTTTGTAATCTACCCATCTGACGAAGGACTTATATCCAAAATCTACAAAGAACACAGATTTACAAGAAAAAAAAAAAACAAGCCCATTCAAAAGTGGGCAAAGGATGAGCAGACACTTTTCAAAAGAAGACATATATGAGGCCAACAAACATATGAAAAAATGCTTATTATCACTGGTCATTAGAGAAATGCAAATCAAAACTACATTGAGATACCATCTCACACCAGTTAGAATGGTGATCATTAAAAAATCTGGAGACAGATGCTGGAGAGGATGTGGAGAAATAGGAACACTTTTACACTGCTGGTGAGAGTGTAAATTAGTTCAACCATTCATGGAAGACAGTGTGGCGATTCCTCAAGGACCTAGAAATAGAAATTCCATTTGACCCACTAATCCTATTACTGGGTATATGTCCAAAGGATTATAAATTGTTCTATTATAAGGATACATGCACACGTATGTTCACTGCAGCACTGTTTACAACAGCAAAGACTTGGAACCAACCCAAATGCCCATCGATGATAGACTGGAGAGGGAAAATGTGGCACATATACACCATGGAATACTATGCTGCCATCAAAAATAATGAGTTCATGTCCTTTGTAGGGACATGGATGAACCTGGAAACCATCACTCTCAGCAAACTGACACAAGAACAGAAAATCAAACACTGCATGTTCTCACTCGTAGGCGAGTGTTGAACAATGAGAACACATGGACACAGGGAGGGGAGCATCACACACTGAGGTCTGTTGGGGGAGACTAGCGGAGGGACAGTGGGGGGTAGTGAGTTGGGGAGGGATAACATGGGGAGAAATGCCAGGTATAGGTGATGGGGATGGAGGCAACAAACCACACCACCATGTATGTAGCCATGTAACAATCCTGCATGACCTTCACATGTACCCCAGAACCTAAAATGCAATAAAAAAATATATATTTAATCTATTTAATCTATTATATACATATATATTTTTATATATAAACCAAAGAGCTTTATTGAGGTATATATGACATACAAGAAACCACACATAGGCTAAGTGCTGTGGCTCATGCCTATAATCTCAACACTTTGGGAGGCCGGGGCGGGTGGATCATTTGAGGTCAGGCGTTCAAGACCAGTCTGGACAACATGGTGAAACCTTGTCTCTAATGAAAACACAAAAATTAGCCAGGCGTGGTGGCAGGTGCCTGTAATCCCAGCTACTCAGGAAGCTGAGGCAGAAGAATCACTTGAACCCAGGAGGCGGAGGTTGCAGTGAGCTGAGACTGAGTCATTATACTCCAGACTGGGCGACAGAGTGAGACTCCATCTCAAGGAAAAAAAAAAAAGAAACTACACATAGTGAACTTGCCCGATCTGATGACTTTTGACATACGCATTCAGCTTTGGGACCATCAGGACTACCAAGATCATAAGCAGATACCCAAATAGCTCCCGCTGTTCTGTGATCAGCCCTTCCCCTCCCCTGCACTCTTCCTGCCCAGGCAACCCGAGGTCTGCATGTTCCAGATTCTTACGTAAGTCAGATCTTATAGGACGCTCCCTTCTTTGTGTGGCCTCCTGCACTCAGCATAATTCTTTTGAGACTCACCTGCACACTGCAGGTCACAGTGTGCTCCCTTTCCTGGCTGAGCAGTACCCCCACAGAAGGGTGTACCCTGGCCTGTTCATCCATCCACTTGTTGATGGCCATGTTCCTCATGTTCAGTTGCCATAAACGTGTGTGCAAGTCTTTGTGTGGACAAATATGTTCACGTTCACTTCTCTTTGGTCAATATCTACATGGGAAAGGGCTAGCTCATGTGCTAAGTGTATGTTTAACTTTTTTTTTTTTTTTTTTTTGAGACAGAGTCTTGCTCTGTCACCAGGGGCCAGGCTGGAGTGCAGTGCCGTGAGCTCAGCTCACTGCAACCTCCGCCTCCCAGGTTCAAGCAATGCTCCTGCCTCAGCCTCCCAAGTAGCTGGGACTACACGTGCACGCCACCACGCCCAGCTAATTTTTCTATGTGTATGTTTAACTTTTAAGAAAGTGCCCGCTTTTCCAAAGCAGCAGTCCCATTTAACATTTCTGCCAGGGTAGTGTTCCTGAGGGCCTGAGTTCCCCTGTGCCCTTACTGTGCCATGTGTGGTTGCCTTCCAAAGGGCAGCCTCCTAGGAGAGTGTGTGGTGTCTCACTGTGGCGTTCATCTGCACATGCATCATGACTGATAACGCTGACTGAGCATCTTTTCATGTGCTGCTTGCTATAGGAATCTCTTCTTTGTTCAAATCTTTTGTCCTCTTAAAAAAATTGTTTTCTTGAGTTTTGAGAGTTCTTTACATATTCTGGATAATCTGACAAAGGACTCATATCGAGAATTCCCAAAAAAATGACCAACAACTCAACAGGGCAAAAGATTTGCACAAACCTGTTACAGAAGAGGATATCCCACTGGCCAACAGATGTACAAAAGGTGCCGAACTTTAGTCAGGAAAGTTCTTACTTAGAAGTGCAAAGTAAAACATCAATGGGATACCTACGAGGAGGCTTAAAACTAGGAGGACAATGCCAAGTGTTGGCTAGAATGTAGACTAACTCCCACACTGCTGGAGAGACTATAAATCAGGACAGCCAGTGTGGAGAAATATTCCACATTTCCCTACAAACCCAGCAATCCCTACTCCTAGGTATGTTCCCAAGAGACATCAGTGCATACATCCATTAAGAGATGTGTACAAGAATGTTCAAAGCAGCTTTCCTCACAATAGCCAAAAACGAGAGACAAACACCATGTCTGTGAACAGGAGAAGGAATAGTTAAATTATGGTGCATTCATTTAATGGAAGGCTATACAGAAAAAAGAACAAAATACCAATACATGTAGGAACACAGATTAATCTCACAGTCATTACATTAACCAAGAAGCCAGATAGAAGACCACATACTAAACAATTCCATTTAAATAAACTTCAGAAACAGGCAAAACACTCATCTACAGTGATGGAAGTCAAACCAGTGCAATCACCAGGCGTGGTATCAATGGGAAGGCAGTGGGAGGGACTTTGTGGGATGCTGAGATGTTCTTTCTCTTGATGTGGGTGGAGGTTGTGTGAGTCGATACACATGTAAATCTCATTGTGTTGTATACACCTGAGATTTGTGCATTTTGCACATGGAAATTATACTTCAATTAAAACAAACAGGCCGGGCGCGGTGGCTCAAGCCTGTAATCCCAGCACTTTGGGAGGCCGAGGCGGGTGGATCACAAGGTCAAGAGATCGAGACCATCTTGGTCAACATGGTGAAACCCCGTCTCTACTAATACAAAAAATTAGCTGGGCATGGTGGCGCGTGCCTGTAATCCCAGCTACTCAGGAGACTGAGGCAGGAGAATTGCCTGAACCCAGGAGGCGGAGATTGCGGTGAGCCGAGATCGCGCCATTGCGCTCCAGCCTGGGTATCAAGAGCGAAACTCCGTCTCAAAAAAAAAAAAAACAAACAAGGCTGGATACAGTGACTCACAGCTCTAATCCCAGCACTTTGGGAGGCCGAGGCGGGCAGATCACCTGAGGTCAGGAGTTCCAGACCAGCCTGTCCAACATGGCGAAACCACGTCTCTACTAAAAATACAAAAATTAGCTGGGTGTGGTGGCGGGCGCTTGTAATCCCAGCTACTTGGGAAGGCTGAGGCAGGAGAATCGCTTGAACCCGGGAGGTGGCGGTTGCAGTGAGCCAAGATTGTGCCACTGCACTCCAGCCTGGCGACAGAGCAAGATTGTCTCAAATACTTCTACACAGTCACCAGATGGCTACTTGAAAATAGATAACAATAGAAAAACAGTCACCAGATGGCTACTTGAAAAATAGACTGTGAGATACTTCTACACAGTCACCAGATGGCTACTTGAAAAATAGAACAATTGTTGGTGGCAAGGTAGAGCAATGGGAACTTGTTCTCTGCTGGTGGGGCACAAATGCAACCACTTTGAAAAATCCACGACCACTGAACACAGGCACACCTGGATGCCCCAGCGATTCTACTCTGGATATACCTGTGGGAAATGTCTACATCTCTTCACCAAAAGTTCTCGAATATCTACGGTAACGCTTTTGTAATGACTCTGAGCTGGTGTCTACCCAGATACCCATCACAAGTGCAGGGAACTAAATTGTGGGACATTGACAAAATGGAACAGCATGCAGCAACAAGGACAAAGGTGCCGCAGAACAGATGAACAGCACAAAACAAAACGGCAAAGGAAAGGAGCCAGTTCCACAGGAATAAATACCATGTGATGCCACAGATTAAGGAGCAACACAGAAACAGCCACTCTATGCTGTTCACTGTCAGAACTGGTTACTTCTGGAGGGCAGAAGGTGGTATGAATGAAGATGAAAGGGGTTCTGGGGCACAGTCCTTGTTTCCTGAGCTAGCTGCAGGTCACACAACGTACTCAGTTTGTGAAAACCAATTAATATATATGTGCTATTTCTATACATGTATATGTATATATACACATATGCCTGCATATATATATGGGTGTGTATACATATATTTCTCCAACGAAAACATTTTTTAAATGATATAGGGAAAGGTAACAGGCAGTGATGGGTGGGGTTTTGACTTTAATCAAGATTGCCAGGTAAGATTTCATGAAGATAACATCTGAGTGAAAACCTTTATGAGATAAAGGAGGAAGTGCATTCCAGGCAGAAAGGACGGCAAGTGCAAGGGCCCTGATGGCACCGGGAGGCCCAGACTGTGTGAGCAGCAGCAGGAAACCTGTGTGCTGGCAGCAGTGATGGAGAAGAGGGGGAATGGGAGATGGGCTTGCCGAGACAAAGGGGAGTCCAGGCCACTGCTGTGTTGGATGCTTTAATGATGTCAGGGTCAAAAAAGGACAAGGTTTGAGAACCTACAATCAACACGTCACTGAATATTTATTCCTTTTAGACTTACAGATTTGTCTTCCTTTTTATGTAACTTCTTTCAAAGGTGAATAAAACCAAGCATGTGTAAGAACAAAACTATGCATAAAGCCCAGGCTACTAGTTTTTCCGCCCTTTTAAACACGTCCTACATATTTATGCAGCTATCTGTGTGACTGAGCCACCTTCTTTCCTGGGGTTGGGTTTATTCATGCACAGTGGTTGGCACAGCAGGTAGTCAAGATATAAGAACCAGTAATAATATTCTAAGAAGAGTATCAATTGCACAATTTACTGACATCCCTTCCAAATTTGGTGGTAACAGACTTGGCTTAAAGAGTTAAACAATTTGGACTTTTCACTATGTTATGAGTTACTTCCCCTCTATTATAGATTCCTAACATTTTTAAATCAAAGTTTTTGAATAGCTAATATATGCAGAGAATACAAAATTGGTAAGAGGGGAGGAAGATGCTAGAGAAACCAGTGTCTCAGCTCCCCAGTTCTACTCTCTGTAGGTAGCTGCTGCAGCTAGCTTCCAGGGTGTTTAGGTTTTATTTGAATAGGCTTCAGTTACCCTTTCTGTGGTGCTAGTATGCTGCTTTTTATTTTGCAACCTCATTTAGGGTTAGATACGGTCATATTAAGTTGATGGAATGAGACACCGCCAGCCTGAATGAGAATTGAAGTCATGGGGTCTAAAAAGGTTCTGGAAGATGAAGAGTGGGAAGGAAGAACAGAGTGGAAGAAAATCATCTGCAAATAAAGCCTCAATTCCCAATCCCTTCTATCTTAGCCACAGAAGCTCAGGAGGACCGTCGTGCCCAGTGTCTCAAACAGGCCTGGAGCTGACACATTCTGCCAGCTGTATTCATAAACGCAGCAGCAGAGAACAGAGCTGCCTGGTCTATGGGCATCTGAGAAACTTGGACACTAAATGCCTGTGTCCTATCCAACAGCCTGTTCTAAAGTGGTGGGCTTTCTTAGGAGAAGACAACTGCCATCAAACTCTGCCTATGAATTAAAGTAGAGGGACCAGGCTCCAAATCACATCAGGAGTGGAAGAGACCTCAGAGGCCTGTCAGTGGCTCTCAGAATCACCTAACGAGCCTCCCACACAGAGCTGGCAGAGCCCTCCACCTCCTCCGCCCCCACCGACCTGGGGGCTAACAAGGGGTCTTTTTGTTTTTTTTTTTTTTTTTAGAGACAAGGTTTCACTCTGTCATCCGGGTTGGACAGCTCATGGCAGCCTAGACCTCCTGGGCTTAAGTGATTCTTGCTCAGGTGGGTCTTGAATTCCTGGGCTCAAGTGATCCTCCCATCTCAGCCTCCCAAAGTGCTAGGATTATAGGTGTGAGCCACAGCGCCCAGGCAACAAATGAGACTTAAGCAGAGTGAACCCTGACTCTGGACTGGGCTTTGCTTGCCTGGCAGAAGAGGCCAGTGCTCAGAGTGTTATAGAAAGAATAGAACAGAAGACACTGCCTGGATCTGGACACTGACCATCATTTCCTCAGATCAGGGGACACACTGTGCATCCCACCGTGTCCAACAACAAGCAGAGAGAGGTGTTCTCCTCGGAGTGAGAGTCTGACAGAGCAGTGGAATGGGAGGTTACAACCCTGCTGTCTAAGACAGGAGAGATGAAAGCATGAAGGGCTGACCCACATTCAACATGAGTGTGGCTACAAGACACCCCCACTCGACATTCCTGTTTTCTGGGTCAGGGAAAGAGGGGCTGGGGAGGTTGCTGTGACTACATAATTCTTGCTGAGAGAGGAGCAGGCTGGCATAAGGATTACCCTTTTTCTTCCTTCCTCGAATTGCCTCTGCTCGGCCACCCTGCTCCCATTTGGTGCAGTGGTCCTAGGACCAGGTCTTGCAACCCCAGTGCTGGAAGCAGAGCTGGTTCCTAAGTAAGAAATCGTAACTATTTTTAAACTTTATGTTGGGGCCAGAAGAGGTGGCTCATGCCTGTAATCCTAGGACTTTGGGAGGCTGAGGTGGGAGGATCACTTGAACCTAAAAGTTCAAGGCTGCAGTGAGCCGTGATGGCGCCATTGCACTTCAGCCTAGGTGACAGAAGCTCTGTCTCAATAATAAAATAATAATGAACCTTATACTGGAATTCCAAGGACCTGATGGGGATGGGTTGTGCCTTCACCCCATCTGGCAAAACTGGGGTTCACAGTGACTGCAGCTGTAGTGCCTGGTGGTAAATACAGCCCCCTAGTCCTGCACCTGTGTAGCCCTGCCTTATCTGAACGGGAGTGGACTGAGGGGAGACACTGGCTGGGTTATTGCTGCTTGCAATCCAGACCAGCACAGTGACTGAACCTAATGCTCCTTTCAAAGGTGGAAGCTTGGGTATAAATGAAGAGAAGGAGGACCAGTAGCAGAGGGTAAAGGAATGAATAAATGGGCCATATGAGACAAATCTAATGGTATAGCAATACCTCAAAAGAAGCTTCAGAACAAGAGATGATATTGTCTCTTACTTCAATTATACCAGATGCCTGAAAGGGCAAAGCTACACGTTTGGAAATGGAAATGAAGACCAAATGTATACTTCACAATATCACAACACTTATGAATGGAATGTCTGTGTCCTCCCCAAATTCCCATGTTCAATCCCTAATCCCCAGTAGGATGGTATTTGGAGGCAGGGTCTTCGGGAGGTAATTACAATTAGAAGAGATCATGGGAGGGAGCATGATGTGATTAGTGCCCTTATAAGAAAAGGGAGAGACACCAGAGCTTCTCTCTCTCCACCACATGAGGACACAGCAGGAAGGCAGCCGTCTGCAAGCCAGGAAGAGAGCCCTTATCAGGAACCCCACCGGCCAGCACCTTGATCTTGAGTTCCCAGTCTCCGAACTGTGAACAATAAATGTCTATTATTCAAGCCACCCAGTCTGTGGAACTCTGTTATGGCCGCCCCAGCTGAGAGAGAAAACATGATGATACTACTATTCCTGTGGAATTTGCCCACTCAGATAAGGCTCAGAAGTAACAACTCAGCTTTGTTTCTAAACCTTGAACTCATAAACAAGGAAATTTTTAAAAGATAATTAAAACTTGAGGTGTCCCTGGTGATCCTAGCAAAGATGTCTTCTAATTTCAGAAGAGGAGGGCCCTTTCAATCTCTTATTTACCAAATGGCAAATCACAACTGCACTCACAACACAGGAATGTCTCAGAGAAATGCTCACACCAGCTACACTATGCCGCTTTAGCCTGAGCTTTTTCCAAGACTTGCTGGGACACATGTGTCCAATTGTTATACTGGTCTGCTACAAGGTTTAGTGAGAAGAGACTTAAAAAAGAAAAAAAGCATATTTCACCACATTTTTTTTTCAAAAAAAAAAAAAGAAAGAAAGAAAAAGTCATAACAAGTTAATAAATCAACCATTTCATTTGGCTTAAATGCAAAATTCTCAGAAAAGCTCTCCTAAGAACAGCCAGAATAGGATGGGCCTTGCTTTTTCACAAGAGCAGCCCGGCTTTCCAATGTCTGATCATGACTTACGGATTGTATCAGCCCATCTGTGCCACCTCCCCGCTATCTCTTTTGAGAATTTCATCTATCTTTCAAAACCACCCAGTTAAAGTCTAACTTCCTCCATGACACTCACACCAACAGCTCCCCATTCACATGGGGTTGGAGGCTAAATTCTGATCATCTCTCCACAAGTTGTATAATACAGGCCCCCACTTTAGGAGTCCAGACCCCTGGCTCTCAGGGAGATGAAAGGAAGAAAATTGCTCCTTTCTATAGCTCATAGCCCACTGCTGAGCACAAAAGAAATTCTCAATCAGGGAGCCAGGCAGGTGGACAAATACTACTTGCTACACATGGTGCTAAATGTGTTCATCTCTCTCAGAGTCAGTGTAAAAGGAGGGTAATAATACTGCCTTCTTTGGTAGCTAAGGACTGAAGCTTCAATAATATGTAGTCAAAATGGTGGGAGTCCAGGGCTCTTCCCATTCACTGGGCTTTACTCAGTTCTTGTGGAAGCTGATTACATTTGTTGAAATCTGGTACAAGTGGGTGGGGAATGGGGTTGATACTACTACCCTTTGAAACTTTCAGATGAATAGTATATTATATTTAACCAGAATTATTTCAGCTATAAGTCTTCTTTCAGGAATAATACATAAACTTTATGGGTGGCCGAGGCAGGAGGACTGCTTCAGTCCGAGTTTGAGACCAGCCAGGGCAACACAGTGAGACTGTCTCTACAAAAAGTAAAAATAAATTAGCTGAGGCTGGGCGTGGCAGCTCCTGCCTGTAATGCTAGCATTTTGGGAGGCCGAGGCAGCCGAATCACTTGAGACCAGGAGTTCAAGTCCAGCCTGGGCACCACAGTGAAATGCTGTTTCTCTACAAAAAAATTAAAAAAAAAAAAAAAAAAAATAGCCTGGTGTGGTGGCATGCATGTAGTCCCTTCTAGTCAGGAGGCTGAGGTGAGAGGATTCCTTGAGCCCAGGAGGTTGCAGTGAAACAAGATCAAGCCACTATAATCCAGCTTGGGTGACAGAGCCAGATCCTCATAAATAATTAAATTGGTTTCTCATAAATAGATAATTAAATTAGTTGGATGTGGTGGTGCACACCTGTAGTTCTAGTTACTCGAGAGGCTGAGGTGGGAGAATTGCTTGAATCTGGGAGTTTGAGGCTGCAGTGAGCCAAGATCATGCTACTACACTCCAGCCTGGGAAACACAGTGAGACCCTGTCTCAAAAAAATAAATAAATTTCCTGTCAACATTAATTTTTATAATTCACTCTAAAATTATTTTCATGGCCTTTTCTGATTACAAAAACACTTAATTTTTTAAATTTTTGAAATTTTTTGAGACAGAGCCTTGCTCTGTCACCCAGGTTGGAATGCAGTGGTGTGATCTTGGCTCACTACAACCTCAGCCTCCTGGGTTCACGTGATTCTCATTCCTCAGCCTCCTGAGTAGCTGGATTACAGATATGTACCACCATGCCTGGCTAACTTTTGTACTTTTAGTAGAGATGGAATTTTGCCGTGCTGGCCAGGCTAGTCTCGAACTCCTGGCCTCAAGTGATCCACCCACAGTGTTGGGATTATAGGAGTGAGGCAGTGCGCTTGGCCAATAATACATGTTTTGACCACAATTAAAAATAATTCAGAAAGTGAATGTTTTCATAAACATACATAAAAATACGAAAAAGAAATAGAACAACTGAGATAACTCAGTGGATGTATTTATACCAGGTATTGACTTTTTATGCATTTATATATATATATGCCTGTTTTTCTTTCTAAACAGAAACAGGATATATATTTTGCTATTTAACTGGCTTTTTCACTTGATGTGCCAGGGACTTCTTGCCACGTCAATATATAGTTCTCTTAGCATTTCTAACTGCTGGATAATATTCGATCATATGGTCAGTATTCTAATTTAGTCAACCAATCCCTACTGGTGAATAATTAGGTTTCCTTTTTGTTTTCTGCTTTTATAAGCAATACAATTAACATCTTTATAAATAATCTTTGCATATTCATGATTATTTCCCTTTAAATTATTGTAAATTATAATACAGAAAAAAATGCATAAATGATACATGCACTAAGATAAAGTAGCAATCATCAAGGTCAAGAAATAGACTGCATCCAGCACCTCAGAAGTGCCCTTATCAAAACACTGGCTCCTTCTTCTAGAAGCAACCACCGTCTTGATGCTGGTGGTACCCTGTCTAGTAGTTTGATCTCGTGTGTGTGTACTCTTCAACAATGTGGCTGAGTTTTCAATGTAATCATACTATGCATGTGCTCGTGTATGAATGTAAACACACTATATCTATTCTTTCGTGTCTGATGTCTTTGGTTCAACATCTCAATGTTTGTGAGATTGATCATATTGCTGAGCGCTGTCCTCTGTTCATTTTTACTGCAGTGCTCAGAAATAAAAAAAAAAAAAACAATTTACTCACTCATTTTACTGTTGAGGAACATTTGGATTGTTTCCAATTGTATATAATGCTATGAACATTTACCTACATGGCTTTTCATACCTAGGAGTGGGACTGCTGAGCCACAGGGAACACATATATTAACATTAGTAAATAATATCCAACTGTTTTCCAAACTGAAGAAACCAACTTACGTTCCCACCAGCACTGCAATGTATGAGCATTTCTGTTATTCCACATCTTTGCCAATTCTTGGAATTGTCAGATATTTTAGTTTTTGCAAATCTGTGAGTATATCGTAATATCATTTTCTTTTCTCAGAAATGCCCATTGAAACCCTTAACTCATATTGAATTGCCTATTTCTTGCAGATTTGTGGAAGTTCATTAAATATTCTGGATACTCACACCTCTGTAGGTTACAGATGGCAAACAACTTCACTGTCACAGCTGGTGCTATGTTTGGATATACAGAAGTTATTTTATTTATTTTTTGAGATGGAGTCTCGCTCTGTCGCCAGGCTGGAGTGCAGTGGCGCGATCTTGGCTCACTGCAACCTCTGCCTCCCAGGTTCAAGCGATTCTCCTGCCTCAGCCTCTGGAGTAGGTGGGACTATAGGTGTGCACCACCATGCCTGGCTAATTTTTTTGTATTTTTTAGTAGAGATGGGGTTTTACCATGTTGGCCAGGATGGTCTCAATCTCCGGACCTTGCGATCTGCCTGCCTTGGCCTCCCAAAGTGCTGGGATTACAGGCGTGAGCCACCGCGCCCAGCCCAGAAGTTCTTAATTTGATAGGAGTCAAATTAATAATCTTTTCCTCTTGCATTTGTACTTTTAGTTCCTTAATAAATTCTCTTCTATATCAAGATCACGAAGATTCTCATATATATACATGTTAAATACATGGTTTTGCCTTTCAAATTTGGTCTCTAATCCATTTGAAATTGTGTGTTTGTGTGTGGTCCATTTTCACTGTTCTCAATGTGGTTTGTCCACTCTACTTATCTAATTCTACACCAATACCTCCACTGTATTGAAGTTTTTAAAAAGATAAATCTTAATATCTGATAATCAGAGAAAGGGTTAGTAAACTTTTTCAGTAAAGGGCCGAATGATAAATATTTCAGGCTTTGTGGGTCTAAAGACATGTAGCTGTCTTTACTGCATATTCTTTTTTCTCAAGCCTTGAAAAACGTAAAAGAATTCTTATTTCATGGGTGGGAACACACAAAAAAAAGCTATGTGAAATTTAGCTTCCAGGCCAAAGTTTTGCTAATCTCTGTGATAGAGCAAATCCCTTCCATTTTATTTTTGATCAGTAACAACTTGACATCATCACTCCTCAAAGGAATGCAAATTAAAACCACAATGAGGAAAGGAAAACAAAGCTCAAAGACTCACCCTTGCCACTTTGAAAACTTACTACAAAGCTACGGTAAACAAAGTAGTGTGTTCCTGGCATAAGCATAGATAGAATTTAGAGAACAGAATAGAATTCTATTCTAACTGGGGAAAGAAGAGACATTTAACAAATTGTGCTAGAACAACTGACTGTCCACATGTAGAAGAATGGATTTGGACCCCTACCTCAAACCATATACAAAAATTAACTCAAAATGTACCAACAACCTAAATAGAAAAGAATAACTTAAACAAAAGAAAATGTAAGTGTAAATCTTAATGACCTTGGATTTGGCAATGAATTCTTAGCTTTGACACCAAAAGTAAAAACAAAAGAAAAAAAGAGATGTTAGTCTTCATATTATTTCTTATGTTTCAAACCTTCATCTGGTATCACTTTCTTCCTGTTTGAAGTATAGTTCCTATGATTCCTGTTGTCAGGATTTGCTACCCATCAACTCTCTGTGTTTGAAAATGTCTCTGTTCTGCCCTCAGTTTTACAAAATTCCAAACTGAGAGTTAAGCTCTCTTGAAGACAACACCTTGAGTTAACATTCCACTCTTTCTGGCATCTGCTGTAGCTTTTGGGAAGAAAGCTGTCAAACTGTCACTCCTTGAAAGTTCACGTCTACCTTTTCTGTAGCTGCTTTTAAGATTTTCCTCCTTGTGTTTGGTTTTCTGCAGTTTTGTCTAGTTATATATATATGTGTATACACACACACACACACACACACACATATATATTTTTAATCTTGCTTGGGATTCACTGGGTGTCTTCACTCTGTACACATATATAATCTTGCTTGGGATTCACTGGGTGTCCTCACTCTGTGTTTGATGTGATTTACTAGCCACCATCACTTCAAACATGGTGCAACCCCCAGACTTTTCTTCCTGTGACTCTGTGTTAAACGTGCATTACACCTTCTGACCCCATCCTCCATCCTCCTGACCTTTCATATTCTCCTTCTTTTTGTCTCTCAGTTCTATATTCTTGATACTTTCTTCCACTAATTCTTCTAGTTTACTAATACTTTGTTGTCTAACATAGCCATTGAGTTTTTTTTTTTTTGAGACGGAGTTTCGCTCTTGTTACCCAGGCTGGAGTGCAATGGCGCGATCTCGGCTCACCACAACCTCCGCCTCTTGAGTTCAGGCAATTCTCCTGCCTCAGCCCCCTGAGTAGCTGGGATTACAGGCACGCGCCACCATGCCTGGTTAATTTTTGTATTTTTAGTAGAGACGGGGTTTCACCATGTTGACTGGGATGGTCTCGATCTCTTGAGCTCGTGATCCACCCGCCTCAGCCTCTCAAAGTGCTGGGATTACAGGCGTGAGCCACCGTGCCCGGCAGAGTTTTTAAATTTTAAATGCTCAATTCTAGAATGTCTAGTTTCTTCTTTTAAACATATGCCATGTCACTTTAAGTAGCATCCAGTTTTCTAACTTTTCTCTTTAAACAGAGCAGCTGTTTGAAGATCTGTGCCTGAGTCCAGTATCTGAAGCGTGTGGGTCTGACACCACTGTGTGCTGCAGCCTTTGATTCCAGATGCTGTGCTGTGTCCCTGGGAGTCTGGCTGTCTCTGTGATGCCCCTGTCCTTAAGAAACTATCTGTGGGGAATCTTCACGGATGAGGGTTAAAGTGGCTTTTGCTGGCTTCTACCAGTACTTGGGTACGTTACCTGTTTGATGTCACTTTAAATTGGATCCACCGCACAGGGGTTGCCTGGACTGCCATGGTGCTGGGTATGTGAGTGACAGGTCCCCAGGGAGCTGGCCGATGGGTGGGATTTAGTTTGTCTCCTCCCTCTCCCTGCTTTGCTTCTCTGCTGTCCCCTCTTTATGTGTATTCTTTCCATTCATCCTCACCCTCTGAGGTCCCTACTCATTACAGGGGAGTCTCCTATCAGATCCCCCAACTTTAACAATCTTAAGCTTCCACCTCCACTTTGAGACCGCAAAAGATCTGTCAGAAACCGCAGCTCAGGCTCTGCTTCTCCCACAAGGCTCTCTTAGGGGTTTCTCCTGGTGATGCTTTACAATCCTGTCAGTACTTAGAGGCTTTAATATTGATTGATTGACTGAGGCAGAGTCTTGCTCTGTCACCCAGGCTGGAGTGCAGTGGGGCAATCTCAGCTCACTGCAACCCCTGCCTCCCGGGTTCAAGCGATTCTCCTGCCTTAGCTTCCAGAGTAGTTGGTATTACAGGCACCCGCCACCATGCCTAGCTAATTTTTTTTTATTTTTAGTAGAGATGGCATATCATCATGTTGGCCAGGCTGGTCTCAAACTACTGACCTTAAGCAATCCACCTTTCTCAGCCTCCCAAAGTGCTCTATGATTATAGGTGTGAGCCACCACGCCTGGCCTAATAAATTTATTTTTAACATTCTATCTAGCATTTTAAATTGTTTTCAGCAGTTATCTATTATTTTAGATAACTGTAACTAGAAGCTGGAAATAATTTTATGTTATTTTAACTCATTAATTAAAAATTTTAAATTTATTATTTTGAGACAGGGTCTTGCCTTGTCACTGAGGCTGAGGTGCAGTGGCGTGATCATGGCTTACTGGAGCCTCAACTTCCCAGGCTCATAGGATCCTTCCACCTCAGCTTCCCAGGCTCATGGGATCTTTCCATCTCAGCTTCCCAGGCTCATGGGATCCTTCCACCTCAGCTTCCTGAGTAGGTGGAACTACACGCATGTGCCACCACACCTGGATAATCTTTTTGTACTTTTGGTAGAGAAAGGGTTTTGCCCTGTTGTCTAGGCTGATCTTGAACTCTGGGCTCAAGCGATATGCTGGCCTCAGCTACCAAAGGGCTGGGATTACAACTGTGAGCCACCATGCCCAGCCAAGCTAGAAATCCTAAAATTACTGTGTTAGTATAAATTTCTGGGATGATGAATTACTGCCAAAGAATAGAATAACACTTGATGTTCTGACATACTGTGGAATTTCATCACTGTATACTCCCACCTTTTATGTATGATAGTACCTATTTCCTGACACCCGATCAGCCCAAAGCATTATTCTTTAAAATCACTCAACCTAGCTGACAAAGTTCTTTCAGCATGACTTTAATCTGCATTTCCACAATTAGTGGTATGGCTGATGACTCTATTCCTTCTTTCCTCCGCTTTATCTTGGGGATGCATCCCTCATGTACCGATTTGCAAGCGCTCTCTCACTCCTTTAGCGTCCAGAAAACACTCTGTTGCAAGTCGCAGTTTTCTCCTAATTTGTCATTTGACTCTGAATTTTATTTATGTTGACTTTTGCCATAGAGATGTTAAAAACGTTTACGTAATGAAATTCATCGTTATTTTCCTTTGGGGTTTCTGGTCTTACTGCCATGCAAAGTGTTTCATTATTAACTCTGTTACATCACAAATTTCTACCCTGGGCTACCAACGTTAAAAAACTTCACACTTCATTTTCTTTCCCTAGAGGAGTAGATTTTTAGAGGTTTATAAGTATATAATACTCTTCATGATTAATGAAATGAAGGGGAAAGGCCAACATCACAGGCAGAAACACATTACATTTCTCACCAGTGCAGGATCCAAGAATAGCAAATACCTCAGCTTCCTGCTTCTGTGTCCTCAGGCAAGAGCCACCCCAGAGGAAAAGCAAGTGTCCCACCCGCTCCAGAGCTGGGATCAGCACCCAAATAAGCATTAGACTACCCAGGCTACCCTAAGTTCTTCTCACGCCTGTCTGGGTCATTCATTAACTTTGTCACGTCAGGCAAATTTCTTCAAGTCTCAGGCCTCAAATGGTGTCAATACCAAATAGGACTTGGTAAGGGAATTTCTCAGGTCCTTCTGACTTTAATAGTTCTAAGAAAGCTCTGAATCACACTATAGAAGTTAATTTAGTGTGGAAGGTTAAAAACTCACACATACACACATTACCAAACCAAAACTAAGAAAGTCATTTCTGATGGTTTAGTATCTGAAATAACTCTATTTTCTCTAGAAATTATTCACCATTTCTGACATTGTGACTTATCCTACGAGCTAAAAAATGATGCAGTCTTCATGTTTAAGTATGTGCATTGTACCTGTGCGTGTGTGTACATACAGAAATATATTTTTCAGATAAACAAGCTGTGGTACCTCCATACCTGTGATTACTACTCAGAAATAAAAAGGTACCCTGGCTCATGCCTGTAATCCCAGCACTCTGGGAGGCTGAGGCGCAGGATCACCTGAGGTCAGGAGTTCAAGACCAGCCTGGCCAACATGGTGAAACCCTGTCTCTACTAAAAATACCAAAAAAAAAAAACTTAGCCAGGTGGCAGGCTCCTATAATTCCAGCTACTTGGAAGGCTGAGGCAGAACTGCTTGAACCCAGGAGGTGAAGGTTGCAGTGAGCTGAGACGGCACCACTGCACTCCAGCCTGGGCGACAGAGTGACACTTGGTCTAAAAAGAATGTACACTGGAAAGGGGTAGCATGAGGGAGGCCATGGGAGGTGGTTCTGTATTTTGACTGTGGTGTTACATGTAATAAAGCGACACAAAACTACAAGCACTCACTCACCGATGTCAGTCTCCTGGTTTTCATCCTCTGCTATAATCCTGTAGGATGTAACCACTAGGGGAGACCCGGTGATGCATACAGGGGACTATCTGTGTAACTTCCTGTGAATCAATAATTAGGTCAAAATGAAAATTTGAAAAAAAAGGAAAAGGGAGTTGGAAAAAATGGGCACCTAGTGATAGAGTGGTATGAATCAAAAGATGTTTATTGTCAGAGAAAAAAGCAGCAAAGAATGTCAATAGCCAACTCACAAGAGAATAAATGTAAATGGCCAAAAACATGAAGAGAACCAATAAGTATGAAAAGTTTGACTTACCAAGCTGGCAAAACTTATAGAAAACTAAACATATAAACTAAACGTATTATATATCTCTCTCAATCTATCTGTCTAAGACTAAACATATAGAAGTTTAAAGCCATATGGCTAGGGCAAGGGGAAAATCCTCTCACACACCTGGTAGGGGCTGGTGCAATTTGCTGACTTCAGCTTTCACTAATTAAACACTAACTGAACGCTTGAGAAGTCGGCTAGTCCCTGACCAGCAGAAACCGGGACTGATGCTGTCCCTGGGGTGGGTGTCTCTGAGCTGCTATAACCTCTCTCTACTCCACTCAAGATGGCGACTCTAGGCAACCCCGACCCAGCATATCCATCTCGACACCTGAAGGAATGAGAGGTGATGGACTTCATAGGGAGACTGGGGACTATGGGTCTGAAACATGTTTCTTGGCAGAGAGCAAGGCCCCAGGGAAGGAAGACACCAGATGCCATTGTGGGTGACACCATGAGCACAGGGTTCAACTCTGCATGCTTTGTCCCCCAGGGACAGGGTCCAGACACAAAGAGGCAGCAGGGCATACACAAAAAGACAAGCAATGGGCTCCCCAGCAAGCACCCCAAATCTACAGACAGAACCAACAATCCTGGAGCTCACTCTCCCTCAGGGCAGATGCACCAGGAACCCTGAAGCTGCATGAGCAGTCGGCAAAGCGGCCTGCGAATCCATCCCGGTTCTAGGGTATCCAGAAATGACCACAGATCATCGCCTCCATCCCAGTCACTTACATGTACTTCAAGAGCCTCCACGGGTCCCCCACTTTTATTATCAACATGGCTGCCAAGGCAGTCCTATTTAAGTGTAAGTCAAACCATAGTACGTCTCTGGCCAATTCCTAAGTCCTTCCGGCAGCCCTCAGGGGTCCCTCCACAGGCACCGAGAGCTGTCGCCTGCCACCCACCACTCTGGCCCGCCTCCTGTCGGCCTTCCTGCTGCACTTTGGAGCACGAAGGCTGCTCCCACCTCAGAGCCTCTGCACTTGCCACTCTTCCAGCTAGAAAACTCTTCTCCCTTCCCCTACACACCTACTGCCTGAGCTTTCTGGTAAGTGCCACTCTGGGAAGCTACGTTAGTGAGAGCTAAAGCCGTCGACACAGAGGCTTGAACAAGACAGGCGGAAGGCCACTTCTGCTTGTGGGTCCACTCTGCTCAGATTCTTGACACTGGCCAGCCACTGGGAAGGGGGAGTGGCTGGGGGTAAGGGTCATTTTGCCTGTAGAGCAAGACCCAGCACTTAGTCCCATGGCTATGCTAAACCACAAGAAGACAGAAAATGTCATCTAGATTTGTAGTCATTGGCTCAACTCTGTTACCATGGCAGAGAGAAAACAAATGCCAGGGCCGGGCGTAGTGGTCCATGCCTGTAATCCCAGTGCTTTGGGAAGCCGAGGTGGGCAGATCACCTGAGGTCGGGAGTTTAAGACCAGCCTGGGCAATGTGGTGAAACCCCATCTCTACTAAAAATATAAAAATTAGCTAGGCATGGTGGCAGGCACCTGTAATCCCAGCTGCTTGGGGGAGGCTGAGGTTGCAGTGAGCCAAGATTGTGCCACTGTACTCCAGCCTGGGCAACAGGGCGAGTCTCAAAAACAACCAAAAAAACGAATACCAGGAGAGCCAAGAATGTGTGGAAGCCGCCTCCCATGGCCGCCCCACGGATCCATCCAGGCTCCCCCAAGCTGCTCGACACCTCCTCCCAGGAGGGACAGTTTGCTGGCTGTGAGTCCACACCGCACAGCCTGCCTTGTTGCTGTGGCCAGGTGACTGCGTTCCTGTTCAGGAGACTTCTGAGGACGTGCTGGATGGCACTTCTAGGAAGTCCCTCTAAAAGGAAGAGGGGAGCTCTCCCTCCCCACCCTCCTGGGCTGTAATGCAGCCGAGAACAGGAGTGCACACCTGGACACTGGGAGAAGTCTGGACAGAGCAAGAAAAGACACAACCTATATTCACAACTTCATTACCACATTTAATTGACTGGCCACAATTTCAAGAGTAAGTTATGAACAACAAAAAGTAGTTCTACTTATTCAGGCAATTCTGTACCTAGAGATGTTACTGGCCTGCTCATAGGCCATGTTTAGAGGAAAGTTAAGTAGTGAGGATTATTATTAACGAGATAAGAAGCAAAGAGCTGTGCACAAGATTAGTCAAGAAGCAACCAGTGGGGGTGAACAGTAGGACATGAGGCTAAGGACCAAGACCACCTCTGCCCTCGATTATCACACTGCTTCTCTGCGGAGCCCGGGAGAGCCCAGCAGCCGGCCTCGCCCTGTCTCATCTCTCTCTCTTTTTTTTTTTTTTCTTTTGAGGCAGGGTCTTGTTCTGTTGCACAGGCTAGAGTGCAGTGGTGCAATCTCTGCTCACTGCAACCTCGACTCCTGGGCTCAAGCAATTCTCCTGCCTCAGCCTCCAGAATAGCTGGGATTATAGGCGCCCACCACCATGCATGGATAACTTTCGTATTTTTGGTAGAGATGGGGTTTTGCCACGTTGGCCAGGCTGGTCTTAAACTGACCTCAGGTGATCCACCTGCCTTGGCCTCCCAAAGCACTGGGATTACAGGTGTGAGCCACTGTGCCCAGTCCCTTTTACATGACTCACAGTAGTTTCGGAAAAAATAACAACTCAGATCTGTGATTGACTGCTCTGACACCTCAGTTGTGCCTCACTGTCACAGGTGAGTTTAAACTGCTTGGTGTGGTACATGTGGCTACAGAGAACGCTGTCTGTGACCTCCAAGACCCGCCTGTACCCAGTGTGCAGCACACAAACTGGGTGGGAACATCCCACCCACCGCTCTAGTTGGGCGGCCCCCACTTCTCCAGCGGTGAGGACAGGGATGCAGAGTTCATCCATGCCTAAACTGACCACGCGCAGCATCTCCTGGGCCACGTGCCAGGTCCCCTCCTTGCTCCTGGTGGTGACGTGTGACTGTGAGGACTTATTCTGCTGCCATCATTTTGCAACTGCAGAGGAGGCCAGGCCCAAAAGGAACCAGCACAGAGAAGCCCGAGAAAGCCCAGGAAAAGGCAGAGAAACAGCTCACACTGCACAGAAAGCTCCCACCTGTGTCAGTTTTCGGCTCACAAAGCCCCTTTGGTGAAGCCACTTGAGTTGGGATTTCTGCGCTTGCATCTACAAGCATGCCAACTGATGCACACCCTTCCTGCCTAAAGCCTGCCCGACTCTGCAGGTCAGCCCTTGGCTGCACGAATGTCTGCCCTGCTGGCTGCTTTCCCAGTCTCTGCCTCTGTCTGCTCCCTCTGCCACCTTACTCTGCACTGTCTCACTCAGCATGATCAGCCCCTGGGTCACCCTACCTGCCTTCAGAAGTCTCCTCCAAAGCACCTCTGACCTCCACCCACCAGGTAGAATTGTCTGCTTTTTTCCTTTATGCTTAATATAGTCTGATTATTTTTCAATTATACTTTTTTTTGGAGACAGGGTCTTGCTTTGTTGCCCAGGCTGCAATCAGTGCAGTGGCACAATCTCAGCTCACTGTAGCCTTGAACCCTGGGCTCCAGCAAACTTCCCACCTCAGCCACCAAACAACTGGGACTACAGGCACATACCACCTTGCCTGGCTTCAATTATATTTATCACATTTATTACAATGATTTGCTTGCATGTCTATGTGTCCTACCAGCTACATGAGGAAATGAGTCCTGACCTCAGCACAGGGCCTGGCACACAGAAAGGGCTCACTGAAAGAATACCCCCGACGTGGCACAGAAGGACTATGACACACAAATCCAGGTCACAAGCTTCACATCAAAGACACTCATGTATCTATGCCACACCATTCTAATTAACGAGATCCTAAAATTAAATGGTACACTAAGGCTGGGCCTGGTGGCACACACTTGTAATCTCAGCACTTTGGGATCCCAAGGCAAGAGGATCGCTTGAGCCCAGGAGTTTGAGACAAGCCTGGGCAACATAGTTAGATATCAATGCTATGAAAAAAAAAAAAAGTAAAAATTAGCCAGGTATGGTGGTGCACACCTGTATTCCCAGCTACTCAGGAGGCTGAGGTGGGTGGTTCACCTGAGCTCAGGAGTTCGAGGCTTCAGTGAGCTATGGCCACACTATTGCACTCCAGCCTGGAGGACAGAGCAAGGCAGCCTCTAAAAAAAAAGAAATAAAAGGTATACTTGAAAGCAGATAACTCACGGCAATACCATCCACATACTCTATTATAAGCACATTAGTTAATGTGCAAGCTATATTTAAAAATACTAAATTGTATTTTATTAAAAAGGAGGACAGACAAGAAGATAATATCCATATTAGTTATACTGATGGCCAAAGCCTTTCTGTTGAGCATCCTACCACATCTTACTTAACTGTGTTTTGGAAGATGAGGTCTAATGTGTCAAGGTCATCTTCCTTTCCTTTGCACTGAGCCACAGAAGTGATGGCCATGGGGTGTCTGTTGCCTGTGACCAGCAGTGGACAGCAGTGGCCATGCATGGCAAGAGGCCAGTGGAAAAGAAGGCCAGGCTGCCTAGTCTTAGGAAAGGGAGTATTTCCACCCCCGCCTGCCCCCAACCACGGCCCACCCTGCTCCTCTCAGAGGAGAAAGGGCCATCACAAGGTGAGCACCAGACACAGGCTTTTCCTCCACTTTTTGTTTCTGTCTCTGACTGGAATGGAAAGAAACAGCAAGACAGCAGAGGGGACAGGGAGATGCCTAGTACCTGGCCGACAGCAATTCTCAAAGCAGCTACAGCTCTTCACAGGAGACTGTCATGGGTGTTAGCAGGGAAAGAAAAAAAGCAAAAAACAAGGCCCCTCATGTTTCTGTTTCATTCTTTGGAAAATCCTCAATTTCTATCCAAGTTCTAAATGAACGAGAATCTTCTTTCCCAGACTCTGTGAGTTTATGGGGAAAAGGTGTAAACCTCAATTTCACACTGAGATACTGACATGTATTTCCAAATTGTTTCTTATATCCCTGCTCTTTAGGAGATTAAAATTTCCTTTCTACCACAACCACGTGGATCTTTCACTTTTCTTTGACTTTTCTTCCAAGTCAAAGAAAAGCTTTTGACACTCAGGAAAAAATTCCAAGAGAAACAAGGCTCTACTGAAGGGGTGAGGGAGGGGAGCCCTGGTAACAGTGAACTTAGTGAGTGTGTTCTTCAAATTTTGCTGTAATTGTGTATTTTGACAAAAATGACTATTAGGGTCCTACTATCTAGCTATTTTAATAAAATGCTCCATTTTTCTTCTGAATAAAAAGAAGCACAAATGTATGAAGCATAGTAATAACAGTCATGTACCCACTACCCAATAAACAAGAATTTATCATCATCTTTGCATTTGGTTAACATAGACTTTACAAATGCATTAATGACTTCAACTGTATATTTTTTGTATCTTCAAAGTCTCATGGTCTGAAGCTTAAGATCGAAACAAAGATATGACTACTGACCTACCTGCGTCCACTTTACCCTAATCATACACCAAGCTCACGTCTAGATTAAAAGCTCGTGCTCTGGGGACAGGCTCATTGTTGGTCTTCTTCACGGCTATATCCCAGCATGTAGCACAGTGTCTCACACAGTAGATGCTCCATGAATGAATGAATGAGTGAATGAGTGAACAAAGGGAGAAACAAGCAGACGACTTTCAGGCCCAAATTTCTCACCATGATTATCAAGATGTGGCCTGAGGCACATCATAACTGGTGTGGGCTTATTTCCATGTGGTGACAATACAAGGGCTTGACTTCCTAAATTGGGAGGTCCCTTCCAGCACTGACACCCTGCATGTTAACATTAGAGGGAATTGGGGGAAGAATATAAGGAAACTGAATTGAGAGGACTATTAGCAGACTATGTAGCACCTCTCAGATGAATGAGGAAAAATAAAAATTACTCTGCAGAACAAAGATGGGTAAAAGATATGAATAGGGCAGGGACAGCCTGGCCAACATGGTGAAACCCCATTTGTACTAAAAAAATGTTAGCCAGTGTGGTGGCAGGTGCCTGTAGTTCCACCTACTCAGGAGGCTGAGGTGGGAGCATCACTTGAATCCGCAGGCGGAGGTTGCAGTGAGCTGAGATGGCACCACTGCACTCCAGCCTGGATGACAGAGCGAGACTCCATCTCAAAAAAAAGATGTTTTCAATAGCAAAACATGAAAATCAATTCAAAGGTACCTCAATGAAAGAAGGAATGGATCCCAGTATCTTTCTAAAATGGAGCATCAGAGGGCAGTGAAAAGGAAAGAACCATGGCTATGTGCATCGCCTGAAGAAATTCCAACATGTTGAGTGAAAAAGGTAAGTCACAGAAGCATATATATAGTATGAAACAATTTATATACAGTTTAAGAATCAGTAAAACTCAAGACCGTCATGTTTACAAATAGTAGTTATGGCAAAATCATAAGAAGGGCAAAGAATTAAAGACTTCAACTTGACTCTGGGTGCTCAGGGGGCAAAGGGCTGTGAGAGTCAGAGGCATTTCCAGATACCCTGGGTATATATTAATTTCATCTGTGCACATTTATGCTGGTTATAGGAAACATTGTACATTTTACTTTATGGTTAATGTTGAAAGGTAGGAAAAACACAGAAGGCAAACAGGCAAAACCCCCCAAATTTTCTGGTTACAGATTCAGACCCTAAATGAGTCTCAATAACTGGCCTTTGTGAAGTTTTTAACCCTTAAAAAAAAAGGGAAGAAATCTGAAGGGAACAACTGGGCGGGGTCGGATTTGCTTCTGAGGTGTTGTTCTGAAAACGTTTGTGATTTGCCCATATCCACAGGTCCAAAGCTGGGAAGCTGTAGTGAGGGGGTGTTATTTCCTACCATGAACAAAGCTCTCTAAAAAACTCAAATTCCTTGGGTTGCACCAGTCCTGACTTTTCTAAGAACCCTCAATATTCTCAGAAGAAAGCTATTGATCTTGCCCAAGTGGCTCTTGCTCCCTCTTGAGCCTTTTATATAGCGTCTGCCTCCGTCCTGTGTTTTAGTTATTGATCATTACAACTTACGGTGATTTAGAGCCTGCTTGGACTGCTACACGGTTTTTAAGGAAATTCAACTAAAGGTCCAAAGTAGTCGTGTAAAAAACACACCATCAGCTGCCCAGAAAGAGAGCTCACTCACTCACCAGCTGAAACTCGCTCCTCCGGCTGAAAGCCTCCCTGATGCCAGAATCCCTCCAGAGTGCGCTCAGGGCTGGGACATACAGCTGGAAGGTGGCAGGCTCCACGGGCAGCCCCGCCTTGTTCTCAAAGGCCATCAGGAACATCCCATGCTTCTCATTTTCAGAATACTGCCAAGGAATGCCAAGCTTATCTCGTGCATCAACAAGAACCCTGGAGCCCTAGAAAATAAAAGAAATAGAGGATTTAATTGCGTTCCAAAGACTAAACCACAGCAGAAAACCTCAAAATGGGCATCAATTGTCATAACGCAGAAACCTCACAAGCTAGCCAATGTGCAGCCAGAGTTTGTCTCTTGGTTTGTTTTGGTGTGAAATGCCTTAACTCCTAGGAACATAGCATCACCAAGACAGACAACATGGCCGAAGGCAGTGGCTCACACTGTGATCCCAACACTTGGGGAGGCCAAGGAGGGAGGATCGATTGAGCACAGGAATTTGAGACTAGCTTGGGCAACAGGGCAAGACCCTGCTTCTACAAAAAAATTAAATTAAATTAAAAACTTAGCTGGGCGTGGTTGTGGCTTACCTGTAGTCCCAGCTACTCTGGAGGCTGAGTGGGAAGGCTGAGTGGGGAGGATTGCTTGAGCCCAGGCGGTCAAGGCTGCAGTCATCTATGATTGCAGCTCGCTCTCATGCTCTCTCTCTCTCTCTAAATATATATATATATATACACACACATACATTTTGAGACAGAGTTTCACTCTTGTTGCCCAGGCTGGAGTACAATGGCGAGATCTCGGCTCACCGCAACCTCCACCACCCGGGTTTAAGCAATTCTCTTGTCTCAGCCTCCTGAGTAGCTGGAATTACAGGCATGCACCACCACACCAGGCTAATTTTGTATTTTTAGTAGAGATAGGGTTTCTCCTTGTTGGTCAGGCTGGTCTCAAACTCCTGACCTCAGGTGATCTGCCTGCCTCAGCCTCCCAAAGTGTTGGAATGACAGGCATGAGCCGCCATGTCTAGCCTTTGCAGCACTATATTCTAGCCTGAGCAACAGAGCCAGACCCTGTCTCCAAAAAAAAAAAAAAAAAAGAAAGAAAGAAAGAAAGAAAAGAAAACATATGTACCTAAGCACCATAGAAAGAAGTCTGCCTTTTACTATCACTCGTTTGCAAAGTTACTGGAAAAGAGACAACTGAGGGAGGAGGTGGTGGCAACAAATTCAGAAAATTTCACTGGACAATGAAGTGTATCAGTAAAAAACCAACTTTTTTTTTTTTTTTGAGATGGAGTTTCATTCTTGTCACCCAGGCTGGAGTGCAATGGCGTTACCTTGACTCACCACAACCTCTGCCTCCTGGGTTTAAGTGATTCTCCTGCCTCAGCCTCCCAAGTAGTGGGGATTATAGGCACCTGCCACCACGCCTGGCTAATTTTTGTCTTTTTAGCTGAGATTATAAGCACCTACCACCATGCACAGCTAATTTTGGTATTTTTAGTAGAGATAGGGTTTTACCATGTGGTTCAGGCTGGTCTCAAACTCCTGACCTCAGCTGATCCGCCTGCCTCAGCCTCCCACCAAAAACCAACACTTTAACAACAACTATAGTAAGCCCCACCCTTTATCTGGGGCATAGGTTCCAAGACCCTTAGTGGATGTCGAAACCTTGAATGGTACCAAACCCCATCTGTATTGTTTTTAAAGTTTAATTTATAAACTAGGCACAGTAAGAGATTAACAATAGCTAAAAATAAAATACAACAATTATAACAATATGCTGTCATGAAAATTATGTAAATGTGGCCTCTCCTTCTCTCTCAAATGTGGTACTACTGTTCTCACCTATTTTCAGTTGGTGGCTGCTGCAGATGAGGGGGATTACTGTACTGCTTTGAGTCCTACCCATGCTACACTGTCATCATTACCGAAATCTGGCAGCTCTTCTATTCCAGAAGATACAACTGCTTCTTCCAGCTTCAAACGGGTGGGAAAAACACAAATCCAGGCAGTCAGCAGTCATGAGACAGGAAAAGACTAAAATACGACAAGCCAAGTAGCCCGCCCACCAAAACGGGAGCCAGGGGATCATGTTCTAGTTTTAACGCCACCATTGTTTGTGATGATGAGAAACTACTTTTCATTCTTTTGCTCATTTCCTCATTGTTAAAAATAAAGTTAATATTTTTCTTCCCTTTCTTACCTGACAGGGTCAAGGGGATGAAGAAATAACCTAAACTAAAATAGTATTAGGGAATGCAGCCAGCCTTTGGAAAATATTGTCTCAGCTAAAACAGCCCCCACGAGCAGTCAGGAGGTCTATTTTACCATTCTTAGACTAAGGCTTCAAAATCAGCAAGGCAGTGTCTATTGGAACTTCTGCGTTCTTCTGAGGGGCACACTGCATACTTCTTTGCATGGTCCACACTGGGGTGTGTGCAGAGTGGTCAAGGGCCCTGAGAAGGCGACCAAAGGCATGTCTGTCCATTTGGAAAAGGCTTCTCATCTCACAGCAATCTGGGGAACCTGAGTTCCCAGCTGAGAGCGGCACCCTGTCCGCCAGTACAGAGAGCACCAGGGTCAACTGCCCACTAGGCACTTACCTATGTTTTTCTTTTTTTTGGAGACAGGGTCTTGCTCTGTCACCCAGGCTGGAGTACAGTGGCATGAACATGGTTCACTGCAATCTGGACCTCCTGGGCTCAAGTGATCCTCGCGTCTCAGCCTCTCAAGGAGCTGGGACCACAGGCATGCCTCACTATGCCTGGCTAGTTTTTAAATTTTTGTAGAGTCAGGGTCTCACTATGTTGCCCAGGCTGGTCTCAAACTCCTGGACTCAAGTGATCCTCTGGCCTTAGCCTTCCAAAGTGCTAGGAATTACAGGTGTAAGACATTGCATCCAGCCTTTTTTTTTTTTAAAGTAACAGTTTTACTGTGCTATAATCCATGTATCATAGAACTCATTGATTTAAAGTATACAATTCACTTATCCTAAAAAGCTTCATTTTTAACTTTTAGTTGGCACTCATCCTAAAAAGCTTCATTTCTAAGGGCAGAGTAGATGAATCCATTCTGCCTCTGTCATCTCTCTGCTGCAGCATCAATTTGGTGCCTTAACTTCTGCTTCTGCCTTGAACCACTGAGTCAGTGTAACGATGACCAAAGAGTAGTTAAACTTCTCCCCTCCAGACCCAGCTGACCAGGATGGTCTGGTTAGAGTTGTTCTCATAATTTCTGCCTCAGGACCTCGTCTGTCTGCCATTGGAGATCGTGCCTAGTTCTACCAATTCACAAATATCTGTCCAATGCTTATTCATGGCAAAACACTGGACCAGGCACTGTGGGAGAAACAAACTTTAAGAAGTATCTGACACCCAGAAACTCAGAGTCTGGGTAGAAAGACAAATATATGGATTAAAAAATATCACTTACTCATGATTTAAAAAAAAAACAAAAAAAAAACCTCAGCAAACTAGGAATAGAGAAATTCTTCAACTTGATAAAGAACACTGACAAAAATCATACAGCTAACCTCATAATTAATGGTGAAAGATTGAATGCTTTCCCTCCAACACTAGAAAAAGACAAAGACGCCTACTTCTGCCACTGCTATCTAACATGGTACTGGAAGTTCTAGCCAGTGTGATAAGGTAGGAAAATGAAATAAAAGATCATACAACTCAGGAAAAGTAGGAGGGAAAAAAAAAAGAAATTACAGATGAGACAGAAAAAAAAAAAAAAGGAAAACGCACAACTAAACCTATTTGCAGATAAAAAGATGATCTATGTAGAAAATCCCAAAGTAATCTACAAAAAAAACTCCTAGAATAAACAAATGAATCCAGCATGGTTATAGAATATAAAGTCAACACACAAAATTCAATTGTCTTTCTATACAACAGCAATGAACATGTGGAAAGTGAAATGAAAAATGCAATACCATTAACAATCACTAAAAAAATGAAATAGGTATAAATCTAACAAAATATGTATAGGACTGTGTGCTGAAAACCGCAAAATATTGATGAAAGAAATTTTTAAAATCTAATAGAGAGATATACCATGGTCATGAATTGGAAGATTTAACACAGTAGCAATATCCTTACATTGACAAACAGGTTTAGTACAATTTCCATAAAATCCTAGCCAGATCTTTTGTAGATAGAAATATGTTTATTCCAAAATTTATATGAAAAAGCACTGAATTAGCCAAAGCTAGTCTGAAAAAAAAAAGTGGGAACAATCAGTCTATCTAATGTTAAGACTTACTATATCGCTATGATAATCAAGACTGGGTGGTACTGGTGAGATGACAGACACACAGATCAATGGCACGTAATAGAGAACCCAGGGATAGCCCCTGATATAGTTAGCTGACTTTTGTAAAGTTGCAAAAGCAATTAAAAAGAGGAAGACTGGTCTTCAACAAATGCTATTGGAGAAACTGAACTTCCATAGGCAAAGAAAATCAGGAAAAAAAAGAAAAGAAAGAAAAAGAAAAGAACCTTGACCTGAACCTCACAGCTTATACAAAATCAAATCACAATGTAAAACTATAACATAGGAGAATATCTTCCGGATGTAGGGTATGGTCAGAGTTCTCAGATGTGACTCCAAGTGCATGATTCATAAGAGAAAAATATCAATAAACTGAACTTTATCAAAACTAAGATCTTTTGCTCTGCCAAAGACCCTCTTAAGAGGCTGAAAGGAAGCTATGAACTGGGAGAAAATATTTGCCAACCATACATCTGCCATATCTGACAAAGGACTCATTTAGAATATATAAAGAACATTCAAAACTCAACAGTTAGGCCAGGTGCAGTGGCTCACAACTGTAATCCTAACATTTTGGGAGGCTAAGGGGAGAGGATCACTTGGGGCCGGAAGTTCGAGACCATCCTGGGCAACACAGTGAGATCTCGTCTCTAAGAAAAAATAAAAAAATTAGCCAGGCATGGTGGTACATGCCGACAGTTCCAGCTACGCAGGAGGCTGAGACGGAAAGACTGCTTGAGCCCAAGAGTTTGAGGTTACAGCTATGACTGTGTCACTGTACTCCAGCCTGGGTGACAGAGCAAGATCCTGACATACAAATATAAATACATACATACTCAATAGTTTAAAAAGCAAACAATCCAGTTAGAAAATGGGCAAAATTCAGCAGGTCACGGAATGAAATGAATAAAGAGAGGAAAAAAGAGAAATTTTAAAAAGAAAATGGGCAAAAGACATGATGAGATATTTTACTGAGAACCAAACAGCAAATACCCAAGTGAAAAGATGTTCAAGATCACCAGACGTCAGGAAAAAGCAGATCGAGACTTCAGTAAGATATTGCTCTACACCTATTAAAACAGCTTAAAAACAAAACAAAAAACAGCAACACCACCAAATGGAGGCAAATGGAGGTGAGGATGCAGACATACCAGAACTCCCATACACTGCTGGTGGGAATGTCAAATGGTACAAACTAGAAAACAATTGGGTGGATTTATACCCAACTGTATATGCACTGTAGTTAACTATTATAAATTACAATAGTTTGTAATTTACAAACTATTGTGTTTGTAAATAGTCTTGGGATTACAGGCATGAGCCACTGCACCTGGTCTGTTGAGTTAGTTACTAAAAATGCAACTCCCATACAGTCTAGCAGATGTACTCTGGGGTATTTATCTCAGAAATATAAAAGCTGAGTCCACACAAAAGCCTGTAATGTTCATAGCAGCTCTATTCATCATAGCTCCAAACTGGAAACAAACTGTGATACCCCATACCATGGACTATCACTCAGCAATAAAAAGGAATTCACTGCTGAAATGCAGCAACCTGCATGAAGCTCTAGGACATTATGTTAAACAAAAAGTGCATCTCAAAAGATCGTGCACTATGTGATTCTGTTTATATAAATTCTTGAAGTGACAAAATTATAGAGATGGACAACAGATTCACAGTTGTCAGGGGTTAGTAATGGGAAAGACGGGGAGAAGTGACTAAAAGGGGCAGCATCTAGAAAGAGATCTTTGTGGTCTCAACTGTGATGGTGGTTACAGAAATCTACATAGGTGATGAAAAGGCACAGAACCATAAACACATAGTTCCAAAGTCCATTTCCTGACTTCAATATCATACTGAAATTATGTGTGTCCTAACTTTGGGAAAAACTGCATATCTCTCTGCACTATCTTTGCAACCTCCTGTGAACCTATACTTATTTAAAAATAAAAAGTTTTAAAAAAGTTAACTAGCAACCACGGCAATATAAGTTCCAACTATGTGATATGGGGAGGGAAGGTTAGCAGAGGCCAAAGGAAAGAGATGAGTAGGAAAAGGTGAGGTTTGCTAAAATCCTAACTGGAGATGGTCTCAAACTGAACTTTCAGAAGTGTGGGTTCATCTGACCAAGTGTCAACGGTGGACTAGAATCTCCTAGTCTCTATTTTCCCTAGAGGGAAAATGTGACTTAAATAAACTCTCCACTTTCCTTTCTCCCACTTTGATTCCTCCTGAGTCTTCCTTACCTCCCCACTTTCTTTGACTACATCACACTAAACTCTTGCCTTTCTAAAAGGACAAAACCAAAAAGGTTCAAGAACCCAAGGAAACAAAGGCAATTCCTCTTTTCCCTACTATGCACAACAAAAACTTTCTAAGCACAGGGAAGGCAGCACAGGGATTTAGCAGGGAAGGAGTGGTTAAAGCAGGAGTGCGATCAGGAACCCCTAAGTGCTCTCACCCCACGTGCTTTCTACAAGGTCTCAGGCAAAGGATCTCAGTGCCTTTGTAAAATCAGAAAAAAGCCTCTCCTTCATCCAGGCAGACGCGGCTAAGCCTGGCAACGGTGGCTTGGATGGGTTTCAGCCTCCACTGCCCTCCCAATCGGGTCACCAACCCTCCCGCTATCCGGGAAGGCCCTGCTCATCCAACTCAAATACAGAAATTGGGGGCTCTTTTACAAATTAAATGTTTAGCTTCACAAGGAATACAACCTTACTCAGAAGTTAAATCAAATCAATAACCCCTAGGAAGTTTCATTTTTATATGTCAAAGACGAAGTCTGGGGGCCAAGGGAGACTTGGAAGGCCAAAGGTCATTTATGAAGACTGCAGCACTATGCAAACCAGGCCTTTCCCAACTATCGGGGTGAGCATAGATAGACTTAGCTTAAAAACACACACAGGCAAAACCAGCCCACGCAACAGTAGTCTGTATTCCCACCGCACAATCTGCCCAAGCAGGCTGGAGCTGATCCAAACGAACTGTTGCACCCAACCACGAGAAAAGACTCCTTATTTCTCCTTTTCAAAACCCAAGAAAGGTGGCTAAACTGCTGATGAGCTTTGAATTACAAGAGTTAACTACAGGTTATTTTCTATATCTTTTCCCCTTCATTTGAAGGAAAAAAGGCATAAAAAAAGATGTCTCTCTTTTGCCCTTTTACATTTATTCTAGTCAAAAACTGCTCTCTGCCAGCTTTGTTCTGAAAATCCAAATCTGAGTTCCAGGGAAGTTTTCTACTTGGGGACATCTGCTTAAATTCTGAGTCCCCCTTTTTTCCTTTTTAGAGATGTAAGCTCTCTGTGGAGTTTAAAGCCTATAGTAACAATGTATTTACCGTACTTCTGTAGAACTGATAGATACACATTTTGCCATCATTACATAGAGTTGCTAAAGTCTTACAAGTAAAATACTAGGATAGGAGGCATATTGTAATAATAAACCTTGTACACCTATCCTTTTCTAATAAAAGACCAACTTTCTAAAACACAAAAGCCAAGAAAATCCTAAGACTCACATACACTTAAAAAAAAAAACAAGAACAAAGACAACTTACTTAAGTCTCTTTAATGGCTAAGAGAAAAATCCTCTTTCAGTAATGATGTTACTGAAGTATTAATTGTTTGAACAACCATACATTTTACTCGGTTCCCCAAATATAAACAGTTCAAGTCTCAAGCAGTTGGATGACTTCATCTCAATACAATGTCACACTTCAAACTGTTCAGAGAGCACATATTTAAGACAACTTAAATAAATCCAGCAATTTAAACTTCTAGTCAAAGAACAGATTCCCTGTCTGCTGGGGATTTAGATTTTTTGGGGGAGGTGGGGTTCAGTTTTTTTTTGCTGAAGACCAAAAACTGCAAATCCTGTTATCTCATTTCAAAACAGATTATGTTAGTTTAGCCCCTAATCGAACTAAATCTTTTAAGATTAGTCATTCCTTAGTGAAATCTTCTCATAATAAATATCAAAGCTAGGATAGATGCAAAATGCTGTAAGATAATATGAGCCTTTTCTACAAGATGAAACAGTTACATTAAGACAAATGGAAGGTTTTGGATGTTCACTCAGGCAAAGGCATGTAGACTTGGAAAGCTGTTTTTTAAAAACCCACTCAGCTGAGTTGTTTGCCTTTGGCCACCATCCAAATAAAAGAAACGCTGCCAGAAGCGTAAACAGGATGCATTTCTTTATGTTGATGAATCCAGCGAGCAAAGACAGCGCCTCTTAGTTCCTCTGGAAAACTGAAGTGCAGGATACCTTTTAATGTAAAGGTCAGAGAGAAACTGAAGAAGGGAGGCAGGAAGCCGGGGAAGTAGTCGTCAGAGCCTCTGCTATTTCACAGCACGGCCCTGCCCCCACCATAACTCTGCAGGTTTGCCTTTTGGAACAAGTGCACTGTTGTACCGGGTCAGGCGCATTACTTCTCTAAGAAAGCCTACTCTTCGCTCTACCAGTGACTATACTGAGGGCTCACCTCACGCAAAGAAAAGTGCTGGGTAACAAATGAGGAAAAACCCAAAAGGTGGTAAACTTGGCTCCTGCTCTGGGAGAACTTTCGAAACAAGCGCAGCAGCATTATAGGGTCCAAGCAGATAGGCGACAGCTTCAGATGCAAAGGCCAGAGGCCAGCCCCATAACCGGAAGGAGAGGACCGTCAGAGGACAGCCAGAATCGCCACTGCTGATGAGGCCTCGCTCACAGGCTGTGGAGAGCTAGTAAATCTGGAATTTAGAGCCAGGCGTGGTGGCTCATGCCTATAATCCCAGCACTTTGGGAGGCTGAGGTGGGTGGACCACAAGGTCAAGAGATCGAGACCATCCTGGTCAACATGGTGAAACCCCGTATCTACTAAAAAAATACAAAAGTTAGCTGGGCATGGTGGTGCATGCCTGTAGTCCCAGCTACTCAGGAGACTAAGGCAGGAGAATTGCTTGAACCCAGGAGGCGGAGGTTACGGTGAGCTCAGATTGTGCCATTGCACTCCAGCCTGGGTAACAAGAGCGAAACTCCATCTCAAAAAAAGAAATCTGGAATTTACACTGTAAGAAACAGGATAATCAAAGGCTCTGGAAAAGGAGAATGGCAAGGTGAGAGGCTGCCTGCAGGTCCCAGGGTGGGTGGGATGGGCGGCAGAGAAGGAGCAGCTAAAGCAGGAGAGTGATCAGGAGTCCCCAAGTGCTCTCACTCCAAGTGCTCTCAACAAAAGATGGTGAGATCCCAAACCAGGAATTCACCAAACCTGCAGAGCTGGGAGAGCAGTGAGGGCCGTGTCATGTAAGCACAATACCAACCATTCCCCCTGACCCCGAGTCAGGTCCACAGGAGGGAATGGCTTGGAAGGGGTGACATTTAGGTAGGTTTTCAACAAATTTAATTTCAATGGGACAGTGGGAAATCCAAGCTAAGCTTTTCAAGAAGAGATGGAACTGTAGAGAAAACTCTGGGAAGGGCACAGGAGAAGCAAACTATCATCATTAGCTTTTTTCAGCTGGCTTGAAAAGGTTTTCCTGAAAGTCAATTAAAAAAAAAAAAAAAAGAACTCCAAACCAACCCAGATTTCCCCAGATCTCCTGAACTGGAAAGTGAATCCCCAGTCTGTTTCAAAACTCAAGTGCCAGCAGGCTGGAAACTTCTGAAATCATCCTCCCCCAGCCCCGTCTCCCCTGGAGCCATGGCCATGGACAGACCTTCTTCCTCTCCTGTTCTTCCGGGGGTCAGGATAAACCTCTGAATCTTCTTTCACTAAAAATTTCACGGCCAGGCGTGGTGGTTCACGCCTGTAATCCCAGCACTTTGGGAGGCCGAGGCGGGTGGATCACGAGGTCAAGAGATCAAGACCATCCTGGCCAACATGGTGAAACCCTGTCTCCACTAAAAATACAAAAATTAGCCGGACGTTTGGCACGCGCCTGTAGTCCCAGCTACTTGGGAGGCTGAGGTGGAAGAATCGCTTGAATCCGGGAGGCAGAGATTGCAGTGAGCCAAGACTGCGCCACTGTGCTCCAGCTTGGCAACAGAGCAAGACTCCGTCTCAAAAAAAAAAAAAAAAAAAAAAAAATTTCACTACACGACAAGCACCAGTACAAGGGGAAACAAAATCGTCCTGTTAAGTACAGAAAATATTAGCAAAACTTGAGAACAAACACTAAATATCATTCTAAGGGGGGGAAGCCTGCACACACTACAAACAGGTAACAGCTTCATATGCTAATTCAGTGTTTTCGAAACTCAAGTCAGGATCTGCACTGTGAAATAATTTAGTAGACATTTTAAAAAGGAAAAGAATATACTGGTAAATAACTAAATAGACTGCAAATAATAAAGGTAAGTGTTCCACAGAATTTGTTTTAGGTAAAATTGATGTCCATATATATGGAGGGACAGCCATATACACGTACACACACTGGGTTTGGTTCCAGTGGGCTATGGTCTGAGTGCCACTGGGCCAGACCCTTGTAGATGAGCCTGCTACAAGGCTGGCTTTCTCGTGTCCCACCACTTCAAAGCCAATAGGACTGGGCTGAGTGTCAAAAGTCCAAACAGTAACAAGTTGAGTTTTGTGAAGAACTGATAACAGACTGCAAAGAAGCTGTGTGAGGAGGTGTGAGAAAATGGTGAAATCTTTGTCATTTGGGGGTAGTGGCATTAGGTTGGTTTTGATTAAACATATTCTTGGTCCATTTGTTGGGGCCATCTTGGATTGCACTGTGACGTCTGGGAACCACAGAGCTACCACTCAACATTTTCCATCATTTGTGGGTAGTGGCATTAGGTTGGTTTTGATTAAACATATTCTTGGTCCATTTGTTGGGGCCATCTTGGATTGCACGGTGACGTCTGGGAACCACAGAGCTACCACTCAACATTTTCCACCACTAAAGAAACACATGGAGGAGGGTTGCACGTGATGGCTCATGCCTGTAATCCTAGCACTTTGGGAGGCTGAGGCAGGAGGATCCCTTGAGCCCAGGAGTTGGAGACCAGCCTGGGAAATTTAGGGAGACCCTGTCTCTATTAAAATAAATAAATAAATAAAGGACATTGAAGAGCATACACAGCTAATGTTCATTTTAGAAACACTGACTTTTGGTGATCAAACATGATGTGTGCAGTGCGTGGTAGTTGTGGCACCCCCATGCAGTGTTCTTTAGAATGCTCCTCCTGATCCAACCTGATCCAGCTGGGGCCCTCAGCACACTGTGGTAAATAAAGGCTCAGAGCCTTTCCACAAAGCCTTTAAATACTGACCAAGGTGCCAAATAAATGAACAGAGGTAGACATGCGTAAAATTCATGCCAGTCTATCAACCAAAAGGCTGCTTCAGAGAAGTCATAACAATATGCATTGTTCATGGGACTAAGCGCCTGCCACATGAAGGATACTGTGTTAAGTGCTCACCGTCCATTAGCTCATTTAGTCTTTATAACTCTGCGAGGGATAGTATTATGCCCATTTTACAAATGAGAAAACGAAAGCTAAAAAAATCACACAGCTATCAAGGCTGACTGAGTTTAAGCTAGAGATTTTTTTTTTTTTTAATAGAGACAGGGTTACACTGTATCCCACAGGCTGGAGTGCAGTGGCGCAATCAAAGCTCACTGCAGCCTTGACCTCGTAGGCTCAAGCTAGAGATTTTTCAGCTCTGTTCTATATGCTATGAGAGCATCTGGAGAGATAAGGGAGTGGAGAAATGGGCAGCAGGCAGAAGATGTCTGGGCTGCTGCCTGCTCTCACGCAGCTTACAGCAGACATGGAGACTAGAGCCAGAGCTCAGTTGACCTCTGAGGACCCAACATTTCTGATATTCTCTAGAAGATTTTTTTTTTAAATAGTAATTAAAATCTGAAAGTATGGGATATGCTGCTAAGCCTGGCTACTTTAGAAGAAATTTTGTGAATTCAGACACAACTTGAGTCTAATCTCTCCAGACACTGAAAACACCTCACTCATCTACACTATCTCAGCAGCCCAGCAAGAGAACATCTAATGGTGGCTCTGTCCCAGCCACGAGGGCTACTGAGCAGTGGACATGTGGCCCGGCTGAATTGAGATGTATTATAAATACATATTGGATCTCAAAGACTTAGCACGAAAAGAACATGTAAACTTCTTCTGTTTATATTGATAACATGTTGAAATTGTAATATTTGGGATATACTGGATTAAATATATTATTAAAATCAATTTTCTTTCATCTTTTTTCCTTAATGTGACTACTAGAAAATTTGAAGTGCAGCCGGGCACGGTGGCTCACACCTGTAATCCCAGCACTTTGGGAGGCCAAGGCGGGCGGATCACCTGAGGTCAGGAGTTCAAGACCAACGTGGCCAGTATGGTGAAACCCTATCTCTACTAAAAATACAAAAATTACCCAGGCGTGGTGGCACACGCCTGTAATCCCAGCTACTCAGGAGAATGAGGGAAGAGAATTGCTTGAACTGGGGAGGCAGAGGTTGTAGTGAGCTGAGATCGTACCACTGCAGCACTCCAGCCTGGGGGATAGAGTGAGACTCTGTCTTCAAAAAAAAAAAAAAAAAAGAAAAAAAAAAGAATGTCTTTCTGATTATAAAAATGTGTATTGTTTAGTGCAGAAAATAGACAAAATTTAGAAATGCATAAAGAAGAAAATTAAATCCTTAAAAATATTACTACCTAGAAATAAATTAACATCCAGTAATGTTATGTCTTATTCTTTACAGAATATTTTTTAACACTTAAAAAATTTTCTAGCAATGCAACATAAACACTTTCCTATGTCATTAAATATTTCAAGATTCCAAGATCTGTAATGGCTGCATAGTAGTCCAACCTGTGGGACACGCTGAGCTTAAGGTAACCCCTATGGCTGGATGTCGGAATTCTTTCCAGTGTATGGAGAATATAAACAACAATGCAAGGAACTCCTTGATATATCCCTATTTTCACATATATGGCTATTTTCTTGTGACAAATTCCTAGATGTTGAATTATAAAACTGCTGTGTCAAAAAACGTATACACACATTTTTGAGGCTTTTGATAAATATTACTAAACTGTTCTCCAGAAAGGTTGTGCCAATTTACACATTTCTGTTTAGTAACTTAATTTTCCCCAACTTATTTTTTAGTTGATCTATTTGCTTCATGAAAATTGTTCTCCAAAAATATCTAAGCAGTCATATCCTCAAACAACAGTTCTAAGAGAAATCATGATAATTAGCAATTGAAAATGAGGCAAATTTATTGTATGTATACTGACAACCCGAGGTTGGAAAAAAATGGAAAATGAATAGACATTTAGCTTAAGTTTCTTTTTTTTTTTTTTTTTGAGATGGCGTCTCGCTCTGTTGAACAGGCTGGAATGCAGTGCCATGATCTCGGCTCACTGCAACCTCCACCTCCCTGGTTCAAGCAATTCACCTGCCTCAGCATCCTGAGTAGCTGGGATTACAGGTGCATGCCACCATGTCCCACTAATTTTTTTATATTTTTAGTAGAGACAGGGTTTCACCATGTTGGTCAAGCTAGTCTTGAACTCCTGACCTCGTGATCTGCATGCCTCAGCCTCCCAAAGTGCTGGGATTACAGGCATAAGCCATTGTACCTGGCCCAAATAAGCTTTTATACTGATTTTTATATTTATTTTCCTGTAAGTCCCATTATAATAAAATAAAGTAACAATTAGTAATAAAAATGCTTAAATTTCACAAGCATATTTGAATTTCTAGTCTCTTGTTTCTAACAAGAAAACTAGGCTGTCAACACTTCGAATAAAACTTTTCACATGAAGGTATAAAGAACAATTTAAAACATTTAGTCTGAGTTCTTAGAAGTTTCAAAATCAGAAGAGCCTTGAATTGGATGGGAGATTTACTATTAATTACTGTCTACGTAAACAGAAATATCCTTGAATTAATGAGCATTAAAATAAGCTATAAGACAGAAAAAAACAAAAAAACTAGCCAGGATAACACAGCAGCCTGCTCGCTGTTTTCATCCCATGCCTCTAAAACTATCTGGAGGAAAGTTCAAACTTGGCGATAAGACCAACTGGAAAAAAGCTGAAAGTTAATTTAAGTAGTAAATTACTACTGCAGAAAATAAACTCAATGGTAACAAACAGCACCAAAAATGCACTTGGACGGGGCAATAAATTAAACATCAGCATCAGGCAGCCTCACTAAACAAGACGCTCTCGCATTTTAAATTAAGGGGCCAGCCTTAGGCACAAACACAACCAGAAGAGCAGGCTCTGATAAACTCGTAGTAGCAGAAACTGCTCTATGCCCCGTGGAGGAGCTACGATGAATTCTTAGGTGAAAGTACCAACAGCTCTATGATCATTTTGGGCACTTTCTTCACAGGACTCAGGCTGCTGCTTAATGAAGTCCTGCTCTTCAGGCACCCATCTCTTCTATGGACTGGTTGGGTAACTATTTAGATAACTAAAAGGAAAATCCCAATTTATGCTTAATTTGCAATTACAGAGTTGGTCTCTGCAATTTTCAGTATCTATTCTGGGAATCTGTGAACATGTTTCCTTCTCACGCATACCCCACTCCCTCCTGTAAACAGTGACCACCACAGGCAGTGCTGACACCCACCTAGAGCAGTGCCTTCAGTGCTTATGGCCTGCGCTTGGGTTAAGCCACAGCTGGCCTACATGGGCGCTGCTCCCATGCTGCCTGGAAAAGTTGCTTCTGTACCCTCTGCAGATCAGCAAGGGCGGGGGCCGAGCTGACTGTGGCCTTGGAGCCTGTCTGTCCCTGTGGGCTGGCCACTGGCTGTAGTAAGGGAGCACCCAGGTGCTCTGGGTTACCCTGGACCACGCTGTGGTCCTGAATTCAGATGGGATGGAGCGGGGCCTGGGCTGGACAGGAGGACCTCACTCCCCATAGGCTGGAGTGCAGCAGCCTGCAGCTAGGGGAGGTGCACCCTCCTGAACTCTGGCCTGGACTGACAGCCAATGCTGTGGCCCCACCTTCCAGATATAGCTAGAATTTGCCTACTTCCTACTGCTCCCATGGTTCTCACTTGGGTCTGGCCACCACCCTCTCTCACTGGATTATGGCAAGCCTTCTAATTGGTTCCTTCATGTCCACACTTGTCTATTCTCAAAACCAGCGGCCACGTCAGCCTGCTAAGCCTAAGTTAGCTCTTATCATCCGCTTTGTTCAAAACCCTGCAAGGCTCCCATCTCATTCACAAAACACAGTCCTCAGAGGCGCAGAACCAGCCTCCTCACTTCTGCCTCGGGCCTTTGCACTTCTGGTTCCTGACAACTGAAACCCTTTACCCCAGACAGCTGCAGGGCTTACTTCCTCAATGCTCAGCCAGGACTGGGGCAGGGGAGCTTCTCAGGCTTGGCCATCTTATCCCAAACTGCACCCCAGGCCCATCCTTCCCACGCTCCATCCTTGCTTTACTTCCTTGGCCACTTCCGGCTAGCTACCCGCCTTCGGTCTACTCAGCATCTCCTGTACGCTTCTCTCCCCAGGAGTGTACGCCCCACGAGGACAGGACTCTGCTCTGTTCATGCCCATGTCCCCAGGGCCAGCACACAACAGAGGCTCTCCCTGTTACAGGCAGGATGAACTAAGGGACCCCAGGCTCCTCATCCGCAAAGTAAGGGCAACAGTCCTTCTACCTCACAGGCCGCAGTGAAAAACACTGAAGTAGCAGGCATTTTATATTAGATATTAATTAGATCTGCCTTGTACCAAAGTTGATCAAAAATATACAAACCAAACATTTCAATGTATTTTTCACTGGAAACCCCACCCTATGATGACCCATTATTGAGGTTAATACATAAATATTGGCCCATACTTTATTTGAAAAAAAAAAAAAAATTAGTTGTACAATGGGTCTGAAAATTCCTCTTAAAACTACCTCCTTTTCATATGTCAAAGACAAAATTAAAAAGCTAGCTACTCTGGGTACACTGCCTTTGGGGTAGCCCTGCTCCCTGAGGAGCAGGTAAAGTAAAAATGAAAAAGCCTATTGACAGGAAAAAATCAAGCAAAAACACAACAGCTTAATTTATTGTGGCAGGTAAATTAAAACTGCAAGCAACTGACAGAGTTTAATAGAAGAAGCAATTTTCACACATCTGTGTATTACTTATCTTCAATTCAAAAATTTAATACTTTCTATGTAAATATTACTTAGCAATAAATTCATAGTAAAAATTTCTATGATTAATACAATACAGATACTCCTTTAAAAGCATTACTGAATTTGGAACAGTCTTCTAGCATCATACATTCTCCCAGTCAACAGTTATTATCATTACAGTCACCTTCTTAGAGGAAAATCGTTTGACATTAGAAAGGGGTCAACTCCAAGAGGGGAGAGGATCACTTATGAGGTACATAGCTGAATTTTTCAGGGTTTGCTGCACATATCAGTCTGGGCTGCTATAACAAAACCTCACAGATGAGTGGCTTGAATAGCAGAGATTTCTCTCTCACAGTTCCGGAGGCTGGGAAGTCTAAGATGGAGGCCCTGGCCGATGTGGTGTCTGGTGAGGACCCACTTTCTGGCTTCTAGATGGTGACTTCTCACTGTGTCCTTAGATGGCAGAAGGGGTACACAAGCTCAGTAAGGTCCCTTTTATAAGGACACATCACATTCATGAGGGCTCTGCCCTTGTGACCTAATCACTCCCCAAAGCCCCCACCTCCTAACACCATCACCTTGGGAGTTAGGATTTCAACATAGGAATTTTGGTATGGACACAAGCATTCAGACCACAGCACTGCAAATGAGTAAAATAATAACAGTATTAGTACTACTGCTAATAAAAACCATGCTACATCCTTTAGAAGGAACTTATTTCTTGGGTTTTGTTAATATTTTTAAGTTGGATTCCAAATGACAGACCCCACGGTCACTGGCAAGATAATGAGAAAAGGCTGGGCGCAGTAGCTCATGTCTGTAATCCCAGCACTTTGGGAGGCTGAGGTGGGTGGATTACCTCAGAATTTCACATGATGAAATCCTGTCTCTACTAAAAGCACAAAATTAGGCAGGTGTGGGCATGGTGGCAGATGCCTATAATTCCAGCTACTTGGGAGGCTGAGGCTGGAGAACTGCTTGAACCCAGAGGCGGAGGTTGCAGTGAGCCAAGATTACGCCATTGCACTCCAGCCTGGGTGACCAGAGGAAACTCCGCCTCACAAAAACAACAACAACAACAACAACAACAACAACAACAACAACAGCGACAAAAAAAAAAAAACCCGATAATGAGAAAATCTGTGGAAGGAGGCCCTGAAATGGTCTCATTCAACAGGGATACGCAGCTCAGCCTTTGGAGATGGCAAGTCCCAAGAATCAGAAAAAACAGATGCTTCCTGAGTCACCAAGTGAGGGGATTTCATCTCCCAACAGCAAAAAGGAGATCAGAATTGGAAAGAAAATACAGACTGTAAGAAACCCTGGCCCAGAGCCCCCGGGCTGGGCACAGGTGGGCTCCAGGGGAACCATTTCAGGTCCAGGAAGGATGGCTCAGCCTAACTGCAGGTGCACGGCATCTACGCCTGGCTCTCTGCGCACAACCAGAGCTCCCCACTCCACCGGGTGCCCATAGCACAGTGACTGTGCTGCAAGCGGGGTGAGCTGGCTGATGTCACCACAACTTAAACGGAAGACAAAGGAGAAACAAAGCTACCAGAACTCTGGTTTCTCAGCCTTGGCAGAGAAAGCCCAGGACAACTAGAGTGCTGACACGTTCCAGAAGTGTGGAAGAGTAAGCGCGCTGCTGCTTCTTACCCAGATAAACTTTATGTCATGAACAATTAAGTAACTTTTATCACATTTTTGTTTACTATATAGACTTTCTAAAAAAATCATTTGAGAAGAGGCCTCGAAGTGAAATCCATTTACTTGAAACCACACTGCACAGATTTCTTAAGGTGGCAAAGGAGTAAAGAAGGATTGCAAAACCAGAACAACTTCCACCGACAGGCTCCGTTAAACCCTAGCCACCAACACTGCCCAAGGGCTCTGCTCAGTCTGATCTGCAGCCGTGCTGGCCTCTGATGTAGCCACGTCTTCCCTGTGGCACAGACATTGCCGAAATTGGTGCTCCCTTCAGAGGGATTCTGTTGACAGCTGAAAATACAGTCCGGCAGGCCATGTAGGAAACCAGTGTCCACTTCTCAAAAAGCCCCTCCATTAAGAACCAGGTGAAAAGTCCCATTTTCCATCCATCTTATAAAACGAAAGGAAATCTGTTTTTTCATGTACAGAGCAGCCATTATTTGTCTCCCAAGAGAGGCAGCACCACGGCTTCCTCAGGGATAGTGGGAAGGGACTGTGAGTGCTCAACAGAATCCGCACTTCAGGCTACTCCTCACCAAAACCCGCACTTCAGGCTACTCCTCACCGAAACCCTGAAAACTGGGAAAGTGAGTCCCTGTGTTACTAATTTCATGAAAAATCTCTTAACAGAATCAGTTTCAGGCTACTCCTCACCAAAACCCTGAAAACCGGGCAAGTGAGTCCCTGTGTTACTAATTCCATGAAAAAACTAATTTGTTTCAAGAAAGTCTGAATTCTTCCCTTAAAGACTCTCATTTGCTTTTCCTCAGAATTATGGTAAATAACTTAGTGCTTTTCTTGGCTTGCTTTTTCTTCTAAAGCTGCTAAGACACGGGCAGAGTCCTAAGGCCTTGGTGATTTGCTAATATCAGGGGCTTGGTGGGCCAGGCATGGTGGCTCACGCCTGTAATCCCACCACCTTGGGAGACCAAAGTGGGTGGATCACCTGAGGTCAGGAGTTCAAGACCAGCCTAACATGATGAATCCCCAATTCTACTAAAAATACAAAATTAGCTGGGTGTGGTGGCACATGCCTGTAATCCCAGCTACTTGGTAAGCTAAGGTGGGAGAATCACTTGAACTCAAGAGGCAGAGGTTGCAGTGAGCTGAAATTGTGCCACTGCATTCTAGCCTGGGCAACAAAGCGAAACCCCATCTCACAAATAAATAAAATCAGAGGGTTTGTGCTCCTATCGGTCACAGCCATTTTATTTTTAGACAGAGTCTCAATCTGTCGCCCAGGCTGGAGTGCAATGGCGCGATCTGGGCTCACCGCAACCTATGACTCCCAGGTTCAAGCGATTTTCCTGCCTCAGCCTCCCCAGTAGTTGGGACTACAGGTACATGCCACCACGCCCAGCTTTTATATATATATTTTTATATATATAAAAAAACATATATATATATTTTTATATATATATATATTTATATATTTGTATTTTTAGTACAGATGAGGTTTCACTGTGTTAGCCAGGATGGTCTCAATCTCCTGACTTCATGATCCGCCCGCCTTGGCCTCCCAAAGTGCTGGGATTATAGGCATGAGACACCGCACCTGGCCCGCGTGAAGATGTAGACATTTATCAGACTCAGCATCTGTCTAGATGCCTAGGAAACCCTACCTCTAATGAGAAAATTGGTAAACAAAGCATATTTGGACTTTTTTGATGGGTTTAAGGATAAACACATATATAAAAATCAAAATAATCCAGAGACCTTTACTTTTTAATTTTTTTAAAAATTTTATTTTTAGAGACAGCGTCTTGCTCTGTTGCCCAAGCTGGAGTGCTGTGGTGTGATCATGGCTCACTGTAGCCTCAAATTCCCAGGCTCAGCCTCCTGAGTAGCTGGGAGCTACCAGCATCCACCACCACACCTAGCTCATTTTATTTTTTGTAGAGACAGGGTCTTGCTATGCTGCCCAGGCTGGTCTTGAACTCCTGGCCTCAAGCGATCGTCCTGCCTGGCCTCCCCAAGATTCCAGCAACCTTTAAAAGGTAATTGCTTCCCCTTCTATAACAAAAGGTTACAGTTTATGTTTTCAAGCTCTAAAATGAAACAAAGTTTCCAACTGTAAACGTTTTTGAGCTTTGAGGAAACTGAATGGCTTTCTCCACAGTCATGTTTTCCTTTTTTTAGATTATTTTTAAAAATAGATGAATTCATGCCCATAGTAGAAATTTCACAGGGTATTAAGGGGTATCCAGGAAAGAGTCTCCCCCTACCTTCCCTTCCCCAGCAGTGGAGTTTGTGTAAGGAGCTATCACTGAGTGATGCTAGCACAGCACTCCTTGCAGGAAGGCACTACAATATCTGCTATACCTCCAGTAGGAGAGGCTGGGGACAAAGCGACAGTCATTTGGGAGAGCTCTCAGGTGGGAAAAAAACAAAACATGCCGGATGATGAGCAGACCAATCTGTGAAGGAAACGAAGATGGAAATGGAGGTAATCCCCCCATGTGAGCTGCCAGGGTGCAGCTGGAGAAGCAGGAAACAGCACATATGTTACAAGATCTGGGAATCTGGGGCCATGCCTCCGTCTGCCCATCTGCAAAGACCCCTTGTCCAGAAGGTGTTGGAACACAGAGATTGTGATGTTAATTTCATGTTAATTTCACTTAACTGGGCCACAGTGTGCCTGATGCAACACTGTTCCTGGGCCTATCTGTAGGGGTGCTCGTGATGAGGTTAGGATTAGGACTGTGGGTTCAAAAGGTGGCCTGCTTTCTCCAAGTGGCTTGGCATCTTCCAGTCCCTCAAGGGGCTAAACAGAATGGCAGAGGGAGGAGGACTCACCCCTCATTTCCTGCCTCGCTGCTGGAGCTGGGACAGCTCATCCTCTCTTGCTCTGGCTCTGGATGTCCACCATCAGCTGCCCTGGTTCTCAGGCCTTCGGACTTGAGCTGAGTTTCAATCACACCTCGGGCTTCCCTGGGTCTCTGGCTTGCCACACAGATTGTGGGACTTCTCAGCCTCCAGAATCACGTGAATGAAATTCCCCATCATAAATCTCCTTTTATACATCTATATATCCTGTTGGCTGCGCTTCCTTGCAGAACCCTGACTGAGATCAAGGAGACCTGTGGCTGAGGCACTGAACTGAGTAAGACTCACCCTGGACCCCAGGTGTGCAACAAGTATGTGCTCAAAATGGCCGCACTTTCAGTTTCCATCTGGTATGCTTCCTGAACCCTGCAAGTCAACATTTAAGAATTCCTATAACCTGAATTAAAGACAGTTAAAGACATCGGAATAAAGCCCTTCTCAAGTTCCTCCAAGCTCACAAATAAAATCAAAGGCACAACCCAAGACTTTTAGGAAATTTATTTTGTACCCATGAAGTCTTTACTTGAAAGACTTCTCAATGCAGCCTTACCGGACCACCCTGTTTAAAATTGCAACCCCCACCAAAAAATTCCTTATTTCCTTTTCCTGGTTTTTTTTTTTTTTTTTTCCGTGGCACAGAATCTCAGAACTGGAAGGAACTCTAAAAGGCTGGGCCAGTAACCCTCTAGATGTGAACTCCTTGTATATAATAGCCTTCCTCAGAAGTTTATCAGCCTGTCTGACACACGTCCTAGAAAGGGTTCCTGGACTGGGCCCCGCGCTGCTCCCAAGCACCCTTCCCCTGGTCCCAACAGCACCAGGTGTGCACCGCTCCCCTCCACAGCACTGAAACAACTGCCAGGCATCCTTGCTAGGCATGGCCTGGGACACATTCTCTGTTTCATTTCTAGTGGCTAAAATACAGTAGGCGCGCCTCACTCAGCGAGGCCGACAAGAAAATCACCATATCCATGTCTAATCTTGCCCCTTCAACCCAATCCGGTCCCTCTGTCAAAGCCACTATGTGCCTGGCACTGTGGCAGGCTCCAAGAACACAACAGAGAACCAGACAGACAAGGCTGTGCCCTCATGAGGCTTCCACATTCACTGGGGAAGGAGCAATACAAAAAGCAAGTTGACAGGCAAATCGGCGAAGTGTCTGCAGTGCAGCACTGTGTCTGTGGTCTCAAGGAGGAAGCCAGTCAGCAGACCAACAGTAAAGGGGGCTGCTTCTGTGAGGGCTGTTGGGGAAGGCAGCTCAGGAGGCGGCATTAAGGAGGGGCCAACTGCACAGCAAGGCCCTAAGCTTCACAATTTTGAAACACTAAAGAAAACATGGGAGAGGCTGAAACGTGTGGGAGAGGTGACTCTTGGTGCAGCTTAGAGTGCAGGACTATATTGGAGGCCCAGGCTCCATGCTGCAGGCAGCCATATGCCTCTGCCAACTACTGCGGGACCAAACACTGGACAACCAGGGACCACCCTGATAGTCCATAGCCTGGGGAAATTATTCAAACCAGCCAATTCTAAACCGCAGATGCTGCCTTGTCCATTTCTTTTCAGAAACCACAATCAAGACTCTTGCCCACCAGTCCATTTCCCTCTGTCTCCTGACCCAGCCTGGTGCTCCCCGTCGGGCCCCATGTGCTGGGCCTCCTGTTTCTAGGGATCTGTGAGCACAAGCTCCTTCCTCACAACAGTCACCTGATGATGTCAAATCCCAGAGACATTTCCCATTACTCCTCTGCTCCTCTCCATCTACACAGTCAATTTTTCATCCATCTGAAAATAAGGGAGATAGTTTTTAGTTAATTTAATAGCCTTGCTAACCGAGACTTTCCATGAGAAGCAACAATTGACAGCCCCTGGCAAAACTGGGCCTGCGTGGAACTGACCCAGCGACTCCACGTCTAAGTACACATCCCAGAGAGACCCTGGCTGCCATGCATGGAGGTGTGGACATGAACACACAGTGTAGCACTGTTGGCTGCAGTGAAAATGGTAAACAACCTAAATATGCATTCGCAGGGAATGGATCAGCAATTATGGTAAGTGATCTGATGGTGGAAAGGAGTGAACTAGATCTTCATGTACCCACACGGACAGCACACACATGTGCTGCTCAGCAAATCTATTTTTTTGTTGTTTTTTGAGATGGAGTCTTAATCTTGCCACTTATGCTGCAGTTGTGCAATGGCCCGGTCTCGGCTCACTACAACCTCCACTTCCCTAGTTCAAACAGTTCTCCTGCCTCAGCCTCCCGAGTAGCTGGGATTACAGGTGCCTGCCACCATGCCTGGCTGATTTTTGTATTTTTTAGTAGAGACATGGTTTCATCATGTTAGCCAGGCTGGTCTCGAACTCCTGACCTCAGGTAATCCACCAATCTTGGCCTCTCAAAAGTGCTGGGATTACAGGTGTGAGCCACTGTGCCCAGCCTAGCAAATCCATTTTTTAAACGATATATTCAAAATGATATCATTTCTTATAAATTCTTAAAAACAAGTAAAGTATATATTGATTATGGACTCAAAACATGCACAGAACACAAACTGAATACATACATATCCAGCTCACGCCAGGGTTTCTTCAGCAGGAATGGCAGTAGCAGCAGTGGCAGTGAGAATGATATTGAGGCTAATATTCACTAAACACCTCCTCTGTCCAGGCACAAGTCTAGCACACATTAACTCTTTCAATTCTTCATTTTCTTTTTTTTTCTTTTCTTTTTTGAGACGGAGTTTCGCTCTTGTTACCCAGGCTGGAGTGCAATGGCACGATCTCGGCTCACCGCAACCTCCGCCTCCTGGGTTCAGGCAATTCTCCTGCCTCAGCCTCCTGAGTAGCTGGGATTACAGGCACGCGCCACCATGCCCAGTTAATTTTTGTATTTTTAGTAGAGACGGGGTTTCACCATGTTGACCAGGATGGTCTCAATCTCTTGACCTCGTGATCCACCCGCCTCGGCCTCCCAAAGTGCTGGGATTACAGGCTTGAGCCACTGCGCCCGGCAACTCTTTCAATTCTTAAAGCAGCCAGAAGATAGGCATGATTACTGTCCCCATTTCACAGATGAGAAAACTCAGGCTAGAGAAATGATCGAGAAAGTGCAATGCACCCCAGTACTTCTTACCATCTCCTCGGTCCCAGCTGAGTCAGTCTGGTCTTTGCCACTCTCCACTGATGCCCCTGCTCTCATTCTTGCCCACTTCCACCTCCTAACCCTGAAGGAGGTCTACACTTTGGTCTACAGTCCCCACTTAGCACACAGTGGTCCTTTTAAAAACACAGTTGGGTCAGTTCACCTCTCTACTTAAACCTTCCAATGGCTTCCTATCATACTCCACTATTTTTATTTATTTATTTATTTTTGAGATGGAGTCTCACTCTGTTGCCCAGGCTGGAGCACAATGGTGTGACCTCAGCTCACTACAACCTCTGCCTCCCAGGTTCAAGCGATTCTCCTGCCTCAGCCTCTTGGTAGCAGGGATTATAGGTACCCACCACCATGCCCAGCTCATTTTTTGAATTTTTAGTAGAGACAGGGTTTTACCACGTTGGCCAGGCTGGTCTTGAACCTGACTTCAGATGATCCACCTGCCTTGGCCTTCCAAAGTGCTAGGATTACAGGCATGAGCCACCATACCTAGCCCATACTCCACTTTAAATGAGAAGCCCTTATACAACCTGCAAGACTGCATATCCTCCCCGACCCTGGCCACTGCATGTCCACCTGCTTTCTCGCCCTCGTTCACTCTGCTCTGCCCACATCTCAGCCGCTCCGCTGTCTCTGTGGAGACATTATGTATTTCTTCACTTATTCATTATTTGTCCCTAACCTGACCATCACACAGACAAGGATCTCTGTCTGTTTTGGCCACTGCTGTTATTCCCAATACTGAAAAGAGCGCTTTGGCACTCAGATGTGGAACAAATGAATGAAAGCAGCTGATCCAAGGTCAGTGAGCCAGGAAGGGTGAAGTCAGGATTCCAGTCCAAGCAGTCTGGTTCCAGTATTAGGACTGGGGAGGAAAATGGAATATAGAAGAAATATCTAAAGTATGACAAATGTTGTCCTATTCATTATGAATAAGGAATACTTTGTTGTTAATTATCTCTTCCTTCCCTCCTTATTCTCTCCTTTCCCTCCCTCCCTTCCTTTCTTTAGTTTTATTTATTTATTTATTTATTTCTGAGATGGAGTCTCACTCTGTCACCTAGACTGGAGTGCAATGGTGTGATCTGGGCTCACTGCAACCTTCGCCTCCCGGGTTCAAGGGATTCTTCTGCTTCAGTCTCCCAAGTGGCTAGGACTACAGGCGTGCACCACCATGTCTGGCTAATTTTTTTTTTTTTTTGTATTTTTAGTAGAGATGGGGTTTCACCATATTGGCTAGGCTGGTTTCGAACTCCTGACCTCGTGATCCGCCCACCTCAGCCTCCCAAGTGCTGGGATTACAGGCGTGAGCCACGACATCCAGCCTCTTTAGTTTTATTTTTAAGTCTCCATACGTACACTATACATTAATTAGCTTCAAATGTACTAGAACACCTGCTTTCATAGTTAGGAAACTAAACAAAAAAAAAAGTACTAGAACACTGTAAGATTGCTCTTAATGTTTCAAATGGGACTACAGTTCACTATAACATATTAAAATTAATTCAATGAACACAGAATGACTCTCTACACAGCTATCATTAAGAACATCAATTATTTCCATAATAGTGTAATTCTGCCTTTAAAAAACTGGCCATCTGACATAGAACAAACTTTCTTTACCCCATCGGTACTGACCTCTGGGGCTGGGGAATTCTGTTTTGGGGCATCTCGCGCACTGCAGGATGGTCAGCAGCATCTTTACCCATCAATGCTGGCAGCACCCATCAGTGTCACAACCAAACACGTCTGCAGACGCTGCTAAATGTCCCCCTGGGGAGCACAGTCTCCCCAGCTGAGAACCACTATTAGAGGCTAGACAAACTACAGCTTGTAATAAAGAAAATACAACTTATAATAAAGAAAGAACAAGAGGCCTCGCACAGTGGCTCACGCCTGTAATCTCAGCACTTTGGGAGGCCAAGGTAGGCAGATTACCTGAGGTTAGGAGTTCGAGACCAACCTGAGCAACATGTTGAAACCCCGTCTCTACTAAAAATGCAAAAATTATCTGGGCATGGTGGCGCACCCCTACAGTCCCAGCTCCTCAGGTGGCTGAGGTGTAAGAATCACTTGAACCCAAGAGGTAGAGGTTGCAGTAAGCTGAGACCTCACTCCAGCGTGGGTGACAGAGTGAGATCTTGTCTCAAAAAGAAAAGAAAAGAAAAGGACGAGCGAATAAAAGGGAGGTGGATCAAACCAGCCTTTCCTACAGGTTTCATTTTCTGTTTCCATTTGTTCTTTCTGATCAGCCTCACAACCCTTTTGTGGTCCCCTGTAACTGGAAGGCTGTAAGGAGGGCCACAAGCCCCTGGGATGGGCAGAATTCTAAAGATGATCCTGGGTATTCATCAATCAGAAATCTAGGTGAAAGGCTTTTGCAGAGGTAATTAAGGTTACCAATCAGCTGACCTTAAAATGGGGAGATTTTCCTGGATTACCCCGTGGGTCTGATGGAGTCACCAGTCCTTACAAGCAGACGCGGAAAGTGGAAAAGTCTGGCAGGTTCCTAGTGACCTGCTGCCAGTTCCGAGATGCAGGGGCTGCAAGCAAGACCAGAGGGAGGCCTCTAGGAGCCAAGGGAGGCCAGAAAGGAAACCGGACCTCAGTCCTACAGCTGCAAGGACCTGAACTCTGCCACAACCTGAATGACCTCGGATGCTGATGCATTCCCAGAGCCTCCAAAAAGGAACACGGTCTGGCTGGCACCTTCCTGTCAGTCTCACGACTCTCAGAGCATCCAACTGAGCCATGCTGTGCCCAGAGCAACTAGGAGCCATGCTCTGACCCAAGCAACTAGTAGCTAACAAATAAATGTTTTAAGGCCCTAAGCTTGTGGCAATTTGTTACAGCAGCAATAGAAAACCAAAACAGCTGTGCCTCATTACTGAAAGGTGAGTTTATAAGTGAGAAACTCAATAATCAAAAGCAGTCCCCTGAAGAAATTCCCTAGTCTGCATAATAAAACACAAATGATCCAAATAAACAAATGGGCAAAGTATCTTTATAGCCATATCTCCGAAGAAGATATACCCATTTGGTCCATAAGCACATGAAAAGATGGTATACCTCATCAGCCATCAAGGAAATGCAAATTGAAACCAGGATGGCTGGAATCCAAAGGAGAGACAAACACAAGCGCTGTTCGACCCCACAGACGTTATTGGTGTGAACAGAAATGGTCTGGCCAATTCAGAAAACACTTGGGTAGCTTGTCAAAATGTTGAACACACAATAACCATTTGACCTAGCAATTCCACTCCTAGGTATATACCCAAGAGAAATGAAAACATGTTTGCACAAAAACCTGCACACGGATGTTTATAGCAACATCATAACAGACAAAAGATGGAAAGAACCTAGATGTCCACTGACTGAGGCGCAGATAAACAAAAGCATGGATGAACTTTGAAGAAACTATGCTAAGAAATCAGTCACAAAAGACGACTTACCGTACGATTCCACTTACATAAAATGTTTGGAAAAGGCAAAACACTGGCATGGAGAGTAGGCTGGTGGTCACCTGGGGCTGGGGAAGGAAGTGGGTGGAAAAAGTGCAGTGGCTGCCAGTGGATGCAGGGTTTCTTTTTGGGGTGATGAAAATGCTTTAAAATTGACTGTGGTGATGGTTGCACAACTCTGTAAATAGACTATAATCTACTGAATTGTAGGCTTTAAATGAGTGCATAGTATGATTATGTGAGTTACAGCTCAATAAAGCTGTTTTTTTTTTTTTTTAAGTTGAGGCCAGGCATGGTGGATCATGCCTGTAATTCCAGCACTTTGGGAGGCTGAGGTGAGAGGATCACTTGACACTAGCCCAGGAAACATGCAAAACCCTATTTCTACAAAAAAATAAAAAATAAACTTAAGAAGTTAAAAAGTTGAAAAAGAAAGTCCCCAGTGCCGTAAAGCACGGAGCATCGAAGCGACACTAAGTGTGCCAGCTGCTTGTTTTCCAGACCTGATCCACCAGCCAGTCACCAGCTCCTGGTTCACTGACCCCTCTGGCCTCTGCCTTGTAACCTTCCAAACAGGAAACTCCACTATGTCTTTAAAAATTTTTCACTTTAGAAACAGAATCACTCTGTCACCAGGCTAGAGTGAAGTGGTGCAATCATAGCTCTCTGCAGCCTCAAGCCATCCTCTTGCCTCAGCCTCCCACGTAGCTGGGATTACAGGTGTGCACCACCATACCCAGCTAATTTTTAAAAAACTTTTAGTAGAGATGGATCCCACTATGTTGCTCAGGCTGGTCTTCAATTGCTGGCCTCAGGAAACCTCCTGCCTTGGACACCCAAAGTGCCAGGATTATAGGCACAAGCCACCATACCCAGCTTGCATCCATGTTTTCATCAACATGGACAAAACTCCACAGGAATCACTCTCATTTTACAAAAATGTTGTCTAGGTGAAAGATGCCAATCAATTATTCTCTGGTTAACATTCTGCTTATTCTTGGCTTAAGAATCTGTATGATATTGCTTAGATTACAGATGTACTGCATGACAGGCTGAGAAACAGAATCATTCCGATCACTCCCACTGCATCCTAAGGGGAGACTCCCTGCTTCTTTACCAGTGGGGATGTGCTGCCTCCTGGGGCTAGGTGACTGTCTTGCTGCTGACCCAGGCAGAAAGACCACAAGAATGAATTAACCAACCAAGGTTCCCTTCCATCGTAGATAGAGATAGTGTGAGAAAATGGATGTCAGTCTCCAGCTGACCGCAGAGAAATCATACCCAGGTGTTGGCACTTACAGAGAAGAATGAATACAGAACTGCTTTAATCATCTACTCAGGAAACTCTCAAATTCTATCAATGACTCTATATAAGGAAATGCGGCTTGCAACTCCAAACTAACTCACTGGGTGGCCCCAAGCAAAACAATTCACCCCAAACGGTGTCCCCTATGGACAATGGAAATTCCTCCAGTTATTCTATTTTCTCAGCTCCCTGCTCCTTGTTTCCCTCCACCTTAGCAAGACAGCGATGAACTTAGTAAGCTCCTTAGATTCTTGTGGTAAGGTAAGTCTAGCAGTGAAGGGCTAATTGCCAAGAAAACACGAAGCTACACTATATGCCTGCTCAGTGGAATCCTGACCTTCATGTTACTAAAACATGAAAAATATTTTGTTGACAAGAGCATCAATATTAAAATTTGGCTTTCAAGTTCTCTAAGACCTTTTTCCTGTATTTATTACAAGAATTTATTTATATATCCAACAATATTCAAGTGTCTACTATGTGCTGGCATGGTGCCAGGCCCTAGGGACACAGGGGGGAATTGGACCAGGCCCCTGCATGCCCGCCTAGGCTGACATTCCAGGATGTGATGACTAGAACTATGTAAATGTGATATCCACATAAACAAGGGTGATTCAGATTAACATGAACATTTCTTAACAAATCCAGCTAAAAAATGTTAGAATGTATTTTACTCAGCCTTCCCATTCTGTCTTTTAACTTTTTACCTAAACCTACAATTCTGAAGTTTCTATTGGAAGCTATGCTTCCTTTGAGATGTTCTTCTTCATAGGTTTTTCAACTATACAGCGATAGTAATTGGAATGCTATCGCTGTATGGTTGAAAAACCTATGAATCAGGTTTCACTGGGGGAAATTTCTTCGGAATTCAGAGATCTACCTACTGGAACTAGTATCTGTAGACTGTCCAGTAACCAAGAGTGGTAGTTCTGAGTTATGTGGGCCTGAGACCTGGCACCCTCTCGCCTCCCCAATCCAATATACATCTTATGGAAGTCTCTTTCTTAAACCCTGATAAAGATTGAAGGGCCAAGAACGGTGGCTCTCACTTGCAATCCCAGCACTATGTGAGGCCAAGGTGGGAGGACTGCTTGAGCTCAAGAGTGTGAGACCAGCCTCAATCAATCAATCAAAATAAAAAGAAAAAAGACTGAAAGGCCAAGGCAGGAGGATTGCATTAGTCCAGGAGTTTGAGAGCGGGCTGGACAATATAGTGAGTCCTCGTTGCTCCAAAAGCTTAGCTGGGCGTAGTGATATGTGCCTGTGTTCCCAGCTACACAGGAGGCTGAATTGAGAGGATCACTTGAACCCAGAAAGTCAAGGCTGCAGCGATCTATGATCACACCACTGCACTCCAGCTTGAGTGGCAGAGTGAGACTCTGTTTGCAAAAGAAAGATTTAAAGACAATGAGTTGCAAAGGTGTTGAATGAGATGATACTCAACTCCCCCAGTCCCTGAGAGTGTCTGCTAAGCCCACTCCTAAACGTGACAAAAAGGTGCACCATGGATTCACTATCAGAGTCCTGTGCCCATGCCCCGGCCTCCCATTGCTGGAATTCAACATGGTTTAAGAGATTAAAGACGTCAAGTCTTTCAGGGACACTAGTTACCAACCACTCTGATGGCCTTGAAAAAAATAACTTTAATTATCAGTAACTATTCGTACATTATTTGTAACCAAAAATGTGGGGTCCAAGCCATCTATGGCAGGCTTTGTTGGAGGGCCTTTTCCACACTTCCTGGTGTAGTCCAGAGACAGCCTCATGCCCCTAAGAACCCTCCTCTCAGCTTCATCCAGCACACACACAAACCCGAGGGACCTGCTTTCCCCAGCTCCACAGAGACAAGAGGGAAGGAACTATTTATATAAAAGGCTACTTATTTGACTGAAGATAGTAGTCAGGCAAAAGTGTGTTCTGACACTCCAACTTCTACTGCAGCCCCAATTCAGAACTTTATGATGGCCTGCAGGAAGAGTGCTTGGGGAAGGTAACAGGAACGTACGGTATAAGGTAGAATAAACGAGAACCTTAAAGAATTAGACGATCATTCTTTGGTCTTTCAAGCATGCTAATAATAACCCTCTGCAGATTTAGCAAAATAAAACTGTTTTGGAAGAGGCCAGTCATTACTTAAAAGAATTAGAACAATTCGTTCAATAAGCATTTAGGAAGAGTCTGTTACAAGCTGGAATACAGTAAAAAAAAATGCAATCCTCAACGTCAAAGGATCTTGCATTCCAGTTGGCTAGGCAAACAAAACTAACGAAAAACAATTAAAAATTAAAAAAGCATGCTGTAGACATAATAAAGCACAAACTACACATTAGTTATCTATAAAACCCAATGCAAATGAGTAATCTTCATGGAATAAAGAATATGCAGTAAAATTACATAGAGAAAGAAAGAAGCAGAGTCTAAGACTCTTTTTCCTGTAAAAATAATGTGCATTCTAGGACATAGAGATAAGGGTAATAAAAACAAATCCCCTTTACAGAGAAATGCTCATCACATGTTAGTATCATTACCATACGCCAGCACCATAATTTTTTTGTTCACATTCAAAACATGGTTCCTAAAAGACTGTTGATTCCTTTTCCAGTTAAACGTATCACACCCACGTCCACCTGTCTCAAAAATGGTATTTTCAACATCAGCGCTTTCAAAACATTTCCAGGATCTGACCGCTTCCCAGCATCTCCACTCCTAACACGCTGGTCCCATAGATCACTGACGGCCTCTCACCGTCCCTACGTCCACCTGGTCTCCCTCAGCAGGCAATAGCCAGAGCCACCCTGTGAATGTCCAAATCAGATCCTGCCACTCCTCTGCAGAAATCCTCAGGGACAAAGAGCCCCCTATACACAATCAAGGCCCACGGGGTCTGCACCGGCCTCTGCCCGTTCGGGGTGGGGGTCTCCTCCCTCACTGCACAGCCACCACACTGGCTCCTCTGGGTCTGCTGAGGCCTTTGCACTTGGAGTGCTCTCCCCGATACCTCTGCAGGTGACTCCCTGCCACCCCTGACATGGACACACTCTCATCCTGCTTTCTCCTGCCCCCAGCACTTGTTGCCTTCTAATATTTCCTAAGACATGCCTGTTTACCCTATGGATGTTTCCCACACTAGAAAGTAAGCTCTAGCAGCAAGGATTTGTTTCTAATAATGTATCCTGGGCACCTGACACAGAGAAGGTGCTCAATAAATATAGTTGATTAACTGACTTATTAAAAGCTGTGTAGTGTCTGTCACACACCACAATTCAATCAGTTATCCCTGACAGTTGACAATTGGGTCGTTCCAGAATTTTAACAATGCAAACCAAACTGCAGTAAAAATCCCTGCTGCTCAAAGTGTGACTAAGGACCGACAGCAGCATGGCCATCACCTAGGAGCTTACAGACTGGCAGCATTGTAGGCCCTATCCCAGGCCTGCTGAATAGAACCTGCATTTTAACAGGACAGCAAGTCCAAGAAGCACTTTCCGATGAATGACAAGCAAGAAGGCCCCTCTCCCTCAGGTCCTGTAAGGGTGAGGTCTGCACCTGCGGGTGGACAGACACCTGGCTTGTCTCCTTCTAGACCTCATCCTGGGCAGTACCCAAGACTCCATGACCAACTCTAAACATCAGATTGCCCCCAGAAGAGAGGTTACGACAATCTACACCCTAAATCCAGGTACTCAACAGGAAACAAACAGCACACTCAAATTAGGAACTATTCACAAAGGTGTGGGGTAAGCACAAGAAGGGGAGGGGAGGGGAGGAGAGGGGAGTGGAGGAGAGGGGAGTGGAGGGGATACTGAACCTCACTCTCTTCCCTCACTCCCTCCGAGCTGTTGCTAGGACTCCCCACTGGCCAACCAGAAGCCAGAAAGCACAACACGTGCTGCTACAATCTACACAGGTCAGTCCCAAGGCCAGAGGAAGGCCAGAGGCGGTGAGAGAGGGTGGAAAGGGGCGGAGAGAAGCTCTCCAGCATGTGCACCCCTAGCAGTGTATGAAGATGCTTTTTCTCTTCCCAAAAGCAGGGTGTTTTCATTTGACAGGATAATATTAAGATGCCAGGAAGAAAATGTAAACTAGGGAAGGGCGTGCTGGAGAAAGGGAGCTATCTTAGAAAGGAGAAGTGCGTTTGTGCCAGCATACAGCTGCTGTGGTCGTTTCTGGCTGAGAAGGTATTTGAGCTGATGGGAGGTTGAGGGCTGTTGTAATTTTGTAAACAGGAAAGCAGCCTTACGAAAAATGCCTGAGAAAGCGTGTGTTGGCGTCTGTGTCCAGGACACTGAAGGAAGAAGTATGCAGGGCAGAGAAGCCAGGGAAATGGCTGTGGTGGAACTGCGGACACAAAGCAATTGCGGCAGCTAAAAAGAACAAGTCTTTAGAGCACGTTCATTCCAATGTTCATCCTGACATTCCCACCACCCAGGTGATAATAAGCATATAAAAAGATGTTCCACACCATATGTCACGAGGGCACTGCTAATTAAAACAATGAGATGCCATTCCTCACCTCTTGGAGTGGCTAAAATCCAAAACAGACAATGCCACATGGTAGCAAGGACGTGAAGCAATAAGAACTCTCATTCCCTGCTCTGGGAATGAAACTCTGAAGACAGTTGGGCAGTTTCTTATAACACTAAACATACTCAGGCCGGGCATGGTGGCTCATGCCTGTAATCCTAGTACTTTGGGAGGCTGAGGTGGACGGATCACTTAAGGTCAGGAGTTCGAAATCAGCCTGGTCAACATGGTGAAACCTCATTTCTACTAAAAATACAAAAAATTAGCCAGGTGTGGTGTGGTGAACACCTGTAATCCCAGCTACTTAGGAGGCCGACACAGGAGAATCGCTTGAACCTGGGAGGCAAAGGTTGCAGTGAGCTGAGACTGCGCCATTGCACTCCAGCCTGGGCGACAGAGCAAGACTCTCTCAAAAAAACAAACAAAATAAAAAAAAACATACTTGTACCATATGGTTCAGCAATTAACTGCATTTCAAATGAGTTGAAAACGTGTCTACACAAAAGCCTGCACAGAGGTGTTTACCACAGTTTTATTTATAATTGCCAAAACTTAGAAGCCACTGAAATGTCCTTCAGCAGGTAAACGGATAAACAAAGTATGGTACATCCAGACAAAGGTATACAACTCCATAATGAAAAGAAATAAACTAGCACGCCATGAAAAGACACAGAGACCTTGAAAATGTATTGCTAAGTGAAAGAAGCCAGTGTGAAAAGGCTACACATTGCCTGATTTCAACTCTAGGACATTCTGGAAAAGGAAAAGTGATGGATATAGTAAATGCTCAGTGGTTGTCAGCGGTTGAGGGGAGACAGGGAAGGAGCGATGAACTGGTAGAACACGGGGGATTTTTAGGGGCAATGAAACTATTTTGAATGATGCTGTAATATTAGAGACATTTGTCAAAACTCATAGAACTCTACGACACAATGAGTAAATCCTAATGCAAACTATGGACTTTAGTTAATAATATTAATATTCACTCACAATTTTCAGAAGTGTACCGCACTAATGCAAGATGTACTCATAGGGGAAAGCGGGTGTGGAGGAGATGGAGTATGTGAGAAATCTGTATTTTCTGCTCAGTTTTTCTGTAAACCTAAAATTACTCTAAATAAAGTATATTAATTTAAAATAACTGAAAGAGAACCAAAAGAGAGCCCGCATAGCCAAGTCAATTCTAAGCAAAAAGAACAAAGCTGGAGGCATCACACTACCGGACATCAAACTATACTACAAGGCTACAGTAATCAAAACAGCATGGTACTGGTACCAAAACAGAGATATAGACCAATGGAACAGAACAGAGGCCTCGGAGGCAACACAACATATCTACAACCATCCGATCTTTGACAAACCTGACAAAAACAAGCAATGGAGAAATGATTCCCTGTTTAATAAGTGATGTTGGGAAAACTGGCTAGCCATATGCAGAAAGAAGAAACTGGACCCCTTCCTGACACCTTACACTAAAATTAACTCAAGATGGATTAAAGACTTAAACATAAGACCTAACACCATAAAAACCATATAAGAAAATCTAGGCAAAACCATCAGGACATAGGTGTAGGCAAGGACTTCATGACCAAAACACCAAAAGCATTGGCAACAAAAGCCAAAATAGACAAATGGGACCTAATCAAACTCCACAGCTTCTGCACGGCAAAAGAAACAGTCATCAGAGTGAATCAGCAACCAACAGAATGGGAAAAAATTTTTGCAGCTTACCCATCTGACAAAGGGCTGATATCCAGAATTTACAAAGAACTAAAACAGATTTACAAGAAAAAAAACAAACAAGCCCATTCAAAAGTGGGCGAAGGATATGAACAGATACTTTACAAAAGAAGACATACATGAGGCCAACAAACATATGAAAAAATGCTCATCATCACTGGTCATTAGAGAAATGCAAATCAAAACTACATTGAGATACCATCTCACACCAGTTAGAATGGCGATCATTAAAAAATCTGGAGACAAGAGATGCTGGAGAGGATATGGAGAAATAGGAACACTCTTACATTGTAGGTGGGAGTGTAAATTAGTTCAACCATTGTGGAAGACAGTGTGGCAATTCCTCAAGGACCTAGAAATAGAAATTCCATTTGACCCAGCAATCCCATTACTGGGTATATATCCAAAGGATTATAAATCGTTCTACTATAAGGACACTTGCACACGAATGTTCATAGCAGCACAGTTTACAATAGCAAAGACCTGGAACCAACCCAAATGCCCATCAATGACAGACTGGACAGGGAAAATGTGGCACATATACACCATGGAATATTAGGCAGCCATCAAAAACGATGAGTTTGCGTCTTTTGTAGGGACATGGATGAACCTGGAAACCATCATTCTCAGCAAACTGACACAAGAACACAAAATCAAACACCGCACGTTCTCATTCATAGGCAGGTGTTGAACAATGAGAACACATGGACACAGGAAGAGGAGCACTACACACTGGGGTCTGTTAGGGGGAAATAGGGGAGGGACAGTCGGGGGTGGGGAGTTGGGGAGAGATGGCATGGGGAGAAATGCCACATATAGGTGAAGGGGAGGAAGGCAGCAAATCACACTGCCACGTATGCACCTATGCAACAATCTTGCATGTTCTTCACATGTACCCCAAAACCTAAAATGCAATAAAAAATAAAATAAAATAAATGAAAGAATCCAGACACAAAAGATCACATGTTATAAGATTCAGTTTACATGAAATATTCAGAATAGGCAAATCCACAGAGACAGAAAGCAGATGAGTGGCTGCCGGGGACTGAGAGCGGGAGGGAATGGGGAGTGACTGCTTCCGTGTCCAGATCTCCTTCTGGGGTGATGAGACTGTTTTGGAACTTGATAGAGGTGGTGAGTAAACGACACAGTGCATGTACTAAATGCTACTGAATGTATACTTCAAAATCATTAACGTTGTGGTATGTGAATTTTACCTCGATTATTTTAAAAAGCAGAGTAAAAACAAAAAGGTCTTATTAATGAAACTTCCACTGGTCAAGTGAAGCTTATAATGTCTCATAGCAATTCAAACACTGTGGGCCAGACTGATGGCACCTAAACTGAGGGAATAACCACCAAACCAACTGCCGTGAGAGAACCACAGGGGCTTCTGCATAACCAAGAGGGGACAGTGGGGCTGGGCTGGCCGGTCAGCAGTGCAGAGGAGAGAAGAGGACTCCCGATTGCAGTGACACCAGGACTAGATTTAGAACAGGCCAGATGGCAGGATCAATGTCAAAACCACTCAGAAACAGGAGTTATAATGAAGGAAACAACCTATTTATTGTAAAAAATACCAAAGAAAATAAATATCCATGTATATCTATCATGAGGTATTGCTTATTAACTACAAAAGCATCGTGCACATTTTTGCAGAAGACTCAAGAAAATCTTTTAACCTACTTCAAAAACACCTACATTTAAAACATTCTCCCTACCCCCAATATTTTTTGTTTGCTTGGCGTTTTTTTTTTTTGTGATGGAGTCTTCCTCTGTTGTTGCCCAGGCTGGAGTGCAGTGACGTGATCTCGGCTCACTCCAACCTCTGCCTCCTGGGTTCAAGCGATTCTCCTGCCTCAGCCTCCTGAGTAGCTGGGACTACAGGCACCCGCCACCACGCCCAGCTAATTTTTGTAATTTTAGTAGAGACAGGGTTTCACCATGTTAGTCAGGCTGCTCTCGAACTCCTGATCTCGTGATCCCCCTATCTCAGCCTCTTAAAGTACTAGAATTCCAGGCATGAGCCACCGCGCCCGGCCTGTTAATTTTTTTAATTAATGAAAGACTAGATAGGGCATCTTACTTTGCCAGGAGAGTTCTACTTTGCTCCAGATAACAGGAAAGAACTCAGGCAAGTTGGTGGCTCTTTTCCTGAAGTTACCAAAAATGAAGAAACAAGACAAGTTTCCAATTAAAAAAAGAAAATGCCGAAGATGTTGTGGTCTCCTTGGCAGATAGTTACACATTCTAAAAATATTCAAGATTACAAAAATGTTAAAGCAAGAGTCAAACCAGAAATTCAGTTAAAACACCTGCAATTCAAAATGAAAACTTCCTGAAAACTGCAGAGGAATTCACACAAGGAGAAAAGGCTTTAAATAATCACTACTGGACAGCTAAATTATATTCCTAAGGATTTGTACTATAATATCACTATCACCAATGCAGTTTCTAAACTAATGTTTGCTGCAGAAAATATATTTGTTTTTATTTTTTTAGAGATAGGGTGTCACTCTGTCGCCCAGGCTGGAGTGCAGTGGCACGATCATAGCTTATTGTAATCTTGAACTGCTGCAATCAAACAATCCTCCTGCCTCAGCTTCCCAAACTGCTGGGATTACAGGTGTGAGCCTTCACATCCAGCCAGTTTTGTAATATGGTACAGGGAGGCAGCTGGAGAAAGATCAAAGTGTTGCCTACCAAGCTGGCTGTAGGTGCCTGCCCCCAAGTCTTCTAACTCACATTACCTGAATGCGCTACATTCAACACCAGGAAAACAAACAAAAGGATTCCTGCTTTAGGGACTTCAGTTTAGCAGGTGGCCAAAGAAATAAACTTCCCTCTACTCCAAAGGCGTGTTCTTTAGTGGATACACCCACAGGAAAATGGCCCGCTTGACCAGGCATGGTGGCTCATGCCTGTAATCCGAGTATTTTGGGAGGCTGAGGTGGGTGGGTTGCTTGAGCTCAGGAGTTTGAGACCAGTCTGGGGAACATGGCAAAATCTACAAAAATCTTAATTTTTCTCTACAAAGAGTTTTTAAAAGTTAGCCAGATGTGGTGGTGTGTCTGTAGTCCCAGCTGCTTGGGAGGCTGAGGTGAGAGGATGGCTTGGGCCTAGGAGGTGGAGGTTGCAGTAAGCCAAGATCACACCACTGCACTCCAGCTGGCGCAACAGAGCCAGATCCTGTCTCAAAAAAAGTAAAGAAAAGAGAAAAGAAAAGAAAAAAGAAAATGGTCTGCTCATTATATGAAGTACAAAGGGTTCACCACAGTGAGAGCAGAGACGCTATTTGTACAAGAGGCCCTTTGCAGCCATCGGCCCTGACAAACAGGTCCCTGCCCCAAGCAGTTTAAAATCAGGGACTGGAGAGGAGAAAGTCTTAGAATTGCGAAATACTCCACCTTTATTCCCTCTGCAGGGATAGATAAGAAACACTAAGGCTTCTTTGAACACTGACGTTTAGGTACATGTATTTTGGGCAAATGCCTGAAGGAGTCCAGTGTCTCTCTAACTCCTAACTCTACAGTAGCCGAGGGCTTGGGGGGTATGCTGACAGTGGGCAGGATTCAGACACATCCCCAGGCATTGTCGTTAATTACTATTCGACTATTCGGTTCCTTCCTGTCTCCCACGTACTTATGAGATCTGTGGCGATGCTATCTGAGTTTTCCATTTATCTCATCAACTCTGCCATTTCCCTCTGCATCTCCTCTTAATGCTTTCTCATATCCTGGAGCTCTTGTTTTATATAATCTACATGCTTATTATTCTTATACAACATAAAGCACTCTTGGGCAGGCTACTTCTCTGTCATAGTTTCCCTTCTCCTGTTTTTCATCTGTCTTTTGGTGCTATTTTTCCTCCCACCCTCTTTTCTTTTGGGACACAGTGCTTCGGAGCTGCCATGTCGTCCCTTTCCTGGGTCCCCATGCTAGCCCTCCACCAGCCTGTTCTCAGACGAGCTTGAGGCCAATTTTCCCTGATTCTATTTCTACCTTCTTTGTCTTCTCAGACCAAAGCTAGAGTTTGACAGATGGACGCTGCTTTCAATCCTTGTCTGAGGAAAGGAAGGTGATGACAGCTGGGAACTTGGTCTGGGGCTAGTGGATTTTCTCCTGCTAGCTGGAAAGTGCCCCGACCTCCAGTGGACTCCCGCCTTGAGCTGTGGTCAGTACAGAGCTCTGGATGCCTCCACACTTCCTGCCTCCACCAAGGGCCCTTTCAAGTGTTCTCCCGGAACTTTTCCCTGGGCTTCTATTCCCAACTCTGGGTCTGTTTCTCTATAGATGGAAGGTATCAGAATGTTTAGGGCTGCAACAGCTCTTTCTTTCCTCCATACTACTTTTGAGGGCTGGGGCTGAGGTCAGGAAATGCACTACACACCCTAGAATCTTTTTTTGCTTCAGCTGCTGTGTTCATGCTCATACAAGTCACAGTGTTTCTTCCTGTGCTCCCAAGTCTAGAATATATTTGGATATCAAAACAGGAGTCAGGTGGATAGAGATGAAAATACTGGCCTTCTGACTAAAGAGTTTGGTTTTGGGTTTGCAGCCAAGAAGGCTCTTGACCACTGCCATAGTGGGACAAACGCAAGGGAGGTGGCCCCTACAGCTCTGGCAGGAGGAAGATATGCTCCCTGTGGGCAGGGCAGCTTCCAAAGATGGAGGGAATCTACAGGGCTTGAGCCCTGCCTGCTTACTACCTTCTCCAAAACCCACCATTCTCCAAAACCAACCAGTCAAGCAAGTCACTCCTTCCCCAAGCAAAGGGGGATAAGGGATGGCAGGAGAAGGAAAGAGAATCATGGTAGCCGAGATCTCTCTGCAAGGAAACATGAGGCTAGGAAAGTGAGAATCACTCCCATCAAAGTAAATCCCACCCTGATCTTGCAGGCTTACTCGGAGAATCAAAGACATAACAGATAAGGTGCTTCAAAAACACAAGCCAGGCGGGATGTGGCGGTGTGCACCTGTGTCCTAGCTACCCAGGAGGCTGAGGTCAGAAGATCACTTGAGCCCAGGAGGTCCAAGCTGCAGTGAGCTGTGATTGCGCCACCGCACTTTAGCCTAAGTGACAGAGCAAGATGCTGTCTAAAAAAATAAAAAAATTAAAAAAATTAAATAAAAAACCCCAATGAAACAAAAACCAAAAGCTCCCAATGCTCAGAGAAAGTATCACTCCTTTCAGGTTGACGATCTTCTCATCTCCTCAGCTTCCACAGTGCCTAGCACATAAACACCCACTTAATAGGCATTTGTTGACTTGGTGTCCCAAGATGATTACTTTTAATGAGACATCTACTTTAACTAGTACATTCTGGTAGTCCTGGCATGTTTAAAAACAGTCGAACTGTGTTACAGTCATACCAAATAAGTACTGATAAGAAGGTAAATGACTAGTTCTCTATTTCTCAATTCTGACCAGCTCATCTCCCAGAGAGTTTCACCTCCTGTTCCACATCACTCCATACTTTTAATAGAGTTTTCGATCTGTATCTAATCAAGTCATCAGAACCTTAGGGAAAAAGTTCCCCTCCCCACTCTAAAACTAAAATTATGGAACTTCATTTTGTTAAAAAAACACAAGTGGTCACAAAAGTATAAATAGTTATTAGTCATCTCATGTGCACCAAGAACTGTAGATATAAAACTGAGTATGAGTGGAAAACACAGATGAAAAGTCCTGTTAACAAGTATTATACAAATAAACATCTGAACCAGCTATTCCCTCTCACTTGTGATGGAAACCGGAAGGCAGGTGAGACTTTAAGTAATGACTCCCTTCCTTCCCTGGTTATCTCAAGGGTTTGGCTTGGAATACTGTGTATCTTGTCTACACAGTAGACAAGATGAATGCAATTTGCATCCCATGGAGTTGTCAGTGACTGCTGGTATCTCACCTTGATTGAGCATCGAACTGCTTTGTAACAAATTCCTTTGCAGCCTGAATCACTGATTTTGGCCTCGGGAAACAGCTACACTAGTCCAGATGGATGTCTTCATGTATCTTATAGACAGTCGAATGGCCTCTTACGCTAGACAAGGGCTTCCCTGTCCTCCAAGTCACCTTCCCAGTGATGTCCCAGCTCACGCCCTGACCTCCCGTTCGTTGTGTTTCCTGTCCCCAGAGAAGCCAACTAAGAATCAGCCCCACAAGGCCAGGACTGTGTCTCTTCTACTCACTACCATACACACAGCACAGCACAAAGCCTAGCTCTGAACGAAGAGCAGTTCCTCTTGTGGACCTGGCATCTAGCCTGGCCTTTCCCAGGTGTGACCAGGGAACCCCCACTGATTGCCTCAAACAGGAACTCTAGGGCTGTGAGGAGTCCATACCACGCACTGTCACTGGAATGCTCCACCACGGTGACAAGAGAATTAACACAGATTCTTTGGGTCTCAGTGCTCCTTGGGCTTAGTTTCTGCTCAGCTCAGGTCAAGTGGCGATTTGATTACTAGGGCCTGGTGCACTACCACCAGCAAATACCCACTAAGGCTGCTGGTTCTCTGCTGCCAGGGTCTGATGTAACAGGACCATGTGCCAAAGTTGGTGCTGTGGATTTCAGACTAGACAGGAAAAAAGAGGCTGACGTTCAGAGAGAGTTGCCATCTACGTGACCGCTGCTTCTTTAAGCAGCGGGGATCAGGGACGTTTTCTTCCCCTTGACATCCAGAGTGGCCGGATGTGCTGCTCTCCAGCACCTTTCTATCTGCTTGCAAGCACTCCCAAGGGTAACCATTGCTGCTTCTCTGTCTTCTGGATGCTGCATTTCCAAACGTGAAGTTCCAAACACATTTGGCCAACTGAACCAACTAGAAGTATGGGCTTCTCTAATGGATATGCTAACACAGGATACAAGTCATGTTTGCCATTCTGCAAAGCCTGGGACACACCTGAACACTTATGCTAACACAGAGAAAGACCAACCCATCACATCATCAGCAACTAATATTCTTACTCAGCTTTTAGGATTAAAAGGCAAGCCGGTGGTGCTGAGCAGCTGCTCTACCCAGCCCACTTGAAGCCTCCATTTCTTTTAAGAACAAACAAACCATAATAGTTACAGCATGAAATGAGCCGGCCTGTCCTTATGGGATGGCTCTGTCCTTCAGGTGATGCAAGTTTTAAGCCTTAGGTCCATTACACAACATCAGCGTCTTTGGTTTGAACCTCACCCTATAATTACATCTCTAGATAAGCCCGAAGTTTAAATCTTCAGTTCCATTTAAAACCAATACAATCCATGAACCCACTCTCAACTGAGTAAGAACAGAAAATAATTATGAGCTGTCAACAGAACACTATCTCACATCAAGCACAGCTAGACTCCAAATCTCTCATGACAGATGACTGAAGGTCAAACCCTGCTCTCCCTAATTGCTTTGGTTAAAATGATCAACAAGTAAACTTGAAAGGTGTGGGACAAGACCAATCATTCATGTGCTCTGAATCCCCCAAAATGGCCAGAGGGGTCTCTCTGGATCTATTTAGCTGATGAAAAAATATGTTTTTGCATTTGTTTTTTGGTATTACAAAAGGACCAACCCCGTATGTCCAAATGTAAGGTAAACTTGTTAAATGTAATTTAAATAAAAATCCAACTGTGCTTCCAGATCCCGAAAGCAAACATATGCTTCCAGCGTCACGCAAACCCATTGTGGCATCAAGCCCTAAGAGGTGCTTCTGAACCCCCGAAACAGAGACTCAAAGGCCAAAACAGCAGTGGCAGCTTCTTCAAAGTTGCATATACCTTGGCAAAAAGTACATGTGATACAGCAAACAATTCTTTCAAAAAAAAATTTAATTTCCAAAATTTTTACATAATCTTAGATATTCTACAATAACAGTTGTTAATCTGCAGTCCACAGGCCACTAGTAGGCCCACTCTTGGGATTTAGGATATCCAAAAAACCTCCCTGGAACTATATGCAGATATATGAATTTTGTGGGGAGAAGGCCCGCAGCCTTCAGCTAGAGTGCTATGACTGCAGTCCAAAGCAAGCCACCACATTATGACCACTCCTGTGGACTAGAGTTCCAGCTAGCTCCTGATTTTTTTAAATCTCTCTACCAACAGAATGTTCTGTCTTAGCTGACAGACAATCGCAGAGGCATTAAGATGGTTCTCATTTGTGTATTCTTCTCCACTTGCTGAAATCCTACTGAGCCTTCAAAGGCCAGCTCAAATCACAATTAGACAAGGCTTTTTCAGATACCTCAGCCAGAACTCATCTTCCCTACTGCCCTACTGCATCACCTCTCTACCTCCACAGTGGCGTTTAACACAGTATCCATTCACGTTGTATGTTAAAGTCACTTGTGCCACTGTCTCCCCAGCTTGAGAGTGTGAGTGGAGAATAGGGACTGTGCAGTACTCACTGAATATCCCTTCTGCACCAGCATCTAGCACAATGCCTTGGATATTTTGTTGAACTTGATCTTTTTTTTCAGTGGCAACAAGAGACTACCCATTCTAATCATCTAATTCTTCAAAAAGTTTCTAAACTCAGCAAAATAGTCCCGCACTGCATAATGATGTTTTGGTAAAAGAGGAACCGCATATACGACGGTGGTCTCATAAGATTATAACACCTGATTTTTACTGCACATTTTCTATGTTTTATGGGCCATGTGCTACAATGGTCCATAGTATTCAGTACAGTAACAGGTTTGCAGTCTGGGAGCAATAGGCCTAGGTGTACAGTCGGCTGTATTATCTAGGTTTGTGTAGGTCCACTCTAGGATGTTTGCATAAGGATCTCACCTAACTATGCGTTTCTTGAATGTATCCCAGTCGTTAAGCGATGCATGACTATGCATTTACATATAAGGCAAGTCTACCTTGGGGCTGCTTAAGGCTGCACCAATGCTATTATGTGGATGGTTAGGACTTCGAGTCCATATAACGAGGAACCTTCAGACAGCTAACATTTTATTCACTCCTGACTGGATGTGAAATTTAGTAATTAAAATGCTCTTGGATTGATGCATTAGTGGTTCCATTCCCTGATTCATGTTCCATTCCCTGATGCATCATACATGCATCAGGGAACCACTGTGAGATAAATCTAAGCTGGCTTGATGCCTTCATCAGTTGAGGCACACACCACCACCAGAGACATTATTACACAACTTCGGAAACACCAAGTACATAAACTTTAAGGACAGCCCAGTCAGGAAGCGAGAGAACATCATCTGTAGAACTAGAAAAATAAAAAGAATAAACTAGGCTGTTGCCTCGTTTGTGTCAGCCCAAGGGGGTTGCCTGTCCCTTTAACTGACACGTACCAAGTCCTTCCAGGTGACATTTCCTCCCTGTGTCCCAGCTTTTAGGGATCACAGGACATAGGTCCAAGGGAAGGGAATGCAGAGACAGGGTTATATTTGCCGGGGAATTCTGGGCCAACGGGGAGCAAGCGCGCGCTCAGGGGCAAAGTGCACCGTTGCCTCATGCTGTACTCCAGTCCCAAGATGGCAGTCACCATGAAGACGATGGCTGCAGAAGATGTCAATGTTACTTTTGAAGATCAACAAAAGAAAATAAGTTTGCACAGAATACAAGCAGAATCACAGAGCTGAAGGAAGAAATAGGTGTAAAAAAGAGACAACTCCAAAACTTAGAAGATGCTTATGATGATAGCATGTTTGCAGATGATGACTACTTAAAGATGCCTTATCAAATTGGTGATGTCTCCATTAGCCATTCTCAAGAAGAAACACAGGAAATGTTAGAAGCAGCAAATAAAAATTTGCAAGAAGAAACTGACACCTTAGAATCCAAAGTGGAAGCAAATCAGCGGGTGTTACCAGATTTGAAAGTTCAGTTGTATCAAAATTTGGGAGCCACATAAACCTTGAGGCTGATGAAAGTTAAACATTTTATAATACTTAAAAAAATTTGTTTAACAGACTTGAATATTGTTTAAGAAAAAAGAATAAACTAGAAAGTCTTGCTGGCAATTTTTACAGGGAATTAAAGCAACTAGTAGATTCAAATCATAGGCTACAGAGGATATTGTGAGGCAATGAAGTCACAGAAATCCTATGTTCAAATTCAGGCACAACTGTGATCAAGAGGGAAAAGCGCCAGACACTGAGGAAAAAGACCAGGATGATGGAGACTTCCATGAGGTAACAGCTCCGCCCCTCCCAGGTCAGCCCCTCACAGCTAAAAAGAAAGCTCTGAATGTAACACAACTATCAAGCGTAGAAAGAAAGTGGAAAGAAGGCAGGCTACCTAGCACCCTCAGGACTTGAGGAATGACAAGGCAGTGAGTTCCCTGGGTGTCTTTATTGCCTCCTACCTGTCCAGGCTGGGTGCTGCAGAAGCCTCCAAGCTGGAACGGCCACAAGCTACAAAGAAAAACAGCTCCAAGAAGAGGCTGTTCTTGGCCAAAGGACCCGGAAGAGGATGATCTTACAACAGCAGACCTTTTTGGCAATGCCCACCCTATTCCAAATAACGAGAAGGCCGGGTACGGTGGCTCACGCCTGTAATCCCAGCACTTTGGGAGGCCAAGGTGGGTGGATTGCCTGAGGTCAGGAGTTCAAGACCAGCCTGGCCAACATGGTGAGACCCTGTCTCTACTAAAAATACAAATATTAGCTGGGAGTGGTGGCGCACGCCTGTAATCCCAGCTACTCAGCAGGCTAGGGCAGGAGAATTGCTTGAACCCAGGTGGCAGAGGTTGCAGTGAGCCGCGATTGCACCATAGCATTCCAGCCTGGGCAACAAGAACAAAACTCCGACTCAAACAAACAAACACAAGGAAAACATCAGCAGAGAAACTGCATATACCACTCACTGAGGTTTCAGTGGGGTTGAGTGGAAAATTGTTCCTCTACCCCCTTCCTGCCCTCAAGGAACCAGGTGACATGCTCCAAGTGGCGCCTCTAGCAGTGCTGGCTGGGCCAAGCAGGGACCTCACCTCCCATTCTCTGCCTGAATGAAACAGGAATCTCACCTCCTATTCTCTACCTGGAAGAAGCAGGAGGTGCTCCAATTTCCTCACTGGGGAGGTGTCAGTAGGGCCCAGCAGGGAAGTGCGCTCCCACCATGAGGCAGAAAGAGGAGGTGGGAGGGTGGGAGGCTAGACTAATTGTCGCTTTGCTACCCTCTCCCATTCCCTAGAATCAGCAAGGCCCAGAGAGGAGTTGATGTTACAACCCCACGCAACAAGGCAACAGGGCATCAGGGACCCAGAGGTCATTAACAAAAGTGAGCAGAGTCCCAGAAGGAGAAGAGAGGAGAGGGGCTGAAACAGTCATTTAAGAAGTAATGGCTGAAAACTTCCCAAATTTGGCAAGAGACATAAATGTACAGATTCAAGAAGCTAAGCAAACCCCAAATATAATAAACTGAATGAAGCCTATGCCAAGACAAATCATAATTCGACTTCTGAAAACTAAAAACAAAGAATCTTCAAAGCAGCCAGACAGAAGCAATGCATTCACTTGGAGAGGAAGACCAATTCAAACGACAGATTTCTCTTCTGAAACAATGTGAAGACGTCCTTCAAGAAGGAAGAGGAAATAGATGTTCTCGGACAAAAGAAAGCGAAGAGAATCTGAGCAAGCAAACTGATCCTTAAAGAATGGCTAAAGAAAGGTCTCTCAACAGAAAGGAAACGATAACAGAAGAAGGCTTAGAACTTCGGAAAGAAAAGAAGACCACCAGAATAGGTAAAAAGAGGGACAATTTTATTCAGTAAAAAGTGGAAAAGATGATATAAATATAATATCCTACTTCTAATGAGTTTTTAAAATCCCAGTTGATGACTGAAGTAAAGCACCTGAGGTGGCATTCAAAGTCTGTTAGAAATGCTACGACATTTATAGTTAAGTGGGGAGGGTAAATGGACCTAAGTGGAAGTCAAGTTTCTACACTTCACCTAAAGTTGTAAAACACCAGGGCCAGTAGACTGGGATAAGTTACATATGTACACTGTAAACCTAAAGCAACTACCAAGAAAATAATACAAAGCATTATACTAAAAACACAAAACAAATCAATCAGCCAGGGAGGACTGCTCATGTCTGTAATCTTGGCACTTTGAGAGGCTGAGGCAGGAGGATTGCTAAGGCCGGTAGTTCAAGAGCAGCCTGTGCAACATAGTGGGACCCTGTCTCTACAGAAAATAAAAATAGATTAAAAATTAGCTGGGTGTGGTGGTGCACATCTGTAGTCCCAGCTACTAGGGAGGCTGAGGTGGGAGGACGGCTTGAGTCCAGGAGGTCAAGGCTACAGTGAGCCATGATCATGCCACTGCACTTCAGCCTAGGCAATAGCGTAAGACCCTGTCTTGAAGATAATAACAGTTAACAATGATAATAATGACTTTACCTTAAATGTAGAGTGGATTAACAAATATGATGCAACAATATGCTGTCTACATGAAACTCACTTCAAAACAAGGGTATTAAAAGAATGGAAAAATATATACTACGAAAACATTAATAAAAATAGAAGTGGCTGTATTAAAACATCTGATAAAGGAGACTTCAGAGCAAAGAAAATTGCTGGAAAAAAAAGGACATTACGGATAATAAAAAAAGGTTAATCTATCAAGATGATATAATAATCCTAAACATTTATGCACCACACAACAGAACCTCAAAATATATGAAGCAAAAACTGATAAAGCTCAAGGAGAAATAGACAAATCCACAATTATAGTTGAGGACTCTTAACTGACATAACTACTGAACAATCAGCAAAGATACAGAACTCAACACCACTATCAATCAACAAGATCCAACATACGTGGAACATTCCACCAAACAAGAGAATACGCGTTTTTCATGTACTTATGGAACATTCATCAACACAAGACCACAGAACATCTGCCAAAAAGACTACATATCCTAGGCCACAAAACAAACCAACAAATTTAAAAGAAGTGAAATCATACACAGTATATCTCTGTCCATAGTGAAGTCAAACCAGAAATCAACAAAAGAAAGATAAGAGGAAAATCTTTTCTTTTTGAGGAGGGGTCTCACTCTGCCACCCAGGCTGAAGTGCAAGTGGCACAATGTTGGCTCACTGCAACCTCTGCCTCCCAGGTTCAAGCATGCACCACCACACCTGGCTAATTTGTTTGTGAAATGGAGTCTTGCTCTGTCACCCAGGTTGGAGTGCAGTGGCACATCTCTGCTCACTGCAATCTCAGCCTCCTAGGTTCAAGTGATTCTCTTGCCTCAGCCTCCTGAGTAGCTGGGATTACAGGCACCTGCTACCGCACCTGGCCAATTTTTGTATTTTTTGTAAAGACGGGGTTTCACCACGTTGCCCAGGTTGGTCTTGAACTCCTGGGTTCAAGCAGTCTGCTGCCTTGGCCTCCCAAAGTGCTGGGATTACAGGCATGAGCCACTGTGTCAGGCCATATGACATTCTTAAAATGACAAAATTATAGAATTAAAGAATATTCATTGCCAGGGTCTGGGACGGGAGGGGAGAAAGGCTACAAAAGAGCAGCTTGAGGGACTCTTCTGATGGAAATGCTCTGTATCTTGACTGCACTGACGTCAATATCCTGGTTGTAAGATTGTGCTATAGTTTCGCAGGACATTACCATTGAGAGAAAGCTGGCAGAGGGTACATGGGATCTCTAGTATTTCTTGGAACTGCATAGGACCCTATAATTATCTCAAAATCCAAAAGTTTAATTTTTTAAAAAAACATGTTTAGTTCCTAGCTCTGCCATCTTCTAACTAGGTAGCTGACCTTGAAGAGATTTTAAACTCTCTATCCTCAATTTCCTCATTCACTAAATGAGGTAATACCATCTGAAACATTATGAAAATTAAACACCATATCTGAAAGGGTCAGGCACAATGTGCATAACACACAGTCGGTATTTTAAAACGGGCCTGTCAACACTAAACCTCTACATAGACACAAATATTATTCTAAACAGCATCATTCAAATGTCCAGTACTAAAACCACTGCAGAGCAATCTATTTAAAAGTCTCTTCCCTGGCCGGATGTAGGCATTCACACCTGTAATCCCAGCACTTTGGTAGGCTGAGGCAGGTGGATCGCTTGAGTCCAAGAGCTCATGACTAGCCTGGGCAACCTAGTGAGACCCCCATGTCTACAAAAATTAGCTGGGTGTGGTGGTGCACACCTGCAGTCCCAGCTACTCAGGAGGCTGCGGTGGGAAGACTGCTTGAGTCCACGAGGCAAGACCACAGTGAGCCATGATCATGCCACTGCACTCCAGCCTGGGTGACAAAATGAGACTCTGTTCAAAAAATAAAAATTAAAAAATAAAATAGTCTCTTTCCAAAGTGATCTGTTCAAAGAAAAATCCGTGGGTGGGGGGTGAAGAGGAGGAAAGGATTTTTGAAAGATGAATTTCTAACTTGTTTTTGAAATGGTCACAACAGATAAAGTGAGTTTAATATGGAACTATAATCAGTAAAAAAATGAAGTTGGAAAGGAAGATAGGACACTAGTTAACACATTTTGTTTCTGTTGATAAGAAAGTCAGTGAAAGTTAATCTTTCTATGCATCAGGAGAAGGTTAAGGTTGAATTTTCTTTTTTTTTTTTGAGATGGAATCTCCCACTGTCGCCCCAACTGCAGTGCAGTAGCGAGATCTCGGCTCACTGGAACATCCACCTCCCAGGTTCAAGTGATTCTCAAGCCTCAGCCTCCCAAGTAGCTGGGATTACAGGTGCCCGCCACCACGCCCAGCTAATTTTTTGCACTTTTAGTAGAGATGGGGTTTCATCATGTTGGCCAGGCTGGTCTCAAACTCCTGACCAAGGCTAGGATTACACGTGAGCCACCGCACCCGACCAGGTTGAGTTTTCTAAAATGCACTTCATACACTGATTTAGACTGAAGATTCTATGTTTCTAAATACTTTGTCCACCTCCTGAGTTGAAAGAAACCAGATAGCCAAACTGCTATACTTTTTTGCTTGCCTGGTTTTGAGGTCTGGGCAATCAGCAAAAATAAAATCAGGATCTTTAACAGAGAAGTTAAAGGGAAGGACCTGAGACAACCAAACACACTTTGTCACAGACGCTGTGGGGAATTTTCAAAAAATCGATCCCAGTGAGCTACGCTGAGCACCTAGTCTTTCAAGTTCAGGAAGAATCTGACCAGAGCTCTGACTCACCAAGGCTTTGCAAAGAGGTAATATGAAAAAGGGGGTTTTATCAAATTATTTTCTTCCCTTCACAATCCTAAAGGAGCTATTTCTATTAAAATGAAATATTTCCGTGAGAATCCGTCAAGTGGGAATACTGGCCTGGAAGTCTGGACTCCAGCACAGAGACCCAGTAAGGAGTTACTTCATCTCTAGGGCTGAGGCAAGGGTCCTTATGGGTGAAGTGAGAGAAATGTACCGAATAGGTTTCCACAGGGCTTTGCTAAATTTAAAATCTCCCAGGCACCAGAAAACCTAGTCTCCAGGTAACTTTTCTGGCATGGCAAACTTCTCTCCGTCTCTGCTTTGAGATAATTTTCTTTGCCTCTAACTTGGGCTTGGGAAAAAAGCGGTGAGGGGATAAGGAAAGGGTAGAGAGGGAGGGGAGAAAGAAAAAAAAGGAAGAAAGGGAAGGAAGAAAAGAAGGGAAGAAAGAAAGGGAAAGAAGAAAGGGAAGGAAGAAAAGGAAGGGAGGAAAAAAGGGAGGGAGGGGAAGGAAAGGAAGAAAGGAAGGAAGAAAGGAAGAAAAGAAAGGAAGGGAGGAAGGAAAAAGGGAGGGAAGGAGAAGACGACGCTATTTAGGTGTAAGCAAGGTTCCACTATTCCCTCATCATCTGTTTTCTCCAGATTTCCTTCTTTGGGGCCCTTTAACACAGGCTGACAGTACTCAAACTAGAACCCTGACTTTATCAATGCTATAGTTCTTTATTTTTTCACTGACACTCAGGCTGGAGTGCAGTGGCCCAAACACAGCTCACTGTAGCCTTGACCTCCCAGGCTTAAGCGATTCTCCTACCTCAGCTCTCAAATAGCTGGGACTACAGGTGCACTCCACCATGCCCAATTAATGTGTTCATTTTTGTGGCACTGGGGTCTCACTATGTTGCCCAGGCTGGTCTCAAACTTCTGGTCTCAGTGATCCTCCTGCCTCAGCTTCCCAAACTGCAGGGATTATAGGCATGAGCCATGACACCTGGCTGACTTCTACAGTTTCTTTCACAAATATGGCAAAGAGAAAAAAGGAAGCAAGAGATACAAGGAGAATCTGGAGATTACAATCTATATCGATTCAAACAAAACAATTATTCCACAGTGGAGGAATTCTGAACACTGGATATCCGGTGATATTGAGCTATTACTAATTTTTGGTTTGCTAATTGTACTGCAGTTTCCTGATGCAATTACACAAAGTTGGATTTGCTTGGAGACCACGGGGGAGGACACAGGTGAATAGGATTGGCACAGAATTGATAACTGCTTTAGTTGGGGGGTGGGTACTTCACAGTCATTCTACTATTTTCTCTACTTCTGCAAATATTTTAAGTTTTCCTACTAGAAACTGTGGCTCACACCTGTTATCTCAGCACTTTGGGAGACTGAGGTGGGAGGATCGCTTGAGCCCATTAGCTTGAGACCCGCCTGGGCAACAGTGAGAGCCTTTCTTAAAAACAAACAAAAAGGAACTGGTTCCCCGTCCAGTCTCCACTGCTCTTATTCGAAGCTCAGCTGGAGGGCAGGGCAAGCTGCACTCCTACCCCAGAAAGCTTCCAGTGGGAAACGGGCAGATGCCATTCTGCTAAGGCACATCCAGGAAGGGGCTAAGTGCCAAGCCCCCCACGCCCCAATCCCAGAAGCTGGCCCGAGTTCCCACTCCCGTAGTGCACAGGCACCCTAGAGAGGGCAGAGGTAGGCCGCGTGCCATGACTCATGCCTGTAATCTCAGCACTTGGGGGAGGCCAAGGCAGGAGGGTCACTTGAGGCCAGGAGACCGACACCAACCTGGGCAACACAGCAAGACCCTATTTCTACAAAAAAACTTAAAAATTAGCTGGGCTGCTGGTGCACACCTGTAATCCCATTACTATGGGAGGCTGAGGAGGGCTTGGGCCCAGGAGGTAGAAGCTCTAAAGAGCTGTGATAGCGCCACTGCACTCCAGCCTAGGCAACACAGGGTGAGACCTCCATCTCAAAAAACGCTGGGGGGGTGGGCAGAGGCGACGCCAGCAGGCCCCGGGGAACGGGTGGGGGAGTGGAGTGCAGGCGGGGCTGGATCCAGCATCCTCGCCCCGGGGGTCCCCGCCCGAGCGGCGGCCCGGACCACGGAGGGGCCCGGGCGGGGGTTAGCGCCCGGCACACCTGGGTGCAGGTGCTGGGGGAGGGGGCGCGCGTCACCTTGAGAATGTTGTCGAAGATGGTGTCGCGGAACTCCAGCAGCGCCTTCTGATCGAACTCGCGGCCGTGGATGATGCGCATCTGCTTGAGGAACGTGGACTTGCCGCTCTCGCCAGCGCCCAGCAGCAGGATTTTCACCAGGCGCCGCACAGCGCGCCGCTCTCGGGCCAGCAGCGCGTCGATGTCGCGGCTGCGCCTCCGGGCCTCTCGCTCCGCGTCGCGCGCGCCGCCGCCCGCCCTGCGCTCGCGGGCCCCGCCGGCCTCGGCCGGCAGCAGGCAGCGGCTGAGGGTCCGCACCACCCCGGACATGGCCCCTCAGGCCGCGGCCGCGCCCCGCCGGCGCCCGGGGGCCATGGACGCTCCCGCCGGCGAGGGCGAGCCCGGGCCGAGGCGCCGCCCCACGCCCCGCCGCTCGCCTCAGGCCGCGTCCGCCGCCGCCGCCGCCGCCGCCGCCGTTGCAGTCGCTCCGAGGCCCGCACTCGTCGCCCGGCTGCCACTCGGGCCCGGCGGAGGGGCGGGGCGGCGCCGCGTGAGGCCCGGCGGATTGGGTCGGCTGCCGTCCATCCGGCCATGAGAGCCCTCCGATTGGCTCATCCTGCCAAGGGAGGCGGGCGGCCTTTCCGGCCTCGGGGCGGGGTCGACGCCGAAAGAGGCAGGATCTTTGAGGTGAAGGCGCTTCTCATTGGACCCCCAGGCCGAGGTTCTTTCTTTCAGAATGAAAGGGAGGCGGGGTCGCCCGGGAGGCGGAGCGACCGTCCGCCATGGTCGATTATAATTGCTCTGAGTGGACGTCAATCATGGAAAACTGAGGTGTGATTGGGTGTTCGCGGAACGGGGCGTGACCAGAAGTGCCAGGTGTACAGAAAGAGTCTCGCTTGGTTCCCAGATTGGGTCTGCCTGTGAGACCAGGACCTCGCGGAGTTCCCCTAAGGCTGGGAAATACTGATAAGAGGTTCAGCTGCTCGTCGGGTTCTCTCCGATGGTCTTCCAGAAACACTGGAGGGGGATGGGCCACAAATTTCAATCACATGCACCCTTTGATAGTTGCATGGGCCTCTAGGAGGCTTTCCCAAAAGCTAACTGACTAATCACCTAAATCACCAGAAGCTGCCCCAAAAGTCTTATGCCGCCCAGTGATTGAGGTAGTGGGGTCTGGAGTTGCTGGGCCTGAGTTGGAATCTCCAGTCGACCAGTTACTAGTTGTACTAGTTGCATAACGTTTTAAGCAGCTTTCCCCATCTTTTTGGTGTTCCTAGCTTCAATTTCCTCACCTGTAAAACGGAGGTGTTAATAACGACATTGGTCAGGCTTGGCATTGCTCAAATCGTCATGGAGATATAAACTGAAAACATGAACTTGCAAAACAGCATGTGAGCCAGCCCAAAATCAGCTCTTGATAAAGATCACCTGATTACACATTCTTGCCTGTCCCATATCTACTGAATCAGAACCTCCTAGAAGGAGTTCAGGTATCCCTTAAGAGCTCCAACTGATTGGCCAGACTGAAGAATCATGGTTTTAAGGATTATCCTGCCCCAAGTTCCCTTGCTACCATCTACAGGTGGATACAATGAAGACTAGCAGAAAAACAACATCACCTAAGGGCCAACCAGAATTCTGCTCTTTTACTATATCCTCCTTCTAACTAGCTACACTCAATAGAAAAAGTGATTAGTGAATGTGATTCCATTCAATTATATACATAATTTTTGAATCATCATTAAAACGCCAGTCACGGGGGATTTCTGGAGAGGAATCTGAAGATGGAAAAGCTGCAAACTTTGCATCACGAAACTTACACATTAGGGGGCCAGACTGCTCAAATCACTGGGCAAAGTGGAGATGAAATACTTCTTACTAAACACTTGCTTTCTGCCATAGAATCACGGTATTCAAGGATTTATTTATTTTTATTTGTTTATTTCAATAGGTTTTTGGGGAACAGATGGTGTTTGGTTCCATGAAAAAGATCTTTAGTGGTGATTTCTGCGACTTAGGTGCACCCATCACCCGAGCAGTGTACACTGAAACCAATATGTAGTCTTTTCTCTGTCGCCACCCCCGACCTTTTCCGGAGTCCCCTAAGTCCAATGTATCATTCTTATGTCTTTGTGTTCTCATAGCTTAGCTCCCACTTATGAGTGAGAACATAGGATGTTTGGTTTTCCATTCCCGAGTTACTTCATTTAGAATAACGGTCTCCAATTCCATCCAGGTTGCTGTGAATGCCATTATTTCGTTCCTTTTTATGGCTGAATAGTATTCTATGATCTCTCTCTATATATAATAGAATTTTCTTTTTCCATTCATTGATTGTTGGGCATTTGGGCTGGTTCCATCTTTTTGCAATTGCAAACGGTGCTGCTATAAACATGTGTGTGCAAGTATCTTTTTCATATAATGACTTGTTATCCTCTGGGTAGAAATCTAGTAGTGGGATTGCTGGATCAAATGGTAGATCTACTTTTAGTTCTTTAAGGAATCTCCGCTTTGTTTTCCATAGTGGTTGTACTAGTTTACATTCTCACCAACAGCATAAAAGTGTTCTCAGCCAGGTGCGGTGGTTCATGCCTGTAATCCCAGCATTTTGGGAGGCCGAGGCGGGTGAGGGAGGTGGAAGTTACAGTGAGCTGAGATCACGCCATTGCATTCCAGCCTGGGCAACAAGAGTGAAACTTAAAGAAAAAAAAAAAAAGTGTTCCCTTTCACCACATCCACACCAACATCTATTTTTAAAAAATTTTTTTTGATTATGGCCATTCTTGCAGGAGTGAAGTGGTATTGTGATTTTGATTTGTATTTCCCTGATAATTAGTGATGTTGAACATTTTTTCCATATGCTTTTTGGCCATTTGTATATCTTCCTTTGAGAATTGTATATTCATGTCCTTAGCCCGCTTTTTGATGAGATTGTTTGTTTTCTTGCTGATTTCTTTGAGTTCTTTGTAGATTCTGGATACTACTCCTTTGTCGGATGTACAGACTGTGAAGGTTTTTCTCCCACTCGGTGTGGTGTCTGTTAACTCTGCTGATTATTTCTTTTGCTGTGCAAAAGCTTTTTAGTTTAATTAAGTCCCATCTATTTATCTTTGTTTTTGTTGCATTTGCTTTTGGGTTCTTGATCACGAAGTTTTTGCCTAAGCCAATGTCTAGAAGGGTTTTTCCCGATGTTATCTTCTAGAATGTTTATGGTTTCAGGTGGTAGATTCAAGTCTTTGACCTATGCTGAGTTGATTTTTGTATAAGGTGAGAGATGAGGATCTAGTTTAATTCTGCTACATGTGACTTGCCAATTATCTCAGCACTATTTGTTGAATAGGCTGTCCTTTCCCCACTTTATGTTTTAGTGTGCTTTGTTGAAGATCAGTTGGCTGTATTTGGCTTTATTTCTGGGTTCTCTATTCTGTTCCATTGGTCTATGTGCCTATGTTTATACTAGTACCATGCTGTTTGGGTGACTATAGCCTTATAGTATAGTTTGAAGCCACATAATGTGATACCTCCAGATTTGTTCTTTTTGCTGAGTCACATATCTAAACTCCCTGGAAGGCTGGGCACAGTGGCTCACACCTACAATCCCAGCACTTTGGGAGGCTGAAGTGGGAGGATCACTTGAACCAAGGAGGTCAAAATTGCAGTGAGCTATGATCATGCCATTGTACACCAGCCTAGGCAACAGAGCAAGACCCTGCTTCAAAAACAAAACAAAACGAAACAAAAATCAACTTCCTGGGGACCTTGAATGCACATAATATGTATCACTTGTCATTTGCTACAAATACTACAAATCATGGCATGAATTTGTATTACTTATGAGTCAAGACTTTGTAATCCTTGAAAAATGACTAGAAAGTCTTGCTTGTTTGTGGAAATGACCTCCCATAGAAGGCCAAATACGGCTGGATTTGGTGGCTCATGCCTGTAATCCCAGCCCTTTGGAAGGCTGAGGCAGGCAGATTACCTGAGGTCAGGAGTTCAGGACCAGCCTGTCCAACATGGTAAAAACTCATCTCTACTAAAAAATACAAAAATTAGCTGGGCATGGTGGCAGGTGCCTGTAATCCCAGCTACGCGGGAGGCTGAGACAGGAAAACTGCTTGAACCGGGGAGGCAGAGGTTGCAGTGAGCTGAGATCACGCCATTGCACTCCAGCCTGGATGACAAGAGTGAAACTCTGTCTCAAAACAAGAAAAAAAAGGGCCAAATACTAGGCCTGGCATGGTAGCTCACACCTGTAATCCTAGCACTTTGGGAGGCTGAGGTGGGTGGATCACTTGAGGCCAGGAGTTTGAGACCAGCCTGGTCAACATGGTAAAACCTCTATCTTTATTAAAAATACCAAAATTAGACAGGTGTGATGGTGGGCACCTATAATTCCAGTTACTTGAGAGGATGAGGCATGAGAATTACTTGAACCCGGGAGGCTGAGGTGGCAGTGAGCTGAGACCACACCGCTGCACTCCAGCCTGGGCAACAGAGCGAGACTCTCTCAAAAAGGAAAAAAAAAAAAAAAAGTAAAAGGCTAAACACTAGTATTGAAATAGAAGTGAGGAGAAATTGGAGAATCCAAAGAAAACAATGTTTCTGCAGCAGAAATAGGGAATTTTGAACCACTGAAGAGTGGACTAGTTCATTCAGTTCATGCAGGGTTCATTCCTCATTCAGTTTCAAGAAATTTGAAGAAACAGATTCACAAAACAGTTTCAGCAAGTGCTCCAGACAACATTCACACGTAACTTTAAATCCTTATAAATAAGCCAGGCATGATGGGAAGCTGAGGTGGGAGGGCTGAGTCCAGGAGTTTGAGGCTGCAGTGAGCTCTGATTGTACCACTGTACACCAGCCTGAATGACAGAGCAATACTCTGTTTCTGTTTTTTAAAAAAATCGTTATAAATGACTTTAAGCATTGTGTTTACGTATTCATTAAACATTTAAAAGAGTTATTTAGTTTTTTTTTTTGTTTTTGAGATGGAGTCTTGCTCTGTTGCCCAGGCTGGAGTACAGTGGTGTGATCCTGGCTCACTACAACCTCTGCTTCCCAGGTTCAAGCAATTCTCCTGCCTCAGCCTGCCAAGTAGCTGGGATTACAGGTGCACGCCACCATGCCTGTGTAATTTTTGTATTTTAGTAGAGATGGGGTTTCACCATGTTGGCTGGGCTGGTCTCAAACTCCTAACCTCAAGTGATCCACCTGCCTTAGCCTCCCAAAGTGTCCGTGCCAGGCCAAGAGTTAGTTACATTTTTAAATGACACATTATAGCATTTTATAGGAGAAATTATTGTGCTGTTAGCAATATTTGATTTGAGGATTTGACCTCTGGACATCTCCACATGTGGGCTAAGGTGCTTGAAATAAACAAGGTTGCCTGCATACTCTGCAATATCCCTTATGTTTGTATGGCATGCTAAAAGTTTTAAAGTGCTTACACGTACAATATCTCATTTGTCCTCTCTACACTACTGGTAGGGAGGTAAAGCAGAGGTGACTGTCATAGAAGTATCTGAATCCAGGCAGCTAACCTCGCTTGGTGAGGGAAGTATGGTTAGTACATTGCAAACCCCAAACTGGAAGCCTGACACAGGGCATTCTCTGTATAATGAGATGGAGAAAAACATGAGAACTTTGATGTTTGGCTCCATCGCCTACCAGCTGTGTGACCATGAACAAGTCATTCAATATCTCTGAGACTTAGTTTCTTTGTCTGTAAAATCAGGATGAAAATAAGGTTGTATGACACATTAAATATGTTAATACCTATAAGGTCCTAGCACTAGGCCTTAGCACATAACAGGCACTCAGTAAGTAGTATTATTGTTGTTATTATTATCATTGTGGAGCTTTGGGAATCAGGTGTTACAAAGTAAGAATAATAAGAATCTGTAAGGACAATACATTGTATGGCTTGATATTAAAAATTAAAACCTGGGAGGTGGTCTGGTTAAATAAATTAAGGTACATCCATATAGGTGCAATAACATATTATTCCTGGTCAGTCATGGTGGCTCAGGCCTGTAATTGTAGCACTTTGGGAGGCCAAGGTGGACAGATCACCTGAGGTCAGGAGTTTGAGACCAGCCAGGTTAACATGGTAAAACCCTGTCTCCACTAAAAATACAAAAATTAGTCAGGCATGGTGGCACATGCTACTCGAGAGGCTGAGGCAGGAGAATTGCTTGAACCCTGGACACAGAGGTTGTAGTGAGCTGAGATCGCACCACTGCACTCCAGCCTGGGCAACAGGGCAAGACTCTGTCTCAAAAAACAAACAAACAAACAAACAAACAAAATAACATATTATTCCTTAAAAGAATATGCAAGATTAAAATATGCAAACAGATGGCCCACAGACATGCTTTCTTGGTCTACCAGCTGTTAAAAAATTGGTAGAGAGAAGGAGGAGTAGACTGAAAGTTCCTCCCAGCTTGTATTTAGTTCCACCTCCTGAGCTAAGCAGCAGCCAGGAAGAGGGAGTCTGATGGCAGGGCCTGAAACATATATGTGACACAGTGAGCTCACCTGAAATCCCTAGGAAAGGAAACAGCCACAGGGACTCTCACTCTCCTGCAGGGTGGCAGTGAGGGGTTCAGGAACTCAGAGGTCCGGTATAGGGCCCAGGCCTCTGGGATTCCCTAGAAGGACAGGATCTCCTTGGGTCCCATGCATGTGGTCTCCTTATGAGGTCCTAGTAGGGCTTCTCTGGCCTGGGGAGAATGTAGGTGATATGGTTAGGCTGTGTCCCCACCCAAATCTCATCTTGAATTGTAGCTCCCATAATTCCCTCATATTGTGGGAGGGACCCAGTGGGAGATAATTGAATCATGGGGGTGATTTCCCCCATGATTCCCCCAGAGTGTTCTTGTGGTAGTGAATAAGTCTCATGAGATATGATGGTTTTATCAGGGGAAACCCCTTTCACTTGGCTCTCATTCTCTTGTCTGCCACCATGTAAGAAGCGCCTTTCACCTTCCACCATGGTTGTGAGGCCTCTCCAGCCATGTAGAACTGTGAGCCCATTAATCCTTTTTCTTTTGTAAATTGCCCAGTCTCAGGAATATCTTTATCAGCAGTGTGAAAATGGACTAATACAGTGTGAGAGCTCTGGGGGGTGAGAGGACTGGGAGATTTCCCCCATCCCTGAACATGGGAGCTGTCAACAACTTCAGCTCTGAGACCTGGAGACTTCCTTCTGGTGCTCATCATAGCAATAGCATCCTATCTATTACCTTATCTTTCTCCACTGCATAGGAGACCCTAAAGGCTTCCCCTGGAAGCCAAAGAGCTATGAGTGAGAAAAAGAGAATGTCAATATACTTAAGGAAACCGAGGTGCCAGAGAAGAAGAAGAGAAAGTAGGATATCTCACATAATGGTAAATGGATGGAAACTTTATATTGCCATCATCATCATTATCATCACCATCACTATCCCCATCACCATCATCATCACCACCATCACTATCACCATCACCATCATTGTCACCACCACCATCACTATCACCATCATGATTATGATCATCATCATCACCACCGTCACTATCAACACCATCACTATCACCATCATCACCATCACCATCATCATCACCATCACTATTAGCATCATTATCACCACCATCATCACTATCATCATCACCATCACCATCATCATCACCACCATCACTGTCATTATCACCATGATGATGATCATCACCACCATCACTATCACCAACACCATCATCATCATCACCATCACTATCACCATCACCATCATCACTATCATCATCACCATTACCATCATCACTATCCCCATCACTATCATCATCACCACCATCACTGTCATTATCACCATCATGATCATCGTCACCACCATCACTATCACCAACACCATCATCATCATCACTATCACTATCACCATCACCATCATCACCACCATCACTATCATCACCATCACCATCATCACCACCATCACTGTCACCATCACCACCATCATCACCACCATCACCATCACCATCATCACCATCATCATCACTATCACCATCATCATCACCACCATCACTGTCACCATCACCACCATCGCTATCACCATCACCACCATCATCACCACCATCACTATCACCATCACTATCGTCACCATCACCATGATCACCATCACTATCATCATCACCATCATCATCATCACCATCACTATCAGCATCATCACCATCACCATCATTATCATCACCACACCACCATCATCACCACCTTTACTATCACCATCACTATTATCACCACCATCACTATCACCATCATCATCACCATCACCAACACCATCACCGCCATCACTATCATCATCACTAATCACCACCATCACTATCACCATCATCATCACCATCATATAACCACCACCACCACCACCATTATCACCATCACTATCATGATCACCATCACCACTACCATCACTATCACCATCACTATCATCACCATGATCATATCATTATTACCATCACCAACATCATCATCATCACCATCATCAATATCACTATGATTACTATCAGCTCTATTATCACCACCATCATATCACCATCACTATCACCATCACCATCATCATATCACCACTATCACTATTATTACCACCATCACTATCACGTTTTCACCTTAGGAGAATTGTTAATGGCATAAAAATACATTGTATTTGGCTGGGTCCAGTGGCTCATGCCTGTAATCTCAGCACTTTGGGAGGCTGAGGTGGGTGGATCACCTGAGGTTAGGAGTTCAAGACCAGCCTGGCCAACATGGCAAAACCCTGTCTCTACTAAAAATATAAAAATTAGCTGGCTGTGGTGGTGCGCACCTGTAATCCCAGCGACTCATAAGGCGGAGGCAGTAGAATTGCTCGAACCTGGGAGATGGATGTTGCAGTGAGCTGAGATTGCACAACTGCACTCCAGCCTGGGTGACAGAGCAAGAATCTGTCTCAAAAAAAAAAAATAAAGAAAAAAAAGACATTGTATAACAACAGCAAATCATAATTTTAAAAAATTAATAGAAGAGAGAATGGTAAACATTGGCAATAAAATGAGAGACCTAGAAGATAAAATGAAAAAAAATCTCAAAACCCAGAGGAAAAGTATAAAGAGATAAGAATTGTAAGAGGAAGGAGAGGACAGTTAGAGGAGAGATCCAGGAGTTCTAATGTGTGAACTATGAGTTCCAGAAGGAGGAAGGGAAAAGAGATGGAGAAGAGGAATTTTTTTTTTTTTTTTGAGACAGAGTCTTGCTCTGTTGCCAGGCGCCAGGCTGGAGTGCACTGACATAATCTCAGCTCAACTGCAACTTCCGCCTCCCGAGTTCAGGCAATTCTCCTGCCTCAGCCACCTTAGTAGCTGGGACTACAGGCGACTGCCACCACGCCCAGCCAATTTTTATATTTTTTAGTAGAGACGGGGTTTCACCATGTTGGCCAGGATGGTCTGGATCTCTTGACCTTGTGATCTGCCCGCCTTAGCCTCTCAAAGTGCTGGGATTACAGGCATGAGCCACTGTGCCTGGCCAAGAGAGGAAGTATTTAAAGAAATAATAGATTCTCTTTTCTAACAGTGTAGTGAGCAAAACAGTCAGATCAACCCTTCTGCAGCAACAATTTAAAATGCTGTACAAACCACTCAAAAGTTTTTTTTTTTAAGTGTTACTGAGCTGAATAAGAAAGCCTCAAAGACCAAAATCAAAGTGAAAGCAGAGATTCAGAGTTAAACTGACACATTGTGAGGCCTCTAGCTGCCTTGAGGGGATCTGCAGAACTCTTGTAAATCTGACCTTCTGGCCAGGCATAGTGGCCCACACCTGTAATCCCAGCACTTTGGGAGGCTGAGGTGAGCAGATCACCTGATGTCAGGAGTTCAAGACCAGCCTGACCAATATGGTGAAACCCTGTCTCTACTAAAAATACAAAAATTAGCTGGGCATGGTGGCGCATGTCTGTAATCCCAGCTACTTGGGAATCTAAGGCAGGAGAATCTCTTGAACCCTGGAGGTGGTTGTTGCAGTGAGCCGACATTGCACCACTTCACTCCAGCCTGGGTGACAAAGAGAGACTCTATCTCAAAAAATTAAAAACCAAAAAACCAAAAAACCCCACAAAGTCCAGCTACATTAGCCTGGTGCACTTTAGCCTGGTGACAGAGTAAGGCTTGGTCTCAAAAAAAAAAAAAAGGAAAAAAAGAAAGAAAGGAAAGGAAAAAAGAGACACATTTAAGGATCCAGAAAAGATCAAAGTAAAAGAAGGGAGAAAGATTTACCATGCAAATATTAACTATAATAAGTATGGCATATCAATATTAATAGAAGGCAAAATAGATTTTAAGTCTAAAAGAATTAGAATTACTAGTGATAGAGAGGGTGATATATACAATAAAAGGTTTAATTCATAAGCAAGGTATAACCATTCTAAACTTGTATGTACCTAATAATATAGCCCCAAATATTTTAGGGCAGTCTGGCTACAGTAGCTTATGCCTATAATCCTAGTACATTGGGAGGCCAAGGCAGGAAGATTGCTTGAGCTCAGGAGTTTCAGACCAGCCCAGGAAATATAGTGACACTCTGTCTCTACAAAAATTTAAAAAATTAGTCAAGCATAGTGGTGCATGCTTGTGTCCCAGCTACTTGGGTGGCTGAGGTGGGATGATCACTTGAACTGGGGAGGTTGAGGCTACAGTGAGCTGTGATTGTGTCACTGTACTCCAGTCTGGGAGACAGAGCAAGACCCTATCTGAAGAAAAAAAAAAAAAAGAAAGAAAGAAAGAAAAATTTAAAGCCAAAAAATAAGAGAACATCAAGGAGAAACTGAGGAATTCATCCTCATTGCTGGGGTGTAAGTGTGGGTTAAGTATACCTCTTCTAATAATTAATAGTTCAAACAGTTGAAAATTACAATTGTAGCAGTCTATTATATTAGTAGTCCCCAAATGAACCGCTTCTCCTGGTATCCATTCCCTTGAGTAGCCCATCCACTTAAATCTGGATTGGGTTGGAATTTGTTTTGACAAATAGAGTGTGTTAGAGGTAATATTCTACCAGTTCCGAGTCTAAGGCTTAAGAAAGCCTGAGAGCTTCCGTTTTTGTGTTCCTGGAGCCCTGTAAGCCATGTAGGAAGTTCAGCTACCCTTTTGGAGAGATCATGGGAAAAGGTAAAGGGCCTGAGAGTACTTGGGGAAGGAGAGAGTCTACCCATTCCAATGTCCCAGCTGAGCCAAGCCTTCATTCAATCTGCTAGCTGAATACAGTCATATGAAAGACTAGCAGAACCGCCCAACTGAGCCCAGTCCAGGGTGCAGATTCAGGACAAAATAAAATGTTTTAAGCTACTAAAATTTGTAGTGGTTTGTTACACACCAATGGATAACTGAAGCAACAGTGAACAATTTTGGCCTAATAAATACATTTTGAACTGTGTATCTGATATGGTTTGGCTGCCTCCCTACCCAAATCTCATCTTGAATTATAGCTCCCATGATTCCAATGTATTATGGGAGGGACTCGGTGGGAGGTAATTTAATCATGGAAGTGAGTCTTTCCTATGCTGTTCTCATGATAGTGAATAAGTCTCACTAGCTCTATGGTTTAGTTTATGAAGAGGAGTTTCTTTATGCAAGTTCTTCTTGCCTGCCACCATATAAGATGTCCCTTCCTCTTTCACCATGATTGTAAGGCCTCCCCAGTCATGTGGAACTGTGAATCAATTAAACCTCTTTCCTTTATAAATTACCCAGTCTCAGTATATCTTTATTAGCAGTGTGATAACAGATTAATACAGTATCCAAGAATTAGAGAATACATGTTCTGTTCAAATACAAGAAACATTTTCAAACACTGACCAAATACTAGGACATGAAGCAAGTTTCAATACATTTTAAAGGAATGGCATCATAAAGGCCACATTCTCTGACCATGTCGCAATTACATCTGAAACCATTAACAAAAAGATATCTTCTAAAAACTCGACAGATACAGAAATTAAAAATACACTTCTAAATAAATTCATCAAGCAAAGATGAAATGTAAAGACAATTTGATGTATTTAAGAAGGAACAACAATGAAATTGCTACATATCAAAACATGCATGATGCAGCTAAGGCTGAAATTAGTGGGAAATTCATAGGCTTACAGATTTATATTATAAAAGAAGAAAGGTTGCATATTATTGAGCTCAGCATGCAAAATAAGGACTTAAGTTGGGCAAGGTGGTGCATGCCTATAGTCCCAGCTACTTGGGAGGCTGAGGTGTGAGGATCTATTGAGCTGGGGAGGTTGAAGCTGCAGTGAGCTATGATCATGCCACTGCACTCCAGCCTGGGTGACGGAGTGAGATAGTCTCAAAAAAAAAAAAAAAAAAAAAAAAAGAACAGCAAAACAGACCAGGCACAGTGTCTCACACTTGTAATCCCAGTACTTTGGGAGGCCAAGGCAGGTGGGTCACCTGAGGTTGGGAGTATGAGACTAGCCTGCCCCACCTGAGGAAACCCCATCTCTACTGAAAACACAAAAAATAAGCCGGGTGTGGTGATGCATGCCTGTAATCTCAGCTTTGGGAGGCTGAGGCAGGAGAATTGCTTGAACCCAGAAAGTGGAGGTTGCAGTGAGCCAAGATCGCGCCATTGCACTCCAGCCTGGGCCACAAGAGCAAAACTCTGTCTTGGAAAAAGAAAAGAAAAGAAAAGAACGGCAAAACAAACTTATGAAGAAAAAAGGCTAACAGGGTACAAGAGGCTCAGGAGTACGTAGTGAGTCAGGTGTGAGATCTCTAATGATGTCAGCACCAGGTAGGTGCAAACCAAACCCTTTGCAGGGTGTTGGCCAACGCTAGGACTAACTAAGGGCAAGCAGAATAACTCATGGAAGCTGAGCTATGTTTCCAGCCTGCCAGCTCCATGACTGGATGGCTGGCCCCCTTTTTGCTTGGCTAGCCCAGCTCTGGAATTATCCTTAATAATCTAATTTTATTTTTTTTAGATGGAGTCTCGCTCTGCTGCCCAGGCTGGAGTGCAGTGGCGCAATCTCAGCTCACTGCAACCTCTGCCTCCTGGGTTCAAATGATTCTCCTGCCTCAGCCTCTTGAGTAGCTGGGACTATAGGCGCGAGCCACCACACTGGCTAATTTTTTGTATTTTTAGAAGAGATGGGGTGTCACTGTGTTAGCCAGGATGGTCTTGATCTCCTGACCTTGTGATCCGCCTGCCTCAGCCTCCCAAAGTGTTGGGATTACAGGTGTGATGTGAGCCACCACGCCTGGCCTGATGAATACACAATCTATCACCTGATTTCTTTGCAATTGTAGTTCTAGGGTGAAAGGCTTTCCCTGTGTTAAAGGTGGCAGCCCAGGAGCTGCTTTGTTATCTAGCCTGTCTGGGGAATGGGATGTTGTTTTGAATCAAATACCCTGGTGTTGCCTGCATTCTCCCTGGATTCACAGGTTGCAAGAATAAACAAAGTCCTGTTGACTTTACCTCCTGATTTCTGTTGCCATGGAAACCAGCACCTAGATAATTGAGGGGCCTCAGCCCCTGCAAGGTGCACTCAGGATAGCTGAGTGTCTCCAGGGAGACTGTGCTCACTGCTAGCCAGGCCCCTTGCTGAGATCTGCTGTGTTCCATGGATATTTGCAGCGTCCCCTGACTGTCTGCGTCCCCTGTGTGTTTGCCACTGTGGCTCTTCATCCCTGTGCACTGCCTCTGTCTGGTTCATCCTAAAGCCAAAAAAAAAAAACCCCTAGAGGCCAGGGGGTGGTGACTCACACCTGTAATCCCAGCACTGTGGGAGGCCCAGGTGGGTGGATCACCTGAAGTCAGGAGTTCAAGACCAGCCTGGCCAACATGGTGAAACCCTGTCTCTACTAAAAATACAAAAATTAGCTGGGCGTGGTGATAGGGGCCTGTAATCCTAGCTACTTGGGAGGCTGAGGCAGCAGAATCACTTGAACCCAGGAGGCAGAGGTTGCAGTGAGCCGAGATAGCGCCATTGCACTCCAACCTGGGTGACAAGAGCTAGACTCCGTTTTAAATAAAAACCCAAAAAACCAAAACAACAACAACAAAAACAACCCCAAAGAATGGATGCTGCACCCCTTCAAAGCCCTTTGTCAGAAACAGAGCCTCAGTTTCGTCATCTGTAATATGCAAAGCCCTTGAATCTCTTTTAAGTGCCAGATCTGTGTTCGGTCCCTTTAAAAGGCACATGCATTAGTGCACAGTTGAGCTGGCATGAGGACAGGCAGGGGATAGGAGCATCTCAGAAGCACTCCACTATCCCCGGCAGATGCCCCTCAACAAATACCTGCTTCAGCCATGAAGGAAAGAAGTATGAAGAGGAGCCTATTAACTGAGAAGGAGATGCCAAGGGGGCCGGTCCCACCTGTCATGCTCATGGCCAGTGTCTTAGTCCATTTGTGAAGCTACAAAAGGATACCCGAGACTGGGGAATTTATAATGAATAGAAATGCATTTCCTCACAGTTCTGGAGGCCGGGAAGTCCAAGATTAAAACGCCAGCATCTGACTGGGCATGATGATTCCCACCTATGATCACAGTGCTTTGGGAGGCTGAAGTGAGAGGATTCCTTGAGGCCAGTAATTTCAAGACCAGCCTAGCCAACATAGTGAGACCCAGTCTCTACAAAAAATTAAACAAACAATCAACAACAAGAACAAAAAACAGGGGTGGTAGCATGTGCCCAGAGTCCCAGCTACTCAGGAGGCTGAGGCTGGAGGATTGCTTAAAGCCAGGAGCCTGAGGCTGCAGTGAGCTATGATCACATCACTGCATTCCAGCCTGGACAACAGAGTGAGACCCTGTCTCTAAAAAAATAAAAATAAAGGCCGAGGCAGGTGGATCACGAGATCAGGAGTTAGAGACCATCCTGGCCCCAAAATGGTGAAACCTCGTCTCTACCAAAAATACAAAAAATTAGCCAGGTGTGGTGGCGCTTGCCTGTAGTCCCAGCTACTCAGGAGGCTGAGGCAGGGGAATCGCTTGAACCCGGGTGGCGGAGGATGCCGTGAGCCAAGATTGTGCTACTGCACTACAGCCTGGGTGACAGAGCAAGACTCTGTCTCAAAAAAAAAAAAAAAGAAAAAGAAAAATTAAAAAATGGGCCGGGTGTGATGGCTTATGCCTGTAATCTCAGCACTTTGGGAGGCCAAGGCAGGTGGATCGCAAAGTTCAGAGATCGAAACCATCCTGGCTAACATGGTGAAATTCCGTCTCTACTAAAAATACAAAAAATTAGTCGAGTGCAGTAGCATGTGTCTGTAGTCTCAGCTATGTGGGAGGCTGAGGCAGGAGAATTGCTTGAACCCAGGAGGTGGAGGTTGCAGTGAGCCAAGATTGTGCCACTGCACTCCAGCCTGTGTGACAGAGCGAGACTCCATCTCACAAAAAATAAAGTAAAATAAAATAAAACAGCAGCATCTGGCAAGGGACTTCTTGCTGGAACCTCCCATGGCAGAGGGACAAAGAGAGTCAGAAGGAGCTGAACTCACCCTTTTATAATCCCACCTGTGGGGCAGAGCCTTCTGGCTCAATCACCTCATATATATATGTATTTGGAGACAGAATCTTGCTGTATCGGCCAGGCTGGGGTGCAGTGGCACAATCTTGGCTTACTGCAATGTCCGTCTCCTGGGTTCAAGAGATTCTCCTGCCTCAGTTCCCCAAGTGGCTGGGATTACAGGGACCCACCACCACATCTGGCTAATTTTTGTATTTTTAGTAGAGATAGGGTTTCACCATGTGGGCCAAGCTGGTCTCGAACTCCTGACCTCAGGAGATCTGCCCACCTCAGCCTCCCAAAGTGCTGGGATTATAGGCATGAGCCACTGCGTCCAATGGAAAGTGTGATTTTGAGCGAGAGATTTCATATTGTTGTGTCATTTGTATCTCGTGTGATATGAAGATCATAATAGTGATAATAATTAACATCTTTCAAGAGCTTACTTTGTGCCAGGCGTTCTCCTTAGGATTTTATGGGAATTATTTCCTTGGATCTTGGTTTCAGTCCTTTTCTGCTATTGTATGTATTATTATTGTTCCCATTTTACAGATGAGGAGGTTAAGGAATGTGCTTAGGATCATATAGCCAGTTTTGGGCAGAGTCGGGATTCAAAGACAGACAGGCGGCGCTGAGTCCATGTTCTGAACTGTGATACTCCGTGCCACGTGGGAGTGGTGTGAGTAAGATCAGCTAGGTGGTGACGAAGGAGGGAGCTGCCTTTCATGGCTTTTTTTTTTTTTTTTTTCCTGAGACAGAGTCTTGCTGTGTTGCCCAGGCTGGAGTGTAGTGGCACAATCTCAGCTTACTGCAGCCTCTTCCTCCCAGGTTCAAGCTATTCTCCTGCCTCAGCCTCCTGAGTAGCTGGGATTTCAGGTGCCCCTCCATCATGCCAGCTAATTTTTTGTATTTTTAGTAGAGATAAGGTCTTACCGTGTTGCCCAAGCTGGTCTCGAACTCCTGACCTCAAGTGATCCGCCAGCCTCGGCCTCCTAAACTGCTGGGATTGCAGACATGAGCTATCCCGTTTGACCCTTTTCATGGCTTTGAACACCCAAGATTTATTTCTGGTTTGGGGACTCTCTTCCATGTCATCTCACCCCAGGATCCAGGCTGACGCAGCAGCTACTATCTTGAATGTCATTAGCCACTGAGCCGAGGGAAGGAAAGAGCTCAGGAAGGTTTTGCATGGACAGGTGCACGGCCTGCAAGTGACATTCGAGTTCCACACCCAGTGTACTGGACAGAGTGAAGCTGAGTAATTTCGTGTGTCTTCTTGGCTAGGCCCCCCTACCCAATTATTTAATCACATACCAATCGAGGCATTGTGGTGAAGGTGTCTGCGAGGGCTGGTTAATATCCATAATCACTTGACTTTATGTAAAGGACGTTGCCCTCAATAACGTGGGTGGCCCTTATCTGATTCATCAAAAGGCCTTGAGAGCAAACACTAAGGCTTACTGGAGAAGAAATTTTGCCTCCAGATAAAGACTGTGGTGCCAGCTCCTGCCTGGGTGTCTGGCTTGCCATCCGACCCTGCGGACTACAGACTGGCCTGCCTCCAAGATGGTGTAAACCAATTTCTCAATTTCTTGTCTTTTTTATGAGATGGAGTTTCGCTCTTGTTGCCCAGGCTGGAGTGCAGTGGAGTGATCTCGGCTCACCGCAACCTCTACCTCCCAGGTTCAAGCGATTCTCCTGCCTCAGCCTCCCGAGTACCTGGGATTATAGGCATGCACCACCATGCCTGGCTAATTTTGGATTTTTAGTAGAGACGGGGTTTCTCCATGTTGGTCAGGCTGCTGGTCTCTAACTCCTGACCGCGGGTGATCTGCCTGCCTTGGCCTCCCAAAGTGCTGGGATTACACGTGTGAGCCACCATGCTCGGCTGAGCCAATTTCTTAAAATAAATCCCTTTACGTGTGTATAAATATATAATATCATTAACATATTAGGTATTGTATTATATGTTATAGAATAACTATAAATACATTACAGTTGTCCCTTAGTATTTATGGGGAATTGGTTCCAGAACCCCCCATGGGTACCAAAATCCCTGAATGCTCATGTCCCTAATATAAAATGGTGTAGTATTTGCATATAACCTACGCACATCCTCCTGTACACTTTACATCATCTCTGGATTACTTATAATACCCAATACAATGTAAATGCTGTTGGAGACCAGCCTGAGCAACATAGTGAGACCCCTCCATCTCCACTAAAGAAAAATATACAAAAAAAACAAAAAGATAACAGCAGCTGGGTGCAGTGGCTCACGCCTGTAATTCCAGCATTTTGGGAAGCCGAGGCAGGCGGATCACTTGAGGTCACAGTTTGAGATTGGCCTGGCCAACGTGACGAAACCCTGTTTTTAATAAAAATACAAATGCAAAATAATTAGCTGGGTGTGGTGGCACATGCCACCACAGAGCAATATCCTGTCTCAAAAAAAAGAAAGAAAAAAAATGGAGCCAGTTGTGGTGATGCTTACTTATATCCCAGCTACTTGGGAAGCTGAGGTGGGAGGATCGCTTGAACCCAGGAGGTGGAGCCTGCAGTGAGCTGAGATCACACCAATGTACTCCAGCCTGAGCAACAGAGCAAGACTCTGTCTTGAAAATAAATAAATAACTATAGTTGTTAAACTGTATTTGTAAGGTGTTTATTTTTTATTGTTGTATTGTTATTTTAAGAAATATTTTCCATCCCTGGTCGATTGAATCTGTAGGTGTAGAACTTGCAGCTATGAGGGGCTGTGTGTGTGTGTGTGTGTGTGTGTGCATACATAACTTATTAATTATATATATATAAAATCTTGGGTCGGGCGTGGTGGCTCATGCCTGAATCCCAGCAGTTTGGGAGGCTGAGGCAGGCAGATCATGAGGTCAGGATATCTAGACCATGCTGGCCATGGTGAAACCCTGTCTCTACTAAAATACAAAAAATTAGCCAGGTGTGGTTGCACGTGTGTAGTCCCAGCTACTCAGGAGGCTGAGGCTGGGAATCTCTTGAATCCGGGAGACAGAGGTTGCAGTGAGCTGAGATCCTGCCACTGCACTCCAGCCTGGCAAAACAGCAAGACTCAGTCTCAAAAAAAAAAAAAATCTCCCACTGGTTTCATTTCTCTGGAAAACCCCAACCCCAACTAATGCAGTATTAGTTGTGCCTCTCCCAACTAAGGCCCCGGGAAGTACCACCCTACCACTTACCCTGAAGACATCCCAGATATTTGATCAGTGCTAATAAGTGCTGTAGGGTTATTGGATAGATTAATGTATGGAGAACAGACAGAGCACAAAGTGCATCCTGGGTAGACCCCAGCTATGCCAAGCACTAGCTCTGTGGGCTCCTGGACAACTTCCTTACCTCCCTGTGCCTCGGTGTTTTGTTTTGTTTTGTTTTGTTTTCCCTGAGACAGTCTCACTCTGTCACCCAGGCTGAAGTACAGTGAAGGGATCTTGGCTCACCACAATCTCACCTCCCAGGTACAAGCAATTCTCCTGCCTCAGCCTCCCGAGTAGCTGGGATTACAGGCACCTGCCACCACGGCTGGCTAATTTTTGTATTTTTAGTAAAGATGAGGTTTCACTATGTTGGCCAGGCTGGTCTTGAACTCCTGATCTCATGATCCTCGGCCTTCCAAAGTTCTGGGATCGTAGACGTGAGTCACTACACCCAGTCCTCAGGTTTTCTATTCTGTAAAATGAAAGCTAATGAGTGGAGCCTAGAACTTCCATGAAGATAAAGGGGTAAATGCACAGAAGGAACTCAGAACGTGCCAGGCACCTTGGCAGTGCTTGCTAAGTGCTGGCATTTTTTCCCTCCCTAACTACTGGCCCACCAGGGAACTTGCATTTATTGCTACTGGATGACAGGTCTGTCTCCCTCCTTGCTGAGGGTGGCTGTCTGGTAGGTTTCCCCACTTCCTGCAGGCTTCTCTGCTCTAGGGGACCAGTAACCATGTTCCTGCCCCCAACAAGAATCCTCCGTGCCCTGTCCTGGCTCCCGAGAGCCCTCGTCTGGTGGTCTGCACAGACCATGGCACTCAGGGTGCAGCAGTGGCAAAGTGGGCAGGAGTGGCCTGTGTCCCGGGGAAGGAGGAGGCTGAGGGTGCCTGCCTTCAGAGACCCCCAGGAGGTACTTGTGGGGCACAGAGGTGCAGGAGTCCTGGAGTTGGCTCCATTTGCTGGCTGTGACCTTGCAAAGTAAGGAATGATTCCAGGACTGGCTACATAACTTGCACAAAATGAAAATGGGCGGCCTCTTGTCCAAAAAGTATTACGACTTTCAAAACAGCCACAGGAGAGCATCACGCCAAGCAAGGCCCCTTCTCAGTGTAGACCCTGAGCCTCCCGAGAGCGTGAGTGCTGGGGGAATCTGGGGCAAGAGGCCAAGAGGTCCCTCCCTGGGGACCGTGTCTGGGGCTCACAAACTCCCCAGGCAGAGGGCAGAGCCAGTCCTCCAGAGACGCTGGGCACCCAGCCTCCTCCAGACCCGGAAACGAGTCTGTAGCTGTTTGCTGAGGGCTCTGACCGCTATGGGAACACACAGGAAGTGGTTCATTTTCTCCCCATCCGTGACTCACTCCCGTCAGCCCTGCCCTTTCCAATCTCTGCTTCCTGTCCCTTAGCCACACTTTTGGGCAATAGAAAGGCCAGTTTGGTTGAGTCTAAAACTCCCATCTCACATGCAATTTCACACTCATTTTGTCTACCGCTGTAGGGCTGGCTGAGCCTTGGCCAGAGAGCCCTGGGTAAGGAGGGGGGCTGTGGGGGAACTGGCTGCGATCCTTCCTCTTCCTCCCTCGATTCTGGTGTGCGGAGTGGGGAAGAGAAGGAGGAGAAGGAGGAGGAGAAGGGCTGGAGTATCGGAACAATAGTAATATCAATAACAATAGCAGCTAATATTTACTGTGAGTGGTTCTCTGTCTGAAGATGCTCCCAGCACTTTTCTGACATTATGGTATTAAGTGTTGTAAGTAGGAGGTAGGTCCTGTTGTAATTCGTTTTTCTCTGTTGAGGAAACTGAGACTGAGACAAGCTAGGTGAGGTGCCCAAGGCCACCAAATTAGGAGGTGGCAGAGTCAGGATTGGAACCCAGAGTCTTCCTGATTCCACATTCATCATCCTTAGTCATACTCCACCTCCTCACTTTCGTAAAAGTCCATATAAAGTACCTGAGGTTGGGGCCTACAACCTGTGGCAAGGAGAGTGTCCAGAGATGCAGCTGAGATGAGGCTTACAGGTTTTGTTTTGTTTTGTTTTGATGGAGTCTTACTCTGTCACCCAGCTGGAGTGCAGTGGAGTGATCTCAGTTCACTGTAACCTCCACTTCCCCGGTTCAAGCGATTCTCCTGCCTCAGCCTATTGAGTAGCTGGGATTACAGGTGCCTGCCACCATGCTCAGCTTTTTTTTTTTTTTTGTATTTTTAGTAGAGACAGGGTTTCGCTATGTCGGCCAGGCTGGTCTCAAACTCCTGACCTCAAGTGATCTACCTGCCTATGCCTCCCAAAGTGCTGGGATTACAGGCATGAGACACCGTGCCTGTTTTCTTTTCTTTTTTTGAGACAGGGTCTCACTCTGTCACCCAGGATGGAGTGCAGTGGCAAGATCTCAGCTCACTGCAACCACCACCTCCTAGGTTAAAATGATTCTCTCACCTCAGCCGAGTAGTTGGGACTACAGACACATGTCACCACCCCTGGCTAATTTTTGTATTTTTTGGTAGAGACAGGGTTTCACTGTTGACCATGCTGGTCTCAAACTCCTGACCTCAAGCGATCAGCCCACCTCGACCTCCTGAAGTGCTGGGATTACAGGTGTGAGCCACTGTGCTGGCTTGAGATGAGGCTTATTGAGCATGCTGAGAAAGATTCTGGACTCAATTTCTCAACTTTGTGAATGCTCACAGCACTTAACAGTGAGGAATTATCTGATATTTACATGCTTGCTATCTGCCTTCCCCATTAGGATGCAACCTTCACAAAACCGTTTTGTTCATCTCTCCCTAATACCTGGTATGCACTCTCTAAATGCTTGGGGGAATGAATGAATGAATGAATGAAACACCTTCTGTCTGGAAGCTGTCGCTCCTGTATCTATAACCTCCTTGCTGCAGCCAAGTCTCAGGTGCACCCTGAGCTCAGCGGTGGTCTTCCTTTGCCCAGAGTGGGATGGGGTCCAGGTGGGCTGTCCCAAGTAGTCTGAAGAACATGACTTGAAATTCCCACCTGTTACCACCAGGTGTCGCTCACGCCACATAAGGAAACCCATGGATGTGTTTTGCTGAATTAGGGGTACAGGGGTGGGGAAATCTCATCTGTGACCACAAATGAGTTCTCCAGGCTGCCATTTGTTCTCATTAGGCTCTGGATTTCCTCCCACCAAGCCAGACAGATGTGAGCAGCATTGTGGACTGAAGGCCCCCCCACCCCAACATGGGCAGCTTGTACGGTGTCCGGGAGGGGACGCTGGGGCTGAGGCCCTGGAGTCCATTCAGCTGCAGCCTTGTCACTGCCACTCCCCTTGCCGCTCCCCACCTTTGGCCTTGGCTGCCCAGGTAAGGCTGGCCTGGCATAGCCATTCATCAGCGTCAGCCACCAGACGCCCCTCCCAGGTCACCCGTCCTCCAGGAACACTCGCATGCCCCCAGCAGCAAACTCAGCTTCCTGCCTGCACTGCATGGGGATCTGCCCTACTCCTTTTGCCAGGGTCTAAGTTTGGGGTGCATGCTTCCAGCCCCAGGGGCCCTCTCAATATCACACTGAGGTTGACATGGCCCTTCCTGCCTTCAGCTTACATAACTGGGTTCTAGAAGCTTCCTGACCTCTGTGGGAGGGTCACTCGGCCAGTGGGCACACATTTCTCACTCCATGTACTTGGGTGAAGCAAAACCAGGACTGCGTTTTTTTTTTTTTTTTTTTTTTGAAACCAAGTCTCGCTCTGTCACCCAGGCTGGAGATAACAGGCACCCGCCACCACGCTCAGCTAATTTTTGTATTTTTAGTAGAGACAGGGTTTCACCATGTTGGCCAGGATGGTCTTGAACTCCTGACCTCAAGTGATCCACACACTTTGTTGCCCAGTGCAGTGGTACGATCACAGCTCACTGTAGCTTCAACCTCCAGGGCTCAAGTGATCCTCTTACCTCAGCCTCTTCAGTAGCTGGCACCACAGGCACATGCCACCATGCCCAGCTTATTAATTTTTTGTGTTTTTTTTTTTTGGTAGAGACAGGGTTTTGCCATATTGCTCAGGCTGGTCTTGAACTCCTGAGCTCAAAGGATCCTCCTACTTTAGCCTCCCAAAGTGGGATTACAGGCGTGAGCCACTGTGCCCGGCCAGGACTGTTTTTCTTTTTTCTGTCTTTTCTGAGATGGAGTTTCACTCTGTTACCCAGGCTGAAGTGCAGTGGCATGAGCTTGGCTCACTGCAACCTCTGTCTCCTGGGTTAAAGCGATTCTCCTGCCTCAGCCTCCCAAATAGCTGGGATTACAGGCCCACACCACCATGCCCAGCTAATTTTTGTGTTTTTAGTAGAGACAGGGTTTCGCCATGTTGGTCAGGCTGGTCTTAAACTCCTGACCCCATGATTCACCCAGCTTGGCCTCCCAAAGTGTTGGGATTACAGGCATGAGCCACTGCACCCAGCCAGGACTGTGTTTTTCTATAACTCAACGTAACCGCTATTTCTAGCTCCTTTTCTGACTGATGGCAGAAAATATCATCTTGGCCAATTCCAGGTGAACTTGGTCATTTAAGCTCAATTCAGAGCATTCCTTTGCTCACCTGAGGTAGCAGGTATACTCTAGGGGGTGGGATAAACTTATGGTCCTAGGGAGGCTCCAGTTTCCCCTCTGACACCCGCATCTCTTGGAGGGACATTGTCACATGCTGTCCCCCACCCTCCATGCTGGTTGTCCCAGAGATGCATGGTTCTCTGTAGAGGGCATTTTCTCTGCAACCTGATAGCAGTCCCTGACTAATTTCCCTGCCTTTCATCTTCCCGTGCTCCTCTGGGGGCTGTGGGAAACTTGGGGACTGTCTTCCCTGGCCCCCCTGCTAGGTGCCTCCTGTGTTAGTGAGAGGTGCCGTTGACTTACCATTTCCCAGGGTGTCATCTGTGTTAGTTTGTTCTTACATTGCTATAAAGGAGTACCTGAGACTGGGTAATTGATAAAGAAAAGGGGTTTAATTGGCTCACAATTCTACAGGCTGTACAGGAAGTGCCGTGCTGCCCTCTGCTTCTGGTGAGGTCTCCGAACGCTTCCAGTCATGGTGGGAGGGACGGGAGGCAGGAGAGAGAGAAAGGGGAGGCCTCGGACTCTTTTTTTTTTTTGAGACAGAGTCTTGCTCTGTCACCCAGGCTGGAGTGCAGTGGCACAATCTCGGCTCACTGCAACCTCCGCCTTCCAGGTTCAAGCAATTCTCCTGCCTCAGCTTCCCGAGTAGCTGGGACTACAGGCGAGCACCACCACACCCAGCTAATTTTTGTATTTTTTAGTAGAAACAGGGTTTCATTATATTGGACAGGCTGGTCTCAAACTCCTGACCTCGTGATCTGCCCGCCTTGGCCTCCCAAAGAGCTGGGATTACAAGCATGAGTGACCGCACCCGGCTGAGGCCCTAGACTCTTAAACAACCGGATCTCATGTAAACTAACTGAGCAAGAACTCACTCATCACCAAGCGGATGCCGCCAAGCCACCCATGAGGGGTCTGCCCCCCATGATCCAACACCTCCCACCAGGCCCTGCCTCCAATGCCGGGGATCACATTTCAACATGAGATTTGGAGGGGACATACATCCAAGCCATATCACCACCTGTCCCCAGGGCTCCAGCCCTTGTGGGCTTCTTCCACCCACATTCAAGCCCCCATTAGCACCAGGTGCCTCCTGCCTGTCCCCTCTCTCATCCTCCACTTGGAAGGAAGGACAGTTGGTTCTCCAGACCTCACTTTCTTCCTAAATCTTTCTGGAACCACATTTTCTTTTTTAACATAGTGGTCACAATTTTGCATTCTTTTTCTTCCTGTTAAATGCCTCTCTCTCTCTCTATGTTATGTGTGTGTGTGTGTGTGTGTGTGTGTATGCATATTTATTTTTAAAATTATGTATTTATTTATTTTTTGAGATGGGGTCTTGCTCTGTCGCCTAGGCTGGAGTGCAGTGGCACGATCTTGGCTCACTGCAACCTCTGATTCCTTGGTTCAAGTGATTATCCTGCCTCAGTCTCCCAAGTAGCTAGGATTAATTTTTGTATTTTTACTAGAGACGGGGTTTCACCATGTTGGCCAGGCTGGTCTTGAACTCCTGAGCTCAGGTGATCCACCCGCCTCAGCCTCCGAAAGTGCTGGGATTACAGACGTCAGCCACGTGCCCACCCTCTCTCTCTATACACACACACACACCCCAACACGTATATATATATACACATATACATTAAAATTGTGTGTGTATATGTATATATGTGTGCATATATGTATATATGTACAGATATGTGTGTATTTTATATATACATATATGAAAAATTTGTGAAATATTTAAAATATATATGTGTGTGTGTATATATATGTATAGATATATATACATACACACACACTTTTTTTTTCTCTTTTTGAGACAGAATCTTGCTCTGTTGCCTGGGCTGGAGTGCAGTGGTGTTATCTTAGCTCACTGCAACCTCTGCTTTCTGGGTTCAAGTGATTCTCCTCCCTCAGCCCCACGAGTAGCTGGGATTACAGCCATGCACCACCATGCCCCACTAATTTTTGTATTTTTAGTAAAGGAGGGGTTTCACCATGTTCGCCAGGCTGGTCTTGAACACCTGACCTCAGGTGATCCCCCTGCTACAGCCTCCCACAGTGCTGGGATTACAGGTGTGAGCCACTGTGCCCGGCCTTGTTTTTTTTTTATTCTTTTGTAGAGATGGGGTCTCACTATGTAGCCCAAGTTGATGTTGTTCTACTGGGCTCAAGTGATCTTCCTGCCTTGGCTTCCCGAAGTGTTGTGATTACAGGTGTGACCCACTATGTCCAGCTATTTATATTATTTTAAATGGACAAATAACAATTGATATGTTTACCATGTATAACATGTTTTGAAATATGCATACCTGTGGAATGGTTCAATCAAGTGAATTAACATATGCATTCCTCCCATGCTTATTATTTTTTGTGGTGAGAACACTTAAAATCTACTCTCTGCATGGTGAAACCCCCATCTCTACTAAAAATACAATACTTGATTGCATTTTCAAAATACAAGATGTCTCAATCTAAATAAGGGTTAAATTTTGTTTTCTCCACATTATTTCCTAGTTCGCTAGCAAATGCTGCATTCGTTAATTAATTTTGGGCAAGTCTTTCTTTCAGTAATTGACAAATAATAATTATGCCTATTTATGGGATACTGTGTGATGCTTTGATCCATGTATACATTGTAGAATGATTAAACACATATGAATTAACATATCCTAACTCTTTTTTTTTTTGAGACAGAGTCTCACTCTGTAGCCATGTTGGGGTGCAGTGGCTCAATATCAGCTCACTGCAACCTCCAACTCCCGGGTTCAAATGATTCTCCTGCCTCAGTCTCCCGAGTAGCTAGGATTACAGCTATGCGCTACCACGCCCAGCTAATTTTTGTATTTTTAGTAGAGATGGGATTTCACCATATTGGCCAGGATGGTTTTGATCTCCTGACCTCTTGATCTGCCTGCCTCGGCCTCCCAAAGTGCTAGGATTACAGGCATGAGCTACCGTGCCCGGCCAACATATCATAACTCTTAAAGCAGAGGCTTCCAATTTCCTTTAGGGAATTCCCCATGCCCTGTTCCAGTTCTGGTGGGGCCTTTTGAAGCCATACACAAATATGTACATACACACGGATGTACTACATGGAGTCACACATGCACATGCGAGTACACACACACACACACACACACACACACACACACACACACACACAGGGGTGTGGTCCTGTAACCTGGACCTCTTCACATCTTTGGCAACAGTAATGTGGCTCAAAGGGTAGGTCTGTTAGTCCGCTTTCACCCTGCTATAAAGAACTGCCCAAGACTGGGTAATTTATAAAGGAAAGAGATTTAAGTGACTCACTGTTCAGCATGGCTGTGGGAGCCTCAGGAAACTTACAATCACGGCAGAAGGTGAAGGACTTCTTCACAAAGTGGCAGGAAAGTGAAGTGCTGAGCGAAGGAGGAAGAGCCTCTTATAAAACCATCAGATCTCATGAAAACTCAGTCACTGTTGGGAGAAGAGCATGGGGAAAACCACTCCCATGACTCAGTTACCTCCACCTTGTCTCTCCCTTGATGCATGGGGATTATGGGGATCATGATTCAAGATGAGATTTGGGACCAGGAGGGGTGGCTCAAGCCTGTAATCCCAGCACACTGAGAGGCCGAGGCGGGGAGATCACTTGAGGTCAGGAGTTTGAGACTTGCCTGGTCAACATGGCGAAAACTCGTTGCTACTAAAAATATAAAAATTAGCCAGAAGTAGTGGTGCACGCCTGTAATCCCTGCTACTTGGGAGGCTGAGGCAGGAGACTCGCTTGAACTGGGGAGGCGGAGTCTGCAGTGAGCTGAGATGACACCACTGAACTCCAGCCTGGGCGACAGAGCCAGACTCAGTCTCAAATAAAAAAGATGATATTTGGGTGAGGCACAAGGCCTCGCCATGTTGGTCTCCACCCAGGAGAGTCCACCCTGCCTGGAGTAGAAAGAGGGCGCTGGGCTGTGGAAGTCCTGTGTGTCCCAGTGGAGGCACCTGGCTGCCTGCCCCCCCGCCCCCCGCCTGCCCACCCCCAACAGAGGGCTACAGCTTCGGCAGAGGCAAGGTGGAACTCGGACCCAGGGAGAGCTGAGCACCTGGTCCGGGCCCTGTTGGACTCAGTGATCCACTCTGTGGCTTTTATTTTTCTTTTCTGAGCCGGAGTTTTGCTCTTGTTGCCTAGGCTGGAGTGCAAATGGTATGATCTCAGCTCACTGCAACCCCCTTCTCCCAGGTTCAAACAATTCTCCTGCCCCAGCCTTCCGAGTAGCTGAGACTACAGGCATGCACCACCGTGCCCGGCATTTTTTTTTTTTTTTAAGTAGAGATGGAGTTTCTCTGTGCTGGTCAGGCTGATGATCTCAAACTCCTGACCTCAGGTGATCCGCCTGCCTTGGCCTCCCAAAGTGCTGGGATTACAGGCATGAGCCACCATGCCCGGCCCACTCCATGGCTTTTAGCGATATTTAAGCCAGCAGACCTTACCTTTGTGGGCCAGGAGTGCTTTGTGGGTTCCGATGCTGTTCGCACCCTGTGTCCTCCCGTCCTCTCTGGGCCCCCCTTTCCCTCTTGCACAGGGAGTGGCTGATGGTCTCCCAGGACTCCCCTAGCACCCCCTACATTCTCTGCTTCAACTCTGCAAAGGCAGCAGCACCCCTTCCCCAGAGTGTGAGACCCTCCCTGCCTGCTCCTCTCTGCCTGGGCGGGACAGGACGCTATGGAGCACCTGTGAGGCCCTGCCAGGTGCCTGGAGTCAGTGATGAGTGAGAGATGCAGGGCCTGCCTTTGTGGAGCTGGCAGTCCTTGGAGGAGGAGGACTTGAGGGAGCTCATTAGAGACTCATTTTGTTACTTATGTCAGTTTGGTCATCTGGGAAGCAGACACTGAAACAGAGGAAATGTGCAAGAGACTGACGAAACACAATGCTGGGGCAGGATACAGGGAGAGGGTGGAGGGTAGGCCAGGACCCCCTTCAGAGCGCAACGCGGGCCTGGTGTGTCTGCAAGAGGAGAAGGGGAAGGAAGGAGGGTTAAGTGGGAGGGGCCCCAGGCTGCAGTGCAGCTGTAAGAAAGTCCTCTCCAGGCCCATGGGGAGCTCTAGCAAGGTCCTGCGTGGGGCAGGTGCTGCCAGGCCCCAGGTGCTACTGCATTCCCACGGAGAGTGATTCTGAGAGGGAAAGTGGAGCTGTGCATTGCCAGGGCCACCCTGATGGTGTCACAAAGGCTGATGTGGCACATGCATCAAAGAACTCACCAAGGTGCTGGGCGTGGTGGCTCACGCCTGTAATCCCAGCACTTTGGGAGGCCAAGATGGGTGGATCACCTGAGGTCAGGAGTTTGAGACCAGCCTGGCCGACATGTTGAAACCCTGTCTCTACTAGAAATACAAACATTAGCCATGTGTGGTGGTGCATGCCTGCAGTCCCAGCTACTTGGGAGGCTGAGGCAGGAGAATCGCTTGAACCTGGGAGGCGGAGGTTGCAGTGAGCTGAGATCACACCACTGCATGCCAGCCTGGACTACAGAGTGAAACTCCACCAAAAAAGAAAAGCACTGACCAGGGGCCTTCCTGGAGAGGGGCTGACACCTGAGACACTCCCAGGGAAAAGGAGATGGGGCCTGAGTGTCAGAGGGCAGGGCTTACGCAGGGGCCCTGAGGCTGATCATTTCTCGGGGACTGGATGAGGGCAGTATCCCAGAGCAAGTTGAGGGTAAGAGTCGTGGCTTGCGGGAGCAGTGAATGTGGCATGGGCCAAGCTGGAGAGCCCGAGGGATGTATGTGGGATTTTGGCCCCGTGTACCAGCCCACTTTCATTCCAGCTCAAAGCAAACCCCTGCCACTGACTGAGCACACAACTGGGCCCTGGGTCTACCGCCTGCCTTGGGAATGCTGCCTGAGCTCCCTCTGGTATTCTGTCGACTCCTGCCACATACAGCGTGACCCGTGCCTTTGTTCTAGCACTGATATTTGTTCCTGCATGGAGAGCAGGCTCCCCTGTCTCTACAGTTAGGCTGTGGCCATGGTGGGAGGGACCAGGTTATTCATTGCCTGATTATTCATTGTCAGGTCTGGCAGAGTGAGATTCTCCCCTGAGAGAATGGGTGCATGCCCTAGGATGAGGTTGAAGAACCTTCTCTCCAGTGCAAGGTTTCCAGGTCACAGTCTGGAGTGAACTGTAAGCCAGCAGCACCACTGGTCTAGTGCAATCTCCTCATTCTACATGGGTGGGGACTTGGGATGAGGCTCACTCTGAGTCCCACACCCAAAAAGTGGCTGAATGGGGACAGAGAGCATATCAGGCCTCTAGGCTGTGAGGAATGTGGCCAGAGCCTTCAGTAAAAAATGCATCTGGGGTACTCAACTTATGATTTGTGAAAAAACACCTGGGTGAAATAGAGCTCATCATGAAATAGAGCTCATCATGAAATAGAGCTCATCCTTCTGGAAAAACAATCCACCCATCTGTTTGCAGTCAGATGAGGATGTTCGCGTAACACCAGATGCTGTGTTGGGTGCCATGGTAACAGCATGTTTCCGGCAAGATGGTCCTGCTCTGCACACAGTTCCTGAAACAGACAAAAAAAACCCAAAAACGCCATATAAGTTGTCCACGCTCAGGCCTTGTTCTTGCTCTCTTCAGGATGTGTCCTTCCTCTCCTGTTTGTCAGACTCCTATTCACCCTTTGATACCCAGCCCAAATGTCCTCTCCTTCCCATTTGTGTGCTTATCCCATCCTTATGTGTACAGGACACTTGGCCTGTACCTTGTTCTAGTGCTCATTTTTGTTTCTGCATGGATGGCAGGATTTACCAGTCTCCTCAGTTAGGCTGTAGTCATGGCGGGAAGAGGTCTGATTATTCATCGCCTGATTATTCACTGGGAGGTCCAGTATAGTATGGTTCTCAGGATATGTCAGCAGGGACTGGGGCTGAGAGACGCTGATCATCACAGTGACAGCAGGGATGACCTCCATTATCCTGGCAAGAAGCCAGACTGGAGTGACACTTCTGTAGAGAGAAGCCAGGCTTTCTTCCTGCAAAGTCAATCACGTCTGGTCTCAACTGTTGCAAACTCAGTCAGCAAGTTTATGCTTTGATGAGAATTGGAGCACCAAATTCTGTGATGTGCATATGTTGTGGGGAGTGGCAGGTAGTTTTATCACTCATGACAATTCTCTTCCTTGTACCTTGAGTTTGGGCTGCGAAGAGACTTGCTTTGGGCAGTGGGCTGTTAAGGGAAATGTAGCAGGAGCAGAGGCTTGACACGCACTTCTTAGTGGGCCTTGCCTCCTTGCCCACCTTTTTTTTGCCACAAGAAGAATGTCCCTGGGCTAGCCTGCCAGGCCACAGGTGTGAGCCTCACCTGCAGTTTGGAGCCAAGCCTAGGGAGTTCAGTCTAAATCACCAGGATACAAGAAATACATATTGTTTTCTGCAGCTGAGGTTTTTGCAGCTCTTTGTTATGCAGCCAAAGCTGACTGATGTGCAGGGTCTTGACTGGCCTATGGACTTAGAAAATCCTCTGTTGTTTTCCTGTTTGCTCCTCCTGCCTTTAGCCACATGCCTCTGATTTGCAATGTCCCAGGAGTCTCAGGGAAAGAATTTTAAACCACACGTCCGAACAGGCTTTCAACATATGCAGATGTGTCAGATGGGGTAGAGAAGTACAGGCAATGGAAGACAAATGTAGGGAGGAGCAAAAGGCCCCTCAAGGAAAAAAAAAATAAGTCACGATAATTAAGAGTTGGGCATCATGGGAAAACTCAGGAAGCACTTTGTGGAAGATGGAACAATGACTTTGATGATGACAGCAGGCTGGACTGAGACCTTCTTTTCCACCCTTGCTTTGCCCTTCCTTCTGTGGGAGTGAAGTACAGGACATTCCCTTCTCAGGGAGTGACACAGCTTACCTGGCCAAGGCTGATCAAGTCCCCTTTCTATAGGAGGACACCCCAAAGGCCATCAGAGGTCAAGGGCAGGCCAATGGCAATGTTGGGTGGGGACTTGGGAGGCACATATGGCGGTCATCCTTTAGGGACTCAGAGGACCACAGGAGAACGGAGGGTCAAGTTTACTTGGCTGGTGAGCTTTTGATGCAAGCTTTGCTGGGACAGGCTATCAGCACAACTGCATGTCTGTTTAGGTCACAACACTTTCATTCACAGTGACCTTTTTTGTTTTTTTAATTTTGTTTTGCTTTTTGAGACTGTCTCATTCTGACACCCAGGCTGGGGTGCAGTGGCATCATCGTGGCTTACTGCAGCCTAAAACTCCTGGGCTCAAATGATCCTCCTGCATCAGCCTCCCAAGTAGCTGGGACCACAAGCTCGCACCAGCACCCCTGTCTAATTTTTTGTTGTTGTTGTTTGAGATGGTGTCTTGCTCTGTTGTCCAGGCTAGAGTGCAGTGGTGCAATCTCGGCTCACTGCAACCTCCAGCTCCAGTGCTCAAGCGATTCTCCTGCCTCAGCCTCCCAAGTAGCTGGGATTACAGGCTTCCGCCAACATGCCCAGATAATTTTTTTATATTTTTAGTAGAGACGGGGTTTCACCATGTTGTCCAGGCTGGTCTTGAGCTCCTAACCTCAAGCAATCCACCTGCCTTGGCCTCCCAAAGAGCTGGGATTACATGAGTGAGCCACTGTGCCTGGACCCCTATCTAATTTTTAAAGTTTTGTAGAGATGGGGTTTCCCTGTGTTGTCCAGTTGGTCTCAAACTCCTGGCCTCAAGTGATCCTCCCACTTTGACCTCCCAAAGTGCTGGATTACAGGCGTGAGCCACTGCACCCCCCAACACAGCGACCTTCTCATACTGGTGTCCTTCATGTCCCACTTAACAGACGATGAGGTAGGGGTGAGGTGTGGTGGGTGATTTGTCCATGGTGCCACACCCTGGCTTGGTGAGGCTGGACCTGGAGCAGGACTTTCAGATTGTGAGTCCAGGGTGCTCCTTGACTCCCCAGCCAAGGCAAGTGGTTTATTTGGGAGGTGGACCCCAGGAACACCGTAAAGGCGTGAGAGCTGAGACAGGGCGGGAGGAAGACTATTAAGGGTAATACATGGAAGGCATGTGAACTTCCTTATACTGCTGTAACAAATCAAAATGCAGTGGCTGCAAACAAGCATAGTTTGTTTTCTTACTGTTCTAGAGGCCAGAAGCCCAAACTCAAGGTCTCTGCAGGTCCCCGTCCTCCCGGAAGCTCTAGGGGAGATCTGTCCTGCCTCTTCCTGCTTCTGGCAGCTCCCAGCATTCCTTGGCTTGAGAATGTCTCGCTCCAGTCTCTGCCCCTGTCAACATGTGGCCGTTTACCCCATGCATGGGTGTGTCTGTGTCTTCACAAGGCATTCTCTCTGTGTGTCTGGGTCTACATTTTCTTCTTCTTCTTTTTAAGACACAATATTAATACTTAATACTTAATACTCTGTCACCCAGCTTGGAGTGCTGTGGTGCAATCTTAGCTCACTGCAACCTCAGATCAAGCGATTCTCCTGCCTCAGCCTCCTGAGCAGCTGGGACTACAGGCGCCTGCCAACACTGTGCTAACCTACCCTGTGTTAGCCAGACAGACTCCATTTTGCTGAGAGCCAGATAGACTCCATCTTGACCTCTGCCTCACTCCTCCTGCCACTCCTCCCTTAAGTGCATACCCAGGTCTTGCTACTGTGCTGGGTCATGCTGTACTTAGAACTACAGAAACATATAACCTTCGTAACCATGGCCTGCTTGGCAAGTGCACTTGCCATTGTGAATGCCCCCCCTTGATTGATTATATGACACGTACCAAATACCCTCCTTGGTAACCAGCAATCATGGGAACTGCTTGTGTACATCCTCCTTAAAAAATCAACAATCATGAGAACCTACTGCCTGCTAGTTACCAGCCACCTTATCTAACTTGCTTGTTCTGCTTCTGTACACTCTGCTCCAGCTAGGCTCCCCCTCCCCTACCTTAAGCAAGGTTTAAAAAGGAATCCAGCCTCTTCCTCAGAGCCGAGAGAATTTTAAGCATCAGCTGTCTCTCAGTTGCTGGCTAATTAATAAAGGACTCATGATTCAAACTCACAGCGTGGTGCTGTTCTGTCTAACTCGCTTGGGTGTAACACCACACCTGGCTAATTTTTGTATTTTTAGTAGAGACAGGGTTTCACCATGTTTTTCAGGCTGGTCTTGAACTCCTGGTCTCAAGTGATCCGCCCTCCTGGGCCTCCCAAAGTGCTGGAATTACAGGCGTGAGCCACCGCACCTGGCTAATTTCCTTCTTCTGGTAAGGACTCCAGTCATAGGGCCAGGGCCCTCCCTACTCCAGTGTAAACTCATCTTAACCGATTACACCTGCAACGACCCTATTTCCAGATAAAGTCATGTTTGCTGTTACCAGGGGTTAGGAGTTATGCATATCTTTTGGTGAACATAATTCAACTCACAAGAGAGGGTTGTAGATACAGGCACTTGGGGCTCAGTCTTGGTGGCACCCTTCCCTCCGAGAGGCTGTGTGGAACGTGCCTGAGAATCACCCCCGTGAGGAGTGAGGAGCTGCAGCATGACCCACCCCCTCCTGCTCGGCGGTGTCCTGGACCTGTGGGGTTCTCCTCCCTACGTGGCATTCGCTGTCATCACATCGCTGCCTGGCCATCAGCCATGGCAGGAGTATTGACACCACAGACATCGGTGGATGTTACGAATCAGGCTTCTTTCTCCACGTCAATCAGTCTCCCGTGGTGCGGGAGCAGTAGAGTGAGCCGATTCATGGGAGGAAAGATGGGTCTGGCCTGTCTTGTGAACGGGCTGTGTGTGGTCCTGGTCTGAGGACACCCCGGCAGGGTCATGTGGGGACTGCCTGCAGGTGACCTCTCGGCTTGGCTGAGCACCAAGAGCGTGGGCCTCAGGGGACCAGGCAGGTGGATGCCTTGGGGCAGCTGCTGGCTTCCCAGTGGGGGCCTGCCTGAGGCCCGCTTTGCCCATAGAAGCGAGCAGTTGGCTGTGGCCCGGCAGAGTCCCAAGCCGTGCTGATAGGTGTGGCCAAAGGGCAAAGGGTGTTATTATAAAAGAGAGCTCATGTGATTTACTGCAGCGGCAGCTTGTGTTGGCCGAGCCTGTGGGCAGCAGAGAATGGAGTAGGGCTGGCAGGATGCTGGCAGGATGAAGGATCTGCATTTCATTGAGACAGTGGGTTGGAGTCCACGTGGCTGAGATTAAATAGCCCGTCCCCGGAATGCAGAGAACCAGAAATAAATCAGCCTTTACTGCAAGTGGGGTGGCAGGGAGTTAATTAGGAAAGAGAAAAAAAAATACATTTCAACTCACAAAGAAGCCCAGTGAGCTAGCAGAGAGCAGAGAATAGCCCGGCCCCTCCAGGGGTCACCCTCAGGGAGAGGCTGCCTTCCCTCATCCCACCAAAGGGCATACAGGACTGGGAAGGATGTCACCTTGGAAGTGCCAGGGCCCAGTGCAAGAGGGTGAGACTGCTGGTTGCCCCGTGGAGCTGAGCCTGGTCTGTGTTCTGGCTGGTCATGGCCTGCGCCCTGCCAATGCAGTGAGATGGGTCCTGAACTTCCAGGCTGGGGACCAGGTCCTGGGATTGCATCCTGATGCAGGAGTAGGCATCACAGGTCACATTCAATGAGTTCTCAGAAATACTCATGGAGGGCCGGGCATGGTGGCTCACGCCTGTAATCCCAGCACTGTGGGAAGCTGAGGCAGGCAAATCACTTGAGGTCAGGAGTTTGAGACCAGCCTGACCAACATGGTGAAACCCCATCTCTACTAAAAACACAAAAATTAGCTGGGTGTGGTGGTGGATGCCTGTAATCCCAGCTACTAGGGAGGCTGAGGCAGAAGGAGCTCTTGAACCCAGGAGGTGGAGGTTGCAGTGAGCTGAGATTGTACCACTGCACTCCAGCCTGGGAGATGGTGAGACTCTATCTCAACTAAAAAAAAAAAAAAAAAAGAAAGAAATATGGAGCAAAGACCTTCGCCCTAAGTCCCCCGGGCTCACCTCTTGCATGCCCCACCCAGCCAGGTGGCCCCCAGCACCTTCCTTCTTTGTCTCCTCTCTGCCCCTTGCCTTTGCTTGTGAGGGGATCTCTGTATAGACACTTTCTTCCAGCCATTGTTCAAAGTCCAGTTCTATCTATTTCCCCTTCCTTCTTTCCTTCCTTCCTTCTTTCCTTCCTTCCTTCCTTCCTTCTTTCCTTCCCTCCTCCCACCTCCCTCCTCCCTCCCCTCCCCTCCCCTCTGCCCTTCCTTCCTTCTTTCCTTCCTTCCTTCCTTCCTTCCTTCCTAGACAGGGTCTTGCTCTGTTGCCCAGGCTGGAGTGTAGTGGTGCAATCATAGCTCACAGAAGCCTGGAATTCCTGAAATCAAGTGATCCTCCCACCTCAGCCTCTTGAGTAGCTGGGACTACAGGTACATGCCACCATAGATAATCTTTTTTTTTTTTTTTTTTTTTTGAGACACAGTTTTGCTCTGTTGCTCATGCTGGAGTGCAGTGAGCGATCTCGGCTCACTGCAACCTCTGCCTCCCAGGTTCAAGTGATTCTCCTGCATCAGCCTTCCAAGTAGCTGGGATTACAGGCACACACCACCATGCCTGGCTAATTTTAAAATTTTTAGTAGAGATGGGGCTTCACCATGTTGGCCAGGCTGGTCTCGAACTCCTGACTGCAAGTGACCCACCCGCCTTGGCCTCCTAAAGTGCTGGGATTGCAGGCGTGAGCCACCACACCCAGCCCCGGCTAATCTTTTTGTGTTTTTGTAGAGATGGAGTTTCATCATGTTGACCAGGCTGGTCTCAAACTCTTGGCCTCAGGCGATCCTCCCACCTTGGCCTCCCAGAGTGCTGGGATTACAGGCATGAGCCACTGTACCCGAACTCTATTTCCAACTCTTAATTCATTCATGCATTCATTCCACATCACTTACTGAACTCCTCCTCCCTGCTGGGCCCTGCCAGAGGTTCTATGTCCAACAAGACTAGCCTCTGCTCTTCATGAATTTACAGCTTAGTGCTGTTCAGGGTGGAGGTGTGATGTGTGTGCAGGAGGTCCTAGGATGATGAGGGGAGGTTGCTCATGGAGGAGTATAGGGTTTTGGGCACCAGAGGATGGTGATCTAGCCTTTTTTTGTGGTGGGGGTGGACACAGTAAAAAATGCTCTGAAGTCAAAGTCTCTTAGAATGTCAAAGCTTCATTTCTTGGTCACACAGCCTAGCTGTGGGTCCGTGCAAAGCCCTGGGGCAGCTGTCCTTCGGTTTTTAGTGCCCCCTCTTGGTGTGGACCAGTCTGTGAAAGGGGAGCCGGCACTGGAGGGTCCCTCATGGCCAATTCCACCTTGATCTGGCATGTGTGCATCTGTGTGACTTGATTGTGTGTGCACATGTGCATGTGTGGCTGTGTGCAGGCTGGTGCGTAGCACATGTGTATAGTACATGTATATGTGAGTGCTTGGGAGTGTGCATGTATCTGTATGTGACTTGGGTGCATTAGCACATGCATGTGCATATGTGTGAATGTGTGTGCATGTGGACATATGTGACCATGTGCATGTGTGCATGTCTGTGCGCAGCACATGTGTATATGCACATGTATGTCTGTGAGTATGCATGTGTCTGTGTATGACTTGAGTGCATTTACATGTGGATGATGCATATGTGTGTGTGCATGCTGTGGGAAGTAGAAAAGTTTCTCTTCAAAATTTCCTTTGTAAAAGAATAAATCCTTCTTGCTTTTTGCTAATAATTTTTTGTTAGACCCTATCCTATGTAGCTGTTAGACATGCTTATAGGCACGTATACATTCTGTGTCCTTGTACCTTAAGATATCTGTGCTACACGTGCTCACAGACATGTCCCAGCTAGCAGCTTATGCCCCTTCCTTATCTGGACTTCTCTGTTGCTTTTACCTGTTTAGAAAAGTTTTAAGTTGTTAGCCAATCAGGTCTTAGTTTAAATTGTGAGGTCTGGCTCCAACCAATGGAGATCAGACACAGCAGTAAGGACAACCCCAAATGCATAAGGGATAAATATGTTTGCATTTCCTTTAGTTGTTGTACTCTTGTGGCAAGACGGCTAGCAAGGGCACCCTTCCTGCAGGAAGTAAAAATTGCTTTGCTGAGAGATCCTTTGTCTCAGTGCTAATTTTTCTTTGCAGCACTGAGCATGTTTCCAACACATGTGGACATATGTGACCATGTGCATACGTGAATGTATCTGCATGTGGCTTGAGTGCATTAGCACATGCATATGTGTGTGAATGTGTGTGCATGTGGACATATGTGGCCATCTGCATGTGTGCATCCCTGTTTGCAGCACATATGTGTATATGCACATGTATGTGTGAATGTGCATGTATCTGTGCGTGACTTGAGTGCATTTGCACGTGCATATGTGTGTGCATGTGGACATATATGACCATGTGCATGTGTGCATACATACGCGTGCAATTTGAGTGCATTTGCACATACATGTGCATGTGTGTGCATGTGGACATATGTGACCATGTGCATGTGTGCATGTATCCATGTGTGACTTGAGTGCATTTGCACGTGCATATGCATATGTGTGTGAATGTGTGTGCATGTGGGCCTATGTGCATGTGTGCATGCTGGCGTGCAGCATGTATGTGTATATGCACATGTATGTGAGTGTGCATGTGTCTGCATGACGAGTGCATTTGCACATGGTTGATGCATATATGTGTGGATGTGTCTGCATGTGGACATATGTGACCATGTGCATGTGCGCATGTATCCGTGTGTGACTTGAGTGCATTTGCACATGCATATGCATATGTGTGTGCATGTGGGCATATGTGACCATGTGCATGTGTGCATGTATTCACGTGTGACTTGAGTGCATTTGCACGTGCATAGGTATATGTGTGTGTATGTGTGTATGTGGGCATATGTGACCATGTGCCTGTGTGCAGCACACAAGTGTACTTGTACATGTCTATGTGAGCTTGTGAGTGTACATGTGTGCATCTGCATGAGTGCATTTACACATGTGCATGTTTACATGCATTTGCATATGCATGTGTCTGTGAATGTGTGCACACATGTGGGCATATGCATGTGTGCAGCACATGCGTATTTGTACATGTATATGTGAGTGTGCGCATACGTATGCATGTGTGTGCATGCATTTGTGTGTGTGTAGGGATAAGGTGGTAAAGCCAGCACAGGAAGCAGAGACCAGACTGCAGAGCGTTGGAAACCAGGCTACAGAGGGCAGCAGGGAGCGCTGGAAGTTTCCTGCCCACATTTGCATAAAGACCCCTCTGGGAACAGAGGGGAGAGTGGGTTGGAGGGAGCCAGAGTGGACAGGAGGAGACCCAGGCTGTATCCAGTGGGAGGTGATCGTGGCCTGGCCTTGCGGGTGGGGCGATGATGGAGAGAAAGGGGCTGTGAGGTGCATTCAGACAAGAGGCTGGCCAGGGTCCCCCTCAAGTGGCCACTGTCCCTTGGGCTCCTGGGCTGGGCCTCTGGCCAGGCTGGCATGAGCTTGCCCTGGGTCCCCGTCGGACTCTCCCACACATGTTGATCCTGCTTCTCTTCCAAGCCCATGAGGCATGGATGGTGTCTGAAAATTGCTTGTAGCCCTTGGGGATACCAAAGAGGCTTGAAATGATACCAGTAGTCAAAAAAGAAAAAATGCTAAATGGGAGGGAACTGCCTTCTATTGATCCTTACAGGGGGAAGATACCTAGTTCAGCCCCATGTCATGGAGGCTGCAGGCAACAGTGGAGGACTAGCCCCATCAGTCAGAACCAGAAATGGCTCAGGATCCACAGTGGCTCTGAAAGAGGGTGGGAGGTGCTGCCTTGGGGCTGCACTTGGGACGAATCCCAGCTTCTCTTGGTCTTGCCCTCCTCTCTACCCCGCAGCTCCTCCCACAAGCCTGCCAAGGAGGTCAGAGGTTGAGGAGTCTGGGCTGGCTGCCCCAGTCCACGTGGGAGTGGCAGGCAGACAGCTCATCCTCCTACCCCCAGACCAGAGGTAAACATCTGATGCCCAGATGGAGGTGCAGAAACTTCTAGATGCAGCCAGCTGCTCTGCAGTGGAGAGAAATATGGGTCTTGAAAAATCGTTATGGTTCCCAGAAGTAGCAGCGTGGAGTCCACATTTGCAAGCGTTTCTGTGCACACTCAGCCTGTGCAGTTACCGTCTGAGTTTCCCACGTGGACCGCCCATACTGTTACACTCAGCTGCCTCTCGAGCCACTACCTCAGGGCTGCTTTGCTGTTTTCCATGAGCCCAGAATTCCATGGGTCCCATATCCAGTTGCTCTGTGACCTATTGGTGGTCATTTGTCCTTTTTTTTTTTTTGAGACAGAGTCTTTCTCTGCCACCCAGGCTGGAGTGCAACCTCCGCCTCCTGGGTTCAAGCAATTCTTTGCCTCAGCCTCCCGAGTAGCTGAGATTACAGGCACCCGCCACCATGCCCAGCTAATTTTTGTATTTTTAGTAGAGAAAGGGTTTCACCATGTTAGTCAGGATGGTCTCGAACTCCTGACCTGGTGATCCACCTGCCTCGGCCTCCCAAAGTGCTGGGATTACTGGGATTACAGGCGTGAACCACTGTGCACTGTGCCTGGCTTTTTTTTTTTTTTTTTTTTTTAGATGGAGTTTTGCTCTGTTGCCCAGGCTGGAGTGCAGTGGCATGATTTCAGCCCATCACAACCTCCACCTCCCAGTTTCAAGCGATTCTCCTGCCTCAGCCTTCCAAGTAAGTAGCTGAGGCCCACCACCACCACGCCCAGCTAATGTTTGTATTTTTAGTAATGATAGGGTTTCACCATGTTGGTCAGGAAGGTCTCGAACTCCTGACCTCGTGATCCACCTGCCTTGGCCTCTTAAAGTGCTGGGATAACAGGTGTGAGCCACTGAGCCTGGCCTTCCTTTTTTTCTTTTTTTTTGAGATGGAGTTTTGCTCTATTGCCCAGGCTGGAGTGCAATGGAGCAGTCTCGGCCCATCACAACCTCTACCTCCCAGGTTCAAGCGATTCTCCTGCCTCAGACTTCCAAGTAAGTAGCTGAGGCCTGGCACCATGTCCGGCTAATTTTTGTATTTTAACTGGAGACAGGGTTTCGCCATGTTGTTCAGGCTGGTCTCAAACTCCTGACCACAAGTGATCTGCCTGCCTCGGCCTCACAAAGTGCTGGGATTACAGGCATGAGCCACCGCACCTGGTCTGTCCTTTTTTTCTAATGTTGGGCTATTACAAGGCACACTGCAGGGGGTACCTGGGGCACCATCGCTGAGCCCTTGGGGGCGGAGTTCTAGGTGCAGAGGCTTAGAGTCACTTGCTGGGTCCTGAGATGACCCCTCTGTGTCTCCGTTTGCTGATCTGTGAGATGGATTCCAGCCCTTCCTCCTTTGCAGGATCAAAGGAGAAAGAGTGCTGGTGAGATGTGGGTTGAGTTCTCTGATTTCGAGGTCCCACCTGGGTGTGGGTGGCTCAGGGCACGAGCCCAGAACCCGGCCTCCACATCCCAGCCTGGCCAACCAGAGGACAATGCCCGGCTCCAGGGAACAACAGGCCCTTCCCGGGCTGTCAAGGCGTGAGGATTAGATGCAGAATAATGCAGTCCCCGATCAAACCTGCAGCTGTAACTCAGGCCCCAGACGCTGCCAGCGCCATAAATTTGGGCGGAAAGTGCAGCTCTAGCAGTTTGCGAACAAGAGCGGGGGAGGCCGAGTGAATTACAGCCTGAGAGAAAGCGGAGGTCCCCTGCCTGGCATTGTTAGCCCCAGCCAGGGATTGATTGCTCACTGCCTTTAATGAAATTGAATTTTAATTTATATCTCAGTCCAAGGTGGGGGGCAAGGGTGTGCCCAAGCAGAGGTGGGCTCAGCCCCAGGATGGGGACTCCTTCTGCAAGAGGAGTTTCCAGCCAACTCCTACAGGAGGGCAGGCTGGGCACCCAGGAGGGCATCTGCACCCCAGAGTTTCAAGGTCCTGGCAGTGTGGGCTCTGGTCAGGGTGCAGCCCCTGTCTGGTTATTCCTGCCTTGCTCAGGTGCTCAGTGAAGGGGAGTCCCTGGCTCTTCCTTGTGGGTCTAGGAGATCTGACAGGTTGGGGGAGGGTTGGGAGAGGGGGTGAGTAATGATTTGTGGGGTTTATTGGGAGCCCCCAGCTCCTTCACCTCTCCAAGTTTCCCAGATGACACATGAAAACCTGCTGCACCTGATTTCCACATTTTTCTATTTTTTTTTTTGAGACGGAGTTTTGTTCCTGTCGCCCAGGCTGGAGTGCAATGGCATGATCTCAGCTCACTGCAACCTCCACCTCCCGAATTCAAGAGATTCTCCTGCCTCAGCCTCCCAAGTAGCTGGGAACACAGGTGCATACTACCACGCCCAGCTCATTTTATATTTTTAGTAGAGACGGGGTTTCTCCATGTTGGTCAGGCTGGTCTTGAACTCCTGACCTCAGGTGATCCACCCGCCTTGGCCTCCCAAAGTGCTGGGATTATAGGCGTGAGCCACTGCGCCCAGCCCCGATTTCCACACATAGCATGGGGCTTTCAAAGGCTTGCCAAGTGCCGGGTGATGCTCCATGGGCATCTGTGTGGCCTTTGCCTCCTGTCTGTGTGCACCTGCTCTGGGTGGTCACGGAGGGGCCATAGCTCGGGGGTGGGCTGGCCCGGCTGCCAATCCCAGCTGCATGTTTCCTGGCCTTGGAAAGCCACTTCCCACCTCTGAGCCTCAGTTTCTGCATCTGCAAGCTGGAGATGAGGCGCACACCTTCGCCCAGAGCATCTGAAGGGGGACAGGAAGTTTGCAGGAGCCGCAGTTCTGCAGTGGTGCTTTTCCAGACCCTGTTCTGAGCTCACGGTGCAATGGGCTGGGGGCCAGCTGGGGGTGGGGGTGATGGTTACCAGGACACCATGCCCACGGCCACAGCAGAACAGTGGTCTCCTTAGGGTCCAGTGAGGAGGGGGCCTCACAGAGGGGCCAGGGGCATCAGGGCATCCTGGGAGCAGGGTTCCCGTGCGAGGGTTGTGCCTGCCGGTGCAGGGGCTGGGAGGGCCAGGGTCTCCCTTGTGGCTGAATGGATGGGCCGAGGAGGCAGGCAAGGGGGGTGCTGCAGACCTCTCCCAACTTGCCTGGGAGACTGGGAACAATATCTAGGGCTTGTTCTCTGCCTTCCCCACTGTGGTGGCCCCAGCAGGGCCCCGGACATGTCTCTGGACCCTCTCGTGCCTTCCTGTGTGACCCTGGATGCCTGGTGTCATCTGAGGGCTGTAGGTACCTCGTTAGTAAAGTGGGGGGTTGTTCTGGCTCCTGAGGACCTGTGGACCCCTCCCCACCCCGTGCTGTGCCTGTTGTGCCACCCACAAGCCCTGGCATCCAAGTTTGGGGCCCATGGCTCTTGGGGGCCTCCTGGCCAGTACTGCTCCCAGCCCTGCCCATGTGCACCGTGGTGGGGCCTGTGGCGGGGCTGGAAGGCAGCTGCCTCCCTCAGTGACTTAGGACAGGTTGATCAGGCTGCGGCTGATGAGCAAGGCATAAATCCTTCAGCTGCTGGTGGAAATTGTTTTCTGCTGGCGGATCTGTCAAGTGAATCCATCGGTTTAGACGCAGGGTGTGTGCGCAGGAGAGAGACTGGGGGAAAGAGAGACTCCCAGACTGACTATGCCGGGGATGCATTTAGAACCCGTGAGAAATCTTTCGCTCCTACCTTTCAATTTCCAGGTGGAGAGACTACCCAGGCCCAGAAAGGGACAGGCATTTGGTTGAGGTCACACAGCAAGGGAGTGGGAGAGTTGAAAGGAGGAGGATATGGAAGACGCAGGTTGCTCCTGGGTCCTCAGAAAGGAGGCTGGGTGTCTAGCCATCCCTCTCTTCTTTCCTAGACTTCAAATTCTACCCTTATGATTTTTAGTGAGCAGGCGATGCCTCTGCACATGGAAAAAGACGCCGCATCCTCTGGGTGGACTGATCCAGCACTAGGGTGTATGGACAGTTAGCAGGCACAGGCCGGGTTTAGCCCGCTGGGACCCCTGGCTGTGTGCAAAGGGCCCTGACTGACACCAATGTGCCATTCCTGACCCCAACTTAAACAAACAGATTATAAAAGGAAATTTTATGGCCATGATTTATGGGCAGCCGGCACTGCTTGCCAAACATAGATGATAACACAAAAATAAATACGTCTCCAATACATTTTGCACTTTTTTCCCCCCCAGACACAGGGTCCCCGTGGCCCAGGCTGGAATCTACTGGTGCAATCATAACTATCTCCCACTCCTGGGCTCAAGCGATCCTCCCACGTCAGCCTCCTGAGTAGCTGACACTACAGGCATGCATCACCGTGCCCCACTGATCTTTTTGTGTTTTTGTAGAGATGGGGTTTCACGGGCTGGTCTTGAACTCCTGGGCTCAAGCGATTCTCTCACCCAGGCCTCCGAAAGTGCTGGGATTATGGGTGTGAGTCACCATGCTCAGCCCCATCTTATATTATTATAACATTTATGACATAAATATGTATGATGTATATGCATATTTGGATATACATACTTTATATTTGTATAACATTATTGTAAAAGGTTTGTAATCCCAGAACTTTGGGAGGCCGAGGTGGGAGGACTGTTTGAGACCAGGAGTTCATGACCAGCCTGGGCAACACAGACCCTGTCTCAAAAAAAAAAAAAAAAAGTGCAAACCTGAAGTGCAAGCAAACCTGCTCATGAGGATTAACTGATCAGGTTGCTCTCCTGAGATTTGGAGGTGGAATGGTGGATAGCTGAGTTCTGATGGTGACTGTGGCTGGGGGTTGGGGCTGGGCAGGTGCCACGAGGTGGGGTGCTGGCAGCAGGTGGCAGGGATGGGGTGGAACAAGCTCTGGCTGAGCACCAGGCACTGAGCTCAACGCCCTGCAAGAATTTTTTAATTTTTATTTTTTGGAGACAGGGTCTTACTCTGTCATCCAGGCTGGAGTGCAGTGGCTTGATCTCTGCTCACTGTAACCTCTGACTTCCAGGCTGGAGTGATTCTCCTGCCTCAGCCTCCCTAGCAGCTGGAATTATAGGTGCCCGCCACCACGCCTGACTAATTTTTGTATTTGTAGTAGAGACGGGGTCTTGCCATGTTGCCCAGGCTGCTCTTGAACTCCTGACCTCAGGTGATCCACCTGTCTCGGCCTCCCAAAGTGCTGGGATTACAGGCGTGAGCCACCGAGCCCAGCTGTATCTTCTTATAAAATAATTCAAACATACAGAACACTGCAGAGTAACAGAATGAATCCGCCAGGTACCTGCCTTCCAGCCCCATCCAGTCCCAGTATGCAGGTACTTTCTTGGTATCTTATGAAGAAACAGACCATGACAGATGTTACTGAAGCCCCACTCCCTACACGCTCCAGCCCAGTCCTTTCCCCTTCCCTCCCTCCTGAAGAAGAGCCATGTTCTCAGTTGATTATTCATTTTTCCTTGCATGAATTTATACTGTTATTGCATATGTACATAACCATAAATAACATATGCAGTATTGTTTTTCAACTTCATAGATCTGTGCCCATTTTGTAGTTGGAAACCCTGCGGCCCAGGGGGCTGAGCCACTTGCTCATGTGCACTGGTTGTGAGTGGCAGAGCTGGGCTCAGACCCTGGGATCCTCCCTCTGAAGTCCCTCTCATGGGGGAATTCAGTGGCCGTGGGTGGTGGTGCCCCAGCGATACATTCCTTCTCCACAAAGGCTGCCCTGAGTCAGGGATAAGGACATTTGGATTTATCGGAATGACTTACGGCCTGGGGACTTGCTGGATGGTTCCATGACTGTGGGGGCCAGGGTCACATGGGGCGGGAGGGGAGAATGTGCAAGGAGCCTGCCCTGTGACTCCCTGTTCTTTTGCAGAAAGGAAATCAATACCTCCCTGCTCCAGCAGGCTGGGCCATGACGCTATGGCCCATGAGGTGACTGGGGCAGGGCGGGGGAGGGGGGCACCTTCTCTGCAGAGCAGGGAACAGCTTAATCCTGGGAGAATTATGTCACCAAGGATCGCAGAACTATAGGTGAGGAAAAGGAGGTCCTGGTCACCCCTCCTTGTTGCTCTGGCTGAAAGGTGGGGTAATGGGCATGAGAGGGAGGGTCTGCCACAGGGCTGGGTTTGCCCAACTGGCTTTAGGCCTGTCTGAGGGGATGTGAAGATGGTGGTGGGGTACAGCTGGAAGACAGCTGGCTGTCACAGCCTGCAGGGAACAAGGCCACCAGTGGGGCCAGGGTGGGGAGGACAGTCAGGGGTGGGGTCTCCACGTGCAAGTGCGTGGGACCACAGTGAGGATCCTGCACTCATGTGTGCCTCACCACAGACCTGACACCCCCTGCTGTGCACAGACATGGTGCATGTGCACACACACGTGTATACCTCTCCACATGTATCACACACGCACACAGAAGCGGACACACACGTGCTCACACGGAGAGACGGGGAGTCCTTCCCACCGCTAGAGGGTGCTAGAAGTCTTCCCAGCAGAAATTCACTGGCTGAAATGGATGGACACTCAAGACAGAGGCGGAAAAAAAAAAAAAAAAAAAAAAAAGGGAAGAAAGAAAAAGAAAAGCAAATCTCTAGAAAAATACAGCCCTTGATAGTAATTCAAGTTGACGACACCCGTAAATCCTGGAGGCTGATAACAATAATAATAAAATATGAACAGAACGGTGCCAGATTAACCGAGATATTGCCTCCCGGATCAACAAGCCACACTGAGACTTTTTCCCGACATTCGCACCCCGAGCTGGCCCCTGCTGTAGGTTTGTGGGTATCATGTTCACCTCTGTCCCAACTCTTTTTTTTTTTTTTTTTTTTTTTTTTTTTTTTTTTTTTTTGAGACAGAGTCTTACTCTGTTGCCCGGGCTGGAGTGCAGTAGCATGATCTCAGCTCACTGCAACCTCTGCCTCCTGGGTTCAAGCGCTTCTTGTGCCTCAGCCTCCTGAGTAGCTGGGATTGCAGGCGAGCACCACCACACCCAGCTAATTACAGGCACGTGCCGCCTCGCCCAGTTGATTTTTGTATTTTTAGTAGAGATGGGGTTTCACCATGTTGACCAGGCTGGTCTTGAACTCCTGACCTCAAGTGATCTGCCCACCTCAGCCTCCCAAAGTGCTGGGATTATAGGTGTGAACCACTGCATCCGGCCTCCAAACCCCTCTTTTAACTTCTTTCTGCACCACTAAGAGCTGCACGGGGCGGGGGTTGGGTGAGAAATCACATTTCTGATGGTGACACCCCTGGATCTTAGCTGTCCCAGGTTCTCCAATGGTGACCCGAATTGCAGCAGGGAATTGGGCCTGCCAGAGTCTCTTTCTGCTAGGCCAGAAGCCCCACTGGTATCCCAGCCATGGCTGGGCTGCTGGCCCCTCCCCTGCTTGGGGTCTGCTGCTCAGTCCCAGCAGGGACAATTGCAGCAAGGGACCCCACCCTATACCCCCAACCTTTGCTCATGGGGAGCCAGGACCAGCACCAGCTGATTTCAGTTGGCTCCTGTTTGCAAGGTAGCTTCCTTTGTTCTCATTCACGGCCAATGGCAAATGTGGGTGTCTGTGCAGTTATTTTTCGCTGTCAGGGTCTCCAAGGACAGGAAAAGATGGGCTTTTAAATTTTAACTTTTAAAAGTTATTTCAGGCCAGGTGAGGTGGCTCATGCCTGTAATCCCAGCACTTTGGAAGGCTGAGGCAGGTGGCTCACCTGAGGTCAGAAGTTCGAGACCAGCCTGACCAATATGGTGAAACCCCATCTCTACTAAAAATACAAAAAAATTAGCCGGACAGGGTGGTGCACATCTGTAATCCCAGCTACTTGGGAGGTCAAGGCAGCAGAATCACTTGAACCCGTGAGGCAGAGGTTGCAATGAACTGAGATCCCACCACTGTACTCCAGCCTGGGTGACAGAGGGAGACTCATCTGAAAAGAAAATTTAGGCTAGGTGTGGTGGCTCATGCCTGTAATCCCAGCACTTTGGGAGGCCGAGGCAGGTGGACCACCTTAGGTCAGAAGTTCAACACTAGCCTGGCCAACATGGTGAAATCCCGTCTCTAACAAAAATACAAAAAATTAGCTGGGTGTGGTGGTATGCACCTGTAATCCCAGCTACTTGGGAGGCTGAGGCAGAAGAATTGCTTGAACCCATGAGGCGAAGGTTGCAGTGAGCCGAGATCACACCATTACACTCCAGCCTGGGTGACAGAGCGAGACTCATTTGAAAAAAAAATTTTTAGATTCAGGAGACCTATGTCCAGGTTTGTGACTCGGGTATATTGTATGATGCTGAGGTCTGGGGTCCTACTGAACCCATCACACAAACAGTGAACATTGTACCTAACAGGTCATTTTTCAACCCTTCCCCCACTCCCTTCCTCCTCGCCTCTGGAATCCCAGCATCTGTTGTTTCCGTTTGTGTCTGTGTGTACCCACTGTTGAGCTCCCACTTACAAGGGAGAACACAAAGTATTTGCTTTTCTGTTTTTGCATTAATTCACTTAGGATAAAGACCTCCAGTTGCATCCAAGCTGCTGCAAAGGACACGATTTCATTTGTTTTCATGGCTGCATAGTATTCCATGGTGTATATGCACTGCATTTTCTTTATCCAATCCATTATTGATGGGAGCTTAGGCTGACTCTGTGTCTTAGCTATTGTAAATAGTGCTGCAATAAACATACAATTGCAGGTGCTGTTTTTTTTTTTTTTTTTTGATTGAACGATTTCTTTTCCCTTTGGCACAGACGCCCAATAGTGGGACTGCTGTGTTGAATTATAGATCTATTTTTATTTTTTGTATTTTTAGTAGAGGTGGGTTTTGCCATGTTGGCCAGGCTGGTCTCCAGGTCCTGACCTCCTGCCTCGGCCTCCCAAAATGCTGGGATTACAGGCCTGATCCACCGTGTCTGCCCGATCTATTTTTAGTTCCTTGAGAAATCCCCAAACTGTTTTCCACAGGGGCTGAACTAATTTACATCCCACCCTCCCACCCCCGCCGCCGGCCGTGTATAAGTGTTCCTTTTTCTCCGAAGCCTTGCCTGCAACTGCATTTTAACTTTTTAGTAATGGCCATTCTGACTGGTCAGACGCTACCTCGTTGCAGTTTTGATTCACATTTTTCTGATGATTAGTGACGTTGAGCATTTTCTCATATGTTTCTTGGCCGCTTGTATGTCTTCTTTGGAGAAGTGTCTGTTCATTTCCTTTGCTCACTTTTTAATGGAGTTTTTCTTTTTTTTCTTTTTTTCCGAGACAGAGTCTCACTCTGTGACCCAAGCTGGAGGGCAGTGGTGCGATCTTGGCTCACTGCAACCTCCACTTCCTGGGTTCAAGTGATTCTCCTGCCTCAGCTTCCCGAGTAGCCAGCCACCACACCTGGCTAATTTTTGTATTTTTAGTAGAGATAGGGTTTCACCGTGTTGGCCAGGCTGGTCTCGAACTCCTGGTCTCCAGCAGTCTACCTGCCTTGGCCTCCCAAAGTGCTGGGATTACAGGTGTGAGCCACTGTACCTGGCCTTGTTTTATTTTCTTATTAAGTTCCTTATAGATCCTGGATATTAGTCACCTCCAAAACAAGCGCATCTGGAGAAAGTATTTGCAAGCTATGCCAGATGGGCTTGTTTTGGAGGTGACTTCTGGGCCAGACTGCCCAGGCCCAGTTTTGTTTGAGGGTCCTTGTTCCTCACTACCCTGGGCTCTGGAGCAGCCTATATCCGGGCATTCTCAAGGTCAGGGCTGCCTGTGAGATAGCTGGAGGGGACGCTGCCATGGAACCCTCAGCTGTCACCAGGCCTTGTATCCAGAGCATGTCCACGTTGGGTCCTGGCTGCTCAGGGCTTTTCCCGCACTAGACCCTGATCCTATGGTCTATGGTGGAGGCAGGGCCAGGCTTTCTGGCCTCATTGTCTGCCCATCCAGGACCCCGTATCTGCAACATTCTTTGATCAAGCACTTCCTACACCCTCCAGGTTCTGTGGATGCAAGAGATTCAGGAGGGGGTTCCGACGGAGTGGGGGCCGCTAAGACTACCTTGCCTGCAGACACCAGTAATGAGGTGGACAGAGCAGCTGGCAGTGGTCAGCACTGGGGCCCAGGAAGAGAAAAACAGTGCTTCATGCCTGGACACAGGTTTGCAGTTTTGAGAACACATTCATTCTTTCAACAACACTTATTAGGCACCAACTGGGTACCAGGCCTATGTATAGCAGTTCCTAGGAAGACAGGGCCCCTGCTCTCTGATGTTTACATTCTGATAGGAGTTTCCCGTGACTGCCATAAGCAATCACTGAAAACCATGTGACTTAAACAACAGATGTGTATTTCCTCACAGTTTCAGAAGCCAGGAGGCTGAGGGCAAGGTGTCTGCCAGCCCTCATTCCCTACGAAGGCTTCAGGGAGGGTCCTTCCTGCCTCTTCCAGCCTCTGGTGGCTCCTGGTGCTGCTTGGCTCCTGGCTGCATCACTCCAGCCTCTGCCTCCATCTTTCCTCTGGCCTTCTCTGTGTCTCTGTATCCAAATCTCCCTCCTCTGTTTTTTTTTTTTTTTATACAGGGTCTTGCTCCATTGCCCAGGTTGGAGTGCAGTGGTGTGATAACAGCTCACTGACCCCTCCAACTCCTGGGCTTAAGTAATCCTCCTGCCTCAGCCTCCTGAGTAGCTGGGACCACAGGTGGGCACCACCATGCCCAGCTAATTTTTGTATTTTTTGTAGAGATGGGGTCTTGCTATGTTGCCCAGGCTGGTCTTGAACTCTTGGCCTTAATCTATCATTCTGTCTTGGCCTCCCAAAGTGCTGGGATTACAGGAGTGAGCCACTGCACCCCACTCCCTTCTCTTTCTCTTATGTGGACACCATCACTGGATTTGGGGCCCACCCGAATCCTGTATGACCTCATCTTAACCTGATCATGTCAGCAAAGACCCTATTTCCAGATAAGGCCAGAGTCGCAGGCACTGGGGACTTGAGCACATCTTTCAGGGGGATGTAGACCAGTTAGTCCAAGAAAACCACGCAGCAGCAGCAAAGGGAGAAAATGCACAGGCCGAGGAGGGCCTGAGCTCCCAACCGGGGGAGGAGGGGAGGGAAGTGGGAGACAGGCTGAGAAGGGGTGGGCAAGGGAAGGGGCAGCAGAGGGAATGCTACCATAAAGGCCTTGCACAGAAAGAGTTTTGGGGACCAACAGGGGGTTAGTATGGCTGAATGTAGCCAGTAGGAGGAAGAAGGTTCTGGAAGGGGCCAGGCCATGTAGGCAGGGCAAATTGTTCTCATTTATTTCCAACAGCAGGGGATTGGACTCTGTGGCTCTCGCCTCTTATCCCTCCTTTGGGAGGCCCAGGTAGGAGGGTTACCTGATCTTAGGAGTTCAAGACTAGCCTGGGCAACATAGTGAGACCTCCTCTCTACTAAATAAATAAATAAATAGTAATTCCAGGCTGGGTGCAGTGGCTCATGCCTGTAATCCCAGCACTTTGGGAGACTGAGATGGGCAGATCACTTGAGGTCAGTAGTTTGAGACCACCAGCCTGGCCAACATGGTGACACCCCATCTCTACTAAAAAAAAAATACAAAAATTCGCCAGGCATGGTGGTGTTAGCCTGTAATTCCAGCTACTCAGGTGGCTGAGGCATGGGAATTGCTTGAACCTGGGAGGCAGAAGTTGCAGTGAGCTGAGATGGCGCCAGTGCACTCCAGCCTGGGTGACAGAGCAAGACTCCATCTAAAAAAAAAAAAAGTAACTTCCAATGGGAAGGTCTCAATTATCAGAGTGATATTCCAATTTGTGTTCCAGAAAGATCCCTTCATCAGGATGTTCGTCACTCAAATCCATGGATAGAGAATTCAGAGAATCTGTGAATGTTGAATGGGGAAAAAAAATGACATCTTTATTTTCCCTACTCCCTAATGGAAAGTGAGCATTTCATTGCATTATGAATGAATGGAAGAAAAACAAAAACAAAAACATAAACGGCAGGGGCGTGTCGCGGCTCTGGGACAGGGTCACCGGTAGAAACACGTGGGTCTTCCTATCCCGCGGCAACTGCCGCAGGTAGCGCGAAGCACCGCGCATGCCTGTCAGGACTCCGGAATAATGAAACTGTTGGCTCCGCTGCTGGAGCTTGTTACTCAATCCTGTGATTTAATGCATTCACAAAAAAAAATCATGCAAATTACCGGATTACCCATTTGCCCTTTAAATATTTTGATAAGAACGCCAAAATATTTTTGGCTTCCTTTGCAATCCTGTGTGTTTGATTTTATGCATTTAAAAATGTTATTTTGAGAAGGGGGTCTCTGGGCTTTCAGAGGTTCAGGGTGTTCATGGTTCAGATGGGGCAGAGGGTGGGACTGGAGAAAAGTAGGGGATTTGAGGTGTCTGCTGGGGTTCAGCTGGGAACCGGGGCTGAGGCTTGGGCTTCTAGCCTGAGTGACCAGCAGGTGGGGATGCCATTGGCCAAGAGGGAAGAGGGACAGGTTTCCTCTTTCCAGGGAGAAAGTGTTGGATTTGTTGGTTTTTGAGATGGAGTCTCCCTCTGTCGCCCAGGCTGGAGTGCAGTGGTACTATCTTGGCTAACTATGACCTCCGCCTCCCGGGTTCAAGCGATTCTCCTGCCTCAGCCTCTCCAAGTAGCTGGGATTACAGAGGCCCACCACCACACCTGGCTAATTTTTTTTTTTTTTTGTATTTTTAGTAGAGATGGGGTTTGGCCATGTTGGCCAAGCTGGTCTCAAACTCCTGACCTCAGGTGATCTGCCCACCTTGGCCTCCCAAACTGCTGGGATTAGAGGTGTGAGTCACTGCGCCCAGCTGGTTTGTTTGAATTTGGACACTGACTTTGGGGAAATCCGAGCGGATAAGCCAAAGGGACTTGTCTCTACTAGGCTGGCCATTTAACAGGCGGGCTGGAGGGGCCTAGGTGGGGGTCCCCTGGCATGGCCTTATTGGGTCCTCACAGCGACTTTGTGTCTCATCGCTCATGCTTTCTAGTCTCATGTTACCTCCCTGGGGTTACAGAAAGCTGTCTGAGAGCTCAGACGTGCCCATTTCCATTCCTGGGGCTCCATGTCATCCCACGTCACAGGGATCTCCCAGCCCACAGACACCCTAGGACTCCTCCCCATGAAATTACACAGGACAGCACAGCTGGGGGCCCGATTATTCTGCCACCAAGACTCCAGGCCAGGCACAGTGGCTCATGCCTGTCATCCCAGCACTTTGGGAGGCCGAGGTGGAGGACCGCTGGAGCCCAGGAGTTTGAGACCAGCTTGGGCAACATAGTGAGACCCTATTTCTTAAAAAGAGAAAAAAAGAAAGAAAAGAAAAAAGAAAATTATCGGGGTATGGTTGTGGATGTGTGTGGTTCCACCTACTCAGGAGGCTGAGGCAGGAGACTGAGCCCAGGAGGTCAAGCTGGCAGTAAGCTGTGATGTCACCAGCCTGGGTGATAGAGCAAGACCTTGTCTCAAAAAAAAAAAAAAAAGAAAAAAGAAAAAAACCAGACACCTAATGTCCACTCCGTGCTGGGCCTGGGCTGGTAATAGCCAAGCAGCTAGTGGGTCTCAAAGCCTCTGTGTGTGTGTTTCTTTCTATTTCTCTTTTTCTCTCTGTTCTCTTTCCCCTCTTCCTGTTTCTGTCTGTCTCTCCCTCTCTCCCCTCCCTACCTCCTCGTCTTCTCTCCCTTCCTTCTTCCTTCCTTTCTCTCTGTGTCTCCTTCTTCTTCCCTTCTCCCTCCCTTCCTCCCTCCCTCCTCCCTCCCTTCCTCCCTCCCTCCTCCCCTGCTCCTCTTTCTCTCTGTCTTACACACACACACGGAAGCAAATGCAATTTTATAGCCTCATACCTACGTTCATATCCCACCCATCAGATGAGCTAGGGGAGGCACACAGCGTCAGTCAAAACAAGATCAGAACCGAATGTGACATGTGATTAAGACAGACATTCCTGTATCAGAGACTCATTTCCAGTCACCCCAAGCCGCATGGAAACTTTCAATACAATTTTTAGCCAGGCACCTGGGGTTTCAAAGCAGACCATGCTGAGAGGAGAGGGTGTGAGCCTTTGGCCCTCTGTTCATAAACAACCAAACAAACCAGAGAGCCCCCAGTCCTCTCTCCTCTCTCTTCTCCACACCCCCTCGTCACTCACCCGCTCCCAGATGCAGCTGCAGCTCCTGCCCACACTGTGAGCCCCAGCTTCCTGCCAAGGGCCCTGGCTGTTATGCTGTTCGGCTGCTGGGGAAGGATGAGGCCGGGGAGTTCAGGGACCCAGGCTGGGGTGCTCCTGTGGGCAGAGGGCCTTATTGGCACCAGAGGTCTTGTTGACCCCAGGGGCAATGCAGGAAGTGGGCCATGCTAGGGACCCTCAGCCAGGACCAACCTTTCCATACCTGAGTCTGCAGGGAAGAGGCACCAGGACTTCGAGCCAAGCCCCTGCCTATGACCCAATATTGCTGGTCCACCCATCTCATTTTTTTTTTTTGAGACAGAGTCTCCCTCTGTTGCCCAGGCTGGAGTGCAGTGGCCTGATCTCTGCTCACTGCAACTTCCACCTCCTGGGTTCAAGTGATTCTTCTGCCTCAGCCTTCTCAGTAGCTGGGACTACAGGTGCGCGCCATCATGCCCAGCTAATTTTTGTATTTTTAGTAGAGATGGGGTTTCACCATATTGGCCAGGCTGGTCTTGAACTCCTGACCATATGATCCACCCTCCTCAGCCTCCCAAAGTGTTGGGATTACAGGCGTGAGCTACCAAGCCCGACCTTCATTCTTTTTAAAAAAAATTTAAACTTTTTTTAAAATAAATATTTTTTTGAGACAGAGTCTCACTCCGTCACCCAGGCTGGAGTGTAGTGGCAAGATTTCGGCTCACTGTAATCTCTGCCTCCTAGGTTCAAGCAATTCTCCCGCCTCAGCCTCCCGAGTAGCTGGGACTACAGGTGCCCACCACCACACTGGGCTAATTTTTGTATTTTTAGTAGAGATGCGGTTTCACTATGTTGGCCAGGCTGGTCTCAAACTCCCAACCTCAGGTATCTGCCTGAGACCCCCCACCCTTCTCATTCTTCAGCACTGCCTCCTGAGCCTCCAGGAACTCCAGTCTTCCTGAATTTTGCCTGACATTGACCTCTGTCCTTGGACCTGATGCATACCCTAGTGATGCCTATATCAAGTAAGCCCCGAGGTGGCTGTGAGAAGCCCTCGAACCCCTGTTCATTATTATAATTATTATTATTTTTAGAGACAGTATCTCACTCTGTCACTCAGGCTGGATTGTACCATCATGGCTCATTGCAGCCTTGAACTCCCGTGCTCAAGTGATCCCTTCACCTCAGCCTCCTGAGTAGCAGGGACTACAGGTGTGTGTCACCATGCTGGCTAATTTTTTTTTGTAGAGACAGGGTCTTTTATATATATATATATGTGTGTGTGCGTGCGTGTGTGTGTGTGTGTATTTTTATCGCACTTTAGGTTCTGGGGTACATACAAAGAACATGCAGGATTGTTGCATAGGTACATACATGGCAATGTGGTTTGCTGCCTGAATCCCCGTCACCTATATCTGGCATTTCTCCCCATGTTATCCCTCCCCAACTCCCTGCCCCCCCGCTGTCCCTCCTTTAGTTCCCCCCAACAGACCCCAATGTGTGACGCTCCCCTCCCGAGACAGGGTCTTACTATGTTGCCTAGGCTGGTCTTGAACTGGCCTCAAGTGATTCTCCCACCTTGGCCTCCCAAAGTGCTGGAATGACAGGTGTGAGCCACCGTGCCCAGCTGGAGTTTTACCTCTTAAAATCTCAGCTCTGTTTCCAGATATGAGACCCCTCTGAGCTTCAGTTTACCCATCCGTAAAGTGGCAGTGACCATCACCAGGGCAGCACGACCATGCCAGGTTTGGAAATACCAGGTATAAATGGGCTGGGCGCACAGTAGGTACCCTCATCTGCTGGAGGAGACAGTTCTCTTGGCCTACTTTGGAGGTCACCTTCAAGGTTAGAAGACCCAGAGGCCTCAAGCAAAAGGAGCTGCAATCCCCACTCCGCTCCCCTGAAGCAGGCGCTCAGGGGCATTCGCGAGGCAGTGATGGTAATGAGATGTGATGGGAGATCAATGGGAACACGGGCAGCTGCCTGCTCAGGGCCGTGGCTGCCCCAGCCCTAGGGTTGCTGCTCTGATGCATAAACAGAGATCTGATAACAAGAGGCCAGGCCAGGTGCTGGGGCGAGAGGGGAGCTGCTGATGGCAAAGGACCCAGTCCCGTGGAGAGGGGAGGCCCTCTGACCTCTTAGGCGAAGCACCGCTAGACCCACCTCCCCAGAGGCCCCCATGAGCTGGTCATCAGCAAAAGTGAGCTCTGCTTTCAGTTTCTGATTATTATTATTCTTTTTTTTTGAGACGAAGTTTCACTCTTGTTACTCAGTTGGGAGTGCAGTGGTGCAATCTCGGCTCACTGCAACCTCTGCCTCCTGGGTTCAAGTGATTCTCCTGCCTCAGCCTCCTGAATAGCTGGGATTACAGGCATGCACCACCATGCCAGGCTAATATTTATATGTTTAGTAGAGACAGGATTTCACCATGTTGGCCAGGCTGGTCTTGAACTCTGGACCTCAGGTGATCCACCCGCCTCGGCCTCCCAAAGTGCTGGGATTAGAGGCGTGAGCCACCACGTCCGGCCAATTATTTTTAATGCATACAAATTCAATGAAATCCTTGGATCGGGAGAAGAGTTAGGTATGACCGGAGGAAGGGTTGCCCAGGGAACTGTCTGACAGTTCTCTTGGCCCCTCCTCTGTCTCCTAATTGTGTCTCCAACCTGCCTAAAGGTCCCTATGAGCCCTCTGGTGTTTCTCAAATTTGATTTTGTTTTCCTTCTCAGCATACTGGTCGGTGAAGGCCTGGGGGAATGAAACGGGCCTTGAGAAAAGGCTGGATCACAGAGCTGGTGGGCCCTGTGGGCTCTCGGGAGTGGGTGTCCCTGGTGTGTCCCCCACTGCTGACCTCTTTCCTGAGGATGGCCAGTCCCCACAACCCAGCTGAACACACAGGTCTGGGCGGCCACCTGTCTGCCATGTGACCCTGCCCGGGCTGCAGTGGGTCAAGCTGGAAGCCAGCTGGTCCAATTAGATTCCTTCTGCAGTACTGGGCTGGAAGCCACGTGGATATGGATATGGGGGCCAAATATAAAAACAGTCACTTGAAGCCGACTCGGAGAGGAGGAGAGAGAGATCCCATTGAGCGAAAGGCAGAGATGAGAAGAAACAGGTGTCCCCAGTCTGGGAGACAGGTGTAGACAGACGTGCTAGTAAAGGTTCCCTGCTCTCCCGGGAAGCATCCCGATTCATGGCTTTTGCCAACTCCCTGGTGTAAACACCCCCATCACGTCAATATCAAGCTGTCCCTGTAAAGTCACTGAATAGGGACTTGGGAAGATGTGCCCACAATTGGCTCTTGCTGGTCTGGGCTGGGTGTAGTCTAGAGTTCTGATGGTTTCACCATCCCCCTGGGGCCTGGCAGCTGTCCACTTTCTGGCCATGATTTTTTTTTAAATAATTTTTTAATGTGAGATGTTGTGTATCAAATATTTATGGCAACTATTTACCATTGGATATATGATGTAAACATGTGACTGAATAATTTTATTGTAAAAATTTAATATTTATAACAATTGAAAAGTATATCTATATTAACTATGTAAACTTTTGATATAAGCTTTTGGATGTTGACTTACAAAAGATAAATGAGGGAATACATGATTTGTCATATTTTTTGGGGAGGGAGTCAAGTCAGCACCACCATGGGGCACTTCCTGTTCTGGATCTAAAGCCAAGATCAGAAAGGAGATGAAGATTAAGGCCACTGTGAAGTCATGACTGAGATGACGTACCTCCGTGGGTATTTTTTCATTCACTCACTCACCCACTCAACCACCTGTATGTATTAAGTACCATTTGTTATCACGTGCCACTTTGCTAAGGGCTAGGAATATATAGGCGACTAATTCAAGGCCCCAGCCCTCCAGGAGAGCATCTCTTGCCAAGAAATCATCAGCAACATCGCCATTCTGTGGAGTGCCCGGGTCTGTTCCTGTGCTGTGGCCTTGATTGCTGTAATGGGTCGGTGGGTGAGGATGTGTGGAGCTGTCATACTTTAGACCTAGACCAATGGTCTGTATGGCCCCAACCTGCACTCACCTTCTGTAGTTACTCTAATCCACAGCACATCATCGTGTGAGTTTGTTCATACAGTAACAGGAATAGCAGGGCACAAACTATACTGACAAGCAAATTACAGGCAACCAGTTTTGGCACAGAAGTTCGGCTGGGCGGAACCTGGACTGAGGAAGGGACTGGTTAGAGAGGCTGTATGCGAGGAACTTGATTCAGAGTGAGAAACCCTAGCAAGGCACAAAGAGTGCTTGGGACTTGGGAATTATCTGTAGAACTCAGCCAGAAGGGACTTAGCCGCATAGAGTCCTCAGCAGAAAGGGATCTTATAAATAATCTATCCCACCCCTCTCTTTTGCAGATGAAGATACTGGGGCTTAGAAAAGGAAAGTCTCATTTAAAGTGACATAGGACTGGGCACGGTGGCTCACACCTATAGTCCCAGCTTCTCAGGAGGCAGGCTGAGGGAGTTGGATGGCTTGAGCCCAGGAGATCGAAGCTGCAGTGAGCTATGATCCTGCCACTGCACTCCAGCCTGGGTGACAGAGCGAGACTCTGTCTCACAAATAAATAAAATAGAAATGACACAGGGCTGCAGCTAGGACCAGGACCTAGTTCACCTGGTTCACACCAAGCCCTTCCCACTCTACCACACTGCATGTCTTTCTTCCTCAAGAAACAGTGGCTGCTGCAGGGAGAAGTCTGGCTGGCCCGAGGTGAAGAAGTTCTGGCCATGAATCTTACCTGCCCCTCCAAAGATGTGACCCAAGGCCAGTCTCTCAGAAGTGTCTGAAGCTAAGAAACACAGCCCAGCAACCAAGAAAAGGAACTCTAAGGCTTTTGCTTCTTGGCCAGTCATGGTGGTGCATACTGGTAATCCCAGCACTTTGGGAGGCCAGGGCAGGAGGATCATTTGAGGCCAGGAGTTTGAGACCAGCTTGGGCAGCATAGTGAGAATCTGTATAAAATATTTTTTAAAAATTAGCCAGGTGTGGTGGCAGGTGCCCGTAGTACCAGCTACTCTGGAGACTGAGGTGGGAGGCTGCTTGAGCCCAGGAGTTACAGCCTGCAGTGAGCCGTGATTGTGTCACTGCACTCCAGCCTGGGTGACAGAGTAAGACCCTGTCTCTGAAAAGCTACCTGAGGAGGAAGTCCTCCATTTTTGCTTTGGGCACCAGCATGTGAGGATGCGATATTTGGATTGGTGGCAGCTATTTTGTGATATGAGGCAACCTACCTGACAAAGAAAACCAACAGTTTTCTTGAACAATCAGTTCTAGCCGGAAATAGCCTGTTTCCTGCATGGCACCAAGCAATTGAGGCCGAGTACCAGCTGCCCCGGTTTAGCTGGATCATGAGCTCTCCAATTTGCCATGGTCCCCCCCACCCCCGGTCCCTGTTGCATTACTCTGGTCCATTTCACTCATTTACATTATTGCTGGCACCTGGGCAACTCCAGTTATAATGTAATAACTTGTTTAATTGCATGCCTATCCCAACAAGCTGCCAGCACCTTGAGAATAGGGACTGGGGCTGATAGGTCTCTGGGCTCTTGGACCCATCCCTGTGGTTCCAGGTACATGGCAGGAACTCAGCAACTGTCCAAGGCAGGGCAGGCCCATAGAACTGCCTGCAATGATGGAAATGTTTTGTAATCTGCTCTGCCCTGTAGAGTAGCCACTAGCCCCATGAGGCTCTTCAACATTTGAGATGTGGCTCATGTGGCTGAGGAACTGGATTTTTATTGACTTTTAATTGATTTAAATTTAAATGCCATTTGTGGCTAATGGCTACCATTAGTGTGGTAGAGAACCAAGTCCATCTCTCTGTAGCTTCCAGAGCTGTTTCCTGATCCTGTTTTCAGAGCTGTTTGGTGGAGAAGGTGGTGGATAGACGTGATCCTAGACACCGAGGGTGTTTTCTCTTCCCTCCTCCGCTGGCCTTTATGAGCAAAAGGAGACCTCTTGTCGTCCAGGTAAAATTTTATCCCGAGCAACTAGAGCAGGGGCCAGGGAGAGGTTTGTAGAGGACACTCTGTTGGCTCTGTAACTGGCTGAGGACATTTACTGTTGTTTTAGCTATGAGTTCCCAGAGTATGGGGTTTGGGGATGAGGCTGTAAATTCTTTGGGACTCCTCCACTACAGGCAGAATTGATTTCCTTTTTCCTGAATCTGGGCTGGCTAGTCTTCATGACTCACTTATGAACATGTTCTGGGACTCCCAAAGCTAGGTCATAAGTAGCTTCTTGGGACACCATTTCTGGATGCCTGAGCTGCCATGTGAGAAATCCAATACCCTGAAGCCACAATGCTGGAGAGACCATTTATGGGTACCCCCATCCACAGCCCCCACTGAGCCCAGCCTGTCAGTCATCCCCACGGCAGCACCATAGATAACCACCCAGTGACCTCTGTAGACACAATAAACAGAAGAGTCACCCAGCTGAGTCCTGCCTGCATACCTGACCTACTGAATAGGGAGATTTAATAAAATGGATGCTGTTTTAAGCCACTAGCTTTGGGGGTAGTTTGTTATGCAGTGTATTAGTTTGTTCTCATGCTGCTAATAAAGATATATCTCAAACTGGGTAATTTACAAAGGAAAGAGGCTTAATTGACTCACAGTTCCACATGGCTAGGGAGACCTTACAATCATGTTAGAAGACGAATAAGGGATAAAGTGATGTCTTACACAGCAGCAGGCAAGACAGTGTGCAGGGGAACTCCCATTTATAAAACCATCAGATTTCATAACACTTATTCACTACCACGAGAACAGTATGAGGGAAATGACCCACATGATTCAATTATCTCCACCCGGTCCCTCCCTTGACATGTGGGGATTATTATGATTCAAGGTGAGATTTGGGTGGGGACACAGCCAAACCATATCATGCAGCAACTGATAACCAGACAGGGCTCACGTGGCACCTCCTCCATGCCTACCCATACCCTCTGCTCCAGCAGTCACTGACTCACAGCTGGACACAGTCAAATTGCAGGTTATCCCACAGAGACACTTACAGGTAATTTATCAGGTTATTTCTGGGGCGATGTTCAGAACATTTCTTTTTCTTTTTCTTTTTTCTTTCTCTCTCTCTCTCTCTTTTTTTTTCTATGCTATTCTCGGTCAACAATATAACAGAACATTTATAACAGGTACCTACCAGGCTTCTACTGGGCAGAAGGGACACTTGCCCAGGGTTTCACACTTCAGTTGCTGGATTGTAGGAGGTGCAAAGCTGAAATCATCCCTGTAGGGTTGACAAGAATTGCATGCCGGGTTCTGGGGAGAAATATAGATATAATTAAGCAAATGTCAGGCTGAACTCTGACCCATTTCCTTGTTGCTAAAGGTCACGTGCCACTAAATCCTGACCATTGCATCACCAGTGATCCTACAGATGGAGTCTCTGACATCAGGATCATAGACTGTTTAAGAATTGACTTGCATCCCCATTGTTCCCATAGGCAGGATTTGTGACATTTGAATCAGAAGGCTTTTGTTTAGCAATTGCCTTAAGGCAGCTGGGTGTGGTGGTTCATGCCTGTAATCCTAGCACTTTGGGAGGCCAAGGTGGGTGGATCACCTGAGGTGTTCAAGACCAGCCTGGCCAACATGGCAACATCCTGTCTTTACTAAAAATATAAAAAGTAGCCGGGTGGGGTGGCAGGTGCCTGTAGTCCCAGCTACTCAGGAAGCTGAGGCAGGGAGGGTTGCTTGAACTGGGGAGGTGGAGGTTGCAGTAAGCTGAGATCATGCCACTATACTCCATCCTGGGCGACAAAGTAAGACTTAAATTGCTTAAGTTTTTTTTTTTTTTGAGATAGTTTTGCTCTTGTTGCCAGGCTAGAGTGCAATGGCACGATCTTGCCTCACTGCAACCTTCGCCTCCCAGGTGTAAGGTTGGCCACATCGTGGAGAGTTCGGACACGCCCCCTCCCCTCGCCGGGAGTTCAGACACGCCTCCTTCCATCCGGGTCCCACTCCCCTCCATTTTGTCCCACCCACCTTGGCCACAGCCAATCGGATGCCTCCACTCCCTATAAAATCCCGTGCCTGAGAGGAGTCCGTGCGACTTCTCCGGCCCTTCCTGTCCGGACTGCAGAACCTTGTCCGGGAGCCTGAATAAATTCCCTTGCATTGGATTATTTTCGTGCTGGCCTCAGTTTCTCCGTTTCGTCTTCGGTGAAAACAGACCTTACACCAGGTTCAAGTGATTCTCCTGCCTCAGACTCCCTAGTAGCTGGGATTACAGACGTGTGCCACCATGTCTGGCTAATTTTGTATTTTTAGTAGAGATGGGGTTTCACCATGTTGGTCAGGCTGGTCCTGAACTCTCGGCCTTGGGTGATCCACCTGCCTTGGCCTCTCAAAGTGCTGGGATTACAGATGTGAGCCACCACACCCGGCAAGATGTTTTTAAGACCCCGAATTCCAGCAACCAACCTGGAGGCCCCCACAAGGGCTGGGATCAGCAATGAGAATATAGCTTCTTCCTCTCCCTATCCCAGGACTTCACCCTGCACTTTTCAACCAATCAGTGATCTCCACATTTCAGCCCACACCCAAACCCTTGAAAACCCAAACCCCAAATTCCTCCGGGAGCTGGATTTGACATTGGGCGACCCTGTGACTAAACCCCTTTCTCTGCTGTGACCTGGTGTCTCTGTATATTGACCTGCTGTGTGCATCAGGCCACAAACCTATTAGGGTTACAGAGCCAGGGAGGCAGATAGTGGCTTGAAAGAATCCAGTATTTTTCCCAATGGATCAGCTCTGCCAAGGCCATGAGCGGCTGAATCCCTGGCTGGTCCCTGACCACTCTCTCTAGGCGTCACACCTCAGCTTCTGCTTTTCCTCTACCCACAGAGTCTGCGAGGACACACTCAGCTAGAACCAACACAGCCTTCAGGCCTCGCCTCTGACCCTCCCGCTTTGATCCCCTGGCAGAATTGATCGTTCCTTTCCTACACTTTCACTAGAACCCCTTTTCATGGGGCGTGTCCACCCTGAGGATGCCCTGAAATTGGTTGTTGAGTGACTGTTAGAGCAAGCGAAGAAAAGTTCATGGGGGCCCTGCAGGCTGCCCCTCTGACAGCCTTCTACCTCCTGCAGCCAGCAGGAGAGGAAAGATTTGCACTTGCTCATGCCTTTTCTTTTTTTAAAAAGTTGTGCAAAAATACACATAACATCAACTGCACCATTTTAGCCATTTTAAAGGGTACAACACAGTACATTCACAATGCTGTGCAGTCACTATCACTGTCTGGTTCCAAAATAATTTCATCACCCTAGAAAGAGACTCCACACTTCTTTTAATTAATTAGTTAATTATTTTGAGACAGAGTCTCGCTCTGTTGTCCAGGCTGGAGTGCAGTGGCGCGATCTTGGCTCACTGCAACCTCCACCTCCTGGGTTCAAGTGATTCTTGTGCCTCAGCCCCTGAGTAGCTGGGACTATAGGCACCCACCACCATTCCCGGCTAATTTTTGTATTATTAGTAGAGACAGGGTTTTACCATGTTGGTCAGGCTATTCTTGATCTCAGGTGATCCACCCTCCTCGGCCCCCTAAAATGCTCAGATTACAGGTGTTAGCCACTGCGCCCAGCAGGACCCCGAATTTCTTAAGCAGTCACTCCCCATTCCTCCCTTCCTGACTCCTGCTAACTGGTAGTCTTGTTTTTTTTCCTTTTTGTCTCTAGGGATTTGCCTATTCTGGATATTTCATATAAACGAAATCCTACGATGTTTGTTTTTTGTGGCTGGCTTCACTGAACACAATGTTTTCAAGGTTCATCCAGGTTCATCCAGGTTCATCCAGGTTCATCCAGGTTCATCCAGGTTCATCTAGGTTCATCTAGGTTCATCCAGGTTCATCTAGGTTCATCCAGGTTCATCTAGGTTCATCTAGGTTGCAGTGCATATCAGTGTTTCATTCCTTTGTTTTCTTTTTTGAGACAGGATCTGTTGCCCAGACTGGAGTGCAGTGACACACAATTATAGCTCACTGCATCCTTGAACTCCTAGGCTCAAGCTATTCTCCTGCCTCAGCCTCCCAGTTGCTGGAACTATAGTCATGCACCCCCACGCCCAGTTAGATTTATTTTTATTTTTGAGATGGAGTGTCACCCAGGCTGGAGTGCAATGGTGCGATCTCGGCTCACTGCAACCTCCGCCTCCTGGGTTCAAGGCATTCTCCTGCCTCAGACTCCTGAGTAACTAGGATTACAGGCATGCACCATCACACCCAGCTAATTTTTGTATTTTTAGTAGAGACAGGGTTTTACTGTGTTGGTCAGGTTGGTCTCAAACTCCTGACCTCAGGTGATCTGCCTGCCTCAGCCTCACAAAGTACTGGGATTACAGGTGTGTGCTACTGTGTCCTGCCTGTTATTTTTAGTAGAGATAGGGTCTTGTTATGAATGCCTGGGCCCAAGTGATCCCCCATCTTGGCTTCCCAAAGCATTGGGATTACAGGCGTGAGCCACCATGCCCAGCCTCATTCCTTTTCATGACTGAGTAGTATTCCATTATATGGATGGACTATAATTTGTGTATCCATCCACCACTTGATGGACACTTGGCTGTTGTGAATAGTGCTGCTGTAAATGTGTGTGTACAGTTGCCTGTACAGACTGAGAGGAGAGGGGAGGGGACAGAGAGAATGCCTGTGTTACCCAGGTTTCTGGCTGAGTGACTGAGTTAGGGGTGGGGTGGGGAGGAGAGGGGCTGGTGTGGGGGTAACAGGGTGAGTGGGTTTTAGGCCTTGTGTGGACTGGACCAGTGTCTCCCATAGGATGGAGGGTGGGGATCAGTCTGTAGCAGAGGTGGTGGGGTCCCAGCACTGTCTCCCATAGGATGGAGGGTGGGGATCAGTCTGTAGCAGAGGTGGTGGGGTCCCAGCACCAAACGTCTCCCCAGATCCTCCTTGGGGAGAACCACCACGATTCACAAACCACATGCACTGCTCTACAGTAAAGAACCTTTACAGTAGCCCTGGGGCCAGGTTCCCAGAGCTGTAACGGAGATAGGTGAGTCCACCATCCACATGGACCCCATCCCTATGGTCGGACGGGCTGACATGGAATGTCCCATGCCAGGGCTGCAAGCCTGCTGTAGCCATCACAAAGCCGCTGTCTGTGTGCATGCACCCTCAGGGGAGGGCTGTGGGGCTCCCTTCAAGGAAATCAGTGCATGGCCCCTCTTGGGGTTTATCCTGCAGAGAACTGGGCAAAATGATGCTCAGTAGTGATGCCCTGGAATTGACTGGCTGTCTACCAGCAAGGACTGGTGACAGAAGGACAGGCCAGCACTGGCAGAGCATCACATGGCCGTCAAAAGGAATTCGAGAGGCTGTGCAGTGGCTCGCGCCTGGAATCTCAGCATTTTGGGAATCCTAGACGGGAGGATCCCTTGAGGTCAGGAGTTCCAGACCAGCCTGGCCAATGTAGTGAGACCTCGTCTCTAAAAAGAATGTTTAAAAATTAGCTGAGCATGGTGTTGCGTGCCTGTAGTCCTAGCTACGAGGGAGGCTGAGGCTGGAGGATTGAGCCCAGGAGGTTGAGGCTGCAGTGGGCCATGTTCATACCACTGCACTCCAGCCGGGGTGTTAGCTCAAGTGATATGCTTGGCCTCCCAAATTGCTGGAATTACAGGTGTGAGCCACCACACCCAGCCTGTGATGGCTTCTGAGAACAGAATGGTGGCATGATGCTGGGACTCAAAGACATCTCTCTCCTCCATTCAGTCTCTCCCCAAAGCAGCCCTCTTCCTGGGTTGGGTGAGAAAGCCAGCATTTCCCAGAATTGTGACCTGGTTAGGTAGAAGCCAAGGGCAGCTGGGCCAGCACTACGCATTGGTGAACAGATGGACTCTTCCAAGAGAAGAAATTCTGTAATCCCAGCACTTTGCGAGGCTGAGGCAGGTGGATCAACTGAGGTCAGCAGTTCGAGACCAGCCTGGCCAACATGGCGAAACCCTGTCTGTACTGAAAATATAAAAGTTAGCCAGGCATGGTGGTGGTGCGTACCTGTAATCCCAGCTACTCAGGAGGCCAAGGCATGAGAATCATTTGAACCCGGGAGGCAGAAGTTGCAGTGAGCCAAGACCATGCCACTGCACTCCAGCCTTGACAGAATGAGAATCTGTCTCAAAAAATAGAAAATCACCCAAACAAAAAACCACAAACAAGAGGGGAAATTCACATCCTCTCAATGTGGTCATTGTGTCACCCAGCCACTCAGCCCCCAGCCAGCCACTGCCTGGGACACCAACCACTTCCTTGGTTCCTAGAAAAGCAGAGGGGACACATAACCAAAGGTACCAGGACCCCAAACAGCACCTCAGAATTGGAAAATCCAGCCCAGATTTGCAGTTGCAAATCACCAGACCTGGGTGAAGTTCCAGTTTACCAGCTGTGTGACCTTGGACAAGTCACTTAACCTCTCTGAGCCTTAATTTTCTCCTGTATAACACGGAGAAGGGTTTGGGGATAAGTAAAATAACATTTACAAGGTGCTTGGCACAGAGCAGAAGCTCAAAAAACATTTGCTCATATTTGCCGAATCCCAGAGCAATGGTTCTTCACCTTTTTGGGGTTGCAGAACCCTTTGGGAATCTGAGAAAGCCCGGACTTTCTCCCCAGAAAGGTGTGCGTCTACACATATGACATGATTTCCGGTGGCTCTGGGCTGCGTGGCTGGTGCCCGTGGTGTGAACCAAGCATTGTTATGGCATTATCAGCCTGGCATAGGCTTCCAGAGCCTCGGGCTCCAGGTTTTGCTGTGTGGGGAGCTTCGCTGAGCCCTGGGCTGGCTCTGCAGTCAAAACTCAGCTTGCAGACCCTTGTGCAATACACACTTGGAGCTGTAGCCAGACGGGGCAGGGAGCTCCATGCTGCCCATCCCTGGCCTCGCAGGCCCCACTCGGCTCTCCAGGCAGACACAGGGGTTGGTGGCAGCTGAAGGCAGGACCTGGGGGCTGAAGCCGATGATGCCAGGGGTCTCCTTGGAAATCCTCACGTGGACCAGTCCTCGGGGTGCCAACCCCATTCCCCTGCTGACTTCACTGTTTCATCAGAGAAGGGACGGGAACAGGGAACCTCACTCCAGTCCTCGGCCGGCCCCCGTCTCCTCCAGCTTATTAGCAAATATCTACCCCGCAGCCCTGCAGTCTAGAACCTGCTTAAAATCACGTGGGCATGGCAAGGGGGAAAAGAAACCCCACCACAAATTCTTTTCAGATATCTTTCCTCATGCTCTGCCTACCTTCACCCCACTTGCCCTCCCAAAGGGTATACAAGCCACACGTTTGCTTACTCTGCTCAGCTGCCGGAGAGTTCTGAAGTCAAATAACTAGATATAAATCAATCAACTGGCCTTTTATCCAAGACTCCTTCCCGGTCACGTCTGTCCACTCAGCACAGGGTGCTTTACAAGGAAGCACAGCTTCCAGGCGGAAACACGAAGGCCTCGGCTTGGGGGAATTTACAGTTTAACTTAAGGCTTTCACAAGATGGAAGCAGGAGGCCTTCCGGCCAGAGCATTGCCTCCTGTGCTGGTTTATTTGGCCCTAAATAACGGCAGCTGCACCTCGGCTCTCTAAACCCAGCGCATCTAGCTTGTTTCTGGGGGCTGTCTTGGAAAAAGCAGCATTGCTCACGGGCTCTTGGAGGGAGACATTCTGTTTTTCAAGGTGTCACACTCCCTGACAGACCCAGAGCCGGTGGTGCAGAGATGGACTGTCAGGGAGGAGGTGAGAACAAGGCGTCCTCTTAGGACCCCCATCCATCCACTCCCACCTCCCAGAGATTTCTGGTGCTAATTTGTGTTCTGTGGGTCAAAATGCCAGAAAACGCTACAGGCCACACGGTATTTTTGGTTTTTTAGAAGAGATCTTTATTAATAGAATTCTTTTATTAATAATTCATACCTCGTCTGGGTGGGGAAACCTAGCAGAGGATCAACCCATGCCCACGGTATTTGAAACTATGAAGAATAAAGTTTTTCCCTGTATCTGTTAGGAATTGCTCTTGGCTGCAAGGAACAGAGAATTGAAATAACAGTCATTTAACACAAGATACAAATTTCTTTCTGTCTCATGTAAAAGAAACCCAAGGAGTAGTCTTAGGCCCCCAAGTGTCATTAGTGACTGTGGCTCCTTCTCTTTCTGCTCTACCATCCTCCGAGTGGGGTTTCCATCCTCATGGTCACCTCAAGATGCAAGAATACTGCTGATGCTCCAGCCATTGTATCTGCATCCCAGCAGAAAACTGCAGGAAGCACCATTTGTCTCTCCCCAAACCTCCCCTTATATTTCCCTGATTGCAAGGGAGCTGGGACATATGGTCTTTGAGTTGTGCATGTAGATTCCCAGGATAAGTCAAGGTGCTCTTAGGAAGGAAGGAAGTCTGAGTATTAGGTTGTCAGCGAGCAGTTGCTCCCAGAGTTCCCACAGACACACAGGCCTGGGTTTGAATCCGAGCCTGCCACCTAGCAGCTTCCTGCACATGCACCGTGGTGCCCTGCCAAGGGTGCAACCTGGCCTGGTTTGGCTGTGTCTGTCGGGTCCATACTTGGCAAGTTTGCAACAAGAGGGTGAAGGAGAAGAATGGTTCTAGAACTCCTAGGGCCTTTGCTACCTGCTGGGGAGTGGGAATGGCTTTCCTGCACCCCCAAACTCCTGGGCAGTGAGATATGAACCCCACAGAGGGCTGTACCCCACATGCTTGCTCTTGACCTGCAGGAGGAAGTCAGGCTGCCCTCTAGGGACATTGAATGTACTGTGGCAGGGGTAATGACATGTAGGGAAGAGCTGAGTGATGGGGGCCTGGCCTCAGGGCTGGAGTTACGGGGCAGGCCAGGTATAGACCGCAAGGGTCCCCAGGGTCTGTGAGAGGATGGGCCCTTCCCAAGGTGACAAGACAATTTATTGATCTTCCAAATCAGGATGCATTTGAGTCCATGGGGTACAATTAGCAAGTGTCACCCTAATCCCAGGGATAAATCAGACCTGTCCTGGGACCCTGGGGTGTATGGTCACCCTACCTTCACCCTACACAGAAACATGGGGCCTGAGTCCCCAGCTAAGCTTGCTGGACATAGTTTTCAGGTTAGGAAGGTGGCAAGAGCTGAAACCCTTGCAAGCTGTTAACAAAGAAAAAGGGTTGAAACAAAGAAATAATAATACATTTTAATGCAAGAGAAATCATAGCCTGGTACACACCGGCTTCCCCGATCTGTCCTGTCTGGGAGTGTGTTTAGGGTGAGTGTGTCCCCAAGACTGGTGGACGCCTGGCTATCAGGGTCCCTGCTCTACTGGTGGCAGCACACCTGTCCCACACATTACATTCAACTGCTGCTCTGGTTCTCCAGAGGCCGGCTGGCCCCGGGGCTCTGGCTTGGTGTCCTTTGCTCGGCTCTGTCTCCCTGCGAAGGCCGGCAGGGCCAAACCGCTGGGCCAGGTCAGCCGGGGCTGGGGGAATGGACTGTGCCCTGCTCTTCCCCGGGCACATCTGTCCCCCCAGGCTCCATCACTGCGAGGGGCAGAGCATCCGCCAGGGCAGCTCTGTGGGCTGCAGGATGCCCCCGCACCCACCGCTTCTCTCTGCCAGGGATGCCCGCCTCACAGGATGACCCACGCCCACAGCGTCTCTGCCAGGGGTGCCCGCCTCACAGAATGACCCATGCCCACAGCATTTCTGCCAGGGGTGCCCGCCTCACAGCTGGTCTTCGTCCACCCAGATGGTCTTGCGCTGCTCCTCGCCGATCTTGTCCTTGACCACGCGGAGCAGCTCCTCCACGCTGCCCCACATGTCAGGTTCCACCGTGGCGTACAGGCACGGCAGGGCCTCCAGCTCCTTCTCCTTCAGCCGGCACACGCGCAGGAACTCCTCCTCCGTCTCAGGCCGGGGCAGCAGCTTTCTGGGAGGAGACATGCACGGGCTGTGGGGAGGCTGCCGTGGCACTGGTGTGGCACCACCTGCCTGGCCACCCCTCACTGCCGCAGTCCCCGTTCCTTCCCTGCCTTGCTTCTCCCTTATATCATCCATGCCTCTTAATGCTAGGGACTGTGCCCCTTCATGTTGTTCACTGGAAATTCCAAACCCATCCTTTTTATTTTTATTTTTATTTTGAGATGGAGTCTTGCTCTGTTGCCCAGGCTGGAGTGCAGTGGCGTGATCTCAGCTCACTGCAACCTCCGTCACCCAGGTCCAAGCAATTCTCATGCCTCAGCCTCCTGAGTACCTGGGACTATAGGCATGCACCACCATGTCTGGCTAATTTTTGTATTTTTAGTAGAGACAGGGTTTCACCATGTTAGCCAGGCTGGTCTCGAACTACTGACCTCAAATCATTCACCCGCCTCAGCCTCCCAAACTTGGGATTACAGGTGTGAGCCACCGCGCCTGGCCACATCCTTTTAATTTTTAATTGTGCTAAGATATGCATAAAATAAAATTGACCATTTTACCTATTCTTTAAGTGAATAATTCAGTAGCATGAGGTATGTTCACACTGCTGTGCAACCAATCTCCAGACTTCCTCATCTTCCCAAACTGCAACTCTGGACCAATAAAATACTCACTCCCCATCTTCCCTCCTGCAGTCCCTGGGAACCACCCTTCTACTTCCTGTCTCCAGGAATCTGACTGCTCTAGAGACCTTATATAAGCGGAATCAGACACAGCATGTGTGTTTTTGTGCCTGGCTTATTTCACTGGGAATAACGTCCTCAAGTTTCATCCATGTTGACGTGGGTGTCAGAATCTCCTTCCTTTTGAAGGCTGAATAATATTCCACTGTATGGGCTGGGCATGGTGGCTCACGTTCTGTAATCCTAGCACTCTGGGAGGCTGAGGCGAGAGGATCACTTGAAGTCAGGAGTTCGAGACCAGCCCGGGCAACATGGTGAAACCCCATCTCTAGTAAAAATACACAAATTGGCCAGACATAGTGGTGGGCACCTGTTATCCCAGCTACTTGGGAGGCTGAGACAGGAGAATCACTTGAACCTGGGAGGTGGAGGCTGCAGTGAGCTGAGATGTCGCCACTGCACTCCAGCCTGGGTGACAGAGCAAGACTCCATCTCAAAAAAAAAAAAAACCCAAAAAATCATACAGCATTTTTGGTGCAGTACACACTGCAGCACAAACACATTTCCAGGCAGGACGGATGGGGAAGGGGGTATGTACCAGGCTATGATTTCTCTTACATTAACATGTATTATGATTTCCTTGTTTCAACTCTTTTTGTTTAACAGTTTGCAAGGTTTTCAGCTCTTACCACCTTCCTAACCTGTGTGGACGGGCCCCATTGTGTGTATTCACTCCCCACTGATGGATCCTTAGGTGACTTCCAGGTTTTGGCTATTGGGAGTGACGCTGGTGTGAATGCCGGTGTGGAAACATCTCTTAGAGACCCTGCTTTCAATTCTCTCGGGGATATGCCCACAGGTGGGGTTGATGGATCCTGTGGTCTTCTATTTCTAATTTTTGAGGAACCGCCATGCCGTCCTCCACAGGGGCCGCTGTATTTTGCATTTCCAGCAGCAGTGCGCTGGGTTCTGACGTCTAACCTCCTCACCAACACTTGTCAGTTTCTGCATTTTCGGTCTTGGCCAGCCTAAAGGGTGTGAGGTATTGAGTAGGGATGTCTGTCTCTTTTGCTTACTGCTGGGCTCCCCAGAGTCTAACCCTTCACATGAGCTCAGTAAGTATCTGGTGAAAAGGAATGAAGAGGCCTAACCCTCCCAGTCTCAGTTATTCCCTCTGTAAAGTGGCAGCAGGACATTTATTTTGCAGGTGTGTGTGAGGAGGGGCCAGTCTGTCCTCAGCACCCGGGTTCCAAACCTCAGCACCATCCTTTTTTTTTTTTGAGATGGAGTCTCTCTCTGTTGCCTAGGCTGGAGTGCAGTGGTGCAATCTCAGCTCACAGCAACCTCCACCTCCCATATTCAAGTGATTCTCCTGCCTCAGCCTCCTAAATAGCTGGGACTACAGGTGTGCACCACCACATCCAGCTAATTTTTGTATTTTTTTTTCTAGATAGAGTCTCACTCTGATACCCAGGCTGGAGTGCAGTGGCACAATCTCGGCTCACTGCAACCTCCACCTCCTGGATTCAAGTGTAGATGGGATTACAGGCGTGTGCCACCACACCTGGCTTATTTTTGTATTTTTCAGTAGAGACGCGGTTTTACCGTATTGGCCAGGCTGGTCTCAAACTCCTGACTTCGTGATCCACCTGCATCGGCCTCCCAGAGTGCTGGGATTACAGGCGTGAGCCACCGTGCCCAGCTTAATTTTTGTATTTTTGGTAGAGATGGGGTTTCACCATCTTGGCCACGCTTGTCTCAAATTCTCAACTTCAGCTGATCCGCCCATCTTGGCCTTCCAAAATGTGAGATGACAGGTGTGAGCCACTGTGCCCGGCCTCTCGTTCTTTGGAACCCCAGAGTGAACCCTTTCCTGAATCCTGCAGGCTCGGCCCTGAACACGGGTCCAGAGTTGGACTGCCTCTCATCGCCTCCCAGACAGGATCCTCACTCACTGCCATGGGTCTCGCTGATGCATCCCGAAGGCCTTCCCTGACCACCCCGGGTGATGTGTACTCTGCCCCATCCCTCCTAGCTCTTGTCCCCCATGATGTGTCCCATGTGTGTGAGTCACCACCTTGGCCGCTGCCCTCAGCATCAGCTCTGCAAGGACAGTCCCGTACTTGGTGAGGTTTACTAAGGGGTGCATGAGGTGGGGCACACAGGCATCCTGCCCTCCACTGAGGCTTTGTGGGGTGCTAGGGACAGGAGGGGCAGCCCCTAGGGGTCTCGGAGCCCTACCTGAACCTCTTGATGTTCTTCTCACACACCCGGATGAAGAGCACGATGGGGTAGATGTTGGCCTTGATCAAGGCTCTCGTGCAGCTGATCCCGGCCTCCAGCAGGCAGTGCTTGTTCTGCGGGCACAGTGGCTTCAGTCAGCAGCAGCCCACCCACCTCCTGCTCCTGTGAAGGTGCCTGTGGCGGGGCCTGGATGCAGGGTTGGGGTCGATAGTGGGGTGGGAGCCCTGAAAGCCACCTGCCACTGATCCAGGAGATAAGACTCTCCATGAGTCTGGATACTCCAGGACTCTGCTGACCACAGTGCTGTTCATGGGCAGAGACGAGGCCCCGGCTGGGGTGAACCAGGTGGTGTGAATGAGTTTGAATGAAACACCTGCTACCAGTCTGGCATGGTGGCTCACGCCTGTAATCACAGCACTTTGGGAGGCCGAGGCGAGCGGATCACTTGAGGTCAGGAGTTTGAGACCAGCCTGATCAACATGGCGAAACCCCGTCTCTATTAAAAGTACAAAAATTAGCCAGGCGTGGTGGTGTGCACCTGTAATCCCAGCTAGTCAGGAGGCTGAGGCATGAGGATCGCTTGAACCCAGGAGGCGGAGGTTGCAATGAGCTGAGATGGTGCCCCCCCTCCACACACACACACAGACATGAAACCCCCTAAACACCTGCTACCCTAGCCAGCCTTCAAGTAAGAGGGTAGGGAACACATGGGTGAGGCAGCCAGGCTGGCCAGTCCCAAGAATATCTGCAAGGGTCCTCAACCAGGAGCTCGTCATTTTGAGAAAGGACCATCTATGTTTTGCTGAAGGCATTGCTTAAAAAAAATTCCACCAAACGTTGGCTGGGCACAATGGTTCATGCCAGCAATCCCAGCACTTTGGGAGGTGGGAGGATGGCTTGACACTAGGAGTTTGAGACCTGGGCAACATAACAAGACCCTATCTCTAAAAAAATTAAAAAATCGTTAGCTGGGCATGGTGGTGCATAACTGTAGTCCTAGCTGCTCGGGAGGCAGGGGTGGGAGGGTTGCTTGAGTCTAGGAAGTCGCGGCTGCAGTAAGCTGTAATCGTGCCACTGCACTCCAGCCTGGGCAACAGAGCGAGACTGTCTCTAAATCAATAAAACATGAAACTTTGCATTGGAGTGGAACATAAATAGAGCGTTCTAAGTGCGCAGCTCAATGAATTTCGCACACTGAACACAGCCTGGAACTAGCATCCGTGTCTGGAGGCGGGAATGGCCAGCCCAGAGCCCCGCTGAGCCTCCTGCAGACCATTGCCCTCCATTCCCTGCCAGCAGGACCATGGCCTACATTTCTAATAGCACAGATCCGTGGGACAGCCGTCGGATCTTCTTTTCGACTAAAAACAATCTCGGCTCCAGCCCTGCCTGCTCGCTTTCTATCCACTCCAGCTGTCAGAATTTCCTAAATTGCTGTGGCCCAGACTTTAAAAAACAAAACACCACCACCTGCTCTTGGCGTTCCCAAGGTCAGCGTCCACCACGGAGCCAGCCCCTGGCAGCTGGGGGAGCACGCCACTGATGCAGAGTGACAGCCCTTCCTTCATCCGGCGCTGGGATGAGGAAGAACTCAATGCTTAGGTCACGTCGTCTGCCTCAAAGACTCTATAATGCACACAGACAATCTCTGCATCGTCGCCAATAACGCTTGTGACGTCCCATTTTCCCCTTGTTTGGTGAATGGGATACCTGTCACCTTCACGTTCATTCTGCCTCTCGCCCTGATGAGCTCGTTCTCTATCTCTGGCCCTTGTTATCACAACCAGACACACACACACACCTAAACAATGCAAACACACACCAGCTCAGGAAGCCACCACAAATAGAAAGCAGCTCCAAAATAAAAACTCACGTCGGAGCCCAGGGGACAAAGGGGCGGAGAGGGAGTTGACACGGGGCAGCTGCTGGGACAAGGAGGAAAGGTCTGGCCACGTGGAGGCGAAAGTGGCTCTTCATCCCACCCTTGTCCTTGGCCCAGGTGGTCTCATGAGGATCATCATGGAAGGTCCCGGCCCCGTCCAACCTCCCAGCCCTCGCCTCACCTTGGCAGCCACAGCTTCGATGTTGGCAGGGGAAATGCATTCGAACGTGTTGGGGTTCTTCTCGCGGGAGTAGATGATGGTCTCCGTCTTCTGCTTTCTGAGGAACTCATCTCTTGTGACGATATCTGCAGAGAGAGGGGCCAGTCCTGAGGGCAGTATGGGTGGCCTTGAGTTGGCCATCCCACCCAGGCCCTGCTTGCCACCTTCTGATCTCTACACAACTCAATGTCCATCCGCTTCCAGCTATGTTTAAATGAATCTCGTCTCTCCTCTACTAGACTGTGAAGCTCTTTGAGGGCAGGGCTGAAGTGAACCTTCTTCATGCTCCCCACAGCAGCTCATAGAGCAGGTGCTTGGCGAATACTCATGGTTTGGCTTCTCAGCAATACCTTTCACTGGACAAAGCAGCTTGGGCACCAATCATGAATAAATCTCCTGTTTAACCCACCCATCCATCCATCCATCCACTCATGCATCCACCCACCCACTCATCTGTTCACCCACCTACTCATCTACCCAACCACCTATCCACTCCTCCATCCACCAATCCATCCACCCACCCACCAATCCACCCACACCCATTCACACATGCACTTATCCATCCATCCACTCATCCGCCCACTCACCCACTCATCCATCCATCCATCCACCAATCTATCTACCCACTCATCAATCCACACACCCACTTATCCATCCATCTATCCGTCCACTCATCCATCCACCCACCTACTCATCTGTTCACCCACCTACTCATTTACCCAACCACCTATCCACTCATCCATCCACCCATCCATCTACTATCCACCCACTTACCCACTCATTCATCCATCCATCCACCCACCCACCCATCCACCTACACACTGATCCACACACCCACTCATCCATCCATCCATCCATCCACTCATCCGTCCACCCATCGATCTACTATCCACTCACTCACCCACTCATTCATCCATCCATCCACCAATCCATCTACCCACCCACCCATCCACCTACACACTGATCCACACACCCACTCATCCATCCATCCATCCATCCACTCATCCATCCATCCATCTACTCATCCATCCACCCACCCACTCCTCTGTTCACCCACCTACTTATCTACCCAACCACCTATCCACTCATTCATCCACCCATCCATCTACTATCTACCCACTCACTCATTCATCTGTCCATCCATCCACCAATCCATCCACCCACTCATTCATCTACCCATCCATCCATTCACCCACCCACTCATCCATCTACCCACCCATCTACATATCCATCCATCCATCCACTCATTCATCTACCCATCCATCCATTCACCCACCCACTCATCCATCTACTCACCCATCTACATATCCATCCATCCATCCATCCATCCACTCATTCATCTACCCATCCATCCATTCACCCACTCACCCATCTATCCATCAATCTGTTCACCTACCCATTCACCCATCATCCATGCATCCACCCATCCAGGGGGAGGAGGAGAGATAGGGAGGAGGGAGGAGGAGGAGAAGGAGGGAAGAGAGGAAGTGGAGGATGAGGAGGAAGAAAAGGAGGGGAGGATGGAAGTGAGGAGGGGGAGGGGAGGAGTGAGAAGATGGAGGAGGGAGAAGGGAAGAGGGAGAAGGGAGGAGGAAGGAAAGGAAAGAGGGAAGAGGGGGAAAGGGAGGAGGGAAGAGAAGAGGGGAAGTCATCCTTGTCCATGGCTCCCACGGGGCGGCTCACCGCTCACCTGACTTGCAGATGGTGAACTCCATGGCGCCCCCCGAGTTGAGCAGCCTCTGCACCAGTGTCTTGGCCAGTGCAGTGGGCGTGAAGAGCACGGGCCGGCGGCGCTCGCAGTAGAAGGCACGCACCAGGCTGTAGGGGATGAGGCTGAGGTTCTTGCCCAGCTCGCTCTCAGGGTCCAGCTCTGGCAGGGGCAGGAGAGGGCAGTGGTCAGAGCCCTGAGGCTCTGAAGGCCTTCCAGGGAGGCTGGGACCCCTGGACTGGGTCCTGGAGGCCACCATCAGTGTGGAGGCCTGGCTGCCACCCCAGGCATTGGTTTCTGAGGTCACCTCGGGCTGGCACTGCTTGGGGTTCGTGTGCCGGGGAGGGGAGGCATGGTGGGAGGCAGGCAGAGTGTGTGGCAAATGCAGGAACCTTGACTGAGCTCTGGAGGGAAAGGTTGCCTTGGCAGACGATCAAGGAGGGCTTCTCAGAGGAAGGGCATGGACTGGGTACAGCCTAACAGAGCGGAGGGCAAGGGCAAGGAAAACAAATGCTGGTGGGTACCCACAAGGCACCAGGGTCAGTGGGCAAGGCCCTGGGCATCTCCCAGGAGCACTGGGAGGGACAGCTTGGCCTTCTTAGTCCCTCTCTGGCTGGGGTTGGGGAGCCACACAGAAGCCCGGGGTTCTGATGAAGCTACCCACAGGCGGCCTGAGGAGACACTTCCCAGAAACGGGCAGCCTGTCCCTTGTCCCATGTGCCTTTTATCATCTCCTGTCCCGGCTGCTCCAACTCCCAAAGGCCAGCCTGGGGAGCCGCCCCGGGGCCTCCTCTGAGATCTAGTCCAGGCTGTGGCCTCCCTTTCCCTCAGCAGGGCCAGCTGGGGCCAGCGGGGTGGGGGACGGCGGCTCCTCACCGGCTTGATAAATGGCAAGAGGCACTCAGTGGGTAGAGAAATCAATAAAATGAACACTTCACAGCAAACAGCCCCAATTAACACGGGCACCCGGGCGTGAAGCAACCACAACGAGGTCGTTAGCGTGTGAGCTTGGCGGGACGTCGCCCCGAGGCAGCCTGGTCCTCACAGCCAAGGCCAGGCTCCCTCACCCTTTTAATTTAATTTTGTCTTTCATTTTTATTTTTAGAGCTAGGGGTCTTGCTGTATGGCCCAGACAAGAGTGACTCTGCAGTGATGTGATCTGGGCTCACTGCAGCCTCAACCTCCTGCTCCAGTGATCCTCCCACCTCAGCATCCCGAGTAGCTGGGACCACAGGCATGTGACACCATGCGTACCTATTTATTTATTTATATATTTAAAAATTTATTTTTAATGTTTTTATATATTTTATATAGTTATGTTTCTCATAGAGATGGGGGCTTACTATGTTGCCGTGGCTGGTCTTGAACTCCTGGCCTCAAGCAGTCCTCCTGCCTTGGCCTCCCAAAGCACTGGGATTACAGGCACGAGCCACCTGTGTCCACCCTCCTCTCCCTTTTGAGGACTTCCAGGCCCCCTCACGAGGACCGATGTGCCCCCAGGTGAGGGTGAGGCACGTGTGACTGTGGCTGAGGGTGGTGGGAGGGGCCGGGCGGTCCCCATGTACCTTCCTGCTTCTCAGTCAAGAGCTTGGTGGCATCCAGCGAGGACCGTGCCAGGCTCCCCAGCGGGCTCCCCGAGATGATGCGGACCCGCTCATTGCTGTTCATCCGCTTGTACTTGTTCTCGGACCTGCTGACAAACTGGAGGAGCAGAGGGAGGGTCGGGGGAGGATTGTGCTGCTTCCCGTTCTCTTTTTTTGAGATGGAGTCCTGCTCTGTTGCCCAGGCAGGAGTGCAGTGGTACAACCTCAGCTCACTGCAACCTCCACCTCCCGAGTTCAAGCGATTCTCCTGCCTCAGCCTCCCGAGTAGCTGGGACTACAGGCATGAACCACCACACCCGGCTAATTTTTTGTATTTTTTAGTAGAGATGGGGTTTCACCATATTGGCCAGGATGGTACTGAACTCCTGATCTCATGATCCACCCACCTTGGCCTCCCAAAGTGTTGGGATTACAGGCATGAGCCACTGTGCCCAGCCCTGCTTCCACTTCTAAACAGACCGGGTGCTGCCTTCAACCCAGGGAAAGCCAGATTTTTGTTCAACCCACTCTGCCCATGGGGGTTCCTGGGCCAGTCACTTCCCCTACAAAAGCAGGAGACTCCTAGCTGGTGGTTCGAGCCCTTTAGCCACTGGAGAGAAGTCCTGAGTCGGGAGATGAGTGAATCAGTGGCCAGGCTGTCTTCCCTGGCCAGGCCCTGGATGAGTCTCATGTCAAGCCCATCTGCACCCCCATGGGAGCCTCAGGCACAGCTCTGTGGGCACTGTGGGACCTGAGCTGCCCTGGCAGACCCTGTGGGCAGGGACAGCCCACAGACTGCCCCCCTGGTGGGCATGTGCTGGACAATGTCACCTCCCTCTGACACTGTGCTCATCATGACTTTCTGCCTCAGTATCCCTAAGTTTTCTGGGGGACACCCACTTTTTTCTACAATTCAGAGGTGAGTCTTGAAGGGCAGAAATGGATGCCCCAGCAGTGGGCACAGAATGGGCTACTTTGAGCCTGTCCACACCCCTCCTTCTGCAGGAAGGAAAATGCATGGCATCTGGGAAGTCAGCCGACTCTCTGTTAACCAGCTGCAGGGCTTTAGATTTCGCTTTTTTTTTTTTTTGAGATAGAGTCTTGCTCTGTGGCCCAGGCTGGAGTACAGTGGTGTGATCTTGGCTCACTGCAACCTCCGCCTCCGGGTTCAAGCGATTCTCCTGCCTCAGCCTCCTGAGTAGCTGGGATTACAGGTGCCTGCCACTGCACCTGGCTAATTTTTCTATTTTTAGTAGAGACGGGGTTTCGCCATGTTGACCAGGCTGGTCTCGAACTCCTGACCTCAGGTGATCCGCCCACCTCAGCCTCCCAAAGTGCTGGGATTACAGGCGTGAGCCACCGTGTCTGGCCCCAAGATTTCACGCTTACATGACATTTGGGTGTAAAAATGCGTCATCTCAAATGGCCCTGCCTTTGCCAAGCCCTCAGGCTTTGCCAGGGCTCCTTCCCACCTGGGTGTCTCTCTGCCACTTGTTCTTGTCTACCTGGATTTTAGGGTCACGCTGCTCACAGTTTCTCTGGGTTTCCCTGTTCCACTATCAAGATAGAGCAGCGGATAATAACATTGTCTCCACTCGGGTCTAACGAGTGAGGCAGCTACACAGGAACAAGCCCATGGCGCTACATTTCATATAACTCCCTTGGTTTTTGTCAACTGGTGATGCAAGAAATGATCACAAAGTGTGCTTCTGCACTTGTGAGAAATCATTTCTGAAGATACCACACACAATGCTAGTCAATGTTTTTTGTACAATGATCCATGCAAAAAAAAATCCCTTTTAGAATTAAGTAGAAAAGTCCTTTCTGTTCCTGATGGCTAAAATGTTTCTTAAGACGGATAAGATTGAAAGAATCTGCTGGGTTCCCTTTTTCCTTAGACTGCTGGGATGCTCAGATAAGTTGAATGCTCAATTAATGAGGACCTAAACTGGCCTAGACATTTAGGATGTTTGTTTTCATCTCCTGATACACTGCTTCTGATCCTTCTATTAGTATCTGAACAGATAACTTAAGTCTCTTTTCACCATAAGTTTCCTCAATCTTTAATGAAAGTGGGATTTGATTCCCACAGGCACAGAGACTGTCTTCTAGCCTGTCACTGAAAGGATGAAATGGGACAGGAGATGTGAGGCACTGTGAAGAGTTGCAAGTGGTGTACAAACACAAAGCATGGTTATTTTGATTCGGGTGTCTCTTCTCAGTGGGGAGAGGGCAGGGCCATAGCGGAATATGACTGAAAAGTCAGCAGGCACTCCGGAGAGCCTTACCTGAAGGAGCTGGCCAAAAAGGAAGCTTGCTCGAGAGAGACGGGGACTGACCCGGGGATCGCTGGTTGAAAGTGCCTCTTCCGGCTGCAGGGTGTTCTGAAATGGATTTATCAATCAGTCAGGCCCTGCTGGGGTTACAGGAGGCGGGAACACAGTGATGCTGGTCAGAACTGGAGACTTGTCCTCAAGCCCCTCTGTGCTAACACTTCCATAGGGAAATCAAAGGGCTGCAGGCAAGGGGCGAGGTGGGGTAGGGGAGAGGAGTCCTGGAGACTTGGGAGATTGGTGACTTGCTTCAACAGAGACCAGGAATGGTAGAGCAAAGGCCTACAGTCTAGCCGGAGCCAGAAACCTAGGCTCACCCTCCTTTTTGTTTTTTTGAGACAGGGTCTTGCTCTGTCACCCAGGCTGCAGTGCAACGGCGCGATCTCGGCTCACTGCAACCTTTGCCTCCCAGGTTCAAGCGATTCTCCTGCCACAGCCTCCTGAGTAGGTGGGACTACAGGCGCCCACCACCACACCTGGCTAATTTTTGTATTTTTAGTAGAGACAAGGTTTCAACATGATGGCCAGGCTGGTCTCGAACGCCTGACCTCAAGTGATCTGCCCACCTTGGTGTCCCAAAGTGCTAGGATTACAGGCATGAGCCACCGCACCCGGCCAGACACCAACCCCTTGTCCTGGAAACTCAGGACCTGTGGGAGGGCATGAGAGGTCAGGGCTCCTACAGGCAGCATTCCATTCCTAAGGAACCGAGTCCCCTGGCATTCATCATCCCAGTACAGATGGCTCGCATTTGTTACTGCCTCTAAAAAAGACCCAGGAGTGAGGTTTGAAGCTGGCGAGGTCCCTGCCCCTGCTACCACCACAGGGAGCTTGGCAGACCTACCCGGAGTGCCCGCAGGGTGTGGTGGGTGCCGTCCACCTCCTCCCGGCTGCCCCGGTGCATCAGGCGCTGCAGTTTGACCAGGAGAAGCTGCTGGGCTCTGGGGAGTGAAGAGAGGAGCCTCAGGGGCTGAAATTCAAAGGCCAAGCACTGGAAGCCAGCAGGGCCGCAGCACCACACCGGCATGGGTGGGGTGTGGGTCCGACTCTGCGTAAGGATGGCCCTGTGGCTGGTGTGAGCTCTGAGCCCAAGGGGCACCCAGGGAGAAGATGTGGCTCCTCGTATCTGTGTTTGGATCCTACCTCCAGCACTGGCTCACTGTGAGGCTGCAGCAAAGTGGGTGAACCTCTCTGAGCCTCAGTCTCCTCCCCTGTAAATCTGGTGTGATGATGCACTCCTTGGAGGAGTGGCCTGAGGTGTGGTGTTATGGTCTTACAGATGTCGCGATATGGACATGTAATTGCACAGTCTTACAGAAGCTGTGGATGCCTGCTGTGTGCCTGACACACTACCTGTGCCCAGTCCTCGGGGGCTGGTGCTGTTATAATGACAACGTTGCTGTCGGGATGGGGTCTATGGAAAAGGAACGACGAGTGAACCCAGCAAGAGAGCATAGAACTGAGTGCCAAGTGGTCTGGTCTCTACCAGACAGAAGGGGATTCTATGGGATTCTCGTGAAGGTCGAGAGAAAGGTCCTTGGGGAGGCGGGAAGGGCTTCCTGGAGGAGGAGGGCCTGGGGGACCTCGCTGTGAAACAGGGAACACGGTGGCCTTCTTTGGCCTGGGCTTCTCTATAAGCCCCTCTGCTGACGTTCATGGCATCTGCAGCCCCCCTGCCTGGTCCGTCATACACTCAGGGAAACAGAGACCCCACCCAGTTCTGTCCTCACCGGCTGTAGCTGGGTATGGTGCCCATGTCCAGGTCATGGTCTGTGAAAGGGTCGACCCGTGCACACAGCCACTCGTGCCTGTCCTGGTACATGGTGTCACGGACGTGCACAACATCGTCACACTTCAGGGACATGGTGCAGGCGTCCAGCTGGCTCGAGATGTTCAGGTTCAGCCGGATGTAGAACGAGTCCCCCGACGTGATCAGGCCATCCTCCATGTCCTTCAGTAGCTTCCGGTACCCTGTGGAGGGATAGATGCACCAGCTGTCTACTGGCGTGGGGCCACCCCGACCATCAGAGCACCTCCTAGAGTACCTTACCTCACCACCAATGTGCCTGTGCAATACGCTCCTCTTAGAGCTCATACCTAAGGGAAAGCTCTACCTCCCCAATGAAGGGTAGCCATGTCGTTTACCAGTTTTCCTCTTTGTCTTGGCTGCCAGGAAGCTCAGAGCTAAATTTTTTGCCAAGTTGCAATGATCACCTTTACTAGCATTCCTGATACAATCTTCATATTTTCCCACCATTATATGGCTGTTTTTCATTTTTTTCACTAATGCATAACACACATATAGTAAACTGCATACATTCTTAAGTACTCAGCTCAGTCAATTTTCACAAATGTGTATGTGTGGGCGGCAACGACCAGAGGCCCCTTTGTCAGTACCTTTCCCAAGGGGAACCACCATCCTAACTGACATTGCTGTAAATGAGCCGAATCTCACTTCATGTAAACGGAACCAAGCAGTATGTGCTCTCTTCACTTCCGGCTTCCACTGTTCAACATTCTGCCTGTGAGATTTGTCTGTGATGCTGCAATGTAGCAGGAGGGCACTCCTTTTCACTGCTGTATAGTATTCCACGGTTTGTGGCTTTATCCATTCTCCCACTTGTAATTTGCATTGTTTGCAGCTTTGGGCTACTATGAACAACTTTGCTATGAGTTATTTGTACACATTACTTTCTGTGGATATATGTGCCCATTTCTCTTGGGTACACACACAGAAGTGGAATTACTTGGTCATAGAATATCTATCTATCTATCATCTATTATCTACACACCTATTATCTATCTATCTGTGGATATATGTGCCCATTTCTCTTGGGTACACACACAGAAGTGGAATTACTTGGTCATGTCATATCTATGTATCTATGTATCTATCTAAATTTTTGTCTATCTTCTATCTACCTATCATCCATCCATTATCATTTATCTATCTTCTATCTATTCATCTATGATCTATCTACCTATCATCGATCAATCATCTATCCATCTATCAATCAATCATCTATTGCTCTGTGGATATATGTGCTCATTTCTCTTGGGTGCACACACAGAAGTGGAATTACTTGGTCATAGAATATCTATCTATCTATCTATCTTATCATCCATCTATCAATTATCTATCATCTCATCTATCAATTTTCTTTCTTTCTCACCCTTCCTTCCTTTCTTTCTCTTTCCTTTCCTGCCAAATGGTTTCCCAAAGAGACCATGGTACACGTTGTTTTCACCTTATTTAAATGTCATCATCCTCCCAAGTAAAGTTTTGCAAATACTTTGTGAGGGAGTGGGGCATGAACCATGAACACAATAAATGCAGCAAGCTCTGCTATGATATAAAACCATAATATACACCCTCAAATCAGCTTCACATGCTGAGGCCTGTATAATACTGCAGAAGCTAAAATGGTTCTAACAGCCAGAGCAGCTTGTCAAATGTCCACACCACATTCCAGGGCCATACCAGCCAGCTGGATTACCTGATGAATGTTCCCACCCACTGCGCATGGAGAAACAGGGATTCCATGCCGGGTCCATCTGCGGGATCCTGGCTATCTACCTGGCCAGGGGCTGCTGTGATCACCATCTGAGTTCTCTGCCTCCTATAAAAACAGAACCTGCACACACAGGACTCTGCCGGAATGAACTTCTTTCCCTGGAATTCCAGACTGCAGGGTTGTGCTGCTGCACAACTCTGGTGGGCGCTTATCCTAGTCTGCGGACCCACAGATTTCCTGCTGGGCTGGGAGATCAGGGTGCAGGACTGGGGAGGAGCCTGTCCTGCAAGTAGGAATGGAGCATCATCATTGTCTTTGCACGGGCAGGGCACTGCCGGGAAGGAGCTCGAGCAGGCAGCTCTGGAGAGCGGATAGAGAGAAACTGGCTATTTATGCTCTGCTGAAACATTCATGAGCCCTGGAGGTTAAAAATAAGATCCAGCCACAGAGATAATCATGTAGAAAAACCCAGAGGTGAGAACAAGAACTCAGACTCCTTCAGAGCAGAAAACAAAGCTCAGAGCTCACCGCCCAGGCCGAGAAGGAGGAGATCCCATTCAAAGGATGCTGGGGGCCTGGTGAGAAGGGAGGGTGAGGCCGGCCTGCCCCGCAGCTGGGGATCACAGAGCAAGAAGCCTGGGGCCCAGAGTGTGGTTCCATGGTCTTGCTCCTGGGTGGAGAAATCTCTGGGCCCCTGGCCAGCAGTGGCACAGAATATGGTGTGAGCAGCGCCCCCCAGAGTTGTACAGCAGCACAGTCCTGCAGTCTGCAATTCCAGGGAAAGAATGTTCACTTCGGCAGGTCCTGTTTGTAGGTTCTGTTCTCACAGGAGGCAGAGAGCTCAGGTAGCCCTTGCTAGGGTCCCTGGCCTGGTGGGTGGGCAGGCTTCTGAGATGGGCTGAGCAAAGCCAGGAATCCCCCAGCAGGACCCGACAGGGAAACTCTGTTTCTCCATGCCCAGTCTGTGGGAAGACTGATGCCAGAGCTACTGCCTATGTACATCAGGGACGGGAAGCCTGAGAGAGGAAGCAACTTTCACCTGCCAGGGAGAGGGCTGAGCTGGGCTCGCCAGGGCTCCAATAGTGTGCTGGAGGCTAGGGATGCCGTCCGGCGGCTGAGGTACCTGGGCAGGTGTGTGCAGATGTGGCCAAGGCGCCAGTGTGAGACAGCAGAGCCCTGCTCACGGCCGTTGCCATCCCTGCCTGCTCTCTCAGACCTGCCCTCTGCACCTTGCGATGCTGCCGGGAGGGGCCCATGCCTTCCACTGAACAGATGAGCAAGTGGAGGCTCTAAGTGGTGAGGTCACTCGTCCAGGTCAGGGACTTGCCTCCCTGGCCAGGGGTTGCTCCAGACGGCCGAGGGAGGTCTCACCTTCGTGGTTGACCTTGTAGTGCAGCGTGATGGGGCCGCTGCACCTCTGGATGGTCCAGTGGGCTTCCTCTTTGGTGCATGTGTCCAAGGGGACACTCTGCCTCTCGCCTCGGATGCAGCCTTCTAGCTGGAGAGCAGAGACAACGTTCATCTCCCGGCTCCAAGGGCAGCAGAGCCGCAGGGGCGAGACCGCTCTCTCTACATTGGGAAAAAAGTATCTCTCCCCGAACAAAGACCAGCTCAGTGGCAATGAGGGGAGAAAGCATCTCGCTTGGGGGTGAACCTGCCTCCTGCCTGCACCCTGGGAGCTTACAGGAGTCAGTGCCTCTGCACAGGCTGCAGAAACACGGGCAGGGAGCTGGGGAGAGAAGGGCCCCCCAAGATGCTGATGGCCTGACCACCTTCCAGCTCCCTCCTCCCGCTCAGGGATCTGTGGCTGAATGCAAGGCTTAGGGGCTCCTAAATGTCACCACTGACACTACAATTGCAGCCACCTCCCCTGCCGCCAGCCCCTCACCAGCAGCAGCTGGTGGCCCTCTCGGAGGCCGGCTTTCTCGGCTAGGGAGCCAGGCTTGACCGAGTGCACGAAGCTCCCTCGTGCGTTGCCCCCCACCAGGGTGAGCTGGGAGATGAGGCTGTCGCCGTTCAGCGTCGTGTGCTGCACTGAGGGCCCTGGGCCCCGCACGTGCCCCACGGAGGTGACCGAAGGCCGGAAGGGTCTGCAGCGGGAGACAGAATGGCAGTTAGGCAGCTGGGCTGAAAAGAGAAAAGCCCTACTGGGACACACCGGGGGCTGGTGGCGCGCACGGGGACCCCAGTGGCATGGCCTTCTGTGGTCGTCAGGCACCTGGGTGTCGTGGCTCCGAGAATGACCCTTAATGGCTAAGGGAAGTGAGAGCTCACAAGCGGCTGCTGCTGTGAGAAACGCAGATGAGGAGAGGAGCGGAGGTGCCTTCCCTGGCCTGCAGCGGCTGTGCTAGGACTGGTGTGGGCAATGTTAAAAGGGGCTCCTTGAGCATGGCCCAGAAGGCTCCAGTGTCATGGACGGGGCCTCCTGGGTATCTGAGTCCCGTTTCTTTGCCTCTGCTGCGTGGGCAAGCCCCTCCCTCTGTGGGCCTCGATTTTTGCACCTGAACAATTAGAGGGTCAGAGAAAGTGATTTTGTTTTTTCTTTTTTTTGAGATGGGGTCTTGCTCCGTCATCCAGGCTGGAGTGCAGTGGTGTAATCATAGCTCACTGCAGTCTCAACCTCTTGGGCTCAAGTGATCCTCCTGCCTCAGCCTCCTGAGTAGCTGAGGCTACAGGTGTGTGCCACCATGCCTGGCTAATGTTTAAATTATTTTGTAGAGATGGGGTCTTGCATGTTGCCCAGGCTGGTCTGGAACTCCTGGGTTCAAGCAACCCTCCTGGCTCAGCCTCCCAAAGTGCTGGGATTACAGGTGTGAGCAACACGCCCGGCCAGGAAGTGATTTCTGACTGAGAAATGCCAGGATTGTGGGACCGGCTCTAGGAGAACAGGTGAGCAAAGGGGTGAGGAGGCGAGGGGTCTTTATCCCATCCCACCTTCAACCCCGGCTTTCCCTTCACCAGGGTACCTTTCCAGAGAGAACTTCCTGAACATGAGGTTGACTTGCTCCAGGTCGTAGGCATCCAGGCCCTCAGACTGGTGGGAGGAGGAGGAGGAATGAACGGAGGGGGGTCCGAAGGAGTAGCGTTCGTGACTGTCATCTGCAGAGGCATGAGGGCCCGTAAGCACCAGGGGTGACGGGGAGATCCAGAGACAGTCCCGAGACCTGCTGGGGTGGCCCCGGCACTGGGGGCAGGCTCAGAGCCCTCCTGCCCTGCTCCTCCCAGCCAGCCTCCCGGGAGATGGGTCTCTGAGGTTGTCTGGCGCAGATGGCTGAGTCCCTGCACTTAACGTCTCCAACACAGACGTCCCCCAGCCTCCAGGAGTTTCCTTGTCGTAGGAAGCCTTATCAGGCATCTGGTTTTTAAGATTCCTGTTTTTTTTTTTCTGTATCTGGAAAGGGGAGCCTTCCATTAGCAGTTACTTGTTCTAGTTTTTTTTTTTTTTTTGAAAGAGGGTCTTGCTCTGTTGCCCAGGTTGGGGTGCAGTGGTGTGATCACAGCTCACTGTAGCTTCATCTCCTGGGCTCAAGTGATCCTCCCACCTCAGCTTCTGGAGTAGCTGGGACTACAGGTGTGTGCCACCATGTCCGGATAATTAAAAAAAAAAGATTTTTTTTTTATAGAGACAGGGTCTCACTATGCTGTCCAGGCTGGTTTTGAACTTCTGGGCTCAAGCCATCCTCCTGTCTTGGCTTCCCAAGGAGCTGGGACTACAGGCGTATGCCACCATGCCTGGTTAATTTTTTTTTAGGGGGGGGTCTTGCTATGTCTCCCCTCCTGGCCTCAAGTGATCCACCTGCCTCGGCCTCTCAAAGTGCTGGGATTACAGGCATGAGGCACTATGGCCAGCCTCATTCTGTTTTTGAATTGGAACCCCAGATTTTCATTTTGGGACCCTAAAGTCTCACCATCATCCATCAGCTTCCCAGCCTGCAGAGGCCTGAAGCAGGGTTGGGAGAGGAGGGTCTGGCCCCGATAAGAGACCCCTCCCTATCTTCTCACCCCAGGTGGACCCAAAACACCTGGGGGAAAGACACCCACTGCGCAGAACTCGACGTGGCTGGGACGGGAGGAACTGCAGACGCTGCTGGGGGCTGATAACAAAGGCTTCTCTGCAAAGCGAATTTTTCCCGACACTGCAAAATACTTTGGACGGTTGCCCAGGATTCTCTCCCCTTTCCAAAACTCTTTCAATTCTTCTCATTACCCAGCCTCGATTAGGTGCTAACCTCTCTTTAACACTTGATAGCTCTGATGGTGCCCCATTAAGGAGGACCGCTCATCTTTAGTTTCATCGGCTGGCAGCCTTAGCTGGCAAGGGCTGGGGGAGCCCTGGAATAGAGGGGGCTGGCAGGGCACACCTGGAGGGTTCTGAGCCACAGTCTCTACTGCTGCCAGCTCTGTTGGGGCCAGGGGATGCTGCCATGCTCCCATGGTGCTGAGACAGGCTCGTAGGCAGTGATCCTGCAAGCCCGCCTTCACCCTCCCTATTTCTCCCCCTCCTGTCTTGCCCCTCCAATGCCGTCCTCTCCATCTGCATTCTGTACTCCTTTCGCACAGGCTGGTTAACAGCTTAATACATGAATTTCTTATGAGGACTCCCTGCTCCCAGCCTACTCTGCCCTCCTGTTTGTTCCCATCGCTGAGGCTCCTTTCTTCATCTATAAAATGAGGGTAACAGTAACATTTCTGAGAGTGGTTGCTGACATTAAACTGGATCAGGTATGCAGGTTGAGCCCCTCCACGTGCCTGGCTGCAGTAAGTGAGAGCTACTCTTTTTAAAAGCCCAGACCTGGCTTGGGCTCTCTGCACATCAGGTGGATAGACCCCCATTACCTACAAGTTAAAGAACAAGCTTGCAGGGTGTCTCTTGGCCATGGGCATCCCACCAGGGACAGAGGCTTATCTTCTGTGCTCAAGAGCGACTCTGAGTCCATTCCACACAGTAGGTCTTAAGGATCTACTATGTACAAAGCTGTTGGTCAGAGGCATGTGTGCGGTGGCCCTGTTCTCACAGAACGGCACCGGTGACCCTCCACCTGTGGCCCTCTGTGACCTGTCCTACCCATGACCCTCCCGGATCTGAGAGGCACGTACCGTCCAGGTCTAAGGCGTCAAACCCGCCACTGTCATTGTCTTCTTCGACTGTGCTGCAAGATACAAGGGAGGGATGGGGAAAGCATGCATGTGAGTGTGACTGTGTGTGTGTGTATGCAGGCAGAGGAGGGGGAAGCTTCCAGAAAGTTCTGGGTTTCCAAACGGCCTTGCTTCTGAGAGGACAATGTGGGTGGAAGAGGTTGGGACAAGGAGGCGTGGAGGAGGCAGGAGGCTCCTGGGGAGGGTGGGCGGCCCGGAGGTCTTGGAGGTTGTGTCCTCCAGCAGGGGAGGAGGAAAGCTAGGGCAGGTGAAGAGAGACCCTGTGGGCCCCACCTGCCATTCACTTCTCTCTCACTCTTCTCTGACACAGTGCAGGACTGAGATCCATCTACCCTGTGTGATGGTCTGGGAGCTGAGCGCCCCTCAGCTGGAGCGGACAGGCAATTGTCTGTGTGTGGTTCTTGCAGTAGTGCTTCAAGGCAGAGGTGGCTTTGGTGCAGACACCATAACGGTTTCCAAAAGCTGCTTTCAACACCTGTCCCCAGCTGGCCAGAGGGAGTCCCCCCAACACAGCTGCTGGTGGAAGGGCTGGCATGGGTCTTTTTTTTTGAGATGGAGTTTCGCTCCTGTCACCTAGGCTGGAGTGCAATGGTGTGATCTCGGCTCACTGTAACCTCTGCCTCCCGGTTCAAGCAATTCTCCTGCCTCAGCCTCCCCAGTACCTAGGATTACAGGCGTGTGCCACCATGCCCAGCTAATTATTTATTTTTGTATTTTTAGTAGAGATGGAGTTTTGCCTTGTTGGCCAGTCTGGTCTTGAACTCCTGACCTCAGGTGATCTGCCCACCTCAACCTCTCAAAGTGTTGGGATTACAGGCGTGACCCACTGCGGGCGTGACCCACTGCACCTGGCCTGGCGTGGGTCTTTGCGGCTGATCTCTGGAGTCAGCCAGGGAAGGCCATACAGAGAAACCCAAACCCAGGCCCCAGAGGGACTAGGGGTGTGAATCCAGCCTCCTTGGACACTGCTTGCTATCTGTCCTTCTGGAAACTGCCCAACAACCTCTGACTTTGTAGGTGATGTGCCAAATCCTGGCAGACTGGAAACAACTGTAGCCTAGGCATACCTCTACTGCGGTTCTCCTTGTGAGGACACTAATGGTTTTCAGGAAGTAAGGAAGGTGGGAGAGGAGAGTGGAGAAGCCATTCTTGAGTTTCTTTTTTTTTTTTTTTTTTTTTTTGGAGACAGAGTCTTGCTCTGTTGCCCAGGCTGGAGTGCAGTGGCGCAATCTCAGCTCACTGCAATTTCTGCCTCCCAGGTTCAAAGGATTCTCCTGCCTCAGCCTCCCAAGTAGCTGGGATTACAAGTGCATGCCACCATGTCTGGCTAATTTTTTGTAATTTTAGTAGAGACGAGGTTTCACCATATTGGTCAGGATGATCTCAAACTCCTGACCTCAGGTGATCCTCCTGTCTCAGCCTCCCAAACAGCTGGGATTACAGGTGTGAGCCACTGTGCTTGGCCATGAGTTTCTTATTTTTTGGCAGAAAAAGCCAAGCTCTGGGGTCGTGGGGCCTGGGAACCTGATTTCTGGGCAGCATGGGGCCACGGGTCATGGGTTTTATCCTTGTATAGGTAGCTGGTGAACCTGGGGAGGCCACTTCCCTCCTCCGAGCCTCAGCCTCTCATCTGTACAGTGAGCAGCACCCTGCCTTTCAAGGTTGCTTTGAGGACGGCTGAGTCAGCAAACTTGGACTGGCTCGGAGACAGGGTAAGGAGGCTGATGGGATGGGGCAGATGCCCAGTCCTCCCTCACCTGCCACCCACCTGCGATGGGGTGCATCCTCCTTGTAGCGTCTGACGATGGAGTCGTTTCCTGGGGGCTCGGCGGTGATTGACATGATGCTGCTGCGGCTCCGGGGGGGCTGCTGCAGACAGACACACACGCACGCGCGCGCGCGCACACACACACACGTTACGGGTGCATAAATATTACACATGCAGGGACTACATTCAATGCAAAATCATGCCCGCCTCCTGCTTAGGCAGCGTGGAGGCAGTGAGCCGGCTCTCAGCGGCGACCTTGGCTGAAGCAGGCTCATGCTCAGCCTGGAGCGGCCGCAGCCGCTGAGTTTGGAGCGCATCTGTTCTCACATCTGCTCACAGGGAGGACACAGGCGGGAGCCGGCCGGCTGGGGGACTGGGGCGCTGCCTCGCCATGGTGCACAGGCTGAGCTAGAGGCCTCCGGGCTCCACGTGGTGTGGGCACCTGCTCTGGACATGGTGAACAGTGTGGGCCTGGGGCAGGGGGAGGGCAACCGTGTCCCTGGATGGCACAGCTGCTGGAGGGTGACCTTTGAAACCAGGCCTGCTGGCTCCTGGCCAGGGCTGCCCTTAATAAGAGCCTGGGATTCTGCCACCCAGAGCCACCATCAGACAGGAATCATTCATCATAAAATCTCTGCCTCCCCCAGGGCCTGATTCTGGAAGCTGAGCTGATAAGCTTCCCAGGGCTTCCCCTGGGGTTAGAACTTCTAATCCTGGGCCTTCTGCTGCCTGGCGGGAGGTGGGCAGCTCTGGATGCAGTGGCTGGGACCCTGCCCGGCTCTGCCCCAGTGGGGGTTCTGGGCTTGGGGGTGCCCTGAGCTTCAGTTTTGCGGTGGTTCCAGCTGCTCACCGCCCCCTGCCCTGCCTGCCATCCGCTCCCCAGGCTGCGGGAGTTGCCAGGGGCTGAGAAGTTGCGGCAGAATTTTCACCGCCTGTGCCATGTGCGCAACAGCCCCTGGGAGGCCCAGTTCCTCCTCCCACCAAGTGTTAAATTGGGAAAGGAGATGGCAGGAAGGTGTAAATACATTGTGAGGCTGTGGAAACCGCTCTAAATAAACATAAAGGAGGCTGGGGCTGCAGCTCAGAGCAGGCAGCAGTGCTGCTCAGAGCCTGGGACTGGGGGAGGAAGGTGAGGTGGGTTGGGGCTGGTGGGGTGGACAAGGCTGGGCCCAGGACGGTGTTCTGCAGCAGGAGAGGGTGGTGGGGACTAGCTGAGGCCCTGCACGGCATTCTGTGGGGAGAGAGAGTGGTGGGGATGAGCTGGGGGCCCTGGGACAGCACTTTCGAGGGAGACTGGGTGGTGAGGATGAGCCGGGGTCCCAGATGGTATTCTGCAGGGGTACTGGGTGGTGGGGACCATTTGGGGCCCTGGATGGCGTACTCCTGGCCTTAAGCAATCTTCTTGCCTTGGCCTCCCAAATTCTCCTGTCCAATTCTCTGCCATCAAAAATGGACAAAAAAATCCAGGGGACAGCTGGGGCCCTGGATGGTGTTCTGCAGGGGGACTGGGTGGTGGTGATGAGCTGGGGGTTCTTGGGATGACACTCTGGAGGGAGAGCGGGTGGTTGGGATGAGCTAGGGCCAGGATGCTGTTCTGCAGGGGAGACAATGGAGGGGACCCCAGGTAGGGGGAGGCCGCAGCTCACCATCTTGGTGAAGGAGTTGGTGATAGGCAGAGAGCCGCAGGAGCTGGGGCTGGCGTCCGTGCCTTCTTCCTCGTGTCCTTTGGCTGTTCTCACGGGAGACGAGGCGGGAGAGATAGAGAAAGGAGAAGGGAGCCAGGGAGGGTTTGAGGTGGAAGAGAGAGAGCGGAGGGAACGAAAAGGGGGGCAAGTGAAGTCAGAGCCCTGTGGTCAATAGGCGTATGGGGCTTTCTGTCTGACATCTCCCAAACCTCCTCCGAACAAGGGGGTATAGGGCCTCTTCTCCCCCTTGGGGCTCACTCTCCTCTCTGTGGCATCTGCTGGGGAAAGAGCCCTCAAAAACCTCCTCTTGTTTTTTGTTAAATTTAGTTTTTTATAGAGATGGTGTCTTGCTATATTGCCCAGGCTGGTCTTGAACTCCTGGCCTCAAGCAATCCTCCTACCTTGGCCTCCCAAAGTGCTGGTATCACAGGCATAAAACTATCTCTTCTTTTCCCATCTCCCCCCACCACAGTAGGCTCCTGGGGGGTGGGTCTCATTTGCCAACATATCCCAGCTCCCAGTGAGGGTCAACCCCCGGGCAGCCTGGGTCAAAGCTGGACAATGTCATGTGTCTCTGAGGACTTGTGTGGGGTCCCTGGCTGGCATTTTCTGTGAACCATGGACAACCGGGCATGAGTCTTCCTGTCCAATTCTCTGCCATCAGAATGGACTCTGCCTCTCCCTGACAAGAGGGCTGGCAAACTGGGGGCCAAGTCTGCCACCTCCTCAGTGAAGCCTCCCTTGGTGTCTCCACCCCAAGCCCTGGCTCTGTTGTGGGTTGCCTGGGGACCGTGTGCTCATCCTCTCAGCCCTGCTGTGATGGCTTTGCCATCTGTGTCCCCTCCTTGCTCCCACCCTTGCTTCGTGTGCCTGTGTTGTGTGCACAGATAGCTATGCGTACATGCACCCCCATCAGTGGACGCCTTTCAGGGAGGAACCATACGCTGTCCTTCCCTGGGCCCCCAGCACCTGGCACTGGGCAGCCTGTTAAGGTCTGATGAGGAGCAAAGAAACCCCATGGCCACTACGTCCTTTCCCTTCCCTTTGGTGCAACCCCCTTCTCTGCTTCCTGCAGGCCCCAGGCCCTTTGCACCTCCCTTCTGATAAAGAAGGCCATTGAGACAGCAGATGTGGCCATGAAGGAGCTGGATGTCCCTGCCACCTGCTGCCCTGACCTCCCTCCCCTCCCCTCTGTGACCAGAGAGAACATCCTTAGGCATGGGTCTGCACTCTTCACTCTCCTGCCCTCCCCAAAGCCACCTGGGGGAGGCTTCATCCTCGCCATGCAGGATTTAGTCCATGTCTTCAGCGAGCACCCACTGCCTCAGCCCAGGGCTATCCTCTGTGCTCTGGGGCACCAGCGTGGCTTTCATACCGTGCACCTCCTGGTCTCCACACCTGTGTTATGGGCCCTTCTCTGACCTGAGGAGTCCGTCCGGACACTGTGTCCCTCCACCAAAAGGCTCCCGTTTCCAGTTCCAGTTTAAATATTCCCCCACTACTTTTAAATTTTGAGACAAGGTCTCACTCTGTGACTCAGGCTGGCATGCAATGGTGCGATCTTGGCTCACTGCAACCTCCGTCTCCCGGGCTCAAGTGATTCTCCTGGCTCAGCTTCCTGAGTAGCTAGGATTACAGGCGGCTGCCACCATGCCAGGCAAATTTTTCTATTTTTAGTAGAGACAGGGTTTCACCATGTTGGCCAGGCTGGTCTTGAACTCCTGACCTCAGGTGATCCACCTACCTCGGCCTCCCAGAGTCCTGGGATTACAGGCTCGAGCCACTACACCCAGGAAATGTGCCCTTCTTGATGGATCCTTCTCCAATCACTCTTGGGATCCATGAACTTTCTACCTCCTGACTATGGCCCTGCCTGAGTGTGTGGTCTCTATGGGTGTCTACTTGGCCTTCCAGCACTTGGCACACAGTAGGTGCTTGATTTGCTTAGGCAAACCCTACTAGCTGATCTGTCACTCCCAGAGACATGGTGAGAACTAAAGAGAAGATTCTGAAGGCAGTGTGTCTCGGAGAACCAGGGACTGATGGATGAACCAGCCTCCCGTGAGGTCCTGTCGGGGACCACTTGGCCAAAAGTCTTGGAAGAGGGTCAAACAGTCCTCTCACTGAGAAGCCATGGGCACAACGTTCAGCTGATGCACCAGAGGTTCCGGACAGACCCACCGGGAGAGGCAGGGAGGCGTGGAAGGAACCACAGAAGGGACATTTCAGCGATCGGGGCTCCTGCCCGCTTTGAATGACAACGAACGTTAACTGCTGTATGGATGGACCCCCACCAACCCGAGACCCCTGAGGCCCTGCCATGTTTACCCCGCAGGATTGATCGATACAGTGGGAGAAGCAGATGGACCGAGAGAGACAGAGTGACAGATGAGACAGGCCGAGAGAGATCCGGGCGTCTCACTAACCTTGAAAATCTGATGCTCGCTTCAGGCTGATGGGGGATTTGGCTCTCTGCAGCTAACAGGGAGGGGAGGGGAAGAAACAAGACAGGACACAAATCAAACAAGACCCTAGACGCATGTCACCGGAGCTTAGAAAAAAATAAAGCGAGGCCAACCATCCTGCCCCTTGTCACACAGCCGCCTGGGTTGGCCCGGAGCGCACATGGACCAACGCGCATCTCCCTTGGCCGAGACTAAAAGACAATGCAGCTCCCCTGGGCTCAAATCAGGCAACTGCTGGTACAGACAAGCTCTCCTCCCAGGGCGGCCGTGCAATATGGCTCTTGGCAGAAGACAGGACAGGAGCCAAGAGCGGCAGAGCGGACTGCACGATTCGCGGGGAGTGTGAGGCTGAGCAGAGCTGGGTACATGACACGGAGGGGGTTTCAGAAGAGGGTGAGGCTGCTTGGGCAGGTGCCTCGGCCCAGGGTGCTAACGGGGGCCCAATCAGCTCAGATGTGCTGCCTCAGGCCTTCAGGCTCAGCGTGTACAAGGCTGGGAGAGACGGAGGCACTGTCAGGCTCTGCTGTGCTGTCTCATTCATTTACTCCTTCACTCACTTCATTCATTCACCCATTCGCTCCCCATCAAGAGCTGTCATGGGCTTCGGGTTGCATGAGATTCTGAGCAAAGTGACAGGATTACTGCTAGCTCCAGCTCCCAGGATGATGCCTGACACGTGATGGGCATGTGATTGGTACTCAGTACATATGTGATGAATAAACAAATAAATTGGTGCTTTTTGTTTTTTTTTTTTTTTTGAGATGGAGTCTTGCTCTATCACCCAGGCTGGAGTGCCGTGATATGATCTTGGTTCACCGCAACCTCCAATCCCCTGGGTTCAAGTGATTCTCCTGCCTCACCCTCCCGAGTAGCTGGGACTACAGGTGCTCACCACCACGCCTGGCTAATTTTTGTATTTTTAGTAGACATGGGATTTTGCCATGTTGGCCAGGCTGGTATCAAACTCCTGACCTCAGGTGATTCATCCACTTCAGCCTCCCAAAGTGCTGGGATTACAGGCATAAGCCACTGTGCCCAGCCTGAATTTTGAAATAATGCTTATTTCATTCTCTCTCTCTCTATTTTTCTTTTGTTATTGAGACAGGGTCTTGCTCTGTTGCCCAGGTTGGAGTGCAGTAGTGCGATCATAGCTCACTGCAGCCTCTTAACTCTTGGGCTCATGATCCTCCTGCCTCAGCCTCCTGAGTAGCTGGGACTACAGGTGTGTACCACTATGCCTGGCTAATTTTTTCCTTTATTTATTTTTTTGAGACATTGGGTCTTTCTATGTTGCCCAGACTGGTCTAGAACTCCTGACCTCAAGCAATCCTCCTGCGTTGGCCTCCCAAAGTGCTGGGATTACAGGCGTGAGCCACCATGCCCAGCCTCTCTTTCTTTCTCTCTCTTTTAACTTATATTACATTTATAAGAGAGAAGGAATCAGTAAAAACATACAAATGAGTGAGTGGGCATGATTTCCAACTTACAGGGTTGAAATAGGTTGAGTCACAGTCTGGGCACCCAAGACCTACCCAGAAGTGGGCGTGGTGGTGCTGCCCTGTTGCCGCCTGCAGGGGCCCCCGCCTCCCAGTCCTCCTGCCCTGCACCTGCGCCCCCTCCCTCCACACCCATGCACCTGGATGCCCTTCAGGTTCATCCTGCGCTGGGGTGGGTGGTAGGGCAGGAAGTACTTGCTGTCTTCGGGTGACTCCTCCGAGGTGGAAGAATCGTCAGCTTCTTGACCATTGGTCCTGGGGCTGGCGTCCCCAAAGTTCTGAGAGATGATGGTTACTGGCAGGTTCCTGGGCAGACTCTGGGGACAGAGAGAAGCCGGCGTTAGTGATGACGCTTGGCGACGAGCCACCAGTGGACAGGATGGCTGGGCTGATGGTGCCATCGTTCCGTCGGCCATTCGAGCTTGAAGCTCACTTCAGCCATTCTTCTTTCCTGACCCTGACCATACCCCCAGATGCTGAGCCCCATCATTCCAGCCTAATGACGCCTCCTCCTCACAGGCTTCTGGGCCAGTCTCCTAAGCAAGCCCCGGTCTTCTTGTACCATGGTAAAGGCATTGCCTCCTAACGGCTCTCAGCCCCTTATATCTCATCTGCTGCCATTACATTTCCAATTTCTAGCCCTGTGCCTGCGCTAAAAGTAGAAAAAATATTCAGAATGACTAGATGATGCTAAAAACAACAACAACAGTGCTAGGTACTGTCTGGAGTGCTTCATAGCCGCCACCTCATTGAATCCTTCCTGACAAGTAAGATGGTTGTTGATAATCACCTTTTACAAAATAGGAAGCGGAGTGCCGTGGCATGATGGAGCTTCTCTGTGGCCCACGAAGCCACACAGTACCCTCACTCATGCTGTGCTGCCTCCAAACTCAAAGCTTCTTGTCTCACTCCCAGTGCAAAATCCTTCAGGGGCTCAGACAACAAGAGAGCTCACTGGTGTGCACAGCCCACCTTGGTGTGCCCCGTTACCCTCCCGCCGCTGCTCCTTGACTCCCACTCTGCGGGTGGGTGGAAGCGCCAGTCATGGGCTGCTGGTAGGCTGCATGCCAGGCCATGTTCATGCTGTAACTGCGGTAGGGAATATGGATCCTCCCGAAGTGCTGAGATTACATGCGTAGGCCAAGGCGCCTGGTCACGGTCCTTTCCTTTGTAAATGAGGACACTAAGCATGCTTTCCTTGCAGGACAGTTCTGTGGGGTCAATGAGGTAATGCACAGAGGACACGTTGCGTGGCACCTGCCCGTGACAGCGCTCGGTAAACCCAGAGCTACCATAGTGATAAGATCTACCTTGGTGGCAGCATTCCTTCATTTCTCAGTGCCTGGGGCCCTGCTGGGAAATACACTCTGCAATTCACACGGGCATCTTAAACCCAGTGACGGTTCAGGTGTGCGGAGGAACCCCAGTGGGAGGCCAGCAGCTGTGTGTAGTCAACTGAGAGGGCGCTGAGGATCCTAAGTGGAAGGCTGCCCAGCAAGGAAGTGGCCGGGTCAGGCTTGACCCTAAATCTTCTTATTTACACTTTTAATTTTAATTTTTTAAATTTTAAAAAATTTTCACTCTGTTGCCCAGACTGGTCTTGAACTCCTGTCCTAAAGCGATCCTCCCACGTCAGCCTCCCAAAATGCTGAGATTACAGGCAAGAGCCACTGGGCCCAGCCCTACCAACTTCAAAATGAGTGGTTTCTACTCATCACTAACCAGACACAAACACAAGGCTGAAAGATGTGGATTATTCTGGGTGTGGGAGGGAACTTCTGGCTTCAAGTAGATGAAGAGCCGACCAGGCACAGTGGCTTACGCCTGTAATTCCAGCACTTTGGGAGGCCAAGGTGGGAGGATTGCTTGAGGACCAAGTTCAAGACCAGCCTGGGAAATAGTGAGACCTTGTACAAAAAAATACAAAATTAGCCAGGCATGGTGGTGTGTGCCCTTAGTCCTGCTACCTAGGAGGCTGAGGTGGGAGGATCTTTTGAGCACAGGAGTTTGAGGCTGCAGTGAGCTGTGATGGTGCCACTGCACTGCAGCCTGGGTGACAGAGCAAGACCCTAACTCAAAAAAAGACAAAAAAACAAAAAACAAGGCCAGACACGGTGGCTCATGCCTCTAATCCTAGCACTTTGGGAGGCCGAGGCAGGCAGACCACGAGGTCAAGAAATCAAGACCATCCTGGCCAACGTGGTGAAACCCCATCTCTACTAAAAATACAAAAATTAGCTGGGCATGGTGGCTCATGACTGCAGTCCCAGCTACTCGGGAGGCTGAGACAGGACAATTGCCTGAACCCAGGAGGTAGAGGATGCAGTGAGCCGAGATGGTGCCACTGCACTCCAACCTGGTAAGAGTGATACTCTGTCTCAAAAAAAAAAGAAAAGCAAAGGACAGGGAGCCGTTCATTTCAGGTGGAGGCAGCGACTGGCCAGAGCCCTCAGCGGGCGCCAGGGGACAGCTGACTTCAGGCGCGGCCCTGCCCGTCCTGCCCCACCTGGTCCAGGTTGCTGCTGTCCTTGGAGAGGCGCCGGAGCTTGCTCTCCAGGTTGACGATGCAGGCCTCCCGCCGCACCATCTCGATCCTCATCTCGTCGTTCTTCTCCTCCAGCTCGCGGATCTGCTTCCTGTACTTGTCTTTTTCGATTAAGCACTGCGAGTACTGTGTCTGGGCTTCGTCTCGGGAGTGGAAAGCCTGCCGGGGAGAAGCGGGACAAAGGCTGCTTGGGGCTGCACCTCGGCCGAATCTGGTTGGGCCCAGGGACAGGCATCGTCCTCATCCCAGGGGCCAGCCACGTCACCTGAGGCTCTAGTCTGGAGCCTGACTCCTGGGCGTGTCAGTCACTACCATCTTCATTAACATGGTCACAGAGCCGTTGGTCCGACCCTTGCTAGTGGCAGGCTCTGTATTGAGAACTTTGATGCGGTATCCCTTGAAGGCCGCAGCCTGCCCCTGTGAGGTGGCGCTACTGTAATTATTTCCATCTTACAGGGGAGGGCACTGAGGTTCCACAGGGGTGGCAGTTTGCCTATGGGCATACATCTTAGGAATGACAGGGCTGGATCTGAACCCCTCCCTCTCACCCGAGAGACCAGACAACATTTAAGAACCATGCTTGGTTGTGGGAGCTGCTGGAGCCCAGCTCAGAGACCCTCGATACCCAAATGCCTGTGGGATAGAACTCATCTTTGGAACAGAAATGGAAAAGATGGATTCAGAGTAATCCCTGCATCGTCAGTGATGTTGCACTGGACAAAACTCTCCGAAAGACCCAGTGGTCTGGGGCGTGGGCCCCACGGTGCAGCCTTGCCGCCTGCACGCTGCAGGTGGTGCCTGTACCTGGTCCCGCTCCCGCTCCACCTCCTCCAGCTGCAGCATGACCGTGTTCATGCGGTGCTTGTACATTTCACAGTCCTTCCCCAGGGTCGAGCACTTGAGCTCGAGGTCCTCCTTCTCCTCCAGGTACTGTGAGCAACACAGAGAAATCAATACATGCATCAAGCAATCAATAGGTCAGGGCTGACAGCTGTTCTCTGCTCATGCCTTCCCGCCAGCTGGCTGGAGCTGGCCTGTCCCTCCCTGAGCTGGCATGGTCAGGACACAGCCTGTCCTTCTGAGAACTGGCTATCTGACCACAGGGGCTCAAGGTAGGAGACCAATCAACCCAGCATTGTCGTGAAACCACTACACACCAGGAAACACAGGGGAGGACAGCGTGGCCTCAATCAGGAGGGGGACACAGGTGCTAAGCTGGTGCAATAGCTCGTAAATGCCCAAGCGTGGCCTGCACATCTGGGATCCTGCAGTTTGCAAGGTGTGGGTGAGGCTCTGGGACTCACACCTTGGCTGGTATGTTGGTTTTCCCAATCCCAAGCCCTCAGCCTCCCCTCTGCCACACTGCCCCGCCCCCAGGCCCTCACCTGGTTGGTAAACTGTAGCTCCTACAAGGGGCTGAATACTGGGAAGTGCAGGGGATCTGTGCCAGGGGTCTGACCTAGTCCCCCGAAAGGAGTGTGGGGTCAGGGAGGTCCTGCTGACACACATCACTGCCCCCTGGTATGAAGGGGACCCGCTCCCACCTTGTCCCGCAGCTCCTCCGCCTGGCGGGCCTCCTCCTGCAAATTGTAGATCCTGTTGACTAGCTCCTGCCGGTCCTCCAGGGCCTCCTTGCGGTCGTGTTCCAGGATGTCCAGGATGGCTTTGTCTGAGTCCGGCAGGCTGCGCTTCCCGGCCTGGGTGGGAGGGAGAGGGTTTAACAGGGTCAGGGTGGGGGTGGGGAGCCAGGTGGTCTGGGAAGGCAGGGGACAGAAGAGCCAGCAACAGACACGGACAGAGAAGAAGGTTTTGTGCCTGGAAGATAGAGGCAAGAAGAGACCTATGTCCCCTGGGGTCTCTAAGAAGCTTACCATTTAAGAAGTTTATCACCTGGAAAGAAGCATAAAACTGGCTTCTGCTTGGGAGTATCCTGGGCCTTTTGTTCTCCCTGGCACTTATCAGAGCCCAGAGAAGCAACTGTTGGACCCTAAACACTTCACAGGCGACAGCAAAGGGATGGTGGATGTGCTTTTTAGATGCCGCCCCTGAAATACCCAGGAATGTGTTCTGGTAAAGCTGGGTTCATCCTCTGCTCCGAAACAGCCTTAAACACCAGGCAGCTGCTCCTGGGGGGAATTGTTCTGGAGGGAGGAAGAGAGTGTTTTTTTTTCTCTTGCTCTGCAGATATGTTTTGGGATGTCACTCCTCAGCAACTTCCTCCTCTGTGCCCATAAATGATTCCATGATGACTAGTGTGGGGAGGCATCTGAGGTTGCAACAAGTGGTGAGGAGCTTAGAGTTGAGTTTCTTGGAATCTTTAAGGGCATGTAGGTTTCCTGGATGTCCTTTTCTCCTTCCACAGTGCCCAGAGCATCGATTTCCGCGTGGATGGTGGTTTTCCTGGAGTGCTTCAAATAAGGACATGTTTTCTCAAGTATTATCTCATGTCGATGACACAGGGGTGGTGGAGGTCACTGCTTTACAGAGGAGGAGGCACAGGTGCCCAAGGGGGGCACGCATGTCTATGATCCTGCGGTCACCACGGTGTAGGTGAGGCTCTGGGACTCACACCCCGGCAGGTGCATCTGTCTCCGCAACCCCAAGCCCTCATCCTCCTGCTGCCCACGCTGTCCCCGCCCCCAGGCCCTCACCTGGATGATGGACTGCAGCTCCTGGTTTTTGGTCTTCAGCATCTCATTCTCCCGCTCCAGCTCCAGAACCTGCTCCTTCTTGGGCCGATTTTCAATGTCATTCTTCAGTTTCAGAGACTGATTTCTCTCCAGCTTACATTCCTCCTCCATCTTATTCAACCGGTGCTTCAGCTGATCGATCTGAAACACCCCAAGGGTGCCGAGGGGAGAAGGCAGGTAGTAAGAAACACTCAGAAAAGGCAACGCTTCCCCAGAGCCCACTGGGTTTGCAGCATAACCCGAGGTATGCCCGTCTCTCCTTCTTCCGGGGCAGAGAAGGGCTCCAGGAAGCCGTCTCCAGTAAAACAAACCGTTATCTCCCTGTTGAGGGAGAGTCTATTAGAATAGCTTTAAAGCTATTAGTCTATTTAGAGTAGCTTTAAAGGGGCTACGGGTCTCAGAGAAAATTCCCTCAAACTTTTTCAGGTGGAACAGGTTACGGATTAGGATAAAAGAGATCCAAGCTGGTGTTTTCCACTTCAACGCCCTTGTCTGATGGGTTTCAAATTCTGACCCTCAGAACCAAGGATTCCCCTGAAGAATCCCAGGGTTATCCAGGGGGAAGGAGGAGATGGTTGAGAAATCGGGGCTCTGGGTGTCCACCCTGACTTCACATCCCAGAACAGCTCTGCTTGTATGGTTTGTTCTTTTGGGTTTCACACAAGATTTTATTTGGATAACTAGCATTGTTGCTAAAAAGGAAGAGGAGGAGGAGGAAGAGGAAAAAGAAAGAAGAAAAAGCAGAAGAAGGAAGAGAAGAAAAAAAGAAGTGGAAGAAGAGGAAGGGGAAGAAGAGAAAGGGAAAGAAGAGGAAAAGGAAGAAGAGGAGGGGGAAGAAGGAGAGGGAGAGAGGAAGATAAAGAGGGAGAAGAGGAAGAAGGAGGAGGAAGAGAAGAAGAAAAGAAGCAGAAAAAGGAGGGGAAGAGGAGAAGAAAGAAGAGAAAGGAGGAGGGGGAGGAGGAGGAAGAAGCAGAAGAGGAAGAAGGAGGAGGAGGAAGAGGAGGAGAAGAAAGAAGAAAAAGAAGAGGAAGAAGGAGGAGGAGAAGATGAAGAAGACAGCCTGAAAGCCACTGAACTGTAATTTCACAGGATCTTTGGCTTAAAGAACTTCCTGGACTTAGTTGCAAAAAGAGTGGCTTCTTGGAGGAGGCAGCTATTGCATCTGGAAATAAGACAAGTAAGGATGTGCTGATCTTCACACTCAAGAGTTTAGTGTCAGGAACTGCAACCAGCAGAAGACTTCTTCAACCTGTGTGGCTAAGCCTGTGTGCTTCCCCAAACACACTGGCCTTGCTAAAATACCCCAAACAAGAAGGTTGCATTCAAGGGCTATAAAGAAAGGAGTCACCAGAGGGGAGGGTGTCACTTTCAAATCTTAGTCTTGGAGGGAGAATTGTCTCAATAAATCTGGCAGGTGTTTCTCCTAATGCTACCCCTCCCCTAGTGCCCCACCCCCCAACAGGCCCTTGTGTATGATGTTCCCCTCTCTAATGCAGATGACGGGGTGATAGACTCAGCAAACCACCATGGCACATGTATACCTATGTAACAAACCTGCATGTTCTGCACATGTACCCCAGAACTTAAAGCATAATAATAATTTAAAAAAGGAATCTGGCAGGTAGAGAGCAGTGGCTTCAGCAAGAAAAGAATGGCTGCTGCACCCGTGATTAGCCTGAGACAGTGAAGAAATGGGCATGCAGGAAACAGCCTGAAGCCAAGAAAACCAGCCAGGGACTCTGCTGGCCAGATGTTCTTCCAAATTCTACTTACACTTTCTCACTGTTCATATATCCCCAGGGAAACATAACACAGGAGAAAGTTCCAGGAGAGAAACTTGTAAGTCCCTGCCACAGGGTAACTTCCCCAAATCCCAGGTAAAAACAGCATAGAAACCTCTCTTCCTGCTCATTAAAAAAAAAAAAAAAAAAAAATGCTCCTCCACATCTTCAAAGCTCAACCCAAGCATCCAGTCCTGTGCTAATTCCCGAGTTCCACACAAGCAGGCATGGGGTGCTAGCATGGCGGGGTGCTTACTGGGTCAGCCACTCTGCCCAAGACTTACGGTTCAGTATCCCAGCAATCCTGTGGCATAGGTATTACTTTCATTATTGCCATCTGCAAAGGAGGAAACTGAGGCCAACAGCTAAGTAAGTAGTAAAGCAGAAAGCCAGAATTTCAACTCCAAACTACAGGACTTAAAAAGCTCATGCCCTTAACCAAAACACTGCTGCCTGCTACGCCACTGACTCAATTCACCTGAATTCCGGTGGATTGTTTACAGATCTGTCTGCTTCACTAAATTGTAAGTGACCTGAGCACAGCTTGCGTTATTTATCCCCGTGTCTCCCACAGTGCTTAGCACAGTGCCTCACACGTGGCAGGTGCTTAATAAATATTCTGAGAGTCTATTTTCCACCCAGCAGCCAGAGTGATCCTTCTCAGATATAAATCAATTGTCACTCTTCAGCTCTCAATCCTTCAGAGGCTTCTCATCACAACTAGAATAAATCCCAGAGTTCTTACCATGCCCTCAGGATCTGGACCCCGGCCATCCCTTCCACTCCCTCTGCACCAGTTGCTTATTTGGCTCTGGACCCACTGACTCCTACCATTTATTTTCTCTTTCTTTTCTTTTCCTCCCTTTTCCCATCCCCCTCCTTTCCCTTCCCTTCCTCTCTTTCTTTTCTTCTCTCTCTCTCTCTCATCAGGCATAGCTCACTGCAGCCTCAACCTCCTGGGCTCAGGCGATCGTCCTGCCTTATCCTCCCAAGCAGCTGGGACTCCAGGCTCATATCTCCACGCCTGGCTAATTTTTGTAGCGATGGGGTTTTGCCATGTTGCCCATGCTGGTCTCAAACTCCTGGACTGAAGCGATCCTCCTGCCTTGGCCTCCCAAAGTGCTGGGATTACAGGTGTGAGCCATTGAGCCCAGCTTTCCTGCTACTTCTTCAAAAACAAAAACAAAACATGCCCCTACTTGTGGCCTTTGTGTTTTCCCCCTGAGACTGGCATGGTTGGTTCCTTTCATCTCTTCAGATCTCTGTTCATGTGTCTCCTTCTCGGAGATCTTTCCTGGCCACCCTAGTTAAAGTAGCACCCCTCAGGTTCTGTTCTCACACTCTGTCTTCTCTTTTTGATAGCACTCATTACTACTAACTATTTATGCATTTGTTTTCTGATTACAATGTTAGCTCCACGACAGTAGGGTTTTAGTATTGAGCTATGTATCCCTGGAAAAGAGCCTGGGGTCCAGGTGTGGTGGCTTATACCTGTAATCCCAACACTTTGGGAGGCCAAGGTGGGCAGATCGCCTGAGCCCAGGAGGTCTTGAACTTGAAAAAGAAAGATGCAAATATCCTTAACTCATTTGTGGAGTGAGCCTTTCTGGGAGCCCTACTGGGTCTACATGTGTCCGGGCAACATGTTTCAACTAAAAATAGAAAAAGGAGCGGGAGGTAGGAAAAAATAGAAAAAAATAGCTGGCATGGCACATACCTGTAGTCCCAGCTACTTGGGAGGCTGAGGTGGGAGGATCACCTGAGCCTGCAAGGCCAAAGCTACAGTGAGCTGTGATTGCACCACTGCACTCCAGCCTGGGTGACAGACTGAGACTCTGTCAAAAAAAAAAAAAAAAAAAGACTGGTACATGCTGGCATTCAATAAACAGAAAGAATGAATAAGGCCGGGTGCAGTGGCTCATACCTATAATCTCACCATCTTGGGATGCCAAGTCAGGTGGATCGCTTGAGCCCAGGAGTTCCAGACCAGCCTGGGCAAAATAGCGAGACCACTTTTCTGCAAAAAAATTAGAAGAACAGCCTGGTACCTGCAGTCCCAGTTACTTTGGAGACTGAGACAGGAGAATAGCTTGAGTCTAGGAGGTCAAGGCTGCAGTAAACCATGATTGCAACATTGCTGCCTGGGCAGTGGAAGGCCCTGTCTCAAAAAAAAAAATAGAAAGAAAGAAAAGAAAGGAAGGAAGGAAGGAGGAAGGAAGGAAAAGAGAGAGCGAGAGGAAGGAAGGAAAAGATAGGAAGGAAGGAGGGAGGAAGGAAGGGAGGGAGGGAAAGAAAAGGAAAGAAAGAAAAATTAAAGAAAAGAAAGGAAAAGAAAAGAAAAGAAGAGAAAAGAAAAAAAAAGAAATGAAAAAAGAAAGATGCAGATCTCTTTAACTCATTCACGGATCTCGAGCCATTCTGGTAGCCCTACCGGGTCTGCCTGCTCATGCGCAAGGTGGGTCTGGGCCCCAGCCGGTGGTGGAAAGCCGCACTGGTTCAGTCCTTGTGCGCATGTCTGCCCATGCACATAGGGGATGTAGGCAGCCGAACCGGTAGCGCTAAGCACTGTGGGTACATGCACAGGCGCATGGCGGACCTAGGACCTCCAGAGGCCCTGTGTCCTTTATTCCCTCTCACCTGGCTGGGCACAGAGCTCCGGCAGACTATGTGCACGTGCCTGCATCTGCTTTATAGGGGACTTGAGCCCCGGTGACATTTGTTTTCCCCGGCTCACCCTGGCGAAGTAACCCTTGGGCACCCCTCACCTCGAGTTGGAGGTCTCGGCTCCTCATGACCGCCATGTTCTTCTCCTCACTGAGCTGTGCGTAACGCATGGCTAAGTTGTAATTGTCATCTTTCACCTTGACCAGCTCGTCATTGTAGCTGTCCCGCTCTTCCTTCATCTTGTAGTACCGCTCCTGGAAGGTCAGCAGCTCCATGCGCGTCAGCGTCATCTGCTTCTTTTCATCCTCCAGCTGCCGCAACCTGGCCAGCAGCTCGCATCGCTGCAGGTCCTTGGCCTTCATCTGTTGCTGCAGCTTGATCACCTCGTTCATCAGGAAGTGCGTGAGGCCCTCGTGGCCCTCCTCCACTGTGGAGAGGGGGTACCCAGTCAGGCCTGAGGGCTGGGAAGGGGAAAAAGGAGGTTCCAGACGCAGGGCAAGTGCCATTCATTCACTCACTCACTCACCAACGTTGTACCGAGCTCTTACTCACTCTCCCCACGAGGCACTGGGGATTCAGAGGGAGCAAGACTCACAGCCTTGGCCCCGGGAGAGCTTATGGTGTAATAAGAGAAAGACATTAAAAAAAAATCAAACGATTATCACAAACAGAATTACAGACTGTGATAATTTCACAAAGTAAAGGTAGATGGGGCTATGAGAGTGTGTAGCAGGGGCCCAGATGCAGCCTCATGGGCGGAAGGGGTTGGAGAAGGCTCCTGATGGTTGAGCTAAAATGTTAAGTTCGAGAGGGAAAGGGCATTCTAGGAAAGAACAGCATTGCTAAGGCCATATGGGGAGGCGGGACGAACTTGGCATATTTCAGGAACTGAAGGAAGACCAAGGTGGCTGAAGGAGAGAGATAGAAGAGAAAGGCGATGTTGGAGGTGTCAGCAGGGACTGGACCATGAAGGGTCCTGGGTCTTGGCCGGGTGCAGTGGCTCACGTCTGTAATCCCAGCACTTTGGGAGGCCAGCATGGGTGGATCACGAGGTCAGGAGGTAGAGAACATCCTGGCCAACGTGGTGAAATCCCATCTCTACTAAAAATAAAAAAAGTTTGCTGGACGTGGTGTTGTGCACCTGTAGTCCCAGCTACTTGGGAGGCTGAGGCAGGAGAATCACTTAAACTTGGGAGGCAGAGGTTGCAGTGAGCCGAGATTGCACAACTGTACTCCAGTCTGGCGACAGAGCGAGAGTTTGTCTCAAAAAAAAAAATTTATTTTTAAATTTTTTGAGACAGGGTCTAGCTCTGTCACCCAGGCTGGAGTTGTACAGGGGCATGATCATAGCTTATTGCAGCCTCGAACTCCTGGGCCCAAGCAATTCTATGGCTGCAGCTTCCAAAAGCATTGGAATTTCAGGCATGAGCCACTGTGCCTGGCCAAGACCTGGGTGTTTACAAAGAAACAATGAAAAACCACCAGAGGGTTTTAAATAGGGGAGGAAGAATGGAGAAAGCACTGACTGATACAGATCGGGAATGGATATAGGGAGTTGACAGGGTTGTGGGGGTCTGGGCTGTAGGAAGTGTTGGGGAGGGAGAGAAGACTGATTCAAGAATGTTTAGAAAAGAAGATGAAGAAGGCAAGATGCTCAAGGGCTCTGGTCCATGAGACACTTGAAAGAATGTGGCCAAGGCAAGGACAGGATCTACAGGGTAGGGTGAACTTCTATTCCACCCTGGCGCCATTAATGGGGGATGATCCGTGAACACCCACTTCTCTTGGCTCCTGCTTCACTTTGCCCCCGTCAACTGTCTTTCATCATCAAGCAAAATAAGTTGTTGACAGTTGACAGACCCCAGTTCTAAATGTCATGGATTCATAGTGTTAGAACAATGCCACTACATACACACACACACACACACACACACACAAACACACAGACACACACACACCCTCCTATTAGCGTCCAGATGTTCCCAATGGCAAAAGCACTTACCCACAATGGTGGAGAATCTCCGGGTGGGCTCTTTCCCAGTCACCAGTTTGTACAGCTCTGGGTAATAAAATTCCAGGCTCTCCAAGAAGACCACATAGCCCCTTTGCCCCTTGGTATGCAGAATGTCCAACAAGCGGCCTGGGGAAAGAGCAGATCACTCTGTGAGAATACATACCTGATGGAATGCAAGTCTCTGTGGCTGGTCTCATCCTGGACTTGTGTCCCTCAATCAACTCTAAGACAGTCTCCCCACATTCTATCACATCTGAGTTGTATCTTGGAGCCCAGATGACAGAAATCGAAGTGCCAGGCCCTCTGCAGGGATTTGGTGAGCGTTTGTTTTCTTTTTTTAATAAATTGGTAGAGCCAAGATAAATGGAATTGCCACCCCAATTTTGAAGAGCTTCCCAACTGACCACGGCCAAAATGAACCATGTAGGCACCAGCTCTTCTGTGACAGGGAGCTTGGAAGCATGACAAAAATTATGGAATAATATATGGTTATCTGGGAGTGAGAACAGGAAGACATATTTGGGTGAAGGGCTAGGAAAATAGGAAGCAGGAATAGTTCTAAATTTTTCTTTGGGATTACTACACAACCTGGAAACATCTTTAACCTAAATGTAATTCTTCCAGCAGGTTCCACTTTCTCTACTACCAATTCCACTTATTGCTTACATTGTTGGGTCCTTTCTTAAACATTTTATTTTTGGATATTTCTTCTGAAATATAGAAGAAGAAAGGTAGGTCTTAAAACTCTACCTTTTCCCTAGGACGGACTGAAGAAATAAAAATTATATATCAACCCTGATTGTTTGGTGAAGCTGTCTGGAGCACTGTTTTTGAGAAACATTCCAAAGTTACATCCGGGCTCAGTGGGAAAGCGTGCTGATTAGTGATGTCTGCCATGGATGCCAGAGAGTCGCAGCTGATGAGCTACTTACCACCAGCCACACTGGGGGACAGCGATTCTCAAACCTTTTAAACTAATCCACAGAAAGAAAAACATTTAACATCGTGGCCTAGTGACCATAAACAAAGATATGTCTACAAATACACGTGTACACACATGTACATGATATAGAATTAAAACAAGCTTCACAAATCATGTTTATTACCTTTACTGAATATGATAAAGTGTCATACCCACTGCCCCCCACCCCCAAAGTCAGGCTAGAAAAGCCTGTGGACCCCTTCTCAGAATAATATTTTTAAACAGATAAAGTATATCAGATTACAAAAGAAGACAATTGTAATAAAATCCAGTTATCAAATGTTAAATAAATTTGTGTTTCAGTAATAAGCATACTTCTTCATCAATGCATTAAATAATAAGACCCCCCCTTGGCAGGTCTAATTAGCACTGTAATTTTCAAAGAGAGATGAGTGTAAATGGTATTTTGAGAGATCTGCAATCGCTGTAGTGATATGGAGAGATCTGTAATTTTCATTGTTGCCTAAGTCAGAGGAATTACTAATCACGACTGTGATTTGTGGCTTCCTGACATTTGCAGTTGAAGGCAATGCTAAATTGCAGTTGAGGTTGGTAAAATAAAGATGTCATTTCTTTCCCCTCCCAGTTTATGGATCCTTTGAATCATATACAGAGACAGTTTGAATTCTATACACAGATGGGTGGGTCTGTGGACCTCAGTTGAAAAATCCCTGACCTAGAGTAGCTACCAAAGGATATGTCTGGAAGTTGCCATGTGTGGTAGCCCTCCCACTCCCACAAAGAGGTCCTAAGGTTACCTGCCCGGTTGATCTTGGACGGTAGCATGGGAGCATTAAGCACTTCATCTTCATCCTGCTCATCAATGACCTTACACTGACGCAGGTAGGGCGTGAGCTTGGCGGGGTTGATGTAGCGGCTGAGCATGTGCCGGTTACACTCCACATTCTCCCACAAGGCGTCCTCCTCATCCTTCAGCGTCTCCATGTAGTCATCCATCTCTGGCCCTCCTCCTTTTAGACATAAACCCCAACAAGCTTAATAAAAGAGTCTCACCGGAACAGCTCCATAAACTCCTCTGGAGTGATCTCTAGAATATATTGTTAAGTTAAAAAAAAAGTCCTGTACAGTAAAGTATATATGGCATTTTACCTTTTATCTAAGAAAGAGGGTATGAATATAAAAATATGTGTTTTCTTATATACTAAACATAAACAATGGAAGTTTAAGCCATAAAATTTTTAAAAGATTATTTATAGGGCAGAGAGGGAAAATCCTGCGGTTGGAGTCTACCCTTTCCATCCAAGTTTTTATGTCTTACTAAAAATATATAGTTCCCTAAACAATATATACTACTCGTTTTTGTTTTAAAATTTCACATAAATGGGGTCTTGCTGTATGTTTCCTTTTCTACCACACTTTTTTTTTTTTGAGATTTATCTATGTGGATACATGTAGATCTAACTCATTCATTTTTAAAAAACAGCTTTATTGTGATATAATTCATGTACTATACAAGTTATGTTTTTAATGTGTACAATTCAATGATTTTAGTATATTCACAGAGTTGTGCAGCCATCACCACCATCAATTTAAAAATATTTCCATCATTTCAAAAAGAAGTTTCTCACCCTTTATTAGCCACTCTCAATTTCCCTTTAATACCTGCCCCACCAGCCCTGTACAACCACTCATCTACCTTCTGTCTGTATAGATCTGCCTTTTCTGTACATTTTATACAAGTGAAATACTACAATTTATGGTCTTTCATGGCTGGCTTCTTTCACTTAGCAAGTTTTCAAGGTTTTTCCTGTTGTAACACGTATCAGAACTTCATTTATTTTAAATTGCTCAATGATTTTTCATTGCGTGGACACGCCACATATTGCTTGTCTGTTTATTCACTGACTAACGGACATTTGCGTTGTTTCTACTTTTTGTCTATTATGAATGATGCTGCTATGAACATTCATACACCAGTTTTTGTGTGACTGTATGTTTTTATTTCCCTTGGGTAGATACATAGGAGTGGAATTGCTAGGCCATATGGCAACTCTATATTTAACATTTTGAGGAACTGCCAAACTGTTTTCCAAAGCAGCTGCATCATTTTACATTGCCACCAGCAAGCCATGAGGATTTTAATTTCTCCATATTCTTGCTAACACTTGTTATTGTCTGTCTTTTTTTATTACTGCTCTCCTACTGAGTGTGAAGTAGCATCTCATTGTGGTTTTGATTTGCATTTCCCTAATGACAAACGATGTTGAGCATCTTTTCATGTGTATATTGGCCATTTGTGTATTGAGAGATGTCTATACAAACCCTTTGCCCATTTTAAAATTGTGTTGTTTGTTTTTTTATTATTGAGTTGTAGGATTTTGTTATGTATTCTGGATGAAAGCTGCTCATCAGATATATGACTTGCAAATATTTTCTCCCATTCTGTCAGGTGTCTTTTCACTTTCTTAAAGGCATTGTTTGTAGCACAAAAGCTTTAAATTTTGAGGTAATTTATTTATTTTTTCTTTCTTTCCATTTGTGCTCATGGCATGTGTCTAAAACACCATTGTCTACCTCAAGATGATGAAGACTTACTCCTGTTTTTTTCCTTTGAATATTTTACCTTAGCTCTTACATTGAGGATTATGATCCATTTTGAGTTAATTCTTGTGTATGGTGTGAGGTAGGGGTCCAACTGAATTCTTTTATGTGTGGATGTACAGTTGTCCAAGCACAGTTTGTTTGAAAAGATTATTCTTTCCCCATTGATTGATCTTGCTACCCTTGTTGACAATCAACTGACCATAAATGTAAACATTTGGTTTTGCACTATGAATTCTATTTCATTGATCTACATGTCTATCCTCATGCTAGTACTACACTGTCTTGATTACTGAAGATTTGTAGATTTGTAGTAGTCTTGAAATTGGGAAGTATGAGTCTCCCAACCTTATTCTTTTTCAAGAATGTTTTGGCTATTAGGTGCCTTTTACAATTCTTATGAATTTTAGGATTAGGCTGTGAATTTCTGCAAAAAAGGCAGTTGGTATTTTCGTAGTGAATCTGCTGAATATGTAGATCAATTTAGGGAGTACTGCTACCTAACAATATTAGATCTTCTGATCTATGAATGTAGGGATGTCTTTCTTTAAATCTTTAATTTCTTTCAGCAATGTTTCATAGTTCTCAGTGTACAAGTCTTACACTTTTTTTGTTAAATATATTCCTAAGTATTTCATTATTTTTGATGACATTATAAATGGGAGTTGTTTTCTTAATTTCATCTGTGGAATATTCATTGCTGGTCTATAGATACATAATTTATTTTTGTGTATTGATCTTGTGTTGTGCAACCTTGTGAAATCATTTATTAGTTCTGATAGTTTATTAGTAGATATCTTACTATATCCTAGATATAAGATCATGTCATTTGCAGATGAAGATAGTTTCACTTCTATCTTTCCAATCTGGGTGCCTTTTATTTCTCTTCCTTGTCTAATTGCTCTTGCTAAAACCTCCAGTATAATGTTGGATAGAAGTGTTGACAGCAGGAATCCTTGTTTTGTTACTGATGTTAACGGAAAGCATCCAATCTTTCACTGTCAAGTATGACATTAACTGTAGGCTTTTGCTTTTGTTTGTAAAATAGATGTCCTTTATCAGGTTGAGGAAGTTTTCTTATCTTCTTGGTTTATTGAATGTTTTTGTCCTGAAAGCGTTCTTGATTTTGTCAGATGCTTTTCCTGCATTTATTAAGGCTGCCATGTGGTTTTTGTTTTTTATTCTATTGATATGGTTACATTACCTGACTTTCAGATGTTAAACCAACCTTGTATTCCTGGCATAAATCCCACATAGTCATGGTGTATAATTCTTTTGATGTGCTGCTGGATTCAATTAGCTAGTTTTAAAAAATAGGATTTTTGCATTCATATTCATAAGAGATATTGGTCTGGAGTTTTGTTTTCCTGTGATGTCATTGTCTGGTTTTGCTATCAGGGTGTATCAGGGTATTTCTTTTCCTGTAATGTCATTGTCTGGTTTTAATATTGGCTTCACAGAATGAATTAGGAAGTGTTTCTTCCTCTTCTGCTTTTTGGAAGAGGCTTTTAAGAATTGGTATTTTTCATTTGTTTGGTAGAACTTACAAATGAAGACATCTGGGTGTGGGTTTTCTTTGAGGATTATTATTTTTATAAATTCAGTCTCCTTACTTATTACAGGTCTGTTCATATTTTCTGTCAGTCTTGAGCCAGTTGCAGTAGTTTGTGTGTTTCCAGGAATTTGTCCATTATATCATTATATCTAAGTTATCTAATTTATTGGCAATTGCTCATAGTTCCCTTCATAATTCTTTTTATATCTGTAAGTTCAGTTATAATTTCCCCTCTTTCATTTCTGATTCTAGTAATTGGCATCTTCTCTCTTATTTTGTTGCTATATCAAAGAACCAACTTTTGGTTTCATTAATTTTCGGTATTCCTTTTCTCAGGTTCATTTGCTTCTGCTCTAGTCTTGATTATTCCTTTCTTTTCCTTGCTTTAGGTTTAGTTAGCTCTTCTTTTTCTACATTTGTAAGGGAGTAGGTAAAATTATATCTCCTCCCTTTTTTAATATATTTGCAAAATATATAATTTGCAAAAATTATAGCAGAAAATTCTGACAGTGAAAGAGATCTGACCTAACCAACTCCATCTTGCTTCTAACCTCCAGGCTGTCCTTGTTCATTCCTGGGCAGAGGCCAAACTAACTTGGGGAGGAACGTAGTTCATGGATTAATGTATTATTCTGCTGCTGTCAGATGGCATGTACTACAGATGTCTGTTAGGTCTAGTGTGTGTGTGTGTGTGTGTGTGTGTGTGTTTTTTGTTTTTTTTTTTTTGAGACAGAGCCTCCCTCTGTCGCCCAGGCTGGAGTGCAGTGGTGCAATCTTGGCTCACTGCAACTTCCGCTTCCTGGGTTCCAGCAAGCATATCTGGCTAATTTTTGTATTTTTAGTAGAGACAGAGTTTCACCATGTTGGTCAGGCTGGTCTCAAATTCCTGATCTCAAGTGATCTGCCTGCCTCGGCCCCTCAAAGTGCTGGAATTACAGGTGTGAGCCACTGCGCCCAGCCAGGTCTGGTTTGTTTATAGTGTTGTGCAAGTCTCTTTTTTGTTGATCTTCTGCCTAGTTGTTCTATCCATTATTGAAAATAGAGTAATAATGTCTTCAACTCTTATTGTTGAATTGTCTATCCCTCTAGTTCTGTCAGTCTTTGCTTCATGTATCTGGGGCTCTGCTAGGTACATATGCTTATAACTCTTATAGCTTCCCAGTGGATTGACCATTTTATTAATATGAGATGTTCTTCTTTAGCCACAGACAAATTCCTGGACCTGGAGATTTCGTATATGGTGGGATGGGTGAGTGTGCTGGGGGCAATTGAGCTAAAAGGTGGCATTGATGTAGCCACGGATGTTGGAGCTGAGCCAGGGTGAAGAGACGTGCAGGCAGGTCAAGACTATCAGGGCAGAGAAGAAATAAGCAAGTGGAGGAAGCTGGTCTGCTGAGTGGCGCCATGGCGAGACCATGAGGTTCCATGAGAAGTGGATGGCCAGGGTCACCTCTCTTGGTGCATAACTCCGTTCCCATCCTCATGAGCCTTGGGCTTCTGTGGTGTGTGGTCTTTGTTGTAGGCTTTCAACATACCTCCACCTTCCCCATTAATTTGAGCTATTAAAAATTTTTTTTTAAATTATTATTTTAGAGACAAGGTTTCACTCTGCCACCCACACTGGGATGCAGGGGGGCAATCATAGCTCATGGTAGCCTCAAACTCCTTGGCTCAAGCAGTCCTCCCACCTCAGCCTCCTGAGTGGCTAGGACTACAGGTGTGTGCCTCCATGCCTGGCTATTTTAAACATTTTTTATAGAGACAGGGTCTTACTACAGGCATGTGCCACCATGCTGTAGTTTGCCTAGGCTAGTCTCAAACTCCTGGCCTCAAATGATCTTCCCACCTCAACCTCTCAAAGTGCTGGAATTACAGGCATGAGCCACCACGCCTAGCCAATTTGAGGTATTTCAAGTGGGATTTTCTTCCCTGCAACCAAAGTGCCTTGAGTAAAAATACCTATTTGCTGTTATGAACAAAACTAGATTTAAAGTAATCAAAAATGAGGATTTGGTCTCCATTCAATCCAATGAACTTTGCATAGATGACAACCTCTTTGCTTCACTGCCTTAAGTCCTGACCTCTATGAGCCTTTTGCTAACACATGGCACTAGCTACCTGAGTCACAGCCAGCAACACCATAGACATGCCATGACAACTGCTCATTCTGACAACATGACCACGTGATCATTTGCATTCACAAAGAAAAATGTACTTGCTTTTCTTATTTTCAAGAAGTGGACAGCCTAAGAATTTTATTCAATGAATTATTTATTGACTAGGTGGCAGGCATTGCTGGTGTCTCTCCACACTACGCCCTGACTTCCTGCTAACAGAATCCTTCCCCGCCCTGCCCCCGCAGGAACCAGGCAGTCTGATGCTTCAGCGAGGCTGCATATCTTTTGAGTTGCACAGAGCAGCCCTCATTTGGTCTGTACCAGTGGTCTGGGAACAAGCATGTCAAGTGCTTTTGGCCATGCAACCTGCAGACATGCACTGGAGGTGGCTCTGGAGATTTTCCTTGATCTTTAACAGGAACCCCAGGAAGGGACTCCTTGTCCTTTGGCTTTTAGTTGTGAGTGTGTAAAGGTAGATGTGGTGGTTTGGGTCACTGCACCTCAGCCTGTAGCCCTCTGGTGACATTAAACACTGAAGGTCTTTCCAGCTCTCTGCTCTGCCATCCTGAGGATTCACCCTCAAGATATAAATGCTCTTTGTCCCAAGCCTTGTGAAGTTGGACCTACTGTGATTTGCAGCCCGAAGCCTCCTAACTAATGAAAGCATCTACTTAGTACAAAGATTTGCTCAGCACCGTGAATGCACAAGAGAGCCGAAAGTCAGGTGTTAAGGAGAAGGCACGTGCCTAGGAATTAAACAGCAGCTCAAGGCAGGAAGACAGGCAGGTCTGGATGGACCAAGAAGCACTTCTTACCAGCCTTCATGGACAAGGAGGTTGTAGTTGGCACCTGCCAACCACCTGTTATAAGAGTGCTCAGGGACATAGCCTTTCTCCAGGGACTAGGGTGACCCGGTGCAGCCACCTCAGCAGCCTGTCAGCTAAGCAGGAAATAACTGGGCAAAATCTTCTTTCCAAAGCAGAGATGAAAGGGACCCTCCTACCTCACTGTAGCTCTCTGCGGCCTTGACCTCCCAGGCTCCAGCGATGCTCCCACCTCAGTCTCCTAAGCAGCTGGGACTACAGGTCCACACCTCCGTGCCCAGCTAAGGGATCCTCCTACCTCAGATGCAATGAAATCACAGACCCTGGATCTCGTTGAAACCTGCCCCATCATTAATGCCCCTGTGCAGCACAGTTGCTTAGCAACCAGAGGTGAAGGTGAACTTGGGAATGCAGACCAGTTAGTGGGTGCCTGGAGTGAAAGAGCCTCTTCATCCTCAGCTGACTTGGGTGAGAACTGGCTCTGTGCTGAGCACTGTGCTGGGTACAGAGGGTGCAAAGACATTTCCCACACAGCCCCTGAGTGAGCTGCTCAGAGTTTGGTGGTAAGAGTCAGCCGCCCACACAAGCCCCGGTGGGAGGAACAGCATCCTCTGGAACCCTGCAGAGAGGGCAGCCACACACCCTGCTGCAGAACAGGAAGTGCTTCCCCTCTGCTTCTCTGGGCTGCTGCACCAGGCACCGTGCCTGACTCTTTATAGAAATTATCTCATTTGGCTGGGTGTGGTGATTATGCCTGTAATCCCAGCACTTTGGGAGGCCGAGGCAGGCAGATCACTTGAGGTCAGGAGTTCGACACCAGCCTGGCCAACATGGTGAAATCCGTCTCTACTAAAAAGACAAAACATCAGCTGAGCATGATGGTGGGCGCCTGTAGTCCCAGCTACTTGGGAGGCAGAGGCAGGAGAATCACTTGAACCCAGGAGGCAGAGCTTGCAGTGAGCCCCGATCGTACCACTACACTTCAGCCCTGGCAACAGAGCAAGACTCTGTTTCCAAAAAAAAAAAAGAGAAAGAAATCATCTCATTTAAGGATCACAGTGGCTCTGAGAGGTGGACACGCTCACCCTTGTTTTGTAGACAAGGAAACCAAGAAGCAGAGAGCCCTAGCAACTTGCTGAGGGCCACACAGCAAGTCAGGGATTCCAGCCCAGGCCTCCTCCACGTAAAGATCTCCCTGAGGTTCCCCTTCTTGGACAGCAGGGAGCATTTTGAATGGGAGTTTGCTTTGCAGAGGGAGAGGCAAGATATAGCAGGCAGGTGAAGGATGAGTTCATATCACAAAGATCCAAAGCCACGATCCGGGAGCATCTGTTCTCACTTGGAGGGACAGAATAAGGATGCTATTGCACCTCTGTCCCCAACAGGGGCTCACCTGCAGACATTTGTTACTGGATGAAAAGAACGCAAGAACTGGAAAACAAGTTGGCTTCACCTAGTAGGGTTGAACATGCAGACCACACAAGCCAGGAGTTCCTTCTAGATATGATCCCTAGAGAAATTCTACCCGTGTGCATCCAGCCACCTGTGCAAGAATGTTCAACAGCAGCACCATGTATCCAAAACCAGAAACCACACACAGATCTAGTGCAACAGCATGGGTAAATAACCTGTGTATTCAATGCTGGCACACTCCACAGCTGTGAAAATGGAAAGAAATATGACCATGTGCATTAGTACAAGGGGACTTCAGGAACATGATGTTGAATGAAAAAGCAAGCTACAGAAGATGCATGATATAAAACTGTCTATAGGCCAGGCGTGGTGGCTCATGCCTATAATCCCAGCACCTTGGGAGGCGAGGCAGGTGGATCACGAGGTCAAGAGATCGAGACCATCCTGGCCAACATGGTGAAACCCCATCTCTTAAAAAAAAAAAAACAAAAAAAACTGTCTATAAATACTTCAAAAACAGGCTCATGACTATAATCTCAGCACTTTGGGAGCCCCATGTGGGATTGCTTGAGGCCAGAAATTTGAGACCAGCCTGGAAAACACAGCAAAACCCCATCTCTACAAAAAATAAAAATAAATTAGCTGGGCATGGTGGCACATGCCTGTAGTCCCAGCTACTCTTGAGGCAGGAGGGTCACTTGAGCCTAGGAGGTCAAGGAAGCAGTGAACTATGATGGTGCCACTGTACTCCAGCCTAGGAAACAGCGAGACCCAGTCTCTAAAAAACTTTAAAAAGGCCAGGCGCGGTGGCTCACACCTGTAATCCCAGCACTTTGGGAGGCCGAGGTGGGTGGATCACCTGAGGTCAGGAGTTCAAGACCAGCCTAGCCAACATGGTGAAACCCTGTCTCTATTATAAGTACAAAAAATTAGTTGGGCGTGGTGGCGGGTGCCTGTAATCCCACTTACTTGGGAGGCTGAGGCAGGAGAATTGTTTGAACCCAGTAGGTGGAGGTTGCAGTGAGCCAAGATCATGCCATTGCCCTCCAGCCTGGGCAACAAGAGCAAAACTCTGTCTCAAAAAATAAATAAATAAATAAATAAAACAAGGCTAATGAGATGGCTCATGCCTGAATTCCAGCACTCTGGGAGGCCGAGATGGGAAACTGGGAGTTTGAGGCCAGCCTGGGCAATATAGCGAGACCCCATCTCTACAAAAAATAAAAACTTAGCTGGGTGTGGGGTTGCATGCTTGTAGTCCTTGATACCCAGAAGGTTGAGGTGGAAGGATTGCTTAAGACCAGGAGGTCAAGACTGCAGGGAGCTATGATCATACCACTGCATTCCAGCCTGGGAGACAGAGTAAAACCCTGTCTCAAAAAAAATTTTTTTTTAAAACATAGGAAATGAAACTCTACTGTTAAGAATATACAGCAAAACTATACTAAGAAGCAAGGAACTGATAAAGATCAGATTGGTAGCTTCTCCTGGGGAGGGGCAGCCAGACAGATATGACCTCGGAAGGTCCCCTGGGGACACTGGTGATACAGGGAATTATGTTTCAACTGAGGACATGAGTGTCTGTTTCATTGTTCTCTGTCTCACAGATACACATTATATATATGTATTTATATATATGAAATAATTCATGGAAAAAATCTACAGAGAGTGTAGCTAGCCTCAAAAGAAAAAAAAGTCTCAGACGCGATTTGAAATGTATTTTCCCTTCTAACACTTCCCTATAACTCAGCCTGACCCAGCCCTATCACTGGGGTTGAACCCAGTTGCGGTGGCAAGCTCTAGGCAGTTTCTTTGAAAGCATTTTTCTCAGAGATGCGCCTGGAGACCTCGAGGCTCTGAACTTTTAACAGGCTTGCAGATTGGATGGTCCCTCCCTACCTGTCTTACCTGGAGCTTGTCTCAACCTGGACCCAGCTTTTGGCAGGGTTTGACTTCCAGTGTGAGGCAGGCCCTAGGCCACACCAGTCTCTTTGCAAACAGCTGAAAAGCAAGTGCCAGGCCCCTAGGCCAGGCTCCACAGGAGTGCTATGTTGCTCACCTTTCCTGGGAAGCAAAGGACCAGGAGATGACCCACCCGAGGATGAGTTCCATGAGAGCTGCTGGCCTCATGTCCCTACTCACTCATTCAAGGCCTCTAGTGTGGCTTCCTCTTGCTGTTATCATAAAGTTCCAATCTTTTTTTGTTTTTTTGAGATAGAGCCTTGCTCTGTTGCCCAGGCTGGAATGCAGTGGCCTGATCTCAGCTTACTGCAGCCTCTGCCTCCCGAGCTCAAGCAGTCCTGCCTGCCTCTGCCTACTGAATAGCTGGGACCACAGGCACACACCACCATGCCCAACTAATATTTTAAAAGTTATTTTTATAGAGATGGGGTCTTGCTATGTTGCCCAGGCTGGTCTCAAACTCCTGGGCTCGAGTGATCTTCTCACCTTGGACTCCCAAAGTGTTGGGATTACAGGCATGACCACCATACCAAGCCATGGTCAATATATATATATATATATTTTGAGACAGTCTTGCTCTTTTGCACAGGCTGGAGTGCAGTGGCATGATCTCGGCTCACTGCAGCCTCTGCCTTCTGAGTTCAAGAGATTCTCCTGCCTCAGCCTCCTGAGTAGATGGGGTTACAGATGCCCACCACCACGCCTGGCTAATTTTTGTAGTTTTTGTAGAGACGGGGTTTCGCCATGCTGGCCAGGCTGGTCTCAAACTCCCGACCTCAGATGATCCGCCCGCCTTGGTCTCCCAAAATGTTGGAATTGACAGGTGTGAGCCACCATGCCTGGCCCCTGTTCAACATCTTGATCTTGATCTTCAGGCCCTGTGAGGTTTGTCTTCTGCCAGTCCCACAATCTTATCACAACTGCATCCCCGGCCCGCCAGCATTTTCTCTGATTATCTCCCAAGCTCTAACTGTTGTCAGTCTGATTCTTGCTCTTCCCTCCCCCCACCACCCTCGCCCCTCTGCCAAGTCTCAGGTCACCCTCATTTGCTTTTTTCCCAATATAAAGGAATGGCCAGGTACAGTGTCTCATGCCTGTAATCTCAGGGCTTTGGGCGGTGGAGGCAGGGGGACTACTTGAGCCCAGGAGTTTGAGACCAGTCTGGGCAACATAGCAACAACCTATCTCTACAAAAAAATTAAAAATTCACCAGATGTGGTTGTATATGCCTGTGGTCCCAGCTACTTGTGAGGCTAAAGTGGGAGGATCACTTGAGCCAAGGAGGTGGAGGCTGCAGTGAGTTATGATCACATCACTGCCCTCCAGCCCAGGTGATAGAACAAGACCCTGTCTCTACATAATATATAGAGAAGTACAGAGGGGTAACAGATGCCAAGTACCTGGCATGGAGGAGTGCTCACAACAGGGGTTGCTATCCTGTCATTGGGATGTGACTTTTACGCCTTCCAGCCGGATCTTGTCTTCCCTCGAGCCAGGCTCCCGTTGCATCTGGACTTGCAATGCCTGGAACCTGAAAAGGAAAAGATAATATGCCTTGGAGCAGGAGGCAGAGGTTGGAGAGAAAGGGAATCGTTCTGGGATCAAAGGGATGCTCTGCTTTGGAAGAAAAGGCCACGAAGTCCTGAGGGGCATGTCACCCTAGATGACACTGGCAGAGTGGACCACACCAGGGGCCTGGAGAGGGAGAAGGGCTTCTATTCCACCCAGTGCAGCAGACAGCCTGGGAAGCCACTGACACAGGTCCTGAGACCCCTGGGGATGGTGGGGAGGAGAGAAGATGGCAGCCTTGGGCTTGCTCGTGGTCAGTGTGGAAGATCTTTGATGGAAAAGGCTTTGATGGAAACCTCTGCGGACTGGAACTGCCCTAATCAGCTGCTAATTCATTAGGTCAAAAGCAGTAAACCCCATTCCCAAACCCCAAAGAGTTTCCTTCACTATGAATTATGTCTTTAGCCTCCAGCCTGCCATGGGTTTGGGCAGGAACACGCCATAGCCTATACACGCTGTAATTTCCCAAGGGCGGTGTTCCTTATAGTAACTGACAAGGCCACCGCTAATGCCCTGCTCAGCCATCCAGGAGTCCAGCTAAGGGTTTGCATTTTTTGGGGAGGCTCAGTTCTCCTTCAGGAGAAAGGAGACCAGGATTTCACTCTGTTGCCCAGGCTGCAGTGAGGTGGCACAATCATGGTAAGAGGGAAAGGTGGGGTTTAAACCCTGGTATGGTGGAAGGAGCCTTACACCCATCCCCAAAGATGCTTGGAACCTGGTGGGGGGGCCTCAGGCTGCTGCTCTAGGACGGCTCCATTCAGGAGTGACAGGGACCCTGGAACACTGATGTTTAATCGGGGGCTTGCTTGGTTTTAGCTTTGAAGACTAATCACAGGTGACATGAGGTCTCCCGGGGCTGCCAGGAGCTGTTCCTGTTGGGCATTGGCTGGGGCTGGAGTGAACTGTCAGACGCCCTCAGCCCCAGGGAGGCATCTCCAGAGGACACCATCTCCTTGGTCTTCTCATGGGCTCTCTGCTTTGTGGCTGGGACAGGGCCGTGGGCTGGAGCTGGGTAGGGAGGGGAATCACAGAGCCAAGGGCCTCTGCAAAGGCGGCAGAGCCGTCCACAGGCTAGTCAGCAAACACAAAGGGAAATTATACCATCTGCATTTTTTAAAAAAGAGAATGTGTCTATCATCAGAAAAAAAAAGGCTTTAAAAAAATAATGTAAGGGGCCGGGCACAGGGGCTCACGTCTGTAATCCCAGCACTCTGGGAGGCCGAGGTGGGCGGATCACAAGGTCAAGAGATCGAGACCATCCTGGCCAACATGGTGAAACCCTGTCTTTACTAAAAATACAAAAATTAGCTGGGCGTGGTGGCACGCGCCTATGGTCCCAGCTACTTGGGAGGCTGAGGCGGAAGAATCGCTTGAACCCAGGAGGCGGAGGTTGCAGTGAGCTGAGATTGCACCACTGCACTCCAGCCTGGCGACAGAGCAAGACTCCGACTCCAAAAAAAAGAAAAAATAGTAAGGAAGGTTTTAATTGTGGCCAGGCATGGTGGCTCATGCCTGTAATCCCAGCACTTTGAGAAGCTGAGATGGGAGGATCACTTGAGACCAGGAGTTCAAGACCAGCTTGGGGCAACGTACAAAAAATAATAAAAAAAATTATCTGGGCCTGGTAGCATATACCTGTAGTTTCAGCTACTCAAGAGGCTGAGGTGGGAGGATGGCTTGAGCCCAGGAGGTTGAGGCTGCGGTGAACTATGATTGCGCCACTGCACTCCAGCCTGGATGACAGAGCAAGACTCTGTCTCCAAGAGAAAGAAAAGAAAGATTTTCATTACAAGAAAGGAGAAACAGGCTTGGACAACTACTCTTGTTCTTCTACTCCACCCTCCACTCACTATGTCAATGGGTTGGGAAAACTGAGGCACAAGAAAACCAATACTGAGGCTGGGCTATTTCTGCCCTTAGAATTTTGAGGACCGCATTTGGGAACTTGGTCCTCAGGTCAGGGAAGATTTCTAGGATTAAAAGTCAATTTCTTGACCACTTGCAAGACTGGCTCATAGGTATAACATGCAACTGACCAAACAGCAACCCTCCTGCTTACAGACTATCCGCTGTGTGCCAGACACTTTGTTAGGCACCAGTGATGAACCTTCAGAACTCTTTGAGGTAGGTGATATCATCATCATCATCATCATCATCACCACCACCACCTTACAACCAAGAAAACATAAGCTTAGAGAGGGCCGGGCGTGGTGGCTCATGCCTGTAATGCCAGCATTTTGGGAGGTTGAGGCGGGCGGATCACTTGAGCTCAGGGGTTCAAGACCAGCCTGGGCAACACGGTGAAACTCTGTCTTCATAAAAAATACAGAAAAGTAGCAGTGTGGTAGCACATGCCTGTGGTCCCAGCTACTTGGGAGACTGAGGCAGGAGGATCACTTAAGCTTGGGAGGTCAAGGCTAAGCCAAGATTGTACCACTGCACTCCAACCTGGGTGACAGAGGGAGATCCTGTCTCAAAAAAAAAAAAAAAAAAAAGGTTAAAGAGGAGGTTGAAGTTCACATAACTAGTATAAAGGTAGGATTTGGACCCAAGGTTCTCTGACTTCCCCTTGATCGCTACTATATAGCATCTTTTTCAAGTTTACCTTTTTAAAGGACTGTAAGTAGAAAGTATATGTGCAAAAGCTCCCTGAAATGTCATTTAACATACGAGCTTAAGACAGAGTGAAAACTGCGCTCTAAGTTGGCAGACATTGGCTCAAGGTTAAAAAGAACAACTATTGCTTCTCAAAAGAGGAATCAATTGCTTAGTGCACTGTAGACGCCTCGTGTTGGTGTTTTCCAAGCACAATCAATGCCCATTCACCCCACAATGCCCATTTTGACAAACAAAATGCTAGTTTTCCTTTTTTTTTCTTTTTTTTGGAGGTGGAGCCTTGCTCTGTTGCGCAGGCTGGAGTGCAGTGGCATGATCTTGGCTCACTGCAACCTCCGTCCCCTGGGTTCAAGTGATTCCCCTCCCTCAGCCTCTCAAGTAGCTGGGACCACAGGTGCATGCCACCATGCCTGGCTAGTTTTTTGTATTTTAGCAGAGACAAGGTTTCACCATGTTAGCCAGGATGGTCTCGATCTCCTGACCTCATGATCCATCTGCCTCGGCCTCCCAAAGTGCTGGGATTACAGATGTTAGCCACTGAGCCTGGCCTTTTTTTTTTTTTTTCCTTGAGATGGAGTCTTGCTCTTGTTGCCCAGGCTGGAGTGCAGTGGTGTGATCTCGGCTCTCTGCAACCTCTGCCTCCTAGGTTCAAGTGAATCTCCTGCCTCAGCCTCCTGAGTAGCTGATATTACAGGCATGCAACACCATGCTTGGCTAATTTTTGTATTTTTAATAGAGATGGGGTTTCACCATTTGACTAGGCTGGTCTTGAACTCATGACCTCGTGATCTGCCTGCCTCAGCCTCCCAAAGGGCTGGGCCACCGCACCGAGCTGGAAAATGCTGGTTTTTGTTGCCCCTCACTTAAGAATAAATAGAGAGCCAAGGATCAATTGATGGTTGAGGAAAGTCTCCACATGAAAGGCAGAGATCAAAAGGGTCACATGGACACAAGGAACCTACTAGAAGCAGACAATGAATAGAATAAGAGAAAAATTTTAAAAACATAACCTGGCCTGGTGCCGTGGCTCACACCTATAATCCCAGTACTCTGGGAATCCCAGAAATTATCAGAGAAATAATATTAGAGAATTCTCTGAATGTAAGAACATGAGACTTTAGACTTAATCAGCCCTTTGATGATTAGTACAATCACTGGAAAAGAGCCTTTTCAGTGCACATTGTTGCAAAAATTCTGACCACCAGGGAATAAGAAAAGACCCTAGAAGCTTCCAAAGAAAAAACCAAGAAGGCCAAGGTGGGAAGATTGCTTGAGCCCAGGGATTTGAGGCCAGTTTGGGCAACATAGCCAGACACTGTCTCTCCAAAAAATAAAAAAACTAGCTGGGCATGGTGATGTACACCTGTAGTCCTGGCTACACAGGAGGCTGAGGCAGGTGGACTGCTTGAGCCCAGGAGATGGAGGCTGCAGTGAGCCATGTTTGCACTACTGCACTCCAGCCCGAGCAACAGAGTGAGACCCTTTCTCAAAAGAAATCCCCAAAATATAAACTGATAATTAAGAATCATTGAGAGATGAAATGAAGCATTGCATCCATAAAGCAAAGGTAGGGTGCTAAGAAGAGGAACAATCAAAGAACAAGAAATTCTTGGCAATTGAAAAAAAGACAGCAGAAATTTAAAATCAATAGAAGTCTTGGAAGGTAAACTTGAGGAAATTTCCCGTGAAGTTAAATAAAAAGTTAAAGAGAAGAAAGAAAAGAAGGGAGGGAACGAGATCAATTTAGAAGGTCTAATATCCAATAAATAGAAATCCTAAAAAGAGATTACAAAGACTGTGTCTTCTTGTTATATATCTTCTGGGGATAGAATATAAAGCGAGGGATGAAATTATCAGAGAAACTAATATTAGAGAATTCTCTGAATGTAAGAACATAACACTTCTGACTTAATTGGCCCTCTGAATATTTGTACAATCAGTGGAAAAGAACCTTCTCATTGCACATTGTTTCAAAAACTCTGGCCACCAGGGAATAAGAAAAAAACTCTACAAACTTCCAGAGAGAAAACCTCAGGCCATGTGAAGACGAATGGAAGCATATGTGGCACCAAACTTCTCAAACAACAACTGGAAGCTGGGAGAAAATGAAGCAGTGCCTTCACATTTTTGATGGAAAATACTTTTTTACCTAGGATCCTATATCCACCCAAATTTTTATGTGTGAAAATAGAATAAAATTATTTTCAGAAAAGCAAGAACTCTGAATATTTGTCTCCTATGCACCTTTTCATTGAAAGCTACTAGGGGATATGATCCAGCAAAATGAGGGAGTAAGCAATAAAGAGGAGGGTATGGAGCTCGCAAAGCAAGGAATCTACTTGGGGAAGCAGCAAGAAAAGTCCCAGGATGAAGGCAAAGTGGCCAGGAGCAATTGGCCAAGATTGCAGCAAGATTATGGAGGGTCCACAAGTGAGAGGTTGCCAGGGCAAAAACAGAATAATTTTCTGATATATTTGATAATTTAGGAAATCACATTGTTAGGCAAATAACAGATCTGAGAGTCAGATGGGAGAAAATGAAGAATAGGTACATTTAAAAGAAATCCTGAACAAGTGCAAAGAAAAAAAATAGAGGCAATATTAACTCCAGGAAAAAACAAAAGCACAGACAAGAAAGAAAATCACAGCACACAACTTGCCTTAATGTTAACAATATTTACCTAGTTATAATAATATAACCACCACAGATGAGTCAACACAACAGATTGTGACCTAATGTAATGAGAGAATAGAGGAAGGGGAAGTGCTTTGAATGGGTTATTAGTAAAAAAGAGCTAAATTCTCATCTACCTAACAATATGTGAATCAATGATGTCTTAAAACTAATGTATCAACAAATAGCAAGGCAAACATTATTTAGGCCTAGTGGGTAAACAACAGAAGAAATAATAGAAGAAAACAACACTTACTATTTTTTTTTTTTTTAGACAGTCTCGCACTGTTGCCCAGGCTAGAGTGCAGTGGCACAATCTTGGCTCACTGCAACCTCTGCCTCCCAGGTTCAAACGATTCTTATGCCTCAGCTTCCCAAGTAGCTGGGATTATAGGCTCCTGCAACCATGCCCAGCTAATTTTTGTATTTTTAGTAGAGATGGGGTTTCACTATGTTGGCCAGGCTGGTCTTGAACTCCTGATCTCGTGATCTGCCCACCCTGGCCTCCCAAAGTGCTGGGATTACAGGTGTGAGCCACCGTGCCTGGCTTTTTTTTTTCTTTTTTTGAGATGGAGTCTCACTCATTCTATTGCCCAGGCTGAAGTGCAGGGGCATGATTTCAGCTCACTGCAACCTCTACCTCCCAGGTTCAAGCAATTCTCCTGCCTTAGCCTCCCGAGTAGCTGAAATTACATATGTGCCATGTGTGGTTAATTTCTGTATTTTCAGTAGAGATGGGGTTTCACCATATTGGCCAGGCTGGCCTTAAACTCCCGACCTTAAGTGATCCATCCACCCGCCTGGGCTTCCCAAAGTGCTGGGATTATAGGCATGAGCCACTGCATCTGGCCTGAAGAAGAGTTTAAAGTGATTGTCATCTGGGGATCAGGATAGGGGATGATGTTGGCTGGGTTGGGGACTAATGTTTTCCTTACAAGCCCATTTTGCTTTCTTATTTTTAATTTTTTAATTAAAAAATATAATAGAGATGGACTTTTGTCATGTTGCCCAGGCTGGTCTTGAATTCCTGACTCAAGTGATCTACCTGACTTGACCTCCCAAAGTGCTGGAATTACATGCCTGGCAAGGTATTTTGCTCCTCTGCATGACTCATGTATTACTTTGATTAAAAAATAAAACATTTAAAAAACACATGTCAGTCATTGGAAATATGGATAATGCATTTCAGTATGAAGAACAAAATAGTTATCTTCAGTCTTTGCATACACGCTATGTTCCATCCTTTGCAATGCTTGTGAGTCAGCTCACCGCTTCCTAAACTGAAACTGCTGACTGTGTACCTGCCTCTTCACAGACATCACCTTGATTAATCTTCGCAGAAGCTCAGTTAGGTGGGTTTTATTACTCCCATTTTATGGATGAGAAGGTAGAATCAGAGAGTTCAATAATGGGGTGAGAACTCACGGCCAATAAGTGGAAGAGCAGAGATTCCTACTCAGCTCCCTGAACTCAACATTGTCTGATCTTAATTAAACTAGCAGTCATCCCAGCTAATGTTTGATAAGCATAGCATCTAATGGAACCAATTATATTCCCTGCTTCTTGAGCTTCAAATCTTCCTCTTTATTACCGTGTGTGTGTGTGTGTGTGTGTGTGTGTGTGTGTGTGTGTGTGTAGAGACAGGGTCTCACTATGTTACTCAGCCTGGTCTCAAACTCCTGGCCTCAAGTGAGCTTCCCGCTGTAGCCTCCCAAAGTGCTGGGATTACAGATGTGAGCTGCTGTGCCCAGCCTCTTTATTAATTTAAGCCCTCATTTTGCTGGAATGTATACTTGAATAGCTGCCTCTGAAAAGGCATATGGAGTAGCTATTTGCCAGATATCTTGCTAAATGCTCCATGTGGATTATCTCATTTAATATACAAAACAACTCTATGAGGTAGATACTCCTACACTCCTCATTTTATAGAAGAGGAAACTGAGGCACTCACAGAGAGTTCCAGCAACTAGCCACATGTCTATCTCATCTCTGTATCCCTAGTAGAACTTAGGATGCAGCTAACACTCTTAGTAGGTGTTCAATATATATATTTGTTAAGCGGATAAATACAAATAAATATCAAATCTTGAATAAAATAAACATTAAGGTTTCCATTGCTTCAAACCCAGGGAGCCCTCTGGAAATGAGTTGTTTTTGGGGGATAGACCCCTCTTTTTTCCAAGAGCTGTCCCAGTGCAAAAGCTCTGGGACCAGGAGGTGATAAACAGTTAGATAAATGCATCTCTGGTTAATTGATTTGTCTGCATGATTGGAGTGAACGGCTTGCAATGCAGGGTTTAATTATTCCAATGAAACCTCCACTTAATTGAAAGGGCTTCTAGCAAAAAAAGGGAAAGAGATGATTTAAAAGGATGATCTACCGCACATGAGAAAGGACTAAGGAGACATGAATACATGCCCAGACTCCAGTCATCCTCAGTGTTTACAGCCCTGAAATGAAAGCTTGATGGAGAAGAGCCAGAACCGTCCCTTCATATACCATCTGCCCCATCCCCTTCATTCCTACAAAGAGGGCACTTGCAGAAGCAGATAGAAAATTCCTCCTGCAAGACTACTGCCTGGTATCCCAGTTAACTTTTTAACCTCTGTATCTCTCAGCTCGTTCAACTGAAATTGTGAGATAATATTTCCCATCAATTAACATGTGTAGAGCAATCAGCAGAGCTTCACTGATACATATTTTGAAAGTAACAATTACCATTTTAAATTCACAGTAGAGTGGCAGACACTGCCAGCTGCCAGCCCCCCCATTCTCTCTTACTTATTGACAGATCACCAGTTTTGTTTGGGGGCATTACTGTGTCCATTCAAAAACCTGTATTTCCAGCATCCCTTACAGCTAGGTGGCTACATGACACCACTCTGGCCAATGAGATGTAGGTGGAAGTTTCTGGATGAGACATCTAGGAAGGCTCTTTAAAAGGAGGCAGATTCAGAGGAGAATAATCTTTTATTTGTCCTTCTCTTCCCACCTGGAATGTGGGTGTGATGCCTGGAGGGATAGCAGCTATTTTGTGACTGTGAAGACAGGGCCATACTCTAAGGATGACTCACTAGGATGCTACAAGAACCTAGGTCATTGATGGCAGCCCTGGACAGCTAACCTTTGAGTTCTTGGTCCATGAGAAGAGTAAAATCCCTAGTACGTAAGAAATCTGATTCTATTTCTATTATTTGCAGCTGGAAACAGTCCTAACAGAGACAAGTACCACATACAACCCACACTTTCTAAGTCCTATTGGTTATGGCCACAGACCCCTGGGCCCTGAAATCACAGAAACTCTCTTATCGATCTATTCCTTCCCATTCCTTTCTCCCAGAGACAAAACCAGAGTTGGCAAGTGGTCAATAAGGACTACGCATTTAATACTACCCATGTCTAAAGTGCTGCAGTGGACAGAAACAAGTGGCGCGGCTCTGAGGGGTGAGCAGTACCACAAGAAGATAAGGATCGCCCAGGAAACTGTAACTCATGGACGACACCCTCATCTATTGGTTTAGCCATTCCAGGCTTTTGGCGTGTAGGCAGGACGATTTATCTCACCTGCCTGCTGTGCCCCACTTCAAATCCCCAGCATGCTCCTCACTGTGCAGTCAATGGCGTCACTTCTCCAGCCTATGCCTTGTCCCCTGGGCTGCGTTTCTCCTCGCATCAACTCTCACTCTTTCATATGCACCCAATCTCCTCCCCACATCTCATCACAACTGAGCTTCCTGGCCACTGTCCCCAGCAAGGCCTAGCCCCTTGGTCCACAGCACTGCCCGCCACTCCAAGCATCCCTTCGGGTACCAGCCTGCCTCTAATATTCATACCTGAAACTCCCCAAGAGGCAATATCATTTTTAGCTGACGCAAGCAACAGGTCAGTGGCTCCTGAAGATATAAATGTCTATGCTTGCCAGGCATGGTGGCGCACGCCTGTAATCCCAGCACTTTGGGAGGCTGAGGCAGGTAGATCATGAGGTCAGGAGTTCGAGACCAGCCTGACCAACATGGTGAAACCCTGTCTCTACTAAAAATGCCAAAAAATTAGCCAGGCGTGGTGGTGCACACCTGTAATCCCAGCTACTCAAGAGGCTGAGGCAGGAGAATTGCTTGAACCTGGGAGGTGGGGGTTGCACTGAACTGAGACAGCGCCACTGCACTCCAGCCTGGGTGACAGAGCAAGACTCCATCTCAAAAAAAATTTAAAAAAGTCTCAGTCTGATACCTTTTAGGAAAGGCAAGAGCAGCAGTAGGAAGTTAGGAGGGGCTGGTGTTTCCTGAACCCAGGGACCAAGAGCACCACCCAACATCAGTCCCCCGGAATAAATCCACGCTTATTCTGCAGTGGCTTCAGATTTGTACCAAGACAGTGAAGTGTGGAAGGGCACGCAACCCTTGTATTACCAGAGGACACTGCTTCCTGGGTCCCCTTTTTTCTAACACCACTGCAGAAAAGCTTTTGATAAAAGCCCAATTAGAAGTGACAGATTCAAATGGTTCTGAAATGTGCATCAATTCATCACGTCCACTTTTTATGAGCATTGGCCCCATCTGGATTTCAGGTCTGTGCACGGGGCTGATTGACAGCTCTGATGGCCACCAGGAGCCATGACGGGACCCACTCAGTCAGACCCAAATCCCAGAGTGAGGTCACCCTCGCGGATGCCTGTCAAGTCAGACTTACTACAGGACTGGCTAGGGGGATACCCTGACCTTGATAAGGAAATACTCTTCTTTCCTGCTGTTGCCTTCGAAGCCTGGTCAGCAAATCTGCCTTCCCCACAGGAGACTGACAAGCAATTGAGAAGACCAGCTGATTCCAATTCAAGACGTCTCTGTGCTTTCAAAGATGGGCCCTTGGCTTCATCTGTGCACTGGATGGAATTTTTTTCACTGTTGTGTACTTCAGCGTCTTGGCTGTCATTTCATTGTCTGGGTTGGAAGCAACTTGAGGTGTCCATTGTCCCTCTTTGGGTTCTGTATGTCAGCGTCGTGACTTGTTAGGGCCACACTATCTGGCATGGGGTGAGTTTTTAATAAATATTTGCTAAATTGAGTGCTGTGATGTTTTGTGATAAAAACATTCTGTTGGCCAGGCGTGGTGGCTCACTCCTGTAATCCCAGCATTTTGGGAGGCTGAGGCAGGCGAATCACAAGGTCAGGAGATTGAGACCATCCTGGCCAACATGGTGAAATCCCATCTCTACTAAAATACAAAAAATTAGCCAGACGTGGTGGCATGCACCTGTAGTCCCAATTACTCAGGAGGCTGAGGCAGGGGACATAGCTTGAACCTGAGAGGCAGAGGTTGCAGTGAGCTGAGATCGTGCCACTGCACTCCAGCCTGGTAACAGAGCAAGACTCCATCTCAAAAACAAACAAAAAAACAAAAACACTCCCTCGTCACAGAATTACATTCAATATCAGTCCACCAAGAAGAACGTAGTGAGCTTAAGTGCTGTGATGGGCCCAGGATGGCCGCTCTGCAGTTTCGTCTGACTGCTCCAGCAGAGTGAGGACCCTCCCTTCGTGCCACCTGTGTGCCATGCTGGGCACAGGCCAAACTTTTGTACTACTTCTTTTGAAAATTTTTAATTTTTTTACAGATGGGGTCTTGCTGTGTCATCCAGGCTGGAGTGCAGTGGCGTGATCATAGCTCACTGTAGCCTCCAACTCCTGGACTCAAGTGATCATTCCACCACAGCCTCCCAGAGCGCTGGTGTTACAAGTGCATGCCACTAAGAGATGGGAGTCTCGCTGTGTTGCCCAGGCTGGCCTTGAACTCCTGGCTTCAAGGGATCCTTCTGCCTTGGCCTCCCAAAGTGCTGGGGTTTCCGGCATGAGGCAGCCTGCTGGGCCCGGTTTGTGCTTCTTACTCTCTTTGCCGTTGCTTGTTCCTACAACCTGCTGTGAATTCCTCGGAAGAGGCCTCACATGTACGCATCGGCGCCTTCCAGCACAGTGCCTGGCCCTCCTTTGTAGAGTGACTGAATAAACAAGTCTCCTTCCAGCGTCTAGCCTGGAGATTTGACACAAAAGCAACTGCAAGGTGGGGTACAGAGTGTGTGTTTTTGTGCATACATTAAATTTGGGAAGAAGAGAGGTGGGAGGAAATTGTGTTACTCTTTGGTTTTGGGAATTTAAGAGACAGTTTGGAAGGCGCAAAATCAGACACAGGACAGGCACTGCGGGAGACCTGGACATTAGCAAGCAGAATCCTGCCCCTGGGGAGCCCTTGGGGCTGACACGTGACTGTGTGGGGTGGGCCCAGCGGCCCCGAGAATCTTCTCAGTGAAAGAGATGGGCCCTTGAGTTTTGTAGAAAAGGTCACCAGTTATCATCAAATGAGTCCCGCTCTGAGAACGACCAAGAACCAGAGGTGGAAGACTCTGTGGGAGCCACAGTCAGACCTTAAATCTTCATTATTATCTTCTTCTCATCTCACTCGCTGGCACTAGAATCCCCAGGGAGCCTGCGACAGGGTTAGGCCAGGCCAGGCCGGATGCCTTTGGATGTCAACCCCAGGGAAAGTCTGAAAAGCGTAGTAATGAGGATATTCTAGAGAGACTGCGGGGAGGGGGGCCCCACTCACTCGCATATTCACTCACTCGTGAATTCATGCCCACTCACTCATTCATTCACTCATTCATTTATTCACTCACTCACTCATTTACTCACTCGCCCATTCACTCACTCATCCTCTCACTCTTTCACTCACTCATCCACTCACTCACTCACCCATGCACTTACTCATTCACCCACTTATTATCCACTCACACATCCAATTGCTCATACATCATTCACTCACTCACTTATCCACTCACTCACTCACTCATTCACTTATTCACTCACTCATTCACTCACTCATGCCTTCACTCACACATTCACTCATTCATTTACTCACACTTTCACTCCCACTCATTCATTCACTTATTCACTTACTCACTCATGCACCCATTCACTCACTCATCCACTCACTCATTCATTTACTCATCCACTCACCCATTCACCCATGCACTCACTAATTCACCCATTCATTCATCCACATGTCCACTCGCTTGCACATTCACTTGTTCACTCACTCATTCATTCACTCACTCATGCATCCACTCATTCATTCATCTATTCACTCACTCATCCATCCACTCATTCACTCCCTCAGTCACTCATCCACTCACTCATGCATATACTTACTCATCCACTCACTCACTCTTTCATTCACTCAATCACTCACTCATCCACTCATTCATTCACTCACTCATCTGCTCATTCACTCATTCATTCACTAATTCATTTATTCATTCATTCATTTGGTCACTCACTCACTGACTCACTCATTTAATTCAAAAACCATTCCTAAATGCAGAAGGCAAAAGATAAGAAGAAACTTTGACTATGACAAGATTCAGGGAACAAAAAAATGACAGGTAAGAATACACCACACATGACAAATATGGGAGGTTCAGAGCCAAGAAAAAGAGGCAGAGAAACAGAAACTTGGAGGAAAGGTGTTCAAAAGAGACCCCAGACTCACTGGAAGAGGAAAGAAGCAGCCAGAAAGACTGGTGCTGAGGAGCAATGAGAAGGAGATAGAAGGAAAGAAGGAAGCCTGGATCCCACCCCAGTCTGGCCTGTATTTTAAAGTCAGGCATTAGCTCAAAGAATGCAAATCAGAGCTATAGCACAGTGATTTACCCAGGGAATGCAGCGTGATCACTCGGGTCACCACCTGCAGCTCAAATGAAGTTATATCCAGGGCCCAGAGCTGGCCCCGGCTGCATCGCAAGCTTCCTTTGAGGAGTCAGCAGGCAGCAGGACACACACCAGGCACCTGTTGCTGCCTTCTGCATTTATAAGACACACTGGAAATACACTGAGAATTGATGCAGTGATCAATTTAAAATGCATTTCTAGTTGTGGGGCCATCTATTTTATGAAATACCCTGCAAACGGAAAAATGCAGCCAGGCTTGGAAACACATTTCCAAGTGTTTGAAAGTAACTCTGCCAACTTTTCCCATCAGCTAGAAGGTTAGCATTTTTTAAAAAAAATACAGATTTCAGGTTTTCTTCCATGGTGACGGGGATGTGGTGGGGGAGGCTTCTGCCTCCAGCTTTCTAACCCTCATTCTCGTCCCAGGCTCCACCATGATGTGCAGTCAGGGAAAGTCACTTCAACCACAGCAGAGGAGCCCGAGGAGGGGTCTGTGTGTCTTTCCCTGGAGCTTCATGGGGCTCCCAGCTCTTCCTTCTAGAAAGTCCTTCAGGTCTGGTCAACCTGAGGGTTCTGTAAGCAGCATTTTTTTGGCCTGGCATGGTGGCTCACACCTGTAATCCCAGCACTTTGGGAAGCCAAGGTGGGTGGATCACGTGAGGTCAGGAGTTTGAGACCAGCCTGGCCAACATGGTGAAACACTGTTTCTACTAAAAATACAAAAAATTAGCCAGGCATGGTGGTGTGCACCTGTAATCCAGCTACTAGTGAAGCTGAGGCAGGAGAGTCGCTTGAACCCGGGAGGTAGGGTTGCAGTGAGTCGAGATCACATCATTTTACTCCAGCCTGGGCAACAAGAGAAAAACTCCATCTCAAAACAACCAACCAACCAACCAACCACGTGTGTGTGTGTGTGTGTGTGTGTGTGTGTGTCAATGTCTTACTTTGCACCCAGGCTGGAATGCAGTGGTGCAATCAGAGCTCACTGCAGCCTTGACCTCCTGGGGCCAAGTGATACTCCCACCTGAAGCCTCCCCAGAAGCTGGGACTACAGGTGTACACCACTACACTGGGCTACTTTAAAAAATTTTTAGTTTTTAAAGATGGGGCTCTCACTACATTGTCCAGGCTGGTCTTGAACTCCTGGTCTCAAGCCTCAGCTTCCCAAAATGCTGGGACTACAGGTGTGAGCCACCATGCCCTGCCAGATCTGGGTTTTATTTAGGTCTTGGACTTCCTTATTTTAACCCGAGGTGTTCAAGCCTTGAGGTCAACACTGCATTTTCTCATGTATCAGGTTCAGTGGGCAGATTTCCAGGCAGCAGAAGAAAAAGAAGTGGGGTGGTTTCTGAGGGCTAGGCTTGAGTGCCTTTGTTAAAATGAGCAGGCTCTGAGGATGCCTTCTGTTGTAGATTTAGAGAGTTGGGTGGCCGGGGTTTCATGGGCAGGGCTCCTACAAATAAGGAAGCCATGACTCCTGAACTCAGGAGGTTAACATATTGTAAGTTGCGCTTGTTGGCATGAAGTGACATTGTTCCCTCCAAAAAGGGCAGGGGGTGTAGGGAAAAGGATTGCAAGAATTCTAATCAAACAAAAAGTCAAACAAACAAACAAAACAATTTGCATAAAGAGATAAAAATGGCAGTTCCCCTCTGTGGTCTAGTGGGAAGGATGTGGTCCAGCCATTAGAGAGCCCTGGGTTTAAACTTCAGTTCTGCCATTTCTTGCTGTGTGGCCTTGGGCATGTGGCTTACCCTCTCTGAACCCCTTTTTATTGGATGAGTAGCATTAACTTTTTTTTTTTTTTGAGATGGAGTCTGGTTCTGTTGCACAGGCTGGAGTGCAGTGGCACTATCTTGGCTCACTGCAACCTCCACCTCACAGGCTCAAGTGATCCTCCCACTTCAGCCTCCAGAGTAGCTGGGATGACAGGCATGTGCCACCATGCCTGGTTCATTTTTCTTTGTTTTGTATTTTTAGTAGAGATGGGTTTTTTTCATGATGGCCAGGCTGGTCTCAAACTCCTGACTGCAAATGATCCACTGGTCTCGACCTCCTAAAAGGCTGGGATTCCAGGCGTGAGCCACTGCGTCCAACCACACATAGCGGTAACATTTTAAGGCCACTGTGGCACGTACAGTGGGCAAATGCTACGTAGCTGCTCCGCCCCCCCCCGTCAGAAGCTAGCAGCAAACTCAGGATAGAAATAAGAAGTCACTACATCCTCTTCCTGTATAATTACCTCCATACCAAGCAGAATTTAGAGAAAAAGTTCAACGATTTACCCTCAACCCTTCCATCTGGAAGGGTTAGAAACTCACCCAGCCGGTGGTGTTGGCATCTTTCTGTGTCTGCCACGTACCTCTGGGCAGGGAGATACTTCGTATTTCCTTGTATACCCTGACTTAGCAAGTGTCTTCCATAAATCGGCATTTCATATTTATCAAGTAATTGATTTCCAATGGCTGAATGCTGGCTTTCTCCCTCCCTTCAGTCGATCAGACCTTTACCTCCCCTTGTGTGGGGAGAGTTTTCACCGTGACTGCTTTCCGGCGCTTGCTGTTCCCACCTAGATGGTTCCACTGTGCCTGAGGTTTGGAGGTACGCCCCAATCCATTTGCACTCTCAATTTTCATGGGTTAGAAGCATAGAATAGATGGCCTTCTGATTTCTGACCTCCAAGGCACAAACTGTCTTTACCGGGTGAGATGTAGACAGGCCAGCTGGCCCTACGTCCCACCAGGAGAGCTCTTCATTTGCCAGGGTCCCCAAACATCAGTGTTATGGCAACAACGAACATATTTGCCACCTGCTTCCACCCTGGGCAACTTCCAGAATCTGAAAGGTCTTCTTCCCCATCAAAGCAAGTCTATTCTGCCGGACACTGTGGCTCACGCGTGTAACTCCAGCACTTTGGGGGTCTGAGGTGGGAGGATTGCTTCAGCCCAGGAGTTGGAGACCAGCTTGGACCACATAGTGAGAACTTGTCTCTACAGAAAAATTTAAAAAGTATTTGGGAGGCCGAGGCGGATAAATCACCTGAGGTCAGGAGTTCAAGACCAGCCTGGCCAATATGATGAAACCTCGTCTCTACTAAAAATACAAAAATTAGCTTGGTGTGGTGGCTGATGCCTGTAATCCCAGCTACTCAGGAGGCTGAGGCAGGAGAATGGCTTGAACCTGGGAGGCGGAGATTGCAGTGAGCCGAGATCACGCCACTGCACTCCATCCTAGGCAACAAGAGCAAATCTCTGTCTCAATAAATAAATAAATAAAATAAAATAAAATAAAATAAATAAAAAAGTAGGCAGGCATGGTGGCATGTACCTGTGGTCTCAGCTACTCAGGAGGCTGAGGTGGGAGGATCACTTGAGCCCAGGAGGTAGAGGCTGCAGTGAGCCACGATTGCTCCACTGCAATCCTGTCCCAAAAGCAAGGAAGTCCATTCTGTCCACTGGGGTGTATCTGGAGTTCAGCTATGTTTGTGGGATACTGAGAACCCCATACCAGCCATCACTTTTGGGATGATACTCAACACATCACTCTGTCATTGTGTAAGGGAGTGAGGGTATAATTTCATCACCAGGTGACTTTCGGAGGACATATTCCCAGACAACCAGGACGCAATTTATCTGTGCAGTGGGTGTCTGCACACAGTGGGCACTCAGTCAACCTCGGAGCAAGAGAACAGAATGTCTCAGTAACCAAACCCACTAGACAGACACACAGGTGGACACTCACAGCCTCTAAGAGGAGACTGTCATCGTGCAGACAGCTGGGAAGCCCCCATCCCGTGTTCTGGATGGTCCTGCTTGGGCTGTCTGTGACCTCACTAGGATTACTCTAGGCCGTAGCTGGGCTTCCAGGAAGGAAAATGAATAATTAAGATGCTGGAGATGGAAAGCTTCAGGACATGATAGAGATTTTTAGTTTTTAACTAGGCAGGAAAATAAATGTCTGAGGCCAGTCGAGGTGGCTCACACCTACAATCTCAGCACTTTGGGTGGCCAAGGTGGGCACAGAGCTTAATCCAGGAGTTTTGAGACCAGCCTCAGCAACATAGGGAGACCCCGTCCCTACAAAACATACAAAAATAAGCTGGGTGTGGTGGTGCACACCTGTAGTCCCAGCTACTTGAGGAGGCTGAGGTGAGAGGATCACTTGAGCCCAGGAGGTTGAGGCTGCAGTGAGCTGTGATTGCACCACTGCACTCCAGCCTGGGTAACAAAGCGAGATCCTATCTCAAATAAAATAAAATAAATATAAAATAAAAGCAGCATCTCAATGTTTAAGCACATGTGCCCATTCAGGAAAGGGCTCTCAAGAGACCTCAAAGAGTAACCCCATCACCTCTCAATCCCCAGGGACTGGCGACCCAGTGGGGTAGGTCCCAGATTTCTGATTTGTCCAATTTCACCTTCTGCTGTGTGTCTTTTTTTTTTTTTTTTTGAGACAGAGTCTTGCTCTGTCACCCAGGCTGGAGTGCAGTGGCACGATCTTGGCTCACTGCAACCTCCACTTCCTGGGTTCAAGTGATTCTCCTGCCTCAGCCTCCCAAGTACTGGGATTACAGGCACCTGCCACCACATCTGGCTAATTTTTGTATTTTTAGTAGAGATGGGGTTTCACCATGTTGGCCAGGCTGGTCTTGATCTCCTCATCTCAGGATCCGCCTGCCTCGGCCTCCCAAAGTGCAGGGATTATAAGCGTGAGCCACGGCACCCAGCCTCTGCTGTGTGTCTTATGATAACATCACCATTTACAGGAGGAGGCATTTCTAGAATAAAGCATGAAGCCTACATCTGGCGCTCTTATTACCACGATTATTTTAACAATGAGTGTCTCCATCTGAGGTTAGGCGGGCACAGAAACGGAATTCAAACCACTCGGATTTTCTATCTCAGAGCATTCTGCCAAAGAGATGCCAGGGGAGCAAGTGAGTTAAAATGCATTAATTGAGCACCACTATGTTAGGAGCAAAACAGGTTTGTGCATCCAATTAAATGTGGGGCATCTGAGACGGAGAAAGACGAAGAGAGAGGGGGGATTACAAAACGGTCTCTTTACTTACAATTAACTACAAAATAAACCGCTCTGTCATGAAACGGGGCCCTCTCTGTTCCTGCCACCCCTGTGGTCCACGTTTCAATTAGCTCTGTTATTCGGGTCCCCTATTACTCTAGATAACCCAGGACTGGCTGTAATTAATTGTTATAATGTACTCAGGAGCAGAGCCAAGCTGCAGCTTGGGAAGGGTGGTTGAAGCTGCTGCATTCCTCTAACGGGCCTCCTGGAAGGGTTGGCTTGGAACTCAGCCTTCATCAATAAGACAGAGCCGCTCTGTGGGATGATGAGGGAGAGGGGCTGAGATATTTGGAGTCTGCTTTTTCTGCCGCATTTGGTGCTGTAAAGGCATCTCCTTCTCTCTCTGCCCCACTCCCTTCACTAGTCCCTGAAGCCCTGAACCCTTCCTGCCAGTGACATTTAAAATAGAAGACACCAGACTGGGCACGGTGGCTCATGCCTGTAATCCCAGCACTTTGGGAGGTGGAAGTGGGTGTATCACCTGAGGTCAGGAGTTCGAGAACAGCTTGGCCAACACGGTGTAACCCTGTCTCTATGAAAACTACAAAAATTAGCTGGGTGCCATAACGCACTCCTGTAATCCCAGTTACTCGGGAGGCTGAAGTAGGAGAATTGCTTGAACCCAGGAGGTGGAGGTTGCAGTGAGCTGAGATTGCACCACCGCACTCCAGCCTGGTGACAAGAGCAAGACTCTGTCTCAAACAAAGAAACAACCACAAAAATTAGCCGGGTGTGGTGATGCACCCCTATAATCCCAGTTACTTGGGAGGCTAAGGCAGGAGAATTGCTTGAACCTGGGAGGTGGAAGTTGTAGTGAGCTGAGACTGCGCCACTGCATTCCAGTCTTGGTGACAGAGTAAAACTATGTCTCTCTCACACACACACACACACACACACACACACACACACACGACATCTTATCCATAGAATGGAATAGTATTCATCCATACAGAGGGATGAGGCAGGACTGGCATACACTACGGCACGGATGAGCCTTGCAAACACTACGCTCAGTGCAAGAAGCCAGACGCACAAGGCCACTTTTTGTGTGGTATTTTACGTAGAATGCCATTTAGATGAAATGCTCAGAATAAGCAAATCCATAGAGATAGAAGGCAGGCCGGTGAGTGCCAGGGGCTGTGGGGAGAGAAGAATGGAGGAGGGGGTGAGTGGTAATGGGACGAGGTTTCCTTCTGGGGTGATGAAAGTGTCCTGGAAGTGGATAGAGGTGGTGGCTGCATAGCATTGTGAATGTACTAGATGCCACCAGATTATTGATTTTAAAATGGTGACTTTTATGTTATGTGAACCTTATCTCAATAAATAAATAGAAACAGGCGGGTGCAGTGGCTCATGCCTGTAGTCCCAGCACTTTGGGAGGCTGAGGCAGGAGGATTACTTGAACCCAGGAGTCTGAGACCAGTCTGGGCAACATAGCAAGACCCCATCTCGGCAAAAATAAAGACTGGGCAGGTGTAGTGGAGCGTGTTATAGTCTCAGCTACTCAGGAGGCTGAGGCGGGAGGATTGCTTGGCTCAAGAGTTTGAGGCTGCAGTGAGCTGTGATTGCACCACGACACTCTAGTATGGGCAGCAGAGCAAGACCCTGTCTCAAACCTAAACTAAACTAAACCCAAAACAGCTACAATTTCTTGAGCTGAGTTGAGCAGGGGCCAGGCCCTAAACCCTCAGTGACTCCAAGCCCCAATCAGCCTGGGCAGGAGGCTATGATCATCTCTGGTGAAGACCTGAGGCTTCCCAGTCTTGTAGAGGGGATATCAAGGGATGAGACAGGTTTTGGGGAAGCTGGGACTTGAGCCCTGGAGGGGAGTCTGTGTACTTGTCATGGGAGGTGACAGTCCACATGGGAATTGCAGGAATGACTTTTTTTTTTTTTTTTGAGATGGAGACTTGCTCTATCGCTAGGCTGGAGTGCAGTGGTGCCATCTCGGCTCACTGCAACCTCTGCCTCCCAGGATCAAGTGATTCTCCCTCCTCAGCCTCCTGAGTAGCTGAGATTACAGGTGCACGCCACCATACCTGGCTAATTTTTGTATTTTTAGCAGAGACAGGGTTTTACCATTTGGTCAGGATGGTCTTGAACTCCTGACCTCGTGACCTGCCCTTACAGGACGCTGGGTAGAGGAAAAGAGCGGATAGAAACAGAGGGGGAGAAAGAAGGTAGGGTGAGTGGGAGAAGAGAGGACGGCAGGGCAGGGGCCTTGTGACAGAAAAGGGAACAAGAACTCAGGGTTTTATGTTGTACCCACAGGTGCAGAGCTGAGAAAAGGAAAGAGAAATGAAGAATGGCAACTTGGAGGAGGTGGGGGGGGCGGTGGTGGGGGCACAGGGTGCAGGGTGAGAAAGTGAGAAGGCAGTCTGGTCGGGTGTGGGTGGGGGGGCTGTCACCTTCTCGGGTCACACCCCTTCTCCTGAGAGCTCCCGGGACTGCAAGCAACTTGTTCAGGAACTTGACTAATTTCCCAGAGGCTGGCTCACCTGTTTCCAACCCATCAGTGATCTTGAAACTTAAAAATACTCAGACTCACACTTTCCGCCTATCCATGCAAGGTAAGAGGAGCCAAACACATCTCAAAATGCACCGGTTTTTCTTCTTCTAAGGGGGCAGGCTCCCATGGTGTGCCTCCACCCTCTCTTTTAATGCTTCTATTGTGTAAAAATGTCTTTAAATGAATTTGTTGGGCTTGGTGGCTGGATTGGGCATTTCTTTTTACTTTCTCTATGAAAACACAAGACCTGCAAACAAGAGGCCATGTTTTTCCAATGTTTATCCCTCTCCCAGCATGGTGGTGATGGAAATCCATTCCCCAGCAACAGCGAGAAGACCATGGGATTCTTCAGGCACAGAGATCATCTCTACCTTCCTGCCGTGTAAGTGGGAGATGATAAATGAGTTGGAAACAGGGAAGTCGTTTTAACGTTTGTGCCAAATGATACAATCACCACTAATGAAATAAGGCAGCCGTCAAAACTGCACCCAGAAACTGTCCATCAGTCTGGACGTGAGGTTGTTAGAATGAGTTTCCGCAGCAGCGGAGAGGAAGTGACTGGCTGCTCTCTGATCATCTGTCTCTTCTTCCCTGTGTGCAGAGAGCTCTGGAGAAGCCCACTTAAGAAGCCAGGCTTCGAGGTGACAGGAACGTGTTGCAGGTAGGGCTCCACCCACCAGGCAGTGATGGCCGGGGATGACCCTGAAATCGCTGCACCTGGGGATGTTACACACTGCATGAACGAGAGACCAAGAGCCTATCATTCCGTTTCTCATTTTAAAGGAGGCCTCTGAGGTCTGGCTGACATTTGCAAACCACTGAAGTCAGTGACGCCCCATAAAAGGCCGTAGTCTCTCACAAGCAAAAGTTCCCAAGGGGCTGCAGAGGTTCTTCAAGCCCGTGACTTAAGGAATGAATTCCCAAAGTGTTTCACCAGGAATGAGGAACCTACTCAGATGCCTTTAAGGGATCCTGGGGGAGAGGAACATCCCCTTTGGGGTCACCAGTCCTACTATCTCTTTGGAAAGCTCCTTACCCCACAATCACATTTGTGGGCAGGGGCTGGGCCTTGGGTGCCCTGGTGGATACCAGCAAGCCACAGGCTCATTCTTTGGCATTTGTAATCTCAAGAGATCCCACAGGAACCAGCTGAAAGGTGCTTGTGGCATTGAGGGGTGGGGAACACGAACACTTCCCAGAACCAGAGACTCCAGTGGCTTGGAAACAGACCCCGTACACACTTCCTCTCCACCTGGCTGGGGACCACGGGCATCAGAGACCTTGAGTCACACTCTGTGCACTGAGCCCCACTCTCCAGCCTCTGGCACTGTCCCAGTCAGAAGAAAATAAGACCCAGTGCTATATGACAGTGGGAGTATCCCGGCCCGTGTGGGTCACCTGGCACGTATAGAGAGCACCTGCGGGCCGGATGCATGGAGCTCTGTGCAATCCAAGCCACGGCATCAAACAGTCGCCCCAGCACCTGCTACTGGGACTCCACATCTGGTTTAGGAAATTAGGAGATGCAAAGGGGCATGCATGAAGCCGTGAGAACACACGGGCATGGACAGGACAAGGGGGCCAGGTGCTGGGGAGAGGGGGTCCCATGGCAGCCCCCCGGGACAGGGCTTCACCAGCTCTGCACCTGTGGGCCTCCATCAGGGGTCCGGCCAGTTGGGAAACGTACTCACGTGGTGGTGAGCCCGCTAGGTCCTGGGGGTCTCTCGCGTCCCTCTCAAATTCTCTCTCCTCCTGTTGGTTCCCCAGAAAATACCAGGGCTGCGGGAGAGCAGCCACCTTCCCCGGAAGCCCACGCTGACACCCCACTCAGAGGCTGCTTCTATTTTTAGCAGGGGCAGAAGTGGGGGCTGGGGGTGGGCTGCCTTACTTCCCTCTTTTTTTTTTTTTGTTCTGAGCAGAATCTGTGGGTGACTTTCCACTCACAAGACGGGGAGGCTGAGAGCAGAAAGGGACCCATGCTGTGCAGGGCAGGCAGGAACTGCAGGGAAAGGGGTGCGTCTGTCATCAGGGCCAGGAGGGCAGGTTGGGGGGCACAGGGTGGGAGCCCAGCATCGTCAGTCACCGTGCGCACCTCTGCTCTGCTCTGCTCTCCCCACTGGGCCCCAGGCCACACCAGACCTCACCTAGGGGGCCTCTCTGGCCTCCTCTGCACCTTCCAGATGGTTCCTCTGGGATCTCTTGAGATTGCAAATGCTGAGAAATGAGCCTGTGGGCTTGCTGGTGTCCACCAGGGCACCCAAGGCCCAGCCCCTGCCCACAAACAGGTGATTGTGGGGCAAGGAGCTTTCCAAGGAGACAGTAGGACTGGGGACCCCAAAGGGGACGTTCCCCTCCCCCCGGGATCCCTTAAAGGCATCTGAGAAGGTTCCTCAATTCCACAGAGGAGGAAGACTGGTCAGCAGGAAGCGTGGGGCTTCGGACATCCCAGGGAACACTCTTCTATGAGCATGCATCACATGATACATACCCTTTTCTCCTCTCTCTCTTTGAAGTTTGTTAGTGGGTGTGGACCTAAAGTGCTTTGGACACCCCCACCATCTGCTGCCCCTACCTGGAATCTACCTTGAACCCTAACCTACTCTGACAACCTGTGTCTTCTCTTTGTGTCTTTGCCTGGCAGGCTACCTGTAGAACTCTGACGGCCTCATTTCCCTGGGAGGTCCTGTGGTGTAGACGCCTGGAGGGGCAGATGGGCTGGAACATCGTGTCTTCACCAGCGAATGGCGGCAACAAGAGTTGCGGGAATGAATGGAGGCAATGCATGAAAACCACCCATCTCAGTGTCCTGTGCATGCAGGTGAGTGATTCCTTCCCCAAAGCTGTCAACGTACCCTCCGCTCCTATACAAGTGAACTCCAGTTTCTCGGCCCTTGCTTCCTGGCCCTGGGCAATAGCACCCAAATCTACTATCTTAGCTTCCTCCTTATTTCCCAGCCTATAGGATTCGCAAGAATGCTTGTGTTCCCCCTCTTTTCTTCCAAAAAATTGAGGTGCAATCAGTGAGCTGCATGGATCTTTAGTACACAGTTCAATGAGTTAGGAAGATGCCCACGTAACCAAAACCCCAATCATGATACAGAGCATGGTGATCCTCCCCGACAAGAAGTTCTTTATGGCCCTTTCCATCCCCCTGTGGCCCCTAAAGGCAACTGTTACTGTGATTTTCATCAGCTTTGCCATTTCTTGAGCCTTAGGAGAGGAGAATAATGCTGTTGTACTCAGACGTCCCCTCCTTGGGTCTCCAGGAAGCTGGACACCATAGCTGTGTGCTCTGTGTGATGGTTAATTTTCTGCGTCAACTTGACTGGGCTAAGGGATGCCCAGATAGCTGGAAAAACATTTCTGGGCATGTCCTTGAGGTTGTTTTTCAGCATTTGAATCAGTGCATTGAGTCAAGAAGACCCACCCTCCCCAGTGTGGGTGGGTGCCATCCAATCTGCCCTGATAGAACCGAAAGTTGGAGGAAGGAAGAATTCTCCCTCTTGAGCTGGGACATTCATCTTCTTTAGGGTCTGGTTCCTTCCACACAGCGTTTTGGGGCTGGTGTCAGTCACGTGGTCCTGTCTGTTACTGGCCAGTATCCCATCGATGTGTGCCCCATATTTTCTTGACTTGTGTGTCTGTCGCTGGACATGTGGGTTGTTTCCTGTTTGACTGGGACCTTCTTGTACAGGAGGTCTTCATGTGGACATCTTGTCATTTCTTTTGAGTAAACATCCTGGAGTAGGACTGTCTGGGGAAGAAAGACAGGGTGCCCCCAGCCCAGGGCCACCACGGAGAATTAGGGGGGCAGCAGGGATGACGCTGATCTCCTCACACCTGTGCTCCGATCATTCCAGCACTAGCACTGTCTCCTCTTACCCTCTGGGAGAACCCATCCTTCCTGGTTTAGACGGGAGAGGTAGTGATGGTGACATCGGGAGGCTGAAACCCATCAGAAAGAAGCGGAAGGCAGCCGATTCAACCCGGGGCTGGCAATTTCAGGAGAAAAAGATGTCAACACCTTCAAAGGTGGGGACAGACTCCCTGGAGGTAAGTCCCTTCCAACTTTGGATTCTGAAACACATCCCATCAGAGAGACAAAAAACATGGCTGGTAGAATTCAGGCTTGATTCCCATCTCTCCGCAAGAGGGTGAGAAGATTCCTGCTGGGCTGTCCAGGGAGGGTGGCCAGGATCACCAGCGCCATGGGGTGGGAGGAGATGAGTCCTCCCATGGGCAGCACGGGGAAGAGGGGTCACCTGAGGCCACAGAGGAGAGGGCTCCTCGGAGGAGGTGGCAGTAACTAAGTCACACACAAAAAGGAAGTGGCATCTGAGAGCTTCCAGCACGCATGCCCAGCGAGGTACAAGCCTGAGCTTGTGGGTGAGGAGTGATTTTTCTAGTATGGCAAGAAACATGAAATACAAAACAGCTGGTTCTGCAATAAGCCAGCCCCAGAAGAGCTTGGCAGCCCTGGAGATGGGGCAGACACGATGTGGACTTAGGGGCTTTGGGGTTTGAGCCCTAGCCTGGACTCCTGAGCCTCAACAAAGGGGCTGGGAGGCAGCCCTCTTTCCTTTTTTTTGAGACGATAGAGTCTCATTGTGTTGCCCAGGCTGGAGTGCAGTGCAGTGATACAACCTCAGCTCACTGCAACCTCTGCCTCCCAGGTTCAAGCAATTTCTCCCACCTCAGCCTCCTGAGTAGCTGGGATTATAAGAGTGCACCGTCACGCTCAGCTAATTTTTGAATTTTTTTTTTTTTTTTTTTGAGACGGAGTTTTGCTCTTGTTACTCAAGCTGGAGTGCAATGGCACGATCTCAGCTCACTGCAACGTCTGCCTCCTGGGTTCAGGCAATTCTCCTGCCTCAGCCTCCTGAGTAGTTGGGATTACAGGCACGCACCACCATGCCCAGCTAATTTTTTGTATTTTTAGTAGAGACGGGGTTTCACCATGTTGGCCAGGCTGGTCTCGAACTCCCAGCCTGAGGTGATCTACCCACCTTGGCCTCCCAAAATGCTGGGAATACAGGTGTGAGCTGCCGTGCCCGGCCAGGAGTCCTCTTTCCTAATGCTCCTTCAGTGAAGCCAGGCCTGTCCTCCTGAGGCCCCCAGACCAGTTCAGGCCTAGGCCCATCTAAGCACTTGGGATCCCACATCCTCCCTGGCACTATTTGTTTTCTTTATCTCCGCCTTGAAGCTGTAGTACCAAACAGGCAGGCCCTTGACTGCTGACTCAGCTGCCGGAGCCAAAACTCATAAAATCCTCTTTCAAAAAGGTCCAGTGATTTTATTTTCTGATCATAAATATGAAATTTAATTAGCAGCCTGCTGCTAATGAAGTCACCGTGGAAGCCAGCCTGGAGAGGCAGAGGGAACTGAACACCTGCAGGCAATGGAAGCCACTGCCCCCTTAACCCTTCCTCTCCCGCTGCCCCTCACTGGGTCCTTCCCAGGCCACATGGGCCCAGCTGCAGAGGGGCAACCTCTGGCCTGGAAGGACAAGGAGGGGCTGCTCATTCAGGTAGAGTGGGATGCAGCTCAGATGTGCCCTCTTTGGGTCTCCAGGAAGCTGTGGGCACAGCAGCTGTGCACGCTGTGTGACGGTTAATTTTCTGTGTCAACTTGACTGGGCTAAGGGATGTCCAGATAGCAGGTGAAACATCTGGGTGTGTCAGTGGGGATGTTTCTGGAGGAGATCAGCATTTGAATCAGTGGACTGAGTTATGAAGATCCGCCCTCCCCAGTATGGGTGGGCACCATCCAATCTGTCGAGGGGTCCTGATAGAACAAACGGTCACAGGAAGGAAAAATTCTCCTTTTGAGAATTCTCCTCTCCATCTTCTCCTGCCGCCTGACACTGGAGCTCTTGGTTCTGGGCCTTTGAACTCTGGGACTTATACTGTGGACTCCCCTGGTTCTGGGACCTTTAAACTAGGACTGAATGACACCACTGGGTTTCTTTTTTTCTCTCTCCTGTTTTTCTCTCTTCCCTTCCTTCCTTCCTCCCTCCTTTCTTTCTTTTCTTTTCTTTCTTTCTCTTTCTCTTTCTTTCTCTTCTTTCTTTCTTTCCTTCCTCCTTCCCTCCCCCTTCTTTCCTTCCCTCCCTCCCTTCCCTCTTTCCTCCCTCCTTTCCTCTCTCCCTCCCTCTTCCTTTCCTTTCTCACTCTTTCTCCCTCCCTTCCTTCCTGTCTTTTTCTTTTTCTCTCTCTTTCCTTTTCTTTCCTTCCTTCCTTCTTTTATTCCTTCTTCTTTTTTTGAGACAGGGTCTTGCTGTGTTGCCCAGGCTGGAGTGCAGTGGCACGATCATGACTCATTGCAGCCTTGAACTCCTGAACTCAACTGATTCTCCCACCTCAGCCTCCTGAGTAGCTGGAACTACAGGTGTGCATCATCATACTTGGCTTATTTTTAAAATTATTTAGAGATGGGGACTCATTATGTTGCTCAGGCTGGTCTTGAACTCCTAGGCTCAAGTGATCCTCCTGCCTTGACCTCTGAAAGTGTTGGGATCATAGGTGGAAGCCACTGCTTCCAGCCCTGGCTTCTGTGATTCTCCAGTTGGCATATAGCAAATCACGGGGCTTCTTGGCCTCCATAATCACGTGATCCAATTCCCATAACTCCCCTTTTATATATGTCTCTATGTATCCTATTGTTTCCACATCTCTGACTAATATACTCTGCCCCAGATCAGAGACCCAGCTTCTGTCTTCTCTTTAAAACCCTCTGATAGGCTGGGCCCAGTGGCTCACACCTGAAATCCCAGCGATTTGGGAGGCTGAGGTGGGAGGACCACTTGAGCCCAAGAGTTCAAGACCAGGTGGGGCAACACAGTGAAACCTCTCTATAAAAAATTGTAAAACATTAGTCAGGTGTGTGTACCTGTGGTCCCAGCTGCTCAGGAGACTGAGGTGGGAAGATCACTTGAGCCCAGGAGTTCAAGGTGCAGTGAGCCATGATCACGTCACTATACTCCAGCCTGGGCGACAGAACCAGACCCTGTCTTTAATGATAATAATAAAACCCTCTGATGGAACACTGTCCACAGCAGAAGGGAAGCACTGGGAATAATATGGGGCTCTGCTTAGGAGCTTAAGGGAAAGCCACTGTAGCTTAGAAAGCGCCCAGTGCCTCTGCTCCATGCTGGCCGTGAGCTGGGGGCACACAGCGTAGTCCACTCTGCCTTACAATGGACAGGATGCTATGGAGTCCTTCTCGCCACCAGCCAGTCTACCTGGTAGTCACTTCCAGTCTGCTAACAACCCAAGAAGGTCAGAAGAGCCCTATAGCTCCTCCTTCACACTTCACAAAACACACAACCCTCAGGACCACCCTGTTCCTCCCGATACTCCTGGCTTCATTTTCTCTTCCTAGAATGCAGGAATAGTAATGCTGATAGTTTGCAGGAATTTTTTTTTTTTTTTGAGATGGTATCTCACCCTGTCACCCAGGCTGGAGTGTGATGGCACGATCTTGGCTCACTGCAACCTCCGCCTCCCGGGTTCAAATGATTCTCCTGCCTCAGCCTCCCAATTAGCTGGCTAAGATTTTGTATCTTTAGTAGAGATGGGGTTTCACCATGTTTGCCAGGCTGGTCTTGAACTCCTGACCTTGTGATCTGCCCACCTTGGCCTCCCAAAGTGCTGGGTTTATAGGTGTGAGCCACTGTGCCTGGCCAATTTGCAGGATTTTAGTGATGATTAAACAAACTTCTCAAGAACATGCCTGGCCTACAGTAGGAGCTCCATAAACGGGAGCTTTTATTATCATCATCTTGCACAAGTTTATGAGTTAAATCCCAGATCCCGAACTCAGTAACATCTGAAGTCCTACGCAGAAGACACGGACTATGATCCAGGAGGCTGAAGTTAGAACGTGACTGTTAATTTCCCAAACATGCCAGGAAAAACCCAGTGCCTCTGGTCGGTGCCAACAAATGTTAATATGTACTTAAGAGTGTCCGTGTGTGCAACACAGGGTTGACAGTCTCAGCGTGTGTGGATGGTGTGGGGACGTGGCATCTCCCTGCACAGAGGTCACACCTGTGCAGACAGCCTGCACTCGTAGTGCACACAGGAGCTGGTACCCAGACCCCTCCCCACAAAACACAATACCTGTCAGACGTGACAGGGAGCCACGCTCCCCCCGATAGAGCCTGCAATGTAAACTTTAGATTTAGTCTGTGGTCAAGGAGCACAGGATTATATTCTAGTAAAAAGTTTACGACAGAAGGTAGTAGAGTTTTCGAGGAATTTTTTCTTGCCAGCTTGCTTTTTTTTTTTTTCAGAAGCGTATTGCAATTCTGCAGGCATTTGGGTCCCAGCTCCTGAACGAGTAGGAGCAGCTCAGGTTTTGCTGCTGGAACCTCTGCAGGGAATCCTCCTAGGATCACGGCTGAGGTTTTGGGGATGCTGGAGTCGGAACCCCTCACGTATCTCTATCAGCCCCAACAGGTGCGGCTGGCTTCCAGGATTAAATGTTACGGGTAAGCTGAGTTTGTGTAAATCAAACTCTCTTCTCCCGATTGACTGGGTTTAGAGCTGACTCCCCATACACGCAACCACCCTCCACGCGCCCCTGCTCACAGCCTCAAATTCCTCACTCAAAGTGTCGCCCGTCGGCCGCAGCGTCAGCATGAGCCTGTGCTTCACCTGCCTCATTTCAAGCCTCACCTCAGCCCTGCAGAACAAAGCCCGCGGTTTCACACGTTCCCCAGGTGACTCACACACACCGATAAGCGCTGCTCCAACTCACCCGTCCCCGTGCGCAGAGACACGTCGACTTCCCGGTTTGCACCCTGCCTGAGTGTTTTAGGACTTTGATTTGAAACACATGCCCATCCCTCTTGGCTCATACCTCTGCCTGGTCTTTGATGGTGTTTCTTTTTCTTTCTTAGAGACAGGGTCCTGCTCTGCTGCCCAGGCTGAAGTGCAGTGGCACAGTCATGGCTCACTACAGCCTTGACCTCCCTGGCACAAGCTATCTTTTTTGCCTCAGCCTCCCAAGTAGCTGGGACTACAGGTGCACACCACCACTGCTGGCTAATTTTTTTTGAATTTTTTGTAGATATAGAAACTTGCTATGTTGCCCAGGCTGATCTTGAACTCCTGACCTCAAGCGATCCTTCTGCCTCAGCCTCCTAAAGTGCTGGGATGACAGGCGTGGACCACTGCGCCCGGCCTACTGATGGTGTTTCTGATTTCCCAATGTAGCTCCACACACCTGAGATTCCTCTGGGTGACTGAGCCCCAGGCTACCCAGGTCCTCACGTGGCAGATGCTCGGACACACTGCAAACCTTCCATGGAACATTAGCTTCATGCCTAACTGCCAGCTCCACCTGGAAACCACTTCCTGGACTTGGGGCTCTGAGATCTGTCGCTGATTTCCAACTCATCTTCCCAGCTCTTAAGTGGGTTAAGAAAGAGCACAGTTGACTTGTAGCTAGTCCTTCTCCTTTTACAAAGTGAGGTGCAAAATAAGGACTAAGCCCAACAATTGTTTCTTGGAAAAAATTGAAGAGTATAAAGAACTGAAAGTAGACCCACTGGCCAGGTGCGGTGGCTCACGCCTGTCACCCCGGCACTTTGGGAGGCTGAGGTGGGCGGATCACCTAAGGTTGGGAGTTCAAGACCAGCCTGGCCAACATGGTGGAGCCCCATCCTCTACTAAAAGTACAAAAATTAGCCAGGCCTGGTGTCGTGAGCCTGTAATCCCAGCTACTCAGGAGGCTGAGGCAGGAGAATCGCTAGAGCCTGGGAGGCAGAGGTTGCAGTGAGCTGAGATTGTGCCGCTGCACTCCAGCCTGGGTGACAGAGCAAGACTCTGTCTCAAAGTGAAACAAAACAAAACCAAAAAACCAAACAAACAAACGAAAAGGAAATCTACCATTCATTCTAGCAATCCCACTACTGGGTATCTACCCAAAGGAAAATGAGTCATTATATCAAAAAGACACTCACACACGCATGTTTATAGCAGCACGATTCACAATTGCAAAGCTGTGGAACCAACCTAAGTGCCCATCAACTGATAAGTGGATAAAGAAAGCGTGGTATAGATACACCATGGAATACTACTTAGCCATAAAAAAAAAAAAGAAATCATGTCTTTTGCAGCAACTTGCACGGAGCTGGAGGCCATTATTCTAAGTGAAGTAACTCAGGATCAGAATGCCAAATACTGCAAATTCTCACTTATAAGTAGGAGCTAAGGCCGGGTGCGATGGCTCATGCCTGTAATCCCAGTACTTTGGGATGACAAGGCGGGTGGGTCACTTGAGGTCAGGAGTTTGAGATCAGTCTGGCCAACATGGTGAAATCCTGTCTTTACTAAAAATACAAAATTAGCCAGGTGTGGTGTCATGTGGCTGTAATTCCAGCTACTTGGGATGCTGAGGCACAAGAATCACTTGAACGCAGGAGGCAGAGATTGCAGTGAGCTGAGATCATGCCATGGCACTCCAGCCTGGGTGACAGAGTGAGACTCTGTCTTAAAGAAAAGAAAACATTAAGCAGGAGCTAAGCTGTAAGACCACAAAGACATACAGAGTAATATAATGGACTTTGGGGATTTGGGGAGAGGAGGGTGGGAAGGGGTGAGGGATACAAGGTCACGCATAGGATAACAGTGTACGCTGCTCGGGTGGTAGGTTTATCAAAATCTCAGAATCCCCCACTAGAGAATAGAATTGGTCCATGTAACCAAAAGCCACTAGTATCCCAAAAGCAACAGAAATTAAAAAAAAAATTCTTTAAAAACCCCAAACAAATTAAATATTTAGAAATCTGAGTCTGTGTGGGTTCTGTCTCAAAGATACAAACTCTCTGATAGTCTATGGAAGGTAAAGGACAACTATTTTGGAATATTTCTTGTTTGTTTTTTCAATGATCTTTTCATCCAGGCCTTGTTACTGTTACAGATCAGATGAATATGCAAATGGATGGAAATGACCTGTAGGCCTGCTCTGCCAAGATGAGAGTGGAGGGAGTGAGTTGGTGACTTCTCTTAATCTGTAGCCTCAGGGAAGCACTGCTACCCAATGTCAAGATGGTAAAACCTCCCCCCGAAGAGTAAGATCAGGATGTATGCTTAAGGTGTAAGGCTGATGAGTAGCTGCTAGGCAGATTTGCTAGCAACATTGAAGGTGAGAGAAACAAAAATTGCAAGTGAATTTATTTTCTCAATTCTATGGTCAAAGTGAACAATGATGATTAAGCCATTAACGTACTTTTTTGAAGAAGGTAAGTGTTCTAGTTTAAATTGCTATAATTTTACTTATCTGACATTGGAGACCTTCATCTTTCAGTCATTACAAATGATTTTGAAAAAACGGTTCGAGTATTATATAAGCAATAAAAACAACTGGCAACGTGAGAATTAAACTTAGTTAATGTAAAAGATTCAGCAGTTAGTAAGATTTTTTTTTTGAGGTAGTCTCCCTCTGTTGCCCAGGCTGTCCAGTGGTGTGATCTCGGCTCACTGCAACCTCTGTGTTCCAGGTTCAGGCAAGCAGTTAGTATGATTATTTAGCTTCTCAAAGATGCTTTATATCCAAATCATGTGAAACCTTAATTTACATTGAACAATTAAAGATTGATCTTGAAGAATTCATAATTCTTCCACAGTAGAAATGAAATGATTCCTGGCTGGTTATTTTCTTAAAAATAAAAAAATTTGAAAAATTCAAAAAAAAAATAAATTAAAAAAATAAAAATCGAGTAATATTTCATACAAGATTTTTCAGTACTCAGTCTTCTTTGGGATCGGGATACCCAGTGAATCCAACCCTCCACACATCCCACCTCACGGCTAACCTTGTGTAACACCCGCTTCCTAATAAATTCAGATCAGTCATGAGGTATGCGGAAAGTAACAGGTGAGAGTATTCAGCAATTATAAAATGGGACAGGCATTTAAAACAGCTGTTGGCAGACATTGCCTGACAGCTAGCTCAGGACGGATCCTGATGGAAGATCTAATAAATCCACATAATCAGCCCTGCCAGCACTGTGGCTTCTCACCTCATCCACTTTATTGTTGGTTTTTGTTTGTTTGTTTGTTTGTTTGTTTTTGAGTCGGAGTTTCACTCTTCTTGCCCAGGCTGGAGTGCAATGGCGCGATCTCGGCTCACTACAACCTCAGCCTCCCGGGTTCAAGCGATTCTCCTGCCTCAGCCTCCCAAGTAGCTGGAATTACAGGCACATGCCACCACACCTGGCTAATTTTGTATTTTTAGTAAAGACAGGGTTTCACCATGTTGGCCAGTCTGGTCTCAAACTCCTGACCTCAAGTGATCCACCCGCCTCAGCCTCCCAAAGTCCTGGGATTACAGGCATGAGTCACCACACCCGGCCTTAGCTCCAGAGTAGCTGAGATTACAGGCATGAGCCACCGTGCCAGACTAATTTTGTATTTTTAGTAAAGATGGGGTTTCTCCATGTTGTTCAGGCTGGTCTCGAACTCCCGACCTCCAGTGATCCACCCACCTCAGCCTCCCAAAGTGCTAGGATTATAGGCATGAGCCACTATGCCCAGTCTTTTGTTTTTTTTGAGATGGAGTCTCACTCTGTTGCCCAGCCTGGAGTGCAGTGGCACAATCTTGGTCCACTGCAACCTCCGCCTCCTGGTTCACGTGATTCTCATGCCTCAGCCTCCTGAGCAGCTGGGATTACAGGTGCGCACCACCAGGCCCGGCTATTGTTTGTATTTTTTGTAGAGATGGGATTTTTACCATGTTGGCCAGGCTGATCTCGAACTCCTGACCTCAAGTGATCCACCTGCCTAGGCCTCCCAAAGTGCTGTGACTACAGGTGTATGCCACCACACCTGGACTGTTACTTGATTTTTTTTTTTTTTTTTTTTTTTGAGATGGAGTTTCACTCTTGTTACCGAGGCTGGAGTGCAATGGCGCCATCTCGGCTCACTGCAACCTCCGCCTCCTGGTTTCAGGCAATTCTCCTGCCTCAGCCTCCTGAGTAGCTGGGATTACAGGCATGCGCCACCATGCCCAGCTAATTTTTTGTATTTTTAGTAGAGACGGGGTTTCACCATGTTGACCAGGATGGTCTCGATCTCTTGACCTCGTGATCTACCCGCCTCGGCCCCCCAAAGTGCTGGGATTACAGGCATGAGCCACCGCGCCTGGCCTGTTACTTGATTTTTTAAAAAATTAAAGTCATTTAACTTAAATAACTTTAAATCAATTATTCTTTTTTTTTCTTTTTGAGATGGAGTCTCACTGTTGCCCAGGGTGGAGTGCAGTGGTGTGATCTTGGCTCACTGCAACCTCTGCCTCCCGGGTTCAAGTGATTCTTGTGCCTCAGGCTTCTAAGTAGCTGGGATTATAGGCATGCCACCATGGCCTAGCTAATTTTTGTGTTTTTAGTAGAGACAGGGTTTCATCATGTTGGCCAGGCTGGTCTTGAACTCCTGACCTCAAGCTATCTGCTCGCCTTGGCCTCCCAAAGTGCTGGAATTCCAGGCATAAGCACGGTGTCCCTGATCCACTTTAGACATCACAAGACAGAGCAATGCAGCCCAAACAGAGCAAGGCAGCTTTGCAGAACCAAGGGGACAGAGATTAGCAATCAGGGCAGCGGAGGTGGCTGGCATTTGGGAACTGCACAGAGATAGACTGTTTGGCTACATACTAAACTATCCAGGCACAGGCAAGACTCCATAGCCTGGCAAACAGCAACTATCCAGGGACTGTGAACAGAAGAGATTTCAGATGACACACGCGACTGAGAAGCGTTGGTGTTCCCTCTAGCCAAGCTGGGGAGACCTCTCTAAATTTCCTGGAATTCAAAGACCCCAAAAGTCTATAGCTTAGGAGCAGGGTGACTCTAACTCTAGAAGAAGGATTAGTCCAGATGTACCTGACAAAGCTTAGAAAGAAGTTTCAAGAGGATCAACGCTATTCATCTCCAAATTAACTATTAGCCAGATCAAGACTTCTCACAACGTAGGGAAAGACAACAAAATCCAGAAACTCAGCAATTTGATATCCACCATGACCAGAACAGAATCAGTTTTGTTACTGGACATATCATAAGCTGGCAAATTTGACCCATAATCAGAAGTGCCAGATGACAGAAAGAAATCCAGAAATTACAGAAATATTGGAGTTTTCAGCAAAGACTTTAAAACAGCTATTATAAATATGTCTAAGATTTAGTGAAAACATGAACATAATAAAGGGGCAGAAATGAAATTCTCAAATGGAAATTCTTTTTTTTTTTTGAGACAGGGTCTCACTCGGCCAGTCCAGCTGAATGCAGTGGTGCAATCATAGCTCACTGCAGCCTCGACCTCCCAGGCTCAAGTGATCCTCCCATCTCAGCCTCATGAGTAGCCGGGACTACAGGTGTGCACCACCACACCCAGCTAAGTTTTTGATATTTTGGAAGAGACATGGTCTCACTATGTTGCCCAGGCTGGTCTTGAACTCCTGGGCTCAAGCAATCCTCCTGCTTTGGCCTCCCAAAGCACTGGGATTACAGGTTTGGGCCACTGTGCCCAGCCCAAAGGGAAATTCTGTAACTAAAAATCAGAATACCTGTGGTACAAATTCAATGGATGGACTTAATCACTGACCACTGTAGGAGAAAGTACCAGTGAGTTTGACAACAGGGCAGCAGGAGCTATATAACCAAGGCACAGAAGGAACAAAAGGCTGAAAAGCATAAACAGGGAGTCAGTGAATTGTGGGATAATATCCAGTGGTCTAATAGGCGTGTAATTAAAGTCCCAGATGGAGAAGACAGACACGTTCTGGAAGAGAAACAACTAAAAGGAAAAAAAAAAAAGACCAAATAAGAAAAGAAACAACCTAATTTTTCCAGATTCGATGAAAAATATTAACCACAGATCTAAGAAACTCAATGAACTCTAAGAAAAATAAACGTAAAACCGTCCATAGGTAGATATTCATTAAGCTGCTGAAAACCAAATCTAAAGAGAAAATCTAAAAGCAGACAGAGGAGAAAAAACATATACAACAGAAGAGTGATAAGAATCACTGTTCACTCTTAATATGAAACAGTGCAAATGAAAAAAAAATTATTAATGTGCTGAAACAAAATGGCAAACAAGTCAGCTTAGGATTCTCTTTGTTTCTTTTGAGACAGAGTCTTGCTCTGTCACCAGACTGGAGTGCAGTGGTGCGATCTCAGCTCACTGCAACCTCCACCTCCTGGGCTCAAGTGATTCTCTTGCCTCAGCCTCCTGAGTAGCTGGGATTACAGGCATGCGCCACCATGCCTGGCTAATTTTTGTATTTTTAGTAGAGATGGAGTTTTACTATATTGGCCAGGCTGGTCTCGAACTCCTGACCTCAAGTGATCCACCCGCCTCAGCCTCCCTAAATGCTGGGATTAGAGGCGTGAGCCACCACGCCCGGCTGGAATTCTTGATCCAGTGAAATATCTTTCAAAAATAAGATGAGATAAAGGCCCTTTCTTTGATAAACCAGAAACCAAAAAAATGTACTACCAGCAGACCTGCAATATAAGAAATGTTAAAGGACAATTTTCAGACTAAAGGAAATGACACCAGACGGAATGGATCTGCGTGAGTGACCGAAGAGTACCAGAAACAGTAGATGCCTGAGTCAATAACATACTTTTCTCATTCTTTTTTTTAAATAAAGACAGGCTTTCACCATGTTGGTCAGGCTGGTCTTGAACTCCTGACCTCAGGTGATCTGCCCGCCTTGGCCTTCAAAGTGTTTGGATTACAGGTGTGAGCCACCACGCCCGGCCACTTTTCTCATTCTTAATGTCTTTCAAAGATAATGACCTAAAGCAAAAATAATAAGTCTATTGTGCAGTTTTGACATAGGTATAAAACATATGGTGATAGGCCAGGTGCGTTGGCTCACACCTGTAATCCCAGCACTTTGGGAAGCCAAGGTAGGAGGATTGCTTGAGCTCAGGAGTTCGAGACCAGCCTGGGCAACATAGTGAGACCCCCATCCCTACAAAAAACCAAAAAATTAACTGGATGTGGTGGCGTGTGCCTGTAGTCCCACCTATTTGGGAGATAGTGGTGGGAGGATCGCCTGAGTCCAGGAGATGGAGGCGGCAGTGAGCAGTGATTGCACCACTGCACTCCAGCCTGAGCAACAGAGTGAGACCTTGTCTTGAAAAGAAATATGTGTGTGTGTGTAGGTATATTTGAAGATAGATATATACATATACACACACACACATATTTGACATATACATGACATATATTTGACATGTATATTTGGCATATATATATTTAACATGTATATGACAGTAATTGCACAAGCGATGAGAGAGGCCTAAGTGAAAGAACATGATTATAGGATTCTTACAGTATATGTGAAGTGACATAATATTAATACAAACTAGTCTGTGATAAGTTAAAAGATGCATTTGATAAGCCACAGGGCAACCACACACATATACAAATAAGAGAGAGAGTCAGGCTAACAAGTCAGTGGAGGGGAGAAAATGGAATTTCTAAAAAAGATTAATCCAAAGGAAGGCAAAGAAAGGAGGAAAAGTAAAACAAAGAGCGAATATAACAGAAAGAAAACATGGCAAAGGGTAATGAACCGAACACTTCAATGAAAAGGCAGAGGCGATCAGTGTGGATTAAAGATGACTCAATTCTATGCCATCGATAACAGACACACTTTAAACATAAAGACGTAGATGAGGTAACAACAGTAAAAAGATGGAGACACTATTCATAAAAACTGAAAAGGCAATATTAACATCAGAAGAGTAGACTTCAGGAAGAGGTGTATTACCAGGGACAAAGAGGGACATTTCATAATGAAAATAGAGTCAGTTCATCAAGAAGATACAACCATCTTAAATGTGTATGCACCAATTCTAAAGCTTCAAAACACATGAGGCCAAAAGAAATAAAACCAGGAGATTTGGGCAAATCCACAATGATGGTTGTTGATTTCGACAGTCCTTTTTCACCAACTGTTAGAGCCAGTAGATAAAAATGAAGGCTATAGAAGATTTGAATAATACTATCAACCAATTTGGCCTAATTGATGTTTACAAAACACTACAGTTAACAGTTGAAAAATACATACTTTTTTTTTTTTTTTTTTTGAGATGGAGTCTTGCACTGTTGCCTGGGGTGGAGTGTAGTGGCCCGATCTCAGCTCACTGCAACCTCTGCCTCCTGGGTTCAAGAGATTCTCCTGCCTCAGCCTCCTGAGTAGCTGGGATTACAGGTGCCCACCACCACGCCCAGCCAATTTTTTTGTATTTTCAGTTGAGGAGGGGTTACACCATGTTGGCCAGGCTGGTCTTGAACTCCTGACCTCATGATCCACCTGCCTCAGCCTCCCAAAGTGCTGGGATTACAGGCATGAGCCACCGTGCCCTTCCATAAATATTCTTTTCAAGTGTATGTGGAACATTCACCAAGATCTTATGTTGGTTCATAAAACAAGTCTCAATAACTTTAAAAGGACTAAAATTATATAGAATATGTTCTTTGACACAATGGAACTGAAGTAGAAACGTACAATAAAAAGGAACCTAGAAATTCTCTAGATGTTTGGAAATAAAATGACACAGTCCTAAATAACCCATTGGTTAGAGAAGAAACCAGAAGGAACGTATGAAGATGTTTTGAACTGAATGGAAATAAAAACAAAATATCAGAATTTGTGGAATGCTGCTAAAGCAATGCTTAGGGAAGACTTGATAACTTTCGATGATCATATCAGAAAAGAGAAATAATTTAAAATTAATGATCTAAGTTTCTGCATTATGAAGCCAGACTGGGAGTGGCACAGCCTCTCTTCTTTCATTTCTTTTTCTTTTTTTTTTTTTTTTGAGATGGAGTCTCGCTCTGTAGCCCAGGCTGAAGTGCAGTGACATGATCTTGGCTCACTACAACTTCTGCCTCCCAGGTTCAGGCAATTCTTTGCCTCAGCCTCCCGAGTAGCTGGGATTATAGGCACGTGCCACCACGCCCAGCTAATTTTTGTATTTTTAGTAGAGACGGGGTTTCACCATCTTGGCCAGGCTGGTCTTGAACTCCTGACTTCGTGATCCACCCACTTTGGCCTCCCAAAGTGCTGGGACCACAGGCCTGAGCCACCTCATCTAGCCCTTTTGATTTCTTTTTTATTTTTTTAAAAATAAATATTTAGAGACAGGGTCTCACTCGGCCATCCAGCTGGAGTGCAGTGTTGAAAATATGGTTCACTGCAGCCTTGACCTCCCAGGCTCAAGTAATCCTCTCACCTCAGCCTCCTAAGTAGCTGAGACTACAGGTGCACACCACCATTCCCAGCTAATTTACATTTTTTGGGGGGTAGAGATAGGGTCTTGCTGTGTTGCTCAGTTTGATCTTGAACTCTTGGGCTCAAGTCATCCTCCCACTTTGGTATCCCAAAGTGTTTTGATTACAGGTGTGAACCACCAGGCCTGCCCAGTCTCTCTCCTCTCATTCTCCTTTTTGTAAGGAGGCCAGTCATTAGATTCAGCCCCCATCCCCTTATCCAGTATAATCTGTTTTTAAATTAACTAACCACATGTGCAAGACCCCATTTCCAAGTAAGGCTGCATTCTGAGGTTCCAGGTGGGCATGAAATCTGGGCAACATTATTCACTCCACTGCTGTCCACCCTCTGGCCAAAACACAGGTAAGTTTCAATGAAGGTGAAAACAGAGCACAGGGCCTGGGTCTTCAAGGGAGCCTTCAATAGCCCATGTGTGGGTCTGGGACAGGGAGGCCTGGGCCATGGAAACGCAGCTCATAAATTAGAATCTGAAAGAACACGACGTATGTGCGTGTGGGGCCAGGATCCCGCCAGATGAGGGATGGAGAAGGCATTTCTGGAGGTTCTTGGGAAGAAAGTGCATTTCTAGTGACCACCATGGCATCTGATCCACTCAGAGGCATCACTAAAATCTCAAGGCCCCGAAAAGCTTTGAGAACACACCTGTGACACGTGTGAAGTCTATGGGAAAGAGAGGCAGGGGACTTGCCAGGGGGAAGCTTGTAGCCAGGGACAGAGCAGAAGGTGGGCCCTGTGCTCCAGGTCGGAGCTGCTTTTAATTGCCTTTGCCTTTCCTGCACGAAGGAGTCTAGGCCATTTAGCTTTCTCTGCAGAAGAATGAACCTTTAGCAGGATGGGTAATTGATCTTCAGCAGCGGAAACGTCTGGCAGGTTTTGATGCAGAACTGGCCTCAGTAAACCTGTCCCTGACATTCCCTGCAAAGCTCCCGCCCCCGCCTCCTCTTGTCTGGAGGTGTCTCCATTCTAGCTCACCAAATGCTCAGGGTCGTTATGTTTTAAAAAATCCCATCAATGATAGACTGGATAAAGAAAATGTGGCACATATACATCATGGAATACTATGCAGCCATAAAAAAGGATGAATTCATGTCCTTCGCAGGGATATGGATGAAGCTGGAAACCATCATTCTCAGCGAACTAACACAAGAACAGAAAACCAAACATCTCGTGTTCTCACTCATAGGCGGGTGTTGAACAATGAGAACACATGGACACAGGGAGGGCAACATCACACATCAGGGCCTGTCGGGGGGTAGCTGGGGGAGAGATAGCAGGGGGTTGGGGGAGTGGGGAGATAGCATTAGGAGAAATAGCTAATGTAGATGACGGGGTGATGGATGCAGCAAACCACCATGGCACATGTATACCTGTGTAACAAACCTGCACGATCTGCATATGTACCCCAGAACTTAAAGTATAATAAATAAATATTTAAACAAAGAAAAAAAAGAAAAAAGAAAAAATCTTGTCCCGTCCAACTCTGCTTTCAGGAATGGCGCGAAGAGCCGAAGCGCATGGTGAGCAGCTGCCTTCTCTAGGTGGAGCATGCCCACACCTCACCTGGGATGCAGGTGTTTCTGTTCTTAGGCCCCGGGCCCTGGATTCCTGCCCAAGGTCACACAGCAGGGACTGTCCCAGCCCCGTTCACTCATGCACATCGGATCCCAAGGCAGGGCTGGTGGCCTCTAAATCCTCCCACTAGGGTTTCAGTGCCTGGCTGTGTTAAAGCTGTCACCTTTTCTACAAACACCTGTTCTGAACAGTGAAAATAGCTATTCCTAACACAGGAACTGCAAGCTCCAGGGATCTGCGTGTGTATTGGGGAGAGTGGGGTAGAACATTTCTGGAAAAGGGGGCCTCAAAACATAGCGCCGTTTATAGATGAGAAAAGATGCATTTAGAGGCTTGACTGGAATGGGCCACACATCGGAATGCCTTGCCAGACAGTGGCTCAGAAGACTTCAAAAACGTTTATAAAGATGCCCCATTAAAAGTGGTTATGTGTTGGTAACAGTGCTGGTCTGCTCAGCCTGCCTTAACCACACACCGGGTGGCCTACCCAAGAGAAATTCATTTTCTCATGGTGCTGGAGACTGGAAGTCTGAGATCCAGGGGCCAGCAGGTTTCTAGTGAGGCCCTTCTACCTGACTTGCAGGTGGCCACCTCCTGGCTGTGTCCTCAAATGGCCTTTACCTCCATGCATGTGAACCTGGTGTCTCTCCCTCTTCTTACAAGGACACTGGTGCTGTGGGAGTAGATCCCCGCCTTTATGGTCTTATTTAAAATTGCCTCCTTAAGATTGATAAATAAAAATTTAACTATTATTTGACCCAGCAATCCCACTATTGGGTGTCTACCCAAAGGAAAAGGAATCATTCTACCAAAAAGACACCCACACTCTTATGTTCATGGCAGTGCTAATCACAAAGCAAAGACATGGAATCAACGTAGCTACACATCAAGGGTGGACTGGATAAAGAAAATGTGGCACATATACACCATGGGATACTACACAATCACCAAAAAGAACAAAATCGTATCCTTTGTAGCAGCATGGATACAGCTGGAGGCCATAATCCTAAGTGAATTAATAGAGGAACAGAAAACCAAATACTGCATGTTCTCACTTATAAGTGGGAGCTAAATGATGAGAGTGCATGGACATAAAAATGGGAACAACAGACTCTGGGGTCTCCAAAATCAGGGAGTGAAGGAGGAGGGCAAGGGTTGAAAAACTACTGACTGATATGGTTTGGCTCTGTCCCCACCCAGATCTCACCTAGTTGTAATAATCCCCATGTGTCAAGGGTGGGACCAGGTGGAGGTAACTGAATCACAGGGACTATTTCCACCAAGCTGTTTTTGTGATAGTGAGTGAGTTCTCGCAAGATCTGATGGTTTTGTAAGTATCTGGCATTTTTTCTCCTTGCAGAAGAGGTGCCTTCTGCCATAACTGTTAAGTTTCCTGAGGCCTCCCCGGCCATGTGGACCCGTGAGTCAGTTAAACCTCTTTTCTTGATAAATTACCCAGTCTCCGGTATTTCTTCATAGCAACATGAGAACAGACTAATACAACTACCTATTGGATACAATATTCGCTCTTTGGGTGATGGGTTCAATAGAATTCCAAGCCCGAGCATTACACAATATCCCCATGTCACAAACCTGCACATATACCCCCTGAATCTAATATTTCCCAAAAGAAAACAATCACTTCCCCCTTAAAAAGCCCCATGTGGCTGGGCACGGTGGTTCACACCTGTAATCCTAGCACTTTGGGAGGCCAAGGTGGGTGGATCACGAGGTCAGGAGATCGAGACAGGCCTGGCCAATATGGTGAAAGCCCATCTCTACTAAAAATATAAAAATTAGCCAGGCATGGTGGCAGGTGCCTGTAGTCCCAGCTACTTGGGAGACTGAGGCAGGAGAATTGCTTGAACCCAGGAAGCAGAAGTTGCAATGAGCTGAGATGCACCACTGCACTCCAGCCTGGGCGACAAAGACCGTCTCAAAAAAAAAAAAAAGGCCCGTCTCCAAATAAAATCACGTTGAGAGTTAGGGCTTCAACATGTGAATTTGGGGGACACTACTCAGTCCATCACAGTAACCAAGCCTGCTGTTCCCTCCCTGTCCTGATGGGATGTGCGAACCAAAGTAGTTTTTTTTTTTTTTTTTTTTTGAGATGGAGTCTTCCTCTGTGGCCCAGGCTGGAGTGCAGTGATGCTATCTCAACTCACCGCAACCTCCGCCTCCTGGGTTCAAGTGATTCTCCTGCCTCAGCTTCCCAAGTAGCTGGGATTACAGGTGTCGCCACCATGCCTGGCTAACTTTTTGTATTTTTTAGTAGAGACGGGGTTTCACCGTGTTAGTCAGTATGGTCTCAATCTCTTGACTTTGTGATTCACCTGCCTCGGCCTCCCGAAGTGCTGGATTGCAGGCATGAGCCACTGTGCCCGGGCCAAAGTGGACTTTTTTAAGAAAGGAGACTTGACCTGATAATATCCAAACATACAGTCCTTTAAGACAATATTTCCAACAATTTGACAATCGCTTCACATGTTTTCTGGAATTTCCTCCTCTGAATTGCTATAATTCTAAAGCTTGAGAAACAGTTACAGAGGGTGAGAATCTACATTCTTCCTCATGCAGTGACACTGTTGCTGGTATAGGCCCAGAGCTCAAACAGCGGCCACACCGAATGACCTAGCATTTCCCAGCCTCTGTGCACGCGCCCATGCTGTTCCACACACCGGGAATGCCCTACCCATCATGTCCATTACACGGCACACCCCTTGGGGCTCAGGGCCATTGCTGCCCGAACTCTGTGGCAGCTCCACGCCTCCTTCCTCCACCGCTCCCAAGCTGTGACTTTCAGACTAGCACTTGTCACTTGGGATTGTGCTTTTTCGTCTACTTCACTAGGCAATTTGCCCTTGAAACCAGGAGACCCGTCTTGCCACCAGGAGCGCCTCAGTCATCAAGGTGCTCTGCAGATGTCTGTCAAATCTTGTCAAGGTGATGTTCTACCCAGCTCCCCTCAACCCCACACACACCCAAAGCTGCCACTGCCTGGTTTCGTTGCACAGAAAAACAGGGAATTAAGTGACATAAGTGACACCAGCAGACCTGCTGCCACTATTCCCATCTCTGTGCCTGAGGCCTTTCTTTCAAGACTATCTTTTTTTTTTTGAGACAGAGTCTTGCTTTGTTGCCCAGGCTGGAGTGCAGTGACACGATCTCGGCTTACTGCAATCTCCATCTCCTGGGTTCAAGCAATTCTCCTGCCTCAGCCTTCCAAGTAGCTGTGATTACAGGTGTGCACCACCATGCCTGGCTAATTTTTATATTATTAGTAGAGACAGGGTTTCACTGTGTTGGCCAGGCTGGTCTTGATCTCCCAACCTCAAGTGATCTGCCCACCTCAACCTCCCAAGTGCTGGGATTACAGGTGTGAGCCACCATGCCCGGCCTTCTGGGACTATCTTAGACCACGAAGCCCAGAGTGCAACAATTAAGGTTGCTTGGGGTTGAGTAACACCCTGGTACCTCAGTCTCAGGGGGAATCCCTGGGCATGAGTTTTGCCCATCTGCCCAGCCTCCCCAAGGGAGTCCCTGTCATTCACCATAGCAACGGGCTCTATAACATACCCTTTATCAGCTGCCCCTCGTCCCTGTCCCACTTCCCCACCCCAAGATCCTCATCCCCTGCAACACCCAAATGAACTAGCTGAATTCAACTCCTCATCTCAGCGACTGCTTTGGGGCGGGGCAAGCAAATGAAGACGCAGTCTGGGGTGGCAGACGTGGTGTGGAGTGCAGATCTCAGATCTGATGAAAGCTCATTGGAGCTGGCCCGATTCAAAGCAAACAACAAACAAAAGGCCCCCCACCCCCACCCCACCCCAACAAATCTCAAATGAGAGCCTCAGATGGTGCAGATGGACAGTGCACTGTTTCTCAGGAGAGGGAAAGCTAGGGTCATCCTGAAGCTCCTTTCAGTTCAGCCACTGGGGAGGCAGGCGAGGATGGAGGCTGGTGGTTGTGGGCGAGTGGCCCCAGGCATGGCTCAGTTCTAAGTCTTATTGTGGGCTTGAGTTAGCTGAGAGGCAGTCCTGAGATGCTCAGGCCCACAGCAGGGACAGCAGTGGCTGCCAGAAATGAGACTGTTTAAAAACAAGCTGTCCAGAAATGAGATGTCCCACCTGGCAGCTCCCAGGGGATCTGGGGAACAGGATGGTGGCCCTGGCCCTGGGCTCTCAGCTCACACTCTAAAGTGAAATCATGGATGTCTTTTGAGTTTGATGCAGAATCAAGCTGATAGGGTTCAATTCTTTCCCCAAAGAATGATTAAGGGAGGAGTTTGAAATTGGGATAGTAGAACAAACTCTGTGCTGGAAAATCTATGTTTAGATCCCAGCTGTCTTAAAGTCTATCTGTGGCAGTTTTAAAACACGACTCCCAAAAACATGACTTCCCGTTGATAGGTGGGGCTTGTCTCCTCCCTTGAATTCGGGCCCTGTAACTGCTTGACCTACAGAAAAAGCTGGAAGTGATACTGTAACTGTACCAGTGACTGAACTCAGGGTCTAAGAAACTGCAGCTTCCTGGCTGGGCGCAGTGGCTCACACCTGTAATCCCAGCACTTTGGGAGGCTGAGGTGGGAGGATCACTTGAGCTCAGGAGTTTGAGAACAACCTGGGCAACATAGCAAGACCCAATCTCTAAAAAAAAAAAATTATCTGGGTATGGTGGTGCACACCTGCAGTCCCAGCTATGGAGGCTGAGGCTGCAGTGAGCTGTGATGGTACCACTGCACTCCCGCCTGGGCAACATAGCAAGACACACTCTCTAAAAAAAAAATTATCTGGGTGTGGTGGTGCACACCTGTAGTCCCAGCTACTTAGGAGGCTCAGGCAGGAAGATCGCTTGAGCCTGGGAGGTTGAGGCTGCAGTGAGCCATGACGGTGCCACTGCACTGCAGCCTGGGCAACAGAGCAAGACCCTGTCTCTAAAAAAAGAAAGCCCAGACACCATGCTGTGAGGAAGGTCAAGCAGCCTGTGCAGAGGCCACATGGACAAAAATCAAGGTTCCCAGTCCTCCCTGGCTGGGATCCCAGCCAATAGCCAGCAGAACTTTGCAGCTATGTGAAAGCGGAAGTGGATCCCATAGCCCCAGCTGAGCTGCCCTAGTTGACCCCACATAGGGCAGAGACAAGCTTTCCCTGCTAGGCTCTGCCTGAACTGCAGAATCCATGAGCTCAATACATTGTTGTTGTTTGAAGTCATTAAGTTTTGGGGTGGCTTTTACACAACACACAACCAGAACACCCTCTCTGTGGCCTGGGGCAAATGCTTCACCTCTCTGGGCCTCAGTTTCCTCATCTGTTAAAGGGAGCAGGATTTAAACCCTTCCAAAGTGCACTTTAGGATGTGAGGGTGATCTGGTTGTGACAGCTGTCATCCCACTGATTGCCAGGGTTGATTCAGCTGATCTGGCTGGCTAGGAGGGTGTCCCCTTCCTCCCTAACTACTCCGCGTGCATCCCTCCTGAGGCTGCATGTTTGGTCAAAGAGGACAACCATCCCCAAGAAAGGAGGACTGGTCTTCCGTCAAGGGTACACAGGTAGGCGTGCTTCCCTGCTAGAACCTCCAAACAAACTCTCAAGGTGCAAAATGCATTTCAGCTCAAATAGTCAATGCATTCTTTCAACATTAGTGAATCATTTTCCTTGTTTGATGGTAACATGTAAGGCCATTTCTCTAGTTTATCAAAAAATTCCCTAAAAGGACAAGAACGCTTTGTCAGCCCTTCTTAAACATCTGTCTACGTGACTCAGCTGGAGATCCTGTTCGATGCAGATTCTAATGCAGGAGGTGAGAGGCGGGGCCTGGAAATCTGCATTTTAATGTGATTTTTCTTTTTTCTTTGACTTAGGACAGAGTCTCACTCTGTTGCCCGGGCTAGAGTGCTGCAGTGACTTAGGACAGAGTCTCACTCTGTTGCCCGGGCTAGAGCGCTGCAGTGACTTAGGACAGAGTCTCACTCTGTTGCCCAGGCTAGAGCGCTGCAGTGACTTAGGACAGAGTCTCACTCTGTTGCCCGGGCTAGAGCGCTGCAGTGACTTAGGACAGAGTCTCACTCTGTTGCCCGGGCTAGAGCGCTGCAGTGACTTAGGACAGAGTCTCACTCTGTTGCCCGGGCTAGAGCGCTGCAGTGACTTAGGACAGAGTCTCACTCTGTTGCCCGGGCTAGAGCGCTGCAGTGACTTAGGACAGAGTCTCACTCTGTTGCCCGGGCTAGAGCGCTGCAGTGACTTAGGACAGAGTCTCACTCTGTTGCCCGGGCTAGAGTGCTGCAGTGACTTAGGACAGAGTCTCACTCTGTTGCCTGGGCTAGAGCGCTGCAGTGACTTAGGACAGAGTCTCACTCTGATGCCCGGGCTAGAGCGCTGCACTGGTGCCACCACAGCTCACTGCAGCCTCAACCTCCCTGGGCTCGAGTGACCCTCTCCCTTCAGATCCTGAGTAGCTGGGATGACAGGCGCACACCTACCACACCTAGCTAATTAAAACAAATTATTTGTGGAGACAAGGTCTCGCTATGCTACTCAGGCTGTTCTTGAACTCCTGGGCTCAAGCAGTCTTCTTGCCTCAGCCTCTGAAAATTCTGGGATTATGGGTGTGATCCAGCCCAGGATTACTGGTGGTGTGAGCCACCAGCGCAGAGTTTTTGTTTTTCTAACTACATGGGGTCTCATTTGCTAGTCTAGGCTGGAGTGTAGCGGTGCAATTGTATCTTACTGCAGCCTCGAACACCTGAGCTCAAGTGATCGTCCTGCCTCAGGCTCCTAAGTAGCTAGGACTACAGGTGTGTACCGCCACACCAGCTAATGTTTCTGTTGTTGTTACCCAGGCTGGTCCTGAACTGGACTCAAGTGATCCTTCTGCCTTGGCCTCTGAAGTGCTGGGATTCCAGACGTGAGCTACTGCACCCAGTCACTGATCATATTTTTCTTTTAATTTTCTGAGACAGAGTCTCACACTTTCCCCCAGGCTGAGTGCAGTGGTGCTATCTCAGCTCACTGCTACCTCTGCCTCCAGGGTTCAAGCAATTCTCCTGCCTCAGCCTCCTGAGTGGCACTGATAGTATTTTGAGTAGCAAAGCCTCTTTGTCTGTTACCAACAGCCACCCTTACCCACAGGATTAAACATGTAAAGGCAGTATCTTTTTTTTTTTTTTTTAGACAGGGTCTCACTCTGTCACCCAGGCTGGAGTCAGTGGCGCAATAATGACTCACTGCAGCCTCAACCTCCTGGGTTCAAGCGATCCTCCTGCCTTGGCCTCCTGAGTAACTAGGACTACAGTTGTGCACCACCATGCCTGCCTAGCTAATTTTTTGTATTTTTAGCAGAGATGGGGTTTCACCATGTCGCCCAGGCTGGTCTTGAACTCCTGGGCTTGCTCAAGTGATCCGCCCACCTTGGCCTCCCAAGGTGCTGGGCCTACGGGTGTGAATCACTGTGCCTGGCTGGTGGTATCTCGTTTAATCCTAGAACAACTCTCAAGGAAGGCTCTAGAATCACGTGTACTTTACAGATTGGAAACACAGCATCTGGAGAGGTCCGGGATTGTGCCCATGGCCACAGCTGGTGAGTGTAATGGCCAGGATTTGCACGGAAGTCAGCTCCTCCACGTTCAATCCCCTGCCGCCCTCTTCTGAGCACTAGGTGATGTAGATCAACCATATTTTTAAAAATCTCACCCCTTCATGCCTGCAGCGAGGCAGCTGGGGATGAAAATCTATCACAGGACAGAAATGGAGACTCAGTTACACACGGGAATGACAAGACAGAGTTAACAAAGATAGAGGTGACTTCAGGTTCCCCAGCTCCAGCCGTGATTAATTTACAGCTTTTTACATGCTAATGTTTTCCTGCCTTCTGCCCATAATAAATAACCAATATGCTTTAATACCTAGTTATTATTCATCCCTTCCAGATACTTGGATTTTGATTCTTCACTGCAGCTCAATCACATTGAATTTCCTTAACCAGGACAGCTCCATTAAGAGTCCCTTGCAAGGACACCCTGGCGGGGCGGTGACAGTAACAGATAACGGGTAAAGAGAGAGTGAGGAGCTGCCACACGAAATATTGGCAGCCGTGGGGAAAGAAAGGGGAGGCTGTAATAAAAACCACCACCAAACTACATTTAAGTAACACCGAGGTTATGACACAGACCAATAAAACCAGGGAACGCATAGAGAAGGCTGACACGCCATTCTTAATGTGCCTTCCCGGCTTGTTTCTGCAATAGAAATTCGCATCTATTCAATCACCTTTCTGACATCAAGCGCTCCCTTCTTACACTGGGATAAGAATGGCTTGTCACCCCTCCCACTCCCTCCACCCGCCAGGCTGTGTATTTCAGAAAGTTCCTTGGAACTTTCTCCATCTACTCTCCCTCCCAGTGATTTTCAAGTAGAGAAAGGGACAGCTCACCACCAGAAATTCAGGCTAACAGAATTCCTTCCATCTCCTGCAATCCAAGAACTCTCTGGCTATCCTGTTCCCCTTGTTCTTCCCCAGGGCGACTCAAGTTCCTCCAGGTCCACTGAGGACTGAACATGACCATCCTCGTCCTGCTCTGTGGCTGCCCTGAGAACAGCAGCATCACTCCTGGGCCTCTGGGCAGCCACCTCCCTTGGCCACCTGGACTCCCATGGGTCAGTCCTCTGCCTCCCAGGCTGGGCCGCTCATTCCGCTTCAGGAACCACCCAGGGTGTTTCCAACAGAGCAAGCCCTTTCTCAGGGGCAGCACTTTGTAATTTTCTTGAACTCATCCGGGACTACTTCCAGAATAAAGTGGTATTTTTGTTTTTAAGAGATGGGGTCTTGCTACCTTGCCCAGGGTGAAGTGCACTGGCTATTCATAGGCGTGATCATATCACACTACAGTCTCAAATTCCTAGGCTCAAGCAATCCTCCTGCCTCAGCCTCCTGAATAGCTGGGACAATGGGTGTGTGCCACTGTGCCTAGCTCAGAATAATGTTTTTAAATACATAAAATCACATATAGGCTGGGTACGGTGGCTCATGCCTGTAATCCCAGCACTTTGGGAGGCCGAGGCAGGTGGATCACTTGAGGTTAAGAGTTCGAGACCAGCCTGGCCAACATGGTGAAACCCTGTCTCTACTAAAAATACAAAAATTAGCTGGGCATGATGGCACAGTCCTGTAGTCCCAGTTACTCAGGAGGCTGAGGCAGGAGAATCCCTTGAACCTAGGAGGTGGAGGTTTCAGTGAGCCAAGATAATGACACTGCACCACAGCCTGGCAACAAGAGTGGAACTCCATCTCAAAAAAGAAAAAAAAAAAAAGCATTTGTGGAGGCCTCAGGAGACGTACAACCATGGTGGAAGGGCGAAGGGGAAGCCAGCCCATTTATGTCAGGAGCAGGAGGAAGAGAGAGAAGGGGAAGGTGCTACATACTTTTACACAACCAGATCTTGTGAGAGCGCACTCACTCTCAGGAAACAGCAAGGGGGATGTCCACCCCCTTCATCCAGTCGCCTTCCACCAGGCCCCTCCTCCAGCACTGAGAGTCACAACTCCACCTGAGATTTGGGTGGAGAAACAGCGCCAAGCCATATCACTCGGCCTCCCAAAATAATGTGAGCCCCCATGCCTCGCAAAGCAGGTCATTCCTATCACACCCGCCTAAAACAGAGCTGGGAGGCCAGGAGGTAAAAAGCACCCAGGACACATAACATGGCTCTGAAAAATGTAATTCTCTGCAAGCCTGAAAGCAGTTTTTTCTCTCTCTCTCTTTTTTTTGAGATGGAGTCTTGCTCTGTTGACAGGTTGGAGTGCAGTCAACTCGGCTCAATGCAGCCTCCGCCTCCCAGGTTCAAGCGATTCTCCTGCCTCAGCTTCCTGCGTAGCTAGGACTGCAGGTGCATGCCACCATGCCTGGCTAATTTTTTTGTATTTTAGTAGAGATGGGGTTTCACCGTGTTGGCCAGGATGGTCTGGATCTCCTGACCTCATCATCTGCCTGCCTCGGCCTCCCAAAGTGCTGGGATTATAGGCGTGAGCCACCGCGCCCGGCCCAGATTTCTCTAACAGCTACTGAAACAACCTGCTATGTCTCTAAGACTAGTTTTACCCACCACTATCACTCAGCAATTGGAGCTTGCCAGCTCCCCGAAACTTTACTGTTGACAATGAACTTAAAGAATGATATGTAACACTTCGGTTTTTAAAATAAAACCTCTAACCTTTATTCTTTGGACATAACAAAGACTGTCCCGGTCTGTGTGTGTGTCCAAAATTGCAATTCTTTTTCTTTTTTTTTTTTTTTGAGGGGTCTTGCTCTGTTGCTCAGGCTGAAGTGCAGTGGCCTCATCATAGCTCACTGCAGCCTTGACCTCCCAAGCTCAAGAGAGCCTCCCACCTAAGCCCTCCAAGTAGCTGGGACCACAGGTGTGTGCCACCACACTTGGCTAATTAAATTAATTTTTTTTTAAGAGATAGGATCTCACTATGTTGCCCAGGCTGGTCTCAAACTCCCAGGATCAAGCAATCCTCCCCGCTTGGTCTCCCAAAGTGTTGGGGTTACAGGTGTGAGCCACCATGCCCAGACCGAATTGCAGTTCTTACTTCCCAAATAAAACTTCTCATCTCTATAATTTATTTGACATCGACAACTCTTATATTCCCAGTGGCTGGCCCAGAGCTCAATAAAAAAACCACCAACTGGGTGGAAATCTGGTATGATTCTAACCCCACGGTAAAGGAGCCACCCACAGTCATTTGGAGGCCATGAACACTGAAGCAGATGGCATAAGGTGCTCTGCTAGTCTCCTGCCTAACTAATCATCACAGCCTGGCCTATTAAGAACAATTCCTTGCCAGAAGGGCCTTTCTCTAGCCTTACTCCATGGCTGCATCAGCTTACTCGGGGATTTTGGCAAGAACCCAAAGTCAAGAAGGGCATGGGAATGATGTCTCCATGTCTGATCAGCCCCAGAAGGTGCTGCTGTGACCTCTTCTTCCCCACTCCCCGAATCACTTTTTCCCTGCCTGGACTCACTCCGTGGGAAGTGATGGTATTTGAGGCCTGCAATATGCTCCACGCCAGGTCCCCATCCATCACCAGCTTCCTGCCAGTTACCAGGGAGACGGAATGTGGTGACCCCACTGGGATGGGACAGAGTCCCTGGGTGAGGGAGTATTCAAGGGCAAAGGGAGGCTGTGAGACCCAGGACCACCCAGAGTGGGGCCACACACAGGTTCACGCAGGCTGGGAAGGAAATCGCAAGAGAGGCCAAGGGGAAAGGAGGCAGCTGGGAAAAACTGCTGGACGTGCACAGAACTAAGGGTAGCATCTTTGAGCGTTTGGAGGACCAGACCAACAGCAGAACTCTGGTGAGCTAAAGAAACCAGACCTTGACTAGAACACAGAGGTCTGGTTCAGCCAAGAGGTCACCAGCTCCTAAGTCCACAGCCCACTGCAAAGACCCCACATGCCTTCCTGGGTAGGGACACATCGGATAACCTCAATAGTCACTTCTGCAGCTATCTAAGACATGCCTTCATATATATATGATAATATATTATATATACTATATCTATATAATTGTCATGATATATATCTATATATTATATATAGTCGTGATATATTATATATCATGTATATATATATCATGACAATATATAAACTTCATAGGATTGTTTTAAGGAGCAAATGATAGCATGCATAGGAAAGCTTAGTGTAGGGCCTGCCACACAGGAACTCAATATATATAATATTGATATATATCATAACATTGACATATATCAATATTATGTAAATATATATTTAATTTATTATTATTATTTTATTATGAGACAGGGTCTCGCTGTGTTGCCCAGGCTGGTCTTGAACTCCTGGGCTCAAGCAATCCTCCTGCCTCAGCCTCCTGAGTAGCTGGGCTTACAGGAAGGCACCACCACATTTGGCTTAACGTAGGACTCTAATGAACCTAGCAGCATGCTGGATTTCTTTTGACAACAGAGGATGGCCATAGGAAGGTAAGTAAAATGTCCAGGAACCTGGCTGCACCTTAGTGGGGTCACCCTACACTCAGGATACGGGGCTCAGTTTTGCAAGCTCACGGAATTTACTACTTCCTCCTTCTTTCTGGTCACTGAATGCTTAAGAGGGTGACTCATAAACCATAATGCTTATTTATTTGAGACAGGGTCTTGCTCTATCACCCAAGCTGGAGTGCAGTGGCACAATCATGGCTTATTGCAGCCTTGACCTCCTGAGCTCAAGCAATCCTCCCACCTCAGCCTCCTGAGTAGCTAGGACTACAGGTGGTCACCACCATGCCTGGGTAATTTAAAACAATTATTATTTGTTTTTGTAGAGATGGGGTCTTACTATATTACCTAGGCTGGTCTTGAACTCCTGGGCACAAGTGATCCTCCTGCCTTGGTGTCATAGCACTGGGATTACAGGCATGAGCCACTGCACCTGGCCCTAATTTACTTTTTTATTGTAAGTGGTCATTGTCTTCTGGGGAAGCATGATAAAATGGACTTTGGAGGGAGGCAGGCCTGGGTCTGAACGTGGCTTTACCACTTATTGGCTGAGTGAGGAGGGAAAGTGGCTTGAACGCTCCAAGCCTTGAATGCTCTACCTGTCGAATAGGAATCATGACAATATATAAACTTCATAGGGTTGCTTTAAGAAGCAAATGAAATCATGCGTAGGAAAGCTTAGTTCAGGGCCTGCCACATAGAAAATAAATATATCCTGTTAACTACACAGAACTCTGTCCCTAGGAGACATTGTGTTTAGATAAAAAACAGTGAGGAGTGGGGTGTGTGGTGTGGCCAAATAGATTGGTAAGCCTGTGGAGACGTCTCAGAGCCTTAGCACATGTATCTCACCAAGGGAGGTGCAGCATGCAGCATTTCCTAGCTTATGTGACCATGGCACCCTTGGCAGGGAGCAACTCACAAACTAGTGTTCTGTGACACACTTTGAGAAACATCATCACAGGCCATGTGTCCATCAACCTGGAGAAGACAGGTAAACTCATGTACACTCTGGGGATGCATCTGTTCAGAGAATGAGGACTGGTCGGTAACATCAGGCCATTCCCTCCCCAGCAGAATGGAGGTAAAAAGCACATGCACAAGTCTTACTCTTGGACAAGAACAGCCCCTTCTGTCATGGTGCCAATATCCATGACGGATGAGCTCAATGAATGAGATCATTTTGCATTCAGTTACATTCTGGCTTGGAGTCTACTGATGAGGCGTGGGAAGGACCCAATCACTGCATAAACTCAGCTCAATTCATCTTTTAGGGCAAGTGATCCCTTCTGGGAATTGCTCGTTCATTTCTTTTCAATTCCTATCAGGTGGAATTTCAGGGGATGGCATTTTCCGAGCCTGCTCCCAAATTCTAAAAGAGGAAAAGAGTGGGTGGAAGCGCAGAGGGCTTGGGATGAGACGGTCAAATAAGCTCTATCACAACCAGTAGGGTGGCCTGGCCCAGAGCACAATAAACCATCAACCATTTCCCTGCCTATAAAATCAAAACCATAACAGCTCCTCCACTGTGGGTGGTGAGTTAATATTTATATATTATATAGATTTATTCTAGAAGGGGAAACTGAGGAACTCTCCTAGAATCCAGAGGAAAAATTTGATGGTGGGAGGAACTGGATAGGATGAAAGAAAAGTTAAGAGAAGTGGAAGATAGATTGAGAAGTTGCAACAGTTGTCTTACAGGTAACACAGATGGAGACAGTTAAAAGAATGGAGAGGAAGATACATTCAAAGATACTCTAGAAAAAAATTCCCAGAATTGAAAAATATATGAGTCCTGAGTGCAAATAATGCAATGGTTTCCATGTCAGTGAGTGCATGTGCATAGGTATGCGGTAAGTTCTTAAATGGCATTACCCACTGGTTCTTGGAAACTGCAACTTAGCAAAACAACCTGTAAGGAAACCAATTTTACCATAGGCTAATGAATGCAAACAGGAATTAAGTTCCTACTCACAAAAACATCGCCAAACTTTTTTTTTTTTTTTCTTAAGACAGGGTCTCACTGTTAACACAAGCTGGAATGCAGTGGTGCAACCATGGCTCACTCACTGTAGCTTTGACCTCCCAGGCTCAAGCAATCCTCCTGCCTTATGCTCCCAACATGCTGGGATTTCAGGCATCAGCCATTGCACCTGGCCTGCCAAACGTCTGAAGACCGAAACACTTCTAGCATTAAACATGGAAATCCATGTGCATTATACATGCAATACATGTGAGCCAAAGAAAGATTCATTAAAAACAGTAAGTAATGATTTACCCATTTATTGCAGTTCAGGGTCTTCGGTGGCCAGAGCCCATCCCAGCAGCTCAAGACACAAGATGGGCACCAGCCCAGGATAGGACACCATCACAGGGCAACCCTCACACCCCACACTCACTCAGACAGGAACCATATAGACACACGAATGAACCTAATTGCCCACCTTTGGGATATGAGAGGAAATCGCAATACCCAGAGAAAACCCACACAGACATAGGGAGACTTGCAGACTCCACGCAGGCAGTGGTCCCAGCCAGGAATCAACTTTTTTTTCTCATTGATGTTTAATGAAACAACATTGAACGAAATGACATTGATACCTGCCTCTGAAAAACTCTTACTTGGGCTTGGAACACAAATCAATACACCAGAGAATCATAAAATAAGACAATCATACATCTTGATTTTAGCCTCTGGCCAATTTTCTATGATAACCTTGAGAACAAGATGATAGAATTGGGACTGACTGGTTTTCCTGATGGGTGAACTCACAGGCAGTTGAACAGCATTACCTAAATAGTATTGATAATAGTGTTATCTTTGTGCTGAATACATTTTAAAAACCTTGGAGAAGGTCTAAGGGGTTAGACCAAAGAGCTCATTTCTGGACCCTGTTTTGTTCAACACCTTTGGCAATGATGTGTGTGATGACATAAAGGAAACCTTATCAGATTTGCAGGTCACATAAAGTTGGGAAAAATGGTTAATATGATAAATGCACTCATCAATATTCAAAAAGACTTGACAGTCAAGAAGATAGGGCCCAAACCACAAGATGGAATTCAACAGAAATAAATGTAAAGTGCTAAATTTTGCCTTAAAAATTTGCCCAAGGAGGGGATGGGGGAGAATTGGCATGGCAAAGGCCTGGGAGGCAAGGAAGGAAGGAAGGAAGGAAGGGAGGGAGGGAGGGAGGGAGGGAAGGAAGGAAGGAAGGACCAACTTTATCAGATTTACAGGTCACACAAAATTGGGAAAGATGGTTCATATAATAAAGAAGGAAGGAAAACAGGAAGGAAAAGAAAGAAAGAATAAGGAAGGAAGGAAGGAAAGGGAAGAAAAAAGAAATGTGTTAATTAACTAAATGTTTAATTAATTAGCTTTTAATTAACTAAATGTTCAATGTGATCTGGTAATTAAATAGAGACACTTAAACCATAAGGCAAGATTATATGAAGAAGGCAAACTGTAGATGCTGTAATTTTTCCCTTCTCTCCCACTCCCAACCCAGTGGATTCAAAATTATGAGAAATAATTTTATCACTAGGAGACAGGATCAAGTTGAGAGAGAAAACCCAAGTCCAGGAGGCTGCAGGAAACATCAACTTCAAGACTGGAAATCCCAGAAAAAAAGGATAGCTCTAGGGTGACGAGTTAGAGCTCTGCCTGAGACAGGGACAGCCACCTGGGTTGAACTGTCTGCAAACTCCCCTCCTCTATTCCAGGGCCAAGCAGCACCCCAGGGAGATGTCTTCCTTCCCGAAGACAGACTGTGAGCCTGGTGGTCAGAGAGGCAGGACAGTGCTGGGGGGAAGGGCTGGGCTGTGCAGGTGAGACCCAGGAGGAACAGGAAGCCTCAGAAACTAGAAAAGGAGTCTCTGAAGCATCGTTCCCTACAACACAGCAGGGATTGTCTCATGCTCACAAAAGGGTTGCAGGCACAAATGCAGTCAGAGCAAATCAGTTAAAGAAGATGTCCAACATGAACATGGTCCTCTCACCAGGAAACACTAGACACTGGAGGAAAGTCAATGCCATAAGAGAAACAATCAAGTGCAGTCAAGGGAAGCGTTCACAGGGCCAGCAGAACAAGGCATTAAAATGTGCATGCTTCATGTCCTCAGAAAGATGCAAGAGAGCATTGGTTCCACTAATAGAAATTAAAACAAAACATCACCAAAACAACAATAACAAAACCAACAGTAGATGGACTGAATTTGCAGAACCAAATCACTGAGCTAGAAGATAGATTTGAGGAATTCTTCCACGATCAAGAGAAAAAAAGGCATTGGGGGTGGCCTGGACAGGATAAAAGAAAAGTTAAGAGGCATGGAAGATAGATCCAGGAGTTCCCACAGTTGTCTTACAGGTGACCCAGCAGGAGAAAATGAAAAAAACAGAGAGGAAAATAAACTAAAAAAAAACAACAACAACAACAAAAAACACAACTCTAGAAGAAAAGCTCCCAGAATTGAAAAAAGATATGAATCCTGAGCTCAAAAAGATGCACAAAGTGCCTGGAAGAATGAGGAGAAAAAAACCACAGTGATTCACATGATGCTGAAGTCTAAAGACACCAGGCTTGCAAGAAAAAGTCTTGAAAGCTTGCAGGCATCTGTTACCTGCAAAGCTATAGAATAAGATGGATCAACTGGCCATACAAGGTCCAAGAAGACAATATCCTTAACATTCTAAGGAAGAACAATTTTGAAAATAGAATTCTATATTGAGCTTGACAATGACTTCAAGTATAAACATAGAAAAACAATTTCACACATTCAGGGACTGAAAAAGTTTCCCATCCATAGACGTTTAATGAAACAATCACCAAAAGTGTACATCAGCAAGGAGGAAGAAAGACTCCAGGGGAAGAAATAGCATATAAGGAACAATCGTAGTTGCCTGTTATGGGCTGCACAGCATCCCCCTAAAATCTTTGGTTGAAATCCTAACCTTCCATTCCTCAGAATGTGACTGTCATTGGAGATAAGGTTTCTAAAGAGGTGACTAAGCTAAAATGAGAGTTAAGTGGGGTCCTAATCCAATATCCCTGCTGCCCTTCTATGAGAATATATTAGGTTGGTACAAAAGTAATTGCAATTTTTTCCATTAAAGTAATGGTAAGAACCACAATTACTTTTGCACCAACCTAACAGAATTTGAGGAAAAAAAGCAGCTAATTTTAGGTACTTTTGAGGAAAAAAAAGCACCTAATTACTTTTGCACCAACCTAATAGAATTTGAGGAAAAAAAGCACTTTTGTACCAACCTAACAGAATTTGAGGAAAAATTAACAAGTAAGATTTTTATGCTATTTTTGAGACAAGGTCTTGCTCTGTTTCCTAGGCTGGAGTGTAGTGGTACAACCATGGCTCACTGCAGCCTTGACCTCCTGGGTTCAAGCAATCCTCCTGCCTCAGCCTCCTGAATAGCTGGGACTACAGGTGTGCACCACCATGCCCAGCTAATTGTTTAATCTTTTGTAGAGACAGGGTCTTACCGTGTTGCCCAGGCTGGTCTCAAATTACTGGGCTTAAGCAATCCTCCCGCCTCAGCCTCCCAAAATGCTGGATTACAAGTGTGAGCCACTGTGCCTGGCCACTTCTCATGCTATTAAGAGGAACCTATTAACAACCATGAATGCTTGCATGCCTCACAATCTGTCTTTGAAGCACATAAAGCAAAAACCGATAGAAATACAGGAAGAACTCGGTAAGACATTGCCACAGTAAAGAGACTTTCTGCAGTCGCCTGAGACAGGGATGGCAAGTACAGGGAAGAGATGATAAAAATAATTCATATGTTTGCTCTAATAAAGCTACAGAACTCTGTACCCAACACATAGGAGAAAAAAACTCTTTTCAATTACACATGGAAATTCTACAAAAATTCAACATGGATTAGCCACAGAGGAAATTTCAAGCAATAACGAAAAGCAAAAATAACACATGGTATATTTGCTTACAAAGACATAATAACATTTTTGAAATGACAAAAGAATAGCCCCTCTAATCTATAAACCAGAATATTTAAAATTATGTAAAAATGAACCATAATGAGAGCAGAAACTGCTAGAACCAATAAGAGAGTGCAGTAAGGTGGCTAAATCCAAGGTCAACTTATATCTCTCCAGATATGAAAACATGTTATAAGACTACAGACCACAGTGGTACAGAAACAGATAATTAGATCATGAACAAAAGTCTAGCAGACAACCAGTGTAGGTGTAAAAATTTAGTGTATGATTAGGGTGACATTTCGAACCAAGGTGGAAAATAGGAGGATTCAAGAGCTGATGGATAATTTGCTAACGATTCAGAAAAAATTAGGTAGGAACATAATTTTTTCTGCCCCTTTGCATAATTTGCAAAAAGATGAATGACTTACAAATGAAATAATAAATTCCCAAGTATTAGAAGAAAAAAATTGTTAAATACGCCAATAACCTTGGGATAGAAAAGGCCTTCCTAAAGAAGGCATTGTGTGCTAATGTCATTTAGGAAAAGATTGATGCCTTCATGTACATTGTAATTTATAACTTCTATGTGGTGAAAAATAGCACAACAAAGTTAAAATGTAAGTTATGGTCCAGGAAAACATTTGTAATATATGATATAGAGATTAATGTGCAGACTGTCAATAAGAGAGAGACAAGGCACCTAGTGGGAAAGAAAAGAAGGAAACTGAGCAGGAATTCACAGAACTTTACATGACCATTAAACATGACAGTGATAATTAGACTCACTAATAAGGAAAAGAATTGGAATATTGAATATTCTGCACTTGAGTTGCAGCTGCCAAACAGGAGTGATAAAAGAGCTCACCTCCACCAGGCACAGGGGCTCATGCCTGTAATCCCAGCACTTTGGGAGGCTGAGGCAGAGGATCGCTGGAGCCCAGGAGTTTGAGACCAGCCTGGGCAACATAGGGAGACCCCCATCTCTACCAAAAAAAAAAAAAAAAAAAGTCAAAGAATGAGACGAGAAGATGGCTTGAGCCCGGGAGGTTGAGGCAGTAATGAGCAGTGATTGCGCCATTGCACTCTAGCCTGCCTGGGTAATGGAAGTGAGACCCTGTCTCAAAATTAAAAACAAAAAAAATCATTTCACAGGGTTGTTGTGTGAATAAGTGAATGACAGGATTGATGGCCAGTAAGCCATAGGTAGTTGCTGTCATCATCAGCATGTTTCCACCATCTGAGTGACAAACGTTTTCAAGCTGGATATATATTTAGCAAGGGTGCAGGGAAAAAAAGTACTCTCCCACTGTCTTGGGTGGAATCTAAATGGGTCCAGCAGTTTCTGAGGGCAATTTGGCAATATCCATGAATACACGCCACCACACATCTGACACCAGGTGCTGCTGTGTGGTTGTGTCTCCCCAAAATCTTGTTTTGAGATCCTAACCCCAAGGAGGTGGTCTTAGGAGATGACGTAGAGTTCCTCACCTTTGGGAGTCGATTAGGTCCGAGGAGCTGAACCCTCAGGAAGGGGATTAGGACACCTACAAGAGAGGCCCCAGAGAGGCATCCTAGAGAGTCCCCTTGCCCATTTCACCTGGGAGGACACGGCCAGAAGGCACTGTCTATGATGAAGCGAGCTCTCATCAGACACTAAATCTACTGGCGCCTTGATCTTGGACTTCTCATCCTCTAGGACCATAAGAAATAAATGTGAGTTGTTTGTAAGCTGCCTAGTCTATAATATTCTGTTATAGCAGTCTGAATGGACTAAGATGCCCGGTAATTGCTATTTGGCACCCAACCTAGAGAAACATTCACCCCTCTGCACTCCCATGGACATACAAAGGACAGCAAAAGGTTGGGCACCATCTTAAATACCCGTCATAGGAGACACGGCACTTTTTTCTTTGGAGATGGGGTCTCTGTCGCCCAGGCTGAAGTGCAGTGGTACAATCTTGGCTCACTGCAGCCTCTGCCTCCTGAGTTCCAGTGATTCTCCTGCCTCAGCACCCCAAGTAGCTGGATTACAGGCACATGCCACCATGCCCGGCTAATTTTTGTATTTTATTTTATTTTATTTTTTTGAGACAGAGCTCACTCTGTCACCCAGGCTGGAGTGCAATGGTATGGTCTCGGCTCACTGCAACCTCCACCTCCTAGGTTCAAGCGATTCTCCTGCCTCAGCCTCCTGAGTAGCTGGGACTACAGGCATGTACCACCATACCCGGATAATTTTTGTAGTTTTAGTAGAGATGGGGTTTCACTGTGTTGGCCAGGCTGGTCTTGAACCCCGGACCTTGTGATCCGCCCGTCTTGGCGCCCCAAAGTGCTCAGATTACAGGTGTGAACCACTGTGCCTGGCCCAATTTTTGTATTTTTAATAGACCCAGGGTTTCACCATGTTGGCCAGGCTGGTCTCGAACTCCTGACCTCAGGTGGTCCATCTGCCTTGGTCTCCCAAAGTGCTGGGATTACAGGTATGAGACACCATGCTTGGCCTCATATGGTAATTTTGTGTTTAACTTTTGCCGAAACTGTCCAGCTATTTTCCATGGCAGCCGAACCATATTACATTCATACCATGATTTTTTCTTCAATCACAAAATGCAAGAGAAATTCCAGGAAGGGAGCAGGAATGCCGGAGGAAGCAGCCAGGAAAGGAAAAGTTCGTCGGGTGTCAGTGAGAGTGCAGGAGGGTGGAATCTGCCGGGGTGGAGAGGAAGGCAGGCAGGTCAGTGGTCAGACAGGAGCAGAGCCAGGCAGGACCTGGGGAGGGCAAGGGCCGACCCATGTCTGGGCAAAGAGCTGGGCTTGAGTGCATAAAGTCACGGGGAAGTCTACATAACGGCGGCCAGGGAGGGGTGTTGAATTCCTTTATGCAGAGGCCAGCCTCAGGCACCGGCCCAGCCCACCATCTGGTCACCTGCAGAAGACCTCATGCCCCTTCCCTTTAGGGTGCATCCTGGAATCTGCTGGAAAACGCAGGCGGGTGAGAGGCCAGGTAATGAGGTTGCTGGTCGCCCTGACCCTGCGGTGCAGCGGCAGGGTGCCCAGAACTGTCATCATCTGCTTCCAACTGTCATAAAAGCGATGTGGTGAGTGGGGAGGATATCAAACTAGGTTTCACATGCAATTGAACCAGGGACTCAGCCAGCTCCTGTGTCTTCTTTCTCTGACTTTAAAATGAACTCTCGGAAGCTCCCGCGGTGGGTCGGGCAGAGCCAATTTAAAAAAAATTAACTCAGCACTGTGCCCACAGAGGAACTCGATAATAAGGGGGATAACAGCGGCGGTGGCGAGGGCACAGGATGGAATGGCAGGCCCTTCTGTGCTGCCCTGGAGACCCGCCGGCTGCACACACATCAGAAACATCTCTGCTGAGCCCCCGAAGCCTGCACTGCAGCAAGCGGGAAAACGGAACTTTGCAACGGCACTTCTGGTAGCAAGTCGCAGGGTCTGCTTCCCATCCTCGGGACTCACACAGAGGTGGAGGCAGGAGTCACTCCAGAGCAGGGAGGGACCAGCAAGCCCCTAGATGAGGAGTTTCCTGGGATTCATCTGTTAGTAATAAAGTGCCATAGACAGGGCGGCTTCAACAACAGACATTGATCATCTCAGGGTCCTGCAGGCTGGTGTCCAAGATCAACGAGGCAGCACAGTAGGCTTCTCAGGAGGCCTCTCTCCTGGGCCTGGAGACGGCATCTTCTCTCTATGACCTCACAGGGCTGTCATTCTGAGAGCATCTCTCTCTGATTTTTTTTTCTTTTTCTTTTTTGAGACAGAGTCTTGCTCTGTCGCCCAGGCTGGAGCGAAGTGGTATGATCTTGGCTCACTGCAGCCTCTGCCTCCCAGGTTCCAGTGATTCTCCTGCCTCAGCCTCCCAAGTAGCTGGGATTACAGGCATGTGCCATGACACTCGGCTAATTTTTGTATTTTTAGTAGAGATGGGGTTTCATCATGTTGGCCAGGCTGGTCTTGATACAGATGAGGTTTCACCATGTTGGCCAGGCTAATCTCGATACATACGAGGTTTCACCATGTTGGTCAGGCTGATCTCAAACTCCTGACCTCAGGTGATCCACTCTCCTTGGCCTCCCAAAGTGCTGGGATTACAGGCCTCATTTTCTCTTCTTATAAGGACACCAGTCCCACAGGATTAGGGCTCACCCCCATGACCTCATTTAAAGACCCTGTCTTCAAATACAGTCACATGGTGAGGTCCTGGGTGTTAGGTCTGCAACATATGGATCTGGGGAGACACCAGCCCATGACACCCTCATAGGGCCTTTGGCACTGGAGTGGCCCCAGGCCTGCCTTCTCACCTGGCTGCATCAGGTAACTCTGGCTGGCAGCACTTCCAGACTCTCATTCCAGAACCATGCAGGGAAATAACAGAATGTGTTGAGACTCTTACTTGTGATAGCAGCTGGCTACATGTGGTGGCCCATGACTGTGAACTTTGGGAGGCTGAGGCAGGAGGATCGCTTACACCAGGAGTTCGAGACCAGCTTGGGCAACAAAGTGAGACTTCATCTCTGCCAAAAATTTTAAAATTAGCCAGGTGTAGTGGCACACACCTGTGGTCCCAGCTACTCAGGAGGCTGAGGCAGGAGGATCACTTGAGCCCAGGAATCTGAGGCTGCATGGGCTATGACACATGTGTTCCAGCCTGAGTGTCAGAGCCAGACCCTGTCTCTAATACAAGGAAAGATAGCAGCATTAGGCACTTGATGCTTCCCCTGGGGCTGTGTCCAGGAATCTCAAACTATCAGAGGCATTTGAACCAGAGCAACTCCATCTTGAATAGGAGCTGGATAAAGTAAGGCTGAAACCTACTGGGCTGCATTCCCAGATGGTTAGGCATTCTAAGTCACAGGATGAGATAGGAGGTTGGCATAAAGACCTTGCTGATAAAACAGCTTGCAGTAAAGAGGCCAGCTAAAACCCACCAAAGCCAACATGGCGATGAGAGTCACTTCTGGTCATCCTCATTGCTACACTCCCACCACACTCTCTGTGGAGGTAGCTGTTCTTTCACCACTTTGCTTAATAAACTTGATTTTGCTTTGCACTGTGGACTCACCCTGAATTCTTTATTGCATGAGATCCTCCCACCTCATGACAGTTTACAAATGCTATGGCAACACCAAGAAGTTACCCTATATGGTATAAAAAGGGGAGGCATGAATAATCCACCCCTTGTTTAGCATATCATCAAGAAATAATAAAAATGGGCACCCAGTACCCCTTGGGGCTGCTCTGTCTATGGAGTAGTCATTCTTTTATTCCTCAACTTCGTTTTTGAGACAGAGTTTCACTCTTGTTGCCCAGGCCAGAGTGCAGTGGCATGATCTCGGCTTACTGCGACCTCTGCCTCCTGGGTTCAAGCACTTTTCTGCCTCAGCCTCCTGAGTAGCTGGGATTACAGGTACCCGCCACCACGCCTGGCTAATTTTTTGTTTTTTTTAGTAGAGACAGAGTTTCACCATGTTGGCCAGGTTGATCTTGAACTCCTGACCTCAAGTGATCTACCCGCCTTGGCCTCCCAAAGTGCCAGGATTACTTTGGGAGGCGTGAGCCACTGCGCCGGGCCTATTCCTCCACTTTCTTAATAAACTTGCTTTAGCTTTATTCTATGGACTCACCCTGAGTTCTTTCTTGCACGAGATCCAAAAAACCTCCTTTGAAGTCTGGATCTGGATTCCTTTCTGGAAACAAAACTATCCTCGCTGCACCCTCCATGAAATCTCACAGCATCTCAGTGGAAATTTAGGTGAGCATCCAATCAGCAGGCGAGAAATGGTCCTGGAGAACCAGACTCCGAGTACCCCCCATCTTCTACCTCTTTACTGGATGCCACAAGGTTCGTAGAAAAAGGTAGAAATTGGATGCAAAGCCAGCGGGATGGGTGGGCAGTGGAGTCCTGCTTTATCTCCGATGGGAACTGGCCACCTGGCTCAGGCTGCCCAGGATGTGGACGACCTGGACCCTGTAGATTAAACCGGACGCTGGAGGTGCCAAGCCATGAGTGCCCAGGAGAAACATCAGGAGGAAACAGGGCTCTTATGTTTCTTCCCACATAAGTCCTGGGTCCCACTAAGTCTCCTGGAATGATTGATTTTGGTTTGACAGTATTGTTTTCTGAGGTGTTTGAACCATAGCAACTCCATCTTGAGTGAGGCCAAGGAAAATGAGGCTGGGACTTGCTTAGCTGCATTCCCAGAAACTGAAGTGTTCCTAGCCTCTAGATATTTACGGTTAAGAGAACAGAGTGATAACGTTTACTAAACAGACCCAGACTTGGGAGTGTCCTGATATTCTGAGATATCCATCTATCTATCTATCTATCTATCTATCTATCTATCTATCTATCTATCTATCTATGTATCGATCTATCTATGTATTTTTTTCTGAGATGGAGTCTAGCTCTGTCGCCCAATCTGTAGTGCAGTGGCGCAATCCTGGCTCACTGCAACCTCTGCCTCCTGGATTCAAGTGATTCTCCTGCCTCAGCCTCCTGAGTAGCTGGGATTATAGGGGCCCACCACCAGGCCCAGCTAATATTTTTGTATCTTTAGAAGAGACAGGGTTTCACCATGTTGGCCAGGTTGATCTCGGATGCCTGATCTCATGATCCACCCGTCTCAGCCTCTCAAAGTGCTGTTATTACAAGCGTAAGCCACCGTGCCTGGCCCGCTGATATACTTTTATTTATTTTTTGAGACATAGTCTCACTCTGTTGCCCAGGCTGGAGTGCAGTGGAGCAATCTCAGCTCACTGCAACCTCCACCTCCCAGATTCAATCGATTCTTCTGCCTCAACCTCCGAACTAGCTGATACTACAGCATATGCTACCACATCTGGCTAATTTTCATGTGTTTAGTAGATACGGAGTTTTGCCATGTTGGCCAGGCTGGTCTTGATCTCCTGGGCTCAGGTGATCCTCCAGCCTCGGCCTCCCAAAGTGCTGGGATTACAGGCTTGAGCCACTGCACCTGGCCCTGATATCTGGAGAACAGAAGCATCCCTAATTTTGCTTTAAAGATAATATCAATTCTTGCAAAAGATAGTAACTAAGAAAATTAATCCTTTATCACAAACCCCTGTAGCAGAGCACATTTCTCCATGATGCTTTTTTATCCTACATATAAATAAGTATTGTACCTAGGCAGATGCATCCCTCCTCTTAATTTCGGGACCTCCCTACTCTGTCTATGGAGGTAGCTGTTCTTTCACCACTTTACTTAATGAACTTGATTGTGCTTTGCACCGTGGACTCACCCTGAATTCTTTCTTGCGTGAGATCCAAGAACCCTCTCTTGGGGTCTGGATCGGGACTCCTTTCCTGTAACATCATCAGCTTGCCAGTGAGGATGACGGCATGGGAGGAAATGAATGTGTGTGACCAGGGCAGGCTCCTGGCTGAGAACACAACATGGCTCTCCTCAGACACTGTGACTCAGGTGCACACGAAACACAGGGGGAGAACCTGTGGGGGGCACAGGGGAGACCCTTCCTCTCTGAGCACCATGAAGTCACATCAAACCTGGAAACTCCTGGCAACCCATCAGGTGACCCAAAACATAGAGAGCTTGAGCTGAATCCGAGGTCCCAGGAAAACAAGGTTCTGGGACTTTTACCAGAAGTCCAAGTATTTGAATGCAAAATAATTCTGTGCGGCCGGGTGCACTGGTTCACACCTATAATCCCAGCACTTTGGGAGGCCGAGGCAGGTGGATCATCTGAGGTTAGGAGTTCGAGAACAGCCTAGCCAACGTGGTGAAACCCTGTCTCTACTAAAAATACAAAAATTAGCTAGTCATGATGGTGTGCATCTGTAGTCCCAGCTACATGGGAGGCTGAGGGAGGAGAATCACTTGAACCCAAGAGGCGGAGGCTGCAGTAAGCTGAGATTGCTCCACTGCACTCCAGCCTGGGCAACAAGAGTGAAACTCTATCTCAAAAAAAGAAAAAAAAATTCTGTGCTCCTGGAACTACAAGTCATTTATGTTAAATGTGCAGAAATCTATTCTTTGCCCTAAAGGGCTGTTCCTAATCTCCAGAATGTTTTCCCACATTCAGGCTGGTACCTTTTTAAGGACAGAGCCTGTTTTGTGCTATCTTTGCGTCTCCTTGGCATGTGTTAGACACTTGTGGAGCTTTTAAAAACCCATTGCCCCAGATAATGAAGCAATTAGTTGTGGTAGGGCCCAGGCGATGGCAATTTTAAAAGAGGATTCTGACCAGCAGGCAGGGCCGGAAACCACCCCACCAGAGCCCCCGGCTTTAACAAGGACCCACATGAAGGGTGAGAGGAGAGGCAGTGGAGGTGAAAGGAGGCCCAGGTGAAGCTTGTGGATTGAGCAGAGCTTCTCCAGGTTTACTGCGTGTAGGAACCCTCTGGGCTCTTGCTGAAGTCATTCACAAGGTCTGGGGTGGGGCCTGGGGGTCTGCATTTCTGACCCATGCTCAAGAGGCATCAGTGCTGCTGGTCTGAGGACCACACTTTGAAGAGTAAGAGAAAGGGACACCAGGAGAAAATGCTTCCAGCTGGATTTCCAGTGAAATGCATATACATTTATATCTGCTTCCTCCTGAAAATGTAGCAATTCACCAGTTAAGAAACGAAATGTGTGTGTGTTTTCATATGAACATAAAGAACAGAAAAGACTACAGTAGATGAGCGATGTTGACAAAACTTTGGAAGATGGAAAACAGATAAGAGACTACCATTTCTGGGGAGACTACTATTGTGGTCTCAATGCCGGTGTCTTCCCCCAAATTCATATGCTTGAATTCCTCTCCCTCAAGGCGATGGTGTCAGGTGAAGAGACCTTTGGGAGGTGATTAGTTCATGAGGGTGGGGCCCTTACAAACGAGATTAGTGCCTTTATAGAAGGTATTCCAGAGAGTTCTTCCACCCCTTCCACCATGTGAGGACACGGCTCTGAAACTCAGGCCCATTAAAAGAATTAAATGTAATCACAGATTATAAAACATTTCCCCTCCCCCACACTTTACCACTACACTGAGAGGGCTCCAGTATAATAACAGTGGATTAGTGCTGAAAGAGCTGCAAATCACAGACTTGCTCCAAGGAGAAATATACAGGGAAGCCCAAAGTCAAGAGACTAGACAAAAGCAAGGACATTTGAGGAGTTTGAAGCTCCTAGCACCTTGAAATACAACAAACATTAAACAGAACCTCAATCTTAGTAAGATTAACAGAATCCTCACACTAATGGCTCATTTTTCTCAGATCATATTACCCGATATGGCATGTATGGCTGTCAACAAAAAACTACAAGGTATACCAAAAGGCAACAGACCACACTCTGAAAAGACAAATTGATGATCAGAACCAGACTCAGACAGGACACAGATAGGGAATTTAAAATAAGTATGACTAATATGTTGAGGGCTCAAATGGAAAAAAATTAGTATATAAGAACAGATGAATAAAGTAAGCAGATAAACGGAAACTCTATGAAGGAATCAGAAGGACATGCTAGAAATAAAAATCACAGAATAGAAATGAAGGATGCCTTCAATAAGTTCATCAGTAGACTACATATGGCCAAGGAATCAGTGAGCTTGAATACAGGTTCATATAATGTCCCAAACTGAAATGCAAAGAGAAAAAAGAATTTAAAAAAAATCAGAATCCAGAATCTACAAGAAACTCAAACAAATTTACAAGAAAAAAAAACAAACAACCCCATTAAAAAGTGGGCAAAGGACGTGAACAGACATTTCTCCAAAGAAGACATTCATGCAGCCAACAAACATGAAACAAAGCTCAACATCACTGATCATTAGAGAAGTGCAAATCAAAACCACAGTGAGATACCATCTCATGCCAGTCAGAATGGCTATGATGAAAAAGTCAGGAAACAACAGATGCTGGTGAGGTTGTGGAGAAATAGGAACACTTTTACACTGTTGGTAGAATGTAAATTAGTTCAACCATTGTGGAGACAGTGTGGCAATTCCTCAGACTTAGAACCAGAATACCATTTGACCCAGGAATCCAATTACTGGGTATATACCCAAAGGGATGTAAATTATTCTATTACAAAGATATATACATGCATATGTTCATTTCAGCACTGTTCACAATAGCAAAGACATGGAATCAACCCAAATGCCCATCAATGTTAGACTGGATTAAGGAAATGTGGTACATATAAACCATGGAATATTATGCAGCCATAAAAAGGCATGAGATCGTATCCTTTGCAGGGCCATGGATGAAGACGGAAGCCATTATCCTCAACAAACTAATGCAGGAACAGAAAACCAAACACTGCATGTTTTCACTTATAAGTGGGAGTTGAACAATGAAAACACATGGACACAGGGAGGGGAACAACACACACTGGGGCCTGTTGGGTGGTGGGGTAAGTGGAGGGAGAGCATTAGGAAAATAGCTAATGCATGCCAGACTTAATACCTAGGTGATGGATTGATAGGCACAGCAAACCACCATGGCACATGTTTACCTATGGAACAAACCTGCACATCCTGCACATGTACCCCAGAACTAAAAATAAAAAAAAAGTCAAAGCAGAACATCCAAGAAATAGTGAATAATATCAAAAATGTGTAAGGGATACTTGGATAAGAAGAGGGAGAAGAAAAGAGAAGAAAGCAAAAGAAATACTTCAAGTAGTAACGACCAAGAATTTTGCAAAATGAATGACACAAATCCAGGAAGTTCAGAGAACAACAAACAGGATAAAAAAAACAAAACACCTTGAGGCATATCCTGTCCAGCTGCAGAAAACCAAAGATAAGGAGAAAAATCTCAAAAGGAGTCAAAGAGGGAAAATACCCTACCTTATCTGTAAGTGAATAATGATAAGAATTACTGCAGACATCTCATCAGAAACCATATGAGCAAGAAGGAAGTGGAGTAAAATATTGACAGAAAAAAACCACTGACTTAGAATAGAATTCTGTGAAGTGGTCCTCAAACATGAAGGAGAAATAAAGACTTTCTAAGATAAGCAAAAATGGAGAGAATTCATAGCAGACTTGGTCTGTAAGAAATGTTAAAAGGTTTTCAGCAGAAGAAAAATGATATAAAGAAAGGAATAACAATGAAGAAATAAGTAAGAGTAAAATAAGATCTTTTTTAAAATTCTTAACTGGTCTAAAAGATAACGATTTTTAAAGTAGTAACAGTAATGATATAGTAGGTAATTATAGCATATGGATCAGTGACGTGATTGGCAGCCATCTCAGAGTCAGGAAGGAGGAATTGGGAATTCTGTTACAAGGTATCTTAACTACATGTAAAACAGTAAAGTGTTATTTGATGGTGAACTTGGATTAGCTAAAAATGCATTTTCTAAGTTCTAGGATAACCACTGAAAATATTTAAATAGAAATATAGTTGATATGGTAAGAGAGAACATAAAATGCTCACTTAAAACCTGAGAAGTTGGCTGGGTTAGTAGCTCACACCTGTAATCCCAACATTTTAGAAGGCTGAGGCTGGAGGATCCTTGAGACCAGGAGTTTGAGGCCAGCCTGGTAGTATATTGAGACTGTGTCTCTACAAAAAATACAAAAATTAGGCCAGGTGCGGTGGCTCATGCCTGTAATCCTAGCACTTTGGGAGACTGAGGCAGGTAGATCACCTGAGGTCGGGAGTTCAAGACCAGCCTGACAACATGGAGATTCCCCATCTCTACTAAAAATACAAAATTAGCTGGGTGTGGTGGCACATGCCTGTAATTCTAGCTACTTGGGAGGCTGAGGCAGGAGAATCGCTTGAACTCAGGAGGCAGAGGTTGAGGTGGGCTGAGATCGTGACACTGTACTCCAACCTGGGCAACAAGAGTGAAACTCTGTCTCAAATAACATAAATAAGTAAAAAATTAAAAATTAGTCAGGTTAGGTGTTGTGTGCCTGTAGTCCTAGTTACTTGGGAGGCTAAGGTGGGAGGATGGCTTCAATACAGGAGGTTGAGGCTGCAGTGAGCTGTGATGGCACCAATGCACTCCAACCTGGGTGACAGAGTGAGACCCTGTCTCAAAAAAGAAAGAAAGAAAGAAAAGAAAAGAACAACAAAACACCTGAGAGGTCACAAAACGAGGCTGGGGGAAGATAGCTTTGTATTTTTTCAGAGAAGGATAAGTAGATCTAAGGAACAAAACAGATCTTGGGTTCAGATCTCAAATCATGATTATTTGGAAATGTTGATATATAAGAAACTTGACATTGCAGATCAGTGGGGAAAAGATCAGCTGAAAAAACAACTGGATATTTCTTTGGAAATAAATTTAACTGGATTTCTCCCATAAGCCATTCACATAAATAAATACCTATACTTTAATGTGAAATCTTATTGCTACCATTTCCTATGATGTATTGATCTATATACAGATCATCCCAAATTTATAATGGCTTGACCTACAATTCTTTGACTTTACAATGGTGCAAAGTGATAGGCATTTAGTAAAAACTCTCTCGAGTACCCAAATAACCATTTTGTTTTTCACTTTCAGTATGGCCGGTATCCAATAAATGCCAAGAGATATTCAACACTTTATTAGAAAATAGGCTTCCTGTGAGAAGATTTTGCCCAACTGTAGGCTAATGTAAGTGTTTTGAGCATGTTTAAGGTATGCCAGGCTACTCTGGGATGTTCAGCAGGTGTACTAAATGCATTTTTTTTTTTTTTTGAGGCAGAGTTTTGCTCTTGTCGCCCAGGCTGGAGTGCAATGAAGTGATCTCAGCTCACTGCAGCCTCCGCCTCCCGGGTTCAAGCAATTCTCCTGTCTCAGCCTCTTGAGTAGCCAGGATTACAGGTGCCTGCCACCATGCCTGGCTAATTTTTGTATTTTTTAGTAGAGACAGGGTTTCAACATGTTGGCCAGGCTGGGGGTCTTGAACTCCTGACCTCAGGTGATCCACCCACCTCACCCTCCCAAAGTGCTTGGTAACAGGTGTGAGCCACCGTGCCCGGCCTACTAAATGCATTTTTGACTCATATATTTTCAACTTATATGTGAAAATATGTGAGTTCATTGGGATATAACCCTATCATAAGTCAAGGAGTATCTGTATATATATTTGTCTGAAATTTTCAAGAAATCTAATTTATAATTTAAAAACGTTTACAGACTTAACATTACAGAAGGATGAAACCTGAGTGCCTAACGGTGGAAGAGCTGAGGAGAGAGACAGTTTTCTCTGCAGAACCCCAGAAGGGCTCAGAAAATGGAAGCACTTTGTATTACAGGAGGTGGTGTGCAGGGCAGGGCTGAGGCCAGCAGATGAGTGGAGGAAATGTAAAAGGAGCAGGTGAGCCACCTGATTCCCTCCCCAACCCTGATAGGAGAAGATAGGTTTACTCATCAGAAAATTATGGGGACAACAGGTGTGGGGATAAGGTGCCATCTGGAAGGGTAGGTGATTAAAATGTTGGAAGAACGGGATTCAGAAGTAGGGAGGGGCAGGCTAGAGGACTACTATTTTTTATTTTAAGCCATGTGATAGTATTTGATGTTTTATTTCTATTTTTATTTTTAGACAAGGTCTCACTCTGTTGCTTAGGCTAGAGTACAGTAGCATGATCATGGCTTACTGTAGCCTCAACTTCCCAGGCTCAGGTGATCCTCTCACCTCAGCCTCCTGAGTAACTGGGACTACAGGTGTGTGCCACCGCACCTGGCTAATTTTTTTGTATATTTTTGGTAGAAACAGGGTTTTGCCATGTTGCCCAGGCTGGTCTCGAACTCCTGAGCTCAGGTGATCCAACCGTCTTGGCCTCCCAAAGTGCTGGGATTACAGGCAGGAGCCACCACACTTAGCTGTGTTTGACTTTTGTAAACCAAGTACACATATTGTTTAGATAAAAATATGAAGCAAACTTAAAGAAAACAACCGCAACCTAAAATTAAGTCTCTTCTGGATGTGGTCACTGAAATGGCTTTCTACACCATGGTCCAGAACGAAGACTAGGAAGCAGCTTCCCTGGGAGCCCATAGTCTCTCCAGGGGAAAGTCTTGTCCCTCAAATCTGCAGGTGTCACACCCTGCCATGTCAGTGGGGCCAGGCCTCAGGGAGGATAGGTGTTTGGCAGGGAATAAAGGGTATTCCCCTTGTAATGACTTCACTATTTCTCCCCAACTTAGTTCTTCTTTCATTTTCCCCCCTAAATGCAATCATCTATCATTTACCTTGGACTTGCTTCAGGCTACACTATTTATAACAATGGAAGCAGCATTTTTGGCTTGTCACCTTTCTCCAAAGGAGCACAGATTGTCTCTAAACCTTTAGTGTGCATACTGTGTACCTGGGAACCTAGTTAAAATGCTAGGTCTGGGGTGGGGCTGCTGCAGGGTAGCTGCTGCAAGGGGAGTCTAATGCTGGTCCCTGGAATATACTCTGAGTAGCAACAGGACATGAGGCAACTTTTTGAGGGTGATGGAAATGCTCTAAATCTTGATTGTGGTTACGTGGAATATATACATTGATAAAAACTCAGTGAGTTTACTGTATGTAAATTATACCTCAATAAAGTTGAGTTTAAAGGAAAAAAACTCATTCTAGATGAATTACAGATGTAAATGTGAAAGATGAAACAATAAGGCTTTTAGAAGGAAACATAAGCCTTGGGATAGGTGAATGCTTCTTAAACAGGACTCAAAACAAATTATAAGAAAAAAATACATACATGAATTGGACTGCATTGAAATTAAGAACTTCTGTTCATCAGCAGATTATTAAGAGAGCAAAAAGGTGAGTCATAAACTGAAAAAAAAATCTAAAATACAATATCCAACAAAGAACTCATGTCTATCATACATAAAAAACTACTACAATTCAATAAGAAAAAGACAACTCAATAGAAAAATGGGCAAAACACTTAAACAGGCATTTTGCAAAGGAGGCTAACTGAAGTGGCCGATAAACACATGAAAATACACCCTAAGTAGTCATAAGCAAAATGCAAATTAAAGCCACAAAATTATTATTTTTTTGACTAAACGCCTTCCAGAATGGCTAAAATTAAGAGACAGATAATACTGTGTGTGAGTAAGAGTGAGGAGCAACTTGAACTGTCATCCATTACTAATGGGAGTGTAGATTGAAACAACATCCTTGAAAAACTATTTGGTAGTATTTATTAGAGCAGAATATAAACATATTCTGAGATCCAGCAAATCCACTCTTGAATGGCCAAACACATGCTTCAAAAAGACACATAAGAATGAATGCTTGGCTGGGCATGGTGGCTAATGCCTTTAATCTTAGCACTTTGGGAGGTCAAGGCAGGAGGATCACCTGAGCCCAGGAGGTTGAGATCAGCCTGGGCAACATAATAAGACCCCCCTCCAACTCTATCCAAAAGAAAATAAAAAGAAGAAGAAGAAGAATGAATGTTTACGGCAGCATTATTCACTGTAGCCAAAAATTGGAAACAACTCAAATATCCATTAATAGTAGTATAAATAAAACGTTATACTACTTATTGGCAATAAAAAATGAAGGCACTACTGCTCCAAGCAACAACATGGATTAAGCTAGGGTTGCCAGAAGAAATAGAGGACAATCAATTACATTTAAATTTTGAATTAAAAACAAATGATTTTTTTTAATTTGAGACAGAGTCTCACTCTGTTGCCCAAGCCAGACTGGAGTGAAGTGATACGATCTCCGCTCACTGCAACTTCTACCTCCCAGGTTCAATCGATTCTCCTGCCTCAGCCTTCCGAGTAGCTGGAATTACAGGCATCCACCACCATGCCAGGCTTTTTTTATTTTTAGTAGAGACAGAGTTTCACCATGTTGGCCAGGCTGGGCTCGAACACCCAACCTTATGTGATCTGCCTGTCTAAGATGCAGCACATCCGCTCTTGAGTGGCCAAATACATGTTTCCAAAAATCACAAAAGAATGCACGCTTGGCTGGGCATGGCGGCTCATCCCTTTAGTCTCAGCACTTTGGGAGGCCAAGGCAGGAGGATCATCTGAGCCCAGGAGGTCGAGACCAACCTGGGCAACATAGTGAGAACCCCCCAACTCTACCACCCCCAACAAAAAAGAAGAAGAAGAATGAATGAATGAATGCTTGTAGCAGCATCATTCATTGTAGCTGAAAATTGGAAACAACTCAACTTGTTGTTGGGATTACATCCGTGAGCCACCGCGCCCAGCACAAATAATTTTTTTTTTTAGCACAAGAATGTCCTATCCAATATTTGGGATGTACTTATACTAAAAAATTCTTATGCTATTCGATGTTATTATTATTATATTACAATATTATTTTTTAGCTGGTCGTGTTCTGTTCCTTGAGCTGGGTGTCACTGGGGGACACGGGTGCGCTCATTTTGTGAAAATCCACTGAGTTACACATTGAGGATGTGTGTGTGTCTCTTGCGTGCACACGATACTTCAACACAAAGTTTATCTAAAATCACAATGAAACTATCCCTGGCCCGAGTCCCATTAAAGGAGGGCTTGCCTCTTGCCTTGAGGGTCCCATCTGTTGTGGTCTCTGCTGTCTGTGATCTCTGTAACTCGTGCATCCATCCTGCTTGCAGCCGCTGCTCAGAACACCCCGGCGGCGCACCCTTGTCCGCAGGACAGCATCTGCCCTCCTTGGCACAGCACCCCAGGGCTCCTGTGGCCTCCCCTGCCCTATTTCCACATCCTCACATCTTTTTTCCAGCGCTGACAGTAACCACACCACCACAGCTCTGTGCCTGCCGTTTCGCCGACTGCCCTGCCAGGCAAAAACCTATTTATTTTCCCAGTCTCATTTCAGCTTCAGTCGGCTCTGGGAGGTCTTTCCTGACTCCTTCAGGCAGACCTGTCTGTTCCTTTCCCCAGGGTCTGTCTTCATTTCAAGCAACCGTTATAGCAACTCCATTACTTCGCAACTGACTGTTTATACGTCTGTTTCCTCCTCAGAGGACAGGCTTGCTGGGGTGGGGACCTTGTCTTTCTTTTTATCCCTAGCAACTCACAGACTGTCTGCACATGGTAGACTCTGGGTATGTGTTAAGTGGGTCATGACAGTAATGGGTGTTAATGAATGGGGACTAGCAGAGAGGTTTAAGGGCTTTGTAAAGGGTTCACACTTAATTTTAGAATTGGAGATGGCAAAAACCCTGTCTCTACAAACAAAACAAAAACTGAAAATTAGCTGGACATGGTGGTGCATGTCTGTAGTCCCAGTTACTCAGGAGGCTGTATTGAGAGGATCACTTGAGCCCAGGAGGTGGAGGCTGCAGGGAGCTATGATCCTATCTTTGCATTCCAGGCTGGGAGACAGAGTGAGACTCCATCTAAAAAAAATTAAAAAAAAATTTTTTTGTAAAGGCCTGGTGCAGCGGCTCACACCTGTAATCCCAGTACTTTGGGAGGCCGAGGCAAGTAGATCACCTGAGGTCAGGAGTTCAAGACCAGCCTGGCTAACATGGTGAAACCCAGTTCTACTAAAAATACAAAAAATTAGCCGGGCATGGTGGTACACACCTGTAATCCCAGCTACTCGAGAGGCTGAGGCAGGAGGATCACTTGAAACTGAGAGGCGGAGGTAGCAGTGAGCCAAGATGGTGCCACTGCACTCCAGCTTGGACAACAAGAGTGAAAGTCAGTCTCAAAAAAAAAAAAAAAAAAAAAAGGAAAAAAGAAAGAATTGGAAAGGATGCTCTAAGTCACTCTGCTAATGAGTGGCCAGTGTCTTATTTAATTTCCCAAGAGAAGGGTGCTGGTCCTATCCTCATGTCACAGATAGGAAGAGAAGTGCTGAGCAACTCAGTGGCTCCTCCAAGGCCACATGGCTGGCACATAGCAGACCACGCACTCATGGCACTGGCTGTTCTGTGAATCACAGCAGACGCTGAATCACTAAAATACCCTCCTGGGACAGCAAGTCAACAGAGGAAGTGCCCACTCTTCCCTAGGCCACCTTTTGACTCAGGCAACCTTTCTGGTACCTGTCAAATCAGTCCCTGTGGGTGGACACCCCCTCTCCCATGGAATGGCCCGTCGGGAACGGGGTAACACCTCAGATACCTAAACACAGCGTTCAGCTCCGTCCAGAGACTCTCAACTCCTGCCTGAGATTTTCAGGTTTTAAACAAAACAAAAATCTGATTCACTGTTTCCAGTCCTACAGGAAACTCAAGTCCTTTATTTATCTGCCACTAAAAAAAGAAGAAGAAAAAAAAAATCATCAAACCAGAAAAAAAAGCCCTTTATGTCTTACAAGGGTTTTGAATGCATCTCAATTCATACAGCACCAAACACTGTTCATGACAGAGGCTCCAGGATGAAGCCCAGACTAAAAGACAGAAGGAAATGAAACGCATTACAATAAAACACACACGCTAATAAATAAGGGCCTGAGTAATGAATCCAGCTCGGAATATACCACTGGCAAGAAGAAATGCCCCAAAGGTTTGCTTAAACCAAATAATAGAAGAACAGATGGCTCCTCTGGGTCTCTGGGAAAAGTTAATACATACAGGAGGCTGCAGAGAGAGGCTCTGTTTGGGATTTGGGCAGAAAACACAGGCATTAACAACATTCAAGGTGAAAGACAGAGGGCTTGTAGATTTAGGGACAGGGACATTTTCATCAGATAACAAAAAGAGATACGTCTGGATATCCCCGCTGGGTTCTCACAGGCTGCAGGGCATGTCCCCACTCCAGAAATTAACCAGGGCTGCACTCTGCAGCACACCAGGGAGACCGACTGCTCCTAGCTGCCCAACTGGAGAATTAATTTAACTCCAGAGATTTAGATAACAAGAAAGAACCCTTAAGGGAGTTAAAAATTTACTTTGGGAAGATTTTTGTCCCCACCCGTTGTACAGAAGTGGTGGGAACAGTAGGTGGGAACTTGAAGCTCTGGGTTCTGTGGTGCAAGACCCTCTGGTCACTGATTAGCTGAGTGACCCTGAAGAAACCCTCCAGGCTGCCACCTGCCTGGGGGTGTTAAGAATGCTGGGATCCATGGACACAGGGAGGGGAACATCACACATCAGGGCCTGTTGAGGGGTGGAGCGAAAGGGAAGAGAGAGCATTAGGATACATACCTAATACATGCAGGACTTAAAACCTAGATGACGGGGCCGGGTGCGGTGGCTCATGCCTGTAATCCCAGCACTTTGGGAGGCCGAGGAGGATGGATCATGAAGTTAGGAGATCGAGACCATCATGGCTTACATGGTGAAACCCTGTCTCTACTAAAAATACAAAAAAATTAGCTGGGAGCAATGGCGGGTGCCTGTAATCCTAGCTACTCGGGGGGTTGAGGCAGGAGAATCACTTGAACCAGGGAATTGGAGGTTGCAGTGAGCCACGAATGCGCCACTGCACTCCAGCCTGAGGACAGAGCAAGACTTGGTCTCAAAAAACAAATGACGGGTTGATGGGTGCAGCAAACCACCATGGCACACGTATGCCTATATAACAAACCTGCACGTTCTGCACATGTATCCTAGAACTTAAAGAAAAAAAAATAAGTGTGCTGAGATCTTCCAAGCATGGAAGGATCACATCCCGCAACCCACATCTATATCAATTCCTTTCTCCTCTGCACTAGGGAAATCCAACTAACATTGTCTTGCTAGAGTGGGAGGTAGCAAACGTAATACATTAACAAGGAAAGCAAGGGCTTTCAACCCACCCAGTCAGATGGCTCAGAGGAGTGCATGACCAATAGGAATCCACAACTAGAGAGGTCAATTAATAAAAATAAAACTTCCCCTTTATATAATGATGCATATAAACCTCCAGTGCCATTTTTCATCTACTTACATTGTCCTGAGAGCAATTCTGGGTAGTGGCAAGACAGGGATTATTTATTTCCATCTTATTCATGAAGAAGCAAAATCTTGGGACAGTGAAGCAGTTTGCTCAAGGTCACAAGGTCATCATGGATTTTTTTTTTTTTTAGCTTTTATTTTAGGTTCTGGGGTATACCTGCAGGTTTGCTATATAGGTAAACTATTGTCATGGGGGGTTGTTGTACAGATTATTTCATCAGCCAGGTACTAAGCCTAGTACTCAATAGTTAGTTTTTTTGTTTTTGTTTTTGTTTTTTTTTTCTGAGATGGAGTCTCACTCTGTTACCCAGGCTGGACTAGAGTGGCACGATCTTGGCTCACTGCAACCTCCACCTCCCTGGTTCAAGTGATTCTCCTGCCTCAGCCTCCCGAGTAGCTGGGACTACAGGCGCCTGCCACCATGCCCAGCTAAATTTGTATTTCTAGTAGAGATGGGATTTTGCCACGTTGGCCAGGCTGATCTTGAACTCCTGACATCAAGTGATCCACCCACCTTGGCCTCCCAAAGTGCTGAGATTACAGGTATGAGTCACTGTGCGCAGCCCCCAATAGTTACTTTTTTTCTGATCCTCTCCCTCTTCCCAACCTCCACCCTCAAGGAGGCTCCAGTGTGTATTGTTCCTTTCTTTGTGTCCATGTGCTCTCATCATTTAGCTCCCACTTATAACTGAGAACATGCAGTATTTGTTTTTCTGTATCTGCATTAATTCACTTAGGATAATGGCCTCCAGCTGTATCCATGTTCCTGCAAAAGACATGATCTCATTCTTTTTTATGGCTGCATAGTATTCCATGGTGTACATATATACCACACTTTCTATATCCAATCTGTCACTGATGGACATTTAGGTTGATTCCAGGTCTTTTCTATGATGAATAGTGAGTGCTGCAATGAACATTCTCATGCATGTGTCTTTATAGCATGGATTTTCAAGGCTGGAAGGGCTCTTAGTCATGCAGAGCAAGTGCAGATGACTAATGGGGCAGCCCGGCTTCCACATTCAGATTCACACCCATGGCAAACATCGGCTGTCAACCACTGAGCTTGTGTCCTCAACGCAGTGCTTCCAGCAAGCCATTACTAGTTGATTGGAATTGGCCTGCCAGATACAACCTATTTACCACACCAATCCCTGTCCATCTTCTCAATTGACTTATGAGAAAACCAAGCCCCAGAAGTGAAAGGGAACTTGTCTCAGACTGCCCAGTGAGTCAGTGGTCTGAAACCCAAATCCCATCTTTCTGAGCCCAGTGGCCTCTCCAATGCACTGTGCGGTGCCCCATCTGCAGCAGAAAGAAGCCCCCCATCAAGGCGGGGCAAGGTGGCTCACGCCTATAATCCCGGCACTTTGGGAGGCCGAGGTTGGCAGATACCTTGAATCCAGGAGTTTGAGACCAGCCTGGGTGACATGGAAAAATCCTGTCTCTACAAAAAGTACAAAAATTAGCTGGGCATGTTGGTACACACCTATAGTCTCAGCTACTTGGGAGGCTGAGGCAGGAGGATCGCTTGAGCCCAGGACGCGGAAGTTGCCGTGAGCCGCGACCATGCTGCTATACTACAGCCTGGGCAAGAGTGAGACGTGTCTCAAAAAAAAAAACAAAAAAACAAAAAGATTTCCCTATCAAAAGATGCATGAGAATGGCATTCTTCATGACCTAGCCAGAGTCCATTTTCTTTTCTGTGCCCAGCAAGCGGACAAAGTACCAAGAGCTAAGTGAAAGACAGTTCCGAGGATCTTCAGCCCAAGCCTCAGGCAGGAAGGAAGAAAGGGTTTGGAAAATCACAAGTTTGATTTTGGATTCATCTATGTCCAGGCAGACATGTCAAGACAGTCGGATATTAAAGTCTAAGTTCAAGAGGAGAGCCTGGGCAGAAGGTATAAACTTGGGAGTCATTGGTATATAGATGACTTTTAAATCGAGAGGTGGGAGGAGACCATCCAGGGGAAGAGGCCCATGGACTGAGCTCCGGGCAGTTTGACCTCAGAGGTGAAGAAGACAGTAAAGAGGGAAAAAAACCAAGGGGGAGAGGCCCCCAAAACAAAGGAACATGTGTTTCAAAGAGAAGAATGGGCCTTATGCCATGCTGCTGAGGTCAAGATTGATAAGGACTGAGAATGGACTATCAGATAAAAGCATTGGTGACGTTGTGTTTTTGTTTTATTTATTTATTTATTTTTTTGAGACAGGGTCTTACTCTGTCACCCAGGCTGGAATGCAGTCTTGTAATCATAGCTCCCTACAGCCTCAGCCTCCTGAGTTTGAGTGATCCTCTCATCTCAGCCTCCCGAGTAGCTGGGACCACAGGCACACACCACAATACATGGCTTTTTAATATTTTCCTGTAGAGACAGGGTCTCCTATGTTGCCCAGACTGGCCTCAAATTCATAGCCTCAAGTGATCCTCCTGCCTCAGCCTCCCAAAGTGCTGAGATTACATTCAAAGCTCCACTTTAGTTTCATCACCTCTTTAAAGAACCTGCCTTCAAATACAGTCCCATTCTGAGGTCCTGGGGGTTAGGATGTCCACATAGGAATTTAGAGGGACAGGATTCAGCCCAAATACCAAATGATATTTGAAGACAGGGTATTTAAAGAGGTGATGAAATTAAAGTGGAGCTATTGGAGTAGGCTCTAATCCAATCTGACCTGTGTCTTATTTTTTTTAGAGATGGAGTCTCACTCTGCCGCCAGGCTGGAGTGCAGTGGTGCAATCTCAGCTCACTGCAACCTCCACCTCCCAGGTTCAAGCCATCCTCCTACTTCAGCCTCCTGAGTAGCTGGGACTACAGGTGCGTGCCACCACCTGTAGTCCCAGGTGGCCAGGATAGTCTCGATCTCTTGACCTCATGATCCACCTGCCTTGGCTTCCCAAAGTGCTGGGATTACAGGCCTGAGCTACCTTGCCTGGCCGTGACCTGTGTCTTTATACAAAGAGGGAATTGGAGGCACAGAGACCCAGGGGACACACACCCAAGAGAAAAAGCCAGGCGAGGACACAGGGAGAAGATGTCACCTGTGAGTTGTGCAGAGAGGCCTCAGAAGGAACTGGCCCAGCCAGCACCTTGATCTCGGACTTCCAGCCTCCAGAAATGCAAGGCAATAAATGTCTGTGGCTGCAGCTGCCCAGTCTGTGGGATTTTGTTATGACAGCCCCAGCAAATTAATACAAAAGGGGTGCAGAGAAAGGCCGTGATGGCTGCAGGGGAATGTAAAATAGAGCCAGGGTTGTCATTTGTTTGAAAGTGGGTGAAATTGCAGTAAACCAGCAGCACTCTGATAGGAATGGTCCCCGTAGAGAGGGAATGCAGAATGGATGATGCAGCAGAGAGAGAAGACAGTTGCTGGAGAAGCATCTTTGACTGGAGAGAGGTGGGCACTGGTGCCTGTGCAGAGTGGGCCTTGGCAGGCACAGGACAGGGGGAGGTGCCAGGCGCAGGGGTAGGAGGCACCAGGCAGGTGGGAGGAGGAAGTGGGGCCACCAGGGCAGGGCGGGGAGGGCCTCTGAGGCCCATTAGTCTGACTCTGCCTGGATTTTAAAATATATTTTAAAATTACGGCTGGGCACAGTGACTGACACTTGTCATCCCAGCACTCTGGGAGGCTGAAGCAGGCAGATCACCTGAGGTCAGGAGTTCGAGACCAGCCTGGCCAACATGGTGACACCCTGTCTCTACTAAAAATACAAAATTAGCCAGGGGTGGTGGCACACACCTGTAATTCCAGCTACTCAGGAGGCTGAGGCAGGAGAATTGCCTGAACCCAGGAGGCGGAGGTTGCAGTGAGCTGAGATCATGCCACTGCACTCCAGCCTGGGCAACAAGAATGAGACTCTGTCTCAAAACAAAGAGTATGTATATAAAATTATTAAATTATAAAAAAATTATATAATTATTATTGTATTGTAAATTGTATAATTATATATACAAATATAATTATACATAATTACATGTACATACATAATTATATATAAATATATAATTATACATATAATTACATATATATAATTTTTTTAAAATAATATGTATATATGTATAAATTAGTTAAGAAAGATACAGGGCTGGGCACAGTGGCTCATGTCTGTAATCTCAGAACTTTGAGAGGCCGAGACAGGAGGATAGTTTGAGCCTAGGAATTCGAGACCAGCCTGGGCAACATAGCAAGATCCTCACCTCTACAAAAAATTAAAAAAATTAGCTGGTCATGGTATCATATACTGTAGTCCCAGCTACTTGGGAGGCTGAGGCAGGAGAATCTCTTGAACCCAGGAAGGGGTGGTTGCAGTGAACCGAGATCACACCACTGCACTCCAGCCTGACAGCAGAGCTAGACTCCTTCTCAAAAAAAAAAAAAAAAAAAAAGAAGGAGGAGACAGGGTGATCCGTCCCGGCACAGCCTTCTGCTTGTACCGTAGCTGGGTCATTTCCCTTCTAGGTCATATTCTTCACCAATCTAAGACCTCCCTAAGTTCAGAACACTTGGAACAGGGCCCTGTAAAAGAATATCCTTTAAGAAGAAGGGGGAGAAATATTTTTCAAAGATCGAGAACTTTCCCACGAAGAGCCAGGAACCTCTGTGTGCCTCAGGGTAGCAAACTGAGATCACGGTGCCTGTTCATCAGCAAACAGGGATGACTGAGTCAGCTCCCAGAGGCGCTCCGCAGGTTAACAAGTTGGCTTTTCAAATGCATCTGAGAATGGAAGTCAGGAGGCTCGGAAAGCAGTGTGATGTATCATTATTTTTCTGCTGAGTGTTTCCCCCTGAACCCACCATACTTGAATTCCTTTAAAAGTAGGCCATTTCTTCTTAAAAGACTTCAACGAATCACATCATCCTTATGCAGAGACAGGCAACGAAGCATTAATGCCAACAACATGCAGTTTTACTTCACACCAACATTTATCCACTGACATAGCAATTTACTAAACTGCAAATAATGCTAGCACAGGCCCGTTATATTTCAGAGACAAGGTCTCTCTCTACTACTCTCTCTCTACCACTACACCTGGCTAATTTTTCCATTTTTTGTAGACATGGTGTCTTGCTATGTTGCCCAGGTTGGTCTCAAACAACTAGGCTCAAGTGATCCTCCTGCCTCAGCCTCCCAAAATGCTGGGATGATAGGCAGGAACCATTGTGCCCAGACTGCCTCCAGATTTTTTTTTTTTTAAAAGGGCATCACTACCAAGACATGTATAAGAACTAAAAAGAAAGACAAAACGATTGCCACAGTGTTTTCATCATAATAGTCCTGAACTGCAGGCAACAGAAATGTTTATCAATGGTCTGCTGAATAAGTAAATTGCGGTTTTTTTTGTTTTTTTTTTTTTTGAGACAGGTCTCACTCTGTCACCCAGGCTGGAGTGCAGTGGCACCATCTTGGCTCACTGTAACTCCGCTTTCCTGGGCTCAAGCAATTCTCCAGCCTCAGCCTCCTGAGTAGCTGGGATTATAGGTGCAAGCCACAAATTCTAGGCTAATGTTTGAATTTTTGTAGAGACGATTTCACCATGTTGCCCAGGATGGTCTCGAACTCCTGAGCTCAAAGCAATCTGCCTGCATTGGCCTTCCAAAGTGCTGGGATCATAGGCATGAGCCATAGCACCCAGCCCCATTGCAGTAAATTTGTACCATGCGATACTGTGTAGCAACGAAAAAGAAACATTGAATGCGACTCTGTCCATGTGAAGTTCAAGGACAGGGATGGTGATAGAGGTTGGAAGCGTTCTCACTTAGGGGATAGCGGAGGGGTAATGACTGGAAGGGGATATGAGACTTTCTTAGAACCTAGAAAGGACCCAAATCTTGATCTGGGTAATTGGCTGCAGAAGTGCAGGTAAAAGCGCATCACGCAGTATGTATGCTTAAGCTGTGTGTGTGTTATGCCTTACTTTTAAAAAATTATTATTATTATTATTTTTACTGATTATTTTTACAGTTTTGCCTTTCTTTTTATTTTATTTTATTTTTAGAGATGGGGTCTTGCTCTGTTGCCCAGGCTGGAGTGCAGTGCTGCAATCATAGCTCACTGCAGCCTCAAACTCCTAGGCTCAAGTAATCCTCCCATCTTAGCCTCTGGAGGAGCTGGGGCTACAGCAGGTGCTTGTCACCATGCCTGGCTAATTTTTAAAAATTTTTTTGTAGAGGTGGGGTCTCACTATGTTGCCCAGGCTGGTCTTGAACTCCTAGGCTGAAGTGATCCTCCCACCTGGACTTCCGAAAGTGTTAGGATCACAGGTGAGAGCTGCCACGCCTGGCCTATCAAACTTTTTGATGTTTGCCAGTCTGACAGGTGAAAAACGTTATGTCCCTGTTATATTACTTCACATTTATTTAATTATAAATGAAGCGTGTTGACTGACCTGTTCATATTCAGTGTGTTTGTACCCTTTCACCGTTTTTTCCATTGTGTTGAATTCTCTAATTCTGGGGTCTGGAAACTCCCACTGAGGGTCCTGTCCTGTATCATCCACTGTGCCAAAGGTGGCCATGCTCACTGCCACCTGCAGCTGCCTCCACCGCACAATGACAGAGTTGGTAGCTTTGACAGAGACTCTCTGGCTCACAAGTCCTAAAATATTTACTATTTGGAGCTTTCAAGAAAAAGTGTGCCAGTTCCTGTGTCTAATTGGGTTACAGGAGTTCTTAGTAAATTAAGGAAATAGCTCTTTGCCACATACAATCTGTTTTGCATTTAACTCATCTCTCTCTGTTCTCCCTCCTGCCCTCTGAATAACCAAGTCAGAAGTAAAACTTAAAAGCAGAAGCCCGAAGAACCCCTTGACACATTTGGGGTGTTCAGAAACACTTTGGTCTGTGCTAATCTAGGGGTGGTATTGTGTGTATGTGTGTGTGTGAGATGAAGTCTCACTCTGTCACCCAGACTGGAGTGCAGTGGCTCAATCTCGGCTCACTGCAACCTCCGCCTCCCGGGTCAAGAGATTCTCCTGCCTCAGCCTCCTGAGTGGCTGGGACTACAGGTGCCCGCCACCACACCTGGCTAATTTTTGTATTTTTAGTAGAGACAGGATTTTGCCATGTTGGCCAGGCTGGCCTTGAAACCCTGACCTTAGGTGATCCACCCACCTTGGCCTCCCAAAGTGCTGGGATTACAGGTGTGAGCCACCACGCCCGGCTAGGAGTGGTAATTTTATACCCATTTTACACGTGTGGCAGTTGAGGCTGAAAGTCATCAGATGACTTTGTTGGGGTCACAGAGATTGCAGGCAGTGGAGCCAGGATGGACGCCCTGTCTGCGGGGCTCTAAATCTGCAGATCTCTTCCGAAAGCCGCTTTGCCTTTTTTTTTTTTTGAGATGGGGTCTTACTCTGTTGCCCATCCTGGAGTGCAGTGGCACAATCACGGCTCACTGCAGCCTCAACCTCCTGGGCTCCAGCAATCCTCCCACCTCAGCTTCCTGAGTAGCTGGAACCACAGGTGCATACCACCATACCCGGCTAATTTTTGTATTTTTTATAGAGATGGGGTCTTGCTGTGTTGCCCAGGCTGGTTTCTAACTCCTGAGTCTAAGCAATCCTCCTGCTTTGGCCTCCCAAAGTGCTGGAGTGCTGGGATTACAGGTGTGAACCCCTGTGCCTGGCTTTTTTTTTTTTTTTTAATCTTCCCTCTTAATGAATGAGGCCAGTCCCAGGAGACGGCAGCAATTGTAACCAGCACTGTCCTGGCAGGTGTTGCCTTTGACACCACCAGGATCGAGGATGTGGCATGGGACAGCCCCTACCCTGCTGCTATCAGACTTGGGTACAAAGAGAGCAAATTCCTGAGTCTCAGAGGAGCAGGGAGGAAGATGACTTGCTAGAACACCAAGGAGGATGGAGCCCTGTTTGTGGGTATGGATACTGCACACGCCCCTTTCTGACTCCCACACTTGCAAGGAATAACGCCCACGGAGGAATGGCCCTGGCTGAGCCAGGAGGAACCCAGCACTCTGGAGGAACAAAAGTGTGCTTGGAGGAGCAGGAGAGGGGAAGAAGTGACAGCCACACGGGCAGGGCTGGGAGGACTTTTATCACCCTCTGGCTCTCGGCCACCAACACCCATTACACAAATGTGACAGCGACCATTATAATCTCTGAGCCCTTGAACAAATCACAACCTGAAAGGTTACCCTCCCGAAAATAATCACCCCATTAAAACTACTGACCCAGAGAGTGGCAGTCCCTCAAGGAGAGAGTGAGGACAAGGACGGGGCGTTTTCTTTGTATGTAGCGTGCAGTGCCCTGGCCGTGCTCATCTTGGGTGGCCTGCCACAGGATGAGGCTGGCATCTGGAATCTGTGCCTTGTAATTTTTCTTTAGCAGAAGACCATGTTGAAGGGGCTTCCTTGAAGTTGCCTTTTCCTTCTCTTTTTGTTTCTGTATTTTGATCCGTCGATCAAAATATTTTTTCTTTTTTCTTTTTTTTTGTTTGAGACAGGGTCTCACTCTGTTGCCCAAGCTGGAGCACAGTGGCACGATCTCGGCTCACTGCAGCTTCTGTAACCCTGCTCAAATGATCCTCCTGCCTCAGCCTCCCAAGTAAGGAGGGACCACTATCCCTGCCTAATTTTTTAGGTTTTTTTTTTTTTTTTTTTTCCTCACCATGTCGCCAAGGCTGGCTGATCTGGAACTCCTGGGCTCAAGGGATCCACCCACCTTGGTCTCCCAAAGTACTGGGATTACATGCAGGAGCCACCGTGCCTGGCCAATCAAGATATTTCCTAGACTGACTGGGTACTGCAACCACCAAGAGTGAGGGTTTTTCTACAGGGTAGATTGATGGAGCATCATCTCGGTCTATGATTTCCTTGGGCCTCATAATTCCCCGGTAAGATTGGGATTACAGACAAGGAAAGTGATGCTGTACCAGAAAAAAGTAACGAGATCTACCCAGCTGGTCTTTGTTGGGAGGCTGGCGCTGCAGCCCTGAGTCTGGACTCCAGAGTCCAACCTTTGATCTGCCCCAGATATCAGTCATCGCAGCAAAGGTAATCCTATGTCATATGTTGTACTTTCTCATGTTATGCTTGGTGTAACTGACAATACTGAAAATAATCAGTATTGATATCCTGATTTCATTAGAGAAATGACTCTCAGAGAGCTTCAGTGACAGGAAGCCTGCCCAAGGTCACACGGCTAGCACCGATCAGTAGTCATGCCTCAAACCCATGCCTTCACGGGCACCAACCCAAAAGATGGAATGCCACTGTGGGCACTGCCTGCTAAGCAGAGAGTGCAGGCACTGGGCAAGAGGGAATGGAAGGTGTTTTGTTTTTTTTTTTGGAGATGGAGTCTTGCTCTGTTGTCCAGACTGGAGTGCAGTGGCTCAATCTTGGCTCACTGCAGCCTCCGGCTGGGTTCAAGCAATTCTCCTTCCTCAGCCTCCCGAGTAGCTGGGATCACAGGCACCCACCACCATGCCCGGCTAATTTTTGTATTTTTAGTAGAGGCAGGGTTTCACCATGTTGCCCAGGCTGGTCTTGAACTCCTGGACTCCTAGAACCTGGGCCCCTCCTGTGACTCTGCTGCCCCCTTCCTAGTATAGTGTCCACTGTGGTGACTGTCCTGTCTCATCTCACAGCTCCACACCCCCTTTTGGTGGGGCTGCCCTTCTTCCCTGAGATTTTCAGCACCATCACAGCCTGGAACCTTCCAGGAATCTCTGGACCTTCTGAGTCCTCCTCTCCCAACCTCACTCCCTGTTGCCCTCCTGCTCCTCCTAATTCTTTTCCTTCTCATGTGGATCTCAGCAACACTCTGAACACAGACTGTGTGATGAATCTACTCGGGGTGGAGCACTGTTTCTCACATCCGTCCTTCGTCCCCTATGGCACCAAGTACAAAGCCACCCACACACGCCCACTGATGGATTCAAACAAGTATCGTCATCTTTAAAGAGTTAGGTTTAGAAGTCTTTTTTTTTTTTTTGAGATGGAGTCTTACTCTGTGGCCCAGGCTGGAGTGCAGTGGCACCATCTCAGCTCACTGCAACCTCCGCCTCCAGGGTTCAAAACGATTCTCCTGCCTCAGCCTCCCAAGTAATTGGGACTACAGGTGCATGCCATCACACCCAGCTAATTTTGTATGTGTATTTTTAGTAGAGATTAGGGTGTCGCCACTTTGGCTGGCTGGTCTAGAACTCCTGACCTCAGGTGACCTGCCCGCCTTGGCCTCTCAAAGTGCTGGGATTACAGGCGTGAGCCACCGCTCCTGGCCAGAAGTCACTTTTTAAAATCATATAAAGGATGAGCAGATACACAAAATATGGTCTATTTGCACGATAGACCATTATTCATCCTGAAAAAGGAAGGAGATTTGGTCACAAGCTACAACACAGATGAACCCTGAGGACACGAGGCTCAGAGAAATAAACCAAGCACAGGAAGGACATAAATTGTATGAGCCCACTTAGATGGGCTTCCGAGAGTCACCGGATTCCTAGAGGCAGAATGTAGAAGGGTGGCTGCCAGGGGCTGAGGAGGGAGGCAGGGAGTTGTCGTTTAACGGGGAACACAGTTTCAATTTGGAATGACGAGAAAGTTCTGGAGCTGGATGGCAGTGACAGCTGAAAGACAAGGTGAATGTGCTTGACGCCACTCAGCTGTGCACTTCAAAAGGGTTCAATGAGCTAATTTTATGTCATGTGTATTTCACCACGATTTTTTAAAAATCACATAAAGGATCATTCATGCATGAAACGAAGCCTGCTGGGGCCAGTAGAGCCACAGCCTGCCTGATAGCCAGACAAGTAAAATCTCCACGGGTCCAAGCATTCTCTAGCCTTGATTGACTACGTTGAGTCCTGGTCACTGATACCCTCGGGGCACCCCTGGCCTGAGGCAGGGCTATCATCTCTTTATAGATGCCTTGCTGGGGAGAGAACTGGAGTTTCGGGGAAAGCACAGAAATGGACACTTGCGGAGAAATTCCTGTCCTCACATTAATTCCGAGCTCCCGGGATTTCTGGCACGTATTATGCACAGGCTGAGCACTCAATAAACGTGGAATGACCGATCAACTATTTTTCTCCCCTTTCTGGTAGGTTGGTAACCTTATACCTTCAAGATGAGTCACGAATGCCAGGAGAAAATTTTTTGAACTGCAAATCAAAGGCTCTGAGAGCAGGCTGGGCAGAGAGAGGTCAGTTTGGTCCAAGACCAAGTTTGTGTGGGTGGCCCCGAAGCTCTCAGTGAGATCACTGTCCATGAACCTGGGTCCCCATGACAGCCTCCAGCGGTGCTCAGAGCCCCCCAGGGACAGAAACGCCCTCTCTGCCCCTCTCTGCAGAGGGGGTTCAGCAGAAGGCCTGGTGGCCCCATCGGGCCTGGGGGACCTTCTGGGGAAGGCGGCTCTCAGGGGCCTGCTCCGGGCTTCAGTGGGGAACCTGGGCCCCATCCTGTGCCCCTGCCATCCGCTTCCTAATAGAATCCCCGCGGGGGGCTGTCCTCTCCCAGCTCCCCACCCCCTTTTGGTGGGGTTGCCCTTCCTCCCTGAGCCAGGCCCCACCTTCCCAGGAGCCTCTGAGTCAGGCTGGGCTGTGGTCTGCAAACTTCCGGGCCTGTCAGGTGTCAGAACAGTTTCTCTTCCTCCCTCTGGGGCAGGTGCACCGAGGGGCGCCCTCCGGGGCTCCAGCCTCCTGACCCCCGATTCTTTCCTGTCCAGTAGGAGGAGGTGGGGGCTTTGATCAGCGGTGACACTCAGAGACGCTCAGAGAGACACGGAGGAGAGGTACACGAGGTGGAAAGTGAGGAAGAAAAAGAGTTGGAAGGAAAAAGGGGAGAGGAGAGTGAGAGAGAGAAGGGGGACAGGGGGACAGAGATGGAGAGGGAAGGATGCCCCCAGCATCCCATCTTGGAGCCAGCAGGAGCCACTCCCATCCCTGAACGCCCCCTCCACTCTGTCATCTCAATGATGCCCCTCATCTCCTCCCAGTGTCCTCCTCTCTTTCCCCAACTCCCTGCCTCGTGCTCCCCCTCCGCCAGCCCCCCATCCCCGCTGTGCCTACCTGGGGCGCTCATGCTCCGCCAGCTGCGCGGGGCGTCTCCTCCATGCAGGCTTCTGGCTTCCTCCAGGCGACCGGGCCCTCAGTCCCCGGGGGCCCAGACCCGTCCGCCGAGGGGCGCCGCCCGCCCAGGGGCTGCAGGGCGGGAGGGAGCTGCGGGTGGCGCGGACAGGAGTCCGAAGGCCAGAGAAGGCAGGAGAGAAAAAAGCAGAGAAAGTATGTCATAGGCTGGGAGGGGCGAGGGAGGGAAATGCAAAACCCGACAGGAAATGAGACTAAAAAATGCGAAAGGTTAGAAAAAGATAAGGAAGAGAAGGAGGGGGCGGAGTCCGTGCTTCAGGGAGGAGGGAGGTAAGGAGGTGGGGGTGGGAGTGGGGACATGGCCTGGGGCGGAGGTGCTTGGGGACAGATCAGGGAGCCCTGGATGGGGAGACCAAGGTCAGTCTCAGGGGGCCAAGCCACCCGCATCCCTCTAGGTGAGGGTGGACCAGCCTGGGCATCAGTGCCCACCCAGCTGTGACCCCAGGCAGAATCCAGGTGGGGCCTTGGGAGGGGCTATCCCCTTTCTAGGTTCTCCAGGGCTCTGGCTCCAGAGGTCAAGGCGAATTTCTGAAGAAATTCCAGGCCCTGTCACTGCAATGCGGGGATGGGGTGCCCCACATCAAATCCTGCAGCCTCCTACAGCCCAAGCTTCTTTCTTCCCTCAGCCCTTGATCTGGAAGCTTCCTGGGCATCCCGGTGGTCAGCACCCCTGCAAAAGCCTTCCTCACCACCACCACCCCCCCCCCCCCCCGCTTTGGGCCCCAAGACACTCACAATCAACTTGTGTGGTCAACATTCCAGTGAACTATACTTGTAAGAGAAACTGTGATTTGGATGTCATCATTTTACTTTGATTTTATTTTTTGAGATGGAGTCTTGCTTTGTCACCCAGGTTGGAGTGCAGTGGCGCAATCTCAGCTCACTGCAAGCTTCACCTCCCGGGTTCAAGGGATTCTCCAATCTCAGCTTCCTGAGTAGCTGGGACTACAGGCGTGCACCCACCACCAAACCCGGCTAATTTTTGTATTTTTAGTAGAAATGGAGTTTCACCATGATGGCCAGGCTGGCCTTGAACTCCTGACTTCAAGTGATCCGCCAGTCTCAGCCTCCCAAAGTGCTGGGATTACAGGCATGAGCCACCGTGCCCAGCTGGATGTCATAATTTAATAATTTACCCCAAAAGGTCATCGTGGTGGGTGGGATGGTCCCAGGGTTTACATGGTTTGTGGACTCAAAAATCGTGATGAAAGAAAATGTGACACACACACACACACACACACACACACACACACACACACACACACCATGGAATATTACTCAGCCATAAAAAGGAACGAAATAATGTTTTTTGCAGTAACTTGGATGGAACTGGAGGCCATTATCCTAAATAAAGTCATTCAGGAGAGGAAAATCAAATACCACATGTTCTTACTTTAAAGTGGGAGCTAAGCTATGGGTATGCAAAGGCAGGCAGAGTGGGATAATGGACATTGGAGACTCAGAAGCGAAAGATTAGGAGGGATTGGGGATGAAAAATCACCTATTAGGTACAACCTACACTGTACAATGTACGCTAATTTGGTGAGCGTGCACTAAAAGCCCAGACTTCACCACTACACAATTCGTCCATGTAACCAAAAACCGCATGAATCCCTAAAGCTATAGAAAAAAAGTCTGGATGAATGGTGCATATCCAGAAAACCTTAGTTTCTCTATTCTTGCTGCAATTGACCACTGCCTCCCGCTGCCCGCCCCGTTTCCTCAGCCTCTGCACCTCCCATTCTATGCTGCCTCAGTTTACCACCCTCCTCTCATCTCTCTCCCTCTCTTTGATCCCCTCATTACAGCTAGAGAATGAAGGCTTCTGTTTCATGTTTAAAGTGTTCTGAGAAAAGTTCCTTGAGCTGCTAGAAGGAAAGGCCTTCAATAAATTAAACTTTCAGTAAGATGATAAATAAAAAATGGGATTTTGTCCAAGCACACGAGAACCTGAAATACTAGTGAGGAGTATGTTTGCACTGGCGCACATGCACTGGGGATGAAGGAAGACACGAGTTTTGCTTCCTGTAAAGTGTATTCAGAAATGCAAGTAAGGGTCGTAAAGAGAGAAACCTTCTAAAATAAACACCAAGACGCACAGCCTTCTAGGCCTTGGTCCCTAATGACACATCTCACTGTGTACCCCGGACCAGGGAAGCACGCTGCTTGTACTCCATGAAACCTCTAAATCAGGCAGTGGCATTTTATTTTACTTTATTTTATTTTATTATTTTTGAGACAGGGTCTCGCTCTGCCACCCAGGCTGTAGTGCAGTGGCTTGATCATGGCTCACTGCAGCTTTGACCTCCTGGGCTCAAGCCATCCTCCCGCTCTGGCTTCCTGAGAAGCTGGGACCACAGGTGCACACCACCACAGTTGGCTGATTTTTTAATCTTTTGTAGGGACAAGGTCTCACTACATTGCTCAGGCTGGTCTTGAACTCCTGACCTCAAGTAATCCTCTTGCTCAGGCCTCCCAAAGTGTCTGGATTTACAGACATGGGTCATAGCATCTGGCCTGCCATTTTAAAGAAGAGCTGGGCAGGGCTCAGTGCCTCACGCCTGTAATCCCAGCACTTTGGGAGGTTTAGGTGGGCATATCACGAGGTCAGGAGATTAAGACCATCCTAGTTAACACGGTGAAACCCCGTCTCTACTAAAAATACAAAAAATTAGCCGGATGTGGTGGCGCACACCTGTAGTCGAAGCTACTTGGGAGGCTGAGGCAGGTGAATCACTTGAACCCAGGAGGGAGGTTGCAGTGAGCCAAGATTGTGCCACTGCACTCCAGCCTGAGTGACAGAGCGAGACTCTGTCTGAAAGAAAGAAAGAAGGAAGGAAGGAAGAAAGAGAGAAGGAAGGAAGAGAAGAAAGAAAAAGAAAGAAAGAAAGAAAGACAGAAAGAAAGCTCAGACTTCCCTCCTGCAAGATATGAAATGTAGTCAATGCCTCAAAACAACAAAACATGTCCATTAAGACATGTATGCAGTAAAGTACACAAATTCGGCAAAGTCTGATGAATTTTTGCAGCAACTTGGATGGAACTGGAGGCCATTATCCTAAGTGTGAGTGTAACCCACACCCGCACTTCATGCTATCAAAACATGGAACTTCATCTGCTACCCAGAAAGCCCTTTTGGTTCTCGTCCCAGTCACCCCCCAACCAAGGGTAGCCACATTCCTGCCTCTGACAGCATCAGTCAATTTGCCTGTTTGTGAACTGTATGTAATGGCAGCATGTATGGGTTCTTTTTGGAGCCTGGTCCCTTTCACTCAGCATTATGTTTCCGAGTTTTATGGATGGGATTGCATGAGGGTCTAGTTCATTAAGACAAGGCTCTTAGAAAAATCATCTAATGACGATCCCCATATACACCACCACTTGATTCTACAACGGGCATTTTGCTATATTGGCTTTATCACAGATCTATCCATCTATCTCCCCATCAGTCCTCCTGTCTTTTTTGGGGGGAGTGTATTTCAAAGTAAGTTGCAGACATCATCAGTATATGTCACTGTTAAACATTCCATCATGCATCTCATTAACTAAAGAGGTTTGTTTAGGTGAAATTTACAAACAGATTTTAACCATATGATGCAATGAAGCTGGGCACGGTGGCAGGTGCTTGTAGTCTCAGCTGCTCCTGAGGCTGAGGCTGGAGGATTGCTTGAGCCCAAGAGTTCATGGCTGCAGTGAGCTGTGATTGCACCACTGTACTCCAGCCTGGGTGACAGAGCAAAACCCCATCTCAAATAAATACATACACACATAAATAAATGATTTAAAAATTATATGATGCAATGAGTTTTGACAAATGTATATATTGTGTAACCCAAGCCCTTATGAGGACATAGAACTGTGTGGTCCAATGTGACAGCCACTAGCCACATTCGACTGTTGAGTGCTTTGACAGGAGGCTGGAGAGAATAGGAAGTAAGATTTAAATTCTCATCCACTATTATTATTATTATTATTATTATTATTATTATTAGTTGAGATGGAGTGTCACTCTATAGCCCAGGCTGGAGTGCAGTGGTGCAATGTTGGCTCACTGCAACCTCCACCTCCCAGGTTCAAGGGATTCTCCTGCCTCAGCCTCCTGAGTAGCTGGGATTACAGGCACCTGACACCATGCCTTGCAAATTTTTGTATTTTTAGTAGAGACGGTGTTTTACTATGATGGCCAGGCTGGTCTCAAACTCCTGACCTCAAGTGATCTGCCTGCCTCGGCCTCCCAAAGTGCTGGGATTACAGGCATAAGCCACCGCGCCTGGCTAATTTTAATTATTTTTAACCTAAATCCAAAAACTAACACTTGATTCTGTTATTGAAAAGCTTTTAAGTACATCTGGAGGAATTTGAGCATGTTCATCTACTTTTTCAACTGTAAAGTTAATGAAATCTAAATACAGGTCAAGTATTTCCGAGGAAAATGTAATGTCTGCATTGATGTGCTGAGAGTGTAAAGGAAACCAGATTTTGAAGACTTCGTATGTAAAAAAGAATGCAAAATGTCTCATTAATAATTTTTATATTGACTGCATGCTGAAATAATAATTTTGATAAGTTGGGTTAAATGAAATATATTATTAACATGCATTTCCCTGGTTTCTTTTTGGTATTACCAGTAGGAAATTTAAAATTACACATTTTATTTCTATTGGGCGGAGCTGGTATGATATAGAACATTACCATTACCTCACTGAGTTCCTTTATGCCTAGACACAGTTTGTATCTTGATTCCTCTGTGATCTCAGAGAGAAGTTGATTCCAAAGTTCTTGAATCACAGATACAAAGACGGGAACAAGAGGCCAGGCAGGGTGGCTCACGCCTGTAATCCCAGCACTTTGGGAGGCCGAGGCGGACGGATCACTTGAGGTCAGGAGTTTGAGACCAGCCTGGCCAGCATAGGGAGACCCTAACTCTACCAAAAATACAAGAAAATTAGCTAGACATGGTGGCAGTTGCCTGTAGTCCCAGCTACTCGGGAGGCTGAGGTGGGAGGACTGCTTGAGCCCAGGAAGTCAAGGCTGCAGTGAATCATGATCCCACCACTGTACTCCAGCCTGAGTGACAGAGTGAGACCCTGTGTCTAAGAAAAAAAGATAGTGAACTAAACACAAAATTTACCTGCCAAGAAAGTAAGGGATAGGTTATAAAAAGGTGCCTGGGAAGAATGCAGATAAGTGGTGTGAAGCATTTCTGGGGGCAGAAGGCAGTGGACAGGAGCCCCAGCTCAGAACCTGCAGCAGGAAGTCAGCAGCAAGGCTGGGAGTGGCTCTCCCACTGTAGAATCCCTCAAATCTGCCAGGATTGAACTAAGGCAGGCTCAGAGGAAGGGCAGACACTGAGTGACTGATAGGAGCATCATCTGTAGAATTGCTGGGGCAGGTATGGCCGCCCCACTTCCCTCCCCCAGCCCTCCACTGTGGTGCTTCAGCTTCTCCCCCAGGCTGAAGCCAGAGAGATCTTTCCAGTGAAAACTCTTGGTTTGATGGGTACAGACATGCAGTTAGATGGAAGGTACAAGTTCTAATGCTGGACAGCCGAGTAGGGTGATTGTAGCTAGCAACAATGTCTTGTATATTTCAAATTAGTTAGAAGAGAGGACTTGAATTATTCCCAGCATGGAGAAATGATAAATACTAAAGGTGATGGATACCCCAAATACCCTGATCTGATCATTTCACATTCTATGCATGTAACAAAAGGCTGAGCATGGTGGCTCACGCCTATAATCCAAGCACTTTGGGAGGCCGAGGTGGGAGAATCACTTGAGCCCAGGAGTTAGAGACCAGCCTGGGCAGCATAGCAAGACCCCATCTCCATAAAAAATTTTAAAAAATTAGCTGGGTGTGGTGGCATGTGCCTATGGTTCCAGCTACTCAGGAGGCTGAGGTGGGAGGATCACTTGAGCCCAGGAGTTAAGAGGCCAGCCTGGGCAACATAGCAAGACCCCATCTCTACAAAAATATAAAAAAATTAGTTGGATGTGGTGGCACACACCTGTGGTTCCAGCTACTCAGGAGGCTGAGAGGGGCGGAATCGCTTGAGCCCAGGAAGTTGAGGCTGCAGTGAGTCGTGATCATGCCATTGTACTCCAGCCTAGGCAACAAAAATGAGATCCTGTCTCAAAAGAAAAAAAATCATACATACGCCATAAATATATAAAATATTATGTATCAATTTTTGAAAAGCTGCTCAGAGGGGCAAGTGCTCTTAGAATGGGGGCATGGGCCCAAAAAGCCCTTCCTCATGTGGTAGCAGAGGGGCAGCCAGGATAGCCCCTCCCTGCCTGGGTTCCCAAAAGCAGGGCTTCTGTAACCATCTGCAGTGAAAGACACCTCACTCCCACCTGCCTTTAAAAAAAAAAATTCTAATCTGTTACTCCCACCTGCCTTTAAAAAAAAAATTCTGTTACAGACTGATACTTTTGTGAAATACAATAAAAATTAATTACTAGGAAATAGAATTTTTAAAAAGATACTCAAGACACAAGCTGGCTGATCACGGTTGGTTATTGTGTCAATGTCAAAAGTGCTATAAAAGTTTCTAAATGCTTAGTCTCAATTTCTGCTCTTATCTCAGTACAGACTGGTGCAGTGAAGGATGTGGGATTTCCCAGAGCATAGCCTTGCAGGCAATGCTGTCTGCTGACACAACACGCCTGCCCCCCATATCCCAGCTGGCCACTCCTCCATACAGAGGTTGGAAAAGGCAAGGAAAACTTCACGTGAGTCAACATGGACCTTCCCAAACATGGATAGAGATCAGCAGCTTGAAAACATGGGACTTAGATGAACAAATTGGACAATCATCTCCCAAGGGTAGGAAGGGAAGAATGATGAGAAGGGAATGAAACATAATGATCCAAAAAGATCCTCTAATAAGAATCCTCAGAGAGATTCAAGCAGGGATCACACCCATAAAATAAGAACAAATTACTATGAAACAGGCTGCCTGAATAAAGGAACAGGTCATGGAAATTAAATATACAGTTGTCTGAATAATAAAATAAATCTTAATTTCAAAAGAAGGGCTTGAAAGAGATGTCTGTGAAGTCTATCTCCTGGGCTTGAAAGCGAGAACAAAATAAAATCCAAAAAGTTTCAGAGAAAAGTTGAGACATAAATGATCAATTCAGAAGACCAATGTCCACTTAGTAAGAGTTCCAGCAGGAAGAGAGAAGGTGGAGGATGGAATGAATCATGAGATAACAATAATATTTTTCAGAGGTGAAGAATGACATGATTCTTCATGAGGAGAGAGACCACAGAGGGCCAAGCAGGATGAATGAAAAAGATCTGTACCTAGATATAGCCTCATGAAATTTCAGGAAAGAAAAAAAATGATGGATAATAATAATAAGGGTCTAAAATCTTGTAGAAAGAAAAATCATGCACACTAATGCCAAGTTTCCAGTGCGATTCAGAATTCTCATCAGCAACATTGTCTGCTAAAAGACAAGGAAGTCATACATCCGTGTTCTCAGGGACATTTACTTTAAACTTTGAATTCTGTATTCAACCAAATTATCAATTAAGTGTGAGAGCAAAATGAACACATTCCTCAACATGCAGGGAACTTTGGAAATTTACTTCCCAAGCACTCCTCAAGAAAAATGTTCCTTGAGAATGGGCAACAATAAATGAAAAAGAAATCTAGGGGCCAAGTGCAGTGTCTGACGCCTGTAATCCCAGAACTCTGGGAGGCCAAGACAAGAGGATCAATTGCTTGAGGCCAGGAGTTCAAGAGCAGACTGGGAAACATAGCAAAACCCTCTCTAAAAAACAAACAAACAAACAAAAAAAACTTAAAAATTAGCTGTGTACACAACTATGGTCCCAGCTACTCAGGAGGCTGAGGTGTGAGGATTCCTTGAGCCCTGGATTTGGAGGCTGCCATAAGCCATGATTGAACCACTGCACTCCAGCCTGAGAAACAGAGCAAGATCTCAAAAAAAAAAAATCTAGGAAAAAGGATCTAAGAAAGACTGAAATAAATGAAAATAATTCTTCTAAATAAATAAATAGGACAATCTAAAACAAAATTGTGCAAGAGATCTACAAAAATGTCAGTATACAAGGAGACTCAAAAAATTCATTGAGAAATAAAATGAAAAGATAGAAATAAAAAATATAAATGTTATTCCCAACATAAGCTCCATGAAGGTCAACACTTTTAAAAGTTATGATACCAGCCACTGAGTTCATATCTAAAGAGCTGAGGGTCCTTGGAATTTCATCATGCCAATGTAGTCTTTTTTTGTGTTATTAACTGAAGGAGAATGGGCACCTTTTCAGATTTTTCTTTTAAGATTAGGAAACAAAGAGAAATCAGGAATCAAATCAGGACTGTACAGTGGATGCCTGATGATTTCCCACTGAGACTCTCACAAAATTGTCCTTGTTTGATGAGAGGACTGAGCAGGAGCATTGTCATGAAGGAGGACTGTCTGATGAAGTCTTCCCCAGCAATTTTCTGCTAAAGCTCTGGGTAACCTTCTCAAAATACTCTCGCAATAAGCAGATGTTATTGTTCTTTGGCCCTCCAGAAATAGAACAAGCAAAATGCCTTGAGCATCCTCCAAACTGTTGCCATGGCCTTTGCTCTTGACTTGTTCACTCTTGCTTTGTTTTGATGGACCTCTTCTACCTCTCGGTAGTCATTAGTTTGATTGTGCCTTGTCTTCAGGATGGTACCAGTGAAGCCATGTTTCACATTCTGTTACAGTCGTTTGAAGATGTATTTCAGGATCTTGATCCCACTTGTTTAAAATTTCCACTGAAAGCTCTGCTCTTGTCTGTAGCCGATCTGGGTGCAGCTGATGGGTTTTGGCACTCATCGAGTGGAAAGTTGGATAAATTTTAATTTTTCAGCCAGAATGGTGTGAGCTGAACCAGTTGAGATGTCTGTGCTGTTGGCTCTTGTTTCTTCTGTTAATCATCAGTCCTCCCCAATTAGGGTGTGAACAAGATTAGTCTCTTCCTCATGACTTGATGTGGGGGGCTTCATCTTCAGCATTGTCTTGCCCCTTCTCAAAATGAACTGTCCATTTGCAAACTGGTGGTTTCTTTGGCTGCACTGTCCCCATAAACTTTTTGCAAAGCATCAATGATTTCACCATTCTCTCACTCAAGTTTCACTATAAGTTTGATGTTGGTTCTTGCTTCAAGTTTAGCAGAATTCATGTTACTCCAATAGGGGCTTTTTACAAACTGATGCCTTAGCCTTCTTAGTGCTTCAAACTGGATCCTGATCAGAAGTGTTATAACCAGTTCACATGAGTCTATTTTGGTGCAAAAAAATTTTAAATCCATGCATGTTTTTTCAAAATATGCATTTTCCATGAACTTTTTGAAATCCCTTCCTATATCTGAGCTTTCAGTAAAGACCCTGGCTAGCTAGTGGAAAGATGCTAGCTGCTAAAAGAACTGTTGAAGTACTGGATGGAACTAATTTTTAAGCCAGATCCATCTGGAAGTCTTATTTGGTCAAAAATGGTCATTTCTAAGGAGCTCAACTAGGAAGGGAGTGAGCAGGGGCTACATGGGTGTGCTTAATTTTCAGTGTGTGCCCCTTTATTCTGGCAAATGTCTATTTCCACCACTGTGCAATTCTTTCAGAATAAACATAAAATCATTTCTACAAGAAGTATGTGCATGTGCATAAGAGTGTGTGTGCATGTGTGTACATATGCATGTGTGCATGCATGTGCACATGCGTGTGTACGTGTGTGCATATGCATGTGTGCATATGCATGTGTGCATGTGTCTGCATGTGTGTGTGCATATGTGCGCACACGTGTGTGTGCATGTGTGCATGTGTGTGCATGTGCATGTGTGTCTGTGCATGTGTGCGTGCATGCATATGTGTGTGTGCACTATTGAACAATAAATACCAGGGCAGAGCTGATCAATTCTCTTACCGCCCTGCATTCAAGCAGTTGAGCAATCATAGCATGAAACTGTGGTGTGGTCCCAGGTCACACACCCAAACCCCTCAGGTTTAGAGAAAAACCCCTCTTTTATCTGGAAAGCATCTTGTTTTTCTTCTGGGCCCCTCCTCCATGATAGTAGGAAAAGTAAAACTTTTAGCTCTCTCTGGCTTAAAATTTAGTCCAATTCAGTAATTGATGAGTCCTTTTAGATATGCTCAGTCTTTCTGGATTAAAATGTTGAGTCTCCTCCCTCAGCATTCCCCCCTCAGATGGTTCCTGAGTGTGCAGGAGGAGAGTGGCTCATAGAGCCTGGAGGGCCCAGAGGACGCCTTGGGGTCCCAAGCCTCTGTCCTCTGGTTCCTGGGTCTCTAGGACAATGCCCCTTCCTTGCCTGATTATGCTGGCCCTGCTGGAATTCATGCTGATTTCCAGCTTGGGTACAACTCATAGTCTGCTTTCTCTCAGCTTGGCTGAGTGTCTGTCATATTCCTATCCAGCCTGGAAGTCCACCTGCTGTCTCTGAGAAGGGGTCACATCGCAGCATCTCAGCTTACTGTCACTGCACCGGGAACTTAAAAGCAGCTTGGGAAAGCCTGTTCTGCAGACCTCTCTGCAGAACATGAAGTGGCACTCAGTGTTTGCAAGGGCTGCCCAAGACACATGACTGGCCCTGCCCCACTATCCCCTCTCTGTCTGCTCCGTGCACCCACTGGGAGGAGTCCAGTACACCCACCTCTCCCCCTGGGGAACCTGAGAAAGGAAGGTGGTATCTGCCCCTGGTGCATACATCCGTGGGCGGACAGACATGTGCACGGTTTTTCCATCTGAACAGACAACTGGAATAGCCCCTGAGATGGGGATTCTCTTGTGAGTGGTTTATTGAGGGGTGCTCTCAGGAGCAGGAAAGTGACAGAAGGGGAAGAGCAGAGAGGGACAGCTGGACTGGGATCTCCGGAGTGTGAATTGCCTGTTGGGTTGATGGGCTCCACCATCAGAGCTGCGGGCTGCCTGGAGGCGGTGTGTGTAACATCCTCTCCAAACAGGGTCACTTGGAGCTGAGATCATCTTAGACACAGGGACGGCAGCAGCAGGGGTCTGTGCTGCTGCTGCAGGATCAGATGTGGTTCGTTAAATCAGTTCCATTTTTGGAATTGTCAGCTTGGCTTGCTTCACTGCCCTTTCCTCACTATTGTCCCCCATATGCCTGCTTATGCCTCCCAGAGCTCTCCATCTTCCATGGTTCTTCCCCCTACAAACTCTAGCCATTTATAGTAACTTAAGGGTTGCCTGCATCCCCCCAAGAGATCAAAAAATGGGGAGGAAAGAAGGCCGAGGTGGTACCTTGGTCTCAATGCTGTGTTAGAAGCCATTGCTGGATTGCATAGAGAGTGAAATGGAATGAGAGAGGGAACCCAGGGGAGGACATGGTTCTGTCTCTTAAATGACCCCTCCTTAGGGCAGTCCCCCTCCCTTCCCTCCCCTCCAGAGAGCAATCTCAGCCAGTGGCAGCTGCCTTTAATTCCGGGAAAATCATTCCCTATCAGTGAAACAGTCACACGCTTGGGACGGCAAGAAAGCATTTCACAAACTATTGATCTGAGAATTAATATATTGCTTTTTTCCCAGATGCCACACCTCACTGCTGTGGTATATATTAATACCCCCCAAAATAGCATCAAGAGCAAAACAGAACCTTACGGGCCTTTAATTATGTTTTATGTACTTTATACTTTTACATGGTTATCGCTCTCTCTGCCTCTGCAAGCTCATGCCTCTTAATTTCAGATTGTTTCCACGCCATCTCCCTATGCAGAGATGATTCCAGAAAGGCATCAGTGTGTCTACATTACCCTACACCGATAAAAAATAGCCTACTGAGAAGGTCCATTTACTTTCCTGTCTGCTGAATACCTTCAATGACCCCTGACTTGTTGGTTGTTTTTTTATTTAAAAAAATCTTACAGAAAGCATGGCTTATATCCAGGAGGAAAATACTTTCCATCTGTAGGCTGGTAATATACATTCAACAGTTTTCAATTGCTTGAGCTATGAAATATGATGATAGCCATCTGTATCTCATGGGGGAACAAGATACCTCCACTACGGAGGAGGAAATTCACTATTTCATGGGGGAAATTCACTCCACCACGGAGCTGGTATGGAGGCGTTTCTGCCTGAAATGTGCAAAACGATCGCACACTCATGAGAATACCACGACTAAAACGAAACTTAGGGCTTTTTCATCTAAGCCTTGAGGACAGCTCCAGGTGGTCCCATACAGGCACTGTTTTCTACACAAGGCGGATGGATGTTGAGGGGATCGTAGCAGCACTGACGGCTGTATGCTGTCTGTATTTCCTTTCCAAGGGGAGAGAGGACAGTCTCCGAAACTTGACCACTATTTTCCTTCCCAGTTAATCAACATTAGGGTAATTGGCACGTTACATCCATTTACAGTGTGGCGTATGGGCCTGTGGCTCTCTATACATAATGAAAAAATCACAGTAATGACCAGAAATGTGTGTGAGACATCGTGGCGCGCGTATAATGTATGCTTTGTTTGTCTTCGGGGACTGTGTTACCAGCATGTAACTGATTAGGCTTTAAAACGCTCTAGGTTACCTGAGGCCTGGAAGGTGCTCCATCACGTCTGCGTCTGTTCCCCTCTGCTGGGAACTTAACAGTGGTCCAATATCTGCTTTCGGTTCCCCCTGTTTAAAGATGGAAAATATTTAGCCCTGCTCATCAATCACCACGCCTGCCAATTGCTTTTTCTCCTCCCTTCGCTTTTTGAGAAAGAAACTGGAAACGCTCACGCCGTATAAACAGCTTTGAGTTATGTCTGTTTTTAGCACACAATGTTTGAGTACGAAAGTCAGGGCTCATTAAAAATATGAATGTTGCAGCTTATAGAATTGGCCACTTTAAACACAGTCGTCCACACACCAATGGTTCTCAAACTGTTTTATAGTAGTCTGGGTTTGTTTATGAGGCATCTCAGTATCTACGTGTATAACACACTCCAGTGTATTTCCCTAAGGTTCTGCTGGGCACAGCAGTACTCACACAATCACTCCAGCCAAGGAAGAAGTAAACATCCCGTGATTAAAGTGAAAGCCAACTGTCACTTTCTCAGTGTGGACACCGATATGTGACGTTACGTTGCAACTATTTAGAAGAATTTCATGAATCTCTGAGCTCGCACACACTTACGCTTTTTAACTTTAGTCTTAGACTATTTTGCATCCTGTAAAATCAAATACCTTGTTAGCTGCTTATGGTGCATAGCATGTTTGAAAATCGACATGTTTCTGACCTTTGATTTTCTCAATCAAAGAATTGGGTCTATTTGAAATGTTTGTGCTAAAATGGCTGAGATCAGAGTGTAAGAACACAGAGAGAAATGGCAGGTCTGCCAAGAAGGGATTAGCCGAGGGAGTAAACAGGAGGAAGGGAAACTTTACATGGAGGTCACACAGGTTGCGCTGGGGAAAGAAAAGAATGATTAGAAGTGAGAGGAATGGCTGGCCACAGTGGCTCACGCCTGTAATCCCAGCACTTTGGGAGGCTGAGGCAGGTGGATCACTTGAGGCCAGGAGTTTGAGACCAACCTGGCCAACATGGTAAAACCCCGTATCTACTAAAAATGCAAAATATTTAGCCAGGTGTGGTGGTGTGCACCTGTAATTCCAGCTACTTAGGAGGCTGAAACATGAGAATTACTTGAGCCCAGGAGGTGGAGGTTGCTGTGAGGTGACATGACACCACTGTACTCCAGCCTGGCTGACAGAATGAGACTCCATCTCAAAAAAAAAAAAAAAAAAAAAAAAAAAAGGCTGGGCATGGTGACTCATGCCTGTAATCCAAGCACTTTGGGAGGCCGAGGTGGGTGGACCACAAGGTCAGGAGTTCGAGACCAGCCTGGCCAACATGGTAAAACCCCGTCCCTACTAAAGATATCCCCCCAAAAAATTAGCCAGGTGTGGTGTCGGGTGCCTGTAATCCCAGCTACTCAGGAGGCTGAGGCAGGAGAATTACCTGAATCTGGGAGGGAGAGGTTGCAGTGAGCCGATCGTGCCACTGCACTCCAGCCTGGGTGACAGAGTGAGACTCCGTCTCAAAAAAAAAAAAAAAAAAAAAAAGGAAGTGAGAGAACAAATCGCTCTGATCAGAAGAAGTCAATGCCGGAAACATCAATAAGGTTCAATAATATTCATCACAAAATACAAGAGGCAAATACACTGAATAAACACACAAACCACCATGGAGGTGGAAGGGTTTCATTGGCAAACAGTCTAAGACCCCCATCCTGTGCACTGCCAACAGGGGGACACATAGAGCAAAATTAAAACAAGAACAACCAAACACACCCTCTCTATCTCTCTCTTTCACACACACACACACCCCCCCATTGGTGTAGAAAGTAAGAAGTTCCTCTTCAAAGTTTCCCTTCTTGTTAAAGAATAATAATAATAAATGTTAGAAATAATAGTTTCTTTTAAAGACTAAGTTTCTTCAAAGCCTTCTTGCTTTTTGTGAGTAACTCTTTGTTAAGTCCTATCCTATGTAGCTGTCAGACATAAGGGAATAAGTATATTCTATGTCCTTGTACTTTAACCAAGATGTTTGTGCTGGACATGCTCACAGACATGTCCCATCTTGCAGTCTATGCCCCTTCCTTATTTAGGAATGCTATTACTTTTCTACGTCCTTTCTCAAGCAACGTCCTCTTTTCCTTTTTTCTCCATTGCCTTTACCTATTTAGGAAAGTTTTAAGTTCAGTTTAGATTGTGAGGTCTGGCTCCAACCAATGGAGATCAGACACAGCAATAAGGACCTAATGCATAAGGGATAAATATGCCTGCCTTTCCTTTGTTCATTGTGCTTTCGTGGCAAGATTGCTGATGGACAGTACCCTTTCTGCAGAAAGTAAAATTGCCTTGCTGAGAAAACTTTTTGTCTGAATGTTAGTTTTTCCTTGCAGTACTGAAAAACAAGCATTTTACTTATAACAATTGGTTTTCAGCACCAGTTTTTCTATCAGAGGATGCCGAAATGAAATTACTCCATGGAAATGGCCCATACAATTTTAAAGCACTTGACTAGATAAATGAAATATATCAATATTTTATTAATAACTCTCAAGATCACTGGGCCCACATACATTACTGTGGATATAGCTAGTTCCTATAAATCATGATGTTCCATGCCTTCATGACCTGGCCTGTCCTGGTAGCATCACTGCATATTTGATGCCAAGAACAGAGCATTCTGAACAACTTCCTTTGTATTTCAAAATTATTTTTAGTAATAATTATATAATAATCTGTAATAATCATTTTTATCTGTTATATGGCTTTAAAACAACGATCAGTTATAAAAAGAATGGATGCTTTAATTTAATTTATTTTATTTTATTTATTTATTTATTTTTGAGATGGAGTTTCGCTCTTTTTACCCAGGCTAGAGTGCAATGGCGTGATCTCGGCTCACCGCAACCTCCGCCTCCCAGGTTCAAGCAATTCTCCTGCCTCAGCCTCCAGAGTAGCTGGGACTACAGGCGCGTGCCACCATGCCCAACTAATTTTTGTATTTTTAGTAGAGACGGGGTCTCACCATGTTGACCAGGATGGTCTCAATTTCTTGACCTCGTGATCCACCCACCTCGGCCTCCCAAAGTGCTGGGATTATAGGTGTGAGCCACCACGCCTGGCCTAATTTTATTTTATTAATTTATTTAGAGACAGAGGCTTGCTCTGTTGCCCAGGCTGGAGTTGCAGTGGTGCAATCATGGCTCACTGCAGCCTCAACCTCCTGGGCTCAAGCAATCCTCCTGCCTTAGCCTTTGGAGTAGCTAGGACTACAGGAGAGTGGCACCATGCCAAGCTACTTCTTTTTTTTTTTAATAGAGCTGGGGTCTCACTATGTTGCCCAGATTGGTCTTGAACTCCTGAGCTCCAGCAATTCTCTTGCCTCCTTATCTCAAAGTGCTGGGCTTATAGGCATGCGCCACTGTACCCAGCTGATTTTTCAGTTTTAAAGGTGTTATGCAAATTCAGGAAAAGATTCTGGGTAAATACTGAAATTTGTACCTACTCAACAAAAATAATTGCAATTTGGGAGTTACCGTCTGTTTCAGTGTTTTAAGTGTTAAACATAAACTGCAAGTGATCACAAAAATGGCAGAAATTAAGTAACTCAAGGTCTTTTTTTTTTTTTCTTGCTCTGTCACCAGGCTGGAGTGCAGTGGCACGAACTCGGCTCATAGCAATCTCCACCTCCTGGGTTCAAGCAATTCTTCTGCCTCAGCTTCTCAAGTAGCTGGGACTATAGGAGCTTGTACTATGCCCAGCTAAATTTTTTGTATTTTTCTTAGTAGAGGCAGGGCTTCATCATGTTAGCCAGGATGGTCTCGATCTCCTGACTGCATGATCTGCACGCCTCTTCAGTGCTGGGATTACAGGCGTGAGCCACTGCACCCGGCTCAAGCTCTGTTTTATTGTCCTTTTCATCATTATTCTAGTCTCATTTATTTGGAATCTACCTTTTAAGCACAGGAACCTGTAGTACCACAGAGGTTGGAGACAAGACTCAGCCAGAATTGAACCCAAACAATCCTGAACCTTTAGGAACCTACATATCTATTTTCAAGAGCTTTATTGAGATATCATTTACATACCATTTATAATGTGCAATTCAGGCCAGGCACAGTGCTGCCCAATAGTCCAAGCTACTTGGGAGGTTGAGGCAGGAGGATGGCTTGAGCCTAGGAGGTAGAGGCTGCAGTGAGCCATGATTGTGTTACTGCACTCCACCCTGGGTGACACAGCATGACACTGTCTTAAAACAGAACAAAGCAAGGTGCAATTCAATGGTTTTTAGTTTATCTACAGAGCTGGTATCACTCCAGACAAGGAAGAAGTAAATATCCTAAGATTAAAGTGAAAACCACCTGTCACTTTTTTTGGGGGTTGACCAGTCTCCCTCTATTGCCCAGGCTGGAGTACAGTGGTGCAATCTCGGCTCACTACAACATCTGCCTCCCAGGTTCAAGTGATTTTCCTGCCTCAACCTTCTGAGTAGTTGGGATTACAGGCACCCGCCACTGTGCTTGGCTGATTTTTATATTTTTAGTAGAGACAGAGTTTCACCATGTTGGCCAGGCTGATCTCAAACTCCTGACCTCAGGTGATCCGTCCACCTTGGCCTCCCAGAGTGCTGGTATTACAGCCATGAGCCACTGCACCTGGCCACACCTGTCACCTTATCAATGTGGACACCAATGTGTGACAGTTACGCTACAACTATTTAGAAGAATCACATGAATCTCTGAGCACGCACACACATTTAGGCTTTTCAACTTTAGACTCAGAATATTTTGCATCCTCTTACCTAATTTTAGAACATTTTCATCATTCTCCCAAACTTTGTACCTGTCAGCAGTCATTCTCCCTTTTTCCAACTCCTCTCCCCAAATCTTCTCCATCACCCCTCTCTACCCCTAGCCAACGATCTCTCTTCTCCTTCTTTCTATGGAGTTACCTGTTCTGGGCATCTTCTATAAATGGAATCACACAGTAGTCAGACTTATGTGTCTGGCTTCTTTCACTTAATGTAATGTTTTCCAAATTCACCCACGTGGTAGCAGGTATCGTATTTCTTTCCTTTTGTTGCCAAATATTTGTTTCTAGAAATAGATAACAGCTTGTTTATCTGTTTATGAGCTTACATTGTTTCCACTTGTTGGCTCTTATGCATAACACTATGACCACTGACACGCAGGCTTTGTGTAGATAGATGTTTTCATTACTCTTGGGTAGATACCTAAGAGTGGAATTGCTGGGTCATATGGTAACTGTGTGTTTAATGTTCTCAGGAGCTGCTAAACTGTTTTCCAAAGCAGCTGTACCATTTTACATCCACTCCAACAGCCTTTGAGCATTCTAATTTCCCCAATACTTGTTACTCTTTTCTTTATGGTAGTCATATAAATGGTGTAAGGTGGGATCTCATTGTGGTTTTGACTTGCATTTGCCTAATGACTAATGATGTTGAGAACCTTTTATGTGTTTACCGGCCATTTGTATATCTTCTTTAGAGAAATGTGTGTTCAAATCCTTTGCCCATTTAAAAAATAGGGTTGTCTTTTTATTATTGAGTTATAAAAGTTCTTTAGATGTTCTGACTACAAGTCCCATATCAGATTTGTGATTTGCATATGTTTTCCCCTACTCTGTGGGCTTTTTCACTTTCTAGATGGTATTGTTTGTAACACAGAAATTTTAATTTTTTAAAATCGTTTGTGCATTAGGTGAAACAGTTAAGAAATCATTGATGAACCCAGAGTTACAAATATTTATTCCCATGTTTTCTTCTGAGACTTTTGCAGTTTTAACCTTTACATTTAGGTCTATGATCCACTTTTTTTTTTTTCTTTTTTAGACAGTCCCACTCTGTTGCTCAGGCTGGAGTGCAATGGTGTGATCTCAGCTCACTGCAACCTTTACCTCCTGAGTTCAAGCAATTTTCACACCTTGGCCTCCCAAGTAGCTGGGATTACAGATGTCCACCACTATGCTTGGCTAATGGGGTTTCACCATGTTGGCCAGGCTGGTCCTGAACTCCTGATCTCAAGTGATCCACCTGCCTTGGCCTCCCAAAGTTCTGGGATTACAGGCATGAGCCACTTTGCCCAGCCACTATGACCCACTTTGATAGAATATCTATGGTGTGAGGTAGAGATCCAAATTCATTCTTTTGCATGTATATATCCATGAGTTCCTCATCCATCCATTATCGTCCATCACCATAATTGAAACAATTATTTCCTCATTGAAGTGTTTTAACATGCTTGTCAAAAATCCATTATTTTTGGACTCTCAGTGTTATCCAATTTTTTCTGTCTATCCTTATGCTAGTACCACACTATCTTGATTACTGTCATTTTGTAATAAGTTTTGAAATGAGGAGATGTGAGTCCTTCAACTTCCTTATTCATTTTCAAGACTATCTTGAATATTCTGAGGTCCTTGAATTTCCATATGAATTTTAGGATCAGCTTGTTCAACGTCTGCAAAGAAAAAAAAAAAACAACAACTGGGAGTTTGATAGGAAATTGTGTTAAACCTGTATCTCAGCTTGAGGAGTGTGAACATGGGATGCCTTCCTATTTATTTAGATCCTCTTTAATTGCTTTCAACAATGTGTTGTAGTTTTCAGTGTACAAGTCTTGTACTTCTTAAAGTTATCCCTGAGTATCTTATTCTTTTTGATGCTATTGTACATGAATTGTTTTCTTAATTTTATTTTTGAATGGTTTATTGTTATTGTCCAGAAACACAATTGATTTTTGCATATTGATTTCGTATCCTTCAACTTTGCAGAACTCATATTTAGCTTCAACAGTTTTTAGTGGGTTCCTTGAGATTTTCTACAAAATCATGTCATCTGAGAATAAGGATCGTTTTACTTCCTTTCCAATCTGGAAGCCTTTCATTTCCTTTTCTTTCCTAATTGCCCTGGCTAGAGGCTCCAGCAGTGGCCAGAGTGGACAACCTTGTCTTGTTGCCATGGGAACTCACTCTTGGGGAGCAGCTGAGTTGGGGTGTGTTGGGGGCCGACTGCAGGACCAGGAGTTCTTGAATTAACTCCCAGGTAGTATACAATATGTATTAAAGCTCGAGTAATAAAAACTGTGCTAATCCAAAGTGCACATACCTATTATCAAAACCCAACAGTCACCACAGGAATTGTTTAGAACTTAGACCAAACAAAGAGTTTTTTTCTTTTTCGATGAGGAATAGCTGATTATGGGCATTGTGTAGAATTGCTGGTGCATGGTGATAATAGGAACAGTCTGACTCTTCATTGGTTTTATTGTTAATTTTAAATTCTATGCAGACAATGGACGCTTTTTTTGCAGAAGCCTGGAGTAGATGGCTTCCAGTGTGCTCCACCCTTGGGGTACCAATGCCCACCCTACTTTTCTAAACCTCTCTGAATTCTACTCAGACAAAAATCTTTCTCTGATGTGCACACCAGCTCAGCCATGGGCATGGTTCAGGTCTTACCCATTCCTGCCTCCCTCCCAACATTGCACACGTGCTTCAGAGTAGAATTGAGATGGCCTGGGCCCCAATGAGTGGCACTCTCTGCTCTACCCCAGCACTGTTTTGGGGGCCCCTGTGCAGACAGCCCAGGGTGGCAATCACAGAGCTGCAGAGTTTCAGTCCAAAAACCTTCAGGCAGAGCAAACACAGCCTAGAAGGACCCAGTCTGAGTCACTTAGTTCCACTGTGAGTGCGTCGTGGGATCCGGAGCCCACGGTGCAGCTCTTTCAGTTTCTCTTCTGTGAAATGAGGACAGTGGTGCAGCCTCGACCTGCTGCCACCACCTCAGCCTCCTCCCCTTTCTCCTCCACCTCCTTCCCTGCCCACCTCAGAGTGGAAAGTTCTGTTAAGGTGGCTGTATCACTGAGCCTTTGGGAGGAGTGAGGCATCAGGAATGAAAAGGGGGAGAAACAGCCTGTTTACATCACTCCTGCCCCCAGGGGCTCACCACCTCCTCCTCCTTCTCCTTCTCCTCCTCCTCCTCCTTCTCCTCCTCCTCCTCCTTCTCCTCCTCCTCCTCCTTCTCCTCTTTCTCTTCATTTTCCTCCTCCTCTGGCAGGGTCTTGCTCTGTTGCCTAGGCTGGAGTGTAGGGATGTGATCCTAGCTCACTGCAGACTTGAACTCCTGGGCTCAAGCAATCCTCCTGCCTTGGCCTCCCAAGCAGCAGGACTACAGGTGTGCTGTGATTTTTAAATTTTTATTTATGTAGAGATGAGGTCTTGCTACATTGCCCAAGCCGGTTTCAAACTCCTGGGAGCAGGCAATTCTCCTGTCATAGGCTCCCAAAGTGCTGGGATTACAGGCATGAGCCACCACACCTGGCTGGGGCTCACATTCTTAAGCCTGTGACATACGTATTTTAAAATATGTTTTGTTTTTTACAAGGATTAGGGGGACGTGGAGAGGATATGGCTTTCTTACATAAGCCCACTGAGATCAGCAATTTCTAGAAGAAAAGACAGTGAATTGTTTTGAATGAGGAAGCATGTGCCCTCAATGGAGCTTTCAAGGACATAAGGGGCATCCTGCCAGTCTCTACCAAAGGCCCCCATCCTTATCACTTCTGGGTGCAAAGGCCCTACCTGTGCCAGTTGTAACCACCTGGGACTTTCTGCCTGAAGGTGTTCTGTGTTTTATATGAGCAGCCCTAGGAGCAGCTCTCAGCCCGTAACTGGTGGAGTTGGAGGATGGATAACCCAGTTCTCTCACCTCTCTGGTAGGGTAACTGCAAGGTGTGTTCTGTCCTGTCTCCTGGAGTATGGGAGTTCAGTAAGGGTGGTGGCAAAAATATTAAGGGAAAAATATTAGAGAAAGCTATAAAATATAGTCTCAAACCCTTTTGGAAGGCCTAACGGTTTTTTCTATAGTTCTTGGTTGAAGGCAGCCAGGATCTCTTTGCAGGAGCCAGAGAGATTAGGGCGCAAATACAAAGGAATGTGAGGAGTTTACCTAACTAACTTGTTTACTCATGTAGTTCTAAAATTAACCTTTGATTATTCTAAATGGCTCTCTCCGGGAGAGGTCGACCAGGGATATTACCCACTAATGGTGTTTGCTTTGGGCATTGGAATCTGTCCTTTAATCTTTAACCTCTAGTGATGTTGACTCAAGCTTTGTCAATTAAACTTTCCTGAATAAATGGGAGTCTCACTGGCTGGTGAGAACTGGTGGCTGCTATCTCTTTATAGCAATCTCCAGAGAATCTGTAAGTGGCCACAGACACTCAGTCAAACTGGCAAAGCATAATATCTGTGAGTCAGTGTACTTTATTCATCCATCACTGAGTCAGGGTCTGCAGGACAGACCTCCACAAGTGATCACCCCAACACTGGAGGTCCCAGCAGGACCATGTTCTGGTTGCCTATTGTGGGGACTGGATCCAGAATGAACACATTATTGTCTGCCTTCCCTTTCCTGTCTCACTTCCTTACTCCCCTGCCAGGGATTTCTGGAACCACCTCCCATAAACATGACTTGCCCTTGAATCTCTGTCTAGGGATCTACTTCTGGGTTTCCTGACCCCCAAAAGAATAAAAGCCAAAAGCAAGAGGTCTACGAGAGGATCTCTTGGGAATCACAGGATCCAGGGACACCTTTTTTTAATATATATTTTTTCAGAGATGGGGTCTTGCTATGTTGTCCAGGCTGGTCTGAAACTCCTGGGCTCAAGTGCTCCTCCAGTCTCAGCCTCTCTAGTAGCTGGAATTACAGGCTCACACCACCATGCCTGGCTAATTTTACTTAATGTTATTTTAGTTTTTGTAGAGATGGGGTCTTACCATGTTGCCCAGCCTGGTCTCAAACTCCTGGGCTCAAGCAATCCTCCTGCCTCAGCCTCCCAAAGTGCTAGGATTACAGGTGTGAGCCACCCCGCCTGGCCTCCAGCTCCGTTTTTGAAGGTCCTTACAATTCTTAACATGGGACCATATGCCAAAAATAGTTACAATGCTGCATATATTGAAAGTATTTTCCTGAGATAATTTACTCTTTTAACACACAATGCAATATAATTGTGCTTTTCACAAGTTGATTAGAGGATTTATTTTTTAAATTCTTTGATTCATTTTGCAGGATGCGTGGCATGGGCCAACAAGAAAGAAGACATCATCTACAGTTGTATGAAGAGTCATCTCCTTCCAAAATTGTCAGAGTAGCTCTGTGACCATGTGCATGACCTCATTTTGAGATAATGTCATAAATCCACGTGGGAAACCCTTTGGGAATGTAAGGTGTGGGTCAAATTGAATTGAGAAACCAGGAAATTCACTTTTCAGCTCATTTCCATATCTGTAAAGTGGGAGTTTGCTGTGAGAAGTCAATGAAACAATATTGGTAAAATGCTTAACTCAGAACTTGGCACTGGGGGTGGTGAGTGTGTGTGAGTGTGTGTGTGTGTGTGTGTGCACCATTTCCTCCCCACCCTGACACTTGCCTTTGAGATTAGAGGAGCTTGTGTGGCTTCTTTAAAGTTCCCAGACACTGGTGAGTGTCAGATCGGTGTCTCATGAAAGGCAGCTTGTAAATATAAAATGCTGCTTTGATTGCAATAAAACTTTATGCACAAAGTGAGAGAAATAACAGGAACAAAAATAAAGAAAAAAGTTTAAGCTAGGTGAACAGGTCCACGTTTCCTGTCCTAACTGTGGGCTGTAGGATGGGTTGTGGCAGACAGACCTTGAAGCAGAGAGGACCACAGAGCTAGGGATCAGGGCCACAGGGCTTGAGGAATTAAATCTACTCCCGCTGGGGCTAGGGAGTTCAGGAGAGCAAACATTTCCATTCCTTGTTGATGACTTTGGCCAACTCTTCGACTCCTCTGGCTGCTCTTCTTCCTGCCCCCAGGTGGAGCTCTTTCCTCCTTCCTTCCCACCCCTCCTGTGGTGACTTCATCCACCATCATGGTGTCACCCTAGCTTCTACCTGGACAACTCCCACCTCTCCCTCCCAGGCCAGTCTCAATGACGTCTTCATGAAGCCCTTCTAAGTTCCACCCATGCAGAGGTGGAAATGCACAATTGCATTTATTTAAGGAGGTTCCCTGTGTGTCACTGCTGTGCCGAGTCCCCGATATAGAATCTCAGTTGTTCCTAAAGAAATCTTTCCATGCAAGTGGTTTATTTGGGAAATGATCCCAGGAAACACTGGTAGGGGAGACAGAAAGTGAGACAGGAAGGGAAGGCGGCCCGCAAGGGGGCATGGATGGACAAGCAGGTCACAGAATGTTGGAGAGACATGACTTAGGAAGGAAATTCATTTGAATTTCTTTGACTTTGGACCTGTGCTTTCAAATGTCTTCTCCCTTAACCTGGCACAGTGGTTCATGCCTGTAATCCTAGCACGTTGGAAGGCTGTGCAGGAGAATTATTAGAGGCCAGGAGTTTGAGATCAGCCTGGGCAACATAGTAAGAGCCTGCCTCTACAAAAAACCAAAAAAATTAGTGGGGCATGGTGGTGTGCACCTGTAATCCCAGCTACTTGGGAGGCTGAGGAGGGAGGATTGCTTGAGCACAGGAGTTTGATGCTGCAGTGAACTATGATTGTACCACGGTACTCCAGCCTGGGCCACAGAGCAAGACCCTCTCTAAAAAAGGAAAGAGAGAGAGAGAGAAGAGAGAGAAGAGAGACAGAAAAGAAAAAAGGAAGAAGGAAGAAGAGAGAAGGAAGGGAGGGAGAGAGGAAGGAAAGAAAGAGGGAGAGGAAGGAAGGAAAGAAAGAAGAAAGAAATAAAAATAAAGAAAGAAAGTAAGTAAGTTCACTGTTAAAGAAGATTGATATGGATAAAATAATGAAAAATCCCAGGGGGATGAACGTGCCAGCCCAGTCTGTGCTGAAAAAAGATATTTAAAAGCACAGGCCCACCATGAAAAGAAATTAAAATGAATTTCATTCTTAAGCTATGTATTACCAAACAGATTCCAGAGAATCCATTTTAAGCCCTCCTGGACATTTACTGAAACCCCCTTCTGTCTCCAACCCCAGAAGCTCCAAAGGACCTCACTTCCTGCTCCCCTTCCCAAGCCCCAGCTCTCAGGCTTCTTTTCCCTCTTCCCTGCCTGTCCCATAAATTTGATCCCAGCAAGCAAGAACCCCTTCTTTTTGAGACAGAATCTCGCTCTGTTGCCCAGGCTGGAGTGCAATGGCACGATCTTGGCTTGCTGTGACCTCCGCCTCCTGGGTTCAAGTGATTCTCCTGCCTCAGCCCCCTGAGCAGCTGGGATCACAGGCACCCACCACCACGCCCAGCTAGTTTTTGTATTTTTAGTAGAGTTGGGATTTCACTGGGTTGGCCAGGCTGGTCTCACACTCCTGATCTCAGGTGATCTACCTGCCTCGGCCTCCCAAAGTGCTGGACTACAGGCCTGAGCCACCACACCAGGCCAAGAATTCCTTCTTTTTATGAGCTAGAAAGCTTACCCAGTGACAGAAGACTTTATTAACAGGAGGAGAGAGAGGACACTTTATTAATTTCAGTCCTATCTGTTGTATGTATGTGTTTTCTATGGGATTTCCCGAGTGATGGGATTGTCTGTTATTTATGGTGGACCCCTCAGTCCACGCCTGAGTTTATGCTAACAAGGTGACTTGGGATGGTGGCCAGCCACACCAGAAAGACCAACTGTGTCATTAGAGGGTTGGGACGTTGAGCCAGTGGCATCAGGCTAATGTTTGGGGAGTGGAGGAGTTACTGGAGATTGAGTTCAATCACGTGGCCAATTATTCAGTCAATCATGCCTAAATAATGAAACCACAATAAAAACTTTGAACACTGAGGCTCAGTTGAGCTTCCTGCATTGGGAGTCATACATCTGTGTGCTCAGAGGATGACATGTCCTGAGGACACACAGAAGCTTTGTGAATGGGGCCCTCCCTGTGGGCTTTTTGGAGGGGTTGCTCTTGATTTGGATCCTTTATAATAAACAATTATAGAAAGCACAGTGCTTTTTTGGTGCTTTGAGCTTGTCTATGAGTTATTAAACCTGAGAAAGTGATGGAAGCCCCCAGATTTGTAGCCAGTTGGTTGGAAGTGTGGGTGGCCTGATGGCCCTGGGGCTTGCAGTAGTGCCTGAAGGGAGGACAGTCTTGTGGAAGACTGTGTCCTTAACCTGTGAAATTTGACCTAAGTCTAGGTGACTGGTGTCAAAATTGCATTGCAACATGTTTATGCCTTATATTGTAGCTCAGACTGTATGAGAGAGATGAGAATTTACCATTTCTGTTTGGAGAAATCAGTTTTTGGGGTGTGACTAATTTTGGCACTGGGGCCCAGATTTCACCCCCCACTAGAGTTGAGAGTTCTGCCCTTGTGTTTTATATTGTGCTTTTGGCTAAAGATGTGAATGAAGGAGGGAAAAAATGTGAATTGCCTGGGATTGAAAACCAGGCCACAGTGAAGTGGGACCTGCAAAGCCAAAAGTCTGGTCTGTATTTTCCTCTTATAGGGAGATTGGCAGGTGGGGTCAGAGGCTATGTTCATAAAGAATCTCAATTTTCCTCCACAGTTTGTGCTACTTAATGGCCCTGCATAAATACTTCTACAAGAGCCAACAAATTAATGACTCATAAGACCCTTTAAAGGCTTGGAAGCAGCAAAGAAATGAAAAAGGAGGGCTAATTTGTTTGGTTCAGAGTTATTGGTATCAAGCTGGGTTTGGTGTCTTTTGTTTACTCATTTGTTTCCAAAAATAAATTTTGGAAAAACAGACCATTAAGGATAAAAGATGCTCCAGTGTACTTGAAACTGTTTGAGAAACAGGTAAAAGGCAATAAAATATAAAATTTATTGTGGCTGAGGGTTTTTTCTAGTGCCAAGCACAACAGTAGTGGACAGAAGCACAAACTGTGGACAATTGACCTTGGCTGGATCACACCTTCCTCCCAATTTCCCAGGGCAGAATGTCCCATTATGTAGAAATAAAAGAGAAATGCGTCGTTTGTGTCTAGGGCCTGGAGTTTGGGGTCCTCTGGGAATATTCATTTCAGTTATGCAACACATACTTATTAAGCCTATATTGTGCCTGGCCTACCTTGAGCTACTTTAATTAGAAGGCTTCTCTCAGAGACTTTAAATATCTCTACAACCCACATATAGCAGCTCCCCACGCTTTCATGTCATACAAAATTAGGCCAGAGTCATACTTCCGTCACCCACCAGCTCTGCGACCATGGGCAACCTCAGCTTCCTCATTTGTAAAAATGAATTGTAGTGGGTTAAACAGTATCCTCCAAAAATTCATATCCACTGGAAACTCAGAATGTGAGTTTATTTGGAAATAGGGTCTATGCAGATAAAATTAGTTTAGGATCTCAAGGTAATATCATTCTGGATTAAGGGTTGGTCGTAAATCTAATGATGGTTTTCCATATAAGAAGGAGAGAGGATATAGAGAGATACACAGAGAGAAAGACCACTTGAAGATGGAGGCAGAGATTGCAGTGATGCATCTACAAGTCCGTGAACATCAAGGACTGCCAATGACCATCAGGAGCTAGAAGAGAGGCATGGAACAGATTCTCCTTCAGAACCAGAAGGAACCAATCCTCCCAATATCTAGATCTGAGACTTCTGGCCTCCAGAATGGTGCAAGAATACATTTCTGTTTTTTTGTTTTTTGTTTTTTACAGCAGCCCTAGGAAACAAATTCATTACTCCAAATAGAATTATGGCAGAGTAAAGGAAAAGATGGATGCAAGTATTTGACTGATGCAGGCATTCAACCAGTACTAATTCTTCTCTCCTTTCTAGGCTGATTTAATAGGTAACACTGGAGCTATGGGTTAGTTTTCAGCCTCATCTATCATCTTCCTGATTTATTCATTGAAAAAGGTTTTAATGTAGTAGGTTCAATCTTTCTGCCCCAGTTTGGGTATCTGCTTTTGAGCTTTTCCATTTATTTTTGGGTGTGTAGCAGACATCATCAGGGCCCTGCCCACATGCCCTCAGGACTCCTCATTTTTATGCACACAGACTCATCTAGTGGTGTAACTGCAGCAGCTGTAACTCTTCCTAAGAGCTCTCTCTGGCTGCTGGCACCTGCTTGGCTCACACATGGAACAGAAAGTTGAACACCCCCTCCTCCCACAGGAACACCCTTAAACCAATGACTGATGGGAGTGAGTGCATACATTTCCTAGCTCCCTTGCTCCCAGCTGGGATGAGTCTGAGGCACGTTTCACACTGCTTTCCAGCGTCCCCAGCAGGACTGAGCTCCACCCTCCCACAGCAGTCAGCTGCTTGCTAACATACTTCCACTCTCCCACAGCAGAGCTGCTTGCTAACACACACATTAATAGTTTTCTTCCTATATTAGCTTCCTGTGGCTGCCATAATGTATGACCACAAACTTGGTGGCTTGAAACAGTAGATATTATTCCCTCATCATTCTGGGGTCCAAAATCAAGATCGCTGAGCTGAAATGAAGTGTCTACAGGACCACGCTTCCTCAATAGGCTCTAGGGGAGAAGCCATTCCTGGCCTTTCCCAGTTTCTGGAGGCTGTTGGCTAATCTTTGGAATTCCTAGGTTTGTGTTTGCATCACTCCACTCTCTGCCTCCTTCTTCCCATTGCCTTCTCTTCTGTTATGCAACAAATACTTATTAATTCTAGATTGTGCCTGGTCTACCTTGAGCTACTTTTGTTACCTCAAGTGATCCTCCCGCCTCAGCCTCCCAAAGTGCTGGGGTTACAAGTGTGAGCCACCGCACCTGGCCCCCTGGTAGGTCCTTCATCAAGGTGGAGAAGGGTGAAGATTTCTGTAGTCAAATCTCTATTTCTGTTTTATAAGGATACATGTGATTATATTAAGGACTCATTCAGATAATCCAGGATAATCTCCCTGCCCCAAGGACTTGAATTTAACCACATCTGCAAATTCCCCTTTTCTTCCACATAAGGTGTATTAGGCCATTCTTGTATTGCTATGAGGAAATACCTGACACTGAGTAATTTATAATAAAAGAGGTTTAATTGGTTCATGATTCTGCAGACTATACAGAAAGCATGGTGTCATCTGCTTTTGGGGAGTCCTCAGGAAGTTTCCAATCATGGTGGAAGGTGAAGGGGGAGCAGGCGTCTCACATGGTGAAAGCAAAAGAGAGTTGGGGAAGGTGCCACCCACTTTTAAATGACCAGATCTCATGAAAACCCACTCACTATGTGTATTAGTTTGTTCTCATGCTGCTAATAAAGACATACCCAAGACTAGGTAATTTATGAAGAAAGAGAGGTTTAATGGAATCATAGTTCCACATGGCTGGGGAGGCCTCACACTCACGGGGAAGCAAGACACATCTTACATGGCAGCAGGCAACAGAGCGTGTGCAAGGGAACTCCTCTGTATAAAACCATCAGGTCTCATGAAACTTATTCACTATCACAAGAACAGAATGGGAAAGACCCACCCCCATGATTCCATTACCTCCACTTGGTCCCTCCCATGACACATGGGAATTATGGGAACTAGAGTTGAAGATGAGATTTGGGTGGGGACACAGCCAAGCCATATCACTATGGCAAAGACTATACCAAGAGGATGGTGCTAACCCATTCATGAGAAATCCACCCCTGTGATCCAATCACCTCCCACCAGGCCTCACCTCCAATACTGGGGATTACATTTCAACCTGAGATTTGGGAAGGGACAAATACCCAAACTATATCATAAGGTAAAACATTCATAGCTTTCAGGAATTAAGATCTGACCCATCACACTTCCCTTTCTCTCTTTACCTCCCATTCATCTATCAGTGTTTCCTGGGATCAATTTCCCAATAAACTCCTTACTCTCAACTCTTTGCCCTCAGCATGTGCCTCTTCAGGGACCTCACCTCTGACTGAATCATTCATAGAGAATGAGAGCCAGCCTTTCAAGGAATCATTTATTAATTTGTTGCACTGACATTCCACTAGCAATGGTACTTACATGAGGCTGAACAAGTTTGTCAGATTCTATGAGGGTTGTCGATATTAGCTCACAACCATAATGCCAAGTTGGAGGAGGGGATTGGCTTGAACAGGCTTTTGTGTGATAATAACCCAAGAAAAAGAAATGAGAGAGAAGCCTACTGGGGACTCTCACTGCTACTTGAAACATCTCTCAGCTTCACTCTGATTTATGATTTGATAGATCTAGTGAGAGAGAAGTTGGGGTGGGAGAGTCACAGGCCAGAGAGAGTCCCAACCCTCATAGCTGTGGATGATCATTTGCAGTGGTTTGGGAGGGTAGGTGGTGAAATCTTAGGAACAGGTGATGCAAGTGAGCTCTTCCTGGCAGGTACTTTTTGTTTTTCTGTTTTTGTTTTTTTCTTTAAGAGATAGGGTCTTCCTGTTTCCCAAGCTGGAGTACAGTGGTGCAATCATAGCTCCCTGCAGCCTCTACCTCCTGGGCTCAAATAATCCTCCTGCCTCAGCCTCCTGAGTAGCAGGGACTACAGGTGCACACCACCATGCCTGGCTAATTTTTTGTATTTTTAGACATGGGGTCTCACTATATTGCCCTGGCTTATCTTGAAATCCTGGGCTCAAGCGATCGTCCTACTTCAGCCTCCCAAAGTGCTGGGATTATAGGCATGAGCCACTGTGCTCTGCCCCCTTGCAGGTCCTTCATCAGGGTGGAGGAGAATGAGAGCACCTCCAGTTTCCTGGAGCTCTGTAATCTCTGCACCAACATCAAGGTCAAGACACCCTGATTAAGGCTTTCAACTTTCACTGGAGGGGCTGAAAGGCAATGCACTGTGCTTGGAGATATTTACTTGTTTACTCACTTGATTGTTCGTTCACTGATTTATTCATTCATTCCTTTTCCCTTCTGTTAAATGAGTACCTATTAAATGCCTGCCATGTGCCTGGCAGTGGGGTTCCTGTAGATTAGAGGAGAGAGAACCAGGGAAGGCTGTTCTGAGGAAGTAACATTCCAGTAGAGACTACAAGGGGGGGTGAGAGTGAATTAGCCAGACCAGGAGCAGAGGGAGCCAGAGAGCATCTCCCAGCAGAAGACCTCCATGAAATGCCCCGAGGCAGAAGAGGTAAGACCTGGGAGGGCTCCAGGAGGAAAAACAAAGTGTGCCGTTGTCTTGAGCTGCATGATGACTGGAGGTCAGAGCTGGAGAGCCAGGCAAGGGCTAGCTCTGGAGCTCTGTTGAGGGGTTTGTATCATTCAAAACTCAGTGGAAAATCACAGGAGATGTCAGAGAGAGAGCGGACGGGTGTTTTAAGAACATCACTCACCCTGGCCAGTACTCCCTGAGTGCTCCAGGAAGGGTGAGGGCAGGAACTGATGAGGCCGCTGTGGGCATCTGGGTGTGATGTGGTTGGAGCTGGATAGATGGCACTTTGGCTTCATTCTCTGGGATGGTTTAAATAATGCCCCCTACAAATTCCCCTGCTGAAGTCCTCTCAGTACCACAGAATATGACTGCATTTGGAGGTAGGATATTTAGAGGGAATTAAGGTAAAATGAGGTCATCGGGGTGGGCTTTAATCCAATCTGCCTGGTGTCCTTATTATGAGAAGCGGAGATTAATAGCCATTTATGCCTAGTGTTCCATTATTGGAACACTAAGCATGTGGGAGTTATTTATATCCCCTGCTCAAGGTCATTGCAGGGGTCTGATTGCAAAAATTCAAAAAATTGCAACCTCAGGCATAAATGGGTTAAGACACAGACACACACAGAGGGATGCCCATGGGAGGATGTAGGGAGAAGATGGCTGTCTGCAAGCCAGGGAAGGAGGCCTCAGGAGAAACCAACCCTACCAATCAATACCTTGATCCTGGATTTCCAGCCTCCAGAACTGTGAGAAAATAAATGTTTTTTGTTGAAACCACCCTGCTCATGGTGCTTATTAGGGCAGCCCGAGCTGACTCATGCACCCTGTGTGAGCTAAAATTGGGCCAGCCCAGGTGGTCCAGCCTCTCTCCTTCTCCTCCTGCTTCGTCCAAATGCCCCACCACCTCTCTGCTGTTCACAGCAGCCTCTTAGCCATAAAGGCCAAGTCTCCCATGGATTTGCCTGCGGGAGCATCTTCCCACCAGCAGACAAGTCTTGGCCTCTGGAAAGCCGGTTGGCTCTCTGTCCTCTGCCGCCTGCATCCCAGAATTATTATCCATTGACTCCTTCCAGATGAATTCACTGAACTACCCCTCTGCTGCCCCAAGTCACCTACACACTTACAGCAATTCCCCCAACCAAACGAATGCCACTTTTACATTATGCAGACAGATCAAATTAGCATTTAGCAGAGAAAGGGGCTTTTTTTTTTTTTTTTTTTTTTTTTTTTTTCCAAATCATATAAGTCTAAATTACTTTCAATTTCCTAAATGGAATTTGGCTGAGATTCACTCTGGTATCGAGTAGTCTGTAATGAGATTATATTATGTTTGGGGGAAAACATTCAAATGACCGAGATAATTAATTTTGCATAACAACCAACATACAGTGAGATTCAGAGCTGGAACTCAAAGCCTGCAACCTGTAGGGGCCCCTGGGGGTGATCATGCTTCTTTCAAAATATAGCAACAAAGGGCATTCTGGAGACCTGTGCAATGGCCGGGTTTTAAAGCTGGAAATGTCAGGTTCCCTTTCTTCTGGCTACGTCTCTGTTTTCTCAAGCAGCTGTCATTTGTTGTAGGAGCTGTCCTGGGTTTGGAAAGACAAAAGAAGCCCCGTGGCTCAACGGAGCATCCTGGAAGAGCTTTACTGGGAGGAATGTTTTGAGAGCTGTTCCTAAGGTTTCAAAATGTTTTGTGCTGTTTCAGGGTCCAGCTGATGGTAGGAGTGTGTGTGTGTGTGTGTGTGTGTTTATCTTGAAAAGGAAAGAATAAGATCAAATGCTCCTCTCGTCTTTGAATCCTCATTGTCAGGTGACTTTATTTGTATGATATTAGACTTGTCTGAACATCTGGGAAGAATCCGACACAGCAGCAATTTTGTGGTTCTGATTCATTGTGCAAATCACCTTGGAAATAGCCAGGACCTGGCATCTGCCCACCTCCACCCCTTGTACCTCTTAGCTGTGTCTAATTCTAACACAGTCTAGAATATGCATCAGCCTGGGAGCCAGAGAACCTACATTTTTCACTTAGAGTCTACCTCTAGCTGCCTGCATGGTCTTAAAGATAAATTCCTGCACCCAAACACATTCTTGTCCACAAATGTTCACAGCAGCACTATTTGCAATAACCAAAAGGTAGGAGCAACCCCAATGGCCACCAATGAATAAATGGATAAATAACTGTGCAGTATCCATACAATGGAATATTACTCAGCCATCAAAAGGAGAGCTGCACTAACACATGCTACAATGTGGATAAAACTTGAGGACATGATGCAGAGTGAAAGAAGCCAGACACAAAAGATCACATACTGTATAATTCCATCTATATGAAATACTTAGAACAGGTAAATCCATAGAGATAGAAAACAGATTGGTGTGTGCCATGGGCTGCAGAGAGCAAGTGCAGAGTGGTGGCTTAAATGAACGTGGGGCTTTCTTTTTTGGTGCTGAAATGTTTTAGAACTAGATAGTGGTGTTGGTTGCACCACATGGTGAATGTACTAAGTGTGCCGAGTTGTACACTTTAAATTTTAAAGTGAATTGTGCAATTAAAATGCTTACTTTTATGTTATCTAAATTTCACCTCAATTTAAAAAAATTCTTCTCATCCCCTATCTCCCAATCAATCTTGGGGTCTTCATCTGGAAAAATTAGGGTGTTGGACTAGAAATGCAGATTGCAAACTCTTAGCATATAGAACACATTTGGCCAGCAGATATTTAATTGGGCCTTAACAGTATTTTTAAACACATTCTAAATCTGAATTCCTTTTTCTGATAGTCAGTTTCCAAAGATGAGCCTCCCACTCCTGTGAGCTACCCCTCCTGGTATCCATGCAGTGGGGTGGTCACCTCCAACACTGAATCCAGGCTGGCCTTTTGACCAACAGAATGCAACAGGAGTGACACTGCATAGTTCCAAAGCTGAACCTGAAGGTATCTGCAGCTTCTGCCTTTATCTCATGGGGTGCTCCCTCTCTGAACCCAGACACCATGCCACGAACAAGCCCTCACTGCATGGGGAACCACGTGGAGAAGCCCCCATGCAGCGGTCCATGCCAACTACCAGCCATGTCAGCGAGTAATCTTGGACATTACAGTCCAGCTGAGCCTCCCAACGACGCAGCCCTAGATGATACGTATTCACAGACAGAGAGAGCAGAAGAACCACCTGGCTAATCCCAGCCAACACACAGAATCATAAGAAATAATACAAGGATTATTGTTTAAGTCACGAAGTTTTGGGGTGGTTTCTCACACAGAAACAGATGACAAGAACAGCTTTGACTGCTTCTTTAGCTGGTCACGGTGCTCATCTTATCTCCTACACCTGCCCACTTCATACACCTGAGCTAACTGCCTGGCCTCTGCAGGCAACTGGCTCTGCAGCCCCAGATGCAATGATGATCTCTAGGTTCCCATCCAGGTTTGCCATGTGCATACTCTCCATGTTCCAACCTGAGCACATTGACAGCTCATGGCCAAGGTCTTTTAGGGGGTGGATAAGTCTGGATTCTCCAAAGACACAGGACCAACGTGATATATATATGTATGTGTGTGTGTGTATATATACATATGGAGATGTAGATGTATGCATGTGTAAGATGTATTATGTGAGAGAGACAGAGAGATACACACACAGAGTGAAAGAGAGTAAGATTTATTTTAGGAAACTGCTCATGCAATTGTGGAGACTGATATGCTTAAAGTCTGCAGGGCAGGCCGGCAAGCTTGAGGCCCAGGGAAGAGGTGATGTTGCATCAACAGACTGGACAGTTTGAAGAGCATCTGTAGGCAGAACTCCCTTTTTCCTGGGGAATATCAGTCTTTTTCTTCTCCTTTTTTTTTTTTTTTTTTGAGACAGAGTCTTGTTCTCTTGCCTAGGCTGGAATGCAGTGGCACGATCTCGGCTCACTGCAACCTCTGCCTCCCAGGTTCAAGCGATTCTTGTGCCTCAGCCTCCCCAGTAGCTGGGACCACAGGCATGTGCCACCAAGCCTGGCTAATTTTTAAATTTTTAGTGGAGACAGGGTTTCACCACATTGGCCAGGCTGAACTTGAACTCCTGGCCTCAAGTGATCTGCATGCCTCGGCCACCCAATTTGCTGGGATTACAGGTATAAGCCACCCCGCCGGACCTCTTTTTTCTCTTAAAAACTTCAGTTGGTAGGATGAGCCCCCATCCACATTATGGGGTGGGGTGGTTATCTGCTTGACTCAAAGTCTACTAACTTAAATATTCATCTCATCTAAAAATTATCTTTACAGCCACAGCTAGGCTGGTGTTTACCCACATATCTGGGTACCATGACCTGGCCCAGTTAACACATAAAATTAACCACACTGGGGGTAATGAACCAACTCATTGACTCCCATTTGGCCTGCAGGTTCCCAAATTAAACTTCTCCCTGGGGCCCCAAGGATCCCTTCTGCATTTCCCGGTGTGTATCTCCCAGCTTTAGTGTGCTTTGGCCCCCAATGGGCCTACACCTCACCTCTCCCTCGGGATCCTGGAGATAATGGCCTGGAAGGCACAGGTGGCTGGAGTACTCGAGGGCTGCTGTTCTCCAGAGGGACACTTGGCCAGTGAGCAAAGAGGTTGGGGACGGGAGGTCAGCTCCCTGCCTTGGGTTAGGGCAACTCGGATCCCTAATTCTCCCTCCAACGTTCCCCCTCCATGGGACCAGGCTGAAGTCACCCTCCAGGGCTCCTCCCCAGACTTCACAGCCTTGCTGGACTCCCTCCCCTTCCCTGCCAGGTCCCTACTCTCCCTCCCTCCCTCCCTCATTTCTCCTGGGATGCCCCAATCCTCATCTCAGATCCCTGTCTGCAGAACACAACCCAGGACAGACTCTAATGTAAGAGACAGACAACATTCATTAAGAAAAAAAATCACCAAGCAACTTGTTCTGTGCCAAGCATTATCTCTATACCCTGGAGACAGGGCGGGGAACCAGGCGAAAAAAATCCCTGAACTCCCGCAGCTCACATCCTTCCCTTTGGCCGGGACTCGGAGGTTTTTCCAAGCGAGGGGTAGAATTTATGCCTCCATGCTGAGAGTGCTGCCTTACTTTGTTATTGTCAGTCCAGCCTTATCCCCACAAGGCCTTGGTGGGAAGGCTACCCTCCGTTCCAACTTGATTTGTGTGTTTTGTGTCTCCTCGCTACCATTTCAGCTTCTTGCTCTTAGAAATAAAGGAATAAAGTGCTCATTACATCATGCAGCCACCAGCCCCATGTGGGTCTCACTTTTTTTTTTTTTTTGAGATGGAGTGTCACTCTTGTCACCCAGGCTGGAGTGCGGTTGGTGTGATCTCAGCTCACAGCAACCTCCAACTCCCGGGTTCAAGTGATTCTCCTGCCACAGCCTCCCAAGTAGCTGGGATTACAGGCATCGGCCCCCATGCCCGGCTAATTTTGTATTTTTAATAGAGATGGGGTTTCTCTATGTTGGTCAGGCTGGTCTCAAACTCCTGACACCTCAGCCTCCCAAAGTGTTGGGATTACAGGCATGAGCCACCGTGCCCAGCTGGGTCTCACTCTTTATGCAACATGACCAAGCCCCAAAGGCTGTCTGTGCTCTCCGAGCTGCTGGAGAGGGCGGATTCATGGCTGCCAGCTTGCCCAGACCTCCCCCTCCTCACCTGCAGCCCCACCCCAATCCCACCGAAGCAAGATCAAAACACAAATCATTCCCAATGTAGACCTCACTGTTCCTTCCAATGATCAGAGGTCAAGTGTGACCCAGAGCAACACGCAATGTGATCGCTGACGTTACAGACACACACATAGAGGTGGGTTGGTGTTTGGTGACAAACACGGAAATTCAATAAAAGGCAAGTTAATTAAAACAGAACAAGCTGTGGCATGGGGCAGGGAAATGTAACGGCTGATTGTGTGACAGAGAGTTCAGCTACAAGGGGAGTGGGGCATTTTCTCTCTTTCTTCCCATCTTTCTTTGGGGTCTGTTTGGTAAAGGCAGATTCTGAGTTTGAGGGGTAGGGAGTAAAGGTTCCAGGCTGGGATGCATGTGTGTAGTGCACGCGTGTGTGGCTGGTCCCAGTGCGGGTTCCAGATGAAGAAGCACTCACAGCCCATGAGCTCCTTGAACACCAGGAGGACATCCATGGTTTGTCCTTGCTTAGAATCCCAGTGCAGATGCAGTGTCTGGCACTAAGAATATTTCTTACTCATTGCAACAGTGATGGCCTGAAACAAAACACCCTGGTATGGGGTGAATTGTGTCTCGCCTCTTCCTAGTTCATACGTTGACATCCTAACCCCTAGGACCTCAGAATGTGACTATATTTGGAATAGGGTCTTTGCAGAGGTAATTAAGGTGAAGTGAGATCATGTGGTTGGGTCCTAATCCAATAGGACTGGTGTGCTTATAAGAAGAGAAGCTCAGGCCTGGTGCGGGGGCTCAAGTCTGTAATCCCAGCACTTTGCGAAGCCGAAGTGGGTGGATCACTTGAGGTCAGGAGTTTGAGACCAGCCTAGGCAATATGGCGAAACACTATCTCTACTAAAAATAAAAAAATTAGCCAAGTGTTGTTGCACAAGCCTGTAGTACCAGTTACTCAGGAGGGTGAGGTAGGAAAAGCACTTGAACCCAGGAGGCAGAGGTCGCGGTGAGCTGAGATCACACCACTGCACTCCACCCTGGGCAACAGAGTAAGACTCCATCTTAAAAAAAAAAAAAGAACAAGAAGAGAAGATCAGGCTGGGTGGCTCATGCCTATAATTCCAGCACTTTGGGAGGCTGAGAAAAGAGGATTACTTGAGGCCAAGAGTTCGAGACCAGCCTAGGTAATATAGCAAGACTTCTTCTCTAATAAAAATAAAATCAATTAGCCAGGCATGGTGCCATGTAAATGTAGTCCCAGCTACTCAAGAGGCTGAGGCTGGAGGGTAGTTTGAGTTCAAGAGGTTGAGGCTGCAGTGAGCCATGATCATGCCACTGCACTCCAGTTTGGGCAATAGTACATGACTCAAAAAATAAAAATAAAAAAAGGAGATCAGGACACAGACACGAACAGAGGGACAACCATGTGAGAACACAGGGAGAAGATGGCTCTCGAGAAGCCAAGGAGAGAGGGCTCAGGAGAAACCAACCCTGCCGACACCATGATCTTGGACTTCCAGCCTCCAGAATTGTGAGAAAATGCGTTTATATTGTTTAAGCTGCCCTGTCTGTGGTACGTTGTTTTGATGACCCTAGCGGATGTATATATACCCCAACCATTTAACATTGCTCAGGAGTCTGTGGGCGGTCTGGGTGGCTCTGCCGAACTGGGCTGAGCTCACGTATGCCAGAGCTTTGGTGGCTGTTGGTAGGTCCTTGATAGGCTATGATCCACGGTCTCTCATGCTCCAGCAAAGAGCCTGGGCTTCTTGTCACGGCAATGGCAGGGTTGTAAGACAGAGCGCACTAATGCACAGACTTCCTGAGACTTAGACTTCCAATGGGGATGTCATAACTTCTGCTGCCTCCTATTGGCCGAAGCAAATCACATGATGAGCTTAGATTCAAGAGGTGGGAAACAGATCCCACCCGTTGGTGGGGGATGCTACAGAGTCAGAAAGCAAAGGGGTTTAGAAGGCATGGATTTTGAGAGGGGACTAGAGAAACAGGGTTATGTTTGCCGTCAGTCTAGAAGGTTACCAAATACTTCCTTTTGAATGTAAAAATCTGAACTTAAAAAGTCTGAGTAATCTGGAAGCCAATTATCCGCACTAAAAAATTATCCACATTAATCGGGAAGCCAATTATCCACATTAAAACCTTAAAAATTCTCACTGGAACCCAGGAGTTTGAGGCTGCAGCAAGCTGTGATTGCAGCATTGCACTTTAGCAATGATTCTTGGCTTTACAGAAGGATTCACCATAGGACCTCCCAGTTCCAGAAGCATCCCAGGGTGTCTAAGGGATCAGTGGCAGGGTATTCACTCCCGGCTGGGATCAAGGAGATTGGAGGTACTTAAGAGGGACAGAAATGCTTAGGAACAGAGTTAGGAGGCCCTGCCAAGCAGCCATCAATCAGAGGGGAAGATATAGCTCCCTGAAATTAAGTCCAAAGGAAAACCCAGAATTGACCCACAACATTTCCAGTGACAGGGTTTTTAAGGTTTATGGTGTATCCCAGGAAATCTATACATGTTAAATAACAGAGGTGGAGATTAGCCCTGGTGAGAGGCCAATAGGAAAAGCTCTATCTCAGCTGGAAGAGTCAATATTTCAGGCCAGTTACAGTGGCTCACACCTGTCATCCCAGTACTTTAGAAGGCTGAGGTGGGAGGATGGCTTAAGCCCAGGAGTTCAAGACCAGCCTGGGCAATATAGTGAGATCCTATCTCTACAAAAAAATTTTAAAATGAGCTTGGTGTGTTAGCAGACACCTCTGGTCAAAGCTACCTGGGAGGCTGAAGCAAGAGGACTGCTTGAGCCTAGGAGTCCAAGGCTACAGTGAGCTATGATTGCATTGCTGCACTCCAGGCAGAGCAACAAACTGCGACTCTGTCTCTACAAAATAAAAAACAAATAAAAAGATTTTAGGCTGCAGCTGTAATGCCCCATTTCTCCCCAAAGCCCTTGTCTGGGTCTTCAGCCAAAAGCAGGTGGCCATGCTCTGGTTTCTCAGAGTCCTGAATCCTTCCCCAAAGTAGCGCTTCTCACATGTGGTCACTGCACGTGCCCCTCTGGGCTTCACTGTTTGCCGAATTGCAAACTGCATGAGGGCAGGAAGCTTACTGGGATCATTTTCCCGGCACGTGGGAAGCCCACCACAGACATCTGTCCAGTGACTTCCCCGCGCGCTCTTCCCCAGAGTACAGAGCTTTACTGCTTTTGGGGAAGAAACTGAGAATAACTGCATGGAGCAAAGTACAACATCCCTCCTTGGCAGCCCCATTCCTTTAGGAAAGCCTTGGAAAGAAGCAGAGATTTATTTACAAGGAAATAAAAAGGTTTGCATTTCTAATGGGCTAGGGACCATTAAGTGGATGCTGTCCTCAGCCCGACTGCCAGGGATGCGGGAGAGGCAGATGGGGAAACTGTGATTGGCTGTGGAAGCTAAAACTAATACAACACTCCCCATCCACCCCAGCAGTCCAGGTGCAGCACCAAGGAACTCACTCCCTTGGGAGGAGGTCCTAAAACAAACCCCAGTTTGGTTTATAGCTCTGTTTGAATTTGGCTTTGTCCAGCCAAATGTTTCTCAACAGCTCTGAAACATGGGAGCACATTTCTTGAACGCCGGTAATTTAGCCCCAATCGCTGCTTGCTGGTGGAGCACAGCAACCGAAAATAAACAAGATTCATACTTATTTTCAAGCACGTTACAATATGAGCAAAATTAACTTTGGTAAGTAAGACCCTCCTGAAGAAAGATTGAGTTGGTAGAAACTGCTCTGTACCCTGAAAACTAATTCTGAGGCTGAAAAGACCCAGTAATCAAAGGCAAGAATAGCAATTTTCAGGATGGTAATACAGCGGGCAGATCGGACCTGGGCCAGGGAGCTCGCCACTCTCTCAGGAGTACAATACAATACGATGCAATTAATTTTCCTCCACCATCTTTCATGTAGAAGTTTAACAAAATGCTCTGCAGCTAATTACCAACTTCCTATGCAAATAAAAGCAGAGTGTGTAGTTTGCAATTCATCAAACGGATGGAGTCAGAAGACACACTAGAAGACACATAGATGGGGAGATGGCCCAAGGAGAGTGTTGATGGCGCTATTAACCAGGAGCTGTTGGTCTCTCCTGGGAGGGAGGCAATGTAGGAACCAGGGGGTGGGGGGTCTGGGTATCACCAGGAAGCTGAGCACAGACGGGCCAGGACGCCCTGGTGAGTATGAGAAATCAGGCATGTCATGGACACAGGGAAGGGGTCAGAAGCAAGGAAGAGATGCCAGTCCTGGTAGGGGGTGTGTGAGATGCTGAGCTAGTTCTGGAGGGGGTTGATTGAAATTCTGATGTTGATAGGACTCCACCAAGGTTTGTGGTGACAGCAGATGGAGTAGGCATGCGTGTCTGGCTGAAGATGGAGGTGAACGGGTGTGGGTGTCCTTGGATAGGGGGCCCGCCATGGGACATTGCAGAGAGAGGGGACAATGGTGGGCTCTAGAGATGTTGCAGAGAGTCCCTGGAAGTGGTGACATGGATGTGGGGGCAGGGAAGTGCTGGGTAGAGAAGGGCGGGTCCTTCACAAAAGCTCCGCCCTTGGGCCTGTGCCCACGAACCTGAGTGAGGACAGGTATTTCTATTTTCACACCCAAAAAGTTGCCTTTTAGCCCACCACACTCCCCATCCTGTGCCTATAAAAACCCAGACCCTAGCAAGCACAGACACAAGTGGCTGGATGTTAAGAGTAGCAGCACACTGACAGACACCAGCAGACACTGGCAGCCAGCGATGGCAGAAAGACGCTGATGCCAAAGGGAATTTGGCCTGGGATGGTTGGAGGAGAGTCTGGCCACTTGGTGGCCCGACTCCAGGAGAAGACCCCCTTCCCACTCCATCCCCCTGCTCTTTCCCCATCCACCTTGCTAGGAGCCACCTCCACCATTCAATAAAACCTTGCACCCATTCTCCAAGCCCATGTGTGATCCGATTTTTCTGGTACACTAGGGCAAGAACCCAGGATACAGAAAGTAGCCCTCTGTCCTTGGAATGAGGCATAGGGTCTCATTGAGCTGAAGACCACAAGCCGCCTGCTGACAGCAAAGCTGAAAGAGTACAGTGTAACACACACCCACTGGGGATGGAAACTGTAAGCCCTCAACACTAGATGCTGCTGTGGGGTCGGAGCCCCAAAATGCTCCCCACCAACTGTCCATCTGTATGCTCTCCATAGGGGTTTAAGCAGCAAGGCACCAAAGAAGCAAGCCACACCCCTGTCACACACCCTGTGAGGGGAATAAGTGAGGTTCTCCTGTTTCAGTGTCATCAGTGACCCTGTCCCATAAAACGCCCCTTCACGTTGCTGATATCAGAGGAAGACACAATCCTGGAGTGGGAGAAGAGGACCAAGACTGAGGTGGGAGTTTAGGTGACAACATTTTAATGACATGTCAGGGGTGACACGGGTGGGATCCTGAAGTCATCAAGTGATAAGTGGGAACAGTGACCAGAACTTCACAGTTTATAAAGGACTCTTAGTGATTGGGAGGCAGGCAGGTATGAAGGGCCCTTGTCCCCTGTCTCATCTCCAGGTGACAAAATCAGGGCTCAGAACAGAAGGCTTCTTGGGAAAATCATGTACAAGCCTGATTCAGGAATTCAGGTCCCCGATTCTAAACCCAGGGTTCTTAGGATGCAAACAACTTCCAGCTTAAACCTGATAAATTGCTCTGAAATGAACCCAATGAAAGCAAAAATAGAAATGAATATATGAAAACCCCAGTGTGTTGAGAATGCGAAGCATTCTGGAAATAATAGAGGAAATCAGTCACATCAGTTGTTGGCATCTTACAGATCAAAAAGAGAAAAACAAGAAAGAAACAAACCCAAACAGAAACCCGATGAAAGAACTGATATTTTCCCTCTGCATCGGCTGTTCTGGTGGTGTTTTTTTTTTTTAAATTTCTTTAGAGCCCATCATCAGGAAAGCATAGTTCTGACTAATGTAGGTTTAGCCCATTTTTGTTTCAGAAAATGTAAAGAGGCTCTCGGAGATTCACAAAGGCAAGCCTAGGCGTGCTGCCTACTTACCTGCAAACCAGCAAAGGGATGATACTGGCTTCTACCTTAACACTTCAAAGCCCTTCTTCTTTGAAATAGCTGAAAGACAGAGCCAAAACCACTTGAGAGTCAAGGTCAGACTTAGACAGTCTCCTGGAGGTAATGCCTTTCACCTTCATAAAGAGAAGAATTACGACACTCTCTTCCCTGATGTCCTCTGCTGATGGCCAGAGCAGAGGAAGATAATATTTACTATTTTGTCCTTACAAAATGCAGGCAGAGATGCCAGCCGTATATTTGAAAAGCAAGAGCTTAATATTTTGAGATGAGGTGTGGGACCGGGAAAATGTGGACGATCTCACCTTATTAATTTATCTAAGTGTGACAGTGGAACCTTCTCCCACGGAACTCAATGTCATGCCCGCAGAATGCCGGGGCGTGAAACAAGGCCACTGTTAACACGAGGAAGAATTAGTTATGATGTATTAACAAGACAAAAAAGTCAGGAGAAGTGGAAGAAAATGATGAGACATCACCATTAGTTCCTCGTCGGCTGAGTTTAGTCCAAAATGACAGCTTTGCCCGCAGGCTACAAAGCAAGCATTCAGAGAGCGGTCTTGCTTTCATATTTTGCTGAGCTGAAGAGTGTCATTTTTCATTTTCATATTTTAGAAGCTCATGTCCACGCCTTCTCATTAGCCTTGCCTGCCTCTCTCCCTGAGAAAAGTCTAGGCTTAGGCTTCTTAGATTGCAGTGGCTAATCACGGTGGGCTCTTCTTACCTAGGGGAGAAAGCCTAAACTCCTACACAGTAGTTGTACTGCCGGGGTGCCATCTACCAGGGCTTCTGGTTGCAGGAGACATGGCTTCTCTCTTTTCACCTTGAGGAAAAGCTTCCCAGCCCCACACCTTCCCCTGTGGAATTCTCTCAGCTGATGCTGTCACCCGCCTGGCCTAGCAGAGCCTCATTGGAACAGGTGTGCACTTTCAGCCACCGAGTTTCACCAGAAGCTCAGGAAACCTGTATCTTCACTTGCTGGCATTGATGGATGATCCTTTCGGTGGGGGGGAAATGCTTTGGTCATGCACTGATGATGTGTTAGGAAAGAATTTACTGCATAACATTTACTTTCTGTGCAGGGCTGGGAACAGAAGGCCACGGGGGGTGAGGGGTGTTTCTTCTCCCTGTCAGCCAGCTCTTAGCTTGACCTGCCATTCAGGGCTTGGATGCAAACAAAACAAAACAAAGCACTGAGGCTCTGGAGGCCTCTGTCTCATGTCCATTGCCATGCTCGGGGCCAGGAACGGCAGCAGACTGGTCATTCTGACCCCGGACCTGGAGTGGGGCAAGCTTTCTTCAAAGGGTTGGTGAAAGCTTTGTCTTGATGCGGCAGAAACATAAGCATGCAAAATAGAAGGGGAGTGGGCGGTTGCTGTCAGTGCAATGGAACTGCCAGAGGTTTCTGGCAGAGACGGCCAAAGACCTGGTGTGTCCTCCCCTGAGGCTTTTCAGGCCCTGGATCTACAGAAGGACCAGCATCAAGTGCTCCTTCGCCCTAGATGGAGGCTTTAGAAAGTGGGGTGGTTGCTAGGGGCAGACGCCAAGCACTAATAATGCCTGCCGTCCTGTCCCGCCTTCTTAATAGACCTTCATCCTCAAACCCTTTCATTTTTATAAGACTCCTGCCTGTTGAAGTTTCCATATCGGTGAGCCAGTCCTCATGGGAGACTTTCTTTTTTTAATCTTATTTTAAAGTTTTGTGGGCACATAGTTGGTATATGTATTTATGGGGTACATGAGATTGTCATACAGGCATTCAATTCATAATAATCACATCAGGGAAAATGGGGTATCCACCCCCTCAAGCACTTATCCTTTGTGTTACAAACAACCAATTTTACTCTTTTGGTTACTTTTTTTTTTTTTTTAGACAGAGTCCCCCTCTGTGGTTCAGGCTGGAGTGTAGTGGCATGATCGTGGCTCATTGCAACCTCTGCCTCCCAGGTTCAAGTGATTCTCCTGCCTCAGCCTCCTGAGTAGCTGGGATTATAGGCACCTGCCACCATGCCTGACTAACTTTTGTATTTTTAGTAGAGATGGGGTTTTGCCATGTTGGCCAGGCTGGTCTCGAACTCCTGACCTCAGGTGATCTGCCCGCCTTGGCTTCCCAAAGTGCAGGGATTACAGCCATGAGCCACCGCGCCAGCCTCTTTTGGTTACTTTTAAATGTACAATTGAATTATTTTTGACTACAAACACCCTGTTGTGCTGGCAAATATTAGGTCTTACGCATCCTTTCTAATTATTTTTTGTGCCCATTAGCCCTCCCCACTCCCTCCACACCCTCTCCCACTCCCCTTCCCAGCCCTTGGTAACCATCCTTCTACTTCTCTATCTCCATGAGTTCTGTTGTTTTAAATTTCAGCTGCCTGGTAGGAGGCTTTCAAGAAGACCACTAACTGAGTAGAGTTCAAGCTAGGGCAAGTCACCTGACCTCGGTTTCCCCGTCTGTACAATGGGAGTGACAGAGCCTACCTTGCCGGGTAGCTGCAAACATCAGAAGATACTGCATGCTGGAGCTCAGTGCCCACGCACAGGGACAGGTGAGGGGCGCCAAGTGTCAGCAAAGGGTCTGGGGATCAGCAGGAAGCAGGAATGATGGGATGTGGCAGGAAGGGAATGATTCTGCTGAAAGTGGGGAGGCACCAGAGGGTACGTCGTTGGTAGCTTGACCAGGATCGTGGCCAGCTCCAATTGCTCTACATGAATGGGACTCTGCAGGTCACTTGTCATGCAAGTAACTCCTGCCCTCCCTCCTTCTGGCTCTTAATATATTAGCCTGGGACATGCAAGGCAGAAATGCAACCACTGGAAAAGATCTCTGAGTTGCATTCCAGGCAGATGGCAGTGGTACGCGCTCGCGTCTCCACTAGGAGACCCCTCCAGAGGGAGGTGGCTGGGTCAGGCCCAGCTTGGGGCAGCGCATTCTTTCTCAGTCCACTAGAGGGACATTTACTAAATCTCCACAACCTGCGAATTCTGTCCTCACTAGGACAAATGGCTTCCTCGCGTCTCCCAAGACCCACTGCTGTTTGTTAACCTGCTGGATGGCCAATCTCTCACAGCTTTCAGGGGACAGGAATGCATCAAATTCTTTCCTTCTTATTTTTTCAAACAGTAAATGTGAATGCACTGCAGATTTCTTGTGAAATGCTCCATCGTAGGAGTTACTAACTGATGAGTGCATTCATTCATTCATTCATTCATGCATGCATGGGGTACCTACTAAGGGCCAGGCCCGTGCACGGCTCTGGGAGGGCAAGGCTTTAGTGAGCTACAATCATGCCACTGCATTCCAGCCTGGGCAACAGAGAGAGACCGTATCTTAAAATAAAATAAAATAAAATAAAAATAAAGACCACTCTGGCTACTCGCAGGGGGCTGGACAGCCCTCACCACATGGCCCTGCAGAAATGAAGGCCCTGCAGAAATGAAGGTCCAGTCCCCAGATGGTGGGAGGGCTGCTGGCAGAAAGCCCCAGCTCCCCATCCTTCAAGGATAGTGGCTGTGGGAAATGTGTTGGCTCTGAGGCATACCCCATTCCAGGATAGCCAGCTGCTGAAGCATGATCAACGTGGGGTTAAAAGGCCCAGATTCAGCTCTGAGGGTCCTCCCACCCCACTTCCAGATTATCTTCAGGGCTGTCTGAAGCCTTCATGGAGGACACCTCAAAGCTCCATATCCTTCCTGCCTAATTCTGTACTTTTCCCTCCCCCAGATGCCAGTCCTAAGAGCACCCCTTGACGGATCTCCTGCACAATCTCCTCCCTCTCTGAGTCAGCTTCCTGGGGCGCTCAGCCCTCCACCATCCAGCAGGAGAAGGGATCAGAGACAGTACAGAGTGGAGGAGGGGACGGGTTCTCTAAGTCAGGCGGTGCGAGCTGGCGTCCTGCACTGGGGTCGTGATGGGAGAGACCCAGGAAAGGAGGGCACCTGTCAGGGCTAACTCATGTCCCTCCAAACGATGTTGAACCCCCAAAAGATGATATCCTAAACCCCAGCCCCTGCAAATGCCATCTTGTTTGGAAATAGGGTCTTTGCTGATGATCAAGTCAAGACAAGGTCCTTAGGGTGAGCCCTAAACCAAGATGACTGATGCCTTCATGAAAGAAGAAATTTGGACATAGAGACACACACACAGGAGAGCAGCATGTGAGGATGAAGGTGGAGATCAGAGGGATGTGTCCACACGTCAAGGATTGTAGAGGACCACCGGGAGCTGGGGAGAGGCCTGGGCAGGTTCTCTGCCCCCAGAAGGAACCGACCCTGCTGACACCTTGATCTGGGACCTCTGGCCTCCAGCCCCGTGAGGCCACACATTTCTGTTGTTTAAGTTGCCAGTTTGTGGCACTTTGTTGCGGCAGGCCCAGCACACTAATATAGGACCCAAGAGGTAGCTGGGGAAAGATTGGGCAAGCTGTGTGTATGGCATCATTACTCAGCCCAAAAATCTGAAACGAAGCTCAAACTTAAAAATATTGGTAAGTATGAGAGAAAAAAAAAAAAGGATGATGCTAAAAAAAAAAAAAAATTGCTGCTAAAGGAAGAAGGGTAGGATTTCCCTACCTCCATCAGCTTGCAAAAATGAGGCTGGTAATGTGGATGTGGGTCTCATTTCCTGCACAGCCTGCTGGAGTTTGTGTAGTTTCTGGGCATGCAACTCCAGAGGCTGACTTCCCTAAGGCATTGGGAGCCTGCAGGAGCCAGCTAGGGGGAGCACAGCTATGCAGCCATGCCCATTCTTCCTGACCATACAGCAGGAGGCAGGTGCCCCGCCACCCAGAACCCCAGAACCGGATGTAGGAGGTGGTGAGAGCTGCATTGGTTGATTTCCTATTTTTTCTTCCTTTTTTTTTTTTAAGAGACAAAGTCTTGCTCTGTTGCCCAGGCTGGAGTGCAGTGGTTCAATCATAGCTCACTGCAGCCTCTACCTCCTGGGCTCAAGTGATCCTCCTGCCTTAGCCTCCTGAGTAGCTGAGACCACAGGTACAATGCCACCATGCTCAGCTAATTTAAAATTTTTTTTGTAGAGAGGGGGGTCTTGCTATGTTGCTCAGACTGGTCTTCAACCCTGAGGCTCAAGTGATCCTCTCACGTTGGCTGCCCAAAGTGTTGAGATTACAGGCGTGACCCAACGCACCCCGCCGGATCTCCTATTTCAGCAACGCATAACCTCGTGTGCAAAGAAGAAAGACTGTTGCAAATTAAACATAAAACCATGAAAGCTTTTCAAGCTGGGTATCTAAGTAGCCTTTTCATTCCCACCAACTCCATGACAGATCCCTGTATGTGTTGTGCATAACCATTATTAAGGTAACAATATCTCCCTGTTGGAAGAATTCAGAATGTCACTAGAACATTCTAAAGATAAAGGCCCCCCCCCAACAAAAAAAAACCTACACAAAAAACAAAACACAACCAAGCTTTATCTTTGGAACAGAATAAGGTTAAAAAAAGATTAAAATAATCACAAAGGTATGATTTAATCTTTACAATGTTATAAATATTAATATGAAAAAGACTTTATATTGGGATATGTTATACAGTATAATGTTAATTTTATGAAAATCAATTCATTTAGCACTTAGACGTTTTTTACTTCTCTCTTTGGCTTTTGCTGATGATTTAAGTCTTATCGTTTTCTACTTCAACACCTACCACGTTGCACTGGGGTATGGTGCAGGGTTTGGACATCACAGTTATTTCTCCAGTGATGCCCCATGGCTTCCCACAGATAAGAAGAGGAAGTTGGCCAGGTGTGGTAGCTCACGCCTGTAACTGCAGCACTTTGGGAGGCCGAAGTGGAAGGATCACTTGAGCCTAAGAGTTTGAAATCAAGTTTGGGTAACATAGTGAGACCTCATCTCTAATGAAAATTAAAAGCTAGTCAGGCATGGTGGTGCACACCTATAGTCCCAGCTACTTGGGAGGCTGAGGCAGGAGGAAGGCTTGAACCCAGGAGATCAAGGCTGCAGTGAGCCGTGATTGTACCACTGCACTCCAGTCTGGGCCCCAGAGCAAGATTCTATCTCAAAAACAGCAACAACAAAAGAAAAGGATATTGCCGAAATAGGACAAACAACTGAGCTGAACCTTGGATTTTTTTTTTTTTTTTTTTTTTTTTTTTAGACAGTCTTGCTCTGTCACCAGGCTGGAATGCAGTGGTGTGATCCCTGCTCACTGCAACCTCTGCCTCCTGGGTTCAAGCCATTCTCCTGCCTCAGCCTCCTGAGTAGCTGGGATTACAGGTGCGCACCACCATGCCCAGCTAGTTTTTGAATTTTTAGTAGAGATGGGGTTTCACCATGTTGGCCAGGATGGTTTTGATTTCTTGACCTTGTGATCCTCCCGCCTCGGCCTCCCAACATTCTGGGATTACAGATGTGAGCCACCGCACTCGGCCAGTGTTGGATGTTTTTAATCATAAGCATGGTTTGATTTCCCTCACTCCCTTCAGAAATGCAAAGGCATCAGACATCAAGCCAAAGGGAAAACTGCTACAGGTATGTGGGGCCGGGAGAGCCCCAGAGACGTCAGCTTGGTGCCCACTCCAGGCAGGCACAGGGCTGGCCCTGCTATGTTCCTTATCTCCTTTAATCCCCTAGCAACCCCAGAAGGTAGATTTGTGATGATCTGTACTTGGCAGATGAGGAAATGTTCAAGACAGTTACTAACTTACCCATGGCCATGTCCCTGGGAAGTGGCCAGGATGACTTGGAAACCCATATCTACTTAGCTCCATGGTCTGGCTCCGTGTGGACTAAGACATCAGTTACCACCTGGGACTGGAAACCAGAAGGAGGTGGGCTATGCATTGTGTTCACTGATGGATCCCTTCATCCCATTCAGAACTGATCTTACTGGATCCTGGATCTCCCTTAGGGAGACTCAAGAATCCTCACTACAGTGAATTACGTGCACAATTTTGGTGGCCAGAGAGGCATTTAGATGATGGCTATAGGAGTCTCGCTCTGTCCCCAGGCTGGAGTGCAGTGGCGTCATCTCGGCTCACTGCAACCTCTGCCTCCAAGGTTCAAGTGATTTTCCTGCCTCAGTCTCCCGAGTTGCTGGGACTATAGGCACATACCACCACACCCAGCTAATTTTTGTATTTTTAGTAGAGATGGGGTTTCACCATGTGGAACACGATGGTCTTGATCTCTTGACCTTGTGATCCGCCTGCCCTGGCCTCCCAAAGTGCTAGGATTACAGACCTGAGCCACCGTGCCCAGCCAGGGATACTTATTTGAAAGCTTCATTAACTGTACAAGTCAACACCCTATTGCAATTTCCATGAAATGGGTAACTCAGTGAAATTCTTTTCTAAAAAAATGTGTTACATTTTGGAACCAATTTCAACCCACAGAGAAAGATCCGGAAGCCTTGCGACGAGATGATCGCAGTAATCGAGGCATAGCTGCTGGAATCATTGCCCATTTTTCTAATTTGCAGACTAAGAGCTGATCGTGCAACCTTGTTAGGGAGCTAATATAGGATGAAAATGGGACAAGTCGATGTCAAGAGGAACACGCCCGCTCCTTAGCGGAGGTCTGAAGAACGATCGAGTTGAATTAATTTCCAAGAGACTCCATGACAGATTCTGGATGATGATCCCCAATTAGGAAAACCTTGGTTTCGTTTTTGTTTAATGTCAGGAAGTTAAGAGGCTGCGGGCGGATGGCTGTGAAAGACACCCGGGGTGGAAGCCTTGCTTCTCTCGAAATGTATGGGGCCGTGGCTGCAGGTCCTTTCATGCCTTCTCCAAAGAGGAAGTCGTGAAATCTGTGCGTCTCAGCCCATGCCCAAAGAGGGAAACGCTGTAATGAGACGATACAGGAGCCCACAGAGGCTTAAAAGAGCGGAAAAATCTGTTTCATGAAAAAGGGAAAGATTCAGACTTGAACCAGATCAATGTGCCTGGGTGAAAATGGGTCGGCCGTACAAGAAAATCCAGACAGAATCCTTCTGCTGGGCTTTTCCCAAATCAAATGTCCTTGGTTGCTGGGACCCAGGGAGAGAGCTGTTCATGGAGGAGCCGGGGAGGTCACATTGTTGAGGCCTGTTTAGTTTATCCTATCTGTTAAAATGAGGGGATATGAGGCCGGGCACAGTGGCTCACACCTGTAATTCCAACACTTTGGGAGGCCGAGGCAGGTGGATCACTTGTCAAGAGATCAAGACCAACCTGACCAACATGGTGAAACTCCGTCTCTACTAAAAATTAAAAAATTAAAAAAAATTAGCTGGGCATGGTATCACATGCCTGTGGTCCCATCTACTCAGGTGACTGAGGCAGGGGAATCGCTTGAACCTAGGAGGCTGAGGTTGTGGTGAGCCAAGATTGTGCCATTGCACTCCAGCCTGGGCAACAGAGTGAGACTCATCTCAAAGCAAAAAAAAAAAAAAAAAAAAAAAAATCAAACAAATGAAAAAAAACCCATATATTAGGGAAGAGATTTTTTTTTAAAACCACTTTCAGTCTCTTGGTGTCTCAATGCAAATAAATAACCAAAGTACAGACTGGTCTAGACAGGGAATCACCTCAATTTGAGGCAGCTCACACAATAAAGTCCAAAATGTGAAAGTTGCTGGGAGGGACCTCAATAGTCAGGCAGTCACCCCTGTGAGACAGCAACACGTCCCACTGCTAAGACACTCAACTTCCAACATGAAATACCAGTCCCTTAAAAGATTCTCCCTCCCTGCCTCCCTGCAAAACAGAAGTTGCCTGGATAATAGTCTTTCAATGTGTTGTGGAAAAAAAAATAGTGTTTCTAGCCAGTGTCAAAGTTTTACAGAAAAGTAAATTACTGTCTACCTGGTATAGATGCTTTTTGTGATATAGCAGGCATTAATTACACATCTGAATGTGGCAAGATCAGTGTTTGGTTTACTGAATCGAAGATGGTCTGCTCACCAGGAGTGGGATTTCCTGAATATCAACAGGGTTCCTTCTCCTACTTCATGTCCAGTTTTACCGTGTACTCCCGGGGTGGGTTCTGAGGCTGGAAAGAGCTAAAAACCCCTACTGTGAGTACCCCCAAAGAGTGGAAGGGATCGGATGTGGTGGCTCATGCCTGTAATTCCAGCACTTTGGGAGGCTGAGGCGGGCGGATCATGAGGTCAGGAGTTTGAGACCAGCCTGGCCAATATGGTGCAACCCCATCTCTACTGAAAATACAAAAATTAGCTGGGCGTGGTGGTGTGTGCCTGTAGTCCCAGCTACTTGGGAGGCTGAGGCAGGAGAATCGCTTGAACCAAGGAGGTGGAGGTTGTAGTGAGCCAAGATCACGCCACTGCACTCCAGCCTGGGCAGCAGAGCGAGACTGCGTATCAAAAACAAACAAACAAACAAACAACAACAAAAAACAGAGAGAGAATGGAAGAGCCTCCAGAGATGGTAGGCTGCATACCCAGGTGGATTTTGGTTGCTGAGGGAATCAATCTTCTTTTTTCTCATTTTAAAATATCTGGACAAGGAAGTGGCCAGGATTATTGTGGGAGAAACGAGCTCATTGGTGGGACTGAGATTGAACTCAGGATTCTTGGCCAGCGTTCCAGCAACAAGGACTGATACGTTTTGGCTGTATCTCCACCCAAATCTCATCTTGAATTGTAGCTCCCGTAATTCTCATGTGTTGTGGGAGGGACCCGGTGGGAGATAACTAAATCATGGGGGTGGTTTCTCCCATACTGTTCTTGTGGTAGTAAGTCTCACAAGATCTGATTTTATAAGTGTTTCCCCTTTTGCTTGGCTCTCAATCTCCCGTCTGCCACCATGTAAGATGTGCCTTTTGCCTTCCGCCATGATTGTGAGGCCTCCCCAGCCATGTGGAACTGAGTCCATTAAACCTCTTTTTCTTTATAAATTACCCAGTCTTGGGTATGTCTTTATCAGCAGCGTGAAACTAATACAAGGACCTTTCCACCCTATACTCCACAAACACCTTTCAGCAGGCTTTTGTGACTACTCATTTGAAAGTGCCGTATTTGTTCCTGATGTGAAATGATTTGCTTATAAAGGTAACACAAATCTGAACATTGCTTTTTTGTGTCTCACGGAAACAGAAACATTATTCTCGAAGAACACTCAATGACAGAGGATAAAAATGAGTGGCCTTTTGAGTCTTTCAGTTATGAAAAGATCTCCCCCCAAAAATGTGTGAGACCCCTTAACCTAGATCAGCGTTTCCCAAAGCAAGTTCAGTGCTGGTCGCCTGTAGGCAGGTTGGCTTCCAACACCCTGGCTCTTGACCCTGGAATTCTCCCGGATCACATGGTCGTGGAATGCGTTGGTTGTAAGCATGCCTTTGTGCCTGTCTTCCCAGATAGATGCAAGACCTCTAAGAATAGGGGCTGTATCTACTTCATTCATTATCATCATTCCCAGGATCCATCATGGTGCACAAAGTAGATATATAATATTTTGGGATTGAAGGAAGGAGATTCTGCATGGAAAAAATGTTCCATGGTCAAGTACATTTGGAACTAGATAAAAAGCCTTCCTTTTGGGGACTCACGAAACACTACTGGATAAGACACAGATGGAAAAAAAAGCAGGTGTTTGCTCTGGCTTTTTGTCATTCTCGCTGGAGGACTTATCAGAACCTTGCATATGCTGATGTGTATGCTGTCATCTCCAAGATGAGGTTGTAATGTGCATGGTCCCTGAAGTCACTTGATTGTGCAGCCTCTTTTCCTGGGATACTTAGTAACATTCTAATGGCCAGCTGGTAGGAAGGTCTGGAGACACCCACCTAATTGGCCCCTGAATTACAGGGATAGCCAAGTCAGCCCTAGAGAGGCCAGGCTGCTGGGAAGGGCGCCAGATAGAAGCAATCGACGGACAGCCCAGAAAGCTATCATTCCCTCACTCAATCAACAGATGTTTCTATTTCTTTTAAAATAGGATCAATTTATTTTCCAATCATAAAAATAACAAATGTGCACGGAAGCCCCATGCCTGTCTTTTTAAGCATTGAATCCTTTGTTTGACAAATATTTGCTGAATGAATAAACATATAATAAATTAAGTGGTAAAGTAGTATTGCAAAGAGAATACGTTCTACTATCAAACCACTCTAAGCACTTTCTTCTGTGAATATTTACCATAAATAAAAATCCCTTGGAGAAGCTAATTAAAAATACATCAGTGCCAGCCGCAATGGCTCACTCCTGTAATCCTAGCACTTTGGGAGGCCAAGGAGGGCGGATCACCTGAGGTCAGGAGTTCAAGACCAACCTACCCAATATGGTGAAACCCCATCTCTACTAAAGATACAAATAATTAGCCAGGCATGGTGGTGTATGCCTATAATCCCAGCTACTTGGGAGGCTGAGGCAGGAGAATCACTTGAACCCAGGAGGCAGAGGTTGCAGTGAGCCGAGATTGCACCATTGCACCCCAGCCTGGGCAACAAGAGTGAGACTCCATCTCAAAAAAAAAAAAAATATATATATATATATATATGTTACAGCAGGGGTCCCCAGTCCCCAGTGCCTGGGCCACGGACTGGTACTGGTTCATGGCCTGTTAGGAACCCGGCTGTACAGCAGGAGGTGACCGGTGATGAGTGAGCAAAGCTTCACAGCATCATCTGTATTTACAGCCGCTTCCCATTGCTGGTATTACCACCTGTGCTGCACCTCCTGTCAGATCAGTGGCAGCATTAGATTCTCATAGAAGCGCGAACTCTACTGTGAACTGCACGTGTGAGGGACTTAGGTTGTGTGCTCCTTATGAGAATCTAACGCCGGATGATCTATCATTGTCTTCCATCACCCCCAGATGGGACCGTCTAGTTGCAGGAAAATAAGCTCAGGTCTATATTGTGTTGAGTATAATTATTTCATTGTATATTACAGTGTAATAATAATAGAAAGAAAGTGAAGAAAGTGCACAATAAATGTAATGCGCTTGAATCATCCCCAAACCATCCCCACAAACCCACCGCCCTGGTCCATGGAAAAACTGTCTTCCACAAAACCAGTCCCTGGTGCCAAAAAGGTTGGGGACCACTGGGTTATAGATTCATGGGCCTCACTGCAGAACTACTGAAGCAGAATCTGACCTTTAAAGGCCCCTAGTGATGGTGCTTCTGGGGTCCCTGGTCTGAAAGCCAGAGAGATCTGAGTTCAAAATCAGGCTCTGGCAGTTACAGGTACTGGGGTTTGGGTGGGGAACAATAAGGTGGCTGGCCATCAGGATAAGCTTCTTCCAGGAGAGGGTTGAGCTCCAACGTGGAGGAGAAGAAGGAACCAGGCAAGGGAAGGTTGGGGGTATGTGGGTTTAGGTTCCCCTAGATGCAGACTTAGAGAGAGAGTGAAAGTATAAATAAGTTTATTTGGGCGGTGATCCCAAGAATTACTGTTGGAGGAGTAGGAAATGAGACAGGGAAGACGAGCAGTAATTGAAGGGTGCTGGACAAAACACGCATCTTAGACTCACTCCACGGTAGAGGGCAGGGTGCTGGGGCATTTCTCTACCAGTCCAGTCCCTGTGAGCCTTTGCTAAGGGATTATGGGTGTAGTTGGGGGTAGGGGACACCTCCATTTCCTGTCACTCTGGTAGCAAATGGTGGACTGAGAACATCCTCTGGTATAAGTGGGTCCCGGCAGTTGGACTTCGAAAGCCTGTGTTCGCGGAAGGTCATGGAGAGTGGACAGCATCTATTACAGGGGGCAGGAGTGCTTCATGCTAAAGGACTCAGAAACACAAAAGTCCTAATTAAGAGTTTGATGTGTTCAAGGAACGAAAAGGTCAGCGTGACTAGACCATGGACAGTGATGGGGAGAATGGCGGGAACTAAGGCAGTGGTGTGCAGGGAAATATTTGCAACCAGGTCTAAAAAAAGAGGAAGCTCTGATTTGTCATGTTTGCCAATTTCCATGGTGTAAATACTCCCATCATGGCCGACTTCAAGCTGCCAATGTGAGCCCTGAACATAGAGTTGGGAAGAGATGTGCATGTTCATGTTCAGTTCTTGCTAGCTGGTACAAGCTGACTCCAGCACACGCTGAAGGAGAATTTTGGAAAGGAAAATGGAAAGATCAGCCTGGGCAACACAGCAAGACCCTGTCTCTACAAAAAAAAATTTTTTAAAATTAGCCAGGCATGGTGGTTCTCACCTGTAGTCCCAGCTACTTGGAAGCTGAGGAAGGAGGCTCACTTGAACCGAGGAGTTCAAGGCGGCAGTGAGCTGTGATTGCACCACTGCATTCCAGCCTGGGTGACAAAGTGAGACCCTGCCTTGAAAAAAAAAAAAAAAAGGAAAAGAAAATGAAAAGCAATTAGAAGGGTTTTAAGCAGAGGATAGAGGGGATGATCTAATTTATGTCTGTCAGTGAGCCTTGAGGTTGTAAATAATGGGCTGACCTGGAGCATTTCGGCATAGACCTAAGATCTACCCACTTTAGAACCTTGGCAGTGGGCACCCCAGACACACCCTGCTTCTGAAGAGCACAGTTGCAGAGCGAAGAGAGAGAAAATCCCTTGTCAGACTTCTCATGCTGGGCCGAGATCCATGCTTCCATTTAGATAGCATTAAAGGTCTTCTATAAATTAACAAAACAGGAAGAGCTGCAAATAAAAATGGACACGCCACACCGCCATGGACATGTGAATTCCCAGTGGTTCCCATTCGCCAGAGTAAGTTAAAGACCGTATCAACCTTAACACAAGCTTTGGTGACTTCTGTCAGTTTAAGTAAGACCTTTAATACTCCTTAAACATATTTTTCTGTAAGTAATAGAATCGTGGCAGAGAAATGAAGCTATCTGTCATGGAAACGCCTCCAAAGGAGGAACAGGCATATAATAACGGGGGTGCCTGACTACCAGAATACCTGTGCAAATGAAAACTGATTTTCTTGAGAATTCTTTGCCTGATGAAATAAATTAAATCTACATTTACTTCTATTTGTTCAAAAACCTCTTTGTTAAAATAAGTACAGCAGTATATAGACATAATCTAATAAATTAGAGGAGGATAAATTATACCTAAGAACATTCTGCACAGAGAATACACACAGAGGGAACCCACAGAAGGAAGGCTTATGGAAAACCACTTAAATGTTTGGCTTAATTCCATTTGCAATGGTAAAACTGACAAACAGATATGTTTGGGTTTCCTCCAGCTTGTTTTATTTTATTTTTTCCAAATCAGTTTTATTATGATTTTAATTTGGAAAAAATAATCTACCAAGTTTCCACTTAGCCTGAAGAAATACAAGTTTAACTAGGTCTTAAAATTTAACACAGTTTGGAAAGTGTGCCAGCAGGAACAAAAACGATCTCTAATGAGAGGAAACAGTGTTACGGGCTTTACATGAAAACACATTATCTGAGGCCCCCATCTTCCAGCCTGAGCCTGCCATCCCGCCTCTGAGATTCTCACTTTCCCCCCAACAAAAGGAAAATGTTAAAAGCAGGGAGGTTTTACTGAGCATCATGTAAGTGCCTGGCACTTGTTTGTTTTTTTGAGACAGAGTTTCACTCCTGTTGCCCAGGCTGGAGTGTAATGATGTGATCTCAGCTCACAACCTCCGCCTCCCAGGTTCAAGCGATTCTCCTGCTTTAGCCTCCCAAGTAGCTGGGATTATAGGCACCTGCCTCCATGCCTGGCTAATTTTTGTATTTTTAGTAGAGACGGGGTTTCGCCATGTTGGCCAGGCTGGTCTTGAATTCCTGACCTCAGGTGATCCACACACCTTAGCTTCCCAAAGTGCTGGGATTACAGGTGTGAGCCGCCATGCCAGGCCCTGGCACTTGTTATATTAGGTGTGCCTCCCAGGTAGGTGCTGGGACAGGTTAGGTGGAAGGCTTTTCGTGATTGGCTGCATTTATTTATTTATTCGAATTTAGTATTTTTTTTTTTTTGAGATGGGGTTTTGCTCTCTTGCCCAAGCTAGAGTGTAGTGGCATGAAGTCATCTCACTACAGCCTCCATCTCCTGAGCTCAAGTGATCCTCCTGCCTCAGCCTCCCAAGTTGCTGGGATCGCATGCAGGCATTACCACACACAGCTAGTTAAAAAAAAAAAAAAAAAACGTTGTTTTTATTTTTTGTCAAGACAGGGATCTCACTCTGTTGCTCAGGCTGGTCTTGAACTCCTGGACTGAAATGATCCTCCCACCTTGGCCTCCCAAATTGCTGGGATTACAGGCATGAGCCACTGTGCCTGTAAATTGGCTGAATCTATTCATGTACTAGCGTCCCATGGCAGGGTATTGGTGGGTGCACAGAAAAACTAAACTGTTATCACTGTGGCTGCTCTGAAGTCACTGGAGACTGCGAGAACCACACGGTAAGGGCAGTTCATGTTGCGTCAAATGCGTCAAGGCAGGGGTGTCACCCCAGGCTCCGAGCACACACCTCATTTCATCCCGAACCAACGTGGCTCCCATTTGACAGATGAGGACATTGAGGCTTAAAGTGGAAAATTACAGCCAGCAAGTCTGACTCCAAAGCCCATGTGCCCACAAGGCCTCTTCGTCGCATTGCTAGAAGGATCTACTGAAGAAACCACGTGTATCTTTTTCCTCTCTGAGGGTTTTCTTACTGTTTTTAAAGGGATAATGAAAGTGAATAGCTTGAATTCTGTTTCTACCAAGTATGGGTGCCTACTTCCCAATTCCTATTTTTGACTTCTACATTTTGGATTCCTTCTGAGATGTTAATAGACATGGGAACTTTATGCACTCTTGACTTCCAAGTTGAGCCAGTGTCAGATTCCAGAAACCTACCGTTGCCCAGCAGCATCTGAAGAACTTGCAACTCGAGTTTTTGGAGCTGAAAGCAGACTAGGAGCTGTGCAGAACTAATGGCTGCCTGCAGAAGCCGAACAACTTTGATGCATTAGGTGTCTCCATGCTCTGACCCCAATCCCACACCCTTCTCCTCTAGTACCCCTGTGTCTTCCCCGTCTCCAGGATTTACTAGATTGATTGGATGTTTCAAAGCCTTGTGGAGTGGCTACCCCATCCCAGGACTTGGCTGTACAGCAGTGAGCAGGAGACACAAGGCTGGCCTCTGGGAACTCACGGGTCCAAACAAAAATAAGGAAGTGGTGAGATAGGGCAGAGACCCTGGCACTGAAGGAAGTGAACTTTCTTTTTTTTTTTTTTTTTTTTTGAGACGGAGTCTCACTCTCATGGCCCAGTTTGGAATGCAGTGGCATGATCTTGGCTCACTGGAACCTCCACCTCCCAAGTTCAAGCCATTCTCCTGCCTCAGCCTCCTGTGCAGCTAGGATTACAGGTACCCACCACCATGCCCAGCTAATTTTGTACTTTAGTAGAGACAGGGTTTTGCCATGTTGGCCAGGCTGGTCTCAAACTCAGGTGATCTGCCTGCCTTGGTTTCCCAAAGTGCTGGGATTACAGGCAGGAGCCACCACACCCAGCTGGAAGTGACCTTCTAACAGAGTCCTGAAAAATGTCACGGAGAAGACCAGGGGAGCAGCCCAGGCAAAGAATTAGATTTGAGAGAGACAGAGGAATGCCTGGGTGCTCCGGAGTCATTCCATAGGGTTGGAGGAGTGGGAAAAAGGGATCCTAGGGAATCAGGAGGATGCTTTGATGGGCCAGGCTAGGAAAATTGAGTAGCCTTTCTCAGGGGACTCACAGAGGCTTCCAAGCAGGAGAGGACCTGGTTGGATTTGCGTTTTACAGACTTTAGAAAGATGCCTCATCCATTATTAACAAGTTGCTTTATGCCAGCCCCTTGTAAAGGCATCATCCCTTAGGTGCTCCGGCTCAAACTCAGGGTTCCTCTTTCCCTCCTGTCTCCTCTCCCTTTGCAAGCACAGTTCAGGGAATTAGCAAATCCTGAGAGCTCACCTTGAAAATTCATCCCTATCCTGGCCCGCTTCTCCCCACCCCACTCCGATGCCTTTTGAATTCCTGTGGCAGCCTCCTCCCCATCTACCCGTCTTCACGTGTCTGCCCTCCACTCCTCCCACTGCAGCCCGTGGGCCTCCTAACATGCACATCTATCATCCCTTTGCTCCTCTGCAGGAAGCCCCACCCTGATCATGTGCTGTTCCCGGGATGAAGCCCAAGCCCCTTCTCTGGCCCCAGGGGTCTTGTGTGGCCTGGTTTCTGCCCAGCCCCCAACCCACATTTTCCTGCCCACTCCACCTAATAATGTTCCCACTCTGGCCACAGGAGCCTCCATTTCTCCTGTGGCCATTCCCTCCACTGCCCTCCTGACCTGACACATCTATGCATTTTTTAATTTGTTTTTTGAGATGGAGTTTCACTCATTTCCCTGCTGGAGTGCAATGGTGTAACCTTGGCTCATTGCAACCGCTACCTCCCGGGTTCAAGCGATTCTCCTACCTCAGCCTCCCAGGTACCTGGGATTACAGGCATTTGCCACCCTGCCCAGCTAATTTTGTATTTTTAGTAGAGACCGGGTTTTACCTTGTTGGTCAGACTGATCTCAAACTCCTAACCTCAGGTGATCCACCTGCCTTGGCCTCCCAAAGTGCTGGGATCACAGGCGTGAGCCACCGTGCCCAGCCCATCTGTGTTTTGTTTTTGTTTTGAGACAGAGTCTCACTCTGTTGCCCTGGCTGGAGCACAGTGGCACCATCTCAGCTCACTGCAACCTCTGCCTCCAGGGTTCAAGCGATTCTTATGTTTCACCATCCCAAGTAGCTGGGATTACAGGTGTGTACCACCACGCTGGCTTTTTTTTTTGTTTGTATTTTTAGTAGAGACGGGCTTTGGTCATGTGGCTGGTCTCAAACTCCTGAGCTCAGGCAATCCACCCAACTTGGACTCCCAAAGTGCTAGGATTACAGGCATGAGCCACTGCACCCAGCCACTTTCTTTTTTTTCTTTTGACATGGAGTCTTACTCTGTCACCCGGGCTGGAATGCAGTAGCAGGATCTCGGCTCACTGCAACCTACCGCTCCTAGGCTCAAGTGATTCTCGTGCTCAGATTCCCGAGTAGCTGGGACTACAGGCATGCACCACCACGCCTGGCTAATTTTGGTATTTTTAGTAGGTACAGGGTTTCTCCATGTTGTACATGCTGATCTCAAACTCCTGGCCTCAAGTGATCCGCCCACCTTGGCCTCCCAAAGTGCTGGGATTACAGGCGTGAGCCACCCTGCCCGGCTGGCACATTCTTCATCTACCACAGTTGGCTTTTGACCACCCTCTTTCCACTAGTTCATTCCTATTGTGTTCATCAGTTTTCAGCTTAGACAACGATTCCTCTCAAGGCTTTCCCAAACCCCCACATCCTGCCCAGGTGCCTGTGATCAACACTGCTGGATTTTATTTCCCAAGGATGATCTCGGCAACAGATGTCCTTTTCCTCGTCCTTCCACGACGTAGAGCTATTGGACAGTAGAAGGATGGCTGTTGCTGAGGTCATCCTCGGAAAATAAAATCCACTTGACCACTCCCCCATCAAGATGTGGTGTCTAATTCCTTTCCCTTTGAACTTGGCTAGGTCTTAATGACTTGCTTGTAAGCGATATAATATGGTGGCAGTGATGCTGTGTGACTCCAAGGCTAGATCATCGGAGGCCATGCAGTGCCCACCTGATTATTTGGCATGCACGCTCCCAGGACACCCATCTGAGTAGCCGCCGCTGGGATCTCAGCCACTATATTATGAGGAAGCACAAGCTACATGGAGGGGCCAGTCTTTAAGACTTTCCAGCCCAGGGGGAGACATGAGGAGAGAAATCTCTCAATGATTCCAACCCTACGCATTTAAGCCACCCCAAGTCATCTCCCCAACAGAGGCCCCTTACTTTAGGGAGAGAGATAAGCCATCTCTGCTGTGCCCTGTCCAAATTTCTGACCCACACAGTCTCGGAGCATATAAAATTATTTTATATCCTTATGTTTGGGGTGGTTTCTTACATAGTAGTAGGTAACTGGAACAGCTGGCTATGAAACACCTATTCTCCACATTCCCTCTCCCTTGCTAAAAGAATTCCAGTTTTCGGGCTGGGCGCGGTGGCTCATACCTATAATCCAGCACTTTGAGAGGCCAAGGTGGGCAGATCACGAGGTCTGGAGATTAAGACCATCCTGGCTAACATGGTGAAATCCCATCTCTACTAAAAATACAAAAAATTAGCCAGGCATGGTGACAGGCACCTGTAGTTTAGCTACTTGGGAGGCTGAGGCAGGAGAATCACTTGAACCCAGAAGGCAGAGGTTGCAGTAAGCAGAGATCGTGCCATTGCACTCCAGCCTGGGCGACAAGAGCAAGACTCCATCTAAAAAAAAAAAAAGAAAAATAATCTGGTTTTGTTTGAGGTGGCCATATGCCTAGCTAAATACTGGCTCTCCCAACCTGCCTTGCAGCTGGGTGGCCCTGGGCCACAGTGGAAGGCTCTGAGAAAATGCTTTCTTTCCTGTTAAGAGGGAACAGTGTGGCTGGCACCCTCTGTCCCTCCCTTTTCTGTTTAGAATGAGAACACGGGCTGGAGCTACAGCCATCACTCTGATCTTGAGGGAAATGTGGGTTTCTATGTTACCAAGTGGCTGATTCAACACAGGGAGGAGCTAAGACTCGAACTTTCTGGTTAGGTGAGAAAAATAACCCCCTTCTGGTTTGAGCCTCTGTAGCCAGGATTGTCATTGACCAGCTCCACGCTTCTCATGCAGGTTACACTTCCATTCTCAGGGGCCACTTCCTCACCAGACCACATGCTCTGTGAGATTAGGGCCGGTGTCTGTTGTTTTCACCATCACATGCCCTTGCCCTGAGGCTGGTACACTGGACATTTTCAAATATTTGTTGAATGCAATAAAATAAAGGAAGGACATTGAAGGTTTTCTAGTTGGTCAGAAGCAAAGTCTCAGAGACATTTCCAGCCTGACAATTTCATGCATGAGGAAGCTCCAGGAGGAAGGGTTGGGTCAGGGTCTCTCAGTCTCATTCCGGCACCTGTTCCCAAGGTTGCCAAGGTCCCTGGAATCCTGACTTCTCTTTGCAGTTGGACAGGGCTGAGGTGGCGAAATCGCCTGTAGCTGGCAGCTTCCTCTGCAGCATTTCTTCCTCTGGTATTAACAAATGTTAATTTGAGGCAATGGTCACTGGCCTTTCGTGTGCCCTTTATGCCACCATAATTTTGTGACTTCAATGCAAAAAAAAAAAAAAAAAAAAAAACCAACCTCGTAATTTTACCTGGCCTTACAGAAAAATCCTTAGAGGATGAAGTCTAAGACAAGAGGAAGTCCAGACAATTTTTTTTTCTCTTTCACTTTTAGCGTTGATTCCGCTTTGCATACAGATTTAGGTCGCACGTGTGAAATCGTGTACTTATTTTAAAACGGAGTAAATGTGCAGCCGGTTTTTATGGCCATCATCCCCCACGGCAGTTCCTCTCAACATCCTTTGGTTACAAATGGCCAGTCACATAACTGGTTTCACATTCACCCTCACTTTTAGGCCTTAGTGTACTTATGATTATATAACAGTTGGTAAAAAGCTACTCTTTTACTTTCCTTTGCCTGGAGACCTCCAAGCTGTCTTTGTTCGAACTAACTTTGGGAGGAACTTAGTTTATAGTATGAAACAAAGATGATAACAGCCCTTTCCCTAAAACAAACCCCCTTCCTGCCTGGGGCCTAGAGTGCCTTTGTAGGAATAACAAATTAGTCACAAGGTTAGAAATTAGGGTTTAGGAGTCACATAGCTGGAGGCTGCAAGATTCTAAACCTCCTCAAATTGCTCTTGGGATAACACCACAATTGCAAAACCCAAGATCAGTGCTTGAGATATTTTGCAGATCCTGCACTTGATGGATCACCTGGCACCACCCAGATCAATAAACTGGGTCATCTGTTCTTGTGGGCCCCACCCAGGAACTGACTCAGTGCAGGAGGGCAGCTTCAACTCCCTATGATTTTTTTTTTTTTTTGAGATAGAGTTTCATTCTTGTTTCTCAGGCTGGAGTGCAATGGCACGACCTCAGCTCACTGCAACCTCCACCCCCCAGGTTCAAGCAGTTCTCCTGCCTCAGTCTCCTGAGTAGCTGGGATTACAGGCATGCGCCACTGTGCCTGGCCAATTTTGCATTTTTAATAGAGACAGGGTTTCTCCATGTTGGTCAGGCTGGTCTTGAACTCCTGATCTCAGGTGATCTGCCTGTCTCAGCCTCCCAAAGTGCTGGAATGACAGGTGTGAACTACTGCACCCGGCCAACTCCCTATGATTTTATCTCCTTCCTGGCCAGTTAGAACTCCCAACTCACTGGCCCCATACCCACCAAATTATCCTTAAAAACTCTGATCACCGAATTCTTGGGGAGACTGACTTGAGTAATAATAAAACTCTGGTCTCCCACACAACCGGCTCTGCATGAATTACTCTTTCTCTATTGCAATTCCCATGTCTTGATAAATTGGCTCTGTCTAGGCAGCGGGCAAGGAGAACCTGTTGGGCAATTATAGCTTTGTGTCCTTGAGCTATTTTCTCAGACTTTTTGTGACTTGTTTTATCTACTGGTACACAGGGATGTAACTGAATTGAGGATGAACTTTTTTTTTCTTTGAGACAGAGGCACACTCTGTCACCCAGGCTGGAGTGCAGTGGTGCAATCTCAGCTCACTGCAACCTCCGTCTCCCGGGTTCAAGTGATTCCCCTGCCTCAGCCTCTGGAGTAGCTGAGATTACAGGCCTGCACCACCATGCCCAGCTAATTTTTGCATTTTTAGTAGAGACAGGGCTTCACCATGTAGGCCAGGCTAATGCCGAATTCCTGACCTCAAGTGATCTGCCTGCCTCAGCCTCCCAAACTGCTGGGATGACAGGTGTGAGCCATGGCACCCAGCCAAGGATGAACTCTGTTAATGTGTGAAAGGTGCTGAGAGCAACACCTACATGCGTTATGTGAAAACAACAAATGCTGGGTGTCATTGCATCCATCTGAGCAGAGAGACGGCTGTGTCTGGAGCAAGCCCAGAGAGGCTGGAGGCACTCCCTCACATGGCATCTCACAAGTGTCTTTCAGCCTTGATTTCTCCACTTGTAAAATGAAAGCGATCATATGGTAGTTTGTGAAACCTTTTGCAACCTGAGATGAAATGTGTGATGAGGATGCAGAGTAGTATTGTAATTACACGATTACAATCTCTGCAGAGCTGGGAGGCAGGAGGCTGGCAGGATACCGCTGCCTACATGCACACCTGAGGAATTTTGTGTGTGTCTGTGAGGTTTCCATTGAAAACAAGATTCACAAAGGCAAAATAACCACCAGTCCTGGCCCTGCAAAAAAGATAACAAGGAGAAGATAGAGCCTGGAGTACCAGGGAGGCGATATACATAGAGTTGGTTCATAAATCCATCTAAAGCCCGTCCCCAAACACCCAAGTCAAATTTCATCTTAGAACACTTTGCATAACAAGCAATTTAAGGCATGGCAGACCCCCAAGAGCTACAGAACATTTAAATGATGGGCAAATATTTCTGTTTGGTTGTTAGGAGAAATGACTTTTTGAACTCCAGTCTTTGAGTAAAACAAGTTTGACCAGCTATAAACAGATTCAAACTGATTATTTGCTTTTGCAGTGCTTCCATTTCATTTTCATGAGGCTAGAGAGTGGCAGGAGATTGCTTTGTGGGATAACAGGCTGTAAAAGTTGAAGCCAGTAGCTACGGTTGACTGAAAAATACACCATGACCGCCCACCACCACCCACCGCTGCTGTGGAGCCTGTTCTGCTGGAAGGCAGAGGCCTTGCAATAGGGGTGCTGGATTTGATCCCTGTCTGCAGGGGGATGTTGGCACCAGAGATGAACAATGGGTCACTGTGAATAGGGAATTGCAATTTGTTTAAGAGATGACATCTTGCTCTGTTATCCAGGCATTTGAAAATGCTCCTCAAAAGATATCATGAAGATGAGCCACAGAGGCTGGGCACAGTGGCTCATGCTTGTCATTCCAAAACTTTAAGAGGCTGAGGCAGGAGGATGGCTTGATCTCAGGAGTTTGAGACCAGCCTGTGCAACATAGTGAGACCGTGTCTCTACAAAAAAATACAAAATTTAGCTGGGTGTGGTGGCACGTGCCTGTAGTTCCAGCACTTTGAAGGCTGAGGTGGGAGAATCACTTGAGCTAAGGTGGTTGCAGCTACAGTGAGCCGTAATGGCACCACTGCACTCCAACCTAGGGAACAGAGTGAGACCCTGTTTCAAAAGAATTAAAGATAAGGTAGAGTGGAAAGAATATTGGCAGCACATGTATCTGATAGCGGACTCATCCAGAATATGTAGAGAACTCCAACAAATTAACCCTGAAGAGAACAACTCCTAAGAAATGAACAAAAGACTTGATCAGGCTCCCTCACAGATCTAAGAAAGGCCAATGAATATATAAAAGATTTCCAGTGTCTTGAGTCATCAAGGAAATGAACGTGATCACCATGGTAGGCAGAGTGGCTAAATTTTAAAAGATCAACAGTTCCAAATGCTGGCAAAGATTGGGGAACATGGAAGGCTCCATGTTGCTGTTAGGAATGTGGAATGGCACCACCTCTCTGGAGTACTGCTGATTACAAAGTGAAACGGTTACCTACCCTATGACTCGGCAATTCCCCATTGGTCTTTACACAAGAGAAATGAAAATGTATGTTCATAAAATGACATGTACTAGGATGTGGATAGCAGCTTTGTTCAGAAGAATCCCAGATTGAAAACAGCCCAAATGGGTATCAATCGTACATTTGGGTCCATCATGGTGTGTTTATGAGATGGAATACTATGCAGCAATAAAAAAGAACAACTGATATCAGTAATGACATGGATGGTTCTTTTTTTTTTTTCTTTCTTTTTTTTTTTTTTTTTTTTTGAGACAGAGTCTTGCTGTGTCACCAGGCTGGAGTGTAGTGGCACGATCTTGGCTCACTGCAACCTCTGCCTCCTAGGTTCAAGTGACTCTCCTGCCTCAGCCTCCCGAGTAACTGGGACTACAGGTGCATGCCACCACACCTGGCTAATTTTTGTAGTTTTAGTAGAGACGGGGTTTCACCATGTTGACCAGGATGGTCTCAATCTCTTAACCTCATGATCTGCCTACCTCGGCCTCCCAAAGTGCTGGGATTACAGGCATGAGCCACTGTGCCCGTCTGACATGGATGGTTCTTAAAAACTATACTGAGACTGGGCATAGTAGCTCATGCCTGTAATCCCAGTACTTTGGGAGGCTGAGGGAGCAGATCACTTGAACCAAGGAGTTCAAGACCAGCCTGGACAGCATAGTGAAATCCCATCTTTACAAAAAAATACAAAAATTAACTGGGCATTGTGGTGCATGACTGTAGTCCCAAATACTTGGGAGGCTAAGGCAGGAGGATCTCTTGAGACCAGGAAGTTAAGGCTGCAGTGAGCTATGATTGCACCACTGCACTCCAGCCTGGGTGACAAAGTGAGATCTTGTCCCAAAGCAAACAAACAAAAAATTATACTGAACAAACAAAGCAGCAGACAAGAGTATAGGCTGCATAAATCCATTTATTTGAAGCCCAGAACAAACGAAGCAATCTGTAACTATAGAAAGTGGTCACCTGGGGAGAGGAAGGAAATTGACTAAAAAAGGGAAGAGAGAACTTTCTGGGCTGATGGTGGCATCTAATCTTTGCTATATGATACAGTGGCCACTAACCTCATAAAATGTGACTCGAATTGTGGCTGGTATGACTGAAAGAATAAATTTTTAATTTTATTTAAATTTTAAAATGGAGACAGTATGAAATATTTCCCCCTTAAACACAACTCTATTATTTTGGTAGAATTGTATTTTTCTTTTTTCTATTTTTTTTTAGAGGCAGGGTCTCATTCTATCATGCAGGCTGCATTGCAGTGACATGATTACACTCACTGCAGCCTTGAAATCCTGGTCTCAAGCAATCCTCCCCCGTCAGCCTCTAGAGTAGCTGGGACTATAGGTGTGCATCACCATCCCGGCTCATTTTAAATTTTTTTGTAGAGAAGAGGTCTCACTGTAGTGTTCAGGCTGGTCTTAAACTCCTGGCTTCAACCAATCCTCCCATCTCAGCTTCCCGAAGTGCTAGGATTACAGCCACTAGCCACAGCACAAACTTGAACTGTTAAAAAATTAGCCTTCCAATGCCACACATCTACAACCATCTGATCTTGACAAACCTCACAAAAACAAGCAATAGGGAAAGGATTCCTTGTTTAACAAATGTTGTTGGGAAAACTGGCTAACCATGTGCAGAAAGCAGAAACTGGACCCCTTCCTGACACCTTACACTAAAACTAACTCCAGATGGATTAAAGACTTAAACATAAGACCTAACACCATAAAAACCCTAGAAGAAAATCTAGGCAAAACTATTCAGGACATAGGCATAGGCAAGGACTTCATGATTAAAACACCAAAAGCATTGGCAACAAAAGCCAAAATAGACAAATGGGACCTAATTAAACTCCACAGTTTCTGCACAGCAAAAGAAACAGTGATTAGAGTGAATCAGCAACCAACAGAATGGGAAAAAATTGTTGCAATCTACCCATCTGACAAAGAGCTAATATCCAGAATCTACAAAGAACTAAAACAGATTTACAAAAAAAAACCAAACAAGCCCATTCAAAAGTGGGCAAAGGATATGAACAGACACTTTTCAAGAGAAGACATATATGAGACCAACAAACATATGAAAAAATGCTCATCATCACTGGTCATTAGAGAAATGCAAATCAAAACTACATTGAGATACCATCTCACACCAGTTAGAATGGCAATCATTAAAAAATCTGGAGACAACAGATGCTGGAGAGGATGTGGAGAAATAGGAACAACTTTACACTATTGGTGGGAGTGTAAATTAGTTCAACCATTGTGGAAGACAGTGTGGCGATTCCTCAAGGACCTAGAAATAGAAATTCCATTTGACCCAGCAATCCCATTACTGGGTATATATCCAAAAGATTATAAATCGTTCTATTATAAGGACACATGCACACGAATGTTCATTGCAGCACTGTTTACAACAGCAGACTTGGAACCAACCCAAATGCCCATTGATAATAGACTGGACAGGGAACATGCGGCACATATACACCATGGAATACTATGCAGCCATCAAAAATGATGAGTTCATGTCCTTTGTAGGAACATGGATGAACCTGGAAACCATCATTCTCAGCAAACCGACACAAGAACAGAAAATCAAACACTGCATGTTCTCACTCATAGGCAGGTGTTGAACAATGAGAACATGTGGACACAGGGAGGGGAGCCTTACATACTAGGGTCTGTCAGGGGAAAATAGAGGAGGGACAGTGGAGGGTGGGGAGGTGGGGAGGGACAACATGGGGAGAAAAGCCAGATATAGGTGATGGGGAGGAAGGCAGCAAACCACACTGCCATGTGTGTACCTATGCAATAATCTCACATGTTCTTCACATGTACCCCCAAACCTAAAATGAAATAAAAAATAAAAAATATTAGCCTCCACATTGAGATGTGCTGTAAGTATAAAACATGTACAAAGTTTCAAAGACTTGTTACCAAAAAAGGAGAAAAATTTCTTATGATCTTTTCGTATTGAAATGATGTTTTAAATACACTGGGTTAAAAATATAGTATTAATGTAATTTTCACCTGTTTCTTTTTACTTTTCCAAATGTGGCTCCTAGAAACTTTAAAATTACATGCATGGGTCTTGCTCCATTGCTGTCAGACAGAGCTGGTCTGTGTTTTGGTTGGGTGGAGGCTACCTGGGAGGATGCAATGATCAGAACTCACCGAACAGAATGCCTAAAATCAGTGCATTGGATACTGTTAATTATAGTTCAGTTAGAAAACCACACACACATGACCCCTGCTTGACTCATGCATGGTATTAGAAATTGGGAGGCAGAAGGGCAATGACTGGGAGGGAGAATGAGAGGAGCTGGAATGTTCTATTCCTTTCTGGGAGTTTGACTCTAAAATTGAACCTGGCTTTATGACACGTTCAAGGCGTGTGAGTCTCTTGAATTTAAGAGGCAAATTTATGCAGAACAACTGGCTAATTAATGTGCTGCCCTGGGAGCCATTGTGTTTTACAAGCAAGAAGGTTCCACAGCCCCAGGACTGGTTTCTTTAAGCCCTACTCTTCCCCTGAGGGCCTGGAATTGCCCTACTGGAGAGGGCTTGGCTTACTCCCCGACAACCTCTGGAAGCAGCTCCCGCACTATCCTGTCTCCCCTTCCCTCAGACCTTGTCCTCAAAGAAAAACCCTAAGTGCCAACCTGCTTATCCTCAAGCACATTTTCAGGAGAGCAAAATCTTTTGACCAAGAAGAGACCTTCCCATCTGCTACAGCCAGGCCAGGAGACTGGTGGCATGAGGGATGTTGACCTCCTGAACCCAGGTGGCAATGTGGCAAAGAGTGGGCTTAATCGCTCCATCTATGTGCCCTGACCAAGGTGACCACAGCTCTGGGTCGGTTCAGGCAGGAAGCATGGAAGGATGCCAGAGTTTCCACTGTGGGTATGGAGGGGCAGGAAGTCAGTAGTAATGGGCGAGACAACAGGACTGGATGGCCGGCCGTGCAAGGAATTGCGGTCAACATCAGCTCCTTCCCCATCTGTTTCTGTCCTTGGGGGGTCAGACCTGCAGACACAGCTCAGCAGCAGATGGAGAGAATGACCAAAAAGAAGATACAATGGAGGTGGAGGTCATGAGCTTTGGACCTTCCAGACGTGGGTCCAAGTCATGGCTCTGGTGCTAGCAATGCAGACTTGTGCAAGTTACTTAATTTGTCTAAATCTCAGTTTCCTCTCCCATAGAAGAAAGACAATAGCAGCTGCCTTAAAGGGTGAGTTGGAAGTTACGTTAAATGGGGTGATGTAAGCCGAGTGTTTGGTAAAGGGTATTACGGGTCCCGAGCCAATGTCTTTTGAGACAAATGAGAAGAATGAAGTCCCCAAGGAGCACGTCAGGGCCACAGTCAAGGAGGGTGAGGCTCACAGCAGTGCTCCCATGCCAGCAGAAAGCCAGAGGGCTAATCAGAGAATGGATGGGCTGCCCATCAATGTTGCATGTCTTAGGCTGTGTTCTCTAGAAGTAAATCTTTGGTGGAGAATTCAGGTGGAAGTGAAAATCCCCTGGTAGAAATTGCTCCTAGGAAAAACTAATTGGAAAGTAGAGAAGCAGGACCAGGAAGAGAAGGTGGCCAGGGAAGGGCACAATATCAAGCAAAGTCTCACAGAGAACCACAGTGGCAGCCCCAAGATAGCCCCCAAGGATCCTCCCCTCATGGTATTTCTGCCTTTGCATAGCTCTGCTTCCACTTCAGATAGGATGGACCTGTTTAGCAATAGGGTATTGTGAAATAGATGGAGTGTGGCTTCCAAGCCTAGGTCATAAAAGACTGCAGTTTCTCCCTTGCTCTCTTGGTTCACCCACTGGACAAAGCCAGCCACCATGTTGTGAGGATGCTCAAGTAGTCTATGGAGAGGCTGATGTGGTGAGGAACTGAGGTCTCTTGCCAGCAACCACTCCAGCTTGCTGGCCTTGTGAGGGAGCCTTCTTGGAAGCAGATCCTCCTGTCCCAGTTGAGTCTTCAGGTGATGGAGCCCAGCTGGCATCTTGACTGCAACCTCATGAGAGACATGAGCCAGAATTGCCCAGCTAAGCCACCCATGAATTCCTGACCCACAAAAACTGTGCTACGGATTGAATATGTCCCCCGAAGTCCATGTGTTGAAAACTTAATCCTCAATGCAACAATGTTGAGAGGTAGGACCTCTAAGAGGTGATTACGTCATGAGGGCTCTGCCTTCGCAAATAAGTTAATGTTATTATCATGGGAGTGGGTTTTTTATGAAAGCAATTTTACCTCCCTCTCCCCATCTCTCTCATCCTCTTTTGCCATGTGATGCCTTCTGCCATGTTATGGTGCAACAAGAAAGTCCTCATCAGATGCAGACCTTTGATCTAGGGACTTCCTAGCCTCTAGAACCATGAGCCAATAGATTTCTGTCCTTTATAAATTTTCAAGTCTCAGGTATTCTGTAGTAGCAGCAAAAAATGGATTAAAACACCCTCTTAGCAGCATTAATGGCCAAAGCTTATGCATACATTTGCAGGGGTCAGAGCCCCCTAGAACTTTGGTGCTTAGAAACAGGAATGGATTTCTGAGCTCAGAGGTAACACACTGCCTCATATCACACACTTGCGGCTTCCTTTATGTAACATACCTTATTGATTTCTATTTAATAATGACTGATGCAGCTCTTGGGCCCTTTCTCTGATGAATTTAAGCTGTCTGTCAAATAGGAGAGACAGGGCAGGAGTGAAGCATTATTATTCCAAAGCACAGTCATTAGATTAATAGTAAACTCCAGCAACACCATTAACATGGGGAGAATCGATGAAATAACAGAGGCAAGGCTGCCTCCAGATAAGATCACTGCTTCTCAGGCATGTGTCCTATATATAGATCATGTGTGTTCATTCTACCTTTGGATCTTTCTTCCCTCGAGGGCTCCCGAGTGAGCTGATTATAATCTGTAAGACTACGTGTCAGCAGCATAAACCACCATCACCATCACTCTTTATCCTTGACTCATCTTCTTCCACCTGCCCACCAGCAAAATTAGACAACACTCTGTTGCCTTGTGTTGGAGCAAATGCATTTTTCACAACTTTCCCAAAAGAAATTTTTGTCTCACCATGATCAATCTTTCCCTATAATTTGGGAAAATAAAAATTTTAAGGCCATAAATAGACAGTAAACTTTGGAAATAATTTCCCCAAATGGATTTCCCTGTGCCCTTCTGTTCACGAACATTTAGCTCTCCCAAGTCATAGCTTGTCAGCAAAATGACTTTATTTTTATTTTTTTTAAATTTTTTTTAACTTTCTTTTTTTGAGATAGAGCCGCACTCTGTAGCCCAGCCTGGAGTTAAATGGCGCGATCTCCGCTCACTGCAACCTCTGCCTCCCGGGTTCAAGCAATTCTCCTGCCTCAGCCTCCTGAGTAGCTGGGATTATGGTCACCTGCCACTACACCTGGCTAGTTTTGCCTTTTTAGTAGACACAGGGTTTCACCATGTTAGTCAGGCTGGTCTCGAACTTCTGACCTCAGGTGATCCACCCACCTCGGCCTCCCAAAGTGCTGGGATTACAAGCGTGAGCCACTGTGCTCAGCCAAAGTGGCTTTAATGTCTTTAGTTTTCATCTTCTCGATTTGCTATTCAGAATAGGTGGAGGAGGCAAGGAGGAGATCCTTTCTCTGAAAAACATTCCTTTCTAAATCTAAGGAATTGGTCCTCTAGTTGTGTATAAGAGAGTTGAGTGAGACTAAAGCTGGTGGTGTTAGGAAGGTGGGCAAGGTCATCACTGACAGCTCTCTTAAGAATCTTTTTTTTCCAGATGGATTGCAGAAATTTATTGAAATTGGAGACACTGTTTAATCTTCTTGTACCATGAGACTCCATTAGCCTGTCTACAAAGTCCACTGGGAGGCTGAGGATCACTTAAGCCCAGGAGTTTGAGGCTGTAGTAAGCCTCAAAGAGCCACTGCACTCCAGCCTGGGTGAGGCAAGACCCTTTCAAGGGGTAAACTGCATGCTTGCTTGGTGTGGTCATTAAAAACCCTAGTTTTTGGGATAACAGGTCTGCCTGCATTTCTTCAAGCATGAAGCCTGAGTCCTTTGCTTCTTTAGAACTTGCTCCACACATTGTAGTCAAGCTGACTCTCCATACCCAAGCAAGCCATTCACGGATGAAAACGTTACCAGTAGCTGGAGTACAAATGAGGACTTCCATTAAGATGCTAAAAATCCGTAAACTCTTTTCAAAGTTGTCTGTCACAGGGTTCTTCAGTGTTAACTTTGCCTACAAGTTCGTTTCAGGTCAGACATTTGAAAGGACCTTATGCATAGTATGAAGGGATAGACAAAGAAAGACCATCACTGGATGAAACGTACAGAGTCTCAGTGCCATGGGAAAGGTGGCCAGCCTCAAGAGATCCCTTTTAGCTATCACATCCATCCCTGCAACCAGGACAGCACCTCCTCCACTCAGAAGGACCTCTGAGATCCCCTCCCCATCCACGAACTCATTCTGAAGCACAGGCTTCTTCCACACCTCACTCTGCCTGCCATCTTGGCTTGAACCCTTCCAGCCTCTGAGCTCACTGATCCTCCATTGATTATCTTCCTGTTTCTAGCCTTGTCTTGACCTTTGATAGGATTCCAGTTTTTGTCTTGAGCCATTATCAACTTAGTTCAACTTCCCTCTTGGTTCAACTAAGCCACAGCACGTTTCCTCTGCCCTCAGTGTCTCCCCTACCTTAAGAAGAGTCATCTTTCATTCTCTTGCACCACAAATAGGACCTTAATAGAGAGATATGGGACTTGGATAGAGACATCTAGAGTCAAGTCAGAACAGGTTAGAGCCACCCGTGGCCCAAGCCGGTATCTCTTTTCTTGGATGTTCTCTCTGTACCACTGTCCCTCAATAACGTTACGCTTGAGAAGGTAACATTTAAGAAAATAATTTTCTCCCACACCCTGCTCTGTATATTGCCAATGGTTTCTATTCAGATGGCTTGGGGTCTCCCCTTTGCCCCCCAGTTTTCCTTTATGTTTCAGATTAGAACTATGGACTTTCTACTGATGGCCTGTTGAAATGTACCTTTTGATTAAAATCATACAGTTCATCACCGAACATGCCAAGCCACAATAATACATGAAGGGTAAAACGGGCACACAGCTTGTAAATTCTTAATTATGATGACTCCATTCTCCCCTCCCTTCCCCTTCTCTTCTCTTCTCTTCTCGTCTCTTTTGGGATGGAGTTTTGTTCTTGTTGCCCAGGCTGGAGTGCAATGGCATGATCTCGGCTCACCACAACCTCCGCCTCCTGAGTTCAAGTGGTTCTCCTGCCTCAGCCTCCCGAGTAGTTAGGACTACAGGCATGTGCCACCATGCCCGGCTAACTTTGTATTTAGCAGAGATGGGGTCTCTCCATGTTGGTCAGGATGGTCTTGAACTCCCCACCTCAAGTGATCTGCCCGCCTGGGCCTCCCAAAGTTCTGGGATTACAGGCGTGAGCCACCGTGCCTGGCCTATCATGACTCCATTATTCTTTCCCTTTGAGAATTTAAGATTAAAATCCTATAAAAGTGGAAATGATGTAAATGCTCAACAATAGGGATGGGGTAAAGAAATGGCCTTGCCCTAGTAAACGATTAACGATTGAGTTTGCAAAGAGCACTTGGTGACTGCTGCGTGAAAAAGATGGGGTAAGAAAGCCTATCTTTAGTGCAAGCCCCATTCTGCTGTGCCCTGCAGCCTCGCCTGGGGCACTGGCTTGCAGGGCTGGGACCACATCTATCTTCCTTCCACGTCTTGCTGGGGAGGGCAGGCGAAGTCAGCTGTGAGAGTGCAGCCTCCATGATTCTGGAAGGGTAGGGTCCCTAGCAGGAAGTCAACAGAGGTTGTAGTGAAGGACTGCAATTTTAAACCAGGTGCTAAGGTGGGAAAAAAACCTGTGGTGCTGGTGGATGGGGGTGGGGGTGGGGGGAAGCTTGAGGAGGATGAGAGGAGAGTGGGGAGCCCCAGGGATGGAGTAGGGAGGGCTGGTAGTCCACAAGCACCATCATGAGAGCCTGCGCTAGCAATGGGAAGTCTCTTCAGGAGATGATGTTCAAGCCTTATCTTTACATTCTTTGGGGCCTATCTTGGTTGTTTTTTAAATGTGATTTTTACAGAGGCACAGAATGAGTAGAATCCCCACCATGCTGACTGTTCACAGGGCTGAGTTCCTGTCTGTTCTGTTTCGCATTTCTGCCGTGTCCTAAGCAGGCACACATATCTATCCCATAGTGTCTGGGGAGCGACTGACCAGGGAAATGGGAGGTGAGGTGTCTGTGGCAGGTCGGAGCTCCCTGGGCTGAGGTTCACCGAATTAAATCAAATAAACAAGTACCTTTTCTTAGTATAAATATTTGTATTGACTGTTTCTGGCAACCATACCTGGACCCTTGATTTATCAGAAGCAAAGCTTAGGTTAGAATTTACCACTTTCATGGAGGGAGGGGGAGAGGCGAGATGAGAAAGGGGAGGGGAGAGAGACGAGAGAGGAGGGAGGGAGAGAAAGCAGAAAGGGAGCGGGAGGGAGGAATAGAGGAAAGAGAGGGAGATGGAGGGAGAGAGGAGAGAGAGGGATGGGAGAGACTGAGAGAGAGAGAGGGAAGGAGGGAGAGAGGGAGGGAGAGGGAAGAAAAGGAGGGAGGGGGAGAGGAGAGAGAGAGAGCGAGGGAGAGGGAGGAAGGCAGGAAGGAAGGGAGAGGCAGAGGTTGAGAGAGGAGAGGCTTTCTGACACTTCTCTCCTCTGATCATAGAACTCTCCTAGGACAGCCTGTCTCCTTTCATGAAGCTTCCCTGCCACCTTCTCTCCCGCTCCTCCCATGTCTGTCCATTTTGGAGACAGCTCACCCCACTGTCTCCTACTGGACTGGAGTTCACCTGGAATGAGCCTTCTCTCTCTGCTCCTCTAGCACCTGGACTGGCTCCCAGCAACTTTCTCTGGCAGCCTTGGACAGAAACCTTGCAGAAGTTCCATTCTAAGTTCAGCCACCACCACCTTCCATCCAGTGGTTTCTAAACAATCTCTGAGTAAGATTTTGGTTTTATCACCTATTAACTTCTCCTTTTTTTTTTTTTTCTTCATTTTGGGGAAGAGGTCCACTGGCATTCATCTCGTGCTGAACAGAAGCTGTTTTCTACTCAACTCTTGTTCTTGGACGACCTGGCACGGAAGGATATCCTGATACCCTGGGGAATCATCAAACAAGCCTGGGTCTGAGAACTGAGGGACGTCAGAGATGGCATCCACACTCAGGAGGGGTGAGGAAAACACCCCCTTCATTGTATTCTCATGAATTTGGTTCTTCCAAAAATTTTGTTTACTAAGTTGCATTTATTAAGAAATAATATATTCTTTAAAAAATATTATTATTATTACTGAGACAGGGTCTTGCTCTGTGCCCAGGCTGGAGTACAGTGGTGCAGTCATGGCTCACTGCAGCCTCAACCTCCTGAGCTCAAACAGTCCTCCTGTCTCAACCTCCTGAGTAGGTGAGACCACAGGTGTGTACCACCATACCTGGCTAATTAAAAAATTTTTTTTTGAGAGACAGGGTCTTGCCATGTTGCACCAAGCTGTTCTCAAATTCCTGGGCTCAAGCAATCCTCCTACCTTGGCCTCCCAATGTGCTGGTATTACAGGCATGGGCTATTGCACCCAACCAAAATTATTCTTATTAATCAAATATGTACACCAGGCAATCGGTTCTTCCACTAGCCAGAGCTAAGCAGCGTTTCCCATGGAGTGGATCTGATTCCAGCTCAAGGAATCTAATAAGGCTCTGTATTCTAATTAGGCGGAGTGGCATCTTGCTCTGTAAAAACACAGGGGCGTTCATTAGACTTCCGGAAATACAGAGGCAAGACTAAAGGCCCCATTGCTGTCTGTATGCATGCTGGGGTGGAGCCTAGCTGGGATAGAAGATGTTAGTGATTCTGGAAGAGAGAGCTCCAGAAGAAAGACTTAAAAACCAGAGTTATTTTAGAGTTGAGGACTTGAAACCTCCACCAGTAAGCACACTATTTTGGTACAACTGAGTGATCATGCTCTAAGGTTTAACATCCAGCTTCCTGGGGGCAAACCTCAGGTTCACCCCTTATTAGTTATGTACCCCTGACCTCCCTGAACCTCAGTTTTCCCCTCTATAAAATGAGGCTGATAATAGTAGCAACCTGAACCAGCTGGGGTGCATGTGGATGCAAAGAACATAGAGCCTGAAGCAAACAACGACAGCACCCTGTACATTTCCACTTCTAGGCAGTATTGGCTTCATCATGACATCAAATTATAATGTGGTTACCAACCAGTACATAAGCTAGAAATGTCCTTATATCGAGAAGGCAAGCATGCGTCACTTCTGGAAATCCCCACAGAAGATAAGAAAACTCCTTTCCTAGAAGCTTCCATTAAAATCTTCCTTGAGGTTCATTGGTCCAATTTGCAAAGCTCATGTGGTAATTGCTGAATCCATCACAGTCTAGAGGATGAGACTACATTGGTCAGATCAGGCCTGAGCTATCTGCCCCTTCTCTAGAGCCAGAGGTGGAGTTAGCCCCAAATAATGTGCCTGAATGAAAGTTGGGAGACTCATGAAGATTTAGGAAGATAATACCTGCAAAACACTAGGCACACAGGGAGCACTCCACAAGTGTAAGCTAATTACTGGCCATTATTGTCATCCTGGTGAAGTCTGGTTAATCAAGAGTCTTATTCTACTGAAAATTTTTATGTCCATATGCCTTCATCATCCTCACCATCATGATTATCACCATCATCTTCATCAACATCCTCATCATCACCATGATCATCACCCTCTTCATCATCAAGATCACCATCATCTTCATCATCCTCACCATCATGATTATCACCATCATCTTATCAACATCCTCATCACCACCATCATCGTCACCATCATCACCATCCTCTTTATCATCATCAAGATCACCACCAACTTCATCATCATTCTCACCATCATGATTATCACCATCATCTCCACCATCATCACCATCATCCTCATCCTCCTGATGAGGATGAGGATAAGAGCATCCTGAGATGCTCTTATGATCATGATCAGGAGAGGAGAGGAGGAGAGGAGAGGTGATCATTCACTATCGTTTTCATCATCATCACCATCATCATCGTCATCATCATCATCATATCTTCACTGGCACTGTCATTGGCCAAGTGTCTACTGTGTGCTGCCAGTGCCATTTCAGACACTTTGCAAAACTGTATCTAATCCTTGGGACAACTTGTGAAGCAGGATATCACTAGTTGCCCACCCCCAATGCATTCTCCCCCTTGTTCCTTACCATATAAACTCCTGAGATTTTGTTTAATGTGTCAAGATGCCAAAGTTTTAAAACCTACCCTAATAAAAACAAACAAAACCCACTTCTCCAGTTAGGCATGATGATGCAAAATTGTGAAACAGTTAGAAATAGATGTAAAATTTCCTATGCAATGAATAGACAAAGAAAAAAAGCCAACACACGACCAGCTTCCTTTGCAGCTAGGTGTGGTCGTGTGGCATAATCTGGCCAATGAGATAAGAGAAGTCTGCCAGAGACTTCTGAGAAAATCTCACCTCCCTGCTGCAGGTACCATCCGTTCTTCAGTGCTGCTTTCCTTTTCTTTCTGCTCACAACATGGGCTTCCAAAGCTGTGGGAGAGAAACTCTCTCATGATCATGAAGATGAAAGTCACCCACTAAGAAGGACAGGGCAAAAAGGAGAAGTTTGGGACACTGAGGCTATTGTGGACCAATTCACCAGCTCTATGATCCAGACACCTCATTATGTGTTGAGGGGAAGAAAAGCAGCCTCTTTGCTGAAGTCACTGAAGATGGGGTTTCTGCTGCAGACAAGTGAATACAGCTTCGAATAGGAGATTGCTGGACAAAATGAGCCCCATCATAGATGAAGAAACCGAGGCACAGGGAGGGAAAGCATTTACCCCAAGTGTGAAATTCAGGCTCCCAAACCAATGCTCCCACCTTAAAAAGGAGGGAAATTCTGACACAGACTGCCACATGGATGGATCTTGAGAACATGGCACCAAGTGAAACAAGCCAGTCAGAAAAGGACACATAACACATGATTCCTTTTACATGAGGGACTTAGAGTTGTCATATTCGTAGAGACAGAAAGTGGAATGGTGGTTACCAGGGGCGGGTGGAGGGAGACCGGGAGTGAGTGTCTAATGGGTGCAGGATTTCAGTTTGGGAAGATGAGACCGTTCTGGGGGTGGATGGTGGTGTCAGATGCAGAACACCAAGAATGTGCGTAGTGCCTCTCAACTGTGCCCTTAGAAATGGTTACGATTGTAAGGTTTTTGTTATATGTATTTTGCCACAATAAAAACATATGATGTGGGAAAATTTACTAAAAACAAAAAAAATCTATGCTTCCTTCAATAATGCCTCAGAAAAAGGGTGAGTGTTTTGTTCTTTCTTGCCAAGAGTTTGAAGCTCTTATTTCTATTCCTGCCCTCTCTTCCTAGGTTCTCTAGGATCCAGTCAACACTCAGCGTGGCTGAATGAGTGTAGTTGAAGTGGCTTCTGCTATTGGGGCATTCACCTCTCTGCCTATGGCAAGGACTCCGGACAGGTATGGCTTCTGCTCATGGCAGTTGAGATAAAGGCTGAATTTCTAGAGTCTCAGGAGTTAACAGTTACAGGGCCCGAGTCATAAGCTCAGAAGTGAAGATAAGCAGCAGCTCCAAACCGGGAGGACCAGGTCTAACATTTCTCCAGGAATGAACTATTTCCACAGCGCATACATTAACATTCAAAACTCCCCTAAAATACTCACAGTGTTACCAAGGTCCTGACTGGGGAGATGCTCTTCCTTCCCCTAAATGAAAATGTCACTGCTCAGCTTCCTGAGCCAAGTTCACAGCTCACATCTCCTCTGTCCCAATAACATTGAGAAACTTAATTGGGTGAAAGGGTCTACACATCTTTCCTTCTGGACTTTCAGTTGTCCTCTGTGTTGCTGCGTATGAGGGTTCAAGCTGTGAGTCACTTATTTCCTTCTTAGGGGGAGGGAGAGTTTTGTATAGAGGGCTAAACAAAGACAGTTGCTCTCTCCCTGGTGTTTAAAGCAAATCTCTCTAGTATGGGGACAGGTAGAGAAAGAGACCCAGGCTTATTTAGGACAGTGGTTCTCAACCCTCACTATCTGTCCCTTAGAGTCCCTGGAGAACTTTGACAAATGCTGATGCCCAGGCCACACCCATGACCAATTAAATGACAACTTCTGGGGATGGAACCCAGACATGAGTATTTTTTAAAGTTCTTCAGGGGATTCCAATAAGCAGTCCAATGTGAGCACCAGTGTTTTGCAATCCGTGTCATTCCACTTCTGTTCTGTGGAGCAGCAGTGAAAGTGTTACCTGGGAGCTGGCCAGGAAAACAGAATCTTAGGTCCTGCTCCAGGGCTCCTGGGTCATCCAGATCACCTGGATCTGAATCTGCATGTCAGCAAGGTTTTCAGTGGAGCTCTGTGCACGTTAGAGCTTGGGAGGCACTGGGTTAGGTCACCGTTGGAAGAAATCTTGATGACTGTGGACAGTTTCAAGTCTCTTCACCCTCAACTCTTGTGAGTTGCTTTCTGACTCCTCCCACCTTTAGGGAGACACAGACCAATGATATAGTCCATTCCAGGGGTGGTATGGTACCCAAAAGTCACCTCTGACTTCTTCACCATTACGTGACACAAAAGCGTTGATTATATGCAGAGATTTACAACCATTCTAGTACCAAATGCTGCCCATTAGGCTAGCTAATGACATGATAATAATGATTAGTAATAGTAGTTACATTTATTGATAACCTATTGTATTAGTCAGGGCTTTCTGGAGGACAGAACAGGATAGATGTATATAAAAAGGGGCATTTATTAAGGGGTATTGACTCATACGATCACAAGGCGAGGTTCCACAATAGGTCATCTGCAAGCTGAAGACAAGGAAGCCAGTCTAAATCCAAAACCTCCAAAGTAGGGAAGCCACCAGTACAGCCTTCAGTCTGTGGTCAAAGGTCCAAGAGTCCAAAGGCTGAAGAACTTGGGGTCCGGTGTTAAGGGCAAGCAGCATTCAGCACGGGAGAAAGATGGAGGCCAGAAGACTCAGCCAGTCTAGTATTTTCACATTCTTCTGCCTGCTTTTATTCTGGCCATGCTGATAGGTGATTAGATGGTGCCCACCCAGATTGAGGGTGAGTCTGCCTTTCCCAGTCCACGGACCCAAATGTTAATCTTCTTTGGCAACACCCTCACAGACACACCCAGGAACAATACTTTGCATCCTTCAATCCAATCAAGTTGACACTCAATATTAACCATCACACCTACTATGTGCCAGGCACTTGGCATATCATGCTTCACTTAATTCTTCTGGTAAATGTGTCAATAGTATTGTCCCCAACTGACAGATGAGGTAGTAGAGACTCAGAGAATGAAGTCACTGGTCCAACAAGTTCACACAGCTGGAAAGTAGTGGGTAGTAAGTGACCAGTTTCCCTTTCTTCACCCCATTGTTCTTAGAAGGCTAATGGTAGGGTGGTAAGGAAGAAGAGAAGGGAAAATAGCAGAGGAAGTGAGGGGAAGGAGAAAGGAGGAGGAGAAGTGCACCCAGATTAATCAGAAACAGTGAGAGAGGGCTGGGCATGGTGGCTCCCACCTGAAATTGCAGCAGTTTGAGAGACTGAGGTGGGTGAATGACACGAGGCTAGGAGTTCGAGACCAGCCTAGCTAACATGGTGAAAACCCATCCCTACTAAAAAATAATACAAAAATTAGCCGGGCATGGTGGCACACACCTGTAATCCCAACTACATGGGAGACTGAGGCACGAGAATCACTTAAGCCTGGAAGGCAGAGGTTGCAGTGAGCCCAGATCATGCCAGAGTTAAGACTTGTGTTGCAAGTGACAAAAACCTAATAAACTCTAATGCAATCACAAAGAGGTGCTGGCTCATTGAACATGTTCACAGACAGGTGGACTTCAGTTTCTTTTTATCTTTTCTCCATCTTTCAGTTCTCCTTTTCTCTGTGATGTCTACTTCCCAGCAGGCTCTTTATCATGGTGGCAAAGACGTTCTCCATCAGTATCAGTCCTACGCTGTATTGGTCCATTCTCATGCTGCAATGAAGAAATATCTGAGACTGGGTAATTTATAAAGAAAAGAGGTTTAATTGACTCACAGTTCCACATGGTTGGGGAGGCCTCAGGACACTTACACTTATGGTGGAAGGCACCTCTTCACAGGACGGCAAGAGAGAGAATGAGTGCAAGCAGGGGAAGTGCCAGACACTTATAAAACCATCAGATCTCATGAGACTCACTCGTTATCACAAGAACAGTGTGATGGAAACCACCCCCGTGATTCATTTACCTCCACCTGGTCCTGCCCTTGACACGTGGGGATTATGGAACTACAATTGAAGATGAGATTTGGGTGGGGACGCAGAGCCAAACCATATCATTGCTTTGTCAACTTAGCAACCTAGAACAGTAACTCCCTAAAACTCTCCTAAAACCCTTCAGATTGACAGTGGTTGGCCAGGCCCTGGTCATCTACTTCTGAAGGCAGGAGGTGATGAATCATATGCCTTAAGAGAGTTGGAGGGGCAATTCCCACAACGACAATTGGAGTACTGTTCTCAAAATGGGGGAAAGAATGCAGGTCAGACAGGAATCCTTAGTTAAACTGGACATTCTGTGCTTTCCCCTCCAGATCTACTATCCACCTGTCTCCTCCCTCCTCTCTGCCCCAAGGCTGATATCTATGGATAACATATGACTATTTGATAAGATTTGACTGTGTCCCCACCCAAATCTCACCCTGAATTGTAATAATCTCCACATATCAAGGGTGGGGCTAGGTGGAAATAATCAAATAATGGGGGTGGTTTTCCCTGTACTGTTCTCATGGTATTGAATACATCTCACAGGAGCTGATGGTTTTATAAAGGGGAGTTTGCCTGCACAAGCTCTCTTGCCTGCCACCATATAAGATGCCCCTTTGCTCTTCCTTCATCCCCTACTGTGATTGAGAGACCTCCCCAGCCATGTGGAACTAGAAGTCCATTAAATCTCTCTTTTTTTTTTAAAATAAATTACTCAGGTATATCTTTATTAGCAGCATGAGAACAGACTAATACACTATTCTTTCCTTAGCTTTATTAAGGTATAATTTGCATGCCTTAAAGTCCATCCAAGTTTACAATTCAACAATTTTTAGTAATTTTATAACGTGCTGCAACCATCACCACAATCCAATTTCAGAACACTTCTATCAACTCCCAATATTCACTTCAGCCTACTTGCAAGAGCTCCTGGCAATGTGCAGAGTTTGCCTTTTACAGATGTTTCATAAACATGGAATCATATACCATGTAGTTCTTATATGGTGTCTGGTCTCTTTCACTCAACATAATATTTATTTTTGAGGTTTACCCCTATTGGAATGTGTGTATTTCATTCCTTTTCATTGCTGCATTATATTTTGCTGTGTGGATGGACCACATTTTGTTTATCCATTCACCAGTTGATGGACATTTGGGTTGTTTGCAGTTTGGGGCTAATACAAATAAAGTTGTTATGAACATTTGTGTACAAGTCTTTGTGTGGACATGTGTTTTAAATTCTCTCAGATAGCTTCCTAGGAGTGGAATTGCTGGATCATATGGTAAGTTTATGTTTCAACTCTTGTCCATTGCTGGTGAACATGTAACACGGTACCATAGGTTTGGGAAACAGTTTGTCAGTTTCTTAAAACTGTTTCCCAAACCTATGGTACCGTGTTACATGTTCACCAGCAATGGATGAGAATTCTGATTTCTCCACATCCTCACCTATATTTAGTTATTGTCTGATTTTCAAAAATTATAGTCACTTACTGGGTACATAATAATATCTCACTGTGGCTTTAATTTGCATTTCCCTAATGACCAATAATAATGGTGAGTGCCTTTTTGTGTGCTTTTTAGTCATTTGTATAAACTGGATATCACACACACACACACACAACCAAACCAATGTTAGGCTCTTAACTCACATCAAAAATAAAAATTACCTCAAAATGAATCACAGACCTAAACATAAGAGCTACAATTATAAAACTTCTAAAAGAAACTTTAGTAAAATGTTTGTTCAAGTCTTTTGCTTATTTTTATTTGGGTTATCTTATTATCAGTTGCAAGAGTTGTTCATATATTCTGGGGACGAGTTCTTCATCAGATACCTGACTGGCGGATATTTCCTCCCAGTCTGTAGCTTGTCCTTTCATTTTCTTCACGGCGTCTTTTGAAGTTTTTAATTTTAAATTGAAATGACATCCAATTTATAATTGGCTCATACTTTTGGTGTAATGTCTAAGAACTCTTTGCTTAGACCAAAGCCATGAAGAGTTTCGCTTGTGGTTTCTCCTAGAAATTTTATAATTGTAGCTCTTACATTTAGGTCTGTGATTCATTTTGAGATAATTTTTATTTTCGGTGTGAGTTAAAGGCCTAACTTCTTTTGTTTTGTTTTGGTATATGATATCCAATTGTTACAATGCCATGTTTGAAAAGACTATCCTGCCCCATTGAATTGTCTTGACATTTTTGTCAAAAATCAGTTGGCCACATATGTAAGAGTTATTTCTGGGCTCTCACTTATGTACCATTATCAATATGCCTATCCTTACTCCAGTGCCACACTGTCTTGATTACTGTAGCTTTAGAGTAAGCTTTGAAATTGGGTAGGATAAGTCCTCCAGCTTTGTTTTTCTTTCCCCAAATTGTTTCAGCAATTGTACATCTTTTGCATTTCTGCATTCATTTTAGAACCAGCTTGTCACCTTTTTGAAAAAAATCCTGCTAGGATTTTAACAGGGATTGCATTGCATCTATAGATCAATTTGATTTATAGATTGACATCTTAATAATATTTAATCTTTTAATCCATTAACATGGAATATCTCTCCATTTATATTTTCTCTAATTTCTCTGAGCAATCCTTTATAATGCTCAGTGTACCAATTTTTCACTTTTTTCTTGTTAAATTAATTCCCAACTGTTTTATTCTTTTTGATGCTATTGTGAATGAACTTTAAAAAAATTCATTCTCAAATTGTTCATGACTAATATAGGAAATTCCATTAATTTCTATATATTGATCTTGTATCCTACAAACTTGCTAAATTTATTAGTTGTAGGAAGATTTATTTTGGTGAATTCCTTAAGATTTTCTACATATAGGATGATGCCATCTGTGAATAGAAAACAGTTTTACTTCTTTCTTTCCAGTCTGGATGTCTTTAATTTTTTTTTTTTTTTTTTTTTTTTTGCCTTATTTTACTGACTCGAATCTTCAGTACATTCCCAAATGGAAGTAATGACAATGAATGTCTTTGCTTCATTTGCAAGCTTTGGGGAAAGCATTCGGTCTTTCACCATTAAGTATAATGTTAGCTGTGGGTTTTCTGTGGTGCACTTCATCAAGTTGAGGAAGTTCCCTCGTATTCCTCATTTGTGGATGGTTTTTGTCATGAATGGTTGTTGGATTTTGTCAATTGCTTTTTTTGTGTCTACTGAGATAATTCACTATCTGAGTGTGCCATCTGTTTCCTGCCAGGACCCTAAAAAAAAAAAAAAAAGCTTGCTGCAAGTGAAAACGTATGTGATGAAGTTGGGTTCTCTAGTCTCTACTCAATGAATTATTGCACTGACTTGGTGTCCATTCTCCCAGCTTTTTGGCTTCAAGGGATTTGGTTTTAAAATATATCCACTAGTAATTTGATGCTGCTTCCTTCAAAAGTGGAGCCTAATTCTCTTCCCTCTGAGTGTGACCTGGATTTAGTGAATCACTTCTAATTCTGCCAGAATATAGCAGAAATGATGGTGTATGGTTTCTGAGACTAGGTCATAGGAGGCCTTGTGGCTTCCACCTGGTGTGCACTCTCTCTCTCTTCCCAGTCATTCACTCTGAGAGAAACCAGCTGCCATGTTGTAAGATCACTCAATGAGCTCTATGGGGAGTTCTACCAAGTGAAGCCTCTGTGGCTGAGCCACTTTGGAAGAGAATCTTCAAATCTTCTGACTGTATCCCCAGCCAACATCTGACTGCAAACCCATGATACACCTCGAGTCTGAACCACCCAGCTAAACTGTTCCTAAATTCCTGACCCCCAGAAACCACAAGGTAATAAACGACTATTGTCTCAAGCCACTGTACGTTGGAGTGATTTGTTATGCAGCATTTGACAATACAAGAGACATTGCCACCTTCTCAGAATTTGTTAAGCTCTAAAAATGACACAGATAGGTCTGAAGGAACAAGGATTTCTGGACCTGAAGGCTCTTTTAGAAGTTAGATCCCATGAGGATGGGGAATTGCTCTAAGAAGAGGTTGGTGAGTAGTCTATGTAAAAACACTTTGTAGGTGATAAATGCAGCATAAACCCATTATTGTTACTGGAAGGATTGCTATAGCCTTCAAGCTTACACTCAATGTCATCTTAGCCAATATAATTCTTTCTATCCCAACACATCGGGTCTTTGATAATTTGTGTCCTTCTAGGAAAGGACTCCCAGGGTCATGCCCTCCCAGGACCAACATGCTGACCAACCACTTGATATGGACACATGAAGCCAGCCACATTCTGCTTCTATCAGTTGCTTTTTCTAGAATGCCATCCAAGAGGGACAGGTACACTCTGAATTTTGATCACATGTGGGTGATCTGCTTTCTAATTAGAGTTCCCTGCCCAGCAACTTCTGCTGAATGTTTCACCCAGGAGAAAAGACCTGAAGCAATTGTGTCAAAGGTTAGGAAAGCATTTACACAGCAAGGGAGGTCTTGCTGAGCAATTGAGAGGAAAAAAAGAGAAAAAAATCTGCCTCCAGCTGCCATTCTGAACTGTATCACTTGTACACAGTAGAACGTAAGTTTCTGTTTTCTGAAAAGGGGACAAGTTGCTGTTGATAAGCAGGAGGTCACCATCCATCTCCATTTGCATACAAATTAGTTTCTCATCTTTCCAAGTGGGAGAAAGAGCTGCTTTATCGTTCTCAGAAGGAGCAAACTCTCCTCACATCGCCTTGTATATTTGTCAGAACTTTTTGGATGCAAGTGACAGACAACCAACCCCACCCTGAGTAGCTTATACAAACTGGTAACTTTTTTTTTTTTTTGAGACAGAGTTTTGCTCTTGTCACCCAGGCCAGAGTGCTGTGGTGTGATCTTGGACCTCTGCCTCCCAGGTTCAAGCTATTCTCCTGTCTCAGCCTCCTGAGCAGCTGGGATTACTGGAGTGTACCACTATGCCTGGCTCATTTTTGTATTTTTAGTAGTAAAGATGGGGTCTCACCATGTTGGCCAGGTTGGTCTTGAACTCCTGACCTCAAGTGATCCACATGTCTCAGCCTCCCAAAGTGCTGGGATTATAGGAGTAAGCCACCACGCCCGGTCCAGGTGCCTACTTCTAATCCTCCTGCCATGCCCTAGTCCAGGCCATCATCCCTGATGTGTGGACTATGGTAACCATGTTCCAATGAGTTCCTTTCCCATCTATCCCTGCCTCCCTCTGATTTGTTTTCTATAGGATTGCCATAGATGTCCAGAAAAATGCAAATTAGATCCTGGCAGTCCCTCGCTGCATGCCCTCCTCTCACCATTAGGATAAAACCCCAACTCCTCACCACGACGTGATCCCAGCCCTGCCCATCTTGTGTCCTTGTCCCCTGTTAGTGGCCACTTTCTTCTCTGCTCTCTGCACTGCAGCAGCTCTGCTCCTGTCTACTCCATGGCCTCGAAGCATGCAATTTCCCCTGCCCAAATGTTCATTCTTCCTGCTTTACCTGCCTAGTTCCCCTTCACACTCCAGAGCTAGAATCCCAGCACTTTGGGAAACTGAGGCTAGAGGACTGCTTGAAACCAGGAGTTTAAGATCAGTCTGGTCAACATAGCAAGAACCCTGTCTCTGCAAAAAAAAAAAAAAAAAAAAAAAAATTAGCTGGGTGTGGTGGCATAGGTCTGTGGTCCCAGCTACTCAGGAGGCTGAGGCAGGAGGATCCCTTGAGCCTGTGAGTTGAAGGCTGCTTTGAGCTGTGATTGCATCACTGCACTCCAGCCTGGGTGATAGAGCAATAACCCATCTCTAAAAAACAAAATAGTGTCAGTGTTGGCCAGGCATGGTGCTCATGCTCAGCACTTTGGGAGGCCAAGGAGGGCAGATTATTTGCGTCCAGAAGTTTGAGACCAGCCTAGACAACATGGCAAAACCTCATCTCTACAAAATATACAAATTAGCCCAGTGTGGCGGTGCATGCCTGTAGTCCCAGCACTTTGGGAGGTTGAGGTGGGCAGATTATTTGAGCCCAGAAGTTTGAGACCAGCCTGGACAACATGGCAAAACCCCATCTCCACAAAATATACAAATCAGCCAGGTGTGGTGGTGTATGCTTGGGAGGCTGAGGTGGGAAAATGACTTGAGTCCAGGAGGTGGAGGTTACAGGGAGCCAATATTGCACAATACATTCCAACCTGCATGATAGAGCCAGACCTTGTCGCAAATAAATAAATCTACAGATAGGCCATAAATTTAAAATAACTATTACTTGAATTTGTTGACATTCCTCTCTCCAAAATGGAGCCCAATTCACCTCCCCTTCGGTGGGGCTGGATTTAGTAATTTCTAATGAATAGAATACTTCTAATAAACTTCTAATAAATAGAAGTGACAAGGTGTCACTTCTGAAGCTAGATCATAAAAGGCATTGTGTGACTTATTCCTTGTGTTCTTAGATCACCTGCTCTGGGAGAAGCCTGCCACCATGTCATGAGGACACTCAAGCAGCCCTCTGGAGAAGCACCCACGGTGAGGAGCTGAGGTCTCCTGCCAACAGCCGTGTGAGTGAGTTTGGAAGTGGATCCTCCAGCCCCAGCTGAGCCTTTGGATGATGCAGCCCTGGCCAGCATCTTGACTGTATCCTCATCAGAGTCCCTGAGCCAGAACCACTCAGCTAAATCATTTGCAAATTTCTGGCCCAAAGAAACTGACACAATAAATGTGTATTTTTTAAGCCACTAAGTTTTCTAGCAATTTGTTATATAGACATAGACAACTAATATAGCAACTTCCTACATTATTCTCTCTTATAGCATTTATGACATGTATAGTTAAATAATTAACTGTGGAATGCATTGTTTGGAAATGTCTGTTGCAGTCTCTGCTGTGCCCTCAGGGTCCTGACCTGATAAATACTTATAGAATTGAACTTCATGCTGGGAGACAGTGGTATGCCAGGCAAAAGAGACACCTGAAGCCCATCATTTCTAATATGCCTCTCCTCTATAGACAAAATTATTTTCTATCACAATCATGCAACAGATATAGTTTGAATTCAGTAAAATATCTCTTGTATACACTAACATTCGCACTTACGGAACAAACAAAACATGATACTTCTCAGTTCTTTTGTTTTGCTGTTTTAGTTGCAAAATGAATAAAAGCTCCAAATGGTCACAAGGAAAGGCAGAATTAAAGTAACTCACATTCTCTTTGTCTTCATAATGATTGTGCTGTTTATTTTGAATCTACCATTTAAACAGTTGATATGTAATACGCACTGCCACAGGGGATGAGGACCTGAACTTCACCCCAGGTGAGCGGTAGTGATTGAGAACCTTAGGCAAACTTCCTCTTCACAGGAGCACGTGCTGCTGGGTCCTTGAGTATAGGGGACAACTACACAACAGGGACTTCTCCAAATTAACCTCCACATCGAAGACAATATTTCTTTAGCGGACAAGTCATTAGATGTGCTAATCCGAAGTGATATTATTAAAACTCAACAGTAACTGTGGCAATTGTCTAGAAATTAGACCAACAAAGAGATTGAGGGGGAGGCATATGCTATCCCTGGCATTATGTAGAATTGCACGTGGTGAGAATGAAAAGCAGATTGACTTCAAGTTGGTGTTATGATTGTTTTAAAATTCTCTACAGGAGACACACTCCCGATCATACCCCCTCTGGACCCCAGGATGGGCGGCTCCTACCCTTTGTCTGACAATTCTGGGAGGACCAAGGAAAGATGGACCATTTGTGAGCTATGAGCAAGATGCCGTGCTCGGCACTTGCTTTTAATCAACAGGGCTGGCACCAGCCATCTAGTGATTTTTGTGGCATTCTTGCAGACATACTCTAAAGGCTCAAGGACAGTGGTGTGGGTGGCAGTTCCCCTGGGATGACTCTGGGCCCCCCAGTGACAGCCCGGGGTGGGGCAGGGCCAGTCCATCCCTGATCCAGAGGTAGTTCTTTCTGCAGCTCCTGCTGCTCTGATGGAGCCTGGGCCCCGAATGGCAGAGCCCTCCCGGAGCAGAGCACGGGCTTGTGAAAGACACTTTGGATCCTGTCAGGTTATAGCTCCATTTCCTACGCAGAGGCTTTAAAACGCATTTAAATATTTCAAATAGTCTCTAAATTTTTTAGAATTCATAAATCTGGAATAGTAACAAGATCATAAAAGAAAAAGCTTGCTCCCAACCAATAGGAAACAATTGATGTATTCGTATGTTTATCATTTATTTCCATTTCCCACCTGGATAGTCCCTGGAGATTTGATTTCTTGTTTCCTGGAGAATCTAAAGACAGAAAGCAGAACTTGGTGTTAAATAATCTTTACCCTACACCTGTTCAAACTACCTGCAAGACACTAGTCATTTGTCCTGATGCACAAACATCAATCCAGGGACATGAAATTTTAACTATCAATAAATATTCTGACATCCGCACACACAAAGCATCTAATTCCAGCATCAAAATGCATATAAGCACGAAGAGATAGATATTTGGATTTATGGCAAAAGAAGTCTCATCTGGAAACCCCTCCCAGGAAGGTCTGGCAGGCCAAGTGTAAAGAATTTGGGACGATGCCTGCATTTGCTCTGCCCATTTCTACCAAGTTGGTTCTGTAATCCTGTTTAATTAATAATAAACATTGCAGGATTTCGTCCCCCTCATTTGAATTATGTTTGAAATGTGATGGCTGGATGCTTCTTATAAAAATGCTTTGAAAAATAAACCGCGTCAGAAATGATGATCTATCATCACTCAGAATGCTGGCAGGGGAAATCTCAGAAGAAGGGAGAATTGATGTTGCTTCCTGCCGGCATTTCTGCTACGGAGCCAGTCCAATCTGCTTTCTTCCTGTGCCCATTCATGGGGTGGCTTCTGCATGAGGCATTCCCTTCACTTGTTTTGTGTTTTTTCTTTCTTTCTCCCAGAATCTGCCCAGGCTTTTGGAGGCCAGACCTCCCTGATGGCACAGAGGCAGGCAGGGAGTGGAAGGAGGGCCTCTGGGTCCTTGGGGCACTCCCCATGGAGCACACTGACCACCAGCCGACGTCAAAGGTCAGGAGAAGGAGTTCCTGAAGTCTGGATGACTTCAAATGAGCTGCATCTCACTGTGAAATGTTCAGAGTCTGCTGAGCTTCCAGGCCAGGGTTCCTGATCATATTCTGTTCCATCACAAGGTACAGCTCTGCTGTCCATAATTTGCTCTGTTAGGAATATAAGCAATTACTGAGCACTTGCTATGGATCATGTCCTGTTCTTTTTTTTTGAGATGGAGTCTTGCTCTGTCACCTAGGCTGGAGTCCAGTGGTGCAATCTCAGCTCACTGCAACCCCTGCCTCCTGGATTCAAGCTATTCTCCCACCTCAGCCTCCTGAGTAGCTGGGATTACAGGTGTGTGCTACCATACCTGTACGATTTTTGTATTTTAGTAGAGACAGGGTTTCACCATGTTGCCCAGGCTGGTCTCATACTCCTGGCCTCAGGTAATCAACCTGCCTCAGCCTCCCAAAGTGTTGGGATTATAGTCATGAGCTGCCACACCCAGCCCTGGATTATGCCCTGTTCTAAAGCCTTCGTATGCACAATTGCACTTGATCTTCACAAAAGCTGGTATTCATTGCATCCCCATTTTGCAGGCAAGACAACCAGAAACACACACGACACGCAAGAGGCCAAAGCCAGAAAAGAAACCCAAATGATTCGATTTCAGAACCCAGACTCTAAATCATTTCAATGTAGCATTATTAATAATTGAACTGGGTATGGGGCTCATGCCTGTAATTCCAGCACTTTGGGAGGACAACATGGGAGGATCACTTGAGTCCAGGAGCTCAAGTCCAGACTGGGCAATGTAGTGAAGCCCCAACTCTACAAAAAATAAAAAACTTAGCCGAGGATCTCATGCCTGTGGTCCCAGCCTCGGGAGGCTGAGGTGGGAGGATTGCCTGAGCCCAGGAGGTTGAGGCTGCAGTGAGCCATGATTATGCCACTGCACTACAGCCTGGGTAGCAGAGGAAGGGCCTGCCTCAAATAATAACAGTGTTTCTCTGTACTCTATAGCAAGTGATGTGCCGAGCCCCGCATAGATATTGCTTCTTTTACTCTTGTAGGATTGAGATCGTTGTCCTTTGGCAGTCGAGGAAACCGAGGTTACCAGAGTGAAGTCAGTTGTGTAAAGACAGTCTTGAGCCAACACGTGGACCCAGGTCCTCCAGATCCACAGCTCATTTTCAAAGTACTTACTCAGTGTCACTCTGTTCTACTGTCATGACAGATGGGTGGTGGGGGCTGTGGTCTTGGTGGCGAGCTCTCTGTAGATCCACCCTTTGGAATGACATAGATACTCCAGCTTCAGATTTCTCACATCCAGTGTCTGTTCTGGGTTTTGTTCCCTTCACTGCAATTAAGTAGCCTCAGCAGAGAAAGCCAAAGAATGGTGGAGTGAAAACAGCCGTGTGGACCCGTTCCTTTCGGTCACCCATCAGACGGTTTCCAATAAGGAAGAAAAGCTGCGCCATAGTAAATGTTGGAGAGGATGTGGGGCAGGGGGAGCGCTCATGCCTGGCTGATGGGAATGCAAACTGATCCAGCCTTGGAGCAACTTGGCAGTACCCAGTGAAGTTGAACATGGACCCCATGACCCAGAAATGCCATGGGTACATGTAGACCAGGAGACATGGAGGGCAGACTCATGGTTTGTAAATGGGAGAAAGTGGGAGACAATTCCATGCCCATCAATGGGGGAAGGTGGACAAGATGTGGTGCATTCATAAGATTGACTTCCATTGGTGATTGAAATGGATCAACTACATGTGCATCAATAACACAGATAATTATCAAAAAATTCAATGTCAGTCTGGGCAAGGTAGCTCACACCTATAATCCCAATACTTTGGGAGGCTGAGGTGGGCAGATCACCTGGGTGGAGAGTTCGAGACCAGCCTGACCAATATGGAGAAACCCATCTCTACTAAAAATACAAAAGATAGCCGGGCATGCTGGTGCACACCTGTAATCCCAGCTACTCGGAAGGCTGAGGCAGAAGAATCACTTGAACCTGGGAGGTGGAGGTTGCAGTGAGCCAAGATCGTGCCATTGCACTCCAGTCTGGGCAACAAGAGCAAAACTCTGTCTCCAAAAAAAAAAAAAAAAAAAAAAATCTCAATGTTGAGTGACACAAAACAAGTTCTAGGAAGCTTAAAGCAGCCCAAACTTTATTAAACAATGTTATAGATTGTTCATGGGTATGCCTTTAAGAAGGTAGAGACACATCCCCAATGAGAGAGAGAGAGAGAGGAAGAAGGAGGAGGAGGAGGAGGAGGAGGAGGAGGAAGGAGGAGGAGAAGGAGGAGGAAGGAGGAGGAAGGAGGAGGAAGGGGGAGGAAGGGGGAGGAAGGGGGAGGAAGGGGGGGAGGAGGGAGGAGGAGGGGGAGGAGAGGGGAGGATGGGGAAGGGGAAGGATGGGGGAGGATGGGGAGGATGGGGGAGGATGGGGGAGGGGGAGGAGGAGAAGAAGCGGGGGCTGACCTTGCAGGTGGGGCTGAAAGAGACTTCAATTGACCTGTGATGATTTGTTTATATATTTATAAATACTTTATATTTTTATAAATATAGCAATATGAAATGCTTGGTATGGTGGCTCCTTCCTGTAATTCCAGGACTTTGGGAGGCTAAGGTGGGAGGATCTCTTGAGCCCCAGAGTTTAAGACCAGCCTAAGCAACAAAGAAGATCCTATCTCAAAAAAAAAAAAATACCTTATTTCTACAAAAATAAAAAATAAATAAAATTTAAAAATGAGCTGGGCATGGTGGTATGGACCCATCTACTTGGAAGGTTCCAGCTACTTGGAAGGGTTGCTTGAGCCCAGGAGATTCATGTTACAGTGAGCTGTGATTGCACCACTGTGCTCCAGCCTGAGTGACAGAGCGAGACCTTGTCTCAAAAACAAAAACAAAAACCCAAAGACAGAAAATGCTAGCACTTGTCAATTTTGGGTGGTGGGAACATGGGAACATGTTCTGTTATTCTCTGCACTTTGCTGTGTTTTGAATATTTCTAAAAAAAAACCAAAAAACCCCAAAACCCACGGAAGCCCAAAACTACATACTCAATTTCTATGGTCCTATTCCTCCATGAATAGTGAATCTGTTTTGGAGTGGGTCTGGTGGCAGAAGGGAACTGAAGTGAATTCCTTAAACAAGTGAATTTCCTGCCAACATGCTTTCTTCGGCTGTAGCACAGAGCGAAAAGTAGACAGCTGGCTGTGTTTGCAGTTGCATCCAGGAGACCTTTTTAAAAAAATCTGGACATTGTTGGCAATATTGATTAACATACACATAGAGGCCCGAATTGGGGGAAGCAAATCCATCAATAAATGCATTTCTTCTGTTCCTGACCTTAGGTACCGTATGCTGATTAAGGGGCATGTCACTTGTTTTTAAAACCAGTGTTAAATATTAATTACAAATCATATGGCTTGACCCCAGGAGGGGCCCCTGTACCCCTCCTTCGGGGCTCTCTCAGAGCTCTGAAAGCATCCCCACCCCTCCTCTGCCACCGAGGCAGATTTAGATTAGAAATCACCATGCTTGTTCTCTCTACCATGGTTACTGTGGACAAGACAATTATGGAGACAGAATTCATTGTTCGAACAGGCTGAGCTCATAATATTAGCGTAGATTTTTAAAAATCATTTCTTGGCCAGAAATTAAAAATAGCTCATTCTCTCGCCCCAACCCCTCTCTTTCTCTTGCCAGATTTAGAATCAGAGGAACCTTGATAGTTTCCCTCCTAGTTAGTATTCCTGAGGCAACTTGCATTTGCAACATGGTTGAGAATCATTTTATTTTAAACACCAGTTCTTTACACTATTCCTGGAAGGGACTTCCAAGTTATTAGCTCAGTTTTAAATACACGGAGATGGGAGCAGAGAGGCATGGGGCCTCTCCGGAAGACCAGGTCAAAGAAGTCTGAATGCTCAAGAAGAGGGGAATTTCAGCCCCTTCTCATCAGCTGCCCTTTTATCTGTCCTCGGTGTGTTCTCTGTCACCTTAGGACAAGATTTCAACGTACAAGATTTCAATGACCATTTTTTTTTTTTTGAGATGGAGTCTTGCTCTGTTGCCCAGGCTGGAACGCAGTGGCACAATCTGGGCTCACTGCAACCTCTGCCTCCTGGATTCAAGCGATTCTCCTGCCTCAGCCTCTAGAGCAGTCAGGAATACAGGTGTGCGCCACCACACCAGGCTAATTTTTGTATTTTTAGTAGAGACAGGGTTTTACCACCTTGGCCAGGCTGGTCTTGAACTCCTGACCTTGTGATCCACCCACCTTGGCCTCCCAAAGTGCTGGGATTACAGGTGTGAGCCACCACGCCCCGCCATCATCTTTTTTTAATGCACATGGAAACGGAACCCCCTGGAGTAGCCCCAGCCAGGAGTGCTCAGGAGTCCCGATGCCCTGTCTGTGGGTATTCCAGGTCTTCTCCTCTGCACTGGGTTAAATGCTGTCCTTGCCCAAATTCATGTCCACTTGGAACCTCAGAAGAAGGTCTTATTTGGACAAAAGGTTTAATTGCAGGTGCAATTAGCTAAGACAAGGTCATGCTGGTCACAGCCGCACATTCTAGGGCCACCTCCTACCTGATCATTCCTAGCCCTCTCTTGGTTTGATTTATCCAAAAGCTGTTTCCTAAACCTGTTTCTCAAACATTAACGAGCACCTGGGTCACCTGTGCATCTTGTTCCTTGGCTGTTTTTTTTGTTTGTTTGTTTGTTCGAGACAGAGTCTTACTCTGTCGCCCAGGCTGTAGTGCAGTGGTGCCATCTTAGCTCACTGCAAACTCTGCCTCTTGGGTTCAAGCGATTCTTCTGTCTCAGCCTCTCAAGCAGCTAAGGCTACCAGTGTGCACCACCATACCTGGCTAATTTTTGCATTTTTAGTAGAGACCGCTTTTGCCATGTTGGACAGGCTTGTCTCAAATTCCTGACCTCAAGTGATCTGCCCACCTTGGCCTCCCAAAGTGCTGGGATTACAGATGTGAACCACCGCACCCGGCACCCTTAGCCGGTTCTGATATCACAGGTCTGGGTGGCCTCATTCTGCAGCTCTCACAAGCTCCTAGGTGACGCCCAGGCAGCTGGTCTGGGGACCATACTTTGAGTAGACTGGGTCTCACCATCACGTGTGACTCTAGCCCTGGCCCATCAGTGACTTCCTGGCCTCTGGGCTCACCTCCATCAAATCGACAGGTTGCTAACACCACCTGATGTCCTCAGAGCAAAGTACCTATTGATGGCCAGTGATAGAGTATACCAGCACTTTGAGCTAGGGGAGTTTAAGCTCTTTTATTGCCACCGCTTTTATGTCCTCTCTGCATTTGAGAGCCTTGCAACTTCATTAGTGGTACAGAGCAACACTGAAAGAATTCCTTGGTGGCCCCTCAGACCTTTTGATAAACAAACATTGTGAATGTAATCATCAGGTTACCACCATTAAAAATTATATTATAATTAGAGATGATACAAGCTGCCCCAAACCTTGATGAACACACTGCCTTTGTTTGGAACTGTTAAATGAAGACGTAGGTATTTTTCTTGCAGAGCAATGCTCTTCCTGCTTAGCTGATCATTCTATAAGCTTGCCTATGATCTTCCTATTTGCTTTCTTCCCAGATCTTTCTACAAGTCTGTTCTGTTCATTTTGCATGTAACATTGGTAGTGGAGTCCAGCAGAAATCTTTATGTTCAAGGTCTGGGAACCACATTAGAAACGACGATACAACTCAGAAATTATAAGAGGAAATAATTATTACAAGAGAGAAGAAATATCACACTTGTCTACACTAATGCACTTGACTGTCAAAGAGATCTTTAAGATGATGAAGCATGCACCACACAGGAGAAAAATGAGGAGGAAAATGCAGCTACAATTTGTTCTGAGTCATATCTCATTCTGCTTTGTAATCATTTACTAAGAAGGTTGTCTGCAAATGAGAGAGGAAGGATGCAGGCTATGGAAACCGGCTGGAGGTCAGGCAGTATGGAGTTGCCAGAGTTTGGTTCTGCAAAAAGAGTCTCACCCAGTTCGCACCCATCACGGAACGGAGATTCAAGGCACAATTCAGACAGAAGGTGAGAAGGAGATCCTCACTCTGGCATGGGCTGAATATTTAATACCTCTGAAGTCAAAAATAAGAACTGCTATGAGAAGGAAGATAATAATAACCCTAGCAGAGTAATTTCACTGGGCCCTACTATACCCCATGGGAGAGTTTGTATTGTATTTTAGAGCTGGGAAAACAAGCTCAGACAGGGATATCTCTGTGAGGTTGCTCAACTCATATGGGCAGACTTTTTTTTCCCCCTGGAGACAGGGTCTCGCTGTCACCCAGGGTGGAGTGCAGTGGCACAATCTTGGCTCACTACAGCCTCTGCCTCCTGAGCTCAAGCGATTCTCCTACCACAGCCTCTCAAGTAGCTGGGACTACAGGTGCATGTGACCACACCTGGCTAATTTTTGCTTCTTAAAAAAATTTTTTTTTGGTAGAGACTGGGTTTGGCCATCTTGTCCAGGCTGGTCTCAAACTCCTGGGCTTAAGTAATCCTCACAACTTGGCCTCCCAAAGTGCTGGGATTATAGGCATGAGCCACAGCGCCCAGCCTAGAGCTTTCTCTCTCATATGTGCCTCTATTCAGTATTCCACCCTAGTTTTGGAGAAATAGATTCACATTCTGAGTAGTAAAGTTAAAACCAAGATCTCTTTAATGAATTTTATGTCACCTACAATTATTGCCAAGTTTTCCTTAATGCCATGTATAGACTGCCCAATACTTGATACTCAAAACATATTTTAGGGAGGAGAGAAGGAGAAAAAAAGACAGGGAGAATTGGAGACAGGGAAAGGAGTTGATGAGTTGGCCTAAATTGGTGAGAATACAACACAGGTGCCTTCAAACATCCCCTTGACTAAATTCAGGATGCCTTTTTTTTTCTCTCTTTTTTGAGATGGAATTTTTATCTTGTCACCCAGGCCGGAGTACAGTGGCATGATCTCAGCTCGGTGCAACCTCTGCCTCCCGGGTTTAAGAGATTCTGCTGCCTCAGCCTCCCAAATAGCTAGGATTACAGGCATCTGCCACCAAGCCTGGCTAATTTTTGTATTTTTAGTAGAGATGGGTTTCACTATGTTGGCCAGGCTGGTCTCAAACTCCTGACCTCAGGTGATCCACCAGCTTCAGCCTCACAAAGTGCTGGGATTACAGGTATGAGCCATCGTGCCCAGCATTTTTTTTTTTTTTTTTTTTTTGAGACAGAGTCTCACTTTGTTACCCAGGCTGGAATGCAGTGGCACAATCTTGGCTCACTGCAACCTCTGCCTCCCAGGTTCAAGTGATTCTCCTGCTTCAGCCTCCCAAGTAACTGGGATTACAGGTGCCTGCCACCGTGCCTGGCTGATTTTTGTATTATTAGTAGAGACGGGGTTTTACTATGTTGGCCAGGCTGGTCTTGAACTCTTGACCTCATGTTATCCACCTACCCACCTTGGTCTCCCAAAGTACTGGGATTACAGATGTGAGTCACCATGCCTGGCCTTTTTGTTTAAGACAGGGTCTCACTCTGTCACCCAGGCTGGAGTGCAGTGACTCAATCATAGTTCATTGTAGCCTTAACCTCCTGGGCTCAAGCACTCCCGCCTCAGTCTCCTGAGTAGCTTGAACTACAGGATGAGAAGCTGGAACTACAGGCATGCACCACCACGCCCAGTTAAATTTTTTTTGTTATTTTGTAGAGGTAGGGCCTTGCTTTGTTTCCTAGTGTATTAGTCTGTTCTTGTATTGCTATAAAGAACTACCTGAGACTGGCTTATTTATAAAGAAAAGAGGTTTAATTGACTCACCGTTCCACACACTATACAGGAAGCATGGCTGGGGAGGCCTTGGGAAACTCACAATCACGGTGGAGGCAAGGGGGAAGTAGACACATCTCACATAGCCGGAGGAGGAAGAAGAGAGGGTGGGAAGATGCCACACACTTTTAAACAACCAGATCTCACGAGAACTCACTCAGTATCACAAGAACAGCAAGGGAGACGTCCTCCCCCGTGAGTGAATCAGCTCCTACCAGGCACCACCTGCAGCATCGGGGCTAATAATTCAGCATGCGATTTGGGTGGGAACACAGATGCAAACTGTATCACCCAGGCTGGTTTTGAACCCCTGGGCCCAAGCAATCCTCATTGGCCTCCCAAAGTGTTGGGATTACAGGCGTGAGCCATTGCACCAGGCCAGGATGCCTTCTTCTCACAAGATGTGCCTACTCCCAAACCCAGGGCTGACCCTGTGGCCCTGCTCCTCGAAATGCTTCAGCACTCACCCAGCTTCCAAGCCAGGACCAGGGAGCTCCCTGGCTTATTGCTCTCCCAACACACACACATTGCAGCCACCAAGCCCTGGCTCCAAACTCTCCCTTCACTTCATCCTGGATGCAACATCTGCCAATGGCAGCTGCCATTGATCCCGTCAACACAAACTGAGTGAGGCATTGATTTCTCCCAATCTGCCCCCAGCCACAGACCAGATTCAGCTGAAACTGGCATCAGCTGGGCGGAATCCTCTTGAGTGGCTCCTTTTGCCTAATGGGAAGGGTGCAGACAGCCTAGCAGGTTTCAGTAGGATTGCCATGACCAGGCCCTGTGGATGTCAGCAGCCTTTCCTATTCTCACCGGTCAGTCTCTGGACGGACCCTGGTCTCCCATCCACAGCGCTTTCTCCCGCATCACCTTTGTGGGTGCCCTTGGCAGACGTCTGCCCCTTCCCCACCATGTACTTCCAATCTCCCTCCTCTGAGAAGCCTCTCTCTGGCCTCTCTCTGGCTTGCAGCAGTGGGGGCTGTGGCTCCTCTAGGTCCCCAGGGCTCCTGCGGTGGCCCTTCCCCTGTTTCAGTCCCCACCTCACCACACTCCACTTGCTTCATTCCCCACGGCCCTGTGAGTGCCAGGAAGGAGGACACATATCTCCCACCTCTCCCCACAGCCAAGACTCTGCCCCACAAACAAGCCTGATGTTTTCACACACCTGGGAGTTGCTATAATCTGGGATGCTAAGACATGCAGACATGGGAATGATTGCCAGAAAGGAAAGAGTTTACACTCACTGATCCCTGAAAACCAGAGGCAGCTCACTCAGGGCTGCAGGGGGAAGCACCTGGGTGGATCAGGAGTCAGAGAGATAGGGGAAATAGTAGGGCTGCCCCTCACTCAGACAACTCTCCAATCAGCAAACAACCATTATTAAAAGTCCCCTTGTTTATTTCACTTTGCTAAGTCTTACTTGCATGCATTGTACATCTTTTTTTTTTTTTTTTTTGAGACAGAGTCTTATGCTGGAGCCCAGGCTAGAGTGTAGTGGCGCAATGTTGGCTCACTGCAACCTCTGCCTCTCAGGTCCTGGTGGAAGCAATTCTCCTGCCTCAGCCACCTGAGTAGATGGGATTACAGGCATGTGCCACCGTGCCCAGCTAATTTTTGTATTTTTAGTAGAGACGGGGTTTCACTATGTTGGCCAGGCTGGTCTTGAGCTCCTGACCTCGTGGTCCGCCTGCCTCGGCCTCCCAAAGTGCTGGGATTACAGGTGTGAGCCACCACGCCCGGCCCATTGTATATCTTTAACATAGTATTTCCCCATTTGCTTAGGTCACAGGGTTCGCTAATTACAGGGAAGAAAGGAAGCATTCCCAATGAGGGCAGACACACATACCCTCTATTATGTTCATTCCGGGTTAAATAATTAGGTTATTGGGGTTTTTGGTTTTTGTCTAGTTTTTTTTAGAGACAGGGTCTCACTCTGTCACCCAGGCTGGAGTGCAGTGGCGCAATCACGGCTCACTGCAGCCTCAATCTCCCACCCGATTTCAATCGATCCTCCCACCTCAGCCTCCCAAGTAGCTGTGACTACAGGTATGCACTACCACACCTGGCTAATTATTTTGTATTTTTTGTAGAGACAGTTTCTCCATGTTGCCCAGTCTGGTCTTGAACTCCTGAGTTTAGGCAATCTACCCACCTCAGTATTAGTGTTTTAAATGCTCAATGTTATACAAAAATGCTTGGTGGATTGTCATACAGGGGCTGGAGAGAATTTTAGGAATTTTTGGAAATTGCTGGGGGTTTCTGAATGGGTTGAGAACTCAATTTGATATTCCCCCCCGTAATACAATGAAGCATGGTCTCTCGTTATTCAAAAGCATTGCTCTATTTGTGACACATTTCAAGGAGCAGGTTGGGTTGATTTTTCACTCAGCAATCCAGCAGTAGTTTTAATTCATTATTTGAAACTGCTACGTAGTATTCTATAAATGGATATGCCTAAATGTACCCAGCTAATCTATAGAAAATTTAGCTTGTTTCTATCTTCCCCCACTGCAAACAATGCTACACCATCCTTGAGTTGCTACCTTTTCCTCCACTACAAACCATGCAGTAAGAATCATTCATTTTCCAGCGGGTAATCCCAGCACTTTGGGAGGCTGAGGCAGGTGGATCACCTGAGGTCAGGAGTTCAAGACCAGCCTGACTAACGTGGTAAAAACCCATCTCTACTAAAAATACAAAAATTAGCTGGGTGTAGTAGCGGACGCCTGTAATCCCAGCTACTCAGGAGACTGAGACAGGGGAATCACTTGAACCTGGGAGGTGGAGGTTGCAGTGAGCCGAGATCGCGCCATTACACTCCAGCCTGGGTGACAGAGCGAGACTCCTTCTGAAAAAAAAAAAAAAAATCATTCATTTTCCTTATTTCGAACAGTGCTACAATAAACATCCTCTCTATAGTTTTCATGCGTCGTTGGTTTCACTTGTGTAGGACAGATTCCCAAAAGTGAGGTTTCTTGCTCAAAGAGCATGCATTTTAAATTTTAATAGACATTGTAAGGATAATTTGTGTAAAGTTTAAAGCAATTCACACTCATGAACAAGGAATTTGAGTACCGGGCTTCTCTTGTTCTTGCGGCATTGGCAGTTACTGTTCATTTTCTAGTCTTACAGATGAAAAATAGTATCCCATAATTAATTTAATTTGCACTTCCTTGACTGCTTGTGAGGTTGAACAACTCCTTCTAAGCCCAATAGGCAATTTTGATGTCCTCTTCTGTGAATTGCCTGTTTATATCTTCTTGGACTATTTTTCTCTGAAGTCTCGGTTTTCTCATCCATAAAATGGGGAAATGAGAGTATGTATCTCCCGGGAGTCATGAAGATTTAATGAGTCAATGCCTATAAAGAGCTCTGCAAAGCAGCTTGGAACAGAGAAAACATTATTATTGTCATTACACGCTGGGTGCCAAACACACGGTGACTATCAAATCTTTTATCTTTTTTCCTTTTCTTTCTTTCTTTTCTCTCTTTTTTTGGTGTTCCCCATACAGAGGGTTAGGCTTGGGAAAGAAAAAGGCCCACTTAAGATAAGAGACAGACCATATCTTGCACATCTGGGGTTGGCTGGAGGCAGGAACCAGACATGACCACACAGTAGCAGTCGAAATCGTCAGGAGCTAAGGCTGGGGAACCCAAAGGTGGGGTCCCTTTGGCAGGGGTGGTTTTGAAGGTTGAGAAAAGAGGGTCTGGGCTGACTACAGCGGCTAAAGCCTGTAATTCCAGCACTTTGGGAGTCTGACGCTTGAGCTTATGAGTTCAAGACCAGCCTGGCCAACATTGCAAAACCCTGTCTCTACTTAAAAAAAAATAAGAATTAGCTGGGCATGGTGGCACGCAGCTGTAGTCCCAGCTACTCAGGAGGTTGAGGCAGGAGAATCACTTAAATCCAGGAGGTGGAGGCTGCAGTGAGCCAAGATTGTGCCACTGCACTCTAGCCTGGGCGACAGAGGGAGACTGCATCTCAAAGAGAGAGAGAGAAAAACAGAAAAGGAAAGAAGGAAAGAAGGAAGGAAAGAAGGAAGGAAGGCAGGAAGCAAGGAAGGAAGGAAGGAAGGAAGCAAGGAAGGAAGGGAAATAAAGAAAAGTGGGTCTGATCTTGAGCTGTAACCATGGGAATAGTGAGGATGGACCACCTCCCATGTTCCAGCACTTTGCCTGGACAACGTCCCAGTGATATGGGACTGATCATTTCTCTCCATCATAAGACTCAGAGGGGCTAAGCGATTTGCCCAAGGTGGCACAGCACGTGAATGGCAGGGCAAAAAAAGATGGCACAGCACGTGAATGGCAGGGCAGAAATGCGAACCCAGGATTGTCTGACCCCCAGCCCTGCAGGCTCCACTACCCTATCTTTTCTTTTCTTTTATTTTTTTGAGACAGAGTCTTGCTCTGTCACCAGGCACCAGGCTGGAGTGCAGTGGCACGATCTCAGCTCACCGCAACCTCCGCCTCCTGGGTTCAAGCAATTCTACTGCCTCAGCCTCCCGAGTAGCTGGGACTACAGGCGTGTGCCACCACGCCCAGCTAATTTTTGTATTTTTTAGTAGAGATGGGGTTTCACCATGTTGGCCAGGATGGTTTCGATCTCTTGACCTCATGATCCGCCCGCCTCAGCCTCCCAAAGTGCTGGGATTACAGGCCTGAGCCTCTGCGCCTGGCCCACTACCCCATCTTAAGAGATTGGCTTCAAAGCAGCCCTGCGCTTTGGTGGAGGGAGCTCTGAACACCTGCGTCAGGCTGTGAAGCTCAACTATTACCATTTCTAGATTTCTTTGCTAGAATTTTAGGAAGAAAGTTGGAAGCCCCCAAAGTCATTGTGCAGCCTTCTGCAGTTCTATATCAAGTAGGAGATGCATTTGTTACCACACTAATTAGAGCAGAAATTAACTGAAATGCTGAGTTTTAGTAGGGAGTGAATCGACTGCAGGTGTCAGTAATTAGCAAAAAATGAGTCATTTGATGTTTGTAGACACACAGCCTTCTCAACTTTGATTCAAAAATAAACTTCGTGGGCACATTGTTCTGAATCACTCCTGCTAATGCATGTGTCTTTCTTAAGTTGCAATTCAGTATAAATATTTTAAATAAATCAGGAACGTTCTTTTCAGTGGCAGTACACAAATGAAATTTTCTATACAAAAATGGAGTAAGAATAAAATATTTTTAGTAAGATTGGCAGAAACCTGAAAAAGAGCCATACAGAAATTACTGTTTCCTTGCTCTTTTTTTCCTCTCTCTTTTGGTTTCTTGGAATATAAATAATTCACCTCCAATATCCTGTCCTGAGCAGGGAATGAGGAAATAAAATAAACAGAATACTGGTGAATATCTGCAGGCTTTGGAAATGGCATTAGAAATCCCCCTTAAGGTGGCTCTGTGGCACAATGGATAGCGCATTTGACTTCTAGAGAAATCCCTCTTAAACTAGACATTCTCTTGTTAGTCCAGGATTTCACTGCTTGGTAACAGCCTGAGTTCTGAGGTGGGAGGAGTCAAAAGGAAACTTACACAGAGGTAGAGGTAGCTGTGCCTTCTGCAGCAAAATCTATTTTCTTATCAAACTAGATAAGTTGACCAATTATGAGCTACAAGAGCATCTGTGTGTAGAGCAGGTGGGAACAGAAGCCTGGAAATTATTTTTCCTCATGAACAGCAGTTGTGTGCATGTCTCTCTCTGTGTGTGTAATGTATGTTTGAGCGTGTGCATTTTAAGGCTTAGGATCAGTGACTGCATTAACCATAGCTCAACAGGGCACTGCCCACCATGAAAAGTTGAATGCAGGTGTCTCACTCTCTCTCTTTTTAAAGAGACAGGGTCTCACTCTGTTTCCCAGCCTCTAAATCAATCACAGCTCACTGCAACCTCAAATTCCTGGACTCAAATGATTCTCCTGCCTCAGCCTCCCAAGTGGCTGGGACTATAGGGGCACACCACTATGCCCTGCTGATTTTTAAAATTTTTTGTAGAGATGAGGTCTTGCCTGTTTGCTCAGGCTGGAGTGCAGTGGTGTGATCGTGGTTCACTGCATCCTCAAAATCCTGGCCTTAAGTGATTCTCCTGCCTCAGCCTCCTAAAGTGCTGGGACTACGGATATGAGCCCCTGCATCCTTGGTGAGTCACTCTTGAGAAAGAGAGGTGCCTGGCCCCTCTAACCCCCTGCCTTGGTTCTAGAGCATCTGCTGCTCTGTCTCTGAAGCACGCATCTGCACAAGAGCAGGTCTTGCTTTGACCAGGGTGGGGTGCAGGAGAAGACTCTCCTATGACCTGTGACAAGGTGAAGGGACGCTAGCCCCAGCCAGCTTGATTTTGTGCTCAGAAGTTGGCTGGTCAGTGAGGTAGAAAAAGTTGATCCGGCAGGGTCTCTTCCATACCCTGCCATCCTTGAGGTTAACTAGTTGAATGGATTGAAACAAAGTGAATGGGTTGAAGTCCATGAATCCATGATTCATAAAAAAATAAGAAAAAAAATCATTGATCACTTTTGGAGAATAGTAGGATACCCCTCTCATTATTTTGAAAAGTGGTCAGTAAAAGGGAAAAAAATTTAAGCATTTATCCTACCTTTCTTATAGCAACGATACATCAGTGTGACCACATGGCTGATGAGGGGAAGGTCCTTGTTATAGAGGTATTCTAGCTAATTAAGGAAGAGGAATGTAGAATCGTATATCAGCATTTTACATCTCCTAATGAACTAATGGATCTAAGCCATGACCATCAAAGGCTGTGACCATTAAACAGCATCTAAAAAAGACAGAAACCAAGCACTCTGTGCCACCCAGTAGAAGGACAGGTCAATACACAATGAGATATTCTTGCCAAACACCAAAAACTGAAGTGATCAAGACTCGATCCAACTACTGATCTACAGAAAATGAAGAGGACAGAGGAACAAGTCAAATGACACCATGGAGATGTCATCAAAATCCAGATGGTGGCCTGTCATCTCAGCTCTTTGGGAAGCCAAAGTGGGCAGATCACTTGAGGCCAGGAGTTGGAGACCAGCCTGGGCAACATGGCAAAATTCCATCTAAAAAATACAAAAATTATCCAGGCATGTTGACATATGCCTGCAGTCCCAACTACTCTGGAGGCTGAGGTGGGAGGATTACTTGAACCCAAGAGGTTGAGGGTGTAGTGAGCCGTGATTATGCCACTGCACTCCAGCCTGGGGGACAGAGCAAGACCTGTCTCAATAATAATAATAATTCCAATCTGTGCAGGCTGTGACTAGCTCTATAGGCAAATGATCCAATTTTTTCACCAAGTGAACTGTAAGGAAAAGAGGGAGAGGGTGTAGGTTAAAGGAGGCAAGAGACCCAGCCTCCATCACAATGTGTGGATCTGATTTAGAGCCCAATGCAGATTCTAAAATAATACAAGAAAAAATATCTGTGAGACGATTAGGGAACTTTGAACACTGCACATTTGATGATATTAAGGAATTCTTGTGAATATCTTTAGCTGTGATACAGGTATCACGCTTATGTTTTTGAGAGATGCATACTGAAATATTTACGTATTAAATGACAGAATGACTGAAATTTGCTTCGAAAGAATCCAGGGCTCACCTAAAGTGGGTAGAGGAACAGATGAAATGGGATTGGCCTTAAATTGAACATTGTTAGGGCTGGGTGTGGTGGCTCATGCTTATAATTCCAGCACTTTGGGAATCTGAGACCAGAGGATTACCTGAGCTCAGGAGTTCCAGACCAGCCTGGACAACATAATGAGACCTGCTTGTATTAAAAATAATAATAAAAAAATTAACCAGGTGTGATGGCACGTGCTGTAGTCTTAGCTACTGATGGGGCTGAGGCAGGGGGATCACTTGAGTCTGGGAGTCTAGGAGGTCAAGGCTGCAGTGAACCCCGATCATATTACTGCACTCCAGTCAGGAGAATACAGCAGGACCCTGTCTCAAAACATAAAAATAAAAAAATAAAGAAGTACATTTCCTTTCTGGAAACACACACAGGGGCAGATGTGTTCCATGAATCCCAATAACCAGGGCAGGGATAGGTGGGATCTCTGTAATTTGGGATGATTCTGGGCCTCTGAATGACACTGAGTGGTCTGAGTGATTTTCCATCTTCCATAGCAGAGGTCGGCATGCTTTCTGTAAAGGACCCAACAGTGAATATTTTAGGTCTTTTGGGCCATATCATCTTGGTCACAACTACTCAGATCTGTGCTGGTTGCACGACAGGGGCCAAAGATGATATATAAAGAAATGAGTGTGTCCCTGTTCCGACCAAACTTTGTTTACAAAAAAAAGCAGCAGACTGCATTTGGCCTGAGGCTGCAGTTTGACCAGCCCTGTCCTATTGCTGGACAATAGAACTTTCTGTGATGACAGAAATGTTATTTCTGTGCCATCCAATATGAGAGCCATTAGTCACATGAAGTTACTGAGCACTTTGGATGGGGCTGGTCGGACTGAGGAACTAGTTTTTAATGTTTATTTGATTTAAATTAGTTTAAATTTTAAAAGCCACATGGGGTTAGTTACTACCACGTTGGACGGTGCAGTTCTAGAGAGCCCAGTTCTAGGAGGAGAGGCCAGGTGTGGTGGCTCACGCTTGTAATCCCAGCACTTCGAGAGGCTGAGGCAGAAGGATTGCTTGAAGACAGGAGTTTTAGACCAGCCTGGGGAACATAGCGAGACTCCGACTCTACAAAAAATTTAAAAAAGGACCAAGTATAGTGGTTCAAGCCTGTAATTCCAGCTACTCAGGATGCTGAGGTGGGAGGACTGCTTGAGCCGAGGAGTTCAAGACCAGCCTGGGCAACACAGAGAGATCCTGTCTCTACAGAAAGTACAAACATTAGCCAGGCATGGTAGTGTGCACCTGTAGTCCCAGCTACTCTGGAGGGTGAGGTGGGAGGATTACTTGAGCCTGAGAGGCGGAGGTTGCAGTGAGCCAAGATTGTGCCACTGCACTCTAGCCTGGGTGACAAGTGAGACTCCATCTCAAAAAAACCAAAAGAGGATCACCTGAGATCAGTTCAAGACCAGCCTGGACAATATAGTGAAACCCCATCTCTACTAAAAATACAAAAATTATATGGGCGTGGTGACGGGCACCTGTAATCCCAGCTACTTGGGAGGCTGAGGCAGAAGAATCACTTGAACCCAGGAGGCAGAGGTTGCAGTGAGCTGAGATCATGCCATTGCACGCCAGCCTGGGCGACAGAGCAAGACTGTCTCAAAAAACAAAAAACAAAAAACAAAAAAGGAATAGGAGACACAGCTCAGGGAAAAGAAGTGAAGAAGTGATCTGTCTAAGCCGTGGCTCCGACCTCTGGGTTCATGCTTCTCCCTACACCACGATGTGAAGCGGCCTGAATTCCAGAACCACCCGAGCAATGAGGCAGGAGACCTGGGCTCTGATCTTCAGGCCGGGACCTGAGGAAAGTCATTCACCTCAGTGTTCTTCTGTGCCTCAATTTGTAAGAGGACCACACCCCAACCTCCTCGCCCATTCACCTGTCGGGGCTGCCAGGGGGATCACAGGAGATAATGTAGACAGAGGCGCTTTGAAAACTTCAAAGCACCCCAGGAGTTTCGGGATGTTCTGCATTAATTTATCTAATCCAAGGTAGGAAAGTGAAACGCGGGCTCTGAAAGATGGGAGGGAAGTCGGGTGATTCATCGCTGAGCTAGAACTCTCGCCGGTTAAATCTCTCTTTCAGTGAATTTCCCGGGGAGAATTCAGGGCTGTGTTCCAGCTAACAAATTCATCCCTTTGCTTTGACTCTGAACCAAATTCTGGGATGGTATCAAAGCCAGTCTCCCATGATCGCCTGGGAACTGTCTGGGCCCCGAGCTCTCCAACGCTCCCGCCTCCACTCTGCAGATGGTCCTGCTCCAATCTCCCCAGCGCAGACCATGCCACAGCCCCCTGTCCAGCCCCATCTGCCCTCCCTGCAGCTGAGCCTGACAGAGAGTGAAGTCCTTCATTAAATCAGTGCCCACCTCACAGTGGCGCACGCCTGTAATCCCAGCACTTTGGAAGGCTGAGGCAGCTGGATCACCTGAGTTTGGGAGTTTGAGACCAGCCTGACCAACATGGAGAAACCCCGTCTCTACTAAAAATACAAAATTAGCCAGGCGTGGTGGTGCATGCTGGTAATCCCAGCTACTCTAGAGGCTGAGGCAGGAGAATCTCTTGAACCTGGGAGGCAGAGGTTGCAGTGAGCTGAGATCATGCTGTTGCACTCCAGTCTGGGTAACAAGAGTGAAACTCAGTCTCAAAAAAAAAAATTAAAAAAAAAAAAAAATCAGTGCCCACCTAGTCCTGCAGAGGGAGATCATTCTCATCCTCATCTCCTTTCCAGAGAAGGATGTGAGGGGTGGCGGGGAGAGCAAAGGCAGGAAGACATCCTCGTGTCCCCAATTGATTCCCTTTCTGAAAGAAAGAAAGAAAGAAAGAAAGAAAGAAAGAAAGAAAGAAAGAAAGAAAGAAAGAAAGAAAGAAAGAAAGAAAGAAAGAAAGAAAGAAAAGAAAGAAAGAAAGAAAGAAAGGCAAAGTTGTCCCCAAAGAGGATATTAAAACTCTCAAGACCCTCAGGCTGGAACTCATCTTCCCAAAGCCACGGTCAGACCTGAGAAGTATTCTCAAAGACCTGGAGTGAAATCCTCTTCCTAGACAAAGGTGATTCCAAGTGGGAAAGGGATAGATGGCCTTGTGAAAGGCAAGTCACTAGGCCTGTGGGAGCAAATCCATGCCTTCTACCCTCGATCAAGCTCTGTGCTTGAAATGGTTCATTTTTTTAAAAGGACGGGCACTCTGAATCTCTTCATTTCGCTTTGCCCCATAATGTAATTTAGAAGATAAATCACTAGAGCTCTCAAAAAATAAAAAATAAAAAAATAAAAAACCAGAGAGATATGCTCACAGACCTTGGTCTGCAAATATTTTTGCCAGACGCTGAGAACCTAGGCAGAATCCAGAGCAGCTTTTATAGAGGATTTGATGTTCAACGCATTAAGGAGAGGTCACTGAACTCTCCCTGGAGGCAAAGGAAGTTGATTGTGGGGTCGTTTATAGGAAGAAAACAAATGCATGATGTTGGAGGAAAGGGGGAGTCTCCTTCAAGGGTTTAGGGGGCTCTGGGTGAGGGCCTTTCTGGACAGTTTCTTACCTTGGCAACAGGAAGCCAGGATCACAGAGGGGAAGGGAAGGGTCCAGCCCAGACTTGGAGCTGGCCCCTTCCGAGGGGCCCTAAGGGGTACCCATTAAACAGGAGCAGGAGAGCCTGTGTTACAGGAAAGGGGTCCCAGTCTGGACCCCAAGAGAGGGTTCTTGGATCTCATGCAAGTAAGAATTCAGGGTGAGCCTATGAAGTAACGAGAAATCAAGTTTATTCGGAAAGTAAAGGAATAAAGAATGGCTATTCCATAAAGATAGCAGCCCCGAGGGCTGCTAGTTACCCATTTTTATGGTTATTTCTTGATGATATGCTCAACAAGGGATGGGTTATTCATGCCTCCCCTTTTTAGACCATATAGGGTAACTTCCTGACGTTGCCACGGCATTTGTAAACTGTCATGGCGCTGGTGGGAGTGTAGCAGTGAGAACAACCCGCTCTCTTGTGGCCATCTTGGTTTTGGTGGGTTTTGCCAACTTCTTTCCTGCAACCTGTTTTATCAGCAAGGTCTTTATGACCTGTATCTACTGCCGACCTCCAGTCTCATCCTGTGACTAGGAATGCCTTAACCAACTGGGAATGCAGTCCAGTAGGTCTCAGTCTCATTTTACCCAGCTCTGATTTAAAATGGAGTTGCTCTGGTTCAAATGCCTCTGACATCTGGGTGGTGGGGTTGGGCTGCTTGGCTTCCTAACGTCCTGGCTCAGAACCCAAACCTGTTGCCTCTGGCTACCCTCCCAGTGGAACTGTGACAGCTGGGACAGGAGAGCCGCTCAGCATATACACGCTCGTGAACAGGTCTCCAGCAGCTTGGGGGAGAATCAGTGGGTAGACACAGGGCTTCCCAGCTTAGGCAGGAAAGGACTGGCTTCCTCACCACCCCCTATCACTTTCTGGAACTTTCCTTAAGCAACTGCTGGGCTGTTACAATTGGCTGCTTCCTTTCTTTTCTTGTTAAAACATTTTATATTTTAAATTTGTTTGCGGCCCATTTCTAGAAAAAAAATATGTGTGTGGGCCGCATTTTTCAATTTGCAAATTTTATTTTTTATGATTAGAGATTGCAACGTGTGCCTCGCCATGCCTTTTTCTTTTTAGTAAAACTAAACAGTTTAGTTTAATTCGGCTAACTTAAAAACATATAACTCACGTATCTGAGGCACCTAGAGTTACCAAATTCATAGAGATGGAAAGGAGAAGACAGGTTACCAGGAGCTGGGAGGATGGTGTGATGGTTAATACTGAGCGCCAACTTGATTGGACTGAAGCATACAAAGTATTGATCCTGAATGTGTCTGTGACGGTGCTGCCAAAAGAGATGAACATTTGAGTCAGTGGGCTGGGGAAGGCAGACTCACCCCTAATCTGGGTGGGCACCATCTAATCAGCTGCCAGAGAGTCTAGAATATAAGCAGGCAGAAAAATGTGAAAAGAGAGACTGGCCTTGCCTTCCATCCTCTATCTTTCTCCCGTGCTGGATACTTCCTGCCCTCCAAGTTCTTCAGTTTTGAAACTTGGACTGGCTCTCCTTGCTCCTGAGCCTGTAGACAGCCTATTGTGGGACCTTGTGATCGTGTGAGTTAATGCTTAATAAACTCCCCTTTATATGTTCGGGTGCCAGCTGTGATGGGTATCATGTCGTGGTGACCCCCCAAGACATTGATCACCACCTGCGGAGGTCTATCCTGCAGACCCTGACTTAGCCATGGATGAATGAATACACTCTCACACCCAGTACAGTGATTTGAATGGGCTAGGGATGATCGTCAGCTGCTTTCAGAGGGCGATTGCAGCTAACCGAACACGGACTCCCTGTTCCTCCTCGCATTTATTCCATATAGATTTAATAACAGAGGTTCTAAGTCAACACGCTTGTGGATAATTAACATGATTAAAAGAGTGGTTTTAGGAATGATAAAAGGCCTTGGTTCCAGGGCCCAGAATAAAGACCATTAACAGGTAATTCCCCTTCGACCTCCCACTGAGAGGGCCATCCAGCAGGAAGTTCACATGAGTAAACAAATTAGAGTAGGGACAAAGGCATGTGGGGTAAACAGACATAACTGGGGAAGCTTTTATTATCCTAATCTTCACTTCTATGACTTAATGTTCTAATGTAAGAACTGGCTGCCTTCAGCCAGTCTCACTGAATCCTTTCGGCCTTCCAAAAGGTTTGAAACTATAATCTATAACTTCCCTATATTTCCCTTAATATTTTGTCAGCCACCCCGAGTGAATCTCAACATATATGTATTCCATATATTCCTTCTGTACCTGACTAATACAGACGGGGAGATGAGAAGTTGTTGAATGGGGGCAGAGTTTCAGTTTGGGAAGATGAAAAAGTTCTGGAGGAGGATGGTGGTAATGGTTGCACAGCACTGAGAATGTGCTTAATGCCCCTCAAATGTGCACTTAGAAATAGTTACAATGGGCCAGGCACAGTGGCTTATGCCTGTAGTCCCAGCTACTCAGGAGGCCAAGGCAGGAGGATTGCTGGAACCCAGGAGTTTGAGGCTGCAGTGAGCTATGATTGCTTCACTGCACTCCAGCCTGGGTGACAAAGCAGGTCTCTGTCTCTTGGAAAAAAAAAAAAAAGAAGAAGAAGAAATGATTAAAATGGCAAATTTTATGTTATGTATATTTTAGCACAATTAAAAAGAGCATAAACATAACCAGCAGGCATTTTGATGCCTTATTAAGATGCTGTGTGTTTAGGCTTTTGGGGCTGGTGTGTGTGTGTGTGTGTGTGTGTGTGTGTGTGTGTGTGTGTTTGTTGTTGCTGTGTTTTATTTTCTCTGGCTGACTTGGTGAGCTCTTCATTGAAAAATCAGTCTTTCCATGCCTATTAATATATATTTTAAGACTGAGGGAGAAATTATGTTTTTTTAACATTTTATTTTTTAAAAGGAAATTTTCCATGGCTTACAAGATGGACAGCCAAAATTCACACAGGAGCTCTTTGGACCACTCTCTTTTATTTTTTTGAAATGGGGTCTTGCTCTGTTGCCCAGGCTGCAGTGGCACGATCTCAGCTCACTACAACCTCCACCTTCTGGGTTCAAGCGATTCTCCTGCCTCAGCCTCCTGAGTAGCTGAGATTACAGGCGCCTACCACCACATGCCGCTAATTTTTGTATTTTTAGTACAGACAGGGTTTCACCATGTGGGCTTGGACTCCTGACCTCAGGTGATCCACCTGCTTCGGCCTCCCAAAGTGCTGGGATTACAGGCGTGAGCCACCGTGCCCAGCCGCTGGACCACTCTCCTTGAAACAGTTTTGCTCAATCCATTTTCTCCTCTTGACAGTGGCCACAAAATGGAGTCAAAACATTCTTTACTGCTGACCTTGGTGGCTCACACCTGTAATCCCAGAGCTTTGGGAGGTGAGAAGATGGCTTGAGGCCAGGAGTTCGAGACCAGCCTGGGCAATATAGTGAGATCTTGTCCCTATACAAAATTTAAAATTTCAAAAAAATAAAGACCCTGGAATAGAGTGCCTGAAACAGAACTGTCCTCAGTAAATGTTGGCTGTGATGACCAATCATAGTCTTTATTGTTGTTATTGAGTATCACTGGGGCCGGGAATGGTGGCTCACAGCTGTAATCCCAGCACTTTGGGAGGCCAAGGTAGGAGGATCACTTGAGCCCAGGAGTTTGAGACTAGCCTGGGCAAGATAGGGAGACCTCATCTCTACAAAAATAAAAAAATAAATAAAATTAAAAAGGAAAGAAAAGAAATGCTGTGCAGTCACATCAGACCTGGTGATAAATTCTTTTCTTCTCCACCCATCCACTCAACCAGTTGTATTTCCCATGGAGCCCAGTAGAGGGCAGAGGGTAATAGCTTGAGCACATCCCAGGTGGGTGGGAAGATGATGCAGGCTTGAGGGAGCTTCTCTTTTTTTGTCTTGTGTTCTCAACACACTTGCTTTCTCTCCTAGAGGTTATCATCTCTTACCTATGCTGTGGAGTACATGCTTCACTTTACCCTGTAAGTAGCCCAGCTCAAAAGGCAGCCATTTCTTTCCCATGAGCAAGGAGCCTCCCCTTTTGGGACTTTTCCTTTAGATTGGGTAGATATGGAGATTCCTCCCCTTCTGCTCTCCTTGGGAGGGGCTGCTGTTTAGCTTGGGTTCCTGAACCCCAGTAATATGGTTTGGCTGTGTCCCCACCCAAATCTCATCTTGAATTCCCATATGTTGTGGGAGGGACCCAGTGGGAGGTACTTGAATCATGGGGGTGGGTGTTTCCCATGCTGTTCTCATGGTAGTGAATAAGTCTCACATGATCTGATGGTTTTAGAAGGGAGAGTTTCCCTGGAGAAGCTCTCTTTGTCTGCTGCCACCCATGTAAGATGTGACTTTCTCCTCTTTGCCTTCCACCATGATTGTGAGGCCCCCTCAGCCATGTGGAACTGGGAGTCCCTTAAACGTCTTTCCTGTACAAACTACCAGTTTCAGGCATGTCTGTATTAGTAGTGTGAAAATGGACTAACACACCCAGAGAAGCTCTTCTCAAGTCATGAGGAGCATGCAGATCACCTGAAAGTCCTGACAGCATATGCAGATTCTGACTCAGGAGGGGCAGGCTTTGATCCAAGTTCCAGGGAATGCTTGCTGGTGCATGGACCGCCACCCCTCCAGCTGCAAGTCCAAGACCCTCAGTGTCATTGGTCAAGGCCCCACAGAACCTGGTGTGTGGGGAAGACACGAGAGTGGGCTCTGACCCCAGACACTACCCACTGGGCCTGATAGGGAACATTGCCAGGCTTGTTACAGCTCCCAGTCAGCAGAGAAACCCCTCGGGCTACGAGAGCCACATGTGCTGGTTTTATGGTGATAGAGGAGCCAGTAACCAGGGAGGATGGAGTGGACTGGCTCAGAAGCATGCAGGACCAATTAGGAGCATTCCTTAGATTCCATGCAATGTTAACTGCCTAGGGCATCAGTAATGCCCAAGGGAGTGCTCCAAGGGATAGAAAGTTCAGGACACACCTCTCAAAGGCCTGCCTGCTTTCTGTTCTTTGAAATGTTCCCTTCTAACAAGGAAGCAGAAGTGACTTGCCTTCTTTCTGCTCAGCTCAAGTATAACCAGAACTTTTTCTTTCTTTTTTTGAGACAGGGTCTTGCTCTTTCACCCAGGCTGAAGTACAGTGGTGTAATCACAGCTCACTGCAGCCTCTACTCCCAGGTTCAAGTGATCCTTCTGCCTCAGCCTCCCAAGTAGCTGGGACTACAGATGTGTGCCACCACACCAGGCTAATTTTTTTTTTTTTTGAGACGGAGTCTCACTCTGTCACCAGGCTGGTGTGCAGTGGTGCGATCTCGGCTCACTGCAACCTCCACCTCCTGGGTTCAACCAGTTCTCCTGCCTCAGCCTCCCAAGTAGCTGGGACTACAGATGTGCACCACCAGGCCCAGCTAATTTTTGTATTTTTAATAGAGACAGGGTTTCACCATGTTGGCTAGGATGGTCTCAATTTCTTGACCTCGTGATCCACCCACCTCAGCGTCCCAAAGTGCTAGGATTACAGGCGTGAGCCACTGTACTGGACTGTTTTTTTTTTTTTTTTTTTTGGTAGAGATGGGGGTCTCACTATGTTTCTCAGGCTGGTCTTGAAGTCCTGGGTTCACGTGATCATCCCACCTCGGCCTCCCAAAGTTCTGGGGTTATAGGTGTGGGTCGCCATGCCTAGCCTAACCAGACTTTCTTGGGTTCACATATGCCTTACTCCCAGGAGGAGTGAGGTGAATTCTTATCTCCTGTGGGATAGAGGAGGGGCCCCAGAGCCTGTGTTTTTACACCAAGGACTGAGTGGGGCCCTACAGACCTGCCTTTCCCTGCCCAACGTCCCTCTCTGATCAGGACAAACCTGCAAGTTCACCGTGCCAGGTGATTACAACAGATAGAGGGTTTGTTCCCGTATTCCATCCACCAGCGGTGACTCTTCCTTCCCCCTCAGCTCACCTGCTCCCCTAGCTCTTTAAAATCTCAGTAATTCACGGAGATCAGAGTCTATCACCCAAGCATCTGAAATCGTAGTACACAGGGGAGCCTGCCAGGAAGGCCTGCAATCAGATAACACATTCCAGCCCGGAGACCATTCCAGAGGAAGGGTTAAGCTCCCAAGGTAGTTATCAGAAATCAAAGAACTGCATGCTCTCATTATCTCATAACAAACAGATCAGGTTAATAGCTGTCGCTGCTGCTCTAAACTTCGTGTGTTGTGTTTTGTGAGTGCTGACATGGGGCATTCTTTCTCTCACCGTATCTGCAACTTGACAGTATCGTGGTGGTTCAATGCTGGAGTCTCCTAAAGTGTTTTGCATACTGTCTCCTGCAGGTTGCCTCGAAGGATTTTAAATAATTGCTGTGTTTAACGAGAACTCTTTCCCCTCTCTAATCTCTGGCGGAAAAGTTGGCCAGTGTGCGAGTGTGCCTGGGGGCTGTTTATTTACAGCAGGAATGGAAGTGGAGCATTCCAAAAGACTGTCTGCTTGTCCCAAGCTAGCAGGGAGCGAGTGTGGATGCCCAGCTGTCCAGGACCACCCCTTCCCATGGCTCCTCCTGCCTCTTCTCTCCTGCTTACACCCTAGAGCTTCCTTCCAAGCAGGATGGGGGTGGGGGTGACAGAGGCAGCCCTGGAAGGCAGGGACTGACCATGGGGGACCCACAAGGTTTGTCAGGCCCCTTTCTTCCCATCAACCCCTGAGTGATGCCAGGGCCCCTGGGCGGGTGCTTCCAGGGCTCAGGACACACAAGAAAGGGTCTGGGGAGGCTCCTCTGATCCCAACATCTTCAGACTACAGTCCATGAGACCGTCACCTTGGCCCTACACTTTGTCCTATCCAGGGACAAAGTGGTTGTGAGGACAGGTGTGAGCAAGGCAGCCAGTGGACCTGGAGGGAGGAGGGAGGCAGCCCCCTTAACAGAACCCTTTGAAATTCTTGCACATGGAGATTTATTTGCATATGCCCTGAAGTCCCACAAAACAACGGTGACAAAGATGGTAGCACCTCTGTCCAGGAGAGAAGCCTGGAGCTTCAGGCTCCTGGGTGTCTACCAGGCCCAGCCAATGTCTGCCATGACTGGTCTGGGTGGCTCTGGGCCTGCCTGATGCCCTCCCGCTGACTGGTCCTGGCTGGTTCCAGGACTGGGACCCTCCTGGGGGTGGCAGAAGCCCCTAAGCTTGAGGCCTTAGAGGATGCCTCCGACAGCAAGGCAGCAGGAGCCTGCGCTGAGGTCAGACCTGGACTGGAAATGCAGCTCCCATTTTTACCAGCTGTGTGACCTTCAACTACCTTCCAAATCTCTTGTTGCTCTTGTTACGGGTAGAATTGCTTTGCCCAACAAGATAAGTCAAAGTCTCAACTCTAAAACCTAACTTGGAGATAGAGTCTTTACCAAGGTAATTCAGCTGAGGTCATTTGCTGGGCATGGAATCCCAGCACTTTTGGAGGCTGAGGAGGGAGGATCAATTGAGCCCAGGAGTTTAAGACCAATCTGAGCAACATAGCAAGACCTCATTTCAACACGTTTTTTGAATTACCTGGGCCTAGTGGCATGCACCTACAGTTCCACCTACCTGAGAGGCTGAGGCAGGAGGTGTGCTTGAATCCAGGAGTTAGGGCTGCAGTGAGCTATGATCATGCCACTTCACTCCAGCCTGGCACACAGAACGAGACCCTATCTCAAAATAACAAGAACAACAAGAAGATGAGGTCATTAGGATGGATGGACATTGATCCAATATAACTGGACTCTTGTGAAAAGGAGAAATTTGGACAGAGACGGGCAGGCTTAGGGAAGAAGAGGATGTGGAGACACAGGAAGAACACCACATGGAGATCGGAGTGATGCGGCTGCAAACTAAGGGAGGTCTGGGACTCCCAGCAGCTGGAACGAGCAAGGGAGAGTCTTTCCCCGCAGGCTTTGGAGGGAGCATGGCACTTGACTTTGGACTTCTGGTCTGCAGAACTATGACAAAATGAGTATCTGTCTTTTTTTGTTTTGTTTCATTTTTTGTTTTTGACAGAGTCTTTGCTCTGTCACCCAGGCTGGAGTGCAGTGGTGCAATCTCTGCGCACTGCAATCTCCACTTCCCAGGTTCAAGCAATTCTCCTGCCTTAGTGTCCTGAGTAACGAGGATTACACGCACCTGCCACCATGCCTGGCTAATTTTTTTTTTTTTTTTTAAAGGAGATGGAGTCTTGCTCTGTTGCCCAGGCTGGAGTGCAGTGGTACGATCTTAGCTCAGTGCAGCCTCCACCTCCTGGGTTCAAGTGATTCTCCTGCCTCAGCCTCCCAAGTAGCGGGGATTATATGCATCCACCTTCACACCCGGCTAAGTTTTGTATTTTTAGTAGAGACAGGGTTTCACCATGTTGGCCAAGCTGGTCTCAAAATCCTGACCTCAAGTGATCTACCCGCCTTGGCCTCCCAAAGTGCTGGAATTACAGATGTGAGCCACTGTGCCCGGTCAGTGTCTGCTGTTCAAAGCCACAAAGTTTATGATGTGTGGTTATGGCATCCCTAGAAAAGGAATACAGCCACAGATTGGTCATGCTGAGGAGACGATAATACTAACTCCAGGGTGGTTGTGGGATGATGTGAGATCACAGGACACACTTAGCAAGCTGCTGGACACTGGAGACAGGCTCTGGAACTGACAGCGTCTACTCCCCAGAGACCCGGGAGCCCTTTTACCAACCTGCTGAATATTAGCTTGACCTTGGAGTTGCACTACTTCCATTTTATTTCATGATATTTTATTTTGCTGACTGGGAGTGAGAGAAGGGCAGGGAACTCGGAGACCCTGCATGTAAATGTATGTAAAATTCGAAATGCAATTTAGAATGTTGAGCCAAGAGCCCTGAAACTCGAAAAGTGCTCTGCCCCACATCCATCCTGGTCCCCACACACAACGCTTGACATACTGGGTAGGCACCTGGCTGTGGCTGCCAGCCAGATCTCATGAGAGAGGCACAGAACAGGACCAGGTGGGTGGCTCGGATGCTTCTCCCAGCTCTCAACACAGACAAGAAAGTGGTTACAGATTCTTTCACAAATAAGCCACCCCATCGTCTTTTGCTATCTTCTTTCTGGTACCTCTTCTCTCCCCCACCTCATCCACCTCCCCTTCCTAACAGATCCAACTTGCAAAGATTCCTGGCTTCTATGCACCTCTTGCAGCATGCTAATTAAATGTTTCAAATGCTTCTTATCCATGGTTAAGCGAAGATAAAATTTTAATGATTTAATTAGCAAGCTCTAGGAAAAAAAAATCATAATGAAGAAAGGCATTTGCAACTGTCCTGGGCTTTAAGCGTTTCTGCGTAATGCTGCACTGGAGTTGGAGGAGGCTGGGGCTGGAATGTGCTTTGCCACATTGCCTGGAAGCAGAGACACACCCAGCCTGCTCCCCAGAGAGGGAGGGTGTCTCTAGCCAGGCTGGCTCTCACCTTTTGAGAGGGAAATGGTACCCTGGAAAAGAGAGACCCATTAACTCAGAAATGAAGTGGAAGTGCTTGAAAACGAATGCTGTTTTCCAAAGTAGACTCTTGAAATTGGTCCATTTTTCACATGTCCTCATGACTTTTTTCCATTTTCCTTTTAGTGTGTGGCTCTCTTCTTTTCAACATGGGTAACTGATTTACTTCCAGCCACGTGAATGTTCAGAGTTTACTAAGAGAAAATTCTCATGGCTTCAGGGAGGATGGGATTTAAATGGAAAAATTAATTGCCTTGTTTGAAGACTTCTGTTGTCTGGAGCCTCGGGAGGCTCCTACCATTCAATGTGTGTGTGTGTGTGTGTGTGTGTGTGCGCGCGCGCGCGCGCGCGCTTGTGTTTTAATACAAAGTGGTTGACATTGATAGACCCCCATGTAGAACAAGCCTTCTCCAAGAGGCACTAGACTTCCCTGAGCACCCCAACTTCCACCATCGGGATCCTTTATGCCCCCTGTTCTGTTCTCTGCCAACTGGCCTCTTGTCCAGATCCACAAGTACCCCAAATGGCCTTGGAAGACGCAGCACGTGCCGTGTTGGTTCAGCAGAAACTATCGTGTCCTGGAAAGCCAGTGGGCAGCATCGCCCTGGCCAAGCTCTGGCACAGGGAGCTGCATGTATGTGCCAAGCTGCTTAGAGAATTGGCTCCAGGAGCAGAGCCCCTGGTGCCTAGATTAGATGTGGGACCAGAAACACATGCTCCTTGTCCTCTGGGACGCAGATGATGCCTGCATACCCAGGGGCTCCTGCTCCACCTGCCCTGAGCTGAGTCCGCACGTCCATGTGCCACTCACCATGAAGGCAGCAAACAGTGCTTACCCACTTCCCCTGCATTTGGGATGGGACTTTCTACACAGGTTGCTAACAAGCAATTGAATAAATGTGCAACAGATGCTGTCAGTGCCCACCCCTCAAGCTCCCTCTTTGTCCCCTCTGTCCTTACTATTTGTACTCACCACGACTTTCCTTTGCTATGTTCTGATCCTTCAAAGTCTTGGGCCTTGCTGATCCTGGAGGGACTGCCCCTCCCATGGCTAGCCGATCCCTAGAGATAGTAAATGACTTACCTGTGAATATAGCTTTCATCTGCAAACCAAACAACCCATCTTCGACTACCTCCTCTGTGGGGCTCTCACACTCTGGCCACCCAACCAACCTACCCTGACCACCACAGGGCCAAGTACTGGATAACAAGGGGCAGCTCCCAACCTGAAACTTGCTTGCCCTGCCTCACCTGTGCCTTTCCTTGGAAACCACCACAAAGGCTCTCACGCGCTTCCTCCCGTCCCCTCTAACTCCGGACCACCCTCTAACTCCCCTCTGACCCTGGCACTGCTTCGTGTAGCCCTGCGTGACATGTCCTGGAATCTGTGAGTATAAAAAGCCATTTCCTTCATTTCTGTGTCGGTGTATCTTAACCATACTCGAATTAAGACAAATCCCGGCCAGGCGTGGTGGCTTATGCCTATAGTCCCAGCACTTTGGGAAATTGAGGCAGGCAGATCATGATATCAGGAGTTCGAGACCAGCCTGACCAGCATGGTGAAAGCCCATCTCTACTAAAAATACAAAATTAGCCAGGCTTGGTGGCATGTGCCTGTAATCCCAGCTTCTCAGGAGGGTGAGGCAGGAGAGTCACTTGAACTGGGGAGGCGGAGGGTGCAGTGAGCCAAGATTGCACCATTGCACTCCAGCGCTCCAGCCTCCGTCTCAAAAAAAAAAAAAAGACAAATCCCAAGAAACTTTAAAACACCAGCTGGGCATGGTGGTTCAGACTACAACTGTAGTCTCAGCACTTTGAGAGGCGGAGGTGGGAGGACTGCTTGAGGCCAGGAGTTCAAGACCAGCCTAGGCAACATAATGAGACCCTGTCTCTATAAGACATTAAAAAATTATTAGCTGTACATGGTGGTGTGCACTCGTTCTCGGTACTCAGGAGGCTGAGGTGGGAGAATTGCCTGAGCCCAGGAGATAGAAGCTGCAGTGAGCAATGATTGCACACCACTGCATTCCAGCCTGGTGATAGAGTAAGACCCTTTCTCAAAACAAAACAACAAAGAACCACAATTGTAGTGCACTGCCCCTGACTTCCAGCTGCCTGGGGGCCCTCTCTGGCCGCTGGGGTCCAAGAGAACCTGAGAATGGATGGCTTTCTGCATTCAGTAACACTCAGCCAATGACTGACATCTACAAATATAGGTATGTGTAATATATCTGATATATATATATATGCAATATAAATATAACATACATCAAAATACAGCATAAGGCCGGGCATGCTGTAATCCCAGTACTTTGGGAGGCTGAGGTGGGTGGATCACCTGAGGTCAGGAGTTCAAGACCAGCCTGGCCAACATGGCAAAACCCCATCTCTACTAAAAATACAAAGATTAGCTGGGCATGGTGGCAAGCACCTGTAATCCTAGCTATTCAGGAGGCTGAGGCAGGAGAATCACTTGAACGGGAGGTGGAGGTGGTGGTGAGCCGAGATTGCACCACTGCACTCCAGCCTGGAGACAGAGGGCACAGAGCAAGACTCCGTCTCACAATATATATCTGTGGATATATATAACTATACATATCCACATATCAAACATACCACACCGAGTTGGAATCATTGTGAGGACATGGTCCTGCAGAGTTTCAAACTCAGGCAGAATGAATAAATAAGCATGCATCATTCCCAGATATGCATCCCCTCATCCCCCATGGAAGGAAGCATGCCACCTGCCAGCCTGGCCTGAGCGGCCCAGAGGCTCTTCAGAGTCCTTTTGTATCATGTATTTTGGTTCCCAAATCTGAAATTTGGTCAACCAGATTCTCTCTGTCTTTGGAGTTCAAGCAAAGAAACAAGGACTTAATTTGACACTTGGTGGTGAGACCAAAGCCGTGGAGAGAGGCTGAGTCATGTCCGTGGTGGTGCTGTTACCAGGGCCCCTTCTCAGATGAGACTTTGTGGAGCCCAGCCCTGAGAGCTGTGTTGGGTGTGCTTAAGAGCTACAGATGTCCAACCCTGTGCTCCACCCACTCCTTTCAACTCTCAGCCCAGGAGGCTGATCTGCATGGGCAGCATCAATGGCCTACCCTATGGGAACCCTTATGGCCTCACCCAATGGGAACACCCAGAACCGGTCCAGAGGGATAGAAAGGAGCAAGGCCAAGGTGTTGATGCCCAGCTCTTTCCTCATGGGGTCACCTTGGACCTACTCACCATGGGCCCACCAACCCTAGATCAAAAAAAAAAAAAAACACTAAAAAGAAAATACAATAGGCAGGGCACAGTGGCTCACACCTGTAATCCCAGCACTTTGGGAGGCCAAGGTGGGCAGATCACGAGGTCAGGAGATCGAGACCATCCTGGCTAACACAGTGAAACCCCGTCTCTACTAAAAATACAAAAAAATTAGTCGGGCGTGGTGGCACATGCCTATAGTCCCAGCTACTTGGGAGGCTGAGGCAGGATAATTGCTTGAACCTGGGAGATGGAGGTTGCAGTGAGCTGAGATCACGCCACTGCACTCCAGCCTGAGTGACAGAGTGAGACTCCATCTCAAAAAAAAAAAAAAAGAAAAAGAAAGAAAAGAAAATACAACAATAAAAATAATACAAATTGCTAAAACAATACAGTATAAGAACTATTTACAAAGCACTTACATTGTATCCGTATTATAAGTAACTCAGAGATGATTTAGAGTATACAGGAAGATGTGTGTGGGTTACATACAAATAATATGCTCTTTTACATCAGGAATTTGAGCATCTGCAGATTTTGGTATCTGTGAGGGATGCAGCAATCAATCTGCCATGGATACCGAGAAATGACTCTAACCTCTTTCTTCAGCCCTTGTTGGGCTTTTTTTTTTTTTTTTTTTTTTGAGACAGACTCTCACTCTCGCTCTGTTGTCCAGGCTGGGGTGCAATGGCGGGATCTCAGCTCACTGCAACCTCTACCTCCAGGGTTCAAGTGATTCTTCTGCCTCAAGCCTCCTGAGTAGCTGGGATTACAGGCATGTACCACCATGCCCAGCTAATTTTTGTATTTTTTAGTAGAGATAGAGTTTCACCATGTTGGTCAGGCTGGTCTTGAACTCCTGACCTGGTGATCCACCCACCTCAGCCTCCTAAATTGCTGAGATTGCAGCTGTGAGCCACCACACCCGGCCTTTTGGACTATCTTAACCCAAGTTTACCATCTTCCCTGCTGCATCCTGATGGAGGCATCCCTTTTGCTTGGGCAAGCCTGTGTGGATCCCTATTTCTTACAACCAGAGGCATGGCTTTGGGGCTCAACAGATGAGTGTCTTCCCCAGAAAGCCCACGTTCCAAGACAGCGTGGGAATGGGGATCCTCTCCAGGGGGTCTTCGCTCTTTTATGTCTGCTTTAACTCCCCACAGAACCCCATTTCTTTTTTCCAGAGAGGAGGACTTGGGGATGAGATATTTCTGCCAAAAGGCCTTTTTGTGTCATTAATATGTTAACAAATGCTGTCAAGTAACAGTCGCAGTCAACAGAACTTGCTGTTGGCAGAGGCTGCGCACTGCCAGACAAGACTGTATCTATTCGACACAAGCCCGGCTCCCTATGCCAGGAGATCTTGGCATTGGAGGTCACCAGGGCCCACAGTGGGACCTACCAACCCTGTCAACAGTGATAATGTCTCATGTATGAATAATACTTCATGGAGCATTTCTAAACTCCTTCCTGCAAAGGTGGGAGCAGAGATTCTAGGACCAGGGCAGTGGAGGAAGGTACCAGCCCATGCCCAGAGGCAGGGAGATGTGGGGAGAGAAGGGAGGAAGAGTGAATATGAACGCCAAGCACAGGGGAGAAGGGATGAGGGCAGGACAAGTCGGATCCAGATACAAGAGGTGCCGTGGACTGGAGAAAGATTCAAAAGAGATGGAAATATCGATACAAAGGAAACAGGTGGACTGAAAAATCAATGGTGGTGCTCAAGGGTCTTAGGAATCTATATTAGAATCACATGCAGAGAAGCAATGGGTGGGGATTTTGTGAGAGGTGCAGATGAGCTAGACACATGGACCATCCACAGGAATGGGGTGTATTGGTTAGTTACTGCTATAAACTGCTGTGTAACAAATGACCTCAAAACTCAGTGGCTTAAAACAGCAGCTTTTATTCTCATTGGTCAAAGTGCCAGCAGAGGCTTGAATGTTCTAGACTGGGCTCGGCCAGAGAGATTGTGATCCACAAATCTGTGGGAAGTAGAAAGATTCCTTTTTAAAGTTTCCTTTCTTAGTAAAGAATAAGTGTGCTAATAACTTTGTTAAGCCCTATCCTATGTAGCTGTTAGACATGCCATGCTTACAGGCACATAGTATATTCTATGTCCTTGTACTTTAACCAAGACATCTATGCTGGACGTGCTCACAGGCATGTCCCAGCTCTCCATTGCTTTTACCTGTCTGGATAAGTTTTAAGTTGTTAGCCAATCAGGTTTTAGTTTAAATTGTGAGGTCTGGCTCTAGCCAATTGAGATCAGACACAGCAGTAAGGACGACCCCAAATGCGTAAGGATTAAATCTGTGTGTTTTCCTTTGTTCATGGTACTCTTATGGCACAATGGCTAGCAAGGGTACCCTTCCTGCAGCCCAGGAAGTAAAAATTGCGTTGCTAAAAGATCCTTTGTCTCAGTGCTAATTTTCCTTTGCGGCACTGAGCATCTGTTTCCAACACATCTCTTGTCTCTGTCCTGATACAGTGGGCTGGCTGGGCATGCTCTGCTCATGATGATGGCAGAAGGATCAGAGAACAAGTGCAAATGTGTGGGTGCTCTTGAAGCTTAGGCTCATCACTGGTGCACCATCATACCCACTTCATTCCATTGGGCAAAGTAAGTCCCAGGGGTAAATGCAAAGCCAGGGTATGGAGAAACAGAATCCATCCCTTTAATGGAAGAACTGCAAAGTCAGCAGCAAAGGGCATGGATACGGGGAGGGCAGAGATGCAGTCTGAAATGGTGGGCAAAGGGGAGAGAGGCAGGCATGAAGACAACAGCTGGGGGTTCATTAGCAAGCATGGATTTGCCCGGTTAGCTCTGTTTCTCTGCTCCCTTCTTTCTGGTTCTTTCTTTTTCTGGTTACTGGGCTATAAAGTCTCAGAGAGCAGGACTTAATGATGTCCTCATGGCCAGTCTTGGCACCCCCATGAGCAGCTGTTCAGGCAGTCCACAGATATTTACTATGGACCTTCTGGGTGCTAGGTTCTGTGGAACAGGAGGACAATTCCTCATTCCTTTATTGGATCAATTATTTAGTATTCCCTAAGTGTGTGAATGACTAAAGGAAGGAAACATGGGGACATAATTTTTAAATGCTTTTAAAAACTCTCAGGGCTGAGCACAGTGGCTCATGCCTATAATCCCAGCACTTTGGGAAGCTGAGGCAGGTGGATCACTTGAGTTCAGTAGTTGGAGACCAGCCTGGCCAACATGGGGAAACCCCATCTCCACTAAAAATACAAAAATGAGCCGGGCATGGTAGTGCTCACCTGTAATCCCAGATACTTGGGAGGCTGGGCAGGAGAATCGCTTGAACCTGGGAGACAGAGGTGGCAATGAGCGAAGACTGTGTCACTGCACTCCAGCCTCAGTGACAGAATGAGACTCTGTCTCAAAAAAACAAAAAACAAACAAAACTCTCAGTATCTGAAAATGCCTCTAATTTATTTATTTACTTAATCTCTTTCTTTTTTTTTTTTTTCATAGCCTGTAACATAGAAGGCAAGGGCCTCTAATTTCTAAAAACAAAAACAAATACAACCCAAATACTTGGTGTTTGTGGAAATTGGGAGGTGGAGGAGCTCAATCTAATTTCAAATTTAAACCTTCAGATTTTTCCAGAGGAGGTTAATATGGCTTCCTCGATTTATCGATTACTGTGAGAATTTCCACCTCAAATTTCCTGCCCCAGTACTGTGCATTTTCCCAGAAAACATAGTTCTGATTTTCATGTTCTCTCTACAATGCCTCTCTGACTTGCATTTGTTTTCTAAGACCCAGAATGGCTCAAGTCAGATAAGGCTCAAACCCTGGACTTCACAAGCCCGGAGCCAGGAGGTCACGGTGTAAACCACTCTCTGCCCAGGTCCATGGTGGGCACAACACATTTGCACCAGAACCTGTCTGCATCCCCCTAAATGCAACCCAAGTACTCCCTGTTCCCCACAGGACTCTGCTCTGTTTAGAGTCATGTTGTCAGAAACCATTCATTACATGACAATGAAAAATAATTCCAACATTATATTTTTTTCTCTTAAAATATTAAAGGAGATAAAATTGTAACCAGTAACAGGCCTTTAAAAATCAATAACCAAAACCTTCATTTTTCCTTCCCAGTATGAAAAGAAGTCTCCTGTTTTCCTCCCTGTCAGCTCACCTTCCTTTCCCAGACTTGCCTGGGCTCTCAGCCATCAGTAGTTCTTCCCCTCATCAGCAAGGGCGGCTGGCATCCCCACCCTCCCACTGGCCAGCTGGGAGGCTCTAGGAAGCCTGGAGGACTGATGCTCCCTGCCCGCTCCTCCCTCATCCCCGAGAGTCCTCCCGGGAAGGGCTGTTCTCCTATCACTCTGAGCCACTCCGGCCTCCCCACCCCGGCCCCTTGAAATCCTCCAGGGAAACTTATGGCTAATAAAATTCCTCGCTTTGGCACATTGATCAAGCGCGGGTTCGGAGTCCTGAGTGTGTTCGGTGGTTTGGATTAACCGTAAACACCCCGCAGTAAATTCTGCTCGGGGATTTGTATCCGAGTGTCACGAGGAGCAGGCAATGTATTCCGGGGATGACACCCTGTTTTCTGAGCATCATTTGGAAGATTTTTGCACGGCTTCCAATCTGTTCACCTCTCGCTTTTCAGCCCCATGTGGCTCCCTGGCGGGAAATTGACTGGGAGAAGTAAGTCAATAAATCAGGGATGGCGCACAACATTTTTGTTTACTCCACTTAAACTGATATTTACTGGGGAGCCCACCTCCCAGGGACCCTGCCTCCTCTCACACAAGGGTGGGTCTCTAAATGTCACTCACATGGGGCGAAACAGTTAGGACCCTCATCATGAGAAAGGATAATTGGACGGAGCAGACAGGGAAATTTCCCAAAGCAAACCTCCTCGGTCCATTACATATTTTATCGATCGGACCCAGGGGTTTTCTGCCTCTCTGCCAGAGCCCCAAGGAGGGGCTCGTTTTTCCTGCTTTTAGACCTCCCTAAGTCACGGTCATCGTCTTTCTGGATTAGCAGGTAGGCTGGCAGCCCTGTTCCTCATTTTCCTCCACCCAAAGGCTGAGGACACAGGCCTCATCCCGGGGGCTACTGGCCCACAGAAAAATTCTTTGCCCCTACTGATAGAAAATGAAAAGGGGGCTTTAAAGGCTGCCCAGAGAATTGGCGGCATCCACTGTGTCCCTGGGGGTCACTGGTCGTCTCTGTACCATTCATCTTGCTGACAGACCCCAGCTAGGGAGTCTATGTAGGCTGAGCCTACACGCCCAGGGAATTGTACAATTTCAGATCTGTTTGCTTGCAGGCTCTGCTGCAGAGAAGAGGGAAGCCTGGGCTAGAGAAAGGAGGCTAGAGAGATTGTGCTGCCTCTAGTGAGGCAGAGTTCAGGTTGTGCAGGGCTTCTCCTGGATGAGAGCCTTCTTCCCTAAGTACAGGGTAAATGTATCCTGAAGCCCAGACAGACACACAGGGGCTGACACAGAGACCCCAAGCTAGACCTTGACTTCCACCACCCCTTGGAGGAAACCTCGCCCAAATGCAAAGACAAACGAAAGGAATTGGTCATTGGCTTTTGAACTTCTTAAGGTCTTTTCCAAGCATTATATTGACTGTACGTGATTTTTATTTTGCAGAACTTTAGTTTTTAAAATCTGAACTCCAGTGAAATGTTGGCTGGGTGTGGTGGCTCATGCCTGTAATCCCAGCAATTTGGGAGGCTGAAGCAGGAAGATTGTTTGAGCCCAGGAGTTGAAAACCAGTCTGAGCAACATAGCGAAACCTGATGTCTCTAAAAAAACAAAAACAAAACACACACATACACAAAAATTAGCCAGGTGTAGTGGTGCATGCTTATAATCCCAGCTACCTGGGCGACTGAAGTGAGAGGATCGCTCAAGCTTAGGATTTTGAGGTTGCAGTGAGCTATGATTGCACCACTGCTCGCCAACCTAGCTGACAGAGCAATACCCTGTCTCAAAATAAATAAATAAATAAATAAAAAGAGAGAGAAAGAAAGAAGCGTGACTTTACTGTACTGGTTAGTTAGCAGCAAAGTCTCAAGTGGTGCCCTGGTTTGAGAAATGTGGGAGAAAGCTTATGATACCTCCAACCTATTCCCCACTCCCTAATCCCCCACCCCCACCAAGGAGTGTGCTTTGGAGGCCTCTGATCAGGGCTGACAAATGACTCCAGGTGTCAGCAACAGGGGATGAGGCAGCTGGGGGGGTCTGGCGGAAGCTGCCAACTTACTGGGATTTCCACCATCAGCCTGACGACTCTGCTATGAAAAAGCCTTCAAAACATCCGATAACACTTGTGTCGTGCATTAAATGGTTTCCCATCGAAGGGAAAGTTGAAGTCCTAACCTCCACTACGCGTGCATGTGATTTTATTTGGAAATAGGGCCTTACAGATGTCACTGGGTTAAGATGAGGTCATACCGCATTGGGGCGGGCCCTAACTTTGATGACCACTGTCCTTATGGGAAGAAGAAAATTTGGACACAAGGACACACAGGGAGAATTCCAGGTAGAGAAGGAGGCAGAGATTGGAGTGATGTGTCTACAAGCCAAGGAGCTCCAATGATGGCAATTACCAGAAGCCAGGAGAGAGGCATGAAACAGCTTCTCCCTCCAAGCCTGCAGGAGGAAACAACCCTGTTGGCACCTTGATTTGGGGCTTCTGGGCACCAGAACTGTGAGAGAAGAAGTTTCCATTGTTTTAAGCCACAGCTTGTGGTAAGTTGTTTCAGCAGCCCCAGAAACTGATACAACCTTCCACTGGGGAATTCTAGCTCCCACACACTGGGGGGCAAATAGACTCAGACTATTGAAAAGGTGATCTGGGGGGACCTGTCCAGATGTCATGTGCTCCTGCCTTCTGACCCTGGTGTTCCTCTACTAGGACTTTATCCTACAGATGGATTCATACAGGTACTCAAAAGCATCTCACAGCATCTTCTTTCCAGCATTGTAGAAATTAGCAAAACAACTCCAAGTCCATAGGAATGTGCTTAAATAACAATGGTATGTTCACTCCATGGAATATTATGCAGTCATGAAAAAGAATAAGAAAGCTATTTATGTGCCAATATGGAACAATATCCAAGACATATTGTTAAGTAATAAAAAAACCCCACATAAAACAAAAAACAAGGTACCAGAGTACAGTATGTTAACCATATTGAAACTAAAATAAGTATACACAATAGATTTGTGTTATTTCTAGTAGCTATGTTCTATAAAGTTACTATGAACACTGAATTAGCAAATCCTGAACCATTGCTCCTTGGGGAAATACAGGATTAGGTTCTTTTGAGCCGCTGGTCCCAACGTTTTTATCAACCCAACAATACATAACCTTGTTTTATGTGTGTTTCTCTTTAATGACACCTTATTTCATAGATATTGTTGGTTCATTCACACTGAACTCATGGCCAACAACACAATAACTCACACCTGAACAAAGCTTCTCTAACATAAATAATTTCTCCGTAGGGCACATCACAGCCGTCCTGTGCGTAGGACCCTAGACAACACTTCCGCGCTATGCTTTGGGGCCGGGGTGGGGGCGGGGTGCGTTTACTCAGCAAAATCACTGACAGCAAGCATGAAAATAAGAAAAATGTGGCATTAAATGGGCCTCGAAAAGGACACTGAACAAGAAGGCAGGGTGTCACCTTGCTCAGCCTCAGCTGGGACCGTATATGGAGGATGGACTCAAATCTTTTGTCTCTTTGTGAATGTTTGCAACGGACCTAGAAAACGCTGAGAGTATTAATTTTGGGGTTGCAAAGAAATGTTATCGAGTAGGTAAATTCCCAAGTATGAAATGCACAATTATTAAAGACAGAATGCATGTGCACATGTGTAGAAGCAGGAGATGAAGGCTTAGTTACAGGTATAGATGTCTCTTCCGGAAGGATACACACACATTGGTAACAGTCTCTGATTCCTTGGGTGGAAGGAAAAGGGGTTGGGAGAAGGAGAGTGACTTACCTCTCACTGTATTTCCCCTTTTGTGCTATTTCAAATTTTTACTCTGTGCAAGTAATACCTAACTTTTTAAAATCTAAATGTTTTAGGTTGGTGTAGTGGCTCATGTCTGTAATCCCAGCACTTTGGGAGGCCAAGGTGGGTGGATCATCTGAGGCCAGGAGTTCGAGACCAGCCTGGACAACATGGTGAAACCCCATCTCTACTAAAAATATAAAAATTAGCTGGGCATAGTGGTGTGCACCTATAATTCCAGCTACTTAGAAGGCTGAGGCAGGAGAATTGCTTGAACCCAGGAAGTGGAGGTTGCAATGAGTCAAGATCGCACCATTGCACTCCAGTTTGGTCAACAAGAATGAAACTTCATCTCAAAACAAAACAAAACTAATTTTTTTTTTTTTGAGATGAAGTCTTGCTGTGTCACCCAGGCTAGAGTTCAGTGGCATGATCTTGGCTCACTGCAACCTCTGCCTCCCGGGTTCAAGCAATTCTCCTGCCTCAGCCTCCTAAGTAGCTGGGACTACAGGTACGTGCCACTACACCTGGCTAATTTTTGTATTTTCAGTAGAGACGGGGTTTTACCATATTGGTCAGGCTGGTCTCAAACTCCTGCCCTCATGATCCGCCCGCCTCGGCTTCCCAAAGTGCTGGGATTACTAAACTAAATTTTTTTTAAAAAGTTATTGCATTCTACAGTTGGTGGTATTGTTCTCACTTTATGAGCTGATTTTCAGTTTGCACAGTTTGAAGATGACTTTTGTGATTGTTAAATGAAAAAGAAAAAAAACAATTTCTTGCACGTCATTAGCTGGGTGCATCAGGGGGACATTCCTTGGTGAGAATAGCACTCAAGTCATTGATCTCATGACACTGTCCCTGTTCAGCTTGATAACCACAGCTCCACACACGTTCCAGATGGTGCCTTGTGTTGGGTGACCCTGGATGCTGTCTCATCTGGAGTTGCTGGCTGTCTCCTGCTGGCTGCAGGCCTGTGGACCACGCCCTGTCCCAGCTTGCACTAGGGGATCCAGGGCGAGAAGTGTTGACCTCATCCCCAGGACCTAAGAGCCTAAGAACATCTTTACTTTCAAAGTCTTGTATTTCTGTCATCTTATCTCATGCTCAACACAAGTGAGGGAGGGAAGAAGGGAGGACTGCCATGACTGTCTCCATTTGACAGATGGGGAAACTGAGGCAGGGGGTTTTAGGTGGCTTGTCCACAGTTTACAGGCTATTGGTGTCAGTGTGAGGGCTTCCACCTGGGTCTCCTGGCTATGACTTTGTGCTGCCTCTACAGGGTCCTAAATGGCACTGGCAAATCAGAGACTAAGGCAAGAACTCACTGAGTTGCAAATTTTTGTTTAAGGTTGTTTTAACCTTTCGTCTGCTGCAGAATATCCTCCAGCAAGCGGCAGAGTGGGCCTTGTAAAGTGTAAATCAGATTGTGCACTGCTCTGCTCTGAGCCCCTCTGCAGTTCCTGTCTCACCCAGAGTCAAGGCCAAAGTCCTTGCCGCACTCTTTAGTGTCTACACAGCCTGTCCCCGCTGCGTGATCTGACCTCATCTGTCCTCTCTTAACTTTACTGCCCCATCACTTCCCAGACACCTGGTCTCCCTGATGCTCCTCAACAGGCCTCCATCTGCACTGTCAGTCCCTGGTCCCTGGAGCCCTGTCCCCAGGTCCCTGCGTAGCTGTGTAGCTGTGGGCAGCAGTCTGTATGACTGCAGGGCTTCAGGGCTTTCTCTCCAAATGTCACGTCTCTGTGAAGCCTTCTTCCAAGCCTTCGCCTGATTGTCATTTTAAGGTTATTCTCTTTACAGTGTTTCAGTTAACTGAGCAATTGCTTTCTGTATGTTCTTCATGTTAATATTTGTAGGGTCAGGTGCAGTGGGCCACACCTGTAATCCCAGCACTTTGGGAGGCTAAGGAGGGAGGATCACTTGAACCCCTGTCTCTATAGCAATTTTTTAAATAAATAAAACATTTGTAGTAAGTTTCCAGAATGCAAACTCCATACACAAATCTCAATGCATTTAGTCCAGCTAAGGCAAAAAGCAAAACACAAAAAACAAACAGACAAACAAATCTCAGTGCCTTCTGAATTGCTAGCCACAAGCCATTGGAAGGGATTTATTTATTTATTTATTTTTGAGACGGAGTATTGCTCTTGTTGCCCAGGCTGGAGTGCAGTGTCGCACTGTGACCTCTGCCTCCTGGGTTCAAGTGATTCTCCTGCCTCAGCCTCCCAAGTAGCTGGGATTATAGACGCCTGCCACCACACCCAGCTAGTTTTTTGTATTTTCAGTAGAGATGGGGTTTCACCATTTTGGCCAGGCTGGTCTTGAACTCCTGACGTTAGGTAATCCATCCACCTCGGCCTCCCAAAGTGCTGGGATTACAGGTGTGAGCCACCGTGCCCAGCCCAGAAGTAATTTTTTAGAAGACAGCACAACCTATGAAAACTAATTTTTTTAAACCAGGCATGCTGGCTTGTGCCTATAATCCTAGCAACTTGAGAGGCTGAGTCAGGAGAATCTCTTGAGGCCAGATGCTCGAGACCAGCCTGAGCAACATAGCAAGGCCATGTCAATCAATCAATTGACTGATACATAAATAATTTTTTTTTAAATGAAAATTTCAAAAAACAAATATTACCTCTCAGCAAGGCCCTCCCTACCAGGCTCATTAACTCTGCAAACCCACCTTGCACTCCTTATCTGCTTCCCAGCAGTTTCCTTCTAGAATTCAATATCACAGACTTATTATTTCATTGTCTCTCCCCCATTACCCAGGTCAGAGTGTCAGCTCCATGGACACAGGCATTTGTATATCTTTTGGTCGTTTTTTTATAAGTAACTCCAACAAAAGTGCTTAATACATATTTTTCAATTTGGGTCTAGTTCTCCTGGGACACGTGCAGAAGCATCTTGTGGCTTCTGAGTGGGGACAGAGTCAATAGCAGGTTGGTGACAGTTGCTCCTTTCCCCTCTTCCCCTGACCCGTATTAGCGAGGCTGGCCTGTGACCCCACATTTGTTGTGATGATTTGTCCCCTGCTTCTTCTACCATTGGGCAGTCAGTCTCTGAGTTTCTGAGACCAGCTGCAAGTTTGTAGCTCTGTGTCACCAGATATAACCAGTTATCTTTTTTTTTTTTTTTTTTTTTTTTTTTTTTGAGGCGGATTCTCGCTCTGTCACCCAGTCTGGAGTGCAGTGATGCAATCTCAGCTCACTGCAACCTCCACCTCCTGGGTTCAAGCGATTCTCTTGCCTCAGCCTCCCACGTAGCTGGGACTACACGTGCCACCATGCCTGGATAATTTATGTATTTTTAGTAGAGACAGGGTTTTGCCATGTTGGCCAGGCTGGTCTCCAACTCCTGACCTCAAGTGATCCACCTGCCTCAGCCTCCTAAAGTGCTGGGATTACAGTGTCAGCCACCATGCCTGGCCTGTAACCAGTTACCTTTGAAGTACTTCAAAGGTGAAAACTTCTGAGGGCTGCCTGTGACTGTCCAGGTGAGTGTCCTTTCCCTGGTCTGATTCCAAGGGCTCCATTGCAGACTCCAGTGTGTTCAGATGCAGTTCCTGGAGTAGCTGCCCTGCTGGCTCTGAGCTGGGAGCCCACCACGATGTGCAAAGTCAAGATTGCAGAGACAGCGCAGGTCACACACCCTGCCTGACTCCAGATTGCAAGTCACCGTTTATTCTCTGTGCCCGGTGCCAGAAAGTGAGATAGATGCCTTATGCTCACTCACTTGCAAAGACTTGGGGATTCTACACACATTGGTAGCGTTCGCACACCATAGGGAGGTGTGATCACCGCCGACACACGGAGCTCCCGTGTCTGTGCGCCAGGAGGCTCCAAGATCCTTCCCGGCCACATTCAGCACTCACATATGGTGTTGAAGATGCTGTAATTCTAGACACAGAGCATATGTTCTCAGAGCAGACAGGGTGCTAAATTAGTTCTAAACGCCAGTTGTAAGTTTCTTGCCAAAATGCTCCCTCCCAGTATAAATAGCGTCTATGCTACACTTCCCTACGGCAGGCTCCACGGAAGTCCTGATAACCTGACTTCAGCTTTATTTTACAGCATTGGACATTTTTCAAAATAGCCCATCTCCATAGAGGGAAATTGGGGGGAAATGATGATATGCTAAGCCAGGGGACATTTGCTAAGTCTAAGTGGGCATTCTCTCCTCTTGTTTCAATAGTGGGCATCTCAGTCTCTGGACCCTGAAGGATGCTCTTTGGGATCTCTCTCTGTCTCTCTCTTTTTTTTTTTTTTTGAGACAGAGTCTGGCTTTGTTGCCCAGGCCAGTGTGCAGTGGTGTAATCACAGCTGACTGTGACTTCAACCTCCTAGGCTCAAGCAATCCTCCTGCCTCAGCCTCCCAAGTAACTGGAACCACAGGCGCATGCCACCATGCCTGGCTAATTTTTTGCCTTTTTGTAGACATGGGGTCCCACTATGTTGCCCAGGCTGGTTTCTAACTCCTAGGCTCAAGTGATCCTCCCACCCTGGCCTCCCAAAGTGCCAAATCTAAGGGGGAAAATCTCACTGTGCTTCTTTAATTGTCTTCTTTGGGAGAGACTGTGTCTCCACTGAAACCTGGAGTCTGGGCTTCTCAGATGAGCCCTACCTCTTCTGCTGCTGCTGTAAGTCTGCTCCATATTTATACTGACCCCAGGGTCACACTGGGGCCTCCTCTATGAACTTGGAGGACACCAGCTTTGGGACCAGAACACAGTAGAGTCTTGGCCTGAGGATACCAAAACTGAGATGAAAAATGACTCTGTGTGTGTGTGTGTGTGTGTGTGTGTGTGTGTGTGTTTAGAGGAGTTTGAAACTGACAGAGGGGCAGGACCCTTAGGGCTCAGTCTGAGTCTCAAGGCTCAGCCCCTTCTCCTCCATTTTCCCCACCTCCTGTTCCAGCCTTTAATTCTCCACTCATCTTCCCCAGGATGAGATCAGCCAGGACCACAGCTTGTCCATGTGGATATCTTGTGGGAATTAGAAAAAGGCATCTTCTGGTTGGACACAGCTCTGTGGATGCCCAGCCTGGCAAATGGACAATGCTTTTTGCAAAGGAAAAGTCTCTCCTTCCCCTTGGCAGATGAAGCTTCATGCAGGAACACAGAGCTCCCTGAATGGAGGACAGGCTGGATGTCAGCTCCTAGCTGGATGCCGTCGTACAGTGCACAACTTGGACAACAGTCCAAGGCAGGCCAGGGAACACATTACCTTCCTCTGAGTCTAGAACAGATATTTCCTAGTTGCTACAGGCCTTCGTGGCAAAGTATTTTCTCCAAAAAATGACAGCAATAATATTTCCCATTTCATATGACTTTACAAGGACGTTCCTTTTCTGTGGCAATGGGGTCCTTGTTCCATGCCCTTGAGTCTGGAAAGACTGTATGACTATGGCAGAAGGGATATGTTGTGACTCCTGAGGCTGGGTTATAAACAGTGATAAAGCTTTTCCTTAGTTCTCTGGGAGACCCGCTGTTGGAACCCAGCTGCCATGTTTCAGGGAAGCCCAACTAGCCTGTGTGGAGAGACCACAGGAAGGGGCCACCCATGGTGTCCCAGCTGACAGACAGTACCAACTGCCACACATGCAGGTAAAGAGGCTTCTGGCTCCTTCCAGCCCCAGCCACAGAGTTGGACCCATCCGTCCAATCTATCCAACTGAGGACCTAAACACTGCAGGGCAGAGACAAGCCAGTCTGCTGTGCTTTTTGCTAATTCCTGGCTCATGGGCCCATGAACACAATAACATGGTTTTTATGTGAAACTAAATTCAGAGTTTTAAAAATTATGCAGCAACAGTGAACAGGACAGCCTTCAAAACTCACTGCTCCCTCCTTCAAGAAGTCCTCCCTTGTGCCTAGGCTGTGTGTCAAAATATTTCTTTTCATTTTTTCAATTAAAATTTTTTTGAATTTTTATTTTTTGAGATAGGATCTAAATTTTTATCTTTTTGATAGGTGTCAGCTGGAGTGCAGTGATGCAATCATAGCTCCTTGCAGCCTCCAAGTCCTGAGCCCAAGCAATCCTCTTGCCTTCGCCTCACTAGGAGCTGGGACTACAGACACACGCCACCACACCTGGCTAATTTTTAAGGTTTTTGTAGATACGAGGACGCTCTATGTTGCCCAGACTGGTCTCAAACTCTTGGCCTTGAGCAATCCTCTTACCTTGGCCTCCCAAAGTGCTGGGATTATAGGTGTGAGCCACCGTGCCCAGCCAGAATATCCCTTTTCTGTAACCTCCCTAATCCTCTTGACCAGGTGACCAGGTCGCAGCCTTTTTCATTGTGCACTGTCTCACTGAGTCCCCACTCAGTTACTATCCCATTTTATAGATGAGGGAATGGAAACTCAGGCTGGGGGCATTCCCAAGGTCCACAGGTGCTGAGTGGCAGGGCCAGCCTCACAGCTGCTGCTGCGACTGAGAGGCGAGGGAATGCGTAAAGGGAGATGCGTGAAATCCCTAAATCCTGGCCCTTCCCACTGGTACCTGTGGAGCTCTTGGTGAAGACCCCTGACAGAAGAGCATGAAGCCTACAGCCCCTCCTGAATTCAGCACCCCTCCCACGAGGTTAGATCTCCTTCCTGCCCCAGAGCTGCCCAATGCCAGTGAGGAGAAGGAAAAATGTATGTGCAGGATCAAAGCCCTCCACAAACCATCAACACAGCAAGGAGGTGGGTTTCCAGCCACGCAGCAGGAAGCCGGGAATGTGGCTCCCACACGTGGCTGAGGAGCTGGGACCTTCTGGTCTCTCAGGGCAGCTGGCTCCAGGCAAGGCCAGAGCACCATGAGAGCGGCCAGGTAGGAACAAATGGGGAAGGGGAACGTGGTGATGTTAGACAGATGCAAAGCCTGGGGCTGTTGGGCTGTCGAGGCTTGTGGGTCCCCGAGAGATACTGTGTCTTTTTCAGGCTCCTCCGGGTGCCAGGCTAAGAAATTAGAATCCCAGCTTTGGATGGCAACTTCAACTTCTGAGCTGTTACAGGGTCCTCACTGGCTGGGAAATGCATGTATCTGTGGACGAGTCTTGGGTATCAGAAAGAGGGAGAGCCTCAGGCAGAACCATCCCTCAGACGACGAAACTCTTTTTTTTCTTAACACATTCCTTTTGTTTTTGTTTGTTTAGTTTTGTTTTGTTTGAGATGGAGTCTCACTCTGTCGCCCAGGCTGGAAAGCAATGGTGCGATCTCTGCTCACTGCAACCCTTGCCTCCCAGGTTCAAGCAATTCTCATGTCTCAGCCTCCCAAGTACCTGGGATTACAGGCACCCACCACGACACCCAGCTAATTTTTGTATTTTTCATAGAGACTGGGTTTTACCATATTACTCAGACTGCTCTTGAACTCCTGACCTCAGGTGATCAACCCACCTCGGCCTCCCAAAGTGCTGAGATTACAGGCGTGAGCCACCATGCCCAGTTTAACATATCCCTTTTGTGTATTTACTTTCAATATCTTAAGTGGCTTGCACGTTTTTTATAAAATCATGCAATACAGTGTAAGAAAAAAATTCAAACAGATCAAAAAGTTAAGGCTAGGCCTGTAATCCCACCTGTAATCCCAACACTTTGGGAGGCTGAGGTGGGAGGACTGCTTGAAGCCAGGAGTTCAAGGCCAGCCTGGGCAGCAAAACAAGACCCCATCTCTACAGAAAAATAAAAAATTAGCCGGTCATGGTGGCACATGCCTGTAGTCCCAGCTACTCGGGAGGCTGAGGCAAGAGAATTGCTTGAGCCCAGGAGTTGGAGGCTGCAGTGAGCTAGCTTCCAGCCTTGGTGACAGAGCAAGACCCTATCTGGTAATAACAACAACGAAAAGAATAAAAAGTTTAAATTCCTCCCATATTCCCACTTTCCCTTTACAGTGACATCCACTGATAATACTTCAATCTGCACTTTCTAGTCGTTTTCCTATGAATTTGCATCATTCAGGTAAAGAATTTTATGTTAAGTTCAATTATACTATTTGTATTCTGGTGACTTTTTTTCCCCTGAACTTTTATTTATTGTCTTGGAGGCTTTTCTTTGTTTTCACAGACAGCTACAAAGCTCATTCTCTTTATAGCTGTGTAGCTCTCCGTAACGTGACTGCATCGTGATTAATCAAATCCTCCTTGGAAATGGATTGGATGGTTTCTAGTGTTTTGCTATCACCATCGCTCCAAATCGACATATTTCTACTTACTCCTTTGCATATTCATGCAAATGTTTCCTTTCTTTTTCTTTTTCTTTTTTTTTATTTTTGAGACGGAGTCTTGCTCTGTTACCAGGCTGGCGTGCAATGGTGCCATCTCAGCTCACTGCAACCTCCAACTTCCTGGTTCTAGTGATTCTCCTGCCTCAGCCTCCTGCATAGCTGGGATTACAGGCATGTACCACCATGCCCAGCTAATTTTTGTATTTTTAGTAGAGACCGGATTTCACCATGTTGGCCAGGATGGTCTCGATCTCCTGACCTTTTGATCCGCCTGCCTCAGCCTCCCAAAGTGCTGAGACTACAGGTGTGAGCCACCGTGCCCAGCCCTTTTCTTTCTTTCCTTTTTTTAAAAATTTTACTTTAAGTTCTGGGATACACATGCAGAACGTGCAGGTTTGTTACATAGGTGTGTGTCTGCCATGGTGGTTTGCTGCATCTATCAACCCATCATCTAGGTTTTAAGCCCCACACGCATTAGGTATTTGTCCTAATGCTCTCCCTTCCCTTGTACTCCACCCCCTGACAGGCCCTGGTGTGTGACATTCCCCTCTCTGTGTCCATGTGTTCTCATTGCTCAACTCCCACTTATGAGTGACAACGTGCCGTGTTTGGTTTTCTGTTCCTGGGTTAGTTTGCTGAGAATGATGGTTTCCAGCTTCATCCATGTTCCTGCAAAGGACATGAACTCATTCTTTTCTATGACTGCATCATGCAAATGTTTCTACAAAAGAGGTTGAATTGACATCACTTGGCTAAGGATGTGTGCATTTAATTTTTTTTTTTTCTTTGAGAAAGTCTGTCTCTGTCGCCCAGGCTGGAGTGCAATGGTGCGATCTCGGCTCACTGCAAACTCTGCCTCCTGGGTTCAAGCGATTCTCCTGCCTCAGCCTCCTGAGTAGCTGGGACTACAGGCATGCGCCACCACGCCCGGCTAATTTTTGTATTTTTAGCAGAGACAGGGTTTCGCCATATTGGTCAGGCTGGTCTTAAACTCCTGACCTCGTGATCCGCCCGCCTCAGCCTCCCAAAGTGCTGGGATTACAGGTGTGAACCACTGTTCCCAGCCTCAAATTTTTATAGAATCGTCAAATTGTCCTCTCAGGATGCTGTGCTGATAACACCTCCTCCAGTCCCATAGGAGAGCGCCTCACACTCCACACTGCCCAGCATCACGTTCTCAAACTTTTCGCTCTTTCCCAGTCTACTGGGCCCAAGTTATGTCCCTGTTATTGCAGTTTGCATTTCCCTGTTTAAATGCTTAGGCTGAGCACAGTTCCTTATGTTTATTGGCCAGTCGTATCTCATCCACGACAGCACCTCTTCGTGCCTGTATTAATCAGGGTGCTTTGGAGAGCAGGGAACAAAAAACCAAGACTCAACTGGCTTGGGTAATAAGAAATTTATCTCCTTTTTTGTTTGTTAGACACGAGGTCTCACTCTGTTGCCCAGGCTGGAGTGCAGTGCCTCTATCATAGCTCATTGAAGCCTCCACCTCCTGGGCTCAAGTGATCCTCCTGCATCAGCCTCCTGAGCACGTGGGACTACAGCTGTGCACCACCAAGCCTGGCTAATTTTATTATTTTTGTAGAGATGGGGTCTTGCTATGTTGCCCAAGCTGGTTTGGAACTCCAGGGTTCAAGCAATCCCTACACCTCAGCCTCTGCAAGTGCTAGGATTACAGATGCGACTCACTGCACCTACCCTCAGTGTCTTTTTTTTTTTTTTTTTTTGATACAGAATCTCACTCTGTTGCCCACTTTGGAGTGCTGTGGTGTGATCTTGGCTCACTGCAGCCTCTGCCTCCTGGGTTTGAGTGATTCTCCTGGCTCAGCCTCCTGAGTAGCTGGGACTACAAGCGTGCACCACCATGCCTGACTAATTTTTGTATTTTTAGATAGAGATGGAGTTTCATCATGTTGGCCAGGCTGGTCTCGAACTCTGGACCTCAAGTGATCCTCCTTGTCTCGGCCTCCCAAAATGCCGGGATTACAGGTGTGAGCCACCGCACCCAGCCTCAGTGTCTAAGAATGAGGACAGGATTTTCTTGACACCACCCTATTCCCCCAGAGGATGGACAAGACAACATTACTGCCTATGACCAACCTATTCCACTGTGATGGCCACGGTGAAGCCAGACTCCTCAGCACAGGGGCTGGGCACTCCCCTGAAGCAAGCATCTGTAGTGCTCTGAGGACCTGAGTAAACCCGGGTTCCCCTGGGAAGGGGAGGGAGGAACGGCAGCTGCCATCAGCAACCAACCTGCTCGCTACCACAGCTGTGGCATTTTTCTGTGGCACTGTTTGTCTTTTTCTTTTTGATTTGTGGGAGTTGTTTATATACTTTTGAAAGGAAATATAAATTCCTTTTGAAATAAGTACGTTGAATCATATACATTTTTCTTTGGTAAGTGCTAACAATATTTTTCCTGGCCTGTTGCTTTGCTTTGAGTGAATTGTATTTATTTAAGGCCAAACCTTAACTGGAAGTATACTTTTTTTCTCCCCAAATCTTGACTTCATGAATAATACAACTGCTTCTCTCTTGCTGAAAAGCAAAACTGGAGGTGGCAGAGGGTGGGTGAGGTCATCGTTATCAGCTTGCAGGCTTTGAGGCGGAGAGCATCTGTAGGTAGAGGCCCGCTGCAGAGATCGTCTTGGGAGGCTGCCAGGAGCGCGGTGCTGCAGAAACCCAGAGCAGGGAGAATATTAAAGGGATCAAGCCATTGGAACCCCATGAGGAGGGGCCCACGCAGGAAAAGAAGCTGCCCCATTGGACCCACAAGTGCTGCTGAGATGGTTTCCGCCTGGGCTCACGTAGAAGGCTCCAGCAATGGGTCCGTTAGATGACAACGCTGACTCTCAGGTGGTGATCACAAACACAAAGACATATGTCAAGCCATGGGGAATTCTGGGAGCCAGGAAGGCTGAGGTTGGTATGATGGACACAAGATCTGCCTTTGCAGAGGACACCCTCCCTGGTGGGGGCTGAGGAAACAGCCCATCACCTTCCTGAGGCTCCTGGCCTCTTTCCATGGATCTGGGAGGCAGAGGGACTTAGCTAACGGTCACATGGTGGAACAGAGGGGATGTTTCATCCCTCATTGGTCTTATTTAACTGGTACAAAGCTCAGGTGAGCAACAGGACATTGTTATTTATGTATTTTTAATTGAAGCAAGATCTTGCTGTGTTGCCCAGGTTGGTCTAGAACTCCTGGGCTCAAGTGATCCTCCCACCTAGGCTGTCTGATAAGCGATCTTCCCAAAACTTTGGGATTACAGGTGTGAGCCATCATGCCCAGCCCAAGAGGGGCATTATTTATTTAATGAGGTTTAATCTGTAACCCCAAATCCCCCTTGTCAATGCCCCAATGTCTCTGGACACAGAGGTATCCCTTCTGGCAGCCGGGCTGGCATCAATAACCATAGCTCCCACATGTGTGCTGGTTTCGCTGCTCTAGGCACCGTGCTCTGTGCTTTGCAGATGTAACAACTCTATGAGGCTAGAACCACCGTTGCCCCCATTTTGCAGCTGGGAAAACTGAGGTATGGGGAGGCCAAAAAATGACCAAGCAATGCTGCTGCTTTCTCCCTAAGCCCCAGTCTCTCTTTCTATTTGTGGAAGCCTTCTTTTGAAAACATTTTTTGAGACGGTGTCTCACTCTGTTGCCCAGGCTGGAGTGCCATGGTGTAATCTTGGCTCACTGCCACCTCCACCTCCTGGGTTCAAGTGATTCCCTGCCTCAGCCTCCTGAGTAGCTGGGGTTATAGGCACATGCCACTACGCCTGCCTATTTTTTTTTTTTTTTTTTTTTTTGTATTTTTAGTAGAGACAGGGTTTCACCATGTTACCCAGGCTGGTCTCGAACTCCTGACCTCAAGTGATCCACTTTCTGTGGCCTTCAAAAATATTGAGATTACAGGCTTGAGCCACTGCACCCAGCCAGTAGAGCCCTTTTGACAAAACCCAAGGAGGGTCTCCGGAGTCCTGATTTCTCTGCAGCTGGGGGTTATTTTTCTGACTTCAGGCCAGAGCACCAGTTTTCTGAAGTGAGGACTGTATCAGCCAAATCTTGGAATGAGATCATGAAAAAGGCTCTGCAGAAAGAGAAGAAATGGGTGGTGCATTACAGAGGAGGGTCCACTCCAGAGGCTGCAGGTGACACAAGGGACCCTTCATGGATGGTGCTATGGTTTAAGTATATATTGTAAGGTCTGTTCTTGCCGAGTTTAAACCGAAGAAACTGAGGCCAGCACGAAAAAATCCAATGCGAAGGAATTTATTCAGGCTCCCGGGTGAGGTTCTACAATCCGACAGGAGGGGCCAGAGAAGTCCCACGGACTCCTCTCAGATGTGGGGTTTTATAGGGAGTGAAACAGCTCGATTGGTTGTGGGAGAGCAGGACTGCTATTGGGTAAGTTACAAGCCTTGACCTAGGACTTGGCTTGTTGTTGGTTGGAATTACTCAGCTGCTATTGGTTGTTAAGACTCGGCTGCTATTGGTCAATAGGGCTTGACCACTATTGGTTAACAAGAGGCTATGGTTACAGCACCTTGTTTGCATACTGGGCTCTTTAAGGGAGGGTCAGGCTGTGCGAGCATGGGAGAAGGGAACAAGCCTGAGCATGTCTGAGTTTGCCTGAGCTCGTCCGGGCTTGTCTGAGCTTTTGAAAAAGAAGTGGGGGTGGGGGGGTTGTGCATCCGAGCTCCCGGTGAGGCAACCAGGCTTTCATATATGTCCCTCCAAAATGCATACATTGGAACCTAATACCCAACGTGAAGGTATTAAGAGGTGGACCTGGCCAGGTGCAGTGGCTCACGCCTGTAATCCCAACACTTTGGGAAGCTGAGGTAGGAGGATCGCTTGAGCCCAGGAATTCAAGACCAGCCTGGGTAACATAGGGAGACCTTGTCACAACAAGAAATTAAAAAGTTAGGTGAGCGTCCAAGGTGATTCCTTCTTCAAGGTGATGCTTCTCCTGCCTTCCTTGGCTGCCTACATGGATACCCATGTGTCATCCCTTCAGGATATATCATCCTCTCATGCACATGCTGAAGAATTGTCTTTCATTTTTATTCTTTGTTTTTTTTTGAGATGGAGTCTCGCTCTGTCACCTAGGCTAGAGTGCAGTGGCATGATCTCAGCTCACTGCAACCTCTGCCTCCCAGGTTCAAGCAATTCTCCTGCCTCAGCCTCCAGAGTAGCTGGGATTACAGGTGTGCACCACCACACCTGGCTAATATTTGTATTTTTAGTAGAGACGGGGTTTCACCATGTTGACCAGGCTGGTCTCCAACTCCTGACCCAGGCAATCCTCTCACTTTGGCTCCCCAAGTGCTGGGATGAGAGGCGTGAGCCACCACGCCCGGCAGAGTTGTCTTTCTTGATGTAGGCCAGAGACATTGATGTGCAGCGGGTTTCTTTAGTCATCAACTATGACCTTCCCACCAACAGGGAAAACTATATCCACAGAATCAGTCAAGGTGGACGGTTTGGCCATAGGGTGTGGCTATTAACGTGATGATAGAAGAAGACAAGAGGACTCTTGGAGACATAGAGACCTTCTACAACACCTCCATCGAGGAAATGTCCCTCAATGTTACTGACCTCATCTGAGGGGCTGTCCTGCCACCTTGCCCCAGCCAGAGTTCACTCTTGGGCTGAGGAGCAACAGGAGGGAGGGAAGGGATGGACATCTTGTCATTTTTTAAAAAAATAAATGTCACTTTTTGAGGCAAAAAAATAAAAAATAAAGTTAGCTGACCATGGTGCTGTGCTCCTGTAGTCCCAGTTACTAAGGACTCTGAGGTGGGAGGATCGTTGGAGCCCAGGAGGTCGAGGCTGCAGTGAGCTGTGATTGCACCACTGCACTCCAGCCTGGGTGACAGAGTGAGACCCTGGCTAAAATTTTAAGAAAGAGGTGGTCCTTTTGGGAAGTGATTCAGTTATGAGGACCCCATCCTCATGAATGGATTAATGCCCTTATTATAAAAGACACTTCAGAGAGCTCCCGGGCCTTTCCATCCCATCTACCACATGAGGATACAACAGTTGTCCCCTCTCAAGGATGCAGCGACAAGGCACTGTCTTGGAAATAGAGAGAAGACCTGCACCAGACACCATGTCTGCCAGCACCTTCATCTTGGGCTTCCCAGACTGTAGAACTGTGAGAAAGAAATTTCTTGTATTTATAAATTATGCAGTCTAGGATATTTTGCTATAGCAGCATGAATGAACTGAGATGGTCCCAGGCAGGGATGCAGACAGGTTCTAAGGTGAGGTGGGGAGGCCAGGCTGGAGCCGGCCTCATGTTTGTGGATGGAGGATGACAGGCACATTAAAAAGAGATATGACCCTTTGATTTCTTGCCCAGGGGTCTCACTACTTCCTCTCACATCCTGATACGGTTTTTCTCTGTCCCCACCTGTTGGAAATAGATGCTCTGTGCTGCAAAAAAAAAAAAAAAAAACCAGCACTGAGACAAAAGATCTTTCAGCACTGCAGTTTCTACTTCCTGGACTGCAGGAAGGGTACTCATGTGGCAAGATGGTTAGTGAGAGTACCCTTCCTGCAGTCCAGGAAGTAAAAATTGCGTTGCTGAAAGATCCTTTGTATCAGTGCTGATTTTTCTTTGTGGCACCGGGCATCGATTTTCAACATATATTTCCAACACCACCCAAAATCTCATCATAAATTGCAATTCCTATAATCCCCATGTGTCAAGGGCAGGAGCAGGTGGAGGTAATCGGATCAGGACGTGGTTTCTCCTATGATGTTCTTGTGATAGCGAGTCTCACAAGATCTGATGGTTCTATAAGTGTCTGGCATTTCCCCTACTTGCGCTCACTCCACGAAGAAGGTCCTGCTTCTCATTTGTCTTCCGCCATGATTGTAAGTTTCCTGAGGCCTCCTCAGCCATGTAGAACTGTGAGTCCATGAAAGCTCTTTCCTGGCCTGGCACGGTGGCTCATGCCTGTAATCCCAGCACTTTGGGAGGCCGAGGCAGGCGGATCACAAGGTCAAGAGATCGAGACCATCCTGGCCAACATGGTGAAACCCCGTCTCTACTAAAAATACAAAAAAATTAGCTGGGCATGGTGGCGCGTGCCTGTAGTCCCAGCTACTTGGGAGGCTGAGACAGGAGAATTGCGTGAACCTGGGAGTTGGAGGTTGCAGTGAGCTGAGGTCATGCCACTGCACCCCAGCCTGGCACCTGGTGACGGAGTGAGACTCTGTCTCAAAAAAAAAAAGCTCTTTCCTTTATAAATTATCCAATCTTGGGTGTTTCTTCACAGCAGTGTGAGAATGGGCTAATACACATATGTCTACCAGCACTTTAGCCATGGATGTGTCAACATGTTAGTTACCTTAAAACTTGTTTACAAGGTAGCAGGCTGGGAAGAAAGTGCCTCACCTGCCCATGACAGCTTTTCTTCCATTTGGGACATCTACAAAGTTGTAGGCAGAACTGAGGTGTGAGTGAACACATGCAGGTGTGTTCATTTTTCTGCAGAAATAATCCACAACTTTCATCAGTCGTTCAAAGGCATCTTCTGAGAGGCTAAGAAGCATCGTTCTGGGTCAATAATAGTTTCCAAGATGGGCAAGAAATAAGACTTTTAATCTAGAGATCACATGGTTGCAGGCTGGGCCGGTGTGGGGTAGTAGCAGGAGAAAGGTCAAAACCACCCATCGACATCCTGTGTGACTTCAGGCTGGTTTCCTACCCTCTCTGAGCATTCTTATTTATAAAAATGTAAACAAACACAAGTACCTTCTTCCAGAGCAGGTGTAAGGAGTAAATGAAGTTACGTGCTTAGAGGCCCTTGTCCAGGTCTCCACTTGCCTGCTTCCTCTGCTGTCTCCAGCAAACCCTCTCTCCTCTTTTCGGTCTGAACTTCCAACCTGTGCATTGTTTCTGTATCTTTCGGTTTTTTCCTTCCTTCCCAGGGCTTGCTACCCTCTGGTCAATATCACTATTTCCATTTGCAACAGGACAGGAGAAGGAAGGGGTGAAACTTTCTTTAACTTTACAACCTTGGAGCAGCCACAGCTGATATTTGGGGAGGAAGAAAGCTGAGATTATCAGCACATCCAGGTCTATGCTTCCCAATATTGCCCATGCTTCTTCTTCTGCTGACTCCTCCTGGTCATAAACAGTCAAAAGTCTGGCCGTGCTCAGCTGGGTGTGGTGCCTCATGCCTGTAATCCCAGCACTTTGGGAGGCTGAGGCAGGTGGACCATCTGAGGTCAGGAGTTCGAGACCAGCCTGGCCAACATAGTGAAACCCCATTTCTACTAAAAATACAAAAAATTAGCTGGTTGTGGTGGTAGGCACCCGTAATTCCAGCTACTCAGGAGGCTGAGGCAGGAGAATCACTTGAACCCAGGAGGCGGAGGTTGCAGTGAGCTGAGATTGCAACATTGCACTCCAGCCCGGGCAACAGAGACTCCATCTCAAAAAAAACACACGAAAAATATCTGGCCATGCTCAAATGGCCTAATGCAAGCATTACAAGCAAACATTGGGGAAAATATCTTACAGGCTCTAGAAACACCACACCCAAGGAAGATATTTGCAAGAGCAGATGGTAACAGACACAGGTTTCCTATTCAGCCTCACGCTGGCGTAGGCCGGCCATGCCCACACGATTCCCATCTGTGTCTGGCCCAGGGAGGTGAGAGGAGGTTAGCTCTCTAGGCCTCGGCCCATTAATCTCACTCAGGGCCCTAATGCTGGAGGACATTTATGAGCCAATCAGTCCTTGGGCCTTTTTTCCTTTGAATCTCTACTTTGTTAACATTCAGCTTCCGTATTTCCTGGTGACAAACTAGGTCACATCTATGGCAAAGCATACTCTGAAATCATATTGTGCTGTGTTGATATTAAGCTAAACATATACTGATCTCGGGTGGGTTATCTCTTCTTAATTCAGATGGGAGGAACAGGACCATTCAGATGGGAGGAACAGGAACCAGTGGAGATAGTTAAATCCCCCACCCCCAATTTCCCCAGCCACGCCGCTTAGGTACCCCCAAGTGGCACCGTGTGACTGATTCTGGCTATCACATGGTGAACCCCAAAATTGGGGTTCAGCCTGAGAGGCCAAATGGGTTCTTGGGTTTGGGTTCTTGGCTTCACACAGGAAGGAATTCAAGAGTGAGATGACAGAGTAAAGTGAAAGCAAATTTATTAAGGAAGTAAAGGAATAAAAGGGTGGTCACTCCTCAGGCAGAGCAGCGGCTTGGTCTGGGCGACTGAGTATATTTTCAGTTATTTGTTAATCGTATGCTAAACAAGGGGTGGATTATTCATGGGTTTTCTGGGAAAGGGGTGGGAGGGTTCCCCAAACTGAGAGTTTCTCCCCTTTTTAGACCATATAACGTAATTTCTGAATGTTGCCATGTTGTTTATAAACCGTCATGGTGCTGGTGGGAGTGTCTTTTCCCATGCTACTGCATTATAATTAGCGTATAATGAGTAGTGTGGATGACCTGGTGTCGCTTTCCTCACCATTCTTCATTTTGGTGGGTTTTGGCTGGCTTCTTTACCACATCCTATTTTATCAGTGGGGTCTTTGTGAGTTATACCTTGCAAAATCAGTCCTGCCAATTCCTGTTTCGTTTATTCAAGATGGAGTCACTCTGGTTGGAAAGCCCCTGACATGGCCACTGAGTAGGGAGCAGAAATGGTAGGTGCCACTTCTGGGTGGAAGTATTTTAGAGCTGGTGCAAGATGTTCCTGCTCTGTCTTCCCTGCCACGACAATTGTGGGGGCCACATGTTGAGGTGTTAGAGCCACCTATGAAAGCAGCCTGGATCACTGAGTCACTCAGTGGAAGCCTGTTTCAAAATGGAGTGTATCAGTAGAAAACCTGAGGTACAGTGAAGCCAATAGATCAGATGATTACTACTGAAAAAGTAGTTTGTTGCTCATAGTTCCCAGGAGGAGGGGACACCGCCTGCCACATCACAAGGGGCCACACGGGGCCACACGGGGAAGCACCAGGGTCAGTCAGGTGGTGGAGGACAAAGAAGGCTTCATTTGGTTTGGATTGGTTGTTTGCATCTGAAAAGTGCTCTCCTGCCAAGTTGTTTGTATCTCTAGAAATTGGCTAACTCTAGGGGGTCAGCGAGGCCCCAGATGTCAGAGCATTGGAATGCAGGGAATAAAAGATGTGGTTTATGTCAGGTCTCCATATGCAAGCCTGGAGCCTGAAAGTCTGAAGTCCTGCTTGCCTCAGCTGACGTCTCCTGAAAGTCTGAAGTCCTGCTTGCCTCAGCTGACGTCTCCCACCCCCTGCCTGTGTTCGCCATTGTCCCTGATCACCCAGTGGAGCTTTCCTGGACAAGCCCCTCACCCAACCCTGCCATCTTAACTGTTCTTACAATAACGTAAACACCTTCACCCAACCCTGCCATTGTAACTGAACTTCTATACTCCTTGCTCCTATCCCCCACCTCTGTAACTGAACTTACTCTGCAACACCCCCACACCCACCCCAAAAAACTACCCAAACCTATAAAACCAACTCCTATCCCACTGCCGTTTGCTAACGCCCTTTTTGGTCTTAGCCCACCTGCACCCAGGTGAATAAACAGCCATGTTACTCACACAAAGCCTGTTTGGAAGGTCTCTTCATTCAAAGAGCACGTTTTTCAACAGTTAATACCAAGACAACTGTTCCAGAGGGCTGAACAATCTGCATTGGACTTTGTGGGAGGGGAAATTAAACTTCGTTCTGAGAAGCATTCAGATTTGGGGATTCATTTACCACCAGCGGGAACACAGGAGAAGCAGGGGCATGTGGAAAATGAACAAACCTTGTCAGTGAGACTTCACTGAGACTTCAGCATAGGCAGAACATCTGCCACGCTGACAAGGTTTGTTCATTTTTTCTTTCAAATATTTCAAATATTCAGCCAATGGTTGTTGAGCATCAGCTGTGTGTCAGGCCCAGGGCTGGGGGCTGGATCACAGAGACCAGGCACTAACCCTGCTCCCATGGAGCTCTCAGTGTCACAGGAAAGGTCACAGCAAGGAGAGAGTCATAAAGTAGCTTTAAAGAGCCTAATAAACCAGGATAATTGAATGTAGTGAGGATTGTGGCTGGGACAAGGAGGTGTCTACACCATTTTTAGAAAAACAATCACAAAAGAAAAATAACACTGAACCTGGGAGGGAAGAAACAAGTTGGAATGGGAATCAGAGGAGATAGGAACAGCTTCTCAGAATAGTCAGCAATGACCCTGCCTTACTTAGAGGTCATGGGACAGGACTACCTATTGGAGTGACCCCAATATTACCAGTCAGGATGATGTAGATCTTGTGTGCTTTTGGCGCCTGTATGAGTCTGTTTTTGCACTGCTATAAAGAAGGTGAGATACATGAAAGGACAAGGATGGGCTGGATGCAGTGTCTCATGCCTATAATCCCAGCACTTTGGGAGGCTGAAGTGGGAGGTGCTTGAGGCCAGGAGTTCGAGACCAGCCTGGGCAACATTGCAAGATCCTGTCTCTACAAAAAAGAAAAAAATTACCTGACCATGGTGGTACACCCCTGTAGTCCCAATTACTCTGAAGGCTGAGGTGGGAGTTACATAAGAGTTCCCTGTGCAGAGACAATGGGCATAGATGTTCTAGAATGTCTAAGAAGTGCATATATAAGGGCACATCCAGACTATGGCAGAGCTTAGTGGGACTGGAGCAGAGGAGCATTGGCGTATGGTCAGACATGGCAGGAAAGCCAGCTGGGTTGACATCTGTGAAGGCTTCGAGTGCACTGACAAGGGCTGCAGGTGACTGAGGGCCATGCAGGTGACATTAAGAGACTAGCAGTCACAGCTTTTCCTTCTCAAGTTCCCCCCACCTCCTTCGGTGGCCCTCCTATCAAATGATTAGTGTTCATTTAACCCTTCTTGTTATAGTTTGGGACAAACCCCAAAAGCTCCTCTAATCTAAGGCAGGGATAGTAAATGCCATCCTCCCTTCCAGCACTCAGGGCAGACATCACCAATCAATCGACATTCTTTGCATTAGAGGCCAGATTGAGCCTCAGAGGCCTTCTCAGTACAGCTCTTCCGGCAACAAATATTCAAGGGTCCAGATTGGTGTACGTGTCACATTATATGTCTCTTCTGTTTTTAGAGTTTAAGGATGTAGTGTTCTCTTTATAGAAGTATTTTTATTTTAGAAAAAAGAAACTGCAGAGTGAGGGCAACATTTAGTCAAAGAAATGAATAGCTAATGGTAGAATTTTAGTCTAAAGAAGTTTTGGGAAGGGAAGTCTGTGCGAGTCTCTCAATCCTGTCTCCATTGTCACCAAAAAATGTTTCTGTTGTTTATTTTCCAAGCCAAGGTAAACACCACAAAGCCAAAGAGAGTCGTTTCCATGGTAAGCTCCACCCATATCTCCCTTTGTATCCCCCATGATGCCCACGATCATTCAGGCAAAGAATAGACGCTCACTAAATGTTTATTGATTGACTCTAAATTGCAATTTTATCCAACACTCTCAGGGAAGTCAGCTGGAGCTAAACTCACCCCCATATATTGCTGAAATGCATTGATTACCAGGAAGCTAATGCTGTATGACAGCCCCAACTTGTGAGATGTGTTTTTTCCAAAGCCACATGAACTGCGATTTGTGCAGCCCTTGCTCATTCTGTGTCTTGCACACTTGTCATTTGCTCTTCTCGTTACTTCCATGAGGACAGGGATCACCGTTTTCACTGCTCAGCCTCCTCCTGCTAGGCCCAGCCCAGGGAGAGCCATCAGTCAATACTTGTGAATGAATGAGTGACACTTACTAAGCACAGTGAGATGAGCAAGTCATCGTTCCTACCCTCATTCCCAACCTCCTGATCCAGGATGGCATAGATGCATGGGAGGGGCATATGCCGAGAGGGGTTTGAGTCCCCTGCCTGAGGTTGCAGAGTGCCTGGGCCCTGGGGTGGGGGCAGGCTGGGGGCATTTGCAGAAAGGGCAGTGGGGGAGCAGTTTGGAGGGAGGTGAGGCAAGATATCCTCAGTCTGGACACAGGGACTGTGATGTCCTGTTGGAACCTGCCTGGGGAGCTCAGGAATGAGAGCAGATGGTAAATAAAGACCTGGCATGAGGTTGGGGGCATGGAGAGAAATCACCCCGGTGTCCTGGGGAGGGAAAGTGTAACCTTAAAGAGGTGAGACTACCAGGGAACCTGTAGCGAGAGAAAAGGGAGGGACGTGGAATTCAGATTGTTGGGGCAGAAAGAGGAAGCCAGGTGGGAGAAGAGTCAGAGGAGGTGCAGGCAGAGGGGCAGGAGGGGAACTGAGAGAGGACGGCGAGCCTGCAGAAAATCAGGGACCGGCACCTTCAACAGAAGCCACGGAGCAACCCAAGAGGAGCCTGGGAGACTGGGACTTGGTGGCTGCTGAAAGACAGTTTCAGTTTAGGGGCAGGAGTGAGAGCCAGCCGGCACCGCAGAAGGAGAGGAGAAAGGCAGGCAATCGAGAGGTTTCCTTCAAGAGGTTTAGCAACAAAAACAGCAGTCAATGGGACCCAGGAAAGTAAGTTCATTCCTTTTTTAAACTTTTATTGTTTCTCCTTCCTTCCTTCCTTCCTTCCTTCCTTCCTTCCTTCCTTCCTTCCTTCCTTCCTTCCTTCCTTCCTCCCTCCCTCCCTCCCTCCCTTTCTTCCTTTTCTTCCCTTACCTTCCCCCTTTTCGTTTCTCCCCTTCCCACTCTCCCTCCCCGCAGGAACCTTTGGGAACCTACACCAGCATGTGATCTCGACTCACTCTTTTTCTCCACCCTACTGAAAGCTGTTTGGGGGCCTGGAGTGTTTGCAGTGACCCAAGATGAGAAGCTGGGTCACAGAAACATTAACTCAGAGCCCAGGGCGGGTTGCAGCTGATGCAGCAGGCTGGACAGCAGCAACAATACTTCCTAGAAAAGGAGCCCAGAGGAGAGAGTTTGCCCAGGATCGTCAGCGTTGAGACCAAGGGTCTGGGGAGCGTAGGAAGCCCCAGTGCTACACATCTGAAAAGTCCCTAAATGCTTCCACCCTTGGTACTGAGAGCAAGGCAAGTGGCCTCTTCCAGGGAGGGGTGGTGTGGAGGGGGGTAGGCAGGGCTGATTCTTACTCTAGCGACTTGGTCAGTCCACTGGGCCCCTAGGCAGCGCTGCCCCTGGAAAGGGGACACACGCGCCTGCAGGGGAGGATGACAGGCTCTCCTCCTGCCCTCCCTCCCACCTACATACATATACACACACGCACACAAACATACACTCTTTCTCTCTCTCTCTCTTACCCTTACCTACCTGGTCCAGATGGGTGGAGGATGAGGGGCTGCGGGTGACCAGGGAGAGATGCTCAGAGGAAGGCACCTCCCAGTTGAGTCTTGGACAGTGGAGGATGAAGCTATGGTAAGGGAAAGCAAAGCAACACTGTCTTGGTCCGACTTGCCCCCAAAGCAGGCCCTGCATCAAAGATGCCAGTGGGAGCAACTTATTGGGAGGTGCAGGTGAGGGCAGGGAGTGATGCAGGAGTGGAAGGCAGCTCATAGAGAGGGCATTGTCCAGCTAACCTGGTGGGCAACAGGAGCCGAACCTCTTCAGGGACATTCTGGGGAATGGCATAAAGTGCCGGCCCCAGACAATCCCAGACACAAAGAGAGGGAGCTGGGGTATTTGTACCCTTGCACGGGTTAACAGGCTGCTTCTGCGGGGAGAAACATTCCAGGTCATTTTGTTCTCTCATTTTCCAGAAGCCCAAGGGCAGACCTCCAGCAGCCTTTGTAAATCAGGCTGCTGTGCCTGGAACAGGTGAGGGACAGCGGCCCAAGCCTTGCAAGGGGTCCAGGGCACTTGGGGTGGAGCGGGAAGATTTTGGTAGGAGGTGGCTGTGGAGGTCAGTAAGAGCCAGACCACAAAAGCCTTGATTGCAGGCTAATCTGTAGGACCTTTTCCTGCCTTCCTGGAGAGCCATGGAGAGTACTAAACTTGCCTTTTAGAAAGCTTGTTCAGAGGGCCGGGGATGGTGGCTCACACCTGTAATCCCAGCATTTTGAGATGCCAAGGTGAGAGGATTGCTTGAGGCCAGGAGTTTGAGACCAACCTGGGCAACATAACGAGACTCCATCTCTACAAAAAATTAATAAATTGGCCAGGTGTGGGGGCATGTGCCTATAGTCCTGGCTTCCCTAGAGGCCAAGATGGGAGGGTCACTTGAGCCTAGGAGTTCCAGGCTGCAGTGAGCTATGATTGTGCCATTGCACTCCAGCCTGGGCAACACAGCAAGATGCTGTCTCTAAAATAGATAAATAAATATATAAGAACATCTTGAAAGTGTCATCCTGTCATTTTTGCTTTATTCTGTTCATTAGAAATGAGTCACTAAATCAAATACACCTCAACATTTGTCTAGAACTGCTTCATCCACAAAGCCTTCTTGAAGCCTGCAGTCTTGGGGGCTCCCTTGACCTGAACCCATAGCACGTGGTGTCCATGCCATCCCTTAGCTTACCACCAACAGCATCTTATTATTTTGGCATGACCTCGGCATCAACATTGGTCTTGGTGACTCTATTCCCTAGGATTTCCTTACCAACCAATCCAGGCTCTCATTTCCCGTGAGAAACACTAGACCTCACCCAGAATCATACCTTTCATTTAGCAAGAATTTCAAAAAGGACATGACTTTGAGTCCTGCTTTACCTATTACATGGCTGTGACCTTTTAAAAACCTTTATTTTGAGCTAATTGTAGATCCGTCTACAGTCACAAGATGCAGAGAGATGCTATGTACCCTTAACCTAATTTCCCCAGTGGTAACATCTTGCATGGCTATATTACATTATCATAGCCAGGAAATTAACATGATATGATTTACCATGATTTGCATTTCACCAGTTTCACATGCACTCACTCATATGTGTGTGTATCTGTGTATTTGGTTCTATACAATTTTACAACGTGTGGGTTGTACGATCACTGCCACCCACTGTCAAGGTACACAACAGTGCAAAACATGGAGTTCTTGATAATCCCGCTGATTCATTTGCATTTTGGTGCCTGTTTGTTTTTTCATTCAAGTTGTGATTTTCCTTTTCCTTGACTGATTGTCTGTTCTATCCTGGACATCTGGGTATTATATTATGAACATCTGGATCCTATTCAACTTTTCTTTTTTAGCAGACTGTCTCCCTGTTAAGATGTAGCATAAGGGTTGTGTATTAGTCTGTTCTTGCACTGCTGTAAAAAAAAAAATACCTGAGACTGGATAATTTTTTTTTTTTCAGAGACGGAGTCTCGCTGTTGCCCAGGCTGGAGTGCAGTGGCTATTCATGGGCACAATCCCACTACTGATCAACACTAGAGTTTTGACCTGCTCCGTTTCCACCCTGGGCCAGTTCACCCCTCCTTAGGCAACTTGGTGGTCCCCCACTCCCGGGAGGTCACCATATTGATGCCGAACTTAGTGTGGACACCCGATCGGCATAGCACACTACAGCCCAGAACTCCTGGGCTCAAGTGATCCTCCCACCTCAGCCTCCCGAGTAGCTGGGACTACAGGCATGTGCCACCCTGCCTGGTGAGACTGGGTAATTTATAAAGAAAAGAGGTTTAATTGGCTCACAGTTCTGCAAGCTGTACAGGAAGCATAGCAGCTTCTGCTTCTGGGGAGGACTGAGGAAGCTTCCAGTAATGGTGGAAGGCAAAGGGGGAGTGAGATGTCTCCCATGGCTGGAGCAGGAGGCAATGAGACGGGTGCAGGTGTCACACATTTTCAAACAACCCAATTTCATGAGAACTCCAAGGGGGATGGTGCTAAACCATTCATGGGAAAACCAACCCCATGATCCAGCACCTCTCACCAGGCCCTACCTCCAACATTGGGGATTACAATTCAACATGATATTTAGGTGGGGACACAAATCCAGACCATAGCAGGTTGGATATTCAACCTCCCACCGGGCCCCACCAACGCTATCTTGGCAAAAGTGTAGGACTGATTTACTCTGCTTGATTGCAACTAAGTGGTTGGCAGTTAACTCCCCTCTGCCTTGATGATACTTTCCCATTGAAAGTGGAGCATCAACTTGCACTGTCTTACTGTATCAAGCTACTCTGCTAGGCTCTGCTGACCCAGGGATGGGAGAACCTGACTCCCACTGTTTTGTGTCAGAGTGGGGCAGAAGCTCAGCAATTCAGTGACACCTGCTGACAACAGGGTAGGGGAGAGGGGAACTCATGTTTCTTTGTTGTGTCATATCCAGAGATTTGTTATTGTTGCTGTTGTAAGATGGTAGACCTAGGAGAAATGGGGCTACTCTATGTTGTCTAGAGTTATAAGTTCAGCTTTCTATCTCCTCTGTTTCTTTATCTGTAAAATGGGAACAAGACTACCCACTCCACCTATACCACGGAACTGTTTTTGAGAATTAATTAAGAAGTTCGTGTATATGAAAGTACATTGGGAAAATGTGATATAATGTTATGTTAGTAGACTGTTATTTCTGAGGCTGCGGTCTGGCAAGATATAGCTTGAGAAGAGATAGGATAAGTGGCAGGGCACCTCCAAATTCATCTATCACTTTAATGTTGGTAAAAACAAAGTTGACAGCCAGAAGCCAGCCTTCTATTGTTTATTTTCCTGTTTTTTTTGAGTCTGTGGTGACCTTTCTCTTGACAAGCAATAACCCTGGAGAAAGCTAGAGGGAAAACAAAGATTAGGGTCACAGCAAGGAGAGAGTCATAAAGTAGCTTTAAAGAGCCTAATAAACCAGGATAATTGAATGTAGTGAGGATTGTGACTGGGACAAGGAGGTGTCTACAACACCATTTTCAGAAAAAAAATCACAAAAGAAAAATAACACTGAACCTGGGAGGGAAGGAACAAGTTGGAATGGGAACCCAGAAGAGATAGGAACAGCCTCTCTGAATAGTCAGCAATGACCCTGCCTTACTTAGAGGTCATGGGACAGGGCTACCTACTGGAGTGACCCCAATATTACCAGTCAGGATGACGTAGACCTTGTTTGATTTTGGCCCCTGTATGAGTCTGTTTTTGCACTACTATAAAGAAATACGCAAGGCTGGGTAATTTATAAAGGAAAGACATTTAATTGACTCAGAGTTCCACGTGGCTGGGAAGGTCTCAGGACACTTACAGTCATCGTGGATGGGGAAGCAGACATGTCTTATATGGCAGCAGGTGAGAGAGAGAGCATGCAAAAGCAGGGAAAAGTGACTTACAAAACTGTCAGATCTCATGAGAACTCACTCACTATCATGAGAACAGCATGGGGGAAATCCTCTCTGGTGATTCAATCACCTCCCTCCCTCAGCACGTGGGGATTCCAGGTCCCTTCCTTGACAGCTGGAGATTTGGGTGGGGACACAGAACCGAATTATGTCAGCCCCCATTGCAGGTAGGCGAAGGGCTCTGCATTAAGACTTGGGGAACCCTTTAACCCTTGTGAGCCTCAGTTTCTCCTTCTACAAGATGAAACTGGTAAAGGCGCCAACTCTGCTTGGTTGTTTGAGGGTCAAAGGTGGATCACCCAACCTGTCCGTGGTTGGCAATCCAATATATAGCAGTTCCCTGCCTGTTCCAGGCCCAGAAATGTTGGCCTCTGTCTAGGCTGGACTCTGACTATGGGAGGTTCCTCTCTAAAAGCTTACACACTCTGTTGTCATTTCTTCTATTTGCTGGCTTGTAGTTGGGAAGGGTATGCCAAGGTGACCACATCCTAATCTCTCTTCCTAAACAGTCTCCCTTGCAATCTTCTGGTTCTTCTTTCTCTCCTTTGTCCCAAAGGGTCTCTGTTAAACTCACTGTAGGGGGATGGGGACTCTGGAGGCCTGGTCCTGGGGGCTGATCCTGAGGCAGGGACATTCCTAGGCCAAAGTGAGGTCCTGGGGTGAACCACAGAGCAAGTTCCTTCTCCCACCCCACTCTCTTTGTCTCGAGGAAGTTGACTTTAAATAAAGCCCAACATGCCCCACTAAACTGCAAGCTCAGAAGACAGGGTCTGTGTCTGTTCTGTTCAGGGGTGTCCCACCCCCACACCCTTTCACCCCCACTGGAGTGCTGTACTGGAGTCAGCTCCTGCCAGCTCAGAAGAGTCAATTCTTAAATTTTCAGGAATTTTGCAAATTGCTTGTAATAATAGCCATTATTAAAAATTAAACTGGGGCCAGGCACAGTGGCTCACGCCTGTAATCCCAGCACTTTGGGAGGCTGAGGTGGGCAGATCACAAGGTCAGGAGTTCAAGACCAGCCTGGTCAACATAGTGAAACCCTGTCTCTACTAAAAAAATACAAAAAATTAGCTGGGTGTGGTGGTGGGCGCCTGTAATCCCAGCTACTCGGGAGGCTGAGATAGGAGAATCACTTGAACCTGAGAAATGGAGATTGCAGTGAGCTGAGATTGTGCCATTGCACTCCAGCCTGGGTGACAGTGTGAGACTACATCTCAAAAACAAAAACAAAAACAAAATTAGACTGGCTGAGTGGGGTGGCTCATGCCTGTAATCCCAGCACTTTGGGAGGCCAAGGCAGGAGGATTGCTTGAGTCCAGGAGTCTGAAACCAGCCTGAGCAATATAGGGGGACATCGACTTTATTTTTTTAAATAAAAATAAATGCATACACATAAATAAATGAAATACAAATGAGACTATAAAAGCTTACAATTAAATTTTATTGAAAACAAAGATAATGAATATTCAAAACATATCACTCCCTAATTATTTTGCTGTTTGCTCTGTTCTTGGGGTTATTTGCACCTATCATATCCATAGAACGAAGATTCTGTACAGCGATGTGCTAGCAAGCGTCTCTTCCCAACTCTGCACATAGTGACACCATGTTGGCAGCTTGATATCAGCCATGGTGGGAGTATTTACACCACAGGAATCAGACACTGCAAACCAGAGCTTGCCCTGTTGTTTGGTTTGTTGTCTAGATTTAAGGAAGGGATGGAGAAAAATATTAATAATGTAGATTAAACATAAAAGCATGTCATTGTTAAACTTTAAAAAGCACAAAGAATTTAAAAAAGTGTTTCTCCAGTATTTGATTACTATTATCAGATTCAGCAAGTCTCTCATGTCATCAACAAAGGAGTGAATTTCCAGCATGCACCTATGTTGTTTGACTTTTGTCTTACTTGTTAACATAAATGAAAATATTAGCCACCATAATCATGGTGAGTAATCGTGGCAGGATTACTCTCATAGAGCCGGTTGTTAAATATTTACCAGCACACTGTTGTCTGGTGATTAGAACAGTACCTTGCTTAGAAGGCATGCCCAATTGTATTAGTCCATTCTCACACTGCTACAAAGAAATACCTTTATAAATACCAGATAATTTATAAAGAAAAGAGGTTTAATTGGCTCATGGTTCTGCAGGCTATCTAGGAAGTATGGCTGGGGAGGCACCAGAAAACTCACACTCATGGCCGAAGGTGAAGGGGGAGCAGGCACGTCTTGTGTGGCTGGAGCAGGTGAAAGAGAGAGAAGGAGGAAGTGCTACACACATGTAAACAATCAGATCTCGTGAGAATTCACCATCATGAGAACAGCAAGGAAGAAATTCAACCCCATCATCCAATCACCTCCCACCAGGCTCCTCTTCCAACACTGGGGATTATGATTTGACATGAAATTTGGGCGGGGCCACAAATGCAAACCATGTTACCAATAAGTACTTTTTGAATGACTAAAATCACTGAAAACAGGCTGCAAAAGGACATGTGGGGCCACCTCACCCCTGTCACTCTAGCAGCATTGGCCTTGCACCTTTTAGGTGCTGTCTGTCTCATTCTTGCTCCAGGCTGCTTTGTCCTTGTTCATTTGTGCTCTGGCCCAGGACTTCTAAGCTGTACTATTCATACAAAACACCTGGGTGTCTTGAGACAATGCAGGTTCTGGCCCGACAGGTCTATGGTGGGGACAAAGATTCTGCATTTCTAACAAGCTCCCAGGTTACATTGGTGCTTGTCATGAAGCACACTTTGAGTAGCCAGTAGCCAGGTTCCAGCCACCCTGCCCTCCTTCCCACATGCCAAGGTCAGGGTCTCCATGTGACCTTCGAACATGCTACAACCTTTACCTGGGGCACTAGTCTCCCTGTTTCCATGCACCATGGGGTTCTCTGTTCAGACATCACCCTTCAGAAGTAAAGATCTTTTTCCTGACTACTCGTGCAAATATAGCTCCCCATCTCAGTTCTCTGTATAATGTTACCGATAGTTTTAGTTGACGTGTTGTCAGCTTTCCTCCCTACAATGCAGGCTCCCTGGGAGCCCTCATCCCCACTCTGGTGACTTTACAACTGCACGTCCCCAAAAAACATGTGGAATGATCGTGGTGGTGACGTTGCAATGCTAAGGGTGAAGAAACCTAGCGTGATGCTGGGGATGGAGGCGGGGATGGAAGGGGGATGATTATAGCTCAACTGCATGTAATTTTCTTTTTTTTTTTTTTCCTTTCTTTTCCTTCCCTTCCATTCCCTTCCTTTCCCCTTCCCCTTCACTTTTCCCTTCCCCTTCCCCTTTCTTTTCTTTTCTTTTCTTGTTTTTTAGAGACAGGATCTCATTCTGTTGCCCAGGCTGGATTGCAATAGTGCAATCATGGTTCACTGTAGCCTCTGACTCTTCAGCTAAAGCAATCCTCGCACCTCAGTCCCCTGAGTAGCTGGGACTACAGGTGTAAACCACCATGCCTGGCTAAGTTTCTTTTTTTTTTTTTTTTTTCTGAGATGGGGTCCCACGATGTTGCCCAGGCTGGTCTTGAACTCCTGGCCTCAAGTGATCCTCCCGCCTTGGCCTCCCAAAGTGCTGGGATTACAGGTATGAGCCACCATGCCTGGCCTAAGTGATTTTCTTAAGTAATAGACACAAGAACCCTTTACTCAATCACTTTGGTTCCTCCAGAGTCATGACCTACTACGGAGAGTGCAAGCCCCACCCCAACACTGTGCCCATTCGCTCCCTTGGTGTGTGTACAGGAAATAGTAAAGGACCCCAACTATGGCTCTGAGTAAGGGCTGCAGGGTGACAGTTCTTTTAATGGTTTCTCTAGAGTTTTGCACAAACACAAGGAACTGGGCCACAGACATGTAGCACCCAGCGGCACATTCCGGCCAGGCCTTGTGCCCACAGCAGGTTTCTCCTTTGTGTCTTATTTCCAGAACTAAGTTGCGCTGTGGCTGGTGTTGCCTTCCACCTCTGACTCTGCCAAGAGGTGCCTGGAGCTTTTGTTTGGGGGAGGAAATATCTCTGGCGGGTTCTGAAGTTTCTGTGTGATTTCTCTTAACATTAAATCAGTATTGGAAGTGTTTTTGTTATTTTTCTCTTTACGGAGCCAATGCTTTGACTAACATCAGCAGAAACCTTATGCTGAATGGCCCTGTTGTATGCCAGGCCTGCATTTCATCTCATTCAATCCTCTCAACTGTTCTATAGAACCAAATCTCATGTTATCCCATTTTAGAGAGGAGGCACTTGAAGCTCAGAGAGGTTAAGTCATTGGCCCAAGCTGAAACAACAGCTGGGGTCGGTCACTACTCCAGGGGTTGCAAACACAACTGCCTAGAACAGTCATGCTTTGCAGGCCAGACAGTGTCTGTGCAGCTATTCAGCTCTGCTCATGAAGCACAAAAGCAGCCACGGACAATCTACAAGCAAATGAGTGTAACTGTGTTCTAAAAAATTTTATTAACAAACACAAGCGTGGGGCCAGATTGGGCCCATGGGTCATAGTTTGCCGACCTCTTGCCTAGAGAGGCCAGTAGGGAAAATCAGTGGGCAAAAGAGGCCAGGAGCAAAGAACACTGAGGCACTTCCTTGTTCTGGTTTCTCTTCTTCCCAGTTTTGATGGAGGCGGGACACAGCGCAAGCGCATGACGCCTGGCCACTGGCACTGTGATGTGTCAGCAGGTGGCAGGAGGTGAGGGTGGTCACCAGGTGTTCCAAAAACAAGCAGTAGCCATCACCCAACTTCAGCTGCCTGCTGCTCCCAGACACACAGCCAATGTGGCCAATTTTTTTTTTTGAGGCAGAGTTTTGCTCTTGTCACCCAGGCTGGAGTGCAATGCTGCGATATCAGTTCAAGCAATTCTCCTGCCTCAGCCTCCTGAGTAGCTGGGATTACAGGCATGAGCCACCATGCCCGGCTAATTTTGTAGAGACAGCTAATTTTAGTAGAGACAGGCTATCTCATGGTTGGTCAGGCTTGTCTTGAACTCCTGACCTCAGGGATCTGCCTGCCTCGGACTCCCAAGCGCTGGGATCACAGGCATGAGCCACTGTGCCTGGCCCAATGTGGCCAGTTTTTAAGAGAAGGCACAAGCCTGGATTTGGGAGTGTGTGTGTGTGTGTGTGTGTGTGTGTGTATGCATGTGTGTAAAATTCTCCTTTTTATGTTGGCTCAAATCAATAAGACAAAACCAGAAATCCTGTGCAAACCAAGTAGAAGACATCCAAGCATCGCCTCTGGCCCTCAGACCAGCAGTTTACAACCTCTGCACTCTGAAAACCACCCAAACAACACTGTATTTATTAAGTAATAATTCATCTGTTTCCCATATTTTATTTATCAAAGACCTCAGTAACTGTCAAGTAGAACTTCTTATCAGCAAGAACTGATCAGCGGACAAGTGTTACCTCCCAGACTGATGATAAATCTTGGCGAACCGGGAAACCCTGACATTTTAATTAGCTGGAACATTCTTATCAGCCATCAATCCTGAACCTGCCACTACACGTTGTTTGTGGGCCCCTAATTGGGAATCCCTGATTTAGTTTCTTCAGGGCTGCCTTATTCACATGAACATATCCTCATTATTTTACTGTGGCAGCCACCCTTAGATTATTCAGCACAGAGCCAACACCATCAGAGTGAGAGCAACCACCTCAAAATGTGCTTGCCACGTTGCCTCCTCAGTTGCTGAAACTAAAAAAGGAAAACATGGGCTTCTGTATGCTCCAGCACCAGCAAAAATAAATAAATAAAATAAAATACAGGAAAAAAAGTTTTTGCGCCCAAAACAACTAATGATGCCAGACTCAGCAAGGTGGTAGACGGAACATCTCCTCTTATTTGAGGTCTTGGTGAAGCTTCAGAACCCTTTATGGGGACTGTACTGTGTAAAGACACTTTCTGTGACTCTCAACGCCCCATGAAACCACGGATAAAGATGATACCAGCCGCGCGTGATGACTCATGCCTGTAATCCCAACATTTTAGGAGGCTGTGTCAAAAGGATTGCTTGAGCTCAGGAGTTCAGACCAGCTTGGCAACATAGTGGGACCCTGCCTCTACTAAAAATATTTTTAAAATTAGCTGGGCATGGTGGTGCATGCCTATAGTCCTAGCTACTGGCAAGGCTGAGGAAGTAGGATCCCTTGAGCCCAGGAAATGGAGGCTGCAGTGAGCCATGATCATGCCACTGCACTCCAGCTTGAGCAACAGAGTAAGACCCTGTCTCTTTAGAGAAAAAAAAAAGGAACGCCTGACCCCCAAAAAAGGAAAAGGAGTAAATGAAGAACAATAAACAATCAGAAGTAGTTTCATACTTCTTCCAAATAGTCCATGTTTAGTGGATAGGGGCTTGTCACCTTCCTGAGACTGCTAGAGGGATTGTCAGGGTCATAGTCATTGTTTGTTCCAGCTGTACCCCCTTGGGAGAGAAACAACCCACTGCTGCCCCCGTTGTCTAAGCAGCCACGGTTTCCATCATGCTGTAATTGCCCAATGAATTCTTCCTGCCCACTGCACAGACGACTGTGGCACTGAGACCTTGGCATTGCAATAGAGTTTAATTGACACGGGGTCAGCCATGCCACATGGGAGACAGAGTTATTACTCAAATAAGTCTTCTCCAAAATTCAGAGGCTAGAATTTTTTTTCTTTTCTTCTTTTTTTTTTTTTTTTGAGATGGAGTCTCACTCTGTTGCCCAGGCTGGAGTGCAATGGCGTGGTCTCAGCTCACTGCAACCTCTGCCTCTCAGGTTCAAGCAATTCTCCTGCCGCAGCCTCCCAAGTAGCTGGGATTACAGGTGCACACCACCACACGGGGCTAAATTGTATTTTTAGTAGAGACGGGGTTTTATCATGTTGGCCAGGCTGGTCTCAAACTCCTGACCTTGTGATCCATGCACCTTGGCCTCCCAAAATTCTGGGATCACAGGCATGAGCCACCACGCCTGGCTGAGGCTAGAGTTTTTCAAAGATAGCTTGATGGGCAGGGGGCTAGGAGACTGAGTGCCACTGATTAACGGGGGATGCAATCATTGGGGTGTGGGAAATGATCCTTGTGCACTGAGTCAGGTTCTGGATAGGGCCACAGGACCAGTTGAACCAAGATTCAAGGGTCTGGGTGGGACCATCTGGTCGTCAGACGTGCGGAAGTCTGAAAAGACATCTCAAAAGGCCAATCTTAGGTTCTACAACAGAGAATTGAGGAAGTTGCAAATCTTGTGACCTCTGGAACCATGGCTGGCAATTGTTTTGCTTTTGTTTTTTCTTTTAACTCTTATTTTAGGTTTTGGGGGTACATGTGAAGGTGAGTTTCATGGATAAACTTGTGTCACGGAGGTTTGTAGTACAGATTATTTCATCACTCAAATGTTAATCCTGGGTGATGAAAAAATAGTTATTTTTTCTGCTCCTCTCCCTCCTCCCACCCTCCTGAGGTTGGGCATTCAAGACCAGCCTGACCAACATGGAGAAACCCTGTCTCTACTAAAAATAATCCCTCGTCCCTCCCTTCATCCTCCTCTCCCTCCTCCCTGTTCCTGCGTTAGTTTGCTAAGGATAATGGCTTCCATAACTATCATCTGTACCTTAGCAGAATTCAGGCTCTTCAAAACCTCCTAACTTGGTGGACTTCCATTCGTTTTATAAAGGCAGTTTAATTTTGGAGAAGGGCTATTATCATTTAAACTAAAAGCTAAATTTCCCCCAAAGTTAGCTTAGCCCAAGCCCAGGAATGACCAAGGGTATTTTGGAGGGCAAAGGCAAGTTGGGGATTAGTTAGATCAGATCTTTTTCACTGTTATAATTTTCTCTGTTACAATTTTTGCAAAGGTGGTTTCAACGCAGACTCACTGGGCCAGGCCGCAGAGGTGGGGGCTTGACCATGAGTAGCCTATCAGGGGTGACCAGCAGGCCACAGTGCAGGGTCTGTGGATGAGAAGAGCCAGGCAGAGTCTCTCTAATGGGAAACACCTAAAGAAGTTGGCTAGAGGTGGGCTCTAGGGCTGCCAGGCCATTGAGTCTAGGCCATCTGGGGGCCAAGTTCAAGGTTAGGTTATGGATCAGCAAAAACTAGAAGGAGACAGGGTCAGGGAGAAGCTGCAGGATGGAAGGAAAGCATCACTGGTGATCTCCCCAAGGCCCATTTCTAACATGCTTCTCCATGGAGTCCCTTTCCTTGAACTGGACCAGGTGGCACGGGAGGGACTCTGTTTCTTATGAATCGAGAAAGCCATCAGGAACAGGCAAACCCCAAGTGGTCTAGAGAAGCACAGTTCTTGGGAGATCTTGCACAAGGTCGTCCCCTAATCTTGTCAAGTGGAAACGAAATTTGGATATCATAGGAGAAACTTTAGCCAAAAGGGTTATTACAAGGGTGAGGGGGATGGTTCTTGCAATAGAGGGAGGGGGATTATTCCAATAGGAAGACTGTTCTGAACATAAAATCTGCAAAAATAGGTTTTCTTTTTTTTCTTTAGAGACTGGGTCTCACTTTGTTGACCAGGCTGGAATGCAGTGATATGCTCACAGGTCACTGCAGCCTCAACCTCCTGCCTCAGCCTCCCAAGTAGCTGGAACCACAGGTACACACCACCATGCCCGGCTAATTTTTTAGTGTTTTGTAGAGATGGCGGGAGGGGGACGGGGTGCGGTTCTTACTATGTTCCCCAGGCTAGTCTTGAACTCCTGGCCTCAAGTGATCCTCCCATCTTGGCCTCCCAAAGTGCTGGGATTATAGGCATGAGCCACCATGTCTGCTGTTTTTTCTTTTGTGGGGAGTAATAAGACTAGAAAGACCCAGTGTGAGGAAGTAAAATGAATGTCTCCACAGGATAGGTCAGGAACTATTTTATCCTAGGGTAGCTGATTCTCAAGTGTTTGCAGTCTCATCCCAAGGGTGGGCCTGAGGAAGGAGGAAGTTTCACCAAAGTTTGGTTCTTAAGCATGTTGTCCCCACTGATCAGTGGGGACAAGCAGTTCAGCTGATCATTAGTGAGGCAAGGAGTGGGAATTTGGTAGTTCTGTGCCTGTCCTGGTTGTAAGCACACAAGGGCATCTGTGAGCTTCATCTAAGCGTCTAAGTCCTGCTGTTACAGTGAGTAGCTAGTTAGGTATGAGCGGGGCAGGAGAGGGCTCCCCACACCCCAGCACACACACATGCACTAGGAGTGTTGGGTGACCCTCAGGTGATGATCAGGCAGTTTTTTGTTTTGTGTTTTTGAGAGGGAATCTTACTCTTGTGGCCCAGGCTGGAGTACAGTGGCACGATCTCGGCTCACTGCAATGTCTGCCTCCTCGGTTCAAGCAGTTCTCCTGCCTCAGCCTCCTGAGTAGCTGGGATTACAGGCTTGTGCCACTACACCTGGCTAGGCTTATTTTTTTTATTTTTTATTTTTTTGAAGACAGGGTCTCACTCTGTTGCCCAGGGTGGAGTGCAGTGGCGCAATCTTGGCTCACTGCAAGGTCTGCCTCCCCAGTCCAAGTAATTCTCCAGCCTCAGCCTCTCAAGTAGCTGGGACTACAGGTACCTGCCACCATGTCCAGTGAATTCTTGTGTTTTTAGTGAGGGGTTTCACTATGTTGGCCAGGCTGTTCTCAAACTCCTGAACTCAGGCAATCCACCCCCATCAGCCTCCCAAAGTGGTAGGATTAAAGGCATGAGCCACTACACCTGTCCAGGTGGTTGTTAACTGTTTCTCTAAAGTAATAATTGGGGTGCCAGGGAAAGGTTGTCTCTTAATAGAAAACACCTGAAATGCTGGGCATGGTGGCTCATGCCTGTAATCCAAGCACTTTGGAGGCCAAGGCAGGCAGATCACCTGAGGTTGGGAGTTCCAGACCAACCTGATCAACATGGAGAAACTCCGTCTCTACTAAAAATAAAAAATTAGCTGGGCATGGTGGCACATGCCTGTAATCCCAGCTCTTCAGGAGGCTGAGGAAAGACTTGAACCTGGGAGGCGGAGGTTGCGGTGAGCCAAGATCGTGCCATTGCACTCCAGCCTGGGCAAAAAGAGTGAAACTCAGTCTCAAAAAAAAAAAAAACAAAGAAAGAAAAAGCAAACACCTGAAACTGATCAGCAGCTTCCCAATAAGATCCCAGGAGCAGGGAGAAGTAACATACGATCCCAGAAGTGTTCCAATGTATAAAATCCCCAGTCAAGAGTTCGGTCAGCCTGCACACTTGGTTCCTCACGTCGCCGGCTGGACCCTCTTCCAAGTTGTACTTACCTTCTTTTCTTTTTTTGCCTTCATTTCCTTACTCTTCTAAAGCTTTGTAATACATTTTTACTCCTGTTCTGAAACTTGTCTTGGTCTCTCCTTCTGCCTTATGCCCCTCAGTCAAATTCTTTCTTCTTCTTCTTCTTTTTTTTTTTTTTGAGACAGAGTCTCACTCCGTTGCCCAGGCTGGAGTGCAGTGGCATGATCTCAGCTCATTGCAACCTCAGCCTTCTGGGTTCAAGTGATTCTCTGCCTCAGTCTCCCGAGTAGTTGGGATTACAGGCATGCATTACCACGCCTGGCTAATTTTTGTATTTTTAGTAGAGACAGGGTTTCATCATCTTGGCCAGGCTGATCTTGAACTCCTGACCTCATGATCCACCCACCTTGGCCTCCCAAAGTACTGGGATTACAGATGTGAGCCACTGCGCCTGGCCTCAAATTCTTTCTTCTAAGGAGGCAAAAATTGAGGTTGCTGTGATCTGTATAGATTTGCCACCGGTAACTCCGCTATGTCACACCAGTAACACTGCAGAAAAGGCAGTTCCTTGCCCTAAGCCATTTTCCAGAACACAAAAGAATAGGGGGATTTCCTGTCCACGCTGCCTTCCAGGAGCCCAGGGTTCAGGTAAAATTCAACATTGTCTATGGACATAGTGACCCACTTGTAATCTCAGTACTTTAGGAGGCTGGGAAGGATCATTTGAGGCCCAGAGTTCAAGACCAGCCTGAGTAACAAAGCGAGACCCCATCTCTATCAAAAATTTAAAAATCACTCAGGCATGGTGACACACAGTTGTAGACCCAACTACTTGAGAGGCTGAGGCAGCAGGATCACTTGAGATCGGGAGGTTAAAGCTGCAGTGAGCTGTGGTCACACAAGTGTACTCCAGCCTGGGTGACAGAGTAAGACCCTGTCTCAAAAAAAAACAAAAAAGACTGTCACCTCCAGGAGTCACTAAAATATTCTGTGCCTTGTGGATATTATAGAAAAAGAAAATTAGCACATTTGCCAGCAGCCATCTGGTGAATTCTTTAGGCCTGTGGTCCCAGTTACTCGGGAGACTGAGGTGGGAACATAGCTTGAAGCCAGGAGTTTGAGGCTTCAGTGAGCTATGATGGCACCACTGCAGTCCAGACTGGGCAACATAGCGAGACCCCATCTCTACAAAAATTTTAAAAATTAGCTGGGCATGAGGATACACACCTGTAGTCTTGGGTACTTGGGGGGCTGAGGCAGGAGGATTGCTCGAGGTCAGGAAGTTAAGGCTACAGTGAGCTGTGATCGCACCACTGCACTTCAGCCTGGGCAAGAGAGCAAGACCCTGTTTCTACAAAAAGAGACCTTTCAGCTGTTAAAGTGAACTAAATATGGCCTGAGAGAGACTCTGTACTTCCAAATTTGAGTCCTTGTGGATGAGCTGCAACCTAGCTTAATAGGTAGACAAGATTGAAAACCTAACTTAGGAGTCTATACCTGTAACAATAGCTGAGTCTTGGCCAATCCCAGCAGCAATACTTTAACTACTCATATGCTGCTGAGTGTTCAAACTGTGTTCAAATAAGGCAAATGCCAACCTGTAATCAACCCAGCTGTTCTGTACCTCACATCCGATTTCTGCATATCATTTATCCCCCTTTTTTTTTTTTTTTATCAATAAATCTTCATCTACCACGTGGCCGTGCTGGAGTCTCTGTGAATCTGCTGTGATTCTGGGGGCTGCCCTTCATGAATTGTTCATTGCTCAGTTAAACACCTTTAAATTTAATTCAGCTGGGCCAGGCATGGTGACTCACGCCTGTAATCCCAGCACTTTGGGAAGCTAAGGTGGGTGGATCACCTGAGGTCAGGAGTTCGAGACCAGCCTGGCCAACATAGTGTAACTCCAACTCTACTAAAAATACAAAAATGAGCTGGGTATGGTGGCGGGCACCTGTAATTCCAGCTACTCGGGAGGCTGAGACAGGAGAATCGCTTGAACCCAGGAGGTGGAGGTTGCAGTGAGCTGAGATTGTGCCACTGCACCCCAGCCTGGGTGATAGAGACTCTGTTTAAAAACAAAAAGAAAAAAACAGAATTTGGCTGAAGTTTATAGAGTCCTTCTCAGGCCATATTTTGTTCACTTTAATACAGTGATACCCTAGACCTGTGGCTTCTACCCTTTTCCCGACCTCTCTAACCCAACCAACAACAGACTCTGACCCTAGACACCAGGTTCTTTTGAAAAACCTCAAAGAGCCTCCATTATGCAAGTCAGCCTGTAAACATGGTGCCGGGAGCTGTGTTGCCACAGTTGCAGAAAACTCAAACCTATTTCCAAGTGACAATACAATAATATGTATTATCCATATTTTTCTACCCATTGTAACTACTGAAAGTTCCACAGGCTTGACTATGCGGCGGACACTTGCTCAAAGCACGTTACCCATATGAATGGATTTATGGGAGTTACACAACAGCCTGTGGAGGTAGAAGGGCTTATACCCATTTTGTAGATATGAGAACCAAAGCCCAGAGAAGTTGTTATGGGCTCAAGGTGACAGAGCTGGGGTTTTAACCTAGGCAGTCTGGCCCCATGGCTGGGCTTCTCTTTTCCCCACACTCCCCATTCTCAGGGCATCACCACTTTGCTTCCCCTAAATAATTATTTCCCACTTCCTGGCAGGTGGTGTGGAATCAGAACCTTCATCATGAAGTTAGTGAAGGCTTTTGCTACAGAGGCGAGTGGGCATGTCTGTTCCCTAAAACGCTACAGAAAGAAGCATCAGATTACCTCCAACGCACTGTGTCTAGACCAGGATTGGAACATAGGTGCTTTTCCTTACAAGAGGTTTTCAGAGTAAATGAACTTGAGATTTCATTAAGATAGCTATTGTGTAAGAAAACTGGCCTGTCTGGCTGGACAGGTTTTGTGTTTTTGGGTTTTTAAAGAACTACCTGTTTTAAAATGAGATTAGTATCAATTTGGTTACCCTCTCTCTGCAAAGAAGTCACCCCTCTCATAGACCCCGACATCTGCCAGGCGGAGGCATTACTGTGGCTGCTGCCTGCAGGGGCTGTGATTTGGGGGTTCACCCTAGAGATGAAACAGTGTCAGTGTCAGGTCAGTTATCCCAACAGTGATGTCTGCCTGGTAATAATTGAGTCCTACTGTGTGCTGTGCGCTGGGTTAAGCCCTTCACATACCTCATAGCTGACCCTTATGATAATCCCAGAGGTGTATCATGATGAAAAACTTGGGCATAGGAGTGACCCAGAATTGGGCTAAATCCCTAGTCTACACTTAATAGCTGTGTGACCTATGGTAGTTTGCAGTCCCCTCCGTAGACTTCAGTTTCCTCATATAAAAGTGGGCAACCTAACGTCATCTGCCTAACAGGGCTCTTGTGAGAATGAATGAAATTGAGCATATAAATAAAGCATGCCTATAAAGCAATGACTAAATAAATGTTATTCTAAAAATAGTCATCCTTAAAGAAACCGAGGTTCAGAGGGGTGAAATGACCTGCCTCCAAACTGCAAGACTAGTAGGTGCTGGAGATAGAATTTGCAGATCCAGATTCAAATTCTAGCATAGAGGAAACAATTAATTAGTGGGAGAGGCCAGGCGCCGTGGCTCACACCTGTAATCTCAGCACTTTGGGAGGCAAAGGCAGGAGGATCACCTGAGCCCACAAGTTTGAGACCAGTCTGGGCTATATAGCGAGACCCCATCTCTACAGAAAACTTAAAAGTTAGCCAGGTGTGGTGGTGTACACCTGTAGTCCCTCTACTAAGGAGGCTGGGGCTAGAGGATTGCTTGAGCTGAGAAGTTCCAGTCTGCAGGGAGCTATGATTGTATCACTGCACTCCAGTCTGGGCAAGAGAGTGAGACCCCATCTTAAAAAAATAAGTAGGAGATAGTACCAATGGTAACCATGACTATTATTATTATAGGTTAATAGGCTGCAGACCTGGGAAACTGAGCTGACCCCCATTGTGACTAACAGCCTATGGGAACTGTGAGAGTCAGGCTGACTGTGATACGGACTGCTGAGAAGGAAGGTCTTGCAAAGTGATTATCAGAAGCCATGTCCCCTCACCTTGGCTTCGCCTTCTTTATACACAGGTGAAGCAGAAGGTAGTCTACAACTCACTTGAACCCTCGGAATTCCTCTCCATTTAGAGACAGCACAGCTACCCCAGCCTGAAAATTAAAAAAACCCAGCACACATACTCGGGGAAACACATCAGGAATTTAAAAGATCTTCCAGGGATGACGTGGGACCCCTTGCTTGATAAAAATAACAGTGACAGAGAGACAGTGTGGTGTAGTGGTTGGGCTGGGAATCCAGCTCTGTCACTGACTGACTGTGCAACTTTAGACAACTTTCTTTTTTTAATTTTTGTTTGTTTGCTTGTTTGTTTTTTGAGACAGAGTCTCGCTCTGTTGCCCAGGCTGGAGTGCAGTGGCATAATCTCCTCTTGCTGCAATCTCTGCCTCCCAGGTTCAGTGATTTTCCTGCCCCAGCCTCCCAAGTAGCTGGGATTACAGGCGCTCACCACCACGTATAGCTAATTTTTTGTATTTTTAGTAAAGATGGAGTTTCGCCATGTTGGCCAGGCTGGTCTCAAACTCCGGACTTCAGGTGATCTTCCCACCTCAATCTCCCAAAGTGCTGGGATTACAGATATGAGTCACTGTGCCCAGCCAACTTTGGGCAAGTTTCTTAACCTTCCCAAGCCTCAGTTCCCCCATCCATAAAATGGGGATGATAGTAGTTCCTACATCACAGAGTTGGGGTGAGGAGGAAATGAGGTGCTTGCAAATGCCTGGCCCCTAACAAATCCCACAATAAAGTTTAACTATTATTTGCAAAAGTAAGTCCCTCTTGGCTCCCAGAGAGGCTAGGGTAACACTTGTCAAGCGTGGGCGGGCTGATTCAGGAGTACTACATTCATGTTGTCTTGTCTGTAGAAACATCAGGTCCCACTCCCAACCTCTTGGAAGGAAGTGAGTACATGAAGACCCTAAAGTTACACCAGAGAAAACTTGTCAATTCCCAAAACCTTCCTCTTGCCCTATACCCTTTCCCATCCCCCAATGTACACTGGACCCCTCTCTTCAGTGCCTGAATTCTACAACATTCTGGGGAGAAAGCCAAGTTCTTTTCTATGACATTGGTCTTTTTTTCCCTTTTGTTAAAAACAATGATGAGAAATGTTCCCTTCTTGCATTCCTGCACCATCTCCTCTTTCTCTTCCTCAATTTCTTAGGAACGAAATCACCCAAGATATAAATAAAATGTTCTAAATAAAGCTCTGCCCAACTGCAGCGTTAAGACGTGTCTGTGTACATATGTGACTGTCAGCCAAAATAAGTTAACCTCCAATGGAAGTCATTTTCATGTAATTAATTATTCTTTTCTCAGCTGAAAGAGACAGGTGCATTATGGGTGTGCTTTGGCAGAACTTCTGGGTGAACTTAAGAAGGCTACACTTCAAACATACCAAACGGCTGTGGCTTTGGTTCTGATATTGTTTCTTGACTTGGAACATTTATTTCTCAATTACTGCAAACTGAAAAAAATGAAAACAAAAGAACCTACATCAAAGGTATTCTGAAGTACAGGAGGTACATGATGTGCCAATTAAACAACAGGAATGCAGTCTGTTGCGCAACAACTGATGTTTTCATTCTCCAACTTAGAAAAGGGGTTTAGGTTGCTTGGGGTTTTACAGAAAAGTCATTTGTGATAGGATAAGTCTGTTATTAACAAGAGTTTTCTTTGTGTTATAGAGGTCAAAGCCCTGGCATGTTAACATTTTTGGACAAGAAAGAAAAGTGACAGGATGAATGAGAGCATGGCCAGGTGAATTTGCAGCTTGTTAATGACATTGTTCAACTAAGGACTATTATGGCGTTGAGGGTCTCTAGTCGAATGCCTTAGGGCTCTTTCCTTAGCCTGCTGAAGCTATTTGAGGCTGAGCAAAGGGGAAAATGCCACAAAGCTAAAGGAATAGTAACTGCACTAGGTGATAGAATTAGATCAACCAACTCCAAAGACTGGCATGATGGGTCTATTGAACAAGCTGTTTTCCAAAATACATGTTTTGGGAAATAGCTGTTTTTCATACTTTTAATGGCAAAAACCGCAATTACTTTTGCACCAAGCTAACAAACTCTTGCCAAAAAAGATACAATCAAAATCTAAAACCTACGCCATCTGAAGAAGTGACTTGAAAGCCACCTTACAGTCTCACCCGTTCTAAGTCATTTCCTGTTAAGCATGCTCTTGTAAGCAGCATGGAATTTGATGTTTAACAAGTGAGTTTGACCCAATTGCATTTATTGTAATTATTGATATATTGGAATTTAATTCTATCATCTTATTTTGTATTTTTCTATTGCTATGTTTGTCTCCCTTTCTTTTTTTTTCTATGAATTAACGAAGTTTTAAAATTCTCATTTCTTTCTTCTGTTTTGGAAATGGCGGCTTAGCTTTCTGTTCTTTAATGACTACCTATACATTTTTTAAAAATCGGTAGTTTGGGGTACTACAAAGAATAAGATATTAGTTTGAAAAGAGTCTCTATCAGAGCAGCATGAATTCTGCTAAAATTGAAGCAGAAACAAAATCAAGTTTATGATGAACTTTGGGTGAAGCAATGCTAAAATCATTGGTACTTTACAAAATGTTTATGGCAACAATGCCACAAGGATATCAGAAGTTTACAAATAAACAACTTGTTTAAAGAAGGAATGAGATGATGTTGAAGATAAAGCTTGTACCGGCAGACCATCCACATCCATTTATGAGAAAAAAAATTAATCTTGTTGATGTCCTCAATGAAGAGGACCAGAGATTAACAACAGAAACAATAGCCTACACCTGAGACATCTCACTTGGTTCAGTGTACACAATTCTGACGGAAAAAAATCAAAGTTGATCACACTTTCCACTTGATGAATACCAAACTGTTGTACCCAGATTAGCTATGGACAAGAGCAGAGCTTTCAATGGAAATTTTGAACAAATGGGATCAAGATCCTGAAGCATGTCTTCAAAGAAGATAAAACATGGCTTAACAAAATCCTGAAAACAAAGCGCAATCAAAGCTATTGCTACCAAGAGGGGGAAGTGGTCCAGTCCAAGCAAAAGCAAGAGTGAACCACTCTTAAGCAAAGGGATGCTGAAGGTATGTCACTGGTTGACTTTCTGGAGGGTCAGAGAACAACAGCATCTGCTTATTGTGAGGGTGTTTTGATAAAGCTAGCCCAAGCTTTAGCAGAAAAACTCCCAGGAAAGCTTTATCATAAAGTCCTTCTCCACCACTACACTGCTTCTGCTCATGCCTCTCGTCAAACAAGGGCAATTTTGTGAGAGTTTTGATGGAAAATCACTAGGCATCCACCTTACAGTTCTGATTTGGCTCATTCTGACTTCTTTTTGTTTCCTAATCTAAAACTCTTTAAAGTATACCCATTTTTTTTCTGTTAATATTAAAAACACTGCATTGACATGGGTAAATTCCCAGGACCCTCAGTTCTTTAGAAATTGACTAAATATCATCACCTACAAACATGTCTTGGACTTGATGGAGCTTGTGTTGACAAATAAAGTTTATATTTCTTATTTTTATCTTTTTTTTTTTTTTGAGACGGAGTTTCCGCTCTTGTTACCCAGGCTGGAGTGCAATGGCGCTATCGCGGCTCACCGCAACCTCCGCCTCCTGGGTTCAGGCAATTCTCCTGCCTCAGCCTCCTGAGTAGCTGGGATTACAGGCACGCGCCACCATGCCCAGCTAATTTTTTGTATTTTTAGTAGAGACGGGGTTTCACCATGTTGACCAGGATGGTCTCGATCTCTTGACCTCGTGATCCACCCACCTCGGCCACCCAAAGTGCTGTGATTACAGGCTTGAGCCACCGCGCCTGGCCTTATTTTTATCTTTTAATTTCATTTTCCCATAAATTTTTTGATGTTCCTTTATATTTTTATTTTGTGCTCACACCAGAATAACTTATCTGGGTATAGGATTCTAGATTGACAATTGTTTCTTCTCCTCAGTTTTATGTTTTTTGGCATCTAATGTTGCTGATGAGATGTCTGCCTAATTGTCTTTGCTTTGTGAGTAATCAATATATTCTCCCTGGCAGCTCTGAACCTCTTCCTGTCTATCCCTAGTATTCTATAGTTTCACTAACATTGTCTATGTGTGAGTTTATTTGTATTTATCTTGATTGGCACAAGATGCACAATTTCTAACTAAGGACTTAACATCTTTTCACAAAAATAAACTTGAGCAGGCAGAAAGACAACGCTTGTTATTGGATAAGATGACTCAATATCATTAGATGTCAATTCTCCTTAAGTTACTATGTGCATTTAATATAAACCATAAAGGCCAGGCGTGGTGGCTCACACCTGTCATCCCAGCAGTTTTGGAGGCTGAGGTGGGTGGATCACCTGAGGTCAGGAGTTCGAGACCAGCCTGGCCAACATGGTGAAACCTTGTCTCTTCTAAAAGTACAAAAATTAGCCAGGCTTGGTGGTGGGCGCTTGTACTCCCAGATACTTAGGAGGCTGAGGCAGGAGAACTGCTTGAACCTAGTAGGTGGAGCCAAGATGGCACCACTGAACTCCAGCCTGGGCAACAAGAGCAAGACTCCGTCTCAAAAAAAAAACAATAATCCATAAAAATACCAAGGTTTTTACTGGAGTCCAACAAGTTGATTTGAATGTTCAAATGTAAAAATAAACATGCAAAAATAGAAAACCATTTTAAAAGGGCAATAAAGACTGACTAGCCTTCCACATATTAAAATATATTACACAGCCTCTATACTGAGTGTAGTCTTAGTACATAAATAGAAGACCAATGGAACAAAATAGAAAATCCAGAAATAGACACAAGGACATATGAAAATTTGGTATGTGATAAAAGTGATGTCTCATATCACTGGGGAAAAGATAGATTTTTAAATAAATGATTTTGTAATACAGATTTGAAAAAAAAGAAAATCGAGTTCATTGCTCAAACTGTAAACTAGAGTAAATTCAAAATGGATTAGAAGTTTAAATGCAAATAATTAAACTACATAGCTGTTTTTAAAATTGTGGATGAATTCATTTATAATCTGGATATGGAAAAATGTTTTTTTTAACTATGATGAAAAATCCAGATGCAATAGTTAAAAACACTAATAAATTCTATTGCATGAAAAATATACCATGCTCATGGTTTAAAACATTAATGTAAAGAAAGTAAATAGCAAATGAGAAACCAGGGAACATAATTATAACCTATACTACAGATAGGGAGCCAAAAACCTTAATACATAAAATCATGTATTGATTGATTGATTGAGACAGGGTCTCACTTTGTCACCCAGGCTGAAGTGCAGTGGTGCAATCATGGCTCACTGCAGCCTCGACCTCCCTGTGCTCAGGTGACTCTCCCATGTCAGCCTCCAGAGTAGCTGGGACTACAGGTGTGCACCACCATACTCAGCTAATGTTTGTATTTCTTGTAGAGATAGACTTTTGGCATTGATACGGTTTAGGTCTGTGCTCCCAACCAAATCTCATGTCCAGTTGTAATTCCCAATGTTGGAGATGGGGCCTGGTGGGAGGTGATTGGATCATGGGTGCAAATTTCCCCTTTGGTGCTGTTCTTGTGATAGTGAGTAAGTTATTGTGAGATCTGATTGTTTAAAAGCGCATGGTACCTCCCTCATCTCTCTCTTCCTCCTGCTCCAGCCATGTAAGAAATGCCTGCTTACACTTCACCTTCTGCCATGATTGTAAGTTTCCTGAGGCCTCCCAAGCTATGCTTCTTGTTAGAGTGTCAACAATGAACCAATTAAACCTATTTTCTTTATAGATTACCCAGTCTCAGGTATTTCTTTATAACAGTGTGAGAATGGACTAATACAGCCATCTTGCCCAGGCTGGTATCAAATTCCTGGGCTCAAGTGATCTGCCTACATCAGCCTCTCAAAGTGCTAGGATTACAGGTGTGAGCCACTATGCCCTGGCCATAAAAAGCTTTTTAAAATGGAGAGATAAAAGGCCAAAAGACAATTTAAAAATGAGCAAAGAAGTAACCATATAGTTTGTAAAAATCAATATACAATAGTCCTTTTAGACATATAAAAAGATGTGCAGTTTTACTCTTAACAAGAGAAATAGAAATTCAAACTAGTTTACACTGTAGTATCATTTCTTACTTTTCATTTTGGCAAGAACTCAAAACCTTGATATTTTGTTGGGGAGAATGCTGTTCACACCCTTGTGCATGTTGCTGGTGGGGATGCAAAACATATAAACCCTATAGCAGGGAATCTGGCAATAGCCAACCAGCTACAAAACCTTTACTCATCAATCCCTCTTTTAGGAATTCACCCTGAAGATACACCTCCACAAATATGAAACAACATGTGAAAAAGCCAGCTGTCGCACCCTTATTTCTAATGGCAAAATACTGAAAACAATCTAAATGCCTATTCATAGGAAAAGGATTGAATAAATTATGATAAATTCACGTAATAGAATACTATGAAAAAACAATGAGGAATCTCTAACAACTCCACTGAAATGATTTCCATGATCCACTGTCAAATGAAGAAAGCAAAATGCAAAGGAGTATTATAATACGTTAGATTTTTTTGTGTGTATGTGTGTGTATTTGATTTTTCTTCTGAAAAGGAACACAGAAAAGATAAAGCAGAAATTAATGAAGGCAATTATTCATGAGGTTTAAGGGACTGGAGTGGAAGTGACAGGAATAGGAATGAGACTCCTCTAAGTACAACTTTTATAGTTGGGTTAATATCTACCATATTTATAACTGTTTTCTATTCATAGCCCTGTTCTTTCCTTCTTAGTTTAATTTCTTTCTTTTTCTTTTCTTTTCTTTTCATCATTCCCTTCTTTTTATGCCTTCTTTGGTTTTAAGTGAGCATTTTATATGATTCAATTTTCTCTTCTCTGTTAGCATTTCAATTATATTGCTTTTCAGAAATATGTTAGTGTTTGCAGCACATATTTACAACTAGTTCAAGTCCACCTTCAAATAATATTATACTGTTTCATAGGTAGTGCAGGTACTTTAAAACAAGGTACTCCTAATTTCTCTTTCATATCCTTTGTAACATTGTCGTCATGCATTTCATTTATCCATAAGTTATAATCATCCAATACATTGTTGTTGTTTTTAACAAAGTTATATACTAGATCAATTAAGAATAAGACAAAAGATTTTTTATTTTATTTTCTTTTGTTCCTTTTCTAATGCTCATGTTTCCTCACATAGATCTGAATTTCTGACCTATATTATTTTCCTTCTCTCTGAAGAATGTTTTTTTAGATTTCTTATAAGGCAGGTCTACTGGTGACAAATTCCATCAGTTTTTGTTTGTTTGAGAAAGAATGTCTTCTTCACTTTTAAAGAATAATTTTGCTGGATAGAGAATTACAGATTACTATATTTTTTTCTTATTTTACTCCACTCTCATTTTGCTTGTATAGTTTCTAAAGGGAAGTCTAACGTGATTCATATCTTTGTTTTTCTACAGGTAAAGTGTTTTCTTCCTCTGACTTCTTTCAAGCTGTTCTCTTGGTCTTCGTGTTTTAGTTTGAGTATGACATGCCTAAGTGTTTGTTGTTGTTGTTGTTATCTGTCCTCCCTAATATTCTCTGAAGTTACTGAAACTGTGGTTTAGTATCTCTCATTAATTTTGGAGAACTCTCATGCATTCTAATTTCAAATGTTTTGTCCATTCCTTTCTGTATTTATTCTCCTTCTGGTGATCCCATTACATGTATTTACACCTTTTGTGATTGTCCCACAATTCTTAAACATTTTGCTCTTTTTTTTTTTACATCAGTTTTTGCATTCCAGTTTGGGAAGTTTCTCTGGACCTTTTTCAAGCTCACTGACTATTTCCATAGCCATATCCAGTTTACTGATGAACCCATTTAAACTATTCTTTATTTCTGTCACAATGTTTTTAATTTCTAACATTTCTTTTTGATTCTATATAGCATATTCATATCTCTGCTTACAGTTACCATGTGTTGTGGCTTGTTGTTCACTTTTTCAATTAAATCCTTTAGCATATTAATTGTAGTTATATTAAATGCCCAGCCTGATTATTGCAATGTATGTGTTTCATTGAGTCTGGTTCTGTTGCTTGCTTTGTCTCTTTAGACTGTATTTTATTGTGCCTTTTAACATGCCTGCAAATTTTTGTTGAAAGTCAAATATGACATATTAAGTAATAGGAACTAAGGTAAATAAGCCTTTAATGTGAGGCTTTATGCTTATCTGGATGAGAGTTAGGCTGTGTTTAATGTTTGCTGTAGCTGTAGGTGTCAGAGACTTTCTTGTTTTTTTTCTCCCCTATTGTCTTTGTGTTCCCTAGAAAAATTATTATCATTATTATATATTTTTTGAGAGTGAGTCTCACTCTGTCGCCCAGGCTGGAGTGCAATGGTGCAATCGCTGCTAACTGTAACCTCTACCTCCCGGGTTCAAGCAATTCTGCCTCAGCGTCTCAAGTAACTGGGACTACAGGTGTACACCACCATGCCCAGCTAATTTTTGTATTTTTAGTAAAGGTGGGGTTTCACCATATTAGCCAGGATGGTCTCGATCTCCTGACCTTGTGACCTGCCCACCTCAGCCTCCCAAAGTGCTGAGATTACAGGAAAAATTATTTTAAAATAGAGTCTGTGTCTTGCAGCAATCTCAGTTATAATCCATTGTTATTATCCTGGAAACTTGTTGATGTGGTAGTAAGATACTGGATACTGAGAAGGGAAGATAGTCTGTAATTTTATGATTAAATCTTAGGGCTTTTTTTTTTTTTAAAGCAAAACACTGCTGAAAGAAATCATAGATGACACACACAAATGGAAACATAGCCCATGCTCATGGATGGGAAGAATCAGTATCGTGAAAATGATCATACTGCCCAAATCAATCCCATCAAAATGCCGTCATCATTTTTCACAGAACTAGAAAAAACAATCCTAAAATTCATATGGAACCAGTAACAAGCCCTCATAGCCAAAGCAATCCTAAGCAAAAAGAAAAAATCTGGAGGCATCACATTACCAGACTTCAAATTTACTACAAGGTTATAGTTACCAAAACAGCACAGTACTGGTGTAAAAATAGGCACTTAGGCCAATGGAACAACTAGAGAATCCATACATAAAGCCAAATGCTTACAGGCAATGGATCTTCAACAAAGCATACAAAAACATAAATTGGGTAAAGGACACCCTATTCAATAAATGGTGCTGGGAAAATTGGCAAGCCACACATAGAAGAATGAAACTGATTCCCATTTATTACCTTATACAAAAATCAACTGAGGATGGATGAAAGACTGAAATCTAAGACCTGAAACCATAAAAACTCTAGAAGATAACATTAGAAAAACTCTTCCGGACATTGGTCTAGGCAAATAATTTATGACTGAGACCTCAAAAGCAAATACAACAAAAACAAAAACAAATAAATGGAACCTAATTAAACCAAAAAGCTTCTGCACATATAGCAAAAGCTATAGCCAGAATGGATAACCAACAGAGTAGGAGAGAACATTTACAAACTATGCATCTAACAAAGGACGAATATCCAGAATCTATGAAGTACTCAAACAAATTAGCAAGAAAAAACAAATAATCCCATCAAAAAGTAGGTAAATGCCATGAATAGACATTTCTCAAAACACAAACATCCAACAAACATCTGACAAAATGCTCAGCATCACTAATCTTCAGGAAAATGCAAATTAAAACCACAATGAAACACCGCCTTACCCTTGCAAGAAAGGCCATAATTAAAAAGTCAAAAATACCAACAGATGTTGTCATGAATGTGGTGAGAAGGGAACAATTTTACATTGCATGTGGTCATGTAAATTAGTACAATCACTGTGGAAAACGGTATGGAGATTCCTTAAAGAACTACAAGTAGATCTACCATTCAGTCCAGCAATTCCACTACTGGATATCTACTCAATGGAGAAGAAGTCACTATATGAAAAATATACAAGCACATGTTTATAATTGCAAAGATATGAAACCAACCTAAGTGCCCACTGATCAATGAGTGGATAAAGAAAATGTGGTACATATACACCATGGAGTATTAGTCATAAAGAGAAACAAAATAATATCTTTTGCAGCAATTTGGGTAGAGCTAGAGGCCATTATTCTAAGTGAAGCAACCCAGGAACGGAAAAACATATTTCATTTTCTCACTTAAAGTGGGAGCTAAGTTATGAGAATGCAAAGACATACAGAGTCATATAATATACCTTGGAATGTGGGGAGAGGTTGGGAGAGGGAGTGAAGGATAAAAGACTATATATGGGGTACAGTGTACACTCCTGGGGTGACAGATGCACTAAAATACCACAATTTGACACTATAGAACTCATTCATGTAATAAAAAAAACCACTTGTATCCCAAAAACTAAAAAAAATGAAATAAAAAAATAATAATTGGCCTGGTGTGGTGGCTCGTGGATCACAAGGTCAAGAGATCGAGATCATCCTGGTCAACATGGTAAAACCCCATCTCTACTAAAAATACAAAAATTAGCTGGGTATGGTGGTGTGCACCTGTAGTCCCAGCTACTCAGGAGGCTGAGGCAGGAGAATCGCTTAAACCTGGGAGGCAGAGGTTGCAGGGAGCCAAGATCGCACCACTGCACTCCAGCCTGGTGACAGAGCAAGACATCATCTCAAAAATAAATAAATAAATAAATTTTTAAAAATCAGTTGTTTTTTGTTTGTTTTTTAGTGGTCTTGAGGCCCTGTGCTGTGATCTTCAGAAGAGTTTCTCAGGCTTTTTTTTTCCTCTGCTTATGTAGGCAGGGAGCTAGAGTGAGCTCCAGGTACCTAATTGCCCCTGCCTAGATTCCAGAGCTGATTCTGCAAGTTTTCCTTGAGAGTAGGACTTTGTTGCTGAGAACAGAATATTCTGGGTATGCATATATATAAAGTGCTAGGATTATAGGCATGAGCCACCATGCCTGGCCGTGGTATATTTTTAAATAATTACTTTTGGCTTCCTCCCGCCTAAAGCATGCTATTTTTCTCCTGTCTTCACTGGGAGAACCTGGGGAGTCTCCTGGAGTTAAAACTCATAAAAATATAGGTGATCCTAAGACTGAGACCCCAGGAGTTTGTAACTCCCCAGCTATACCATATTTAATGTGCATCAATTACTCAATTACATTTTAAGTGTTCCTAACAGTTACTGGCTCAAGAAGCTTCTGCTCCCCATAGGCTGTGATTCCTCATATTCACCTGTGTTTCCAAATTCCAGAGCAACATTCTGAGATGTGATCTTAATTCTATAACAGATCTAAAAAGAGTTATTGATTTTTGGTTTGTTCAGTTCTTTTCTTGTTGTAAGGATGGGAGTGAAAACTTCCAGGCTCTTTACGTGTCAGAACTAAAATTAAATGTGTTTTCTGTTTTTAATTTCTGTTTTCTTATTCCTGCTTTCTTTTGGTTACTTGATCATTTAAAAAATTTCATTTTGATTTATTTATAGTGCTTTGGAATGTATATCTTTATAGATTTATTTGTTATTGTTCTAGGTATTACATTGTGCATATATAACATTTCAGTCTACTGGTGTTGATATTTTAGAAGATCAAGTGAAATGTAGAAAACTTACTTCTCAGCTGGGCATGGTGGTTTATCCTCATAATCCCAGCACTTTGGGAGGCCAAGGCTGGCAGATCACTTGAGGCCAGTAGTTTTGAGACCAGCCTGGCCAACATGGCAAAACCCCATGTCTGCTAAAAATACAAAAATTAGCCAGGCATGGTGGCATATGCCTGTAATCCCAGCTACTTGGGAGGATGAAGCATGAGAATCACTTGAACCTGAGAGGCCTAGGTTGTGGTGAGCTGAGATCACCCCACTGCACTCCAGCCTGGGTGACAGAGCAAGGCCCTGTCTCAAAAGAGGAAGAAGAAGAAGAAGGAGGAGGAGGAGGAGGAGAAGGAGGAGGAAGGACGAAGAAGAAGAAAAGAAGAAGAAGAAGAAGAAAGCTTACTTCTTTTTTTGTCCCTTTATTCTCCCTCATTTATGATATAATTGTGTCTACATACATTAGGAATCACATCAGAGTTATAATTTTTATTTCAATCATCAGATATAATTTAGAAAACTCAAGAGGAGAAGAAAAGTCTATTGTGTTTCTTCTTTCCTGATATTCCATGATTTTTTATTTTATCATTTAGGGAAATTCCACTGGCCATTTTTTTTTTTAGCATGGGTCAACTGGTGACAAATTCTCTTAGCTTTGCTTCATTCAAAAATACCTTGATTTCCCCTTCATTTCTGAAAGGTATTTTTGCTGGATACAGAATTGTAGATGGATAGGTTTGTTTTTTATTTCAGTGCTTTAGAAATGTGCCACTTCTCCTTCTGGCCTCTGTTAAGAAATCCATTGCTATATGAATTGTTTCTCAGCTGTAGGTAAGGTCTAATTTCTCTCTTACTGCTTTCAAGATATTTTCCTTTTTCTACTTTCTTTTTAAACCAAAGAGTTTTTATGAAGTTGACTATAGTGTGGCTTTCTTTCAGTTTATCCTATTTGGGGTTTATTCAGCTTCTGAAATCTGCAAATTAATGTCTTTTGCCAAATTTGGGGATTTTTCAGCCATTGTTCCTGTGAGTGCTTTTTAGCCTCACCCACTTTCTCCTCTCCTTCTTGGACTCAGATGACATAAATGTTAGATTTTTGTAATAGTTCCACAGAGTTTTAAAGCTCTGCTCTCTTTTTCTCTTTTCTTCATCATATTTTTTCTGTTGCTTGGATTGAGTAACTTCTATTGTTTTATCTTCATATTTACTAATTCTTTCCTCTGTCTTCTCCATTCTGCTGTCAAGCCCATCCATTGAGGTTTTATTTTGGTGGTTTTATTAGTCTGTTCTCATGCTAATAAAGACATGCCCAAGACTAGGTAATTTATAAAGGAAAGAGATTTAATTGACCCACACCTCAGCATAGCTGGGGAAGCCTCAGGAAACCTACAATCATGGTGGAGGGGGAAGCAGGCATGTCTTTCTTCATATGACAGCAGCAAGAAGTACAGAGTGGAGTGGAGCCACTTATAAAATCATCGGATTTCATGAGAGCTTACTCACTATCACCAGAACACCATGAGGGTTTCTGCCCCCATGATTAAATTACCTCCCACTGGGTCACTCCCACAATATGTGGGGATTACGGAAACTACAATTCAAGATGAGATTTGGGTGGGGACACAATCAAACCATATCAGTGGTTGAATTTTCCAGCTTTAAAATTTTTATTTGATTCTTTGCTTATGCCTTCTATTTCCGTGCTGAGACTTGCTGCATTTGCTTACAAGTGTGTTCATCACTGCTTATTGAAGCATTTTATAACGTGTGTGTTAAAATCGTTGTCAGATCATTCTAACATCTGTGTCATCTCAGTGTTGGCATCTGTCTTAGTTTGCTAGGGCTGCTGTAACGATTACTACAAATTGGGAGACTTAAAACAACAGAAACGTATTGTCTCGCTGTTCCAGAGGCCAGGAGCCTACGATCAAGGTGTCGGCAGAGCTGGTTTCTTCTGGGGTACTCTGAGGAAGAAACTCTCCCATCCAGCACTCCTAACTTCTGGTGGCTGCCAGCATTTGTGGCATGTAAATGCATCACTCCTGTCTCAGCTTCATCTTCATGTGGCCTTCTTCTCTATCTCTTCTTCTCATAAAGACACTATCAGTTGAATTTAAGATCCACCCTAAATCCAGGGTGATTTCACCTTGAGATCCTTAACTAATTACATCTGCAAAGCCCTCTTTTCCAAATAAAGTAACATGCTGAGGTTCCAGTGAACATGAATTTTGAGAGGATGCTATTTAACCCACTCCAACATCTGTCGATGCTCTTTTCTCATTCAAATGGAGATTTTTCTGGTTCTTGAAATGATGAGTCATATTTGATTGAAAATGGGCATTTGGGATATTATGAGACTCTGGATTTTATTTAAGTCTTCTGTTTTAAATAGACCTTTGCTGATACTTGTTCAGCTAACAAAGGGGATGCTCCCTTGTTACTTCCAGGTGGGGACTGGAAATGCAGGTTTCCCAAGTGGCCTCCGAGGACACCAGAAGGAGAGGTGTTCTTCATTGCCGCTGGGTGGGGGTGTGGCCTCAGGCTCCCCACCAGGCCTGTTAACAACACACTAGGTGACAGGCAGGCACATGGATACTTCCTTACTTACTTTCATGCAACGTCCACTTTCATGGCATGGAGGTGGCTTTGAAGCCCATGACAGTGGTGAATATTTTGATTTTCCACTTGACTTTTCTGATACCAGCACAGCAGGGAGGTGGACAGGCACATCATCCTACCAGGCATTGGTGGAAGTCCAAGCTCCCCACATGGTCTCCACTGACATTGTTGGGTTGGGCCTTGTAATCACTAAGCTGGAGTGAAAGCTCTGGCTTTGCACTCAGTCTTTGCTGGTGGGAGCCTGAGTGGGGCCATGGTTGTTTCTGTGGTGCTTTGCTGACGTGGCGTGGTTACTGACTAAAATTCTTTCATCTTCCTAGGCTGCCTTTTTCCTGATCCTTTGGCAAGAAAAAGCAGATTTTCCTTGGCACTTTGGTTCACCTTTGTCTTTGCTCTTGGGGTTTCCAGGTTGCCATGTTTTCTCACACCCAATCTGGAATATGAAAGGCAAAGGAAAAACGTAAAGGACTTATCACTTCGCCATTTCTTGGTTCTGAGGTCCCTAGAAGGTCTGCCTTCTTCTCACCACCTCTCAGTGTGTTTCTAGTTGTTTTACACATAACGTCCAGGGCTTTTAGGGAAAGTACATCTATGTCATCTTCCCATACATGGAAGTTCCTATTTCTAGGATTTTAAATTTTTTTTTTTTTTTTTTTTTTTTTGAGATGGAGTTTCGCTCTTGTTACCCAGGCTGGAGTGCAATGGCGCGATCTCGGTTTACCGCAAGCTCCGCCTCCTGGGTTCAAGCAATTCTCCTGCCTCAGCCTCCTGAGTAGCTAGGATTACAGGCACGCATCACCATGCCCAGCTAATTTTTTGCATTTTTAGTAGAGACGGGGTTTAACCATATTGACCAGGATGGTCTCGATCTCTTGACCTCGTGATCCACCTGTCTCAGCCTCCCAAAGTGCTGGGATTACAGTCGTGAGCCACTGCGCCCAGCTCCTTTAAATTAAAAAAAAAAAAAAAATCTTTCTTCTTAATTCACTCTTACCTGCCTAGCTTTTGTTCATTATCTTGGTCTCATTCTATGGGTGTTATTTTCTCCTTTATCTCTGAAGATTATACTTACACCTATTTAAAGTCCTCTTTTTGTTTGTTTGTTTTTCGGTGTGTGTGGTTTCTTTTGTTTGTTTGTTTGAGACAGAGTCTCACTCTGTTGCTCGGGCTGAAGTGCAGTGGCACGATTCTCAGCTCACGGCAGCCTCTGCCTCTCGAGTCCAGCAATTCTCCTGCCTCAGCCACTTGGGTAACTGGGATTACAGGCATGTGCCACTACGCCTGGCTAATTTTTGTATTTTGAGTAGAGATGGGGTTTTACCATGTTGGCCAGGATGGTCTTGAATTCCTGACCTCAGGTGATCTGCCCACCTTAGCCTCCCAAAGTGCTAGGATTACAGGCATGAGCCACCACTCCCGGCCCTATATAAATTCCTTTTAAGGCTGCTCTAACATTTGCACTTCCTTGGTAGCAATGAGTTTGTTGATCATCATTTTAATTTAAGAGCTTATCTTGAATAGAATTTGTGTGTGTGTGCATGTGTGCATGTGTGTGTGTGCATTTAGGTGAGTTCTCTCCCTAGAATCACTCCTCTCCGACTAGCAGTTTTGCAGTTGTCTAATCCACTGGGTTCCTGAGTAACTAGGCCTTATATTGGAGGCTCAGGCTTTTTGTCGCAAGGGATAGGGGTAGAGTATGATTTCGTCCCAGCTCAGCTCATTCCTGCTGCCTCAGGAAACTGCCCAGGGCCACTGTTGCAATGTTCTATTCACGGGTAGAAAAGGTCTCCCCAGACTGGACACAATCCTGGATAATATGGAGATAATTCTGTCCCCTGCTACCTTGTAGGATTTAACTCTTAAAGAATCTGCATATTTTTCAAGAACGGTTAAGTCTTACAATATGTTTTTATATTTTATTCATTATTTCTATGGGTGTTATTTTCTCCTTTATCTCAGGATTATACTTACACCTAAAGTCCTTCTTTTGTTTGCTTTTTTGGTGTGTGTGTGTTTTGTTTGTTTGTTTGTTTGAGACAGAGTCTCACTCTGTCGCTCAGGCTGAAGTGCTGTGGCACGATCTCAGCTCACAGCAACCTCCAGCTCACATCGTGCCTGTAATCCCAAATAACACCCACTATGTTTTTATATTTTATTCATTATTTCTATTGGAGATGGAAAGGGGAGAGTTTTGCATGAACTCATGATGCCATTTTTATGGGAAGTAACCTTTTCTTCCCACCCACTACTTTCAATGAGTTGCTCGGTTTCAGGGAGGCTGGATAGCTTTGGCGTTTTGGTGACTACCTTAATTAGCTTGTAGGCAGCCATTTGCTCAATAACTATATTAAGTCTGGATAATTATATCAATCCATCTGGAAGATAATTTACTGATAACTTTGGATTTTTCAATCAAAAATCTTAAATTGCAAAATTACATATTTTGGGCATGTATTAACTTAGGTAACAAAAGTAAAGAGGCAACAAAGAATCTCTGAACAATATTGAACTTCCTGCTCTGAGGCAGAATTATAGTATTTTTGTAAAATTACAAAGAAAATAAGAGGATGTGATTTTTTTTCTCTCTCTCTTAAAGGCAATTTTGTGCCTGCAGCATAAACTCGGGCCTATAATCCCTGGAGCCAAGCAGGGTTTCTGCTACCTGTTTGTCCTGATTGTTCTCATTCAGTCCAGGTGATCAGTCAAAATACATTTCGATGAAAATAGCAATTTTACTCGCCCCCAACCCACTTCCTTTTGTGTCCCCTGTCACTACTTCAATTTAGCCAAAATTGTACCGTTCCCATAACAACAGCCAAATAACTGGATCTTTGTGGAGGGCTTATAACAGGGTTGTCCACAAAGCCACTGGCAACGCCAAACAGACCCTGAATATCAGCACCTCACAAAAGAGACAGCTATCAGGGGAAGCGATTCTTGGCAGCTCCCAATCAAACTTGCAGCTGACTGCTGATTACCTCCATGTTTCTGATCCGAGGCACAGCACCCTGTATTTCTCCCACATTCCTCCCTTACACTGAGTCTTAGGACCATCATTCCCTCACAGCCTACCTGGGATGTTAAAAAAAATGCACACACAGAGAAAAACACACCACCAAAACTCTTTCTCTGCATTGAGAGCACCAAATTGCAGCAAAGATCAGGGAACGACGTGGTCTCAGGGTTGTGCTTCAGATTGTGTGCTAGCTATCAGCTAAGAATCAAAACACCTTTATGGATATGGATACAGATTCCCTTTTTGTATCCATAAAGAATCAGAACACCTTTATGGATATGGATTCCCTTTTTGCTCAGCCACTGTGTGATTTCAGGGAGCACATTTGTTGATCAGGGTATGAGAGCTGACTAGAGAGGAAGCTGCCTTTGTTCCAGCCTGCACGTCATGTCAAGTGAAGTTAGATGTTTCCCAAACGACAGCTATTTTGATCTCTCGGTACTAAAGACAGCTGCTGCAGGTAACCCTGGAGTTGAATCCCACATTCTGTCTGAGTTTAGGACTAGGACTTTGCAAATTGACAGCTCACATACTTTTGCTGGTGTGCCGCCAGCCAAGAGATGGGCTTCAGCCAAAATCGGGAGGGGCAGGGAGGGCAAGAGAGGGCATGAGGAGAAGGCAAGAGCAAGGGATGGTGCCACCTGCTCGTCTTCAAACACGGACTGACAGGGTTTGGAGGTGGCCACAGTGTCACACCTGGAGCTGCGGATGTAAGAGCCATCAGAGGGAACTGTAAACATAGAGCCCAGTCCTCCCACCCCTGCCCCTGAAGAAAGAGACTGTGGGCAACCACCTCTGGTGTCCCTGGCAGCCAGGTGGGCTGGGCAGTGGGGTACCTGACACCTGGCAGTAAAGTGGGCTCTAAGACCTGCAGGCCTCAGGTTAGCCCCTTAGAAATGGGTGTCAAGTGTGTCCCTTTGGATGAAAGTTGTTTTTAACCTAAACAGGGATGATGTCAATGTTTTACATTTGTAGCAAGTACTGCCTTTTTCCAAGCAATTTCTGGTGTCTTACTAATGATTTGATCGACTCCATGTTTATGGCTATATACTCCGCTGTCTGACTGTGCTGAGTGTGGACCCCAGGCCAGCAACCTTGGTGTCGTCTGGAACTTGAGAGAGATTTGGACTCTGAGGCCCTCCCCAGCAGTCCTGAATCAGAACCTGCATTTTAATAAGACGGCCAAGTGATTTGTGGCAGGGATGAATCCTCTCCCTGTAAAACGTGCTTTGGAATTTTAGTTTAAAATCTCATCTTGAATAAGTGTGTGTGTGTTTGTGTGTGTGTGTGTGTGTGTGTGTGTGTGTGTGAAGCTAGAGAGGTAGGCTGGGCCTTGTGTGCTATGATAGTTTGGCTTTCATTTTTAAAAGCACTGGAAAGCCATTGAAGAGCTATATGCAGGCTTAGAGACATGATCAGACTTGGAAGTAATCTCTCTATCTGCAGTGGAGCAATTGGGCTGGAAGGGATCTGGCTGGGTGCAGCCAGAACAGTCATGAGGCTGCTTTAGGTGAAATGGGGGTAGCTTGAACAAATGTCATGGTTGTGGTAGTGGTGGTGATGGTAGTAGTGATGGTGGTGGTAGTGCTGATGGTGATGATGATGGTGGAGGTGCCGGTGGTTTGATTGTGGAAGGGTGGTGATACTGGTATGGTGGTGGTGGTGATGGTTATGGCAGTGATTGTGGTAATCGTGGTGGGGTGATGGTACTCGTGATGGTGATGGTAACAGTAGTGATGGTGATGGTAGTAATTGTGGTGGTGATGGTGATGGTGGTTGTGGTGGTGATGGTGGTGATGATGATGGTGGTGGTAATGGTGGTAGTGATGGTGATGACAATGGTGGTAATAGTCGTGGTGATGATGATAGACATGATGGTGATTGTAGTGGTAGTGATGTTGGTGGTGTTGATGATGATAATGGTGATGAGAGAGGTGGTGGCAATGGAAAGAAGTGGAGGGCCGGGCGCGGTGGCTCAAGCCTGTAATCCCAGCACTTTGGGAGGCTGAGACGGGTGGATCACGAGGTCAAGAGATCGAGACCATCCTGTTCAACATGGTGAAACCCCATCTCTACTAATACAAAAAATTAGCTGGGCATGGTTGTGCGTGCCTGTAATCCCAGCTACTCAGGAGGCTGAGGCAGGAGAATTGCCTGAATCCAGGAGGTGGAGGTTGTGGTGGGCTGAGATTGCGCCACTGCACTCCAGCCTGGGTAACGAGCAAAATTTCGTCTCAAAAAAAAAAAAAAAAAAAGAAGTGGAAAAATACACAATATTTGGAAGGTAAAGTCAACAAAAATTAGTGATTATTGGAAATGGAAGATGAGGAAAAGGTTAAGTCAAATTTATTTTGTAAAAAGCTTAGTGCTGTCAGGCTGGGCATGGTGGCTCATGCCTGTAATCCCAGCACTTTGGGAGGCCAAGGCGGGCAGATCACGAGGTCAAGAGATCAAGACTATCCTGGCCAACATGGTGAAACCTCGTCTCTACTAAAAATACAAAAATTAGCCGGGCGTGGTGGCACATGCCTCTAGTCCCAGCTACTTGGGAGGCTGAGGCAGGAGAATTGCTTGAACCCGGGAGGCAAAGGTTGTAGTCAGCCGAGATTGTACCACCACACTCCAGCCTGGTGACAGAGCAAGATTCCATCTCAAAAAAATTAAAAAAATAAAAAGCTTAGTGCTATCTTAAGTTACCCTTGGTTAGTTGAACATGCACATTTGTTAGTCTTCTTTCTATAGACAGTTTAATACTGTGCCTCAAACAGTCACATTCAGTCTCCAAATCACCACCACCATCACCTTGCAAGTGTTCTTAGTGCCTTGGTGGGTTAAATATGACTGTGCATTCTTTGACAATCCTTCCCTCAAGAGATGAGGTATATTTCCCGTTCCCTTTAATCTGGGCTGACTTATCACCACTTTGGCAAATAACTTATGGGAGAAGTGATGTGCATAACTTCTGAAGCTGGGTCATAGGAAGCTGTGCAGCTTCTGCTTGGGCCTCATGGAGCACTCTCTCTGGAAGCCCTGAGCTACCATAAAAGACATCTGATTACCCTGACACCACCATGCTTGAAAGGCCTCATGTAGGTGTTCTCTTCAATAGTCCTCACCTTTCAGCTGGACTCACCAAAGCCCCAGCTAGGTGAGAAAAGCCTTCTTGGAACTTCTGTATTGGTTCATCTGGGAGCTGAGTAACACTGAGTGACTTCAGTCAAAGCCACATGGAGCAGAAGAATCACCTAGCTGAGCCCTGTTCAAATCAAACTCACTAAACTGTGAGGTAGAATAAATGGATGTTGTTGAAAGCTGCTAAATTCAAGGGTAATTTATTAGGCAGCAGTGACTGGAACACCTGCTTTTCCAGATGTGGCAACGGAATTAGAGTAATAACTCCTATTCTACCTCACCAAGTCTATTCTTCACCCTACTCTTACCAGTAGCATAGCATGCATAAACAAGAGCATATTCTGGGATGTGAAACAGAACCATTTTAGCTATTAGATGATGCAGATAAAGAAAAGCAACACCTAATGAGGGACTTAGTGGAAGAGACCTGTATTCCCCACCCCACCCCTACCCCGGGCATCTTGTCCCCAACCTGAGGAATTGAGACTCCTACAGTAGATGATCCAACCAACAGCCTGGTTCCTGAGGGATGCCATGATGCATTGCCTCATCACTAGGGATATTTAAATTACTCATTTGAACAGTTCTCCCCATGGAGGAGATTAAATCCCAAGTAACAGAAATGATGGGTACATGAGAAGTGAGGGGACAAAAATCTGTCAAAGCGCTATTCCTCACCAAACCTCCACTCATTGGAACGACGGCTCCTCAGTGATTCTCAGACTGTGAAAGCATATGGAAGTTTAGAGGTGCATGAAATGAGGGAAATAAATTGATGGCTGCACCTGGTAACTCTTAAAATGTCTGTATAGTCCAGTTATGTTATTCTTGTTAACATTTTCGTTATAAAATGGCATTTCTTCCCAGGATAAAAGCTCATTGAAATGATGCCTTCCTGGGAGCATATGTACAAACTTCACACTCTGCCAATTTTATATCTGATTAAAACCTCAACACATCAAAACATCCTTTGAAATAATTAAGGGCATTTCACCATCAGGGGCATGAAGCTAAATATGTCCAGATATATCTGAAATCAGCAGATGGAAATAAGGGAATTAATACAGTATTATGACATTTTGCAGTCATCTAAAAGAAAATGGAATTTGGCTTGCAAAGGATATACTTTTTCATTTGGGGTAAAATAAGGTGCATTTTCCACTCACACTAAGTGCCCCATTTGTGCAAAGTTAATACATGAAGTATAATTTATCTTCAGGTTGTTGAAGGGAAAGCAATTATTTAGAGGGGTTCTGCTGCTCCCTGGGAAGGGAGCCTCCAAGACAGCTTTGATCCATTGATGAGTGCTGTCTAATATGCTCCCTGAGGTACAGTTTCCCTAAATCTATTAGACTTTTACAGTCCTCCAGGATCCACAGTCTGGAGATGCTCCATCATACTGTATTAACTTGACAATGTAATGTACTGCTATCATAGGAAGTACTAGGTTTGACCTTGAAACTCTTAACCACACTTTATAATCCTCAGCCCATCCTGGCAAAAAAAGAGGCTATCCTAAAAAATCCATCCTGGCCAGACTTGAGTCTGTAAAACCTTGGATTGGAATGCATAGGACTAGAGGAGGTGGGAGAGTAAATAAGGGTCCTGACAACTCTGTCTCTATCTTCAGGAGCAAATGAAGTGGGGGAATTGAGGAGACATGAGTTATATTAACAGCTACAGTTTACTGAGCTCCGAACATGTGCCCAGCACTGTGCTTTACATGAGTTATTCTATTCACTTCTCACGAGGTTGACACTGTTCTTGTTTCATAGACGAGTATATTAATCCTTTTTCATGCTTCTGATAAAGACACACCCAAGTCTGGATAATTTATAAAGAAAAAGAGGTTTAATGGACTCACAGTTCCGTGTGGCTAGGGAGGCCTCACAATCATGGTGGAAAGTGAAAGGCATGTCTTACATGGTGGCAGACAAAAGAGAATGAGAGCCAAGTGGCCAAGTGAAAGGGATTTCCCCTTGTAAAACCATCAGCTCCTGTGAGACTTATTCACTCCCATGAGAACAGTATGGGGGATCTGTCCTCACGATTCAATTATCTCCCACCAGATCCCTCCCTTAACATGGGAGAATTATGGGAGCTACAATTCAAGATGAGATTTGGGTGGGGGCACAGCCAAACCATATCAATGAGGAAACTGAGGCTCAGAGAGGTTAAGCAACTTACCCAAGGTCACCCAGCTAGTAAGTGACAGAGCCTGGATTCAAACTTGGGCCTTTTTGACTCAAAAGCCAGAGCTCTTAAGCATTATTCCATGATGACGCACTCTGCAACGAAATCTCTGCACTTGCAAAAAGGAAGTGGGCTTGGGTTGCACTTGTCTGACTTGGTGCCTTCATGGAACATGGCGCAGTCATTCCTTTTACTTGCCTTAAGCCCATAGCTGGATATTTCCTTCCTGGATCCTTCCCTAGGAGCACAGAGTCCGTCCCTGGGGCTGAGAATGGTGTGTCAGGTCTTTTTTTCTGGTCTAGAGATGCCCCATGTGCCCCCAGAGTGGAAATTAAAAGAATCTGAAATGGTACTGTGGGAAGTAGAAAACTTCCTTTTTAAAGTTTCTTTTCTTATTAAATTATAAATGTGCTAATACTTTATTAAGCCCTATTCTATGTAGCTGTTAAACATGCCATGCTTACAGGCATATAGTACATTCTGTGTCCTTGTACTTTAACCAAGATATCTATGCTAGACGTGCTCACAGACATACCCCAGCTCTCCATTGCTTTTACCTGTTTAGAAAAGTTTTAAGTTGTTAGCCAATCGGGTTTTAGTTTAGATTGTGAGGTCTGGCTCCAGCCAACTGAGATCAGACACAGCAGTAAGGCCAACCCCAAATGCATAAGAAATAAATTTGTTTTCCTTTGTTCATTGTACTCTCATGGCACAATGGCTAGCAAGGGTACCCTTTCTGCAGTCCAGGAAGTAAAAATTGCATTGCTGAAAGAGCCTTTGTCTCAGTGCTGATTTTTCTTTTAGCACCTAGCATCTATTTTCAACAGTACCTTCATGCAAGTCACCTGGATGCTGAGCCTACTCAGGAGCCAGTCCTGTGTTTCTGTGGGCCATTGGGTCTATACTCAAACCCTAGGGGACGTCTGAAAGGCCCTGACCTCTGCAGAGAGCAGTGTCTTTGGGGGGCTGAATGGAGATCCCAGAGATTAAGCAGAAGGTGAACAGTTGCCCACCTGATGGTAGACACAGGCCTTGGCTGGGAGGATTGTTGTACAGATCCGTGGTGGGTGCTCCCAAATTTGCTTCTTCCTGCAAACTATAAAGGCTTTTAATTATTGAAGAATGATTCTTGCGTCTGGCCAATTTATCAGCCTCTGGCAAAAATAAGGAGTCAACCAGCCATGAATCCTATCTGATTACTAAAAAGAACGACATAAAATGACACAAGTGCTGAGGAATGCTCTTGGTTGGGCTCTAGCCAAGGCAGACCTGGATTGAATGAGCCCAGGTTAAGCTAGCTCCTGCTTTCCCTATTCTGTTTCTGAAGGGCAGATGCTCACAGGCTCCTAGCAGCAGAGGGAAGTAGGCAAAGCTGGTTTCTGGCATGGGCCACATGGCTCTTCCCTCTCAAGAGCATCCTCGCTTCCTTCAGCAACCAGGCTCCCCCACGGCTGCCTCTGTGCATATTTTCACCCCTACATCTGGGTCCTGGCATTCTGCAGGGGGAACTTGAAGGCAGGATGCCTGGGTTTAAATCACATCATAAACAGCCCCTCACGTGTTCATCTACAGATGAATGGATAAACAAAATGTGGCATATACATATAACAATATTATTCATCTTTAAATACTATCCATCCATAAAGAGGTATGAAGTGCTGATACATGCTACAACATGGATGAAACTTGAAAACATGCTAAGTGTGGCCAGGCACAGTGGCTCATGCCTCTAATTCCAGCACTTTGGGAGGCCGAGAGGCTGGAGTGTCGGTTGAAGCCAGGAGTTCAAGAACAGCCTCACAACCCAGTGAGAACCTGCCTCTACATAAAGTTTAAAAATAAAAAAAATTTTAGCCAGGTGCAGTGGTGTGTGCCTGTGGTCCCAGTTACTCAAGAGGCTGAAGTGGGAGGATCACTTGAACCCAGGAGGTTGAGGCTGCAGCGAACTGTGATTGTGCCATTGCACTCTAGCCTGGGTGACAGGGCAAGACCTGGTCTCCTGAAAAAAAAAAAGAGAGAGAGAGAGAGAGAGAGAGAGAAAAGAAGCCAGACACAAAAGGCCACATTGTGTGTAATTCCTATTACATGAAAGGTCCAGAATAGGTGAATCCATGAAGACAGAAAGCAGATTGCTGATTGTCAGGGGGTGAGAGTCGGGTGAAATGAGGAATGATTCCCTAAGGGGTAGGGGCTTCTCTTTGGGGTGATGAAAATGGTTTGGTGCTAGATAGAGGCATTGTGCAACAACATGGTTGTACGAAATGGCACTGAATTATTCACTTTGAAATGGTGAATTTAATGTTATATGACTTTCACTTCAATAAAAAACAAAAACAAGTCACATCAGGATGCTCCTTCAACAAGCGCTTGCTGCAGAATGGCTTGAGACCTGAGAGCCGTGAGCCCTAAGGCAGGATGGGATCTGGGAGCGCATCCCGGGAGAAGTTCAGTCCCAGCAGGCTCCACCACCCACACCTGGTCCTTCCTCCTTTGAACACAGAGCCTATGGCAATGGTGGCAAGAACCACACCTAGCAGTGGAGCTTCTGTGTGGAGAGGGGGACAACAAGGACCTGCCTCCATGTGGCTGCTGAATCCTGTGACTTGGTGTCACCACCTCCTGAGTTTTTGTTATTGAGAAGAGTAGATTCGTATTTGTCGAAGGCACACTGAGAACAAGTGGACAGAAGCAGTCATCTGCGAGAGCTTGCTGCGGGGCTCTTGGGAGACTCGCTATAGTGGAAGATGGATCTAGAAAGAAATGGTGGTGATTTTTGTGCATTAAGTGCAACGCAAGAGCTGGAATCAGGCCGGGCCTGGTGGTTCACATCTGCAATTCCAGCACTTTGGGAGGCCGAGGCAGGCAGATCACTAGAGTTCAGGAGTTCAAGACCAGCCTGGTCAACAAGGGGAAACCATGTCTCTACTAAAAATATAAAAGTTAGCCAAGCATGGTGACGCATGTGTGTAATCTCAGCTACTTGGGAGGCTAAGGCAGAATAATGGCTTGAACCTGGGAAGTGGAGGTTGCAGTGAGCAAAGATTGTGTCATTGCACTCCAGCCTGGGCAAAGGGTTAAAAAAAAACAATTGAGCCAGAATCAGAGGCATGTAGGAGCCCAAAGAAAGGGTCCTTGACCCAAGTGAGGGACCCATAAGCCATGGAAGACCTCCCTGAGTGCCTGAGGAGGGCCTTGGGCCTAAGGAAGAGGGGGAGGTAGCAGAGAGCAGAGAGGGTCAGAGAAAGACCTGGAGGAGAGACCCTGAGTAGCCCATGCAGGAGCCCTGCCACTTATGAGGAAACAGATAATCAACTCAGCTTTGCAAGAGTGCAGTGTGCATGGGATTTTTAAAATGTTAACATTGATATCTACAATCTTCTGGTCACTTTCCCTGCTGGCCTTTGCCATGCTGACCTAGGCAAGGGTTGGAGGGGACAAGGTTGGAAAGCCAGGGCTGGCTGCATGTCTCTACCTGGGGAAGGAGAGGAGGGGAGCTGCAGGGAGAAGTGGGGACAAAGGAATGGCACTCAAGGATTAACGAAGAGAGACAAGGAAATGAGCTGAGGGGCTCCCATAAGGACTTGGGCTTTGAAGGGAGAGGTGTGAAAAGTGGGTTTTTAGGACGCCCCTCTGCAGGTGTAGGGCTTCTGTAAGAAGTTGTCAGTAAAGACTCCCACTATAGCTCAGTGCTTTTGGGGATGGATTTTCTGTTGGTTGCACTGCTGGCTGTTGGAGACTGAGTCCCCATTAAAATAGAAAAAAGAAGGCCAGGTTCCCTTTGGGTTATGGTGAGGTACAAGGCAGGGATGAAGTGGGTGAGGAAGATGGGTACATGGAGTGTCACACCTCAGAGGATCTCTTGGGCCTGGAACTTTATCCTGCAGACAGAAGGGAACTTTGGGACCTTGAGGAAATTTTAGTTTCTTTCTCTAATGCTCAGTTTCCTTTCTCTTTCTTTCTTTCTCTTTCTTTCTTTCCTTCTTTCTTCTTCTCTCCTTTCTTCCCTCCTTCCCTTCCTCCTTCCTTCCTTCCTCCCTTTCTCCCTCCCTCCCTTCCCTCTTTCTCTCTTTCTTTCTTTCATGGAGTTTCACTCTTGTTGCCCAGGCTGGGGTGCAGTGGTGCAATCTCGGCTCACTACAACCTCCTCCTCCTGGATTCAAGCAATCCTCCTGCCTCAGCCTTCCAATTATAGGCATTATAGGCATACGCCACCATGCCCAGCTAATTTAGTATTTTTTAGTAGAGACAGGGTTTCTCCATGTTGGTCAGGCTGGTCTTGAACTCCCGACCTCAGGTGATCCATGCGCCTCGGATTCCCAAAGTGCTGGGATTACAGACATGAGCCACCATACCTGGCCTTTTTTTTTTTTTTTGAGACGGGGTCTTGCTCTGTTGCCCAGGCTGAAGTACAGTGGTACAATCATGGCTCACTGCAGCCAGAACCTCCTGGGCTCAAGCAATTCTCCTGTCTTGCCCTCCCAAGTAGCTGGGACTACAGGCACACACCACTGTGCCTGGCTAATTGTTTTATTTTTGGTCAAGATGGTGTTTTGCTATGTTGCCCAGGCTGATCTTGAACTCCTGAGCTCAAGCAATCCTCCCACCTCAGCCTCCCAAAGCACTGGGATTTCAGGTGTGACCAACTACACCTAGCCAGTTCCTTCTTTAAAACGAGAATCATAATGATGCCTGCCCTATAGTTTTCTTACGAGTATTACATAAAACCAAGTGTGAGAACAGACCTAACCCACTTCCTGGGCCAGAGCACGCCTTTTTCATTCATGCTTATTGAATCTGGCCTGCTTTGTCCCCACCCAAACTGATCTGCTCCATGTCCTATTTATGTAGAGCCAGCCCTCCCTCTAGAGCTGATCCAATGTTTGCCCCACAGCATCACAATGGCTCACACAACAGGACAGTGTCACATTGCATAGCAGCCTGTATTCCCTGCTCTGAAGGAGGGAGCCAAGTGGACATTTTCATGGACAGAGGAGAAACACACACATGGTATTGTGCCATGACAAGGCTCTGCCATTCCACTGGCTCAAGATCAAGGGCATGAAGTGAGGAACAAAAGGCCAAGTCACACCAATGCAATAGAACAGTAACAGCAGGGACCACTCGGTTCCCTTGCCTGCCCTGGCAATGTCTCCCTCAATCTTTGCAACCGCCCTATGACATACATTAAAAAGTTCTCCTTTTTGATGTATGAAGAGTAGCTGGGCGTGGTGGCAGGCGCCTGTAGTCCCAGCTACTCAGGAGGCTGAGGCAGGAGAATCGCTTGAACCTGGGAGGCGGGGCTTACAGTGAGCCGAGATTGTGCCATTGCACTCCCCAGCCTGGGCAACAAGAGCAAAACTCCATCTCAAAAAAAAAAGTGCTCCTTTTTTACTGATGGACAAACAGCCCAGAGAGGAAAAGCGATTTGCACAAAGTCACACTGGTAACGAATGGCAGATCCAGGCCATTTGCTGTCAGTCTAAGCTTTTCAATTCTAAGATGTGCCACTTGTCTCAGGAAGCCAGGAAGTCTCCTTGCAAATCCTGGTGGAGAAATGGTTGCCTCAAAGTCCATTAAGAGCAATCATAAACTTACCTTGAAGGGCCAGATAATCCAATTCTATAGAGTTGGCATCCAAAAATTTTTTAAAAAGGTATTGATATGTTTATCCTCACCCTCATAACCTGTTCCATTCAAATAAATTAACTGTGCTCAGTTCTTCAGGGAGCAACGGAGCCACCCCGAATCAGATGGTGACACGCACACGCTTTTTCTCTTGCAGGATCATTCCTGGAGGAGTTTCCTGCAGCCAAATGACATCAAGTGTGACCACTGCAAAGTACAAACAGGATTAAAAGGAAAACATCTGTGCCTTGCGAGGCTGCACTAACTCAGTTACAAACAAGCTGTGTAGATATCCAAATGCGCAGTGACTTTTGCTGCAGAGATGGCTGGTGACCATCTGGGCTGGGCATTGATTAGAAGATAACTGGACATCCCTGGGACTGCATCCTTTGTGGATGCAGCCTCTTTATGCCTTGGCCTTTTGTTCCTCACTTTACGCTCAGGGCATAGAGACACATGTTTGATCCCACAATGTCAGTGTGTCTCGGAGACCCTTTTGTTGTTGATGTTACAGTTAGTGAGTCACCCGCTACACCTCCCTCCTGGGATGAAGTCCTGAGCTGTAGAATGACTCCACAGATGCACGACTGCTTTATTACCATGCCTTGGCTCCCATACAGGTCTCTGAACTTCAAACAAATTTGGCCAGGATATGATTCTCAAAAGAGAAGATGGGATTCCATCAAGATGTCCACATGCCTAAAGCCTGCTGGTCCAAAAAAGTCGCATTTTGTAGGGGGAAGAAACTTAATTACCAGCTTAGGAAGCAACTCTCAGAACATGTGTTTTTAAGTTTTGCCAAGATTCCAGGCCAACTTATTACTCTATTACTGTTGTTAATCTTTGCTTGAAAGATACATAAAGTTAGTAAGTCCCTTTCTTAAGGACACCAAAGCTGGGAGTCTCTGAAAAGCGGAACCAAACAGTGGACCACTGGTCAGAGGAATGATGTGAATAAAGAGCAGCAGAAACATTTTTGTCATATGTCAACATTAAAGGGTGACTATAACGTAGGATCCATAATGGCTTTTTTTAATCCCCCTCAACAAAGAAATAGCACTCTCTTTTGTTGGGAAAACCTACTTTGATGCCTCAAAAAATAATGTGCTTTTCTGATTCTGATTTTTCTTCTGTCTTTCAGCAACAGTGTTCTGCCTGCCTCTAAACCAGTATTTGAAAGGAATGTCTCTCTCTGTTTATACTTCTATGTTTCAGAGTCAACGTCATGGCTAAAGGAGATGTGATATGCAAAAAGGCCTGTTCTCCATTAGCCAAGGAAAATTTGTTTTAAAATCTTGCTAATACATCAGTTTTGGCATCTTTAAAACTCCTTTTTTTCTTTTGTTTTTTTTTGGAGGGTGGGAGGACAGGGTTTTGCTCTGCTGCGAAGGCTGGAGTGCAGTGGTGCAATCATAGCTCACTGAAGCCTTGCTCAAGGCTTCACTCCTGGGCTCAAGTGATTCTCTTGCCTCAGCCTCTCCAGTACCTGAGACTTCAGGTATGTGCCACCACAACCAGCTAATTAAAAAAAAAATTATAGAGATGGAGATCTCCCTATGTTGCCCAGGCTGGTCGTGAACTCATGGCTCCAGCAATTCTCCTGCTTCAGCCTCCCAAAGCACTGGGATTACAGGCATGAGCCACCATGCCTAGACTTGTTTTTCTCCTCTTTTTGTGATCCCTCCCAAAATGTGCTGTCAATAAACTGTGTGGTTTTGTGAGTGACCCAGGGCAGAGACAAGCATTGCAGCTCTGTCACCAACTGACAAAAGATGGCTGCTACATGATTTCCCTTATCCAATCTAAAAGGGGCTATCTGAGTGGGACAGAGAACCATCTGTGTTTATAAAACCAGCCCAGACTTGGGACTACTGAGGCTATAGACGTATGTGACCATATGTCCAGTTGAGAGTTGTTATACGTAACCAGACAATGGAAAAGCATGGTGGCTGGCCTAGAAATGGAGTTCAGTTCTAGGGTTGACAAACAGACTGAAGGCTTTATCAATGACCTTTCACGTTGTTGACACACAGGTGACCCCTGTGTCCTCTAAATGGTGCAGGCCAGGCATCTTTTGGGAGACTAATGGTTCCTTCTCTTTTATAAATGGCCAGATCAAAGGGCATTAGTGATCTCAGGGGGCTAACTCTTTAAATGCCTCTGGTACAATGGGCCTCAAAGGCAACTGCCTCCTTCCTAAATGGGCCTTCCTGAAAAACCCTAATGTACTTCCTCACACTGGGGCCTCAGCTGGCTTTGCTCACGGGCCTCCCAATAGCACAGGCCCTCCCTGCTACCACAGCAGTAACTAATGAATCTTTTATCAGTTGCTGGCCTCTCTGTGCAGGCTGTGTCTGGAAGTCATCTTGGCTGTTTTGACAGCCTTTTTGCCTTAAAGGAGCCACTAGCAACGATGTGTTGCCATCTGTTCAGAAAAGAGGACTCAGCCAGCCTTCCAGTTAAGCTGGAAAACATGATCCTTTCTCAGAACAGATCTTTGAAGAGAGGGCGTTGCTGTCATGAAAGCCCCCAGTCTGCCCACAGTTCCCTTGTAGCTAACTCCAGGGGGAAAAAACATTAAGAAAATATAAACCTAGAAGATTAGAAGATTGCCTCTTCAAAAAGCACTAGTTTCTAAGACTATTATTTCTATTTTTTTGTTTTACAACTTGGGTGAATTCACTTATTCCTAAAACAAATGTTTATTTAGTTCCTACTTCATCAGGCAAAACACTGGAACTCAGCCTGGAACAGGAAGAAGCTGACTTTGCCCTCAGAGAACAGAGAGCCTAGTGAGGAATTCATTGACTTGAACATTTATTTATTCAACACCTATTTATAGAGTGACTGTGATGTACCTGGCATTGCTCTGGGGACAGGGATACACAGTGAACAAAGCAAAGAAAAATCATTCTGCTGGAAGACAAAATATAATCACACAATGCATATAATTGTTAAATGCAGTAAGCACAATGAAGCACATTTCCTTACAGAATGCCTTTCCTGAGATTCTATATCCAGCTAAACTATCATTCAGCAGTAAAGACAAAGCTGAGACATTTTCAGATATACAACAAATAAGAGAGTTTCTTACCAGCAGGTATTCATTATCAGAGGAGAGTGAACAAAGAAGACAGCACAAAAATCCAGGAAATACATTAACAAATGCAAGGAATGACTGCATTTACATTTTTAATAGTATTTTAAAATACTATTTTTGAATTTTAACAGAAAAAAAATGAACATTCCTGAAAATAGTAAAATAGAAAACCAAGATACAGGAGAAGGGATTTTTAAAAGCTGACTTTTTAGTCAAACATAGAAAGCAAACAGGCCTCTAGCAAGATTGACTTTTAACAGGGGGCAAAAAGACATAAATAATAGCAGGAATAAATAAAAACAGATGCAGTTGATTTTTTTTTAATTAGGAGAATGCAATGAATAACTTTATACTAACAAATTTGAAAACTTAGATGAAATGAATCATTTTATAGAAAAAGGTAGAATACTAAAATGGACCCACAGCCTGGGCAACATAGTGAGACCCCCACCTCTACAAAAAATCAAAAAAGATGCTGAGTGTGGTGGTGTATGGCTATGGTGGGGAGGTGTACTCAAGAGGTTGAAGTGGGAATACCACTTGGGCCAAGGAGTTCAAGGCTGCAGTAAGCTATAATCACCCTACCACACTCCAGCCTGGGTAACAGAGCAAGATCCTGTTTCAAAAAATAAAATAAAATATCTCAGCAGTTTGGGAGGCCAAGGCAGGTGAATCACCTCAGGTCAGGAGTTTGAGACCAGCCTGGCCAACGTGAAAAAACCCTGTCTCTACTAAAAATGCAAAAAAAAATTAGTTGGGCATGGTAGTACCTGCCTGTAATCCCTGCTACTCAGGAGACTGAGGCAGGAGAATGGCTCAAGCCCAGGAGGCAGAGGTTGCAGTGAGCTGAGATCATGCCATTGCACTCCAGCCTGGGCCACAAGAGCAAAATAAAATAAAACAGATCCAAGAAGATTTTTAAAATATGAAATAAATCAACAACTATTAAAGAAATTGGATTGGCAATCAAAAGTTCTCCTACAACCACATTCCCACACTCCCCCGCCATATATACAGAGACAAAAGACAGATTGTTTTCCGGGCAAGTTATAACAAAACATTGAAGAATAGAAAGCCCTCGTTTTATGAAAATGGTTTCAGAGACTAGAAAAAGAGGGGAAGGTATTAAAAGAATTTTGTAAAGTTAGTATAATCAGGAAGCCCAAACCAGAGCCTCATGGTGCCACAAAGAGAGAAGGTTCTAGCACCTCTGTTCTGTCAGCTGGGGCTCTGCCTATCACTCGGGAAACAGAGGGGTCAGTTACACGGAGTAACTGTCAGGAAAAGGCAGGTTAGCCAATGGTTGTCTTTCACATCAAACTGTGTTAAAGCATCAGCTTTCTTTACTCCACACAGATTTCTCACTAGACCTAGATGAGACTGGACCAGAAGCAGGAATTATGAAGAGGAGCTTTAACAAATGCATCCTCGTTTATGTAAATGCAGGTGCCAATATATCACTGGGATGGTGGCTTATGCCTGCAATCCCAGCACTTTAGGAGGCTGAGGTGGGAAGATCGCTTAAGCAACATGGCAAAACCTCATATCTACAAAAAATAAAAAAATTAACAGAGTGTGATGGTGTATGCCTCTCGTGCCAGCTACTCAAGAGCCTGAGTGGGGAGGTTCGCTTCAGCCCACAAGTTCGAGGCTGTAGTGTGTCAAGATCACACCACTGTACCCCAGCCTGAGTGACAGAGCAAGACCTTGTCTCAAAATAATAATAATCATGTCACTTCATTAAAAATGAGAAATCTGGAGCTGGGCACAGTGACTCACGCTTGTAATCCAGGCACTTTGGGAGGCCAAGAGGAGAAGATCACTTGAGGTCATGAGTTTAAGATCAGCCTGGGCAACATGGTGAAACCCTGTCTCCACTAAAAATACAGAAATTAGCCAGGTGTGGTAGAGGGCACCTGTAATCCCAATTACTTGGGAGGCTGAGGCACAAGAATCCCTTGAACCCAGGAGGTGGATGTTGCAGTGAGCCAAGATCTCACCGTTGCACTCCAGCCTGGGTGACAGAGCAAGACTAAGTCTCAAAAAAAGAAAAAGAAAAAAGAATCCTGGGACAAGTGCTAGATGAAATGGGATTCCAGGACAACCGGTAAAAGCCAGAACCGTGCTGAGCCAACGAGGAAATGAAGGTAAATCTCACACTAGCAAGAGAGGTAATGCTCTGGATGTAAAATCAAAACACCAAGTTGAAAGCATCCCTCCATAGCAATAGAAACCACTTAGGAAGTATAATAGAAGGGAAATACACATCAAGGTATTAGAAGAAAAACACAACAGCTACCAAAAGTGTTTATACCAATTGTGAATTTATCTGCTTTAAAAGAACTTTATAAAGAACAGTACAAAACATGACCAGAAAAAACATTTTAAAAGCATCCAGAAATTATATGAAGCACACCTTGTCTTACTGTGCTTTGCTTCATTGTGTTTTGCAGATACTGCAGTTTTACAAATTGAAGGTTTGTGACAACACGGCATGAAGAAAGTCTATCAGTCTCACTTTTCCAACAGCACTTGCTCACTTTGTGTCTCTGTCACAGTTTGGTAATTCCCCCAATATTTTAAACTTTTTCATTATTATTATGTCTGTTATGATGACCCATGATAAGTGATCTTTTTTGTTGCTGTTGTTTGAGACAGAGTCTCACTCTGTTGCCCAGGCTGGAGCGCAGTGGCACCATCTTGGCTCACTGCCACCTCTGCCTTCTGGGTTCAAGCAATTGTCCTGCCTCAGCCTCCCAAGTAGCTGGGATTACAGGTGGCCACTACCATACTTGGCTACTTTTTGTATTTTTAGTAGAGACAGGGCTTTACCATATTAGCCAAGCTGCTCTAACTCCTGACCTCAAACGATTAATCTGCCTCAGCCTCCCAAAATGCTGTGATTACAGGCGTGAGCCACCACGTCTGGCCTGATCAGTGATCTTTGGTGTTCTATTGTAATTGTTTTGAGGCACCAAAAACTGTGGCCATGTGACAGCAAACTTAATCTATAAATGTTATGTGTGTTCTGACTGCTCCGCCCACTGGCCTTTTCCTGTCCTTCTCCCTCTCATTTGGCGTCCGTCTTCCCTAAGACACAACAATATTGAAATTAGGCCAGTTAATAACCCTACAAGGGCCTCTAAGTGTTCAAGTGAAATAAAGAGTCACATATCTGTCACTTGAAATCAAAAGCTAGAAATGATTAAGCTTAGTGAGGAAGGTGTGTTGAAAGCCAAGATAGGCTGAAAGCTTGGCCTCTTGCACGAGTTAGCTAAGTTTTGAATGCAAAGGAAAATTTTTTTCCTCCCTTGAAGGAGATTTAAAATGCTGCTCCAGTGAACACAAGAATGATAAGAAAGTGAAACAGCCTTATTGCTGATATGGAGAAAGTCTGAGTGGCCTGGATAGAAGATCAAATCAGCCTCAAGATTCCTTTAAGACAAATCCTAATCCAGAGCAAGGCCCTAAATGTCTTCAATTCTATGAAGAGAGAGAGGTGAAGAAGCTGCAGAAAAAAAGCTGGAAGTGAGTAGAGGTTGGTTCATGAAGTTTAAGGAAAGAAGCCATATCTATAACACAAAAGCACAAGGTGAAGCAGCAGGTGCTTATGGATACGTTGCAGCAAGTTCTCAAGAAGATCTGGCTAGGATCATTGATGAAAGTGGCAACACCAACCAACAGATTTGCAATGTAAACAAAACAGCCTTTCATTGGAAGAAGGTGCCATACAGGACTTCCATAGCTACAGAGGAGAAGTCAATACCTGGCTTCAAAGCTTCAAAGGACAGGCTGACTCTGTTGTTAGGCGCTAATGGAGCTGAAGACTTTAAATTGAAGCCAATCCTGAAAATCCTGGGGTCCTTAAGAATGATGCTATGTATACTCTATCCAGGCTCTACGAATGGAACAGAAAAGCTTCAATGATAGTACATCTGTTTACAGCTCGTTTTTCTGAATATGTTAAACCCATTTTTGAGACCAATTGCTCAAAAAAAAAGATTTCTTTCAAAATATGACTGCTCATTGACCATGCACCTTGTTACCTGAGAGCTGTAATGGAGATGTACAATGAGATGAATGTTGCTTTCATGCCCACTAACACAACATCCATTCTGCAGCCCATGGATCGCGACATAATTTTGACTTTCAAGTCTTATTATTGTTATTATTATTATTATTGAGATAGAGTCTTGCTCTGTTGCCAAGCTGGAGTGCAGTGGCATGATCTCAGCTCACTGTAACTTCTGCCTCCCAGGTTCAAGCGATTCTCCAGCCTCAGCTTCCCAAGTAGCTAGGACTACAGGTGTGCACCACCACACCTGGCTAATTTTTATATTTTTAGTAGAGACAGGGTTTCACCATGTTGGCCAGGATGGTCTCGATCTCTTGACCTTGTGATCCACACACCTCAGCCTCCAAAAGTGCTGGGATTACAGGCATGAGCCACCGAACCCAGCCCAAGTCTTATTATTTAAGAAATACATTGAGTGAGGCCATAGCTGCCATAGATGATGATTCCTCCAATGGATCTGGGCAAAGTCAACTGAAAATCTGGAAAAGATTCGTGATTCTAGATGCTATTAATTATAATCAGTATTCTTGGGAAGAGATTAAAATAGCAACACTAATGGAAGTTTGGGAGAAGTCAATTCCAACCCTCATTGAGGACTTTGAATGGTTCAAGATGTTACTGGAGGAAGTATTTGGTTGGTGCAAAAGTGATTGATGGTTTTGCCATTACTTCTTTAAAAAGTGCAGATGTGGTGGAAATAGCAAGAGAACTAGAATTAGGAGTGGAGCCTGAAGATGTGATGGAATTGCTACAGTCTCATGATCAAACTTTGTTACAAAAATAATTTTAAATTTTTATTTCAGATTCAGGAGGTACATGTGCAATTGCATGATGCTGAGGTTTGGGGTGTGAATGATCCCATCACTCAGGTAGTGAGCATAGTACCCATTAGGTAGTTTTCCAGCCCTCGCTGTCCTCCCTCTCTCCCATCTCTAGTAATTCCCTGTGTACGTTGTTTCCAACTTTATGCCCATATTTACTCAATGCTTAGCTCCCACTTACAAGTGAGAACATGTAGTATTTGGTTTTCTGTTCCTGTACAATTTGTTTAGGATAATGACCTTCAGCTGCATCCATGTTGCTGCAAAGGACATAATTTCATTCTTTTTATGGCTGTGTAATACGGTGTAGATGCACCATGTTTTCTTTATCCAGTCTGCCATTGATGGGCACCTAGGTTGATTCCATGTCTTTGCTATTGCAAATAGTGCTGCAATGAACATACAAGTGTATGTGTCTTTTTGGTAGAGTGATTTATTTTCCTTTGGGTTTATATCTAGTAATAAGATGACTGGGTTGGATGGTAGTTCTGTTTTAAATTATTTAAGAAATCTCTTAACTGCTTTTCACAGTGGCTGAACTAATTTACATTCCCCAACAGTGTATAAAGCATTCCATTTTCTATGCAGTCTCCCAAGCATCTGTTATTTTTTGACTTTTTAGTAACAGCCATTCTGACTGGTATAAGATGGTATCTCATTGTGATTTTTATTTGCATTTCTCTGATAATCAATGACGTTAAGCATTTTTTTCTGTGTTTGTTGGCCGTTTGTATGTCTTCTTTTGAGAAGTATCTGTTGGCCAGGAGTGGTGGCTCACATCTGTAATCCCAGCACTTTGGGAGGCCAAGTCAGGAGGATCACCTGAGCCTTAAGGAGTTTGAGACCAACTGGGGCAATATAGGGAGACCTTGCCTTTACAAAAAAAATGAAAAATTAGCTAAGTGTGGTGGTGCACTCCTGAAGTTCAAGCTCTTCAGGAGACAGGTGGGAGGATGGCTTGAGCCCAGAAGGTTGAGGCTGCAGTGAGCCATGATTGCACCATTACACTCCAGCCTGAGCAACAGAGTGAGACCCGGTCTCAAAAAAAAAAAAAAAAAAAAAAAAAGTCTGTTCATGTGATTTGCCCACTTTTCAATGGGGTTGTTTTTACTTGTTGCAATTGTTTAAGTTTCTTATAAATTCTGGATACCACACCTTTGTTGGATGCATTAGTGGATGAGGAGTTGCTTCATATGGATGAGCAAAGAAAGTGATTTCTTAAAATGGAAACTACTCCTGGTGAAGACACTTGTAGGGGCCAAGAAGAGAGTTCTCCTTAGCTTTCTGATGATTGGCTCTCTGATGGTTCACTGAAAAAATTGCCTCTCAAAAGGCAGATTAATTGGAGAAAAGACATACAAATTTATTTTAATGTGTATACACAGATACCTTTAGAACGAAGACCTAAAGATACAGGGAAAATTGTCGATTTTCATGCTTACATTCAACAAAGTATACACAGCCATGTAGAAATATGATTGGACAAAAAGTGTGTGATCTAATGGGAATAGACTTAGTAAGGAAACCAGCAAAGCCGGTCTGTCTAGATTCTGCTAGGCCTTTCTGAGCTCTAATTCCTTAGGGGCAGGATACTTTTTGAAATGGGAATCTTATGACCTACCGTCAAAAAAAATAGGTCAGATAATTTCTTTATGGCCAGTTGTTACACAGATAGGACAGAGGGAAAGTTAAATAATAGTTTTAGGCTTTATGACTGACTTTGGGGAAAAGGGGTTCTGGTTTCTATGACCTGCCTTGTGGAAGAGGGATTCTTGTTTCAATGGTGACTCTGGCAAGAATGGGACTGAGAGAACGGCAGGAGGGCAGAAAACAACCTTTTGCTTCCGAGGCCCCCATCTTGGAGTATTGTTTTCTGAGCCCCAACACTGTAAACTTTGTTGAGATGACAACAGAAGATTTATTAATAGCACAGTATCATAAATAAATGCAACCTAAACTTAGTTGATAAAGCAGCCATAGAGTTTGAGAGGATTGGCTCCAATTTTCAAAGAAGTTCGACCATGGGTAAAACACTGTCAAACAGCACTGTATGCTACGCAGAAATCTTTCATGGAAGTCCATCAGGGCAGCAAACTTCATTGCAGTCTTATTTTCATAAATTGTCACAGCCAACCCAGCCTTCAGCAACCACTACCCTGATCAGTCAGCAGCCATCAACATCGAAGCAAGACCCTCCACCAGCAAAGTGATTGTGATTGTGACTTGCTGAAGGCTCAGATGATCGTTAGCACTTCTTAGCAACAAAGATTTTTTTGTTTTTTTTTTTTTGTTGTTCTTTTTTTGTTATTGTTGTGTTGTTTTAGATGGAGTCTCACTCTGTTGCCCAGCCTGGAGTGCAGTGGCATGATCTCAGCTCACTGCAGCCTCCACCTCCTGAGTTCAAGCGATTTCTCCTGCCTCAGCCTCCCAAGAGCCGGGATTACAGGCACACGCCACCATGCGTGAATAATTTTTGTATTTTTAGTAGTGATGGGGTTTCACCATGTTGGCCAGGCTGGTCTCAAACTCCTGACCTCAAGTGATCCTCCCACCTCAGCCTGCCAAAGTGCTAAGATTACAAGCATGAGCCACCACACCACGCCAACAAAATATTTTTTAATTAAGGTATGTGCATTGGTTTTTAAAATATATATATATTCTAAATTTCTATTGCACACTTACGAGACTACAATATAGGATAAACAAACTTTCATCTGCACTGGGAAACCGAAAAATTTGCATGACTTGTTTTATTGAGGTGACCTGGAACTGAACCTGTGGTAACTCTCAGAGGTATGCCTGTATGAGCTTGGGAAGCCTTAATATAATAAATTCCCCTCCAACATAATATGATATAATCTATAATTATATATAATAATGTAATAATTACAATAGTAGGATAGAATAATTATCTTCCAATTAATTTATAAATTGAATTCAATCTCAAGATGGCTTCTCAAGGAACTTTCAAAGCTTATTAAAAATATTATACGCACTTTGGAAGGCCAAGGCTGGAGGCCTGTTGGGACCCAGAAGTTCAAGACTAGCCTGGGCAACATAGCAAGCCCTGCCACCATCTAATTAAATAACAACAACAACAAAAAAGAGGCTGGGTACAGTGTCTCACACCTGTAATCCCAGCACTTTGGGAGGCTGAGGTGGGCAGATCTCATGAGTCCGGGAGTTTCAGACCAGCCTGGACAACATGGCAAAACCCCAACTGTACTAAAAGTACAAAAATTAGCCAGGCATGGTGGCAGGTACCTGTAGCCCCAGCTACTTGGGAGGCAGGTATCATTTAAGCCCAGGAATTGGAGACCAGCCTGGGCAACATAACAAGACCCCTTCTCTACAAAAGAGTAAAAAATTATCTGGGCATGGTGGTGGGTGACTGTGGTCCCAGCTTCTTGGGAGGTTGACATGGGAGGATCACTTGAGCTTGGGTGGCAGAGGTGGCAATGAGCTACGATCACGCCACTGCACTCCACCCTGGGCAACAGAGTGAAACCCTGTCTGTAAAAAAAAAAAAAAAAAAAAAAAAGATACAACTCAGAAACAGCCAAGTGAAAGAGGTGCAGAGGATGGGGTATGGGGAGAGGCATGGAGCTTCCAGCCTTCTTCCAGGTCCACCATCCTCCCAGAACCTCAATGTGCCCACCTACACAGAAGCTCTCTGAACATCAACCTTTAGGGGTTGTATGGAGGTTCCATTACATGCACATGGTAGGTTAAATCTTTGGCTATCAACAACTAACTCAATCTCTAGCCCCTGTCCCTTCTCGAGGTCAGTGTGGGGCTGGGAGAGTGAGGCTGAAAGTTCCCACCCTTTAATCACAGGGTTGGCTCTTCTGATGACCAGCCCCCATCCTGAAGCTATCTAGGAGCCCACCAAGAGTCACCTTATTAGCATAAACTCAGGTATGGTTGAAAGAGGTTTGTTATAAATAATAGAAGACATTTCACTACCCCTATTGCTCGGGAAATTGCAAGGATTTTAGAAGCTCTGTGTCAGAAACTATAGGAAGACCAAATACATATTTCTTGCTGTATCACCATGCCCAATATGAGCTCCTACACAGTTGCATAGTAACACAGGTCCAAGAAAGGTCATTGCTTTATTGTTTATAGTAACTCCCAAATGCTCTCAGTTAGTAATAATAACATAATGTTCAGCTGTTAGTGATGGAGATGTATCTCTAGAAGGATTTATTCTCTCACATTTAAAAAAAAGAAGTCTAAGGCTGGGATGAAGGCTCCACAAAGTCACCAGGGACCTGGTTCCCTTCTGTCTTCCTGCTCTGTTGTACTGAGCAGGGAGGCTTCATCCTCAGCATAACTGCATGGTCTAACATGGCTGCTGGAGCTCCAGCCATCAAATCTACATTCCAATCAACAGAAGACAGTGACAGAGGAAAGAAGAGCAAAAGTGAATGCCCCAGTCTGTCCCTCTTTGGAGGAGTGTTCTCATATGTTCTCCCCTGAAAATTCTGTTTATGTTGTAGTGACCAGAATATATGTGTGGCCACACCTGGAAGCACAAAAGGTAGAGAAACGGAGGCTTTTAGCTGGGCACATTGTTGCTTTGCATATCTGTTACTAAAGGAGGGAGAAAGTATTTGGGAAGCAACCAGCAGTCTTCGGCACTCAACTTAAATGTCTATCTTTAGGAGAATGGATAAATAAATTAGTGTATTTGTGCAATGGAGTACTATATAGAGGTTAAAATGAAGGAAATGGAGCTACGTGAATCACATGGATAATTCTCAAAACAAAATCTCTTGCCTGAAAAAGTGAGTTGTTCATATAAAGTTTAAAAGCCTGCAAAACAACACAATGTATCTTTGATGGCTACATAAAATACATATGTTGGGAAGATATAAAAACATAAGTGAAAATGAAAAATACTAAATGCAAGATGATGGTTACCCCTGGAGAGGGAGAGCAAACAGTGTGATCAAAGACAGATACATCCAGGTTTTTGATTCTACCTATAATGTTTTATTTATTCAAAAGACAAAAAAATCTGGAGGAAACAGCAAAATGTTAAGGCTTGTTAAAGTTGAATTGTGAGTACACAGCATTTAACCCACCATTCTCTATACATTTCGGTATGTTTCACATTTGTCATTGTATATGAACTAGATAAAAAGGGAGATCACCTGAGTGCTGTGGCTCACGCCTGTAATCCCAGCACTTTGGGAGGCTGAGGAGGGCAGATCACAAGGTCAGGAGTTCGAGATCAGCCTGGCCAACATGGTGAAACCCCATCTCTACTAAAAATACAAAAAATTCGCCAGGCATGGTGGCGGGTACCTGTGATCCCAGCTACTCAGGAGGCTGAGGCAGGAGAATCATGTGAACCTAGGAGGTGGAGGTTGCAGTGAGCCGAGATCGCGCCATTGCACTCCAGCCCCAGCGACAGTGGGAGACTCTGTGCAAAAATAAATAAATAAATAAAAATAAGGGAGATCAAGATAATCTAAAGGCATAACTTAATGAGGTGTGACTCACATATGGTGAATTCCCACCTCTCAAGGATACAGTGTGATGAATCTTTACAAAGTAAATACATCCAGAGGATGGTATAGAATCTAGCATTCCAGAAGTTTCCTCTCAGTGGTAACCCCAGCAAAGAAAAAACACTATTGTGATTTCTACCACCACTGATTGCATGTTTTTTGTTTTGTTTTGTTTTGAGACAGTCTCGCTCTGTCTCATCCAGGCTGGAGTGCAGTGGTGCAATCATAGCTCACTGCAGCTTTGAGCTCCCAGACTCAAGTGATCCTCCTGCCTCAGCCTCCTGGGTAGTTGGGACTACTGGCATGTGCCACAACACCCAGCTAATCACTTATTTTTTTGCAGAGACAGGGTCTCACTGTTGTGAACCCCCAAAATCTGAGACATGTGTCAGTCAATTTAGGAAGTTTATTTTACCAAAGTTAAGGATGTGCCGTGACACAGCCTCAGGAGGTCCTGCCAGCATGGACCCAATGTGGTCAGGGCACAGCTTGGTTTTATACATTTTAGGGAGATGTGAGACATCAATCAACATATGTAAGATGAACATTGGTTCTGTCCAGAAAAGGTGGGATGACTCAAAGTAGGGAGGGGGCTTCCAGGTACAAATGGCTGCATTCTTTTGAGTTTCTGATTAGCCTCTCCAAAGGAGGCAATCAGATATACATTTATCTCAGTGGACAGAGGAATGATGTTGAATAGAATGGGAGGCAGATTTGCCCTGAGCAGTTCCCAGTTTGACTTTTCCCTTTAGCTTAGTGATTTGGGGGCCCCAAGATTTATTTTCCTTTCACACTGTGTTGCCCAGGCTGGTCTGGAACTTCTGACCTTAAACAACCCTCCGTCTTCAACCTCCCAAAGTGTGGGATTACAGCCATGAGCCAGCATGCATGGCCTGTGTTTTGACTTTTCCAAGAAGGAATTGTTGGAAGCGTGAGAACCAGAGCAACTCCATCTTAAACAGGAGCTGGGTAAAATGAGGCTGAGACCCACTGGGCTGCATTCCTAGACGGTTAAGGCATTCTAAGTCACAAGCTGAGATAGGAGGTCGGCACAAAATACAGGTCACAAAGACCTTGCTGATAAAACAGGCTACAGTGCAGGAGTTGGCCAAAACCCACCAAAACCAAAATGGCCACAAGAGTGACGGCTGGTTGTTCTCAATGCTACACTGCTACCAGCACATGAAAGTTTACAAATGCCATGACAATATCAGGAAGTTAGCCTCTATGATCTGAAAGGGGGAGGCATAAATAATCCACCCCTTTTTTAACATATCATCAAGAAATAACCATAAAAATAGGCAACCGGCAGCCCCCCTTGGGGCTACTCTGTCTATGGAGTAGCCATTCTTTATTCCTTTACTTTCTTAATAGACTTGCTTTCACTTTGCACTGCAGACTCACCCTGAATTATTTCTTGTGCGAGATCCAAGAACCCTCTCTTGGTGTCTGGATCAGGACCCCTTTCCTGTAACATATTTATGGCGACCACAGAGGGATTAAAGTGCAGAAATCCTGCGGAATCACGCCAGATCATACGGTATATTCTCATGAATGGCTGACTTCATTTTCTCAGCATTATGTCTCTGGAGTTGCTCCGAAGAAGCTGTTTTCTAATTTTCAGCAGTCATCCAATCAGAAGGCTGGAGCTTTGCAATCCACATAAGGAAGAACTTCATCATTAACTCCCCGAGCCCTGCAAAGCAGCTGGGAGAGGGATCTAAGTTTTTGGAGCGGCTTTCAGGGTCCTCTGTACCCACAGCTGTTTAGGGAGCTCTCGTCCTGCTGACAGCTGTAGGTGGATTTGAAAATGTTCCCAAATTCCCTCCTGGCCCTCAGTTTCCCGTTTCTCTTCCTTGCCTGATGTCGGCTCTAAATAAAGTAACAACCAAGTGTCAGGGGCTGCAGAGAGACTCTTGAGAATGCTCCCATATCAGCTCTCAGACAGCTCACCAGGGGTGTTAAAATAATTAAAGCTGAAAAGGGAGATGTAGGTATTATTTTTAGACAAGTGTCTAAGGTTTGCCTGTTATAGGTGCCCTTCATTCCTGTCCCTCATTTACTGCTAGCATCTTTTTTTTCATTAAATAGAATAAAAATACACTTTAATTTTATGGCATAGCTAATTTAAAAAAAATTTTAAGTTGACCTCATTTCATCAAGGATTTGTGGTGGGATGACCCGTTGTGGTTTTGTCGGTTTGTTTTTTAACAGACTTTATTTTTTAGGATGTTTTTAGGTTTACAGCAAAATCGAGCAGAAGGTACAGAGAGTTCCCATATACCCCCCGCCTCTCTAACACGCACACATCCTCCCACGCTGTCAACATTCCTGCCATCGTGACACATTTGTAATGGAAACCAAGAGTATCTGGGGCAAATCTCAATCCATTTAGAAAGTTTGTTTTGCCAAGGTTAAGGACATACCCATGACACAGCCTCAGGAGGTCCTGATGACATGTGCCCAACCTGGTCAGGGCACAACTGGTTCTATACATCAAAGGCAGACTCGAGACATCAGTCAATACATGCAAGATATACACTGGTTCAGGCTGCAAAGGTGGGACAACTTGGAAATGGGGGCTTCCATATCATAGGTAGATTTAAAATTTTTCTAATTGGCAATTGATTGAAAGAGTTATTATTTGGCCAAGCTCGGTGGCTCATGCCTGTAATCCCAGCACTTTGGGAGGCCGAGGCGAGCGGATCAAGAGGTCAGGAGTTCGAGACCAGTCTGGCCAACATAGTGAAACACTGTCTCTACTAAAAATACAAAAATTAGCCCAGTGTGGTGGTGTGTGCCTGTAATCCCAGCTACTCCGGAGGCTGAGGCAGGAGAATCTCATGAACCCGGGAGGTGGAGATTGCAGTGAGCTGAGATCACCCCATTGCACTCCAGCCTGGGCAACAGTGGGAGACTCCATCTCAAAAAAAAAAAAAAAAAAAGAGTTACTATTGCTAGAAAGGAAAGGAATGTCTGGGTTATGGATAAAGGGTTGTGGAGACCAAGGTTTTATCATGCAGATGAAGCCTCTGGGTATCAGAGGCATAGATTGTAAATGTTTCTTATCAGACTTAAAGAGTCTGTTGTATTAGTAATTCCAAAAGGGAGGAGGGCATAATGAGGCATGTCTGGCTTTCTCTTTCCAACATGGCCTGAGCTAGTTTTTTTTTTTTTTTAGGTTAGCTCTGGAATGCCCCTGGCTGAGAGGAGGGGTCCATTTGGATGGCTGGAGGGCTTAGAATTTTATTTTTTATTTTTATTTTGAGAAATAATTGATGAACCTACATCACCCAGAGTCCAGAGTTTACATTAGGGTTCACTCTTGGTGGTGGTGTGACTTCTCTCAGTTTGGACAAATGTGTAATAACAGTATAGGATCACACAGAGAGGTTTCACTGCCCTAAAAATCCTCTGTGCTCCCTGTCAGCATTTTTTAATGTTATCTCCTTCAAGTTGTTTTTGTACTAAACACAATGCAGAGCTATGTTCTTGCAAAAGGTAAACGCCACAGATACGTGCCGATGGGTTCTCTCCACTGGTCCGGAAGGATTCTGCACTTACAGAGTGTCCTGACATGGGATCTGTTTCCTGTGTGTGCAGTGGTTGGTGGGCTATACTCTATCTGTCTGCTCCCCTATGTGCGGGAACTACAAAGTGGGCCACAGTTCCTGGTCAGCATCACACCCAGCTAACGGCTCCCAGAGACTGCTCAAGGTCTCTGGAATATATCTGTGAAACTGTCAGAGGCGTTTGAACCACAGCAACTCCATCTTGAATAGGAGCTGGGTAAAATGAGGCTGGGACCTACTGGGCTGCATTCCCAGATGGTTAGGGCATTCTAAGTCACAGGATGAGGCAGGAGGTCGGCACAGGATACAGGTTATAAAGACCTTGCTGATAACATATGTTGCAACAAAGAAGCTGGCCAAATCTCACCAAAAGCAAGATGGCCACAGAGTGACCTCTGGTCATCCTTACTACTACACTTTCACTAGCGCCTCCACAGTTTGCAAACACCATGGCAAGTTCAGAAAGTTAACCTATATAGTCTAAAAGGGGAAGGTATGAATAATCCACCTCTTGTTTAGCATATAATCAAGAAATAACCATAAAAATGGGCAACCAGCAGCCCCCCTCAGGGCTCCCCTCAGGGCTCCCCTGTCTATGGAGTAGTCATTCTTTTATTCCTTTACTTTCTTAATAAACTTGCTTTCACTTTACTGACTCATCCTGAATTCTCCCTCCTGCCCTCCCACCTTCCCTCCCTCTCTCTCTTTTTCTTTCTTTCTTTCTTTCTTTTTCTTCCTTTCTTCCTCTTTCATCTTTCTTTCTTTCTTTCCAGTCTAGCTCTGTTGCCCAGACTGGAGTATAGTGGTATGATATCGGCTCACTGCAACCTCTGCCTCTAGGATTCAAGTGATTCTGCTGCCTCAGTCTCCCAAGTAGCTGGGATTACAGGTGCAGACTACCCTGCCCAGCTAATTTTTTAAATTTTTTTTTTTTTTTTTTTTTTTTGTATTTTTAGTAGAGATAGGGTTTCACCATGTTGGCCAGGCTGGTCTCAAACTCCTAACCTCAGGTAATCCGCCTGTCTCATGTCTCAGCCTCTTAAAGTGCTGGGATTACAAGCGTGAGCCACCATGCCTGACCCACCCAGCAAATTTTTGTATTTTTAGTAGAGATGGGGTTTCACCCTGTTGGTCAGGCTGGTCTCAAACTCCTGACCTCAAGTGATCCACCCACCTCGGCCTCCCAACCAGGTCCAATTACTGTTTCTTGGGATCTGGATCAGGACCTCTTTCCTGTAACATCTTTCTGTGACCACAGAAGGGACTACAGTACAGAAACACCCAACTCAAAGGCTAACTGGGTAAGTGGTGGGATCCAGTAACAAAATTAATGGACTGATGGAAGTCCAATCCAAACTACAAAAGTAACAGAGACTGGTATAAAACACACACAGAGAGAGAGAGAGAGAGAAACATACACTGCACAGAGCCCCGCAGAGAATTCCATTTTTAAATTTTCATTTTTCACTTCCATATAATCACTGCTTTATCTGCAGTGGAGGGAGAATTCCCTGTTGCTGGTGAGGTTAATCAGAGTCTTATATGCTATGATTGGCAGGAGGATGGATCACAAACTACGACAGTCTGAATTTGACTGCTAGATCCATTTGCCCACACACTTAAACCCCATTCCCAACTTAGCTAAAGAAGCTGTCTCATGATGGTTTTGTTTTTGCACTGTACAAGAGGACAGCACTAATTACCCAGGTAACTCAGGGCCTCCCGAAGCTCAGAAAACGTTCCTGGAAAGAACAGAATGAAACAGAACACTCTGTGAGCGGGGAATGGGGAACTGCGATACTGACTCGGAGAAAAGGGGCCGTGTTGGTTGCCTTAGTGAAGCCAATTCACTCTTTGTACAAGGAGGATACTGAGCTTATTTCAACAAAGAAGCAAAAATGTGATCGAGTCCATTCCCCATTCTGTGTTACCCGAACTGCACTCAAGGATAGTGTCTATTTGCCTGTAATTCCTCTTTGACTTGAGAAGGAAGAATCACAGCTCTGGAGAAAGGAAGAATGGAAGAGCAGCAAGGTGCTGATTAGATGCCGGCTGAATTATGGAGAGTCTGTCCAGAAGAGGGGGGAGTTGGTGTACTTGAAGATTCAGCCAAGGAGAACAGTGGAAACCAATAAATTATTTTGGCTGCTGAGAATAAGGACCTGTTGGTGGAAAAGGCTCGGAACGGAGTGCCTGGGAAGGGAGGGAAGGGAGTGTTGTCTGATTTCGATGCAATACCAGTTCCTCTAAACTTGTAAGAGACAGCTGGCACAGTGGCCAGGACTCAGATCCTCTGTCTGCAGCTCCCTGGGGCCACACAATGCAGTCCAGCTTTTGCCTTTGCCACCTGGAGTTAGGAGAGAAAAGCTTCTTGTTAAAACTTGAGCCACTTGAACATTTATCAAATCTCAGATCTGCAAATATGTCCCTGCACCAGGGATTAGCAAACAACAAAATGCCATTAAAAGCTAAAAAACAAACAAACAAACAAAAAGCTCTCTCTTTGCAGCATGTAGGCACCTTTGCAAAGTTCTCTCTAAGCCAAAGTTCGTGGACTTCCAATTGTGTCGAAATCACTACTAATTAATACCTTTTCACTTCCCACTGAAAGAAAAACAATTTACAATTAAGTCAGGCAGCCTACGCATAATCACTCTAACACCTTCTATGTGTGTTTTGAAATGTGCTCTCACATTTCATGATCCGTTTATTTTACAAGATGGGTAAACTGCAGACAATTATGGTGATAATATGGCTGAGGTGTTTGGTTTTTATCTCTTTGCAGTAAATTGTGGTTGTTCAAGCCTTCTCAGTAATGATTTCCATCCCTCTCTCAAACCCTTCCTATCATCTGGCAATAAATAGAATTTTGTTAAAAAATAATGTTGGTTTATTATCATCATTATCACCTATTCAGCTAACAATATAATTAAATAATTTCTTGGTAGGTATGACTCAATTAAATTAATTACACTAACCGATATTCTATGGTACATGCCTCTAAAAATATAAAGTGTATTAGCTCTGTTGTGTGTCATTTTTCTCTGTATAGGCAGGAAGTGCTATTTGGATAATTGAGCAGGCAATTCTGCCTTTGAAAGATGCTATCAAAGTACGCAAGGATTTAATTTCAGTTTTTTTATTAGAAGACAGTGGCTTCTGCATGTAATTCTCTGTGGCTGATGCATTTCAGAGGGTCGTGAGCAGCTGATATGAAGATGGAAATTGAAAGTCAGGGCTATGGGGATAGATGGACCATCCAGGCAGTCTGAGCATCTTAGACCTGGGCTCTGGACTGCCCGTTCTTTCTGCAACGTCCTTAGACCACTTTGGCTAGAGGCATTCTCTGACTTTTGAGAAGGGGAACCGGTAGGCTGTTTGTGGAGGTCTAAAAGGATTAAGATTTGAAGGTGACAGCCCTGTTGGAATAATCTCCCTCAGAACTCTTCTGTAAACAATTGAAGATAATATCCTTACACCTTTTGCCTGTAGGTTCTCTCCAGGGGATGGTCGCAACATGTTCTTGAAAATGTGTTTGAAGAAAATAGGCAACGTATTAATGTGATTTAAAGATTCCTTCTCAAACTTTTCACTTCCACAGGGCTTGGCGGGAAAACATAGTAATGTACAGTGAGCCTCTCTCCCTGGTGACAGGGGTGGCCTTCCCTTAATTAGGCTATGGCAATGCAGAACTAAGTTGCCATTTGGAGAAACTCACATGAAATAGGCTTCTTTTCTTCTGCCTCCAGAATTCTGAATTCATTGAACATGGCCACAGCAAGAGTCATTCTTTATAACCCTCTGACATTTGAAAATAAGAAACGTTAGACTTTATTCTAAAGCTCTTTTACCTTCTTCCAGGCCCCCCACAACTGTCACACCAGGTCCACAGAGAGAGCCATAACTCTAAAGGGTCATTTATATGGTAATAATGACAGCTAAGCTCTGCCAGTAGCACTCCACATTTTACAAAGTGGCTTTGCAAATATTAGCTCATTTGTTTATGAACCCAAGATCCCTAGCACTTGGCATGGGTGGTGGTGGGTGTGTGTGTGAGTCGGAAGTGTGTTGGATTTCATTTATCTTTTAAAATCCTAATTGGGCTCAGTGTAGTGGCTCATGCTTGTAATCTCAGTGCCTTGGGAGGTGGAGGCAGGAGGATCACTTGAGCTCAGGAGTTCGAGACCAGCCTGGCCAACATGGTGAAACCCCGTCTCTACTACAAATACAAAAATTAGCTGGGCATAATGGTACACACTTGTAATCCCAGCTACTCAGGAGGCTGAGGCACAAGAATTGCTTGAACCCAGGAGGCAGAGGTTGCAGTGAGCCAAGACTGCACTCCAGCCTGGGCAACATAGCAAGACTCTGTCTCTACAAAATACAAAATTAGCCAAGCATCGAGGGGATCTTAGCCTCTTAGACCTGGAATTAGTGGTGCACACCTGTAATCCTAGCTACTTAGAGGCTGAGGCAGGAGGATTACTTGGATTCAGGAGTTCCATTGCATTGAGGTATGATCTCACCACTGCACTCCAGCCCGGGCAACACAGTGAGACCCTGTCTCAAAAAACAAAAACAAACAAACCAATAAATAAAAAATAAGAATACGGCTGGGCTCTGTGGCTCATACCTATAATCCCAGCACTTCGGGAGACCAAGACAGGAGGATTGCTTGAGCTCAGGAGTTCAAGACCAGTCTGGGCAACATGGTGAGATCTTGTCTCTACTGAAAATAAAAAATTAGCCAGGTGTGGTGGTGCACACCTGTGGTCCCAGCTACTTGGGAGGCTGAGGTGGGAGGCTGGCTTGAGCCTGGGAGGTCAAAGCTGCAGTGAGTCATGATCATCCCACTGCATTCCAGCCTGGGTGACAGAGCAAGGCCCCATCTCAGAAATAAACAAACAAACAAACAAAATGTGTATATATATATATATATATATATATATACACACACACACACACACACACACACACACACACACATATATATATATACACACACACATATATATATATATATATATATATATATGTAGCCAGGTGCAGAGGCTCACATGTGTAATCCCAGCACTTTGGGAGGCTGAGGCAGACGGATCTCTTGAGGTCAGAAGTTTGAGACCAGCCTGGCCAACATGATAAAACCCCATCTCTACTGAAAATACAAAAATTAGCCTGGTGTGATGGCGTGTACCCATAATCCCAGCTACTCAGGAGACTGAGGAAGGAAAATCGCTTGAACCTGGGAGGCAGAGGTTGCAGTGAGCCGAGATCGCACCACTGCACTCCAGCCTGGGTGACAGAGTGAGACTCCATCTCAACAAAACAAAACAAAATTAATTAATTAATTAATTAAATAAATAATGAGATCAATCATAATAGGAATCAGAGCAAAGGGAGATCTACTCATTCCGTTTTATAGAACGTTCTCTGCCTGTCTCTTGCTCTCTCTCTACATTAATTTCAAATCTGTATTATGCTCCATGGGCCCTGGATGGATTTTATTTGGGTGTGATGGTTTGGGGCCAATGTGCTCTCTGTAGTGGTGCTGAAGCTCCGCTGCAGGGGACCACATTCTACCTCTCTTGTGATCTCCCACTCTGAAATGTGATCTAGCTCCCTTCTTCTCCCTTCCTTATTACTGATGGAACAGATTTACCACTGTGAGGCCAGCACAGCTGTTTCGTGACTCACGGGAATATCATATTTAGCATGTTTTCCCCAGTGAAATGTATTTATTTAGATGACACATAATATTGTTGAAAAGCCAAGTCTGCATTGCTCTTAAACCCAGCCTTATGGATGAACATGGAAGAGTGCAAGAGGCAGAATGAGCTCATTTGGGAGAGGCAGCTGGTCAGAGAGTCCTTTCGGGTCATTCACGCAATGAGCTCACACTAGAAATCTAAGCAACAGGGAAATCGACCCCAGTTCTGAACTACGGGGCACAAGAATAAGAAGCAGCCTTATAAAGCAGCTCATCCTAAACATTCGTGACTCACAAATATTGCCACTGAGCAGGGGGGACTGTTGATGGCATACCAGCCTTCTGAAGAGAAAAATACAGTCATCTACCACTTGAGTTGATAGGGTAACATCTTGGGAATTGATAACAGCATTATGGCTTTTATCCTCTCTGGAGGTCATCCTCTAGAAAGTAACAAGGCCATTAGCACTGAACAAGCCAGATGGCCCACTCAGCTGATAGCAGGCTCCCCTCTTAACACCCTACCCCCCCAATTCATCTTCCCAGGCTTGGCATTGCTGTGCCTCACTGAGCGAGGGCTCAGAACATCTCCCCAAGTACCGGGAATTGGAGGGAAGGTGTGCTAATGAAGTTAATGTGTAATAGCATGAGCAAGCTTCCAGCCGGGCACGGTGACTCATGCCTGTAATCCCAGCACTCTGGCAAGCAGAGGCGGACGATCGCTTGAAAGTCAGGAGTTTGAGGCCAGCCTGGCCGACATGGTGAAACCCCGTCTCTACTAAAAATAGAAAAATTAGCTGGACATGGTGGCACATGCCTGTGATCCCAGCTACTCTGGAGGCTGAGGCAAGAGAATTGCTTGAACCCGGGAGACAGAGGTTGCAGTGAGTCGAGATCATGCCATTGCCCTCCAGCCTGGGTGACAGAGCAAGACTCGGTCTCAAATAAAAAAAAAAAGCAGCCTTCCCATTGTGTTTTTAATATCCTTCTTGGTGATGCCTGGAGCTCATGACTCTGCCGAGACAACATGCCCAGGGCCAGTCTCCAAGAGTTCCCCTTTTCTTAAACACATCGTCTTGAACTTGCTCACATTTGATCTCATCTCCCTCCTTCCTTCCCACTGATACAGAGTCTTCAGATCTTGCTGTTTTCCTGTCATCATTTGCCCACCCCTCATTCTTTCATCTGCAAACTCAGAGCTTTCTCTGCTCCCCCCAGCCCCACCTCTACTAACTCTTGTGAAAGAATATTTAATACAACTAGGGCTGGCACTGATCTTTTAGGAATATTGCTCTTGACACATCCCTAACAAAAAAAGGCTCTGTCCCTTCATCCCTGGCATTTATTTTTTGCTCTTTAGCATTCTCTGATTGTGTCACCTTAGCTCCCATTTCAATCAATTGGTAGTTCCATTATCTCCAAATTCCTCGAAATCATTAAAGTTCAAGTAGGTGTTTTTCAAACTTTTTTTGCAGCAGTGAAACGCTGTTACTCTGCTGTTGTGCCATGACCAGACACCTAGAAGAGTGTGAATTTATAGATTAAGACCAGAAAAAGTACTCCAGCATCTTGTAGCTGATTGTGAATATCAGCCCAGGGAATGTGCAACACAGAAAACAGCGCTTTTAGGCTGGGCATGGTGTTGCACATCTGTAGTCCCAGCTAGTTAGGAGTCTGAGGCAGGAGGATCACTTGAGCCCAGGAGGTCGAGGCTGCAGTGAGCCATGATTGTGCCACTACACTCTAGCCTGGGCCACAGAGTGAGATCCTGTTCCCCCCCACCACCACCAAAAAAGAAAACAGCCCTTTCCTGCTCAGGCCATCTTTGAGGCTTTGCAGAACTGACCTCAGATACAGGATATAGGGAGCCCTATCTTCCACAGGCTGCCCTTTATCTTCCCTTTTCTACCCACTCCCAAACCAGGGTCTTGACCTCCAACTTCCGATTTCCTGCACAGTCAAAGTCAGGGAAACCATTATTCTCTGTTCTATTCTGGAGAGCAAGGGAGATTGTCACAAGTTTCTGTGGGTGTAGTGGTAGGGATGGTGGTGGTGATAGTGATGGTGGTTGTGGTGGTGACAATGATGGTGGGGTGGTGATGAAATGATAGTGAAGGTGAAGACAATAATGGTAGTGCTGGTGATGGTAATTGTAGTGATGTTGGTGGTGATGATGGTGGTTGTGATGATGACGACAGCAGCAGTTAACAGTGCAAGGCATCATTCGTAGTGGTTCGCATGTATTAACCAGGAAGTCCTTATCAGCCAAGTATTATTATTATGATGTACCCCATTCTGCAGATGAGGAAATTGAACCGTAGAACCATTAAATAATTCCCTTAAGATGACACAGCTAGTAAAGGCAGAACTCCAGGCAGTCCAGCTCCAGAGTCCATGTTCTCAGCCATTGACTGATGGGGCAAGCGGTTCAGTCTTTGGGGTGGTAAATCTAGAAGCAAATGAATTTGTATTGCATTTAAGTAGAACTATCATTAATTATGTTAAATGCCCTTCACGAGCAGTGAGGATGGAATGGAAGATGAGGGGACAGAGAATCCCACCATGTTGTACTTTTTCTCAAAAGGAATCTCTTTGTTTTGCTTTGAGACAGAGTCTTGCTCTGTTGCCCAGGCTGGAATGCAGTGGCGTGATCTCGGTTAACTGCAACCTCCACCTCCCAAATTCAAGCAATTCTCCTGCCTCAGCCTCCCGAGTAGTTGGAATTACAGGTGTGTGCCACCACGCCCGGCTAATTTTTTTTTGTATTTTTAGTAGAGATGGGACTTCACCATGCTGAGCAGGCTGGTCTCAAACTCTTGACCTTGTGATTTGCCCACCTTGGCCTCCCAAAGTGCTGGGATTACAGGCACGAGCCACTGCACCCAGCCGAAATCTTACGAAGAAAGTAATTACAAGTAGAACTGTTTAAAGGGAAACAGGTAAAGGGGCTGGACCCTTGTTTCCTGATTTCTCCAAAGACCCTCTGCAGAGGCCCCAAAGGCTCTGATTCCAGAGACCCCAGGGGTCTGTAGAATTCAGCAAGACTACTCATCAGTTGCAGATATAGTAGATAATCCTTGCTGTCACTTAGGACCCTCCTGTTAGGTACTCTTCTTATCAGTTTTTATCCTCAAAATGGCCTTTGGAGTGAGGTATGATTACCCTCATTTTACAGGTGAGGAGATTGAAGCTCGGGCAAGGTTTGCAACCAGACCAAGTTCACAAAGTATAAGTTGGTGGCAGAGCTGGGATTTGAGCCAGGACCGTGTGACTCAGAAAACCTACTGTTTTCTAGATAAATCGGCTGCTTGCTGTACATCTCCCACGTAGAAATTAGATCCATCAGTTTCCCTTTGTACACACACTGACTCACCCTCTCGGGCCTTGGAAGACTCTAGCACAGCCATCAAGTACAATTTTTCTGGGCAGCACCTGCATGGCAGCTTTTTCTCCCACTCTCCATTCATTCCCTGCCCTGTAGGTTATTTTTAAGTCCACAGGCTCTCTTTTATTCCAACTGCCACCAGCTTGGTCCAGATGGAGGCTGAGAGCTGAGTCATCTGCGTTGCAATTCCCCAGGCCCCTCTGAGCCACTCTGATGGCCAGGGTCACATCTGTGAGCTGACACCCTCTCCAGTATAGTGGCCATTTGGGCTGACAGGTCCCACATTCCTGCCAACCAACCATCCCAATTTCATCCATGAGCTCCTGCAGCTCTCTCAGGTGGATGCCATCTGCTTGCCATGATTGATCTGCACTTCATTCTTTCCAATCTGGCTTAGAACATCCTGGTACTGACCACGGTGTGATCTAGCACCTGTCTGTGTTGAGGCTATTGAAATAGCCTCTGTAGACCCAGTCTAGAAGTCCATACAATCCATTAACTATTTTCTTTTTATCCTTTCCTCTCCAGGGAACATCTATGAGTCATACCATCCTTTCCAAAAATGGAGTGAGCAACTGAATTGGTGGTTTGTGCTTTCCTTGCAGGATACTGACCTTGTACTGTGATCGGCAGGTTGTGTTGCTTAGTGAATGAGAATATCGGAATTAGAGTCAGACAGGCAAGGGCTGGAGTACTGGCTCCATCACTTCCCACCTCTGAAGCTTGTCTGGCCAGTACCACTTTGTCTCTCTTTGGGGAAATGCTCTCCTCCACAAGCCGTCATGGTGGTTCTAATGGAGATCACCAAGCACGGTACTCACCCTCCTTGGCCACAGAAATTAGCCCAAGGATAGGTCACTAGAAGCTTCCCTGAAATTTTTCCAAGGGGAGCCCATGGGGGATGCTGTTTCTAATCATAGGGATAATTCAGAAAAGCAGTAAAACAGAAAAGCAGTATTTGCTTTTCTGTTCATGCATTAATTTGCTTAGGATTACAGCCTCCAGCACCATCCATGTTGCTGCAAAGGACATGATTTCACTCTTTTTCGTGAGCCTTTTCTCACTTTTCCAATGGAAAGACATGTTTGAAGCACATAAGAATGATGCCAATTAGCACAGAGAATGAGAAGCAAGAGATAGGGAGGAAGACAGATATACAGCATGATTAGGACAGTGTCATCCCTAGAATTCAGCATCTGTGGTCCCCCAAATTAGTTCTATCCCTTGCCTTTCCAGGCATATGAGCCAATAATTCATTTTTTTTTTTTTTTTGTCTGAGCTAGTGTGAGTTGGGGTCCTGTTGATTGCAACCAGATTCAGATCAATACAGCACCATGATGAGTTTCTTGCTGAGTCTCTAGAAGTCTTCTCTTCAATATCATTGAAAGGTCTTTTCTCATGCAATTGGTTTCAGTCTCTTGCAAGATACACACCAAAGTCTTGGCCAATTATGTCTGGCTTTGCCTCAAAGGATTCTCTACTCCTGTTTGAACAACTTGTCTTTTTTTTCTTTCTGTGATCTAAACTATTTACAAAGCACTTTCACACCCTGTGCCTCATTAAGTGCTGCCAACTACCCTTTGAGATGGGAATCTGTTCATTCAGTCAACAACCTTTCTGGTGCTATCACTGTTCTTGGCACTGAGAATATACTGGTGAATTAGACAAAGCTCCCACTTCATGAGCTTACATTTCTATGGGCGAGACAAGTAAGTGAATACATACATAATATAACTTCCAGCAGCAGTAAGTCCTCTGAAGAACTAATGGCTTGGGGAGGTTGGATGCCATTTTAGACAAGGTGAACACAAAATGTGATAGGCAGTCATTAGTGATTGTAAGGTGTATTCGTCTGTTCTCATGCTGCTAATAAAGACATACCTGAGACTGGGTAATTTATAAAGAAAAAGGTTTCATGGACTCACAGTTCCACGTGGCTGGCGAGGCCTCACAATCATGGCAGAAGGCAAAAGGTACATCTTACATGGTGGCAGACAAGAGAGAATTTGTGCAGGGAAACTCCCCCTTAGAAAACCATCAGATCTCATGGGACTTATTCACTATCAGGAGAACAGCATGGGAAAGACCCACTCCCATGATTTAATTACCTCCCACCTGGTCCTTCCCAGGACATACGGCAATTTGGAAACTACAATTCAAGAAGAGATTTGGGTGGGGACACAGCCAAGCCATATTGGTAAGGGTGCATAGAAGGCCTTCCTTCTTTCCTTTCTCCCTTCCTTCCTTTCTTTTTAAAAAAATTTGTTAAAATGTTTTTTGGAGATAGGGTCTCACCTGTGGCCCAGGCTGGAGTGCAGTGGCACAATCATAGCTCACTGCAGCCTCACACTCCCAGACTTAAGCAATCCTCCCACCTCAGCCTCCCACATAGCTGGGACTACAGTCATGAACCACCATGCCCAGCAAATTTTTAAATTTTTAAAAGATGAGTCTCCCTATGTTATCCAGGCTGGTCTTGAACCCCTGGGCTCAAGTGATTGTTCATTCTTGCCCTACTGAAGTGTCGGGGTTCCAAGTGTGAGCCACTGCGCCTGGCAGAAGACCTTTCTAAAGAATTGACTTTCAATCAGAGATCTGCATAGAGTCAGGGAGTAAGCCCATGTAAAGGGTGTTCCAGGGAGATGCTACAAGTCCAAAGACCCTGAGGCAGGAGATTGGCATGATCTAAGAAAGTAAGGCTAGCTGGATGGCGTGAACATGAGGAGTGAGTCTAGGCAGCTTTTAGCCCATATGGTACGATTATGTTTGTTAGAAAACAGTGCCCCTTCTGGGTAGACCAATTACCACTGACATCATTGTTCAAGACACACCTGGACAACTGTACCAGGTAATTGTGAGGAAGGACTTACGAGACAAGGTCAGAGAAGGACAGGAGCCAGGACATTGGATTTTACTCTAAGTTGATGCTGCCTGAGAAAAACAGAACATGATATTCTGTATGTAACTTAAAATTTTCCAAAAGCCACATTCTGGAAAAAAAACCAAAAAAAACAAAAAGAAAGAGGTAAGGCTGGATGCTGAACTGTAATCCTGGCACTTTGGGAGGCCACGGCAGGAGGATTGCTTGAGTTTAGGAGTTCAAGACCAGCCTGGGCAACATAGTGAGACCCCGCTCTCTACTAAAAATTTAAAAAATTGGTCTGGTGTGGTGGGGCACACTTGTAATCCCAGCACTTTGGGAGGCTAAGACAGGAGGATTGCTTGAGCCTAGGAGTTCAAGACCATCCTGGGCAATGTAGTTAGGCCCTCTCTCTAATAAAATTTCAAAAATTAGCTGGTTGTGGTAGGGCATGCCTGTAGTTCCAGCTGAGGTAGGAAGATTGCTTGAGCCCAAAAGTTTGAGGCTGCAGTGAGCTATGACTGTGCCACTGCCCTCCATCTAGGCTGAGTGGCAGAGTAAAAAAAAAAAAAAGAAAGAAAGAAAAGAAAAATAATTTAAATAATATGTTGTTTGGCCAATATATCCAAAATGTTAACATTTCAACATATGATCAATGTCAACAAATTATGAGATATTTTAAACTATTTTTAAAATATAATTTCTTCAAAATCTGGTACATATTTTTATACTTACAGAACTTCTCAACTCAAAAAAAAATAAACAAAAACAAAAAATAAAACAAAACTTCTAACTCGGGAATCAAATTTTTATCAGAAATACTTAAGCAATATTTGGATTTCATAAGTTTATGGTCAAAAGTAGATTCACACACCCAGGTTGTTCTAATCATGCTTAACCAGTTTCAAATAATAAACATCAATTTTTAAATATAAATTAATTAAAATTACAACTAAATTAAATATTTCCTCAGTTGCACCAAGCCACATTCCTTTTTTTCTTTTTTCTTTTTTTTTTTTTTGAGACGGAGTTTCGCTCTTGTTACCCAGGCTGGAGTACAATGGCGCGATCTTGGCTCACCGCAACCTCCGTCTCCTGGGTTCAGGCAATTCTCCTGCCTCAGCCTCCTGAGTAGCTGGGATTACAGGCACGCGCCACCATGCCCAGCTAATTTTTTGTATTTTTAGTAGAGACGGGGTTTCACCGTGTTGACCAGGATAGTCTCGATCTCTTGACCTCGTGATCCACCCGCCCCGGCCTCCCAAAGTGCTGGGATTACAGGCGTGAGCCACCGCGCTCGGCTCCTTTTTTTCTTTCTTTCTTTATATGTCTTGTAATAATTTATCATTTTCAGATTGATGACAGTTTGTCACTATTGTTACATATGAATTGGAAATATCTCTTCAAATATTAATTTTAATTATCAAAAAATAATTCAAATTTTGAGGTGATAACATTGACATGAGTTCTTTTCATTCTTCTTTGATTAGTTTTTATAGAAGTTGCTTTTTGTTTTATGTTTTTAAATTTCAACTTTTATTTTAGATATGAGGGGTATACGTGCAGGTTTGTACATGGATATATTGCACCCAGGAAGTAAGCATAGTACCCATTGGTAGTTTCTCAATGCCCAGCCCCCATCCATCCTCTTTCTTTTAGTAATCCACAGGATCTATTGTTCCCATCTTTATGTCCATGGGTGGTCAGTGTTTGGCTCCCACTTATATGTGAGAATAAGCAGTATTTGCTTTTCTGTTCCTGCATTAATTTGCTTATGATTACAGCCTCCAGCTCCATTTATGTTGCTTCGAAGGACATGATTTCATTTTTTTTCATGGCTGCATAGTATTCTATGGTATCTATGTACCACATTTTCTTTATCCAGTCTGCCATTGATGGGAACCTAGGTTGATCCCATGTCTTTGCTATTGTGAATAACATGGTGATGAACATGTATGTGCATGTGTCTTTTTGGTATAATGACCTGGGATGATTTGGGATCAATTCTGAAGGTTGAGCTCACAGCCTCTGCTGCTGAAACAGACATCTCATGGAAGACAAAGGGAGAGATTGAGAAGGGAGAAAGGGAGGGGAAGGGAGAGCAGGGAGAGGGAAAGAGAGAGGAGGAGGAGAGAGAAGAGAGAGAGGGAAAGGGGAGGAGAGAGAAAGAGAGATGGAGAGTGAGAGGGAGACAGAGATTCTCAGAGTTGGGGAAGAGAGAGGAGAAAGAGAGAGTGGAAAAGAGAGAGGGAGGGAGAGAGGGTGGGAGAGAGAGGGAGAGAGATTTTCCTGGATAGATACCTAGTAATGGGCTTGCTGGGTCAAATGGTAGTTCAGACACTTCTCAAAAGAAGACATACAAGCAGCCAACCAACAGATGAAAAAAATGCCCATCATCACTAATCATCAGAGGAATGCAAATCAAAACCACAATGAGATACCATCTCACAACATCAGAAGGGCTATAATTAAAAAGTCAAAAAACAACAGATGCTGGTGAGACTGCAGAAAAAAGGGAATGCTTACCCACTGTTGGTGGGGATGGAAGTTAGTTCAGCCACTGTTGAAAGTTGTTTGGAGATTTCTCAAAGAATGTAAAATATTGTTTTCAAAAGCATAGGAGCCATGTTTCAAGTGCTCAACAGCCACGTGTGGTTGTTATTGTCATGAACTGAGCAGGTCTAAATTCCCACTAGGACCCGAGATGAGATGTCCAGTCCCAGGACCCCATAGCACATCCTTTAGTGGGGCAGGTCCAAGGACTCCCCTGATAGTTATGTCATCCTTCACCAAGCAGACTTTCTCCTTCCACTTGCCTGTCCTTTTTTCTTTCTCTCTTTCTTTTTGTTTTCTGAGAAAAGGTCTTGCTCTGTCACCCAGGGTGGAGTGCAGTGGTGCCATCTCAGCTCACTGCAATGTCCGCCTCCCAGGTTCAAGTGATTCTTGTGCCTCAGCCTCCTGAGTAGCTGGGATTATAGGCTCGTGCCACCATGCCCAGTGTGGGAAGTAGAAAAGTTCCTTTTTAAAGTCTCCTTTCATTTTAAAGAATAAGTGTGCTAATAACTTTGTTAAGCCCTATCCTATGTAGCTGTTAGACATGCCATGCTTACAGGCACGTAGTACTTTCTATATCCTTGTACTTTAACCAAATATCTGCGCTGGATGTGCTCATGGGCATGTCCCAGCTCTCCATTGCTTTTACCTGTTTAGAAAAGTTTTAAGTTATTAGCCAATCAGGTTTTAGTTTAGACTGTGAGGTCTGGCTCCAGCCAACGGAGATCAGACACAGCAGTAAGGACGACCCCAAATGCGTAAGGGATAAATTTGTGTTTTCCCTTGTTCATTGTACTCTTGTACCAAGATGGCTAGCGAGGGTACTCTTCTTGCAGTCCGGGAAGTAAAAATTGCGTTGCTGAAAGATCTTTTGTCTCAGTGCTAATTTTTCTTTGTGGCACCAAGCATCTATTTCCAACACCCGGCTAAGAATGGTTGAGAACAGGGAATGGCATCATCTTGTTACCTTCTATAACAGAGATGTCCAATCTTTTGACTTCCATGGGCCATGTTGGAAGAATTGTCTTGAGCCATACATAGAAAGCACTAACACTAATGATAGCTGATGAGCTAAAAAAATGTTTAAAAATCACACAATGGTTTTTTGTTGTTGTTGTTTTGTTTGTTTGCTTGCTTGCTTGCTTTGAGACGGAGTCAAGCTCTTTCATCCAGGCTGGAGTGAAGTGACGCGATCTCAGCTCACTGCAATCTCCGCCTCCCAGGTTCAAGCGATTCTCCTGCCTCAGCCTCCCAAGTAGCTGGGATTACAAGCATGAGCCACCATGCTCAGATAATTTTTGTATTTTTAGTAGAGACAGGGCTTTCACCTTGTTGGTCAGGCTTGAACTCCTGACCTTAAGCAATCCACCCACCTCAATCTCCCACAGTGCTGAGATTACAGGCGTGAGTCACCACGCCTGGCCTAAAAATCTCATAATGGTTAAGAAAGCTTATGAATTTGTGTTGGGCTACATTCAAAGCTGCCTTGGGCTGCATGTGGCCTGTTTTTAAAACCATTATGAGATTTATTCTAGAAGAATTTTTCTGAAAATTGCGTGAAGAACAGACTTGTATAGGGACCAGAATGAAAGCAAGAATAGTGGTAACAGTGCAGGGGGGAGGAGGTGGCAACAGCACCAGGATGTTAAGGTGGTGGTGAGAGTGGTTCTCTTCTGAAGGTTGAGCTCACGGCCTCTGCTGCTGAAATAGACATCTCATGGAAGCCAAAGGGAGAGATTGAGAAGAGAGGAAGAGCGGGGAGGGAGGGGGGGAAGGGAGAGAGAGAGGAGGATGAGAGAGAGGGAGGAGAGAGAGAGGGAGAGAGAGAGAGGGGAAAAGGAGAGAGAGAAAGAGACAGGGAGAGAGACAGGGAGAGAGAGAGACTCAGAGTTTGAGGAAAGAGGAGAGGAAGAGAGAGGGAGAGAGAGAAGAAGGAGGGAGAGAGAGAGGGAGGGAGAAAGAGAGGGGAAGGGAGGTGGGAAACAGAGAGTCAGGGATGTTACATGTTGGCCAGGCTGGTCTTCAACTCCTGACCTCAGGTGATCCGCCCACCTTGGCCTCTCAAAGTGCTGGGATGTTCCGCTTTTTCTTGGGTAGTTTTTGGCCTCGAAGCTCATCTCATCAATTGTTCCCTCCCCAACAGGTCTTTGCAATGCCAGTTATGCCAAGATCTCCATTTGCTGCCAAGGAGCTGTTCAAGCCACCCTGTTATAGAGGTTCCTGGCATTGGGATCTGCAGCCTGGCTTTGTTTCGTTTGTCTGCTCTCTGGTTACCTAATGTCTCATTGACTAGGTCAGCTTCTGTCTATTCCAATTATTTTCTTAAGAAGGCAACAAGGCTTTCCTTTTGGCCTCTCTAACAGATGCTTCATCAATCTTGATTACATACTTAACCCACACTCACTGGCTTTCTCCCATGTTATTCTAAGTTTAGAAAATCCACAGTAATAAATGGTGGATCTTTTTAAACTCTCATCATATATCTTCTCTTAGTTAAGCTGTGACTTCAGAAGAACATTTGTATTCTAATTCATTATTTCCCCTTGTACATCCCAAGCTGTAAGTTCTCTGAGGACAGGAATTTATCCTTTTCTTATTCTCTGACCCTTAAACTGTGTCTGATGCATCGTAGAAGTTCAATAAATGTTTGTTTAATAAAAGAAATGTCCCTATTGCTACAACCCTAACCCCTTGTTAATTGGACCATCATTCAGAAGGAACAAGCCATTTCCCTGGAGACATCAGATGGTTAACAATTCATAAAGACCTCTCTGGCCTCTTCAGCCTTCAATGCCATTGTTGTGCAAAGTGTGTTTGCAGGGGATATTTGTGGGCAGCCTACATTTACTCAGCTACTTCCCGTCAAGCACTTTTGCTTTCATTTGACAAGCATTTTTGGGAGCCAGGGAGCTGAGCCAAGTACTGTGCTCACCTCTAAGGATACAAGACCAAGGGTGGAGGATCATTTGAGGCCAGGAGTGCAAGACCAGCCTAGGCAACATACTGAGACCCTGTCTCTACAAAAAATTGCAAAAAAAAATTAGCCAGGTGTGGTGGTGTGTGCCTGTGGTCCCAGCTACTGAAGAGGCTGAGGTGGGCCTGAGCCCAGGAGGTTGAGGCTGCAGTAAGCTGTGATGGTGCCACTGCACTCCAGCCAGGGCAACAGAGCAAGACCCTGTCTCCAAAAAAATTAAGACGAAGGGCCACTGGTTGTTTTTAAGGTACACCCAGCGTCTCAGGGAAGGATGACCCCAACACACAAATGACAATCAGGCAACGCAGACAAAGATAAATGCCACGAGAAGAAAGGTGAAAACATTACCTAGAGTCCCACTTCTGAAACGAACTCAGAATCTCTCAGGAAAAGAAATTCGCCAAATAAAAAGAACAATGATATTTGTAGAGCTTGTTATTATCCAATAGCAATTAACAAGGCAGAGATTTGCATCATTTGTGAAGCACAAAACGTACTCCTCATTCCATGGAGGATACTGAGGCTCCTGGAGGGCAAGAGACCTGGCCTGGATCTCACAGCTGAGGAGCCGCTGAGCTGGGACCCCCAACCTCACTTCCCCACTGGGTAGTTCTGTCTGGGGGGCATTGGTGTAAGGCAGTGGTTTTCAGTACTGGTTGAACAGTAAACTCTCAAACCACCCCTAAATTCTGACTCAGTTGGCCTGTGGTCCTGCTGTTTCTAAAGCACCCTGAAAAATATTAATGAAAATGACTGGGTATTAGTCATGTCTTTTTAGTCTGTATTTAGTTAATTATTAATTAATTAATTAATTAATTAAGAGACAGGGTCACGCTCTATCACCCAGGCTGGAGTGCAGTGGCATGATCACAACTCACTGCAGCCTCAACCTCATGGGTATAAGCAATTCTCCTGCCTCAGCTTCCTGAGAAGCTGGGACTGACAGGCATGAGACATTGTATCATACCTGGCCCTCAAATCTATGTTAAAGCCTTTAGGTAGGATATTATGTGGTGAGCATGGTGGGCTTATTAAATGAATTTAAAAATGACTCAGAGACAGGGAATAATAAAGAGGCCACTCTGGCAGAAACAGTTTCATCTATGGGGACCCTGGCGTGGAGCACTGCAAGTGATCCTTTATGATGTTTTTGCAAATGATCTGGAAGGAAATGTGCCCAGTGAAGTCAGTGACGCAGCACGTGACCTTGGACCTTCCTGGGTGGTGGAACGTGAGGCCAGTGGAGGCAAACATCAGGAGGTGTTCAAGGCTGAGCGTGTGAGCAGGGAAGTGGCAAATAAGCTTCTCTGAGGCAAACCCTGGAAATGCAGCCAGGGAAAAATAACTTGGAGATGTGAGCCGCAGCCCAAGGAATGACCGCGAAGGCACGGTGCAGTCTTGCTGGAACACGTCAGTCGAGATGAGATCAGAATGCTGGATCTTAACAGGCAGGGCATCAGGTCATTGGAGGACATAGTTCATTATTCCATTGCTTTCAAAATGCCTCATCTTCCACCATTTCCTTCCCAAACCCTGCACCCAACACTGGTGGTTTCTCTTAACTTTTTTGTTGTTGTTGTTGTTGTTTTTGTTTTTAGATGGAGTCTTGCTCTGTTGCCCAGGCTGGAGTGCAGTGACATGATCTCAGCTCACTACAGCCTCTGCCTCCTGGGTTCAAGCCATTCTCCTGTCTAATCCTCCCAAGTAGCTGGGATTACAGGCGCCTGCCACTATGCTTGACTAATTTTTGTATTTTTAGTAGAGATGGATTTCACCATGTTGGCCAGGCTGGTCTTGAACTCCTGACCTCTAGTGATCTTCCTGCCTCAGCCTCATGAAAGTGCTGGGATGATAGGTGTGAGCCAGGGCTCCTGGCCATCTTGTTAACTTTTCTAAGAGTGCTTCTGAATATCATCTTTCCCTCCACAGCAAGTACCTCTATGTTGCAAATTCCCAGCACTCTCCAAATTCCAACTTAAAGGCCTCCTTTGAGTTGGCATTTAAAGGATGGAATTTAAAGGTAGAATGTGCAAGATAGCAAGTCTCACTACCTTGCAAATTCCCAGCACCCTTTAAATCCCAACTCAAAGGCCTCCTTCTTTAGGAGACCTCACTCCAGCACACATCAGTCCACGGCTGCTCAGAATGAATCACCCCAACTCTGCTCAGACCTGTGGAAAGCGCATTAAAGTAATCTGTTCAACATTTGCATCACACACTGTGAGCTACTCATAAGCAAGAGATGTGTCTTACACAGTCAGTACTCAATAATTACTTATGGGATGCACAAATGGGGAGAAGATCAACTGTGTTTCAAGACAGACACACGGAGCTGGGAAAGGTCCCGAGTCAGCCGCGATGATCTTGGGAAGGGAGGAGCCACCATGGAGAAGCATGTCTCTTCAGGATGGAAGGAAGACAGCTAAGACAGGAGCAAGAGATGCATCGAAATCCTGGAAAGGTATGGAGAAGGTGACTAAGGCCTAGCTCACCACATCACAGAGTCCTGGAAAAAGGAGGCAATTTTTGATATTTGAAAAACACTTTAGGCCAGGCCCAGTGGTGCATACCTGTCATCCCAGCACTTCAAGAAGCCCAAACGAAAGGATTGTTTCAGTCCAGGAGTTCAAGACCATCCTGGGCAACATAGTGAGACCTTGCCTCTAGGAAAAATTTAAAAATTAGTTGGGTATGGTGGTGTATGCCTATGGTCCCAGCTACTTGAGAAGCTGAGGTGGGAGGATCCCTTGAGCCCAAGAGGTCAAGGCTGAAGTGAGCTATGATTACACCAGTGAACTCCAGCCTGGCATAATCATAGCTCACTCACATAACAGAGTGAGACTCTATTTAAAAAAAAAAAAAAGAAAAAAGAAAGAAAGAAAGAAAAAGAAAAGAAAAGCTTAAAAATTGTTTTTTTTTTTTTTTTTTTTGGTCAAATGAATTAAAGAGGCCATGAATCATTATGGGTACAAAGCATACTTAAAATAATCAATTTTAAGCAATCAAATTTGCTTTTGTAAATTACATAACAATTACATGCAACTATTGTGATTGCGTAGTTCCATACATTTTGACAAATGTATACACCCGTGACACCCATGTAACCATCATTGCTATCAAGATAGGGACTATGTCTGTCACCTCTCGTGCCCCTTTAAAGTCATTCAGCTGCATCCTCCACCTTGGGCAACCACTGATCTGCTCTCTGTCATTCTAGATTAGCTTGCTCAACAGCCTCCGGTGTGCATTTTTGAGCCTGGATTAATTCCTTCATCATTGTGTTTTTGAGATTCATTCCTTTTGTGTGTATCAGAAATTGGATCTTTTTAATTGCTGCATAATATTCCTTATGGACCTTGGTACTACAGTTTTTTATCCATTTATCTATTGAAGATATTTCAGTTGTTTCTAGCTTAGGTCTATTAGGTATAAAACTGCTGTGAACATTACGTACACTTCTTGTTGTGGATGAGACACAGTGTTAATAAATACAATGAAAGAGAGAATCTCGCTGGGCCTAGTACAGTGGCTCACGCCTGCAATCCTAGCACTTTGGGAGGTTGAGGTGGGTGGATTACCTGAACTCAGGAGTTTGAGACCAGTCTGGGCAACATGGTGAGATCTCCTACTCCACTAAAAATACAAAAAGATTAGCCAGGGGCATGGTATCACATGACTGTAATCCCAGCTACTCTGGAGGCTGAGGCAGGAGAATTACTTGAACCAGGGAGGCAGAGATTGCAGTAAACTGGGATCATGCCACTGCACTTCAGCCTGGGTGACAGAGCCAGCCTCTGCCTCCAAAAAAAAAAAAAAAAAGAAAGAAAAAGACTCTCAGAGTCTCAGAGCTGGAAGAGAGAGGGAGAGTTAAGTGGAACGTCAACTTGCTAAATTCAACCCTCTTCCCTGCCACCTTCCCTCCTCTATCACACCCCTGAAAACTGGCTATTTGGTCTCCATTAATTTGCCCCACTGACAGAGAACTCACTAGCTCTTAAAATAGCCTAGTCAGTGAATGCTTCCATTGCTAGAAGGTTTTGCTTTTTTTTTTTTGAGTCAGAGTTTTGTTCTTCTTGCCCAGCCTGGAGTGCAGTGGTGTGGTCTCAGCTCACAACAACCTTCGCCTCCCAGGTTCAAGTGATTCTCCTGCCTCAGCCTCCCAAGTAGCTGGAATTACAGGCACCACAGCTGGCTAATTTTTTTGGATTTTTAGTAGAGATGGGGTTTTACCATGTGGGCCAGGCTGGTCTCGAACTCCTGACCTCAAGTGATCCACCTGCCTTGGCCTCCCTAAGTGCTGGGATTACAGCTATGAGGGTTAATACCCTCATGTGTGGGGATGCTTCCTAGCCCTGCTGTTCCAAACTTGATTTTAAAATCTTATTTATTTATTTATTTTTGGAGACAGAGTCTCACTCTGTCACCTAGGCTGGAGTGCAGTGGTGTGATCTTAGCTCACTGCAACCTCTGCCTCCCCAGGCTCAAGCAATTCTGCTGCCTAGGTCTCCCTAGTAGCTGGAATTACAGGTGCACACCACCACACCTGGCTAATTTTTGTATTTTAGTAGATAGGGGGTTTCACCATGTTGGCCCAGCAGGTCTTGAACTCCTGACCTCAGGAGATCTGCCTGCTCACTGAATTGCAAATGATTGCTGGGCAGCGTTCACCCTCCGTGGTGCTGCAGTGAAGTCTAACTTATCTACATAGTTGGATATTTTAAAACAGCCTCAAGTTCACCTCCAGTCTTCCCCTGTTTAGGCTACATATCCTTTGTTCTGCCAACCACTGCACCCAAGACTGGCTCCAGCTTGTGGCCACTCCTTTTGCATTACATCATCAGGAGCCAAACACATTGCTCCAGCCACAGCCAGGCTGGCTTAGTGCTGGCCAGCAAGCCTTGCTTCTGCCCACCATACAGAAGTGACTCTCACCTGGGACCACCACCACACATTGCTGACTCCCACAGAGCTCACAGGCAGCACGAGAGCAGCCTTCCGGCTTTTCTCACATGTGCTGCTATCAAACCGTGTCCCCTCCACCCTGTGTTTCCCACAGTGGGGAGCAGATTTATGGAAATGGTGCAGGCTTGGAAATACAGATAGCTTCAAAAATGACTCAGATAACTTCATGGTTGAGAGACCCATAATGGCTTATTATGGCAAACTGGGATGTTCTGTTGTATATTTCTTGTTTTTCCGACTGACATCAAGATAAATAACTGTGTTGGACTAGATGGCTTCTGGGGCCCCTTCCAGCTCTAAAATTTTGTGACTCTTTGTCCTCCCACGAAATGTTTTTTGGTGCCAGTGTTGGCCCCAGAATGAAGCCAACTGGACCAGAGATGGACTCAATTATAATGTTCTCTGCAAGGATAAAGTAGGGGAAAGAGAAAGGAAGGAGAGGGCAGCATGAGGCAGAATTACTAAAAATTCCAAACACCATTCAGCATGAGTTGGACAAAGTCCCTTCTCTTGCATCTGAGGGAAGACAGTTGCCAGCACCACCCCCACATTAAAACATAACTTACTGGAGTTTCCTTACTATTTATTACAAAGTGAAGTGCATTCATCTTGGGATTTTTAGAAGCAAAGATTATTTTATTTATTTATTTATTTTTGAGACAGAGTCTCGCTCTGTTGCCCAGGCTGGAGTGCAGTGGCACAATCTTGGCCCACTGCAACCTCGGCCTCCTGGGTTCAAGCAATTCTCTTGTCTCAGCCTCCCGAGTAGCTGGAACTATGGGTGCCTACCACCACACCTAGCTAATTTTTGTATGTTTAGTAGAGACGGGTTTCACCATACTGGTCAGGCTGGTCTCAAACTCCTGACCTCAGGTGATCTGCCCACCTCAGTCAACCAAAGTGCTGGGACTACAGGTACGAGCCATGTCGTCCTGCGTAAAGATAATTAAAAAAAAAAAAAGATCACCTTCAATTCTATACGATAGTGACCACCATTAATATCTTGGTGCATTTTAGCCAGGCATGGTGGCTCATGCCTGTAATCCCAGCACTTTGGGAGACCAAGGTGGGTGGATCAGGAGTTTGAGACCAGTCTGGCCAACATGGCGAAACCCGTCTCTAACTAAAAACACACAAAAAAATTAGTTGGGCATTGTGACACCATTTGAACTTACCTCTTTTTGTTGAGACAGGGTATTGCTCTGTTGCTCAGGTCAGAGTGCAGTGGTGTAACCATGGCTCACTGCAGCCTCGACTTCCCGGACTTAAGTCACTCTCCTGCCTCAACCTCCCAAGTAGCTGGGACTACAGGCATGTGCCACCATGCCCGCCTAATTTAATTTTTTTAATGTAGGGATAGGGTCTCACTATGTTGTCAGGTCTGGTTTCAAACTCCTGGGCTCAAGTGATCCTCCTGCCTTGGCTTCCCAAAGTGCTGGGATTAGACGCATGAGCCACCAGGCATGACCTTCTTCAAAGGCCCTGTCCCTATACAGTCATATTCTGAGGTACTGAGGATTAGGGATTCAACATATAAATTTTGGTGAGACGTAATTCAGCCCATAACCCTCACCTAGTAGATGGACTGGTTTATGTGGACAGGGCTTTGTGTTTGTAATCTGGTTTCACCAGCTTCTAATGTAGGACCCCGTGCCCCTGCAGAGTACTCTTCCTTCAAATATTTCTGGGAGTCCTCAGGGAGTATCTCCAGTAGACTGTATTTTCCACGATGGCTGTAACACTATCTCCTATCTTATCTGCTCTTCTGCAGTGTGACTTTGCCTTTTCCCACATCAAGAAGTAGAGTCTAATTCCCATTCCTCTTGAGTCTGGGCTGGCCTTGGTGACTTGCTTGCAACCAACAGAGAGCAACAGAAATGATGCTCCATGATCTCTAAGGCCAAGTGGGAAAAGGCAGTGCAGCTTCCAGATATTCCCTCTCAGATATTCCCTCTTGGAGTCCAGCTGCCATGTTGTGGGGAAGCCCAAGCCACAAGGAGAAACCACAAAAATGTACTCTGGCTCACAGACCCCACTGAGCCCAGCTAACAAGTGATCCCAGCTCAGGCATTCCAGCTGAGGGAAATCCCCAGTCATTTCCCTGCTGTGCTTGAATGAGTGCCTGAGCCCCAGAACCTGTGAGCATAGCAAAATCACTGTTCTATATCGTTTTTGGATGATGCAGCTAAGCCCTAAAGAGGTATTGCTGCTCACTCAAAGTTATTCTGCTGATTAATGGAGCTGGGTTAAAATCCAGACCTCATACATTTTCAATCAGAGCTCCTTCCAACCATTTATTCTTTCAACAAATGTTTATTGTTGCTAGGGTTCCACATGCTGTTTAGGGCACTGGGAGGTGGTGGTGACTCCTGAATGTAGCTCCAGAGGATAGAATGAGGACTGATGGGAACACTGTGGAGAGGCTAGTTACAACTCAGCGTAGACAAGACCTGGAGAGCAAGGAGAACTTCCTCCAAATGCAATGACCTTGAGGTGAGGTCACCTCAAGGAGAATTGGAAGGGAGAATGACTCTCCCAACTCGGGGAGTCTATTACTTCCAAACTTTGTTCCTAAAAGGATTTGTTCATAAACAACTAAATTTTATGATGTCATCTGTACCATATTTGTCCTGCCTACCCCCAAAACAGAAGACAGCATCAGAAAAGAGACACAGGTTCAATTCGCAGCTCCGCCTCTCACTAGCTGGGTGGTCCTGGACAAATGATTCAAAAGGAGCTGGATGCCTGGGACAGATGATTGTACTTAATGAACATTGAGATCAGCCCCAACTCTCCCTTCCAACTCGAGTCTATTACTTCCAAACTTTGTTCCTAAAAGGATTTAAGGCAGCTTTCTTTTATTTGACTTAAAACTATGTCTTTTAAACAAGGTGCTCTTTAAGAAAGGCTTCTTCAGCTGGTGTGGTGGCATGCACCTGTAGTCCCAGCTACTCAGGAGGCTGAAGTGAGGATCACTTGAGCCCAGGAGTTTGAGGCTGCAGTGAGCTATGATTGGGTCACTGCACTCCAGCCCGGGCAACAGAGCAAGATCCGATCTCAAAAAAACCAAAACCAACCAAACAAAACCATTTTTTTTTAAAGCCTTCTGTTAAATTTTATGATGTCATCTGTACAATATTTGTCCTGCCTACCCCCAAAACACAAGACAGCATCAGGAAAGAGACACAGGTTCAATTCCCAGCTCCGCCTCTCACTGGCTGGGTGGCCCTGGACAAATGATTTAAATTATCCAAACTTCAGTAAAGTGGGAAAACACACTTCCCATCACATAGGGATTCTTGTGAGGATTAAAATACTTACGTAAAAATCAGGTGGAGAGATGTCTATTGAATCTGTTGCTAAAGCCTCTCCCTTTCACCGAGTAAATATCTCAAACTTTCTACATCTGTTCTGCCCTCAGAGGCTCCCAATTCCCCCCTCACCTCACACTGAACAGGTGACTTAGCTGTTTGAGAGAGAGAGAGAGAGAGAGAGAGAGAGAGAGAGAAGTAAACATCAGGGGCATCTCCCTAAATTTCCCCTGATAATTCTTCTAACTGAGCTATGACCTCTCCCTGGTTCTTTTTGCAGTGGACTAGATAGTTCTCTCCCACCTAAGACTAATCCTCCACTTCATGGAATATTCCAGAAATTTGAGGCCCCTGAGCTGTTGGTGACCAATCCCTTCTCCTGGGTCCTCCTTTCTACAGAACACCAGCCCTTATCTGTCCTGCCATCTTCTGCCTAACCTTTGCACCAAACCTCTTGAAAATGTCATGTCTGCCTCCAGCTCTTGCCTCTACCACCTGGGACTGGCCCAGGCTCCCATCAACACTATGGTCATGGGGTCTTTGAGGTCTCCTGTTGCTCAACCTACAGGTCACTTTTCAGCCCTTTACTCCTTTTCTGTGTTGTTGTTGTTTTTTCTTTTTTGAGACAGAGTTTTGGTCCGTCACCCAGGCTGGAGTGCAGTGGCGCAATCTCAGCTCACTGCAACCTCTGCCTCCTGGGTTCAAGCGATTCTCCTGCCTCAGCCTCCTGAGTAGCTGGGACTATAGGCATACGCCATCACACCCAGTAATTTTTTGTATTAGCCAGGATGGTCTCAAACTCCTGACCTTGTGATCTGCCCGCCTCGGCCTCCCGAAGTGTTGGGATTACAGGCATAAGCCACCACTCCTGGACCATGTCAGTTTTGTTTTGTTTTGTTTTGTTTTGTTTTTGAGACAGGGTCTCACTGTTGCCCAGGCTGGAGTGCAGTGGCATGATGCCAGCTTGCTGCAACCTCCACCTCCTGGGTTCAAGCAACTCTCATGCCTCAGTCTCCCGAGTAGCTGTTATTAAAGGCATGCACTACCATGCCCAGCTAATTTTTGTATAGAGGGAAATGGTTTCACCATGTTGGCCAGGCTGGTCTTGAACTTCTGATTTCAAGTGATCAGCCTACCTCCGCCTCCCAAGGCGCCAGGATTACGGGGTTGAGCCATTGCACTCGGCCCAGGGTTGCCTTTGAAGTCATGTTCCTCTATTCCTTCCCTCTCCGAGTTACACCCAACATCCTCATGTCTAGCGATCATATCTGCCTGCGGATGTCCTAATGACACATTAAATTTAACAGATTCAAATCAAACATGGCGCTGTCCTCCCCATCCTCCAAACCTGTCCCTCCACCTGTGTTCTCTCCCTTCAGAAACAAAATGGCCATTTTTCCAGTTTTCCAAGCCAGAAAACAGAACATTATCTGCAAACCTCTCTTTCTTAGCTGTGGATTCTCTCTCCTAGATAGCTTTTTTGTTGATATTGTTGCTGTTGTTTTTTGAGACAGAGTCTCACAACCTCTGTGTCCCAGGTTCAAGTGATTCTCCTGCCTCAGCTTCCCAGGTAGCTGGGAATACAGGTGCAGGCCACCATGCCTGGCTAATTTTTTGTATTTTTAGTAGAGACAGTGGGGTGCGGGGTTCACCATGTTGGCCAGGCTAGTTTTGAGCTTCTGACCTCAAGTGATCCGTCCACCTCAGCCTCCCAAAGTGCTAGGATTTCAGGTGTGAGCCACCAAGCCTGGCCCTAGATAACTTTTTAATACACCACTTTTCTCTTATCCCAACTGCCACCATTACCTCATATTTGAATTGTGGCAATGGTCTCCTAGCAGATTTCCTGGCTTCCAGGCTTGCCCAATCCCAACCTAGCCCACAGCCTGAATGGCTTTTCATTTTATTTTCTTTCAAGATGGAATCTCGCTCTGTTGCCCAGGCTGGAGTGCAGTGGCGGGATCTCAGCTTGTTACAACCTCTGCCTCCCGGTTTCAAGCCATTCTCCTGCCTCAGCCTCCTGAGTAGCTAGGATTACAGGCACGCGTCAGCATTCCTGGCTAATTTTTGTATTTGTAGTAGAGATGGGGTTTCATCATGTTGGCCAGGCTGGTCTCTGAATGACTTTTCTACAAATGTTTGATTCTGTAGTTTAAAAAATCTTCATGCCTCTCCATTGTTCTCATGCTCAAGTTCAAACTCTGGGCTTTTGCAGGTGCTCTCTGCCTGGAACACCCTTTCTTTTCCTGACTATTGAAGGATAAACTCTTACTCATTCTTCACGTCCTAGTTTAGAAACTCCTTCCCCTGGAAAACTTTCCCTGATTCCTTAAGGCTGTTATATCCCTTCTCTGATATTCCTCTAAGTGATTTTGCTTATCATATTCACACAATTATTCTAATTGTTTATTTCACTCTTGCCTAGAGCTGGGGCTGGCACCAATCAGTTATTTGACAAATACTTGCAGAAAAGTAGGCATGGAAGGAATTGCTTTCCACTATGGGTGTCAAGCTTGAGTGGTTAGAAGCACCTGGAGGATTAGTTAAACCAGAGCTTGCTGGACTACACCTCCCAGAGCGTTTAATTCAGTAGTTTGGGGCGATGCCCAGATGATGCTGTTGACAGCTAGTCAGGAACCTCTGCTTCTTGCAATATAAGGCAGCCTGAAAGCTGAGGGACAGTTACTAGTAAGGAAAGCTGGTAGACATTTTGGGAAGCTTGGTACATTTCTGGGACCACTCTTCTTCCTAGCTTTCTTAACAAGAGCATTTAATCGGATTTTAGCTTTTGAAGATATCTCAGGAAACTAGGTAACCAAAGCATGCATCCCATTAGGGCTCAAAGGCTGCACCTGGAACTGCGCCCTGCTCGTTAATGGGTTGCCAGGCAACAGAACAAAGGTGAGGCTGAGGCGGGATCAGTGGTTGGCAGGGATCTGAGAGTGAACCACCAAGGCAGCTAGAGGCTGGAGTTCTCATCAGGACAGGACCTTAGGAGCCAGCCATAAGAGGCCCCTGGGATGTAGACTGAGGGCCTTGCGTTGCACATGGGAGGGCATCACATCCCCATATGGACAAGTTCATGCTGTAACTTGGCCTCTAATAGGATTGGGGATTATTTTTCTCAGACGTAGAACCACAGGAACCCATGGGGGAGATTTCTTAATGAGTTATGTGTAAGAAAAAACTTCTTAGGTTCATCACCTTCCACTTTTTAAAAATAAACTTTATTAGTTTTTTTTTGTGTGTGTGTGTAAATTATAAAATATACATTCACATTTAGAAATTTTAAAGGTACAGGAAAGCACATAATTCCATGTCCCCTGAAGGAAACCATATAAGTTTGGCATTCATCCTTTAAAAAAAAAAAACATAAATGAGATTCTCTATATATTTGCTTTATAACTTTTAAAACATTAAACTGTGTATAGCAGACATTTCTACATCAGCACTTCTAACTGTACTTCATTCTTTTAATAGTCATGCGGAAATGTATTGTGTAGAGATACCATACTGTACTTTTTTTTTTTTTTTTTGCTACTAGTGATGCTGCAATGCACAACCTTATCCATATGTCTTTTTGCATGTACGAGGTATAATAGATCAAAGACAATTCATATTTAAAGTTTAACTACTGGCCAAGCATAGTGGCTCATGCCTGTAATCCTAGCACTTTGGGAGGCCGAGGTGGGTGGATCACCTGAGGTCAGGAGTTCAAGACCAGCATGGCCAACATGGCAAAACCCTGTCTCTACTAAAAATACAAAAATTAGCCAGGTGTAGTGGCATGCATCAGTAATCCCAGCTTCTCGAGAGGCTGAGGTAGGAGAATTGCTTGAGCCTGGGAGGCAGAGGTTGTGGTGAGTGGAGATCACGCCACTCCACTCCAGCCTGGGCGACAGAGCGAGACTCTGTCTCAAAAAATAAACAAACAAATTTTAACTACAGATTGTAGGTTTCTCTCCAGGGCAGCTTTTTAGTTTGCACTTCCACTAAGAATATATGAATGCCCATTTCCTCACAGTCTTACCACATTTGCCATTATCAGTCAGTCCTTAAACATTTTTTATAAGCCTCATTGCTTTTTCACTTTTAAGGTCAATTTCTGCCTGGGCGCAGTGGCTCACGCCTGTAATCCCAGCACTTTGGGAGGCTGAGGCAGGAGGATCACTTGAGGTCAGGAGTTCAAGACCAGCCTGGCCAAATGGTGAAACCCTGTCTCTACTAAAAATACAAAAATTTGATGGTGGCACATGCCTGTAATCCCAGATACTTGGGAGGCTGAGGCAGGAGAATTACTTGAACCTGGGAGGCGGAGGTTGCAGTGAGCCAAGATTCTACCACTGCACTCCAGCCTGAATGACAGAGTGAGACTCCATCTGAAAAAAAAAAAAAAACCAAAAAACCAAAAAAAAAAAAAAACAACAAAGATTAATTTCTTTGTGCATCTCTTCATCTCTTCAAACATTTATTTTCCCTTTATATCTCTCTGCCTGTTCCTATTCTTTGGTCTTTTGTTTTTTTGAGATGGGGTCTCTGTTGCCCAGGATGGAGTAAAGAGGCACAATCATGGCTCACTGCCACCCCCAGGCTCAAGTGATCTTCCTACCTTAGCCTCCAGAGTACCTGGGACTACCGACACATGCTAATTTATGTATTTTTTTTTTTGGAGAGATGAAGGTCTCACTATGTTGCCCAGTCTGGTCTCAAACTCTTAGGCTCAAGTGATCCTCCCTCCTTGGCCTCCCACAGTGCTGGGACTACAGGCCTGAGCCACCATGCCCAGCCTCTGCTCACCTTTCTGTAGGACTTGTTCATCTGTTTCTCTTATTGACTCATAAAAGCTCTAAGTCTTATTGACTTACATAGAGAGATAGTAACATTTTCTCCAGTTTATTATTTTTTTTCTTTTTCACAGTGCCATACAGATGCTTTTGGTTTTGAATTTGTATACAGTTCAATCTACTGATGTTCTAGAAAGTTGCATGTTTTCCTTTTAAAATAAAAAAAATGCTTCTAACATTTAAAAAAGGTTCCCTTTTATGTCATGGCCCTTAAGAAAAAGGAGGGGAAAGGACAGAATGAAGCAAAAGAGGAATGAGAGCTCTATTATATTCCTGAGATTCAAAGAGATTGATGAGGTTAGTGATTCTCAAACTTTAATTTACATAGAAATCACTTGGAGATCTTTGAAAATGCAGAATTTGAGTCAGTAGGTCCAGGACTGGGCTTGAGATTTTGCATGTCTAACAAGCTCCCAGGTGAGGTTGATGGTCCATGGGCCATACCTGGAGTAGCCAGGCTTTAAATCATAACAAGGGAAAGTACTGCTGTTTTCATGAATTATCCTAACAACACTTAAACTATTATATATTTTGAAAACCCTCCTGTCTTTCTCCTTAATTAAACAGAGAATTTTTTTTTTTTTTTTTTAGAAGGAGTCTTGATCTGTCACCCAGGCTGGAGTGCAATGGCATGCAACCTCTGCCTCCCAGGTTCAAGCGATTCTCCTGCGTCAGCCTCCTGAGTAGCTGGGATTACAGGTGCACTCCACCATGCCCAGCTAATTTTTTATTTATTTTTTTGTATTTTTAGTAGAGATGTGGTTTCACCATGTTGGTCAGGCTGCTTTTGAACTCTTGACCTCGTGATTCACCTGCCTCGGCCTCCCAAAGTGCTGGGATTACAAGACTGAGCCACTGCACCTGTCAGAAAATTCTAACTTCTTGTTCTGGAAAGTAGGAGATGGCCTGGGCTCATTTTTTTAAAAAAAAAAGAAAAAGAAAAAGAAGTCAGTTTTCATGGAGTAACATCCCTCCTCCTCATGGCCTTTGGCGTACATGGCTAAAATTCTTAATGGCAAGTATGCAGGTATAAAATGCTCACTTCTTGAGGCCTTCTTGTAGGGCTGGGTAAAATGAAGTTGAGAGATTAATTGGCCTTTTGGGCAAAAATATTCCAGCCCCATCCTGGCTGTCTCCCCTCCCCAGCATTATAAAGCAGTTTATCTGTATTATTTTTTGAGAAAGTATAGCTATAGTCTAAACACACGCCCCAAAATAGTAATCTAATGGGTTCTGTGGAAAGCAACATAGTCTGGGCGAAGAAAAACAAGTCTTAGAATAGGACTCAGGAGAGCTTGATGCTTGTTCTGGCTTTAATACGGTTGCTTTGCATGTATTAAACTTTCTTGGCTTGGCTCCTCCAACTGTAGAATGGGGAAAAGAGTAGAGCCTTACTTCTCAAGGCTAATATCGGAATAGGAATAAAAAAAAATTCTTGGAGGGGTTTATGGACCTTCTCTGGTAGCAGTGAGGTCATGATCTGTCCCTTTTTTTTTTTTTTTTTTTTTTTTGACAGAGTCTCACTCTGTCACCCAGGCTGGAGTGCAGTGGCATGATCTTGGCTAATGAACCTCCTTGGCCAGGCTGGTCTCGTACTCCTGACCTCGAGTGATTCACCCACCTTAGCCTTCCAAAGTATTGGGATTACAGACATGAGCCACTGCACTCAGTCTGGTCACTGATCTGTTATAACTTGGCATATACTAACTTGGCTTTCCAATTTCCAAGCAAGATTCCACAAAGCTTTCTGTTAACTGCAAAATAAGTCATAGCAAAAGAGACTCTGGGTATTTTTGATGTGTCCTAAACTCAAGAAGTTGCTTGAGTTAAGTTCATGCCTATATGGACTGGAGCTGTATATGGACACAGGTTTCTATGTGAAAGGAAAGTGGTGGGCATAGATTTCTATTGGAGAGGAAAAGGTTAAATGTGTACCAAACTCAACTGGTGGGCATAACAAGGGTAGCTTGGGACAAGGATTGCCACATCAGTAGAGGGAAAGGAAAACTGGCATTTACTGAGTGTGAATTACCTCACTTTCTTTCTACTACCCTGGGAGATGGGAATTATTCCTAACTTTTTACAGGAACTTGGAGTCAGTGATTTGCCCAAATTTCACAACTGGAAAGGGTGGAGCTGAGTGAGACCTCAAAGCCTGATCGGCTCCACTCTTGGATCCCCAGCCCTCTATCTCCCAGCAAAACAGAAGTGCTTGGGGGTGGAGAGGAAGGGAGGTGAGCTCTGATCTTGGGCAAGTCACTTCACTTTCTTTCTTTTTTTTTTTTTTGAGACAGAGTCTTGCTGGGTCGCCCAGGCTGGAGTGCAGTGGCATGATCTCGGCTCACTGCAATCTCTGCCACCCAGGTTCAAGCAATTCTCCTGCCTCCTAAGTAACTGGGACTACAGATGCATGCCACCACAGCCTGGCTAATTTTCTTGTTTTTTTGTTTGTTTGTTTGTTTGTTTGTTTGTTTTAACTAAAGACGGGGTTTCACCATGTTGGCCAATCTGGTCTTGAACTCCTGACCTCAAGTGATCTGCCCGCCTAAGCCTTCCAAAGTGCTGGGATTACAGGTGTGAGCCACCTCGCCCGGCCCACTTCACTGCTTTATGCCTCAGTTTCCCGACCTGTACCAGGGACAGCACCTCTCAGCGGATGATGAGGCTGCTGCTGCTGCCCTGGGCTGACCCACAGTGAGTGCTTAATGCACAGAAGTATTGCTTCCCCCTCCTCCACCCGCCAGACTCTCACATAATCTTGCAAGTTTGAAGAAACCCAGCCGTGCTAGCAACAGAAGGTAAAAACAGACACGCCTCTCTGCCTCCAGTCTCATCCCCATGACCTCAGGCGCTGTCCAGCTCGTCCCACTTATGAGCGCTCACCATGTCCTCAGAACAGGGCACCTGTGGCTCGTTTTACTTTTTTGCCCCTCCTAGCATGGTGTGGAAAGAGGGCAGAGGGCAGGCTCTGGCGTCAGGCCTCTTTCTGAAACCACCTCCTGTTCTGCGCCTGTCCTTGGACCTCAGTTTCCCTATGTTTCATTCACGTGGTCCTTGCTAAGGCTTAGGGGAAATGTACAGAGGCTAATACTGAATCACCAAACCATAGGCGCTCTGCGAGCAGGAGCTGGCTCGGATCCCAGCCTTCGGCCCTGTGATCTGCTCTCCACTCTCCCGCCCGGAGTCTTTCTTGGCTGGGACAATAAACCTACTAACGGTATCAAGTCGCATCAAGTGCTTCCTGGCGGGAGCCAGCACCGTGCTGGGCGCACCCGGCCCCTCTGCCTTCATCTCTTAACGTGATCTCATGCCACCATCATCACACGCCCCTAGGCTCCTCCCGGGCCAACTCCAGCGGCAGCGGAGTGCGTGTCACCTCCAGCTCTCCTCCTACAAAAATGCTGGCATTCTAGCCTCCAGCGCGCTTAGTTCACCCCATAAACTCAGCTAATGCTTACCACATGCTGAGCCTGCTGAGCGTCGGCACCCGTCCCCCACCCCCAGTCCCAGAGGCTCCAGAGCCCCGCACTGGGAGACCCTCCCACTGGCCGACCCTGCCTCGATACCCGCCCACTCCACGGTGGGAAACCTGCGATGTGTCCCTCCCTCCACCGCCTTCACCCAGCCCCAGCCAAAAGTGACCTTGGACACCTCTACGACGCCATGTCCACTCCTCTGAACAGGAGGCCAGTTTGCACCCAATGGTGCCTTTGGTTGCTAGAAATTAAAAACCCGATTGCGCGTGTTTGCAATTACGGTAGCTTGGAGCGACACCCCCAAGCACCAAGCCCACAAGTGGGAGCCGGGCGCCTCGTGGGGCGCTCTCCCTACCGTCCTCGGCCCGGGACTCCCGCACGATCTGCGCGTCCCGCCGCACCTGGGCCAGCCCCACCCGCGCGCCCGCACCGCCCCGCCACGGAGCCGGGCGAGGAGGCGCTACCCACCCCTGCTCGCGCGCGCACGCCGGGCCCGTGAGCCCGCCTAGGGAGCGCGTGCCGAGACGGCGTCGCCTGCAGTCCCCGCCGCGGGTCCCTAGGGGGCGCAGCCGGCGCGGGAAGGCGCCCGAGCCTGGCGCCGGGGAGGGCACGAAATTGCAGGCGGGCGGGCGCCGCTAGTTTGAAAACAAGCGAAGGCCTGGGGGGCGGGCCCCGGGAGCGGGCACCGCCTCCCTCGGCCAATCAGCGGCGGTCGGGGGGCGCGGGCGGCGCGTGCGGCCGGGCTGTGAATGGGGAGCGGCGGCCGCGGCGGCGGAGGGCGAGCGCGGCGCGCGGGCGGGCGCACTTTCTCCTCAGCGCCGGGCGGGGGGCGGCGGCGGCGGCAGCGGCGGCTCCTGAGAGCCCGCCGGACCCCTTGGAGCGATAACGGCGGGACCCGGCGCTCCAACCGCGACAGGCTCGGGACTGCTTGAGCGCCGAACGTGAATTTCCCCCGCTGACAACTTCTTCTTGCCCGGCTTGTCCCCGGCCCGCGCCGCGCCCCTCACGCGGGGACCCGGGACGCCGCCCCTCAGCGCCAGGCGGCCGCTCACTTCGGGCCGGGGGCGCCGCGCCGCCCGACGAGTGGCTGCGCCCGCCCGAAGCCGTCCCGCCGGTCCTGCCCGCCCGTCTGTCCGGCGCGGCGCTCGGGGTGGCGGCTGGTCGGCATGGCCCGGGGAGGCCGGCCCTCGGCGGCCGGTGGTGGCGGTGGCGGCGGCGGCGCGGAGCCCCCTGATCGCGCGGGCCCTGGGCGGCCGCGGAGATCCTCGTCCAGCCGTGTCCGCCCCGCGCTGGCACTGCGCCTCGGCCCGGAGCCCCCGGGACCTGACTCGGCGGGCGCCGGGCGGCGCGGCGGGCAGCTGGCGGCAAAGTTGGGGCCGGGGCGCCACGGCTGGTGGGCGCTGCTGGCGCTGCAGCTGCACTTGCTCCGGGCGCTGGCGCAAGGTAGGTGCGCTCGGGGAGCGCGGGCAGGGGGCGCCGCCTCCGGGCGCGGAGGCGCGAACTTGAGCCGTGCGAGTGTCCGGGGTCCCCTCGCCGCCGGGCCCGGGTCGGGATGAGCCTCGCTGGGGCTACAGGGAGCCCTGGGGCTCCTCCACGCCGGACTCGGAGGAGAGGGAAACAGCCCTGTAGAGCCTGCACCCCGTCTGCTGCTTTGCATTTTATTTATTTTTTTACATCGCAGCAGCACTAACAAAAATTTTTAAAGTTGAGACCCATTCCTCCGCTCCTTAAAAGGATGCCTGAGTCCGTTCCCGTTGCACTAATGAAAAAGGGGCTGGTCTGTACCTGAATCTTTGTACCGCTGGGTCTGGTTCCCGGTGAGCGACATCCACAAGAGTTGCAAATATCAAGTCCCAGTCGCCGCGAAATGCCTTTTCTAGCTCCTCCCCACGACCCCGTCCTCTCCACCCAGCCCCCGCCGGCTCCTGACTCCCCCAAGTCCCGCTGCCCGACCCCAAGTGGCTGCTGCGCGGCCGGTGGAGCAAAACTTTCAGTGCCCACAGCTTTTGCACTTGGCGTTGTTTTTCTCCCTCTGTTGGCTTCTGTTTAGAATACAGTGGTGAGCTCTGAAATAGGGAAAGAGGATCTGCTGTTTCGAAATGACCTTTTGAAAAGGGAGATGGGATTTCTTGTGAAACGAGCTTTCCCTCCTAAATCTGGGCTTCCCTCCCGCCCTGCAAACCCGTTAACATACCCCTGCCAGTTAGCATCCTTTTCTTTTGAAGTTTGTTGGTCTTAAAACCAAATAACACCCTCAACCCAGAAATAACTATTTTAATGCATCCTTTGGTGAAGTCTTTAAAACACATTAGTGAACCGGCTTTGCTGCTGGTGGATTTAGGAAAATTAACTTTGTTCGTTATCTGTATCCTGGAATACAACTATCATGGTAAGGAACTTGGTATTCTGAGATTGACGAGGATGAGAGCATTAAAATTAAATTAGCTGTGTTCTGTGTCAGGTGAAGACAATTTATGTGTAGTAACATGACTTAAATGTAAAAACATTTTAAAGATCTGAGCTCAAAACTATCATCCAATAGTTTAACAACCAACTCATACTTTTTATTAATGGTTATGTAACGTTATCTAAATTGTGCCCCTCCGCCCCGCTCCAGCGTTCATAAATGCTTCCTCTTATGTTTTACTACATGAAAACAAATTGCTATATTTCTGGCTAATTTAACTCCTTCATTACTTGGAAAATTTTCATGTCACTTATTTGTGCTTTTTGCTTCATGACTTACTCTGGAAGAAAAGCATTTATTAAGTCATTTTGTACAGTGGGATCTGTAGATTGCCAGAGAAACCAGGTTCAAGTGAAGAAATCTAAATCACTTAGGATGACCTTTAAAATAAAAATGATATTTACTAAGTTTTCTTTTTTTTTAAACAGTGACTTGCATTTTGCAGTAAGACCTGTATGTTCATGCATTTGAAGATTCGTGCACAAATTGAAATGGTGGGGGAAAAAATCTGCCAGTGGCTTTGTTTTGAAGTACCTTACATAATTTCAAGTTTTTATCAGTTGCACTTTGAAGGCTGTGTAAAGCATTGCATTTTTACAACTGAAATGTTAATGAGAATACATTTTTAAAATATATACTAAGGCAACAAGCAGACTTTTTAAGGGAGGAATATTTTATTCCTTTTCGGCAGTAAAAACATTGGTACCTGTTTTACATTTATATGGTTTATGAAAGTATACAGATCTTTAAGTGTAAAATTTCAAATAGGTTGTCACAAATTTTAAATTCATTGACAGGTTTCTGTTCTCTGTGCTCTGTGAAATGTGTAATATATCCATCATTTTTTATATCATATTGAAAATTCATATTACAGAGGAGATGTCACCATTTGACAAAAGCTCATGTATCTTGAAAATGAAAATTCTGGTGCTGTTATAAGAGATTTCTGATGAGATGATGAGTTGGTCATATACACAGGAATGTATTCTCTTGAATCTTTTCAGATAAAATGTAACATTCTAAATGGAATAGTTACCACCAGGTTGGAACGCCTCCGAAGTACCATATTATTACATTGTAGCTAGGTGAAGCTATGCCTAATTTCTCTGTGCATTTCATGTGAGTAGGCGTGGTCATGTATCTTGAGGAAAAAATATATGCAACATTGATCAGTAAAAGTTACATTTTTAATAGCCTAAGTTACAGACCCTCTATGTAACTGATCATGATGTGACCTGCCAGGTTCAGGTCTTCCAAATGTAACTTTAATCTGCCCTGGAGTTTCTTCTTTCTATACAATGGTGAGAATTTCTGAGTTGTATACTCTGTTTATTGGTGGGTGTTTAATTGCTTGTGACTTTCCGGATTCCTAAAAAGTCAAGTCTTTAATTCTGGAAGGCAGGTGGCAACACATGCTTTCTTTATGCCGTCTCTCAAAGAGCCAGCTGTGACTGGTTTGGAAGGATGGTTTCTGAGGCTAAAGATGTATAAGCATCATATGTGTGAAGTTCATGGTGCCCTGGACCCTTGACAGGCTTACTGATTCTGGCAGTGTTCAGTAGACCTCTTAGATCCAGCTTGCATTCAGAAGGCCTAGAGGGGATAGGAATGTTCTTGTCAATTTCTGCCATGGGGCTGTTCAGGTCCCCAGTTTCTCATTTGAAATTATCTCCACTTAGACCTGTGGGTCTCAAGCTTTGGTATGTGTTAGAATCACCTGGGGAATTTGATGAAACTGTAGAGGACCTACTCTTCCTCTTCCATGAACCACATTTGCTTTCCATGTGATTCTAATATACAATGGAGCTTGAGAACTACTCACTTATTACCTTATGATTTCCCCCATTCCAGACACCCAGTGAGTTCCTGGAAGCTCTCTAACCCATTGTTTCTCAAACTTGGTTACACATTGGGATCACCTGGAGCTTTAAATAGTACTGATGCCTGTCTCTCACTCCCAGAATTGCTTTTAATGAACTTGAGGTTTGATCTGGGCATCAGAATGCTGAGACATCCCCTCCTCCCTCCAGGTGATTCTCATGTTTAGCCAAGTTTGAGAACTACATGACTTGATTTCCCTTTCACTTTTTCTTGGGCTTATCCCCCCAAGTCCTCCCCCAACAATTCTAGTGACTTTTATGAACCTGGGCCTATGTTCACTTATACCTGTTCCAGGTTCTTGATCTCAAACTCAACAGAGAACACCAGCTTTTCAGTTATGTATTGTTTATTCCTATGAAACTGTTGAGCCTCTGCTTTGTGCTGCCTGAGGTGTATATCGGAATCACCGGTGAAAATTTAAACTATAGTCATCTGGGCTCCCCCTCAGACCTGCTGGTTCTCAGAAACCTGCATTTAAAAACATCACAAGTGATTCTTATATGTTTGTGTTACTCTTTTTTTTTTTTTTAATCCTTGTGTTGGTTAATCCCACAATCTCAATTTCTCTGTCACTTTTAACCTGATTTTCTGTGGTCTGGTTCACTTTTCTCAGACCAATTCTCAGCCTTTGACAAGGTCTACTAATTATGCTTTTTTGCAACTTGTTTGCTGGAGTGTTTGAGCTCACTACAAATCTAGCTTCCTTTTGGGCCCATGTTGCTTTCCATTAATTCAGAAATGCTTTGCTTCCCCTCCTCCTAACCCTCCCTTTACAACTTTGTAATTTCAGTTTCAGCTGGAACTGGAGTTCTAGACTCCCTTAGTTGAGTAGCATCTTAATAAAGAGTCTTAGTTTAGAGAGTGCTCAGATACTTAAAATTAGACCGCTGTGTATTTGACAGACAACTGGTCTCTTGGTTGGTTACTGTCTTCTAAATCCAACAATAAGCAGTTATTACCCTCTGTGCAGCCTGCATAGCCACCTGTAGCTGTCCTTCATTGAACCTTTATGTGCCAAGCACTAAGTGCTCATTTATTCTTCGTGGCAGCATCTGAGAGGTAGACAGCGTTTTTGTTCTCATCTTACCTATGAGAAAACTGAGGCACTGAGTTGTTAACTAACTTGCCTGAGGTCCCAGGACTAGCAGTGGTGGTGCCAGAATGAAAAGGCTGATCCAGAGTCTGAACATAACTCGAGTTCATAACCACTGGGCTGGAGTGTTTTGCATGTAGCCTCTGCCTTTATAAGGAGAGGGTAGAATGGGCAGCAATCAGATCTGTACCAAAGGGAAAATGGTGGTTGATGTTTTCTAGATACAGTATTGAGTAATCTGATCTCAAGTTTTAGATTAACCTTGTTTACAATTATGATTGCAAAATAAAAATTACATAATTTGGAAGATAGAGAGGAATATACGTAACCCTTTCCATCTACCCATCTGTTTCCTCTAAGAAAATGACCATTATCATTTTGATGTATTCCTTTACCCCCAGTTTTTCTTTTACAACATAACATGGATTCTAGCTTCGTGTGTTGTGGTGGTCTGTTGGCAGAGATTAGACCACCACAGAATGGACTACTGGGAGTGCACCAACCATTTCCTTGAGGAACATTTGGAAAATTCTTTTATCTGGACTGAAGTATATGAATTTGAGTCCTTTAAGGAGGTGGAGTTTGTAAGGTACTGATCTTTTGTTTGCTGTAACACACATTTTATGTAAACAGTTAAATTTAGATATATACTGGAGTTTATACCTAACCAGGAAGTTTCCTGGACCCTCATATATTGAAGTAAAACAACTTGGGAGGCTGCAAGTTAATGGGTAATGAAGTGATACCAAGTAAGACTGTGTAGTTTAATTCTCCCTACCAGTTGCCTTCATGTTGTTTCCTTCCTCAGATGTGAACTGCCACCTTCACATCTCATCTCCAAGCCCCTCTGTTGTTTGTGTTGGGATACATAGGATTTGGTGTCTAAGGTGGCAGAGGTGTGTGGTCTCTGGTGTCTTTCTGCCTGCCTGCCTGCCTTACAGTGTCCCAGAGATCAGAGACCAGTAATGTCAGCTGACTGAAACTAGAGAATAGAATGGACACAAAGTGAGGATTCTGATTAGGTCACTGCTTAAATTTCTCCAAGAAGTAAAGAAAGCGGTCATTAGGAGAGTAGACCTCTAAGTCCAAATGCATGAAAGTTGAATTAAGCTCAAGGTGGGGAATGAAAATCACATGAAAAGATGTAGTATAAAGAAAAATTAAGGGTCATTTACAAAAGAAATAAAGCTGTTGATGTTTTGTTATTTGATTAAATACTCCTAGTAACCAATTATGTTTCTACCTAAAGTAGCTGAGCATTTTAATTTGCATAGTTTCTAAAATTTTACTTTATTTGACTTCATTTCTGTAAGGCACTGTCTTAAATTTTCCCCTAAGTATGTATACCTCTTTTAAAAAAAGGGTATAAACATTCATACCCATAATCCTGAGGGAGGATATATTTTGTCAATCCAGACAGCAAATATGGCACCTCCTGCCATCCTATGGTAGCACGTAGAAATAAGTTTTAAGTTTTTCAATGAATTCCTGAAATACAAAAGTCTGTCACAGTTAGATACCTACCTGCCAGTTATTGATCCTATACCTGAGACCTGTTCTGGAGAGGTTATTACTCTTAGAGCTTCATTATATGAACAGCATTTCTATTAAATCCAAATACAAAAATTATGATTATTATAGGAGCATTGCTTTAGGAAACCTTTGTTTATGTATGTGGTTCTAGTATTTAGGTGGTTGGCCTCCTGACAGAAAGCTCAAAGGCCAGAAACTCATTGCATCAGCCTGGTCCCAATCTCCTGTGGGTATTGCGGGAATGAAAGTATTTTTTTTATAAAGCTTTCCTGGAAATATGGATATGGTAAATGGAAAAGACATTGGGCTAAGTGTCAGTAGGCCTGGTTTATAGTTCACTCTGTAACTACCTTGCAACATGAGCAAGTCTATTAGTCTCTCTGAGTCTGTTTTCTCTCCTATAAAAGGAGGGGTTAGACTAGATGTTCAAAATTGTTCTGCTCTGATTCTCTGATCTTCTGTATGTTGTCATCCGTTCTGCCCTTTACTAGACTCTGCATGTGTCTCCTGTCTGGGGATTCTGTAACTCCATATATCTTAGCTCTTAGAACCTAATTTTCTTAATTTTACTTTTGCCAGAGTATTTACAATGTTGAAGACAACTAAGATGCAATGTAATATTTCTCCTTAGGTGTGCCATCTAACACATGATGTATTTAGTCTAAAAATGGTTAATGTTCGAAATTTTAGGTTCTGTAAAACAAATTAGTGCCATAATTTATCAGTATAAGCCTGAAATTTGGAGAAATAAATTTCCTTAAAATGTGAGATGCTTATTTATCTAAACAGCTAGAAGAAGAAGGGACAAGACTTATAGAAATCTGGAGGTAATTAATCCAGTGAGAAATTTAAAAAGATATGAGAAAATAGTCATGGATGAGAATGTTTACATTTACTGTACAGTGACCATCAGTAATTAAAGAGATTAGTAGATGTTGTCTGTTTCTGTGTGGTAACCTAATGTTATGTTGGTTTAATTGTCTTCATTAGGGCCTTTTAGTAAAACAAAGGGTCTTTAAAATTAACACAATAATTATTTTTCACTTTAACAGGCTTAACTGACACTCTTGATATACAGACAATGTCTAGTGAAGATAATAGCTATCAATTAAATAGTCCAGTTTCTTGAAAACAGATATGTCAGTCAAATAAACTGTTTCTGATTTTTGGAGATTAGCTCTCTCAACATGGGCTAAGACTATAATTTCTGCAGTGTTTTGGCTTTGCTTCATTTTTAAACAGTTTATTTTTTAACAGATAAGGCTGGGCTTTAGAGTTGCAGGTTCAGAGAATGGGCTAGACCCTGGGGCCCATATGATTACATAGAATTAGCCTTTGTGCAACGTTTGGTTGCCTTTTCTCCCTTTGGTTGTCTCTTCTGTTTTCTAGAACTCTCCACCGTACTGTAGACTTAATTCTTTACTGTGAGAGGTTTGGAAGCTCTCAAGTATGTAAGATTAATTTTACAATGATGAATGGTCTTTTCAGTAAGAAAAAAGATAGGGAAATAACCACGTAATGACTGTGGTGATTTGGGGAGGTATATGGATACTTGGGGACCTCTAGTAGTTGCCTTTATTAAGGATAATTGGTAGCAGGAATTTTAGCAACCCAAGCAGGCTAGTTAGAATGATTTCAGATTTGGAGTAAGGAGGGACTTATATCACAAAGGTATAACACCTGTCATACTTAACTAAGGGTGCTCATCTACACAGGTGGTAGTGTTTGTGGGTCCCTCTCTCTGGCGTGATCCTCTATATAGTGTGTGTGTAGGCCTGTTTTCAAAGTGAAAGTCAATTTTATCTCACCTTTTCTCTAGCTGTTAGGTGTGATGCAAAAAGAATGAAAGAGATTTTGATATTGTGTGACCAAGCCCTTCTGTACAATGGATATCAGTGTTGATTTTTGTACACAAACCACCAGATGGCAACAGAAAAAGTGTTTATATAGGATATAATCTGGTTTCCACAGCCATGTTTTTTTCTCCCCCTTCCATGGTACACCGCTTTTTTGTATACTTAGGTAATATGTGCAATTTCTGCCTAAGAGCCAGGCGAGTTTAGAATAATGGCAGAGTGTCACTAGAAAAAGATTTTTTTTTTTTTTAAACATGAGTGCATGTATAAACTGCTCTGAAAGGGAGCAAGTTTCCAGGGATGCAGCTCTGTTGTATTATTGTATAGTCATGCTTTTACTTCTGATTTTTTTATTCAGCATTTATCCAGCTCTTATAGTAAGCCGTAATGATTTGCAGAACATAAAAGAAGAAAACATGGATGTTACCCTAAAGCATTTTATGTAACACCTTTAAAAGGAAGAGATACATGAGTTTACAAACATTAAGCATGTTTGTGTATTTGCTGGCCAAAGGTATTTTTACTCTATGTAGAATTTGTTTTATTTTTGCCTTGTAGGCATATTCCCTTTTTCTAAGTGTGTTGTCTTGGCTCTTCTAAAACCGTGGTCTTAGCTAAAACTCCTGGTTGCAAGCTAGAAACTCAGTCTGAACTACTTAAGAAAAAAGGATTTTATTGGAGGGGTCCTGAGCTATTACAGTATAACTAGGAGAATTTCTTTACATTGGCAAATTTAGTATTCACTTCCACCTAGGGATTAACTAGAGTCTCATGCTCAAAAGCTCCCAGGTACTGTCCTCTTTACCATCATCTCTCAGTTTGCTTCTGTGTCTGTTGGCATCATTCTTGATTCACTGGAAATTGCCTTCTCTTTGTGACTGAAACCCAGCTGTCACCACTCTTTGCATTCCTATTGCTTCAGACCCTGAAATAAAGATTGACTTAAAGCTTTGGTACTGAGTCCAAAATTTGTGAAATGATCAGGTTTGTATTTTAAAATCATCTTGAGTGGGGGAAAATGGAGTCAGCAGGTATGTTCTTGTTCTATTGAAAGTCTCAAAGAAAGAGAACTATGGACGCATTTGAAATGCTTAGTGACAAAATGATCTTAAAATGCCTTGGGAATATTTTTTCCAAATTTGAAATCTGTTATTGAGGCTGGAGAAAAAAGTTGTCATTTGGCGAAATGGTAAGTAGAGGATCACAATTCTCTGAAGTGATCATTTCAGTTTCATATGTTGTGACTACTAGAGGCTTCTAGCAACATTGCCCCAGAGCTGAATGTCGAGAACTCCCTTCCCCACCCTGGTATAAACACACACAAACTCTGGACAAAATATATCAAGAACAAACAAGTGTTCCTGAATTTGAAAGACCAGGAAATTCCTAGGGGCCAGCTATGAACAGAAAATTCAGAGGTAGGGCATTAATTAGGAGCTCAAGGCCTGTGGTGTTTTCTGATCTGAATATAGGCCCCAATGGCTTAGTTCTGAGGATCTCATGAAGGAGCTAGAGACATGGCCTTGGGTCTGCATAAACTTGGAAGGTGGCACATCAAACCTTGAAGGCCGTTTCCATCTGTGAAAAGAGAACTAGAAAAACTTTGCCTACTGGTTTGGGGAAGTATAGGAAACTTGTCCTCCTGGGGTTGTGATAGTTAGCAATAAAAAAGAGATATCTAAACTCCAAGATTGCACCTCATAATTGGGGTGGATTCAAATTTAACCTTTCTTACAGTGTAACTAACCTTCAAGCTGAGACAAATTAACACAAAATCTGATCTAGAGCTATGGAAACGAATAGAGCCTACAAAAGTAAGTGTGAAACTGACTGGCAGAGCAAATTAAAAACCTAAGACTCTTGCAGAAGAAACAAGTCATGCTAAAGATGAGCTTGCATATGAAAATTGCCCAGCCACACAAGGAAATGAATCACCATGAAGGAGAGCCAGCAGATGTTATGAATAGCATTCCAGGAGGTTGAGATTATAGGACATATGAAAGAGATTACTTGCTTAAAACTTTGAAGATGAAAGAGGTAATATCATAATGAAAGAATAGCACAGATTAGAAAAATAGCATGGAGTTGGAAAAGAACCCAGTTGGAATTCTAGAAATGAAAATAATGGTCATTAAGTTTAAAAAAAGTAACCTCAATGGACAGGTTAAAGAGCCAAGTAGATATAACTGAAGATAAAAACTGTATTGAAAAATCAATAGGTTTTTAAAGGAGAGCTGAGAAAATTACTTGGAATACAGTAATAAGGGATAAAGAAATGGAAAATGAGTGGTTATGATTCATGAACTTTAGAATGAGAAAATCCAATATTACCTTCTGTGAGTTTCAGATAGAGGAAATAGAGTAGGATAGAGTAGGAGACACACTATTAGAAGATATAATGGCTGAGAATTTTTCATAGTCAATACGAGACCTCAGTTCTTAGTTTCAAGAACCATACTGAACCCCATACAGGATAAATAAAAATAAATTCATACCTAGATATATTGTAGATGAAGCCTTAGAAAATAAGAGGAAAGTGAACTGAGTAAACTAGATGTCTAGACTGGCAGGTATTTTGTTCATAGCAGAAGATGATTGAATAATATTGTCAAAGGCTAGAGGTGGAAATCCACAATCAACCTAGAATTCCATGTCCATATAAAGTATTATGATATTCAAGAATAAGTGAAATAAAGACTGTAGATAAAAACAAAGTTGATGGTTAGTAGTTGGAACTACTAAAAGATGCACTTCAAAAAGAAAGACATTGAAACCAGGAGTGAGAAACAGATAGTAAAGTGCTAAATGATAGGAAGCAGTGTTGCAATGTGCCCCTTGAATTCGTATATACTTGCTTTGCAGTTTGAGAAAGTGTCAGCAGTTTTCACTACAAGTACTCATACTATAGTGTGTGAATGGATTAGCAAGAGTGTGAACAGTGGGGAGGGGTTTGGGAGATGTTGGTCTAAGGATACAAAATTTCATTTAGGAATAAATTCAAGAGATCTGTTGTACAACATGGTGACTATAATTAATGGTAACGTGTTTTAATCTTGAGTTGCTAAATTTTAAGTATTCCTACCACTAAAAGTATGTGAAGTAATACATATAATTAGATCGATTTAGCCATTTCACAATATACGTTTCCAAACAACATTGTACACAATAAATATATACAATTTTTAGTCAAAATAAAATTTAAAAATGTATGTGAGCAGGAGTTAATTCATCCAGTGCTTCAGTGAGTAAAGTGCTGTGTTAAAGGTATAGTGATCAATAACAATGTCTTCCTTATAGTTGATTAGAGCATAGATACACCAAAAAAAATACAGTGTGGTGCAGTTGACCCTGGAGAGCCCTTTAAACAATACAGGGGATTCAACATCTGGTAGATAAGTTTAAATAGGACCTTAGCAGGGATACATGTAGGCAAGACATGGTGGAATCTGGGGACTCAGATTGACATGTGGGAACACAAAGATGAAGGATTCAGGTGGAAAGCCACTGAGCAATAGGAGTGAGGAATCTAACATCTAGATCAGAACAGGATTCTTGCCAAACAGGTAGAAGGACCAAACATCAAGACCTTCATATTTAGCCAGTACGTTCCAAATGACCTTTACATTCTGAATTGGGGTCTTATTGTCATAGCTGTAGAAAATTTGGACGTAGATCTTGGCTAGCAGAGAGCTAGATCGAATGTGCAGAGTAAAGCACTGTTAAGAACTAAGATAAAGCATACACAGAGAGACAAGTGGTTGAGATAGAGCAGCTCAGTGGATGAGAGTTAATGACAGATGAGATTGTAACCCTTAGCATTTTTGTGGCAACTTGATATGATTGGTTGATGCTCATCAATTCCTGAATTTTGAAAATTACTTAAATCTGTGTCATGGAATGCTATACTTGGAAAGACAGAGGCCATCTGCATCTCTAACTTTGCTGTTTTCTGTGGAATCAATAGCATGAAATGTAAGTTGTGTTATGCTTTTATATAGATGAATACTTCATAACAAATTATAATATAGCATTTTATTAGCTGTAGAGATGCCTTAAGAGGTTTTACTTTAAACCCACAATTGCTTTCCTTCAAAAGCTACTCTTTCTTGGGTGAATAAACTGAATTTCATCATAGAATCCTATTGGCAACAAAAACTTTTTTTTTAAAAGCTAAACCTCATTTGACCTGTGAATTGTCTCACATCAGCCAGTGAGGAAACATTGGGAGTCCCAGCCTAATCTGACTTTTTCCTTTCTTTAGGGCGCAAGCTGAGTTGACTGGAGTCCTCTATCCCTGTCTGTGTTAGTCAACAACAGGTGACCTTGACAAATGATGAGGACCCGAATGTTTCTGGTGGCTTTCACAGTGGCTGATATGGCACATGAGAAGACTACTATGTTGGTATTAAAATGGATGTTGTAGAAGTAGCTCCAATTGACATGGAAGGATTTCAGAATATATTAGGTGAAAAATGACGTTACAGAGTTCTTTGTAGAATATAATAGCTTGTTTTTATGGAGTGCTTGGCATCAGGAATTGTGCTATAGCCTTCCTATGCAGTGTCAAACATCCTTACAACCCTGTTTTATAGATGAGGAAATTGAGGTCCAGAGAAGTTAAGGACACTCACTTAATAAGTGGTGGAACTGGTCTTTGAATGCACCCCTGTCTCTGGAGCCCCTCTTCTTAGTCCTTCTCCTGTGCTGCCCTCTGTACATGATGAGCCCTTCATGGGAAGTCTGCAAGTACCAGCTTTCTCTAACATAGGGTCATTCATGCACATGCAAGTAGAAAAGGGTGTGGAAGTCACCACACCAAGATATGGGTAGCAGTCATCCCTTGGTGAGTGGAATTATGGATATTTTCTTTTGCTTTTCTTTGTTTTCTGATGTTCTATGATGAGCCTAGATTGCTTTTGAAATAAATAATGTAAAATCTTATAGAAAAGCATAAAGATTATAAAAGTCATGCAGATGTAGTAAGTAAAAACAGATAAGAAATTACTGTTTTATAGTATGATGCAGTGAGTATGATTAAGAAATAGACCAGCCTACTTAAAGTGCTTATCTCTGTTATGGGGATTTTTCTTTTCTTTCGAATGTTCTAAGTTTTCAAACATTAAGCATTTGCAACTTTTTAAAAATGGTGAAAGCAATTACAATTATTTACCATAATGTATTATTACTGGATTTTAGGAGGAATGGTACTAAAGTTGTTGAGTGGTTCAGACTGAGAGTGCCTTAATGGGTACCTGGGATTTCGTTTGTTTGTTTCCTATTTGAGGGAACTTAAATTATTGTTTTGGGCCTTATTTTGCACATCTGTTTGAAAAAGGCATGCCATATTTTAAGTTACAGACTCATTATAAGAATAAAAAACTCCTTTGAAAGATGGATTGATAAACACATTTGTACCATCGATTTCTGGTTAGTGCTTTTTAATCTTTATGATCCTAGAGTCAAATTCTCCCCACAAGTCTGATACAGAATCAATTCACACATTCAAGTTAATAGTATGTAGTATGCATAAAAAATTTGAAGTGTGAAGTTGTAAATGAAAATTAGTAAATTTAAATTTAAATATACATAAATTTAGTATTTTAAACTTAAATTTAAGTACAGTCATGTACCACATAATGACATTTTGGTCAATGACAGATTGTATATGTAATGGTTCCGAAAGATTATAATCCCATATGTTTATGGTACCTTGTCTTGGTTCAGATTTGTTTAGATACATAAATAGTTGTATTACAGTTGCCTAACATGTTCAGTACAGTAACATGCTGCACAGGTTTGTAGTCTGGGAGCAATAGGCTATACCATATAAGCTAGATGTGTAGGAGGCCATAACATAGAGATTTGTTGTAAGTGCACTCCGTGGTGTTCAACAATGACAGAATTGCCTAACAGTGCGTTTCTCAGAACATATCCCATCATTAAGTGATGCATGACCTGTGTATTCAATATAATATAAATGTAAATTAGAGCATTATGTATGAATGCTGTAGTGTAGTAGGCAACACTTGGGTAGTGTCTGGATCACAGAAATGTGCCACTTTCTGAGAATGCCCTGGTACATGTACATAGCAGGGGCCTCACTGGCCATTTGTCTGCACTGTCATCTCTTGGCCGTTTTTTATGGAGCTCTACAAATCACTGCAGCCAGGAACTGGTTCTTGCCCATGCTGAGTTTGGATGTTCAGTTTCTCCTCAAGTCTACAGTATTTGTTTTCTAGTATATCCAACTTTTTTGCTTAAACTAGCCAGATTTGCTTTTTTTTGGGGCAAAACAGTATTTAAACCTTTTAAAATGGGTCTGGGGGTCTGGGTAGGGTGGCTCATACCTATAATCCTAGCACTTTGGGAGGCTGAGGTGGGCAGTTTGCTAGTTTGAGGCCAGCCTGGGCAACATGGCAAGACCCTGTCTCTACACAAAGTACAGACACCTAGCTGAGTGTGGTAGTGTGCACCTGTTGCCCCAGCCACTTTGTGGGGCTGAGGTGGGAGAAAAGCTTGAGCCCAGGAGGTCAAGTCTGCAGTGAGCCATGACTGCACCACTGCACTCCAACCTGGGCAACAGAGTGAGACTGTCTCAAAAAAAAAAAATGGTGAAAAGGGCATGAGGGGAGTGCTTAATAAGCATTACTAGCAATTTTGAAGCCTATTTTAAATATAAGATTATAGTAATTTTAAAAGTAAAGTTTTTAAGGCAAGCAAAGGAACATGCATTGATTGCTGAGTATATGACACATTTAATTACAACAAATGAAACTGGTCATCTTGTGTTTTGATTTTTGTTTTCATCTTTCTGCTTTCCAGACTAATTGGGGAGCAAGAATTCTTTTTCCTTTCCCTGTTTGCTTTAGATGCTTCTACCCCTTCATCTTCTCTCCCCTTTTCCGTAGCCTGACTTTGTTCTGTAGCTGTGTTCTATTCCCTGGGGGCCTGCCAGGAGGGGGCTTTCTTCTGCTCATTTCTCTCTTCATTCATTGGCTATCTTTAAGTGGCCTTTTTTCCTTCCCTACCTGTGTTACTATATTCTACTTGCAGACTCTTCCCCCAGGTTCACAGGAGCTGGATTTTCCTTGTGCATGGAAGCGCCTTTGGCTCATGTTTAGGATATAAGCATTGTTGACAGGCACCCTTAACAGGTGAAAACATCTCAAAAGGATGCTTGATTAAAATAAGTATTCTTTTGTTGCTCATAAGCCTCTTTATTTGGCTTTGGTAAACTAGGAGTCTAAGGTAATCTTTAATTCCAAGATTTTAGTTTTTGTGCTTATATTTTATTATGCAGTACTTGTTTCTTATGAAAAATTATGAGCAGGTTAAATTCATTCCATATCAAAATGTCATAGTGAAAGTCTCTACTTTTCTGATCCTCAGTCCCCTAGGTCCCCCTGCTTGAGGCTATCACTGTTCCCAGTTTCATGAGTATTTGTTCACTGGTATTTTATGCATATACAATTATATATGTCTTTCCTTGCAATTCTTTGACATTATACAAATGGTAGCATGCTATTAGCTTGAAGGTTAGTCCCAGCACATTTGTCTTTTTTCACCTATACTGTGTCTTAGAGATCATTTCATATTAGTACATATGGGTATATCTTGTTACAAACATGCACACACAGAAAATATGCTTTAAAGCCATCTGCTATGGTGTATTGGCATTATAACATAGTGTTGTGAGTCTTAGAGCTGGATTCAAATCCTAGCTCTGCAGTTTAAGAGCTTGTGACCTTGGGCAAGTTGAGTCACTTTTCTGTGTTTCAGGTGCTCATTTATAAAGCAGAGTTAATCTCTCTCTCACAAGGTTTTTGTAAGGATTAGAAGAGATAATGTATGTAATGTATTTAGCACAGTGTCTTGCTTAATAAATCATAGCTATTATTGTACTCATTAATTTATCAGATCAAATGAACCCCTAATGTGTTTCTCCTTTCTCTACTAAAATACACAGAAGGCATTACTTATTACTTGTTCTGTGACCTTTTATCTTACCTTGTTTGTCCTTTTCTTCCATTTCCATTGTTTATCTTCTCTCCCACTTCCCTCCCGAACCTATCCCAAACAAATGTTACATATTTCTTATACTTTTTGTGGTTTCTTGGCCTGTTGACCTAGCATAGCCCTTGCCATTGCATTAGGTGCCATCATCGGTGGTTTAGTAGAAAACCTCAACAGAGAAGGCATATTTTCTTGGTGATACTCCAGAGTGAATTTAATATTGGCAATAAAATTTATTCAAGTCACTAGACAGGATGATTCCTTTTGTTATTGGGATTTCAGCTGGGATAGAACTGAGATTTGGATACAGATGGCACCTGGCAGAGAGGAATAAATGTGGGACTGAAATGCTGCAGAAGCAGTCAGCAGTGTGGGCCTATCTGGGGGGTGGCCTGAGGGAGGACATTCATGAGGGGGAGTGGGTGGGCATGGGAAAGACAAAAAAATGAATTGTTAAATTAAAATTGGCATGACAGCTTGGGCAGTGGGGCCTCATGGAGAATGAATGATATGCAGGATGTGGTGTAAGTATGTGTGGAAAATAGAAAAATGTGTGTAGACACAGGAAGAACTCTCCCTGGGATATTTTAACGTTTTGCTTCAGAGTACAAGCAGTTTAGCTGTGGGAAGCCTCACCCTTTTGCACAGGGGAGGGATGGCTCTCATTTGACAGGGGTCTGCCAAGCTGTCATGCTTGGAGGAGTCAGGATTCTTGCACCCAGAAATGCTTGTGGAGGGTCTTGTAAGGGGTTGAGTGCCTGTAAGAGCATCTAGGGGCTTAGAGCGGTGGTGCTGAAGGTATTAATTCTTTGTCAGAATATTCCAGTCTACACCCATGGCTGGTATGACCTAACCAAGCTGGCTTACCTTTTAGAGGTTTCTTTTTATTATCTCCTCGAGAGTACATGCTCTTGCTTCTTGGCCTGGTTTTTCATTACTTACATGACACATATATGTACTCTTTGATAATCTTACTGTTTTTGTCCCTTGTGAGTTTCTGCCATTGTATGCTGCAGTGATGAAGGAGGGAGAGTCTGTTCTTCTTTCCCAGGGTGTCTGGTGATGGCCTGTGTGTGTCTCTGGTCTGTTTTTGCCTTTCCATTTTGAAAGAAATAAAAATGTAGAATTTTGAAATACATTTGAAATGTTCTGTTTAAGGATTTCACTTTAGTTATTACTGTTTCTACTTTATATTAAAAATCTGGTTTCTTCTTCCATTTGCCTAAATCTAACCCGTTCTTCTTCTTCTTTTTTTTGCATTTACTTTTCTGAAAATTTGAACATTGAAAGAGATGGCAGCTTAACCACGTACCAGGGCTTTCTGAAAATGTGAAAAAATGAATTTCACCTTGCCTAATAGAATTGCCTGGATGTAGTGGAGGGATATGGTGTGGCAGAATCACAATTCTTCTACCTTTTTTAAATTGTTCTCCCTGATTTATTCCCCCTTTCCCCATTCTCTTCTGATGTGTGGGTTTAGGAAGCTCCAGGTGACTCTGTTTCATACATACCCTCCCCTCTTTTTCTCCCTGCCTGTCCTCCCCACTGCACACATGTGCTGCAGGAGGTGAGCATTTTGGAGATCTGACTCTAATTTCCAAATATCTTTGCCATCCTTTGCAGTTACAGCTTTTTTCGATTTTTTTTTTTTTAAATAGGAAAAAGTAAGTTCTTGTGAGTTCTCGTACATACTTTGAACTCTGGAGACAGCTATAAGTAAAATAAAAGTATATATTTTTATATAGTATAAGAACTCATGTTACTATAAACTGCTCCTTAGCATTTAGAATTGTGTATTTCAGTGTCAGAGTTCCTTGTTAGAAAAATTAGCCTTAATATTGATTTCCTCCTGCTCCCACCTTGGTTAGTATATGAAAACCCTAAAGATGAAGCATTTTTAACTAATTTTTGTTCTTTACACATAATCAGAAATCAAACTAAATCCATCTGTGGTGCTAGCGTGTGATCTTTCTAGACTTTAGATAAAGATCTTGTATATTTTAAGCAGTTGCCCTGTTTTAATATTAATCATGGCCATCCCAGAATAAGTCCTGCTTGACACAGGGTATTTGTTCAACTACTCATCTTTGTTAAAAAAGAAAATACCGTAAGACCAGTCATCTCTTGCTGCATCTGGAGTGAGTCTAAACTTTATAATATAATGATAAGTTTGACCAAAAAAAAGTTTAACAATTTTGGTATGTCTCAGGAATTGGAGAAATTAGTATGTTGGTACTATGCGGAAAAATGTGGGTTAAAAAAACCCGGCTAGGACTCAGCAGTCTTAATTTAAACCTTGTGCTACATAAAAATTGAATGTTGCCCATAGACTCCAGACACAATCACAAAGCTCTCAAAGTTTCTGTATTTTTCTTCTGAAATGTAACTTATGTTAATATAACATAGGATTTGTGGATATCTTAGTCTTAAAATTTTAAGATATTTCAGGGCTTATCAACTGAAGGCTCTTGAAATGAAAACTATGTGTATTCATCATACATGAAAATAAAATCTTTTTGAAACTAAAAAATCCTTTAAAAAATTCATGAGCAAGATGATACTGTGGAATTTTTTTGACAGATTGCTTAGAAACCTCAAAATCAAAGTGAAAACAAGTTGGAAAGTCCTCTTTGATTTTGCTGGGTCACTTAATTTGAGTTGATTTCTTCAGAGCACATAACGTTTCTTAAAGTACAGTACTAATGACAGAGTCCCAGGTAGCCAGCCTCGTGAGCTGCAAACTTTGACCTGTTATACTACCCCTGGCTCTAGAGACTCAGCCCAGGAATGTGAATTGGGTGAGAATACGTCAGAACATGTCTTCCTATTGTAGGAACTCAATGCACTTACTTGGTTGATACTGAATTGCTATAAAAATAATTGACATGAATGACATGTTCTGCTTTTTTCCCCAACAGTTAAGGACATTTTACATATAGTATCTGAAGTTACTACCCAAAGAAACAGTCTTCATGTTTTGACAAGTTATTTTTAAACCTAGCAGTTAATACAATGAATGTGTTTTTTCCTTTTCTTTTTTCTTTCTTTTTTTTTTTTTAACTATGTTGTAAACATATTTACAGGATTCAGAGGTCAAACTGTAGCAGAAGTATACACAGAAACTCTGCTTATACCCTTGTTCCCCCAACCTGTTTGCTCTCTCCCTCTATAGGGTATTGTTTTTATTAGCTTCTTTCTTTTTAAAGTTTTTTTTTTTTTTTTTTTTACTTAGATGCCACACAGCATCAAATGAACTATTTTAAAGTGAACAGTTGGTTGGCGTTGAATACATTCAGAGTACTATGTGATCACCACCTCTAGTTTTGGAACATTTTCATCCCCCACTCAAAGGAAGTCCCATGCTCATTAAGCAGCCCCTAATGACCCGTGTTCTGCTTCTATGGATTTATTTATTCTGAATATTTTTATATACAGGAATAAGACTTTGTGTCTAGCTTCTTTTGCTTGGTGTAATGTTTGAGGTTCATCTATGTTGTATATGTGTCAGTACTTCATTTCTTTTTATGACTGAATTATATTCCATTGTATGTATGTGCCATAGTTTGTTTATCTATTCGTCGGTTGATAGGTATCTGTGTTGTTTCCACCCTTTGGTTATTGTGAATAGTGCTGCTATGAACATGTATGTGTGTTGGAGCACTGTTTTTACTACTTTTGAGTACATACCTAGGAGTTGCGTTGCTGGGTCATACGGCAATCCTGTGTTTCACTTTTCAGGAAACTCACGAAAACGTTTTCCACAGTGGCTGAACCATCTTCCATTTCCACCAACAATGTACGAGAATTCCAGTTTGTCAGATTGTTGCCTGCACTTACTTTCCTTTTCTTAAAAAAAATTCTGTGGCATTCAGGGATCTTCATAATCTGAGCTTTGTTTTCCTTTTCAGTGTAATCTTTTCCTGGTTTCATGTGGCACTTTCAGAACACTGGATTATAGTAGTTCTACTCTTTTGCTCCCTTCTTCTCACCTAATGTGTTGTCCCCCCACCCCTTTCCCCCCACCCATTTTCTTCCACCCACAAGATCTTGTCTCTGTCTCTGTTGCCCAGGCTGAGGTGTAGTGGTGTGATCACAGCTCACTTCAGTGTCTACCTCCCAAGTTCAAACAGTTTTCCCACCTCAGTCTTCCAAGTAGCTGGGATCACAGGTGTGTGCTGCCACACCTGGCTAAGTTTTTCTTTTTTGGTTTCACTATGTTGCCAAGGCTGGTCTCAAACTCCTCAGCTCAAGCATCCTGACCATTTTGGCATCCCTAAGTGCTGGAATTACAGGTGTGAGCCAATGCACCAGACCAGGTTTTGCCCCTTTTTTGCAGGCCCTTTTAACCGTGATGCTGTCTCCTAACCCCCTGCCCCCTCCATTCCACCTAGGGCCAGGCAAATTCCAACTCATTTGCTGAGTTTCAGCCTAGGCAGCACTAACTCCCTTGTAGCCTTTTCTAATTTCAGTGCCTTCTGTGCCAATAATGGCCTTGCTTCCCATAGTACTTTATGTATCTCCTTAACTTTGTATCTTATTGTAGTTTATTATGTCAGTGTTCACTAGTCCGAACTTCAAAAGACAGGATTACTTTATTCATTGTTACATTCCCCATACCCCGCGCAGTACCTGATACCTAATGGGAACCCAATAAATGTTTGAATGAGTATGTTGTATAATTCTTTTTTCTTTATCACAATTGCTGCCTGTGCCTATTGAATTTCCAGAGTTTGCTGTAAAAGATAGGAAGAAAATATGTGGTAACATTGGGCAGTGTTTGGGTCATAAGATGTCTAGAGGTTCTAGAGAAAAATACACTTCCAAACTCATTCACATTGCTGGTCATGTTCAGTTCCTGTGGCTGTAGGACTGAGGCTCCTGTTTTCTTGCTGGCAGTCAGCTGGTGGGCACACACTGCTTCTAGAGGCCTTTTCATGTGACCTGCTCCATCTTCAAACCAGCAATGGCGTGCCAAGTCCTTCATAGGCTTCAAGTATTTCTGACTTAGGTTTTTAGCTGGAGAAACTCTGGATTCTTATACCTCGATCAGGTCCACCTTAATAAATTCCCTGTCTTCAGGTTAAATGTGCCATAGAATATGACATCATAACAGGAGTGAGATCTCATGTTTAGTCACAGGTTCCAGAGTTTGGGACAGAACATTTTTTGAATTCTGCTTATCACAGTGTTCATAGTTTAGTCATATATAGATAGATTGGTCTGGATTCTTATACCTCGATCAGGTCCACCTTAATAAATTCCCTGTCTTCAGGTTAAATGTGCCATAGAATATGACATCATAACAGGAGTGAGATCTCATGTTTAGTCACAGGTTCCAGAGTTTGGGACAGAACATTTTTTGAATTCTGCTTATCACAGTGTTCATAGTTTAGTCATATATAGATAGATTGGGTAAAGGTTCTTCTTCAGCCAGTAAAATGTCATCTTCTCTGTCTTTTGATTGAGGAGTTTATATTACCTGTTTCCATTTCTTTAAGCCCTTTGGTCTCATATTCCTCTGTATGTACAAGAATCGTATCACGTGATCTAGCTCATATGTAGAAGCAAGCATGAGAGAAATGAGTGTAAATGGGCTGTTGGCCCTCACAATAAAATCTAGTATATTTTCTAGGGGAATATTCATGTTTTTCTCCTTTTTCATATTGCTGTTATAGGATCATTTTCATTTTTCTTGGTCATTTTTCTGGTTCTCTTTTATTTTAGCATTTGAAATTGAGTAGATTGTTTTTATTGTAAGCAGAATGCTTTTTAAAAGAGAATTTTTATTAAAATGTTTATATGGAAATGAAGACAAATAGTATATTTCTTGATAAATTTTCACAAAGAGACATATACATGTAATCAATACCCAGATCAAAGTATTAGAATATTTACTGGTACCCCAGAAGTCTTATATACTCAATGGTTCCCTTAAAGGCAGTATTTTGCTTGCCTGTTAATTTGATGAACTTTCAGACTATATAATCCTGTTTTCGTTATTATTTTTTTCTTAATTTGAAAAGTGGGTATAACAAGCCGATGTGTAAAATGTTTGGAGCCTGGGATAAGTAAGAATAGTTAGGAGGTAGCTCTTGGAAGTTTCTGCTTCTGAGTATGGGACCTAGTGATTAAAGGTGATGAGGAACGAGATACCTTATCTTCTCTGTAATAGGAAATAAACTCCCATTGTATAACTGTAATTTTTAGTTATAAAAATGGGTTTTGCACTCAAAGCAAAAGTAGGCTCTTATTTTTGCTGTTAAAATAAAATAGAAACTGAAAAACTGTTCTTTAGAAAAGTCATCCTAATGGGGTCAATTTGAGGTGGTTGCTGGTTTTTATATTTTTATTTTTTTGACCAATGCTTCTAGTTTTTCTCCTGCAATTTTATTAAACCTATGCCCAGAAAAAAGTAAAGGGCAAGATTTCAGAATCTGTTGGAAAGTTCTTATGGTCACACGTTTGAAAGGAAGTCCTCCCATGCTTCATTTTTCTTAACAGAGGTAAACTTTCCACATTGAACTTTTCTTTATTTTTAAGAGGACAAGCTTTAGGAAACTGTATTCAACCACATATAAAGTGGTAGATTCTGCTGGTGGAAGAGCTATTAGTTTTGTTTCTCTGGAACTACATTTATCATCACTGTTACCAGAAGCATCCTAGGTTCCCTAGGAAGGTGATCTGAAAGTTCTCTACCAAACTGCTGTTTTTGGCGATGCTTCAGTCTCGCAGGTGATGCTTAAAACACAGATTCTGATGTGGTAGTCTAACGTGGAGATTTGAGATCTTACAGCCGTAGAGTGTATCTTAAACATTGAACACCCAAGGATTCATGATCTGAGCATTAATAGCCTGTTTTTTCCTAATTGCATGTTTTATAGTAATCCTAACCTTTAATATATAATATCCTAACCTTTATATTTAGCATCTTAACCTCTATTGCTCTGTATTCCTTTAATGCCATGGATTATTGCTTACAATTATAAATGAAATAAGTAATTTTACTTTAGATTTTCATTAATATTCAATGAATACCAATTTAAGGAGAGAAACATGGATATACTTTTAAAAGAATTTAGGTATTGCACTTAAAATTCTTTTTATTATAATAAGCATGTGAAGAAGCTCTATTTCTGTAATCCTAGTTCCCAGGAACCAAAATGATGATTAATTACAGACAAGAGATTTGTAAAAGTAACCGTTTCCATCATAGAACTGTTATAAAAGATTAAAGGGTATATCAACAAAATAAACCAGCTTCCTGTGTAAAATTATTAATATTGCTAAATAGTATAGCTTTATATCTGTTATAAAAGTACCAGAAAATTGCTGGATAATATCTTATAAATTTTTTACAAAGTACATAAATAGTCCTCAGTTCTATTGAATTTCTCTGACATTTTGCTCAACTAGTTTTTTCTGTACAGGAAAATCTTATAGGTGGTTCTTACAGCAAAAGTGGCATGCTTTTAGAAACCATGACTAGGCTGCCTGAATCGAACATATTCCCTTTGAGAGGCCTAAGAAAGACCGTCTCACTTGGTTGTATCCAGTGTACCCTCTCATAGGGATAAAGAGCCAACCAAATAAAAGGGCAGACATATATTTAGCTGTATCTGTCTACCATAATGTGTGTATATATATATAGTGAAGCTATTGTACAATAGTTATTGTTGTTGTTGTTGTTGTTGTTTTTGAGATGGAGTCTTCCTCTGTTGCCAGGCTGGCGTGTAGTTGTGCAGTCTCAGCTCACTGCAACCTCCGCCTCCCCAGTTCAAGTGATTCTCCTGCCTCAGTCTCCCGAGTAGCTAGGAGTACAGGCACCTGCCACCATTCCTGGCTAATATTTGTATTTTCAGTAGAGACAGGGTTTCGCCATGTTGACCAGGATGGTTCGATCTCTTGACCTTGTGATCTGCCTGCCTCGGCCTCCCAAAGTGCTGGGATTACAGGCATGAGCCACCGCGCCCGGCTGTACCATATTTCTTAATGTAACTTAATAAGATGGTTAGTTTTTTGCCTCCTAATAGCTTAGTGTTTGTAAAAATGGTACTTGTTTATTGCAAATTATAGAGTATATAAAAGTGTAAAGAAAGTAGAAATCAGCAGAAATCCTTTTACCCAGAGATAACCATTGGTAACATTTTGGCAAATGTGTTTCTAGAAATCTCTATGCATATATACATATGTAAAAGTGTACATATCTAATGGGATCAAATTATATGTTTTGTATCCTCTCAGTTTACAACTTGCCAGTTTTCAAATCTATAAATGTAGATATGCATTATTATTTTCAATGGATGTATGCTCTTCCACTGTGAGTCGTAGTTTAGTTTACTCTGATATTACTAGACATTGAAGTTGTTTTAGTTCTTCATTATAAATTATGTTATGATGAACATGGTTGTCTGATAATTAGTTAGAGTAACTACCTTGAAGTAGGATTGCTGGGTCATAGAGTATGTCTCTCTCATTCCCTACCACAGAGCTGCCCTTCAGAAAGGTAGTGTTAGTTTACACTCCCATTATGTCCTCATTTCTACGTCTTCTCACCAACACTGCTTTCTAAATTAATTATTTCAATTTATTCATTTATTTTTTGAGACAGAGTTTTGCTCTTGTTGCCCAGACTGGAGTGCAATGGCACAATCTCGGCTCACTGCAACCTCTGTCTCCCGGGTTCAAGCGATTCTCTTGCCTTAGCCTCCCGAGTAGCTGGGACTACAGGCACCTGCCACCACACCCGGCTAATTTTTGTATTTTTAGTAGAGACAGGGTTTCACTATGTTGTCCAGGCTAGTCTTGAACTCCTGACCTCGTGATCTACCTGTCTTAGCCTCCCAAAGTGCTGGGATTACAGGCATGAGCCACCGTGCCCAGCAATTCCTTTATTTTTTACTGCTTTAACTTTTTATCATGGAAAATGTAAATACATGCAATGGTAGAATATGCATCCATCACTCAGTTTCAAATTTCAAATCATGGCTAATTTTGATTCATCTACATTCCACCTGTTTTACTTCTTTTCATTTTGTGAAGCAAGAGGCTTCACAGGCTATCATTTAACCTGTGATACCTCACTTTTATTTACATCTCTTCATTTATTACTGAAATGAATATCTTTTTATATACTTATTGGGTATAAAGTGGTTATAAACTTTAATTTAATAGTGTGTTAATTGATTTTCTTCCTGTGGGTTTACACCAATTGCAAAAGTGTAATTTAGCTCTTAGGTTGAATAATCTTAAGCTATCAGATGTAAAGATAATGTTCAGTTCCAGAAAGGTAACCAGACTGAGCTGGTCAGGTAGCATCTGCAGCATTGGTCCTGGGTGTGATATCTTAGAAAGAACATTGACAAATGAGCATTTCTAGAACAGAGTGACCAGCATGGTGACATTAGAGAATAGTGTCACACAGGGAATGGTTGAAGGAGCCAGGTGGGGATCTTCAGTTTAGAGAATATAGAAATTGAGGGAAGAGGCTGATGAATGGAGGCAGCTATCTGCAGATGTGTTATGTGGAAGGTTTCAGGGATAACAAGGAAGAAGCTGCTAATTAAGTAGCAATAAATTTTATCTCCTTTCTGGCTGCTCACACTTAGCTTTTATGATTTTATTTGTATACAGCTGCTGAAAGCAAGCGACTAGTTTTGTGATTAAAATGATGCTTTTGGGTTTCTAGGAAACCCTGAGATGATCTTTGTCAGGTTTTACTTCACATACCTATCTCTCCAAACGGGTTTAGCATTGAGATTTAAAGTGGTTTTGCCACATAAGAAAATATTTTTCAGTAGAGAAAAATAATATTCCAGCTGAAAGCTGCCCAGGGTAGGCCCCGAATCCCTTATCTGTAGTTTCACAATAAAAAAAAAAACCTAACAGCAAAATGTTTCATAACTCATTTGGAGGCAAAACTTGACCTGAACAGCTATGTCTTTATTTATCCTACTTGATGTGAATATTCATACATTTCTTTGCTGAAATAGTAATGTGTTTGATTATGGTATGCTTTTCCATACCCCAGGAGTATTATGTAATGCTGTAATTACCCTTCAAACACTCAAGTCTGAATTCTTAACACTTCTGGCACAAAGGGCGTGTGTACCTATAGTTGTTGTTCTGGCGTATGTTGAATGATATGCAGTGTATTTTGATACCTGATCACTATGCATGTGTAAAAAGGGAATGATGATGGTGCTTTTCTTGTTTGTCCCTTTGGAGGCTGTGAAAATTAGATTACTATGTAGAGCATATTCAGAATAGAACTGCCTAAAAATAACGTGTTACTAGTATGGTATTCTTATTCTCTGTGTGTTTAACTTTCCTCCTGAAGATAATTGGGAAGAATATTGTGGAAATCTATAGTTGAAATATTATAACTGTTGAACAAAGAGATGTCTTCCAGAGGCAAAATGACAAATGATATTTAAAAAATATTTTCCCTTTATCCAATCTGATTAGTACATTATGGTATTATTTTGAATTATTTGAAATGAAGTAATGTATCATAAAACAGAATCAGGCCTATTTTAAGGTCTACATTTATGAGCTCTTAGAATTTGCTTTTAGGCATATATATTGAAGTTGCTTGTAAATGATGATGATGATTTCATTTTAGATCATACTAACATTTTAGTTCAGATGATCTGGGTTGCTTCTATTTGTATGGCAAGACCCAAACTTCACACAGAAAGGAAGGCAGTGTGATCTTTCAAATATTTACTTATATATAAAAAAACACTTGGTTAAAATCAAACAGCAGAAAAAGTATTATATAAAAATCTCCTTCCCCTAATCCTTGTACTCAAAGATAACTGGTATGAATTTTTTTGTGTATTTTTTTCATAAAATCTTTATATGTCAGTATATATTTATAAAATTTATGCAAATAGGATCACTTGCTCTCCATTTCATCCCTTTTACTTATGTGCCTTCGAAATCTTTCTGTGATCACACACATAGATCTACTTTCCTTTTAGTGACTGAAGTATTCTATGTGGACTATACTGTTCAGTTAGTTCAGCTGTTGGGCTATTAGGTTGTTTGGTTGTCTTTTTTCTTTTTGTAAGTAGAAGTGATCATGCAGTGAACAAGGATGTTTTTTGTGTAGTTTGGCATATTTTTGTAAGAAAATTCTAAAGATAAATTCCTAGCATAATGTAAGGAATAATTTAAATATACTGATAGTGCTGGATTGCCCAAACAAAAGGTCTCATCAATGTGGTCTTTTACAAGGTTCACGGATGCTGTTTATCCCCTCTTTTGTTGCTGCTAGACATTATTTAAGTAGGTATGTCTTTAAATGCATTTTTTTCATTTAAATTGATTTATATTTTGTTAATGACAAATTAAATTTGAAAAAAGTTTACATGTGTATGAGGCATATCATTTTTCATTTTGCAGATCATGGTTGCTACTCATGTAAGCTTCCAACGCTCTTGGTTTTAAACCACCTCCATGAGACACTTTTTTATGACTTTGGGGAAAAACAGATTGTTTCCTTTCTCCTCATTTTGATCTCCTTGGGAGGAAACAAGCTCCTTGTTTATATACTTTTTAAAAAACAGCTTTATTTGAGAATATAATTCACCTGCCATATAATTCATCTATTCAAAGTGTATGATTCAATACTTCTTAGGATATTCAGAATTCAGAGTTGTGCAACTCTTAGTAGTCAATTTCAGAACATTTTCATCTCCCTGAAAGAAGTCTCACCCTCCTGGGCTATAATCACTCCACATCTTCACCTCCTACCCTAAAAGAACCATTAATTTACTTTTCATGTTTTTGAATTTGCCTTTTCTGGACATTTCATATAAGTAGAATCATATAACATGTCCTTTTTGACTGGCTTCTTTAACTTGGTATGCTGTTTTCCACATTCATCCATGTTGTGTTATGTATCACTACAGTTGGTTCTCTATATTGGTGGGTTCTGCATCTGGCGTTCAACTATAGATTAAGAATATTTTAAAAGTTGCATCTGTACTAAACATATGCAGATTTATTTTTGTCATTATTCCCTAACCAGTGCAGTATAACGACTATTTATATAGCATTTATGTGGTATTAGGTATAAGTAATCTAGAGATGACTTAATATATGAGAGGATGTGCATAAGTTATATGCAAATACTGTGCTGTTTTATAGCAGACACTTGAGCATCCATGGATTTTGGTATGCATAGGAGGTCTTGGAACTGATCCCCTATGGATACCAAGTAGATGTCTATACTTCATTCCTTTTTATGGCTAAATAGTATTTTGTTGTATGTATATGTCACATTTTATTTCTTCATTTACCAGTTGCTAAACAGATATTTGGGTTGTTTTCATTTTCTGGTGGCTATGAATAATGCTGGTACATACAAATTTTTGTGTGGACATACATTTTTATTTCTCTTGGGTATGTACCTAGAGGTAGAATTGCTGGATCATATGGTAAATCTGTTTAAGCATTTGAAGAACCACCAGTTTCCTAAGTGACTGCATTATTTTACATTCCCACTACCATTGTGTGAGGGTTCCAATTTCTTCACATCCTTGCTAACACTTACTTTCCTTTCTTAAAATAGTTTCTGCTGTGGTTTGAAGTGCTCCCTAAATTTTATGTGTTGGAAACTTCATCCCCAAATTCATATGTTGATTGGAGGTGGGCCTATGAGAGTTAATTAGGATTAGATAAAGGTCATCAGGGTGAGGCCTCCATGATGAGACTGTTGGCTTTGTAAGAATAGAAAGAGACTTGCATTGACATGCATGTGTTTGCACTGTTTTGTTATGTGATGCCTCCTGCCATGTCATGATACAGCAGGAAGGCCCTCACCAGATGCCAGCACCATGGTCTTGGATTTCACAGCCTCCAGAACCATTAGCTGTGTCCACTTTTCTTTATAAGTTACCCAGTCTAGGGCTAAGCACAGTGACTCACGCGTAATTTCAACACTTTGGGAGACCTAGGCAGGAAGATTGCATGAGAACAGGAATTCTAGAAAAGCCTGGGCAACATAGCACTTTCTCTTAAAGTAAAAAAGAAGCCAGGTGTGGTGGTGCACCTGTAGTCCTATCTAATTGGAAAGCTGAGGTGGGAGGATTGCTGGAGTCCAGGAGGCTGCAGTGAATTATGAACCTATCATTGCACTCCAGTCTGGATGGCAGAGTAAGACCCTGTCTCTTAAAAGGGACATGGATGGAGCTGGAAACCATCATTCTCAGCTAACTGACACAAGAGTAGAAAACCAAACGCTTCATGTTCTCACTCATAAGTGAGTGTTGAACAATGAGAACCCATGGACATAGGGAGGGGAACATCACACATGGGGGCCTGTTGGGTGGGGGGGGTGGTTCGGGGAGGGATAGCAGCGGGTGGGGGAATTGGAGAGGGATAACACTAGGAGAAATACCTAATGTAGATGATGGGGGGATGGATGCAGCAAACCACCATGGCATGTGTATACCTATGTAACAATCCTGCATCATCTGCACATGTACCCCAGAACTTAAAGAATAATTAAAAAAATAAAAATAAATAAATTACCCAGGCTATGGTGTTCTGTTATAGCAACAGAATGTAGATCAATATATAATTCTGGTAAGCGTTAAGTGGTATCTTGTGGTTTTGACTTGCACTTTCTCAATGGCTAGTAATGTTGAGCATCTTTTCATGTGCTTATTGGCCATTTGCGAATCTTCTTTGGGGAAATATGTATCAGATCCTTTGCCCATTTTCACATTAGTTGTCTTACCGAGTTGTAATAATTCTTTTTATATTATATGTAAGTGCTTTATCAGGTATAATTTTCAAATAATTTGTCTCATTCTGTGGGTTTTTCCACTTTCTTGGTGGCATTCATGGATTTGCAGATGTTTTTAATTTTGATATCTTATTTCACTTTTGTTGCTTGTGCTTTTGGTGTCATATCTGAACACAAGTCTTTAAAGGATGAATTTGCTTGGTGAAACATCTTTCCTTTGGATATGAGGTTTATAAGATTGGATGCAGTCACAATGTTTTTGTTTTTATTGTTTTCATCTCAATCATCACTTATTCCTTGATGATCTCAGCTGCAGCTTATTTTAAGGCAGTACCAACTAGTTGACGTTCAGACGTGTTATTTGGATATACTTTTTTAAAAGGTATTTTGATAAGAAAATCTAAGTTTTATAATAAAATGTAACCTTGCAATGTAGCTTTTGCATTTTATAGTAAACATTAGTTACTGCTTACTTTACAGGTACTAAAAATCAACTTCTTTAATTTCGGAATGTAACTTTCTCATGCCTTATTTTATGTCGACTACTATTAAGCCTCTTTATAAAGTTAGAAGATGGCATTGAATCTATTGCAGGTTAAAAATACTTTAATCAAAGTATTATTTTCTTGAAAGTTAATATGTCTAAAATTTTTTAAATACACTGATGACTGAGATTTTTGGAGACTTAAACTGATTTATTTTTGGCTATCCATGGAAAACTTATAAAAATTTCTTTATTGAATTATAGTTTTAAGTCTCTTTTTTTCTTGATTCAAAAACAGGGCATGGCTTACTGATAAGTGTGATTAAAGTTGTACAAATTAATCCTAGCAGGGTTCCATCCTTTAACATCATTGCTATAAATTGTTCTCCCCTTATTCCTGTTATTCTGGCATTATATCTTATCTGTATATAAATTCTTATTTTGTGGGTGAAAAAGGATATGGTTCAACATGATTCAAGAACTTAAAATTTGCCCTTTTCACATTTCTCTTAAGTTCTAAGTCTTCTAAAGTGAAGTCAGAGTAATTATAAAGGCATAATAATGGAATCTGTTATCTATTTGGGAAAACAACTTTTATTGCTATTTATAATAAATGTAAATGACCTGCCATTTATTTTAGAATTGTTATATTTCTAGGTCCCAGAAAGGCTCTGCATTTCATAATTAAAGTTAGTACAGGCTGGAACAATTTCTAGGAATGTCATAATGTGCTGTAGGGGACAGTGATACTTTTAAAGGTTCTGACATTCAGCCAGTAAGGTGCTTCTATTTCGAAATAACTTCTTTTTCCCCCAGGAATAGATAAAGGAAATATTTTTCGTATATCTGCCAAGTTTTTTATGTGATTCTCATTATATTAAATATTATTAATGGTGCCTAAATAATGCTAACATTTTAAGTTAAACAGTTATTCAGCTTACCACTTTGACATTACCACTGATTAGAATTGAAGGCTAAGTTGAGCCTGGGGAATGAGCCTCGTTGTCCAGAAAAGGGCTCTTAGATTTTTCCCTGTCAGTGTATTGTAACCTTTTTATAAGGGCAGCAGCAAGAAAGGAGAAGCTGCTACTTCGGGCAATGTGTTTGACTTTGGCATTCTCACAGGTATGCTGTCTATGAATGAGTTCAGGTCTCCTGCTTGAGAAATTGGGAACTAGGCTGCTTCCTGTGGTTCTGTTGCTTTGTCAAGGGAGGGAGGGTACCTGATTTCTACTAAGGCCAAAATGCAGAGTCAGTATGACCAGTTCTTGGCAAAAATTATGATATTTAGAAACTTTTGGAATGTCTGTAATGTTTTATAGACATTCTGGGGAGGTCACTGCCATTTGGAAAGTACATACAAATGGTGTATGAAAGGAGCATGCCATTTTCTGCAGAGGTGTTCGTTACATTTCATAACCTTATGTTGCCATTTAATGAGGTCAAAGAGGTTTCTTGACTGTGACTATGGAATGCTCATCTTTTGTTCTATCTTAGTCTCCTACATGTCTGTGTCTCTCATTATCTCTCACTACTTGTGTGTTGGCAGTGGCTTTATTTCCTTCCACATGCAGCCTGGATTCCAGGCTCATCTCTAACTCCTATATCAGAACCCTAACTGGCTCGTCTGCAGGGCTAGAAGGTAGGAGTAGATTGAAGTGAGTCAGTCTGCAGTATTTTCCACATTTATAGTTTCCGAGTGTAGCTGGCTCTTCAAGATTGTTCTGTAGTCCTTTCACCTTTCCTTGATAAGTTGACTTGTTTGTTGTTGAAAGCAGCAGTTGTCACTCTACACTGGCCTCTTTCACTCTCAGTAGATGGTGGAGACTACGCTTGAGAGAAAGAAGCTGTTGCGTATCAACTCCACTTAATTGTCCTCCCGTTCTTCCCTGCTGTCCCTTTCAAATGACCACAAGTAGCTGTCATAGCCCTGTAGAGATTGTGAGAGTGTGGTGGCAGGAGTCAGCAAGGTTGCTGGGAAGGCTGAGGCTCTTGAAAGTGGATCCTGGAGGTGAGAGATCCAGGTGTGAGGACAGGAGGCCCCACAACAGCCTCACATAGCATGTAGCGCCATTCTTCACTTAGAATCCAGGGCACTCTGTTTTCCTGTCTCGCTGGCTGGCTGCAGCTTATTCTTTTTCTTTCATTGAATCTTTTCTTCCTAGTCTTAGGCTCAATCCTTATTCTCTTCTTGAATTCTCTTTTCTTTGTGGTCAATTTCCTTACTTTATATCTAGCTTCAACCTTTCTCAGAAGTCTAGAGGTATATTTCCAATAGTTGGTCATCTTAGATATCTAATAGGCTTCTCAAATCTAGTATGCCCGAAACCACTCTTGATTTTTCTTTTTTTTTTCAAATCTCTCTCACCTAGTGTCTCCCATTTTAGTAAGTGAATTTATCATTTACTGAGTAACTCAGGCCCCATATCTTGGAGTTATCCTTTGTTTTTTTCTCCTCTCATTTCTCACATTGAATTCTGTGCTTTTAAAACACATCCCGAAACTAGTCACTTGTAATCAGCCTTATTGCTGCCATTCCAGGCTACCATAATCACTAACAAGCTTTATAAATGGTGGCCCTAACTTTTAATTTCTGTACCTAGTTGCCAGAGTGACATACATCTAATCATATCTTTCCACTGCTCACTTAGAATATAAATCCTATTGCACTTAGAATACAAATTAAAATCTTTACTGTGTCCTACAAGGTTCTGTGTAGATGGTCCCAGTTATCTTTCTTTACCTCCTAAGTATTATCCATCTGGCTTACCAAGTTACTTCCAAGCTGCCTCCTGATTAGTATCTATTTAAAACAACCGCTTTCTCAGCTTATTGGGCTAAGATACATAATGGTACAGATCTTTTTTTTTTTTTATTTTTTTCTGTTCCCCAGTAGAATATAAGCTTCATAGGGTGGGGATGTTATTTTCCACCTTATCTTTTCTTTACCTGGTACCTAGTAGGTGCTCAAATATTTGCCAAATGGAGTATGAGGACAGTGAAATTATTCTAAAGGTCTTGTCTTAATTGGAAGATTGAAAGAGTGTCTTTGTGGAAGAAGTAGTCTGTAATAAATAGTAATAAAATATGGGGCTGATTACTACTGCCAGGAAAAGGAAAGTAAGCACTAGAACTTTCAAATTCACAGGAGCAAAAATGAAATGAATAGTAACCCAACCAAACCAGTGGGAGTCAGGAAAGGAAAAGTAGAAACCATGCAAGATAGCAAAGAAAGACGAAGAAATGGAAATGGGCCGGAGACCCGCTGTCTTACCAAGGTGAAGCAGCCCCATTTCTACCAGCTCTACCCTCTTGGGACTCAAAATCCCTGGTCTTCATATAACAAAGAAGCATAGGAAGATGCTGAAAGGCAGAGAGAAGACTGTGGCCACTCTAAAGACCTGGGGACTTGAGAAATGACAAGGGGGTTACTTCCCTGAGTTTCTTTATCTCCCATGTGTCCAGTACAGGGCACTGTAGAAGCCTCCAATCCTGAACCACCAGTAGGCACAGACAGCAAAGCTCTGAGAAGAGTCTGTTGCCCATAGCCAAAGGATAGGGGAATGGGGAGGATGGTCTAACAAAACAGAGCTTTTGTCAGTATTCACTCTGCTCCAGCTAACCACCAAGGAAACTGCCCTCCTCCCTTCGCAGGCTTCGAGAGCAGGCAGCATGCTTTGGTTCTCCACCCAGAGGCTGGAGGAATGCCTGAGCAGAGAGTTAATCTTTCGTTTCCTGCCTGGCAGAAGCAGGTGGCGCTGACAGCGCCTAGTGGGGAGCTGATCTTCCACCCTCTGCCTGGCAGGAGCAGGTGGTACTCTGATTTATCTGCCAGGGTAGTGTCAACAAGGCCCAGCTTAGCGTTGTTTCCAGCCCCCACCAGCCACAAGGAGGTGGTGCTAGCAGGAGGCTAATTACTATTACACTTGACCCTTCCTACCCCTATTGTCCCCCAGTGGGGAGGTGAGCCTACACACCCACTGGTGGCAGATGAGGTATGGATGAATGGGGCTAGCTGGCACTCCCTATCCCCCTCCTTCCTCTGGTATAAATAGGGCCCATGGGGTTGCAGCAACAAATTGGTGTGGCTTAGCCCTTGGGTTCCCCTTCCCTTGTGGTAGCTTGGCCCAGAGGGTAGCTGATCTTACACAGAGGCAACAGAAATGATGAGTTGGAACCACACTTTTGCTGAGAAGGTGTCAGTAAGCTGAACTCCTATCTCATCTGTCTGCAACAAGGTGATGTGAGTCATCACCCCACTTTTTTGTCAGGGTGATGGCCAGGATTGGGGAGGGCTGGCGGGTAGCTGAACATGCACACCCACTCATCCCTGGCATTAATACCTTTTTATCAGGGAAGCTGCCTGCTAAAGGATTAAATTGAATCTGGGGTCTCCTAATATCAAAACATATACAAATTTATACAATTCCTACAAATCACTCATACCAAGATCCAAGGAATATCACCTATGAATGAGAAAGGACCATCAATAGGTGCTAACCAATTTATATGACAAGGATTTGAAAGCTGCCATGATAAAAATGTTTCAACAAGCTATTACAAATTCTTTTGAAACAAAACATTTGAAAATCTCAGCCAAGAAATCAATTATTTACGAAAACCAACAATGATAGAACTGAAAAATAATGGCACTTTAAAAATAATTGCTGAATGGACTCAGTAGAATGGCAATTGCAGGCTGAGAATCAGTCGACTTGAAGACAGAATCTACCTAATGTGAAAAACAAAAATAGACTGAATGAAAAAAAAAAAGTCTCATAGACCTCTAGAATGATGATAAAAGAAATAAAACTTGTGTCACTGCCTTTTCAGAAGGAATACAATGGGACCAAAAAATATCTGAAGAAATAATCAGACAACTTGTCAAATTTGATGAAAGACCATAAGCTGTAGATCTAAGAAGCTGAGTGAGCCCAAAATAGGATAAACCCAAAGGAATCTGTGCCAAGACACATCGTGGTTAAACTTGTACAAGGTAGACACAGGAAAACGACTGAAAGTAGCCGGAGTTTAACAATGTGTAATTTGTAGGGGAAAAGCAGTCCAAATGAGAGGAGCCTTCTCATCTGGAATGATGGTAGCCAAAATAAAAGTGGCACAACATTTTTCAAGTACTGAAAGAAACAACTATTAACTGCCAATTCTATATGCCAACAAAAATAGGTTTCAGGAATCAAGGGGAAAGGAAAACTGTCTTGCATGAAGGAAAATGAAAACAAATGAAGTAAAATGAAATAAAAAGAAATAAAATAAAATAAAAATTTATTTCATTTCAAAATAAAATGGAATTTTGTTTCATTTCAAAATAAAATGGAAACATTTTATTTCATTTAAAGAAATTAAAACAAAAACATTTTAATTTCTTTAAATGAAAAGAAATGAAAACAAGGCTTTGAATTTCTGAAAGGAACACTGAAATGGGCAAATACAGGGGCACATGTAATAGACTTTTTATGAGATATTTGGTTGAAACAAAATTTTAACACAGTATCATGTGGTACTAAATGTATGCAGAGGAAATATATATTTAAGACATAAAGAGTGGGGAAGGACCTTTTGGCTGGAACCACCATTTTCTGTTAATTTGCCAAAATCATGAGCAGCAAAGGGAAAAAGGAGAGGCAACTGATATGTTTTCTAGGCCTTTTAGAAAACATGAAGTTGTTCTTTTGGCTGTATACCTGCACATCTATAAGAAAGGTTATATTAGAGGCATCAAGGGTATGGGTACTGTTTAGAAAGGAATGCCCACAAGTGTTACCATGGCAAAACTGGAAGAGTCTACAATATTCCCCAGCATGCTGTTGGCATGGTTGTAAACAAACAAGGTCAGGGCATGATTCTTGCCAAGAGAATTAATGTGTGTGTTGAGCATATTAAGCACTCTAAGAGCCAAGATAGCTTCTTGAAACATGTGAAGGAAAATGATCAGAAAAAGAAGGAAGCCAAAGAAAAAGGTACCAGGGTTCAGCTGAAACACCAGCCTGTTCCCAGAGAAGCACACTTTGTGAGAAGCAGTAGAGAGGAACCTGAGCTTGGAGCTGTCCCCTATGAATCCATGGCATGATTGGTGTTTAACAACAACAACAACAAGAAGATGGGGAGAGTAAAGGCAACTTACAGGAAAGCATGGAAGCATGTTTTCCCTATTTCGCTTGTGCTAGTAGAAATGTTGATACCAGTAGAGTGTGATAAGTTACATATGCTTATTGTAGTTCTTGGAGCAGCCATTATGAAAACTGAGTTATATACTTAAGCACTATGAATAAATCAAGGTGGAATTATTAAAAAGTTGACATAATCCACAGGAAGAAAGGAGAAACAGAAGAAACAAAATGACAGAAATAATTAAATGGCAGGCTTAGGTTTGCCATATTAATAATTGGCTTAAATATAAATGGTCTGAATACACCAATTAAAGGATAGAGATTGGCAGAGTGGTTAAGAAAACCCAATCCAAAACTGTGTGGTTCAAGAAATTATCTTAAAACAATGACATAGGTAGGTTGAAAGTAAAGGATGGAAAAAGAGATGCCATAAAAACTTGAATTTAAACAAGAGTGGCCATATTAATATTCAAAAATAATTTCAGAATAAATAAAATTACTAAAGACAGGGATGTAAGGATCAAAGAATGAACACATTAGGAAAACATAATGATCCTAAATATGCACACACGAAACAGAGCCTCAAAATACCTGAAGCAAAAACTAATAGAGCTGAAAGAAGAAATAAATTTAATAAATACATGTATAAATAAATTTTAATAAATAATTTAAGTCTTAAACACCATATTCTTAGCAGTAGTAAAATTATACACCAAATCACCAAGAATATAGGACTTACACAATTGACAAACAGAATCTGACATTTAGAACACTTTACCCCAAAACAATAGAATATCCTACTGTTCAAGCGCCCATGGGACATTATAGACATTATTCTGGGCTGTAAAATAAACAAAAAAAAGTAAAAGGATTGAAATCCTACAGAATTTATTCTGTGACAATAATGGGATCAAACTAAAAATAGTAAAGGCAACAGAAAAATCTCTAAGCACGTAACATATAAACAATCCATGGGTCTGTCTCAAAGGAAAATGGTAAACATAAAAATGAAAATACAATATTAAATATGTGGGATGTAGCTTAAAGCAGTCCCAAGAGGGAAATTGATAGCACTAAGTGTTATAAATTAAGTTTAAAAGTGGAAAGGTCTCAAGTCAATATAAGCTCCTACCTCAAGAAACTAGAAAAGAGCAAAACAAACCTAAGCAAACAGAAGGAAGAGCAGAAGTCAATGAAATTGAAAATAGGAAAAAAAAAAATTATAAAAAGCTGTTTCTTTGAAAAGATCAATGAAATTGATAAATCACTAGCAAGACTGACACAGATAAAAAGGAATAAGACCCAAATCAGTGATTAGGAATGAAATAGAGCATATCACTACAGAGACTTCAGCCATTAAAAGGATAATTAGGTAATGCCACAAATAACTTTGTGCTCATAAATTGGACAACTTGGAGGAAATATCTTTAGTTTTAGTTAGCTTTTTATTTTAGTTTTTCTCAAAAACTAAAACCTACTAAAACTCAACAAAAACAAAATAGACAACCAGAATGCAAGTATACCTCAGAGATGTGGCAGATTTGGTTTCAGACTACTGCAACAGAGCGAATATGGCAATAAAAGGAGTCACAGAAAGTGGTTTCCTGGTGTATATAAAAGTTACATTTACGCTGTAAAGTGCAATAACACGTCTAAAAATACACACACTCTAATTGTTGATAGAAAATTCTAACACAAAGTGAGCACATGCTGTTGGAAAAATGGTGATGGTAGACTTGCTTGAAGCAGTGTTGTCACTAATCTTCAATTTGTAAAAAATAAGTAAAATTTAAAAACCATCTATAAAGCACAGTAAAGTACAATAAAATAAGGTATACTGTGATGTTACAGCCATTAAAGAAATTGAATTTTTAATTGAAATGCTCCTTTAAAAAAAGAAATTTCTGGGCCCAGATGGTTTCACTGGAGAATTTACCAACATTTAAAGAAGAATTAACACCAGTTTTATTCAATCTCTTCTAGAAAACAGGAGAGAAGACCTACAGGTCATTTATGAGTCTGGTATTACCCCAACAGCAATATCAGAGACAGCAGAAAAGGAACTCCATAGTTCAGTATTGCTCATGAACTTAAAGGCAATGATCCTTAAGAAAATATTAGCAAATCTAATCCAGTGATTAATAAAAAATATTTAACATTACCAAATGAGATTTATGCCAGCCATGCAAGACTGGTTCAATGTTTGAAAATCAATATAATCCACCATATCAACAGACCAAAGAAAAATTGGTATCAGTTGATCCATAAAAAGCATCTGACAAAATACAACATTTATTCATGATTAAAAATTCAGAAAGTTAGCCATAAAGAACTTTCTCAGCAATAAAGAGCATCCACCAAAAGCCTTCTCCAGCTAAGACCATACTTCATAATGGAAGATGGAATGTCTATCCTCTCAGGGTGTGAACAGGACCAGGATGTTCGGTCTTACCTTTGCCATCCAAAGCAGTAGTACTAAAAGACATCCAGGCCAAAAAGGAAGAGCAAAACAGTCCCTGTTTATAGATTACATCATTGTTCATCTGAATAAATCTAGAAAAAAATTTCTTGAACTAAGGAACTCAACATGGTTGCTGCATACAGGATCAACACAAAAACCACATTTTTATACCCTAACAACAAATATTCGGAAACTGAAATTAAAAACACACTGCCATTTGTGATCCAAAGAGTATGAAAAAGTTATAAATTTCAACATGTATAAGATCTTTGTGCTGAAAATTGTAAAACACTGATGAAAAAAATACGAGGACCCAAATGTTGCCACAAACCATATTGACATATTGGAAGATTCAACATAGTAAATATGTCAGGTGGCTCACGCTTGTAATCACAGCACTTTGGGAGGCCCAGATGGGTGGACCACGTGAGGTCGGGCATTTGAGGTCAGACATTCGAGACCAGCTTGACCAACATGGAGAAACTCCGTCTCTACTAAAAATACAAAATTAGTCGGACATGGTGACACATACCTGTAATCTCAGCTATTCATGAGGCTGAGGCAGGAGAGTTGCTTGAACCCAGGAGGCAGAGGTTGCAGTGAGCTGAGATCATGCCATTGCACTGTAGACTGGGCAACAAGAGCAAAACTCCGTCTCAGAAAAAAAGAAAAGAAAGTCTTCAGGATCCAGAACTAGACAGTAAGTTCTTAGTCTTGACACCAAAACTCAGTTCATTAAAGACAAACTTGGTAACTTGAAACCCGTTAAAGACTTTTCTACATGAAAGAGCATATTTAAGAGGAAGGAAAGACAAGCTAGAGACTAGTAGAAAATATTTGCATCCAATATATCTGCCAAGAGACTAGTATCTAGAATATGTAAAGAACTCTCAAAATTTCATAGGGGAAAATAACCCAGTTAGAAAATGGACAAAAGACATCAACAGACTTTTCACTAAGGAGAATATTTAAATGGCAGATAATCACCGAAAAAGACATTTGTTTAGTTTCACTAGCCATGAGGGAAATTGAAATTAAAGCCATAGGGAGAAAACTTCTGCTAAATGGCTAAAATTAAAAAAAAAAAATGACAATACCAAATGTTGGTGAAGATGCAGAGAAACATTGCTCGAACATTGCTAGTGGGAATGTAAAATGGTACAGCCACTCTAGAAAACAGTTTTGGTGGTTTCTTATAAAACTAAATGTAGAACTACCATACAACTTGGCAGTTGCACTGTTGGATAGTTATCTCAGAGAAAGGAAAACATAGTCATGCAAAAAGCTGTACACCAGTGTTTATAGAAGCTTTATTTATAATAAATACCCCCAAACAGGAAACAGCTCAGATGTCCTTCAGTGGATGCATTACCAAACCATAGTATATCTGTATCATGATTACTTCTCACAATACAAAGGGACAAAGTATTGATGCATCTACTGTGAATCTCCACGTCGAGTGATAAAAAGCCTATTCTGAAAGGTTATATGCTGTATAATTTATGTAATATTTATGAAATGATAAAATTCTAGAACTGGATTAGTGGCTTCCAGTGGTTAAAGAACAGAGAGTAGGAAGGACAAGGATGTGGCTAATGAAAGGGCAACATGAAGAATCCTTGTGGTGTTGGAAATATTCTGTCTTGACTGTATCGGTATCAATATCCTGTATTTGGTATTGCACTAGCTATTCAAAGTGTCATTGCCATGGGAAACTTGGCCAAGGATGAATGGGATCTTTTTGTAGTATTTCTTACAACTACTTGTGAATCTATAATTCTCTCTTAATAAAAAGTTTAATTAAATGTGAATGGACTGACTTCTATTAGAAAAGAAGATTGGAAAGTGCCTTAAAATATAGCTGATAACAAGTAACACTTCAATTGTTAAAGGAGAAGATGAAAGTGAAGAGTTAGGTGAAAAGATACCATACAAACAAACACAAAAAATAGAATGGCAATGTTGATATCAGATCAGCTGAGACTTCCAGTTGAAAGCAGTAAACACATATTACAGGACACATTATTGATAAAAGACATCATTTACAAAGAAGATAAACAATGAAGGTGTATAGACACTAAACCGTAGTTGCTAAACACAGCCCCCCCTCAAAGAAAACTAGAAATGCATGTAAATTTTCATTGTTTAGTTAGATGAGACAAAGAAATAAAAGGACTGTTTCATCCCAAAGCCTATAGACACAATGAAAACTATGTGCAGGAGAAAAAAATTTACAGAATTAAATGTCTTCAGGATTAGAGAACACAAAGTAAAAAGTGAAAAATGAAACTCTCTACATGTCCAATTTTTTAAAATGTTTAAAAATTGTGGTAAAATGCATCCTAATTTTTCATCTTAATCATTAAGTATACAGTTCGGTAGCATCAGATACATTCACATTGTCATGCATCCAGTCTCCACAGCTGCTTTTATCTTGCAAAGCTGAAGCTCTATACCTAGCTCAGGATCCATTTTTTCCCATTAGTTATATATCTAAGAAAATTCCAACTTAAGTAGTGGCAGTTATTAGCTTTTGAAAAGTTTCTCTTGCAGTTTCAAGATATGCTTTGCTTATGTGGATATGGAAGCTTAACAGGAATTGTAGACAGTTTATTTCCAGGCTGAAAAAAAATGTGACAGTTGCTCTTGTTATCATAAATAGAAAAGACCCCCAAAATTTGCAGCAAATGTTAAAACTACATTACTATCTCAGAATAGGTGGATATCATGTTCTGCTTTGTTGTTGCTGAACTGAATGTAATGGCATGCTGAAAGCACATTTTGATCAGATGGGCCTGAGCCCTGTCTAGTGTATAATTTCCCTTTTCACATATAGTACAGGAGTGTACTTGGTAGTAAGTTTTGTGAGAGTGAGCATAAAAGTTCAGCAGTCCTAAATTCAGAAAATGATGAGTGGTGAGCCTTTGTAGTTAATGACATGATTACTGCAAGTCATACTCTTACACAGTAATAACAAGAGATGCTTCATTTCCCGGCCCACACAAGAATAAATTGACCTACGACACAGGGTAGTGCTTTGGTGGCTTCTTATGTAAAAATTTGAATAGTAACCATCAGATTATGACTGTTGTACTTTATTACAGATTTTAAAACATATTGCAAGAAGTTAAGCATTTATAGAAGTCTTTGAAGTATTGCTGTAGAACTTTGGGACTCCACCGAATGTAGTTTGATCACTGCTGCATTGAAGTACACAGAGGGAATGTCATTAGGAACTGCATTTTGGATTTGGAGGATTTTATTTTCAGATAACTTATGGATTGCATAGTGAAAGTGCTTATGCTGATATAATCTATTTCCTGGTTTCTCTAGGACCTGACTTGTTCCAGATGAATATTATTTTCACAGCTTAAATATCTTCAAAAGAATACATTGATTGAAAAAAGATACTGGGACAGGACATATGTTAGGAAACGAGGTTAAAAAGAGAATGAACTAACCTTTTAATATAAATGTAGTATGTAAACAAACTAAAGTAGCTGTCGTTTCTTTAAGAGATGAGAATTTCCTGAAAAAAATTATGTAAAATCCTACTCAGTGATGATACAAACACATTAAGTATATTTAACTTATACATTCTTAAAATAAGCATGACTTGTAGTGCCATTTTATTTAAATGGCAGGAAAACCCCATCATTCAGTAACAAGAGTTTTAATTTTTCCAGAAAATTATTTCTGATTTGAAGATGGGAGTATAGTAACATATCAGGGCTTGTAACATGTTTACAGAAACCCAAATTCCAGGTGGCATGGCTGAGAAGACCCTTCAGCATTATCTGTTTTCCCAGGCAATGTCTTGCCTTCTTACTTTTCTATTTCACTGCTTCTCTGAAGTTTTTCCTTCTCTATAGTAAATGATATTGTTCCATGAAATTTGAGGTTTGTTGTACTAAATAGCTTCTCACAGTAATGTGTGATCTGTTAGGATGCAGGTCACCCTGTCTAGATGACACAGCTTAGGCTGCTGTGACGTTAGTAGTCAGGCATTCTCAGTCTGTTGGAATTGCAGTGTCATCACCCACTGCAGTTATTCAGTTCTTGTTTTATCTCTCTTTTAAGCAGAATAATTAAAACAATTCTTTTAGAACAACCCCATTGTTAGATGTTTCTGGCGTTTGTACTCCTAGATATAATATTTTTGGGTCTAATTTTTAAGATTTAGAGTCTCAATTTTTCCACATTGCAACTTGGGATGCTGCATCCTCTTTAGCTTAAAATCTTTCAGGGAGGTTCCTACTATCTTAATAAAATTTAGACTCCTGTGCATGCGCAGCTGCTGCTAATAATAAAGCTGGTTGTATCCTGCGTGTGGGCCCCAGCAAGTAGAGGAGTCCTGCCAGCTTGTCTGCAGCTCTGGCACTGGTTTTGGTGGGTGGGGACCTTTCCAGTTTACTGAGAGGTGTCATCTGGGCTAGTGGAGCTCCAGTGAGCCTCCGTGCAGAGCTGTTCATCTAGCTTCACTTTCTTCCTAGGCTCCACCTTCTTGTCGCTCCTTCCTGCCAGTGCTGCAGATGTACATATGGCCCTGATTGATGAAGCTACTTCAGGTTCTACAAGTGTGCTGTGCTCTCTGGTACCCTTGTAGTAATAATAATTAGAGTTAATATTCATTTATTTTTAAGTTTTTAAATAGTCAAGGTCTCACTCTGTCACCCAGACTGGAGTTCAGTGGTGTGATCATGACTCACTGCAGCCTCCAACTCGGGCTCAGATGATCCTCCTGCCTTAGCCTCCTGTAGTTGGGACTATGAGTGTGCACCACCACACCCGGCTAATGTTTTGTATTATTATTTTTTGTATAGCAGCGTTTTGCTATGTTGCCCAGGCTGGTCTGGAACTCCTTGGCTCAAGTGATCCTTCTGTTTTGGCCTCCCAAAGTGCTAGGATTATAGGCATGAGCTACTGCACCTGGCCCTTAGAGAATTCTTTATTCTCCTCCTCCTCTACTAAACTAATTGAAGAGAGTTTTACTTCATACACCAAAGTCTACAGTTAAATTCTTGCTGTTCCCTGAAAGACTTTGCATCTTCGTGCTTCTGCTGGTTGCCCATGCCGTTCCCTCTGCTTGCTTTCACTGCCTCTTGCATCCAGATGTTAGCCTATTAAGTGAAGTTGTACTTGATGCCACTTCTTCCAAGAACTCTTCTCCAGTTGCACAAACCAGATTTTTTTTTTCGTATTCTTCTAGCAATTTTGTAGTACTCTGACAACACTTGGCACATCTTCTTATACTCTTAAGTATATGGAGCATGTCTTTATAGGTGAAAGAGCCTAATTTTGCATTAGTAGTGTTTGTATTATCTTGAGCGTACAATACATGCAGTAAGATTTAGATTGCTGGAGACCTGTGATTAGTGATGTGCTGCCACTATGAGACATTGGGAGGAATATTCCTGGCAGACAGGCTGATAGGTCAGAACTCCCAGGTGAGAAGGCCACAAGAAAAAAATGGGAAGATGTATTGGATACCAATTGGAGACCTGGTGATGTCATAAAGCCATTGCTCTTACTATGCCTTAGCCAGAAGTACCTGATGAAGTTGGAAGAAAATAACTTTTTACCTGTTCTCTGATTACTGCAGTCAAGACTCCATCCTAGCCATTGGGCCCAAATGTGCCATTGAAGGTGATTTTTTTTATCCCAGAGACCTAGATATTTCCAACCTCCCTGTTTCATTTCTGACAAATTTTTAGGGCCAGAGGCTAATCCACTAGCACAGTATTTCCCTGTAGCTTGGTTTTTAATTTTGTTCTGAATTTAGTTTATATTCCTAAATGGCTTTACAAGTTTTTTCTCCCCATGCCCTCAGAGGAAGTTATGTTCTTCTGAACCTCCTGGGTACCATTTTAGTAAATTAGGAATTCAGTTCACTGAATGGTACCCCTGTGGCCTGAAAGAGTTAATACAAGTTTCTTAAGTAGTTTATTAATTCCCAGGGAATAATTTATGCACTAGAGTGTGGCTTAGTGTCTAGCTAGTTACAAACAGACTAAATATTTTTTTCCTTTTGTGAAGTAAGTCTCTGAAACTAAGTGGAGGTTCAATTTAAATTTAAGTATCTTGCTTCATAAGTACTTAAATATATATAATGCCTCAATGAGGGAAGGGGTATTATAAAAAAGACGAGGTAGATTCAGGTCCCTAGCTCAGCCCTATACTTCTGTGAAAGCTGGGTATGTTAACCTCCCTAATTTTCTCTCATCTCTGAAGTGGGGATGATGTTTACATCAGAGACAGTGAAGTTCAGTGGTTATGCACTTAGGTTTATAATGCATAACCCAGGCTTACTGCCTGGGTTTGATTCTTGGCTTCACTGCTTGATAACTGTGTGATCCTAGGCAACTTTATTAACCTTTCTGACTCAGCTTTTTCCACTGTAAACTGGAATAATACTAGTACCTGACTCACAGTTGTTATGAAGGTAATGTGCAATAAATGTGAGCTGTTTGTATACATCATGGACTACTGTGCAGCCATAAAGAACAAAATTATGTCATTTGCAGCAAGGTGGATGCAGCTGGAGGTCCTTAGTGAATTAACACAGGAACAGAAAAGCAAAAACGACATGTTCTCATAAGTGGGAACTAAACATTGAGTACATGTGGACATAAAGATGGGAGCAATAGAGACTTGAGATGACTAGAGTGGGAGGGAGGAAGACAGAGTATGGTGAAAACCTACCAGCTGGGTACTATGTGCACTACCTGGGCAATGGGATTGTCTCCACCCCAAACCTCAGCATCATTCAGTTTCCCTATGTAACCTGTGTATGTACCCCAAAATCTGAAATAAAAGTTGAAATTGTTTTTTAAAAAGTGAGCTGTTATTTTTCTTAAAATACTCACTTGGAGGACTTTCTGAACTGATCAAATGAAATAAAATGAAAAAGTGCCAAGTAGTATGCCTGGAACATGGCAGCAAACACTGAATAGAGGATGGCTTTTGCTATTATTAACTACAGAAGGTTTATCTATAGCAAGTTCTAGTCTTAAGATGCACATGTGAAAAGCTGCCTGTCACATGAAAGAGTTTCATGCTCTGTAGCTCGTCATGTTGTCAGGCTCTGTCCCTGGAGTGTGCCCCTTGAGTTTTTATGCATGTCAATGTGGCGTTTATGTGTCTGGTCTGCACTTCTTTCTCCTTTTTATCCCCTTGGCAGCAGGATGTTGAAGTGCACTTCAGTTTTGTCGTTCTCATTTCCGTTCTGGATTCTTGCCCTTCTCCTACTTTTGCTGCCTCCTTCCTCAGTCCCCTATTGCCTTCAGCTGCCCTGTAGTTGCAGTTAAAACACACACACACACACACACACACACACACACACACACACTCCTCCCCCTCCCCAATTTAGATGTATACCTTTGACTTTATGAGGGCTGTGGTTTTGTGGAAAGAGCAGGGTCTTGCCCTTATTAGACTATGGCTCATTATTAATTAAAGAGAAGGTCATTCTTGGAGTCAGTCATCTGAAAAAGAGACTTGCTCGTCTGACTGGAAGGGGAATGGGGCTGGGGAGGGAAGGGTTTTGTTGGATGGAACTGTGCTCGACTGTTGGACCTGAGTGACTGAACGCAGTGTCCATGAAGGAGCAGACTAGGTGTGTGTTTGTGGGGGACAAGCCTTGTGGGGGCAGAGGACTAAGAAACGAAGGATACAGTCAGGGAACCTGTGAAGTCACACCTGCTTTTTTGGGCCAGGGTATGTGTATCTTAAGACCACAGCCTGGATTGGTAGATATAGAGGGTTTACTCCTTGGGCAGTGTTGGACTCTTGATAAAGTAACAGGTAGAGGATGAAGTTTGTAGACTTTGTACCTCTCACATTTGAGCCCACTTCTTAACATAGTACAATAACAAAAGGTCATGCTGTTGGTGATGGTTGGGTAAGGTACCTAATAACAGTAAGTTTGGCTTAGGAGAGATAAACCATTTTAAGTCAGTCAGTATACAGTGGATCAAAGGAAAGAGAGGGTGACACTCAGTCTGTCATAAAACATAGGTTGAATGTGCCACAAAGGAACAAAGTTGTCATTAACAACGAGTGTGGAAAAACAAGAATTTAACAAAAAGTTTTTCGCTGTCTGTGCAGGTATTATTTATTTGGAGACAATATCCTAAAGCAAGCATATTTCCATAGTGGAAATGGATGCAGTGTGATGCCATGAACTTCTGAAACCAGTAAATCCCTTTGTTGTGATTCCAGATTTACTCAACACATATCTGATTATTATCTGTTCTCCAGTGTAGTTTATCTAGGTGGAACAGATCACATTGACCAGAAGAGTTCAGTCTTCAGTCTTCTTGGTGGTTATTTTCTTGTAAATTTATAATACTGATAATATATTATTTTGCTTTATATAATTGATTGTCTTTAACTTTGCCCTGGGCATTTTTCCTAATCAACTCTAGACCATGATAGAGTCTTTGGGCCACAAGATTAATGATCTTTCCTTGAACCGCTAGTCACTGAGGTGTTTGGGAATGGTAATCTTTTCCTAGTGATGTCTCATCTTTTCCTTCTACAGTCACCAGTATCATATTTACTGTATTATGATGGTAGTCTTTGTACTGGCTTGTTTACTTCTCATGATTTATCTTGCAGTATGATAGTTTGTGTGATACTTTAAAAAATTAGGACTGTTAAAATAGTTTTTTCCCTCCTTAAAAGTGGAATGACACTGCTTTGCTTCTGAGGAATTTGGCTTTAACTGGTTTTTATTTTGAGCTGGGTATTAAAGGAGAATTCTGATAGGGTAAACATACTTAGTGACATCTGGTTGCCACAAGAATCAATATCCGATACTACATATATAAAGATATATATTTTATGATAATATACCTTAGTTTCATTGGTTAAAACTAGAAGAATAAAAACAAATTTGAAAGCAGCTTGGTTACTGACTAAGCTGCAGCAGTTCTGAGAGCCTACTGTTGTCATTTTTAATGGGCAGGCTTGCACTTCCATAGATTGGTTAATCTTAAAGACCAGATGGTAGTTGTATTGTAATTTCATAAAGATTTTATGTCCTGTGCTTTGCTATCAACTAAAAGTATGAGAATTTAGGAAAGTTACATTTAGACATATAAATATTGATGAATCATTTTACCTAACAATTTATTGATATTACTCAACACAAGGGGAAAAATTAGAAGGAAAATGAACCTTAACACCATTGTATACAGTGAAGAGAGTATAGCAGACGAAGGAAAAACAAAGCACACAATAACAGGATAATCATAAATTCAAGTGTCAGTAATTACAATAAATGTAAATAGACTAGAGGATTCTGCTAAAAGATAGAGGTCAGACTGGATTAAAAACATCCAAGATGCTAGGTTTACAAGAAGCATATCTAAAAACATCAGGGTACAGAAAACAAAATAATGGAAAATTGTATTTCAGGCTCACTTGAAGCAAAAGAAAGCTGGTATAACATGTTGATGTCAGACAAAAGAGAAATCAAGGCAAAGGGCATTAGAGATGAAGAGGATCACTATACAGTGGTAAAAGGTTCAGTTCATACTACATAAAGGTACATATTATATAAAGCAAAAATATATAAAGGAAATATATACAGGAACACAAGGAAAATAGCTAAATGCACAATCCTAGTGGGAAGTTAACATACCTTTTTGAGTCATACAACTTGCAGACAGAAAACTTAGAAGGATATGGAAGACTTAAAGAACATGATTAATTAACAAATTTGATATTATGGAAATTCATAGAATATTACATACAGTTCCTGTATAACCCATTCTTTTCAAGCACGAGGAACATCTGACATTGGTTACATATAGGACTGTAAAGCAAGTAACAATAAGTATCAAATTGAAATCATATAGAGTACTTTTCTTACAGAATTATAGAAGGAATCAACCAAAAGATAACAGGAAAATCCTCATATGTCTGGAAATTAAGAAATATATATAATACATTTATGTAATTATATGCATAATTACATATACAATATTTATAAAAATTTCATTTAAAAAGTTTTACAAAATAAAGGGAAAATAATCTGTCACTTAAACACAAAATCACTATACTTCTGATCCTAATCCTAGTAACTGTAAAAATTGTCAGGATTTGGGAGGATTTTTTTTTTTTTTTGATGTCCAAATATTTGATACACATTCCAGAGATCCCCAATATTTTTTAGAAATCTTCTTAAGAGGTTAGTGACCATGTATGTGGGGTTAGGAAAGTAATAGAGCTAAATGGGGGAAGAGATCATTCCTGCTGGTAGCGGGGAGGGTGTGCCACAACGAGAGGTCTGTGGATTTATGAAAACACGAGATTTACATCCAGAGTTCAGTTCACAGGCTGAGGCCCCTGTTTTCATTTAGTTAGAGGCTGACGGAACAGCTGTGCCTGTAGTTGTGCGTTCTTTGACCCAACACCTAAGGAAATTTGAGGCTCAGACAAGTTGAAGTAGATATTTCTGTTTCCATGTTTAGTAACAGAGCTGCTCATGGGCTTTCACAGATATATTGTTTGGGGTTTAAACATGCCCTCCCATTTCCATTCCTGAAGGAAAAAGAGATTTCTTTTTTCAGATTATTACTTATTGTGGTGATCTAGGGAAACCCTTTTTTTTCTCTTTTTAAAGTTCTGAGGAGCATGAAAAAATTGAGGTATTCACAGTATCTGGTAAGGAAATGAGTTCTGGCCTGTATGTTTTAGAGTGGGAATCTAAATCAGAACATACACCAGGTTGAAGAAATAATTTGTAACATCATAGATACAGGAACAAGCTATACATGGGAATACTTTGTTTTAGTTAGGATCTGTCTTGAAGAAAAACAGGACATAAAAGGGTATGTGAAGTGTTTCGTCGAAATGTGTGTTTTTCTGGTGATCATATCCCATTGTGTCATTAGTTCTCTTAAAGTACTTTTTATATATTATCCCCATTTAAGTATTTTTCCCTGCAGCAATTTTCTCTATTTCTATTTTGTTTCCTGTTACCATTGTTTCCTTTTTTGAGTAGAGGATAGATATGTAAGTGGTGTAAGTAATGGCATGGAAAAATTCAAGAACCATTAAGTCGATTATATCCCTTTTTACTATCCTTTTCTTAAAGTGCTTGACTTAATTCTGGATAGCCACATACAAACTTTGATGAGTATCTTTTATCTTGGGGGTTATTTTGAAAATTGATGGCATTTGGAATAAAAGTTGCTATAACGTTAGTCCACATTTGGGTTTATAAAATATACTCAACATAGGAACTCATATGACTCCCAATTTTGAAGTAACCATAATTTCTAAAAAAAGATTAAACTACAAATGAATTGAGTTACATTTATACCACTCCTTGGAATTATTAGACTAGCATATGTTCTCTGTTTATGCTCTTTGTAAAACTGAAAAGTAATGTGTAGCTCTTATTAGTAGCGCCCTGTGTGTAGTTTCTGTAACAGTTTATCCAGGAATTGGCTGGAGTCCATTTCTGAATGTTTAGTGGAGCTGCCCACCAAAGCCAAACCTATTACAAGGGATGATATTTCTCCTGTCATGAACAGAAACGATTGATGACTACATACACTGACATACACAGATGATAACAGTTCATAATTAAAGGGACCATGCTTCTTTTGCTGGTGAAGGACCATTAACTGTAGATTTCATCCAGAAGATCACTAGAAAACGCAGCCTCCCATGTTTGAGTGTGTCCTGCATTTCAGTTTCCATGCAGATGGTTTCTGTACATCCTCATGTCCTCATCTCATGAGGTTGAAGATGAAAGTTAGTGAGGTAACTAACTTGCTCAAGGAGCAAATTTCATGTTGGAACTGGGCTCTATAGCCACATTTCAGACCATTTTTCATTTAACTAGCATTCAGATTATTGAGTCAAAGGGAAAACAAAACAGGGCAATGAACCAATTAGAAACCAATGTGACTTTTTTTTGTGCCTTACGTTTATGTCTGGAAAGTTGAATATAAGGAAAAAGTTGGTTTTTGAAATACTTTTTCATTGGTACCAATGATCATTCTAGAGTTTTCTGTGAAAAAAGTATAGCTAACAAAATACAAGTTAAAATTAACAGTCTTAACATTTCAATTGTAAGAATATTTTGTGGTGTCATTTAGTGTTTTAATAGCTCCTGAAAGAAAACTGTAAAATGTAATCCATCTACATTTTTTCATGCATATCAAAGCTTCCCATTTATTAAATCACAGAAGTTAATTATGTTTCATTGGGAGTTAGTATTGACTTCATAGATCTGGGGTAGATTATTTAAATAGCCCTGCTAGCTAAGATATTAACCACTGCCCTTATTACAAATATATCCTGAAGAATAAGGGCAAAATACTATTGACTAGATTATGCTTGAATATCTTAATGAAAACAGAATGAAACAGCTAAACAAGGAAATTATTGGACTTAAAGCATACATACTTGATCACGTTAAAGAGGCCTCACTGCTGTGTAACAAAAGATGCTTAAAATAAACCACCAGCCAACACTCACTACATGTGAAAGTGGTTTACTTTCTTGTGTCTGTTGGGAAGCTGTGATTATATGATTATAATTAAGGCTACAGTTTATTTTCTCATTTTCTTTGATTAAATTGGAGTGGGAAATATCTGGCCAAATCTAGTCCTTTCTCAGTCATGTTATTTGTTAATTCCGTTAATACCCTTTATTAAAATTTGCAGCAAGGTGTTTTTCTGTTAAAGTAACTGAAGATTTCAGAATATCTTCTATCTAAAAGTTGTGAATATTCTCTGAAATTACAGCTAAACTTCTTAAAATATAAACTCATCATTCACATAGATTATGGAGTTACTTTTAACATGTAGCTATCCACTGAAGAAAACTGTGAAAATGTCCCATTAGTCATTTGCTAGAGATGGGGTCTTGCTCTGTTGCCCAGGATGGAGTGCAGTGGTGTTATCATAGGTCAGTGTGGCCTCTAGCTCCTGTGCTCAAGTGATCCTCCTATTGCCTCAGCCTCCCAAGTGGCTTGGGATTACAGGCATGAGCCACTGGGCCCAGCTGCCATTTGTAAATTTAAATCTTAACACTTCTGTTGTATTTCCAGTTAGAGTTCTCATCTGTTCTTTGCGTCAACTCCTTAGATCTTCCCCATTCTCAATCCCCTGTTCTCTCCGTCTTCACAGTGCCTTTCACAGAAGAAATAGAAGCCATTATTGGGAATACCCTCAACTTTCCACCCACAAATCTATTCCTGTAGACACCCATCCTTGCAATTTATATTTTAACAAAGGCTTCTGATCCTAATTTCAGGAAATAGCTTCTAAACTCATCTATTATTCCCAAATTCATTACCTATGATATCTGCTATTTTGTGTCTCCTATATTCTTACCTTTAGATGTTGAAAGGTCAGGGCATAGAACTTGCAGCACGTCTGCAGAGTCTTCTCTCTTGAGTGAACTTGATCCTGCTGTTCATTCTCTTTGTGCTCTTCAAAGTTAAGAAATCATGTTCCAGCATTCATGGCATTTCTCTAGCCTGCCCTCCACTCTCACTCCATTGTCATGAGGACTGCACTGAACAAATAGACACCTCATAGCGCTTATAGGCCATAGTTCCTGACAGATAACACAGTTGAAAAAAGGAGTTTCACAGCCTTGCATCTTATGAATTCCCATGTCAGCCTCATTAGTTTTTACAAGCTATTTTCTTAGCTTGTAAGAATCTTGCTAGTGATTCACAGTAAATATAAATACCTGTAGTTTTTGAAAATTGAGATAGTGCTTGCCCTTCTCCAGTCATCCTGTACCTTTTAAATTTAACCTTTATTGAGGGGTGCGTGGGTGAAATATAACAAAGTACGTAAAGCAGATGTACAGTTCAACCAACTGTAAAACAAACATCTGGACATTTGCCACGCAGATCAAGAAGTAGGATGCTGCCAGCTCCCAGAAGCCCTCGTGTTTGTTACCGCTCTGTAAAAATTGAGGCAGGTGTTCCATGAACTTATCCCCAAGTCTCTGTTATAATTCATACGTGTTGGGAGGCTGCAGTATATTTGGAGGATCTAGGATTCCCTCCTTTATTGTTTTTGCTTACCATTGGATTTTAGTTTTCTCTTTCCAATGTTTATTTTCTGTGTGTATTCTGAAGATAATTTTTTTTGACCAAGAATGTAGGTATAGAACTAAGTGTGTTGTCTATAATTGTTTGTTACAATATAACTAAGTGAAACTTTTTCAATTTTTGCAAACCCGATTTTATTCTGCCATTGCTTCCTGATAGGTATTTTAGAGATCTCTGTGTTCTTTTATACAAATAATTTATCTTTCTGTTTAACATTTCCTTTAAAAATGTAAACTCCTCAGAAAAATTCCTGCTTGACCACATTAATCTCTTTAAGCAGCTCGTCCTTTTCGTGTTGGAATCATGTGTTTGTAAAGTCATATGATTTAATCTTTTAGAGACTCTGGATGCTTCTGTTGTTGATGTATATGTGCATACTCACAGTCTTAAGGAATTTGGCATTTTATGTTTCACTGTCTTTTTACTCTTGCTCCCCTTCTTTTATTGATTTTTTTTTTTTTTTGAGACAGGCTTTCACTCTGTTGCCCAGGCTGGAGTGTGAGGGTGCGATTATGGCTCACTGCAACCTCAGCCTCCCTGGGATCCCATGATCCTCCCAGCTCAGTCTCCCTAGTAGCTGATTTTCAGGTGCATGCCACGATGGCTGGCTTATTTTTTTTGGTAAAGATGGGGTCTTGCTGTGTTGCTCATACCAGTCTTGAATGCCTGGACTTACACAATCCTCCTTCCTTGGCCTCCCAAAGTGCTGGGATGATAGGCATGAGCCACATGCCTGGCCTACTCTCCCTCTTCACCAGTCTTGAGTCTCCTGTTCTGCTTTTTCGCCTGCCTAGGTTCTTACCTCCCTTCACTCTTTCTTTCCATGACTTGGACATGATACAGAAAAAACAAACAAAAAACCCCACAAAATCAAATTTATAAACAACTAATGGCATAGGTGCTCAAATCATCTAGCTGTGACCTGTGGGACTGAAGAAAAAGGCAAACAGGTTTGGATGGATAAGGAGTTGGGGAACACACGATGTGACCACTGACCATATCTGCAGTGACAGTATCTTCTAAAAAACAAAATGATAAACCAGGAACTTTCTTTGCTATTGGATTTATGATTTGGGATTAAGTGTATTTTTCCCTTTGCAGGCTCTTAGTTATGTGTGGTAGATGTATTTCTAAATTATAATATTTTCTTTAAAAAGTAGTAACATAAATAATGTAGCATAATAAAACTTTAAATCATTAATGGTATTCATACATTGACATATAAGCTGTTCCCATTCATTTCTTTTTTTTTTCCTTTTTCTTTTTTATTTTTTGAGACAAGTCTTGCTCTGTGTCCCAGGCTGGAGTGCAGTGACAGGATTCTTGGCTCACTGCAACCTCTGCCTCCCAGGTTCCAGCGATTCTCCTGCCTCAGCTTCCTGAGTAGCTGAGACTACAGGCCCATGCCACCACGCCTGGCTAATTTTTGTATTTTTAATAGAGGCAGGGTTTCACCATGTTGGCCAGGCTGGTCTTGAACTCCTGACCTCAAGTCATCTGCCTGCTTCGGCCTCCCAAAGTGCTGGGATTACAGGCATGGGCTGCCGCACCCAGCCCTCATTCATTTCTTGTACTAGAAGTGGTGATCTTTGACAATTTGTTTTCATATGAAGTTATTTTAATGAGGGGCAAATATTTGGAGCAATTAGCTAACCATTACAATGTTCTTTCTTTTCTTGTTTCTTCTCCCCACCCCCATACCACTGCTCCTTGCAGAGCAGGGCTAACCCATAGATAGTGTGCCCAGAGTCAGCCATCATTACAGTGTTCACACTTACAGCATAAGGTAGGAGTCAATTTTTCTATAAAGGCAACCTCAAAATAGAATTAAGTGCTTTCTGGAATTACTATGCAGCTAGAATTTTATGTAGGATTGAAGGTTGTAGCAGCTTTGAGCATTGATATTGATTTTGAGAATGCATCCAATTGCCAGTCATCCCCTGGAAGACTTGATTTGAGACCTTTATATGTACTTGTGCTATAGTAAATAAGAATGTGTCCTAGATGAAGCCAAAATGGGATTGGTTTTAAGCATTTAATAAATATGTTAAACATTTTAACTATTATTTCCTTTTTTCAGTTTCAAATGGTATTAAATGATTGTTATGGATAGGAATAGGGTAAGCCCATTTCTAGGGCATGGTTTGGAACATTGGTGCAGTTTCTTTCCCAAGAACATCTTAATCAGATTCTTGGTTTTCAATCTGTTTTCCTCAGAACTCCAGGAGTTAGGCTGGTTTCCTCAGGGACTGTTTTTGGCATTTTCCTCATTGTAGAACCTTATGGCATCACCTTGGAGACATAGTGTTAGTTCAAGGAATGGGCATGTGATTACCTAGGTCAATTGGAGTCCCATCTGGTGCTTTTCTATAGGAGTAGCAGGGAGAGACTGCCTTTTCTGGTTGGATTGCTAGTGGTGTGTGGGCTGCCAAGTGGGCTGCCTTCCTGGCACCAAGCAGAATGCGGCACACACAGGGAGCAGAGCCCAGAGACTTGAACCTGATGGCACTCGAGAAATGTGGGTCCTGGAATGGCAGACATCCTCCATGCTAGGGCTATCCACTTGTATGGTGAATACATTCCCTTTTTGTCTAAGCTTCAGTTTTTTTGTTTTGTTGTTGTTTCATACAGAATTGAGAAATACGGCCAATAGCTTAGGGAAGGTGGCAAGTTAGGAACTACACTAGCAGGCTGTTAATAAAAGAATCACAGAGGCTAGGCTTCTAGTTTTTAATTTTTTGATTATTGTCTATTTTTGCTTGTTTGGGGTAAGTATTTCTACACCTGGCCAAGGATGCATTCAGATAAACATTTTGGATGCCTCCTCTAAAATATCTGTCCCTACCATAGGATCAACTCCAGGAGATGCTGGGCTCCTGGGTGGCGCGCTGTGAGGACACTCCAGCTGTATCGATTGTGAACCTCACTTTCAGGAGTTTAGCAATTGTGAGACGGTATCTTCAGGCATTGTAGGACTCTTTGGGGGATGGTACTATCAAGGGTATTCTGGATAAGGAAATAATATTCAGTAATTAAGCCCTGGAGATAGAAGTTCTTACTGTACCCATAACCTTTGAAGTCTTAGGGCAAATGGAGAAGACTTTGGCTGAATGAATCTTGAGGCATCCACCTTGCCTTGGAGTTATTGACTTTATTTACAGCAACAAACACACACACACGAAAATTTTATAAGCAAAATATTCCAACACTTCTTTATTTTACTTCTGGTTCTGCCATTCTGCTGTCATCTTTGCAAGCTGCAAAACATTAGGGACAGAAGAAGAGAAGTTTTTTTCCTCTTTTATCTCATGGCCTTCAGCATTCTTAGACCAGAGCATGCTTTCTTTAACATTCCAACCACTTTTATTAGTTTGCTTATTCAATGTTAGAATGTAAGCTCCAAGATGTCAGGAATCACACTAGTCACTGTATTCTTGGATAGCCCCAGCCAAGTACCTGACAAAACAGGTGCTTGATAGACACTCTGTTGAATTATGTGCAATCTGTCGAATGAGCTCTTAAGTTACCTGGATTTTAGTAACTACTGGGGCAGATTCTCATTAGACAGGTGCAAAGAACAACGGATATTTTAAAGCAGTTAGATTTAACAGAACATCATTATGCAAATGTAGCTCTGGGATGTCCCACTCAGATGCCAAGCTTATAATGTTAATGAATGAAGTGTTATTTGAATTTGTGTGTGTTTTGCAGGGGGAGTGGATTCTCTTGTTAATATTGGACCTCCTTAGGTTTATGGATATTTTCGATAGAAATAACTTGAAAATTGCTGTTGAAAGATATAAATGTGTCTTTCCCAGGTATTTTAAAACTTGTTATGAATATATGACAAGCTGGTGTTGGGTTGATTGTCCCAGGATTTGTTTCCTTGGCCCAGTGCTGCTGCCACCATCCCAACCACCTGGTCTGTCTGATCCTGGAGCACTGGGTGAGAAGCTGTCAAAGTCTGACTGTATTAGCAGTCCCCTCTTCCCCTAGAGGCAGAGAAGACTCCACTCTGGCATGTAATTGTGAGTGCTGGGATAGAGTGGAGGAAGTTATAATATAGGGAATTTCTGTATTGGAAATAGTACTGCCTATGTGTCATATGCATTTGACATGAAGTGTCAATGGGTTATTCAACGCATTTGAATAGGAAGGCCTCCAATTGCCATTTACAGCATATGTGCTGAAGAGGCAAAATGGTGTGTTGGCAGTTAACATCATCATGTTCCCCCTCTGGTTGAAATTTAAAGTGGCAAACTGTTATACTTTAAGAACCATATTGAAGATCAATTAATCATGTTAAACACATACCAAATTCCTAGAAAAATATGTAGCTGATACTGTAGTTTTTTGTATATTAAAATTATTTATGGCCAGGTGGAGTGGCTCATGCCTGTAATCCGAGCACTTTGGGAGACTGAAATGGGAGGATTGCTTGAGGCCAGAAGTTCAGGACCAGCCTGGGCAAGATTGGAGGGTTGCTTGAGGTTGGAAGTTCAACACCAGCCTGGGCGAGATTGCAAGATCCTGTCTCTACAAAAAATTTAAAAATTAGCTGGGTGTGGTGGCGCATGCCTGTGATCCTAAGCTTTTGGAAGGCTGAGGCAGGACGATTGTCTGAGCTGGGAGGTTGAGGCTATAGTGAGCTATGAATGCACTACTGTGCTCCAGCCTGGGCAACAGAGTGAGACTCTGTCCCTTAAAAAATTAATTTTAAAACCCTAATTGAAATTAGTAAATTTTTAAACACTTGTGGTGAGAATATTTGCATTTCTATCATAGGACCTCTGTGTTCCTTGTTCTTTGATTCCACTTTCTTGTCCCGCCTACTGGTAACTTCACTTCTTGTTTTTTCTGTTTCAACTTCTTGTTCTTGGCTTCTCTTCCCCTCACAGTGTCTCTCCCCTGCTTCGGTTTCTTTCTCCTCTCTCATCTTCATTTCCTGCATCTTCTCTATTTGTTCTCTGCCCTTTGATTCACTCTACATTTAAATCTACAATTTGATCCTCTCTCACTGGTTTATTTTTTAATTATTTATAAATCTCAGTAAGCAGTTTGAAATAAGATAAGAGCAAGGTACGGTGCCTCATCAGTTACCGTATGGCTGCCACCTTTTTAGAACTATTGGCTTAGAAATCACCTTTGGTCACACAGAATAGATAGGGCTTTTTTGCAGGTTTATTAGTGGGGAGAAATAGTTTATTGCAGGTTATTAGGGGGGAGAAATAACAATTGTTCCATGCACAGTATAGCTAGGTACGTTTCTATTTTTGATCAATTAAGAATAACCAGTGAATTTTCCAAGATGGTTATTTAAAGTGCTGTACTAACAATAGATACTGAAAGTAAGCTGTATGCACAACCTGGCAATTTTTAAAAATCTCTTTTAAGTGTTAGATATCTATCTTGGTGCAGATTAAATTTTCAGTGGCAGTCCTCATTTTCTCCACATTGAGTTATGTCTTGGTACCATACTTTATTGTAAAACTCTCAGACCTAAAGGATTTAAAGTTTATTGTGATTTTAAAGCAGGATAGAAAGGAAAGGAAAGCAAAATAATTTTTCTGAGTGAAGGGACCTAGTTCTTGTAATAGTATTTTGATCTGAGGACTGTGCTGTGATAAATAACTCTTACTGTAGAATCTGGATGAAATTAACCCTGGGAGAACCCTATATATCCCTGAGGCATTAGGTGGCCAATTATGACAGTGTGTAATCTGTTTTCACATAGTACAATACACAGATGCACATGTGAGTTGAGTGTAAATGCAGACTTCTCTCACCTTTTTAAAGACTGTCTTTTTGAAGACTTTTTCTGGAGAGGATTTCTCTAACACCTGTTTGAATCTTCTCTTTTTGTTATCGTAGTAATCTTCTTATTTGAGTAGGATTTTGGTGATTGTGTTTGATCATAAATATATGGCAGCAGAAAATTTTTATAGCACCAAATTAATAATTATTCTTGGATTTACTATATCTAAAGGAATGCCAAGTTTTTCATATGTTTTTCCTACATCTTTACAAGCTTCATTAAAATATTTAAGTTTAAAATATTTTTAAAGCATATTTACTTTTTTCAAACCTCTGAAGGAATGTACAAGATTTAAAATTAACTTTGATAAATTAATTTACATTTAGTAACCCAGCACTTTGCAATGTGAAATAATATTGAAAATGGAAAACAATATTTATTGATAATTAAATGAATATACAACCAGATTTCTTCCTAGAAGACATTTTCATGTACCATGTAAAAGGTACTTTTTGGAATTATTTATACTTATATGGTTTTCCATGCATGCGTTATTAGACTTCTGAGAAAAACTTGGATAATTTTAGGATAATAAACATTTATATCTCTTTTCATTGTAGTTCAGTCACTTAAAAATACCCACTTAATTTTATTTTGGGACAATTGTAGATTCGCATGCAGTTATAAGAAATAATATGGAAAGATCCTCTTCCCCCTTCATCAGTTTCCCCTTATGGTGGCATCTTGTTAACTGTGGAGCAGTGTCACATCCAGGATATTGACTTTCATATAGTCAAGAAACAGAACATTTTCACTGCCACAAGGATCTCTCATGTTGCCCTTCTATAGCCACACCCACCTCTCCTACTTCCTTCTACATTGCTCGGCAACCACGAATCTGTTCTTCATTTCTATAAATTTATCATTTAAAAAATGTTATAGAAATGCAATTATATTTTGGATATTGCTTTTTTTCACTCAGCATAGTTCTGTGACGATTCATCTAGATTGTTGTGTATATCAATAGTTCATTCCTTTTTTATTAAGTAGTGTTCCATGGAAACTGCGTACCACAGATTGTTTAACCATTCACCTGTTAAAAACATCTGGGTTGTTTCTATGTTGGTTGTTACAGATAAAGTTGTTATAAATATTTGTCTATAGATTTTATTGTGTATCCATTTTTTTCTGTGATAAGTAACCAGGAATCCAGTTGTTGGGTCATATGTTAATTGTATGTTTATTGTTTAAGATAGTGGTCCCCAACCTTTTTGGCACCAGGGACCAGTTTCTTGGAAGACAGTTTTTCCAAGGACCTGGGGTGGGAGGTGGTGTGGATGGTTTCAGGTTGAAACTTCCACCTCACGTCATCAGGCATTAGATTTTCATAAGAAGCATGTGCAACCTGGATCCCTCACCTGTGCAGTTCACAATAGGGTTTGCACTCCTCTGAGTATCTAATGTTGCTGCTGATTTGACAGGAGGAGCTCAGGTGGTAATGCTTCCTCCTCCACCGCTCACCTCCTGCTGTGCAGCCTGGTTCCTAACAGGCCAGGGACTGGTACCAGTTGGTGGCTTGGGGATTGGGGAACCCTGGTTTAAGAAACATTTTTTTCAAAGTGGTATACTATTTCACATTGTCACCAGAAATGTGTGAATGATCAGTATTTGATGTTCCCATTATCTTTTCATTTTTGCCATTCTAAGAAGTATGTAGTGATACCTTATTTTGGTTTTAATTTACATTCCCCTAATGTTGACCATTTTTTCCATGTGCTTATTTGTCCTCTGTATATCCTCTTCAGTGAAAGTTTCTTTATGTCTTTTACCCATTTTCTAACTGGATCATTTTTCACTGTTGAATTTTAAGAGTTCTCTATATATTTTAGATACTAGCCATGTGTTGAACATTTGGCTTACAAATATATTCTCTGTAGACTGTATTTCCATTCTTTTAAGAAGGTCTTTTGCATAGAAAAAGTTTTTAATTTTGATGAAGTCAAATTGATCAGTTTTTTTCTTTTAGGGATCATGCTTTTGCTGTCGAGGCTAAGAATTCTGCCTAGCCTTGGATCCTGAAAATTTTCTCGTGTATTACTTTTTTAAAAAAGTTCTGTAGTTTTGTTTTTCACGTTAAAGTCCATGATGCATTTTGAGTTAACTTTGTATATGGTTGAGGTTCTTTTTTTTTCCTTTAAACCCATGGATATTCAGTTGCTTCTGCACCATTTGTTGAAAAGCCTATTTTTCCTCTGTTGAATTTTTTTTTGCACCTCTCTCAAAAATCACTTGGATATATTTGTTCATCTATTTTTGCATTTTCTATTCTATTTTACTAATCTGTGTACCTTTCTCCCAACTGGTATCACAGTGTCTTATTATAGGTATATAATAAATTTTGAAATCAGGTAGGCTGATGATTTCCCATTTATCTTCTTTTTCAAAATTGTTTTAGTTATTCTAGTTCCTTTGTCTTTTCAGATAAATTTTAGCATACACTTTTCTATGTGTACAAAAAAATCTTGCTGAGATTTTGATAGGAATTGCATCAAGTCTTTAGATTAATTTTGGAAGAATTGACATCTTTATTGTGTTGAATCTTCCAATCTATGAATATGGTGTATCTCACTATTTGTTTACATCATTGATTTCTTTCATCAGCATTTTTAGTTTTCAGCATACGAGTCCTGTACATGTTTTACAGGACTCGTATGCTGTAAAGTTCTTAAGTCTTGTACATACTTAAGAGCTTAATATTTTGGGGGGCAATTGTAAGTAGTATTTTGTTTTAAATTTTGGTGTCCTCGTGTTCATTGCTAGCATATAGGAGTTTTTATCTTATATCCTGTGACCTTGCTGATATGAGGCCACAACTTCTGCAGTGTAATGTAAAGTCATTGCACATGTAGAGGGCAAATCAAAAAAGTAAATTGGAGTGCCACATATAGGAGTAGATTGTTTGCTAGAGAATAGTGGTAGAGGACATGTCTCTCAATTGTATTAATTTTCAATTTGGGTAAGTCACTTTTCCTCTTGTGCTTTTGTAAGACCTAGAACCCCTTCTCCAAGAAACTCTGGTTCCTTTTAGGGGAGATGATAATTTGAATACCAAGATTTGGTACCATTGCAACAGGAGACCATTGCTTCAGAACTCTTTCAGTGGTCAGAACTAAGAAATAAAAATAATTGAGTTCGGATCAATGTTTTCAAGTCAAATTTAGCAAAGGAGAAGTTCTTCCCTTTATTTCATTTTATATTTCTGTTTTCTCTTACATTGAAAATAGTAATTTCTTAATGACATCAACTTAGTTACTTATTTGCTTTATCTTACAATACACATAAAATGTTTTAAAATTACAGTATTAATATTAAAACTATTGAATAAAGTTTAAGATTTCTTTGAAGGTTTTTTTGAAAGGCATAATCCTTTCAGTAATACTACTGAGGATGTAGAGACAGAACACTGAGTTTAGAAGTTTTTTCTGTGTAGATGTTTTACCAATTTGATGTGAATAGTGCTTTCTTTCTTTTTCTCTAATTCTGAGTTTTAAATTTCTGGTTTAATTCTTTCTATATAAATAAGTTTGAAGTTAAAATTAAATAAAAAGTTATACATGGAGAAACTTTCTCTATTTTCAGTCTTCCCAGTATCCCCTGATAGGTAACCATTTTTATTAAATTTTGTTGTAAAAGTAAGAAAGTACTTGCTTTTTCTTTCTTCTCATATACAATGTAGTAGTTTATGTTCTCTGTTCTCCTCCTTTCTTTTTTTTAATTTCATAATGTATTTTGGAGATTACTCCATAATAGTACATAGAGATCTTCCTCACTCCTTTTTACAGCTGCATTAAGTACTGGGTAATTTTGCCATGTGTACTTTTATTAGATCCTGCAAAATTCTCCTTTATGGGGATTTTATTTTGTACTTTGATCAACAGTATTTGCGACTTTCAGTTTCTTCTGAGCCTTGTCATGAGAGTATATTTTTGCCAGATAGGTGAGAAGTGCTATCTCAGTGTAGTTTTTATTTACATTTTTGAGGACAGTTGAACATTTTAAAAACATTTAAAGACTTTTGCCTTTTTGTCTACTATTGGTTCGTGTCTTTTGCCTATTTGTATATTAGGTTTTTGATAATTACTGTTTTATTTCTAAAGAGGAATGCAAATGATCTCTTTGGAAGATAAATTGTGAATGTTACTTCTCAGTTTGTCATTGGTCCTTTGACTTTCCCTATGACTTTTTTTTTTTTTTGGCCGTGAATTGAGTTTTAAAGAATGTATCTTTTTTATATGTGTAATTTGTCATAGTTGTCATTTCTGTGATCTGAATCTTTAGGTACATGTTTCACAATGGGTAGACTAGAAAGCTTAAGAATTACTTTTGTATAGGAAATACAATAGAATAGAATATAGGAAATACAATAGAATAGAAAAGAAAATAGAAAAGTTAGGCATTACTTTCTATGTTTGCATTCTCTAGCTGCTCACTTTTTTTGACTAGATTTCAAGCCAACTGTCACAAACGGCATCATTCCAGGTCCTATTTTGGTTTCTTTTCTCACTCAATACTAGAAAACCACAGAGTGCCATTCCTGGTATTTCATATATCTCGTACTTGTCATTTGTAAAACAAGTGTCTAGTGATGTTAATTCTTTCTGTAGAATTGCATTTATGTCCTTTTCACTTTTCTGTATTTGTAATTAGTTTCCATAGTCTGTGGACAGATTTACTCTGGGGGCTATAGTCTGCTGAGTTCCAGTCTAGACCACTTATAACTTAACTCTTCAGCCTATTTAACTGTCTGCTTCCTTACTGTTGGTTTGAGTTAGTCAAATCCCAGTTGCCTTAACTATAAAATTGGCTAGTAGAGCCATGTACCTCCAGGGAATTCAGTGTATTGTTTAGATGATGATTAGGTCTTACTTATTTTTTCATATAAGCTATTATAACAAAATTGCAGTTCAAAATGAATATATAGGAAAATGTTTTCTTTAGAAACGCAGAATAACCAGAACATCCTTAAATTTCCACTTATGGCATGTCGATGCTGCTTGACTCTATTCCCTGTAAGGATGAACATTGCAGAAAGACTGAAAAAGTGGTGCTATCACATCATCAGATCTCTTAATGCAGAAGTTATAATTTTAAGAGAAAACAATACAATAAGGAGTTCTGTCATATTTTTGTAAGTATATTATAGTCTTCCAACTAAAATTAGTCCTAGTAATAATGGCATCTGTAAGTAATGAAATCTCAAACTAAAGTATGTAACATTGAGTTAAATATTGTTGAGCCAGTTATATAAGTCATGATAATTTCTAGGTGTTACAAAGAGAAGAAAGTGTTCTCAAGCTTCTCCTTTCCTAGAAAACAGAATCTGCTGGGTACCTGCTATTGACATCAAAGGTACTTGCTCTCCTGTGAGGGTGCTGTTAAAACGAACACTTAAAAATCACCTTTTATCTATCCTACTTTGTGGAAAACATTTTTATCTAAGGGATTTCAAATCCCATACCTCTTACTATGGTATTTCCATCCAATTTTCATGGTTTTGAAGAAGAGCAGTCAGCATGGAGTTAGGGGGATTGAGTGAAAATGATAATTTTAGAATTAAAATCAGCATGGAAGGGTTTAGATCATGGGATGGTGGGATTAAAGGGGTAACTAGAGAGGACAGTAACAGAGGAGACCCACTGGAAACACTCTAGGACATTGAGAGCCTGTCGGGTGAGTGCTCTGTGGACCTTTATGTGCCCATTTGTCATTTTCACTTCTAGAAGTGAGAAGCATCAGGATACTGCTTGGTGCCACCTCTGTCTTCCCATTCTATTCCAAACCTCCTGGAGTGGTGGGAGAGCTGAATGAGATAACACAAAGCACTTAGAACCGTGCGTGACACATATTAGGAACTGAAGAAGAGTTAGCTATTACACATAACATTTGATTGATATTAAAGAATATAAATATTGCTTTCTGTGTACTCTATTAATAAAAGAGCAAGGAATGCTGTATAATTCTGTGAAATTGTGTAGTCCCAGATTTGAATATGTTTTTGCACTGTGCTTCTTCCTGCTGCCTCAGTAGTGTCAGTAATCATGTAAATTCTTTTTTTTTTTTTTTTTTTGGTTGAGAGGGAGTCTTGCCTAGGCTGGAGTGCAGGGTTGTGATCTTGGCTCACTGCAACCTCTGCCTCTAGGCTCAAGCAATTCTTGTACTTCAGTTTCCTGAGTAGCTAGGATTACAGACCTGTGCCATCATGCTGGGCTGGTTTTTTGTATTTTTAGTAGAGACGGGTTTTACCATGTTTGCCAGGCTGGTTTCGAACTCCTGGCTTTAAGCAATCCACCCACCTTGGCCTCCCAAAGTACTGGGATTACAGGTGTGAGCCACTGCACCCTGCCAGTAGTTTAAATTCTTACTGAAACAGTCATGCTTGTGTAGGTACTGTCTATGGTCAGTTTTGCTCTACAATGACAGAGCTGTGTAGATGTGGCAGAGATTATACAGCCTGCAAAACAAAATACTTAGTATCTGGCCTGTTATAGGGCAAGCTTGCCAACTCTTACATACAGGGTGTTCTGGTCCAGGGAAAAAGTACCCAATTATAGAGCAGCTTCCTGAAATCAACATTCTTTCTTTTACATCTCCTATTGAAGAATAGGATGTTGTATAAAAGAGGATCACACAGAATGTTTCCTCAGGTTTTCATTTATTTTGCTACTGAAGAGTTGACTTTAAAGAATTATTATAAAGTAATAAAATGTTACCATTTGCAACAAGCTATGTGAATTAATTCGAAGGTTTGAAGTTGTTTTCTTAATGAAAAACTAACCCATTAAACGTGGTAGATTTCTTTTCACTTATTAAGAGTAAATACTTATGCAAATTTATGGCATGCAGTACTTCACTTTCTTAAGAAAGTGGGTCTTTCAGGGTGGCACCAAGCCACTGTTGGCTTACAACACTGACTGGGAGCACAGCACCCTAGGCACAGGCAGCCTGTGAGTATCTGTGGCAGTCCATTTCTTACTATCAAGGGAAAAGGACTTCTAAAATCAATATTGGATTTAACATGTATCATTACTTATTTGACTCACTTGGATTTAGAACCATAACAAATAATATGAACATTGGCCTAAGATAAAGTTTGCGTTTAGACCTGATTTTGAATGGAACGATGTATATGACTTGAGAGAGTTTGGTTTTGATAGTGTGGTTGTTAATGTCTCAGAACTAAATTGGCTTCATGAATACGTGGGTTTTCAGTACCAGTCTCCTTACCGGCAGGGGAATGTCAGACAAGTGGTGTTTTTCAGACAGGGAAGCAGATGGCTCTTTCTCTTCAGTACAGGGTGTGCCAACCAAAAGAGACAGTTACACAAATGTTAACCCCTGAGGGAGAGAGAAAACAATTGCAGTCAGTTGTTCTTTATAAGTCTGTATCTTGACTTCACAATGATGTGAAAAAGTAATTTCTTCTTTTAAGAAAAGCAGCATTAAATGCACAGGAGCAGCCTATACTGTGAGTCCAACTAAAATGGTAGAAGATGATGTAATCACTTGAAAAGGAAACAGACTGTTTGGCATTTCCGGAGTAACATGGTGTTGGACTCCTTGGGCCTGATATACCGCTTCCGAATTCTCGTTATAACGTCCAGCAGTTGTGCTATAAAGCAAATTGCCATATGCCAAGATCTGGGCAGAATGTTCTTCAATATGGCTGGTGAAACAGATTGAGAATGGTCTTGGATTATGTAGCACACATTCTATTCTCCGAACTACAACAAGACAAATGCCCAACACTAGGTAGGACATGTTTTAAAATCCATTTACACAGTGTGTATAGCTTCGGGAAGCCTTGGGTCATGCTGAATAGTACAAGTTTGTCATTCCCAGTCTATGAGCTAATCATACCTAGGTCCCTCAACTGATCCTTCTCTGTCTCCACTAGCAACTTTCTCTCCACTTTCACTTAAAAACTCGAACTCTCAACATGCAGCCCCGCAGCAGGAGTCAGAGGGAGGTGCTAAGGGTGCTGTACACCCCTGGCTGCAAATCACTTAAAGTGTTCAAAACAGGTAGGAAGAGCCTTGCATCCCCGTGTTTCATGTACAACATACGATACATGTGACATGCCTGAGTCTCAGCAGGAGGCATTATCCTGTCTCCACATGCGTCGAAAGGAATATATGTCACATGTTACCAGCCAGGCTCAGAGGAGAACATATCTCATTTACAAGTTCAAATCTGAAAGGGAGAAGCATGGTAACATTTAGTGGCTATTGAGATAACCTGAGGATGTGTTTTACCCATCTGTGCAGGAGCATTAGATCTAGCTAGGGCTCTTGTTGTCAAAGACTCTGAGCATGTGGCTTAGGAAAAAAATTCCAGAATGCAGAGGAAGGACAGAATGACTTTGAGGACAGCGTATCTCACTGAAAATGGTTACGTGTGAAACACAGGTAACAAATTTAGGATAAATCTGGTATCTTAAAAAATCATGACTTTTGGAAAAGAAACCAGAGGGCCCTAAGGGGGAAAAGACTGAGATGAAAGCAGAAATGTACAAACAAAAAAACTGACTGAAATAAAAGAATGGGAGGAAACCAAAATTACAATAAGACTTAAAATCCCTACTAAGATAATCAGAAGACTTGATCTCCAAAAATGGAAGAGGAATACGAATGACAAACTTGGACACTCTCAGGATGCAGAAGAGAAAAAGATAAAGATAGGTAAATATGAAAGGTAGACATGGAGGACAGATAATGGATTCTTCACCCTGGAGGAGCTCCTGAGCGGGAAACCGAAGTCATCAGGGAAATCACAATTAAATTTACTGCACTGCAGAAGAGTGTGAGTAAATAGCATAAGAAGCCATGACACTCAGCCAAAATTAATGAACAGAGGTTTCTGCTTAGACCTATCCTGGCAAAGGATTTGAATTTTCAGGATAAAACAATCCCAGGAGATAGGCAGGTTGTGAAGAAACACAGGTTAGGTTTGTCTCAGGTATCTTGTCTGTCAAATGCCAGGAATCTGTAAGGCTGTGGTTCGGTAACTATCATACAGTTTAACGACTGAATTCAGATGTGAAACAACAGCACTTATGTTCCATTCATCCCTTAAAAAGCTACATAAATATGCATTTCATCCATGGAGGAGACCACTCTTAGATTTTAGGTTATGTCTCAGACTTTGAAGGGAGAGGCTGGAACAGCACAAAGTTTTACAGCCTCCTGACCTTTTGGGAGGTTGGGATCTATTTACATGTGTCCTGACTGGTGGTTAGCAGTAAAGGCTCCCAAGCTAGTCCAACACAATTGATCAGGAAGTTGGGTCATCCAACAGAAAATGTAGCCCATGTTATAGTTAGAGAATTAAAAATCCAGGGCTAGGCAAATGATTTCTTTGATATGAAAAGCACAAACAATAAAAGGAAAATGATACATTGAACTTAATCAAAAGGGAAAACTTTTGTGCTTCCGAACATGCCCTATTGCCTCTTACCCTTTTGTAACGAGGAGGGAGCCAATGTGAGGACAAATTGAATACCTGAGGAGGGCAGAGCAGAGAGAGGGGAAGACCCTGAGTTTTTGAGAACGTCACTGGGCCCCGAAAATGAAGAACTCTATTACTTGCTGTACTTCTGGGTTTATTGTTATGTGAGATGGTCAGTTCTCTATTGTGAGAGTTGGAGTTTGTTACTTGCAGCTGACTACATTGTCAGTGATCCATGCTGAAATAAAAAGTTAACGCCAGCCTAGGAAGATAGCACACAGTGTAGGAGAACATGCATTCTAGGCTTTACTGGCAGAATTGCAAATGTGTAAAGGTGATGGATTTTATTTCAAAAGCCAGAGTTACCTAAATTCTAACATCAAGTAGAGTTTATTCTATTGCTCAATATTAAGAATGATTGCTTAGTATTAAGAAATTTCCTATACTAGATGTACTGTGACTTATATTGGAGCTCTGTCCTGATAAACTCATCGTAAGTTGAAAATATTATAAGGTGAAAATGTATTTAATACACCTAACCTACCGAACATCATAGCTTAGCTTAGCCTACCTTAAATGTGCTTGGAGCACTTACATTAGCCTGGAAGGGCAAAATCTGTCCTTCTATTTTATAATTAGGTGTTGAATGTCTTATATAATCTATTGAACACTATACTGAAAGTGAAACAGAATGGTTGTATGGGTACCATTGCAAAGTTGAAAAATTGCAAGTTAGGTTCTGTCTGTAATTCAAATTATGAACAAGTCAATGAAGGAAAACCATTTGGTCTCAGTAGATTTTAGGGAGGTACTTGACAAAACTTAATATCTATCCCTTCTAAAAAGAAAATCTTTTAGTAATAGCAATAAAAGGATTGAAGAGTGTTTTCTGTCTTAACATAGTGAAAGGTGTGTTGCAAATTAATAGTCAACATCATTTATTACAGTGAAACCCTGGAAACATTTAAGCTTCCCAAATAAAGTTGTTAGCAATGCCATTAAAAATGTTCTGTTCTTTTTTTTCTTGGATGTGAAATACATTACTTGAAACTAAAAAGTAAACACTAAATGACAAGAGAAAGCAAAGTTGTTACTTGAGGATATATGATTAGAAAAACAAAAGTCAACAGATGGTTAGAAGCAATTTAATAAAGGTGCTTGTTCACAAATTAAGTGTTCAATAGCTTTTGTATATATTAACTATTTATAATCAATAACAAAGAAGACCCCATTTACAATCACAAGCCCAAAAACTTGAAATAAACTTGATGACTACATGATTTATGTGAGGAAAACCATAAAACTTTAAAGAGGATCTTTAAAAAGTTTGAAAACATGGTCATACTTTGTTTTCACATAAGAATAGCTAACTTTGTAAAATGTCATTTTTCTTTGCTCTATAAATTAAATGTAATCTTAATGCAAATTGTGGATTTTTTTTTTTAACTTGACACTGATATCAATGGTAATCGGAGCAATGGAAGTCTTGGATTCGCTGCAGTGCGTTTTTCATCGCTGGAGTACTGGGGCATTGGGGGAGATTATCTGAGTCTGGAATCAGGAACCCACTGTTGTCTCAAGTGGCTCACTCCTTATAAACAATTCCACCTCACTTAACTGATCTTAAGTTTTCTACTTGGGATATATTCCCTTTCTGGAAGACTTATGACTTCTTCCCCCGAGCTGTACATAGGAGGACTCACTGTCATCAGATGCCGTGGTTACACAAAAGAGTTTTTCCTACAGTTGACTTTCTGCCTTCATCTTACTATGTCTTTGGATATTGCGCTGCCTTACTATAGTGTCATAGCTAATCACAGATGTTGCACCAGTGCAGTATAACTTATCTCTGAAAGCCCTTCAGTGGCTGCCACCAGAAGGTCTCTCTTCTGCATACTTCCTTGGCCACTGGACCTCTTAGGTCTTCCAACTTGCCCTACACTATAGCTTTACTGGCCTTTTTTTTTCCAGTGCTTCGAACAAGGCAAGTTTTTCCCAACCCCAGGACCTTTACTCTGCCTGGACCAATTTCTAACCATCCTCTGCCCCTCCAGCCCCCACTATACACATCCACATACCCACACCCCTGGTCAACTCTTACTCACCTTTCAGGTCTCAGATTCAGTAATATTTCTTCAAAGAGACTTTAAAAATTTTTTCAGAATTAATTAGATCCCCTTGTCATGCTCATTATTTCAGATTGTATGCTTTTTTTCCACAGCACTTACGTGTAATCATGTATTTGATGCAGTTTCTTTATAGTCTTTCACTACCATTGAAGGACAGAGACTGTGTTTCTTTAGTTCACTATTGTATATCTAACACTTGTAATTGTATCTGCCACATAGTAGACATTTGTTAAATATTTTTTAGTGAATTAATGTGCAGTGATTTTAAGTATTATTAAATAACATTTAACATATTTAATGATCCTGCATAGGTATTTTCCAATAGTGTCTACCACAGTTTATCACAGAGGCCACTGTGGTCTCTCACATGTAATAAAGCTAATTTGAAGTTAATTTGCAAAAAAAAAAAAAATTATGCATTGTGAGAAAATTTTAGAAAACAAACACTAATGGAGACTTGCCTTTACATGTAATAAACTTATGATAAAGCTGTAATTGTTAACCCAGAAATAGAAAATGAAATAAGGTCTAGAAGTAAGCCCAAGTATACATGGGGGTTTAGTGTATGTTTGATATATTTCATTTTAAAGTAGTGTCAAATAGATGGTTGGTTGTCAACCTGCAAGATAGCTCCCAGTGATCATTGCCTTCTAGCATTCGCATCCGTGTATAGACTCTTGTTGCATGTATAGGGCTGACCTGTGTAACCAGTACGATAGAATAAAGATGTTAGTGTGTGTTCCAAGGTTAGGTCATTGCAACCTCTGTCTGGTGCACCCTTGCATCATTTGCTCTGGGGGGAGCTGGCTACCTTTCATGAGGACACTTAGGCAACTCTGTGGAGAGGTCCTTGAGGAGAGGAATTGAGGGCCTTGGTCAACAGCTACCATCAACTCGCATACCATGTGGGTGAGCCATCTGAGAAGTGGATCCTCTAGCTCCAGGGAAGCCTTCAGATGACAGCAGTTCCCGGAGGCATCTTGCCTGCAAACTCATGTGGATACAGCTAAACCAGAACCACAGAACTAAGCTGCTCCTGAATATCTTACTCACAGAAATGGTGTGAGAAAATGCTGATCGCTGTTTTAAGCCATGAAATTTTGGGGTAATTAATATACAGCAATAAGCAACTGATCAGATGGATTGTTCAATCAGTGGTGTTGGGATAGCCAGCTAGAATTGGGGAAAAAAGTTGGATTCTTACCGAATTCTGTGTCAAGAAAATTCCAGATGTGCTGGGTGTGTTCATTGATGCCTGCAATCCTATTGCTTTGGGAGGCTGAGGTAGGAGGATTGCTTGGGCCCAGGAGTTTGCGGCTGCAGTGAGCCATGATCATGCCTCTGCCTCTGCACTCCAGCCTGGGCTACAGAGTGAGACCCTGCCTTGGGGAGAAAAAAAAAATCTCAGATGGGGATCAAATATTTAAATGTAAAAATGGAATGACTAATGTATTATAAAATAAGGGTGAAAAACTTTAATCTTTTGGGGTGGAGAAGGACTTCCTAGTTATAAATATGCAATCTCCAAGCCATAAAAATTTAGAACATTTAAATGACAAACCTTATAAACATGATGAAAGATAAACCACAAATTAGGAAGATGTGAGCAACCTGTATTACAAAATGCAGTGTCTCTTAAATACATAGAACTCTTAAAATTCAGTAAGATGAGAGATCACATTGTATTTACCAGATTCACAGAGGTGAAAAAGATACAAGGTTAAAGAGATTCCTTGATTGGTAGGAAGGTTATACAGTATGGCTCTTTTCTGGAGGGCAGTCTAATACCATGTCTCAAAATGCAAAAACCAAATGAGTGCACATTGATTCAGGTATTACATAAATTTGTACTAAGGTAATAAGTGGACACACACACAAAGATGGGTATACTGTTATGAAATCCCTTTTTCCTCTATTTCCCCATTCCGTTGTCTCTTTCCTTATTCACCAGTTCCTCTTGGACTTCCCTGGATCCATCTTCACTTTTCAACATTGTACTCATACTTTTCTTTCTTTTTTTTTTTTTCTTTTTTTTTTTGAAAGAAAGAAAAAGAATAAAGAAGAGGAAGAAAAAGGAAGAGAAAGAGAGAGAGAGAATGGGAGTATTGCTTTCTTGCCCAGGCTAGAATGCAGTTTAGTAATGGGTATTGAAAACCTCTTTTATACCAATAATTATACTTGATGTAAACAGGAAGGAATAAGGGAAGAAAATAACAAACGAGCAGCCAACCAATATTTCATTTAAACCTATGAAATGCTATGCGATTACTGAGGAGTGATTTACTTCCAATTATGTAGTCACTTATGGAATAGGTGTGAGGTGGTAATGTATGTTTTATGTATTTGAAGTGGAGAGTTCTATAAATGTTTATTAAGTTTACTTGTTCCGGGTCTGAGTTCAAGTCCTGGATGTCCTTGTTAATTTTCTGTCTCGTTGATCTATAAAATCGTTAGCTCTTCTTGTTACATTGATCATTTTGCCATTATGTAATGTCCTTCTTTGCCTCTTTTGCTCTTTGTTGCTTTAAAGTCTACTTTATCAGAGGCGAGAATTGTATCTCCTGCTTTTTATTTATTTGTTTATTTTTACTCTCTGATTGGTTGATAAATCTTCCTCCTTGTCTTTGTTTTGAGTCTTTGTGTATCATTGCATGTGAGATGGGTCTGGATGCAGCATACCAATGGGTTTTGGCTTTTTATCCAATTAGAATATATATAACTTTAATACTGGCATTTGATGCTAGCTGGCTGTTTTGCCCATTAGTTAGTGTAAATTTTTCGTTGTGTTAATGTTCTTTTCTTTTTGATATATTTTTGGAAAGGCTGATATTGGTTGTTCCTTTATATGTAAAGTGCTTCTTTCAGAAGCTCTTGTAAAGCAGGCCTGGTGGTGGTGAACTCTCTAAGTGCTTGTTTGTTCGCAAAAGATTTAATTTTTCCTTCGATTATAAAGCTTAGTTAGGCTGGATAGGAAATTCTGGGTTGAAAGTTCTTTTCTTTAAGGATGTTAAATATTGGTCCCCACTCTTTTCTGGCTTGTAGGGTTTCTGCTGAGAGATCTGCTGTAAGTCTGATAGGTTTCCCTTTATAGGTAACCTGACCTTTCTCTCTGGCTGCCCTTAGTATTTTCTCCTTCATTTCAACCTTAATAAATCTGGCAATTATGTGCCTTGGGGTTGGTCTTCTTGAAGAATATCTTTGTGGTGTTCTCTGTATTACCTGGATTTGAATATTACCCTGCCTTGCCAGGTTGGGAAAGTTTTCCTGAATGATATCCTGAAGAGTATTTTCCAACTTGGATTCATTCTCTTCATCACATTCAGGTACACCTATCAAACGTAAATTAGGTCTTTTCACATAGTCCCATATTTCCTGGAGACTTTGCTCATTCCTTTTCATCCTTTTTTCACCAATCTTGTCTTCTCGTTTCATTTCACTGAGCTGGTTCTTGACTTCCGATATCCTTTCTTCTACTTGATCAATTCGACTGTTTAAACTTGTGCATGCTTCGTGAAGTTCTCGTGTTGTGTTTTTCAGCTCCATCAATTCCCTTATATTCCTCTCTAAATTGTCCATTCTCGTTAACACTTCATCAAACCTTTTTTCAAGGTTCTTAGTTTCTTTGCTTTGGGTTAGAACAAGTTCTTTTAATTCACAGAAGTTTCTTATCACCCACGTTTTGAAACCTGCTTCTGTTATTGGAACACACTCGTAATCTATTAAGCCTTGTTCTGTTACTGACGAGGAATTGCGATCCCCTGTAGAGGGAGAGGCATTCTGATTTTGAGTATTCTCTGCCTTTTTACGCTGGTTTTTTCCCTTCATTCTATATTTATCCGTCTGTTGTCTTTGTAATTACCGACTTTCTAACTAGGTCTCTGAGCAGACGTCCAACTTGTTGATTCCCAGCGCCGAAATCTGAGCAATCCACTGTGCCGGCCAAAATAGCGGTGTTAAGATTGATGGTGCTTTTCTGCCCAGGAATCGCCGGACTCTGCACCAAAAACTGGCGAGCTAAGGCACCAGTAAAACCGCTGCGCCGGCCACAAGAGTCGCCGTGGCGACACGTGGGGCTCCTCTGCTGGGAATCTCCTGGTCCGTGAGCAACAAATATTCATCTGAAAGTGTGGCGTCCTCTCGTTCTCTGCGCTTTCACTGGGAACTACGAGCCCGAGCTGCTAATGATCAGCCATCTTGGATCTCTCTCTCATACTCATACTTTTCAAATCTTGGTTTCTTATCAATATTAGTAATTTATTTAATTTTAACTTCCTTGTTGCCAACTCTCTATTCTAACATTGATTCTAACATTCAGCCCTGCTTTGAAAATTTTACTTTTGCAATTACTTTCAACTTGCAAAAATACCTTAATTTCTGATAAATTATTATTTTAGGATTCTGTTCTGTAATGCGTATATAGCTGTCGAATCTCTCTGAGGATAAGAATTAGAATTGTAAAAACTTTTCTCGAATAACTTGATTGTGACTGTTTCTCCTGGGGCTCGTGGCTGTGTGTCTTCATCTTGCTCCTCTCCTCCCTTGCTTTAAGATCTTCAAGGTCTGTTGGTCCTCAGCTAAGTGTCCGTGTTTAAGGATAAAGGACTAGGTTAATTAATACTGTAGCTGTCATAGGTTTTCTCTGTGTGGATATTCCAACTGCCCCCTGCCCTGAACAGGAGGATGCACTGCAGGCTCTGTGGAATGTGGTCGGGTTGCTTGGCAAGCTTCCCCATGGGGTGCTGTTTGGGTGGGGAATTGGCAGAAATTCCCCCCATATTGCTATCCTAAGCAGGACTTGGTCAGGAGGTGCAGCAGTGTCCCCTGTCAGGCAGAGCTGCAGCTTTTCATTCTCCCACTTCCCTGTTTCTCTGTTGTAACAGTTCTGAGTTCCCTTTCTCTGTTCTCTCTCAAGCCCTAATATCCACACCTGAAGCTCTCCACAGAGACATCATCCATGTTGGGTTCCTTTTTCACTGAGGGCAGTGGACTGTGTATGGGGTGGTTCCTAGCCCCGCTGTTCCAAACTTGATTTTATTTTATTTTATATTTATTTATTTTTGGAGACAGAGTCTTACTCTGTCACTCAGGCTGGAGTACAGTGTCACAATCTTGGCTCACTGCAACCTCTGCCTCCTGGGCTCAAGCAATTCTCCTGCCTCAGCCACCTGAGTAGCTGGGATTACAGGTGCACACCACCATGCCCAGCTGATTTTTGTATTTTAATAGAGATGGGATTTTCACCATGTTGGCTAGGCTGTTCTCAAACTCCTGACTTGAAGTGATTCACCTGCCTTGGCCTCCCAAAGTGCTGGGATTACAGGTGTGAGCCACCATGCCCGGCCCCAAACTCTGTTTTTAAATCAACTTCTTGTTGAGTCACTCTTGCCTGTGTTTATTTGTTGACCCTGAGCTTTTCTTGGGTCTCTTGAGAACTGCTCTCAGTCTTCTCTTGGGGGCTACAATTAACATTGCTCTGTCTTCCAAGAGTCCCTCATAGTTTTGGTCTCAATGTATTTTGTGTCTTCTAGGTATTCCATAAAATACATGATCTGCTGATGGAACTTTTTTTTTCTTACAGGATTCTTTAATTCTACTTAAAAACAAAAGTCTTTGTTAGTTCATAAGACCTTGGGTGGGAGGGGAATGCTCTTTTTTCTGTGGGTATGTTATCATTTGAGTTTCTTCGAGTATATTCACTCTGAAGTTTTCTTTTGCTTACTGTATCAACGATGTATTTGGGATCAGGAGTGTATACTTACCCATGAGGAAATCCTGAAGTTGGGCAGGAATTCAGATCCAGGCTCTGAGCCCAAAGCCCATCCTCTTAACCTCTCTGCTGTCTCTTCTGTTTGTGCAGTTGGGGGCCCTCTTTCATGCTGTTTTTTAAAAGGCTTGGTGTTTCTTGTATTTCTGTTCATATTTGTAGGTGAGGATCTACAACTTGGCGTATTTCTTCAGCTCAAGTGAGAATCCTTCCTCAACTGGTGGTGATGAAGGTTCTCATGCAGGAGCTCAACTTTAGGTGACTTTGCAGGGCAGAATATTCACTCAGCTGCCCTGCTCGATGGGGATGTGTGTGGGAGTTCTGCTCCACGGAGGTTGTCTCTTTGTGGGCTCTGCTGTCTTCTCTGTTAGGACTCCTCATCAGAGAGCTGCACTCATGCCCACTGACCTCCTACCCCTTCCCTGGAGGCAGACATCTGAGTCAAACAGTTCAAATAGGGGGACTTGCTCAGCTCTCCAGCTTCTAGTTAATTACTTGGCCAATTATTTTTGGCCTGCTCCTCCTGGCCTGCACTGCACTGATAATGGGATTATGCTGAGCTTCTGCTGAGGAAACTTTTCAACTGACATGGATTCCTTCTCTTTCTTTAGATTTGCCATCATTGGTCCCATCAATTTTCTAGATATTTACTAATCTGTTCCACAACTCTTTATTGTTGGGGGCAGTGTGCTAGGCATTAGGAAATAATGGTGAAGAGAAGCCCTATCATGATGGAGCTTATGTATGGTCTTGTGGGGGAGACAGGCATTAAACAATTTGCACACACATAGTACATGTTCTGTGAGGAATAGTTGCCCTGCATTGATGGAGCATATGAAAAGGCTAACTTACTGGAAGGGGGGTTGTCATGGAAGTCTACCTGGACAAGTGAAGGTTGATCTGAGATTCAAAGGAAGAGAAGGAATGACTCTGTGATAGGAAATGGGGTAAGAGTGTTCCAAGCTTTGGAAATAGGATGTGGAAAGACCTTTATTTGTAGATGAAGGGGTACAGGGTCTGCTGGTATCACTCCTTAAGGACATTCACTGTTGTCGTGTGTTCATTTTCATTCTCTATTTCTTCTCCTATTTCATAGGATTTGGGAGGGATAAAAAGTTAGATGAACTTGGTCTTAGTCCAGGTTACCTCAGAGAATAATGACTGGGGAGTATTTTACAATGCAAACAATAAATAAAAAAACACGAAGAATTTACATACTGTATGTGAAATATATACACATATACATACATATAGGTTGAACATGCCAAATCCAAAATCTGCAGTGTTCCAAAATCCAAAACTTCTTGAGCACCTGCATGATGCTCAAATGGAGTGCTCATTGGAACATTTCAGATTTCGTGTTTTTCAATTTGGGATGCTTAGCTAGTTGATATGATGCAAATATTCCCAAATCTGAAAAAGATCCAAAACCTGATCCAAAATCCGAAGGTTTTGGTCCTGAACCTTTCAGATAAGGGATATTCAACCTGTATTTAATATTGGGAAGCAATATACCAATACCAAAAATATTGTCTTTGAGAGGTGGAATGACAAATGATTCTTACAATTTTTTTTTTAAACTCCTAATTTGAATTTCAACTTTTCTATGACTGTGGATTGCTTTTATAATCAGAAAAAAGTTGCTAAAATGATGTTTTTCTTATGATTTGGCTTATGTAAATGTAGTTTGTCACTAGGTCAATATCTGCAACATTATGAAGATGTTACTGTGTACTTACAGGAAATGGCATATGACTGGTAACAAAGCGACTTATACAAAGGAGAACATTTTTCTTGAGAATTCTTGCTAGCATCTCATGATGTCATTGTTTTAACATTGTTAAATGGTTCACAGTGATGAGAGACTTAAAATCTTTGTCTCCCACACAACTTTTTAAGAGTTACAGAAAAGCTGTCATTTTGAGCTTCCTTGAGATTGAAGTGCTTGCAGAATAGTACTTGGATATTCAGGCTGACAATATGTGTTTGAGGAATTCGTGGATCAGTTTGGTGAACTTTGGTTTTGTATCACTTGGGTTTGTATTCAGCTGCAAGTAACAAGTTCAGATGAACAGTTGCTTAACCAAGTAACTTAAAGGAATAAGATTTAAACTTTTAACTTTTTCAAGTTCAGGTGATGTAGAGGAGCTATGTCATTAAGGAGCCTCACTCTTTCTGTCTTCTTGATTTACTATAGAGTATGGCTTTTGACTTCATCATAACAGGGTGGCTGCTGCCCCTCTAGAAACTACATCTGTGATTCAGTCAGGCAAAAGGGGAAGGGCCTGCTAGTTAGCTTATCCTCTTGTTTTTTTGTTTTTTTTTTTAATCAGAAAAAATGGTGTCTTTCAAAGAAACCACACCCATTAGACTCCCTTTTACATTTCAGTGTCCAGAACTTGACAGAGCCATCTTTAGCTGCAAGGAAAACTGAGAAATCAGGCTTTTGTGTTTATGTTTTTTGTTTTCAAACCAGAGCATATTGCTGTTCTAAACAAAATCAGTTCTGTTAATAAATAAAGAGAGAATTTATACTGGTAGGCAACCTTGCTGTGTCAGCTGCAGGAGTTATGTGCTTAGAGATGATAATTGAAGTCAGGAGTGTGATTAACATTACTCAGGGGGAGTATACAGAGTAAAAAGACAATCAGCAAAGGAACCGAAAGGAACTTGAGTGTTGAAGAGACTGGCAGAGGAATAGGTATTCTGAAAGGGAACCAAGAATGAAGTGGCCAGGGGCTAGTGGAAGGAGGTGATCACTTGGAGGGTGTGGACCAATGGTACAGGTTGGGAGAGGGGGAAGGGCAGAGTTGACATTACCACATATGCTGGTGAGTGAAGTCCACTAGGAACTGAGACATGAACTTGAAGTTTAGCAAAAGAGAGCACCTTAGAGAAAGAGCACCCACAATGGTGACTGTGGGCTGCAGAGTGAAGGGGGCAAAGCAGTGACAGCGGGAGTGAGCTCCTCTCAAAAACTTGATGCCAACTAAGCAGGACAGAGAGGGAGTGGGGAATGGGGAGACATGGGCTCAAGAAAAGCCTTTTTGTGTTGGTTGTTTTAAAGGCTGGTGATACTGTAGCATGCTTAGTTTTAAGGAGAAGGGCCATTAAGGTGTTTGAGAAAAATCCTAGAAGGATTGTATTTTCCAAGAGAGGTGGAAAAGGGTTGAGATCCAGAACCCAGGGGATATGCTTTGAAGGAGGGTGAAAAGCATCTCTGCTTCCCTAAAAGAAGGCAGGAATGGTGTGCGGACATGAGGGACTTATGTAGTCTGGTGGCAGTGATAATAGAGGTAACCTGCTCGTGCCTGTCTTCTCTGGGAAATGAGAAAAAACCTCTTCCATTGTGTTAGGAGAGAGACAGCAGATCTGAAGTAGGAAGAGGGTGGAAAAGATCATCCTAAATGTGGTAGAAATTCTAGAGAGCATGAAATGTGGGTAATTGGGCTGCAATGAGAATCAAGTCATGGTTGGAGAACCTGAATTTAATTAAGGTCAGTGTATGTCTGTGCAGTGCCATTATCTTAGATATAAATTGTTTTTGGAAAGTTTAGTTGACATTTTTGAATGATAGTTACTGGACTAGCACTAGAGATATAGAAGCATAAATATGCACAAAGCAGTTAAAACTTATATATTTGTCTCTAAAATAATTTATGACTAATATTTATTGATACCCTATTCTGTCTCAGTGAAAAAGGTAAGCACCTTCCCTATGCAGTCTGCACAAGAAAAACCTATGAAATAGACATTACTATTTATCCTCATTTTATTTTTATTTTTTTCCAAATTTAAAAACAATTTTTTGTAGAAACAGGGTCTCCCTTTGTTTCCCAGGATGGTCTCGAACTCCTGGGCTCAAGTGACACTCCCGCCTCTGCCTCCCAAAGTGCTGGGATTACAGGCATGAACCACTGCACCCACCCTTTATTCCCATTTTAAAGATGACAAAACCTGGGCTCAAAGAACTTAACATGTTCTAGATCATGTGGCTCTAATGCTCTGTGGATTGAGCTGTATGAAATTGACTAGTAAGTGAAATATGATAAAACATTGGCACTTTTATATAGCTCTACCTCATATACTTCCACACCACAGTCATTGCCAAGGTCAGTGGACTGCTTACTTTGTGCCAGGCATTGCCCTAAGTGTATTGATTGCCATTATCTGGCGTAACATTTTGAAATATTTGCAGTCTTAATTGTCCTGATTTAAAAAATCATATTTTTGAATATGATGATTTTGGAATAGCATACTTAATGTATTATACTTTAAATGAGTGTGTTTGATTAGCAATGTTACTTTTCCTATGTTGGCAAAATTGTATTTTAAGGAAACGAATGGAAATACTGACAAAACATAGAAAAATCATCACACATCTAGTTTCCCACAACATGAATACTTTTTTGGGATATTTTTTCACAACATCTGACTCATTGAGTGGTAGGCACCTAAGAGACCTGCAGATTGTTTTTTACTGATTTCTATTTTATTGTGTGTATGTTGACTTGTGATCAATGTATATTCTCTTCTATATATGCAGCTTATTTTGGATAAAAAGAAAGATTATCTTTCCATCTTCTCACTTTATCTCCAACTTATGAATACTCATAGGTATTAACCAGTGGTATTACTAGTAAATCACCCACTCTCTCACTTTACTGATGAAATATTGCCTTAAATTCTTGTATTTCAGCTAAAGAAAAAAAAAAGATCCCATTTAAAATTATGAATTTAGAAATGCGTTGAAAGCTGAGTGCAGTGGCTCAGGCCTATAATCCCAGCAATTTGAAAGGCTGAGGTAGGGGGATGAATTGAGCCAAGAGTGCGAGACCAACTTGGGCAATAGTGAGACCCTGTCACTAACAAAATATTAAAAAATCAGCCTGGTGTGGTGGCATGTGCCTGCGGTTCCAGCTACTAGGGAAACTGAGATGGGAGGATCACTTGAGCCACAGAGGTCAAGATTGCAGTGAGCTATGATTGTTCCACTGCACTAAAGCCTGGGCGACGGAATGAGACCCTATTTCTATTTTTTTTTTTTAAGGGTGATTTTCTCCCTAATTTGGAGATGTGGAGCAGTTTTAGCTATCTCTTTTTGGCCTCCATATAATCAAATTTCATGCATATTTGAGACATTTAAAAAATATCTGGCTAATTGTGCTCTCTGTGTTGAGGACCTGATCTTAAACCATATGGTCTTGGCATTTTCATGTAACTTTTAGTTCAGGTACAAGAATTCTTTAAAGAGGCATGGACAATTAATTACCTGACTGAGAAAAATAATTTCCCCCAAGTTAATTGCACAAATTACTGTAGCCCTAAAAGGTTAATGATTGTCAAACATCTTTGATGCATAGAGCCTATTAAATGCCAGTATTATCTGAATAATTTAACTAGAGTAGTCCTTTCACAAATGGGTCTCATCCAAAGGACAACGGTAACAGTGCCTTTTAAAATATTTCTTTAGAGAAACATGTTCAGACCCTTCAGCTGGAGACAGTCTTATGAGTCACAACACTTTCTTATATTTCAGAATATAAGACACTAAAACATTTTGTATTGCAGATGACTTAGATCATTTATTACCCTTATAAAACTACTGAGGTTTTACTTGAAGCTTGTAAGTTAAATTTTTGTATTTTATACAGACTTAGCTTAGGCCTTAATTAGGTAGAATTAATAAGCAGCTATCACTGTTTATTTGAAATGAAACTTCTTTTATAGCTATTCATGGAAGAGAACTTTAATTTTGTATTAATGTTTTTATTTCATTTTTAAATGCCAAACTTTATTATATATTTCTTAAACTATTTTTCAGTATTTTTTATATATACTTTTTAGTGCTTTATAATCATTAGCAGGTTCCAGAGTAGTAGGTGAAATATACTCTGATTTTTATTTTTATTTTACAAAACTTTGATTTTTAATAACAAATGCTGAAGGACACTCTGAAGAGTACTAATTTTTTTCAGGAATGCTTTTCCAAAAAGGATTCTGTGGTTCAATAAATTTGGGAAAGACTGCATACTATATGTTTTTAGAAGAGTCACAATGTATAATCACATACTGAAGGATTTGATAAATGCTAGAGCAAATAAATTTAACATTGTCTAATCCAGTGTTTCCCAAACTTATCTGAAGATAGACATTTCCACTCTCATTTTGCATCATACCCATGAACATCCAAAGGACTTCTGTGACTTTGTGTTCTACACAACTATTCTGGGATATGCTGTTATTAGCTGTAGCTTCCCTTGCCACATCTTGAATTTCCAACATTCAAATGTAGCACATATGTTTATCTGCTGCACTTATGCCTACACATACATATGTATATAAATATACCCATATACAGAAATATATACATTTTAAGCCTATATGCACACTCACATAGATATACACATATATGTATGCTTATATTTTTATTCACTGCAATACCTTGGTATATAGCAGATAGTAGAATCAGAAAATAATCATTGACTAAATGGATGAGAGACTTTTACCAGTCCATGGCATATTCCCTGCTACCTTCTTCAGGATGCAGAAAACTCCGTCCCCAGGCTTAACAAAATGTGATATTCTGGAGAAAGTAGATGTGATCTTTCTAGAGACATCTGAAACATCAAATACAAACTATCTGTCAGTACTTTTTCAATATTAAGGGTGTCAAAGGGAAAAGACCCTGAATTTTGGGTCAGGAGACCTGGATTCAGGTATGAATTCTACCACTTTCCACTCATGTCATTTTAGGCAAGTTATGGGCTTTTTCTGAGCCTTGGTTTTTCTCATTTATGAATTGATAATACTTACCTTGTAAGCCTGTTGAAATATAATCTATAGAACGTCGAAAACTTATTTTTAACCAATTGGAAGTTATGCTGTGAAAGTATTATAGATCCTGATACAGGTGAAAGCTTCATTAAAAAACTGTGAGTAACTTAAATTTTCCATTTCATGCGTATGTTGGGGAAGAAAATTTCCTTTTATTTTTTGATGAAGATACTAATTTTCTTAATGAATATAAAAATGTATTTTTTTTTTTTTACCGTCAGTGGACAGTAATGTTATTTTTCTATTGTTGTTTAGCAAACTTTCATCCTTTTTTCTAATCAAAAAAGTCCAGATCTTCATGCTTTAGCCTCAGACCCATTGCACCTGCTGCTCGCTCTACCTGGAATGTTCTTTAAAACAAGGTGACTTGCTATTTCTTTCCATCTTATTTCAGCTCTCAGTCAACCTCTCACTTCCCTGTCCACCAGAATACAGCCCCAATATGTATCTCTTTAACCCTTAACCCACTTTTTTCTTTATAATACTTATCAGACATTTTATTGCACATATCATTAGTGAGGTGAGATGGAGATCATATTTTGTGGCGATTAGTAAGGGACTGTAATATCTTGCATAACAAAATTGCTTTAGACCAAAGTTTTGTTTGTTTGTATGGCTTTTACACCCATTATTTCAGCACTTTAATGACTGTGTCAGATGTACAGGTTACTTAGTAGTGATACTTTTGTAAAATTCTCTGGTAGAATCAAAATACATGTGCTGTCTCTTTCCTCTGCATGGAATTTTTTTTTTTTTCTGACATGAGGGAAGATGTGGCAAATAATGTTACAAATTTTCACTAGTTAGAAATATTAATCAAATAAATGATGGGAAAATGTTTCTCTTGACAGAATGGAGTAGGTATAGATAGGAAATAATGGAACCACTTATGTTAAAATTGGTAACTTAAAAAAAATATTGGATAGCAGAAATAAGAGTTGTTTTATGTGTTAGTATCCAGCCAAATGATCACAACTGATTGTGTAAGGTTAGTGATACGAAGTTATGCAAGATTGGTTTTATACTGTATCTATTAGAAATTTGTTTTTTCGTAATACTCTTAATACCATGCAGATTGTAATTTTAACTATCAGGAATTTCTGAATATTTTATGTAAAATAAAGATATTTCCTTTAAAAGAGTTAAAGTTGAGGTTTTGTAAGCTAGAACGTGATTTAGCTTTATATGGCTTTTTGTCAGACTCTTGGAATCATTTCAAAATGCACTCATATTTTGTTTAGAGTTGACAGAGCTGTTTAGAAGTAATTTATAATTTTTCATAGGCTACTCATGATGTTTGAATTATTTTCTATGTTCTCTGTTGAGAGATTCTCCTCTTCCTATGGAATTAGACTCTCTGAGATTCTATAAACATTTTCCTTCTGGAACTACGCCCAGTCCACCTGTTCACCATTTGCAAGAAAATGCTGCTTTCCTAATGAAAATCAAGCCCAGACTTTCCAGTTCAGCTCCTGTAGGTAGCATGTGCAACTGTACTGGGCAGCCTTGAGTGAGTCCCAGGGAGTTGACTTCTTACAGGTTTTCTGCTGATGGCAGCTGCTGCCACCATGTTTTTCTTTTGGGGGACTGGATGCTGCTCTCTCTTCAATGTTTTGGCCCAAGAATAGACAACATATATCATAACTGACACAAGGCTGTCATGTTTAAAGACATCTTTACTGAATGCTATGGAGTAATAAAGAGAGGAAAACCCAGAGAGCACCATGAATCATGAATTTAGGCATTCTAACTTTAGAGCTATGGCACATTCATCTTCAGTTAGTTGGGATGGTTGCTTGCATGTAAGTGGCTTTTCACATTTCAAAAATCATTTCCTAAGTGAGCATGTGTTTGCTGTTGGTTGACATGCCTCTGAACCAGCGCCAAGATGGTGTGTGTGATATCAGCCCCCAGTTGTACCCCCAACCTAGGGACTTTTGTGCAGGGTACATCTATATGTGTATTACTGGTTGCCTACTGAGGTTTTTCTTAGTTCTCCCTTTACCTTCAGAAGGCATAGAGTACCTCCAGTAGCCCTCCTGCACTGCCCCTCATTCCCCCTACCCATCAACCCCTGAATTCCTTAAGAGGCCCTCTTCAAAGTTCAGAGGTGGGCTGTCTTCTCCCACCTCCTCTTAGGAGCTCACCCTGATGACAGTTGTTTCATTTCTGAAGCTCTGACTCCTTTTGGGCAGCTGGCATCAGCAACGATCAGATCCTTCTAAGACTATCTCCTGTTTATAACAAAATCTCACACCTCCAGCATCATGTAAGAGCTGCATATGCCAATCACAGTGGAGTTATTAATCCTGTACTCAGGCCTGTTTTGAGGATAAATGGTAATTTCTATTGCATTTTTTTTGTGTTAAAGTACATTGCTTAAAAGTTCTGGGATGTATAGTGGTGATGATTACACGGCATTATGAATGTATGTAGTATCACTGAACTGTACGCTTACTGTTTAAGATGGTAACTTTTTTATTACATGTCTGTTACCACAATAAAACTGGAAAAAAGTGTATTGCTTAATAAAATACGTGATAAAGTCCATGCAGTGTTTACTACATGCCAGTACCATTTTGAGCATTGTACACGTTACAATTCACTTAATCCTCACAACAACCCCATTGAGTAGCTAATATCCTTATTTTACACATGAGAAAACTCTGCTACATAGAAATTATATAATTTGCTATTAGGTGAGAGAATGCAATTCAAACCAAAGTTGTTTAGCTCCATAGCGCATGCTGTCAGCCACTGTGTTAATCCAAATCTACATTGTCCTAATTGTATTCTGTATTTATGTTTAGATAGAAGGTACTCTGTGAATCTGGAGACTCGGGTTCTCAGTTCTGGCTCTGTGACTGTACCACATTTGTGACTGAGCAGAGTAGCTTCTCTGGTCTTCAGTTATTTTGGCTTTAAAGTGAGATGGTATAAGGTTCACTGTTAAATCCCTTTCTATTTATAAATGCTACGAATGTATATATATTATTATGTACTTAAGGTTATGAGGTTGAATGAGTCTTATTTTCTCAGTGGTCTAAACTAAACCTGTAGAATCTCATCTGTCAAATGCTATGTAACTGAAGATAAAAAGAAGAAAATTTTGTTTTGAGACTGGGTCTCATTCTGTTGCTCAGGCTGGAGTGTAGTGGCAAGATCATGGCTCATTGTACTCCCAAACTCCTGGGCTCAAGTCATCCTCCCATCTTAGCCTCCTGATGAATTGTTATTAAATCTTATTCAGAAAAGTTGAATTTCTCAAATATTAAATGTTATAATAATACCACATAGGTAGTTGTTGTGTGTACCTTCTAGTTTGAAACTAATAAGCTGCTTTAGGGGAGATGAGATATTAAAAATTATTCCTTGACATTAGAGGTGATAAAAGGAGAAAGAATTTTATAAACTATGATATACATAACTATATATTATGGGATGCAGTTTATGAGATTTCATGTTGAGGGGAGTTCTATCATACTCAGTTAATATGTATTTATTGAATACTTACTGTGTCAGGCACATGCTTGATGGTAGAGCCTACAGATGATAAAGAGAAGGTGACCTGCCCAAATGGAGTTTACATTCCAGTGGGAAAGCAGATAATCAACAAATAAATGAGTGAATAAAATTAATAGCAGCTGTGATACCTGCTGGACAGGAAATGGCATTATGCTGTGATACAGAGTCACTGATGGGGTCAACTTTTTGGTAGGGTAGTTTGGAGAGGTCTCTCAGAGGAAATGTCGTTTTAAGTAAAAGCTGACAGAGGGACCACAAAAAGCCAGTGCTGAGAGGAATAAGGGCAGAAGTAAAGGAGTGGGGGTGGATGGGGAGAACAGCATTCTAGACAAATGTAGAAGGCGAAATAATGTACCCTAATGATGTCCGGGTTCTAATTCCTAGAACCAGTGAATGTACCTTCAGTGATATATGAGACTACAGATATGATTAAGTTAAAGATTTTGGGTTGGAGAGATTATCCAGGATTATCTGTGTGGGCTCCAAATGCAATCACAAGTGTCCTTATAAGAGTGAGGAAGAGGGAAATTTAACTAAAAAGAAGACAACTATGTGACAGAAACAGAGGGAAGCAGAGTCAGAGAAAATGCTACGTCCCTGACATTGAAGATGGAGGAACAGGCCATGAGCCAAGGACGGCAGGGAGTGCACCTCTGCCATCACCTTGGATATAGTTCCTTTAGACTCATATTTTGGACTTCTGGCCTCCAGGACTGTAAGATAATAAATTTATGTTGTTTTAAGCCATAGGTCTATTGTAATTTGTAACAGCAGCAATAGAAAACTAATACAGGCTGTGTGTGACGACTCAGGTCTGTAGTCCCAGCCACTCAGGAAGCTGAGGCAGGAGAATTGCTTGAGCCTGGGAGGTAGAGGGTGCAGTGAGCTGTGATCATGCCACTGCTCTCCACAGCCTGGACAACAGAAATTAAAAAAAAAACAAAAAGTAACATGGAAGTTGGTACCTGGAAATGGGATGCTGCTGTAATAAATATCTGAAAATGTGGAAGTGGCCTTAGAAATGGTCAGTGGGTAGAGGCTTGAATACTTTTGAGGTGCATGATTTAAAAAAACCTAGGTTGCCTTGAACAGACTGTTCAAGTGTTTAATATAGATATTAAAGACTGCTGGTGAGGGCTTAGAAGGAAATGAGGAGCTTGTTATTGGAAAGTGGGGGAAAGTGGATCTTTGTTATGTAGTGGCAAAAATTGTAGCCGAATTGTGTCCTAGAGCTCTGCGGAAACAATTTGTAAGTGATGAAGTTGGCTATTTAGGAGGAGATTTCTAAGCAATGTGTTGAAGGTACTGCTTGGATTCTTCTTGCCGCTTATGGTAAAATGTGAGAAGAAATTCTAACTGTAGACTGCAGCTTCAGCTTCATGCTGGAGAGTTCCAGGGTGCCCTTTCTGATGGTCTGCCCTGCAGACTGCCCTTTGAATAGCAAGATTGTAGAGAATCATGTTTCCTCATTTAGAATGTCAACTATATCTCTATAAAAGAGTTTTGATTTGCTCATCAGCCTTTGAAATGTTTACCACTGACAATGACTTTACTGATCTAATTATAATTATCTAAACCAATATTGTAAGAACTGTACATTTTCTTATTGTTGTACAAAATTTATCTGGAAGCATCTTTCCTGTACTGAGATAGTGTCCCTGCCAAAAAATCATTTTCACCTATGAATGTGACTTTATTTGGAAATAGGGCTTTTGCATATATAATTAAATAAGATCAAGTCATATAGGATTAGACCAGACTTTAATCCAATGACTGATATCCTTATATCATGAGAGGCTTTGGACATAGAGACACATAGGGGCAGTGCCATATGCATATGGAAGCAGATATTGGAGTTATGCTGCCAAAGCCAACAATGCCAAGTATTGTTGGAACCACCAGAAGCTAGGAGAGAGGTAGAACAGATTCTCCCTTTGAGCCCTCAGGAAGGAACCAACCCTACTGACACCTTGATCTTGGGCTTCTGGCCTACAGAGCTGAGAGAATAAGTATCTGTTGTTTTAGGACATTCAGTTTGTGGCATTTTGTTATGGTAGCCCTAGGAAACGAATATGTCTTCTGACAAGTAAAAGTAAAGTAATGGACTCTAACAAATTAATTTTTAAACACCCAACAGAAAATGTCACTCTTCCACAGAGCCAATGTCTACTATGGCTGTTTTCCACATTTGGAGTTCTGGAAGTTGGTTACCTACCATAGCTCTTTGAGTAATTCTTACAACTTTTACACCGGGTCAGATTATAGAGTATAGAAACCTTGGACACAAAATCAGACTTATATCAAATCGAGAGGGACAAAACGAACTAGCAGGAAGGTTATATAAATTGGTCTTCTGCAATTTATTTGTTTTCTTGTAATATTTGCCCTGAGCTGGCCAGAGAAATAATAGATAGACTCCATAGAAGTCAACTCTTAAAAACGGCTTTTCTGTCATTCTTTACCTCCATCCTATCAACTACACATGACCTTTGTTCCATTGTGCAGGACTTAGGAACACACTTTTGAATGTAAGCAGTTTCTTCTAGCATTGCTGGAAGTAAAAGGATGCCTCATCTTGTGGAATAGAGTTGTTTCTGGAGATCTTGCTTAAGTGTACGTTTGGAAGTGAAATGGTTTTTTTTTTTCTTTGTTTTCTGTTGTAGAATAAAAAATTTCTTTCCACAAAGGAATAATTATACCCAAAATATGTTTAAAAACGATTTAAAAGTATGTATATGTACAGTGGCACTGGCTTTCAGAGAAAAGAATAAAAGTGTATACGTGTATCCTTTTAACTGATTTTTTTTTTTTTTTTTTTTTTTGAGACAGGGTCTTGCTCTGTCTCCTGTGTTAGAGTGCAGTGGCATGATCATGGCTTACTGCAACCTCCGCTTCCCAGGTTTAAGTGATCCTCCTGCCTCAGCCTCCTGAGTAGCTGGGACTACAGGTGTGCACTACCATACCTGGCTAATTTTTTTTTTTTTTTGTAGAGGTGAGGTTTTGCCATGTTGCCTAGGCTGGTCTCAAACTCCTGAGTTCAACCAATGCACCCGCCTCAGCCTCCCAAGGGATCATAGGTGTCAACCACCATGCTCAGTTAACAACTGAAATATGTTAAAAAGTATGTATATCATGTTCTCTCTCTCTCGCGCACTCTCTCTCTCTCTCTCTCTCCCCGCACCCCCCCTCTCCCCTCTCTCCCCCCTCTCTCGCTCTCTCCCTCTCTCCCTGTCCCTCTCCCTCTCTCTCTCTGTCTCTCTCTCTATATATGCTTGTTACCTAAGTTAAATTCAACAAAGACTATACAAGGCTTTTACAGAGACAAATAAATGTACCTAGGTACCACATTCATAATGGAAAGTATCAATATTATAAAGATGCCCATTATGTCCACATTAATCCGTAAATTCAGTTCTAATCAATAACTGAACACTTAAAACATTTGCATAACAGACATTTCAAACTTTACACAAGAGAAGAATATAACCCCATGTACTCTAGCAAATTCCACTGTTGACCAATGATTTCTTAAAAACATACTATCATTATTAACTTATGAAACTTTAAAATACACTTCAGGTGTTTATGTCAGTCACTTGTTATCGAAACTCAAATTGTCAAATCTTTGTCCAGTTGAGTTACCTTTAAGTTGGACCTTGTGACCTTTTGACATGACTCCATTAATTTTTTTTTTAATTTTATTGTGGTAAAATATATATACCCATATAGCATAGAATTTGTCATTTTAACCATTTAAAAAGTACAATTCAGTGACATTTATTATGTTCAATGCTGTATAGCCATCACCATTATTTATTTTCAAAACATCTTTGTCATTTCAAACAGAAACTGCAACTTTTAAGCAGTAATTAACTATTTCTTTCTCCCTCCAACCCTGGTAACTTCTAATCTACTTTTTGTCTCTATGAATTTGTTTATTCTAGGTATTTAAGTAAAATCATACAGCACATGTCCTTTTGTATCTAACTTATTTAATAATTTTAGTTTCATTACGTTTTTAAGATTCATTCATATAATAGCATGTAACAGAACTTAATTCATTTTTTGGCTGAATAATAATATTCCAGTGTATGCATATATCCCATTTCGTGTATTCATTCATCTGTTGATGGACACTTGTGTTGTTTCCTTCTTTTGGCTATTGCAAATATGGCTTGTTATGAACATTGGCTTACAAGTATCTGTTTGAGTCTCTGTTCTCTGTTTTCAATTTTTCTTTTTTTTTCGAGACAGAGTTTTGCTTTGTTGCCCAGGCTGGAATATGGTGGTGTGATCTCAGCTCACTGCAACCTCCACCTCCCAGGTTCAAGCAATTCTCCTGTCTCAGCCTCCTGAGTAGCTGAGATTGCAGGCACCCACCACCACGCCTGGCTAATATTTTGTATTTTTAGTAGAGATGGGATTTCATATGTTGGCCAACCTGCTCTTGAACTTCTGACCTCAGGTGATCCACCTTCCTCAGCCTCCCAATGTACTGGGATTACAGGCATGAACCACCACACCTGGTCCCTGTTTTCAATTCTTTTGGACATATGAGGTTGCTCAATCATGTGATAATTCTGTGTTTAGCTTTACGAGGAAATGCCAAAATGTTTTTCACAGTGGCTGCACCATTATACATATATTTACCAAAAATGTTTGAGAGTTCCATTTTGTTCTTACATCCTTGCCAACACGTTATTTTTAATTTTCCGTTACTATAGCTATCCTAGTAGATGTGAAATGGTATCGCTACAGAAATGTTCTTTGCAGCACAGTCAAGTGAAAAACAACTGAGGGGAATATCAGGAAAGAATAGATAAAACTGTGGATTATTTGCAGATCAGAATACTCATAGCAGTTAAAATGAATGAGCTAGAAGTTAAAATGAATGTGATTCTGTTACATTCTTCAGTACTTGAGTTGCATTTTTCAGCTCCAGAATTTCTGCTTGGTTCTTTTTAATTATTTCAATCTCTGTTAAATTTATGTGATAGTATTCTGAATTATTTCTCTGTGTTATGTTGAATTTCTGTGAGTTCCTTCAAAACAGCCATTTTGAGTTCTCTGAAAGACCATGTAGATCTGTTTCTTAAGGATTATTCCCTGCTGCCTTATTTAGTTTAGTTTGTGAGGTCATGTTTTCCCAGATGGTCTTGATGCTTGTGGATGTTTGTCAGTATCTGGCTTTAAAGAGTTAGGTATTTATTGTAGTGTTCACTATTTGGGCTTATTTGTACCCATCCTTCTTGGGAAGGCTTTCCAGGTATTCAAAGGGAGTTGGGTAAACCATATCTGCATTAGGGGGTACCCTAAGACCAGGAACACTGATTCTTGCAAACTCCTGTAGATACTGCCTTGGTGATCTTGGATAAGATCCAGAAGAATTCTCTGGACTACCAGACAGAAATCTTATTCTCCTCCCTTTCTTCCAAACAAACGGAGTCAGTCTCTCCCGACTTTCTCCCCCAACCCTCATTTTTAGTTAACTTTTGTGAATGATAGGGTCTAAGATCATCTTCTGGCATATGTATAGCCAATTGTTCTGGTTTTATTTGGTGAACATATTATCCTTTCCCTAGTGTATGGCCTTGGCATGTTTGTTAAAAATTAATGAATAATAAATATAAGAATTTATTGCGGGATTCTTAATTATGTACCATTGATCAATGCCTATGAGTTTTATTAGTACTATAATGCTTTGATCACTATACGTTTATATATGATTCGAAATTTAGAAAAGAAAGATCTCCAAATTCGTTTTTCAAAATTGTTTTGGTTATTTTAAATGTTTTGCATTTTCATATGCATTTAGGACCTGCTCATCAATTTCTGTGAGAATAAGCCTAGAATTTGATAGGGATTACTTTGAATATATAAATCAATTTGGGAAGTGTTGCCATTTTAACAATATTGAGTCTTTCAATCCATAAACATTGAATGTCTCATCATTTAAAAAAAATCTTTAATTTTCTTCAAAGCTTTGTAATTTTTACAGTGCAAGTCTTGTTCTTATGTTACCTTTATTTGTATGTACTTTACTCTTTTCTAATGCTATTGTGAATGTCTCTTAATTTTACTTCCAGATGGTTTATTGCTCACCTATAGAAATATAATTAATTTTTATATATTGATCTATTTTAATATCCTGTGAACTAGATGTGCCTTAAAAAAATTAGTTCTAATTTTTTTTGTGTGTGTGGACTCTTGAGGATTTTCTTTACAAAGAAAGTGGTAAAACTACCTTTCTTTGAAGATGACATGATCCTGTATATAGAAAATCCCAAAAGCCTTTTATTTCTTTTTCTTGGGTGGTTAGAGCTTCCAGTGCTTTGTTGAATAGAGGAGATGAGAGTGGACATCCATGCCTTTTACCCTGTCTTAGGGGAAAAGAATTTGTTTTTTCACCAATGTGTATAATATTCACTGTAGGTATTTTGCACATGTTCTTTATCAGGTTCCATTCTAAGGTTGCTGAGAATTTTTATCTTAACTGCATATTGGATTTTGTCAAATGTTTTCTCTGTACCTATTGAAGTGTTCATGTGGTTTTTATTCTGTATTAATATGATATATTACTTTAATTGATTTTTTAGCTGTTAAAACAACCTCACATTTCTGGAGTAATTCCCAAAACATGGCTTATCTTTTTTTTTTATATGTTGTTGAATTTGTTTCAGCAATATTTTATTGAGGATTTTGGCATCTGTATTTTTGAGGGATATTGGTTTGTAGTTTTCTTTTCTGGTAATAATTTGCCTGGCTTTGCTATCAGGGTGTTACTGCATCATTTAATGAGTGGGAATGTTCTATAATGAGATGTGAGTAATTTCTTAAATCTACCTCTTATTCTTCTCAGAAGAATTTGTGGTGTATTAGTATTATTTCTTTCTTAAGTATTTGATGAAATTCCCCAGTGAAGCAATCTGAGCCTGGGCTTTTCTTTGTGGCAACGTATTTTAAATGCTTATTTAATTTTTGTACTTGCTATTGATATATTCGGATTTTCTATTCCTCCTTTAGTCAGTTTTGATCATTTGTGAGTTTCTAGGAATTTGCCTAATTCCTAAGGGGTCAGTGGTAATCTTTTCTCTTTCATTCCTGATTTTTGTGATCTGTTTTCTCTCTCTATCTCTCTCTTTTTTTTTGCCAAGGGTTTGTCAATTTTGTTTTTAAAGAACCACCTTTTAATTTTTTCTTTATTTTTTTTCTGTTTCACATTTCTTGAATTTCTCCTGTCATCTTTATTTTCTTCATTCTGTTTTCCCTTGATATGGTTTACTCATCAGTTTTCTACATTTTAAAGATGAATTTTTAGATTATTGATTTGAGATTGTTTTCTTTACTAATATAAGAATGTAATAATATAAATTTTTTTCTAAGTCTTGTGTTAGCTGCATCTCATACATTTTGGCATAAGTTGTATTTCTGTTCATATTAAAATACTTGCTCATTTCCCTTGTAATTAAAAAAAATTTTTCTTTGACCCATATTTGGAAATAACTGCGATATTGTTGATAAATATACCTTATAGGATTTTAAACCTTTTAAATCTTCTAATGTTTTCTTTATAGTTCAGCATATGATGTATCTTGGGTTCTATGGTAGCTTGAAAAGAATGACTGTTTTGCTGCTGTTTTGTGGAGTGTGCTTTAGATGTGTGTTAAGGTAAGTTGATTGGCAGTATTATTTAAGTCTTCTGTATTTTTGTTGATCTTCTGTCTACTTGTTCTATTCATTACTGAAAATTGAGTATTGAAGTGTTCAACTCTTGTTTCTCTTTAGTTTTATCAGTTTGAGTTTTATGTATTTTGAGCTCCTGTTATTAGTTGCATACATATTTATAAATTATCTTTACCTGCTGAAGTAATCCTTTTATTATTGTAAAATTTCCCTATTTCTTTTTAGTAACAATTTTTGTCTTTAAATTCATTTCGTTTAATATTCATATAGCTGTCCTTTGATTACCATTTTCACAATGTCTTTTCCCATCCTTTTGTTTTCAACTCATTTGTATCTTTGTATCTAATGTGAGTCTCTTCCAGACAGCATATAGTTGTCATGTTTATTTTTTCAATCTATACTGTTAATCTGTACCTTTTGATTAGAGTGTCTAATTCATTTATATTTATTTACATTTAATGTAATAAGATTTAAGTATACCATTTTATTTGTTTTCTGTATATCTTATATATTTTTTGTTCTTTCATTCATCCATGACTGCTTTCTTTTGTATTAAGTGAATTTTTTTTTAATGTACCTTTTTTGTTGTTTCTTTTAGTATGATTTTTGAGTTATTTTCTTAGTGGTGATCCTGGGGATCATAACCAATAACTTAAAATTCAGTTCAAGTTAATTCTGGCATAATTTCAAAAGTATACAGAATTTTTTGTCACTTTGCTTTTTTTCTTTTTTTGCCTTACAAGTTACTCTTTATACATTATAAGCCTATCACAAAGCTTTATAATTGCTTTTATACAGTTGCCTTTTAAAACAAATAGGAGAAAAGAGTTCTCAAAAACAATTATATTGTACTTTATATTTACTTATTTAATTGTCTTTATTGGTACCTTTACATTTTTTTCATGTGGATTTGTTTCATCTTATTTCAGCTGGAAGTAATCCTTTTAGTGTTTCTTGTAGAGCAGTTCTGCTGGTGAAAAATTCTCTAATTTTTTTTCTTTATAAACAAATGTCTTATTTTCATTTCAGAAGGATAGTTTTGTTGCATATATAATTTTTGGTTCATAGTTTTTTTTTTCTTCCCCCAGCACTTTGAATATGTCATCTCAGTGCCTTCTGGCCTTTATGGTTTCAGACAAGAAGTCAGCTGTTAATCTTACAGAGGGTTCCCTGTAGTAGACAAGTCATTTTTTTCTGTTGTTTTCCAGGTTCTGTCTTTGAACAGTTTGTCTTGATGTGTGTTTGACTCTTTTGAGTTACTTTATTTGGAGTTCATTGAGCTTCTTGAATATGTAATTTAATGTTTCTCATCAAACGAGACATTTTTGGCCATTTCTTTTCTGTTACAGTGTTTTTGAGGTTTTTAAAAATTCATTGTTAGAGTTTTTAATCTCTGCTTACATTACCCATCTGTTCTTGCACGTTTTACACTCTTTTCCATTAGAGCTTTTAGCATATTAATCATAGTTATAAATTTTTGGTTTGATAATTACATCATTTCTGCCATATATAAGTCTGATTCTGATGCTTGCTTTGCCCCTTCAGGTTGTGCTTTTGCTTGCCTTTCAGCATGCCTTGTAATTTTTTGTGGAAAGCCAGGCATGATGTACTGAGTAACAGGAACTGAAGTAGTAAATAGGCCTTTAGTGTGAGGTTTTGTGTATCTGGCTTGTAGGTTTAACATTTTCTATAAATGTAGGTTTAACGTTTTTTATAACTGTAGGTTTTCTGTAGCTGTAGTTTCAGTGTAAGGTTTTCTGTAACTGTAGGTTTCAGAATTAAGTTTACCCTAGTATTCTTGCTTTTTTCTCCCTTATTTTCTTTGGGTTTTCCTAGGAACTCCTTCTTAAGTAGAGTCTGTGCCTTGCAACTATTTTAATTGTAATCCACTGTTGTTCTGTTAGAGCCCTGCTGATGTAATGATAAGGTGTTGTGGAGAGGAAACATTCTATAATCCGTAATAAACCTCAGATTTGTTTAGTAGGCCTGAGTCCCTGGGCTGTGTCCCTCAGAAGAGTTTCTTAGCATTTTTTTTCTCCTCTTCTGTGAGACAGTTATGCTAGAGAGGACTGAGTTGTATAATTGCCTTCCCCAACATCAGATAAAGTTCTGGCAAAGTAGTTTCCCTTGAGATAAGGCCTTTATTATATAGAATAGAATGCTCTGGGCATATTTCAAAATACTTTTCCTGTAGATACATTTTAGCATGCTTACTTTTCCCCTGCCCTTGCTGGGTGCATGATGGGTGTTTGTTTGTTTGTTTGTTTGTTTCCTCCAGTCTTCACCAGGAGAACCTAGTGAGACTCCTGGGGTAAAACTTAGGAAAGTGTAGGGGTTTCTTAAGACTGAGCCCCCAGTAGCTTTTTTTTTTTCTCAAGTTAGTTTATACTAAACCTCCAGCAGATAGTGAGTTACCACTTAAGTGTTCCTACAGTTACTTCCTCTAGTAGCTCTCCTCCTAGTAAGCTGTGAGTTTTTGTCTCCAATTTTCAGTGCAGCCATTCTTAGCTACACCCGAGACCTCAATTCTCTGGTGTATCTAAGAATTGTCCATGTCCAAGTTTTCCAGTATTTTTCATATTGTGAGAGTAGGACTTTCAAGCTCTTCACATGTTACAACAGAAACTACCAGTATCATCTCTTTAGTTATTCTTTCTGTCTTTTTCTCTCTTCTCCTTCTAGGACCCCCATTATGTGTAACTTCATGTACTTGGTGATGTCCCAGAGGTGTCAGGATTCTGTTCATTTTTTTTTCATAATTCTTTTTTTCATAGTTTATTCTTTCTGTTCCTCAGACTGCATAATCTCAATCACTTTATCTTTGAATTTGCTGAGTCTTTTTTCTGCTCATTTTTATCAGCTGTGGACCCCTTACGTGAATATTCCTTTTCAATTATTGTACCTTTCAGTTGCAGAGTTTTTATTTGTTTCCTTTTTATGATGTCTGTCTCTTTCTTGATGTGTGTGTGTGTGTGTGTGTGTGTGTGAGAGAGAGAGAGAGAATTAAAGAATTAAAGGAAAGTGTGAACATGATGGTTTCCTTTAGTTTTTTGAACATATTTATAATAGTTGAAAGTTTTTGTCTTAAGTTCAACATCTAGGCTTCCTCAGGGACAGTTTCTAATGACTCCTCTTTTTCCTGTGTATGGTCTGTACATTCCTGTATCTTTTCATGCTTCATATTTTGGTTGAATACTATAAATTTTAAATGATTTAATGTATAAATTTTGGAAGTCCAAATTTGTTACCTCCCCAGAGTATCATCCTGTTGATATGGCTGCTGTTTCTATGTATTGTGACTTTTCTGGACGAATCCTTTAAAGTTTATTTTCTTCATTGTGCGGGGACACTGAAGTCTCTGTTGGGTTTGATTAGTAGTCAGTTAATGATTGGACAGCAATTTCCTGAAATCCCTTTTACTAAGTCTCCCATCCTTCTGTGAGGGGCTCTGTTTGTGTGTTGTGTATGGCTCATTCCGGTACATGTAGGTGGTGTTCCAGATACCCCAGATAACTCATTTCACTGATCCCCTGTTTACATTTTTGGTTGGACTGTTGGTTGCCCAGCTGGTATGACTGACTTAATAGCTGCAGTGTTAATCAACTGCAGCTGATTGTTTTTGAAAAATGCCTCAGGGAAGAGGGCTTTTCCTGCTTGGTGAGCTCTGTGTGATATCAAGTAATGAAAATACCTTGTGAATGGGGCTTCCTTGAGAGCTGTGAAGCAGGTCAGATAGTCACAGTGCTCCAGAGAGGGTGCATTTGGGGAAGTCTGAACTAGGTCTGCTCCCTCTGGTGGCTACAGGACTACACATTTTCACAGTTTCTGTGTTTGGGAGGCTGCTGGTTCTTAGGCCACTGTGAAGCTTAGGAGAGAGGGATGGAGTAGACCAAGTTAAAATGCCATAAACCAAGCTTTTCTAGCCAAGATTCAGCATCTTTTCTAGGATAATTTTAGATTGTTGTACAGCTTTAGTTAATTTCCAGAATTTTTTAAAAAGTTGATTTTGAAAATTGTGCCAGTGTTTTCATTGTTTTTATGGATGAGAGCATTTCCACAGATCTTCACTCCACCATTCTGAAAGTGCCCCCCACACCAAGTGGATAATATGGAATCAGGATCAGAATGGAAAGGTAACTGATAACTCGGAAATATAAACAATTACAGTTTTCCTGTTTTGAAAAATACAGTGTTGTAATAGAAGAGCATTATGGATCCTTGAAAATGGCAGTGTCACCACTGGGTAATCTATTTTATTGAAAGATTTTTGAGAAAGAATATCTGTAGAGTCAAATGATACTTCCCAAACTTTCCCATGTATTGAACTCATAGAACATCATAATTTTATGGATTGCTGGGGAAAATAACAAGACCACTCATGGCCCAGGTGACTCTTCAAGAGGCTATGGCCACAGTATACCGAGCCAGCCGTAGTTCATTGGTTGGGAAGACCAAAGGTTGACTTCCAGGTTTACTTCTTACTTGCACTTAGGGCAGTTACATTATTTATCTGAGCCTTATTTTTTTATTATGGAGATAATACTACCGATGTGTAATAATTTTATATCTACTAATTTTAGAATGTATGAATTACCCTTTAAGTTTTTAAAATACTTAAACTTTTAAAATAACATCTGAATCTTGGCCAAAATGAGCACAAATGGCATTTGTATAAATCTATGGTTATTAAATGTTATCACTATTTAACTGTCTGGATTTGAAGGCCAGTGCATGGTGTTTGCTAGGAGTTTATATCATGTTCCTATGTATTTGTGTAGCTGCCTTTACTGCATTAGTCAATTAGGAGGTAAGAACATCTGCTGAATATGTACATTGTGCTAGCTATTGTGGAAGATACAAAAGAAGCACAAAACTGGATTCTGTCCTCATGGAACTCAATCTGGTTTGTGAGGTTTAGCTTTTATGTGACTCACAGATTAGAGCAATGTCACTTACAGAAAATAATATGCAGAAAATAAATGCAAGAAAGAACTTAAGAGAAAGCTTCATGTGGCTCAGTGTCCTGTACTCAGTAGGATATGTGGAGGATATATATATATATATAAAATCTAACTGAGGTTCTCAGTACAGGCCTTAATGAAGACTGAAGAATGAATGATCTGTTTTACCTATTTCCCTCATCTGTGGAATATATATATATAAAATCTAATTGAGGTTCTCGGTACAGGCTTTTATGAAGACTGAAGAATGAATGATCTGTTATAAAGGATGGGAAAGCTTGGCTATTCGGAGAGTAATGGAGGAGGTACTTCAATAGTCTTTATTGTGTCTTCCCAAGAAATTCACTTGGAAGCACAATATTTATTTCCGAAGAGGCAAAGACTAAGTTTTAGAAAAGAAATTTCTCCTAAACACTATTATAAAGTTTGAGTATTTCTATTATGATTTTATGACTTCCCATCTGTGGTAGATGTTTTATTGAAATTATTTGAATGTTATCATCAAGCTGTGACAATGATGCTTTAAAGGTCATACACAAAACACAATTAAATTTCCCAAGTGAAATAAGAATATGCATTGTGAAAGGCAAATAATTTGAAGTAGTTCAATTTTTTTTTCATGTGGGCCATTTTTGAGGTGTTTAAATAAATCACAAAGTCGTTTTTCTTCTTGATTGCAATTTTCCCTTCACTACTTGTGTAGCTTAAAAGTGGAAAGCAATGTGTTTAAATTTCAATATTTTTGAATCTATTAGTTAATATAGTTAATATAAACTTTATTTTAAACTCAGCAGTAGATTCCATTATAGCTATGTGGAATCTTATGATTGTTTTGCACTTATATAAATGTGATAGTTTCTGATTGATAGAGATTTAATTATGCAAATTTTGGCTTATTATGCATTAGATAAAACATTTCTATACCTCTGTTTCTTTCTTTTCTTTCTTAATTTTTTTTGAGACAGATTTTCACTTTTGTTGCCCAGGCTGCAGGGCAATGGTACAATTTCGGCTCACTGCAACCTCTGCCTCCTGGGTTCAAGGGATTCTCCTGTCTCAGCCTCCTGGGTAGCTGGGATTACAGACACATGCCACCACACCCAGCTGATTTTGTATTTTTAATAGAGACAGGGCTTCTCCATTTTGGTCAGGCTAATCTCGAACTCCTGACATCAGGTGATTCCCCTGCCTCGGCCTCCCAAAGTGCTGGGATTACAGACATAAGCCACTGCGCCCGGCCTATACCTCTGTTTCTTATTAGCTTACTCATTAGGAGATCTCTAAGATTCCTTTAATTTAAAATTTTGTGGTTTCATTTCGTTTTACCGATTTCCCTCATTAAAGTAATAAATGGTTGCTTCTTTCAAATGATGGGAAATGAATTCTGGAGAATTGTTAGTTGTTGCTCATTTAAGGTTATTTGAATGTTGTGACTGTTTGATGTTGTTTTCTGTTTGATTTGTGATGCTGACTCAAAAATGCCATGAAAAACAAGTCTTTTTGTTCTAACTGAAGGGGAGGGATTGTTTAGGTAGCAGCTTAATGACTTTGGTAAGTAAAAGTTTATTTGCACCCATGAGAAAGATGTCAGGTGATACCTTGATATCTGTGTAAAGGGTAAAAGGAGCACAAGTACAATAAGATAAGGAGACTCAGTATCCTATCAGGTTTTTGATGTAAAATGGTGCAGTAGTTACTACCTATGAGAATAGTCTGTTTCCATGCTGGTTGCTCACTTATGTGTTCTCCTGAAAGGATGAGGCACTGTGCATCCAACTGGATACTGGGGTAATATGTTTCCAAGTTGCGTTATAGGGATATGAAATATTTGAGAGAGATTTATATTTCATACATTTGTGTATCCCATATACAGGCATACCTTAGAGATATTGTGGGTTCCAGACCATTGCAATAAAATGAATCACACAAATTTTGTGGCTTCCCAGTGCATATAAAAGTTGTGTTTATACTATTTTGTAGTCTGTTAAGTGAGCATAGCATTATATCTAGCAAGAGAACATACCTTAATTAAATATTTTCTAAAAAAGGGCTGCACAGAGACATGAAGTGAGCACATGCTATTGGAAAAATGGCATCAATAGACTTGCTGGACATGGGGCTGCCACAAACCTTCAAAATTTATAATTTTACAAATTAAAGCCTTCAATTTGTGAAAAACAGAACATCTGTGAAGCGCAATAAAGCAAAAGCGCAATAAAGACAAGGTGTACCTATATATGTTTGTGTGTATATGTAAGTAATTTATATTAATAGCTGCAAACAGTAGATTTCTTCTGGCATATGGCTTTGTCATTGTTGTTATCACTGATTTGTAGTAATTTACTTCTTTTTTATATGGTTTATTATTTTCTGTCATGGTTGATAAACAAGAAGTTAATTTACTCTCAGAGAACAGAGAATCTGCACATTATTATTAGTAGTGTCTGTTGATTTCTTTTGTTTACCTAAAAAACTTGTTAGTCTGCCCTTAGGCTTACATTATTTTTGGTGTGCAAGAATATTCAGTAAAAAAGTTTTGACATGTTTAAAATTATTAAATACTTCCAAACTGGTTTTGAAAACTTCTCTGGGCTGAAAGCCAGTTGATTCTTGTCAGTATTTTTACATGACTGAGGTCAATTACTTCAGAGCTTGAACAACTGCAGCCTTGGTAAATGGTCCAGTTCTGTCCAGTGGTACAATATGAGATCCTTTTAAATGCCACTGTAATTGGTATTTTAACAATGTGATTTGGTTGACCAAGAATGTAAAAGCTATTTTGGAGCGTTTTCAAAGGCATGAAGTTTAAAATAATGCAGTGTTAATTTTGTGCTCTGTAATGTATAAGATTGAGGTCTTAATGTTTGTATTAAGTAAATGAAAATATTCAAATGAAACTGTGTAGAAAAGGAACTGCCTGTGTTCAGAAAGATTCTGAACAAAAACAAGTAATTTTTCAGAACTGAACTAACTGTTGCCAGAGGGCGTGAGTTCTCATGATGTCTTACCTGCAGCAGCCTTTGTGACTTTGGAAAGCCTTGGTTTTCTTATTTTTAAAGAGGATCTGGTCCAACTCTGGTAGTCAGACTTCCTCATTTGTAAAACTTTCCTTAATCTTGAAATGCTTTTCAAAAAACAAAGTGTGGCATATTGGTAGCTCTATGAGTACTCTGGTTTTATGGGAGTTGAAGTGTGAGGTGGAGAATAGAGTAACTGAGGATAAAACTTAGAACTTTGGTGTCCAGAAAATTCAGAGTCTTATTGCTGCACAAAGGAGCACAGATTTTACACACTGACGTGTCCAAGTTGGATGCAAGTGGCCCGTGGGCTGACCACCGGTTTTCGTGTTTATCCTGAATATACTGTGCCAAAAAATTTGAATGTATATGCTTTTACAGATCTGTGTGCTCTCTCTAGCTTCCCACAATCTCTGCCTCTCTGTAGTCTCATGCTAGACTGTTTAACCTGTCTCTTGCCTTTGAAAGCTTTTGGGTTTACCCCATGCTGGGGTAACATGTAGATCTAGAAGGATTTTGAGCAGGAGATGGTGTTATCAGATATGCTTATAAGGAAAGCTCGTTTTAGCAACAGAGCTGACAGAGTAGTAGCAGGTTGTGAATTCTGCAAGAGAATTGACACTAGTCATTTTGATTGTGCTTAGTTACGTCTTCAGTGTAGTTCTGTTGTGCTTAATTTTTTTTTTTTTTGAGACAGAGTCTTGCTCTGTCGCCTATACCGTAGTGCAGTGGCATGATCTTGGCATATTACAACCTTCGCCTCCCAGGTTCAAGTGATTCTCTTGCCTCAGCCTCCCGAGTAGCTGGGATTACAGGCGCACACCACCACGCCCGGCTAATTTTTTTTATATTTAGTAGAGACAGAGTTTCACCATATTGGCCAGGCTGGTAAACTCCTGATCTCAAGTGATCTGCCCGTCTTGGCCTCCCAAAGTTCTGGGATTACAGGTGTGAACCACCATGCCTGGTCTATTGTGCCTAATTTTCTAAACAAACTCTAGAACAAGTTAGCCAAGTAGTTAATCCACATGATTTTGGCTGTCATTTAAAATCGGATACATTGAAATGTGAACTCCATTACCACCTCACTGAGCCGCCGTTGGTATAGAATTTGGATGTGTGTATTCCACTGGACTCTTGGCTTTAAAAACCATTTATCTATTTCTGTGGGAAAGCTTTTCAGATAGGCCAGACAATATAAATAGCCCTGGATTTATCCTCAAGTAGCAAATGTGTTTCTCTCTGTGGAGTTACTCATTGTGTTTGAGGGATCCTCTCTGGGTTATTTTTTCTTCTCCAGTGGATTGCCTTGGCATATGATTGTCAAGAACAGACCCTCTGGTCAGACAGACCTTGTTCAAATCTTGTCTCTCTCTTCAACTGTGGGCCAGTTTGTTAATCTACTTGAACTTTGATTTCTTATTCTATAGATTGTTTTGTGGATTACATGAAACATCATACCGAAAGCACTTAGTTTTACTATCTGGGCCAGGGCACTAAATGAGAATAAACCAACCTCCTAGTATTTGGATGTGTTTGCTACAGGGGATATTTAGGGGAAAATAATATTTTACCATTCATCAAAGACATTTTGAATGATGGAGAAACCATGCACAGTGTCCATGTAGGAACATACCCATATATACATAGGAGACTTCAGCATGTACATGTATACATTCATATACACAAAATGAAATTAGAAAGTTAATTGAATCTGGGAGTTTCTGTTTTATAAGATAAATGTGAACAGTACATTTGTAATGTAAGCAGTCTACTTGTTTTGCTTAAACAAGCAGAAAGTATCCTTTTTTTGTTTTAACCTCTTTGTAGACAAGATTGAATAAACTACAGAGTGGATGAGGCACAGAGAATTGGTTGCCAACGGGATCAAGAATGCTAGAGGAAAGGGCAGAGATTATCCTTTCACCTAGCATTGCTCTGTCTCTCCCATACTAGATAGGAAAACAAACAAATAACAGAGACAAGGGCTGCTGGTCTGAACTAATGATGCGTGGGGTGAAAGAAGTCCTTGCAGACTGGCTCCTCTCTCCTGCTTGGTTCACAACCTACTCAGCACTTTCTGGAACTTTGTATTAAAAATTTCATAGATCCCAGCAGGAATTTTCTAAAAAACATAATCTTTGCTTATAGCCATTACCCAGTATTTTGTTCTTTCAGGGGCTGATTGAAAACAAAACTTTCTTGAGCTCTCTTGCATGATGCTAGCCTTTATGGCAATTGCATCCTGCTAAGTGACACTTTTTGTGACCAGTGCCTTGATTGACTGGTCTCAGCAATCTGATGAAATCTCTGCAATTAAAAGATATAAATGAATGAACCTGTAAAATGAAGGAAAAATCAGCATAGTGGCGGGATACTTAATCCAGAAATATGTTTATCTAAGTATGTGATACTGGGCAGCCAGCTCTTATTTAATAAATTAGACTTATTTTTAGGAAACCAGCCTTCTGCTAGTGATCTACATTATAAAATACTATAAACTCCCAAGCTGGATATTATAAATTTAAAATGAAGCTCTTTCATTTAGAAATTATATAATGGAATATTATATGTCAGGTACTGTTCTAGGTATTGGGTATACAAGGATAAGTAAGAATCTGTCCTTCTCCTCAAGGTATTTCCACTTTGTGGCAGAGAGGGCCTTGAAAACAAATCCTTTAACTCCCTCTTATTGAGTGACTACCATGGGCCAGCCCATGGTAGTCACTCAATAAGAGAAAATCTAAGAAATAAGAGAAATAAGAGAAAATCTGGAGAAAGAGGCAAATATAGCCCTGCTCTCAGCAAACACAGGTGGATGAGAAGGGTATAGGCAGGAGGCTGGGAAGCAGAGAGAGAACCTAAAAATACTTAGATAAAGGCAAGTGTGTGATAACATGGAGAACATCATAGTTCATTCTTTTATTTTTATTTTTTTGGAGGTAGAGTCTTGCTCCGTCACCCAGACTGAAGTGCAGTAGTGTGGTCTTGGCTTACTGCAACCTCTCCTTCCTGGGTTCAAGGGATTCTCGTGCCTCGGCCTCTGGGGTAGCTGGGATTACAGGCATGTGCCACCATGCCTGGCCAACTTTATTTTTTCCATAAGTTTAGCAGAGATGGGGTTTCACCATGTTGGCCAGGTTGATCTTGAATTCGTGACCTTAAGTGATCTTCCTGCCATGGCCTCCTAAAGTGGCTGGGATTACAGTCATAAGCCACAATGCTGGGCCAGTTTATTCTTTAATTTTAGCTCAAATAAATTCACTTTATGATGAAAATGTTACTTTTTCTTGATCTTCTTATTAAACAATCCTCTGTTTATAATTAGAGCATTGGCTTTAATTATTTTTAAATTTAGATTCTGGTTATTATTTCTAAAGGAAGTTATAAACAAAATTTCATACAGCATGCCAGTTGACAAATTACTGAAGAAATAGTTAAATAATGCACTTGAGTATCTCATTTGTCCTGTTATTCAAGGAGATTTTAGCCTATTGCTTTTTGCTTTCCGTATGTTGAACTGATTATTCTCTTTAGGTACCTGTTGGTATAAACCTACTGAAGGTACGTGTTGGTATAAACCTATTGATTTGACCTATACTTGAATTAACTATTTATTTTTGATATGTTGGACAGTACTACAAATTGCTCTATTTATGAACTGTACATTTTTCTTTAATATGCATTTTAGAATCCTGCTTTTGGAACTTTATTTGCTTTTGTATGCTCAACTGTATTCACTAATGTTTGATAATAATGCTTTATAAAATAACAGTGCTGTTTCTTTATCAAAGGCTTGCCGTATTTATTTAGCATTTGCAGTTTCAAAATAATTGAACAATGCTGATGTACAGTTCTTATTGCATTTCAAAGACCCAACCAGCTAATTAGCTTAAGTGGTTCTTTCAGCCCTATTGACAGTTGGAGACACATAGTGCTGGCTTGTCAGGCTGCTAAAATGAAACATAAGAATGGCATAACCATGGTTAGCTTCTTTTCCTCCTCACCCTTGAGATGTGAGTTGGCTTTCTTTTGTGTGAGATGAAAACAATACCAGATCACATAAACTGACACTTCTGCTTCAGATTAACATGAGCCTTCTTATTCAATTTCATGTTGGTGTTTCTACACTCCTTTGCCTCACTGAGATTTTTGTTAATCCTCATCTCCTTAATCGCCCCCTTTCCCATTTGATGCTCTGTTTTAAAAGTCTATTAGGCTTTTTATTTTTGAATGCCTTTGAGGCCATCTGAACAGTGCTCTTGGTTAATCTGAGAATGGATATCTGATCACATACTTACTCCTGTGTTTGTGTCTTGCTGCCTGTATGGTCCAGCCAGGTGGTCTTGTTAACGCCTCTTCACCCTTGGCTTTCACCCAGCTGACTTTGAAGTGTTACTGCTTCTATTTTCACCAAACTTTATACAAATTACACAGCTTTTCTGCAAATGTACATTTAGTATAGTTTGTTTGGCTCCAGAATTCAGTACTTTTGCAGGATAGGGATAGAGGAAATGGCAATGAAGGAGAGGGAAGTCCATGTAAGAAGAAATCCCAAGACTGGAGGTGGATTGGGGACAGCAACAGAAGAGAAGAGCATTGGGAATGGCTCTAAGGTGAACCTTGGTGACTGTTGACCCAGAGAAGGAAGTCAAGAGGAGAACCATACTTTGTTTATAGGTGGGGTGGGGTAGAGGGAAATGAGTTGTGGATTTTGATTTTTGACATTATTGTGTTTCTCTTGGTAAGACATCTTGTGGAACTCGCCTAGCAGAGTTTAAGTGAATGGACATATACATTTGATAGGGTGTATATCTGAGAGTCACTGCACAGGGGTAATCATAACAGCAGCCACTGTTTGTTGAGTGCATATTAGCTACAGTGATAAGTGCTTTACGAACATGCTGTCTGTGCTTCAGTGTCTTCGCCTGTAAAAGGGGTTTAATACTAGGATTCTTGTGAGGATTAAATGAATTGATATATGTGAAGTCCATAACAATGGCTGGCATATAATAAGTAATATTTAAATGTTGTTATAATCACATGGTAATTCAGTATCCCTTTGGAAAGAGGTATTATTACAAGTTGAACTGACCTGACACCTCAAAGTGGATCTACACCTGACCTCATGCAATGGGTAACAGTCAAAACTGTTTCATGTACAACATCATTAAAAATATTGTATGAAGTTACCTTCAGGCTGTGTGTGTAAGATATACATGAAACACCTTGTGAATTGAATTTCATATTAGACTTGGGTCCCATTTCCAAGATATCTCATTATATACAGGCAAATATTCAAAAATCTGAAAAAAATCTGATCACTCTAGTTTGAGGCATTTTGGAAAAAAGATCCTCAATTTGTGTACACATCTTATATAGGGGAATCTATGGCTTGAGCGACGTAAATACTCTGCCAAAGGTTGCATAACTTGTAAGTGGCAGGTCAAACCATATCCTTTTTTTTTTTTTGGAGACGGGTCTTGCTCTGTCGCCTAGGCTGGAGTGCAGTGGCATAATCTTGGCTCACTGCAACCTCTGCTTTCCAGGTTGTCAAACAATTCTGCCTCAGCCTCCTAAGTAGCTGGGATTACAGGTATACACCACCACAGCCCGTTAATTTTTGTATTTTCAGTAGAGACGGAATTTCACCAGGTTGGCCAGGCTGGTCTTAAACTTGTGATCTCAAGTGATCTGCCTGCCTTGGTCTCCCAAAGTACTGGGATTACAGGTGTGAGCCACCGCGCCCAGCCCATATTCTTAATTCTGCTTGTCTCTCACTTGCCTTTGTGGAAATTAACACCTCAACAGAGGCTTCGTGGTGTAGAGGAAAGACAGGACAAAATACCTAACATACAAGTGGTTGCTTTGCATATTAAATGAACAATGCCCTTTTAAATCGTGTAAGGAGAGCTTTTTAATGAAAATCATCATTATAAGAGAGAGAGACTTACAGAAAGGTAGGAGTGAGGCTTGGCATTTGAGTTCCTGTGGAAGAACAAGAGGGAGAAGGGAAGATCAGTGTAGGGTAAAGCAAATCCAAGAGACAGCCAGGAAGATAAGAGGAAGAATCATGTAGTTTCTGCATTTGCGGACAAAAGAGCTTCCAAAAGTACCTAATGGTTGTTGCTGTAAAGTGCTGCATGGAAGTCATGGAGAGTGAGAACTAAGAAAAGGCAATCGGAGTCACGTTTTGGTATTAACCAGATTAAATTTCCTTTTGGAGCAAAAACAGTTGGCTATACATACAGTTGTAAGAATCAGGAACATATTATTCAATAACATAGATGAATCAGGAACTGAAATTTGGGGTATAGATTTATTCCTTTGACTTTCCCTCCCTTTTCCAGTTCATGTTTTACCAATAAAGTATTCTGGTAGCAAGCAGTGTCTGACATTTGTCAGCTTAATTAGAGATCAGTTACAAACTCAGCTATCTTATGGATCTGTGATACTTCCCAGCAAATCTGAAATGCAATAGGTACACTGCCATGAAATGATGAAAAATATGCTAATCTTAACCTAGGAAAGCTCCCTATTAATGCAGCGATTTCTCTTATTCATACTAATTCTCATTTTGTATCCTTTGTGTCTAGTCTCTCCACAATTCTGATTTGATCATAACTTAAGAGCAATAGACTAGAAACTCTGGAGTTTAACTTGTTAAATGTCTATGAGGGCTTGATGGAGGTTGGGACTTTGTTCACTAGGTATGAACCCATTGCCTAGAATAGTGCCCAGCATATAGTAGGTCCTTAAGAAATATATGCTTAAATAGAAATGAACTCTCCATGGAGCTTTATACTGGTAAAATTTGTGAAAAAAATTTCTGGCACAATTATGCACACAATTATGTATACAATGGTATACATAACTATTGTGCTTCTAAAGAAACAAAAATATAAATCAGACTGGGTACATTGTCATTAAGTATAATTTATATAATAGACTTTTCTGCAATTCAGCTTGTATGTGTGCATGCCTGGGTAGTGGGACATGGGGACACAGGTGGTGGGTGGGAGCATTATGGAACCAAGCTCAGGTCCTGGCAGGGGAAAAAAAAAGTATAGTAGATTCCTAGACTTGTAACCTAGCCTGATTATGGTTCCTGAAATTCCTTGTAATTTGAGAAACTACTATTTAGCAGGTATTTGGGGGAATGCAGATATTAGTGAGGCACAGGTCATATCCTGGGGAGGCGTAATGTTTGGTCAAGTAGAGGGGGTCTATACATTAGAAGGATGAACAGCAATATGAAGTAGCTGATGCTGAAATCCGAGAAAGGGTATGCTGCAGGTTCTTACAGGTATTCCTAGGAAGAAGAAATTATTTCCAAAGAGAATTAGCATGTGGCGGAAAAGCACACAAAGCAAATGAAATTTGATTTGCACAATGTAAAGAAATGTAAAATTTCATTAGAAGAAGGGAAAGAGGACATTCCCAGCAAAAATGGAGAGAAAGAAGGCATGTTTAAAGAACCTGATTTCCAATTTAGCTGAAACATTTGAAAGTAAACAGAAGTAGAGCTAGATTTATAAGTGTTAAGATGTGGGCAATTAATATATTTATTTGGCTCAAAATTCAAAGAGTTGGAAAGCATCTGCAGTGAAAAATCCCTTTCCAGCCCTCTTTCTGCAGCCACTCAGGCTATTTCCGAGTCACTGTGCATATTATTACATATATAATACAATCATGTATATTATTTCTCCTCCCTCTTTTATTTTTCCCAAATGGTATCAAACTGTATGTGTTCTTCTGCACCTTGCCTTTTTCTCACTCAACATGTTTCTTGGAGCTGATCCTTAAGCAGTTTGTGACTATGTGATTAGGACACAGGCAGCTTCTTACTCTTTTGTTAAAGGACACTGCAAAATGTTCTTTTATATGTTTATACAATAATTTATTTAACCAGTCTTTTGTTGATGGACATTATAACCTTTTGCTATTATGCAGAGTGCTGTAGTGAGCAATCTTCCATGTGTCATTTCACACACGTGCAAGTAAAGCTATAGGATAAATTCCTAGAATGGCTGGGTTAAAAGACAGGGGCAGTTATGATTTTGAAAGATGTAGCCAGGTGGCCTTCTTCAGAGATTGCAAGTGTGTGAAAGACTTACTTCCAAGCCAGTCTCTTCTATGCTGCCTGCTATAACTACCAATTAGGAATTTATTTGGGTTAATTAGTAACCCATACCTGGAAGATATAAGGAATGTGACCTTCCTAATGCATATTATTTTTACTCACTGTGATTTCAACCTAATGCCCAGCTGAGATTAAGCCATGTGATATATATTTATTGCAAACCTACTATTTGGCTCCAGGGAATCAGCAAGGAGCAAGGTGTTACTGCTGTCTTGGACTTTATATTCTAGTAAATAAACAAGATAATTCCAGGGAGTGATAAATACTGTGAAGATAATAGTATGATTATAACTTGGCAGTGGGCAGACTGTTTAGAAGGAGTAGACTGGATATGGAAGGCCTCCCTGAGAAAGTGAGATTTCACCTAAACCTGGATGATGTAAAGGAGCCAGAAATGTGAAAACCTTGGGTAGCAGTAGCAGGAACAACAACTGCAAAGACCTTGAACCAAGAGTTGGCCTAGTGGTTCTAGAAACAAAAAGTAGGGTAGAATAGCAAAGGGACCACCGTGAGCAGAGGGGAGCAGGGCATAGCCTGAAGCTGAAGAGGGAAGGGGTCAGACCAAGTAGATCCTCGCTGTGGTAAGGAGTTGCAGGATTTTAAATATGGATGTTATGTTGAGATTTATTTTAACAAATTTCTTGTTAAAAAGATAACTTGCAGCCAGGTGCAATGACTTGTGTCTATAATCCCAGCACTTTGGAAGGCCAAGCCTAGTGTATCATTGAGGTCAAGAGTTTGAGACCAGCCTAGCCAACATGGTGAAACCCCATCTCCACTAAAAATACAAAAATTAGTTGGGCATGGTGGCAGGTGTCTTTAATTCCAGCTACTCAGAAGGCTGAGGGAGGAGGATCACTTGAACCCAGGAGGTGGAGGTTTCCTTGAGTCGAAATCATACCACTGAACTCCAGGGTAACAGAGTGAGACTTCATCTCAAAAAAATAATAATAATAATAAATAAAAAAAGATAACTTGGAGGCCGGGCATGGTGGCTCCTCCCTGAACTTTGGGAGGTTGTGGTGGGAGGATCACTTGAGGCCAGGAGTTTGAGACCAGCCTCAGCAATGTAGCAAGATCCCCCATCTCTACAAAAAATTAAAAAATTAGTTAGATGTGGTGGTACATGTTTGTGGTCCCAGCTACTTGGGAGGCTGAGTTAAGAGGATTGCTTGAGCCCAGGAGTTTGAAGCTGCAGTGAGCGGTGATTGCACCACTGCACTTCAGTCTGGGTGATGGATGAGACCCTGTCTCTAAAAAATAAAATAAAAATAAAAAGATAACTCGGGCTGCGGAGCAAAGAATGGATTTGGAGGGGGCAAGGGATTAAAAGGTGAGAACATGTGTTGGGCTGGGCTGTAGTGGCAGCAGCAGAGGTAGATATGCCTTGGGAGACATATTTTTGCAGAGGTGAAACTGTCAGGATTTCTGTGCCTTGTGGGTGATGGGCAGAAAGAAAGAGGAATCAAAGACTGCTAGAATTTTGGCTTGAGCAAGCTGGGATAGAGGCAGGAAGAGACAAGGGTGGGGTGCAGAAGAGGAGAAGAAATTTGAAGGGTCCTAGGGCACTTTCTGAGAGGACTGGCCTGAAGAATGCAACAGAATGGACTGTTTGGCTCACCCCGTGGAGCAGAACATTGCTGGGTTTTAGAAATGGGGCATCTCAGAACCTTGACTTCTATCATGGCGCCTGGAGCCCTAAAATCAGGAGCAGAGCATCCAGTGAAGGTGAGAAATGTCTTAAAATCTGGAGGATTTTTTTTGGTGTGTTTTACTTTTTTTCCTTTTATCTGTATATCTATAGATCTTCCTTCTTCACAGAAAATAAAGTTTGCAAATTTATGGAACTGTAAAAGTAATACCTTACATTTTTGTGAAGCTTTTTTGGATATTATTTGCATACTATAAAATTTATTTAAAATTGCACAATTGTGATTTTTCACATAATCATAAGATTGTGCAACCATCACCACTGTGTAACTTCAGAACATTTTTATTACTCCAGAAAGCAACCCCGTGCTCACTAGCAGTTATTACTCTTCCTCCATTCCCCCAGCCCCTGGCAACCACTAATCTTCTTTCTCTATTCTGGACATTTTTACAAATAGAGTCATGTAATGTGTGTGTGTGTGTGTGTGTGTGTGTGTGTGTGTGTGTGTGTGTGTGAGAGAGAGAGAGAGAGAGAGAGAAAGAGAGAGTGTGTGTGTGAGATTGGCTTCTTTCACTTAAAATAACATTTTTCAAGATCCATTTATGTTGTAACATGTGTCAGATCTCCATTCTTCTTGATGGCTGAAAATATATTTCAGTGCACAGATATACCACATTTTATTAATTCATTTATCAGTTGATGAACACATAGGTTGTTTTGGCTTTTCGGCTATTATACATTAACATTGCTGTGAACATTCATGTAGAAGATTTTGTCTGGACACATTTTCTTTCTTTTGGTTATATATGTAGGAGTGGAATTGCTGGGTTACGTTAATTCGATTTTTATCCTTTGAGGTTATATCGAACATCACTATTTATAAAGAACTTTATATTCATATAATTTATTTATCACAATAACTGTGAAAGGAACCTGAAATACTGAAGGATTTGATGGGCTAGAGGAAAACCTGCATATGTCACAAAAATATATTTAAAACGAAGTTCATTCATGCATTGGCTAAAATAGGGCAGACCTGGACACATAAATATGTCAGGAAAAGTAAATAAAATGTGCAACATTTATATGGTAGAAGACTGTATTGCAGGTGTATGTGTGTAGAGAAGTGATATCCAAATACATGTTATCTCAACAGAGGTAGATTAAAAAACAATGGTTAGTGAATAAGTGAGTTGATACCTCCCAAAGACGCATTTGTGTAAGTTAAGAAAACCGCAAAGTAATACTATGTATTGCTCATAGATATCAATGCCCATACACACACACAAAAGTACAAAAAAGGATTGGAAGGATACCCACAAATCCATGATAGTAGTTGCTTTGCATCCTTACTCTGAGCTGCAAAACCCATTCCATTTTTCCTTACTATATATTTACAAATCATTTCTGTTACATGACTACATTTCTTTGGAGTAGGGACTGTATTTTCTTCACTGATTTTCATTGCCTAGCACATGAGTGTGAACACATATTTTTGAATGACTAACTGAATGAATTAAATGATTTTGAGAACAATATAGCTCAGGACTAATAAATAAGCCACTCTTCCCCTTACTGCGCATTGTCTCTGCTCCCTACCTTCATATTCTGTTAGTGTTGTCATAATATGAAGTTTGCAATTACCAGAGCAGTTCCATATGACACGACATGCTAATAAAGCAGATGGTGTGTGCAAATAAGCAGGATAAAAGAGGTCTTTGCTGCAGAAGTCATTGCTGTCTCCTTTTTAGTATGAAGTATTTTATGATTTCTCAGTAGATTTTATCTTCATTGTCAGGGTAATGATTATGGATCATATAAATCTTTATGGCTTTGTTGTATCAAGTGTCAAATTACACAGCTTAGTCAGGTAGTTGTAGAAAGAAAGATGTCTATGATCAGATTAGGAAGTAGTATTTCTAAAATTTTTGCCTTTCAGGGAGGAGTTGGTCTCACTTCTTCATGTTTAGATAGCAGAGAACTCTGCTCCTACTCTAGGGCCCTCCCTCCTTTCTCTTTATTAACTTTTTCCCATGGGAGAAAGAATGGCAAATCAGAAAGCTCAGAGCCTCACATTAATATGGGTGAAGTCACTGTATTTCCACATGGCTTTTGTTCTTTTTTGTTTGGTTTTGTGCTACAGAAAGGTGCCAACTCTCCTCTACTTCTTGCCTGCTGTCTTCAAGCAATAAGGAGAATAGGCAGGTGTTCCCCTGGTGGGCCTGGCCTGGTCTATACTGTTTCTAGGCCTTTCCCTGGGTGGCTAAATCAGTTCAGGATTGCTCTGTGAACCTGGCCACCTTCAGGTCAGGAAGAAGAACAAAGGAAGCCCATTGACCTCAGGCTTAAGCTGTATTCTCCAGCACATTTACCAGAAGCCTCTGGGGTTGTGTGTGACCCTGCCTCGAATAAAGCCCATGTTGTCATCCCCATCTGTTAAATGTTATTTGTGGTTATGCTCAGTTGGTTAGAACCCAGAAAGGTGGTAGAGGTGAGCCATGCAGGGCTGGGTATGGTGGCTGATGTCTGTAATCCCATCAGTTTGGGAAGCCAAGGCAGGTGGATCACCTGAGATCAGTTCAAGACCAGCCTAACATGGTGAAACCCCGTCTCTACTAAAAAATACAAAAATTAGCTGGGTGTGGTGGCAGGTGCCTGTAAACCCAGCTGCTCGGAGGCTGGGGCAGGAGAATCCCTTGAACTTGGGCAGTGGAGGTTGCAGTGAGCTGATTTCATGCCATTGCACTCCAGCCTGGGCAACAAGAGCTAAACTCTGTCTCACAAAACGTTCTAGTTTCAGTGATAAGCTAAAATGTAAATAATTTTACGTTTAAAACTATGGAACGAATAGAGGTGGGACACGGGCTGCCCCTGCCCACCTCTCCAGCCAGTTCTCCAGCTCTTCATCTTCTTTCTGCTCAGTGTAGTCTGACTGTCTTAGCTTCTCAAGTTTGCCAAACTTTTTTTAGCCCTGCATCCGTCCTTTGCCTATGCTGTTTTCTTTGCTAACCTCCAACTTGCTGCTTTTATGGTCAAGTTCTAACTCTTCAAGCATACACTTAAATAGTACCTTCTCTGACTCCCTAGGCTAGGTTGATTGCTTCAGTATACTAAGGCAAAAATACCCTGAGTAACAGTGCTCACTACCCCCTGTGTTTCCCTTTTGTAAGATTTATCACAATTTTAATCAAATATTTATTTATGCCATGATGTATTTGTTGCCTTTCTAGATTTTCTAACAGTCTTCTTTGCATAGTTACATAAAGTGTTTAGTATGGAGCTGGGCACACATATTTGGTGCCTAAGGGAGATTTGTTGAGTGAATAAAATAAATGTCCAGCAGCAACATTGACTGCTGAGATATGGCATGTCAGAGTCTGAAAGGCTTCTATTGGGTTGGCAAGTGGAAGTCATTGGATGTTTTACAAAGAATAGTTTCAGTAGGGTGTTGGGGACAGAAGTGAGTTTGCAAAGTTTCTTATAAAAAGCAAGACTTAATTACTCACTTATGCAGCTTTGGAACCCTTGCAAGTGATTTCTCTACCGACAGCAACTTTTCTTGAGTTTTACTCAGTAGACGCTGTCAGAATCTGCCAGATTACAACAAAAGGATAAAAAATGAGTCCTGATCACCTGAGGTCAGGAGTTCAAGACCAGCCTGGGCAACACATCAAAACCTCATCTCTACTAAAAATACAAAAAAAAATTAGCTGGGCTGGGTGGCACGTGCCTGTAATCCCAGCTACTCAGCAGGTTAAGGCAGGAGAATCGCTTGAGCCCGGGAGGCAGAGGTTGCAGTGAGCCGAGATTGCGCCATTGCACTCGAGCCTGGGTGACAGAGCAATACTCTATCTCAAAAAAAAAAAAAAAAAAAAAAGTCCCAAGGCATGATATCATGATTCTTTTCTCAATGGATAGTGAACAGGATAGAATATTCATTTCACTACAAATAATCAGAGACATGTGGTACACAGCACTGTGCTGCAGAAAGAGCCAAGAGGAGCCTAGAGGTTTCTGATTTCCTCTGCTTATCACTCAGCCAAAAGTACAGTCATTAGCTTAAAAAAAGACCAGTGGCGTTAAAAAAAAATGAAGTCTTTCATCTCTCTGCTCCGCAGGACTTGAAACATAGCCTTAAATGACTAATTATTTACATAAGCATGATATAACTTAGAAATCTTCCCATAATGGAAGTGGTGTTGTGAAGACATTTATTAAGACTTTCCAAGGTGATTTTGGGAGGTGCTATAGTCCAGGTTGTTTCTACTTTTGAAAATTAATAATTACAAATACCCTCAACACTTTGGGCAAGTTAACTGTTCTCAGCACTTTACATATACAGTCATCCCTCAGTATACACTGGACACTGGGACCTCCTCCATCCCCTACCTGGACTCGAATTCGCATATACTCAGTCTTACAGTCATCCCTGAAGAACACATATATGTAAAAAACAGGGTATCCCTAGACAATGAGGCAGCTTTCTGTTAGCTCTTGTAGGGACCATGTTCTTGTGGACTTGACGAAGAATGTTATATCAAAAGTCATAACTCCTTTTCCCTGATTTAAAGATGACATTTATGTGGTTTTTGTGTCCCATTAATACGATATTTTTGATCTGCATTGGTTGAAATGCATTTGGACCTGCTCAGTTGAAACCTGTGTTGTTCAAGGGTCCAACTGTATTAACTTATTTAATCCTTGCAGCAAATCCTGTGAGGAAGCAGTCCTTCTTCCTGTTACAGAGTAGGAACCTGAAGCTCACAGAGCTTAAGGATGTTGCCCGAAGTGGCAAAGTTGGCATTTGAACACAGGCATTCTGGCTTCAGAATCCATGTTCTTACCTTTTAGATTACACTGCTTCTCTGTGGCCACTGATAAAATCAGTAATTAGGATCCACTGCCGTTCCCTCTTGTGCCTCTGACCTTTTGCTCATGTTCTCCTCCCTGACACTAGAGGACCTGCTTGCCCTTTCACCTGCAGTGGGTGTCTGGGGAAACGTCAACAAAGAGATTCTGCTTCCCCCACCCAGCAGGTCTGCAGGGGATTGCTGTTTGGAAAGTATTGAATGCTCTGGACACCATGATCTGTTCTGTAGGATTCTTCTATGGCAGGAGCTTCGTTGTGGACTTAGTTGCCTTTTGAATGCTGGTCAGGTATCCTAGTCATCTTTCACAATGTCGACCACATGGGAAAATATGTTCCTAGTTCTCACAACTGAATTACGTGTACACTTCGGAACATGATCTGTTTTTAGGTTGATAACTACCTTTGTCTTCATCAAGTACTAAAGTTCCCAGTGTTCAAGAAATGCCCTATGCTATTAACAGAGAATTAACAGTTTTCTCTAAAGAACAAAACTAAGCTTAGTATGGCCTGGTATTAATCCCTGTCTAGAAATTTCACAATCAAAAGGGCAAAATGTGGAAAAGCAAAGATAAATAAATAAAATTGGAAAATATGCAAAGCCATTAGAGATGTACCAGTGACTCAGAAGTAGGTAGTAATGAGAAATGCACCCAACCTCTGTGACTGTGAAACATGCCACCTAAGCTTTGGGTTTTTGAAATATTTCTCTGGCACTTGAACCTCCTTATCAGTGGCAAACTGGAGAGCCTTCCATACTTCTGTGCAAAGAAAAGCATACCCTAGAGCAAAAACAAAGTAAAAGTGCCGTTTAACATTCAATTTGGTGTCCTTTGAATTTACAAGTTGTAGTGATACTATTGTAGCAGGATTAACAGTATTGTCATATTAGCATTGAAATTTTCCCATTTATTTTTGACTTGTGAACTTGAAAGTGTTGTTTAACAGAAAAGATTTTAAAAGGTTAGATGCAATAGCATTTACTTTGCACAGTTTGATGGATTACCAGCAGCAGGGAAAACTACAACTCAGATGGTTTCAACACCTTTCTGATCTTGGGTTTTTCCTTTCTCACCAATTTTTCTTTTAGAGCAGTAATCATTTTACTGTTTTGAAAGAGATTCCTAAGTATCTAGTTAGGTGCTAATGAACTCCTCCTGCCCATTTTTTTTTTTTTAATCGTTTGCTTCATTATAGCTGTAAGTAGTCTTGCTAATCTTTTGGGGGAGAGGTTAAGGAAAGATTTTACCTAATTTTGGGATTTACTTTGTCTTTTACAGAGCTTGGTATGTGGCTCAACAGTAAGTAGGATTATAGCAAGTTGTTATTTTAGAGAGGGTGAACGTTATCTCATTATATTCTTTTTAGAGAAAGTGAACGTTATCTAATTACATTCTTTTTAACATAGAATCTTTATGGAAGAAATTGTGATGTCTCAAGAACAGTTTTTTTTTTTTAATTTAATTTTATTTCAAGTTCCAGGATACATATGCAGGATGTCCAGTTTTGTTACATAGGTAAATGTGTACCATGGTGGTGCTGCACAGATTAACTCATCACCTAGGTATTAAACCCCACATGCATTAGCTATTTATCCTGATGATCTCCCTCCCTCTGCACCTCCCTGACGGGCCCCAGTGTGTGGTGTTCCCTTCCTTGTGTCCATATAAGAACAGTTCTTTTTTAAGCTTAGTACCTGGATTGTTTTATTGTTGTACTGTTTAAGTGGCTTTGTTGAAAAGAGTAAAGCTTTTATTAATGATTTTTTTTTTTCCAACAAATCTGCCTTCTCACTTTTTTTTTTTTTTTTTTTTTTTTGAGATAGAGTCTCTGTGGCCCAGGCTGGAGTGCAGTGGCATGATCTTGGCTCACTGCAACCTTTGCCTCCTGGGTTCAGGTGATTCTCCTGCCTCATCCTCCCGAGTAGCTGGGACTACAGACGTGTGCCACCACACCCAGCAAATTTTTGTATTTTTAGTAGAGATGGGGTTTCACCACGTTGGCCAGGCTGGCCTCAAACTCCTGATCTCCAGTGATCTGCCCGCCTTGGCCTCCCAAAGTGCTGGGATTACAGGCGTGAGCCACTAAGCCTGGCCTGCACACTCACTTATCATTATCACTGTTAAATTTATCGTTTGTCACCAAATAATTATGATGTTCATAATTACCAAAGCCTTTTAAAAATGCATTTTTCTAATTTTTGCTTTCTGATAGAAAACCTTTTGACTTAAATATCTTATGTATGTTTTCTCAATTTTACATTATTGACATTAATTTTGATATGTAAGGTTTAATTTCAATATTGAAAACTGTGCCACCCTAGGCAACTTTTCAGTATTGAGCTGCTATCTGTAAACTAATTGTATTTTAAAGTGAAATGAGTGGAGAATGGACATTTTCTACCTTGCATGAGTGTCTGCAACTAGAGAGTATCTCTAGGCAGTGAGGTAGCTTTCTGTTAGTTCTTGATTGGGATCATATTCTTTGGACTTGGCAACAGATGTTATGTTCAAAGTCATAACTCCTCTGATTTAAAGATGACATTTAGAGTATTGTGAGTTTATGAGCACTGCTCTCAACCTTAAATAACAGAGCTGCTGTCCAGGCTGCTGCCTTCCTTCCTTGTTTCTGGGTGCTTGAGACTCTTTTGAAAAGTGTGCCCTGGTGTGAGCCCTGTTAATTTCTGGGAAAAATACCAGAAACAACGGATCTGATTTTCATGTCTGTAATCCCAACATTTCGGAGGCCGAGGTGGGTGTACAGCTTGAGTCCAGGAGTTGTGAGATTCTTGGAAATATAAAGCATAGCTGATGAGTAGGGTAATTAAATAGCAGACTGGATGGTACTCAAAATAATATAGAATATTGGAATATTTGAAGCCTTAACAACAACAGCAAAACTGAGATCTGTTTGTCTGTGTGTCTATCTCTCTATAATGAGATTTCTGAATGTCATAACACAGAAAATTCTGTATCTAATTAGAATAAAAATGTTACCTTCAAGTGGAATGAATAAAGTGCAAGGATTCTATACCCAGCTAAGCTACTTTTATGTAGGTGGTCAAAGGATCAATATTTAAAAACCTGCTATTATTCTAACTTTGAATCCTTTCAGAAAAAAAAAATTAGAAAATACTTGAAGCAGTGGTGAAGTCAAGGATGAAAAACCCACAGGAAAGAACATATGGCTTACATGCAACCTATGTAACTGAGTCAAATCTAAACAAGTATTAATAGGTTATGAAACTAAGTGGATTCATTGGCATGAAAAATACTATAGAATATAAACAACTTTTCTTAACACTGGAAGTCCTTTTGAAAAATCAAATGATTGCTGGATGTGGTGGCTCATACCTCTAACCCTAGTAACTTGGGAGGCTGAGGGAGGAAGATTGCTTAAGCTCAGAAATTTGAGACCAGCCTGGGCAACATAGCAAGACTCTATCAAACACACCCCAAAAATATCAAATTATTTCTTTCTGTGGCTCTGAGTTCATATGCATATCTAATGAAATGATTGAAAACCATACTCTGGCAACACAAAGGTTGGGCTGGGGAATGAAAGGTAGGGAAAAAGTGGGAGTATTTAGGATGTGAGAGAGGAAATGATACAAATATGATAGACTGTTAATTCCTGGGAAAAATACCAGAAACAACTGATCTGATTTCCAGAAGTAATCATAAAGATAGATAACGTTTATTGAATGTTGCAAGGCCTTTGCTAAGTATTTTATTTTTGTTATCTCATTTTACCCTGTATATTATCAGAGATATTAATGGGCTGGCTAATTTATATACCCAAAGAATGTGTAATGAACACTCATTAGCATTATAGATATGTTAATTTTAAAGTGTATCTGTGTCCTTTTAAAAATATTTCCTTTTAACTTTTTTATTCTTAATTGTATTTTAGGTTTTGGGGTACATGTGAAGAACATGCAAAATTGTTGCATAGGTACACACATGGCAGTGTGATTTGCTGCCTTCCTCCCCTTCACCTATATCTGGCATTTCTCCCCATGCTGTCTTTCCCCACCCCCTGCTGTCCCTCCCCTATTTCCCCCCAACAGACCCCAGTGTGTAGTGCTCCCCTCCCTGTGTCCGTGTGTTCTTATTGTTCAACACTCACCTATGAGTGAGAACATGCGGTGTTTGATTTTCTGTTCTTGTGTCAGTTTGCTGAGAATGTTGGTTTCCAGGTTCATCCATGTCCCCATAAAGGATGCAAACTCATTGTTTTTGATGGCTGCATAATATTCCATGGTGTATATGTGCCACATTTTCCCTGTCCAGTCTATCATCGATGGGCATTTGGGTTGGTTCCAGGTCTTTGCTATTGTAAACTGTGCTGCAAAGAACATTCGTGTGCATGTGTCCTTATAGTAGAACGATTTATAATCCTTTGGATATATACTGAGTAATGGGATTGCTGGGTCAAATGGAATTTCTATTTCTAGGTCCTTGAGGAATCGCCACACCGTCTTCCACAATGGTTGAACTAATTTACACTCCCACCAACAGTGTAAAAGTGTTCCTATTTCTCCACATCCTCTCCAGCATCTGTTGTCTCTAGATTTTTTAATGATCGCCATTGTAACTGGCGTGAGATGGTATCTCAATGTAGTTTTGATTTGCATTTTTCTAATGACCAGTGATGATGAGCATTTTTTCATGTTTGTTGGCCTCATGTATGTCTTCTTTTGTAAAGTGTCTGTTCATATCCTTCGCCCACTTTTGAATGGGCTTGTTGGTTTTTTTTCTTGTAAATCTGTTTTAGTTCTTTGTAAATTCTGGATATCAGCTCTTTGTCAGGTGGGTAAACTGCAAAAATTTTTTCCCATTCTTTTGGTTGCCAATTCACTCTAATGACTGTTTCTTTTGCCGTGCAGACGCTGTGGAGTTTGATTAGGTTCCATTTGTCTATTTTGGCTTTTGTTGCCAATGCTTTTGGTGTTTTGGTCATGAAGTCCTTGCCTATGCCTATGTCCTGAATGGTTTTGCCTAGATTTTCTTCTAGGGTTTTGCTGGTGATAGGTCTTATGTTTAAGTCTTTAATCCATCTGGAGTTAATTTTACTGTAAGGTGTCAGGAAGGGGTCCAGTTTCTGCTTTCTGCACATGGCTAGCCAGTTTTCCCAACACCATTTATTAAACAGGGAATCCTTTCCCCATTGCTTGTTTTTGTCAGGTTTGTCAAAGATCAGATGGTTATGGATATGTTGTGTTGCCTCCGAGGCCTCTGTTCTGTTCCATTGGTCTATATCTCTGTTTTGGTACCAGTACCATGCTGTTTTGATTACTGTAGCCTTGTAGTATAGTTTGATGTCTGGTAGTGATGCCTCCCACTTTGTTCTTTTTGCTTAGAATTGACTTGGCTATGCGGGCTCTCTTTTGGTTCCATATGAATTTTAAGGTGGTTTTTTCAGGTTCTGTGAAGAAGATCATTGTAGCTTGATGGGGATAGCGTTGAATCTGTAAATTACTTTGGGCAGTATGGCCATATTCATGATATTGATTCTTCCTAACCATGAACATGGAATGTTTCTCCATCTGTTTGTGTCCTCTTATTTCGTTGAGCAGTGGTTTGTAGTTCTCCTTGAAGAGGTCCTTTACGTTCCTTGTTAGTTGTATTCCTAGGTATTTTATTTTCTTTGTAACAATTGTGAATGGCAGTTCGTTCTCGATTTGGCTCTCTTTAAGTCTGTTATTGGTGTATAGGAATGCTTGTGATTTTTGCACATCGATTTTGTATCCTGAGACTTTGCTGAAGTTGCTTATCAGTTTCAGGAGATTTTGGGCTGAGATGATGGGGTCTTCTAGATATACAATCATGTCGTCTGCAAATAGAGACAATTTGACTTCCTCCTTTCCTATTTGAATACACTTTATTTCTTTTTCTTGCCTAATTGCTCTGGCTAGAACTTCCAGTACTGTATCAAATAGAAGTGGTGAGAGAGGGCATCCATGTCTAGCACCAGATTTCAAAGGGAATGCTTCCAGTTTTTGCCCATTCAGTATGATATTGACTGTTGGTTTGTCGTAAATAGCTTTTATTATTTTGAGATACGTTCTGTCAATACCTAGTTTATTGAGGGTTTTTAGTATAAAGGGCTGTTGAATTTTGTCAAAGGCCTTCTCTGCCTCAATTGAGATAATCATGTGGTTTTTGTCTTTGGTTCTGTTTATGTGGTGAATTACATTTATAGACTTGCGTATGTTGAACCAACCTTGCATCCCTGGGATGAATCCTGCTTGATCATGGTGGATAAGCTTTTTGATGTGCTGTTTCAATTGGCTTGCCAGTATTTTATTGAAGATATTTGCATCTATGTTCATCATGGATATTGGCCTGTAGTTTTCTTTTCTTGTTGAGTCTCTGCCAGGTTTTGGTATCAGGATGATATTGGTCTCATAAAATGATTTGAGAAGGATTCCCTCTTTTTGGATTATTTGGAATAGTTTCAGAAGGAATGGTACCAGCTCCTCTTTGTATGTCTGGTAGAATTAGGCTGTGAACCCATCTGGACCTGGGCTTTTTTTGAGTGGTAGGCTCTCAATTGCTGCCTCGACTTCAGACCTTGTTATTGGTCTATTCAGGGTTTCGACTTCTTCCTGGTTTAGGCTTGGGAGGAGGCAAGTGTCCAGGAATTTATCCATTTCTTCCAGGTTTCCTAGTTTATGTGCATAGAGTTGTTTGTAATAATTTCTGATGATGGTTTGAATTTCTGTGGAATCTGTGGTGATATCCCCTTTATCATTTTTTATTGCATCTATTTGGTTATTCTCTCTTTTCTTTTTTATTAATCTGGCTAGTGGTCTATTTTGTTGATCTTTTCGAAAAACCAGCTCCTGGATTTATTGATTTTTTTTGAAGGGTTTTTTGTGTCTCTGTCTCCTTCAGTTCTGCTCTGATCTTAGTTATTTCTTGTCTTCTGCTAGGTTTTGAGTTTTTTTTATCTTGCTCCTCTAGCTCTTTCAATTTTGACGATAGGGTGTCAATTTTAGATCTCTCCTTTCTTCTCATGTGGGCACTTATTGCTATATATTTTCCTCTAGAAACTGCTTTAAATGTGTCTCAGAGATTCTGGTATGTTGTGTCTTCATTCTCGTTGGTTTCGAAGAACATCTTTATTTCTGCCTTCATTTCATTGTTTATCCAGTCAACATTCAAGAGCCAGTTGTTCAGTTTCCATGAAGCTGTGCGGTTCTGAGTTGGTTTCTGAATTCTGAGTTCTAACTTGATTGCACTGTGGTCTGAGAGACTGTTTGTTATGGTTTCCATTCTTTTGCATTTGCTGAGGAGTGATTTCCAATTATGTGGTCAATTTTAGAGTAGGTGTGATGTGGTGCTGAGAAGAATATATATTCTGTGGATTTGGGGTAGAGAGTTCTGTAAATGGCTATTAGGTTTGCTTGTTCCAGGTCTGAGTTCAAGTCCTGGATATCCTTGTTAATTTTCTGTCTGATTGATCCATCTAATATTGACAATGGGGTGTTAAAGTCTCCCACTATTATTGTGTGGGAGTCTAAGTCTCTTTGTAAAAGTCATTAAGAACTTGCCTTATGTATCTGGGTGCTCCTGTATTGGTGCGTATATATTTAGGATTGTTAGCTCTTCTTGTTGCATTGATCCTTTTACCATTATGTAATGCCCTTCTTTGTCTCTTTCGATCTTTGTTGCCTTAAAGTCTATTTTGTCAGAGATGAGAATTGCAACTCCTACTTTTTTTTTTTTTTTGCTTTCCATTTGATTGGTAAATCTTCCTCCATCCCTTTATTTTGAGCCTTTGTGTATCCTTGCATGTGAGATGGGTTTCCTGGTTACAGCACACTGATGGGTTTTGGCTTTTTATCCAATTTGCCAGTCTGTGTCTTTTGATTGGGGCATTTAGTCCATTTATGTTTAGGGTTAATATTGTTATGTGTGAGTTTGATCCTGCCATTTTGATGCTAGCTGGCTGTTTTGCCCATTAGTTGATGCAGATTCTTCATTGTGTTGATGCTCTTTACCATTTGGTATGTTTTTGGAGTGGCTGGTACTGGTTGTTCCTTTCTATGTGTAGTGCCTCTTTCAGGAGCTCTTGTAAAGCGGGCCTGGTGGTGATGAAATCTCTGAGTACTTGTTTGTTCGCAAAGGATTTTATTTTTTCTTCACTTATGAAGCTTAGTTTGGCTGGATATGAAATCCTGGGTTGAAAGTTCTTTTCTTTAAGGATGTTGAATATTGGCCCCGACTCACTTCTGGCTTGTAGGGTTTCTGCTGAGAGATCTGCTGTGAGTCTGATGGGCTTCCCTTTGTGGGTAACCCGACCTTTCTCTCTGGCTGCCCTTAGCATTTTCTCCTTCATTTCAACTCTGGTGAATCTGAGGATTATGTGCCTTGGGGTTGCTCTTTTTGAGGAATATCTTTGTGGTGGTCTCTGTATTTCCTGGACTTGAACATTGGCCTGCCTTGTTAGGTTGGGGAAGTTTTCCTTGATAATATCCTGAAGAGTATTTTCCAGCTTGGATTCGTTCTCTTTGTCACATTCAGGTACACCTATCAAACATAGATTAGGTCTTTTCACATGGTCCTATATTTCTTGGAGACTTTGTTCATTCCTTTTTAGCCTTTTTTCTCTAATCTTGCCTTCTTGTTTTATTTCATTGAGTTGATCTTCGACCTCTGATATCCTTTCTTCTGCTTGGTCAATTTGACTGTTGAAACTTGTGCATGCTTCTCGAAGTTCTTGTGTTGTATTTTTCAGCTCCGTCAATTCACTTATATTCTCTAAGTTGTCCATTCTCATTAGCATTTCATCAAATCTTTTCTCAAGGTTCTTAGTTTCTTTGCATTAGGTTAGAACATGTTCTTTTAGCTCACGGAAGCTTTTTATTACCTACCTTCTGAAGCCTGATTCTGTCATTTCATCACATTCATTCTCCATCCAGCCTTGTCCCCTTGCTGGTGAGGAGTTGTGGTCCCTTGTAGGAGGAGGGGCGTTCTGGTTTCGGGTGTTTTCATCCTTTTTGCGCTGGTTTCTTCCCATCTTTGTGTATTTATCCACCTGTCATCTTTGTAGTTGCTGACTTTCAGATTGGGTCTCTGAGTGGACGTCCAGTTTGTTGATGATGAAGTTATTTCTGTTTCTTAGTTTTCCTTCTAACAGTCTGGCCCCTCTGCTGTAGGACTGCCGAGGTCTACTCCAGACCCTGCTTGCCTGGGCATCACCTGCAGCACCTGCAGAACAGTAAGGGTTGCTACCAGTTTCTTCTTCTGCTACCTTTGTCCCAGAAGGATACCTGCCAGCTGTCAGTCTGATCTCTCCTTTATGAGGTGACTCTTTGGATATACGGGGGTCAGAGAGCTGCTTGAGGAGACAGTATGTCCTTTATAGGAGCTTGAGTGCTGAGCTGTGAGCTCTGTTGTTCATTCAGAGCTGCTGGGCAGGTACATTTAAGTCTGCTACAGCAGAAGTCATAAACCCCTTTTTTTTCCCAGGTGTTCTGTTGTGGGGAGTTAGGGCTTTATTTATGAGTTTCTGTTGTGCTGCTGCCTTTTTTTCAGGGCTGCCCTGCCCAGTAAGGAGGCAGCCTAGTCACTGTCTGCCTGAAGAGGCTTTGCTGAGCTGCTGTGGGCTCCGCCCAGCTGCTGTGTGAACTTCCCTGCAGTCCTGTTTATATGGGTGTAGTTAGAACTGCCTTGGTAATGGTGGCCCACCTCTGTAATGGTGGACTCTCTCTGTAATGGCGGCTTGCCTTGGCAATGGCAGGCTGCCTCAGAAATGGCAGACTACCTCCGTAGTGGTGGAGTGCCTCGGTAATGGTGGACGCCTCTCCGTCACAGAGCTGGACCGTCCCGGGTTCAGCTGTGCTTGCTGTGAAACTCTCAACCCAGAGTGCTTTCAATTGCTGTTTTTTTTTTTTTTTGTTTTTTTTTTTTGGTGGGGGTGGGACCAGCCAAGTCTCATCACCTGGCTCCATGCCTCAGAGCCTTTTTTTTTTTTTTTTTTTTAGTTGAATGGTTGACTCTCTCCCAGGTGTTCCAGTCGCCTGTTGAAAAGTCACCGGGATCTGTGTGATTTCCCGTGCGCTGGGTGAAACAGCAATGCTGAGATTCGTGGTGCTTTTTTTGCCAGGGAATCTCCTGGTCTGGCTCCCTGTTTCAGTCCCCTTTTTTAATCAGCTGAATGGGTGACTGTGCCTTCCTGGAGCTCCTCTGGCCAGCTAAAACGGCACTCAGACCAGAGTATTTTGTATGGAGAACTGCAGCACTGGGGTGCTGGCACAACAGCCGCGCTGGCCAAAACAGCCATGCTGGCGACCTGTGGGGCTCTTCCACCTGGGAATCTCCTGGTCTGTGGGCAATAAAAATCCGTCTGGAAATGCGGCGTCCACTCACCCTCTGCGCTTTCACTGGGAGCTGCGGTCCTGAGCTGCTCCTAATCAGCCATCTTGGATCTTCTCTGGTTTCTATTTTTCTCCTTTTAACTTTTAAATGGAAAAGTCTAGGGAATAGTCCTAATCAATAAGGAGTTGCAGGAAACTATTGTGGATCCAGGTTGTAAAGAGAAAATAAGTTGGTTGATAAGAACTGTCACCTTTTCCATAAGATAATTTAAACACAAATGATTCCAACAATTTACATTTTTTTATTGTGGCCAATATAGTTGACTTGGTTTAGACAGGAGAGAAGAGAAAAATTTTTATTGATTAACTAGGTCTGAATTTCCTTTCTTAGGAAGAGGAAATTATGTAGTTAATTTATGTAATTCCTATCAAAAGAACAATGAACTTTTAAGCAGATTGACTGAGCAGAGAGAATACAGAGCAGGGTTAATGGCATCTTCATTAAAAAGAGTTTCTGGGCCGCGCGCGGTGGCTCACGCCTGTAATCCCAGCACTTTGGGAGGCCGAGGCGGGTGGATCACGAGGTCAAGAAATCGAGACCATCCTGGTCAACATGGTGAAACCCCGTCTCTACTAAAAATACAAAAAATTAGCTGGGCATGGTGGCGCGTGCCTGTAATCCCAGCTACTCGGGAGGCTGAGGCAGGAGAATTGCCTGAACCCAGGAGGCGAAGGTTGCGGTGAGCCGAGATCGCGCCATTGCACTCCAGCCTGGGTAACAAGAGCAAAACTCCGTCTCAAAAAAAAAAAAAAAAAAAAGAGTTTCTTCAGGTAAGCAGGTTTCTATGCTTTTATAAGACAGATTTTTTTTGTGGGGGCAGTGAGAATATAAAAACAAATTCAGGTATGAGAGGTTAATCAATAAAGAACCTGAATTGTGTTTCAGTCATCGAAACAGTGGCCTTTTATACGTTTTCATTTTTGTTTTCTGTAAAAAACCAGAGACCAGAAGATCAGACAAACACCATTTCAATTTCTCTGTTATAAAAATTATAATTCAATCCTGTAAAACTTTTCTAATGTTATGTCCTCTGTAAAACAGTTAGTAAAAATAAGTCAAACCATTTGGTACTTCCTCTGAATGTTCTGAACATTAAACAAATGGCTTTTGGCAAATATATACTAATTTAATTTTTTTTTCTTTTGAGATGAGTCTCTCTCTCTCGCTCAGGCTGGAGTGCAGTGGTGCAATCTCGGCTCACTGCAACCTTTGCCTCCTAGGTTCAAGCATCCTTCTGCCTCAGCCTCCTGAGTACCTAGGACTACAGGTGCATGCCACCATGCCCTGCTAATTTTTGTACTTTTAGTAGAGATGGAATTTCACCATGTTGCCCAGGCTGGTCTCGAACTCCTGACCACAGGTGATCTGCACACTTCAGCCTGCCAACGTTCTGGGATTACAGGCATGAGCCACCACTCCCAGACCATACTAATTTAATTTTAGGAATGTTGTTTTATAGCACATTCTGAACAAAATTATAAGAAGATTATTTTATGCCCATATGTGTGATAATCAAATTAGCTCAATGTAGATATTTGGTATCTTTTTAGAATACATTTGTTTAGATAAATCTTTTCTTTGGAAACATATTCCTAAACATTTAAGCCTAGTTATACCACACTCGAATATAAGGGGTTTATGAACTATGTGGGCTGATTTAGGAAATCTTTTTCACACTGATGTAAACGAGACTTTAATATTGTTATAGGAAGAAAAATGAGAAATTTGAAAATTTGTCTCTTTTATGAATCTTGATGCACCAATTTGTTTTCTGCTGATAGTCTGGTGTATGCATAATTGAGTTTTGTTTTCTAAGAATTTCTCTTTAAAAATAAAATAGCGGCTGGACACAGTGTTCATACCTGTAATCCCAGCACTTTGGGAAGCTGAGATAGGAGGATTGCTTCAGGCCAGGAGTTCAAGACCAGCCTGGGCAATGTAAGGAGACCCCATTTTTACAAAAAGTTAAAAATTAACCAGGCGTGGTTGTATGCACCTGTAGTCCTAGCTACTTGGGAGACTGAGGTGGGAGGATCCCTTGAGCCCAGGAGGTTGAGGCTGCAGTGAGCTATGATAGCACTGCTGTACTCTGGCCTTGGTGACAGAGCGAGACCATGTCTCAAAAAAAAAAAAAAAAAAATACTTTTCATCCTTGGAAAAATAAAACCTAAAATATTTAAGAAGAGCAACACAATGTTTTTCTTTTTTTGAAGTAATAGGGCTGACCAAAGCCATTTCTAGCCAAATAAATTATTTATTAATCAATGTTGTTACTACATTCTCTATGTACAAAAAGTATTCAAATCTTGAGGCCTGTGTTTTTTCAAACTTGAGAGTCATAAAATTGTCAGCTTTTTTGTAAGTAGTAGACAAATTGTAAGATATGCAAAACTAAAAATTACCTTCTGTTTTTCTTCCCCATAAGCTGCTGTTGAACAGTGAAGTGAATTCAGGGAGACAGGCCTGTTGTTATGGCACTGATTTACACTTTTACAGAAGGGAAATTTATGGTCCTTATCTCTTGAGGACTTTTATGAATGACTGGTATAAATCAAGAATTGAATGAATATTTTTCCCTTTGAGCATAAATCTTTGGTAACCCATTTAAATTGTCATCTACCAATTTTCTGTATTTTGGCATAAACTGAATAACTGAAATATAACTTTATACCAGCATGATAGATTTGTTTTTCATCTGTTAGATAGTCCAGAATTCATCTAGACTTCTCGTAGACCTTGATAAATAACTCAGTTATCAGTCAGAATGGAAGACAAATTTACATAGTGTAAATATCATTAATGGGAATGAACAATACAACTACATCCAAGTTTTAGGCAGGAGAAGGAAAATGATAGTATTTATGTTTATGTTTAATTTAAAAAATCTTACAAAATTTGATCATTAATTAGGGAAGATAAGTAGAAAAAGCCAGTCATTTCTGGAACATTTGAAGACTAAAAACCTTTTATTGAAAGTCCTAGAAAAGTATGTGAAAAATGGTAGCCATGATGATCTTTTACCTACACTTCTTAAGAGGCTTTCCCTCAGCAAGATGTGTCTTTCTAAAAACAAAAGATAAGAGACAATAGGAGCTCACACAGGATGGAAAACTAGAAATCAGGTGGGTTAAAAATAGTTTCATCTACACTATCGTCCCCTTCTCAAAAGATTTTTAATCTGTAAATGGCAACTTATATATGGAAGGGTGATAAAATATACAAAATTACTTTTTTATTTTCTTCTCAGATATATGGCCCATTCTTTATCTTCCCCTTGTTCCAAGCAACTGTATTACTTAAATCAGTAAACAACATGGAAGACCAGTTGGTCAGGAGATAAGCAGTTGATCCTGTGATTTTTGAAGAGAACTTTTATGATAGTAGGAAGAGAAGGACAGTGCTGGTCCTGCAGTGCAGTTGTGTAGTGGTGTTTACTGTGGGACAGAAGGAAGAAAAGCACACTGGCTGGAAGGGACTCCAGCACAGAAGGGCGTTAAGTGTATCACTGAGTGATGAGGGTGCTAAGTGCAGGATGGCCCACTGGACGGGTAGGGTGAGAGTGTGTTCTGGTTAGAGCTGTGGAACTGAACAGGCTGGCCTTGTTCTCACAGCATCATTTACTAGCTTTGCCACCCTAGGCAAGTCACCTTCTCTGCTCCTCATTTCCCTTCTCTCTAAATAGAATTAAAATAAGAGAAGCTATTGCCTGAGGTTGTTAGGATTAACTGAGCTGACACTTAGATGTAAAGCCCATAGGACAGTACCTATCACGTTGAATCCAACAAGTGTCAGCAAAATATTACCTTCGCCAGTCACCTGTATCCAGTCTCCAGTTAGTATCTGTCTCCAGTTAGTCACCACCTTTGGTCAATTCTACATTTAAATATTTCTTTAAGATGATTTATCTTCTCTGCCCTCATGGCCATAGCTTTAAAGACTTTTAAACTCTTATATAAATTAATTCAGTTTCTTCTTTTAGTCAAATTTTGTTAAAATCTATCGTGCATAATATGATCTGTTAATTTTCTAAAATGTAGATCTTGCCCTACCACTCTGCTTAAATCCCTGTCGTGGTTTTCTGTCATCCTTAAGGAATTTATAATTAATTTTCAGCATTAAAGGCATGCAGAGTTCTTCAGAAGTTAGCCCTTGATTGCCTTCCAACCTTATCTCTCAACAGATACTTTATGAACATCATATATTCTAATTCTTACTATACCTTTCCAAAAGGCAGTCCTCATTTTGCATAGTAGTGCAGAACCATAACAGTGATGGTGCAAGCTGAACTACTTAATAATAGTGGGAAAAACTCCAGTGTTTCCAGCATCTTTGTTTTTGTTAAAACATTAAAATCCCCTCTCAGTTATAAATGTGTAGGGAAATGAAAAAGTAGTAAAACTAGTAATGATTTAGTATATTGTAATGTAAAATATTAGAAGAACTGAGAAATAAAAACTTAAGAGTAGTTTGAACAGTGCCTGTCTTCATCTTGTCATACAATATAAGATGGGGCCTAGCATTTTTTCTATGCCTTGGTGAATTTTCAAATTCTTTTCCAAGTTTGGATCAGCTTCCCACATTTCATCCTTTGTGCTTTCAGTGAGTTCCATTAATGTGAAGATTTTTTGCTGGCATCACTTCTTTTGGGACATCATTCTTTTGCTAATTTATGTGAAGCTGCCTTTACCAAGTTCCTGTGGCTGCACATCCAGTGTCTCATAGATGATAGTGGTCTCTTAAATGTCATTAGTGTCTCTTAGATGTCATTCCCACAGTCAGCTATTTCTTCTCTAAACTTCATTTATGTTTGATTCAGATTTCACTTTGAGTTTACCAGTGTTTCATTGCCACACTTTAATCTTTGCTCCCCAGTTTCCTCTTTGGGTTATCCATTTTTGTAAAATGTCAAGTGGTTTTATCACTGTAAGACATGGAAGAAGCACAACTGTATGCTTTGCTGTGTGTATGAACTCAGATGCACAGTAACCAATCACTGATAGGCTTTGAAAGAAGTGACATGATTAGTCACGGATCATGATACACATCTGTTACTTACTCAGTGATTGGTGTGCTGAAGAACTAGTGAAGTTTCTTTTATGTAATTACTATTGATTAATTTACCATGGTAACTCACATTTGAGTCTTATTATTGGCAGAATGATGTTAATTCAACTGTGGTAACTGAAGTTTATGCATCTCAGAACTGTGCAAAGCAAGGACTGCAAGTATGTTATAACCAGTTTACAAAGTCTTAAAGGTTAAATGACCACATACATCACATAGTTAAAAAGTGGCAGAATTACATTAACATAACTTTTAAATATCTTTGATATTTATATTATAAGGAGGCACAATCTGTCTCTTGATGCTTCTGTCAAGTTAAATACTTATGGAGTTCAAATACAGATTGATTGTCTTCAGAAAAAAATATCAGCATATGTAATTAGGTCCATAGCCCTATATTCTGTCTATGCTTAGCTTGGCTGAGCATGTAAGATTGCCAAGATTTTCATAAAAATCCAGTTATTGTACAGACCTCTGGAAGCTGGCAACACACCTGACCTTATATGAGATTATTTTTTGGAGTGAATCAAGAGTCCACAGCTCTGAAGTGAAGAAGGGACCAGCCAGAACAAATAAAAAATCCCTGAAAAGGAAAGGAACATCCTGTAGTCAAGTGGAGAAAACTGGTCTAAATAGTTAGCAGTGGAAATAATCTGGTTAGGATAAGAGATCAGCAGCAGTGGGTAGGGATGTTAATGACTGGACCTTAAACTTCAGGGATTCAAGAATAAGTTCAGCATAGTCTCTGCTCAATTCATGTGGCCAGCTGGTAGTCAGAGTCCACATTAAGTAGTCAAATTTGAGTGAGTCTGTTGTAAGATACAATCCACCTTCCACAATAATGAGAGGGCTCAGTTTGGAGCATCTACAATTGTTCAGGGTACAAGAGGACTGTGATACAGAGATGGACTAAAATAATACTCAGTTGTGGATGGATGAAGGCTGAGAAAAAATATGATTAAAGAAAAAAAAAGGGGCATTTTAAAAAGTGCCTCTAAAATACCAGGTCTTATAGATTGCTTTTACTTACTACTGTTGTAATTCTTATAAAAATCTTGTTAGTAGGTGTTACAGTTGTTATTTAGAGAGAAATTTTCTGAGGTTATAGAGCTAGTAAGTAATACAGTTGGGGTTTTGTTGTTGTTTTTAATTGAGGCCCTTTTAAATACATCACTCTTAAGTGAAAGATACCAGACTCAAACGTTATGAAAAGAAAGATATTTGGGGAGTGCATCTCTCATTTTTGATCTTGCATATCATGTTGTGTGGACCTTGGAATATATTTTTCTGTAGAAATGTTTGACAATGTAATTTGATACCCAGCCCACACTGCAGAAGCCTATTGTTACTATTTTTGATGGGGCCTTGCTCTGTCACCCAGGCTGTAGGGCAGTGGCACAATCTCAGTTTACTGCAGCCTGGGCTCAAGCAATCCTCCCACCTCAGCCTCCTGAGTAGCTGGGATTACAGGCATGAGATACCATGTCTGGCTAATTATTATTATTTTTTTTTTTTGTAGAGACAGGTCTCACTATGTTGCCCAGGCTGGTCTCAAGCTCTGGGCTCAAGCAGTTCTCCTGCTTTGGCTTTCCAATAAGCTGGGATTACAGGCATGAGCAACCATGCCCGGCCCAAAAGCCTATTTCATATGTGTATCTGTCTGTGTCTCTTTATCTGTCTTTGCATCTTTTTCTGTACTATTTTAAATACATACAATCATTGTCTAACGTGTTACATTTCAAGTGCCAACTTGGGAATGGTGGAACTCTGCTTCTTACTTTGAGGACAGCTCTTCTTTGCAGCACAGTTGATGACTAGGGGTCAGTGGGCCTGTGTTTACATCTGTGTAGGAATGACATCTGCCTTTATCTCCGCATGCTCATAGAGAAGGAGCCATTTCAGAGAATCACTTCTCAGATATTCTACATTTGGTAATAAAAGGACTTGATGCACTCTAGGTGCAGTTTCTCTGATCTTATCAGTTGCTAATTTTTTTTGAGTTGGGGAACTGGGTCCTAATCAGTAATTAAGCCTATTTTGATAGCAAATATTAGAAAAATGCTAATTCTAAGGCTAAAAGGGTATTTCACATTCCAAATTTCAGGTCTCCCAAGGACCTGGTCTCCCAAGGGACCAGACACTGGAACTCCCCTAGATACTCAAGAGCTTCATCTGCCTCATCTCTGTCTCTACTTTTACCTCTATGACCTAGAGGTCTCTTGAAACAAGCTTCCTCCTGCTTATCAGCTTCGTTCACCTCTTTCTGATGACTGTCTTTCTCCAGCCATCTGAGCCTACTGTCCTACGTGACAATCTCTCAGCTCCTGATTTTATATCCCCTCAGTTTCAAGAGGGTGTCTGAGACCTGACTGTAGAATTTGAACAGGCAGAGTGATGTTGGCTGACCCACCTGGAACTAGGTATCCAGCACTAGTTAGGAATCCATGGCTTGTTAGGAAGCTATCACTAGTACAACTGTCTGCTGTCCTGAAGGCCGAATCCTGCCTGTGCACGACCTGCTAGGTCCCACTTCTCTGTTGGATGGAATGGAGTGAGGATGGGGGCTGCCTGCTGAGCTGTGTCACTCACTTGTATTCATTCAGCTTTCCTGCTTCTGGCTCTCTTTTACTACTTTTTGTTTGTTTGTGTTTTGAGACAGAATCTTGCTCTGTCGCTCAGGCTGGAGTGCAGTGGCACAATCTTGGCTTACTGTAACCTATGCCTCCTGGTTTCAAGTGATTCTCCTGCCTCAGCCTCCTGAGTAGCTGAGACTACAGGTGCGTGCCACCATGCCCGGCTAATTTTTGTATTTTTTGTAGAGATGGTGTTTCTTCATGTTGGCCAGGCTGGTCTTGAACTCCTGACCTCAAGTGATCCGCTTACCTGAGCATCCCAAAGTGTTGGAATTACAGGCATGAGGCACCACAACCTGGCCCTTTACTACTTTTAAACTAAGAAAACAATGATCACCACACATGCTCCGCTTCCAAACTATACTTTCACATTCAAAGTACCCCCAGAGGAAAGAGAAAGAGCTGTGATATGAAGAAAGACCAGGGGTAGACTTACTCTGTAAATGTGAAATTTTTTTTTTTTTTTGTACAAAAGCAAATTCATCTGTTTTACTTAATTAGAATCCTAATAGCCTGCTGATCTTTTTAGATTATTACTCTGAAAAGATATGCATTGGTGTGGTCTATGAGTAAGGCTCTGCCTTTTAGTCACATTCTCTGCTGCTTCATTGCAATGAAAAATACCAAAGGTGAATACCAAATCAATTTTTTTAAGTATTTTACTTGTAAAGGCAGTCCATGAAGTGGTAAATGGGAGAATCAAGCTCTTATGGTAATCTTTCATTGTAATCTATTTTCAGTTCAGAGAAGCAGCATAGCCTGGTGAACTAAGGGAGGATGGGGAATTTGGAGCTCTGAGATATGATCTGTTTTGCAACTGACTAGTTTTGTGACCTTGAGAAAGGACGTTAACATCTGTCTATGTCTTCATGTGTAAAATGGGGTCTTCCTGATAGAAATATAGGTGCATTCAGATTTGAGCAAACTGAATAAGATCTGACATAAATCAGTGATTTTTTTTTTAAATAGCAGAAGCCTGCAGTTGATAAAAAGATTCTTCCTAGAATTCCTTTAAGACCTAACTTTTCTCAAGTATTTAAACTGTGATTAACAAAAGTTAAATTTATACATCCCAATTTACAAAATATACCCGTTGGATGGAGACAAACACAACTCTTTGTCTCATAGAATTATGATAAGAACTCAGTGAGTCTTTATGAAATATTTCATAAACAGAGCTTTGGAGGCTACAGTAAAAAAGAAATCCACACATAACTGAAGATTTTGGGGTGAACTTTTTCCAGGATAAGAATGACATTAGTGCCAGTTGTGCTGTATTTTGGCTATCGTGATGACATCAGTATCATCAAATTGGTCGTGGCATTGTGTCACTGACACCATGTCATCCTGCTCCAGTCAGGAATGACTGTAGGCAGTTTCAGTTTATCTGTTGCTACTAGAAATTTTGATGTAGCAGTGTCAAAAGGTTGATTTATACTATGGCAATCTGATACCAAGATGTGAATTCTCCAGAGGGCAAAATATCCTAAAAACTAACATGTAAACAAGCTCAAAGAATTAAAGAAGTAGGAAGAAACAGTAGTTTGTTACATATTTATGTTGAATTTAGGTAACTATTTTAGTTATTTAAAATATTACTACCAAAGGGAAGAAATGTATTTTGTTAGATTTCACATATAAAAACCTGTGTCTGGTTAGAGACAGTACTTGAATTTTAATAAGAACCCAGGTTTGCTGTCTTTCCAGTGTAGACTATACCCTGCACTGTCCTAGGAGAGTGTTGGTTGATCTGGTTGTGAAATAGATGGATACCCACATTTAAGCTGCTTTTGAAAGAGTCAGTTGCCTTCCACAAATATGGCAACAATTTTTTTTAATAATCCACAAATAAAATTTTTTTCTATCTAGAAGAGATTTCTCCTAAGCCAGCCTGAAAAATTGCTAAGAGGAATACTGCCATGCCACCTTTTCTAGGAAGAATTTCATGGCTGAGCCTCATTCTTGTACAGATTCATAGCATGTTATTACTAACTTGTAAATATTCATTTACAGAAGAGAGTGACTAGAATCTTTGAATTCTTTTATATTGGTGTTGAGGTTTCTATCCAAGTTATGCAGTTTTTCATTCATTTTAGAGGAAGATTTTTCTCAAATAAGGATTCTTCATGATTGCAAAACCTATCCCCAGAGATTCCAGTCAACATAATTCAAACTGACCAGTGGATTCCAAGTGTGACAGCACAGTGTTCAGCAAGTCCAAGTGAAACCAGATGGAGGCCAGAGGCTATGCCTGGCTTCACCCATATTATCTGGTTAACTGCCACAACCCTCAGTTTCAACCAACCTCAAGTGAATGTTAAACTAGACTGTTGTAATCTACACTGCTTTCACACTTCAAAAGGTGTGTGCTAGTTGATGTTTGGTTTAGTAATTTCATCTCTTGAGAGGAGGGGTTGGTTGAAGTAGATTTCTGTTTTTATTTCTTTTCTCTAGAAGAGGTAAGGAAGGTTCTCGGATTATTGTATTTGATTGGTAAACTCTCCTCTCTCTATTTCTGTCTCTTTCTCTGTCTCCATCTCCGTCTTTTTCTATTTCCTGATTTCTTCTTCCTCTTCCTTAGGTTATATGAAATAGAAACAATTTTCCAGCACAATGACTAAGTGAATTGCAACATTAAAGACTGGCTGGCCAAGAAATAATTAATCTTTGTATAGCTGGCTTTAGGGACCAGCTATCAAATACACACATGTTAGAAATCTTTTTTGTCATGCCAGCTCAATAGATTCAGAAAAGTTTTAAGAGCAATAGTTAATACTTAGAAGAAAAAAGAATACTATTGTAAATTTGAGAAGCTCTCATCTTTAACATGGCTCTTGTATATCAGAAGCTGGACAGCCTTACAGAGTACATGCATGCTGTGGTTGACTTCAGAAATGTCTGTTTTAGACAAAATTTTACATTAAAGTCATTATATTGTAAATATAATGATTTATTAATAAGTTTAACTTTTGTTAGGTTACTTTGTGTATAACTACCACAATGCATTAAGAAGGAAGTGTTAAGAATTCTCATCCCACGTATCTGATGATTTAAAGTAGTGTTCCATTTGGGCAATCAATAGAAGGAAGTGCAATAATGGAACAGAAACAAGGCAAAAACTATCAATATGGGTCCATCTTATAACCTGTTCTTGCTGGTAATTTTGGCATATTTGCTGATGATTTTGTTTTTCCTTTCTGTTACAAGACTTAGTAGCCGTGCTACTCACTCCACCAGGTTAAAGAGCCAGCATGATGCAGAGATTAAGAAACCATGTTTTAAAATCCTTTTAATGCAGATGAACATGTCAACATGATTTTTCTTTCATCCATAACCTGTAAGAGGATTTCTGCCTCTTTATGTTGAATTTAGGTAACTATTTTAGATATTTAAAAGATTATTACCAAAGGGAAGAAATATATTTTGTTAGGTTTGCCTTGGTTTTGGCATATGGGGTGGAATTTTTACTTAAGTGCCCTCCTTGTTCATGTTTTGAGGATATTTGCCCTGGCTATGCCATTGTGGTTTACCTTGAGGAAGTTTGCATAGTTCAAGTGCCAACCACTTCTCTTGGAGAATACAGAGTGTCATAACTATAGCTAACATTTATTGAGGATCCTGCATGTTTTTCATTTTAATCCTCACAGCTCCTTATGTATTATCTCCATTTTGTAGATAGGGACATCTCTGGCTCTGGCTCAAAGATGTTAAGTAGCTCACCTAAGGTTATTTTGCCAGTTGAGGCACCAAGCTGAGTTTCCAGCCCAAGCTAACTTCATCCAGTGTGGATGATCTTAACCATTCTTTTGATTGCATACCTGTGAGATGTGAGTTGTTGCCACCATAACCCAGGCCCATCTGCTTTTGGGGTTCAGAGTTGGAACTATATGCAGGGAAGGGTAGATAGAATCATTGCGGGTGGTGGGGGGAAGGACAGAGCACACCCTAGTGGAGCTTCCCAAGACTCCTCACTGAGCCCGGAAAACTGAGATACAGGTTAGAATTGGCTAGTTTCATTGCAATGTTTATTTCATGTTTTCTCATCTCACAGGTGATATTTCTGGAGGAAAGATGATGAGCTAACATTTTACAACAATTTTTGAATACTTTTCCTAGTTGTCAAATCTCTGTCTTGAACCCATTAATAAGATACAAAGTTATATCCCAAAAGCATCAAATTATGTAATTCTTATTCTGATCAGTTCATTGCAACTTGTTCAGCTTCAAATAAATTAAAGATTTCTTAATTATCTTATGATTCTTAATAATTTTATAAAAGTCTCTTTATATTATTTTTGAAATAAATCTTTTCATTTTCTCATTTTTTATGGAAGACAGTCATTGGAAGAAAGCAAAATATTATTAGGCATTAAAACAGATTATACTGGAGATCTATTCCATTGTGATTACCAAATCCACCTATTTTGATACTTATGAAAGGGACTGCCTTTTAAAGTGGAAGTGAAGGGTAGCTCATCTCTGTCCTACTTTACATGCCCCATCGAAGTCCAACTCCCACTGCCTGTCTTCTAAGGGGTATCTTGTGGCTTGTTCTCTGCTTTCCTCATATTCAGTCTCTGCAGCCCTCATGCTTTCTCATGGATTTACGATTACTCTCAAACTTGTATTTCCAGCGCTAACCTCCTCTGTAATCATTTATTAAAAACAAGGTTGTGTTAAAGGAACCAACAAAGGTTTTTCTCTCTATTAGATGTAATTGAAAAAGCAGAACTGTTGCTCTTGCTTAAACACTAGCTTTGGAGAGGTCTAAATTATGTTTGGAATTTATAAATGAGCTTAATATCATGTAACTTGCATGATAACTTATTTTAAAGAGTTTAAATCCATAATTGTTCAAAATAAATGTCATTTTATTTTCAATCTAATATGGTTCTTAATTGTATGTAACACTAAGGAACGCTAAAGACATTTTTAAGATTCATTCATGTAAAGTGATTTGATGAAGTAAGGACATTTGATGGACTTAGTGGAAGTTTAGACCCAATTTACATTTCAGTGTTATTTTATGGCTGATTTTAGAAAACTTTTTAGATAGGATTTCTCGGTAAATTAAAGGATTTAGAGGGATGATTATGAAATAATTGATTAAAAAGTGTGCAATATTGGTTTTCATTGAACTTAAGCTTGTATGGGTTCAATTTAAAACCTAATTCAATACATTTTAGATTTTATATTTCCCTGAACCTCTTTTGCTATATTAATTTTGTCATGCTTGTCATTCTGATCTAATGATGATTTAATGTTCGCAAACCTGAATAAATTTGTATGCAAGGAGTTTTGTGTGTTTTTAATCAATGAAGATTGAAATTTGGCAACTGAGATGATAAAAAATGAAAAATTTTAAATAGAAAATCAAAATAATGATTATACTTTAGAAAGTACTCTTATTAATGTTTTTGGCTCTGAACCATGTAATATTTTTCTCTTCTTTTTATCGTGTAACATTTTGAAGGTGACTGAACCTTAGAAAAAGTAATTACCACTAAATCTTGAAGAATATTTAAATTAGAACAGATTCTTTGTCCTCATTCTCTTCCCGTTTCCCTGAAATCTGTAGCCTAGAGTTGTAAATAAGAACCAGAAGAATGTTAAACTGCTTTTTAAAAACTCATCTGCCCTCCCCAAGAAACTATATAGACAATAGAATGTTCTGTAATGAAAGTGTATCTTTACCTCATTATTTATTTATTTAATTGAACAAAAATGTAGAACATAGAATGTCTAATGGATTAGTCACAATAAAAAAAAAATTTCCTGGGTTATATATCTAAGGGGCAGCAGCCCCTCCTCCATCAGTCCAGGAGAGCCTGGTCTGATTTCACATTGCTTTTCTTTCCACATGATCTCATGACACTAAAAGACAATTAATACATCCTTTAAAAATCAATACAGGACATTTTATTATAGTCCTTCACCTTTATTGTTCAGTATGCTTCAGGGGTGAAAGGAGATATTCCAATGAAAAAAATATGTCTGGAAACCTGAGTGATAAGTAATAAAAGATCTTTTTCTTTTTTAAAAAGTATTATAACATTGTCATTTCCTAGATTTGAGGGGTTATTGTTACTCCACTTTAGGGCGGAATAAAAAATTAGTGTAACATTTGTAAGGACAATTATTTGTAAGGATGAAGTATGCTTTTTATAAAGAATGTTTTAGCATAATACCACAAATGTTTTGTAGTATATAGAAAGCAAACTTTAAAATGATGTGCAAATATCCTGTATTTCATGTGCCAGTAGTCAAAATTACATATGATTGGCTGGGTGTGGAGGCTCATATTTGTAATCTTAGAGCTTTGGGAAGCTGAGGTGGGAGGATTGCTTGAGGTCAAGAGTTTGAGATCAGCCAGGGTAACAGCAAGACCCCTTCTCTACAAAAAATAAAATTAGGTGGATGTGATGTTGTGTGCTGGTAGTCCCACCAATTTTATGGGGAAGGGGTAGGAATTTCAGGCTGCAATTAGCTGTGATCATGCCACTGCACTCCAGCCTGGGTGACAGAGCCGGGTCCTGTCTTTACCAAAATAGTAATAATAATAAATTACATATGATTAAGTATACCAAAAAATTATTCAGATAGCTTAGTAGAAGCTTTGGCTGAATAGAAGTTCCATCTTTTGTAGTACTGGAACCAAATGAAGGGAATACATAGTTGACATCTCTGTAAGAGAAAATGCAGTGATGATGAGAATACTCTCCCTACATTTGTGTATGAGCCTTGAGAGTTTCTTTTACATCCTCTAAGACCTGAGGCATTGCTGGGGCAAATGGAATTATTCTTCATTTTATAGAGGAAGAAATGGACTTGGAATAATTAAGTTATTTACAGCTAACCTGCACCCCAGATCTCTTGACCTAGTCCCCTGCACCCTGCCTTTGCCCCTGAGTGCTTTTAATGTGCTGCGTTGCATGGTCTTTTTATTCATTTTATTTTATGCATCATAGTTAACACTAAACTGAAAGTTTGCTGCTAAGACCTACATTATTTTATATTCCCAATGAATATGACTTCTGCATAAAAACATTTAACTAGGGTTATTTTATAGTATGTGTCTATCTTCCTGCTAAATGTATCATCTTTATGTAATGACAGAGGAAACAGAATATGCTGTGTATTCAAAATAATTTCTCCTTTACCATGATGTATTCTAGATTCTAACATTTATATATGAGTCTCCATAAACATTTATGTTTTCTGTTGCTGCTATTTCCCTCTCATCTGTGCTGTCTGCACATTGTGGACAGCTGCAGAGACACTGCCAGTCTCATGAAGTGTCGATTGTGAAGGCCCATGTGTCAGTGCTGCTGATATCATGAAAAGGTTGGTCAGTAGGATGGTTAAGAATATGGGCTCTGGAGTGGACAGTGTCTGACTTCCAATCCGGACCTGTCACTTAGTTGGTGTGGGACCTCTCATCTCTATCGCCAACTCAAGTTTTTGATTCTTTCCCAATTAAAACTCTTAATCTTTCTGTTCTTGGAATCTTTTCCTCTCACTTCAAACAACTCGTATGTCTTTATCCTGAAAAGTTTATCCTTTACTAAGTTCTCTCATTGGCAGCAACCCTGTTTTACCTTTTCTGTTGTTATTATTATTATTATTATTATTATTGAGACAGAGTTTCACTCTTGTCATCCAGGCTGGAGTGCAATGGCATGATCTCTGCAACCTCTGCCTCCTGGGGTTCATGTGATTCTCCTGCCTCAGCCTCCTGAGTAGCTGGGATTATAGTCACCTGCCATCACACCCTGCTCACTTTGGTATTTTTAGTAGAGATGGGGTTTTACCATGTTGGCCAGGCTGGTCTCGAACTCCTTACCTCTGGTGACTGTCCCACCTCAGCCTCCAAAAGTGCTGGGATTACAGGTGTGAGCCACCATACCCAGCCCCCCTTTAAATTATCCAGCATCTCAAATGTGTGGTGCATCACATTTTTGGGATGGTGGTTAGACGCAATATAGTTAACCTATTTAAATAAATAAACACTTTGTATTTCCCCTGAGTGAACATTTCATCCAAAACGTGTGCGGCTTTCTTGCTTAAAAACCTATAAAGCTAATGTTTCTCAAGTCATCATATATGAGTAGCATGCAAGCTCTGGACATAGCTGTTCTTCTAGAGACTACTGTTGCACTCCTTACAAGCCTGTAGAGCACTAGTGAAGAGTAATGTTAGATTGTTTTGGGGTTTGGTCAGCCTTTCCTAAGACTTTAACTCAATGGACAGCAATCAGTTAACGTGCCAAAAAGCATAAGCTAAATTCAGAATGCAACATAATACTCATTCAGAATCTGTATGGGAGTGCTGCTCTGAGTCAGTGTTGTGGGAATGTCCTGATGGCTTAGTTAATATTTTCCAGTGGGATTAAAAAAGTCAGTATATTTTTCCTTTTGAATTTGTTTCTTAATGATCTGATGCACTTTTGGATAAGATACAGCTTGTTTTATAGAACAGAAAAAGCATTGTCATTCATACATGATTTAGTTTTATTATCATGATTTAAAGCCACCAGCTTTGTGGGAGGAAGATCGTGAGAATGGCCATGACAGTTTTAACTACATCCATAAAGACCTCCTTAGGACACTTTTGCTGTCCTCAGATGCGTCTGAGGTGGGTCAGAATGGAATAATAATTGCATCAACTCCCAAACTACCCTGTGCCGGACTTTTTTTTTTTTTTTAAGTTACAGCTCTATGAAGCTATAATTGAAATACAATAAATGGGAAATATTTAAGATACATAATTTGATATGCTTTGACATATTCACAGTAGTCCCCTCTTATCTGCATACTCTTTTTTTGTAGTTTTGGTTACCTGCGGTCTGAAAACATTAAATGGAAATCCGGAAGTAAATAATTCCTAAGTTTTAAATTGTGCACCATTCTGAGTAGTGTGATGAAGTCTTGCACCATCCCTCTTGTCCCAACTTGCCCACGATGTGACTCACCCCTTCGTTCAGCGTATCCATGCTGTCTATGCTGCCTGCTAGTCAGTAGCCATCTTGGTAATATGAACAAAAGTTATTTGAAAAGGAATTTGGAGGAAACAGCCTTTATTTCAGTGAACAGTTTGCAAATTGGGGAGATGCAGCCATTGGTATAAAATGAAGGTGTGTTCTAGAGAACAAAAGAAGGATGGAGGTTTTAGAGAGAATCTTTCTGCCCAGGTTCCCATTCAGGTCCTTTTTTTTCAAATGAAGGAGTCAAACTTGCTTAGTTCAGGTTGTTCAGTGCAAGTGATTTCTGATTGGTTGATGCAGGCTATGGTCTGTTGGTTGGTTCAGGTGGCCTGAACAGAAAGAGTCAGCTGTGAAGGCTTGGAGTTAAGCAAATGTGTGGGTTTTCTGTGAACTCAGGGTACATGTGTGACCTCTAGTTAGCAAATGGCTACTTGGCTCTGTTGTAAACTTAGATCCAGTTAGCCACTCAGGATTCATCTTGAGGGATTTGCTCTTTCAAGTTCACAGGGATCAGATCAACTGTTGTGGTATCTTAGTGCTTGTGTTCAAGTAACCCTTGTTTTACTTAATAATGACCCCAAAGTATAAGAGTAGTGTTGCTGGCAATTTGGATGTGTTAACAGAACCTGGAAACTGCTTCCTTTACATGGAAAGGTGTAAGTTCTTGACTTAATAAGGAAAGAGAAAAATATGCTGAGGTTGCTAAGATTAAGAACAAGTCTATCCATGATATTGTGTAACAGTACAAATAAGTTTGTGCTGGTCTTGCTGTTGCACCTCAAACTGCAAAAGTTATGCATAATGCATATTAAGTGTTTCATTAGGTGGAAAGGTAAATTTGTGGGTGGAAGACATGAACCAAAAAGATGTTCCAATTGACAGCAACATGTTGTGCCAGAAATCATTGAGCCTATATGATAGCTTTAGCAAGGGATCCCTTGAAATAAGTCACACTAAGCCATTTACTGCAAGTAAGGGATAGTTACACAGATTCAAGAATACAGATAGTCAGTAGTGGCTTAACGCTGTGTCACAATGCATACGTCATTCACCCTACTCCATCTCATTTACATAGGCATTGTACCATGTCACATCATTACAAGGAGAAAGATGAGTATAGTACAGTAAAATATTTTGAGACACCCCACATTCACATAACTTTTATTACAGTATGTTATAATTCTATTATTGTTAATATTTTACTGTTTCTGATTTATACATTAAGCTGTATCATAGGTAAATATCAATAGGAAAAAACAGTATATATAGGATCCAGTACTATCTGTGGTTTCAGGCATTGACTGGGGCCTTTGAATGTATCTCTTGCAGATAAGGGGGACTTTTGTACATCATGAAATGTGTGGATCCAAAACATTTTTTTGTTTGTGTACATGGACATTGAATTGTTCCAGCACCATTTGCTGAAAAGGCTTCCCTTTCTTCACTGAATTGCCTATTCACTTTCTTGGAAATTACTTGTCCATGTATGTGTGGATCTATTTTTGAACTGTCTGTTTTGTTCCATTGATGTTGGTGTCTCTTTGCAACAGTACCATGCTATTTTGATTACTGTCACTTCATCATAATTCCTGAAGTTAGGTATCATTAGCCTTCCAACTTTGTTTTTCTTTGTAGAAACAGATTGTTAATTTCTACCAAAAGGTATCCTGAGATTTTGGTGGGATTGCATTGGATCTATAAATCAATTTGGGTAGAATAGGCATCTTAACAATGTTGAGTCATTTCTGAGTCTCTGACATGTAAAATCATTATCTGGGTTTAAAATGTAAGCCACTCAATGTCACTGATCAGAAAAGAAAGCAAAAGTAATACTTAGCGTACCTTGCAATTAGATTAAGCAGGACACTGGGAACTGGTCTTTTTGCTTGATTTGCCTGATTGATTCTTCACAAAATCTTCATTTAATATGATAGGTCTAAATAAGGGATGTCTTATCCAAAGCAGGAAACTGAAACTCTCCACAAGCATCCTCACCCCACAGATGCCAGTTGACCATTATGTGTACTCACCTAGGCTGTTGGTACCTGCTAGATGGTGGGCATTTTGGGTGAGATTATGGTGGATTTAAGCCAGAGGTTGAGGAATATTCAAATTCTCCAAAAAAGAAGATTAAGTCATTATTATTGGGAGCAGCCTAATTCTAGTTATGAAGGAAAGAGATCAGGGTGCCATATGTACTTAGATAGCCATGTTTTTTGTAGTGTATAGCCTTTCATGTTAAGGCTCTACATTTTTCTAAAGGAGTCTTGACTACCTACTGAGGAAGCCAAGGTTCAACTCAAGTATATGTCAGGTAGCTGGATCATTCATTACCACCACAGCTGACACCCATGGTTCTGTTTGATCCGTTACATAAAGACCACAAATGGAATGGTAACTGAGTCATTGCACATTAACCATTTTTGAAAGACATTTCAGGATATATTTATCCTTGAGAATGGGTCTGCACTATTTTAAGAGGAGAATATACATTTTGGAAACAAGGTTGTGTTGTGTTTAAGGGCATGAAGTCAACCTGCCTGAGTTCAAATCACCACTCTGCCATTTGCTAACTTGGCAAATTTAGGGATTCACTTAGTTTCTCTAAGCCTATTTTCTTTGAGAATATGGAAAATTGTTATAGTAACATGGAGAGATTAAAAGTAATTGTACAAGTTTAGTGCACTTAATACATTTTAACATATTTTCTCCATTTTTAATTTTTGCTTTTGTGTGTTCTTGCTGCCACTGACTACCTGTGAAATGTGAACTGTTCAGTGAACTGCTTTTGCTTGACTTTCTGTGAATTACCTGTTCTACTCACTATGTTCCATCTCTCCCTTTCCCTCCAAAGATTTTTGATCTTTTCTTTTTGCCCCAGTCTTCTCTCATTGAAAAGCTAATTTCTCCCAAGAAGCCTGCTCTATAAGTGATGTGTAGAGTTAATGAGGAATGAGAAGCATGTTTACTTATAAAGCAACACAAACACCCTATCCATATTCAGCCTGTAAAAATAAAAAGCCAAGTGTTTTTTTTTTTTAACTCCAAAGTAAAGAGAAAAGTTTCAGGGTTATATCCTTACCATGTAATTAAGAGAGTTCAAGGTATTTTATGTTCTATATAGCAATGCTGAGAATATTTAACAAGCATTAACACAAAAACTTAACCTTACGGTAGATAGCATTGTACCAATTAACAATTTATTTTATTTAGCTACAGAATGAACTATTCCAGAATGAGAGCTAACACTACTTATGTCTGACAATTTTAGAATAGGAATAAGCTAAAAATACTCAACAGAGATAATGGTAGCTTGCAAACCGTTTATGTCAAATATATTAAAATTTGAAATAGTTGAAGGCTGGAATCCAAATTCAGGAGTAATTAACCAAAATAGTTGACAGATGTCAGCCATGCTAATAAAATTTGTATACCCTGAATATTTTCCAGCTTGTAATTAACTGCACAGATGATGTGATCTGATTTTGTCACTAACTGCTTATTAATGAAGGAGATGATGACTAGTTACAAAATCCATAGTGCTAGCTGAATACCAAGTTTAAATGTTTCTCATACAGCTGGCATTAATAGAAGCCACACTAGCCTCAATGCTGGTTTGATTTGTGCTTACTTTCTTCATTTGTAATTGCCAAAGGGAAACTGAATTAGTTAAATTCAGCTCTGAGTGACCTTGAAGATAGTAAATCTATTTTTATTTGGTGGTCAGCAAGCATAATGGCTTTTATTTTTAGATTCTTTCTTATAAAATTATTGTCATCAGGCTAGTGATACCACCATTGGGAGTTGTATAATAAAGTGCAAACTGATTATTTCAAGTTCAACTAAGCCAAAGCAGAACATGATGTCAACATGACTGAAGACATGAACACAGAATGCTATTAACAAATGGTTTAATAACAAAAGAGCATTATTTATTTCTATTATATAATGTGGCACTTATGTTAATAGAGAAATACTTTTCAGATGGGTGATGAACTGCTAAGCATAAATAAGGTTGTTTCAGGTGTTTCTGACATCAGAACTTGTACTCACTAGTGATAATGAGTCCTTGTTCATGGTTCTATTAGTTTATTCTATCATTCTATCAACCACTACTTAGCAAGAGCTTACTAAAGGCTAGGCACTAAGCTAGGTACTGGAGATACAGTGATAAGCCAAATCATTTAGCTTCTCTAAACAAGTTATACTCTATAGTGAGGTATAGTCACACCAACACTTTTAATCGTGGTGGATGTTTCTGAGGGTAGAAACATTTTATTGTAACTGTTGCTGGAGGTCAAAAAAGGGTTCCTTGAGGATGTGGTGCTTAAATTGAGATCTGAAGCTGACTAGCTGAGCAGGGTTGCAAGAGTGTAAAGGCAAAGGGAATGGCAAGGGCCAAGTCCCTGTGTTGGGAGGGAACACAGTGGGTTTGGGCACTTAGAGAAGGCCAGTGAGGCTGGAGCAGGTGGATGGTGGTCAGGTGATTTGTTCTAGAGATTTAGGTAAGAGCCAGAACATACAGGGCCCTGGAAGCCAGTTTCAGGTGAGGTGTCTTTATGTTAAGAGTGCAGAGAAACCACTGGAGGGGTTAAAGAAAGGAGATAATATTATACAATTTTAGTTTTGAAAAACATCTCTTAGGCTGCCATTGGAAAATGTACCAAAGTGAGCCAAAGTAGATGTGGGCTTGAGCAGTTAGGAAGCAGCTGCAGTTGTCTTGGCCGTAAGCATGGAAACCTGACAAGAAGCAAAAGGATTCAAGAGATGTGGTTGTGCGGCTGTCCTGTCTGTGCCACCTCTCTCCCATACAGACTACCAAACTGCTCTTCTGTCTTCACAAAACCTTTACCCTATATTGCTGTTTCCCTTTTCACTACTTTCCCTGGAAAGGGCAGGTTTAGTTCTGTCTTTATATGTAAGACAGAGATAGTGGCTGCTTCCTGAGCCCGTCTCCCAGCTGTTTGCCTTCTTCCTTGGGTGGTCTCCCTGGCAGTGTGGTCTTAGAGTATTTACATCTGCCTGCTAGCTGGTTTTGCCTGTTTGACATCTCTTCTTGGATGTCTCACAGACATCCCCAACTTCCATATTCTTAGTGTCACTTTAGTTTTCTTTTCCCCAAACTAATTACTCTACCTTCTTTTCTTTTCTTTTCTCTATCTATCTATCTAATCTTGTATTTCTGTATTTAGGAGTGCTTAATAAATATTTGTTGAGTCAATGGGTGATTTAATGATACAATTACGGTAGTAGGTAGTACTAAACAGGAAATATTTTCTCCTTATTTAAGGACGTTTTATAAGAGAACTCTAGTTTTTCAAAATTCTGTTTAAAATGAGCCACCCAGAACTGGACACACTTTTCTATTGTTCACTAGTGTTCTCCTTAGATGGCCCCACCTCTCTGACCCCTCTTTCCAGCTATGTATATTTCTGTTCCACAGGCAGTTGTTAGATTGCTGCCCTTGATTGGTTTTCTGTTTTCAGCAGGCCAGTGCCCAGCTAAATTGGATGACCAACTTTGCTAGTGTCCAGTTTTATCTAAAGTGATGTTTCCTGTTTTTACAGATGACTTTTAAAACCTCCTGCAAATGTGATCATCGTTATAGCCCATACTTGCATGGTTTGAATATCCTCAGTAGCCAGTTTCACAAACAAAAAATGTAAGGTTTATATAATGTAGAGTAATAAGATAATGAAACTGTATTTTCCTACTTACTACTTTGAAAAATTTCAAAAGATGAGTTAAAAAATTTTAAAACATTGGCAATAGCAGCAGAGTAAGTATGCATATTTGTAGGATACTTAGTATAAATTTTGATATATTTTCTTAAAATGAATCACAGTAAAATCACATTATTATATCTTATAAAAATACCTTACTCTGTTGAAAAGAGAGATTTATATTAAAAACCTACTAGCTGCATTTATATTAAAATTGTTCACCTTATTAACAGGTCAAACAATATATTTTAATAATTCACATTCTAACACTTGGGTTTCAAATGATATAACTTGTATGCATTTGGGTATAATCTTAGATACCCATAAAGGAGCACTAAAACAAAAATGAGCTCAATAATAATGGAAGAGTGAGTATTTCAAAAAAACATAATTTACTGACTTTTAGTATGATTAGGTTAAGTTAGGTTAAACTGTAGAAGGAAATTGTGCTCTCTCTGCCCTGAAAAGTTTAAGAACAAATTATAGTCTTGAATGGTTTATTCACATGACTGAAGTTAGGAACCATTCCTTTTAACTTTTTCTTTTGAAATAATTATAGATGTATAAGGAGTTGCAAAGATAGTACAGAGAGCTCTCTGTGCTCCTTATCCAGTTGCTCCTAATGGATATTGCCTATATAATTTAGTACATATCAAAATCAGAAAACTGACATTGGTGCAATGTATGTGTGCAGTTATATGTCGTTTTATGAACATTCTTTGAAGTCTTCTTACCACACACTGTTTATAATTCTTAAATATTTCTTCTACACACATTAAGAATCACATTAGACAATGTTATTTTTAACCATCAAACATAATTTAGAAAAGAGAAGAAAGTCTGTTGTGTTTACTCGTAGTTTTGCATATGTTCTTTCTTCCTTCCTTTCCTTCCTGATGTTCTAATATTCTTTTATCAGTTTATTTTTGTTCTAATATTCTTTTATCAGTTTATTTTTGTTTTTTGAAATTTCTTTACATATTCTTTGTGGTAGGTCTACTTGAGATAAATTCTCTTTATTATTTCAGCTGAGAATGTCTTGATTTTTATTTTTATTTGCCAAGAATAATTTTGCTGGATATAGAATTTCCAGTTGACAGCTATTTTCTTTCTGCACTTGAAAAATGTTCTGTTATTCCCTTCTGGTTCTCTTTAGTTGCTGATGAGAAGTTCTGTCATTTGATTTGGTTTCCCTGTTAAGTAAGGTCTCATTTCTTTCTCAAGGCATGCCAATAAGCATAATATTAGTTATTGTAATTCATCATGCACCTACTATGTGCTTGGCATGGTATATGCTATCTCTAACCTTCTTGAAATCTCTGTTATCTGTATTTTGTGGATAAAGAATCTGAGACTCATGCAAGTACATTAACTTAGCTAAGGTCACAGAATTTAGAAATGTTTGAGTTAGGGTATGAACCAAGACTTGTGTAAATCTAAAATATTTGCACTTTGACTTTTTCATACAGTTGCAGAAAGTTGAAGACAATCATAGTTGGTAAGTTTTCTACCAGCTCCTTACAACAAAAATTACAATTTTTCTATTAGTCCTTTCTTTGACTTAAAGTAGAATCTTAAAAAGACACTGTGTAAGAGCTGCCAATTTTCCTTTCAGAATATCATGCTAAATGTTTTGGATCAGTTCAATTCAATTTAATAAGTCTCTGCTTTTAATTTCGTTTTCTGTATTCCTCGCAGTGTATTATAAAATAGCATTTTAGAAGAAATTAATAATAATTTTAAGCAATACCTATTTTCAAACAAGGCTAAACTATTAATATATTTGAATTCAATCCCTAACAAATAACTAGTATCAAATCAGTGGTACCACAAATAATGTAGTTAATATCCCAAGGTATTGTTTTAGTGGCAAATGTGTATGGATTACTGCATAGTCAAGAGGGTTTGCTTATGAGATTATTGCTTTCCCATGTATTCTCTTCAAAATTTTTTTTCAGCTGTGGCAGTTGCCTGGTTCATCTTTTTAGACACCATGCAATTCGCAGAACAACAGTCAAGAAAAAGGTTGAAAAAAATACAGATGAGTTCTATGGAGATTTAATGAAGCAGTCTGATATATCAGTGAATCATGATGTACAATATGTTTTAGGTTTCTGTTTTTGTGCAAGGGACTGATTATAGAGCTCTAAACTTGAAATCTTATTAAAATCTCTGAAGATGCAGATAGAATATATCTCATTTAAAAAGTATTCTCTACTTAAGAAATTTATAATTCAGCATTGTTTATATATGTCTTAGTATATTAGATATTATTCATCAACCCACATTAGAGGAAACAGCATTTTAATATTTTCTTTAGTTAAAAAAGTAAAATAACTTAATTATAACAATTGAAATGATTAATTAACATATTATGAGACAAAACTTAATCACCTTCACCGTAGTTGATTCTGTACCATCTCTTCTCAAATAATGTGACATTAATCCCCAACTAATGTTAACATTGTAGGGTGTATCTTTTCATACTCTTCCCCATGCTCAAGTACACACACACACAGACACACACATACACACACACACACTCTCTCTCTCTCGTGCTCTCTCTCTCTCTCCCCCTCAACATGTGTTGGACTTCAATAGTAACAAATGTATGCTTCCTAAATTGGACTGTTCTCTAATTTGCCTCCACCGCATTCTGCTAGGACAGTAGATATAGATCAGAATTATTTAAAATTAGCTATAGTATATTCTATACTATGAATGTATGAATGTATTCAGTTATTGCATATTGATGTACATTTGGATGGTTTCTTGTGAGATATTCTTTTTTGTTTCTCTTATAAACAATGAGATGATAAAATATCTTTGCTTATATATCTTTATTCTTATACAACAATGCTTTGATTTACAAAGGGTAGATTTCTGGTAATGGGACTGACAGTTCAAAGGATATATATACTTAACATTGTATAGATACTGCTATATTTTTTTCCTAAATGTTTACTGAAATTCATATTCCTGAAAGTATTATATAACGTGGTTCATTTTATCAATCTTTAACAGTACTCGGTGTTATCACTATTTATGCAAATGTGATTGGTGAAAACTGATATTTCATTGTTACTGTAAGTTGCATTTTCTGAATATTGGTGAAGTTGAATGGCTTTTTCTGTTTATTGGCCATTTTGGTTTTCTCTTGTGTGAATTTCTGTTCATAATATTTTGCCATTTTTCTATTGAGTTGCCTTTTACTTATCAATTTATGGGAGTACTTTCTATATTAGGGGTATTAACACTATGGTTATTTATTTTGGAAGTTTTCCCAGTCTGTGTGTTTTTGAAGTGGTTTAGAGTATGTTTTGCTATAGGATAAATTAAAATATATGTAATCACATTGATCTATCTTTTTTGTTTAAGTTTTCCATCTTAGTTCTACAAATACTCTCCAATTCTCTTATGAATGTTACTGTCTTATTTTTTATGTGAGTATCTTTAATTCATCTGGAATTTACTGTTATATGTGGTGAGATATGGGAGTTAAGCTTTGCCTTTTTGTAGATATCTAGCTATTTATTATGCTGATGCCATTTAGTAAATATAAAAATCACTCTTTCTCTCTGAATTTAAGTGCCATCAGTATTTTTAAAAAAATATTTAAATGATTACATTTCTTCCCCAGATTAACCCATTTTCAGTAAGGTAATGACTTTTTAAAAGCAGGATTTAGTAAATTGAAAAGGTTATTTCTCTTTGCTCAAATGTCAAATGCTACCTGATACACTTTACTGTTTCTGGCTAAAATTTACAAGCCCAGAAGGGATTATTGCTGTGAACAAATCCACTAATCCGGATGCAACTTAAAAATTTGAAGACCCTGGGAAAAAAAGGGAAAATTTAGGATATTTATTCAGTTCTTCTGTAAAAGCAATAATATGTAAACACTTTGAAAAAAGGCATTTATGGAATTAAGGAAAATTCTTTGCCTTTCAGATACAGAGAAATTAGTTAAGCCCAGGATTATGAAGACAAGTAGAATGGTAGCATAATAATTTGGATGAGAAATGTTTGGGGCACATAATAAAGTGGGATATAGGAGAAAGATTTTAAGAAGTAGCAGTGCTAAGATTTGGGGTATAAAGGAAGGGAAGGGGTCTAGGATGATACCTAGATTTCTAGTTTGGAACAAGTATACATGCAGGGATGTGGTTTATGAAAATGAGGTGAGGAATGAGTTTGGGAATGGGAAGCTAATGACTTCTGTTTTAGACTTAAACATTTGGAGGCTTTTAGGGATTTGTGGGGACAAATGAAGATCTTTATTGGGTGGCTGAATAGATCTGACTGTAGCTCATGAAAAGAGTTGGGGATTTGACATGATCAGTGTATATAGGTGGTATTTCAATTGTGGGAGCATATGAAATTGCATAGATGGAATAATTGCTTGAAGAGAGAAGAGGGATGAAGATGGAGGCATCTAAGATGTAGGCAAAGGATTGCAAGAAGACACGGAGAAGGAATGGCAGGAGACTCAGGAATAAAATAGGAAGAGAGGAGTTTTGTGGAAGCCAAAGGAGGAGAAAGTTTCCTAAAGGAAGCAGTAGTCATTGTAGTCAGATGGCACAGAGATTTCACATCGGCTAACCCTCAAACATGTTTCCTGGGTTTGGCAATAAAGAGGTTATCAGTGGTTCAGGGAAGAGAATAGGAGGTGAAGTGGGGATAAGTTTACTGTTGTTCTGTTTCAATAGATTGGCTGCTAAGTGGACAATACAGTAGCTGAGAGATGATGTAGGGCTGAGTGAGGGTGTGTATGTGTGTATAAGATGAACAGGATATGAGCAATGTGCTAAATCTAGGGATGGGGGAGAGGGTGAAAATATATGAGAAAGGGGTAATTGATATGAAGTTTCTAAAGAGACGAGCCTGGAGTTTCAGGAAAAATGGGGATACCTTTCCCACGGAGTCTGGAGAGAGGAAGGAAAGTTTTAAGATATAAGGCACAGGCAAGTTTGAGGCAGGGCAGAGTAGTCCAGGGAAGAATGAGAATCTCTGTGTTTTTGTTGGTGAATTAAAGGAAACATTCTGAGGAAAGGGAGGGAAGACAAAGGGTCAGGAGACTTGAGGGACATGGGGAAGGCAGCTGCCTTGCAGTAAGGCCTCTCCAAATGATCACAGCGCATCACTGTGATCAAAATGACGTTAGTGTTATCAGCAGTGGAATCATAAACAAATCGATTTCATCTAATTTCCATTATCTTTCAGTATGTGAGATGTTTTTATCCTGAGGATTTATGTGTAACATAGGACTGAGAGATTTACTAAAATTTAAGCTACAGTAAATATTTGATTAACAATACAGGTATGAAATTAAACAGCACTGTCAGCCACCAGGGGTTCTGTTCTGCCTGATCACTTTCCATTTTGCTCTGCTTCAAATGTTCACATTTTTTCCTCTTAGCCATAAACATTTAAAAACCAATGGTATTTGGCCAATCAAACCAGTGTACTAAGTAGAGATTTAGAGAAGTGCATGCAGGTGGTGTTGGGCAATTGCCAAAATGAGAGTGTTAGCATAGCATGCAGGCTTCTCTTCTTATGAGCTCTGACTCCAGTATTGACTCTTTTTTGTATATAGAAAATATAATTTGTTGAGAACTCATTACAGTGAAGGAACTTACATTTTAAAAACAGAGACAGAGAACTAAACTTTTATTGAGTTAAATTATATAAATTTTTAAAGGATTTCAAGGATAAGTTGACTTCACATGATTAAAATAACTAAGTTATGAACATTTTTGTTAGTTATCTGCTCAGTGTGTTTGGGGCCTTTGTCATGTCAGCTTTCTTTAAGACAGGCAGAATTTTATGTAACCTCTTCAGAGCAAGTGACTATTTTCTGAAGGACTCTAGGATGATGCTAGATACCCCAAATTCTCAGGTGCTGGCTATGTGTGTTGCCTTTGCTAAGCACTTGGTTGCTTTCTGCCATTCTTTGCAAGCAGGTGATTGATGCTAGAAACTGACAGGATGCTAGGTTGTGAGTGATGTACCCTTCCATTAAAAACAGAGATTTACTAATTTGCTTTTCAATTGTAGAGCGCTTCTTACTATAACATCCCTGTAATAACAGTAACCTTATAATTGTAATGTCAAAAAAGCAAGAAAGCTATGGTGAAAAAGCATTAATAACAAACCAAAACCTTTACTAATAAAATGTCACTTTGAGAGGACTTAATTTTGTGTACACTTTAATACTAATATATCATAAGGCACTCTTGATAATAGTGAAAAATGAAAATATTTACCAACTAGCTATGTTATAGAATAAATTCCTATAATATTGTTCTATATATGGTGATATTTAGAATTCAAGGAAATATACATAGTCACTGACTTTGTGTGGAATTTCCCTTCCCTTCTCCACTACCCTGTTAGAAATCCCTACTGTTGACTATTTCCAGAAGTCTTGCAGGGTGTTGTGATAAAAGTCCAATTCCTCTTCCTGTTCTTGCTTAGGTCATCTCTTTCTTTCCTCCGTCCTTTTGTTCTCCGATTCTTTCTGTTTTATTTCCCATCACAGAACATGGTTGATTATGCTGTCCCTGTTAAAGTCAGTTACCCTATTCCACCTGATTCATCCTTGAGAAAACTACATGTGGCCATCGTGGGTTTTAATGCCACTGGCATTTCTGTCCTGGCACTGCCTCCTCTTCTGTCCTGCCACCATGATAGAATGGACCCTGTGTCACAGCACCATTGGTACACATCCTGCCACTGGTGTCTAGAACTTTGAGCAGTTTAAACCCCCCAGCTTCTCTAACTCTTTCTCTTGCCAACTTGTGAAGCCCCCAAACTGGTATCTGAGTAGAGCCAGTGCCTCGCACTGTGGGAGTTTCCTGTCCTAATGCTTAAATGATGGCTCTAGAACTTGTCTGGTCATGAGGAACATTACTGGCTTATAATGAATGCAGAGCCCTGGTCCCCTGATTAAGTTGCTGTGATGGGCCAAATAATATTGTTCCTCACCTTTTCCCCTGCAGTAGGTATCCACATCAAATCCCTGGAACCTGTGAACATGGCCATTTGGACAAAGGGTCTTTGCAGATAGGATTAAATTCCGGATCTTGAGATGAATGGATTATTCTGGATTATCTGGGTGGACCCTAAATGCCAACACAAGTATCCCTATGAGAGAAACACACAGAGGGAGGAGAAGAAAGGAGAGGAGGCACTGTGACTGCAGGCAGAGATTGGAGTGGCAGCTACACAGGAAGGAATGCCAACAGCTGCCCACTGGAAGAGACAAAGAGCAGATTCCCCCTTAGAACCTCCAGAGGGAGAGCAGCCTGAAACTCCTGGGCTCAAAGCATCCTCTTGCTGCAGTCTCTCCACTCACTGGCACTACAGGCATGCCACCATTTCTGGCTAATTTTTTTACTTTTTGTAGAAACAGGGTCTTGCTATATTGCTCAGGCTGGTCTCAAGTGATCCTTCTGGTCTCAAGTGATCTCCTGGACTCAAGTGATCCTCCTGCCTTGGCAGTATTTTTTTAATGGCACTGAGAGTATTATTTCCTCCCAGTACATTTGGATTAACTGTTAAGTAATCACAGTCATTTCCTGATTTTGATACAATGTATGACTGATTTTTAGAAGAAAAAGAATTGGGAAGTTTTAGAAATTATAAGTTATGTGGGGTTTTTAAACACTGAGAACCTTGTCATTTTCATTCAAAGGCTTTTTCATTATAACTTATTTCCCATTTATAGTACATCACCAACAGCTTTTCTACTTACATAAACTTGGACCCAAGATTGATTGGTTGCCTATTTACTCATTCTATAAAAATGTGGAGGCACCATGCAATAAGAATACATAAGTATAATTTATGTAAAGGAAAATTAGGCCCACAAATAAAATCGATACAGCTAGATCATGAAAGTCAACTCACTTTCTAGAGTTTCGTCTTTATCATTCACTTTAATGTTATGTTTTTTCAATTTTTCTCTTTTAAAAATGAACTTCTATTTGTTAATGCATTTAGATTTTTTTTTGTGTGTTCCCAAAGATTTGTGTGTGTGTTGTGTGCATTTAAGTCTATGCAGTTTTATCACAGGTGTGGGTTTGTATTTCCACAGTCAAGGTACAAAATAGTTCCATTACTACAAGAGTCCCTTGGGTTGTCCTTTCATAACCATCCCTTCCCCAATCTGTAATCAGCTGCAGTGACAAATCTGTTTTCTGTTTCTATAATACAGTATGTAACCTTTTGGAATTTACTTCTTTACTCAGCATAATTCCCTTGGAATATCTGAGTTGTTGTGTTTATCAACAGTTAATTCATTTTTATTGCTCAGGAGTGTTTCATGATTTGGAATATACCATATTTTGACTGTTAGCCCACTGGAGGACATGTAGGTTACTTTCAGTTTTTGGCCATTACCAGAAAAGCTGCTGTGAACATTTACGTGCAGGTTTTTGTACAGACATAACTTTCCATCTTTCTAGAATCTATGCCCATGTGTGTAATTGCTGGGTTGTATAGTACCTGTGTGTTCAGTATTATAAGAAAATGCCAAACTATTTTCCAGAGTGACTGTACCATTTCACTATTTCACTAGCAGTGCTTGAATGATACAGTTTCTCTGCGTCCTTGCCTGTATTTTGTGTTATCCTTATTTTTTATTTTAGATATTCTGATAGGTATGCAGTGATATCTTGTGGTTTTAATTCACATTTTTCTAATGGCTATTGGTGTTGGATATCATATGATATCTGTTCATGTCATTTGTCCATTTTATAATTGGATTTTTGATTTTTTTACTGTTGAGTTTTTAAAAAATATATTCTAGATACTTGTTCTTTGTTGGATATGTGGGTTGCAGATATTTTATCTCAGTCTGTAGCTTGTCTCTTCATCCTCTTACAAGGGTCTTCACAGAGCAAAATTTTAAATTTTTATGGGTCCAATGTATCAATTTTTTCTATGTGGATTCACTTTTAGAGTCAAGTCTAAGAAGTCTTTACCTATCGTTAGCTCCTGAAGATTTCCTTTTTTTTCTAAAAGTTCTGTAGTTTTAAGCATTACATATAAGTGACTGATTTCAAGTTCATTTTCTATAAATGTGAGACCTGGGTTGAGATTATTTTTTCCTTTTGATTGGTCAATGGATATCCTATTATGCCAGCACAATATGTTGAAAAGACTATTCTTGCACTGAATTGCTTTTTCACCCATGTAAAAAATTAGCTGGGTATCTTAGTGTGCGTATATTTCTGGGTTCTCTACTCTGTTCCATTGATCTGTCTTTCTATTCCTCCACCAATACCACACAGTTTTGATTATTATAGTTATATGGTAGGCCTTAGTATGGGGTAGAGTCATTCTTCTCACTTTATTCTCTGTCAGGATTGTTTTAGCTAGTCTAGGTTCTTTGCCTTTTCATATAAATTTTTAAATAGTCTTGTCTATGTCTATAAAAAAAAACTTTGCAGAGATTTTGATAGGAATTGTGTTAAGCCAATAGATCAATTTGGCGAAGAGTTGACATTCTATAAGGAAAGGGTTTTCTAGTCACAAATTGTTTTAGTTTGTTTAGTTAGTTATTTTAGAATGTTTTTATTTCTTGTTCATTCCTTAAGGGTAATTTCATCGATGTAGAACTCATGGTTGACAGTCCTTTTCTTTCAGCACTTGAAAAATGTGTTGAAAACCTTCTGGCCTCCATGGTTTCTGTTGAGAAATCTGCTATTATTTGAATTGTTATTCCTCTATAAGTACAGTGTTGTTTATCTTTCACTGATTTCAAGATCTTTTTCTTTAGTTTTTATTAATTTGTCTTGCTATGTTTTTTCTTGGGTTTATTCTGTTTGAGCTTCATTCAGCTTCTTGAATCTGTAGTTTTATGCCTTTTGCTAAATTTGGGAAATACGTAGCCATTATTTCTTCAAATATTCTTTCAGCCTCAGCAACTTTCTCTTCTGCTTTTGAAGCTCTAGTGATATAAATGTTGGATCTTTTGCTTTTTATTACAGGCTCTGAGGTTCAGTCATTTGTCCCCCAGTCTCTTTCTCTCTCTTGTTGCTTGCTGGTCAATGCTGTTGTTCTATCTTCAGGTTCACTGATTTTATGCTTTGTTATCTGCATTCTCTTATTTAACTCATCCAGTGAGTTTATTTATTTTATTTTATTTTTTGAGTCAGAGTCTTGCTCTGTTGCCAGGCGCCAGGCTGGAGTGCAGTGGCACGATCTCGGCTCACTGCAACCTCTGCCTCCCAGGTTCAAGCAATTCTCCTGCCTCAGCCTCCTGAGTGGCTAGGACTACAGGTATGCACTACCACACCCAGCTAATTTTTGTATTTTTTAGTAGAGACAGGGTTTCACCATGTTGACCAGGATGATCTTGATCTCTTGACCTTGTGGTCCGCCTGCTGTAGCCTCCCAAAGTGCTGGGATTACAGACATGAGCCACTGCGCCCAGCCAGTGAGTTTATTTTTTTAGTTTGTTACTGTATTTTTCATTTATTTAACTTTCATTTGTTTTTTAAAAAATAACTTCTAGTTCTTTGCTGAGATTTTTTTTTCAAGAGAAAACTTAATTGCTTGCTGATGCATTTTTGTGATGGCTGTTTTAAAATCCCTGTCAGATAATTCCAACATATGTGTCATCTTGGTGCTGGCATCAGCTGCTAGCTTTTTCTCACACAAGTTGTGATTCCCATAGGTTTTGATATGATGTGTGATTTTTAAGGGTCTCTTTTACATTTTGGCTGTCATGTTAGGAGACTCTTGGTCCTATTTAAACCTGTTATTTTAGCTAACAGCCCCCAGATTTAGCACTCAGGTGCTGGTCTACTTTTGTGGGTGATTCCAATGAGATCTCAATTTTAGAGCATTTGTCTTGCTGTTTGGGTCTGTTTTGTTTTTCTGCTGCCCATAGGCCTCCCCCTGATCCCTGCAGGTACCTCTGGAAGGTGCAGAACTTGATTCCTTAGTCCTGGCTGCCTGGGAACTCTAATGGGGGAAGGGAGTCTGGAAAGGAAAGTGCTTCTCCTGGCCACTGTTATCAGTGTGGTTCTTTGTTGTCTGCCTTTGTGGTGGCACTGTGCTTATCTGGGCGCCATCTCTGGGATTCCTGTTTGATCTGGGCAAGGAATGAGCCTGCCTTAGCTACCTGCCTTGGTCGTTTGGAGATCAGGAAACAAAGGGCCTGGTTTGCTTTCCTCCCTTAGGTGGAGTTCATAAGATGCCTTGGCATTGTGTTGTCCCTTCAGTCTTGGCTTTCCTAACCAGTTTGTTTGCCTCTTTCCACCTTTCTTCTTGCAGGAAGAAAATTGAACTTTCTTCTCTGATTCTTGTGCCTTTCCCCAGCGGATCCCCACAGATACTATCCATAATGTCTTCTTACTTCCCTTTACCCTTCCAATCTTACAACTTATGATTAAATCAGAACTTGGTGCATACATCCTTTTATGACCTTTAATTATTGGTCATAGCTGGCCCATACAGCGTACGATGAGGATAGTTCCTTCTCAGGTTTCTGTTTGCCTGGTTGGATTCTATATATGTATGATTAGCTCATCTTTAAACAATATGAAATTTAGTTTAATATGGCCAAACTTGTTGGCTGGCTTATTATTTCCTTTTCCTTTTCTTCCTGGAGATCTTTTTCTAAGAGCCACACGTCAGTATGAGTTGGTTGTTCTCTGGGCCTTCCACACAGCTTTCATCTTGGCACCTTACACCACCACCTTCTACCTGTCTCCTCCTGTCTCCTTTGTTGTTACCCTAATTCCTTGGATTCCACGTCTCTCTCTCTGGTTTTGCTGCTTGTTTATTGGAGCATACCCTTGGGGAGTTTCCTGAGAATGGATGTGTAAGAAGTAAATGTTTAGACACTTTTGATCTTTGGAAATGTTTATATTTTACTCTTACACTTGTGTAGGTATACAGTTCTTGGTTAAAAACCATTTTCCTTGAGAATTTTATATTGCCCTTTGCCTTACAGCCTCCAGTGATTCTCTTGAGAATAGAAATGACACTCGGATTTTGACATGTGTTTTTCCTTGTCAGAATACTTTTAGATACTTTTCTTTTTCTTTGATGGTTTGAAATTTTGCATTGATATTCGTTGATGTGGCATGGTGGCATTGGTCTAGGTCTTGGTGGGTTATTTAATCTGAAAACTAATGTTTTTCCTTTGTGAGAAAATAATATATTTCCCCACAAAGAAACAATTATTTTTCTCCCCTGTTGTCTCTCTTTTCTCTTGTTGATATTCTGTTAGGATATAAGCTCTAAAAGTATAGGGATTTTTGTCTATCCTAAGTGCCTAGAGCAGGTACTCCATATAATAAGTATGTTGAATGAATAAATAAATGAACTCCTTCTCTTTGGCTGTTAAGTCTCCTGAATTTATCTTCAAATTTATTTTTCTTTTATTGATCAGTTCTTTTTCAGGCCCTCTGCCCCCTTTTTGTTTTCAGAATTTTTTTTTTGGTAGTTTTTTTTGAGACGGAGTCTTGCTCTGACTCCAGGCTGGAGTGCAGAGGTGCAGTCTCAGCTCACTGAAACCTCCACCTCCCCGTTCAAGTGATTCTTCCGCCTCAGCCTCCCGAGTAGCTGGGACTACAAGCGCGCACTGCCACACCTGGCTAATGTTTGTATTTTTTACTAGAGACAGGGTTTCACCATGTTGGTCAGGATGGTCTCAATCTCTTGACCCAGTGATCTGCTCGCCTTAGCCTCCCGAAGTGCTGGGATTACAGGTGTGAGCCACCGTGCCCAGCCCTTTTTGGCACATTTTTAAGATAAGAGTTGTGGCAAGAAGCAGAACCATCTACAAGTGTACAACCTATCTGGAATTGATTTTTACATAGGGTAGAAGGTGGAGATCAAGATTTATGTTTTCCCTATAAATGTCTATTTGACACAGCATCATTATAATTAACATGATCATCCTTTCTCCAGTGCAGTGTCACATTTGTCCTAAATTGAGTGACTTTGTATGTGTAGTACTCTTTCTACTTGTTCCAGCAAATACTGATTATGTTTCATTGGTCTGTTTTTGTCTACCTATGCACCATTATCACACTGTCTTAATTACCATAGTTTTATGAATAGTCTGTTTGGTAATGAAAGTCCTCTAAATTAGTTCTTCTTCAAGATTGTCTTGATCATTATTGACCTATTGTGTTTCCATGTAAACTTGTAGAATTAGTTGTCAAATTACATACACATAAACACAGACCAGAAAACTCTGCTCGGATTTCAAATGAGATTGCATTAAATGTGTAGATTGACTTGGAACAATTGACATCTTTAGAGTATTATATCTTCTAACCTATGATTTTTGTGTATTCTTTTTGTTGCAACTTTTGCATTTTATCTGAAAAAATTGCATGAGAGGTTATGTCTATTCCTTGAAGTAACTTCTTCATTTCATAGGAATTTGATATTATATTTGTAGTACATTTTTACACTCCTCTTTACATAAGGTATGCTTTTAGTTGTCATACTTTTTGAACGACTCATCACTTTTAAATGTTTTTGGTTTCAAATGACTTGAAACACACAAATCATTTGCTGTGTATGTATTAGTTTTTAACATTATCTGATTTGACAGATAGTCGATATAGTGCTGGATATAACCACTTCCCAGTGCCATCAAGAACCCAGTTTCTGTGTGTCTTTCTGCTTCTCCTTTCTAAATGCGTTAATTTTTGTTCTATGCTTTTGCCTTACAGTTGAGGCATCACTTTTCAGTTTCGAGAAGGACAATGGGATGAAGGAGATGCCTTTAGAGTGTATTTGCTCTCTTTTTTAAAGTCGGGGAAGAAAATGCTTTTCTAGGTCCCCACCCCATAAATTTCTTCAAGATGGGAAGACCTTGGTCACATAAACCTCTGGGTTAATCACGAATCGGGGTAGTGAGATGGCTCCAGTTGGTTTAGCCCAGTTGTGATCCATATCCTTGGCCTCAGGTACGGGCCTTCTTTTCCTCTCCGCTACTATTTGAACTGATTGGCATTCTTTGAACAGAAGAGGAGAGAGAAATGATATGTAGGTTAAAGAAGGCATCTGTCACATTTACTAAGGCTTTTCAATATATAATTTGCCTTTACTTTTTAGAAACTTGCCTGCCTCTTAGATAGCAAAGAAAGTAATTTTTATTTGTATTGGTTTTCCTTTGTTCAACATTTTTAAATTAAATAATTTGGGGATAAATGTTTATTTTGAAGTCTATTTTATTGTTTATTAAGATATGATATTTCAAGATGGTGTAATAAATGGCATTACTAGTTCCATAAACTGTTGCTTCCTGAAGTGTTTCAAGCAAAATAAACATTTATCTTTTTGATGGTAAAATGCTTTCTAAATTTCCCTCAGCCAAGTCATAGAATGGGGCCAACTGCAGTATGTGGGTCTCAACCTACTTGCCATAGTTGTATTTTGGGATGATTGATTAATTTATGCCTTTCATAAGAATGCTCTAAGATGGAAATGAGTATCTGAAAAGGTTTAATTAGTGAATTATTAATTTTTAGGAGCTCTACTTTGGAATATGAGTCAATAAATACTACAGACTATATGTGTTTATGCTATTGGAAATCTTAAGGATTGCCTTTGGTTATTTGACAACTCAAAAGATTTTATAACTTTTTGTGCAGTTCAAAAAGGAATTTAGAAATGTGCTTTTAGAAGAAGAGAAGGAATTCTGATAATTTATGTCAGTATGTCATAACAATTGATTTACACCAAAATCTTAATCACAGTTTTCAGATTTAATGACCTGAATCTTGCCATTTCTTTTCTTTAGGCATAGCCTTATTTTATAGGTTCAATTATCTGCCTAATGTCATAATTTGTAAGGAATTAGAAATAGTTTTGTGTGTGGTGTCAAGTGGGTTTGTTTAGTCATTGTGAATGAATCAATTAAAAACTTATTCTGGGACTAATGGTGGAGCTTTGCTGTAAATGCTGCCTCGGCCTACACCTTTTTCATGTGGTTTCTGCTTCTGTCATTCTATCAGAATTGTCCTGCAGAGGGTGATGAGTGACTTCAGCAAAACCAGGCCTAAAAGATGTTCTTCAGTTCACATCTCACTTCTCAGTAGCATTCTTTACCACTTGCTGCTCTATCTGTTTGAAATACTGTAACAAGCATGCTGCCTTGGTTTCCCTCCTAAATGACCTCTGATCTCCCTCCTCTCAATATCTCTGTCTTCCCCTCCTCCAGGTTGAGTATCATTGTAATAAACGTTGGCATATCCCAAAGCTAGACCTAGTTCTGTTCCATTCTCAACCTACGCTCTTTTCCTAAGCTATTTCATTCATGTGCATAGTTTGAATTGTCCTCTTATGTAATATTATAGATGATTCAAAAATGTATCTGAGCTCCCGTCACATCTACCTGTTAACTTGATATTTCTATTTGTATATTTCCAAGCCACCTCAAACTCAAGTCAAACTAGACCAAACTTACCTATCTACCTAGTCCAGCTGTGCCATAAACTTCGATGCCTTATCCTTAATGCCTCATCCACATTAACCCCACATATTACGTTATTTTCACCTCAAACGCCTCTGTAATCTCCTTCTCTCTCTATTGCTACCATCCTAATGCGAGCTGTCATCATCTCTTTCTTGGACAACTGTAGTAGATTTAGTCTCATCCATTGTGGTTCTTTTCTAGTCTGTTTGTCACTCACTGCCATCGTGCTTTTGAGAAACAGAAATGATAGCATGTTCCCCCCACCAGGTTATCCTTGTGTGCCTTCTCATTGCTGTTAGGATAAAGACCACAGTCTCTCCCTGGGCTACCCCATTTAGCAACTCCCCAGTGTGCTCTCCCTTCCTTTCCTCTAAGAGGTGAATTGTGCTTTGTTCCCTCCTGCTATGGGGCTTTGCACTTGTTTCTTACCCTTCCTTCACCAACTTGTTACCTAACTCCATCCTGTGCTTTAGATATTAATACAAGTGTCATTTTCTGGGGAAGGTTTCCCTGACTCCATGAAGATAGGGTCGAGATTTTTAGGCTTTGCTTATTCTTCACAGTCTTTTAGATGTGTAGGTTTATATTTAATTTTGCAGGGATTTGATTAATGTCTCAGTACCCGTGACAGCAAGGACAATATCCTTTTGTTTTCATTTGTTTTTTCACCATTTTAACTTGGGTGCTGCAAAACACTTGTCATATAGTTAGGACTCATATATTTGTGAACGAATGAATGAATGAAGGTAGGTTGGGTTTTGAATTCTGGACTTACATGTTCTTTTTGTGTGATCTTGGACAAGCTTTTATAGAGGTCAATTTTGCTAAAAGCCTTTCTTCATCGTCTGTTAAATACGGATAATAATTGTACACAATAGTATAATTGAATGAAAACTGCATAATTTAGTGCCAGCCCATGGGAAGTGCTACCAAATTATCATGGTATCATGGTTATCACTACTGGAGTATTTTTAACTTCTGTTTTTCTAAAGTAGGTGAGTTTTCTGTGCCTATTTAAACTACTTTATATCCCTCAGGAAAAATGGATTGAGCCAGGGCTTAGGTCTTGTGAGGAGCTTCATTCATTTCCCCCTCTCTGCCTATCTCACTCCTCAAATGCTCGTCTCTCCATACATATCTCTGCCTTAGTATCTGATGGCTTTTAACATGTTCCCTCCAGGACAGGCCATATGAGGAGGGTCTAATGTAATGGTGACTTTAGAACCCGAATTGGCTTCTTGGACACATTCCAGGCATATGGGTCCCAAAGTTCTTTTGTTTGGCCCTAGGCATTTGTAACCTCAGGGCTATTTTTCCCAGCTCTGGGGCTTCATTACCAAAGGACCAGGCAGATGTCAAATGTTCCTCTTACAGTTCATTTATCTTTCTCTGATAGCTTTAATCTAAAAATAATCAAAATTGTTGTAGTGTATTTTAACTGTGGCTTAACCAATTGTAAAAATTATTCTAAAATATGTTATGCATTTATTTCTGAGAATGATTACACTGGAACATCTTTCCTTGAGTGAAACTTATACATGCATATTTCAAGTATATGAAGCACTTTTTTGGGACAGAGTAACTTTTTTTCCTTCTGTTGACATAAGGTATTGGGCCAGGCGTGGTGGCTCATGCCTTTAATCCTAACACTTTGGGAGGCCAAGGTGGGAGCATTGTTTGAGGCCAGGAGTTTTAGATCAGCCTGAGCAACATAGCAAGACCCCATCTTTACAAAAATTTAAAAATTGGCCTAGTGTAGTGGCATGCTTGTAGCCCCAGCTACTCAGGAGACTGACGTGGAAGGACCACTTGAGTCCAAGAGCTCAAAGTTGTAGTTAGCTGTGATGTTGCACTCCAGTCTAGGTGATAGAGTGAGATCCTGTCTCTAAAAATACAAAGGTATTAAAGTTAACACTTGGAATGCCTTTCATTCTGTCAGTGGCCTTTTTTTTTTTTTTTTTTTTTTCAGAAAAGCTGTTTTTTGAAGCCAACATTTAAAACAAGGATAATAAATGAAGCATGAAGCAAATATGTATATATTGTTAACATTCATTGTATGTGTAGGTGTATATTTATACATACATATAAAGTACTTTGGCAGAAATATATTTCAATTTTTGACTTATTTTTCTGTTCAGTTTTTTAGGACAAATTTTTAAACAGTAAGTTGTGACTTAACAATATTATATATTAGTCTTTGGGAAACATATATGTTTATGTGATTTTCTTTTTCCTTTTTAGTATTTAACATCAAGCTATAGCTTCCATTGAGTATTTTTAAAATAATATACTTAGTGCTGCTAAGGCTAACATTGTTGTTAACTAGAGGAACCACAGAGGAAGAAGTCTAAAAGAGAAGGCACAAACTCTTACAGACATCAAGAGTCAGAATTGACATGTGGTAGGGCTAATCTGTAAGTGAGGCTACCGTTAGGAAGCTCCCCGATGCAAATCGGCACTGTGCCTGCACTTCAGTGTGACAAGTGGGATTCTCAGGGGGAGCCCTAGAGTGTGCTTTTTGATTTGTAGTATCCCTGGATTCTGGGCTCAAGCAGAGGGCCTCATGCCCAGTTGGTCAACTGTGACAATGAATGGTGTTGTCTAGAGATCGTCATAATTCTCCTCAGCATTTGCATAACACACAATACTTAAACCAAAAATAAAAATGAAAAGAAATAGGCATATTAAACATAATGAGTAACATCAGCATAATTTGAAATTTTGGCAATCAGAGACTGAAGTTGAGAAGCATTTCTGGTAGGGGTAGTCTGGTGTCCCTGACATGTTTGTCCGGTTATTTAATACCCACAGAAGCTTCCCTTTCTTCTTTGAATGGCTTTGCACTGCTCTCATTGCTAGGTTCATACACTGTTGGGTGGTGGGTGGGATCAAGCCCCCTGTGTGCTGTAAACACATGCATCCTGATTCACCACTTTACTGAGGATGGGAAATGATAAAGGATGGTCCTATGTTCTCTTGTCACCTCCGTATCTGATCATTCAGGCACATGGCTTGGAAGGTGTGAAGGAGTGTCACCTCAGCCAGTTTAGAGCACTGTGTTGGTGTTCTCTGAAGGCCTTTGCAGCTTAGGTTGGAGCACTTCAGGGAGTGAACTTTCGGGCTGGCCATCAGTCTAATACTTCTAGCAACCATAGGGACGTGCAGAGGATAGGTTCATATCAACCACACCCAAGGCATTTACATGTGGCCCAAGTCCTCTCTAAATAAAAAGTGTTGCTGTAATCTTCCACCATTCTTTTTTTTCTTTCTGGAGTGATAAAGATGGACACGGAACCCTTTGAATGGTGCTTCAGGAGGGGGTGGTTTTTCTCTTCTCAGATGGACAACTCAGCTAGGAGAGGTGAGGTTTTGTTACAGGATATGCCTTGACTTCTACTGCATAGAATGGGACTGCTGGACACATTACCAGCCATGACCAAGCACTTGAAAACCCCATGGGAAACTACCTATCTTTCATTCAGTTCTTGGAAGAAGCAGAGCCTTAGAGTCCTAAGGCAGATTTTCAGCTTTATATGCTAGTTCTGGAAGCCATGTTCTGCAGGCTCTGCCAGCAGACTTTTACCTCCCAAGTGAGATGTTCCATCCTGAAGTCCTGGATGCTGCTTCTCAAAACATTAATAGGAAGCACAGCATCAAGCCACGCTTGCTCTCTGAGATTGGAGAAATGATGCATGTTCACTTGGCTAACAAGGGGAACGTTATTCTGTCACCATGTTTTTATCTGGTTTGCATCCTAACCTCAGGAATTCAGCTAAGTTGTGTGTTGTCAGTTGGAGACATTAGCTTGGGCGGTAAGCTGAGCCTTGCACTGCTTCTGGCAGGTTTACTCGTCTTCATCCACTCTTATCTCGATATGAGGATATCTGTTTTTTAAGCATGTTCCATATCCATGTTTCATGTGAAATTGCTTGTCATTCTTGCTTATCACTTAAAATAATAACTGGCTCCCTTCTTTTGTAGCATTTGCTAATAGTGGCAGAACTATTCATACAATTATGATAATCTGTCAGAGGATTATGCAAAGTATGTCCCCCCATCCCTTCTCGAAAGCAGAGTTAAATTGAACATCATAAAGGACATTTTCATAACCAAGGAATTTTACTAATTATTTACGCTAGATTTAGATTGATGCTGAATGACTAAAGGCATTGAGTTCTTAAAATTGGGAATATTTACAAACCATCCATTTCTTTTTTGTTAGTATTTTCTCTCTAGTTACTTTGAAATCTCTCTTTTCTCTCCCTCTCTCTACACACAGACACACAGACACACACACACAGACACACACACACACACACACACACACACACAGAGTGATGTAAAAAATATACATAGACTTTAAGGAAAGACATCAAAAGGGTAAAAGTGGTTATACCTGGTTGGTTGAATTGAAGATATTTTATACTTCTTTATACTTGCTTTCTTCATAGGGAACATATAGTATTTTTATGATCAATAAAAATATTTCTCTGTAATATGTATGTACTACTTTTACAATATTAAAGTGCTTTCAAAATTTGCCAGTAATTAAGAACACAGTAAAATTTGCATATTGAGAAACATTTGGAGACATTTAAATGCCACTTATATTTCTCTACAAAAAGTAAAATACTTTTATTCATGTAATTAAGAGCCCCACTCGCGAGCATTTAAGAATTGTTGCCCACTGTACTTTTGGCATATGTAAAAATATAAAATATACCAAACATATATAATATAAAAATAAAAAACAAAAAGTAAAAATGTACCAATAACCCAGTAAAATAGGATTTTAGTTGGTATTTGGAGAAATGAGCTAGATGTTTCTTTATCTGAATAGATTTGTTTGCTTTTAGGTATTTAATAATTATCATAGTAAATTATTTTAAAGTTGGTATCTGTATCATCTGTACGATAGAAATTGGAATTTATCTTTTAGCTATTTTCTTAAGAACAGAATTTGTTTAGGCCGGGTGCGGTGGCTCACGCCTGTAATCCCAGCACATTTGGAGGCCAAGGCGGGAGGATCACGAGGTCAAGAGATCGAGACCATCCTGGTCAACATGGTGAAACCCCGTCTCTACTAAAAATACAAAAAATTATCTGGGCATGGTGGTGCATGCCTACTCAGGAGACTGAGGCAGGAGAATTGCCTGAACCCAGGAGGCAGAGGTTGTAGTGAGCCGAGATCGCGCCATTGCACTCCAGCCTGGGTAACAAGAGCGAAACTCCGTCTCAAAAAAAAAAAAAACTTGTTTAAACCTTAAAATCAGATTTCATTTGTGACTTCTTTCTATAGTTTTTTTGTATTACAAATTGAGATAATATTAAAGGTAAACTTAATTTTTTTAGTAAAGTATTTGACATTGGATGGTGTTTAATTAAAATTTGTTCTCTAAATGAAAATTTAGTCTTTTTCTCTTAGCATTAGACTTGATTAGCTTATTTGCTGAAACAATGCTTGGAGAAATCTGAAAATGCATCAGAAGTTTATTAGAGATCTTGCTTTTATATAATTTTAGGCTTTCTGGCTTTCTAATTGTTATATATAGTTGATGTAATCATTGTTGTCATGTTTCTTTAATGAAGATTTTAAGTCATTTTCCACTTCAGACATTTATAATGTCACATAATCTATCCAAGAAATGAATATTTGTCTCAGTATTTTAAAATGGAAAAATTAAAGCAGAAATCATAAAGCAGAGAAATCATTCATTTCAGTTGTGAAAAGTTCAGAGATATGTTTAACATTCCTTTAGTCTTACTGCATCTGTTATTCATGTTTTTCTAAATAAGTATACAATATTTTATTTTACTACTAATGAAATGTGATTTTCTCATGTCCAGTGATGTGTTTTCTGAAATTATATAAACAAAAAGTGGTTAATATGATTTTATTAACTGTGTTGGGACTCAGAATATCCCAAAATGAAGGCCTCAGAAGAAGCCTCAGAAGCAAGGCTTTCTCTGACCTCCTGCCTTCCTGTCTCAGTTTCATTCTCCCCAGAATCTACCCACAGAAACTAGAATCTGTCTTCCCCAAGGCAGGTCATAGAAACCAGAACCCCTTTCCTCATAGCCAGCCATAAAACCTAAAAGTATTACTGTGACTTTTCCTCTGCCTCTTTGTAAAAACTGGCCAGAAGGACATTGTCTAACCTATGGAGTTTGACTGTAGGGTATAACAACACCCTCATTCCAGAGTCCTGCCTTATACCCAGAAGGAAGGAGGAATACATGCCAGGGAGGCCGGGCAGAATCCTGCTGGGGTTCCCAACTTAGCCTATTAGCATTAGATCAGAGCATCTCTGTTCAATCATAGTTCTTCATGGTTGTCCATACTTTTTTAATCTGAAGCATCAAAATGGACAGTGTCCCCTTTATCTTTGGGTCTTCATTATAAAGGCCTCTATATACACATCAATAAATTGGTATGCCAGTTCTCCTGTTCTTCCTGTTGTCAGTGATTTTCAGCAAACCTTCAGAGGGTGAAGGGGGAAGTTTTCCCTTGATCCCTACAACTTTTAACACAATTTAGGCTTTTCCCTAATTGCTGAAGTTACCATATGAATATTCTTATTAATAACATGTTGTTAGGCTAAAGGTTGATTTTTTTTCTAGTCACATCATTATGTACAGGCTGTTTTTTTTTTTATTATTTTATATACTTTTAGAGACAAGATCTCTGTTGTGATTTGAAATTTGGAATTTTGTGTCAATTATGTGATTCCATCAGAAATACCTCAGAGGACACATCTATAATCCCAGCACCTTGGGAGACTGAGGTGGGAGAATTGCTTCAAACTAGAAGTTTGAGACCAGTCTGGGAAACATAGCAAGGCCCTTTCTCTATAAAAAACAAAACAAAACAGTAGTCAAGTGTGGTAGCACGCACCTGTGGTCCGAGATACTTGGGAAGCTGAGGCAGGAAGATTGCTTGAGCCCAGGAGTTCAAGGCTGAAGTGAGCTATGGTCGTGCCACTGTACTGCAGCCTGGGTGACAGCAAGACCTTGTCTCTTAAACATTAAAAAAAAAAAATTAAAAATTTCTGAGAAGAAATTAAGACCTACAGTAAATAGCAGTAGGTATGTACACTTCTTTGGTATTTTTTATTATTTGCAGAGAGCTTGTCTACTTAATTATGATGTAGTTTTCCAGTTAGGGCCTATTCCTAGGTTGTTTTTCCAAAGGAAGTTTTTGTGTATGTATGCCTTGCTTTTCCTTATCCATTGACCTTTGTAAAGACTTTGTATTCATCTAATGCCTAATTACTTAAGGATTCTCTGAGTAGTTTGCTTGAAGTCTGTTTTTCCTTCCTAGCCATTGACAGAAAACACATCTGCCTTAGTGAGGCCCCTTTGATCTTCAGAGAGCTTTATCTAAAGAGAGATTAAAAAGAAATCTGTCAGGCATTTTCCCAAAGAAATTGAAAATGCTTCCTAAGATTTCAGATCAGGTAGGTAAAGTGTTTTCTCTGAATTAAGACATAGGAAAATAAGTATGCCACTCAGTGATTTCATCCTAAGTCATAGATTGCGGAGATTTGCTTCTGATATGAAGGAATATTTTTTATTTCATCTGAGACACAAAATGCATGCAATAATATCAGTGGCCAGAAGCAACTGCTTTTTATTCATTTTTCCATAGTTAACAGTAACAGGGTCTGTGGAGAAGAGACTAGAGAGGGTCCATTTGTTCTCAGGCTTTTTTGGGGCCTAGCATCATAGGAAGAATTTTCAGCTGGTCTAGTTTGAATCTAGATACTAGAAATTTCCAAGATCCATATGCCCACCTCCTTTCTCCCTTCTTCCTTCCCTCCCTTTAAACAAATCTATATATAGAATGCTTATTTTCTGCCAAACTCTGATTTTGTACTATTTACTAGGAGCAAGATAGGTATAGGATCTGATACACTGTGTGCCTCCAAGGTAGTCAAGGTACTACACTCAAAGTGTGTACAACTATTTAAAGATCTCATGAACACCCTCAGTTTTAGAATAGAAATATAAAATCTGCAATTAAACTAAATTTAATTTCTGATATACTCTTTTGACCTTTTGAAGAGTTACAGCTAAGAACAGATAATGAGCTGTTAATTTAGAAAATAAAATGTATACAAAAGAGTGCTTTGAGGTTCTCTGTCAGTCAGTAAGAAAACCTTGGGGATAGAGGTTAAACTGGGTACACTGGAGACTTTTTATGACTTTGGTGGTATGAAAGGAGAGGAAACAAAAGGAGAGCCTTACAAAGGGTTATAGTCTGATTTCTAAAATGAATGTTTCCTTGAAAAGACACAGAAAATAAGGTGCCAAGAGGAGAATCAAGTTTTCCAAAGTCCTTTTCTGAAATCTCAGGCTTTTTATGAAATTTTGAGAGAATGGCTTAGCCTTATGTTCTTCCATTTTGAGCTGCTTAGAAGCAAATATCATAGAAATGCAAATTTCTGTTATTATCATTTATTCACCTTGTATTATGTGCTTCAAGAGTTGGAGAACCCAGAAACTGTTTAATATACAAGGCATTGCCTATAAAATATTTCTTTGTCACATAGTTTGTGTATTTGATAAACAACTAACTTTCTTTCCTCCTCCTTATAAACACCCCAAATTAGTTTCTGAGTTGACCAACAAGATCCTGTCAGCGTCTGGCAGTTATTATATCTGTTTGAGGACTATTGGTATATGCGACGTGAGTTGCTATTATTTGATAGTATTTTGATGTCCTTCATTTTGTTAATTAGTTTAGGAAAACTATTTGGATTTTATGTACAAGTGCCTGCTAATTACTTGAGTCATAAGAAGACTGAGTGAGGTCCAAGTGTCCTATTAATCCCTTTGAGTCTGAAAATTTTCTTATAATTGGTTTGGCAAGAGGAATAAGTGAGATTAGTTGCTAATGAGGAGATAAGTATATAATTTTAGCATGATATAAAGCTGTGACTGTCAGTAAGTGGTACTAGGAATCTAGATTATTTTTATTAGATCGTATTTCTTTCTGAAAAATCATTATCATCTCCTGATATTGTAAATTGGGTTATTTCACGCCATTATTTTTAATATGTGTTAATCCTCAAACTACAGGTATTTAAAACCTGCTAATTAAGGAGTCATTGATAAGTTAGCAATATGAGCAGTCAGTTTAGATTCTTCACATCATTTAGATGCAATTCATTTTTGCATATTTACACTATATTTTCAGTTTGGCTCAGGTGTTTGAAGTCAGTCAAGAATAAGAAATGTCAACTTCAGATCCATAGGGCAGCTTAGCTTGTTTTCAAGATGAAGGACTGATAACATTGTAAGGAAACAGATGAAATAATACTTTTCTCAGCCAAGAACAAAGTAAGCTTTGTTTGGTTTTACTTTTTATAGTCTGCTTGGCTTTTCTGTTCTTAAAACTTGCCTGTTTATGGTAGTTTAAAATACTCTTTGGGACTTGATCCATTGAACTTCAGTTGTAATGTGAACTTTCTCTGAAACAAATATTGCAGTGTTTTGTATTTGATTTTGAGGAAAGATTTATTTTCATCTTGAAAATAATCAAACTTGTTAAGTTATTCATAACCACAGTCACTTTTACTTGAAGCATGCATTATAGTCTTAAGTATTTTTCCACTTTTGTACTCTGTATGACCATCTTGAATTTTTGCTGATGAGACAGCTGTGCTGTGGGATTGTCTGCGTAGTTCCCTCGATTACTTTTTCTTGGCTGTAGGGATTGTAAATACTGTTTTGTATCTCAAGTTTTTCAGATGTCCACAGAATTCCATCTTTAGCCATAGTGCTTTTATTATTTTGTAACCCCTTTGACTAGATGGGGAGGGGTTACAGATAACAGGTTAGTTTCCACATATTACTCATTTTGTGCAATTTTATTGTGTTTCTGATATATGCCCAGTATGCTATTAACTGCTGTGAAGGAAATGGAAAAAAAAACAGTAATTTTTCCTGCCTGAAGAGGTTTACGATCTAATTAGAGAGACAAGGCTAACTAAAAATGTAGAAAACAATATATGATGAAGATAATATGTAAGTATGCTTTAAAAGAACGAATTTATGAGATTATTATGGGTATATCTTAATGGAATAATCATAACTGATAATGGCTGGTTCTACATTTAGGTAAAAATGATTGCTTCCCTATGTCAAGGCCTGAAATAAACAGAATGCTACATTTTGAATTTTAAAGAAAACAAAATCAGTATCTAATTAAACTTTATGGAATACCACGAAACTTTCAAAATTTAGAACTTTAACCTAGATTACAGAATTTGCATTTGAAGACACTGGAGCCGGTGACTTACCTGAGTTTCAAGTCTGGCTAACAGTACCAGCATTAGAACATGGTATAACAGCCAGGTGCTTTTGAGTTGTTGGCCACAGGAGGTAAAGCTAGTAAGCACTGCTAATGTAATAAAAGGCATTGCACACAGACCAGTGGTCTCTGTTATTTGACCCTTTCCTTTCCTCCATTTTACTTTTACTACTCTTCTTCTGCATCAGCATCAGCATCATGACATTTGCATGGCTCCTTATGGTTTTGAAATTGTTTTCACACCTTCACATTTACTGGAGCATCACAACAACCTTGTCAGGAAGGTCAACATTGACTCTGATTGAAGATGAGAAAACACACCTGCAAACCAGTGAACTAATTTACTAGAGTAAGTGGAGCAGGACCTCCAACCCAAATTTCCTACTCCAAGCCTTTCACTTTACACACTCCCTCTTAAAAAGCTGGTTCCACCCCAAATCCTTTCCCAAACAAGGGACTCAATTAGAAGAACATGTAGAAAACAAGGAGCGAAGTTGTGTTCAAATGCTTACAATAATTACTTGGCTTGTACCTTTTAAGATACTTTATAAATTTACTTCCTCAATAATCCTTGTAGATGTGTGTTTAGTGCATTGTTAGAAATTATATAGCGTTAACAAAAGTCAAGGCTGGTTTAAACCAGTAGCTTTGTGGAGCTTTTAAACCCTAAGAAACCAATCTCTAGATAGGACTCTTGCAGTAAGTGGGATGTTGGCTATCTTAAATGACCTCTAAAAAGGCCTTTTAAATTCTGCTCCTTGCTTCCATGTGCTTTATTCATGACTACTTTTTATTTCTGGGTACAGCTACTAATACATCTTGAATTATTGCTTTTTTTTCCCCATTTCATCTTTCTAGTTACCTTCCTTCTACTTCTTGCTGCTGCTTCCTAAACACAGAGCCCTAGCTCCCACAATAGGTTAATATATATGATAATGTTCAGGGAGTGTGATAAAAATGGGATGAAATTTTTAGACCACTGTATTGTCTGCCTGTGTTTTTCTAATTTCTTTTCCTCTCCAAATGTTCCTAGCTACCACAGCAGTCAAGGGTAGTGGAAGGAATGTGGACTTTGGAGCCAGAATAGTTTGGGCTGAAAGACAGCCGTGTGGTCTTAGACAAATGCCTTGATATTTTTGGGCATCCACCTTTAACCTGTAAAATGAGGGTAGCTGCTCGCCATGTGGTATTTTGTGAGTGTCCCTTTACCTGTCAACTTGACATCTCTACCAGGTGTTTTAAAGACACCTCACATCCTTCCTGTCCAGTACCAATCCCGATATCTCACCACTCAGTCTCTCCCTCCAGCCCCTTTGCCTACCCTTGACCTGGTCAGTGTTCTTTAATTCCTTTAACAAAACTGTCTTCTATCACATTGCACATTTGCCTCTCCTTCACACTTTGCGTCTTACCCATTACTGTCTTGCCACCTCTACTTCCTATATTTCTCTGTAACCCATCCATGTCTTTCCACCTCTAATGTCATCATATTAATTCAAACTATTGCCATTTTGCACATCTCGCATCATATTAATTCAAACTGTTGTCATCGTTTTCATTTTTATTTTTTGAGATAGGGTCTCTCTCTGTCACCCAGCCTGCAGTGCAGTGGCATGGTCATAGCTCACTGCAGCCTGGTACTGCTGGGGTCAAGCGATCCTCCCACCTCAACCTCTTCAGTGGTGGGGACTATATAGGTGGGCACCACCATACCTGGCTAATTTTTTAATTTTTGTAGAGACAGGGTTTCCTTATGTTGTCCAAGCTGATACTGGACTCCTGGGCTCAAGTGGGCCTTCCTCCTGGCCTCCTAAAATGCTGGGACTGCAGGTGTGAGCCACCGCACACGGCCCTAGGCCATTGTAGCATCTTAACTGATTTCCCAGCATTCACTTAGTACTCTCCAGACCGTTCTCCACATGGCAACCAGGATGATAATTTTAAAACACATTAAATCATAACATCCTCTTGCTTAAAACTCTTCAATTCCTTCCCATTGTCCCATTCTTTCCCTCTGTAAAAGCTGAGGCATAGTTAGTTCCAGGGTCTGGAACCTGAACTCTCTCTCCCTCCTGCTCTTGAGTGTCAGCTGCTTCCTGTTGTCTTCAAGGAGTGGCTCTTCCTGGGTACTTGTTCTCCCCTCTGTCTGGAAGTGCTGTTCCCTGCTCTCTGGCGCCCTCCCCAGCCCTGCACCTTTACTGCCTCACCTATTCGCCCTGGTTCACAGCGGCTCATTTTCCAGGCTTCTTCCTTTAAGCCCCCTCAGATGTGGGGCTCTTCAGAGCAGCATTTCCTCCCTCAGAGCATGTCTTTGTCACTCGGTGCTGTGATGACCTGATTTGGCAAAATTCAAGCAGGACGCAGGAGATGCTTCACGTACTAATTTTCTTTTCCCTCCAACTTCTTTTCTAATTGTGAAATTTATTTTGATTTATTTATTATTTATGTTTCATTGGAAAGAAATTATTTCTCTTTGATTATTTAAAAATCAAATGACATGATTATGTTAGGCCAGGTTTTCCCCCTCCAGATGAAAGTCCAGGGGAGAATTGTATTAAAAATAAGGACATTTACTTAACTCTCAAGTCAAGATTTATGAATCATTGATTCAAAAGAATGAAGTATATTATATTTGTACAAGATGATCTTCCACTGATGCACGATTTTATAGTGGATCTGCATTAAAAAATCACCTGAGCCGCCTCTGTGGCTCTCTATGGCATCATGCAGTGCTTCTTATTCATTGCTCCATGTGCTTTCTGCCCAAAACCATTAATTAACTCAAACATTTTGACTTTCCCTTTAAAATTCTATTAGCATTTAGTAGCTTTAATTTAGTTTTAAATGCTGTTTATACTTCCTGCTTATTCTGGCAATTAAAACGTTTCCTATTTGTCATCAAAAAGTCTATATTTTTAAAAAGCATATTTAAAAATTCAATTTAAAACTGATTTTCAAACAATTTCTCTCACTTTTAGATTAGGCGACTAATTTTATTTATATTCTGTTTCACTCATCAAAGGTTTTGGAGAGCGTCCTAAAAGGTATGATATGCATATGAAAACTGTTTCTGGGGTCTTATTGTTCTGATCTGCTTTCACCTTTTATCTTTTTTTTTAATGCCAGTGACTTGAACATTACACAGGATTCCATGATCCACAGCTGTTTGCTATTTATATGTAAGCAATATTCTTCAGTTGACATTACCTCTCCTGGTAGCATCCAACGTGATCAGGGCTATGTCTTCAACAAACGGCAAGTGGTAGTTCCAATATTTCTTTTCCTTTAAGCAGACGTTACTTTTTCCTAGATTATTATACTGTTCTCATTGTAATCTATACCAACATTTCTGCCAAATGATACGACTGAGTGAAATGTTCTAATACCTTATTACCAAAAAGTTTGGGGTCATATCGGACTTTACTATTATTTTGTTTCAGAATACATACGAGTTTTCTACCTATGCCGTTGTCCTTTGATTTTAATTATAGATTTATTTTATATGTTGAAATTTAGTATTTTTGTATAGTTAATTTTGTCAGTCATTTTGTAGTGAACTTTCCAACCTCTAATTTTTTTCTCTGTAACTATTGACTGAGGCTGCAGTTTGGTTTGGATGACCTCATCCCCAGGCCCAACGATTGACCCTAGTCATACACCGAGCAAGGTGGCTGGCTGGGGACTCAGGCCTCATCCAACTAGTGGGTGGTATTCGTGACTATTAAGAGATAGGTGTATGACTGGGACTTTCGGCAGTAGGTGGGGAAAGAGGAACTCTTTTCTAACTGGTAAGGCATGCAGGCCTAAGGACGCAGACTCTGTAGACATGATGGAAGCCATATGGCTGAAGAAGATGGCACGTGGCACGTATAAAAAGAGGGCAAATTTGAGAGAACAGCAGAGAAATGGAACAAGACTGATTAGATGAGTCTGATTGTGACCTTCCTCTGTACTTTGGAGTTACATGAGCCATTAAATTAGTTCCTTGTTTGAGCTAGTTGAGATTTTCTATTTGCAACGTGAAATATCCTAAGACTTCATTTTTGCTTTATGGTTTTCTTTTTTTTGAGTCAGAGACGCACTCTGTCGCCTAGGCTGGAGTGCAGTGGCACGATCTTTGCTTACTACAATCTCCGCCTCCTGGGTAAGCAATTCTCCTGCCTCAGCCTCCTGAGTAGCTGGAAGTAAAGGTGTGTGCCACCACACCTGGCTAATTTTTATATTTTTAGTAGATACGGGGTTTTACCGTGTTAGACAGGCTGATCTTGAATTCCTGACCTCAGGCGATCCACCTTGGCCTCCCAAAGTGCTAAAAGCCACTGTGCTCAGCCTACAATTTTCTTTGTTTGTTTCTTTTTTTTTTTTTTTAAGAGATGGGGTCTCACTCTGTCCACCAGGCTAGAGTGCAGTGGTGCAATCATAGCTTACTGCAACCTCAAACTCCTGAGCTTAAAGTGTCCTCCTGCCTCACCCTCCTTAGTAGCTAGGACTTCAGCATACACTACCATACCCAGCTAATTTTAAATTTTTTGTGGAGATGGCAGTCTCACTATGTTGTCCAGGCTGGTCCCAAACCTTTAGCCTCAAGTGATCCTCCTGCCTCAGACTCTCAAACACTGGGATTAGAGGCATGAGCTACCCATACCTGGCCTGCTTTATGGTTTTCATATATAAAGTGTATCATGGGAAGTTGGATGGAAATTTTATCTGTAATTCCTCTTACTCATTTGTTTATTTCACAAATGTTTGAATCCTTATGTATAGTGTTTAGTTGTATGGTGTGTGTTAGAGGTCTACCTTTACTTTTTTTCTTAAACAGTTTCCTATGTGTATTGAATTTTACCTTCCTATTAATTTGAAACATACTCCTCAGGAAACTTTAGGCTGTTTGTGAATTTTCTGTTTTGTTCCACTAATCTGTCTTTAAATCACTGCATCAGTAAAAAATTTTGAAGTATTATTGTTTTGTAATACATTTAAATGTTCTCAGGGAAAATATCCCTTGTTATTTTCCTAAAGTTTCTTGGCCATTACTTCTCATTTATTCTTTGGGATTAATTTGGGAGTTATTTTATGTTTTATGAAATACTTTCTTGGAGTTTTGATTAGAAATGTTTAAATTTTATAAATGATTTTGAGAGTGTTGACATCTTTTTTGAGATAGATTTACTCCATCCCTTTTAATGTGTTTTGGGTATTTTATGTTAATGCTATTATAAATGACATTTTCATTTTCTTATTTTTTAATTCAGGGAAAATTTTAAAAAACACAACTATGGTAATTATTAGAAAAATAACCTATGAGTATCGTATTTATATATTCTCTTTAAATATATTCAGCTTTAAAATAAAGTTTAAAAATAAAGTTGACTATTCAGTTATGAATTTTATGTGTATCTGTAAGTCTATTTGTATTTGTGTGGGCCCTTTTCTTTGTTCTTGATCAGTGTTGCTAGAGGTTTATCAATTTTATTACTTTCCAAAGATTCAAAGGTTTTATTGAATCTTTGTTAATTTATTTATTTTTGCTCTTTTATTATTTCCTTGATTATACATGATTCATGTTTATAATGTTGTTCCTCTCCTAATTGTTAAATTTGATGCTTAGCTTGTTCATTTTCAGCCTATATTTAAACATCTAAGTTTATACATTTTTTTCTAACCACTTGCTGCTTCTTAGTTCTGATATATGGTGTTTTTATTATTTTTCATGTGCGCTTTTCTGGGTTCCCGAGAGGCCAGCACGTCTGCCGGGGACTCTTGGCCAGCAACAGGGTTCCGACCTGAATAGGGGAGTGTGCAGAAAAAGAGAGGACAGAAAGTGGGGTCTGGAGGACTGAGTAAGCAATTGCTCAAACAGGAAATTTATTCTGCACACAGTTAGTATATATATCTTTGTCCTACTTCATTTGCAGGAACAGACACCATTATCTCACAAATCAAAGGGAACAGAAAGTCCTCGGGATACAAGCTTAGGCAGCAAATAACACAATAGTAAAATCAGATACATAATCAGATACAATCAAGTCGTCCAGGTGGGTCTCATTATCAGGTTGGGGAAACCTAAAGTTAAAAGTTAACTATCTATGCAAGGCACCAGAGAGGCAGTAAACCTGTTATCTATGCAAACAGCAGTCACAAGAACAGACACAGGACCTAGCAAATGGGTAAACAAAGTCATAAAATGCAGAAACAGAAAATAAACACAATGTCTTCTCAGACCACATAGGTATCACCTCATCGTCTAGCAAAGTTGTTTTTAGATATCCTTTGATCTCAGTTTAACTTTCCCAGATCTCGACTGCCTCCAACGGGAAACTGTGTCTGGGCTCAAGCTCACCATATGGTGAGGCCCAATTCCAAGGGGCTTCACATGGGAATGATTCCCACATGCTTTATGGTTTCTTCTTTGATCAGTGAGTTATTTAGAAATGTGTTTTTAAGTGAAAAATGTTATAATGTTTTTTGAAATACTGATTTCTAACTTAATTGCATTGTGCTTAAAGGACCTGAAGTGTATTAAACTGATTGTTTAGAACTTGTTGAGACTGACTTTATGGCCCAGTATGTGGTTGCTTTTCATAAATGTTTCACATTTGCATAAGAATATCTGTTGTCCAGTTGTTGGATGCAGGGCTCTAAAAATATCTGTTAATCAGCTTGTTAATTATATTGTCTAAATTGTCAGTATTTTTAATGATTGTTTTTGGTCTGATTAGCAATTACAAGATATGTTAAAATCATTTCACTAAAACTAGTGCGGTGGCTCACGCCTGTAATCCCAGCATTTTGGGAGGCCGAGGTGGGTGGATAACGAGGTCAGGAGTTTGAGACGTGGCCAACATAGTAAAACCTCATCTCTACTAAAAATACAGAATTAGCTGGGCATGTTGGCGCACACCTATTGTCCTAGCTACTCTGGAGGTTGAGACAGGAGAATCACTTGAAATCGGGAGGTGGAGGTTTCGGTGATCTGAGATTGTGCCACTGCACTCCAGCATAAGCAACAGAGTGAGACTGTCTCAAAAAAAAAAAAAAAAAAAAGATTATCTCCCTAAATGATAGACCTTCAATTTTCTCTGAGTTCTTTTAATGTTTTGTTTATATGCTTTGAAGCTATGTTATTAGATACTGTGGTAGGCAGAATAATGCTCCCCTCACCCATCCATGATTAAAATAAAATTGTCTACATCCTAACCCTCAGAACCTGTGAATGTGTACCTTACATGGCAAAGGGGAATTAAGATAGCAGAAGAAATTAAGCTTGCTAATCATTTCATCTCAAAATACGGAGCTAATCTTGGATTATCCAGTTGGGTCCAGTAAAATCATGAGTCCTTAATGTGAAAGAAGTGGGCAAAAGAAGAGGAATGATGTGACATGAGAAGGATTCAATCAGTCATTACTGGCTGTGAAGATGGAGGGGGGCTTGAAAGTTAGCCGTACCAAAATAGAATGACTTGTGAAAACCTAAGAATATGGAGCCTCCAGGCCATGAAGAAGGAGTCCTCGTGCACATACGCTCATGTAAGAACTGTTGCAAGAACTTTAGTATTTCGAGAAGTTGCTTGCCCAAGGACGCTTGCCTAATTCTAGCTCCTGCAGCAAGCCCCTGTAACCAGTGAACTTCGTTTCAAGACAGTTCATGTGGACTCCTCCTTTTTTCCTTTTAAAAGCTTCTCTTGTCTCAACCTGTTTGGTTGCAACCAATGTCTGCCGTAGCATGCATATGGATTGCAGTCCCCTGCTATTCCTGAATACACTGTTTTGGAAAGCCAGTCTCTCATTTATTTTACGTTGACAGGGGCTATGAGTCAAAGAATGCAGACAGCCTCTAGAAGCTTGAAAAGGCAAGGAAATGGATTCATTTCTAGAGCTTCTGGAAAGGAATGCAGCTTTGCTGATTGTAGATCAGTGGCACTGGCATCGAACTTCCAGTTAGTGTTTCTCTGGTACATCTTTCTTCCTTCTTTTAATCTTCTTTCTTTCTGTATCCTTGTATTTTAAATGTGTCTCTGGTAAGCATTATGTATGTGTGTTATGTATATAGATTTTGAATTTTTTTACCTATTCGACAATATTTGTTTTAAATTAGAAAATTTCAAACAATTATACTTACTATGATTACTAATTCATTTGGAATCATTTGAATTATTTTTACCATTTTATTTTGTTCTTTCACTTTTTAAAACTATTTTACTTAAAATTTAAAGAGGCAAATTTAAAAGTTGTTTTTGGGCAGTAATCCTTTACAATAGGTATTTTTATTCCACTTTGCAGTTGAGAAAACTAAGACACAGAGAGTTAAGTAACTTGTTCAGGATCACACAATTAGTGTGTGGCAGAAGCTGGGCTTGAACTCAGTACATCTGACTGTAGTAACCACCTATCATCCTGGTACAGTTTCATGTGTATATAGAGTTTGATAGATTAAAAAAAAAAAGTAGAATTGTGAATTGAGGATGTGCCAGATGTCTTCCATGTACCACTCTAGATATCCCTCTGTACTCTGTTCTGCGCTCACAGAACCTCTTTGGACTGTTGGCGAGCCTCCTGCCTTGTGGCTACTAACTGGGTCCAGCCAGTGAGACATGAGGGCAAAAAAATAGGTCAAGGTATTTATTCTGACCCTTGAACCACCCTTCCTCCCCACATGCAACCCCTCCTTTTATATAGGGTTACTGCAGGGCTCACTGTATCCCTTGGGAAAGGTCACAGCTCCTGTCAGGGGCCCTGTCAGTCCTCTCAGTATCTAGTTTCTGCTTCCCTGCTCTTATGCCTTAAGGCCTAGGGGTGGAAACAGCAGTTGTCATTTGCTCCAGGGCATGGCCTTATTCCTCTTGGTTTTACTCAACTGTCCTACCTTTTGTGAAATTCCTTTTATTAAATGCTTCCCAATTTATTCCTGTTTGATTGCACAGTCTGTTTTCTGCCAGGACTCTGACTGATACAGTGAGAAAGGAATGCTTAATCAAATCAGTCATCCTTTGTGGAAATAAATTATTAAAGTCCTCCCTCACATCAAAAAGCAAAGCTTGAAAAAATATAATAAAGGAGTAATAATCAAAATATATAAAAATGTCAAAACATCTATTAAAAAAAAGACAAGCCATGCAATAGTAAAGTGCAGGGACATATCCTACCAGACATCATAAAGCTATAGAAATAAAATAGGGTAATACTGGTGTGTAAAAAAGACATAGTTTTATGGTATATTGATCTATCAGGCACCTTAAACTACCTACCTACTAACAATTAAAAGTATTAGAGGAGAGATTTAAAAAACTAAAATGTATTTCTGACCAGGCAAGAGAATAAGGAATTGGCAGGATCAAAAAGGGAAAGCCGGACTCTAGGGAGGGCATTGAGCTCTTAGACTGCCTTCACCATCTTTCTGAACTCGGGCTTGGAGCATCTGGTTTGATGGCTGCATGGAACTCCAGAGATAGGCAGTAAAGCCTATGGTTTCTACAAAGTGGGAATCTCTAAAGAGGTTGCTGAATAAAGCTGGAACCGTAAAGTCCATAGTGTAAAAGGTGAATGAGAAAGAAATCTCTGTAGAAGAGAGAAGGAAACAATCCTAAACTCATTGGAGTAGTGAGGAAAGATCTTCTCTGAGGATTTATGACCACGAGAGGGCCTCCCACAGGTCTTCCCTCCACATTCCTGCTATCCTACTGGGGAGGTCCAAAACTACCTCCCGCAAAGAAGTTAATGTGGTCTTCAAGTGGTTGCATCGCCAGGCAACTGGAGAAACAAATACAGCTCCTCTTTGGAGGAAAGCAGCTTCACCCAGTATTCAAAGCATTACTGAAGGCAACCAAACAGGAAAACAGGTAAAGGATTATCAGGCAACTCACACGAGATAAAATGTGTTTCTTGGTTATGAACTCATCTATGTAATAAGCTTAGAAAATTGCCTGACACGTAATAAGTGCTAAGTAAGTGTTAGCTATGATGATGCTGATGACAATGATGATGATTTCAAGGCTTTTTAATTCTCTCCTATTAATTGATTTCTCTTGCTGTGGTAATATTACACTATTTTAATTCACATAAACTATGTTGTTCTCATATTGTAAACATTTAAAACTATTCAGATTCTTTCATTGTTCTTTTTAGAAGTTTTCTTACATATTTTATGTGAGTTTTAGGATTAGCTTGTTGAGTTCCTAAAAATTCATGTTTGAATTTTGATTGGGATCGGGGTAACCTTTATAGATTACTTTGTTAAAAACTGACATCTTTACAATATTAAGTCCTAGCATTTCTGAACAGAGTATATCTTTTCATTTATTCAGGCTTTTATGTCCTTTAGTAAAGTTTTATAGTTGTCTTCATGAAGATCTTGCCACTTTTTTTTTTTAGTTTTATACCCACTTTTCCGTTTATATTGCTTTTTCCTATTAAATTCTTAAATTGGCTATTTTGAAGGTGTAAGAAAGCTATTGATTTTTGTGTTCACCTTGTATGTTGTCCCCTTGCCAAAAATTCCTTATTTTTTTTGATTGCCTCTGATTTTCTAAGTGAATAATCATATTGTTTGTAAATTGTGATAATCATTTCCCTTTGAATATATCTATCTCTAAATTTTTGTTTATCTTATTGCAATGCCTGAACCACTACAATGTGGGATTTTGAAATAGAACAGATACCCTTTTTTTTCTTCATTTTAATGGATACTTCTAATATTTTACCATTACGTTTAATATTTTCTCTAAATTTTTGATATATACCTTTTATCAGAATTTGCTAACCGTTTTTGTTAGGAATGGGTGTTGAGTATTATTAGATGATTTATTTCAGTCTCTAATAGTCAAATGATGTTTATCCTTTAATACATTCCTATAGTAAATTCATTAGAACATTTCTTTTTTCTCCTCTTTATCATTAAAATGTTTATATACACCTTAAATTAACTCTACATGGCCACAATACTTGGGTAACATTTTAAAATTTATTTTTAATTTTTAACTGATACATAATAGTTGGACATATTTATGGGATACATGTGGTACTTTGATATATGCATATAATGTATAATAAATCAGGGTTATTGGGATATCTGTCACCTCAAACATTTATCATTTCTTTGTGTTGGAAAAACTCCAAATATTCTCTGACAGCTGTTTAAAAAATACAGTCTTACTTCAGTATATGTGAGGGGTTGTTTCCAGGGCCTCCTGTATACCAAAACTGAAGAATGCTCCAATATGCCGTTGGCTCTGCTGAACCTACAGATATAAAATTTGATCCTCTGTATCCATGAATTCACATCCCTCAAATACTGTACAGTTGTCTCAAACATCAGTTTGAACTGTGTGGGTCCATTTATACACACATTTTTTTTTTCAACCAGTCATGTATTGAAAATACGTATTCACTGGATGTGAAACCTACATACATATGGGGGCTAACTTGTTGAATATGAGGTTCTATGGGGCCGACTTCAGGACTTGAGTATGCAAGGGTTTCGTAAATATGAGGGTCCTGGAACCAGTTCCCCATGTATACCAAGGAATTCGGTATATTTTCAGTTTGGTTGGAAAAATATCTACATATAAGTGGACCCTGGTAGTTCAAACCAGTGTCATTAAGGGTTAACTGTACAATAGTTAACTATAGTCTCCTGCCAGTGCTATTGAACACTAGAACTGACTCCTTTTCTCTACTGTAATTTTGTACCCACTAACCAACCTCTCCTCACACTCCTCCTCCTCCCTGCCCTTTCTAGCCTCTGGGAAACACTGTTCCACTCACTGCCTCCACAAGATCAGTTTTTTAAGCTCCCACATATGCATGAGAACATGTGATATTTGTCTTTCTGTACCTGACTTACCTCACTTAATATAATGTCTTCCAGTTCTAAACATTGCTGCAAATGACAGGATTTCATTTTTTCAATGGCTGAATAGTATTCCTTTGTGGATATATGACATATTTTGTTTGTTCATCTGTTAATGAGCATTTAGTTTGACTCCATATCTTGGCTATTGTGAATGGAACTGTAGTAAACATGGGACTGTGCGTAATCTATTCAATAGACTAATTTCCTTTCTTTTGGGTATATATTCAGCAGTGGAATTGCTAGATCATCTGGCAGTTCTGTTTTCCATTTTTGGAGGAACCTTCATACTATTTTCGATGATGGTTCTACCAATTTACATTCTCACCAAGAGCGTATGAGCATTCTTTTTCTCTGCATCCTAGCTAGCATTTGTTATTTTGTCTTTTTGATAACAGCTATCCTATTTGGGGTGAGATGAAATTTTACTGTGGTTTTGATTTGCATTTCTTTTTTTAAGATTTTTTTTATTTTTTTGATTTGCATTTCTTAATGACTAATGATATTGAGCTTTTTTTCCCTAGACATGGTGGCCATTTGCAGATCTTCTTTTGAGAAATATCTCTTCAGATATTTTGCCCGTTTAAAAATCAGATTATTTGCTTATTTGCTATTGAGTTGTTTGAGTTCAGTGCTGGGTTCCACTGTGGCAGGGCTAGCACCGAGTTCCATTGTAGAGTCCCACACTCACTTTCTTCTCCCCTACCCAAGCATAGGGATTTTTCTCTCTAGGCTATGCTGTTGGGGGATGAGGTACCAGAGATATAGGTAATGTGAGACTGTCCTTCTTACCCCCTTAAATGCATCTTTTCTCATTATGCTAAAACCAGGTCCTGTGATCTCCCATTTGATTTTTAGCTGTTAGGAAAATGCTTGCTTGCGTGGATAATTGTTCATTTTGATGTTCGTGCTGTGGGGATGATCTTTAGAGGGTTTTTTTTTTTTTTAGCCATCTTGCTTCACCTTTCTCTCTGGTAATTTTTAAACTTTAAAATACTTTATTTAAAAATGTTCCATCTATATTCGTAAGTGCTATTCCCACCTAAGTGTCTTTTCTTCTTATATTTATAAATCCAACTATGGTGGCCTTCTGAAATGTGTTAGGTAGGTTTTTAGAAATCTTTTTCTTTGTCCTATTAGGACAGTTTATATAATACTGTTTTTATCTATTTCTTCAAGATTTGAAAAACTCCATTAAAACCATCTATGCTTAGTGCTTATTTTTTTCTGAGTTAAATTATTACCTGTAATTTTGGTTTCTCCTGTGGTTATTTGGTCTGTTTATGTTTTCTTTTTTCTTATGCAAATTTTAGAGCATTCTAGTATTTCATCTGTTTTTTTCTAGCTTTTAATATTAAAATTATATGGAGTTAAATTTTAAATCTCTTGTATCTGAAGTTATGTTTTCTTTTCCATTTCTATTGTACTTTATTTGGATCTTCTTTCTTTTTTCTTAGTCAGACTTGGCAAAACTTAGGCAGTTTTATAGGTCATTTCTAAGAACCTGGGTTTTAAATGTCCTAGTATTTTTGTTTTGTTTTCTAATTCATTTCTTCTTTTATCTCCAATAATTTATTCTACTTTTCTCTTTGGCATTGTTTTTCCCCCTTAATTTCCTAAGTTATAAACTAATTTTACTTATTTTCAATCTCTTGTGTTTTCTGATAAATGCATTTTATGCTATGATTTTTTTCTGACCCTGCTGTGGCTGTTTCTCAGTCTTCATTTTGTAAGCTTTAATTGTTATGTATGTGTTTTTCTATCATTTTTTTCCTCCCCAAAGCACAAGTAAGGTGTCAATAGATAGATAAATGTAGAGATAGTAGTTTTTTAGCCATGTTTTAATTTTATCCTATTACATTTATTTAAAAAGATTTGGAAGACTTGTATTTTTTGAGTTCGTAACTATATCCTTTTGTCCTAATACTTGGTCATTTTTATGAACATTCCACATGTTTGATAAGAGGGTGCATTGCTCTTGGCCTCTCAACTCTTATTCTCTACCAGTTTCTCTTTATCTCATATAAATATTAAAACTATTATTAAGTGCGTAAAGGTTATATTCACTTTGCTAAGATTATATTAGCTATATTTTTATGGTCTGGAACAGAGGTTGGCAATTTTTTCTTGTAAAGGGCCAGATAATATTTTAGGCTTTGTGAGCCAGATGGCTTTTGTCAAAACCACTCAACTCTGCCATTGTGTTGTGAAAGTAGGCCTTAGACAATATATAAATGCAAGTGCGGCTCTGTTCCAATAAAATTTTATTTATAAAAACATGTAGCAGGCCAGAATAGGCCCACTGGTCTTAGTCTGCCAGCTCCTGGTCAGCATAAGCCTTATGCTACTCTGAAATTCAGATACTAAGTTTATGTAATATCGTGTGTGTCTGTTAACCTTTTGGGTAGTAATTTGTTGAAAATCATACAGCTTTACCCATTGTTTTTGGTATTTCTGGGATTCTCCCTTTTTAATCATTATGAAAATCCTTATTTTTCTAAAAGATCATACTTAATATTAATGCTTGCATTCTCAACATGGACAATACTGTGAAAATCTGGATGGGGGGAGGCAAAAAAAATAATCTTAGAAATTACAATGACCGGGCATGGTGGCTCATTCTAGTAATCCCAGCACTTTAATAGGCCAAGGCGGGCAGATCACTTGAGTCCGGGAGTTTGAGACCAGCTTGGGCAACATGGCAAAGCCCTGTCACTACAAAAGAAAAAAACAAAAAAAAAAAAACAAAAAATTAGCTGGGCAAGGTGGCACACATCTGTAGTCCCAGCTGTTTGGAAGACTGTGAGGTGGGAGGATCAGTTGAGTCCAGGAGGTTGAGGCTGCAGTGAGCTGTTCTCATGCTGCATTGCAGCCCGGGCAGTAGAGCAAGACCGTCTCCAAAAAAAAAAAAAATTACAATGTCTTGGAGCTCTCCAAAGCTCAGCCCAACAAAATCATTCCTTAGCATTTATTTCCAAGCTCAGGGTATTGAGCAAGGCAGGTTCCTTTGGGGGTTGATAATGAAAAATAGGTAAGGTATTCAAGTTTATTAATGTAATGTTCTTTTAAGTGTTTGTAGCATCTGTGTCTGTGGTACTGTTGCTACACATTTTGCTTACTCCTACTTTTGCATGTTGTATTTTCTCTAATTTATTCTTATTAGACTAGCTGGAGGCTTGTCTCCCCCCACACCTTTCAAAGAACTCTCTTGGACTAATTTTTCAATTCAACACTTTTCCAGATTCATCTGCTTATCTTTTATCTTTACTTTGCTATTGCTGTGTGCTTTCTGATGCCTTTAATGGAATGACTAATTTGTTTTCTGCCTCCCATTCCCCCTGCCACCCCCGCAATTTTATGCTGTGTCTTTTCCTCTAATTGTAAATCTGGGTATATTTGCTTTTTTCTTTTCTTTTTCTGTGTTTTCTCTTTCTTTAACTTCTTTTCTTGATATGCTGTGTCCTTACTGTCATTATTTTCTAAAGATTTTGTAATTGTTTGGTTGGCCTCTTTGAGGCCATTAATGGAGGATTTTTAAAAATATTTCCCTTCTTTAGCTATTTTTCATTTATATTTTTGTCCTGAATTTCAGTTTTTATTGCATTATCTTCAGGGGCTGTGATCCTTATAATTTATCTTCTTTTGAATTGAGGCTTAGTTTGTGGCATGATATGTCATCAAGTTTTCTAAACGTTCCATGATCACAAAATGATTGTTTAAGTCCCTTACAATGCTCGTCAGTTAGGATGCTTTCAGCTTCAGGTAATGAAAAAATCAACTGAAAATGGCTTGAAGAGAAAGAACATTTATTATCTACGTAATAAGAAGTCCTGAAGTAGGGTAATTTTAGAGATTGTTGATTGGGGGCCTCAGTAGTATCATCAAAGACCTACATTTCTTCAGTTCTTCCCTTCTTAGTCTGACAGCTTGGACTTGTCCTTATAGACTGGCTGTCCTCAGGGTCTCAGGATGACACTCACATGAGAGGTTGCATGTCCCCTTTCTAGCACTTCTCTCTTTCCCTTCATTCCTTTGTGTGTGTATGTGTGTGTGTGTGTGTGTGTGTGTGTTTGTGGCCTTCACAGACATTTCTTTTAGATCCATAGCTCTTTGAGTGAGTGGCATAGTGTTATATGTCCATTTCTAAACCAGTTGTTGGGAGTGATATCACCATGGGTGGTAGAGTGTAATGTTGATTCATGGCTTGAGGGCCAGTCCAGGCTAGTGGTACAGAGTGGGTAATATTCTCTCCCTGCAGACTTAGCCCCTGGACCCAAGTGAACAGAATCAGAGTTCTCACTTAATTTAAGGCAAAGGGTGGGGCAGGCAGGTACAGGGAAGGCAGTTAGCCAGGCATTAGTGATATTATCTGCACAGTTGAATACTTTATCAGCCATAACAATGTGCAAACAATCCACGCGCTTCATTTGGGATGTGTATTCCTTCAGGTGTAACTTAACAAGCATCTTTTTTGACTCTAAACAATTGAGCTTATCATGGAAAGTTTCCAGTGATTTTTGTCTTTAATAAGTAATTGCCACAGTGCTGAGAAATGATTACTGTAAGGTTCTATTCCTGTTAGTATATCAGATATATATTTTACTGTTTTATTTATAATTCAGAATCTTAGGATTTTGAGCAGACATTGTGTCTTCATTATTGTTCATCCAGCACTGACTGAGCACTGAATTTCCACAAACGAATTATTGGTAATAATAAAAGTTGCATATCTGGAGATAGATTGAAGTGTAACTCAAGATGTGATTAGCTACCCAGTTTGTTTTTATTAAAATGTTATTTTTTCCTGCATATTTGTAATCCAGGGAAAGCTTCTAATATGAAAAATAAAGTAGCTTTTTTAAGACAATGTATAAAAAATAATTGGTGTAACAGCATTGTTTGAATACAGATGAGATGGTCCTATTAAAATTTGATCACAAAGTATATATGGTAAATGCAGTAAGATTTGTGCCAACTAATTACTAGCTCAAGTTTGGAGTAAAATGCTGAATTATGGGATGCTATAATGTTACTAAATGAGTCCTGTCATGAAGAAATGATATTGCCAATTACACATAAAATAGTCAAAGGCTAATACATTTGGAGAATTGTCAGGATGTTTTTTTTCCCCTCTCTCATACTTACTGGTTATTTGTTTGCATTCTTGTTGAGAGAATACACAGAAATGATCTACTGTTGCTTTCAAGCTGGAATTATTCTCTTCATGTTTTAGGCATAGGTACCAATTAAGTGAGAAGAAATCTGTCTTAAGTGAAATTATTACTACTAGTACAGTATGTCTTGTAACTGTTTAATCTTGTAACTGCTAGATCCTTTACTTTGTATCCAGGTAATATAATGTGAATGATGGATTATTAAGTTTTTTTCGTAGGAAATAGGCATATTTTAAGTTAATAGTCCTTATCACTGATACCAATTAGCAGAAGAGAAATGAATTCCCTGGATTTACATTTCTTAATAGTTCTTTCAGGATTGCTTTGTTACTCTTGGGGAAGGTGTATGCAGTTTGGCCTAGGCACTGTATCTGGTGTGAAATAAAAGTATTCATTCAGTAAGTATTTACTGAGTGCCCGTGATATGCCAGTCATTCCTGTGTTCTATATATCATTTTAAAGATTGCCATTCATTTTCTTCTGGTATTTCTTTAAATACCTTATTTTTTTGTGTTAAGAACTTACCATATAGAGTTTTGTGACTTCCCACCACTTCCATTTAGCTTTATATCAAGGATAGAATTCAGTGTGAACACATGAAGACCTGCATGCTTAAACAGACTAATTGAAATGGTTGAATGGGTAGGAAAATGCTCCCTTAAATCCACATCCTTAAATGAGGCCAGGCAGACTTGGAGGGGTCTGTGAGCCCCCGTGATCCCATCTTACAGTCTCAGTTTATTGCAGTGAGCCCCACTTCCCACATTTGGGTAGTTTCCCAGATTCTCCTTTTAGTATATACTCTCCCCTTTCTTGGATGTTCTTGGAACTCTGGTAGAAGACAGGAAGAGTGGTAGATTCTAGCTGCCCTCCACCCCCCTAGGCAAACTAGTTTCTGTTAGTCATTCACTCTGTGTAGCATTCACCCTGGGACCCCCAATTGCAGTGGTGATATAGCTACCATCAACAGACTGATCACTTTGCCTATGCCATGTGCCCTGTGCACATTTACTCCAGTCCTCACAGTAACTCCAGAGAGGCATTATCATCCCATTTTATAGATTACAGCAGAAAAAGGATAAGGATCTTGTCGTTGAACTTCCCAGTAGAAGTTGGAACATACGGTTTTGGAACCTGATTTTACAGAAGTATGTACCCTTTAGGGATCTATAGTTACATCCCCTCTAGGGTGTCTGGAATTGCTGAGGAGCCCATCTTTGGTTAAGCGTCTGTGCTGGGTGTTGTGTTGGAATCACCTGGGGGTACTTTAAAGACTACGAATAATACTCAGACTTTCTTCTCCAGCCACTTATTTCAGAACATCTGGGGGTGGAACCCAGGCATAAGTATTTTGCAAAGTTCCCAAACTATTTCAGCATGCAGCCAAATATGAGACCCACTGATTTAGAGCTGTAAACAGTGCAGTTGCTACTATTTTATGGTAGATGTTACAGAAATATGTTGTTGAATTGCCTATAAAATGAATTAAAGATTAGAGCATTTCTTTTTCCCCTATTCATAAACAATCGTGATAGCAGTCTTCTATAGAAATCACCTATTTTGCCTGATGAGATTTACTTGGAAACGGAAATAAACACATAGCTATATCTCTCCTGAAGTCTTTTTGCAGTTACTAATTAAGGCAGTACACACATTCTTAGTTGAGCTAGAACTTTAGCTATTGTCTCTTCGTTCCATTGAAAGTAACCTGACTGTTATGCTTTTTAAATGAGCCAGAACAATAAATTCAAGTGTTGTTGGCAAGACAAATACTTTTTTTCATATTCCAATGATTGTGTAATCAAAGTATAAAGTAGCCATTTAAAGATTCCTTGCTTTTGAAAATAATTTAAATTTAAAAATTAACAATAGTAATTCACATTGGTAACAGTATCTTGATGACCACTGTTTAGCTGATACAGTGAATACAGGTGTTCATATAAAACATCATTTAAAATCCTCTATCCATGTGGAACACATTAAGTTTTGTTTCAGTTTACATTGACTTCCTGCTGGTTTCTGACTACAACTCAAGGTGTTAATTTCATTTTCAAAGCCAGATGTTAGTAGTCAGGATAAAAATTAAATTTTCTCTAATAGATATTTTTAGGGACTTAAGATGCTAGGGAACTTAGTGCTTTTTAAAATCTACAGCATTTTCAAAAGTCCTTTCTGTTCAGTCTTTCTTCTCTGCTAAAATTGTTATGTGCTAGGGGAGATTTGTGAGTTTTAGAGTAATGTTTTTAATTAAGAAGCCTGACAGGTGTCAGTGAAGTTGGGGGACACTAAATAAAGCGTGGACAGCAGTGGCGGGGCAACAAGTAGTTCTTCATTTACGTTCCTGTTCCTCAGCACAGCCGACTTGGTCCTGTATCTCCACAGTTCACAGGTAACAAGTGCCCAGTTGCTTCCTGGGTGACTGATGCTCTGTTTGTTACATAATATCCTGACATCCTATTAAGGTTGTAATTATTGAACAAAGTCCCAACTCATTGGCAATAATGGCAAACAGAACAATGCACCTGTTTAGCTTGCTCTTCTTTTTTGAACACAGGACATAGTTTGGCTGTTAGTTGACTAATGACTAAAATTTTCATAAAGATAAGAAAACACTAAGCATTTGAGATTCATGTTATAAGTAGCTTATGCATGAACTGTATTCAAAGAGAAGATTTAAATATATGTCTGTCCATCTATCTCCTTATGTATCATTGGACTGTTCATTCAGGACATTTCTTCACGGCTAAACTCTGCCTCAGTTTTGAATCTTTAAATCCAGAATTCTGTCCATTGAGTTACTGTATTCATCAGATTTTAATGGATGCTTATAGTTTTGTTCTCAAAGAAAATTAAAAATATTCCTTCTAGTGTGGTGTGCTGTTCTCATTGCCGAGTATTGTTTCTTTTGTTTTTAATTTATGTATATTTGCTAGGTAATGGCCACACTGATAAAAGTCAGTATTAATCAAGAAATTTGACTTTCTTGGACTATTATTCAACTAAAGAAAAGCAGAATTATAGAAAAGAATGTTAGTAATGTTATCTTCATGAGTCAAGGCTTTTGCAGTGCTAGGACTTTTCAGTTTCAATTTCTCTCTTGCAAGGTTAAAAGAATTATTCTTGTGTTCGCTCACAAATACTGCATTTGATCATCCTTTCTCACTTATGACATAGCTTCTATGACTTATGGAACATTGCATTTGCTATAGTAGATCAGTCTGAATCTGTCTCTACATGGAATGACCAGATTGAATTGGCACCAAAGTTCCATTACAAATCCTTCATCCAGTCTTCCAGTTTGAATTGGAAATATCAATTCAAGCAGCTCACAAGTCATCAAATGTTTCAGTGGTTTCATATAGCCAGAACAAGCAGAAGAATACGTCCTGGTATAGACGGTTCACTGAAACAGTTCATTTTGTTTTATACCTAGGTGAGTTTTGAAAAGTCAGATTTTTTTTTTTAAATAAACTCTGATCTTATTTATTTAGAAGTGAGACATGTTGTTCCAAGAACCTAGGGGAAAGCAAAGTGAAACCTCCCTCCTCCCTCCTCCCCCAACATAGCTATTATAAAGCCATTTTTTAAAAATTGCATTGGGAAGACTTTTAGGAGCTTTTATTTTGAATTAGTGTTTCTATTTTACATTACAATTTTAATAACCTTTGTTTTATGTTGTTTTAATCCATATTAAAGATAGCAGTTTAGAGATGGGTAGATCAGGCCATTAGAAACGATAGGGACATCTACCTGGAACAGAGCGAAGAGATTGTAATTAGTCTTGGGACATTTAGAGTGGTGGCAAATAACTCTGCAGTGTCACAGTGCTTGAATATAATAATGACTTGTAAGGGTATCAACATTATGGGAAGACAGTGTTAGAAATTACAAATTTGTGAAAGAATATTTTTTTGTTTCTGTTTTTGAGAAATAATATACAATTATGGGTGCACAGTGATGTTATGTATAAAGTGTGGAATGACTGAATTAGCTCATTAACATATTCATCACCTTAAGTACTTACCATTTATTCTTCCTGTCTAACTGCAACTACCAACCTCTCCCCATCCCTCAATAATTATATTTTATATACTCTGTTAAAGAAGGCAGAGAATATATTGGGAAAAAGACTGAAGTCATTACAATTTTAACATTGTGTTTGAGAGCAAATGTTTGTAAGTTTCGGCTAATTAGGTCACCTCATTGGTTGATTATGCTGTGTAACTAAGGGATTTCTACACATGGTTTATTTATTAAAAACTTATCATGTGTAAGAAGTGATGGGAGGATGTCTTCACACTCCCGCTCACATGGTTTCAAATGTGTCTCCTTCTGTCTGTCTGCAACCATGACCTCCCTCGTGAGTTCCAAGTTTCTTATGGGTTAACAGTTAGTGCAGCTGTTATCTCCTGTAAGAACCATAAACCTGGTGTTGATTCCGTCATCTCATTTCTTCGATTCGTTTCTCTAAAGTGCTGTTACTCTGGGGGTATTCCCTGTTTTAGTTAATGACAGATGCCGCCATCGGTCAGTCTCTGAAGCTTGAAACTGCATCATAACAGCGCTTTTCTTAGTTTCACATCCTCCCGATCGTACATTTGTCGTGACTCCCTCAGAACTGTCATTTCAGTGAGCCCCTCTCCTGTTCTGAGCTGGAAAACATAATGGTTCTTTTTTTGTTGTTGTTAATGGAGTCTTACTTTGCCACCTAGGCTGGAGTGCAGTTGTGCGATCTTGGCTCCCTGCAGTCTCTGCTTCTTGGGCTCAGGTGATTCTCCTGCCGCAGCCTCCTGTGTAGCTGGGATTACAGGCATGTGCCACTACACTAGAGTAATTTTTGCATTTTTAGAAGAGATGGGGTTTTTCCATGTTGCCCAGGCAAGTCTTGAACACCCAGCCTCGAGAGATCCTCCTGCCTCAGCCTCCCAAAGTGCTGGGATTACAGGTGCAAGCCACTGCGCTGGACTGGAAAACATAATGGCTCTGATGGTTCTCCCTGTGTTTAGGCTCTCTGCCGCATTGCTGAAATTAGTCTTTTTAAAAACACAATAATGATGTCATGGTTCCCATAAAGACCATCAGCAACTACTCCGTGTGGTTCCTGCATCACTCTTCAGTGTTAGCTCTCTCCACTGCCTTCTCCACATGCCAGGAGGGGCAAGACAGCAAGCCCTCCTTTGTCCTTGTGGGCCAGGTTCTACCACAGCTCTGCCTTTGCACGAGCTGGTCCCGTGGCCTGGGTGCTCTTGCAAAATACTAGCACCAGGAAGAGAGGATGCCAGCTGTCCCCTGAATTAATATCGTGTTCTAACCTAGATCAGTTTTACACTTCTCAACTTCAAATTCCAGAAGAATTTTGCATTCAACTAGAACATATTTATCATATTTTCTCAGTGACCTGTCACTATAAAATTAAATATTAATTGTAAAATACACTTATGTGATAAACGTTTTCCCAGGAGACAGCTGATAACATTGTTTAAGAGCTTAGACCTTGAAAATGCATAGCATGGTCTTGAATTCCTGCTCTGGGGCTGAGCATCTGTATGCCTTTAACTTCTCTGTCACTGCTGCCTCCTCCTCACTGAAATGGGGCTAACAGTGGGAACTGTCTCATGGGATTGCTGGAGGGTCAGATAAGTTAGCGTATCTGAGGCTCTCAGGATAGTGTCTGGTGTGGAAGCATATGTTTGTTTTTGCTGTTGTTATTATCAACAATTTTGATTCCATGACAATAGCACTGTTTGGAATCTCACTGTATACTGTTTAACGGATTCTGAATAAAACCATTTTATCTTCTTTTTATTCTTTATAGGTGATAAATAAATACATGTTCTTACAATTCGAGGTACCATGCTGTGTTTTTAACTTTTTTTTAAAGCATTACTGAAAAAGTTGTATATGTATTTTATCTTATTTTGCTTTCTAATTATAAAATATAGGGAAAATCATGTTTTGCATGAACAAATGAGCTATTGGGAACAGATTGCTTGGTGAAAGTGAAAATTTGAAACAGGATTCAGTTCAAGTATAATATACTGGTTTACGTTTAACGAGTTCATAATGAATTTTCACATCTAATTTTTTTATGAAGAATATCTGTATCAGAATACTTTACTTCTCAGTTTGGTTTCGTTTGTTATATTCTGAAAGCATAAAACATGAGCCATTGGTTAATCAATTTAGTCTAGTGGAGGTACATAAATTCAAGCTAAATTTGGCTAACTTCTCCTGTAGGCCAGAAGATAAAATCCTTTTACCCCCTATAGTTAGGTTAGTAATGCTTGAGGTGATCAGACTCCTTTTCAGAGGTAATCTGGTTTAATTGTGGTTGTGAAGCAGCTAATCTGAATCCCCATATTTTAATTTCTGTCCCTCTACATTCTTGGCACAGAATAATTAAATGATTATAGTTTTTGCTCATGTCATTTTTCCAGTGAAAAATGTTTCCAATAAATATGTGACAGTTAAAATCGTTCTAGAGAGGAATGTTTATTAACACACAAGACAGTGCTCATTGCCACAGCATCATTTTAATCTAAGACTTAACTGGAAAGAGAAACCAGACCCAGAAGAACGCTCAACAAGGACTTTACCTCTATGAAGGCAGTAGTTACTCTTTATTTTTAAATCAGTTTGCCCTGAAGGTAGGCATCCCCAGGGCTAAAACTGTGAAATAAAATGTACGCAAGGGGACCGGTGCTTGTAGATTTGTGTGTATAAATGTAGTATTTGTGGGGAATGTCAAGTTACCTACTCTTTTTTACATTTTATTTTTTATTTTCTCATGGATGATGTTTACCACTCTTTTGCAGCTCCCTGCTGCAGACATCATTGCACCTTTATTATGAAAGTGCTATATGTAGCTTTTCAGTCATTGCTATTCTAGAGTGAGTTTCCGAAGCAGCAGGAGAGAGATGATTTTGTAAATTGCAGTATAATACCATATATGATCTTGTCTCAACCTGTAACACACATATCTTCACAGAAATAACATTTAATTATGATAATATCTTCCCTGATATCAGACACAGTATGGCACCTGTTAAGATTATATTGTTTGTAGTAAGATGAATAAAAGTGGTTTAAAAATGAAGGAATAAAATCATATACCTTGAAAAACCCCTTAGATGCTATTTAGGCCATAGAGAGCTTTTGATTTTTTTTCCTTTATTTCTTCCCAAAATAAAAACGTAAACAGTAATTTGACAAACACTGTCACACATTGTAACCCCATCTAATCCCCTCACTGCACAGCTTAATCCCTGATGGACTTTTCTCAGCTATATGGGCTATGAGGTTAGGGAGTTTCTGGATGTGATACTTCTTCCAAAGTCTCCCAGTGACAGATGCAGTGACCTTATCATGCAGACAGCTTTATGCAGTTTGACAGTCTGGCCATCTGGCTTGTATCGATCATAATTGATTTAAAGAAACTAGCACTCCAAAAGTTGGTCATTTAAAACCCTAAGGCTACATTTAATTTGAAGTTTCTAAACTTTATTCTTAAAACTAATTTGGGCATATTTGTAAAATTCAGCTAGCTTCTTGTCTGTGTGGGGTTTTGGAGTGAAAGCATTCAGAACCTGCCTTGAAAAAAGTAAACTTTTATGAGAACTAAAGACTATATATATACATGTGTATTCATAGACATAGATTTTATCTCTTCTTAGATTTTGCTAGAGTTTAAAACTTAGGTAGACTTGGGCTCTAGGACTTGGGAAAGTTTAGAAACTTTTAGGCTAGTTTATTTACCAGCTTTCTAGATGTGAGCTCATTACCTGACTTCTTTGAGTCTTGGTTTTCTCGTATATAAAATGAGTGATTGATAGTAACTTTCTCATTGCATTTTTTGGGAGTATTAAATGAAATACATGTTAAGTGCTTAACACACTGCTTACTATATTGTGGGTGATAAAGATTTATTTTACTAATGATTACCGTTACAAATTAGTAGCTACCATTGATAACTATTACTTCTTCCTTTCTTGAACTTTTCCATCTGTTGGCTTCCTCTTGCCTTGTTTTCCTCCAATATCAGAGACACAGTTGCTCAGTCTCGTATGTGTTTCTTCAGCTCTCTGCATATTTGTTATTGGAATATCTCAGAATTTTGCCTGTAGGCCTCATCTTTTCCTTTTCCTTTACTCTCTCCATAGATATTCTTATCCACAATCAAGACTGTATGCTGATGACTTCCACATGGTTATTTCCAACTGAAGTCTCTGTTTTTGGTTCCTCTGATAGGCACTTCTTATCCTGCTACATGACAGTTTAGGAGACCCAGTGGGCATAAGGGCAAGTAAACATCAATTTGGGAATGAATACCATTGATCTGGCACTAACTTTTATAGATTAATTGATAAGAATTTACGGAAATCTAAAGTTTAATTAAAATTTTGTTTTATACTTTGTGTTTTAAAATCTGATCTTGCATATCACACTGTAATACAAATGCATTTAGTAAAGTGTTCCCTTTCTACAACTCTTGATTTTGATGTAGCCTGTGGAATTATTTGTTTGGAAAAATCTGGCTTTCTGAATAGCTGAAATTTTACCTGTTTCAGCAATAATGGTGTCTTTAGGATGGACATCTTTCCAGATTTATTTTATTCAACAATTATTCATTTATGCAACAGTAACTTGCATACAATGCCTTCTCAGGCACTAACTTGCTATATTAAAATAGAATTTATGAACTGACCATTCCTTAATTACTTAGCCATTTTGTTTTTTGCTGTTTTTTTAATTGTTAGATGTCTGCTACATAAAGAATAGTATTAAGAATGTGTATTATGGTGTAAAGAATGCAAAATTGAACTCGAAACTACCCAACTTCCAGGTTAACAACATTACCAGTGTCTTAGAAGCCCCCATGTATCCCTCCATCGTTTTTTCCCTCTCACCAGAAGAGGTAAACACATCAGGTTTGCTTGCTCTTTGTAGACTAATGACACCATTGTTGCTTTGCATAAAGCAGTTTATTGTTTTTGAAAATGGAGTAACTTGTATACCCATTGCTGTGTAAGGGAAGGGCAGTGTTGCCACTGCAGGCTACTATAAGAAGAGAAACTGAGCTGAGTCTGGGTCATAGCCAGGCTTCTTTTTTCCTGGAGTTTACCAAAGTCCTGGTGAAGTTAGTGGCTGAGGGCAAGAACGAGTCCTGGGAAACACAGGGCTTAGCATAGCCAGAACAACTGGCAGGGCTGTTTTAAGGGTCATGTGTCAGATATCTGACAGAAATATGTTAAAAGGGGATGAGCACCTCCTTGTTTCCTGTTTCTAAGTTCACTATGAGTAGTTTAGAATGGACTATTGTAGGGTGAAAGGAATGTCCTCAGCTGATAATGACATCAAGGTGGGGCTGGAAGTTAATGGAGGATAGAGTAGGAACTACATTAACATGTGATTAGGGCAAATAGCCATAGGAATCCTGGTCATGCTGATTTGGGCATCTTGTCTTCAGGTTAAAAAGGTAGTTGGGTGAGTGAGTGGGGTTTAGGGTGGTTCTGGTGGCAGCCTTCAACTTGTCTATCTCTCGAGTCACATTGCTGAAATGTGTATCTGTTCTCATTGTTTAGCTCTGATCATATGATCCCCTTTCTCTGTGTTTTGAGGATTTCATTTGCTTCTTATTTGTAATGAGTCTCCTTTTCTATATCCCTTATTTTCTCCTTTTTAGATTACTCTTGTATTGGTGGAACATGTCATCTAGAACCTTTTAGATAAAACTTCATGAGAAATGTATTATTGAGATCTTATTAACTCAAAAATGTAGATATTTTCTACCCTCTTTCTTAGATTTACTGGACGGAGAATTCTTGGTTGGAAATCACTTTCCTCAGTTATTTGAAAGAATTGTTCAATTGACTGACTTCTTACTTCCAGTGTTACTTTTGAGAAGTTGAGTCATTCTGCTTTCTCTTTATTCTTATGTAATCTTGCTGTTTTTCTCTGATTATTTGTAAGAATTTTTGTTTTCTCTAATGTTTTGAAATTTCACAAAGATATGGCTAGTTGTAGATCTCATTTTCCCTTGTGCTAGGTGCTCAATGGATTCTTTAAACTTGGAAACAAATTTCTTTCATTTCTGAGAAGGCTTCTAGAGTCATTTCATTAATGATTTTCTTTAAATTTTTTCTTTCCTTTCTTTCTGAGATTCCTATTATTTGGAAGTTTTGCCTCCTATACTAGCCCTCTATTTTTTACCTTTTTTTTCTTTCATTTTTTGACATCTTACTTTCTGGGACATTTCTTTTACTTCATTTTCCAACTCATTATTTTCTTCTATCATGTTAATTATTAAGAATTATTTTTCTTTTTGCAGCATCCTGTTTATATCTGAGAATTTTAATGATAGATTTTTTGAAGTTTTCTTTTCTCTACATACTTTTTCTTTATTATTGTTTTGATTTCTGACTTCTCTGTTGAAGTATTTTCTTAGATGCAGTGCAAAGTGGCAGACTAAAACATTGAAAGTCTGAGCATTCAGATTAAAGATCTGGGCAATTGCTTCACTGCAGTGTGATCTGCTTGAGCTCTTTTCTTGGGGTAACTTTTGTTGGTATCTTTTGTTAGTGTCTTTAGAGAATTCCTCTTGGACTGAATAGATTCTCTAGGGAAGACTCCTTCCATTTTCTGCTTGGTTATTAACTGTTTTTACTATTTCTTCCTCTGTTTTCTCTAACTTACTATTTCCAACTTGCTGTGGGCTAGGGAATCAGGAAAAAGAAAAAAAAACTTATTAGGACAGTTTCAAAGTAGAACAATTAGGTTCTGAGTGACAGCCTAAGGGATTGGCCTGTGCATAAAATGCTTTAACATGTGGAACTTATGGCATTTATTTTGGTGACCCAGGAGCACGTTTTTTGTTGATTTTGTGCTCCTGACTGTGTTGTGGAAACGTGATTTATTCATACAACAGAATTCGAAGTAAAAGTATTAATGCAAATTGTTCTAGAGTATTTGTTTTTCCTAATCCATTTCAGTTGATCCACTGTGTGTACTTTTCCAGTTGATTATAAATTGATTTGTTGACTAATTTGTTCTAGTTACTGGTTCATAATTATAATAATCTTCTTTTCTTTTTTGAAGTATGTGCAGTATTTTGGACTTTTTCCAATTATGATGGACTACTAGTATGTACTTGCAAGTAATGGGAGACTATATTTTACAAATATTTCTTACTCTTGATGTTCTCTAAGATTCATATTATGAGCCCTTATTGACTTACAGACATTTGGAAATTTAATTATTTGATTCTTATCCTTATTCTTGCTTAATGTTTTACCTCCTAAACCAAAGGTGTTTATTCTTTAGACCTTCATATATTTAACAGTTGGATTTCCAATGACAGGCAAACTTTTAACAAAAATTGCAATTACATATAAGCTCACTGCCATTTGATTTCTATGATTAAAAATGCTAATGTTATAAGTAGAGTTTAGTCAATCACTATATTAGACAAACCTATGTGTTAGAAATTCAGGTGTACACAAGACTTATTAATTGGGGCTTCTTCAAAGAATTTTGACATTATTAGTAAAATACTTTTTCAAAATGTTTCCAAGGATGATTTTTAATAGCACCCCTAATGTTTTTAAAGCATGATTGCATGTACAAAATTGGAATTTATATACATTGTCAGAACCATATATTTTGCATAAGTATATAGTTATATTTTTAAATTTTAAAAATATTTAAAATTTTATTTTGACAATTTTATATGTTAATGGGTGCAGTGTGATATTTTGCTATGTGTTTACAATGTGGAATGATTATATCAGGCTAATTAACACATTTCTTACATGTGAGAGGGCTGTTTTTTAGAAATCGGTTCAGCTTTTGATTTTCTGAATGACCTTGACCAAATTGTTTACTTGTTCTGTAACATACTTTTCTTGGCCGTAAAGGTGAGATGAAAATGTTACTGCTGATCTAATCAAATGACTTTGATATTATAGGGATTAATTAACTGTTTGTCAAATATTTTGTTGTTCTTAGAGTTGGAATTACCTACATCCGTGATGTTATCATTAATATTATGTATTATGTTTTATGTTCACAGTGGACTAGACTAATGGTGGTATTGTATTAGTTGATGTTTTTGGTTTCTTTTAATTAAAATTGTATGGAGACATTGGTATACTTACTGCAATCTTGTCCTCCTCTGCAAATGGCAAGTGAGTATTATCACAAAATATTTAAATTATACATAATTTCAAGGTTCTTTTTTTTTTTCTTTTTTTTTTTTATTGCATTTTAGGTTTTGGGGTACATGTGAAAATCATGCAAGGTTGTTGCTTAGGTGCATACGTGGCAGTGTGATTTGCTGCCTTCCTCCCCTTCACCTATATCTGGCATTTCTCCCCATGCTATCCCTCTCCAACTCCCCACCCCACCATCCCCCAACTCCCCCCCAACAGACCCCAGTATATAGTGCTCCCCTCCCTGTGTCCATGTGTTCTCATTGTTCAACACCCACCTATGAGTGAGAACATGTGGTGTTTGATTTTGTGTTCTTGTGTCAGTTTGCTGAGAATGATGGTTTCCAGGTTCATCCATGTCCCTACAAAGGACGCGAACTCATCGTTTTTGATGGCTGCATAATATTCCATGGTGTATATGTGCCACATTTTTCCTGTCCAGTCTATCATCGGTGGGCATTTGGGTTGGTTCCAGGTCTTTGCTATTGTAAACTGTGCTGCAATGAACATTCGTGTGCATGTGTCCTTATAGTATAACGATTTGTAATCCTTTGGATATATACCGAGTAATGGGATTGCTGGGTCAAATGGAATTTCTATTTCTAGGTCCTTGAGGAATCGCCACACTGTTTTCCACAATGGTTGAACTAATTTACACTCCCACCAACAGTGTAAAAGTGTTCCTATTTCTCCACATCCTCTCCAGCATCTGTTGTCTCCAGATTTTTTAATGATTGCCATTCTAACTGGCGTGAGATGGTATCTCAATGTAGTTTTGATTTGCATTTCCCTAATGACCAGTGATGATGAGCATTTTTTCATATGCTTGTTGACCTCATGTATGTCTTCTTTTGTAAAATACCTGTTCATATCCTTCGCCCATTTTTTAATGGGCTTGTTTGTTTTTTTCTTGTAAATCTGTTTTAGCTCGTTGTAAATTCTGGATATCAGCCCTTTGTCAGACGGGTAGGCTGCAAAAATTTTTTCCTATTCTGTTGGTTGCCGATTCACTCTATTGACTGTTTCTTTCGCCGTGCAGAAGCTGTGGAGTTTGATCAGGTCCCATTTGTCTATTTTGGCTTTTGTAGCCAATGCTTTTGGTGTTTTGGTCATAAAGTGCTTGCCTACGCCTATGTCCTGAATGGTTTTGCCTAGGTTTTCTTCTAGGGTTTTTATGGTGTTAGGTCTTATGTTTAAGTCTTTAATCCATCTGGAGTCAATTTTAGTGTAAGGTGTCAGGAAAGGGTCGAGTTTCTGCTTTCTGCATATGGCTAGCCAGTTTTCCCAACACCACTTATTGAACAGGGATTCCTTTCCCCATTGCTTGTTTTTGTCGGGTTTGTCAAAGATCGGGTGGTTGTAGATATGTTGTGTCGCCTGCGACGCCTCTGTTCTGTTCCATTGGTCTATATCTCTGTTTTGGTACCAGTACCATGCTGTTTTGATTACTGTAGCCTTGTAGTATAGTTTGATATCCGGTAGTGTGATGCCTCCTGCTTTGTTCTTTTTGCTTAGAATTGACTTGGCTATGCGGGCTCTCTTTTGGTTCCATATGAAGTTTAAGGTGGTTTTTTCCAGTTCTGTGAAGAAGGTCATTGGTAGCTTGATGGGGATAGCGTTGAATCTGTAAATTACTTTGGGCAGTATGGCCATTTTCATGATATTGATTCTTCCTATCCATGAACATGGAATGTTTCTCCATCTGTTTGTGTCCTCTCTTATTTCGTTGAGCAGTGGTTTGTGGTTCTCCTTGAAGAGGTCCTTTATGTTCCTTGTTAGTTGTATTCCTAGATATTTTATTCTCTTTGTAGCAATTGTGAATGGCAGTTCGTTCTTGATTTGGCTCTCTTTAAGTCTGTTATTGGTGTATAGAAATGCTTGTGATTTTTGCACATTGATTTTGTATCCTGAGACTTTGCTGAAGTTGCTTACCAGTTTCAGGAGATTTTGGGCTGAGATGATGGGGTCTTCTAGATATACAATCATGTCGTCTGCAAATAGAGACAATTTGACTTCCTCCTTTCCTAATTGAATACCCTTTATTTCCTTTTCTTGCCTGATTGCTCTGGCTAGAACTTCCAGTACTATATTGAATAGGAGTGGTGACAGAGGGCATCCTTGTCTAGTGCCAGATTTCAAAGGGAATGCTTCCAGTTTTTGCCCATTCAGTATGATATTGGCTGTTGGTTTGTCATAAATAGCTTTTATTATTTTGAGATACATTCCATCGATACCTAGTTTATTGAGAGTTTTTAGCATAAAGGGCTGTTGGATTTTGTCGAAGGCCTTCTCTGCATCAATTGAGATAATCATGTGGTTTTTGTCTTTGGTTCTGTTTATGTGGTGAATTACATTTATAGACTTGTGTATATTGAACCATCCTTGCATCCCCGGGATGAATCCTACTTGATCATGGTGGATAAGCTTTTTGATGTGCTGTTGCAATCGGCTTGCCAGTATTTTATTGAAGATTTTTGCATCTATGTTCATCATGGATATTGGCCCGTAGTTTTCTTTTCTTGTTGAGCCTCTGCCGGGTTTTGGTATTAGGATGATGTTGGTCTCATAAAATGATTTGGGAAGGATTCCCTCTTTTTGGATTATTTGGAATAGTTTCAGTAGGAATGGTACCAGTTCCTCTTTGTATGTCTGGTAGAATTCTGCTGTGAACCCATCTGGACCTGGGCTTTTTTTGGGTGGTAGGCTCTTAATTGCTGCCTCCACTTCAGCCTTTGTTATTGGTCTATTCAGGGTTTCGACTTCTTCCTGGTTTAGGCTTGGGAGGAGGCAACTGTCCAGGAATTTATCCATTTCTTCCCGATTTTCTAGTTTATGTGCATAGAGTTGCTTGTAATAATCTCTGATGATGGTTTGAATTTCTGTGGAATCTGTGGTGATATCCCCTTTATCATTTTTTATTGCATCTATTCATGCTAATCTTCTCTGTATCGTTCCAATTTTAGTATATGTGCTGCCGAAGCGAGCACCATAATTTCAAGGTTCTTTAGAACTTGTCAACTCCATGGAAACAGAAGAAGTAAAAAATCAGTGATTAAAACTCAGGAATCTCTCAGCATTCCTATTTGGAAGAACTGGATTATTTGCTTATGGTATTTGTAATATTTCAAAAAGATTCCTTTTTAATCGGTGATAATTGAATCTTGTCAGGCACCATGCACAGTTGTGAACATTCCACAAGTTAAGAAAACAACTTCAGGTGGGGTGTGGTGGCTCATGCCTATAATGTCAACAGGTTGAGAGGCCAAGGCAGGAGGATCGCTTGAGCCCATGAGTTTGAGGCCAGTCTGGGCAACATAGTGAGACCCTTCCTCTACAAAAAATTTAAAAATTAGCCAGTCGTGATGGTGTTACTTATAGTCCTAGCTACTCAGTAGGCCAAGGTGAGAGGATCACTGGAGACCAGGGGTTTGAGGCTTTGGTGTGTTATGACCATGCCACCTGGGTTACAGAGTGAGACTTCATATCTTAAAAAAACAAAACAAAATGTATTTATAGTATCATTAATAAGAATTATATACTTAATAAATTTTTAAAATTTCAAGACTAGTACACTGAACATTTTAAAATATTGTTAAAAGAAATAGAAGAGCTAAGTAAATGGAAAGGTATGACATATGTATGGATTGGAAGACTTAATAATGTTAAAATATGTAGATCAAACACAATTCATATCGAAATCCCAGCTCGATTCTGTTGTTGTTGTTGCTGCAGAATTTGACCAGCTGATCCTAAAACCACATAATATTAATACAGGGGACCCAGAATGACCCAACAATATTGAAAAAGACGATCAAAGTTGGAGGACTCACACTTTCCAATTTCAAACTTATTTTAAAGCCACCGTAATCAAGATGCTGTGGTACTGGCATAAAGAAAGACATATACATTGGAATAGAATTGAGAGTCCAGAAATCTTTGCATTTATAGTCAATTGATTTTCAAGAATAATACTATTGAGACAGTTAAACTGGGTAAGAATAGTCTTGTCAGCAAATTGTGCTAGGACAACTGGTTATCTACAAGAAAAGCATGTTTAGATCCCTACCTCATACTATATGCAGAAATTAACTCAGAGTGCGTTATAGCTAAAACTATGAAACTCTCAGAGGAAAACATCTGAGTAAATTTTCATTACCTTGAATTTCTTAGCAGTGGTTTCTTAGACATTATACTAAAAGCACAAACAACAAAAGGAGAAAAAAAAATCTCATACTTGGCTGGGGGAATGTAAAATGGTACAGCCATTTTGGAAAACAGTTTGGCAGCTCCTCAAAATATTAAAATACAATTAACATATTACCTAGCAATTCTACTCCTAGTTATGTGCCCAAGAAAAATGAAAACATACATACCTGCAAAAACTAGTATACAAATGTAATGCAGATATGCAGTCAATAAATCAAATATATAAAATGTCCATTGCTGATACAACTCCTGATGTTTCATTTGGTTCTTTTTCTATATGGTAAGCCCCCTAGAGTATTGGAAAAAAAATCCTTAAAAAATATAGGTTGTATGTGCTTTGTCAGAATAAAGTAGGAATGTTTTATAATCTCTTTTGGGTCAGTGTACTGTTTTAAAGTATAACCTATGATATTTGTTTTTTCTTGATCTTTAATTTCTTTTTGATCTGGGGTTTACAATACACATCTATAATTTATTGTTCAACTGACTGAGACTGGATTTCACTCTGTCACCCAGTTTAGAGTGCAGTTGCATGATCAGAGGTAACTGCAGCCTCAAACCCTTTGGCTCAAGCAATCCAATCCTCCTGCCTCTGCCTCCCAAGTAGATAAGACTACAGGTGCATGTCACATCTGGTCAGTTTTTAAAATCTTTTTGCAGGGATGGGGTCTCACTCTGTTGCTTCAACTGGTTACAAACTCCTGGGCTCAATCAGACCTCTCGCCTAGGCCTTCCAAAGTGCTAATGAAGATAGGTGTGAGCCACTGCACTTGGCCTAAATAATATATCTCTTCACATAAAATAAAATATTATTAAAATAGGATATAGTTGGCCCTTGAAAACATGGGTTTGAACTGCATAGGTCCACTTATATGGTGATTTTTTTCAATAAATAAACTCAGCCCTCTTTGTGGGTTCTGCATCCACAACCAAAAGTGGCTCAAAAATACAGTATTTCTGAGATGCAAAACCTGCAGATGTGGAGGACTGACCTTTTGAGTATGCACATTCTGCAGGGCCAACTGCAAGGCTTGAGTATGCCTGGATTTAGTAGCCATGGAAGGTCCTGGAACCAATCCCCTGTGGATGCCAAGGGAAGACTGTTACTTTTATTTCTTTCTCCCTGCCCCTTGTGCAATTAGTCTTATGCATTTTATATTTATTTTTTGTTTGTTATAAGCTCTATAATACATTTTTATTTTTGCTTTTAACTGTCAGTTTTCTCTTAAGTTTAAAAATAAAAAATTTCATGTGTGTATACCCACATTTACCATTCATGGTGTTCTTTATTTCTTTTTGTAGTTGCAGGTTTTCATCTGACAACACTTTCTCTTTGCCAAAAGAATTTCTTGTAGTTTTTCTTGCAGTTCATATCTTCTGACAGCTAGTTCTCTCAGCTTTTGTTTGCTTGAAAAAAGTTTGGTTCTATTTTTGAATGATATTTTCATTGTATGTAGGCAGGGTGATAGTTTTATCTTTTCCTGAACTTTGAAGATGTTCTTCTATTGTATTCTGGCTTACATTGTATCTGATGAAAAATCAGTAATAACTCTTACCTTTTCCCCATGTAATTTGTACTTTTCTCCCTCTGACTGCTTCTATTTATCACTAGTTTTTAGGAATTTCATTATCATGTGTGTTGTTATATTTTCTTTGTTTTTATTCTCTTTTGGGTTTGATCTTTTAAATATATGGTTTTATGTTTTTGTAAAATATAGTTTGCCAAATTTTAAACATTCTATTTTCAAATGCTTTACTCTCTTGACTCTGATGACTGATGTACTCTGGTAACATGCATATTATATTGTTTGCTGTTTTCCCTGTTTACTGAGAGTGTTTATTTCTTACAGTCTTCCTCCCCCTGCTCCCTATGCTTCAGTTTTTGTAGTTGCTCTTGCAACTTGTCTTCAGATTTACTGATCTTTTCTTCCCCTATGTTCATATACATTTAAGTGTATCCAGGGACTATTCTAGTTTAGGTGTTGTGTTTTTCAACTCCAGGTGTTTGCCTTTTTCCTGTACTTTATTTAAATACATTGTATGTCTTGTTTTTGTTTAAATAAACATACAAATGTTTGTTCATTTGAATTCCTTCCTTATTAATTCCATCATCTCTATCATTGCTGTATTTTTTTTATATAGCCTGCTTTTTCTCTTGGTTAAGGGCTGCGTTTTCCTTTAGAAGGTATTTGTTTTTATTTTTGTGGAAGCTACCTTACAAGTCTATCAACTTGATCTCTTCAAGCCTGGGTTTTGAGTTTTGTTTGGTGGGTGAATTGTGTATTTTCATAGGGATTGTTTAGCCCTAATCCTGACACCTGGTCTTCTAGAGTTTCTATTGAATGCCATAGGTGTTTACTGAAGTTCCAGTGGGACTCTGATGTCTTCCAACACTGTGTGTACTTCAGCGGTTATCCAGCTTTGTTCTCTCTGGCAGTTGTTTGTGTTGTCTTTTGAAATCTCACCCTACACATGTGCCGCTTAGTATTCCGATAAAAAAACAAGGGGACCTGTATGTGGTTTTCTGGACCTCTTTCTCTGTAGAGCTCCTTCTGTTTTTGTATTCTCCCTTCAAATTGCTCTGATCTCTATGTACTCATCTAACAAGACCAGTGTGCTTTTTTGGGGTACCTATCCCCTACAGCATGGTCCAGTAAATGCTCAGGAATAACAGTCTAGTGTTTATCAACACTTGTTTCCCATATTCTTCTTTCCAGTTGTTGACTGCAGGAAGGCTGTTCTAGTGCTAGTTACTCCACAATGGCTGACAGTCCCCTTTATATTATTATTCAACCTATTATTTTTTAGTCCATTAATGCAGAAACGTTTCCATCCTGTATTCACATTCCAGAACAAAGCCTGACACATTGTAAGTGCTTAGTAACTATTTGCTGAGTGCTGTATGCAGTAGATTATCTCTCCCTTTCTCCTGCGTGGTCAATTTCTCCTTCAGTTCGGACTCCTTCCAATTAGCATTTAAATATGTATTAGTATCCACCTTGTATAAAACAGTCATATCTGGACTTGCCTTTATCTAATTCCCAACCTGCTTCAGTCTTGCTTTCATCTAGCAGTTCCATTGCAATGGCATTTTCAAGTGTTATTCATGACTCCCCTATGGCTTAGACCTATCTCAGTCTTAATCTCCCTTGATTCCTGCTGACATTTGACACTGCTGACTGTCCTGGAATTCTCTTTTCCCTGACTTTCCTGACACCATATCTTCTACTTATTTTCCTTCTGGCTGTCCCTTTGTCTGGCTTCTGTTTCTGTGACCAGGCATTAACGGCTGGTGATAATTAGGGTGTTGTCCATCGTCCGTGTCTGTTCTACCTACTGTTGCCTTGAAATCTCGTGCACTTTCAACCTTAGATTACCATCCAGAAGCTGGTGTTTTCCAAAAATATGTATTTTTTCTGGTTTGAGATTCATGTGGACAACTGGCCGTTGACTTCTCCATCCCTGAAGCTCTCAAAAGTATGCCCCAAATTAAGTTAATCATTACTCTCTGACATCATCATTCTTCTTCTTTTTTTTTTTAAGAGACAGACTCTTGCTCTGTTGCCCAGGCTGGAGTGTAGTGGTGTGATCTTGGCTCACTGCAATCTCAGCCTCCTGGGTTCAAGTGATTCTCCTGCCTCAGCCTCTTGAGTAGCTGGGATTATTGGCGCCCACCACCATGCCCAGATAATTTTTGTATTTTCGTAGAGACAGTGTTTCACCATGTTGGCCAGGCTGGTCTCAAACTCCTGACCTCAAGAGATTCATTTGCCTCGGCCTCCCAAAGTGCTGGGATTACAGGTGTGAGCCACCATGCCCGGCCCTACATGATCATTCTTGAGATTGCAATTTAGATAGCTCTAATTTCAAGAGACCTTTCCTGATTCTCCAAAGTGTTCTGTACATTTTCCATCTAAACACTTTTAGCCCTAGTATTGAAAGTGCCTTGTAGTGCATTGGTGTTGCCCTACACCTGCTTATTTCCCTCATTGGGCATGAAATTCTTTGAAGGCAGGAATGGCTGCTATTAGTAGGTGCTCAATAAGTATTTGTGGATGGATACATGAAGGAATGAATGAGGTTATAGGAAGTGACTATTTTATTCAATGTAGGATTTAGTTTGTTCTTCTACTCTTAAAGGATAAACGTATCTGCACTGTTTTATTAGAACGTTCTAGTAATATCTGTGGCAGTGATGGTGGATCACAGCAGGTAGGCAGCAGTTATGAACTCAGCATATCAGGGCAGCCTAAGGAAGGTATGGGGTGTGTGTGTCTGTTTGTGTATGTGTGTTACATGTCTGTAAGATACATACTTAGACACATAGATATCCATCCATCTTAAATAAGACATCAGCTTATTAAGTAAGATTAAGTCGTGTTAGACAATGGAATCTTGCCTAGTGACTTGACTCCCAGGATATCACCTCTGTTACAGATGCTTGAGGAGGGGTCCTCTGGTTTTCCTCTTTGTGCTGGATTTCTAATCATGATATGAGCTTCTCAACCTGATTGTGGAGCCAGAGCTGCTTGGGTTTGAATCCCAGCTCTGCCAACATGTGACTTCCAGCAAATATTGTTATCTTTCTGTGTATGTTTCCTCAGTTGTAAGACAGGGTAATGATAATACACACCTTCTCAAAGGGAATATCTGTAAAACACTTAAATCGTGCCTGGCACATGATAATTGCTATTTAAGAGTTTATTAAATACAACCACAATGTTTGGGGCTGTTCTGTTACCTCCATTTACAGATTGAAACGTTAGACCTGTTAAAAATGCACGCTTTGAATGAAGAGACCCCCCACCCCCAAACAGGCTTTGTGTGAACAACATGGCTGTTTATTCACTTGGGTGCAGGTGGGCTAAGGCTGAAAAGGGTGTTGATGAAGGGCAGTGGGATAGGAGTTAGTTTCATAGGTTTGGGGTGGGCAGTGGAAAGTTACAGAGTAAGATCAGTTACAGTGGTGGGGGTAGGGGCAAGGAGTATACATTACCATAAGTTCAGTTACAATGGCGGGATAAAAGTAGTTAAGATGGTAGGGTGGGGTGAGGAGTATCTACATTATCATTATAACAGTTAAGATGGCAGGGTGAGGTGAGGGGAAGCTTGTGTCCCAGGGGAGCTCCACTGGGCGATCAGAGATAATGGCAAATGCAGGCGGGGGTTGGGAGGTGATCAGCCACGGCAGGCAGGACTTTAGACTTTATGGGTCAGGGCTTGCTCATGGAGGCCTGACAAGACCCAAACTGCTGAGTATTACTAAGTGTCCTTCTAGTAGCAGAGCTGTTCTGTCTCTAGGCCCCTCTTCCTCAGCTGTGCTTACCTGCATCTTAACACTTAAACTCTGTTTAATGTCACAGGGCAGGCTCAGAGAACAGCTGCCAGACATGGGTGTTTTCTGCCTTCAGCCCTGCAGAGAATTTCTGTAAGAAAAGCAACATGACAGAGAAAGCCCCTGTCAGAGAAAGACACATAGAAAATGAGTGCTTGGAGTCTAAATTATAGAGAATAGAATGATTAAATCAGTGGTTCTCAGTTCAGACTGCACATTAGAATAACCTAATGGACTTTTAAAAAATACGGATGCCAGGGCTTCACCCCAGACTAATTAAATCAGGATCTCTAAGTTATGAATAGCACCAATGGGTGGGGGCCAAGGACTTTTCAGAGCTCCCCAAGTAGTTCAAATATGCAGCTATGGTGGACAACCATTGACTTAGAGCTGGGAGGGGGCTCACTTATTATCTTGTTCCTCCAGGTTTTCCTAAGCGTTGACCTTCTTAAAAGTAGATCTGACAGTGTGAACCCAGTGCCTGGACCTGGATATTTTTTTACTTAAGCTTTAATTCAAACCATTATGTGTTGCTAGTCACTGTGGTGTGGGAGGGGCAGTGCACAAGGTAATGAGGAAGCCAGCCTGCCTCAAGGAGTTTAACATTTCCTAGAAAAGCAGTATCTGAATACTTAGATTACTCTGTAATTGACTTGCACAGATGTTCTGCTGCTGCAGTAGGTATTACTGAATAATGTGGCTGCTCCAAGTTTTTGTTTTAGTTATGTTCCCTATAGTTGTGGGTTGGTGCCAAGGCACTCAATTTTCTAAAGGTTCTCTGAAAAATCATTGATGTGAGGCAGATTAATAGGCAAAAAGGCATATGATTTATCTAATGTATGTACATGTGAGCTCTCAGAATGAAGACCCAAACCCCAAATGAGGAATAGAAACATTTATCTCCTTCTCAGGTTACAGAAAGAATACAGGCTCAGAGCGTGGCCCAAAACAGGTTTTAGTGACAAGACAAGTAATGGGAGGGAAGGAGGAGCCTTGGCTAGCAAAGGTGGTCTTGTTATACAGATGAAGCCTCAGGAGTAGCTGCCCTCAGAAAGAATAGATGATAGATGTTTCTTTTCAGACCTTCAAAGGCTGCAGACTATCAGTCTCTCCTATATCCAAGAAACGCCTGGATACATTTATAGAGATTCTCTGTAGATGTAAATTACCCCAACAAAAGATGGCTTTCCAGAGGTACTTCTGTCTGCTGGCCCTGCAGCAGCCATTTCAAAATATGTCAAATTAAAATATTTTTATTTCCTTTCTTGGGAAGCCATCAGAACAAGAAGTGACAGGATCAAACAGCAAAGAATTGCTCTGGCTGCTGTCTGAAAGAATTTAGGGGAACAAGGGTGAAAATGGAGGCTGTCGCAGCAATCTAGATGAAAGGTGACAGTGGCTTGGGCCAGGGTGGCAGGGGCATCTTTGAGAGTAGAGCCAGCAGGATTAGGTTTCCATGGTCTGAGAAAGGAACCAAGGATGACTCCATGTTACTCTTGTTTCTGCTGAAGTTTACCTTAGTCTGTGTTAGTTAATAAGGTGATTTATAATTTTATATTTTCCTTCTTGGGCACTTACAACATAATTTAGTATATTCTGAAAACTTTTCTATAGTTAGATTATTTTTGCTTTCTTTTTAGATGCAGAATTATGTCTTTACCTATTTACATGTATTGAGATTTTGCATTTGATTTCAGTGCTAAAGATTTTAGATAAAACTCTAATTCAAAAATAACCTGAATTCTTTGAAGCTTAAATTATTTAAAGTTCAATAAGCAGATTATTTAGGTCATTTTACTTACTTTAGTGCTTTACATTAAAATTTTCCTGTTTAATGAACATTAACTAATTAGTAAAATTTACTAATCAAATTGTCAGACTATGTTAAATGGCTTGTCAAAATGTTTGTTTAGCAGTTATTCCTGTCTTCTTAATATCGTGGATCTCTCTAACCCTCTACTTCGGTTTTTTCCGGGTAATTGTGTTAATAAGTGGTACTATTTAGCAATTATTTTAAAAATTCTTTATTATGAAAATAAGTCAGTGTGGAAAGTCAGTAAAGCATAATAAGTTTAAAGAAGCAAAAAATAAGTATAAAAAAATCAACCATAATTTGACCATTCTTAGGTAGCCACTCTTTTTTAAAACTTTTTAGAGAAGTTTTCGGTTCACAGCAAAATTGAGTAGCAGGTACAGTGATTTCTCGTACACCTCCTGTCCCTGCACATGCACAGCCTTCCCATGTTCACCGTCCCCCACCAGAGTGGTACATTGCAACCATTGATGAGCCTATATTGACACAGCAGTATCACCTGAAGTCCACACTTTACATTAGAATTCACTCTTGATATTGTACATTCGCTGGGTTTGGGTAAATTTATGACATCTGTTCACCATTATAGTATCCTACAGAATTGTTTTACTGCCCTTAAAATCTTCTGTCCTCTGCCTAGTTATCTCTTTCTTCCCTCTAACCCCTGGCAACCACGAATCTTTTAACTGCCTCTGTAGTTTTGCCTTTTCCAGAATGTCATATCATTGGGATCATACAGAGTATAAAGACTGATATCTTTCGCTTAGTAATATTTATTGTTTCCTCTGTGTGTTTTCATAGCTCATTTGTTTGATAACTCATTTGTTTTCAGTGCTAATATTCCATCGTGTGGCTGTACCAGTTTGTGTATTCACCTAATGAAGAATATCTTGGTTGCTTCCAAGTTTTGGCAATTATGAATAAAGCTGCCATAAACATCTGTTTGCAGGTTTTTGTATGTGGAAATAAGTTTTCAGTTTCTTTGGGTAAATATCAAGGAGTGTGGCTCATATGGTTATGGGCATGTTTCGTGTTGTAAGAAACCACCAGGCTGTCCTGAGAAGTGACCGTAACATTTTACATCCCCACCAGCAACGAGTGAGAGTTTCCATTGCTCCACATCCTCCTTTGCATTTGGTGTTGTCTGTGTTCTGGATTTTGGCCATTCTAGTGGTATGTAGTGGTATGATGTTGTTCATGAAGTGCCTGTTAAGGTCTTCAGCCCATTTCTTAATTTGGTTGTTGGGAGCAACCATCTTTAATGGTATTATTTCCTTCCTATCTTTTTATTTTTATGCTTTTTTATGTGAGTGGTTGAGATTTGAGTAAATATTTCATCTTTTTTTTCTGTTTAACATCACAATGAAATCTTTTTCTGTTTCATTAAAAGGCATTATGTCATTGTAACAGCTATGTGATTATAGTGAGATTTGACATTCACCTATTCTTAGAAATTTTGGTTCTTTCTACCTTTGCAAAATTATAAGTATTATTGCCATTAAAATGATTGTACCTGAAAACCTCCCCTGTGTTTTGTGTTATTTTTTTTGAGCATATCCTAGAAGCTAAGTGTAAGGTTTGGAGAGCAGACATTTTTGAGGGTCTTTAAACATATTGTGATATTACTTTCTAATGGTTATATTAATAAAAATACTAGGCTGGCTGTGGTGTCTCATGCCTGTAATGTATGCACTTTGGGAGGCCGAGGCAGGCGGATCACCTGAGGTTGGGAGTTTGAGACCAGCCTGACCAACATGGAGGAAATCCTGTCTCTACTAAAAACACAAAATTAGCCGGCATCATTGCAGGCTTCTGTAATCCCAGCTACTTGGGAGGCTGAGGCAGGAGAATCGCTTGAATCTGGGAGGTGGAGGTTTCAGTGAGCTGAGATCGCGCCATTGCACTCTAGCCTGGGCAACAAGAGCGAAACTCTGTCTCAAAAACAATATATATATACTAGCAGCTAACAGTTATTGAGCTCTTTGTCTGTGCCATGCACTAGACTTAGTTTTTCAGATGTTTTACATTTCTCCCAGCCCTGCTGTGTGTGGACTTAGGACGTTTCTTGTTTTATGAGTGGAGAAACTGAAGCCTAGAAATAAAGTAAAAGTGGCCATTAAGAGACACTAATAATGACAAAGATTTGAATAAAGAGATATACTACCTATAGGAAGACTTTTTAAAATTTCACTTATTCCCAAATTGATTTACAGTGTTAACACAGTTTTAAACAAAATCCCTTAATTAAGGTAAAATATAGATGTTCATATTTATCAACTTTTTGGATGATGTTTCTAAATTTCAGTGCAATAGAATAAATCATATAAGATACAAAGAAGAACTAAGACTTATGTGGCCAACAGATGAAGGACTGGCAAACAATATAAAGAAAATATTCGGCCGGGCGTGGTGGCTCAAGCCTGTAATCCCAGCACTTTGGGAGGCTGAGGCGGGTGGATCACGAGGCCAAGAGATCGAGACCATCCTGGTTAACATGGTGAAACCCCATCTCTACTAATACAAAAAAATTAGGTGGGCATGGTGGCGCTTGCCTGTAATCCCAGCTACTCAGGAGGCTGAGGCAGGAGAATTGCCTGAACCCAGGAGGCGGAGGTTGCTGTGAGCTGAGATCGCACCATTGCACTCCAGCCTGGGTAACAAGAGCGAAACTCTGTCTCAAAAAAAAAAAAAAGAAAATATTCATATTTAAATTGTTTTAAAAACTGTACATTTTTATTCTATATGGTTTGTAATATTTTAAAAATAATTTCAGTTTTTATTTTATATTAAAGGTATACCGGTGCAAGTTTATTATGTGGGTATATTGTGTGATGCTGAAGTTTGGGTACAGATGATCCCATCACCCAGGTAGTGAGCAGGTGTTTTAATTTTTCAGCCTACTCCCACTGACCCTTAGTAGTCCCCAGTGTCTGTTCTTCCCATCTTTATATCCATGCATACTCAGTATTTAGCTCTCATTTATAAGTAAGGATATGCAGTGTTTGTTTTTCTGTTCCTGTGTTAATTTGCCTACAATAGTGGCCTCTAGTTGCAACCATGTTGCTGCAGAAGACAAGATTTCATTCTCATTTATGGCTGTGTAGTATTCCATGGTGTGTACCTACCACATTTTCTTTATTCAGTCTACCATTGATAGGCACCTAGGCTGATTCCATGTCTTTATTGTTGTGATGGAAAATAATCATATTTCAGAAGTGAGGAAAGAACAGAGCGACAAGACAGGTTATGAGTGTTTCAGAACAAATGTCTTTAGACTTACTGTCTCATGGAGTTTGTATGTTTTTAGTCTAAATCTCCAGTCTGATTTTTGTGTATAGGAAATTTGCAAGTGACATTTCTGCATTTTAGAAGTAGAATATGTTATACAGTCTCCTGTTATTTCTTGGGTGTGTCTTTATGTGTGAATTTGTGTTTTCTATTGATGAAACAAGGAAAAATATATACCTAAAACACCCAAATATATTGGTAGTTAATTTATGTATCAGTTAGATTAACTATTATTGCTTCTGATAGAAAATCCATGTGGCTTAAGCAAGGGAAAGGTTTGTTTCTCTCTTAAATTTAAAGAGGTAGATAGTCCAGTGTTGGTGAGGCAGTTCCACAGCCATTGGGACTTAAGCTTATTTGTCAGTCACTGCTCTGCCATTCATGTAGTGTGTCTCCTCACCGTCCTGGGTGGATGCTCTAGTCTGACTACAGTGCCTTTCAGCCTGTAAGAAGGAGGGGAGTAGTAGATGAAAATGAGTAGAGGTGAGAGCATATGCTTAGCATCTTTGAAGGAGGTTTCTGGATGTTGCCAAGTAGTAAGTACTTAGACCCCGTCTCCTTAGCCAGAACCGTAGGTCCGTGGAACAAGGCACATTCTTTTATGGACAGCTAAAAATCAGGATTTGTATTACTAAAGAAAAACAAAAGAATGGATATTGGGCTAGTAGAGTAGCAATCTTGGCCCCATCATACACACACACACACACACACACACACACACACACACACACACCTCTCTCTCTCTCTCTCTCTCTCTCTCTCTCGTTTATTTTAAATGTGATAAGAGCAAAGAAAACATTTCTAACACAAATCAGAACAATAATTCCTTAGGCCCTTTTCTCCACTGAATGTAAAGTTTTCATAATGAGGCATTATCAGGCTTGGAAGGTACCTTTGACACTATAGTTCCCTTGATATCATCCAGGGTGTTTTGTGGGTGGAAGGAGCAGGTGAGAGAAGCAGGGAGGCTGGTCTTGGTGAAGTGGAGACCAAACCTGCAGGTGCAGTGAACTCTCATTCTGCTGTTTTGAGCAACCTTCTGAAGATGAGCAGGGCTGTGCAACTGAGTACTGACTGAGTTGTGACCATCCTGAGAGAACATCTCTAGGAGGAAACAGTCCTGTATTTTAGAAAAAGAGGAAAATTCATTCTTCTTTTGTTGTGTCTGTATTAAATTCAGAAAGAGAAGTAAGTCTGGCCAGCAAGACTTGGGAGGGCGCAGATTACATCCTTCTGAATTGCTGAGCACAGGTCCATGTGATAGGTGCTTAGTAATTACTTTAATTACAGTGATATGATGGAGATAAAACTGTCAAAATTTCAATCTCTGTAATTTCATGAATGATTTTATTTAAAAACACATACTGTGCTCTTTAATTTATGCTTACATTATATTTGTGATCAAATCAAGTGCCCTCTATAATCTAGAATGTACTCTCAAAATAGTAGACTTTCCGTATTCCAAAATTTAAAACTGAAAGAACAAGTAACTTTCTTGTTTTAGTATTTGGAAGTCATTTCAGAATCATATAAGGAGGTTAGCCAAAGAGAAATGCTGATGTAAATTTTGCTTTGTACATTGTGTTCTGTTTTTCAACTCACTTGATTTTATTGCTGAAATTACACATGCATTATTTAAAAATCCTCCCAGTGGTACAGTCTCAGAGACATAAATCACCTTATTTTGGTTAGTTTTTGAAGATTGAAACAAAACTAATGAAAAATATTCTTCACTATGTAGAGGAGACTTAGCTGAAAGTTTTCTTTTTTGACCTCTGAAATGTTCATGTAGTATAATTAGGGCTTTCTGCACATGTCATTTCATTACTACTTGTTGTTCTGTACTTATAATTAATCAGATGAGAGCTAAAGTGTTAAATCTTCAATGCATGAAGTTGAAAATGTAAGAAAATTGTAGAACTCACCTTTGTTCCTATTCTTTAATTCAGAAGATATTTTCTTGTTTTTTGGTATACTCAAAAATATACATTTGCATGTATCTATATAAACGTGATGTATATATACATATACATGTACACACATATATGAATTATATATTATATATTACTAATACATAGTATGTATACTATACATTTATAATATACTTATATGTTATGTTTACTTATACAAGCACCTATAAATCATAGGATACACAGACAGACCCCAGGAATAGCAGCTACCTATGTCATACCATCCTGCTGGGTGATGCTTTTCATATTCTTTTAACCAAAAACTAACTTTTATAATATGAATTTATTTGTCACAGGCTAATTATTGAAAGTATAGGTGATTTTTAAGTCTTTTACTTAAAGAGCTTTTTTTAAAACTGAGAATATATTTTTAAAAATAATTGTCAAATCTTTTATGAAAGTATTCTCCTGATTACTAAAAGAAGTATTTTTAGAGTTTCCATGACTTCTTAAGCAATTTATTTTCTAGTGTGCTAACAATATTTTCACAAAGTGTTTTAAGCATACATTAATTAGGTTGTAATAATCTTTTGGATGAATTATGTGTTTGTATAAATTATATTTTGGAAGAGTTCATGGAAGTCTGGTGTGAAGAACTCTATTGTTTGACAACAGTTTGAAAGATACTGAGTATTAGACATTTTTACTTTAAAAGAAATGGAGACAAAATTATTCAAAGGAAAGCACTCAAGAATTCATTAACTATAATAGACTTTATCATGAGGTGATGAGTGTGTGTGCCTTTTATTGCATTATCTCAGAGGATTTGGGTTATAAGCAAACATTACTGATTTTTCTCTGTACCCTGTTGTTTTAAGACAGAGCCTCACTCTGTTGCCAAGCTGGAGTGCAGTGGCGTGATCCGGGCTCACTGCAACTTCCGTTTTCCAGTTTTAAGCAATTCTCCTGCCTCAGGCTCTCGAGTAGTTGGGACTACAGGCACGCACCACCACGCCCAGCTAATTTTTTTTTTTTTTTTTTGTATTTTTAGTAGAGACAGGGTTTCCCCATGTTGGCCAGGATGGTCTCGATCTCGACCTCGTGATCTGCCCACCTTGGCCTCCCGAAGTGCTGGGATTACAGGCGTGAGCCACCATGCCCAGCCACCCTGTGTTTTATACATCATTCATAAATGTATGAAAATCATTACTGAATCTAGTTACATTTTTAGTCTGAGGGATTTCTTAAGCTTTCTGAAAAAAAATAGCAGTGTGTGCTGTGATAGGAAATTGTATTAGGTTTATAAGAGTGCCCAGTAATTCACCCATGTTCATCATCATGTAACAATTTCAGTTACTCCCAATTTAGGCTTGAGTTTTGTAGAGCAGTAATGTTTAATCTATCTTCATGTGGAATTCATATCCTCTTCAGTATTTTAGCTGATTTTTGTCTAGTGTACTTCGTTTCCTCTTGGGTTGTATCTTTGTAAATTCTGTGGAGTATTAGAGATAGAGATGCATTGTGGTTCTACAGAAGAGGAAATCAAGTAGTGTTTTGTGTTTCTACTCTTCTTCTTGGTGATACTCAACACTTTTGCTTGCTTTCTCCAGGAACATATTGGCCTGTTTCATTAAGAAATAGCCCACAACAACTTAGGGAGCCAGGCACATGTCACTTTTCATGACTCACAGCTCAGAGCCTGTCACCCCTAGAGTAGGTGGAGGCATTATTTTGGATGTATTACCTGCAAGTTGTGCAGGTTTATGCCCACCATTGTTCTGATAAGGCTTTCAGCTGTTGTGTGTTGTGTAATCTATTTGCTTTGAATTCTATTGCCACCAGTGCTTCCTTGTCCCGACACATCTAAAGAGTTTCCTGTGCATTTTTCTCCTAGGTCATCATTACATAAGACCATTTTAATACTTGACACTACAGTTAAAATTGGTCTTTCTGGAAAACAAATTCCTTTTTATTATGGTATCTTTAGCCCATTCTCAGTGACTAAGTATTTTTTCTCAGTCTAATGGTAATGCATTTGGTATTTTTTGTGTTTGTTTTTGTGACTTCTCTTTCTGGTGGAGAAGCTTACCAGAAGTTAGAGTTTTAGGCCCTTATTTTGTCAAATTATTTATTTTTCAAAGTGTTTTAGTAAAATATTTATAGTTTTTTTTGTTTTGTTTTGTTTTTTTTTTTGCCTAGAAGATAGAATGAGCTTACATAGCATACCCAGTTTGAGTATGAGGCAGGAAAATACATTCTTTAGGGCTGAATAATTTATTTTGTACTATTCTTTCTGGAGATAAAATTAGTAATACATATTAAAAATTTTAAGTGTGAGCCTCTTCGCTTCAGGACATTGATCTGGGAAATGATTTTATGAATAAGATCTCAAAAACACAGGCAACAAAAATAAAAATAAACAAATGAGATTATTTCAAACTTGAAAGCTTCTGCACAGCAAAGGAAATAATCAACAGAATGAAAAGACAACCTACAGAATGGGAGAAAATATTTGCTAACTGTTCATCTCAAAGGGAACTCATATCCAGAATATACTAGGAACTTAAACATTTCAACAGTGAAAAAAAAAGATTCAATTAAAAAATGGGCAAATGATCTGCTGAACACACGTTTCTTAAAAGAATACATATACATGACCAACAAATATATGAAAAGTATGCCCAACATCACTAATCAGCAAGGAAATGCGAATCAAAAACCACAATAAGATATCATCTCATTCCCAATAGGATGGTTATTATTAAAAAGACAAAAATTTACATGCTGGCAATTATATGGAGAAAAGAGAACTCTAACACACTATGTGGAAATGTAAGGTAGTATGGTCACTGTGGAGAGCAGAATGGAAGTTCCACCAGCAATCCCACTACTGGGCATTTATCCAGAGGAAAGGAAATCAGTTTATCAAAGAGATATCTGCACTCCTGTGTTTTTTGTAGTACTATTCACAATATATAAGACATGGAATTAACCTATGTGTAACAACAGATGAATGGATAAAGAAAATGTACTATATATACACAATGGAATACGTTATTCAGTCTTAAAAAAAGAATGAAGTCCTGTCATTTGAGACAACAAGAATGGGAAATGGAGGACATTATGTTTCTTGAAATAAGCCAGGAACAGAAAATTAAACACCACATATGTTCTCATATCCAGAAGCTAAAAAAAGTTGATTTCATAGAAGTCAAATGTAGAACAGAGAATAGGAGGGTTGAAGGAAGAGTGGAGGATAGGGAGAGATTTGTTAAAGGATGCAGAACTCCATCCAGATAGGAAGAATAAGTAAGTTCAGGTGTTCCATAGCATTGTAGGATGGCTATCATTAACCATGATTGTAGTTTAAATATCTAGAAGGATATTGACTCTTCCCAACACAAAGAAGTGATAAATGTTTGAGATGATGAGTTATGCTAATTACCCATTACTATACATTGTAATGTATCAAAACATTACTATGTATCCCATAAGTATGTATGATTATTATATTTCAAATAAAAATAAAAGTGTGAGCCTTGCTACCCAATAATTATACTTTTGGGGATTTGTTGTATGAATTAAGAGTAACAACAACAATAGATAACATTTTTATATGGCTCGCTATGTTTTGGGCACTATTTAAAGCATTTGACGTGTATTAACTTACCTAACTCATTGAAATCCTGTTAAGTAGGTACTGTTATACCAATTTTATAGATAAATAAATTGAGGCACAGAAGATTAAGTAATTTGTCCAGTTTTATTCTGCTTCTGTTACATCCAGAGATATACATAAAAATATAGGTAGAGGATTAGAAATTTTAAATCCATTTATATTTCCACAAAGAGGTCATCATTAAATAAGAGGAGACTCATATAATAGAATTCTATGAGAAGATAAAAAAAAGGCAAATCTAGCCTTCTGTAATGCTAAACTTGTAAAAAGTATGATTCTATTTTAGTAAAATGGATGTCAATATATATATATTGAATGCAAGTATTGTATATATAAAATAGAAACCCATGCAACAGAATATTAATAGTAGTGATTAACTCTGGATATTGGGATTAGGGATGATTTTGTTTGTGCACGTGTTTTTCTATTTTCCAGTGCTTTCTCAGTGAGCACATTCTGCATTTGAGAAAGAAAGTTTATTTAAAATTGTTTATATTCAAGTTATTGCATTTAATTCTGTTTTTGTCAATTATGTCAGGCAAGTAAAAATGCTAGATATCAAGTTACCAGAATCTTCTCTGGAGCCCTTTCTCTGGGGGTTACATGTATATCCTGACTGTCTTTTGACCCAGTGATTTGTAAGTGGCATGGTGTAAGGATTTGGACCAACAAGTTAATAGTTTCACCCTGTGTTCTTCTAGAGCTCCTCGATAAACTCCATCTGGTTTCATTGATTTATCTATATTCAGTTTGTCAACTTAGGTAAGAACATCATGTGCAGTTCTCTGTTTGCTCTATTGAGTCCTTGCATGGTTATCTTGTTAGTATAGGGCTAATAATAACAGGCTGTGTGTAAAATCTCTCTGTACACAGCTGTCGAACTTTACTGTGTTTGGTGGTGTAGACTAAGAATTCTGTTAAAGAAAATCTATGAGATCATAAAAGGATGTGTGGAAGTTTTAATATAAATCTTATATCAAAAGCAATTGAAGCAAATAGACTTAAAATATACTAGAGTTCTAATATATCTGACCTGCATCCTTTACAATTCAGTTTTGCTATGGCTATCTCTCCAATCTTCTCCTTAGTAAAAACTGAAACATTAAGTCTGCTCTTTTACTTTAATCCCTGTTCAAGAGGGTATGTCGATACTTTAACCCGTTTACCAGCATTTAAAGAACCAGCTGTTGTTTGCATTGCGTGTCTGAAATTGCATTTTGTCCTGCCTACCTTTTTGTTAGACCTTGCAGAGCCATATTTGTGAGTGGATTAGTTACCTGTTGTTGCCAGAATAAATTACAACAAATAGATCAGTTTAAAACAACATTCATTTATCATTTCCTACTTTTGTAGGTCGGAAGTTTAGGTAAGGCATGGCTCTACTAAGCTTCTGCTTAGGCTAACAAGGCCAAAATCAAGGTGCTGGCAGGGCTGTCTATGTTGCTTTCCGGAAGCTCTGAGGGTGAATCTCCTTCCAAACTTACTTGAATTGTCTGAGTTCAGTTCCTTTGATTGTCAGATGGAAGCCTTTATTTTCTCCTGGCTCTTGGCCAGAGGCTGGTCTTTGCCCCTGGAGGCTGCTCACATCCTCAAATCCCTTCTCGTTTTCCATGTGACCCTCTCCAGCAACAGCAGCTCGAGTGCCATTCAAGAGACTCTCTTACTTCCCTTCTGCTACATCTTTCTGCTTTAAGAGATTATGTGATTAGACTGGGGCCGTCCAAGTAAACCAAAGTAAGTTCCCTATTACATTTGCGAAGTCCCTTTTGCTTTGTAAAGTAACAAATTCATGGGTTCCAGGGATCCAGAACATGGACATATTTTGGGGGCCACTCTGCCTACCACAGTGAGCCTGTTTGTTCTCATATATACAAACATACTCTGTCTATGTGTTTAGCATTACAGTGGATACCCAGACCATAAGCATCATAGTCCTGACACATGCTTATGGTCTGGGTATCCACTGTAAAAAACTAACTGGGAACTTGTGATAAGCACATGTGTTGGTATTTTAGGAGTTTAAAGGAAAGCAAAATTAGTGAAGATGGAAAATAGAGAAGGCCTCATAGAGGAGGAAGCACATGAGTTTTGCCCTTGAAAACTACTATGGATTGTATAGTCTAAGGATTGAGGAGCTAAAGAAATGGGGGAAGAACTTGATCAACTTGAACAAATATGATGTAGGATTGGGCCTGATGTGTTTAATGTGACAGCAGAGTGACTATATGGATTAGGAAGTAGTAAAAAATAATATATATATAGTTGTACAAGGTTTGGAGAAGCATGCAGTGGAATTTCAATCTGATTTCCTAAAAAGGGATTTTATTTCACTAAGTTTTGAGCAAGATAGTAATTAGGAAATAAGTGTTTCATAAAGATGAGTCTGGGAGTGATCTGCAGGATGGAGAGAAGGTGGAGTTAACCAGGCCAGCATGGGATACAGGGTTTGGGCCACCACCATCAAGCACCTTCTTGTTTAGATAATCTTAAATTTTGACTTCATAGGATTGTTACCATTTCAAAGCATAGGCTTTAAGTGGCTACTTCCTTAACTCCTTCATTAACAGTACTATCTTTTGGTTTTATTGTTTACAATAACTTTTTTTTGAGGCCCTGATGTTAATAAGAACAATACATCTTTCTCCGTTAGACTTTCAGTGCTTCACATATTTTTCAGATAGTAGTCTTCAGAACTCTTTCAGGATAGAAAGAACTGCTTTTTCTATATGAATACGAAGAGCTAAAATTCAGAAATCTGAAGTGATTGTATTAGGATCAACCAGCACTTCAGTGTCTCTAGTAGAAGCAAAATTCCCGTCTGTAATTTGGAGCCAATTCCCAACCCTTGTAGCTACTCTTAGAGACAATTTGAGATAATCTTCAGACACACCGCTTAAAATAACTTTGTAGGTGGCATAAAATAAATACTTGGAAGCTCCTTGGATGTGGGGTGTTTGTCTTGATTATCTTGGGTGTCTTGATTATCTTAGTATTTAGTAATTAGCTTATTATGGGTCCTGGCTCGAAGAAGGAACTCTGAGATGTTTATTAAATCAGTGATTGTTGATTGGGACCATCTGGGCTGACCTCTGAACGGCTTCTTGCTGCTTATACTCTTCAAAACTGCCAGAGGCTGGGAGGACAGTTGACAAACCTGGGGAGGTGCTATCCTAATCTGCAGAAATGCTATCCTAAATCACTGACAGATTCCAGCTTTAAGGTTCACAGAATCTTTTGAAAAACATGATCTTGTTTTAAAATTGTTTCCATGTTGATCCATTTTGCTGGGGGGTGAGATTTTCAAGAACTCACTTCAATGAGTATGGACACCCTTTGTCTACGGAGATCTGATTAGTTTGTTAAATTCAAAGTAGCATTTTAGACATGATTTCAGTAAAGGTTAGGGGCACTCTTTGGCTCTTAAATTGTATTTCAAAGTGAGAGTTCCCTACGGGTTACTTTGACTTATTTAATTAAAGTGTACAGGACTTGGATAATAGTTTTATAAAAACCCTCTTCAAGGCAAATTTGTAATTTAATACAAAATGGTAAATTGGTAAACTTTTAACATTTGTATCATGAAACAGGTGATGTAGCTCAAGATTAAATAAATGGAAAAAATTAGGTATCACCTTTGAATTGGAAATGGCAATATTTGTATATTTCTGACAAAGCTCGAAGGAGCAAAATCTCTTGCAAAACACTATATGCAATTGACCTGAATGATGTCGTGTTAAAGAGCCACTGCAAAAGCTTTGCAAATCATAAATTAAAGAGCTTATTTTATTCTCAGTTAACAGTTACAAATGTTTTCTATGTGCAGGGAAGTGTGCTAGGGACTGCATCCTAGAGCTGCAGTCTGTGCTGGCATAGGGCTTCTAACCTAGTGGAGGTGACACACACAGACACAGGATGTAGTTTCCAAAGTAGTCCACCACGGGACCAGCGAGAGCTTGCAGGCATCCTTAACACAGGGTAGGTTACCACTCAATGCTAGATTAGTGGATGAAAGTGACCCTTCTAACCCTCTCTGCCTGGTGAATGGCTTCAACGGTAACTAAAGCACCTAAGACTCCTGTGGAGAGTCTTTTTCGACCCCTTACAGCATTTATCCTCTAAGGCACTCAGTATGCACTGCTTTTCCAGCATTTATGACACCTCAGTGGGCATAGTATACCAGAATGAGTGCAGGATGGGGAAGTCTGGGACTCCTAGTCCCCAGGAGCAGGAGAAAAACTTGTAACTGTAGGAAATCAGAATTATTGATTAATAATAGCAAATATTAAGGTTAATTATTTTAATATTCTAGCCAGTTTAGTCTATTTGTTCTAATTTTATCTTCACCAAGCAGTCTTATGGTTGTACATTTGGTTTTCTACCATTTTATATGGCAAAAATATTACTGTGTTTGTGGATATATTCCCTGCTGTCAGCTCGAGACTTGATGTCTGTACAGTCTCCTTTGAGTCTGGGTCCTTGATTCTGGCCTGTGATTCCATGTCAGGAATTAGAAGCCTGCGGTGCCTGGCCTGAGTCAGCACATTAGCTTCATTGACAACGTTGGTTCATTCAACAAATAATTGCCTGAGAAGATGGCAATTTAAGCAAAGACGTGCAGGAAGGGAGGGAGTTAATTAAGTGGATATGTGGCGCAAGAATGTCCCAGAATGAAGAAACAGCAAAATGAATTGCTTGAGATATGAGAGGGGAGGTCAGGGGCACCAGTTTGTACAGGGCTTTCTAAAGCGTTATTTGGAGTGAGATGACAAGTCATAGAGGATGTTGAGTCAAGGTAGAAATAACAAAATCCTACTTAGGTTTTTAATAAAATTACTGTGATTGCAGTGTTGAGAGCAGTGTGAAGGTGGTAAGGATGGAAGCCGGGAGATCAATTAGGAGGCTATTTAAATGATCCAAACAAAAGATAACAAGATAATTGGATCAGGTGGTAGCAGTAGAGATGGCAGGAAGTATAGGATTTGGGAATATATTTTAAAGGCTGTGCCAATAGACTTTACTGACAGATGGGATTTGGAGTGTGTGTACATGTGCACATACATGTGTGTACATGTGCCTATAAAGGAGAGAAAGAACAGAGAAAGGATAACTCCAATGTTTTTAGCTGAGTTGTGTTTTCATACATTGAGGTGGGGAAACTGAGAGTAGCATGTTTGATGGACAACATGAGGAGCTTAGCTTTAGACATGTTCACTTTGAGAGATCTGTTAGCCAGAAGGAGCTGGTGCACAGGAATTTAGATGTACAAATCGGAGTTATACTCTGTAGAGGTCCAGATTAGAAATAAAATGGGAAGGTCATCACTCTAGCAAAAGGTTTAAAAACCATGGAAATGTGCTGGCTGTGGTGACTTACACCTGTAATCCCAGCATTTTGGAAGGGATCAGAGTGGAAGAGGAAGGATCACTTGAGGATAGGAGTTCGAGACCAGCATGGACAACGCACCAAAACCTCATCTCTACCCCCACCTTCCACCTGGACAAAAAAGCCCAGCATGGTTGCAGACACCAGGAGGCTGAGGTGGGAGAATCACTTGTGCCCATGAGTTTGAGGCTGCAGTGAGCTCTGATTGCATCACTGCACTCCAGCCTGGGTGACAGAATCCCTGTCTTAAACAAAAAACACCCAGTGGAATGGATGCAATCACTAAAGGAACATAGATAGAAAAGAGAAGAGGTCTTTTGACTGAAAACTGGCCCTCTCCAACATGTAGAGGTCTGGGTGATAAAGAGGAACAAGCAAAAAGCCTGCACTGGGTGGAACAGCCAGAGCTGTGGGGAAACCAGAAGAATATGGTGTCCTGGAAGCTGTGAGAAGAAAGATCTCTTGTGCTGATCATGGCTTCCCCCTCAGCCAGAGGATGCCTGAGACCCACATGCTAAATTTAACCATGTGGGTGTTATTGGTGCCACTAAAGAACAGCTTTGATGAAATGGTATTGATGAAAACCAGAGTAGATTCAGGAGGCAATGGAAAGAACGAAAAGGGGAGATTGCAAAGATAGACAATTCTTGTGTGGGGTTTTTTCTTTTGTTTTTTTGGTAAAGGAGGTAGAGAGAAAGTGACAGCTGGTGGAGGGAGAGAGGAGCTTTCAAGGGGCTTTAAAAAATGTAATAGAGTATTTGTGGACAGAGGGGGAAAATCAGCGGAGACAAAAGTTAGCAATAAGAAGAGGGAGGGTAGAATTGCCGGAATTATGTTCTTGACCTAGTGTTTAATGCATGCTTTGGCCTTCGATAGGAGCATGGCCAATTTATCTATAGCACAAGGAGAGAAGGCAGAACATCCAGTATGGAGGCAGGTAGGTGGGAAGATGAAGAGGTGAGTGCTTGAACAGGGACTCTTCTGATTGTATTTATTTTCCCAGGAGCAAGGTCATCAGCAGAAAGTGAGGAAGAGGGAGGAGACATGGGAGGCTTGCAAAAAGCAGTATGCAGTGCTAGGGCAGTGGGAATGTAAATGGACCATGCCAGGCAGCAAGAAGTGTCTGCTTGAGGCTGTGATTATGAATTCAGAGGAAGACCAGTCAGTATAATTTTGTATTTTTCTCCAGACACAGTCAGTTGCCTGGGAGCCAAAATAAAGATCACACCATAAGAGAGTCAGATTATAGTTGGCCCTCCATGTCTCAGGTTCCGCAAGCACAGATTCAACCAATTGTGGATCAAAATATTTGAAAGAAAATAACAATATAACAATAGAAATAATACAAATAAGAAAACATATGACAACTATTACATAGCATTTACGTTGTATTAGGTATTATAACTAATCTAGAGATGATTGAAAGTATACAGGAGGATGCGCATCGGTTATTTGTAAATACTACACTGTTTTCTGTCAGGGACTTGAGCATCTCAGGATATGGGTATTCTTGATGGGCCCTGGAACCAATGCCCATGGATCTTGAGGGATGACTGTATGTCTGGACATGATGATGGGCATCTCTCCATAGATTTAAGCCACCAGGAGTGGGTTTGGGGAGCATCAGCTCATTTTCTGTCCGTTTTTCTGGCAGATAGCGATTGGGTAGTTTTCTCACTGGCACCTAGGGAGAACCCTCTTTACTCCTGAGGTTGTTTTGACTCAGTGTCTCTCTTTTCTTGTGTCTGGGAGGTTGATGGCATAGTACGCTTACTCTCCAAGTAGTCTGTGAGTGTGGCACACAGTTTCAGTGTGCTATAATTATGTAAGTTCTATTATTAATGACACATTTCTGGTTTGGTCTGCTCTTGACAGTGTTAGTGGTCACTAGCCCTGCTATTTTGGCATTTATAGTGAGCACATATCTTATAATTATATTTCTGTTTTATAAAATGTTTTATATACACATTTCTTTTAATGTGTCAGTGTAGCAAATATTTTCCAAATGTCCACAACATCTGAGGCACTGTTGTAAGCAATGGAAATGCTATGGTAAATAAGATGCCATATACAAATTACATTCTGGTGTGGGAGAGAGACAGTCAGCAAGTGATAAAGACACTTGATAGAGCTGCAGATAGTGTTGAGTACCGTGAGGAACACGAAGCAGATTGTGAACATGGAGATAAAGGCATGTGCTGTGGTCATGGAAGGCCTTTCAAGGGAAGTGAATTTCAAGCAGAGACCTGATTGATATGATGCCATAAAGGGCAGTTTAGGGAAGGGAGCAACAAGTCAAGAGGCCCTGAGGCTGGAGTATCTCAGGGCTGGCAAGAAGGTCAGAGTGGCTTGATGATAGTTGGCTGGGGGGTGAGTGGTGCGAGGTGAGGTGGGATGATAGTCCGCTGCGGGGTGAGTGGTGGGAGGTGAGGTGGGATGATAGTCAGCTGTGGGGTGAGTGGTAGGAGGTGAGATGGGAGATAGTTGACTGGGGAGTGAGTGGTGGGAGGTGAGGTGAGTTGATAGTCGGCTGGGGGTTGAGTGGTGGGAGGTGAGGTGAGATGATAGTCGGCTGGGGGGTGAGTGGTGGGAGGTGAGGTGAGTTGGCTTGGGGTTGAGTGGTGGGAAGTGAGGTGAGATGATAGTCTGCGGGGGGGTGACTGGTGGGAGGTGAGGTGAGATAGTCGGCTAGGGGTGAGTTGTGGGAGGTGAGGTGAGATGATAGTCGGCTGGGAGTGAGGGGTGGGAGGTGATTTGGGATGACAGTCGGCTGCAGGGTGAGTGGTGGGAGGTGAGGTTGGATGATAGTCGGCTGTGGGGTGAGTGGTAGTGAGACTGGGTGTCTAGGATGAGTGAGGAAGGTGAGGCTGGAAAGGTAGCAGGGGTGATCCAGGAGCCTAGGGCATGGGAAAGTATTTAGATTTTATTGGTTTTAGGTGTAAGAGAAGGCCATGGAGGATTTATTTAAAAAAAAGATTACTCTGATTGCTGTCTGGAGAAATAGACCATAGGATTGCAAGGGAGGTAATGTAGGAGATTCTTTAACAATCTTTGTAAGTGATGAAGGCAGCTTGGACTATAGGATCACCCTGAAGATGGTGAGAAGTGACAGGACTTGGGTTTTATTTTGAAGGCAGAGTGCACAAGACTTGATAATGGGTTAGATCTGCAGAATGAGGGAAAGAGGTGAACCCTACATTTTGCCCTGAACAATGGGGTGAATTATGGTATTTATCAAAAAGTGCAAGACACAGAGAGAGGTAGGTTTGGGGCTGGAAATGAGGAATTCCATTTGGGCTTTTTATGGGCTTTTCCTGATCTCCTTTTCTCCACTTGCTTTTGAGGTATTACCAGCTACAGGGGCTGAAGAAGGAGCAATCAGGCTAGGGTTTAAAAGGGCACTGGGACTGAGCTAGGGAGGTAGCTAGCATGAGTGCTAAACTGGTTACATGCAGGGGATTGAGCAAATAAGTAAATATAATTGAGGGTAATGGGAATTAAGTTTATCATCAACAGATAATGGATTTATAAATGTGGAAAGGGGGAAGATTAAATAGAACCTTGAGGTGTTAGACTAGAATTGGAAGAATTAATGTAAACTCATGGTTTTGGAAACAGGTACATGTAGATGATAATGTAGATACTCACATACACACCCAGAAAGCCTAGGAGCAGTTGATCACCTATCAGCAGTGAGTTTGCCACGTGCCTCGATTCTGGTTTGTAAATTCCATTCTCTACTAAAAGGGAACCAAGGCTCCTTGAGAAATTGTTAATTCCAGGATAAGTACAAAATGACCTTGGAAAACATATTTGTGCTAGAAAGTAAGGAAACACTCAGCATGATGGGAGCATTTCCAGTTATAGGACCCAGCTTGAAGGGACTCTCACTGGCCAAATTTTGGACAATTTGAGCAAGAGACTAAATGATGGTGATGGCTATACATTAAATAAATGAGAGAGAGGGAAAGTTTTGTTGTTGTTGTTTACAGTAGGATGCCTGATAAATGAAGGAATGATGCAGTTAAAATTTCACCATTTGGCAACCACTGTGGTGGTGGTTGATTCAAGTGGGAGTTATTAATAGATGCTAATGTTGGTGTGGGGCTGTTTGATGAGAAACAGAGTATCGATGTAGTCTTGAGCTATCTCCCCCAAAATATATATTAATTACAGAGGGAAAGCTGATGACCAGGTGATTGAGTGGTGGGCTATGGTCACATCAAGTGCCTCTCAGGGAGAAATTCTGAGAAGAGCACCACATCCTTGCAGACAAAATTGTATTCCTAAGGACATCCCAGCCTGAGGCTGGATAAGAGGAGACACTGACAGATGCTGGTTGGGGGATGTGGTAGGGAGGGTCAGGTCTGGACTCTTATTATTATGTGATAAATAACTTTGTGGATGAAGTTCTGTATTTAAGAGTATTCCTTAGACTAGAGTTCTAAGAATGGAGTAACTTGATCAAATAAGTTTAAAGACTCTCAAAAAGTATAGTCAAATTATATTCCCAAAACCCAGCACCAATTTACATTCACGCTAGTTGTATATAAAAAGGACCCATTATATTAGCTCGAAATAGCAATCAGTTTGTTTGCATACATTTAAAAATAAAGATACAATAAACCAGAGAGTCTTAGAAATGACCCATTTCAACTTGCCTAAGAGCAGGAATTAGATATCTCTGATGCAAGAATATCTTCTGTGGCATCCTTCACAGCTGTTCATCACACCCCCGCATAAACATTTTCAATGAAAGTTTATGGATTTTATGTTTTTTTCACAATGGCTAAATGATTATTAAAATTTTAGGGCTTTCCAGATTACTAAAGGAAAATTTGTCTTTTATAATGTTATTAACCTATGCGATAACCTACAGAAAACATCTACTGATAATGGGTTCTCAAAGTATAAGGAATGAATAGAACTTAAAAGTTCACTAATGCTTTATAAAAGAAAAATATATTGATAGAATGAACAGAAGGAGTAAATAATAGTCCTGTTGTTTATTTGTGATAATATTAAGAATACTTTTCAAATAGATAGGCATGTGAAATATATTATGTGTTAATATTTCAAAATTACTTTGAATATGAAGTTAGCTTATGTACATAAATAAGGAAAATATAGACCAAGGTAGCTAAATGCGAACACAGAATATCAGCATTCATTTACCTCATGAGGAGTTACTCAGTGAGTCTTTGAATTCCCTCTGTGAAACAATTTGTGTGATAACATATTTTCTGAAAGAATTAATCACTTGTCTTATTATTTCCCTATGTACAAAAACATTGTCCACAGCTATCCATAGGTCAAGACTAAATATCATTAAAATTGGTTTTGCAATGAGAAGTCTTTATTGTATAGTTGGTAACGTCTGTTGAATTTTCATTGATTTGGAAATGATGTGGCTTGTGTTTGGAATTAAGCTATTAGAATATTCTACCAAAATAGCTCTGCTTCATATACTAGTGAATAAATCATCATTCAAGAGTCTAACAAGATTTGACTAATATGAACTCTACTTTGAATTTTGGATGTTCCTGATTGTCAGACCAAAATACTAACCCTCAAACTATGTAGGGTGTTCATTTGATATTCAGTATGGAACTTTTGATAAGTTCATGTTTTTACTTGATCACATTGAGCATATTTGGGGTTGATCTTTATCTGTGCCCTATTCTAATGCTTAATGTAAGTCCTTTATTTACCCATTGTTTTGTATTGAAATGTTCATGCTTATTTTGACTTAGGTGACTTAGTATTAAGAAATATGACAGACATTATCTTCATTTGAATAGTAAGCATTTGAAAATTTAATTTTTTTATTTTCTTAAAATTTGAATAACTGAATTTAAGCTAACTGCAATGTCCTTTGGACTTTTTTGCTGAGACCCCAATTTTCCCAGCCATATTCTGAGTCCAGCCAGTAGAGAATGTAATTTGGTTAGAACATTGTGTGTAAGTAATTAAATATGTGCCACTACCTAAGTATGTCTTAGATAGTAAAAAATAAGTGATTTAGTGTGTTCATTATTTGCTATCATCCATACTGTTTTCTCCATTAGTGTAGGTAATTGATTCCATTATCTATTTTTGTTGCCTCACCTAGGTAATGACGAAATGATACGTGGGAGAGTTTATTCTTAGAAAAAGAATGATTTTGGTTTACTATTTATGATGCTTATCTGAACAATGTAAAGTGTTACAGATTCCTATTTTAAATATACGATGAGTTCATAAGAAATACTCTGTGGTTCAGGTAAAAATAAGCTGTCTAAAATTTAAGTAGGCTTTTGTTTTAAACTTGATTCATTTATTTGCACTAAAGTAGCAGATTCAGTAATACCCCATTTATCTGGTTATTTTCCAGAATAAGATGGAATTTTCCAGGTAACTGATCATAAATTAGTTTTCTGGGTAACTGAATCTTAAACCTTCAAGGACTAAATCATATAAATTTAACTATTTTTGATGGAAATTTTTATAGAACATACTTTCTAACCTTTTTACTTTTCTGTATGTTTTAAATCAGAGGATACTCAATGTAATTTGATCTGTTTTCTGGCTTAGGACTCCTGTTTTTTCCACCTCCAGTACCTATTCTTTCTCCCTTGATGATTTTTGCCTTTTATTCCCCGTGGTTTGTGGACCCAAGGTTGTTAGAAATTATTGTTTATGGTAAATCAGAGTGAAGATGTAAGGAAGAAAGTGTGTTTTTTAGTGTGGTTCTTTTTTGTTAGTTGTGTCAGCCATTCACATCTTCCCACATGGCTTCTGGCTTTGGTGCTTTGCTCTGAAAGGTTGCTTAATGGGAGATCACTGACTCATGGCATATTAGGTCTCACCTGGGAGCTTTGCCTTCTTTTCATGGTTGAGTAAATTGAGCCCTAAGAGTATCATGGGAATCACTCAAGCTTACACACGCTAAGTGTTAGAACCTTGGGTTTAAGACTCAAGTCTTCTGTCTCCAAGTCTAGTGTTTTTCTAGTATAACTGTAATGTTAACTCCAAGTAGTTATTAGGAACACAGTAGTCTTGATAAATAATAAAGGCTCTGTTCTTTCTTAGCGGGATTCTTGCTACTCGCTTTCTTACCTGTGCTGAAAACTAGAGTCATCCTGACTCCTCTGCACTCTGCATTTAAAAAGGGTGACTAAAGCCTTGTCTAATTTACTGCAACCTCTAGCACTGTAGTACCTGTGCGTTCTTGTCACATTGCCTTGTTTCAGGCCCTTGTCATCTTTAGCCCTCCTTCTCTCCTTGTTCTGCTCCCTTCCTCTGAACTCATTCTCAAATACACCATGCATTTGGCCAACATCAGCACTCAGAAAAAATAGCAAAAATGTGGTAGTGGAGAGGGAGAGACTGTATAAACATGTACACCTGAAGGGCAGAGAGTAAGTACCAATGGGCAGAAAAATAAAAATAGTTCAATTATTCCATTGAACTATGCATGTATTAGATTGGAAGGAAAATGATTCCAGTATTATAGCCAACCTAAACCATGTGATGAAGGTAGAGTTTGATACAGCGAAAACCCTGAGTGCATGTGGTGTGGAACGTAGACATCTCTCTTACCACTCTCTGAAGATTAATGTCACTGCTGATAAGACTCTGATTAGAATCCTATTTCCAACACGCGGCAATACTAAATAAATAGTACTGACAAGGCTGAAGGATGTGAGCTCTACTAAGTGAACTGAAAAGTTGAATTAAAAGACCCATTGATAAAGATGAGAGGAAACTGATTACTCAGACTTGAAAAGGAACAATCAAGGGAGGACTTCCATTTGACTTCAAAATATATAAATTTTATTATTCCGAGGGTGCCACCAACATAAAGTCTGTGTTCTCTAGGCAGTAGGGGCTTATGTTTATAAGCAGTGTTTTAAATGTAAATATTTTTATTTTTATCAACTGAATATATTTATGATATGAAATCAGTTATCCCTTAAGTCTATAATGAAAAATGGTAGTAGTGAATACTCTATTTATCCTTAAAATGTGGAAATTCATGTTCGGGGAAATATTTTTGGTATTATTTCTTTGATAACTTTCTTCTCTTTTTGTCTTTTATCTTTTTTTCAGAACTCTTGCTAGTTTCCTGTTGAATTTGCTGGATTGATCTTCCTGTTTTCATCTATTTTTCTTTCATCCATCTCTTTGGCTGCTCTCTCCCCACCCCATTCCTTGTTTCACAGTATTTTTTTTCTTAGTTATGTGAAGATACTCAATTTATTTCCTTTTGCTTTCTTTGTTGCATGCTTCTTATAGCTTCCTTTTATTTAAAAAAACTTTTATTTTATTGTGATAAGGATACTTAACTTGAGATCTACCCTCTTAACATATTTTAGGTGTAGAATACAGTGTTGTGATTATAGGCACAATGTCGTACAGCAGATCTCTGAAACTTCCTCATCTTGCGTTATTGGAACTTTATACCTTTTCATTAGCAAATCTTTGCATTTGTCCTCCCTGCCCCACATTGTTCTGTTCTCTGCTTCTATGAGTTTGACTATTTTAGTTAGCTCATCTAAGTGAAATCATGCAGTATTTGTTCTCTTTGACTAGGTTATTTATCTCGCTTAGCATAATGTCTTTTAGCATAAGTCTCAACCATCTTGTCACATGTTGCAGGATTTCCCTCTTTTTTTAGATTAATATTCCATTTTATACACACACACACACACACACACACACACACACACACACACACACCATTTTCTTTATCCATTCATCTGTCATTGGACATTTAGGCTATTGTGGATAATGCTTCAGTGAACATGGGAGTCAAGATGTCTCTTTGACCTCTCAATTTCAGTTCCTTTCGGTGCATATCTGGAAGTGAGATTGCTAGCTCATATAGTGATTCTATTTTTAATTTTTTGAGAAAACTCCATACCATTTTTCATAAAGGTTGTACAGTTTTGCATTCCTTGAAACAATGTATAGAGTTCAAGTTTCTCCACATCCTCACCAGTGCTTGTCTTTCTTTTGGTGGTTCCATCCCAACAGATGTGAGGTGGTATTGCACTGTGGCTTTGCTTTGCATGTTCCTGCTTCCTTTTTTATTTCTCTTGGTCTCTGCCTTTCATACTGGAGGACTTCCTCAGTTGTCTGTGATACAGGAGTTAAGAAGAAATTACTTAGGCAGATAGTGAGGTTATGGAAGTCCTCAGTAAGGTTTTCCTTTTAATGAAAAGCAGCCCCAGTTCATTTTCCTTTCTAACAAAGAACAGCCAGTGAAATCAAGCCGCAGACATAGATGCTGGCAGTTGTGCCAATCATGGTCAAAATGGTAACCTCATCTTCCCTTCTCTTTATCAGCTACCTGTAAGTAAGGAGTAGACAAGATGGCACCAGTCAATGGAAAAGTTCATTTGCATAATAAGAATAGGATGGCATGGCCAGTCTTCCCTGTGGGCTTTTTAAATGTCATACCTGATTGAACCAATCTGTTAGCCCTATGTAAATCAGACACCACAGCCTCAAACCTGACTATAAAATCTGGGGCATCTGCCACCTGCTTGTCCTTTCTGCTTGGCGACCCGTCTCTCTATACAGAGAGCTGTTTCTCTTTCTCTTCTTTTCTGCCTACTAAACCTCTGCTCCTAAACTCCTCGTGTGTGTCCACGTCCTAAATTTTCCTGGCACAGATGAACTCCAAAGTATATACCCCAGACAACGTAGCCATTTCATCTGTTGGTAAGTTGTTGCCCCTTCATAAACTCCTTATACATGGATGTGACTGATAGGCCTTTTTGTAGAGTGATCCATCTTATTTCAGTGGAGTTCTTCAGCTGTAAGTGTATATAGTTATTTCCTGATATATTAGATTCTCCATATTTACCTGGCAAAACTAGGAATCTGTTTAAGAATGAGAAAGTCTTAAATTCTAGGAACATTAGACATTGCATTGAATTCTCATGGAATTGGAACTTCTGAAAGCTTATTAGTTACTTTTGTTTTTAACTATGAATGTTTCCTGTTTGTGATATTTTTGGTGTGGGAGATTTTGTTGGAGGAATTGGGACCAGAGTTCTTGTCCTTTTTGGGATGGGGAAAGTGTTGTTTCAAGGCATTAAATTTCCACTGCTCCCGAGTTCACCATAATTTAGGAGCTAAAGTGGTTTAAACCAACACATTACAGCCTATGCTCTTTTCTTAGAGTAGAATTACTAGCCACTTACGTGGTTGAGAACTACTAAGTGATATACTTCATTACTGTGATCCTTAATTAGGATGAAATAATGGGTCATTTTCTTTATTCTCATAAACTTAGTTGTTGGGAAACCATTTTATATAAAAATAATTTAAATGTCTTAAACTCAAGTAAAAAGTAGGCAGATATTGCAAAGAAAGTTCAATGTATTCATCGAAAGAACAGTGATGCATGTTTTCTCAAAATCATTTTAACAGTAGATGCTAAGGTCTTGTGAAGTGAGAAAAAATGCATTTAGCCTTATGGTTTAAATTCATAAAATGTGCCAGTTTATTTCAGAACTACCAAAGCTAATAAAATTAAAAAGCTTGCACATTACTTTTCATTAGTGTGATTGTATTAAGTGTGGTTAGTTTCTTTTATTACATTAAAACTAAAGAAAACTATTAGGCTACAAAGAGTCCGTTTATCTGTTTGCTTAATTTAAAAATAAAACATATATTATTCTAATTATATGCATTAATGTTGAATGTTACCTTCATAAGTCTATAGCTCATATTCCTAATGCCAACAACATCTGATTACTTTGCACCATATGGCTGCAGTGGGGTGTATGGAAAGAAAGCCATCTGGGGACCTAGCCAGGCTCAACCATACTGATCTTTAGTGGTGTGACCTTATGCAGGATTCTTAACTTCTTTGCTTGAAAATTTTCTCCGCTGTAAAGTGTGGGCCTTCTATACCATGGTTCCTTAGCATCCTTCTATTTGTAATATTCCCTCATTGTATGACAAATTATGTGTATATTGGTCATTCTTTTTCAGTTAGTAAATAATTCAGATGTTTTCTATGTATGTATATGCATATCTACATACATAATGTGGTTAAAAATACATAAACACATGTATTTAAAACACCACTCTCACTCAAAATAAATTTATAGAGCTACATTTGCTAATGGATCCTCGTAAGTTCTTGCAGATATTCTCATGCACGTGTCAATATTTGCAAGTAAATCATTATCCAGGTACTTTTCAGTTTTTTCTCACATCTTAAAAATACTTTTATGTAAACATATTCCTGAACGTATTTATTACTAGTCAATATCTGGTATTATAATTTATAAATTAATAAGAAATTTAAGTTTTTATTTTTTACCTTTTTTCTTAAATCTTAATCTCCCCCACCCCCACCCTGCCCCTCATGTTTGACTTGTGCTAGCAGGATAATTTTTTTAAAAAAAATCTATGCATAGGGCTGGGGTTAGTGTCTCATGCCTGTAATCCTAGCACTTTGAGAGACCAAGGTGGGCAGATCACTTGAGGCCAGGAGTCAAGACCAGCCTGGCCAACTTGGTGAAACTTTGTTTCTATTAAAAAACAGAACAAAAGCAAAAACAAAACAAAAAAATTAGCCTGGTGTGGTAGCTCACACCTGTGGTCCCAGCTACTTGGGAGGCTGAGGCATGAGAATTGCTTGAACCTGGGAGACCGAAATTACAGTGAGCTGAGATTGTGCCACTACACTCCAGCCTGGGCAACAGAATGGGACTCTGTCTCAAAAAAAAAAAAAAAAATCTATATGTAGAAAAATGTCTGGAAGTAGATAAAGCAAATGTTAACAATACTTGTATTGGTTGGTGAATTTGAAGTGCTTTTTCTGAGTATTTCATATTTTTAACAATTGATATTTTATTGGGAAAAATCCATTTTAATAAAAGTACCATGCTATTATAAAGTAATTATGAATCAGTAGTTGTTTAATTGAAATATAAAACCATATTCTATTTAGACTATTAAATCACACATCATTGAAAATATTTTTTTCTTCAATCTATTTTTAATTGAAGTATAATTTACACATAATAAAATACACAGATTTTACCTATACCCTCTGAGTCTTTTACCCACTGTACTTAAAATATAAAACATTCCGGTAATCTCATAAAATTCCCTCAAATCCCTGTTATCCCTCTTAAATCGTCTATTCCCTCTATGCAGACAACCACCGATCTGATACCTATCATCATGGATTAATGTTTTCTGTGTAGAACATTGAATAAATGGAACCCAACCCTATGTACTCTTTGTGTCTGACTCTCCCATTATCCATTTGATCACTGCTTACACATCTTCATCACTGTCTTAAAATAGCCATTACTCTTCTTTTCTTAATGTTTGGGTAACTTGCCCAAAGACACCCAGATGGTAAGTGCTAGAGCCAGGGCTGGGCCTCAGGTCTGTGTGTCCCTGAGCTCTTTCCCCTAATCTTGCATTTGCTGCTTTCCAAGGCCCCAGACAGAAAATCCACTTGCTGGGGAGGAGGAGGTTGGACTGTAAAGTACTTTGACTGTCACTCTAAGGAATTTATTTCGTACTTTTCATGTATGGATTCTCCATTGCAGTACTATGATGCTTGGGGGTTGTAAAGAATAACAAACTGCAAGCTTGTTTAAAAAATAATCCAGTTTTTCTTCAGTGAGTATTCATCAGGCAGCAACTGTGAGTCAGATACTCTTCTAAGCAGGCTGCTGACTGTGTCCTGTATGTGGGATGATCTGTCTGTACTGTGGAGTCCAGGAACTTGACTCTTGACATTGGAATTTTGAGGTATTTCCCCTTGAGCTGGTTAGATTCCCTAGAGAAGATTCTGCCTAGAAGGTGATAGACTGGCTGCCAGCATTCAGGAAGTAAAGTTGGGGTCTCTGTGCGCAAATCCACGTATCTCCCTGTTTTCAGTGAGTCATCCTGGCGCAGCAGATATCCCAGAGTCTCCCTCTGCGAGGAGGGAGTTTACTTTCTGAGAGTAAACCTCCAGTGCTCCTTCAGGATTGAGAGGGCAGTCACCTAGTTACATATGTGGGGAAAGGGATCCTGGTACTGATTTTTTTTTTTTTACCGCCTTTCATGGAATCTTTCTTATTTTGGCTCTACTGGGTGAGCAGACATGACAGACCATGTGGCCTTAGTCAGTTCCCACATTATAAGGAATAAAATACAGATTTCTTAGCATGACATCCAGGATGTCATGGGTGGGTGGGTGGGAAAGATTTTGCATTGGAAATTAGATTGGCCATTTGTTTGCCCCATTGCCAACTGGGGCTTCAGGCCTCTTCAGTTAGCTGTTGCACCCCCCACTATGTGATGTTGTCCAGCTGTCCACATTTTGTCTTCTCTTGTGTTTCTACCTTTAAAAGAAAATACCACTTTTTTTTTTTAATTTTGGAAGGTCTTAAAAAAATCAGTTCAGGTACAAATTTCTTTTCATTAATTTTGCCTTTTAATTAATGTGTTCTTTTAACTCTGAGGCAAGTTAAGAAATTTGAATTTCTTTATTTACTATAAATCAATGTCATTTCGACTCCAACACTTTCTGTTTTCCTGTCAGCAAATTATCCTTATTTATGCTTAAGGTAAGTCTCCCCGCTTACCTAGAAAGGCAGATGCTGTCAGTATCTTGGGTTCCATGGTAAGGAATTTGTATTTTATTCCTTCTAATGGGAGAACTGACCAAACCTACATGGTCCCCTTGTGTCTGCCCATCTGACTGCTTCTGTGCCAGGCTTAGGGCACAGGAATTTATACTCACTATGCAAACTCCAGAACTTCATGAACATGGAGTTGGGGCAGAAAAGTCCATTCAGGCCCAGATCAAGAGGAAAGCACTTTGGTGGCTGGATGACATTTTAAGGAATAGAGGAGGGCCAAAGAAAGCATTCCAAAAAGCACACTTATGCTGTTGGCGTGATGTTATGGTTGTCTGCACAAAGCTTTTTGCTGGATTCCTGTCCCATCCCCCAAATTGGCATGTGTCTTCAATGCAGTCAATAACTGGTGTGGCTTAGCACATAAGAAAAAGTGTCTGGTTGTTGTTTGTTGAATAGTGTCTATGACCCTTATGCAGGTAAGAAGACCAAAATCAGATGTGGTGTATTAGCTCTGTCTTCTTTCCTCATGCCACCTACTTGCCAGATTGGTCTTATTTTCTATCCACAAGTTAAGGCCTGTGACAGAGAGGTAGGCCAGGGGATCTTCTCAGTTGGACCTATCAAGGACTTGGAACATGGCTATAAATACTCTTTCCAGTTGGTGCTTAGTTTTTAGCAATTCCTTCAAAACTAGATAGATAGACAGACAGACAGATAGAGCTTTAAACAATTATTTGCAAGATTCCATGGGATTTTAATGGGAAAATGAGAGAGGAGATATTGAACCCTTGTTTTCATTACCTGGAGTACTCAGAAGAGGGTTTCTTGGGGAAGTTTTAGGCCAGAACAGCTGAGTTTTTGCCAGCCTTGAAAGTCCACTATGAGAGAGATCCCTGCTGTCTGGAGCTCAGCAAAGATGGATGGACTTCCCTGTCTCATTAAGAGCAGGGCCGTATCTCATTTGTCTTTGAAAACCTGGCATCTGGAATAATTCATGATGTGTAATAGGTGCTCAATGAAGGATTGTAGAGTGAATGACTAAATGAGACAGTGATCACCATGGCAATCATCCACATCAGGGTGAGTAGTGGGAATGAATGAGGTTAGGAAGAATTATTGCATTAATTTTTAGGGCTCACCAACTCAGTGCATACAGGATCCAAATGAAAGAATGAACACTGACCATTCTAGGATGATAAATGGCAGCTGAAATTTGGCCTCAAATTTCAGGACAGAGAGTATAGGGGCAGAGAGTGGCAGCCTGGAAGGCACACACCTCATCTGATGGGAGCTGTTGCCAGCTGTGGCCAGTAGGCATAATGACATACCTCCTAATTTTTTTTAGATTTAAGTAAAACTCTGGATGATAGCATAAAATGTCTTTACTTTTCAAAATTATGATATTTTGAGTCACAAATAAAACACACATATGGATCGCATTTGATTGAAGGCCTTCACATTGTCCTCACTGGTAAACCCAAAAGAAGAGGAAGGCTGGGTGCGGTGGCTCACACCTGTAGTCCTAGCACTTTGGGAGGCCGATGTGGGTGGATCACCGGAGGTCAGGAGTTCGAAACTAGCCTGGTCAACATGGCAAAACTCCACATGGCAAAACCCAGTCTCTACTAAAAATAAAAAAATTAGCTGGACATGGTGGCAGGCACCTGTAATTCCAGCTGTTTGGGAGGCTGAGGCAGGAGATTTGCTTGAACCTGGGAGGCAGAAGCTGCAGTGAGCCGAGATTGTACCTCTTCACTGAAGCCTGGGCAAAAGAATGAAGCTTCATCTCAAAAAAACAGGGGGAAAAAAAGGGCTTGGTTGCAGGAAACCTTCATTTAAGGGGCAAGTGGAAGAAAAAGAATCCTTCAACAAGATTGAAAAGGCGCATTGAAAGAGCCAGAGAAGTGACTCTGAATCTAGGAAGAGAACCTTAAGGAAATCTGGCCAAAGCTGATGGACATCTGCTATGATATGTGCTATGGGGAAGTCAGACAGAGAACACAGTGATTTGTTTATGAATGCAGGGAGAATGCATGTTAACATGCAGATATTTTGGGTCTGACATAAACATGGTGCAGTCTGTGACATTGGTATCACTTGGACCAAACTTGCTTTTAAAGTTGTTTCTATAAAGCTCTGTCAAGAAAAGAGTCCAAGTTCATATAAATTTTCATTTTGAAAGTCATCATTCATATATCTATAATTAAATACTTTAAAGGAGTATTTAAAATATTTCAAGGAATTTACATGAAACTATCAAGGAATCACCATTTTTATGTCTTCACCATGATGGGGTGGACCTTCGTTTTGTCTCTCAGGGGAAGTTATGACAGTAGATCCTATTCCAGGAAGTTTTATTTTACTGGAGGGAAGCCCAGTTAAAATCCCAGTGTTAATTTCCTGTCATGTTAACTACCAAAGAACAGATTTCCAAAGTGTCTCAAACATTTGACATAGTCATTTCCGTTTGCTAAACTTGATCTGTGTTTCTTGGGTGATACATGCATTCTGAGTCCAAATCGAACGAAGTATATTCTTAAGAATATACTATAACTATATCCTATAGTTATAACTGTATCATATCTAAGGCCTTGGACTAATGGAATATGTTTTCATTTTTATGTTAATTGTCGAGAGTTTATGAGTAATTGTAAATTAATAAGTGCTTTGTGTGAGTTAGAAATTGTCTAGTAGAGCAAAATCCATTTACTAAGCTCCTCCTGTATGCTTCCACATGCTCAGAGCCACACAGGCAACTTCTTATCATGATTCAGAGAAGGGTGTAATCCAAGCTATATGCTGATCATTGGGTGGACTTCCATGCCTCGATGCCTTTCTCATGTGTTTGCCTGTGCCTGTAATGTTCCACCCATACCCAACCTCTTGCCCTTTTCATCTTTCTTGCAAAGTCCTAATTATGCTTCAGGGATGGTTTAATATGTTAGTCCTTCTGTAGAGATCCCTAACACCTCCTTACCACTGTACCTATGACACTTTGTATGTACTATAGATGTGGCACTTTTCAAATAATGTATTTGGTATTTTTCTCTTCCACATGACTGTGTATATCCTAAAGTCCATGTCATTAATTTCTGCATCTAGGCATGTATCAGACACGGGAGCTTTTCAATAACTGATGGTTGAATTAGGTTGAATCCATCCAATAAGACATCACCCCAGTGGATGACTTAGGCAAATAAGTTATTAACCCAGTGTGATGTTGAAGAACCATTCAGCTTAACAGTGTGAAGGAACTAAATGTCCTCATACGTTTTGTTACATAATTTAAACAAAGAAACAGAAAATAAAATTATTTAAGAGAAGAAGGACTAGATATGTACTTAAGCCTTCGTAAACTAATTAATATAAACTTAATATGATTATATTTTAACATATTTCACATTGATTTAAAATTTAATTGTTGATAAGCCATTGGTGACAAACCCAAACTGTAGAATTTTTATTCCCAATGATAGATTTTTCTAATCTGCAGATTTCTTCTTATGTCGTGGCCTGATACACATAGCTTAGATATGCCTTGAGTAAAATCATGACTCTGAAATCTAGCGACTGTAGATGTTTTGCATATTAGAACTTAGGGCATAATTTTTCTCCCCAACACCAGTGTTGGAAAGGTAATTATGTTTCAAAAGGGTCCTTTCAGCCTGTGCTTTATAGGGATTTGGGGCATGACCCTTTGCTTTACACCTGTGTAGCCGGCATGGCCTTTTCTCCCCGGCTCCTGGGCTGGACCCTTCCTCTTTCAGAGAGAAGGACCCAGGGAAGAGGGGCTGAAATGGGACATCATTGTATGCCAAGCCCATAGGATCATGCCTGGCATTTGGTAAGTTAGCATTTAAAAGTGTTTATGCAACATTGCTTGATTAAAATTGCATTGATATTTTAATCAATAACATTATTAAAATAAAAATGTTTAAAAATGTTAAAGATATTTTAATATCTTTATAATAACTATTGGTTATGTCTTGCAGTACTATTGTCTCTCTTTAAACCTCTCTTAGAAACTGTGTGTTAGGTTTAATTTTATTCTTTGATTACTAGAAGTGCCTTTAAAGAAGGCATAGAGCTCTAAAAAGGGCCTCTTTCAAGTATAAAGGGAGAAATTAGAAAAAACATCAAAGACAAAGACTTCTAAGAAGGAAAATAAAAATTGATTTACCTTTGCTTTAGAAGCTTCCGAAAAGGGGAGACCGGGAAAAATAGAAGACCAGACCATACTGAAGATTTCCTTCCTTCCCACCGTTGCCCTGTCTCTTTCCCTGGTGCCAAGAGCCTCTTTGGGGAGATTAAACTTTATGGCAAGGTTGCATTTGTTGTTGGTTTGTTCTCATCTCCATCTGGGACAAGCTCAGGCAGAATTCCTATTTGTATTTCAAAGTTTCCTGCCAAGAACATGTTGAACTATGTCTCAAAGGAACAGACGTTATGCATCATTTCTACTCTAGTTTTGAAAATCGACAAACTAATGGTTCTACCACTAGCAAGAAAAATTGAGATGTTACCATAGAGAAATTGCTATTGAAATGGCATTAGTGATAGGATTTGACCTTTTGAAAAAATAGATCATTCTTCTTGACTTCCTGTTAAACTCTGTGCTTAATTTCTGTTTCATGGACATGATCATTACCTGTTGCAAGCGTGAGGGTGAAGCTGCAGACAGCTAGACTCTTATCCCATAGGGCAGCCATTCTTCCTAAAGAGATGGCTCTCAAGACCAAATGGAGCATGAGTAGAATGAGTGTCAGGTGGGTGGGAGAGATTGCCTTCCTCATGGTCTGCTCTTGGCTGGTAATATCCTTGCAGGGACCACCTCTAATAGTAGGGAAAAAGGATGGCATGGCTGCATAAAGGCAGGTCTGGAAACTTGAAGATATCCATCTGCCTACTTCTGAGGAAAAAGTTTGGAATGGCACACTCTGTGTTTCTCAGCAGACAGAGCACTGGGTTCGTTGAGTGAGACTGTGGTGCTTGTAGATACAGGCAGGAGTTACATGGACTTCACATTTTTAGTGCGTTTTAAATTCCATTGATGTTCATATGTTGTAAATTCCATTTTTGGTGTATTCTGTACAGAAGGATGATCTTTTCAGAGTATTTAATGAATTATTAGCTTTTATGTTACTTCAAAATATTCATTTATTGGTTACCCTATAGTGAAAACACCAACGGCCATCTGAGTTCTGTAAACTGTTTTTATCATTGAGATGAGCTTTTTTATTTTTGAAAAATGACCATTTCTCTATGCATAGATTATTATTACTAACCATCTATGCCTCTGCTCAACTTAATTCCTTCCTAAACCATAACAATTTTGTAGTTTTTATATTTGAATTATTTTCCTCATATATTGTTATCCTTGACTAAAGGCTTTTCTCTTTAGTAAATTCTTTTGACTATCTGGCCTTTATAGCATCAATTTCATTTTTAAATGCCTGTGGAGACATGCTTGACTGCATATAAATTTTCTAGTAGAGTTCTGTAAGAATTCTTCACTTCCCAAAGACCATATGTATCTGTCTTGGTTCCCAACAGTTTATAACTGCCAGAATAATTTAAAAGACATTTTCCCTTTGCAACTTAATTTAGAATAGAACACATTTTGTCAGAGAAAGTGGTGTGGAAACAGCTTGAATCAAGCAGCCATATATACCCATAGACCTCCAGCAACCTTGAAGGCAGTATGGGGCATGCAGAGAGCACTGCACTGGGAGTCTGATAATGTGGCCTAAGTCCCGGCTGTGCCCAAATGAGGGGCAAGGCCTTTCCCAGTCGTTTCCGGTTTCTTGGCTTAAGTTCCTTCAGATGGAAAATGAGTTGTTGGCCTAATGATGCCCCACAGTAGCATTTAGATTTTAAAAAGTCATTGATTCTAGATTTTAACATCTAGAAGTTCAACATGAACACTGACAACTCATTTAGTCTTAGTATTTCTCTTTGAACCAAAGAAGATTTTTTGATTGCATTCTGAAAACATCAGGAACACTAGGTTATGCTGCAGCACTTACCAACCATAAAATTTCAGTGGCTCAAAGCAAGTTTATTTCCTGCTTAGGGTGCAGAGTTAATGTCGATTGAGTGAGGTGTCACTGCTCATCACAGTTACCCAGGGACTCAGGCTGATGGAGCAGCCACCATCTTAAATGTTGCTGATAGCAGTCAAGGGGGAAAGTATGGTGGATTTATATAACTCACTGGCTCCTGAGCCTTTTACCTGCAACTGAGTCCCTAACTTCTGCTTGCCTTTCTTGGCTACAGCAAGTGACCATCACCAGTGCAGGAGCAGGACAGTCTGGTCCTACCAGGGCTGGTGCTATGTGGTGGGCGGCAGTATTGGCACCACATGTTATAGAGGGCTGCTTCCAACCAAAGCCAACTTTTGGAGAGAGTTTTAATTGACACTTAATGAACCTTTGCTGGGCATATTTCCATATTGTGCCCAAGGAGAATGATAGTAGGTATCAGAACTATGAGGAATGGGCAAAAGGCCTTAGGTAGAAAGCAGAGAAGAGTCATGGGACTGATGCAAGGGTCAGAAAAATGGTGTGGTGCACCAAATAAACATTTCGGCGGGAGGTCAAAAAGCCTAGTGTTAATGGCCAAATTTAGACCAAGATGATATTGTAAATTTTCATCTTTCACATTGAAAGACTAATGTGCAGTCACTTCCAGCATTGTGGGGATTGTGGTTTTCCTCATAGCTGTCCCCTTTAGAAGTCTCAGTTGCTCCTCATCCTTCAAGGCTTAATTCAAATATTATTTATCTACATGTATTTTCTTTTCCTACTGAAATGTGAATTTTTTCAGGACAAGGGGCCATTTCATCCTAGCACATAGTTTGCAGGCACTAAGTGAATACTGAATGATTGAAATAAAACCAGCTGACAATTTTCTCCCATGGTGCCCATGTGCCTGCCATCCTCTGGCTCAGCATTTTACCAGGCCAGAGCTGGGCATAGGATTGGTTTTATAGAAGCACCTAAAGCAAGATGGCATTTTTGAGATTTCCGGCTGCTGTTCTGTTAATTTTGGTGCTGTCAAGTGAAAGGGTAATAAAATAGTACTTTGAAATCTGAAAAGTGAAAAGAGAAAAGTAAATTTGTACCTAAAATATAATTTCTGTTTTGTATATTCTAGTTTCCTTCGAGTTGCTATACTTTAAGTGTAGTGGAATCAAGAATACCTAAATCAGTATAACCTAGTCATTGAAAGAAACACTTTAATAACTTATTGATAGTCCTGTCTTCATTATTTTATTATTATGAACTTGCTGAACATAATTACACAAATGATACAACTTTGAATCCTTGGGGCACAAAGCAGTGGTTCTCAAGCTTCTGAGTACCTCAGAGTTATGCGGAGGGCTTGCTAAGGCCCCATTCCCAGAGTGTGTATTTCAGGTGGTCTGGGGTGGGGCCTGGGAGTTAGCATTTCTGTGGCATTCCCTGAGGATGATGATTCTGCAGATCTGAGACCACACTGTGACAAGCAGTAATGTACAGTAAAGAGCACTGAAAACAGTGAAAAAAGCATGGGTGTGAATCTCCCATGCTACTTAATAACCATTTGACAGTAAGTCACTCAGCCCCTCTAATTGTATTTCCATCTTGTGGAACATGAAGGTCCTAGTTGACCTAACAGATGATCAGATGAGGTTGTACCCTGAAGCCATTTAAAAAAAATAAGTCTCTCCAAAGATATCTTCTTATAATATCCTACAGGTTGAGAATCATAGACACTTATTTTACATTCAAAGTATACACAGCTTTGAACCAGGTAGTAGAAAATAGGACATGGAAAGAAAAAGAGAACAAGAGAAACGTGGCACATGCCAAGCACCAAAATGAGTGACATGGATGTTAAGAATTAAGAGAAAGACAGGCTGTGGTGTGCTGCCCAGGGTGGACCTCTCCCAGCTTGACTGTGTAAAGACTGTCATTTCACAAGGAGACTCTGGCCACTCTTTGTTCCAGTATGGCTTACTGTACAGGCGGCGTCCTGAAATCTAGAAATCTGTCATATTGGTGCATTTTGGGTAGTTTATCCTTTCTTGGACTCAATCTCAGGTTACCTACCCCTTAGAGTTTGCGAAGTTAAGAGTATAAAGTGACTCATTTTGCAAGCATTTAAAAGTCATCATCTCAACAAGGAGACGTTACTGCAAATAAAAGTATCCGAAAGATCTATAAAGTCATCTATTCATACTTTTGATTTAACTAATTGAGGGAAGAGAGGAAAATCTCTGAGAAATCTTAAGGAGTTTTTAATCTTAAGATTAAAAAATATAGCCGATACATAGTTGACCTGCACTAGCATTTTTCTTTTAAGGTGTGTGACCTTTTCTATACCTAGAGTTTTAGATCATTTTTATTATGATTTAACCCTAATGTGTTTTAAAATTATACTTAATAGTAGGTTTAGAAATTAATGTCCTATGTAATATATTAACATTTTTACTCTATTTTAAGTGCTTTGATAGCCACATATTTAAGATAAAAATTGTAATTTACCAGTCATAATTATTATAATTGACTTGAATAAAAATATGAACTAATTATATAGGTCAAAGCAAGTTATGTGGTAAATAAAAATTATTTTTTATTTATTTAGTTTTTGAGACGGGAGTCTTGCTCTGTCACCCAGGCTGGAGTGCAATGCCATGATCTCGGCTCACTGCAATCTCCACCTCCCAGGTTCAAGTGATTCTCCTGCCTCAGCCTCCTGAGTAGCTGAGACTACAGGCATCTGCTACCACGCTGGCTAATTTTTTGTATTTTTAGTAGAGATGGGTTTCACTGTGTTGGCCAGGATGGTCTCCATCTCCTGACCTTGTGATCTGCCCACTTCAGCCTTCCAAAGTGCAGGCATTACAGGCGTGAGCCACTTCGCCTGGCCTAAAAATTATTTTTGACAATAAAATTGAGGTTTTGAAACTTATCCTGGGCAAAGACTGTATCTGGGCAATAGATTGAGCTCTAGATGGTGAAATGTACCTATGGATACTAGCTAGCATTATTATTAATATAACACATTGTTATACTTCAATTGTAATAACATTTTATGTTGTATTATTTTTCACCAATGAATGCTAAAAGGCCAGTTATCACTGTACAGGTTCTGTTTAAACTCTTGGCATTAAAAAAAGGAATCCTCACTCATAGTTGAAAAAGATTGGAAATCTCTGACCTAGTCCATGCTAGCCCATGGCCCTTCATCTTGACTGACTCTGTAGATCACTGTTAGTGTTGGTTTATGTATTTCTTACCTTTTTGGAGAGATACATTTTCTAAAGGAAGCAATGATGGAAAACTGACTGTTAGCTAGTTTGAGATGTGTGCACATTTCATCACCTTCTTAACAGGCAGTTACCTATCAGCCTTAAAGGATGACTTTTTGCCCCCTACTTTCCTGTCTGCCTGGCCATCTCCTTAGAATCTTCCCTGACTGTGTTGTATGTCCTAGTACCTTCTCATTGAAGAATGTATTAGCATTGTCAATGTCTTTTATCATTATTCTTCCTTCTATTCTTTTAGAGACAACTTTTATTGTTTATAAAGTACCAATGGAAAAATAAATCCAAGAATTTGCCCTTCCAATTTTTGAAAAATTGCCGTGTAGTGCGATTGTAAAACACATACTATGTACTATAAGTTTCCAGCCATTAAATCAGCATGAAGAGGTGTTGAAATGAATCAGTTGAATAAAGTAGAGATTCAAGTATATATGAAGATCTGATATGTGATAAACCTGGCAAAGCTCAGTTCAGAAAAGTTGGTTTATTCAATAAATGTTATTGATATACTGATTATACATCTGGAAAAAAATAATTTTAGGCACCCTTCTCACACTATATACAAAAATTAATTCTAGGTGAATTATTGTTCTAAATGTTCTAAAAATACACAAGTAATAGAGATAGGTCTTAAACCTAGGTCTTTCATACTCCAAAGCTACTGAGCCACATTTTAAATCCTAATAGATAATGCCAGATTACGTTTCCCAAAGATGAGAGGAGAGAAACATTTTCTTTTGCTAACATTTAGCTGTTTTAATTTTTTGTCGTAAACAATGCTGAGATGAACATCCTTACGTCTACATTGATAAGTGGATACATGATTATTTTCTTTTGAACGCATTCCTGGAAATGAAATAGCTGTGTTTGAGGGCACCAAGGCTTTTGAAATAAACTTTCAAATTGCTCTGCAGAAAGGCTGTGCTAATTTAGTGACTTTATTCTTTTGTCATGTTTAATGTCTCACTATTTTTCTCTTTAGAATAGACCTTTTTTTGTTATGAAGAAGTATTGTACTCTTATCTTCCTTTTATATTGGCAAGTTTCTAATTAACCTAGGGCTTCCTGTGAAAAAGGGAGAAGCTGATATTTTGTATCCTTTTATCATCTATATTAATAAACTCATAAAGAAAGTGTCACTTTGACCCCAGATACCTCTTTCACTAGCATTAATCAGAGACCTCTGTTAAGATCCAGCCACACAGAACAACAACAGTAGAATTTTACTCTCTCTATTCTCTATATATTAGCTGTGCTGGAGGTGAGGCCCCCCCTTCCTCCTGCAGCCAAGGGAGCTCCCTCCCTAGAAAGAACTTGCTCTGATATGACTTTCACCACTTGCCATTCAGGGTAAGTGCAGCATATTTCCAAACTCCATAAAAAATGTGCTGTACGAGGCTTCCTCCTATCTTTGTTATCTTTCGTGCAAACAGTTCTTTTTGATAGAATCTGGAATTTACTGAATTCATTCTGAAGCCTGTGAAATGTGATCTCTATGAGTTCTAGTCTTCCTGTGAGGATGCATTCTTTTTGTGGAAGGCACCATGGGGTTGACACAGTATTATTTATTTTTCTTCCACATACTTTTTGTACCTTCCTCTGTAACCAATATGAGGCTGTACTGAAGAGAAATAATCTTACCAAGTATTTGATATACATAGAATTCCTTGTGAGTTGCCATCTTTACTTAAAAACTTTAATTTAATTTGCTAAATATTATCCTTGTGCCAAAGGAAAACAAAGGTAAGTTCTTTTCAGAGCAGGGAGTTTTATGTCTTATAGTATTCAGTGTGAAATAGGATAGAGGTATGTCATCAATCATAGTGCACAGTGGACAGAATTTAGAGCATTTGCATCCTGTGATCAGAGTTACCTGGTCTCTCAGTGCAGAGAATATTTTGGTTTTGATTCTACTTTTTAGCATAGACTTAGACTTTTATAAATAAGCTGAAAACTATCATAGAAATTGTTGAAATTGGCTGTCAACAAGAATGTTTGATCTTTCTGTAAACAGCTTTATTAATGCATGTGAAGGGACTATTCTGTACCATTTCCTTCTACTTACAGCAGTGCAACTAATGTGTTAACAGAGATCTGAATCTTGATGTTTTTTTCCTTAGGCATAGGTCAGCTCTTTCCTTGAGCTAAAACTTAGCCAGAAAGGAAAAAAAAGTCTCATTTTGGTGCATGTGGTATGAAAATGAAACAATGCAGCTTCATTTTGGGTCTCCTTTAACCTACATCTTAAAAATATATTTTAAGACTGTAATGTGCCTGTTAAACATTAGCACAGTTATCAGAATAATGATATTTATAAAATCAATGTGAATATGTGAATTTGTAGCTTTATATACAAATAGTATATATAGGCATGCATGCATACATATTTCAATATTGATATATGTATATCTCAAATTTACATATGTATATCTTATATAATTGAGATAGCACAGATTATGAAGGATTTCTTTATTTTTTATTTTTACTTTTTTATTGCATCTTAGGTTTTGGGGTACATGTGAAGAACATGCAAGATTGTTGCATAGGTACACACATGGCAGTGTGATTTGCTGCCTTCCTCCCCATTACCTATATCTGGCATTTCTCTCCATGCTATCTCTCCCCAACTCCCCACCCCCCACTTATGAGTGAGAACATTGGGTATATAGCCAAAGGATTATAAATCCTTCTACTATAAGGACACATGCACACGAATATTCATTGCAGCACTGTTTACAATAGCAAAGACCTGGAACCAACCCAAATTCCCATCGATGATAGACTGGACAGGATTTCTTAAAGAGGATGCAAATTTAGGTATTTGTCATTAAATAATCCCATAATATTTCAGTGCCTGAAATCATTCTAGCCTTTATATTGTGTTTTCTTCCGTTTTCTAAATGTAGTCCTCAGATGAATTAATATACTTAACAATCAACATAAAACTGTGTGTATTACAAAAGTTCAAAGCTGTCCTGACACCCACTTGGCTAAGGCATGTGCCTCATATCCCCTTTGCCTTCAGCCTCTTCTGGGCTACTGCTTGGTGCTCATTGCTGTTCCTTCACTGATTTTCTTGCAGTGTGTGCACTGGAATACTTCTTTTCCTATGTATCATATCTTTGTTCCTCTCTATCCTTAATGCTGAACTTTTAGAGCATGTAGAACAAATCAGAAGTCTCTTGTGCTGATTATATCCTTTTGACAGATGTGTTCAGAAATTTTCTTACAGTCATTAAAATATAAAGTAAAAATTGAAATGCTTTATATGATATTAATATGGTGATTACTATGACATGTGATGGCTTAAAATGAAAAGATTTCTTTTAAGAACTCTTGTCATATTTCCTTCTATTTTCATGTTTTGATATTCCTAGAAAATGTTTTACTCTATTAAAGATAAAAGATATGTAATTTTTAACAATACTGCTCTGGAGCCTAGTTGATTTAGTGTATTACCGTAGTTTAAACTTCTTTCTTACTGTTTTTGATTGTTAAAAGAAAGAATTTCACTGCACAAAATCTTTAACAGTGTTGAGTAAACTCAACTAGCTTTTAACATATATTTTTTAGCAGGTTAGGGGAAAGAATAACCTATTTAAGGATATAACCTACTTTTTAAATCATGAAAACTATTTTTTTAATTTAAAAAATATTTTTCCTCTTCGTTTTTTTGTATTTTTCTATTGTAACAGTAGTTTTTCAGGAGTTATAACCTGGCCAGTGCTGGGGGCAAGGGGCCCGATACCCACATCTGTGTTTATAATGTAATATTTATTAATATATGTCATATAGCCTTAATATATCATCAGTACCTGATGGATATGTGAATTATCTAAAATGAGCATCTGGGTACTATTTTTTGATATTTGAAATAAACTGAATTTTTAATGTTCTTATGTTATACAATATGCCAAGATTATCCTGGTAAAGTTTTTAAATCCAAATGGGTAATCAGCAGCAATGTTTCTACCTCAGTTCGTGGGTCAAGGAAGCCTAAAGTTGGATACAATCTTTAAAATGAGCTAATTATGTGCATATTTGTATATCATTTTGTTAATAACTTGTGAGTCAGTTAAACTGAAAGCTTGCTTTGCTTGAATCATTGGCTTTTTTTTTTCCTGGAAAATGAAACTACTGAAAAATAAATCCAGAAACATCAATTTGGCTGACCTCACTTTCCACCTAAATTTAGTAGTTTTATACAGCGGACAACTTTTAAAGTTATTTATTTATAGACAGCATCTCACTGTGTCACCCAGGACACAGTGGAGTGCAGCAGCACGGTCACAGCTCACCACAGGCTTGAACTCCTGGGCTTGAGCAATCCTCCTACCTTGGCCTCTCAAAGAGTTGAGATTCCAGGCATGAGCCACTGCACCTGGCCTAAAAAGAAAAAATTTTTTTAAGGAACAATTTTCTGGACAGAATTATTAGAATTAGAAATTGTGAATCATGTTATCAAGCTTTTAAAAACTCTTAATTTAATTGAGAAAATTAAGTACTAATACTGTAGCCTAGATCATTCAGGTTGTAGTGTGATACAACTCCTAAACATGAGATCTTACTCTTTTGAACCCTTGGTTCCTAGAAGTTGAAGTCCTGACCTCAGTAGTTGCTTGTTGATTAAATGCTCACTCAGCCACTCTATTTGCTAGAGGCTACTAGTTTTTCACCTACGTCTTCTCCCCGCTCATCTAGGCTGACATACTCTGAAAGGAAGGCAGAGTTTGCTGATCTGTTCATTTATGATCCATATTTTTCCCTTGGAAATAATTATTTTCATTTTGCTGGACCACATTTTAGAGAGCCTCACTTCTGTTGATTTGATTCTGAGCAATGTTTCTGAGCTGGACTGACCACAGAGTTAAGATCTTACCTTTTTCATGGCTGTGAATCATATCGAACCATTTGTCTTAACTGTCATGCAATTTGTTAATTAGGTGATTCGAGGGGTTGAGGGAAATGAAAGACTTTGAAATAATCATTACATTCTCGGAACAAAGCAGCAGCAGTTAAATGCTTTTGCCTAGTCATTTTATTCTGATGTTTCATAAATTCAGAAGTAGAAGGTAAGTTAGGATCTTATTGTTGCATAATTATCCTTTCCTCTTTATCTGAAGATTGTGCAGAAGATATTTAAATCAGTGCTTTACATAGTTATAAGTTGTGTATTTCTATTTTGCTTATTCCATTTTTTTCATAAAACTAAAACCTATTAGTTGAAGAACATTTGAAAAATACAGAGAAATAGTAAATAAAAAATTTAAAAGTACCCCTCATCCTACCATTTAGTATAATTTTTTGATGGATTTCTTTCTAGTCTTTCCTATATATTTTTTTCATGAAATTTAATTACTGCCTTATATTGTACAACAATAGCTGACATTTTCTGAGTGCCTATTTCATAGCAGGCAGTGATCTAAGAGCTTTAAATGCATTATCTACTTAGTGTTCACAGCAATCTTGAGGTTGTTATTTTCCAATGATGAATCTGAAACTTAGATTTTGCTCTATGTCAGCAAATTAGAAATTTAAGACATCTAGCTTGGGCAAGATGGCACAGACCTGTTTCTCCTCTTCCTCCCAACTAAATGCAATGATAGACCCCAGAAATAATGTAAGAAACAGAAGAAGTCTAAAACTTGGTAGGAAGAAGTCAAGATGGTTTGGGGTCTTAGGACTAAAGGACTGAAACAATGGCAGAGCATCTCACATTCCCTCACCCATCAGGAGAGGCAGGCCTGGCCTTTCTTGATCTCTGAACTAGCAACTGAGGTAGCCTAGGGAGGCTGTTTCCTTTTTGGATTCAAATGGAAGCAAGCAAGCAGGCAGGGGAAATACTCCTCTTCCTTGCTGAGATACCTTTTCCCAGTGTAAGATACCTGGGCTTCTGGGAAGTACTTGTTAGAAGGATCCCACTGCAACAAATAGTCCGGCTGAGTAGCTTCTTTATCTTCGTGCACCTAAGACCGCCCTCTTCTGCCAAGAGATGAATAGGTGGTCAGGAAAGCCTCATCCAGTCTGTGGGCCTGAACATGACTATTCCTTCTACTGAGAGACACTGGGAATTAGGCCTGGGGACGTTCCCTTCACCCCCTCAGGCAGCACCAGCAGGGACCAGTGGGAGCCCCTGTCAGAACTAGACAAGTGAAGCAGACCTAAAGAATGCTGCAGAGGCTCTGAAAATTAAGCTGGCTCTGGAGCCATAGCCCACAAAAGTAGACCGGACCTGCATGCTAATCCTAAACAGGGTGACTGCCTAGACAGAAAATCAGCAAGGATGTACTTCTACATCCTATGTCTTAACAACATAATCAAGCAACAGGACTAAATTGGCATTTCTGGAATACTTCACCCAGAAAAAAACAATACATAGCCTTCCAAAGAATTCATGGGACATTCACCAAGATGGCACATATCCTGGGCCATAGAGCACTTTTGAACAACCAAACACATGCAGAGTGCACTCTCTGTTCGTATTGGAGTCTGTTAGGAATCAATAACAGAAAGACAACAGGAAAATCTGCAAACAGGTGAAAATGAAACAGCACACCATTAAATAATGCATGATTTAAAGAGGAAGTTTTAAAGGAAATAAAAATACTTAAAACTGAAAACAAAAACAGAACATATCAAAATATGTGGGATGCAGGTAAAGCAGTTCCGAGAGAGAAATTTGTGGCACTAAATTACTAAATTAAAAATGAGGAAAGGAGAGACAGAGAAAGATATTTCAGTGGAAGCCTCCAGTGATTGTTTCCACCCCTCCATAGGATCACCAAATTGAACAACTACCCACAGAGTAAAGCATCTTCATAGAACCAAAAATCAGGTGAGCAATCACAGTACCTGGTTTTAACATCACACTAAGGAAAGAGGCGCTGAGGAGAGTAGGAGAGATAGTCTTCGCTCACCTAGGCCACCTTTCCCTCATCCAAAACATATTATAACTGATAAACAAATTCATTATAGTTACAGTATACAAAAGTAACATCCAAAAAGTAGTAGCATTTCTCTATGCCAACAACAAACAAACTGAAAAAAAAAATCAAGAAACAAATCCCATTTACAATAGCTACAAATAAATACTAGGAATTAAGTTAACCCAAGAAGTGAAAAATCTCTATAATGAAAACTATAAAAATTTATGCAAGAAATCGAAGAGGACACAAAAAAATGGAAAAATATTGCATGTTTGTAGATTTGAAGAATCAGTATAGTTCAAGTATCCGTACTACCCGGGAAAATCTATAGATTCAGTGCAATCCCTATCAAAATAGCCATGACATTCTTCACAGAAATAGAAAAACAATCCTAAAATTTATATAGAACCACAAAAAGCCCAGAATAGCCAAAGCTATCCTAAGCAAAAAGAAGATAACATGAAGAATCACATTTACATGACTTGAAATTATACTACAGAGCTAGAGTAACCAGAATGGCATGATATGGGCATAAAAATTGACAAGTTGACCAGTGGGACAGAATAGAAAACCTAGAAATAAATCTGTACACCTGCAGTGAAGTCACTTTTGACAAAGGTGCCAAGAACATACATTGGGTAAAGGACACTCTCTTCAATAAATGGTGCTGGGAAAACTGGATATCTATATACAGAAGAATGAAACTAAACCTCTATGTCTCGTCATATACAAAAATCAAATCAAAATGGATTAAAAACTTTAAGATGTGAAGCCTACAAAACTACTAACAGAAAACATTGGGGAAACTCTCCAGGATATTGGATGGGGTAAGGATTTCTTGGGTAGTAATACCCTACAAGTTGGGCAAACAAAGCAAAAATGGACAAATAGATCACATAGAGTTAAAAAAGCTTCTGCACAGCAAAGAAAAGAATCAACAAAGCAAAGAGACAACTCACAGAGTGGGAGAAAATATTTGCAAACCATCCATCTGACAAGGAATTAATGACCAGAATATATAAGGAGTCCAAGCAACTCAAGAGGAAAATATTTAATAATCTGATTTAAAAATGGGCAAAAGATCTGAATAGACATTTCTCAAAAGAAGACATACAAATGGGAAACAGGTATATTAAACATCACTGATGATCAGAGAAATGCAAATCAAAATCAGCTCAAATGAGGTATCATCTTACCCCAGTTAAAATGGCTTTTGTTTTAAAGACAGGCAGTAACAAATGCTGGCAAGAATGTGGAAAGAAGGGAATCCTCATACACTATCGGTGGGGATATAAATTAGTGCAACCACCATGGAGAGCAGTTTGGAGGTTACTCAAAAAAGTAAAAATAAAACTACTGTACAATCCAGCAAACCCACTGCTAGGTATATACCTCAAAGAAACGCATCAGTATACGGAAGAGGTAGCTGTACTTCTAAGTTTTTTGCAGCACTGTTCACAATAGCCAACATTTGGAAACAACCTAAGTGTCTTTCAGCAGATGAATGGATAAAGAAACTGTGGTGTATACGTACAATGGAGTATATTCTGCCATAAAGAAAAATGAGATCCTGTCATTTGCAACAACATGGATGGAACTGGAGGTCATTTTTTTAAGTGGAATAAGTCAGGCACAGAAAGACAAACTTCATGTGTTTTCACTCATTTTTGAGAGCTAAAAAAAGTAAAACAATTGAACTCATGGAGTTAGAGGGTAGAATAGTTCCCTGAGGATGGAAAAGGGTAGGGGGATGGGGCAAGTGGGGATGGCTAATGGGTACAAAATATAGTTAAAATGAATAAGATCTAGTATTTCATAGTACAACAGGGTGACTAAAGTCAATGATTTATTGTATATTGAAAAATAACTAGAAGAGGCCAGGTGTGGTGGCTCACACCTGTAATCCCAGCACTCTGGGAGGCTGAGGCAGGCTGATTATCTGAAGTCAGGAGTTTGAGACCAGCCTGGCCAACATGGTGAAACCTCGTCTCTACTAAAAATACAAAAATTTAGTGAGGTGTGGTGGTGTACACCTGTAATCCCAACTACTCTGGAGGCTGAGGCAGGAGAATTGCTTGAACCTGGGAGGCGGAGGTTGCAGTGAGCCAAGATCACACCATTGCACTCCAGCCTGGGCAACAGAGTGAGACTCTGTCTTAAATAAATAAATAAAAATAAAATAGCTAGAGGAGTATAATTGATTGGATTGTTTGTAACACAAAGAAGACATTAGTGCTTGAGGTGATGGATACTCACACCTGTTTACCCTGATGTGATTATTACACATTGTATGTCTGCATCACAGTATCTCATGTATCCCATGAATATTTACACTTACTGTATACTCAAAAAATATTAAATCATGAGGAAAGGTGTGATCAGTAATCTAAGTTACTATCTCAAGACATTAGGAAAAGAAGAGAAAAATAAATCCAGAACAAGCAGAAAGAAAGATAATAAAAGCAAAAGTCAAAAAATTGAAAATAGGGAAACAGTAGAAAAAAATCAGTGTATAAAAAATCTGGTCCTTTAAAAAAATCTTTAATAAAATTGATAAATCTCTAACAAAACAGAGAGAAAAGGAGGACACAAATCTGTAATATCAAGAATGAAATAGGACAACAGTACAGATTCCAAAACCACTAAAGAACTAATAAAGGACAAGATTACACCCACACATTTTCCAACTAAGAAGAAATGAGGCCAGTTTGTCAAAAAGTGCAAATTATTAATACTCAACCAAGATGAAATAATCTGAAGAGTCCTGTAACCATCAGGGACATTGAGAGAAGGTAGTGACTATGGTCACAAAAGAGCAAGACCAGGGGTCCTTATGGCGATAGAAATGTTTAGTGTATTGGTGTGTTGATGGACACAGGAACCCACACATGTGTTGACATTTTATAGAATTTAAGTACACACACATACAAATAAATATCAGTCAAACTGGGAAATCTGAGCAAGATAATTGGATTATATCAATGTCCAAGAAGTCCTGGTCCCAGTATCGTACTAAGGCTTTCAAAATGTTGCCATTGGGGATAACTCAGCAAAGGGTACGTAGAATTTCTTTGTATTATATTCTATAACTTGTATGTGAACCTGTAATTATCTCAGTTAAATTTTCAATTAAAGAAAGCTAGCAGCTTGTTGCTTTAGGAGTTGAACCCTGACTGTGTGATTCCAGGGCCCTTGTTCTCATTCACACATCTGCACCTCCATGTTATCCTGAGACATTGCATTCCTAGTAGTTTTACATGATCACATGTAGATCATACTGTATGTAAATAGAAAAGTATGTTTGTATATAACTTTGTCTTTAACAGCAATTATCAGTATTAGACATAGAATAGTTTTGTTTTCTGGTCCCCACCCCCTCCCCCCAACGCCTCCACCCTGTTCCTGTCTCATAGTTTGAAGTTTCCCTGAAGTATTCACAGTTATAATCCCCAAAGACTATTTAGATTCCATGTGGCATAAAACCAACATATTCTACTATTGAAATGGCCGGTATAGTTGCCAAATCCGATGTTTTTAGCTTACAGAAATGGCAATTTCATATGCCATTTCTTTTCATATGTTCAAAGAAATTACTTGAGCAAAATGGGGGATTTCTGGTTTAGGTCATAGGATCGAAGGAGTTGCTGGAGGGCACAAGAGAGCTCTAGTATCTTCAGAGTTGGAAACCCAGGACACACACTTTTTATTTTCATTTCAAATTTACTTCTTCCTGAATTTTGGCACATACTGCCTGCAATGGAATCATTGGTGGTTTCCAGTATCATCTACCAGTCCTGCAGTCCAAAGGAAATAACTTCTCTGTTCCAGAATTTGTTTGAAAAGATCATAGGGAAGATTAGAATTTGCCTGTCTTGGATTACATGCTCGACACTTTTCAGTCAGTGGGCCAGGGGCAGTGATTGGCCTGGTACAGGCAATGTGGACAGGGAGGCAGAGGTTATTGCTCTGTGAAGGGAGAAAGAGCTGGGAGAGGACAGAGGGGCAACCCAGACAGAGCTGTTAGAGCAACTGCTGGGGGCAAGGAACTGCTGAATCCTGTGTCTGAGATTATCAAAGCAGAATATCTAAATGACAGTTAAATCATGAATAAAAAAATAATTTTCAAAGTATACTTAATTGTTTAGTTTTTGAATTCAGCAGATTTTTTCTCCTCTGCTGAGAACAAGGCATTCTATATTAGAGACTGTCAAAAATATTTTACAAGAAGCATTTAAACAAGGAATAATTTTTATAGACTTATATGCATTTTATTAGACAAATGTGTATTCTGCTACAAATTTATATAATCATTTTTTCCCCCACTGTACTAAAACTACTTAGATTTTTTGAAAGAAGGTTTTGGGTAATGGGTATTGGAAGGAATGGCTAATTGTTTTAATACGTCCTGTTGCATACAGGATGTATTTTTTTTGAAGAGTTAATAATGAAAATAGAAAGCAAGCATGTTCCCTCTGACTACATTACTTTCCTTGAAGCCATTAGTGTTTAAGTCAGATGTTGAACCTATGATATATAGATACTGTTATATATTATATGTTACTAAGTATTATATAATGTTACATATATACTTGAAAATAAAATTCTAAACAGAATAATGACTGTTGCATGGATTTATAATTGAGTAATTTACTATGATACAGTCTGACTTGATAGCACATCAACACAGTAAGCTTTTGTTTGAACAATGTGAAATGGTAGTTGAAAGTATTGTCCACTGTTACGCAGCATGGTGTTTATGAAGACCTGTGTGGACTCTGCTTGGGTCCATTTCTGGGAAAAATATTGTCTCTGCCAATGAACTTTTGTGTTTCTTTTGCCAGAAAATGAAAAAAAGATGCATGTTTCAAATTTTTGTTTAGTGCCAGGATACTTAGAAGAATCTCAGCTCAGTGCCCAGATGTAGTAATCAGCTTCCTCAGATGCAGTCATTCATTCATCCCCTTTTCTGATTCACTGCGAGTGTCTTACAAGAGCTTTCACTTGGTCCGCCTCCAGCCTTGTTGTAACAGTAGTGCAGACACAGCTCACCTGCGTCCATTTATAATTTCTAAGTAGTTTTTGAATCATAAATACTTGAGCCTCAAAGTAACCCTGTAAAGTATAACTAGAGATGACATTGTGTTTTTCCTTAAAAACAAACAAACAAAATGTAAACAGAAACAAGCCCAGATGAACTTAGTGTCAGTGTAGATTGTAGATTGTAGACTTCACGAGGGCTGGGCTGGGCTATGTTTTGTTAGCTGTATCCCTCGATACTTCTGTAGTGCTTGACAATAAATGTTTCAAGATGATTGATGTTGAATAAACTTGAAAAGTACTGAGCACCTCAGAACTTTGAAAAACATGGAAACACTTGTATTGGCAGAAGACAGAAATGTGCAACCCCAAGAGACTGAAGATAACTCAAAGCAACCTGTCAGGAGCACTTTTCTTTGAAGTCCGGTGTTTTATCTTAATAACCCATACAAATTTGAATTCTTCTTTATATTAGGAATGTTTGTTTTATCATAGAGATTGTTTTAAACGTGACTTATCATAAGATATTATGCTTTTGCCAAATACACTGTTTATCCTGAATGCCCTAGCATATCTTTAGAAGTATGTACTTGTATTGCTTTTGAGAAATACAAATGCTCAATTAATTACATTCTATTGATGTACTGTCTATATGCTGATGATATCCAAATTTATGTCTTTTATCTTTACTTCATCCCTGAATTTATCACATTAGTTAATGGCAACTGTTTTTCCAGTGGATTGAGGGAAAAAAAAGTTCTAAGTCATCCTTGGTTTTTTTTTTTTCTTTTATACTTTATACCAGTTTATTGGAAAATACCATTGCCTTTGACTTGAGACTATATTTGCAATTTGGTCATTTTTAACCATTCCTATGACTTTTACCAGTCTGCCACCATTGTCTCTTACCTGGATTCCTGCACTGGGCTTTTAGCTGGTCTGTGGATTTTCCCTTGACCCCCACAGCCCAGGCTTCACATAGCATTGGCGCGATCCTATAAACACGTCAGAGCATAGTGGCACCCCGCTCAGCACTCTCCAGTGGCCACCCATTTAAACAGAGTCAAGATTCATGTCTCCACTGGGCCTGGCAGAGCCCTGCAGAGCCCTCTCTGTATCCTCCTCTCCTACTGCCCCTCCCCAGCTCTGCTCTTCCAGCCTCTCTGTCCTCGCTGTTCCTCCAGCCTACCCTAGTTGCTGCTGCTTCAGGGCTCTAAATTTGCTCTTCCCACAGGTATCTAGATGGTTGTCTCCTATACTTTGAGTTTTTACTCAAAACATTTCAGTGAGGTCTTCCCCATTCATTCCACCTAAAATTTCACACCAGTTTCTCACATTTTTTTTTTTTTTTTTGGCACTTACCACATCTAACATACTATATGTTTTATGAGGTGAAGATATTTAATGTCTTTCCTTCCCTCCGCCCCCACCCCCACCCCCACCCCCAGTGCATCCCTAGGTTGTAAGCCTGATGAGGATAGGGGAGAAGGGCACCTGTTGTATAAGAGATCTGCCAGGAAATCTTTGCTTAATCCTGATCTGTCTCCAGAGTTCTATTAGAATCCTTCCTTTTAACTCTCCCTGTTTCTCAGCAAGGGCAGGGGGTTGATCCCTAACACCCTCAGAAGTCTGCCTCTTGGCTTTAGGATATTAGACCAACTTTTCATCAAAAACACATCTGAGCTGCTTTCCATGGTCATCAGGGATAGAGCTTTTATTGAAGAAAAGAAAGACACTGTCTCCTCTCTGGTCACTTGTTTATTCCTGGGTTTCATAGGTGCATTTCAGTGAGACTCAGAGATCTCTGAGAACATTAACTAACTTTCCTCCTCTCCTCTCCTCTCCCCCCCCCGTCTCCCCTCCCCCTTACCCCCTTTCCCCTTTCCTTTCCCCTTTCTTTTCCTATCCTTTTTCCTCTTTCCCCTTTCCTTTCCTTTCTTTCCCTCTTCCCCTTCCCCTCCTCCTTCCCCTTCCCCTTTCCCTTTCCTAACGGAATCTCATTCTGTAGCCCAGGCTGGAATGCAGTGACACAATCTTAGCTCACTTCAACCTCCACCTCCCAGGTCCTGGTTCAAGCAATTCTCCTGCTTCAGCCTCCCAAGTAGCTGGGATTATAGGCACATACCACCATGCCTAGCTAATTTTTGTACTTTTAGTAGATATGGGGTTTTACCATGTTGGCCAGGCTGGTCTTGAACTTCTGATCCCGTGATCTGCTTGCCTCGGCCTCCTAAAGTGCTGGGATTACAGGCATGAGCCACTGTGCCCAGCCCAGAACATAAACTTTCTCATAAACACTGTTTTTCCTGTGGATAGACCACCCCTAAGGTGGTGGTGGTAGTGGTTATTTCCCTAAATGGTACTTATGGGTCAGGTATGATTCCTGGCACATGGTAAATGCTCAGTAAGTAATTTCTGAATCAAGACTGGGTCCCCAAATTTTAATCTTATGACTTAGTTTCTCCTTACATGGGTTATACTTGGTCTTCCCATTTTTACATTCTGAAGCTGCAGGAGATATTATTAGAGGCCAAGCTCACGTTCCCTTCCACAATACACTGTTTCTAACAAGCAAGCTAAATAAATTTCTCTGAATCTGGATTTAAGCAAAATTTGTCATAAGGCTAGCCTTGTATCTGGAACGTGTTTTTATAAGGAACCTGTAAGTCATGAATATTTCACTTTCTTTTCTAAGTTTTCAAATGTACATTTGCTTTCATTTTCTTGTTAAAATGGATTGAGAAAGATTAACACAAATGCCAGTGGGGAAAAATACAGAGAAAATATGCCATTATAATAAATATTTTAGGCCTTGTTTTTCAACAACCCACAGCTATGTGTACATAGTTAATCTGGGACAGAATGCAATGCCTTGTCTCTACAATATGGTGCCTCAAAGCTAGTGTTCACCTGGGGAATAGAATTTGGATGTTTGGGAAACTGCATAGCACCCTAGTGAAAAATGCTTCCAAGTGCAAGACAGACTCTTACCTCTAAGGATTTCAGACCATATTCTATAGCTTCCAGAAATAACCAGTTATCATTAGCTTTGATCCCTACCTTTCAGATAACACTTTGTTTTCTATTTGTTCAAGTGAAACATGCTCATAGAAAGTACTTTGACCTATTCTTCTACAGGTTTTAAGTGTAAAAAGTTGTCTAGGCTTTTTTTATTCTCAGCCAAGATGGTCAACTAGCATAGACTACTGAGTTCCTAATACCATGTTAGCTATTGAGAAAGAATAAAAGCTAGAGGGACACATGGGTGCTAAGAACTAACAATGAAAACTCAAGAAGTCCCATGAGAGACTGAAGTAGGCTTCAGCTTCTGTAGAGTGGTGAAGTGAACGGCTGCAGCCTGTGGAGGAGGCAGCCAGAGGTGCCTGAAGAGTCTGGAGGAAACTGGTTTTTAAAACTTATTTTTTAAGTTACGATAAAGTATACATTACATAAAGCTTACCACTTTTAAGTGTACAGCTCAGTGGCACTAAGTACAATCACATTAAGTTCTGCTTTTGCCTCTTCTATTGCCTTCCTTGAATTTTATTTCCAGCCAAACTGTCACTCACAAGCAAAGGTATAATAAGTTTCTTCTGCTATGTAAGACCTCATAAAACTTTCCATATAAAGAGCCACACTGAAACATGCTGGGAGGAAATACTTAAATATGAAGGAAATAAATACATGAAAATAGGGGACATAAGGAGGATCAGATCTCCTGGCAAAATTCACTGATGTCTTGAAAAAGAAGGATAAGACAAAAGAAAACAGAAAATGCATGCAAGTAACCCAGTGGTAAAATTCTAGATGTTATCATCATGATTGGGTGGAGGGGAAACCACAGGGACCTGACAGTAGGGATGAAGAAACATACGATGGATATGCTGGGCAGAAATTGTGAAAATGAAAAACAAGAGGTGCAGTTTGTATGCCAGCATAAGAAAATTTGATCTAGCTAATCAAAAATAAGAAAGGGGAAGTGGGATTGAAATAATAAAACAAAAAGAAAATACAGTAAATAGAAAATATGTAAAAAAGCTGGAAAAGCTCAAGTATTGGAGTAATCACAATGTATGTTATGAATTATCCATTGTAAAGATAAATTCTCAGGTGGGATGGAAAAACGAGATATAAAAATAGGTTATCTATAAGAGACACACTTCAAAAGAAACGCAAAGAAAGGTTGGAAATAAAAGGATGAAAGAGAGAGTACATAAATATGAACCAACAGAAAGCAGTGGTAACTTAAATATATTATCAAAGACAAAGAGGAATGCTATATATTGATAAAGGGAATATGACAAGAAGATGTAACCATAAAAAAATGGTAATCTGAAGTGTAGCTTGAAAATGTATCAAGCAACATTTGACAGAATTGCAGAGAGATAAAAGCAACAGTTGCAGCTGAAATTTTTTAACACATTGCTCTCAGAAACTAGTAAATCCTACAGTCAAAAAGCAAACCGAAGTGGAGAAAACCTGAAAAATATAATTAATAAGCATGAGCTGTTAGGAATACACCTAAAACTATATACTTAAGAGGCAATGTGTAATTTTTGGCTCATTTAGAATGGTTATAAAAATAAACTATGTATTATGTCATATAAGAAGCCTCTATTTCTCAGAAATGAAAGTGATACAAATTAGGTTCACTTAGTATAATGCAATGAAATAAATTGCTAATAAAATGATAGTTCCTAACTCCCAAAAAACCCCTTGTGGTTACAAATTAAATAACGTATTTCTAAATAGCTATTGAATTAAAATGAAATTATGATATATTTAGGACAGAAAGACAGTGAAAATATAAAATTTCAGAATTGTAGGATACAGTTCAAGCAGTACTTAAAATGACTTTATATACATTTATTAGGAAACAAAGATTTAAAAAATGCCAAAAAGTTGGTAAAAAGAACAAAGCAAAATCCAAGGAAACAAGATAGAAAGATAAAGGGAAGTACAGAAAGCAATGAAATACAGAATAATAATAATAACACTTAATATGACATGATAGAGATGATTAAGAAAGTCAAAACTTGATTCTTCGGAAAATAAGATAGACCTCTGACAGACATAAAGAGGAAAAGAGAAGCTAAAAATAAAATACAGGACAGGACAATGACAAAAAGGGAAATAGCTGTAGACCAAATAAATTTTCAAATGAGTGTTTTGGAACAAATGTATTCTTAATAAATTTGGGGGAAAAGCTTAAATGAATAAATTCTCAGAAAAAATATAAAATGTAAAAGTTATTATTTTTTAGAAATATAGAACATGGTTACACCAATACATGGTAAAGAAATAGAGAAAGTAGTCAAAAACTTTCCTTCCAGAAAGCGCCTGGGAGAATTTTGGGTGAGTTCTACTACTGAACTTTTAAGAAAGTCTGTTCTTTTATGAATTAATCCAGAAAACAGTGAAGAGAAAGATGTTCAATAATTTTCTAAAGCTAATGAAACCTTGATTAGAGTACTTGTGAGTGTAATACTGTACATTAAAAGAGTGAAGGCAAAAATATGATTATGTTAAGCCGTCATTGTTTACTTTGGGAGGCAAATCTGGATTTCCAAGCAGAAGGAGATATAATATAGGGGATCAGGTACTTTAAAAGTTGTAAGTGTGGGAGAAGCCGGTTTGGGCTGTGGGGTCCATGGTAAGATCACATGACAATCCAGGAGTCAGGAAGTTGCTACTGCTGTCACTTTCATTACCTTTTTTTTTTTTTAAGCAGACTCCACGAGGGGATAACTAGACACTGGAATGTAGAGTTGGGTCCAGCAAACACATCTCTCCTGTCTTGCTTTCCTCCATCCACTGTAGCAGGAAAATGGCCTCTATTTTTCCTCCCTCTTCCAGATGGTATGAGAAAGCATCTAGTTGAAAGATCCTAAATTACATCCAGAACCTTAGCTACAAAGGAATCTGGGAAATGTGGTTTTTATCTGTCAGACCTATTCAATAGAAAGAGATTGGAATGGAGTTTGAGAGATTCAGTATAAAGTATGTACCACACGTGCTCATTATTCTCTGCTGCTACTTAATATAGCATTTGTATTTTATGTCCTGAGCAATGCTATCTAGGAAGAAAACCAAGAGGCATATGTATCGAAAGGAATAGATAAAATTGTCATTACTTATAGAAAGTATGGTCATCGTAACAGAATTTAATAAATGGATTACTAGAACTAAAGAATACAATGACATTACTGTATATAAACAGTCATATCTTGGTATCTGCAGGGGAGTGGTTCTGGAACCTTCCTCAGATACCGAAATTCACAGATGCTCAAATCCCTGACGTAAAATGCCTTAGTATTTGCATATAACTTGTGCATATCCTCCTGTGTACTTTAAATCACATCTAGATAACTTATACTACTTGATATAATGTAAATGCTGTGTAAGTAGTTATTATATTGTTTAGGGAATAATGACAAGAAAAGTCTGTACATATGCAGTACTAATGCAATTTTTTCTGAATATTTTCCATGCACAGTTGGTCAGATCCATAGATGTGGAACCCTCAGATACAGAGGATCAGCTGTACATATGATCAAACTATAAGAATCAATTTATCTATTCTAGTAATATCCAATTAAAAATAAATAAAAACATAAGATACCACTCATAGTAACAAAAGCTATATAGTATCTATGAGTTAATCAAGAATGCACAAGCTCTCTTCAGAGTAAAATTTAAAATGCTAATAAAAGACAAAGATTATGTGAGTAAATAGACTTTTTATTCTCTTGGAAGTAGTAGTAAAAAAGTGTCAGTTCTTCACAAAATCTTTAAACCCTAACATTTGTATTGTATGTTTTTGAGGAACTTGATAAACTTCTTAAAAACATAATAGGGGGAAATTGATCCGTTTGATTTTATCACAATTACAGATTTCTGTTCAATGAAGGTATCTGTAGACAGATGGACAGATGACAGAATGGAGAATGATGTATGCAATGTTCACAGCTTAGATTAACAGGAAATCTTTGTCTAGAACTGCAAGAAACTCCTGCCAAAAAAAAGAAGTGATTGAAATCCAAGTAGAAAAATAAGAAATATGACCATGCCCTTCATACAAAAGTAAACACAAAAGGCTAACCAGCATAGAAAGAAATCATGAAGCTCTAGCAAGAGTTCTTCGAGAATGGCTGATACTAGTGGGGATGTGTGAACCTAGGAATTGTCATGTACTGGTGGTGGGAATGTAGACTTGGCACCTATACTGGAGAACAGTCCAGAAGTTCTTAAATTAGGCACAGAAATACTGATCCTACATTTATTCCCTTGGGTACATATCCCAGGAACACTTTAGATAATTGCATAAGGGATGTGTATGAGGTATAGTATCATTATGGCAAGATGCCCTTCTTGGTAAGTATTTAAATTGTTAGGTTTTTTAAAAACACTGTAGTGAACATCTTTGCACTTACGATTTGGTCACTTTTCAGATTATCTACATAGGGAGAATATTGCTTTGCTGTTGATTAACTTTGCAACCTCAGGCAAGTATTTATCCTCTCTTTCTCAGCAGCTTCATGGGTTGTTGTGAGAATGAAATGGCTTGATACCTGTTACAGGATTAGAAGTGCTTGCAAGAGTAAATGCTTAGTCAGTAGTTGCTATTATTATCGAATTATTCCTAGAAACTGAAGCACTGGGTTGAATGGTATGGACTTTTCAAAGGCTCATCTTATTTTGAATATTTATTGTGTGCTACTATGTGTCTTGGCATTTAGATAAAGTGTTCAAAAATCCTTGTCCTGAATCCAAAAATCCTGTGTACTAAACTACCACAGTAAGCGGGAAAAAAAAGTAAACTAGGTTCACCGTAGTTAGTGCTACAGATGAAGCTGCAGGTGGAGTTAATGGTAAATGTGCGTAGCTTTTGGGTCATCTGATACCTTTTCATTCTTTGTATCACTCCAGAAGTATCAGGAGGAGATGGTAAACCTCTGAGGGTTTTCTTTGGTTCCTAACTGAGATAGGCAAGAGGGCTGTGCATTTGCTGGCTACATAACATTCTCCATGATTCTTTCTTTTTATTTTCTACATTATTTATCTTTATTTATTTTTTTCTTCAACAGAGACAGAGGCTTGCTCTGTTGCACAGGCTGTAGTGCATTGGTGTGATCATAGCTCACTGCAGCCTCGAACTCATGAGCTCAAGTGGGCTGATCTTCCCGCCTCAGCTTCCTGAGTAGCTGGGACCACAGGCATGTACTACCACACCCAGCTAACTTTTTGATTTGTTTTTTATTTTATTTTTTTTATTTTTTTATTTTTTAGTTTTTGAAAGAAAGAAAAAGAATAAAGAGGAGGAGGAAAAAGGAAGAAAGAGAGAGAGAGAATGGGAGTATTGCTTTCTTGCCCAGGCTAGAATGCAATTTAGTAATGGGTATTGAAAACCTCTTTTATACCAATAATTATACTTGATGTAAACAGGAAGGAATAAGGGAAGAAAATAACAAACGAGCAGCCAACCAATATTTCATTTAAACCTATGAAATGCTATGCAATTACTGAGGAGTGATTTACTTCCAATTATGTAGTCACTTATGGAATAGGTGTGAGGTGGTAATGTATGTTTTATATATTTGAAGTGGAGAGTTCTATAAATGTTTATTAAGTTTACTTGTTCCGGGTCTGAGTTCAAGTCCTGGATGTCCTTGTTAATTTTCTGTCTCGTTGATCTATAAAATCATTAGCTCTTCTTGTTACATTGATCCTTTTGCCATTATGTAATGTCCTTCTTTGCCTCTTTTGCTCTTTGTTACTTTAAAGTCTACTTTATCAGAGGCGAGAATTGCGTCTCCTGCTTTTTATTTGTTTATTTTTACTCTCCGATTGGTTGATAAATCTTCCTCCTTCCCTTTGTTTTGAGTCTTTGTGTATCGTTGCATGTGAGATGGGTCTGGATGCAGCATAGCAATGGGTTTTGGCTTTTTATCCAATTAGAATATATATAACTTTAATACTAGCATTTGATGCTAGCTGGCTGTTTTGCCCATTAGTTAGTGTGAATTTTTCGTTGTGTTAATGTTCTTTTCTTTTTGACATATTTTTGGAAAGACTGATATTGGTTGTTCCTTTATATGTATAGTGCTTCTTTCAGAAGCTCTTGTAAAGCAGGCCTGGTGGTGGTGAAGTCTCTAAGTACTTGTTTGTTCGCAAAGGATTTAATTTTTCCTTCGATTATAAAGCTTAGTTTGGCTGGATAGGAAATTCTGGGTTGAAAGTTCTTTTCTTTAAGGATGTTAAATATTGGTCCCCACTCTTTTCTGGCTTGTAGGGTTTCTGCTGAGAGATCTGCTGTAAGTCTGATAGGTTTCCCTTTATGGGTAACCTGACCTTTCTCTCTGGCTGCCCTTAGTATTTTCTCCTTCATTTCAACCCTAATAAATCTGGCAATTATGTGCCTTGGGGTTGGTCTTCTTGAAGAATATCTTTGTGGTGTTCTCTGTATTACCTGGAGTTGAATATTACCCTGCCTTGCCAGGTTGGGAAAATTTTCCTGAATGATATCCTGAAGAGTATTTTCCAACTTGGATTCATTCTCTTCATCACATTCAGGTACACCTATCAAACGTAAATTAGGTCTTTTCACATAGTCCCATATTTCCTGGAGACTTTGCTCATTCCTTTTCATCCTTTTTTCTGCATTCTTGTCTTCTCGTTTCATTTCACTGAGTTGGTTCTCGACTTCTGATGTCCTTTCTTCTACTTGATCAATTTGACTGTTTAAACTTGTGCATGCTTCGCGAAGTTCTCGTGTTGTGTTTTTCAGCTCCATCAATTCCCTTATATTCCTCTCTAAATTGTCCATTCTCGTTAACATTTCGTCAAACCTTTTTTCAAGGTTCTTAGTTTCTTTGCATTGGGTTAGAACAAGTTCTTTTAATTCACAGAAGTTTCTTATCACCCACGTTTTGAAGCCTGCTTCTGTTATTGGAACACTCTCGTAATCTATTAAGCCTTGTTCCGTTACTGATGAGGAATTGCGATCCCCTGTAGAGGGAGAGGCATTCTGATTTTGAGTATTCTCTGCCTTTTTACGCTGATTTCTTCCCTTCATTCTATATTTATCCGTCTGTTGTCTTTGTAATTACCGACTTTCTAACTAGGTCTCTGAGCAGACGTCCAACTTGTTGATTCCCAGCGCCGAAATCTGAGCAGTCCACTGCGCCAGCCAAAAGAGCGGTGTTAAGATTGATGGTGCTTTTCTGCCCGGGAATCTCCGGAATCTGCACCAAAAACTGGCACGCTAAGGCACCAGCAAAACCGCCACGCCGGCCACAAGAGTCGCCCTGGTGACACGTGGGGCTCCTCTGCTGGGAATCTCCTGGTCCGTGAGCAACAAATATTCGTCTGAAAGTGTGGCATCCTCTCGTTCTCTGCGCTTTCACTGGGAGCTAGGAGCTCGAGCTGCTAGTGATCAGCCATCTTGAATCAGTTCTATTTTTTATTTTTTGCAGAGATGAAGTCTCTTATGTTGCCCAAACGGTCTCAAACTCCTTAGCTCAAGCAATAGGAGCTCAAGCAATCATCCCACCTCATCCTCTCAAAGTGCTTGGATTATAGGCATGAACCACTGTGCCTGACCTCCATGGTTCTTTTAACAATGATCATTAAGAGATTTGTTGTTTGAACCAGTGTCGTTATTGATAATGGATGAATACACATAAGATGTTAATTGTAGTCAGCTACTTTAGATAACCCTGATCTATATCTAATGTCCCAGCCTCCCTCCAGATGAAACTAATATTCTTCTCAGTGTTCCCATAGCTCTTTGTGCCTCTGTTATAGCAATAATCACAGTTCTTCTTTATATTGTGCTATATGTATATATTTTTTCTCACTAGATTTTAGTTTCTTCTGGCCAGAGACCATGGGTGATTCACCTTTGAATCCCTAAAATGGTTAACATTCAAGAAGTTTTTGTCAAATTGTATTCTGTCCTTCCCCCTTGGTATCCTTTTTGCTCTCTTCTGGGGTATATTTAGAATGTCCCCAAAGTTATTGATCCCTAGATTTTAGAGGACCTCAGACATGCTTCTCACTAGCCACGTGTGGTAAAGAGCAGACCTGTGGCACACAGAGCCATTATAATTTATGACTCTTTCTTTGGTGACAGATAGATGTGGCCTTTGGCAGACTACCTGATTCAAAATGGTTTATTCTGAATTGATGTCATCTTTGGGAGTACCTATAATGGATCTGATCACCAGATCCCTTGAGGCACCACACGAATTCCAGCAAGTTTTGCCCCTCCCTGGGAGCATATATTTATTCAACATTGCTAATAAACAGTAAATATTTTCCTAAAGGAATTATAGGCAAATTGATTTAGTATCTTTATTCACTATACAAATAAACATTTATTTTTTAGTTTAAATTTTCTTAATTTATTGCCGAATATTTAGTGTGGTATATATTTTTTTCTGGTAACACATTACCATGAGTGGTTCTTTGAGCCTTAATTTTCTCATGTGAAAAATTAATGAGTGTATTTTTTTAAATATTTACTCATTTAAAATTTTTATCTTGCTTAGTTTTAAATGTTTTAAAATGTGTTTAAAGTTGGTGAAGAGAATAGAGAGAATACAAAAACAAATACTATATACAATAAATTAGAAGTGAGAAAAACAAGGAAAAACAGAAATGGGCCTTCAAAGTAGAAACAGAAGTAAGGCGAATAGAAAAACTCTGAGCGCCTGGTTCATCTTCCAGGACTGTGCATTATTTGAGTGATCTGCTGTCTAGCAACTAACAGAGAAAAGGAATCCCAGTCAGTCACCTGGTTCCCCAGGTTCATGAGATAAACTTTGAGAAGCACAACTAATCATGGTGCTGGGAGGAGAAGGATATTTCTCTTGAGAAGTCTGTGGAGGAGAACACTGTGATTGAATGAGCCCAGAGGGTCTGCCCTTCATGGTCCCTCAGGCCTGGCAGTATTTGGAGATTCTCTGCTGCTGAGGCCAGGGTGTCTGTGCTCACGGTTCATCACTGGTTTCTGCTTTGCACTTCTTCAAGGCAATTTTTACTGTCAGCGTGAACTACAGAAGTGTTTGCAAGAGTAGACCCTCAGGAAGTGGTAGCCATGACTGTAGAATTATTCCTAGAAATCAAAGCTCTGGGTTAATTGGTATGATTTTTTTTTAAGTCTCATCTTTGTTTGAGTATTTATTGAATGCTACTAATGTGTCTTGGCTTTTGTTAACTTTTGGAGAAAAAATTTGACCTCAAACTTGTTAGAGTCTGTCCTTCATGATATGCAGTTGGTACTTTGTTTACTATTATATGGTAAATGTGTCCACTTGGTGCAGCTGTGTGTGATAAACTCCGTCTTCTTTTCCTCTACCTCCCAGAGATTCAGAGTGTTTTTCTCTCACTTTGGCCTTGGGACCATTATTTTTTCTTACCCCTCTGTTTTTTTTTACAATCCTGAATCACACACAACAGCCCCATCATTTGAGAGAGGTGGGGACCCACTTCTCTGTGTTGCCACCAGCATCCAGTTGATTTGGGCTAAGCCCTGGACTGCATGTTTCCTGGCTTTTTAAGTATCCCTTAACTCAGTGGTTCCCTACCTTTTTGGCACCAGGACTGGTTTCATGGAAGATAATTTTTCCACAGCCTGAGGGGTAGGAAGGTGATGATTTTGGGATGAAACTGTTCAGATCATCAGGCATTAGTTAGATTCTCATAAGGAGTGTGCACTCTAGATCCTTGCATAGTTTAACAGTAGGGTTTGGGCTCCTATGAAAATCTAATGCTGCCTCTGACCTGACAGGAGGAGTTGCTCAGACAGTAATGCTTGCTTGTCCACTGCTCCCCTCCTGCTGTGCAGCCAGTTCCTAACAGGCTATGGACTGGTACCTGTCCACAACCTGGGAGTTGGTGACCCCTGCCTTAACAAATGGATCCCTTTCCCCCAACTCTTCTCTGCCTCTTGCCGGATGAGGAGGTTTCCCACTTACTCCATTGCTCTTTCGAGAAAGTCTCTAATTCTGTCTTATCTGGAAATGCTTCTTGTTTTCTAACGATAGGTTAATTTATAACAACATGATCATTAACTTATGTCACAATCACAGATGGCAGTGGCCCGGCCATAATCCCGCAGTCTCGTGTAACGAGGCATGGGAGAGCCGGTGCAATTTACTGCACTGATGGGTCCCTAAAGGCATTTCAAGCTTTGCTCCACAAAGTACTCTCTTTTAGCACAAATTAATGTTCTTTATTTTGTTCAGTGACTTTTGTCAATATATAAATGCTTAGAATTTATTATAATCACAGTTTGCTTGCTTACTTTTCATGCATGCTTCTTTAATCCAGGGTGATTTATGTGTTTACCATCTGTAGCATGAATTTTTCTGTCAGAATATGAACTGAGATGTTTGCATCTACAGTACACACATTTGTTTTACATCTTCTCAGAGACCTAATACTTTGTTTTCCCAAAATATATTTATATAATGAAATTAGGATCTTCACGTTGAGATGTTTATTTTTAAAAATTGACTTATGTTAACTAAGTCTATGTCATTTAATTTAATTTAGAGTTGACTTATTGAAGTTGATAATTTACTTAAATGTAATAGCTGGACTGTGTATATTTAAAAAGCTTATCCTAGATATTTGATATTACCAATCTATAAAATTTTGATTTTGATGTTGTTCTTATTTTCCATTATCTTTGTTGTTAAGAGAACAGGTTTTTAATTTTTACTTTCTTTTTGAGATGGGGTCTTACTCTGTCATACATGTGGGAGTGCAGCGGCACAATCATAGTTCACTGTAACCTCAAACTCCTGGGCTCAAGTGATCCTCCCGCCTCAGCTTCCCGAGTAGCTGGGACTACAGGCTCATACCACCCTGCCTAACTAATTAAATTTTTTTTTTTTTTTTGTACAGACAGGGTCTTGCTGTGTTGCCCAAGCTGGTCTTGAACTCCTGAGGTCAAGTGATCTTCCTGCCTTAACCTCCCAAAGTGTGAGATTACAGGGGTGAGCCACAGCATCTGGCCTGAAAGCAGCTTTTTGTTTTACAGTTTGTTCTAAGGGAATTCAAAACTCCATATCATTTAAAAATTATTACTATTTGATCTAAGACCTTTTTAAAGTAATCAACTTTGAGTAATGGGAGGAGCTCACTGAATACAACATTCTTGGTAATCAGAGAATGGGATTACATTTTTAACTTGGCTGAGCAGGTCTAGCATGAGTTATGAGAAAGTGTAAAGTGACCTGTTTTCTAAATGTTGAATTAAATCTGCTATCTGTATTTTAAAAGCTAATTGATATACTTCTACCTATCCCTTAAAAGACCATCAGTCATTCTCTCTTTCCATCCTATTTCTCTTACCTAAGTTACTCACTTGCTATCTTATTAGGAAATTTTTTAAAATCCATGTATTAAACATGTAAGTACACAGGATTACTTGGCTAACTACCAATGCCTAACCGTCAATGAAAGGACACCCTTTAAAATAAGGCTTTTAGATCGTCAAGAAATGACTAGTATATTTTATTCAACTCCACAAACATCTATTGGGCACTTATGTTCAAAGTACTGTGGGTGATAGAACTAATGAGTCAGTAGTTTCTACCTGGAAGTAACTCACATTCTTTTTAAAAATTTTTTGGTCTATTTCTTTGTCAGACCTTTCATTTGTTCAATGGAATGTCATGAATTTTGGTCAAGTAAGATATTGTTAATTAATGGAAATTCTAGGCAGAAACGCCTCAGTGAAGATGGAGAACCTCTTTGGGATCAGGATCATCTAGCCCCTCAGAGCAAAAGTATGGAAATCATATTCACAATGGGTCCCAAGACCTGGGCTTGGCATAGTCATCATGTCTGACTGGGGGAATTTCCTGTAAACTGCACAGACCAATGACCATAGAGGAGAGAGCTGGCATGTGCAAGAAAGAGCAAACATTAAGTGAGCCAAACATAAAAGTCCCTAGCAAATCACGTCACCATGTGTGAGTTCAATGAATGGTTGCTTCTATTATTATTATTATTTTATTCTGATGAACTTCACTCAGTCAAGATAGACAACTATTCATTCAATCATCTATTCATCAAGTGCCTGTAATGTGACAGGCGTGATACTAGGTATAGAGATTTAACTGTGAGCCAGGCTTTCCATCATTGCTGTCATAGGACTTTAACTTAGTGGGGGCTTCAGACAAGTATGTGAGCTAAATAGTTGAGTAAATGTAACCATGGTGAAGAATAGAGGGTGCTATTGAAATGTATTCCCCTGAAGAAGGGAAGAAGAGATTCACGGAAGAATTTCCAGTGGAAGAGTAAGTAGGAATTGATTAGAATAGGAGGTGGAGGGAAAGGTAAACAGTGTTCCAGGCAGACAGAGCATCTAGGGTGACCACCCAGAAGTGAGGGACAGTTCAAAGCCCCAGGAACTCCTTTATGCAGCTCAGGCCCAGTCAAGTGGGGCCTGGTGTGGGCTGTGCCCCTTAGCTTACTATGCAAAAGTCTGGGCTTTATCCCAGAGCAGCGGGGTGCTATAGTTGAGTTTTAAATAGGGCCCTGATCTCATGAAATACTTAGAAAGATGACCCTGGTCTCAGAGTGGTGACTGTGCTGGGAGGGTGGAGGAAGAGCAACAGAATCAAGGCATTGGTGGGACCATGGCTGGAACCGAGCAAGGGACTGAAACTTTGACCTGCACAGGCAAAAGAACACAAGTGATTCCACAGAGGCGGGTATGGTGGGGCCAGAGAGAGTCTCACGGGGCTGAGCAGAGGACTCTACTCTGCTGGGCCAGTTTTGGGCTGATTTATCAACAGAAAACTGGTTGTATCTGTTTGTTGAAGGGCACAGGGAAGACAGGCTTTGGGGAGCCACCATTGCAGGCTGAGGACAACAGATGCAGCTGTCCACTGGAAAACCACAGCCTCCACGTGCACAGCTTGGGAAGAAGTGAGTCACAGTCTTCTCAGTCACACCCAGCACCTGCTTAATGACCACTTCTTCCAGAGCCAGTCTTTGAATATGAAAAACAATAATCAAATGATCTTCTTCCCAGAAGTTGAGTCGGTAATCCTCATTAGCTCCAGGGCCAAAGCTAAAACTAGAAAGCTGGAAACTTTCTGGGAGCCAGGCTGCCTCCTGGCTGATGTGGCCACCTAACATTGTGATTTCCAGTCTTCCTTTTCTAAGGCATGCTGAGAACCCTTGAAGCCCCCTGCCATTCTTCTGCTTTCCATTCTCTCCTTCCAGTGCTCATAAAAAAGAAAAAAAAGAAACTGAATGTGTAATTAGGCCAAACCTAAGCACTATGTTTTGTGTCTTTTTCTGACAGGTTCATCAATTCTACAAGCATTTAGTGAATACTTACTAAAGGCAGGGCTATATTTTACATATCATTCTTTGTGAAGCTGCTGTTTTCACTTCGGTTCTGCAGAGAGGGTGTGTGTTGAAGAGTTCCTATAGTTTACTTTGATAATGTGGGTAGACTTCGCCTCTGCAGCTATCCTTCCAGAGCAGACTAGACACATACCTGATTTGACTCTGTGCTGTGAAGTGCCTATTTCTACTGTTGTTAACTGATATCAAAACCGGCATTTAAGGTAACCAGTGGGGCCAGTGTGCTTGTTGCTGAAGTATATGAATGTGAGAAAATCTCCTGGCCTCCTCACTATGACCTTGGCTCTGGTCAGTGTTGGGTACACGGTGCCTGCCATTTGCAAAACAACGTGTAATCCTACTCTGCATCACTACCCTCCACACACACCTTCCATGCAGCTAAAGTAGTGTATAAAGTAGCTGATGCAGGCTGGGTGTGGTGGCTCATGCCTATAATCCCAGCACTTTGGGAGGCTGAGGCGGGTGGATCACGAGGTCAGGAGATTGAGACCATCCTGGCCAACATGGTGAAACCCCGTCTCTACTAAAAATCCAAAAAAAATTAGCTGGGTGTGGTGGCACACGCCTGTAGTCTCAGCTACTCAGGAGACTGAGGCAGGAGAATTGCTTGAACCCAGGAGGCGGAGATTGCAGTGAGCCGAGATCATGCCACTGTACTACAGCCTGGGCAACAGTAATAGACTCCGTCTCAAAAAAAAAAAAAAAAAAAAAAAGCCGATGCAATACTGTACTGTTTGGCTTTGTGAAATTCAGAAAGAAAACATTTCATTTAAAGTTGCAAAACAACCACTGAACCAAAGGCAAGAATGAGGAAACACATGATAAAAGGTGACAGAAACTCTACTGAAATGAGCAAGTTAGCATTACAGGATTAAGAAGAGAAGTATCAATTTTACAAATTAATAACATGAAAGGCATTTTCTGTAAGTTGTAGAAAATGAGTGTGAGCTGTTGTGTGGAAGCCTTTTGGTAGCTGTGAAGTGCAGGGTAGCCATGTCCCGAGTTACCCTTTCCACCCTGCTTCGAGTTGCTGGAATCATCACAGCTTACATTCCTGTGAAGCCTAAACAATGCCTCCTTTACCTCTTAAAAGACAGATTCTTATGTTTAAGTTGACATCTGTCACCTGACGGCCATAATCAAATACCCTAGACTGGGTGGTTTAAGGCTGAGAATTCCAAGTGTCAGCTGGCCCACTTTCTAGTGAGGGCTCTCTTCTTGGCTTGTGGCTGCCTTCTTTCTGCATCCTCACATGGCCTTTGCTTGGTGCATGCAGTTGGGGAAAGAGAGAAAGCACGCACAAATTCTCTGATGTCTCTTCTTGTAAGGACATGAATGAATTCCGTCATGAGAGCCCCTCCCTTATGACCTCTTCTAACCCTAATTATAATGCCTCCCAAAGTCCCATCTCCAAAGACCATCACATGAGGGGTTAGGACATCAAACGGATGAATTTTGGGGGGACACAAACATCAGTCCTTAAGAACATTTAATTCGATACTTTCATTTAAGCTAAAAGAATACATTTTAACATTTTTTGGGTGGGGTAAGGGGGGCACCCACATTGGCTGTGGAGAGTGCTTTTGACTGGCTTTTGATTTTTCAGGATCAAGAACAATAGGTCTAGAGCAAAACAATACAGTTTTGTTAAGAACAAAGGGACTGTCTTTGTAAAGGCAGTAAGTCTGTTTAGAGAAAATTTGGGGGATCAGCTTACAAAGAACATTCAAATTCTTCATTTTCTTTGTTCTCCCAGATTTATGGGAATGAAGTAGAGGCAGGCTTCCCGGTCTATCGTGTATCATTGAAACCTAAAACACAATAGTGTTTGTCTTGTTACAAACCAGGAGGCTGTAAATCTATTATTTATTTTTCATTAAAGGTGCAAGTTCCAGAGTGAGGCTCGTGAATAGCCCAGAGAAATAGGAGATGAAGCCTTTCATCTCTGCTCTGTTCTTCCCCATGTGAGCTGGGTCACCAGTGATTCAATGGGCATCCTTCTCTTGTGAATATGTTTGTTTACCTGGACTATGTTCAAAAGGTAAAGAAAGGGAAAGATGAGGAAAATCACAAGCCTGGCTTTACATTTCAGATCCGGTTTCAAATTGTAATTAGAGAAAGCAACATTATTTTCAGCTCTCATCAAAGCTTTCCACTAAACCAGTTGTGCTTTGGATCTCTTACAGGACATTGTAAATAATGTAGAATAATAATGCTGTGCCATTCAGACTTCTGTTTCATGCTCATCTCCCCCAAATAGGCTCCTTGGGGGTCACCATTGTTTATGGAGTTCTGACAGTGGCCACACCCAGGTGAAAGCTTCTGAAGTTACACTAAAATATTCTGTGTGACTCTGAGCTAGGTAGGGCTATCTGCAGGTGAGATAAGCTGTATATTACTGGTTAGAGAAAGCCTGTGCCTTTCTTCGGGGGGACTCATGGGTGCTCAAAACATAGAGCAAAGAAGTCCCTGTTTGCAGCTGATGGCAGTGGTGCCAGTTAGAGATGTCTTGCTCCTTGTTACATTTGTCTTTTAAGAAACTGATTCAGTTCATAGATACCCAGAAAATAACTGATATTTTTGGCTGTACTGTAGTAAATCTGCCAGTATCTTTAATTTCCTAGAAAAATGAAAGTCATAATAGATTCTGTCATTTTTCTCCAGTGTAGGCAAATTACCGATATCCATGTGACTTATGCATGGTGTGTATTTGGCCGTGTTTTGCCTGTGTTGAGCCATGTGTACAAATCAAGAAGTGTTTCTTAGTTTCTAGAAACAGGAGCTTCAACATGTTGTTCCTGATGCTTCCTTGATTCAGGAGGAAGGTACTTACTTGTAAATTATATACAGTGCATAGTCTCTGCAAAGCAGAAGTCAGCTGCTATTTGCTGCAGCTGCTATTTGCTGGGACAGCTTAAAACCTGTCCTTGAGAGTAGCAGTTTAGTTTCCTTGTGGCTGGTCAGCACCTGAAGAAATAGTAGACTTTTGATGTATATCCTTTCCACTTCCCACTGTGGATGGGCTTCCATCATTTTTCATCGGTGCCCTTGCAGCCACATCCTGACATGACCTCTATGACCAATCCATGTTGCAAAAAGATGACAGCACACAAATCCCTCTGGAGCCTGGCCATGCTGGAGGATTTTACCTGTCTCTGGGCCCCATTCTAAATGAAATCCACACTCCTCCATCTGGAATCCCAGACTTAATGCAAGACCACGATAGCCCACCTTTTTATTCCCTTTCCTTACACTACTCTACAAATCATCACATGGTCCCAGTAACAATGAGAATAGCTAATAACAGCACTCTGAGACTGATTCTGTTATTTACACCAGTTTACAGACAAGATTTGAAACAGAGACTTGAAGAGATATGTATTTAGGCTGAGGTTTTATGGCCTGAGAGTCATAGCATCAGAGTGACCCAGGATGTCTGACTGGAGGTCTTCACCAAGACATGTTCCCTTTACTATTGCCTTGGACTTCATGGGCACCTGGAGGATTTCATACCCTACAGGAGGACTCCTTTCATGTTCTTCCCTCTTTCCTCATTGTGTCTGCTCCATCTCAATGGTAACCTTCTGTGCACTAGGTCCATCATGGAACTCATAGACCATCATGGAACCTCCCTCCAGGTAATCCTCATGGAACTCACTTTTGCTTCTGCTCTTTATTGAACCTGGTCTGTGTCAGACACTGTGCTAGGTGCTGTCCACGTCTGTTAGGTTAAATTACAAGGAAATAAACTGAGAACTGAGTCCTGGAAGCCGTGCTGTGAGGAAGGCATTCTCTGTGTTACTAACGAGGGCAGTGGCTTGCATTAAGCTTTTGTATGGTCATATTGTCCCTGAGCCATGTTAAAAGCTTCCTGAGGGCAGAAACTGTAACTTCCTCATCTCCTGCATTGCCTGGCAACTTCTGTAATGTCCATACAACTTAGAGGCATGCGGTGACTGCATTGCTGATTTGGTTTAAAGGAACCTGGAGCTCTTAGAGAAATGATCCAAAGGAGAAAGAGCTGAGAAACTGGTGAAATTTCTTTTTTCCACACAACTTAGAGTGGTGAGAGAGGTGGCAACATTTATTTCTTTTCCTCTTTTCTCCCTTTTTTTTGTATTCTTCTTATGTATTTTTTCTAATTTGCATTACTTTTCCTATAAAAAGGGGGCTTATGAAAGTAATGTCTCCTAATGAAACTATTCCAAAATTAAGGAGGGACTCCTCATGAACTCAGTTTATAAGGCAGCATCATCCTGATGCCCAAACCTGGCAGAGATGCACAAAAATAATCTTTAGGCCAATATCCTTGATGAGCATTGATGGAAATATCTTCAACAAAATACTTGCAAACCAAGTCCAGCAGCATATCAAAAAGAATCCACCATGATTAAGTAGGCTTTATCCCTGGGATGCAAGATTGATTCAACATATGCAAATCAGTAAATGTGATTCATTACATAAACAGAACTAAAGACAAAAATTACATGATTATCTCAATAGATGCAGAAAAGGCATTTGATAAAATTCAACATCTCTTCAAGTTAAAAACTCTCAACAAACTAGATATTAAAGGAACTTACCTCAAAATGATAAGAGCCATCGATGACAGACCCATAGCCAACATCATATTGAATGGGCAAAGCTGGAAGCATTCCCCTTGAAAAGTGGCAGAAGACAAAGATGCCCTCTCTCACCAATCCTATTCAACATAGTATTGGGAGTCCTGGCCAGTCCCAGTGATGGAGAAAAGGGAACACTTATACACTGTTGGTTGGAGTGTAAATTAGTTAAACCATTTGGAAAGCAGTGTGGCAATTTCCCAAAGAGCTAAAAACAGGCAAAAGAAAGGAAGGAAGGGAGGGAGGGAGGGAAGAAACAAAGAGACATCTAAATAGAAAGAGAGGACATCAGACTATCCTGTATTTGCAGATGACACGATTCTATATTTAAAAATGAAAAAAACTGGGTGAAATCTGCCACACCCAGAGGTGCCTTGGGTGAGCCATCATCGGCCCAAAACCTTCTTCAACTGATAAACAATTTCAGCAAAGTTTCAGGATACAAAAATCAGTGTGTAAAAATCATTAGCATTCCTATACACCAACAACAGCCAAGCCAAAAGCCAAATAAGGAATGCAATTCACAATGGCCACAAACATAATAAAAATAGCAAGAAATACAGCTAATGAGGGAGGTGAAAGATCTCTACAAGGAGAGTTACAAAACACTGTTCAGAGAAATCAGAGATGACACAAACAAATAGAAAAATATGGTTAGGAAGAATCAGTATCATTAAAATGGCCATACTACCCAAAGTAATATACAGATTCAATGCTATTCCTATCAAACTACCAAGGACATTCTTCACAAAACTAGAAATCACTATTTTAAAATTCACATGGAAACAAAAAAGAGCCTGAAAATCCAAGGCAATCCTAAACAAAAAGAATGAAGCTGGAGGCATCATGTTACCTGACTTCAAATTATACTACAGGGCTACAGTAACTAGAACAGTATGGTGTTTGTATAAAGACAGATGCTTAGACCAATGGAACAGAATACAGTACCCAGAAATAAGGCCATCACACCTATAACCATCTGGTCTTTGACAAAGCTGACAAAAACAAGAAATGGGGAAAAGATTCCCTATTCAATAAATGGTGCTGGCATAACTGGCTAGCCATATGCAGGAGACTTCCTTACACCATAAAAAAAAATCAACTCGATGGATTAAAGACTTAAATGTAAACCCCAAAACTATAAAAACCCTGGAAGACAATCCATGCAGTACCATTCTGGACTTAGAACTGGCGGTAATTGTATGATGAAGATGCTGAAAACAATTGGAACAAAAGCAAAAATTGACAAATAGCATCTAATTCAACTTAATAGCCTTTGCACAGCAAAAGAAGCTGTCAACAGAGTATGCAGACAACCAGCAGAATGGAAGAAAATATTTGCTAACTACATATCTGACAATGGTATATCAGGTATCTATAAGGAACTTAAATTTACAAGAAAAAAAATCCTATTAAATAGTGGGCAAAGGACATGAATAGAAACTTTTCAAAAGAAGACATATATGCAGCCAACAAGCATATGACAAAAAGCTCAATATCACTGATCATTAGGGAAATGCAAATCAAAACTACAATGAGATACCATCTCACATTAGTCAGAATACTAAAAGTCAAAAAATAACAAATGTGGGCCAGGTTGTGGAGAAAAGGAAACCCTTATACACTGTTGTGGTAAGTGTAAGTTAGTTAAACCATTGTGGAAAGCAATGTGGTGATTCGTCAAAGAGCTAAAAAAAATTACCATTCAACCCAGGAATCCCATTAATGGGTATATACCCAAAGGAATATAAATTGTTCTCCCATAAAGACACATGTACATATATGTTCATTGCAGCACTATTCACAATAGTAAAGGCATGGAATCAATGGTAGACTGGATAAAGAAAATGAGGTGCATATACACCATGGAATACTATGCAGCCATAACAAAGAATGAGATCATGTCCTTTGCAGGAACAGGGATGAGCTGGAGGCTATCATCCTTAGCAAAGTAACACAGGAACAGATAACCAAACACTGCATGTTCTCATAAGTGGGAGCTAAAGGATGAGAACACATGGACACATAGAGGGGAACAACACACACTGGGGCTTACTTGAGGATGGAAACCTCTCTCAGGTAGGCCTCCCTCAGGTAGGTCTCCCTGAAGTAGGCCCCAGTGTCTGTTGTGGAGGGTGGAGGGTGGGAGGAGGGAAATGATCAGAAAAATAACTATTGGGTACTAGGCTGTTCCTGAGTGACGATCTGTACAATGAACCCCGATTATATGAACTTATAATATAACAAACCTGCACATGTAGCCCTGAACCTAAACTGAAAGTAAAAAAAAAAAAAAAGAAAAAAAAAAGAAAGAAAAAAAGTACTATCAGGGCTAGTCTGAGACTCCAGGGACTTAATTCCTCATTCTAATTTTGTAAATAAAGGAAATAGAGTTCCCTTTCACGTTCTCCAGGTAGCCTTTTGCCTTCCCCAGCACTCTCTATCTCCCATATTTTCAACTTAGAATGTGACAACAGCTTTATCAGTAAGACTTTAGAGATGCTGAGTGGAAGAGAACTACGTATAGGAAAAGGGTTGGGGCAGATAACCAAGCAATTGCGTAAGTAGTGATCATGCATCTAGAACTCCGATGTGCTGCAGACTGCGTTCCCAAGGTCCTTCCTTCCTCCATGACCCAGGCCTAGTTCTAAATGCAGAGGGTGGGGGTAGGGATGGGAGTAAAAGCATCTGGACAAAGAAACTCATGTTGGAGACCGGAGGTGTTGGTGTAAACACTCTGCTGGCCTCTGGCTGGTTCCTGTGGGTGGGTGCTGGCTGTAGCTGTGCAGGCCATGTAGTAGCTCGACCTTGTTTACAGCTCTCAGGCTAATGAGGATTATCATTTATGCCTGAGAGTATGTAAATTTGACAGTTCCTGCTCTAAAATAACATTCTCCATCTTTCCGGGAGCAAACTGCTTTCTTAGTAAACAAATTTTCAGTTTATTATGTTATCATTTAGAAACTTTCCTCTTCTGGTGCCAAATATCTCTTAAAGGTGAGTGATTCATAAGGGATGTTTTATTTATCTTGAACTCAGCTTCTGTTTGGAACAGTATTAGAACACAAGGAACATCAGTAAACCATTGCTGGAAATGTGTGAGGAGCGAAGGCATTGGAATCCACTTCTGTATTTAGATCTTTAGAGGTTGCTTCTGTCCAGTTCACAGCACTGATTTCTGTATCATTCACTGAGTAACTATGAAGTACAGAGCCCTCTACTTGGGGAGTTCCTTGAGATACAGAAATGAATAACATATAATCAGTCTCTGGTATCTGTGCTTCTACACTTTGGAGAAGGAAATAAAGCAAGTATGAATGTAAGAGGCAAGAGTCCCAGGTGCCCTCTGAGAGGCATGGCATGGGCAGGAAGACCACGTCCACCTGCTTGCAGGGTCCTATGAATGCCACTGAGAGGACAGTGTCTGCAACATAGAATTTATTTAGCCATAGAAAGGTGGCAGGCATGTCAAGTGGAGGGAACAGTAAGCGCAGAAGAAAGCGTGGGACCCTTGTGGAGCAGAGAGGCTTAGTTTGCTTGGAGTGAAGGTCCTATATCAGCAGACCAGGAAGAAATAAGACTGGAGCCCGGTTTGGGGTCAGACTCCGTCCCCAGTCCATAACATTCCAGGAGGGAACTGAATGCCAATTAAGGTCTAGGGAGAAGTGTTTGAAGTTTGTGCAGCAAGGGAAAGAAATCAATCTGAATAATTTTTCCCAAATAGACAAACTTATTTTGGGGTATTAGGTTAAAAGTTTCTGTGCTTATATAAATTTGGAAATAAACAGGTCCTTGTTGTAAGACTTTATGGCCTTTAATATGCTTTGTGACTTTAGAAGAGGATATGTCATGCCATTTCCAAACATATTTGACCATGAAATCTAGATGAATACAAACCTAATGCACCTTTTAGGATTCCCTTGGCTGCTTCTTTCTTGCCTGGCATTCCCTGCCTAGTTTCACATCAAACCCCATCTGTTTACAGCCTCATATGACCCCTCATTCTGGGCTCTATTCTGATTGACTTTTCCCTTCGTTTCTGGACTTGGATAAAATGCTGCAATCAGGGTGGCTGAGCGGCCACCAGGGGCTCTGTGGCACCACCTGGCAGTCCCCTGTGGTGGCAGCTCCTTGAGAGGTAACCTTTATTGGTGGGAAACAGGAAGGAGCCTGGCCAGGTGGTTTCCCATTCTTTCTTGGTCCACGGATTGCTGCTTTCTTCTGAGAACTTTTCAGAGAAGTCACACATGCTTGGGCATGTCCACGGAGTGAGCTGGTGTGTTTTTGGGTCTGTGCTCTTGCTGAATTGGGGTGACCCATAACTTCACATTTTGAGGGATTCACTACCTCACATTTTTCCTTGCTTCCTTTGCCTGTTTCCCTACATCCTGCTGTCCTAGTTTTATAGTCCCCAAATAAAACGTCAGCATTTAATCCTTGCCTCAGCCTCTGCTTCCCGCAGGACCTGAGCAAAGATAGACTCTGACTGAGTGCTTGAGATGGGTGTTTCACAGACTCACTTTGGAAAATGGCTACGTAGGCTGAACTCAGACATCGAGCATTAAGAGTGGCCAGTTTTGTAATAGACCAGACAAGAAATAAAATAGGGAGAGAAACATCTAGTAGGCAGTTGATGAAGTGAATCAGAACTTGCAGTAAAGCTAGGGTAATGGATTTAAGAGTAGGTCTCATAGAGATAATTGATAAAAGAATGAACATATAGGCTGCATCAGTTGGGGGTATAGGTAGAAAAAATATACCAGATGGCAATATTTAAGCATGGAAAGAGAGAGGAGGAGGAGCTCTTGATAGAGAAAGGACTGATGATAGCTGGAGGCATGGAGTACCAGGGCACAGAACCGCAAGAACCCTGAAGAGGAAGAGTGTCACGAAGAAGAAATTGGTCAGGGCCCTGGATTCCTTAAGTACATGGTCACTGGTAATGGAGAACAGTGGGGCACATATGCTGAGGAGACTCTGAGAAAGTTTGGTAGGGGAGGGATGGGGCTGTGAAGGGCCGGGAGTCCGGTTGGAGAGGGAAGAAGGGTGATAGCTAGACAGTGTATCAGGGTTAAGCACAGTGTAAGAGATGAAACGGGGAAAAGTCTAAAAACAGGTATACCACTTTTGCCTCTAAAGGCGTGGTGTAATTTTTGTCAGTGAGGAAATCTGTTTCTCTCTTCCATTTCCTGAGAAGGGAGGGAAAGGGGTTAGAAGATTGACATCTCAGGGTCTCTACCATTTCTTTGTTGCTAAAGGAAACACAGTATGTGGCTCTTTGTTTTAGCAAAACACTAATGAGCTTTAGGATATGCAAATATGGGCTGCAGAGCTGATTGAGTGGAAGAGAGCTACATTTCTGTGCTAAATAAAGGAAGAGGAATTGCCTTTGCTGGTGATGCTGGCCTGTGAGAGAAGCAGGGAGGTGTGTAGAGTCATTGGGAGAGAGAGAGCTGAGGGCTTCACCATTGCCTCTCAGTGAAGTGTGCCACCCCAGAGGTGCCTTGGGTGGGAGGGAGGAAGAGAGAGGGAGGATTTAAGTCATACAAAAAGGGCTAAGTTACTGGGTCAACACCAACCTGCAAAAGAGCCCCCTCCAGGCCAGGAGTTGTGAGTGGGAGAAGTGCACCCAGTGAATGTGACCATGAGAATGTGTATCTTAGGAATTAACAGCAAATTGAGGAAGGCTTGAGACTCCCCATGATATATAGAAATAGAAGACTGAAGCAATTTTGTTACCATGTCTAAGGTCAGAATAACCTTAACGGTCATCTGGGTGTCATGTGGGATTTCTTCATGTTTTTGGGGCAAGGGGAAAGCAGTCACTGGAGACAGAAGCTGCCACTTCAGCCAAGAGGTGACAGTGCTGGAGCCGTTGTGAGAGCCAAAGTAATGAGTTGTGTAAGAGATTTTTTTGTAAGCATTGAGAGTGCATACGGAGTTAGCAGGCATTGTAGTGAAGCAGCAGCATAGTGCTAACTTTAGGAGGAGGAGGAAGGACCCTGGGCACAGTGCAGACATTTGGAGTTTGGACTGAGGGCCTATCAGGGAGTGATTCTTGGGTATGTGTAAAAAGCTTGTTGAAAGGGTCCAGAAACGGTGGCTAAATCCTAGCAGAGAATTCTGCTGTGGACCTAGGGAAAAGGGAAGAACTAAGAATTCAGCAGTCAAATTGAGGCCTAAGAGGAGAAATTGAGGGAGTGGAGAAAGAAGGTGGCAAGAAAGAGTGGTCAGAGGGGATTTAGAGAGTTTGAGATTTTAAGCATTTGCTGGCTTGTATTAGTCAAGGTTATCCAGAGAAGCAGAGAGTGTGTGTGTCTGTGTGTGTGCATGCACGTGTGCATGCATGTGTAGAGATTTATTAGAAGGTGTTGGCTTATGTGATTATGGAGGCTGAGAAGACCCATGATCTGTCAGCTGCAAAGTGGAGACATAGGCAATCTGGTGGTGTATTCAGGGGCCTGAGAGCCAGAGAGCCAAGGGTATAGATTCTAGTATGAATCTAAAGGCCTAAGAACCAGAAGTGCCAAGTGCAGAAAAAGATTGATGTCCCAGATCAAGCAATCAGGCAGTGAGAAGGCAGTGTGAATCCAACTTCCTCAGCTTTTTCAGTCCTCAATGGTTTGGACAATGCCTGCCAATGTTGAGGATGGCTGTCTGTTTTACTCAGCTCACCAATTCAAATGCTGATCTCTTCCAGAAATATCTTCACAGACACACCCAGAAATGATGTTTAGTTAAGTATCTGGGCACCCATGGCCCAGTCAAGTTGATGAATAAAAATACACTGCCCTTGGAATTTCTTGGGTGTTATCCAGTTTTCCATGTGTAGATATCAGCTCTCCACATCTAAATTGTAAGCTCCTTCAGGGCAGGGGCCAGATCTTCTCCTGTGTGTTATCAGTAGCTGATGCAATTGGCTTCCATGTACTAAATGTTCAGTAAAAATGTGTTGGATGGGTCATTGATCCAATAAACTTATGTCTATGCCAATACAGGCTTGCTCTTGAAAAGCTGTGGGTAAATCAATTCTTTGTAAATTGAATCTTATTTCCAATACAGTAGGGATGTTCAGCATTTCAGGGAACCCTAGATGAATCTTTTGTGAATTTAAGAGTCCTATATTCTGTCATTTTCATTTTACAGATAAGGAAGCTGAGTTACAGGGAAATTAAGTGACTTATTACAATCTGATTTATCAGTCAAATATAAGGTTTCTTCAAGCAAAGTATACCTGTTACTTAGGTTGAGAGGAATTTGGTGAAAAGCCTAGCTATGGAATTTCTAACATTAGATTCCTAACATCATATTTTCAGAAGCATTTATTTTTAATCTGTAGATATTCATTAAGTTTGTTTACAACATTCTTTGGTCATATACTAATGAGTAAATGCTGTGCTGAACTGTGTTGCGGTTTATGTCGGGTTAGAAACAAAAAATGAAAGAACAGACCCAGAAAGTTTCTGGTTAAGAAAATTCACTTCTGAAAGCCCCCTAGCTTGAAGCGTTTAGTTTTTCTTCTGTGAGGTGTCAGAGAGAGTGGTGATTGTGCCGGACAGGTGCCAGGTCCTGGGATCCTGTAGGGTGTGTTCCTAGATTCATTGTTGAGGTGATGAAGGTCTCTTCTGTCAGTAGCTTAATGTTAAGTGTGAGAAAGATGTTGGAAAAGATTTAGGGAGACCTTTTGGACACCTCACTCATGTAATTATTCATTTTAAATTGATCAGCTTTATCAGCATCTGTATTGGGTTGATTTAGTTTATCCTTGCTATGTTATAGAATAAAGTAATTTATTATATGTGAGAGAACTGAGAAAAGAGTGAAGGTATTTTGCATCACTACTTTGGATGATCCAAGTAAAAGAATCAAAGCATGCATTTGATTTGCTCTCCTTTCTCTTTGTAGTCATTTTTATGTGTTTGGGCTTATCAGAAATGAGATTGAAGTTGTTATTTACTACAAAAGAAGCTTCTTTTTCATTTAGGATTTTAGTATCTTGACATGGAGCAGTGAATCAGATGTGGGGACAGGAGATAATTTGTATTGATATTAGATCAAAATTAGCTAATAGCTGTTTTATGGACGTCAACTCAATTCTGCAACTCAGCTGGGAGAAATTATTACCCCAAATTATTACCCCTTTTTTAGAGATTTGGAAACTGATTTGACAGTTAACGTGGGCCTTTTGACATCAGGCACAGACTCTTCCTGCATACCAACACCACCTCCAGGACGCCTCCCCATGCCTTCTTTAGGTTTTACTTATATTACTGTTGGCTGTTCTGAGCACCATTGTGGAAAATGCATTAGTCCATTTCATACTGCATAAAGAAATACCCAAGACTGAGTAATTTATAAAGAAAAGAGGTTTAATGGACTCACAGTTCCACATGGCTGGGGAGACCTCAAAATCATGGTGGAAGGCAAAGGAGAAGCAAAGGCATGTCTTACATGGGGGCAGGCAAGAGAGTGTGTGCAGGGGAACTGCCCTTTATAAAACCATCAGATCTTTGAGGACTCAATATTATGAGAACAGCATGGGGTAAAAACCACCCCCATGATTCGATTAACTCCCACTGGGTCCCTCATGACACATGGGGATTATGGGAGCTAAAATTCAAGATGAGATTTGGGTGGCGACACAGCCAAACCATATCAGAAGTCAATTATATTATTTGCATAATACCCATACTGTTTGAGGAATAAGCAAAATAATAAGCAGTAAATGGAATCTTGAGGTTATGCAGAGTTTGTGCTGTGCATGTAACAGTCTACGCTTGACCGGAGTCATGTGCTTCCTGAACTCCTTACAGGATGCTTGGCCAGGATATACATGAAAGTTACAGTGATTGGAAAATTAGTTTTCCTATTAGCATAAATACAGATGTGTTAGGGGGTAGATGATACACTGTAACAGACTTAGAAAATTGAAAACTAAAATTGGAATGTAAAGCTTGTAGCAGGTAGCCTCAGGCTGTGCTCCTGAGCTGTTTGGGGCACGTGTTCAGTTTCTTTAGGTTTCTTCAGTTTTCTGTTATGGATACTGGACTAAAAGTTGAATTTTAGTGGATTTAAAGCAAAGAAATGGATAGATTTTGACTTTTTATTTCATTTCCTGTCCCCCCCTCCTTTTTTTTTTTGCTTTTCTTTGAAGTGTGAATGAATAATGCTATAGACAAAATATAATAGCAAAGGCAAATTATGGATAAATTGGAAAATCAAACCCTGCAGAACAAATGTATTTTATTTTTACATGATACAACAAATTTAATGACATAAACTGTACCAACAAGTGAATTGACAATTTAAGATATTTTGTTTAGCTTGTAAAAAGTGAATGCTAATAAGTTAGAGATCACTAAATCACAGTAATTCCTTGCTTTATGCAATGGAAATCTGTTAATTAAAAAGAAAAGCCTAAAGATATTTTGGGGAAGATTCCAAATGTTATAACTATGTGTGGTATCCTCCAGTTCCTTTTAATATAGTTCTCACCCTTAGCTGCCTGTTTAATTCACAAGGGAACCCTTAAAAATACTTATAATGGAGCCTCACTCCTGGACCTTCAGATTTAACTGGTCTGGAGTGAAGACTGGGTAGCTTTTTTTTTGAGACAGGGTCTTGCTCTGTCCCCCAGGCTGGAGTGCAGTGCAGTGGCATGATCACAGATCACTGTGGCTTTGACCTCCCAGGCTCAAGTGATCCTCCTGCTTCATCCTTCCAAGTAGCTGAGACTACAGGCATGTGTCACCACGTGTGGCTAATTTTTGTATTTTTTTTATAGCGATGGAGTTTTGCCATGTTGCCCAGGCTGGTACAGCATTTAAAAAAACTCCTCAGGAGATTCTAATGTGCAAAGTTAAGAACAACGGTTTATATTGTAGTCCTTTTTTAATCTTGTTTACTTAATTGTTTAAAGATAGATTCCTGTATTTTAACATTTTAACTTTAATGTTGTAATAGTCTGATGAAGGCAGCTCATATCAACCTGTAGGCAGTTCAAGGTGTTGACCTTTATCTTTAATGTTTTTACGTGTCAGATGGCAGTTACTATAAGGATTATGTTTTTCCTTTGCAGCGTTATAATACTGAGTGCCAGGACCTAAGTTTTTGAAATGTTGCAATAGCCCCTTTTTAAACTGCTCTGAGCCTGCCGGGCACAGCTTGACCTAGCTGTTAATTTAGTACTTTCATCTGATTGACCTGGGAAGGATCACTGGCCACCTAGGGGAGACCTTACAGTTATTAATTCCTGCCTGGATGTCCTTTACGTTTCTTCCCGGAGGTTTTGGCATTGGCCACATTGTGAAAGTCATAAAATTAAAGAAATATTTTGCACTGGCTGTTCACACTGACATTCAGCAAAACAAATTGCAGTAATTGCTGGCACTTCTTCTTTTGAAAGAACATGTGACTGGTGTCTTTCTGGTTTATATGTAGGTAGAATTTGCAGTGAGTCTTCTGTGCATTGATGGGTGGAAAGTGTTAATGGTCACTGTGGGACCATGGCTGCTGGAAGCTATTTATAATCTTTGCACTCATGTGGGGGATGTGTGTATACGTACAGAGGTGTTCATATATTGCTTTTGTTTGCATTTCAAACATGAAGCTCATTTTAAAAGTACTTGCAAAATTTATCCAAAGGGAGGAAAACCTTTAAATTAGTGATTCTCAAACTTTTTTGAGTGCATCAGGATTAGATATAGGAAACCTGGCTTGGTGTCTGATGTTTGAAAGGACTGGACTCAATAAATTTCCACAAAAGTTGACTTTTCTTAGATGCCCTGATACAGATGACAAACAAGGCTATTGCTAGTTCAATACAGAAACAAATGAATATATTTTTACCATTTGTGGAAATTACAGTTTTGAAACTAGGAAGCCCTATGTATCACTATCAGCTCTATTTTTGGAAGTAATGGAGGAAGTATTTCAACCTGATTACTGCCTGTGGAGTGAGGAATTTCTTAGTATTTGACTGACCACCTGCTGATACTTTATTTCTTTAGAGTTCCTCAAGTCATTATAAGAATCACCCAACAGTTTGAAATAAAAATGATGTCTGACTATAAAATATCAGCTATCTATCGTAAAAGATTATGTACCATTTAAAAATATAATTGCCGTTTCTCCCCTCTCCCCAACCTTACATTCAGATGTTTCAGAATAACAGAATCCCTGCAAAATAAGAAGAAATATTCAAGATTCTAGCCTGAGCAAATTTCAGAAACCTCCTTCTACTTTAAGTCTTTTAATAGTCCAGATAATTATCACTCTGCTCACTGCCCTTTTCTTTCTCTCTACCTCCTCATCGTTCTTGCGACATTTTAATGATACTGTTTGTGTATTGCTGCTGATGAATTCTGCCCAGCAAAGGTTATTTATTTATTTTTCCCTGAACTGGATTTTACCCTCTGTTTACTTATGTTGGTGTTCTGTTTCTTGTCCTGACTGCTACCAGACATTCCTTTCCATGCCTTTGTATAATGCACAGCAGGCTGATCAAGTGTGGGGACTTGTGCTGTGGGAACACTGCTTGGGTAAATGTCACCATTTTATATAAAGAACTTTGCTCCATCTTAGCAGCTCCAGAATCTGCTCAGATTGTGACACCTTAAACATATGATCCGATTATTAGGAAGTCTGTGTTGTGTTGTGAAACACTAATCGTTTTTAATGCATTGCTGATTAATATGTGAAAGTGAAAACCAGCCAGTGGATAACCTATAGTCCTTATCCCCCTGCCCTCTGCAGGCTTGCAAGGCACTAGGCAGCTGAGACGTGTACCTAGGACAAGATTACCCATCTGTGGAAACGCATTGTTGATGCATGGACAAAACGAGTGTTGCATGTGGAAATTAATGGAGGTGCAGATGGGAATCCTGCCAATGTACTACTAATGGGGAACATATTTAACTTGGTGCAGTATCTTCAGTAAACGAGGGTGTTAGGTACTATTTTAAGGAGTCTTATTCATTGTAAAGTTAATTTCTTGATATTGAGAACATATTTATGCAGTAACCCTTTTCTCAGCACCTCTGGAATTTTAAAAATTGGCCTTTTGTCTTATTTCTACATAGAAGCACTGTTCCTGTGCTGCTCTTTCTGGTGTAGGGCAGATGGGGCATTGGGGACAAAGTTGGCCATTCCTCAAATCTCTTGCCCCTCAGGTCTGGAAATGATGTGATGCAGTTGAGCTTCACCATGGGTCAGCTGCCCTATTCTCCGAACTTTGCTTTACTCAAAGACCTTGGTGGTTTGGAAGTGCTCAGCTCATCTTTGTAGACTTCTGATTGTTTTGGAACATCATTACTTTGAAGAAAACTTTGAAAACAACTTCCCAAGATGTTTGTCTTTCCTGTTCTCATACTGCATTGACTAGCCTCAGCTAAGGACCTGGTCTAAAAGAGGCACCCATACTTACTGGGGAACTCTCTAGGTTTTAAGAATATATACTCAGGCTTCAATCAACTGACGATTCCCCTCTAGTCTTCCTTCCTTTTCTCCCGTTCATTGGTCACTGGTGACACCTTCAAACAAAAAGCTGTGTATTCTCAAGAAGGCATATGGCACAGTGGGTGAGAGCATAAACTCTTAAGGCAGGTTTCAGGTTCTGGCTTTGCCGCTTTGCAGCTGTGTACTCTTCCTGAACCCCTCTATGCCTCTGTTTTCTCATTTGTAAAAGAATGAAGATAATAGCATTTACCATGCCTAGCATTAGCTGTTATTTCCTAAATATATCCTCTTAACAGCTTTATTGATATATAATTTACAGCCATAGGATTCACCTTTTTTAAGTGTATAATTCAAGGTTTTTAATATGTTTAAGGAGTTGTGCAACCATCACCATCATCTAATTTTAGAACATCTCCAAAAGAAACCATGTACCTACCAGGAGTCACTCCCTATCTTCTCCCTCCCTGCCCTGCTTCCCTATTTCCCAAGCCATCACTTATCTACTTTGTATGTATTTGCCTAGTAGGGACATTTTTATTAATGTTATCATACATAGATGGTTTTCGTCACTGACTTTTCTCACTTAACATAGTGTTTTCAAGGCTCATCCATGTTGTAACATGTATCAACATTTAATTCCTTTTTATTGCAGAATAATAAAGGGTGTGGATATACCACATTTTGCTTATCTATTCATCATTTGATAGATACTTGGATTGTTTCTACTTTTTGGCTATCATGAATAATGCTGCTATGAGCATGGATAATACAAGTTTTTGTGTGGATGGTATGTTTTCATTTCTCTTGAGTGTATATCTAAGGGTGGAATTACTGGGTCATATGGTAACTTGTTGACATTTTGAGCAACTACCAAACCATCTCCATTTTACACTGCCACCAGTCACGTATGAGGGTTTTGATTTCTCCACATCCTTGCCAACACTTGCTATTGTTTGTCTTTTGGATTGTAGGCAATCTACTGGGTGGTTTGGGTGGGTTATCTCATTAATTGTGATTTTGATTTTAATTTTCCCAGTGAATAATGATGTTGAACATTTTTCCTGTGCTTATTAACCTAAATATACTATTGATTATAAGAAAAATTGCTTACTGTTTTAGAGATAATACCGACATAAGAACTATCAGTCCCTGCTTTTACTAGAGTGGCAAGAGTGAGGATAGTTTTAAAATCAAGCATACTTAAAGAATCATACCTGCATCTTATTAAAAGAAAATGTTAGTTCTGGATAAAGCTAAATCATCATTAATATATAGGGTTTAATTGTTTTCCTAGTAGGTTTATGTGTAGAGAGCTCATTTTGTTTGGTTTGATCTCTATTTGCTATTGTGTTTTAATTTAACAAAAATAGGTGATTGGTAATATGGAAAATACCTTTGTTGCTGCCACAGTGAGTTCCAATTTGTTTTCAGCAACTCTTAGAAGATTGAAGTCAGATGCAGCCAATTTTCTCCCAATTGTGGTGTTTTTTTTTTCATCTTGCCTGAATAATGTGAGCTTTTCAGCTAGCTAATTAACAGCTTTTTCTGCTGTATTGGTGACTTTATGATATTTTGCTTTAAGAAGTTTTATATATATATTCTTTTTTATTCCTCTATTTACCTTATTCATTAAATGTTCCCTGTATGGAATATATATTAATAGCTACTGCATGGATTATCTTTGATTGCTTTTCTAATAATAATTATCTGGACTATGCTTGGTCTTGGGTAAGAGGCATATTTGTATGTGTATTTTCTCATTTTTGAAACAGAAACATAAACTGTTCCCTGTGATATATTTAACAATACCAGTACTACTGATAATATTTAATTATACAATAGTAATTCTACTTATTTTAGTTTACATTCTGAATGTTGGGGCAGTGAGACAGAGTGACATGGTTGTAGAAGTATTTAAACGACAGGAGTTTGACCTTGACTCTACTACTTACTGTGTGACTTTGAATGAGTTACCTAACCACTCTGGCTCAGTGTTTTAACCTGTCTAATGAGTATTTTTTTTTAAATGTAATACCATCTACCTGATGTGGTCATTGTGGGAACATTTCAGATAGTATTTATTAAAATATTTCCTCCTTGGTATGAAGTAGATGCTCAGTAATTATTAGATAGCACAGGTTAAGTATCCTTTATCCAAAAATCCAAACTCCAAAATGCTCCAATGAGCATTTTATTTGTTGGTTCTCAAAAAGTTCCACATTTTGGAGCATTTCAGTCTGTAGTGCTAGGAGTAGTAACAGAAGCTGTCATCTTGCTGGCTCTTCTGTCTGGTTGGGATGCATGAGAGTTAAATGGTAATAGGGGAATTGAAATTTCAGTAATAGGCAGTCTCTCTCCTTAGCACAATAATTGGTACAAGAGAATAAGTTTTTCAGTGCCAGTGACCCTTAGAATAGACCAGTCATTGCAATAAAGTTGCTGGAGGCAGTGACTGAGAAAGGTATGTCTCCATTTCTGCAACAATGGGTAGATGTCTGCTCTAAGAATTTTTAATTGAGGTAAAATTTACAGGAAGCTTAAAAAGGATTTCATAGATGTTAAATATATAAGCCAGTGAGTTTTGACAAATGCATAGACTTTGTAACCACCCCCTCATTCCAGATGGTGAACATCTCTATCACCCCTACAGGTTCCCTCATTAATCTCCAGTTAATCTTCCAATTAATCTCCATCCCTGTAAGCCATCCTTTTTCTGATTTCTTTTCAAATAGATAAATATTACCTGTGCTTGAATTTCATATGAAGGAAATCATACTATTAAAGGAAGAACTTCAGACAAAGTAAATTTAACAGAGTTTAATTGAGCAAAGACTAATTCTGGAATGAAAGGCCCACAGGGTAGCCTAGTTCAGAGTGACTAGACTGCCACACCATCAGACTACATTATTAACAGAGAAAGGAAAGTGTCATAGAAGACAGAAGTGAGGTACAGGTACAGAAACAGTGGAATTGGTTACAGCTTGGCATCTGCCTTACTTGAACACAGTTTGAACATTAGCCACCTGTGATGGGCCAAAATGGATTGGTATAGGAGTAGGTTACAGTTTGTTTACATATCTAGTTAGAGTACAGTTCACTATGTACTGGGAAAACTTTTGGCCTAACTTAACAATTCTCCCCTTTTGGTCAGCTTCTCAATATTGACATCACTCTCAGCAACATAAAGAGACTTAATTTGGTCTCAAACCCCACTGGGAAAAAGCAGAGCAGTGGGTTTTGTAAGGTGGAAAGGAAAATACCTATTGGTTACTTCAGGCTGCTTTTTCATAAGCCTTAGAGAGAACTACCTTATTATACTGGAGTCTCCCATTTTTAGGAGGAAAACAACTTGCTCTGTTCTGAGATCTAAATGCTTCCTTACAGTCTTAGTTTGATTAGGTCATATTTAGTTTAGTGACTTCATTTTGGTGTGGTCTGGTCTGTTGGGGCCTAGGGCAGGGGCTCAGTCCGGAGTAATGGCCTTCCATAGTTTTGTTCAACAATACAATATGGACAGTTTTGTTTTTGACTTTTTTCACTCATCAAAATGTCTGTGAGATTCTTCCATGGTGCTGAGGTTATCAGTTTGTTTTTTTCTTATTAATGTACATCTCTGTTGTTTACCATTTAGGGTACTATAAATAATACAACTTTGACTATTTATAAAAAATTACTAGTGTAGATATATGCTTATATGCTTTTTTCCTCTTTGGGGAAAATCCAGGCCTAGAATTTCTGTAGATATTTATTAATTTTATATAACTCTGGAATTGTGTAGATACTTAATTTTATAATAAATTGTCAAGCCTTTTTCTAAAGTTGTTGTACCATTTTTACATATTACCAGTAATGTATGAGTTGTGGTTGCTACACCTATTTGCCTACATTTAGTGTTGTTTGTATTTTTCACTTTAGCCACTTTCAGTTTCTGATGTCAAATGATGTTGAACACCTTCCCATGTGCCTATGGGGTATTTGTAGATCCTCCTTTAGGAAGTGTATGTTCAAGCCTTTTGCTCATTTTATTTATGTATTTCCATTTGTCTTTTCTATCATTAAGTAGGCATTGTTTATAGAATCTGGATATAAATTCTTACAAAAAATGCATTATCAGATCTCTTACTCTGTGGCTTTCTTATTCATCTCAACAGTGTATTTGTTCTAAATTAAGCTTTTTTAAAAAAAATTTTGGGATCATGGTAGACTCAAATGCAATTGTTAGAAGTAATACACAGAGATCCCATATACCCGTGTAGATTCTCCCAGTGGTAACATATTACAAGAGTATAATACAATATCACAGCCAGGACACCAGCATCAGGGCATTCAAGACCAGAACATTTCCATCAGCACAAGTCCCTGTGTTGCCCTTTAATTGTCATACCTACCTCATTTCCCTTGCCCCCATCCCTGGCCCTGGCAAACACTAATCCCTTCTCTATTTCTATACTTTTGTCATTTCAAGAATGTTATATAAAAGGAATCACACTATATGTGACCTTTTGGGATCACATTTTTGTCGCTCAGCAAAATTCACTGCAAATATATGGAGGTTATTGCAGGTATCAATAGTTGATTCCATTTTATTACTGAGTAGTAAACTGTGATGTGGACATATGACAATTTGTATACCATTCACCTTTTGAAGGACATCTGGGTTCTGTATTTAGCTTTTGGCTATCATGACTAAAGCAGTTATCTAGGAAGGTTTCCATGTGAACTTCATATGTCTTCATTTCTTTGGGATAAGTGCCCAAGAGTACAGTTGCTGGGTTGCATGGTAGTTGCATGCTTGCTTTTATCAGAAACTGCCAATCTTGTTTCCAGCCTGTCTGTAGTACTCTACATAGCCACCAGCAATGTGGGACTAATCCACTTTTTTTTTTTTTTTTTTTAACATCCTCACCAGCATCTGGTGTTCTTGCTGCTTTTTACTGTAGGCATTCCAATAGATGTGCAGTGATATCACATGGTGGTTTAATTTGTGATTCTTTAATGATTAATGATATTGAACATCTTTTCATGTGCTGATTTGCCATCTGTAGGTCCTCTTCAGTGAAATGTCTGCTTATATCTTCTGCCCATTTTCTATTTGCATTATTTGTTTTATACTACTGATTTGTGAGGATTCTTTGTATATTCTAGATGCTAGTTCTTTTTCAGATACTGTAGTTTGCCTGTATTTTCTCTTGATCCGTCCTTGTCTTTTCAGTCTCTCCATAGAGTGTTTTGAAGAGCAAAATTTTTTACTATTGATAAGGTTTAATTGGTCATTTTTCTTTTTTGCATCATGTTTTTGATGTCAGGACTAAGAGACTTAGCCTGGTCCTACATTACAAATATTTTCTCCCATTTTTTTTGAAATGTTTTATGGTTCTACATTTAAGTTCATGATCCATTTTGATGTAATTGATATAGAAGGTATGATGATTAGGTAAATGTTTAATTTTTTGCCTTCTAGATATTCAGTTGTGCAGCATCATTTGTTTAAAAGTCTGTCTCTCCTCCACTGAATTTGTTTTTCACTTTTCTCAAAAGTCAGTTGGCTGTCCTTCTGTTGTTTTCCAGCTCTCCATTTTATGTCTTTGATCCCTCTATGAATGCCATACTGTCTTTATTACTGTAGCTAGATAGTAACCTGGAAATCAAGAAGAGCAGTTCCTCATATTTTATTATTTTGTGAAATTGTTTTAGATATTCTAGTTCCTTTTTTCATATTATGTTTAGAATAATCTTATATATATCTATAATGAAATGTGCTGGTATTTGGACAACAATTACATTAAACCTGTGTGTCTGGTGGTATAGATTTTACATTTTTACTATGTTGAGTCTTTGATTCTATGGACATGGTATGTCTCCTCATTTAATTCTGTCTTTTTGATTTCTGTTACCAGCATTTTATAATTTTCAGCATACAGGTTATAATTTTTAAAGTTTATACCTAAGTATTTCATTTTCTTCGGAGTGATTGTGAATGGTATTACATATTTCACTTTGGTTTCCACATGGTTATTATTTATAGAAATATGATTGATTTTGTGTGTTGATCTTGTTTAACTCGTTAGTTCTAGAAGGTGTGTGTGTGTGTGTGTGTGTGTGTGTGTGTGTGTGTGTGCGCGCGCTTAGCTTCTTTGGGATTTCCTACATAGAAAATAACATCATCTGCAAATAATAACAATTTTAATTCTTTTCTTCCAGTATGTACATCTTTTACTTATTTTTATTCAGTGGTGAAGCCTTTTTATACTCTGTTGAATAAGAGTGATGAGAGCTGACATCCTTGATTCATTACCAAGTTTAGGGAAAAATTATTTTGGCTTTAACTGTTAAGTATGATATTATATGTAGTTTTTAAAAAACTTCTTAAATAACACTGAGAAAATTCCCCTCTATTCCTAGTTTGGGTGAGTGTTTTGTTTTGTTTTTTTTTTTTTTTTTTTTTTTTTTTTTGAGACGGAGTTTCGCTCTTGATACCCAGGCTGGAGCGCAATGGCGCGATCTCGGCTCACCGCAATCTCCGCCTCCTGGGTTCAGGCAATTCTCCTGCCTCAGCCTCCTGAGTAGCTGGGATTACAGGCACGCGCCACCGTGCCCAGCTAATTTTTTGTATTAGTAGAGACGGGGTTTCACCATGTTGACCAGGATGGTCTCGATCTCTTGACCTCGTGATCCACCCGCCTCGGCCTCCCAAAGTGCTGGGATTACAGTTGTTTTGTTTTTTAATCATGAATGTTGGATTTTTGTCAAATGTTTTTTCCGCCTCAGTTGATAGATCACCTAACTTTTTTCTTTATCCCATTGATATGGCAGATTACATTTATTTTTTTTCCTGAATGTTGAACCAGCCTTACATACCTAGAAGATATTCCACTTAGTTGTATATAAATTATCGTAATACATTACTGGATTTGATTTGCAAATATTTTGTTGAAGATTTTTGGGTCTAAATTTATGAGAGATATTGGTCTAAAGTTTACTTTTTTGTATTCTTTTTCAGGATTTTCTATCAGGGTAATAATAGCCTCCAAGAAATGAATTGGAAAATATTTCTTTCTTTTCTATTTTCTGGGCAAAATTGTGTACATTGGTGTTAAATCTTCTTTAATGTTTGGTAGAATTCACCAGTGAAATCATCTGGATCTGGAGAATTTTTATTGAGAACTTTTATTTTATAAATTCAGTTTCTTTAATTGGTTATGGGACTGTTCAGACTGTCTATTAATATTTTATTTTGGCTGAACGTTAGTAGTTTATAGTTCTCCAGGAATGGGTTTAGATATTTTAGGTTATTAGATTTGTGAGTTTAAAGTTGTTCACAGTATTATTTTTTTTAATCACTTCAAGATCTGCTATGATATCATTGTTGGTGTTGAAGATTTGCATCTTCTCTCTTTTTGTTTCTTTTAGTCTTGCTAGAGGTTTATCATTTTTTTCTCAAAGAACCAGCTTTCTTATCATTTTATTTTTTGTATTTTCTCTCTCTCTCTTTGATTCTTCTCTTACCTTTATTATTTTATATCTTTACATTTATTTTAATTTTCTTTTCCTTTTTTGAGGTAGGAAGGTGGGTTATTGATTTTACGCTTTTTCTCATTTCTAATGTAAGTATCTTAGTGCTATAAATTTTCCTCTCAACACTTCTTTAGCTGCATCTCGCACATACTTTGATATGTTATATTTTCATTTGTACTGTTTTATATATTTTTTATTTAATTTCAGACTTTTTCTTTGACTTGTGTATTTTTAAAAATTGTGTCGTTCAGTTTCCAGGTCTTTGGAGATTTTCCTGTTGTCTTTTGGTTTTGTTTTCTAGTTTTATTCTATTAGTAGTATGGCCAGAGGATATACTCTGTATAAATTTAAATTTTTTCAGGTTTGTTTACTAGTCCAGGATGTATTCTATCTTGATTAGTGGTCTGTAAGCACTTGAGGAAAAAAAATAAAATAAGACACGCACACACACAGACACACACACACACACACTAGGTGTGATGTCTACTGTATAATGTAATTTTTTTCCCACCTTGTGGTATTGGTATTTGAAAGAACAGTTAAATAATTCAAAGGGATATATTGTGGAATTTTAGACTGTCAGGAAAATTTACTGTAGAATTATGCCTGTAAGGAGAAAGCATACATAGCTCACTGCTTATAAGATTGTTTTATGCTTTGAAGAAATAATGTTACTTAAGGAAAAATATTCTCAAGGAAAAAATGCCCACAATCGTCAGTGAACTGTTCAGTCTCTTTAAGTAATTGCTCAGGCATGCAAGGCCTTCCTGTTTACTAATAATGTTTACTTTTCCTTCTTATTGGGAAGGAAACTAAAGTACAGCTTAATGGTTAAAAATTATGCACTTAGATTATTGATTCCATTATATATTTAGACAGTACATTTTTCTTTCTTGAATAATAGAAATGTCAGCCACTATTTAATTTACCTTTTTCCAGAGTAATTTTCACTGATCTGATTACATAATTAGATTTGACATACCAACTGGGTATACTTGATAAGAAAATGAGAATTAAACTGTTTCAGAGTAAAATTATTTAAGAGCTCTTGCAAATCTTTATTTTAGATAATCAAGATGATTTCTATTTTTGGCCTTGCTTTAAAAATAATCTACTGGGATATTTAAATTTTAACGTCTCATCAAATTAAGTTGTTTTAGTTTACTTAACCTGTACATTTCATGTCTTTGACAAAAGTTTATTTTTTTAATAAAATTTATGATTTGGAATTATCCAATTATCTAATTCCAGATGTTAATTTTGAAAGACATTAATTTCCAAAGTGTTAGTTTTGCACTTTTGTGAAAATTACATATACTGCATGAATCTTAACTGCTAATTTAACAGCTGCTCTATGTGGATGTCTAATGGATATTTCAAACATCGTAAGTTCAACACTGAGCTCTTGTTCTTTTCCTCTGAGCCAGCTCCTTCCATCATGAGTTACCATTTCAGGAAATGACAACTATGTCTTTCTATTTTTTCGGGCCAGAAATCTTGGTTTGGTCATTGATTCTTCTTTTTCTCTTATGCTTCACCTTATATCTATAAATTCTACCATAGACCCCAGGTCTCATCACCTATTGCCACCTTTACTGCAAACAACTTACCAAATGACCATCGTTTCTTATCTGGAATAACAAAATGACCTCCTGAGTGGTCTCCCAGCTTCAGCCCTTCCTTGTAGCCTAATCCCAGTGGAGTTGAGTGTGGAGTGAGCAATGGGCCAGTGAAGTCAGAACATATCACACTTTGCTCAACATTCTCCACTGGCTTTCCTTATAAGTCCAGAGTCCTTTAGACTTCTTCCTCTTACTTTTTACCCTCATCTATCCGCACCCCTCATTCACTGCACTTCATCCACCCTGGTCTCACTACTGGTCTTAGAACACACTGGACTGGCTCCCACATCAGTAACTTTGTACTTGCTTTTCTTGCTGTCAGGATGCCTGAGTGCATGACTCCCTTCCTCAGCTCCTTCCCTTTCTTACTCAGATGTTCCCTTCTCAATGAGGCCTTTTTTTTTCCTTTTTATTGTACTTTAGGTTATGGGGTACATGTGCAGATCATGCAGGATTGTTGCATAGGTACATAAATGGCAATGTGGTTTGTTGCCTCCATCCCCCTGTCACCTATATCTGGCATTTCTTCCCATGTTATCCCTCCTCCCTCCCCTGGCTCCACCGAACAGACCCAGTGTGTGATGCTCTCCTGCCTGTGTTCATGTGTTCTTATTGTTCAACACCCGCCTATGAGTGAGAATATGCAGTGTTTGATTTCTGTTCTTGTGTCAGTTTGCTGAGAATGATGGTTTCCACATTCATCCATGTCCCTACAAAGGACATGAACTTGTCATTTTTTATGGCTACATAATATTCCATGGTGTATCTGTGCCACATTTTCCTTGTCCAGTCTATCATCGATGGCATTTGGATTGGTTCCAGGTCTTTCTTACTGTAAACAGTGCTGCAATGCACATACCTGTGCATGTGTCTTTATAATAGAGTGATTTATAATCCTTTGGGTATATACCCAGTAATGGGATTGATAGGTCAAATGGAATTTCTATTTCTAGGTCCTTGAGGAAGCACCACACTGTCTTCCACAATGATTGAATTAATTTACACTCTCACCAACAGTGTAAAAGTGTTCCTATTTCTCCACATCCTTTCCAGCATCTGTTGTCTCCAGATTTTTTAATGATCGCCATTCTAACTGGCGTGAGGCGGTATCTCAATGTGGTTTTGATTTGCATTTCTCTAATAACCAGGGATGATGAGCATTTTTTCATATGTTTGTTGGCCTCATATACTTCTTCTTTTTTTTTTTTTATTGTATTTGGGCTCTGGCGTACATGTGCACGTCCTGCATCCTTCAGGATTGTTGCATAGATACATATATGCCATGGTAGTTTGCTGTCTTCATCCTCTCACCCCCCGCTGCCTACATCAGACATTTCTCCCAGTGTTATCCCTCCTCATCCTCCCCGCACCCCCCTCCCTGCTGTCCCTCCCCTCCCCTCCCCCCCACAACCTAGCCCTGTGAGTGTTGTTCCCTTCCCTCTGTCCAAGTGTTCTCATTGTTCATTACCCACCTATGAGTGAAAAAATGAGATGTTTGGTTTTCTATTCTTGTGTCAGTTTGCTGAGGATGATGGTTTCTAGGTTCATCCATGTCTCTACAAGGGACACGAACTCATTGTTTTTTATGGCTGCGTAGTATTCCATGGTATATATGTGCCACATTTTTTTTTGTTCAGTCTACCATCAGTGGGCATTTGGGTTGGTTCCAGGTCTTTGCTATTGTAAACAGCTCTTCTTGTTGCATTGATCATTTTACCATTATGTAATGCCCTTCTTTGTCTCTTTTGGTCTTTGTTGGTTTAAAGTCCATTTTATCAGAGACTAGGATTGCTATCCCTGCTTTTTTTTTGCTCTCCATTTACTTGGTAAATCTTCTTCCATCCCTTTATTTTGAGTGTATGTGAGTCTTTGCATGTGAGATGGGTCTCCTGAATACAGCACACTGATGGGTCTTGACTTTTTATCCAGTTTGCCAGTCTGTGTCTTTTAATTGGGGTGTTTAGGCCATTTAGGGCATTAGACAGTTAATATTGTTATGTTTGAATTTGATCCTGCCAATTTGTTACTGGCTGGTTGTTTTGCCCGTTAGTTGATGTGGCTTCTTCAATTCGTCATTGTTCTTTACCGTTTGGTATGTTTTTGCAGTGACTGGTACTGGTTGTTCCTTTCCCTGTTTAGTGTTTCCTTCAGTAGCTCTTGTAAGGCAAGTCTTGTAGTGATGAAATCTCTAAGCAATTGCTTGTCCGTAAAGGATTTTATTTCTCCTTAACTTATGAAGCTTAGTTTGGCCGGATATGAAATTCTGGGTTGAAAGTTATTTTCTTTAAGGATGTTGAATATTGGCCCCCATTCTCTTCTAGCTTGCAGGATTTCTGCGGAGAGATCTGCTGTAAGTCTGATGGTCTTTCCTTTGTAGGTGACTCAACCTTTCTGGCTGCCCTTAGGATTTTTTCCTTCATTTCAACCCTAGTGAATCTGACAACTATGTGCCTTGGGATTGCTCTTCTTGAGAAATATCTTTGTGGTGGTCTCTGTATTTCCTGGATTTGAATGTTGGCCTGCCTTGTTAGGTTGGGAAAGTTCTCTTGGATAATATCTTGAAGTGTGTTTTCCAACTTGGATTCATTCTCCCCGTCACATTCAGGTATACCGATCAAGCATAGATTAGGTCTTTTCACATAATCCCATAGTTCTTGGAGGCTTTGTTCATTTTTTTTTCACATTTTTTTTCTCTAATCTTGCCTTCTCCTTTTATTTCATTGATTTGATATTCTGTCTCTGATGTCCTTTCTTCTGCTTGATCGATTTGGCTGTTTAAACTTTTATATGCCTCGCGAAGTTCTCGTGCTGTGTTTTTCAGCTCCATTAAGTCGTTTATGTTCTTTTCTAAGCTGGTTATTCTAGTTAGCATTTAATCTAACCATTTCTCAAGGTTCTTAGTTTCTTTTCATTGGGTTAGAACATGGTCTTTTAACTCAGAGAAGTTTGTTATTACCCACCTTCTGAAGCCTGCTTCTGTCAATTCATCAGATTCATTCTCTTTTTTTGTTCCCTTGATGGTGAGGAGTTGTGATCCCTGGGAGGAGAAGAGGTGTTCTGTTCTTTGATGGTTTCATCCTTTTTGCACTGGCTTTTTCCCATTTTCATGGATTTATCTCCTTTTAATCTTTGAAGTTGATAATTTCAAGAAGAGTCTCTGAGTGGACTTTTTTTCTGTTGAGGTTCAAGATGCATCTTATTTGGCCTGTAGAGGCTGTTGCTGGGCTCTTTCGGGTTCAGTTAGGTTGTTGGGTGGGTGGTCCTTCCCTGGAGTTTGTTTGCAGCTGAGATTGGCCCCGCCTTCCCAATGGCGTCTCTCCTTCCCTAGCTGGATCTTCCTGGTTGGGGTCAAGTTGGTGTATTTGCTGCCAAGCTCTCTAGCGAGGGCTTCAGTTTGAGTTCCATGGCAGTGAGACCTGCCAGGCCTTATGGTCTGTTTCCCTGCTTTCAATGCTGCCTCCCTCTGTAGGATGGTCCATCATACTGGTGTTAGTCCAACCTCCCGCCCAGATCCCTGTGACAAATTGCCAAGTCCAGTGGTAGCGGCTGCTCAGATTTGCATCAACTACCCATGGCACCCCGCAGTCTGGCAGGGCTCTCATGGACCCTGGGTTGCAGGAGGGATGAGGTAAGCACAGGATCTGAATCAGAGCACCAAGGAGGTTAAGTCCTGCGACCCTCTGAGCCAGCTGCACATTTCAGGTGGGGATGCGCCCCACAACCCCCATGTTACTTTGCCCCCCAGGCGGCTCTCACCCTGCGGCTCCTTCCCCTGGCCTATTTTCAGTGCCCTATCAGTCCCACAGAAACGAACCTGGCACTAGACAGGTTTTTGCCCATTCAGTATGATATTGACTATAGGTTTGTTGTAAATAGCTTTTATTATAGTGAGATACCTAATAGACATCTACAGAAATCTCTACCCCAAATCCACAGAATATACATTCTTCTCAGCACCACATTGCACCTACTCTAAAATTGACCACATAATTGGAAGTAAATCACTCCTTAGCAAATGCAAAAGAACAGAAATCATAACAAACAGTCTCTCAGCCCACAAGGCAATCAAATTAGAGCTCAGGATTAAGAAACTAACTCAGAACCACACAACTTCATGGAAACTGAACAAGTGGCTCCTGAATGTCTACTGGATAAACAATGAAATGAAGGCAGAGATAAAGATGTTCTTTGAAACCAACGAGAATGAAGACACAACATACCAGAATCTCTGGGACACATTTAAAGCAGTGTCTTAAGGGAAGTTTATAGCAATAACTGCCCACATGAGAAACGAGGAAAGATCTAAAATCAACACTCTATCATCAAAATTGAAAGAGCTAGAGGAGCAAGATAAAAAAAAACCTCAAAAGCTAGCAGAAGACAAGAAATAACTAAGATCAGAGCAGAACTGAAGGAGATAGAGACACAAAAATCCCTTCAAAAAATGAGTAAATCCAGGAGCTGGTTTTTTGAAAAGATCAACAAAATACACAGAACACTAGCCAGAGTAATAGAAAAGGCATAAGAATCAAATAGATGCAATAAAAAAATGATAAAGGGGATATCACCAGATTCCACAGAAATACAAACTACCATCAGAGATTACTACAAACAACTCTAGGCACATAAAACAGTAAACCTGGAAGAAATTGATAAATTCCTGGACACTTGCACCCTCCCAAGCCTAAGCCATGAAGAAGTTGAAACCCTGAACAGAACAATAACAGGGGCTGAAGTTGAGGCAGCAATTAATAGCCTACTGACCAAAAAAAGTCCAGGTCCGGACGGATTCACAGCTGAATTCTACCAGACATACAAAGAGGAGCTACCGTTCCTGTTGAAACTATTCCAAACAATAGAAAAAGAAGTAATCTTTCCCAAATCATTTTATGAGACCAACATCCTCCTGATACCAAAACCCAGCAGAGACTCAACAAAAAAAGAAAACTTCAGGCCAATATCGATGATGAGCATAGATGCAAAAATCTTCAATAAAATACTGGCAAACCTATTGCAACAGCACATCAAAAAGCTTATCCATCAGGATCAAGTAGGCTTCATCCCAGGGATGCGAGGCTGGTTCAACATATGCAAATCTGTAAACGTAATCCACCACATAAACAGAACCAAAGACATAAACCACATGATTATCTCAATAGATGCAGAGAAGGCCTTTGACAAAATTCAACAGCCCCTTATGCTAAAAATTCTCAATAAACTAGGTATCGAAGGAAAGTATCTTAACAAGGCCTTTTAAAAAATCTTCCTTGTTGAAAATCGCCAGTTTTTCCCCAAATTTCTTTTTTTCCTCTTCTTTCTCTTATTTTTGTCTATAGTATTATCACTGCATTATATAGAAGTGTTTCTCTTATTATTCCACATGTGTGTTCCTGAAAAATTTTATGTTCCGTGAAATCATACTCCAGAATAACAGAACTTATGAAAAAAGCGTTAGGTACAAACCCTCAAAATCTGTGGAATTTTGCAATCAGGACACTAATAAAGATACAATACTCCTAGTAACTTTCTTCATTGATTTGCTGTTTTGATAAAAAGAGAAAGGGCTTCCAAGATGCACCTTCAGCTTCTCTGAGTAGTTTAATGTAGAAGGTGAAGTGGTTTGTGAAGCCCCTATGCTGGCCACTAGCCACTACTTGCACTACACAAAGGAAGGTCCTTTTGTTTTTTAGTTTTTTTAGTTTTTAAAGTTGTTATTTGTTGTGCTGCTGCTGCTAATAATTTCCTTTTATTTTAAGGCTCACTTTTTAGTTAAATATTAAAGCTTATTCATGATCACTACAACTGCTGTGTTATATAAATATCAGTTCCTATTTATCAACCACATATGAAGTAATTTGAATGAAAGAAATATGTGCATTAGTGAAACCGACTATGTTTTGTTTATTTACTGTTTATTTCTCTGAACTAGAAGATAAACTCCATGAAGGTGTGATTCTATTCTTTATTCCCTTTTTAAAATTCTCATTTATATTCTCATTTCATAGACGTTTAGTAAGTATTTAATATTTGTTGAATGACAGAATAAATAAATCAATATCTAGACTTCTCTAGAATTCTGAAGTAATTGAAAATATGAATATCTTTTCTTTAAATTGAACAACTTCTGTGGCTTAATAGTTATTGACATTTAAGACGGTAGCCTGATTTATGTGTGTTATTTAGAAAGCCAAAAGTAAATGTGTTGTGGATGAAGTTCAAGATTCAGCATTCTGTAGGAAGATGCAATGTCATTCTGTGACAACATGTTTTAATAGGAACTAACACATATATCGTGCTTTTCTAGCAGGTGCTGGCATAAGCATTCTGCACGCATTAAATAATTTAATCCTCAAGACAAGTCTAGAGCAGCAATTCTCAAAGTGTGGTCCAAGAACCTGTGGCGGACCCTGAACCCCTTTGGTGGAGGAGGCCACAAGGTCAAAAATATTTTAGCAGAATAGACCTTTGTACTTTCTCTCCTTGTTGAGCTTTTGGCAATGATTTAAAAGCAGTCATGAGAAAACTCTTGGCACTTTGAGCACGTATCCTGAGGCAATGGTGCCAAACTCTACCAGTTGGCGTATTACTCATGCTTGCCACACACCTATCAGTAAGAAATAAAATCTAGCGCTCTCAAAAATATCCTGAAAGTAGTAAAAATTATTAATTATATTAAGCTTTGACTCAAATAAATAAAATTTAAAAAATATTCTGTGTGGAAATGTGAATTACATCTAAACACTTCTGCTGTGCACCAAAATGTGATGGTTGTCTCAAGGCAAAGGCTTTGGGAGGTTGAGCTGAACTCGCTGCTTTTTTGCGTGGCATCCCATTTTTACTTGAAGGTAGTGACTGACAAAAAAACTATGGTAATTCAGTCTTGAGTATTTGGCAGGATTTTCTTGAAAATGAACAAAATAAGCCTGTTGCATCAAGGAAAACAACCGACAGTATTTGTGTCTAAAGATAAATATTGAGCTCATAAGTAAAAATTAGAATTTTGGAAATCTTGTATGTGCTACCATGAGCTTGATATTTTCCCATTATTTAAGGAGTTGTCTGATAAGATAGGTAGCTGTATTAATATGTGATTTTTTTACATTGTATAATGAAACGTGTCAGCGTTTGGAAGGTCTGCATAACTCAGTGAACCAGAAAAGCCATGTGTATGGAAAAGATCCATTCCAAGTGCAGGAGAGTCCAAAGGATTTTAATGTAACAAAGCACCAAAGTGTCGTTTATGGGGTTTCAGATTTCGCACTGCAACTAACCTTTATGAAAATGATACTTGTTTAGTTTTACTACAGTATTAACAAAAATATTCACAGCTATTTTAGAAAGCAATTAAAATACTCCTCTCATTTCCGACTATGTATCTGGGAGGCTGTATTTTATTAATATCCTTCAACTGAACATATTACAAGAGACTAAATGAAGAAGCCACGTATGAGAATCTAGATGTTCTTTATTAAACCAGACACTGGAACAATTTCAAAAACGTTTAAACAGTGCCACTCTGAAGAAGTTTAAGATTTCTTTTGGATAATATAGTTATTTTTCATAAATGTGTCTTTTGTATTAATAGTGTAATGACTGATTTTTTAAGGAATGAATAACTTTTTAAAGTTCACAGGTTTACTCTCTAACATGATAAATATGGAAAGAAATAAGTCACATAAACTAGAATTTAAGGGTCCTCAGTAATTTTTTTAAGTTTCAAAGGGATCCTGAGATGCAAAACCTTGAGAACTGCTGCTCTTGAAGAACTTGGTGCAATTACTTTGTTAATTGAGAAACCTAGACATGAGAAGTTAAGTAGGTTACCCAAGATCACAGAGCCAGTAAGGGGAGAGCTAGGATTTTTTTTTTTTTTTTTTTTTTTTTTTTTTTTTTTTTTTTTTGAGACTGTGTCTCTCTCTGTCACCCAGACTGGAGTGCAGTGGCAAAATCTCAGCTCACTGCAATCTCCACCTCTCAGGTTCAAGTGATTCTCCTGCCTCAGCCTCCTGAGTAGCTGGGACTACAGGTGCATGCCACCATGCCCGGCTAATTTTTTGTATTTTTAGTAGAGATGGGGTTTCACCATGTTAGCCAGGATGATCTTGGTCTCCTGACCTCGTGATCTGCCTACCTTGCCCTACCAAAGTGCTGGCATCTGTCTTTTTTTTTTGGAGACAGTCTCACTCCCACTCTCAGGCTGGAGTACAGTGGCATGATCTCAGCTCACTGCAACCTTAGCCTCCTGAGTTCAAGTGATTCTCCTGCCTTAGTCTCACAAGTAGCTGGGACCATAGGCATACACCACTGTGCCCAGCCAATTTTTGTGTTTTTAGTAGAGATGTGGGTCTTGTGATGTTGACCAGACTGGTCTCGAACTGCTGACCTCAGGTGATCCGCCCACCTCAGCTTCCCAAAGTGCTGGGATTACAGGCAGGAGCCAGTACCCGGCCTAGAGCTGGGCTTCGAACCAAGGGCTCCAAAGTCCTTGCTCTAAACTTGAATCACATATGAGTACTTCTTGAGAAACCTCTATGGTTTGTAACTTTGCTAAAATCAATAAGCTTTGGCTCAACTTAGATGTCCTTACAGTTTCTTTTCTCATGTAATTTATTGATGTAAAATTAAATCTTCACCGTGTAGATATGTTTTTCATCTCGGTTTTTATGGCAGTACATATTTGTCGTAAACTCACTAGCAAACGGCTAAGCAGGAGAAGGTAAATCATATTTGAGTTTCTTTTCTTGGAACTTTTGGCTTTTTATTTAATCAGAGTAGAATTTTAAAGATTATTTGAAAGAATTTTGAAAGAAATATTATGCCATATTCAAGACTAATGTTGGTTATTTCTGATGCCTTTCTTCTTATTTTGGTTGGTCATACTTTTTCACTACAAACTATAGAAATGAAAATTTAGTATACTTCTACTTTGAAGTAAAATATCGGAGGGCTAAAAGTTTATTTCAGTTTGGAGAAACAGGGGAATTGTATTTATCCCACTGTGTCTTATTATTAATTTATATACTGAAATAGATTAGCACAGCGCAAGATAAAACTAGTACATAAATATAGCCATTTATGTTTCTACCATCAGCTTCAACTATGGATTAATCTCACTGGAAGCTTGAATGGTTTCTTAGGGGAAAATATTGGAGGGGTAGGTTTACCCCAAGAGTTCTCTTAAACATGCTGTTAATTCACATTGATTTCAGAGAAAACAGAAATAATCAGTTTGACTTCCCGACTGACTGACTGCATAAGCAAACTGTTCACAGTGCTGTTCCATAGCAATCTCTGGGACCCTCCTGCTTTCTCTATTTTCATGTGCACTGACTCAAATATGGAGAGGATAGCAGTGAGAAATTACTGGGAGAAAATCCCACACTTGTTAGTCAAACTTTTGAATAAAATATGATGAATTTATGGTGAGATCAAGGAATATGCAACAAAAACTTTGACTTGCATTAATTTTTCTGATTGTTTGAAATAAGATACATATTTGTTCAGTTGTAGCTACCTTTCATCCTAAAATGCCTGATATTTATTTTACAAGGTAGTAGTAGAGAGACATAAGGTGAAATACAGAGAAGCTGGGTAATTTTTTTTTTTTTTAGATCCATAGACTATGATGGTACATCCAACTATATTTGAAAGTCTATCACTAGGAAGTATTTAAAAATATTTATGATAAGCTAAGAAAATGAAGCCTGGGAATTTGCTGTGACAATAGAGGGAGAATTATCTAGTTTGAGAATTAATATGTACCATTCGTTTATGTCCTTTTTCTCCTTTCTCCTCCTGCTCTTCCTCCTACTGCACCGCCTCCTCTGTTTCACATTTAAAGACCAAAGGATTTACATGGGTGGTGACAAGAAGTGCAACCTGAACTGCCTCATCCTAACTCAGATAGAGGACTTTGTCTTAACAGTCATAGGTATCTTTTTCTTCTAATGACTTCTTTTCCTCTGGGCAGATACCCAGTAGTGGGATTGCTGAATCAAATGGTAGTTCTACTTTTAGTTCTTTAGGGAATCTCCACACTGTTTCCTGTAGTGATTGTACTAGTTTACATTCCCAGCAGCAGTGTAAACGTGTTCCCTTTTCACCCTATCCCTGCCAACATCTATTTTTTTTTTTTTAATTATGGCTATTGATTAGAGAAATGCAAATCAAAACCACAATGCAATTCCACCTTACTCCTGCAAGAGTGGTCATAATGAAAAAATAAAAAAAAAACCAGATGTTGGTGGGGATGGAGTGAAAAGGGAACACTTTTACAGCTGGTGAGAATGTAAACTAGTACAACTGTGGAATACTTTTCAGCTATAAGAAGGAATGAAATGGGTCAGGCACAGTGGCTTACACCTGTAATCTCAGCACTTTGGGAGGCCAAGACGGGAGGGCAGATCACGAGGTCAGGAGTTTGAGACCAGTCTGACCAATATGGTGAAACCCTGTCTCTACTAAAAATACAAAAATTAGCTGGGTGTGGTGGTGTGCGCCTGTAATCCTAGCTACTCAGGAGGCTGAGGCAGATGAATTGCTTGAACCCAGGAGTCAGAAGTTGCAGTGAGCCAAGATCACGCCACTGTACTCCAGCCTGGACAACAGAGTGAAACTCTGTCACCAAAAAAAATAATAATAATAATGGCATTCACAGCTACCTGGATGGAGCTGGAGGCCATTATTCTGAGTCAAATAACTCAGGAATGGAAAACCAAGCATCGTATGTTCTCACTCATAACTGGAACCTAAGCTATGAGGATGCAAAGGCATAAGAATGACACAATGGACTTAGGGGACTTGTGGTAATGGGTGGGAGGGGATGAGGGATAAAAGACTACAAATTGGGTACAGTGTATACTGCTTGAGTGATGGTTGCACCAAAATCTCACAAATCACCACTAAATAACTTACTCATGTAACCAAACACCACCTTTCCCCCAAAACCTATGGAAATAAAAAAGTTAAGTCAAATTAAAAACAGTCAGTCATCGGATCCTCTTACAGCATCATACTGTGGGCCTGTCTATATTTGCATATTTAACTATAGTGGAACATATCTAGTTATATATTTAAACCTTACCCCAGAAATACACTTGAAAATAATAATTGTTGTCTTTAAAAAGATTGATATTACTATTATGAAGAAAGCACATTGCACTGTGAGATTAAATTCCTGGCTTCAATAGGTGTACATAATGAAGTGCCAGCAGCTGAAATTTGAATGACTACACTTACCAGAAAAGGATCTTCTACCCATATTTTTCAGAATAGTTGTTCACAAATAATACATTATGCCCTGTGCTTTTGTTTCTCACTGGAATTTGAAAAATAAAACTTTTCACTCATGGTAAATTCATAAGCTTGGGGCATGAAAATGTTTGAATTTGATATAAAAGAAGTTTTGAAAGGAAGATTAGTGGTTTAACCCAAAGATTAGTCACCCTGGGAAATTCAGCTGTGGCAAAAGCAGAGTTCGGTGATAAAGGACCTGCCCCAGCTGATTGCTCCATTCACGCTGGCATTCTGATCCTCTCGGCTGGACTCGCACCTGCTTGACGATGCTGATTACGATGGCTTAATACATGTCATCATCACTTTACCAGAACACGTGGACTTTGTAGGCTTCAGAGACCCACCCCCCACCCTTGTTTGTGGTACAGTTGATTCTTCCGCTATGTGGAGGTTGATTATTTCTTTATTCATCATCACTTTAAAATAGAGGAGAAAAGGGCAAATTATCAAATAGGTGATGATTATCCTAGTTGAAGCTCTCATGGGCAGAGTCAGAAGAACATGGAGTTTAAGTTTCTTGGTACATCATAGTTGATTCCTACCTATTTTGCCATTGAAGGGTTTCAGGTGATAAGACTTAATTTTAGCTGTTGTCGAGCAATGAAAATCCATGGCAAGACCCCCTTATTCATGTTAGGGAAGCAGGGAGATGAGACTCTGCCTCCACACTTCTTAGGCTGCAGCTGCTGCCCTTGGGAATGATTTTTCCTCTCCAGATAGATGGGTCATGGTCCCTTTGTAGATGAGTAGAAGATGATTCTCACGTTGGAAAGGTACCATTCATTAAGTACATTTACATTGAATCTGAAAACCTTAAAAGTTTACTTAGGGAAGTGTCACCTTCCTCATAAAATTATGATGTTGTATAAGCCTTCCTTTTTCTCCACTGCCTCCCCAGAATCTCTTTATTTTCTAATTTTTTAATTATAATCATTCTAACTGGTATCTCATTGTGGTTTTGATTTGCATTTCTCTAATGGCAGAGGGTAAATTAGTTCAGCCATCGTGGAAGACAATGTGATGATTCCTCAAAGACCTAAAGACAGAAATACCATTCGACCCAGCAATCCCATTACTGGGTATCTACCCAGAGGAATAGAGATCATTCTATTATAAAGACACATGTATGCATATGTTCCCAATAGCAATGACATGAAATCAACCCAAATACCCATCAATGATAGACTGGATAAAGCAAATGTGGTACATATACACCATGGAATACTATGCAGCCATAAAACTACTATGCAGATCATGTTCTTTGCTAGGGACATGGATGGAGCCGGAGGCCATGATACTTAGCAAACTAACACAGGAACAGAAAACCAAATACCGCATGTTTTCTCTTATGAGTGGGAGCTAAGTGATGAGAACACATGGACACAGAAAGGGGAAAGACACACACTGGTCCTATTGGAGCATGGAGGGTGAGAGGAAGGAGAGGATCAGGAAGAATAGCTAATGGATGCTCGGCCTAACACCTGGGTGATGAAATACTCTGTACAACAAACCCCCATGACACACGCTTACCTATGTAACAAACCTGCATGTCCTGCATATGTACCCCTGAACTTAAAAATTATGATATTGTCTTGAGAGAATGTTAAGTCCATTCCTGTCCTTTGGGCAGACCTTAAATCTATATTATCCAGACAAATGAGACTCTTTTTTCCATAGATGATTTATGTTCTAGTTTAAAAATAGAACATTTTCTATATGAAAATGGAAATTTCACTTTTAGTAATTTATTCTAGGGGTCTTCTAATGTTCATTGTTAGAATACAGAAGTATTCTTAACATCTGCTTATTTTACTGAGGAAGGAAATGTCTATTAGTTATTATTTGAAATATACACACACCCCTCAAAGATTATTACGTGGGCCATTGGCTTTTCCCCAGGTAAAAGTTCTGTAACTTTACCTTAGAGGCAATGCTATCATTTTCTTTATGAATCATTTCAGAATTTTCTCTGTCCCATTTAAAGTATGTAAAGATCAAATGCTTTTGCAGGGATCTGTGCAGACTTCAATACTGATCCTTCTTTCTCTCTTTCTGTCCCCCAAGTTTTTGTGTTTTGTTACCTTTATGCCCTCTTTTAACTTGATGACCTTCTGTAGGTATTTCAATGGTAAATAGTGCTGGGCACAGAGAAGTGCTTTTCCCTGCATTGGCTAATCTATGTCAGTATGTTTGTGGTTATGATTTTAGTTTGAATGCTTAAAATTCCAGAGCATCGACATATTTTCCCTCCCTTCTCCTTATAATGAATGTTAGTGTCTGTGCTAACCATAATTTTATGGTCATTTGGATCTCAAGATACTTGCTTGCCAACTGTATGAAACCATTCTTTATGAGCATTTTTTTCCCTACTAGAGCACAGTACCCAGCATTATAATTTGTACATAGTATAGGCATGTTTGGTTAACTATAAAGTCTATGAACAATTGAAGTATCATTTAAATTCAAAACCACTGTATACTGTATTAAATTGATGATGGTCTATCAATTGCAAAACTAAATTCAAATTTTCGAGCTTCTGTCTTGAAGCTTTTCCCTTTCAAAAAGATGTATTTTTTATGACTCATTCATGTAGGACACTGGAACCATATGAAGTGGCATTTCTTTTTCTATTGTTAAACAGAGTGCAAATGGCAAGACATTAATAAAGCCTCTAGCTCAGTAAATCCCACAGGATCAAAGCTACCTCCATTGAAGTTCAGCTTTATTAGACTGTTTGGGTCATAAGAGCAGATGATTTTAGCTGAAGAATATAGCAAAAAGGGAAATTGGACACAGGCTGACAATCAAATTTGGGAATGCACTTGAATTATAGCTTAGCACATGTCAGGCGCAGCAGAAGCAGGTGGATCTCTTGGAAAAGGACAAGGCTTGACTACTGACTTTGAGTTACATATGCTATCACAGCATCTAACACTTTATTATTTATATTCCTGCATCAGACCTAGATCGTAAACACTTAAGGGACAGTGACTGTGTCTTACTCTTTGTATTCCCAATGCTGATTTCAGAGGCTAGTACATAGAATCAGTGCATGTTTATTGAACAGGAAGTTGTACAAGACAGAGACCTAAGAATCCTACTTGACATCTCCCTCTCCTTCACATCCATAACCAATCTATCACTGAATCTTTTTTACCAAGTAACTATTGTTTTAAAGCCACTCATTTCTCTTCATCTCCTCCACCGCAGTTCCCACTATCACCTTGGCCCAACCCACTGTCACCTTTTAGGGCATTTTACCTAGATCATTGCAGTGGCCTCCAGACTGGTGTTCTCCCACTACTCTACTCCCTCTTTCATTCCTTCTTGTGTTACAGCCAGAATGTTCTTTTAACAACGCAACCACACCACCCCTTCAAAGGCTTTTTGCTGTCCTTTTTATTTTGAGACAGAGTCTTGCTCTGTCACCCAGGCTGCCAGGCTGGAGTGCAGTGGCACAATCACTACAGCCTTGACTTCGTAGACTCGAGTAATCCCTCCACTTCAGCCTCCTGAGTAGTTGGGACTGCATACCATCACACTGGCTAATTTTTAAAAAACTTTTTATGAAGATGGAATCTCACTGTGTTGCCCAGGATGGTCTTGAACTCTGGAGCTCTAGCAATTCTCCTGCCTCAGCTTCCCAAAGTTCTGGGATTATAGAAATGAGCCACCACAACTGTCTGTCCTTTTGTAATAATAGCTAATCATCATTATCATCATCGTAATCATTATCATATTGACAGTACTTTCTACAACTTTATAAATAGGGTATTCACATAAGTTGTTAATATTCAAACACTTTTGAATGTGAAGTGGGCACCCTGAATAATCATGCAAGGATGATATGGGAACCAGAATGAGTGCTTGCCCTACCTGCAGGGCCCTGCACTACCTGGCCCCTGCTCATCCCCCTTCCATTCACACTCTTTGTACCTGCAACAAGGCTTGTAGTTCAGCCCTTTCTACTTCCCAAGGCTACTCACCATGTTTGCTCCTACCAAAGGGCCTGTTTAAGTATTTTGACTGCTACTGACATATTTGTTCTCAGCCCCTACATCTCATCTCATTGATTAGGTTAAATCTCCTACTGTAAGTTCTTGTCATGCTCATAGATGAAATTTAACATTTATTTATTTGAATGAATAAATAAATAAATACTAGTAAGAGGTTGGTAATATTGTATTACCAATATACTGATTATTATGGATTATAGTGATCAAATGACAAAATAACCTGTATATTTATATTTAAAATATATATATTAGTTTATATGCTATAGTTTAATGTGTAACTACAGTCTCAATGTTAACATTTCTAATATGCTATTTGATGTTTATTAAATATACATTATAAGAACAGCTTAGTGTCACAAATAAATTATCAAAAATTTAAAGTTGAGTGTGAATTCTTGAAAAGAAATTTTCCTTATTGTGAAATACGTGATATTTGGACTCAAAATACATAGAATTGGTGGGTTCTAGAGCTAGATTACCTGGGTTTAAATCATGATTTCCCCACCTACTGGCCAGGTAGTGTTGAACAAGTTATTAAACTTCTTCATGCTTCTGTTTATTCATCCATAAAATGGGTATAGTGATTATGTCTATTTTGTAGGGCTTTTGTGAGAAATAATTTATATAAGACATTTAGAATGGTTTCCAGCACATAGTAAATAACAGATACTAGCTATTGCTGATATTTGTATTATATTTGTTCATTCAATAAATATTTATTAAATGTCTCCTTAGTTCCTGGCATTGTTCTAGGTGCAAGGAATTCAGAAGTGATCAAGGCTGATGTACTTCAGAGTAACCTACAAACACTTGAATTTCAGAATCTGATAAGTATTGTGAATGGAATAAACATAATGACTTGTCAGGGCATATTGTGTGGGAGGAGCTCTAGTTAACCTGAAGGATGAGAAAAGATCAGCATGCACAGAGCATCCTGAGTGGAGGAAAGACCAAGTGTGAAGGCCCCAGTGTAGGGGTATTAGTTCATTTTCTGCTGCTGTAACAGATTGGGTGATTCCTAAATGATGGAAGTGTATTTGACTCATGGTTCTAGAAGCTGGGAAGTTCAACAACATGGCAGTGTTTCTGGGGAAGCTCTTTGTACTATATCATCCTGTCATGGAAGTCAGAAGGGCAAGGGAGTGCATGAGACAGAGAGAGCATGGGGGCCTAACTTATTCTTTTTTTTGGACCCCACTGCCTTGATAACTAACCTCCTCCAACAATATCAGCATTAATCCATTCTTGAAGGTAGAGCCCTCATGACCTAATCATATCTTCAAGGTCCCACCTCTTATTACTGTTATAATGGCTGTCACATTTCAATATGAGTTTTGTATGGGACATTCCGACCATGACACTAGGAAAGAGCTTGGCTTGGGTTTAAATGTGAAATAAGTGAAATGTGCCTAGAGTGCTCTGTGTGAGCAGAGAGGGCAGGAGGTCTGAATGAATGTTAGACAGAAAGCAGATTATGCAGGTGGATCTTGGGGACTTTTGTAGAAAAATGAGGAGTCATATAATTCTGTTTATTTTGCTGATAAAGAAACAAACCTGTATGTCCTGATCAGGATCATGTAGCTAATTAGTGATGCTAGAGCTAGAAGCCATGCGTGCTGCATCCATATTAAAAAGAAAATATTATTGAAGCAGATCTACAAAAAATTAACAAGTCATATCTAGTATTCTGTACATTTTCACAAAGTAAATATACCTTTTAACCATATCAGGAAATAAATTTTGACCTGCTTTCCATAAGCCATTCCATTACCTTCACCCTCGTCGCTATCCCATCCCTCAGTGGTAACCCTTAACCTTAACCTCTAACACCATAGATTAGTTTTATCTTGTTCTGAATTTCTATGAGCTTTTGAATAGTAGCACATGCTATAAGCTTTTTTGAAAATTCTGTCTGGCTTCTTTCACCTGACATGACGTATGTGAGATTTACCCATGTTGCTCTGTGTAGCAATTGATGGTCCATTCTCGCTGCTGTGCGCTGTTCTGTTATGTGAATATACCATCAGTTTCTCATGTTGTATCCCATTGAAGGTCACCAAAAGAGACCATTTTCACGTGTGTATGAAAGGAAAGCTAGATTGTGATTCATGTCATTTATGTTTGTATGTTATTCTTGCTTATCTTTTTTTTTAAACCAATTGAAGGTTATACGAGGAAACTTCTCTTTTATAGCCTAATACGCTTGACTGTTATCTTGCAAATAGATTGCCTAGTTAAAACCAAAGGCTTGTATGTACAGGGATTGCCCCATATGCCCCTTTGATAAGCTATTAATCATAAGTGGAAAGAACTTAGAGGAACCTGTCAGATGCTTTCAAATGCGGGTATCACTGAGCTTTCAGCTTTTTGAAATATTATCTGGGTATTGCTTGTTTCTAAGGGGTAAACGAATATTTGCTTTTTAATTGGGCCAAATAGTCATCACCTTCATTTTAATATTAGATTTGTTTAAATAATCGATTTATTAATTAGATGAGTGCCACTTTCATGTGTACTTCAGTTTTTTTTGTTTTTTAATATTTTAGATGATGTTGCTCCATATTTTAAAACGGAGCCAGGCCTACCACAGATCCACCTGGAAGGGAACCGCCTTGTTCTTACCTGCCTTGCCGAAGGGAGCTGGCCTTTGGAGTTCAAGTGGATGCGCGATGACAGTGAGCTCACCACCTACAGCAGCGAATATAAGTAATTGATTACTTGAAAATAAGATCCCATTTCAGTTGATATGTTTGGAATACTTGCCTTATTGGCCATAATAACACAACGAGTGAAAATACTGGATTGAATTTCTAATGCATTAAAGATTAAAGGAATAGATTTGAATATGTAATTAGAATGTGATTTACTGTTCTCATATAGGTTGTGTTTACACCTAGGAAGTCTATCATTATATTTGTAAAAGTAAGCCCATTAGTGAAATAATCAGGCAACAAAAAGCTATGGTTACAGAGCAGTGTCAATAGTGCCAATAGTAGCTTTAGTATGATGCATTTACTTTTCAAGGGTAACAACCCCACCCACAAGTATTGTTTCTATCTAGGGAGCACAAATGTTTAAACAGATCTGTAGTTTGCTAGCTTCTGGAGCTCTGAGTAGTCATCAAAAATCTTTCCTAACTGTTTTCAAGTGAAGATAGGAATGGATGGAATCATGGAGAATGGGCATAAGTACAGCCTCTATATTCAGCAGCAAAAACCAGTAGATCTTGAAGTCCTGCCATGGGCTGAACCTGGGGCAGAGCCTGAGATCAGGATAAGATTGAGGTGTGGATTCACCTGGAAGCAGCAGCACTGCCTTTGGAGCCTCAGGGTCTTACCACACTTCAGAGCTTTTCAGGGCTGTACTTTGTGAGGACAATAAGGTTATTTGCTGCAGTTCTGAGCAGGACAGACAACTAGCAGTGCCGGAAAAGTCCAGGAGGCTCCAACATCAGCAGAATCAGCGAGGCCGTGTTCTTCCTCAGATGAAATAAGAAAGAATTGTCCATACAGAGGCATTTTAAGTGGAATGATAAGCTTCTCAAAATGGGGAATAGCCGACCCACTCACTCTCTTTACCTCTGAGGTTGTGATATGGTGGTCCGGGGAACCACAGTTAGCCTGCCCAGAATGTATGTGTGTGTCAATTGTGTGTGTGTGTATTTTAAAAATCATTTAAAAATATATTGGGAATGCTTACAGCATATTTTTTTACTGACTGCCAACATTTGACAGTTGTAAGATTTTCTGTAAAAACCTTGCTTCTCAGCCTCTGTAGACCAGTCAGAAGGCCTGGCTGCCTGGTCTGCAGCCCCACACAGGAGCAGGCGGCTGAGCAGAACTGCCCCCAGCAAAGGCATGGACACTCCCTGGTTCTCCTCGGTGCTCTCTGACACCCGCCTCCCTTGTAACACGTCACTTGCTCTGCCCATTCCCATCATCCTCCCACCCTTTAGACAAGAGAGTGTGTGACTGCTTATGTTATTGGGCCTACCCTGTCAGAGGATCTACACTGGGGAGCAGTTTATCATAGCAGATCACAGCACATTGATCTCAAACAGTACTGAATCCCAAGACTGGTGGAATCCAGCTCCACTGCATCTTAACGGTGTTATAACTTTAGGTGGTGGCCTGTACACATTTGCAAAATGGGAATGATCCTTCCTTATTTGGGATATTGTGAGCATTAAAGCTCTAATGAATATGGCACAGCATGTTTTTTGGCAAGTAAGCAATACTTTAAAAATTGTAGGCAGCAGTATACATTATTACCATGTGATACTGTAAGGCCTGGTTTGTTAGAAGGGGTGTAAGAAAGCAAAAACAAAATAGAATTGAGAACCATGCATGAGTGGTGGATGAGGACAGATGACTGGAGCTCAGGTACTTGCTATTCAACTTATCTATGTGACTTTGGACAAGTTATCTAACCATATTGATATTTTTCCATCTGTAAAATGCGTATAATAAAGCCCACCTCCCCCTCATGTTTATGTGGGTTCTCATAAAAATTAAATTACACAGTGCTTTGTGTGCCTCAGAAAGAAAGGAATGGGGTTTTAAAGAACCCAAATTGTTCTTCCCAATAAGAAGTATGTGTGATGTGGATAATATGTAACAGTGGCCTGGCAGCCAGGCTACACGCCTTAGATGGTGGGAAAGGAATTTTTTCCTAGATCTTCAGTTTCCACATAGATGTTTTCTGAAATTGAATTTCCTGAGAACATGCCTTTGTATAGGCACCAACCCATTTCTCTTTTCCGACTACCTGCAATAGTGATTTCTCCTCCATCAGAGAAGAAAGCACACCTCTCCCTTATCTGAGTCTTTCTGTGGAACTCTTGAGGGTGCGAGAGTAAGAAAAAATAATATCAAAGTTCAAACTATTAAAGAATTCTTTTCATTTTTAAATGGATAATATGGATCTAAAAGTATTATTTGCATTTTGCTGAAAAGACAGCTTGTCCCCAACTTAATGATGGTTCAACTCAACAAGTTTTTGACTTGACATAGGTGAGAAACCATTTTGTTTTTCACTTTAAGTATAGGATTTAATAAGTCATATGAGATATTCAATCCTTTATTATAAAGTAGGCTTTGTGTTAGATGATTTTGCCCATTTGTAGGCTAATATACGTGTTTGGAGCATGCTTAATGTAGGCGAGGCTAAGCCATGATGTCTGTGAGAGTAGGTATGTTCAATGCATTTTTGACCTTGGATATTTTTAATGTATGATAGGTTAATTGGGACATAATACTTTCATAAGGTAAGCAGCATCTCTATTTAAAACAACTGTTTAGGCCTGGCATAGTGGCTCACACCTGTAATCCCAGCACTTTGGGAGGCTGAGGCGGATGTATCATTTGAGGTCAGGAGTTCAAGACCAGCCTGGCTATTACGGTGAAATCCCGTCTCTACTAAAAATACAAAAATTTGCTGGGCGTGGTGGTGCATGCCTGCAATCCCAGCTACTCGAGAGGCTGAGGCAGGAGAATCACTTGAGCCTGAAAAGCGGAGGTTGCAGTGAGCCGAGATCATGCCACTGCACTCCAGCCTGGGTGACAGAGTGAGACTCTGTCTCCAAAAATAAAATTTTAAAAATTGTGTAACAGTTTTATTTTAAATGCCAAAATGTACAATATGCTATTATTATATATGCAGTCTTTAAAACTTATGATAAAATAATTTTCAGTCAACTTAAAACTACAGGAAGAGGTGGAACCCTATTTGCATGGCTTCTTCCCCTTGCAAATTTATTTGTTCATTGGAAACACAAGAAGACAAAACACTGTTGGTTGTATTGAAGCAAGATTGAAGGAGTGACTCATTGCATATGGACAGTTAAAATAAGCTAGGTGTTTCACTACTGTGACATGGGAAACATAAGAAATCGGTGATTCTGAAGCAAGAATTGTTTGGAGTGGATGTCATAAATTATACTACATTCAATGAGGGCCTCAGACACTGAGATGGGTTATCAGAAATCCATCATATTTTGCTATTTTTTTTTCAAGATATAAAACCTGCCTAAAAATCTCATGCTGTTTTTTCAAAGTACTCTTTCATCTAATTCCTTCCAGTAAGCACCTTTAGTTATCATGTTAGCCTTCATGAGACCTTTCTAAGTTTCAAATGAAAAAAAAAATGGATACTTTATGAAAATGGTAACTGTTTCCTGCCTTAACAGGGCTTTTATTTTTCTCCACTTTGGTGTCAGTTATGAAAATGCTCACCCTATGAAGAACAAATACTATACATTTATTTTTCCTAGCTGTGACTTAAAATAGCATTTTCTTTGCTGTGTGTGTTACACACTGCACAGTGAATTTCAAATGTTATATTTCTTTCTTTTTTTTAAGGCGGAATCTTGCTCTGTCTCCCAGGCTGGAGTGCAGTGGTGTGATTTCGACTCATTGCAACCTCCATCTCCTGGGCTTAAGCAATTCTTCTGCCTCAGCCTCCCGAGCAGCTGGGATCACAGGCATGCGTCACTACGCCTGGCTAATTTTTGTATTTTTAGTGGAGAGGGGGTTTCACCATGTTGGCCAGGCTGGTCTCGAATTCCTGACCTCAAATGATCTGCCTGTCTTGGCCTCCCAAAGTGCTGGGATTGTAGGCATGAGACACTGTGCCTGGCCTCAAATGTTGTATTTCATATTAATGCTCATGTCTACGTGTCTCATGTTTACATGCCTACATTTAGGCACAGGCGACTATATTGGCAAGTTGATCGTAGTTCAGCAATTACACCAAGTTTGCATTGATGTCTTAGGTGGATTTGTATTCTTTTCAGAAAGCATTTACTCTAAATTATTTTCTACTTTGGGATAAAAAAAAAGTCTGTTGTAATTACATTCATACACATACACATAAGCCAAGTATTTCTTAATGCTAGGCACAATATTTATTATTGTAACAGAAAGAATAATTGTATGCTCTAAACCCCTAAAAATTTTATAGTTTTCTTATGTAACCTGCCTCTGTGGTTCAATTTCAATGACAATATAAAAATAGAAATTTGATGGATGTTTATTCTTGCTTTGATACAGGGAAAATGGAAATGGTTAAGGGAAAAGTTAGTTTTTTCTTTTGTTTTATAAAAAGGCAAACACATTTCACAGTATCAATAAAAATTATGAAATACCTGGGAATAAGTTTTATAAGAAATGAGTAGAACCCACATGGAAATTTTGTAATGAGATATAAAAGAAAGATCCTTATGTAGGAAACCCAAATGCTGTAAAAATTACAGTTCCTCTGAAACCATCATAGAATTTTAGCGTAACATCAGTAGGATTTTTAAGAAACCTAATATCAATAGCTTATTTTACTTTATTGAGACCAGGTCTCACTCAGTTGCCCAGGCTGGAGTACAGTGTCATGATCATGGCTCACTTCAGACTTAGCCTCCTGGGCTCAATCAGGCCTCCTGCCTCAGTGTCTCAAGTAACTGGGACTACAAGAGCCACCACCACACCTGGCTAAGTTTTGTAATTTTTGTACAGGTGGGGTTTCGCTATGTTGCCTCGGCTGATCTCAAACTCCTGGCCTCAAGTGATCCACCAGCCTTGGCCTCTCAAAGTACTGGGATTACAGGTGTAAGCCACTGCACCTGCATATTTTAATAAAAATGCCAATGGGATTTTCTAGGGAAGTAACTTAACTGATGAAGTTTTTCTAAAGCTCATCTGGAAATATAAACAGAAGAATACCAACAAATTTTCAAAACCTTAAATGAATAATGGGGAGACATTTTTTTTCTAGGAGCTTAGACATATTAGAATGCCATAATAATTAAGTAACATGTTAATGGTATAAAATTTAAAAAATATATGCCAGAGGAGCATTTTGAGCCTGACTATTATATTTATAAAAAATATATCATCAAATGAGCTCTCAAACCAATGCTAAAAAAATGATTTTTTGGAAACAACATTCAAAACAAATCCTCATTAAACATCAAAATAATTTCAGATACATTGAAGAATTAAATATATATAAAAAAGGGAATGTTTGAATGATCTCAGACTATACAAGGACAAAGTGTAAAATTATTGAGAAAATTCACCAGAAACAGATCACAAATAAATTTACAAATATTTACAAGTTTTGTGTAAAATATACAACATTTTTATATGTCCATATGCTTAAATAATCCTTACAAGTTAAAAGGCAAGCAATAAACTGGGACAGTATTTGCAATGAATCAGACAGTTCTGTGTCTAATAACCTGGTGGGATCTTCTGGTGATAGTGGTAGAGACAAAGCTTGCCTCTCTTTCTTCCTTTGTGAATGTCATCCCAGGTAGCAAGTGTAAAAGCAGGGGAATGAAGCAGGGAGGAAGGAAGCACCAGTGCAGGGATGCCGTATCATATTGGCAATCACTGTAAGTGGCTGGAGCTCAATCTTTTTTGGAACTTCTATGGAGTCTTATGAAATGCACCTCAGAAGTGCCCACCCTAGAGGGTAAAAGAGGAAAATATTGATCAGCTCCTGTACTTGACTGATAAATGTGGGCCCCATGGTTATTAGCCTTTCATTTCTAATTAGCTCAAGCATTAGTATGCAACTAAACCTCCTAGCTGTGGTGCCAGAAAATCCCCAAGACAGGAATCGAGAAATATGAGGCATGGGTTGAGGCAAAGTGATGACAGCTGCACCACCATAAAGCCACTCAAGGCTGCCTGGAAGTGTTGACTATGGTAGCAGCTCAAGTAAAAGGTGGATCCAACAGGTCCCTCCCTCCTTCCCTCCCTCCCCCCCTCCCTCCCTCCCTGCTTCATTCCCTTCCTTCTCACTCTATCACCCAGGCTGGACTGCAGTGGTGTCATCCTAACTCATTGCAGCCTCTAACTCCTAGGCTCAAGTGATCCTTCTGCACCAGCCTCCCTAGTAGCTGGGATCACAGATGAGTGCCACCACAGCTAGCTGTTTTTCTTTTTAGACACAGGGTCTTGCTATGCTGTGCAGCCTGGTATTGAACTCTTGATCTCAAGCAGTCCTCCCACCTTGGTCTCCTAAAGTGCTGGGACTGCAGGTGTGAGCCACCATTTCCAGACTGAAAGGATTTTTAAAGTGGAGCACAAGAGGACAAAATTGAGTCTGTTCCTTAAATGCTCAGTTTTACTTGTAACTGTTATTCAGTATAATAGTTACAAGTAAAAGTGACTTGTATATGTTATTAAGTATAAATCATGAAAGAGTCCCTTCTAAGAAGATAGTCAGTTATAGTTTCTAACAAGAACTTGATTCAAGAGGGTTAGTGGAACAAGCTGTTTTTCTTACTAGACCAAGTCTCAAGGCTGTAATTGGTATTTATTTTTTCTCCTGCCCATTCTAGGTATATATAACTCTCAGCCTGCTCTTCAGCTAGTCGAATTTGCTTGGTACTAGGTGGCCCAGGTCCTCATCTCAGCTTTTAGTTGCCTTGCTTTTATTGGGCACTGGATGCTCTAATTGCAACTAGGCTTGCAAGCACTAAGAGATACCCCAGTAACTTCTTTCCTCCTCGCCTCTGCTGTATGGTACCAACCCTAGTGTTTTAGGGTAATTAGAGTAATTTACCTCCATCAGTGTAGTAACTCCTTTCTTTTTCACCAGCCCACTGGCACAAAGTGTACAAAGTGACTAGGATGAATTAGAGTCAAACTCTCTGGGTCCCTTTTTCTTCTGTGGGAAATCTTCCCCCTGAGAACTCAGATCTCTAATCCAAAAGAGCCTAACGTTGAGAAAAAACAAATAGATGGCCAGGATAGGGGCCAATCATATCTTGACCTCTTAGTTATGGCCACTGATTCAAAGCACACACACACACATGCACACACACATGCACACACACACGTATGCACACGCACACACACACACGTACGTATATTTTTTTTAAGACAGGATCTTGCTCTTTTGCCTATGCTGGAGTGCAGTGGCACAATCGTAGTTCACTGCAACCTCGACCTCCCAGGCTCAGTTGGTCCTCCCACCTCAACTTCCCAAGTCACTAGGAGTACAGGTGTACACCACCTGTATATGCTTATTCTTTTATTTTTTGTAGAGACAGGGTTTCACCATGTTGCCCAGGCTGATCTCAAACTCCTAGGCTCAAGTGATTCACCCAGCTTGGCTTCCCCAAGTGCCAAGATTAAAGACATGAGCAACCATGTCCAGCCAACACTACTAGGCATTGTTCCCAATCCTGTTAGTGTGGCTACTTCCAGGTGAGGCAATGTGTAACTAGGCCTACTGGATCCCCAGGAGAAAGTGCCTTTTTTCATACCTCCTTTAATAAGTACAATGAGTCCCTGATCTAGGACAATGCTGTGCAGGCTGCCATGCTTAAGTTTAGATATTCTGCAAGTCCCCAGATTGTGGTGCTGGCTGAGTCAATGAGCAGGGAAGGCAAATCCATATCCAGAGAAGATACTGAGTTTGATTAGGAAGAATCACTGCACGTTTGCATGGTAGAAAGGTCAGGTATAAGCAGCCAGTCACAAGTGGCCAGCTTGAAGAATCATGTTTCACTGAGGGTTCAGTGTCCGTCTCTGCTATTGCCAGGTTTGGCGTCTGGCATTGGCAAAAGCCAGATTAGCTTTGGTGAGGAGGAGCTGTTGCTATTGGATTCATTCATAGCCTCAGTCCTTGCCAACCTGATCAATTTATGCCTCATTTTATTCTTTGAAAAGAAATCTAAATGACACCCACAGTTGAGTCATCCTCTTCAATTGATTGATGAGTGCCTTATCTGAAGTGGATGCTCTCTAGTGATGTAAAAAATCCAAATATTGTAGCCTCCCCCATTGGGCTATTAACATATGACTTTCTTGTTTCTGAATTTCCAGTCATGTTTCTCCCAGGCCTCTTTCCCATCAGCCATGCCATTTGTTACTGCCCAAGTGTCTCTTTATATCCATTCTCATGCCATTTCTTTCTCAAATCTCTCCCTTTTCAAAGTTAAGTATCAAAGGTACTACTTACAACTCTGTCTACTTGGAAGGATATTCCTTCACTCTGCTCCCTTTGGCCACGCATGAGTAAGGCTGTGGTGTGGCATCTTCATTTTCCGGATCAAGGTGACCCTTGTATAATCCCAGGCCTGAGTGTTTAACTGTTCTATCAATTGGTGAGGCCTCTGTGTAACTGAGAGAGTAGTCTTACTCTTATAGTTACATAGTTCTGTCAATAATTCTGTCATTATGGTTATCTCCTGTTGCATATTTTATTTTTCTTTCAAGATAGAGTCTTGTTCTGTTGCTTAGGCTGGAGCGTGTATATGTATTTTGTAGAGATGGGATCTCACTATGTTCCCACACTGGCATGTTTTTTTGATATCTAAGGGGTCATAACCTCAGTTTGTACTAAGCACATCAGAAGTGACTCTGCAGTGTATGTAGTTCCCTTCTGCAGAAGGCATAATCTTATTCCAGGACATTACGGATGTGTGCTTGACTCTTCTTTGAGTCTACTAGAGCCTCCCCACAACATTGTTATTCACAACAGATATATCTGGCAGCATCCAGTATGGTGGGATATGTGGCTTAAGTGAAAGGGCAGCTTCTAGAACTGTTACCTCATTCTGTTGCTGAGTCCTCTCTTGCTCTTTGGCCCCCTAAAAATTGGCAACCTGGGCCGAGATAAAGTAACTGGGATCAGATTTACTTCCTCATTTGAAACAACTGTAAAACTGGACAAAAAATATGAACAGATTTCAAGACACTGGATATTAGACAGTGAAAGAATGTGATCCCTGAGAGAGGGAAGACAAACCAGGTGAGCCCCATGATTGCTCTCTGCTTACTACCTTGAGGGGATTTCTAGGCTGTGGCACAGAGAAGGAAAACCCAGGCAGAACCTAGAGGACTTTCTGAGTTCAAGAGAGCTGAGAGTTTGGCAAGATCAAAGCAGCTAGATTTCTAAGGACAGGGTACTGGAAAAGAGAGAGCTACATAGAGAAAGAATGCTGGAGATCTCCAGAGGAGCCCCCTTAAGGATTTGGCAGAATTTGTTCATCAGCACATTCATGTAAAAAAAACTTCCCCAGGTAAGGGAAAGGACTACCCAAGAAGATTTGATGTAATAGTTCCCTCTGCTTACACAGGATTGGATGGAGTGTCTGTTCTCACCAGCCAAACCATAAAACCTCATAAGTTTATCAGGTAGAGTTGTTTTGGGTCAGGAGAATTATTAGACCTAGACCAAATACTACTCTGGTCCTGCCTAACAAGTCTTGAAAAGCAAGACCCCAAAGTATCAAACTGTTGCTAAATATCTTTACAGTATCAGAAAACAAAGTTCATGAATATTTATAAGAAGGCAAAAATTTCCAGTACCCAACAAGGGAAAATTCAGTGTCTGGAATCTAATCAAACATCATCAGGCATATAGAGATGCAGGAAAGCATGACCCATATGAGGAGAAAAATCAGTTGATTGAAACCAAGCCAGAACTGATATGGTTATTAGAATTAGTAGAGAAAGACAATGAATCATTTATAACTGTATTGTATATGATCAAAGTAGAGACATCAAAAACACAAAAAAGGCAGAAATCAAACTTATAAAGATGAAAACTATAATGTGTGAAATAAACACTGGATGGGACTGTCAGGAGACTGGACATCACAGAAGAAGATATTAATAAAGATATAGCAATAGAACTATCTAAAATAAAAGGCAGATAGAAAAAAAAATCAAACACAATGAAAAGGGCATAAGTGAGTTGCAGGAAAGCTTCAGATGGCCTAATAGATGCATAATTAGAATCTCCAAAGGAAGCAGTGGGAGAACAAATATTTGAAGAAATAATTTTTCAAATTTGCAAATCCCAGTTACTGGAGTTACCAGCCAGTGCAATAAGGCAAGAAAAAGAAAAGGCATCCAGATTGTAAAGGAAGAAGTAAAACTGTATTTATTTTCAAATGACATGATCATCTATGTAGAAAATATGTTACATATTTTTAAAAAGCTGCTATGGCTGGGTGCGGTGGCTCACATCTGTAATCCCAGCACTTTGGGAGGTGAAGGTGGATGGATCATGAGATCAGGAGATGGAGACCATCCTGGCCAACATGGTGAAACTGTCTTTACTAAAAATACAAAAATTAGCTGGGCATGGTGGCATGCACTTGTAATCCCAGCTAATCAAGAGGCTGAAGCAGGAGAATTGCTTGAACCAGGGAATCAGAGGTTTCACTGAGCCAAGATCAAGCCACTGCACTCCAGCCTGGTGACACAGCGAGACTCTGTCTCAAAAAGAAATAAAAAAGCTGCTAATAAGTGAGTTTAGCAACATTACAAGATAGAAGAGCAACATATAAGAATCAATTATATCTCTGGTATACTAGCAAAAAATTTTTGAAATTATATATTTAAAATTTAAAGTAGGCTGGGCATGGTGGTGCATGCCTGTAATCCCAATTACTCAGTAGGCTGAAGCAGGAGAATTGCTTGAACTTGAGAGGCAGAGGTTGTAGTGAGCTGAGATTGTGCCATTGCACTCCAGCCTGGACAACAAGAGCAAAACTCTATCTCAAGAAGAAGAAAAAAAACCTTAAGATAGTACAAAAAGATCTTAAGGATAAATCTGACAAAGGGTCTGTAAGATCTTTACACTGAAAACTTCAAAACAATGTTGAGAGAAAGAAAAGGAATACCTAAATCAATGGTCAGATACACTGCATTTATATATCTGAAGACTTAATGTTATTAACAAGTTCATTTTTTTCCCAAACTTATGCCTTGGTGATATACCTTAAGCTTGAGACCCTGAGACAAATTATGTAACTAAAATTCATCACCAAGCTGTGGGGAAGATTTCTTGACATGATTCTTTTTTTTTTTTTTTGAGACAGGGTCTCGCTTTGTTGCCCAGGCTGGGGTGCAGTGGTGAGATTTCACTCCAATTTCTGCCATCCTGGCTCAAGTGATCTCCCTACCTAAGCCTCCCCAGTACCTGGGACTACAGGCCCACGCCACCACACCTGGTTAATTTTTGTATGTTTTGTAGAGAGGGTTTCACCGTGTTGCTCAAGCTGGTCTCAAACCTCCTGAGCTCAAGCGATCTACCCACTTTAGCCTCCCAAAGTGCTTGGGTTACAACAGGTGTGAGCCACCATGCTCAGGTTCTACATGCTTTTTGTTTTTGTTTTATTTTAATCTATTGAGCTCTCTCTCTACTTACCAAGAAGAATCTATTATATTTAATTGAGAACTGTTTTCTCAGTTGGTTTCCTCATCAGCCAACCTAATTGCGTGTGACTCCCATTTACGTCTTCCTGAAAATGGCTTAATTTTTCTAGTTGTCCATCTTGATGTTCAGCTTCCATTTTTCTAACCTTGGTTTATGTCAGCTCCCTTCTTCTAGTTAACTCCTCTTTGGGCCTATCCTCTATGAATTGCCTTGTTTACAACAACAAGAACAATATGTGCTATCTTATTTGATTTAGATCCATAATATTAACGTGGTGTGACGACGTGTTCATATTCTCCCCACAAAGTTGAGTACTATTTTTATTTGTTTCTGGCTTTAGTTTTGACTGCTTTTTTGAACTCTATATGGTCATAACAGATATGAATGTTTACGGAGAATCTCTGACACAGACTTAGCATTAGGCTTTTTTAAGTTCTCATTGGAAATGATTTGTATTTAGATAATTATTGGTTCTTTGTCTAGGGATCATTGTGGAAGCTAAGTGAAGATCTTTAACCAGGATGACCAAACAACTCTGTAACATCATGCATTGTTGACAAATACTCCCAAATAAGACAAGTGGAAGCTTTTAAAAGTTATGTTTTTAATTTGCACGTGCTTATATTATAATGCTTAATAGAGTGGTTTAGGTCCTTTTTCCATTGTGCCTTGGTATGTATTTTTTTTTTTTTTTTGACTATGTAGAAACTAACTTTTACCTTCATTCTTTAATTCTTGATGCAATGGTCCCAACTTTTATGTTCATAGAGAACCTGACATTATAAAGAATTAAGTCAACAGAAGTGCAATAAAAGACTTTTAGCCCTAAAAAAATCGTGTACTCTTTTCCGAAGGTTTTCTGAAATTCCTTTTTTACTGACTTGAGAGAGCATTTCATCCTCACAGGAGATTTGACAGACGGTTCTAGTATCTGTTCCTGCTTCACTAACTATGGATTGCACATTTTCTGCCACTGATTTAATAAGGAAAAGTAGGAATGAATGAAGAATGAATGATCCCCAAAGCGTTGTTTATGTTAGAGAAAATCACATAAACTGGAATCCCAGAGGAGGATTCTTGGGAACATTTCAACATTAATTCTTAAATCTTTGGATTGGCTTTCATAACTGTTAATGAAGATAAAGTTTAAATATAGTCATTCATGGTATGGCATCAATAAAAAGGTTGTGGAAGATTAACATCTAATTGATACCCGGAGAGCTTATATTCACCAGATTTATATTACTGAAACAAGTGCTACAAATTCCATAGAGCCTTCCACACAGGGACCTGTTTATTGCCCTTCTCAATTTAATATGAATTTTGACATAAATAAAATACAGATTAAATAACTTTTGCAAATAGTGTGTTCCCTTTGTATAACTTCCATTGTTACCATACTGTTTAATTTAACTTCTTATCGATTACTTCAATTCTTTTTTTTTTTTTTTTTTTTTTTTGAGACAGAGTTTCGCTCTTGATACCCAGGCTGGAGTGCAATGGCGCGATCTCGGCTCACCGCAACCTCTGCCTCCTGGGTTCAGGCAATTCTCCTGCCTCAGCCTCCTGAGTAACTGGGATTACAGGCACGCACCACCGTGCCCAGCTAATTTTTTTTTTGTATTAGTAGAGACGGGGTTTCACCATGTCGACCAGGATGGTCTCGATCTCTTGACCTCGTGATCCACCCGCCTCGGCCTCCCAAAGTGCTGGGATTACAGGCTTGAGCCACCGCGCCCGGCCAGTTCAATTCTTTTGAAAGAACTAAAAACTAAAGCTTGCCCGATGCCTAGGACCTGTTAGCGTGTTGTATATACCATCAAAGTTGCATATATATGTATCTCGTTCTTAACAAATTTCAGCTTGAATTTTTCTTTTGTTTTTCTTTTTCTAAGATAGCATGTTATGGCACAGTCTGGATTTTTCATTTCATTATTTTGCTTCAGGAGAAAATCTGCTATAGACTTATTCCACTTTGGATTTTTTAAATTTCATCAAAAAATTTGTAAAAATAAAATTGAAAACAATTATTTATCATGTCATTCCAAAGAAAAGAGAATTGATGTGTTTCCAAGAAGGACATAAATGGCCTACAGTTATTTTTACCTTAACCCTCTTTTTTTCACTTTAAGGATAAAAATAGGCTTTGGTCCAAGGTATAAAAGCTTATTATAGAACTTGGTTGCTTATTTTCTTGCAAAATAGATATTTTCATACCAGCATAAAAATTATAGTTGTGGAGAATAGTCTTATCTAAAGTGACATAAAATGGATATTCACAGTCCCCCCACCATTGAAAAAGAAAAATCTTACATCTAATTTTAATGAATATGCAGATATTTTCTTGTGACTCAAATTAGGTTCCCTGACCATATAGGGAAAGTATAAATTTTCCCCTCTGTGATGAAGCTGTGGTTTTGTAGTTGTGACAGGTAGACTCAGCCATAGCATCTGGCAGTGCCTGGAAAAGACTGCTGAACAGTAACTATTCTGAAGTGTAGTATTTTGTGAGAGGTTTTTTAAAATTTTAGTGGCTCATATTCAAGAGGACTTCTTATAACAGGTAAATGTGTCCCACTTTTGGGGGATTCTTTATCTTCTAATGATTTTTTGGTAGTAGCAGGAAGCCATGTTTTTCTTTTTCTCAAAGAAATGATTCTACGAGGTATTATTTAGGTTTTGCTGTGACCGTGGTGAACACCTAGTAACTTCAGAATATATTTCAGCCAAAATTATTTTGGCTGTGTTCTATGGCGTGAAGTTTTAAAGGGTTCTAAAGCCACAGAAACCAACTTTCTCTTGTGTGAGTTGTTGCATGGATATTAGGGTGCCCTTAGAATCAATCACTAGGTAGCCTGGAGATTGGGCAGGAACAGAGTGAGCCACAGTTACTCCAGAACTAGTCCCATGTGGGTTTTGCGGCTGGCCCCACCACACACTGGGCATCACTGCTTGAGCCACTGCCCCAGTTGGCACTGGACACTCCACTGCTCCTCTGGACTAGGGCTCCACTGTGCCCCCACTACTGCTGCTGTCAGTTGAGTTCTCCTTTAGCCTCTTCCTGGGTATGACCAGCCCCAGATTTAGAAATCCAGAGCACATGTGTCTAATTGGCCATGCTATGTCTCAGACCTGGTACCTGTAGAGTCTGCAGTCTGGGAATATCCAGATGTGGTCTTTTCAGCCTTTAATTTGAGTTAAGCTCTATCTCCACAAAAGTTCGTAGGGTGGAGAATTCTCCAGATATAGGGAAGTGGTTCAGATCCTAGGCAGACTGAAAATGTCAGATGTCTAGTGTAAGCATTTGTTCATGGGATGGACCATGAGATGGACCTGATGCTGCTTCCTAAAGAAATTCTAGGGGTTCTAGAGGTGTTCCCGTGGTCCACTCAGACTTGCAGGTCACAGCTGAGGCATTCTCCTGTTCGCAGAAAGGGACATTTAAGCCCTTGGTTTTTGTTTGGATTTTGTGTTTTATTTTCTTTGCCATTCCTGATGATGAACTGGCCCTGGAAAACGTTCTGTTAGTTGAGTAGAATTCTGCCTTGATACAGTGAATGCAAACATTCCCTGCTGTGTGGAGTTGAAATAGGAACAGGCGTTTTCTATATTTTAGTGGCATATGGTGCTAGGATTTTATCATACTTTCTTATAAAGAGCCAGGAAACTTTGCCTGCTTAAAAATGTGTGTTTATAAACAATAGACTTACAATGAATATTCCCATCTGTTAGGTGAACATAATTTGTGTAGGAATTCCCATAATAGGTAGAGGACTTTGCAACTTTTTTTCATATTTTTTCCCTGGTGAGACATTAGACTAAAGAGATGGTACAAAACAGCATATGCTTAATATTCAATTTTGTCTCTGTTTCTTCCTGGTATTTGAAAACAGTTCAATTTTTGTGCATTAGTACATAGAAATACTATAGAAATTCATAAGAATTTAAGACCTATTTAGCTACTGAAAAACAGGAAAAAGTAGAATGAACAGTCATATAAATATGGTTATGTTGCAGTGATAAAACTGTCTTTGTAGTGTTTCAAATATATACTGCAATGACTTGTGCTATTTCTTTCCAAAAACTTTTGTTGACTTTGTTTTAAGCTTATCAAAATTCCCCTCTACTGTAATCACAGCATATAGTAATCAAAACTGCACATAGTCCTGGTCTGGATTTGTAATTTAAATAAATGGCATCGGCTCATTGTGTTCAATTTGACATTATTGTAATCGTATTCACTAATTAATTTTGTTTTAGGTGAACCATTCCACATACAATAATAAAAATTTCAAGATGAAAATTCAGCAATATTTTTTCTTTATAAAAGATTTTATTAATCCTTCCCTAGGTGCTCAAGAAGATTATCGGAGGGGAAAACAGACTTTGATTAATATTTGCTTAATCTTGAATTGTGTTGTCCAAATGTTTTAATCACTTAAAATTATGCCTATCAGTTCCTTTTTCAGGTTGTCTAATTGTACATACTTGAATAAAAACATGAGCAATGAGTTGAATATAAGTGATTCAAGGTGTGCTTGGGAACTGAGCAAATACAGCATAGTGTGCACTTTGTCTTTTACTCGATTTTGGAAAGGTTTCTCTGATTATAGTTTGTAAAAGGAAATGCTTTTAAATTGTAGACAAGTATTACTGGAATATCTTTTTTGGGGGGGTAAAGAATACATCACTCTGTTTTCTCCCCTTTTTGGAAATTAGTCTATTTGAGCTTCTTTTTTTCCTTTTTCTTTTCTTTTCTTTTTTCTTTTTTTTTTTTCTTTTTTTTTGAGATAGGCTCTGGCTCTGTCGCGCAGGCTAGAGTGCAGTGGCACCATTTTGGCTCACTGCAACCTCCACCTCTCAGGTTCAGGCTATCTTCCTACCTCAGCCTTCCAAGTAGCTGGGATTACAGGCTCACGCCACCACACCTGGCTACTTTTTGTACTTTTTGTTGATAAAGGGTTCTGCCATGTTGCCCAGGCTGGTTTCTTTTCTTTCTTATGATAGACACCTTCCCATATGTGAAAAGTATCCAAGCCTCAAGACTTATTCTTTTGTTTTTTGTTCAAATATGATGTAACTTACTCAATTGCAACCTGCATACATTTGTTTTTATTTTTTAATATGATAAACTTAGAAAAAGCTGTACACATCTAATGTGTACAACTTGATGAGTTATGAGATAATTATACACCCATGAAACCTTCACCACCATATATGGCATAAATCTCTCCATCACCTCCAAAAGTTTCCTCCTGCCCTCTTTATTATTGTTTTTGTGTGATATAAACACATAAGACTTACTCTCTTAGCATACTTTAAAATATATAATACAGTATTCTTCCTGTAGACACTATGCTGTGGAGTAGCTCTGTAGGACTTACTCATCTCCTATAGCCGAAACTTCCTGCTCTTGGATTCCTTCCCATTTCCCCTCCCCTGTACCTGCTAGTGGCCACCATTTTACTCTCCACTTCTATGAACTTGACTATTTTAGATTCCTCTCATAAGTGGTATGAGGTAGGAGTTGTCCTTCTGTGTCTGGTTTGCTTCACTTAGATGAACCTGAAGATCTTATGCAATGTAGCAAATGCCAAGATTTCTTTCTTTTTAAGGCTGAATAATATTCCATTGTGTGTGTACACCACATTTTCTTTCTTCATTTCTCATCAGACACCTGAGTTGTTTCTATGTCTTGGCTGTTGTGGATAATGTTGCAGTGTGCATGGAGTGCGGACATCTGAGATCCTTATTTCAGTTCCTTTGAAAATATACCCAGAAGTGGGATTTGCTGGTCATATGGTCGTTGTATGTGTAATTTTTAAAGAAACCTCTATACTGTTTTCTGTAGTGGATACACCAATTTACATTCCCATGTTCCTTTTTCTCCACATTGTCAGCAACATTTATTTTTCATGTTTTTGATAGTAGCCATCCTAACAGGGGTAAGATGACGTCTCACTGTGGTTTGGGTTTGCATTTCCCTGATGACTAGGGACATTGAGCACGTTTTCATACATCTGTTGACCATGTGTATGGCTTTGGAGAAATGTCTATCTAGTGTCTTTGCCCAAATGTCTATCTAGTGTCTTTGCCCGTATTAAAAGTATTTCTTTTTAGCTATTTTTTCCTCATGTAGTGTATGTGTGCATGTGTGTTTTGAAACAGGATCTTGCTCTGTCCCCTGGCTGGAGTGCAGTGGTGTGATCTCAGCTCACTGCAACCTTCACCTCCCGGAGTCAAGTGATTTTCCTGTCTCAGCACCCCCAAGTAGCTGGGATTACAGGCATATACTACCACACTGGCTAATTTTTGTATTTTTAGTACAGACTGGGTTTCACCATGTTGACTAGGCTGGTCTTGAGCTCCTGGCCTCAAGTGATCTGCCTGCCTTGGCCTCCCAAAGTGCTGGGATTATAGGCATGAGCCACCACACCTCACTCCACATGTATTTTGGATATTAACTCTTTCTTAGCTATGTAGTTTGCTCACACGTTACTCTTAATTTGTTTGTGAACCTGGCCAAGAACTCAATTACTGTACCATCTTGGGCAGCTTAGGTGTAGGCTCAGGAGTTGTAAAACTCATTTCAAGTGATTGTTGGTTACATATCTTCACTTGCTCATGGATTTTAAAGCATTCTAAGTAACAAAACTAAGCAGTAAACCTAAAGCAAGGCTTTTATAGAAACTAAATCTTTTATTTATTTTTTCCCTTTGAAAATATACTAAAAAATACAGACAGGCATGGAATTGAAAGATGATTCCTTATAGTCACAGAAGTGGAAAATACAGATGAAATGACTTTTTTATCATCTGAAAAAAGTTTTTAAAGTTAACGTCAGGGCATACGTGGAGAAGTAAGGAAAGGAAGTGAATATGCTATGCTGAGATATGTTCACATTAGTGACTGGGGAGAGGCATCCTGATGGCATTGCTTTCTCTGCCTTGATGAACTCTGTATCTCATCCTGAAAGTGTTGTTTGCCCTTTCATTTAGAGAGATACCAGATATCGTGTTAAGACTATTGCCAGTTTTAGGAATAATCTTTGGAAATTCTGACATTCTATGGAGAGAGAATTATAAATGACTTTTTATTGACGACTAGTTTAAATGCAATGACTTTTAATTATTTAACCTTTCTCATTCCACCAGTTGTAATATCTCCTGTGTGTATGGCACTGTGCTAGACACCACAGTTACAATGATGAATCAGATAGAGTAGATCCTAGCTTTGGGTGATATTTACAGCCTTCTTGGGGAGACAGGTATCAGTGCAATAATCTCAGAAATAAATGGTAATTCTAGTTAGTGTCTTGGTTAGGGAAGGATTGCACAGATATTAGGTTACCAAAAATAAAGTATTTTTTGAGCATATACTAGAAGAGATGCCAGTACTGTTTGATAAAATAGCATCTGATGGTTAGATATGACTGTTAACACTGGATATAAGCACTAACACTTCTTTTGGGTATTCAACAGGTATATTATTCCATCTCTACAGAAGCTCGATGCTGGGTTTTACCGCTGTGTGGTGCGAAACAGAATGGGAGCACTCCTGCAAAGAAAATCAGAAGTTCACGTCGCATGTATGTGTACAGTAGGAAGATGTCCAAATGTTAAAGAACAAGTGTCACTGGGGAGTGAATCAGAATCACTTTTCGCCATTGTAGGAACTGAGATTTTTATCTTTGGTTCTATTTCTAGTAGAATAATTGCTAAATTCAGTGAGAGATAAGTAAGCAGCCAGTGTGGCTGGCCAGGCGAGGGGCCAATGAGGCAAAGGCCACTTTTCTTCATTTGAAAAGATTCAGGACCCTACAAGGCCCTGAGGAGGATTAAAAAGTGAATAGGATGCCTTCTGTTTTATGAATCAGCTGCTCTTAGCTTGTACTATGTTTGGATTCAAAATATTTTTAAAGTAAAAAGTTAAGTCCATTTAGGTCAAAGTTCATCTATTCATTGCCAGTTCTTTCCAACGATGATTCATTTAGAAATCTTTTTGCTGTAGCACAGAAAATACATGGATAGTAAGCATCCCAGATGATATTCATGTTATGGGGATTTATTAACTCTTTATTCAGCAGATTCATTTTGGAGAATGAAACTTTTAAACGTAAATGAAGGAGAAAGAATGCAGGAAGCTTACATTTTCCTGTAGTTTTGAGGAAAAACAGGAGAGTGAACTTGGCCTATGCAAAGTATTTAGTCCTTTTTCTAATTCAAAATCTATGAAGAATAAAAATGGACTGCCTACTTTATGTATTTATGTATGTAAAACAGACAGAATATAATTATATTTTATATATCAAATATATAGGTGATATATGTAATATGTATATAAATAAATATATATTTGAGACAGGATCTTTTTCTGTCTCCCAGGCTATAGTGCAGTGGCACAAACATAGCTCACTGCAAGCTTGAACCGGGCTCAAGTAATCCTCCCTCCTCAGCCTCCTGAGTAGTGGGAGCCATAGGTGTGTGCCACCATGCCTGGCTAATCTGGCTAATTTATTTTGGTTTGGGTAGGGGAGGGATCTCACTGTGTTGTCCAGGTTGGTCTCTAATGCCTGGCCTCAAGGGATCCTCCTGCTCCAGCCTCCCAAAGTGCTGGGATTACAGAGTGAGCCTGGCTTGTTTTATTATATCTTGATTGTACTACCAAAATTTCTCTTTGTTTAAATTACATTTTATATCATTATAAACTTTAGAGAACAAAAGAGCTCCTGAGTTGGGCTGCGTACTATTTGGTGATGACTATTTTCTCATTTGTCATTTTAACCCCAATTACGGCTTGTAGCTTTCCGTGTGACTAGATGAAATAAAATAATATCTAGTTATTCTACTATTCTGCCAGAAGCCTAGTGATTGAGTGAAGTGGTGATGCTATATATGTTTGACTGCTTTTTTAAATCACTAGGAAGGCTTAAGTTTTTCTAAATTGTGATGCCAAGAATTTTGCAGAATAATTGAGAACTTTATTCAATTGCATAATTGAAAATGTAATTAGTAGAGTGAAGATCAATACCTAAATGATATTTGAAGAAGAGCTTCAAAATTATTACGTTAAATTCTATATAATAAAATTGAATTTTGCTTAATTATGTTTTTGTTTCTATTCTATATCTCTAGCTTTTAGTTTTAGTTTTGTTTTGTTTGAGATAGTCTCACTCTGTTGCCCAGGCTGGAGTACAATGGTGCGATCTTGACTCACCAAAACCTCTGCCTTCCGGGTTCAAGCTATTCTCCTGCCTCAGCCTCCTGAGTAGTTGGGATTACAGGCACCCACAACCACGCCCAGCTAATTTTTATATTTTTAGTAGAGATAGGGTTTCACTATGTTGGCCAGGCTGGTCTCAAACTCCTGACCTCAGACTCCTGACCTCAAACTCCTGACCATGGCCAGGCTGGTCTCAAACTCCTGACCTCAAACTCCTCACCAACATGGCCTCCCAAAGTGCTGGGATTACAGATATGAGCCACTGCGCTCTGCCTTTAGATTTTTTTTAATCTTTCTTTTCTCCTTTGCTTTGATAACAAATTTCATTTTCTTTTAAAATAAGTATGAATATTTTTCTAATCTGATTTGTTGATTTGTTTCATCTTTTCCCTCAAATATTAGATACTGTCACATAGGAAATTTCTTTTGAATCAAGAAGACATTGATAGTAGAGCTTTTCTGTGGAATATTTCAAACTTATTTAACTATAAATAAAAATACACTATTTTGCCATATCTATTTGTGTATATATTTGTATCTGACCATAATATGGATTTTTTTCAAAAATTTCAAATGTTAACAATTTTAAAATTAGCCATTTACACCTACATTCTAATAGCTGTGTTTTTTCCTATGACTCCATTTTTGAAATGTTTTTACCAGTAGAACAAATACTGGACAAAAGCTGGTTGCGTCAAATTAAGTCAACTATATGGGAGTGGGAGAATGCTGTATAGACTTGTCAGTGGTTATGAAATAGTGCTCCCAAAAGATCTGTAAGGGAAACAGTGACCTCAAAAATGAAGAAAACAAGCTGAAGAGAGCAAGGGCTGGTGCTGGCTGGAACTAGTTTGAAAGATTTAGGAGCTAGATGTCCGGAACTATTTTGTGACGGTTTCTGAGAAACCTGTTTCATGTGGCTCTAGGATGGCTTCAGCATTTCATTTCAATATCACAGACAGTTGCAGACATTCCCTTGTGTTGTCAGGTAGGGCAAAGACCCATGTGGCTTTGCTGACGCCATGTGCAGCGTGGGCACTTGGGAGGCTCATGACTCGCCCTGTGCTATACTCACAACCAGATCCCTGTTCGTCAGCGCTTCGTTGCAGTCTCACTTGTCCTGTTGTTAGATGACTTTACTGTAACATGTACCCATTTCTATCTGTGACCTCTTCCTTCCCCAAAAAATGTTTTCTAGAACTGGAAAGCACTTATTTTTTCTCTGCAGATATGGGAAGTTTCATGGATACGGACCAGAGGAAAACAGTTTCTCAAGGACATGCAGCAATTCTAAACCTGCTATCCATCACCAGCTACCCCAGACCTCAAGTGACTTGGTTTAGAGAAGGGCACAAGATTATTCCAAGCAACAGAATGTAAGTTGCTCCAAACATTAAAGCTTCACATAAAATTTTCATGTCACTTATTGGCACCATTTACACATTAAGTGTATCAATTAAGGTTACCGATGATTTGAAAAGAGCAAACTAGTCTAGGAGGCCTATCCTAATCTTTAATAAACATCTATTTTAGGACTGGCTTGACTGTTTGTAAGCAGTTTAAGCAAATAGCTTTGTAATGTTACTTTTCAGTATGTTGTGTGCCCTAAAACTAGAGCACCCTTACCTAACTTCACAGTCCATTTTTTCTTTTATGAATGCACTTTTAAGATGTCATTGTCATCCCTGAGTTGTGTTTGCCTCCTAGTACTAATTTAATGAGTGCTGGTATTTACTTATAGAGCTGTGGGGTTTTTCCCCCCTCCTTTTATTAAGCCGTGTTTGATACTACTTTCTCTGACGATAAAACAGTAATTACTGCTTATTTCTCTTTATCCTTTTATCCTACCATGACAGTTTTATTTCTCTTCATCTAATTAGTGGTTCACCCATCTATTGCAGAATAGTTGCTTTGTGATTAGTTAAGCATTATTTCAAGGTGTTCTTGCCTATCTCACATTCAAGATATTTATCTAATGCCATACAGGTTTTCTTCACTTGGAGCTTTAAGTGATTAAAAAGAACGCTTGGTATATATTTCATAACTGGACATTTTATAACCTAATTTAAAGACAGTATTCTAAACATAAAGGTTTCAAGGATGAACATTTCCAGAAGAATCATGAAATGCCGTAAGCTTAGGCCAGAAGTCAGATATTTTATGCTGTTAGGTGGTTGCCCTCAGATAAAAATTCATCGGGAGAAAACACTCTTGTTTTGCTTTTTTCAAAAAGAATATTTGCGAGATAGTTTGCCAAATACATTTTAAATGTAATTATGAAAGTCACTGTGGGAAGCCACTTGCTCTCTCCCTTGCCTGAGCATCTGTGGAATTCCTTTCCTAAGCCTCGTGATTCTGGTCCCCCACCCCTACCTCAGCATCTGTGGAATGACTTCCCTAAGCCCCATGTCTCCAGTGTTCTACGTTTGGATTGGAATCCTGCTGGAATCTAAACTTTTTTTTTTTTTTTTTGAGACAGAGTGGCTGTCGCCTAGGCTGAAGAGCAATGGTATAATCTCAGCTTGGTACAACCTCTGCCTCCCAGGTTCAAGCAATTCTCCTGCCTCAGCGTTCCGAGTAGCTAGGACTACAGGAGCATGCCACCGCGCCTGGCTAATTTTTGTGTTTTTAGTAGAGAGGGAGTTTCACGATGTTGGCCAGGCTGGTCTCGAACTCTTGACCTCAAATGATCCACCAGCCTCAGCTTCCCAAAGTGCTGGGATTACAGGCGTGAGCCACCATGTAAACTTATTTCACAGATGTTTCTATTTTGGTTATTGGAAACAAAATTTATGTATACATATGCATGCCACATATTTTAAAATTCTAGTAAAATTATCAATTACCTTAGAAAATGGGTTTTGATGTATTTTTTTCTTTATTTGATTACAGGTTACTTAGGTATCCACCTTTATATTGATTCCAATCATAAAAGATGCCTCTTGAGTTTCGGTGAAACAAAGATGAAGGATCGATTTTTCATTCTTAGTAGACTGTTAGGCTTAAAAAGGCAGGTAAGGGCCGGGCATGGTGGCTTGTCCTGTAATCCCGGCACTTTAGGAGACGGATTGCTTGAGTTTAAAGTGATCCTGGAGTTTGAAAACAGCTGGGCAACATAGTGAAATCTTATCTCTACTAAAACTTAAAAAAAAAAATTAGCTGGGTGTGGGGTGGCACTCACCTGTAGTTCCAGCTATTTGCTACTCCTGAGGCTGAGGTGGGAAGATCGCTTGAGGTCAGGATTTGGAGGTTGCAGTGAGTTATGATGGTGCCATTGTACTCCAGCCTTGGTGACAGAGCAAGACCTTGTCTCAAAAAAAAAAGTTCAGGCAAGATACATTCTTGTATCTTGAAAAGAGCAAACTAGTCTAGGAGGCCTATCCAGCTCTCTCATAGGGTAGAATTGGTACCAGGGATGAGGAGGTAGATGGAATTAGGCTTTCTTCTCAAACACTGGAGCTTTTAATTAATGTCAGCTGCAGCAAAATTCATAGTGGAAGAATTCTTTTAACTTAGTAGCAAATAAGTCTGTCTTAATGCATCTGTTAACCTGTGTTCTAGCTACATTTATGAGACAACACTTATTCACGAGTGTGACAGTGTATAGAATGAAATAACTCTTAATTTCATAAATTTTTTAAACTTGCAAATGCATGCTAAAGCCGGTTTAATTCCTGGTGAGCTAATAAAGTAAAGATGCTAGTAGGGCTTTAACTTAGTGTAATATCAAACAAATGGTCTGCTTACAAGCATGAAGCTGTTGATAAATCTCTAATCTCAGGGAAATAATGCAGTATACCATTTTTTAAAGAGATGAGATGAGGCTGATTATGGATATTTACACTTTTGCAAGGCCCTTTAGTTTCATATTTTCCACCTCATCATCACCCCACATTTATTAAGTACCTGCTGTGCAAGATTACATAAATCAGTATGGGTGTGTTTTTCTCCACAAGTTTATACATCATTCAAAGAGATACAGCTTTCCTATCCCAAGTACACTTATTTGATCTTTACAAATTATATGAATGTATTAAATGATCACATGTACCCTGAAGCTATGTACATCCATTATGCATCAATAAAAAGTTTAAATTTTTTAAAATTAAAAAATCTAAATATGAAAAAAACCCAGATATATCACTTTCCATGTCTAGAAAACTATAGCTTTTGACTGAAGATGGGAGGGCATTCCTGCATTTCTCTCACCCACATGATTGCTAGCACAAGTCAGATGGTGTCAAATTTGTTATATACCCACAGAGATGCCATTTAAAAATTACAGCATTTGACTCAAGGTGCTTCACACATACTGAAATGCAAGTCAAGCTTCTGCACCTATTTATTTTTTTCTGAAATGGAGTCTGGCTTTGTTGCCCATGCTGGAGTGCAGTGGTGTGACCTCGGTTTACTGCAATCTCTGCCACCCAGGGTCAAGCAGTTCTCCTACCTCGGCCTCCTGAGTAGCTGAGATTACAGGCACACACCACCGTGCCCGGCTACTTTTTGTGTTTTTAGTAGAGATAGGGTTTCACCATGCTGACCAGGATGATCTCGAACTCCTGTCCTCATGATCTGCCTGCCTTGGCCTCCCAAAATGCTGGTATTACAGGCATGAGCCACTGTGCCCGGCCTCTCTGCACCTGTTTTTAACCTCCTTGTGTGAGTTCAGTTCCCTAATACATGTACCTTTGTCATGTGGTAAAGGAGGCTCATTTTCTCTCCCCACCTCCATTTTTAAACATTATCTCATTATCTGCCTTTAAAATGTGAGCTTTAGGCTTATAATTAAATGATTTTTTTTTCATTTTCAAGGGAAACAGTGAGTCTAATGTTTTTCTAACTTAAAAAATTAGTTGAATAGCCTATTAATAATCTTAACAGAAGCTATTATTTATTGAGTACCTACTTTAAATGTATCTTCTCTAATCCTCACAATTGCCTTTGGAGCCAGGTATAATTAGCTCTGTGTATAGTTATCAGAACCAAAGATGATAGATGTTAAACAGCTTACCCCGGGGCACACAGCTGATACACCAGGAGCCAGGGTTCAAACCCCAGTCTGCCTGACTTTCAGTCTCACACTTGCTTCTGTATCAGCCTGATTCTTTCCACTTTATTTGCTGATCATCTTTCAGCAAATTTTTGATTATTTTTTCCATACATTGCTCTAGTCTTTTTTCCTTATCTTTTAAAAGACCAGCTTTCAGCTGGATTAACCTAGGTTTGCATAGAGGGGTTGAAAAGTGTGTGATACTGATATGTTTTGAAAGTAGAATCAGTAGGATTTGCTGTTGAATTGGATGTGGGAAATTAGAGAAAGAATAACAATGGATAACTCTGTGACTTTTCTTGGCCTGAACAACTTGCAGAATGGAGATAGCATTTGCTGAAATAGAGAGATGATTTTGGGAGATGTGAATTTTGTCTATATAAGTGAAAGGTTTGGCAGTGGTGTCTGCATTTTGAGATGCATAGTGGATAGCCAAAAGGAGCCAATAGCTGATTCAAGATCAGCAAAGAGATCTAGGTTAAACTTGGTGTATTGATGGTATTTAAAGCTCTTTACAAACTTATGAAATAAATTAGCCAGTAGGTGTACCCCAAAGACTTCCATTGTATCAGTTAAAATGGTGATGGATGCCTATAATCCCAGCTACTTGGATGGCTGAAGTGGGAGGATCACTTGTGCCCAGAAGGTAGAGACCAGCCTAGGCAACATAGCAAGACTCTGCCTCCAAAACTAAGAAGAAGAAGATGCTCTTGGCTGCAAGTCACAGAGGTTGACTTTGGCTGTCTTATACAAAAAGAAAATGTGTTGAATATATAGAGAAATACAGAATCAAATCAATAGGAGAAAATTTCGTGATAATCAGGACTGCTCCTGAAGCCAGAGGAGCAGAGAACAAATCAACAGTGTAATGGCCTCCCAGGTCCTAATTCCTAGAACTTGTGAATATGTTAGGTTACATGGCAAAGGGGAAGTAAGGCTGCCAAAACAATAAGGAGCTGATATAGTTGAAATGATGGGGCAAAAGAAAAAGGCATCTTAGGACAAGTGAAGTTAAGATTTGTGTCTGTACCCTACAACTTGATACAAGCCCAAATGCTGGCAGAGCTGTCTCCCAACATCTCACCTTAGGGCTTTAATCTGTGACTCACACTTGCCAGAGGGCAGAGGTCTGATTCTCCCAAGCTTGATGAGTTCCACTGTGGGAGGGAGACAGGTTAATACTCCTCGTTTCATACATGGAGTAGTAGTAGCATTCCTTGTTTTATACATGTAGTAGTAGTAGTTTTGTGTTTTTTTAATTTAATTTATTTATTTAACTTTAGGTGCATACTGTATCTGGCATTTCTCCCCATGTTATCCCTTCCTACCCTTCCCTCCCTCCCCACCCCCCGCTGTCTCTTCCCTACCACCCCAACTGCCCCCAGTGTGTGATGCTCCCCTCCCTGAGTCCATGTGTTCTCATTGTTCAGCACCCACCTATGAGAGAACATGCGGTGTTTGGCTTTCTGTTCTTGTGTCAGTTTGCTGAGAATGATGGTTTCCAGATTCATCCAAGTCCCTACGAAGGACACGAACTCATCATTTTTTATGGCTGAGTAGTATTCCATGGTGTATATGTACCACATTTTCTTTGTCTAGTCTATCATTGATGGGCATTAGGGTTGGTTCCAGGTCTTTGCTGTTGTACACAGGGCTGCAGTGAACATACGTGTGCATATGCCTTTAGAGTAGAACGATTTATAGTTCTTTGGGTATGTGCCCAGTAATGGGATTGCTGGGTCAAATGGAATTTCTATTTCTAGATCCTTGAGAAATCGCCACACTGTCTTCCACAGTGGTTGAACTAATTTACACTCCAACCAACTGTGTAAGAGTGTTCCTATTTCTCCACATCCTCTCCAGCGTCTGTCTCCAGATTTTTTAATGATCACCATTGTAACTGGCATGAGATAATATCTCAATGTGGTTTTGATTTGCATTTCTCTAATGACCAGTGATGATGAGCATTTTTTCATGTTTGTTGGCCTCATATATGTCTTCTTTTGAAAAGTGTCTGTTCATATCCTTTGCCCACTTTTGAATGGGGTTGTTTGTTTTTTTCTTGTATATCTGTTTTAGTTATTTGTAGATTCTGGTTATTAGCCCTTTGTCAGATGGGTAGATTGCAAAGATTTTTTTCCATTCTGTTGGTTGCCGATTCACTCTAATGATGGTTTCTTTTGCTGTACAGAAGCTCTGAGTTTTAATTAGATCCCATTTGTCTATCTTAGCTTTTATTGCCATTGCTTTTAGTGTTTTAGTCATGAAATCCTTGCCTATGCCTAGGTGGATGGTTTTGCCTACATTTTCTCCTAGTGTTTTTATGGTGTTAGGTTTTATGTTTAAATCTTTAATCCATCTGGAGTTAATTTTCGTGTGAGTAGTAGTTTTATACATGCAATATACTTGGATTGTTTTGACCACCTCTTATCAAGTACTCTTTAGAATTCTTGGGATCTTAAAAACGCCATTGTCATAAGATGTATGGCTTCAGTCAAAACTCTGAAATGAGAAAAACTTAGTTAGCATCCTGCTATTTATCTTTTGAATTAACTGTTCACATTTGTACGATTCACGTTTGTACCCCAAGGGAGAGTAGAAAACTGTCTAAATAGACAAGACCTACAAATGTGAACAGTTTCAGGTGTTTTTTTGTTTGTTTGTTTTAAGATTTTTTTTTCCCCAGACTGGAGTAAAGTTAAAGTGGCATGATCTCAGCTCACTGCAACCTCGAACTTCAGGGCTCATGTGATTTTCGTGCTTTGGCCTCCAAAGTAGCTGGGATTACAGGTGTGTGCCACCACGTCTGGCTAATTTTTTGTATTTTTAGTAAAGACTTTGTTTCACGATGGTGCCTAGGCTGGTCTTGAACTCCTGACCTCAGGCAATCCACCTGCCTCTACCTCCCAAAGTGCTGAGATTACAGGCCACCATGCCTGGCCAGTTTTAAGTGGTTTTGACAACCTAAAATGTTTTTGTTTTCCACCTATATTTGGCCTCCTGGTATGCACAGGAGATACAGAGTGCTGGAATGGCTGGATGAATGAATGTGAAGAAAAGTCATGTAATGTCCACAGACTTCCTCAGCAGAAGGGGAAAACAAATAAGAACAAACCTCAAGGAAAAATGCTATTGATGAAGCAGAAAAAATATCTTGGAAGGCCAAACAATATTTTGAGAGAATTGAGAATCAGTTATATTCACAATTTTGAATAGGTAATTATAGATTTTATTTATCTGAGAAGTTGAAAACACATGTTTATTTTCCTGATTTACTGAATCCAAAGTTTGCTATCTTTGCAAATCAAAGATGAGCATGGCCTTGTTTTATAAATACAGTCTAATTTGATAATAAAATTGTTCTGTTTTATTTTGGTTTAGATATATTTTCATTGTTTCCATTGGTTTCTCAAAATATGAATGTGAATATTGATGTGCTGAATTTCTCTTACTTCCACGACGTAATTTATGTTGGTAGTTATCAGATTGCAACACAAAAATTTACTCTGTACAGTGCCATTCTTTTGCTTAATTGCAGGTTCTTGCGCTCAAATTGCATTGTGTAGCCTACCTGACAGGAATGTGCAAGCACAAGTATTCTTGAATGTTTTTCCCTGGAAATGCGAAGTTTCTATAAAGATTAAATGTTTCAAACCTTCAGTCAGCTTTGCAATAGATGACTTGCCAGTAATCCTCTGGATTGTGAAGTATGTGTAGTAAACAGTGTCCCAGGTGACTCAGAAACAGTCTGACTCATAATTATCCATGCTTAAATACTTGCACATCCTTTAACTTATTACTATTTGATTTCAGTTTCTTCAAGAAAGATTTGTTTAAATTAGCACTTGCATTGGAAGTCACAACTTAATGCTCAACTGAAGTAGATCTGGTTGTAATAATATTTTTATAGTTTACTAGGCTTTCAAAATAATGAGCTTTTAAAATTTTATATTTTATAGGCATTTCATGAATGTTTATAGAGTATATGTGTGAACTGAGCCATGTTTGGTATAAGTAAAACAGATGAGTAGATATGGGTTCCAGACCTGCTTTCACCATAACTCTGACCTTGGGAAAATTACTTATTCTCTCTTTGTCTCCATTTTCCTATGTCAAAAATGAAAAGGGTTTTCTAACCATGTCTACAGTCCTTTCAGGTGTTAACATTCAGTGCTACTGCTAAGGAAAGGGATGCCATGGCTGTTGTACCTCCCTTCCCTCTCTTCCTTCCTTCATGCATTCATGAACTTTTCCCAAGTACTTAGTGCCAGGCACTGTTCTGCTTGCTCGGGACAGAAAGGGGAATCGAGGCATCCCACGTGTGGCTCTCAGTGAGGTGTGTTCTGATATGGAAGCAGGTAATACACAGGACACTTTGGGGTGAGGGTTGTGCTGCCATGCTCTGAGGACATGGCTGGGTGGGAAGAGAGAGTCCCAAACTGGAGGGAGTTGAATTGAGTGGCTAAGGATAGGCCCTCTGTGGAGGTGACATTTTAAAAAACACTTTATAGAGTTATAATTTACGTATGACAAATGCACAGGTTTTTGTTCTTTGTTTTTTGTTTTTGAGACAGAGCCTCACTGTTTTGCCAGGCTGGAGTACAGTGGTATGATCTTGGCTCACTGCAACCTCCGCCTCCCGGGTTTAAGCGATTCTTCTGCCTCAGCCTCCCAAGTACCTGGGATTACAGGTGCCCAACACCACGCCTGGCTAATTTTTGTATTTTTAGTAGAGACGGGGTTGCACCATGTTGGCCAGGAGGGTCTCGATCTCTTGACTTCGTTATCCGCCCTCCTTGGCCTCCCAAAGTACTGGGATTACAAGCGTGAGCCACCACGCCTGGCCCAAAATGCACATTTTTAAGCACACAGTGTAAGAATTTCAATAAATATGTACACAGAAGAAATTACCATCCAAATCAAGAGAGTTCCTGGGCCCCTCCTGCAGTTAGTATGCATTCCTGCAACCCTGCCCTCCCACTCGTCTGATGTCTATTACCACAGGTTAGATTACCTGCTCAGAATTTCACAAAAAGGACATCGTTGAATATGAAATCCTTTGTCTAGCTTCATTCATGCACATAATTTCTGTGATATTCTCAATGTGATATTTAATAATAATAATTAATGATTTTTGAGTGCCAGCCACTGTTTTAAGGGTTTTATTTATAACTGTTCACGTAATCTTCACAGTAGCCCAGCGGTTTAGTAATGTTATTATTGTGGCTTTCCTGATGAGAACTAAGGCAGGGAGGGGCCAGCAGCTGGCCAGCATGGGAGCCATTTGACTCCCAAGGCCACACTGCTCCCCTCTGTATGAGGCTCTTCTCCTAGGTTCGTGTCTGCAAGATGGGAAGGAACCAGCCATATGCAGCTCCAGAGAGTGAATGTTCTAGGCACAGATGTCAGAAACAGAAAAGAGCTTGATTTATTAGCTAAACTGAAAGAGACTGTGGCCCTGTAGCCTCCGAATCTGGGAAGGAATCTGGATTTTATTCTGTACACAGTGGGAAGTCTTTGGAAGAGGTTGCTTTTTTTTTTTTTTTTTTTTGAAAAAATAAGTGTGGCAAAACATAATTAAAAAAAAAAAAAGAGATAGAGTCTCACTTTATCATCTAGGCTAGAGTGCCATGGCATGTTCATAGCTCACTGCAGCTTCAAGCTCCTGGGCTCAAGCCATCCTCCTGCTTTGGCCTCCCAGAGCGCTAGGATTACAGGTATGAGCCACCATCCCTGGCCTAAGATTTATTATTTTAACCACTTTTGAGTATAGTTAGTGGCACTAAGTGCATTCACATTGTTGTGCAATCATCACCAACATCCATCTTCAAGACATCTTTTCGTCTTGTGAAACTATACCCGTTAAACATAACTCCCCACTCCCTCCTACTCCCAGTCCCTGGCAACCACTGTTCTGCTTTCTGTTTCTATGAATTTGACTACTCTAATTATCTTGTGTAAGTGGAATCATATAGTATTTATCCTTTCCCACCTATTTTTAATTAAATATAGTATTTGAGATAATTGTAGATTTGCATACAGTCAAAAGAAATAATGAAGGGTGATTTTACGTACGGTGTAACCAGGTTCTTGAGTGTTGAGATTTTGTAAAACTGTAGTACAGTATTACAGCCAGGATATTGATATTGATACAGTCAAGAAACAGAACATTTCCATCCATACTAGGATTCTTCATGTTAATCTTTTATGGCCATAACTACTTTCCTCTTGCCCTCATCCCCTTCTTAAGACCTAATAATCACTAATCTGTTTTTCATTTGTATAGTTTTGTTATTTCAAGAACGTTGTGTAGACATTCTTGCAGATATACATGCAGTATGTGACCTTTGGGGATTGGCTTTTTTTACCTAGTACAATTCTCTGATTCATTTAGGTGATTGTCTGCAGCCTTGTTGGTTTCCTGTTGTTATTGTGTAGTGTTTCTTCGTGTGGCCATACTGTGAAGTTGATAATCATTCACCTGTTGAAAGACATCTGGATTGTATCTAGTTTTTGGCCATTATGAATAAAGCTGCTATAAACATTCATGTTCCTTTTTTCTGTGTATGAACATAAGACTTCATTGTGTTCACACACAAAAAATGCTCAGGAATGGAATGACTGGTCTGTATGGTAGTTGCACTTTTAGTTTAGTTTTTTTTTTTTTTAAGAAAATGCCAAACTTTTCCAGAGTGGCTATACCATTTTGTAATCCCACCAGCATTGTATGAATGATCATGTTTCCCTGCTTCCTCATAGCATTTGGTGTTGTCTCGATCTTTTATTTTAGTCATTCTGATCGGTGTGTAATGATATCTCATTGTGTTTTTAAATTTTCATTTCTCTTATAGCTAATGATGTTGAACATCTCTTAATGTACTGATTTTAAAAAGAATGAAATTAGAAAAAAACAAACTTCTTGCTGTGAAAAAGGTATTCATTTATTCGAAAAGTCAATTGAATGGGTGAAAGAGCAGAGAACATGCAGCTAAAGTGAGACTTATTGTTCTGATAGATCTGAAGAAATTACTTAGAATAAAACACAGAGGAAGAAAGATGGAAAATCTAGAAAAAGGCCAAGAGATATAGAGGACAGAGTAATCAATAGACAGCTAATGGAGAAAATGGGGGATAGATACTATGCAGAGAGATCATTGCTATGACATGGTGACTCTTCACAGTTAAGAAGCAGAATGGGCTCCAAGTAAGATAAATTAAATAAATCCAAATCTATACATATTTTAGTGTAACTGCAGAATATCAAAGACAAAGAAGAAACCTTAAGGCAACCATACATGTAATTCAGGTTGCCTCAGAGGAACAGCGATCGGAAGATAGCTGACAGCAGTAATAGAGAACAGAGGGGAATGATATCTTCCTAATGCCAAGGGATGGAACTGCTGTCTTAGAATTCCACATCATCTAAGCTAACAAGCCAAAGTGGAGGAGACATGATGGTACTTTCAGACAAGCCTGAGAATCTCTATTTCCGAGAACGTTGCTCAGAGATTTGTGAATGAGTTTGAGAAAGGATACTGAATCTAGAAGAAAATGCAAGGTTGAAAATGTTGACCTTCATTTTATTTTCTCTAGTTAGAAAATGTTTAGTGATTGGAATGTTTAAGTGTTTAGATATTAGATTAAGAATTGGAGAGACAGCACATTGAGATAACTCTTTTGGCATTTTTATTGTGAGCGAGTGGCTGCAGAGAAACCACGCAGTTTTCATAGTGAGGACATGAAGTCAAGGGAATTTTTTCTTACAGTGGGAAATACTAGCTATAATTCATGTGTTAATGGAAATTATCCAGTAGAGAAGGAGAATGTGAAGAGTCAAGAGAGAGTGAGTATGCCAGGGGAAACAAAGTCCTGGCAAATGTGGCCTGGATACGCACAGACTAGTATGGGAAGGAGGGCCCTGGAGTCATGTCACGGCCTTGATGGTGGCATGTGGTGGCTCCTCATGGCCTCACAGCTTCCACTCGAACAGGATGGAAGCCAGAATATGCATACAGGTGCATGTGGTTTGGTAAATGTGCTTGTGGAAAATTGAGAGATTTCTTGTGGGTTTTTATTTTCTCTATGAATATTGGGATGAACTTAGAACTTGAGAGTGAGGGTTGGTGCGAGAAGAGAAGCTATTAGCTAATCATTCAGACTGTCAGAAGCAAACCAGGAAACATGCCAGGTTTATGGGAACATATGAGAGCAAGTGCACAGTTGCAGTTTGTGGTGATGGATTTCTTCAGTAAAGTTTGGAAGTTCTGATGCAGCTATAGAGAAGGCAGCTAAGTGGGTTCACATAAGGTTGAAGTCTAGCCTAATTACCATGTGGAATTCATAAGCAAGGGGCACGTTGAGGGTGTCTGCAAGGGAGTGATGTGTCTCGGTTGTCTACAAGCTTTATAAGGGAGGAGTGAAGGATGTTCAAATAGGATAGAACCAGAAGATGGCAGGAGTCTATTGACTAGAAGAAAAATTGCAGTGGGCAAAGAAGTGGGTATACTGAGCACCTCAAGTCCTCTCATCTTCACTTTGGCTATTCCATTTGGTGCAAAAGGGCAGACTTCTCCCCCACGTTGAAGGAATCTCGTGATGCAAATGAGAAAAAGAACAGGCTTAAACTTTTGTGGGGTGACCTTGAATCCTTATGGAATCAGAGAATGGTTGTGTGCAGGTGCATCAGCAGATAGTTTACTAACACTGCCCCAGCTGACTCTTAGGTGAGACATAGCTTCATGCAGCATCTCTGAAGTCATCTTTTGGGTCACCTGCCCTTCCTCTGTGCTTTCCTCTTCCCTTCTCACTCCAGGGTCCACGTGTAAGCAGTTGTAGGGGTTCTGTTTCCTTGAAAAACTGGGCTGTCACGTGGGGTATTTGAAATCTAGACTTCAGAATGGAACTTTTGTTGGGATTGACAATGTTTAGGGAGTGACTGTGAGAATGGGGGCTGAGATGGCATGTAGGGGCAGGTCAGTGGTGGTGAGAGGTTTAAGACTTCAAGGCCACAGTGTTGAGTGGATGGCAACATGGATGTAAAACCACCAGGGAGGATGGCAGGAGAAGGTGATGGAGGAAGGTAGGGATTCAGGGGCTACAGTCCTTAGTAAGTGGAAAGGGAAGGAGGAATTAGAACCTCAGTAGGGAAGAGCTCTGAGAATAAACACATCCCAATCACATGGGCTTCAGAGGAACTGAGATTTAGAAGGAAGAAGAGGAGAAATGGGTTGGTAGTGCCATCTCACAGCTGTGATGAGGGTTTGTTCTAGGTAGACTAGACAAAGTGAAGGTCTCCTGGAGCTGCTCCTTTGGGTATTTGGCTGCTAGACTTTGCAGCTTGGAATCCCACCTAGGAGATGTCTGCCCTGATGTGCCTCAGCTTCACTTATGAAACAGAGAGGATGATCTCTTCCTCCTGGAGTAATTGTGAGACTCAACAGAAGAGAATGAGCAAGAAAGTAGTTTGCCAACTAATGTTCAGTTAAGTGATAGAGAGTATATGCTATATGCCACCCCTCAAAAAAGTTATGCAAGGATGCTCACCTTAAAAATGCTCATCTATCTGTGGTGTTCTGTGCACATAACTGTCTCTGTGACTTAGAGGAGACATGGGAGGAAGGACCCTGGTATAGGGAATATGCTGGAGCCATAGGCACAGCCCCTGTGCCCCAGTGTGCTCCTGTAAGTGCCACCCTGCTCCTCCAAGTGCTAGTTTGTAGAACCCTCAAAGTTATTTTTGTTGTTATCACCACATCCAGGAAGACAGGGCACAGTGGGAATCCCATTGTCTGAGCTGCTATTATCCTGGGGCAAATTAGTGTCCCTCAGAGTGGTTAAGAAGGTGGAAAGTGCCACATTGCTTTCATGAACAGCCTGCAGACTGCTGATGAGCTCCCTGTCACCACGCTTTATGCCAGAGCCTCACCATGCATAGTGAGAGGTGGACTCAAATGGTTGTGAGGATTTCCTGTTTTCCTTCAGATTGTCAGGCTGTGTGATGAAGGGTTAACTTATAAACAATATTAGATCAGGTTTATGGGCTCTTTTTGCAGTACATTTGATGTCTACACCATCACGTGATGCAGTTGGACTTAATGAAGGTCACTCAAGTGTCCTATCTTTGGTGATGCTTCTTGGGCACCTGTCTGCAGGTAGGTGACACTGTCCCTGCTGTTTTGGAAGAAAGGACACATCACAGAGAAGCATTTCTGTGGCAACTGAATAGCCCAAGGGCATGGCAGATGGGGATTGTAGAATTACTTGGTTCCATTAGAGTTGGCAATGTAGTATTTAATGACAAGAGTTTAATATTCTATGTACCAATTTTTCATTCGCAATAAAATACCACTTCATTTTACATGAGCAGATCTTGTGACAATAATGCATTTCTTTACAAATATTAGCCTATTATACATCTTAAGTCAGTTGCACATAATTGCATTTCACCAACTCTACATAATACTTTAATTAAAACTAGGATAATTAAAATACAGTTTTAATGAACAATAAATTCTGAAGTTGCCAAGCCTGGAATGTGTTAGTTGAATCATACCTTGCTCTTTTTTAGCTCTTAAATCTGTACCCACATTATGTTTTGAAATAGCAATGATCACGATCAAGAGGCATTTTAAATGCATATAGTAGTATGTACTAAAGGCCGGGTACGGTGGCTCATACCTGTAATCCCAGGACTTTGGGAGGCCGAGGTGGGCAGATCACCTGAGGTTGGGAGTTCAAGACCAGCCTGACCAACATGAAGAAACCCCATCTCTACTAAAAGTACAAAATTACCTGGGTGTGATGGTGCACGCCTATAAGCCCAGCTACTTGGGAGGCTGAGGCAGGAGAATTGCTTGAATCTGGAGGCGGAGGTTGCAGTGAGTTGAGATCGTGCCACTGCACTCCAGTCTGGGCAACAAGAATGAAACTCCATCTAATGATAATAATATACAGTAGTAAATCACATGTTTCCTTATGACTATCTTATATATCTGTCTATCCCTCTTACATGCATTTGGTTATTTGCTGCTAACTGTAATTCCAGAAATGAGGAAAAGGTTTTATCTTTGAAGGTCCAGCAACTTACAACAGTACCTGGTCATACTAAGTAGTGAGTATTTATTGAATGAATAGATAAGTGTTTCTTGAATGATTACGTAAATAAAAGCACATGGTTTATTCTGGGAAGATGGTGTGAGACAAAGTACACTAGACTGAGACTCAGAAAACAGGTTTCCACCTCGGCCCTGCCACGTGGTAGCTGTGTGACCTTAAGCAGGTGAGTTAACTATTCTCAAGGAAGTGGAGATAATGGTATATCTCAAATGGAAGTCATGCTGGCCACCTCGCCAGCATCTGGGGATGATGATTGGGTGCATTTATTTGATGAATTGAATATAGGAGTGGAAACCTTGTCTAACCCGTAACATGCACATAGTGTGGTGGGATTATGACCCCACCTCTGCTCATGGCGCTCTCCTCCTGTCTCCATGAGCACACATTAGGGTTCACAGTCAGCTGTTCCTCAGCTCATTTGGAACTTTGTATTTTTTAGGTAGTTTTTGCATAATAAATTTTCCTAATAAATATTCACATAATAAATTTTGGTTAGTGATACCTTATAAGTAGATATGCCCCCTCTGTCCTTCCCTTCTCCTTTTCTTCCATTCCAGTTATAATGTCCTTGGGAAACTCAAGTGAGTCCCAATGCTGGTGGATCATAGGAGAGACATTGGCATCTGCTAGATAGTTTGTTGCACAGTCAAATATAAGTACTTTTATTAGCTTTTCTTCTGCACTATTAGTGTCAGTGCTACTCTTCCCAAATACAGGCCATTTCTTTATCTAACAAATACCTCCTTGCACTGACATTATCTGTAAAAGTCATTTCCAAAGTGCAAAATTCCCTTGAAAGCAAATGTGCTTTGGACTCTAAGGGGATACTGCCAGAGTCAAAAATCAAGAAAACTTTGTAATACTGTTTAATTTGTAACCCAGACCCAGGGCAGGGTTCTTAAGAGTAGCTTCTGGTGACACTGCAGGATGCATCTCACCTGTACCTCTGTGGAGAGCCAAGGGTCAGTGGGATTCAACCCATACACGCTCCTTGGGAACACTCTCATGGCAAGCCTGGTCTTATCTCAGGGTCTTTAGGTGGAAATCTTGGCTGTCAAAGTTACCTTCTCCCCTACAAAGGAGGAGGGGGAAAGCTGTCCTCTAGAAGGAATTCCAGGGAAAAAGGAATGTGCTTGGAGGTTAAGGAGAGTCACAGGATGTATGTCCCACCCAGGGCATTCATGTACAACCATGATGAGGCTATCAACTGGAAAGATCAAGGCAGTGTGACAGAGAGAGAGCAAAACATGTTAAACAGGTAAGAGGTGGACACCTGAAGCTGGCTGGAGGTGCTGTCACAGTTGGCATCCAGTATCTCCAGGGTGGGTTCCCTCTTTGTGGGAAGGGAGGTAACATTCCTGGGTGGGACACAGCACACCCTGCCAAGTCCTGGAAAGAGGGTGCAGAGTGCCACTGTCTTGAAATTCAGGGTCCTATACAAATGTGTGTAGTGCTTAAAAACAAGATTTAAAGCAGGAAGAGAGACTGTGAGAGCCAGCTGTGCTCTGTTGTCCCTTTCCTACTGTGGGCATGCCTGACTAGTGTTTAGGGGACTCTGGTTTTTTTCCTACCTATGAAATGGGGTCAAGCCATCTGTTTGGACTCTGAGGAGGTGTGAAAGGAGCTGACTGTCCTTAGGAGGGCGACGTTCCTGGAGGCAGGGCCAGGCAGTATGCAGCCCATACAGATGACATGGAGGGGCATACATTTTTCTTATCTTTCTGCAAGACTGCTCTAAATCTTCATGGCATGCTAGTAAAGCAAGCAGAGGAAGTCTTATCACACCAATTTTGTGGATGACTGCATAGGGAAAGAAAGTGGCTAAATGATTTAAGGTCAAGTCATCTGTCAGGGATAGAGCTGAGGATGGAGCTCAGCATTTGAATGATACCTTTCTGATCATTTTCATGAATGTTTATGACAAAGTTGGTCTCAGCCTACCCATGAAGGTGGTGACATGGCCAAAGATCCTGCAGAGGCCTTGGGCCCCGTGATGCTTGGTGTGGCCAGGTGTCTAAAGGCAAGTCCTCAACTTCTGTGGGGCTTCTTTTCCTCATCTGTAAAGTGCAACTGATAATACCCTGGCCTCCCCACTTCTCAGGGCTTTTATTTTTGTGCATGAGAATCACATCCCATCACAGGTGTAAGAGCCCTTTTTGAATCATGAGCTGTCATCGCCGTGATGTGAAATTATTTTCTCATGAGGGCTCATTCTTTGCTGTAATGAGATCTGACCAAAGCCTCATTCTATCTAATTGCTACAGCATTTGCTTCCAAGTGATAGCCCCTAATATCAAGGTCATCCTTCATTTATTCATTCCTTCAGTCAGTCAGCACTGTGCTAGGCTCTGGGGATAAAAAAGATCAATACAACAATTCTGGCATCTGAAGGGATCACATTCTGCTGAGTGGGTTATAGCCATCTTTTAGTTCATCTCATGTAGTCTTTAAAAGAAAAACAAAACTTTATTGAGATGTAATTTGCTTACCGTAATGTTCACCTTTTTACAAAAGCATCTAGTTCAGTGGTTTTTAGTATATTCACAGGGTTGTGTACCTATCACTATTTGTTTTGTTTTGTTTTGTTTTGGGAGACAGAGTCTCACTCTGTTGCCCAGGCTGGAGTGCAGTGGCACAATCTTGGCTCACTGCAACCTCCGCCTCCCACATTCAAGCAATTCTTGTGCCTCAGCCTCCTGAGTAGCTGGGACTACAGATGTACCACCATGCCTGGTTAATTTTTTTGTATTTTTTATTAGAGATGTGGTTTCGCTGTGTTGGCCAGGTTGGTCTCAAACTCTGGACCTCAGGTAATCCGCCCACTTCAGCCTCCCAAAAGTGCTGGAATTACAGGTGTGAGCCACCACACCTGGCCGATCACCACTATCTAACAGAACTTTTCCATCACTCCAGAAGTCACTCCTCATTCTTCCCACTTCTCAGGCCTGGCAACCACTCATGTACTTCTTGTCTGTATGAATTTGCCTATTCTGGACATTTCATGTAAAAGGAACTATATAACGTGACTTTTTGACACCTTACGTAGTCTTTACCCAGTTGTCGTTTTCTTTTTCTTTTCCTCTTGTCCTTTACTAATAATGGTTAAACATTTCACTGCATTCTTTTTTTGGTGCCTTTCCTGGACCTTGTTCTGTGGGGATAAAGAAGGGACATTCCTTTGTTCCTTTAACAGAGGCTTCCTTCATGTCTGCTGCTCTGGTAGGTACTAGTATGATATCATATGGGTTCCTGTTTTCAGAATTTCCAGCCTAGTAAGAGTAAACTGAGTGGTCAGGTGCTGTGGCTCACGCCTGTAATCCCAGCACTTTTGGAAGCCGAGGCGGGTGGATCATGAGGTTAGGAGTTCGAGACCAGCCTGGCCAACATGGTGAAACCCCGTCTCTACTAAAAATATAAAATAGCCAGACATGGTGGCGGGTGCCTGTAATCACAGCTACTCAGGAGGCTGAGGCAGGAGAATCGCTTGAACCCAGGAGGTGGAGTTTGCAGTGAGCCGAGATTGTGTCAGTGCACTCGAGGAGAAAAAAAAAAAAGAGTAAACTGCCCAAAAAAATGGGCAAAACCCAAACACAGAAAGAACTGCTTATGGGCTGGAATCAGGTGATGAAGAAAGCCCTGTCCATGGATATAATATTTATACCAAAATTTGAAGAAAGGGAAGGAGCCAGCGACATGAAGAAATGAGGCTGGACATCTACGTATAGTGTTTGCTACTGAGCTCAGGTGGGAGGGAGCCTGCTGTTTTCTAAGGCTGGCAGGGGGCCTGTGAGGTACAGTGCTCTGAGAAGAATGCCCACAGTGAGGTCAGCAGGGACTAGACTGTGCTGGACTTTGTCTGTGGAAACAGGTTTGAATTTTCTCCGCATGCAGTGGGGGGATTTAAACCACGAGAGAGCCATGATCTGATTGGCTTTAAGAAAACCAGGTTACTTTGTGAAGAGTGGAGAGAAAGGGGCAGAAGGGGAAGCAGAGAGAATGTGTAGGAAGCTTCTGTAAATGCCTGGCAAGTGGGGCTGGCAGCCCGGATGAAGACAGGGCAGAAGATGTGGAGAAAAGTGGATGAATGAGAGTCTAGGTTAAAAGTAGAATCCACAGGGTGGAAAGAGGGATTTGGGATATAGTGGAGTTAGGCTTCTTGTTTCTGATTTGAACCATTGGGGGCATATTTTTACTGAAATGATGACAACTGGATTCAGATCGGGTGTGGGGCTTGTTACGTTTGAGAGGCCTGTGAAATAACTGGTGAAACGATTAACTAGGTGTTTGTATACACATAAGTCTGTAGCTTAAAGGGAAGATCAGACTAGAGATAGAATATTGGGGATCATTTGTATGTAGGTGATATTGAAGACCTTGGAAATGTGTGAGCTGTTGCCTGTAGAGAAATTTCAGACACAGCAAAGAAGAGAAGCAACTGCTGAGGAGCTCCGCCATGCAGAGAAGGGTAGAGAAATAAGACATCCATGAAAATATTGAAAGGGACAGCCAGAAAGGGAGGGGGCAGCCAGGAGGGCCCAGTGCCATGGGGCAACCAAGAAGAGAGCCTTTTTTTTTTTTTGAGATGGAATTTTGCTCTTGCTGCCCAGGCTGGAGTGCAATGGCACAATCTTGGCTCACCTCAACCTCTGCCTCCCGGGTTCAAGCAATTCTCCTGCCTCAGCCTCCCGAGTAGTTGGAACTACAGGCATGCACTGCCACGCCTGACTAATTTTGTATTTTTGGTACAGACAGGGTTTCTCCATTTTGATCAGGCTGATCTTGAACTCCTGACCTCAGGTGATCCACCCACCTTGGCCTCCCAAAGTGCTAGGATTACAGGCGTGAGCCACCGCGCCTGGCCAAGAAGAGAGCTTTTTACCTGATTCCAGCCCATAAGCAGTTCAACAAAAGTTTGAGCCAACAGGACTTGAATTCTAGCAATAAATAAATAAACAAGCAAACACATAAATAAGAGATCAAGAAAGCATAGAAAGAAAATGGGGGAAGAGGAGGGAGACAGAAGTAGAGAGAGAGAGAGAGATGGGGGAGCCTATCTTTCTATATCTTTTGTCACCTTTTGAATAAAACCTGGACATAATGGGCTCAGCTCCACAACCTGGTTAAGGTCCCATTTCACTCCCCAGCATAGCTATAAATTAGAAGGCCCTCTGAAAAAAATGTATTACGTACAGATTAGAAAGTTTAGGATCAAACAACCATAGCAGCACTAGTTCATGCTTCACCCAGGATGATTTTTCTTCGTGTTTTTGTGCCTGGTCTTTGTCATCACTGACGGAATTGCACTGTTTTACCTTGGAAGGTTATAAATGGGGAGGCATCCTTAGAACTTATTTATCTTTGACAGCATGAATCTTTCCTTCTTCAATCTAGACTTGCCCATTCATTATTAGATGAGGCAAATTATTATATCTGAGAGATAAATTCTGTCCTTTGTTGATATGTGTATACTTTATTTTTATAGTCAGGGTGTGTAGTTTAATGAATGAAGCAATTTTGAGAATTACTTCTGCTGAGTAATTTTTGGTATTTAGAAATTACTTATGTGAGGTCTGCCCGTGTTCATGGTCATTTTAACACATATCTCTCACTCTATAAAATCATTGAGAATCCATTATTGTCAACTCCAGTGATCTAGATGACCATTTGCCTGAGCTTTGTTGAGTTTAGTATTCCAGCTAAAAAACTGTATCACACCAAGTATTTTGAACAACTAATTCACTATACATAATTTTGTTAACTTTTTTCTTATATTTTTAAATAATGGTTATATGCAGAGAAACCAAAGTTTGCTTGGAAGCTGGTATATATGGATTAACATTGCTAGATTAAATTTTAGTTAAATTTAAGAATTTTGTCTGTGGAAACGTATGCAAAACGGTACTTGGATTAATTAGAGTTTGAGAGAAAGGGGACATTAGCAACCTGCCATTGGCTTACCTCTGATCCTCCGTTGTGAGTGGAATGTCTAGTTGTTTAGTGCCCGGCCTTCATCTGTCACACTCCATGTGAATTTAAATAAGTTGTAAATGCCCTGGATTTGATTTATTCATTTCTTTGATCTAGTGATGAAATAAGGAATTGTGGCTATCATTGAATTTTTGAAAAGCATCTACTGATTAAAAATTTTAAAAACTGTTTCTAAATTCTTCTTGTGAAATGCCCTTGGTTTAACATTTTCTATTATTTTGCTGTTTTTAACATCTTCAGGAATACATATTATTTGGAAAAATTCAATATAAAATGGTGGCTAAGAATGTAAACTCAGAAATCAGGCTGTCTGTGTTTAGATCCTGGATCTGATACCTAATAGTTGTGTGGCCTTGGGCAAGTCACTCAGTTTCTCTGCACCACACTTTCCTCTTGTGTAAAGCTGATGTAGTAATAATACCTGCCTCATAGCATGGCTGTGGGGGGGGTGGTTACCTGTTTAAGCACATGCAAACCTAGAGGGCTTAGACTGGTACCTGGGTCATACTTAGACCGTCATAACCATCAGTAGTTCTTACAATTCTAATTATTATTACCAGTTACTCAGATGTTCCAAATAGAGGAAGAGGCAATGGTTGTATTATTTTTTGTGTGTGGGGTAGGGGAGGGGATGTTAGTTCCCTTCAAGGAAATCTTGCAAAGCAAATTGCATTCTGTATATCTGATTACTTCCATACCATCTGGAGGCACAAAATTTATTTTCTTAATCCTTTTTGTGACCAAAAGTCCACATTCTCAATAACAACACGTAAAATGGAACTGATGGAACAGGAGTGAAATGGATCCTGTGGGGAAAGTTGTAACCAAGTTATGCAGTTTGAAAGGTATCATCTGAACATTTCACAATCCTCTTCAAAAAGACATCCTGTCTAGTTATAGAAAAGATGCAGCACCAGCATTTTTCACAGTACAGCACTTGGAGCCAGGGGCACACCTTTTCTTTGCCCCCTTTCCTTGCCTGATACATTAGTCCTGAAAGTAACAAACCTATGACTGTAGACAACTCTCCTAGATTCTGCTTGTCCACTGGAAGGCCCTACTTAGCAAGGCAGAGAAGTGTTGAGGACCCAGGCTGTCTTTCTGATGGTTCTGAGAAAAGAAGGTTGCTGATGGGCTGCTACAGAGAGGCTTGGGAGTTCACAGGCTTGGGGGCGGAGAAGTGGTTCCTCAATTAAGAGCACAACAGTTAACAACAAATGTTTAGGGTTCTTTGTCTTCTAAATGTGTCTCACAGATGTATGGTATTTGTGTACATACATAAAAGTTATATACAGGTTGATGATCTAAAATCCAAAAATCTGAAATTTCAAATGCTTCAAAATCTGAAGCTTTTTGAACATCCACATGATGCTTAAAGGAAATGCTCATTAAAGCATTTTGGATTCGGATTTCAGACTTTGGGATCTGGGATGTTTAACTAGTATGCATTCTACAGATATTTGAAATCTGAAAAAATCTGAAATTCAAAGCACTTCTGGTTTCAAGCATTTCGAATAACATATACTCAACCTGTAATATATATTATGTATATGCAAGTATGCATGCATGCGTAGGTGTGTGTGCATATATGTGTGTATATATCAGATAGTACACATATTTGATCTCATTTTGGACTTTGATGGAATGTATAATTATTTTGTTTCCATATTTGAAAACAAAATCTATTTTCAATGGTAAACTAAAAATTGTTGAAATATCTGTTAAAGTAGCAAAAGACTCTGACTCTTGTTCATGTTTGAAGTGAGTAAAACTGTGATACTAACTTTTAGAGTATGATTTGTAATGATAATAGTACAATGTCCTACATTAGAGAAATGAACATCCATGTTTTTGTCTTCAAGTGGGATAATTTTAGGTGGCATGTTAAAGACTGAAGCTCATTTGGTGCACACATAATATCTGTTCCCTTCTGGAGTTTGTAACTAAATGAAGTATTTAGGGAAGTGGGATTCATGCTTGTGACATATCTTCTTGACTTGGGGCTTGTTCTCATGGTTTTGTTTGCATTCTGTGATGTTGTCCTCTCAGAGATTTGTTCCTCAACTGAGGGATTTGAATACCACAATGATAGATAAGATGAGAAAGAGAGATTACTGTTTAGACCATGTGGCCAGAGAGAAAGGCAGTATGTGTGACAGGCAGGGTAATCATCTCATTCTGGTTTGTCCAGGACTGTCCCAGTTTTAGCACGGAGAGTCCCCTTAGTCCCTGGGCAAACCAAGATGGCTGGCCACCCTACTTGTTTATAGCTATGTGGGTATAAAACTTGCCATACTAGAATTATATCTTTACTACTGTCAAAGGCTCTACATCTAAAAGGAAGCATGGAAAGTAGAAAAATAAATTTAAGATTAGCTAACTATCCTGTAAAGGCTAAGCAAGGCAGAAATGTTTCATGCACAGAACTGAATTTATTTTCAGATCATTTTTCTCAGTAATGTATCATTTTCAATGTAAGAAGAACTTGATATGCTTCCATAGTATGCTAGGCTTATAAATTTGAAAAAAATTAACCACAAGATATTTCCAGACCCCTAACATCTCATTTTGGTCACATTGCACCTTCACTCTAGTGTATTTCCCCTTCGTTCTTTTTCTGAACAACATCAGTGCTTGTTGAAACACACTTGTAGGAATCAGCTCAGTTAGCATTTCCCAGTTTGCCACTGGGAGATATTTTTCTTTCTTCTTGGTGGAATGCTTGACAAAAGACACACATGCCTCGAAGAGAGTGTAAAGTGTGGGGCAAATCAGAAGGCTATCAAGGAGCTGTATCACTGGGAGGCTCTTGACGATGGCCATTGTTGTAATGAAAAACCCCTCAGGCTATTAATTGCCCCACAACTCAGGACAACTCCAGCTAAAATGCAGTTGCTCCGTGGAAAAGTATAACAAGAAAACCGAATGTGTGTAATTGGTCCCTGTATGTATATTTTCTTCTGGAATCTTACAGCCTTTTTTGTTGTGCTTATAAATTTGAGAACTAGCATCTGGGCTTGGTGGCTCACACCTGTAATCCCAGTACTTTGGGAGGCCGAGGTGGGTGGATCACTTGAGGTTAAAAGTTCGAGACCAGCCTGGCCAACATGGTGGAACCCTGTCTTTACTAAAAATACAAAAATTAGCCGGTTGTGGTGGTGGGCACCTATAATCCCAGCTAATGGGTACCTGTAATCTCAGCTACTGGGAGGCATGAGGCACGAGAATCACTTGACCCTGGGAGGCAGAGATTGCAGTGAGCCAAGATCGCACCACTGCACTCCAGCCCGGGTGACAGAGCAGGACTCCATCTCAAAAAAAAAAGAAAAAAAAATTGAGAATTAGCAATGGTCTTATAGAGCTTTCGGTCTGCTTTGAAATCTGCATGCATTCTGATAATCTGGCATCTTTATTTTGCCTCTCAGATGAAGAAACATTGCCTCCAAGAAACAGAAACTGTTACTTTCATATCTTCATATTTGAAAAATAGCAATGATTTTAGAGGACAGTCTGTCATTTTCAGGAAGAGCCCATATCCACAGCAGGATGATTCAGACCTTTATAGCTTTGAGTGGGTTCTTTTGACTAACTCAGAGATCCTTAAGTTTACCTGAAAGTAGAGAAATAAATTTATGATATAAGTCTCTAAGAAAGAGTGGACTCTCTGGCTGTTGTTTTCTGAAGCCTATTAAACCTTGTAAATGGGCCCTTCATATTTGAAGTAGGTCCCAGGTATAAATTCCCTCTGTGCTTCCTCAACAGAAGACCTGGGCATGGGGACCCATGCTGTACGCGCAGAGCAGTCCACCATCATCCCCACCATATAATCATGCCTTGAGGCCCTTCTTTCACCATATTTTTTTCTGTGACCTCACCTATGGGAACGGTTTGAGCAGATTCTGCAAGTCCTTAAGGTTAGAGAAAATGTGCATGAATCTACATATCAGTTAAAATAATGAATAATTCTTTCAGTCCTGCTCTGGCCTCTGCTACCTTAAATCAGATTGCAATTCCTTGAGGGCAGGGATTGATTTTTGTTCATCTTTGGATCTCTTTTATACAACATACCATAGCACACTACACATTTCGATGTTCAAGAAATATTTGTTTGTTGAATGCATGAAACTTTGTCTTGTGCCTGACCAGTTAATAAATATTCTTATGTTTGTTTCTTTGTCCCTCTCTTTTTTTTTGGCTTGTGGAGGGAAGGGCAGTGCTACAGCAAGAGGCAGCTAGAAGTAGTATTTCATGGTGACTGCAGGATATGGTGTGCTGTTCACTGAGGAGCGGCTCTTTCTCTCACGCAGATCCTGCAGCAATCTGCAGTCTTCGTTTATACTCCTTTTGCCCTCCAGAGTCGAGAGACAAAAGTGGTTAAGTTCATTCACATTTGGAGTATCCAGGGTTCCTGTGTTGCTTTTCTCTCTTTGTTGACAGATGTAGACTGACTTAGTGATGAAGATGTTTTCTCAGTTGGTTTCATTTATGAGGGGCAGGGAAACTCAGAACACCCATGATTTCTTGGTCAGCTCACCCTTTGTATTCCAGTTAGTCAGGAAGTTCACTCTTTCTCCCTGCCATTGCCTTTGTTGGGCCATTGGCATAATTCTGCTTAGATTCTTGCAAAAACTCTCAGCTGATCTCCAAGTCTCCAGCTTTGTCCTTTCTTCACATCCCAATCCAGTCTCTATGCCAGAAGTTAAGCAGATCTTTCTGACGGTGGCATATAACACCCCTACCCCCACCCACGTTTAAAACCCTTTTAGTGGTTTCCAGGCCTCGGGATGAAGCTGGAGCACTGGTCCTTCTGGCCTGGCGCCACCTGCCTCTGGCCTAGTCTGTCAGGCTTGTTTCTCCCTTTCCCTTAATAAGACAGCCATGCTCAGCCTTGTGTACTCTCCTGGCTCCCCCAGGTGTCTTGTCATGGGACTTTGCACATACTGTTCCCCTCCCTGAAATGCCATCACCATGCTGACTTTTACTTTTAGCTTCAGATTTTATCTCAGATTTCAGATCTAATCACTTTCTCTGAGACCATTTCCCAGACTACTTTTCTCACCCTGCTGCCCACACAGAGCAGGTTCAGGGGGATTTCCCTGGGGTCTGGCAGCACCTCTCCCTGTTGCAGGTCTTGTCTGCTATGTGCTGCCGTAGCTTGGGCGTTGGTTCTCTCTACATCATAAGCTCCTGAGGACAGACAGTGTATCTCAGGTCCTAAAATAGTGCTGGGTGCATAGTAGGCAATTGGTATTTTATTTGAATAAATTGATATTTATGCCTAATATTAATTTTCTGTTTATACTTACCTGTCAAAGTACATTTGTGGAAATAGAAAAAAAGATCAAAGAGAGACACATCCTTTAATGATGTCAGTGGCGAGATCAGGTGGTTCCTTCCTTTCCTATTTCGGGTCTTGCATGGTGGAAATGAGTGATAAATCCCTCACGTTTCCTCATGTCTGCATCTGCTTTTCGTCACAAGAGGTGCTGGCTGGCGCAGTCACATCACACTCTTCTAAACTCAGAATTGAAATGGGTTTTTTATTTACTTTTCTTTTTAAGGACTTGTGTTTTGTGCTTTTGGGTGTTCTTACAGTTTGGGAAATTTTATGGTAAGGACTTGCTCTTTCCACTAAGTGCTCCTAGAAGAATAATAAATGATAAAAGAAATAAAAATCCCAATGAATTGTGAGATATTGTAATATGTCTTGTGTGTATCTGTGTACCTTGGCAGATTATTCTGAATTAACTATAGCTAATTTTCATTTGAGAAATATATGTCCATGAACTTCATATAGTGTGTTCCAATGTAATTTTATTATAATGATATTATTATAAAAAACACTCATTTGTATAGGGAACACTGCAGCTTCTACTTATTCCATTATTAAAATGATAACATCATTTACTTTTTATGAGTCACTTGTAGAATGACATTTTGGCAGTAAGTCAATGACTTTATCATGGAAAAGTTTTCTTCTAACCTCTTACTACCACAAATCTTTTCTATTCAGGGGAAATATCTTTTTCACTCTCATTCTTAAGATTCAATGACAGAATTCACTCTTTTTAATATATAGCTTAATGAATTTTGACAAACATACAGTGGATCAACAGTGTTGATCCACTACCATGTTGATCCACTACCACAGTCAAGATATAAAATAGCCTTCTCTCAACCCCCAAATTCTCCATGCTCTGTTGTGATCACCTCTTCTCCCTACCAGTAGACCCCGGCAGTCACACATATGTTTTCTGTACCTATAGTTTTGCATTTTCTAAAATATAATATGAATGGGATCCTAAAGTAGTTAGTCTTTGACTCTGGCTTCTTTCACTTATCATAATGCATCTGGTACACATCTCCTTGTTGCACATATCAGTACTTTGTTCCTCTTTATTCATAAGTAGTATGTTATTGTGTGCATGTACCACAGCTTGTTATTCTCTTCACCAGGTCAAGGGCATTTGGGATTGTTCCAGTTTGGGCCAAATAAAGATGCTATAAACATTCACAAATATGTTTGCACATTAACATAAGCCTTCATTTTGTCCAGTTAAATGCCTGGAGTAGATTTTCCGGGTCTTATGTTAAGTGTATGTTTAACTTTATAAGAAACTTATACAATACTTCAATGTTCTCAGGGACAATAATCAGAAGCTTAACTTGCTATACCTAGCAAAACTATCAATCGAGGTAGGCGGCAGAGGGATAATGCCAGTTTTAGACATGAAAGATGTTCTCATTATCTTTTACTGCTTAATAAGCTGCCCTGAAACTCATCTTAAAATAAAATAATCATTTATTTTATACACAAATCTGCAATTTGGGCAGGAATGGGAAGGCTTGTCTTTGCTCCACATGATGTTAGCTAGGGTGGCTCCACAGATGGCAGTAGGTTCCTCTTCCAACACGATCCATTCACATGGCAAAAGTTTGTATTGACTGTTAACTGAGAGTTCATCAGACTTAAGGGCCAGAGACCTCAGTTCCTTTCTACATGGACCTCTTCATGTGGCATGGACTTCCTTGCAAGATTATATGCTGGGTTCCAAGGACAAACATCCAGAGAGAAAGTGTCACATAAAAACTATATTGCCTTTTATGATGAGCCTTGGGTGTCACAAAGTGTCATTTTTACCATCGTGTCACTAGCTGAAAGAGTCGCAAAGGTCTGTCCAGGCTCAAGAGAAGGAGACATAGCCCTGTCCCTGTGTGAGGTCATGTGAGATTCTGGAAGAGCATGTCAGGTAAGGGATGTTGTTGTAGCCCATATGGAAATTATAATCTGCCACGTAAAGGCTCATGAAGTTTACCACTTACCAAAGCTCTTTGAGAGAATCTAAAAAGGACATATCTTAAGGAGAAAAATATATCTGAGAAGAAGTAGAATATTAGGAGTGATAATGAACAAATAAGGTGGTAAAATAGTTAGTGTAAATTAATGTTGAATATTTTGAAAAGCAAAGAAATGTGGAACTAAAATCCCAAATTATAAGAGCATGGAGAGCAGTGTAGGAGCAGAGAGGATTAAAAACCTGTTAAAGTTCCATTTTGTCTCATAAACAAACATAGATACATATTAACTCCAGACCTTGTTGCAAAATTTTTGTATTTGGAACACGTTCAGGTTTTACAGCACCTCCTCACCCCCTTTTCACTCAGCTCTTGAAGATCTGCTTCTGCTCCCACCAAAACAGTCATCTTTCAGTTCTTATCCTCCTAGAACTTAGCTGGTATTGACTGTTCGGTTTACTTTCACCTTCTTAAAGCAATCTCTTCTTTTGAATTCAATATACAACACACTCCTGCTTGTTTTTTTCTGGCTCTCTTCTTAGACATCTTTGCCAACTCGTCTTCCTCCACCTGTCTTTAAACCTTGTACTGCCTCAATCCCTGATCCTAGCACTTCATTACCTCCCACCTTACTCTCCCTCCTTAGGTAAGTTCATCCAACTGTATCAGTTAACATACCAACTATAGTACTTGCAGATGACTCACAAATTTACATCTCCAGCCCACACCACTCCTTTGAGCTTCAAACCTATGTATTCAATGGCCTATTCATCATATTTTCCTAGAGTTTTTTCAAAGGCTCTTCATAATCAGTATGTTCAAAACAATTTTTTCCACATTGACCCTATCTTCCCTGGCATACTCCTGGCTCTCCTTTCTTAACATAAATGACACTGCCATCTGACAGTTGCCCAAGCCAGAACCAAGCAGTTATTCTTGATATGTCTTTTTCTCTTCCACCACATCCAGTCAATCACCAGTTCCTCTTATTGTGTCACCTATTATCCCACAAATCTACTCACATCATTCTATGTCCATCTCTGCCACCAGTCTTGACCAAACTCTTGCCTCTCTCACGAGTCTCTACCTTGTTTCCCTTTGTTTACTTTTGTCTTCTCTATCTATTCTCCATGCTGTGGTCAGAATGATTTATTAAAATGAACCTGATCTCGTTTCTTTGTTCCTTCAAATCTATTAGTATATTAGTCTGAATAACCAAATCCTTAATATAAGCAGCAGGGTTTGTGTAATTTGGTTCCTTCCCTGATCTGGCCTAATTATTGTACTTCATCTCTTTCACTCTGATGTCTGGCCACAGCCACTTTGTTATATTGGTTACATTCTTAGTTTCCAGGGTCAGATACTCGAGTTTGAATCTTAACTTTTCACTTACTAGGTACGATCTTGGACAAGTTCTTAAAAAAAAAAACAAACATCAATGGATAAGCTCTGGAACCTATGCATTAGTGTTCTCATCTCCGAAATGGAGTTATTACTGTCAGCTTCTTGGCGGGTTTATGTGAATTAAATGAGATGAAACATGTGCAGTGGTAGCACAGTGCCTGCCAGTTGATAAGCCCAGTAAATGTTAGATTATTTCCTTAACGAACCACCTCCCTTCTCATCTCTGGGAATTCCCGTTGCTCTCCCCCGTTATATGGGCTCTCTTCTCGTCTCTGGGAATTTCCATTGCTGTCCCCGTCATACAAGATGCCCACCCACCTGCTTAGTGCTGACTTATCCTTCTGCAGCAAAGGACCTTACATCCTAGCTGGCTCAAGACAGACACAGTTTATGTCTGTTGTAGATCAGTTCACACTTACTGTTTTGTTTTTTGTTTTTTTTAGTTTCTTATCTTATATTTTAAGATATACAACAAGTTATGGCCTTTCTTTTTTCTTTTTTTTTTTTTAAAGAAAGAAAGAAAAAGAATAAAGAAGAGGAGGAAAAAGGAAGAGAAAGAGAGAGAGAGAATGGGAGTATTGCTTTCTTGCCCAGGCTAGAATGCAATTTAGTAATGGGTATTGAAAGCCTCTTTTATACCAATAATTATACTTGATGTAAACAGGAAGGAAATGGGAAGAAAATAACAAACGAGCAGCCAAACAATATTTCCTTTAAACCTATGAAATGCTATGCAATTACTGAGGAGTGATTTACTTCCAATTATGTAGTCACTTTTGGAATAGGTGTGAGGTGGTAATGTATGTTTTATGTATTTGAAGTGGAGAGTTCTATAAATGTTTATTAAGTTTACTTGTTCCGGATCTGAGTTCAAGTCCTGGATGTCCTTGTTAATTTTCTGTCTCGTCGATCTATAAAATCGTTAGCTCTTCTTGTTACATTGATCCTTTTGCCATTATGTAATGTCCTTCTTTGCCTCTTTTGCTCTTTGTTACTTTAAAGTCTACTTTATCAGAGGCGAGAATTGCGTCTCCTGCTTTTTATTTGTTTATTTTTACTCTCTGATTGGTTGATAAATCTTCCTCCTTCCCTTTGTTTTGAGTCTTTGTGTATCGTTGCATGTGAGATGGGTCTGGATGCAGCATAGCAATGGGTTTTGGCTTTTTATCCAATTAGAATATATATAACTTTAATACTAGCATTTGATGCTAGCTGGCTGTTTTGCCCATTAGTTAGTGTGAATTTTTCGTTGTGTTAATGTTCTTTTCTTTTTGACATATTTTTGGAAAGACTGATATTGGTTGTTCCTTTATATGTATAGTGCTTCTTTCAGAAGCTCTTGTAAAGCAGGCCTGGTGGTGGTGAAGTCTCTAAGTACTTGTTTGTTCGCAAAGGATTTAATTTTTCCTTCGATTATAAAGCTTAGTTTGGCTGGATAGAAAATTCTGGGTTGAAAGTTCTTTTCTTTAAGGATGTTAAATATTGGTCCCCACTCTTTTCTGACTTGTAGGGTTTCTGCTGAGAGATCTGCTGTAAGTCTGATAGGTTTCCCTTTATGGGTAACCTGACCTTTCTCTCTGGCTGCCCTTAGTATTTTCTCCTTCATTTCAACCCTAATAAATCTGGCAATTATGTGCCTTGGGGTTGGTCTTCTTGAAGAATATCTTTGTGGTGTTCTCTGTATTACCTGGAGTTGAATATTACCCTGCCTTGTCAGGTTGGGAAAATTTTCCTGAATGATATCCTGAAGAGTATTTTCCAACTTGGATTCATTCTCTTCATCACATTCAGGTACACCTATCAAACGTAAATTAGGTCTTTTCACATAGTCCCATATTTCCTGGAGACTTTGCTCATTCCTTTTCATCCTTTTTTCACCAATCTTGTCTTCTCATTTCATTTCACTGAGTTGGTTCTCGACTTCCAATGTCCTTTCTTCTACTTGATCAATTTGACTGTTTAAACTTGTGCATGCTTCGCGAAGTTCTCGTGTTGTGTTTTTCAGCTCCATCAATTCCCTTATATTCCTCTCTAAATTGTCCATTCTCGTTAACATTTCGTCAAACCTTTTTTCAAGGTTCTTAGTTTCTTTGCATTGGGTTAGAACAAGTTCTTTTAATTCACAGAAGTTTCTTATCACCCACGTTTTCAAGCCTGCTTCTGTTATTGGAATACACTCGTAATCTATTAAGCCTTGTTCAGTTACTGATGAGGAATTGCGATCCCCTGTAGAGGGAGAGGCATTCTGATTTTGAGTATTCTCTGCCTTTTTACGCTGGTTTCTTCCCTTCATTATATATTTATCCATCTGTTGTCTTTGTAATTACCGACTTTCTAACTAGGTCTCTGAGCAGACGTCCAACTTGTTGATTCCCAGCGCTGAAATCTGAGCAGTCCACTGCGCCAGCCAAAATAGCGGTGTTAAGATTGATGGTGCTTTTCTGCCCGGGAATCTCCAGACTCTGCACCAAAAACTGGCACGCTAAGGCACCAGCAAAACCGCCGCACCAGCCACAAGAGTCACCCTGGCGACACGTGGGGCTCCTCTGCTGGGAATCTTGTGGTCCGTGAGCAACTAATATTTGTCTGAAAGTGTGGCGTCTTCTCGTCTGCGCTTTCACTGGGAGCTAGGAGCCCAAGCTGCTAGTGATCAGCCGCACACTTACTGTTTTTAAGTATCTCTTTTTACTACTGGTTTGTGAAATAAATTGCATGATCACCCTTTTGTGCTCAGTTCAAAAGTAACCTTTCTTAGGAAACCACCTCTGATTCCTACAAGGTCAGGTTGTCTATTATTCGTTCTTATAGCACATCCTGTAACTTTTTTTTTGTGAGAGTTACCACAATCATGGTTAAAAAAGGTCATTGCATTGCTAATTCCTCGAGGTTTGTTTCTTCTATTGGGCTCTAATCCCTTGGAGGACTGGGACCTTGGGGGCATCTTGCCTCACCTCTGAGTTCTTAGCATTGGTCTTATCCAAGCCATTACTGATTAAATACACTTAGAGGAGAGAAGAAGAACTGAACAGGATCCGGTCTGGGCTTCATTTCTGTTTCCGACTAAATGTCAAGTCATTTCCTCTCACTGGCCCTTCATTTCTTCATCTTGTTAATTTAGAAAATTAGGCTTAATATTCTCTAGAATTCCATTCGACTCTACATTGTGTAAGTCTAGCCCATCAGGGAAATTTTTTAAACCAATTTTTAACTATTTGGAGTCATAAATTTAAGAAAGATATGGAATCAATTTAGATCTCCCCAAAGATAGAGTAAAATACTTTGTTGCTCAGTGAATTAAGCTTTGGCCATTACCCTTTTTTCTTACTATGAATTCCTAATTTGTAAACTCTGATGTTATTCCTTCTTTCTCAATATATCTGAGACAAATATATAGTCTGTGTGATCATATAATTACTGTTATACCTATTTACAAGTTTAAGACTGAGTCAACAGAAAAAAATCCAAGTGAAGAATGTTTAAAATTAACTTGTCTTTCTCCAGGAAGTTAACTAATCAAACACTTTTTGTTGTTCATGTTGTCATTCAGAACAAAATAATCCCTGAGACAGTCTCATGAAAAACCTAACAGGTTTTTTGCTGAGTTTTATAATGAGATTAAGCAGAAATTAAGAGTAAGAAATGAAATTCATAACACCAGTGGGAAATCTTGAAACCATTTTATACTTTTTTTCCTTCTAATTTAATATGTCTGTGAGATTGGGCAGGTTTTTATTTGTTTGCTTGCTTATCATTTGTGTTTATAGTGTGGGGGAATCAGCTGAACCTAACTTGTCCCTTTACAACTGATACATGCCTATACAGTAGTTGCTTAGAGCTAAAAGCAGCAAGACCTGGACACTGGGGCATAGCTGCTCTGAAGTCATGGCGGCCTTTGGGAGGGTATATCCATGCTCTGGGATGCAGGATCTCCTGAGGTCTTGGAGGAGTTTTCCTAGTAACTCTGAGGAATGGTGGATCATGGTGCGGAGACCATTGATCTAACCTGAAGGATTATAGGAATGAGGAATTGTAGGGAGGTAGCCGATACTGCTGGTAAGGATGACATCCCCAGAGTGGCTTCTGTACCAGTCCTGAACACCCACCATGCATTATTCTGTCACAGGAAGCAGCTCATCTAACCTACTGTACCCCCAAGTCCTTGAAGTGTCTCTCTGTTTCTTGGCCTTACTGGAGGTAAGCCAACATGAAAAATGAAAGCTACATTTATACTTCTACTGAGAACTCTTGAGGAAAAAACAGAGGCATTGCCAAAAGTGATAGGACATACAGGGAAAGAAGAAAGATGAGCTGGAAACCAGAACCTTAAGTCCAGAAGCAATCTCAATTATAGAGCCCAGAGTGAGATTGCCTTGATAAAGTAGATGATGTGGAGAAACGAGAAAAATATAGAAAGCTCTAAGTATGCACAGATCACACTTTTGCCATAATAGGCACCTACAGTGAGGACCCCACCCCACCATTGAGGGTTTGGAGTGATTTTTGGGTGTAAGCTCTATTCTGACTCTTGAAATGATTAAACTTTTTCTAGCTCCATCTTTCAATATTACTTCCTCTTTTCTATTATTTTTAGAAAATAAACATCTTTCTTTTACTTCATTTAGCTATGAAGCAGCTCTTGCTGATAGTAAATAAATACTTAAATTATGAAGATACTTTCTTGTAACATTTGACCAATTTGTAAGGCAGTGGTTCCTCAATTTCAATGATGCACCAAGCTTTTCAGAAAATGAGTTCCAAAGGGAATTGATTTTTATCTGCAATACTCTCATCCTACAGACAGGATATTGACTGCACTTGATAGAATGGGAGTGTAAAACCAGAATGAAGCATTGCAGTAACAAATCCCATGGGAACAGTTCATGATCAAGAGAATCATTCATTGGATGGAAAGATCGGAGAGCTAGACAGTGTCAATGGAGACAAAAGGGGAGATAAAAGCATTAGTTTCCTGAGTCTTTCCCTGGAAGGTTTTGTTGACTAGCCCTTCCTGTTAGTATGCTGTCTATTCCTAGTTGTTCATCAGCTTATATAAGAACCTTAAAACTCATAATAAATTATAATCAATGTTTAAACATGGCAAAATAGAAGTGCATACCATAGGCCCCACTGGCCTGTTACTACATGAGTTCATTCACATTCACCGTGAGATGCCTTTGGTATAGTCTTACCCCTTTTGTTTCTGTCTCATGTGATTTTGGATATTCTACTTTCCTAATGCATTAGGTAGTTTCATCTTGCTCTGGAAAGACAGAACTCAGTCATTGACAAGGAGAGCCAGAAACTACTCCCCCTGTTGCCTTGTGTAATTGGTGGCTGGCATGGTCACTCCATTATGTGGCAGGCAGTATTTGCATTTCAAGGGCGGAAGACATACACATTGGTTTTGTTTGAGAATTATATCATAAAACTGAATTCTAAGTACTTCTTGAATATTGAGATTATTATTGAAGAACTGATTACAAATTATTCTTAAATATAAAACCAAAGCAAATTTTATTAAAACTAAATAGAAATTTGATTAAGAATACGGGATTATTTCTAATAACTTTTTGGTAGGTGACAGCAAGGAGATTTGTTTGATCATGGAGTTTTTAAAGCCTTTTGAAGTCTTGAAATTCATTAAGGCATAGAAGAGGTAACAGGAGAAAAAATATCTCTGAATGGCATAGACTGATCACATGTTGATTGAAGTCCTACCAATGTGTATATTGAAATTGTGGGTCAAGAGCTATATCACTAAAAAATAAGGGAAAGACAGCATCAGAAATTGACTACAACAACGAAGGTGTAGCGGGAAATAAAATTGGGCGATATGAGATTCAGTGTTCCAGATGGAGGCAATTTGAGAATAGATGAGTAGAGTGTTGTGAGCATGGTAATGAGGAGGAAGGATGGCACCTACCCCATGTCCAAGTCCAAAGGTGTGCAGGGTGGGAGAGAGCTAGAGAGGGCTGCTAGGGCATGAGTTTCAGCAGGGGAGAACCAGCCCTCCATTAGAGCAAGAGGAAGAAACATTCAGAGGAGAGGGTGACAATACAGGGACTTTTGCTGAGGCTGGACTTTGAGTCACAGAAGGCATAATGGAAGTGTTTAAGGAGTTTTGGTTGGTGAGGGATGCGGTGAGGAATAGGACCTCTTCATGGCTGACTGGGGATTCACATGCAGGAGATGAGGGATGAACTGAGGTTCTGAGACTTTGTTCTGTAAATAGGGACAAAGGGCAGTGATGTGTTGTTAAATGTTTGATAACTGGCTCTTGGCAGGGAAGAGCCCTGATTTCTAGCTTTTGCTGATTTTCATGGTGTGAATGCTTCCACCACAGTATATTCCAGGTGACCAACATGACATCATTCTATAAGGAGTTGGACAGAGAATCCCAAGATTGGCTCTGTGTTCAGCACACCTTGAAAAAAGGGCATGGCTGGATTAATGCTGGTAGACTCAAGCAGATAATTGGGCAAGGCTGTGAGTGGTAGGGAGTGGAGGGCATTTGGTATCCCTCTTGACCCCTGTGGCTAGAAGCACAGTGACCTGAGGATCAATAGTCTTCTTGGTGTGTGGACCATATAAAAACAGTCCTGTGTCAAATTTGGCATGTGGGCTATAGTTTGCTAGCCACTACTCTAAACCTTCTCATGCCTGTGAGACATCTCCGCATGTGCATCTAACAGGTATCTTCAATGTTGATCTCCCTCCATGCCCCAAACCTGCTCCACCCATAGTCCATATTGTATCATTTCATGGCAGCTTTATCTTTCAAATGGTTCAGGCCAAAAACTTGCTGTCATTCTTGACAGCTTTATCTATCTTTCACCTGTAGCCATATAAAAACCTGTTAGCTTTCCTTTCAAAAGTTATTAGAAATCTAATATTTAGCTATTTTCACTGCTACCACTTTGGACCAAGTGATGGTCATCTACAACTGGAATTATTATAACAACCTCTGATCTGCAATCTAGTCTTCCCACTTGCTCTCCTTCAACACTTAGGTAGTGATCTTTTTTAGAATATATGTTAGATCATGTCATTCTTCAAAATCAGAAATTTCCAGTTGCCTGTTTCATTCCACTTAAAAGCTGGAGTACTTACAATGGCCTACAAAAGTCTACATAATGTGCTCCCCATTATCTGTCTTCCTTTCTTTTTTTTTTCTTTTTTTTGTTGAAGAGATGAGATCTTGTTCTGTCACCCAGGCTGGAGTGTAGTGGCATGGTCATAGCTCACTGTGGCCTGGAACTCCTGGGCTCAAGCCATCTTCTTACCTCAGCCACTCCAGGCATTATTGTAGAAACTGAGTCTCACTGTATTGTCCAGGATGGTTATGAATTCCTGGCCTTAAGTGATCCTCCCACCTTGGCCACCCAAAGTGCTGGGATTACAGGTATGGCCAGTATGTCTTCTTTTGAGAAGTATCTGTTCATGCCCTTTGCCACTTTTTAATTGGGTTTTTTGCTTATTGATTTATCTAACTTAGTTTTATATATTCTTTTTATGTTCTGAATATTAGACCTTTGTTGGATGCATAGTTCTTGAATATTTTCTCCCATTCTCTAGGTTGTCTGCTTACTCTATTGAGAGTTTCTTTTTTTGTGGCACAATCACAGCTGACTGCAGCCACCAACTCCCAGGCTCAAGTGATTCTTCCACCTCAGCCTCCCAAGTAGCTGTGACTACAGATGCATGCCATCACAACTGGCTAAATTTTGTATTTTTTTGTAGAGACGGAGTCTCACTATGTTGCCCAGACTGGTCTCAAACTTCTAGGCTCAAGTTATCCTCCTGCCTTGGCCTCCCAAGTGCTGGAATTATAGACACCACACCTAGCCTCTTCCAGTATTTTTTAAGTTTGAGGTCTTACATTTAAGCCTTTAACCCATCTTGAGTTCGTTTTTATATATGATGATAGAAAGGAGTTCAATTTCATTCTTCTGAATATGGATATCCCATTATCCCAGCATCATTTATTGAATAGGGAGTCTTTACTTCATTGCTTATTTTTGTTGATGTTGTTGAAGATCAGATGGTTGTAGGTGTGTGACTTTATTTCTAGATTCTGCTCCACTGGTCTGTGTGTCTATTTTTGTATCCATACCATGCTATTTTAGTTTCTGTAGCCTTGTAGTATAGTTTGAAGTTGGGTAGTATGATGCCTTAACTTTGTTCTTTTTGCTTCTCTAACCTCATCTTTTACCTACTTCTGTTTCCTGAACATACCAAAGATTCCTGTATCTCTTGAACTCTGGGATGTTTTTTTCTTATGTCTTCTTCAAGAAATCTGGGTAGCTAATTCTGTACTTTTTTCAAGACTTTGTTCAAATATCCTCTTAGTGAAGACTTTTCTGGCCACACTAGTTAAACCCTTGGAATTTCCAACTCTCTCTTCCACAGAGATTCTGCTCTGTGTGTGTAGGGGGGTGTGTGTGTATGCATGTAGGTATGTATACTAGTTAACATACGATATGTATCTTTAGCCCTGGATTCTTCTTTTCTAGATGTTAATATTGTTGTATTTGTTTGTTCTCACATTGCTAGTAAAGACATACCTGAGACTGAGTAATTTATAAAGCAAAGAGGTTTAATGACGTCACAGTTCCACATGGCTAGGGAAGCCTCATAATTGTGGCTGAAGGCGAATGAAGAGCAAAGTCATGTCTTACGTGCTGGCAGACAAGATAGCTTGTGCAGGGGAACTCCATTTATAAAACCATCAGATCTTTATGAGACTTACTACCACAAGAATGGTATGGGGGAAACCACCCCATGATTCAGTTATCTCCACCTGGCCCTCCCCTTGACACATGGGGATTATTACAATTCAAGGTGAATAGCTCAGTAGATAGAGTAGTGAACCCAGAAATAGATTCACACATGGATAACCAGCTGATTTATTGACAAGGGTACAAAACTCCACAGAATTTAATTAGAGGCTGATGTCCAGAATATGTAAAGAACCCCTACAACTCAACAACAAAGAACAAACAAAATATTTCCCCAAAGAAGATATATAAAAGGTCAGTAGGCTCATGAAGAGATGCTCAGTGTCATTAGTCATTAGGGAAATGCAAGTCAAAGCCACAATGAGATATAACTTCACACTCCTTGGAATAACTAATATAAAAAGTAGGAAACTAACAAGTGTTGGTGAGGATGTGGAAACATTGGGGTCCTTGTGCATTGCTGGTGGAAATATAAAATGGTTCAGCCACTGTGGAAGATTGGTTGCTCAAAAAGTTAAAAATACAATTAACAGCAATTTTGCATCTAGATATATTCCCCAAATAATTGAAAGCAGAGACCTAAACAGATCTTGTACACCAATGTTTATAGCAGCATTATTCATGACAGCAAAAAGTTAGAAATAATCTAAGTGTCCATCAACAGATGAATGGATTAACAAAATGTGGTCTGTAGGTTCCATGGAGTATTATGTGCCCATAAAAGGAATGAGCTTTGAAAAATGCAACATCATATGGATGAACTTTTGAAAACATTATGCCAAATGAAAGAAGCCAAACATAAAAGAACACTCATTGTATGATTTCCCCTATATGAGGTATCTAGAATAGGCAAATTCATAGAGTCAGAAAGTGGAATAGAAGTCATCAGGGCCCCGGGGGGGGAAGGAGAGATGGGGAGTTATTGTGTCACAGGTACAGAGTTTCTATTTGGGATGGAGAAAAAGTTCTGGATAGAAATAGTGGTGATGTTTGCACAACATTGTGAATGTACTTAATTAACACTATGAAATTTTAGACTTAAAATTATCATTAAAATGATAAATTTCATGCATATTTTACCACAATTTTTAAAGAAGCAATTCAGAGGAGGAAAGATAATCTTTTCAACAAATGGTGCTGGAGCAATGACGTATCAGCAGGCAAAATAATGAACCTGACCTAGGTGAACCTCACATTTTATATCTTAAAAAAAAAAACTCAAATGAACAATAAAAAATGACAACTTAAAACATACTATAGATTTCAATGTAAAATGTAAGGTTATAAAACTTTTGGGAAAACATAGAAGGAAATCTTTAGGACCTAAGGATTAATAAAGAATTTTTAGCTATGGCATCAAAAGCATGATCCATACATGAAAAAAAATCAATAAATTGTATTTGATCAAAATTGAAAACTCTTGCTCTGTCAAAGATGCTGTTAAGAGAATGAAAAGACAAGCTACAAACTAGGGGAAAATATTTGCCAGCCACATGTCTTTCAAAGGACTTTTATCTGAAATCTATAAAGACCTCTTAAAATTCCATAGTAAAACAAAAAAAAAAATCCTAATAGAAAATGGGCAAAGGAGATGAATAGACATTTTATGGAAGAAAATATACAGATGTCAAATAGGTATATGAAAATATCTTTGCCATCATTGGCCATTAGGAAAGTACACATTCAAACCACAGTGAGATTTCACTTTGTACCTATCAGAACAGCTAATGTAAAGATAGAATAACAACATCAACTACTGTCAAGATATAAAGAAATGAAATCACTCCTGTATTGCTGGCTGCTGTGTAAACTGGCATAGCCACTCTGAGAAACGGTGTGGCAGTTTGTCTAAAAACATATGCTTACCATATGACCTATCAATCACAGTGAGCATTTATCCCACAGAAATGAAGATTTGTATTGACACACAAATACGCATGCAAATGTTCACAGAGGCTTTATTTGTAGTAGTCAGATTTTAGAAATTTATTTGTAATTAACAAAAAATTAGAAACAACCCAGATGTTCCTCAGTGGGTAAAAGAGTAAACAGACTGTGGTGCCTCCACAGCATGGAATCCTTTGCGGCAATAAAAGGAATGAATGAATGATGCAGGCAGTGACTTGGCTGGATCTCAGGGGCATCATGCTTAGGGAAAAATCCAAACTCAAAAGGCTTTAGAGTGTGTGAGTCCATTTATATTGCATTCTCAAAATGACTCACTTATGAAGATGGAGAAGATATTAATGGTTGCCGGGAGTTAGAAATGGAGGAGGGCTTGGCAGGGAAGGTGAGCGGAGAGAGATGGATGTGAATTTAGGTGGCCAGCACAGGGGATCTTTGTGGTGGTGGAACAGTTCTGTGCGTTTATTGTGGCGATGGTTATACAAATGCACATGTGATAAAACTACATAAAACTAAAAGATTGTCACACACAAATGAGTATATGTAAAAATGTTGAAATGTGAGGTCTGGGTATTGTACCAGTGACTATGCTGGTTTTGATATTGTCCCATAATTATATAAGGTTTTACTTTGGGGGAAATTAGGTAAAGAGTACGTAAGACCTTTCAGTACAATTTTGGCATTTTCCTATGAATTATTATTTAAAATCTATTACTGATTTTAAAATACAGTTTTGCAGCTTAATTATTATCAAGTCACTATTTGCATATGAATGTCAAGAAATGGAACCTTGTGGCATGGATACTTTGCTGTCTCCCAATGCAGCTCCTTTTCCTCTTAAAGGCAACAGCTATCCTGACTTCTGCGTTAGCCACTTTGTATTTCTTTATAGTTTTGCCATCTGAGTATGCCCCCAACTGCTATAGTTTAGTTTTTTGACTATATATAACTGAAATCTTATTGTCTGTGTCTTTTTGTTTCTAATTTCTTTGAACATAGTTTTTGTAACAGTTGTATTTGTTCTGGAAAGCATTCATTTTCATTGCTGTTTAATATTCCATTGTGGGTACACCCTAGTGTGTTAATTCTTTTTTTTTTTTTTTTTGAGACAGTCTCACACTATCGGCAGGCTGGAGTGCAGTGGCACAATCTCAGCTCACTGCAACCTCCGCCTCCCAGGTTCAAGCGATTCTTCCGTCTCAGCCTCCTGAGTAGCCGGGACTACAGGCGTGTGCCACCATGCCCAGCTAATTTTTGTATTGTTAGTAACGGAGTTTCACCATGTTGTCCAGGATGGTCTCAATCTCTTGACCTCGTGATCTGCCTGCCTCGGCCTCCCAAAGTGTTGGGATTACAGGCGTGAGCCACGGCACCTGGCCATGTTGATTCATTTTATTGTTAGACTTCTGAGTTACTTTCTGATTAGCTGATTATAAACTGCTGCTCTGACCCTCCTTGGACACATCCCTGGCATACTTGTGTACATCTTTCTGTTGGGTTCTACCTCAGAACTGAATTGTTGGGTCATAAAAGTAGGCATGTCTTCAAATTTATTTTTAAAAAAGATGACTATTTTTCAAAATGATTTTCTTAACTGCCCATTTCTTTGAATAACACTTAATGCCTTTTGACATATCATACTTATTTATAATGTTTATTTTATGTCTTCCATCACTAAAATATAAGCTCCAAAGATCATGTGATTTTTTTTCCCTATTTTTATCCCAAGTATTTAGAACAGAACATGGGATATAGTAGGCACATAGTAATTATTTGTTGAATAAATTGAATTGATGAATGCTGCAACAAAAAGATAGCTTTCTATTTACCGATTAACTCTCTTTTCACATGAATTACATTAAAACAAACAGAGATCTGACTTTTTTTTTTTCTGAAACTGCTGGGACCAGATATGTTTTAGAACTTTGAGTTTTTTATTTTTTATATTTTGGAAAGATAATACAGTTTCTATACTGTATATAGCCCAATACCACAAGAATGGTTTCTGAGAGTATAACATGATCAAATGTTTTAAAGTTCTGCAGTAAAAACTAAATGGGATAAGAACAGACTCTAAACAGCTTTTATCAGTTAAAGTAGTTGTTTAGTTGGTATAATTTTGAAGTATCTGCCTGTCAGACCACCAGTGAAGATTATGCTGCTAAATATTATACATCAGCATTTACAAAAATGGTTTACCTCTCACTACCACTTTGTGAGATGATAGGGAGCACAGGTATTATTATACCCATTGCACAGATGATATCATCAAGGCACCAGAAAGTGAGACTCTCACCCCATGGCTTCCTAAACAGCAGAGCTGACACACAAACCTTGTCTTTCAGTTCTGTCCACTGCTTTTTAAACCATGCCACAGTTGCTTCTTATTGATAAAAGTAGCAATTTTTGTGATTCGTAAATTAATATTTCCAGAGGGGAAGAAAACTCCTCTATAATGAAGCTGTCATAAATCATGCAGTGTTTTCCCAGGATTTGGAACAAAGCTAATGGCAGCATTCCCACCGAGGCGCTTGGATGCACTAGACTGTCCAGGGTCAGAATGCACGTGTCTGCCACAGAGACAGTGCTGAGCCCCCATGCACGGGAAAGTGGACCTTCAGCACAGCTGGCCTCTCCTTCCTGTATTCTTCATTTCTTGAGAATTCTTTTTCCTACATCAGCCTCATAGAGCTTCCTGTTATACTCCAGCCTGCTCTTCTCTCTCAGAAAGGGATCTCAAATCGACAATTTGTATTTATAAATTTTCTTTTTTTGAGATGGAGTTTTACTCTGTCAGGCTGGAATGCAGTGGTGCAATCTTGGCTCACTGCAACCTCTGCTTCCTGGGTTCAAGAGATTATCCTGCCTCAGCCTCCTGAGTAGCTGGGATTACAGATGGCCGCCACCATGCCTGACTAATCTTTGTATTTTTAGTGGAGACAGGGTTTCACCATGTTGTCCAGGCTGGTCTAGAACTCCTGACCTCAAGTGATCCACCCGCCTTGGCCTCCCAAAGTGCTGGGATTACAGGTGTGAGCCACCACACCCTGTCTGGATTTATAAAATAAATAGCAAATGTTTCTAAGAGTGATTTTCAGGCATGGTATTACCTAGCAAGGCATTTACACTGAGTGGATTGATTAGAAGAGGGAATGTAGTGTGCAGTCTCTTTTCTTATTATATTTACTGCTTTTTTGTCTATCTCCTCCACAGGCAAGTGGCATGAGTATGGCTTTTTATCTGTGTTCTCTGATGCTTCCCCAGTGTCTATAGGACCCAGCACATACTATGCACTTGCCAAATACTTGCTTAATAAATGAATAATTATTTAAGCCTTTTATCTTTAAGAGATAATGCCTTTCAGCTCTGTTAACCAAACCGTTTAGACAATGGGAAGCAGACCGGGAGAATTTTGAGGAGAGTAGGTAGTTTTAAACATGCCCTGTGAGAACACTCATTAGAGATTATTATAATGATTTTTATGTAATCTTCTAAGATTTTGTTCATTTCGTGAAGGCAAGAAACTCACGTATACCTGGCGCATAGTAGGTGTTCAAAAAGTATTTACTGAGCTCACATTCCATCCAGATAGTGTAACCCAGTTCCTCCCATGCCCTCCTTCTCACGGCTGACATTCCCTGTGCATAACACAGCAAGTGTAGAAGACTCTGGAGGGTGAAAGGAGAGGCAGCTGCCTGGGGATCTTGGGACCTGAGATGTGAGGTGCTCAGTTTCCCTGTTCCCTTAGACATGTGCATTAGATAGCACGTGTCCTTGACAAGAAGCTGTAGAAACCTCTAATATGGAACTACAACAGACACAGACACAAAATGCGCCAAGAAAAGTCTTGTTTCCTTTAGGCATAGGGCTGGGCAAAGTGTGACCAAGTAACAAAAAAATGTTTTGGCAACACCTGTCCCATTCCAGCCACACAGGAGTGGGAAAAGCACCTCCTTCATCACCTGGCCCTCTAGCTGGTTCCGGTGGGCAGAGTGAAAGATAATGTTACACCACCACTGCTGCTCCACTCATGTGCTCAGGTACTTCTGTTCCCCTGCCAGGTGGTGGTGGCAGACTTGAGTAGGGGCTATTCCTCCATTCCCTGCCCAGTAGTGACGGAGTGTGCTGATCCCCACAACTCCTGCAGTTTCAGCAGGTCTAGCGTGGAGCTGAGCCTCTACCCCAACTCAGCAGCAGATACTTCAGGAGGTTGAGAAAAGCTGTGCTAGTTGATTTAGCTTCACCCTACACACCCTTTTCCATCAGGTGCAGCAAGGAAGTGAGCTTCAGTCCCAAGCTAGAGCTACCAAGCAATGGGAGTCAGCCTCCCCTCCCACTTCCTGGTGGATATTGGGTGCATACAGAAGCTGATCTTCACCCCCCCACTGAGAGGCAATGAGTGGAGAAGAGTCAGTGCCATGGCAATGTAGGAGGAGCCCAGTACAAAGCTGAACATACATACCCAGGTGGCTCTTACGCTACACATAAACAATGGGTAAGTCCACTAAAAGGAGATTACATAGGATGCAAGGGTCTTATTATATCATACCCAAAATATCTAGGATATAATTGAAGATCATTTGTCATACTTAGAACCAGCAAAATCACGACTTAAATGAGAAAAGCCAATTATCAGGCACTAAATCAGAGGTAAATATGATGTTGGAATGACCTGGAAAAGATTTTAAAACAGCCAGTCATAAAAGTGCTTCAGTAAGTAATTTTGAATTCTCTTTAAATAAATGAAAAAATAGAAAATCTTAACAGAAATAAAAGATAAAAAGGAGCCAATGGCAAGCAGAGAACTGAAAAATACAATAACCAAAATAAAAGCTCACTAGATGGGCTCAATAGTAGAATAGAATTGACACAGAGGACTGAATCCATGAACTTGAGGACAGATCAATAATTTAGCCAATCTGAACTAAGAGAAAACCTATTGGAAACAACCACCACAGACCCATACGGACCTGTGGGATGAGAATGAGAGCTAACATTTGTATTATCAAAATTCATAAGGAGATGAGAAAGAAGGTTGGGCTAAAAAGTTTTTGAAAAAATAATGTTTGACAGCATCCCCGATTTGGTAAAAAACCTAAACCTGTAAATTCAAGAAGCTGAGCGAACCTCAAGCAGGATAAATGCAGAGAAATTTATACCAAGACACACCATAAATAAATTTGTGAACATTAAAAAGTCATAGAGAAATGAGGGATTACTTATAAGGGAATATGAAAATGACAGCAGTCATCTGAAACTGTGGAGACCGGGAGTAAGTGGCACAACACTTTTCAAGCACTGAAAGAAAATAACTGTCTACAGCAAATTTTATATCTGGCAATAACATCCTTCAAAAATGAAAGGAAAATCAAGGCATTCCTAAGCAGCAGAAAGGTAAGAAAAGTTGTTAGCAAACCTATCCTTAGAGAAGAGCTGCATAAAATTTTCTAAACAGAAATGATAGAATAAAATCCTGGAACTTCAAAAAGAAAAGATCATTGGAATGCATAAAAATAGGTGCAAATATAATAGACAGTCAAACTTCTGTTGAGGTTCATATCTGATGTTTGATGCAAAAATTATAACTTTATGTGGTGCTTAGTGAATGTAGAAGAAATATTTTAAAAATTACATTTTAGAAATAGAAAAGGAAAAGAACCTAAATGGAAGTAAGGTTTCTACACTTCCTTCAGAATGGTACATCACATATGTATATTGCAATACCCATATAACCACTAAGGTAATTATCCAAAATGAGACACAGAAAAACATTAGAAATAAATCACCATGGACTTCTAAAAAATATTCAAATAACCTATAGGAATTTAAGAAAAGAGAATAATAAGAATACAGGAAAATATGTAATAAAATGGCAGATTTCACATATCAATAATTATGTTAAATGTAGCAGATCTAAATATACCAATCAAAATATATAGATTTATAGAATGAATTAAAAAATGACCTAATAATATACTGTCTACAAGAAGTTCACTTAAAAGTGCAATGACATAAGAGGATGGAAAGTAAAAGACTAGAAAATGACATGTGAGGCAAACTTCTTTTTTTTTTGGAGATGGAGTCTCACTCTTGTCTCCTAGGCTGGAGTGCAATGGTGCAGTCTCAGCTCATTGCAACCTCTGCCTCTCAGGTTCAAGTGATTCTCTTGCCTCAGCCTCCCGAGTAGCTGGGATTACAGGCACTCACCACCAGGCCCAGCTTATTTTTGTATTTTTAGTAGAGATGGGGTTTCAACATATTGGTCACTGTGGTCTCGAACTCCTGACCTCAGATGATCCACCTGCCTCAGTCTGCTAAAGTGCTGGGATTACAGGCATGAGCCACCATGCCCAGCCAACGCAAACATTTCTTTTTTAAAAAAAGCAGGAGTGTCTATATTAACATCAAACAAAGCACAGTTGTATTAGGTGCCCAGGGCTGCAGTAAGAAAGTATGTAGCCATGAGCTGTATAAGGACACAGACGCCAATCACTCACTCACACATACATTGCCAGTGGAAATGGAAAACAGGACAGTCACTGTGGGAAAGAATTTGGCAGTTTTTCATAAATCTAAATATGCAAATTACTATATGCTGTGTTGTAAAATTGAAAGATTGGTTGGATGACAGGACACAGCATGCTGACCCAGAGTTAGACAGAAACTACCTCTTTGTTTCTTACAGCTCTGAAGGAGAAGGCCAGGCCACCAGCAGGGCCAAGGGGATTGGATAATGGCAGGCAGGAGCTGTAGGGGATCAGGTTATGTATGGAAGGCAGATAGTTAATTTTCTCAGGATCCCTGTGGATTCGAGAGTTTGACTAATTTCAGTAGGTTCCAGGGTTCTGGGGCTGTCCCTTGTTGTCTGGTGTGTGGCCCTGGAGCAGTTAGGATAGGCGGGTAGTGGCCCTGGAGTGTGAGTGCCCAATAAGGGAAGTGGTTGGATGGGAACTTGAACTTAATCCACAGCTCAAGAAAGGGGATTTCACTGGCCTCTAGCCAGGGCCTCCAAACTGAGTTGGGGCAGCATCAGCATACACACACACACACACACACACACACACACACCCCATCCTGTATCACTTGAGCATTGTTTCCAAGGCAAATGAGAAATTATGTTCACACAAAAGTCTGTACACAAATGTTCATAGCATTTTTATTCATAATACCCCATACTGAAAACATCCCAAATACCCTCAACTGGTAACAGATAATCAAACTGCAGTCCACCTGTAATGTGGGACATGGCTTCACCCTGAAAAGGAGCGAACTGTTGATGCACATGGCAACTTGGATGCATCTCCAAGAAATTGCGGTAATGGAAAAATTCAAACCCAAGAGATCGTGTATGGTATGGTTCCATTTATATGGCATTGTGGAAATGACAGAATTATCAGAGTGGAGAACAGACTAGAGATTTCCAGGGGTCAGCAAAGTAGGGGAGAGGATAGAGGTGGATGTGATTATCAGAAAGCATCACAGGAGGTCCTTGCGGTGATGGAAATGCCGTGTGTCTTGACTGTACTAAACTGGTCACGATGTTGTTCTGTAGTTTTACAAGCTGTCATTATTGCAGGAAACTGGGTAAAGGTACCCAGGATCTCTGTATTTTTCTCACAGCTGCATGTGAATCTGCGTTATCGCGAGAGCTTAGAGTAACGGAATGAGAGGAGAAACATGGCACCCTCCAAGATTATTAGAGAAGGTTTTATTTCCAAAGATTAGAGGATTTCCAAAGAGAAAACTACTCTAGAAAGGATTTTTAACTGCATTTAGGGAAGCCAGTGTAGTAAGAGCTGAGACAATCAGTGCTTATTGTGGAAATAATACAGCCACTTCCTAACTCCTTTCTGGGTGCTGTAAAGACAAAGTTAATTGTATCATTACTATTTCAAAACAACTGAGGCTTTTAAAGTGTTTCTTAGGAGTGTTACAAGCCTTTCTGAAGTCCTGGAGAGCAACTAAGTGTAGATACAGGAGGCTGTAATCAATACAGTCTGGTAGGTTGAGAGACCAGGCCCTGAAATCAAACCTGGGTCAAATTTTAGTTCTACCAGTTTCTAGTCTTATGCCCTTTGGCAAGTTAGTTTCTCTTTTTGGGGATTTAATTCTTATATGTAGTATGAAAACCGAGAAGTAATAATTGTATCTATATTGAAGGAGTGTTAGGAAGAATAAATGAGATAATTAACACAAAGCACTTCAAAAATGCTCTGCAAATGCCAGCTTTGCTGCCACTGTTATTATTATAATTAGAAGTAGGAGCAGTAGTGCTGCAAAGGAATCCAGAGACAGATTTTGTCTTTGTTTCTAACAGCATGATTTCTAGAAAGTCACTTAGCTTTGCAGACCTCAGTTGCCTCATAGTATGTTAGAGTAGATAGTATCTAAAGTATCTTCCATTGTTCACCTTCTTGGATGCTAAAGTGAACTTTTTACAGGGAAAATAATACAGCGGCTGAAAGCACAGGCTGAGGAGTCTTTCACTCCTCAGTTTGGATCCTGTGTCCGTTCTGAGGCATATACTACTCATGGCCAATCCATGTCCTGTGTCCTCTGTCTTCCTAACAGTTTGCCATTTTATTTATAACAGCACTGTGAGCTCCTTCCTACCTCTCCAACCCCATGCTGAATCATGATTGCTCTAAGACAGGTCAGCAACCTACTGCCCAACAGGCCAATCCATCCCAGTTCCCACCCTCTGCTATGCTTATGTTCCTGTAAATAAAGTTTTATGGGAACACACTACTGCCCAAGGGGCCAATGCATCCATGTTTCCACCCTCTGCTATGCTTGTGTTCCTATAAATAAAGTTTTATGGGAACACAGCCACCCATTCATTTATGTGTCACCTATGGTGGTTTTTCCAGTTCTACAGGTGGAGTTGAGTAGTTGTGATAGGGACGAACCATATGGCCTGCAAACCCTAACTATTTGCTATCTGGTCCTTTACAGAAAATGTTTGCCAACCTTTCCTAAGACCGTTATGATAACCCTGCCTTCCTTAGTTTTCCAGCTTCCTTTGTGCTGTAGGGACTTGATGACTCACCTCTTCCACAAAGATGTCAACCCAAGCCATTGGAGCCTGCTGCACTCCCTCCTCCCTGTTCCTGTTGGATTGTGTGCAGTTGTTTTTAGGTCTGGTGCTTATAGGTATACTTACCATTCTGCAGTTATGAGGCAGTAAACCTGGCATAAGCCAAGCAAGGTACAGCAAAGAGAAGGAAGAGCCCAGATTTTTTTTTTATTTTGAGATGGAGTCTCACTCTGTTGCCTAGGCTGGAGTGTAGTGGCACAACCTTGGCTCACTGCAACCTCTGCCTCCCGACTTTGAGCAATTCTCCTGCCTCAGACTCCCAAGTAGCTGGGATTATAGGCATGCGTCACGGTGTCTGGCCAATTTTTGTATTTTTTAGTAGAAACAGGGTTTCACCATGTTAGGCAGGCTGGTCTTCAACTTCTGGCCTCAGGTGATCCACCCACCTTGGCCTCCCAAAGTGCTGGGATTACAGGTGTGAGCCACTGCGTCCGGGCCTGGATTCATGACAGACATTATGGAGCTATTGTACTGGCTCTGGATTCCCTACCTGTAGTCTTTTTTATTACATGAGAAAATAAACTGTTTTTTCAAAAGACTTTTAAAATTGTTTATTGTGGCTGCCTGTAACTAAATGCAATCCACCTGTTACAGCCTTTTACTACTGGTGAAATTTTGAATAAATTATTTAATTTTCCTGGGCCTCAAATTTCCTCTCTGTTTCTCTAGTAATGAGGATTAGGTTAGATGAAAAGTACAAGGCTTTTGCTCAATTCCTACTACAGAGGAAGCAAATTGGAAGTTGTTATTTTTATTTTCCAATGAATCCATTCATAATTCTAAATTATTTTGAGTCTTTGTCTACACAGGCACATTTTTGCCCAATTACCTTTTGCAAAAAAAACCATGTTTTATTTAGAAATGCTTTGACAGCCAGAACATGTGTTTCTATTGCAAACAGAAATATTTCCAGTCTAGAAATACTTGTTTTGATCATCCGTGTGGAAATGAATGTTTTGTGTTTGAGTTGTTAAGCTACAAAATATATCCGCTAAATGTTTTTGCAAAAATATTCATCCATTTCTTAGAATATTGCCTTAGAGAAGCACCCAGTGGCAATTATGTTCTTAGGCTTGTTTATGACACGGAACAGATCAAACCTTTTGAAAAAATCTGGAATGGAAGCTGGGACTAACAGCCCAGTGACTACAGATGCAAGGCGTCACCTACCTCATCACATCTCTAACATTTCCAATGACTGCTAGTTGAACTTCCACATGACAATTAGCACAAATCCAGAACTAAATGACAGGTTATGCTTCTATCTCAAGCATCATATAATATTGATTTTTTTTTTTTTTACTGTAACTAGAAATCTTTTTCTTTGAGGGTCATGAGAAAAATTATTTTTTGACAAAAGTATAATTTACTTGAGACTTATTGTTCATGTTCAGTGATAGTGGCAGGGATTTATCCTTTTATAATTTTTATATTGTTTCTCTTTCAAATTTTACATGTAGGGAATATAATAATAAACCCACTGGATAGCTTATTCCCTTTGCTGGCATTTAAGATAAAGAGAAACCCAATAAATCATGCATCTAGTGGCCTCACTGATATTGAATTATAAGATCATACTATAGCTTTTACAGATAAATCACCAAGAGACATCACACAGTCAATGTTGTTTAGAAAGTATGAAAGCAGGTCTTCTTTTTTAAGATCCCATATTAATCTTAACCCCCTGTAACATTATACTAATTTGTTTTCAAGTTGATTATAACTCTCTACTACAAGATCAAAATAAACCTTGTGTTAATAAAAACTGTATGATTTGTCTTTAGAGAGCCAAGAAAATTTAATTTAAAAGTAATATTTTGCATCTATATAAGAACTTTCATAATATGTAGTCTCAAAACACTTCAGAAATAAAATATACCAATATTTTAGCCTGGCTATCTAGGCATTCACTGGGCTAATATTCTCTTCCAGAACTCTGTGACCTTCTAGAATTACTCAAATACAGTGTGTGTGTCCTCATTGGATGATTTTGTCTTTTAAGGAAAATTATTTGGAAGAAAAAAATTTCAACTTATTAGAGAAAAATACCCATTTCTCATTTTCTTATCATTTGACAGGAAGCTTACCAATTTCTTGTAGACAATTACACCAGTGTTTCATACCTTAGAATCACCTTTCAACATGAATTCAAATGTATATGAAAAGCGATAGAGACTTGTGAACTTCAGATTTGGAAGAAACAACAAAGCTCAAATTTTCGTAAGTTTTTATGATTACCACAGAGTAAAAATGCCATAGAATGAAAATGTTATGTTGATAGGAAGAGGTCAGGCTCTTACTCGAAGTACAAGATAAATCACAGGTTTACTTTTGGATCAGAGTGGACCCCTCCCTCCACTTCAGCTGTGGAAATACACAGAAAACAGTTGCATGGAAAAAACAATTGGAATTCAAGTAGCACTTTGCTTCCATTACAGGACTTGGAGCATGTTATAAATGGCCAAAAAGTAGGATACTCTCTTTTCAGGGATCTATGTAAGGAGGCAGTCATATTCAAAATACAAAACAGAAGATAAATGTTTTCTGCTGGCATGGTATTTTAAAAGGAAAAATATGATTATCTACCATGATGCATTGTAAACTGATGTTATTGATTTTCCTACCGTGACCTTGGTTGTACAGAACCAGCACAAATTCGTATCCCTTGCTGGTAGGTCTAGTTTCAGTTGTGAATCTGTAGATGTCAGAGAATTAAAAAATAGCGGGCTCGTAGTATTTGTTTTCGCCTTAATTAACAGTTAATATTTGGTTTGTCTACTTATTCATTCAGACAGCATGGGCTGAAAATGTATTATAAGGCAGGTAATGTGAGGTAATAGGGGTGTCTTTAAGAAGGTAACAGCTTCTCTGAGCCTTTGATCTTGCCAGATTCACCATGACCTTGCTTTTCCACTCCCCTCCTGTTTGGTCCTTTAGTCTGTCTTTATTTTTGCTTACTCATTCATCAATATTCATTAAACTCCTACAATATACCAGGCACTCAGAATATAGCTGTGAGCAAGATGGTTATGCTTCCTACTCTCATTTAGTGTATAATTGAGTTAGGAGACAGACATTAAGTAAATACTTATATTAATAATTTTTATTATAATTATAATTTCTGTTCAGAGATGCAATATAATTTCCAACTTCCATTTTTTCTTCTTAAAAAATTCTTTCTGATTCTAAAACTTCATAGACAACTAAGAATAAATGGGAATAAATCAGGAAGAAATAACCTAAGATATCCTACCAGCTCAAAATAACTTGTTACTGTTTAAAATACATTTTCTTGCACTTTTCTTTTATGTGTGAGTGTGAGTGTGGGTGTGTCTGTGTAGGCATCTGTGCCCATGTGTGTTTCTAGTTTGGGATCATACTGCATAGTCAGTTTATTCTCTTTAAATGATCATTAAATGGAGAAGATTTCTTATATTATTACATATTCTTTAATAACATATTTTAAGGTTGCTGAATGATTTTTATTTTAGTTATGTAGCATAAATTATTTAATTGTTTATTTGGGAACATTTCAGTTATGTCCTTCAATTTTTTTGTTAAACTGATGTGATAAAAATATAAACTTTTGTATACATTTTTTATTTAGTCTACTATAGAATCTAGAATTGGAATTACTTGGTCAAAGGGTATAAGTATTTTTGAGGTGCTTCATATATTTTATGAAACATGGAATATTTATGTTTTTGATCTATTATATGTAATATACAGTATGAAACATTCTCCTATATTCTAGAATTGCATTGATTTACACATGCATTCAAGCGGTATTTGTGTCTAGTTTACATATCTGTGGCACCATCAAGTATTGCACCATCAAATATTTTTATATTTTAATTATATATTGATATGACAGATAAAAGTAGCATCCTGGAATTTTAATTTAATATTTTTTACTTATATATCATCCAGTTGTATTTCACTTGTGCATACATGATATTTACCAGTTTTCTATTAAGATAATAGCCTTTTATGAAATATATGAACATATTTTAGACATAAAATTATAGATGTCATATATATTTATTAATATGACAATATCTTATGTAAGAGTAAAGGCATATTTCTTTTTTCTTCTTTTTTTATTGTACTTTAGGATCTGGGGTACATGTGCAGATCATATAGGATTGTTGCATAGGTACACACATGGCAATGTGGTTTGCTGCCTCCATACCCCCATCACCTACATCTGGCATTTCTCCCCATGTTATCCCTCCCTGACCTCCCCACAACCCCTCTGTCTCTCCCTTGGCCCCTCCCGACAGACCTCAGTGTGTGATCCACCCCTCTCTGTGTCCCTGTGTTCTCATTGTTCAACACCACCTATGAATGAAAACATGTGGTGTTTGATTTTCTGTTCTTGTGTCAGTTTGCTGACAATGATGGTTTCCAGATTGATCCATGTCCCTACAAAGGACATGAACTGATCGTTTTTTATGACTGAATAGTATTCCATGGTGTATATGTGCCATATTTTCCTTGTCCAGTATATCATCGATGGGCATTTGGGTTGGTTTCAGATCTTTGCTATTGTAAACAGTGCCGCTATGAACATAAATGTGCATGTGTCTTTATAATAGAGTGATTTATAATCCTTTGGGTATATACCCAGTAATGGGATTGCTAAGTCAAATGGAATTTCTGTTTCTAGGTCCTTGAGGAATTGCCACACTGTCTTCCACGATGGTTGAGCTAGTTTACACTCCCTCCAACAGTGTAAAAGTGTTCCTATTTCTCCACATCCTCTCCAGCATCTGTTGTCTCCAGATTTTTTAATGATCGCCATTCTAACTGGCGTGAGATGGTATCTCAATGTAGTTTTGATTTGCATTTCTGTAATAGTCAGTGATGATGAGCATTTTTTTCATATGTTTGTTGGCCTCATATATGTCTTCTTTTGAAAAGTATCTGTTCATATCCTTTGCCCACTTTTGGATGGGTTTGTTTGTTTGTTTGTGTCTTGTAAATCTGTTTTAGTTCTTTGTAGATTCTGGATATTAGCCCTTTGCCAGATGGATAGATTGCAAAAATTTTTTCCCATTCTGTTGGTTGCCTGTTCACTCTACTGATGGTTTCTTTGGCTGTGCAGAAGCTCTGGAGTTTAATTAGATCCCGTTTGTCTATTTTGGCTTTTGTTGCCAATGCTTTTGGTTTTAGTCATGAGGTCCTTGTCTATGCCTATGTCCTGAATGGTTTTGCCTAGGTTTTCTTCTAGGGTTTTTATGGTGTTAGGTCTTATGTTTAAGTCTTTGATCCATCTGGAGTTGATTTTAGTGTAAGGTGTCAGGAAGGGGTCCAGTTTCTGCTTTCTGCACACTGCTAGCCAGTTTTCCCAACACCATTTATTAAATAGAATCCTTTCCCCATTGCTTGTTTTTGTGAGGTTTGTCAAAGACCAGATGGTTGTAGATGTGTGATGTTGCCTCCAAGGCCTTTGTTCTGTTCCATTGGTCTATATCTCTGTTTTGGTACCAGTACCATGCGTTTTGATTACTGTAGCCTTGTAGTATGGTTTGAAATCAGGTAGTGTGATGTCTCTGGCTTTGTTCTTTTTGCTTAGCATTGTCATGGCTATGTGGGCTCTCTTTTGGTTCCATATGAAGTTTAAGGTGTTTTTTTTCCAGTTCTGTGAAGGTCATTGGTAGCTTGAAGGGGATAGCGTTGCATCTATAAATTACTTTGGGTAGTATGGCCATTTTCACGATATTGATTCTTTCTAACCATGAGCATGGAATGTTTCTCCATCTGTTTGTGTCCTCTCTTCCTTGAGCAGTGGTTTGTAGTTCAATTGAAGAGGTCCTTTACATCCTTTGTTAGTTGTATTCCTAAGTATTTTATTCTCTTTATAGCAATTGTGAATGGCAGTTCGCTCATGATTTGGCTCTCTGTTAGTCTGTTGTTGATGTATAGGAATGCTTGTGGTTTCTGCACATTGATTTTGTATCCTGAGACTGCTGAATTTGCTTATCAGTTTCAGGAGATTTTGGGCTGAAATGATAGGGTCTTCTAAATATACAAGCATATAATCTGTAAATAGACACAATTTGACTTCCTCCTTTCCTAATTGAATACCCTTTATTTTTTTTTCTTGCCTAATTGCTCTGGCTAGAACTTCCAATACTGTATTCAATAGGAGTGGTAAGAGAGGGCATCCTTGCCTAGCACCAGATTTCAAAGGGATTGCTTCCAGTTTTTGCCTGTTCAATATGATATTGGCTGTGGGTTTGTCATAAATAGCTTTTTATTATTTTGAGATACGTTCCATTGATACCTAGTTTATTAAGAGTTTTTAGCATAAAGGGCTGTTGAATTTTGTCAAAGGCCTTCTCTGCATCTATTTAGATAATCATGTGGTTTTGTCTTTGGTTCTGTTTATGTGGTGGATTATGTTTATAGACTTGCATATGTTGAACCAGCCTTGCATCCCCTGGATGAAGCCTACTTGATCATGATAGATAAACTTTTTGATGTGCCGTTGCAATCGGTTTGCCAATATTTTATTGAAGATTTTTGCATCTATGTTCATCATGGATATTGGCTTGAAGTTTTCTTTTCTTGTTGAATCTCTGCCGGGTTTTGGTATCAGGATGATGTTGGTCTCATAAAATGATTTGAGAAGGATTACCTCTTTTTGTATTGTTTGGAATAGTTTCAGAAGGAATGGTACCAGCTCCTCTTTGTGAGTCTGGTAGAATTTGACTGAACGCGTCTGGACATGGATTTTCTTTGGTTGGTAGGCTATTAATTGCTGCCTGAACTTCAGCCCTTGTTATTGGTCTGTTCAAGGTTTCAACTTCTTCTTGGTTTAGTCTTGGGAGGGGCAGGTGTCTAGGAATTTATCCATTTCTTCCAGGTTTACTGGTTTATGTGCATAGAGTTGTTTGTAGTAATCTTTGATGGTAGTTTGTATTTCTGTGGAATCAGTGGTGATGTCCCCTTTATCATTTTTTATTGCATTTATTTGATTCTTCTCCATTTTCTTTTTTTATTAATCTGGGTAGCGGTCTATTTGTTGATCTTTTCAAAAAACCAGCTCATTTATTTATTGATTTTTTGAAGAGTTTTTTGTGTCTCTATTTCCTTCAGTTCTGCTCTGATCTTAGTTGTTTCTTGTCTTCTGCTAGATTTTGAGTTTTTCTGATCTTGTTCCTCTAGCTCTTTCAATTTTGATGATAGGTTGTCGATTTTAGATCTTTCCTCACTTCTCATATGGGCATTTATTGCCATAAATTTCCCTTAAGACATTGCTTTAAATGTGTCCCAGAGATTCTGGTACATTGTGCCTTTGGTCTCGTTGGTTTCAAAGAACATCTTTATTTCTACCTTCATTTCATTGTTTATCCTGTTGATGTTCAGGAGGCAGTTGTTCAGTTTCCATCTAGTTGCGTGGTTCTTAATTAGTTTCTGAATCCTGAGTTCTAATTTGATTGCCCTGTGGTCTCAAGGACTGTTTGTTATGATTTCTGTTCTTTTGCATTTGCTGAGGAGTGATTTACTTCCAATTATGTGGTCAATTTTAGAGTAGGTGTTATGTGGTGCTGAGAAGAATGTATATTCTGTAGATTTGGGGTGGAGATTTCTGTAGATGTCTATTAGTTCTGCTTGGTCCAGATCTGTGGTCAAGTCCTGGTTATCGTTGTTAATTTTCTGTCTCATTGATCTGTCTGATATTGACAGGGGAGTGTTAATGTCTCCCACTATTATTGTGTGGGAGTCTAAGTCTCTTTGTAGGTCATTAAGAACTTGCTTTATGTATCTGGGTGCTCCTGTATTCGGTGCATAAATATTTAGGATCATTAGCTCTTCTTGTCACATTGATCCTTTACCATTATGTAATGCCCTTCTTTGTCTCTTTTGATCTTTGTTGGTTTAAAGTCCATTTTATCAGAGACTAGTATTGCAAATCCTGCTTTCTTTTGCTCTCCATTTGCTTGGTAAATCTTCCTCCATCCCTTTATTTTTGGCCTATGTGTGTCCTTGCACATGAGGTGGGTTTCCTGAATACAGTACACTGATGGGTCTTGATTTTTAATCTAATTTGCCAGTCTGTGTCTTTTGATTGGAGCATTTAGCCCATTTACATTTAGGGTTAATATTGTTATGTGTGAATTTCATCCTGCCATTTTGGTGCTAGCTAGATGATTTGCCCATTAGTTGATGCATTTTCTTCATTGTGTCAATGGTCTTTACCATTTGGTCCATTTTTGGAGTGGCTGGTACTGGTCGTTTCTTTCCTTGTTTAGTGCTTCTTTCAAGAGCTCTTGTAAGGCAGACCTGGTGGTGATGAAATCTCTCAGCAATTGCTTGTCCATAAAGGATTTTATTTCTCCTTTGCTTATGAAGCTTAGTTTGGCTGGATATGAAATTCTAGGTTGAAAGTTCTTTTCTTTAAGGATGTTGACTATTGGCCCCCACTGTCTTCTGGCTTGTAGAGTTTCTGTGGAGAGATGCACTGGGTGTCTGATGGGCTTCCCTTTGTGGGTAACCCATTCTTTCTCTCTGGCTGCCCTCAGCATATTTTCCTTCATTTCAACCCTGGTGAATCTGGTGATTATGTGCCTTGGGGTTGCTCTTCTTCAGGAATATCTTTGTGGTGTTCTCTGTATTTCCTGGACTTGTATCATGGCCTGTCTTGCTAGGTTGGGGAAGTTCTCCTGGACAATATCCTGAAGAGCGTTTTCCAGCTTGGATTCATTCTCTCCATCACATTCAAGTACACTTGTCAAATGTAGATTAGTTCTTTTCACATTATCCCGTATTTCTTGGAGACTTTGTTTATTTCTTTTCACTCTTTTTTTTTCTGTTGTTGCCTTCTCATTTTATTTCATTGAGTTGATCTTCAATCTCTGATATCCTTTCTTCTGCTTGGTCGATTCGGCTATTGAAACTTGTGTATGCTTCGCAACGTTCTCATGCTGTGTTTTTTGGCTCCATCAAATTATCTATATTCTTCTCTAACCTGTTTATTCTAGTTAGCATCTCATCTAATCTTTTTTTATAGGTTCTTAGTTTCTTTGCATTGGGTAAGCACATGTTCTTTTAGCTCTGAGAATTTTATTACCCACTTTCTGAAGCCTGTTTCTGTCAATTCATCAGATTTATTCTCCAGCCATCTTTGATCCCTAACTGGTGAGGGGTTTTGATCCCTTGGAGGAGGAGAGACGTTTTGGTTTTTGGTGTTTTCATTCTTTTTCCTGGTGTCTTCCCATCTTAGTGGCTTTATATACCTTTGGTCTTTGTAGTTGGTGACTTTCAGATGGGGTCTCTGAGTGGACGTCCTTTTTGTTGATGTTGAAACTATTTGTTTCTTTTTCTTAGTTTTCCTTCTAACAGACCCATCTGCTGCAGCACTGCGTCCAGACCCTGCTTGCCTGGGGATCACCCACAGGGGCTGCAGAACAGTAAGCGTTTCTGCTGGTTTCTTCTTCTATTATCTTTGTCCCAGAAGGGTTCCCACCAGATGTCAGCCTGAGATCTCCTTTATGAGGTGTCTCTTTGGGTATATGGGAGTTGGGGAGCTGTTTGAGGAGACAGTCTGTCCCTTATAGGAGCTCAAGTGCTGTGCTGGGAGCTCCATTGTTCCATGCAGAGCTGCTGGGCTTGTACCTTTAAGTCTGCTGCAGTGGAACTCATAACCGCCTCATTTCCCAGGTGCTCGACCTAGGAAGGTCGGCTTTATTTATAAGTTCCTGATGTGCTGCTGGTTTTTTTCAGAGATACCCTGCCCTGCATGGAAATAGTCTAGTCAGTCTGCCAGCAGAGGCATTGCTGAGCTGCCACAGGCTCTACCCAACTGCTGTGTGAACTGCCTTAATATTGGCATACTGCCTTGGTAGTGACAGACGCCCTTCCCCCCAACTGAGCTGTACCATCCTGGGTCCAGCTGCACTTGCTGCGAAACTCTCAATCCAGAGTGTTTCAGATTGCTTGTTTTGTGGGAGTGGTACCCGCTGAGCTAGATCACCTGGCTCCCTATTTCAGCCCCCTCCCTTTCAATTGAATAAGCGGCTCTGTCTCCCAGGCATTCCAGACACCAGTTGAACTGGCTGCTCAGATTTGTGTGAGTTTCTGTGTGCCAACCCATGGACCAGCCGTTCTGAAAACTCGTGGTGCTTTTCGGTCCAGGAATCTCCTGGTCTGTGAGCAGTGAAAACTTGTTTGGAAATGCAGTGAGCACTCACCCTCTGCACCATTCTTGCTGGGAACTGCACTCCAGAGCTGTTCCTGTTCGGCCATCTCGACCCTCCTAGACATATTTATTCAGAATATTAAAAATTTATCCAAAAAAAAATTTAAAAAAAATTTATTTTATTTTTTTTTACAAATAACAAAATGTTATATACTCATTTATAATCCTACTTTACTTTGATACTGTGTAGTTACATAAATACCAATTTTTTCCTCATTACCTCTGTTCTTTCATAAAGTTGCTTGTTTTTCTTTTACTAATTTCTCTTTTTACATAAACATGTCTTAATATTCATTATTGCAAGTACCTGTAATTTAATTTGCATTTTCATAGTGTTACTTTCCAATTCGTCAGTTTCAGAATTACAATGGACAGTTCAAGAAATATATTAAGGATTTTGATTGGAATTACATTAAAAGTATAAATCAATTTGAAGAGAACTGACATCCTTACAACATTGCCCCTTCTATTCCAGAGATATTATCTGTCCCTCAGCTGATCCATGCTTTTCTTTGTATCTTCCTGTGACCTTTGGTATTTTTTTTTCATAGATGCCATGCTTTTTATGTTGCTAGATCTTTTATATTTTTATTGTTATTATGAATCGTTTATTTTTATTTTTATTTTTTTCTGGCTATAATTGTTACCTTTCTCTCTTGGAGAACATCTTAAACTAAGTGCAAGGAAGTTGCAAGAGGTTTAGTTTCAGATCCATGGAATATCTGGGAATAGGTTATAGCCTCTAGATTCTGGCAATGGCCTATATTTTTTACCAGCCTAATCTCTGTTACCCCCCAGCTATATATATATATTGAAGCTGAAGTTAACACCTGGTCCCCACAGACATCTCATTTTCTCCTTCCTCCACATTTGTCTCCATCCCAACCCCAACCTCTGCCCCAGGACTGTACCCATGCTCTGCTACTCAGCTCCATGCTGCCTCGCTCACTCATTCATCCCACCTGCAGGTGACTGCCTCTTCTTCCAGACCTTCATGCCATTTTGTTTGTATTTTTCTTGGGAGTTTTGTCATAGTTCACCTTTCAGGATATATGAGTACACCTGTCTTACCCAAAAGTGTGCCAGAGTGGAAAGCAAATTGTAAAAGACTAAGCACTGTGATAGTGGGAAAGTAATTTAGATTGCTCTTTGACTCAGTTTCTAAACTTGTATAGGGGTACTAAGTTATGCCTTGCCCACCTCGTGAGACTTTGTGAAAGCTCTTCGAGATGTGAGAAATGAGAATCTAAGAGGTAGTGACTGGGAGGTCACTTCCCCTCCTTGGTTTGATGGTGCATGAAGGCAAGGCCTGGCTTTCACAGTACTTCCACGCAGATTTTGTTTAGTGCAGAGTTGTTCTCTCATAGACACTCACAGTTAGATTGAATCAGAGAGTGGCCACTCTTGGCAAGTCGGGAATAACAGCCAAGTTCTAGTGGACTTTGCAATGTACAGAGAAGGATGGATTCCAGGTAGTAAAATTAGAAATTACACACAAATCTGGGGACCTCTCATTACCTCTGGCACTTACATCAGTCTGGAAAGAGTGTATTTATGTGGAGGAAAAACAAAGCATCTGAAATTGAGAAAGTAGGTGAGATGATCCAATGGATGTTCTAAAACAGTGCTACTATCTTTTCATGTCTGATGTTCTGTGGGACATTTGAAACACACTAGTCTCTGGGCCACATCTCTTGAGTTTCTGATTCTATAGTTTGAGTGCAGGAACCTGCATTTTTCAAAGCATCCCTGGTAATTCCTATCACAAGTTTGTAAATCATTGCACTAGAACAGCAGGATTCTTAATAGTGATATGCAGGCCTTACTGAAAATCATTTGTTCTGTGAAATGAGAAACTAATAAACACAAGTATAAACACACAAGCATATTTCCTAGAATAGACATTTCTGTGCTCCAGAATTTTGCTGAGTGTGTTCTTACTGATCTACCAAACATTACACTACTTCTAGCATACAAATGTTTTCCCAGAAAGTAGATATAAAGGTGTTTCACTGGAAACTGTACATATTAGAAGCTAACAATTGTTATGATGTGAAATTTTTTTGTATTGCCACATGTCATACTTTGTTAATTACTAAAAATATTAGTACATGATCACAGAACTCTTACAAGGCAGCATGATCTACATTAGATGCCTCACACAGCAAATTAAATAGGTATTTCTCTCTAAGAATTTGTGTACTAAACACCTGCAGAAGGATAGGAAATTGATTCTGTCATTACAATAGGATTTAATTATTCCTTTCCACGATTTTAAGCATTATACAAAATACATGCTCATCATAGTATGAAAGTACTGAAGAATATGGGTGAGTAGATAAACTCACTCATAATCCTGTTTTATATAGGCACCCAGAAGCATGTTCTCATGTTTTCTCTTTCTCTTACATATGTTTTTTGTTATTGAGTTCCTACTTGATAAGCTGCTTTAGAAGATTTTAAAATTCAGATTATATCATAGATGTTTTTATTTATGAAAAACTTTGTAAAAAATCCTTTGAATGGATGCATAATAGTTTATTTTATTGGAGGTACCATATTTTGATATGAATATCCTTACAAAGTCAGAACTATAAAACATGCAGAATTACATTGCCAGTGCATTAAGCATTTCAACTAAACACAGTTAATTAAATGAGACATTTATATCATGTGTACATTTTCCTTCTAACATGTACTTATTATTCCGGTGACATAAATCTTTTAAAGTAAACAGAGAAGGGAAACACGAGATTGTTTTTGCAGTAGAGGACAGAGGAAGACCAGCAGTGTAACACTCAGAAATTACCTTATTTTATTCTGGTGTAACACCACCCCAATTACCTTATTTTATTCTGCAGTGATGGAACAATCAAAGCTAATGAGCACTTTCTACTTTTCACTTATTTTGTTTTTTGCAGCATTTGGAATTGCTAATGCTCTTTGGCCTCCTGGCATCTTCTCTTTTGCTTCCTCCACACCATTCTTCCCTGTTTCCTCCTTTGTTCCTCTCAGTCTCTACTACAAGTTCCACTTTTCCCATTTGTGCCTTGTTCTGATGCAATACTTTATCCTCTTTTCACTCTAAACTAGCTCCTGGCTGATTTCTTCTTGCTCCCATGTCTTCAACTCCCTCCTCGAGATGATACCCTGTCAACTTACATTGTATCGCCACTCTCGCTGCCATGAGACTCCTCTCACCTCCTACCACTCACTGTGGTCCTGGTTCAGATCCATGCTCTCCTGTGTGATCTTGGTCATCCTTCACTTGTTGGATCCCCCGGTCACATGATCTCTGCTTGTATACATTGCACCATACATGTTTGCTGTGCCCTGACTCCCAAGAGACATGTTGCACACGTGGAGAGCGGTGGCAATGAGTGATTGATTGATTGACCAGTAACTGACTGGATCACTAACTGTTATACATGAAAAATCCTCCCTTGCTAATTCCTATATAATCCTCATCTTTGCCCAGGATTTCGTGATGGTTCTCTGTAATACATAGTCCAACTTTCTCTTCCTCATAGAGCATACATTTCTTGGTTGTGTGTTATTATCTGTGTTTAAGGTTATTCAAAAAGCAACAATAATGATCTTATCTAATTATTGTCTAAATTTCTAATCCTTTGGTGCTAATTTCTGAAACGTTAACAAAAGTAATCATGAAATAAAATAATATATATTTAATTATTTTTGAGTTTTTTCAATTCTTATATTAAACAGTATATTGAACTTATGGACTAAAATGTAATTATAACAAAGCAATTCACTCTAAGGAAAGGGCATTTAGTTGTTTCTAATACTGTAGGGTGTCTAATAACTAGTAGATAGCAGACCTCTGGTGTTTACCGTAGCAGTTCCTTTAAAAAAGAAACTCATTAAGTAACATGGCTTATGGAATAAATTCAACTAGTTCATGGAATGGTAGGTGCTGAGTGGAACTTACATTTTAGAGATCCTTTGAAGATCTTGAATGAGATATACTCTCAGATTCTTAAACATAAAAATCAGAATATGAAAGACATCTTTTATTTTCTAGATTTACCTTCTTTAACGGTTTGACTAATTCTTATAGTAAAACTAGGGGGAATGAATAACGTTAAAGTCAGACATTCCTTGCTAGGTTTGTTTTTCTTACTTTTGGAAAATAATGATAATACTTCTGTGCAGGGCTGTGGTTTTTAATTTGCTTGTCTGCTAATTATGAGAAAAGCCAAGATACTGAAATTTGTGTAGATCTAATTACTCATCCCCTCCTGTCCCACTGCAATTTACAGTGTGTCTTCAGGGTGTCAATTGTCGATTTGGAGCTTCTGTCTCTGCTTTTTCTCAGTAATTAGGTCTCATCTTCAACTAATGGAATTGAGTGATGTTTAGTTAGTAATATGGGGAATCTCTCTTCAGCTCTGCTTCATTAGAAGTTGTTATGAGACCTTGAGAAAGGTTTCCTGTTTGTTGTTAAGGCAAAGTGATATTAACTTATCCTAATATCCCCTTTTTGAACCATTTTAGTCTCACTGTCTTCTTACCCCTTGCCCCACAAGAAGCTTTGACCATCTCCATCTCCAAGTCTGAATGTTGCCTTAAGCGAGATGCACAAAAAGTACTTGGTTTTACTTCTAAAATTGATGCACAGTTTATAATTTACTCATTTCCTCTCCCCACTTCACTCCTACAGTAGGTTTTACTGCTGTTATTGTTGTCTCCAGTATTTCTATGTGGTAATGATCCTTGAATCTTATTTTGCTGATCATCAATCTGTGGAAGAGAAAGACTATTAAAAGAGGCTTCTTAACTCACACTTTCAGGAAGATGAAGTATATGGACTTTTCCCTTTTTGTCCTGCTGAGTACAGCTAAAACCCTGAACATTATATAAAAAGCATAAGACAATTCTGAACAGTGGAGAAAAGAAGTCAGACTGAGGACCTTGGGACCTGATGAACAGCACAATGCTGGGATCTCTGAGCTTTCTATTTCTTTCACTTATCTTGCACTGGGTGTTGAGAAGCTAACAACCCAGTTGCCAGTGGGCACAAACAAGAAAAGTACCCCCAGACCCTCCCCTTTCTGCAGAAGGACCACAAAAGGGGCAGCTTACGATGACAGAAAACTTTTAGTCAATAACCACTCTGCTATAGCCAAAACTACAGAAGAAAACTGTGGCCATATTCACAAACCCCCAAGCAAAGGCTGAGTAGGGAGCTTAGACTTTCAGTGTGACCCCCATCAGAATGGTAAGAAAGAAGGATGGGTGTAGAGCCAAGGCTTATATTTCCTCAGTGTGGTAATGCCCTGCATTTCATGATACTGGAGGAGAGCATCTGAGGCACCTGGATTTCCACCTTACTTGGTGCTATCAGGGTGTCCCTTGTCCTCCCCACTGCGGTGATGTCAGAGGAGGCCTAGTAGAGAATCAGAATTTTTCCAATCATCTGGTTGGTAACAAGGGCCCTCCATACTCACAATGTCAGTAGAGGCGTATAAGGAGCAGTAACAGAACCCCTTCCACCTCTGTCTTAGCTCAGGCTGCCATAATAAAACACCACAGATGCCAGGGCTTAGACAGCAGATATCTATTTCCTCAAAGTTCTGGAGACTGGAAAGTTCAGGATCACACTGCTGGCCAGATAAATTCTTAGTATGGCTTTCTTCCTGGCTTGTAAACAACTACCTTCTCACTGTATCCTCACATGGCAGAAAGAGAGAACAAACTCTCTGGTGTCTCTTCATAAGGAAATCAGTTTCATCACAAGTGGCCCATGCTCATAACCTCATCCAATCCTAATTAGTTCCCAAATGTCCTATCTCTAAATGCCATCTCATTAGAGTTTAAGGCTTCAAGATATGAATCACTTGGGGTGGACACGAAAGATCAGTGTGTAATAACCTCCTATCCAGGAGAGGCATCAGCAGAGTCCCATGGCACAGCTGGAACTTCCACCCAAACCTGGAGGGTAACAAGGAGTCAGCTTCCCACTCCCAGGTGTCAAGAGAGGCCAAGTGGGACTCCTAGATGTCCACCTGCCACCTGGCAGAAATGAGGGGCAGCACTCCTCTTGGATCCCTACTAGTGCAGTCTCAGAAGAGGCCTGATAAAATAGAACTTCTCATGTTATGAGAAGTCACATACACAATCTCATAAGATGATACCCCTAAGGTCCAGTTTTCCTGCAAAAATCATTAATCTTAACAAGAATCAATAATATCTCAACTTGAATGAGGAAAGACAAGAGACATCAACAAGATGACACAGATGTTAGAGATGTCTGAACAGCATTTTAAAGCAAGTCATAAAAATGCAGTCAATGAGGAATTACAAACATTCTGGAAATAAATGAGAAAGAAAAAAAGACCATTTCGTGAAAGCAATAGAAAGTCTCTGCACAGAAATAGAAGAGATAATGGAATACTGAATGGAAATTTTAGAACTGGAAAATACAGTAACTTCAGCTAAAAATCTTGATGATGTACTCAACAGCAGAACAGAGAGGACAGGAAAAGGAATCCATGAACTTGAAGATAGAAAAATAGAAAATACTTGATCTGAACAACAGAGAAAATAGACTAAACAAACAAACAAAAACCTAAGAGCCTCAGAGACTTCTGGGACTACAATAAAATACTTAACATTTGTGTAGTCAATATCCAAGAATAAGAAGAAGAGGGTAGAGTTGAATTATTCAAAGAAATAATGGTTAAAGATTTTCTTAATATAGCATTTTAAAATACATAATCTTTCAAGAAGATGAGTAAACCCCAAGATCAAAGAAATGCACATCAAGAAACATAGTAAACTTCTAGAACTAAGGACCAAAAAAAAAAAAAAAAAAAAAAATTCTAAAAGCAGCCAAAGAAAACAGTACCTGACATATAGGGGTAAACAATTTGAGTGTCATCCGATTTCGCATCAGAAATCATAGTGACCACAAGAAGATGGCAAACGTTTTTCATGTACTGAAAGACAAGAACTGTGAACAGCTAATTTTACATCTGGTAAACCTATCTTTCAGGAATGAAGGGGAAATTCAGACATTCTCAGATGAAGGGAAACTAAGAGAATGTGTTTATATAGTACCTACCCTTAAGGAACAGCTAAAGGAAGCATTCCATAAACAAATGATTTAAAAAAGTTTTTTTTTTAAGATGAGAGTTATCTTGGGACATTAGGAAGAAAAAAAAAAACAGAAAGAACAGAAATTTGGAAAATAAAACAGACTTTTCTTTTCCTTTTGAGTTTTCTAAATTATGTTGGTTGATGCAAAAAGTATAACATTGTCAAATGTAGTTCACAATGATGTAGAGGAGATGTTTATGGCATTATACTTGGTGTAGGGTAAGGAACTTAAAGAAAGATAAGGTTTATGTACCTAAACTGGTAAATGTTGATACTAATGCACCATAAGTTTTGTGGATATAATGCAATAATTAAAGCAGCCACTAAAAAGCTATACAAAGAGACACAAATATACCATAGATATGTCAAAATAGAATTTCGATAAGATGTTCAAGTAACAGAAAAGCAATAAAAGAAATCAGAGAAACAAACAAAACACAGAGAATACAAGCAACAAACAAAAAGCAAATTGTGGACTTAAAGCCCAGAATATCTATAATTATAATAAGTGTAAATGGTTTAAATAAACCAATGAAAAGACAGAGACAATAGAGAAAAGTCTATTCATCTATGTTTTTGTACTTTTTGTTCTTCCTTCCTTCCTTCCTTCCTTCCAGGTGACCCCAAATACTTCTCACTTTTTTTTTCCCCTTATTTCTATTTTTTGGCGTGCTTCTGTCTGCTGTTCCTTAAAGGTGGGTATTATAGGAATACATTCTCTTAGGTTTTCTTCATTGGTAGGAGATTGGTAGAGTAGATTAAAAAAAAATCGTGACCCTGCTATACGTTCTCTACAAGAAACTAACTTCAGGAAAATCAAATAAGTATATTAAAAGTAGAGGATATAAAATATATGCATGTAAACATGAATCAAAAGAATTAAGGACTGATTATATTAATATCAGATAAAGTAGACTTCAGAGCGAAGAAAATAGAGACAAGGACATAATGAGAAAGGGTCAATCTATGAGGAGGATATACCAGTTTTAAATATATTCAAACAACAAAGCTGCAAAATATGTGAAGTAAAAACAATAGATCTGAAAAGAGAAATATACAAATTCAAAATTACAAAATATAAAAATTCAAAATGAGAGAGATTTAAATACCTCTCTCTCAATATTTGATACAATAACTAGACAGAAAATCAACAAGCATTTGAACAACTGAGCTATATTATCAAACCAAGAGAATCAGATAGACTATCTAACAAAAACTGTCAACTACTAATATTAATGGAAACTTCAACCAAAACAACAGAATATACATTCTCTTCAGCACTCCTTGAACCTATACCAAGATAAACATTATCATAGGCAATGCAAGAAACCTCACCAAATTTAAAAGAAGTGAAACCACACAGAATGTGTTCTCCAACCACAGTGGCATCAAATTAGACATTACTAACAGAAAGATAACAGGAAAATGTCAAAATATTTGAAAACAAACATCACATTTAAAAATAATTCATGGGTCAATGAAGAAATCCCAAAATAAATTTTAAATAATACTTTCAAAATTAAAATATGATATATTTATAGGACACAGCAAAAGCAGGGCTGAGAAGAAAATTTATGGTGTTAGAAAAAAAGTTTCAAATCAATAGGTTCCCACATTAAGATACTAGAAAAACAGGAATAAAAGAAACAAGAAGCAAGCAAAAGTGGGAAAATAACAAAGGTAAGCTGGAAAACAATGAAGTTGAAAACAAAAACAATAGAGAAAATCTGTGATTTAAAAGGTAATTTTTTAAGAACATCAATAAAATGAACAAATCTCTAATAGGACTGACAACAAAAAGGGAGAAGACATGAGTTATCAATATTTACTGCAGATACCTAAAGGAAAATAATATAATACTATGAACAACTCTACACATAAATTTGACTTAGGTGAAAAGACCAATTCTCCAACAAAGCACAAACTACTGCAACTTATTCAATAGGAAATAGATAATTTGAAGAGCTCTTTAAGTATCATAAAAATTGAACTCATAATTTTAAACCTTACTAAAAAAAGGCACAGATAATTTAACTGGAGAATTGTATCAAACTAATAAAATAAAATAAAATAAAATTCTGTCCAGTGTCTTCTAAATAATACAAGTGGAATGCTTTGCAATTTTATGAAGTCAATATTACTTTGATACTAAAACTAAAAAAATGTACAAACAAGCAAACTACAGACTAATATTCCTCATAAATATAAACAAGTAGCCATTAACCAATTATTAGCAAATAGAATTTAGCTATTTAGAATGTAGCAAATAGAATTCAGCTAAATAGAATAGAATATATATTAAAAAGAATTACACACTGCATTCACATGGAATTTGTTCCACTTGTGCAAGTCATGTTCAGTATTCAGAAATTAAGCAATGCAATCAAACATAACTAATGATCTAAAGAAGAAAAATTATGATCATATCAATTAATTCAGAATTATTTGACCGAATTCAATACCCATTCCTGATACTTTCAGAAATATCAGGAACCATCTTAACTTGTTAGGTGGCTTATACAGAAAGCTAACATTATACTTCATGGTAGAATACTGAATGCTTTTCCTTAAGCTTGGAAACAAGGCAAGAATGTGCACTGTCATCACTTTCTTCAACGTAAGTTGAGTTCTAGCCAACCCTAAAATGTAAGAAAAGAAAAGACATGCAGATAAGAAAGGAATAAAATAGCTGTTTCTGTTTGCAATTGATATGATTGCCTACCTAGAAAATTCTAGGGAATCTACCCAAAAAAAAAAAAGAAAGAAAAAAAACCTGATAGAATTAAGTTCAGCAAGGTCAACATACAAAAATCAATTGCATTCCTATACAATAACAGTAAGTGTGGAAATTGATAAAGAATACAATATTGTTTAACATTGCTTTTAAAAACACTTAGGTATACTACAAACCACTGCTCAAGGAAGTAAGAGAGGACACAAACAAATGGAAAAACATTCTATGCTTATGGTTAGGAAGAATCAATATCATGAAAATGGCCATACTGCCCAATGTAATCTATAGACTCAATGCTATCCCCATCAAGCTACCATTTACTTTCTTCACAGAATTGGAAAAAAATACCTTAAATTTCATATGGAACCAAAAAAGAGCCCACATAGCCAAGACAATTCTAAGCAAAACAAAACAAAAAAAACAAAGCTGGAGGCATCGCACTACCTGACTTCAAACTATACTACAAGGCTACAGTAATCAAAACAGTATAGTAGTGGTACAAAAACAGATATATAGACAAATGGAACAGAACAGAGGCCTCAGAAATAATGCCACACACCTACAACCATCTAATCTTTGACAAACCTCACAAAAACAAGCAATGGGGAAAGGATTCTCTATTTAATAAATGGTGTTGGGAAAACTGGCAAGCCATATTCAGGAAGCTGAAACTGAATCCCTTCCTTAAATCTTACACAAAAGTTAACTCAAAATGAATTAAAGATTTAAATGTAAGACCTAAAAACATAAAAACCCTAGAAGGAAACCTAGGCAATACCATTCAGGACATAGGCATGGGCAAAAACTTCGTGCCTAAAACACCAAAAGCAGTGGCAACAAAAGCCAAAATAGACAAATGGGATCTAATCAAACTAAAGAGCTTCTGCACAGCTAAAGAAACTATCAACATTGTGAACAGGCAACCTACAGAATGGGGGAAAATTTTTGCAGTCTACCCATCTGACAAAGGGCTAATATCCAGAATCTACAAAGAACTTAAACAAATTTACAGGGAAACAAACAAAAACATGAGAAAGTGGGTGAAAGATATGAACAGACATTTCTCAAAAGGAGATATTTATGCAGCCAACAAACGTGAAGAAAAGCGCACCATCACTGGTCATCAGAGAAATGCAAATTAAAACCACATTGAGATACCATCTCATGCCAGTTAGAATGGAGATCATTAAAAAGTCAGGAGACAACAGATGCTGGAGAGGATGTGGAAAAATAGGAATACTTTTACACTGTTGGTGGGAGTGTAAATTAGTTCAGCCATTGTGGAAGACAGTGTAGTGATTTCTTAAGGATCTAGAAATACTATTTGATCCAGCAATTCCATTTCTGGGTATATACCCACAGAATTATAAACCATTCTATTATAAAGACACATGCACACATATATTTATTGCAGCACTGTTGATGATAGCAAAGACTCGGAACCAACCCAAATGCCCATCAATGCTAGACTGGATAAAGAAAATGTGGCACATACATACCATGGAATACTATGCAGTCATAAAAAAAAGATGAGTTCATGTCCTTTGCAGGGACATTGATGAAGCTGGAAACCATCATTCTCAGCAAACTGACACAAGAATAGAAAATCAAACGTCGCATGTTCTCACTCATAAGTGGGAGCTGAACAATGAGAACACGTGGACACAGGGAGGGGAACATCACACACTGGGGCCTGTTGTGGGTGAGGGACTAGGGGAGGGATAGCATTAGGAGAAATATCTAATGTTGATGACAGGGTGATGGATACAGCCAACCACCATGGCACATGTATATCTATGTAACAAACCTGTATGTTCTGCACATCTACCCCAGAACTTAAAGTACAATAAAAAAAACTTCCAAAAAAACCCACTTAGGTGTAAATCCAACAAAACATGTACAGCACTTGATGTTGAAAACTACAATATACTGATGAGAGAAATCAAAGTGCTAAATCTATGGACAACATGCAATGTCCATGTAAGTGAGTTTTTCCCAAATGTATGCTTTCATGTAATTCATATCAAAATCCTAGTAAGACTTTGTGTAGGTGCAGAAAAGATTGTTCTAACTGGGAGTGGTAGCACATTCCTATAGTCCCAGCTACTTGGGAGCCTGAGGCAGGTGGATTGCTTGATTCCAGGAGTTGAGGTTGTAGTGAGCTATGATCATGCTACAGCACCCTAGCCTATGTGATAGAGTGAGACCTTGTCTCCAAAAAAACCCAAAATATAAAAGATTATTCTAAAATTTATGTGGTTAAGCATAAGAGCTGGAATTTTGAAAGAAAAGGATAAGGTACAAGGGATCACCCTAATCAATCTGAATTCTTACAATATAGGTAATGTAATAAAAACTGTGATTTGTTGTAGGGATAGACACATGGATCAATGGAACAGGATGGGGAACCCAGAAACAGGCCCATGCAAGTACAGCCAAGTGATTTTTGACAATAGCATAAAAGCAATTCAATGGAAGAAGAATAGTCTTTTCAACAAATGATACTAGAATGGTTGAACATTCATAAGCAAAAAAAAAAAAAAAAAGAAAAAAATATATCTTGACCTAGACCCTACTCTTTATACAAAAATGTATTTAAAATGTGTTGGATTGAGTGTGAAATATAAAACTATTAAACTTTCAGAAGAGTAAACCTCTGGGGTTTAGAACTTAGTGAAGTATTCTTAGACATGATATCAGAACACAGTCCATAAATATAACAATTCAATAAGTTGGAATTCCTTAAAATTTAAAACATCTGCTCTGCAAGGGGATGAAAAGAGAAGCTATAGACGGTAATAAACTATTTGCAAGCTACATATTTGAGAAAGTTCCCATATCTGGAATACATAAAGAATTCTCAAAATTGTACAATTAAAAAAATCGAATTATAAAATGGGCAAAAGATGTGAGACATTTCACTATTTTACATTTTCTTGTGGAAGTAAATTAATTTCTTTTAAAAGAAACTGTCTTTGTCAACTCATTTCTTGGAAATGATGATGGAAGTGTATCTTCATGGCCTCTGCGGAGATTTTAGCTGGACTATCCATACTGGAGGCAAAGAAGCCTCCCAGACCCACATTAGGGCCAGATAGCATTCATCACTCTCACCTGCTTAGTGTTCTGCCCAACACTGCTTCATTCCTACTTGCTTCTGGAACATTTTCTCGTACGCTGAACTCTACCACAGAAGCTGTTCTTTCTATGTTCTCCCTGAATTAGCAGTGATGAGATGCCTCATGACCCGAGAGACCTGGCCTTGGTTGTTCCCTGTGATAAACTAGTATTGGAGATCACATAGTTTATTGTTTCACTTGTCATTGACTAGAAAATAAATTACAAAGAAAGATGGTTCAAGTTCAGCATTTTTACCCATAGTACTCCTCGACTTCTGCCTGTTTTACAAAAGAGGATCTGTAGATGACAAGTAAACACAGTGAAAAAGACATTCAGCACCACTAGCCATTAAGGAAATGCAGATTAAAACCGGATTGAGAGATCACTAGCTATTAAAACAGCTAAAATAAAAAGTAGTGACAGTACCAAATACGAAGATCCAAAGAAACTGGATCTTTCATGCATTGCTGGTGGAGATATAAATTGGTGCAGCTAGAAAATGTTGTAAAATAGTTTAGTAGTTTCTTTAAAGCCTAAATGTATCCTGATGATACGACTTATTATAGCAATTGCATTCCTGAACGTTTATCCCAGATGAATGAAAACCTGTGTCTACACAAAGTATGCTTCTGGATATTCTAGAAGTGTTCACTGTAATGGCCACAAATTGGAAATAACCCATATATTCTTCAGTGAGTGCATAATTTTACAAAGGGTGATACATTCATATCATAGAACACTACTCTGCCTCATAGAGGAGTGAGCCATTCATAATGCTACACTTGGATGAATGAGTCTCAGAGGAATTATATTGAATTAAAAAAGCCTGACTTGAAAGGTCACATGTTGTATGATTACATTTATATAACATTCTCAAAATGACAAAATTATATACTTGAACTGATTAGTGGATGCCAGGTTGGGATGAATGGGAAGGTTGGATGTGTCTATAAGAGTAGCATGGGGGAGGTGTGTATGGTGATGCATAGTTTTGTGGCAGTGCTGTGGTTGTGGTGAAGTCAGCTACACGTGATAAAGTGACAGAGCTATACTCACACATTGCACTAATTTCAGTTTCTTGGTTTTTGATTGCATTGTATTTCCTTAAGCAGTATCCATTAGGAAAATCAGGGTAAAGAGTACCTGGTTTTCTCTGTTCTATTTTTCCAATTTCCTATGAATCTGTGATTATTTCAAAGTAAAGTACGGTTTTTTTTTCTTACAAAAGAGTATTTATCCATTGTCCTCCAAAAATATCTGTCATTGGCTTCCCAAGGTGTTTGATTTTTTTTCTTGTTTTATTGTGTTACTGTTTTGTGTTTGTTTGCATCAACAAACATTTTCCTATTTTTAAGACAGAGTCTCGCTCTATCACCAGGCTGGAGTGCAGTAATGCAATCTCGGCTCACTGCAACAGCCATCTCCTGGGTTCAAGTGATTCCCCTACCTCAGCCTCCTGAGTAGCTTGGACTACAGGCTCACACCACCACACCCAGCTAATTTTTGTATTTTTAGTAAAGACAGAGTTTCACCATGTTTACCAGGATGGTCTCGATCTCTTGACCTTGTGATCTACCCACCTCGGCCTCCCAAAGTGCTGAGATTACAGGCGTGAGCCACTGTGCCCAGCCTTCTATTTTTATATTTATTTTATTTCTCCACATTTTTGTTTATTTTTATTTTTTTTATTTCAATAGTTTTTGGAGTACAAGTGGCTATTGGTTACATGGATGAATTATATAGAGATGAAGTCTAAGATTTTAGTGCACCTGTCACCTGAGTAGAGTACATTGTACCCAGTATGCAGTTTTTTATTCCTCCCCTTTTTGAGTTTCCATAGTCCATTATATTGCTTTGTATGCCTTTGTGTATCCACAGCTTAGCTCCCACTTATAAGTGAGAACTTATGGTATTTGGTTTTCCATTCCTGAGTTATTTCACTTAGAATAATGGCCGCCAGCTCCAACCAAGTTTCTGCAAAAGACATTATTTTGTTCTTTTTTTGTGGATGAGTAGTATTCCATAGTGTATATATATCACATTTTCTTTATACACGCATTGTTCTATGGACACTTAGGTTGAGGATCAATGCCAGTATCGATTTTTCTATTTTACTTTTTAATAATGGCCATTCTTGCAGGAGTGAGGTGGCATCTCATTGTAGTTTTAATTTGCATTTCCATGATGATTAGTGATAGTAAGCATTTTTTCCTATGTCTCTTGGCCACTTATATATCTTTTTTTGAGAAATGTCTATTAATGATTTTTGTCCACTGTTTGAAGATGATATTTGTGTTTTTCTTACTTATTTATTTGAATTTTTTTGTATTTTCGGGACAGTGGTGCTTTGCCAGATGCATAATTTGCAAATATTTTTTCCCATTCTCTGGGTTGTCTGTTTACTCTGATGATTGTTTCTTTTGTGGTACAGAAGCTTTTTGGTTTAATTAGGTCCTATTTATTTATTTTCATTTTTGTTGCATTTGCTTTTGAGATCTCAGTCATGAATTCTTTGCCTAGGCCAGTGTCCAGAAGAGTTTTTCCTAGGATATCTAATAGAGTTTTTATGGTTTCAAGTCTTAGATTTAAGTCTTTCTCCATCTTCAGTTGCTTTTTGTATAAGGTAAGAGACAGGGATTCACTTTCATTCTTCTACATATGGCAAGCTGGTTTCCCCAATACCATTTATTAAATAGGGTGTGCTTTTTCCAATTTATGTTTTTGAGTGCTTTGTCAAAGATCAGTTGGTTCTAAGTATTTGGCTTTATTTCTAGGCTCTCTATTCTGTTCCATTGGTCTCTGTGTCTACTTTTATATTAGTCCCATGCTGTTTCGGTAACTGTAGTTTTGTAGTATAATTTGAAGTCTGGTAACATGATGCTTCCAGAATTGTTCTTTTTGCTTAAGATTGCTTTGGCTATTGGGACTCTGTTTTTGTTCCATGTAAATTTTAGTATTTTTTTTCTAATTTTGTTAAAAATGAGGTTGGTATTTTGGTAGGAATTGCATTGAATTTGTAGATTGCTTTGGGAAGTATGGTTGTTTTCATGATATTGATTTTTCCAATCCATGAGCATGGGATGTGTTTCCATTTGTTTGTCATCTATGATTTCTTGCAGCAGTGGTTCATAGTTTTCCCTGTAGAGATTTTTCACCTGCTTGATTAAGTATATTCGTAGGTATTTTATTTTATTATTTTATTTTTGCAGCTCTTGTAAAAGGGATTGAGTTTGTAATTTGATTCTCAGTTTGGTGGTTGTTGGTAAATAAGAGTGCTAATTGGTATACATTGATTTTTGTGACCTGAAACTTTACTGAATTCATTTATCAAATCAAGGAGTCTTTTAGAGGAGTCTTTAGGGTTTTCTAGTTATGTGACCGTAATATTAGCAAACAGCAGTAGTTTGACTCTCTCTTTTCCAATTTGGGTATCTTTTCTTTTTCTCTTGCCTGGTTGCTCTGACTAGGACTTCCAGTACTGTGTTGAATAGAAGTGGTGAAAGTGGGCTTCCTTGTCTTATTCCATTTCTCAGGGGAAATACTTTCATCTTTGTGCCATTCATGATGTTGGATGTGGGTTTGCCACATGTGGTTGAGGTAAGTCCCTTCGATGCCTAATTTGTTGAGCGTTTTTATAATAAAGGGATGCTAGATTTTATCTAATGTCTTTTCTGCATCTATTGAAATGATCAAATGGTTTTTGTTTTTAATTCTGTTTATGTGATATATCACATTTATTGATTCATGTATGTTAAGCCTCCTTGCATTTCTGGAATGAAACCCACTTGAGCATGGTATATTATTTTTTTGACGTGCCGTTGGATTCAGTTAGGTGATATTTTGTTGAGAATTTTTACATCTATGTTCATCAAGGATATTGGTCTGTAGTTTTTGTTGTTGTTGTTGTTATTTCCTGGCTTTGTATCAGGATGATACTGGCTTCATAGAATGAGTTAGGGAGGATTTTCTCTTTCTCAGTGTTTTGGAATAGTTTCAGTAGGATTGGCACAAATTCTTCTTTGAATGTCTAGCAGAATTCAACTGTGAATCCATCCGGTCCTAAGCTTTTTTGTTGGCATTTTTAAAAAAATTACTGATTCAGTCTCATTGCTTGTTATTGGTCTGTTTAGGGTTTCTATTTCTTCTTGATTTAATCTAGGAGGGTTGTATGTTTCCATGAATTTATTCATTTCCTCTAGATTTTCTAATTTTTGTGCACAGAGGTGTTTATAGTAGTCTCAAATGATCTTCTGTATTTCTATGCTGTCAGTTGTAATGTCTCTACTTTTATTTCTAATTGAGTTTGTTTGAATCTTTTCTTCTGTTGATTAATCTAGCTTATGATCTATAAATTTTGTTTGTCTTTTCAAAGAACAAGTTTTGATTGACATTTTGTGTGTGTGTGTGTGTGTGTTTTTTGTTTCAATTATATTTCATTTCATTCTGCTCTTGATCTTCGTTATTTATTTTCTTCTGCTAACTGAGTTTAGTTTGTTCTTGTTTCTCTGGTTCCCTTAGATGTGACGTTAGGTTGTCAATTTGTCATCTTTCAGACTTTTTTTGTGGAGGCATTTCATGCTATAAACTTTCCTCTTAGCATTACTTTTGCTGTATTCAAGAGGTTTCGGTAACTTGAGTCAATATTATTTATTTCAAAGGTTTTTGGTTTTTTCTGAGACAGGATCTCACTCTGTTGCCCAGACTGGAGTGTAGTGGTATGATCTCAGCTCACTGCAATGTCAGCCTCCTAGGCTCAAGTGATTCTCCTGCCTCAGCCTCCCAAGTAGCTGGGATTAGAGGCACATGCCACCACGCCCAGCTAATTTTTGTATTTTTAGTAAAGACAGGGTTTCACCATGTTGACCAGGCTGGTCTCGAACTGACCTCGTGATCCACCTGCCTCAGCCTCCCAAAGTATTGGGAATACGGGCATGAGCCACTGCACCCAGCCAGAATTTTTAAATTTCTGTCTTGATTTCACTGTTAACCCAAAAATCATTCAGGAGCAGATTGTTTGATCTACATATGTTTGTAGTTTTTAAGGTTCCTTTTGTAGTGGATTTCTCATTTTATTCTATTTTGATTTGAAGAAATACTTGATGTTATTTTGATTTTTAAAACATTTATTAAGACTTGTTTTGTAATCCATCATATGGTCTATCTTGGAGAGTGTTCCATGTGCAGATAAGAAGAATGTGTATCTGCAGTTCTTGGGTAGAATGTTCTGTAAATACCTGTTACGTCCATTTGTTCCAGAGTAGTTTAAGTCCATTGTTTCTTTGTTGACTTTCTGTCTTGATTTTCTGTCTAGTACTGTCAGTAGAGAGTTGAAGTCTCCCACTGTCATCGTGTTTCTGTCTATCTCATCTCTTAGATCTAATAGTAAATGTTTTATGAATCTGTGAGCTTTAGTGTTAAATGCATATAAATTTAGGATTGTAATATCTTCTCGTTGGATCGATCCTCTTATCATTACATAATGTCCCTCTTTGTCTCTCTTTTTTTTTTTTTAACTGTTGTTGCTTTAAAGTCCATTTTATGAGATGTAAGAATAGCTACTTCTGCTTACATTTGGTTTGCATTTGCATGAAATATCTTTTTCCATCCCTTTATCTTGAGTTTATGTGAATCTTCATGTATTAGTCTCTCATTGCTATAAAGAAATACCTGACACTGAGTAATTATTTTTTTAAAAAAAGTCATTTAGTTATCTCATGATACTCTAGGCTGTACAGGAAGCATGATGCTGCTGGGTTTCTGGGGAGACCTCAGGAAACTTACAGTCATGGTGGAAGGCAAAGCAGGAGGAGCAGGCATGTCTTACATGACAGCAACAGGAGCTAGAGAGAGAGGGGAGATGCCACACACTTTAAAATGACCAGGTCTCATGAGAACTCACTCACTATCACAAGGACAGTACCAAGAGGGGTGGTGCTAAACCATTCATGAGAAACCTACCTCCATGATCCAGTTACCTCCCATCAGGCCCTCTCTTCAACATTGAAAATTACAGTTTGACATGAGATTTGGGCAGGGATACATAGCCAAATTATATCACCTTATATGTTAAACGAGTCTCTTGAAGACATCAGTTATTTGATTTATGTTTTCTATCCATTTTGCCAATTTGTATCTTTTAAGTGGAGCATTTAGGCTATTTACATTTAGTGTTAATCTTTAAGTAAAGCAGTTAGGCCATTTACATTCGATATTAATACTATGTTCATGATACTATTCCAGCTGTCATGTTAATTGTTGCCTGGATACTTTGTTTTCTTCATTGTGTTACTGTTTTACAGGCCCTATTGCTTTTATACTTTCAAGAGGTTCTATTATGGTACATCCCAACCTGTTGTTTCAGAATTTAGAACTCCTTTTAGCATTTATTGTAGAGGTGGCCTGGTAGTGACAAATTCTCTCAGCATTTGTTTGTCTGAAAATTACTTTATTTCTCCTTCATTTATGAAACTTTGTTCTGCTGGATACAAAATTTTTGGCTGACAGTTATTCTGTTAAAGGAGCCTCAAGATAGGACTGCAAATCCTTGTGGCGTGTAAAATTTCTCCTGAGAAGTCTGCTGATAGCCTAGTAGGTTTTCCTTTACAGGTTATCTGCTGCTTTTGTTGTGCTGCTCTTGGAATTCTTTCCTTCATGTTGACTTTAGATAGCCTGATGACTGTACGCCTTGGTGAAGTCCTTTTTGTGATGAATCTCCCTGGATTTCTTTGAGCTTCTCGTATTTGGCTATCTGAATCTCTAGCAAGGACAGGGAAGTGTTCTTCAGTTATTTTATTAAATAAGTTTTCTAAGCTTTTTGCTTTCTCTTCTCCCCCAGGATCACTAATAACTCTTAGATTTGGGAATTTTATGTAATCCCATATTTCTTGAAGACCGTTCATTTCTTTTGATTCTTTTTTCTTTTTGTCTCATTGAATTAATTCAAAAGCCTTTTTTTGAGCTCTGAAATTCTTTCATCTATTTGTTTTAGTCTGTTGTTAAAACTTTCTACTGCATTTTGTAATTCCCTAAATATATCTTTCATTTCCAGAAGTTCTAATTTTTTTTTAAGTATCTATCTCTTTGGAAAATGTTTCATTCATATCCTGAATTATTTTTTATTTCTTTATGTTGGCTATCATCTTTCTCTTTTATCTCCTTGAGTGCTTACTAATAAGCCTTTTGAATTCTTTATCTGGTATTTCAAAGATTTCACCTTGGTTTAGATCTGTTTCTGGAGAGCTAGTGTGATCTTTTGGGGGGTGTTATAGAACCTTGTTTTATCATATTACCAGAATTATTTTTCTGGTTTCTTCTCATTTGAGTAGACTATTTCTTCTACTTATTATTATTGTTTTGAAACAGAGTCTCACTCTGCTGCCCTGGCTGGAGTGCAGTGGCGTGATCTCAGCTCACTGAACCTTCTGCCTCCCAAGTTCAAGTGATTCTCCTGCCTCAGCCTCCTGAGTAGCTGGGATTACAGGCACCCACCACCACACCTGGCTAATTTTTGTATTTTAGTAGAGATAGGGTTTCACCATGCTGGTCAGGCTGGTCTTGAACTCCTGACCTGAAGCAAGTTGACTGTCTTGGTCTCCCAAAGTGCTGGGATTACAGTGCCTGGCCTCCAGTTATTCTTGAGCCACTGTGAGCCACTGTGCCTGGCTTCCAGTTATTCTTGAATTTATTTTTTACTTTACTGTATTTTTTTTTACCTTTTCTCCCCCTTAAGGATGTGACTTTATAGTTTATTTTAGCCTAATTTGACTCTTGGTGCTTTCAGGGGTGAAGACTGTATGAATTCCTGGGTTATAGAGAGTCTTTGTCTGATGGTTTTCTCAGATACTGATTGTATTAGCAATGTGGTTGGTGTGTGAGCAAGTTCACTGTTTCCTATAGGGTTGAAATGGCTGCGGTCTCTTGAAACTTACCTCATTCTTCTACGTTGTGAACTTTTAAATTTATTTTCCCCTAAGTATTTTATTTACTGGTTTGAATAATTCAGGCTTCAGGCCAGAAGGGAAGTGTCCCTGGGTAGAAACTAGTTGTGGCTAAAGCAGATGGATAAATGCAATATGCAGTTGTGGGCAGAGGTCCCAGCCTTGACAGAGATGGCTGGGGCAACTTTCAGAGTCGTACTGAGGTCTTACCAGGAGAAGGGTTAGAGCCACCTTAGCTCCCCTGACAGACCAGCAGGAAAGTGGTGTACCTCCCAACCACAGTCCTGACCCAGTATTCCAGCTATTCAGATCAGAAAGACATCTCTTTTCATCTTCAGCAATGTTGATATTCCGAGTAGGGAGGAATTCTGACTCTACCTCTCGTGTAAGCCTGAGCCTAGAGGGTCCTCCTCCTGTGGGGATGTAGTCATCCTGAAGTGTTCCAGAAAGACTCTCTATAGGTGCAGCCACACTGAGCTCCCATGGGAGAAGCATAAGTTGTGTCTGGTCTGTGATGGTGGATGAAGGGGAAAGGAAGTCCAAGACACTTCCTGAGCACCAGGGCTGCCTATCTGTTGGGATAGAGCTACAAACTTTCCCTGCTGAACCCAACACTGCAACAGTGCCTCTGCTGACAAATTCCCACCAGTGGGAATATCTGGGACTCAAGGCCTGTCATTCATATTCTTTTGTCTCATGGTGTGCTCCTGATATGCTGCATTCCCCCATCTCCTAGCAGTAGGAGTCCCTGAGAGCCAGAATACTGTGAATGCTGCTGCTCCCCTGGGTCTGGCCACACATTAGGGCTGCCACTTTCCAGGCTGGATATTGGAGAATGTCTGCAAGGGATCCAGTAATGTGACCAGTCCTCAAGTCTCCCAGAAGTGGGTACCAGCACCTGCCATGATGGGGGTCACAGGGGAGTGACTTAGACTCAGATTCCTTGTTTATAAATAGCTTTAGTATATAGGCTTTCTCCAATGCTGGTTGTAGTAGTAATGAACTGATCATATGGACAGACTCAGGACCTCCTAGTTAGCCAGGGTGGTATAGGCAGTGATGATAGATGTGGTCATGCACAGGAGCACTAGCTGCAGTAGTAGCTAGCAGTGGGATTTGTGCTTGCCTTGTGTTACTCAGGTAAGTTACTCTGGTTTCTCAGGCAATGGGTGGAGCCATAGGGCTCCCAGACATTTCTTTCCTTTGTGTTAAGTTACCAGGACAGGTAGAGGGGCAAAACCATGTGAGGGCTAGGTCATGCAGGTACATTCTCTGACTTTCCACATGCAGGACAAGCAGAAGCCCCTGTGGGAGTTGGGGAGCAGTGTTCTCTTTCCACTGAGCTAATGTTCTAGGAAGGAACATGCTGCATAGAAGAGTTCACACAGGGAATGGGGAGTAGCAGGTAGCGGTAAGCCCCACTCAGCTCTGAGGCATTTGGCAAGGCAGATCTCATACCTGCCGTGTTCCCTAGCAGCAGCCAGCTAAATCCCATGCAATCTATGCTCAGAGTCAAAACTGCCCCAGGCCATAAGCCTTCCCCTTAGAGACAGGAACATTGGCTTTTAGGCCACCCCTCCCAGTCTAAACCAGGCCAGCAAAGCCAGGATGCCCAGCTTCTGCATCCATGGCTGCAGTGCATTTCCCATCCATGCCACACACCCCCTCCCCCCCTGCCCCGCCAAGTTCTGCCCAAGGGAATTTTTTCCCACTTGAGATTATATCACAGATATGAGTTGGGAACTTCTCTCAACCTGTGACCATGGCCTGAGTTAGCTGGCAGACTTCCCCGAGGTCCCCTGTGAGGCAGAATCAGGAATGGCTTCCCTCAGGCCATGCTGGAGAGTTGGCATGTATGCAAGGCCTTTCCTTCCACTGCTCCTACGTAATATTCCCCACCTCTCCCTGTATCAGGTTTGGCACTGGGTAAGATTAAGGCTTTCCTGCGTACTGGATTGCCAGGTTACCTGGAGGCAGTCTCTCCACTCTCACACTCTGGGAATTACAGTTCTTTACCTGGCTCATGGTATAGGCTACAGCCTCCTGCTTCTTTCAAAGGGTCTGTGGTTTCTTTCCATTTTCCTGTTAAGATCCTGCACTGATTCTTGGAAGAAAGTTCATGGTGTGTCTCTGCACACTATTTTGTCTTTCCAAGTGGGAAAGGCATGCTAACACTGCCTCTAATCCACCATATTGAAAAAAAGAAGTTTTCCTATTTTAAAGTAAAATGCTTATCCTGAAATTGGGCTTTTGAAACATTTGTTTAGCTACTTTGCAAGATGAACCAAACTTCTAACTAACATCAAAGGAGAACTTGGACCACCCAAGGGTAGAAACTGTAGGCTCTCTCCTCCTACTTTTTGCCATCAAGGCCCACACGGGGGTCCTGGCCCCGGCTGCAGGCTGGGCTTTGTGTGTATTCACAGGAGCAAAGCATGTGCCAGGTGGCTTGAGACTTAATGTTCTCTCTGCTTTTGTATCTTTTCATCATCTCACAGTATTTTTTAAATTATTTGATATATTATTTGACTCTAAAGGAAAAAAAATCAGAGATTTTATTAAAACTGTAAACATTCCTAAGGAAACTTTTCATGTTGCTCACAGACCTTTTACATTTTAAATTGCTTCATGACAGTTAGAGAATTGATTCTTCTCTCCTTTTTCAGTGACAGACCTGGTGGTACTTAAAGCCAGTAGCATGCAGCAGTGAATTATTCTGCTGCCTCACCTGTGTGCCTTTTTTTTTTTTTTGGCCTGGGTTTCTTATAAAGAGGGTTCATGTTACATTCCTCTGTATCCTTCAGAATGATTAGGTTGGTGTGAGATCCTCATATGATGAACACACACTTAGTAACTTGCTTGTTGACTGGTTATTCTTCTGTTTCATGTGTAATGAGGCTGGGGAAAGAGCCATTGCTCAAATCTGATTATTCTTTTTTTTTTTTTTTTTTTTTTTTTTTTGAGACAAGATCTCACTCTGTTGCCCAGGCTGGAGTACAGTGGCACACAATCTCAGCTCACTGCAACCTCCGCCTCCCAGGTTCAAGCAATTCTCCTGCCTTAGCCTCCCGAGTAGCTGGGATTACAGGCACTTGCCACCATGCCAGCTAATTTTTGTATTTTAAGTAGAGATGGGGGTTTCAACATGTTAGTCAGGCTGGTTTCAAACTTCGGACCTTGTGATCCACCCACCTCAGCCTCCCAAAGTGCTAGGATTACAGGTGGGAGCCACCACGTCCAGTCTGATTATTCTTTATTAAAGTTCTCATGTTGGAATTATTAAGGGCAGATGCCATTAGGGACATTTTTACTTTTGATATGGAAACAAACTGCTTAGGGAAAAATGTCCTGTTTTAGTGCTTGACAGTGTAGTTTCTCTTTGTTAAGAACACTCATAGGCGGGTGTTGAACAATGAGAACACAGGGAGGGGAGCACTATACACTGGGGTCTGTTGGGGGGGAGAAGGGGGGACAGCAGGGGGGTGGGGAGTTGGGGAGGGATAGCATGGGGAGAAATGCCAGATATAGGTGAAGGGGAGGAAGGCAGCAAATCACACTGCCACGTATGCACCTGTGCAACAACCTTGCATGTTTTTCACATGTACCCCAAAACCTAAAATGCAATAAAAATAAATAAATAAAATAAATAAATAAATAAATAAATCATACCCACTGGAAAAAAAAAAGAAGAGTCTTTATGCATTTACTGTTTTATCTCCTGTGCTAAAACAGAACAGTGAAATATAAGGCAAAGATTGCGCACATGCTTTGACACCCTCCTAAATTACCCTTGCCATTAACTTAACCACAGCTGTGTTATCACTTGACCTAAAGTGGCTCCTGGATGATTGAGAAACCAGGAAAGAAGCTCATGGGTCAACAGTCTCGGCAACCAACCTCCATGTACATTTTAGAAAATTCATTCAGAATGTTTGCTTTGGCATTTGATTGTTCCTATCTTCAGATTACCTTATTATGTAGTATTTTGAATGTTGCATCATTGATAAATACCTGGTTTATACCTTTATTACTGTGGCTTCAAGTAGTAATACAAAGATTTTTCTCTAAAATACAAAGTATATGTGAAAGCTTTTCTTTTACATGTATATCAATTTCAAACTTTAAAATTAAATTTTATTCCCAGGAAACTCTCAGGAGGTTCTTTTGTGTATTCATAAGGTATAATTTGTTACCAACTTATATTATTTTTCAGAAAGGAAAATGGTTTCATATCCAAAAGTTTGAATTGTGTCATTTAGGGAAGTTGATATACCTTCTCTTTAATCACAGAAATAAGTATGATTTGACTTTTCTAAACTATATAAAAGTATTTCTAAATATTTTTACAGATTTCTTCATTACATTAAAGTGAGAATGATCTCCTTTAATTTTGGAGACTGTGCTACCCATTATCTTTGCTATTAAGGATTAATTCTGTCACTAAATATGTGTTCAGTTCTGGGCTCACACTTCAGGGATACATCAGAGAGTAGACAAGTAAGGCCTCTGACCTTGTAAAGTTTGCCTGGGAGAGACAGGCAGTTACAAGCAAACAAATGAATAAACAAGATGATGATAGATGGCTGTGAATCATATGAAGGAAACAGTGATTCATGTCATGGAGGTGATAGTTTGCTTTGGTGGGAGATGGGGAAGGCTGCTCTAGGGAGGTGACATGTGCATAGCTTCCTAAGTATAAGAATGAGCCAGCCATGCTGCAGGTACCAGAGCTCAGAGCATTTCAGGCCATGGAATTGACATGCTCAAAGAGCCCAAAGCAGAAAAGCTGTTTGCTCAAGAAGCAGGAAAAAAATGAGTGTGGTTGGAGTATCATATGCCAGGCAAAGGGTCAAGGCAGGGAGGGAGAGTTAGGCAGGGACTAGATCCTGCAGGCCCTGGAGGCCATATAGGTTCTTCTCATTCTGAATACAGTGCATGCCTGGAAACTGGGGGCATTGTGATCTTCGATTTGACTGCTGGGAAACCAGGGAGCTGCCAAAGTGGACCTCCAGGGAAAATGTCTCTGTGGCTATTTTCCTATGTGAGCAAGTTACTTTGTCCAAAGCTCAGTTTCCACATTAGTAAACAAGACTAATGATAGCATCTACACAGTTGGGTTGGTATGACAGTTCTATAAGAACATGCATGTAAAAGGGTTAATCCAGTGCTTGGAGAAAAGCACGTGCTCTACAGCAGAGGTCTTCACCCCCTGGGTAGGAACCAGGCCAGTTTCTGGCCTGTTAGGAACCGGGCTGCACAGCAGGAAGCAAGGGGTGGGCAAGTTACAGCCACTCGCCATCACTTACATTCCTGCCTGAGTCCCGCCTCCTGTCAGATCAGGGACAGTATATGATTCTCACAGGACCTTGAACTCTGTCATAAACTGTGTGTGCAAGGGTCCTAGTTTACATGTTCCTTATGAGAATCTAATGCCTGATGCCCTGTCACTGTCTCCCATCACCCCCAGATGGGACTGTCTAGTTGCAAGAAAACAAGTTCAGAGCTCTCACTGATTCTACATGATGGTGAGTTGTAGAATTATTTCATCATATATTACAATGTAGTAGTAATAGAATTAAAGCACACAATAAATGGAATGCACTTGAATCATCCCGAAACTATCCCCCAACCCTCTGGTCTGTAGATAAATTGTTTTTCATGAAACTGGTCCCTGGTGCCAAAAAGGTGGGGAGTCCTGCTCTACAGTATTATAAAGATATTGTCATACTGTTTTAGAGACAGATAGGACATTTCACTGCCTTCCTGAAGCACATGGCAGTGGACATATGAACATTCACCGGGCAGTAGTTACCTTGTTAGAGAAATAGGTGCAAGAGTATACCTGGTCACCCAGGAAAGAAGTTCATTTTGGAGAAAGGGTCAGAAAAGGCTTCCTAAAGGAGCGGAGTCTAAATGTGGCTAAATAAACAACAAATGGCCCTGTGACTTGGGCTAGGCAGCACCACAATATTGACCCCTTGGACCTTCAGTGGTGCCATTGGATTCTCTCCTTTGGGTTAGCACATTGTTCCCCAAAAGCCTCTGTGAGCTGCAACCCCATGTGCTCAACACCCAGGAATGCTGATTGCTCTTGGCCACAAGCCTGTCTTAAGGGGATGGAAACAACCAAGGTGGTGCCCATGTGGCTGGGGCATGGCAGGGTGCCAGGAGGCAGGCACTGCATCCCTGGAGAAGCAGATCTTGCACAGTGAAGAGCAGCCTGAAGGCACTGGGAACCCTCTGCCAGCACAGCCCTGAGAAAAACACTTCCCTCAAAGCTGAGCCTGGCTGGTCAGCACATTGATGGATGATGAAGACATTGTCTTCCTCTGTTAGGGTAAGAAAGATAATGATCTTTCTCCTTCCAAGTCCTTTGGGAACTCAGGCTCTGTGTTGTGATGAAATACAATTGGGGTTGTTTGTCTTTCTATGCCTACAGAAATCCTATTCCTCAAGAAAAGAAATAAAAAGCCTACAAAGAGCTTAAGACTAAGAAAGGATTTTTAAAAAGAAAGGTGGAGAGAGGGGAAAAGATGACTGCTATGCATTTTCTCTTTGCTTCCCCACAGGAATTGCTTCATTCTTGCCTTCAGTTTCTTAGATATGCCTCTCCCCCACTGGCAACACTGCCTTTCTGTCTTTTACCATTGAATTAGGCCTGGTCTAGACTTCAGTATTTATACCTAAGAGTACAGAAAAGAATCTTTGCAAGAGTATGTCAGTTCTGTTAGAATTAGATCCCATCAGTCATCAGATACCTTTCAACAGCTTTCTGTCATGGTATTCGATCACTGATCATGGAACCAGGACTGGAGCTTGCATCTAGAGAATGTACTCACTTCGAAAGGAAAACCATTCAAGAATTTAATATTTAATTAATTAAATACGTGTAATTTGCTTATGTTAAGGTATTATAGTCACAGCCCCTCCCCTCACTTGTTGACAAGTCCTACATCAAGTAATCATTATGATTAAGAACAAAACCGAGAGCCAGGAATCAGCAAATCAGGCTTTCCATTGCCAAAATAAACATCATATTAATTCATGACTTCATTTAAAAGAGAGAATGCCTCAGACCCTAATTCAAAGACTGTTTCATCTCAGTCCACAAACACATTGAAATATCAGATGAGAAACATTTGAGTGGCAGGTGTGCAGACGGCAGCTAGTAGTGAGCCAGCCACCTGACAGCAAAGGAGGAAACATACAAAGTGCGGAGCCAGGAATTCAAAACAATGGCGCATTGATGCCATGGTGCACATCCATGGCAGCAGAATGAGCTCTGGACTTAGACTCAGAGGGACCAGAGAAACTCACAGACTACAGATAGACCAGGAGATATAGGCCTTGATCACTCCTTCTGTAACCAGACCCGTTGCTCAAAATCTCTGAACTTCAGCTTCCTTATTGTAAAATATGAAGGAAAATAATTATTATTCTTAGAATTAAATAAAATATTTGTGAAAGGGGCTTTGGAATGATAGAAGTACCATAGGGGTATGGTCTTATCTTTTTTACTCTCTTTTCAACCTGTTGATTACCTGTTTAGTTATGAACTAGTCATTTGCCCTTCCTGAGCCTCAGTTTCTTCTTACATTAAGAATAATAATTTTATCAAATTTCCCCATTTTATGCCAGTAAAACAATATTCTTTAATTGCTTTGCATTCTGTTACATCATGTGTAAGTGCTGATGTTATCATTACTAAATTGTAACACAGTATACAACATCTAAAAATGGTCCTGAGGCCTTAAAAGTTTAAATGTCATTTAATACACTTTACTGAACCAGGAACAGAACTGCTGTATAATTAATTTCAAGACATTTATTTTCTCTAAAAAGTGATTCTAAAACAAGGTTCCATGTTTGAAGCATTGAGCATCAAGTATCTGGGAGATTTGCTTTTGTAGGACAGTTTATTTCCCACTTGTGCCAGAATGAGTCATTTTGTGTATAAGTGTCAGGCTTGGAGAGGTTCTAATTAAGTGCAAATTACAATGAAATTAATAAATGGCACCAATTTTTAGATTTTAAAATGTGCTTTGAGAGAATGCAGTGTGGGCTTAGATTGATTGTAATTCTCATATTTTAAGTTGTGATTCAATATTATATAGCATTAGAACTCAATTAAATAAAAAATAAATGAAGACTCAAGTAGAGAGAGCACTCATCTCTCAGATGGCTCAACTTCTCCAATGATGACTTAAAATCTGTTAAATGCTAAGATTGTAATTGTCCTTATTGTTCACTATATTCCAAAATAATTGCACATATAATTAACATCAATTAGTGAGAGATATTAAATTACCCTAGTCACAGATATACTAGATTGTCATAAATTGTCCAAATGTAATTGCAAACTTAAAGTTTTATTTTACTTTTTACAGATGAGCTGCAGACTATAAATGAATTCATGTATGTAACTACTTACCAGAAATTATATTAAATCACAAAATATTTGACCCAGCATTTTCTGATCCATTTACAGTGACAGAGGCTGCATAGGCACTTGCCTCCCCAAGTGGCACTAGTCAAGACTGACAGAGCCACCAGCAACTGATAGCCCAAAGATATTCTCTCAGCCTATAGGACCAGACACCCCTCACCTTCTAACTAGTGACACAGGGAAACCCAGGGAAGTGCCTTCTGTCCCACAGAAGGCAATAGCAGGGATAGAACAGGATCCCCAGACCCTACAGAACAAAGGAGACCAGGACAGCTCTGAAAAATACATTGTCACTGGAACTACAGCCCAAAAAAGTAGGCAAAGTCCTTTACACTAAAACCATCAGGCAACTGCCTTCTAAAATAAAAGGTTTAAATAGGATAAGGAGTCTTAACATAATATTGAAAATATCCACACAGAATGGAAAATTACTCAGCATACAAGAACCAGGAAATATCACAAGTTGAATGAGAAGACACAATCAACTGAGGCCAAAATTGAAGTGAGTCAGCCATTGGAATTATCAGACAAGGACTTTAAAACAGCCATCATAAAAGTGCTTCAGCAGCAAACTGTTCATTCTCCTTAAACAAATGAAGAAATAGAAAAATCTCAGCAAATAAGAAATTTTTTAAAAAGCGAAAATGAGTGAATTGAAACAAACAATAACCAGAATTAAAAACTAGCAGGATTAGCTCAGTAGTAGAGTGGAGAAGACAAAGATAAATCAGTGAATATGAGGATAGATCAATAGAATTTGCTCAGTCTGACCAACAATGAAAAAAAGTAGACAAAAACAAAACAAAAAAAAAACACCAGAGGCTCTGTGAGGCTGTAACCGAAGATCTAACTCTCATATTATTGGAGTTCTAGTAGGAGATGAGAAAGAAAGTTGGGGCTGAAAAAGCATTAAAAGAAATAATAGGTGAAAACTTTCTAAATTGGGGGAAGAAAAGCTGAATGAATCACAATAAACCCTAAGAAATCAGTTTGAAGACACTTAAACTTCTGTGTTGAAAATAATTGATGTCTGAAAGCTAAGAAAAAATTATAACTCTGAAAAAATATCTGTCAATCATAAATTCTGTATTTGGCAAAAATGTTATTCAAGAATGGAGAGGCCATGTGTGACAGCCCAGACCTGTAATCCTACCACTCTGAGGGACATTGATGAGGGAGGATTGCCTGAGGCCAGGAGTTTGAGACCAGCCTGAGTAAGGTAGTGAGACCCCATTGCTACAAACATATTAAAAAATTAGCCGGGTATGGTGCACATCCCTGTAGTCCCAGCTACTGAAGAGGCTGAGGTGGAGAATTGCTTGAGCCCAGGAGGTCAAGGCTGCAGTGAGCTATGGTGCCACTGCACTTCAGCCTGTGTGACAAAGTGAGACCCTGTCTCACCAAAAAAAAAAAAAAAAAAAAAAAAAGAAAGAAAGAAAAATCAAACTAAGGAAAAACCAGATAACATATGTTGCTATAATATCTACTGTTAAACAATAACTAAAGGAGTTTCTCCAAATAGAAAGAAAATAATTAGAGAAGAAAGTTTGAAACTACAGAAAGGGAAGAAGAACAAATACATGGATAACATAGGGGTGAATAAAATACTCTACCTTTCACTTCATGAGTTTCATAAATTAGATTTGAAGTTTGAAGAAAAAAAAATTTTAATGTCACCTCAAGCAGTGTTAAATGTATGTAGCAGACATACTAAGACAATGAGATTTTAAAAGTGGGGAAGGGAAGAGTATTTCAGTCCTTCCCTTGAAGGAGTGGAATGAGAATACATATAGGCTGTGACAAATTATAGATACCTATTATAACACTTAGAGGGACTACAAGAAAACAGTACAAAGCAAGACATTAAAAAATACTATAAATAAATTAAGATGGAATTCCAAAAACTGTTCAACTAACCCATAGGAAGACAAAGAAAGATAACAGAAGAATAAGAAAGAGGGGGAATAAGCGACTCCAAATGTGCTAACTGAAAGATGGGCAGGAGATCCAAGATGGCCGCTTAGGAGGAACTCGGGAATGCAGCTCCGAGAGAAAGCACAGAGGGTGAGTGGACGCCGTATTTCCAGACTGATTTTTACTGCCCACAGAACAGGAGATTCACACGCAGAGAAGCCACACGGGTCGCCAGCGCCGCTGGCGCCGCTGGCTTGAACGGCGCAGCCGCTGGGCCGGCACCCTGAGGCAACGGCTCACTGTATAAAGTGAGAGAGTCTGAGTCCCCTATAAGCCAGCAAGGGGAGCTGAAACGGGGAGCCAGGCCAGCGCCACGAATCTCAGAGCCGCGGCTTTAGCCAACGCAGCGGCTCCGGAGGCAGATCGGATGAGACGGTGTCCCCTCTTACCCAGCAAGAAGACCTGAAACACAACTGAAACCGGGACGGTCCAGCTCTGTGGAGGAGGGGCGTTCTCCATAGGCACCCTGCTGTTCTGTACCAAGGCAATCCGCCACTACAGAGACTCCGTCACTACAGGGGCGGGCCAACATAGCGGAAGCAGTTCTAACTACACCCAGAAGTTCACACGGAAGCTGGGTGGAGCCCACAGCAGCTTAGCGAAGCCTCTGCAACCTGAGTGTGACTAGGCTGCCACCTTGTGGGCAGGGAAAACAGCAACCGCACAGGGGAACATCAGAAAACAGTAACTCCCTGGGACAGAACACCTCGGGGGAAGAGCAGGGGGTTTATGAGTTCTGCCACAGCAGACTTAAAATTACCAAAATCAGAAAGACAACAACTACAAAGTCAGCAGGTGGAAAAATCCACAAAGATGGGAAGAAACCAGCGCAAAAAGGATGAAAACACCCAAAACCAGAACACTTCTCCTCCTACAAGGGATCAAAACTCCCCACCAGCAAGGGAACAAGACTGGACGGAGAATGAGTGTGATGAAATGACAGAATCAGCTTTCAGAAAGTGGATAATAAGAAACTTCCGTGAGCTAAAAGAACATGTTCTAACCCAATGCAAAGAAACTAAGAACCTTGAAAAAAGACTTGACGAAATGCTAACAAGAATGGACAACTTAGAGAGGAATATGAGCGAATTGATGGAGCTGAAAAACACAACACGAGAACTTCGTGAAGCATGCACAAGTTTCAACAGCCGAATTGACCAAGCAGAAGAAAGGATATCAGAGGTCGAAGATCAACTCAATGAAATAAAACGAGAAGGCAAGATTAGAGAAAACAGGGTAAAAAGGAATGAACAAAGTCAACAAGAAATATGGGACTATGTGAAAAGACCTAATCTACGTTTGATAGGTGTACCTGAAAGTGACGAAGAGAATGCATCCAAGCTGGAAAATACTCTTCAGGATATTATCCAGGAAAACTTCCCCAACCTAACAAGGCAGGCCGAGATTCAAGTCCAGGAAATACAGAGAACACCACAAAGATACTCCTCTAGAAGAGCAACCCCAAGACACATAATCATCAGATTCACCAGGGTTGAAATGAAGGAGAAAATACTAAGGGCAGCCAGAGAGAAAGGTCGGGTTACCCACAAAGGGAAGCCCATCAGACTCACTGCAGATCTCTCAGCAGAAACCCTACAGGCCAGAAGAGAGTGGGGGCCGATATTCAACATCCTTAAGGAAAAGAACTTTCAACCCAGAATTTCGTATCCAGCCAAACTAAGCTTCATAAGTGAAGGAAAAATAAAATCCTTTGTGAACAAGCAAGAACTCAGAGAGTTCATCACCACCAGACCAGCTCTACAAGAGCTCCTGAAGGAGGCACTACACATAGAAAAGAACAACCAGTACCAGCCACTCCAAAAACACACGAAAAGGTAAAGAGCATCAACACAATGAAGAATCTGCATCAACCAAAGGGCAAAACAGCCACCTAGCACCAAAATGACAGGATTGAATTCACACATAACAATATTAACCCTAAATGTAAACGGACTAAATGCCCCAATCAAAAGACACAGACTGGCAAATTGGATAAAAAGCCAAAACCCATCAGTGTGCTGTATCCAGGAAACCCATCTCGCATGCAAGGATACACAAAGGCTCAAAATAAAGGGATGGAGGAAGATTTACCAAGCAAATGGAGAGCAAAAAAAAGCAGGAGTTGCAATTCTCATCTCTGATAAAATAGACTTTAAAGCAACAAAGATCAAAAGAGACAAAGAAGGACATTACATAATGGTAAAAGGATCAATGCAGCAAGAAGAGCTAACGATCCTAAATATATATGCACCTAATACAGGAGCACCCAGATACATAAGGCAAGTTCTTAAAGACTTACAAAGAGACTTAGACTCCCACACAATAATAGTGGGAGACTTCAACACACCACTGTCAATATTAGACAGATCAACGAGACAGAAAATTAACAAGGATATCCAGGACTTGAACTCAGACCTGGAACAAGCAAACCTAATAGACATTTACAGAACTCTCCACCCCAAATCCACAGAATATACATTCTTCTCAGCACCACATCACACCTACTCTAAAATTGACCACATAATTGGAAGTAAATCACTCCTCAGCAAATGCAAAAGAACGGAAACCATAACAAACAGTCTCTCAGACCACAGTGCAATCAAGTTAGAACTCAGAATTCAGAAACCAACCCAGAACCGCACAGCCTCATGGAAAATGAACAACTTTCTCCTGAATGTTGACTGGATAAACAATGAAATGAAGGCAGAAATAAAGACGTTCTTCGAAACCAACGAGAATGAAGACACCACATACCAGAATCTCTGGGACACATTTAAAGCAGTCTCTAGAGGAAAATATATAGCAATAAGTGCCCACATGAGAAGAAAGGAGAGATCTAAAATTGACACCCTATCGTCAAAATTGAAAGAGCTAGAGGAGCAAGATCAAAAAAACTCAAAACCTAGCAGAAGACAAGAAATAACTAAGATCAAAGCAGAATTGAAGGAGATAGAGACACGAAAAACCCTTCAAAAAATCAATAAATCCAGGAGCTGGTTTTTTGAAAAGATCAACAAAATAGACAGACCACTAGCCAGACTAATAAAAAAGAAAAGAGAGAATAACCAAATAGATGCAATAAAAAATGACAAAGGCGATATCACCACAGATTCCACAGAAATTCAAACCATCATCAGAGATTATTACAAACAACTCTATGCACATAAATTAGAAAACCTGGAGGAAATGGATAAATTCCTGGACAGCTGCCTCCTGCCAAGCCTAAACCAGGAAGAAGTCGAAACCCTGAATAGACCAATAACAAGGTCTGAAGTCGAGGCAGCAATTAAGAGCCTACCACCCAAAAAAAGCCCAGGCCCAGATGGGTTCACAGCCGAATTCTACCAGACATACAAAGAGGAACTGATACCATTCCTACTGAAACTATTCCAAATAATCCAAAAAGAGGGAATCCTTCCCAAATCATTTTATGAGACCAACATCATCCTAATACCAAAACCTGGCAGAGACTCAACAAGAAAAGAAAACTACAGGCCAATATCCATGATGAACATAGATGCAAAAATCTTCAATAAAATAATGGCAAGCCGATTACAACAGCACATCAAAAAGCTTATCCACCATGATCAAGTAGGATTCATCCCGGGGATGCAAGGCTGGTTCAATATACGCAAGTCTATAAATGTAATTCACCACATAAACAGAACCAAAGACAAAAACCACATGATTATCTCAATTGATGCAGAGAAGGCCTTCGACAAAATTCAACAGCCCTTTATGCTAAAAACCCTCAATAAACTAGGTATCGATGGAACGTATCTCAAAATAATAAAAGCTATTTACGACAAACCGACAGCCAATATCATACTGAACGGGCAAAAACTGGAAGCATTCCCTTTGAAATCTGGCACTAGACAAGGATGCCCTCTCTCACCACTCCTATTCAATATAGTACTGGAAGTTCTAGCCAGAGCAATCAGGCAAGAAAAAGAAATAAAGGGTATTCAATTAGGAAAGGAGGAAGTCAAATTGTCTCTATTTGCAGACGACATGATTGTATATCTAGAAGACCCCCTCATCTCAGCCCAAAAGCTCCTGAAACTGATAAGCAACTTCAGCAAAGTCTCAGGATACAAAATCAATGTGCAAAAATCACAAGCGTTCCTATACACCAATAACAGACTTAAAGAGAGCCAAATCAAGAACGAACTGCCATTCACAATCGCTACAAAGAGAATAAAATACCTAGGAATACAACTAACAAGGAATGTAAAGGACCTCTTCAAGGAGAACTACAAATCACTGCTCAACGAAATAAGAGAGGACACAAACAGATGGAGAAACATTCCATGTTCATGGTTAGGAAGAATTAATATCGTGAAAATGGCCATACTGCCCAAAGTAATATACAGATTCAATGCTATCCCCATCAAGCTACCAATGACCTTCTTCACAGAACTGGAAAAAACCACCTTAAACTTCATATGGAACCAAAAGAGAGCCCGCATAGCCAAGTCAATTCTAAGCAAAAAGAACAAAGCAGGAGGCATCACACTACCAGACATCAAACTCTACTACAAGGCTACAGTAATCAAAACAGCATGGTACTGGTACCAAAACAGAGATATAGACCAATGGAACAGAACAGAGGCATCGGAGGCAACACAACATATCTACAACCACCTGATCTTTGACAAACCTGATAAAAACAAGCAATGGGGAAAGGATTCCCTGTTCAATAAGTGGTGTTGGGAAAACTGGCTAGCCATATGCAGAAAGCAGAAAATGGACCCCTTCCTGACACCTTACACTAAAATTGACTCCAGATGGATTAAAGACTTAAACATAAGACCTAACACCATAAAAACACTAGAAGGAAACCTAGGCAAAACCATTCAGGACATAGGCGTAGGCAAGGACTTCATGACCAAAACACCAAAAGCATTGGCAACAAAAGCCAAAATAGACAAATGGGACCTAATCAAACTCCACAGCTTCTGCACAGCAAAAGAAACAGTCAATAGAGTGAATCGGCAACCAACAGAATGGGAAAAAATTTTTGCAGCCTACCCATCTGACAAAGGGCTGATATCCAGAATTTACAACGAGCTAAAAAAGATTTACAAGAAAAAAACAAACAAGCCCATTCAAAAGTGGGCGAAGGACATGAACAGATACTTTACAAAAGAAGACATACATGAGGCCAACAAGCATATGAAAAAATGCTCATCATCACTGGCCATTAGAGAAATGCAAATCAAAACTACATTGAGATACCATCTCACACCAGTTAGAATGGCAATCATTAAAAAATCTGGAGACAACAGATGCTGGAGAGGATGTGGAGAAATAGGAACACTTTTACACTGTTGGTGGGAGTGTAAATTAGTTCAACCATTGTGGAAAACAGTGTGGCGATTCCTCAAGGACCTAGAAATAGAAATTCCATTTGACCCAGCAATCCCATTACTGGGCATATATCCAAAGGATTATAAATCGTTCTACTATAAGGACACATGCACACGAATGTTCATTGCAGCACAGTTTACAATAGCAAAGACCTGGAACCAACCCAAATGCCCATCGATGATAGACTGGACAGGAAAAATGTGGCACATATACACCATGGAATATTATGCAGCCATTAAAAACGAGGAGTTCGCGTCCTTTGTAGGGACATGGATGAACCTGGAAAACATCATTCTCAGCAAACTGACACAAGAACACAAAATCAAACACCACATGTTCTCACTCATAGGCGGGTGTTGAACAAGGAGAACACATGGACACAGGGAGGGGAGCACTATACATGGGGGTCTGTTGTGGGGGAGTGGGGGGGACAGCGGGGGGGTGGGGAATTGGGGAGGGATAGCATGGGGAGAAATGCCAGATATGGGTGAAGGGGAGGAAGGCAGCAAATCACACTGCCACGTATGCACCTAAGCAACAACCTTGCATGTTTTTCACATGTACCCCAAAACCTAAAATGCAATAAAAAAATAAAAAAAAAAAAAAAAAAAAAAAAAAAGAAAGATGGGCAGAGTGGATTTAACAAAACTATAAAGCTTCCTTCAAATGGAATAGCATATATGGGCTGAAAATAAGAGGATGGAAAATTATACCAAGCATTCATTTTTTTCAAAGGACAGGACTGTCTATATTAATGTGACATAAAATTGACTTCAGAGCTAAGACAATTAATTACAAGAAGAAAAACAGGCATTACATAATGATGAAAGGCATGACTGCACCAAAACATACAAATCCTAAACGTGTATGCTCTGGATAACAGACCTTCCAAATACATGAAGTAGAAACTCATTGACCTGGAAAGAGACATAGAGAAATCACAATCATATTTGGGGACTCTTAGCAATTGATAGAACCAGTCGATAGCAAGAATATGGAAGGACTGAACAGCACATTGACCAATAGGATCTAATTGACATATTTATAGAATTCTACCCGGTAACAGTAAAATACATATTCTTTTAAAGCATCTGTGGAACAGTTTCCAAAATAGACAATATCCTGGTTATTAAAATCTCAATGAATTTTAAATAATAGAAATGCACAATATGTTCTGTAAACATAAAGGAATCAAACTAGAAATTAACAGATAATAGGAAAACTCTAAACACATGGACATTACACAACTTCTAAATAATTCATGTATCAAAGAAAAGATCTTAAAGGGAATAAAAGAAACACATAGAACTGAATGGAAATCAAAATGCAAAACACCAAAATTTGGCAGATGCAACTAAGGGCATGCCGAAAGGAAAATTTATAGCGTTAAATGTTTATGTTAGAAACAGAAAAGTCTCAAATCAATAATTTAAGCTCCCACCTAAGAACCTAGAAAAAACAGATAATAAGAGAAAAGACACAAATCAGTAACACTATAATTGAAATGAACTATCACTACAGTTACTTTAGCTATTAAAAGAATGATAAGGAAATACTACAGCAGGTTTATGCTCATAAAGTTGATGACTTATATTAACTGGACCAAATCCTTAAAAACTACAAAGTACCAAAATTCAACCCATATGGAAGAAATCAAAGACCTAAAATATCAGAGTGACTTTGTGGGTTAGAAAACCAAGCAAGGTTTTTTTTTTATATAGATATTAGACCTAGACAGTCTCATTCTAAAATGTATATGGGACCTATAATAACTAAAGCAACTCTGAAAAAGAAGAAAAAGTAGAAGGAATTAATCTATCCAATGTTAAGGCTTATTATATCCTGACAGTAATCATGACTGTATGGTATTGGCAAAGGAAAAGAGGCATAGGTCAGTAGGACAAGACAGAGAATGCAGAATCAGACCCACACGAATATGCCCAACTAATTTTTGACAAAAGTGCAGAAGTGAATCAGTGTGTAGCTGGAGCACTTGGACATTCAGGACAAAAGTGGGGAAAACCTTGGTCTAAACTTCATATTTCATTAAAAAGAAAACTCAAAAAAAGTATCACATAAAATAAAAACTTTAAAACTGTAGGAAAACTCAGAGTATCTTTGGGATCTAAGATGAAGAGAAGAGTTCTTAAATTCGATGATACCAATAGTATGATCTACAAAAATAAAATCTCATCACAATTAAAAACTTTTATGAATGACCTTATTAAGAGTATAAAAACCAGCTACTCGGGAGGCTGAGGCAGGGGAATTGCTTGAACCAAGGAAGTGGAGGTTGCAGTGAGCTGAGATTGCACCACTGCACTCCAGCCTGGGTGATAGAGTGAGACTCTGTCTCAATAAGTAAGTAAGTAAGTAAGTAAGTAAGTAAGTAAGTAAATAAATAAATAAATAAATAAATAAATGGTATAAAAAAAAACTGCAGACATGGAAAAAACTTTGTTAACCACCTTATCTGATGAAGAACTAAAACATACTAGGATACATTGAATATATAGACTACTCTCAGAACTCAACATTAAAAACCTATTAGAAAATTTGCAAAATACATACATGCACAGACATTTCACCAAAGAGGATATACAAACAGCAAATAACCATATATAAAGATATACAACTTTACTAACCACTAGGAAAATATAAACTGAAACCACAATGAGATATCACTACACACTTACCAGAATGGATAAAATTTAAAAAATATTGATAACACCAAATACTGGTGTGAGAATGCAGAGAAACTGGATCACTCATATGTCATTAGTGGAGATGTAACCTAACACAGCCACTCTGGAAAATAGGAAGTTGAGAATTTTTTCCCAATTTACTTACACTGTGACCCATGGGCACTTATTCTGACCCTTTTCAAGCAACTGCATTCTTGGGCATATCCTGGAGAGTGAAAACTACGTTCACACAAAAACCTGTATGTGAGTGTTCATAGCACCTTTGTAATAGCCCGAACCTAGAAAAGTTCAAATATCTTGCAATAGACAAAAATTTAAAACAAAGTGTACCGCTTCCATTCCATCACACTTTGCTCCTAATAAGAAGTGATGGACTTCTGATACAAACAACTGGGATAGACCTCAAGAGAATTACATTGAGTGAGAAAAGCCAATCTCAAATGGCCACATACTGCATGATTCCATTTAGATTCCATTTATATAAGATTTCTGAAGTTACACAATGATAGTGATGGAGAAGAGACCTTTTGTTACCAGGAGTTAGGCATTGGGATGGAGAGCAAGGGCATGAGCAGGGCTTAGAAAGGTAGCTGGAGGAAGCTTTGAGGTGATGGAACAGTTCCCTGTCTTGGTTGTGGTGGTAGTTACATAAAGCTACACATGGGATAAAATTGCATAGACTGTATTTACATCCATAGATGAGTGCAGGCACCGCTGGTAACATCTGAATACTCTCTATGGATTGTCCCTATGTCAATTTCCTGGTTTGATGTTGTTTAGTAACTGTAGTTACTCTGCAAGATGTCAGCACTGGGGCAGGCTGGGTGAAGGATAAATGGGGTTTCACTGTACATTTCTTTGCAACTCCTTGTAAATCTATTTCAAAATAAAATGAATTAAAGTGCAAACATGAATGTGCAAGCATCAATTAATAAAGCTTTCACAGTACAGAACAGACTTCTAAAGTTTGGGAGGAGGGCCTTAAGATGATTTAGTAACACCTCTATAGGTATGCCTCTCTGATGCAAATGGCCCTCTGCTGTCTGTTCTGCTCTAACCAGGTGACCTGGCCTTGTGGGTGTCTGGTGTTTCCAAAGGAGGGTAGGAGGAGATTATAGAGTGTATTGTGTGCTCCCTGGGGAAGGGGGAGGAATCATGATCTGTACCCAGGGATTAAAAGAGGAAGGGGAGCTATAGGACCCTAAGAAAAGGGAATCTAGAGCTGAGGGCTTGTAGGAGGAATGTCGGCTCCATTCTACTAGGGCTTAGACCAGCTGGCATAGCAACTTTGTGAACTGTCGACCACCCTTAAACTCTCTTTTAGGGCCAATTATCCCCTGATTTCCTCTTAATTATTAGGAATACATCTTTTTTTTTTTTTTTTTTTTTTTTTTTGGAGACAGAGTCTCTTTGTTACCCAGTCTGGAATATAGTGGCAACAAACCTGGCTCACTGCAGCATTTTTTTTTTTTTTTTTTTTGGTAGAGCCAGGGTTTCACCATGTTACCCAGGGTGGTCTCAGACTCCTGAGCTCTAGTGATCTGCCTGCCTTGGCCTCCCCAAAGTGCTGGAATTACAGACATGAGCCACCAGGCCAGCCCAGGTTAGCAGTAAATCTTGCTAAGAAGATTTGCCCATAAAGAACACTCTGGCTTGGTAGAGTTTATGGAAGAATGGGAGACTCGGAGACCATGTCCTATGCCCTAGCCACCGTTAGAGAGATAGGAACCCAGAGAACAGGAAGAGGAGTGGAGTTTAGGAAATAATCAGAACAATCTCCCTCCCCTAGTAAAGCAGCCCTAAGGAAGGGACACCCTGGGGAGTAAGCCCAGGGTAGAGAAGTGCATTTGGAGCCTTTAATCAGAGAAGCTTGCAGGGCTGCGGCACTCACCACAGGGAACAACACCGGGGGAAGGCGGGCAGGAGCCATTTGCCCTCCCACTTCTTCAGTCCCATATCTATGTCCCTGTGCTGCTCAGACCTGGGAGCTCCTCAGGGATGCACTATTTGTATGCTCCATAGCACGCTACACAATTCTGGACATACGGGGGTGTCCAGAATTATAAGCACAGAATACTGTGCTTATAAAGCACAGTAGTGTATTTAGCAGGATCCCACAGCTACCACATGGTGCCCAGATACCTGCAGGCTGAACTCAATTGCTCCACCCCTGGTGCAGAATCCTCAGATACAGGGACTCCGCCCAGCCTAGGTGGCTGTTCTTAGGTCATGCTCAGAGGCTGAAACTGGGTGGGCTTTCTGGCTCACAGGGCCATCCAGCCACACCCCTCTGGGCTATTCCCCTCCTCTCTCAGAACATAAACTTTCCCAAGATGGAGAGGAGAACCAGCCTGAATACTTGGTGTTTGTAAACTCCTTTCACCTTGTAATTGCTTTACAAATTTTAAACTTCATATTACTCTTTGGGATAAGAAAAGAAGTAACACGTAATATTCAATTTCACACTTGGGAAACAAACAGTAAAGTTAAGTAACTTTCATAATGTTGGATAACATATCTGTGTTAGGAGAAAATTTGTGACTACATATAAAATTCTGTCCTCAGACCTTTCTCAAGTGTATTCTAAAATAAAAGGCTTCTGTACTCAAAATTTAGCTTTGTCCCTGTTGAATAGTAAATTAAGAGTTCAAAATGAGACAGTAAATAAGTTAGACGAAATAAGTAAGCTGCCTTTGAGTATGGAAGTAGAGACATAAATTCGTATGATTACCATAGAAATCAGGCAGCACTTTCCTGAAAGAATAGCAATTTTTATATCTTGAAATATAAGCCTTTGAAAAATACAATATTTGTTGATAAAAGGAAACTTTCTAAGGGCTGCTACTCTATCTTGATGACTTAATAAGGGGATATACCTGGGGATGGGTCAGTTAAAAGAGATTATTTCTTCAGTTTTCTTTATTTGCACACTAGTAGCAAAATTAGAAAAATCAGTGAGAAAATCATATGTTTTGTTGATATAATAATCTTATGAACTTTTCATTATAAAATCTGAAATTCATATATATATATATATAGTTTAATGAATAAACAATTGGAAGAAGACAATTTGTAAATTTAGTGAGAGAGAGAGTGTGCGCGTGTGTGCACGTGTGTATGTGAATATATATATATATATATATATATATATATATATATATATATATATATATAGAGAGAGAGAGAGAGAGAGAGAGAGAGAGAGAGAGAGTCTCACTCTGTTGCCCAGGCTGGAGTGCAATGGTGTGATCTTGGCTCACTACAACCTCCACCTGCCAGGTTCAAGCAATTCTCCTGCCTCAGCCTCCTGAGGAGCTGGGATTACAGGCATGTGCCACCATGCCTAGCTAATTTTTTGTATTTTTAGTAGAAATGGGGTTTCACCATGTTGGCCAGGCTTATCTTGAACTCCTGACCTCAGGTGATCCACCTGCCTTGGCCTCTCAAAGTGCTGGGATTACAGGCATGAACCACCACACCCAGTCAAAAGTTGCTATATTGAATAGTTGTCAGTCACTTTGGGAGGCTGAGACAGGAGGATTGCTTGAGCCCAGGAGTTTGAGACCAGCCTGGGCAACATAGTGAGACCCTGTCTTTACAAAACATAAATAAAATAAAATAAATAGTTGTTATTTGATTGCACCATCACCTTAATATATCTGAGCAGTACTTATTTGTTGTAGGCTAAAGGGTGAGAAGAGAGAAAGAGAAAACTGTTCGTAAGCATGATTATGCCTTCCAAGGGGCCTAGTATTGAACTCTACTGGGTAAGTTATTAATAGACTCAAAAATGTATGAAAGTGCAAATACTATAGAAGTGGTTTTCATCCCCAGAAAAGCCCTGGGTAGGTTGCCTGGTCCTAGGGTTACTATCTTCCATGAGGTGATTCAGAGACACAGGCTCCTTAGGTCCTGCAGTTGTACTGTCCACCAGCTCACCTGCAGCCACCTTTCGGAAGGGAAAAGGAATGAGGAGGAAGCCCACCTACCTCTTGCAAGCCTGGACTGGCCTGGCCCAGAAGCAGCCCATGTCATTTCCACCAACCTTCCACTGAAGAGAGCTTGTCACATGGCAATATGGCCATGCCTACCTGGAAAGAGGGTTGGAAATATAATTTCTGGCTGGGGTTTAAATGTGTATTTTAGAAATAGAAAATGGATTTTGGTGGACAGCCAGTTCACCTGCCTCAGAGGCCTTCTTAAGCTGCATTAATTAGTATAGACTTTCTTATTTAACCACATCCTGATTCCCTGTGAATGGGCCTAGATGTTACTTTTTTTATTTTTATTTTTATTTTATTTTATTTTATTTATTTTATTTATTTATTTATTTATTTATTTATTTTTTTGACAGAGTTTTGCTCTTGTTACCCAGGCTGGAGTGCAATGGCGCGATCTTGGCTCACCACAACCTCCACCTCCTGGGTTCAGGCAATTCTCCTGCCTCAGCCTCCTGAGTAGCTGGGATTACAGGCATGCATCACCATGCCTAGCTAATTTTTTGTATTTTTAATAGAGACGGGGTTTCACCATGTTGACCAGGATGATCTCAATCTCTTGACCTCATGATCCACCTGCCTCGGCCTCCCAAAGTGCTGGGATTACAGGCGTGAGCCACCGCGCCCGGCCTACTTTTTTTATTTTTATTTTTATTTCTATTTTTGGGGGATGGAGTTTCACTCTTGTCGCCCAGGCTGGAGTGCAATGGTGTGATTTCAGCTCACTGCAAACCTCTGCTCCCAGGTTCAAGTGATTCTCCTGCCTCAGCCTCCTGAGTAGCTGGGACTACAGGTGCACGCCACCACACCTGGCTAATTTTTTTTTTTTAGAAGAGATGGGGTTTCACCATGTTGGCCAGGATAGTCTTGATCTCCTGACCTCATGATCTGCCTGCCTCGGCCTCCCAGAGTGCTGGGATTCCATGCCTGGCCAGATGTTGCTTGTAAGAGAAAGATCGTTCTAGAGAGCTGAATCCATTTTCAGTTGATACAGGAATTAACTTTCTGAGTACAGTTCAGTTAAGAAAGAAAACTTGCTAGGGATTTTCTTGCTATAAGCAAATCTGCCCTTGTTTGTACTAGAGACGTAAAAGAATGCAGTTTTAAAAAGACAGTCTTTCACATGTCACTGCCAGGAATCTCGTGAGAGCCAAAGCACATGTATCCTTGGACTTTGTGTAAGGAAGGAATTGTCCTCAAAGTGTTGCTACCTGATAAGGGTTGAAAGGGTTGAGGGGCTGGGCAGAGGGCCTGTTAAATGATTCTCTGGCCTGATCGCCTTAAAATCAGAACATTAAATAGGTTTGGTAAATTCCATGTTTTTCAAAAAAAATTCTCTAATCGTAGTTACAGAAGAAACTGTGATGAGATCCCCTTAAGAGAACATTAATACTATCAATACAGTTATTATTATTCCACCACCTTTAGCCCACTCTTGCCACTCTTTGGCACTCTACTTTTTGGGTATTTTTTTTTTTTTTTGAGACAAAATCTTGCTCTGTCACCCAGGCTGGAGTGCAGTGGTTCTGTCTGCCTCCCAGGTTCAAGTGATTCTCCTACCTCAGCCTCCTGAGTAGCTGGGATTACAGGTGCGTGCAACCATGCCCAGCTAATTTTTGTATTTTTAGTAGAGAAGGGGTTTCGCCGTGTCAGCCAGGATAGTCTCGATCTCCTGACCTCATGATCTGCCCACCTTGGCCTCCCAAAGTGTTGGGATTACAGGTGTGAGCTGCACCCAGCCAGCACTCTACTTTTTAATATAAACCATATGTAGAGAGACAGGAGCCCCAAGAACAGAGAGGCTGGCCAAGCTGGAGAAATAATCAAAGCATTCTCTGTCCCTGGAGCTCCAGCCATAAGTGAGCAAACTTCAGTTGCCCAAAACCAAGATCACTGGAGAGAAGAAAATTGCTAGTGCCAGTGCAGGAGTTATACTGTCATCTTCTCTTTTATAAGCATGGTCACAAATGACATGTGATTTGAAACCACAATTTACTACCATAATAAAGTTTCTAAAATTACTGCAGTTGGAATCCAATTGTATTGAACAGTCAATTGATTCTGGGTTAAAACATGCTTACATCACAAAATAATGACTGGTTTGAGAAAAATAAGGTTGTGTTCAGGAGCCAATATTTCAGTGCAAGAGGGACACTATTAAAATTCTTTAGGGGCAAATAAATTGCTGATTTGCTAAGTGTGCTTGAAGTAATATCACCTTACATCTGCCTAATGTTCTTTTCTTATAACCTCCCAGTGAAATAGGGAAAGCAGGAATTTCTACTTTGTAGAAAATGGATCTAGAGATGTGAGAATCCATCATGTAAGAACATTTTAGATGAGTACCGGAACCTGATTCATAAAACTCTTTATGCTACTCCAAGTAAAATATGGCAGCCAGTGGATTGACACACACTGTTTGTAAAGATCAGATTTAGAGGTATGCTCACTAAAATCTGTTAATTGTTAATTCTGATCAGTATGAAGAATAGTTAGTGTTTTTGGATATTAAGATAGTTGATATAGGCAAACAATGAAATTTAAAAGCAGTAACTGGACTGGACTGTAAGTATTTCTCTCTTGTAGGAAACCTTTTTTGCAGTCTTATGGCAAATTTTGAGGCCCAACTGTCAGCCTTTTGCGTGTTTTCCTTTAGGGAGTAAATGAATTCTTTGTTTTGTGTTTTGTTAGAACTTTCTAAAGTATTTGTTTTCATTTGCTTTTATCCATTGCAAGGCAGTTGTTTCTGATTTTATTCTTTGTCATTGAATCATCTCCAAGGTTATAAGTTAAATTAAAAAAAAAAAAAACTTAGCCTTGAATGATTCCAAAACTTTAAAAGGTGGGTAGTGGCCAAACATCAACCTCTTGTGTTCTCTCATATAATCAGGAGCTGGGAGCAATCACAGCAGATTTTGACAGTGTCCTTAGTACCAGCAGACCTTCTTGCAGAAGGGTGTCAAACTTTCTGGGCTTTGTTCTTCTATTGAATGTTCTACCAACTCCCCAACTCTTCTCTTTCCTTATCCCTTGACATGAAACACCTTTCTACTGTGTAGTCTATCAGGGTGTAAATCACACCAAACAATTTTTGCTCAACCACTTTGCTAGATAGATTGGAAAGAAACACCATTTATTACATGCTAATCAAACTATAATTGCCTGTCTCCCTGATAAATTGACCATGAATAAGGTAAGTCTCTTTGACTGACATTCTTGGGAATGTGCATTGCAGTCTTTATAGGCATGACATGCCTGTGTAAGAAAGCAGGCTTGCTGTTAGGAAACAATGTTTCCCTCTTTTGAAGGGACAGATTTTCAAAATTTTCACTTGCATCATGAATAGGTGTTAGCAAAAGTATCACTCACGGATTGTTTACATCGCAGATAGAGAAGCGAGTTACTTTTAGTTTAAAAAACAACCTCGTTGCCATATTGATTTAATCAGAGTTCTGTTTGTTTGTGTCTGCTCATCTAATGTGTAATCAGAATCCCTTAATAGGAAGTGGTTTCATTCCACTGCTCTGTATTCTGGAGAGAAAGTCTGATGTTGGATTTATCATTAACGTTTGCCATCAGCTTGTCACCACCGAAGCCCTCTGCATTATTTTCTGTGCTCTTTGTTAGGCTGGTTCTGCCCTGCCATCCTCTTTTTGCCAGGGAGAGAATTTTTTTTTTTTGAGATGGACCCTCACTCTGTCACTCAGGTTGGAGTGCAGTGGTGCCATCTTGGCTCACTGCAACCTCCATCTCCCGTGTTCAAGCAATTCTCCTGCCTCAGCCTCCCAAGTAACTGGGATTACAGGCTCATGCAACTGTGTCCAGCTAAATTTTGTATTTTTAATAAAGATGGGATTTCACCATGTTGGCTGTGCTGATCTTGAACTCCTGACCTCTGGTGATCTGCCCACCTCAGCCTCCCAAAGTGCTGGGATTACAGGTGTGAGTCACCGCACATGGCCAAGAAATTTTAAAATGAGTTACCAGGAGTAAAACATATTAACCGAGTGAGGTCCACGCTTTATTCAGATTTTCTTAGTTTTTACTTAATGCCTCTTTTCTGTCCAGGATCCCTTCCAGAATACCACATTACATTTAGTCACCATATCTCCTTTGGTTTTTCCAGTCTCTGGCAGTTTCTCAAACTTCCCTTGTTCATGATGACCTTGACAGTTTTAAGGGGCACTGGTCAGGTATGTTGTAATATGTTCTTCAGTTAGATGTTGCTGATGTTTTTCTCATGGTTAGAATGATTATGAGTTTGAGGAGGAAGACCACAGAAGTGAAGTGCCATTCTCATACCGTGTGAAGGGTCCATGCCATCACCATGGCGTGTCACTGTTGATGCTGAACTTGATCACTGCTGAAGTAGTACTTGTCAGCTATCTCCACTGTAAAGTTATTCTATTTCTCTTTGCTTTCATACTACTTCTACCTATTTTAACTCTACTGATCCTGCGAGGACTATCTCAGGGTTTACCTCCTTGGTATCTTAAATCTGACCAACTTAGTGGAATATTTCACCACAGGCATAATTTTAAATAGCCCAGTTATTGAGAACTGCATTAGGAAGGAAGGCAGGATGTGCTCACCACCTCTTAGCTGAGTGACCCCTGCTACGATTCCATCACACATCGAAACTCTAGTCTTTTACATGGGAGTAAAGCCCCAAAACGCCTCCCAGCATGGCTTTGTGGTCAACAGCAGAGAAAGGCCTTGTGACATTGAGAGGAGGAGATGACCCTGTAGTCATGTCATGAGTTAGCAAATTCCAGTGGCTATTTCTAAGAGACTCTCTCTCTAAAAAAAAAAAAAAATCACTAGAAAAACTTGTATTTAAAAATTATGAAGGCAACTTGAGGGAGAATACAAGATGGCAACCATGCCTCCTGACCTTAGCCTTTGAGATTAGGTGCTGATTGTGTGAAATCCCGCTTGATCATGTGGTTTAACTGTACTTGGTGACATTGTCCTTGCCTAGAGGATGTTTATTTTATCATGGCATCAAACTTTTTTGGATATTAATAAAGTTTAGATGTAAGATCTAATCAAATTAAGTGTTCTTTATCTTAGAAAAACATCATTTTGTTTCGCATTTAGAAGCAGAGTTAGGCCGGGCGTGGTGGCTCACGACTGTAATCCCAGCACTTTGGGAGGCCAAGGTGGGCAGATCACCAGGTCAGGATATTGAGACCATCCTGGCCAACATGAAGAAACCCATCTCTACTAAAATACAAAAAGTTAGCCGGGCGTGGTGGTGCACACCCGTAATCCCAGCTACTCGGGAGGCTGAGGCAGGGAAATTGCTTGAACCCGGGAGGCAGTGGTTGCAATGAGCTAAGATCACACCACTGCACTCTAGCCTGGCAAGAAGAGTTAGACTCTGTCTCAAAAAAAAAAAAAAAAGGAAGAAGCATATTTAACATTTAGATATTCAGGTGTGGGACTGTGAAGATCTGTTCTCATACTGGCCAATACATAATTCCATAGCTTAATGGCTGAGTTGTTGAAAGTGCTCACTCTAGTGCTATATTCCAACACAGTAGCCTAGATTATTGATTGAAGGGGAGTATTTATCCCCTTAGGGAACACTTGACAATTTCCGAAGACATTTGTGGCTGTCACAACTGGGTGGGAGCCACATCTGGCATCTTGTGAGTGAAGGCCAAGGATGCGGCTAAACATCCTGTAATTCACAACCCTCCACAGCAAAGAGTTATCTGACCCAAAATGCCAGCAGTGCTAGGTATGAGAAACTTAACTGGTTGACTACATTGCCTTCGCTTCTCTTCTGGGGCAGCCTTCCCTAGACCCTAAGATGTGTTGTGTATTTAGTTTTGTTAGATCACCCTGGAGAACATTTGTGGCCCTGGGCTCGCTTAAGAATGAATCTGACTTCTAGATCAGTGGTTTCCACCCAGCCTATGTGAACATGAGTAGGTGTTAGCAAAAAACCTTTTTTAATGACCAAAATTTTCAGTCTTATAATTTTTGAGCTCTTATTATTCTAGAACTGAGAAAATGCATAATAACACTAACATACATGCTATCTTACACATAATGACTGTGGATTTAGTAACATACCTCAGATAATTTTCATTTTATTGAGCACAACATTTGAAAAACAGTAGCGCATATATATGTGTGAGAAATCCATTATTTCATTATTCATTCTACAGATAGTACTTGAGTACACATGGATTTGATTGCCCCTAGCAAGAAACCTTTGTCCTCATAGGGAAAACGAGCCACAGATTAGGGACCATTGCTCATGAGGATCCCTTTGAGACAGAGATGATGTGGAGAACACTCAGTCTGTAGCTGAAACAAACAGTCTAGGAAATAGAGAAGGGCATCTTGGCCTCACAGTGCCCACTTACTAAGTTTCTGCATATGATGGGAGGGGCTCTGCTGTGGTTTTCATGCATAATCACCTGTTGTTAACGGAACCTGACAGCCGAGGCATCAGGCTGCTTTCTTCAGCTCTGGTGAGAGTAGGAGCTCTGGAGTGAAGCCAGTGGATAGAACTTTGCCAAGACTCTGAATCTTCTGGGACCATCTGTGTCTACTTTTTCAAAAAGCAGATTGTGTGAAATGACAGGCGGGTAAGACATGGAAGGTAATATAATAGAGATGTGAATGAGAAGACTCTAGGAAGAGAGAGAGTGAGGACGGGTGCCAGTGGGAAGAGCCCAGCGGAAGATTGAGTGTCCTGGCAACAAGACTGGGAGGATGAGGTGACAAATGGCTTTTTTCTCTGGGAAGGAAGCCAGTGGTGTGCGAGAGTTGTGGCTTGGGTTCCAGATCTTAGATCAGTTTTCCTTACACACAAGATTAAGGTTCATCTTCCTTCCAGGAAACTACCAAGAGTAAATGGATCAAGAGGCAGCCAACTGGAGGAGCCTCAGGCATAGCAAGAGAGTGGCGTGGAGGGAGGGGACATATGAACCGCTCTTTGGCAACTGTGCCTACCGCATTCTGGCCTTGAAGATTCTGCTTTGGCTCCCAGACTAGAGACTCTTTTGCATCTTTGCCATCAGTCTTTTGAAACACAGCGTCAGGCCTGAGGTCCCTGATGAACCTCAGGACAGCTTTTATTTTTGAAAATTTTGGTTCTAGTTCACATCCTCTCCCTTTCCATTGAGTGGTGTATCAGTTAGCTGTTGCTGTGTGACAAAACCACTCTCAAATTTAGTGATTTATTTAGAATAACTTTGTGTTATTTCTTCCAAGTGTCTGGGTTGGCGAGGTGATTCTGCTGATCTGGACTCACTCATGCATCCATGATCATAGTGGCAGGATAACAGAAGGATAGCTGATCAAGGACGGCCTCTGGTAGGTCTCTCATTTTCTTTCACCTCTTTACATCCTTCCATAAAGTTTACATGGGCATGTTTCCTGGCAGTGGGTCTAGGAGAGAAAGAAAAAACATACAAGTGCTTTTTCAAGCTGCTGCTTGTGTCAAGTTTGCGACTGAACCATTACCCTATCACCATGCCCTGAGTCAGCGTGGGAGGACACTGTGGACAGTGTGGAGCCACTGATCCCATCACCCTGCCATCGCTGGTGAAATACAAGGAAGCCAGCCGACAGCTTGATGATTTGCCAGACAACGTCTCTTCTGCTATTCTTTTATGTTTAGTAGTGTTGCTTTGTAGCAACACATTATATGTCTTAATCTGTTTTGTGCTTGAGATCCACCTGAGCAGGCATCTGGACTAGGTGTTTTAAGTAGATAATTTTTCTATCTCTTAGTCATTTTGTCATCTCACCCATGTGATGATAATAGAACCCCAGGAATACAAACACCATTCCAATACAGCGTGTTCAGAAGAACTGAATAAAAGAAGCATACAGATTTAGGAAGCAAGAGAAAAATAACCTCTCCATAGAGAAGGACCTCCTAGTAGTTTTATTTTTAAGATGGAAGAGTGAATGAAGGAATATTTGTTAGCAGTGACTACACAGAGCTCCAATGTGCTTTCTCTGTGTTCGAAGTAGATGGTCAGGTGTAGGGAACTGGTAACTCCAACTATTTTTTGTTTTGTCAGTAGGTCATGGGAAAATGGCTGATTTTCAAATTGTTGTGATCAGACGAATGCAGGGGTATTTATAAGCATATGTAAATAATAAGAATATATCTTTGTGCTCTGTCAGGAAGTAGCTATGCTATTTGGAGCTTTTTTAGGTAGAATAAAGTAGAACTTTCTAAAAGTCCAAGGAACGATAGAGGAAGATTTTTTAAAAACTTGACACAGTTCATTTCTGCTTTATCCAATTCGTATTTATAGCATTTCCATCAGTCATCTCTTTAATAGTTCAGTTCAGTCTGAGCTATTTGTTTCTTTCACATATTTCCTTTTTGTTCATTGCTAGTAATTATGCTTTTGTTCTCTTACTGGCAAAACATTGCTTTCTCCTCGGGAAGCATTCAAAGAGACTGAGCAACAAACACTAATTAATCCTTGCAGTGTGTCTCCTTCATTCGTTTAACTGAGGCACTGAAATGTCTAGCCACACATTCAATGAAATAAAATTCAGTGACAGAGAGGGTATGAAAACTTTAATTCAAGATGCCATTGCAGCTTCAATAAGCATCATATGGCCATGGTTGTGAGGCAGTTCAAGGCTTTAAATTTCCTTGCGATATAGGTGCAGCAACTAGAGTAGCTTTATGTGTTATTCTACCTTTCTGACTGCAGTCATCCTGACTTGCTGTGGAGAATGAGTTTATCTTGAATGGAAGTTACCCTGGAGTCTAGGGAGGCAACCTAGTTTATAGCAAGTGATCTTGGGAGTTACAGGTTTGTGTTTTGTTTCCATCGTTTGTCTACACATTGACAAGTGACTTCATTCCTGGGGATCGGTATCGTTTATCACCAATTAAACAAAATGGACATTAGGTAGTTCAGTGAGGAGCTTAAAAGACTTGGACAAGTTTCTTGGAAAGAACATGTTAGGTACCTATGAATGGCTCCCTGTGCAATGTCTTAGGTCTTTTTTTAATTTTTTTTGAGATGGTGTTTCACTCTTGTTGCCCAGGCTGGAGCTCAATGGCCTGATCTTGGCTTACTGCAACCTCCACCTCCCGGGTTCAAGCTATTCTCCTAGTTCAGCCTCCCAAGTAGCTGGAATTACAGGTGCATGCCACCAAGCCCAGCTAGTTTTTTACTTTCAGTAGAGACGGGGTTTCTCCATGTTGGTCAGGCTGTTCTTGAACTCCTGACCTCAGGTGATCCACCCGCCTCAGCCTCCCAAAGTGCTGGGATTACAGGTGTGAGCCACTGTGCCTGGCTTTCAATATCTTAAGTCTTTAAAGGATACTTTTTCACCTTATGTCCTTAAATAGGTCCCTTGAACCAAATTTAATATCCAAGAATATGCTTTGTGTGAAGAACTTATGAAAACAGGTACTATATTGGGAAGCCTCCTAAATATGTGTAGTTAGGCAGTGGTTATAAATTATCTGTAGTGTCTTATTCAATAAGTTAGTTTGTTTGATTGTTAGTTAGTTTGCATGATTGATTTGTAGAGACTGCAATTAATAAAAGTTCTGTCTTTGCTTTGGCGGATTCATATAGTCGTCTCTCCAGGCTGGAAGTTCTAAGTTTTCCTGCTCTGGAGGTCCGAGTGCTGAGCAGTGAGTGACTGTGGGTGTGTGGCAGGCATTCTTCCATCTTTGAATCCCCTGTTTACGGTCTGTGTTTACCTCTTGCCTGCAAGTTCCAAAAGCTATGCCTGTCTTGCTTGGCTTTGTTTTCGTAGCCCCTACTATAGTGACTAGTAATGAAGTAAGTGCTCGATACAGATGTACAAAATAAAGGGATGGATCAAAGGGCAAATAGGGTAACTACCAGTTGCTTCTCTCTCTTGTACTTAAGGCCTGTTGCTTTAGGGGCCTTCCCTGCACAAGGTTGTTAACACCCATAACACCTATTATGACTGTTATGAGAACAAATTTCTTCCAGACCTCAATCAGAATTGCACGTAAGAATCACCTAGGAAGCCTGTTCTGGAGTCTGCCCAGAACTACTGACCAGGGTATCCAAAGACTGGGCCCTGAAAGCTTTTTATTTTCAACAGGCTCCCAAGATGATTCAGATGCAACTACTGTGAGGATTCATGTTGGGAACTATTGATCCATACCTGCCATAATCCCTGGCTGTGTCCTGGACCCACAGCTCCTTTCCTTGCCTCCCCATGAGATGAAACATGGTGAAACACATCTCATCTTCTTCATGGCAGATAATTGGAATCAAAGAGCGATAGTTCTCTTACCTATAGTAACATGCTGAAAATTAACTATAGTCGTTCTTACATTTCTTTATATCATTAGGGACCCCATTGCTAGGCCTATTAGCAGAGACCTAATACAGAATATGTGTTCTATAAGCAATGGAAGGATAGATACATGAAATCTGTGTCTTACTTAAGAATGAGATCTACATTGACATACCTAAATCAAGAAGAATATTGAATTTGTCTTTACACAAATTAGCATAAGGAAATACTTCTACCCCAAATTAATAATAGGTCCTGAAATCCATTTTCAGATTTTAATTCACTTATAGATGATGTCAAGAATGATCCTTGAATAGGGATGTATTTTAGGATTTGTCTGTTGTGGAATTGCTCTTTAACTATCAAATCAGTACTTCAGGGTCAAACATTGCAGTTCAAGGTATTATCTAAGATTGGTTACCATCTGCAGCTTAAATAATGTGTCCCTTCCAAAAATCTATCAAATGAAACAACCATTAATTAAACACCCGTTCTTTTCCAGTTGGAGGAAGGCTGCAGGCCAAATTATTTTTGTGATGTATGGGACATTCATAATGAGTGCTGCCGATGTGCATCTGAAGCACTTCATCTCCACTGCATAGGGATGGAGCCATTGAACAGCCTCTGTCTTATAGACAGATTCTCATATTGTTCGGATTATTAACCTTCTTTTTGTTGGCAGTTTTTTTAATCTCATGTAGTCCGTGTTTTCCAAGTTCGGCACATAGCAAGCAAGTCCTGTTCTTGGCTGAATGTTGAAGTAGGCAATCTGCCTTGAGTGCCCTGTGTCGCTTGTTCTCCCCACATACACATCCCCTATGTGTCCCTCATTCTCCTCTTTTGGTCAGTTAAGGCCCCTGTAGTTGCAGGACACTCCCTCAAGCTACTTTGAGCCCAGTGGAGAATGTATCATTGGAATATAGAGGTATCTTCAGAATTATAGGGCAGGAGTCCAGTACCATTAATTGCTTTTACTACAGATCAGCTTGTTTCTTCTCAACTTTGTAAAAATGTTTAATTGTGGTAAAATATTCATAACATAACATTTACCATCATAACCATTTTATGTATAATTCGATAGCATTACATATATTCCCATTGTTGTGCAACCCATCTTTAGAACTTTGTCACCTTACAAAACTGAAAAACTGTACTTGTTAAGTAGTAGCTCTCTGATTCCCCTTCCCCTGCAGCCCCAGGCAGCTATCAATCTACGTTGTCTCTATGAGTTTGACTACTCTAGTTACCTCATATAAGTGAAATCATAGAGTATTTTGACTTTGTGTGACGGACTTACTTCACTTGGCATAATGTCTTCAAGGTTCACACATGTGATAGCATGTGTCAGAACTTTCTTCCTAACATTGAAGAATATTTCACTGGATGGATAGGCCACAGTGTGTTTACCTGTTTATCTGTCCACATACGCTAAGGTTGTTCCCAGCTTTTGGCTGTTGTGAATGATGCCATTATGAACATGGGTATACAAATATCTCTTTGAGACCCTGTCTTCAATTCTTTTAAATATATATTGAGAAGTGGTATTGTTAGATCATATGATAATTCTGTTTTTAGTTTTTTTCTTAAGAATGAAATGATGTATTGATTACACATGATAATGGATGATAGACAAGCTTCATTCTCATCTGTAATTTTATCTGGTACCATTATTCAATTTAGATATATTGCATAGGATGTGCCAACAATCAATTTTATAACCAGTAATTCCATGATTTTGCTTGGGTAATCCCTTTGAATGGTGAACTTCAGGTCACAGCAGTAACTATCAGTTCAACTACACCAAGGTTTCTGAAGACAATGGCTTCTCCACCCAAGCACTTTGTATATAAATTCCAAATAGAACCTGGCATCACCCGGAAGGAATTCTAACTTCACACTGTTGGGGAAATTTACCAAGATGGTTTCAGAGTACACAAACTTTACACAGCACATTAAAAAAAAAAAAAGACATTCATTCAGAGTCACAATTAGACTGTTACATTTAGCAATCAACAGCATGGGTGCAAAAAAAAAAAAAAACTACATTTAAACCTTTTGTTGGAATGCTTTATATTTTCCACAGAACAAAAATTGAAATAGCCTGTTAGACAATTAGTCACAAATACAGTCCTCAAGTTTTTTCCATACACGTGAGTATTTGTCTAAATCATGTCTTCTTTGTAGATGCTAGGCCCTGCCACCACTGTGCTTGGCTGAGTTCACAAATCTGTTGTAACCTGTAGCTTCCCTGTCACTTCTTTGGCTCTTCTTTCCTGGTAAGCTTTTTTTCCTAATTAAAATCTTCTGCCACTGCCATAGCTACTACTATTACTGGAACCACCATAGCCACCTTGATTTCGTGGTTTGGCAAAGTATTGAATGACAACTTTGGTCGTGGAGGAAACTGCAGTGGTCATGGTGGCTTTGGTGGCAGCTGTGGTGGTGGTGGATATGGTGGCAGTGGGAATGGCTACAATGGATTTGGTAATGATGGAAGCAATATTGAAGGTGGTGGAAACTACAATGATTTTGGCAATTACAACAATCAGTGTTCAAATTTTGGACCCATGAAGGAAGGAAACTTTGGAGGCAGAAGCTCTGGCCCTTGTGGTGGTGGTGGCCAATACTGCTTTTAATTTTTTAAGGAATATCCATACTGTTTTCTATAGTGGCTGCTCCATTTTACATTTTACATTCACACTAACAGTGCACAAGGTCTCCAGTTTCCCCATATCCATACCAACATTTGTTATTTTGTTTTGTTTTTTTTTTACAGTGGCCATCCTAATATGTGAAGATGAACCTACTATCTCATTGCGGTTTTAATTTTATTTCCTAATTATTAGTGCAACTGAGGATCTTCTCGTATGCTTTTTGTTCTTTTGTAGACCTTCTGTGGAGTAGTATCCATTCAAGTCCTTTGCCTGTTTTTTTTTTTAAATCAGTTATTGGTTTTTCAGTTTTTGAATTGTAGGAGTTCTTTGTGTATTGTGAGTATTAACCCCTTATAAAATATATAATTTGCCAATTTTTTTTCTTACTCTGTAGGTTTCATTTTGACCCTGTTAGTTTTTCCTTTGATGCACAGAATTTTTAAATTTTGACGTGGTCCAGTGTTTCTACTTTTTTTCTCACACTTAATTTACAATCTAGTTACTTCTTTTATTTTCTGTACTTTAAAAAATTTTATAATTAAACATTAGAGGTTCTTTTTAGCTGCTATCCTCAGTTTAATTTCGCTCTTCCCCACTACTGTGGGAGTTTTTCTAAGCTTTACTGAGGCACAATTATATATATATATATAATTATATGTTTAAGGTATACAGCATGATGCTTTGATATACATATGTATTGTGATATTATTATCACAATTAAGTTAGTTGGCACATTCATCACTTCACATAGTTACCATTCTTATGTGTGTCTGGTGAGAACCACTAAGATCGACTCTTTTAACAAACTTCAAATGTACAATACAGTATTATTAACTAATTATTAGTCACCATGCTTAGATCCTCAGAATTTCTCATCTTATAACTGGAAGTTTGCACCCTGTGACCAACATCTATGCCTCAGCTTTGGCAACCACCATTTTACACTCTGTTTCTATGAGTTGTCATTTTTAGATTTCACATATAGGTGAGATCATACAGTATTTGTCTCTGTCTGATTCCACTTAGGAGAATGCCCTCAGGATACATTCATATTGTCACAAATGGTGGGATGGCTTTCTTTCCTTATGGTGGAATAGTATTCTAGGTGTGCTCTGCAGCTTGGTGGGGCTGCAGGCAGTGCCCTGCAGTTGGGGACGGGATACTGACAGGACCCTCAGCTCGGCATGGCCATAGGCTGGGCTCCACAATTGGACAGGACTGCTGTCTGGGCTCTCTGGTCAGGTGGTCAGCGGGATTCCTGGCTGGTCTCCCTGCTTGGGAGTGGCTGCAGGTTGTCTCTGCCACCAGGCAGTGCTGTCGTCTGAGCTCTGTGCACTGGGTGGTGGTGGCAGGGAGCAGGGGGTCCACTGTGTTCCATAGCTGGTCAGAGTCTCTGGCTGATTTCAGGCTTTTCTGCTCTGCTGGGTGGGGTCTGGCTTTCTGCCTGAGGAGAGCTGTAGGCTGGGCTCCAGGGCTCAGTCAGACTGCTGACTAGGGACTGATGGCAGGCAGAGTTGCTGACTGCCCTCCCTGGCCAAATGGTGACACTGGTAAAGCTATGTGGCCGAAAGGCCACTGGCTCTGCCTTCTGGTCAGGCAACTCCACTGGCAGGGATTTGGTGTTCCCACTGAGATCCACAAGCTAATTGCTTTGAGCTCCATCATTCTCTGTTCCTAGCCAACCCCAGGTGGTCTAGCCCTGCTAATTTTCTCAGTGTTCCCTGTGAGACAAGACAGAAGGAGGCCTCCTGGGAAGTACCCCGGAATGCTATATGTCTACCTTAGGCTGTCTTTTCCCCACTGGAAAATATATAGCTTAGGGGAAACCTCTTTATCTGGTGCGCTGACAGATTGGGGGAGGGGCAGCATGACCAAACCAAAGTTCTCCACTCCTCTTACCCTTCTAATGAAACTTTTCTTGGTTTCTGTGGTCCAAGAGTGTGCTTCTGCCTGATTGCTTTATTCTGGGATTTCCACAAAAGTGTTTTGTCTATAGATAGTTGCGCTAGTTGGTTGTTCTGTGAGGTGACAAAAGCTGGGGACCTCCTCTTCTACTATCTTGCTTTTGTTGCCTGCCCTTTTGTTGTTACATCCAAGAAATCATTGCTAAATTCAACATCATGAATCTTCTTTCTTATGTTTCATTCTAAGTGCTTTCACTTTTAGGTCTTATGTTTAAATCTTTGTTTCATTTTGGGTTAATTTTTTAACTAGTGTAAGATAAGGGTCCACCTTCAATCTTTTGCATGTGGATATGCAATTTTCCCAATGCCATTTATTGAGAGACTGTCCTTTATCCATGGAATGGTCATGGATTTTTGAACCTTTGTTCAAAAATCATTTGATCCTATTTGCAAGGGTTTATTTCTGGGGTTTCTGTTCTATTACATTGTCTGTATGCCTCTCTCTATGCCACTACTACACTGTTTTGATTACTCTAGTTTTATAATACATTTTGACATCAGGAAGTGTGAAACTTCCAATTTTGTTCTTTTCCAAGATTGATTTTGCTTTTGAGGTACCTTTAAATTTCATGTTTTTTTTTTTTTTGCAAAATAAAATGCCATTAGGATTTTTATCAGGATTGCATTAAATCTGTAAATCATTGTGGGAAGTATTGACATTGTAATAATAAGTCATCTGATTTGTGACATGGGATGTCTTTCCATTTGTGTCTTCTTTTATTTCTTTCAGCAATGTTCGGTAGTTTTCATTGTATGAGTCTTTTGCCTCTGTTGTTAAGTTTATTTGTAAGTATTTTACTCTTTTTGATGCTATTGTAAATGAAATTGTTTTCTTAATTTCCTTTTCTTATTTGTTGTTAATGTGTAGAAACACAACTAATTTTCATTGTGTTTTTTGTTTTCTATCATTTTGCTAAATTTGTTTATTCTAACAGGTTTTTTTGTGGAATCTTTAGCGTCCTCTACATAAATGATCATTTATCTTATTTTTGTTTTTTTGTTTTTTAATATTTCCTTAATTTTCTTATATAGGATTATTTATCTAAGAATAGAGATAATTTTACTTCTTTCTTTTGAATGTACACACCTGGGTAGCTAATTCTTCAATGACTGTTTTTATTCCTGAACATTAAATAGATCATCCAATTGCCTTCTGGATTCCATAGTTTCTGATGAGAAGTCATTCATTTATCTTATTTGCTGCCCTTTTCTTGACAAGTAATTTTTTTCTTGCTGCTTTCAAGATTTTCTTCTTTGCCATCTAACAGTTTTACGTGGGTGCAGTTGGCTGTTGGTGTGTTTGCATTTATCCTTCTTAGAGTTTTTGAGCTGCTTACATATACAGACTGTTGTTTTACATTAAACTTGGGAAGTTTACTTCATTATTTCTTTAAATACTTTTCCAATAGTCTTTCTGTTACTTTCTCATCCTTTCTTCTGCTATTTCTATTAGTTGTGTGTTTTTTGGCATCTCATATTTTCTGAGACTATTCCTTTTATTTCTCTTTGTTCTTAGGATTGACTAATTGCTATTAGCCTGTCTTCAACTTCAATGATTCTTTTTCTGCAGGTTAAAATATACTATTGAGTCCCTCCAGTGAATTTATTTGTTATTTTACCCTTTAACCAAAAAACTGATACTTTTAAAATAATTTTCATCTTTTAATAATCTGTTTTTCTCATACTTTAATTTGTTAGAAATTATTTATCTTTAAAAATATAATTAGAGTAGCTAATTTAAAGGTTTTTATCTGTAAAGCCTAACATGCAAGCTTCCTTAGGGACAGTTTCTATTGATTGCTTTTTTTCCCATGTATGCTTCATACCTTCCTATTTCATTGCATATTTCATAAATGTATTTTAACAACTTGACATTTTAATGATACAATATGGCTACTTTGGAAATCAGACTTCCTACCCTATGCAGAATTTACTTTTTATATTGCTTCTATTTGTTGAGTGACCTTCCTAAGAAAATTCTGTAAGATATATATTCTTTGTATGTGTAGCTTCTGAAGTCTCTTGTCACTTAGCTTAGTGGTCATCTACTGACTGGATACAGGTTTCTTTAAATGATTTGAAGGATAAATATTCAAGCCTTTGGAAAGGGACTTGTGTGTTTATTGAAGCTTGCCTGCAATGTGCTGCCACTTGCTTGTGTAGAGCCAGAGGTCAACCAGAGGTGATGTACATTGTATGTCAAATTGTACATCAGTCTGTCATGCCAGAGGTGAGATATTAGGGCCTTTTCAATGCTTTTTCTGGACATGCACTTAGCGCCGTACATGTATGTGACCTTCTGAATTTCCAGGAATGAGTCAGAGTAGTTTGGAATCCCCTATGGCCATGTCATTCTCCAGTTTTTCCATTTAAGTTTTTTGGTCTTGTTGCTTATTAGCCCTAACTCGTTTTGCTGCCGTAGGGAACTGCAATATTGAGTATTTGTCACAGATTGTTTGCCCTAGGGATAGGGCTTTTTGCACAGATACAGGTCAGATTTAGGTCAGGTACAGGCAAGCCTAAGACTGGAGCTTTTCAAGGCAACTTCTTGACAGATACAATAGTAAGAATTCTCTCTTCTATCCCCCTTAGTTGCTTTAAGCCTATTGGTTTTCACAGCTCCTGTAGTTGTAAGACTTGGTTTTCAAGGGTTCTGTGGAACTAGGGGAATAGGGCAAGTTAAAACACTTATAGTTTGCTTGTTCTTAACAAGATTCATCTGTTTTTCTCGAATAAACACTCCTTAGGTGGTTGCAGGCCTTTGTTTAATTTTCAGAGTTTCAAAACTGTTGATTTCACAATTTTTGTCCAAGTTCTCATTGATTATATGGAGGAGCTGATTTTCAGAGACTTTTACTCTGCTGTTCCTGAGGTCCTTCTTTTCTCAGATGACTTTCTATGTTTCATAGAAACCATAGAGCCTTTCTATGGTTCATCAGGTGTGGACACAGGGAAGACTCATTTTGTATAGAAAGGCTATCAGGGACCTATCCTTGTGATTAATGTGCCTGTTGCCTCCCTCTGGAACCTCATGGAATGTGGTGTCTATGGATTATGGAAAACTTGGCTTCCTTGGCCACATCTCCTTGAAGAATCCACCCTTCCACCTCCTGTATACCAAGTGGATGTGCTGATTACTCTCTTAAGTGCTAAGAAATGTGTCAAAGGGCTTGCCATGATGGTCTTTCTCACTAACCATGGGACTGGCCAATGTGTTTTGAGTTTTTCCAGGTAATCTTTGGTGTAACCAAAACTTTAGGAAACCCTCACTGGAGCACTAAGCCAGAATCCCCAGGCCCCAGTTGTCCCAGCTTCCAGGGGATGGTCTTCATCTTTGCTCTGTGATCCTGCAGTGGTCTCCTTGTGTGGGAATCATGCACCCCGCTGGCCATGCCATATGTGTGTGAAGTTTATTTTAGCTGTCCTAATCAGGAAATGATTAAAACAATTGGTTTTTAAAACTGTTCTGTATTTTCTCTGTGTTATTCTTGAATATTAGATTTATTATATTAAATAGTAGTTTGCCCTAATTAACTTTAATATTACAGACTTGTGCTTTCTGAACTCAGCATGCAGATTTATGTAAATTGCATAAAGCTTTGAAGCTAGTAGTGTATCATTTACATTTACAACCCCATTTATCCCATGTCTCCATATCGCTGACCCTTCAAAGAAAGACAGGAACTATTGGGATGGGCGTACTTGATTATTTCACTTTCACTGCTGTGCAAACCAAAGAACAAGTAGTAAATGACTTTTCCATATATATACACACACACACCCCCACATACATTTACACCACACACATATATGGTTGTATGTGTATGCATGTGTTTGGACATATCTTTGGATGCACATACATGCACACTTAGAGAACCAAAACCAGGATCCATATCTCTTGACCATAAGAACAATACCCTGTCTATTTTCTTGAGCTGCAGTTTGTGTATCCATATTGTAGTGTGTATATATATGTATATATGTGTGTGTGTGTGTGTGTGTGTGTATATATGTGTTGTATTTTTTACTGACTTAGAATTAGTGCTCAAAATAGAAAACATAGAACACTAATTTTGGAAAGGGCAGTTTAAATTTTGTTTTTATATATCTGACTACATTAAATTCTCTGTCTCTCCTTTTTTTCCCCCTATTTCTTCTCCCTTCTTTCTTTCCTCCTCAATCTCTTCTATCTCTGTCAAAGTTCATGATATAAAAGGCAGTAAGAGATCAGATTATGTTACCCCAAACACACCGTTCTGGCATACGGATTATATTGAGCTGAAAACAATTAAGAAAAAGACACAGGATAAGCTCTCTGCCTTTTCCTGTCGGCCTGAAAACATCATATATTTTCCTTGGTAAAGATGTTCCTCCCAGCTCTACTTCTGGTAAGGAAAATTTCCCAGAAAAGGAGTGGCAGCCTCATTACTGGAGATGAGGGGACACCATCAAAGAGCCTACACAAACCAGCCCTAGGAGCCAGCCATCATCTGCCATTAGTTTCTCCATAGATTTGCATATTTGCCTTCGTATAATCTGCCACCCCTAGAAGCTCAAAGTCCATTTCCTTTGCCATGTCACTTCTCTTTAACATTTTTGTCTTTTCTCCAAATAGTATAAAAGCTTCCAAGCACAGCTGTTTCTATGAAGTCCTCCCTCTACCCATTTCTGAGTAAAACTTTTAACACCAAATAAAATTATGTGCTTTTAATTCCCTGTGAGTCTGCCTGTTGTCAGTTTATTTCAGACCCAGTCAGAGAATCGAAGAGGGTGGAGAAAAGCTCTTCCTTTCCTACAAGGTCTGTGTCCTTTTGGTTAGAGGACAAAGGGATTGGTTATTGGAAAAAAGACCCACAGAGAAATATGCTAGAAAGAAATTTTTGCAAGCAAAGAACCAAACAAACAAATAGCAGCAAATTGTACGTCATAAATGGAGACTGGTTTTCTACCAGATAAATGACCTTCATCAACGTGAGTAAGCCTGGATGCATATTCAGTACACGTGACACCTACTTATTGATAGGCATAAATTAGATTGTACCGAATTTTCCTGGAGCAGTGCACATGTTGTGTGTCAGGAAAGGCTCTGTTCAGGAATGTCACATGCCTTGGGTGCCTTGAATGGGAGAGTAATACTTATGCAGATGAACTGAGAGGAAAAGGCTCAATATAGAGGTAAGAGAGGGTCGGGGGAATCACGTGAGTGTTAGTTTAAAAGATGCCCTTTGTTAAGTTTCTGCGTGGATGTAATAACTGATGAATTTGAAGTTGGAAGAAGTTTCTTGACTTTCTAGGTGAGGTTTGAGACTCAGCTTCTGTAGCGGAATACTCTTGCTAAGTCACAGATTTTTGAACCCAAAACACTCAGCCCATTCTCCTTGTCACAGTTCCCTTACATCTTTCTCGTGTAGGCTTCTATATACAGAGCTAGAACTAGCAAATTAGAGTGGACCTTTTACTTTAATTATAGAGAGAGGACAAGCAGTCCCTGAGAAGATGAGAGTCTCTAACAAATCACACTTTTACCCTCCAGACCTGTTTACTTTACCAGAATGGATGTGCGGGGTAGCGAATATCCTAGTATCAGAAAATAAATTCAACTGCAAACAATTAAAATAGTAAGCACTTAAGGAACATTTACTGTGTGCCAGAAACTGTGCTTAGTGCTTGATACGTATTAGTCATTGTAAGTAGATGTTGGAGGAAGAGGAGGAAAAGGGTATATATCACCACTGTGTGTGTGAAAAAAGTGATATAAAGAGGTAAACCGAGTGGCATGATGAGAAAAACTTCTGCTTGGATATCATTGTATGAAAGGGCGATGCCTGGACCTTACTGGCCATGAGTTAGCAGCTATCTACCCCATGAATTGATCATAAAAGATGTCTTCCAACATGCTGACATCATTTAGCCGCAGCAGCAATGCCAGAAGAATTTCCTGTGGCCTTATCCTGCGTGATTAATCAAACACTATTAATCAACAGTTTGACTCAAAGATTCTGTGACTTGCATCCAAAGCCCACTACTGGATGTCTCCAATCTTTGCCATCTCTCACTTTATTTCAACAGCCTCCTATTAGTTCCTGCCTCTGGATCCTTCTGCTTGCTGTTCATCTGCCTTGAGTGCTGTTCCTAAGATTTTTCCATGACCTGGTGCATCACTTTATTTCGTTGTGTTCTCAAATGCCATCTCCCAAGAAATGTCCTCCTCATGCAAAATAGCTCCCCTCCCCTCATCTCTCCAATTACTGTTGAACTCCTTACTCTGCTTTGACTTTCTGCATAGCACATATCACTACATTTCTTTACATATGTATATTTAGCTTCTTTGTTTATTGTTTGTAATGTCTATTTCATTACAATCTAAGTCTTATCTTGGGCATAGACTTATCTGCCAAACATATACTAGGTATCCCGTAAATCCAATAAATGAATTAATACAGTATAACCTAGCAAGGAATATCATCAATGAAAAAAAAGACAAAAAACTAAAAGAAATAAGAAAACAATTTAAAAATAAAAAACAAACAAAAATATATAGTATATCCATAATAAAGAACCTGCCTTTTTTTTTATTGTTGTGCAATTCTTTTCACCTCATCATGGCCAAATCTCCTTGTGTGCTTCAATAGAAACCAGTGGCAAGAAAGAAGTAGCAGGTATCAGATTAAATGGGCCTTCATATTGTGATGATCTGTTAGCTTTATTATTGTCTTAAATGTGAACATCTCACAAAATGCTCACAGTTCCATATCATTGCTGAATATAATCTTTGGAATGTTTTCAACCTATGCATGAATTATATCAAATTTGCTTAGGGAAGGCCCTGTGGTATCTCAAAGTCACTTAGCTCAGTTTCTCTAGGTTTCATGGGAATATTACCCTTTAGGTATATAAATAATATACATCTCAAACCAAAATCGTAAGTGAAATCCTAAAGCATTGCTATTAAATGTCTAGGCTAAAATGAAGATACCTGCTTTTGCCACTACTATTTTGATATGTAGACTCACAAGAAGTTGTAAAAATAATACACAGAATCCTATAAAACCTTCACCGAACTTCTGCCAATGGTGAAATGTTGTATAACTGGAGTGTAGCATAAAGACCAAGAAACTGTCATTTATATAATACCGTTAGCTAGAATAGAAACACTACTCAGTTTTCAGTGGTTTTAATATGTCCTCATTTGCCTGTATGTTCTAAATTCATTCTAAATTCCATAAAATTTGATCCTATGCATAGATCCATTTAATCACCTTCACAATCAACATGTGCAACTGATCCATCACAACAGAGGAACTCCCTTAAGCGACCCCTATAAAACTCCCCTGTTGCACCCCCCCACCTCTCTCAGTGCCACTGCTGTTTAACATTGTTTTCGAATGTCTAGCCAATATAATTAGCCATGATAAGTAGTAGTAATACTATTGGCAAGGAAAAGTGAGAATGAAAACATATCATTATTTGCAAATGATATGTTTATCTCTTGAGAAAAATCCAAAATAATGGATTGAAACTATTAATTTGAGATTTTCTGTATAATTATGATTAAGAACATACATTCTAGAGCCTGCTATGTAGGTTTGGATCCCAGCTCCACCACAGACTAGCTGTCAGTCTTCTGGCAAATCACTTAACCTCTCTGTAGAAGTTTTCCTCATCTGTAAAGCAGGGATAATAATAGTACCTACCTTAATGAGTTGAGAGGATGAAAGAATGTAGGCATATCTCGAAGATACTGTGGTTTTGCTCCAGACTACCCCAATAAAGTGAATATTGCAATAAAGTGAGTCACATGAATTTTTTGGTTTCCAGTGCATATAAAAGTTATATTTATACTATAATTTATTAAGTGTACAAAATCATTATGTCTAAAAAAATTACATACCTTAATTTTAAAATACCTTATTGTAAAATACAGTAGCAATCACCTGAGCCTTCAGCAAGTCTTTTTGCTGGTAGACGGTCTTACCTTATTGGTAATGGCTGCTGACTGATCAGTGTGGTGGTTGCTGAAGGGTGGGGTGACTATGGCAATTTCTTAAAATAAGACAACAGTGAGGTTTGCCACATCAGTTGATCTCTTCCTTTCACAAAAGATTTCTCTATAACATGCACTGCTTGCTGCTCTTCTACCCATAGTAGAACATCTTCCACTTTTGGAGCCAATCCTCTCAAATCCTGCTGCTGCTTTATCAACTAAGAGTATGTAATATTCTAAATTGTGTGTTGTCAGTTCAACAAAGTTCAGAGCAGGAGTAGTTTGCATCTTAAGAAATCACTGTCTTTGCTTATCCATAAGAAATACCTCATCATTTGTTACAGTTTATTATGGGATTGTAGCAATTCAGGTACATCTTCAGACCCCACTGCTAATTCTAGTTCTCTTGCTGTTTCCACTACATCTGCAGTTACTTCCTCCAATGAAGTGCTGAACCCTCCAAACTCACCCATAAGGGTTGGAATCAACTTCTTCCAAACTCCTTTTAGTGTTTATATTTTGACCTCCGTTCATGAATCCTGAATGTTCTTGATGGTATCTAGAATGATGAACCCTTTTCAGAAGGTTTTTGATTGACTTTTCCAAGACTATCAGAGGAGTCATCATCTGTGGCAGCCTTAGACTTACAAAATGCATTTCTTAAATAGTAGGACTTGGAAGTCAAATTTAGTCCTTGATTCATATGCTGCAGAATGGATGCTGTGGCATGAGACCAACATTCATCTCCATTAAAACTCTTGGGTAACCAGCTGCATGATGTAATATAAAAATTAGGAATTTTTTTTTTTTTTTGAGATGGAGTCTCACTCTGTTGCCAGGCTGGAGTACACTGGTGGGATCTCAGCTCACTGCAACCTCTGCCTCCTGGGTTCGAGTGATTCTCCTGCCTCAGCCTCCTGAGTAGCTGGGACTACAGGCATGCACCACCATGCCCAATTAATTTTTTGTACTTTTAGTAGAGACAGGGTTTCACCATGTTGGCCAGGATGGTCTCCATCTCTTGACCTTGTGATCTGCCCGCCTTGGCCTCCCAAAGTTCTGGGATTACAGGCATGAGCCACCGTGCCCACCTACAATATTTATTGAAGACATTCAAAGCCTATGTAACTTTTGACAGTTATATTTTAAAAAATTCTGAGAATTGATCAGGTGTACTATGGCTTTTGTTTACTAAGATTTTATTTATAGTCATTCTTTTATTTAGCAAATGCTATTGTGGGCCTTGTCTATGGAAGACATCATGCTAAGTGCTAGGAATAGAGTAGTGATGAAAACAGGAAGACAAATATTAAATCAATAATGGAACAAAGGGAAATAATCACTAGTGTTGAAAATGGAAGTACTGTACTAGGTACATGAGGGTCTGTAACTGGAGGATTTAACTTAGCCTGGGGTGTGTGTTTGTGTATGGTGGGGGATTTTCACTGAAGAATTGAAGAACACTGCAACACAAAGGTGTGGTAAAAGGAAGGGAGGAGGGAAGGGGGGATTGAAGTGTGAGGTAACCAACAGCAGACCCTATTCAGGGAGGTTGGAGGCTGGAGCAGAGAGAGGACCTGAGGGGGCAAATGGTAACTCTGGGGAAGTAGGAAAGGGGCACAGCACCCTTTAGGAAAATCTAAGATTTCAGCCAGGAAACTGATACGAAAAATAATGTTTTCAAGGGAGATTTAATAATGCAATTGTAATGATAGAATATTAGTATATATTTGATTATATTATATATCACAATGACTATATATGTTATAGTATATATCATGATCAGGATTGCATCTATATAATTAAATGATATTACTTTAATGATAGATGATGACAGTAGTTAATGCTGTAATATTAAATGATGAAAGCAGGGTACAAAACAGCATGTTTAGTTTAATCCTAATTTTGAAAAGGAAAAATGATGTCTCTAACATACACTGAATCCTAAATTGTTTTTACGGTGATTTTTCTGTGTAGCAGGATAGAGGCTGCTTTTTATAGTTCCTTTATTTCCCATATTTTCTAAAAATGAATAGGTGCTACTGCTTAGTTAGAAAAATTGTACTGTTTGAGAAAAACAGGTTTAGTTTATCTTGGAACATTTAAATGAATAGCCTGTATATATTTGATACTGAACAATACCTATTAAATGGCAAGTAGTCTGGTCCAGTGCTGGCCTTTGTCCCTTTGAGGTCTCCTTCACTGTGTACATTTCCATTAAGGACCCTTAAGGTTCAAAGTTTTTATTGAAATATCTTTATTCAGTCATATGGATCTGGGAGAAAGACTGAAACCAGCTGGCCTTGGGCATTTGCTTCAGAAATTATAATACATGTTCAGTTTCTTCATTCTTCATGTATTGAACTGTAAAAAATTCTCTTTTGGTCACCATAGGACAATCACAGGGCAAATTAAATCTCATCTCTGTTTCATTTGACTGGAAACAAAAAACAAATCTTAAAATTTAAGAGTACTTGATACAACCGTATAATTACCATGCGTAAATCCAGGGTTTCAGGTACTGAATGCTTTTGTTTTCAGTATTACAGCATCACCATTGTTCAGGTGTATCTGACTCATCCTGTCCTGACAATGTTTTGTTGTTGTTCTCTAGAAATTCATTGACAGTAATCACATTCTGGCTTGTGGTAGGTTTCAGTATACTAGGGAAAAACATAAAACAAAAGATTAGCCCAACCCAAAGTTAGATGGAGACATACCAGTAATGTGAATACTTTCAACAGAGCATATTCTCATTATTCTTTGCTTTCAGAATTTAATCAGATGATTTAATAGATAAATACATGAAAGAAAGTTAAGGAGAACATTACCTCTTTTTTTGTTTGTGAGACGGAGTCTTTCTCTGTTGCCCAGGCTGGAGTGCAGTGGAACAATCTCAGCTCATTGCAACCCCCACCTCCCGGTTTCAAACGATTCTCCTGCCTCAGACTCCTGAGTAGCTGGGACTACAGGCGTTCGCCATGATGCCCAGCTAATCTTTTTTTTTTTTTTTTTTGATACGAAGTCTCCCCCTGTGGTTCAGGCTGGAAAGCAATGGCCTGATCTCAGCTCACTGCAACCTCCACCTCCCGGATTCAAGCAATTCTCCTGCCTCAGCCTCCCGAGTAGCTGGGCATGCCCGGCTAATTTTTTGTATCTTTAATAGAGACAGGATTTCACCATGTTAGCCAGGCTGGTCTCGAACTCCTGACCTCATGATCTGCCCACCTCAGCCTCCCAAAGTGCTGGGATTACAGGCATGAGCCACTGCACCTGGCCAAACATCACCTCTTAATCTTATATAAGAAAAGGAATCAAAGTTCTGATACAAGGATAGATGTGGCTCTGCTGCCTTTAGCCCCTTTCTGCTGCACCAGCTTACTCATAGTTAAACCTTGGTGCAGAGAGAGAGAAAGCACCTCATGGGCTGGCGTTCCAGTATTCTAATGGTAGTAATGGACCCTACAGTTCCCAAGGCAGGAGCTGTCCTGGTGTAAAATAGCAGCAATAAAGATTAATTTAGACTGAGTCAGTACTGTAAAGAATAAACAAAAATGAAAACAAAATCTCACCTTTCCCAGCTGTGTAAATCAATATAAATTGGTTGAACATGAGCTCTTGTTAGAATCCGGGCATTTTTCACATTTTTTAATACAAAGCTCACATAGACTTTATAGACGATGGTTAAAACATATGTATTAGGGACTAATAAGTGATATATTTGCCTAGCACAAAATTTACCTTATTTATTGAACAAAATTGGCAAAAATGTTTTACTCTGAATGTTTGGTTATTTTGACTGCTTCAGTTAAAAATCACTTCTTAGTATTTGTTTACCATTGCAAAGGAGGACTGGAGAGTTAGTAAGAACTCACACACATCTTTAAAAGAAGGTGCTTGATTTAAGTGGAAAAGTGACTAGTTGGAGAACAAGGACTGGGAAAGAGGTGTTAATTGCATTGGTGAAGAATGGCAAGGAAACCAAACCATTTAATTTTGAAGTTTACTATTGTGTACTCAGTTGTCAAACATGAAAAGTATTTAAATATATAATTTATATGCACTGCCTTCTATAAGTAATGTTAAGAAATAAATTATTCAGTGATACTTTTTAAAGACCAATAAGGAAGACTTTATTTCAGACCACTGCGGTAGATATAGGGACAACAGGATTTTGCAGTGGGAAAGAGAGATCGGGTTCAACTCCAGAAACAGTGTAGGCCAGTGGGAATTCATAGCCAAGGAGCAGCAGGTGGGTCAGCGGATGGAACATGACCAAGAGGAAACATCAGCACTCTGGCTAAACTGATATCACAGAGTTCTTTGCTAAAATTGGATTTTCCAAAAAGTATGCAGATAAGTCTAGGAGAAGGTTCAGAAGCCCAACTAAAGTTTGACCATGCAAGGAATCTTTGTCAGTAAATACTAATGAAATAAGTGAGATTTGATAGAGACAAATAGGATGAGATGAATTCTAATCCTGCTGTCTCTTTACACCTTTCTGTTTTGCTCCGATCCTGCTTCAATTGTGAAACTGTACTTGGATTTAGTGCTGGTAGCACAGAGAGGTATATTTCAAGGCTGTCCTCTTTATGTGACCATTTTACCTCCCTGCGGGTGCAGAATCTTTGCCTTTTGAGGATTGTCTTTTTCCTTCTCAAGAGTAGGCCTGTCCCCTACCAGCAATACCTTACAGCTCCCCCCTGCGCCGCTGTCACAGGGGAAGGCTGGGGACCTTCTTGCTGTTGTTGGTCCACACTCTTCCTCCGGTCCCTGTGCAGCTACCATCCCCAGGGCTCACACTCCTGGCATTACAGGACATTCAGGCACTCACTAAAATAAAACTTACATTTACCCTGTGGTTTTCATGAGTATTTCAGTCTTCTGAAGGTCCTTCTCAAGGTGTCAAATAAGAGGGCTAATAAAACTAGGATGATGCCCCTCTTTACTTCCTGTCCTGTAAACCTTGAAGTCAGCGCCTCCCTTCATAAATCTTTGCTGCTGCAGTTGCCCACTCCAAGATGCTGCCTATGGCAAACTAAATGTGAGAGACAAAAACAGAGGACAAGATAAAAGAACTTCGGGGATTGGGGAGGGAAGTGGGAGGAAGAGGGAATAGGAATAGCACTCTTGGAGAGTGGTCCAGTGCCTCCAATGCTTCAAAGCCTGGCCATCCCCTCATTGTCTAGTGAGGATGCTTTTCACAGGCCTGGATCATGGTCAGGGATGATTCTGACAGCCACACTGACTTTCTCTTCAAAGGTCCCTTTTCTCAAAAAGAAGCCATATAGCCTTTCATGGACTGCAGTACTGAGGTCTGTGATCCAGTGCAGCTGACAGGTGTGGGAAGGGGTTCCAGGCAAGGATGCTTCCTGCCAGCGCCCTGAGGTTGCCTTACCTGGTGATTGGCACCCTTGGGCTCCAGATAGCCCTCCTCCTCCTCCATTTACTCTGAGGACCACTCCCTTCTGAAAGCCCTGGGAAACTGGTTTTCTACTTCCTTTCTTTTTCTTGTTCAGTGATGAAATTTGTGTGGTTATATCAAATTTTTTGAAACATTGGAAACAATGGGGAAAAGACTCAAGATACTGTTTCATGGGAGGTGTATTTCAGATGGGCAGAAGACAAAATGAGCTTTCAACCAATGAGAAAAGTATTCCTTTGACCTTCGATGGTTTACATTTCATAACAAGCTTTTGGGAGAAAGTTAACCAATAAACACTTTCTAAGTCACTGCCTATATTATTGAACATATATTGCACTTTTTGTTTTCATCTTGCCCAACCTGATAGTTGAGCCTGAAATTGACTCTGTTAACTGTTCTCCATTAGCTTTTATTCACTGTTATTAGGGACTGCAGTCTATGTAATGAATTTATTAGATCAATTATTTTTATCTTAATGCATGTTTAGGACTTCAAAGACTCCTTTCTTTTGATTTTTTTCCTTGTTTAAATAGTTTTCTGAACATCACAGTTTGGGTGCCTTTGCTTTGATACATAATTACTATTCTGCAAAAGATCCTAATACTTTTAATGCCATCTGACCTTAAGATTTTAATAGAATTAAATGCAAACAAGATGAGGAGACAAGAGTCATGGGGAAACTTGATTTGTTACTGAGCTTTGGGAAAAGTTTTAAACCCTTGGTTAAAGTGATTTTGTGTTAAGAAATCAAAACGTGCCAGGAGGTGCCTTTAAAGACAACATTTATAGAAGTTACTTTTTTGAGAGTTTGATTTTAGTATTATAGCATGGATTTACATCATCTGATACTGGATAGTGTAGTCTTTTTTCTCCCATCTTCTAATCCTCAATTCTTAAAGCTCAATGAATCCATTTCTTTCTTTGCATTTTTATTATTATGAATCATGAGACTCATCTTCCAAGGCAAGAACCTTATTATTGGGAAACAATTGTGTAATAAATGCTTATTTGTTACCTCTTTCTATATAGTAAGTCTATTATCTTAACACAGTCTTGGAAATACCCACAGTATTTTGTAATAAACATATAATACATATATTGAATTTATTTTCTATCTAAATTTTGTTGTTATCTCAGTCTTAAATTCCATCTTTATTGAATCGCTGTTTCTCTACCCTAAAAGATAAAGGATAGCCCAAGTTGATACTACTTGGTGTCTATCTAAATCGCAGGAAGGCACTGAAATCTTGGAATTTACTGCTGTCACATCACTAAGATCTGTGAGGTGGGGATCAAAAATGTAGAGAACTAGGGTGGGGGCAATGTTTTCAGAAATGGTCATTGATAAGCTAGTTATGGATTGTCATATTTAAATTTTATGACTTTTTTATTTATGGAAATAAAAATTAGAAACTCTCCTTTAGTTGTGAACCTTATTTCTGGATTTCCCTGGAATCTATTGATGTTAAAGCCATTAATTCCTTAGATGTAAAATGTAATTCCTTTGACTGTAAAACGTTACCATCAAGAAAAAGCTAAAAACATCTCCATCAGTGTTAGAGATGCAAGCATGCAAGTTTCCTAAACTGAAGAGACAGTGCGACTGAATGAGCCTTTACAAAACAAGAGGAGATAATTTTTTAGCTTAATATTAGAACCAAAAATAGAAATGCAAGGCAGTAGCCCTTTGCAAGAAAGAAAACAGGAATGCACTTGGCCAGGTTGCAATCACCCCCAGATAGGAATATTCTTGCAGTTTATTGCAGTTAGCTCTGATTTCTCCCTCGGACGCTGGGAGCATCAGGGGTGAGCAGCCTACAACCAAGCCATGTTCTCCCAGCCATTCTGCAAACCTGTTTATCACAGGCAAATTTTTAGGTGTCTGACTATAGTGGAATTTTTATTATCAATGAAATGCATGAAGTGACAAGGCTTTGGTTGGTGTCGTGGCTTTTGTAGACTGAATATGACTGTAAGTATGTACCGCCAATAATACATTTTAAAAGGCATGTTTCCATGTAGCTAGAACTGGACACTTTGTATTTACTGTCTTTATTTTCTTCTTTTTACTGTATTTGATAAAATACATCCATGAGAATTCAGCATTATCTATAAAATAAAATTTTGAAGGAAAGTAAAATGAAATATAATTAATGATTTGATGAGGAAAATCTTTCTAAAAGAAATGTGATATTTCTAGGCAGATCCTCTTGGCTTTCCATTCAGGACTTCTGCCCAAACCATGAAAGCAAATGACGAGGCCATATGGAAATTGGTTGTAAAAGATGTTTTAGATTAGCCAGTCACTCCAGGAATCTTTGATGTTATGCAGGCTAATGAAGTTGGCTCTTGAAGAGGTTTTTATTCAACTGAACTGAAATTCTTTTTCTGAGAAATTCATATTACATTTTCATAAAATTGTCTTGGTTCATACCCCAGGGATTTATTAAATTATAATTGAATATTGTATTTTTAAGAAAGTTTCTTAATGTATTACACCCTTCAGCAAATTTTGCTGGGTGTTGTTTTGTCAGAATAATTTAATTTTACATTGGCTAATTTAGCCCATATTAATATTTCCCCTGAAATTCAGATAACTTGGCAAACTGTTACAGGTGGTGAGAAAGAAAAAAAAAACTCTATCATAGGAAGCATTAAAATGTTACATTGTTGTGAGGTGAAATCTTATAAGCCTTTGGAGATATTCTATTACTGACATTGTATCTGTTCAAGAAAAGTTAAGTTTCACTCCAAAAGCTGATTCTCCTTTCCTCGGTGTCTTGTTCCTGGCATTCTCCAGTGTTCCTCCTTCCTCCTATCTCCTCCTGTCCCAGTGAAGTTCTTACAGGATTGCGGACTGAAAAAACAGCTTGACCTGGTTTCTAAGTAACAGGGAGAAAAAAATTATTCCCTTGTCCATGGTAACAATATGCAGTGAATAATTCAGACATGATGAAAGAAAGTCTCATTTGAGGAGATAGTACCCATTTCACCAAACAGCTAGTGTGGAAATAATGATGGTGTTAGGGGAATACAAGAAGTTCAAAAGCGTTTTGGTGATTTTGAAAGGAAATCGCAGTGCAGGGGCCTTCGCCAGCTTCCCTTCTAATGTTCATTTGTTATTCCTTACATTTCTGATTGTGCCACACTTGGGTGATGTTTTATCTAATTTCTGATAAGGCTTTGTCTTATAAAGTGGGCTTGCCTCTGTGGAAATAAACAAAAACCAAAGGAGAACAAACAGAGGCTATTTATTGAGAGCTTGCTATATAGCAAGGGAACCATCCCTTGCTCTTGGCAGAGACTCAAAGACAGGCAGAGAGTTGGGAAAGCTTCCAAGGAAAGGAGGCTTCCAGCTTGCTCTGATTGGAGGCTGTTGGCCTGGGGAAGCCGGAAATGGGCTCACTAGAAAGGGGGCGTGTTGTGCAGTTGATTTGGGAAGCACATTTGGCTTCCTCTGGTTGGTCTTGAGTTGGAAAGGGTTGGGGGGCAAAAATAGGGCAATGACTGAGGTCATTGGCCAAGTGCTGACTGTTCGGTACCCATGGTTGCAGAGGTTGTGTTTGGCTTCCTGGGTTTATCACGCAGGCAGGAGTTGTGTTGTCAACCCCAGTCTGGCCATTGTCTGTCTGTGTAGTCAGCCTCTCACTGGATACTGAGAAATTTACCTAGCAATGTGTGAACTGAATATACTTGAGTAGAAAATCTAAAATTAAGAAGGATATTTGGACAATAGTTTATTTTAAATTCATACCCCATAAAATTTACTCTTTATGAGGAACATACAGTCTGATAACCACCTCCACAGCCAAAATACAGAACGTCACATCAAAAAAGTTATGTGTGTCATTCATTTGTAACCAACTCCTTTCCCCCAATTCCTCACCCCAAGCCACCACCGATGGGTTTGTTTGCCCCTGTAATTTTGCTGTTTCCAAAATGTCATATAAACAGCTACATGCAGTGTGGAATTTTTTGAATCTGACTCCTTTCACATGGCCTAGTGTGTATGACACATGCATATCACTGCATGTGTGTCGGTACCATCAAAAGTTTATTCCTTTTTAAAATAAATGCTCAACTTTATATTACATTTCAGCTGCTCCTAATGTCCTTTTCCATCCCAGGATCCGATCTAGGACCCCATATTGTGTGTAGTTATCCCGTCTTCTTGGTTTCCTCCAATCTGCGACCGTTTTTAGTTTTTCTATACTTTCCACAACTTTGACACTTTTAAAGAACACTGGTCAGGTGTCTTTGGGTAATGTTCCTACATCTGGGTTTATCTGTTGTTTCTTCATGCTTATACTGGGGTTATGGATTTTGGTGAATAATCCCACAGGGGTAAAAGGACTCTTTTGATGATATCTAATCAGGAAGCACTTGACATCACCATGACTTATTCCTGGTGATGTGAACCCTGTCTCCTTGGTGAAGTGGCGGCAGCCAGGATTTTCTACGGTAAAGTTACAGGTTTTTTTTCCTCATAAAAAGGTTTTCTTGTCACACTAACCAAATGTGTGATGTTTTTCATACTGATTCTCCAACTCTCTGACACCAACTGGGTGTCCTGCAATTCAATTTAATTCTAAGACCCCACACGTTGAGGGCTCAAAAGTATCCCCACTTCAGGTCCCGGGTGTCCCCTTATATGTCTGACAGACCTTGAATCAGGGATCCCAAAACCCCCTTCTTGGGCTCAGTAACTCACTAGAACAGCTTAAATAACTACTCAGGAAGTAACTTTACTTACTTAATTTATTTATTTATTTTTGAGACATTGAGACAAGGTCTCATTCTGTCACTCAACTCCTGAGCTCAAGCAATCCTCCCTTGTCAGTCTCCTGAGTAGCTGGGACCAAAGGTGCTACCATGGTTGGCTATTTTTTTTTTTTTGAATTATTTTTAATAGCGATGGGGTCTCACTATGTTGCCTAGGCTGCTCTCAAACTCCTGACCTCAAGCAGTCCTCCCTTTGGTCTCCCAAAGTGCTGAGATTACAGGTGTGAGCCACCAATTCTGGCCAGGAAGTCACTTTACTTTCTATGACCAATTTATTGTAAAGGATACAACCCAGGAAGAGCCAAATTGAAGAGGTGCCTAGGACAGGTGTTAGGCGGGGGGGTGCAATGCTTCCAAGCTCTCTCCAGGTGCCCCGTCCTCCCAGTGCCTCCATGTGTCCATCACCTCAGAGGCTCTTCCAACCCACTGCTGAAGGGTTTTCATGGAGGTTTCATTGTATAACCATGACTGATTAAATCACTGGCCCTAGGTGACTGAACTCGACCTTCAGCCCCTCTACCCTCCTGGGAGATTGGGGAGTGGGGCTGAAAGTTCCAAGTTTCTAATCAAGGCTTGGTCTTTCTGGTGACCAGCACCCATCCTGAAGCTGTCTAGGGGCCTGCCAAGAGTTGCCTTGTTAGAACAAAAGTCTTCTGTAACCCTTATCACTCGTGAAATTCCAAGAGTTTTGGTAGCTCTCTGCCAGGAGCTGGGCACAAAGACCAAATACGTCTTTCTCCTTATACCACAGTTCCTTTGAAGCTAGTCGCTAAGTCCAGGCCACGATCAAGCGGAGGGTGGTTAAGCTCCACTCTGCAGGGTAGAGTAGCAAAGGATTCGTGGGCGTATGTTAAAACCACCACAGTACTTAGTAAATATTCTGAGGCATACACTTTGAGGCAATGCAAATATCTGTTTTTCATAAACTCTCACCAACCCGTTATAGTATTTGGCAGTGGCTCTTGCTTGCAGCAGCCCTATGGTAATGTTCTAATGGTTATTTTCTCATTTCCTTCATTTTTCCTGCATTTGCTTTTTGGAATTTTTCTGTAAAGGAGATCTGTCCCATCTCCCATTTATGTAGTCAATCATTTATTTATATCATTATGGATACATGAGTATTTATGTTATTCTCTGAGTTATAATCTTCTACTTAGGTTGGTGCAAAAGTAATAGTGGTTTTTGTCATTAAAAGTAATGCAAAACCACAATTATTTTCGCACCAACCTAATATATTTAATTTGTAGCTCAAATAGCTCCTACTGTGGCCTTGGGAGCTTTCTCCAGTTGGCTGCTATGTTCGTTTGATGTGCTCTTATCTTTTTCTTTTCTTGGCACTTACTCTGGACTACGAGATCCTCCAGGTTTGTTCTGTATGTCACCTGCACCAGCCCAGGGTCAGCCATTTCTTTAAGAATCCCTGCTGCCTTTTATGGGGAAATAGGATTAAAAACTAAGACTGGGGTGTGGAATATGCCTGTAGCCACTGCACTGTCATGACCTCTAGGCCTCTCAGTGGACCCAGCTAGGAAACAGATGTATGTATTCCAACCTGTGCGTACACACAAGTCTCTGTTTCTTTCTGTATCCATCTGTATATATTTTAGAATAACCATGAGTTTCTATAAGTATTTCTGAGTCTAATACAGTATCATGGGGTTCATTCTGTTTTCCCCCCTTGGTTATTTGTAATTTATTTCTCTGACAGAGGGAAACCTGAGTCCCATTATCCACAATTTATTTAGGTGTTCAATGGTAGCATACGTGTAAACTACCTTTAGGATTGCTGATGCATACCCTGTGAGAAACAAATTTACCATCCAGTATACAGTTTTTACAAATTGCTCATTTTTCCTTTGGCTTGAAATAATCAGTCAAATCACTATTTCCCAAAGGGGTTTGGATCATAATTCCGAAAGACATAGTCAAAAATGCTGTACTTTCTGAAGTCTCAATCCCAAAAGATCAATCTCTAAATAGAAAGTGGAAAAGTTTAATAGAGAATGCTCATGTTGGTGGCCATCAAATCAGAAAAATGTTTAAAAGGGGAGTGCTCCATAGAATATAAATGTGTATGTATTTTCTGAGGAGAGCCATGTCCTATAAGAAGAATAGCAGCTATTCATCCTGATGTGTGACTTTAAAATATTAGTTAATGATGGTGAAAGCCAGCGGTTGTGGACTGTCTCCGTGCAGCTGCCCATAATCTGTCCTTGAAATATGCTTTTTCATATGTTGAATTTTCTTTTTAGTTTTCTCTGTATTTTTTTAAAGTGTTTTCCCCATTATTATTATTATTTTGAGGCAGAGTTTCGCTCTTGTTGCCCAGGCTGGAGTGCAGCCTCAGCTAACTGCAACCTCCGCCTCCTGGGTTCAAGTGATTCTCCTGCCTCAGCCTCCGGAGTAGCTGGAATTATAAGCACCTACCATCATGCTCAGTTAATGTTTTGTATTTTTAGTAGAGATGGGGTTTCACCATGTTGGTCAGGTTGGTCTTGAACTCCTTACCTCAAGTGATCCACCTGCCTTGGCCTCCCAGAGTGCTAGGATTACAGGCATGAGCCACTGCACCCTGCTTTTTCTCCATTATTTTAAGTTGTCTGCATTTTTTTGTTTGTTTTACAATTTGCTATGTGTTTCATTTTCACATCATTTTCGATACTGGAGGTGTAAATTTTTTAGAGACTTTGAGAGGGTTCTGATTTGTCTTATGAATTTTTTTTAATTTTGACTCCACAAAAGACCATTTTCATAACACTGATTGTGTACACATTGTGCATGTATGTAAAAATGTGGAAAATTCCTCTGTAAAGAGTTGTCCTTTTTGCCTATTTGCATTTGTGAAAGATACAATTTCTCAAGGTCTTGGCCATTTGGGTGGCTGCATATGCAGTGATGACCCAGTGCAGTTTTTGATTGATTTCATCAGAAGACTCAGGTTGTCTGTCACGGTGTTTCACATGACCACAGTTACAAAGCTGGGTGTGCGCAGTTACCAACCACAGTGATGTGCATGTGTACGTTCCCCTTGTTGACCTATTACCTGTTTCTTTATGAATATAAGTTGCTCATAGCTGTTACACTTGTGTGACTGTCATTAGTATAGCTGAATGTTTATGCATGCAAAAAATGTATGTTATTATTGTTCATTTTATTGCACAAAGTGGCCTATAAAGTGTTCGGTCACATTTTTATGTTTCTCAAATAAATCCTCTTTTATACGTGTGAATAAATATCTTTTAAGGAATTAAAACATTTTTCTGAAGAATAATAGTTTTGAAATTTTGATCTTTCAGGATTGTGATTTTTGGGATTTTTAGACTTTAGGGGTTTTGATATTTTGGGATTTCTGCATTTGGGATTATGGTGTTTGGGATTGTGTCTTTTGGGATGATAACCAGCTCCTGGCAACCACTGATCTGTTTTTACCTTTTTCAGTAGGACATATAATTAGGATCATACGACATGTAACCATTTGGGTCTTTCACTTAGCGGAAAGCATTTAAGATCTATTTATGCTGTTGTGTGAATCAACAGTTCATTCCTTTTAATGCTGAGTAGTGAAGTATTTCGTTGTCTGAATATATCACAATTTGTTTAACCCTTCATCTGTTGAATATTTTGGCTGTTGGGATGATTATGAATTAAGCTGCTGTGAACATTTGCCTACATGTAATTTTTTGGAAACTTACATTTTTGGTTCACTTGAATAGATACCTAGGAATGAGTCATATAAGTATATGTGTAATTTTTATGTAAACATTTGTAAGAATTTTGTTAATCTGTAACAGAATGAGTAGCATGTTTCCCAGGTGAGCATGTTGATGGCCAAGTTGCATATAGCTTTTTAAGTTGACTGATTTTCATTGAAAAATCTAGTAGTTTTTCTTTTAATCAAGCACTTTTTTTTTTTTTTTTGCCATTACCAATGATCTATTTAGTTATTGGGTGGCAACTCAAGTCAACAAAATGAATTCACATACCATTTCATCTTTTCTTGGCTTAAAAAATAGGCCTAATCATTATACAAGGATGATGATAGAAAAAAAAGAGAGAGGTGGTCACAAAGGCAGAAAAGATCTAGGATACTGGAGTGCAGAGAACTTAGGAATGACAAGTTTGATTAGGGAAAAACATGCAAGTACAGTGACTAAGTAACAGATTAAAGTTATGAAATCGTGCTCGACAAGAATGCTGAAATTAAATACAAACTGATAACAAAAATCATAAGAATAATATGTAAAAGCTAGTATGAAGCTTTTGTATTTGCTTGAGGCTTGTAGTTTGAATAGCAAAATGATCTTTCACTTCAGGCTCAGTGGTTTAAACCCAGCCCTAGGCAAAAATAAGCAAATGTTGTTTCCATATGACAAGCCTTTAGCTGCTAGTGAAATGCTTTCTTTGTAATGAACTATAGTCACAAACTATCAGCAGATGACTGTTTATCTGAGCCTATCTTTAACCACAGTTAGCTACAAATTATTTATAGAGGTTAAATAAATTTTTATATGGAATGATTTAGGAATGAGAGCATAACAGTGGTTTGGGGGAATATATTTCTGCTATTAAAATCTAAATGCTCCTAGTACAATCCTTTCAGCTTAGATCAGTGGTTTCTAGTTGAGGCAACACTGCCTCCTATGGGACATATTGGGTGTTTTGTGGGCATTTTTGGTGGTCCTGATGATGGCAGTAATTGAGAGGACAGAAGCCAGACCACACCTTCTGCAGCACTTGGATAGTCCTGCAGGATGGAGAGCCGCTCTGTGCCCTCATAGATCTCTTGCGTGACCCTTCAGATATTTATGTAGGTAAAAGCAAAACAAAACAACAAAAAACTATTCCTAGCACTTGATTTTTCTTATACACACATAGTATTTTTGTGGTATTTTAATTTTCACTGATATTTTCTACAAATGCAGTTACTAAGTAAATTGAGGGAAAATTGTGTTTTGTTCGGTTGGGTACTTTACCAGTAGCCATTCTGCATTTCAGCAATGCCCTTATGGTATTGGAGCTGCCAGTGCAACACATGTGAATCAGTCTTCATTTGTAGCTGTGGCATGCAAATATTTAACAGAGGGGATTTAAAATTCACTGTAATAGACGTAAAACCAAATATTTTTTAATTAGATGAAGACTGTGAAGTGTGAAGATACCACTGACTTTTACTAATAGTTTTTACAAACATCACTGTCATCTATGTAGTTTTGTTTCTATAGTATGACAATATGAATATGTTAGAAAACCACATATTTAAATAATTGATTTTTGAGGTTGCCTACAGTTCTTTAGTCTTATGCTGATGTGCCCGGAAGTCTACAGCATAACTGTGTTCTAGCCTCTTGCTTCTTTCCCTCTTTAGCATCAGAGACTGGATCTCTTGCTTGGCATGTGATAGGAATTCGAGATAGGAGAGCTTTTTTCTGGGATGCTTCATCAGTACCCTATCCTGTCAACATACGACATTATTTTGACACTTCACTTAAAAATAAGCCTTCTTATTCCTGAGAAGTTCATAGATTTCTTTTTCTTTAATAATGAGTGATTTGTCTTGGATAAACTGTCTTTAATAAAAATTAGTTTTTCCTCTTGTCATTTACATATAATCATAGTCTTAATTTTCTAATCTATTTTTGACTTTAATATTTCAGTTTTTTAAATCATGGCACGACTTATATGTAGCAGAATACACAAATCTTAAGCATACAACTCAATGATTTTTTCAACATTTTATGATGAACGTTTTCAAACATACAGAAAAGCCAAAATAACTGCAAAGTGAATATCCTTATACTCACCACCTAGATTCTACAATGAACATTTTCCTGTATTTACTTCATTGCAGCTATACATCTTCCCAACATTTTCAAATGTACAGAAAAGCTGAAAGAATTGTAAAGTGAACATCCTTATATTCACGACCTAGATTCTACAATGAACATTTTGCTGTATTTATTTCATTGCATCTAGACATCTTTGTTTCCCTCCATTCTTCTACCTGTCCATCTTATTTGATACATTTCAAAGCTGCAGACATCAGTACACATTGTCCCCAAACACTTTATGCATGTCATTGGAGTTTCGTATGTCTTCACCTGTTAAGGTAAAATTTGTGTACAATAAAATATGTAAATATTAAATCAAACATAAAATAATATATTTTATTCTTTCGTGATAAAATTCCTTTCACATGAGATTCATAGATGCCAGAATAACAGTTACCTTTTTAGGGGCAGTGGTAAGAATGCAAATATTTTATGTCTCTATCTAGATGTTGTTTTCACAGGTGTATAGTTTAAAATTCATTCTTGACGTATTTATACGGTGGAATATTATTTACTACTAATAAAGGACAAACATATAAATGCTCCTCACATATTTTTATGAATGCATATATCCGTGTCCTATATGCCCATCAAGGTATGAAATATCACTGTTACCTCAAACAGTTTTTCTCATATCCCTTCCCAGTCAAACCTAACCCTAACCCAAAAGGAAACCACAGTTCTGAAAATTTTTGCCATAGAAAATACAGCACTGGTATGGAGATTTGTGGGTGACCTGGAAACCATTTAGGGGATGATGGAGGTCAAAGCCATGAATGGCATTGTTATAATACTACTCCTGTTTTCATAATGCTACTTTGTTATTTTCCTTTTCTATCTCATTCTCTTTGAAAGGGGGTTTCCAGATGCTGCAGTAATTTCTTGCATTGTAGTACTATTGCTTCTAGGTTCTGTATTTAAGTGAGGATGATGAACTGAGGAAAGAATGAATACTTTGAAACATGATCTAAGGCAGCATTCTCCATCTTAGTGGACAAAATCTCCCCCCCCTTTTTTTTACAACAAATATTTAATCATGGCCCTATTATTCTCCCGCAATAAAATTCATAAATTAAAATAACCATCCTAGGCCAGATGAGGTGGGCGGATCACCCGAGGTCAGGAGTTCGAGACCAGCCTGGCCAACATAGTGAAATCCCACCTGCACTAATAATACAAAAATTAGCCAGGTGTGGTGGTGCTTGTAATCCTAGCTACTTGGGAGGCTGAGACACAGAGTCACTGGAATCCTGGAGGCACAGGTTGCAGTGAGCTGAGATTGCACTACCATACTCTAACCTGGGTGACAGAATGAAACTCTGTCTCAAAAAAATAAAAAAATAAATAAATAAGTAAAATAATCATCCCAAACATGTAATTTTTTAAAAAAATCAGTATAATGTTCTAGCTTTGATAAAAAGGAGAAATAAAAGTAATTCATAATGAATATCTATCTTAATATGTAAATTGAATTCAGAAACAGATATGAAAATCCAGCTGTCTTCTATTAAGCTGAACATTAAAGGCATTTTCAAAAATATGAAAATGCCATTCTTTTAATTCTTTTTGTTTTGGAAAGTATTATTTTTCATAAAACATGTTATATATTCTAATATGTAAGGTTTATTGTCATTTTTAACGAATTATGAATCTCTTAAGTATCTCAGTTTAAAATGTAATATGGTAAATGTAAATAGATATAACATAAAGCAAAACTTTTTGGAGGTTTTTAATAATATAGTTTTTCAACCGTATAAGGATACTGAGAGCAAAAAATTTAAGAATCACTGGCTTAGCTTGTACTAGAACAATATAAATGGATTATACAGAGAGTGTGAGGCTTTAAAAAATAAATCTGATGCTTATTTTACTCAGGATAATGTCTTTCAGATCCATCTATATATTAGCAGTTTGTTCCTTATTATCAATAAACAATATTCCATTGTATGAATATACCACCAATGAATTTTAAAATATATACCCATGAAAATACCATCTAGATAGGGAAGTAAAGTATTTGCATCCTTACCACACTGCCCCCAAAGGTGACTGTTATTCTTCATGTATGAATCTCATGTGCAAGGAAACAGAATATATTCTTTTATGTCTGACTTCCTTGACTCAGTGTTATATTGTAAGATTCACCTGTGCTGTTGTGAATGATTTGTTCTTTCTCCTTCCTTCTAACGCTAGTTCTTGTTCTAATGTCCACCTGTATCTGTGCTCTTTTGTTCCCCTGTATTTTCACATGGAATAGCTTTTTATCTTCTACTATTTCTACATTCAGACATACTCATTATACGAAGGTGGAAGCATCTAACAATTTCATTATGCTTTCAGTATAGTAAGCCTTCAGAATTTACATATTGAAATGCACAGTCATTATAAATTGCCTTCTTAGGTTTCTCCTTTACATCACTGTTAGGACATTATATTGATTTTTTAAAAATTCTATGAATAGGCTGGCTGTTTTATCTGAATTTTATTTCAGGGTATTAAAGGGGGCATTGTTAAATATTAACTGTTAAAAAGCAGGGGAACATTGAGTCCAACAGGATTCAAACTACCTCCTTAGATCATATTTTAAAGTATTTATACCCTTCTGATCTCATCATCCTCAATGAGTTACAGAACCTAGGAGCAATAACATTGTAATACAAAGAATTAATCATTTGCTTCACAAGAACATGCTTTTAATAAGTGTATCATTTATTTTACACATGGCATATTCCCAAGAGATGACATTTCTGGCCAGTTGACCAAAATTTTTAGTGAGGGGTAGAAACTTCGTGTTTGAGAACTGATGTCTTGGATTTTGTGCAAAATTTGAATATTAATTTATAGAGGACATTATTCTTGTATACAATCATATTTATCTCCACATTATCTCATTTGCATTAGTTAATATTAAATAAGCAAAGTAGTTGTCCATTTTTCTTAGTCTTAACACTTTCTAAATTCATACCTCAAGAAGTTCTTTTATTCTAGGAAAATGATCCAAGTGCCATTAATTGCAAGGTGTATCCACTTATTTTTCACTCTGGGGAAAAAGCAGAATGATAGCTAAAAATGAGGTCTCTGAAGTTAGACTGCCTTGATTTTAACCTGGCTCTACCATACCAGTCACTTCCCTGTCTGCCTTAGTTTTCTTATCTTTCAAATGGGGTAATCATACCTACTATTAACTGCGAATTGTAGCTGCTTAATATGGTTTTTGTAATTATTAGATGGAATAATATAATGTGAGATACTTAGAATAGTACTTTTAGTAAGCTTTTAGTAAGTGATCTGTAAAGAACAGCTTTTGGTTATTATTGGCTATTATGACTTCAGAAATAATAAATATAAAGCTAATCTTAATATTAGCTATTACAACTTTAGAAATATAAACAAATGACAAGATTAAGACTTATTCCTCTGAAATTTTTGAAATTCCTTTTCTTAGTAGTCAACAAGTATATATTGACTATCAGGTATGGATACTTTGGAATTAAAGATACAAATCAGTAATTAGTACTCCTTAGAGTGAGCTTGTGTCATTGTCACTTTAACCATATGCCTCAAAGTGGTTATATTTAAATTCCACACAAGAGAAGTAGTGATGTTATATAGAGCATTGGGTCTTTGATGTTATATAGAGCATTGGGTCTTCATAGCTATTTGGATTTAGAAATTAGGAGTGTATTAGTAATCTTAGTGGGACAAGCCAGAGGAAACAAGAGATAGGAAGGACATAGAGGGTGTGTATCCAGCTGAGGGAGTTTGAATGAGCGTGGACTAGAATGGGCATCCAGACAGTTACTTGCGAAGGCTGGGAGAGGAGAAGGTAGTGAACTGCACACACTGGAGGCCTGACTCCTGGAGGTGACTATGGAGGGAGGGGTAGGCACTCGGGTGGAGTCCGAAGACCAGTCGTGGCTACAGAGGGACACTTGGACGCTGGGGCTGCCTTTGGTGAGTTGACCCAGGGACCAAGGGGAGAAAGTTCAAAATTGTTGCTAAGGGGAATGAGAAAAGCAGCCTGGGAATATGTAAAAAACAACACACAAATAAACAAAAAAGTGCCGAGTAGTCCTGAAAGCCCATGGAAATGAGAAACTTTAGATTATGAAAATATGATAAGCCTTTAAAACAGTTTTTTTCCTTTTTCATATTTTTATTGCAATTGCTTATTTTAACACAAAATGAAATTCATGATAGCTAGCACTTACATAGACTTACTGTATGCCAGGCACTGATCTAGTGTGAATACTTTACATATGCCAGCTTGTTCTATTCTCCTACTGATTTTCAGAGGTAGGTAATATCCTTCTTATCACTTTACAGATGAGGAAACAAAAGCTCTGATAAGTTAGGTAATGTAACTGTGAAGGGAAAATAGGGTCTGAACCCAGGCAGTCTGAGTCCCAAGTCTGTGTTCTTAATTATCTAATGATGGTATTTTGCCTCAAATATCAAACAAAAAACCTTAGGAATCGTTTGGAAGGAAAGAAACAAACAAACAAACAAATAACACAACCAAGTATTCTGCAGATCATTGATTATCATAAAATGACTGTCTACCAAAGCAAGGAGAGATGATTATTGAACACTTATTTTGAGCCAGTTTCTATCTTAAGCCATTTACATTATCATCCCCATTTTAATCCTCATAACTCGAATAAGTAGGTGCTGTTACTTTCACCCCTGTTCACATATGTGGAAACCAGCAGTGCATTAATCTTCCTATGGCCACCCAGCAAATAAGAGGCAAAAGCATGGCACAACTCCAGGCTCTTGATTGTCACAGCAATGATCATTAAAGTGCCATTTATTCTTCTGGTTGGTAGTTTAGCAACCTGCTTTCAAATTACATTTACTATTCTCTTTAAAGCAGCTTTGAATATAATAGACAACAAACATACCTCTCCTCTACCACCTAAGTTTCAACAGAAAAAACTGTTGCTTTGAAGGACATGCAAGAGCATAGACATAGCTGGCATAAAGCAGAGAGTGAAGGTCCCCAAAACTCAAGGACAGTATTGTCATGGATAAATACAGCAGATTGAACATGGCAATGGAATGTTGCATTATCATCTTGAACCTTAAACTTGAAAAATAAATAAAAATCAGTTAACCTCGAAGAGCATTTCATTAAATAGACAAGTCTTTATTATTAACCCCTCAGTATTTCACGGCTCAGCAGCAGTTCCTGAGACTGTGTCTAATAATGTGAATGGATGGTGCAGGCATGTGCTTTACATTTTTGGAATGTCTTAGAATTGCCTCTTGGAAGCTCCAGTGCCACCAGCAGACTGTAGTAAATTATATGCATATTCTCACATAATGTCAGAAGTTTTCACACTGTGCATCGGGTACAGCCTAAAGCTTTGGCACACAGCTATACATACACATTTATGCTCAACACTGAGAAATTGCCCAGAAATAGTCACCAATGCTTCATATTTTCTAAAACCTCCGTATCTATTTTTCTGAAGTCCCTTTCTCATTCTACCCACTCCATGACCCAAATTGTCATTTTCCATTCAGTTTTCCCTCCCCACTCCTTTAGTTCCTGTTTGGTAGACTTACTGTAGGAATACAGAACAGTATGAAGCATTTTCTCATGAATTCATAAAGTGCTGATGATCTTGCTATGTTATGACCAAAGTCTATAGGTGTGCTGGGCAACATCTGTAAAACAGTTATAATCATGCTGCATTCTCTTGGTTTCCCTAACTAAAACCTTGATTAATTTTGTACAGTAGAGCTTTTTAAATAAGACTTTTTATTTGGAAATAATTGTTGAATTGCATGCACATTTAAGAAGTAATACGGAGAGATCCCACGTACCCCTTTACCCAGTTTCCCACAATGGTGATTGTCTTTGTCCATTTCCTATTGCTTAGAATACCTGAAACTGGGAAATGTATAAAGAAAAGAAATGTATTTCTTACAGCTGTGGAGGCTGAAAAGCCCAGAATCAAGGGGCTGCATTTGGTGAGAGGACTTTTTGTTGGTGGGGACCCTCTGCAGAGTCCTGAGGTAGTACAGGGCATTATATAGTGAGAGGTGCTGAGCCTGGCACCTCAGGGCTCTCTTCTTCTTACAAAGCCACGAGTCATACTCCTGTGATAATGCATTAATCCATCAACTCATTAATTTATTAATCCAAGAATAGATTAATCCACTCATGAGATCAGAGCCCTTGTGACCCAACTGCCTCTTAAAGGTCCCATTTCTCAATACTGCCACATTGGGTATTAGTTAAATTTCAACATGAGTTTTGGAGGGGACACATATTCAAACCATAGCAGTGACATCTTGCAAAACTGCACTTGAATATCATGACCAGGACATGGACATTGATAAAACCTACCAGACTTATTCAGATTTTTTTCAGTGTTGCTTGTACTTATTGTCTGTGTATATTTACACCTATGTAATTTTGCCACATGTGTAAGTTCACATAGCCCTAGAAAATAGTTTATTGGTTATGAAGGGCTGAGGGAGATGAAATGGGGCCCAAAGTGGTGAATGTATTTATAACAGGGCAACAGAAGGGATCCTTGTGATGATGGAACTATTCTGTATCTGGACTGTATCCATTTTATATGTCATTTCAAGAATATTATCTAAATGGAATCCTACAGTATGTAACCATTTGAGATTATTTTCCCCCATCAGTGTAATTCCCTTAAAGTCCATACAAATGGCTGCATGTCTTAATAACTCATTCAGTTTCATTACTAAGTAATATGTCGTGGTATGGATGTACCACAGTTTGTTTAATCATTCACCCATTGAAGGACATCTGGGATATTCACGGGTTTGGGGCTTCTGTAAACATTCATACACATATTTTTTACATAAACATAAGTTTTTGTTTATCTGAGATAAAAATTACAGAGTGTAGTTGCTGTATTGTGTGGTAGCTATATGTTTAGTTTCATAAGAAATTGTAAAATTGCTTTCCAGAGTGCCTGTACCATTTTACATTCTCACCACCAACGTGTGAGTGGAATAGAGAGGCTTCCCAGTCTGGGTGCTTGTGGAGAGATTCCCCCTTGCTGCAGCTGCCCAGCTGCCTTGTTTTTTGTGGCTGAGGAGGGGAGTCTCGTGCCTAGTGGGGAAGGAACATCCTTCTGTATACTGATTCTCAGTGGGCTCCCAGTTGGTTGATCCCTTGCCTATGCTGCCAGGCTTGCCTTCTGTTGTCGGTGGGACCCCTTTTCAACTCAGATAAGGGATAAGCCTGCCTGGACTACCTTCTGTTGTAGGTTAGGGTTTAGGAGATACCAGGCCTGGGTACTTTCTTCCATTAGTTAGGGAAGGAATGTACCATGCTATGTTGCTATCTTTCTCCAGTCCTGGGGTCCCTAACCGGTCTCCTTGCTTGTTCACAATAGGCATGTATTATTGCTCATGAGCCTTTGAGTTGGCTGGGTGTTTCTTCTCGTCCTGGCTTTGTTTGTCCCCTGCATTCATTGATGCTCAGCTGAAAGTCAGGTAGGTGGCTCTGCTGATCTGGACTGAGCTGCCTTACATGTTTGGGGATCAACTGGCTATGGGCTGATCTAGCATGGCCTCAGCTTGGACAGCCATGCTCGTCTCTGTGTGGTCTCCAATTCTTCAGCAAGCCCACCTGGACTTGTCCATGTGGTTGTTGCAGGGATCCAGGAGAGAGTGGAAGTGCACAAGCCATCTTGGAATTGGAGCTTGAAGTTGGCAAGTCATCACTTCAGCCGTATCATGTGAACCAAAGCAAGTCACAGGATCAGACCAGAGTCCAGAGGAGAGGAAAGGATGTGCTTCCTGATGGCTGGAATTTCACATTCATATTGCAAAGAGCATAGGTACAGAGGAGCATAAAGAATCGAGGCCATTTTTATGATAAACTTACTTCACCCTCGTTGTCACCCATATGTATGACTGAGTTCGTCTCTTGGGGTTCTGATGAATGCCTTTAACCTGTCTGGATGTTGGTTACAGGGACTGACATCTCAGTCATTTCTCTTTGATTCATAGGATGGATTTGATTTTTGAAGCCATCCATCGTGGAAAGAAACATGCTTCGTCTTCTCAGAAATTGGTATTTTGTTCCAGGTTATTTCTTGACATGTTTCTGCATTTTTCAAGTGTCCTTTTAAAAGTATGTAGCTTTGTTTTTGAATATTTTTTTACTGTGGTAAAATATAGATAATCAAAAATTTACTGTCTTAACCATATTTGAATGTATACCTCACTGCCATTGAGTACATTCATACTGTTGTACAACCATCACCCCCATCCATCTCCAGAGCTCTTTTCATCTTGCAAAACTGAAACTCTATATCCATTAAACAATAACTCCTCATTCCCTTCTTCTCTGAGCCCTTGGCTACCTCTTTCACTTAGCGTAATGTCCTCAAAATTCATTTTTACTGAAGCCTATGTCAGACTTTCCTTCCTTTTTAAGGCTGACTCATAAAGAGGGACCTGCTTCTGTCATTTTGCTGTTTTTTTCTTTTTCCTATGTCTTATAGCTTTTTTGGATCTCCATTTCCTGCATTAGTCTTTTTTTGTGTTTAGTTGGTTTTGTGTAGTGAAATGTTTGAATTTTTTTCATTTTTTTTTATATTCTACATCTGTTTTTCTTGTAGTTACTATGTAGATGACATTTACTATCTTAGAGTTATGTATTCTAATTTGGATTTATACCAGCTGAACTTCAATATTATACAAAATGCTGCTCCTTTATATCTTCATTCCACTGTTTTCGGTTGTTGATGTCACAAAATCACATACATGGTATATCTAAAAGCATCAATAATTTAAAAAACTACATTAGCCTTTTAAATGACATAGAAAGCAAAATGTGGGGTTAAAAACCATAGTTATAATGATACTAGCTTTTAGACTAATAATTGCTTTTTTTAAAAAAAGAACGTATTAGCATTTTAAATCACATAGAAAAAAGGTGGAGTTAAAATAATACCAGCTTTTACAATTGCTTACGTATTTACCTTTACTAAAATTTATATTTCTTCATACAGCTTCAAGTTACTATTCAGTGTCTTTTCATTTTAATCAGGACTCCTTTTAGGATTTTTTGCAGAGCAGGTCTATGGTAACAAACTCCCTCAGCTTTTGTCTATTTGGGAAGTCTTAATTCCACTTTGACATTTGAAGGCCCGTTTTCCTAGCTGTAGGATTCTTGATTACAGGGTTTTTTTTGAAAGTTTCTGATAAGAAATTTGCTGACAATTTTATTGAGGACCCATTGCATAAGGATGAGTCACTTCTGTTTCACTGCTTTCAAGATTCTCTGTTTCTATTTGGCTTTGGGAAATTTAATTACAATGTGTTTCAATGCGGATATCTTAAAATTCTTCCTATTTCGAGTTTGTTAAGCTTCTTAGATGTTTGTATTCACATCTTTCCTCAAATTTGGGAAGTTTTTAGCCATTTCTTCCAGTATTCTCTCTGTTCTTCTTTCTCTCTCTCTCCTTTTTCTAGGACTTCCATAATGAGCATATATTTGTTCTCTTTATTGTATCCCATAAGTCCCTTGTGCTCTGTTTACTTTTCTTCAATCTTTTTTCTTTCTATTCCTGAGAATATTTTTTCTGCCCTATCGTCACATTCACTGATTCTTTCTTTTACGTCATTAAAATTGTTTTTTAATCCCTCAAGTAAATTTATCACTTCAGTTTTACTTTTCTGCTACAGAATTTCTTTTTGGTTTCTTTATATGTTTTCTGTCTTTATTGGCATTTCCAATTTGTTCAAACATCATTTTCTTGGCTTTCTCCACATCTGCCTTTATTTCTTTGAGCATCTTCAAGACAGTTGTTTTTAAGTCTTTGTCTAGTATATCTCCCATCAGGTCTTTTTCAGGGACAGTTACTGTTGTTTTATTTTTTTTATGAGTGATACTTTCTTATTTCTTTGTATGCCTTGTGATTTTTTTGTTGTTGTTGAAAAGTGCACATTTGAATCTAATTAGGTAATCTGGAAATCAGATTTCCCCCTTATCCAAAGTTTGCTATTTTTTTTGTTTATTTTGCTAGTTTTTGTAGACTATTACTGTGCCATGGTTCAGCCTAAGGTGTATACTTAAGGTCTTCTCAGGTCTTTTCTGAGCCTCTGCCTTTTGTTGGACATGCACAGTCACTTCCTAATTTTCCTTATATATGCAGTTGCTTTTGAATGTTCTAGTCTTCAATGTCTGGTTCCCAAAAGACGGAAAAGAGAAAAATTAGGGAATACACAAATATTGACTTTTTAAATCTCATGGAAGTCACTTTAGGTAGTTGGTGGAGGCTTGCAACAGTGGGGGAAGGTTTGGCAACAATGGCCACTGGCCTCTTTGTATTTACCTCTGTGATCAGAAGCAGCAATCAGTGATAAGAACAGATGTCTGATTTTTGGAGGGCAGTGTCCTTTTTGCCTACCCTGGTTCCTGCAATCTGTATGCCAAGCTACTCCAGGAACATGTGCCCTGCTGCCTGCCATGGAGTTGGGGTGTGGGATAGGTAGCTCTATTATGACAAGAGCTGAAATTAACTGAAAACAACTTCAGTTTCCTGTCCAAGCCTTCTTCTGGAAATTGCAAGCCTTAAGTAGCCTCCAGAGTTCTAAAATAGTGGTATTGGACAGATTCTGCCAGTGCAATTGTTGTCCAGGTGAGAATACAGACTCCTGGTGCTCTGTACTCTTCCATCTTGCCAGAATCATCCTCCGTATCATTTTTATAATCTAAAAAAAATGGTTGTGGAATTTGGAGTTATTTTGCTAGGTTTTATGGTTTTCATCTGAATGTTACTCTTTGTCCAGCCTTTTAAAATTTGTGGTATTAGTATCCAGACAACTGTGATCCTCGAAGTCTGATGAATCATGATGGGACTACTTGTAAATGGGATTGTTAAATTATCACACTCATGCATTCCTGTGAGGGAAGCCTTTTGCTTCTGTGGTGGGTCCCGTGTGGAGGGTCCATCTGCCAAGGACTTGTGAAGGCTAGGCAGTGCCTCAGCGCTGGTCGGCGGCAGGGTCAGCTTTTTGGGAGCCCTGTCTGTGCTGTTCCACTCCTGTTTCTGGAGAAAATCACCTTCACAAAGTCCCAACTGGTGATTTGGGAATTACCTGGGTCGTTGTTCTGAATGTGCTGTTGGGTTTTAGTAAGTACAGGTCAAATCAGAGGTTTAGAAGTAGTTTAAGGTGTTTGGTTGTTTGAGCTCCGAATAGTCTCTCTTCACTGTTTTGGCCCTCTTGGTTTCTATTAAGTTCAACTGTATGTAATTGTCATGTTGTAAGTCAAAAGCAATGGAATAGTGGCAACTGCCTATGGTTCAACATAACCCTTTACATTTTACCTGAAGCAGATTGTGGCTTTGTTTGGTTCCTTCTCAACTTTCAAAAAAGCCTTTTTTTCTCCCCACTATTTGAAGGATTTTTCCCAGGTCAGACATATTATCTCCAGCTCTGACACATATGTGTTTGTCCTGGCCATTCACACTGATGTTTCTAAGTCAGTCTTCCATAACATTTTAATTTTATTATTACCTCTTTAAATGAAATAATTATTTAATAAAGTCTTGATTCTCTTTCCCACAAGTTGTCTGTGACCAGTATTTGCACTGATTCTCTAAATAAGTGAATCTTTACCAGTCCCTATCTGTTATCTTAATCACGTGTGATGTATTTCCCACTCTGTGTTGTTCACAGGAGTCTTCATTCATCACCTACCATGCATCAGGTAGAGTGCCAGACACTGGAGTCATAAATATGATAGCAACTCACATATGGTGTGTGATCAGTAACTGTCTGTTGAATGAATCCATTAGGGAGTGTGAGTTAATGAATGAACAAGTTGCATTTACTTTGGAGGAGCTGTCTGTCTTCAGGAGAGAGAAACTTATAAAGACAGTTTCAATTCAGTGTGCAAAGGACAATAATAGATGTGTATGCAGAGGGCCTTGGGAATGCTGCAGAGACGTTTGTTTTCATATGCACTGTACCCACATTCTGCTTCCCAATTACACACTGAAAATCTATTCTGTCAGATTTGTGTTTTGATCACTTAAGGCATCTGTTACTATCACCTAAACAAATTATGCAGATTTCTCAATCACGTTTGACATTTCTGGCTCAATATTATGAACCCAATCAGATCCCATTGTTGTGTAACATTTTTTGGATGTATGCCTTCCTCACCTATCTCACAGGTTTGTTGTGAGGCTTAAAGGAAAATAGTATGTGAATGTGTATAAACCACTATGCAGAAAACATACATGTTAAGCAGTCACTATGGGTGATAGTTTTTCATCATTGCCTACAGTGACTGACCTAAGAAACAACCACTAGGAAAAAGAAAAGAAGATATTTTGCTTTTTTGTTTTTTTCTGGAAGAAATACAGCAGATACTCAAATTGTGTGCCAGTAGAGTGGTTTCCTGGACAAGGATGAACCTAGAAAGCACATTTAACAGAAATTGACCTTGGTTTTGTTATAGTGGCCTGAGAATGTCAGGCAGTAGTCTTGCGTAACCACCATATAGTGAAACTTCTGAAAATCTCCATGGTAACATGCAGAGAACTGTGTCAAAGAACACGGTGTATACCTACACGGACTGCGATCCAGGAAGAGAGATCTGTTTCCACCCCCACACATACTTGATCATGTTCACCTCTGTTCTATCCCAGTGCCTTAGAGACCAACTTCCTCACTGCTAATTGTGATGATATTTTTCTCTGAAATCTACTTCATAACTCATTCTTTCTGATTTTACTCTCGACTCCCTTGGCACTTACATTGGATGAGATAAAGGTGTCACTGTAGGGCTGTAAACTTTGTGATGATGAAGACACTTGAGGCATGCAATATATGCTTTAACTGCAGACCTGTGCAGAACACAGGTTTGATCTTCAAGTGACTTTTGTTCCACCCTTTGTATTCAGATGCTGTGTGCTAATTTGCCCTTATTGGCATTCTGGTTAATAGATATTCCTAAGCCTTTTAACAAATAGTCGAATGTTTGAGTAAGACTTTATGGATGTCAAAGTGTTTATTCATATAATCCAGTTTGATCCTCACCTTGTGAGATAGTCAGAGCAGGTAGGATGGTTGTCATTTCACAGATGAGGAAACATTGTCTGATGGGAATTAGCCAACCCATGGCTGAGCTAGAACCAGAACCCAGGCCTGTGTCCTTGTCCTCAGGTTGCCACAGCATTCCTCCTGATATGCCCAGCAGCAGTCTTCTAAAGGGCCTATGCCCCCTCTGCCAACAGTGTCCCCTGTTATCTACTGGTGTGATATGTAGCTGTAAGTCCAGGGTGGGTATTCACATATCTGTGATTGACCACCAGCTTAAAACTTCCCATGCCTCACCTCAATGCACATCTATATATTATTTTGCAATAATTATCATAAGCTTAGGGACTTTACAGAAAATCATCCTTAAAGTGTTGCTAAAAATATATGGCAATTACAAAGGGAGACGTGGTCCTTTTCTTTTATCATCTCCCCTAATTATAAACAGTAAAAGCCACAGCTTCATGCTGAGAAAGGATCAGCAGGGAATGATGGACATTGTGATTTGGTAGCTGACGTTTTCTAACATGATTTTGTTTTATGTAAGTAGTTTGAAGGTTTTGTTGACTATTGTCTTGCCTTCCTTTCTGGCAAAGTAACATTTTTTGCCCATAAAAATCAAGTGGAACAATGCATTTCCCATGCCATTGTGTCTCTCATCTTGTAGCAAGTGTATAAAATGAAAGCCTTCCCACCTTTAAGCAAACTTTTGTTTTCTTTATTAAGAAAGAAGGTTAATCTGAAGCTGGAGTTGTGGAGTTGTTTTTTGTTTTTTGTTTTTTTTGACTAATGTTAGTCCATATTTTAATAGTAGTTTCCTAAAGAAAATATATCAGCATGAAAAAGCAAGGTGATACTATATTTTAGAAAATGCCCTCATGGCTTAGATTTTAAAACTAATACTTTTGTTAAATGTTTTGGCTTTGAACAAAAAGCCTCCTTGAGAAGCACTTTTTCCCATTGCAGTTTCTTAACAGGCTGGGTTAAAGTTCATATTCTTGATCTTTTTACACCTGGAAAATAGACCCAGAGAATGTTTTTGTTTCATATAACAGTTATATCTACAGTTCTGACCAGGCTGCCTGCACACATCTGTATTTTTGCATTGGCAACGTAAGTGTATATTTTGTATTTCATTGTAGTGAAGTACTTCACATATGCTTATAGTAGGCTGAAGTATTTTTAGATCAAACGTGAATCCACCATGATCTAAAAACTAAAATATATTTAATCTTAACAGAGTAGACTTGGCGTAATGGCTGACTTTAAACATAAGCTTAAACAAAAATGATGAGTTCATAATTATTTAATGTAAACTGAATAAGGTTGAAGGGCCCTGTGGGGTCGATTTCAAAGTGCTTCAATGATTACACATTATAGGCCGCCTTTCCAGTAAAACACTATTCAGGTGGGAGACTAGCTGGCAGCACTATAAAGTACCTAAATGGTTTCAGACTGAAGAATCTGTTAGTTTTGTAGGTTTAACATCCTTGACACTTAATAGGATTTGAGATTCCATTGTAGCAGCAGCTTTTATTGCATGACACTTTAATTGAATGCCTTAGAGTAAAATGAAATTAACAAAGACAGTATTAAATTATAGATGTTCCTTTTTTTATCATTTGGCTAAGAATTCTGCAGAGTTTCTTTACTGGTTATATTATTTTAAATTGATTGATATGAAAAAATAAACACCCTATCTTTAGGACTAGATATACCATCTGGTCCAAGAAATTCTGAATAGAATGCATGCAGAGTTGGAGTTGGCCAAGTTGTCTCTCCTAAGCTTCAGAAAGCAATTACATTAGGGCTAGAGTAGTTTAAAAATGGTCTGCAATAAATCCCCATTCTTGAGTGGGTAAGGGCAAGGCAGCTCTGTCTTCTATGTTGTAGCTACAAGAATGACAAAGTATTCTAAGACAAATGGGAGACATCAAACAGTAGTTGATTTTTGTGAAGTCATACTCTTTTTTAAATGTGGCAAAAAATAGTAAACTATATGTTTTAAAATCAAGGACAAAGTTAACCAAATCTGACCTGTTTATATTTAAACATCCATGACTGGAAAATAGTTTTTATATTTGGATATTGATGATCTTTATATTGCTCTCTTTTTCTTCAATACTGTTTAAAATAAAAAGAATCTGCAACTAAATCAAAATTTTGAAAAAAAATCACATAATTAAGATGGATGAGCATGATGTCAGCAAGACAGTAGAATCGGAAGCCTCAGTCTCTACTCCCCCAACCCTACATATGCAAAAAGTTGAACTTGCTGCTGTCCACAGACTAGAATATCTTTTTGAAAATGTCAACACTTGGAAACAAGCCTGAGATGCCTGTGTGGTCTGCATAATTGAATGAAATCCAAATTAGGAGGGTGAGAAGAATGGTCTCACTCTGACCACACTGCCCCTTCCCATCTACCAAGTTGGCACAGTGCCAGACTAAGGGGCTTTCCCTGGACTGACAGTTTCTGCAGCAAGGAAAGAGAACGAGAGGCAGTCATCTAGTGACCATAACATTCCAGGATGTTTCACAAGAAGCCCACTCTAGTCTCACCTCATAGGAAACACTAGGAGAAACAGCATGGCCAGAGTGCCCAGGGTCAGGTAGAAACAAAGAAAGGAGGCAGAGGTCATAGTGACCAGCACATGGATCTTAGAGGTACTTCCATGTTTCTGGCAGCTTTGGCTCCCAATTGCACATACCAGCCAACTTTATAGCCCACATGCAAAGCTGAGCTGGTTGCCATCATAAACATGGTGGGAGTTTCAACCTAGCCCGAGTTCCTGGAATGCTAGTCTCCTTGCCTAGCCCACCTCAGAGCGCACCTCAACAAGCTTGCTCAGGCAGGGAAACATTCACGTCCTCCCATTTAAGAGAAGCAAAGGGGCTAAACCAGCTTGACCCAAGACGTCAAGCTGTGGCTCTACGTAGCTAAAAAGCCCACCCAACAACCCTGTGCAGGCAGACTCCCACCTCGTGGTATTTTGGAGAAATGTAGGGGCTAGTCTTGCTTGATCCAGAAAGTCAAGCAACAGCTCTACTCAGCCAAAAAGTCACCCCAGTGACCCCACCCTAGCAGGGGGACTCCTACCTCCACAGATTTCAGAGAAGTGAAGGGGTTACATTGGCTTTACCTAGGAAGCCAGGCAGCAATTCCACTCAGCCAAAATCTCCACCCAATGATCCCATCTAGGCAGGGAGACTCCCACCTTCATGGATTTTAAAGAAGCGTAGAGGCTAGACCTGCTTCACCAGGAAGTCAAACAGCCACTCAACTCAGTCAGAAGCCCACCTCATAGCTCCACCTTGATGGGGAGAAAATCCTGAATCATGAATTTCCTAAGGAACATAGCCTCTGGTCTGCTTGTCCCAAGCAATGACTTCGCTAACCTCAGAAACCAGCTTATAGCCCTCCCGACTATAGATCTCAATAGTGGCCAAGGAATATATCCTGTAACTGGCTCAACCAGAAGTCATTGCAGTACCAGCCAGCAATCTCATCAAATGGGGAAGCCAGGCCCACACCCCACCTGACAGCAGAGCAAAAGCAGTAGCCCAACTAAGTTGTGAACTCACAACAAGCTCTGCCTGCCCAGCATTATCACCAGATGGCCCTTCCAGAATCGCAGTCTAGGTTAGATAGTGGAAATCTATTCCTGCCAAAGAACACCTGTAAAGGCCAGAAAAGGGGACTGTCTTCTCAAATGTGCAGATAACACAAGGATTACAGAGAATTAGGGAATTATGACACATGCAAAGAAAACAAATAAAACTTGAATAGTAGACCCTAAAGAAATAGAGATCTATAAAATGATTGACAAAGAATTTGGAGTTGTACTCATAAAGAAGTTCAGGGAACTACAAGAATCTATGGATTGAAATTGAATAAAATTTGGAAAGCAGTACCCAAAGCAAGAAACTCAACAAAAAATAGAAACAATAAAAAAGAACCAGATAGAAATCTTAGAGATGAAGAATACAGCTGCTGAATTGAAAAATTCAATAGAAAGCTTCAGCAGAAGACACTGTCAAGTAGAAGAAAGAATTAGTGAACTGGAAGACAGAACATTTGAAATTATCTGGAAGAGCAAAAAGACAAAAGAATGATAAAGAATGAAGAAAGCTTATGAGAGTTATGAACACCGTCAAGAGATTATACCTTCGTATAATACGAGTTAAGGACAACAGAGAGAAAAAGCACCAGAAAGCATATTTAAAGAAATAATAGCTGAAAACTTCTCTAATGTGGGGACAGATGCCAATACCCATGTTTTAGGCTGTTCTTGAATTGCTATAAAGAAATACCCAAGACTGGGTAATTTATGAAGAAAAGATGTTTCATGGGCTCATGGTTCTGCAGAAAGCACAAGAAGCATGCTGCCAGCATTTGCTTCTGGTGAGAGCCTCAGGAAGCTTACAATCATGGCAGAAGGCCAAGGAGAATCACTCGTCTCACATTGCTAGAGTGGGAACAAGAGGTGGTGGGAAAAGGTCTCCAACTCTTTCTAACAACCAGATCTCGCATGAACTCATTACTATGGGGAGGACAGCAAGCCACTTGTGAGGGATCTGTCCCCGTGACCCAAACACCTCCCACCAGACCTCATCTATAACACTGAAGAATCACAGTTTAGGATGGGATTTAGAGAGGACAAATATCAAATCATATCAACCCAAGTACAGGAAGCAGAGTTCTCCAATCAAATTTAGCCCATACAAGAGTTTACCAAGGCACGTAGTAAGAAAACTGTCAAAAATCAAAGACACAGAAAAAATTCTGAGAGCAGCGAGAGATGAGAAACACTTCATATGCAAAGGAGTACCAATACTACTATCAGTGGATTTCTAAGCAGAAGCCATGCAGACACAGAAAGAACAAGATATGTTCAAAGTGCTGAATTTATATTTTACAATAAAGCGTTGGATATCTCATACAAGGGTATCATACTGCATATCATTAGTTGAGGAAAAGATTAAAATTCAAAATTTGAATTTAATATGTATTGCTTTTGCATTATTGTAAAGTTGAAAAATTGTAAGTTGAACTCTTATAAGTCAGTAATTGTGTGTACTTCCAAAAATTTTTGTTTGTTTGTTTTTGTTTTGTTTTTTTGTTTTTGAGACGGAGTTTCGCTCTTGTTACCCAGGCTGGAGTGCAATGGCGCGATCTCGGCTCACTGCAACCTCCGCCTCCTGGGTTCAGGCAATTCTCCTGCCTCAGCCTCCTGAGTAGCTGGGGTTACAGGCACGCACCACCATGCCCAGCTAATTTTTTGTATTAGTAGAGATGGGGTTTCACCATGTTGACCAGGATGGTCTCGATCTGTTGACCTCGTGATCCACCCGCCTCGGCCTCCCAAAGTGCTGGGATTACAGGCTTGAGCCACCACGCCCGGCCCCAAAAATCTTTTTACAAGGCCAACATTACCTTGGCACCAAAGCCAAACAAGAACATTACAGGAAAGAGAGTTAAAGGCCAGTGTTCTTGATGAACATAGATGCAAATTTCTCAACAAAATACTAACAAACTGAATTCAACAACACATTAAACAGATCGTTCATCATGATCAAGTAGGATTTATTCTTCAATACAAGGATGGTTCACCATACACAAATCAATAAATGTGATATATCACATTAACAGGATGAAGGACAAAAGCCATGTGATCATCTTGTTAGATGCAGAAAAAGCATTTGACAAAAATTCAACATCCTTTTATAAAAGCTGCCAGCAAATTAGTTATAGAAGGAGTGGACCTCAACACAATAAAGGGCGTATGTGACAAGCCCACAAATAAAATTATACTCAATGGTGAAAAATGGAAAACCTTTCCTCCAACATCTGGAACAAGACAAACATGCCTATTCTTGCCACTTATATTTAACATAATATTGGAAGTTCTCAACAGAGCAGTTAGGCAAGAAAAAGAAATAAAAGGCATCCTGAAAGGAAAGGAAGAAGTGAAGCTGTCACTGTTTGCTGATAACATGATCTTATATATATAGAAAACACTACAGACCCCACCAAAAAAAAAAAAAGTAACTTTTTAGAACTGATAAATGAATATATTACAGTTGCAGGATACAAAATCAACACACAAAAATCAGTGGCATTTCTATATGTAACAATGAACTATCTTAAAGGAAATCAAGAGAACAATTTCATTTACAACAGCTACAAAAGAATACTTAGGAATAAATTCAAACAAAGAAGTGAAGACCTTTACACTGAAAACTATATAATTTTGATTAAAAAATTGAAGAAGATATAAATAAATGGAAAAATATTTTATGTTGATTGTTTGGAAGTATATTGTTAAATGTCCAAAAAGCAACCTACTAATTCAGTGCAGTTCTTATCAAAAGTACACCATTTTTCATAGGAATAAAAGAAACAATTTTAAAATTCATGTAGAAACACAAATACCCCCAAATAGCCAAGGCAATATGAGCAAAAGAACAAAGCTGAAGGCATCATACTACCTGGTTTCAAACTATACTACAGAGCTATAGTAATTAAAAACAGCATGGGACTGGCCAAAAGACACACCAACACATGAAACAGAATAGAGAGCCCAGAAATGAACCCATGCATATGAGTTAAATTTATTTTCTCTTTCTTCTTCTTTTTTATTGATAGAGAAAGGGTCTCCCTATGTTGCCCAGTCTGGCTCAAACTCCTGGCATCAATGGGCTCCTCCCTGAGCCTCTCAAAGTTCTGGTATTACAGGCATGACCGCATGCCTGGCCTGTTCAACTCATTTTCAACAAAAGTATTATACCAAGAATATGCAATAAGAAAAGGATATCCTCTTCAATAAATTACTTTGGGAAAACTGGATATCCATACACAAAAGAATGAAGTTGGATTCTCATTTCACACCATATAGTAATACAAAAATCAATTCAAAATAGATTAAAGGCTTAAATATAAGATGAGAAACTATAAAATTAACCTACAGAGTGAGAAAAAATATTTACAATCCATACATCTGATAAGGGTTAATATCCAAAATATATAAGGAGCTCAAACAACTCAATAGAAAGAATACAAAAATTGTAATTAAAAAATGGGCAAGGGCCTGGAATAGACAGTTCTCAAAAGAAGACATACAAATGGCTGACAGATATATGAAGAAATGGTCACATCACAAATCACTAAGGAAATGCAAATTGAAACCACAATGAGAAACCACATCTCATACCTGTCAGAATAGCTGTTTTCAAAAAGACAGTACAACAAGTGTTGGCCAGGATGTGAAGAAAAGGGAACCCTGTTGGTGGAAATGTAAATTAGTATAGTCATTGTGGAAAACTATGTGGAGATTCCTCAAAAAATGAAAAACAGAACTACTATATGATCTAGCAATCCCACCTCTGGGTATTTACCGAAAAGATTTAAAATCAGTTTGTTGAAGAGATGTCTGCATGCCCATGTTCGTTGCAGTGTTATTCAAAGTAGCCAAATTATGGAATCAACTGAGGAGTCCATCAGCAGATGACAGAGTAAAGAAAACATGGTATTTACACATAATGTAATACTGTCCACCCTTAAAAATGAAGGAAATGCTTTCATTTGCAGCAGCATGGATGGAATCAGAGAATGTTATCCTGAGTGAAATAAACCAGGCACAGAAAGACAAATACCACAGGATCTCACTCATCTGTGGAATCTAAAACAATAACTCCTAGCAGCAGAGAGTAAAATAATGGTTATCAAGGCTGGAGAGTGGGCGAAGTAGGGAGCTGGTGGTGGAAGAGTTAAAAAATCTCAGGCAAGAGGAATTATTTTAGTTCTGTTGCCGAGCATAGTGAATATAGTTAATAATAGAGAACTGTACACTTCAAAATGTCTGAGAGTAAATTTTAAATATTCTCACCATAAGAATCATTAAATATGTGAGCTGATGGCTATGTTAAGTAGATTCACTTAATTATTGCACATTTTATTCATCAATTGTAATATTACTCTGTACCCCATACGTTTATACAATTATGAATTGTCAATTTACAATTAAAAAGCTTTTCAAATATTTTAAAAATCAGAGGCCACACTGCTTAGGGCATGTGAAAACATAAGAGAAAATGTAGGAAAACATTACAAATTAAATAATTATTTTCTTAACAGACTATTTTGGTCTAAATGCTTTATAAGTAACTGTCAACTGGACGGAAAGGGGGAAGAAATTTGAACATATTTGGGAAATTAGTAAGTTTAGGCATTTAATTTAAAAAATACAGTTGCCCATGATTATAAGACTTCTAAGCTCAGTGTGTGAAGACTGTGAGGAAAGAGAAGACAGTCTCTTAAAAAGGCCCAAGCATGACAGATGCCGATCTTGGTTGAAAGTTGTTTCTTCTACTGTCAGTCACACCACCATCCTGCTGAACGTGAATTTATCTTTTTTCCCCATGCCAAATGGATAAATATTCCTTCAGCAAATGTGGTCTTTATTTCAAATGAACAGTTTTAGTGATTGCTTACTTTTATTAGGTCATAGATCTTGTTTTCTGGATTTGTCAAATAACGCAGTTGTGGTCACTTAGGTAACACACATGTGGTCTCTTTCAACACAGGAGAAGCTGAAATTGCAGTGAAGCAGAGAGAGAAGTGCTCTCCTTCAGGACTCCTGGTTTGTTCTTCTCTTTAGGGTTCTGCGTGTTAATTTCTCTCTTTTACTCTTTCCCTTCTTCCTTCCATCCTTGTAAAAAGCATTTACATACTGGACAGAAGCATGTCCAGGCTGACTTAAAGTCTCTATCAAATCCAGCCCTCTTTTATACCTGTCATCTGCGGGCAAAATCAGTCATCTGTTTTCCACTTGTTGTAGGGTTGAACACAGATTTCTAGGGAATCCTCACTCTAGAATAGAGGAATCTGTGATATTAATTGAAATAGACTTCCTGCCGGGCATTTTGTAGCTTTTCTCCCCTTTCTTACCTAAAAACATACCAGGACCTTAAATCCTGACCTAGCAATGGTTATACATTGTGAAACAAGGAGAGAGAAGGTTATAGCTAATACTCTTATAAGCCTCTCCATATACAAGGATACAGATAAAAATGCAGAGAACACCACTGGATGTCTTCTGATGAATCAAGTTGTTTCTGTGTCTCTGAGGATGGACTGAAATACAGTACAGCCTATTTGCCTTAATACCAATGAATTTTTATACAGTGAATACCTTCTCTGGTCTTTCTCTCTCTGATGAAGTGAATGTGTTAGGGCTAGAGGGAGGAAAGAGGCATGCTTTAACTGTTATCTGTGCCTGTGCTTTACAATTTTCCTTTTTAAAACTAGTTTTGGAGAATACACATAGGTAGTACTAGTCTACAGCTGGCAACCTACAACTCTCTTTGGCTCTTCCAGCTCCCCTACAACCCCACCAACACACTAATCCATATAATAATCATATTACTGGAACTCCACATCATCTTTTTAAGATATCAAAACAAATAGAAGAAATAGAATATAAACATCATTCTCTTCTTTTGCACAAACAGAATCGATAGACATCTTTCCCTATATACTTTAGTGGTGTTTGACATAAACATTGTTTTTGTTTTCAGGTTGCAAGTAGGAAATAAGACATGACAATATATTCTTATTATTAAAATTCTTTATTCTGGAAAAGACTTACTATTGAAATCACACACACACACACACACACACAATCCCATAAGGGAAACTTTCCTGCAGTAGACTGTTGCCCTTAATCTTCTTTCTCTTTTTTCCCACCTAATTACCTGGCATTGTTTGAATGATAATTATAATTGACAGATTTTTTTTTTTTTGAGACCGAGTTTCACTCTTTTTACCCAGGCTGGGGTGCAATGACGTGATCTCAGCTCACCACAACTTCCACCTCCCAGGTCCAAGCGATTTTCCTGCCTCAGCCCCCTGAGTAGCTGGGATTACAGGCATGCACCACTATACCCGGCTAACTTTTTCTATTTTTGGTAGAGCCGGGGTTTCTCCATGTTGGTCAGGCTGGTCTCAAACTCCTGACCTCAGGTGATCCACCTGCCTCGGCCTCCCAAAGTGCTGGGATTACAGGCATCAGCCATTGTGCCTGGCTGACAAAATTCTTTTTTCTGTACGTGAGCATCTAAATTCTGATTAACTCAGGAAAGCACAAAGAAAATACTTATTTCATTTGCAGAAAGGCGAAGGTGACAGAGCGTAGCAACATAATGAAACTTGTCACACTGGAGCTTTGTGCACAACCTGTGTTCCTCCCACTCTAGCTTACCCTAGAGATGAACCTATGTAAAAAGAAGTAAATAATGATAGGAATGGAGTGCAATTCTAGAAAAACTAATGGCATTGGTTAAAAAAAAAAAAAAAAGCCCTTCTCCTCAATTTCTGTATCTAAGTGATTCCTGCAATACCTTTTTATAAATACTAAGTATAATTCCTCTGGATGATCATTCCTTTTGGTTTTTTTCAGCTGGCCTGAGCCCTAGCTGTCCTTTCCTTATAGAATACTGGCCAGGTCACCACAAAACAGTTAACTCAGAGATGCTCTCTGAAAACCTCTCTGAAGTTGACCTGCATGGCAAAAGTGTAGCAGGTCAGCTCTCTCTGCTGTCCCTCACCTGTTCAGTAGCTTTGTGAAGTCCTGCATGAAAACATTTCAACATAAGACGTGGTTTCACTGGGCCCTTCTACTTCAGGATTGCTGGAGTTTGTGTGGCTATCTGTGTCACATGTGGATGGCACAGAAGCTGCTCTCAGAAGTCTGAAGAGAAAGGAACTGAGTAGGAGAGTTTGTTTCTTACAGAGCAAGTGTAGAGGGCAGGCAGGCCCTTGGGAGTGGCTCTGAGGGTAATGCCAAGGAGCCCATGTGCTCCAGGGAGTGGACAGTCTCAAAGTTGCGGCCCCACCTCCCAGCCCAGGACCTCACTCCCTCTGCTTCAATTAGAAGCAGGAAGACAGCTGTGTGCCCACTGGCTCCAGGAGAGAGTGCCCGGGCACCAGCTTCTACAGCAGCGTCCCCGCCTCTCCACACACGTGAAGTGGCCACTGCTGCTGACACCAGACACCCTCATATGTGCTCTTGTCGGAAGAACAACAGAAACCTGGTCTCCTCTTGCGTCTCCCTCCATAGCCCATAACAGCATGTGCGGTCAATGTGTGAAACTCTGAGAAATGCAGTCTTGTGCTTTCTAGATTCTGCCAGGCTGGAAGGTCTGTGAAGAGGGGATGAGGTGGGGAAGAGCAAGTCTGTCTGTGATATCTACCATCCAGTCTGCATTTGAAGTGCAATTATCTCCTGAAGGCAAAGAAATCACATTTTATATTTGAATTCTGCATGCTTTATGATTCTGATGCCATTATTTCTGTACCTTTTGGTCAGGGGTGTTCAATTTTTTTACTTCCCTGGGCCACGTTGGAAGAGGAATTGTCTTGGGCCCCACATAAAATACAGTAACATCCGATAGCTGATGAGGTAGAAAAAAAAATCTCAACAATGTTTTAAGAAAGCTAAGACTGGGCGCGGTGGCTCACACCTGTAATCCCAGCACTTTGGGAGGCCGAGGAGGGCAATTGCCTGAGGTCAGGAGTTCGAGATCAGCCTGACAAACATGGAGAGATCCAGTCTTTACTAAAAATACAAAATTAGCCAGACATGGTGGCACATGCCTGTAATCCTAGCTACTCGGGAGGCTGAGGCAGGAGAATCGCTTGAACCCTGGAGATGGAGGTTGCGGTGAGCTGAGATCATGCCATTGCATTCCAGCCTGGGCAACAAGAGAGAAACTCTGTCTCAGAAAAACAAAGTTTTTGAATTTGTGTTGGGCTGCATTCAACACAAATTCTGCAAATTGGACAAGCTTGATTTAGGTCATTTGTATGGTGTATCAAGCAGCATTACCCAAAGTTTCCTCAAAAAGCATCATTCGCCCTTGCCTCTCCCAGTGCCAAAAGAGGAGATGGAACTCAGGCCTGACCCTGTAGGCTGTGAGTCTCCTGCTTGGTCCCGGGAAGAAGACCTGGGTGTGGGGTGGGATTTAGACATAGAACAGAACTATTTTCAGGGGCTCCCCTCTGTTTCCTGAGCATGGGTTGTCATTGGTTGGCACAAGTGCCATGGCTGACGAACTGTTTTCTGAGGGAGCAGAGCTTGACCATATATAAGATATGGTTGTAGATGCTGATGTGGTTCCTGGTTTTCAAGGATAGAGCCTGAAAGAATGAAATAGATCGATCCTGGGGAAGTTCAGTAACTGGGAAAAGTAATTCCACTTGTAGCTGTGTTTACTACTGTACATATGTGAATTAGTGTTCCTAAGCAATCCTTCTTAAAATTAGTGATTTTAATGGGACTTTTTGTGTTAGGTTATTTTAGAAACATTGGTTGTGTGTATATACTTTGGGAATTAAAAAGGAAAAGTGGTGACAGGTTGAAAAACCTTATCACCTAACTTCTGATCAAACATGGAGCATTAACTGTACACTTGTTTCATCTCTTCCTCCTGAAACCTCATGAAAATGATAGAAAGAGGAGAAGATAAAGTATAAGGTTCGAGGGCAAAGGAACTGGAGAGGAGGCAGCAGTGGGTTGTAGATGAGATGGCTTGTAAGACCTTTGCAGGATAGAAAGCACTTGGAGGCACAGGAGCTGACTAGCAGAATGGAGACAGTTGCAGTCAGAGAGTCTGCAGATCGATTTGCTGGCACACCCTGGACTGGCTCAAGAACAGGCTGTGGAGTGGCAGGGCAAGGGGTAAGGTGAAGTGGCAGGAGTGGAGGGTAATTTACGTCCAGCACGGTCACCAACTAACTGCGCCATTTCCTGCCACCACCTCTCCTGCTTCTCTGGGACCAGTTCTTCATTGGAAAAGTTGAGAAACACCCCATACTCCAAATGCAGGGGTAGCAGAGTGGGAGGTGAGGACCTGAGAGGAGAAGTCTGCAGACTGAATGGTGGGACCACTGTCCTATTTTCTGCCATCCTTCCCCAGATACCAGCAACTGATGTTTATGTCACAGTTTAGAAGCCAGGGGGCTGTCTCTGAAGAAATGGAATAGGTTCAGAGAGAAGACTTTTAGATATTTATATCTGAAAACAGAAACCATACTAGGTATTTCAACAGAGGGATTTAACATACGGTATTGATTTCATAGGTGATGAAAGGCTGGAAGAGCAGAAAGGAGGTAACCAAAGCTACAAACTTCAGGAAGCAGTTACCCTCTCTAGGGCTGGAGGACAGAAGTGAAGAGGCTGAGACTCTTAAGACCACTCACTGGGAAGATGGCCTTCTGAGCTAGGCTCAGGTGTTTGAGCAGGTGGCACCACCTGGTGGCTGACAAAGGCTTTGAGGGGCACAGTTGACCTGTCCTGAGTGCAGAAGCAGTTGAGGGCTACAGGGCTGCTGCTCCTGGAGCCTAGTGTGGGCTGCAACAGTGGCAACAGGAGAAAGCCTCTTCTCCCTTCTTCCACCCTCCTGTCTCCCTGTGGCTGCTCATTGGTAGGTTCTAATGAGTAGCCAGCTGGCAAAGGGACCTGCAAAACCAGTCTGCAGAGAACAGTGTGTAGAAAGGTGGGTTTGGAGCTGAGAAATCAGAAGCGAATGGACCACACAGAGGTGAACACCAGATCACATGGTTAAAAAGTCTGACAGTCAGCCCGGTGTTAGAAAATGGGCAAAGCGGGCTAGGCATGGTGGCTTATGCCTGTAATCCCAGCACTTTGGGAGGCCCAGGCAGGTAGATCACTTGAGGTCAGGAGTTCGAGGCCAGCCTAACCAACATGGTGAAACCCTGTCTCACTAGAATACAAAATTAGCTGGGTATGGTGGCACATGCCTGTGATCCCAGCTACTTGGGAGGCTGAGGCAGCAGAATTGCTTGAACCTGGGAGGCAGAGGTTACAGTGAGGCGAGATCATGCCATTGCACTCCAGTCTGGGCAACAAGAGCAAAACTCCGTCTCAAAAAAAAAGTCTGATAGTACTTACTTTTGCTGTGGAACTTGGGGCTAGGGAGGTTGGGACAGGGGGATGCTAATTTTGTGGGCAGAAGCTAAAGTGTGTAGGAATTAACTTGACAGTGATCAGAGAGGCTTTGCTTCTGTAGCCACCTAGCTTGGTTTGAATCATTGCTCCATCACTTGTGCTGTGTGACTTGTGCTGTGTGACTACTTAATCTCTCTAAGCTTCAGTGTCCTCATTGGTAAATTGGGTCTAATAGCAGTGCCTAGTTCCTAGGGAGTCATGAAGATTATTTAATATTCTTAAAGGTCTTAAAACAGTGATTGGCATATAGTAAATATTATATAAGTGCTAGTTTTTAATTAAAAAAAAAAAAAAAACACCTGTACCATTACAGGCTGAGATGGTAGACAAAACCTGAGTTTAGGTGAACACGAGTGTAACCTAGCAATATTACGGTGGGGTAGATCAATCTGCCTGGTAGAACTACAGCAAGTGAGTAGGAAACAGATTTAATCCTTAGGAACTGTTTTGAATTATTTAGATATCAGGGCTCCATATTTTGCAAGAGGCTGAGGCAAAAGCCATGTCATATGGACCAGGTCATCATGGTATGGGCATAAGGAAAGACTTGACTTCGTGGCAGATGGCCATTCTAAGGCTCCCTCAGGATCATCAGTCATGAGCCCTAAATAGCATGATGCTGCAGAGGCTGCCATCCTGAGGGATGTGGCTGCCAGTGTGGTTCCTGCCTGGCCTTCATCCCCTCAGTATCCAGGCAGAGACTGAGTGGGATGGCCCCAGTTGCTCCCTTGGGTGGGGAGGATGACTGGAGAAGGATGAGTAGGCTCACAACAGGTGCCCACTCAGCTGCAGGAAGCCTCCAGTTTCCTGTCTCTGAAAGGAGAATCAGTTTGTGAAGCTGACCTTAATCAAGGGTGATCTGTCCAGAGAGTGCTCTAGGGATGCGATTCTTTTCTGGGTCTTTTGACCAGATATTGAACAAAGCTCCTCAGTACCTGGCATTTGCATGGAGTTGAGCGTGGTGGCTATGCCTGTAATCTCAGCACTTTGGGAGGGTGAAGTGGGAGGGTCACCTGAGTTCAGAAGTTTGAAACCAGCCTAGGCAACATAGGGAGAGTTTGTCTTTCTAAAAAAATTAAAAAATTAGCCAGATGTAGTGGTTCACACCTGTAGTCCCAGCTACTCAAGAGACTGAGGCAGGAGGATTGCTTGAACCCAGGAGTTCAAGGCTGCAGTGAGCTATGAATGCACCACTGCACTCCAGTCTGGGCAACAGGGCAAGACCCCCTTCCTAAAAAAAAAAATAACAAAAAAAATCCTTGCATTGACCTTAAACTGGGCCTCTGAGAACTTCCTGGCTCTAAACCATCCTGGGCCCCCACTTACAGGCCCTACCTTCAATGTCCAGATACTGACCTGCTACCGCCTGAGGCCACGGGTCCTGCACCCCTTCACTCCTTCACCACAGACTTGACTGCATGTGCCTTCCCTCCTCATTCCTTGCTTTCCTCTTCCCTTTCTTCTGCAATCATTTCTAGTGAGTGCTAGATAATTAATTTTGTCATTTTTCTTACCAAGATCTGTGTTCTTGAGGGCATGCGCTATGACTTACACAACTTTACATTGACTGTTCCCCTGCCCAAGCAGACCCAGCAAAAAACTAACCTGTGTCATTCATGTTAGGTGATGAATGAGTGAATTACACAAATCAGGCTTTTATGCTCTCACTCTCCAATCCACTGCCATCAGGTGCCTGAATATTGCCGCCTTCTCTCCCATCCATCCATCCATCCATCCATCCATTCCTTCATTCATCCATCCATCCATTTAACCACCACCCCCCACCTCCTTCTCTAGTCTCTCATCCACTCATTCATCCATCCCATTTGCTTCTCTGTACCTCTCACTCTTGAGTCTGTTGACTTAACATTAGGACCATTGATGGTTCCTGCCTACAGTTCCCATAACCTTGCTCCAGCACTGGCGTTTTAACATGGAAAGCTTAATGAATGCATTCAATTCTGCTTTGAAACAGTGAAATGTTAACATTGTAATAACTCAAGCCTTTCACGTAAGGGGGAGGAAAAGATTCTTTTCACAATAATACTGAGAATTGTGTGGGAGCTAATGGAAAAAAGGTCAAAGGATTCTTGAATCCTACAAATGGGATGATGACAAAAAATTAGTACTATTAAGAGGGATGTGCTGTTATGAAAAATATCTACTCAGATGTCCCTTTAAAAAGTTATATTTCCATGTAAGGGTTATAATTTTAATATTTTGGCCTGTTTCTGTAGAAGCAGAAATACATTTCTAAATTTGAAGGCAACCTTCCGATATTAAAAGATCCTGTCAATGATTCATTTACACAGCTTTAAATCTTGTCTTCCATTCCTCTTTGAAAAGACCTGATTATTATTAATAGAGTAATCAGTTGTACCTAAGTTGTATTCTTCATGGATAGAAAAGCTATATATTTGAAGATCTTTACGCTGTACAAGAAAAGCCTGCCCAGCGATTGACATGACAAACGCTGAATATTTCGATGCACAATGACGGTCGCTTTCAGCTCATGAAAGGCTTCCTTGTGCCTTAGATAGTCTTCAGGTTTCTTTCTTAGTGCAAACTTTTAAGTAGACCCGCGAGCCTCTGCCCTTTACAGCTTTTGCATCCTTCTTGCGTCGATTCTATAGCTATTGTCAGCAACTAAGCAATCTTGTTTTTTCTTTAGATGTGGGTAGCTGCACACTGTATCTTTCAAAACCTTCCACTCCTCTGCCACTTACTGAGCTATTGGAAGCAAGGTTTAAAGTATAAATGGAGTGTCCACATTCACAGTGTTGGATTCTTTAATGGCCGTGAATGTGGTTATTCTGGGATCACAAAAATGGAGTGGACTTATGTGGGAGTGGGGTGGGGAGCCACATTTTTGCACAATGGCAGTTACCTTGAAAGATGTAGTTGGATCTGCCTAAGCCTGATTAGGACCTCATTGGTGTCTGGGAGCAGGGTGCTCCCTGCCCTGCTCTGGGGAATATGAAAATCCTCTACTACTGAAGGCCTTTTGTTCTGAGGGCACCTCTAATCCCCACATCCTAGTAGTTAGCTGCCCTCAGACTTAGCACATGCCAAATATTTTTAAAGATTTTTATTTTTAAGAAACATGCTATCTTTATATAATTTATCTAATGCACTCTTTGAATTTATTTTACATTTTATGATTTTACCTTTTTTAAAAAATGCATCATTAAGTGTTTCAGGTACACAAAGCAAGTATGAAAGAGAATGGTGTGAATGTGGACATACCCAGCTGACCCCTTGAAGGTGTAAAAGATTATACCAATATGGCTGAATGCCCCTTGCCACTTCTGTGCCTCAAGACACAGACACGTACCTGAACTTGCTGTTTAACATTTCCCTTTTAGCTTCTTTTAAAATTTTTATAACGATTTTAAAAATAGGAAGAAAAAAAAGAAGGCATCAGTAGCAAGGGCATAGCTTTGGGATATGCTATAGTTTGAATGTTTATTCCCTCTGAATCTCATGTGGAAACCTAATCCCCAATGCGGCAGTATTGATATGTGGGGCTCTTAAGAAGTGACTGGGTCATGAAGGCTCATGGATTAATGGTTATCATGGGAGGGAGACTGGTAGCTCTGTAAGAAGGGGAAGAGGGACCTGAGCTCACACCCACAGCCCCATCGCCATGTCATACCCTGTACTGCCTGGATTCTACAGAGTCTCCTCAGCAAGAAGGCCCTCACCAGATGCAGTCTCTCAACCTTGAAATTCTCAGACTCCGTAACTGTAAGATACATGCATTCCTTTTCTTTATAGATCACCCAATTTCCGAAACAGAAAATGGTCCAAGACAGGATGCATCCATGCTCTACATTTCAGAGGTTGGACATCATCCTCTTTCCTCCATTTCATTGGCCCTGAAGACATCTATTCTAGTTCCTCTGTCTGTTGCCCTACATGAATTTTTGGACAGTAAACTTGGCCTTTAAGAAAATATTAATGAGCTTTTTATTAAAAAAAATGATTGCTACTGTTATTGTTGTTACTATTACAGTATTAAGGACAAACTCTGTGCCAGGCACTCTGCTAGAGACTTTGCAAGTGTAGCCTCCTCCACTTCTTGCAGGAGTCCTACAAGGCATCATTCTTCCTTTTCTCAGATAGGGTGACAGAACCTCAGTGAGGGCAGTTAGCTTGTCCAAGGTTAGTGGCACAACTGACTCTAAAATCTTTTAACCACATCAAGTTGCTCTAGCACACTAGATGAAATGTATTAGTGGGGACTCAGACACATCTGTTCTGCATGATACTTAGATGGGACCATGTGCTGTGGCTGTTATTTTTTAACCCCCTTAGAGGTATGTTGGATAGGGTGTCTTGTAAATTAACACCACTTGGCATTCCAGGCCCCAGGAGACTTGGCTCACAGTACACCCTGGCAACTCCTGCAGTGTTGCTGGAAGGGGTCTGACTTGGGCCTTATAGATCATTTTGTGAGTTTATCACAGAGAAATGAGTGCAAGGAGGTCTTGGAAGAAAATATAGAGTGCACAGAACTTCAGAAATGGCCCCTGAGAGGAATCTTGGTGACTTTAAAGAGCAAAGCAAGGAGGATTGGCTGCACTCATGGAAATTTTCCTTTCATCCCTCACCGTATCTGCCTGTTAAATGCCTGTCTTCCAGCCAGCATTCTCTTTCTTATTTATAGAGAAAAGTTAGATTATGTTAGATTGTAAAGTGACACTGATGTATTATAACCCATCACGTTAGATTGAGAACCGATACCTGACTTAAAATGTGCCCTTTCTGAAGCATCAACTCTGAAAGTATTTGGTGTTCTTCCCATATTATACAGTTATACAATAAAGTCACAAGAATGGGTTTGTACCCATTTGTATTCTACTCCGAGTCAAGTAGTAAAATCTGTGAAATTGACTGATTATACTCAGAATAATATCAGTTGGGGCAATAAATCTCAACTTTGGCTCTCATAAAATGTGTTTCTGGGAAGGTAATGATTCATGATCAGATGCACACACAGACATCATGAGAGTACTAAGAAATAGATTCATAACCTTTGGCTTTAAAAATCACAGACTGTTTTCTGAGCTCCACCAGGCTGCTCTGGAGTTCGACAATTCTATGCAGTCTTTCTCTTTCTTTGGCTCTCTTGATTTGCTTAGAGGCATAAGTTCAGCCTCTTGTGATGTGTGGAAGAGGAAGAAGTAATGATTAAATGATAGAAAACAGTTCTGTAAAATGAAAGGGAAAATCGAGTTTGTGTAGGTTAATAAAGGGAAGATTAATGTAATGAGGTCTTTAACTATAAGTGAAAGCCATGCTAAAGCATTCATACTCCTTGTCCACGGATGGTCAGAGAAGATGGAAGGGGCTTAATGGAAATGGAGAGGTTTCTTTGGCCATGAAAGAGAATTTCTTAATCAAGAAGGTAAAGGGCATAGCAGTGGATCTCAGAATGATACTCTGAAGCTGTTTTCTGTTGCTTCCCTTTGCTGGAAGCAGAGCTCCTTGAGGTCAGGGCTGCCCCTGCACACTCCCTGGCTGGAGTGGTACCGGCCCGTTTGTCTTTAACTCCCCTGTCTCCCCCATCGTACACCCAGTCCAGGACCGCACGTCCCAGCCCCACTTTCAATACATACCCAAGTGTAACCACTTCTTACAGTCTCCCCGTCTCCCTCATGACCACCGTGGTTCAAGCCAACATCTCTGGGCACTTGGGTGCCTTTGTACACCCCCAGGTTTGATAACAAAAGTAGCTTTCATTGTTTTTGTTTCTTTTGATTATTAATGAGGCTGAGCATTTTTCAAATTTGTATTACTCATTTTTAATTTTGAAATGAATGTTTTATTTGCTGTACACGTTTTTGCCCATTGGCTTTTCAGTTTTCTTATTTTTCAAAGAGACTCAAGTTATCAATGTTATGCAGTCAAGTTTATTACATAATTGTTATGTTTAGACAGTTCAAATTTAGCAATTAGGTATATACTTACCTAAGTTTTACTTTAGATATACATAAATGTGATGTTTGCCCCCTGCCCTTCCCTCCCCTCCCCTCCCCTCCCCGTTGACTCCCTCCCTCCCTCCCTCCCTCCCTCCCTTCCTTCCTTCCTTCCTTCCTTTTTGAGACAGGGTCTTGCTCTGGCTCCCAGGCTTTGGAGTGCAGTGGTGCAGTCATAATTCACTGCAGCCTCAACCTCCTGGCCTCAAGCGATCCTACTGCCTCAGTCTCCCAAGTACCTGGGACTACACATGTGTACCCTTGTGCCTGGCTGATTTTTAAATTTTGGTAGAGATGGCATCTCTAACCCTTGACCTCAAGTATTCCTCCAGCCTCGGCCTCCTAAAGTGCTGAGATTATAAGTGTGAGCCACCATACCTGTCCCATATACATCTTTTTAAAAGGTTCATTTTTTCCCCTTTCCCTTTTTGCTGCTTTCGCCTTTTCTTTTTTCTCTTTCCCTCCACATATATAAATGTGGAGGGAAATGTATATTTCCTAATGTATATTTTCTTATTTTTCTGTATAGTCATTTAGTTTCATACAGACATGTACATGTGCAAGGGTGAGGTATGTGTGTGTGTGCATGCACACACACCCACACACACGGTTTTTATTGCCACTGTTTTAAAAAATTAGATCGTATTTTATATGCTTTACTGTATCTTTTCATGCTTAATACCTACAAAAGAATCATGGAACCCCATTTATATAGATCTAATTTATACTTTTAAATACGTATCATATTCCATGCTGTGTATGTCATAATTGAAGTTTCTCCACAATTTCTTTTCCTTTGGAAAATCCCTCTGGAATTTTATTTTGCTGTATGGCATAAGTTAAGAGTCTAAACTTTTCTAAATGGCTAGTGAATATTTCCTTGGTGTTTTCTGAACTATCTTTCTTTCCTATTGATTTATAGCTCTTTATTATATATTAATCATTTATATCCACTATGGTCTGTCTTTAGGCTCACTTTTCTGTGAACCTAAAGATGTCAACTTTTTGTTGTTGCTTTTAAAATAATCTGAATCACTTTTTATGTTGAAATAACTAGACTTATAAAAGAGTTGCAAGAGAGTTCTGGTATTCCCTTCACCCAGATTTCCGTAATGTTCATCTTACATGACCCTAGTCCATTTATCAAAACTAAGAAATTTGCATTGGTGCAGTACCGTTTACTAGAGACATTTTCCCCATTTTCCCAATTCTTCTCCTACTGCTCTTTTCCTGTTCTGGGATTCTTTCCACACTCCTGTGTTTCATTGAGTCACTGTGTGTGTCTCTGTAGACTTCTCCAACCTGTGACCATTTCTTGATCTTCCCTTGTCTTTTTTGATCTTGATACTCTTGATGAGTGCTGACCCATTGCTTTTTAAAAGCCCATCGATTTGGGCTTGTCTGGTGGTTTCTCATGGTCAAGCTGACTCATCATCTCAGGGCTCATGGCATTAACATGACTTGTCACTGGCAGTGGCAGTGGCAGTGTGGTCACTTGGTTAAGGCAAAATCAGCCAGCATTGTTCCCTTTCCAGGTTCTGTTTTTAGAAACGAGTCTCTTAGCCTGGCCCACATGCAAGGGGAGAGTAGTTTAGCACCCCCCTGCCTACCAGAGGGAGAAGTATCAATGAGTTTGTAGACACACATTAAAATGGCTACAAAAAATTAATTAATATTTTGCATCAATACTTTGAGGTTATGCACATATTCTGCTTTTCTTTGAAGTTGTGCCCACTAATTTTAGCATTCATCAGTGGATCTTGCCTCTAGTAACTATTTCTGTGGATTTCTAATGGTCATTTTTCTCTTTCCCTCATTCTTCTACATTTATTAATTTGAATTCCCGTGTAAGGAAGATTTGTCTCTTCCCCCTCAATTATTTATTATTCAATCATTGTTTATAATAGTATGGATTTAATGTCATTGGATAACCAGTAGAATAAGTCCCTCATGTTTCTTCTTTTCAAAAAATCTTGGGGCTTTTTATTACTTTTCTGTTTCTTCTTATAAACTTCAAAATATTTATTTTTCATTTTCAAAACATTCATTTGGTACATACTTTAAAATTGTGTTAAATTTGGCAACTCAATCTGGAAAGAAGTAGTATCTTTATGATCCAATAATTCTTCTGTCTGAAATTGTGGCATGTCTCTCCATTTTCCCAGTTATTCACTTGAGACCCCTTCTGGCTTCTCTGTGCTGAAGGCATATGAGTATGTTAGATCCTGTTTATCCTAAAATTGACATACTGGACCCATGGCTTCTCTCTACCCTTGCCTGAGTGTACATGCACCTCCAAATGCTAAATTTGGCACTAGGTGCTTTTGATTTATGTATCTAAATTTACTGACTAAATTATTGTAAAGTGAATACTTAGTTCATGGGGTTTTTCTCTTATTTATTCTATGCTTTTCTTTCTTTGTCGCCTAGGTGAAGTTTGGGGTTCTTGTCTCCATGAGATGGAACAATATTCCTTTCTCAGAACTTTGTTACTGTTTAGATTACTACGCAGGTTTTATGATAACCTTGAAGTATACAAGATTTTAAACAATAGATGTTTTTGGTGAGATTGCAGCAGGGGTGTGGGTTCAGCTCCCAGTCCCCAGCCTTTCTGTTGGGCAGGTTTCACCGGAGCAGGGTTTGCATTTCATATCCTGGCATACTGTATTAGGAGGCTTCCAGCCTGTGTAATTATGAGGGAACACAACAGTTTCATTTCCTTATTTTTAAAAATCTTTTGTTCTCTCGATTCTTAGCCAGCTGGCATTGGAGTAATGGATGTAAGGATCTTAGTTCCCATTATTCATTGGTGAGCATTTCTACCTGGATTGATGTGTGCTCAGCTACACTACTTGCCATTTTTTAAAAATTTAATTTGATTTAATTTAATTTAATTTTATTTTATTTATTTGACTATAGGCATGAACCACCATGCTTGGCCAATTTTTTTTTTTTTTAAGACAGAGTTTCACTCTGTCCCCCAGGCTGGAGTGCAATGGCACAATCTCAGCTCACTGCAACCTCAGCCTCCTGGATTCGAGCGATTCTCCTGCCTCAGCCTCCCGAGTAGCTGGGATTATGGGTGCTTGCCACCATGCCAGGCTAATTTTTGTATTTTTAGTAAGAGACGGAGTCTCACCTTGTTGGCCAAGATGTTCTTGATCTCTTGACCTCATGATCCACCCACGTTGGCCTCCCAAAGTGCTGGGATTACAGGAGTGAGCCACCGCATCCAGTCACCATCTTTTATTTTTTTAAAGCCAAGTACTGTTTTCTCTGCCATCACATACCAAATGACTCAGAGTTTTTCATCCAAATCACTCCTAAATACACAAATACCTAATCCCTGAATCAAAAGAGAAAAGTCCTTCATACCCTTTGAGATATCTTACTGACCTGTAGAAACTGTGATGCATTGGAAGCCTGGGTATCCCAGCAGCCTGGCCCAGTTTTTGTCTTGGCCTAGGAGACTTGTCCTTGTCACAGTTCTTGGCTCTGGTTGAGCACCCTTTAACTTTCTTTTTACACTGACCCCTTTGTCTTTCCCACCCTAATAGAAATATCCTGAACTCAGGTGTCTGCAAAATGGAATGAAATTTTTGGCAAATTTATTTTATTTTCCTAATATATTCCAAAGTGCATTTAAACTAGCCAGACCAACCTGACAATTTTTGAGCAAGGGAAGACATAGATGTGGATGATTAAATAAGGCACATCACTATTTCATTTATAAGACATTATTGTGTAATTAACTATTTCTTATAACTGGATTTTAAAAATAGCTGAATGTAGTATTTCATCAACATAACATTTTCCCCCCTCCTTGTGGTTGGGTAAATGAAAACTTTTCTAATATGTCTTCACTTCTTTTTGGAGCATAGTGCATATAATTTATTCTCTTTTCAATGTCATTGCAAGGTTATAATTAAAAGCATGAATTCCTGTTTCATGACCCTAGAGTCTACTGAATGTTTAATCCTTTTTTAAAAAATTCACTAACTGACCTCAGCTGTGCATTCTGAGTTCCTATGGCTACATTTATATAATTTATTTATGTCCATTGTAGATTGTCAATGTGCTCTCTCTATTGTCCTCTCTCCTCAGCCCTAAGGGTTGAACAACCGAATCATCGGGTGTGATGAAAACAGGCAAGAGGGTCCGGGAGGGGTAAATTGATGATGAGTCCTTCTCATTGATAAGGACCCTGAGCAAGGCCTTGAGAATTCCAGATGCTGTGGCTGCTCCCAGCTCATATCTTCTCTGTCTCTCTGGTTCCTTCTCCTCTTGCCTCCTCGGCCTCCCTTGGCCCTTGAAACACGCCCAGCCTGTCCCATTGCAGGGCCTTGGCACTTTGAGCTCTCTGTCTGGGTTTTCTTACCTCTGTCTTCACGTGCTTCGCCCTGTTTTGTGATTCAGTTCTCAAACTCCAGCATTTGTGTCTCCCTGAAAACTCCAGCCAGAACTCTCTGCTGACCAGCTGGAGGATGAAATAGCTTATTAGTTTTAGTTTAGTCTTTCTGCTCTGATAGAGTAAGTTGGGGTATTCCTTTTTTCTTTTCTTTAGCAGAGTTGTTCTTTTATCTTTTTAACTTTTTACTCTGAAATTTACATAATTATACATTCACAGAAGGTTGCCAAATCTATTCAGAGAGGTCCCATGTACCATTCACCCAATGTTTATATTTTACATCACTATAGTACAATATCAAAACCAGGAGATTGACACTCTTACAACGTGTATGTGTAGTTCTGTATCATTTTACTTCATGTGCAGATGTGTGTAACTACCGCTACAACCATGATACAGAACTGGGCTGGTCTTGTGCCTTCAATCTCAGCACTTTGAGAGGCCAAGGCAGGAGGAACACTTGAGCCTGGAAGTTCAAGACCAGCCTGGACAACATAGCAAGACCTTCTTTCTACAAAAAAAATTAAAAATTAACCAGGCATGGTGGCACACACCTGTAGTCCCAGCTACTCAGCAGGCTGAGCTGGGAGGATCACTTGAGCCCAGGAGGCTCTAGAGGTCAAGACTGAAGTGAACTGTGATCATGCTGCTGCACTCCAACCTGGGGGACAGAAAGAGATCCTGCATGAAAAAAAAAAAAGATACAAAGCTATTCTATCAGCACGGACATCCATCCCCTTTGTGCTGCCCAGTAATGGTCAGACCTTCTTTCCCAGCAGCTTCCCAACCTGGCAACCGCTAATCTGTTTTACATCTCTACAATTTCCTCATCTTGAGAATGTTATGTAAGTGGAACTCTACGTTAGGTGATCTTTTGAAATTGGCTTTTTCCTCCCACTTAACGTAATCTTCTTGAGACCCATCCAAGTTGCATGTATCAATGGCTTTTTCCTTTTTACTGTGATGCAGGATTCTGCACAATGGAGGTAGCAATTTAACTCTTCACATTGAGGAACATTTGTTTTTGTGTATTTTTTTCCAAGGTTTTGGTTATTACAAATAAAGCTGCTATGAACATTTCTATACAGGCTTTGGCATAGATGTACATTTTCATTTCTCTGGGTTGAATGTTCAGGAGTAAAATCACTGGGTCAAATGGTAAGCGCATGTTTAGCTTTTTGGAAAACTACCAAAGTATTTTCTTCTGTGGCTATACCATTTTTCATTCCCTCCAGCAGCATATGAGAGATCCAGTTTCTCTGCATTACTATTTTTTTATGTTAGTCTTTTTAATAGTGTGGAGGGATGTGTCATCATGGTTTTAATTTGCATTTCCCTAATGGCTATGCGCTTATTTGCCATTTATATTTTCTCTTTGGTCAGATGCTTCTTCTTGTCCTTTGCCCATTTTCTTTCTCTTTCTTTCTTTCTTTCTTTTTCTCTTTCTTTCTTTCTCTTTTTTCTTTTTTCTTTTCTTTTTTTTTCTGAGACATAGTCTTACTCTATCACCTAGTCTGGAGTACAATGCTGTGATCTTGGCTCACTGCAACCTCCATCTCCTAGGTTCAAGCAATCCTCCCACCTCAGCCTCCCAAGTAGCTGGGACTACAAGTGCACACCACCACGCCTGACTAATTTTTGTATTTTTGGTAGAGATGGGGTTTCACCATGTGGGCCAGGCTGGTCTCAAACTCCTCATCTCAAGTGATCCGCCTGCCTCAGCCTCCCAAAGTGCTGGGGTTACAGACATGAGCCCCCACACCTGACCCGCTTTGTCCATTTTCTAATTGGATTTTTTAAAAATTGTTGACTTTTAAGAGTTCTTTATATATTCTAATTATGTATCTTTTATCAAATTTGTGTTTTGCAAATATTTTCTTTCAGTTTGCCACTTGTATTTTCCTCTTAATAGAGTCTTTCACAGAACAAAACATTTTAATGTTGATGAAGTCTAATTGACTGAATTTTTAAATTCATGAATTATGCTTTTGGTGTCATATCTAAAAACTCTGCAATTTCTCTGATATATTCCCCTAAAAATTTTACAGTTTTATAAATGTGTACATATGATCTATTATGAGTTTATTTTTGCATCAGTTCTGTGAGAGTTTGGCTGAGGTCAGTTTTCTTTTTTCTTATGAATCTCCAGTTGCTTCATTGTTGAAAAGACTTTCCTTCCTTCACTGACTGGTTTTTGCCCTTTGTAAAAAATCCATTGGCCATACTGTTATGGATCTCTTTCTGCGTTCTGTATTTTGCCTCATTGACCTATTTGTCTTGTCTTTTGCTAATACCACACTGTCTGAATATAGCTGTATATCTGGTAGACTTATTCCCCCCGCTTTTTTCTTTTCAAAATTGTTTTTGCTCTTCTAATTCTTTTACCTTTACATATTAATTTTAGGATAATATTTTCTATATCTATAGAAAAAGTCTTGCTGAACTGTGATAGGAATCACATTAAGCATATAGACCTGTTTGGGGAAAACCATTATCTTTACTTTGTTGTATTTTCTAATCCATGAACTCTTTCTCTCTCTTTCCATTTGTGTAGAACTTTGATTTCTTTCTTTAGTATTTTTGTAGTTTTCAGTGTACAAGTTCTGCACATATTTGCTAGATGTTCACCTATTTCTGTTGAGTGATTGTCAATGATACTATATTTTAGTTTTGGTTTTCACATGTTCATTGCTATTATATAGAAATATATAATATAATTATATAGAAATGAGATATTGGTCAAAGGACACAAAATTTTAGTTAGAAGGAATAAATTCAAGAAACCTGTTTCATGGCATGTTGACTATAGTTAATAATATAGAGTATACTTGAAAATTAATGAGAGAGTAGATTTTAAATGTTCTTACCACAAAAAGAATACATGAAGTAATGTGTGGGTTAATTAGCTTTATTTCACCATTTCACAATGTACTCATATATCATGTTGTACACCATAAGTACATAAAATTTTTATTCATTCATTAAAAAGAAATTTGTGCTATTTTATGCTACTAAAAGATATGATTGTTTTTTGTATGTGTATCTTGATTTCTGTAACCCTTGCTGAACTTACTTATTAGTTCAGTGAGTGTTGTTGTCATTTTTGCTTTGTAGATTCCTTCATATTTCCTGTGTAGATCACATCATTTGCAAATTGAGAGAGTTCATTTTTTCCTCTTTTACTTGAATGCCTTTGTATTGATGCTTAAACTGTCCCCTTCTAGGGTAGCAGGAGCCTCTTCAGGTTGACTCTTATGTTCTTGTGACATGACATAGTGTTTGCTTTCTTGCTATATGTTGTAAGATGTTCTGGGAACCTCTTGTACATTTTCTGCCCTGACCCATAATTAACCATTTCTCTAAAAAGCACTGGTTTCTTTCTGTGGCAAATGGTATTTAGAGATCATAGCAGTTCCCCTGCGGAGACTATAGACTGTAGAATTATAGACCCCTGATATTCTTTTATCTATTAGTAAATCCCCCAGTAAGTGCTCAATAATTGTTTCTTGGAAGAGTGAGTGAGTTAGTGAACACATGAATGAAACATATCTAGTGCTAGTCTTTGCTTGTTGGCAAAGCCAAAACAGGAAAGACATCATCCAAAGAAGAAATACTGTCAAAGCAATTCAGATCATCAGTGGTCTGTCAAAGAATGACCCAACTAATGGGAATGAAAAAACTTCTCTTTAAACCCTTTTTCTCCTTCCAAGTCACCTCCTTGTAGCAGGCCTGCCTTCTTTGCCCCCCTTCTTCTTTTATGGAGCTATTCTAGTTTTTGTGCTTCTCTTTTCAGTGTGAATTTTCAAGGCCCTCCTCCTTCTGTAGATCTCTATTGCTACCACAAACTGCATGCTAAGGCCGTAAGGTCAAAGACAAGGAAAGACTGCAAATGCTTGGCGCTTGGCTTGTAGCCCTCCCTCCATCTTCAAAGCTGGCAGCATAACCCTTCCCTCTGCCTCTGACTCTTCTAATTCCTCTCTCACTCCTAGGACCTTATCTCACATGGACCGACCCAAATACTCCAAGACAATCTTCCCATCTTAAGATCCTTAACTTTACCATATCTGCAAAGTCCATTTGCCATGTGAGTAACATTTCTCTAGGATGTGGATGTCCACATTAGGACATGGATGTCTTTGGGGGCCATTATTCTGCCCACCACGAGAAGGCTTATGTGCCCCAACAGATGGGTAAAGAGCTGGGCCCCAGAGCTCTGTGATGTTCATCTTTCCCTGCCTTCTCCACCCAGCAGAGACCACATTACCTGTGTAGACCCTGGCAAAGAACTTTCTTCAGCCTTGGTCCTGTGCAGAACTTCGCGCCTGTTTGTTTGAATCATTTTGGACCAGGATGCCCCATTACATACTGCTTGTGGCAAACCTAAAACACCTGTGGAAAAATGTGGCCGAGGACTAAGAGCAAACATATCACAACCTAACAAACCACATTGCAGTTCTCCAAGGAGATGAATGGAGCAGTTACGTTTTATGTTATTGTGTTGTGTTTGTCATGGAAATGAACTGCACGATCATTAACCATGGCAAGCAATGGACACAGTTGGGAGGAGTGGCTGCTGCCCTTTTTTTCTATTTTTATCCATTTTTTCCTGTTTCTATTTTTGTGTGGGGTTGTCTGGGAACTAAGAGTGATATTACCTAAATTTGCTTCCTGCCTGTATCTTACATGTGTATTCTTGTGGTTAATAATGTTTTCAATATACTTAGACTTTCTCAAAATGGCCCATTTTGAATTACTTATAGCTTATATTTCACCCAGGCAAATCTGAAGTTGCCATCTTATTTTCTCATTTTAGATACATCCTAATGTTCAAAACAAAGGGCTTTATAAAGCCTTACCTGGGAAAGTCCAAAGTTCATACCTCTTGAGAAGAAATCTACCCTATCCCCAAAAGAAACTGTTTTCCTTAGTCTTCATGGATGGCACTCTGGCCTCAGCTCTGCCTCTTGTTAGCTGGACTGACGGCTGCCTAGTGGAGAAGATAACCTCCAGAACAGTACCAAAGAAGGCTTGCCTAGGAGGGTTCTATCAGGATAGGAAGGGGAAGTGCTTAACGCCCACTTATGTAACTAGGTGGTGTGGGGGCTCCCCTGTTGAGACCCAGCATACTGTGATGTAGTTGCACTCCTGGTAGATGGTAATGCCAGGGGCTTCCTCAAGCTTAAACGTTTGTGGTGTCCACCCCTGCATTTGGTCACCAGTTTAATGATCCTTTCTACCATAGGCCAGGCCTGTCTTAGCCATTGGGGGGATCAGATGTGAGACTTAAGAGAAATGGGGAGACAGAGACAGGCAAAGTGACACAAAGACAGAGGCAGAGAGAGAGAGAGAGAGAGAGAGAGAGAGAGAAACAGAGAGAGGTGACCAAGGCATCACGACAAAGGTTTGCAGAGACTCCTCTCCCAAGCATGTGTCTAACTGGGTCTGTGGCCAGGGAGGTGACAGAGACAGCAGTTAAGGGACTTGATGAGAGAATACATTTGGATGGGCATGGGCTGGGGGGCTGGGTTACAGTCTTGATCCTTCACCTTCTTTAGCAAAATTATTTTAACTCTAGTAGCCTCTGTTTCCTGTCTGTAAAATGGAGATAATAACAGCAGCTAAGGATTTCCGAGTTTTAAGTGTATGCCAGCTGTATGTGCCAATCACCTTTTAATATCTCATTTAATTCTTCTACCAACACTAAGGGATGGATGCAATTATTATCCCCATCTGACCTGAGCATTAGTGCTGTCAGTCAAGCAGCTGGCCCATTGTCACAGTGTTACCTGGCTAGGAAGTGTCAGAGAAGGGACTTCCATGCAGTTGTCTCTGGATGCAAACCTTGGTGTTAACCCCTGGTTGCTGCTAGGGAATTTGAATGCATATGGGATTACTGTGAGGGCTAGGTGAGGTGGTGCGTGCAGAGCACACAGCAATTTCCAGACCCATGAAATGCGCCTTCCTCATTGTGACAGCAAGGAGGGCAGAGCAGAAGCTTTGTAGAGAAGAAGAGTTGACAGGGAGCATGGTGCCCCTTCTGAGTAGTGACAAGCAACTCCAGGTGGTGGCTGAGTGAGGAGCAGATGGAGATTCCGTCCCTAGGGAGGTATGTCCAAAGCCAGCAGGTTCACTCCCTCCGAAGTTCTCTGCAGAAAAATCTCAGAACGCTGAAAAGATGCCAGTGTCTGTACTGTGGCTAATGGTTCAGTGGGATTTGCTTACTGGCACCTTCTGAATAATTCCCAATACGGGTGTAAATAATGCAAGGCCTGGATCACAGCCTGACCTGCACAGTGAGGCAGCCCTTCTCTGGGAAGAGACATGTGGATCACAGTCAACCAAAGGTGAAGTAAACCCTCCTGAAAGCCCAGTTCAAGGGCCCAGGATTTTAAAGAGCTCCCAGCCTTGTTGATAAATCAGTTTCTACCTGATGGCTGTTTGACCATTTCCCTGCACTTGTTTGCCAGAGCAATGTCCATAGTCACAGAGAGTGATGGCACTGGTGGGCTGTCTGATAAAGCAGAGAGCCCAACAGACGTTCTGTTTACACACAAATGCCATACCTATTGTAGTAGCATTCAGAAAGAAGAAAAATCATTAAAGATTGCATTTTCTTGTTGATTTATTTTCATCTTCATTGTTGATGGAGTTTGTGCATGAGCATGAAGATCTATCCCTGTAGTTTGGGAATCAAGACTGGGTTACAATCTTGATCCTTCACCTTCTTTGGCAAAATTATTTTACCTCTAGTAGCCTCTGTTTTCTGTCTGTAAAATGGAGATAATAACAGCAGCTAAGGATTTCTGAGTTTTAAGTGTATGCCAGCTGTTTTGAGTAATGCACTGAGGATCCACCATCACTGAGGTATTAGGCTGTTCTTGCATTGCTATAAGGAAATACCTGAGACCAGGTAATTATAAAGAAAAGGGGTTGAATTGGCACATAGATCTGCAGGCTGTATAGGAAGCATGGTGGCATCTGCATCTAGGAAGGCCTCAGGAAGCTTCTAATCATGGTGGAAAGCAAAGGGGGAGAAGGCGCATCACATGGCAAGAACAGGAGCAAGAGGGACAAAGGGAAGGGGGAGGTGCCACACACTTTTAAACAGCCAGAGATCACAAGAAGTCACTGTCATGAGGACAGCACCAAGGGGATGGTGCTAAACATTCATGAGAAATCCACCCCAAAATTCTAATCCAGTCACCTCCCACCTGGCCCCACCTCCCAAACGGGATTACAGTTCAACATGAGATTTTGGAGGGTACACAAATCTAAACCATAGCCCTGAGATCAGCTGTGCTCGAGGTGCTGTGAGTCTGCTATAGTCATTGCAGGTGCTCCTGTCTCTACCGGGCACAGCTTTGTCACTCGGCAGTTGAAAAGAGTCTAACACGAGAGTGGAACCCCTTGGTAATAATTATGCTCCTTCAAAGAGGAACAAATGCAGTGATAGACTGGAAAGGTGGCTGGAAAGCATTTCAAAAAGCAATTCACTCTGCTTGCAATTTTCTAGTATTCCTCTGCTATTATTTGCTTTTAAAGGAGAGCCCTCTGCTTCCTAGCAGCTGCTGCTGCTGCTTGGTCCAGCCACGTAGACATAATCCTCTGTGGGCAGCATCACATGGAGCGAGGGTCAAGTCTTCTGCCCAGTGCCCCTTTATCTGCACAAGGGAAGAAAGACTCCTGAGTGCCTCGTTCTGAAGAAAGTGAGATACAGAAAGCATTTGACTTGTCAGAAGTGAGAATTACCAGCATCAGGCTTTCCCAGCTCAGTCCACAAAGTAGGAATGGCTGGGTCAGTGCTTCTAGGCAAAGGGTACAGGTGCGGATGCCAACAGCTGTGCACAGTCGTCCCAGGGATGGTCTTGTATCTGCTGTGTCTTGCTTAGCCATGACCAGATTTCTTTAATTTCTGACCGAATTAGTTATTGCATTTTATTCTATCACTATATAAACTGAGCTGACTTCAGAATTGTCTACTGTTTGCAGAGTATCTTGGGGAGAGGAGGGTTCCTCATGGTGTGCCCCTCATCTGGAGCAGCTTTAGTTGTTCTCATCTACTTTTTAGACACCTTTCTGTCATCACTCCTAATGGTTTCTAGTTTGAGTGGATTTTACACTCTTGATACGTTCCACTGTTTAAGAATCTAAAGACCTTAAAACATGTATTCCACACACTTTGCTTACATCGTGTTTCTTTTATTTTTCTAGAATTCTTATTTTAGCAGAAAAAGTCTTGACTGGAAATGTGCCTGCCTAAACCTGGGCTCTGTGTAAACTTTCCTCGTTCATGCCGTTCCTCTCCATATGACCACACCAGAAATTTGGCACGGCCATTTATTTTTGCCTAGCATTGAGACAATTAGTTAAAATAACAAAAAGGCCCCTGAATAAGTACAAATTGACTAAAGTGCTTTTGAAGATTAGCTAGGAAATTTAAGAAACACTGCTATAAATAAGAAATATATTTCTTCTGGGCAAAAGTCCCTGATGAAATAAATCCTTCACCAGTTACATCAATAGTTACCCTGTAATCTCTTCATTTCTTTTCTGTCCCTCCTACTAGACAGCATCTTTCCTAAAGGAAAAGAATCAATTTTATTTATGACACTTAAACACATGTTGAGAAAAGGCCAGGATTTTCCAGCATTAAAGTCTTGTAAAGCGGGTTTTAATGTTTGTGTCATCTGGGTGGAAGCGTCTGAAGATAAGTTATTTCTAGGCCTCTTTGCTAAATCATTATATGTAGGCTCTTGAGCAGATGGGCTTTGTTTTAGGTAGTAGATGGTTCTGGTTGTTTTATGACTCTAATCTGATACTTCAGTGACCTAGCTGTGTTTGTACAGAAGTCTGTTAACTTAAGCTCTAGGAAGTATTTGATATTTAGCCTCTGGAAGAGGACAGTTGATGACATTTACTGTTTTCTTACTTGCCAATCACATTCTACACCCTGATGAACCAGATTTAGACTTAGCAAACAAGGAATTTGTAGCTGCTGAGCCAGCCTCATTCACCTCATTACCCGATTTGCACTTTGTTAGTATCCTTTAACAAAAGAAATTGTTATCCCCATTTTACAGATAAGAAAGCCAAGTGATGAGCCCTCAGGAACAAAATCAGGCCCAGATGCAGTTCCAGTTCTATTGCCCCATCCAGGTCACAGTTGCCTGATTCCATTGAGGGCCTCTCTGTATTAAGACACAATATCATGGTGTTATTGATGGTGTTACATCCTGTCAAGTGGAATCATCTTGTTCTGGTGTAAAAATAAGGTGTCTTCTCTGCAGACCACCTTAGATTTTAACTTTAAGGGAGGTTCTACCCTACTTCTGGTTCCAGGTAGCTCAGGGAGCTGGGTCAGGAGAAGATGCAAGTGCCCTGAGCTCATGTCTTCTTTGGGCTTTAATTCAGAGACCGACAATGTGCACCCAGGCAGGTGTCCCTCTCTGCCTCTTTTCTTTTTTCTTTTCTTTTCTTTTTTGAGACAGAGTCTCAACCTGTCACACAGGCTGGAGTGCAATGCCATGATCTCGGCTCACTGCAACCTCCACCTCCTGGGTTCAAGTGATTCCCCTACCTCAGCCTCCTGAGTAGCTGGGATTACAGGCACGCACCACAACACCCAGCTATTTTTTATATCTTTAATAGAGATGGGGTTTCACCATGTTGGCCAGGTCAGTCTCGAACTCATGACCTCGTGATCCACCCACCTCTTCCTCCCAAAGTGCTGGGATTACAGGTGTGAGCCACTGCACCTGGCCTCTCTGCCTGTTTTCTAACCATCGACCAAAGCTCCTCTCTGCTGCTGCTGTTGGCCATGGTACTGGGAGCAGTCAGGGAAGCCCCAGGCCAGCTTGGCAGTCCAGGAGGGAGTTGGATGTGCCACCCTGCCATGCAGAAGCCCTTGGCTGGAGCTCCAGCGGAAGGAGCCTGGGTAGATGGGTCAGGAGGGATGGCGTTTCCTCCTACGTCACCTGCAGAAGCAGCCGTTCTGTTCCTGAGCTATTAATACCTTATAGGCTAGAGAACTGGGCATGTCTTGCTAATTTGATATCCCATCAGATTTTTACACTTTCAGAAGCTATCACTAGGGAAACAGATGTGATTGGACCTGCTTGTTTTGTAGTGACTTTGCTGCCTGTATGGCATATCTACTTTTCCTCTAAAACCTTGTAAAATGAACAGACTGGCTTCACACATTTGGCACTTCATGCTGCCATCATTTATCTCTTTACACCTTTACAGCTCTTGCCACTAACATATCCCCTTGTGTTCAACAATCATATTCTCCAGTGTGTCTTCCCTGGGCAGTGTTAATACACACAGTAGGCACTGCAAAGATATTTAGGAAATGGTTAAGTTACTCCTGTTTTTGCTTGGGTTCTAGGTACCTAAATGTGCAAGCTCAGAAAGGAATAGCCAGGTAAAAATGCAAATATGAATACTTGGATATTCCCTTCTTTTTCTTTGTTAATTTAACACACATTTATTGACTACACACTGTTCGGCTCTGTGATTGAATGCTGGAGGATCATTGTGTACAGGAAAAACAAAGGTGTATCTGAATGTATTTCAAATATAAAGGATTTTAAAGGAGTTACCATTTTAGAAAATCCACCCTGCAACTTACCACCACCTGGGTCTTTATTTAAGAGTTGACAACCAGTCAATATAGAGGAGTTGGATAGAAGGTGAATTCACATAAGTTCACGTGAATTTTTCCACATACTTACCATTTTGAGATTAAGAAATACTCTCATAGAAAAGGATCCCCGTGTAGACTAACTTGAAATGTTTTGCAAGGCCCAGGCCATTATCGTAAGGGAACTGGTGGAGGCTTGACTGGTCTCTAGTATCTTCCCTCTCTGATCACCTTTTGGTCTTTCTCCTACTGCAGAAGTATATCTTTTACCAAAGAGCCACCATTCTCAAGTTTAATGGCTGTCTTTCTCCTCCGAGCCTGCCTGCCTGTATGCAGTTGTGCTGTGCTGGAGTCCCATTTGCCCAGGACTTCTTGGTCTGTGCTAGGGATTCATGCATTGTGTTAATGAATACAACTCAACTACTGGTTTCTGTGGGTTTGAAATTATGAGAAACAGGTTTCCCAAATTCTTTCTTCTCTTGCTTTTAAAATGTTTTTCTTATACCCAGAGAAAATGGTCAGCAGCAAGTGTTTGCTCTTGATAGAATAAACATTTCACTCTGGCAACTTAACATGTATTGAGCATTCAGGAACTCATTATTGCCAAAGCTACTTGAAAGCAGTTTTAGTTCTTGTCATTATACAGCTAAGGAAAGTTCATCAGTTTCGAAGTTGTCTGCCTTGAACTTGCTTAAACTGTGAGGCATGAGATCCAGATTATACTCAGAACACTAAGCCTTAGAACCAACTCTTTTAAAAATTGTTTAATTAGAAAGGAGAATGTTTTAAGTGTTTTTGTTTTTTTAAGGTTTTACAAACTAGTATTCTGCATCTTCCTGCACACTGACCTTTTGTTAATGTACTTGAATGTCAATTGACACTAGTCAAATGTTACTTTAACGTTTGTAGTGGTAAAACTATAGACTCAAATTATTATTTTATGGGCCAAGTTTTTATTTTACTAAATATTTGACTGAATTTTCATCACAATATATAAATCAATGTGTTTATTACCACCCTAGTTTGTGGTAAGTGTTAAAGAACAAAATACTTACTGTTAACCAAAGACAATTTATATTTTCATGGAAACCAGTGGATGGGTTACATTGCAAGTTTTGGGAACACATCATGAAAATATTTCTGGACACCCCCTGGAACTCCTCCCTTTGGGCCCACGGATACTGTTAAGGGAAAGTTGTTAAAGTGCATCCCATTACTTCTTGCAGCTTCTGTACATCCAATCTGAGCTCATGGGACATGAACAGTGTGTCCTGGTTCAGGTTGCTGTCTCCTCCACTCTGAGCAGGGAGTGGGGCTTCCAGTAGTTCTGATTAAATAGTAAAACAGTTATTTGGTTCTGCTCCAATGGTGATCAGGGTGTATGTGTACTCTTACTCTTCCTTCCTGGTCTTCAGGCACCTATGTGGTGCCCAGTGGGCTGTTTTCACCAACCATAAATCCTGTGCTTCCAGGATTACGACGTCAGTGTCATGTCCCCAAAGGCAACTGATCTGCTGTGACATGGGGAAAACCACACCCCCTGGCCGTGCAAGCATAGCACGGAGCTTCCCAGTCGACACCCAGCAAAGTGACCTTCCCTCCCCCATGCCCAAGAGGTGGGTCTAGGCATTCACCTTAATGCTAGTGGTCAGAGACCCCCAGCTAGTTCCTCTCTGCCATGGGTTTCATCTTTTCTGAAATAGAGAACTGATTGTGCCCAGTTCCTCAGGAGAGTGTTGGAGAATCAAGTGAAGAATGGCCAGAAGCACCTAGCAAGTACCCACTGGAAATGATCTTCCTTTACTGAACCACACAGGTACTTTGCTCATCAGTCTCCTCAATGAAGGACAACAGATTGGTTGGTTTCTTGTGAAAACCCTTCCTGTGCTTATAGTTGGTACCTCAAGACCGGTTCTCTTGTTCTTCATGAATGCACCAGTCTTTTCTCCTGCACGGCAGCTCATCTCACCCATATTGGACTCCGTTATTTTTTCCCTCTTCTCTTTACTACTATCCCATGGAATTAGACCTTAAAATTATAAGGTTTCATTTTTAAATGTAGAAAGATGGGGGAAGACTAAGGAAGTAATTTGATATAAAGCCATATATACATTTGTTTCAATCAAGTTAAAGGAAAACCTCTCGGGTCAAATACAATTTTTCTATGAAGTCAGTGTAAGTTTTAAATGTGTAATCTGGAGTTATATTATAATAAAGTCAAGTAATTCCTATTATGGGCAAAGTATTCAACTTTGTTACCATAATGCCTAGCATGCCCCTGTGTTCTTTTTGTTACCTTCTGATGGCAAAAGTGATATTTATTGTGGACAAATTGGAAAATATTTTATTAAAATGTAGAATCAAAAGAAAATAGCTTGTAATTGTACCATTCAGACTAACCACTGTTAACATTTTATGTGCACGCACATATGTAGAAACAGGTATATAGGACTTATTTGCACTGCAGAGAACACATACTTAAAAAAATCCAAAAACGATGTTACTGCATGTCCTGTTGTGAATCTGTATCGGCATGTTTTGACTTCCAGTGATGGCAGTCCCAACTTATCAAGATGAAACAGGAAGTATCTGACCTCATGAACTAGGAAGTCTGCAGACAGGAGAGGCTGCAGGAGGGTTGGTTCATTGGCTCTGTGAGGTCATTAAAGACCCACATGCTTTCCATTCTGTCTGTTTTGCTATCACCATGATCAGCTTCATGCAAAAGTCTTTCCTCTCATGGTCATAAAATCACCACCATGAACACGTGGGGAAAAATCAAGACCCACACCTGATGCTCTCTCTTGTTGCATGGCTGGATTGCAGGGGGAAGGCATGGTTGCCATGACAAAATCAGGGCCACTAAGAAAGAAGACAGGATGGGCCCATGTCGCCTGCTTTACTGCTTTTAAACATAGTTTTCTTCTTAAGGTTTACAGCAGTTATCAGAATTCAAAATTAAGATGAATGGCTTTAGATGTTTTATATTCATTTGAAAAGTCATTCTCTTATAGAAATGGTCTGTTCAGAAAGATTTGGATAGGAACAAAGACTTGTTTTCTGGGAAATTAATCTTCATGTTCTCCAAAGATTTAGCATTTTGATGGTATCATTTTGGCAGTAGCAGTTTTTCTTCATGAATTTTGACATACACCTGTATAGAAATTAAAAACTAAAAGAAAAAAGCTTAAAGATAGATGGAAACTTTAATATTTTTATCTTTATATACTTTTTTATTTTCAATAATCTTGAAATAATGCCATAAATAATATAGAGAATTCATGGACATTCTATAAGGATAATTCTGAGAAATAATAGGCATATTTGAAATTACTATGATAAAAATCAGATGTTAAAGAAAAAGTTATATATTCAGTTTTTAAATTGTACTATTAAATGTGTAACTTCATGTGTAGTAAATATTCATATTTAATTTTAGCTGCCAGTGTAACATATACTAAAATAAAATGGAATAATTTCCATGGTTCTATAAAAGAATCTATAAAGGAGTCATAAATAATTATAATAAAACTCTTTTGAAATATTTTTATGGGACTAAAAATTGAAAACTTCCTAATAGGGAAATTTTCATAAATGAGACATGAAGTAAGTTAGTCATAGAGACCTCAAACAGTAATAGATCCTATGGGAACCCTGAATAAGCAATAACTGCTTAAGATAATTTTATGTAATGTATAAAAATCAAGAGTTTTTGAAAAAGCTCTGCAAAAGGTAGCAGGAAGAAAAAGGATTATTATAATGCTAAAATTCCTCATGAGAAGTTACTCATTTTGCTTGCTTTTAATGTTACCAGAATAAAGATGTTAGATTATCTGAATCTGAGAGTGCTGTTATGATTCCCTATAGAGTAACACAACTGTGGTGGGTAACAAAACTCACTCTAGAGTCCCAAGATGTTTCTCGTGTTTTTGAAATAAGAGCTTAGACTAAATGATATTTTGGTGCTCAGAATGCATCTTACCTTCTGTGCCAAATTTACTAGCCAAGGAATACTTTACTCACATTCATATTTTTTTAAACAAATTTTACCTCCCTCATTCACCTCTTTAACTGGCAAAAAGAGTACAGAATTATAGCATAAGTGAAGGATACCATAAGACATCCATTTCAAATGAAAGTTCTTTGGATGCATGGAAGTTGGATCTTTAATGTTTTTATTCTTTTAAAAAAATAATATAATGAGAGTCTTTCTATGGTATGATTAGATGAGTATTAATCTGCATGTGAGAAGACCTAGTCCTCCTCTGGTGTTAAGTTGCTGTGTTAGCTGGGACAAGCGACTTAACTTCTGTGAGCCTCAGTGGCTCAGAGAAAGGGCGGGTGCATTAAACAAGTCTCAGAGTGTCCTTTCCCACTAGAATCAGGATGAATTAAAAGGTCTTGGTCACGGTCAAGGAAACCGTTTACTTGTCCTTTGCACTTCTAAGACATGGGGAGATAATATAGGTGAAAATCACATGGCCTGGAGTTGATAATTATGGGAGAATTTAAGTTGAAGGTGGGCAGCACCATGCCCATTGACAACTTACCTTCTATGCACAAGCACAGACATCCGTACACAAAGGTTCTGATGAAGCTCCCCTAAGGTGGAGAAAACCACAATAAATTGACTTGCCCTGGGTCAGGGTTGTGGTGGTCCAGCCTTCTAATTGAAGGGATTTCTTCTAGCTGATCATGTTATGCATACTCAGAGGAACCTCTGAGTTTTAATAAAGTCTGGATGTATGTGTTCCAGAACATTGTCTTCTTCACAGCCAAGTGCTAGAATCAGGATGAATGAGAATCAAGATGAGTGGAGCACCAGTAGACTGAGACAGTGGGTCTGCAATGTGCCAACTGCATCAGAAGCGGCTCTCTCCGCCATTGTTGTGGTCTTAAAGTCAGCCTGTGTATTGTTTTTGCCCTTCCAGCTCTTCTTTTAAACTCCAGTCATTCCTTTAGAGTTGGCCTAATTAATTTTGTCTTACAAGTAAGTTCCCTGGAATAGCTTTGACACTGTCCTCCTCTTTTCTGAAACAGAGCCATCACGTTGGAGAATCAGCTGGTGATCCTTGCCACGACACCTAGTGACACTGGGGCATACTATGTGCAGGCTGTGAATGAGAAGAACGGAGAAAACAAGACAAGCCCATTCATTCATTTGAGCATAGCAAGTGAGTTTTGAAATCACAAATAGTAATTCTGAAAGCAATAAAATCTTGCTTTAATTAATAACCACTGCAATAAATTTTATCTCTCTAGCATAGTAGTTATGATTTAATATTGATCCAATGCCAATAGTTTGGAGAGCTTTAGGGCTGTTGTTTTCTTTGAAATGATATGCAGAAAAATGTGAATCTAACTGATACTTCTGAATGCCAGATCTTATTTGTTGTGGGAATTTAAAAAAAGTATTTGCTTTTTACACACAGTCAACACATATTGTTCCTAACAATAAAAAATCTTTCAATTTAAATGAATTGTATCCATGAACCTAAATTAGGACTAAATTAGGGACAGATTATATTCTTCTAGTCTAACAAGAAAATCCTTGAGAAATTCTACATATTAAGTTGTACCAAAGTTAGCAGTATTTAAGCATAATCGGTTGATCATTTTTTTCCACCTAATTTAACTAAAAGCCTGATTCTTGAAGAGAATACACAAAAATCATGGATATTCTTATATTTTATTTGAGGGGACATTTGTTTAAGCAAAATTAGTGTTACATGTTTGGCCTTTAAATTCTACCAGCAAGAGTTAATTGCTAAAGAAGGGAAGATCATCCAAAGCAAGAAGTCTGAATTAAACTAGATTCAGATATCTGTATCAGAAGGCTTGTCATCAAATGTTTGCAGCATGAAGCTTCGTGGTATGAAATGAAATTGTTATGTGGTTGAGAAAATAGGGTTGAAACTAGTCATGGCGGATGGTAAATTTCAAAATATAATGATCATATCATGTGAATTATATTGATTCGTTTGTATAGTAGTGGATTTCATCTTCTAAAAAACTATCTTAAAGGAATGATTTCCCCCTGCAAGTGGTTTAAAAAGTATGTGGGGCTGGGCATGATAGCTCACGCCTGTAATCCCAGGAATTTGGGAGACTAAGGCAGTTGGATCACCTGAGGTCAGGAGTTCGAGACCAGCCTGGCAAATATGGTGAAACCCCATCTCTACAAAAAATACAAAATAAGCTGGGCATGGTGGCATGTGCCTAAAATCCCAGCTATTCAGGAGACTGAGGCAGGAGAATTGCTTGAACCCAGGAGGCGGAGGTTGCAGTGAGCCAAGATCACGCCAGTGAAACTCCATCTCAAAAAAAAAAAAAGTATGTGGGATGGAGTGATAGTATTTGCTTCACATGGCCTTGGAGGGGTACAATTGCCTTAGGCCCAGTAGAATTTCCTGGGCAAATCTTTATAGCAAACTCTGGGTGTAGGCTTCTGTGGGAATTAACTGAGTGGGCTCTCACATGCCTACCTAATTGGTTCTAAGTGGCCATGATGTGCTGTCATCCTGCTTTTAGCTCCTTAATTTGAGGAATTGAATCTCGCTCTCCAGAACGTAGTCTATGACAGATTTAGGATGAGTGGGGCCTTTGTGATGCCATGGAGAATTATGCACATGGATTAGGTGTGGGGTTCACAAAATCCAGTGCATGCTGTACTGCGAGTAAAAGGACTGTCTGCATCAGGAATTACAGTAGAAATAAGGATGATTTATTAAGATTTTTTCCAATGGTGATGATAAAGAATGGAAATTGTATTATTAAATACATTGTTACTATTTTAATGCTTCCAAACTTTACAAGTAGAGTCATTTATCCTGTTTAGCAAATACGATTTTGTACTCAATTGTAATGTAACTACCAGGATAATAATGGGCCAAAGAGGGTGAAATTCTGCATCAGACACAAGGAAGTTGGCCTTCCTCTGTTAGAAAAGGGAAAAAAATTATTCCACAAAAACTGTGGTTAACATGACAAAGTTATAAAACAGTCCTTACCTAGTACTTGCCTACCTGCCTACTCTGTAAGGGCCAGCAGAAAATAAAGCGAATACAGTAAATTTGCAAACTGCCATACTAATGCAATACCATAGCTTTAGATAATTGGAATATGTAAATTTTTTTCAGTAATTTCAGTTTCTACCCTGACCAAAAAGTATATTGAAAGCTGCTCATAAATATTATAATTAACTGGCTTGCATTTTGTTCCTTTGTGTGTATATTTTTAACTTTTCATTGGCACCAGGTAAAATGTGTAAAAAGTGAGATATATGGACTTATTTTAAATCTTAGGAAAAAAACCTACATTTTGTTACTTTATGAATTATTTGTTTTTTATCAGGGCCAGGTAAAATGGGAGAAGTAAGGAGGTTGCAGAAACTGCCTTATTTTAATTCTTAGGAGAACGTTCCTGTTGACATATTGGATTTAGCTAAATGTTAAATGGCAACCAATTATGCTTTTTTTTTTTCTTTTTTGCTAAAAGTTTTATTTTGAAAACCTCTAAAAGTCAGAAGTCTGATTAATCTGTAGAAGCCCCCAGAATTGTTTAAATCGTGCTTCTTTCTGGAATGCAGTGAGTGGTCTAAGCAATGAACACTGCAGTTCAGGACCTGGCCACCCTACTCCTGGTGAGACTGTGAAGTATTGAAGGATGCAACTCCTCACCAGATTTATTATGAAATTAGATATTCTCAAGACCTATTCATACTGGTAGTAAGATAGAGTGTATTCTGCAGGCTTAGACATCTTTTTCTTCTGATGTAGGCTTTTGTGGAAACACCAAACAAGATTGATGAAAATTTTTAAAAACTTTCCAGCCAGCATTTCTGAAAAATCAGAAGATATTACTGCCAATTATCATTTAACGAAGATAAATTTTTCCTTGCTGTCAAGAGAATAAAGCAGAGAACCTTTATGTAGTGAACCCCATGGGGATGATCGGGTCCTGGTAATTAAATTCCTGGTGGATTGTGCTGTAATTAGTTTAAAATTGGAGTGTCATGCAGCCCCACCTCTTGTTTGCTGTTGTAGTAAGAATCCGTTTCTTCCTCAAGGACAGCACTGTGTTGGAGGGGAGCAGCTTCCAGGTCCAGCCCTGTCTCAAAACATCTAAATAAGTGATGCGCTGTCACCCAGCTAACAGGAGGACATATTACATTTTCATCAACAACCTTGTACTGGAGAGTTCAAAAACATCTTCACCTTTTCAATTACTAAATACTGTGGCTACACTTGAAGCTTATGGGAAGCAAAAGATAAAGAGGTTTTAGATTTAAATAAATATTTTTTGAAAAAAAGCATGACTGTTAGAAGTGAGATGCAGTCCCATAATGATACTGCCTGCTGTTTTGTGCATATTTAGTAGATGGCATTATTATCTCTTAACATATCTCCCCTTTTGCATGGTTAAGAAGATAAATTCCTGCATGTTCTGCACTGATATTCCTGTAGGGAAGGAGAGGACTTCTCTGAACTCTCCACCCCGCTTCCCTGGTGAGAGCTTGCTGCCATCCCAGGGGTGGATCCACTTTGAAGTTTTAATGTGATGTGAAACCAGCAGATGTTAAGGACATAGGTGGGACTGTTGAAGCGTCCTACATGAATTTTTCATAGCCAGCTCCCACAGCTCAGGTGCACACCAGAAAAAGAAGGGGCTGAGCATGGCTCAGAATAGACACGTCTGTTCTAAGGTCAGACCCAGGTAAGCTTTATGAACCTGTCAACCTATTTTTGGCTTTTGCTTTGAATATTTTACATTGCGTTAACCTTTGTGGAATAGAACTTCTGAACCAAATTAATATGTGAATAGGAGTTTCTTCCTTTAAAAAAAAAAGCATAGAGTTAGGAGATGAGATGAATTCTATACAGTGATGAATCAATCATTGTTTAAATGCCATTGTACATACCTTAGACACAGCATCAGTTCTGATCCAATATTCAAAATGTCCAGTGTAATGAGATTTTCTACTAGGGATGAAGCTTGGATTAAAAAAGGAATGATTGCCTCTCTCCTTACTGTTTTTTTCCCCCTCTTTCATCTTAATGTCTCCTCTTCAAACAACATTTGCAGATAGGATATCATTTCAGCTGATCCTCCTTCAGGCTGACAAACCCTTGCTTTTAATTCTGAAGACCACTTAACATTTTTTTGTCCTCTATAATGCTAATTTAACTGCAGACCTCATATAGGTTTAGTAGTTGAAAGTGGATTCCTGGGAATCATGTCTATGAACAGTCATTTGAAAGGACTGCCTTGTAAAACATGGCTTTTGTGTTCCCCGGACAAAACTCTCTCCTATTTTCCTTGTACCTTTAACATTAAAGGCAGAAGTCTTCCAGATGGACTCTAACATGGCTTGGGTTCCTAAAACAATAGAAACTGTTTGAAATATTAGTAAAAATCAGTCTGGGGCCTAGCCTTACATCACAAATGAGCAATTTAGAACCAAGCATAGTTTTATAGGTTGTATGATACTTTACTGCCAGAATTTACGGAAACATAAATAAAGAAGTATGTATTTTATAGTAAAATCATGAGTTTAATTATTTAGCCATGCACTGAACCTGCTGTACAGAGTGAAGCATGAGGCATACTCTGGCCCTGGGCCTCCTGAGCTGTGTTAGACATAACTAAGTCTAGGCCATGGTCCCTAACACTTCCGTAAACACACCATCAAGAAATAAGCCTTCAGCATTTCCCATGTTATATGTACATTTTCAGTGCTGCAAAAGAAGTAGCACTTGAATATAAATTTCCTCAGCAAGGTAAGGATACGTTTCACAGATGGAGCAATGGTGAGCTCAAACCTGGACAAGGGAGGGGAAGGGGTTCTTATTCCTGATGTAAGTAACCCCTACTGCCGTGTCGTTCTCCTGTTGACTAGGGTTAGGCTGCACAGTAAGCTAATTCCAATTGGCTATTTTAAAGAGAGCAGGGGTACCATCCAGAGTGGCAGGGTGGGTAGTTTGGCAGGAAGGATGGTTAGGAACAGGTCAGAGCAGGTGACCAGGGGTGACTCAGGTCAAAGCCGGTGATCAGGGGAAAAGATGTAAACTACTGATTAGAACTGGTGAGAAAGTTGTTTACTGAAACTAGAGGCAAGGGGGCGCAGAGAACCAGGAAGTTAAACCTTAAAATGGAGAATTAAAGAATAAGAGAACTGAACATACTGACGTACTGATTCTTTGAAAAGTAACTTGGAGTTCACTATATCTAACACCCCTTGCATGAACACCTAGTTACTTATCAATTCTAAGCACTAACCATCAGACAGAAGAGACGAAGGGAATCAGCAGTGCTTATCATGAAAGTTTCCTTCCATCTTTACTTGATGTCTGATGGTGCAATATGCACTTCATGAATGGAAATACATATTTTACTTGATTTTCTTGATATAATTTAGTTTTTTGGAAAACTTCTTATGACATCTGGTTACAGAGAATTGTTTTTCCTGGTGACGTGGCTTCTAACTACACAAGTGTACCCGCTGCCGTTTGTTGTCATCTGATTGTGCTGGTGTTGTGAGTGACTCAGATCTGTGGTTTCTTCCTAGGAATGCCTTTGTCTTCAGTTGTCCACTTTGTGAGAGTTAGTTTAGATAAAACTAAACACACAAGTACATAAATCTACCTCTCTAGGCAAAGGTGAACCATAGGGCATGCACAGCCTGTTAACTTCTCTGAAATGAGAATTTTCAGACCTCTCCTTGGGATAGCTTGTGTACAGAGTGTCATAGGGGGCCATCCCACTAACAGACTCAACCTGCATAAAAAATAGCATTTAAACTTGTCTCTTTCTTGTGCTCTTGGTGAGAAAACATAAGTAAAAATACCAGGTCTAATTGTTTCTGAGCCCCAAACGGATGGATTGGGGAATGAGTTTTAGAAGAGGAATGTAGCTGGTGACTGCCAGCAAGACTTCAGTAACCACAGCAAAGACATCATTCTCTCTCTCCTCACCCAACAAGGCAAAACTGGATCGTTTCTGTTACCCACTCATGCCTCCTTCACCATATTCCCATCTCTTCTCATCCCAAGGTGTCTTCTTTTCCCCTGTGAGATTTATTTCTACCTGATTTCACTGTTGCTAAATCTTAGGAAATCAGGTTAAGCTATGATCATTTGCCCTCAGCGTTTGAACAAACTTGGGGTAGCCCAATAGCCCCAGTTTCCCAAAGCAGTAATCACTGGTCTATGAGTATCACCCAGGACACATATAGATTTCCAAGGCATAGGCAGGCAGGTAAAATTTCCAGGGAACCTATTTTCAGTCCTTTCATATTCACATTCTAAAACTGGATCTGAGGATGCCTGAGGTCAAATTTTGCTTTTCACAACTGCTCCTTTCTTTCTGAATAAGATGGAAGGCTCATTTCTTACTCATCCTGAATCTTTAACATGGGCAATTATCTGAGGGTATAAATGCCCAGGTGCCAAACAAAGGGAGAATTCTAAACATCAATGGCAGAATTGAGAAAGTGAAAGACTCTAATATTTGGGAAATAAATCATTTTATAAATCAGGTGTTTTCAATCTTTTGCTGTCTGCAAAATGAGGTAGGTCCTATGTGTGTTGTCAGCTGACACTTCATTGCAAATAACTTAATCATTGCTAACTGTAACACAGTCCACATGTTCTTAGGACAGGAAGAGATTTCTAGCCCCTTTACAGGTGTGGGGCCATGTGAGTGGGATAAAGTATCGCTTTCAGGCCATATGTTTAAGAGCCAGCGTGTTACCTTCATGATCTCCCTTCCCCTTTGGGACAACCATGGCCAGGCCACATATTGAACCACAAGATGGAAGCTATCTGGATATTTTAATCAATATGTGGGAAGAATAGCCTAGGAGGGCCACCCAAGCAGAATTGGACTCATTATGAGTAAGAAACAAACCTTTGTATTGTTGGCACTGAGATTTCAGGGTTTGTTATTAGAATAAAACATGTCTGTCCTAACTTATAAATTACTATATGACAGTGGGGCACATTGGCTCATGCCTGTAATCCCAGAACTTTGGGAGGCCAAGGTGGACAGATCATCTGAGATCAGGAGTTTGAGACCAGCCTAACCAATATGGTGAAACCTCATCTCTACTAGAAATACAAAAATGAGCCAGGTGTGGTAGTGGGCGCCTGTAATCCCAGCTACTTGGGAGGCTGAGGCAGGAGAATCACTTGAACCTGGGAGGTGAAGCTGTAGTGAGCTGAGATTGCACCACTGCACTCCAGCCCAGGCAATGGAGCAAGACTCTGTCTCAAAAAAATAATAATAATAAAATAAATAAATGAATAAATTACTATATGACTTTTGGTATATAACTTAAAAAGAATGTAAAGAATTGAGAGATACTCTAATAAAATTTCTTTCATTTTTGTCTGTTGCTTTATATGAACAATATTTTATCTATGAAAAAGAAAAGATTAGAATTAAACTTTACTCTCTGTGTCATTGAGAGATGCATTTCTAGTTTTTTAAAATATAAAAACCTATTCATCAAAATTTGTAATGGTTAAAAAAATTTTTTTAAGAAATTTTTTGTTTTTTAGACACAGAGTTTCACTCTGTCACATAGACTGGAGTGCAGTGGTGAGATCATGGCTTGCTGCAGCCTCAAACTCCTGGCCTCACGCAGCCCTCCTGCCTCAGCCTCTTGAGTAGCTGAGACTACAGCTATGAACCATCATGCCTTGCTAATTATTTTTTTTTTGAGACAAAATCTCCCTCTGTTGCCCACACTGGAGTGCAGTGGTGCAATCTCAGCTCACTGCAGCCTTCACCTCCCAGGTTCAAGCGATTCTCCTGCCTCAGCCTCCCAAGTAGCTGGGACTATAGGCGCCCACCACCACACCCAGCTAATTTTTGTATTTTTAAAATAGAGACAGGGTTTCACTATATTGGCCAGGCTGGTCTCAAACTCCTGACCTTGTAATCCTCCTGCCTTGGCCTCCCAAAGTGCTGCGAGTACAGGCGTGAGCTACCACCCCCAACCCTAGCTAATTTTTTAATTTCTTTTTTTATAGAAATGGAATTTGACTGTGTTACCCAGGCTGGTCTCAAATTCTGGCCTTAAATAATCCTCCCCCCTTGGCCTTCTAAAGCACTGGGATTACAGGTGTGAGCTACTGAGCCCTATCAAAATTTAAATTTATATACATATATTTTCAGAGGCTATAAGGTAATTAATAAAATACTTTGACTCAATAAATGTAATGAATAAAGGATACAATTCTGTGGGGGTGTAAGATGGAAATACAAAGAAGAAAGAAAAGAAATGTAAAATTTCTTCCTATTAAAAATTAGAGCTTGTTAATGTGTTTTTTAAATGGGTGATGCTGTGTATCAAATCTTTAGATCTGCTTATCAAATATTTAGATTCCTTTGAATACATATAAATGTGTTGCAATAGTTTTATTAAAATATACTGAAATATTAAACATTAGAATATACTAGAAATTATATTCTCTTCAGTCCTTCAAATTTATTATGTAAAATAATAAAATAATGAAAAATTATAAATATATTTTTATAATTTTTCATTTTATAATTTTCATTATTTTCATAATGAAAAATAACTAAAATAATGAAAAATTTTAGATGTCAAGATGTGGGAAAGATACACAGTTTTACAAAATTCTTTTAGGTGATCTAGGAACAACAACTGTTTCAAGCTATATGCAGATCCGATAATAATTTATAAATAAGAGTACTGTTGATGATCCTCCAAGGACAGACATAGACAGAAGAAGGCCCTAACATTTCTTGAGACCTGACAGATGTTGTCACATATATTTTCCTTCTTAAATTCCATGACAGCCTTGTGGGTTAACAATCAACTCTGTTTCACAGCTGAAGACACTGAGGCTTTAAGAGGTGAGGTTATTGACCTCAAGAATAGTCAATGGGAAGTTGAGGATTCAAGCCAAAGTTTATTTGTCCCCTTCCAAAAACCCTTGTTTCTCCTATAAAAGCAGACCAGCATATACCATGGCGGCTGGGTGTGCCTGTGGTATCCAAATGTGTCCAAGAGAGAGAAGCCCAAGAAGGCAAAACTTGGAGGGAGGTGGCTGTCCAGCAGGGAACCTCTCTGCGAAGAGCTCTGTGCATGCAGACCTCAGAGGAGCCTGGTTCTGATTTTAAAAAAGGACGCCTTCTGTTCTGATACCCAAACCACTCCCAGTAAACATTCAATCCAGAGAATAGCAGTATGCTGTGGCCCAACAGTTTTGAGGCTGGCCCCCTCTTGCAACCCCAGTGAGGCACGCTTGGGTGGACAGCACACAGGTTTGGCTTAAGGATGCAGTGAGAGATGCCCTGGTGTCAGTGCTTATGAATGGAGCATCATAACAATAAGTCACAATTTCTCATAACAAAGTGGTTGTTTTGTTATCAGTAATGCATTAGACAGCACATAGGATATAAAGTAAGGCATGATCTGTCCCAGTGGATTTATAAGACTGATGTGCGTGATTACACTCACTAATTCCCAGATACTGATATCAAACTGTGGTGACAGATTTTGCAGTGAGTAAACTTTACCCAGGGAGTAAGGCAAGCACTTGGAGAATTAATTAACCAAGCAGAACTGACCAGTTGGATTCAGTAGAGGGACCATGAGTATTCATTTACTTCTCCCAATTATGCTGTGATTATTGAAAGACAAAAATTATCATTCAGTAGTGATTTGTCTAACCAGATTTTTTACAAACTCCTCTGTATAACTCAGCATTAGCAATTCCTCCAATCTGCCTTCCCTCTGTCCCCTTGTTAAATGTCTCAATTTAAATTATTATATTCAGATATTTAAGCATAAGAGTTCTTTAATTTTGGCAGTTTGGGGGCTAGAACTTAAAGTAAGCCCTTTTTTATTTATTTATTTATTTTGAGACACGGTCTTTTTCTGTTGCCAAGGCTGCAGTTCAGTGACACAGTCATGGCTCACTACAGTCTCAACTTTCTGGGCTAAAGTGATCCTCCCACCTCAGCCTCCCAAGTAGCTGGGACTACAGGTGTGCACCACCACACTTGGCTAATTTTTTTAAATGTTTTGTGGAGACAGGATCTCCCCATGTTGCCCATGCTGTTCTTGAACTCTGGGACTCAAGAGATCCTCCTTTCTCAGCCTCCCAAAGTGCTGGGATTACAGGAGTGAGCAACTGCACCTGGCTTAGTAACTTTTACCTTTGCCTTTGGGACCTAATTTCTTTTTTTTTTTTATCCAAAATGTGTTTATTGAGATGGTTTCCCACTCATCTTGATTCAGAGTGCTTTTAGTGCTGCTTCCTCCTGAAAGAACATCCTTCTGTAAGCCTTGCTTTTCCTCCTGTAGGCTGGCAGAGGACAGTGGAGCAGCCAACACACAAAACTACCATTTGTGCATGGCTGAAGACCGTGGTGATTTTATAGCATCCTGGGCATTTCACATCCATGAAGTAGGAATTGGGGCTCTGCACCAGGCATTTCTTCTTGTGTTTCCTCTTCTCCTCTTCTGGAGAGGGATGAAGGAGATCCTTTGCGAGAGGCATGTTCACGTGGGTAGGTTGTCACCGCCGGAAAGGCGGGACCTAATTTCTTAGACTTAGCCAGCAGCCAGTACCTGAATTCAGTTTATAGGGAATTGAAGATAATTTCCTTGTAGAATCATAGTATGTAAACATAACATTTCCAAGTATGTAATATATTGAGAATGACCCAAGATTATAACTTAGGAGTTTTCTTTCTAGCTCTGATCACTGTAGCTATTACAGTCATTGAAGTCTCCTCTCCTTGTCATTGTAATTAATATGGAAGACAAGGAGTTTTTGGAGGGCATAAACAAGGGAGATGGAAAATTGAATTTTTCCTGCAATCATTGTACAGTCTCTAACATACATCCATTACACAGCTTGTCTGCAGAAATCCTAAGCAAAGTAATCGTTATTGGCTGAGATAAGACCACACAGAACAAGTTGCTAGTTGTAAATGTAGTTTTCTTAGAAAAACTGTGTTTACGCAGTCGTTGAATATAGCGATGATTCTGGTGAATTTCCTAGGGTTCAGCTTTTAGTTACTTTCTAGACTAAATGGTTCTACTCGTACCTTCTCAGTACGATTTTTTCTTTCACAAATGTGCTCAGTATTCTGAAACTGCTAATTAAGAAACACCTGTTTAATTTCCCTTCCTTCAGAATTTTTAAGGTTTTCAAAATCCAGATTGTGTGAGTTGCTAAGCTAAATTGTCTTTTCATATCTCCTCTTTCATAAAAATGAGAATATATTATTTTCTGATTCAGAGGGAACATCTAGAGTGGAACCCATCTCTTCAGTAATAAAATGGTATTTGTGCTGAGGGTAGGCTGAGTAATTCATGGGTTAACTAAAATTTCCAACTTTAAAGACAGAAAGATGTGATTTGGTCCAAAGCATAATGAAGGTTTATTGTAGTAGTAGTAACAACAGCTGTTCATTGGATGTCTACCTATGCCCAGTATGTAAATATTATCTCTCATTTAAAAAAACAATCAGCCAGGCATGTTGGCTCATACCCAGTGCTCTGGGAAGCTGAGGCAGGAGCATTGCTTGAGCCCAGGAGTTCAAGACCAATCTGGGCAACACAGGGAGACTCTGTCTTTACCAAATATATATATATATATCTGCTAGGTGTGGTGGTGCATATCTGTGTTCCCAGCTGCTCAGAAGGATTGAGGTAGGAGGATCACTTGAGCCAGGGAGGTCAAGGCTACAGTGAGATGAGATTGCACCACTGTACTCCAGCCTGAGCAACAGAGCAATACCCTGTCTCTTAAAATACTAATATAATAATCATAATAACCACCATTTAAACACCATTTTTTAACAAACAAGAAGCCATAAGGTCAGTATTATCCCCATTTTGCAGATGAGGCAACAAATTATTTCCATAATCTTACGCAGTTGATTACGTGGGTTTGTTTTGAATCCAGGTTTGTCTTTTCCCCAAGGAGACTTTCACCATTTTACTTATTGAGATTACTTATATTGTAGAATGGTTTTTGATTTGTAAAATCATGTTGTAATTTCTTAATCTGGCTGCCGCTGTTGTGAATACAGCCTAACGATTGGTCACCTTTGATAACAGTTCTGTTCCATCTTTACCACTTAGTCATAATGTTTTATTACTGTTCATTGTAAATGATGTCCTTTTGGCTCTTATAGAAGGCAATTACAGCAGGTAATTAAAATTGTAGATCTTTACAATGTGTTTGAGAATATTAAATCAAGCCTGGAGAAAATCAGGCAGTGTCTGTTAAAGTGAAAGGCCACTTAACAATGCCAAAGGCCATTACCAAATCCAGAGTGCTGTATTCCCCACTTTTCCAAGAACACTTTGTATCTGAGATGTAAAGAAATGGAATTTATATCAGAAATAATAGAAACCAGAAATTTATCTGAAGATGTAGATTCTTTCTGTATGGGTTCTAATTAGTGAGTTCTTAGCAATAGTCTCTCCCTGTGACTCTTTGTTATTTCAGGTAATTATCCTGCCTGCACCCCTTCGCCTTTTATGATCTTGAAGAATATCCTCTTTAGCACAAAATTAGTTCCTTCAAGTCTAGTGTATCTCTATGTTTGTCTGAGAGGGTCTGAGGAAGGTCTAAGAAACCCTGTGACCTCTGCTTGTTAGTGTGAACTGTTATTTTGCCAAGGAATAACCAGCTAGCAAGTGCAGCTTTTTGAGGTGGATACTGAAGATAATATTTTATGTAGTTTTATAGAATCATAAAAATATGAGCTGGGAATTCCCTAGCTCACCTTGGTATTAGGCCTGCATGATCATCTGGGAAGTCGGAAAGCTGTAATGGTTTTGCGATTTTTTTCTAGGGAGCAAGATACAAACATCAAAACTGGAAGTGCAAAACTCTAGAGAAAATCGTGAAAGAATGAAGGCTTTTCCATTTTAGTTCCCAACTTGAATTTAAAGAGTAGGAGTCAGAGTTGACATAAGTCAGTAATGATGAACATTTGGCTAGCCCCATGAGGTTGTTAGCTGTTTCGCTGATGATGTATTTTGTTGAGGTGTGTCTCATCTGCTATTAAAGACCGTGTCTGGTATTAAATGCCCTTCACTTTCCTTGAAAGATTGTTGCACACTCTCTTTCCCCAACAGGATGTCACTCTGTGGTTTTATTAATTCAGACAGGGTTGAATTTCACAAAGGTTTGCTTCCATTTGGGAAAATTTTCAACATAAATGTACTCCAGAATTCAAACTTCTTCCTTTCTTTTTTTTTCTTTTTCTTTTGAGACGAAGTTTCGCTCTTGTTACCCAGTCTGGAGTGCACTCGGCTCACCGCAACCTCCACCTCCTGGGTTCAGGCAATTCTCCTGCCTCAGCCTGCTGAGTAACTGGGATTACAGGCACGCGCCACCATGCCCAGCTAATTTTTTGTATTTTTAGTAAAGATGGGGTTTCACCATGTTGACCAGGATGGTCTCGATCTCTGGACCTCATGATCCACCTGCCTCTGCCTCCCAAAGTGCTGGGATTACAGGTGTGAGCCACCGCTCCCAGCCTTCCTTTCTAATCCTTAAAACGTTGGGAAGCATCCTCATCAGTCAGAATGACGTAGGAGTGGAAACCATATGCATATGTTGCCCTTTGGTTATTGGTTTATTTCAGAAAGCTTAAGTAGTTTCATACTTCTTTAGTCTACTCAAGAAAATGTCACTTCTCTTAAATTGAGAAAATGGCAAGTGCAAAAATTGTACCATCACATTTGAAAATGTATGAAACGGATAGGCAGTATTTTGAGCCTTTGTTTCTTTGTTCATTTTAGTTATAGTATTTGTAAAAACCATGACAAAAAGCATGTTCTTGATGAAAATCTAGGAAGCAGTTCTACTTACCCGAACCCTAGCCTGGCATTAGATTACCTGGATCCTATCCACCTCTGCAGTTTGCACTTGACGGACAGATAAGCCATGTTGCCCCCACAGGCCTCCATGCTGATTGGCTAGTGACCCTGCCATGTTAGTCACTAAATATTTTGAATATCATCTCATCCTGGAAGGATACTCAGGGATCCAGAGGGAAACAGCTGGCATACTGGCATCAGCCTATACCATTTTCAGTGTCTATATAGAAGAATCAAGGGAAGGGTTGAATATGATTTTCTTTGGCTTTTAGAGTCTCTGTCTCACTTCTGTCTCTAAGTATATGATTCCCCCCTACTCCCTGCCTGTTAAACACTCAGACTTCAGTTCTGGTATTTCACTCAGAAAACGCTGAGCATCTGATGCTTATCAGACATTATGCTTAATGCTGAGGAAACTTGGTGAACACAACATGTGGTTCCTGCCTTCTCTGAGCTCACTTTGGCCAGGAGAGACTGGCATACCAACAGACAACAAGAACACAGTGTATTAAATGCCAGACGAGAGGGAGTTACATAGAAGCAGCTCTGGAAGCACAGGCAAGGGAGCAATTAATTCTGCTTCCGAGGCTGGAACAGCTTTGTTAGCAGAACTCTAAAAATCTTTTCTTTCACTTATGGAGAGATGCACCACCAGTGGGATGATTAGGAAAAGGAAGTTTGGAGTAGAACAGTGCTTTCTATGACTGGGAACTGCCATAACCACCGTCCTTTAGTTTACTCCCTTGTTTTAAATATCAGTGCCCCCCAGCAAGACTCTGCATTTAATACAAGCCCATTCCAAGAGAGTCCTTAGTTGTGTTGTCTTCATCTCCCATAAGTTCTGTGAGGATAAGGATTTTTGCTTATTTCCATAAGCAATGGGAAGAGTGCATGATGAATACTAAGGGCTCAGTAAATACTTGTCCAGTGAGTGCGTGAAAGCCTGTGCAGCGAGACCTTTTTACCTGCCGTTTCCTGGTCCCCTCCCCATCCCTGGCATCTGAGGATGCCTGCTCATCAGCTTGTTCTTCCTGTAGCTCCTTTTCTTTTGGTATTTATTGTTCCTTTTGGCTCTTCTCATCCCAAGATGTGAGGATTCTCCATCCTTTAGTCCTTCAGTGCAATGTTTTGCTTTGTCTTTGTGACTTTTCTTTTTCTTCTTGGAGTTTGCATTCACTCTTGTGACTTCACATGTCACAATCAATCAAATGTTATCTCCAGGCCTGAATGCCAGCCTGGGCCTTCAATCTTTGGTAAGGAGAAAGTAGGACAAATGACTTCAAGGTCACCCTGACTCTAAAATTTGATACTTCTGATGTGTGAACTTCTCTGTCTGACTTAGTAAGGTGCCCAAAGATGGAAGGCTTGTCCACATGCATTTCCTCCATTATTGACTCACATTTCTTCTGTTTTATGACTTCATTTGACCTGCTGGTTGTGGGCATCCCTCTTTGTCTCAGTGTTACTCATAAAATTAATTATGCTGCTTCTGGACAGGGTGGCTAAACCTTGCCCTGTTGAACCTACTATCTGGGACACTGTGCCCTGAGATGGGATTTACTATGTTGCTAGACATTTTCACTAGGAAATTAAATTAACTTGCCTCCATATACTTTCTATCCCTCAGCTGTTTTCTCTTCTAAGTTCCCTAGAAAGTTCTCTCACCCCCGCTTCTATGTTTTCAGCTCTTACCTATCCTGAACTCTTAGCTTAAGTCCCACTTCTGGAAGAATATTTATCTCTCTGTCCTTCTGTTCATTTAGAAATGCATTCATTAATTCATTGACTCAAGATGTATTTACTGAGTGTTCACTAAGCATCATGGGCATTGAGGATATTGTGACTGAGGCAGACTGGTTTCTACTATCAGAGCTTTTGTTGGTGGAAGCAAAAGACAAACAAGTACTATCAATACAGTTTGGGATGTTCTAAGTCAGAGAATAGTAATTTTCCTGAACATCCTGAGTTTCTGCCATTTACATTTTCAAACCTTTGCCTGTCATAAAGACAGGGTTGGTAAAGACAAGGTAAGGTCAAGACACACAAGATTGTAGGCTGAAGAAATGCTTCCTTGGAAAGATTCTTCACAATAGTTCTTATTTATATGAGTATTGGTATAGGCTTATATAGAGAAAATATGGGAGATTTCTCAGAGATGGACTGTGTTATAAATAGAACAAATCAGTAAAATTACAGCCTTCAAGCCACAGGCCTCATTAGTCTCATGAGCAAAGCCCTTTGTGAGCAAACTGAGTGAGCCACGCGGAATAACACTACTGTCCATGTTTTGCAAGCTCAACGTGTCAGACTGTAGTGTTAAAAATGAGTTACTTTAAATGAGCTATAAATATTAGTTCTGCATCTCCAAGCCATTCAATATGCAATTGTGAATATTGATATCCTTATAACTTATGTATAAGTCACATATATAACTTATATATATATATAACTTCAATGTATGAGTGAGTAAAAAGTACTGCATTAGTCAGCTTGGGTTGCCATAAAAGATATTCATTAATTCATTGACTCAAGATGTCTTTACTGAGTGTTCACTAAGCATCATGGGCATTGAGGATATCTTGATTGAGGCAAACTGGTTTCTACTATCAGAGCTTTTGTTGGTGGAAGCAAAAGACAAGCACTTTCAATATGGTTTGGGATGTTCTAAGTCAGGGAATATATAGAAGCAAAAGGCTAAGATTCAGAAACATCTCTTTCCAAATGGGACATTGTCTAACACAAACACCCAGCTTAAGAACAAAGAAGCAATCTGTCATCCAAAAACATCTGCCCCTCGTGTTGCTTTCAATATGCAATAACTCAAAATTCCACAAGGAGTATTTTCCCAAAACAAAGAATAGAGCCCTCCACAGGAAAACTCAAGTCTCTTCCTTAGGAGACTGGGTGGCTTAAACAACAGACATTGATTTTCTCACAGTTCTGGAAACTGAAAGTCCAAGATGAAACCAGCTTTGCCAGCCAGGTTGGTTTCTCATTGGGGCCTCCCTTCCTGGCTGTCAGAGAGCCATCTTTCTGCTGGTCCTCACATGGCCCTCTGTGCATTGGGGTTTCAGGAAAGGGAGCATTAGAGAGCTCTGTTGTCTCTTCCATTTCTTATAAGGACCCCTGTCCTATTGGATTAGAGATTTCCATATGATCTCATTTAACCTTAGTCACTTCCTTAAAGGTCCTGTTTCCAAATACAGTTACATTACACGTTAGGGCTTCAACATATTACTTTTTTTACAACTCAATCCATAACAACTACACATTTCTTGTTCCTATTGCATTTTCTTTCCTAAGGTACAATATTTCTCTAGATCAGAAGTCCTGACTAGACACTTGTGGTCTGGATTTGCTGCTTGTGTTTTATTTAGCTCACACAATACCTTGAAAATACATGAGCCAATATTTAACAGCTGGGAGAAAATTTTCCAGCTTCTCTTAAAATATCTGACCATGCTAGGACCCCTTTCCCAGTTTAAACAATCTGTGCCTTCTCCTAATGAAGAAACTTGAGTTTTCCTGTGGAGGACTATATTCTTTGTTTTGGGAAAATACTCATTGTGGAATTTTAAGTTATTGCATATTGAAAGCAACATGAGGGGCAGATGTTTTTGGATGACAGGTTGCCTCTTTGTTGAGGTAAGTTTGTGTTAGAAAACTTCCCATTTGGAGAGAAATGTTTCTGTATCTTAGCCTGTTGCTTCTACATTAGCCGACTCTGGAAGCATTTGAGGTGTGACCCATGATCCAATATTAGTTTCTGTGATGATGGAAATGTTCTCTATTTTTACGTGGAGCTATTGAATACTTGAAATGTTACTATTGTGACTGAGGAAGTGAATTTATAATTTAATTTCAACTATTTTTAATTCTAGTAACCTCATGTGGCTGGATGCTACCATGTTGAGCAGGACAGTTTTATAAAAATGCACAGCACTTTGCATACAAAAGGGATTCCCAGAGAAACTGCCCACATGACCCATCGTTGAGCTTTATTTGCTCCTTGTATGGTCCAGGAGTGATCTAGGAGTAGTAAGGGCTTGTCCTGACCAGCAAGACTTGGACTCCCAGGTCCCCTTGAGAGCTCTTGCTCATATGAGCAGGATACTTACCTCTATTTTATATACTGAAGATCTGTGGCTGGAGAGCCCTGTGTGCTGGGAGACACTCCCTTAACAAGTATAGACAGTCAGTTTGCTGGGCTGTTGCATTGCACACATTTGTGGTCTATAGTAGTCTGTATTAATGGTACCCCAAAGAAATGGTTGGTACATAGCCTGCATGGCTGTATACAGCAATCCTGATTAATTCATTCATTAGTTATTATGAGATATCTCTTGTACAGCAGGCCCAGTGCTACACATGGAAGTTAGGGAAGTCAAGGATGAGATGGTAATCTAAATGGGTGAGTAAAGCCAAAAGTACCTGAGCCATGGTTGAGAGAAGCACAGCTTGCTCTAGAAAACCCAGACATGTAAGTGGGAATTGGAAGATTTCCCCTGAGAGATGATATTTAACTGAGACCTAAAGGTTGAGTAAGAGGCATTCAGCTGAGGCTTTGGGAAGAGGCATCCTGGCAAAGGAGACCACAAGGCTAGAGTCAACAGGTGCCTTTCTGTTCACAGATTTGCAGCTCGTCCACTGCTGTAGATAGGAACAAAGCCCTGCCTAGCAGAGGGCTCAAACAGAACTGTCTACGACAGCCTCTGGAAGCTGGGAATTCCACATACACACTGATGGTCTTGTGTTGCCAGCTCCTGTCCCTGAACACAGCGATCTGCGGGAGCTGATGGGATGCTGCTACCAGGGCATCATCTCATCCTGCTTGGGTCTCAGCAGTTCCAAGCTGTGTCCCTCACCAGGAGACCATGCAGTGGCTGTTGATCAAAATGTTTGCACTCTTGTCTTCCTTGTAGTAGGGAAACCTTTTGCTATAACCAAGTCTCTATCAAAAACAGGGAAATATAAGTTAGACAAAGAAGGAGGAGAGTGTCTCTCACTGCCCCATCAAGTTATTAATGGTACCTATCTGCTTGGGCCCTGCAGGCATTAGTTTGGGCAGAGGCATGTCACGTCTGCTCCCCACTAATAGATGGTGTTAATCTGGAGTAGGAATCTTCACATCAGGGCTGAGTGACTCCAGAGGATAGTCAGTGGTGAATGGTTTTTAGAGAATCCACATCCTCAATTTCCATGCATACTCTTTCCCCACACAGATCTGCCTGAGAATGCACCTGCGGTCTTCCCTCCCAGCTCTCCTTTCATGCTTGCTTTTCTCCCTCCTTCCAAAGGAAAGGCATTCCTCCCAGCAAACCCTCCTCTTCCTTGATGCATTGTTCTGGCCTGTAGAACCCTCTGCTTTCCAGATAAAGGAGAATTTCAAGTATTAGGGTCAGTATTGAGAAAGTGGATGGCTTTAATAAGTGGGTAAGAAATCCCCTTGCAAGCCAGATAGCTTACAATTCTTGATTTTCAATGGAATTGAAGGAGAACAGCCAATAGATCATTAAAAATACTGTTTGATGATAAATCACTATGTGACTGTGGGCATAACAATCAGAGTGCTGTCAAGGAATTGGGTGAAATTGTTATAACAAAACTCCTTCCTTCCCATCTATTTATTTATGAAAATAAGTTTTTTCAAAATATACATTTATAAAAACAAAAAAATAGAAATAAAATTGGTGTTGAACACTTTTTCATTTTACCTAGAAGTAATATCCATCCCTGGATACATGAACTAATTTTAGAAAGAACATTCCCATTTATCTCATTAAAAGGTGTATTTCCAGTAAATTTTACTTTTCTTATTCAATAATTATTTGTCATAATTTATAATGGTGCATGATGGTTTGATTAATTATTAATAACAATTGTGATGGATAATCAATCCAATTTTTTATTATTATACTTTACTTTCTGGGATACATGTGTAGAACATGCAGGTTTGTTACACAGGTATACACATGCCATGGTGTCAACCTACTTTTTTAAACTTTAGAGTTTTAGGGTCACAGGAAATTTTTTTAAATTATTGTACTATCTTTCTGGTATAGAGAAGTGTAGTACAGTGATAAGGTTTTCAAGCTTAATATATATTACATTAAATAAAACTCTGTGTATGAATTGGAGAAAAGGAATGATGTAAAATATACATTTGTTAAAAAGGAGATTTTTCAAATGGTGGTTGGTAGGTACCAAATCACAATGGTATCCGTATACATAGAAAAGAGTAACCTAAAGTTTTATAGTCCACTAGAAATGAAAACACTTAAATGTAAACTTAAAATATGTGACAGGGACATTGTTTTTCAAAATGTTTATGGAGTACGTGACCAAAATATTTGAAGGCCATCCATGTTAAGTGAAAGTGGTAATAAGAGGCATATGTGTAGATTAAAACCGAAAATTTGAAACAGAGGGAAGGAGAGGAAGAGGAGGGGGAGAAGAGAATGTGTTGGGCCAATATATGTAACAAGAAGCATCAAGAAACAGGAAAAGACAAAATAAAACAAAAATCTTTTAAATATATAACACTATTTTTTCTGACTCTAGATGCCCATGAAAATCACCTGGGTTGGGTCAGGACTTTGTTTTGGTCCCCAGGTGATTTTAATACACAGCCAGGGTTATGAATTATTGGGCTCAACTCACAGAGTGGTCCTTTGGCTAGTACAATCAGCATCATCCTGGGAGCTTGTTAGAAATGCAGAATGTGGGGCTCCATCCCAGCCCACCTGAATCAAATCCTGCCTCTTAACAAGAAACTTAGGTGATTCATATGCACATTAAAGTTTTAAAAAACCAAGATTTCTAACAAGCTCCCAGGTGATGCTGATGCTACGGTTCACAGACTGCAGCTGGGTAGCAAAGTTCTCGAGTCATGGTACTCAAAAGGTTTATGGCAGAGCTACTTGCACTACGGTCCAAGAATCGCAAGCATCGCCTCACTTAGATGCATGTTAGACATGAAAAGTCTTAGAACCCATGCCAGACCTAGGGATCAGGATCTCTGGGAGTGGGGTCCAGGAATCTGTGTTTTATCAAGCTCTCCCTCACTAAAGTTTGAGAAGGACCGCCCTAGAGAGAATCCACTTCAACTGCAGATAGCTCTGAGCCTCTAGTTAATTTAGGGAGGTGACTAGGTGTGTGTTAATACCAAGAGGCCCCTCTTAATGAGAGAGCTGCTGTTGAAGCTGTCATCACAGCTTCACTTGTCTCCAAGCCCAGAGACGCCTGTTGGCAGTGGGTCCCGAATGTTTGACCAGTTTTACACCAGAGTGAGCTGATGGTGCCTTGCTTCTTTCCTCCTGCCATGTGCATGCACAGCCCTTGGTCACTGCCCCTACCCATGTATCTGGTGAGCCAGAAGCCTGTTAGTCTTGAGAGGGGCCCAGACTGTCCAGCAGATACAAAGACCACTTCCCAGCTGTTTGCATCATTCAATCCAGCAGAACTGATATGCTGGAGGCATCCTTTGGATAATGATTCTGTGTGAGTTGGTGCAAGCCCCCATTGGAGAGTTGCAGCTTGGGGCCCTGGAGTTCTGGAGCAAAACCATTTGCTCGGCAGCACAGAATTGCTCATTATTTGAGAAGGACCAACATCTTCCTCTAATGAGTAGACACTGAGCACCAACTGGCTAGAACCAGAACTACCCATCTTAGGTCAGGTATTATCAGATTCCTTTTCATTTTCTTTCTCTTTTTTTTTTTTTTTGAGACAAAGTCTGGCTCTGTTGCCCCAGCTAGAATGCGGTGGCATGATCTAGTCTCACTGCAACCTCTGCCATGCGGGTTCAAGCAATTCTCCTGCCTCAGCCTCCTGGGTAGCTGGGATTACAGGTGCCCGCCACCACTCCTGGCTAATTTTTGTATATTTAGTAGAGATGGTGTTTCACCATATTGGTCAGGCTGGTCTTGAACTCCTGGCCACAGATGATCTGCATGCCTCTGCCTCCCAAAGTGCCAGGATTACAGGAGTGTCCCACTGTACCTCATCCCAGGTATTATCAGATTCTCCAAGTCATAGGGCTAGCCAGTTGCAAGAGCAACCCTTGGTTGGTAGAAATAAGAAAGCAGGAACAAATTACATGGCAAGTAGCCTCAAACTCCCATGTCACCCACCTCTTTAGCACTGACACCTCTCCTTCACCTCACAGCTGTAGCCTCAATGATAAGGGATCCTTTCAACCAACTGGCAAAAAAGTAAAAAACTTGGGGCTAACTCACAGATTGGTCAGAATGATATGTTGGTGGCAGCTGAAAATGTAGTTGTTCAATATTCTCCTTTCCAGGGCTGGCCCGAATCACCAGGGGTAAAGGAAGTCCCTTCACTGGACAGAGCTGTGAGCGGTGGTACTTGTACCACCATCCCCACTGACCCAGTTCTGGAGTTATCCTTTCTCTCCCCAAACCTTAGGCTCTGCTGTGTTAGAGTCCTGCATCCTGGGAGATGATATCTCTGCTGGAGAATATCCAAGGGTGCCCTGGACCAATAGTCAAAGAACTCACTGTGGCATGGGTACTGAGTCACTGTACTGGCATGGGTAGTGGATCACTGTACTGATATGGGTACTGGGGCACTGCACTGGCAAAGGTACTGGGTCACTGTACTGGTGTGGGTAATGGATCACTGGCATGGTGAATTGGTGCCAGTGACCACAGGGTGCCTGGGTTGCTGCTATGCAATGGAGCAGGAGAAATCTGTCTGGAACCCAGGTGACTCACCAGGTGTCCTGTGTGCTTCCACACTGGTATACTGTCAGTGGACAGTTGTAACAAACAATGGTGAGTCCACTAAACACTTTAAGAATGGTTTGGGGTATCCCATGAGACCAGCACCCTAGACCAGCTAAAGTGCTGGCTGAAAGTGAGAGGTTGTGCTCCTTTTCTCTCTCACTTCTGCTTCATGGGAACTGTGCTTCCTGGTAACACTGAACCCAGGCTAGGGCAGAGCTGTCTGAATCTATATAGCAAAAAGAAGACAGTGTCCCCCAGAGTCAAGACATTTACCATGATATCTGTGGCTCCAGTGTACACCACAATGGTCTCTTTGGAAAAGGATTCCCAGAAGAACATGTATTGGCCAAGGAGAAGAAGGTGCCCCAGTGCACATTCTCATTTGGTGGAAGTGCACTGAATAACTAACTGCCTAACCCCTGCCAGTCAGCCTGGACTTATGAAAACATAGGTCTAATGAACAGCCTTTGGCCACTTAGCGTTAGAGGAATGTCAGTGGCTCAGTGCAGCATGGCTCTTTCCCAGGGCCTTGATTTACGGAACACTGGGCTTTGCTGAACTGACAGGCATGGGCACCAATCTTAAGTTGTAGCATGGAACCTGGTGGTAACTCAAAAGAGAAAACAAGAACCACTTTCCTCAACGTTTGATAACATATATTAGCTTCAGAATTCTGCATAACATAGACTCACATGGCTTTGTCTATGTGAGTTGAATTTAAAGACAAGTTGAATCTCCTGCCTTCAAATTCTCTATTTTATAACTACAGATGGGATATAATTTATTAACTTTGTCGCCAGCTATTTGAAAAAGGAGCTCTCATTGTGGAGAAGAAATTGTTAAAGTCCTATCACCTGCAAAATAGGACTTGACTCTTTCTTTCTCAAATTAACTAAAATTGACCTGTTTTCAATTGGTGATATTCCTTCATTAGTTTTAATTCATTTTTCAGCACATCTGATTTTTTAATTCATAATACTTTTGATGGAAATTAATTAGTTTCTTTTAGATCTAAAACAGTATTATCATCGGCACTCAGACATTGTTGCACAAAGGGACCTTGTTATGAAGCTGGTCTCAGGGTGAAAGCCTGGGTCTGTTTCATAGGAAACTCACCTGACAATGAAGCTGTCAAGATGCTGATGGTTTTTGGCTGCCTGGGTTTGAGCCTCAGTTTTCCCATCTGTGAAATGAGGAGCTTGAGCTGGATGAACTTTAAACTTTTGTTTTATGAACACAGCAAAATGAAATAAAATCTTAAAAAACAGATAAGTGAAGATGGATATAAAGGTTTAGGGAAGTATTATGTTGATCCCAGATTTTCTTAGCCCAATATAGAATGACGATATCCTACAACTTTGCAGAAATCCAATTTAATAATTTTATTTTCTTATTTATTTATTTATTTTTGAGACAGAGTCTCACTCTGTTGCCCAGGCTGGAGTGTAGTTGTGTGATCTCTGCTCACTGCAACCTCCACCTCCTGGATTTAAGCAATTCTCCTGCCTCAGCTTCCCAAGTAGCTGGGATTACAGGCACTCGCCACCAGACCCCACTAATTTTTGTATATTTAGTAGAGACGGGGTTTTACCACATTTGCCAGGCCACCTCAGGCTCTGAAAATGCTGGGATGACAGGCCATGAGCCACCATGCCTGGCCTAATTTAATAATTTTAGACCATATTCCCAATTAAAGGAGAAGGGTGAGTTTGTGCTTCTCTAGTTAGGGTTAGCTAAGGGCCTAGAGAAAAAGGGAATTGCTCACACAGACTGGTGAGGAGAAGGAGGAGGAGGAATGGACTTCATCAGACCCACCGTACATTGAATTATTAAGATTCAGAGGACCCTCAATAACCTGAAGGGGCCTTGGATGTGTTAGCCTGGCTCCCAGGGAACCATCAAGCTGGGCACCCACATCATGGCTGATCTTCCCCAGATGGACAGCTTCCTGTAATTTAATGTCTTTTGCAACAGGGCATTATGAAACTGAATTTTACTAAGCCGAAGAAAAACCTACTTCCCGAAGTATAATTTCAACAAGGAAGAGTTTAGAGAGAAAAATCACATTTAAAAAGTACCACTTAATGTAATACAGACAGCAGCTCTCCAGCCTGAGTGCCATACAGAGAACCTTGCTGTTTGCCCAAGGCCTTGGAGACAGAAGTCAGGCCTGTGAGCCTCTCATGCTGCTGATTCAGTCTGATTACACAAGAGCCCTCATTTTTATAAAATGTACAGTTTGCTATTCACAGTCCTTTATGAGTAGAACCTCCTGAATTAATCAAATGACCAGTTACCAAATAAATTTTTTTTTTCGAGAAGAGAGCTTCTGACATAATACTTTATGAGTTAGGATGTATGTTTCAGCAGAACATCCGTCATCACACAAGAGACAGGGCTACTTAAATCTAGGCTTAACTACCTGGAGCAGAGAGGCAAAGTGGGTCAGCTGTCCAAAGGTGCAGCTTCAGAGAGGGGAGGTCATGAGAGCCAGGTTGGTGGGGAGGGATGTTGGGTCCTGAGGCAGGGCCACTTCAGCCTTGAGGGTGAGGATAGAGTCAACACCTCATCTGTACATTGTTAACCAAACCCATTGAAAGAGTAGAGAAAAGAGCAAGATGTGGAGTGGCCAGACGGCCTGAAATTTGGGTATGTTAGGCAGGCCGGCGAGACTGGAAACCAGGTGACAAAAGTGCCCTTAAAAAGCCACTCTTGGCTCAGTGTCTCTTCAGCATTCAGAGAGAATTCTCTCCATGCACCATTTTTTTTTTTAAAACAAATGCAGCCTAGTCAATTAAAAAGAAATTCCATTTGCAGTGAGTGTTTATTTAACACTGAACAGGTTGCTTGCTGTATGAAACCAAAAATAATAAAAGTAAAATAACATTTGAGTGAATAAATTACTGGTACATTTAGAAAACGGATGAATTGGCAGCATAAACAGATTGAAATTGTGGTTTCTAGAATAAATTCAGTAGAAATGAAATTTTATTTGAGCTACTCCCCTACCTACAACTTTGCAGAAACCCATTTAATAATTTTAGACAGTATTCCCAATTATTTGAAGCAGAAGAGTGAGTTTGTATTTCTTGATAACACATATGTATTTCTGTTTGAAGTAAATGAGAGGAGTAACTTGCACATAGCAGGAGGAAAGTGCATCCCAGGAATTTTATTAACTATACATTTAGGTTGCTGAGAAATGACATTCTCTCTTAATTCATGAACTGAATAGTAAGAAACCTCACTGGGGGTGTGTACCCAAAACATACATGTACACACACACTCACACACACAGGAGAAGAAAACTGTGCTGGCATGTCCCTTTGGGTATACAGTTCATAGACTGTTTAAAGGGATCTCCATAAAGATTTCCTATAAATTATGTTTATTGCATTAAAATAAGTAGAGTCTAAGGTGTGCATTCTAAATGTGCTTGGGGAATTCCAGCCTTTGATTTTAAAAAGAGAAGGACATTTGTTTAAGTAATTTGATTGTCTACTGATAGGTCATTTCTGAAAAGAATATGGTGCATTCATCTTGGATCATGGTGGAGGCTTTCCTGTGAACTGCTTTCCCCAAGGCCCCGCTCCCTGCACACCTCACTCTCAGCAGGCTCCTGGTTCTTTGAGAAAAGGAAGCCATCCACCACTCTGTAAATTCTCTCTAAATGTATGTATGTAAACCTCCCTCCTATGCCAAAGAGTATGACTGCTTCCTTTGGAGCCTAAAACTTCTCTGACTTCTCTGAACTCATCTTTTCCACTAGCTTGGCTCTGTTCTTGCCTTTATCTGGAACTCTGTGAGGACACTCAGCATATTTTCCTGACAGCCATGTCTTTACCCCTGGTTCCTATCAGGAGACACCTCCAACTCCCTTCTCCTCCCACTACTAAGGGCAGTGGCAGCCCTGTCCCCTCTCCATGGTCCTCTTTAGTCTGGCTGCTGCTTGTCAGGTTTCTACTGGAACTGCCCCCAGCAGGTGAAAGGTAACTTGTCCATCTCCACCTCTAGAGGTCTGTGTTGGTCCTCATCATCTTGGCCCTCGGTGGGGTTGGCTGTCCCCTGGGCCACCCTGGTGTTCTCAGGTTTTCGAATCTCCAACAGCTGCCACTCAATGTAATCGTGCTTCTTTCTTTTCTGCCCTTCCATTAAGTGTTGTTCTCATGGACAGTAGCAGTGCCTCATAGCTCTTCTCTGTTCATGCCTCTCACTTACACCTGAAACCTCCAAACCTGCTTTTGCAATTTCAGCCTTTACTCCTGCAACTCACAGGTGTCCCCTGCTATCTAGATGTCCCAAGGACTCCTCAACTCACCATCTACTTCATCAAATTCATTATTTCTTGCCCAGACCAATTCCGCTGTTACTATCAATTTGGTCATCCTAAACCTAGAAGTCATGGGATGGTCTTAAATTCTTTACTTCTTCCATTAAATTCCCAGATTTTACTGATTCTATTTCTAAAAATAATTGTGGTTTTATTTAGTATTTACAGAGGCCTTTAACAAGCTATGCTGAGGCTGCTGTCTTATAGAGGAGACTGCTTATGACCATGGCCACAAGACTAGTAAGTGACAGAAGCAGGATTTGAAGCGAGCGTGTAGGACTGTAAAGCCCAGCCTTCCCCCTCCTGCATGCCTCTCACACTGGTCCTTGTTGACACTGTCATGCTTTCATTATCTCTCACTGGGATAATACTCTTAGATGTTTTTGCTACTGTTTATCCTAAAGGAATTTTTGAAAGCTCTGTGTCCCCTTGCACATTTTAAAAAGGACATTCTTTTCATACATGCAAATAGTTGGAAGGAATATTTATTGTAAGTATTGACATTTTAAAATAAAACCATTACATCATTCTTCTGAATGGATCAACTAGAATATCCATTAGATGACACCATTATCTATTTCAAAAGTATGTGGAAAACATTTTCTTTGATAGTTGGATGTGGTGCTGATACACTATTGCACTCCACTGCTCCCTCTCCCAAAATTAGATCCTAATATAATATTCTTTTATGCCTGACAAACTGTTATTGATCATACTTTCATATGTTCCTGCAACATGCATATCAAATCCACCCATATACATACATGTGCCTGTGTGCACAAGCACATACACACATACAAATAGCATTTGAAGCATGTTTATTTTCAGTGACCATAAACTCTTAAAAAATGAATTCCATATAGAGCTATTATGATGATAGTCTTTATGACACAGTTGATCAGAATTCCATAATATATTATATATTTCATAAATAATTATTAAACCTATAAAGTTTTAATTGGAAATGCATCTCTCAATGAGATGGATTCAGGGGCATTTATGTTTAGGTGTCCTGATGAAAGGAATTCAAGTTGTTTCTTTGTTTTGGTACCCAGGAGGATGTTATTTTAAAAATCCCTGTCAGAACTCTACAAGCATCTTCAGCACTTTTCCTGACAGTCCTGTCTTATTCAAGGTGCCCTTAAGTCCTTCAGCTACAGGATGGTAGAAGCCTTTCCTTGTTAAAGTAGGAGGAGGGCAATCCTGAAGGGGAAGGTAAGAGGGAGAAGCCAGAGTTGGGGAGGCCTCTTGAGTAGGCAGTAGGACACATGGAAGCTGGATATCTATGAATAGAAGTTGATCTCCTTAAAACTGCTGTGTTTGAAAAGTTCAATAGGTGCACACTTAGCCCCAGGGGAAAGGGGACCATAGTTAGAAGACCACCACCTTGGCCACTTTCCACAATGACAATGGAGTTCTCTTTCCTAAACATGCTGCATCCCTTCTTCTGGACTCCCTCGAGACCCAGCATATCAGATCTTCACTTCCTGGCCTGGTATTTAGGACTTTACATACCTGTCTGGTCTGTGTGTAGAGTTTCCATTTTGCATCCGAATTTTCCATGTCAAAGTTTCCCTTTTCTCTCCAAATTAATGTTCCCTTCCCCTGCTGGGCTGTTCTTGAACAAATCCCCTGGCCTGGAATGCCCTCATCCTAGCAATGCCTCACAGCTCTTCTCTGTTCATGTCTCTCACTTACACCTGAAACCTCCAAACCTGCTTTTGTGATTTCAGCCTTTACTCCTGCAACTCAGTTATCTCCTGCTGTCTAGATGTCCCATGGACTCCTCAACTCACCATCTACTTCATCAGATTTGTTATTTCTTGCCCAGACCAATTCCGCTGTCACTATCAACTTGGTCATCATAAACCTAGAAATCATGGGATGGTCTTAAATTCTTTACATCTTCCATTAAATTCCCAGATTTTACAGATTCTGTTTCTAAAAATAATTGTAGTTTTATTTAGCATTTACCGAGGCCTTTAACAAGCCATGCTGAGGCAGCTGTGTTATAGAGGAGACTGCTGTGGCCACGGCCACAAGACTAGTAAGTGACAGAAGCAGGCTATGAAGCAAGCCTTCCAGCAGGATTCGAAGCAAGCGTGTCTTCAGGATGGCCCCAGCATCACCTCTTCCCTGGAGCTGCATCCACTTCTGGCTCATTCACTCTCTTGATCTTCACCGCTCAGTGTTGGTGCTCCCGCCCGCCCTGCCTGGTGAGGTTTGAGCTCCTTTCCAGGCAACACCCCCTTTTGACCTTGTATCTTGAGTCCCACAAAGCCCAGGACACAGAGTTTAGAATGGAATTTTTATAGTTTCAAATGGCAAGAAATTAGACTTCCTGGACATTTGTGGGAACAGTGATTTACTAGTCTTTAGAAAGGTAATTTTTAAGGAACATTTGTTTAAACAGTTCAGTATATGTTCATTGGTTGGAGGGAAATTTTTGACTTCAGAGAATATTACAAGGAAATACCATGAATTTGGAAGATCCTTTGAATCTTATACTGACTAGTGAATTTTAATTTAGAGCAGGTGGGAGAATTCATTTTGTTGGATGATTCTTAGAGGACGGCATATTTTGATAATAGATTGGAATGTTGCTAATACTTGGTCATTGCCTGTTTTACAACAAATAAGTTTTTTGGGTAGCAGGATCATTTGTTTCTTTTCTTATTATTGTACCTATCTGTGTAACTTTCAAAAAATCATAAATAGATCTTTTTAAAAAAGCTGTTCTAAAGCTTGCATAGAGAGTTTGTGATAGAAAAGTTGACAGACCTTTAATTATGAAGGCAGCACTTGGCATCACAATAAAATATTAGCTTGACTAGAGAGAGAATTTAGAAGTTTGGAATAATAATATGTGTTTTTACAAGTTGAAATGACCAATAATTCACGATTTGAGAAAGGACTTAAGGCTCAGTAGAGTCTCTTGAGTTATGTAACATTAGTCAAAACTTGGAGGATATATCCTTCTATATTTATAAGTTATTTTCTTTCACATATTTATTTTCTAGCTGTCCTGTGACAAAAGCTAGGTAGGAGACATGGCACATTGTAGAGTGAAGAGCACTCACCCTAGGAATAGACTAACCTGCTTTGAGCCTGGCCCTGCCACTCATTGGTGCGCATGGCTTTGGCAAGCTAGGAAGCCTTCTCTGAATCTAATTCCTCATCTGTCAGAGGGGGTAGCAATCCTGTGTATCTCACAAGAACATTTTAACTACTATGTAAATATATGGAAAGCACGTATAATGGTGCTTGGCATGTAGTAAGGTGTTACTTATTTTACTATTTCCTAAAATGAAAATAAGACATCTTTTATTTCTAATCATCCTCTGAGTTCTTGACCAAACCTGATGGAGCAACTAAAAAAATCCCATGTGCGCATGATTAGTAATTCCAAATTATACACTACATGTTGGCATTTTTACTTATTGGAGTGAAAATTATCATTTTATTAAAATTCATTTAAAGCTTGTTAAAACCAGACAAAGATGCTATCTGCCCCGAATAATAAGCTTTTAGAGACAATGTCTTTCTTGAAGACATGATATAGTATTTTTTAATTGAATTATTTGATGTTATTAGCATTTTAATGAAGGAATTATTCTCTTTTCATATTTCTTAGAAACTGATATTTAATTTCTTCTTTATATTAATAATGTTTTAAGTATTTAGCATATTTAAAACCTGTTAAAACTAATTTATACTTATATTTTCATAAAGATAGAAACATAATATGCTTCTTTGTGTTATGTGTTTATGTTCCCCTTTCCGTAGCTATATTTTGAAAATACTAATCCCAAAGGAATAATAATTTAAATCAGTAATATCTTTGATGTAAAAACTTGCCAATCATGCTGGTGTTATGAGGATATGTATTTTTAAAAGGAGGCTTACTAAGTAAGATTTACTGGTGTTGGGTGGATTGGTATATGTGATTTATAGGAACGCCTTTTAGTGATTTTACACAGTTCACCAGAAAACCTTCCTCATAGATAGAAATGAGGTTGAGCCCAGAAGAAACGGCCTTTGGAAAAGAATTGGACATTGAAGCTAAGTGGGTAAAGAGCTTCAGACATCCCTAGAGGATAAAAATAAGATTTAAAGTGTTATTATTAAAGCATATGATCTATAAATAAAATAGCATATTCTCATACCCCTGACAGATTTTGACAAATAAGAGAAAAAGGTGTGTCTAATAAGACAAATGTGTTTGAAGTGTGTTTTACACCATTTAATGCTGCTGGTGCACTGAGAGGTTGCTGATGGACTTGATGTTGAGTTAATCTTGGTGAACAAATAGAGAAGGAATGGTTGCTTGGCACTGGAGGTCTGCTTTGCACAGAGCATCTTTGTTTACAGTCAAATTAGAGGATTGGCCTCAGTGCTAGTTCTCAGCACCTCATGGATAATGAGCTATGGATGAGAGTGTGGGTCTAGGCTTTGTTTTTTAATTTGGGATTCTTTAAATCATTTTGAAGTTTGATTTTAAAGTAGTTATGGCTAATACTCCATAGAAGTATAGAAAACTGGCCAGCTCAGAGTGACTGATGGCACCAAGCCTTTGGAGGGTAGCTTGTGTGTTTGGAAGTTGTGGCTGCATTGCTGTGGGTACTGTGCTGTCATCAGCCATCACCACTGCCAACACATCAGTTTCATGAGTCTTGCAAAAGCTGAGAGAGGTACCATGTATTTAAAAGGATATTTTTCCTGAAATTTCATTTTAAAACATACTATTTCAGGAAAGAAAAATGTGTTTCTTTAAGCTTTCAATTCCAGGTACCTTTGCCATAATAGTCACCCACCCCCAGAGTCTTTCTGAGAAAAACATCTCATATAGGTACAGAATGTTACCTGGGGTTAAACTAATTAGTTCTGTTTTCCTACCTGACCATGTGGATAAGGGAACATTTGTCATTTGGATGATGCCCAGTGTGTATAGTCATCCCTCCATTCCAGGACCCCTGCATGAACCAAATCTCACATGTAGGAAAAGTTAGTCCTCCACATACATGAGTTTCACATCTTGTGATTACTGCATTGTCAATCCACATTTGGTTGAAAAAAAAAAGTGCATAGATATGGACCTGTATTGTTCAAGGGTCGGCTGTACATTCACTTTCCATTGCAATGATGGAAAATAACTTACTGCTGAGCCTTATCTTGGAAATGGTTTGTAGTCCTAAGTGGATTCTGGAGTTTGTTCATTTAGTCAACAATTTTGGAGGGCATCTATTAAGTACCAGCTGCTGGGTATGTAGCCATATACTAACTGTCCTCAAGAATGTCACAGTCTAATCTGGCTATGTTTTAAAATTATTGTGTGTGTGTGTGTATATATGTATGTTTGTGTGTGTGTGTGTTTAATCAAGTGATTTTAATATTAAAAACTCTTAGAACATTTTATAATGAAATTTTATGTATATGCATGTATATGCATTAGTTTTACAGGTTGTATATCCCTTATTCAAAATTCTTGGGAATAGAAGTGTTTCTAGTTTCAGATTTTTTTGGATTTTGGAATATTTTCAGAATATATACCAGATGAGGACCCTTAATCTGAAAATTCAAAATCCCAAATCTGAGCTGTTCTAATGAGTAATTTCCTTTGAGCATCATGTTGGTGCTCAAAAAGTTTTGTATCTTGGCTGGTCGTGGTGACTCATGCCTATAATCCCAGCTCTTTGGGAGGCCAATGTAGGTGGATCACGAGGTCAAGAACTCAAGACCATCCTGGCTAACATGGCGAAACCCTGTCTCTACTAAAAATACAAAAATTAGCTGGGCATGGTGACAGTTGCCTGTAATCCCAGCTACTCAGGAAGCTGAGGCAGGAGAATTGGTTCAACCCGGGAAACAGAGGTTGCAGTGAGCTGAGATCATGCCACTGCACTCTGGCCTGGTGACAGAGAAAGACTCTGTCTAAAACAAAACAAAACAAAACATATTGTAGAGCATTTTGGATTTTAAGATTAGGAATGTTAAAGCTGTAATTTTTTTTTAAATAAAGCTTTACACATTTTTAAATTTGAGAATATGGAATAGGGGTTGTAACTTCTAGAGACAGAATACTTGAGAAGGGTATTGTAGATCTCACTTTCCTAGAAAACTTTTAGGAGCCAAACATTATGTATGATGTGGTTGAGAAACAGAGGTTTTTTTTGAAATCATCTGACTTCAGTTCACATCTCAACTCTATTCCTTCCTAGTTTTGTGACTAAGAGAAGAGTACCTAAGCTCTTCAGACCTTAGATGCCTCATCTGAAAATATAAATAATTAACATAACAGTACATACTTTATAGAGTATGTGTGCCAATGAAATCAGATAATATAACTCCTGGAACATGGTAGATGCTTGCTAAATGTTAAAGATTGCCCCTTCTCATTTCTGTACCTGAAATTTCAGTACTAATTACTGGTGTTCGCTGTTAACTGCTAAAGGTGATCTGATTGTTATAGGGTCGCTTAGCAACTATATTCCATAGTGTCAACAGAAAGATCTTTCAATGAGAATGGAATGCAATTTTTATATTTTTGTTCATGAAATTTTAGAGTCACACAACTACACTTGAATGCCTGTGTTTATGAGAAGACATAAAAGTGACAATTTACTGTTTCTCTGCAATATCTTCTGTAAACACTGGAAGAATATTTGAGGGATTTTAGATCAAATGTCACACTAAAGTACCTTCTATAGCCGTTCCTTCTCACTCTAAATAATAGAAACAACAAAAAAGATAGACAGATACATAGATAACAGAAAAGATGAGAAGGGGTGTATTATAAGGAATCCCTATAGAAAAAGAACAGACAAAGTTGGATTGAAAAGAAACCTGCAAAAGATGGAAGGAACACTAGAGTTAGGAGACACTGGGAGCAAAGTGAACCCAGGTGCACATGCAGAATGGCTCACTGAACTCTAACTGCTTTATCTACAGTATCCTCCAGACACTGTACTTCCTTAATCCACACCTGCTGTGGCCACAGATTTGCCTGCCCACAGCAGCTATCAGTATCAGGACTTAGGCCAAAGAGAGAGGTCAGTTTTCTAGTGAGCTGGGAGGACAGAAGGGCACTTAACTCCCAGAAGATTATCTAGATAAGATCCTCAACAGCACATCCAGCTCCTTCCCTCAATACAGGGGATAGACACAGCAGATATTCTCACCTGGAATCTCAAATAGAATGATGAGCACCACACCAAGAATCACTAGACAGCTGGGGAATGACAACACTGTGAAAGAGAGACACCCACTCAAAGAATGCTTATGAAAGGAAATGCTGAGTAGAACAAGCAGAAGAGAACTACAGAAAAGGTACATTTATTATTTTAGGAAAGATGCGTAACATATTGCATCCATTACAAACTGATGAATCTGTAAATTAAACATTGATAGTTGCAATAAAAATTAAACAGACTGAAGAAAAAAGTGAATTCAACTTGAGAACAAGCTTAGAAATTCTCCTAGGATGTATCAACAGAAGACTAGGAGAAGTAATATATGTGTAAAAAAAAAAAAAAAAGGAAAAAGTTAATGGATATAGAAGATAGAGCCAGCAGTGCCAGTATTCATCAAATGACAGGCATTTCATAATAAGAGAATGTAGGGGAAGTGATGTACAAAGAAGCCCTAGGCAATTTTCCATAGCTGCAGAAAGACAAAGAGGCCATTGGATGCCAATATAAGAGAAACAAAAAACTTCTAATACAATATCCTAAAAGATCCTGGGCTGGATGTGGGGGCTATTTTAGTCAAAGTTCTGAGAGGAAAACAAGAAAGTGGAAATCTGTGCTGCCTTTCAAGGGTCAAAATGAAATGAAGACTAAGACTTTTTTAGACATTCAGAGTCACTAAAACTTGAATTGATGAAGAGCAAAAGAATTAATAAATGGTGTACTCCAGCAGTAAGAAAGTTGCATACAAATGAAGTAATAATAAAGCATTTATTGAAATTTACTCTAAATCTAAATGTTTATTGTTGATAACATTAATACAAAACTAACATTTCAATAGTTATCAGCAACCAGAGCTATTGGAAGAGTGGGGAAAAGAAAGATGTAGAGTAGGGGAGGAATAAAGAAAAAGCATACTAATTTTCTTATTTTGTCAAGAGAAGGATATACCTATTGATTCAGTATAGATACAAGGAAAAAATAAGTTTCTATAAATTTTAAAAATTTAAGGGTAGCTAGTAGAAGAATAGAAACTAAATTCATGACTAACAAACTACTGGAGAAAAAAATAATGTAGTAAATCTGATCAATCCAAGAAAAGATAGGAAAGGAAGGTTCTAAAAAGTGAAATAACCCAGAATTATGGCAAAATAAATACATAAAATAGCAGGTAGTCCAGATAGATTAATAATCTCAGTAAATGTGACTAATTTTGATTAACAAGACTAATTTCAACCCATCTCTAAAAGACAGAGCCTTTCAGGTAGTGTTAAAAAAAACAACTATGTTATATGCTACTTATAGAATATAAATTTTTTAATTACATAGGTTGAAATAGAACACGTAAACACATGTCAAACATTAACCATGGTGATTAGGTTGGGCAATAGTAATCTAATAAAACTTAGAATTCAAAGTAAACAATATTAAAATGGGCAAAGAGGGATATTTCATCCTGGAAAGGAAGAATCTACCAAGAAATTACAAGTTATAATCAATATACCATAACCAAGTAGATTGAATCCCCAGAAATGTAAGGTTGGTTCAGAATTACACTATGAAAAAAATCAAGTCCTGTTCATTGAAAAAAGTTACTCTTAGCCACCTGGATATAGAGGAAAAACGTATCTAAATAGAGGGAATCTAACAAAAATCTACTGGAAACAGCATAATGATAAATTATTAGAAGCATTAAGTTTGGCAAAGATGTCTACTATTAACATTGTACTCAGGACACAGTGCAATAGGATAAAATGGAAAGGGAGGGAGGAGGAGAAAGGGGAAAAAAACTGAAAAGAAAAAGGTATAGATATTAGAAAAAGAACAAAATGTCATTATTTCAAGCAACCTGATTACTGGCATAGAAAACCTAAAATAGGCTGGGTATGATGGATTACACCTGTAATCCCAGCACTTTTCAAAGGCAATGCAGGAGGATTGCTTGTGCCCAGGATTTCAAGACCAGCCTTGGCAATATGGTGAGACCCCATTTCTACAAAAAATAAAAAAATAAAAATTAACCGGGTGTGGTGGTGCATGCCTATAGTACCAGATTCTCGAGAGGTAAAGGTGGGAGGATTGCTTGAGCCCAGAAGGTTGAGGCTGCAATGGCCTATGATGGCACCACTGCACTCCAGCCTGGCCAACATAGTAACACCCTGTCTCAAAAAAGAAAGAAGGGAAGGGAAGGGAAGAGGAGGGGAGGGGAGGGAAGGGGAGGGAAAAAGAAAAGAAAGCCTAAGATAGTAAAGTGAATATTAAGATTAATGAGAGACTTCTGAAGGATGGCTAGATATAAGATGCATATGGAAATTTTTTTTTCCTGTTCATCAGGAATAACGAAGAGAAATTTAATAGAAATACAGTAAAATAGGAACATACCATTCACCATAGCAAGCTAAGCTGTTAAATATTTTTAAATAAACTGAACAAGAAATAGTTAAGGATCTATAGAACTTTAATGAAGATTTTTGAAAGGAATAATGTGATATACCATGTACATGGATAGAAAGACTCAATTATGTAAAGCTATCACCTCTCTCCATATCTATGAATTCAATAAATCATGAAACTTGTCAAGATGATTCTAAAGTTAATATGGAAGCCTTAATAATGAATGGCTTAATAAACCATAGTATCTTCATACTATGGAGTACAATGAATTAGTTAAGGATAATGAGGTAAATTTGTACATATGAGAATGGCTATACCTCTGAAATACATTTTTGTTTGGGGGAAAAAAGAAAATTGCTAAACAGTACATATAATATGATATCATTTTTTAAAACACAAAACATAAGCCAGGCATAGTGGCACATGCCTGTAATCCCATTTCTCAGGAGGCCAAGGTGGGAGGATTACTGAGCCCAGGAGTTTGAAATCCCATCTCAAAACAACAAAACTACAAAACAGTGCTTTACATATTTTACTAGTACCTGTATATACATCTAAGTGAATTGAAAAATATCCAGAAAAAAAAATCACAACAAACTTAACTTTTTTTCTGGGAAGAAGGGATGAGGACTGAATGCAGAAATTTTTTCAAAAGGCTATTTCACCCACCTTTCCAAGTTACCTATGTTTTCTTTGCATATAAGACCCAGGGTTTTTTGTTGTACTTAGCAGGAGAAATAGGGAATGGTTTATCTATACCATCCCTCTAGGAAGCACAAGTCCCAAGACAAGCTTTAAAAGGAAGCAAAAAATAAAGGAAGAATTTCCCTATCAGGTGTCAAAGCATATTGTAAAGGTAAAGTAATAATTGTGTGATGCTAGAATTAAAATGAACAGTCGTGTTGTTTTTGGTTATCTAGTATAACAATTGTCCCAAAATTTAGTTGTTTAAAACAACCTCATATTTTCCTATTGCTCAAGATTTTGTGGGTTGTGAATTGGAAAAGGGTTCAGCAGGTGGTGGTGGGGTTCTCATCTTTGATCCACCTGCTTAGCTGGGAGGCTGGGCTGGCGGTCTCCTTCCAAGGTGGCTTCTCCTGGTGGCCTTGGCTTGTGGCTTGAGGCTGTCATTGCATGATGGCGTCAGGGTAGTTGCAGTTCTTTCATAGTGAAATCCACTTATCAGTTAGGCTCTTTGAACTTCAGTAACAGAAAACCTCAACTCACACTGTTTTTTTTCAGTAAGGTAATTAAAGGCAGGCTGTAGGTGCCCACTGTGGCTCGTTATATTGTAAGGACCTGGATTTTTTTGTCTTTCTGCTCTACCATTCTCAGCATTGGCTTCATCCCAAACCAAGATGGCAGCTGGTGGCAGTCTGAGCATTGTGCTTCCTGTCACATTAATAACCAACAAAGGAAGTCACGCCATAACAATTCCTTCTCTTTTGTCTTCTAAGGACAACTTTAGTTACAGATGCTCATTGGCTGAAAGTGATTTTCCGGGGTGAAGTCAACACTGGGTTATCACACTGCCCACCACACCTCTCTCACTCAGATCACAGTTATCCAGATCAATTCCAAACAGGTTAAACATATACATGCAAAACACAAAACTGTGCATCCTTAGAAAATAATGATTGTGTAGGGAAGACCTTTTTAGGAAACAAAATTTTAAAGCAACAAAAGAACTGATAGAAATATTTTATTGCATCAAAACTTAAGACCTCTATGTAACAAGGGCCCTGTGACAAAATTGAGACAAAAGACAGACTGGAAGAAAATATTTGCAGCATAGTCAATCTACAAAGGCTTTTTAGAGGTGATCAGTACGAAAAAAGACAACTCAATTAAAAAAAAGTGGGCACAGGATTTGACAAGAAGGTTGATAGCCAATGAATACATATTGCCAGTAAACGTATAAAAAGATGGTCAAGTTCACTTTTCATCTAGGAAATCCAAATTAAGGCAAGACATAAATTTTCACTCAAGTTGTCAAACATTTAAGAAGTTTGATAATATCAAGTGTTGAGGAGAGTAAAAAGATAATGGAATTTTCAAAATGCAATTGATGTGTAAATTAATAAAGCCATTTTTGGGAGCAATTTGGTGATATCTATTGAGGAAATAACTTTTATTTGAGGAATGTGAGTCCTTGCAAATTACCAGGCTCAGAGAGACATGAAAGTAACGTAGCAGTCATGTCCTCCTCCCCGCTTAGAGGCCTGTATCCGTCTCTTGAAACTGCTTGCTATTTTTTGCCACAAGTAGCTATATATTAACTTGAAACCAAGACTCATTTCCATACTATGGAGAACTTGAATGTCTTCACTAGAAGGGATGCCTGTTAACTTGGTTCTCATTCAGAACCTTATTTGGGGCTAACACTTCTTTATATGCCATTCCTGACACGGTAACCCACACCCTATAGTTTAACAATATATAACTAATCAATGTGATTCCTATAAACCAATGAGAATTGCTGACCAAAAAAAAAAAAACTTTATCAGCCCACTCCCTGTCCCCCCTTTTTGCCTTTAAAAACCTACTTACAACAAAGGCCTAATGAAGCTCACATTGAAAGTTACTATGGTCTGAGTCTTCCAGGCAGCTGTCCTCATTTTGGCTCAAGTAAACTCTTTAAATTATATTTTGTGCCTCAGCCTCTTCCTTTTAGGCTGACATGATTATAATGATAAATGTCCAAGGCTCTATAACCCTTCAATCTACTGCTGTGAGAAATAGTTGCTTGTGATCACAGGGAGACATGCGTAAGGGTGTTTGTCCTAGTGTCAACTGGAAACAGTCCTAATGTTCCTGAGAAGGATGATTAAAGACCCTATTATGTAGCTAGAATGCGATATTATAAGCAAAGGTCAATGTAGTGCTATGCGAAAGGATCAGCAAAGACAGTGTTCTCATTTTACTCTCCACTAGTTATTTCAGTCATCTACGTACTTGTTTAAGCAAAATTCTCTTGTAGTTCCATTTGCTGTCTTTGTCAAGTTGCAGCATCTTCTTACTTGATTGTCATGGTGCTTGCAAGAGGGTAGTAATCACTGTGCAGGCATTTTCGGGCTTGGAGAGTGCTTGTGTGCTTCAAACTGAACAGTTTGAGGTGACCCCCTGCTGCTTGGGTGCCACCAAAAAGAAATGGAATGAGTAATTTGAACACAAATGGGAGAAAGCAAGACTCATTTCCATACTGTGGAGAACTTGAATGTCTTCACCAGAAGGGATGCCTGTTAACTTGGTTCTCATTCAAAACCTTATTTGGGGCTAACACTTCTTTATAAGCTGCCTTCATGGGCCTGAAGTAATTCACAGAGATTGATTTGTAAAACATTCTGAATCAATTAAGGCTTTAATCAGCAAAGTAGCAAACTTCACATGGCTTGCGGACTAATTTTACCCTATCCCATCAATGTGAACCTAAGCTGAAAAAAAGAAAACAATTAAGAGGATGCAATTATCTGTCCTGATTACTGAATTAGAAGAGTTCGTGTTTATCTGTACCAATGTAAAGGTGGAAAACAATGCCAGCAGCTGTGGCATGCCAGAGCTCCTGCACGCAAACCTGCAGAGCATCCTGGAGACTCCAATGACTGCCTTAAGTGACCTGGCAGCAAACAAAGGCTGCCAAGTATTACTGTGGATAAGTGTTTCCCAGAGCGGAGGTTTGCAAAAGCTCCTTGCCATTGGTGGTGGGAGTTTCCTGCACAAACATCTCATTTGAATTACTACATCTACAGATCCATCTACTTACGCAATTGCTTAGGAAATTGGTTTCCTTTATTTAGACCAGCTCTCAGCAGTGGCTGCATATTTGAACCACTTGGGGGAGCTTTGGAAAGTCCCAGAACACACTCAGACCAATTACATCAGAATGTCTGGGGGAGGAAGCAGGGCGCTAGTACCTGTTAAAGTCCCCCAGGTAATTTCAGTCTGCAGCTGGGACTGACAGCTCCCGGGTTCAGACAGCATTTCCAGGCTGGTGCAGTCTCAGTCTGTGTTGTTGCGGCATGGCGACCAAATCTTTTGGGAATAGAATGATTTTTGACAATGTATTCTTTTTGGTAAAGGGTATGTGTTAATGCATAACATAACTAGGATAACTTTTGTAACTTTGTCAGACTTTTTAATGTTTCCACATCAGAAAGATTCCTTTCTCAGATAACGCTTCCTAATTTCTGAGTTGGAAAAAGTGGTTATCTGAATTATTTGTTAGGCAAAGCTTGAATCACCAGTGACTTTCACTTAGTCTCTTCCTTATTTTCACTTGAAGTGTCAGGCTTTTTAATATGATTGAGACTTTTTCTGAAAAAGATTTGAGTTTGAGTTACTAGTGGTTTATTCGGGACATCACTTAGTTCCATACTCCAGAGCTCCTTAGAGGAGCCATCCCCAACCATTTTGGCACCAGGGAGCAGTTTCATGAAAGATATAAAACATTTTTCCATGGTGGTTGGTGGTGATGGCTTCAGGATGATTAGGCATTAGTTAGATTGTCATAACGAGTGTGCAATCCACCTGAATCCCTGGCACGCACAGTTCACAACAGGGTTTGCGCTCCTCTGAGAATCTAATGCCACTGCTCATCTGAGGAGGAGCTCAGGAGGTCAAGCTTGCTCACCAGCGCCTCACCTGCTATGCAGCCTGGTTCCTAACTGGCCCCAGAACCCTACCAGGCTGCAGCCTGGGGGTTGAGGACCCCTGCCTTGGGGAATGGGCAGAGGACTGCTGGTACAAACCCTGAGCCTGGTTCCTGTCCTCCTAAGCCATTCCCTTCTGTTCCAAGCTGGAATATTCTACTCAGCAAGATGACACAGACTCCTTAAAGGAGCACAGGGAATGGATAGTGTTACCCCTGCTTGCCTCCTGGGCTCCTTACCCCTCCCACCGATTGAATTATCAGAGAACTTTCCTATGAGGGAAATTCTGCCTGAAACTTTTCTCCACTTGTCAGCTTTTCCACTGATGTCTTACTGCCCTTTTGAGATTGGCCCCGCACTGCCTGGCTGGCCCTTTTTATTTTAATTGTGGCAAAGTGTATATATTACATAAATGTTACCATTTTAACTATGTTTGCATGTACAATTCCATGTTATTAAGCACATTCACATTGTTGTACAACCATTACCACCATCCATTTCCAGAACTTTTGCATCATGCCAAACAGAAGCTCTGCACCCATTACACCATAACTCTTCATCATCCTCCCTCTCCCCATAACTTTTATTCTGCTTTCTGTCTCTGTGAATCTACCTACTCTATGAAGCTCATATAAGTGGAATCATACAGTATTAGTCCTTTTATTACTGGCTTATTTCACTCAACGCAATGTCCTCGAGGTTCATCCGTGTTAGCAGTTGTCAGAATTTCTTCCTTGTTCAGGCTGAAGAATATTCCATTGTACAGATGGACCCCATTTGTTTATCCACTTGTTTGTGGATGGACGCTTGGGTTGTTTCTGCCTTTTGGCTGTTGTGAAGCATGCTGCTATGAACATGGGTATGCAGATACTTGTTCGAGTCTGTTTTCAGTTCCTTTGGGTATATACCCTGGAGAGGAATCGCTGGGTCGCATAGTAACTTGGTGTTTAGCTTTTGGGGGACACATCATACTGTTTTCCACACCGACCACACCACGTCACATTCCCATCAACAGTGCACATGGGTTCCAATGGCTTCATATCCTTTCCAGCGCTTAATTTCTGTTTTTTGTTTGTTTGCTTGTTTGTTTTCATAATAAGTATTCTAATGAGTACAAAGAGGTGGGCTAGTCTATTTTTAATACACTGTGCCTGGAACTGGCTCACTTCTAATATTTTTACACATAGAAGAGAGATTGTTTTTATGTAAATTTGGGTAGTGATCAAGTTTACTTCTCCTTACATTTCCTATTCTGTTCACTTTGTTCTTATAGGTCAATCAGTTTTAAATATCTTTTGCTCTCATTTTAGTGGGGCTTTGGGTGGGAAAAAGAAGGTCAACATATATTGATTGTTGTTATGGGTTAAGAGATTCAGTAAACAGTACCTTCTCTTTCCTGCCTGACTTCTCCATCTGTTGAAGAATAAGACAAAAGGGTAAAGCAGATAGGAAGTTAAAATATTGTCTTGATACTAATATGCAGATATCAGAGACATTAATATCTGCAGGAAAGTGGATTTCCAGACAACAAAACCAGAGGTGAACTTGACCTCCCAGAACTGGTGTGCCTCCCAGGGTAGCCTGCTTAGTAACAGGAAAGAGGGAGGAGCCCCAGGGATACACCCTGTTTATTTCTCCCAAATTCACCAGTTAGCTCAGTCACACTTCTTTGCCCAGTGAGGGAAAGAATGAGGAGGCAGAGAAAGAGAGTGAGTGACACTAGTGAATTACTAATACCAGAAGTGATAATAGTATATTTTCTCCTTTTTTTGCAAAGAAGAAAAGAGATGTGAGTAAGAAGCATTTTCCCCCAGCACAAATCCTCCGTGTTTAACAGACTCTGTCCCATTTGAGCTTGCTCTGTGATCACTGGTGTCTCAGGGGTGCTAGCTTTGAGCACACTTCCTATATGTTTGTTCAGTCTCCCACCACTCAGTCTCTTGGCTGTGGCATGAGGTCCCCATGCCCTCCAGCATGTTCTGACAGGAGTGGAAAGGAAGGACATGTCATGCCCCTGTGTTGGGGAGTGCTGAATGTCCACAGAGATGAAATTCATAGGAAGCCCCATCGGAGCCACAGCAGAGTGGGCGGGAGGGCTGGAGGGGGTTGGAGGCTGTAGAAGCACGAAGTGTGGGAGGCCTGGTGATCCTCCTGAAGAAGTGAGAGCGGGTTGGCCTACAGGGTGAGTTGATGGGAGAAAGGAGAGAGTGCAGAAGGGCATTTTATCCTACTCCCTTCAGAGGAATGTGGGAATGTGGAGGAGTAAGACAACAGGCTCAAAATGTTTTGACATATGACATGCCATTTACAAATATGTCTGCCTGTAGGCAGAAATGAAAGAACAGCCACCAGATAGAAGCCAGGTGTCTATTTCACCTCAGTTCTTTTATTTTGTTTTATATTATTTTATTTTGGAGACAAGGTCTTATTCTGTTGCCCAGGCTGGAGTGCAGTGGTGTGATCACAGCTCTCTGCAGCTTCAAACTCCTAGGCTCAAGTGATCCACCCACCTCAGCCCCGCAAGTAGCTGGGACTACAGGTGTGTACCACCATTTCTGGCTAAGTTTTTTTTTTTAAGAAGTGAGGTCTCACTATGTTGCCCAGGTTGGTCTGAAACTCCTGGCCTCAAGCCTCCCAAAACGCTGGGATTACAGGCATGAACCACTGCATCTGGCTTCAACTCCATTCTTAACCCATTAGTTTTATGAATTTTTCTTCTAAATAACCCAAGATCACTAGCATGAACATCTTTTCAGAACTTATTTTGGGATCCACAGGGAAAAGAAGTCCTTGTAGTCATAAGTAAACACACTTTAAGTGTGCATTTGAAAAGCAGAGAGAGCAACAGTGAACCCAGTGGTACACAGATCTGAAAGGAGATTGGAAGGCAAAGGATGAGATGGGATTGAAAAGGAAAGGAGGCACAGTAATAGAAGACAGAATAAAACATTATGAATGTATTTTGTTAGTTGATTTTTTAGCTATTTTAGAATACATGACATAAAATTCTTTCAATTCTTGGGAGGCTGATTTCTCTCATCCACAACCACCAAATTGAGCCTTATTTAGGTCTCAGACCACACTGAAGAGCTGATTCACTCGTGCATTCATTACTTCAACAAATACCAATTGCACATCTCTTACTGGAGAGGCCCCATTCCAGGCTCAGGGAATTCTAGGGTGAGGAGAACAAAGATGACCCTGCTCTTCTGAGCTCCGATTCCAGTGGGGGAGGCAACAAGCAAGTCAACAAGCACATAACTGTGATCATTCTGGAGAGTGATCTGTGCTTTGAACGATGAAAGGGGCCAACTAATTCTCTCAGGAGAGAGAACAACTACAGAGGCCTTAGGAAGGCAGAACTTTGTTGTGTGTAGGGAAAGAAGGCCAGAATAGCTGGGTTACAGCTCCCAAGGAGAGTGCAGGATGAGATAGGAATTTTGAGGACAGGCTCTCCAGAACAGTGCATGCACGCACAATTTTTCATGCAATCCCAGGGAGGTCGTGGACTCCCCTGCCCCTGCCCCTGCCCAGAATCCATGGACCACAGAGTAATTGAAAAGAGAGATTGAGCATTGATTTTGAGGCAGACAGAAACCAGGCTGGTTAGAGTGGGGAAGCATACTGTTCCCAGGGCATAGGAATGGCTTGCTGTGTTTAGGGACAGTGATGGTGGAGGAACCATGTGAGGAGGGCTAAGGACAGACTGTGAGGACTTTGATGTTCAAGCTGAGGAGTTTGGCTTTGATCCCATTAGCCTTGGGAGCTGGGCTGCCGAGAGAATACGTGGCCTCCATCCACAGCCCTCAGCTCAGTCTCCTTGGTAGGCCTCAGGCTGGTGAGATACACCAGTTCCTTCATCCTCTGTCTTTCTGGGAGATTAACAACAAAGTGGCTCTCATGTGGAGATAAACATGGCTGGTGTGAGTGGGCACAGACCTTCATTCCCAGGGCTAATGGAAAAGCCATATTTTTTCCAAGTGATGCTGTAAAATCTAAGAAAAATTAAGCTTCAGTCAAACAGCTTTTGACTGAACTGGCCATATTTTTTTATTTGGCCAGTTTGAACTCATCTCAGATCAAAATTGGCAAAGGTCAATTTTAATTTCTTTTAAATCTAACTTAATAAAATCAATCAAAAAGCTTGATTTTATTAAGTTAGATTTAAAAGAAGTTAAAGTTGACCTTTGTGAATTTTGATCTGAGATGAGTTCAAACTGGCCAAATAAAACAATAGGCCCCTAACACAGGAGAGAAAAGAAGTGGACTCTTCATTAAAAGCATGTTTTTCTCAAGCACATGAAAAACCTAGAATTTGATTATTTTGGTGTGAGGGTGTATAAAAATGTAGCGCTTTTGATTAAGCTATTTTTAAAAACCTAATGTATTCCATTTTCACGCTGCTAATGAAGACATATTCGAGACTGGGAAGAAAAAGAGGCTCAATGGACTCACAGTTATAAATGGCTGGGGAGGCCTCACAATCATGGTGGAAGGCAAGGACCAGCAAGTCACTTACTACATGGATGGCAGCAGGCAAAAAGAGAGAGAGCTTGTGCAGGGGAACTTCTCTTTATAAAAACCATCAGATCCCGTGAGACTTACTATCATGAGAACAGCACGGGAAAAACCTGCCTCCATGATTCAATTACCCCCCACCAGAGCCCTCCTACAACACATGGAATTGAAGATGAGATTTGGTGGAGACAAAGCCAAACCACATCACCTAAAATATGGTTTTTGATCTCTGACTTATTTTCTGGCTTTGAGGTAGCATGTTTATTTCTTAATTCAGAATTTTCTTTAGAAATAACAATATGTTTTATTTCTTGCTATCATTCCTTGACTGCGCATGGTTCTCTGCTGCATGAACATGTTCTTTCTTTTCCTTTCATGGAAGAAATAAATATAATTTCCAGCAGACTGTGACTTAATCCTTTATATCTTTCTCGAGATGATGAGACTCCACAGATTGTGTAAAATTTCTTGGAAAAACCCTATTTCCTAACTTGAGAGTCATTTTGGTTTGAATGTTTAGTGAAATGTTAATCCTGGCATATTTGGCTGCCATCATGAAGGATTGCAGCTGTGTGGATTGGAAAGTTCAGAGGAAATGACCCAAAGGGATGAGTCATAGGTCAGCCTTATAAATTGGGAAGAAATATAATCAGGTAACCTGACATCACACACTAGGAGTGTTATTATTTATTCTTTATTGGTAAAAAATAAACACTGTCATCAATCATTGATTCTGAAAAATGTGCCACTTAGTTTATTCCAGCGATTGGTATATGAGCAGGGAGGATTTGTCTCAGGGAAGCACTGTAGTTATTAAATACCATCAAGCAGGCCCTAGATATAATGAGGTTAAAACTGTCTGTGCAGATAGGAAAAGAAAGCCACCTTATCAAAATTGGCTTTACAGACTAGGTGACATTTGGTTAATAAATTTGCTATTTTTGTTGAAAGCATAATTTACATTTCTGTTAGATAAAATAGATGGAGGTCTTTACAATCAGACAATGTAATCTGCTCTACTATTATGGTCCAGCCCTGTTCTTTCATCTATAATTTTCTTCCACAATAATTTACTACTATTTTAATACTGCATTCTACCCTGATAAACAGTCTAAACTTGCATCCCAATTTTAAACATCAGCATACATGTACATAGACGACCTTTATTGTATGTCTTCATCAACTAAGGGCACTTCCAGGGGCACATCTGTTACCTGTAATTTGCACACATAGGTCCCTATTCATGGGCTGCCGTTTATAAAAAGGGGTTTCACTGGCATCATGTCAGCCTTCAGAGTCAGAAACATCAACCCTGCTTGTTTTTGTTACCTAATATTCTGAGCTGAATAAATGATGTATACAGTATCATTGCTCTGTATAAGAAAATGTAAATTACTACATTACATTGTTGGAAGGCAATAATACAAAAGGGAAATATGAAGTGAGCTGACATTTCTCATTCAGGAAAAACAAAGCTGATTCTGGTGATTCTGTGTGGGAGATTGTACTAGGATGCAGAGCGTTGTCAATTTAAGATTTTTATTTTTTTCAAAAAAAGTGGAAACTAACACATGTTTTTTGGCACAGTTGTATTTTTCATTTCTCTTTTTTTTTTTTTTTTTTTTTTTTGAGAAAGGGTCTCACTCTGTTGCCCAGGCTGGAGAGCAGTGGTAGAATCTCAGCCCACTGCAATCTCTGCTCCTGGGTTCAAGTGATTTTCCTGCCTCAACCTTCCAAGTAGGTGGGATTACAGGCATCCATCTCCAGGCCCAGCTAATTTTTGTATTTTTAATAGAGATAAGGGTTCACCATGTTGGCCAGGCGGATCTCAAACTCCTGACCTCAAGTGATCTGGCTGTGTTGGCCTCCCAAAGTGCTGGGATTTCAGGTGTGAGCCACTACGCCCAGCTTGTGTTTTTCGTTTCTCTAAGATTTCAGTCAGGTGTGCAAGCCCAGAGGGATGCGGGATGGCTGGGCGTTGGGGTCTGCTCCAGGCTTTCTGTGCCCCCAGCCCACTGCCTCCTCTTCCCACCAGCTCCTCCTCTCCCTGCTTGCTCAGCACTCGGCTTCCACGGGCCACGTCTACTTTTCTTGCAAATTAGAAAATGTGGGTACTCTGTTTTTAACTTTTGAAATTGTAGATTTTGAGATCTCACCTGGAGGAGGACATTGGCGCTCTCAGACAGTCCACTGCACATAGAAATGTCTTACTGCTCAGCAAAAAGGAAGAAGGGGCTACAATGTACATTTAAATTAAAAACCAAACTAACACATCGCCTGCAACCTTTAACAAATAATACATTGGTTCCTTTGGTTCCCACAGGGTAGGAAAAGAAAATGCTGTTGAAATTATTTTATTTGAAAGAAATGCCATCTGATATTTATTGTTCCCTGAGTATTGCAACTTAAAAATTTCATGGATTTATTTAGGATCATCCATCTAAGTGTAGTGCAAAAGGTTCTGCATAAGTGGAGTTCTGTCATTGCATCATTAAAAGTAAAAATGATCAAAATAAGAAAGGGCATTTAAAACTGCATCATTCTTTGATACAAAGCCTTGGTCAGCACTCAGGGAAGTTTATGTAAAGCTATATAATATTTTGCTTTTAAGACTCCATAAAGATATTATTAACTAGGGGCCATAGTTTCCATGGATTTTTGATATATTCAACTTAATTCTTTCATTCTATAAATTTATTCTAGTATATAAAGTGATTGCTACCTCTCATTATTTTTACAGCTAGTTGGCCCCTTTTAAGCTGAGGGAACTGACTGTATGTGTCAATTTCCAGGGGAAGATGATGGCCATCAGGAGTAAAAGGAGTGCTCAATAAGGATATAGCTGTTACACTGAACAAGAAGGACTTTGAGGGTGTCATAATTTTAAAGCAAAAATGTTTGTATTTCTGTCTCCCACTGCTTCTTCAAGATGCTTTCCTTATACTAGTCCTTCCCTGACCTCTTGGGGGAAGCCTCTAGTAGGTATCATTTACCTTTTTGTAAATAAGAAAAAAAAAAGGAAAACTTTTAATTTTAAATAATTTTAGACTTACTGAAGAGTTGTGAAGTTAGCACAGAGTTCCCATATACCCTTCATCCAGTTTCCTGTAATATTAACATTTTATGTAACCATAATACATTTATCAAAATGAAGAAATTGACATTGGCACATTAGCATTAGCCAAACTACAGAGTTTGTTTAGATTTGACCCATTTTTCCACTAATGTTCTTTTGTCTGTTGCAGTATCCACTCCAAGGCATCATGTTGCATTTAGTTGTTATATGTTTAGTCTCCTCCAAAATATGTAGTAATAGTTTCTCATTCCTTCCTTGTTTTTTTATGATCTTGATAGTTTGGATGGGTACTGGTCAGTTATTTTGCAGAGATTATTTGATTGATATTGTATTAAACTGTAGATCAAATTGGACGAACTTGACATCTTCACATTGATCTGCCAATCCATGAACATGCTGTACCTCTCTGTTTATTTAGGTCGTCTGATTTTTTCATCAGCATTTTGTAGTGTTTAGCATATAGATCTTGCACATATATTGACAGATTTATACCTAAGTATTTCCTGTCTTTTTTTTTTTTTTTTTTTTGGTGCTAGTGTAAATGGTAGTTTTGGGGTTTTTAAGTTTTTCCCCCAAATTCCCATTGTTCATTGCTGGTATATAAGAATACAATTGATCTTTATATATTGACTTTTAATCTTGCCAGCTTGCCAAACTCCTCATTTATTATTGATAGAAGCTTTTTCACAGATTCTTTGGGAGTTTCTACATAGACAATTATTTTATCTGTGAATAGAGAGTTGTATTTCTTCTTTTGCAATTTGTATTGCCTTGTTGCGCTGGCTAGGACTAGAGTGTAGTATAGGGGGTATGTCTTAGTCCATTTGTGTTGCTATAAAGGAATACGTGAGGCTGGGTAATTTATAAAGGAAAGAGGTTTATTTGGCTCATGGTTCTATAGGCTGTGTAGGAAGCATGGTGCTAGGGTCTGCTCAGCTTTTGGAGAAGACCTCAAGCTGCTTCCATTCATTGTGGAAAGTAAAGGACAGCCTGTTTGCAGAGATCACAAGTCGAGAGCAGAAGCAAGTCGGGGAGGTGCCAGAACTCTTTTTTAACAGTCAGCCCTCCCAGAAACAAAGTAGAGTGAGTAGCCATGCCTTTCATGAGGGATCTGCCCACATAACCCAAACATCACCCACCAGGCTCCACCTCCAACACTGGGGATCAAATTACAACATGAGAGTTGGAGAGGACGAATATCCAAATTTTATCAGAGTGATTAGAAAAAAACACCTCTCCTTATTCCTGATCTTAACAAAAAAGCCATTATTTTTTACCATTAAATCTGATGTTAGCTATATGTATTTTGTGGATGTGCTGTATTTGGTTAAGGAAGTTCCCTTCAATTTCTCATTTTCTGTGAGTTTTTATTATGGACTTCATCAAATCTTTCCTTGCATCTGTTGAGATGATCATTTGTTTTGCTTTTTTCTTATTTAGTCTGTTAATTTGGTGAATTGCATAGATTGGTGAACTTAGCTTACAATCCTTAGATGAATCCCAGTTGGTAATAATATATTATTCTTTTGTATAGTTTTATATATTTCTGGATTCAATTTACTAACATTTTGGTGAGAATGTTTATATTCTACATTCATGAAAGTTATTCATCTGTAGTTATCTTTGCTTGTGATGTGTTTATCTACTTTGGCGTTAACATAAATGCTAGTCTCAAAAAATGAGTTGAGAAGTATTCCCTTCTCTTTTATTTTCTGTAAGACATTGTATAGAGTTGTTATGTTTGGAAGATTTAACCAGTGACACTGAGTCCGGAGTTTTATTTTGTTTTTAAAGATTTCAGCTATAAATACAATTTTGTTAATACATGTAAGACTATTCAGGTTATGTTTTCCTTCTTAAGTGAGTTTTTGTAGCTTTCTTTCCCAAGGAATTAGTTTACGTTATCTAAGTTGTTGAATTTATGGTCACAGGATTGTTTTTGGTATTTCCTTATTATTATTATTTTTTTACATATATGGTATCAGCAGTGATAACATATTTCACTTGAATATTGTTGTTGTGTTTTCTCTCTTTTTTCTTAATTAGCCGGTCTTAAAGTTTATTATTTTTATTGAAATTTTCAAAAAGTAGCTTTTGGTTTTACTACCTTTTTTCTGAAAACTTTCATCACGAATGCTATAGAATTTGCAGTATACATTTAAAAATCTGAATCTACCTTCACATGGTGCCATATTGCTTCACATGTAGTATAAGGACCTAACAGTATATTTCCAATTCCCATCTCCCATTCCTTCTACTATTATTGTCATATTGCTTCACATGTAGTATAAGGAACTTATACTACATTGTATGTATCATTGCAATTGCCATTGTATTATAATACATTGTATTATTGCCATATTGCTTCACATGTAGTATAAGGACCTTATAACAGTATATTTCCAATTCCCATCTCCCATTCCTTCTGCTATTATTGTCATATATTTTACTTTTATATATACTATCAACATGCCAGATATTGTTGCTGTTATAGCTTTAACCAGTCAGTAATCTTTTAGAGAACTTAAAAATAAATAAAACAAATTTAATTTACCTTCATTAATTCCACTTATGATGCTTTTCATTTCTTTTTATTTAGCCCAGTCTCTGACCTATATCATATTCCTTTTGCCTGAAGAATTTTCTTTAATGTTTCATGAAGAATATATCTACTGTCAGTAAATTCCACGCACTTTGTTTTTGTCTGAAAAGTCTTTCTTTCTCCTTCATTTTTAGGGGATATTTTTACTGGGTATAGAATTCTGTATTAAGATGTTTTTCTTTCAACATCTGATGTCATTCCACAGTTTTCTTGCTTGCATGATTTCTGCCAAGAAGTTTGCTATATTTCTTACCTTGCTTCTCTGTAGGCAATATGTTTCATTCCCCTTTGGCTTTCTTAAATATTTTTTTATTTGTCCCTTCTTTCTCAGTAGTTTGAATATGATGACTAGATGTAGAGTTTGTGTTTTGTTTTGTTTTGCTGCTTGATTTTCTCTAAGCTTTGATGGTTTGGTGTCTGTACCTAATTTTGGAAAATTCTAGACCATTATTTTTTCAGTCATTTCTTCTGTCCCTTCTCTTTTCTTTATGCTTTTGGAATTCCAGTTATGTATATGTTAAGCTGTTTGATATTCTTCCACAGTGCTTGCGTGCTCTGTTAATTTTATTTGCCCTTTTTTTCTCTTTGCATTTCAGTTTGGGTAATTTCTGTTGACCCATCTTCAAGTTCAACAGTCTTTTCTTGGTCCTTTCAAGTCTGCTCATGAGCCCATCAAAAGCATTTTTAATCCAAATACTGTTTTTCTGATTTCTATCATTTCTATTTAATTCTTTTTTTCACTTATTTTTATAGTTTCCATTTTTGTGTGAAATTACCCATCTGATCCTATATGTTATTTACTATTAGAGCCTTTAACATATATTAGCCATGGTTGTTTCAAATTCTTTATCTGACAGGTCCAAGATCCGTGTCTGCTTCTGACTATTGTCTTGACTCTTTATGGAGTATTTTTCCTTGCTTTTTTCCATATGCCTCATAATAGTTTTGTTGTTGTTGAAAGCCTAATATGTCATATAGGACAGTAGATACTGAGGTCAGTATTTTGTGTACTTGGAGATGAGCATGCCTTTTTTCCACTGGACCATTAATATGAGGATTTTTGTTCATTTGGTCAGAGATTTGGCTAGGTTTAAAGTTTAGCATTGCTGTGATTACTCTCATTGTCCTTGAGGCTTAAATTTCTCTAATGATACCATGTGTTTATAGCATGAGATAATTTTTCAGACTTGTCTCAGTGTCTGCTCCCCATTTATCTTTGAGTTTCCCTGACTTGACTTTGAGTCTTCTCTTTGCACTGGTCCCCTGAGGGAATCTGCTTCTTGCAGCTCTCCTGCTGTATCCTTCAATTATGTTTGCTTAGTGCTTTTGAGTGTGTGGGTCATGTGTGTGCAGGGATTGAGAGCATTCTTTTCTGTTCTGACTAAGTCTCAGTCTTAGGCAGGTCCCTGTGAACCTGGGGCCTGAGGCTGTAGTCCTTACAAGTGTTCCTGCTCCTTCTCTACCTGTCATGCTGGGCCTAGCATATATTCCCACCTCTCTTCCAGGCGTAGAACTCCTTCTCCACCCCGTTTTCCCTTCCCCTATCTGCAGTAGGATCCTACCACTGCCCTCATGCTACAGTTTTTGTTTTTGTTTTGTTTTGTTTTTGCTCTTTTTCCTGCATAGCAACGCTTTCATTCCATAGGGAAGATAGGGATGATGAGTGTGTGCAGAGTTTGGTGGTAGCTATCATTTCCTTCTCCTGACCACAGTAAGAGTCTACCAGTGCCTTAAAGCTGTAGTTTAGTTTTTTTTTGTTTTTTATTTTTTGTTCTTTACCCTACAGATTAGAGCTTTTGTTCTCCCAGGAACACAGGGGAGATGTGTCTGAAGAGAGTTTTAGCAGAGGTGCCTGTTCTTCCCCCACATCCAGCACCAAGTGGAGGAAGCTTTCTTAAGTTTCTCAATGATCTTCCCTGAGAGCACCCTTTAGGGTCAGGCACTAGTGTGCTGTTTCCCTCCAAATTGCCAGGGACATATCCAGACTCTCCCAGTGTCCTCCTGAAGCCCTGCACACTTGACTCGAAGTAAAATAGGGTTGGGGCTGAACTCCCAGCATTCTGGCAACTTTCTCCAAAGCGTTTCTCCTAATTTCCAGCTTTTTGGGTGTCATTTTCCCCAGTCTTCTTTGGGGTAGAAATGTGTGACCAGCTAAAGGCTGCAAAACAAGTTTTTGACATCCAATGTTGCAGGTCCTGTTTTGAGGCTCTTAGACCATGGGATGTAGAAAAAATCATCACGTAAATTTCTTAGGACCTTAATATAAATTAAGCCAGGAAGAATTCAATGTTTAAATCTTTTTATCAGTCCTCATTCTCCTAAAATAAATAGATGCTTTTAGAAACTGGTTCCAGGAAGTACTTTTTCTCTGGGTATTACTTTTATAATTTAAAAATGTAAAAACAGCTAGATGGCCATTGAGAACTCATAACATCATAAGATACTTAGAGTTTAAGATATTGAAAAGTACATTCCATATTTCAAAACTGAAAATACAGTACTATAGTAGACCTTAAGTGGCCAAATGAAAGATGTTTTTGGAGGGGAATGTATACTTACTATCTTTTCTTTTGACATAGTGACACTTTTAATCAAGATAAGTGACCGTGCTTCCATGTGAAGTCTCTAGAGCTAAGGTAGGAGATACTAGTTGGGCTGGATTCACCAGATCTTAGCATTTTAGCAAAGCTCTACCAGCCTTCCTCCAGTGTCCCCGATGTGAAATTGAATTATGTCAATTTTCATAGGGATTGTTTAAAAAATGAATTCTACTTTGTTCTTTTCTTAAGGCAAAGACTTTCATGCTAAGTTAAATAACTTCTCTCCTGCCCCCTCCCATTTGTCTTTTGTATAAATTTTCATTCTTAGATTCAGAGGTGAGGTGTGCATAGTTGAAAGGTCACAGTTAAAAACTCTAGCTTCAGAACCAGAGAGGCATGGATACAAATTCTGTCCAGGAACAGACCCCGGTCCATCAGAATGAACAAACAACTCATCAGAATGGCCACTTGGTCTATCAATCCCAAAACCCTCCTGGCCTATGGCAGCTGAGTGTAGCCCGTGTTTCATCCATGTGATGGAGAGTCAGCCTCTCTCAGCTGTGTTTCCTCCACGCTTGAGGCCAGTGATCTCCATCTTGCAGAGTTGTTGGGAGGATCAACTGAGGGATTAACTGAGGTTCCTTGCACATGGTAGACCCTCAGCAGAAAGTAGCTACTATGACATTGTTAAATGTTCCACATCTCAAAGAGAGATCAACCATGTTCCTTCTCCACCCCATAGTTCAGTGTGCCCAGCTTAGAACTCACATCTTTTTGGGGATTAGTTAATCGATTGGAGATATGAACTATATACAGCGGAGGTATGTCTTTATTTTCCAGAGAAAAATCTTCAGATGATTTATCCCTTTTAATTTTGGTTATAAAAGTATTAAAAATAAAAGAATACAGAAAAGTTCTGAAAAAGAAATATGAAATCATCTGTAATCCTATCACACAGAGTTGATCACTGTTAACTTTTAAAGCATTCTTTTCAAATTTTTTTTCTGGGAAAATATAGAGATACATATAAGACGAGGGAATCATCCTAAAGACAATGTGTTTAATCCCCTTTCACTCAGTGCTCTAGCACAGACATGTTTTCATGTCAGCAAATCACACCTTCATAGAATGCCATGATATGGATTTTCTAAATGTATTTAGCCATCAATGGAATTTAGATTACTTCCAGTGGACTACCTTTCACATAAATCTTTTAATACATACACAGTTATTTCCTTAGAATACATCCCTAGAAGTAAAGTTGCTGGAACAGAGGGAATGCCTATTTTAAATAATGAGACATATTACCACATTCACTTTGGAAGGCTGCTCTAAGTTCTACATACTCCCATTAAAGCATACGTAGTGTCCCTATCTTTACATTTAAAAGTTCTTGAATAAAACATTTTTATAGTCTTTGAAAAATGAGAGAATTTTCTCCCCAAAATCAAACCGTATCTTTTCAATACTTTTTTCATATTAAAGGAGAAAAACACAGTTGTTTAAAAAATAAAGGCTTTTAACCAGAAAGCAAGTCCATTTGTCATGACAACTATTAACACTGTATCTATGAGAATCAGTGAAATCTTAAATATCATCTTGTATAATCCTCTCTCTTCATAGGTAAGCGAGGTTAGGTCTGCACTCAGAATGGTTGAAGAGAAAGAGTCTCCTCTGTTTCTGTTATCTCTCTTCTTCTCACCCACCTTCTCATATTCAAATAATCACCTTTTATTATTCCTAGAGGAAATACTGTTTTTCTCCTAATATCAAGACAGCCCTGTGACATTTAAAATTCTTTCATTGGAAGTCCAACATTCATACAGGAAAGTATACAAATCTCAACTGAATGAATTATCACAAAGTAAATGCCTGTGTAATCACCACTCAGGTCAAGATTTTAAAAAATTTAATTAACATTTGCTAATACAGATGATCATAATGAAAAATGTAAAATTGTCGTGACAGTCTCTTCGACTACAGCTTCTATATCCAACAGTCAGTAATTTCTCTGGGAGAAGGTACCCAGTTGATCTCCCCTTCTTTATAATTATTATTCTCCGGGGATAATCTGTAATATTCTGTGTGCAGTAAACTAGCATGGTTTTAGAACAATTCACAACACTGAAAATTCTTACTATTTGTGAAGCCAAACCAAGCAGTTGTAAGGACAAAACATGGCAGCTGCAAGAGTGTGTGGTTGGAATGACACCACCGTGGCCTAAAACCAAATGGTTTGGTACAAGTCAAAAACAAGTTGGTATTAACCTTGCAGTTATTAGATGACAGTGGAGGCAAACGACTGCGCGCTCTGCATCTGGGAAGTTTGCAGAGAGTTACAAGTATTTGGTGCAGCCACTGAGCTGAGCCACTTGCCTCTGACCTCAGAACTCACTGGAGGTAGAGACCACAGCACTCCAACTCCTGGATCCCACACCCTTTCCAAGGGGCCAGGCTGTGCTTCAGAACCTTGGCAGAGAAGGTTCCGATTCTGTACCAGCTCCTAGCAGCCAGCTGCGCTCTCAGTACTCAGCCTCACTTAACCATTCGCCACGTGTCCAGGATGGACACCCGGTTTAATCTTGTTGTTCAGTCAATAGCTTTTGCATTATCTTTTCTTTTTGTGGTTAATGTACCATTTTTCTTCTCTTTTCTTCCCCTACACAAACACTGCCATGCCTGAAGTACTTCCCTGCTTGTAGAGAAGTTATAGCCTGGGCTCTAGCGGAACAGTGCTCTGATTAAAGTGATTAAAACTATATACAGCATGCATAATTAACCTTTGTGCAGCTGTCACAGCAGGCTGATGCATAGAGCTGATACCATATCTGTCTGTGGCAGCCGGCGTATGCTACATGACCATTTTTTTTTTCCTGCAGAATTTTAATCACTTGAGATAAAGAGCCAGGAGAGAGAGATCAAGGCTGTATTAATCCTCTCAATGGCTTTATAATTTCCCTTCTATTCTGCTGCTGGTAATCAAGAAAAATAATGCCACCTTAATCCTGGATGCCAAGGTCAATCATCTCTGTGCCCTTTGATAGTAAGGATGTCATTATGAAAGGATTTTTAATGAACATAATGTTCGCTGCACTCCTCAGGGAGACGGATACATTCCGCGATTTCGGGATGGCCAGGAGTGCCTTCATTGCTGACAAAAATGATTTTAAAACGTTAGGTCTATTAGAAATAAATCCCGAACAGCTGATTGAGGTTGCAGACCAGCCGTACCAAGTGGTGGCTGAGAAATTCAGGAATGAGCTGCAGCAGGTCAAGAGGTGAGAAGGGCCCAAGCCCTGATTAGCGGTTGGACAACACCATGAAGACCAGCGTGGGGCGGGGGCCATGGGCAGCCCCAGCAGCAGGAGCCTAGCCCCCTGCACAAACTCCAGTGCCTCTCTGGAGGGCTGCCAAGATCAAAATACAAGTGCAGTGATGCGCAGATGTGTGGTGACATTTTAAAATAATGCCCTGATCTTTTTTTTTTTTTTTTAAGAACATGCAGACAGGTGAAAAACAAAAATCCTTTCAGCTCAAATGCACCTGAACTAAATCCCAGAGGGCTGAGTGCTGCTGCTTCCACTCCTCCCCATCTTGGATTTCCCAAAAACACATTCCCCAGGTCAAGGTGATGCCTCTGACATAGCCTTCACTGACAGACAAACTGCACAGACTGAGATCAGCTGCCAGGGCTCCAGAGGCTGCAGCCCCCACAGCTTTGCTGGCAGTGGTTATGAACTACGATCTGACAGTGGAAGGCAGAGCTTGTTAGGAAATCTTTATGTAGCGTAGGTCACTTACCCTGGTGAAGAAAAGGTTCAGGGAGTCCTCGAGTCCAGACTTCAGATACACATGAGGTTCCTGGGATTAGGGGAAAGAAATGAGTAACTAGCCACTTATTCACCCTTGAGAACAAAAGAAAAGAGACCTTCATCTCTGGTAGACAGGATTTTAATAAGATTTGGTAAAAACACACAAACATTGTTTTTTGTTCATCTTCATTTTTTTTCTTCAACTTTTAAGTTCCGCAGTATATGTGCAGGAGGTTAGGTTTGTTACACAGGTAAACATGTGCCATGGTGGTTTGCTGCACAGATCAACCCATCACCTAGGTATGAAGCCCAGCATCCATCAGCTATTCTTCCTATGCTCTATCTTCCCCCACAACAGGCCCCCCAGTATGTGTTGTCCCCCCTGCTCATGTGTTCTCATCATTCAGCTCCCACTTATAAATGAGAACATACAGTGTCTGGTTTTCTGTTCCTGCATTAGTTTTCTGAATATAACGTCTTCCAGTTCCATCTATGTCCGTGCAAAGGACATGATCTCATTCCTTTTTTTGGCTGCATAGTATTCCATGGTGTATATGTACCACATTTTCTTTATCTAATCTATCATTGATGGACATTTGGGTTGATTCTTCGCTATTGTGACTAGTGCTGCAGTGAACATATGCATGCATATATCTTTATAACAGCATGATTTATATTCATTGGGGTATATAACCAGTAATGGGATTGCTGGGTCAAATGGTATTTCTGCTTCTAGATCTTTCAGGAATTACCACATTGTCGTCCATAATGGTTGAACTAATTTACATTCCCACCAACAGGAAAGCACAGAAACATTCTACAGTGAGCCCTCACACCGGAATGGTTTCTATAAATGGTTCTCATTTGTGTGTCTTTAAAAATGCATTTGATTTGGTTTTTCTGAAGTGGTTCATGTATAGCTTCCCTCCACATTGAGGGATGGGCTATGGAAGCTTGGAGTTCTGCTTCTGGGAGGCTCCTGAATTACCAGCTGTATTAGCCCATTTTCACACTGCTGATAAAAACATATGGGAGACTGGGAATTTATAAAGAAAAAGAGGTTTAATAGACTCATAGTTCTATGCAGCTGGAGAGGCCTCACAATCATGGTGGAAGGTGAAAGGCACTTCTTACATGGTGGTAGATGAGAGAATGAGAGTGAAGTGAAAGGGGAAACTCATATAAAATCATCAGATATCATGAGACTTATCCACTACCACAAGGACAATATGGGGAAAACTGCCCGCATGACTCAATTATCTCCCACCGGGTCCCTCCCATAATATGTGGGAATTATGGGAGCTACAGTTCAGAATGGGGTGGGGACACAGCCCAACTATGTCACCAGGTGGGGGTGGCTGTAGAGGCCCACCTGAGATGCCTTTGACTCCTGAGAACGCTGTAGGCAGGGTGACCTCAGATGGGCGAGTGAAGGTCAATACCACGTGGGACAGGAGACCCTGATACAAGAGGCCCCTCTTTCTCTTCAAGGCCTTTGCTCATTCTTCTCTCTTTTATAATCTGACCCCAAACACTGATTCTTTCCTTCCAGAATTTGTGTTTGGACTCAGTAAATATCTCCATTTGGATTCTACTCATTTAGAATTTATGATGATCTGACCTGGCCTGGGATGAAATTTACTCCTGCACCATCTTTGTGAAAACTGTGTGTGGAGCCAGTGTAGAATGTAAATAGCATTGTCGGAGCATGTTTCACCTCCATGAACAAACTGTTTTTAAGGACTTAGATACTACTGATGTCACTATTTACAAATCAGCCCTCTTTTTTGTTTTTATCAAAGCAGACTTGGCAGGGTCTCTCATGGAAACCACTTTGTTAGCAATTTGTTTAACCAGTTAAAGTGAATGAAACTGAATTATAAAAAATTCTATAATTTAGACATTCTCTGCTTCCTCTGAGTTACTGTATTGATGCAGAAAACAATTTAGTCGTGCATACCTAAGAGAGTGTTCTGGCTTTTTTCCCCTTCAAATGTAATTGAAGTAATGGAACATTTGCCTCGTTTCCATAGATCAGTAGAAGTGTTGGCTGGAAAGGCCACCCAGATGTGATCTTCATAAGAAACTGGAACATAGGAACTGCCACTCTGAGTTACTGGTGCAGTGTATGGAGCTCAGAGGTTTTCTGCTTGTTTCTACAGAGCACAGGGGTTCCAGGGAGGGGGTCTAGAGGTTTTCTAAGGGTAGCAGGAGATTCACGGGGCGGCCAGTGGGCAGAACCCTGTACATACAGCCTTCAAACAGAGCAGCCTGCTTTTCTGTTTTTTACATTGGGGTTCCTCCTAAGATTTATCTCGGGGGAAAAAGAGGCTTCTTAAAAGCAGAAGGCCTTGTATATAGCCCTTTGCTCTGTCTCAAGAGAATTTGTAAAGACAAAATTGATCTCCTTGATAAGTCTTAAGAGAAGAACATGTCTGAAAGGCCAAGTTCTTGTGGCAGCCATCATGAGCCTATCTGCAGCCTGTGAATCCAGATGTGTGTGTGTCTGAGTGTGTGCACATGCAGGTGTGTGTGTGTGTGCAGCTCTTCATTTTTTGAGGCTCCTGAAAAATGAAAATAATGTCATTGCGAAAATGAGTTCTAGAAATTCATCCAGTAACCAGGGTGCATGGGGTCCCATGGAAGACTCTAAGCTTAAACAGTCCTGGACCCAGATTGTGCAGGTCTTTGACCTCTGTTCTAAGAAATGGAAGTTATACCATGAAGACAGAACCAGAAAGCCAGAGTTGTCCTCTGGACCTCCCTCCCATCATCTAATGGAGGAGTCATCATTCTTCCTCCATGGTGGGTTTTGAATCTAGTCCTTCCTCCATTCCTATCACCGTAGTTCTAGTCTCATCATTTTGGCCTAAATGACTTGATATCTTAATTGTTCTATCTCCAACATTTTTTCCTTCATCAAACCTCCACATGGCCTCAATATTCCTACTTTTAAAACATCAATACATTGAAGTCACCACGCTTTAAAATAATCTTTAGTTGTTTCTCATTGCCAAAGGATGAAAGTCTGAAGTCCAATCCTCTTAACAAGACATTTAAAACTTTACACAGGCTCATTCTGAGAGTTGTTTTTTTTTTTCTTTTTTTTGAGACAGGGTCTCACTCTGTCACCCAGGATGGAGGGCAGTGACACAGTCATAGCTTGCTGCAGCCTCAACCTCCTGGACTGAAGCGATCCTTCTACCTCAGCCTCCAAAAGTGCGGGGATTACAGGCATGAGCCACTGCGCCTGGCCACCTCTTTCCTTGTAGCTTTTTGATGACTATGCATTACTTCATGTCCCACAAGACTGAGGCTCAGTGAGTGCCTCTTGCATTTGAAATCCTTGTGCATAGCATATAAAAGGAGTTCCATGGGTTTGAACTCAGTGTGCGGGAAGTTGTACTTTGTTATTTGATGCTGTTGGTTTGTGAGCATCATTGTGCGCCAGGCATCTGATGTTTGCCTCTTTCTAACTTCTCACAACTGCTTGAATCAGTGAGAGCAGTTAGTGCTGTTTCTCAGATGAGGACACTGAGTCTCAGAGAGATTAGGCACCTGGCCTAACTTTATTGTTACTTAGCATCCTTTGCATGCCCCATTTTTGAGCACATATTGTGTTCCAGGCTTGTTCTAGGTGCTAGGAACAGACTCACTAGAGGCTGAGGGCAGGCCCCACCTGGGCAAGTGCACAGGCCAGTGGGGAGACCAGCCCCTCCAGCTCCAACTCAGGGGAATCAGAGCTGTGGACGAACCCCATGAAGCAAGTGTGGTTACATCTCCATAAATTAGATGTGCCTATGGTGTGGCCCCTCCCAACTTGTGAGTCATTACTGAATTACAGATATGCCAGCGGGGGCTTCTTAGCTACAGAGTGGGCCTGGGCTTTAAGGCCTGGGACTAGGGGAGGTGGAAGCTTATCCCTTTCTTGCCTTGAGCGCTGTCACTCCAGAGTGGTGCTGGGCAAATTGGAAAGAAGATAGGAAGGTAATCTCCTTTGACCCTTGACCTCCTGGTGTGCCTCCCCCACATCCCCACCATCTCTGCACCAATAGCCCCTGGGGACTATGGGGAAGGGGTCAGGTGCACCTGAGCCTAAACCCACCCATACCTTAGGCTGTTCTGGTAATTCCAGAATGAGGGATGTACACAATGCGAGGAATGTGGGTCCCTGTCGCCTTCCCTACTGACTGTGGCAGTCTAGGTGGCTGGTTTTAAGTGAGTGCTGTAAGTGCACTGGCAGTTACTTGAGGCCAGCTGCTTTGGGAATAACATATGTAAACTGACCAATGCCCGGTGGCATCAGAGTTCCTTGAGTTTGGTAACTTGGGAGTGAGTTGCATGGGTTGTGGAATCTAAAGCCACCTATGATGCACACTAGTCAGATTCCATAGAGAATGCAGTGTAGCCCTCTCTGATGATGTCCCCGCTCTGTTATCTGTTTATTGTACGTTATTATCCCTGTGCTTTGGGTACACGTGTAACTTACTAAGAACCGACCATGGCTTTGTCCTATCAAGTCGGCCCTGTCTAGCGCCTCAGGCCTGGACCACCTGGCTGCGGCTCCCAGCCCTGCCCTCCTCCCTCTTGATGTTGAGAGAGAATTTTGTGTGCTTCTGTTTTCTCTCCTAAGCTGGTAAACGCTGTGGTATCAATTATCATATCTTTCAATAAATAGGATAGATGTTGCTTAATTATTTAGTTCATTCCTGGCCTACTTTATTTCCCACGACTCCACCATGCCAAGCTGAATTAGTTGTACAATTCCATTGAAGCCTTTCCCGTATCTTGTTTCCTCCCAAAGTTCAAAATAAATAACAATGGTGATGACAAATGCTAACACTTATTAAGCACTTTCTGGAGATGGGGCAGAAAAGCATGCATTCTGCTGTTGTTTTGTTGCGAATTCTCCCACTTACTCCTAAGTTGAGTTCTGAGTTTTGATGGTCTCAGAGGCATCCCCTGAGAAAAGTATTTCAATGTAAGGGGTTTATCTAGGAGGTGATCCTAGGAGGGGGTGCTATGCCACAGGGAAGGGAAGGCAGCAGATCGGAGGTTATTAGGCATGGTAACCCGCAGAGACCTGCAGCTCAGCCCCTTGGGAGTAAAGGGAGCTGGCATGAAACACAGGTGGTACAGTTACCCCACGTCAGGGATAAAGAGGGATCTGGGCCTTCTACACCAACTCCCAGCAGTCATTTGTTTGATGTTGCACATTGGGCATTCTAATTTTCTGGAACATCTGGTCACTGTGGACGAAGGCAGAGCAGGCTCTAGCCACCAGAGAAAGAAAGCTGTCAGGCAAAGAGATAGAGATGCTGGGTGTAGGAAGTCGGCCAGTGTGCACTATATGGTCAGAGAGGACACAGGCAGCAGCAGCATTACTGCACTAGGCCGAAGGGGCATTTTTAGTTTACAGTTAACCAAGCTGAATCTTAGAGGACTAAGTAGCCTGCCTCCGCTTTTGTGTTCTTTACTCTCTGTGAAAAATTCTGACAATACAAAATTTTTTTTTTTTTTTTGAGATGAAGTCTTGCTTTGTTGCCCAGGCTAGAGTGCAATGGCACGATCTCAGCTCACTGCAATCTCTGCCTCCCAGGTTCAAGCAATTCTCCTGCCTCAGCCTCCTAAGTAGCGAGGATTATAGGCACGCTCCACCATGCCTGGCTAATTTTTGTATTTTGGTAGAGAAGGGGTTTCACCATGTTGGTCAGGCTGGTCTCGAACTCCTGACCTTGTAATCTGCCTGCCTTGGCCTCCCAGAGTGGTGGGATTACAGGCATGAGCCCAGCTGAACTTGCAATTAAGTTCACCAGTTGTTTAGTGAGCTTGGTATCTGCCTATATCTGGGCTGTGTATCTTTTCCACCTGACCCTGCCTCAAAAGTTGGCTTTTGGCCAGACATGGTGGTAACACCTGTAGTCCCAGCACTTTAGGAGGCTCGGGGCAGAGGATTACATAAAGCTAAGAGTTTGAGACCAGCCTGGGAAACAAAGCAAGGCCCTGTCTCTACAAAAAAAAAAATGTTAAAAATTAGCTAAGCATGGTGGTATGCTCCTGTAGTTTCAACCACTTGGGAGGCTAAGGCAAAAGGATCACTTGAGCCCAGGAGTTTGAGGTTGCAGTGAGCTGTAATCACACTACTGCACTCCTGCCTGGGCAACAGAATGAGATCTCAGTTCAAAAACTTGGCTTTTGAAGTGCCAAGCCTACTTGTGTCCGTGAAAGAGTATGTTGCAGCCTACTCTGAAGAGAAACCAATGAGGCTAGGTAAATATATTTTGGAATGATATATTTTTAATTCAAACTCGGAGTAATTTATGGGCTAGATTATGTTGCCGTTGTAAACAACTAGGTAATCTCAGTGGTTTAACACAGGCTGGGTTCATTTCTCACCTATACAGAGTCCATGTGGGGTCCATGTGGGGATTCAGGGATCCAGGCTGCTTTTATCTTGTGGCTCTCCTATCTCAAGCTCAGTGGTAGCCCTGGCGAATGACAAGGATGACTGGACACTTGCTTGGATCTTTCACTAATTCACTCTGGAAATGATCATGACATTTCTATTTCCATGTCATTCGCCAAAAAATGGCCCCACCTAATTACAAGAAAGCTAAGAAGTACAATCCTCCTTGTGCCTAGAAAAGGCAGGGGGAACCACAGAATATTAGTGAACATGGGAAGCATCTTCCCCAGTAGAGAAGTAATAATAATTGAGCAATCATGATCAAGGCCCGCCTAGGGCATTTCCTGGGGATTTCTGAAAGGCTAGAAGAATTTTGCCTTGGGCTGTAAATGTCAATTGCTCATTAATTCCTCAGAAATACCCACAGCCAAGGTTGCTATTGCTAATAAAATACATTTTTTGGTTATTTAACAAAACAAAAAAGCCTGTTGTCATTTTCCCCTGGACCTGATGAGAATAACCATCCTGAAGCAGATGATTATTCTCTATTTTCTACATCATATTAGTTTGAAACATCTTTTTCTTTTCTACTTCTCCAAGTGGGTAGGGAATAAGAATCATTGGCCTGAAATATCATCATGGGTAGTAGTCAGCAGTTGTTCTCACAGCTGTGTTGAAATCTAAATAACCAAAAAATGGCATTTTATTGTTAATTTCATCAATTCTTTCCTCCTTAGCAACTGACATAAGATTTGCTGGTCTTGAGTTCTGCAAATTTTTATTTATATGTGGTGTCTTCTATTTCTTTTCTCTGTCTGATCGTTTTACAGAAAAAGTGACAAATATGTAGTTCTTGTCACCTTAACAATAAAGGTGCTTTCCAAGTGGTAGATATTTCTTTTAAATATGTTTCAGCCAAAAGGAGACCAAAAGAGTTAGCAAAGTGTTGGGTCTGCCGTCCTGAAATGAATGGTTGAAGTTTGACTTTCTTCTTTCATCGGTTCATAATAGATACCATGGTTTCTACCTGAGTCACACAGACTCCATTTGATGTAGGAGGACCTTGTACCCCTGTGGCTTTTCCCACATTGTCCTCACTCAGCTGTTTGTTGTGAAAACTGTGGAAATAATTCCATGTTCCATGTGAGAACAAGTCACTTACTTGATGCTGTTTTCATCATGTTGTCCCATCCCACGGTCTGGCCCACAGCGTCAGGAAGGAACTGGAAATGGTTCCTGCGGAGAGCAAAGCAGGACTCGAACCATACCCTGCCTCTGCAGGGCTTGTGCTGTTATTTGTCCTGATGCAGAGTGGATTCACAAAGGCCTTTGAGGACCCAAAGAGAAAATGTGTTCAATAAATCAGTGGTGATGCATTAATAGACTGCTACTGTATTCATTGTTCACAGAATGTAATTCCATGTTAATGACATTTTGTACAGTATATCATCACAAAACAATAGCAATATCACCACAATAGGAATGATTTTGATAAATTATACAAGAATAGGATCTTCAAATTTAGTACTGATTTAATTTAGGGTAAAAGTATTGGTGGAGAAGGAGATTGCATTTTTACATTTGTACAGAGGTACAAAAAAATCCTAAGAGAAAGAATTCACAAATATTGTGAGAAACCAGTACACATATTAAGTTATTGGTGCAGAATTCGCAAGGTTTTCACATCTTTTGACTCATTCTCTTATTCTGTATGTTATGCTATGTTCTTTTAATGTTTCATTTTACTGGACATTAATCCATGTGTATAAAAATTGTAAGAATGTTAAAAAGGAACTATAAATATTTTATTTTTAAAGTAGAGATCTAGGAATAGCATAATTCTCTTGCTATTCAGTTTTTAGCGAGACGTGTTGATATTCCTTGATAATATTTCAAGGATCCTGACATAATCAACCGTTGAGTCTTGCTTCCTCTGGGACCTCAAAGCTCAGCAAACCCACTAGCAGCTCTTAGCACTCCTAAGTCTGATAAAAATTGAGACTGAAGGTGATATCTAATCATTGCCTCTGAGATTCAATCAAATATTAAGATCCTTGAGGCTGGCAGCAAGTCCTGAGGGGAGGTCATTCTCCCTGTTCTGGCCCCTGGCATCTAGGAGTCAGGCCTGCAGTTGGGTTCTCCCAGGACACTGAGTGTAGGGCAGGTGGCAGAAAGACAAAAGCAGGGGCAAGTTTCTTCATAGTAGCTGTAGCTGCATTGGAATCTACCATGGTGGTGTCCAGAGATGGCATGCCCTACAACAGTGCCAGTGGCATCACAGCTAGACGATTTTTACTGGAAGGCAGAGGTTGTGTTTCAGAGGTAACTTGTCTCCTGCTGGTCCGTCTTCCAATGCTGGCCAGCCAGCCTCTTACAGATTTTGTGAACTCTTGAGAACCTTCCAGGAAACTCCCCACTCCAACTCCTCACTTTTGTATAAGTTAACCTGATCGTGTTTTATCATTTGCAACCAAGAACTTCTTACTGGTTCAGTGGTCAATATTGGTTCAACATTTCCTAAATCCTCACAGCAGACAGAGACTTGGGAGATGGTCTATCCCTCATTTTACAGGTGGATTTCAGACATGGCCCTAGCGCAGAGTCTTGCAGACAGTTGATAGCTGAAGAGGGACTAGAACTCTCTTCCTCTGATTGCAGATACAGTACTCTTTTCACTTGTGGCCATTCTAGTCAAGAGAATTACTCCACAGACCCATACTGCATGGTAGGCTGTAGCCACATGGAGTTGTTGAGCATTTAAAATGCAGTGCATCCAAATTCATATGTACCCTGTGTAAAATGCACAGCAGATTGCGAAGACTTTGTGCCAGGAAAAATGCCAATGAGCTCATGTGTATGTTTTTACGTGGATTGCATGTTGAAATTTTAGATATGTTGGGTGAGATAAACATCATTAATCTTGTTTTTTACCTTTTTCTTTGTACTTTATTCGGTATGGCTGTCAGAAAAATTGAAGTAGCATGTGTAACATAGACTATGTGCACACTGAACCAAGCTACTGTATGCAATTATAAGAAAAGATAACACTTGAGTCTTTATGGGTAGCATTGGGCCTGTGGTTATTGTGCTGGGATATTGTATTTGTTTTTGCTGTGGTTAAAAAAAAAAAGGTTGCAGCTGTGGTAGCTCACACCTGTAATCCCAGCACTTTGGGAGGCCAAGGTGGTCAGATCACCTGAGGTCAGGAGTTTGAGACCAGCCTTGGCAACGTGGTGAAACCCCATCTCTACTAAAAATACAAAAATTAGCCAGATGTGGTGGTGGGCGCCTATAATCCCAGCTACTTGGGAGGCTGAGACAGGAGACTCACTTGAACCTGGGAGGGGGAGATTGCAGTGAGCCAAGATTGTGCCACTGCACTCCAGCCTGGGTGACAGAGCAAGACTCCATCTCAAACCACCATTTATTTTTCACTGTGGGTCTACTGGTTGGCTGTGGCTTCACTGCGCTCAACCAGGTCAGGCTAACCTTAGCTGGGCTCCACGTGTTTTACATTTTGGGACCCAGGTTCTGGTGGAGCAGTCACTGTCTAGAGCACATTCTTCAAACACCAGAATAGAACCAGAAACACGGTCGAGATTCAAAGACAGGGTAAGCCCAGTGGTACTTCCACTGGGAAAGAAGATGAGGAGGCCCACAATAGTCCACAGCAGTCCCCTGCTGGGTGAATATTGGGCCTCTGTGGTGCTCCTGGGGAGGACTTCTTAGGCCATTGTTTGCGTGGCTCTAAATCTGCCTTCTGCCAGGTGCACTCTTCCATCATCCTCCGTGGCTACCTCTGAGAAAGGTGCTGGAAGACATGCCCTCCTTCACGGCTGAGCAGATTTCTTAACCCGCTTCCTGCCCATAGGAAGGATGAATCCCAAGGATCATTTTAGATCTCAAATGGCCACAGTCTGTTTTAATCCAGCCGAAAGTGTAGTTATGGATTCATCCCTTTTGAAGCCATCCTGTTTGTTTTTAATCTCTTTGATTTCTGCTCAACCCTATGTGCCTACAGTCACTTTCCATGCAGGTCCTCCTTTCTCTAAACTCAATTCCAAGTATGCTGAGTGAGTTGTGCTTCCAAAAGGCCAGATTCTGGGTCTCTTTCTCTAGACCATTTTGTGCAGTTGAAAGATTTCACTGGGGACCTTGGTAATCCAACTAGAGGTTTCGGGGCAGGGGCCAATGATCACATCTTTGATTTGGTCTTTACCCATAGGCTGTGCTTTCATGGCCAACCTTAATTTGGTGAGAAATTGCTTCACTTTCAAATCCTGAAAATTTTGGATTTTCTCTGTTCCCTTTCAATTGTATTTGCAAAGCAGTGAGTTCTTTGGGAGTGGGGCAAACTACATTTTGTTCCTGTAGCACTGTATCAAAGGCATTCTATGATACAGTTCACATAGGCAAGATTCTGTTTTAGAAAACAAGTTTAGCTAGGCCAATTTTCTACCTTCTAAGTTATCACAGGTGATTTCTTTTATCTTCTTTTTTGCTGATGTTTCAGCACTGCATACCTTGGGTTGCCATTTTTCCAACTCCCTTTAACAGCTTTCCAGCTTGCCATCACCTAAACCCAAAACCAGTGACCCATATTTTAGGTTTTTGTAATGGCAGCCCTACTTCTGTGTACCAATTTCTCTATTAGCTTTTGCTGCAGTAACTAGCAATTCTCAAATCTCCATGGCTTCCAACAACAAACATTTATTTTTCACTTAAGAATCCTGCGAGTCAGCTGCAGCTCTGCCGAGCTTGGCTGTGTTCTCCACATCTCCTCATGCCAGGTTGAGGCTGAATGAGCAGCTGCCATCTGGGCCCTGCTCTTCTCATGCTGGAGGGCAGGAGCTCCAGAGGGCAAGTGGGAACCCCCAGGACCTCATAAAGCCTCTGCTGGGACCTGGCAGCTGTCCCCTCCTCCCACAAGTCATATGGGAAGCCCAAGGTTAACGGGGTGAGCCACATACCCTTCGCTTCCTGGCAAGTCATGATAAAGGCAGGGTGGAGACAAATCATTTTGAACAAGTGATACAGTCTCTCACAGGCATAGATTCCAAAAAGAAACCCAGGAGAGAGTCACCATGCCTCAGATCAAGAACAGCCATGTTGTATTTCTATTGAGGCAGAAGCATAGATGTGACGATGAACCATGAGACCAGAGGCCCTCCAGCCTAGGTGGATGTCCAGCTGTGCAGCCAGCTCAGTGCAGCCAAAAGAATCTTGTGGGCAGGCAGGAAACTACCTGAGTTCCTCTTACCTGTATCTCCACAGCAAGCCACTTTCCCTCTGTGGATCTCAAGTTCCTCTTGAATATTAACCAAGAGTTAAGCATGATCGTGGGTTGCTTTCGAGGATGCTGTTCTGATCTCTGCCAGCGCACTTCACGTGGCAGGGAACAGGCTGCCTTCCCGGGAGGCCGAGCTGCAGCAGAAGGAGGATGAGTTTAGGAATCAGGACAGTTTGAGCCCAGGCTGCCATTTACCAGGTGTGGCTCCATCGTATACCGTCTGAGTCTGTTACCTTGTCTGTGAAACTAACATCATAGCACCTAACTCACAGAGCTGTGATTAGAGTAATTATTTTATACAGTGCCTTTTGCTAGAAAATTCTTTGTTGTGTTGAGTCCAAATCTGATGCCCTTACCAGTGAACTCCAGCCCCAGTTCTACATCTGCCTGGGGCAGCAAAACAGTGATCAGGAATATGGGCACAGGGATCAGCCCACTTGGGTCTGAATCACACTGTCAGCTCCTGGTCAGGATGGCTGGCAGGAGGATACTTCATGTCCCTGTGGTTGGCTTGCCATGCTTATCTGTAAATGAGGCACTGATAATATCAGCTTCACAGTTTTGTTGTAGGGATAAATGAGCCCATGCATGCAAACTCAAGTGGCTGTTATTACTTCAGCTGGCAGCTCTTCAAGCACCTGAGCCTGGTTTCCATACCTTCTGGGTCCTCCTGTATTTCTTCAGGCTAAGCAACCTCACATTTCTCCAGCCTTCTATAGATGTCAGATTTTCTGCAATCCTCCCCCATCTAGCTGTCCTCTTGAGAATCTCTTTCAGGAGCTCTGGTTAAGAGATAAAGAAACAGTGAGTGCATTTGCGTTCATTATCTCGGGCACGTTTGCATTCTAGATGTCTCCAGATATCTACACAGACACTCAGGATCTGTCCAGGGTCCCACGTCTCTCTCCTCTCCTGCAGCTCCCTCTGCTTTGGGTCTTGCCCTGCCTTCTCCAGATGATGGTGATTTCATGATCCCAGCCACCTGCCCCCACCCTCACCTTATCTGAGCCTGGCTCCTGGACCACCCACTTGTCACTTGGAATTTTTTTGTCTAAGTGTGATTTTCCTGAACCAGTATTAAGGATTTTACAGATTAACACTGGAATTGGAAGTTCATTTGAACTTCTAATTCCAGCAATACAACCATTTATTTATTCTTGCTTTAGGGAACATTTCTCATTTGCCAGTATTCTGTTTGAATGGCCTAGAATAGTTAATTTGCTAAGTGGATTCCTGAAAGTTAAGTTACTCAAACAGGGTAAGAAAAATTAACAATTTCCTGGCCTTTACAGGTAGAGGACAAAGGGAAAATATGTTACATTTCTAAAATCTATGAAATGGTCACTTATTTCCTCCTTCTATTTAAAGTAGAGATTGATCCACTTAGCATTTGATCCTGATAAATCAAGTCAAATAAGACTTTTCAAAAAATATCACCATCCTTTAGATATCAAGCAAGCCATATTAGCAATATGAATGAATATTGTTAGTTCCCACAGTTTTTATATTAAAAATCAGTCACCTTAAAGGAAGCATAGCATACTCTAGGTATACACAAGAGTTACACAAGCAGGGGTGTGAGAAGCAAATACTCTAAAGTACCGCCTGTGTCATGCTGCTGAAGAAATGAATTTTTTTTGAGACAGGGTCTCACTCTGTTGCCCAGGATGGAAGGCAGTGGTACAATCATGACTCACTGCACCCTGAAACCCCTGGGCTCAAGTGATCCTCCCATCTCAGTCTCCTGAGTAACTAAGACTACAGGCACGTGTCACCATGCCCAGCTAATTTATAAAAAAAATTATTGTAGAGAAAGGGTCTCACTATGTTGCCCAGGCTGGTCTTGAACTTCTGACCTCAAGTGATCCTCCCACCTCAGCCTTCCGAAGTGCTGGAATTTCAGGTGCGAGCCACTGCTCCTGGACAGACACCTTCTATCATGGCCTGCTTCCTCCCCTCTCAGCCTCCCTTAGCTTGACTGCCAGTCATGTCCCTGCTGGTTTCCCAATGGCCACACACTGCAGAGATATGTAAGATATGAGAAGAACGTCACCTAAAGACATGGGAAGTTTTGTAAGCCATGTCTCCTGAGATTCCCCATTCTAAATATGGTGAGGAGTGTTTTAAGTACTTCATGCTTGAAGCTTTTCATGCATTTCCATCATTACAGTTGGACCAGTTTTAAAATATATATATCATAAATAATCTTCAGAACATTTTAATATACTACCGATGGTATTAAAAGTCAAAGCTTTCACAAAATTTAATTTACTTCTCCCTGTAACTTAAGAACAGTCTTAAAATGTGCATGGCTCCTGCTAAATTTAACAGCTTCCCCTTTTGCTTTCTCGGCTGGGAGCTGGAACAACTTGAGCCAGGAAGCCTGGCGACTGCAGTGTCTGAGTGAAGCTGTGAGTTCTGTGTCTGTATTGAAGGCTCCTGACCGCCTTTGCAGGGCACTGGTGCCAGGCTTCCCAGGGTGGTGGGGAGTGGGGCTTCATTCTTATAAAGCCTCTAGGCTTTCCATGGTCAGGAAGAAGCTCCCCAGCTAGGGAGCTGAAAGCAACACTGAGCCTCTGTTTGCAGCCCAGAGATGCTCCAGGTCTACACCATTGCATCTTCCTGGAGAGCTACAATGTCAGAACATCAGATCCACAGAAAGTACATGTGCTTCCCTATTCACCAAATGTGTGTTGAAACTAAAACAGAATAATACTTTTTTTTTTTTTTTTTTTTTGAGATGGAGTCACACTCTGTCCCCCAGGATGGAGTGCAGTGGCGTGATCTGGGCTCACTGCAACCTCTGCCTCCCAGGTTCAAGCGATTCTTGTACTTCAGCCTTCCGAGTAGCTGAGATTGCAGGTGCTCACCACCAAGCCTGGCTACTCTTTGTGTTTTTTACTAGAGAAGGGTTTCATCATGTTAGCCAGGCTGGTCTTGAAACTCCTAACCTCAGGTGATCCACCCACCTTGGTCTCTTAAATTGCTGGGATTATAGGCATGAGCCACTGAGCCCAGCCAAGACCCTCTTTATTTCTTCTTGATTACAACCATGTTACTAATGTACATTTTGTTCACTCATTTCTCTAAAAGTATTGTTGCTTTTACTCAATATGGTAAAAGTTTCTATTATAGAGTAAGAAGAATAGCAGGCATGGGGGAAATCATTGCAGTTCAAGAAAGAAATCATGATAAGTAGTAATTAAGGGGCTTGGTATCCATAGATTCATCTCATAATCACTGTAAGAAATCATCCATGCATTTATTTATTGGAGACTGATGAAGTTACCTTACTTTTGTATGACTATCATGGCTTATTTGTGCTTCATCTTTATAGCAACACATTATGGTCTGACTGACTCAGGGCCCATTCCTTAGGCACTTCCAGCTAGACATCCATGTATCAAAGTTCTAGCCAATCAAAATGTAGTGGATGTCTGCTAAGTAGGGCTTCCGGAGATGTTTTCTGTTTTGAATAAAAAGGGGGAAATATGGCTAGCCACTATCCCTTCTTCTTCTGGAACATGAATGTAAAGCTGGAGATAGCGTAGCCATCTCGTGACCATGAAACAGTGATCAGGAGGACAGGAGCCAACTCACAGAAAGACCCATGCTCCCTCTCTGTTCCCACTCCACTGTCCTGAGGGTTCTTCTTCTTCTTTTTAAGTTGCATAAAGTGGATACTTAGATCACTGATTTCAGACCTCTCTTCTTTTCTAGTGCAATTGCTTGAGGCTGTCATTATCCCCAAGCACTGCTTTAAGTTCATCTCCCAATTTTTATGTAGGATCTTCATTTTCATTCATGACAAAATATTTTCTAATTCCCTTTGGATTTTCTCCTTTGACCCATGGCTTATTTATAATTGTGTTGTTAAGTTCTAACTCTTTGGTTTCCAGATAACTTTCTGTTATTGATTTCTGATTTAATTCTGTGGTGGCCAGAGAACATACTTTGCATGATTTCAGTCCTTTTAAATTTATTGAGATTTGTTTTATGGACCCAAATATCTTGGCAAATGTTCTGTGTGCACTTAAAAAGAATTTGTATTTTGCTGTTGTTGGGTGGAGTGTTCTGTAAATATCAATTAGGTCAAGCTGGTTGATAGCGCTGTTCAAGTCTTCTCTCTGTTTACTGATTTTCTAAGTTTTAAAGACATTTTTAAAAATGAAAAATGAAATGTTTATATACTTATTCACATATTGACCATTTCTGGTGTTCTTTATGCCCTGTGTACATTCAGCTTTTGGTCTGGCATCATCTTCCTTCTCCCTGAAGGCATGTCCTTAACACTTCCTGCAATGCCAGTCTGACGGTGATAAATTTTCCCCCAGTGCCCTGTGCGTGAGCGTTGGTGGGAGCACACACTCTTCCTGGCCTTGTATGGGCTGTCAGGATTATGTTGCCTCCTCCTGTTATGTCCTAGCCTTGGTAGTTTCCCTAGTAAGCACAGATCAGCACTCAGCAAAAGACCCTGAGGCTCCGTCTGCACAGCTGCCTCTTCTCTGCCATTTTGCTCCACTAGCTTTAGCCTCCTGGGCCTCCCTAGACTCTGAATTCTGGCTTGTCAACTCAACAAGCCCACTGGGATCTGTTTGGCTTCCCTCTCCCTGGGCCAGGAACTATTTCGAGGCAGGGAGCTGGACACCCTTTTGTTTTCCTTCACTCAGGAATCCCTGTCCTGTGCTGCCGGTGGTCCAGTGTCAGGAATCATTCTTCACATATTTCATCTGTTTTTCTAGTTGTTGAAGGTGGGGGAATAAATCTGATTCCTCTTCATCTACTTAAAAAAATTTTAATTGTAGCACAATACACATGTATTAGTCCCCATACTGCTATAAAGAACTACCTGAGACTGGGTAATTTATAAAGAGAAGAGGTTGAATTGACTCACAGTTTTGCGTGGCTGGGAAGGCCTCAGGAAAGTTACAATAATAGCGGAAGGCGAAGGGGAAGAAGGCATGTCTTACATGGCAGGAGGAGAGAGAGAGAGCAGAGGGGAAGAACTGCGCACTTATCAAACAACCAGATCTCGTGATAATTCTATCATGAGAGCAGCAAGAGGGAAGTTCACCACCATAATTCAATCACCTCCCACCAGGCCACTCCCACAACATATGGGGATTACAATTTGAGATAAGATTTGGGAGGGGATCAGAGCCAAACCATATCAATATGTAACATGAAATTTACCATCTTCGCCATTGTAAGTCTACCATTCCGTAAGAAGTATTATGCACATTCACATTGCCATATGCCCATCACCATCATATATTTCCAGAACGTTTCCATTTTGCCAACATAGAAACACTTTTCCCACCAAACAATAATTCTCTCATTTTCCATTCCCCAGCCCCCGGCACCCACCATTGTACTTCCTGTCTCTATGAATCCTGCTACTCTAGAGACCTCATGTAAGTGGACAGTGTTTACCCTTTTGTGTCTGACTTATCTCAGCGTAATGTCTTCAAGGCTATCCATATTGTAGTATGTGTTGGAATTTCTTTCCTTTTTAAGGCTAAATAATATGATCTTCATATGTATAGACCACATTTTGTGTTTCCATTCATGTGACGGACACTTGGGCTGCTCCCCCTTGTGGCTGTTGTGAACACTGCTGCCATTCAACATGTGCTTTTTAATGTTCAACAAATTGGTTAAAATTCTTTAAATGGTTATCTCACCATGTAGTTCTCGACTTGTTTTTACAGGTGTGTGTGTGTGAGTGTGTGTGAGATAATGGGAAGAAGATGAAATAAATGGTTATAGTTAATTAGGGAACTTTGATCAAATCCCTTTTCTTTGCCATATTCCTTTTCTTTTTCTTTCCTTAAATGTCTCATTTCTCGTCTTTTCTCCCTTCTTTTACTCTTCTTTTTTATCTTTCCTTTCCCTCATTCTTTGCTTCTCCTTTCCTTTTCTGCTCTTCTTTTTTTTCGTTCAAAATACTGATTTTATTTCCTTTGACCATATGCCTAGAAGTAGGATTGCCAGATCATATGGAAAATCTAGTTTTAATTTTTGGAGGAAACTCCATACAGTTTTCCATGATAAGCATTATATATATATATTTTATTGCACTTTAGGTTCTGGGGTACATGTGAGGAACTTGCAGGATTGTTGCATAGGTACACACGTGGCAATGTGGTTTGCTACCTCCATCCCCATCACCTATATCTGGCATTACTCCCCATGTTATCACTCCCCAACTTCCTACCCCCCACTGTCCCTCCCCAGTCCCCCACAACAGACTTCAGTGTGTGATGCTCCCCTCCCTGTGTCCATGTGTTCTCATTGTTCAGCACCTGCCTATGAGTGAGAACATGCAGTGTTTGATTTTCTGTTCTTGTGTCAGTTTGCTGAGAATGATGGTTTCCAGACTCATCCACGTCTCTAGAAAGGACACGAACTCATTGTTTTTTATGGCTGCATAGTATTCCATGGTGTATAGGTGCCACATTTTCCCTGTCCAGTCTATCATCAATGGGCATTTGGGTTGGTTCCAAGTCTTTGCTATTGTAAACAGTGCTGCGATGAACATACCTGTGCATGTGTCTTTATAATAGATCAATTCATAATCCTTTGGATATATACCTAGTAATGGGATTGCTGGGTCAAATGGAATTTCTATTTCTAGATCCTTGAAGAATCACCACACTGTCTTCCACAATGGTTGAACTAATTTGCACTCCCACCAACAGTGTAAAACTGTTCCTATTTCTTCACATCCTCTCCAGCATCTGTTGTCTCTAGATTTTTTAATGATCGCCATTCTAACTGGCGTGAGATGGTATCTCAATGTAGTTTTGATTTGTATTTCTCTAATGACCAGTGATGATGAGCATTTTTTCATATGTTTGTTGGCCTCATACATGTCTTTTGAAAAGTGTCTGTTCATATCCTTTGCCCACTTTTTAATGGGCTTGTTTGTTTTTTTCTTGTAAATCTGTTTTAGTTCTTTGTAGATTCTGGATATAAATCCTTTGTCAGATGGGTAGATGGCAAAATTTTTTTCCCATTCTGTTGGTTGCTGGTTTCCAACAGAATGGGGAAAAAATTTTGGTTTTTTTTTGCTGTGCAGAAGCTCTGGAGTTTAATTAGATCCCGTTTGTCTATTTCAGCTTTTGTTGCCAATGCTTTTGGTGTTTTAGTCATGAAGTCCTTGCCTATGCCTATATTTTGAATGGTTTTGCCTAGGTTTTCTTCTAGGGTTTTTATAGTGTTAGGTCTTATGTTTAAGTCTTTAATTCATCTGGAGTTAATTTTAGTGTGAGGTGTCAGGAAGGGGTCCAGTTTCTGCTTTGTTCACACTGCTAACCAGTTTTCCCAATGCCATTTATTAAACAGGGAGTCCTTTCCCCATTGCTTGTTTTTGTCAGCTTTGACAAAGATCAGATGGTTGTAGATGTGTGGCGTGGCCTCTGTTCTGTTCCATTGGTCTATATCTCTGTTTTGGTATCAGTACCATGCTGTTTTGATAACTGTAGCCTTGTAGTATAGTTTGAAGTCAGGTAGCGTGGTGCCTCCAGCTTTGTTCTTTTTGCCTAGAATTGACTTGGCTTTGTGGGCTCTCTTTTAGTTCCATATGAAGTTTAAGGTGGTTTTTTCCAGTTCTGTGAAGGTCATTGGTAGCTTGATGGGGATAGCATTGAATCTATAAATTACTTTGGGCAGTATGGCCACTTTCACGATATTGATTCTTCCTAACCGTGAGCATGGAATGTTTCTCCATCTGTTTGTGTCCTCTCTTATTTCCTTGAGCAGTGGTTTGTAGTTCTCCTTGAAGAGGTCCTTTACATCCTTTGTTAGTTGTATTCCTAGGTATTTTATTCTCAATTGTGAATGGCAGTTCGTTCTTGATCTCTTTAGGTCTGTTATTGGCCTATAGGAATGCTCGTGATTTCTGCACATTGATTTTGTATCCTGAGACTTTGCTGAAGTTGCTTATCAGTTTCAGGAGATTTGGGGCTGAGACAATGGGGTCCTCTAAATATAAAATTATGTTGTCTGCAAATAGAGACAATTTGACACCCTCCTTTCCTAAGTGAATACCCTGTATTTTTTTTTTCTTGCCTGATTGCTCTAGCTAGAGCTTCCAATACTATATTGAATAGGAGTGGTGAAAGAGGGCATCCTTGTCTAGTGCCAGATTCAAAGGGAATGCTTAGAGTTTTTGCCCATTCAGTATGATATTGGCTGTGGGTTTGTTGTAAATAGCTTTTATTATTTTGACATACGTTCTGTCGATAACTAGTTTATTGAGAGTTTTTAGCATAAAGGACTGTTGAATTTTGTCAAAGGCCTTCTCTGCATCTATTGAGATAATCATGTAATTTTTGTCTTTGGTTCTGTTTGTGTGATGAATTACGTTTATAGACTTGTGTATGTTGAGCCAGCCTTGCATCCCTGGGATGAAGCCTACTTGATCGTGATGGATAAGCTTTTTGATGTGCTGTTGCAATCAGTTTGCCAATATTTTATTGAAGATTTTTGCATCTATGTTCATCATGGATATTGGCCTGAAGTTTTCTTTTCTTATTGAGTCTCTGCCGGGTTTTGGTATCAGGATGATGTTGGTCTCATAAAATGATTTGGGAAGGATTCCCTCTTTTTGGATTGTTTGGAATAGTTTCAGAAGGAGTGGTACCAGCTCCTCTTTGTATGTCTGGTAGAATTTGACTGTGAACTCATCTGGACCTGGAATTTTTTTGGTTGGTAGGCTATTAATTGCTGCCTCAACTTCAGTCTTGTTATTGGTCTATTCAGGGTTTCGACTTCTTCCTGGTTTAGGCTTGGGAGGATACAAGTGTCCAGCAATTTATCCATTTCTTCTAGGTTTACTGGTTTGTGTTGATAGAGTTGTTTGTAGTAATCTCCGATGGTAGTTTGTATTTCTGTGGAATGTGTGGTAATATCCCCTTTATCATTTTTTATTGCATCTATTTGATTATTCTCTCTTTTCTTTATTATTAATCTGGCTAGTGGTCTGTCTATTTTGTTGATCTTTTCAAAAAACCAGCTCCTGGATTTATTGATTTTTTGAAGGGTTTTTTGTGTCTCTATCTTCTTTAGTTCTGCTCTTATCTTAGTTATTTCTTGTCTTCTGCTAGCTTTTGAGTTTTTTTGATCTTGCTTCTCTAGCTCTTTCAATTTTGATGATAGTCTTTCCTTCCTTCTCATGTGGGCATTTATTGCTATAAATTTTCCTCTAGACACTGCTTTAAATATATCCCAGAGATTCTGCTACGTTGTGTCTTCATTCTCATTGGTTTTGAAGAACATCTTTATTTCTGCCTTCATTTCATTGTTTATCCAGTCAACATTCAAGAGCCAATTGTTCAGTTTCCATGAAGTTGTGTGGTTCTGAGTTAGTTTCTGAATTCTGAGTTCTAATTTGATTGCACTGTGGTCTGAGAGACTGTTTGTTATGATTTTCATTCTTTTGCATTTGCTGAGGAGTGATTTACTTCCAATTATGTGGTCAATTTTAGAGTAGGTGTGATGTGGTGCTGAGAAGAGTGTATATTCTGTGGATTTGAGGTGGAGGGTTCTGTAGATGTCTATTAGGTTTGCTTGGTCCAGGTCTGAGTTGAAGTCCTGGATATCCTTGTTAATTTTCTCTCGTTGATCTATCTAATATTGACAGTGAAGTGTGAAAGTCTCCCACTATTATTGTGTGGGAGTCTAAGTCTCTTTGTAGGTCATTAAGAACTTGATTTATGTACCTGAGTGCTTCTGTACTGGGTGCGTATGTATTTAGGATCATTAGCTCTTCTTGTCACATTGATCCTTTTACCGTTATGTAATGCCCTTCATTGTCTCTTTTGATCTTTGTTGGTTTAAAGTCTATTTTATCAGAGACTAGGATTGCAACTCCTGGTTTTTTTTGCTCTCCATTTGTTTGGTAAATCTTCCTCCATCCCTTTATTTTGAGCCTGTGTGTATCCTTGCATCTGAGATGGGTTTCCTGAATACAGCACACCAATGGGTTTTGACTTTTTATCCAATTTGCCAGTCTGTGTCTTTTGATTGGGGCATTTAGCCTATCTACATTTAAGGTTAATATTGTTATGTGTGAATTTGATCCTGCCATTTTGATGCTAGCTGGTTGTTTTGCCCATTAGTTGACACGGTTTCTTCATTGTGTCAATGCTCTTTATCATTTGATATGTTTTTGGAGTGGCTGGTACTGGTTGTTCCTTTCTATGTTTAGTGCTTCTTTCAGGAGCTCTTGTAAAGCAAGGCCTGGTGGTGATGTCTCTGAGCAATTGCTTGTTTGTAAAGGTTTTATTTTTCCTTCATTTATGAAGCTTAGTTTGGCTGGATATGAAATTCTAGGTTGAAAGTTCTTTTCTTTAAGGGTGCTGAATATTGGCCCCCACTCTCTTCTAGCTTGTAGGGTTTCTGCTGAGAGATCTGCTCTGAGTCTGATGGGCTTCCCTTTGTGGGTAACATGACCTTTCTCTCTGGCTGCCATTAGCATTTTCTCCTTCATTTCAACCCTGGTGAATCTGACGATTATGTGCCTTGGGGTTGCTCTTCTTGAGGAATATCTTTGTGGTGGTCTCTGTATATCCTGAACTTGAATATTGGCCTGCCTTGCTAAGTTGGGGGAGTTCTCCTGGATAATATCCTGAAGAGTGTTTTCCAGCTTGGATTCTTTCTCTCCGTCACATTCAGGTACACCTATCAAACGTAGATTAGGTCTTTTCACATAGTCCCATATTTCTTGGAGGCTTTGTTCATTTCTTTTTACTTTTTTCTCTAATCTTGCCTTCTTGTTTTATTTCATTGAGTTGATCTTCGACCTCTGATATCCTTTCTTCTGCTTGGTCAATTCAGCTATTGAAACTTGTGTATGCTTCGCGAAGTTCTTGTGTTGTGTTTTTCAGCTCCATCAATTCACTTATATTCCTCTCTAAGTTGTTTATTCTCATTAGCATTTCGTCAAACCTTTTTTCAAGGTTCTTAATTTCTTTGCATTGTGTTAGAACATGTTCTTTTAACTCAGAGAATTTTGTTATTACCCACCTTCTGAAGCCTGTTTCTGTCAATTCATCAGACTCATTCTCCATCCAGCCTTGTTCCCTTGCTGGTGAGGAGTTGTGATCCCTTGGAAGAGGAGAGGCATTCTGATTTTGGGTGTTTTCATCCTCTTTGTGCTGGTTTCTTCCCATCTTTGTGGATTTATCTACCTGTGGTCTTTGTGGTTGGTGACTTTCAGATGGGGTCTGAGTGGACATCCTTTTTGTTGCTGATGAAGTTATTTCTTTCTGTTTCTTTGTTTTCCTTCTAACAGTCAGGCCCCTCTGCTGTAGGACTGCTGGAGGTCCACTCCAGACCCTGCTTGCCTGGGGATCACCAGCAGTGGCTGCAGAACAATAAGGTCTGCTGCCAGTTTCTTCTTCTGTTATCTTTGTCCCAGAAGGATACCCACCAGATGTCAGCCTGAGCTCTCCTTTATGAGGTATCTCTGGATATACAGGGGTCAGGGAGCTGCTTGAGGAGACAGTCTGTGCCTTATAGGAGCTCATGTGCTGAGATGTGAGCTCCATTGTTCCGTTCAGAACTGCCAGGCAGGTACATTTAAGTCTGCTGCAGTGGAACTCATAACTGCCTTTTCTTCCCACATGCTCTGTCCCAGGAAGGTGCGGCTTTATTTATAAGTTCCTGTCATGCTTCTGCCTTTTTTCAGAGATGCCCTGCCCAGTGAGGAGGTAGCCTAGTCATAGTCTAACAGCAGAGGTGTTGCTGAGCTGCCGTGGGCTCTGTCCAGCTGCTGTGTGAACTTCCTTGCGGTTTTGTTTATAGGGGTATAGTTAGAACTACCTCAGTAATGGTGGTCTGCCTCAATAATGGCAGACTGTCTCCGTAATGGCAGACTGCCAAAGTAATGGTGGACTGCCTCGGTAATGGTAGACTGCCTCAGTAATGGCGGACTGCCTCAGTAGTGATGGACTGCCTCGGTAATGGCAGACGCCCTTCCCCCCACAGAGCTGGACCATCCCGGGTCCAGCTGTGCTTGCTGTGAAACTCTCAATCCAGAGCACTTCAGATTGCTGGTCTTTGTGGGAGTCGGACCAGCCAAGCCAGATCACCTGGCTCCCTGTTTCAGCCCCCTTTTATTCAGTTGAACCGGCTACTCTGTCTCGCAGGCGTTCCAGTCGCCAGTTGAAATGGTGCCCTGATTTGTGTGAGTCTTTGTGCGGAGACCTGCTGCACTGGATCAAACAGCCACGCTGGAGACTCGTGGTGTTTTTTTGCCAAGGAATCTCCTGGTCTGTGGTCAGTAAAAATTCGTTTGGAAATGCGGTGATTACTCACCCTCTGCATTTTCGCTGGGACCTGCAATCAAGGCCTGTTCCTATTTGGCCATCTTGGATTGTCCTCCCATGATAAGCCCTTTTCTGCTCTTCTTAGTCCATTTCTTCCCCTCCTTTCCTTCCACTTGTGCACAGTACACTTACCCAGGAAGCTGCTGTATGCACACACACTTCAGTCAACATGACTGAGGTGCTGTGGAGTTGGTGTGAAGCAACTTACATTCTAGGGGTGGAGAGAAAACGTGAACATTCGTGACTGTAACCTGATTTGAAGTGGCCTGAGTAGAAGAACAGAAGTACAGATACAGTGCTTCAATTATTCAGCGACAGAGATTGTTTTTGGTTCGGGAGAATCTGGAAAGTCTTCATTGAGGGGCTGACAGTTGGCCTGAGACCTGAGAATCAGGCACAGTTACGCCTTCCAATGAGGGCAAAGATTTTCTAGGTTATAGAACCATGACAGCAAAGGCACAGACATGGGACAAGCCTGCTATCAAGTACAATGTCATGTCATGATGTCATTCAGACCTCGTTTCCCAAAGATTCTGCCTAACTAGCTTTTTTAAACTTCAAAATAATATACAGAAAACGATAAGTACAAGTGATAGTAAAAATGGAACAATAAAAGTAGTTCACTTTTCATGCACTTTTTTTTTTGATTGGTTTTAGATATTGTACATTGCAAATATTTTTCCAGTTTTATCATTTAACTTTTTGTATTTTAATTCCTATTGTTTTTAAGAAAATAATTGCAACAAAAGACCAGCATCTCAGGAATTCTCTAATGAAAATGAGTCATCTGAATTAGTAAAAAGTTTAAATGACTAATTTATTCATGGAATTTTGATTTTATTATGTTACACCCCTTGTGTCACCCTTAATTGCCAAACTAAGTCCTAGTAATTAGAGCTTTTGGAGAACATGTTTTAATAAATAGATGGTGATTGTTTCATTTTGAAGTGCAAACAAGTTCATTGTTTACTAGGTTAAATTTATCTCTAACATCTTACGTTGTTGATCAGTTTAGGGAAATATTTTATTTTTAAATAAATGTAGTATTTTAGCCTAATTTCTAAACAAATTATCATAAATTCTAAGTTAATGGTTTCCCAATTCTATAGTAATATAAAACAGTCCATATCTATCTCATTTTATTATCATAACAGCATAATTTTAGGCCTCCTTTTGGTTTCCATTTTAGTCATTAGAAATTTACTAAAATATTATATTTCCTGTAATCCTATCAGTTTTACTGGCGACTTTAAGTGAAACATTTTGTGAGAATTGTCTTTGGAAAGTTCACCCTCCTTGGTCTGGTGTTGAGGAACCTCCATGCTATTCTTAATGTTTTATTATATGTAACACAATCACTTTCAGTTTCCCTACAGAAATACTGTGCTTTAAAACTTTCACTTTTTCCGTGACACATCTGTTCTTGCACCTCCTTAGCTTCGAGTCCTTTCATGTCTCCCCATCACCTACAGGGTAAAGTTTGAGAGCAGAACTTTGTAGCCAAAAGCCCACTCAAATCCTACATCTACCACATGTGCTGCAACTTAAAGGAAATCACTCATTTTCTCTCGGCATCAGCTTCCTTGTCTAGGAAGAGGGAGCAGTGTGGTTGCTCTACAGCATTGTTGGGAAGACTAATGAGAAAAGACCTGTAAAGCCCTCAGCTGTCCCTGTGTGCAGAGTGGGCCCTCTGGAGATGGCACCACTGCCTTGATCTCCTGAGCGGTGCACAGTTTCCTCCTTCCTCCCAGGCCTGCTCAGCCAGGTCCGCGCTGCACCAGCTCCACAGGCACGCCTGCCATGCAGCCTCATGGAAGCACCTCCTCCGTTGGCCCTCAGCATGTTGACTATGCTGCTTCTCTCTCCTCAGATGTCCTTATCACCTTCAGACATCTCCCAATTGTCCCTGCAGGCCAACATTCCTCTAGGGGATGTTACCTGGCCCCCGCCACCCTAGGCACACCCAGAAGCGGTTTGTCCTTGCTTCCTGGACCTGGCACACATCTCTGCTGCAGGCATTGTCATGGAAATGGCAGTTCTTCCCTCACACACATTCCCTTGGCCATATGCATTTTAAAACTTATCACCTTCAGACATCTCCAAGTGTCCCTGCAGACCAACATTCCTCTAGGGGATGTTACCTGGCCCCCACCACCCTAGGCACACCCAGAAGTGGTTTGTCCCTGCTTCCTGGACCTGGCACACATCTCTGCTGCAGGCATTGTCATGGAAATGGCAGTTCTTCCCTCACACACATTCCCTTGGCCATATGCATTTTAAAACTTTGGAATTAATTTTTTAAAATTCTAACTGTGAAATGTTTCAGACAAGTGGAAAGCTGTAATTGGATACCAGTGTATGCCACTAAGATTTAACACATATGAACATTTTAAAGAGAAAACAGTTTTACAAAAAACCTAGCCCTCATCCCACTTTCCTCTTTGCTGGAGAAAACATTAACACGAAGTTGGTGCTACTCCTTCTAATCAGTGTCTTTATATTTTATTACATATTTTCATGCCCATAATTCTCTAGAATGTCATTTGTATGTTTTTAAAATTCGCATAAATATTTTCACCTTTAAAGTGGTTACCCTCAAATATTTAACACATGTAATTGACTGAACAGAGTCTAAAATTTACCAACATGTTCTGAATATGAACAGGCCTCACTTCTCTTACCATTGTTCGCTTTTGTGGTCTGCTGTGTGGGTTATACCTGGTTTTAATTTCCAGATTGGTTATAAGAAAAACACAAAGTCATTTTTTCCTGCTTCGTGCTGATTTAGCCTTTCAGTGTGTTTAACTCATCATCGCTTCTCTCGTCCTGCCCCTCCTTCTGGGTTTCATATCCTTATAGAAGTTTCTCCTTCAGAAATCACTTCCCATTGGAAGGCTGGAAATAGCTTTATTTTCCCCTCACTCTCTTTTTCTCCCAATTTTATTTTGGAAAATTTCAACCTACAGAAATGTAAGGTGGATTAACTGAGTACCTTACACCCTTCACCCAGATTCACCAAGCGTGAGCATTTTGCCACTTTGAGTCCCCTCTCTTCTCTCTTTTCCTCCCCTCTTTCCCTCTCTGCACTCTCTATCATACATACTCTTTTTAGATTGAAGTATTTGCAAATTTGTTGCAGACGCGCCTCCTTCATACTCCAGCATTCTCCAATGTAACCATCATAAAATTACCGCTCTTGAAAATTTAGCATTGATTTACGTGTAGTACTATTATCTAATATATCATTCAAATTTAAGTGTGCCTTATTATAGCAAAAAAAAAAAAAAGACCTTTATAGCTTTTTTTTTCAAATTCCAGCATCCAATTAAGGATTATTTACTGTATTTAGTTCTCATATCCCCTTCATCTTCTTACCCATAATCTAATTGTTCCCTGGCCTGTCGTAATATCCTTCAGTCTTAAATTTGGCTGTTTCTTATTTGTTAGACTCAAGTCTTAATGACCCCCACACCCTTCTCAGTGCACCACACCAGAGGCCACCTGATGTCAGTTTGTCCCATTATTGATTATTTTGAGTGTGATTATTAGGCTAAATGAAGACCAACAGATTTGTTCAAATGTAAAGGTACATTTTTCCTTTGTAATTTATTAGTAATCTGTGTAGCAATACTTTGAAACTATGAGACTATTCTATTTCTTAACACTCTTTACTCATTCACGGGTGACTCTTGCCTCAGTCAGATATTACCATGTTGTTTGTAACCTAACTTCTACCATCCTATCTGTTAGAAGACTAACCTTTATTTGGTTAGTCTTCTTCTGTAAAGAACTCCTTTTCCTTCTTCACATTCCCATTCCTTTTTTTTGGAAGGGACTTGTGTTGTTTGTGTTAATTCAGTGTGTTATAGTATTCCATTACTCATGTGGATGTTTACGTGGTTTCACATTTGGCTGCCGGGAGTGGCTTCAGAGTGTCTCCTGTACCTTTTCTGCATGTTCTCATCTGTCTTTGAGTATTTTTCATCTTCTAGCGTAACAAGGTGCTCCAGACTCACCTGTATTTTTCCTGCCCTAGCCCTGGAATCAGCCATTTCTCTGAGAAGCTTATGGTGTCTTTTGAGTGCAATATGGTATTTAGAAACCAAGATCTGGCAGCTGGATGTGCTTATTACTTCCACTGTATGCTTACTTCCAGGCCCTTCAGTGGCTAAGAATGAGTGTGTGTGTGTGTTTTAAATCATAAGTTTACATCGGCACCTCCAATTCCAGTTCAACATCACAGGGTTCTTTCTCTCCTTCGCCCATTCCATGTTTGTGTCTCCTTTCTCCCATAATAAGAACACTGATTCCCAATCACATTCACTTGATCCTGCAATTAACACAAAATTGTTTTAGAATTGCTATACCAATACTACTACTCACTACAAACTCATTAAGAGAAATTTAATATTTCCTTCAGTTCTTCTTGTGCCGAGATGTCTCATAAAGGGTTACAGTCAGATATTGGGTTCTAAACATTCTTCCCTTAATTATTTTTTCCTCTTTGTTATATTATCTATTTGATGTACAGTTAGGTTCATTTGTTTCTTTGTAGAAAAAATTTTCTGTGTCTTAATCAAATAATACATTCGTGGTTATATAAACTATGAGCATAGTTCAAAAGTCAAAACTACATGAAAGATGTGGTCAGAGATGCCTCATGGCCTTCCCTGTCTATACCTTGTACCCCATTCTCAACAAGGCTTTATAAACAGCTATTTTCATGAGTTTCTGGTATATTCTTTATATGTTTTATTGTTTGCTTGTTTTTGTTTGTTTTGCTAAAATAAGCATATAGCACCGAATGACAGAAAAAAATTTGCAAATTATATATCTGATAAGGGTCATTTTCCATAATACATAAAGAATTTTTACTAGTCAACAATAAAAAGGCAAATGGCCTAATTTTAAAATGATCAAAGGATTTTAATAGACAGTTTTCCAAAGAAGATAAACAAATGGCCAATAAACACATGAGAAAATGCTTAACATAATTAGCCATCAGGGAAATGCAAATCAGTATCACAGTGAGGTACCTGTTTATTCTCACTGGTATGACCATTTTTTAAAAAATGGGAAATAGGAAGTGTTGGTCAAAAGTGGAGAAATTTTAACCCTTATATATTGTTTATAGGAATGTAAAATGGTACAGCTACTATGGAAAAGAGTTTGGCACTTCCTCAAAAAGTTAAATATGGAGTTTTACCATATGACCTAGAGATTCCACTCCTAGGTATGTATGCAAGAGAACTGAAAGCATATGTTCACCCAAAAAATGGTACACACATGTTTTTACCAGGCTTATTCAGTAATAGCTAAAAGGCAGAAACAACCCAGATATCCATCAACAGATGAATGGGTAAACAGTGTGTGATATATCCATCCATGTAATAGAATATTGCTCTGCTATCAAAAGGAATGAAATACTACTAAGTGGTATGTGATGGTTTGGATGTTTGTCCCTTCCAAGCCTCATGTTGAAATTTGATCCCCAGGGTTGGAGGTGGGGCTTAATGGGAAGTGTCTATGTCATGGAGATGGGTCACTCATAAATAGATTAGTGCTCTCCCTTGGGAGTGAGTTCTTGCTCTGTTGGTTCCTGAGAGAGCTGGTTGTTAAAAAGAACCTGGCCCCTCCCAGACTCTCTCTTGCTTTCTCTCTGTCCATGTAATCTCTGCATTTGAGGCTCCCCATCCCCTTCCACCGTGAGTGGAAGCAGCCTGAGGCCCTCACCAGAGGCAGACGTCCAATCTTGAACTTCCCAGTCATCAGAATTGTGAGCCAAATACACCTCTTTTCTTTATAAACTATGCAGTCTCAGGTATTCTGTTATAGTAACACAAAACAGACTGAGATGTGGTACAACATAGATGAACCTTGAAAACATTATGCTGAGTGAAAGAAGCTAGACACAAATACCCACATGCTTTATGAATCAGTTTATATGAAAGGTGCAAAATAGACAAATCCATAGAGACAGAAGATAGAGTAGTAGTTGGCAGGGACTGTGGGGAAAGGGACAGTGGAAAGTCACTGCTGAAGAGTATAGGATTTCTTTTGAAGTGGTGAAAATACTCTGGAAGTAGGCAGTGGTACTCAACCTTGTGAATATGACATAATATGAATATTATGCAATAAAACTAGCCTGGTACAGTGGCTCATGCCTGTAATTCACTTTGAGAGGCCAAGGTGGGAGGATTGCTTAAGTCCAGGAACTCAAGAGCAGCCTGAGCAACATAGCAAGACCCTATCTCTACAAGAAATATATAAAAATTAACCAGACATGCTGGTGCACACTTGTAGTCACAGCTACTCAGAAGGCTGAGGTGGGAGGATGGCTTGAGCCCAGAATATCAAGGCTGCGGTGAATTATAGTCACATCACTTCACTCCAGCCTGGGAGACAGAGTGAGACCATGTATCTAAAAAAAAGTTAATAATAATAATAAAACCTACTCAACTGTGTGTTTTACAATGGTAGCTTTTATGATATATGAATTATATCTCAATAAAAATACAAGCATATTTTAAATATAATCATCAGCACCTTGTTTTTTTCCAATTAATATCCTGGAAATCAGCCCACATCAGTTCATAGATATCTTCACCATTCTTTTTTTTAATAGCTGCTACACATTGGTTATATTGTGATTTATTGTATCAGTCTCCTACATGGACATTTAAACTGCTTTCAGTATTTTTCTATTATAAGTAATGCTGCAATGAATATTTGTGCCTTATTTTTATATCATTAGAGGTAATCTTACCCTCATTCTTGAATGATAGTCTGGATGTATATAAAACTCTAGGTTGATATTTTACTTTCTTTCAATCCTTTGACATTATCGTTACATTTTCTTTTAGGCTCTATGTTTTTGATAAGATATTTGCTTTCAGAATAATTATTCTATTGTAGATAATCTTTCTCTACGGTTTTTAGAATTTTTTTTCCTCTTCTTTGTTTATCTACAATTTCACGAGGTATTTTCTCCTGTTTAAGAATCATTATGCTTCTTACTTCTTTAGAATTATGTTCTTTATTAATTCCAGAGTGGTTTTTTTTTTAGAATAAATGTCTTGCTCTGTTTTCCTGACTGGAGTTCAGTGGCACAATCATAGCTCACTGTAACCCCGAACTCCTGGGTTCAAGTAATCTTCTGGACTCAGCCTCCTGAGTAGCAAGGACCACAAACACATGCCACCATCCCTGGCTAATTCAAAATAAAAATGTTAGAGATAAGTGTCTTGCTATGTTGCTTAGGCTGGTCTTGAACTCCTGGCCTCAAGCAATGCTCCCACCTCGGCCTCCCAAAGTGCTGGGATTACAGGTATAAGCCACTGCACCTGGCCTGAGTTTCAATATTCTTAGCCTTATTTTTTCTCAATATTTCTTTTCTTTCATTTGTTTTAGTCTCTTTCTAAAACTTCTATTTAAGCACATTTTGCATCTTCTCATTTTTCCTTATTTTCTCTTAACTTCCCATTCATCATTTCTGTCTCTCTTTGCTACATTCTGGAAAATTTCCTCAATCTCTTTTTCATTCAGTTATTTTCTCGTTAGCTTGTCTTACCTGATGTTTATCCTCACCTTTGAGTTTTTAATTCCAATGACTATATTTTTCGTCTGTAGTTCCATTTGCTACTTTTCAAATCCACCTTTTTATTGTGTTCTAGTATTTTGTTAGAATTTTAATTCTTCTTTTATGTTTAATCATTTTAAACTTATTTATCTTATAATGCCTCCCAAATTATTATATTACCTACAGGGGTGACCATTCTTTTTTCGAAATGTACTAATCTTTACAATGTTGGCTGGGTATGTGTGAGAGAGGGAGGAGAGGGAGAGAGAAGAGAGAGCTCACTTCATTAATTGTTATATTCATGGAACTCTCATGCTCCCTGGATTGTGTCTTACCATGAAATGGTTTTACCTCTGCTTGTGCTATTGTCCTGCTGGTTTCAGTGGTTTAGAGCTGGTTTAAATTAAATTTTCAGATTAAGGAGCCCTCCAAAACACAGGTAGCATTTCTGTGTCTTTTTTTTTTTTTTGAAACAGAATCTTGCTCTGTCGCCCAGGCTGGAGTGCAGTGGCATGATCTTGACTCACTGTAACTTCTGCCTCCTGGGTTCAAGCAGTTCTCCTGCCTCAGACTCCTAAATAGCTGGTACTTTAGGTACAAGCCACTATGCCTGACTAATTTTTTTGTATTTTTTAGTACAGATGGGGTTTCATCCTGTTTCCCAGGCTGGTTGCAAACTCCTGAGTTCAGGCAATCCACCTGTCTCTGCCTCCCAGAGTTCTGAGATTACAGGGCCACCCTCTGTGTCTTTTTTGATCACCTTTCTAGCACATGCTCTCTTCTTTTTTCCATCAAGCTTACCTTTTCATTTAAAATTTCCATTTTAAATTTCACCTAGAATCTTATATGCTTATGGGAGGAATACGGTCTGTGACAGTGTATTCTGACATGTTGCTAAAATCAGATATATTTAAATATATATCTGAGATATTTCACGTATTTTGAATCGTGTATTTGTCCTTTTGTGTCTGGCTTCTTTTACTTAACATGTTTTTAAGGGTTGTCCATATTGTAGCATGTGTCAAAACCTCATTTCCTTTTATGGCTGAACACGATTGCATTATCTGACATACCACACTTTGTTTATCCACTCGCCTGTTGATGCGCATTTAGGTTGTTTCTACCTTTTGGCTATTGTGAATAATTCTGCAGTGAACATTCGTGTACAAGTATCTGTTTGACTCTCTATGTTCACTTCCTTGGGATGTATCTCTGGTAGTGGTATTACTGTGTCTTATAGCAACTTTGTGTTTTTAAAATAGACTCTTAGCAAAATGAAATAACTCACAAAGACACAGCACCCCAACAGCAGAGGTGGTGAGGGTCTTGTATCATCTCTCATCTATTTAGGTTAATATACATGGTATTCAAAGTTAAGAGCAAACTGTTTTGTTCCAGAACTGCCCAGTTCTTGTTTCCTATTGCTCTGCTGTGTACGCCATGTCCACCTAGTGTGAGTTTCAATGGAACTAAAATACTTTGATTGAGCAAGGGCTTGTGTGTGTATTGTTTACTTTTAAAATCATTGTTTCAGGAGGGATTTTTGTTGGCTTGGGGTTTAGAGGTGATACTGAACCACTACTCATTCCTGCTTCAATACATTGTTCCCCGGAGCCTTCTCATCCCTTCTATGCTGCTTAGCTTTCATTATTTAACACACATTTATTGAGTGCCCATAATGTGCTGGCTTCTGTGATACACATAGAGAAAATTGACCCTGGAGCAGCTTTGCCGAGGGCTGCTGTAGGGAAAGCACAGAATATTCAGGGAGTCATGTGCATAACTCAGATGAGCACTGTGTGTCCCATCCACTTTTCACATCGGGCTGCAAACAATAAACACTCACTTAAGTTCCAGAAAGGAATGCAAAATTCATTGCACAAGTGCAAGTGGGAACAGGGAAGGCAGGATTCTTGGGAATGTTGCCAGATCCAGGAGACAATCAGCTTGGTCTTGTTCCCTGCCACGAACCTCGTGTCCCGACAGCATTGACAGATCCCTTCATACACTGCTGGCCAGATGCTCCCTGCAGTCCACTCAACTGTGTCCCAGGATTGCTGGGTCACTTGAAAACTGCATAGAGATTCATAGGCAGCTTCCCCTGAAAGGGTGATATTCTGATGCTTACCCCATCTGGTACACCCACCATTCATCTCTTTCTTCCTTTAAATATTCCGGCAACTATTCATCTCAAACTCTTATCACACCTAAGCCTATGCTGATAATTGTGTTTTCCTCCAAATCCCCTTTAATATATTTTTCGTGTCAAGGGGGAAATCATCTTCTTTTATAAGAGAACACATAATAAATTTATTTTCCCTGTGTCTCCCAGGTGTCTAGAGCGGGAGTCAGGTAAAGGAAGCATTCTTTAGGGGTCTCAGGAGGAAATAACTCATTTTTTTTTGGTGGGGGTGGGTACCATAAAATACAGAGACAATGATCCACGTTTGAAAGGTATGGGTTGAACTCTCCTCCTTCCCTAGGTCTTCTTCCACCAGTGTGGGTGACACTGGATCCTGGGATGGGTCACCAGGAGATGAAGGTGAGGCCACTCCCGGATGGCTGTCCCCTGCTCAGGTGAGCGGGGGTGGGAGGAGATGAGGAGGACAGCCCCTCTGGCTGCGCCTTTTCACCTCTTTCTCTCAGTTGCCCTAAAAGTTATTTATTTCTGGAGTTGACTTTAGAAATAGATAGGAAGTATTTTGGCATAAGTCGGAGAAGGGTCCAGGGCAGACCATCTTCAGACGCAACGAGATACTCCATCAGACCTGTTTTCCACTACTGAGTTCTGCTGTCCTTTAGTTCAGCTCTGCTCTCCAGCAGGCTCTTGGGTAGTGACCAGATGGCCACCAATAACGCCAGGCGTAAATCCTGCGTGGTCTGTGGGGTGGATTCCTCATCTACTCTGCAGGCACTGCTGTTGGCCTTTGTGAGGAGCAGCTGTGGAGCAGGGGTGGATGGAGTGGCCTCTGCCCATCCTCAGGGGGCTCCTCTATCCTCCAGTTGTGGCCGCTGTTCAGGCTTCTGTGGCCACCCAGCAGCACTGTCTACCTTTTATACTTCTGCCAGTCCCTACCTCTCCCAAAGACAATAAGCTTGGGAAATGTAGGGGACAGGGACAGTGTTAATGACCCCACCACGCCCACTACAGCGTTGAGCACTCATCACATGTGTGTCCTTTGAGCTGGCCCATGTGTGCTCTCCAGTATGAGGCTATATTATGTCTGAGGATACACAAATACACAATTTTAAAGTAGGAATTTTTTAAATTTACTACAGAGAAGCTCAGGGATTAAAGAACCGTCCATCTTTTAATTCTCATGGTCAATGGCTTTATCTTTTCACATAGCATGCTTGCCTAAAGCGAGGCACCTCTTCATATATAAATCAGCCTTTTTTGAATAAAAGTTAAATACAACAGGATGGAAATGCAGCCTTGAAAACCTATAATGAGCAGGAGGGATTATTATGAATCTACACCCCAGGGAAGTGAATATTTCATGTTAGAAAAAGTAGAGGCCAAGGGCAAGGTTCATTTAAAATGTATAAAAATAATAAAAGCACTCATGGATGGAAAGGCCATCTGAAAGACTGTTCACTTTTTGGAGAGGCTGATGTGGAATCATTGTGTTTCTTTGCAGGGGGAAAAAAAGTCCTATGTGCGAATGGCCCCCTGCGTGGTGCTGCGTCAGCAGACAGGCGCATTATTTTCCCCTGGAATGTGCAGTGCTTGGTGCCTCTGTTCTCTCTGTAGTGCACAGAGCCAAGCAGAGGAGAAGCTGAGCGTTTCAAAGAGAGACGAAACAAAAACAGATTATTCTGCTGTGCTGCTGCATTGCCACAGCACAATACTCTGTTCAAAATTGTCTCTTGTCAGGCACATTTTTCAAACAGTATTATGTTTACAAAGGCTCTCTGTGTTGGAGAATTTGCATGTGTAGGGAAAATAGCTGCATGTTGCAGAATATTTCCTGAAGAGAACAGATTTTGTGTGTGTGTCCCGGGCATCTGTGTCCTTAGCATTTTGGAAGGTGCCTGAGCTTTTGGAGATCATCAAAAAGTACTGAGTCATTGTGCCATTCGGTTACCTTCAGTGCTGCCATCTTAGTCTGAAGCTTTTTTGTTTGTTTTTTCCTTTGAGACAGAGTCTCGCTCTGTCACCCAGGCTGGAGTGCAGTGCACGATACTGGCTCACTGCAACCTCCGCCTCCCGGGTTCAAGCAATTTTCCTGCCTCAGCCTCCCGAATAGCTGGGATTACAGGCACACACCACCACACCCAGCTAAATTTTTTGTATTTTTAGTAGAGACAGGGTTTCACCATGTTGGCCAGGCTGGTCTCAAACTCCTAGCCTCAAGTGAACTGCACATTGGCCTCCCAAAGTGCTGGGAAGCCAAGGTGCAGATATATAGGTGTGAGCCACCATGCCCAGCCAGTCTGAAGTTTCTACAGGCCTCTAAGGAGGTCTTCCTCAGACCCCAGTCTTGTTTTTTGCATAAGTATGCTGCCCATGCTCATGTGATTGAAAGGTGTAGAATGGGACATCTTTCTTTCCTATTCCCAAGGCATGGTAGTAGTCTTCAGTGTTAATTTCTGGAATTCAGGTCACCTGAAAGGCCAGTTTGGGGGTGTTTCTACCTGAATAGCTGATGATTCTTCTCCTTGCATCTATCATGACCAATTATCCAGAAAAATTGATTATTCAGATCGTTAAATCCCCAATTAGTCTGGATAGTCAGCATCTTGTTGTATTCCATAAACATGGCCCACGCTGTGGAGCAGGGTGGGCTTCTTCCTGGGGCCCTGGGTCTCCTCTCTCCCCAAGCTCAGGTGTGCTGCTCTGTCTCACACTGCCTGCTCTCTGGGCATTCTGTTCTCCTCCAGCGCTGCTGATGCACAGGGACTGTACAAGAGGATGGCCTGGCCTCTGGGCCAGCTGTCCATTTTGGGGGGACTAGGGCAGCCCAGCTGGAGACTTAAGCAGTCGTTCTTTTTAATTGGGACAAAAGTTGAAAGGACACACAAAAAATCACAGATCAATCTGAAGGCACATGTGCTCACATGACTGCTGTGGCTGTGGGATTGTTCCCTCTGCCTGTGGAATGGCTGGATTTCAAACCCATGCTTCTTTGTCCTCTAGCATCTGCACTCCCAATTTACTTAGGGCGGCAATCAGAATTAGGCAGCCTACTGTCTTTGTTGGGCTGCTGTAACAAAATGCCATAGACTGAGTGGCTTGTCAGCAATGGAAACTTACCACTCATCGTTCTGGAGGCTGTGAAGTCCAAGATCAAGGCACCAGCACATTTGGTGTCTGGTAAGGGCTCATTTCTTGGCTTGCTGTGTCCTGACCTGGCAGAAAGGACAGACAGACTCCATCAGGCCTCATGAGGAAGGGCACTAATCCCATTCACAAGGGCTCTGCCCTCATGATCCAATCTCCTCCCCAAAGCCCAACCTCTTAATGCTATCACATTGGGTAGCAGGTTTCAACATACGAATTTTGGGAGGACACATTCAGACCACATCACCTGCCCAAGGTTTTACAGCCAGTGGGTAGCCCAGACCAGCCAGCTCTTTACTGTATCCATTTTGTCTCTAGTTCTGTATTAGATGTTGGAGGAGGGAGGTCATACAGGTGTGAAAATGAGTCGGATGAACAAGGAGCAGGCTCTGCCCTAGAGGACCTTAAGGGGAAATCGTAAATTTCGCTCAGCATGCATTATGCTGTAATCTAGCACAGGGCGCAGATATGTGACCTGAGGGAGCTGGATAAAGCAATCACCTTGCTGTGGAGACATTTGACTTGCACCATGAAGGATGACTCAAAACAGAGATGTGGAGGTGGGGAGGACGTTCTAGAGAAGGGGCCAGCTCAAGCAAGAGCTTGTAGGTTCAGGGGCGTGCAGGCCAAGGAGCCCAGTTCACTTAAAACAAAGGGTCAGCAAAGCAAGTCTGGGAAACAAACCAAGCTACGGAGGAGCTTGAGCAGAGTTGATGTTTATTTTATGCCCTTGGTGAAGGTTTAAAGCCTAGGAGCTCTGTGATGAGCACTATGTTTTAGGAAGATGACCCCATAATAGAGAGAATGAGCCTGAGGATCCATTCTAAATGTGTTTCTTAGGCTATAGGAGGAGAAGCTTTCTTTATTTCTTCTAGAATTTGCTTTCAGATACTAATGCATGTACTGTGAGCTCTGAGAAGAGAGAGAGTTCCAAAGTGTGTTTGACCACAAAACCTCTTTTTCATGGTAACTGGTGCATGGTAGGCCCTCAGTGTTTTTGCGTGAACAAATGAGCAAGTACAATGCCAGCGTGCCACAGAGCGTGGTGCAAGAAACACTGCATTCTGTAAGGGGCTGAAGCAAGAAGAAAGGCCAGTGAGAGGCTCTGATATTTATCTGGGGACAAGGTATGGATTGCTCAAGCAATGAACTGAAGATAGGGAAGCCAGCTACGCATAACTCCTCCAGGCAACCTCCTCTCCCAGGCAGGCATGGTTGGGGCACCCGCTTCTGGGCTCTCCTGCCTCCTGGGCCCACCCCACCAATGGCTTTTCATGCATTCACTCATCATTTGCCTCTGGCAGAGACTGGCACTGTCTGGCCTGTGGAGACTCAAGACAGTTTACAGAAGGAAGAAGGAGATCTAAGAGACTTCGCAGCTGGGTGGAGAAGAAGACCCAACTTCTTTATTTATACATTGACTTACTTGAAAAATATTTCAGTCCTTAACCAAAAAGTGCAGTGACTTCTCCACTATAGCATCTGTTCCTATGAGATGCAAGTGGTGGTTTTCATGTAAGGGCTCAAAGAAATCATGGAGGGCAGAGGGCAAGCAAGACATGGATCATGCTCCTGTTTTTCTCTTCTGTTCCTTTTCCCTTCCCCTTCTAAAGTGAGGACTTGTGATTAAGGAGAGTTTAATGACAGGGAAAACAGTTAAAAAGAGGAAGGGATTGCCTGAAGGAAGCATTTGGGATGAGGATAGAGCGAGGGGCACTGGGGGCCTTGCCATGAAGCCTTCAGGGCATCGTGTGGAAACGCCTCCAGCTCCTGGTCTTCTAGCCTCCTGGGCCTTTCCTCTCCTTTCCTCTGACCTTTCTCTCTTACCTTATCTTTATTCCCCTCATCCATTATTTTCTCTGGAATATATCACTGCTCTAGTGTCATACTTTTCCTCATTAAACTCCCAACTCTCCTAAACCCTCATTGAGTAAGTTCACCGATGGTTTCTGGACTTTCATCCGTTCTTGTTCTCTCCAAGTATAGCAAAAATAAGAAAACTTATTTTGCGGTAGACAGATACTGATCTCTGACAATTTTTCTTCGATTTTCCTCCACATTTTCTCTTTATTTTATTTTTTTGTTGTTGTTAGTTTGTTTTACTAATCTCGAAGCCAGAGTAAATAAAAATGACTGGAGGTGACTGATTGGCCCCAGATTATACATCAGGTTAGTGGTGATACTAGCACCAAGGCCCAGGGTTGATTCTGCTATACCACACTCCCTTCCCTGACAGCACATGCTTTTCTGAAAGCTTCTTGCTTTATTATCAAGAAAGCAGCATCTACTCCAGATGTTGGAAAAAAGGTAAGGAGCAGTTCTGAAGGCCCAGCACTGGTGATAGACTGGGGATAGCTTAGCATTTTGCATTTAGTGCAAACCCATTTGCAGCTTTTCCTCATATTTGTTTGAAAGCATTTGCATTATACAGTTCATTTATGCCCTTATCATAACTAGGTGCAAGTTGCTGCTGCAGTATGCTTGTCTGCATTATTACCGTGCTTGCCTCTTTTCATTCCTGCTCGTCTTACATTATTGCGTCTTACTGGCTTCATGTCAAATCTTTTAAATGTTTATAATATTCTGCTTTCTGAAATCAGGAGGGGGTGAAGATCGTTATGTCAAAAATTCAGAGAAAATGAAGAAATGTGTGCACATGTGTACATATAGAGAGAAACTGCATGGAAATCACAGCAAGGTTGTGGCAGAAATGAGAAAACCTAAGATTAACGGCTTAGAGTGTTTTTATGCTCCTGGAACTCAGAAATGGTATGTTTGCAGTTGCTGCACAAACACAGTCTAATTGCTGATGCTATTTTTAAAAAGCACACTGAAACCATGTAGGCAGGGGAGTTCAAAGCCTTGCTCTTGCACGTGTGCAGTCATCTTTCCCAACTCTTATTGCAAAATGATTTTTTGCTGGAGGACAGAGTGTTGGGTATCTGTGACAGCCACAGTGACATGGGCTGGGAAGTGTCTCCAGAGCAGCTCCAGCACAGCCCTGATGGCCCATTGGGTAATTAAAAGGCAAATGGAATGTTGAAAAAATGTCCGTACAATTTGACCGGTTAATTTGCTTGCTTTTTTGAGAATTTAAAGGAAACCTTCAGAATCATTGGAACTTTTAAAAAGAAATCCTTTCAAAAGTCTTCAAAAGAAAGTATGTTTTATGTGTCGATGTGACTGGCAAGATTGAACTTATGTTAGGTGGGTGTTGATGATATGGATGCAACTGTCAAACTCGAATCATACACCATCCTTCAGCCAACTTTGTAAGACATATTCCTCTCGGAAATCTTACAATTGCTGATTATTCACTTGTATGGCCACAGAACCTAAGAGCTTTAAATTTGCCCCTAAGAGCACAAGAAGTTGAGGGTATTTTCCAAATCACAGGGTCTCCATGCAAATGACCTGGTAGAAGCAGGGGTAGGATGAGCCAGAGGAAGCTGGAGCCTGGCTTCTTTCTCGTTCTCTGGAGCTCACTTGCTGTAAAAAGCCAGTGGCTGGGGCAGTGGGGGAAAGGGCCTCGTTGGAACCAGGGGAGTCTTTGGTAGGTGACCCTGGGAGGGCATGTACCCTGATATTGTTTGGCTGTGTCCCCACCCAAATCTCATCTTGAATTGTAGCTCCCATAATTCCCACATGTTGTGGGAGGGTTCCGGTGAGAGATAATTGAATCCTGAGGGCAGTTTCCCCCATACTGTTCTCATGATAGTGAATAAGTCTTGTGAGATGGTTTTATCAGGGGTTTCCCCTTTTGCTTGGCTCTCATTCTGTCTTGCCTCCCTCCATGTAAGACGTTCCTTTGCTCTTCCTTCATCTTCCACCATGATTGTGAGGCCTCCCTAGTCATGTGGAACTGTGAGTCCATGAAGCTTCTTTTTCTTTATAAATTTTCCAGTCTTGGGTAGGCCTTTATTAGCAGCATGAGAAAGGACTAATACATACCCTAACCAACCACCCTCTGTGGCCAACTCCAAGTTGTCGTGGAAATTGATAAAGTACCCTTGAGAGCTTAGTACCAAGTCATGTACTGAATGACTGGGTTTTACACGCTCTAGCCTCCTTCCACCCAGACCACTCTATCTAAAACCTGGCCTGGCCAGGTCACATTTTGGATAACTATTCATTTCATAGATACTTTACTTTTTTATTTAGCAAACTACCGTTTATTTTATTATTCTTCATCACTTTATTAAGTGAAAGGAGACATTAATCTCTGAAAAGTCTGTCCTTTTACTTCTGTAAACCAAAAAGTGACTGGAACAGATCTCAATGGATTAGAAGTTTATTTTGTCTCAAGGTTGAGGAGACACCTGGGAAGAAGAAACACAAGTTGTAGTAGGATCTTGGCCTGTGCTTTTTCCAAAGAGTGTTTTGGGAACTTCAGAATTTAGAGAAAAGAACAAGCAGGAAGGGGAGAAACAGAGGGAGGGAGAGCAGGCAAGGAGGCCAGTGGTCACATTGCTGCGAGGCCCTGACCATCCCTCAGTGAATCTATGTTTTACATGTGAAGAGAGGGAGTGAGGGAAAGTCATTATGATTCCCTCTCTGCTTAGTAAACCTACACTTTACAGGAGATAAAGTAAACATGTGAGATCATAGCTGTCTCTTTTGGAACAAAAGGAAGGCAGTATTTTGCATGATTCAGTTCCCAGCCTTAACTTCCCCTTTGGCATGGTGAGTTTGGGATCCTGAGATTCTAGTTTCCTTGCATATTTCTTAGTGTTGTGATAGAAAAGAGGATTATTTGAACTCTTGCCACTTTTGTCTTAAAAGATGATGGAAAGTCGACTGCCTGTGCATGTTATAGGCAAATCAGTTGTTTCAAGCAATTCTTAGGTAAGATTTAACATGGCCTCAAATAGTCACTTAAGAGACCAGCTAGGAATTATTCCTGTTTGCCTGTATTACACATATTGCCTCTGTATGTGTGTGTGCATTGCATTCTAGGGAAAACATTGAATAGCAGTTTCTTTTCTGAATAATTATGTACTAGAAAAATTTAGCAATATTCTTCCCAAATTCTATATACTTCAAATTACCCTGCATTTTACCTTCCAGCTGATGGAAAAGGGAAAGTTGTGGATGGATGGATGGATGGATGGATGGATGGATAGATAGATAATAGAGGATTTTAGCTTCTACAGCAATTCCCACCTCAAACTCAATGGAAGATCCAGGGGTAGCATGGGCCACATGTCCTCCCTGTCAACACCGTGGTACCCTGGAGCAGGCCACAGACTGGTACTGGTCCATAGCCTGTTAGGAACCAGGCTGCAAAGCAGCAGGTGAGCAACTGAAGCTTCATCTGCATTTACAGCCACTCCCTATCCCTGGCATTACCACCAGAGCTCCGCCTCCTTTCAGATCACTGGCTACATTAGATTCTCAGAGGAGCACAAACCCTACTGTGGAGTGTGCATGCAAGTCATCTAGTTTACACACTCCTTAAGAGAATCTAATGCCTGATGATCTGTCACTGTCCCCCATCACCCCCAGATAGGACCATAGGAAACAAGCTCAGGGCTCCCACTGATTCTACATGATGGTGAGTTGTAGAATTATTTCATTCTATATTACAGTGTAATTATAATAGAAATAAAGTGCACAATAAAGGTAATACACTTGAATCATCCCAAAACCATCTCCCCAACATTGGTAGAAAAACAGTCTTCCATGAAACCAGTTCCTGGTGCCACAAACATTGGGGACCTGGAGCACTTCCCTGGAGCACTCAGGAGATGTCTGCATGCCACTCAGGTCTCTGCAGGAAATGACACTGGACAGGCAGTTCTTCCAAAAGCCTTCCTGTCTTAGTTGGCCTCATTTATCCTTGAACCGTTTCCCACATACATGGTTTCTCACACTCTATTCTTCTCATGAACATTTTCATTCCATTTGCAGCTCCATATTTCACTTTTCAGATTGATGTGTTACCGTAGAATTATTCTTCTATCTATTATTATTATAACATTCACTGTAATCATCATTAGCCCATTAACTCATAACTATTACTATCATTGCTAATATAATGACTATTAACTAAATATGAATAATTTATGCTATCACTAATATAATTACTACTATTAACTATATTCCATCTCACATAATCTATCTCAGCTGCTTCCTCTCCCTCTGCCTCTTTTTGCCTTCACCCTGCCTCATGTTACAAGTGAAACAACTTAGAGTACCTTGAATATTCCATGAGCCTGGCTTTCCCCCAGGCCATAATGAGGGTGTATCAGTGAGCAATGCACAATTAGTTCCTCTGCCAAGGCAAGACTTGGGGTGCATCGCCAGCTCTGCAGCCCATGTGGGTGCCCCAGTCATGCCTTTGCTGCTGCCATAGGAACTGTCTAATGCCACAGGTCAGGTATCAGAAACAAGTTGTGTGGTCCTGCCCTATGCCCATCAAGTGACCACAGATGACAGTTGGAGGGGAAGGAGAGGAGGTCAGAGGGGCTGGAGTTGTGCTCTTACTCTCCCTGATGAACTGAAAGAGCTCACAAACAAGATTCATCATGTGGAGGGATTGACCAAAATATCACATGTTTTATGCTCTATAGAATCTATTTCAACAGAGCACTGGTTCTTAGAGCGCTTAAAGATTCTGCTTTATTAACTGACTCCATGTTGCTCTACTGGGCCCTGTGGAGTAGTTAACAGCTGTTAGCTTGAAAGAATGTATCGTTTTGTTAGGGACTGTAAGGTGTAATTAATTCATTAGGACCTGCTACATGTCAGAGGCTGCGTGAGACACTGGGGTTGCACATACACCTCATGTCTTAGACACAGACTTGGACATTAGGGAAGTCACAACCCTCTGAGGGAGAGACCAGCAAAGCACCAGTCAGGTGTGATCAGTGGCACTGGCCACTAGAGTAAGCACATGGGCTCTGGGTTCACCGCAGAGGGGGCACCACCAGCTCTGGGAAGGCTTTAGAGAAGGGATGGCAATCAGCAGAACTTTCAGGATGAAAGGCGATGGTCAAGAGGACTGAGTAAGAGGGCAGCACCCAGAGGAAGCCACGTGCAGGGACACTGAGATGGCTCAGGAATGGCAGTGAGTTCACCTTGGGGGCCAGGTCGTGTTTGGGGAAATGATGGAGAGCGGCACTGAGGATCTGTAGGGGAAGATCATGCTATGTGTCCTGAGTGTTCTGGACTTCATGCCATGGGTTGGGGTGATTCATGGAAAGATCTTAAGCCTAGGTGTGTTTTAGGAAGATCGGGCAGCATGCAGCACGTAGACCAATTTGAACTAAGGATTTGCAGTCTTGCAGGTGAGATGTCATTAGGACTTGGACTGAGAGGGGAGTGGCTGTGAGGGTTACAGGAAGGGAACATACTTGGGAGTTTGAGGGGAAGGTAAAGTCAGCCAGATTTATGACATGGTAATCCACGGGGAGAAAGAACCGGGAGTACCGTCTAAGACTGTGTTTCTAGCTTGAGTGGCTAGAGAGGGGTGAGGGTGATCTTCTCAGAGCTCAGGAGTATATAAGGAACATATTTAGGTGGGAGGGCAGTAAAAAAGACAAAACAGTAAGTTCTGCTTGGATCCATTGCATTCTAGCTGCCAGCTGTGCAGCAGCGAGGCGGCACTTAAACCACAAGCTGGGGCTGCCGGTGGAGATCTAGGAGTCACTGTTTTAGGATTAATTTCTAATGACCTCAAATAAGATCACCTAGGGTAAAAGGAGAATATGCAGAGGGCTAAGCAGTGAGAGTGAAGAGGAGGATAAATAACAATCAGTGGCGCTGCAAGGGACATAAAGTGACCGCTCAGAGGTTATTTATGAGAAGACAGAGAGATCCCACAATTGAGTGCTCAAAGAAGGCATTTGGTAACAACTGGAGCCCCTTCTCTGTGCCAGGTGCTGGCACTATGGGGCACAGGTGACTAAATACCACCCCTGCTCTCAAATGAAAGCCATTGTGAAAACAGATAAACTAGATAGCAACTTTCCAATTCCTAGAGTTGAGATATAAACAAGATACTATGGGAGCACAGACCTCATTTATCTTTCTTATTAGAAGAGTAATAAGCGTTAACTGTAGAAAAATTAGAAAATACAGAGAAACAGAAAGAACATATATATAACTCATAATTCTACAACCCACACATGTGGCTCTTAACATTTTCATGCATGTTTCATACAAATAAAAAATACATTTGTTAGCAAAATGAGATCATATAGCACAAGGTTTTGTAAATGTTTTTACTTAATATTTTATCATTTATATAGTATTAACTATTTATGTTATCATTTTGAATAACTGCCTAGTTTTTTTTGTTAGTGAATGTATCATAATTTATTCACCTGGTTCTCCATCATTGGATATTTAGATTGAGTCCCGGCTTTCACCATGATAGATGGAATGGCAAATATTCTGGTATCTCCATCTATGCAAACATCAGCATTATTTCTTTACAATAAATTCCCAGAAATGGAATTGTTGTATTACAGGATATTCTAGTTAAGCTCTTTAGCTACAAGAACTAGACCTCTCTTCTCTATAAACTTCCTAGCTCCAGCATAAAAGTAGAGGGAGGGGATTTATATGAACAAAAGGAAATGAGGGAATCTAAAGGAACCAAGGTGCTGATTCCTGCAGGCTTGTTGAGAAACTAGAAATTAAAATTCCCTGGACCAGGCACAGTGGCTCATGCCTGTAATCCCAGCACTTTGGGAGGCCGAGGCAGGAGGATCACTTGAGCCCAAGAGCTCAAGACCAGCCTGGGCGACATAGACAGACCCCACATCTACAAAAATAAAAAAATTAGCTGGATATGGTGGTGTGCATCTGTGATCCCAGCTACTCGAGAGGCTGAGGTGGGAGGATCGTTTGATCTCAGGAGGTCAAGGCTGTGGTGAACCAAGATCACACCACTGCACTCCAGCCTGGGCAACAGAGTGAGACCCTGTCTCCAAAATAAGTAAGTAAATAAGCAAGCTCCCTGGATTCCAGCCCCTTCCCCTTTTACTCAGGAGCCGCAGGGCCTCTCACCCATACTCCTCTGTGCCTCTCTGCCACCCTCCTCTTCTTTATCAGCTTGGTTTGCTTACTTCTTTTGCCACAAGACTCAGTTTTACATCATGGCCTCTCAGCTTCAGTGGCTGACAGCAGTCTCTGCTTTTTAGTTAAGATGCTGGAGAAGGTGAGTCTGATTGGCAGAGTCCCACCAGTCCTGAGTCCTGGCCAGCTAACCTCAGGCAGCCATGGATTTGGGGGCTGGGAGCAGGAGTCCAATAGGGATGTGCAGGAGCCACTCACCCCAGCTAGTGATAACTGACCCTGGGCACCTCCTCCCAGCTCCAAGTTCAGTGACGCCATATTGGGAGCTTGAAATCTGCTGTGCCAGAAGTACTTACAGCAAGGAAACCAACAAGTGCTGAGTCAGGGCTGGTTGTGAGATGTTCATCCAAATACCACTGGGTGTCACATGGAACAAAACTCTCTCACATCTTGAGAAATGGGTATGGCCAGTGACTGACATCTTTAGAATACTTCTGAAATAATTTAATCTCATTAACATTCTGTAGATGTTACTTCATTCTATTCTTGTGTTTAATGTCCCAGAGAAGAAATCTAGTTTTAGGATTTTCATTACTTTTCTTTAGATTGATATGTTGTTTTATCTGTCTGCACTCTTGTCAGTTTGATTTGCTCACAAAGCAAGCACATTTTACTGGGCTGTGACTGTGGTGGTGCTCCCTTTGCTGGTTCTCAGTAAGCCTATTTTATTTGAAGATGCAAATCTTTTTCCAAGTCAGGGAAGTTTTTCCACGTTGTTAATTTGATTAATGTGTTTCTTTCACTTACTGTGTATTCACCTTCTGGAATTCCTACTATGCTTATATTTGATCTCTTGGATCAATCTTCCATTTTGCTTATCTTTTCCTCATCATAGCTCACTGAATCTATTTTGTCTGAATTCTGGAGAAAACTCTCGATTCTAGCCAGATTCACTGATGTGATTGTATGCACCATCCAGTCTGTTCTTCCGAGCTTCTATTGCATTATTAATTTTGGCAACTGTATTCTCATCTGCAAGTAGTCTTTTCTGATCTCAGATGATTCCATTTTCCTATTCACAGTATGTTACTGACTCCTCTCAATGAGTTCTTATTTGATTCAGATTCTCTGGGTCATCTCAAACAATGTGCTTCAGAAATTTACTAAATGTTCTGTTTCACAAGGGTGATGTTTCTTTATGTTCTTTAAATTGATCTTGTTATTACAGACTTTTTTTTTATTATGAGCTTTATTATCAGGGCTACTTCACTTTTATTTTGCCTCATTAATGAATGTGCAGGCTGTATTGAGAGCCTTCAGTTCACTGTAATTGAATGAAGGGAGGTCTGTTACAGGGCTAAAGGAATCTTTTCTCTGTTTGTGTTAATAATCTAGAAGTTGCCTGGGCTGCCTCTCACCAGCCCTTAGTATGCCCAAGAGGTTTTCACATTGGAGCCTGGGGCTGGCAGTGTAAGCATCCCCTGAGTGCCTGCTAGAAATGCCCACTGCAAGGCCAGGTGTGATAGCTCACACCTGTAATCGCAGTACTTTGGGAGGCTGAGATGGGCAGATCACCTGAGGTCCGGAGTTTGAGGACAGCCTGACCAACATGGATAAACCCCACCTCTACTAAAAATACAAAATTAGCCAAGCGTGGTGGCACATGCCTATAATCCCAGCTACTTGGGAGACTGAGGCAGGAGAATCACTTGAACTAAGGAGGCGGAGGTTGCGGTGAGCCAAGATTGCACCATTGTACCCCAACCTGGGCAACAAAAGTGAAACTCCATCTCAAAAAAAAAAAAAAATGCCTACTCCAGATGCGCCAGCTCAGAAACTCTGGAGTGGGGCCTGGGAATGTATGTCTTCACAAGTCTTCCAGGTGATGTTGGTGCCATCAAAGTTTGGGAAGTGCTTATTTGCTCACCATTTGGCTTCCATCCATAGCAAGTGTTAGCCAGGTCCAAGTTCACATTTAGTCCCCTCACACCAATATCTGTGCACTTTCACAAGTCATTTGCAGATGTGCCTAGCCTGTACCTTGGCCCTTGGGCTGCTCCTGCCCCGAATCCCAACCTTCGTGAAGTTTGTTTGGTTCCCCAGGGGTTCCTTTCACTTCATGTCCAGGTGGGCTTTTCCTTTGCAGGTGGGGAATTTCAGGTTAGGAAGCCCCTCCTTCAGGCAGGGCTTGCTCATACTGTCTTGCAAAAGCTCCCTTGTGGGTGGTCGTGATTTCGATTCTCAGCACAAATACAGACTATTTCCCTACTAATTTTTCTTTAGATATTTCTATAGAGATTTAGGAAGAGGTGTAGCATGGGGGAGTTCAAATCACCTGGAAGCAGAAGTTCCTTTTTTTTTTTGGATGACCCAAGGGAGATTTACAGAGTAGAAGGGAAGCTGTTGTAACCATCCAGGTGGGGGTGAGGAGGGTCTGGCACTGGGGACAGGGAGAAGGTGGTCTCCCAAGTCTTTCTGAGGTCCAGTGGAGCAGCCTGAGGAGCAGTTCTGTGGAAGGAGAGGATGGAGTTAGGGTGGCTCAGTTCATTCAATTACAGTGAATTGTAGGCTCTCACTTTCTAGCCTGGCTGCCCAGATGACTTTTGGAAGACCTCAAATTGTGTTTGGCTTGGGCAGAATGATGGTGCTGGATGAGTGGATGGGGTGGCCATTCCCAACCACACATGAGCACGTTGTGGTGATGGGGTATGATCTCCCCCGCCTCTGCCACACCCAGAGCCATCCTGGTCACGTGCACGTTCACTGTCAGATGACAACCAGGGAGAAGGACCGATGCTGCCGGCGGTTCTGTTCGGGTCTTGTACATTATCATCTGTTACCAGTGGTAGTAGTGTTCAGGACATTTCTCCAGCTTCCCTGAGAGACAGCCAAGGAGAAGCAGCCCTTTTCATCGGACTCTGGCACCTCCAGTCCATCCGTAGCTTTCCCACAACTATCCCTCAAAGAGTTTTGGCATTTTAATTTTCAAGTCTACCAAGTGGCATGAAAGATAATCATGAATTTCTTCACCCATCACCCTCCTCCTCACTATCATGGTTCTTCCCACTTAACATGTTTGTTTTCCTTATTGTATGTATGTGACAGATGTGAGGGGTCTGCTGCCTTCACGGTGGACAGCTCACTTGTCTGGTGCTTCAGGCCTGGGGTCTGCATTCCTAATGATGGCCACTGCCATTTTCCCCCAGCTGGAGACCTGAGGACATCAGCTTAAGCCTCTCAGGGTCTCTAGGACCCTAGGTGCAGCCTCTTAATGTGACTCTTAACAACTGATTTGTCAGCTCATATTCTCTTGTTCTCCATGTCCGGTTGTAGCTCAGAGTCAGTCTGCTTGTCCTGAGCATGTAATAAAGCGACCCTAGACAGCCCACTCCAAGAACCAGAGCCCTGGGGCTGTCCCACAGCCTAGTTTAGGACTGAAGCCTCCAATGGCCTCCTGCCATGGGAAACTATAAGAACACTGAACAGGAAGAAACACAGAGCACATCTTCTGAGAAGAACCTTTGATAAGCTGAGAACTCTTTGCCCTTTATTTAAAAATAAAAAGAAGCCAGGAGAAGAAGCCACATAGAAATGCCTGCCTTCTGAGTTTGCTTAGAGGAAAAAGCACATTCAAGTTTCTGTTTAGGAATTGTGGTCAGTGACACGTGCTTGGGTTCCCTGCTCAAGCTGTTAGGGCAAGAGCAATGGCGTTTCTACCCTCATTAGGAGAAACTGCCTCTATGAATCTCTTGTCACCAAACTAAGCAGTTTTAATCCAGATATAGAGTGGAGACAACTGAACGTGTGCAGGATGCATCTCCAGAGACGGCGTGTTCTTGCTGTTGTCTGCCATCTGGACAGGGTGCTCAGAGAGCAGCCCTGGGGCTGTTTGCAAGTGGGTGGGCAGCATGGGGCACTTGGATTCTTCCCTCTCTTTTCAGCTTAGGAAATGCTAAGGGTAAGTGTTGTAAAATTCAGAGCCATCTTGGAAGGAAAGTGAACTAATGATGTGCTGCAGAAGGGCTAGGCAGGTGCGTGCTCCAGTCTACTGAGAAGACATCCACGCAACCCTCCCACCTGAAAAATACAAGGTCAGCCATTGGCCACTACCCCTTTTCCCATGGATGAAATGGAAATTATCTTTTGGAATTGTGTTGTTAACAATACTCTGTGTCTCCACAAGTAGGATTTTGCAATACACTGAACAAACATGTTATACTTTTTCACATCCTAAAGTAAAAGAGGGGCTCAGGAGGGTGTAAGGGCAGCATATGAGAGTGTGGCCTGTGAGGAGGATGTTGAGTGACTTCAGGGAAATCAGTGCCACCTATGCCGAGTCACAAGCTAGCTTTTCTAGTCTTCCAGCACCCGAATAAATCCATTTTGTGAAACAAGCACTAATGGAGTCTACAGAAGCATGCGTTCTTGTGGGAAGAACATGACTATGGTACCATGCCTCTAGGTGGTGCAGCTGGTCATCAGGGGCCCCTTGGCCACTCATTTAAACCCTCAACCAGAAGGAATGAAATCCTTGGGGCTGTTTTGAGCAATGAAAATGACAATATACACTTTATAGACACTTAGCATAATGTCTGGCAAATAGTAGGTGCCCAACACATGTTCAGTCTATTACATTTTTGTCTATCCGCTGTTAAATTTGTTTCCATTGTCTTTTTCCAATCTTCTCTGAGATTGGTTAGAGTGAAACGTCATGAAATTGTTTTTATTTTATTTTAAAGACAGGGTCTCACTCTGTCACCCAGCCTGGAGTACAGTGATATGATCTCAGATCACTGCAGTCCTGACTTCTTTGGGCTCAGGTGATACTTCTGCCTCAGGCTTCCAAGCTGGTCTCAAACTCCTGGGCTCAAGCAATCTGCCTACCTTGGCCTTCTACGGTGCTGGGATTGCAGGTATGAGTCACTGTGCTGTCCTGTTTTGATTTTAGACTCATCCCTTAAAGCCCAGGCTGTCACATACCAGCCACCATTTTCTACAAGGCTGTAAGGCATGATGGTTCAGAACACAGGCTGTGGCTTCTGCAGACCTGAGTTTCTGTTCGGTCTCAACCACTTGGCAACTGTGTGACCCCAGCCACATTGCTTGACTTCACCATATGTCAGGCTTCCTAGCTGTAAAACAGGAACCACAAGCCTTTCACAGTTAGGGGAGAGGATGGACAGATGCCACATTTCCACCAGAACTCATGGGACTTGAACTTAATAAAAGTCTGCCTTAGTAGCCTGACCATCCTTAGGGCTTAACTTGGGGCCCCTCAATGCCTTCACTGGGCTCTTGGCCACAAAGAATTCCTGAACAGTCCACCAGTGGGTTTCGGTTATTTCTTGTGATGGGCAGGTAGGGCTGACACTCCGTTCCCATTCTCTAGCTTAGATTTCATAGTTTGGATTTGGGAAGCACAGAAATAGCCTGTGAGATCTTACTGAACCAGGTCTGACATCATCACGCTAAATGGAAGAAAAGTTAAGAACATGTTCGTATTCCAGAATTCTTTTAAAAAAAAAATAACGTTCCAAAGGAACCATATTGCTAATGGAAATAGAATTTTTTTTCCAGCAAATATTGGGTTCTTTAATTTCTCTCCTATTTTTAATTAGGTACTTTGGAGCATTTCATTTATTGAGCACCTACCGTGTGCTAGATGCTGTATTATATGCATCATACATGTTTTGTTCTCGCAATAACTCTGGAAAATAGGCATAACCCTTTTTCTCCTGTAAAGGGGAACTTGAGAGGAAAGAGAAGCTTGCCAGAGTCAGGTAGCTCATGGGCAGCCAAGGCATGAATTAGGCTTCACAGTCGGAGGCCTTGAAGCCTGTGCTTCTCCCGTGACACTGACATTTCAGAGGGTGTGTGGTCCACCATGGCTACAGACCAAATTCAGCCGATACCTGCTGCAGTCAAGAGTCAGTCTGTCTCATCTGCCGCTGTTATGTCCAACTCATTTGCCTGAACATACTTTGGCTACCTTATTCTGTTCAGAAGTAAAAATAGTATCGTCTAATTTCATAAATAGATAGGTTTTTGAGGTATATGTCTCTGCAGGAATCTAGCTCATTTACTGCCTTTAGATAATGGAAATTGTGGTCGAGGCTGAGGTTCTTTTCTAAGTTAACAAATGATTGTTCCTCACCACAGAACTATAGGAATGACCCTTACAAATGAACAGATTCTTTGTTTTGTCTTGATTGCTGGCAGCAGCTGCTGTGGGTGCTCAGTAGAGAAGTGTTTAGTGAGAGAAACTGAGCTGGTGTTGAAGCAGAAGAAAAAAATTAGGAAATTGATGAATTATCTTTCCATTTGCACCTTCAGAAATAGGTTAATTGTTTCAGTGACTGGCTCTGTCTTGATTAGGAAGCATTAATAGCAATTAATGATATAACTTCAAAAAAGGTATAGGAAAATTAATAGAATTCTCCGTTAACATAAATTATACTCATTATCTACTGTATCCAGAACCATCAGGCCTGCCAAGCTCGTTGATTAAAGTACAAGTCGAGTTTTTTTGGTCTGAATTCTCTAGATAGTTAAACAAATCTTTATTTTATTTATTTATTTATTTATTGCAGTATCAAATTCCCCACAGTGAGCCAGTAGTATTATTTAGCTTAAAATGGCTCAATTCTACAACTTAAAAACCTCTCATGAATTAATTTTATTAACATTCACACATTTTATCTACATGTACAAATATTATTTGATGGTAATGATGAACCTTTTTTAATTAAAAAAAAGAAACTAATAAAGCATGGTGAAGAAAGTTTCAGGTCAAAAAATATGAAATTGTAGGACTGATTTTATCTAGTTTTAATTCTACTCTGCAGGAGAAACAGAGGCTTTTTTTTGGAAATACCAATAATAAAGAATAGCGATAGTGACAATGATAGCAAGGGCAATAACCAACATCAGTGCACCCTTTGCCCGCCCCAGGACTGGGTTCAATACCTCACATGCATTCTTGCTCATCTTCAAACTTATAGGAATCTTTACCATAAAAGGTGTTACCCCGCTTTTTAAATGAGGAAACTAAACCAGAGGTGGTCAGGAACTGGCGCAAATTCAAACAGCAAAGTGGCAGAGGTGAGATTTATGCCCAGGTGGGGAAATTCCATGCGTGCATTCTGTCACTCAGCTGAACTGCGGCACAGCAGGGACTTATTTTAAGGATATAAAAGTTGTCTCACTGGACCCAACTCTCTGCCCTGTCCTTATTCTTTCTCAGTGTCACCAGAGGGCACATCAGAGACACAGTTATCCTTCCTGATGTCAACTCTAGACAGAGAGGAATGTTCCTCAAAAGAGTCTAGGCTGCCTCAGGATTTTATTATAGGTGGGAAACCAGTGCATTTGTCATTGCCCTTGGTTAAACAGCTATCTGAAGTTGGCTTATATTCGTCCACTTACTGTCCTTAATGGATGGCAAGCTTGCCACCAAATTCCATGACTGATTGTTTGACTTGATGAAATGTTCCTCCTGATCTTCTGACAGATTCCTCAGGGGGTTGTGGACTTGGATTGCTTTGCCAGCTGTAATTTGCCATCTTGAACACGATTGATCTTCATGCACCAGACACTCTCACCTGCCCAGTTGATGGGGTTGTTTATGTCTTTTTCACACCTTTTAGCTTGTTCTTTCTTTTCTGGAGATCCAACAACCAGAAAAGTTTTTATACCTTAACTTAGAAGGAACCTATAAATAGGGCTGCTGTGTTTCATTTCTTTTCCCCTAGAATGTGTTTGAAGGTTAATTTCAGGATTTTGTTGGCATCCTTAGATAAAGCGGTGGAACTGTTCTAAACTCCTTTGAACAAAATGTTGATTAAAGTGTTATCTTTTGTAATATACTCTGTAAGAGTTGTAAGGATTTGGAGGAAAGGTCAGAGTAATAGGACGCGTTTTGGAGGAGGTGAGATTTGATCCAGTCCTTGAAGGATGGTGGGATTTGTGGTGCTAGATGACTGATGAGGTCATTTGCAGATAGGTAAAGAGGTGTATTAGCCGATTTTGCATTGATGAAAAGGAATACCTGAGGCAGGTAGTTTATAAAGAAGTTGGCTCACAGTTATGCAGGCTGTACATGGTGCCAGCATCTGCTCAGCTTCTCTTGCAGTGTCAGGAAGCTTTTGCACATGGAGGGAGGTGAGGGGATCCGGCATGTCACATTCCTGAAAACATGGTGTTTTTATTATTTTATTTTACCTAATTGGTAAACAGGTGAATATAATCCTACTTGGGGACTGAGCTCACCTAGCACAGAACTTCTCACACTGAATGAAAAGTCACCGAGGTGATATATATGTTACCCAGCCAGCTTGTTAACATTTAGGTCCTGATTCGATGGGTCTGTTGAGACCCACCAAGACTTCACCTTTATAACCAGCTCCCAGGAGAGGTCTGTGGTGCTGGTTGATGCTTCACTTTGAGGAGCAAGATGTTGGTTGTCGTGTATTGAGTAACTCACCAGGTTCTGGGACACATGTCGTTTTCTTCGAATAACTCAGAACTCAGAAAGCATGGCCAGAGCCTGAGCTTCACCTGGGTATGGGGTGGAAATGTAGGGTCTTGGTTCCACCCCAGCCTTGCCTATGCAGAATCTGCACCTGAACTGGATCCCCAGGTGAATCATGTACACACACACAAGTTTGAGAAGCACTGGCATGGAAGATACAGGTGTCAAGAACACCAGTAAAGCCAGGTGTGGTTCCCAGTGCTCAGAGATGGAAATTCTGGCATCAGGTTAAGCTAATTAGTAAGTGGGTTGAAATGAATTAATCAGAAAGGTCAAAATACAAAAAAAAATAGCCAGGCGCGGTGGCGGGTGCCTATAATCCCAGCTACTTGGGAGGCTGAGGCAGGAGAATTGCTTGAACCTGGGAGGTGGAGGTTGCAGTGAGCCGAGATGGCACCACTGTACTCCAGACTGGGTGACACAGCAACACTTTGTCTCACCAAAAAAAAAAAAAGAAGAAGAAGAAAGAAAAGTCTTTCTGAGTAAAATAAGAGTTGTACTGGGTTTGGAAGAAGAAAAGGTATTTATAAATGCGTTTAAGATTTGTATTTTCAGCAGCAGTTAGAACATCTTATCTTTAGCCATTTCTTAGAAAAGTCTAGTTGTAAAGAACAATGATTTTTCCACATCCTGCTGAATTTTTATTTATATAAATAATAGCAGATGTGCATGTATAATCATTTCTAAATAAATATGAATAAAAATAAAGACATTGGAGAGTACTTCTAATCTGAGAGACATTATAAGAATTCAGCCAAAGACAGGTTTCTTGGGGCTTTGATTCCTAACCACAGGGGCACCCTACCCCATGGACCAATAGATCACCCCGTCTTAATTTTTTCATGTCTTAAGTAAAACCAGAGCTTCTCAAATGAGAAATTCACAACCAAACACTGAAACATGGTAGTACCCAGAATGCAAGAAATATTCTATCAGTCAGAGGCATTTTCTTTTCTCACATATTCCCACCATAAGTGCAAATGTTCATACAACTATATTGATGGACACTTCCTCTGCCATGGTTTTAGATGATCAATTTCTTATTTATTTCATCTTTGAGAATGACAGACTCTGAGGTTGAAAATCTTATGGGGTTTCTATCCTAACCAACATAAAGGAACTATGAGTATTCAATGTCCCAAAACAATAAACAGTAAGTAAACAACTGCATAGCTAACCAAGTCCCTCCTTTGTTCTTGAAGAATAATTTTGGTGAAAATCCTTGCTTTCTGTTCAGGCGTCTGGTGTATATCCTAAGTTCCTAAAACTCCTCACCATCTTCCTCAGTGAGTTTCACTCAGCATCCATAGATTGATTGGTCTATGCTGGTTACCAAGAGTGCCAAGTTTTGTTCTCTTTCCCCCTCCGCACTGACTTGTGCAGCATTTTACTTCTTATGTATGAGTTTTTCCATAAATTGAACAGAGACCAAGTGAATTTTTTTTTATTTTTTTATTTTTTGAGGCAGAGTTTCGCTCTTGTTACCCAGGCTGGAGTGCAATGGCGCAATCTCGGCTCACCACAACCTCTGCCTCCTGGGTTCAAGCAATTCTCCTGCCTCAGCCTTCCAGGTAGCTGGGACTACAGGTGTGCACCACCATACCCAGCTAATTTTTCTGTTTTCAGTAGAGACGGGGTTTCACCATGTTGACCAGGATGGTCTCGATCTCTTGACCTCATGATCCACCCGCCTCGGCCTCCCAAAGTGCTGGGATTATAGGCGTGAGCCACTGCGCCCAGCCCCAAGTGAAATTTTAAATCAACAAATGACACTCTCCTATTAGAAGCTTTGGAGAGGTTTGGTAGAAGTGCCTATTATAATTGACTCACCATAATTACTTTTTGGATTTTCTATAAATTTGCTATAAATCTGTTATTCATTCTGGCCATCGCCCTGCTTTAAAACAGCATGAACTGCTGGGTGCCTGAGCTGCTCGTACTGTTCATTGGTTTGGATTGATAGTTTACACAGTCCAGATTTGCTGAGTAATCATTGACCTTCCACATTTTTAATAGGCCCACACTGACCAGCTTGGTCCTTAATATATTTGAACAATCACCTAAATGGAATTAGGACTTCATTTTTTATTCACCTGCCTTCCAGTCTATGTGAACAGACTCCTTATGTTTCCAGCAGCAGTGGCTCCCCTCTCAATAATGCTTGTGAGAATGTGTCCATAAGTATCTTAGGAGGGATCTTAGCTGTGCTTTTGTGCACTTAACTCTACACACACAGTCCCTGCCTGGTGCTCTCTCCCTCTCTCTGTCGTCAACCTTAGATTTATTGTCAGTGTTGATTTTCAACCAAAATATAAATGAGATTGTGTTGACACTTAGAAAAAAAACCTTGCTTCATAGCAGATTGAGTAGAGAACCAGTTGGTTTAAATAGATAACCTTGGGTCATATCAGAAAATGCCTTGTTCTGGCAGAGTACTCTATTCTTGCACCGTGAGACTGACTTTATTCATTTAAAGGAAGCTGGGGAAGACAGGAAAGAAATATTTTCTTCTCTTAAGACTTCCTGATTTGTTTGTACCTCTGTTGTGACACCCTGGGTAATTCTGATATAGCGGCTTCCAACAAAACGAAAAGAGATGGGAAAACAGAAGGGAAAATTCCTCTACAGTTGTGAGTTATCGTTTTTCACTATCAAAGCATCCCTGTGCCCTCGCACATTCTGTGGCCTTGTTTCTTCTGCTCCTCATCCAAAACAATGACCCACCAATTCCCAGAGATGGACAGGAGAGAACAAGTATGTACACATGAGAGAGGGACAGAGAGACCCCCAAAAGAAGCCAACACCCTGCTTCTGTCTCACCTGTGAGTTCAGATAGGGTGTGGCACTGCTATATGGCCAATTGTGCTGAGCCTGATTATTTACTCCCCTCAGAATCAGGGCTCTCCAGTCAGGATAGTGAATCCCCAAAGAGGCTAAGCCCAGAACCTGCCCTGGGAAGAACCTGCCCTTCTCTGTGGGCAACTGGTCCTACTGTGCTGGTAGAGGACACAGCCCACCCAGGCCCACATGGAGATGAGGGTAGCACAGATCCTCTTTCCATCCTCCGGAGGGAAATGCTCCTGGATCCTGAATTTTTTTTTTTTTTTGAGACAGGCTGGAGTTCAGTGACATGATCATAGCTCACAGCCTTGATCTCTGGGCTTACATGATCCTCCAGTCTCAGCCTACTGAGTAGCTGGGACTATAGGCTTGCACCACCACTCCCAGCTAATTTTAAAAAATGTTTGCAGATAAAAGGTTTCACCATGTTGCCAAAGCTGGTCTCACACTCCTGGGCTCAAGCAGTCTTCTCGCCTTGGCCTCCCAAAGTGCTGAGATTACAGGTGTGAGCTGCCATGCCCAGCTGATGCTGATGCTGATGCTAGGACCTGGCATGCTGTTCCATTCCTGGAACCATTTTGGAATGAATGCAGTCAGAGGACTTGGTTAGCTTCAGTTGCTTATTGCTTCTTATCATTCTGGAACACTGAGTAGTCACAGTCACTTGATATTGTTTGGGATAGAAACTCTGCAAGAGTTTCTTCCTCAGAGTTCATGTACCTCAAAAATGAAATAAGTAAGATTATCTAAAAGCATGGCAGAGGAAGCGTTCCTTGGTATATTTGTATAAACCTTTGCTTTTAAGATGGGAATACATGAGAAAAGAAAATGCCCTATGACTGATAAAAATATTTCTTCTGGGCTGGGTGCAGTGGCTCACACCTATAATCTCAGCACTTTCAGGAGGCCAAGGCAGGCGGATCACAAGGTCAGGAGTTCAAGACCAGCCTGGCCGATATGGTAAAACCCCATCTGTACAAAAATAAAAAAACCAAACTAGCCGGGCATGGTGGTGAGCACCTGTAGTCTCAGCTACTCAGGAGGCTCAGGCATGAGAATCGCTTGAACCCAGGAGGCGGAAGTTGCAGGGAGCTGAGACTGTGCCACTGCACTCCAGCCTGGGCAACAGAGGGAGACTCCATCTCAAAAAAAGAGAAATATATACACACACACACACACACACACACACACACACACACGCATACACACATATATATTTCTGTATATTTCTTCTGTTCTGGATACTACTACCTTTCAGCATTTTGTTTTTTAATTTCTAACTTGAGAAGGTCTGGTTTTACTTAAGATATGAAAAAATAAAAAGGGAGTGACCTGTTGGTCCATGGGAAGCCCCAGGAAACCTATCAAAATGTTGGCCTTTGGCTCTGTATGGTTTTCCCATGGTGAGGGGAGGGTATGGAAGAGAGAGCTTTCCATCTGATGTTCCCATTAAGAAAGTCTTCACAATATAACAGCCCTGGGGCCATTCACCAGCAGCATGGCATCCAGGCAGGCTTCTTTATAACTAGACTATGAATTTACCTTCAACATCAATAGCCGTAATTTCTAGTCTGCGAGTAGAACAGAGATATCTGTAGCAAGAGAAAATAACTTCAATTTAGTCTGGTTTTCTAAAGATCTTTCTTGTATTTTAAGGAGGGGGCATAATGGTAAATTTCAAGACACATTCTCTGAACAGACTGTGACCCCTTCCCTCTTATTTATCTCCCTTTTTCTTTCTCTCATGTGTTCAAAGCATTTGTTAAGACAATTTTCTGTTTTCTCCAGGGACTTGGGATTGAATGTCTTTGTTCTTGGTTTATCTATTAAAGATACTTTTCTAGTTACAGATACTGTTTGTGAATCACATGCTATGCAAAGAACATCTGATTATTAGCGGACTGGAGCCCAATGGTCACAAACATCCCAGGGGCAGAGCTCTACTGCTTTTCTGAAAATGTGCATGCAAAATTCTTAATGTGAAGAAATTGTAGGAACAGGTGTTGATGTCTATTTGAAAAATGTAAAGTTAGACTCATGCAATGTTAGCAAACATCTATTAGGCACTTACTGTTTGCCAGATGCTCTGAAGCCTACAGGGGTCCACAAGTATCATGTGCCTTCCAGGAGTTTGCAAGGGGTGGGGCAGATAAGCACCTGTACAAATGTGCAAGGCTGAAAGAGCTGCCGCACTGAGCTGATCCTGGTGCTTATCCTACTTTCCCCAGAAGCAGAGACCGTGAGCTCAACAAAGATGTACCTGCAATAGTGCATTGAACTCTGACCCCAGGAAGTGTGAGTAGAGGAGTGTGCAAAAGAGACACAGTAGGGAAAGGTGCTGGTGAGCATTCATCGGTGAGCTCATCACTGTAGTGAGCAGTGAGGCTCAGCTCCGAGGAAACTCCAGGAAGACTGTGCAGAAGCCACTTGCCCCATTGCTTACCTGAGGAGGGGAGAAAGCCTGGGTGTTTATGCATCAAATCCCCTCCTGTACTGGCAAGAACAACTTTCAGAGAGCATTCTATTCTATCTGCCTCACCTTTGTAAGCTGGCCATATCTCTGGCCAGAGAATGGCCTTTGATAGGAAATGATGGGTGCTTGCAGAAGACCCCGGGCCTGTAGCTGAATGGTGAGTGCCAGGGACGATGGGCATGGCAAAGGCAGCACCTGCTACAAAGCCTTATTAACAGAGTATAGCAAGTGCACTGCACACCTGACACCATGTACAAAAATTAATGCAAAATGGGTCAACTACCTAAATGTGAGACCTAGAACTATAAAACTCCTAGAAGAAAACTTGATAACATTAGATTTAGCAATGATATTTATAACACTAAAAGCACAGGCAACAAAAGAAAAAATCTAAATTAGAAACTCTTCTGCAGCCCAGGCACAGTGGCTCACACGTGTAATCCCAGGACTTTGGGAGGCCAAGGCAGGCAGATCACGAGGTCAAGAGATCAAGACCATGCTGACCAACATGATGAAACCCTGTCTCTACTAAAAATATAGAAATTAGCTGGGCCTGGTGGCGGGCACCTGTAATTCCAGCTACTTGGGAGGCTTAGGCAGGAGAATCGCTTGAACCCAGGAGGTGGAGGTTGCAGTGAGCTGAGATGATGCCCCTGAGCTCCAGCCTGGCAACAGAGAGAGATGCTGTCTCAAAAAAATAAAACTCTTCTGCATCAAAGGACACTGTCAACAGAGTGAAAAGGCAACCCATGAAATGGGAGGAAATATTTGCAAATCACATATATAATAAGGAATTAAAATCCAGACTATACAAAGAATTCCTACAACTCAACAACAAAAAAATAAGCTGATTTATAAATGGGCAAAGAACTGGAATAGACATTTCTCCAAATAAGAGATGCAAATGACCGATAAGCACATGAAAAAATACTCAACATCACTAATCATGAGGGAAATGCAAATTAAAACCACAATGAAAGACCACCCCACTTCCTTTAGGATGGCTGTAATTAAAAACAGAAAGCAAAACAAATACAGTATAACAAGTGTTGGCAAGGATGTGGAAAAACCGGATCCCTTATGCACTGCTGGAGGAATGTATAATGAAGCAGACTTTGGAAAACAGCATGGTGGTTCCTCCAAAAATTAAACATCAGATTACCACATCGTCTAGCAATTCCACTTCTGGATATATACCCAAAAGAGCTGAAAGCAGATACCTGAATAGATGTCTGTACACCTGTTTATAGCAGCACTATTCATGCTAATTAAAAGGTGAGAGCAACCCGAGTGTTCATTGACACATCAGGGGATAAACTCAATGGAGTCCCTCCACACAGTGGAATGCTATTCATCCTTGAAAGGGAAGGGAATTCTGACACAGGCTGCAGCGGTGAACCTTGAGGACATTATGGTAAGTGAATTAAGGCAGTCACCAAAAGACAAGTACAGTATGATTCCACTTACATGAGGTATCCAGAATCAAGTTCATAGAGACAGAAAGTAGGATGGTGGGTGCCAGAGGCTGGGGAGGAGGAAGTGGGGAGTGAGTGTTTAATGGGGCGCAGAGTTTCAGTTTGGTAAGATAAAAACGTTTTGGAGATACATGGTGGTGATGGCTGCACCACAGCTTGAGCATGCTTAACACCGGTGAACTGTTCACTTAGAAATGATTAAGGTGGTATTTTATGTTTTGTGTATTTAACCCCAATGAGGAAAAAAAAAGGTATACCAACAGTACAAAGAGGAAAGGCCACTTTAATCAAGGGTCCTGGGAAGCCTGCGTGGAGGAGGCACTGTGTCCTCTGGGCCTTGCTGGATGGGTGGGATTTCAGGAGGTGGCAGTAGGGGTGGGGATGAGGTAGGAATGGCAAGAGCTGTTATAGATGGGGACACTCAGGTCAGAGGAGGGCAGAGGGGATGTTTCAGAGAATGCCGCGTGGTCAGGTGCAGCAGAAGCTCAGGAATGTTGGAGATGCTGTGAAACAGAAGCCCTGGCTGCCTGGCTGTGGTCATCGTGTGCCTGGTCTTCACTGGCATGTCAAGGAAGCTGCCCACATAATGGCTTGTGCCTCAAGAGCAGGGCAGTTCTCAAGAAGATTGCACTGTGATCTGAAGAGGCGCCCTCTCAGGTGTTTGACATTTGGCCATGCAGAGGTCTACCCCGGGAGGAGAGTCTTGTCCCAAGGACTCACTCTGTTCACTCAACAGATACTTATGAGGCCCCTCTTACATGTCAGGCACTGTGCTAGGCCCTGGGAATATGGGCAGAACAGAGCAGATGAAAATACCCGTGCTCGTGGTCCTGCATTCCAGTGGGGAGAGACAGACATGAACAAAACAAGCACAGCAAGTCATCCTTCAGATGGAGCTGAGAACCATGGGGAAGAACAAAAGCCTGCGACAGAATTACCCGGCCTGCAGAGGCAGGATCATCGGGACAGTGAGCTTGTGTCCTCACTGCTCTTCTTAAACATTGGGCTTCAAATGATGGTTTTGTGGATATTAAAAACAAAATTGAAGGTCGGTTTTGATCCCTCCATTCCAAGGTATTAAACACAATGGTGTTCCTTAGACAGATCTAGGAATATTAACCACTCTGCCTAGCAACCTCTCAATGTTTTGTGTCTCTCATTTCAACTTTGAAAAGAGCTTTGTGCCAAGGAGCTCCTGCAGTTTGGGTCAAGGAGGACCAAGGCTTCAAAGGCCCCTGCCTGCGTGTCTTGCAGGTTCCCATTGTCCGTGTTAATAGCCTCATATGGGCATCAGTTGCCCTGATGGGCTTGGGCTTCACGCCCAGGTTTGCATGCTTGGCAGAATTACTCAAGAGCGTATCTTTTTTTTTCTTTGAGACAGAGTCTCGTTCTGTCGCCCAGACTGGCGTGCATTCGCATGATCTCGGCTCACTGCAACCTCCGCCTCCCAGGTTCAAGCGATTCTCCTGCCTCAGCCTCCCGAGTTGCTAGGATTACAGGCAACCCATCACCACGCCCAGCTAATTTTTGTATGTTTAGTTGAGACAGGGTTTCACCATGTTGGCCAGGCTGGTCTTGAACTCCTGACCTCAGGTGATCCACCCACCTCAAACTCCGAAAGTGCTGGGATTACAGGCATAAGCCACTGTACCCGGCCTCCAGGCCATTTCTTATAGCAGCTAAAAGTGATCTATGACATCCCTGCTAACATTCTCAGCAACTTTAGAATTCCATTCAGAAGTGGACCTAATCTTGAGATAAATATCCTCTTACCCCTGGTCCACTGAAAAGGCCTACGGTCCCAGTCTTTCTACTGGGATGGTTCTTCTACTCAGTGGGAGATAATGCATTTATGTTTTTGGATAAAAAGCAGGTCCTCAGCTGTTGTCTCTTGAGTCAGATATTTGCATCACTCTAGTGTCCAATCATGCAGCTCCTAAATCCACACGCCTATTTTACGGTTTATCAATTTGTGCTTATCCTGAAATAAACAAATCTATGAGCCAACTGCAGCATTGTCTTTTATCACCTTCATTTTTCTCTGCCCAGTAAAAAGCTGAAGAAGATACATTCTTTGTTACCTTCCATTCATTTCCAAATGTGTAAGTTTTCAAATATGTTATAAATGAGAAGAAAAGAAACTGCTGGATTGTTCGTCAAAGTGTCATATTATTTTATTTATCATCTCTTGTCAGTAGAAAAGTCCAGAAGCAGTGTATTGAGATAAAAATGAAGGTGCATGTAAAGATAGAATTGGAAATGGGATATACTGCTGTATTTCCTCCCACTTTCCCTTTCCCTCCTCCTGCTGGGCAGGAAATGAGAAGAATCTAGTCAGCCGGGAACACCTGTCTCCAGGAAATTTTTCGGGATTAGAGCTTTTGGAGTTGGGTTTGTGCACACAGGAGCCTCCCCTGTCCCCACACATCTGATTCCTCTCACTGCATGATTGTAATGCCTTTCACATTCGTGATTGCCTTCTGGATGATGAACTATACAGGAGGCAGCTTCCAAAAAAACTAGAAAATGTCCTCCACGCACAACAAAATAACACTCAGGAATGTATAAACCAGCTTTACCAGTCCAGGGACTGGGTGAGTACAGATTAAGAAAGTGAATTTGGGGAAGGAAAGGGTGGGAAGAATTTTCTATTTAGTGAACATACTGTTTCCCATTAGGAGAGAAATCACAGTGTATTTCAGTTTTCACCATAAAGTACATCTCAAAATTGTCCAGGTTCTGCCACAAGAGATTGGCCTGTTGGTGGTCTGGGGAATGACCTGGATCTGCCTACTGGCTGCATGTCTTTCACTTTGAACATTTTAAGAAAAAAAATAATAACTTATCTGGGTTCTTGGAGAGATACATATATTTGTATGTATATCTCTTTATGAGACTTGTGTAAGTGTCTTTAAAAATATGTATCCCGGGGACAGAGTCACAGCCTGAGCTATCAAGACTCCTGCCCCCCTTGGTGGCAAGAGATCCGACACACCTGTTGCTCTGAGATGCTTTTGCGGACAGGCAAGCACTTAATTCCTTCACCAGGCCATTTTAACAGTGCGGAGAAAGGTGACAGTCTTCACATGGTTTCAAAGGCAATTGATAAGCAGAAAAGTCCACCTGATTTTAAGTGAAGTGTCATGAAGCTGTCTTCACCCATCACTTGAAAGACCACGATTATACCTTGCCATGCATGAGGAATGTCAAAAGCCAGGAAATACCAGTTACTATGCTTCTCATTATCAGAAAGCAGGTGGAGGATGGCTGGAGCCAACTGGCTGCAGAAACTGACCTATAGAACTGAACAGAATACTCATTCAAGTTGGTTAATGTTCCAAACGTGCTTTGTGGGGCAGTGAAACCCTGCTCAGTGGGGGTCAGGACTTCTGCTTCTCAATAGGTCTGCATTCCTTAGCCACTGTCCTACAAGGCAAATAAGATTCATCTTAAAACTCGAGCAGACATAGCCTTGGTTTTATACATGGAAGCTCCTGTTTATTTGGAAAAAACGATAGCCTCCTTCCTTTTTGTTTTATAGCTTCTTTCTCTTCCTTCATGGCTCTGGCCATCATTCTCACGTTCCTCAGTGGCCTCCCTGAACCTGCTCTTTAAAGGTCAGTGCTCGCTGGGCGTGGTGGCTCATGCCTATAATCCCAGCACTTTGTGAGGCTGAGGCCGGTAGATCACCTGAGGTCAGGAGTTCAAGACCAGCCTAGGCAACATGGTGAAACCAAAACTTAGCCAGGCGTGATGGCAGGCACCTGTAATCCCAGCTACTCGGGAGGCAGGGGCAGGAGAATCACTTGAACCTGGGAGGCAGAGGTCGCAATGACCTTAGATCATGCCACTGCACTCCATCCTGGGTGACAAAGCCAGACTCTGTCTCTAAGGTCAGTGCTCCCTCACTCCTCTGGAGGCCGTCTGCTGTGCTCACTCCTCACACTCTCATGGAGTGGCCTCTTGGTCTGCTACTTTTAGTCACCGCCCACGAAACCCCTGAACCTGCACACCTGGTACCCCACAGGCACTTCTTAGGAAGCTCAGGCGGCTTCTGCAGAACATATTCCCTTCTCCTCCCTCCTGACATGCCAGCATTGCCACTCCCAGCCCCTGTCTGTCTCCTGAACGTTCCCTCTTATAAGCTGCCCCGCCACCCACCCACCAAGCAGCTCAAGCCAGAGACCTGGAGAGAAGTGAGGGGCCTTGGACACCTGTGTCCTTCTCACCCGTCCCTTTGCCCCCTTCTGTCTGTCATACTCACCCCCATCTTTCTTCATCCTCTTAGCAACACCTTTGACCCACTGGGCTTCGCACCCTGTTCCCGAACCTTATGGTAGCCTTTGGCTGTGGCTCCCTGACAATGCTTCTTCCTGCTGTAGACAGTGTGCAAGTCTGGTTGTGGTTTTCATCCTTGAAGCCCTTCCCTGCCTGCCCATCCCCTGCTGGATCAAGTCAACACTCCTTAGTATGGTGCTCCTGCCTCCTCTGTGGCCTGCTGTGGCCACACCCATGCCCCAGCTACCCCTCAACCACCAAGAACTGCTTCCATTTTCCCAAATGGGCCAAATGGGTTCCCTCCCTTTCTTCTATTCCTGAAATGCCTTTCCTTCCATTGTCTGACTCGGGGATACCTATCCATCTTCCCTACTCAAGCCTCTCCCAATTTCCCCTGGAAGAATTGACCTCAGTGCTGCACCCACCATCCATGTCCTGCCAGATCCCTTCACTTTGGCTCTCATAGCCCTGCAACGATGCGCTTGCTCTGTTCATGTGGCTGTCATCCTCTCCCAAACTTGAACCTCTTTGATGACGTGGACATTAGCCAGTTCAACATTGTATCCCCAGCACCTGCCATAGTGCTCCTGAAATAAGAGGCAATTGTTACTGTTGTGGCCATCCTGTAGTGATCATGATCTGCTGGTGATAACCAGCCGTGGTGTATTTGGACAAGACTTCCTTCTTCTCTCAGCAAGTGCTCATAGTCAGACTGTTGTCATCTAGACACTCTGCTGGGTACAAAGATAACACATGTGTTCCTCCTTATTTCACATGGACCAGCCCACCAACAGGTAATGATTCTGCAGGGAGCAGTGTAAGAGGAGCGGGGGTCCCCGAGGCAGCGGTTTGAGAGGGATCCCTTCATCTTCTCTCCAGTTAAACCGTTGGTAAAATTTTAAGCATTAACTGTTTTCTGAACAACACAATCAATAAATACTGTGATAGGATATTGAACAAATATTTAAAATAAGCGAAAGAATGTATTGCTCAACATGGAGTTTTAAAGATAGAGTCTTTTTCTGTGTGCGTATGTGTTTTAAAAAATATTGTTTTCTTTTTTGTTTCTACAAATTTTAGACCAGTCATTTTTGGAGCAGGAAGATACTGAGTTTTCAAATGGTCCTATAGACCCCCTTACATGCTGGTTTTTTAATAGAATCCTGTTTTTACAAAAACAAAAACCCTATAGATATAGACACACTAAAAAGGAAAACCCTGGAGATTGTTTTTAATCTTAGAATTTGTGGCACTTGTACTACGGTTTTTCTCGTAACAAAGCCACTTCTTGTTGGAAACGTCTATTTATGTTGTTCATTTTGCCCATTTTCACTTGGAAGTTATGTGTGAGTCTCATGTCTCATGGAAAATATGACTCAGCATCTTTTGGTTGAAGGCAGCTTTGACCTCACTGTTTTCTGGCGTGGCTCAGGGAGCAGCCTGGTGGTGTTCGGGGGAACAGCCCGTGACCTGTCCCTGTTCAAGCTAGCTGCTGCGAGGTTTCAAGAGGCATATTGGCTAGGAGCACTCAGCTGTGAATTCAGACTCAGAAGACAGTGGTTTTAATAGAGTAAACCAAAACATGGGATTTTCTGTCTCAGATGTTTAGACTTTTCCTGAAAATAGAAGGCTGTGTTTTTTAATGAGGTGCTAAGATCTTTGTACAAAAGTGTAGGGGAACAACTGTGCTCAGAGCCCCAAGGGCAGGATATGCCCTCTGAGCTGTGGCCGGGCCTCCCACCTTCCCAGGAGGCTCAAGGTTTACCCGCTGCTTCCTCCTCCTCCTCCTCCCCCACTCCTTCTCTCTCTTCCCCTTCCTTCCTCCTTCCCCTCTTCTTTCTCCTCCCTCCCTCCCTTATTTCTCCTCCCTCCCACCTCCCTCCCCCTTCTCTCCCCCTTCACCCTCTTCCCTCTTCCTTTCTTCCCCTTCCCTCCTCCCTTCTTTCCTTCCGTCCTCCCTCTTCCTTCCTTCCATTCCCTCCTCCCCCTCCTCCTCCCTCCCTCATACCTTCCCCATCCTCCCCCTCCCCTTCCCCCTCCTTCCCCCTCCCCGCTCCTTCTCCCTCTCCTTTCTCCTCTTCCCCCTCCTCCCTTCCCCCTCCCCCTCCTCCCCTCCTTTTCTCCTCCTCCTCCCTCCTCTCCCCTCCTCCATGGGATCTTGCATTTTCTGTTCTCTCTGCTTGGAAGGCTGTGTGCCCAGCTGCCCACGGAGCTGCTTTCTTTCCTCACCTCCTTTAGGGCAGGGTCCATTCCCCTACCCCGCCCCTGCCTTCTGGTTGTGTTCCTAGCGCAGAGGCTTCATGACCTGCTGTTCCTCATTTGCCCGCTCTTCCACCTGGAGCACCTTGCGGGGCTGCCATGGAACGGGATGTTTTGCATTCATCCTACTTTATCTGTAGTAATTCCACAGCTTAGCAGTTCGGGTTAACTTTGAACTTTTATTTTTTTTCTATTTCAGAGACTTGATATTCTTTCAGTGTGCTTTTTAATTAAATGCGACCTAGACAGCTTCTCCCTCCTCAGCCTCTTCAGTGAGAAAAGAGGTTCTTGTGGGGGAAATTGACTAGGATTAGGCTCCATTTCCCTCTGCTACATGTACTTTATTCCTGTAACTACAAAGAGGCGTCATCTGAAGTGTTTGCCTTTCTGCCTCTGAAGCTACCTGGCGCCCGTTGGTTGCTGACTTCTGCAGAAATCCTCTTTTGATTCAGTGTCTTCACCTCCAGCCACCTAAAACCAGCCTGGGAAATATTCAGTTGAGAACTCTACTGTAAAGTCTCAATTAAGAAAATGCTTGGGGGAAGGAGTGTTCTAGTTAATTTAATTTTTGCTAAACAGAGCACAACCAGTGTTTTTGTTGGGAGGAGGCAGCATTATGTAAAAGTAAGATTATAAACTTTGGATGAAGACATTCCATGATTTAAAGCCTTTCTCTCACTTGAAACCATGTGACTTAGGGTCTCAATTTTCTCATCTGTAAAAAGGGTATAACAATTGTTATCTTACTGGGCTGTCATTGTATTAAATGGGCAACCTGTGTAAATCATTTAGCAAGATGTTTAGTGGCTACATGGGAGCTTGGCAAAACAGAATTCCTTTCTCTATTATTTTGTTTTTGTTCTCAGAACTGAGGCCTTATTCACTGGTATATGGCATTTTAAAAATGTTTTGTTAATATAGGATGTTGAAACAAAAGGTAATAGTTGTGGTAGCTCTTTATGTTAGACTATTTATAAATTAATCATTGAGTATTTATTGAATGTTTATTATAGCTCAGATATTATGCAAATAACTGAAATAAAGAGGTTTATTTCATTCTTTTAAAAATGCTTAGATATTCTTTGCATCTTCTAAAAATGGAACGTGGAAAAACTTTTGGTAGAAAAGCCATCATGGCAGGTAAAAAATGGCAGATGGAGCCCATCCATTAACCTCCTCTTGCCTACAAAAGGAGCAAAAGCCCACTCAAAAGCAGTAAAACAGGCAGAGACTGAGGTCCACAATGATAAAAAGGGAGAGGAGCCAGTATCAATGAAACATGAGAACAAACACCCAGAGAGCAGGTCTCAGAAGGAGGCATCACAACCACTGGGGCAGAAGGCCTCAGCCTGGGGACACTGGGAGCAGACTTGGTCCTGGAGGAGCTGGCTTTGACAGAGAGCTAAAAACAGGGGAGCCATTGGTAGTTTTTATAAAGAACAGTCTACTTTGCAATCCCAGCTACTCAGGAGGCTGAGGCAGGAGAATCGCTTGAGCATGGGAGGTGGAGGTTGCAGTGAGCCAAGATCGCACCACTGCACTCCAACCTGGGTGACAAAGTGAGACTCTGTCTCAAAAAAAAAAGGACAGTCTACTTGTTACCCCTTGAACTATAAGCAGAATACTTAAGCTAGAATAAAAAGGTATATGGACAGACAAACCTAAGGCTATGGAGAATGAATGGCCCCAGAGAAAAGGCATTCACATTCTGGGATGCAGGGTCCCTTCAGAATAATAGTGATTGTTTCATTTTTTTAAAGTGAAGTTGTCAATTGACATCTCCTGGTTCATTCATATGTATAAAAGGACACAGAGATCATTTGAAGAGAGTCCCTGCTGTGAAAGATATATCAAATTAACAAAAAGGGAGAAAAAAGATCCCAGAGGAACACAAAACAGAACTTCATGAAGTATTTATACCCTCTGAGACATTTAGAAATGTATTTCACCCATGAAACAAGAACAGGATGCTATGAAAAATGAACAATCAGAGGAGGAAAAAAACAGTCTTGGGAGTTACAATATGGTTACTGAAATAAAAATCCAAAAGACCAGTTAGAAGATAAAGTTGAGGCACTCTTTCCAAAATAAGAAAAAGGAAAATATTGGAAAAAAGTAAGAGCATATTGAATCAATCCAGAGTCCAAAAACCTAACTAATAAGAACCCTAGAAAGAAAAAACAGAAAGCAGAAGGGAGAAAATTGTGAAGGAACTGATGCTAATGGGTGTGCATCTCTAGAGTGAAAGGGCCTTTCAATTACCTAGCACAATGTATAACCCCTGCTACACTTAGACACATTTTATTTTATTTATTTTTTTCAGACAGGGTCTCACTCTGTTGCCCAGGCTAGAGTGCAGTGGTATAATCATAGCTCACTGCAGCCTCAGCCTCCTGGGCTCAAGCGATCCTCCCACCTCAGCTTCCCAAGTAGATGGGACCACAGGCACAGACCACCAAACCTGGCTAATAAAAAAATTATTTTTGTAGACATGAGGTTTCAATATGCTGCCCAGGCTGAATTCAAGGGATCCTTCCACCTCAGCCTGAATTCAAGGGATCCTTCCACCTCAGCCTCCTGAGCAGCTGGGATTACATGCATGTGCCACCACACCTGCTGATTGTTTTTTTGTTTTTTTTTTTTCGGTTATAGACAGGGTTTTGCCATGTTGCCTAGGCTGGTCTCAAACTCTTGGGCTCAAGAGAGCAACTCACCTTGGCCCCCTCAGAATGCTGGGATTACAGATGTGAGCCACTAAGCCTGGCCAAAAATCATTCTTTACTTCATTCAAGAACTTTGAAAATTTACCTTTTCTTAAGTTACTTAAGGTTGCTCAAGCAAAGTGAGAACATATGCCAAGAAGAAGAAGATAGTGAGGTCCAGGGAATGATGAGTATTACCCAAGAATTCAGTGGAAGACAGTCTCAGAGTGACGAGTCTGCAGTGAACAGGAAAGGGAATGTCTCTGTGTTCAAAGGGAGCTCGGGAGATTGCCTGCACGTGGGTAAAAGAGAACAGTACAAAAGGCTTTAAAGGAAGTGCAGCCGTTTTCCCCACTCTCATGCCAGAGGCATGCTCTTCTCCACATAGCCCTTTGTTCCAGTATTTAACTCCATCTTCTAATAATATGTGTCTATTGCTATTTCTTGATTTACCAGTTTTGGACATTATCTATTGACCTGCTGTGATGAGCTTTTTTAGCTCATGCCTCTTCACACATCCTTCTCAAAATATAGTCCAAACGGTATGTTTAGGCCTTTTGTTGTTTACCTTTGTAACTCTAAGGTATATACATGAGAATGCACGTGCACACACACACACACACACACACACATATTTCTTGTGCTACTGGAAACAGTAGCTTTTCGCTCCCTATTGTGTAATGGGAAGCCACACTTACCCTCAGTTCTCTTTGGCTCTTCCACTTCACTCTGTCTTCTACAGTTTTATATCACCAAGGTTAAAATATTCACATTCTATTTCCTAGGCACAATTACATCTGGCATTTTAGACTATAGATCAATTCTAAAGTTGAAATAAACATATAGTGTTTATATTATACTTATTATGTAAAGATTACTGCACCACTAGACAGTATAGAGAGATTATATTTCTTTCTTCTGCAGATTTTTTCCCCTTGGGATTTCTAATTACCTTTCCTTTAAAAAAGATATATTTGCATAAGTGCGTGTGTGTGTATATATATATATTTGTAGACATGGGGTTTCACTATGTGTATCTTTAAAAAATATATATCTATATATGTATGTCTATATCTCTATAACTATATATCCATGTATTATTTAAATTCACACACACACACACACACACACACACACATATATGTTACAAAGGTAAATAATTGAAGTAGTAAAAATCCTGTTTGAGAGTATTGTGAAGTGGTGGGAGCTAAAAGCTCATCTGTTGTAGCGGAGAGCCATTAGGTAATGTCTAAAATTGGCTAAAAACAAGACATAGCAATAGATGCATATAATTTAAAGACATAAAGCTAAAAACTAAGATAAGACATTAACAGATTTAGGAGAGATTGCCTTAGGGGGAAGGGGTATGGTTTTGTTTCATTTTAAGCTTCTCTGTACTGTTCTTTTTAATTTATGTGCACATACGAATTTGATTGAATTTAAAACAACTTTTATAAAAGGAAGAAAATACACCAGAATTGTATACTATAATGAGCACTATCCTTGCTATTGGGATATCTGGATTCTAGTCACTTAAGTAAAATTCTACTGAAATGTTTTTGCACAGTTTCAATAGAAAATGCACAGCTCTGCCATCAGAAGACGTACATAACCTTGATCTTGCTGTGACGGTTTCCATAAGTCAAATTTACCTTGGAGGTGACCTTGCATGTATATTACCATTGCTCTTCTAAGGCTCCATGCGAATCAACACAAAGGATGGCTTCCTCCTCCTGTGGTGGAACTGAAACCAGTGATGGAGGGGCGCATGCAGTGTCTGCTGCACTTGGCCCTAAGGGGCTGCAAACTCAGCCTTGGGGTCCACAGCACAGTCCCTTGGGGTCTGCCAGGAGGTGAGACCCACCAGTCTGGGGAGGAGGGGACTCAGTGGCCCGAGGACCATCCTCCTCAGGTGTTCTCCCCAGCCCTGAGCTGGGGCTTCCTCATCTGCCACTGTGGCTGAGCAGTGATTAATGCCAAATTAGCACCTTGATCAGTGACCTTTCAGCGTTAGCTACTGCCTTCCTTCACTTCTCATAACTATTTGCAAATATTAGCTTCTCCGGCCGTTTCTTCCTCATCAGCAACATTCACAGATGACAGGCAGGCCATTAGTCTGACTGGCATTCTGTTTATGTCCTTTGCCTCATCATAAGTGTGTCTGAACTCTGGCATCTTGTCAGAAATCTCCTAACCAGCCCAAGAATCTTGGCAATTTTACAAAGGAAAGGCATCAGCAGGAAGGTATCCGAAGAAGCTTGGAGGGTTGGCTAAGAGGCCGAGAGTCTGGGGAAGGGGCAGGCTGCCTCAGCCCCCCAGGGACCCAGGGGCTGAGTGAGAGTCAACTTCACATCATGCAAGCAACATACTGGTTTTAAAACATTAATTAGTTGGCTCTGTCTGCATCAAGCCTTTGTTTTTCTTTTAGAATTCACATGCACCTTTAATACAAAAATCACATACTGCTTAGGCAGTGCAAGCCAGAGCACAGAGCTGTGGGAAATCAGTGTTGATGAGAAGCTAGTCCTCTCTTTCCCATTGTTCTCTCTCAGTGGTCCTTATTCCACCACCCGCCGGCAGGCTAGAACCTTTCAGTTGCCAGAATCCTTCTCCACTGCTCACAATGGTGGCGGGTCCCTTCAGTGTGAAGCACAGATGAAGCATTTTGCATTTGTAGTTATTTAAATTTATTTTTATTTCCAGCCTCTTACATCTCCACCCTTTATTGAAATTCCTGTTCTAGAAGTGTTTGATTGGTCATTTTCCCTAAATAAACAGTAGTAAAATGTACTGAGGGTAGTTTAATTTTGATGTTAAATGTATTTAGGAGAAAAGAGGCAAAAATGTGTCCTATTTTTTTTCTCCCTTGTCACCAGAAGTATGAGCTAAATTATTTATAGTTTGATAGTCAAAAAACATAGATTCAGGATATTTACTTTACAGAAAGGAAAAAGGGATTGAAACTGCAGTAACAGAACTGAACACTTTGTTAATTGAATATATTGGCTCCAAGGAAGCACATTTGAACACGAGTAAGAAGGCCCACTGCTTTCCAGTGACACCGTGCCTGACATAGTGCCTGATACGTGAAATATTTGTGAAACTGAACACATTCCAAAATAGCAGGTAGACTAGGTAACTCAGTAAGCAAAGTCTTAAATCAATAAAAGAAAAAGCCAGCAAGCAGTTTGGAAAATGGCAAACAGTTTAAATAAAGCCCCTTAGCCACACAACACACAGAGCAGTGGCGTAAGGCACTGTGGATTCTGCCAGAGGACACTGGCTGTGCCTGGACGCCAGCTCCTGTGGTCTGAGAAAGGCCATCGGCAGTGACCCTGCCCTGGGGCTTCTCATGGGGGCTCAGGTAGGGCCATGAGATTTGGGTTTCCTGTTAGCATGGCTTGACAATATTCTCGTTTGTCATGCTCCAGTCATCCTATCTCCTGCCTGCCATTTCACTTTCCATGGTTTCTGTTACCCTCAGTCAACCATGGTCCAAAAATAGGAGAGTACAGTACAGTAAGATGTTTTGAGAGACAGGGAAGGGCCACATTCCTGTAACTCTCATTACCTTATGTTATAATTGTTCTGTTTCATTGTTAGTTGTAGTCAGACTCTTAGTGTGCCTCATTTACGCATGTATGATAGGTATGTACGCAGAGCAAAAACTTTTGAACACATTCTCCTCTACTCAGGATGGGCTTATGTTCCAGTAAACTCATCGGAAGTTGAAAATATCGAAAGTCAAAAATGCATTTTTGTAGCCCTGCTGTAAGTCGAGGAGTGGACTAAATGTGTGTGGCTTTCGCACCATTATAGAGTTGAAAACTCCTGAGTGGAACATCATACATCAGGGACATTGTGTATCTGTAGGGATTGGTACTCTCTTCAGTTTTAGGTATCCACCAGGGGTCCTGGAACATATCCCTTTCAAATAAGAGCAGGGTGCTCCTGTACTTTGAATTTTATGGATATTTCTCTTTCCTCTGCCACAGGAGATATTGGCACATCTGAAACCATGGCCCCCACCATTGTGGTTCCCCCAGGCAACAGAAGTGTGGTGGCTGGATCCAGTGAGACCACCTTGGAATGCATAGCCAGTGCCAGGTACAAGGGGTGTCTTCTATGAGAATCCTAGTAAATATTACACGACCTGTGATGAGCTGACGACAGAAGGAGACACTGGTACATGGGGTTCAGCCTTCTAGAGACAGTGGTCTTGTTTGTCCAGATGGGCCATGAACATGATATATGGGTAGATAAGGAAATGGACATGCTGATGTCTTCCAGACCCCCCACTGCAACAGGGCAGCACTTTCAGTGTAGCTCTGGGTGGTAGTGGGGCTCCTCTGAGACACTCTCTAGGCAAGAGGGAGGAGTGGAGGCAGAGGAAAAAGTTCATTGCTCTTCTCCCTGTCATCCAGGGTGTTCTCTGCCTCCTTAGTGGTCACTTCAGAATCAAGTTTGGACCATCCTGCCTTCCATGTAGCTGTATCCCCTCATAGTATTTATTTTAAACATCCTTTTCCTGAGCAAACAGAATCATTAACACTCATGGTCCATTGCTGCTGCAATTAGCTATCCTTGCTCAATAGCCCTTGAGCAGAATGCATCATTGATGCGTGCTGGGAGGGAGTAGAGTTATTTCTGGATTGATTTTTCAGTGTCCTTTGTTCAACCTGCCATGCTTCCTGGTAGACTTAGCTTTGTCAAGTCTGGTGCTGAGTGCCTGAGCCAATGATCGCTGCCTACATGAGTCCCAATCATCGTCACAAACGCCTTTCATTCCCACAGACCTGTGGAGGAGCTGAGTGTGACCTGGAAGAGGAATGGAGTGAGAATCACCAGTGGCCTCCACAGCTTTGGAAGACGCCTCACCATCAGCAACCCAACGTCTGCGGACACCGGGCTGTACATCTGCGAGGCGGCGCTACGCGGGAGTGCTTTTGAACCAGCCAGGGCGAAGGCCTTTCTTTTCATCATAGGTAATGCCCAGGCCACTAAGTGGTGTTGTCAACATCTCAGATAGCATCCAACACTGGCACTTCTGCAGAAACAAAATAGTGTATTTCAGTGACTCTATTTGTGAGTCGGTAAATGAAGGTGAGGTTGAGTTTATCTTCCAAATCCTTCCTAGTCTTCTTTCCCAAGAGTATAAGTCCATTAAATTCAAAGTGTTGATGTTCTGAATATTTTCAAGAAATGTCCTTCTGAATTCTCCAGTCATGAAGCTTGGAAAATAGATCAGTGAAGCCCCTGTCATATAGATCCCTCTCCTATTTTGGCTTTTAGGCCACTAAGCTGTTCTATAACTCTTACTTGGCTATCATGATCGGTGTTCAGAAATTATTCTCTTATTGCTGGCTGGGTGCAGTGGCCCTCATGCTTGTAATCCCAGCACTTTGGGAGGCCAAGGTGGGTGAATCACTTGAGGTCAAGAGTTTGAGACCAGCCTGGCCAACATGGTGAAACCCCGTTTCTACTTAAAGATACAAAAATTAGCCAGGTGTGGTGGCACGCATCTGTAATCCCAGCTACTTGGGAGGCTGAGGCAGGAGAATAACTTGAATCCAGGAGGTGGAAGTTGTAATGAGCCAAGATCGCAGCATTGCACTCCAGCCTGGGTGACAAGAGCAAAACACCATCTCAAAAAAAAAGAAGAAAGAAATTATTCTATTATTGCTATTTTTTTTTTTACCTAGGAGAAAGTTTAAAACTATTGGATGGTACCTTCTGTTAAACTAGAAAAAAAAAAAAAGGAGAACAGAGATGCTTCCTAAAACTGGGCAACATATTACTCCTGAACCAAAGAGAGGAAGGACATAAAATTCAGTCCATTGGACTTGCCCAGCTCTAAATGCTGGAAAATATTACCGTTTAGGGACTGTGCATTGTACAGTGGCTAAGGAAATACTAAAGTTATTTTCAGTTTATGATAAGATTAAATTGTGAAGCAAGTGCCTTTATTTCTCTCATTTCTCCAGCTACTGTCATGGGTTTATTCTTAAGTGGCTGTGATGACTATCATACTGGCCTGTCTTCTGCAGTAGCAGCCACTGTTGATAAGAGGGAGCTGTACAGGCCCCCTCTAGGAAGGAGAATCTCTACTTCGTCTCTCTTCTTTGAGAATAAGGGGAATTGAGAACAGGAAAAATCAAATAAGAAGAAAACCCACAGAGAGCCCCTTAAATAAAAAAAAATTGCCACTTTGCAAAATAAGAAAAAAAAAAAAGCTTGTATTTTCCTATAAAATTAGCAAGAGTATCAAGGAATACAACATAAAAGGCAGTTTGCCTTGATCACATTCCTCTAATCATTAGGAAATGGCTCTGTGCCCTAACTGAGACTCTTCTAAATACAGTGCTCTCTCTGAAAGAAGAAAAAGGCTGTTAAAAGCATCAGGGGAAGCCGGCTTTGAATCACCAGTCACTGTGGATTGTACATGAGGGGCCTAAGCTGGTACTGCTACCTTTCTCATCTGTGCTTCCACTGTAGATGTAAATATCACATCCTATTCTCTGTAAAGACTTTTTCATCAGGGTTGATCTATAGTTATATGAGCACAGCACATTATAGATTGAACCAAAATTAAAATTTGTGATGTGTAAATCTCTAGTAGACAGACTATGCTATGTTCAAACATTTTAAGGTAATTTAAGCAAGAGAAGAAATTTATCTCCCTGTAAAGTAGAATGTTTGTTTCGATCATAATTCCTTTTTAAAATAGTTAAATCTATCATATGAACTTTGGTTTTGCATTTACATCTGAATTCCAGAGCAGATTGTTTTTGTGTTCTCTGTAGTTAGCACCTCTCCGTGTTCTGACTTTTAAAGGTACAAGAACACACTTCACTTCTTTATGATGTTGATTTAAATCCCCTTTTATTCTTAAGAATTTGCTATGACAAGTAGGATTTTTGTGGTTGGCACATACTGCAAAAGCTCTGAAGAGAGTGTCTCTGTCAATTGCGAGGGATTTGGATGAGATTATAACCCCACGCCCTGCGGCCAGAGCATTACCGGTTTCACAGGGCTGTCACTGTGGACCTGTCAAAAGAGCCATCCGTAGGAGCACACAGAGGAAAGATAAAGAAACAAATTGGCTCCTATTACTTGTATTTTATACTGATGAGACAAGACAGGCTAAAAGTACTGTTTGCCCCACCTGCCCAGTCCCCTGCTGTGTTGCTTAATTTCTGTGGCTTAAATAGGGAGCACAGAGGTGGCTTCCATGCACCACCCTGCCATTGGCTGCCATGTCCTGTGGAGCAGTCCCTCTATGCCCTCCCTTCCCGCCTCCCCTCTACACCCTCTGCTCTCCCCTCCTGCTTCCCCTATATACCCTCCCCTCCTGCTTCCTCTCCATGCCCTCCACCCTGTCCTCCCACTTCCCCTCTATGCCCTCCCCTCCCCTCCCGCCTCCTTTCTAAACCCTCCCCTTCTTCTTCTCCTCTAAGCTCTCCTCTCCCTTCCCTTCCCACCTCCCCTCTACACCCTCCCCTCCTCTCCACTCCAGCTTCCACTTCCCTTCTATGCCCTCCCCTCCCTTTCTACCTCTTCTCTACACCCTCCCCTCCTGCCTCCCCTCTACTCCAACCTCTCCCACTTCCCCTCTACACCCTCTGCCCTCCCCTCTTGCTTCTCCTCTACACCTTCTGCCCTCTCCTTCTGCCTCCCCTCTACACCCTCTGCTATTCCCTCCTATTCCCCCACAGCGTGCATGCGCACGCGCGCGCGCGCACACACACACACACACACACACACACTCCATGCCACAGCTGTTCCCAGAACACAAGGAGGCTGCAGCCCAGCAGAGCCCCCACCTTTCCGGCCTCCATGTGTGACTCCCAACTGCAGGTGCCCCCCTGTCCTCCCTGGCAGCATTCTTGGCCCAGATCCAGCTTTGCCCTCTACAGCAGGTGGAAGTGCTAGGGGCCGACACCCCCAGGCACACCCTCAGGCACACCCTCAACCAGTGTCTGAGGGGAGCTGGTGGGTGGATACTTAGGCTCCTTAGCTACCCCTCCTCTACATTGGCTCCCAATGTCTCTGGGCATGAGGCTGCAGCCGCCCACCTGGGAGCTGCCGGATAACAGGCTCTTTGTAGCCAACCCCATACTCTCCCAGTGGTGTTTCCATCACCGCCCAGGAAACTACCAGCATCAAACCTGTCTCAGGGCCTGCTTCTTGGGGAGGCCAACCCAAGTCTGGGTCTGTTCCTGCAGACCCTGTGCACCTGTTCATGCCTGTGCCTAGGAGGAACGTGCTTCCGGCCCCAGTGCCATCTCCCCTGGCTGGCGAGGGCTGTGTGTCCATGACCCACCTGGTTAGTGGGGGCTGCGCGTCCATGGCTCCCCTGGTTGGTGAGGGCTCAGTGTCTATGACTCCCCTCAAGCAACCCCTCTGCTGTGCAGCCCTGGGATGCTTCACCCTGGGGGAGACTACTGCACTCTCAGCTAGGCCCTTGCAGCCTGGGGGACGTGCTGGGGCATGATGTAAAACTGTGGGCTCTGGGGACACAGTGGGGACAGCACAGCGTGACATAAAACTGTGGGCTCTGGAGACACAGCAGTGGCAGCATAGCATGATGTCAAACAGCACAGGCCCTGGGAACACAGCGGGGCCAGTGTAACACAACATCAAACAGTGCGGGCTCTGGAGAGAGAACCAGGGTCCACTTCTCACTGCACCATTCACTGGCCTGAATGAGTGTTGGCCTCAGTTTCCACATCCATGAAACAAAGGAGATGTAGAGGATGCCAGCTCATATTGTGAAGGTTAAATGCAATCGTGTCTGTCACGGAAGCACTGAATGGTGGCTTTATTTGCAGTTGGCGTAACTCCTCTATTATCACACACGTCCCATTGTACTAGCTATTTACCAGTAATCAGTTACATGACATACATTTTTCATGTTCACTGTCTCTGGAATCAAGATGTGTCTCACCACCTATGACACCATTTTTTTTCGTTGGGGTTAAGTAAGACAAGGATGTATCTGTGAGATACATCTTTCCCTCCAACACATGGCTTCCACATTGTCTCTTTATCACACACGAAGCCGGCAGCTCCCACACGCGCCCCGTTCCTGCAAGCATGAGATGCCAGCATGCCAGCTTGGGAACTCGGAGGGTGAGTTTTAACTGGGATAGACTCTTACCTGGTGGGGCATCTGCTGCCACCCCCTTCAAGTTGTTTATGGAATTCAGTGCGTGTGGCTGGAGGGCTGGCTGCTAGCCAGGAGTCCCGTCAGGTTCCAGAGGCTCCCACATCCCTGGCTCATCTCCAGAGCTGGCAACTGCAGCAGGGTTCTTGTCACACATCGAAGCTCTCTGCTCTCCCCTGTACCTCCAGATGCAGAAAGTCCTCTCCTTTTAGGGGCTCACATCATTACACTGGGCCCACCCAGCCAATTCCAGGCAGTCTCCCTATTTTGAAAGGTTGAATACCTAATCCCACTTGCACAGTCCCTCTTGGCCAAGTAACACAGCATAGTCATAGGTTCCAGGGAGGTGGGTGTGGACAACTCTGGGAGCCATTCTGCCCACCACAGTGGACTAGCATGCAGTGCAGGCCAGCCAAGGGCACACGTGGGACTTGGTGCTCCCAGAGAGGGGTGATCTGGAAGGAATGGGGAGGCAGCGCAGAGAACATCTTTGGTTCTCACAGTGATCCCTACACAGCACAGGAGAAGCCTTGCAACTCAGAGGCCAAAACCCAGCAGCATCGGGGGTAGGAGAGCAGGACAAATGTGTAGTGTTGGGGGGACCATCTCCCCCACAGCTGCCTCTATCACGCCTTAGCCTGCAGTTTGGCACACTGGCATTTTGGAGAGTGGGGTCATCTGATAGAGACCCTTGGTTTGGGGGCAGTCTAGGAGGTATACCCACCTCCCGTCCTAAGACTGGGGAGCTAGAAGCTTTTGCTGACCCTGGAGGCAGCTGCCATGGGCTCTGGGCCATGTGGAAGGCAAAAAGCCTGTGCTGGCCTTTTCCTAACATCCTGACTTCACATAGAGCATGAGAACCTTTCCCTGATGTCTTCATATTGTTTCAAAAGAGGGAGAAATGTTTGTTTCAATCCCCAGTGTTTTTGGCTACAGTCAGGATCAATTTTCTGAAGTCCAGGGTGGGCCCATGTTGGCAGAGTACCCTTTCTAGACAGAGTTGCTGCTGATTAGCTAAGACATGCCCTCACCCTCTTGCCCTTTGAAGAGTAAGTGGTTGAGAGTCTATGCACAGAATGACTAATTCTGTGTCATTCTGTGAAATCTGAAACTACAGATTTTCCCCACTGTTTAACTCACAGCCTTTTCATGGTCAATAGGCTTAGGGATTTCTCCACATTTTTTCCTTAGAGCAGACTATGTGTAAAAATGTAGCTGGAAATGGGGAGAAACCCCAAATAATAGGAAGGGTTGGCAGGGCGAGAAGTCGTAACCTCACACAGTGGGGAAGTACCGAGGGGAGTTCTGAGGCTGTGCAGGGCGTGGGCAGCTCCACGCCTGCTCCCTGTGCACAGCTCCCTGGAAGTCTTTCCAGAACAGGGTAAGAACATCCACAATAAATAGCCAGATGTTTTCCACCCATGCCTAGCACTGAGCTACTAAAACTGCCCAGGACTTTGACCCCTGCAAGCAGTGGCAGGCTGCCCCCCAGACCTCACCCAGGCCACAGTACGATGGAGAGTGTGGAGTGGGGTAAGTTTTCCCACCAGGTGGCATGCTGTGTGCCAAGCATAGGTGGTCACTGGCTGGGGTAGAGACTAGCCTGGTCTGGGCCTAGAGGTCCCCAGAGCAATGCATTTGCTCAGCCAAGCCAGCTTCTGGTCATTGTGTGGAGTGCCCTTCTCCCTGACCCCAGCGAGGTCTCTTCCTGGTGCTCGAGGGAAGCCTCAGGGTACTGTACCAGGGGACATGGGTAATCAGTACCTCAGGGAAGGTACCCTGGGCCCATAGGCCCTGACCATTTGTATATATGGATCTTGTACCACCAAAGCACAGGTCATCTTGGGTTAATCTCAAGGGAACCATGAAGATTGAAAAAAACAGTTCTAAATGTTACACTGGATGACCTCCTTTCTGTAATATTTTTGAAATGACAGCACTACAGAAACAGAGAACGGATTAGTGCTTGCGCAGGCTGGGAGCTTGGGGTGTTTGTGGTCCTGGAAGACAGCATCCTTGTGCTGATGGACATGTGGACCTACACACAGGATAATGTTGCATGGAATGTGCATGTGACTCTTCCACACACACACTTGAGCGCAGGAACCACTGGCAAGAGCTGGATAAACAAGGCTGATTGTATCCATAGCAATATCCTGGTCATGATGTTATACTGTCTTTTTGCAAGATGTTACCATTGGGGAAAGCCAGGTAAAGGGTCTATGAGCTCTTTCAGTGTTACTTCTCACAACCACACAGGACTCTACAGTTTTCTAAAAAGAAAGTGTTCAACTAAGAAGGGGAAAACTGTAATTAATCATAAGCAGATGTTGATACTGAACTTATACTTTTTCCTTTTTCCCTCACATCCTTTTGATCAGATCGTGACGGTCGATAATGACTTAGCTTTCCTGATGAATACGGGTCAGGACCTGCACACAAGGGCCCTGACAGCAGGCTGCTACTGCATAGTTAGAATATAAATAATGCTGCCTTCATTATTATTGATTGAGAAAGGGTGACCAAATGGAAGATGTATGAGTTGTGCAATGAAGACGAGCTTGAAAAAGGTAGACGTTAAATGTTTGCAGTATTTCTTCAGGCTTGGTCTATATACATGAAAACCTAGGTAGAGGAGTCTGCTTCCTTCTAATGAATTTACAGTCATCTCAGCCAGGCTGGTTAATTCAGGCAGATTCTTTCTGCCTGAGTGGTCCAGGTAATCGCAGAAGTGAAACCTCACTTTACCTCCATTCAGAAACCTTCAGCAGTTCCCCTTAATCAATTCTTTGAAATGCTAAGTTTTCGTTTCTCTTCTCCCTCCTTTAGGTCCTACCTTGTTTTAAAGATACAGTCAATCTAGGAGGGCATGCCAAGCTATATTATCCACATTCAACACAATCATAATGAGAATAAACCAACTCCGGAAGGCAGTTCCCAGAAATTAATTATCACACAGAAAGTGAACACAACAGCCTTTTGTTATTGTGATAATGAAATCGCTACCACCTTAATACTTGACAAACTTGGCCATGCCTCTGTTGAATTTCTGCTGAATAAACTGGAAAAATACTGCAGTTGACTCTCCAAGGAAATTCATTGTTTAATTCAACCACTATTTTTTTGCGGAACAGGCGAGTGGAGTATCTAGAGGTGTGAGTGCCCAAGAGTTGCCTTCACTACTAAAGATAGATGAGCGCTCCCCTATTTTTTTCTCTTAGTTATTATTTTGCATTCCATTGAAGTATTAAATCTATATTTTGGAGAAGAACTGCTAAGAATTTTAAAAATAAGTTAATAGACAGCACTGTTCCTCGATGCAGGCTGCATACCTTCCTCAGGCGCTTGACAAGCTTCCTGAGTTCGTGTTTAGATACTGAAGCAAACTAGCCCATAAAATACACTGCTGTAAATATAAACCTTTATGAACCTCTTGGGGTAGTCCTTCTAAAATGTGAATTAAGATATTCTATGATTCAAGCCCATAAACTGAAAAGTAGCCATCACCCTGAGTAGTAATTTGCTTTCTGAAACCCCGGACTATAAATTGCCTTTGGCCTGTGCTGAGTTCTGAGTTTGTATGCACGATGTTAACTAATGATAAAGCTTTAAAGAATAGTTTTTAAGAGGAGCCCAAACTATTTTAGGTTATATAGTCTCGACATATCCTCCTTTGGCTTAGGGGCTTTTTTTTTTTCTTGTTTGAAGAGCCACCATATTTTACTGCTGAGCCTGAGAGTCGGATTTCAGGGGAAGTAGAAGAAACCGTGGACGTCGGATGTCAAGCCATGGGTGAGTGCGGAGTGGCTGCTGAACAAAGAGCCATGAATGGGAGGAAGGAAAACAACCTTTTTCCGTAGCAGAATTGCCATCATTCTAGGGAGACACTGAGTGTGACAGTGAAGAGCAGACTTTAGAGGGTAGAACAGTATTGGGGCGGTGACCGTGAGTAAAGCGTTTGACTTTGCCAGGCTTCTGCTTCCTCTCTTGCAAAACAGAGATAATAATATTTACCAAGCAGAGCAAAAAAGGAAACCCCCAACCACCCCAGATAGAGAGGGGACTCTATCACGTCCCATGGATTCCTCTTCAATTCTTTCTCATCCATGGGCTGATTGGGACTGGTAACCAGATCCTCTCTGTAGAAAGGGAGAGTGGTATACATTTATTTGTGTAGATGTATGGAGTACAAGGTAATTTTGTTACATTGTTGTATTGCACAGTGGTGAAGTCAGAGCTTTGAGTGTGTCTATCACTGGAGTGGCTAATTTCTGATCACTGTTAAGTAATTTCTCATCACCCACCCACACCCTTTTGAGCTTCTATGGTCTGTCCTTCTGCACTCTGCATCCATGTGCATATGTGACTTGGCACTCACTTATTAGTGAAAACATGCAGTATTTGTCTTTCTGTGTCTGAGTTCTGTCACGTAACTTCACGACCTCCAGTTCCTTCCAAGTTGCTGCAGAAGGCACGATTTTATTCTTTTTTTGTGGCTGAATAGTATTTGAATAGGAAATGTTACTGTTTTTTTGCCTTTTCAGCTCTAGGTCAACTTTTCCTTTGCAGTTCAGGTAATTCCAGCCTTCGTCCCCATGCGTCATTTATGATCTACCCACTGTCACCATCTCATGTCGGGCAACACAGGTGATCTTCTAGCAGAGACAGGCTTTTCAAGGCAATTTCGTTAACAAAACCTGTGTCTGTATTCTGGCAACTATCAAGAAATGAAAAGGGTCTTTTCTCTTTTATTTGTACCCATCCGTCCTAAGGATGGTATTTTCTCCTACTCCCTAAGAGCTCGAGGGTAAGGATGACTACCAGTTTTGTGAATCTTCACAACAGCTCCATAAGAGAGAGACAGTTATCTCTCTGTACCATAGAAAAACCAAGCCCTAGAAAGCATGGTTAAGTAATGGGCCCAAGGCACTAAGCCACGGCACTGAAATGGGATGCTTCTTTTGTGAAGTTATTGCCCAGTGTGTGACCTGTAGGAGTTGCTCATTAAATGCTAGGTGAATAACTTACCTAGGGCCACGCGATAATGGAGACAAGACCCAAACAAATCCGTCAGCCACCAAAACAGCCACCAGGCTCTTGCCGGGACACTGGATTCCCCCAGGACCTGAAGCCCTGGACTTAGAACAAATCCTATTTGTCCATACCTGCAACTATGTGGATGCCTTTCATCCCCACGGGCCCCCCTGCCCTGACCCAGAACAGAGTCTTGCTCTGTTGCCCAGACTAGAATGCAGTGGTGCGATCTCGGCTCACTGCAACCTCCGCCCCACGGGTTCAAGCGATCCTCCTGCCTCCCCCTACCAAGTAGCACCACCACACCTGGCTACTTTTTGTATTTTTAGTAGAGAACAGGTTTTACAATGTTGGCCAGGCTGGTCTCAAACTCTTGACATTGTGATCTACCCGCCTTGGCCTCCCAAAGTGCTGGGATTACAGATGTGAGCCACTGCGCCCAGTCCACCATTTTTTATTCCTGAAAATGAGTGGTGTGTCACCCTTCCAGTGCTGGTGGTGGAGGGAGAGATCAGCCTTGGCCCAGAGACCCCCTCCTGACCCTCTGTGCTTTATACCCACTGCTCCCAGCCCGGGGCTTGGTTGAGTAGGAGTTCTGGTTCTCAGCTCCTGACCAGCTCACAGTGGCTGCTGTCCACGGATCTGTACTATTTCTGTTCTTCTCTGTTCTTGCTCTACTGATTCAGCATAGGGGAGGGGGAGAAAAGAGTGAGAGAAGAGTAAGATGAATTTTACATGGAATTATTTTTCTTATGGTGGTTGTATTGTTCTTTCTTGTGTAAGTGCCAGCTTCTTAAGGCCAACAACTGAATGTGAAGCTATAAAATATTTAGAGAGCTTATATTTCAGAAATAAGAGTATACAGTCCTACGGGGGAGAAGATTTCTGTTATGACATTAAATTGCCCCAAAATAGAAATGCTCCTAGTTCCCTCTGTACTAACAATTATTTTTCAATAAATGACAATCTTAAACTCCCTTTGACAAGAGAATGCTCTTTTTTTGCATGACTTCGGCAGGGTAAACTGCTTGTTAAGTGTAGACTTATAAATATAGAGAGAACAGATCTTCCAACACTGCACTACCATCATTTAATTTACTGCTTTCCTTTAATTTTGACAATGAAACTATAGCAGCATGCGAAGTGGTTATTCCTTATGAAAACGACATCATGTAACTGCTATTATGAGATTTTACATGAATTGGTTTTGCTTTTACCTTGAAATGGATTTTTTTAAATTTCCTGACTTAATGAAAAGTGACAGGAAGTATAATTAAGGCAAAGAAGAAAATCTGAGAAGACATTATCTTGAGATATTCCGTGACATTAACTTTATTTATTAAAGTCGACATCTCTCACCTACCTACACAGCACCTTAAATCAAGGGGTTTTTGTGTGCTTTGCACTAAAGCATGTCAAGATGTGTTTTTTATTTAAATCCATTTTCTATTTAGGGAAACTGAGGTACAGAGTCATCTAGAGCTAAGTCTAGATATGCCTCATGGAGCAAAGCATCTTTTCCTGTACCCACAGTGTAATACCTCTCGTGCCTCCTCGACCCTTAACAAGATTACTTAACCTAATAAATCGCTCCTCCGAGACAGAAGAGCTCCATGAAGGCCCATGGTATCCAACCCTTTTGATAGCAGGTGTTTAAAAGATGGCACTCATTTTCATTGTTAGCTGTCAGGATGAATAGTGATACTGCCCACTGAGCACTCACCAGGTGCCAGGCATAAGAGTTTTATATATACTTGTATAAATGTACACACATGCATGTATATGCACAAACTCAGACACACATACACGCACACACATATAAACACATACACACATAAATACAAATGTACATACACGCACACAGATGTACATACACACATATGCATACACACATGCACATGTATACACATGCATATATACATACACATAAACACAGCACATGCACACCCATGCACACATGTAAGCATGCACACATATGCACATATATACACACATACACATGTGCACAAACACACACGTACACACACACACACGTACACACACACAAGCACATCCAATCTTCAAACCTTCTGAAGTTGAAGTCATGATTATCATTCGCTTACCTGCACGTGGGGAAATGGAGACAAAGAAAGGGGCAGGTAACGTTCTCTGCCCAAGGTGACACTGTCCACAAGGTGCGGACTTGGGATGTGGCCTGCATCCTGCCCTCTGCCCCTATGACCCTGTGCCCAAGCCCTCCCACAGTGGCTGAGTAGGGCACTGCAGAGCAGAGAGGGCTTCATCTCATCTGAACCTTATGATCAGTCTCAGCTGGAATCTCCTTCTTTCCAAACAAGAGCATGAACCTGTGTGGGTTCAGAGCAGAGCTGGAAGGAGCCATGGCCGGGACAGCCAGAGTTTGCACCCACTTTTCCTCTCAATGCTCCTCTGTGTGGATTGCTTCATCTGCGATGAGAAAAATAGCTCCTTACAGGGTGGTTGAAAGCATGAATAGACAAGAAAATTCCTATTAAAATATTGCCATTCTAGCCATTGAAACAGATGTGCCTCAGTCCTCACGTCAAGAATTATTTTTTAAATGCTATTTATCCCCATTCCTACGCAGGGGTCCCCCTTCCCACCCTCCAGTGGTACAAGGATGCCGTCTCTATCAGCAAGCTCCAGAATCCTCGATACAAAGTCCTCGCCAGTGGAGGCCTGCGCATCCAGAAGCTGCATCCAGAGGACTCCGGAATCTTCCAGTGCTTTGCCAGTAATGAAGGAGGGGAGATCCAGACCCACACCTACCTGGATGTAACCAGTGAGTACACCCAGGCCTGCAGCTATCTGACCTGGATGAATCTAGTGAGTACACTGAGGCCCACAGCTACCTGGATATATCCAGTGGGTACACCCAGGCCCACAGCTACCTGAACATATCCGGTGGGTACACCCAGGCCCACAGCTACCTGGATATATCCGGTGGGTACACCCAGGCCCACAGCTACCTGGATATATCCAGTGGGTACACCCAGGCCGACAGCTACCTGGATATATCTGGTGGGTACACCTATCAGCACAGCCAGACCTACTAGACCAGGCCTTCAAGGTAGAGCTACCCAAAGATTGCCCTGTATGACACACACAGAAAATGGTAGTATCTGTTCATCCCCCTGAGGTAAATGGAAGGGGTGATATGGCCAGACCAGGAGAGCCACCTCTCAAGCACACCTGAAGTCTTGGTAGGTCCTGTGTAGAAACTGCTGAGGCCCAGGAGCAGCACAGATGCCCAGTCACTCCCCAGCCCTAGTGCCCTCCTGTTCTCAGGTCAGCCTTGCTTCTTCCCGCCCTAAACCATCCTCTTTCTTGAGCAGAAGTAGAAAAAAATTCCCCATATTTTCTGGACAGAAATGAAAGGACTACTGAGTGAATAGCTCAGTCGTAATCTTTTTCTTTTGATCTTTTTTCTATTTTTTACATTCATTCTCTATTTTATTTTTATTGAACAATTATAATTCTTTTGTGAGTTTCTTTTATTATCCCATTAACAGAAATACCCTGGTACCTGTCTTTGAAAAATAAAATCAAGGTAAAGGTTTTCATTGTATCTGTGGGTTTTCTTTTTAATCTCCCATGGTTGTATAATATTGTTCTTCTAAAATGAAGTAGAATCTAGTGATTATAGAATTATACCTTTCATGTTTGCCCTTTTGGGAGCAAAATGCTGATATCCTCAAGAGTGAGAGCTGTTGGAGAAAGCAAATCAATGCCACTGTGTGCATAGCCGAGGGCTCTTCCCACCCAGAGCCTGAGAAGAGACTGACAAGGTGTGTAGAGAGCCATACAGGTGTTTTGGTAAACTAGGGGACCCTTCCTTGAATCTTGCCCACGGGTCAAATTTGTCTTTCATTTTGGAGCTTAGGAAACCAATATTGCTTCAAGCACTAGAAATAATACTGGATGTTCAAGTCAGAAGATGAGTCTTAATCGATTAGAATTATTTGAAGCCTGTCTTGCAATCCTGGGCCAGGATATTCTGGGGCAAGGATCAACAAACTTCTGTGAAGGACCTAATGGTAGATATTTTTGGCCTTTGAAGAATGTGGCATACTCAGCCCTGCTGTAGTAACCTAAAAGCAGCCACAATTCTTAATACATGTGAGTGGCTGTGTTCCAATAAAACTTTATTTACAAACTCAGGGTGCAAGCTGAATTTGGCCCCCAGGTTGTAGTTTGCCCATCTCCATTCCAGTGAGAGACTTAGGAATGAGAATAAGGGAGAACCCAGAGAACACGGCTGGGTTTCTCTCAGCCTCAGTTTTCTCATCTGTTAAAATGGAGCTAACCAACCCCAGATTATAGAATTCTCAAGGGCCACTTAAGCTGTTACCATGGCAATCTGTGAGTCAACAAACAAATAAATGATTCTAATAATGTTATCTGCTTTGTAGTAAGAGGTTTTTTGCAAAATGAATTTTTTAATTAAAATATCCTTAATGAAAGGAAAATGTGTTTTTAAAAAATCAATATTGATTTGCTCATTTAGCAAGCAGCTATTGAGTATCTATGTTGGGCCCTCTGGATAAGGCTTTGGGGACACAGCTATGAGGAAGACAGGTGAGGTTCCCATGCTTCCAGGACAGAGGGTCTGTGGAGAGGAGAAAGGCAGTGAAGGACGAGATGACTAGCCAGGGGTACTGCAGAAAAGGGGAGTGAGTGTGGCGGCAGAGTGAGCCGGGGGCCTTCCCCGGACGGTGTGGTTGGGGGGCTTCTCTAGGAGAAATTTAGAAGGAGCAGGAGTGTGAACTCTTGGGGACATGCGCGTTGCATGAGCTAAAGAGGGTAGCAAGTGCCTTGGAGGAATAAGCTCAGCATGTGAGCAGGTGAAGGGAAGCAGATAGGATGGGGCTCAGTGACACGCGGGGTGGCCGTGACGGGCCAGAGGGCAGAGGAATAGGCAGGGGCAGAGGCCGAGAACAGGAGGAGCCTCTAGAGCTGTGAGCAGGGAAGGAGCATGAAGGCCTTTGTAGCTTTCAAAGGGCAGCCCAAGCTGGCTGCCTCAGGAACCTTGACACAGGCGCAGAAGTGTTGAGACCAGTTAGAGGGCTGCAGCATCTGGCAAGACCCCAGACCCAGGTGGTTGCATGTGAGGTGGAGAGACAAGGTCAGCTTCAGGAAAGGCCTTGGCAGTGAAGCTGCTGGGACTTGCCATGGTCCATGGGGATTTCAGCAGTTGCAGGAAGAGGCAGTAGCTGTGCCCTGGGTTCTGTGAGGTCTGCTCACTTCTTTGCTTGAGGGGTATCAGCCCAGGGACCCCCACAGAAGACTTGAGAGACGCAGATCACTGTTGTATGAGGAGTTCCGGTTAATTGTTATTGGGTAACACAGAGTCAGGTGAGCCCTGCTGAAACCAACAGGAATTCTTGTCGTTCCTGGGTCTGACTCGGGGCTGCTGAAGGCCCTGGCCATCCCCCGTGAACGAGAGGAAAGCCAGCACTGGGGGCTCATGACACCTTCCAAAAATTTATCTTTATGGAGGTCTTTAAAACCTGGTTATTTTAACTCTCAGAACAGATCCTAGGAAGTATCATCTTGTGGATGACATTTTATATTCAATAATTAGCTTTTATTGTTTTTGTTTTTGAGATAAGGTCTCACTCTGTCATCTAGGCTTTGGTACAGTGGCACAATCATAGTTCACTGCAGCCACGACCTCCTGGGCTCAAGCAATCCTCCTGCCTCCACCTCCCAAGTATCTGGGACTACAGGCGTGCACCACCATGCCTGGCTAATTTTTAATTTTTGGTAGAGACAGGGATCTCACTGTGTTTCCCAGGGTGGTCTCAAATTCCTGAGCAATTCTCTTGCCTCTGCCTCCCAAAGTGCTGGGATTAGAGGTGTGGGCTACCTTTCATTTAAAGAACAAAGCAGTCTTTTGGCTGATCTAAATAAACACCTCTCCTCTCTTTAATGTTCATCTAAAACTGTTCTTCCTGGGCCCCTGCACATTCCCACTTGTATATCTGTTACACTCCAGGTTGTAAACGAAGATAGGTAGCTCCTAGGAGACAGATAATGGAGGGCCACAGCCCTCCTGAGTGGCTTTCCTTTTGTATTGCTACAGTTATCTCTGCAATTGGTTTCTATAAAGCCTGTGCAGGATACTCTGCCAGGGGCACAAAGCCCTGATCATTTCATTAACTCCTCTTCTCAGATATCGCTCCAGTGTTCACCCAGAGGCCAGCAGACACCACGGTGACCGACGGGATGACAGCCATTCTAAGGTGTGAGGTGTCTGGGGCTCCCAAACCTGCCATCACCTGGAAAAGAGGTGGGTAGTGTCTGCCACCCGCCACAGCATGGCTCATGTGGAACATAACCTATTGGGCAGTGCTTACTTCTTATCCCCTCTCTGGTTTATTCATTTGTGCGTTCATTCAAGGAAGATTAAATAACCCTTTATGGCAGCAGTCCCCAACCTTTTTGGCACCAGGGACCGGTTTCTTGGAAGACAATTTCTCCATGGACTGGGGAGGGCTGCTGGTTTCAGGATGAAACTGTTCCATCTCAGATCATTAGATTCTTATAAGGAGTATGCAGCGTAGATTCTTGGCATGCACAGTTCACAGTAGGGTTTGCGGTTCTGTGAGACTCTAATTCCTCTGCTGAGCCGACAGGAGGAGGAGCTCAGGCAGGAATGCTTGGTGGTTCACTGCTCACCTCCTGCTGCATGACCCTGTTCCTAACAGGTCTGTGGCCCAGGGGCTGGGGACCCCTGATTTTCAACATCCTACCAGGCCAGGTGCAAGATACCAGGGGCACAAGGATAAATAGGACAGATAAGATGACTGCCCTCTAGAAAGGGAAACAGACATTAAAGAGAAAAGGCCTGGGTGCGGTGGCTCACGCCTATAATCCCAGCACTTTGGGAGGCCGAGGTAGGTGGATCACCTGAGGTCAGGAGTTTGAGACCAGCCTGACCAACATGGAGAAACACCATCTCTACTAAAAATGCAAAATTATCCAGGCATGATGGCAGATGCCTGTAATCCCAGCTATTTGGGAGGTGAGTCAGGAGAATCATTGGAACCCAGGAGGCAGAGGTTGCGATGAGCCATGATCATGCCATTGCACTCCAGCCTGGGAAACAAGAGCGAAACTCTGTCTCAATAAAAAAGAGAGAAGAATTCTGCAAATGTCACTCTCCTCTACCTAAGCCCTTCATAGAGTGTCTTAGGCCTCCTAAGGCCTTAAAATGTTAAGCATTGGATGTGAAGTCACTCTGCTAGCACTCACTTTTCCCATTGTTAAGTGGAGCTCTTCTTTATAACATTCAGAATTAAGGATCCCAGCCTTTGTTTTGTTGAAGAAAGATGCCTCCAGCACTGCATGATTCCATGCCCTCCCCAGTCAACCCAGGACACTTCATCCCACTGTGGCTCAGTTCCTGGGAAGGCTGCCTTTGCAGTTCCCATAGCCCCTTCCACAGGGGCCACTGAAGGAGCAGCACACAGGGTCCATCCTGAACAAATCTGTGCTGAGTCTTGTTGATTCATACGGATGAGCTCCTCACACTTGGTGGGCTGTGTCGGGCTGACATGCCAAAAGCCTTATCTTTCCCTTCCTGCTGGAAAACCACATGGCAGCTTCTCAAGTCTTGGAGGTACAGTCCTTGCACTCAGACATGGCTCGTAAAGATCTGGGGCACTACAGATCAACAAGAGGGCTGGGCTCTTATTTTCTTGTGTTTTCCTTCCTAATTTTGAACATAATGGCTTTATATAAAAATGTTTCCAATACATGCAAATATAAAGAAAACTAAAAACCGATCACCCAAATATAGCAATCACATTCACGGATCATAATTTGTGTAACTGTATCTCTCAATATTGGTCAATTAGGATGTTCTTGGTTTTTGTTATTCTGAACAGTGCTAGCAGATACTGCTTCAGTTATTTCTTTGCATACAATTTTCACTTTATTCTGATTATTTCCATAAATTATTTCCTTGTTGTATTGGTCTGCTCTCACACTGCTATAAAGACATACCTGAGACTGGGCAATTTACAAAGAAAAGAGGTTTAATTGACTCACAGTTCCGAATAGCTGGGGAGGCCTCAGGAAATCATGGTGGAAGGTGAACAGGAAGCACGCACATCTCACGTGGCTGCAGGAGAGAGAAAGTGCAAACAGGGAAGTGCCAAAAACTTTTAAACCATCAGATCTCATGAGAACTGCCTCACTATCAGGAGAACATCATGGGGAAACCACCCTCAGGATCCAATCACCTCCCACCTAGTTTGTCCCCCAACACGTGGGGATTACAATTTGAGATGAGACTTGGGTGGGGATGGCTCTAACCACTATCTTCATTTCTTTCAAGTGTTACGACAGTAACATGCCTCTTTTTCTCTACTGTTCTTTAGAAAACCACATTCTGGCCAGTGGCTCTGTCCGGATTCCTAGGTTCATGCTTCTTGAATCTGGGGGTCTGCAGATCACACCCGTCTTCATCCAGGATGCTGGCAACTACACCTGCTATGCAGCCAACACAGAGGGCTCCCTGAACGCGTCGGCCATGCTCACCGTGTGGAGTAAGGAGCAGCCCACGTCAGCCTTCTATTAGCCATGCTTTAATCATCGTGTCATCATGGGCTTCAGGGATGTCAACATGCCCTTGGACTTCCTAATTTAATCAAAAGAGAATGATTATTTTTACAACTAATTTATAGAAATCTGTTGAGTAATTAAATTTTCAGTTTCTAAAAGCATAATTAGAAAATGAATTCGGAGATTGAATAGGGGCATTGCAGGAGAGATAGAAGATTAACTTCTTAAAGTTAGTGGAGATACTGTACTAAACTAGCTCAAATAACAAAGTTGACATGTTGATTAATTTGATAAGCATTTTGTAAGAAAATTAAGAATTAAAATCCTAAAGAAGGAATATTTTGCTATACAATTATTAGGATCAACTAAAATACTTCTAATCTATTACCTATCAATGTTTCTTGTGCATTAGGAGTGAACTGAAAGGAGAATCTTCATTGTTTCTCCAGTTTTGCCATTCTTTTTTTAATCAATAATACATGTTTTGGAAATGTAGAATAGTTTTCTAGAGCTTAAGGATTGGACCAAATATCCCCCCATTGCCACTTGTTAGCTTGCTAATATACTTTCTCCTCTCTGTTTCATCTCAATCTGTACTACTAAAACCTCATTATTCAAGAAGCAAAAGAATACTCACTCACAGGTTACTATAAAGCTATCTAATAAGGAGAGGAAGTTTTAACTTGCTTGAGGGAGTAATTTGTTAAAATGCCATTCTTAAAGAAAAACTAAATCATTGTGCTTTATTTCATATTTGTCTGACATTTTCTATCATATAGTTGGTGTCCACTTTGACAAATCACTCTTTCTAATTTGTTAGGTGTTCTAAAATGATCATGAGTTTAAAAGAAATTAATCCAAATTCCCACTATACTGTCAAGTAGTAAAAAGAAGCTTTTGTTCCATTTAGTGGATGACTCTGTCAACCACTTCGTTCATTACACATCCCTAAGTAATAACCATACATTTAACCCATTTATGCCTTAGGCTGCAGTTTTTTGAATTTTTGCAATCAGACTTCAGCAATGACCTTGAGCAGTAGGATATTGAAAAGCTATGAAAAAGTGGTATCTGAATCTCTGTAGATCGTTCACCAGAAAATTTTGTGGATCTGCTAAAATTCAATGTTATAACAACAATAGCATGACTGGGATAACACTTTGGTGGCTTACAGAACATGTTCACACACTTTGCCCACTTTAATCTGTACACATATTAGTGATACTAGCATTCTCTTCCATAGCCAGGAAAACAAAGATACAGAGATGTTTTTCTGGACTCACCATTAGCAGGGTCAGTTGGCCTCGAACTTAGCTGTCTAACTCCCAAGTTCTGGGCCCTGTTCCTGGAAGCAGAACAGAGCAGCTCCCCATTAGAGGTAGGGGCACTACAGTGACCCATCACACTGGCAAGCTGCAAGTCCCCACCCCGTACTGGCTTGGGGGAGGTGGGCAAGTCACTGCCTCTCTGAGCATCCATTTTCCTTCCTGAAAACTGGGAGGAGTAATAGTATAGTCCTCATGAGATTGTCTTGAGAAATAAATAAAACAATTTAAGCAAAAGCACTTGGCAGACTCACAAAGTGTCATGCAGACACGAGAAATGACTAGAATGATGGTCATCTTGGAAAAGAATCTAGATTTTATGTAAGAGCCTAGAGCCTCATTCACATCTGCATGTGATTGCACATGTTCATTTACTTCCATGGTGTTTAAGGTTAAAGACGGGTGGGTAGGCTGACTTACTTTGCTGCAACGGTTGACTTATTTGCTTGTTTTTAACTCCCCTAGCATTTCTGAGAGCTTACATTTAACTCATTCTGCCAAGATGAGAGAAAACTTGGGAGGTTGTGATGTCAGATGACTGGTGCATCATCTCCCTGCAGGCAGAAACTCTCAAACTTGTCATTTCATCTGATTTGTGACTTGTGTTTTCTTCAGATCGAACGTCCATCATCCACCCTCCTGAGGACCACGTGGTGATCAAGGGGACCACGGCCACCCTGCGCTGTGGAGCCATGCATGACCCCCGGGTTTCGATCCGGTCAGCACAATCAGTTATAGTGCTTTGGGGCTTGTTGATATTCTGTGTGCTTCTAAAGTGAAGTTGAGATGAGAAGGAAGAATTGGGGGAACTTGGATTTCAGCTGCAGGTCCCTGATTACGGCATCTTCTAGTTGAGGGCACCATCATTAATCACGCAAATCCCATTTTCCACTCCAGCCTTATGTATTATTTACAGTGAGCTATGTTCTACTTCATGACTTCAGTGCCGCTTTTCATGATTTTTCCTGCCAAGGTTAATACGCTATCTGTAAAACGTACTTGTCAGAGGCTGATACTTAATGAGAGAAGAATCCAGAGGGATCAACTAGGATTCAGCAGTGTTTACACAAGGGCCATGCCGCTCTCAGGGGGGAGTTCTTTACTCTCGGGATAGTTTCATTGTGAACTGGGAGAGGGAGGCCTGTGCATGGGAGAAAGGCAGCCACAGCACCCAGTGTACTCACAGGAAGGTACGTGAGGAGGAGACCAGGCATGAGGGTTCTCTAAAGGAATGCTGACATCCCGTCTTTGTTTGAATTCAGGCCAGGAAAGTAACTGTGCAAAATATGAGACTCCAGGTGAAGGTGTGGCAGCAGACAGATGGGCGTCCCTGGGGAGCTGTTCCTTGAAGAGCAGCTACCTTCAGGCAGGATAGTTGTAAATTTTTGGAATCAGCCTTGAAAATAAAAAAGAAAAATCCAGTCATCAGTATTTTCACTCTGGCCTTAGCCCAGAAGGGGCGCAGTGCGTGAGTCAAATGGGCAACTCAAGATGTCCTCCTGCTTTCCGGGGCCTCTGACTCTGAGCAGACGGGACGGCTGGGGGCACACAGTCAGCAGCGGGATGCAGAGACTCGGCTATTCCCTTGTGCTTCTTGAGTGGGTGTTTGGCAAATTGTAAATTTCTATGTTTCCACCTGACTCCCCTGAGTTTCCCAGGGCTCAGAATCCAAGTTTGGTTTAGGTACAAGGGTGCTGAATGCAAAACAAAACAAACAAAAACTAGCAAGTGAAAGATGACCTAGAGCCCCGCTGGTGGCTGCCCTAGTGGTGGGAAAAAATTCCTTCCAAAATGGTTTGGAGTTTGATTTCAAGGAAGTCTGCTTTTCTGCTACTCTGACAGCTCAAAAAGAACCCCCTCCGATCTCTTTGGCTTCCCCGTTGCTTGTTATATGAGATTAAATAGGAGGCCCCCCTCCTAAGATGGAACTGGATTACTCACTCTCAGGGTGCCCCTCATCCCAGGATTGCTCTGCTCTGAGGAGCACCAGGCCCTAAGTGACCATGCCAGACGGATGCAGTGCCCAGGAGCGAGCAACCTGTCCATCTCCCTCTTGTGGAATCAGTCCTGTTCTATCTCAGGGTAATTGCTGAGAATTAGTTTGTAAATGTCTGTGCTTATGAATATGAAGGCTTTAAAGAACTGGGCACATTTTGAAAATCCGATCAAATGATTGTGGAAAAGAAAAGTAGCACTTTCATTCCATATAGCAGTGAGTACTGCCCCTGCCCATGGTCATCTAAAGACTGGGCAGGCTCTCAATTGATTCTGTATTTGAAAAGAAAAATGTGCCAAAATTGCTACAGATAGATTAAATGAGAAAGAAATGCAATTTTAAGGACCATCTGCCAGAATGGTCAAATTTTAAGAAAATATGTTTTCGAAGTGTGATTTTTTTTTCATGAGATGGGCAATTCCAGTCTGTGGATTTTTTTAAACAATTTTTGCTTACTGTCCAGACAATACTCTTGTCCTCTGGGAACATTACTGGGCCAGGAATGTTAGGTGCAGTTTTCACAGGTGACAGATATGCAGATGGTTCTACAGAGTCTCATCTCCAAAACACAAGGTCCGACAGGCAGGGCCAGTCATTTTCATTGTCCTGTTTTTAACCTCAGTATCCATTTTTGTATTATGACCAAGGTATCTGGTTGCTTTTCTTTTCATTTTTATTTTTTGGTTTAATTCATATGCCATAAAATTCTCTCTTTTTAGACCAAGTGCGGTGTCTCAGGCCTGTAATCCCAGCATGTTGGGAGGCTCAGGCGGGTGGATCACTTGAGGCCAGGAGTTCAAGACCAGCCTTGGCCACGTGATAAAACCCCGTCTCTACTAAAAATACAAAAAATTAGCCAGGTGTGGTGGCGCATACCTGTGGTCCCAGCTCCTTGAGAGGTTGAGGCACAATAATCACTTGAACCCAGGAGGTAGAGGCTGCAGTGAGCTGAGCTTGTGTCATTGTACTCCAGCCTGGGCCACAGAGCAAGATTGTGTCTCCAAAACAAAAGAGAGAGAGATAGAGAGACAGAGGACGGAATTCACTCTTTCAACAAGTAGGGTTCAGTGGTTTGTAAAGTCCATTCACAAAGTTGTCAGCTGCTTGCTTTTTAAGAGACAAGGAAGGACCAATGATTCTGTCCTTGTGGGTTTGTAACTCAAGTCCCTTTGCTTGGCCCACAGCTATGTTTGGAAGAAGGACAACGTGGTTCTGACTCCATCGAGCACATCTAGGATCGTGGTGGAGAAGGACGGCTCCCTCCTCATCAGCCAGACGTGGTCGGGTGACATCGGCGACTACACCTGCGATATTGTTTCTGAAGGAGGGAACGATTCCAGGATGGCCCGGCTGGAAGTGATGTGAGTACTGAGACTCTTGGTATTAGCCAGTTCCCAGCTATCTCCGTTCCTGTGCTCCAGTGTGTCACTGCCCCTTCACACGTGTGACACCCACCTTGTGTCCCAAGTCAGCGGTCAGAGGCCAATGCATCATGCTAAATAGCTATGTATCTGGATGAGGCTTTTTGTGGTTTTGTTCAACTTCAAAATTGAAGTTTCCTTTTTGGTGTAGATGGTGTGATCGTTGGTTTTTGTCTCCACTGATCCTTTTTGTCATATTTTTCCCATGGACACCTTATCCTGATAGGCCCTGTTGACCACCCTGTGCTTAAGCAGCAAGTTCAATTTTCTACATCCTTGAGAGCTTCCAATCTGTGAGAAATGCCAGGGTAGGCCCACTGAGGTGAGGTCGTTCCCGTGAAAGCCACCTGCACTTGGGGCTTCATTCAGTCCCAGCAGCCTCTTCATGGGTAAATAGAGACTTTCCACTCAGTCTTTTGAAATCCTGGAAACAGACAGTGGCTGCCCATTACTTCCAATCTGGACCTTCCTGCGGGGTCTGAAGAGCCCAGGTGGGAAACCATCGATCTCTTCCGTCTCCTGTGTCTCTTCTCCTCCACTCCCCTCTCTATTCGTGGACCGGGAAACCAAAATGCCTGCTGACAAATTTTATTTTTCTCACATGTCTTTATTTGCTTTTCAAAAGTTGTGCCCTCTTAATATTTCCTGAGTGCATGAGTACAGAAATAAAACCTGAAAATAAAGAATCCCAACTGGGCACTCATCAGGGCAGCGGCCAGCTCTGGGGGTATCCCCAGCCTGTCCATCCCTGGCCACCGTTTGATGTGCTGGGCCATTTGACAAAGGCAATCTTGAGAGATTTGCCTCCTTGGACCCTGCCCGCTTTGATCCAGGAAAGATTCTGTATACAAAACCATTCCCTAAGAATAGAATTTGAACACTCCAAGTATAGGAGCCGTGTCTCATTGATCCCTGAATCCCGAGACTCTGGCCGAGGGGATTAAAAATGGAAAGAATGCTTGCTAAGTGCTAAGCACATTGCTTCTGTGTCTGCCACATGCATGTGTAAACTAGTGAACTAACAAACAGCTTTCCTCTAGCCCCTGCTTATGGATATAAAAGGTTCATGATGTGTAGCAGCCAGTCTGGAAAGCCCTGTGGTGCCTTCACTATCTGAAAAAAATCCCATCCCACCTCCTGCTCTGTCTCCTTCCAGGATGACCCCTTGTTCTCTTAGACAACAGAGGTCATTCTGGTTAGTCATGAAGTGGCAGGAGTCCCCATGGCCCTATGGAATCAGCCGGCAGGAGTTGGGTTGGGTTCCTGGTGCTGCCATTGCAAGGCCGTCACAAAGAGGGTCCTCCAGAGAATCAACAGGGGTGCTGGTGCTGCAGCTGTAAGGCTGCCACACAGGGGGTCCTCCAGAGAATCACTGGGGGTCCTGGTGATGTGGCTGGAAGGCTGTCACACAGAGTCCTCCAGCTTTTGTGTATGCATGGGGCAGCCAGGTCTCCCACAGCCCCTGCCTTCAGGCATTGGAGCTGACAACCCTGGAATCTGTCTGCCCTTCATGCCCTCGCCCTCCATGCAGTGAACCTCAGCCATCTGCTATCTCTGCAGCTGGGCTCCTGTCATCCGTAGGCTTCCCCTGAGGTTTCCTGCTCATGCAGCCCTTAGCACTCAGCCACAGTAGCACTTGCTGCCATTCAGTTACCAGGATTCCACCTGCAGCTCTTCCCTGCCCACAGCTGATCCTCCTGGAAGCAATGACCATGCTGTAGAGGACAAGCATGTCTTCGTGGCACCCTCTCCTCCTGGCGCATAAGTGCCTTCGTGGCACTGTTTTGAATTTTGAGTACCTGACATAGTGTTTGGTATATAACAGGTGTTCAGTCAATATATGTGGTTGGTTGGTGCCTGCATGCATGCATGAAGGAATGAATGAATGTGTGTATGTCAGCCCATTGGCAGGCCTCCTTCTGTTCCCCATTCATACCTTGATGCTTACGTGCCCTGGTTTCCCCACCATGGGTAAACAAGCAAGCTCAGGTCGCTCCACCAAAACCCAAACAGCCAGTGCCCAAAGCCCTGGCCCAGCCCTGCTCCCACCTCTTTCCTCCTTCCTTTTGGGTCTCAGGCTGAGGATTTGTTTTTCATTCTGATCATATTGGAGGATATGACCAGTGAGTTCCTAGGAGCTGTTGTACTATGCACATTTTTAAAGCTACCTTTGAGAACCTTAAATCATCCATCATTAGTATCAAATAAATAAGTGTTAGCAGTTCATAAAGACTCTGTCAGCAGAAGCCAAATTGCATACTTCCAATATAGCCCATTCTTTTTATTCTGCACAATTTTATGTTCTGCTGATTTACATATCTTCCCTACTATTTGCTTATTTTATTTCCTCTAAGTAAAATACATTTTTCAGCAAATGTTGCTGTATGTATAAAATAATAGGCTTTCTGTAATGGTAAAACACCTCATCTCTAAATATAGAAATCTCTGCAAATTTGTGATGCAAACCAATTTAAGTACAAACTGGTTACAGAACTTATTAGGAAGACAGTTGTTCCTCATGAATTGTTAATGCAGTGAATGCTCCTCTATCCCAAATCTGGACGAATTGGGAAGGGTGTTCCCTCGTGGTGTGTCTTTAGATTCAACAGGGCTTGACTCTACAACAATAATGACAATAGAATGATAATAATAATGACCCACAATGGCAGGACATTTTGTCCTTCTTAGGTAACTTTCAAACTGAGCCCTGTAATGTTTCCATCATTTACTCAGATAACCAAAAGAAAAAGCAAGAAAAAAATCTCTCATTGCAGAAGGGAAGGGACTGAGAGTTACTTATGGCTAAACAGTGTCCTTCAAAGGAGACTGAAAGCCTGTTTTCTCTTTGCCTCTCCACTTCAATTCAAAGCTGCTTTGTTAAATATAGAAATTAGGAGCATTAGAAGTGAGCTTTTCAAAAATAGACCATCCGTTGGCCTCATCTCACGTCTGTTTGCCCCGTGTTTTGCACTTCAGCACTAAGCTTCGCCTCATTAAGCCTGAATGGAGGGGCAGCCCCCACACCCACCTCGCACCCACCACAGTCCTAGTGGGGCTGCTGGCCACAGTGGGCTGATAGGAGTGAGGCCTGCGCGGGAGGCCCTGCCTGCCTCTCTCTAGTCATGTGACTTTGGACAAGTCACCTCACTTCTCAGCCTCAGCCTCTCACCTTTTAGACTGGGCGTGATATCATTCGTCTCAAAGGATGGCTGTGAGGATGGCACCCACCCAGGTTTGTAACATCCTGGTGTGGGAGCCAGCTGAGGAGGGATATGTAAGTCCCAGCTCTTCCTGCTTTCTTACCATCTCATACAAGAATGTTGTTCCCCCTTTCCCAGCAGCACCCTGCCTCCTGGCACTAGGAACTTTCTAGCCCTTTACCTGGCATTATTCTGACCACATTCTGTGACCTTCTGACACTAGACTCCAGATGTGTCTGTTTGCTGTGGAGCCCTCAATGCCTGGACCAGTACCAGATATACAGTAGGAACCTAATAGATGTCTGGGTAAGCCTCACTCCACTTACTGAGCTGAAATGAGACGGTGTCTTTTGCCCTACTGAAGGGGACTCCCTAATTCATCCTCCTTAATTTGGGAGGGCTCTGCCTTCATCCCCTGCCTGAGAGAAGAGGCTTCTAAAACTCCAGATGGTTCCATGAGGCAGCCTGTAAATTACAACACAAGTCATCATTAAATGCTGCTCACCCCTTGTTTTAGTAGCATCTTTGCTCTAGTTTGCTAGTGTCATGGGGACAGGAGCAGTTTCCGGGATGACTTCATATTCCCCAAAGCATCTTCCTGTATTGAGCACACCAGAGGGACCAGGCTCCTAAGGCTTTATGGATTGATTAATTGTTAAATCATTTAAAGATCCAATTAGCATTTCATCTCTTCTCCTGAAATCAGAGACTGATTCTCATGAGCCTGGAGTATAGAGAAAACCCAATTTTCGGAACTGACTTGAAGACCCCGAGGCAGTGGGAGAGGTTTCTCTCTATAAAACCACTTCTGACAAAGCCATCACAAGGAGTGAAGAATTTAATACTGTTTCCCCAGAGTTATCAAGCCCCATCATCTTCATCCTCAGAGTGAAGTCAAAGAAAATGGGTTTGACCAAGCCATCATTTGTGCATTAAAGGGCCAATGCTTTTTATATAGAAAAAGTATTTATCTGATCCTCTTCTGCCAGAGCAATTCCCCCCTACAGCCACAATTTCACCAATTGCTTTCTTTTGAGTCTTTTTTTAAAACTGTTTTTCTCACACACACCTCGCTTAATCTCCCTCCCGTACAGTTGGGTTTCTGTTGTTGTTAATTTCTGATATTCCTGTGGTGTCCTGTGCCAGACAGTGATTTTTCCCCTATTCTCTTTGAATTACAAAGTGACTCAGCACTGGGCTTCGCTTCCATTGTTCTCTGAGACCTCTTCCATTTATCAGCCTGTGTGCTTATCACTGTCTGTGAGTCACTCTGCTGATCATTTATCTCCTTTCAAAGTTGGCAGAGTAATGCCTCAACGCAATCTATCCCCATTAGATAAGATTTTCTGAAATGGATTCAGAATATATTAAAGCCTCATTTATCTGTTATTGATGGGTTAGTCAAGGATCTCACAAGCTTCATTTTCTAAATAACCAAAACTTATAATTTAAAGAAATAGTGGCCACGCACGGTGGCTCACTCCTGTAATCCCAGTACTTTGGGAGGCCGAGGCAGGTGGATCATGAGGTCAGTAATTCAAGACCAACCTGGTCAAGATGGTGAAACACCATCTCTACTGAAAATATAAAAATTAGCCAGATGTGGTGGGTGTGTGCCTGTAATCCATGCTACTCTGGAGGCTGAGGCAGAGAATTGCTTGAATCCAGGAAGCAGAGGTTGCAGTGAACCAAGATCACACCACTGCACTCCAGCCTGAGCGACAGAGGGAGACTCTGTCTCAGAAAAGGAAAGGAAAGAAAAAAAGAAAAGAAAAGAGTTTATATTTCCAGAATAAGGCATGCCTTCTTTTATTGAACATCTCATATATTGCATGTTTTTTACCAATTTTTTTGTTTTGTTTTGTTTTATTTTTCTCCAATTGGAGGTTTGCAGCAACCCTTTGGTAAGCAAATCTATTGGTGCAATTTTTCCAATAGCATATGCTCACTGTGTCACATTTTGGGAATTCTCACAGTGCTTCAAACTTTGTCACTATTATTGTATCTGTGATGGTGATCCCTGATCAGTGATCTTTAATGTTACTACTGTAATTGATTTGGGACACCATGAACCGTGCCCAAGTGAGATGGCAAACTTAATCTATAAATGTCGTGTGTGTTCTGACTACACCACCAACTGGCCATTCCCTGTCTGTCTCCCTCTCCTTGGGCCCCCGTATTCCTGGAGACACACAATGTGAAATTTGGCCAGTTAATAACGCTACAAAGGCCTCTAAGTGTCCAAGACAGCTGCACATCTCTCATTATAAAACAGACTAGAATAGATGAAGCTTAGTGAGGAAGGTATGTTGGAAGCCAAGACAAGACAAAAGTTAGGCCTCTTGCCCCAAACAGCCAAGCTGTGAATGTGAAGGAAAAGTTATTGAAGAAAATTTAAAGTGCACCAGTGAACACACAAATGATGAGAAAGTGAAACAGTCTTAGCTGATGTGGAGAAAGTTGGAGTGGTCTGGAGAGAAAATCAAACCAGCCTCAACATTCCCTTAAGCCAAAGCCTAACCAAGAGCAAAGCCATAGCTCTCTTCAGTCCTATGAAGACCAAGAGAGGTGAGGAAGCTACAGAAGAAAAATTGGAAGCTAGGACGGATTTCTTTGTGAAATTTTAGGAAAAATGCTGTCCCTATAACATAAAAGTACAAGATAAAGCAGCAGGTGCTGATGGAGAAACTCGGTAAGTTATTCAGAAGACCTAGCTAGGAACAGTGACGAGAGTGGCTACACTAACAAGAAATTTACACTGTAGACAAAACAGCCTTCTACTGGAAGAAGATGCCATCTAGGACTTTCTTAGCTACAGAGAAGTCAGTGTCTGGTTTCAAAACTTCAAAGGGCAGGCTGACTCTCTTGTTAGGGGCTAATGCAGCTGGGGACTTTAAGTTGAACTCAGTGTTCATTCACCATGCTAAAAGTCTTAGGACTCTTAAGAATGATGCTAAATCTGCTTTGCCTGTGCTCTGTAAATGGAACAGCAAAGCCTGGATGGCAGCTTATCTGTTTACAGCATGTTTTACTGAATATTTCAAGCCTACTTTTGAGACCTAAAGCTTAGAAAAGAAAAATTCCTTTCCAAATTGCTTTTGGACAATGTACCTTGTCACCCAAGAGCTTTGATGGAGATGTACAAGGAGATGATATTGTTTTCATGCCTGCTAGCACAATGTCCATTCTGCAGCCCATGGATCAAGGTGTAATTTTGACTGTCAAGTCTCATTAATTTAAGGAATATATTTCATAAGATTATAGTTGCCATAGATGATAATTCCTCTGAAAGATCTGGGCAAAGTAAATGGAAAACTTTCTGGAAAGGATTCACCATTCTGGATGCCATTAAGAATGTTTATGTTTCATGGCAAGGGGTCAAAATATCAATATTAATAGGAGTTTGGAAGAAGTTGATTCCAACCCTCATGGATGAGGGTAGAGGGGTTCAAGGCTTCCATGGAAGATGTTGCTTCAGATGTGGTGGAAACAGAAGGAGAACTAGAGTTAGAAGTGGAGCCTGAAGGCCGGGCGCGGTGGCTTACGCCTGTAATCCCAGAACTTTTGGAGGCTGAGGCGGGCAGATCAAGAGATCGAGACCATCCTGGCCAACATAGTGAAACCGCATCTCTACTAAAATACAAAAATTAGCAGGGTGTGGTGGTGCACACCTGTAGTCCTAGCTACTTGGGAGATTGAGGCAGGAGAATTGCTTGAACCCGGGAAGCGGATGTTGTAGTGAGCCAAGATTGTGCCACTGCACTCCAGCCTGGTGCCTGGTGACAGAGCAAGACTCTGTCTCAAAAAAAAAAAAAAAAAAAAGAAGTGGAGCCTGAAGATGTGGCTGAATTGCTGCAATCTCATGATCAAACTTGTACAGATGAGGAGTTGCTTCTTACAGATGAACAAAGCAAGTGGTTTGAGATGGCATCGACTCTTGGTGAAGATGCCGTGAACATTGTTGAAATGACAATAAGGATTTAGAATATTGCATGAATTTAGCTGGTAAAGCAGTGGCAGGGTTCAAGAGGATTGACTCCAATTTTGAAAGAAGTTCTGTAAAATGCTATCAAACAGCATTGCATGCTACACAGAAATCTTTCTTGAGAAGAAGAGTCCATGGATGCAGCAGGCTTCACTGCTATCTCATTTGAAGAAATTGCCACAGTCACCCCAGCCTTTAGCATCCACCACTCCAGTCAGTCCACAGCCGTCGGCATCCAAGCAGGACCCTCCACCAGCAAAAAGATTGCAACCCACTGAAGCCTCAGATGATTCTTCACATTTTTTAGCATAAGGTATTTTGTTTGTTTGTTTGTTTTTGAGACAGAGTTTCGCTCTTGTTACCCAGGCTGGAGTGCAATGGCACGATCTCGGCTCACGGCAACCTCCGCCTCCTGGGTTCAGGCAATTCTCCTGCCTCATCCTCCGGAGTAGCTGGGATTACAGGCACGCGCCACCATGCTCAGCTAATTTTTTGTATGTTTAGTAGAGACGGGGTTTCACCATGTTGACCAGGATGGTCTCGATCTCTTGACCTCGTGATCCACCCGCCTCGGCCTCCCAAAGTGCTCGGATTATAGGCGTGAGCCACCGCACCCGGCCGCATAAGGTATTTTTATATTAAGATGTGTACATGTTTTTTAGACATAATGCTATTGCACACTTAATAGACTGCAATATAGTGTAAACATAACTTTTATATGCACTGAGAAACCAAAATGTGTGTGACTCGCTAAATTGCAATATTCACTTTATCACGATGGTCAGGAACTGACCCTGCTATATATCTGAGACATACCTCTCTATGACAAGGCCCTTTACATTATGAAACAGGTAATACTGAACACAAAAGATATTATAGAGGGATTTTCATAGAGGGTAGAAGCTGGAACTGGGAAACATCTGTATCTCCTTCCAATGCTTGAGTCCTGTGATGTATGGAAAAACCACATTTTGCATTGGGCCATCACACCAAGTGTGACTTTGAGCCAATGGAGCGACTTCGTGGGACAGTAGCAGAGAAGGCTGAGTGCTCCTCTGCACATCATGGGCACTCAGGTCCTCGGCACTGCTGGGCAGGTAGCTCTTGGCACCTACACTAAGCCTCAAGACTAGTTTGCTTTTTCAGTTCTTAAGTATTTGTTTTTAATCTTTTAAAAAATCTTTTTACATCCCTCAATCTCAGGCTCTTGTGACCGTTTTTGCTCTTCGGTGTGCCTGCCTCTAGTAGATCCTTCTCATCCACTGCTCGTGGTCTGCTGGCAGGAGGGAAAGCAGAAACCACTCCGACCAGAATCACCTCCTAGCTGAGAAAGAGCAGCTATGAGAGGCGGCAGAAGGACAGAGGGACACGTGTGAGCATATTCCAGGGACCATGGGAGCTGGCCCCAGGAGGGCAGAAGCTGCCCAGTGAGTGGCCTACATTTAAGTGAGTGTCGCAAAGCACTCCAGCCCCAAGAGAAAGGCAGTCCACCCACCTGGAAGATGGGTCATTTCTGTGTGCACTCTCACCTTGGGCTAAGAGAAGCATGATTTGAAATCAAGCACAAGAACCCCATGTTTTCACCACTATAGGAAAGACACTTTTATAATTTAGAATTCGATAAAATTTAACACCCTTGAGGCCATCAGATAAAGTGTGTAGAGTCAGGGCAGCTTGTCAGGGGCCACAGGTCACTCTTCCTATTGTCTCCTAGGAGCCTGTCCACATCTTAGAGCATGGTCACCTGGGCTGAGAATGTCTGTTCTGCAAGGTTTATCCTGAGCTTGTTTTACACCCCCTCCTGCCCCAGCTTCTCCTCAACTCCTGCTGTGTATCTGCAAAGCTGCCTGGCTCCTTGAGCCTCTAACCCACCCTTAGTCTCATGGTCTGTCTTTCATCCTGACTATTACAGATTATCATCTGACATTTTGTCCAATCTGTCAGAACTGCTTCTGGTGAGCTGCCCTTGGGGTTCAAGAGTCAATGTCAAAAAGGCATCCCAGAAATGGTGAACATAAGCTCGTTCTTGGTCTCTCTGTGCAGACCAGCACATTTTCCCTTGACCCTGTCTGGCCTCTCTGTGACCCAGGGCAAATCCTGCATTCCTACCACCCTCATGGTCCCCAAGTCTCCCAGAGTTGAATCATGAGCTGCATGATTGAACCAGCCTCCTCCACTCCCCAGAGACCTGAAGGCTGGGCTGCCATCACTGGCTCAAATCCCCAACCATCTAATCCTATGGTTGGCCTTCCCAGCATGGCCAGACCTATCCTCGAAGGACCTAGGGGACTATCATGAGTCCCCCCCGAAGCATAAGCTCAGCTGTGTTCTGAGAGGTGCACTGTGGTGACAAAAACCATCCCAGTCACTCAGGAAACTTCAGGGTTTAGAAGCTCCATTCCAGATCAGATACATTCTTTATGATAAACCATTTTATTTAGCTTTATCTATCAGGTTTATTTGTATTTTCTTTTCAAGTGGGACTCTTTCAACAACTTTGGTTTGGTTTCATACCAAACCAATTCAGGATTGGGGATGGGGGAAATAGGAAATGGGGCTTAGGAGAAGTAGAAGTGCTGTTTCTATCATGACATTTCCACCTCTAATGGAGATTTGATTACGGAGAACTCAAATAGAAATGACAGCTCTGCCCAGGTGCAGTGGCTTATGCTTATAATCCCAGCACTTTGAGAGGCCAAGGTGGGAGGATTGCCTGAGGCCAGGAGTTTGAGACCAACCAGCCTGGGCCACATAGTGAGGCCCCATTTATACAAAAAATAAATAAAAGAAATGAAGAATTCCTTTTCTGATTTAAAACATTTCACAATTAAAGAAAAAACAAGACAAGATTCTGGGCTCACATTTATTCTCTATCTCACTAATGTACAATATAGTTGCAGTCTACATTAGAAATATTAGTCTGCTTATAAATGGTGTGCATGGATTGGAGAGAGTTGTGTTTCTTGGGTAGCTGAAAGCACAAAACAGCTTAATAAATTTCAAAATGTAATGAGTAGATTTTTAAAATTAAAAGTATCGAGTATAATTATGGCTTTTTGTTCTGACCTGTGTGGTTCAGCAGTAGTTGACGCCTAAGAGACCAAAAACTAGTTAGCGGGTGAGCCGGGTCACACTCAGCATCCCCTCTGTTTGGCACTACCTGGAGCTTTTATGGAGGGGCAGCCATCCAGAACAGCCCCATAATGGGGTCCTGCTCCAGATTCAGGAGACGTGAAAGTTAAGTACAGGGCCCAGGCAGCTCATGGTTTTAAGGTTATAGAGTCAGCATTGGTAGAAACCACGCAGTAGGGTTTCGCAGCTTTGTCACCAGTAAATGCCAGTAAAAACTTTTTTTTTACTAGTAACTTTTTTAAAGAATTTATTTGCTTTAATTGCATTTCCATTTTATAGCCTTGCTGATGTGTTATTTGCCATTTCCATGGGATTTTAGTTAGTGATTTTCACCACATTTCCTTTTCAGTGCTTCCCCCAAATCCCCGTAACTTCAACAGAAGATATGATGACAATCAAACCTCATGCTGTCAATAAATGCAGCAACTATGTTGTCTAAGGATACATATGGGCACTTTTGCTCATAACTCCAAATGGCTAGGGTTGGAAACTTTCACATTAAATTTACCAGGCCTTTTCCTGTGTATATGGTGTTTCCATTACTGACTGCTAGTTGTAAAAACAAGTCATTGACCAAGTTTTCTCAATTAAATAACATGTGCAAACGTCTGCGTCACCTCTCCCCATTTACATGACAGCATCCATCCTTGTTTTGGTACCTAGTAAAGGGATTCAATCAAATTATAATCAGAAAACAACACTGTGAATGGTGAAGTTGGGTTTTGTTTGTCCTTTTTGCGGGGAAGAGAGTTAACATTTGTGCTTGGGACATGTTTTATGTTCTTCATTTCTAAAACATGACACACCAGGACTGTCTGACATAAGAACTGAGGCTAACCGTGGATTCTGATGTCTGTTTTCTTCTTTTTCCTTTTTATCCCGTTTGATTCAAGTGAACTGCCTCATTCACCTCAGAACCTCCTGGCCAGCCCTAATTCTTCCCACAGCCATGCCGTGGTGCTCTCTTGGGTCCGGCCCTTTGATGGAAACAGTCCTATTCTTTATTACATCGTGGAGCTGTCTGAAAACAGTAAGTAGCAAAATGAAACTGTCACCATGGATGATAATCAGATTTTCATGTGTGCGCCTAATGTCCTTAACCTTTACTTCTGGGTCAGACCCAAAAAACTAGTAAAATGGTGTAATGCTTTACGGGGTTTCAAAGACGGCCTGCCCTTCAGGAAAGAGAAAATGCCATGCAGGGCCTGGGAGAGGGAAGGGAAGAAGTTCTTAGTTAGAGGGGCTCTCCGGGGAGAGTAGATTTGGGGCCCCATGGGATGGCCGTGCACACTGGGCTGCCCTGAGCAAGCTCTGCATAGTGTCACTCCCAGGGTGAGCTGGAAGTGGGTTAACAATGCCTGCCCCTGTGACTTGAGAGTTCACCACTGCCACCACAGCTCACGTCTGTGGAAAGTTTTCTCAGGTGTAGATGTGGTGCCAAGTGTTCAGTACCCTTTTCCCGACTCACCTTCCAGGACCCCTCTGTCCCTTTAGCGCCGTCCTTGGAACTCTTCTGCATGAAACATGTTCCTTCCGTGGGCTGCTCACAGCCCTGGCTTTCCTCCAGCCGACAAGCCCCTCTTCCTTTCTCTTCTTGGCTGGCTAGGTGACGTGTCCCCCACTGTGCTCACCCACTCACACCTCTCTGCTCTGCCTCGAATCTCTTCCTAGGAAATCGCATGCATTCCTGTGATTTTAAATGGCCTATTTCCCTTGATGACTCAAATATTTATATCCTTCACCCAGGCCTCCAGGATCACTTATGGGGCCCAGTGACTTGACATCTGTATTGGGTCGTCTCACAGACCTCTCCAACTTACTTTCTTTCCACTGTATCTTTTTAATGTTTTTTTTTTTTTTTCACCTCACTCTTGCAGCCACCCTAATCTCCGCTCCCAGCACCCTGCATTTCTATATTCCTCTGCCGGAAGCCTAGGAATAGTCTCCAGTTCCTTTCCATGGACCCCAGCACCCCCAACCACACACCCCCTGAACCAGCAGTCCTCTCAGTCTATTAACTAGGATTCTGATTCTTTCCTCTCTGCCTCGGACCACCGGTACCTCTCGCCAGGACAACTGCACCAGCCTTCCAGCTGGCCCCGTTTCCTTTTCCAAACCATTTACCTACCAGCAGCAACACTGATCTTCCTAAGATATACCCAGACCAGGCCAGTTCCCTGTACAAGTCCTGGAGGGCTTCCTGCTGCATGCAATATAGAAGCCAAACACCTCCCTCCCTCTGCAGCCTCGGCTCACCCTGGGCTACTGTGCTCTTTCTCCACACCGGTCAGCCACATGGGTCACATAAAAATCAACATGGGTTTGATGTAGACTCCCTCAATGGGCCAAGCATCTCATCTCCCAGCCTTTTCCTTCCCCTGGAAACCCACAGGGCTAGATTGTTACCCTTCATGGTAGATAACCCATTACCTCCACAAAGATGCTCTCCAGCACACCAGCCCAATTTAACCTTCTAATACCTAAGCTGGAGGCCACCCTCTGTTATCCCATCAGTATTAGTCCCTTTTCACACTGCTGATAAAGACATACCCGAGACTAGACAGTTTACAAAGGAAAGAGGTTTAATTGAGAACTCACAGTTCCACATGGTCAGGGAAGCCTCACAATCATGGTGGAAAGTGAAAGGCACATCTCACATGGTGGCAGACAAGAGAAGAGAGCTTGTGCAGGAAAACTCCCCCTTACAGTAATCTTCAGACCTCATGAGACTTACTATCAGGAGAACAGCACAGGAGAGACCTGCCACCATGATTCAATTACCTCCCACTGGGTCCCTCCCACAACTCATGGGAATTCAAGATGAGATCTGGGTGGGGACACGGCCAACCCACATCACCCATCCTTTATTCCAGATGAGGCTCTCCTTCCCTGGGCCTCCCCCAGGGCAGAGCCAGATGCAGGTATCGTGGCTCTTACCATGATCAACTTTATTTGGCCTGTAGTTGTCTCCTGATGGCACTGGTGTTCTAAACAGGACCCTGTTTTCAGGTCAGCTAGGAGTGGTGCACTTTCAGGTACCGTCCCCTGAAACCCAGCTCCCTGTGGGTCCCTGGTGCTGCTTACTTCTGTGGGCAGGTTTAGTCTGGGTTCTGCTGTGGCTCTTCCCAGCTCACACCAGCCTGGACACACCTCCTGCAATTATGGACAAAACTCACTTTATTTCTCCTAATTACCTTTTATACACCCTTGCCCTCTCCTGGTAGAGGTTCCCTTCTGTTGATACTGCATGCTCACACCACAGTCACACCATTTGATTCACATTTTATAGCGAAGGGAGTGGATATGCAGAGACTGTAAGTCACTGTCACTGCCCAGGGCCACATGGCGATGGGAGGGGAAGATGGGATCTCTGTGCTGCCTGACTCCAGAGCTGGTGCTCATCATGAGTGTCAGGCATCCACAGAGGAGTTTTGGGGAGCCAAGTGTCCCATTCTACACTGCAGTGGGGCTTCGTGGGGAGGCCACACCTGGGCATCAATCTGTGTGGATGTGGAGGAAGCTATGCTGTGAATCTGAAGAACCATTATTTGAGTTGGGCACCACGCAAGCCAGTTCACCAAGGGAGGACCCAGAGGCAGTATGTTATTCCATGTCTTGGGCTTCTAAGGTTACACCCTCCAGTCCTGGGCACCACCTAGAAATGGGGCCAGAGTCCAGGCCCTTCTCCACCTTGCCAGGGCATCTCTGAGGCTGGAGTCTGGGCTCTTCTTTTCCTTGTGGGGGCACCTCTGAGGCTGAAGTCCGGGCCCTCCTTCCCTTGCCAAGGCCTCTCTGAGGCCGGGGTCCAGGCTCTTCTTTCCTTGCAGGGACACCTCTGAGGCTGGAGTCCAGGCCCTCCTTCCCTTGCCAGGGCCTCTCTGAGGCTGCAGTCCAGACCCTTGTTCCCTTGCGGGGGCATCTCTGGGGCTGAAGTCCAGGCCCCTCTTTCCTTGCAGGGGCCTCTCTCAGGCTGGAGTCCAGGCCCTCCTTCTGTTGCGGGGCCTCTCCGACTCCCACTCTGGACTCCTTCCTCCCAGAGATGGGGCAGGACAGAAACCAGCCTGCATGCAGGTGGCTATCTTAGCTTCCACTCAATGGCTCTGACCAAAGGGGGAAGGCCAGGGTGTTACTGATTCAGATAACCTCTGAGAGGAGAGAAGAGTTTCCTGAGGATGTCATGGCTGTGCTGCCTTCACGTAAAACAGGACTCGACAGTGATCTGGATGGAGAGAGCAGGACAGGAGCAGAGCTAGTGTCATCTGAATTCTGGTTCGCATCCACCCTAAAGACAGCCCCTATCGGGCACTGTGGCCTTGGGCTTCAGAACTGTGTCTCCTTTGTCTTGGTGTCCCTCATCCCTTGCACTTAGTAGGTACTCAGCAAACGAAGTGAAATCAATCTCTCCAGTAGAGTCCCCTCGTGGTGGACTGAAAATTATAGTCATGGACCGTCTTCCAAAACAGAGGCATTCTACCTTCCTCAGTTTCTGTGAAAGAAGGCATTGCTTCAGAATGCCCTGGCAGCACTCTTCTCAGCTCGTAGCATGAGTGGCTTCTCCAGCCAGACCTTTTGCCTCAGTGAGAAGCAGGTTTCATGTCTAACTATCCAGCCAACCGTTAAAATGGTGAATCTGGGTTGGGCATCTGCTCTGCACCCTTCTGGGTGCTGGGTGCTGGGTGCAGAGCTGACATGGTCAGTCTCCACTGTGAACAGCAAGGAGATGGTCAGAAGCTCTGATGCAGCCCCCACATAACACATTTCCTGGCGAGGTACGTACATAGTAATGTGACTGGATAGAAAGCAAGTCAGAGAAAGTCTTCAAAGAAGATGTGACGTGAGACCTGGGCCAGGCTGGCAAAGAGGGACAGCATCAGCAAGGGCCCCTCAGAGCCAGGACTCAAGGCTCGGAAGGAAATAACTGCTCATGAGATGGGGCTGGGGCATTGCTGGTGGTGTGTAAGGGTGTTACCTGGGAAAGTTCTTACTCATTCTTGGTGGCTCAGATCGAATATCACTTCTGCATGTCCCATTACACCCAGGCAGATACAGTTTTGCCCTCCTCAGGGCTCCCATACCGTTAGACACACTTCCCTTTCAGCATGTGCATCACAGTTCCTGGCTGGTGTCTGTCTTCTGGCAAGACCATGAACCCCTTCAGCGGGGGCAGGGTCCATGTGTCAGACTCTGTGCCCTGTGCTATGACACCAGCAGAGTGCCTGGCACACACAGGATGGCTCTGTAGGTGTCCAGCTGCTTTATTTCACTCAGAAGGAGACAGAGAACATCAGTCGCCCCTGTTAGCCTCTGGCTTTCCTGACGGGGCCTGTCCTGGAACTGGCTGACATTCCCAGCTCTCTTTCCTTCAGAGCCCGAAATGTGGGTATCGTGGCATGCAGCATCTAGAGTGGGTACCATGGTTGCCTCCTGCCTGTTCTGATTTCCACTGTGTAAAGGAGGCCTGTGACCTTGGTTGAAGCAGCCTGTGCTGCTACCGGCTGGTTGGTCCACGTCTTCCTGCCATGGCAAATAGGAAGAGCAGCACCCTCATCTGGGCCAATGGTCTGGTTTTTATTTTTATTAGCAACAAATGCCCTGAAAAAGCAGCTGAACATGCTGGCTCATTAGAGCCAGAAAGAACAGCTTAGCAGCAAGTGCACTAAAATGGAAATTGCACTTGGCCTACACTCAGCATGTGCAAGTGGTCAGCACTAAATAACGCCATCTACTAGGTCTATCCCTCTGGCTACTCAGGAGACCCTCCACAGCCAGCTCCTCCTGGCAGGCTGACTGGGATGCCATTCTCCTGGAAGCCAGGGATCCTGCAGGGGCCAAACTCACGTAGTTTAGTGGGTGAGGCAGACATTTGATAGCCTCTGCCCTAACCACATTTCTGCCACTGCAGAGGGGGCTCTTCTGAGCTCTATGGAGCAGAGCCTGGGGCTTAAACTGGACCTGCATCCATGCACTGGACTCAGGGTGCATCTCTGGATAGAAGATACACATGGCCCTCTGCAGGCATCCCAGGGATTGCCTCTCTGAGAACTTTGGTTGTTCTTCTGCCCCAGGTGCCTGGGGCTCAAAGAGGGATAGTAGTGTCCTTGGGCCTGCATCAAGGTACCCACCTGGTGGATTGAGGAGGGCAGAGGGTCAGACCAGGTGGCAGATGAGGGAAGCCTGAGGGATCCCTGCATTGAGAGAGAGTACAGGGATTCTTGATAGCTTGACAGTGAGGACCCTGTGACCAGGCTGAGAATTCTGTTGAATAATAAAAGCATTTGGCCCACTGTCTAAAATGCTTACTGAGTGTGATCAAGAATGATCTTTTTTGAGATGATGATCCCATGGAGGGAGACTGTCAGGTAAAAATTGTGAAAGACTTTACACTGGGCCATGAAAAGGATTATTAGGTGTCTCACCTGGCACTCCTCAGGACTATCTGATTCGATAGGGACCCGCACTTTCCATTGTCTTTGGTCTACTTATCTCTGTAAATTGTAGAAATCTTATAGTAAGGCACTTTGAGTAATGCAAATTTCTTTTCCACAGAAATGCAAATAAATGCAAATTTTGCCCTGTAGAATATAACTGGCTATTGCTCTGCAGATACTGACCAGTTTTGCATCTATTTATAAATTCATTTTAGCACTATCACTATGTTGTGTGCTGTTTGCTTTCTCTTTTGATATGGTTGAAACATCTTACTGGTTCCCTCATAAATTAATGAGTTAACTAAAATTCTTTGATACATGTTTATTCTCCATTTGTATTAGAGCCATTATTTTGCCTTCTTAAAAATTTATTCTTTAACATGAGTGAATCGACATTGCATCATGGAATTAGAAATGCAGATACTCTTTAATGCAACAGTTGCCACCAGTTTCCATGGTAACCTTGATATTTGGGAGGGGCCATCCTGGTTCTCAAACTGAACTCCCCGTGTGTTTTCCACAGGGTTGGGCAAAGGCATCCCACTGCTGAAATAGAAGGATGGTGGCCTTTTGCCAGTTATTAAGAAAAATTAAGTATTTTTCTTATGACTTTTTTTCAACCTTAACACCTGCTGTTGTGTGTCTTGTGGTACATGGCTTGTAGGTAACAAACATACTTATATTAAAAATTTAGAATCCTTCATTCTACTCAGTCCTACTGTTAGTTTTTTAATAGGATGAGTATTCATAATTGTGATTTTGTATTATACCTTGTAATATTTAACTTTAATTAAAATGTAAAATACATTTGTACTTTTTATTACTCAAGTTATGCATGCTCATTAGTAAAAATTTAGAAATTCCTTAAAGCACAAAGAATAAAAACAATCACTACAATCCTGCATATGTCAAAAGCCAGCCCTGCACTCAAGCCCTTGGTCCCTCCCCCAGCCCTTCCTCTGGGACTTGGCTCCATATTTATTCCCTCTCTACACTCTGTCTCAAAGCTCTCTCTCTCTCCTGGCTTCTTCTGCCTCAAAGGAGTGAGCTCTGCACCTCCTCGCCTCTCACTTGTTCCATCTCCTCTCCTCTCCTGAGGCCATATTGTCATTGTTCTAAAGGACACAGCCAGTGAGCGCAGCTCAGTCCTCACCCCCTCAGTTTCTCTGCAAGCGATGCTCTTGGTCACTCCCCCATACAGACCTCTTCGTTCCTGGCGCTTGGCTTAAGTCTTTCTCCTCATTCTTCCTTCTTATTCTCTCTTCTCTTGTCCATTTTCTCTGACTCACTGAAGACTCTACTTCCCCTCCTGCCCCTAAAAGGTTGGCATTCCTTGCTTTGTCTCACTCATTTGCTGGTCTTCTTATCACACATACCTTTCCTAGAGATCTTGTGTTCATCCATGGTTTACTTTTGACCCACATGTCGTAAGTCCCTAATGTGTGTTCCAACCTAGACGTCTTCCCTGAGCCTCAGATTCTTGTAACCAAATGTTTTCCAGACATCTGCACCTCCATGTCCCATGGGCTTATCAGACTCCAACTCTCTAAAATAGAACTCATCATCTGCCCCCAAAGTTGTTCCTCTTCCAAGTTAGAAATACTGTCAAGGCTGGGTACAGTGGCTCACACCTGTGTTTTCAACACTTTGGGAGGCCGAGTCAGGAGGATCACTTGAGCCCAGGAGTTTGAGACCAGCCTCAGCAATATAGCAAGGCCCCATATCTACAAAAAAATTCAAAAATTAGCCAGCTATGGTGGCTCAGGCCTATAATCCCAGCTACTCAGGAGGCTAAGGTGGGAGGATTGCTTGAACCCACGAGTTCAAGGCTGCAGTGAGCTACGATTGCACCAAGGCACTCCAGCCTGGGCGACAGAGTGAGACCTTGTCTCAAAAAAAAAAGAGACAAACATAAGGTAATTCTTGACTCCTTCACTGTTAATTCTCCCCCAACAAATCAATCAATCAATTTTCTGGGATTTACCTCATGCATTTTTATCAGATCCACTGCCCTGCCCTTCTTCGTTCCTGCCACAACTGAGCCTAACAGGCTGCTGCCTCATCCATGTGATCCACAGATCTAGGATCCTCAAATCCATCCTCCCTTGAGCCACCAAAGTGAGCTCAGTAATGCAGGAACCTGACCAAGCGATCTCCCCTGCCTAAAGCCTTCCAGAGGATCTTCAGAGGAGCTGCCACTGGAGCTGGGCAGAAAGACTTCCCCACACCAGCTGGTACTGCAGACATGGCCCAAAGCCTCGTCCCCACCCATGTCCTCCCAGGTTGCCAGCCCTACTCCCTCTGTATAGACGTTCTTGTTCCCTGAAGAGGGGATTCTAGGCTTCTTAGCATGGTAGCAGCACTGTTTACTCTCTGACAACCCCCTGCCTCTCCGATTTATTTCTAGCCACTCACCACTCTGCTTTTCTTGCTTCAGCAACAAAGCATTACACCAGATTCCCTGAGGACACCAGATATTTAGTGCTACTGCACCTTCGCTCAGCGAGTCTGGGAATTCTCGCCCTGATCCTGCCGGCTCTGCCTTTGCCTGGTCAGCTCCTACTCAGCATCTCCTTTTGTCCATGGTTTTCCTTTGACCCACCAGACCCCAGCTATTGACTCTGGTCTCAAAGTGCTACCCCATCTTCTTCCCCTTGGGGCACCACACCCCCACCCCCTCTCCTGGGGGTGCTGTCCCCATGTCTTCCTCTGCTTGTGTTGTCCCCATCCGCTCCCCTAGGGGGGCCGTTCCCATTTCCTTCCTTGAGGGTGCTGACCCCAACACCTCCCTCCTGAGTTGCCTCAGCAGTGCTGAATCAACCAATAGGCAGACAGCCTTCAGGGCACCAGCACAGGCAAAACAGCAACACTAATGCAAGTATCTAGAAGGAAATTATTTGAATAATCTTTCTACTCCAACTCTGCGATATTCTCCTGTGTCTTCATTCAGAATGTTGAGGGTTCTGAGTTTCAGGTCTTCTGATAATGGTTGTAGTTTGTGTTTTGATTGCTATATTGTTGAACCCATTCTGCATTGGCTTTGTGCACTTTCTCTGCTATAGTCTGTTCATTTCCTTTGCCCCATTTATCTATCCAAGGCCTTAGGGTTTTTTTTTTTCTGTCATTTGTGACAAGGATTTTTTCAGTTTGCTTTTATCATTAATTTTTGAACATTACTTTTTAGCATACAGAAGTGTTTGATTTTTATGTAGTTAAATCTATCGATAGTTTCCTTTGTCACTTCATTCATTACTTTTGTGTTTGGGTATTTTAACACTCTCAAGCCTTAAATGAGTGTTCTTACAGGTTTTTGCCTTGTTTTTAAAGGTTTAGTTTTTAATGTATTTAACTCTTTAATTTTTCTGGAATCTAGGTGTGTTATATACTCCAGTATTTGACTTTTCCTTTCTTTCAGGTGATCCATTTTCCCAACATGATTTATTGAATAATCCATTTATTTATGGTGTTTCCTTCTTTGTATATTCAGAGGACTCATTTATACAAAAATCTGCTCTGCTTGTGGATTATTTAGTTCCACTGATTCATTATCTCTTTTTCTGCCAGTTATATAGTATTTTCATTGCTTTACTTCCAGAATGTGTTTTAATAACTGATAAAGCAAGTCTCTTCAACTTTTCAGAATTTTGTTATTACTTGTCATAATTTATTCTTCCAGAAAAAAACTGAAATTATTTTGTTTCTAAAGTAGTCCCATTGAAGTTTTAATCATGTTAAACCTATGAATTGTTTTATGAGAAGTGACTTCTTAGTAATTCTGTTTTTCCATCCAGAAAATAATGTGTCCCTATTTATTCAGCTGTTTAGTGAGGTTTGCAAGTTTATAACCAAAGGCTCTATACTTTTTTTTGTCAAGGTTGTACTAAGATTTTGTCTCATTGCTACTATGAATAGGAATTTTTTCCCCATTTCATCTTCTAATTAGTTATTGTCAGAACATAGGAAAACTACTGATGTTTAGGTATTTATTTTCCATTCAGCCACATTCCATATTCTTTTATTATTCTAATGATTTTTCCATTGCTCTTCTTTGCTTTCAAGGTAGACAATCGTATCTTTTCCAAATAATAAAAAAAGTATCGTTTTCTTTTTGTTTTTCCTATCTCACTGAGTTGGTCAGAATAATTTTAAATAATTGGCATAGCAATGTCTCTTGTTTTTTTTTCCTGATCTCAATGGGATGTCTACTAGGATTTTACTGCTATGTGTGATATTGATTGTTTTTTATTGAGACATAATTGAATATAACAAAATGCAGAGATCTTAAGGGGGTTTTGACAAATATATACAACCATACAGCCCACACCTCAAACAAAATTCAAGTCATTTACAACATGCCAGAAGGTTCTGTGTGGCCTTTCCAGTCAGTCTAACCCCTTCGTCTGACCTCTGTCACCGTAGATTAGTTTTGCCTGTTTTTAAACATATAGGGAATTGTTACAGGATCTTTAGGGTGTCTCTTTTCTAGCCAGAAACCTCTGGCTGGTGGCACTTTTGTCTGAGTTCTTGTCCTGCATCCAGGAAGAATGAAGTACACAGACAAATGGAGGGTGAGCAAGATGAAGAGGAGCTTTATTGAGTGTCAGGACAGCCCAGAGGAGACCCTCAGTGGGTAGCTGCTCTGTGTAGGAAGGTCGTCCCATCGCCTCTGCAGCTCTCAGCAGAGAGGAGGCCTGGAGTGGGCGACTCCTCTCTGCCGGCAGGTCATCCCAAGTGTAGCTCTCAGAAGAGAGAAAGCCCTGGAGAGGGTAGTAGCTTCTCTCTGCAGCTTTTTGTCCTAGTGTCTGCAGCTCTCAGTGGAGAGGAAGCCCTGGAGAGGTTGTTTCGACGTCTGCAGCTCCCAGCAGGGAGGGTAGCTCCTCTTTACAGCTGGTCCACCTGTCGTCCGCTCAGCTCTGGTTGAGCCCAGGGTTTTTATGGTCTTAAGAGGGGACAAAGTGTGTGCTGATTGGTCACTGGGTAACCATGAGTGGGCCCGGAAAAGGCACTACAAGTTCCCACTCCATTCAAGGGGACTGTCTGCCCTGCCCCCAGCCTTCAGGCCCTCAGTGGTCTGAAGGTAAGGCCTCATCGGAGACCTGCCTTCTTCTGCCCAGGAATCTGTTTACCTCTTACTGCCATTCATGGCACTCATGCTCGCCCTGACTTTGCTTCCAGATCAGAGCAGTGCCAACAGCAGGGAGAAGCCGGGTAGTGAAAGCCAGCACTTCCGATCCTGCAAGTGTAGAGGGGCCTTCCTGGGCCCCAGAGAGTAAAAGAATGCCTGCATCTGCAGCCACGGGTTTTGGCAGCTGCAGCTGCGCCCAAGAGGGCAGGGATCCTTCCTGCTTCCAGCCCCGCAAGAGTACAAGGAGGCTCAGATCTGCAGCCACAACTTGAGTGGGAGGCCCAGATCTGCAACCACGGTTTGGACGGCTGCAGGGGCACCTAGGGAGCTCCTACCCCACCTCAGAAGAGGCAGAGCTCCCAGGTGTCCTCTGCTCCTGCTGGCTTCTTGGAGCGCACAGCCCCGGGAGCTCCTCACTGCAGCAGCTGGCATGATGGCAACAGCAGGCTGTCTAGAACAGCTGGCTGCTGTCATCAAAATGAACAGGATACTGACCTGAATGAACAGTTTTGTTTATCGTGTAATACATTCCTTCCATTCCTACTTCTTGGATTTTTTTAAAAATTATGTAGGGAAATTTTTTATTTCTGAGCAAATTATTCTTAAAATAACAAAATATGACATTTAGGAATACCCCTACATTTATATGAGAGAATTCAGTTTATGAATAAGCTTCAGGCTCTGGCATGAACTCCCAAGGCCCTGCCCCTAGGACAGGTTTCAGAGCTGGTGCCCTGAGGGACGTGGTCTTCATCTATGACTCGGGGTTCCCAAGACTCAAACCTGAAATAATGTACTTTTCCTTAACTCAGAAAACAACACTGTTTTCTATGAATTAGGAGTTCATCCCATATCTTCATGTTTTCTAGCAATGTGCAGGAGGAACGACGCCTCTGTATCTTCTGCATCACTCACTGTCTTCCACTTGGAGTTCTACGCAGTTGGTGCCTCCCCTGCCTAGGGAATACTTGTTTCTCTGGATGAACATGGGAGCTTCCTTTTGCAAGTCTGCCATCCATGTGCCCCTTTATACCTTGGCTGCCAGGAAGCCCAAAGCTACCCTGAGTGCCTAATTGAAGTACCTAAGTCATTCCATCTGCTTAGAACATCTCTTTGCATTTGTCTCCCTTATGAGTTTGAATTTGTTTTTGTTTTTGTTTATATTTATTTCATGTATCACCCATTTTTATGCAGATTTTTACTTTAGAAGATCCTTAAGCTCTCTTTAAAAACAGGAGATATCAGGCCAGGCATGGTGGCTCACGCATGTAATCCCAGCACTTTGGGAGGCCGAGGCAGGTGTATCACCTGAGGTGGGGAGTTCAAGACAAGCCTGGCCAACGTGGATAAATCCTGTCTCTACTAAAAATACAAACTTAGTTGGGTGTGGTGTCATATACCTATAATCCCAGCTACTTGGGAGTCTGAGGCAGGAGAATCACTTGAACCCCAGGAGGCAAAGATTATGGTGAGCCAAGATCACATCATTGCATTCCAGCCTGGGCAACAAGAGTGAAACTCCATCTCAGAAAACAAGCAAACAAACAAACAGAGATCTCTCCCCAAACAGACATACACACACATACATACACATGCACACATATGTATCATGTGACCCTCCTTTAAGGGCAGGCTCTTGTGAAATGAGCCATCAACCTTCTTTCTCTCCTTTATTTTCTCTCTCACCATTCCCTTGGGTACAGAGCACAATAACTTCAGGCAAGTCTGCAAATCATGCATCCACTCCCACCTGACAGTATTAGACACCAGGAGATGCCTGGAAGAGCATGAGGTCAATTTGCGAGGCAAAGAACACTCGCAAAATTAAATCACACATCGAAGAACACACGAGGGGGCATAGGGTAGTATGTGCTTACTTGCCAGGAAAGTGGAACTGAGAATCAGGACCCTTAGGGAAGGGGGGTTCCCTGTGGGCAGGCGTGGACATGGAAGCCCTTCAAGGTGGGCCTTGAGCAGAATGTTGGAATGGACAGGATTCAGATGCCCTGGTACCTTTGAGGAGACAGTGGCCAAGGACTCCGAGGCTAGGATGCAGGGCGGCAAAATGGGAGTTCAGGAAATCTCCCAGTGAGTGAATTAGTGAGAGCAGAAAGATCTTTGAGCAGGAGAAGCTGGAGGCTGAAATGGACTGCTTTTTAAAAAACCATTTTCTAAATAATAATGTATTTTTAAGTACAAAGTAATACATGCTCATCGAAGCTGGAGAAATAGTACACAGTGTATAAAGGAAGAGTTTTTATCTCCCCCCACCATGAGGGAGCATTGCTAGCAGCCTAGCCTGCATCGTTCCTTGCTGAAAAGGGACTCCTGCGAGGAACAGAGAGGGACCAAATGATGCCAGACCCGAGTCTTGTACAACAAAGAGCTGCATAAAGCTGGGAGCTAGGGAAGAGGGTGTGAAAGCAAGTTTTTAGCAAGATTAACCTGGCAGTGGCCTACAGGGAGCTGTTGTGTGAGGCTCAGGGAGTGGAGGTGAGCAGGAGGCCGAGGGCCTGGAACAGGGAGGTGGTCATTCCCAAATTGCTGATGAGGTTTCCCTGGGAAGGGACCTAGAATCCCAGGCCTGACCTGGAAGCAGGAGGCCCGCTGAGGTACACCGGTCTGGGAAGAGCATCCATGAGCTTGACTGGACCATGCTGATTCTGAGACGATGATTTTGGGTTCAGATTGCAGTATCCTCCAGGCAGCTTGTCCCTTCTCCAGCATGGAACGTTGTGGTGCCCACAGTGGTCTGCGGCTTTTTTTGTGCCTCTCTGCCTCCGCTTCCTGAAGCACAGCTTGTTTTTGTCAGCTGCTGGTCCTAGACTAGCTTTTGGAGCATGTTCTCCGAGGCCCAGTGCCTCTCCCGAGCCTTTGGGGGAGGGGTTCTTCCTCCACAAAGAGAGTCTCTGTGCTGCGTGGCTTGGTTGGTTCTGTCTCTGCCACAGGTGCCTTTTCATGTAGGGAACCCATCGGCTGTCTCCGCCCCACTCTCCATGAAAGCTGTTCCTGGCTGTCACTCCACAATCTGTTAAACATCTCCATCTCCTGTTGCTATTATGGACTTAAAAGCTGATGGGCTTTGTGCTGTTTTGCTTGCCAAAATGGCAAAGAGACTTTGTTCTTCATGCTTCAAATCATTTTAATGCTGTCTTTGAAACACACCTCACACAGGCATTTTCTAATGGCCTCAGACTTGTTGGAGAGAATTTCATATTTTAGCTCATCTTTCTTTGGGCTTTTGCATATAAAGCCTCGCATGCATAGCATTTGTCTCCATTTTAATAAATGCATATCTGGGGAGACAGTATCTGTTATAGGTGTTTATGAAGTGGGGAACCATGGCTATGTTGGGAGCCCACAGGGACTGAGGTCTGCTTCTGAGTTCACTTCCCCTTAGCTTCATGCCCTCAGGCAAGATGAGGTGAGGTCAGAGAGCCCAGGGTAGCTTCCACATCCTTGGTTGTTCCTTACCTTCTGGAAACCTCTGGCCTAGGCTGTCCCACGTGATGGCGTAACTTCCTGCACAAGTGAGCCTATGGTGACCGTGCGGTGCAGAATACAGCAGGGTTCTCATAGCTTGAGCTCCCAGAGGCCAGGCCAGCTTCCATCCAGAGAGGGCCCCCTGCTCCACCCACTGCCCGCTCACCATCTCCAGCCTGTCACACGGGTTTGCTACCATCAGAATGGATCTCCCGCCCAAGGCCGAGTTCCCCAAGCTTCCAGATGTGTCCAGTCACCATTTCCGACTTTCTTCCCCTTCTCTGGAAGCAATGGCTTTTCCAGCACATTGGCCCACACCTCCAGGTGAGCATATCTTTCCCCTTGGGTCCAGGCCAAAGTTTTGCCTCGATGAGCCACCTTTGGTGTCTTGACCTGAGGCTCTGGAGGCAATAGTGCCCTGGATGTGAACAGTCTATGGCCTCAAAGCCTGTTCTGGGATCATTTTGGCTGTGTCCCTTAGCTGGGGGTTTCATGTATTTCTAAATATCTCAGCTCTTTAGTTCTTAACTTTTAAGGCAAAAACTTGGTACATTTTAATCCTGACCTTGCAGATCTTTATGGTTTCTCTAAAGACATACAACAGAGAAAGCCTTCCCAAAGGGAAGGTTATCAAAATGTATTCATACTGTGCGCTCTTTGGTGTCTTGTTTCAGGTAGAAAATATCCATCTACTTCCTACTTTTTCTTCCCCCTGTTCTATGAAGTCTTTGCCTGGCCTAAGCCCCTTTCTTTCTCAGGTATCCTTAGTGGTTTATCCCTGTCACTCCTGTGGCCTTCATCTTATCTTCCAGGGTTGCCATGAACAGGTCTGTTTCACTATCTTCTTTTCAAATTGTGTTTGTCTTAGATATGTTTCATGCCTTGATAGAGTCGCGTTCATCTGGGGGCCCTACCAGTCTCCTTATAGGAGTATAGTCTACTCTACAAATGTATTTACCAGCTTAAGCTTGGAATTCTACAGTGCCACTAAAACTTGTGTTCCTTTTGTCATTGTAATAGTTTTTAACTAGAATCCTGGAGAAAACTTTTTATATAACCTTAGCATAACTAGTTATTGTCTATGCTCCTCTCTTAGTGCCCAGATGAGCTCTGACTAGACCAAGAGAAGCTTTTTCTTAGACCTGGCTATGCCCGTCTCTGAGCCCGGGCTCCAGCCTGGTGGGGTGAGTGGATTCTGAAGCCTCACCGCAAGCAGTTTAACTGCATGGAGGCTGAAGTTCTTTGTTGTCTGGGCTTTCAAACTGTGTTATTTCTGTTCATGTGACGACAGTAATTTAAGAGCACTTTAATATAGAGGAGGAAATGTCATTCCTGCCACCAAACTAATCTCAGTAACTCACTGAGCTGAACACTGAGATACAGGTCAGAGTCTCCAAAAACATGAAAGTAATTACCCAAAGCATTGAGCAACTATGAGAATAGTTTAAAAAACAAGAACCACAATATGGACCTATGCTTGTTTATTTCATTTCCTTCTCATACTGTATTTTCCAAAAATTTTAAGTGAACTTGTATTATGGTTTATGGTATATATAATGTACATACACCATATGTATATATGATGTATATATAATGTACATATACCATATATATATGATATATATATATATAATGTACATATACCATCACACACACACACACACACACACACACACACACACACACACACACATGAATCTGCTTTTCTCTTGCAAAACACATGACCTTCCACTGCAGGTTCCACACAGGGCCTCCTCACTCGCCCCTCCCCTGCCTGGCTCTGGACCAACCATTCATGATAGGTCTTTCTTTTTTCTTACTAAACTTTGTATGTTAGAGCAGTTTGGGGTTTATAGAATTGTTGCAAAGAATGGACCCCCCACCCCAGTTTCTCCTGTGACACTAGTATGGTACATTTGTCACAGTCAGTGAGCCCACAGTGACACCTTATTATTCACTGCAGTCCCTGCTCCCTTCCAAGCTCCACAGTCTCTCCCTGATGACGTCTTTCCCGATCTGCTGCAAGATCTCATACAGGATCTGTTTTGTAGAGCATCACTCAATCAGGATTTGTCTGATGTTCTTCTCTTAGCTAGACCAGGGTTATGGGGCTTTGGGAAGAAGACCAGGGAGGTAAAGTGCCTTTCTCATCATATCACATCATGAGTAGACCCTGTCAACATGACTCATCACTGCTGATGCTCGATAGACCTTCCAGACATGAGGAATTTAACTTGATCTATGCCTAGGGTTAGACTCTCAGCAACACCTGCCTTGAGTGTGCAGTGCCACCCTAAGGAATTCAGCCTGCTTATACTCAGTGCCTAGAGAGACACTCTGGTGTGGTGGAAGGGAGTCTCTGAGTAGCACAAGGCCTCCCCTCTCAGTTCCATGGCAAGGGGCCTTGCAGGTGTTGCTCCAAGATAAGCTCATCTTCTCCTTCATCTCTGTGGCCAAGCCTGTAACTTCCCAGCTTTAAATCCTAGGCACCAGTGAGACGTGGAAAAACCACGGTGAAGTTTGCACAGGGAGGATTAATGGTGAGTGGAGACACTGTGAGCCTTCACTCCATCCATTTCTCATGTGGAAATGAAGATCATCATCTCTCCCTCAAGGCTACTGTGAAGGTTGACCATGTACAACACATACAGGCATTAACAATAGCTCCAACAGAGTGGGTGCTTTTGTTCGATAAATATATATTAAGCTCCTACTGTGTGTCAGGCACTCTTCTAGTTGCTGAGGACCAAACAGGGAATAAAATAGATCCCAAGGGAGCTTAGCCAGTAAATAACTCTTTAAATGGATAATCATTATTATTATATGCTAATACTTCTATTTCAGGAAATTCAATATGCAGACTGTTGTAACCAAAACAGTAGTAGAATTAGAATTAGAAAAATAATAAATTTGCAACTAATTTTTCCACTTAACTCTGTAACCTGGGGGAACAATCCTTGTTTTAATGAAAGCATGTTCATTCTCATTCATATAAAAATGCAAAGTGAAGCATCAACCAAATTACATTTTTCACCCACCAATAAACAATCACAACAGTTATAAAATGCGCCATGCTGGCAATACTGTGACAAAAATAGTCACTTTCTAAAAACTTTTTATTATTAAAAGTACTAAATAAACACAAAAATGTAGCTTCAACAACCAGTAACATTTCAACCATATTTATTTCATCTGTTTCTCACTTTTCTTTTGCTAGAGTGTTTTAAAGGAAATTCCAGAAATTATGTCATTTCATCCCTATGTGATCAGTAAGCAGCTCACAAAGTTGATTACACCTAATAAAATTAATAGCATTCCTTAATATCACCTGCTATTCAGTTTATATTTAATTTTCCCTAAATGTCTTAAAAAAAAAAAAAGTCCTTTGACACTTGAATCAGGATCCATACGAGGTCCATTCATTGTATTGGTTGTGTCTTGTGTCTCTTAATCCAAAAAACTTCCACCTCCCTCCCCGATTCCTGACTGGGCAGAAACCATGACAGTTGTCCTAAAGAAGCTCCCAGGTCCCAGATGAGGATTTTTGGTATTTAATTGGTTCCTGCACCTTCTTTATTGCTTGGAGACTGGATTTGAGCTGCCCTCCGTTTCTGATTGGTTTCGTTTCTTATGTGACAGTGTGTGTGTGTGAATACTTCTTGTATATTGTGGGTACTTCCTGCTGTGGAACCCAAGGAGGCACATGAGACCAGCCGCCCCACTTCTGGTGATGTTGAAATAAAGCCACTCTAGGTAGCCACCACCTGTGAAGGTCAGAAGTTATTTAAACTTCCCTGAGTCTTGATTTCCTAGAGAGAAAATCCTCCCCAAGTGGGTTTCTGTGGCTTCAGACCTGAAAGCACTTCCAGGCTGCAAACTGCCATCAAAATACTATGTATTAATCATATAACGATGCTTTTGGCAATTAAGGAAAATCTTCTGACTGGGCATGGTGGTTCACTCCTGTAATCTCAACACTTTGGGAGGCCAGGGCAGACAGATTGCTTGAGTCCAGGTGTTCAAGATAAGCCTGAGCAACATGGTGAAATCCCATCTCTACAAAAAATACAAAAATTAGCTGGGCATAGTGGCGCACACCTGTGGCCCCAGACTGGGGGTAGAATGCAGGTTGTGAGGGGAGGGGTAGAATGGGACAAGACTGAGGCAGGAGAATCGCTTGAACCCATGAGGTGGAGGTAGCAATAAGCCGAGATCACACCACCGCACTCCAGCCTGGGTGACAAAACGGGACCCTATCCTTCCCCCCACCCTGCCAAAAAAAAAAAAAGAAAAATCTTCTTTTAGAAAACATTTTCCTCCTTCAGATACCTTTAGTTGAGAAAATGGTAATGCTCTTTTTTATTGGAAAAAACTTCCGGAACATTTTCAAAAATTGGAAACCACCTGCTTTTTAACCAATAGCTGAAGTGGGGTAGTGATTAATTCCTCAAGATTCTGGGCCTTACTGCTAAACAAACAAAAGTTTAGTGATGCCCTCGATAGAACGGAGCCTGGCTAGGGAAGTGTACAATCCCTCAGTCTTCTAGGTCAGAGAGTCCCTGAAGGGGAAGAAAAAAACAGGTATTAAACTTTTATGGGATGGTTTCCTTTATCAAAAGAGTCTTCTACCCCTGAGCCTCCAAGACAAGCACCCTGTGGCCTTCCTCTGTAAGGACCGGCTGGGAGAGGACCCTTTTAAAGGGATGTTGCTTACTGATTGTCAGGAACAGACTTGCTATTTAAATTTTAACAGTTCTCAGCAAGCTTGCACTTCCAGAGCTTGTGAATGAGCAAATCTTTCCCAAACCAATTTTTTTCTTTTTCTTGGTACAAATCAGGATGCCCAGAGATGGATCGGGTTCATTTGTATTAGTCTTCAGTTTAATTTCTCTTCCTGCCAGACCTTTTATCTTCTAGTGGGAAAGGAAAAAGAAGAAATAAAGAATCCTATAGTTGCAGCAGGACTGAGCAGAGCCGGGAGGTGCAGAGGAGATTAATAGGCTCTGTTATCAAATCAAACCGGGCAGCAGACTCTGGACATAACCGAGGCTGGGGTTATGGACTTTCAGGAGCTGTTTACACTCTGAGTGAACAAACAGCCAGGATCAGGAAGGGCCAGGCTGGCGGGATGGGGCCGAGGGCGGGAAGGCGGTATCCTCTGCTGCGGTCTGATTAGTCGCCTCAGTCACCTGGTTATGACCATTGTCCTCCTGACTGTCTCTGTCTGAAACTACATTTGTTCACTGCGCATGACCAAGTGGGTGAATGGTTCACTTCTAGACACTGTGACATCTGAAGGAAGAAAGGGGTGGAAGAAGAGCTTTACTGAGTCCAGTATTAGTCAAGGTTCCTGCAGGGAAAAGATGGCATTCCTGAATTAGAGCAATCAAGGAGGAAGTTTTAGAAGGGGAATGTTTGCAGAGGTGTGGGTGGAGGGAAACAACTGTTACCTGGGACTGCAAGCCTCAGAGCTGATTTCACCCTTAAGTTAAAAAGCCCAAGGCAGATGCAGAACCCCAGAAGGAGAGATTGCATAGGGTGCCCACTTGGAAAAGAGGAGTACCCTTTGGATGAAGGACCCAGGTAGCCCCAGGCAGCCTCCCAGTGAGGAAGGAAGAGCCTTAAATTTGCTCCCTTTATCTACGGGAAGCCTCAGGGCAGGAGCCTCCAGGGCAGAGCTGGGTAGGGAGGGTGGAACTTGGATCTAGGGAGAGGGAGCTATCCAGCACCCTGGCAAGCTTACAGCTAGATGCTTTCGATGTATGTTATTTCATACTCAGGGAGTCTTGGGGGTTATATGTTATCCCCCATCTTTTTTTCATCATTTGTTTTAATTTTTAATTGTAGTAAAATACACATAAAAAATTCACCCTGTTCACCATTTATAAGTGCACAGTTCAGTGGCATTAAACATATTCACATTGTGGTAAAATCATCACCACCATCCTTCTCTAGAACTCTTTCATATGGCAAAACTTCTGCACCACCAAAAATAACTCCCCATTTCTCCTTCCCCAACTCCTCCTACTTTCTGCGTCTGTGAATTTGACTATTCTAGATGTCTCATAGAAGTGGAATCATACAGTATGCACCTTTTTGTTACTTATTTTGCTTAGTATAATGTCCTCAAGGTTCATCCATGTGGTGGCATGTGTCCAAATGTCCTTCCTTTAAAAAGCTGAGTAGTAGGCATTTTATGGGCAGACCACATTTCGTTTACCCATTCAACCATCAGCGGCAGGCAGTTGGGTTGCTTCTACCTGTTGACTACTGTGAATAAAGCTGCTGTGAACACAGGTGTACAAATAGCTCTTCAAACCTCTCCTTTTCATTCCTTTGGGTGTATACTCAGAAGCGGAATTGCTGGATCATATGGTAATTCTGTCTTCATTTTTGGAGGAACCCCCATACTGTTTTCTGTAGCAGCTACACCATTTTACATTCGAAACAACAGTGCAATAGGGTGGAATTTCTCCACATCCTCCCCAACACCTGTTATTTTCTGTTTGAGTTTTTTTTTTTAATAGTACCCACCCTAGTGGGTATTAGATGCAGTATCATTGTGGTTCTGAATTGTCCACTGTTTTTACAGAAATTCAAACAAAATCGAACACCCATAAGTGGGAGAGCTTATAGTCAGCGGTGGGCTCCTCGCTTCTTTCTTCTACATACCAGTTATCTTCAGAATGAGAACAATATTTTCATGGAAGCTGGACTTGGCACGAAGGGGCCCTGCTTCCAACCAACCGAGTCCGCTTGCCCTGATGTGGGGAAGGGCCTTTCGTCTTCCACATTGACAGATGGCTGTATTCTCGAAGGGAAACTGCTTAGCAAACCAGATCACCCTGAGCTGAGTGATGCAAGTAGAAGGGTTTCAGGCTCCCAGAGAGACAAGAGAAGTTGCTGTGAGTTCTTCCGTAGGTAACTGGGAATGCACACATTTTGTTTTTAAAGGAGACACACAGAGAGGGGATCCTATTCAGCTGCCCATTATCCATGTCACTGGAAATCAGAAGCCAAGAACACTGAAATGCCCAGCTGGTGGCAAAGACTGCATTCCCAGAAAGCCATTTTTGGAAGCAGCTTTATTTGAAATAATTAGAAAGATTCCATCTTCATAGCCAACTGGCGTCATGCTTCAGAGCAGTTTAACTTTGTGTTAAGGAATCCAGTGAGCAGATTCTGAATTAGTGATAGACATCTCTGTGTGAGGCAACAAAAGTTGCCTTTGAGACTCTCATTTTCATTTTAGAGCAATTTATGGCCACTGCTTAGTGATCTGTAAGGAGCCAGAGTGCATTTCTGATGAACTCATAGCACAGACTTGCGGATTCCCGTGGTTCGGGCTGTAGGTTTTTGGAGAAGCGGCTGGGATTTTATGTGTGGATGTTGACATGCAGCTGGTGCTGTCTGCAGGCTCTGCCCAGCCCGGCACCATGGCAGAAAGCATGTGCCACCTCTTTCTGACCATCTGTAATGTGGGCGAAAGGGACTTAGCACCACTTGAGGTCAGCAAGACAGCTCGATTTCCAGGAGAATTTCCCCCACCCAGGTTTTACTTCACTAATAACCTGAAAATTCAGTTCAAGCATCCTCGAAATTCAGGATGAGAACTGACGGCAGATGCTGGAAGTCACTGCCAGACTTTGTTCATTCCAGGGCATCACTCTACAAGTTGACTGGGCTGAAACGCATGTTTAAACTCTGCAAAAAGCCACACAAGGGTGTAGGATCTCCAGCAGAACCCTCGGAAGCCTTGCTGGAGAAAGCGCATTTGGCTGGCAGAGTTGCTCTTCCACACCTGCTGGAAAGCTGGGTGGGAAGATATTCTAAACTCACTGTGAATTTCATTACGTCTCTCTCCAGCCAAAGCCACTCAGGGGTGTGGTGGTGTAATGGGCCTGCCACGCAGATGGGCTGCGAAATACACAGCCCATCTGTCTTTATCATGCTCATTTCCTCTTTTATTAAAATGTTAATGAATATAGTTTTTATTTATCATTCAGTGACATGTGCAGCATCCTTTTCTGGGAGACAAATCTGCAATCTGCCCAACCATGTGAGCCGACAGAGAACTTTCTCCACTTACATACTGAACACAGGAATTAGGGACATTCTGGTTCCTTTTAAACCGCCATATGCAGGTTGTACACACAAAAAATCCCTTTGCTCGTTGATAGCAGCATGGGGGTAAGTTTCCTTTCTGGCTTGCTAGTTACTAGCCACAGGGCTGGAGCCTCAGCCTCCCATCTGCTAAATGGGATAAACATTCTTTCTCCTAGAGCCGGCCTGCTAAGCAAATGAGATGTTTCCTGAGAAGGCCTTTGCACTCACCTCTTATTATTCAGACACGCACTTCTGTGGGTTTGAATTCATTTTCTTCACTCTTTCAGACTCTCCGTGGAAAGTGCATCTGTCAAACATTGGCCCCGAGATGACAGGCGTCACCGTGAGCGGCCTGACTCCGGCTCGCACCTATCAATTCCGAGTATGCGCAGTGAATGAAGTGGGCAGGGGCCAGTACAGCTCTGAGACAAGCAGGTGTGTGAATCCCACCCCAGGTAGGGGCATGGAACAGTCAGGGCCTGAACGCCAAACAGCAGCATCATATTAGGTGGAGGAATTGAACACAGCAACCCGACGGCCTCCCTCAGGGAGACTGGCCAAAATGTGAGCCCAAAACCCTGCCACAAAGAGGGAAACACAGTCCCATGTAGGCTTAGCTGGGCCTTCCTTCATTGCTGTGAGGCAGGTTTCTCAGATTTTTCCTGTGGTGATCTGGCTGTGCCTACATAAATCACTCCTCACAGCACAGCCCTCTCTATACAGGAAATTGGAACTTACACATTTTCCATGTCCTTTGCCACCCCACTGCCGGGTGGAAGCTGGCGCCACAGTCTTGACAAGTGAACACCTAGTGGGGTGCTGTAAGGGAAAGACTCTGCTGTCTCTGCAGAGGTGTCGTGTTCCTGAGTGGTCTTGCTCTGCCATCCCTGCAAGGGCTGCCTCTGAAAAAGCTCATTCGGAGGTGACGTGGGAAAATGGCTTCATCACATGTCAGCACGCCCTCCACAACCAACCTGAGCTTTCAGTGGGCTTGACTTGTAGAACAGCTGAGCTCTAAATGCCTGTTTTTCAAGATGTGGGAGTTTGAGATGAGAAATGTTGAAAGAGCCAAAGGAAACAATTTAGGAGGAGTCTGAGATGGCAGGCGCACGAGCATACACATTCAGGCTTGCATTCCTTCTAAAGAGCTCAGGCGCTGGGGTTATTCACATGGAACAAAGTCGCCTCCATGCCTTCCCCATTGCTTGGTTAACTGATTTTCTATTATGTTGATTTGTTGTAACTGTTTCTCATGTCCTTTCAGTTTCATCAGCGGTGTGTTTTGCTTTTCTCAAAACCCGAATCTCATGAATAGTCAGGCTCAAGATTCAGCAAGATAGATGAAATGCAAATGGGCCCCCTCTATTTCTGGTACTCATCTCTCTTTTTTCTGTCTTTTATTTTTAGGTTGATGCTACCTGAAGAACCACCCAGTGCTCCCCCCAAAAATATAGTAGCCAGTGGGCGCACCAACCAGTCCATTATGGTCCAGTGGCAGCCGCCCCCAGAAACAGAGCACAACGGGGTGCTGCGTGGATACATCCTCAGGCAAGTAGCCAGTGACTGGCCATCTTTAGGCCACCATTAGAGCCAAGCATCGATTCACTGAGGTTGCAAACTCTAATGTCTATAAAAGCCAAACAGGAACCAAATAATCAGTCCAGGTGTGAGACTTTAGGGAGCTGTAGAGACTGCAATCTGGAGTACACAGGCCAATGTGGGCAGCCTTGCACAGACATTCTGTGCATATCTAACCGTGAAGGACACACACACAAAACTGATGTCTGGGTAGCATTTTGTTAGGAGAATGATGGGGTATTATGGGTTGGAAACCAGGTATATTATTCATTGTGAGGCTTTGTATTTTTTACTTTTTTTGAGATAGAGTTTCACTTTTGCCACCCAGGCTAGAGTGCAGTGGCATGACCTCGGCTCACTGCAACCTCTGCCTCCTGCGTTCAAGTGATTCTCCTGCTTCAGCCTCTGGAGTAGCCGGGATAACAGGCATGTGCCACCACACCTGGCTAATTTTTTGTATTTTTAGTAGAGACAGAGTTTTACTATGTTGGCCAGGCTGGTGTCAAACTTCTAACTTCAGGTGATCCGTCCGCCTCAGCCTCCCAAAGTGCTGAGATTACAGGTGTGAGCCACCACATCCAGCCTCATTGTGAGTCTTTTGATTCCATTTAAGTTTTCAACCAGGGGCATGTGTTGTTCAATACAGTAATTTTAAATTAAGAATAATTAATTTGATATAATTGTTAGCCAGTTGTCACCATGCTGATATGTTGCTCACTATTGCCAGATCTTCTAGTATTTCCAGAAATCCAAAAATCTAGCTTTCTACCTGAAACCTCACAACTTTTAGATGTTGGAAATAAAATCAATATATCTGGAAACAAAGGGCAGGGCTAATGCACACTTCTGCAGGCCAGGTGTGGCTGAAGGGTGGCCAGTGTGCTATCTTTGCTTTATAAAGGACAGTTGGGCTTCTAGGAGTACTGGGGACATTGTATCAGAACTTGTCTGTGTTTGAGAGAAGAAATCTCCTTTGCCAAAACTACTGCTAATTTAAAAATTCCACTGAACGTGATAATTGCAATGGCCTGTTGATACAAGTAAGAAAAAGTAAAGCAGAATTCCATGATGATTGTTAAATCTCTTCTAATAGATTGCAGCACTGTGGATATATTTGTTAATTTTACCACTGTTATTGGGACAAGCATGGTGGGTATCCATTATTCCCATCCTGGGCTTGTTCTAAATGTGTGATCAGTAAATAGTGGCTAACAAAGGTCTTAAGTAGACAAATTTAATTTCTTAGATAAATGTAAGAAATTGTGAAATGTTGCATCTTCAACTCCATTATCCTTGCATATGAAGGGCAACGCCTTCCCTATATATATTTGTATAGTCATCCATTCATCATTTAATATGTGTTTTTCTATATGCCTTGAATATCTGCCTGTCGAAACCAATTTGCCACGGTTTTCAAGTTTTTCCTCCAGTGCAGGGATTCTCTTCTAAATGTAAGCCAGACCGTGACCCACCTGAAGTGGTTTAAATGGGCCATGCCCAGGGGTACACAGAGAGTTCCAATCAATAGCAAGGCCCCTTTTGTCTTGAGGCTCCAACTGTCCTTCCTCATTTCAAAGAAGGGCAAGAGGAGCTTGCAGTTCTGTCCCCCCAGGGTGGGGGCCGCAGGCTCTGGTTCCTGTTGATCCCCTGGGACAGTTCCTAATTGCTTGACCTTCTCCGCTCTGGAAAACAGCCCCATGCTCCCTGCTGCCTGTGGCCAAGGGCTCCTGTGGCACTGCTGCTCTGGCCCCTGCCTTAGCCGTTACCTTCGTTCTGCACCCCTCGACTAATGAGAATAATTAGCCGCCCTCTCTACTCAGCCGCACGGGCCTGTCGCCTCTCTTCAGCCCAGGCAGGAAAAGTTTCCTTAGGCTGAAGCTGCCAAGTAAAGACTTTAAAAGTCATCCCACAGAAGCAGGCTTGGGGCACAGAGTTTAATAATAAAATCTCTCTGATGTTACGAGGCTGCGCTGCGGACTGCACATTTCTCTGTTTTGGGGGATTACTAGTGTTAAAAGGATCTTCTGTGATGGGGTCAGTAGAATTGGGTGCTGGAGATGAGGGCATCTGTATTTGCAGGGGCTTAAATCCTGAAAGCCCGAAAATGAGGGTGCACTACCCTAGGCCTGTGAATATCAAAGTTTTCAGAAATTAAAGAGCCATGCCAAAATGAATTTGCTTGGAAACATTTCCACATGATCCTCTGGTCTGCACATCAGCTCTCTGCGAGTGTGTATCCTCCAGGGCACAGTCTCTGTGTCAGATCTGAGGCACAATGCAAGGAAAGCAAAGAAAAATAAATCACTTTCGTGGCTCCAGCCATAAGAAGTAGTTAGGATGCGTGTGCAGTAATAAAATATTTATAATAATAGGCAGGGTGTTTCTTTGAGAGGAGCATAGGGGTTATGTCCTTTAAAAACATTCTCCTGTTTATTTCTGTATAAAAAATCATCTTGTTCTGGCTGAGATGGTCTCCTGGGCAACATATCCTACCAGTACGAGGAGGCTGCCCTGCACTTCCGTTATTAATTGTGACCTTCTTAGACATCCTGTGACTATTACAAAAGCACCCAGAGCCACTGGTCAGAATGGGCCAGCGTGCCTGTTCCAGAGGGGAGCACAGGCTCTTTTGAAGATGTGAATTCTGCAGTTTGTTTTTCACAGTGGTATAAAGAGTGGGCCCCAGAGAAGATGGGTGGCTTATGCAGGCATAGTTCCTTATAACTCATAATTATCTTTTCCATGCTTCTCAATAGAAGAGTGGTGTTTAAAAAAAATATTTAGGGAGTGCTTTACACCTTCACATCTTTTACATTCATTGTCTCCTTTGACTGTTGCAACAAGCATGGAAATGCTATTATCATTCCCACCTTAAAGAGGCAGCAACCAAGGCTTGGAGAAGTTTGGAATTTTCCCAAGACCACCCAGCTCCTCAGTGGCTATTGAGCAAAGTCTTCTGATGCTGGCTCCTCTGTTCTTCCCTGGAATGTGCGTTGTGTAGCATTGGGTCCACAGGAGGAATCCTTCTTAAGGGCCATGCTCATTCTGTGGTATTGATTACGGATGGTGCTTGGTGCCAGTATGCCCAGGCTACTCAGGTGCATGGTGTAGGCACAGAGCCAGTTTCTACCTTTTCCCAAATGGCTGTCTAACTGTCTCAGTGCCATTTATTTTAAGAGTTTATCTTTTGTAGATGGTGAATGTAAGTGGAAATGTCCATCACACAGGTGAATCCATGCCAAGACTCTCTCTCTGAGGGCCACTGCCTTGAGGACCATCATACTACATAAATAATCTGAACACCCCCTGGGAATTGCACATGTACTTGCTTGGAGTGGGTCGTTCAGTAAAGGAGTCAGAGGTGGACACACTAGGAAGCAACAATGTGGTTTGATAACTTGACTTTCACTTTTTTTTTTTTGAGACAGAGTCTCGCTCTGTCACCCAAGCTGGAGTACAGTGGCTTGATCTCTGGTCACCACAACCTCTGCCACCTGGATTCAAGCGATTCTCCTGCCTCAGGTCCAGAGTAGTTGGGATTATAGGCGTGCACCACCAGATGAGGCTAATTTTTTTTATTTTTAGTAGAGACAGGGTTTCACCATGTTGGCCAGGCTGGTCTCAAACTCCTGACCTCGTGGTCTGCCCGTCTCGGCCTCCCAAAATTCTAGGATTACAGGTGTGAGCCACCATGCCCAGCCTGACTTTCATTTTTGCCCATCACAGAATAGCACTGTCCCTTCCCTGAGTCTCCCACCAGGTGAGCCCAGTGGCCTCTTGCTCCTTTCAGGCAAGAGACAGGAGACCAGGTACATTCTTGCTCTTCAAGGGCCATCTGCTTTTGATCATTTGTTTCCTATCAAACAGGCCCCACCACGCAAATGGTCTGCAGCAAGAGGGGACAAGAGAACGCTCTCAGAAACTCCTGATTTTTATGAAGAACCTTGTATGACCATTTCTCTATTTCTTCACTTCATTTTCAAACCATCCTTCTCTTGGGAAAGTTGTTTTACATTTTAAGGCCTGAATTTCTGGGTTTCTTTTTTGCTCCGACATCGGCAGCCTTACTGATGTTCCTGTCCCTGCGTGTCTGTCTCAGATCCTTCACCTTCGTGCTCAGGTGCCCTGCCCCCCTGGGACTGCCCAGGTAATGGACATGGAATCCACAGAGCCACAGAGCTCAGAGCTCAGTGTCCTGGAGGAGCCAGGACACTGATTTTCACACACCATGAAAAGCCAACAGATTTGCTGCCACTCAAGTGTGGGACTGTGAGGCAGGAGCCACTTCCAGGGTAGAAATTAGAGGCTTTTGGAAGCTGCAGGATGACGAGGCAGTCACTCCTACTGGGGCATGCCCCTGGCTTTACCCAGAGGGGCTGATCCATGAAAGTTCAGTAAATTACCTGAGTTGGTTCAGTGTGTGAACAACAACAACAACTACTACTACTACTACTACTACTACTGCTACTTCTTCTTCCTCTTCTTCCTCTTCTTCTTCTTTTTTTGAGATGGAATCTCACTCTGTTGCCTAGGCTGGAGTGCAATGGTGCCATCATTGCAACCTCCACCTCCCGGTTCAAGCAATTCTCCTGCCTCAGCCTCCTGAGTAGCTGGGACTATAGGCGTGTGCCACCATGTCTGGCTAATTTTTTGTATTTTTAGTAGAGACGGGCTTTCACTGTGTTAGCCAAGACGGTCTTGCTCTCCTGACCGCATGTTCCATCCGCCTCTGCCTTCTAAAGTGCTGGGATTACAGGCATGAGCCATCACCGCACCCAGCCTCAGTGCATTAACTTCTATAGACCGAATCATGGAGAAACATTTGCTCATCAAAAGAATACTGTGAAAATCTTCTCACAGTACACACAGCAATTTCCTAATTTGTACATTCTAAGTCCTGAGTTGTGTACATTATCTTTTTCATAAACACAACTTCAAATTTCCACCTAAAAACGTACTACACAAGCAACCACAGAGGTCTTCTACAAAGCAATTTGTCATCCTTTGCATTGGACTGGTATTTTGGAAGTTTCAACACCTTTTCAAAGACACTCATTCCAATTCTGGGATACACTTGGACACACCTGCAATTTGTAAATGGAGCTCCATCCCTGGAGACCACGAGGCTGTGTGCTGCCTGCTTCTGGAAGTCTCCCCACGTTTCAGACTCACAAGAGGAAAATGTTTTCCAAACTGATTTACAGCAGCTCCCCGATGGAAATCATGTCTGGAATTGTTGGTACTAAGTCACTGTGGTTTCCAGGCGAGTTACACATAAAAAGTTATAACTTTTTCTTAACCATAATGCAGTTGAAATGTCAGTTCCATTTTGCCTTGAGCTTATAATCACTGTGAGATTAGAGCACACTTTTAAAAATCGAGTTAGGAAATGGCATTGTTTAAGGCTGACCTCTCAGCTCTGCTCTTGTTTATTTACTTCCATTTCCCCCTAACCCTGCAGAATAGTGTAAACGCAGTTTCAAGGTCCAGTTATTTCTTTACCATGATGGGCTTCCTTCGTGGCAGGTACCGCCTGGCCGGCCTTCCCGGAGAGTACCAGCAGCGGAACATCACCAGCCCGGAGGTGAACTACTGCCTGGTGACGGACCTGATCATCTGGACACAGTACGAGATACAGGTGGCAGCGTACAACGGGGCCGGCCTGGGCATCTTCAGCAGGGCCGTCACCGAGTACACCTTGCAAGGAGGTAAGCTTGTCTCTAAAACCACGAGCTGGCGGAATCTTCGCCAGGGAGTGGGATTTGCAAAGTTGGACTGGAGTGTGTTAGAGAGAAAAACAGAGAATTCAGTCCCCCAGGGAGCGTTTAGAAGAAAATTCATCACATATTTAATGGGATCTCTCCAGCTATTCCTCAACTAAAGCAGTACAGTAGACGGGAGACAAATAATATTCCAGCTCCTTTTTTCAGTGACTAAGGAAAGGACGTTTCGGTACACACTCGTTAGCGGGTACATCTATTCTTGAAAAGTCTGCAGAGCTGGATTTTTTTAAATGGAATGATTGTAGGTTTTTGCAGGAAAGCTGGCTGTGGAGTTCTGTGTGATACTGTGAGTGTTTTTCAAAGAGCATGATTATTCTTCACAGTATTTTTAAAGATATAACATGATTATTGGTCATAGAATTTGCAACTTGGTACTTTTCTTTGGTTGCCTTTTTCAGTTACACAAGCAGACAATCTACTAGATCAATAAAAACTGCCCCCACCCCTGGAAAAAATTGACCAGACGTAAATGTCATAGAACCAGTGGTTCTAAAATATATGTGGTGAGACCTGGGCATGGCATTGCAGGCTCTCCACCACATCTGGTTCCTCCACTATTTTTGAAGGATGCAGGTGTCAGCCCCAGGAGGTGCGAGGGTTAGAAACCCCCTCCGCATCTGCATCTCACTGTTACTGTTCTTAGCAGGAATAAACAGACCCTCTCCCAAGGCAGCCTCATTTGTCCTACAGCAGCCCAAATCCTTGCCCAGGGATAGCTGGGACTATAGGCGTGTGCCACCATGTCTGGCTAATTTTTTGTATTTTTAGTAGAGACGGGCTTTCACTGTGTTAGCCAAGACGGTCTTGCTCTCCTGACCGCATGTTCCATCCGCCTCTGCCTTCTAAAGTGCTGGGATTACAGGCATGAGCCATCACCGCACCCAGCCTCAGTGCATTAACTTCTATAGACCGAATCATGGAGAAACATTTGCTCATCAAAAGAATACTGTGAAAATCTTCTCACAGTACACACAGCAATTTCCTAATTTGTACATTCTAAGTCCTGAGTTGTGTACATTATCTTTTTCATAAACACAACTTCAAATTTCCACCTAAAAACGTACTACACAAGCAACCACAGAGGTCTTCTACAAAGCAATTTGTCATCCTTTGCATTGGACTGGTATTTTGGAAGTTTCAACACCTTTTCAAAGACACTCATTCCAATTCTGGGATACACTTGGACACACCTGCAATTTGTAAATGGAGCTCCATCCCTGGAGACCACGAGGCTGTGTGCTGCCTGCTTCTGGAAGTCTCCCCACGTTTCAGACTCACAAGAGGAAAATGTTTTCCAAACTGATTTACAGCAGCTCCCCGATGGAAATCATGTCTGGAATTGTTGGTACTAAGTCACTGTGGTTTCCAGGCGAGTTACACATAAAAAGTTATAACTTTTTCTTAACCATAATGCAGTTGAAATGTCAGTTCCATTTTGCCTTGAGCTTATAATCACTGTGAGATTAGAGCACACTTTTAAAAATCGAGTTAGGAAATGGCATTGTTTAAGGCTGACCTCTCAGCTCTGCTCTTGTTTATTTACTTCCATTTCCCCCTAACCCTGCAGAATAGTGTAAACGCAGTTTACACTATTTTTCTACAAAGAAAAAACGCATTTTTCTACAAAGTCTAAAATCCTTTTTCGCTCTGAGATTTATGCTCTCGCCTGATTCACAGGTGTGATTTTATTTGCTTAGGCATTTTTATTGCTAGCAGACCTTGACCTTTTTCAAATGATAAGGTTTCTAACTGCCCACTTCTCTCCCCAAATCATGCCTGAGACCTAATGTTCCTTGATATTACATGCTGTTATTATCATCCCTTATTGATTGGCTGTCTGTTGTCATCTGTAAGTCCATAAATCCTCTTTTATAAATTAAGTGCAGTCAGTTCTGCCTGCACAGTAACTAGCAGAAATATTTAAAACGCAGGACAGCCAGGAAGGACCTGTCCATCTGCAAGTGATTCTTGATTACTCATTTGAAAAGGAAAATGGCTGAAAACCTGGACAGTTAGCATTTGCTTTAATTAGGGTATTTAATAAAGTAACAGTAAACTTAGAAACATTTAAAAGACTCATATTGCTATTAGTAATCCCTTATTACTATTAATCATGACTGTTTCATTTTCTTGACAGTGCATTTGAGTTCTGCATGGGGCAGAGGGAAGTGGATCTCCACCTAATTGAGAAGGGCTTTGAGGCTTTGGACTCTGGCTTTTATTCAGTTGGCATTGGGGAACCATTAAAGGCTTAAGAGCTGTGAGTGACATGAGCAACATGCTGCATTAGGAGGAGTAATCTGTGCATGGGAAGGTGGGAGGCAGGGAGCAGAGAAGGGCAGCAGGGACTCCAGAGACAAAAAAATGAAGTAATGCATGTCCCCCAGCTCCGAAGGCTGGCAACGAGAAGGGATAGGAATGTAAGTCTTGGTGGGATGCCATCGTTTTCAAAACAGCTCACATGGATTCCAGGGTTGTGCCTTCCAGCAACTCTGTAAACAAATGCAGTTTCTGCTCCACAAGCACCTCCCAGTGCCTCCTGTACAATGGGGCTGGGTATAAAAACAGGAACAGGCTCAGCACCTCCTGTGCAATGGGACTGGGTATAAAAACAGGAACAGGGCCTGGACCCTTCATCAAAGTGCGGACAATTTATAAGATAGAGCAGGGCAAGTTTCATATTCAGGCACTTGTTCATAAGGAAGCTGAATATTAGCTAGCTGGAATTTAGTTGGTCTGAAATCACATGGCCACAAAGGCAGAACCAGCACTGATATCCAGGCTTCCGAGACAAGACCGCTGTTCTCTGAGCAATAATGGCTGCCTCTGATGTCACTAGGACTTGAGAGGAGATTTCAGGCTAGTTGGTGAGGGACTGCACTTAGACTAGTGGGCTGGGGCACAGGGTTCCCCCTAAGATGGTGGCTCAATGGGTGGTTTCCCACCTCCATATCCAAGCAGTCTTCTGGATGGGGAAATTATTAAATTATGCTTTGCTCTGGGAACGAACTTTTTCCCACATATGATGAGAACCTGACTTGGATTGTTCCACATCTGGTTCATCATATCTGCTTTAAAAAAAACCCCACTATTCATGAGTGAGTAATGCTGCACATGCAGTTTCCCATCTGCAGCTTGACTCTTTAGCAGCACCATCCTTCCCTTGCTTGGGTGTTTGATATTGGTGGTCAGCACACAGAGTCCCTCATGGGTCTCCGGACACCCAGCAGACACGGTCATAATTCCTGTCTTGTTGTCTTCCACTTTGGCACTCCCTGGAACACCTTTGTATGGACGTGGATGGTCCTCTTTTGTTCCCTACTAAGCCCAGTGTGGAAACACAGGTGGCTCTGTCTTCCCTGTGAGGGACTCAGCCCTCCCTCTCTGCATGTTTCGGACTCCCGTGTGCTTGGTAGAATGGTAATTGCCCCTGGGGAATCTCCCTGGAGCTTGCTGGGATTGGGCAGGTCATGTCATGCTTTTCTTCCAGACCCTGACTCCAACCCTATACCCATTCCTGGGTCACTAGGCAGAACATTTCAGGCTTGTGACAGCTTCAAGATGCCAGGCATCACCCATCTGACCCTTCTTTGTTCAAGGGGCATGCTTGAGTCCCAGAACAAATTGGGGGTGATAATGCTTACTGACCAAAGCATTAGGACACTGTCCTTTGGATGTGGCTGGTGTCAGGCATGTGGCAGGCTGCAGGAGGAGGTGGCCCGTGGCCTGGGGTACATGGCTGGCTACACAGCCTTGATGCCTTGGTATAGTCAACTGCACTTATCCCTCTGAGCTATTCAAGGACCTCCCAGTCAGCCATGCCACCACGGAACAGAATGAAGCGAGCATATGAATTCTGTCCCAAATCCACATTCCCCTCCGTGACAGGACACAGCTAGGAGAGGACATCAGACCACCAGTTTGGAAAGAGCTGGGAAGGGGAAGGGAAGACGGGCGATGCTTGCCTGGCTTTGGAGAGGAAGACGTAATGAACAGGACAGAGAAGGATCTGCCTAGAAGGTGACATATGAGGAAGCAGAGTGACAAGAGGGACCGTGAATGCTTCAGGGGGACCATGATGGCAGCTGGGTGAGCACGACAGGTTTCACACACACATATATTTTACACATCTTTCTGGATGCGTGAATCCCAAAAGAGCCCTTCCTGGGAGTCTATCCAGGCCTCACTCTCCGCATTTACTACTAATGTGCCTTCAAGAAGCACCTGTACCCGTTCCAAGCCTCTGGTTTCCATTTGTAGAACTGTCCTGACTCCAAGGGTGCTGTGAAAAGAAGATGAGATACTACATGTGAAAAGACTTTGAAGACGAGACATCTCACACATGCCAGCAGTGGTGCTTTGTCTGTATTCCTTTTTCCACTGTGACAAGTGTCTGCTACAGTCTTTGAATGCTTCCATAGGGGCCATTGCACAGGAAGAGATCTGGGGGCAATCTTGCTGACAGTAAAATCAAACAGACTCAAGAATTGATGTGAGGGCCTGTGGCATGCACGGAGTTGTTGGACGAGCCCTGATTCCGAGGGTAGGAAAGATACCTGGCATGTCATCATCCTTGGGGACCTGCAGTCTGGCCCCGAAGGTGAGACTGAAATTCATGAAATATGAGCAGGAAGTCGAAGAGATCAGCCTCACTCATGCATGGTCACCCCTCATCTATCCGCAGATCAAGGTGCTGGGCGTGCTTCAAAGAGTCCTCAGTCAGCACCCAGAAAACGTACTGTGCACTTGAGGGCCGTGGCTAAAGAGGCACTCACTGTGATCCACGTTGCGGGGGCACCTGAGAGTTTGCAGCTGTCTGTGTTGCTTAGGAATGGTGTCTCACTGCTAGAAACAAGCCCACAGTGACAGGAGCTTAACAAGATGGAGCAGTGTTTTTAGTTTTCTCACATCAGGGGGTTGGGCAGTGGGCAGTGGGTGGGGCAGAGTCATAGCGGCAGCTCCAGGGTCATCAGAGATTCAGGGTTCTTTGTCTTTTTGCCTGCCACTTCGGCACGTGCCTCAAGTTGCACACCTGCTGCTGCAGTGTCAGCCGTTGCATCCCCACTCAAGAAGGCAAGGAGGAGGAAGGCTCAGGGCTGTGCCTCAGGGACAAGTATGCCCACCTTTAAGGAACTTCCTTAGAAGTCCCATTTGTTGCTGACTCTGCTTACAATTCCTGGAATTCTCTCTATGTGGGAGAGGCTGGCAGTGTGGCCTTTCAGCCGGACACATCTCTGTCCCTTGTTAAGGAAGGAAAGGGGAATGGATATGGGAGGGGAAGCTCAGCTTCTGCCTCACTGTCTAAGTGAGATGAAATTTCCTGACAATGGGCTCACACTGAGTGAAAACTGTAAATGCACAGGTCCTCCAGGCCATGGCGGCTCACCCATACCCTGAGGCTCCCCACCCATCCCCCGAGGGCCCCTCAGCCTCAGGCCCCCCATTCCCCTGAAGGCCTCTCAACTTCAGGCCCCAGCTCCGTGGAGCTGTTTGGGCATGAAGTGCTCAGTGCTTATTTGCGGCCGGGAGCCCCACTTAGGGGCCTGAAGTACACCCCCCAGCTATTAGCACTGATTGTCAAGGCAGCCTAGAGGCCTGAGTAGGTCCTTGAAGCTGAAAAGGGAGTAATTAAAACGCCTTTATACTGAAAGGGAAAGCATAACTCATAAAATTAATTATTTGTCAGCATAATTTGGGAAATTATTGTAATGTCTACAAACAGAATTTGACAGTGTGTCAGAGAGCATGCAGAAGGCAGGAGATGCCCAGCCAGGAGGGGAAGGAAGCCCTAGGCCAGCCAGCCTCATTTTTCCTCCTCCCTTCAGCGAATGGCAGCTTGATGCATCCAGGGAAATGAGAAGTAATTCATCTTGACTTTAACAAGGGCCTTGGACTGAGTGCCTTCTGAGAAAGTATCAGAACACCAGGGAAAGATGGGGCCCCGTGCGCTATCATGAGGCGGATGTGGAACTTGCTAGGCTGTCCATCTCGAAGAGAACTTAGCAGTGATGCAACATTTGCTGGGCTGAGGGAGGGGAGGGCATGCAGGCTGCCCTCATTGGCACCAGCAGCAGGCACGGAACAATAGAAAAGCTGTTTGCTGCGGAGGGGAGGTAGCAGCTCATTCTTTTAGAGCATGATTTTTGGTCTCAAATGTGTTTCCTTCAAGGCAGATCCTTAAGGAAGATCAGCAGCAGGTAGTCAGCACAGTACGATGTTGACCCCTGAAGCCATTTGAACCTAGTACTCACTGGTCACGCCTCATTTTCCTTTTCAATCCCATTTATGGCTGAGATATATTTAAAATGCATGGTTTGTCAACTCCAGTTCTGTACAAGTTCTCAGCATGGGCTAGCACCTTGGACACATGGGGATTACTTAATATAAACCCTCTAACTTTCCTGGCTTTTCTTATACCCCTCCATCTACCATCCACCATTATCTTGTCTGCCAATCGCATTTAATAGATTTTATTAAAAGCGCCTCCATAACCTTTTCAGCTCAAGGCATTTTAAAATGGGACATATTAACTTACAAATTGAGCAGCAAAGCTCTAATACAGTTTCAGCTAAGTGAACTTTCCGAGGGGTGAGAGGAAAGGTTGGTTCTGTCACAGAAGCTGTGACCTGAAACTCCAGCAGACTCAGTTCCACATGTCAGATTTCCATGATGATTACCCACAATGAAATGGAAAATAAATTTACTCCAGAATTTTAAATTCAAATAACTTAAATTTACTCAGAAATCAATACGCTGTTGGTTTCGAGTGGAAAAAATCCGTAGAGTGTAAGTCGTGTATAACTAAGTGCCCAGTATAATTAGAAACATTTTTCTTACTGCCAGTGTTGACTTCAGCAACTTTCTAATAATGTAGCTTGGAAGGGAGAGTGCTGTAGTCATTTGCAGCAATCAGTAGTTCACATTCGATGCGGATTCGCTGTTGGGCTCACAAATTCAGTTTTTTTTAGAAATTGTTCAAATAGGAATGAAAGACACAGAAATAACATGGCTGTGAAGTTTTCAGGTGAACCTGAGTGTGGAAAACTAGACCTGGCCAGGATAGAAAGTGTCATCGATTACAGTTTTGTCCTAAAATAAGTCTGTATGTATATGCAGACTCCTTCTATCCATTTTTTGAAATTCATCCATTAAGATGCAGATGTTGGTTTTTCTATAAGGGGTCCAAAGACAAATTATGCTATAAATAATCGTTCTGAGAACACCAAGATTTTACCTTCTTTTTTCCTGGCTTTATTTCTTTATCATTTTTCTTCTTATAACAGCTATATGTGTGCTATGATGATTTATTCTGGTTTCAGAACATTACCTTATAATGAAAGAGAAATATTTCATATTTTAAAAGAAATGGAAAAAACATTTGGTTATTCACATTTCTAAAACATTCGTAAAGGCTCCTAAATGTTCACTTGGACTGTGAAAGGTTTTCTAAAGCAAGGATTATAAATGGGCACTCTGTTTGCAAGCCCCATTCTTATCTCCTCTTGGGAAATTCTCAATGTGGCATTAAGTGACATTGCACGAAAGATTTGTTTCTCAATCCCTCCAACTTTCTAGACCTCAGGCTGTACCTGCAGAATAGGATAATGTTCCAGATTCTCCCAGCATTACCTAAAACACTAAGTAAAAGCTGAACAAAATAGATATGGGCTGTTCCATTAGGCATGGGCTTTATTTGGTCTTGCAGAACCTGAAGGAAAGGAAAGAGCAGGAAGCTCGCGCTTTAGGGGAAGCCACTGTATGTCAGCCTTCACCATGCTGCGCTGCGCCCTTACACTCACTGTCTTATTCCATGCATCCCTGGTGGTCATGCAAGATAAGCATCAAAGCCCTATTTGACAGAGGCAAAAATGGAATCTCAGAGAGGCAACTCACTTTCCCAAAGTGACATAGCTAGACAATGCTGAGAAATGCCAGAACCAAAACCTGGGTCTGCTGGGCTCCCAAGCCCAGGCTATCATCTGCCGTCACTACAATTTACCTTTATTTTTTTTCATCCTAAATGTATCACGCATGGTGAAGAATTACTTCCAGATTCCCCCTGCCGTGACTATGTGGAGTAGAAAAGGCATAAGTGCTCCTCTCACTCTGCTGCCATGGAGGGCAGGCTTGCAGTGGTCTCTGGATACTTTGGACCACAGTGCACAATGAGAACTCTATTTTGCATTGAAACCCAACACATACAGACACTGATACAGCGTTCATGGAACAATAGCAACTCTCTCAGTGTATGATGTACTTTGGTATTTTCTGTTCTATTCCATTCTGTTTCATTCTTTAAAAAGCTGTGACCACTGAATTGATTTCCCTATCCGTGAGTGTATTTGTGACCTACAGTTTGAAGAATACTGAGTTCCAGCAATACAGGCTGTTTGGTTTGACTGACTCTTACCTCCCTTTCAGAAAAAGCCTCTATCAAACCGAGAATTCTTCAGGTCTGGGCTGTGAAGCCTGTCTTGTTCCTCCAACTGTAAAGACAGACAGGGTCTGAGCGAGGGCGTGAGCAGGGCCGCCAGCCAAAGCACAGAGTGGAGGCCTGGGATGGAGCAGGGAGGGTGGGGTATAGCATTCGTATCCCTGAAGATCACCTCTGTGTACACAGGGAAGGGGTTCCTGGGACTTGCCCTTCACCTGCTACTAGAGGACATGTGGAAAGGTAAACCAGTCTAAGTTACTATGAGCATCGCCTTATTTTGTGATTCGCAGGACTGTCTTTCCTACTAGCCTAGGAACCCCGTGAGGGCAGGGGCTGTTTCGGATTTGTCTTTTCATATCTGTATCCCCATATCCAAGCACAATGCCTGACCCTTAAGTAAACACAGCATAAATAGATGTCTGATTAAAAACACAGGGCTTATCATTCCTGTTTCAATTCCCAAAGCTGCGCCAGTTTAATCTCCATCTTCAGCACCACACCCTGCCTTCTGCCCCAACTCTTGCTGTCTCGAAATCTCGGAAGAAAGCAGCCCCGAGCCCTGTCATATGTGGGTTAGGCCTTCCTGTCTTTCTGCATTGTGACGTCCAACAGCAATCCTTCCTGGGTGCTGCCCATGCTGAGCCTGGCTTTGCTCAGGAGCCTAAATGCAGACTCTTTCCTCCCCCTCCCCTGCTGGAAATGCTGAATCTGGACTGCAGCCTAGAAGGTGCATGGGGAAATGATGTCCATGAACGTGTCCCCAGCCAACGTTGGGGAGGTATGCCGCTCAGCACCCTGGACACACCAGGCCGCAGCACTCACCCTCAGGGCCTCAGTCCCTGTACTGTGTGGAAAGGCTGCTTGACCCATAGCTGGAGAGGAGAGCTGATCGTGGGAAGAACAGAAGAGAAACCACAGACATGCAATGTTCAGATGTGGAAAATGCATGCAGACAGGTGCATGGGAAACGAGGGTCAGGAGAGGAAGAGGAGGAGACACCAAGTGGGCCGGAGCCCAAGCAAGCAGCTAGAGCTTCCACCGACTCGAGGCGGCCTTGGGCCTGTGTTTTGTAAGCTTGATGTTTGGTGCAAGTGAAGATGTATTTTAGGAATGAAAATGGTATTTCATGAATAGAAATATCGTCTTGTTCCCAACTGGCTTCAGAGTCAGAGGACTGGGTTCACAAGGGCTCAGTGTGCAGACAGCCTGCCAGGGCCTGCGGGCTCTCCCCATCTGCTGTGCCCCCGACCCCAGCCTAAACACTGGCCCCAAATGGTTCTCCTCAATGCCAGGCATATAAAGATTTGGAAACAAAATAAGTTCAGAAAGGGACACACAACACGTTTTTAAGTGTTAAAGTATTTTCTTCTCAAGGCCATCAGAAAAGATACTCGAGCCTATTCGTCAAATGTTTGTTAACCTAATAATGCGATAGAAATGTTTAATGCATTGAGAACCTTCAGGTGTATCAGAACTGCAAGAACCATAACAACGCAAGAGCTCAGCCGTGGCCCAGAACAATCTGGAATTAACGATAACACCCAGCACACAAATTGTAATATATACACCCACCCAGTGGTGTTCGGCCAGTAATTCTTCCAGGTAATAAGCTCACTGCTCCCTGGTTTGAAAGGTGTATACGTTTAATTCTATGAGGTAACCTGGAGAAATGGACACCTGCGAACCCCCAGTAAGTTCTGGATAAATGTATCAGTCCCTCATATTTGAAACTGTATACATTTGGGATCATGAAAAACGGGGTGTGCCGTTGTGGCAAGGACATGAAGATTCATGCTTCTTGCATGGAGTAGAAGCAGCTGCCCTGACTGGCCGCTGGGCTCCCAGCCCCTGGCCTGCTAGAGGAGATGGGAGCCAGCAGATGGGCCCTGAATAGTCCAGTGAAGGCTGCCCAGCACCCAGGAGAACTGATATTGCACCTGAGGGTCATGGACGGTGAAATTTCACTGTGTTAAGACACTGAGATTTCATGGCTTATCTGTAACAAGTAAGGTAGTGTTGCTTTAGTAAATTCAACTGGGCATGTTAGAATATCGGACAGTGCACTCTAATTTCCTTCTGTGCTAAATTTAGCTGATTTTACAGCATTCTCAGTGGGCTCCTTAGCATGTTTAGGTGGGGTTTGCACAGTCCCATAAAGATGCTAAGTAGGATGTAGAAATCACTCATTTCTTACCACAGAGGCCTGGATAGTCACTTTCACCTGGCCCAAGAAGGCCCATGAATTGCTATCCCAGCACCTCCTAATATAACTTTATTAATTTTATTTGACATGTTGCAAATCTCCAAAACATCCTGTAGCTCCGTGGTCAGCACAGGTTTCCTCTGATTAACCATATTTTCAACTGTTTCTCCATTTACGTAGATGAAAGGGAAGATGAATAGTAACTATCTTTACTCAGGGGTATTGCAAATAAGCTTTAATTTCATCACATTATTTGACTTAAATATAGAAAATAAAAATGTGTGTCTCTCTTTTCAGTGGCAGGGAAAATTCCTGCTGGACATAGTCACAGACTCTGGGGGCTATAACCAGCAGCACACAGTCCTGGTAGAGGAGAGGAGAAAAGCCTTGTGGGGATGAGAGTAGGGGGTTTCTATCAACCAATTAATTAGGATCTAGATATATTCAAAGCAACAACCAAGGGAAGAATGGAGGAAGGGAGGGAGAGAGAGAGAGGAAAGAAAGAAAGCAGACAGGAAGGTAGAAAATTAGGTAGATTAAAAGGGAAGGAGGATGGGAGGGAGGAGAAAATAATTAGAATAGGAAATTTACAGCAGTGGTTCTCAAAGATGTTCTATGGACCAACAGGATTCACATCTCCTAGTTAAGGAGCTTGTTAGAAATACAAATTCTCGGGCCTCACCCCAGACCCACTGAGTCAGAACTTTCATATGTGTTTCAACATGTCCTCCAGGTGATTCTAATGCACACTCTAATTTGGGAACCTTCTTTAGGCATTGATAGGTAGAAGAATGTAACACCTGGGACTTATAAACATGAGCCCTGCCAGCTGTCCAACAGTGCATTTAAAACAGTAGATCGTATTCAAGTAGGATTTATTCCAAGAATACAGTTTTGACATTTGCCAATATTCAACACCCATCTGGAGTACAAACATATAATAAAATAGAAATGTATTGACATTTATTCAATATGGTAAACTGTGCATGTACCTCCAGCCCCTGGATCTGTGTTCTCCATCTGCTTGATTGGGAAACCCTACAGGCATCCCTGCTGAAGCCAGAAGCATAAGGATGCCCACAGCCTTCTCTGCTCTTAAAATTGAACTGGACATGTTTGCCACAGCTGTAGACAAGAGAAAGCAAGGAGAGGTATAAGGCCCAAAAAGGAAGTGATGAAACTATCTTTACTTGCAGATAATAAGATCTGATATCTGGAAACTGCTATGAACAATAAAGAATTTAGTAAACTAGCAAGCTATAAAATCAGCATGCAAAAACAAACCGACTTCATATGCACAAGCAAAACACAGCTTGAAGTTATAATCAAAGATAAGATCCCATTTACAGTAACAGAATAACATTAGAAAAGAAAAGAAAGCTGGGGATAAACTTAACAAGAAATACCCAACATAGATGAAGAAAACTGCAAATGCTCCTGAAAGTCACTAGAGTAGGTGTAAACAAATGGACCATGTTCTTGAACAGGAAGACTCAACATCACAGTGAAGTTAGTGTTCCCTGTGTGAATTTAGAATTGTCGCATGATCCCCAATAAAATAAGATTTTTTTTCTAGAGCTAGAAAATTTAAAATTTATTCATAAAAACAAATGAGCAAAAATAGCCAGGAAACTCCTGAAATAAAAGTAATGAGGGTGGACTAGTTTCCTTTAGGTATTAAAACATATTATAAAGCTCTATAACTAAAATGGTGTGTCTGTTGGTGGAAGACTAAAAGATACATGGAACAGAACAGAAAACCCAGAAATGGACCCCATTAGATATGCAAATTTAATGTATAATCGAAGGGCTTCCTGAATAACTGAATAAAATAGACTTTTTAATAAGCATTATTGAAATAAGTGAATACCTATATGGAAAAAATACAAAACTGTATCCATTCCCTATTCCCATATACAAGGATACATTACAAGTGGATCAGAGATATCAATATTAAAACCAATATTAAAAATATGAAACTGTACAAGTACTAGAATAAAACAGTTGCTTTAGTCTCTCTAACCTGGAAGTGGAAAAAACTTGTCTAACAATGACTCAAAATCTAGAAGAATAAATGAAAAGATTGATGAATTGACTATTTACAAGTTTTAAAAAGCCAAAATATTCTATATGCAAAAAATACAATAAGCAAGTTTAAGACAAATGGCAAATTGGGGGAAATATTTTCCGTTTATATCTCAGAGAAATGGTTAATATCTCTATATTAAGAGCTTCTAAAACACAGAAGAAAAAGAATTAAAAGAAAAATGGGCAAGCAGTGTGAAACAAGAGTTAACAGAAGTGCAAATGGCCTGTAACCACAAGAAAACATGCTCAACCTTGTCAAAGTAGCACACATAAAAAGTGATGTTACACAGAGTCACTATCTCTCACGGATCAGTGTGATACAAATTCAAAAGTTTGACAATACTCTGATGAGGCTCAGGGGAGGGGGAAGAGGCACCATCATTCATTGCTACTAGAAATGCAATGATAGAACCCCTAATTAATTCAATCCAAACACATCATTGGGTGCTAGAATTAGTGGGAGAAGTTTGATGAGGAATGAGATATACTCCTCACAAAATATGTATATATCACAAAGAAAAAAGAAGAGAATAACTTGATGCTGGAGAAATCTGGCAGTTAACATCACCAATAATGGGACAATTCAGAATTGTGTACCACTGGATAGGATACAATGAAAAGAGCACAGCCTCCACTCTGTGCTATTCCTACATATAATACAAGCCTGAATCTAGTTAAAAAGAAACCTCAGATGGACTCAAACTAGGAACATATTGCACATGACATCGGACTGCAGCCTCCAAAAATGACAAGGTCATGAAAGTCAAGAACTACTCCAGATTGAAGAAGATGAAAGAGACGTGATACCTAAATGCAACATATGATCGAAATTGGATTCTGTTGCTACAGAAGACATGGTGGGGAAAACAGGAGAAATCGTAGATTAGATGGCAGTGATGTGTCAATGCCGATGTCCTAGTTTTGATGGCTGTATTGTGGTTACCTGGTGAGTGTCCATACTCCAGTATTTGGGGGCAATGGGGCTCATGCTAGCAGCTCACCCTCAAACAATTTTTTTATGTTTTTATACAATTCGAAATTATTTGTACATTTGAAATATTTCAAAATGAAAATTATCTTTAGCATTTAAAAATGTTTCTAATTCTTAGGCCAGTCATGGTGACTCACACCTTGGGAGGCAAGGAGGGTGGATCACCTGAGGTCAGGAATTCAAGACCAGACTGGCTAACATCGTGAAACCCCATCTCTACTAAAAATACAAAAAAAAAAAAAAAAAAAAAAAAAAAAAGCCAGGTGTGGTGGTGGGCACCTGTAATCCCAGCTACTCTAGAGGCTGAGGCAGGAGAATCGCTTGAACCCGGGAGGCGCAGGTTGCAGTGAGCCGAGATTGCACCACTGTACTCCAGCCTTAGCAGCAGAGCAACATTCCATTTAAAAAAAAAGAAAACTAGGTTTCTAATTCTTTTTCATTTAAAACACAAACTGATACAGTCCTTAATGGAAGACAATAATAGTAATAACTGGTTAACCTGTATATTCCATTCTCACTCACCAACTGTGGTTTTAGGAGTTTGTTCCAGAAATGAACTTGCAAACAAATGAAAAGACACAGGTACAAGACTATTCACTGCAACACCATTTGTTATAGCAAAAGACTAGACTCTACCAAAATGCCCATCATTAAGAGTCAGACTGAATAGACCATGGTATATCCACACAATGGGGTATTACTACATGTCATAACAAAGAAAGAGGAAGAGTTTGAGAACTAGAGCTGTGGGGAAAAAGAAGGCATGGAAACAGAAATCGGGCTTCTCTGAATACATTTGCTTATAGAATTGGCTTTGAAAGAATGTAAATATATTTTATCTACTCATAGCACTAAATTAACCTTTTTTTTTTTTTTTTTGAGATGAAGTCTCACTCTGTCACCCAGGCTGGAGTATAATGGCACATTCTCAGCCCACTGCAACCTTCACCTTCCAGGTTCGAGCAATTCTCCTGCCTCAGCCTCCAGAGTAGCTGGAATTACAGGCACCTGCCACCACGCCCAGCTAATTTTTTTTTTTTTTTGTATCTTTAGTAGAGACAGGGTTTTACCGTGTTAGTCAGGCTGGTCTTGAACTCCTGACCTCAAGCAATCCAACCGCCTTGGCCTCCCAGAGTTCTGGGATTATAGACATGAGCCACCATGCCTGGCCAGCACTAAATTAATATTTTAAAAACCTTGGAAAAGAAATTCTAAAATGTTGTAAGCAAAGTTAAGCAAAGGGACAGAACTGTGTACTGAGCTGGTGGCATAACAATAAGGAAAGTATTTCAAGTAACTTTGAAAGATGAAAATTTGTACATCCTAGTGGGATGTACTCTAAGGATAAAAAAAAAGGTCTTCATCTGTTTTCAGCTGTCAGAGTGTTGGTGGGAGTGGCATGGCAGATTTCTGTCTTTAAGACCGTTATGTAACTAAGCATGGTGGCTCATGCTATAATAATTCCAGCACTTTGGGAGGCCGAGGTGGGAGGATCGAAAGGTCAGGAGTTTGAGACCTGACTGGACAGTATAATGAAACCTTGTCTCTACTAAAAATGCAAAAATTAGCTGGGCTTGGTGGTGCATGCCTATAGTCCCAGCTACTCGGGAGGCTGAGTCAGAAGAATCACTTGAACCCGGGAGGCAGTGGTTGCAGTGAGCTGAGATTGAACCACTACACTCCAACCTGGGCAACAAAGCAAGACTCAGTCTCAAATATATGTGTGTGTGTGTGTGTGTGTGTATATATACATATATATATGTAATTATATATGTAAATATATATAAATATATATATTAAAATTATAGTCTCAAATATATATATACGTGTATATAAAATCATTGTATGAGTGTTGTGGGGCTAAAGCAACTGAGTGATTATGTTGATGTCTTTGGGAACTGAGATTTTCACCCCAGTCAAAACTTTAAATCTGAATTGGGACTATAGTGATTTTACCTTTTAAAAAAAGAGGATTTCTTCTACAAAAAAGCCTAGAAATAAGACTTAACTAGTGGCATTGAGCTTCCTAGCACTAGAAAAATAAGCAAGCTTCTTAGATAAATACATGATTGCAGGTCAGATGCAGGTAATGTGTAAGATGAGCTTGGAACATCTCATCATTCCAAAAAGCAAAGAGGCTACACTGTCAGCTATCAACGTGGGCTTGTCAAAAAGACTCTTAGGCTGACTTAAAGAGGCTCCTGCTAGACAAAGATGGGAAAATCTACAAATCAATAATAATAATAATAATAACCTTAATGGGCTGAAATGCTTCAAGTATGTTTCAGTCCATACTATTAAATGCTGAATTTGTATGAAACTTCCAAATCAAAAATCTCTTTTAAGGTTTTTAGTGGGAAACTTGAGCTTGATTGGTGAACATAACATTTTCTACACCTGGTTTTATTCTTGTGATGACTTCCTTCAAGACTGTTAATGATAACCTCTTCAAATATTTGAAAGCCACAATTGTTAAGAAAGCCTTTGCCCAAGTAGGAGGTCACAATTGCCAGGAGATTATTTACTGCTTTTTCTTAAGTTTAGAGAAACTTTGTTCTTGCCATTAACTAGAATTCAGATAATTAAGTCTCTTTAAATTATCCTATAAGGGTAGAGTGTTTCTTTAGGTTAACAGCTCTTCCTTTTATTTCTTTGACAAAAGTAATAAATGGTTTTGTGATAATGTGAATAGATTTAGAATCTGATCAAATGTTTTTAATATTAAGTATTTCAAAATAATGGGCATTTCCATAGACCTACATGGATCCCACTCTATCAGTCTTAATTATTTTTCTTTAGGGCTTAAACACTGACTTCTTTATTATATCTCACAGTTTTTAACTCCATAATGTAGTTGAAATTTTGCTTTGAATCCATACATTTTACACATTCATGTTAGTATATGCCATGGTCTGACTATCACTGTACCTTCAGAATTTATGTTAAAATGGTAGCCCCCAAGTGATAGTATTAGGAGATAGGGCCTTTGAGGAGGACGATTAGATTATGAGGGCTGGTTGGGATTAGTGCTCTTATGAAAGAGACCTCTGAGAGCTAGCTAGTCCCTTCTGTCATATGAGATTACAGTTAGAAGGCACCATCTATAAGAACATAGGCCCTCACCAGCCACAAAATCTGCCTCGATCTTGGACATCCCAGCTTGCAGAACTGTGACAAATAAATGTTTGTTGTTTATAAGCTACACAGTCTGTGATATTTTTGTTATAGCAGCCTGAACTAAGATGGTATACTTTCACACAGAGTCTTGCAGCTATCTATTCCATTCACTCACATGCTCAAAAATGTCATTTAAGAGGCCATTTTTGATACTAGTAACCTCTGCTATAACCAATCTTCAAAGTGTGACCCCTTCACCAAAAATATTAACAACAATGATGATGATAATGATGCTTTGTTCACAGATTCTTGCAAAACTCTTTGTTTGGACAGCCAATGCATGTCAATTTGAAATTGCAATAGGAAATTTAAGGTTCCCCTTTTGAATAGTATTGTTTGAAGATGCATGGATGTCATGTCAGATGACCAGAGACAAACCTAATCTAGAAGATCATTAAATTGCACACTGGGAGGACTGATGTTAGTAACAACACTTGATGGGCATCATGAGTCTGACTCTCTCAAAAGGAATTCTTGGGCCAGGCATGGTGGCTCATTACCTGTAATCCCAACACTTTGGGAGGATGAGGTGGGAGGATTGCCTGAAGCCAGGGGCTTGAGACCAGCCTGGGCCACATAGCAAGACCCATCTTCACAAAAAAATACAAAAACTTAGCTGAGTATGATGATTCACCTGTAGTTGCAGCTACTCGGGAGGCTGAGTTGGGAGGATTGCCTGAGCCTGGGAGGTTGAGGCTGCAGTGGACCATGATTGAACCATTGCATCCAAGCCTAGGCAAAGAGCAAGAAAAATGAATGGACGGACGAACGAAAGAAAGAAAGAGAAAGAAAATAAACAACTTTTGTTAAAAGTGGTATTCCGATTCCATATTTTTCACAAAGCAAAAAGCAATTGGGACCATAGCATCTTGGATTTCATTCTGATAACATCACTTAATGAGGAATACAGCTCTATAGGCCTAGAGACCTTCTCTGTGAATACAACAGTGGATTTCTTGATTCCCAGGCTTTTCAGATTGAATTTTGCTATAAAGTGTTTATACCTTTCTATTGGCATTGGTATCCAAAACTTTTAATTTTTTATCTATTATATATTCCAAAGTGTTTATGTAAGCTTTGACCCTTTCATCCCCAGCAGCTTGTCTGGTATGCGGTAGATACTGCACTGCTGCCACCCAGGTCAGTTCTTTAGGGTGACACAGCTATCCTACAGCTGGCACATGGGCTGCCAGGTTTGCAGCTGTGACCTCCTCTGGGAACTGCCTGACCAAGTTGACACCCCTCCCATGGATCATCCTGTGGCTAATGGCTGGCTCCCATGGCCATAGGAAAGCCCAATCCCCTTGTGTCAGTTGAGGACAACTTAAGACACCTCTATTTCAGAGCTTCCCATAGGATCCACTGAGGCCTCAACTACTGCTGGAGTGTGGGGGCAACTTCTTCTTCTGCCCATCCCTGGCCTCCCCACTTCCTCGCAGATATCTGTATTGAGGCCCAGTGAAACTCAAACTCTGAACTCTTCATGGCCAGAGTCTATGACCAGGGCAAACAATCAAAAACAGGTAGTATTTTTTGTACTATAAATAATGTTCAAAGCATTTATTTTGAGGGATTCAGACTCATGGTATACACCAGGTGCCATTACTAACATCAGCACTTATCAATCTGCAGTAGAAGCTTGTTTGATTTAATAATCTTCTACACTGGGTTGTCTCTGGGTCATTTGGCCTGTCACCCACACACCTTCTAATGGTATTATTCGAAAGTGGTACCTCTCTTCTTTCCTGTGCTTCACTGGTCTCAAACATGTTACTGACAGTTTGTAATGCAGCCTGGCAAAATGAGGGATTCTGCAATTGCAGAAGGAATTTTGGCTTTTGGCTGTTAAATGCAGGATATTGTAACTAGCTTCTTGTATTCAGTCTGACACAGTTGTGGCCCACTCATAAATACTCCTGCTTCTTATTGTGTAACTCCAGACAATTTTTCTAGTTCTCATCTTTTTCTGTGTGAGATCAATGCTTAGGGAAGGGTGCCGGCATCATTTGCCTGATGTCATTGCATCTTCTGATTCCTTTTTCATTAACTACAACGTCTGAGACAGAGGAAGACAGGATTATTGGAAAATGCAAATCTGAATTTGAGATCATTTTCATTATATTTCCTGAGTAGAAACTTTTTTTACTACTCTACTTGGCACATTTGATGACTTTTCTTTAATTAAAAAATGTCTTTTATTTATGATGGGAAAATATGTCTCTACACATATATAATAGTATTAAAAAGATCAACAAAAATAATTTTACCAAATATGTATATATTTAAATATAAAAGTATATAAAGTGGCCTGTAGGCCTCAATGGCTTCAAAAATTAACTTTTAAAAAAGTTTTGATTGCATAAATCCTCAAGAATGTTTTGAAATAAATCAAGTAAAAAAAATTAAAAAAACAAAGCCTGCATTAAGCAAAATAGGCAATAATGACATTCCTTTTTTCGATTGGACAATTAAAGTTCTGAAAAACTCATGAATATAAATGTCAATTATGTCATCTCTGATCCAAAATATTTTGAAAAGTCAATTATTTGAAGCTGTAAAACCCCACAGTCCTCTTTACTGAGTTGATTTAATTATGCAACTTACTGTAACATTTTTAAAAAGTTATAAAAACAGTATTTTGAGATTCCATCAAAAATCAGATCTTGCTGAATTTACACATCAGTAGCCAGGAAAGAAGGGGAGGATCTGGGTGAGAAGAAAATTTTATAAATCATTTTTATTTTAATAAGGAACACCTAATGCCAGATAATAATTATAAACATAATCATACATTTTATTTAGTCATATAGGTAAAAATACTAGCCAACTACTTGAATAAAAAATGCCCTCACATGCTGAGCCTGTTACTGAACTAAACTGGGTTCGTCTGCCCCTGCAAGACAGGAAGACACTGAAGTGCTAGGTTTTTGCAGCAAGAAAGTTTTACTGCAAGTCAACTGGTGAGGAGAAGGAGGAAAGACTCAAATCTGTCTCCCCAGGCTGCGGGCTGTGCCGGGCTTTATACGTATAGGGTAATGAGGCATGATCGAATTGGATGTTGCAATGGGGTAATGCCAGAGCTTGATCTGATTGAATCCTGGCTCCAGCTTTGCAGTGTCCATTTCTTAACTCAGTCCCTGCTCCTCTGCCTGAGCTCTTAGGTTCCTCCCGTGGTTACATGCTTGGTTCATCTGGGTGTGCTTAGGGTATGTGGCCTTCAACCTGGGGGTCCGTACAGCTCACAACTTCCTTACACACAAGTCGAGCCACATTGTGACGCAGCATCGTTGTCTAGGGTAATACCCAAGGTTTGTTGTCTCACGCCAAGAAAGTCAAGGACGTGGACACACAAGGAGTGAGGTTTAGAGTGCAGGTTTAATAGGCGAAAGAGAGAAGAGCTCTCTCCTGCAGAGGGGTCGCGAGCGGGTTTTTCCAGTTAGCAGCAAAACGCAAAGGGTTTTACAGATGAGCTGGAGGACGCAATGTCTGATTTACATAGGGCACGAAAGATTGGTCAGAGCAGGTGTGCAATTTGCATAAGGCACGAAAAACTGGTTAGGACTAGATGTGCCATTTGCATAGTGTGGGAAAATGTGGCCACCCTCACCCTAATCTTTTATTGTGCAGATGGGTTCTCTGCCTGGCTGGCACCATGTTGCCTGTGTTTTTACTGTACACATAGTGACAAAGAAAAGGGAAGACAGGGCCTCCGTGTTGAACATGCCTGGCCCTCAGGTAGCCCTTTTCTACTGGCACAGCTGCCAACATTCACCTGTGCAAACTTCTAGCTTGCTTATCTATGTCTGCAGCTCGATTTTTCAGGCTGATCTTTGTTAGAAAAGAAATGATTTGGGAGCTGCTTTTTGTTAAAAGGGAAGCCTTGCCAAGGACTTTTACCCTTACTATCTGCCTAAATAATTCCTTTCTAGCTCCTGTATCAGTTGGTCCTATGCCTGGTACAGACAAATTCGCATATAAGAAACAACCTGCAACTGAAATAAAACAGCTTGATAACGAGGAGTCCGTGGGGGTGTCAGGAAAGTGCCACCTGGCTCAGCCACCTTGTGCCTCTCTGCAGTAGATCCTCCAGAGAGAGTAATTGGTTTTAGAAAGATTACAGGAACCACATGCATAGCTTCTTTTTACTTTTTTTTTTTTTTTTTGTAGTTTCAGATTCACAAAACAATTGAGTAGAAGGTTCAAAGAGTTTTGATATACTCTTTGTCCAACATGTACACAGCCTGTTCCTCTATTGGCATCCCCCACTAGAGCAGTACCTTTCTTACGATCGGTGAACCTACCTTGACACATCATTACCCAAAATCCATGGTTTACGTTAGGGTTCACGCTTGGCCCTGTGCATTCTGTGGGCTTTGAGAAGTGTATAGTGACATGTATCCACCGTTAGAGACTACAGAAGACTTTTCCTTGCCCGAGAAATTCCCGTGCTCTTCCTGTTCATCCCTCCTGACTGCCAGCCCCTGGCAGTCACTGGTCTTTTTGCTGTCTCCATAGTTTGACCTTTTCCAAAATGCCATATATAGTTGGAATCACACAACACGTGCCTTTTCCAGAGTGGCTTCTTTCACTAAGCAATGTGCAATGTGTGTGTGTAGTGAAAACACAGCATTTGTATAGTGAAAACAGCATGAAATGTAATTTCAACAGTTGCAAATTTTTGAATGACTGTAAACCATGGTTTATGGCTCTGAAAACTAACAGACATCAGTGTCTTGGCCCCTTTGTAACCCATCCGAGGTACAGTGAGAGACTACTGCACTGTCCCGCCTCCATCTTCCCCGCCCACTCCCAGAAATCCCCTCTCCAAGTAGGAGAAACTGCTACTATCTGATTCAGGTTGCACATTTCCATGACAAATAAAACCCCTAGTGCCTGAAACTGCTTTTCCGGTTTCTCCTTTCACCTGTGATTATTCCCTGAGTGTTGGGGGCTTCAGGACAGAACACCTTGTCATTGGCTGTGAGCATCAAGACCGTGTTGAATGGGTTTAGGCTGTGAACCTGCTCAGGTGTGTGCCTTCGTAGGGGGAATTATCCAATGAAAAGATATTTTTCTGCTCAATGAAAACCAGAAAGGAGCATAACACCTGTCACGTCACCAGGCTGCCTCCAGGCCTGGCATTGGAGGCACAGCAAGAGCCTAATGCTAATCATCCAGGGAGGAAGTGTCCCTGGAAGCTTAGTCTGAGCAGCAGGAGGCCACCCTGCATGGCTGAAACCCCTTTTGCCTTCACTTTTCTGTGGCATAGTGGGACTAAGCCCTTGTCTTTGGCTTAAGAAGGGGTAGAGTTATGTAACCCTCATAATTAAGACCTTCCCAACCATAACCGCTCTTTTATTTTCAACACTGTCAAGAAGGATTTGCTGGCTGTAACTCTTTCTTGCTTGAGGGCATTTTTAATTCCATTGTCAACAAATTTCTGAGTCACTTCTGATGGCAATAATTAGGACAAAGAGAAGCTGAGGACCTGGGAATAAAAGCAGGCTTGGAGATTTTTTGAATTAAGCTTAGGGTATTGAGAGAGAGGAAACAGGCTTTAGAATGTCCCTTGTCCTGTGACTGGGAAAGGAGAATGTGTGCCCACAGGTCAGGCTCTGAATCTGACACCAGGGGCTCAGGTAGAATGGGTGTCACAGGAACAGGTAGAGTGGGTGTCACAGCCAGGGACTAGGTAGAGTGGGTGTCACAGCCAGGGACTAGGTAGAGTGGGTGTCATGGGGACAAGTAGAGTGGGTGTCACAGTCAGGGGCTCAGGTAGAGAGGGTGTCACAGCCAGGGACTAGGTAGAGTGGGTTTCACAGCCAGGGACTAGGTAGAGTGGGTGTCACAGCCAGGGACTAGGTAGAGTGTGTATCACAGTCAGGGGCTCAGGTAGAGAGGGTGTCACAGCCAGGGACTAGGTAGAGTGGGTGTCATGGGGACAGGTAGAGTGTTTGTCACAGCCAGGGACTAGGTAGAATGGGTGTTATGGGGACAGGTAGGCTGGGTGTCACAGCCAGGGACTAGGTAAAGTGGGTGTCATGGGGACAGGTAGAATGGGTGTCACAGCCAGGAGCCCAGGTAGAGTAAGTGTAAGAGCTGGTGGTTTTAGGTAGCCCACATAATGAGAAGGTAGGGGAAATGCCTTGTTACACGGGCCAGCTCAGTTAGGAATTTGTTTCTGTGTAACCATGGTGTGCCCGAGAGGCACTGCTTCCAGGATGCAGGACCAGAACTTGATGTGAGGATTGTGCTGCAGTCAAGCAAAGATACAGACATCCTCTTGAATCTTCAGAAAACAACTACTTATTTAAATTATGCAAATTTTTTTTCTTGCATATGATCTGTGTAGCCTTATTTTAGAGAATTTAACGATGTTTGATATTTGGTATTCTGGCATTCCAGAGTCAGTAATTGGGCTTCATGAAACCCTGGAGCTAAACCTAATGAGAACGAGATGCCTTCCTCAACCCCAGAGGTTGTGGGTTCTAAGGGAAAACGTCACAACAATTGTTGGTCTTTTCCCAATAGCTCCTGGTGTTTATTCTTTCCTTTCCCTTTTCTTCCTTTTTCTCCTTCCCCTCTTTTGTTTTTTTTCCTTTTAGCAGAGATTGTTCTGGTCATCTATTGCTGCCTAACTGACTACCCCAAAACCTGGAGGTTAAAAGCAACACCTGTGATATGTCATGATTTTGTGAGTCAGGAGTTGGATCAGGGTTTGGATATGTGACTGTTTGTGCCACTCATTCAGTTGGGAAGATGTCTTGTGCACACATTGGCACTGTGGCTAGGAAGGCAGGAAGGCTGGTTCCCTGCACTGTCCACTGGGGCAGCTACCCCTGGCCTCGCCAGCCTGCAGTCTCAGGATCCTCACCCTCCTATGGCTGCTCCAATGAGAAGTTGCTAGCTTATAGGACCTGGGTCATCTTCTATTGGTCAAGCAGTCTCAGAGCCTACATCGAAGGGTTTCAGACATAGACACCACCTCTTCGTGGGAAAAGTATCAAAGAATGTGCAGCATTTTGCTTTGTCTTATTTTTTTTAGAGACAAGGCCCCATTCTGTTACCTGGAGTGCAATGGCAGGATCATAGCTCACTGTAACCTCAAACTCCTGGGCTCAAACCGTCCTGCCACTTCAACCTCCCAAGTGGCTAGGACTACAGGTGCACGCCACCATGCCTGGCTAATTTTTTATGTTTTATAGAGTCAGGGTCTCACTCTGTTGCCCAGGGTGGTCTCAAACTCTCACCTCAAACTATCCTCCCACCTCGGCCTCCCAAATTGTTGGGATTACTGGTGTCAGTCACCATGCCCTGCCTGGAGCATGTTTTAAAAGTGAGATTTATTGTGGTATCAATTTACATACAGTAAAATTCACCCTTTCTGGTGTACAGTTACATATACATTTTGACAAACATCGTTAGCCCACATTCACTATTGTGATGGAGATATGACGATTTCTATTACCTCCTCCAAACACCTTTGTGCTTCTATAATTACCCCTCCACCCTGCCCCAGCTTTTGGCAAGCACTGCTGTTTTCTCTTCTCAATACTTTGCCTGTTTCAGAACATCATATAAGTGGAGCGTGCAGTGTGCAGTCTTTGGAATCTGGCTTCTTTCCCTTAGTGTCATGCATTTGAGATTCGCCTATGTGTTCACGTGTATATGTATTTTGTTCCCTTCTGCTACTGAGTAGCGTCCCATTCCATGGATGCACCACAATTTTGTTTCCCATCCATTTGTTTAAAAACTTAGAGTGTTTGCAATTTGGGATAATTATTAAAGCTGCTATGAATATCGCATATAGATTTTATTTATATGTGTACATATTTATTTATTTAGAGACAGGGTCTCACTCGGTTGCCCAGGTTGGAGTGCAGTGGTGCAATCACAGCTCACTACAGCCTCAACCTCTCAAGCTCTCGTGATCCCCCCACCTCAGCCTCTCAACTAGCTGGGACCACAGGTGTGCACCATCACGCCCAGCTAATTTTTAAATTATTTTTTTGTGGAGACGGGAATCTTGCTGTGTTACCCAGACTGGTCTCAACCTCCTGGGCTCAAGCAATCCTCCCACCTCGGCCTCCCAAAATACTGGGATTATAAGTGTGAGCCACTATGCCCTGCTTCATATAGATTTTTATGTAAACGTTCACATCTCCTGTGCACAGTCACCCAGGGGCAGGATTGCCAGGTCACGTGGCTTGCGCATGTTTAACTTCTTAAGAAAGGACCAAACGGTCCCACCACGTGGCCGTGTCATGGGCATCTCCCTCTCATGCCACGAGGACCTCAGGCCTTCCACATCTTCACCGACACTGGTTGTTATTGCTGTTGGTTTGTGTAGTTTGAGTTCTCCTAATAAGGGTCCAGGGCATCCCATCATGGTAAATTTCCCTAGTGACCAGTGATAGGAAGGTGAGGTTCTCTTCACTTGTGGATTTCCTATCATTCTATTGGCTTTGGTGAAGTAACTATTCATTCTTTTTGCTCACATTTTTGGTTTTCTTATAGTTGAATTTTGAAAATTCTTTATATTTTCTGAAAAATGGGCTTTTATTCTTTTATTTTTTTAAGAGACAGGAGTCTTATTTGGCTGCTCACTGCAGACTCACACTCCTGGGCTCAAGGGGTCCTCCTGCCTCAGCCTCCCAAGTAGCAGGGTCTACAGGCATGCACTACCACACCCTAATTTTCTTTTAGGTAATTCTTTTTTTTTGAGGCAGGTCTTGCTCTGTCACCCAGGCTAGAGTGCAGTTGCATGATCTCGGCTCACTGCAACGTCCACCACCCAGGTTCAAGTGATTCTCCTGCCTCAGCCTCCTGGGTAGCTGGGATTACAAGTACCCACCACCATGCCCAGCTAATTTTTGTATTTTTAGTAGAGATGGGGTTTCACCATGTTATCCAGGCAGGTCTCGAACTCCTGACCTCGGGTGATCCACCCGCCACAGCCTCCCAAAATGCTGAGATTACAGACGTGAGCCACAGCACCCAGCCTTTTGTAATTCTTTGTAGCGATGGGGTTTCACTATGTTGCCCAAGCTTGTCTCAAAACTCCTGGCCTCAGGCAATCCTCCTGCCTCAACCTCCCAAAGTTCTGGCATTATAGCCATAAGCCATGAGCCACAGCACCCGACCTGGGTATAAGTTCTTCACTGGAAATCTGTCTTGCACTTGTTGTCTTCCAGTCTGTGTCCCATACAATTCCTATTTATATCTAATTTTCTTAACAGATGTCTGTCATAAAGTCAGCTTTATTCATTTTTTTTCCTTTTATGGATTATGTCCTTGGTATTGTATCTGAAAAATTTTTGCCTAACGCAATGTCACAACTATTTTTTCCTAGAAGTATTATAATTATAGGTTTACATTTAAGCCTTTGACCCATTTTGAGTTAGATTTTATAAATGGTATGAGGTATAGATCCAGATTTTGTCTTATTTTGTGAATGAATGTCTAATATTTCCAGTACATTTGTTGAAATTACTATCTTTTCTTTTTGTTTTTATTGAAAACCAGTGATATATGTGTGAGTAATTTCTTGCCCATATTCTCTATCACTGATCAATGTGTCCACCCCTTCTCCAGTAACACCCTGTTTTAATTTCTATTGATTTATAGTTAGTCTTGAAATCAGGTAGTAAAGGTTGTCCAATTTTTTTTAAAACTTGCTTTGGCTATTCTAGTTACCTTGCTTTTCCATATCAATTTTAGAATCACCTTTTCAATGTCTAAGAAACATCTAGCTGATTTTTTTTTTTTTTTCTTTTTGATACAGGGTCTTGCTCTGTCACCCAGGCTGCAGTGCAGTGTAGCTGTGATTTTGATTGGGACTGGAGTCACTGTATTGATCAGTTTGGGGAGAACTGACCTCTTTACTGTGTTTTCTTCCAATCCATTAATGTGATATGATTCTGTATTGATTAGGTATTTGGTTTCCTTCATTTGTGTTTTGTAGTTTTCAGTCTACAGATATTGCACATAGTTTGTTAAACTTATATCTATTTTGTGTTTTTATTGCCTAAATAAGATGTTAGCTTTAGGTGTTTTATAGGTGCCCTTTTTAAAGTTTAAAATTTTTTCTAAATTCCTGCTTTGCTGAGAGGTTTTTTCTTTTTTAAAATATCACAATTGGTTATTATATTTTGCCAAATGCTTTTCCTAAATCTATTAAGATGTTCATATGTTTTTCGTCTTTATTCTGTTGATGTGAGGAATTACTTTGATTGTTATTCACATCTTGAGCCAACCTTGCTTATATAAGATACACCTCACTTGAACAGGCTAGATTGTGACTGTTACATATGGTTGAATTTTATTTTCTAATATTTTGTTGAGGATTTTTTGAACTTGTGTTCTTGAGGGATATTTGTCTATAGTTTTCCTTCAGTGGCTGTTTCTGATTTTGCTATCAGGGTAATGCTTTAGAATTGGTTTAATTTATCCCTCAAATGCTTGGTGGAAATCACCCATGAAATACACGTAGTCCTCGTCTTTGTTCCTCCAGATGCTGTGTGTCTGCAGCTCCCAAAGATTCTGTCCTCTCTTATAGCTCACATTCACCCCTTCAGTCATTCACTGAGGATTTGGGGTGAATTTCCATTGTCTCCTCCTCCTGTGCTTTGTGACCAGTGAGTGAGACCCATCCTGACTCCTTGGAGAGGCCCATCTTTCCTTGTATTTCTCAACACTTGGCTGGTGTACAACTGAAGCTGTCTTGTGGGCTCAGGAAAAGTTATTGTTTTGCGCTTCTTTCAGTCTTGTTCTTAGGTGGATGTGATGTTCTTTGCAATACTCAGCATCCCAGGCACAGCAAGCCCTGTGTCCATTTTTAACCCACACATTTTACTGGATGGCAAGTAGGGCAGTTTCCTGGTGACTTAGAGAGGGGAGTGAGGGGCATCACAGTAGTGGATGGGGACAGAGGACCCTCCTGCACACCTGGGAAGAGAAGACTTGAGGAGCTTGGTGAAGTTTATGTTTGTCTCATCTCTGCCTGAGATGGGCTTTTGAGGAAGGGAGCCCAGAAAAATGTAGTGATTTTTACCAGGATCACATGGAATCACGTGTTCTGGGCCAAGAAGACAATTGTTTTTGTTTCTCTACCTGGATCCACTGGATCCCTTGGGCTTCTGTGCCTCACTTTTAGAACAAGCACCTGAAGAGCGAGGACCTTCCTTCTACCCAGTAGAAGCCTTGATGGTGCAGCGGGGGCTTGGCCCCTCTCTGCAGGCCCCTGGGGTTCCCATCCTGAAGAAGGTAGCCCTGCCCACTGCCCTTTCCAGAAGGCCTGCAGTTCCTTATTGCCTTATGTATAAGTGATCAGTCATGCAGCTGAGTGTGATAGGCAATCCCAGCGAGACTCGTGCACCGCCGGCACCCCGCTTCCCCCTACCCCACATCCAGTGGTGCTCTCCATGTGCCCATCTTCGCCAGGCTCCTTGGCAGCACTTTGCCTTTGCCCATGGCTCCCCTAGCTGAGAGTGCCCTTCTCAAGACCCTACCCCTCACAGGCCACCCTTCCTCCCAAACACAGTCCAAATGAGGCCCTCCAGCCCTCCAGCCCTCCCAGGCCAAAGGCAGGCACCTGCCCTTTGTGAGTTTACTGCTCTGCAGAGCATCTCACTCTTACAGTTACATGAGCATGTCCCCCGGAAAGGGCACTCCTTGAAGGCAATCATTTGGCAGGTATATAATTGGGTTCAATAGCTGTTCTATAAAAGAGAGAAAAAAGCCATGGAAAATCCAAAAATGATTGTCCCCATTGACAGACAAAGAGAAATTTAGCCTCCAAATGGATAAATAACAGTGTATATGGGAGGAGGGTAATGATTTTGTTTGCTTGTTTTTTTTTTTCCACGTAATGAACAATTTAGCTGGAAACATAGTGATATATATTTAGGGAGGATCTCTAGATGAAAGCTTGCCTTGATCTCAAATATCAGATCATTGAAAAAGAAATTAGAGCTTTGCTTGCTGTCCATCTTGGAGCTACAGGAAAGGCTCATCTGTGGAATGAGAGGATGCTCTTGTCCACTTTTCTGCCTATACCTTAAAGAATTCTGCAAGAGAAAATGAAAAATAGCCCCATTCTCTTTCTTTGTAATGCCACGGTAAGCTTCCCAAAACATTCATCACACTTCCTTGGTCTCAGTGCAGTTTCGCTTGTGAGCGTGAGTGGCAGCTAAGGGTTTCCTTTCCTTCTCTCCTCTCCATGCTGCTGCCTGCCATTTGTTCTGCTGTCGTCAATGACTGCCATGCCACAGTGCCCACCGCGCCCCCGCAGAACGTGCAGACGGAAGCTGTGAACTCCACCACCATTCAGTTCCTGTGGAACCCTCCACCTCAGCAGTTCATCAACGGCATCAACCAGGGATACAAGGTATGTGGCCTGGGTTCATGGCCTGTGGGCGGCTGTCGTTGTCTGGATCCACTGTGCAACGCAGCTGGAGGCGGCCCCTCCTGCGCTTCAAGAGCTGGCTGCGTCAGGATACGGAGCATCTTGACCTTGGCGAGATCACCATTTATCCAAACTCTTGGCATCAGCTCTACAGGTTCAGAAACTCAAATTCTTAGTTATCAAGAAGATGGTTCATACATAAGTGAGCAATTTCTTATGAGAAAGGCCATTCATTTTTAAATGGCCAGTCAGAGTCCTGTCTCAGTGATTAGAATCAACATTTGCACACATCACTTCTTCCCAGAAGCAGGTCCTCTCAGGAGAACACAGGCCCCCAGCAAAGGGATATTTCCATCGAAAGAAGATATTTTCTTCTCCTCCCTTGCTACTTCAGGGAGAGCTCTGTCTAAAGAACTGAGACCAGTTGTTTCCAGCTACCCACCCAGACTGAATTAGACACATAGACACATTTCCATCATCCGACTTCTTATTGTCTTAATCACCAGAGTGCATTAACTTCATTGATGTGCCAGGATACATCTTCCAAAAGCACAGCTGATCTTCCCTTTCAGATCAACTTCTCCTGATTGGATATGGGAGCCCACCTTGATTTAGCTGCAATACATCCACTAATCTTTAATAGCCAGTAAACCGGGGAAGCTCTTTACGTGAAGGGATTCCATCTCATTTGCTTTCATACCTGGTTATTTCACATTCAGAGGGTGTGCTTCCTCAGGCACATGGTTCATTTTTTTCCCCCAATTTGATTCAACTTGCTGAAATGCTTATTCATCTGACAGAAAGGCAGGAGTAGCTGGAAATTTGCCCTGTCTTTTGTTTCTCCTCAGAAGTATTCAGAGCCAGAAGCTTTTTTGAAAGAAAATTATATTGCTCACCCAGATGCTTTTGCCTTCTTGCCTCTCCTGTCAAGTCTCATCGGTGAGGCTGCGGTGCTCGTGTGATGACTTCGTTGTCAGTTTGATCTGTGTAAATACGCTTGGCATCCCACAGCACGTCAACTTTCAGACCCAATTAATCCTAGAAATGTTTGACGTCAAAGGAATTAAAACACACACACATACGTAATGCTGCCAAAACATTAAAACAGCTTTCCTTAGGATGTGTATATATACTTTATTTCTTTAAAATTGTAACCAATTTTCTAAAATCCTTTTCACAAAACTAGTATGATATAAATTATAAATAATTAAGATTATTCCTGTTGAATTATGGATGCCTTTTTTGAGACAGAGTAGGTGCTTTGTAGAAAAATGTTTGTGTTTGTTTCATTGTTGCATTGTTTCAGCTGAATTAACAGATGGTTTCATTTTTATTATTAACTGTTAAAATGTTATATATAGTATATATGTATATATAACATATAGTATATATGTATGTAATACATATGTATGGCGGGGCGTGGTGGCTCACACCGGTTATTCCAGCACTTTGGGAGGCCAAGGCAGGCAGATCATGAGTTTAGGAGATCGAGACCATCCTGGCTAACATGGTGAAACCCCATCTCTACTAAAAATAGAAAAAATTAGCCAGGCGTGGTGGCACACACCGGTAGTTTCAGCTACTCAGGAGGCTGAGGCAAGAGAATCGCTTGAACCCAGGAGGCGGAGGTTGCGATGAGCCGAGAACGCGCCACTGCACTCCAGACTGGGTGACAGGGTGAGACTCCATCACAAGAAAATATATATATACGTATATATGTATGTATATATAAAATATATATATGTATATATACAAATATGTATATATACAGATATATAGATATATAGACATATATGGTATATATTATATGTGTGTATATATAATATATACATATGTATTATATATGTGTGTGTATATATATAGTATATATTATATATATTTTTAACCTTCTTAAGTGAAGAGAGGGTGAAGATTTGAAGGAGTGTCCATTATTCCAATATGAGTTAAGTAGCTATTTTATTTATATATACAAGTATAAAATACATGTGAATATATATGTTTGTATACAAAAACCTATAAACTATACTTTTATCTCAACTTTTTTGAAGTGTGATTATAAGATGTAGGATTTGTGGCCTTTCTTAATTATGACTTTATGTTTGACAAGACATACTCGTTGCAAAATAAAATTCTGCTACTGAAGTGTATGTGGAGAAATGCCACAGAAAAAGGGATGTCTTTTTCACCCTGTTCCATCTCAGCTTCTAGCATGGCCAGCAGATGCCCCTGAGGCTGTCACTGTCGTCACCATTGCCCCAGATTTCCACGGAGTCCACCACGGGCACATAACAAACCTGAAGAAGTTCACTGCCTATTTCACTTCGGTTCTGTGCTTCACCACCCCTGGGGATGGGCCTCCAAGCACACCTCAGCTCGTCTGGACTCATGAAGACAGTGAGTATTCCTTTCTGCATGTCTCGTAAGTCAGTTGTCAAAGAGGTGTGCACTGCTGTGACTTCCAGAATCAGGCAAGGGCAGGGGTGGGTCACAAGGAAGCCCTGTATTCTTAGAGTGCTTGCAGTCAGCTCAACCAAGGAGATCGGTCATCAGAAAGTACTGGTAATGCCTTGCAGAGGATGGCTGTGGCCTTCCAATCTTTTTACCATTGGATCCTTTCCCTCCATCTACAAATGTGTTCAGGTCTTCCTCACTCAAAATCGGCAGCTCCCTGACGGGATGGCCCCCAACTTCCTTTCAGTCTAACCACTGCTTTGACCTTGAACCCCTTATGTTCTCCTTGACCCTTGGCAGCCTAGCTTTCTCCTCGCCACTCTCCTGGAACGATCTCACCATTGACTCAAGTCTGTGTCAAATGAGTGATGTGGGAGGAATAGAACATGGCTTTTTTGACCTGGGGACAGAGGTGGAGAGTCTAGTTCCAGATGTGCAGCCACACCTTTGGTCTTGCTGAACTTGCTCTTCACCTAAACCTCAATTTCTAATTCCCTCACCTCCTTCCATGATCCTCCTGATGCCTCCCAGCCCATTCTTCCCTGACCCTTGCTCTTAGGATCCTTTTCCCCCATGCCCTTCTAAGCTCCATGAGTTTGCATGATCTCCATCTGGTCAGTTTGAACCCATGCCTTCTCTGCTTGCAGGCCAGCTGACACATCTGGAAAACATTAGCTAATGAAGTTACCCCAAGAAAATAATCACAGATGCACACAAAGATTTATATACAAGGCAGCTTGTTACAGTTATTTGTAGTCAGAAAAAAATGTGAAAAGCATTCAAATGTTCCAGATGGGGAGGATTGGAAAAAAGCATAGAATGGCAATATAAGAAATATTTTGTAGTTGTTGAAAAAACAAAACTTTGAAGATCAAAAATTGTGAGTGAAAATGGCCATGATAGTACACTGTGAAATAATAGTATACAAAACTATGAGATCCAAATTTTATCAAAAGACACCACAGGAAAATGATATGAACGGAGAAAAGTCCATGGAAGAAATATGCCACACACATTTAATACTTGCTATCCCTATGTGGTATGATTATGAGTCGTTTTTACAGATTACTTTGTATTTTTCTGTATTTTCTATTTTCTACCATGAGTCTGTACTCCCTCTATAGTGAAAGTTAAAACGAGGATGATTATTTTTTTAAGTCACCCAGAGCTGCTGCTTGTCTCTCCCCCAGTGCTGGATGGGCTCAGCCTTCTGAACTTGTCTCTACTGGAGTTCGGGGGTCACCAGCTCTATCCTGTGCTGCTCCACCCCATTCTTGGACTCCTAGCCTTACTGTACTCCCAGCAGGTGACATTAGCAGAGTCCAAGGCCACCAGGATGAACTCCTCACCTTCCCACCTCACCCACCGTTTCCATGTCCTTGCCCTTGCCTCTCTCCCCTTTCCTCTCAAACGATGAAGTCTGGCCTCTCCAAGCGTCCTCCATCATCCTGTTCCCTTCTTCCCCTGTCCCTTTTCATGGCTCTATTCTTCGATCGTTTTACTATTGAATCCTTTCCCTCTGCCCACAAATGTGTTCAGGTCTTCCTCACTCAAAATCGGCAGCTCCCGACTGTGCTGCCCCTGGAGCTGCCGGGATAGCCCCCAATCCTTTCAGGGTAACCATTGCTTTGACCCTGAACACCTTATGTTCTCCTTGACCCTTGGCAGCCTAGCTTTCTTCTTGCCACACTCCTGGAACGATCTCACCATTGACTCAAGGTCTGTCACATGAGTGACATGGGAGGAATAAAACATGAATTTCTTGACCTTCTGAGACCAACAACCCCTCCTCACCAAGAAAGATAAAATGAAAAGCAGCCATGCTGCTGCTGTGAATTGATCCCAGAAGTTCCTCCCATATTCTGCCTTTCTGCCTTTTCTCTGCTCTCTGCTTTTGTTTAACTGAGGTTTTTTTGTTGTTTTTGTTTTTTGTTTTTGAGACAGTCTTGCTCTATTCCTCAGGCTGGAGTACAATGGCGGGATCTCGGCTCACTGCAACCTCCACCTCCCGAGTTCAAGCAATTCTCATGCCTCACCCTCCCAAGTAGCTGGGACTACAGGTGCCAGCCACCATGCCTGGCTAATTTTTTGCATTTTTAATAGAGATGGGGTTTTGCCATATTGGCCAGGCTGGTCTCAAACTCAGATGATCCACTCACCTCGGCCTCTCATAGTGCTGGGATTACAGGCATGAGCCACCACGCTCAGCCATGTTTAACTGAAATTTTTATTGAGACCATTACAGATTCACATGCAATTATATGCAATAGTATTTAAACCATGTAATTTTAGCCCAGTTTCTGCCAAGCCGACATTTCCAAAACTATAGTATTGTATCATGTCCAGGATATTGACACTGGTACAATTCACAGATCTGATTTGGGTTTCTCCAGTTTTGTTTGCGCATATGTGTGTGTTTAGTCTTGTACAATTTGTCACATGTGTAGGTTTGTGTATATACCATGATAATCAAGATGTTGAATGTTTCCAAGGTCACAAAAATCATCCGGGTTCCTTTATAGCCACATCCACCTTCCTCCGGCTCTTCTTTTCTAACCTGTATGTGTTTCATTTCCTTTTCTTGCATCATTTGCAGTGTCTAGAATTTCTAGTACTATGCTGAATAAGTGATAAGACCAGACTTGCCTTCTCTTCACCTGAGAGGGAAAACACTCAGTTGTTCACTGTTAAGGATGATTTTTTTTAAATCAAGTTGAAGTTATTCCTCACTATTACTAATTAGTTGAGAGTTTTTGACATGAATAAATGTTAAATTTTTTTCTCGTGCTTTTACTGCATCATTTGATGTGATCATCTGGTTTTTCTTGTTAGCTTGTTGATACGTTAAATTACATTGACTGATTTGCAAATGTCAAACCAGCTTTGTGTACTTACATTCCATTAGGTCACAGTGTATAATTCTATTCATATGCTATTGGTTTCACTTTGCTAGTACTTGATGGAGGGCTTTTGGATGTAAGTTCATGAGAGATATTAATCCGTAGTTTTCTTTTTTTGTGTTATCTTTGTATGGTATTGGAATCAGAGTAATACGGTCTCATAAGATATGTTTGACATTTTGGGAGGCCGAGGTGGGCGGATCATGAGGTCAGGAAATCAAGGCCATCCTGGCCAACATGACGAAACCCCATCTCTACTAAAAATACAAAAATTAGCTGGACGTGGTGGTTCATTTTGCTAGTACTTGGTGGAGGGCTTTTGCATGTAAGTAGTCACAGCTATTCAGGAGGCTGAGACAGGAGAATTGCTTGACAGGAGGCAAGGGTTGCAGTGAGCCAAGATCAGGCCACTGCACTCCGGCCTGGTGACAGAGTGAGACTCCATCTCAAACAATCAAACAAAAAATAGTTTGGAAGTATTCCCACTTCTTCTATGTTCTAGAAGAGACTGTGTAAAATTGGTGTAAATTTCTCTTTAAATGTTTAGTAGAATTTTCCAGTGAAACTCTCTGGAACTGAAGAATTCTTAAGATTTTTAATATAAATTCAATTTATAAATGGTTTTAGGACTATCCAGGTGTCTGTTTCATCTTGACTGAGTTTTGGTAGTTGGTGATTTTCAGATTTGTGAAATGAAAATGTTTGCAGCACTACCTTTTTAATGGCTACAGGATCTGTAGTGATGTCCTGTTTTATTCCTGATATTGATGATTGGTATCTTCTGTCTTTTTAACGTTGTCATTCTTCCTAAAGGTTCACCAACTTTATGCTTGTTTGTTTGTTTGTTTTGTGTTTGCTTTGTTTTGTTTTTTAAGAACCAGCCTCTTGCTCCAGGTCTTCTTCTCTTCTTCATGGTCTCCTTCATTTTCAACCTTATTGATTTCTGCTCTTTATTATTTCTTTCCTCTGCTTGGTTTGAGTGTATTTTGCTCTCACTTTTCTGATTTCTTGAGGTAAGCATGTTGGTTTTCGGTTGGAGGCCTTTCTTCATTTCCACTGTGAACGTTCAGTGCTGTACGTTTCTGCTTCCTTGCTGCTTTAGCTGCATCCCATGTTCTGATACCCTGTGCTTTCATTTTCATCCAGTTCTCTGTATTTTTATTTCCTTTGAGATATTCTCTTTGACCCATGAATTAGTTGGAAGTCTGCTATTCAATTTCCATGTGTTTGGAGATTCTATTGTCTTTTTGCCATTGATATCTAATTTGATTCCATTATGATCAGAGAACACACTTTGTATAATTTTAGTTATTTTATATTTGTTGAAGTTTGTTTAATGGCCCAGGATATGGTTGATCTTGGTGAATGTTCAATGAATGATTTTTTTTGAAAAATGTCTATTTATGCTTTTCAGTTGTAAATTTTATGTCTCATCAGAGAAAACTGGAAATAATATCAATTTTTTTTAGAATTTTCTAACTGAATCATGTTTTGATAGGCAGGGAGCCTGTTTATCCTATTTAGGATAATAGCCCGTCTATTATCAGATATCACATTAAAAGACTGAAAGGTAAAGTTGAAGTCAGCTCTGGGGGTGTAGCTTTTAAAAGGAAAGTTTGGAGCCTAGAAGAAGAGGGGCTTCAGGGGCCAGCTGATCACAGTCACCTGGTACTGGCCTCCTTCATAAAGAAGAACCAAAACAGCAAGTAGGTAACCACACTTCAAATAGATCTAAGAGAGAACCTGGAATTCAATAGAGAAGTGACAGGAAGCACCTATGGCAAGGAGGGAGGTAAGGCGAGGCAGCTCTACCAGGACTGGGATCGGCTGGGAACCCAGAGACGTTCCCCACTGTGGGAAAAGGAAAAGTGAGAGACCCCAGTGGTCCACGTTTCTACCACAGATTCCTGCAATCTGAGCCACAGAAAAGCCCCTCAAAACTCATAGGCCCCAAGACTCACTTAGAGGGAGACTCACACAGGGAAACAGTGTGATGTCCTGCTCCAGAGAGGGAGCCCACACTGAGCCCCACATGCCCAAGCCCTAAGCAGCTACTGCGTCTTGCTGCTATGGGAGCCCAGCCCCACCAGACCATTCTGCCTTGGGTCCCGGCAACCTCTGCATCTCCATATCCTGGAGCCCCACTGACATCCCCTGCCCACAGCTACCACCACTGCTGGCTGCTGCCACCAGAGGCAAAGTGCAAGCCATTGGCAGTGACCCCATCACCCCCAATGGTGGGGTTGCTGGGCATTTTCACTTACCCTGAGTACAGACTCCACTTCCAAGCACCCTGAAGTCAGGCTCTCCCACCCATAGCTGCCACCTGGGTCTGAAGTACACCTCCCTAGCAGCAGGGCCACAGTGCAGCCACTTCCATCCCTACCAAGTGTTCTGCCAGGAGACTCAGGGTCACCCCACCCCTGCTGACCACAACCAGCACCTGCACACACCACCAGGGGTCGTGAGGACAGGCCTGCCCAGCTTGCTCTGCCTCCCTCAGTATGAGCAACATTATCCAGGGCCCTGGGTTCACCCTGCCCTGCCCACCACTATCAGCACCTGAGTACTCCTCCTGGGGACCTGAGATGGGTCCACCCAACCTGCTGCACCATCACAGCAGGCAGCCTGCAGCATGCCTGCTGTCCAGGGCCCTGAAGACCCACCCACCTGGTTGGCCCCCTGCAGCCACTGCCAGCACCTGAACAACCCACCTAGAATGGCAAGAATGAGCCTGTCTGGACCTGCTAACACCAGGGCCTGTGTAGACCACCCTGGGACCCAAGGACAGGCACACTCAGCCCACTGCTGCCACTACTGGGGCCCAAGGATTGGCTCACCTGGTGTCCCTGTCCCCAGTAAAACTTTACCACAGCCTCTACTAACAACCACACCTTAAGCTGCTAAGGAAGTCACAGACTCCACTGATGCTGTTTACAGCCAAATAAATTATATGCAAACTACACTACTGCTTCATGCAGAATCAAAGCCAAAGTGCCCTACCCAATCAACACCATAGATACATCTTCAGGAAAAAGCCCTCCTTTATGAAAGCAAATCCAAAAAATTAGAAGAAGCAACTGTTATACCAGATGTGCAGATATCAACATAAGGACACAAGAAATATGAAAATGCAAGGAAGTATAACAGCTCCAAAGGAACATGGTAATTCTCCAGCAACAGATTCCAGTGAAAAAGAAATTATGAAATCCCAGAAAAAAATCAAAATAATGATATTAGAGAAACTCAGATAAAAGAGAACACAGATAAAAAAATACAAAATAATCCAAAAAAAATTCAATACATGAATGAGAAATTTACCAAAGGGATAAGTATTATAAAAAAAAAAAAAGAACCAAACAGATATCCAGGAACTAATTAATTCATTGACTGAAATTTGAAAATACAGTCATAAGCTTCAGCAATGGACTAGATAAGACAGCAGAAGAAATTTCAGAATCTGAAGATGAACAAAGGCTACATGACATATGAGTCACCATAAAGCAATGAATATTTGAATTTTTGATGTCCCAGAAGGTGAAAAGAAAACCAAAGGGATAGAAACCTGATTTAACAAAATAATGGCTGTAAACTTCCCAAGTATAGCAAGAGATTTAGACATCTAGATACAGGAGGCTCAGAGATCCACAAATAAATAGATAGAATTCAAACAGGTCCTTTCCATGGCACATTATAGTCAAGTTATCAAAAGTTAAAGACAGAATTCCAAAATCACCAAAAGAAAAGCATCTAGCCACTTATAAGAGGACTCCCATCAGACTAACAGTAGATTTAAGTGAGATGATATATTCAAAGTACTGGGAAAAAAATAACTTATCAGCCAAGGGTACTATACTCATCAAAGGTACCCTTTATAAGTGAAAGAGAAGTAAAGTATTTCCTAGATAAGTAAAAGCTGAGGGCATTCATCTCCACTGGACTGGCCCTACAAGAAATGCTTAATGAATTCCCTCACCTGAAGTGAAAGAACAATATCTACCATCATGAAAATGTACAAAAGTATAAAACCCATTGGTAGAGCAAACACACAAATAAGGAAGAGAAAAAACCTAAATGTTACCACTACAGAAAACCACCAAATCTCAAAGATAAACAATACGAAGAGAACAAAGGATATACAAACCAACCAGAAATCATAATAATGACTAGAATAAGCCCTCACATATCAATAATAACCTTGAATTTAAATGGACTAAAGTATCCAAAAAGATAGGCTGGCTTGAATGGATAAAAACAAAAACCAACCATCACCTAACTATATGCTGTGTACAAGAAACTCAACTCACTTGTAAAGACACATGTAGACTGAAAGTAAAGAGATGGAAAAAGATATTTTGTGCAAACAGAAACCAAAAGTGAACAGGAGTAGCTACACTTATATCAGATAAAATACGTTAAGTAGAAAACAGTAAAAAGAGACAAAGCAAGTTATCAGATAATGATAAAGTTATCACTTCAGCAAGAGGATATAACAATTCTAAACATATATGCACCCAACACTGGAGTACTCAGATATATAAAGCAAATATTATTAGATCTACAGGGAGAGACAACAATACAATAATAGTTGGAGACTTTAACATCACTGTCTCATCATTAGACAGGTCATCTTGACAGAAAAATAACAAAGAAACATTGGATTTAAACTGCACTTTAGACTAAATGGGCCTAACAGACATTTACAGAACATTTCATCTAATAGCTACAGAATGCACATTCTTTTCATCAGTACATGGAACATTCTCCAATATAGACCATATGTTAGGACACAAAACAAATCTCAACAACTTTTAAAAGGCTGAAATTATATCAATATATTCTTAGACCACAACGGAATAAAACTGAAAATCAATAATGAGGAACTTTGGAATCTGTACAAATACATGGAAATTAAATAACATGCTCCTGGGTCAAGAAAGAAATTAAGGAGAAAATTAAAAAATTTCTTGAAACAAATGAAAATTGAAATACAACATACAAAAACCTATGGGATACAGCAAAAGCAGTGCTAAGAGGCTACAATAAATGCCTGCATTAGAAAAAAAGTAGAAAGATTTTAAACAGCCTAGTGATACACCTCAAGGAACTAGAAAATCAAGGACAAACCAAACCCAAAATTAGTACAAGGAAAGAAATAATAAAGATCAGAGCAGAACTAAATGAAACAGAGACCTAAAAACAATACAAATGACTAAACAAAACTGAGTTTTAGGGAAGATAAACAAAATCAATAAACTAATAGCTAAACTTAAGAAGAATAAAAGACAGATGGCCTAAGTAAATGAAATCGGAAATGCAAAAAGAGACATTATAACTGATACCACAGAAATAGAAAACACCATCTGAGACTCTTATAAACAACTATACACCAACAAATTGGAAAACCTAGAGGAAATGGATAAATTCCTGAACACATACAACCAAACTTGAATCAGAAAGAAACATAAAATCTGTACAGACTAATAATGGGTAATGAGATTGAATCAGTAATTAAAAAGTCTCCCAACAAAGAAAAACCCAAGGCTGAACGGTTTCACTGACAAATTCTACCAAACTTTCAAGGAAGAACTAATGCCAATTCTCCTCAAACTAGTCCGAAAAAATTGAAGAGGAAGTTCTTTCTAACGCATTCTGTGAGGCCAGTGTTGCCCAGATGCCAAAACCAGACAAAGACACAACAACAAAAAAAGACAGGCCATTATCCCTGATGAACACAGATGCAAAAATCCTCAGCAAAAATACTAGCAAACTGAATCCAACAGCACATCAGAAAGATAATACATCATGCTCATGTGAGATTTATCCCAGGGATGCAAGGATGGCTCAACATACACAAATCCATAAATGTGATACATCACTCCAACAGAATAAAGGACAAAAACCATATGATCATCTCAACAGATGCATAAAAAGCATATAATAAAATTCAACATCCCTTTGTAATAAAAACTCTCAACAAACTAGGCATAGAAGGGACATACATCAACATGATAAAGTCTATATATGAAAAACTCACAGCTAACATCACACTGAATGGGGAAAAGCTAAAATCCTTTCCTCTGAGAACTGGAACAAGACAAAGATGCCCACTTTCATCTCACCTATTCATGGTACTGGAAGTCCTAGCCAGAGCAGTCAGGCAAAACAAAGGAATAAAGGCATCTAAATTGGAAAAGAGGAAGTCAGATTGTTCTCTTTGCAGATTTCATGATCTTGTATCTAGACAAACCTAGACCCCACCAAAAAACGCCTAGATCTGATAAATTCAGTAAAGTTGCAGGATACAAAAGCAGCATACAAAAATCAGTAGCATTTCTATACACCAATCATGAAGTAGCTGAGAAAGAAATCAAGAAGTTGATTCCATTTACAATAGCTATAAAAGAAAAACATATATAGGAATTAATTTAAGCAAGGAGGTGAAAGATCTCTACAAAGAAAACTACAAAACGTTGATGAAAGAAACTGAAGAACACACAAATAAATGGAAAGACATCATTGAAATAACTATACTGCCCAAATGAATCTAATGACTCAATGCAATCTCTATCAAAATACCAATGTCATTTTTCACAGAAATAGCAAGAAAAAAAATACCCTAAAATTCTTGTGGAACCCAAAAAGAGCCCAAATAGCCAAAGCAGTCCATAGCAAAAATTACAAAACTGGAGGCATCACACTACCTGTCTTTGAAATATATGACAAGTCTATAATAACCAAAACAGCATGGTATTGGCATTAAAAACAGACACATAGACCAATGGAACAGAATAGAGCACCTAGAAATATATCCATATATTTACAGCCAACTGATCTTCAATAAAGGTGCCAGGACACCCTCTTCAATAATTGGTGCTGGGAAAATTGTATATCCATATGCAGAAGATTGAAACTAGACTCCTATCTCTCACCATATAAAAAAATTAACTCAAGACGGATTAAAAACTTAAATGTAACACTTGAAACCATAAAACTACTAAAAGAAAACACAGGGGAAATACTTCAGGACATTAGTGTAGGTAAAGATTTTATGGCTAAGTTCTCAAAAGCACAGGCAACAAAGCCAAAAATAGACAAATGAGACTATATCAAACTAAAAAACATCTGTACAGCAAAGGGAAAAGTCAACAGAGTGAAGAGACAGCCTGTTGAATGGGAGAAAATATTTGCAAACTATTCATCTGGTAAGAGATTAATATCTAAAATATACAAAGAACTCAGCTCAACAGTTAAAAAAAAATCCCATTTAAAAAGGGGCAAGGGACATGAATAAACATTTGTCAAAAGCAGACATACAAATGGTCAACATGTCTATGAAAAAATACTCAACATCACTAATCATCAAGGAAATGCTCATCCAAACCACAGTGAGATATCATTTTATCCCAGTTAGAATTAAAAAGACAAAAAAATGCTGGCAATCATGTGGAGAACAGGGAACTCTAATACATTTGGTGATTATGTAAGTTAGTACAGCCACAACAGAACATCACATGGACCATAGAAATGTGTACAGATATTATGTATCAATAAAAAAGAAAGTAAAGGAAGCTTTGGACTCTTGGGTACTGGAGAAATGGCCTCCATTTATCTCTAGCTGATGGTACTATAGTTAGTTCCACACCCAGCCCGCCTTCTTTTCTAAAGTTCCAAGGAAATGAGAAGTTGTTGGGGAAGGGTGGCAGTAAAGAGGAAATGGAATATAAATTTTAAGCCGAGACATTGCCAGCTGGTTCCAGCAGAGCTAGAGGACAGCATCTTTGGGCAGGATCCAGGAAGCAGAAACACTGAGAATATAAAAGGAGCAAAAAGCTTTCTTCCTTTCTCCATCAATTGGAAAAAAAAAAAAAAAAAAGTCAGTTCAAAAATCAGTCAGAATGTCTTTCTGGAAGCTCACAATTGTAGGAGGACGAGATGGTCTTGACAGCCATTCTATTTTACCATCTTCCACACTAGAAAAGTGAAATTTGTCAGAGCGTTTGAGCTTATCCGTGAAAAGTCTTTTCAAAGTTTCATACAGATGAGTGGTTTTTTTTTCCCCTTGAGGCTGTTACCATTTTTTGAACATTACAACTTGTGTTAGAAGGCTTTGTCCAAGTACCAACTGAGTGCTCAGTATGGAATTCACCCTAAAAATCTAATGTTTGTGCAAATGAGGTTAGCAATAGGTTAGCAATAGCCATAACAGGGACTTTGCAGGGGTGAGACTTCTCTGTAGGAATCCCAGAAACTCTATCAGACAACTGACACCCTTGACTTCATGCTCTCCTATTTTAAGCTGAAAGGCTTGCATTTTTTATCACTAAAAAGATCTGAGTGTGGCGCCATCCAGCAGGTTCAGTAGGGGAGTCATGTGGCGTGGAGCTTTCAGTAGGAACCAGTGTTCCCTGCCTGGCATGGAGAGTGTACGTAACTGATAGGTGCAGAAACGGACGGAGTTCTCATCTCTTCTCCATTCTTCTTTTCCTCCCTTGTCTCCAGTTCTGCCTTCAAACCACCCTTTCCTCCTGCCCTTTTATCCTCCCTGACTTTGTCATTTATGTTTCTTCTGAATGGGTATCTGGAGGAATAAGCGTGGGTGCATTGTCAGAGAGGAGGTGGGGCTCTGAACAGCAGGCGGAGAAGCAAAGCCAACCTGGGCAGCTGTGTTTGTGTTTGCTGCTGAGAGCAATGGACGGAGGGGCAGTTTCAGGCACCGCAAAGGTGCCTGGCTTAGGGAATGGGAGTGCACTGTCTGCCTTCCCGTCACCCCTTCCTTCCATTTGGTTGTAAGATGCCAGCCTCCCCAAAAGTGCTTCCTTTCCATCTGCTCCTCATGCCCTGCACAGCAGCTATGGCTATAGAGAGACTACAGCAGGCTGGGGGCACACAGCAGGGCTTGAGAGTAACAGCATCCAGGAGAACACTGCCTTCACCACATCTACCTGTCTCTTCCAGATTGCTAGGCATCCTCTCCTCCGTCCCCATCACCACACAGTGTGGGCTGGCCCTGTGGAACCTGCTATGGGAGCAGTTAAAGGGCTCTAAACCTCGGTGAGCTGGTGCAAGAGATGGGAGTCAGAACCACCGAATGCCCCTGCTGTCCCTGAGTCACAAATGGGGTCCATCTGCCTGTGGGGCAGAGCTCTGCACCTGTGGCCGCACATCCTCAAGCAGTTTGCTTTGCTGACCTGAGCCTGTGTCTTGGATTTTTAACTAACATTTTAGACTCTCAGGTCTTTTCTCTGGGGTGGCCACCATGTAATCCTAGGAATGACTATGTTCTGATGAGAGGTTCATCATGATGACAGCGGCTGATGGTCATGGAGCATTTTCACGGTGCCCAGGACATGTTTTCATGCCTTATACATTTTATTCTCACAATTGCCTCACCGAGTTATCTTTATTTTCCCCATTTCACAGATGAACAGACTAAGGCTTTGAGAGTGTCATTGCATAGCCAGCGAGCAGCTCAGCCAGGTCTGACCCCCAGCTCGGACTCCAGTGTTCAAGCGTAACTCTGCAGCTCTGCCCACCCATGTTAGCAAGGGGGCCACAGGGCACAGAAACTCCCGGGAAAGGAATTTGTTTTTGCTGGGACTTACTCAGGCCACTGCCTTGCCCCTCTGGAATCCTTCAGGGCTGTGAGTGGGGTTTGGAGCCTGGAGTTCTGGACCAGGTTGGCAGGTGAGCCTGCCCCTGGGCCCAGGGTCTTGTTCTGGCCTGCACAAGGTTCCTGATGGTACCCGCACAAGCCAGACACAGGGCTGCATGCACCGTGGAGGAACACTCAGAGGAGGCAGTTGCTCTTGAGGATCCAGCAGTCAGATTGTTCTAATCAGATCAGATCAAGGAGAAAGAAAGAATGATTTGTGTATAAATTCCTTGCCGCCAATAGCTTCAGTGCCCTGCATGGCTAGGATGAGGCTGGAGAAAATAATGTATATGATGATGGCCAGGGTGCCTCGAATGCCCTCCTTCCTTCTGCATTTCACTGATGTCTCCTGCAGGGTTCTGTAGCCCCAGCCCACCACTTTCCTTCCATAGTTAGAACCTTCCCCACACCTCTGATCAAAAGAAAACTGGGGCTGTTGTATTAACAGATGACTTTGCTTTTAATTGGTAGAGCCAGGAGCTGTGGGACATCTGAGTTTCACGGAGATTCTGGACACATCTCTCAAGGTCAGCTGGCAGGAGCCCCTGGAGAAAAATGGCATCATTACAGGTAAGTAGCCCCACCTTCCAAACAAGAAAAAGATAAGTTTGTCCTCACAAAAAGAGGTGGATATAGTGTCAAACCAAACTGCTGACAGCAGGGACTCGTGCCCACGGCCTTCCCGAGAGTGACTGAAATGTCTTCCTGGACACGTGGCAGAGTCCCAGCACTGGGACTGCCCCAGCAAGAGCCCACCTGGTCCAGGGGCCTGTCACTGTGTGGACAGCAGCTATAGTTTGAGATCTATTCTTGCGTGATTTTGCAAGGCCTCCAAAGTCTCTAACCAATGAGAGTCAGTCATGTTATGACATGTGTGTTCACATGTACACGTCTCACTTAATTCTCATAGCAGCATGGTAAGATCAATATTAATATTATGACCATTTTACAGATGAGGAAACTGAGGCCCTGAGAGGTTAGGTGACCTTTCCTTCATTCAGCAGATGGCATTGAGAGCTCCTGTGCGTAGCCAGCCTTCTCAGACACAGCCAGGAGGCTTGACCATGAAGCTCCCATGCCCATGTTTCAGCCCACATTCCACAGCTGTGAGCTGCAAAGCCAAGATGAGATCTGGGTCTTCTGATTCCAGATCCCATGTTGGGTCCCCTCCCCAGCCTGCCCTCCAGTGAGAGCCCTGAGGAGACCATGAAGCAGGTACCTCGGAGGAGGTTCTCAGCTATGCGTGGGGTGGGGACTGAGCCTTAGAGGCCCCTGGGTGGTGAAACCTCCTCTCCTGGTTTAAAGGGTCTCTGTGGGAGACAGATCACCATTTTTTGGGTTTTTAATGATTTTATTTATTTATGTATTTATTTTTTGAGATGGAGTCTCACTCTGTCACCCAGGCTGGAGTGTAGTGGCGCAATCTTGGCTCACTGCAACCTCCGCCTCACCGGTTCAAGCAATTCTCCTGTCTCAGCCTCCTGAGTAGCTGGGATGACAGGTGCCCATCACCACACCTGGCTAACTTTTGTATTTTTAGTAGAGATGGGGTTTCACTATGTTGGCCAGGCTGGTCTTGAACTCCTGACCTCAAGTGATCCACCTGCTTTGGCCTCCCAAATTGCTGGGATTACAGGCCACTGCACCAGGCCAAATTTTTATAGATATCTCTGAAAAACCCTTTTGGTTAAAGCTTAATTTACATCTTAGTTCAGAAAAAATTCTTGGTTTGACAAAAGCAGCATGGGCTTTAGCCTCAGATGAGTTGGGCAGGGCCCCCTGTTCTGCTGTTTTAGTCACCATAAGAGCCTCAGCCGACCTCTGAGATCCTCAGTTTTGACTGGGGCTGTCGGGAGGATGAGTTGAGAGAAGTTATGTCTGTGGCTACCCACTGCCTGGTCCAGAGCCGCTTGGCCTCCAATAGGCATCCTTTTTTTAAAAAAAAAAATAAACATTACTGGAGATTTCTAGGAAGCCACTTAATCTTCTTCTTGGTCAGCCATGTACGGGACGCCTCTACCTCATCCTTCTCTGGGGGCTTCGCCTGTGGCATCTCATGCCTCAACAGGGCCTCCTGCCTGGGTATTTTGCAGCTGCTCCCTGAGGCTGAGTTGCCCGTCTTCATGGCATCACCTCTCTGTGGCGGCCGTGTTCTCAGCTGTCTGTGAGAGCCACGGAATTCCAGTGCCTGATTGTTCTGTGAAGCAAGCTCATGCTCTCTGGGTGTGTCCAAGAAGCCTGTGCTGGGTTTGGGCTGCCCAGAGACCACGAGCCTGCAGGGGGGCTGTCCCTGCTGCCCGGTTGCAGAGTTGGGGGCCGTTTCTTCCTGGCACTGGTGGCCTGGATGACAGCGGCAAGGACCCTGGCCACTTCCCCTGTGCCTGGAACCTTAGTCTTGCAGGATCTTGTTTTGCTTTCTCAGTAACCACACCAGGGGTATCTTATAATCCAGGCCTGGCGATGACAAGGGTGAGGTTTAGGGCGGTGGTGTCCCACGATCACAGCCCACAGGTGTGTGCGCGCTCTCTCCTCTGCAGCATTGTATACTGGGGTGAGGTTTGAACCATGGTCCGAACACCACGGCAGAGGATGCTCACCTTCCCCATCCACAGTCCTCTTAGTATCTCAGAAGTTTCTCAAAGCACTCCAAGGCCAAGAAATGCCTAACGGTTCTGTTTATTAAGTATTTAGGTCCAAACAACTGAAGTGTGTATATGCTAATAACATATTTTAATTGATTATAATTGCCATTTAAAAAGTATTACGTGGTAGTTGAAAGAAATAATACTTGCGTTTCTTTTTCCAGTGGCCACAGTTGGTTCTTAATGGGATGTCTGCACCTATCTGGCACTGCCTAGCTTCTCCACCTTCATTTCCCAGTTCATGTTGGTTTCCGTGTGGTACTTGTTTCCTTATCGCGGCATCCACCAAAAACTTTACTTTGCAAAGATAGGCTATATCCAAGGGCTCATGGCATGCTCTGACCTTGAAACGGAGCCACCTCCAGCTGGAGGCTCACACTGAGTGTCCTGAGGTTTCCTGCAGTGCTCCTGGGAGGTCACTGCAGCATCCCAGATGCCCCGGGGCACAGTGGGCAGTGGGAAACTGTGTTCCTACAGTGACCCATTTCTACACAGAACTCCTGCTATGCAGCAAACCCCATGCCAATCCCACCACTACTAATTGGTAGAATCTCTTGTAATCATCTGTGCCAACCAGATCCCCGATAGAGTGATGTGTCCAGAGCCCATACACGGGGTCACCTTGGAGCCAATACCACATGTCACCTTAACTTTCTTTTTTTTTTAAGACAGAGTCTCACTCTGTCGCCCAGGTTGGAGTGCAGTGGCTCGATCTTGGCTCACTGCAACCTCCGCCTCCCATCAAGCGATTCTCCTGCCTCAGCCTCCCAAGTAGCTGGGACTACAGGTGCATGCCACCACACGCAGCTGATTTTTTGCATTTTTAGTAGAGACAGGGTTTCACCATGTTGGTCAGACTGGTCTTGAACTTCTGACCTAAGTTGATCCCCTCACCTCGGCCTCCCAAAGCACTGTAATTACAGACATGAGCCACTGCACTCGGCCTCACCTTAACTTTAAAAAAAAAGTAAATCTATTAATCTGGCTCTGCCTTTCAGAAGCTTGTCTTTTGAAATGCCCACTTTAAACAGTGTGAAAACTCCAGGAATGGGCAAAGTTACTACCAGAATTGGGTCTGTTGTCTAAGTAAATAGTCACAAGTGCTGAGTATGTACAATTAAAAGGGTCTCCTGTTGCCTGGAGTCAAGGAATTAAGCAAAGGCAGGGTGAAGTGAGCTGGGGAGGCCACTCTAGATGGCAAGAACCTTGTTTAGTTTAATCTTGTTTTAAAGCATTCAAAGGAAGGAAAAATGAACTAGTGGGAGGCAGGATATTTAAAAGCTGAACTGGAGGTTACCATTTGGAAGAAAAAGACTTTCCAGTTCAGACCCTTCAGGGACCAATTCAGAGGCTGGAATTAGAGCTCTGCTCACCACTGACCCCAGAAACGGGGCTACCTGGGTGGGAAAGAAAGAATTCAGCTCTGCTCAGTCACCTTTCAGGTCCACTCTCGGCCATGTTCTGGAAATCTGGCAGAGACTCCTTGGTAGACAGTCTCCACACAGAAGGAATTCCCTTTTTACAGATACACACATCGGCCTCTGCCCTGCCCTTTGTGAACACAGCACACACCTCATTGCTGTTCTAAAGCTGAAAGAAAAAAATCCATGGGCATAATAATTCGCATTGAGCCAACATTTCACGGCTAAGCAGTGGCTGCCAATACTTCCAATTTATGATTGTCTGTTTCACCAGCTAATGGGGCTTCATGAACTCATTTTCGTATTTTATTTAAATAAATACCTGTAGTTGCAAACAGCAGTCTATTGTTTATGGTAGAACTTGACTTTGAAGCTCAAGCTTTCCCGGGCTGGGTATAGGCAGAGGCTGTGTTAGGAGATGCCTGTGCCGTGGTGGGCAGCAAAATTCCAGTGGGAGCACCAGGCAGACTCCCTGCAGTCTCCTCTTGGTGGCCACATTGTCCCCTTCTCCCTTCGTGTGGCTGTGTATTCTCCATTCCTGCTCACACGGTAATGTGCACCTTGTATCACCAGAAGCTGCAGTGGACGCCTGCAGCTCTTTGGAAGAGAAGGTCCTAGAGGAGGTGAGATGAGATGTTATCACCTCACCAACCCAACATCACCCTGTCACCCCCAGTGATGCCCAAATCAGGGAAGCTCACCCCAGCACCCACCAAATAGACACAGACTTCCAGTGGAATGTGCTGGCAGCACCATGAAATTCTATTCTGTGCTAAATGCAGAGTGTTTCATTAAGGACAGCAAAAAAAAAAAAAAAAAACACGTTTGTGGGCAAACCTGGCCAACAAAAGCCAGTTTCTGGAAGGATTGGTGCAGTGCCACCATCCTCTCGAAGGCTTCCTGCAAAGGCTGCACCTGCTATTAAAGGCAGCTGCAGGAGCCCAGGATGGCTGACGGCTTGGGCCTGCGCTCGGCGCTGCTTTACCGGCTAGAGGCGCTGTTGGAAACGGTGGTTTATTAGCGCTGGTTGCTGCTGAGCAACCCCTAGCCTTTATTTTAATTCGAGGCCTGGAATGAGAGGGAAATGTGGAGCAGGGGGCAGCTGCGCCCACCCGAGTAAATTGCCCATTGCACACTCATTGTAAATTTCAGCGTCCTCTACTCTCCGTCTGTAAACTCTGATTTATGAGGGCCAGGATGCAGACAGACAGTTTGTGATTGGATGCACTGCTCTCTTGTAGAGAATTTACTTCAGATCAACAGAAAATTATTTCTGAAGCTCCTCTGGCCATTAGTCTCAGTTAGCAGCCATTGGGAGCAGGTAGGACGCCAAGCAGGAGGTACCCCTGCTCTGGATTCCGGGTGCCTCTTTCCTCTCTCCTCTGGGAGCTGGAAGCAGAGAACGCATCCCCTGGCCAGTGCTGCCCAAGCCCTCCACACACGTCCCCCAAAAGCTGTTGTTCGTAAATTCGAGGATATCTTTCCTACCTCATGCCCACCACTCCGTCCATCTGTGCTCACAGGCATCACATGTCCCAAGCCTGCACCGTCTCTCCTGGTGTTTTTCTGCAGATCGGCCTCTCTAACTGTCCATTTGGTTTTTGTTTGTATCCATAACCATTTGAGCACACCATGTTATCAATATTGATCCTAATAAATCCTAGCAACACTGCCCTTTTTTGCTGGAATTGCCAGGTTTTAGCTCTGGGTTGACGTGATGAACGTGATGCTGTGTTTTAGTAAATTCTGATGAAGAACAGCTTTTAAACCAAGAAAATTTTCTGGCAGACAAGGTTGTAACATTGAGCAAAGGCTCCTCTTCCCATAGGTTCAGAGTAGACCCCGAGGATCAAATTATTTAGTGATTGACCAGGTGTGACCCACCAAGGTTAGGGATGCCTTTTGGTTCCCTCACACACATCAGGAGGAGGTGCTGGAGGAAAAAGCTCTTCAAGAGGCAGGGTCTCATCCACTGTTAGAAACAAACCAGGCTGGGCACAGTGGCTCACACCTGTAATCCCAGCACTTCGGGAGGCCAAAGCGGGCAGATCACCTGAGGTCGGGAGTTCAAGACCAGCCTGACCAACATGGAAAAACCCCATCTCTACTAAAAAAAACAAAATTAGCCAGGTGTAGTGATACACGCTTGTAATCCCAGCTACTCGGGAGGCTGAGACAGGAGAATTGCTTGAACCCGGGAGGCGGAGGTTGCTGTGAGCCGAGATCACACCATTGCACTCCAGCCTGGGCAACAAGAGCGAAACTTCGTCTCAAAAGAAAAAAGAAACAAACTCACCCGTCCAAACCCAAAGAATGGACTTAGAGACCCAGAGAACAGCAAAAGCGAGACTTTTAATGACAATCTTGCAAGATTGGGCGTCTGATGGGCAGGCACACCCAGCATGGTCACAGCAAGCAATTTATCCACTTGTGCTCAGGCCCCTCCCCCATTTCCCCATAGGCTGGGTACTGTGGGGCCACAATCTTCCCAGACGTTGCCTATTGGTTGTTGGGTATGGGCTTTAGGTTTTTTTTTAGGGTTGTCTTGCTGCATTTTGTTGTCACACACAAGGCATTGCAATCCTAGTCCGCTCAGGGGCTCTTCAAGTATTTGCCTTATGACCTAAGTGGCTGGGCAGGCTGATAAGAACAAAGAAAATGAGCTATTCGGCAGGGTAGTAAACTTTCATCTTAGACTAAACTTCTTTGGTTCAGGTGGGGGCGACTAAGGTGGAGGGAGGCTGACAAGCAGGCATTGGTGATTCAAGCAGGTGTGTAGTACATCCTGTTTCTTCTGTAGTTTGCTGACCTAAGCGATTCAAAGTGTTTTGTCTTGGAAATGGACCACTGTATTATTTCCTTGATCCACTGAGGACTGTCTGGGGTTCCAGCAAGTCCATGAAGCTTTCTCTGTTTTGGTTCCTTCCTTTGTGAAATAGGATAACAATGGTTCTAATTTCAAAGGTGTGTTGTGAGGGTTACAGGAATGAATGGGGCAGGCTAGAAGTCTTCAATGTCAGGATGGGCAGATGAGGGAAATGCTAAGATCTAAAGCTACAGCAGGGCCAGGCGGGAGCAGTGGCTGATGCTTGTAATCTCAACATTTTGGGAGGCCACATGGGAGGATCTCTTGATGCTAGGAGTTTGAGATCAGCCTGGGGAGCATAGTGAGACCCCCATCTCTACAAAAAATTTTAAAACTTGGCTGGGCGTGGTGGCAGGTGCCTATAATACCAGTTACTTGAGAGGCTGAGCTGGGAGGATCACTTGAGTTGAGGGGTTTGAGGCTGCAGTGATCCGTGATTGCCCCACTGCACTCTAGCCGGGGCAACGGAGCAAGACTTTCTCTCTCTCTCTCTATATATATATGGACACATATATATATTTTACTAAAGTTAGGAAGGAAGTGGGGAGAAGGTGATGGTGAGTGGTCAGCCTGGATAGCCTTCTCCCCTCTCCCTGTGAGGAGGAAAAGGAGACCAGGGCTTGAGAAGCAGCCAGGCGCCTTGGATGAAGCTACCATGGAGGATGGTTTAGTGACCCGCCTGGGCCCGGGCAGAGACCCTGAAGGCAGGCGGGGAGCACCACTCGGTGATGGCTCATGGGATGGCAGGCGCTCCGAGTGCTCTGGAGACACCCAGCGTCCAGGGTGCCCCTCGGTGGCCCTTGTTCCTTGGAGCTCCCCCTGCATCAGCCCGCATGGGAGTCCCCGCTGCCCGCGCACAGAAGCTGCAGAGCTGTATGGGGTCTGTGAGACGACCACGGGGAGCTGGTTACAATATTAACTTTTTTTTCAAAATAGTAAAGTCTCCAGATGATGTGCAGTAAATCCTTGTTTACCTGCAAGTGCAACTTCTAGCTTTATTTATTGCTTTCATCAGAATGAGGAGGAAGTTGCAGGTGCATCCTAGTACTTCTATATCCCTGAGGTTATTGACTAAAAATAGGGAAGAGCAAGCATTTTCAGCTGTTTTCTTCTGCCTGTGGATCCATGAGCTCTTTCTATCACTGTCTCCCTCTTTAAAAGACACTTTTAAGTGTTCCCTAATCACATAAACTCCTCTCCACAGGGGTTTATTGATTCAGGAGCTAGTTGGGTCTTTTCTCTCTCTCTCTTTTTTTTTCTTTTTTGAGACAGTCTTTCTCTGTTGCTCAGGCTGAGTGCAGTGGCGTAATCTTGGCTCACTGCAACCTCCACCTCCTGGATTCAAGTGATTTTCGTGCCTCAGCCTCCCGAGTAGCTGGGATTACAGACGTCTGCCACTATGCCTAGCTAATTTTTGTATTTTAGTAGAGACGGGGTTTCACCTTGTTGGCCAGGCTGGTCTCAAACTCCTGAAGTCAGGTGATCCACCCACCTCAGCCTCCCAAAGTGCTGGGATTACAGGTGTAATGCACCATGCCCGGTGGGTCTTTTTTATCTAAGCCCCAAGTCATGGTGGAATCCCAGGTTGAATAAATTTTGATCATGAGGCTCCACTGGACTAAAGAGAGTATAGGGGGAAATCAAATTTATTAGAAAACAGATTTAAAAAGGGGAGAGACAGAGCTAGAAGTAAAACTCACACACTCAGGTGAAAAGAAACTTTTCCAGGCAAAGCACTTTGCAAAACGGAAGGGTGGTCTATCGGTCATTTTGTAAAGGAAAATGTAGAAGTGTTTCCATGAATTAATTGCAACCCAAGACCAAGCCATTGATTTAAAATACTGCATAATGAAAATATCAGTTTCCAAAAATGAAATGATTAGCTGGGTGCAGTGGCTGTAATCCCAACACTTAAGGAGGCCGAGGCAGGAGGATCCCTTGAGCCCAGGAGTTCCAGACCAGCCTGGGCAACAGGGGAAGGCCCATCTCCACAAAAAATTAGCCAGCCATGGTGATACACGCCTTTGGTTCCAGCTACTCAGGAAGCTGAGGTGGAAGGATGGCTTGAGCCCAGGAGGTTGAGGCTGCAGTGAGCTATGATTGCACCATTGCGCTTCAGCCTGGGCCACAGAGTCAAAAATAAATAAATAGATATGTACATACACATGTACAAAATTTTTAATGGAATTATTGGTTAAATGCATTCATAATTTGACAAGAGAAGGTCGAATTGGACACAGCAGGCTGGAAGCTATCATATTTTTCAATCCATGCACCTGGTGCTGAGGTTACCAGAGCATCCAGTAGGCCCCGTCCTTGTGAAGCTCGCCCTGGTAGGGAGGGATGGTCCCCCATGGTGGGATCATCACTCCCATAAGCAGACTTATGAGATCTCAATGGATGCACGGAGGAAGGAGCCTTGATCTGTGCTTCATTTCAGTAGCACAGTGGCTCTAAAGCGCCTTTGGCATACCCAACTGAACTCTCCATAGCTCCAAGCCTGTAAAGATGGTGCTGTGGCATCCAGGTCAGCCCAGGCCTTCAGGAGACCAATGCTGGTCTGGTCCTGTTCCTTTCCAGGCTACCAGATCTCCTGGGAGGTGTATGGCAGGAACGACTCTCGTCTCATGCACACCCTGAATAGCACAACACATGAGTACAAGATCCAAGGCCTCTCATCTCTCACCACCTACACCATCGATGTGGCCGCTGTGACTGCCGTGGGCGCTGGCCTGGTGACGTCGTCCACCATTTCTTCTGGAGTGCCCCCAGGTCAGTAAAATCATGTGCGGTCCTCCTGCTGTCGCCTTTCCCTTGAAGATTCCTGAGGCTAAACATTGATTGGCACTTCTGTGTGGAAGCCACTGAGTGCATTGAAAAGTAGTGGCCTCCTGCCAAGATGCTGGAGGATAAATGGATGTTGACTCTATGTCAGCCTCATTCTCCAGAGCTGAAATTCCAACACGCACTCACATCTCTTCTATCTTCTCCTGCTGCTTTGGCCTCCCAAAGCTCTGGGGTTACAGAAGTGAGCCACCACTCCCAGCCACGAAATCAGTATTATTTTAAAATGTATTTACAAAATAATGATAAAATGTAGTATTGTAAAGACAGAAGTCTTTGATTTATAGAAGAATTCAGTTTTTTCATTTATTTTTAAACAAATAGCCAGTACCCAGAACACACGTTGAAAGTGTTTAAAGCCAGTTCCCAATGCATATCTAAAATACGCATACTTTCAAAACAGTAGGGATGATCGTATTAGTCCATTTTCATGCTACTGATAAAGACATACTCTAGACTGGGCCCTTTACAAAAGAAAGGTTTAATGGACTTACAATTCCATATGGGGAGGCCTCACAATCATAGTGGAAGGCAAGGAGGAGCAAGTCATGTCTTACATGATAGCAGCAGGCAAAGAGAGAGCTCGTGCAGGGAAACTCCCATTTTTAAAACCAATAGATCTCGTGAGACTTACTATCACAAGAACAGCACAGGAAAGACCTGCCCTTATGATTTAATTACCTCCCACTGGTTCCTCCCATGACATGTGGGAATTGTGGGAGTTACAGTTCAAGGTGAGATTTGAGTGAGGACACAGCCAAATCATATCAACAAAATGGCATGTGGTTTAATTGGTTAAAAATGGGTACATACATGACTGAGGGTAACCCTGGAAGCACATCTGTGTGCAAGTTGCCAGGATTTTCCTGGGATGTCTTGGATATTGTGCATCCAAGGCAGAAAAATGGGTTAGCTGACCTCTGAAAGGCTGTGCTTCCAGGAACACTATGATCCATACTACATCTGGAGCCACACAGCAGAGTGTTAGAGGGGAAACTGAGGCCTGGCTGCTTTGGCCAAACCCCTGATAACCAATGTGCAGGAGGCGCTGGAGTTGCCCTTCCTTCATTGCCAAGGCTGAATGCTTGTAGCTGGAGAGGGGTCCTAAGCTTTGCCCACTCATCCTGAGTAATGGCTGGAAGCGAATCAGATGGCGAGGACTGCTTTGGGGATGCTGTGTTCTGTTTACTGTTCTTGAAGTTTATCGCCATTAATGATTGAAGAACCATTTAAAAATCTAGAGAGCTAAGAAATAGAAAGGAAAGAGTCCACTTGTCCTTCGATTTAAACATTTTTCTATTTCAAATTCATTAAAAACTAGATGTGGAAAGGACCCTTGAGATCCTACAGACCCTGCCTGTGCCGATAATGAATTGATCACCAAAACAGTTTCATTGTCCCTGTACAAGACCTGGTTTCAAACACCCCAAGCAACGGCAAATGAGGAAAGCATTCCTCAGAGATAGTACAGTCTGAAAACTGCACTGGCCTTGCATTTTTCCCCCATTTTATCCCTTTGTCTTTCTCTAGAGTGTTTTGCATTGCACAGTAATATAAAAGCTCTCACTTTGAACTCACAGTGCTACACTTCTGAGTGGGAGACACTCTTTGGGGAGAGCATACTGAAGGGTATCTCATCTAGGAGTAGGCTTGAGCCACAGGCACCCTCAATGGCAGGCTCATTCAGAACCTACCTTCCACCTTATCCAGTTACCCGAGCAACTGAATACAGGCAGAGTGAGATTTCTGCACTTTCACTGGAATTTGGTCGTCTTGGAAACTAGACCCAAGAAGCCTAAGGCTCAAGACCTGATACTGACCAGGTGTCATGCTGCCTGGCTGCAGTCATAGGCTTGTGCTCTCTTCCCTCCATCCCTCCAAGGCTGCAGTGGTTATGAAAGGAAGCACGGCCATTTGTTCTTTGTATTGTTTCAGTAGCCAGGAAGAATTACATTCATTCATCCCTTCCTCATTCAGGGAGCATCTGTTAATTACCTACAGTGTACAGAGATGCCTAAGACATGGCATGTGCCTTCCAAGTTTCTCATCTACGAGGCCACGTTAGCCACGTGTTGCTAAACTCACTGGGTCATCCTATTAAAGTAAAAATGATGCATGGATCATGTCCCTGGGGAAGCTGTGCTGCTTCTCACTTTCATGCTTTTGAAAACAAATCTTTTTGGTATAGCATCATTTCAAAACTGTTTACTTCTGAAGCTGACGCATTGGATACCTTTCCTAAGCTGTGGTGGAGTGTAAATCTCTCCTCTTCCGCCCTGGTTCCTCTCCAGACCTTCCCGGTGCTCCATCCAACCTGGTCATTTCCAACATCAGCCCTCGCTCTGCCACCCTTCAGTTCCGGCCGGGCTATGATGGGAAAACGTCCATCTCCAGGTGGATTGTCGAGGGCCAGGTACGTGTGTCGCAAACCGGGAGCTGGCATTTCCCAAGAGCAGTCTTGGGGCCTGTGTGTGAGTGGTGCCCCTGCAGATGATGTCGTGGGGTGTGGAGGAGAGGGGCATACTTGGAGGGGGAGCACCAGAGGTTGAAGATAGCCCAAATAGCAGGGCAGAATGTAGGAAGACAAGGAACAAGATGTCAGTCTGGGGTCCTACCAGGTGATACGACAAGGATAAGAAGGGTTAAAATGAAAGTTGTGATGCAAAATAGGTACCCAAAATTGGATAGCATCGTTGATTGAGTTTTTAAAAATTCTATATCACAATTAGCTACTAAATATACTAATAGGATTAATTGCTTGGTACAGCTTGTGTGTCATTAACTATGCATTCATTCAACAATATTTTTAGAGACGATTGTTCTGTCTGCAGGCACTATTCTGGGCATGGGGGCTCTTGCAGTAGACAAAGCTGGCTGAGTTTCTGCTGTCGAGGAGAAAAGTGCTGTCTGGGAAAGAAAGACCTCCAGCTGTGGGAAGGCTGTTATATTTGAGGGGCAGCAGGGAGGCCGGGTGCTGCAGGGAGGAGAGCAAGCCTTGGCATGACAGGGAGTGAGTCTGGGGAGACCCAGGGGACGGGTCCACAGGACCTGAGAGAGTGGGCCCCCCAAGAGACTTCCGGTCCGGCTCCAGGTGTGCTAGCAAGCACAGGAGCATGTAGGGTCCAGGACAGCACCTGGCTTGAATAGGATCACGCTGGCATGAGCGAAGCCATGCAATCCACCAGTTCCATGTTCCAATAAAAGTAGGAGGAAAAAGATAAAGGGCCAAATTATAAGGAGTAGTAAAGTTTCAAAATAGTTATTATCTGTAATAAAATCCTAGTGGTTTTCATGACTGTACTTGTACTATATCGCAAGATGATCCACTCCTGGAAATTGGCCATAAATTAGGGAACAAATCCTATCTACCTCTTCAAAAGTTCCACTAAGCAAACATTTCTGAAAACCTAAGGAGGATCCTGAAGGTGCAAGCCATCTGGATGGGTCTGACCCACAGATGGGGCTGGAACAATTATTTACTTAGGAAAAATAGCAGTAGAGCCCTACCTCACATCAGATGAAGAAAATCAAACCCCAGCAAATGAAGACTAAATTAATGAAAGCAAACTTTAAAATGCGTAAGATTAAATATAGGACAAGAATCACAATGTCTGGTGAAAACCAATTCTAGTATTAAAATCCATCGGCTGGGTGCAGTGGCTCACACCTTTAATCTCAGCACTTTGGGAGGCTGAGGCAGGTGGATCACTTGAGTCCAGGAGTTCAAGGCCAGCCTGGCCAACATGGTGAAAACCCATCTCTACTAAAAATACAAAAATTAGCCAGGCATGGTGGTGTATGCCTGTAGTCCCAGCTACACGGGAGGCTGAGGTAGGAGAATTGCTTGAACCCGGGAGGTAGAGGTGGCGGTTGCAGTGAGCCAAGATTGCGCCACTGCACTCCAGCCTGGGCAACAGAGCGAGACTCTGTCTCAAACAAACAAACAAAAATCCATCAGCAGAAGTAGCCAGGCAATACTTTTAGGCCCACAGAAGCACGTGCTGTGGTCTTTGGTGTCTGACAGTGCCACATAGCTGAGGCCAGGAGGCAATGCTCTCTGCGGGATTTAGCATGTGGTATCACACTAGGCTAGGCAGGCCACAGCGACAGAAATGCCAGCATCATGGGGCTCAATATACGAGAGCTCATTTGTGCATCCAGACAGGCCTGAGAGTGGATGATGCTCCTTTAGCCCACATTCTGTTTCCCAGAACTTGGTTGTGTGGCTGGGTGTCGCCGCAGGAGAGTCTGGGAGTGTTGTTTCAACTCACCTAGGAGTTGAAAGATATGGAGTGATGTGGGGACTCTCCACACAGTTTCTTGGCCACAGCATCCTGGCTTTATGTCCTACAACCTATTTGTTTACATTTTTAATGTAAAAGGAGGGAGAATAATATATTAAAGCCCCTTATATCCATCAGCAGAAGTCAGTGATCCTCAAGATTTCGCCACATCCATCCATCTCCAGTTTTTTATTGGCGTATTTGGAAGCATATTTCAGACCACATGTCACTTCGCCCCCATACACTTCACACGTGTCTAAAATACCTGTTCACATGCCAATATGGATGAATTTCACAGGCATAATGTTTAGCAAAAGAAAAACCAGACCCCTACTTGGAGCATATGCTGTGTGATTCCATTTAAACAGGAAGAAGTAATCTTTGGTGTTGGAATACAGGTTCCCCTGGGAGCCTTGCGGTTACTTACCATGGGGGTGACAGTGACTGAGAGGGGTCCACCTGAGGAGGGGCATCTGAAATAACAGGAGTGCTGTTTCTTGATCTGCATCTGGGTTAGATGCGTGTGCTTATTTTATGTATACACCAGTGATCTGTGAGCTTGCCTGCGTGTCTTACTTGAATGAAAACTGGCCAGGTATGGTGGCTCACACCTGAGCCACCACTTTGGGAGGCCGAGGCAGGCGGATCACTTGAGGTTGGGAGTTTGAGGCCAGCCTGGCCAACATGTGAAACCCCATCTCTACTAAAAATACAAAAATTACCTGGGCGTGGTGGTGGGTGCCTGTAATCCCAGCTACTTGGGAGGCCGAGGCAGGAGAATTGCTTGAACTGGGAGGCAGAAGTTGCACTGAGCCAAGATCATGCCACTGTACTCCAGCCTAGAAGACAGAGCAAGACTTCATCTCAAAAAAAAAAAAATTTTTTTTAAGGAAAACTTTACATGAAAATATGGATATCTTCTCTCATGTTACCATTGTCACACCTGAAAAAATTACTGTTACTATTTTGTTGAGATAGGATCTCACTCTGTCACCCAGGCAGGAATGAAGTGGTACGATCTCAGCTCACTACAATCTCTGCCTCCCGGGCTCAAGCAGTCCTCCCCTTCAACCTCCTGAGTAGCTGGGACCACAGGCATGTGCCACCACGCCGGCTAACTTTTTATATTTTTGGTAGAGACAGGGTTTTGCCATGTTGCCCAGGCTGGTCTTGAACTCTTGAGTTCAGGCAATCTGTCAGCCTCAGCCATCCAAAGTGCTGGGATTACAGGCATGAGCCACCGTGCCTTGCAATTTGAACATTTTAATATCATCTCATAATCAGTTCACACTCATATTTCCCCAAAGTCTCCAAAACACCTCTTTACTGTGGTTTTGATAAAAGTAGGATTCAAACAAGGTTTACTCTATTTTGTTGTCATGTCTCTCAAATTGTTAAAAAAAAAAAAAAAGTAAACAGCTTTATTGAGTTGTAATTGACGTACAGTAAACTGGACAGTTTGACAACTTTTGACTCAGCTACACATATACACACACCTGGGAAGCTGTGACCACAGTCGAGATAATGAACATGTTCCTCACCCTGAAAGGTGTCCTTGCAGCCATCAGTATCCCTCCCTACCAAGCCTCCCCATCCCCACAACCACTCATCTGCTTCCAGTCACTGTAAGTTACATCTCTTAATCTAGAGGAATACCCCACCCTTTCTCCCCAGTGCAGTTACCTCCTTGAGAAAACCCAGCCAGTTGTCCCATGGGACATCTGCATTGGAGATGCACCTGGTAACATCCTTGTGGGGTTACTTGACCTGTTCCTCTACCCCCCATTTTCCCTGCAAACTGGAAGTTCATTGCAAAGGCCTGGTAGATTCCATTTCCACTCCTCCCTCCCTTCCTTCTTTCCTTCCTCCCTCCCTTCCTTCTTTCCTTCCTCCCTTCCTCCCTCCCTCTTGTCTTTCCTTCCTCCCTCCCTCCCTCTCATCTTTCCTTCCTCTCTCCTTCCCTTCTTTCCCTCCATCCCTTCTTTCCTTCTTCCCTCCCTCATTTCCTCCTTCCCTCCCTCCCTTCTTTCCTCCCTCCCTCCCTCCCTTCTTTCTTCCCTCCCTCCCTCTTTCCCTCCCTCCCTAAGACTGCTTCCCAGTTACTGCAGTAGATTGGAGGCACATAGGTCTAGTTGCCCCACTCAAGGATGCTAACTCGGGCAGCACAGTGTAGCAGACTGATCCCTACCTTGTGAATTTCTCCATCAGCTTTATATCTAATGGTCTCATCCATCCATGATCTTTGCCTGAATTAATTATGTTCTTAGGACATTCGAGATGATAGTTTTCTACTTCTATCAATCTTTCTTCATTTAGCTGTTGGAACTCTGAAAAGAAGCATCTCCCCTCATCCCTCAGACTATTTAGTGATCCTCAAATACAAGAAGGCAGAATAAATGCTTAATTCTTTTCCCTTAATTAGCAATTTTAAGGATGAAGAATTGGTACCCTGCTAACTTCCAATGTTAAATGAATTTTTCTTTCTTTTTTTGTCCTGTGATCTCTTTTGCTGAGTATCATTATGAAAGCATAGGTTCTTACATGTTCAGTAGGTTTCAGCCACCTGTAGTCATCATTCTTTTTGAACCTAGAATTGGTCTGGCTTTGGCCTAGGGAGACTTTCATATCCTGGGGCTCTCGCATGAGTCTGCGCTCTTTGATGACTTCTTGCCTCAAGCTGAGATGGAGCCGCCTACGTGGCCTTGGTTTCATGAGTGTCAAATGCTATTTAAAGATGATAACCTGAGCACCAAGGTGGGTGCTCATGGCTCCCAGCTGATTGCTGCTGCTACACCTTCCGAGTAGACAGAACAATCTTTTGAAGCATCATGAGTTCATACTGACATAAATGTATATTTTAAATATGTTTTCCCTTACACTGAAACTGTGCTTTTTAGGACTCCTAAATGATTATTTTCTTTATCCTACTATTGTATTAAGAGTTTCAAAATTGCATAGACGTGTGGTCTGTGAATTTGCCTGTGTATCTTACTTATATGAAACCTTTGTGTTAAAACACAAATACTATTTTAGGAGTTTCAAAATTATAATCTCAGTGGTATGACTAACAGAGACTAGTGAATGAAATTTAAGTATTTGTCCTTAGAATATGTTATACCATGGAAGTATAATAGATTCAGTTTATACTTACAGTTTATATTCCGTCTATAATATATTTAGTTTATACTTACAGTACACAAGTACAGTTGAAATACCGTGTTCTGAGGCCACAGCATTCTTTTCTCTCTGTGGTTTTTAAGTTCATTCATTTCAGGACTTTGTTTTGTTCTTTTTTTTTTTTTTTGAGACGGAGTTTCGCTCTTGTTACCTAGGCTGAAGTACAATGGCACAATCTCGGCTCACCACAACCTCTGCCTCCTGGGTTCAGGCGATTCTCCTGCCTCAGCCTCCTGAGTAGCTGGGATTACAGGCACGCACCACCATGCCCAGCTAATTTTTTGTATTTTTAGTAGAGACGGGGTTTCACCATGTTGACCAGGATGGTCTCGATCTCTTGACCTCATGATCCTCCCGCCTCAGCCTCCCAAAGTGCTGGGATTACAGGCGTGAGCTACCGCGCCTGGCTAATTTTTGTATTTTTAGTAGAGATGGGGTTTCACCATGTTAGTCAGGCCAGTCTCAAATTCCTGACCTCAAGTGATCCACCTGCCTCGGCCTCCCAAAGTGCTGGGATTACAGGCGTGAGCTACTGCGCCTGGCTAATTTTTGTATTTTTAGTAGAGATGGGGTTTCACCATGTTAGTCAGGCCAGTCTCAAATTCCTGACCTCAAGGCCAATTCTTGGCCTCCCAGAGTGCTGGGATTACAGGCGTGAGCCACCATGCTTAACTCATTTTACATTTTAAAAAATTGTTGGAGGATTTTAAATTAATTTTTGAGGATATAACCCATTTACATGATCTCAAAGTCAAAACCATTTAAAAAGAGATATATAGAGAACTTGCTTTTCATTTGTTCCCTTACCCGGTTTCTGCCCTGTAGATACCCATATTTATTAGGCTTTTGGTTTATCCTTTTTTTGGCAACATAAGCAACTCTACGTATTTGTGTACTTCCTCTTCCTTCCACAGAAGGTGACGTATTGCACCTTGCTGTCTTCCTGTGACAGTGCACCCTGAACACACCTGGGCATCGGGCATGCACTTGGCCTTTCTTCTCACGCTTGCTCAGGTCTCCTGGTGTGCATGAACTCAGGTCTCCCGGTGTGCATGTTTCTGTAGCTAGTCCTCTGCTGACGGGCATTGGGATGTGTATCAGTTTTATATCACTGCTATAATAAATGACCAAAAACTTAGTGGCTTATACAATATGAATGTGTTGTCTTCTAGTTCTGTAGGTCAGAAGTCCAACATGGGTCTCACTGGCTACAATCAGGGAGGCTCCAGGGCCGTGTTTCTTCTGGAAGCTCTGGAGATGAGTCAGCTTCCAGGCTCATTCAGGTTGCAGCAGAATCCAGTCCTTGTGGTTGTAGGACTGAGGTCCCCATACTGTGCTGTCACCCATGGTTGTTCCCGGCTCCTGGAGGTCACCATGGTCTGCAGCTCAGGATCCCCTTCCTTCATCTTCAGAGCAGCCAGGGCAGGTTGAGTTTTCTCAGACTCTAGCTTTTTCCTCATCCTTCCTTCTCATCTCACTGGCCCACTCTTCAGCCTCCCACTTCCACTTTTAAGGACTCGTGATTACCTTGTGTTCAACTGGATCACCTCCCTGATTTTAGGCTCTTACCCTTAATCACATCTGCAGAGCCTCTCTTGCCACGTAAGGCAGCATACTCATGGGTTCCAGGAATTAGGGTGTGGCATCTCCAGGGGGCCCCATTCAGCCTCAAGCTTGTTTTCAGCCTTTTACATAGTCACTTTGTATTTTTGCCACTGTATCTTTGGAGTAGATTTCCAGGCATGGGTTGGCTGGATTACAAGGCAAACGCACATGTAAACTTCCCAGACATTGCCATATCCCTCTTCTGCAGGTGGTAACATGTTGCATTCCCATCAGCAACATGTGTATATTTTTTGCCATCCAAAAAAAAAAATGGAAGTCTAATTTATGACACCTTTCTTGCATGCCTCTGGCTTTTGAATCATAAGCAGAAAGGTTTTCCCCACTTTCAGGTTCTAAAGGAACCCAACCAATTTTCTGCTACCAATTTTCTGGTTTCATTTTTACATTTGGAACTCCATCCATTTGGAACTGGTTCTTGTATATGGAGTGAGGTATGAATCTATTTTCATCATTTCACAAATAGCTATGTAATTGCCTCAGTGCCATTTATTATTATGACCATTTTTTTCCTGATTTGTGACATTAAATTCCCATATGCATTTAGGTCTGTTTCTGAACTTTTCATTCTCTTCTATTAGTCTGGTTGTTCATGCACTCATTCCATATTGTTTACTTAGAGAGGGTTTAAACTATGTTTTAACATCTGGTGAGGCCTCCTTCCCCCCAACCAATGCATGCGTGCATGCGCAGGCACGCGCGCGCGCACACACACACACAGACACACGCATTGCTTGACTTCCTTAGGATTTTCCTGGCCACTCTTGTGCACATCTGATGGTGTTGCTAAAAAAGAGGAACAGGTCTGTCTGATCCAAAGCCCGTATTCTTAACATTACAGCTTTTGAGGTGCGTTGATTGCCCTTGTTTTCCTGCCTTTCTGTGAGCAGGTGAAGGCAGGACTAGACAGCCCAGTGCTTTGCCAAAAAGAAATCAGCTGATAAAAGTAGATTTAAACAAGTGAAAAGAGATAGCACGTTCCAGGAAAACATGCTATGTACAACGTTGTCATGAGGATGAACTCACGTGTGCATATTTTAAATATTTTCTACCTGTGTTGTTGGCATAGAGGAACACAATTGATTTTTAAATGTTTTTGTTTCTTTAATGAACTCTTCTATATTCTAAGTGCTTTCACAACTATTAACACATTTAATTCTTGTAATGCCTCTCTGGTTGCCATTATCACCCTGTGTCACAGATGAGATATGAGGAATTGGGTTACCTGCCCAGGTCACACAGCCAAGCCATGAAGCCGGATTTGAACCTGCAAACCTGGGCAGTCTGTGGCTGCTCAGCCTGGTGTATTCATGTTATAACCAGAAACTTTGGGAATTCTCTTGTTAGTTAGTTAGTTTTACTGTAATTTCCTATAGAGAATTCATATCATCTGTTAATAGCGACAGTTTTTATTTCTTCCTTTGAATTTTTTATATTCTTTCTTTCTGTTTTTTGTTTCTTTTTTTTTTTTTTTTTTTTTTTTTTGAGAGGGAGTTTCACTCTTGTTGCCCAGGCTGGAGTGCAATGGCACAGCCTTGGCTTACTTTTACCACAACCTCTGCATCCCGAGTTCAAGCGATTCTCCTGCCTCATCCTCCCAAGTAGCTGGGATTACAGGCATGCACTGCCATGAGTGGCTAATTTTGTATTTTTAGTAGAGATGGGGTTTCTCCATGTTGGTCAGGCTGGTCTGGAACTCCTGACCTCAGGTGATCCGCCTGCCTCAGCCTCCCAAAGTGCTAGGATTATAGGCATGAGCCATTGCACCCAGCCTATTTCTTCTTATTTGAGTATTTTGTAATCTTACTGGGAGGTATAGGACCTCTTCTATCATATTGAATTGGGATAGTGATAAAAGGCAATCTTTGTTTTATTACTCACCTTAAATAATTATTTTTAGATTTTATCATCAGATATGACATTTACACCACTGAAGTAGGCTATATATTTTTTAATATCCAGCCTGTATTGGGTTAAGATGATTCTTTTCTAATCCTGGTTTGTTAGGAGTTGGGGTTTTTAATTTTTTTTTAAGTATAAATAAATGTAATTGCCTCAGAGTATTTTTTCATCTATTGAGCTGCTTGTATGGTTTTTCTGATTTCGTCTGTTGATAAGGTGATTCATGTTGCCCTTCTATTTCACCATTCCAGAGCTCCTGAGACAGAAGCAATTTGGTCACAATGTTTGTTTTGTTTGGGGTTAAGATTGTTGTATCCATTTTCAAAGTGAACTTGGCCTTTTCTGACTGTTGGTTTGGCTTGGGTTGTTTGTTTATTTGTTTGTTTGAGACAGAGTCTCGCTCTGTCACCAGGCTAGAGTGCAGTGGCACGAACTCAGCTCACTGCAACCTCCCGCCTCCCGAGTTCAAGCAATTCTCCTGCCTCAGCCTCCCAAGTAGCTGGGATTACAGGCACGTACCACCACACCCAGCTAAGTTTTGTATTTTTAGTAGAGACAGGGTTTCACCACGTGGGCCAGGTTGGTCTCAATCTCTTGACCTCATGATCTGCCTGCCTCCGCCTCCCAAAGTACTAGGATTACAGGTGTGAGCCACCACATCCAGCCTGGCGTGGATTTTAAGATCAATAGTTTATTTTCTCACCAGTTTTCATAAACAGAGATTGGATTGAGCTTGTGTTCCTTAGCCCTCAGGTGGAGGACCCTCGTGGGCATCTGCACCATGAGGTACCTCAAGTGGAGGTGAGACCCTCCCTCAGGGTCTTCCCCTTCCCGGGCATCTGCACAGGGTGCCCAGTGCCTCCCAATCGTGCCACATATAGTGGGCAGGGAGGCGCCCAGACCCACAAGTCAGTTCATCAGAACCCCTGGGACAGTGGCTGCCTTACTCTTCCATCTGTGAGACTTGGAAATGAGAGATCTGCATCTCCAGTGTGGGTCCCACCACCTCAAGGGGCCTCTGTGCTGGGCCTTGGTGGTGGGATGTGCTTAGGCAGCCTCTCCTGGGCTGCTCTTACCCAGCAGTTCAGAGGTTTTGGTGCCCCAAGGAAGAATGAACCAGGCAAGCTTCCTGCCTTCCCCATAGTGGCCTTGCCCTTTCCCCAGGCCTGTGTTGGTAGCATACCCCCTGGTCTGTTGCTGAGTGTCTGGGGCAGGGAAGCTCCATAGCATAGAGCCCATGTGCCATGAATCCCTGGGGCTTCCTGACTCCTGGGCCAGCTCACAGCCTGCAGCCAGTGGTTAAACATTTTACCTGAAATTTCCAATTCCCTTGAAGGGTACTCTTTCCCTTTCATTTCAAAAGTATTTTAAAAACTACAGACAAGCCTTAAGAATCCTACAGAGAACACCCCTTCACCCAAAGTCCCCATCCATGTTTTACCAGTTGGCCCCAAAAGCCCTTGATAACAAAAGGATCCACCCAGGACATGGGCTGCACCCAGTGGTCTCCCGCCATCTCCATTGTTTCTTGGCATCTGTGACCCTGACATTAAGACTACAGGCCAGTTATTTCTTTATCCTAGTGTCTTTAGGAGTAGTCCTCAGTGGTGCATTTTTGGCCAGAATGTGGGGGAAGTGATGCTGGGCTCCTCCTGCTATGCCTTGTTGGGTTTGACCTGGCCTTGGCATGTCCTGTTGTTGGTCCAGTTATTTTGCTCACTTGACTAAGATTTCTCCACTCTAAAATTACCCCCACCTCCATACCACCCGCTTTAATTAATCAGCATTTTGTGAGAAGATACTTTGAGATTCTATAAAAACCCCATTTCCCTTTCCAGTCTCATCCACCAGTTTGTCATCCATTAATATTTCTTGCTGGAATTAATTAGGTCAATGAGAGCACCAGTGATTTTTTAAAAAGTTCAGTCATTTCTTCTACATTTATCTATGAGCTTATTCCTGAAAGCAAAAGCTTTCTTTTCATTTATTTTTCCATGAAATACCATCAGTGTAGACTCATGACTTGTATTTTGTTTAACAGATTTCAACCATTGCTGTTATTACTAATTTTGATGCTCAGACTTCCCTCCATTTGGCCAGTGGGAGCAGGGGCACTTCCAGCTGGCTTCGGTATTCTTTTGATGTCTTCATCATTCTTTGAGCACTTCCTTATCTTCTGGTACAAGATGTTCCCAACTCATCTTGTTCTTTCTCTCTTCTGTCCCAGCCATTTCTCCAGGGAATGTTGGGTTATTGCAGTGGAGAGTGGGATTTAGGAGCCAAGATCCAGGTAGTAGTGTGCTCATTGCCACTGAGGCATCACTACTCCCAGCTAGAAATGTACGTATGTCTATAGCTAGGTCAGTTTCCATATCTAGCCACATATTCTGATAAGCATTATTTCACATCATCACCTCCAAATACAATGCAAAACCCTCAGTTTATGTAAACCGCCCCCTTTCCACATCTGTGCCAGCCTTTCTCTGGCTCCCAGTATCCTCAATATATTTATTTTTTGCTGAATTTTACTGTATGTGGCCAGTCTCATGACCAAAGTGGGCTGCCACTCTGCTTGGACACCTTCTTTGCCAAGATCCTGACTCCTGACTGGATTCTTTCACACCCTGCTCTGAGAAGGAGAAGATGATAGCTACCCTTAAAAATTTTGCATGTAAACTTAAGTTATCAAAGCCTAACATTACTGCACTATCTTCCTTCCAGTGGTATGGGACTTAAAAATCCCTGAAGTCCAGTGAAGTCATACTCATTATATGTCTATTTCTCCACATTTACCATTTTCTTTCTCTTTTTTTCTTTTTGAAATGGAATCTCACTCTGTCGCCCAGGCTGGAGTGCAGTAGCATGATCTGGGCTTACTGCAACCTCCGCCTCCTGGGTTCAAGTGATTCTTGTGCCTCAGCCTCCTGAGTAGCTGGGATTACAGGTGCACACCACCACCCCTGGCTAATTTTTGTATTTTTAGTGGAGAGAAGGTTTCACCATGTTGGCCAGGCTGGTCTGGAACTCCTGACCTCAAGTGATCCACCTGCCTGAGCCTCCCAAAGTGCCGGGATTACAGGTGTGGGCTACCAGGCCTGGCTCACATTTGCTATTTTTATTTTTTTTGCTCATCCTTTCTTCCCAAGTCTTTGTTCCAGGTTCAATTTTTTTTTTTCCTTCAAGTATGTCTTTTAGTTGTTTTCCATATGCAAGTTAGCGGATGTTACATTTTCTCACGGTGGGCACTGGGCAATCTGGAAATACCTTTACCCCAGTGCCTTTCTCCAAATGATAGTTTAACATTCTAATTGTAGTCGTTCTTAAAAGTTTAAAGTTAACATCTCATCTTTTTTCTTGCTCCTGTTGTTGATTTTGAAGCTTGCTTCCCAGCCAGTTTTTATTGCTTTGTAGATAATCTAGCGTTTTCATACCGCTTGGTCATTTGTGTTCTGGAGCTTTAGTGTATGTGAGGTGGGGAGCAATGGGCAAGGGATCTCTTTTAAAATTCTGTTCAGGATTTGTTAAGCATTTGAATCTGAGAATTTATGTGTCCTAGAAAATTCTTAGTCATGATTGTTTTGAATACAACCTCTCTACTCTCCCTCTGGAATTCAAATTAGATACAGGAGACCACTCCTCACTCCTTCCTCTGTGCTTCTTAGCACCTGTTTCATGTGTCTTGTCCTTTCATCTCTGTGTGTGACTTTCTAAGTGATTTCCTCAGATCCAGCTGTCAGTACATTAATTCTCTGTTGACCTGTGTTTAATTTGTTTTTAGTCTAGTCATTCAGTTTTGAATTTCAATGGCATTTTTTTCACTTTTACACAGCTCTGTTACTTACTTCTTCAGATTTTCCTTTTTTTTTTTTTAGTAAATAATGGCTTATTCTGTACTATCAATTTGTTCTTTTATGTAATACTCTGTCTTTTTAATTATTTTTATGCATTTAAGCCTCTGTCCTTGCCGCCATGAAAGATATAGCTGTTTTCTAAAAACATCTGGTCATAGTCTTACCTCTTTCTTATTTCAAAAGAATGCTACTCTGGTTTTACATTATGTTAATTTTCTTTCAGTTTAACAATTGATTTGGATTTCAGTTGTATACTAAATTATCCCAAGAAAATATCATGATCTGATGTGGCAGAGGTTAGCACAAGTATCCATTTGTTGGCCAAACCAATCCTGCTTTTATTTGAGACCTGTTCCTGCTATTACAGCAGGGTATGCTTTTTGTTTTGTTTTGTGTTGTGTTTTTAGAGACAGAGTCTCACTCTTGTTTCCCAGGCTGGAGTGCAGTGGCGCCATATCAGCTCATTGCAACCTCTACCTTTCAGGTACAAGTGATTCTCCTGAGTAGCTGGGATTACAGGTGCCCACCATCACACCCAGCTAATTTTTGTATTTTTAGTATAGGCAGGGTTTCACTATGTTGCCCAGGCTGGTCTGGAACTCTTGACCTTAGGTGATCCACCCGCATTGGCCTCCCAAAGTGCTGGGATTACAGGCATGAGACACTGTGCCAGGCCAACACAGGGTGTGCTTTTAACAGTGATGAATGAACAGGCATCTCTTTAAACACCTTCGTAGGGTGTTTCACTGGCAGGCTAGTGTAGATAAGAGCCGCTGTTCAGCCTTCTACAGACCCAGAATACACTCCAACCCTCCACATCATCACCCAACACCTTTACGGCTCCGTCCAGGGAAAGAACAATTGTGCAGCCCCCTCTTCTCATTCTTACTGCCAGGACTCTGGCCACACGATCTTTTGGGGAACTCCACGCTGCTTCTTTCCACGTGCCATCTTCCAAGATTTCATCACATTCCATGGGTCATCTCTCTGACTCATCCCCCAGGAAAGATGCCGTGTCATGCAGTGAGCAGCAGAAAACCGTCGGGAATGTGGACACAAGCAGCACAGGCTTTGGGATCAGAGCAAGCCGGCCCTGAATCTCAGCTCTGCTGCTTTCTAGCTGTGTGGCTTTAGGGAAGTCTTTTAGGTCATGTACGTTAGCTGTAAAGCTCAAATAACAATGCCTGTCTCACTGAGACTGAGAGAACTAGAACATGGTGTTACACTGACTTATCTGAGGTGACACGCTTCCACGTTCTGTAGAACTTGAGATATTTTACGAATGCATCTCCTCTGAGAAACCTGGCAGCCCCTGAGACCATCTGTGGCTCTGTCCCAGCCTCCCTCTGTGCTCGTCCACCCCATCCTGTGGTCCTCCCAGGACACCTGGCTCTCATTCCCTACCCACTTCTCTGAGAATGTCCCATGGGCTCCCTGGTCCAGGCAGGCTTTAGAGGCACCCATGAAGCCTAGCTGCCCTAAATTCCAGGCAGCGGGACCCTTGAGGCTGTAGCTAGTGTAGATCAGGCCTCTGGGACCTCCGATGCCTCATCTCCTTTAAATGGGATGCAAGACAAACCCGGGCTTTCTCTGCTACAGGAAGACTCCAGGGCTCCCTCTCACAGCCTCTTGCTGGGGAAGTGGTGGTTGACTCCTAGTCTGTGCCTGGCCCTGGGCTGAAATTTGGAGAAAGACTCTAGAGCACGTGGTCTAGTTGCAAAATCATTAATCATATAGAAGTCAGGGAAGTGATGTCAGAGAGGTCTGCTGGGCTGCCAGGAGATCACTGAGGAAGGAACAACAGAACCCATCAGGTGGGTGTGGAGGGCCCAGGAAGGTGGACAGCAGCTGAGCCCCGTCTCAAGGCTCTGTGAACATGAGCCTAGGCAGAGACCAGCAGAGCGGGGCAGGGACAAAGGCCTCCCACCACAACACTGTGCCAGAAGAGTGTTCATGCTTCTTCCCTTTGATCCACTTTTCAACCATATCTTCTTTGCAGAAAAGTCTCCCTTAGATGCTAACCATTTTTAAAAGTGCACCAAGAAGGTTTTATTACTTAGAGTTATATCTTCAGTGAATTATGGAATGAAGGATCCTAATCATTGGAGGAGCCCATTGAAAGGCCCTATAATAAGCTGATGCTCAGATGTCGGTTGCAAAAAAAAAAAAAAAAGCAGCTTTTATAGATTTCTAGCTCAGTAATGCTTTGCTTAATTAGTAACCTTTGACTGTAGAGTGAGCAAAACATCTCTTCCCACATTTTTATGGTGCACCATAAAAGGGAGAATGCAAATGTTATATGTTTTCATTTGCCACTCCTGTTTGTCTGCTCTGTTACCTTTGTAAACCCCTGCCATTCACGGCCATTTGCTGTGCTCTAATAGCCAAAATAACATCTAGTCTCCTCAAAAGCCTGCTCTGAGCAGAGTTTTCTGTAATGAAGATGCTAGTGGTAACACTTTAGGTACAGCTAAAACTGTTTTCATTCTGAAAATGGAAAGAAAAAAAACCTCCCACTTAGTGCTTATTTGTGCATAATAGTAGCCATTTTCTTAGAAGAAACAGTCTGAGAGAGTGTTATGGGCTAATAAAATAAAGCACAAATCTGTTTAGTGCTGGTCTCTCTGTAACTAAAGAGTAGTGGAGACGGAGCAGCCGGGCGCCCAGGCGTCCCCAGGTAGGACACTTAGAGACGCCGAGGCTGCCGGCGGCGTCGACAGCGACAGTGTTTGGAATGACGCATGCCTTGGTGAAGGCGGGGGCATGAAGAAACACTGTCTATCTCCTCAGCACACACCGTGCCGAGGGACTGGATGCCGGGCTGATGGATGGGAGGCCATGGGATGTGTTTCATTTTGCTGTTTGCTGAGGCACTCACTTGCGAGGACATCCTGCAGGATGTATGGGGTTTTCTGTTTCCCTAGCATGCCCTTGATCCAAAGCCTCTTGCAATACATTTCTCCCAGAGGTGAATCCTGGCGAAATGTCGTCTTAGCAGATGAGTGTATCTGCTTTCCCTTTTCAGAAGTTGAAGCCTGTACAACCCAGGGGGCAGTCCCCTTTTTTGCCTAAATGACCAGGGTTTTCTTTCTTTTTTCTCTTTCTCTCTCTTTTTTTTTTTTTTTTTTTTTTTGAGATGGCATTTTACTCTGTTGCCCAGACTGGAGTGCAGTGATACAATCTCAGATCACTGAAACCTCTACCTCCTGAGTTCAAGTGATTCTCCTGCCTCAGCCTCCCTAGTAGAGTAGCTGGGATTACAAGCACATGCCACCACGCCCGGCTAGTTTTTGTATTTTTACAAAATTTTATTTTAGTAGAGAAGGGGTTTCACCATGTTGTCCAGGCTGGTCTCGAACTCCTGACCTCAAATGATCTGCCCACCTTGGCCTCCCAAAGTACTGGGGTTATAGGCGTGAGCCTCCGTGCCCAGCCCGGCCAGGGGTTTTAAAGCCAAATGGATTGACCAGGAATCCCGGGGTGGGATTTTCATTCCACAGAACTTGCCTCTGTTCCACTGGCCCCTCCAGTCCCCATGTGCTAACACTTGCTGTGTTCCAGTTCTGTGCTAGATGCAGGGGCCTCAGAGGCAAATACCAAGAGAACCTGCCTTCAGTGAGTAGGAAAGAGAGACTCAGGAAAGAAACAAGATCCCAAGACCTCATGACAGGTGGCCGTGCCTCAGAGGGAGAAGCAAAGGCCGGGGGGCCTCAGAGGAGGTTTCATTTATTGTTATCGAACTTAACTTGTGCACCTGCCTTGGACAGCAAGCCAAACCACTGACATTGGGATTGCAGTGAGAGAAGGTGAGGTATTTATTTCACGGTACCTGACCAGGAGAATCGGGTCACTCATGCCTAAGACCTGACCTCTCCTATGGCTTAGTCAAGATCTGTAAAAGCAGAGAGGCAGAGGCTTCAGGCAAAGCTGTGCATCAGTACATAGAGGCGACACATTGGTTTGACCTAAAAGGACGTCTTGAAGCAGGGACCCACAGGTTATAGGTAAATTCAAAGATTTTCTGATTTGTGATTGGTTAAGGGGGTGAAGCTTTGTCTAAAAATTTTGGATCAGCAGAAAAGAACATTAGCTCTGGCCTGTGGGTGTGACTTCCTTCAGACCTCTCAGGAAGAAATTTAGAACAAAGAACAGAGGTTAGAGTTCGGTCCTCAGCTTCCCCATGTCTGAGGTCTACATGTAGCGGACCTGCCATAGCACACCTATTCGGTAGGAGTCTGGGTTTCTGAAAAACAACTCAGGGCCATATGGTTAAGATGTCACTTTAGCTTATATTGGAAACCAAACATCTTCTGACTCTAGCGTCCTTGGCTATTGTTTTAAGCTACTTTTACCTTCTTGCTTGGCTTGTCAAGTTGCTCATTTACTTTTTTTTTTTTTTTTTTTTTTGAGACAGAGTCTCTCTGTTGCCCAGGCTGGAGTGTAGTGGCACGATCTTGCCTCACTGCAACCTCTGCCTCCTGGGTGCAAACGATTCTCCTACCTCAGCCTCCTGAGTAACTGGGATTATAGGCACCCATCACCACTCCCAGCTAATTTTTTGTATTTTTAGTAGAGACGGGGTTTCACCATGTTGTTTTGAGACAGGCTGGTCTCGAACTCCTGACCTCAGGTGATCCACCTGCCTCGGTCTCGCAAAGTGCTGGGATTACAGGTGTGAGCCACCGTGCCCAGACTTGCTCATTTACTTCTCGGGGCTAGGTAGATGCCTGGCATTTCCCTTGAAGAAACTCAAGATTTTCCTTTATTTCCATGTTTTGGGGGTCCCACTGGTCCCTAAGAGGGGTCCCTGCCCCATCTCATTATGAGGACCTTCCTTTCTAAAATAGGCGGCGTGGACATGTCGGAAGAGACCTGTCCTGAGATGTAGCTGTAAAGCGTCCACTTTCCCGTGCGTCTTTTCTGTGATTTGCTCTCCTGTCTTCAAAAGTCTACAGTGTTTAGGAGCACATCAGGCAATGTCAAGGCTTAGAAATCCCAGAGGCTCCTGGAATAAGACACTCAGATCTCCTCACTCTACCTTAAATGCTGCCAGCATTCTGTCTGGAACCAGGCCTAGCTGTGGCAGGACAGAGCCAGCTGGGACCTGCTTGGATTTGTGTGGCCACAGTCAAGGCCAGGGGAAGGCGAGGTTACCCGGTAAAGTCAGCACCAGAGAGGAACTTCAGGCACCTCAGCAATGAACCACCCTCCCAGCAATGGTTGTTAGGGGTGTGGGGGACGGTGCCTGAGAGCTGGCTGGTTGGCAGACGGTGGAGAACAGGGTCTGGGAGCCAGCCAAACTGGGATTGGTTGTGGAACCTCTGTGAACCTCAGTTTCTTCATCATAAAATTCGGAGACTAACAATTCATTTAACACTGTAGCATGGGACTAGCACATAGTAGACATTTAATAAATGGAAGTTCCTAATAATAAAAATAATGAAGTCAAGGCAAGTGTTTAGCATCCAAGAAGGCTGCTTGAGACACTGTGAGCTTTGGAGGGAAGACCGCCTTCTTCAGAGGGAAGCCTGTGGAGTGAATGCAGGGCCACATCCTAGAAAATACCGGGGAAACCAAGCAGGCCAGTGGAGCAGGCTCAGGCAGGATGAGCTTCACAGGAGCTGCGAATCGGGGGCAGGGGACACTGAAATCCCCATGTGGGTCGCTATGATTAGAGAACCCAGGCCTGCTAAGTCCCCAGTGACTGTATCTGTAACCCAGGAAAAGATCAGCCTGGGCTTGAACACCCACAGTAGCAGCGGAGAGTCAAGCTGGTGGTACTCACAGTACACTCAAGCAGAACTATGAACTCCCACAGCTTGAAAATGTCAAATCCAGCAATCCCCGTCCCCTCTTCCCGGTAGAAACTGACTTTCTCACCCAGCACACTGGTCTCCAAGGCTTCACCCAGCTGGGCAGAGGGTCAGGAGCTACCCGTCTCTGCAGAGGCATTGGCCTGTTCCTGCCCCACTCCACCTCGTAGCAAACAAAGATGGCAAAATGGCCTAGGCTGGCTGTAGGTGAGGGGCTCACCTGGGTCATGAAGCAGAGAGCTCCAGTATGGCCAGGGGCTCTCAGGTTGCTCTGTTTGGTACAGTAACATCCTGTATTTATTTATTACGTGGCTACCATCTTTGTCCTCCCAAAAACACAAGCTCAGTGAGAGCAGGGACCTTGTCTGTGCAGTGCAGGATCTCCCCTGGGCACGTAGAACAGGGCCTGCTGTATAGAAGGCAGGCATCATGCCAGGAAGTGCCTGTGAGCAGGTGGACAGGGCACGGCACACACCAGCCAGGACAGACATAGCCCAGCCACCCAAGGCCCAATCAAGTTTCCATCCTTTATTGACTTAACTGTCCACTTGGCTACCCACGACCTCTGGAGGGAGAAATTCTAGTGTGCTCCGTCTCCTGCAGGTTCATAAGCCAAATGTTTTTATGTCATCACTTCAAGTTCTGGGGCTGGGCCTTTCTCATCACTGCTTGTGTCTCCTCCTTCCCTCATTATGGATGGATGTGAGACCTGTCCGTGGCCCTTTGGATAAGTATCTGTCAGCATTTCGGCTGTAATAAACCCTGACTGTAGTTGGATTTCTTTTTCATAATAGGAGGAACAAAAGTGACATTATTTCTGAATAGTCAGTCGCATATGCACAGGAGAGCTGTCATTGGCCCTAATGGGGCCTTCAATAATACCACGGTCATCTGGGTAAATTTGCCGAGACGGGCCTCATTTTTTGTTCTGGTGTAATGTCTCTGCCTAAGCATTTAGGTACTGCGGAGACAGGTGACAATGACATACATACTCAGAAATTTCAGGATGTTTATTGGTTGCTTGATTGTCCATAATAACACCCTCACAATGACTTTTCTCTCTTATTTCTCAACCGGCATAGAAAATCCGTGTGAGATGAATGGTGTAAAGTGGCCTTTTTGTTCATTAGTCTATCAGATCCGTTTAGGTCCTATTTCGGGACCTTTAAAACTACCACGGGAGAGGAAAATACTGCAGCGTAAGTGACAACTCAAGTGGGACCCAAGGAAGTGTTTTACCACAAATGTCATTTTCGAGAAATAGAGGTCAACGTATATATAAATCACAACTGTCAAACCAAATTAAATTTTATGAGACTCATATTTCCCCGTTCTTTCTGAGGACCGTTCCGTGCTCTGATTCCTTCATCCTAATTCTCTTGTTGGATTTTTAGATTTGCCTGTGTGTTTCATTTTTCCAGCCATTAGGTTTTATATTTCTTTCCTTCATTCGTCCATTCACCCAGCAAACATTTATTAAGCACCTACTGTTTTATAGATTTTATTGTTTCAGATATCACGCTACATATTAGATTACTAAGGTGAAAACCTTTTAATTTCTCCCTCCAAGAATTCACAATTTTCGGTAGGAGGGATGTGGGAGGGAGGATGGAAATTTTTTTTTTTTTTTTTTTTTGAGACAGGGTCTTGCTCTGTCACCGAGGCTGGAGTGCAGTGGTGCTATTTTGGCTCACTGCAGTCTCAACTTCCCGGGCTCAAGTGATTCTCCCACCTCAGCCTCCTGAGTAGCTGGGATTACAGTAGTATACCACCACACTCCCCTTTTTTTTTCTTTTTTGGTAGAGACAGGGTCTCCCTATGTTGCCCTGGCTGGTCTCAAATTCCTGAGCTCAAGTGATCCTCCAGCCTCAGCCTCCCAAAGTGCTGGGATTACAGGTGTGAGCCACTGTGCCCAGCCAGAAATGTAGTGTAAATGTTGGTACACGTGAGACTTGTGAGAATTATTGGAATGAACTGTTGCCAGGGGAGTATGTGAAAGCAAGTGAGTGGGCAGGGTCAGCCAGGAGGGCTCTGCAGAGGAGGTGAGACTCAGGTGGGAAAGGAGACACAGTCTTTCGATGGGAAGGACAACATCCTAAGTAGAGAGAAGAGAGAAATGAAAGTCTCAGAGTTAGAAAGTTGCACAGCACCCATTGTTTTAACGTATAGATCTTATTTTTATTCGGGAAATGTGAAGCCAACAGATCAGGAGACAAATGGCACTGGAAAGATAGCTTGTTGCTGACAGATCCCAAGGGGAGGGGGCAGGGCCAATGGGGAAGCACAGGTGGGTCAGGAGGCAGAGGAGGAGGGGACTATGGCAGGAGCCTCTGCTGTGGCTTCCAAGGGATGGGCTGGGCCAGGCAAGGTTAAGACTGGCTGGTGTCACAGTCTCAGCAGGCTCAAGGCCTGGGGGCTGTTCCTGCTGTTGGATCCCCGCCCCAGTGACAGGACAGGAACACAAAGCCCTGAGTGTAAGCGCTCACAGAGGAAGAGGTGGGACTGGGCTCTAGGTATGATAGGTACCCTCCAGATGAGCTGTTTGCTCTCTCCGGGAACTGGCTCACCCTGGGAGGGCCATCTCTCCAGGGCCAACCAGGCCCAGGTGTGCCACGTCCAGTAGAAGTGGTGGCTAACACACCATGGGCAGGGCCTGGTGGGCACAGAATGGGCTGTGTGTGAGCGGGACATGATGGGAGATGGCCCGAGGGGAGGTGCAGCTGGCGGGAAAAGCTGTGCTTGGGGGCTGGCTTGTTTTTGTCTAATAGTGTCCCTAAAAAACTGTGGCTGCTGGTCACTGAGCTTGCTGGCATGGGCCATAGTGTCCTCATCCCATTGGGGGCTCTTGACAACCCTTCGGGGTGACCACTGTGGTCCTCGCTATGTGGACAAGAAGGCCGACGAGCTCAGTGTCTCTCAGGCCAGGCCTCGCACCCCAGAGCTTCTGGCTGCGGAGCCTGCGCTGCCACTCTCCTCACTCCCTTTCCTGGGCAATGGAGCAGAAGTCCTCGCCGGCCTTTCAGGAATTTAGGAACGTTAGTGGGGAGTCACAGCGTGTGGCGCAGGGAGCAATAGCGTCCCTGTTTCACCTTGAGAGGGGTCGGATCTGATGGGGGAGGGACAGATACGGACGGGAGCTGCCGGTGGAGAGATTGCAGGGTTCAGCTCAGAAAGGGCCCAGGGCTCTCAGGGCAGGGGCCATCGCAGGCAGAGATGACCTCCAGGAGAAGGGCGTTATGGAGGAGCTGGTTCCTTCAGGGCGTGGGGTCAGGAGGGAAGGCTGTTTCAGGGGACACACTTGGGAGATGTGAACAAACTGGCCGGAATGCAGGGAGCACGGAGGAGCTAAGACAGGCGCCAGGTGCTGTGGACCAAGTGTGCCCCCAGTTCCTGTGCTGAAATCCTCACCCCCAAGGTAAGGGTGTCAGAAGGTCTTTAGGAAAGAATGGGGTCAGGGAGTGGAACCCTTAACGATGGGATGAGTGCCCCTCTCCTTCCACCACGTGAGGATACAGAGGCATTTGGTCATCCCCAACCTGGGAGGGAGTCCTCACTGGGACCCACCCAGGCTGGCCCCCTGGTCCCTTCACCCCCAGTGCTGTGAGGAAATGAACTCCCATTGCTTGTAAGCCGCCTGGTCTGTGGCAGGTCATCACAGCAACTGGACCCACTATAACAGTGGGGAAGGTGGGGCAGAAGGGCACCAGGCACCCCTGGCCCTGGAGAGGGAAGCTGGACCACTCTGTACAGCAAGAGCCGTGAATCAGAGTCGGGTGAGACGGATGAGCTGGGGGCTTGTCGTTTAACAGGGGTCCCAGGCTCATCTCCTGCCCCTCCCTTCCTGTGGCTGTGAGCCCCAAGGCCCAGAACGTCCTGAGGCCTGCCCCAGCGGAACCCTGCGGGGTGCGTGACCATGGGGAGGGAGGTCTACGTGGAGGTGCACTTAGGGGTCTCCTTTAGCCTTTGTTCTCCACACTGCTTGCCAGAGAAGCTGCCTTGCCTGGGCCCCAAAAACCAACAGCTGTGCAGCCCTGACCCTACGGTTTGTTTTAAGGTAGCATTGACACTTGCATTTTTTAAAACTCACTAATCTATCAAAATAGTTCAAGCAAGAGGTTGGGAACTTCTGAATCAGGGTCCTGCCACTGAAATCAAGCACATGTAAGAGAGGCTGTGGAGGAGACCCCACCACGTACAGCAGGAGCGGGGGACAGAAGCAGCATTGACCCTCCATGACAGAGGACAATGTTGTCGTGACCGGAAATAGGGCCTTCCACAGGTGGAGCCCATCTTGGGAGGAAGATCGAGGTTCTGGGGTGAGGCTGACATGTGTGAGCTGCTGGTGCTCAGAAGCGTCTGCCTGTGGTCAGCAGGAAGGGGGCCCCACACCCAGGTCTCTGTCTCCTTGTGGAGGGACAGGAAGGGCTCCAGGAAGGAGACCTTGCAAGAGAAAGAGGAGGAAAGAGGAGGCAAGGAGAAGCTCAAGAGAGGCTCCATTTGAGGCTGCTGGGGCAGAGAAGGGGCTAGATGGGGAGTGGAGGCAGAGTGAGGGAGCCAGCGCCCCGGGAGCCCAAGCATGGAGCTCAGGAGCAGGGAAAAAACCTCATCAGTCCACAGCCCTTCTGCCTCTGAAGATCGAAAGAATATTAAGCAGTAACAAAACAATGACACCTCAGAAAGACAGAAGTCCCAAGGGAAGGACTGGGAATCCAGCGCTGGGCTGGATCAAAGCCTAAAACCTCCTTGGGAGTGAAGATAAATAGTGCAGCGTCGAGTCACGTTGCCTGCCAGCTCATCAGGTGTGCAAACTCTGCAGATTTGTTTAGGGGAACTGGCCTCTGGGCTTCACTGGGCCTTCCTGATTTCCTGTGCCTTTGCTGGAAGCCCCCATCTGTCCCTCCCTCTGCAGTGGCCCCCCCAGCTGCCTCCTCTTGGGAGGCTTCATCTGGCTGGGGTGGGCTCGGGGAGCGGCCCTCAGAAGCAGAGGTACTCGGTGTCTGCAGAAGTTGCTAGACGTGCAAGTTTTCCTGCTGACACCAGAGTTTCAGCCAGGCAGGGTGGGTCTGGCTTGGCAGGTTTCCATGGAAGGGGATCTGGAGCATCTTCTTAGCTCTGAATGGAGGGGACTGCCTCCTTGCATCCTTCCGCGCCTCCCCACACACAGCTGCGCCTTGTCTGCTTCCCCTCCATGCACAGAATTACCTTCGGGATGAGGTTAATGACTGTCCTCTGAGCAGCCATTGACCCTGGACTCTGGAGTGCTGAGCTCATCATGGCCACCAGAGCCTCCCCACGGGTCCTGCCAGGCCCACTGATTTCCACCAGTTTTCCCTGAGACCCGACCTTATGTGCACAAACAGACCCAGTCTCCTGGCCTACTGGCACCAAACCTCTGGCTAGAACTGGGGGCGGGCAGGCAAAGCTGTGGGTGCGTGGTGGGCAGCAGCATCCCTGTGGGTTTAACAGACAGATGGTGTTCCTAATGGGCCTGAAGGGCCATCCCCGCTGGGTGGCGTTAGAAACAGGTGGCATTTCTGCCTTTGTCCTAAGTATTGTAAAGTGCTGTTTATTAGCCTTAAAAAAAAGTTAAAGAGCAGAAATGCCTTTCAAAATTCCAGCTTCCTGACGGAGCTTTGATTTGTTTTATCTTTAAAGAAGTCAGCACATAGTTGGTGAGCACCTACTTGCTTCTAGAACACTCTGTCTTGATGGCCTTGAAATCTAACGAGAGAGCAGAGGAGCCCAGCAAGGATTAAAGAACTCCTGCCTCTCACAAAAAAGAGTCCTAGCCTCTTCAGACAAAAATGTAAACCTTTGATTATAGAAATTTCTGTTTCTCCCCTAGAGGTCTCTAAGTAAAGTTACATTTTTGATTATCATTTGTTTTGGAGCTCTGTGTAAAGCAACCCATTTTCAGTACTGATTTTTACATCATTCACATGTTCATTTGTAGATTTGTTCATGGGTTAAACAAACACCAAGTTGAGGCTGGACCCTGGAAGAGATGCTGGAGGTGCAGGGATGGGTGAGACCCTGGACTTGCCTCTGGGCGAGTCCACAAGCAGGCCAAAGTGATGTCACAGCGTGGTGCGAGGACTCAGAAGCCAAGGAGAAGGAGTCAGTGCCACGGGGGTGGTACACTCCAGCAGGGCTTGCCACACTTTTTCTACAAAGGGCCGGATAGTAAATACTTTAGGCGTTCCAGGTCAGATGCTCTCCATTACAGCTCTGCAGTTCTGCTGTGAAAGCATGAAAGTAGCCATCAGCCACACACACCAGTGAGTGTGGCTGTGTTGCAATAAAACTTTATTTATAAAAACAAGAAGTGGGCCAGATTCAGTCCCTGGGCTAGAGTTTGCTGACTGCAGTACTAGAGCCCTGCTTGTTTGTGTTTGAGTTGGGATCTCTCTCTGTGGCCCGTGCTGGAGTGTGGTTGTGTAATCACTGCTCACTGCAGCCTAGACCTCCAGAGCTCAAGCGGTCCTCCTGCCTCAGCCTCCAGAGGAGCTGGGAATACAGGCATACACCACCACACCTAGCTAGTCTTTGTATTTTTTGTAGAGATGGGATCTCGCCATGTTGCCCAGGCTGGTCTTGAACTCCTGGACTCAAGCAGGTCTCCCATTTTGGCTTCCTAAAGTGCTGGGATTATAGGTGTGAGCCACTGAACCTGGCCTAGAGCCTGCTTTAATAAACCTGATAGGAGTCATCACATTAGGGAAGGTAATTGTGTTTGACTTACTGTTTTTTGATTTGCCCCAGACTCTGTGAAGTTAGATGCTACCTGGTAGAAGATTGTAAGTTGCAAAGCCAGAGGTCACAGTTATATTGCCCTCATAGCCAGTTTTGTTTCTAACTTTTTTATCTTATTTGAGCATTCTTTCTTTCATTCACTCTACGTACTTTGATGTATATTTCCCTCTGAACCAGTTTTACATCCTGCTATTTCCTGATTAATGAGCCAAACAAATCTTTCAAACACACTCTGTGTAAGAATTGTGGGTTTTTTATTCATTTATTTTTGAGGCAGGATGTCGCTCTGTCATCCAGGCTGGAGCGCAGTGGTGTGATCACAACTCACTGCTGCCTTGACATCCTGGGCTCTAATGATCCTCCTGCGTCAGCTTCCTGAGTGGCTGGAACTATGGGCTATGCCACCATGCCTGGCTAATTTTTTTTAAAATTATTTTGTAGAGGTGGAGTCTTCCTATGTTGCCCAGGCTGGTTTTGAACTCCCAGGGTCAAGAGCTCCTCCTGTTATGTCTCCCAGGAGTTGTGTTTTTATTTATTTATACTTTTGAGATGGAGTCTCATTCTGTCACCCAGACTGGAGTGCAGTGGTGCAATCTCAGTTCACAGCAACCTCTGCCTCCCAAGTTCAAGTGATTCTCCTGCTTCAGCCTCCTGAGTAGTTGGGATTACAGGCACCTGCCACCATGCTCAGCTAATTTCTTTGTATTTTTAGTAGAGACAGAGGTTTCACCATGTTGGCCAGGCTGGTCTTGAATGCCTGACCTCAAGTGATCCACTTGCCTCAGCCTCCCAAAGTGCAGAGATTACAGGTGTGAGCCACAGCGTCTGGCCAGGAATTGTGTTTTTAAATGAACGCTTTGACAACGATCATCTGTACTGTGCCGGGGGTACATTGAAGAGGATGTGCAAGCACAGAATAAGGACATAGATTCTGGCAGCCTGGCAGGGGCAGTGAGAGGCTGAGAGAGATGCTGTTTAGAGGCTTCCCAAAGGCCCAGACGCTCTCCAGTTTCCAAAGGAGTCAGCCAGTTGCAGAGAGAAGGGGCGGAAGGAGCAGACACACTCAGAGGAAAGAGCGGTGCGGGGGACAGGTGTTGGAGACTGCGTGATGCCTCCAGGTAATGACAAACCACGGCTGCTGGAGGAAGTGCAGGCAGAGTCTAATGGAGCCATGTGGCACCTGCCTGGGCTCGCCAATCATTTGGCACCTGTTCCAGTCGACATCTTTCAAAAAGGGAGACCAGGCACTGGGCAGGAAGGGCAAGGGAATTTGACCTTGGCTGCCACCTTCAGTGGCCCGCCCGTGTCCCAATCTGTTGAACCTGGCCCTGAAACTGTTTTATGTTTGGCAAAACAACAGCCCTGTAGATAACCAGACACTCCCTGCTCAGAAGGCAGGCAAGGGGTCACCTCATGGAGAATGGCCACAGGCCCTAGAAAATGCTTCCCTCCTCGGGCTTTCCTGGCGGGGAGGATGTAGCTGCCCCGCTGGCCCCTGTTTCTGGCCTTGCAGCCATTTCCCAGCATCTCTGCAGAGGGAGCCGCAGGCCCAGCATTCTCAGAGAAACCTGATGAGCCTGGAGGCCTCTTGCTGCGTTTTCCCTCACTCTCCTGGTTTCTCAATGCAGTGCATGCCTTTCTCTCCCAGGCAGCCTCCCAGCCCTTAACCACTTCTCTTCTGTTCGTCTTGGTCACAGGGGTAGAACAGCCCTAAACCCCAGAGTCGCTGCCCTGACCAGCACTGACCCTGAAGTAGCCCCTGTGGCCAAGAGCATGCCCCTGAGTGCCCAGTGCCTGACGGGATGAGAGAGCCCACAGGATCAGGAAGCCCCCAGGCCTCAGGTGAATGCTTCTGCAGCCAGGAAAGCAGCCAGACAGACTGAACCCATACCTGCTGGGGATCCAGGCCAGAGGAAGGCAGGGAGCTCCAGGCAGAGTCCCCTTGCAGGACACCAACATTCCTCAGTCTTTTATTTCTCTCTCAGGTAGCCCAAAACACATTCAGGGTGGGAAGGATGGGACAGCAGGGGCAGACCAGAGGAAGGAGACAGGGAATCGCTTAGCAAAGGTGAATGAGCATCCGCAGAGCTGCTGGGGGTCTTGAAGAGTCAGGTGAACTGCCAGGTATCTGTTTCCCCCTCACACATGCACAGATCAGCCAAGGACCTGGAAGACAGGAAGCTGCCGGGCAAAGCTCCCACCGGTCACTTGGCGCCATGATCTACGCACGTGAGCCAGGGGCGCCCTGACTGCCAGCTCTTTCCTTAGCGCTTATGTGTGATTGATTGATAAATAAAACGTCCTGAATTGATGACCTGAAACTGAAGTCATCCCTTTTTCTTATTTTCTTCCTTTTTTTAAAAAATTATTTTCCACAAAATTGCCCAGTGCTTTGGTTTAATACCCAAAGGCTTGGTTTCACTAGGAGGACCCCACCTAAGTCACCAAGGACTCTGAAACCGCTAAACCATGCCACAGGATCCGCATTCAACAGGGAGGCCCTTTGCACCCAGTAAAATCCAACTGAAAAAATGCTGAGCTCGGTCCTCCCCACTCCCTAGTATCTAGTCCCAGCCCGCCCACCACCCCCATCTCTTCCCCTGAGACACTGCCTGGGCAGCCAGGGGCCTCCCCCGGAAGCCTGAACAGCTCGTTGCTTGCCCTTCCCTCTGCCGTGATGCATGTTTTCCATTAACTGGAGGCCTGTAAGGTGTGGTGAGCTGTGCTGATCTATAACAAACACTTGGTGACCTTGAATGTGTCACTCTTTTTCTGGGCCTCAGCTTCTTTCAGTGTAACTTAGGCTGGAACAATATCCTCCAGCTTCCTGGCTTATTGGTTGGTCCATTCACCCATCAATTGCACAGATAAATATTGCATGGCCCCTCTCCACTAGACACTGTGCCGGGGCCAGAGCTCTCGAGCCGACTTGAGTGAGCTCCCCTCAGATCCCTGGGTCCTGAAGTTTGTTCTGTTTTGCGTGTTAGGATTGGGTGGCTCCAATCTCAGCATTCTGCTCCCGGGTCCCTTCCCTCTTCACAGATGCGATGGAAGGAGGCAGTGGCTGCCATTGGCCCTGACAAGGGGATAGGGAGGCCTTGGTCTTGTCTAACTCAAGAGCTAGTCCAACTCCAGCTTCACCTAGACCCCTCCCTTCTCCAAGATGAGTGTTTTGTGGAAACTTCATCTATCCACATGACTCTTGTGTCTTGTGTCTCCAAAGTGAGGATTTGAAGGTTTCAGTGGCTACCCCAGTGCGAAGAGCTGGCCCACTTTGGTGCCAGGGGACTTGCCCCCTTCCCCTCTGGCTGCACAAGCTGCAGAGTCTTTTCCTGATTACACCTCCCTGTGGTTTTGCTGACTTCCAGGCTATTCATTACCTATGCTGACCTCCAGCTTGTTCTCTACCAAATGTTTTTGGAGTCATTCTACATTTCATTTTAATGTTTCTTTTTTTAATTGAGGTGAAATTCACCTCACATAAAAGTAACCATTTTCAAGAGTACCATTCACAACTTAGTAGATTCCCAATGCTGTGCAACCAGCATGTCTGTCTCATTCCAAAACATCTTTATCACGCCACAAAGAGACCTCATACCCAACAGCAGTCACTTCCCATCCACTACTCTCCCCATTCTCTGGCAGCCACCAACCTGCCTTCTGTCTCAATGGATTGACAGATCCTGGACATTTCATAAAATGGAATCGCATGGTGCGTGGACTTCAGTCAGGCTTCCTTCACTTTGCATCAATCATGTTTTGAGATTCATCCATGTGATAGCAGGTGCGGGTGCTTTGTTCCTTTTTATGGCTGAATCCTGTTCTATGGTGCAGAGTCCTTTTGTGTACCCACTCAGTGCTCGGCATTTTGCTTTGTTCGTGGCTTTTGGCTGTTGTGACTAGTGCACTAGGAGCATGTGCCTGCAGGTATCTGTTAAGACACCTGTTGTCTGTTCTCTTGAGTCAGTGCCTGGGAGCAGAATTGCTGGGTCATGCGGTGGCTCTGTGTGTAACGTTTGGAGGAGCCACTGACCATGTGGATGTTTTCAGCTGAGAGCACTGAGAGCTTTGAGCTTTGCCTTTCGAGTTTCTCTAGGAAGCAAGCCACCAGCACGCCTGCTTACGCAGTCTCCTCTGCATCCATGTTTCCAGTTTACCAAGGTCATTTGGAATTTTCCTGCCACCCTCCCAAGACTTGGCCACCTGCCAGCTTGGTTTCCTATCCTGTCATTTAAGCCACTTATGAAGCGTTAAATGCACCAGGCCCCAGACCGATCCCGCTCTGGCAACCTATTTGTCCTGACACGCTCTCCATGCTTGCAGCCAGCCTTCTCAGTGTCCCTTGAGTCCCCCAGAGCCACACAGCCACACAAGACCAGAGTGTGCTTTTGATGGGGCTGCAGAGATCTCCAAAGAAGAGCTCCAGGGCTCTCCTGGTGAACACGAGGCCGTGGCTGTCTCCCCCATGGTCCCTTCCTGGCGTGGCTTATGTGGCACTGTCAAAGGGGAGAGATGGACGTGGTCAGCTTGGTGCAGCAGCAGTAGAAGCGGCGCTGGCACTCGGGTTTCTGAAAAGCACAAGGATGAGTGAGAGGTGGGGCTCAGGGTCAGATTAGGGGAAATGAAAATTCTACTGAGCAGGCTGATGGTGTGGAGCTCCTAGACAGGGAGTAAAATCAGCACAAGACAGACCATGGGGCAGGAGCAAAGACTCAGGAGAGGCAGAAGCTGGGGAACTTGGACGGCACCCCATGGGCCTTGCCAGCAGACTCCGAAAAGGCAAGTGTCTGTTGAAGGGAGTGGCTCTTCCCTCATCAGTGCTGCCACAAGGTTTCTTTAAACCCCTTAAGGTTTCTTTAAATCTTAAGGGGACTGTGCCTGCCAGTCTGACTTCCAGGGCAGAAGCCCCATCCTTCTCTGTCTAAGGACCTTTCTTATGCCATGGCCTAGAATGGTGTCTGTTTGGTGTGTGTTTGAGGCAGAAGGGGTTGGGGTAGGCTCAGGAGAGACTAAGCCCCTGGCCAGCCTGTGGTAGAAATGATGCTGGACCCCCAGCCTGTGCCCACAACTCTGTCACTGCTCACTGTCGTCCTGGCCAAGTCTTTCTCTCCAGGCTCTCTCTGAGCCCTCACTTGTCAAACAGGAGGAAGGATGAAATGGTGTGGAAAGTCCTCTCCATCACTGATGGCCTCCAAGCCCTCAGAGGCTTGTTCCCAGGGGGCTCACCCTTCACTACCAGTCGTCCTGTGGCCCAGTCTTGACTGTGAGCTTTTGACTAAAACTCACCCAGACTTGATGGTGGGCATAGCAAGAGCCTGTATCTCCAAGGCACAAGAAGAGATTGTGCAGGACTCAACTTGTCCCAGGTGTGGGGACACCTTGCGGCCCTGCCCAGCTCACCAGGTACCAGCGGGTGCATGTGGTCTACCAGGCAGCCTCAGTCCCTACGATGTGTCCAGCCCATCTCAGTGTCTCCCTCTGCACAGGTGGGAGCTATCGGCGACGAGGAGGAATGGGTCACCCTCTATGAAGAAGAGAATGAGCCTGATGCCCAGACGCTGGAGATCCCAAACCTCACACCCTATACTCACTACAGGTGAGAACAGCAGTGGTAAGCTGCTACAGGAGGAAACGCTGACAGCCTACACAGGTGGCTTCTGTTGGCAGTAGTAAAACCCAGTTGTACATATGTAAATGAGATGTTTCTAAGTGGCAATAACAGTACATCAAAGCATTAAGGAGCAGGCAGGATGCATAGCTGGGTGTTATTACAGGGGAGATGATAGGCATATGTTAAACTCATGAGGTTCCTTCCATCAGGACCAGCCGGCAAAACACCTCATAGAAATGGCCCACTATTATATTAGGCCGAATAACCAAGAACCGCAGGCAGCGGAGACGTGGCACTTTACCAAACTCCACAACCTCTTGGGACTATTAGCATGCTGTGTGCAAACAAAGCAGATGACCGAGGAAGATCCTTCTGCTCCCCTTCCCAGGCAGGGCCCAGGAGCTGCTAGTCTCACTCATCAAGCACTTAATATGCCATTTAACCTTTAGCTTCTTGATCCCCGAAACGGGTCTGGACAGTAAATCCTTGGCCTTAACAAAGGGCAGGGTGATCATGAGCTGTTAGTGCTGTGATCCCTTCCCGTAAGACCACTGAAGGAGATGAAATTTCCAGTTATCACCAAATGTTGAGTTTGATTATGTCATTGTTCTGCCAGGATGGATACATTTCGTAAGATTGGAGAATGAAAGAATAGGAATTACTAATTCAGGGAGTAAAAGGTGAAATTACATCTTTGTGAATAATTTTTTTCCAGAACAAAACCAAAGTTAGAGTTTCAAAAAAAACAAAAGAACCAATGAGAGATGCCATTTAGCTTCTATTCATTTTAACATCCTTCAGAAGCTTAGAACAGACAAATCAAGACACAATACACTGGTTTTTAAAGAAAAACGTTTAGGTTAAAATGAGCTGTTGGGATTCCAGATTTACCATGTGTGAAATTAACTGAAGCTATATAATTGTTTCAAAGATCAGAAACCATAATTAGAGATCAGTGTCCCTGTCTGAAATTCAGGTACATTTGGGGAACCGCTATAGTAAATGTGTGTATGTATGCAAACTTGGGATTTTTTTCTTGTGTGTAAACTGAATTTAAATAATTGTTTATATATGAATAAAGAAGAGATAGAACTGAAAGCATTCCTGTAGGTTTTAAAGAACATTTGACTTCCCCCTCATTTTGTAGTTAAGGAAACGGAGATAATCTGATTTGCTGAAGGTCTAACAGTTACTTATTGGATTAGAATCACAGAGTGTGGTGTGAACCCTGAAAATTTGAAACAGGTCTCAATTACTCTAGAAAGTTTATTTTGGCTGGACGCGGTGGCTCACTCCTGTAATCCCAGCACTTTGGAAGGCTGAGGTGGGCAGATCACAAGGTCAGGAGATCCAGACCATCCTGGCCAACATGGTGAAACACTGTCTCTACTAAAAATACAAAAATTAGCTGGGCGTGGTAACATGCACCTGTAGTCCCAGCTACTCAAGAGGCTGAGGCAAGAGAATCACTTGAACCCAGGAGGCAGAAGCTGCAGTGAGCCAAGATTGTGCTACTGCACTCCAGCTTGGGAAACAGAGCGAGACTCTGTCTCCAAAAAAAAAAAAAAGTTTATTTTGCCACAGTTGAGGACGTGCCTGTGACACAGCTTCAGGAAGTCCTGCCAACATGTACACAAGGTAGTCAGGGCACAGCTTGGTTTTATACATTTTGGAGAGATGTGAGACATCAATCAACATAAGCAAGAAGGACATTGGTTCAGTCTTGAAAAGTGGGACAAGCAAAGGCAGGGAGACTCAAAGCAGGGAGGGGGCTTCCAGGGAACAGATAGGTGAGAGACAAATGGTTGCATTCTTCTGGGTTTCTGATGAGCCTTTCCAAAGGAGGCAATCAGATATGCATTTATCTCAGTGAGCAGAGATAACTTTGAATAGAGAGAAGCAGATTTGCCTTAAGCAGTTTCCAGCTTGAGTTTTTTTTTTTTTAGCTTCATGATTTTGGGGACCCAAGATATTTTCCTTTCACAATAGGTTCTGGGGCCCCTTGTTCTTCTCCTGAACCAACAGAAAAAGAGGTACAGGGTGTCATTGGTCATTTAAAAGGCTGGACTTTAAAACTGCCAATTGGTAGTAACATCCCGACATTCTAATTCTGGTACCATAGCTACTTGCTCTTTAACCCCTTGAGGTTATCTTAAATTTGAATCAGCCGATGGCAACTGGTAATATCGATTTCTGGACACCCAACCCATCCAACTACGTTTCACTTGCAGATATAAAATTGTTACATTGCAATTGATGTACCTGTACCATTCTTTGAAGGCTTTTAGGGAAAAAAAAGGTCACATATGCAATTTGCTTTTTTTTTTTTTTTTTTTGTGAGACAGAGTCTTACTCTGTCACCCAGACTGGAGTACAGTGGCATGATCTTGGCTCACTGCAACCTCTGCCTCCCAGGTTCAGGTGATTTTCCTGCCTCAGCCTCCTGAGTAGCTGGGATTACAGGCATGTGCGGCCATGCCCAGCTAATTTTTGTATTTTTAGTAGAGACAGGATTTCGCCATGTTGGCCTGGCTACTCTGACCTCAGGTGATCCCCCACTGCTGCCCGCCTTGGTCTCTCTAAGTATAGGTGTAAGCCACTGCCCCCAGCCGCAATTTGCACTTTTAATGAAACCAAGTGAAAAGAGGGTGTTCTTAAGCAATGGCCTTTATGATATGGGTAGACACTTTTCTGAGCCTTCCCTTGAGAAATGGTCAGGGCCTTGTGATTTTGTTTTTTTTTTTTCCTTCTGACTTTTGCTTTGCCATAACTCTCATCAGTGGTTTTGCCTTTAGATTTCGAATGAAGCAAGTGAACATTGTTGGGCCCAGCCCCTACAGTCAGTCTTCCCGCGTCATCCAGACCCTGCAGGCCCCACCCGATGTGGCTCCAGCCAGCGTCACAGTCCGGACTGCCAGTGAGACCAGTCTTCGGCTTCGCTGGGTGGTGAGTGGGAGTGACAAGGGAGGCTAGAGGCTCACGGGTCCTGAGTTAGCAGGGGCCCACAAAATCCAGGGCTTATGAGTTTCTTAGTCATGCCTTTGTCCTAGTGAAAACTAATCTCATCGTTAAACCAAAAAGTATTGCATTTTACAATTAGTGTTGGATCTCAGGCCAGCCCAGGAGATCCGATTAATTAGTAGCATTGTTTACTCTCTTCTTGGAACTGAGGACTATTCTTTGGGGCAGGAAAGCTGATGGTGCCGTGGGCCGGACCTCTAAGTCCTTAAGCTAGGTCAACATGGAACCAATACTCAGTATTTGTAAGAGAGTCAGCCTGATATTTAATCAGAACATTTGCCCACAAAATTAAGCCAAAATGTATTAAAAGAAATTATATGCAGCCAAAGTTACTGACAGGGTTTCATTTAATTCACAGAAGAAAAGTTTCAGGGAAAAATTAAGTAGATGTTCTAAGACTATTTACCCCAGGAAAGCCTCTTCCATGGAGTTGGCCTCACCCGTGAGGGTGGCAGTTCTGAAATGTCAGCTCATCACGCCCCCTCGTTCATTCCTAGCCCCTGCCCGATTCTCAGTACAACGGGAACCCTGAGTCCGTGGGCTACAGGATTAAGTATTGGCGCTCAGACGTCCAGTCTTCAGCACTGGCCCAAGTCGTCAGTGACCGGCTGGAGAGGGAGTTCACCATCGAGGAGCTGGAGGAATGGATGGAATACGAGCTGCAGATGCAGGCCTTCAATGCCGTCGGGGCCGGGCCATGGAGCGAGGTGGTGCGGGGCCGGACGCGGGAGTCAGGTGAGGGAAAGGTGATTCCTGTCCTGAAGACACCTTATTAGAGATAGGGCTGAGTGCCCCTGAGCCTCCATATCCCAGCCCAGTGGTGTCTCATTGGCCTATCGCACTTGTGTCTGTCTTGGAGCTTTCCTAATCCATGATTAGGCCAAAACTCGGCAGGAATTTCCATCCGACTTCATTAGGGCCCCAAGCCATTCATTGGAGACTGGTGGTGATTTCCACCACCAGTGGAAATCGACTCACATTACTGTTTTATAAATTAGGGATCGTTTTCACTACCGATGACGAAAAGCAAGCGTGTGTAAAGATCCGATGGGGAATCTTTAAAATACAAGGGATTCAGGACCTTCTTGTCACAAATTAATAGGGGTAGTATAGTAAGTAATCCAGCCTGTAGTAATAACTAGACCTCCAAAAGTTTAATTGCTTGAACATAATAGGAGTTGATTTCCCACTTATATTGGGGTCTGAGGTGGGTGTTCTTATTTGGTGAGTGGGTCTCTTCCATGGGTGATTCAGGGACCCAGGCTTTACTGTTCTGTGGGACTAATCTCCTTCTGCACCCAGCTGCCAGCAGGGAAAAGAAGGCAAAGAATGGGCCCCTTCAAACCTACTCAGAAGTGGAACATCACTCTGTTCATCTTCTTTGGGTTCAGTCATGGGGTTCTGCCAGTTGCAAGAAAGAAATGGAGAAGTGTTTTTGGCCAACCTTGAGTAGACCTCTGCTGCACTGTGCTAATGCTGAAAGTAGGGCCACCTAATTTTTTAGGCTTTGTGGACTAACTTCCACTGGCCAACTGTGGGTTGGAGGAGCTTTTCTTGCCTCCCTTGAATTTTTAGAAACCCAGGGAAGGAGAGCAGTTACCGCTCATTAAGGACTCACTGTCACCTGCCCCTGGTCCCTTTAGTCTGATCTGAATTACTGAGGTTCTGTCTGGAGAAGGAATGAACCAGCTGTACCTCTGCCCAGGCTTCTTGGATGAAAGCCACGGCATGTGCTTGATAGAGGGAGGGGCTGTTAATTCTGGACTAACATAGGCTGTTGGAAATACGACTTAGATTCCTGACCTTAGTTTGGACATGGGATGAAGAGGAGGCCTACAGGGTTGAGATGGTGAACCAGGCCAGTGGTCAGAGGAAAAGGACAAGACTCCCTGGCTCCTTCCCCCAGGGGGCATTGATCCGTTTTGCTTATTGATGTCAAACCCTCTTATTTGCTCTCTTTTCCTCTCTTCACCGACTCTCTGTGTTAATGAGCATATTTGGCTCCATTGTTTCCGCTGTCGTAGACATGGTTCTGTTTCCTGGAGACAGCTCCTGAGCCCAGTGTGAGTCCTCCTTTCCTTGCGGCTCCCAGGGGACAGAATCATCCTTGAAGCTGGGGAGTCAAGAGGTGGCCAGCGCCCACCTACAGCTGTTTCCACCCCAGAGTCCTCAGAAATGCCCAGTGCCTGCCCTCTCTCCTACCCAGAGCCTCCCTGCTTCTGTCCCTGTGCTATGATGCCATGCAAAGAGACAGTTCCCCTGTTGTTGTTTTCAATAGAAAAATTAATTAACTTATTAGATTCTGGAAACTGCCTTAGGAGACACAGTTGGAACTCAGAGTGGCTTTGATGGGAAATGGACAAAAGAATGAACTAGGAAGGCAAGTGCATGGCAGGCATCGGAGAAAAGCCTCACGCAGTCAGCAAGAGGAGGCGGAGGACACTGGGGCACAGGGCCTGTTGGCATGGCTGGAGGTGGCTTTGGGGGCCGCAGTCTTCAGGATGGAGGAGTTTAAAAGGGAGAAAGGTACAGACACTTGGGGTGCCCAGGCCTCCCAGGGCTGGCCTGTCTGCTCCGAAGATCAAGAGGGAAACATGGAAGGTGGCGCCGAGGTGGGAGGGCGGCCTCTGAGGACGGCTGGAATGAGGAAGCAGATCAGCTCCCAGCAATGAGGAAGGGGGCCCTGGAGCCCCGGGAAGTGCCAGCCCCTCATCTCTTCCTAACGCTCATCTTAACCCTGCGAGGTACTGCAATGGGTGCAGGTGTGCCCCACACCACCTCTCCACCCTTGAGGCTGCCAGGCCAGGGTAAGGAGCCTGCACCCTGGGCTTGGGCCCAGCAGTGCCTGACAACCTGAGGGCACCAGTGCGGGCCCAGTTATCTGCAGCTTCCACCCACTCTATGTGCTATGGCATGGAACGGCCTGGGAAGCTCTGGAAAAAGGCTCCTCTCATCCTTTCTTGCTCATTCCCCGGCTCCCACCAGTGACAGGTCTGAACCTGCTGCTGCCCATGTATGTTGCTGTAATGCACAGTGGGATGTGTCACAAACAGACCCCTGGGTTTCCTCAACGCTCTTCTGCTGTTGGTCACCAGCTCCAGGCAAAAGCTCCTGTGCCGCTTGGTGGTTTTATTTCTTCCTACTCTTCTCAGAGGACGGGAGGTGAGGGTAGATGGGAAGACTCTTACTCAGTAGTAGGGAAAAGCGGAGCCATTGCCACGTAGGAATGCTCTCAGGGTGTGGTATGAACCCTGGAGCCCACTAATGGGAGCCCTGGAAGAGCAGCCGTGGTGACAACCAGTATGCTTCTAGAGGACCAGTGTTTAAGGAGGGAACCACCCAAGCAGCAGAGTTGGGCCCGGTGTCCCTCGGCTCTCCTTTAGATTGCAGCTGTAATTATGTTCCAGAGGAAAGGTGGAGACACACCGACACTCAGCCTGGGATCATGATCACACGGATTTTGAAAAGCTCTGTTATCGTCACTGTCTGAATGTTTGTGACAAAGAAGAGAACTTGAGAACTTCAGAGGGACAGTTCTCAATCCAGTAAAAGGCAGGCCATGAAAATATTTTTTCAAAATTAAAACTTCTGCTATAACCAACAAAAAGTTATGGCTAAATATAAGTTTTTGAAATCTTAAATGTATTGGCTGGGCACGGTGGCTCACACTCATAATCCCAGCACTTTGGGAAGCTGAGTCAGGAGGATCGCTTGAGTCCAGGAGTTCAAGACCAGCCTGAGCAACATAGTGAGACCCCATCTCTACAAAAAATACAAAATTAGCCAGGCTGAGCAACATAGTGAGACCCTATCTCTACAAAAAATACAAAATTAGCCAGGCTGAGCAACATAGTGAGACCCTATCTCTACAAAAAATACAAAATTAGCCAGGCTGAGCAACATAGTGAGACCCCATCTCTACAAAAAATACAAAATTAGCCAGGCATGCACCTGTAGTCCTGTTGTAACCGAACGAGTTAGAAGGAACACACCATGCTCTGAGTTCCAAATTAAGAGTCCTTTATTGATTTGCCGGTGACCGAGAGACGGGTAATGCTCAAAATTCTCTTGGTCCTAAGGAAGGGGCTTGATTAACTTTTATACCTTCATTGAGGTAAGGGAGGAGGAGCCTAGCTGAAGCAGAATTTTATAGAAGCAGAAAAGCAGGTTAGAGGAAGGGGCTGTGGACACAGGTGGTTTTCATACAATTACCAAGAAGGGGGGCAATCAGGCTCCTTCTACACAATGATCAAAGGGAAACTTTTTTCTTACAATAGCATGGGGGAGGTATGTCAAGCAGGATGCAGTTACAATGGTTACAAGTGTTAGGAACAGTAGCTTCAATGCTTCTAAGTGCAGTATGACCCAGTTATGCACTCAGAGGGGCTGTGGTAGGAAGGGGGAAGGCAGGTTGGAGTTTACAGCTAAGATGGAGTCAGTGGTGGTGAGCCGAGATCAGCCATTACACTCCAGCCTGGGTAAGGAGCAAAACTCCATCTCAAAAAAAAAAAAAAAAAAAGGAGTCAGTGATGCTAGCCCTGGGTAAGTTATTATAGTCCCAGCTACTTGGGAGGCTGAGGTGGGAAGATGACTTGGGCCTGGGAGTTTGAGGCCGCAGTGAGCTGTGATCATGCCACTGCACTCTAGTCTGACCAACAGAGCAGGATTGTGCCTCAGAAAAATAAGTAAATAAGTTAATAAGTAAATTCATCAACGCATTCATAAGAAAAACAGAAAATCCTCACTAGAAAGAGTTCAGCAGGAAGTCCTGGGCTGGTGTCACAACTGCCCTGCGTGGGGTGGGGATCAGGCTGGTTCTTTCCTGGTGGTTTCAGGACCTGGGATTTGATGGCCATGCAGGAACAGGAGAGTCAGCTATGAATCTGTGTAAGGTGAGAGTTAGGGCCTAAACTCCTGCACTTCAGACGTGGCTCTTGAAGGCCATTCCCTCCTTCCTAGGAAAGACTGAAACTCTCTGCCTGTAGAGGTTTGACCATATGTCTACCTGGAGACAGAGTAGAGAATGAAAAGTCACTCTGAGTCCTGTGCCCAACTCGATATTAGGTTTTGAATTTTCATTATATGAATGGCCCAGGAACTCCCAGAACAGAAATTAACGTGACATTTGGTTCCAGAAACCAAAAGCACAAGCAACTAAAGAAAAAGTAGATACATTAGACCTCATCAGAATGAAAACCTTTTTAACATGCTTCAAAGAATGTTATAAAGGAAATGAAAAAACTCCCCAAATGGAAGAAAATATTTGCAAATTATATATCTCACAAGGGATTTATAGCTAGAATATATAAAGACCCCTTACAGCTTCACAACAAAAAGACAAATGACTTGATTAAAAACTGGGCAAAGGATCGCCATAGACATTTCTCCAAAGGAGATTTACAAATGGCCAGCAAGCACTTGAAAAGATGCTCAACATCATTAACTGTCAGGGAAAGGCAAATCTAAGCCATAACGAGATATCACTTCACACTCCTAAAATAAGATGGCTAAAATAAGAAAAGGTGGACAATAACAGGTATTGGTGGGCATAGAGAAATTGGAACCCTTGTATGTTGCTGGTAGGAATGTAAAATGATGCAGAAACATTGAGAAACAGTTGGCATTCCTCAAAAGGTTGAGCAGGGAGTCACCATGCAACAAAGCTATTCCACTCCTAGGTATATACCCAAGAGAATAGAAATCATATGATTGCACAAAATCTTGTGCATGAATGTTCATAGCAGCTTTATTCACAGTAGCCAAAAAGTGGAAACAACCCAAATGTCTGTCAGTTGACAAATGGATAAATAAAATGTGGTCTATGTGTGCAATGGATGATTCAGCAATAAAAACGGATGGAATTCTGATACATGCAGCAGTGTGGATGAACCTTGAAAATATTAGGCTAAGTGAAAGACACCAGTCACAAGAGATTACATATTGTGTGATTCTATTGGTATGAAACATCTGGAATAGGCAAATCTAGAGACGCAGAAAGTGAATTCCTGGTTTCCTAGACCAGGGGAGAGCATTTGAGAGGAATGGGAAGTGATTGGTAATGTAAATGGAGCTTCCTTTGGGGATGATGAGATGTTCCAGAGTTCATTATGATGATGGTTACACAGCTCGGAATTTGCTAAAAAACATTGAATTGTACAATTTAGGGGAATTTTATGATATATCAATCATCTCATAATAAGGCTTTTTAAAAAAAAAAAAAAAAAAAAAGCTCAGCCTTCCTGTGATTAATTTTATACAGATAAAATGTCATTAAAATAAGTATGGGCTGGGGGCCATGATTCATACCTGCAATCCCAACAGTTAGGGAGGCAGAGGCAGGAGGATTATCAGGAGTTTGAGACCAGCCTGGGGAACATAGCAAGACCCCATCTCTACAAAATAAAAATTAAAACTACAGAAAATTAGCTAGGCATGGTGGCACATGCCTGTAGTCCTAGCTACTTGGGAGGCTGAGGGAGGAGGACCACTTCAGCCCAGGAGGTCTAGCCTGCCATGAGCTATGATCACACCCCTGCACTCCAGCCTGGGTGACAGAGCAAGATCCTGTCTCTAAAAAAAAATAGTAAGTATGGCTCATAGATTGCACACTTTGCCTATGGTTGGAAGGCCTTGAAAATGTGTGTATAGTATCTTCTTACCCTCAGGGAAAAGAGTGATCAACCCTTCCTGAAATAGTTACATATTATACTCCAATAAAGGATTTACTCTCCTCCAAAAATAAAATAAAAAGAAATACACAAAAAACTAAAGAAACATGGTTTCAGGCCAGACCATCTGGGCAACCAAAAGAAGAAAAAAATGACTGCTCTCTAGAGAGATATTGCCAACACCAAATTATCCAAAATGAAAATTAAGCCTTTTTAAAGATGAATCACAATTGTCAAGCACACAGGCAATAATTTGCCATGACTAAAAATGACCAGCTTTTAAAAAAGCAAGAAAGAAAGATAGAGGGCTTTGATTGCATTAAAATGCATACAAGTCTGAGATAAAATATATGACTACGTTTAAAATGATTAAAGTCTTAGTAAGAAAGATTAAGATACCATTTCTTAAAGCAGATTTTTTTAAAGAAAAAAACAAATGGGACACAATCATTGAAAATGAAAGCAGTTTAGACACAGTTTCTTCATGTTGGTCAGGCTGGTCCAAAAAGAGAATTACCAAATTAGAAGCTAGATTTAAGTAAATAACTCTAAAAACAACATAAAGACGTAAGATTGAAAATATGACAGACAGATTAAAAGACATGAAGAACAGATTGAGAAGATCTACCACATAGCTAATCAGACTCAAAAGGGAATGAAAGAGGAAGAAAATGAGAGTGACAAAATATACAAAGATAATAGCGGAGAAATTCCAAGGTTGATGGAAAGCATTATTTACAAGACTGAAGAAACACAAATCCTTAGTGGAGTAAATAAAACTAAATTCATACCAAAATGTATTTGGTACAACTGTAAAATGCCAAAGAGAAAATCTTAAAAACAGTTGGAGTGAAAGGCAGATAATCACAAAGGTAAGGCCATTTGACTGAAGTGACTGCTCAAGAACAACAGAGGCCAGAAGACAGTGGTATAATAATCTTGAAGGAGCTAAAAGAAAATAATTGTCAACTTCAAATTTTATACCCAGCTAAACTAATCTTCCAGGATTTTATTCAGAAAACAGACTAAATGTAATATAAAAATGAAGGCAATTTAATCAAAATAGAAATATCATTTTTATAATTTTTCAAAGAATACTCTTTTTTTTTTTTTGAAATGGAGTCTCACTCTGTCACCTAGACTGGAGTGCAGTGGCATGATCTTGGCTCACTGCAATCTATGCCTCCTGGGTACAAGTGATTCTCCTGCCTCAGCCTCCCAAGTAGCTGGGATTACAGGTGCCTGCCACCATGACTGGTTAATTTTGTATTTTTAGAAGAGATGGGGTTTCACCATGTTGGCCAGTGAACTCTTGACCTAAAGTGATCTGCCCATCTTGGCCTCCCAAGGTGCTGAGATTACAGGCATGAGCCACCACACCTGGCCAAGAATACTCCTTTAAAAAAAAAAAAAAAAGGAAACCTGTGGCAAAACTGCTGATTTGAGACTCTATTTTTTTTTATAAACATTTCCAGCTGTTGGAAATGTATCTTTATAGTAGTCAAGAAGAGAATGCAGAGGATAATATTTTATGTGCAAATGCATTCCAGATTTTTTCTTCTGACTTTTGTTCTTTTCAGACAATCTTGTATCATCTTTTGCACAAGAACCCCGAAGAGACTTTCTCTAGCAATGTTATTTATTTTTATAGACACTACTATGTTTTAATTAATATTGAGATATAGATTTTGTATCAAAAGAAGCAAGTGGATTTGTCTTTGTCCTAGCAGATTGCATCATGTATGGTGATATGGTTTGGCTCCGTGTCCCTACCCAATCTCATCTCAAATTGTAATCTCCATGTGTCAAGGGAGGGACCTGATGGGAGGTGATTGGATCATGGGGGAAATTTCCCTCATGTTTTTCTCATGATAGTGAGTTCTCACAAGATCTGATGGTTTTATAAGGGGCTCTTCCCTCTTTGCTTTCTCTACTCTCTCCTGCTGCCATGTGAAGAAGGCCCTTGCTTCTCCTTTCCCTTCCACCATCATTGTAAGCTTCCTGAGGCCTCCCAAGCCATGTGTAACTGTGAGTCAGTTAAACCTCTTTCCTTTATAAATTACCCAGTCTCTAGTATTTCTTTATTGCAGTGTGAAAATGGACTGATACATATGGCTAGACAGAAATCACATAGAGCCCTCACAGAATCAGCTGTATCAGTCTCACTGTTTTTCTGTTCATAGTTCATATTCTGTTCACTTGTTGGGAAGATTTTGATCAAGAATAGGAATTGTTCTTGCAACTGAAGCTTTGTTTTGTCAGTTATTACATTTTTTTTTTTGAGATTTATAACTTATAGAAGGGTAGTTTTTAGTTTTTAACTGAATTTGTGTTTAATTAGAAACTTTGGTACAACAGATATCACTCTGGAAAGAAAATAGTTTTAGTTCACTTATTTTCATCAAAAAAATTATAACTGGGTTATTGATCTTCATTTCAAGATGTGGATGATTCAGATTCTGGACATGTTTAATGATGGAATAACAAACTCCCAGGGACCCCTCTTGGACCACTCTGTGGTCTGTGCTGGTTCTCTGTCTCAGCTCCTCCTCCCACCTGGGGATTCTCAGGTGCCCAGATGCTCCAGGACTTCAGTTTCCCCACCTTGTTAGCTCATCAGAATGGAGCTTTCACAGCCTACTCTGGGAACCTCCCCACCTCTGACTGGCAAGGCCTTCCCAGGTCCAGCAGTTTGTTTTTTTTTTAATTGCATTTTAGGTTTTGGGGTACATGTGAAGAACATGCAAGATTGTTGCATAGGTGCATACATGGCGGTGTGATTTGCTGCCTTCCTCCCCTTCACCTATATGTGGCATTTCTCCCCATGCTATCTCTCCCCAACTCCCCACCCGCCGCTGTCACTCCACTATTTCCCCCCAACAGATGTCCAGCAGTTTTGACTTTTTGCCTTCCCTGGCTCTACTGACATCTGACACTTACCCTCCCCAGCAGTGAACTTTTTTGAGATGCAGGGAGGCAGGGAGGAGATAGGGAGGTGAAGGGGTTGTCAGAGCTGAATGGTAAAGTGAACCCAATGGAGAGGGAGAGGGATTGGAGAGAGAATAAAACCACTACTCTTTTTCTGAAAAAAGTCTCCCCTCAATGGAGATAGCAGCTCCTAGGTGCTTAGGAATGGTGCAGTGTGCAGGAGTGCTAAAAACATGCAAGGAACACAGAGCAGAACACTTGGAGCCACATATCAGTGATGTTTACAGTTTTCAAGTGCAGTTTAACAGATTCTTTGACATGTTATGATATATTATGATATATTCTAACGACAAATGAGGCCTTAAAAACCAAGAGAGACCACATAAGGAGTAATAACAAACAGCATAGTGTAAAATCCTATAGAGGGAAAAAAAATGAAGGAGAAAATAAGCCATGGAATGGCTTTGTTTTTAATGAAAGGGGAATTCCTAAGAGCATCTCAAAACATAAGATGTAAGGTTAGAAAAGGAGTTGCATCTACCTCAAAATAGATGATGGGTAAGAGGTTTCTTTTTCAATTCTTGAAAACTTTCCAACTCCAGGACTGATGTTGTCCTGGAGAATTGGAATTTGCTGAAATTTTTATCCTGAACTCTGCCATTTTCTCTGCTTTAGCCACCTCACTTCCCTGTCTCCACGTAAGAAATTCAGCCACATTCAAAGCCCAGTAGGTGTCTGAGTTGCTGCAATCCCCAAGTTTCCCTCGTTCTTCAAGGGCACAGTTGACTCTCCAGTAACTAGATGCACATCCTGCCACATCTTAGGAAAACAGCTGAGATTTGTAGGTCTATAGGGAGAATTGGGCACTTACAGTTTCAAAGAGTGACCCACAGGAAGCAGTTAAAGATTACAGAAGTGGAACATATATGTTGCTGTGGAAATGGCCTCTCTTTTTACAGACAGCGACAGAGGTTTTAGGACCTAGTACTGACATCTTGGGCATACAGTGTGTTTGGTATTCTTATTTTATTCTAAATAAAGTCAGATACATTATAAATTTACCTTTTTTTATGTTAATGCCCCCTTTAGCTCATAGTTTATTCAGGGTTTATCAATTTTGTTTGTTTGTTTGTTTTCGAGAAAGAGTTTCACTCTTGTTGCCCAGGCTGGAGTGCAATGGCACAATCTCAGCTCACCGCAATCTCTGCCTCCCAGGTATAAGTGATTCTCCTGCCTTAGCCTCCTGAGTCGCTGAGATTACAGGCCACTATACCCAGCTAATTTTGTATTTTTAGTAGAGACAGGGTTTCTCCATGTTGGTCAGGCTGGTCTCAAACTCTTGACCTCAGGCGATCTGCCCACCTCAGCCTCACAAAGTGCTGGGATTATAGGCGTGAGCCACCAGGCCCGGCCTATCAATCTATTTTATAATATGAGCAATGTGCAACCATTTCCTGGTAACAGCCATGGTGGTATTTAAAACATCCTGTGGGAGCTCTGTGCAGGCCTAGGGAGCAGGAGTAAGCCAGGTGGAGCCATAGCTGGAAGGCACCAGGAACCCAGGGCTGCATCTGTGACAAGCCCTCTTCTTCTTTGGAGAATGGAGCAAACTCAACATTGCAAGTATTCCATTTCTGTGACAGCTCTCTGCTCAAATAAATTGATATTGTTTCATTAACGCACTGAATAACTGAATGAATGACTCAACTGACATATTTGGGAAGATTGGACTGATGACATCTCCCTCCAGAAATACAAGGGGGCTCACTGTGATTTTATAGTCAGGCATAACTGGGAGTTTTCTATTTTGTGGACACACTCACTGACCTATACTTGACAGTCGATCTAATACCTATACAGGGAAGGTGCCCAGCATGGTAGGGAGAGAAGAGTTCGGGAGAGATGCTGACTCCCAGGGCTCTCAGGACCAGGGAACGTGCCTCTCCCTTGGGAAAGGCATCTCAGGCCTTTACTCTTCAGGCTCCTCTGTGATTTCTCCTCTGGGTAGACCCCACAGGGTGTGGTGAGGGTGTGGTGTGATCACTGACCCCCCATCCTAAGGCTTAGTCATCTTCAGCCGCTGGCCCTGTTAGGCTATGGCCTGCTATGGGGCCGCCCTTTCTTGCCCCTCTCTTGTCTAGAAAAACGCCTGTTTGGTGGTGAGGGGAGAAGCTTGCTATACAGCATGAAAACAGCTCTTCCAGGATGCAAACCAACACTGGCATTGTCTTAAAAACTGTGTTTGTGTCATAGCAGAATACCCCGAACAGGGTAGCTTAAATGGCAGAAATGTATCCTGTTACCATTCTGGAAGGTGGAATCTGAGCTGGAGGTGTCAGCAGAGCCATGATCCCCCTGAAGCCTTTGGAAGGATCTGTCCTCAGACCCTCTCCAGCGTCTGGTAGTTCCATGGCCCGGGCAGCCTCTCTCCCATGTCCCCACGGTGTTCTCCCTGTGTGTTGTGTCTGTCTCCTCCCATGGCACTCTCCCTATGTGTGTGTCTGTGTCCAAATTCCTTTTTTTATGGACACTAGTCATGCTGGATTGGGGGCCCACCCTATGCAGTGTGACAATCAAATGTTACAGTTTGCATTATTGTGCAATCCCCCCCGCCATGTTAGACTAAATAACATTGCTACCCTCTCAGTCTCTGTGTAATGAGGAGGAAGTCTGAATGTCTGAAGGAATGGATAAGTGAATGAATGGATGGATAGGTGATGGGTGAGTGGATGGATGGATGGTAGATGAATGAATGAGTGGATGGGTGGATGGAAGGATGAATGGATAGATGGGTGGGTGGATTCATAGATGAATGAATGGGTGGGTGGATGGATGGATAGATGGATGGGTAGATGGATGGATGGATGGATGGGTGGATGGATGGATGAGTGAATGGATAGATGGGTGAGTGGATGGATGAATGAATAGAGGGATGGATGAGTGATGGGTGAGTGGGTAGATGGATGGATGGATAGATGGGTGGATGAGTGGATGGATGGATGGATTGATTGATTTATGGATGAATGGATGGATGGATCAATTTATGGATGGGTCGGTGGGAGGGTGGATGGATGGATAGATGGATAGATGGATAGATGGATAGATGGATGGATGGATGGATAAGTCTAAGAAAGAGCAGAGCAAGTCCTGCGAGTGTTCCTGCTACAGAGGTGCATGTGTGCATCCTGCCATTCTTGGAGTCCTAGTAGGCTTGCAAATGGGAAGGAAACAGATGCTTCCACTCACCTCTGTGTGCCAGCACCCTACCAGGCACTTCTCAGAGTTTGCTTTCATTCTCACTCTATAGGCTAGGACTAGTCATAGCATCTCCTTTCACTGTCTTCAAAACAACTAGCTATTGATCACCTGTTGACCAACAAGTGCTGGCCACCAAGAGGGGAGAGGGAGAAGACTTGAAAAGTCTGCAGTCTCTACAAGTTAATACAGCCTTTCACAAATAGGACAATTGAGACACAGGTGACCAGAGCAGCATCCCTGGCTTCCACCGAGTCTGGCCTTACTCCGTCACCCCAGGCTACTTACCTGGGTATCCCGGAGACCACCCAAGTTCAAAAGGAGACTTTGCCACCAAGCAATAACCTCCCAGAGCCTCCATTGCTCTGGGGCTCCCATGGGATCCCTCTCCCATAGGACATGTTGGACTTGAAATGTCTCTTCTTTTTCAACCATGGTAGCCCTGAAGTGTGGTGGGATCTTCAGGCCCAACTGAGAGCAACTCCTCTGTGCTGTTTATCAACAGTGCCTTTTCTGACTGCTGGAGGCTAGCTCAGGTCCAGGTTTTCTTATCTGAATGGTGTTTGAAGTTTAAATGGGTCCACAAGAAAATTAACAAAGCAAATGGAGATTATCTAGAATATAATGCCCTTACTTTTAAAGTTTCACTGCTTTTATACACATTATATCTGAATCATTGCAAACCTATCAAGACAAATTAGTTCATTGATAGTGCAGACAGAAGAGAGATTGCATGAAAGTAAGAAAATGATCTGACATGTGGACCGGGCATGGTGGCTTACACCTGTAATCCCAGCACTTTAGAAGGCCAAAGTGGGCAGATCACTTGAGGTCACGAGTTCAAGACCAGCCTGGCCAATGTGGTGAAACCGTGTATCTACTAAAAATACAAAAATTAGCCAGGTATGGTGTAAGCTAGGTATGCCTGTAATCCCACCTACTTTTAAGGCTGAGGCAGGAGAATTGCTTGAACCCAGGAGGTGGAGGTTACAGTGAGCCGAGATCACAACACTGCACTCCAGTCTCAAAAAAAAAGAAAATTATCTTACATGTGCGTGGGTCAAGAAGGGCATGGCTGGCCTCTGCTGCCCATCTCCTTGTAGAAAAGCATTCATTAAAATGGATGAATGCAATTTTCTCAGCTTTAGTTTTCTCACTGGTAGAAAAGGGGTAATGATACCTACTTCACTGGGATCATTGTGAGATTAGATGCAATTACGTAACTGAAGGCAGTTGGCACAGACAGGTACCGGATAAGCACCTAGTCAACCTGCCCTCCCTTTCCCTTCTTCTATGTAAATCCTCATGTCCCCTCCTCTCTTCAGCCTTTCCTGTCCCTGTCAAGGAATACCATGTTTAGAGCTGTCAGTGAACTGGTGTGTGTCTGAAAGTGAGGATTTCCCATTTGAGATAAAAGTCTGCAGTTTCTACAAGTTAATACAGCAAACAGACAAAGCATCTTCTTTGTTTTTCTTGCTGGGTGGACTCAGGTAAAATTGAGCTGCTAAATACCCAGGATTTATGGAATTTGTTGCTAATATTAAAGAGATTTACATGTCTGTTATACTCCTGCAGGTTTAATCTGATCACTACAGAATGCTCAGAATATGTTGCTATTTCAAGGACAACTTGATTATTTGGGTGAAAACTGGATCTTTATTTGTAGAAGCTTTAAACTTTGGATGCCAATCTACTTCACTGGTTCTTTGCAGTTCCTTCAGCCGCCCCTGAAAACGTGTCAGCTGAGGCTGTCAGCTCAACCCAGATTTTACTGACGTGGGCTTCCGTGCCAGAGCAGGACCAGAATGGACTCATACTGGGCTACAAGGTGTGTGATGGGGTGACTTCCCTTTGTATAAAGAGTGGGCTGGGGAAATGCAACCATGTGCCATTCCCCCAAAGCAATGAGCCTTCTATTCCCCCACAGATCTGCAGCACCAGCCAGTTTGTGATTTGTATTAATACATCCTGTTGTCGGCTGGACATGGTTGCTCACTCCTATAATTTCAGCACTTTGGAAGGTGAAGGCGGGTGGATCACAAAGTCAGGAGTTCAAGACCATCCTGACCAACATGGTGAAACCCCGTCTGTACTAAAAATACAAAAAAAATTAGCAGGGTGTGGTGGCACGCATCTGTAATACCAGCTACTCAGGAGGCTGAGGCAGGAGGCTGAGGCAGGAGAATTGCTTGAACCTGGGAGGCAAAGGTTGCAATGAGCCAAGATCATGCCACTGCACTCCAGCCTGGGTGACAGAGACTCATCTCAAAAAAAAAAAATGCATCCAGTTGTCTTATCTAAGCCTCATTGCTGTCTGGGAATTAGGCATTAGTATAACCACATCACAAATGCCAAAACAGGGTGCCTGAAGGAAAGCACAGCAGGAGAGGAACTGACCTCCAGGCCTGTGCCTGGCTCTGCCCTTGCTGGCCCCGGTGCTGCAGGCCAGTTACTGAAACCCTGTGCCTGTGTCTCCCTACTTGTAAAATGGGAAAAACAATGGTAGCTTCATCCCAGGGTTGGTGTGAAAATTCAGTGGGTCTTTTATACAGCACACCTTGCTCATGTGAAGGGCTGGGGGAGGTGGATCGCTATGTACATATTTCTATGTGTGTCCTCACAGTCCCAGCAATGGCATCAGCTGGAAGGGCTGGGTCTGTCCCAGCTTCTCTGGGGCACCATTTCTGGGTTCCATCTTCCATGCATCCACCCCAGCCCTGTAAAACCCCCTTCTGTTCCTCAGGGGCAACAGGCTCTGTCTCCCCATTTGCTCCTTGGCTCAGCAATGCCAGCCATCAGAATGAGCGTTTCTGGACCCAGCCAGCAAGGCCATGCTTGTCACATTGCTGCTCCCTGGGTTTTGAGCGTGTCTCCTCTGCCTTTCCATACTTCACATCCCTATTCTTTGCTTCTCTCACCTGCTCTCCTATGCCTTCCCCCTTACCTGGATATTCTAAGTGCTCCCTACTGTCTCCATGACACATGGCAGTCCCATTGAGTGGGTTCAGTGACCAAAATTCCACACTACCTTCCTGGGGCCCACAGAAACATGCTTGCTGTGCTATTTTCAAATGCCTCTTTGATGACTCTGTCCTTTATGGCCTTCCAGGTCCCTGATCTCAGGGAGTAGTTCAGAGAGGGTGGGTGTTGAGTGAGGACTTAGCAGGAGGCTCTGGAGCAGAGCAGCTTGGGGTGGGGTGCCCTGGAGGAGAATAGCTTGGGGTGGTGTGCCCTGGAGCAGAGCAGCTTTGGGTGGGGTCCCCTGGAGGAGAGCAGCTTGGGGTGGGGTGCCCTGGAGCAGAGCGGCTTTGGGTGGGGTCCCCTGGAGCAGAGCAGCTTTGGGTGGGGTGCCCTGGAGGAGAGCGGCCTGGGGTGGGGTGCCCTGGAGGAGAGCGGCCTGGGGTGGGGTGCCCTGGAGGAGAGCGGCCTGGGGTGGGGTGCCCTGGAGGAGAGCAGCCTGGGGTGGGGTCCCCTGGAGGAGAGCAGCTTGGGATGGGGTCCCCTGGAGGAGAGCGGCCTGGGGTGGGGTGCCCTGGAGGAGAGCGGCCTGGGGTGGGTAGGGTACCCTTGAGCAGAGCGGCCTGGGGTGGGGTGCCCTGGAGGTGGGGTGCCCTGGAGCAGAGCGGCTTGGGGTGGGGTCCCCTGGAGGAGAGCGGCTTGGGGTGGGGTCCCCTGGAGGAGAGCAGCTTGGGGTGGGGTCCCCTGGAGGAGAGCGGCCTGGGGTGGGGTGCCCTGGAGGAGAGCGGCCTGGGGTGGGTAGGGTACCCTTGAGCAGAGCGGCCTGGGGTGGGGTGCCCTGGAGGTGGGGTGCCCTGGAGCAGAGCGGCTTGGGGTGGGGTCCCCTGGAGGAGAGCGGCTTGGGGTGGGGTCCCCTGGAGGAGAGCGGCCTGGGGTGGGGTGCCCTGGAGCAGAGCGGCCTGGGGTGGGGTGTCCTGGAGCAGAGCAACCTGGGGTGGGGTGCCCTCGAGCAGAGCAGCCTGGGGTGGGGTGCCCTCGAGCAGAGCGGCCTGCGGTGGGGTGCCCTGGAGCAGAGCGGCTTTGGGTGGGGTGCCCTGGAGCAAAGCGGCTTGGGGTGGGGTCTCCTGGAGCAGAGCGGCTTGGGGTGGGGTCCCCTGGAGGAGAGCGGCCTGGGGTGGGGTGCCCTGGAGGAGAGCGGCCTGGGGTGGGGTGCCCTGGAGGAGAGCGGCTTGGGGTGGGGTGCCCTGGAGCAGAGCGGCTTGGGGTGGGGTCCCCTGGAGGAGAGCGGCTTGGGGTGGGGTCCCCTGGAGGAGAGCAGCTTGGGGTGGGGTGCCCTGGAGGAGAGCAGCTTTGGGTGGAGTCCCCTGGAGGAGAGCGGCCTGGGGTGGGGTGCCCTGGAGGAGAGCAGCCTGGGGTGGGGTGCAGAGAAGCCTGGGGTGGGGTGCCTACAGCTTGTGCAGCTGCAGATGGCCCAAGGAGGCCGGAGCTCCCGTCTGTGTGAGGACAGCAGGTCTTCTGGGGCAGGAACCCAGCTTCCATGGCTGGGAAACCCAGTGGGCTGCTGGCTCCTGTGGCAGGAAGCAGAATGTGTCTGTATCCATCATCGAGTCCTTTGTTTTAGTGGCTGTGGTTGGCATGGCTGCAGTTGGGCGCTCAGACCATGCAAATTATGACCAGGCAGCAGACTCACCAAGCCGTGGACGCTAACTCAAGATCCCCTGGAGCATAGTCACTCTACAACCACCTTCCTCCCCCAACGCCAGTGGGTACAGATTAGCCTTGCAGGCAGCTGTCCTCAGGGACAAAGTACAGCTGGCTAGGCCTTGATTCATGACGGTGGCCTGCCCTATGCCACAGAGGTCCCTCCCGGCACCCGCCGCCTCATAACCCTCGTGCTGTGTCGATGCCGCAGATTCTGTTCCGGGCCAAAGACCTGGATGCGGAGCCCAGGAGTCACGTGGTGCGAGGGAACCACACGCAGTCGGCGCTGCTGGCAGGCCTGCGCAAGTTTGTGCTCTATGAGCTCCAGGTGCTGGCGTTCACCCGCATTGGGAACGGGGTCCCCAGCACGCCCCTCATCCTGGAGCGCACCAAGGATGACGGTATGTCCAGGCTTCGTGCCTTCGGGGGCCTCGCAGCCTCCCAGCTTGGCGTTTCCAATGCAAACAGTTTGGGTTGTTGTCACTTTTAACTTAATTTTCAAACCACTTTTCTTTTGCAGTTGAGGGAAACAAAACAAAATTGTTTTTCACTCGCTGAGCATTTATATGGCCAATTTCAGCCTGGAGTGGATTTTTACAGCCTAATTATGAACCTGTGCAGAGTTTTCCTCATAACTGCTGTGGGCAGTGCTGGGAACAGGCAGTAAAGGCTGGGGCCAGGCTGAGCTGTGGATGTGAGCTGTGGATGCTCCTCTCGGCCGGGGCTACACACACCCAGTGTAGTGCCCCCTTATCCAGCAACACAGCCCAGGACCCCTAGGGGATGCCTGAACTGCAGACAAGAGGGGACAACTATAGTTTAAAAAATCCACGGTGGGCCTCATGCCTTAATTCTCTTGGCACCGCCCCGGTCTCACCGTTTGCACTGCGAGAGATAATTAGAAGTTGTAGAAAACCCCGTGTTTGACGCCCCAAGGTCCCCAGATCCCCGTGTTTCCAGACCTGAATAACAAGCACGTCTTGCCAGCTTTGTTTTTATGGAAATCTAAATCATCCATAAATATGTTTTCCCGCTTTGCAGATGTCAAAGAGGTAAAGGTTAGCGCCGTTACATTTTCATTATTAAACAGACTGTAATGAATACGTCAGGGGGAGAAATACTGATCTCCCCCCGCAAAACACCCACCTTGGGGATCATCAGAAGCAGCTGAAAAAGTGAAACGATTGTAGGTTTCCTTAAGCATCTTTGCTAAGTAACTAACTTAGTCTGGAAATTCTCTTAACTGCTGAGTGGAAAGCACTCTCTCCAGGTGACTCAGAGAGCGCCATACCTGAGCTGAGCCCACCCTTGGGGAGAGAAAGGAGCCCTATGGAAGGTCTTGTCCATCCTTCCCTGACACAGGGTCTCAGGCTAGAGGGGGATCCAGGAGAGGAAGGGAATGTGGATGTTGTTTCTTTGCAAAGCGATCTGCAGCTCCAGTGCGGTGCATTCCAGGTTTCCCAAATGAAAGTAAAAAGGGGCATATTGGAAACTATGTCTAACACCAGGCCCGCTGCAGCTGCCCGTCTTGATGCACGCGTTGGTGAGTCCTGGAGTGCTGTTTCTTCCTCTCTCACAGCCCTCCTGTAGACTCGCCTTTCCTCCTCCTCATTCCAGTGTAATCCCAATAAACAGCCCAGGAGAGGGCTCAGGGGAGCGACGCTACTTAAGGCTGAGTCAATGTTTGCATATCTGTGACCTAGTCCTATTTGCAAGAGCCTGTGGCCTCCTTCAGATGTTTATTTCACCCCAGAATAGGTGTCATAACACACGTTCAAAATTCAAAATACTGTTTCCAGCTTCATAGCCAGGGGCAGAACTCAGAGGCCTAGAATGATGAACACACAGCCTTTTATTTTTGTATTGGTTGTCTCATACCCATTGCCTCTTATCTGGGAATCAATCAGTTATTAATTCCAACAAGAAGCTCTCATACTGGCCACACTTACTTGCCTGTACATTTAAGTAAATGTATTTTATGAGAGCTCTGACCCTATTATTGAGCAGCTCCACCACACCTAACTGCTTTTTGAATTATCGGTGCACCGAACCACATGCAAGAATTATTATATGCATTTGTGCACATCAACTCTTAATTTTCTAGGACGATGCGGGAGAGAGGTGGCATGCCTACAGGAAGAGTGATTGAGGATAAAGTCGTTGTTTCATCAGAAATTGTAACCTCTGTTAGAGTTGGGAGGAACTTCAGGCCACCTTATCTACCACCTGCTTTGCAGATGTCAAACCCAGTAAGGGGATCTGAGCTCAGATGAGGGAAATCTTCTCTCTCAACCTGATGTTTGCTCTCAGAGTCATTCAGCGACTGGTATGCTTGTTTCCCAGTATGCTGGTTACACTCACACTGTTCCTGGCATAGTTCAGGAGCCCTGCTTTTGAGTCATAGAAAGCAGACGGGCAGGGTTTAAAGTGAAGTGTTTTCTCAAGATCCTGAGGGAGCCATACTAGCCATGAGGTTCCAAAAGTTATTGGTCCAAAACTTCAGAGGGTTCTAAACCAACGACAGTATAGTCTGTGGTAGTTACTGTACACAGCTGGCCCTCACAATCCTGTATAACCTGTCACACACCCAAGAAACATGGTCTTGACATCTGAATCACTGTGGTTTTCCCTTCAGCCCCAGGCCCACCAGTGAGGCTCGTGTTCCCTGAAGTGAGACTCACCTCGGTGCGGATCGTGTGGCAACCTCCGGAGGAACCCAACGGCATTATCCTGGGTAAGGGAGCGGCGGTGGCCAGGAGTGGTGGCTCATGCCTGTAATCCCAGCATCTTGGGAGACTGAGGCAGGTGGATTGCTTGAGCCCAGGAGTTCAAGACCAACCTGGGCAACATTGTGAGACCCCATCTCTACCAAAAAAAAAAAAAAAAACCACTAAAAATATTAGCCAGCCATGGTGGCATGTGCCTGTAGTCCCAGCTACTTGGGAGGCTGAGGTGGGAGGATCAATTGAGCCCAGGAAGTTGAGGCTGCAGTGAGCCAAGATTGCATCACTGCACTCCAGCCTGAGAGAGAGTGCAAGACCCTATTCCCCAAAAAAGAAAAAGAAAAAGGAGTAATGGTGTTTGAAAGGAGAGAAACAACAGTCAGAATGATGTCTTCCCTGTTGGTTAGATATTTATGAGGTTAAAAGAAGGCTGTCTCCAGCAGCCTAGAGTTTTCTGAACTGAGGTGATCGTGGGCCTCTTGACTGTTTTCTGAGCTAGGTACTAAGGGTTTTTGGTATGGAATGAAATTTATGTTTTGTCAACCCGGAATTTCTTCCCTTCATTTGCGGTTCATGGCAATACCCTTTGTAATCAACCTTCCTTTCCTCTCTGAAGTACCCCGCTATTTTGATGTGTGTTTGGGAAATAGGCTAGTTTTTCATAGAAGATGCAGACTTGGAAACATCTTTCTCCCATGTTCCTGGAAACATCTTTCTGCTACAGCACTTGCACCCAGTCCTTGTAAGAAGCCGCTGAGATGAAGCACATGCCTTGGGTCCCAGGAAATTTGTTTACATTACAGCCAGCATACCAGCTCTGCTAACACTGATGAAAAGCCTTAATTTTTCCCAGTTCCCCAAAGCAGCAAATTATATTTTAAAATATCCCCAGTTCCTTTACTCATTCACCCTTTCACAGAGACAAATTAAGGACTTTGTGCTGGTGTGGTACACACAGTAGGGGGAGAGCAATGAATGAGGGCACACCTGTCCTCAAAATGCCCATGGTCCCGTAAGGGAGAAACATGGTGAGAATACAGTGAGATAAACAACCTGGAAAAGGTTTCATTCAATGCCTTACATACAGCTCCTTCTCTGTGGGGTCTTTGTGGGTGGAAGGCTCCTTTTGAGTGGGATATGGAGATAGGTGGTGGCCTTGGAAGAAGGGAAGAGGGGTGTCCACTCAGCCAAGACCGAGTGCTTTTAGCCTATGGGAGCATTGACAGCTCCAAGGGTAGAGATGGACGCTGGGCCAGGTCTTGAGCTGCTGTGAGTTCCCTGCTGTGCCCTGGAGAATGTGACCCTGGGACCTGGACATTTTAAACTGGCCTACTAGAGGCAAGGGCGGCAGGCACAGAACATTGCCCCAGCCCCAGGTTAGCTTTCAGGATATTGACCAAATTTTGACACACAGGAGACCCCTGATTCTGCTAGCCTGTGTTCTGGGTGATTTACGGTAAAGTTATAAACCCAAACTTACAAACAGGTGGTAAAACTCACCACTTTTGCCTGCATTTGATCTTGGGATTCTAATAGTTAGTTTGAAGAAAAACTTTCACATCTCTAAAAAAAAGTTTGGAGGCCTGTATTGAACGGCAGCAGGAATTCATCCAAGGACTTTGAGTGGGAAAGCAGCGCGATCAGATTTGCCTTTTAGGTAATAACTCTGGCAGCCTGAGAAGGGTGGACACAGAGTGAAATATTTATTGAGCTCTTGCTTCCCTGAGAGGGGGCCTGGAGCTTCCTAAGTCTTCTGCACAAAAAGGCTGTGGCCTATTTTCACTTTGCCTCTTCCTTTATGTGATTTCTGGAGTTGCTAGATAGAAGTGTTTGGCTCTGAGTACAGCATTTCTGAATTAGGTGACCTTTGGAATTGTGGGTTCCTGCTACTAAAATCTCAGATCAGCAGCCACAGCAGCCACTCTGGAGGTGAGCGTTTCAGGACCTGGACCAGCGGAGAGGGAGCTCCCAGCCACATCTGGTGCCTGCATCATGAGCCCAGTCTTGGGGTAGGAAATTGTCTGCCCAGCAGACAGCTGTGGTGAAGAGATTTGCAGGAGTCCCACCCAGGCAGGCCTCCACCTCAGCACAGCACCCAGGCTTCAGCCTTTTCTGGCACAAGCAGGGCTAATATCTGATTACGCGGGATCTGAACCCTGCATGCTGTAAAACAAGAAACATTGACAGAGGCACAGGAGTCCACAAGAACAGTGTTCCCCATGAAGAAGTAGGCTTGCCCCAGCTCCACCTCCACCTTGGCAGGGCCCCTGGCTCCCACTGCCAGCCTTGGTAGACCCTCCTGGCAAGTCCTCACTCTGTGGTCATCTCCGTCCACTCACTCTCACCTTACCAGGCTGCCACAAATCAGTTCTGGAGTGTGAAGGTGTGGGAGAGGTGCAGGAACAAAGCATGCGCTTCATCTGTGCTTCTCTCTTGCCATAGACTGACCTGTGCTCAGATTCTAGTGCTGTGATTTTGACCAAGCGCTTCCTTGCACATGTTGGGAGGCTCTGGCCTCAGCCGGCTCTAGGCCCAGCCCTCTGCCTGACACTCCTGCTTCTCCAGGGCCTCTGCTCTTCCTGAGGACTCATGCGGCTATCCTCTGTAGGCCCAGGTCCTCACTGTCCATCTTCCTACACGTGTCCACCTGGTCAGGCTTGTCCTCAGCACTCCCGCAGGCACAGCATGGGGCCTGCTGTCCAGTGAGCCGGTTAGCTGATTTTATCATCTGTCATTTACTTTTCAGAGTGTGTCTGACATTTGTTTTTCTGATGGCAAGAGTACTGTAAAATAATAATTGAAGCAACAATGAAATCCCATTTCACATTAACCATATTTGGAACCATAAGAAACTGTGATAATGCCAAGTTTACATGAGGATGTGGAGAAACAAGACCCGTACACTCTTGCTAGGAATGGGAGTTGGTGCGACCACTTTGGGGAGCGCTCTGGCAATACCCAGGAAAGGTGAGCGCGTTCACACTGCAACTCAGCAGCTCTGCACTTCCAGGCCTTCACCCTAGAAAAATTCTTGCCTGTGTGCACAAGGAGAAATGCACAAGGATATTCATTACAGCTTCATTTAAACAGCAGGAAAGAAAGCAGCTGTAGTCTGCAGTTAGATGGCATGAACCTTGGGGCTGCCTGCTTCTCTTTTCCCCTGTGTTTTAAACAGTGCATCGCTGGCAAGCAGGCTGGCAGCATGGGTAAGGATCTGACTGAGATCTCAGCCTGTGCTTATTAGCTGGGTGAATGTATGTGTGTTTCTTAGCTTTCCCATGCCTCAGTTTCCCCCTCCCTCACTGGTGAAATGAGTGGTACTTGGAACAGTGCCTGCCACATAGTAAATGCTGAGTAATGTTAGCTTCCATATCACATTGAATATTTCATCGTTTCCCTGGCACCAGCAGAGGCTAGAGGCTCTTTTAACTTGGGAGCTATTCATGTGCCTCCTGGATCACTGTGGGCTCAGCCTGGTCCTAGTGTTTACGTTGCATGCACCAGTGGTGTGCTGCTTTGATTTATTCTCTGTGACTCTGGTTGCTGAAGCAGATGGTTCTTGCTGACAAGAGAAAGAAAACTTAGAAGGCTGTTTGGGTTCTAGAGAGTTCCAAATGTGCGTAGAGAGGTGTGGACTTTGATTTGTGGTCATTGAAAGCACTGAAGCCCAGGTAAGGAGAAGGTGATCATTTAAATACTCTGAGCGCTCCAACCATGGCAGAACATTGCAGAATCACACAGCACCGTGTCTACCTGTGAGGCAGACAACCTCACGGCCCAGCCTCCTTTGCCTGTTGTGCAGCATTGGGTTGTAATTGTCATGCGTGTTGTCCGGGTATCCTGTCACCCGTGTGTCATTCCAGCCGGCACACTGAACCTCGGAGGCTGCAGGAAAGACGGGAAGACACTTCCTGCAAATTCAGATTGGTGTTCACGGGGGAGAAAGGAAACATCTTTTCACCTGACTCACTTTACATCCAGAGACCTTGAATCGGTGTTCCCACTCTGGCAGCTCAGCCTTCTGAGTACATAAACACCTCTGCCGCTCGAGCTTTTGTGATCTATATCAAAACATGTTCTTGCATTTCCAAAAGAGATTAACAGCATGAACCACCAGCAGGCGCCTAGAGGAGAAAACACTTGCTTATTTGCGTAAATATTTTACTGTGGAGCGCTTTTAGCATTTAGAACCTTTCTTGGGGAGGGTGGGGTTGGAGCCGCCTAAGTACAGACATCCCTCCCTCACCCACCAGCTGACTCCTCATGCCCTTGACTGCTATTACGCTAACATGATGATGTGTGAGCTCTTCAGATCCATGCGGGCCTGCCCTGGCCAGACACATGGGATGCTACACTGTCAGTGGGCCTCCTGCCCACAAGGGCCTAACATTTACCTTTAGCTTATTAGGAAGGGTGTGCGGGAATTCCACTGAGAATCAGGAGCTCTAGCGAGTATGATCCCTCTTTGGAAATTCAGCGTTTTGATCCCCATCTCTTGGATGGATAAGCTGTAAAACCCACGGGCCATGGCATCTAGGCTCGGCTAGTATGGGCCTCCTGGGGCAATTCAGCGGCATGTGGGTTCTCTGACCCATTCATGGGTGTTGGAGGGGGTGTCTTCCCAACTCACCCACTGACAGCAGCTGCAGAGAGATCAGCAGCACGAGCCCCTGATGGCCATGCTTTGAGGTCCTGAGCACTGGGGCCCCAGTGATGTCTCACTGAACAGCAACTCTCAGATTATGCCTTTTGTTTCCCAGGGAAATGCACAATTTATAAACGGTTTGCAATTAGCTGGGCACAGTGGCATGCACCTGTAATCCTGGTTACTCAGGAGGCTGAGCCATAAGAATCACTTGAACCCAGGAGGCAGAGTTTGCAGTGAGCCAAGATCGCACCACTGCACTCTAGCCCAGGCAACAGAGCAAGACTCTATCTCAAAGGCTTTGCAGCCACCTAAAACATTCAGACAGATGTCTGCACATTGCTCTGTGTGTAGTTCTATGGCATCAGTCTTCAGACTGGCCCGGAGCTGAGATGCCTGCGGGCTTCCAGTAACCAATCTCATCTCCTTAGTGTCTTGAGCACGAATGAGCACCTTCTTCTGTCTCGAGCAGTGGACAGTTCTGGAACTCATCTCATGCCTGTGGCTCAGTCCCTTTCTGGATTCTGATTGTCTAAATGTGTAGCACCTCCACTGTCTTCCAGGTGTATTCAGAAACCCACTCAGGCCTCTCACTTGATGTTTTTAATCTTCCATTTGGATCAACATGTCTCGTACTTGGCCTTGCTCCTTTTAATGCCTGTATTATCATAATTCAACCATAACCTTAAAAATAGGGCTATTTTACTGCTGCTATTGATTCAGCCTGTTCATTCTTCCCTCTCACATACCACTGTTCTGGCCTTGCATCACTAAAATTCAGCACGTAGGTGTTTCTGATCTCGCTGTAACTGTAATTACATAACTAGCCTTTTCCACGGAAACTCTCTTATCTCTGAACACCATCTATCATTATTCTCTAAAAATGCAAGGACTATTACTCAGCTGCTCCTTTGTGCCATTAATGTACAGGAATAAAAAGCTGTCTTCTTTTGTCCATCGAGTCTAGGACTTTTTAAACGTGTCGAGGTAAGATATAGCCATTCATCTTTATGTTCAGCAAACTGTGATGTGGGGACCAGATGATATTATCTTTATTTTAGGGCAAATAATAGGAAGGTACAAATAGAACCCAGAAGCCAAGGAATTTTCTTCCAGTGCCTAGGGAACCAGATCAGAGAGAAAAGAAGAACCCAGATTTCTGCAATTAGCAGTGGATGGTGTTGTGCGTTGCAATCTGCATATGTTATCTCACGGGGGCTTTGCCAGGGCTGCATCCTAAAGATCAGGGGAGGGGAGGGAAGGGCGACCCCACTGCAAACTCCCTGCTTCCTGCTTAGGCCTGGCAGCACCACTACACAGTGCACTATTTTTTTTTTAATATATTTTTTTGAGACAGAATTTCACTCTCTTGTTGCCCAGGCTAGAGTGCAATGGCGTGATCTTGGCTCACCACAACCTCCACCTCTCAGGTTCAAGCGATTCTCCTGTCTTGCCTCCCGAGTAGCTGAGATTACAGGCATGTGCCACCATGCCCAGCTAATTTTATGTTTTTAGTAGAGACAAAGTTTCACCATGTTGGTCAGGCTGGTCTCAAACTCCTGACCTCAAGTGATCCACCTGTCTTGACCTCCCAAAGTGCTGGTATTACGGCTGTGAGTCACCGCACCGGGCCACAGTTATTAAAACTCATGTTTCTAAAGGGAAAACATGTTTTGCCGTGTTGTGCACAAATCACAGAACGAAAAACCCATATTGAGTGTGGAAATCTGGGTTTGTTGAATACTCATTGCATAGCAAAATGATTACCAAAGGTTGGACACAGTGGCTCACGCCTGTAATCCCAGCACTTTGGGAGGCCAAGGCAGGCGGATCACCAGAGATCAGGAGTTTGAGACCAGCCTGACCAACATCGTGAAACCCTGTCTCTACTAAAAATACAAAAATTAGCTGGGCATGGTGATGAGTGCCTGTAATCCCAGCTACTTAGGAGGCTGAGGTAGGAGAATCGTTTGAACCCGGGAGGCAGAGATTGCAATGAGCTGAGATCGCACCATTACACTCCAGCCTGGGTGACAGAATGAGACTCAGTCTCAAAAAAAAAAGGAAAGAAAAAACTGATTGCAAAAAAAAAAGTCCCACACAGTTATCTCTGAGTGGTGGCATGGCCCTGCTGTGGATCAGCATGCTGCCACCCCAGCTTCCAGGCCACTACCTGGGACTCCGGCCAAGGGCTTTCTGTCACTGCCGGAGCCTGCTGGGTTTCAAGGACTGGGCCATACATTCAAGGGGTACCCCCAACAACCCTCAACGTACAGCTGAGAGATGGAGTGTGCACACTACAGCTCTCCCCTGTGTCATATGTCAGGGACGAGGCTAACAGGTCCTCCACCAGCCCCCCAGTGGGAGGAGCCCGGCCCCACAGCTCCTGCCCTGATACACACACATTCATCAGCTTCCTTCTTCTCCATCTCACTTCTCTACCCACCTCCTCTTTCCTGGGGTGACCCCCCAAACCATCACTTGCACTCCCGTCCTGGCCTCCGGGTATGCTCCTGGGGCACCTACCGTAGGGCCAAAGGAGATTTCATGGGGCTTTGTTTTTTCCTGCTTTTTTGGATGGCTTTTATAAAAAGGAAACAATTATGTGTGTGTATATATGTGTGTATGTGTATACAGCCACAACTATATGTATGTATGTATATATATGTATGTACATATGTGTATGTATTTATATATGATATGTATGTGTGTTTGTATATATTTTTCAAGATATATATATTTTTTTCAGATATATATAAAATCTTGAAAAGCTGAAGCTCTAGGAGTGCTACGGGACTGAGGGGCTGAGAGAGCTTTAGCACCACATCACAGGGCCTCACCCCACACGGTCTAGGCTGTCTTGGAGCTGGGTGGAGCCCTTGGGACTCATGCAGAAAGAGTCCATCAATGAAAAGGATCTTGTACTGGGGCAGGGCCCCAGGCCTCTCTGAAAAGCAAGCCCCGCCGTCCTGCCATGAGCCTATTCATCGTGCACCTCAAGGCCAGCTCTGCAAACAGTGACCCCCACCAGTTCCACGGAAGTGTGACATCCAGAGTGCCTTGTCCCCTTGCCACCACTTCCCTGGGAGCACACGGGTTCCCTTCCTTGTGCTCCAGCTGCTGCAGACAGCAGCACTGCTTCTGCGGGTCCTCTCTGCGGCTCCGTTCCACCCCAGCCTGCACCTGGCAGGTTGCTTGTCCCCCTCTCAGATCTGGTGGTTTTGCCTCCGGTGCCCGCTACATAGGGCTCTCCTTGGCCCACCTTGACCAACCTCTTACTTGATGCTACTTCCCAAGGCTTTTCCAGAGGGCTCCATTTATTTGACATTTTCTGAAACAATCCGCCTTCCCAGATGGCCACCACATGCTGGAGGTACGGCTCTATGGCTGGGCCCAAGGGGTCCCCTGACCCCACGATGCGGGGCTGATTTTAGTTGTTGTGCCATTTCCCCCACCCTGTGACAGGCACCTTCAGAATATCCTGCTGAGTGACTTTCTCTGAATTGCTTTCTATTTTTTCTCTCTTTTCTTTAATCATCAGAATCCTATCATATCGCAGCAGTAGGGAGCTGAGGCCAACAGCAGGGTATCCTGGGAAGAGCTGGGGCTCAATGCTGAAGGACCCCAGCCCTGCCCTGTTCACTATGTGCTCAGGGGCACCCCAGCCCCTCCTTGCCTGCAGATGTGAAGTGGAAACAGAAATATCTACCTGGGGAATGTCATGAAGTCTTAATATGGTAGCTATAAAGTGCCTGGAATATAGAGGCCCCTAATAAGCTGTGGCTCCATTTTTAAAAATGAAGGCTGGTTGCAATAGCTCATGCCTATAATCCCAGCACTTTTGGAGACCAAGGCAGGCGGATCACCTGAGGTTGGGAGTTCGAGACCAGCCTGACCAACATAGAGAAACCCCATCTCTACTAAAAATACAAAATTAGCCAGTCATGGTGGCAGGTGCCTGTAATCCCAGCTACTCAGGCAGCTGAGGCAGGAGAATCCCTTCAACCTAGGAGGCAGAGGTTATGATGAACAAGATGGAGCCATTGCACTCCAGCCTGGGCAACAAGACCAAAACTCTGTCTCAAAAAAAAAAAAACATTAATAGAGATCAGACACAGTGGGTCACACCTGCAACCCCAGCACTTAGGGAGGCCGAGGCAGAAGGATTGCTTGAGCCCAGGAGTTTGAGACCAGCCTGGGCAACATAGGGAGACCCCATCTCTGTTTTGAATTTTAAAAAATGATTAATAGCAAGACATGAGAACTGAGAGGCAGAGGTTAGAACTTGCCTGAGGGCTGGGTCAGAACTCAGGTCTCCTGGCTCCCTGCTGTCCAGTCAGGAGCTTCTGAGACAGAGGCAACAACCACACATGAGAACCTACAAATCCAAGGCAGTGTATCCTCCAAGGTAGGGGAGGTGAGGCCTACTCGGGCAGTAAAGGGGTGAGTGATGACCACGTGATGGAAGCCAGTGTAGTCTGTGACATGGCCAAGGGCAAGGCTCACCCTAGGGAGGATGGAAGAGTCAGGTGGGGTGATTGATAGAAAGGAGGGTCTGTAAGCAGACCTCAGACAGCTTGGCAGGAAGAAACCAGTTCCCACATAATCCCCAAATCCTATGATCCACAAGACGTGCTTTTGAACAACATCTTCATTTCATCTCAGGATTACTACCTCTAGCAATGGAATAATCTTAGCAGAGATAAAACATGGTAAAACAGTAAAGATTAAACAGTAATGAAAACACATCTGTAACCATGTCCTGCTCCTAAAAGTAAATAATAACCTCATTAATTCAGACATAGTCACTGAAAGGTAATTTGGATTTTGAATGAGAAGTCTTAATCACACCCAACTCTCCAACATGTTAAGTAACAAATTAAGGGAACTTAGGCAGGCTGGTGGAATCTGCAGGAAAGGTGCGTTCCTGGCCATCAGGGACGCCAGGTAATTCCCTTGTTAATCGTATAGCAGGGCCAGGCCTCCAAGCGTCTTCCATCTGGGGCTTTCTCCTTGCTATTAGGGATAGGCATGTTTTTTTACACTGCAAAAAAGAAATCTGTTCAGCCGCTGTGCAAAATCAGTCCACCTCATCAGTGTGGATGGAGGGAGCTGACTGAAACCCACACATACATACTTCAGTCTGTTTTTAACAAAAATGGTTTCTGCTGCTTTAGGGAAAGATTCATATCTCTTCAACTCTAGGAACGAGGTTCAAATGCCTGGACTTACGCCAGGCTGCACATCATTCTTCATGTTTTTAGTTTGGGGTTTTTTTGTTGTTTGTTTTTCCTGGAGACAGAGTCTTGCTCTGTCACCCAGGCTGGAGTGCAGTGACGTGATCTCAGCTCACTGCAACCTCCACCTCTGGAGTTCATGCAATTCTCCTGCCCCAGCCTCCTGACGGGGTTTCACCACATTGCCCAGGCTAGTCTTGAACTCCTGACCTCAAGTGATCTACCCACCTCGGCCTCCCAAAGTGCTGGTAATACAGGCATGAGCCACCACGCCTGGCCCATTCTTGATGTTTTTCAAGTGTTGTGTTTGATCAGATTCTTATTGGCAATTCTTATTGCCAGTGTGGTCTTTTGTTTTATTATAAAGTGTGGCTTGACTTTGCAAAGTATCTTTCTTTAGTTTAAAACTATGCACGGGATGGTGGCATTGGACCGAGATCACCTGCTTTCTCGGCCAGAAATTCTGAGCCCATTCTTCTGGCCTTAGAATGCTTTGGCCTCTGTATGTGCCCTGAAATCCTGGTGGCAGCACTGCCAGATGCAGAGGTCAGCTGTGTCCCCAGCCTTGATCTCCCTGTGTGCCCCTTTACCCACTACTGAAATGGGCCTTGCTCTTCACCCACAGCCCCTGGTTACACAGTGAAGTGCAAACACTCCATGTCACAACAACATACAAATAATGAAATGACTCACAAAGCCAGGGTGCATCTATGGGGAAGGTCTGAGGTCATGTGAACATTGCTTTACATATCTCTTATAGCAGTGGGCGAGTGTCAAAAGGTATCATTCAGCATTAGTTCATAAATCAGATAATAACAATATAAATGTATTTAAAAGTGTAAAGGTTAGAGCCAGGCACAGTGGCTCAGACGTGTGGTCCCATCTACTCAGGAGGCTGAGGCAGGAGGATCGCTTGAGCCCAAGACTAGCTGCTACAAGTGAGCTGTGATCATGCCACCACACTCCAGCCTGGGCAATGGAGCAAGACCCTATCTCAAAAAACAAACAAACAAAAAACTATAAATGTAACTACTAGGAGAAAGAAAAACAATAACATAACCAAAACTGTGTGACAGGCAGAGTCTGGGTGAGAGAGCATGGTAGTCCCTAGCAAGGCTGCAATAGCTACTGTCCACAGAAGCCAAGGCTTGAGTAAATTGCATACATAGAAACTTTAAGGGAAGTATTAGAAGAACCAAAACCATGAGAAATCTTCCAAAGGATCCAAGAGGAGAGCAGGCATCCTCACAGGTGGGCACCGACCGGGGAGGAGTCCGTGAGAAAAGCCAAGGGCAGGATGGGAGGCCTGGGATGCCAAAGTGTGGTTTCTCTTTGCAAAGTATCTTTCTTTAGTTTAAAAATATGCACGGATGGTGGCATTGGACCGAGATCACCTGCTTTTTGTGCCAGTCGCAGACTGACTTTTCCCTGGTGGTTGTGGGGAAGTAGGAGTCATTTCCAACTTCCCAAACAGGGATGTTTCCATATCCTTAACTCTCCTTCAGAAATAATGCAAGAAACCAGTGATCGCACCTGTTTACAAGAGACAGGCTGGAGGGACACATGCTTTGCACTCTCTTTATTTTTATTTTATTTATTTATTTATTTATTTATTTATTTTTGAGACAGAGTCTCACTCTTGTTGCCCAGGCTGGAGTGCAGTGGCGTGATTTCAGCTTACTGCAACCTCCACCTCCCAGGTTCAAGCAATTCTCCTGCTTCAGCCTCTCAAGTAGCTGGGATTACAGGTCCTTGCCACTATGCCTGGCTAATTTTTTTTTCTTTTTTTTATTTCTTTTTTTTGAGATGGAGTCTTGCTCTGTCACCCAGGGTGGAGTCCAGTGGTGCAATCTTGGCTCACCACAACCTCCGCCTTCCAGGTTCAAGTGATTCTCCTGCCTCAGCCTCTTGAGTAGCTGGGATTACAGGCACGTGCCACCACGCCCAGCTAATTCCTGTATTTTTATGAGAGATGGGTTTTCACCATGTTGGTCAGGCTGGTCTCAAACTCCTAACCTCGTGATCTGCCCACCTCAGCCTCTCAAAGTGCTGGAATTACAGGAGGAGTGAGCCACCATGCCCAGCTAATTTTTGTATTTTTAGCACAGGCAGGGTTTCACCATGTTGGCCAGACTGGTCTTGAACTCCTGACCTCAAGTGATTCATCCTCCTCAGCCTCCCAAAGTGCTGGGATTACAGCCATGAGCCACTGCACCCGGCCACTTTGCACTCTTTACTCGACACTTTTGCATGATTTTTGAGCCATGTGAATATTATCCAACTCAAGAAATCATAACAGAATATTGAATGCCTTTAAACAATATGTAACTTAAGCCTAGAAGGCTTCCAATATGAATATTGATTCTGTGGCAAGAGGTGCTGTTTCCAGGCAGAAGGCAGCTGCCAGAGGCCTTAGAATTAGGGTTGTTCTCCTGGCTCTGAGGATGCAGAACACTGTTGGGGAATTTTTGCTTCAAGGGGGAACTCCAGCCCAGGGGCTCCTGCTCTGTGGCCTGCTCAGTGCTGAGCATGCACCGTAGGTAGCTAACTCCATCAGGCATTGCAAAGTTGGGGGTGTTGCTCCTGTGTGATGACCAGTCCTGGTCCCCCTCTTCAGGGCTGGGCTGGAGGCTTGGCCATGTCTGTTCTGTGCCCCTGTGCTGCCTCTGGTGGGTGTTCACCAACCTGTTCTGGAACTGCAGGGCCTACAGCGCCAACCCCGCATCGGTGCCTGTGGACAGGTCCTGGGAACAAAATTCCATGGAGGCTGTGTGAGGAATGATAGCTCTGTGGTCATACCGGCCGCCACAGGGCGATGGACCGCTAGGGAAGGTGTCCTGCTGGCTGGAGGAGAAGTAGTGACTGCGATTATTTTTTAATAACATTAAAGCCAGGAGCAACCAGGCATGGCTGTGCCAGCCAGGTCATCACCATCATGAGCCCCCAGAGCACTGCCGGCCTCCCGTGAGGCACCCTGTAGTCCAGCAAACAGGCTTGGAGAGGTCACATTGCTGGTCCTTGGTCACACAGTGAATGATTCGCAGAGCGGGATTCCAGCCCAGAGGTGCTCCCCCAAAGATGTGTCCTCCCTTTGAGGGGCCACTGGCTTCTGTTGGAGAGGACACTTCTGTGTGGTGGGCCCTGGGGTGTGTGGGCCCGAGGAACTGAGACCTGGCGAGGGGATGCTCTCCCTTTGCCCACAGATCAGCGTGGGTGTTTACTTCTCCCAGGAAGAGTAGGCTTGTGGGGCTTCAGCCCAGCTCCCTCATCACTTTCTCACGGGGGATCCCTCTCTGAGCTTCACAGCCTCGTCCTCATTGTATGCTTCCCGACAAGCCTGCGGTGAGGTCTGGCATGGGAAACGCTGCAGGGATACAGCAGGGTCCCTGCCTGGATGTGCCCGGCAGTGTAGCTGCTGTAGCAATGCTCTCCTCAGCATCAGGGTGCAGGGCAGCCAGGATCCTGGAAGCCTCAGACTGGGCTCCCATTGTGTGCACATGGCAGACTCCCTACTCTCACTTCGAAGGGGTGGGGTGCAGGTGGGGGGAAGGGAGGCCTGGGGGAAGAGCTGGCCCTCTCCCTACTTTCACTACACAGGGGTGGGGGGAAGGGAAGGCCTGGGGGAAGAGCTGGCCCTCTTCCCTACTCTCACTATGCAGGGGTTGGGGGAAGGGGAGGCCTGGGGGAAGAGCTGGCCCTCTCCCTACTCTCACTATACAGGGGTGGGGGGAAGGGAAGGCCTGGGGGAAGAGCTGGCCCTCTCCCTACTCTCACTACGCAGGGGTGGGGGGAAGGGGAGGCCTAGGGGAAGAGCTGGCCCTCTCCCTACTCTCACTACACAGGGGTGAGGGGAAGGGAAGGCCTGAGGGAAGAGCTGGCCCTCTCCCTACTCTCACTACGCAGGGGTTGGGGGAAGGGGAGGCCTGGGGGAAGAGCTGGCCCTCTCCCTACTCTCACTACACAGGGGTGGGGGGAAGGGAAGGCCTGGGGGAAGAGCTGGCCCTCTCCCTACTCTCACTACACAGGGGTTGGGGGAAGGGAAGGCCTGGGGGAAGAGCTGGCCCTCTCCCTACTCTCACTACACAGGGGTGAAGGGAAGGGAAGGCCTGGGGGAAGAGCTGGCCCTCTCCCTACTCTCACTACACAGGGGTGGGGGAAATGGGAGGCCTGGGGGAAGAGCTGGCCCTCTCCCTACTCTCACTACACAGGGGTGGGGGAAATGGGAGGCCTGGGGGAAGAGCTGGCCCTCTCCCTACTGTCACTATACAGAGGTGGGGAGAAGGGGAGGCCTAGGGGAAGAGCTGGCCGCCATCTCTATGCTGCCTTCGGTATTTCAGTGACTGGGAAGGAACAGCGTTCTAGCAGGGATACCCTTGCCAGAGGCCTAAGGCCAGCAGGGCCACATCCAGGAAGTCTCAGGACACCTGGTCCCCATTGTGGAGGAGGACAGCCTGTCTGTTGGAGGCGAGGCAGTGGCTGTGATGGCCACTCTGGGGACCTAAGTTCAGGGTCCTGCAGACACCTGGGCTTGGGCCTAGAGGTGGCGGCACCATGGACAGGACAGGGCGTGTGTCCCCGGTCTGTGTGGTGGTGATTAGGATGCTGATGGTGACTGGTGATGCCTGGGGCCTGATGCGAGGATGCACTTGAAGTCTGACCTCCCAGATGGCGGGCTGGGGAGGGGCTCATTAAACCCTTGGATGAGTAACAAGGTGCAGGAGCTGGGAGGATGCCCTTGAGCTCAGTCACCCACAAGCCAGAGACCCAAGAGCAGGAAGAACAGAGAGGGAAGGGTTCACCCAAGCAGAGGCCAAGAGGAAGAGCAGAGAGAGGGAGGGTTCACCCGGAGCAGAGGCCAAGAGTGGGGTTTACCTGGAGTAGAAGCCAAGAACAGGGTTCACCCAGAGCAGAGGCCAAGATCATGGTTCACCCGAGCAGAGGCTGACAGGAAGAGCAGAGAGAGGGCAGGGTCCACCCCAAGCAGAGGCCAGGAGCTGGGTTCACCAGAGCAGAGGCCAAGAGCAGGGGCCAAGAGCGGCAGGCAAGTGGTGTGGGGTTGCCCCGCAACTCCTCCCCATACAGGGTGAGCCTCCTACGCAGAGGCCGCTCCACAAAGACGCAGCCCTGCCGAGGCCAGAGTGTGGCTCTGTTCCCTGAGGCGTCCTCTTTTGTTTAACTCCAACAGTTGGGCTGTCATTAATTTTGTTGGAAGCCACAGCACCCCATCCGTTCTGGTTTTAATCAGCACAGGAGCTCAGTCGCCGGACCGCATGTTGTCTGTGAGCCAGGGACGGTGTGGACAAGGCCTGTCCAGACACCAGTCGGGGAGGCCTGGGACGGCCAGTGGAGAGGGGTGATCATTAATAAGGAATGTCTGGTCAACCCCAAGCCCATCCTAATTGAGAAACTTAGGGAGCCAGGAGCCTTCCCTCAACTAGGAAGCATGGGGGATTCTGTAAGCAGAGCTGCCCTGGCAGGGCTGCTCAGGAGGGGTGGGAACACAGAAGAGGCTGAATGGCTGCTGGGCTCCCAGGAGGAAGCTGGGGGTCAGAGGTGCAGGTAGACAGGGAAGAGGAAGGAGGGAAGGAGGAGTGGCAGGTGTGGGGCTGCTGTCCTGTCTGCACAGGCCATGCTGCCATTGGCAAGAATTAAAGGACTTCCTAAGAGAACGAGGGGGAGGGCCAGCCTGCAGGAGGGAGGAAGAGGCAGGGACTGAGAAGCCACAGCCCTCTGCAGCTCCATGGGGAGCAGGGTGGGACCAGGTCCTTGTGGCATGCTCGCCAAGTGCTAGTATCCTCAGGAAAGATGAACCCATGTTCACACCTTGTTCCTGTGAAGGATGGAGCGGGAAACAAGCTTCATGGGAAATTCCACGCAGGACCCACCATTCATCATGGCCATGAGACTGCCCTTTCCGTGCACAGGCAGTGACCTCCAGCAACAGAGAAGAGACAGATGGCCTTGCCAGGGTTTCTACTCCAGGGGCCAGCGTGGGGTGCGGGCACAGGATGTCCTTGTACCATGGGTGAGTGACTCAGTGGCTGTCTTCTGTGCCACCTGCCTGCAGGGTACCAGATCGCCTACCGCCTGGCCAGCAGCAGCCCCCACACCTTCACCACTGTGGAGGTCGGCGCCACAGTGAGGCAGTTCACAGCCACTGACTTGGCCCCGGAGTCCGCATACATCTTCAGGCTGTCTGCCAAGACGAGGCAGGGCTGGGGGGAGCCACTGGAGGCCACCGTCATCACCACCGAGAAGAGAGGTAAGACCTGTGGGGACCCAGGGATGCTGCGGACGTGGCAGGTGCTGCTTCCTCAGTCAGACCCTCTGGGGTCTTTGGGTACTTGGGAGCCTTCGGCCTTCCCTTCAGAGAAAGAGAAGGGACATGAGCATTTACGAAACACCCCCTAGCCCAAGACGGAGCTGGATACACTGTCCAACAGCATTATATGTCACACCTTCAGCCTCACGCTTGCTCTCTTGGACACGTGAGCTTTGCAGTGACACCTTCAGCCTCACACCTCTCTCAGACATGTGAGATGGTCTCAGGTTTAAGGAGAGCACCGTTGCTCACAGAGGCTGAGTACCTGGGGCAAGGCTGCACAGTCACCATGTTTGAGGATGAGCTCCCTGAAGGCAGCCCCTGGTCTCTGATATTAAACCCGTATCTCCCATTGAGCAGGTGCTCAGTAAGTTTTCCAAATAGCTGAATTCCTGCTGAGAACTGCCAGGTGAACAGCGCTCTGGTCCACACACAGGGTGGCAGGGGGGCAGGTGTTCCGTGCACTGCACTTGGCTTATCCTCCCTGGAGCCCAGGGAGCAGTGTGGCTTTAGCTCTGTTTTTTACCAAAGATGAGATGGAGGAATCTAAGAGAGTGTTACTAATTTGCCCAGACACACAGCTGTGGAGCTGAGATCTGGACCCTCCTCTGACACCGTGAGGCCAGCTCTTCCCATGAAAGTCTATAGCAGGCACCCTTCTCAGTGGGCTTCGCGCCTGTCCTCAGACCTTGCATCGTCCAGGGTTGATGCCACAGAACCCTCACCTCAGCAGCCCTGGCTCCCATTCCAGGTCCTGATGTCATGGCCAGACCCAGGGACCGTGTGGGAATGAGGACAGGACGGGGGAGCTTCCAGGCTCCCCTGCAGGGACACTTGGAGCACAGAGCTCTGGCCTCGCTCCTATTCTTGTTTTTTTTATTTTTGAAACAAGGTCTTGCTCTGTCGCCCAGGCTGGAGTGCAGCGATGTGATCGTAGGTCACTGCAGCCTGGAATGCCTGGGCTCAAGCAGTGCTCCCACCCCAGCGCCCCTAGTAGCTGGGACTACAGGCACACATCACCATGCCTTGCTAACTATGTTCTGCAGAGACAGTCTTGCTGTGATACCCATCTTGGCCTCCCAAAGTGCTGGGGTTACAAATGTGAGCCACCATACGAGGCTAATTATTTTAATTTTTGTGGAGATGGGGGAGTCTTACTACGTTGCCCAGGCTGGTCTCCAGCTCCTGGGCTCAAGCAATCCTCCAGCCTCAGCCTCCCGAAGCTCTGCAATTGAAGGCCTGAGCCCCCAAATTCAGTCCCCCTACAGCATTCAATGAAAGCACATCCCCTCTATAACCGTTACCACTATCATTATTATTATTAATTATTAATGCTATTAGTTGGAGGGATGGAAGCCCTCAGTCACCACAGACACCAAAGCTGCTTTTGCAGCATGAAGCACATGGAAGAGATGCCCCATGAAGGGGCGCTCCCATTTTCCTGCTGTCACCCCGGGTATCAGCACTCAGGGCTGTCGGCATCTCAGGAAGATGGTAATGACTCTCCCAAGCAGACATTCTGACTTCATTTTCCAATGTACTCATGGTTTTATGGTTCATTTTTCTTAAGCATTGACTGTGCCCCTCCCATGAGCCAGGCATGTGTGCAGGTGCATCACAGATGCGGTCTCACAGCTGGTCCCCTTATTTCCCCGTGTCCCACTCCACAGCCCCACCCTACATCATGGCACCTGATTATCGGGCCCAGAGATTTCAGAGATTTTCCACCAGGGCCCCCATCCTCTGTCCTCGTGGCTCAGGGAGAGGGAATCCAAGAGACTTGCTAGTTACTGCTGAGTCCAGGAGGGGGCCTTTGAAACAGGAGACCCTGGGCCACCATCCCGGAGGCCAGGAGAAATCACACGGCCAGGGTGTGTGCTTGCAGGGGCAAGTGCTGATGAAGTGAGATGGAAGCACTCCTCCCACGCCTGCCACCGCGGGCTGACAATCAATTGCCGCTTTACACACGCCACACATTCTAATCAGAATCAATAATCTTCATGATAAACAATTAAACAATTATTCCTTCTGCTGCGGAACTTCTCTGCTGAAATCGATGGGGTGCAGAGGCACAGCGGCGCCAGATGATGGGCAGCCCAGGCAGAGCCTGGCCCTGGGCACCCCGCGTCCCCCGTCCAAGCTACTGCAGACAGCAGAGGCAGTGACAGCCCAGAGCATCACTGAGTAGAGGCTGCAGATGCTTTAGCCTCTGGGTGACTGCGAGGGGGAGAAAATTCAGCGTTAAAGGTAGACTGAGCCCAACTGCTTGGAGCAGCCCCCAAGCCCCTGCAACCCCACCTGTCATCACAGACGCAGTGCCTGGTGGTCTGGTGGCCCCAGGATTCCTGTGTGGCTTTGCTCCTGTGTGTCGGTCTCTGCAAGTAGCATGTTCAGAGTCAGCCTAAAGAGAGCCTCTCATCTCTCTGACCCAATGAAGGGACTGGCTTCAGACTGTCCTATGCATTCAGGCAGCTCTTGTGGGCAGGCAGTCAGCCCTGTACAGCGGTGTAGCCTCCTGGGGATCCTCCTTGGGAAGGGCAGCCTCTCACATGCCCCTGGTCTGTCCTCGTTTGGTTGCAGAGCGGCCGGCGCCCCCCAGAGAGCTGCTGGTGCCCCAGGCGGAAGTGACCGCGCGCAGCCTCCAGCTCCAGTGGGTTCCGGGCAGCGATGGGGCCTCCCCCATCCGGTATTTCACCGTGCAGGTGCGAGAGCTGCCCCGGGGGGAGTGGCAGACCTTCTCCTCGTCCATCAGCCACGAGGCCACAGCCTGTGTCGTCGAAAGGTACTGAGAAGGCAGGAGGACCTCACTGGGGAACCAGGTCCTGGCCACTTCCAGCCAGCTCCTTTCCAGATAGTGGGGAGTCTGTGTGGGGCAAGCAGGCACACCCCTGAGGGCACAGGCCCCCTTTTACTTTGACACTGCCCATGCTGGGAACCTCAGAACTCCCAGGTCCTGGAGCCACTTCCAAGGACCCACTTCCAGCCCCTTCCAGGAGTCTCCTCTTCCAGCAGTGCAGGGCTGGTTTGAACACCCCAGGACCCAGGGATTGGTGAGGCAGAGGTGATGGGGGGCTGGATGTAGGGGCTCAAGTCTTAGCCCCTTCCAAGGCTGGCACTGGGGAGGGGAGCATGTGGAGGAGGGCAGGGCCGGCCTTGGGTGTTCCAGGTCAGAGGGACGTTGCTTCCCTTTGCATTCTCAAAAGCAGCAGGGAGATGAATGGTGCCATGAGTGCTGTGCTTCCTTCGTGATGGCTGATGGGGAGATAGGAGGGCGTGCCTGGGACAAGACAAGAGTCTGTCCACTCACCCAGTTCCCAGTTATTTAGTGGACCGCTGGGCTCAGCACGGGAGAGGGTTGTGCTGATGGTAGCAGTGGCATCCTGAGGGTCCCCCAGGGTCCTCATGGCTGCAGTTACAGGCTCACCCACTCTTTACAACCAAAGAAACTGCCGTCATTGCACAAACAGTTGTCCTAGGGCTCGGAAGCCACCCCAGGAGTCCCGCACCCTTGCTGTGTGCCCTGCCCAGGCTCTCCTGGGGCGTGTCGGGTTTATAGGCCCTGCCTGAGCAAGGCCACCCGGGACACCTGTCTCGTGCTTCTCACCTACCTGGAGTTTTGTCACTTGTCACTGAGCTCACACTTCAGGCTGAGGAGCAGGGCTCTTGGCGTGAGTCCAGTGTCCAAGAGCTCTGGAGCCTGCATCAGCGCCTAAGAAGGTGGAGGGGCCGAGACGGTGGTCTCCAGGCTGGCTGAGCTTCTTCTTTCTCTCTGGTGGTCACATAGGTCAGCTTTACAACCCTGCAGTCACCCAGCAAGGGGAGACCATGACCTACTCTACAGAGGAAAACCAAGGCCAGAAAAGTTTGTCGCTTGCACGTAGTCCCCACCCAGCCTCCGTGGCACCCAGCTGGCCTCATCTTCGAGGCTGCCTGGCTCAGCCCCGCCCGCCTGAACCTGAACATAGGGAGGGAGGCATGTCCCAGCTGAAGCCCCTGGCAGCTCCTCTTAATACCACCCTTGCCCTATCCCACTCTGCCCTAGGGACAAAATTCAGGCTTTGGAGTGAGGGCTGATTGGAGTTAGGTGTCACTAGTCCTAGATGTGACAATGGTGGGGTTCAAAGAGAAGAGAAGCCCCCCAAAACTCCCATCCCAGGCTTAAGGACCTAGCCCCTCCCAAGGCTGACATTGGAAAGGATGGAGGCGAAACACTTGTTCAGGTGGGGTGACCCAGTGGGCGTGTCGGGACAGGGCTGGAACTGTGCAGACTCAGCCTGGCTTCTGCCACTTGCCGTTGAGTGATCTGGGACAGGTGATGGGTTCTTAGGTATCTCTGGCTCCCTGGAGTTTGAGTTGTGAGGTTTGGAGATGATGATAAGGCCCTCTGGATGGTCATGGCCATGGATGCCAATATCACCTTTGCCACCCCCACACGGTGTTCCCAAGAGGTGCGGCTGGGTGTCAAACGGAAATCCTGACCAGAGTCCCTGAGCAGCCCAAGGCAGGTCACATGGAACCTCAGGAACTCATGCTGCAGCTCCCAGGCCCCCACTGGAGATCACAGACCAAGAAGGAAGCCAGCACTCCAGTGCACAGCTCAGCCCTCTGCAGCCCCAAAGGACCCACCCTGGCACCCTCTCCAGTCTCATGGTCCTAGCAGTCCTCTGCTCTCCTGAAAACTGAGGTGGAATGGTCCCTACGCACAGAGCTTGTTTCCAGCAGGTCACTGCCTGGCCTCCCACGTGCAGGGCACAGCATCTGGTGAGGTCCATATGGAGGCAGGTTGAAATTTAGCAAAGCTGTTCCATCCCCATGACTGTAGTTATGCCCCTCATGTTCGGAAAGCGAGGCTGCAGCAGCTCCAGCTGGATGTCCTCTCTGAGGTGTTTTCTTTCCCTTGTGATCTAGTCACTTAGCTTCCAGAAGGTTAATGCTTTGAGAGGACTTCACCACCACCACCACCGTCATCCTCATCGCCATCATCATTGCCAGGATGTCATTTTCAATACCACTTCCATATGTCATTTCATACGATGTTCGTAACCACCACGTGGACATACAGACCAGACTTCTCACTATCCCCATTTTATACACGCAGACATTGAGGCAGAGATATCTTAAGTAATGCATATGCTGGTGCCTCAACTTCTCTAAATGGAAGGGATATTTCCTGAGGTGTTTGTAGCTATCACATTCCATGAGCCAGAAATCAAGGCTTCATAGACACAAGCCATGTTCTGCATTTAATTTACAAGGGTCTGCAATATCTGAAAACCCGTGTGTGTGCATCTGAACACCAAGCTCTCCACAGTCAGTCTCCCTTAGTAGCCACATGGCCTTGGAAAAGTCCAGCCCTTGGCTGCCTGCTGGGACTTTGTCTTCTCATCTGTGAAAGGCAGGGCTGGAGCAGAGATCCTGCTGTTCCTTCCATCTCTGCAAGTCCAAGGTTTGCCTCATTACTGACCGCCAGCAAACTGGCAGCCAAGAAATAAGGCAACCGGAATAGTCAGACTGTCCGCCAGCATCCCACTTACTCTTCGAGCAACAGCAATGTACCTCAAGAAGTACAGCCCTCGTCCCTCCAGAGGAAAGCACTCCTAGTTGCAGATAGCATCCTCCCAGAGTCCTAGAATTCTCCTGGCAGAGCCCCGAGGGTCAGGGGAGTGTGGTTGGGTGCGCCCAGCCTGACTTAATAAACCATACTGGATGCTTAGCTTAATTGGCAGTGTGCTCACAGATATAAATAACCTCATCCTTTGTGTAACCACCTGAAAGAAGGAAAAAAATATCCGGTCACTTTTCCTGAAGGCTTCTGAAACCAAACAGACTAATTGTGTGCCTGGGACTTCATGTTGGAAAGGAGAGGTCCATGTTTCAGGACCGACAGTTTAATTTCGTATAGGAGAGACCGCTGTCAATTTCCTAATGGGCCAGAACTAGGACAAATGCTTCTTCTGCCTATCAATAGAGAACATGTCACAGGAGAATCCCAGGAAAGTGGTATTTTGTACACTGCCACAGTATAATCTCCCTTCCTGTTTAATAATCCTGACAGCTACATTTACTTTCACCTGTTGCATAAAATCTGCTAGTATCCAAAAAACATAAAGAGTTTAACTGTCTAAATTTGGTGACCATGACTGCATCCAGGGAATATGGGTCTACACCCCCAGGAAGAGGGGTTGGGTTTGAGACGTGTTCAGGCATTGCCAGTGCCTAATTGGTAGTTGAAGTTGTGAGATGGGGTAGCCTCCCACAGAAGTGCAATAGAGAGGAAGAAGAGAGGGATTCTGAGCCCAGTGTGACTTGAAGGTTCTGGATGTCACTTTAGGACAGAGCAGTGGCCGCATGGGCTCAGTGGGTGGCTGTGCATCTGGGTAGTGATGGGCTTGGCCCCTCCTCTGAGCCCTCCCATGGGATAGGTGCAGTGGGTCCAAACAGAAAAACCCAGAGGGAATTAGCACAGAAAACAAGTAGGGATTAAATGACTGTCAGCACGCCAGCACTAGCTCCATTGAGGTGACTTGTTTTTTTCTTTTTCCATATAGTGTGATTTTAAAAAGTACCAGTATTTAAGAATCAGATGAGCTGGGCACCATTGCTCACACCTGTAATCCCAGCACTTACAGAGGCCAAGGTGGGTGGATCACCTGAGATCAGGAGTTCCAGATCAGCCTGACTAATATGGCGAAACCCCATCTCTATAAAAACACAAAAATCAGCCGGGTGTGGTGACATGCACCTGTAGTCCCAGCTACTTGGGAGGCTGAGACAGGAGAATTGCTGGAACCTGGGCAGCGGAGGTTGCAGTGAGCCGAGATCATGCCACTGTACTCCAGCCTGGGCAACAGAGCAAGATTCCATCTCCAAAAAAAAAAAAAAAAGAATCAGATGAACTTGGGCAAGAATATTGTACATGAGCTTGATATTCTTTGTAATGCAGTAGTGATGTCTGAGTCTTTTTGTTCATTTATTTGGTTGGTTGTTTTGTTTTTGTCTGTCACCTGGGCTGGAGTACAATAGCTGGGTCATTGCTCACTGCAGCCTCCAACTCCCGGGCTCAAGACACCCTCCTGTTTCAGCCTCCTGGGCAGCCAGGACTACATGCATATGCTATCATGCCCAGCTAATGCTTTAATTTTTTTATTTCTTTATTTTAATTTTTTTAGAGATAAGGTCTCACTATGTTGCCCAAGCTGGTCTCAAACTCCTAGCCTCAAGTGATATTCTCACCTCCACTTCCCAAAGTACTGGAATTACAGGCATGAGCTACCATGCCTGGCCCATAGCAAATTCTTAATAAACATTTTTAGTGCTTTCCAGATAAGTAAATAAAGACAGCAGTGAATCGCTTTAAAAAGATGCTCAGCACTCATCCATTTTATGTTAGAACCAAAATGAATGAATGGAGCTCCTCCTATTTAAGACTCTGTGGCTGGGCATGGTGGCTCACACCTGTAATCCCAGTAGTTTGGGAGGCTGAGGTGGGTGGATCATGAGGTCAAAAGATAGAGACCATCCTGGCCAACATGGTGAAACCCTGTCTCTACTAAAATACAAAAATTAGTCAGGTGTGGTGATGCATGCCTGTAATCCCAGCTACTCGGGAGACTGAGGCAGAAGAATCACTTGAACCCAAAAGGCAAAGGTTGCAGTGAGTCAAGATTGCACCACTGCACTCCAGCCTGGTGACAGAGCGAGACTCCATCTCAAAAAAAAAAAAAAAAAAGAAGAAGACTCTGCATTTAGCTCTGAGGGAGGAACATGGAACTTAAGCTACATCCTTCCCCAACACCCATTCCAGAACACTTTGGCTCTGGAGGTCAAGTTCGTATGTATGATTAGCCATCCCAGGCAGTATGTGTACAAACTGGCTTTCTAAATATATTGATCATTGATTTGGGGTAGCAACAGTGAGGATCCTGTGTTATCCAAATTATTTATTTCCTGAGTTTGGGGTGATTAGAAGAAAGAGGTTAGATGGCAGATGTGATCTCAAATATATCCCTTCGTCTATCCAGTTTCTGAGTTTGTACGTGGAGACTTGGGAGGCGAGGCATAGGGAAAAGCAGAGGCCCGGGGAGGTAGCAGGCAGCATTGATGGGTTCCTGGGTACAAAGGAGGGCTCCAGGGTGTGGGAGCCAGAGAAATCCTTTGGGAAGACAGGAAAAAGCACATCACATGTATTCATTGCCTGCTGTGTGCCATGATCCTTCCGACTCCATGAGGATGGGTGGTGTGATGACATTTTCACCACAGTTCTGGAAGCCCGGGTGCTGCTGTCTCCATTTCCATAGCCAAATACAGCTTGGCTCTGAGAAACTGACTTGCTCCAGTGAGTAGTGGCAGAGCCAGCGCTGGAATTCTGCTTGGCCTACTCCAAAGCAGAGGTTTGAGCTGGCCTGACAGCGTGAACAGAGTGCAGAATTGGGGGGAATTAGAAGGGTTGCAGGAAGGTGTCTGCATCCTGTGTGCATTTGTTCTTTTATTGTGGAGTCACCAAAGTCCTGCTCTGCCACAGTAGGGAGCATGGCGGGAGCAGTGGAGGTAAGGGTCTCAAGGATCAGACATCTGGGCTGAGAGGTGGACCAGTCGTCCACAGGAGCAGTGCTGCAGGGAGATAAAGAGGCAGGTTAGGGTGAATGCACAGAGGATGCTACCATCTGGGATCACAAAGCCAGGAGAGGGGATGATAGTGCTGCCCTCTGTGTGTCTCATTTGGGTGGTGGGGCTGCTGCTCCCTTAGCTGCTGGAGCTGCTTTCTGCCTGGTTTCGGGGCACTGGCATCACTTCTGCCGAGAGGGTTAACTCACGCAGATCTGCACTTTGTGTTCCCTGCAGCTCCCAGAGACACTTCATCAATCCTCATTGAATGAAGTGAGCCCAGCAAAACACAGGCCTCACGCTAGGCACTCTGCTCTCTGTCCTCCTGCGCACGCAACCCCATTTGTCTGGGAGCCGGGCTGATTTGTCCAGCCACCTGACACGCACTTATAGCACACCGCGTGTGCCCCGCTCAGCGCCAGACCCAGGCAGGACAGCGGAGAAAGAGGGGCTTCAAGGAGCTTGCAGTGTGGCTCCAAACCCCCAAATTGTAGCAAAGTGTGAAATACTAAACGGTGTGGTGCTGAATATAACTGCAAATTAGTGCCAGAGGTCAGCGAGAAAAATAAACATAATTGCAAATAAATAAACAAGTAAACAAATCATTTCTGCAACACCTACTGTGTGCCAGATATGATGTTAGTATTTACATGTCCTCATAGGCACCCCTCCCCCTGCCATGCTGAGAAACTTCGGAGATGGGGAACAGCATACTCATCCAGATCTGCCTTCTGCAGATCTGCCGAGCACCTCTCTTGGCTCTTGGAGTACAGCAGAAAAGGAGGCTGACTCGGTCCCTGTCCTTGTGGATGTCCCTGTTCACCTCGCAGGTGGACAAGGCAGGGAGGTCAGATCCTCATGGATGTCCTGTAAAGACAGACAGACAGTTGTCAAGGAAATGTCACCCACTGTGATGCAGAAGATGAAGGGAAGGAACAAGGTGCAGGGCACAGGAGGCAGGGCTGTCTAAGCAGATATTTATGGATCCATAGGAACAGCTGATCCTTAGCGAGCTTGCACCACGTGCCTGACTCTGCTGAGTGCTTCACCTGAGTTTAAGCCTCACATCGGTTTCACGATGCCTGTGCTATTATCAGCCCAGATAAAGAAACTGAGGCAAAGTATGCTGTCCAAGGTTAACTGGGAGGTAGAAGCCAGGTGGTTTGACTTCATGGTCCACGTTCCTAATGATCACTCTGCTGCCTCCTGGTACAGGAGGAGAAGGAGCCAGTGGGGCTACAGTAGGTGGTGCAGGTGGATGAGGCTGGGAGGCCACAGGAGGCCACATAACATGTGGTTATCACCCACACAAGACAAAATAACCTCTAGGATGTAGGAGCAGAGGGGAAATTGTTTTAACTTAGCAACGGCTGTCTCCCAGAAACCTGGAGCAAAGGTCATTTTTATGGCTGGACTTCAGAAGTATCTCCATTAAAGCTGGGACCAAGGCCAGCTGCCTCCTGGGGCTGTTTTTCCTGTTGTGGATGCTAAGTGCAGACGACCTGAGACATGCCTGCAGTCAGGGACTGGGAAGTAGCAAGACCAGACCAGGTTCTGGAGAGCTGCAGCGGAAGGGCATGCCTTGAGGTGTGAGCTGGTAGAGAAACACTGTAATCTGGTCTTAAGCAGGACGGTGACATGAAAGCAGCAATAGAATCTGATCATGATTTCCAAAAATGGTTTTCAGTTTTCTAAAAAGCAGAATCCTTCCCTTAAACCAAATATGACCCAGGCCGAATACATAAACCCAATGAGCGTAGAGATGCTGCTAGCTGATGCGGGCTGTGTGGGGCTCAGGACTTTAGAGGGCTTCAGAGTCCTGAGGGTCCACAGGGCTCCTTTTGAAAGCCACTGGTTTACAGATTCCATTGGGAGGGAGGACGGAAGATTGGTTTTCAGGTGATGAGGGCTTTGGCTTAGAGGGATCATTGAGGAGATTTTAGATGTGGGGTATGGGGGTTGAGAGTCCTGAAGCACCCCAAGTTTCCTGGAAACTGAGAGGAGGGTGGAGCCCTCACCTGATGCAGAGCCACTGCCTGCCAGGGAAAATAAGGGAGCAGCTTTCTCACTTGCTCATTCTGAAGTCACATGAAGGGCATCTGAGAGAAGCCAGCCAGCCAGTGACTGAGCACGCACGGGCTGTAGGGTGGGTCCGTGACCGACTGGGGCTTGACCAAGATCCCAGCATCATGTGCACAGAAGAGTGTGGCTGAAGGCTTAGTCTAAGGAATGGCATGGGACTTGGCACAGGAGACCCATTGCATGTAGAATGGCTGGACGGAGGGAGGGAGGGAAGGAAGGGAGGGATGGAGGGAAGGGAGGGAAAGAGGGAAGGGAGGGAGGGAGGGGAGGGGAGAAGGAAGGAAGAAAGGAAGGAAGGAAGAGAAGGAAAAGGAAGGAGGGAAGGGAGGAAAAAGGGAGAGAAAGAAGAAAGGGAAGGGAGGAGTGAAGAAAGGAAGGAAGGAGAAAGAGAAGGAAGGTGGAAGGGAGAGGAGGAAGGAGGGAAGGGAAGAAGAAAGGAAGGAAAGAGGGAAGGGAGACATACAAGGAAGGAAGGAGGGGAGGGAGGAATGAAGAAAGGAAGGAGAGAAGGAGGGAAGGGAAGAAAAGGAAGGAAGGAAAGTGGGAAGGGAGGAATAAGGGAGAGAAGGAAGGAGGGAGGGAGGGAGGGAAGAAGAAAGGACAGAAGGAAGGTGGGTGGGCAGATGGAAGTAGGCCTGAAGTGATAACACCAAAAGGCACCTCAGGGAAGCCTTAGTGCTGTTGACATCTTCGAAGTTCGGGGGGCATTTTTCACTTGGATGGTTGCCAGGGATGTGGTCTTATGTAAAGTGACATGTGAATGTTGCCATTTACTATCCCTCTAGCAGTGGGCCTCAGTTTTATCATCCTCAAAATGGGAATAATGATGCCTCCTTTCACAGAGCTCACACGGGTTGAAAGGGGTTGTGCTTGCCATGTGCCTGGCACCATGTCAGCCCCAGTGAACAGCAGGGATATGGGGCTGGTGGGTCTTTGCCTGCAGCCAGACAGGTGGTGGACCTTGGAGAGGCCTTCAAGGCTGGGCCTGGCCAGTAAAGAGCTCCAGGAGGACGAACCATGAGAATCAGACGGAAACTCACTTTATACTCCAGATCAGCACAAGGGCCCCAGAAGTCAACTCTTCCTGAGAAATTCCTGACATTCCTTGGGGAGCAGCGATGTGCTGACTGGAGTGCCAGGGCAGCTCCAGTGAGGGGTTCGCAGTGCCTCCCCAAGGAGCCCTGAGCAGAATCTCCCCCCGGCCAGGATGCCCTGCACTCACTGCCCTCTGTGCAGCTCCTTTCCCCCTGAGGATTACGGTGGCCCAGGTGTTCAAGGGATTCTCCCAGGACAGATTCAGGGTCCCCTTGAAGCCCCTGTTCACCGCACCTGGGAAGTGACTGGGTCTGAGTCAAGAACAGCCTCCCTGCTAACCTGTCTCAGACTCGCACAGGAGCCTAGAGTCTCAGGGCAGGGGAGGGATTTGCCCCTCTTCCCAAGGCTTCACCAGAGGTGCCCGAGGGCAGGGCAGGGTGGCAGGGCCCCAGCAGTCATGGTCTCTTCCACATTGCAGGCTGAGGCCCTTCACCTCCTACAAGCTGCGCCTGAAAGCCACCAATGACATTGGGGACAGTGACTTCAGTTCGGAGACAGAGGCGGTGACCACGCTGCAGGATGGTGAGCAACCTAGGGCACAGACCATGTTCCTGGACACTGCCCCTGGACCCTAGGACACTGAGGCCCCACTTTCGTCTTGAGCCAGGAAGGGGTCACCAGGGAGCGGTGGCAAGCGGTAGAATTCCATTAGTGACAGGCAGCTTGGAGGGTTTCTGCACAGCCTGTGATTGTAAATCAAGGCTCCGAGGGCTTCCAAATGGAATGGAAGTTTCTTTGATTGGCTTCCAAAGCCCCTACTATCCATTAGCATCCCAGAAATTGAATAATTGATAGGGTCATTAAAAATAAATGTCAGCGGGTAGCTGGGTTTTAAGAGATTTTCCCAATTTTTCTCATTCGCGAGCCACTCTTTGGCAACAGTGCAGGTAAGTGATAGGAAGTGAGGTCTCCCCCGAGCTCCAGGTGGCGTTTTCACCCGCTCCATCCTACCTCTGTGACATTGGGCCTGAAGATGGATTGTCCTTCTGTGTGGCCCAGGCCTGTGGTGAGCCCAGGAGGCAGCTCTATCACCCACATCCAGCAATGATCACAGGACGGGTGGGATGGAAAAGAATGGATGGTGGGTAATAGCTCAGCTCCCAGTCTGGAAACCAAGCACTTAGTTCACCCAGCAGTGCTTCATCATCATTCCCTCAGCATACCCCCAAAGCACTGTCTTTACCATTTAACGCTCCAGTGGAAGAATTCTCCAATACATCAGTTTCCAACTGGCTCTCTCTGTGACCCCACATCTTCAGTTCTGCTCTCTCGATGACCTGGAAGTGTGGTTTCTCCCACACAGGCCTCCCTGGACCTCAGGGACCAGCAAAGGGGTTGAGCAAACCATTCCCAGCTTCCCAACAACTCACAGAGGCTGTTTTGTTGCAAACCCTGCACTCCCAGCAGACCAGAACCTGCAAGGGACTCCAACAGGCCCCAGCTGTGCTCCCAGGAAAAGCGCACCTGCCCCTAGAGAAATACTGGCTGGCTTTTACGGCTCCTGCCTCTCACCCAACTCTTTGCTGAGCCTGAATCCTGGGAATTTGTTGGAGCCTTAGGGGAAGCCAGTGAGGAAGAAAGGAGCCACTCTGGATATATGGGGTGGTCCAGGGCCTTAGTGAATGGGCCCTGGGGAGCTGGGATCAACCCCAGGAGCTCACTGCCCAAGAGTCCCACAGCCTTGAAATGTTGAGAAAAAACAAAAGTAAAAATACAAATTAAAGAAGTACAATGTAACAACTCTGTATTTGTTTGGAGAGTATTATGACATTGTACAATTTATAGGTTACTCAAGAGAGCTACAATTATAACAATTACAAATACATAACATTGTACAAATGTATAACATTTGTTACAACTGTGTAACATTGTTATATAACAGTGTTACAAATTATAACATTATAGGAGGTCTTATGAGTAACCTAGAAAGGATTTAAAGTATTCAGGAGGATGTATGCAGGTTACATGCAAATTCTGCACCACCTTATAGTAGCAAACCTGGACCAAGGCTACTTGTTTCCAGTTAATCTGCTTAAAGTGGGGACCAATTTCACACTAAACCACAAGGGAAAGGCTTTGCAGGAACTAAATAACAAAACAAAAACTATATAAATGCATTCATATTAACCTTACCTTTAACACAATTGAGGTAATGTTTGCAACTAAGCACTAAATCTTAGAATCAAGAACAAAAACCCACACTAGCTGATATTATTGTGGAAACCTCTCTGACAGATTGTGTGAGAGCGAAATGCAGCAGCCTCCTTTGACCTCCAGGGCGCCATCCAAAAGGATCATTTATGAAAACAAGGACCATTTATGAAAAACATATTCAAGAGGCCTTTCTTATCCTTTGATATTCAGATCAAGCTTTGATATGCCTATCTTGTCATTGCCTTGCCTGGGATGTGCAGTTTCTCTTTGCAATGGATTTGCATTGTATTTGTGTTGTATTGTCTTACACTATCTAGAGATTGACAGGCACAGACTCTCTCCAGAGGTTGGGGAACCCTTCGTAAGATAGGGAGAGTCCTCTGAGTACGTGGACAGTTTACTGATGAACAGTTTCTTTGTACAGTGATTTCTATTTCCCTGCACAACCTCACAACTCGAGGACATTGAGAACTCCCTATAATGGTACTGCTATGTCACCAGGGCTGTCAGGAAACTGGCTAGAGGGCCCACCCTTAAGCTGGAACCACATGAGCTTGAGGGGAGCTGGAGGGAGACCCGTCCCTAAAGCAGAATGGAGAGGGTGGAGGTGTGACTGATACAGGCACTGCCAGGCCCAGAAAAGAATCACAGAGTAGGTGATTCTCTGTGCTGAGTGGAGAGGTGTCTGCTAGATGCACAAGTGGACTTATGGGAAGAACATCCTCATTCAGTTCAAGTAAATATGGACTGGACACAGAATGTGTGTCAGGCTTCTGCTGGGCCTCAGGGATCTTACAGCTGGGGAGGCATAAGAGTTCAGTTCAATATGCCCAGATAGGACCACATAGATTTGGAGGGAGTAGAGGAGACAGGAAAGAAGGGCACAGAAGACCTCCTGGATGTGGCTGATGACAAGAAGTTTAGTTTGGCCAGAGTGCAGGGCATGGCCATGGACAGAGGTCAAACCAACCTTGTCCCTCCAGAGAGCAGAGCAGATCCATGGCAGATCCCCTTCACTCTGCTGTCCCAGCCATTTGCAGCCTCACCAGAAATTGACCCCCTTTCCTGACAGCCCTTTAGCGTTTCAAACCAAGTGACCTGGCGTGATCATGTGTCCTATTCAGGAAAAGTAGCTCTCACCTAGATATCTTAAAAAAAAAAAAAAAATGTTTCCCCCACTCCCAGAAGATCCAAACCCTGCAGGGAGGGTCTCCAGCCAGACAGCTCCACAATGCCGTCACTGGAGAGGTGCCTCTAGGAACGTCCACCATGGGGAGAGCCCAGTCTGGGTCTGTTTCTCAGGGCCATTGTTAGGGTTCAGTCCCTCCTATCCCAGGCACAGGCTTTGAAGGAGGAGCTCCGGGAATCCCTGAGGAAGGGCAGGAGAAGGGGACCCCTGGAGAAAGAAGGAGGCAGGGCTCATCAGCTTCCCACGTTCCCTGGGGGTGGCCCCGGGAAGGGCAGCGAAACATAACCACCACCCTGACACCCGCTTTCCCCTCCTGTGTTTTCAGTTCCAGGAGAGCCCCCGGGATCTGTATCAGCCACGCCACACACCACATCCTCTGTCCTGATACAGTGGCAGGTAAGAACGAGGGGAATCATGTGTGTTTTGTCAAATGTGTTCTCGTTTTCCTGCGCATTCAGCCATGATGGCTAGACATGAACTGCAAGCCCAGCCCCGAGCTAAGCGTTTGAGAGTAGAACCGAGCAGACACCCCCTCAGACTCACAAACGCAAGTGGGAAATGGTGTCAGTCATCATCTCGGTGTAGTTTCCAAAACATTAGGAGCAGGACTGTGATGCACATAGGGAATGAACTTGACACTCCTTATTGAGGAGGGACCGGCAGGATGGGGAGGCCAGTCTGAGAGCATTGGAGGAACTGAGTATGTCTCTCTCTGCATTTGACCAAGGACACTGGAGCAAGGCTTTTATGTATACACAAATTGGTTATCACCCTCCAGAGGAGCAGTAAAACTGCAGCCTCTGGAGTTAGCTTTACTAGAGAACTCATCTGCAACCAGACAAAATATCTGCTGGATTGTACGTATTTTCCCATAGTCTGGGTCTGTATTTATTATTAGTATTATTTTGAGACAGAGCCTCACTCTGTCGCCCAGGCTGGAGTGCAGTGGCACAATCTTGGCTCACTGCAACCTCTGCCACCCAGGTTCAAACAATTCTCCTACCTCAGCCTCCCAGGTAGCTAGGATTATAGGCACACACCACTATACCCAACTAATTTTTGTATTTTTAGTAAAGATGGTATTTCATCATTTTGACCAGGCTGGTCTCTAACTCCTGATCTCAAGTGATCCACCCACCTCAGCCTCCCAAAATGCTGGTATTTTAGACAAGCCATCACGCCTGGCTAAGTCTGAGTCTGTAATCTCCAGCATGCAGTGAGTCAACCAAAGGCATATTCTTCCAGATAATAACAGAATCCTTGGTGGGGCCTGTTCAGCAATGCTCCAGTAAGGCATTGAAGGACACGCTGCTGTCTCTTTCCCTTAGTTTCAATTTTGGGCAATGTTTACTAACAAATGCATTGATGGCGAAAATAGCAGAGGGACAAAACTGCCTGAGGAAGGGCTGTAGGCCCCAGGGAGATCCCAGCTGACGAGTGGGGTGGGAATCTGCATGGAGGACTCGGCCCAGAGCTCACGTGGCATGGGTCTGGGGCAGGCAGATGTTGAGTTTCCTCAGGGCTGGAGGTTGGCCTGGCAGCAGACACAACAGACAGATGGGCAGGGGGCCAAGCATGAGGGCAGAGTCAAAGCTTCTGGCCCACAGGGAAGTTCCCGAGGCCAGAGTGGGGGCTGCCTTGCTGGGGAGCTGGGAACACAGTGGGATGGGGCTGGCACGGGGCCAGGTCAACCTAGGAGTGGCTCCTGGGAGCTAGGGTCGGGAGGGTGGTCTGGTGGGCGTGAGATTCTTCCTTGGAGCTGATGCTGTCCTCAAGGACAATGGCAGGGTCCCTCAGGCAGCAGGTGGGAACGATGGTTCAGGCAGTCAGGAGAAAAGCAGGAGGGGAAAAATGGTCTGGACATGACCTTGGAGAGCATGGGGGTATCCTGGCCACATGCACTCCACTGGCATGGGGGAGGCAGCACGGGGTTCTGTGGAAAGGAGAGGGCTGCGGGAAAGGGCAGGGATGCTGGGAAACCTAGCCGAGGCCACAAGGGGATGTCTCAGACAGAGCATCTCCTAGGGCCCTGCAGAAGGGCGACTCCAAGGGGAGTGGCCTCACTCTATAGCACGGAGGGCAATGGCCAGGGCCAGGCTAGGATAGGAGGTGCCAGAGATGCCTGCTGGGCCAGGAGAGAGACGTGCTGAGTGAGCAGTGTCAGCCGCCTTCCTGGGCGTGCGCTTGAGTTGTGTGGTGCTAGAGATGCTGGAGAGGAACCCAATGAGAAGAGCCTGGCTGGGCTGTGGATGGGGCCGGCTGGAGGGATCTTGGGAGGGGCTCCGCTTCCCCCTCTTGCTGTATGATCCTATGAAATAGGATCATGTTTGAGGTATGAAAGTGGCAATTTATGTGATTCAATCCCATTTCACTTGCTACTACCACTTGTTTGAGGGCTGAAGCGTGGGCGTGTAACAAGCTGGGTTCTGTGGAGAGCACGTAGTCTCCCTCATGTGTCCATGGAGGTGTGCAGGACTGCTTCCTGGCCACCTTTCTCCTGCTAAGGGGTCCAGCTTCTCCAGATAAGATAGGAACCTTTCTAGGGGATCAGAGAATGTCCCAGTGTCTCCTGGTGGAACTGGAAGAGTACTACTGTGGCACTCGGCCCTGCTGAGTTTACCAGAGCTTAAGGGGCCAGAGTGGGACCAAGAAAACAGCCTGGGCCAACCCCTGCCCCTGGGAAATCACAGCTTCTGATCTGTGTGGGAGCCACTGGCAAAGTGAGGAAGGACTTCCCACTGTGTTTCCCAGGCTGGTCTTAAACTCCTGGATTCAAACAATCCTCCTGCCTCGGCCTCCCAAAGTGCTGGGAGTACAGGTATGAGCCACTGTGCCCAGCCTGCAAGTGGGTTTTGAGGCTGTGCCAAACATGGCCCCAGCCCGGTGGCTGATGGACATTGTGCCTGTTGGGGGAAGGGGATTGGCCTCTTCTCCTTATACCTCTAAATTGTCCCATCTGCCTTGGCTAGAAGTATCTGTGAGTCCAAGCTCAGTAACCCTCAGCCCCTTCCCCTCCATCTTCCAGCCCCAGAGACTGGGAAACCACACTTGGTCCCCAGGGAGAACAGTTTTATTTTCCAGCCTCCTTTCTGCTTAGTTGATAGTTTTGGTGAAATGAATCCAGTCCTCCCCATCCCACACAAGCTTCCCTCCTCCCCCAAAAGAAATAGCTCTCTCTGTAATCCTATCTCATCTGTGTGTCTGCAGAGCTGGCTGGAGGCCTCTGCAGTCTTCCTGCTGAGGTCTCAGTGCCTGGAGCTGCCACGGGTCTAATCTGGGGTGAGAGGGAGGCTTTGAAGGTGACCTCAGGGTGAGATTGCTTGGCTGGTACTTACATTGCCCCAGCTACAAGCTTTTGATCTGTCTGCTTGCCTCTTCATCCTGCTGATTGAGTCAGTCCAGAGCGCAGAAATGGAAGCTGAGGGTTTTCATCTTCACTGCCCAGACTCCAGCCATTCCCACCATGCCACCAGTGTGAGCAGCAAGGACAGGACTCCCAGCAGGACTGCCTAGGACCATCTGGGTGGACCAGGAGCCTTGGGCAAAAAGAGCAGGCTCTCTGGGTGCACAGCCGTGTGCTGGGTGCACAGCCGTGTGCTGGGTGAAAGCCTTTAGTGGGGAAGTGTTGCTGTGTCAGGGGCCCAGGAAAGAAAAGTCAGAAGCCCCCAGGGTCTTGGAAATCACTGCCATCTGTCATTCAGCAAAGGACTCCTGTCTCTGCATTTTTACAAGACTGGTTGTTACCAGGAGTAGCAGTAGCCCACAGGACCCACCAAACCCATCCATGGCTCCAGTGGATTGGAGGAAGCTCCATTCTGGCCAGTCTCCTTCTGGGGAGCCCTCCTGAGTGGGGAATGACTCAGGACCTGGGCTAGTCCTGGCTCAGGCCCCAGGAACAATACCTGTAGCCTGGCTTCTGCTCCTAGACCCATGTAGACCTGCCCCTGTCCTTCATGCCCCTCACTCGCATCTTGTGGGGCTACACCAGGCACTGTGCCCACCTTGCAAAGAGCCAACCACTCTTCCCTCATCAAATGCCTCCTCCTCCTCCAAGGGCAGGTCAAAAGCCATTCCCTGCTGTTATCCTCCAGTTCTTCCCAGCAGTGGGCTCACCCTCTCTGAGGCTTCAGAGCCATCTTCCTCAATCACTCCCTGGCACCTGGTGCATAATAGCTCAGGAGCTCTCCTAGACACAATGAGATGGCAAGACATATCCCGAGGGGCAGAGTTCAGTGTTCGTACAGATTTCCCCAGTAAGATGCCCTGAGCTCTTGGTGAGCAGTGTCAGGAGACAGTTGCAGATTTTCAAGGAGCCAGAGCACCAGGCCTTCCTGTTGGCTCTGGGCACTGCCATCCCTCTCTGTGGGAGGGCTCAAGGGCACAGCGCTCTCCTGCCTCCCTTAGAGCCACATCTGTGCAGTGGCCTGAGTCACACGGGACAGATGTCCTGTGCTCTTTAGGGCTGACATAGTCAGCAAAATGACCTTGGAAAGCAAACGACCTCCTCTCTCTGAAATCCAGATGGCCTGTGAAGAGTCACCTCTCTTCATTCTTACATACTGACTTTTCCAACTTTTGCATCCATTGTATTTCCTCTAAGAAAGAGGTTCAGTAAACCTTCTATCTCAGTGTGGCTAACAGTTATGTTTGAAAAATGATGCCCTACAGAATGAGGGTTTTAATTTCGGTCTCAGCTGTGACCCACAAGATAACCAGGGCTAGAGTATGAAGGAGTGAACTGCAGGATTGCTTAAGCCCAGGACTTTGAGACCAGCCTGGGCAATGTGGTGAGACCCTATCTCTACAGAAAATTTAAAAATTAGCTGGGTGTGGTGGTGTATGCCTGTAGTCCCGCTACTCAGGAGGCTGAGGCAGGAGAATTGCTTGAACCCAGGAGATGGAGGTTGTAGTGAGCTGAGATTGCACCACTGCACCGCTGCACTCCAGCCTGGGCAACGGAGCAAGACTCTGTCTCAAAAAAAAAAAAAAAAAGCTGCTCTGAATGTGATTCCATAGACTCCACAGGGAGGAAACCAAAAACAAACCCCATCAGCACCCCCAGTTTTTAGGAAACCATATGACATGCCAAGCCCTAGGGGTGCAGACCAGGACTGGGGGCCCGGGATAGGTGAGCTGGAGGAGGAACCAATGAGAAGCCCAGGACACCTGTGAGTGACTGTTGCTGGCTTCCCAAACGCTGTTTTGTCATCAAAATTGTAGAAAAGAAAAAGAGCATTTAATGAAGTCAGCAGACACTGTAGCCTCTCCCGCCTTTTCCCCCATCCAGCCTCTGGATTGGGCCACCAATTCTCACTTCTTCCTTTTCTGCCAGCTCTCAGCTTCCCGAGCTCAGAGCTCCCTGGTCAGGTTTGGGTTTTATTTTGTTTTCCTGGCAAACTGAGCAGTGCTGGGAGCCCCTTGAACCAGTGAGGAAGGACTCCCTGCTGGAGAAAGTCATCAGTGGCCACAGGGCGTGGACAGATGGGGTGGCCACGTGCCCCAGGGACCCTACTGTGCCCTGCTGATGGTCTGCCACTGCCTCAGGTACCCTGCACCCTGGAGAGACCATCATCTGTGCTGGCTCAGTTTCTATATTGTTTCTCTAGCTCTATTACTGGAGGTGCTTTTAAAAGCGTTTCCATCTGTAGGTTGTCCTGATGGAAGGCAAGCGGCACAGGGGCTGGAGTGGGTATCCAGAGAAAACCTGGGATGCCCAGTTCCATCTGAATTCCAGAACAAGAATTTTCAGATTCAGATTTAGCTGGGTGTCTTGTATTTTTATAGCTTAAAAAAAAAAGCAAAAAACAAGAGACCTCACTTGACATTGAAGTCCCTGGGCTCTGGGTCGGTGGTTCTGGCCTGGTGTCTGAACCGAGCACACCCCGGCCCTGTGAAGGCAGCCAGCCGGGGCCAGAGCAGAGGAGCTGGAGCAGAACCAGCAGCAGGGTCCCCTCAGCTGTTAGTGATGGCCAATGAAGGATGAAGAGAGAAAAGGAAAAGCCAGCGGGATTATCCCTCCCAGATAATTGCCAACTCCACTGTCCATTTGAGAAGTTGGAGCCAAATGCCTGGCAGGGCTGTTTCCCCCTCTCTGGTCTGTGGTGGGCAGCAGGAGTCTTCGGAGCTGGGGCTGCAGCCCACGGGATGGATGCGTGACCCTTGTAACTTTCTGTAAAATTGAGAGGGCTGTGGGGCATTGACAAGCACACTGTGACGGGGACACGGGGGACTCAGACGCATCCCCCTGGACAACAGCTCTCTCAGCCCCTGGGTTTGCACATGGGCCAGAAGTGGAACTGTGTCCAGGCTGGAGTGGTGTCTGATGGTGTGGGTTTGCAGGGCCCCTCGGACATGGATCGCAAAGACCCAGCAAGTCCATTTAGGTATTCCTGTTATGCTTTTCTGCATCTGACGGGGGGAGTACTCGTGCTGTTCCTGATTTGGGAGCATTGCAGGGGAGTCAGAAAGTCCCAGAGAGGGACAGCTGTCAGCAGCCCTGTGTGGCAGTGTCCTGGGGATGCCTGAGCTAACGTGGTAGCAGGCCTCACTTTGGAAAACGTCCTGAGACCGCCGGGTACACACTGTGCCTCTGGTGCATGCGCGTCACGTGATGCACACATGAGTGCTGTTCCTCATTGCTGCCGCTGTGCGAGTGCCCCTCACTATCCTCGCTATTCTCGCAGAGAGCCTGGGGAGCAAAGAACACCACTTCCTCCACATGTGGGTTTTGCATCATGAGTGGCAAGAGTCTAAAGAGAAAGTATTTATCTAAACATCCAACACTTTTTGGTGCCTGGGTTCAGATAGTGACGATTGGAGAGAGTTTGGATTACAAGGATGTGTTTTGTGTTACTGCAGAACAAGTTACCACATGTTAAGTGGTTCAAAAGGGCAGAAACTTATTCTCTCACAGCTCTGGAGGCCAAGAGTCCAAACTCAAGGCGTCAGCAGGGTCCTGCTCGCAGGGTCCTGCTCCTCCTGAAGGGTCCAGGGAGGATCCTTCCTGCTTCTTCCAGCTTCTGGTGGCCGGGGACAACTCTTGGCATTTTTCACTTATAGATGCATTACTCCAGTCTCTGTCCCCGTCTTCACCAGGTGTTCCCCCTGTGTGTCCTGTGTCCTAACTTCCCTCTTCTCATAATTTCCCTCCACTCATCAAACTAGGACCCTCCCTAATCCAGTATGACCTTGTCATAATGAATTGCATGTGCAAAGACTATTTCCAAATAAGGTCAGGTTCACAGGTGTCAGGGTGGTGAGAGGGAGGGTGGGGTCAGCTGGTGGGTGGTTCAGAGCAGGCCGCCTCCCAAGATTCCACCCTTCTCTGGGCTCACCACACAGCATTCAGCCTTAAGCATGTCTTTCAGGGGGACACAGTTCAACCCACAGCAAAGGGGCTCTCGTACAGCAAAACCATGGCTCTGCCCGGGGAGCAGATGGTGCTGCGGTACGTGTGGGTGCCTCTCAGTGAGCGGGACACCAGAAGTTCCATGCACATCCGTCCTCGGACGAGGCTTCATGGCCGCGTCTTCAGCCATCTTCTGGTCACAGCTTGGTAGGTTCCTGTTCCTTATCCCTCATCTGAGTATCCCAAGAAGAGAGACCAGATGCTCAGAGGCTCAGCACCCAGATGAGCGGGAAGGTTGCCGAGGCTTTACAGGGTGTCCGCCTTGAGTAGGAGGACTCTTCTCAGTCTCAGATTTGTCTCCTATGTGGAAACATCCTCCCTACACTTACGTATCAACAGAAACAGACTGAAGGAAGAGGCAAGCCTTGCGCTGGGTCTGGAGTGGCGAACAGACACATCTTAAAGTAGATGGCAGGTCTTGGGGTCTCACGATCCCGTGTTTAGATTGCAGCAAGACCTGAACTGCCACCTCCTTGTCTGCCTATCCTCCCTGTTTCACTGAATCCTTACATGGGTCTCATGAGCGCCTGGCCGTGGCTTGGTAAGAATTGCGGGATCAGAGCTGGATGGCAAAAGTGTATCTGTTGCTTAGGCAGCTGAAACATCACTGCACCGCAATAGGCCAGGCAGCCATCCTACTTGGGGCCATGGGGATTCCAGCCTGAGGCGTGAGTCAAGCACAGTAGGGGTGGCCTAGTATGGGAGGCATCAGTGAGGGGCACAGTGAGGCTGCCGCAGCCTGGGTGGCGGAAGGTGAGAAGGAGGGTGGGGTCAGCTGATGTCTGGTTCATGCTCTGGGCTCACCACACAGCATGCAGCCTGCTCACTGCCTGCGTCTGTCTCCACCCTCCTGCCCCGGCCTTGGTGCTCATTTGAGGATTTGAGCTGGGCAGGGGACAAAATGGCCGTGTCCCCACACACATGCACACAAAAACCAGGGTTCTGAGAGTGGCTCTGCAGCTCAGTGCTGTGCCCTGGGAGCTGCCTGCATTCCTCATGACGAATCTGACTCCTGTCGCTGGAACCTACAACTTCTTTCTGTGCAGCTGGCTAGCTAAACGGGGTGGAGATGAGCCCTGCTGCAGGCCGGCTGGGTTGACTCCTGCAGCGTGGCTGAGTTGGTGTGATGTCTTTGCAGCCTCCAAGGGACGAAAGCCTGAATGGCCTTCTTCAGGGATACAGAATCTACTACCGAGAGCTGGAGTACGAGGCTGGGTCAGGCACCGAGGCCAAGACGCTCAAAAGCCCTATAGCTTTACGCACTGAGCTCACAGGTGAGACTGTCCCCTCTGTCCTGACACAGGGAAGGAGGTTCCCAGGGGACCCTCAGCATCTGCTCAGTGCACATCATGGTGGGAAATGCCGCAGAGGAGGCTGAGAGGAGAGGCAGCCCTGCCCTTGGGAACAGGAAGCAGGTGGGTTTACCCACCAGGGGCATGCAGAGTGTAGGTGTGCAGCAGGTGGGTGCAGCTGCGGAGGCGCAGGGGCCTTGTCTACCACAGACTGTGTTAAGGGGAGAGCAGTTGCCAGGCCTCCAGGGAGTGCACGCTCCCAGCTTCAGTGGGAGAGGGCTTTGGGGCCTGAGAGGGAGGCAGGGAGCCAGGGGAAACCTGTTGTAAAACCCACCAAATCCAGGGACAGGCCCCACCTGTCTGTACCAGGCACAGCCTCAGCATGGAGCCCACAGTGCTCACCCCCAGGCTGATCCCAGCTCAGCCTGTACTGTGCCATGATCGTGGCTCTGATGATGGCCCAGCTGCCTTCAAGGCAACTTCTGGAACCCTGGGAAGGACGACTGCCTACTCTCACCTCTCCTCTCTTGGATGGAGGTGTGAGGGGGTTCATTTCCTGGCACCCACCAAATGGTGTCACAAAAATACTCTTTGTCCCTTGACATCCTCGTGCTGGGGACAGAGTGAGGGAACAGCTTCAGAACATGCCACATGGATGGCGCCCTACCACTTTCTGCCATCCCCATCAGGGCTGCCTGGCTCACTTGCCATCGCCAGCCGCAGGGCCTTCCACACACCCGGTTCCCTCCATGAGGCCCCGCCTGCAGATGGCAGCTCCTGTGCTGACACAGCTTGCCCCCAGCACAGGCCAGGTGTGGTGCTGGTGAATGTTGAAGACGGGAAAGTGCACCGCTGTGGTCTGCACTCTGGGCACACGCCGAAGGTGGCCCTTGATGACCACCAGACAGTTAGCATCTCCCTGGTCTTTGTTGCAAAATTAAAACACAGCACAATAGAAGGCCCCGGGATGCGGCTGGGCTTATGCACCTGGTCACAAAGCTCTCTCTGTGGTGGTTTGCTGGGCTCGTCCAGCTGACCAGGAGAAAAGGCGTCCTGCCGCTTGGCGCTAAGTTGTGCCGAAAACTAGCATGTTTCATGGAATCAGAGTGGTGAATGCACCCCTCCTGTCTGGGACTGGGGTGCCCTGTTGTTTATGAGGAGGTGCAGCCCCATCGGGAGCGGGTGGAAAGCTTGGGTGGCAGCAGGGTCTTTATTGCCCTGGGAGGTGCAGTGTGAAAGCTGGCTGGCATCCCAGTGAGACACCCGTCTCCCCTGTTCCCCCCGCACATCCCCTGTAATGACCACGTCCCTGCGTGCTAACCACCTTTCTGCTTTGCTTACCCCAATAGCCCAAAGCAGCTTCAAGACAGTGAACAGCAGCTCCACATCGACGATGTGTGAACTAACACGTAAGTGTGCGCTCCCCGCGGAAGCCCGCGCCACAAAGTGCACACACTTCGCCCAGAGCGCACACACTGGCCTCTCAGTACAAGGGAAAGCCAGTCTGGATTAATGGCTCCAAGTTTCTGGAATCGACTCTCAAATGCTGCATCTCCACATACCAAACCACCAGGAAGACAGGAAAGGAAGCCTCTAGAAACAGAGGCTAGGGAAATTTACTAATATCTGGTCTTCAAGTTTGAGACAGAGAAGAAAGCCAGCTAGAACAAGATCTCCTCTCCAGCTGCTTCTTCCTCTTAAAACAAACAAACAAACAAACAAACAAATGCTCTTTTTTTTTCTTTTTTAAGAGACAGAGTTGCCCAGGCTGGAGTACAGTGGTGTGATCACGGCTCACTGCAGCCTTGAACTCACGGCTCACTGAAGCCTTGAATTCCCGGCTCAAGTGATCCTCCTGCTTCAGCCCCGCTTAAGTAGCTGGAACTACAGGCTCGTGCCACCATGCCTGGCTAATTTTTATTTTTTTGAGACAGGATCTTGCTGTGTTGTACAGGCTGGTCTTGAACGCCTGGACTCAAGCAATCCTCTTGTCTCAGCCTCCCAAGATGCTAGGGTTATAGGCATGAGCCACTGCACCCACCCAGCCTCTTTCTTTTCTTATTGTGCTAAAATACACATAGCAGAAAACACACTCTCTTAACCATTTGTAAGTATACAGTTCAGTGACATTAAGCACATTCACACCGTTATGCAGCCATCACCATCATTCTCCAGAACTTTCTTATCTTCCCAAACCGTAACTCTGTCCCCATTAAATACTAACTCCTTACAGCCCCTCCCCACCGGCATCCACCATTCAACTTTCTGGCTCAATGGATTTGACAACTTGGGGACCCCATATGGAATCATGTCATATTTGTCTTTTTGTGGCTGGCATATTTCAAGAGCATAACATCTTCAGGGTCCAGGCATGTCAGAGCAGATGTCAGAATTTCCTTCCTTTTCAAGAATATTTGAATATTATTCAAATATTCACTTGAATGATAGACCACATTTTGTTAATCCGCTCAACCTCCCTTCGCCTTTAAACAAACCATGTTGTTTCTTCTTTGATTCCTAGCTAGGGAGGAGTTTCAAAATCCAACTGCAGGGCTAGATGTGGAGCCATAATGTTATTCACTAAAACACAGGGAACTTGGCTGATTTGGGAAGTGGAGGAGACAGGAGGGAGAGGCTGACCCTCCCTGAGCCCCTGCTGTGTTCAGGCAGTCTGCAGGAGTGGGGATGCTTTGCAGGGCAGCACAGCTCCAGCATGCTGAGATACTTACTCTGCATCATGGGCAGACCCCGTAAGCATCTCTTTGAAGGCAGCACTCCACGGACGGGGGCCTGAGTCACAGAAGCTCTGCTGGGCTGGTCACTGGCAGGAGGCATGATTTGCAGGCCCAAGCATACTGCCATCCACACCAGCACACAGGTGCCAGGCACACGCGCAGTGCCTCAGAAAAGCCAAGCCACCCACAATGCAGTGTTCACCACTGGAAGAACCTTCCAGAATGTTTTGGCTTAAAGGTCAGTTACTCTCCCACTGTCACCTAGTGCAGAGCTGGTGCTTGACCACCTGCCCTGAGTAGTTCTCCGTGTGTAGCAGCCCACACCCTTTCTTTCCCAGGACATGGCCACTAAGGTCTCAGAGGCCTTTTGTTACCAATGTCTTTGTACACTCTATTTTACATGCCAGAGTTTTACTCCATCTGTTCATAATTTCAAGGAGAGATTCTGAACCAAAAGGCAGGCCCAGGTTATGTTTTTTATTCTAAATCAAGGGTCTCCAGGCTGGGCGTGGTGGCTCACACCTGTAATCTCAGCACTTTGAGCGGCTGAGGCAGGTGAATCACGAGGTCAAGAGATCGAGACCATCCTGTCCAACATGGTGAAAGCCCTTCTCTACTAAAATACAAAAAAAAATTAGCTAGGTGTGGTGGTACGCGTTTGTGGTCCCAGCTACTTGGGAGGCTGAGGCAAGAGAATTGCTTGAACCCGGGAGGTGGAGGTTGCAGTGACCTGAGATCGCACCACTGCACTTCAGCCTGGCGACAGAGTGAGACTCCTTCTCAAAAAATATCAGGGGTCCCAACCATTTTGACACCAGGGACTGGTTTTGTGGAAGACAGCAGACCAACTGGTGGGGGAATGGTTCGGGGATGATTCAAGTGTATTACATTTATTGTGCACTGTATTTCTATTATTATTATATTGTAATATGTAATGAAATAATTCCACAACTCACCATCATGTACAATCAGTGGGATTCCTGAGCCTGTTTTCCTGCAACTAGACAGTCCCATCTGGGGGCAGTGGAAGACAGTGACAGCTCATCAGGCATTAGATTCTCATGAGAGTGCAAACCCTATTGTGAATTGTACATTCGAGGGATCTAGATTGTGCAAGGCATAAGGAGTGCACAACCCAGATCCCTCACATGTGCAGTTCCCAATAGGGTTGACACTCCTGTGAGAATCTAATGCCTCTGCTGATCTGACAGGAGGCGGAGCTCAGGCAGTAATTCAAGGGATAGGGAGCAGTTGTAAATACAGATGAAGCTTTTCTTACTCACCCGCCGCCACTCACCTCCAGCTTTGCAACCTGGTTCTTAACAGGTCATGGTTAGTGACCCCTGTTCTAAATCCTTTACTTTAGAAGAGGGAGCTCCGTGCTGCTTTTTTTTTTTTTTTTTTTTTTTTGAGATAGAGTTTCACTCTTGTTGCCCAGGCTGGAGTGCAATGGTGTGATCTTGGCTCACTGCAACCTCCACCTCCTGGGTTTAAGCAATTGTCCTGCCTCAGCCTCCCAAGTAGCTAGGATTAAGGCACCTGCCGCCACACCCACCTAATTTTTTGCATTTTTAGTAGAGACGGAGTTTCTCCATGTTGGTCAGGCTGGTCTCAAACTCCTGAACTCAGGTGATCCACCTGCCTCAGCCTCCCAGAATGCTGGGATTACAGGCGTGAGCCTCTGAGCCCAGCCTCCATTCTGCCTTTTACCTGAACACAGGATAGAATGGGTGTATCTTTTGCTTAATGGTGGTGGGTGCTTCATTAATAGGGAGGAAGGGAGGAGAGTGCCGATCACAGAGGATGCAGGCATTTCACAGACTTCCAACAATCCCCCTCCTCTCCTTGGAGGGTGCTGCTTCCTTCAGTGTGGTTCATAGAGAAAGCTTTCTGGGAACAGAAGGTGGTCCTGGTGGAAGCTGATCCCCATTTCCTTTAACCCTGCAGATTTAAAGAAGTACCGGCGTTATGAAGTGATAATGACTGCTTATAACATCATCGGTGAGAGCCCAGCCAGCGCACCCGTGGAGGTCTTTGTTGGCGAGGCCGGTAAGCTCCGTGCACCCCCAACCCCTCTGCCAGCAAGGGTCATAGCAGTGGGGACAGCCAGGTGTGCTGTGGCCAAGCCCCTCCGATGCCCAGCAGCGTTCTTCCTCCTTGAGCACATTGCTCCTGGGGCCGAGGTCTCCATGCCACTGACTGGAAAAGATGGGCTCCGCTGCAAGCTGGAATGTCCTGACAGCTTAAGGGAATGGTCAAGTCTTGCTTTTGAGACCCAAAGGGTTTGTTCAATAACTGGGGCCATCATATTTAGTGTGGCTTTGCTCTACGAGAGCAGTATTAACTCAGTGGGGATCTGGGTGTGTGGGAAATGGAACCTCGTTATCTGGAGGGGCAGATGTCTGTCTCAGTCCTTCCGTGGGCTTTGGCAGGGGCCTGGTGACCAGAACCAGCCTGATACCCTGGTGACAGCCCATTCTCTAGGTCTCGGAAAGTCCAGTGGACCACTGTCTCCACCCCTTTTAGATAAGATGTGACTCTTAGGTCTGATTCAAGGGACCCTGCCTTCTGTAGGGCTCACAGTGAGAAGCAACATCGTTTTTAGATCTCATTCTGATTATCCCTGTTCGGGCCCAGAGTGCCTCAGGTAATGAGAGCAACACCCTCCCTTCTGACAAGGAGACCACAGAACCTCCCCCTCCTCACTGGCTGGTGATTTTAAAGAGTTCCCTGACTTCACGTAGAGCCTGGTGTTTCTGCTCAGTGCTGCTGGTGCAGATTTAGAAGGGTGTTGCTTCAGGCCTGGGATAATTGGAGTGACCCTGAGGCTTAGCTTTGCAGAAGCTGCTGTACAGCAGGAGCGGTCAGGGAGCAGCTCGGACTTGGGGGGACAGAGGAGGGAAACACATCAGGTGACCTTTTGCAATAGGGAAAGGATATTGTTATAAACCAATCAATAGCACTAAGGGTCTAGCCCAGAGGATTTTTTCTGGAATGGTCAAGCAGCATTTGCATACAAATGAGGATGCAGTCGCAGTGGGGCACCAGGAGCATACGGCATTTCTGCCTCTCCCTGCACAAAGATTGTTCAAGGGGTCACTACGAGCCACTGAGGTGTGGCTAGGCATTTCCTCAGGGAGGGGCCTGACTATAGAAGAGCCCGTTGAGGACCATGGGGGGGCCGCTGAGGGTTCTATCAGGGAGAGGCATCAGGGTGTCGTCAGTAAAGGGTGGGGGCCACGGCGGACAGTGGCCACAGCAGATTCTGTGCTCTTTGCTCGTATTCAGGTGACTGGGCCCCAGGTGGCCCCCGAGGTCAGGAGGATGGGTAGGTCAGCCTGTGGCCCCGGGGGGAGCACAGGACAGGAGGGCCAGGAGCCTCAGTGTCTGAACAGCAAGCAGCAGGTGCGGGTGTTGACGCTCTGCCTGAGGGTCTGCCTGCGCCTGAGGGTGGGATGCCAGGATCCAGGGGGCTCAGGGCACCTGCGCAGGCCCTGAGTGTCAGGGACCAAGGCAGAAGCCCAGAGAAAGAGCTTCAGCAAGTGGCGGGGAAACCAGGGGTGGTACGGGAAACTCAGGAGTTGTGCCGGGGGCAAGCCAAGCCGCAGTGGGACAGGGGCTTGGCTCCAGGTCTGAGGTTTGCACTGTTTGTGTCTTACTTCCTTCTCGTACCACTGTAAAGCGACTGGGTAATTTATAAGAAAAGACATTTACTTGGCTCACAGTTCTGCAGGCTGAACCGGAAGCATCGTGGCTTCTGCTTCTGGGGAGACCTCAGGAAGCTTCCAATCAGGGTGGAAGCTGAAGAGGGAGCAGGCGTCTCACATGGTGAAAACAGGAGCAAGAGAGAGCGGTGTAGGGGGTGCTAGACACGTTGAAATGACTAGATCTCACGAAAACTCAGCCATTCATGAGAAACCAACCCCTGTGTCCCCGTCACCACCTGCCAGGCCCCACCTCCATGTTGGAGATTATAGCTCAACATGAGATTTGGGCAGGGACACATCCAGGCCATATGAGTGTCATCGTGGAAAGATGCGTATAACATTTAAACCGTTCTACGTGTACAGTTCAGCCACATTCAGAATGTTGAGAAGCCATCGCCAACGTCCGTCTCTGGAGCTACCTCTTCTTCCCAAACAGAAATCCCATGTCTATTAAGCAGGCCCCCTTTTCCCTCTTTTCCCATCCTGGGCAACCTCTCACTTACTCTCTGTCACTGCAAGTTCACCTGTTCCAGATACTTCCTACAAATGGAGTAATGCGATGCTTGTCTTTTTGTGTCTAAATCCTTGCACTCAGTGTGAGGTTTTTGAGGTTCACCCACGTTGTAGCAGGTGTCGGAATTTCCTTCCTTTTCATGGCTGAGTAATATTCCATTGCATGCATTTGCCACATTTGGTGTGTCCACTCCTCCATGGATGGACACTCAGGGGGCTTCCCTCTTTTGGACTTTTGAATGTGCTACTGTGAGTATGGGGGAGTGAGGGACTTTTCAGCAGTGCAGAGCTGAGACAGCCCAGGTGTGGGAGACAGCTGCAGAGGCTGTAGGTGGGCCTGGCCTCTGAGGTTGGCATAACAGTGTGATGTGGCTTCTCCCTCCCCTCCCCACATGGGCATCCCTGCTCCAGCCCTCGCTTCCAGAGGCCTGTCCTCCTTTTCCACCTCCTCCTCAACACACCCATGCCCTCCACATGACTCACCTCTGCCTGGAGGCCTGAGCTCTGCCACCTGCACCCTCTGGAGTCCCACAGAAAGGTAAGGAAAGCCTACTTGCTGTGCCCAGGCCACCAAGGCCTTTTCCATGCACACACAAACTCCACGTGGCCACACTGCGCTGCTCACAGAGCTTGAAGGCAGGTGCTGAGAGTAATAGCAGAGCTGGTGCCTACAGCGTCACACCCGCCCAGAGTGCCCTGTGCAGCCTCTCCAGTTTAACCTGACTGAGGCCTGAAGCACCCTTTATGCATTTATCCCCTGAGGAGCAGCTGCTGTTGCCCCAGGATGCCCTCTAGGGCTTCCTCTCTTGGGAGCCCTCCCTGTGCCTGTCTGTCTAGGCAGGGCCCAGATTTCTCCTCTGCACTTCTATCCTGGGTGTCTTGTGCACATCTCTGCCTTATCCCCAGCAGTGGGGCTGTCTTCTCTCTAGTGCTGCTCCTCCCTATTAGACCATGCCTGCTTCATCCCAAACAGCTCCTTGCCCCCAGGGTTATTGCCAGAGGGGCTCAAAAATACCTTTGTCATTTGGGCAAATTGAGGTTCCCAGACTTCTACATTAGGATACAGGGCAGGAGTGCAGCCAGGGAAAGCCTGTGCCCAGGGACATGCCCTGGAGACAGGGCCTCTCGAATGCACTGAGATGAAGGAAGGTAGAATCAGTGTCTCATAGCAGGGCTGCAGGGAAGGCTTTCAGAAGCTCCTCATCCTGAGGAAGGGGAGGGAGAAGGAATGGGTGGCCTCTGTTCCCATAATGGCCAATGACACTGTCACCATCTGCTGCATAGGCAGTCATGTCCTGGGCTGCTCTTTCCATGAGGCTCCTTCTGGAGGCTCCTGGCAGTGGGGAGGGAGAGGCAGAGCTGGTAAGGGTGCACAGGCTGGTGGAGGTTGCCACCACCCTGGGAGAGGAGGCAGAAGCACGGCTGGTGAGGGTGCACAGGCTGGCAGAGGCTGTGAGGCCACTTTATAGCCCTGGCATGTGGGAGGAGAGGCAGGGCTGGTGAGGGTACACAGGCCGGCAGAGGCTGTGCAGCTACTTTAGCACCCTGGCATGGGGGAGCAGTGCTAGGAGCTGGGGTTTACACAAGGGGATGTAACCACCCAGTGGGTTCCTCCTACCTGTCACACAGACAAAACCCATTCACTGAGCCCATGGTATTGCAGTAAAGAGAGAGTGTAATTAGGGCCCAGCCACGTGGGGGAACCAGAGTTATCACTGGAGTTGGTCTCCCTGAAGGCTCAGAGGTTAGTTATTTCCAGGATAGTTTGATGGGCAGGGGGCTAGGGCATAGGTGCTGCTGATTGGCTGAGGGTGACATCATGGGGCATGGAAAATGGTCCTCATGTGCTGAGTCAGCCTCTGAGTGGTGTGCTGAGTCAGCCTCTGAGTGGGGCCACAGGATTGCTTGAGTCGTGAGTGCAGGTGGGGTTAGTCCATTTTCAGAATGCCAGAGTCTGAAAAGCATCTCCAAAGATCAACCTTAGTTTCTATAATAGTGATGTTATCTATAGGAGCAACTGGGGAAGCCACAAATTGTGTGACTTCTGGTCATGTGACTCCTAAGCAGTGAGGGATTATAGAAACTACACTTAGGGGCCAGGCTTGGTGGCTTACGGCTGTAATCCCAGCACTGTGGGAGGCCAAGGTGGGTGGATCACAAGGTCAGGAGTTCAAGACCAGCGTGGCCAACATGGGTGAAACCTCGTCTCTACTAAAAATGCAAAAAATTAGCCGGGCATGGTGGTGCACACCTGTAATCCCAGCTACTGGGAAGGCGAGGCAGGAGAATTGCTTAAACCGGGACCCAGGAGGCAGAGGTTGCAGTGAGCCAAGATCACACCACTGCACTCCAGCCTGGGCTACAGAGTGAGACTCTGTCTCAAAAAAAAAAAAAAAAAAAAGAAACTATGCTTACATTTTAGCAGAGTTCAGGCTTCTCCCATACTCTTAATCTCACGGCCTTTTATTAGTTTTACAAAGGCAGTTTCCACCCCCAAAGGAGGAGGGAGATTGGCTTTAGGGAAGGACCATTATCAGCCTTGCTTTAAGTTAAACTAAAAACTAAATTCCTAGACGCAGCCCCTTCACCCAGGTCTCTCTGCTCCAGCCCACCCATGTGACACGGCTTGGCTCGCACGTGTCCTGCGCTGGGCCTGGCAGTGCCGTCCCTGCAGGCAGACATCTCAGCTGTTGTTCAGCCTCAGCACAGTTCTCCAGGCTCTGTGTTTACACTGCAGAGAGTTTTCTGGAACGGGAAAGCCAGTTCGTCATTCGCTTTCTAGCCTCTGCTTCTCACAGCCCAAGTACCCACCTTGTGATAACCATAATCCGCTGAGGAGAGGCACTGCTAACACATTGATTTAGAGCAGGTAGGCCTTCAGAAAAGGAAATTAAATAGGGCAAACTTCCGTCCCCTCAGCTGGAAGCTTCAGAGCACCACAAATTCCTGGGCCCAAAATGCTCAAGGGCTTTTATGAGAACTAAGACTTTGCCATGGCCCCATAGGTAAGTGTGCATGTCCAAGCGTTGGCTCTGCTGTTTACTGCCTGTGTGACCATGGGCAAGTCACTTAACCCCTCCGAGTCTAGCTTTGAGACCTCGTGCTGCTGTGGGGAGAGCTGTGAGTGAAGAGATTCAGGTTCTGGCTTCATTGCTGCCACTAACGTGCCAGTCCTGCTCATAAGATGAATGTGCAGAATGTGCCTGGCCCAGGGTCAGCCCCCAGTCAGTATTTGATGAATGAGGGGGACCCTGGGTGGAGTGACTCAGTTTGTCTGGCCTCATCATTTCTTCTCTAAAATGAAGAAATGTTCAGAGTAGATGATTGCTGGGTACCCACAGTTCAAATATGCGTTACTTAAATCTGTTTAACCTCAGAGAGAAAGGGCAATTTTTAGATTCTTAGTTGAGATTGATGTACAAGTCCAGGCATTACAAATTGGCAAAAATAATACAACAGTAAGGACTCCAGTATGCAGGAGGTAGGACCCAATGCAAACAAGCTTAAGCTGAAAGAACCATTATTAACTCCTGCACCGGAAGAGTTGCGGAGCCTGGGACAGCTTCAGGCATGGCTGCATCCAGCACCCCAGCGAGCTGCTCCATGTGGCCTCTTGGATCCACTTTCCTCTGAGTTGGCTCCTTCCTTAATCAGGCCCTTCATCAAGGTGCATACAGCCCCTGGCACAGACAGCTTCCTTCTTCTGCAGTAGAAGTCCACTGGCTGTTTTCAGCCTGCCTTTAGTTGCTTATGTATCCCAGAACTAGTTGCTACAGCCACCGTCCTGAGGTGCCCAAAGGCAGAGAGATGTCATCTCTACCTGGACCACATGGGCCAACTGTGAGGCGAGAGGGTCCCTAGAGGAGACCCAGTGCTGCTGTCAGAAGAAGGGAACCGGGAATTCACCACAGCTGTCCTGCAGCGCTAATGTGCAGAGTCTGACTAGGTGGCCAGAACTTTTTCTGGTGGAGGTATGGGCAGTGTCTGTGGGTTCCTCGGCAGGAGAGCTGTTCAGGTGACTCCCAGTCAGAGTTCTGGGCCCAGTTCCACATTCTGCAGTGTTCTGGGCACTGTGGGGTAAAAAGAAACCATGCTTCAGCCTTCAAGACACTCACTATTCATGGATGGGCCCTGGTCTCAGGAGAAGCCTGCACTCCTGCCCAGACCCCAGGCAGGCATCTCAGCCCCTGCCTGTATTTCCAGACCCCCCAGTCTTGCCCCCCTTCAGCATGTGCCCTTCACCCATACCAAGCTGTGTCCACCTAGAATGACTGCTCCCCACTCGTGTCCCTTGGGGGACACACAGTCCTCCCTCCCGTGCAGCCCAGCATCCATGCCAGCCCTTGGAGGGGCGGCTGTCTTCTCTCTCCCCTGGCGGAACTAGCTGTTTCTTCCTCTGCCCCAGAACATGCCACACACACAGCTCTTTGCATACCCACCTGAGGATGGTTCCTTTCTCTCTGAGTTCCACAAGGGCACGGACCCCTCTTATTCATTCCCAGAGCCTTAGCATAAACCTGGAACACAGAACACGTTCTGAAGATGTTGGGGGAAGGGAGGGAGGAGGAGAGAGAACACGTTTAGACAGGAATGAAGGAGGGAGAAGAACAGCTAGCATAGCCCAGGCCACCAGTCCAGAAGCACAAGTGATGGAGTGACCCCTGAACTCTAAAGGGGGATAGAGAGGCCCCAGGGCCCAGGGGCCTCAGGGAGGTCCTAAAGTAAGGCCTCCTGTCCACAGGTGCCTGGCCCAGCTCTCCTGTTTGCCCTGCAGCGATTGTCCTTTCAAAAAGGGAGGCTCTAAAAACTCCCAGGAGCTCTGAAACCATTAGAGCTTCAAAACAAAACAGCAAGGCTGGCCGCAGACGCCAAACAAAGCCCATGGTTTTCTGTTCTTTCTGAATCCATACTGACCAAAAACTGATCCAGCCCCATATGTGTTGTGGGGACAGTGGGGGCAGGCAGGTTCTACCCACTCTGCCATGGGGGTCCTAGCACAGACAAGCATGGCTCCCAGCCCAGCTCCCAGGGACTGCAAGAGCGAGGCCTCCTCACCTAGAGCAGGGCCCCCTGACACCCACACTGGCCACTGGGACCCCTCGCGCACCCTTGCTATCCCCAGGGGCTCTCTTTAGCCAGAGCTAGTGGCAGCTGCCCAAGGACAGAGCCTCCAAATAAAAGGAGGTGCGGTGTTCCCACACAGACCATCTTCTTGGAGCCTGCGGCCTCGTAATTCCCTTGACCCTTAGCTCATTCCCGGAGCCAGCTCACTTCCCTGCCTGCTGAGCCCTGCTGCTGATGGTTGGGGTCACTTGGCAGTCCTGGGGGCTTCTGGGACCTGCAGCTGGGAAGCTGGATCAGGGTGAATCAGGAGGAAGGGCTGCTATTGATTGATGAGTAAAGCCCCTGGCTGTTCCAGCTTCCTGGGAAGAGACCAGAAGCCCCCAGCCCACCCCACCAAGCCCTCAAATGCTCTGCACACCTGCTCTCTGCCCAGCCAGTCCAAGAGGTGCCTTGGAATCTCCTGGGCTCCTGTAGACAGTGCGGGCCAGGCACAGCCCTTCCATGGGAAGAAAGGTGCCCTTCCCAGGCTTCTTCTCCACAGGCTTTCTCCAGATCTTGCCCTGTGGTTTGGGGTCTAGTGGTAGCCAGACCTAGAATCGCCACCCCTGGCATCTGTAGCCTCCTTCTGGGGGCTGGAAGTAGTGGGGGCTCCAGCATGTCTATGTGGGAGGGGCTCAAGAGCCACATTTAGGTTCAGAGTGGGGCTTGGGACTCATCTTGACTGTGTTTGCAGCCCAGGTTGTGTGCACATCAGGTGTGTTATGTCTGTGTGAGGGAGCATGGGAGGGGACAGGCAGGCTCGCTGCTACATGAGACATGAGGCCCAAGGCCAGGGATGAGGCAGGGGGCACCTGATGGAATGGGCAGGGCTGGGTCCGAGGTGGGGGTAAACTTCCTACAACCCACAGGGTTATTACCATTATTTTCCATCATCTAGTACATTTGTACAGGGCCATGGGTCTAGCATCTTGCTATTAGAAATAAAGCTACTCTGAACACTATTTCAAATTTCTCTGATGCCTTCCTTGGGATAAAACGCTAGAAGCAGAATTTTTTGTTCAATGACATGAACATTTTTCACTTTTGAAATACTTCAACTAATTGACACCCTGCAGTGGTGACCAGTTACAGGTCTCAGGGTGCATTCCTCTTTCATCCTGCTTCTAAATCTTTCCTAATGTATTAGGCAAAAATGTATCTCATTATTATTTTACTAGATGGGCTTTTAAATTACTGGTCTGTGATTAAATGCCTGTGGCGCTCATGGCCATTTTTCTCATGGGGGTCTGTTAAAAGGCAAACTGAGACACAAAATGTTAGAAGAGTTTATTTGAGCAAACAGCAATTCATGAATCGGGCAGCACCAGTTCCAAGGTGGTTTGGGGTTCCATGGAGGGAGCACAAGGAGAAGGTTTTTATGGTGTGAGTGTGGGAGATGGACAAAGAAAATATTTGACTTAAGAGTATGTTGTTGCCTTACTTGGTCTAAACTGTTAGAAAATCCCGAGTTGTTTTCGTTGGTTTTCATGCTGCTGATAAAGATGTACCCAAGACTGAGTAATTTATGAAGCAAAAGAGGTCGAATGGACTCATAGTTCCACATGGCTGGGGAGGCCTCACAGTCATGGTAGAAAGTGAAAGGCACATCTTCTATGGCAGCAGGCAAGAGAGAATGAGAGCCAAGTGAAGTGGGAAACCCCTTATAAAATCGTCAGATCTCGTGAGACTTATTCACTACCATGAGAACAGTATGGGGGAAACCACCCCCATGATTCAGTTTTCTCTCACAAGGCCCCTTCCGCAACATGTGGGAATTATGGGAGCTATAGTTCAAGATGAGATTTGGGTGGGTACACAGCCAAACCATATCACTAGTTGTATAATTATAAGTAAGCTGGCAACTTCTGATTGATTAGGCTTAAGTTTTATTTTTCTTTAATGTAGGCATAGCCCAGGTTAAGTTTTGTTTATGTTTGCAGAACCAGCAAGGTCAAGATTGTCTCCACAGCTTAATGGACTTTGGTCAGGGGATTCTCAAGCCTGGTCTCCATCTTAAAAAGTGTTTTGTGCTGATTTCTTAGAGCATCTTATAGATTAAGGTTATCATGTTTGATCATGTTTATGGCAAATAGTTTTCCCTTTCTGTTGCCTTCAGTTTATTGTGTTTAAATGGTCATGTGCTCAAACCTTTAGATCTGAGGCATCACTCCTTCCCATTTTGAGGCCACGTAAATATTCACCCAAATTCTTTCTGAATTTGTATCGTTTTATATTTTCCATTAAACTCTTTCATTCTACTGGAATCAATTCTGGAACCTGGCATGAAGTGAACTTCTAAATAGATCATTTGTTTCCGGAGAAGTTTTTCCCTCAAAACCATCTATTGATTTTTAATTTCTTTGTGATGCATCTTAATCATGTTTTAAATTCTTACAGTCAAGTCTGTCTGAGGACTTTCCTTCATTCCACAGATATCTTTCCTGTTGCCCTGGTACCTCTAAACCTTTCATTTATATCAGTTTATGACACGTTTTCATATTTAAGAGAGCTTGTCTTATTCCTCTTTGTTTTCTAAAATTTCTCAGCCATTCTATGAATTTTACAATCATCTTGGCAAGATCTCAAAAAAGGCAAATGCTCCTGGGATTTTGATGTAAAGGTATTAAATTGTAAAGGGATTTGGAAATCTTCGCCGTCCTCCTATTCATCTGTTCGTGCTTGCTCCTCAGGAGCTGGCCGTCCCTCCAGCACCGTGCTGCTGGGCTGGCAGCGATCCTGGTGCAGGTCCTGCTGCTGCTTGTTAAGTCATTCCTGGCAGTTTTATTGCAGTGGTTGCTGTGAGCCTGGGTATTGTAATGGCTTGTCCCTGCCCTGCCCATCGCCAATCTCAGCTTAAGGCTGAGGCTCACATGGTTCCTCAGGCATGTTAAATATTAGTCCAGCAAAAAGAGCAACATAGGTTTTCCGAAAAAAAGGGAGCCAGAACTTACCTTTTTTCTACACTCAATAGGGAGTGACTGCCAAGCTCAGGTCAGAGCCGAGTGTCCAGCACTGTGGCCTTTAGCCCCACAATTTTCACCAAAAAAGAAAAGACAGGCAGACACCCACATCCAGCATTTAAAATCACTCGGTGGGCCAGGAGCGGTGGCCCATGCCTGTAATCCTAGCACTTTGGGAGGCAGGCTGAGGCGGGTGGATCACTTGAGGACAGGAGTTTGAGACCAGCATGGTGAAACCAGATCTCTACTAAAAATACAAAAATTAGCCGGAAATCGCTTGAACCTGGGAGGCAGAGGCTGCAGTGAGCCGAGATTGTGCCACTGCACTCCAGCCTGGAGTGAGACTCCATCTCAAAAAATAAACAAAATAACTCAGTGACTTTAGGTGGTGTTTGGTTGCTCTCGGTGTACATGTGGTTGTGGAAGACAGAAAAGTATCTTGAAAATATTTGCTCTTTTTTTTTGTAAGAATGAAAACCTTATACAATGTGGGTCCTACCTTTCTTCTAAGTGCTCCAGGTTTTTAATTACTGTTGGTTGGAATGAGAGAAAAAAAAATAACAAAGCTTCTCGCTGTTTCAGCTCCCCCTAGTGACAAATAAAGCCAGTCCTAGTGCCTATTAAGTGAAATTAAAAGGATTCAATGTTGTTAGTTTGAAAACGTGTTTGTAGCGAAGTGTGAATGGCACTTGTTTACAGGGTAATTAACGTCGCAATCCCACACTTCCCAGGCTGCAATACCTCAGCATCGACGTGCAGAGGGCTCCCTGGGTAATTATTAACATCACACGGTAATGACATTGTGCAAACCACAGGCCGCCCTGTCATTTCTGTGGCCACACTCTCCAGTGAATGCCGAGGGTCTGTGCTGTGTGCAGTGCTGTCGACGTGGTCCTGGATGATGGATGAACATCTTGCCGAGAGCCTACTGTGTGCTGGGCACAAATCGTCACAATCTCCTGGGTGGGAATCAGTGCTCCGTTTGCATTGATGAGTGATGAGTCACCTTTATCCAGGCTCTGCAGGGGGCAGAGGGCTCCTTGGGCTCCGTCCCACCCTCTGGGCTGCAGCTCATGTTTTTTCAGATGTTCCCTTCATGCACAAACGAATCTAAGACACCCTTGCCAAGGAGTGCAGAGTGGAGAGGTTCTGGGATGCAGGTGCCTCCACTAGGGGGATTCTCCAGGGCACTGCACCCAGCCCACAGCAGCCGTGCACAGGTGTTGATGAGTGACTCAGAGGTTGCCCCGCCCCTTCCCCATGCCAGGGAGATTTCGGGACTCACTGCTACCTTCAGGCTCTCTGCAGCATACCCTGTCCCGGACACCCTCTTGCTGAGGCCTGTGGGGGGCCTGAGGCCAGGAACCGACACCCCGAAAGCACCATGGGGATGGGATGTCAAGAAGAGTAGGCGGAAGAACTATGGAGGGTGGGTGACAGGAGCTGCTGCTCAGAAAGCTCGGGTGCTCCCAGGACAGAGCTGTGGTGCCCGAGGCAGACGAAGCCCTGGGGGAGGATGGCCCTGAGAGCAGCCTCATCAATGCTGAGTCGGAAATCGCTTGAACCTGGGAGGCGGAGGTTGCAGTGAGGGGAGGGTGGGGAGGTGCCATGCCCCCCGGGTGTGAGCCTAACTCCCCCTCTCTGGTGGAGGCTCTCAGGGAAGCCTCTGGGGCCAGTGTCCACACATCCTCTACACTTCTGCTGGGATAACCCTTGTGAAATCCCATCCCCTCACTTTTTGTTTCCACCCTTCAGGGGATCCTCATGGTGTATGGGGGAAAAATTAAATCCACTCCTGAGACTGGCCCCAGGAACCCTGAGGTCCTGCCAGGCCCACCCACACTGTGGTCACAATGGGTGTCCTTCTGGCCCCCAGGCCGGGGGGATGTGCTCAGGCTTCACTTGCTGCTCCCTCAGCCCAGCAGATGCCGGTACCCAGGAGACTGAGGTGGCGGGATGGTGTTATTACTAAGCTGAATCCGTAACTGTAGACAAAGGCTGTGGAGCATCTTCCCGTGCCCAGGGCTGCATTTGGAAAGGCCCTTAGCCGGCTTCTCTGGGATCCCTCCAGTCGCCACACTAGCAGCCAGCGGAGGCCTCTTTCTTTAGCACCCACTTGCTCAGCCACTTGCTGGCAAGAAAGGGAGCAAGAAAGCCCCGAGGTGTGGGCCCGCCCTTCAGCTGTTCAGCCAGGGAGAGGGAGGATCACCAGCCTGGGCCTTCGTGACCTTCTCTGGGGTCCAGCCTGCAAGGGTTGGGGCCTCCCATGAGTGGCAGAGCTCAGGGCAAACTGGGGGCTACAGGTGGGCTCTGCACCATAGGAGAAGCTGGCCCATCCTCCTAGAGGAGGGAAGCGCTGTCTCCATGGGTGTGGCCGGGCAGACCACCCCTCCCAGGGGCTTGAATCTCCCATAGAAGTGGGGTTCACACCCAACCCACTGTTGGGAGTGTACCTGGGACACCAGATTTGAAAGGGCTTTGATGGCAGTTTTTCACGCCACCCCCAGGCTTCTCTCAATCCCTGGCCCTGCTTCTCCTCCCCAGCCACACTCTCCCTGAGAGAACTCGCCCCCCTTTGCCTGTGTTTCTGCTGTTCAGCTTCTAGTTGGGTTAATCTCAAGCATGCACAGAAGTAGATAGACGAGTGCAAGCATATCACTCTCCTTGAATTTGGCCTTAGTGTGCTCCGTAGATACTGCGTTGTTTACAGATGGAAGGTTGGGGGGCAGCCCTGCTGCAGGTGCCATTTCCCCAACAGCACATGCTCACTCTGTGTCACTCTGTCTCTGTGACAGCACTGTTTCTGCAGGAAAGTATTTTTTAATTGAGGCATGTACAGTATTTTTTTTCAGACATAATGCTATTGCACACTGACCAGACTGGTATAGGAGTAGGATAGCTTTTATATTCACTGGGAAACCAAAAAAGGTATGTGACTCCCCTTTTCAAAGATCTGGAACCAAACTCACAGTATCTCCACAGCCCGGCTGTGTCAAGAACACTCCTGCACTCGCCACCCAGCTCAACTGCAAGGCACCATGGCCAGTCCTGTTTCATCCATACACCCACCCGCTCCCCTCCCATACCATCCTGAAGCAGCTCTCAGACTTCATATGCAGTCTACAACATCATATCATTTTATTCACAAATACTGTCAGCATGTATCCCTACAAGAACCCTTCAACACACGTATTAGTCAGGGTTCTCTAGAGGGACAGAACCAATAGCCTCTATATAAATATATATTATATCTATATATTATATGTGTATATAGAATATATATTAATAGCTATATATCATGTGTTTATATGAATATATTTATATTAATATATAATATATACTATATATAAATCTAAAAATACAAATATAAAATATATAAATATTTATATATACATATATTATGTATATACATTAAAGGAGAGTTCATTGAATATTAACTTACACAATCACAAGGTCCCACAATGGGCTGGGATGTTGCCACTACTGGGGACAGGAAAGCTGTTCCTTCTGGCAAAAAAGGTTCATCAGAGTTTACAGACTCAGTGATCCCAGCTTCAACGGGGTCCTCCCACACATCCCCATTCCAAGTTGCAGGGTCCCAGTCTTGTTCAGTCAGTGCCCTCAGTTTAACAGTAGACACCTGGGGAGGCTGCACGTGCACCTTTCGTTGCAGGTCAGCCGCTCACATGATGAGAGCTTGTGTCTGTTTTGCCACAATTTCAGCTCTTTCTCTACAGGAGAGGAGACTGTCACTCAAGGCAATCTTAGCAGATTTGAGACTCAGTATCTCCTTCTGAAGCCAGGAGACAGAATCCCTGAGTTCATCATTTTCTTTCATTACTTAGTCCACTGAACTGAGGAGCAACCAACCAGCTTCATTACATTTCTTGGTTCTCCACATATGGCCAAAGGTATTATGTATAGAGTCACTAAACTTGCCTCTCATGAGTGGTGAATCAGGAGTGTCAAATGCTGTTTTGAATAACTCTCTAAACAGTTCATGTCAAGGGTTATCAGCATCACAATCACAGTATATATATATATATGTAATATGTATATTATGCATATATATTTGATAAACTCCGATATATATAGTGTATATGGGAGTTTATATATATATATTAATATATATATTTATATACATATAGTTAATATTTTTTTTTATATTTAATAAACTTCCTTATATGTTTAGGTATTTATTAGGTATAAACTTACACAATCACAAGGTCCCACAATAGGCTATCTGCAAGCTTGAGGAGCAAGAAGAGCCAGTCTGAGTCTCAAAACTGAACTTGGAGTCTGATGTTCAAGGGCAGGAAGCATCCAGCATGGGAGAAAGATGTAGGCTGGGAAGCTAGGCCAGTCTCTCTCATTTCACTTTTTTCCTGCCTGCTTTACATTTGCTGGCAGCTGATTAGATGGTGGCCACCAGATTAAGGGTGGGTCTGCCTTCCCCAGCCCACTGACTCAAATGTTCATCTATTTTGCTAACACCCTCACAGACATACCTAGGATTCATACTTTGAATCCTTCAATCCAATGAAGTTGGATTGAACACTCAGTATTAAACATCGCAGTGTATAACTACAAAGTCATTCTTATACCCAGGAAAATTAACAATAATGCCTTAGTGTAATCAAATATCCAGTCCACATTCGAATTCCCATGGAATTTTCTGTTCTGACAGCCCACAGTCCTGTCCTTCCAGACTTGTCAGCCCCAACCCATGCCATTGAAACCATGATGCATATGTATGAGCTTCTTTAAAAAAATTGTATTTTTATTTGACAAATAATAATCATATACATTTATGGGGCACAAAGTAACATTTACGGTGTGGAATGATTAAATCAGGCTAATTAGCATATGCATCACATCACATACTGTTATATTTTTGTGGTGAAAACATTTAAAACCTACTCTTCTAGCAACTCTGAAATAGTGCACTGTGATTTCTTGTAGTCACGTGATTCACTGCTTGTTGCAAAGTCTAGTGGCTGCTTGTGTCCCTAGTCTTGCCCTGGCCTTTGATTTGAGGAATGGCTTCCAGAGCCTGGTTTCCAGAGCACTCTGCCCTGGCCGCCCCAGCTCCACTTCTCTCTGGGGTTACTTGGGGTTCAGCTTTCCCCCGTCCCTCCCCCACATCACTCCCCATCCTCAGCTGCCTCTGGAGTCACAACTCCCATATGAGTCCCCTCCCATCTGGAAGACTCTGGTAGAACCCAGGCCTGCAAGTCCGACTGTCTGCCTGTCATCTCTGCCGGGGGACCCACAAACTCCTTAACACAACTTGTCCAAAATGGCATTTCTGTGTAATAGCCAAGAGCAGGCACTTAGAAGCCAGAAGGCCTAGGTCTGGCTCCTGGCTCTGTTCCCATAATCCTGGACAAATTACTCCGCCTCCCTGGGGCTCAGTCTCCTCACCTGCAGGGCTGCATAGGGGACCAGATCCTTAGAGGGGCCCTCGGAGCAGTGCTGCAGGAGCTCTGCCTGGGAGTGAAGCCATCGCTGTCCCTCTCCAGCCTCTTGGCAGCAGCAGCAACGGTGGCAACAAGCCTGCTCACATATTGCCCTGGGAAGAGTGCGTCCACCCACCCCAAAAATCCATGACGGAAACCCCAGCCTCAGCCCAAGTCTCTCCACCACACCCAGGCATTACATATTGTCAGAAGCTGCTTTTGCCACAGGAAAGCAGAGTTCAAGAGTTTCAGTAAAGCCCTTCTGTCCCTCAAAGCTTAGTACCCTTACTATCTGGACCTTTATCAAAAGTTTCGAAAGTCCCAGCCTAGAAAAGCAGCATAGACCTTCAAGCAAGGCAGATTGAGGTGCAAATCTAGCCCATTATGGGGGATGTGACTTAACCCCTCGAGGCCTCTGCTCATGTGGTTCCCTGGTCACTGCGACTGGTGGATTCCAGGCCCTTTCTAGCAGGTCCACCTCTGTCACTCTTCTCCGTGTCACAGCCCCGCCCTTGCTCAGACTGCCCTCTGTAGCCTGCGTCCTTGCAGAAGCTCCTCCAGGCTGGGTCCCCTCATCCTGTGCACTTCCCAGCTACAGCCAAAGCCACCTTTCTCATGTACAGCTTTGACTGTATCACTCTCCGCTTTCAAACCTTCGCAGAGAAACCTCTGATCTCTAAAGCCGTTCAGTCCCCCAGACATGCTGCGCCCTCTCGCTGGAGCCTTTGAACAGGCAGCCCGCTCCACCTCAGCTGCTGTCCCCTCCCTGCCCCTTACTCTCCATGTGTAACTCTCCTTTCCACTCCTCAAGTCTCTCCTAGATGCGCCTGGCCTGGGGAGCCCTCCTCAGCCCAGGCACTGCCCAGGGAGCCCTGCTGCTCACCCCAACAGTGCTCTGGGCTCATCCCCAGCACAGAGCCCATCCCTAGGGCTAGAATGGCCTGCTCACCTGCCCTTGGGCTGCTCTAGACTGTGCACCATGTGAGGACAAGTGCCCCGTGCCATCCCAGACACACAGATCCTCCCTCAGGAGCCAGTGCCTCTCACGGTACCTAGTGGAGAAGTGTTCGGAGAGGACTTAGCAGATGGATGTTGCTTCCTGGCTAACAAGGGCTTCCTCTGTCCTTCCCCAGACTCTTTAGGACAAGGCCAGAGGTGCTAGGGCCATAGCTAGGAAAGTCAGGCTCTGCAATGAGACCATCTAGACTGGAATTCCAGTCTTGCTTCTTCTTGGAGCATGCTATTTAACTTTTCATCTTATTAAACAGAAATAACGAGATTGGCCTGCAGCAATCCGCCTTGCAGATCACACGGGTAAACATGAGATCTTGGCCCTCTCTCCCGCCTGGGGTTAGAGCAGCGGGGCGGCCCAGGCTGGCCAGGACGGAGACTGGTGGTACTTTGCCCCCGTTAAGAGTTCTCAGGGCCAGCTGTGATGGCTTATGCCTGTAATCCCAGCACTTTGGGAGGCCGAGGTGGGAGGATCGCTTGAGCTCCAGATATGAGACCAGCCTGAGCAACGTAGCAAAACCTCTTCTCTACCAAAAAAAAAAAAAAAGAAGCAATTAGGCATGGTGATGCATGCTGTAGTTCCAGCTACTCAGGTCCTGTAGGACCTCAGGAGCCCCGAAGGTCGAGGCTGCAGTGAGCTGTGATCATGCCACTGCACTCCGGTCTGGGAGACAGAGCAAGACACCATTTCAGGGGGAAAAAAAAAAAAAAAAAGAAGTTATTTGAAAACATTCTTCTGCAAGGATAAAAAGGATGGATGTTTTGCGGTCAAGGCCTAATGGCCAGCCAGGCCGGCCTCGTATGAGGCTGTAAAACCCCATTCGTAGCTTCTGCGGTGGTGTACGGGGGAGCGGAATGCCTGCTGCCGGCCTTGGGCTTGCTTTCCTGAGTTGGTCAGTTTGTCCTGCTGCTCTTTGTTGGCCTGGCCTGTTTCTTCCACCCTCGTTTGCCCCCGGTTCTTGTAAACAGTGTTCCTTTGACCTTCCCCTAGAGGACCAGAGATCACCTGGTATCTGGCACAGCAGCTCCAGGCCTTCAGATGTGGGAGGACTGTAGGAATCTCAGGAGGACCCCCACCCTCTGCCTGCGGTGGTCTCCTTTGTCATACACGACAGGTACTGGCCACATGCAAGCAGATGCAGGGCTTAAAGATTATCCTCATTTCACAGGTGAGAAAAAGCAAAGTGCAGATGCTTTCAGAGGGTTCTGCAGGAATGCTCAGCTGGTCAGTGGGACCAAGACGCACAGCCCTGACCACTGTATCTAAGGCAGCAAGGCCCTGTGGAATCCAATCACAACTGAGAGAGAGGGCTTCAGGATGTGGGCACTGAGGGCGTGAAGCCAGCTTGTGCCCTCCTTCCAGCCTCACTTGCCCCGTGGGGCCTCTCATGTCACGTCAGCTGCCTCCATGGAAATATCATATAGCTCCTGTTGTCTGCAGGCTGTCACAGAAGTGCCACCTTCTGCTAGCGGCCCACGCCCATCACACACACACCCCTCACAAGGGTCCCAGAGTGGCCAGAACTTGCTGCCAGTACACACTGCGCTCCTGACAGCTCTGGGGTTAAAGGATGGGGACAAGATCACAAGGGTGGGTCACCTGGGCCAGGTGCCTTGAATTCTGCCCCAGGGCTCTGCACTTGACGCACCAACTCACAGTCTAACCTCTGCTCTCGTCCCAGCCCTTCTGAACTTCCCTCCCTTTGCCTCAGAACAGGATCTGCAGATAGCTCAGGGGTCATGTCTAGCCCATGACCTGTTCTTATAAATAAAGTTTTATTAGAACATTGCCACATCCATGCTTGTTGTTGGTGGCTGCTTTTGCCATAAGAAGGTGGAGTTGAATAGTTGCAACAAAGCCCTTATGTCCCTCAAAGCTTGACATCCTTACTACCTCTTTACCTAAAGTTTTGCAACTCCCACCTTAGAGAAGCAGCTTGGACCTTAGAGTTAGGCAGATCCAAGTTCAGATCTAGCTCATTCTGAGGCCTGTGACTTAACCCCTCAAAGCCTCAGGTTTGTTTTTGTTTTCGTTTTTTTTTTTTTTTTTTTTTTTTTTTTTTTCGTGTGTGTGTGTGTGTGTGTGTGTGTGTTGAGACAGAGTCTTGCTTTGTCACCCAGGCTGGAGTCCAGTGACATGATCTCGGCTCACTGCAACCTCTGCCTCCCAGGTTGGAGCACTTCTCTTGCCACAGCCTCCCAAGTAACTGAGATTATAGATGCACACCACCATGCCCAGCCAATTTTTGTATTTCTAGTAGAGACGGGCTTTCACCATGTTGGTTAGGGTGGTGTTGAACTCCTGACTTCAGGTGATCATCCCACCTCAGCCTCCCAAAGTGCTAGGATTACAGATGTGAGCCACCTCACCCAGCCTTAGTTTTCTCAAAGGGGAATAAAGTCTTTCTCCAATAGGTTGAGTTTTGTGAGTACAAACTGCATATAATGCAATTGATGAGTTAGGAGCTGTGGATTGCAGCATGGAGGAACACCACTGGTTGTGATGCCGCCATGATCTGTGAGGACCCGGATCTTGCGTGATGGGGGCTCACTCTGCGGGCCAGGAAGCAAGCACAGTCCTCAAGCAACAGAGCTGGCTGGCTCGAGTGGCTTTTAACTTCGTTTATGTTAACAGTGGACGATGATGGCGACTGAGCTGATAAGCAGGTGTAAGCGCTATTTCCTGATGATGGGAAGCAAAGATCATTACTGGATGAAATCAAATGCCAGGTTTGTCTCAGTATTGAGGGTTTGGAGTTAACCATTTAAATGGAAATGTCTATAAGACAGATACGTTTGTTATCATGAGTCTGAAGCTCTCTGGCCTCAACCTCCTTTTCCTATGGAGACAACTTTTTAAAACCCAGTCTTTAAAGCCACTCCATTTGTTAGGATTGCAGCTGCCATGTCACAGCAGAGCAGACTAAGGCCTGCCCCCCAGCGCTGTGGAAGGAGAGTGTCCCCTGCCCCAGCCGCCACACCTGTGCTGCTCTCAGCCCCTCACCTGGAGTGCCCTGCCTTTCTCTCCACACATCCTGTGCTCAGTTGGAACTTAGAGCACGCAGCAACTCAGTCCTCGTCTGTGTTCTCAAGTCACCTGTACTCAGAGTCACTCAAATTAACCCATGCACAGTTCTACAATTTGTCATCCTCACTGACACACCTGCCAGTAAAAACCCCACCTCAACTAAAACTACAAAAATTAGGCAGGTGTGGTGGCAGGCACCTGTAATCCCAGCTACTTGGGAGGCTTGAGTTCAATTGCTTGAACCCAAGAGGCAGAGGTTGCAGTGAGCCGAGATCACACCACTGCACTCCAGTCTAGGTGACAGAGCGAGACTCCGTCTCAAAAAAAAACAAAAAAAGTCAGGAGCATCTCTTACATTTCTTCTGCATGGTGCCTGTAGTGCCCTGCCCAGAGCTGGGTCTAGCTGTGTGTAAAAACACATGGCCCTGCACACCCACATCATGAAATCCAACATTGATGGCAAGGGCTGCACCAAACTCCAGCCAGTCTTGGAGACCTCAGAACGTGCAGAGGCTAGGCAGAGGCTGACACCTTCCTAGAGGAGCTGGAGCTACAGCAGGGATGTATCAGTCATCTGTTACCACGTAACAAATGATCCCAGCATAGCAACCTAAAACAACACACATCTCCTACCTTGGTTTCCGTCGGCCAGAAATCTGGGCACACTTAGCTAGGTCCTCACTTTAGGATCTCTGGCACAGTAACACCCAGGCCTGTGGTCTTCTCTGAAAGTTGAACCGGGGAAGGATGCATTTCCAGGCTCACCCATGCAGTTGCTAGTGGGATTTCATTTCTCGTAGGCTACTAGACTTGAGTTCTTTGCCATGAAGGGCCTCTGCATGGGGCCTCTCACAATATGGCAGCTGGCTTCATTAGCAAGGGCTGGCCAGAATGCAAGAGCATGCAAGCAGGAGAGAAGGTACAGGCTCTTGTTGCTGAGTTACAGTGGTACCACGTTCTACTCCTTAGAAGCAAGCCACATATCCAGCCCACATTCAAGGGAAGGAGATTCCCAAGGACGTGAGTACCAGGAGGTAGATCTGCAAACAGCTCAGGGGTCAGACCCAGCCCATTACCTGTTCTTGTAAAGTTTTATTGGAGCACCACCACACCCATGCATTATGAACTGTTAGAGGCTGCTTTCGCCATAGGAAGACAGAGTTGAATAGTTGCGAAAAAGCCCTTACATCCCTCAGCTCATGTAGGGACCTGAAGCTCCTGGTGGGCAGGGTGGATGGCTGCTCAGCTGGCTGGGGTGCACCAGGCATCATGTCCTTTTTTCCTGGTGCTGTGCACTTGCCCATATCTGGGGCTCTGCATTTCCTGGGTTGCCTGCTCAGGCTCTGCCCCTTGCTTTTTACACTTCTGCCTTGAGTCATTGCTCTCTGCCTCCAATTCTCACTTATCCCCACCTGAGTAGAATCCCTTTAAACCTCCTGATGCATTGAGAAGGCCTCTGGAGCTGCAGAATCATCCAGACCTGGAACCTGTCTCCAAGTTCCCCCTGCTCTGGGGAGCAGATCACTGGCAAGGTTTGCAGAAAAAGGTATATTAGATCAGAGAATCCTATTTCCCATAGTTCCACAGGGAATCAGAAAGAGTATCTCACCAGGAAAATGTTATCATTAAAGCAAACTGAGGAATATAAAATTTTTTTTAAATCATGTAAACAATTATTTCATTATATTAACACATTAACATTGATTGTTAAATTATCCATTTAAACCTTGCTTTACCCAAACAGTAAATCAATGAGCTACAAAAGCTGAAAGTAGAGATCTAGTGTGACCTATTATGGTTTAATGCCACTCTAGCCACAGCAGGTGCCTGACATGGCACAGGGCAGCTCCGGTGACAGGAGGTGTGGCACAGGGTGGCTATAGTGACAGCAGACACCCAGCATGGCACAGGGTGGCTTTGGCAACAAAAGATGCCCAGAATGGCACAGGGTGGCTTTGGCAAAAACAGATACCTGGCATGGCACAGTGTGGCTTTGACAACAGCAGATGCCCGGCATTGGCACAGCATGGTTCTGGCAACAGTAGACACCCAGTGTGGCACAGGGTGGATTAGCAGTAGGATGACCAGCTCTCTGGTGTGAACCCAACAGGCATCCCCATGTTCCCACCTCTCTCCTCTTTCTCCTTCCATCTCTACAGTGCCCTTGTAGTGCCCTTGTTCCCTGGCCCACTGTCACGTGTCAAATCCTCCCTGTTATTTAAGGACCAGCCTGATGTTCTGCTTTCCCAGAAATATCCATGTCCCCAACTGGAGAGTGCTCTCTCTAGGGCCCTGACCATGTTCTCACACTCCCCCTGGCACCATGATTATTGTGATGTGTGCCTCTCTGGTGAAACTTGTCTTAGACATCTGGTGTTGAAGTCCCAGGCTTAGGCCCTGGTTAATATTTGGGAAGATTTTGGCAGGGTTAGACTGGGACAACAAACAACCTCCAAACCTCAGTGGCTAGTCCCTCCCACTGCTGCCCTCCGAGTGCTGGCGTCATCTCTTCTTCCTGCTGTTTTTGTCCCAAGACTCTGACTAGGGGTGCAGCCCCCACGTGACTGGCCAGCCTCAAGGCTGCAGGAAGAGAAGGTTGCAGGCCGTGTGACCCTCTGGAAAGTGAGCCATTTGGTCGCATAGGGCCAGAGGATGAAATGTGCAGCCCTCCCTCAGCTGGGGCTACCGCCAGTCCCAGGGCCATGTCACTGTCCCCAGATCAGATGAACAACCCTTGGTCTGGAGGACGGTGAATGTTTTGAATGAGTAAGTGGAGCCTGAATGAATGAGCATCATTCTCCCTGCAGTTAATTCCTACAGCTCTGAAAAGTTTCCCTCACTCTCTGAAGCCTCCACTGCTCCACCAACTGCCATATAGGACCTTTTTTCTTTTTCTCCTGAGGTTTGAGCCACACCAGTGCCTGTCCAGCTGCCTCACCTTGTAGCAGAGGTTCCTAAGCCCTGAAATGAGGGACCTGCAGCCCAGGGCTGCCGTGCAGGGCCCAGGTTTGCCCTGGGTCTGGTGGAACACGGAGTTAGAACCATGAGCTGAGGTGACGCTCTCCACCTACCAGCAAATTCAGACTGAGTCAGGGACAGCCACTGCATCCTAGCTGCTGCTCTTGATCCAACTGAAGCTAGCTGGCCACATAGGGATGGCAAGCCCAGGGAGGTTGGGCGAGGTGACAGAACACTGTCCTCGCTGCTATGTGGGGCTTACCTGTAGTGTCCAGTCCACCCCTTCCTGCAGAGGCAGGAGGCCCCAGGAGAGCCACACCACAGCCCGGCTTATCCCCCAACACCAACTGTGCAAGGTCATCCAAGCAGCCAGCCAGAATTCCAGAACATTTCAGAAATGTCAGGAATTCAAAAATGGCTGTCAGGTGAGGGTCCCTCCAGAAGTCCTGGAACCTTCTTTCTCATTGCCTCAGTGTTATATGTAAATTTTCAGTACCGCAAAAGAAGTAGCACTCAAATATCAATTTTCTCTCAGCAAGGCAACTTTACTTTCTGCAGAAAGGGTGCTACTCACCAGCAGCCCTGCCACAAGAGCACACCGAACAGTGGAGGCAGGGCCATTTATGTCTAATGCATCCACCTACTGCTGTGTCCTGATTCCATTGGCTGGAAGTGGACCTCACAGTCTAGGCTGCACCCAGGTGGCTAACAACTTAAAACTTTCCTAAATAGGTAAAGGCAGAGGAGAACAACGGAAAAGAGGAAGTAACTTGAAGAACGCTTACTAGAGAGGCAAAACTACTTCCACATAAGGAAGAGGAATAAGCTATGATCTAAGACTTGCCTGGGCTTGTCCAGACATGCCAGTGCAAATATCTAGGTTAAAGTTTAAGAACTAAGAACACTGGATACACTTATTTCTTTATTATGACTAACAGCAACTCAGGAGTATTTGCAAAGGGTCTAGAACTTTTAAAGAAGCTATTATATATAATGAACTAAGAGAAAAGCTTTGAAGAGGAACTTTTATTTATTTTTATTTTCTACACTTGGCAAGATCCCTCTCCAAGGCCACAGAGGCCCCCTGGCAAGGGTATAAGACCCATCCCACCAAGGACCTGGGTCACTCAGCTCTGCAATGGCATTGCAGCCTGAGTGTGCGCCCCCAGAGAAAACCCCCGCTTTGCACCTTACCCTTTAAATACGAGTTGCAGGCAATCTACCTATCAGCAGACACCAGCCATTGCTGGTCTAAAATGCTTTTTAAAAACAATTTCACTCATTTTTTTTTTTAATAAAAAGCTTCCAAGCTGATATGTATGTCTTCCTTACAGTGGGAAAACAAAAAGCAAACGACAGTCAGATGCTCCCTGGCTCCCAAACCGCACACGCTTTACGAAGAGTGAGAGTTGCACCTGGGCTTGTCAACAGCAGTGCCTTCATGAAAGGCATTCTGCTGTCAGGGTGGAGACCCAGCGGCTTTCAGCAGCCAAAAACTAAATCTCCAAACCAGTATGCTTTGCTCAGTGTTGACATATATTTCTCTCTTCCCTGCTGATGTCCACAAAAAAATGCTTTGGTGCCTGCAGTATTTTTATGGTCCAGAAGCACCTCGATGCAGCATTGGTGGGTGTGGCTCAGCTGCCTGAGACAGGCCCGGGGACCTTTGCCCAGCTCGTGTCCACCCTAGAGAAGGGGGCATATGGGCCTCTGATTTCTGAGGATTCACCTGCAGCTCACACAGGTGGATATCCAGCACTGAATTGGGCTGTCTTTGGAAAGAAACCCTGGGGGTGTCACAGTGGGGTGAGGGCAGTGTCTCACCGACTACCAGGTAATGGCCGCACTCAATTTTGCCTTTCACATTTTAATTGTACAACAGTAATTTTGCAATGGAGTTGCCGATGGCAAACATGCAGAAGACATTAACTTTATTTATGTTTTGGATTATTAATGTGGCTGTTAAAATCCCTCCAGTTAGTTTTGATTGAATTGTTTTTTGTGTGATTCTGTTGTTTAATGGAGCGGTAAATAAGAATTTCTGATAATGAGGCTGAGCATCTGTCACAACAACCTGGTGTGGGTTATTAACATTTCCATTAACGGCAGGGTGGGCAGTGATAATATGGAAACCACACAGTTAGAACAAAATAAATAGTTGGTGTCAGGCTGAGTGGGTGTTAATTACTATCATATTCTGCACTGGGGGGAGAGAGCAGAAAGTGGGGAGGGGTTGACAGGGAAGGGGCGAGTCCTGAGGTCAGTCTCTCCCAAGAAGGCCTCTCCAGAGAGCTGGGTTGCTGGGCCGTCTCCCTCGGACAGCGACTGTTTATCGTCTCCATCAATGGTCTGTAAAGAGACTTGGTCAAAAGGCTGCACTCCTGGGCCACAGCCCCAGCTGCAGGTAAAGAGGAGGGCTTGGCTCGGCCTCCCAGAGACAGGCCCCCTGCACAGCTGCCCTGGAGCTTCCCAGGGCCTAGCTCATGGACAGCCAGGAGATCCCCAGTGGGAGGAGGGAGTAGCAGAGTACAGGCCGTCAAGAGAAAGTGCACAGCATGGAATTTGAAGACGGCGTGAAGCTGGCACGGTGCAGACAGGATGGAGTCGTTCTGCAACGCAGGTGTGTACTCTCTGTAGAGCTCTCAACTCCCTGATGGCTGTGTGGTGAGGTGTGGAGGTGCAGCCACACCCTCCTCATGTGTCTTTGGTTTTTGCATGTACCACTTAGCCCTGCAGACTCAGACAACACCCCGGTGAGCTCCTCCCAGCGGGGAGCAAGGGAGTTGGAGGCAAAGACTAGATCTTCAGAATTTGAAGCCAGAGCTGGCCTCAGAGAGCAAGGTGCAACAATATTCTCAGACATCGGATTCCCTGTCCCCCTTGGAGGGACAGCTCTTTGTGTCCAGACGAGCTTCGTCCACATCAGGGCTATGTAGCCAGGGATGCCTGAACCTGTGATGGGAACACAGCCGATTTTCTCTCATCTCAATCAGAAATATCAGTGACAAAAATCACGGCAGTCAGAAATCCTGTGACTCCCTCACCAACAGAGCCGCGGTGACCTTGTCATGTCCCAGGCATTTCTGGGACCTCAAGTTAACATCCTTAGGACCCAAAAATGCTTTGCCCTCACAGCAGCCATCAGACCAGCCCCTAAGCCTGGTCAGGTACTAACCAAGAAGCACATAGATTAGGATTTCATACCTTTTGTTTCAAATACTCTGCTAACTGTATCTCGGTATAATCGTTTTTCTTTGCAATTCTATATATTTTACTTTATACATTTGAGAACATTGTATGGGACAGGTTTGCAGTCTTCCCTGGCATAAAAGGGCTGAGAGCTCTCACAGGGACACAAAGCCATGGATCCCAGTATTTGATTGTGTCCAAGGCCTCCCAAGCCCAGTTGACGGCCCAGGGCAGAATTGCTCATGTGGCTCCCAGTGGAATTAGGGTACACTCGAGCCCCATGGGCATGTGGGCGAGGGGCCCAGCCAGCTCTGAATGGACATCTCAGCTTCTCTCCATGTTGCTCTTTCCTCAGCCCCTGCCATGGCCCCACAGAACGTGCAGGTGACCCCACTCACGGCCAGCCAGCTGGAGGTCACGTGGGACCCACCACCCCCGGAGAGCCAGAACGGGAACATCCAAGGCTACAAGGCAAGGCCCTTCTGCACGGTCACCTCCCCCCGCTCACTCGTGCACCTCTGGTTCACGGGGTCCTGCCCACTGTGATGCCAGCAGCAGACCCCACAGGCACTCCACCTGGAGAACTGGGGCCCAAGCGTCCAAGCTTGGCTGGGCCTGGCCTCTCAGCTGTGGTCACAGATCTGCTTGTGGGTGGGACCCACCACAAAACAACCCAGGTGGGGGCCCCTGTTCATCCAGTGGCTTCTCCCCACTCTGTCCCCATGGCCTGGCTGGGGAACCCTTCCACTTCTGGGGCCCACCCTGGAGCCCCCAGTACATTGGCTGGCAGTAAAAGAACATGGGGTGCCTGGAAGAGACCGGGTTCCCCATCCTAGCCCCGCCCTTGGGTCACAGTTGGACACTGAGCGATTCCCTTGATTCAGTTGGCCCAGGATAGGGCCCACCGATTGCATTCCTCACAAGGTCACAGATGTGAGGTCCCTGGGATCCCCACTTTGAGAACTGCCACACTCATACATGAGAAGCCCATAGTCCCTGGATTCTCTAGAGATGGGGAAAAAGAAAGGCAGCAGGCCATGGAGTAAAGCGTCAAGTGAGGAATCATGACACAGGCCTGGGTTATCCAGGGGGCAGGAAGCGCCTGGCCGCGTCCCATCCCTGAGGCCTGGCCCACTTAGAGAGTACAGGAGCCTGTACACATCCCAGGTCTGTGCCACAGAAATGCCCCCATCCTTCTCTGGAATAAATTCCCCTGTCTGGTCTGCTGGGGCCCTAGTCAATCAGTCATCAGATTCTGGGGCCTAGCCTGCCCTAATGACTAGTGGGCCAATTAAATGTCCATTTAAAGATGATTTTTGCAGGTATTTTATGAAAATTAATCCCATCCTCCGTGGCAGGGCTGTTACAGTGATGAATGAGCTCATGGAAAGCCCCATGAGCTTCCAGGCACCACGCTATTTATGTGTGACCAAAATATGTTTTCTAATTTTTGTATTGATAGACACTGAACTTGGGTATAGACCTCAAGTTAGCAAGCCTTGGGCGAGTGGAAGATCTCAGATGGCCAGTTCAGTGAGCAGAAGCCCGGCTGCATCCTGCGGGTGGAAATGAGCGATGCTTACCTGCCAGGCCCTGCCTGGCACAAGCGAGGTGGGCGGGTGTGCAAGGCAGGAGTACCAACCCCGGAGCACTCCGGCTGCCTCCCTGAAGCCTCCATGCTGCCTTTTCACATGGCCAAGCCACTCTAATAGCCTGGCTCTGGTTTAGGCCCACAGAGCCAAGACTGGTCTTCTGATTGGTGTTGTCTTTGGGCAGCGCGGCTGGCACTGGCCAGAGGCAGCGGTGCTTTCCGTACAGCTGTCTAGGGAGGCAGTTCTGGCAACCTCTTTAAACCTTTGTGCTTGGCCATCAAGTTCAACTACAAGCACATAAAAGCTAGACAAGAGGAAATGGCACCCCAGAGGAATGAGGCCTTCCCGGCTGCCCTGAGCCCAACATGGTTCTCTGCCTGTTGTTTTTGATTGCTATAATCTCCAAAGTACGTTGCCATATTGATGAATACTTTGATGTCGGCTCTGAACAAAATGTGGGAACGCATCATAGGAGTTGGGGGGTTTGTTCTCTCCACAGCTCGGAGCAGGGGGTGGACACGGGGTGGCTTCCCTTCTCTCTAGAAGATGAGGGAAGGAGAGAGGCCAAAAATCAAAACACCGACAGAACTAGGTCTTCAGGGAAAGGCACGTCGCTGGCAGCTAAAGGGAAGCTTCCCTTGCGTCCTCAGACCTCATCTTCAACAGTACTTTGTTTAATGAGGCAAGGCTCATACTCTAGATGAGTAACAGGGAAATGTTCAACGTCATCTCCCAAACAATATTAGCAGCCAGGGGTCCCCATACATGCACAGTAGCCTCAGCTTCTCCCCGATTCCTCTGAGAGGGAGCCTTTCCACCTTCTCACCCAGGCACAGCTCACCCCAGAACTCAGCTCCCCCCAGCCTCACTCTGACCTTACCCTCAGTGGTCACCCTTCCCAGAAGGTTTCCCCAGGGCCCACCCCAACCTCTTGCTCTTCCTAACAGATTTACTACTGGGAGGCAGACAGCCAGAACGAAACAGAGAAAATGAAGGTCCTGTTCCTCCCCGAGCCCGTGGTGAGGCTGAAGAACCTGACCAGCCACACCAAGTACCTGGTCAGCATATCAGCCTTCAACGCTGCTGGAGATGGGCCCAGGAGTGACCCCCGACAGGGGCGCACCCACCAGGCCGGTAGGAGGAAGGCGGGTTTCCTTTGGGCAGGCCTCCTTGGATATGTATTTTGAGAGCACCAGCTCAGGTCACCTTGCACGGTGGTTTCTGACCCTCCCAGACATAAGGCAACACCTTTTGTGTAGCTGGGAGTTTCTGGAGGTGCAGGACTGGGTTTGGCTCATGTGTTCTCCATGTGCCTGGCCTCAGACTGGTACACAGTGGCACAGATGTTAGGGGGGTTGGAGCAATGCATGTTTTTTTCCAGAGCCCTGGAGGATCAGAGGGGAGGAAGGGCTTTGAGTCTGCATCAAGGCCTCGTTCATAGCTGATGGGATCCATTCCAGTTCCTCCAGGAGACAGAACTTCTCATCAAGGTCATCTTACAGTGTGTGCAGATCCCTGAGGGTGGGCTCCTTGGGCAGCAAGGCCAGGCCACGGTGACAGGCATTCCCTGGGTTTCAGGGCCACAGACCACCCCTGGAAACTGCTCACTACACGCACACCACAGGCCAGTCCCGAGGGCTTGGACGGGCGCCGCACTGCTGTGGCCTCCTCGCCACACACAGGGTGTGGCGTGGGTTCTGAGCAGACCCCTCTTCCAGCGCATCTTAGTTTCCCAGCGGCCTGGAGTATGCTGTGAAGCTGCTTGGCCTTGGGCTCCCGGGAGCTCTCCGAGGCCCTCTGTAGGATTCTGGAAGTCCGAGACCGGGAGAGTGAGGTCTAGAAGCCATGGGCAGAGACGCAGGGCTCAGGGCTTTCCGACATCCCGTGGGCTCAGCCACCCTACAGACGATGGACTCTGGGAATCAGAGCCCCTCGGCATCACACTCCCACATGCTGACCACAACCAGATTGTAAGGGCCACTTCCTTTGGGCTTCATCTAGTGCCCACATCTGAGCTGGAAGGACACAGGCAACCTATGGGCAGAGATGGAGGTAGGGCCACCTTGAGCGCTGCTGGCCTGGCAGGTCACAGCTATGGGCCAGAGACTGGAGGGAGGGCAGAGAGGGAGCAGGGGGCTGCCGCTTCACAGGCATTTCTGAGCAGCAAGGGCGCTGGGGCGAGGAGATGAGGTCCCCCATCTAGGCCGTCTGGTAGGGACAGCCCCGCTACATGCCCACCTTACACAGTGCCTGAGCAGAGGGCGAGCTGCCACCAGACTCCACATCACCCTGGCCACACCCCTGGCCTTCTGTAGTTCTAGGTATTCCCGTCAGCCCCCTCCCTCCTCCGGACCCAGGGGGACGCTCACAGCTGGGAGAGTATCATGGGAGATTTCATGTGCAAGAGCTGAGGGTGTCCTCCGAAACCCCCAGACCTCTGAGAGAGAGGCAAGGAGGGTTCAAGAGAGGCTTCATCCATCACAGAGCTCCGTCTCTCCCGCCAAGAGCAGGACGAGGGCCTCTGGAATCCTCCAGCAGTTGCTAGAAAATGGAACTCTCTGCGTTTCATTTTCTGTTTCCATCTATTATTCATTTTTATCCCTTTGCCGTTTTGTCTCTCAAGCCCCTTTGTGTTTAAGCACTGTCATTTTCTCTGCTCTTCTCGGGAGGGTCTGTGTTTCTGATTGATCCTCGGAAGTTCTGAGGTGATCAATAAATCTTTTCATTTTATGGCATTTAGACTTGTACTGAGTTGAAAATAACATCTAATAACATTTTTTATTCTATACGGAGGCACAGACATGTATGTATATGATCTATAAAGGAGCCTTCGTAAAAGTCTCTTTGTGTTCTCTTCTCCCAGCCCCTGGAGCCCCCAGCTTTCTGGCGTTCTCAGAAATAACCTCCACCACACTCAACGTCTCCTGGGGCGAGCCTGCGGCAGCCAACGGCATCCTGCAGGGCTATCGGGTGGTGTACGAGCCGTTGGCCCCTGTCCAAGGTAAGACCCGGGGTTGGGGAGATGGGAGCGTGGGCCTCGTCATGCCCAGCCATCCACAGTCTACACAGCAAGCCGCGCCTGACCTCCTCCGCGAGCCAGGAGTCTCCTGGTGCCTGAAGCAGGGGGTTTTGGAATCTGAGCTGGTGGGGGCTGGAGCTGAGTGTGTGGGGAGCGGGGACTCACTGGGAGAGGCCTGTGAGGAAAAGCCGAGCCAAGACCAGACCTCTGTGTTCTGAGACCAGAACGGCACTCTCCCTGCGGAGCCGTGTCATGTAGACCCTTGACCTTGTCTCTGTCACACCCAAGACATTCCCCTCCTGTTCCTCCCAAGATGTTTGTCTTGTGGTCACCGACAGAGACCATCTGAGGTTCCACTTGAAGCCACGTCTTGCAATATGGGCCTTAGGGTACCCTCAGCATCCTCGGAGGGGCGCTGACATCCTCATGTCTTAGACAACGCCCTGGTGCCACCCTCCGCCCATCCACGCACTCGGCGGACATCTATGAAGCACCTGCTCTAGATGCTGGAATTGAAGGACCCGGGAAAGCCAGAATCTTGACTGGTTTGTTTATCAAGACCCTGGCTTTCCTGAGTCCAGGGAGTTCCTATTCCAGGGCAGATGTAACACACAGGTAATTAAAGCGACAACAGCCTGAGTGTGATTAATGCGTTGAAGAAAAGAGAGGAGGGCTAACACTAGAGGCTTAGGGAAGAGACTGGAGTGACAAAGGCCTGGACACACAAGAATCCTGGGGAAGGGCTTCCGACTGGAGGATCAGCCAATCCAGGGCCCCACAGTGGGCAGAGCTTGAGTGGTGCCAGTGGCCAGAGCTTGGTGAGTGGGGTGCATGCGCTGCAAGCCACAGCACGCGGGGCTGTGGTGGATCCCACTGGAGAGTGAGACAGGAGCAGGAGGACCTGACCTCCCCAAGACCAGGATCCCCCGGGCCAAATGCCCTGTCTCAATGCCACAGATGGAAAGAAGGTATTGATCATCTCGGCACTTCCTAGATCAACAGGAAACAGAGCCTCCAGAGAAGAGCAGGGAAAGTGTTTCCATCACAGAGGAGTTTGAGAGAGGAAATGACGGGCTTGAAAATGAGTGACAGGTGAAGACGGAAGGTGGAACGCAGATGGCTCAGGGGAGAATGGGCGGCAGAGATTCCGTAGAGCTGGGAGTGAGGAGGCCGACCGGGGCTGTAGCAGCATCCTCCAGGGGAAGGGTGCGGGGCAGGGGAGGAATGACCAGATCAGGGGTGCGTGTTGAAGGTAGAGCCAGTGGGGTATTGATTGTGAAGCCACAGAATGGGGATTGGGGGCAAGTGGCTCTGCCCTGCTGTGCATGTGGCCATTACTCTACACCTGCTGGGTCAGGTATTATTCTAATGCCTTCTGTGTCCATCTCTCCTGTCACGTAGACACCAGTGTGTCCACTGAAGATTCCAGCTCGTAAGACATTTCTTTCTCACCACACTGTGGGCGGGAATACAAGTCCAGCCGCCTCTGCCTTATAATCCAGGGGAAGTTTCCACCTGTAATATATACAGACAGATGTAAAAATTATAGATTATTTAATGTCTAGGAGGAAAAAATACAACCAGCACATCAATGAATATCGGCACTCCATTTAAAGCAGTGATAAAAGTTTCCTTTTAAAATAAGCACGTTTAGATGAAACAGGAAGTTGATGTGATGAAGAAAATTTAAGCACTAGATTTTTATTTCACCGAATCTCAGATGCCGTTCACTACAAGATTCATCGTTATTTTATGAAGTGCTCAGAAAGAAAAAATGCTCCCAATAAACTAGGGCCCAATACTTTTGTATCATCAATTCTGAGCTGCAACCCAAATCAGAGATGCAAAAATCTGCGCAGAAGCACGTCTTAGACAACTGATGGACTTTGGTAAATAACAGTAGAGGTGAGATATGGGTATGGTTTTTGAAATGGCAGAGAGGCCACGGGAGGGACGTGGATTTAGTGTGGCTGCTTCAAGGGCGGAGGGCAGCCAGGTTCTGTTGTGTCCTTCCTAGAACCCAGCACCTGCCTGGGAGCCAGGGAGTCTGGACATGGCTGCCCATAGCAGCTGCACAGAAGCAGGCACGCCCATCACTCTTGCTCAGTCTGCAGGGAGAAATGGTAGGGAATTTTGGAGACACACACAGGTTCCATGAGCCTGTGTTACAAATGCCTTTTCAAGGTAATAACCAACTAGAACCTTTCAAATGAGAAATGATTGTGAAAGCATCATAGTTCTGATTGACCTACAAGGCCTTCTTAATCAAAGACAGCTCAAGTTTCCCACTCTTCCTCAAATAAGTGACTGGTTCCGCTCCCCAGTCTTCTGTGTTAATGGCTGTGCAGAATCTCCCCGGAAACTCCATGGTGTGTGCCTCTGGCTTCTCTCCTGGGCTGCTGCTCTTCGTCTTGCAAGAAAGTACTTCATTCCAGGCAAGGCCGTTCCATGGGTCGTTACTCGGTCAGAAGTGCCGCACAGGGGCCCTGGATTTGTTGTGGTCCCTTTCTCTCTGCACTTGCACGCCAGAATCACTTCTGGGCTTCCACCAAACCTTTCTCCCAACCCAGTCTTCCAGGGACAAGACCCGGCACATCTGGCTCCCTTGTGTTTCCGTCGTCACTGCTTCTTGTTTGTTTCATGACAGTTTTTGCATCACTGGGAAAGTCAAAGCATTCGGAAGATTTTTAGACAATCATTTAAGTGTGTTCCACTCACACGGGCATTCCGTGTTCTCACTATACACAAGGCACCCCCAAGCATAATAATAGAGATAAGCAATGTTTGTTGAGCTTGAATTGGGCACTGTGCTAAGCACTTAGTATCCATTATCTCCAAATCCTCATAACAGCGCTACATTATGGCTGCAGCTTTTATTCTCCTCTTGCAGACAAAGAAATCGGGCTTAGAGCCATGAAGACATTTGCCCAAGGCCTGCGTTTCAAAAGTGATGAAGAGAGGTGGGAGTTGAACCCAGGTGTTCTGATTCCAGAGCCAAGGCCTAAACTGCTCCATAATGGGCAGAAAGTGTCTGGAGCACTCACGTTTCTGAAAGTAAATGTGAAGATGAACTTCAGAGATGGGACGTGAGGAGGATTCACTAAAGCATTTTATATTCCAGACAAATCACTGGCTGCACAGCTGAGTAAGGGGCTTGCCACTCCCCTGGATGACAACAGGTGGAGTCGCTTTTGTCACAACCATTTTCACCTCTTTTCACAGATAACAAGACCATCCATCACCAGCCTTGTCTCTTTTGTCTGTTGTGAAGGGCTGGTTCCTTCAGCCTGGATTTTCCTGGCTTTGCAACAAAGGTAGTGTGCTCTGAGATTAGAGCTTTAAGGGAACAGCGCTGTCTTGCTTCGCAACTCCCTCCTTGGCTCTGGAGGGTGAGGGGTGGCCAGGATCTCAGCAGAAACAGCTTCATCAGGCCTCCCCAGGTGTTGGGAAAAACAAGCCATGCAGACTCCCGTGTTTGGGCTTGTTGGGGAGGGCACTTTCCAGACCTTCGATTCTTGCACATTAGTCAAGCGGCAGATCCAGGTGTGGGCTGCCAAGCGGTGATGCTGACATGAAGTGTCCAGCCCCTGCCCAATGGCCTTGTGGAGCTGCCTCTAGACACAGCACCAGGCTCTGACTAAGCCAGGGGGTCCCCACTAGGGTCTTTCCTGCCTCAACGCCGTCAGGCTGCAGGCACTATCAGCCATGGTCTGATTCTAGCTGGGATGAGTCTGAGTCTGGCTGTAGGCTTCAGACCCCTCTTGGCTTCTCCCTCAGGCAGGACTCAGCAATCCTGCTTCCTGGTTCCACCCAGGTGGACCTCATGGCTGCTCAGGGAAGGTCCTGCTCACCACAAATGGCAGCCGAGCCTCAGGACCCTGGCACTCCCCTGCCTATCCTGATGGTGTTGGCCAGAACCCTGGCTCAGTGAGACACTAACCCCAGGGCTGTCTGACAAGCCACATCCCACAGCCACACAGGCCAAAAGAAGAATGTGGACCAAGATGGCAGATCAGACTCACTGAGTCAGCTTATATCCCATCCGGGGGCCAGAGCGGTGGCCTCTGATGAAGATTCCTGATTGGTGGGTGGAGAAGGTGGAAGGGGAAGAGGCAGGGGCCCATTGCTCACTCCTTCTGAGTCCAGGCCTGTGGGTGGAGTCCCCCAACACAGACTCTGCGCTGGGCCACGGGACTCGCTTTAGCCAGCGGGACAATAGCTTTCATGAAGCAAGCAGATTCAAAAGCATTTGCACCTGGGAGGCACCCTGGCCCTCCTGCCACCCTTGGAACCCAGCCACCACGTCAACACACCTGGGCTGGCCTGGGGTGACAGCCACCCATGGCCCGGCAGGAGAGAGGGGCCAACTGGGCCAGCCAACCCCCAGTGAGACTCACTGTGTGACCACAGATACACGCTGAGTCTGGCGCAGGTCAGCCCGGCCGAAGGACTGCCCCGCAGGACCGGGAGCTGGTTCAGTGGCGGTGGTGTTGAGCCACTCGGTTTTGGAGTGGTTTGGTTCGCAGCCGTGCATGAGAGGTACAGCAGGTCGGGAGTCCATGTTGATTACAGAGCACCTGTTACTTGATGCATTCTTAGACAATAGATTCAGGGTCCCGACCTTCGGCTGGGCATTCCTATTCATCCCCCCAACTCCTCACCATGGTCCTATGAGGTAAGCGCCACCAATTTCAGAGCAGAGGGAGAAACCAAGGACTCCGCAGAGACCACATGCCCTGCCCAGCGTCACGCGGAGAGCAAGCAGAGGGCTTCAGACTCATTCCTATCCCCGTTTTCTTCATTCTCTCTTCCTCCCAGCTGACTCTGCAGATTTCACAATCAGCCTTGGCAGGAAGGTAGTTCAGGAAGCACTCATCCTGGCGGCTGCTCTCTGCCTGCAGGAGTTTCTGAGCGTCTTGGCTTGCCAGGGCTGGGGAAGGGAGGAGGTGAACTCTCTGTTGAATGTGGGAGGATGCCGGGATAGCCTGGAAAGGACCACAGTGCTGCACGGTGGAGTGTGGCCAAGGGTAGGGTGGTTGAACAGAAGGCAATGATTGGGAAAAAGCAGAGCAGCTTCCTGCGCCCCATGGAGGTCCCACCATCCAGCATGCCAGCCGGCTTGTCCAGCCCTCGCTGCCCTGCACCTCCAGGCCCTGACCAGCCTTGCCCCATGGCCACTGCTCCTTCTCTCACCCGGAGGGACTGCCCTCCTGTCTGCTCCTCCCCAAGACCTCCAGGGGACAGCTGTGCCTGTACAGGAGCCTCTTCTGAAAAATCTAGACCCTCACCCCTTCACTATTGCATCAGGATATCCAACGGGGAACCACAAAGCAGTAACCGGACCTCCTTGCAACTTTCAATATTTTATATGCCTCGTGGAGTGTGCCCATGTCCCCGAAAAACGGTTGCAAATGCAATGGAACATCAGGTGTCCTTGTTTTGGACTGGAATTATATTCACTTGCTATGGTCATAGAGGTTCTCTTATAAAGACTACCATGAAATGATCCATATATTTATGTGTGTGTGTGTGTGTGTGTGTGTGTGTGTGTGTGTGTGTGTGTGTGAATTGCTACCTGCTTGAAGTATATTGTGAGGACAGAATATTTTAAAATGTGGTAAAGATAGTAGTTACAACGTAAACAGTGATCTCACCTAGTAGGGGTCTGTGGGGTCCTCTGACCTCTTTCCATGCCTCCTACCCAGAACCAGGGCATGCCTGGGGCAGACATCTGCAAACTCCTGGTCAGGCATTCACCAGTCAGGCCAGGGGAAGTAGAGGGCACAGCATTTACCAGGTATGGGCAGCTCCTCTAGTCACTCCACTGGGAACACAGTCGTGGCTCATACTATGTGCTGGGCAGAGCCCAGGGTCATCCCTCACCATCACTGTCACTGTAGGGAACACTCCTAGAAGACCCCTGGGGCATCACATTGTCCAGAACACCAGTCCACCTGGAGCAGCACACCACCCTGAGCGCCAGTCCACCTGGAGCGCCACACCACCCTGAGCGCCAGTCCACCTGGAGCGCCACACCACCCTGAGCGCCAGTCCACCTGGAGCGCCACACCACCCTGAGCACCAGTCCACCCAGAGCGCCAGTCCATCTGGAGCACCACACCACCCTGAGCGCCAGTCCACCCGGAGCGCCAGTCCACTCGGAGCGCCAGTCCATCCGGAGCACCACACCACCCTGAGCTCCAGTCCACCCTGAGAGCCAGTCCATCCGGAGCACCACACCACCCTGAGCTCCAGTCCACCCGGAGCGACAGTCCACTCGGAGCGCCAGGCCACTTGAGCACTGAACCATGTGCTTAGGAATCCAATTTTATGGCAGACCTATTTTTGCATTTTTTTTAAAATGTCTTAAATGGTGGTATTTTATGGGAGTGTATCCTGAGGTTTCGTAGTGCAGGGCATGGTTTAAAAATTGATGAAACAAATGCAATTCTGACCCACCTGAGAAGGAGAGAAGGCCAGGCTACCTCTGCCTCCTATTGGGATAGAATTTACAAAACTTGTACATGGGTTTGTTTTTGCTCCAGGGAGAATGAAGACATTTTTAACAACACTGAAAAAAAAAACAAACAGTTGTTTTCTAGAATCACTTTACATTGGACAGGTTTGTGTGCTGGTGACAGTCACTGTGTGCACAAACTGTCATCCTCATTACCCCTCTGAGAAATGGAAGGTCAGGGTCAGGCTCTGGGCAGAAATGCCCTGTTGCTCTAAAGGAAAACCCAGATTTGGAGGGTCACTCAAAAGTAGCCAAAATTGGCCAGGTGTGGTGGCTCACGCCTGTAATCCCAGCACTTTGGGAGACTGAGGCAGGTGGATCACGAGATCAGGAGTTCAAGACCAGCCTGGCCAACATGGTGAAATCCCGTCTCTACTAAAAATAAATTACCCAGGCATGGTGGTGCACACCTGTAATCCTAGCTACTCAGGAGGCCAAGGCAGGAGAATCACTTGAACTCAGGAGGTGGAGGTTGCAGTGAGCTGAGATCACGCCATTGCACTCCAGCCTGGGCAACAGAGCAAAAACTCTGTCTCAAAACAAACAAAACCAAAAAACGAAAAGAGGAGCCAAAATTTCTCTGAAATAATTTGGAAGAAAATTATTTAGCTGAATAAATGTTTGTTTGATAAATGGCGTAATAAGAAAACACTGAACCAGCTAGAAGGTATTTTGGAGATTTTTAGGATAAGAGAAGTCTGCTTTGATGGCTTTGAAAGATGGACCCGTTTCGTAGTAAGAAGGCACTATGTTCTGTCCTGAAGTCAAAGTGACTGGGGTATTCCAGGTGCTGACTAGCAGCACGCGGCCCTCCCGCACCAAGGGCCGCTGTTTCTCGGGGCTGACAGTGGGAGGGCAGTGCTGGTCAGGTGGACGCAGGACGGTGGGCACCACTCACCAAGTGCAGCCCTTCTCACGGATGCTGCTTGGAAAATGAGTTCTGCCAATCACTACATCTCAGAAGTGCTACATCTTGGTATCCTCCTCCAAGAGCTGCCTGGTGGATATTAATCTACTGAAAGTTCTGAGAATTCCTGCAGTTGAGAACTTATCTAACTTTTTTTTTAATGCATCATTTTCAAACTTGTTTCACCAAAGAACTTTATTTTTCCTTCTGGAAAATGCTGCGTTTGTGTAATTTTCAGTATTTATCCTCTCCCCCAAAATGTCAAATCTCAATTTTCTATTTCTAGATAATAACAACCAGCAAGACTTTTGCATTATCACTTGCTTATAATATCACATAGGTTTGAGGACTTTTGTCTCTATGTTGCCATCATCCTCTGATTAGAGGTATCAATACTGGTAGTGAAAAATTAATTTTTCAAATCCTTGCTTCCACGTCCACAGATGAAGTTCTGATGACTTGTTTGAGACCCATAGGCCACAAGTTGGCCAACCCAGGCAGGCTGCAGTCTCCTCATGGGTTCTGACTAGATGGAGTATCTTCCTGCGTCTTTTATACTCTCCCTGTATTAATCTGTTCTCACACTGTGAATAAAGACATACCCGAGACTGGGTAATTTATAAAGGATAGAGGTTTAATGGACTCACAGTTCCACATGGCTGGGGAGGCCTCACAATCATAGTGGAAGGCAAAGGAGAAGCAAAGTCACGTCTTAATGGCAGCAGGCAAGAGAGTGTGTGCGGGGAACCTCCCATGTCTAAAACCATCAGATCTCATGAGACTTATTCACTACCATGAGAACAGTGTAGGAGAAACTGTCCCTATGATCCAATTAACTCCACCTGGCCCCACCCTTGACACAGGGGGATTATTACAATTCAAGATGAGGTTTGGGTGGGGACACAGGAAAACCATATTACCTCCCTCACTCGTGACTGTGTCAGGAAGCTTGCAGTCACCATGGAAGTGATGCCAGACTTTGCACAGCTCAGAGCCAAGTGGGAAAGGACATTCCCTGAAGTGTCCAACCTGGAGACGGGCAGGACCATCACTCCCTCCCCTGCTCCTCCCTGGCATCATTCCTCAGATGGCAGCCTCCCTCTTTTGTGTTGTAAGCCTCAGTTCTTTTGTCAGCACCCACTTATCAAGCTTAAGCTCTAATTACACTTATCTGTGCTGAAAATTGGCTATTATCACCACATAAACTCCTCCTAATTGTAAGAAATACTTCCTTAGCAAACTGCGGGGACCGCGTGCCCTGTTATCACAACGGAACAGACGGTGCATGGTTGCTTCTCCAAGCTGAGCCCCTTTCTTTCCTTTGCTTCTGGCGGCTGCAGGGGTGAGCAAGGTGGTGACCGTGGAAGTGAGAGGGAACTGGCAGCGCTGGCTGAAGGTGCGGGACCTCACCAAGGGGGTGACCTATTTCTTCCATGTCCAAGCTCGGACCATCACCTACGGGCCTGAGCTCCAAGCCAATGTCACAGCTGGGCCGGCCGAGGGTAAGTGGGACTCCAGGGGCAGACGGTGTCAATTGCAACTTTAGCTTCCCACCTCCTGCTTCACTGAGCTGGGATCTGTCTACATGCTCAGTAAGGCAGTGCTGGTGGCTGAGAGCTGGCATAAACTCAGGGACGTCTGGGCAACTGGAAGTCTTCAAAAGCACATGTCAACATGGACTTTGCAGGTGGAAAGAGAGGTTGGGCATGACGCATGTAGGGTGCCCTGCACTGTGCCCACCTGTCTCAGCCTCCCAAAGTGCTGGGATGGCAGGCATGAGCCACCAGGCCTGGCCTTGCCTCCCTGTTTTTAAGATGAAAAACCATGGCTGTGTGAGGTTAAGTAACCTGTCCAGACGCTCTGCAGCCTTGACCGATCTGGCCCCCACTGTGAAATCTCTCACAGTGGGATGTGAGCCCCCCCAAGGCTGGTGCCTAACCTCTCTTGTTACATATATGAGCAAATTCTTAAATATTAAGCATGTGAAGTTTTTGTTTTTTGGAGAAAAGAGGAAAATAACTGAGTTTGCTATCAGAAATAAATCAGAAAACGTTAAAGTTTTCCAGGTCACGGAGAAGAACCATGTAACCTCCCCCTTACCCAACTGTTCTGCCCGTTGTTTAAAGACACGAAGGCGTGGGCAGCAAAACCGGCGTCCAGGGAGTGCCACTGAGTCGCGGGCACAGTGTGGGGCACCCTGCATGCGTCAGCTCTTTCACGCCCTTTTCAGGTTTTGTTGTTGTTTGTTTTTTGAGACAGGGTCTCACTCTGTCACCCAGGCTGAAGAACAGTGGCACTATCTGATCTTAGCTCACCGCAGCCTCAGCCTCCCCAGACTCAAACAATCCCCCCACCTTAGCTTCCCGAGTAACTTGGCTACAGGCATGCACCACCACACCTGGCTAATTTTTTTTTTACTTTGTAGAGATGGGTTTTCACCATTTTACCCAGGCTGGTCTCAAACTCCTGGGCTCAAGTGATCCACCTGTCTCAGCCTCCCAAAGTGCTGGGATTACATGCATGAGCCACCATGCCCTGCCTTGCCTCTCTGTTTCTGTTTGTTTGCTTGCTTGCTTTTGAGATGGAGTTTCACTCTTGTTGCCCAGGCTGGAGTGCAATGGCACGATCTCGGCTCACTGCAATCTCTGCCTCCTGGGTTCAAGTGATTCTCCTGCCTCAGCCTCCTAAGTAGCTGGGATTATAGGCATGCACCACCATGCCCAGCTAATTTTGTATTTTTAGTAGAGACAGGGTTTCTCCATATTGGTCAGGGTGGTCTCAAACTCCCGACCTCAGGTGATCCACCCACCTTGGCCTCCCAGAGTGCTGGGATTACAGGTGTGAGCCACTATGCCCGACCTTGCCTCCCTGATTTTAAGTTGGAAAACCATGGCTGCATGAGGTTAAGTAATCTGCCCAGACGCTCTGCAGCCTCGACCAATCTGATCGCCACTGAAATCTCACATGGTGGGATGTGAGCCCCCCACCGCAGGGCTGATGCCTAACCTCTTCTTTATCCCTCAGGGTCCCCGGGGTCCCCTAGAGATGTCCTAGTCACCAAGTCTGCCTCTGAGCTGACCTTGCAATGGACAGAGGGACATGCCGGCGACACACCCACCACAGGCTACGTCATCGAGGCCCGGCCCTCAGGTAAGGGTGACGGGCCCTATAAACGGGGTCTCAGCCCAGCTGACAGTGATGCTTCTGAAATTGTCGGGGGCTTCCATCCCTTTCTCTTTCAGCATTTTCTCCAATAAAGCTGAGAGAAAGAGGGCGGTTTTGGCGAAGGAAGATGATCATTTCTCACTCAACTCCTTCCTGTTTTTGTAGTCACAGCTGTGCTGATAACCTTAAGGGCACTCGATTTGGGATGTTTTAGCCCCAGGACACTTACTTAGGATGATAATGGTTATTCCTAGAAATAGGTGAATGAGAACTTAGGGACATGAAAGGCTTTTTCTAACTCATCCATGAGTGTTTTCAGGGACTAATCTCAGGGTTCTAAATGCTTGCAGCTGAGATGGAAAGAGTCATGCTTGTTTCTGATAATATGAAGATTCTTATTAATAGTGAAACCGACACATCATTGGCTTCATTTTTTAGGCTTCCGAAAATGAGGTCTAAGATCCATTTCCAACCCTATTCACCTGAAGGGTTTTTTTTCACCCTTCCTTCCATTTGACTTTAATAACTAAGGATAGGCATTATTGGAAAATGAGTTTCTGATCGGTTGCGTCGGATATTACTGCTTGGAGCTAGAGGGTATCACCTAACACAGAGAGCACAGAACAGCTTCAATATGACCTTCAGAGTTGCGCAGTTAATCATGAACATCTGAGCATGAAAATATGTGATGTGTCAGGGATGCTATTCAGGAAGCGAACCATCAAACCCCGCCCACCAAAGGGACCACAGTGCTAGGAACTGCTTTAGTCTAATATTTAAAGAGGCCATTAGACCACGAGGAAAGACCCCAAAGTTACATCTGTCACTGTGTAAGGACAGACTTTCCCACCTCCCCCACCAAATTGCTTTTGAAAGATGATTAGTTACAAGTGCCTTCTAGAAACTTCTTTTTTTTTTTTTGAGACGGTGTCTTGCTTTGTCACCCAGGCTAGAGGGCAGTGGCACGATCTCAGATCCCTGCAAACCTTGGCCTCCCAGGTTCAAGCAGTTCTCCTGCCTCAGCCTCCTGAGTAGCTGGGATTATAGGCCCCCACCATCACGCCTGGCTGATTTTTATATTTTTAGTAGAGAGGGGGTTTCACCATGTTGGCCAGGCTGGTCTCAAACTCCTGACCTCAAGTGATCCACCTGCCTAGGCCTCCCAAAGTGCTGGGATTACAGACATGAGCCACCGAGCCCACCCGCCTTCTAGAAACTTCTAAGGAGAAACGTAGTGCATAAGCATGAAAAGTCTCTACTCAAAGGCAACATAAACATTTCTTTGGCTCAATAATTAAGAAATCCAGACGTGCTCACCTGGCAGATCCTGAGAATATCTTTTGAGCACGGCGCCTGTCTTGTTGTGGGAGCAGAGGGTCTCGAGTTGGTGAAGGATGTGAGTTTGGCAGGGGCCTCCTGTGGTCACTACCTGTGAAAGCCCATGGCCCCTAGCACAGTCAGCTGGCCCTTTGCTCTTTGATTCAAGAGCACTTTCGGAGATTGACAAGAGCTGAGAAGTGTGGGGTCTGGGGCCAAGTTGAGGCCAAGGGGGAGCAGGCCAGTGGCATGGAGCAGCCCAGACTTAAGAAACCATTTCAGCCAGGTGCAGTGGCTCACGCCTGTAATCCCAGCACTTGGGAGGGCAAGGCAGGTGGATCATGAGGTCAAGAGGTCGAGACCATCCTGGCCAACATAATGAAAGCCTGTCTCTACTAAAAATCAAAAATTCACTGGGTGTGGTGGTGCATACCTGTAGTCCCAGCTGCTCGGGAGGCTGAGGCAGGAGAACTGCTTGAGCCCAGGAGGTGAAGGTTGCGGTGAGCTGAGATCGTGCCACTGCACTGTAGCCTGGTGACAGAGTGAGACTCTGTCTCCCAAAAAAAAAAGAAACCATTTCAGACACTTTCCTCCCCACATCCAGGGAAAGCACTGATTTCTTCATCAACTCTTCCAGCCCATCAAGGGGTTCATCAATAGAACTCAGCAGATCCATGAGCATAGATGGGGAAAATAACACATTTTATTTTCACTGACCTCTAACTGGATTTGGCATTTCCTTTAATTGTGTAGGCTCTTTCACTTGCCCGGGCTGCTGTAGCAAAGTCCCACAAACTAGGTGGCCTCAATGACAGACATGGGTTGACTGACAGTTCTGGAGGCCAGAAGTCCACAGTCAAGGTGGCAGCAGGGCGGGTTCCTCCTCCTGAGGCTGTGAGGGAGGATCTGTTTCCTATTACCTCTCCCCCAGCTTCTGGTGGTTACAAGCCATCCTGGGCGATCCTGGGCTGACAGGTGCTTCACCCATCTCTGGTGTCACCGTCCCATGGTGATCTCCCTGTATGTGTGTCTGTGTCTCGGGTTTAGCTTTTATGAGAACCCCAGTCATACTAGACTAGGGACCCACATACTCCAGCAGGATGTCATCCTAACTAATTACATCTGCAGCTACCCTGTTTGCAAATAAGGTCATTCATAGGTACTGGAGGTCAGGACTTCAACATATGAATTTGCAGTGGGGGGCAGGGACAGAATTCAACGCATACTAGTAGCTAAGAAACTACATAACTAATAGCAGGACCTGTGAGACTCCCAGCAATACTTTCATATAACTTCCCAGCCATTGCAGCTATTTCACGATGCTGTTTAGACGTGTCATTACGTTGAAATCGCAGTCATTTGTAGACTGTCTGCTGGACCTTGTCAGCTAATGAGTCGATGAAGTGTAGATTTTTGAGTTGCGCTGGGATAACGGTGCCGCAAGTCACCTAAACCCAGCTCTTCACGCGTCTTCCAAGGAACGATGTTGCCCAACAAGTAGCGTAAAGAAAACCACCCGTAATCCATGCCTCCAGCATTACCTGGAGACACGGGCTACCAGGAACCTGCAGGTGCCTTCAGTTGATTGTAGGCATTACCAGGCGTATGACTCCTCGCATTGCCGTAAAGAAATGTCTGAGACTGAGTAATTTATAAAGAAAAGGAGTTTAAATTGGCTCACAGTTCTGCAGGCTTTACAGGAGGCATGGTGGCTTCTGCTTCCGGAGAGGCCCCAGGAAGCTTCCTGTCGTGCTAGAAGGTGAACGGGGAGCCAGCATGCCACATGGCCAAGGCAGGAGGAAGAGAGTGGACGGGGGAGGTGCCACACACTTTTAAACAGCCAGGTCTCCTGAGAAGTCACTTCCTGTTATGAGAACAGCACCAAAGGGATGGTCCTTAACCATTCGTGAGAAACCCACCCCCAGGGTCCAAGCACCTCCCACCAGGACCCTCCACCAACCCTGGGGGTCACAATTCAACGTGAGATTTTGGTGGGGACACGAAACAAACCGTATCACCAGTACAATTAGTTTCCTTTTCAGCTTTTCTTTATGCATCTCAACCATTCTGAGAAAGTACCCTTGAGCCAACAGATCACCACAGGGACCCATGGTGCCAGGAGCAGATTAACACACCTGTAATCAATCCCGGCACTTTGGGAGGCCGAGGCGGGTGGATCACTTGAGTTCAGGAGTTCCAGACCAGCCTGACCAACATGGTGATACCCCGTCTCTACTACAAAATACAAAACAATTAGCCGGGCATGGTGGCGCGCACCTGTAGTCTGAGCTACTCAGGAGGCTGAGGCGGGAGGATCACTTGAACCCAAGAGGCAGAGGTTGTGATGAGCCAAGATCACACCACTGCGCTCCAGCCTGGGTGACAGAGCAAGACTCTGCCTCAAAGAAAAAGACACCTGCACCAGAAAAACCACAGAAGGGCCTGGCTCGCAACTTCCTCCCCGCTGAACGCCTGCCTCCCCGAGTAGAGATGAAGGATCCCAGCAGATGTGTGACTGTCACAGGGCCACAGAAGGAACATCGTGCATCTCGTCTGCACCCCTGCCCATGTCCCAGTTGTGAGATGGCAGCACAGTTCTGCAGGAAGTTACCATTGGGGGAAATGGGGTGAAGGACACGTGGACTTACTCTCTGTTTTTTCTTACAACCACATGGGACTCTTCAACTACCTCAAAATCATATGTTTAGCTTAAAGTAATCATTTAAAAAGCCATGGATGCCCATCCCCAGCCTGCTCCGTCAAGCACACCAATGTGTCTTTGAGCACTCTTGTGTGGGAGACTAGCCTGTGAGATGGGGCAGCACCAGCCAGACATAGGTGCCTGGGCTTAGCCTCTTAACACTATGAACACATCTCGGCATTTTCCAAGAAGCGATAAGTCTTTGGTTCTCATGCTTGCTGGGGGAGCCCTTTACTTTCTCCTCTGGTGCTCATGTGCTGCTCCACTTGCCATCACAAAAGGAACAGGATGCCTGTTGGTTACTGGTGCAGCCCAGGGAGTCTGGCAGGCTGTGTGAATAAGAAGTAATTGGCGTGTCATCCAGGCAGGGCTTCACGCTGAGTTCACGGCTTGGAGGGGCCTGCCTGAACATGGAGAAGCTTCTGAAGTCAGCTGAGTCTGAGCTCAGCAGGGTCGGAGCCAGAGTGTCAAAACTGACCTTTGGGGGACCAAGACATGACAATAGACTGACCAGGAAGACGCTGGCTTTTTCAGCAAGGCAGAGACCTTGCACTTACTTCTGCCTGGCTACCAGACATTCAAAAGCAGATCGCCAACAGTCTCCCTTTCAGATCATGAAGGGAACCCAAGTGGGCCGTTGGACCCGTGGTCTTTCATGGGAGGTTACGAAAGACACCCCCTCCCTTCCATGACTAAGGCCAGCAGCAGCTCAGGCAAATGAAACGCTTTATGGATTGTCAATATTTAAACACCTTGCTGGTACCTAAGGGCTTTGGATCTCAGCTGTCAACTATTACAGGCCTCATTACACAAAACATTAAATGCTGTATCATCTCATTTTCCCCACCGAAGCTCCCTGGCAAGACGTTCTCCAGGCAGGGAGTGGTTTGCTTGAGGTGCAGTGAATGGACCCTGGTTTGTATTGGGAGGGGCCATGCAGGAGTCTCACCACTGGGTATCTGGGAGATGAGCACTCAGTGCCAGGCAGACCCTGTGACCAACGTGGTCGGCTCGGCCTGATGTCTCTGTATCTAGCTGAGTCTCTGCCTTGCCCCTGGGAGACAAGCCACTCATCAGCTTTGTTGCTGCTTTGGAGAAAGCCTGGGCAGTCTGGGCAGATGGTAGTGCAGCGTCCTGGCCTCCCACCCCCATCCTTCCTTCCACCCCTGCAGGTCTTACTGCATAGCCCTTGTTGCTGTGGTCATGTGGCGAGGCAGAACCGAGCAGCAGCTAATGAAATTAGCACCAGGCTAGAGCACAGATCACCTCTTACTCCTGGAGAGGGCGCTCCGTGAGTGTGGGCCCAAGGACATTGCCATCAGTGTCCGCCAGCACGGCCTGGCTGACACGTTCATTTCTCTGGCTGTATGTAAGTTTCCTCCAAATCAGTGTTGCAAAGCTCCCTGGGAGGCACTGGAAACGATGCACTGGGCATATGCAGATGATTTATTTACACAGATTATTCTAAGGCATTTTACTGTGTAGATCATGAAGCCTCATTTACATATTTACACAATAGACTAGAATGACACTAAAGGAACTATAAATATATTTTCCTCTCCAAAGCAGCCATTAAATACATATTTAGAAAGTACCCAATGCAGGCAGACATTGTATTGCTTTTTTTTTCTCGAATAACGTATTTATCCCAGATACGAGGGCTGGTGGCTGGAGGACAGGCCCCGTGCCTGATGGGGACACCCCCCAGCCGGAGGCCTGGACCACTGTCTACTGGTAGTCCCCCTGGGGAATTCCCAGTTCCCTCTCCATTGATTTTGTTCAATTTCAGTCTTTGGCGACGGGAGTTTTCAAGTGTATAAGGAAGAAAATCAGTATTTCTCTGAAGGTTTGACATCCATAGAAGTTCCAAGTCAGCAGTTTCAGCAAGAGGGGCCGCTGCCATGGCTCTGATGGCACCGCAGTCCCCTCATTCACTGCTTGTCTTTTTCATAAGCACATTTCTGACAGCTTGTCAGCTCTGCTTCCCACTCCTTCCTGGGGTCAGCCCCCATCACCAGCTGTCTTTCTTCCTCATCTTAACATGCAATGCATTTTGTCTCCTGCCTTGAATGAGCATTGGATGGAAGGTAACTTTCTTTTTTTTTTTCTAAATCAGATATATTTAGCCTCTTGTTTAAGCCCCACCTGCTTCAGTAAAATTTGTAACCTGGATTGACCATTTATACAAAGAGAAATGGCGGTATTTAAGAATAAACAGCTGACAGGCTTGCATTTGCTCTGAGCTGCAGGCTGACAGTCAAGCGGTTGGTTGTGTGAGTCGGTGGAACCAGCAATCTTGGGCAGTGAATGACAGTTTCATTCAGCATGGAGACCCTGTTTAATTGTCCATGAAATCAAACTTTTGTATTGGCATGACGTCGGCCCTAATACCTGCAGCACACAGCTCTGTTCTGGGCGTTGGAGGGATAAATTGAGTGCAGACCCTTGGACGTGCTGCACTGGGCTCTGGCTCAATTCAGAAAGAGGTGATCATGTTTCCGGGTGTATTAGGACATTGTCTGGGAACAGATGTGCCTTCTACCGTTTGGGCGGGGGAGATGCTGGCACCAGAAGCTAACAGCTGACTCATTCTGTCAGCTGGAGACAAGCATGAGTGGATAGCAAAACCTATTTCTATGGAAAAGATTTCTTTTTCAAGTTTCTCCAATATTAGCCACTTCCCTTGTTTAAGTGGACAAATAACACTGTAAAAAATGAAGATTAATAGTTTATATTCTTTAAAGAACAGCAGCCTCAATGGGGAGCTGAACTGGCTCTTGCTTTTCCCCACTCATCCTTCCTTCTGAGGTGGACAGGATTTGAGGTTGTGGTGACAGCATGGCTTCTTTAGGACTATTTTGCAAAGTCCCTGTCTCAGTGGTTTCCTGCTTTCTTAGTGGTATCTCTCCCATGGTGTTTCAGTGGCAAGAGTCCAGGAAAGTGTTCTTTCAGGCAGCCAGGAAGGAAGGGCCAAGCCCCATAGACAGGTGTGATTTGCAGTCACCCACCACCACCTGGCACCTCCTCCCTCCTCAGACATCAGGTGGTAGGTCCAGCCAGAGGTGGACGTTACCCACAGGAAGTTCAAAGCCTGGGCCCCAGTCATTTTGGGGGATTGATCATCCGGGGATGCGGCTTTTCAGGGGTCGTAACTATGCTCTTCCAGCCGTGCATTGCTTTTCCTATGATGGCGACACAGCTTGTTCAGCAGGGAAGAGAAGCCAGGCTGGCTCTTCCGGACATCCCAGTGGGTTGATTGACAAGCAACTGACTGTGTGCCCAGAATTGCCTTTCAGAAGGATAAGGCCCTGCTGTCCTTTGCAGTGTAGACTGAGATGGAAATCCAGGGAAAAATCGGTTGCACCAATCTCATTTTTGCTAATAGTTCTGTAATGTTATTTTCCTTCTAATTTGTAGCGATACTTTTTTCCATCATTGATTTATTGAGATATTTAACAGCATAATACAAATTAGAAAAACAATCCACAGTTGAGAAACAGAGTGGATGCCTTACCAGCTGCCAAATTTTCTCTTCCCCACTCGTGATCACGATGTAAATATTAGTATGGGATAAGTAGCCCGGTGAATCATAGCTGGAGTGGAAAATATGCTAATTTGGGAAAGGCAGAATTAAGCAGAATAAAAATGGGGACATTTTCTTCTGTTGATTCAGAAGGAAATTCTCCCGGTATGACATTTCCCCTCCCCCAACATTTTTTAGTGTAAATGGACTGCTAAATAAATCGTTCCACGTTAAGATTCTGTATCAATATTTTAAAATGTTATTATAAAAAATGCACACAATTCCTGGAGCTATGACAGAGCGCTTAAAATAAAATGTGGCCTTTAGGTGATGGTAAAGGAAGGAAAAATCATTTTTTTCCTCAGAAGCAGGAAAGCATTACAGAAACATTAATGCAAAAGACATTCAGAGAATCCACTCAGAGGTGTTCAGACCTTCTCAGAACAGTCTGAAGAAACCTTTCACTTTCTTAGTCTCTTAATTTCAGTGGCTTTAAGCAACATCCAGTTTATAAGAGTCTGTATTTGGTCTTTATTGTCTATTACAACATAAAATTGTCTATGGTTTTAGAGGAAAAATATAATTCATTCCATATTTAAAGCCCTTAAAATAGTGACTTGCTCACAGTAAGCAGTAAATAAAATAGTGGTGGTTATTATGTATTGAAAGCCAGCTTGTACTGGGCCCTGAGAAGAGCCATGGTATACAAAGAGGAATGAATGGGGTTTGCGGGGGATGGGTGGTTGGTTAATTGGAAGGAAGGAAGTGTGGGTGGGCAGATGGATGGGTAGGTATATTAGTCAGTGGGTGGTGGGTGGGTGGATGGAAGGAAGGAAGGTTGGGTGGATGGATGGGTAGGTAGATGAGTGGGTGGGTGGATGAAGGGATATATGGTTGGATAGATGGATGGGTGAATGAGTAGATAAATGCATGAATGGATGGGTGGGTGGATGAATGAATGGATGAAAGGAAGGAAGGGTGAATGGATGGATGGATGGATGGATGGATGAGTGAATGGCTAGAGGGAAAGGAAGGGGAGGGGAGAAGAGGGAGGGAGGGAGGGGAGGGAAAGGAGTTACATGGATAAATGGAAGGAAGGATGGATGGATAGATGGATGGAGAGAAGGAAGGAAGAATGGATGGGTAATGGATGGATGGATGGATAGATAGATGGTTACATGGGTAGATGGATCATATAAGGATGGATGGATAGATGATAGTTGGAGGGATGGGAAGAAGATTGGAATGGGTAGATGGTTACATGGATGGATGAATGGATGGGTATATGGATGGATGGATGATGGATGGATGGTTGGTTGGATGGATCGATGGATGAATGATGCTAAGCCTGATGGTGTGAGCAGGCAAGTAAATATGCTGATGTGCTTTAGAAGCCCATTGGCAGAAGCAGTCATTCCTTCCTGGAACGTGGGGTGGGGTCAAGTTTGGCCTCAAAAAGATGAGTCTGAAAGGGCAAAAGGACTCTTGATTTTCCTCCATCCCCTGTCCACAGGCTATGAATGGCTCACTGAGAAAAGCAGTCTCATCTGATTCCCTGATGGATAGCACAGGGCCTGGCCAAAGAGTGGACAGCATTTGTGGTTGAATAAGGGAGTGAGGCAGGGGAGGAGGGACGACAGGTTCTCCAGGGCAAGAGGAGGCCTGCACAGAGTAAATGCACAAGTCTTCCCTAACCATTCTGACGCCAAACTCACATACGACAATATAAACCACATACAGCCAGCATTCTGTGTGTGAGCCTCAGCATCCCAGGAGGAAGAAGAGAAGCTTAGATTCTGGCTTGCCATTCTGATGTTACTAGTGCTGATGAGTATCTTGGTGAGAAATGGCTGTAAATGAGAATATTTAGAAATAACAGCCAGACATAGTGGCTCATGCCTATAATTCCAGCACTTTGGGAGGCTGAGGCAGGCAGATGGCTTGAGCCTGGAACTTCGAGCCCAGCCTAGGCAACATGAGGAGACTCTGTCACTGAAAAAAAAAAATTGACAACTTAGCCAGTCATGGTGGCAGACACCTATAGTCCCAGCTATTCAGGCTGAGGCAGGAAGATTGCTTGAGCCCAGTAGTTTGAGGCTGCAGTGAGCTATGATTACACCACTGCACTCCAGCCTGTGTGGACAGAGCAAGGCTCTGTATGAAAAAAAAAAAAAAGGAAAAGAGGAAGAGAGGAGAAGCAAGAAAGAGCGAGAGAGAAAGCAAGCAGAGAGGAAGGCAGGGAGGGAAGATCAATATTATACTACCTTTCTGCCGGTACAGAGATTTGTACCTTTAAAATCTCATTCACATCTATTCCTCATTAACCTGTGACTGTAAGGACTTAGTTGGTGCAAAGTCTAAATCCTCTGCAAATACAGACGGATGCAATAGCAATTTTCTTCCTGTTTACTATTGGGCTAATCCATCTGAGTGTACCTGGTGATTCCAGGTGTGTGATAAGGTTGGTTTCCAGAGCAGTCTCAGTGCCCATGAGGCAGTCAGCACGGGTGCACACATATTCAAATGGGTTTTCCCTCACCAGATTTCCTGCTTTTGTGCCTATAAAAGCAAATACAATTCATGAAGGATTGCTACTTCAAATGAATGTTTTGGGCTCTGAGCCCACTTTTTTACCAAACAGCCTTCTTAGAAGTGAATTTATATTTTATTTGACAAACACACGTGCAGCACTTACTATGTGTGAGGCACTGTTCTGAACACTTTATAAAGATTAGCTTATTTAATACTAGAAGCAAATCTATGATGAAGATGCCTTTGTTATCACCATTCTACAGACAAGGCTCAGAGAAGTTCCATTTTTTGTGTAAAGTCACACAGCTAATTGAATTGGTGAGGCCAGACTTTGCAAAGAGGCTGTCTGGCCCCAGGCTCCAGCAGCCCTTCCACCCTGACGCTAGAGTGCCATAGGCTCGCTTTTTCTTTCTTTTCTTTCTTTCTCTTTCTTTCTCTCTCTCTCTCTCTCTCTCTTTCTTTCTTTTTTGTCATAATGTAAAGTCATAAAAATTGTGAAGTTCTTTTTTTGTTTGTTTTTTGAGATAGGGTCTCACTCTCTTGCCCAGGCTGCAGTGGCACAATCTCAGCTCACTGCAAGCTCAGCCTCCCAGGCTCAAGTAGTCCTCCTGCTTCTGCCTCCTGAGTAACACAGGTGCACACCGCCATGCCTGGTTAATTTTTTGTATAGATGATGTCTCCCTATATTGCCCAGGCTGATCTCCAGCTCCTGGGCTCAAGCACTCCTATAACCTCAGCCTCCCAAAGTATTGGGATAACAGACATGAGCCACTGTGCCTGGCCCATCATGGTTTTTTTTAATCACAGATTTCACCGATCACATTTTTTTTTTTTTTTTTCTCTGTGGCTAGAGAGATGCCTCAGAACCCAACTCATATGCTTCTAGCTTTCCATGTCAGTTTTCTGGCTTTAATTTCAAGTTTGTTAATGTTTTCCTATCTATGAGGTTTATAACAAATCATACACATATATATATTTACTGCAGTAAGATACGCATAACCTGACATCTCCCACTGTGACCATTTCAACTGTACAGTTCAGTGGCATTGAGCACACTGACATTGTTCTGCAGCCATCCCACCATTTGTCCCCATAGCGCTCTTCAACTTGGAAAACTGAAACTTCATCCCCATTCAGCACTCACTTCAAATCCAGTGCTCCCAATGCTTCATCAGGGCTGCCTCGAGCCGACCCACCAGGCAGGTGCATGGGGCTTGCACCTGGGAGCTCACCCTTCTAACCTCTGCCCTTGCCTCCCTATCCTCTTACAGATGAAGGCTTATGGGACATGTTTGTGAAGGACATCCCTCGGAGTGCCACATCCTACACCCTCAGCCTGGATAAGCTCCGGCAAGGAGTGACTTACGAGTTCCGGGTGGTGGCTGTGAACGAGGCAGGCTACGGGGAGCCCAGTAGCCCCTCCACGGCCGTGTCAGGTAGGCCCTTCCAGGGAGGTCTCTCTTCTTCTGAAGGACCAGAAGGAGAAATGGATTTAAGGGGGACAAAAGGGACCCCCGCACCTGCTGCTTTAGGTGTCTCCAGCTTAGTTGAGGGTTCTGCCCAAAGAACCTGCCAGTAGAGAGGGCATTGTCAGTCTCTGGGCACCTCTCTAGTGCCACCCATCCTCCTGGACACTTCCCCAGTGCCACCCATCCTCCTGGACACTTCCCCAATGCCACCCATCCTCCTGGGCAGCTCCCCGGTGCCACCCATCCTCCTGGGTACCTCCCTGGTGCCACCCATCCTCCTGGGCAGCTCTGCAGTGCCACCCATCCTCCTGGGCAGCTCCCCGGTACCACCCATCCTCCTGGGTACCTCCCTGGTGCCACCCATCCTCCTGGGCAGCTCCCCAGTGCCACCCATCCTCCTGGGCAGTTCTCCAGTGCCACCCATCCTCCTGGGCAGCTCCCCGGTACCACCCATCCTCCTGGGTACCTCCCTGGTGCCACCCATCCTCCTGGGCAGCTCCCCAGTGCCACCCATCCTCCTGGGCAGTTCTCCAGTGCCACCCATCCTCCTGGGCAGCTCTCTGCCCCCCTCTGGCAGGACCCCAGGCCCCGGAGCTTCCCCTACCCCCATCAGCAAGGCCCCTTCTGGGCTCTGTGTCCACGCTGTGCTCCAGCAATTCCTCATGTGTTTTGTCATAGGTTTTAAAATCAGAGACACATGCAAGTGTCAGAGGCATGAGCCTGAGCCACACAGCATCTCCTCTGTGGCAAAGACATTCCCAAGCAAAGCAGAGCCCCGAGCCCCTGTGTTAGCTGATGCATCCTTGCCGGGGAGCATGTGTGAAATTTGGAGGGGCAAGAACCACCCCAGCAGCAATGGGGGAGCCCACAAGTACCTGACAAGAGGTCATGTCTTCCCGGGGCCTCCCTGAGAGCCAGCAGAGGGGCCAGGGACAGTAGCTGCTCTGGGCGTGAGGCAAGCAGTGTCACCGTCCCTGAGGTGCAGGTGGAGGTACTGCCACTCCCAGGCTGGGCATTTCTCTGCTTGCTCATCACTGTGAGGTGCTACAGGCTCCAGAGGCTGCTGTGGGTGCAGGTCTGCTCTGGGGGGAAGTGGTAGAGAAAGCCAGGGCAAGGCTTCCTCCCCTGGAGCACACGTGTTAGGTGACAGACGTGTCTGCAGTCAGCAGCCATGGCAGGAGTTATGACACACAGGGCAGGGGCGGTGACATCACCTGGGAATCAGGAAGGTGCCCAAAGCCTCCCACAGGGGACGGAAAACCTGCAGGAGGCAAAGCGTGGCAGAGAAAAAGTCCTGGACACTGAAGAGCCATGGTGAGGGAGCGGGGCAGGGACGGGTGGCAAAGCTGGTCCCTGGTCATGCCCCACCCCCAATCCCCCATGTGCCTGGGAGGGTCTCAAACCAGGCTGCAATTTAGGGTTACTTGAGAAGTAACCCACCTTCACTGGGCCCTCACCCTAGACAGTGACTTCCATGGCTCCGGGCATGACTTTCTTCACCCTGCAGTGATTCTGTTGTGCAGACCAGCTGCAAGTCAGGATGCTGGGGGCTAAGAGAGGGTTGGGCTGTGTTTGAGGAGAGGGGCTCTCAGCAGCACGAAGGGCAGAGGGGCCTTGAGGTCAGGGCGGCAGAGCCTCGGCCAGAAGCCCCAGGCAGGGCTAGCTCCGTTGGTCCTCTTCCTGGGACCAGGAAGAAGCTGTTCCTCTCTTCTGCGTTAGAGCTGCCTGAGCTACTGACCACACTTGTTGAAATGGAACATAACCTTTGGCCTTAGTGTGCTAAGAGTTTGGAGGAAGGACCAAGTACTGTGCTTGCCTGTGGGTGAGCGTGGGCCTTAAGCCCGGTACCCTGGCCTGGGAACATGCTTGAATTCTGGGGTCACTCTGTAAGAGGGGCTATGAGAAGGGACCCAGAGGACCACCTGATTTTTTTTTTTTTTTTTTTTTGTTTTTGTTTTGAGATGGAGTCTCATTCCGTCACCCAGGATGGAGTGCAATGGCATGATCTCGGCTCACTGCAACCTCTACCTCCTGGGTTCAAGTGATTTCTCCTGCCTCAGCTCCCAAGCAGCTGGGATTACAATCATGTGCCACCACACCCGACTTATTTTTGTATTTTTAGTAGAGACAGGGGTTCACCATGTTTGCCAGGCTGGTCTCGAACTCCTGACCTCAAATGATCTGTCCGCTTCAGCCTCTCAAAGTGCTGGGATTATAGGAGTGAGTCACCACACCTGGCTGACCACTGATTTTTTAATGATTAAGATTTAGAAAAAGTACAGATTTCTCATTTCCCTAATTTTAATTATGAATATTTTAAACATACCTCAAAGTAGAATAAGGAACCCCTAGCACCCCTCATCCTAATTCAGTGATTCAAGATTTGCTGCATGAGTTTTATCCGTGCAAAACTGATACAGAGCAATTCCACATGCACACAAAGCAAGTTCCTCACGTGGAACACACACCCTGGCCCCACTTCCCGGGGCCTGTGGCTCAGGCGTCTCTGAAACTCTGTCGCGCACAGAGCTGGCCTTGCCGTGACTGCACTGAGCTCACCACATCCTTCAGGGAAGCCGGCAGCCATCATCTGCTGGCGTCAGGACCAGGCCAGACCCGGCAGCCAGGGTGTCCCACCTGACGTAAGAGTCCTCCAGAACAGCCGGCCTTTCTTTCCTGCCAGGTGCTAGGGTCAGGCCCACTCCAGGCCACTTGGCTGGTGGTCAGTGTAGCATCTGTCAGACTTGCTGTATGGAGTACTGAATGCGTGGCCCGCAAACCCACTTCTGTCTTTTGGATTGAAAGCACCATCATCTCCTAAGGATCCCTGTAAACCTACGTTGGCCAAAGCCAATTCCCTGCTTTTCTTCCCAGTGTGCATATGCCCTCTTTCATGAGATATAGAAGCTTCTGGGTGGCTGTGTTTGGAAGGGTTCTGGTGGCTGGGGGGCAATGCTTGGGCTTTGCCTGTGAGAGGCTTTGTGTTCTGGGGGGCTTCCAGTGCCACAGAACCCATTCCCCTGCAGAGGCCCTGGAAGGCCCTGAATGGGATGCCAGGACTACCCAGCACCCCAAGAAACAATTTCCCACTCTTCTGTTCTTAGCGAGCAGAACAAGACAGAAGGAAGAAGAGTGTCCTTCAAAGCCTCCTTTAAATGCATTTTTTTCTATTCATTTCTCAAAAACATCTAAAGATGGGGCTAGTCATTCAGCTTGTTTTTTTGCTAGAGGCAGAAAATATAATAAAACACAGCCCCAGACTTTGTGGGTTCCTGGTCCGTAGAGGGGCCAACAGTTGGAGAAAATCACACAGTGCGTGTTTGTGGCGGGGGTTTCTACACACATACAGGTGGTAGGGGCAGGTCCTCGGGGGCCTTGTGGGCTCAGGGTTTAACCCTGTGGCTGATGGGAACCACCGAAGGATTTTAGGTAGGGGGAAGACTGATTTCTATCTGAGGAAGATCTCTCTTGGGTGATGTAAAGCATGGATCTGAGTGAGACAGGAGGAGGCATAACAGGTGGAAAGTGAGTGCTGTGGCACAGGCAGGAGGTGGTGACAGAGAAGGCAGGGGACCTGGAGCTGTCTCAGGGGATGTCTTAGCACCAGGAGAGAGAAGAAAGTCTGGGCGCTTTGTTCCATCCTTACTTGAACCCAGACAATGTTTTTGTTTGCTAGCTTGCTTATTTTGTAAAGACAGGGTCTTGCTCTGTCACCCAGGCTAGAGAGCAGTGGTGTGATCATGGCTCACTGCAGCCTCAACCTCCTGGGCTCAATCAGTCCTCCCATCTCAGCCTCCTGAGTAGCTGGGACTACAGGTGCACCACCACAACTGTTAAATGTCTTGTAGAGAAAGGGGTCTGGCTATGTTGCCCAGGCTGGTCTTGAACTCCTGGGCTTAAGCAGTCCTCCCACCTCAGCCTTCCACAGCGCTGGGACTTTAGGCACATGCCACTGTGCCTGGCTGTGTGTGTGTTTGTTTTTTTTTTAGAGATGGGATCTCTCTTCATTGTACCAGATCAGACAGTGTTTTTAAATAGATGAAATTCAGAGAAAGCAAGCAGGAAGGGCGGTTTTGATGGGCAAGGTCAGGGCAAGGGCAAAGATGAGAAGTCTCCAGGGCATGGGGCAGCTTGGGGGACAGAGGAGCCTGGAGCCTGATTCCACAGAAAAGGTGGAAAATGGGGACTGCTGAATTCCCAAAGCCTGCTGAAGACCCATGGTACCTCCTGAGCTTGTCCCATGGGAAAAGTCCACCTGCCACGCTGGACAGTGGTTTCATCTCACCTGTAACTGGGAGTTATCTGCCCCAGCCTTCCCCTCCACCCACCTGGCTCTTGGGAGGTGACTGCACCTGGAGTGTCTGCCCCACATCACTGTGTATCTGTGTCTTTTGCACTCTGCAGCTCAAGTGGAAGCCCCATTCTACGAGGAGTGGTGGTTCCTCCTGGTGATGGCTCTGTCCAGCCTGATCGTCATCCTGCTGGTGGTGTTCGCCCTCGTCCTGCATGGGCAGAATAAGAAGTACAAGAGCTGCAGCACAGGTGCGGTGTCGGCCCCTCCCTCCCCTCCCTCCCCTCCCTCCCCTTCCTCCCCTTCCTCCCGTGTCCCACTGTGCCACTCGGCCAGAAAGTGACATTCATTCTTCTCTGGTGCGTCTGCCAGGCCAGCATACACTTTTCCATTTCATTTGCCTGTAGGTGCTGAGAGAGATGCAATAGCTTTTCTTTCTGGGGGCAGCCAGGTACAGCCCAGCAAGCCCTCGAGGCCTCAGTACCCAGATGCTGACCCTGCCTGCACTCAGATTAGCCATGTGTCTTGGATAAAGGCGTTTGTGTCATCCAGCCTCAGAGATCCCCACTTCGTACATTTACTCAAATGCAATTGCTTTTTTTTTTTTTTTTTTAAATTAAGACAGAGTCTCAGTCTGTCACCCACGTTGGAGTGCAGTTGCACAATTTTGGCTCACTGTAACCTCTACCTCCTGGATTCAAGCAATTCTCCTGCCTCAGCCTCCTGAGTAGCTTGGATTATAGGCACCTGCCACCATGCCCAGCTAATTTTCTTGTATTTTTAGTAGATACAGTGTTTCACTATGTTGGCCAGGCTAGTCTGGAATTCCTAACCTCAGGTGATCCACCCGCCTTGGCCTCCCAAAGTGCAGGGATTACAGATGTGAGCCACCATGCCCGGCCTAATCGCATTTTATAATACAATTAGAAAGTATGAGATGTGGCTGGGCATGGTGGCTTATGCCTGTAATCCTTTGGGAGGCTGTGGCACTTTGGGAGGCTGAGGCTAAGGATCACCTGAGCCTGTGAGCCATGATCACACCACTGTACTACAGCCTGGGCACCAAAGCGAGAGCCTGTCTTTTACAAAAAAAGTGTAAAGTGTTAAACAGGAGGCATCTTATACTAGGTAATATAAAAACAGTGAACTGGGGCACACCTCAGATGTTGATGTTTTGCTGTGGCTCACAGACTGTCATAGAAACATCTCCATGGCATAGCTCTTCTCTCCCACTGCAGCTTGAACCTTGCCTTGGGTCTGTGCTCCAGCTCTAAGCCAGGTCACTACTGTGTTTCCAGCACAAGCTCCACACCAGACATAGAGCAGACATTCTGTCAATAAGCATTTATTGCAGAATGAATCACTGTCATTAGAGAAAGGAACAAATGAACGCAGGGTAAAGCCAGCCACAGAGAACACAGACCTCGTGACTCCATATACACGAAGGCCAGGAACACCCACAGTAAATGGAAGTTTCCAGAAGGCAGAATCGTGTTTGCCTCTTGGTGGAGAGGTATAAACAGGGAAGGTACATGAGAGAGCGTCACAGGTGCTGAACGTGCTCTATCTCTCTGCGTAGTTGGTGGTGACATTCACAACCACAAAACATCATTCTGAACACTCAAGATTAGCGCAGCCTGTACATTTGATTACCCTCAATTTAACAAACCTCACAATTACCAGTGAGACCACTTCTTTGGATAACGAGTATGTAACTGAGCTCTAGACCGAAGCCTGTTTTTGTTTTTTAAATAGAGGTGGGGTTTTGCCACATTGGCGAGGCTGGTCTTGAACTCCAGGGCTCAAGTGACCCTCCCACCTTAGCCTTCCAAAGTGCTGGGATTACAGGCATGAGCTACGGACCCTGGCCTGTTTTGATCCCACGGAGCCTCCAACAGAGCTGTAACTGAGCCCAGGAACACGGTCACTTCTATGATATCACCACACCTGCTGGGCCGGACCTCTTCCTGAACCCAGCTCATTGGTTGGAGGGTTTCCCATCAACTGGGTCTTCTCTTTTTGGAAAGGCGGATCCCTGATGAGCTGTTCTTAAAAAGAGGAGCTGGATACATTAGCCCTCTGGGCCAAGTAGCTGGACAGAGTAGGTTCTTGACCCCAGCTACCAAGTCCCACCGTCCTTGTGCCAGAGGGGTTAAAAAAACCAGTCCCCTAAAATGCCTCTGTATTTGCTTCTATAATGTTAAGCAATTCATCCCTCAAAGAAAGGATTTATTTTTTTCTGTATAAATTCACTTCTAACAAGTGTTCATAAATCTGATTTTATTCCTGTGGGATTTACAATGTATGAATCGCATGTCATTTTCCCGAGTTAATGCTATTACAGAATCCTGTGTCTGGTGCATAGAAAATCTCCCTGCCTTTCACTCTCCTCCTCCATCTGGAAAACAGACTTGAAAAGGCAGATCTGACCTGCAGCTTCTCATGCTCAGCCTCACCCTCGAGTATTAATTTAACATCATAATTGAAGCCTGGAAAAAATAATACTTATCTTGTAGAATGTCTCCCGTCCTGACCAGGAGACATGCAAAACTTAAACCTCTGCTGTTACAGCCTCCCTTGACACCCCTTCCTGTGTTCACTTCTTAGTCTCCCATCCATGTCTGAATTCCTTTCTGATCTTGGTTTCCACCTGCTCACCTCCCATCATCCCAAATCCCCTCTCTCAGACAAGCCCATCTTTCATTTTCTGCTCTGTGTTCTTCCGTTACACACAAATAGAGCATTAAGATTTAAGGCCCATCAAAGGGGGGCTAGGTCCCAGCTGAGAGGAGCCTCTTGGAGTTTAGAAATGTCAACACACTTAGCAAATACCTGCTAAGCCCCTGGTATGTGTGTAGGTGCTGACTTGGGGGCGGATGGGGGCACTGGGGAGCGTGATAGACTTAAGTCTGCACCTCGAAGAGCAAATATATACATGGGCGTGAGAAACAGAGGTCACTCTGTATGGTCAGGGAGGACCCCCCTGTTCTCAGGGCGTTTGAGCTGTGCTCTGCAGGAAGGGATAAGAAACCCGGAAAATACTGGGAGAAGGAGCTTCCAGCAAGAGGGAGATCCCCGAGGGAGAAACCTGTGTTAGGGAGGGGCTGAGGGCTGGAAGGTGACATAGGGGTAGGCGGGGTGGACAGACCAGGCCAAGCTTGGGAGCAACTTGGAGGCCATGGACTTTCCTGCACAATGAGATGAGAAAAGCCAGTGGAATTTCTTTTAGGTTGTTTTGATTTTTCAAAACTTTATTTTTATTTGTTTGATCTGTTAATGTATTTTAGAATATGTTTTGCTATGTATTTGTAAACTTTGTAAATTTACTTTTTTTGGGGGGGTGGGACAGAGTCTTGCTCTGTTGCCCAGGCTGGAGTATAGTGACGCAATCTTGGCTCACTGCAACCTTCACCTCCCAGGTTCAAGTGATTCTTACGTCTCAGCCTTCCAAGTAGCTGGGATTACAGGCGCACACCACCATGCCTGGCTAATTTTTTGTATTTTTAGTGGAGATGGTGTTTCTCTGTGTTCCCCAGGCTGGTCTCAAACTCCTGAGCTCAGCAATCCACCTGCCTTGGCCTCCTAAAGTGCTAGGATTACAGGCGTGAGCCCCCGCACGCAGCCAATTTACTCTTTTTTAAAGGGTACGGTTCAGTAGGGAATGCACAGATACGTGCAACCATGACCACAGTCAATTCTAGAACATTTGTATCACCTCAGAAGGAAGCCCTGTACTTTCTTTAGCTGTCACACTGTCATACATTTGTATTTAATTCCTGTTTTGTTAAATGGTTGTGAACTTTTATTGTAAAATTTATTAAATATTTAACTTCTCTGACTTTTAAAAAGCATATGCATTCTTGGCCAGGTGCAGTGAATCACGCCTGCAATTCCAGAACTTTCGGAGGCCAAGGCAGAAGGATCACTTGAGGCCAGGAGTTCAAAACCAGCCTGGGCAACATAGTGAGACCCCCATCTCTGCCAAAACAAAACAAAAAATCAAAAAAAGTTCATGTGTTCTGAGTATATTTTCATAAAACACTGGCAAGAATGCTGGTATTTTAGGGTCAGGCAGAACAAACTGAAATGCTAAAATTGTCACTTTGCTCCAACACTGTGATCAATACCTAGCTTTTTTCCCCAGCTCGGCCCTAAGGGCCTTGGAGGCTGAAGCAGGTGTCCCCAGCTCTGGGCTCTGCATGCAGCAGGACTCAGGAGCTGCCTCGCTGGCCAGCTCTGGCTTGGCACAGCTACAGTGGCCACACCAGTAACATGCCTCTCTTGCTCTCCTACTGGGCTTTAGGGAAGGGCATCTCCACCATGGAGGAGTCTGTGACCTTGGACAATGGAGGATTTGCTGCCCTGGAGCTCAGCAGTCGCCACCTCAATGTCAAGAGCACCTTCTCCAAGAAGAACGGGACCAGGTAGGCAGGCAGTGCTGTGACCCAGTATCCCACACACCCCCGGGGACCTGAACTGCACAGCCAGGGTGCCACCATTGACAGCCCATACCCACTGGCGCCTCCTGCATCCCCCATCCTGCCCCCACCCAGCCATGGTTCCAGGAAGCAAAACCTAACCCACTGGCAGGTGAGATCCCAAGCCCACCAGGGGCAGCCCTGAGTCTAGGAGAGACAGGGTTGGCAGAGTGGCTGGAAGTGTTTTCAGGGCATCTCTGGAGATTTAGAAAGAAGATGGGGCCTCAGGTGTGTGAGAAGGACCTGGAACACCCATTGGCTGCCAGGCTGGCCTTCTGTGTCAACCGTGGGCACCTCGGATCAGAGCGTCCTAGTTCACGGAGGTGTTACCTGAGCTGCCGCAGGCCCAAGCGGGTGTCCTCGCATGCAAGCCTGGTGCTTGTTGCTGATTTCATTGTTCTGTGTATTCCAAAGTTTTCTGTGCTGATTCACATTGCCATTCCACACATGGATGTGAGTGTGGGCGAGAAGGATTTTCACTACCAAAGCCTCTTAGCTTTTAATCCTTTTCCTAAATCCAGCAGGAAACAGGGTTTCTCCCAGAAGAGAGGGGATGACCTGAGCTTGCCTTTTTGATGTGCAGAGCGCCATCCTCTGGTTTGAGTATCCTTGACCAAGGAGAAGGGCCGGGACTGGGGAGGGGTCTTGAGCGTCTAGAAGGAAAACCTCAAACAACTGAGGACGCTTCACCTGGAGAACAGACAGTCGAGGCCTTCCCAGGGTGCCCCAGCATCGGGGTGGAGAGAGCTCTTCTCCTTTGGCCAGACTCACCTTGGATTACACTTAGTTGCAAGAGCATGGAAATCACACATCCTCCAGACCCAGAGAGACCCCAGGGTTTCCTTTTCCCTTCATTGTCTATAAAGCTGCAGGGGCCGGCAGTGCCTGGAGAGTCCCTATGCCGCCCCCGCCCTCCACTGCAGTTTGGGAATCTCAGATCACTCGGATGCTGCCGAGGCATGAGGGGGCCGTCTCCCAGCTGCTGACCCTCTGCCAGCCCCACAGGTGCCAGTCCAGAGCACCACAGGCCGCCACCCGACAAGGCCTTCCCTAGGGCTGGAGGTAGATGCTGGTGGTGACATCTGATCACATCTTTCCTTTCATTTGTCTACTGGGAGGCAGGTTTTTCCTGCCATGTAACAGAAACATGAAAAAGCAACCACAGGTAGTTTCAAGGCCAAGAGTAACTTGTCACAGAGAATTTAAAAATATTATATGCCCTGCTCCCTTGCTGCAAATCTGTCTTCTGAGTTCTGAGAAGAGACACTCATAGCCTTCAAGCACATTGCCCAAGAATAGACATTCGTTCGGTTTGTTAAGTCCATCTGCTTCCTAGGAAAAAGAAACATCATTTGATGGTGAGGTTGGAGGTTCCCAGCCCACAAAGACATTTCCCAGAGGGGGCCGCAGTACAGGAAGGAACCTCGTATCTTCAGAACTAGTCTGCATGTGGCTCCCGGGGAAGGGGTTGTGAGCATGGTCTTACCCAGTGTTACGGGGAGGCAATCCGAGAAACCCCTTTCTAAAGAAGAGCTCTTGGGTAGGTGGGGACCAAGAGCCTTCCCCGAGGCAGGAGGTGTTTGAGATGCTCCAGGGTGGCCATGGAGGGGCGTGAGCAGGTCAGGGTGGAAGATGGAAGATGCTCTGCCTACATGGCTCCATCTCTGAGGCTCCCCAGCCCAGCTCATGACCTGAGGAGCTGTGTGAGTCTGCAGGGGCCACTGGGCCTGGAAGGGTTTTGCCCCTGCCCTCAGGCATTCCACCCTTGATCATTTATAAGTGGCCGTCTCTACAGCTCTAAGTTACAGCTCTCAATATGCATTCATGTATGCAGAACCCACTGCTGCCTTATCACTTCCAGCTGATGGGAGCACAGAGCGCAGGCCAAGACCTCTGCGCGGTCTGATGCCAGCTGGGAGTTTGCTTCCCTGCTCTGCAAGTTGCACACTGCCCAGGGAGAGGGGCTCTTTGGTTTGATTTGTCCATCCAGGTCAGTGGCTCCAGTTAAGCCCTGAACTTCCCAGTAGGGCCTGTTACAAACTCTCCTAAACCTGCTGAGACCCAAGGACAAAATAAAATTAAGATGGAAAAGGAAATAGACCCTTCCCTTCAGTTTTTAAATAAGCCGTCACCTTTTCAGTCCTAGCAATAGGACTCTGTATTAGTCTGTCCTCACACTGCTAATAAAGACATACCCAAGACTGAGTAACTTATAAAGGAAAGAGGTTTAATGGACTCACAGTTCCATGTGGCTGGGGAGACCTCACAATCATGGCAAAAGGCAAGGAGCAAAGTCACACCTCACATGGCGGCAGGCAAAGAGGGAGCTTGTGTAGGAGAACTCCCCTTTATAAAACCATCAGATCATGTGAGACTTATTCACTATCATGAGAACAGCATGGGAAAGACCCGCCCCCATGATTCAAATACCTCCCACTGGGTCCCTCCCACGACACGTGGGAATGATGGGAGCCACAATTCAAGATGAGATTTGGGTGAGGACACAGCCAAACCATTTCAGACCCCAAATGTGACTGAAGGAAAGGATTATCTGCTGGGAGGGGGAGGATCTGGGCAGGGATACCTGAGATTGGTCCTGTAGTGTCATCCCCAAAATATCTTCAAAATATGGGCAGAGTTGATTTCTGTCTCTCCAATACACGTGTTGTGCTTCCAGTTTCTTTGTGGGGAAGACACCATTTTAGCTCCTTAGATAAAAAGAGGCGCCCAAGTGTTTAGATGAGACATTGCATCTTTCACAAAATAAATTACCTTTGAAATAGAGAAAGAAAGGCCCTTGAGCCATCACTGGGCCTTTCCAGGAGAAACTGAGGCACACCCCAAGGGAGACAACACCCACTACACAAAACCAGAGGTCTCCATCCCCTCCAGCCTTCCAGCAGTCTCCAGCCAAGGCCTGGTTTCCTGGCCAGTAGCCTCTCCTTGCTTGATCACCCAGGGTTACTGCTCCCATTGAGGGATGAGAAGACACTCCCTCTGCAGCCACCACTCAGCTCTGCACTCACTCCTTGCAGCATGAAGCGGGGCTTGCTGGGGCTGCTGGAGGTCCTGGACGTGGTCCCTTTGAGTGCACAGCTGCCTGTCTGACTGCTCACAGGCTGCTCTCACTATCAAGTCCCTGCACGCCCTTCAGAGGACAGGAAGCAGTCAGTCCGCCTGGTTTGAAAATTCAGCAATGTTGTGCTCAGAGTTTTCCCCCAAATTCTAAGTTCTCCATCTGAAAAAATAGAAGCTGGGCTTTTACTCAGCTCAGATAGTCTCCCCTCTCAAGAGAATATTCATTTTCTGTTGCTGTATGACAAATGACCATAAGTTTAGTAGCTTAAACCAACACCCATGTAGCACCACACAGTCTCCCTGAGGCAGGAGTCTGGGGACAGCTCAGCTAGTTCCTCTGCTCAGGGCCTCACATGGCTATAATCCAGGTGTAGTTGGGCTGTATTCTCATCTGGAGGCTCAACCGGGCAAGAATCCTCTCCCAAGCTCATTGAGCCTGCTGGCAGCCTGCATTTCCTTGTGACTGCATGACCAAGGGCCCCAGCTTCCTCCTGGTCCTCCTCGAGAGGTCTCCTTCATGTCCTGGAGGCAGCTCATGGTGCCCTGCCATGAGGTCCTCTCCAGGGGCTATTCACAATATGCTGTTTTCTTCTGCAAGACCAGCAAGAGCATCTGTCTCCAGCCGGCCAAGATGGAGTCTCCTATAATGTCATGTGATCATGGGAGTGATGGGAGTAGTAGTTCTTCACCCATTCCGTTTAATGTAACCAAGTCTTCTTTCTGCCATGTTCCACTGATTAGAGGCACGTCACAGGCCCTTCCCACACTCAAAGGATGGGATGATGGGGTGGAGGCAGTGATGGAGCCATCTTAGAATTCCATCAGCCAGAGAAGATGAACACTCCCCAACCAGACAAGGAGATCAGACCTGATGCAAACTTCCCTGGTTCTCTCTTATCTGTAGGAGACAATTCCCACTCCTTAGTCTGGCAAATCAGACCCTTCCTCACAACTTCATCCTCATCTCTCTCCACCACACTCCCCTGCCTACAGCTGGTGGGCACCCAAGCTCCCCAGCCTCCTATCAGTCCCGACCTCAGGGTGGTCTTTGTACGTGAGTGTCCCACTGCCCCTCCTGGCACAGACCAGCTCTTCCCCCGTGCCTGCAGGCCTAGCACAGTCCCCACAACTGACAGGCACTGGTACACGGGGGCTGTTGACTCACCAGATAGCCAGTGCTCAGCAGTTTTGGCATCAGTTGCCAAAGTGCTGTCAAAGGCTGTGGGTTTCCTCTTAGTCTAGCACAATAAAGCCCAGGTGCCAGGTTAGGAGGCCTCTGAGGGAGGGCGTCTTTTGCCCAGAGGGTAATTGCGGCATGGGTCCTCACCCTAGGTCCCCACCCCGACCGAGCCCCGGCGGCCTGCACTACTCAGACGAGGACATCTGCAACAAGTACAATGGCGCCGCACTGACCGAGAGCGTGAGCCTCAAGGAGAAGTCGGCGGATGTGTCAGAATCCGAGGTCAGTGTCAGTGCATACTTCCGGGCAGTGACCGTGCACCCCTACTTCTGCAGGGAGACTTCTACCTTCTCAGGCCATCTTGTCCTATTTGAGTCTCACAGCATCCTCACAGGCAGAGTCAAGGACAAAGGACTGTATTTTGCAGATGAGAAAAACATAAGGGAGCCCAAGGTCAACCCCACAGCCTGATCTGGGCCCCGCAGGGCTCACACAGCCTCAAGCAGTCTAGACAGTCCAAGGCCAGTTTATGGAGGAGCAGGTTCAGATCCCCAAGTCTTGGGGTCTGCTCTAGGCCCCACAAGACACACACAGCCTCAAGCAGTCTACACTCCAAGGCTAGTTCGTGGAGGAGCAGGTTCCGATTCCCAAGTCCCAGAGTCTGCGCTGGGCTCCTCAGGGTTCACATGGCCTCAAGCAGTCTAGACGGTCTAAGGCCGGTTCATGGAGGAGCAGGTTCCAATTCCCAAGTCCCAAAGTCTGCAGTGAGATAGACAAGGCTGGTGCCTTCCATGAGGGGTGCATTGCAGAGCAGAGTGTGGGTGTTGCCTGGGCACCAGCAGACGGTGTCGGTTGGTTGCTGTCACATGCTCCATCTCATGTAGTCCTGGGGATAACTGGGTCTAGACCACCGCTTACGGATGGAGCCAATGGGGCTCAGGGAAGATCAGTAACTTGCCCAGTGTGGACTCCTGCCCTGGAAGCCCATTCTTTCTCCATTTCACTTTCAGAGATAAACATAGGTTGGTAGTCCCTAAACCCTGGTTAGAGTGGCAGCAGGTCTGATCCTGCAGGACAGATAGAAAATGTGAAACCTTCACCAGATAGGAGCTTCCTGCTCACCCCTGAACCTTCGCTTCCCCGCATACCCTGCCAGCCTCCCACCTGCCCAGGAAGCTTCTGTTCTAGCTCCCTCCCTTGTGCTGAAGAAGAGGGATTTGCTCACGGCAGTTCCGGGTAAGGTATTGGGCTCAGGGTGAGATCAAATTCAGGATGTATTTCTCTCCTCACCAAGCAGCTGGACCAGGGAGATGGCTTCCCTAAGAGAGTGTCAGCCTCCATGTGCTCCCTCCAGGACCCCAGGGCCTACCTGAGTCAGGCCTTCCCTGCGGCAGTTCAGAAGTGGAGTGTGTCGCCTGTGCGAAGTCTTGGTGTCACCCAAAGGGTCTTTAACCAACAAGGCAGCCATGAGGGGGCTCCAAGGAGGTGCTCAGCACCCCTTCCCCACAGGTGCACCATCTGCATTCCTGACATTTACCAGCAAAGATGGCTGAAGCAGCAATTGGAGAGGTTGCCCCATCAGTCCTGGACTTCTTTCTTTCAGACATGCCAGGTCTGGAGAGGGATGAAAACCAGCCACCATTTGCTGGACACGTAGGCCTGCCCCACTTCCTGGCACTCATGTTCTAAATCAATATTTAATCTAAAACAAATCTCACCTTCATTTTAACCTAAATTCAGGCCTTATTGAACCCCAGGGCTCTATCAAATGGCTTCTTTTCAATTGTGGGTTGTAGATGAACTCCCCGCGGGAAGAGCCAGCAGGTGGGTGTGGCAAGGCCGGCTCTGCTTTCCTACATGTGTTGTGTTTACAGAGGACAACGGGTTCACTGTCGGCCGTAGCCTTGGGCTTGGCAAAAACAGCAGGTGGCAATGCAGATGCTCGGAAAGGGACATTTGTCTAAAACTGAGGGGCTGTCAAGTGAAATCCTGCAAAACTGACCTGCCTTTTTGTGATAAGGAAAAAGCTTATCACGAGCTAGCTGCCTGTACAAAAGCAGCACGTGGGGTGGAGCAGGGTAGCCTTTGAACAGGACAGTCTCCATCACCAAAGAGCCGCATCCCACAGCACCAGTCCTGGGCCTGTCCCTGCTGCCAGGCTGCTGCTTTTTAGAGAATCCGGGCACTGTGGAGGTGTCAGAGCTGTGGGTGGTTCCTGTGTGCTGCACACTTGCTGCTGTGTTTTCTGCACTCACTGTGAGCCAGGCCCAGGGTGAATGTGCACTCCTGTGCGGCCCACCCCAGCCCCATGAGGTGGGGCCAGCCTCCTTTTTGGTCAGAGTCTGAGGTCATCCAGCAGGCAGCTATTGAAGCTAACTCCCAGCGAGGCCCCTGTGTCTCCAGAGCTCAGTGTACCCCTCCCCTCCCCAGCGTTCTCCTCCAGCCCCGCACCAGAGGAGGGGAGGGAGGCATCCATGGAGGTGTGTCCTAGAGCAGGCGGGCAGGATTGGATCCACGAACTCTGAATTACTACTTCCTAAAAGCATTTTTCGCATGAGCTAATGGAATGCATTGGTCTGTTTCTCCTCTATCATGTGTGGTGTGTTTGGAGATTTAACATCGGCAAATTTTTATGGAAGGTTATTGAGCACACCCATGAACTGAGCTAAGCATACATATTCATGCATGCAAATGCACGCACATATACATACATGTGTACACATACACACATGCACATACATATACCTACACACCTGAATACATGCACACACATGCATACACACATGCATACCTAAATACACACACAGCACATGCACATACCTGAATATACACACTTGCATACATGCACACATATGTACACGTACAAACGTGCAAACATATACATATACCTATACACCTAAATACACGCACACACATGCATACACACATGCATACCTAAATACATGCAACACACGCACATGCCTACATACACACACATACACATGCACACAGGTACACACCACACACATATACCACGTGCAAGTACACATGCGCAGATACACAGGCATACATACCTAAATACAAGTACAAACACACATGCACACAAGCATATGTGCATACACATATATACATACATGCACAACACATATATACCTAAATACACACATGCACACACATACATACACACCTGCACATATGCACACACACATATACATCTAAATACAGACACACAGAGGTGGCAAGAGGGAGGGAGGTGAGTGTGGGGAGGGGGGAGAAAGGGAAGAGGGCAGTACATGGAACCCACACTAAATGGAATTCTGCACAGAGGGTGTTATCATCCCCATGTAACAGGCAGAAAGCTGAGGCTAAGAGTTTTTGAATGTCTTCCCCCAGACACGCACTGATGAGCTGGACTGAAGAGGCAGACCTCAGCATCTAAGTGGAAATCCCATTTTCCCACCAGTCCTGCTCTCAGAACGAAGTCTCAGGCAGCATGGCTGGGGTGGCGAGGGTCCCAGGAGCCAGGTCACACTGTTCCCATGTGGCAAGCCCTGTGCTGAAGGAAAGCATTCTCGCAAACGCACCTCATGGTTCCTAGTGCCTTTTGGGTCACAGGCTGCTTCTGGAAGCTGATGAAACGTGCATACACTCTCTCCACTTTCAGGCAGAATTTCACCAAGGACCTGGGGGCCCAAGGCACCCCAGAAGTCTCTATAGACCCCTCCACCTAGTGTTGCATGGAGTCCCAGCTAAGAATCCCCACACCTGGACCATCTTGTGCTCCCCAGGTTCTTGGGCGGATAAAGCGTGGCCTCCCTTGTCTGTAGAGCTCTTTGCTGTGTAATCTTGCTGCATCCTGCTTTTGAAGCTTATGAATTTAGGGATTTGAAGGCACTCAATATTCATGGGATCCCAACAGAGGGAACTGGGGACTTAGATCATTTTGGAAGTGCCAGCTCACATGCTAAAGTTCACTTTGAACCACTATTTGAAACAGCTGGATTGAGACATAATTCACATATCATACAATTCACCCATTTGAAGTACACAATTCAGTGGTTTTTAGTCCATTCACAAAGGTGTGCAGCCATTACCACAGTCAAATGTAGAACATTTCCATCAGCCCCCAAAACACCCTGTACTGATTTCAGCAGTCACTCCATCCACAGAAACCTGCAGCCAACCCCATCTCTTGGCAACCACTAAACTACTTTCTACCTCTCTAGGTGTGCCCTGTGGGCATCTCATTTAAATAAATCATACAGTATGTTGTCTTTCGTGACTAGCTTTTTTCACTTGCATACTGATTTCAATGCATCTGAACCACTTTTACTAAGTCATCAATTTGTATGTTCCATCAGTTCTCTTTCACATTGTTTTTAAATCTGACTTCAGTTCAGAACTTCTCCCTTCACAGAAAACAAACATGTTATATTTTCCTTGACATATTTACCCATATGCTTTCTTGGAACAGAAGTGTATTTTTTTGGTTGGGGGGACAACGTCTCGCTCTGTAGCCCAGGCCTGGAGTGCAGTGGCGCCATCTCAGCTCACTCCAACCTCAGCCTCCTGGGTTCAAGCGATTCTCATGCCTCAGCCTCCCAAGTAGCTGGGATTACAGGTGTCTGCTACTGTGTCTGGCTGATTTTTTGTATTTTTAGTAGAGACAAGGTTCCACCATATTGGCCAGGCTGGTCTCAAACTCTTGACCTCAAGTGATCTGCCCACCTCAGCCTCCCAAAGTGCTGGGATTACAGACGTGAGCCACCACACCCAGCTGGGAAGTGTATCTTTCTTTGTAGGGTCTAACAGAACACAGGCCAAGTGTCGCAGGGCGATTTGAAAAGGCTGCCATCTGACAATTAGTCCCTCCTAGTCCCAAACCCTACTCTAGTCAGGATCTTCTTTTTAAAAAATGCTTTATTGAGTTATAATTCACATACCATATACTTTGCCCATTTAGAATATACAATTCAATTGTTTTTAGTAGTTTCAGAGTTTTGCAATCATCTCCACAAATTCGGAACTTTTTTTATCATTCTGAAAAGAAACCCCATAACTCTACCAGTCGCCTCCCATTCCCTTCTCCCTCCAAACTCTGGCAACCACTTTCTGTCTCTATAGATTTGCCTGTTCTGAGCATTTCATATAACAGACCCCTGCAATGTGTGGTTTTGTGATTGGCTTATTTCACTCAGCAAAACGTTTTCAGGGTTCAACAGGGTTCACTGATATATGTTGTAACACATCAGTACTTCATTTCTTTATATGGGGAAATTTTCATTGTATGGATACAACATATTTAAAAATCTGTTCATCAGTTGATGAACATTTGGGTTTATTGTGTCTGGAATCCCCAAGAACACTCCCAAGTTCAGTTATTCACTAGAAGGACTCACAGAATTCAGCACACATCGTCATTACTAAGGTTTATTACAGCAAAAGAATATGGAGCAAAATCAGCAAAGGGAAAATATGCACAGAGGAGACCAGTTCATGCTTCCAAGAAGCATGTGTCCTCTTCTATAGAGGCACACAGGACACACTTAATCCTCTACCAGGGAGTTGTGAGGACACATGTGAATTGTTGTCTACCACAGCTTTACCGTAGCCTTGCACTTAGAGCAAACTGCACCTGCAGGGTAGGTACTGATGACTAGAAACTCAGTGCCCAGGGTTTTTATTAGCAGCTGGTCACATAGGCATCCTCTGCCAAGCATGTAGCAAAACTCCAGACTTCAGAAAGAAAGCAAATGTTTAGCATAAACCACATTATTTGTGCAGTTTAGCCACGGCACTCGTATAATTTAGGGAAAATGTTTTATCAATGAAAGGAACTTTTTACCAGTCAAGTTCCCAGATGCCAACCAAGGGTAATCTTTGAAAGCAGGACATTCTTAGGCTTGTTGTGTTAGGCCTGCTCTATTAACTTTTTGTGTTTTTTTTGTTGTTGTTGTTGTTGTTTTGAGACAGAATCTCACTCCGTCACCAGGCGCCAGGCTGGAGTGCAGTGGCGTGACCTCAGCTCACTGCAACCTCCGCCACCCAGGTTCAAGCAATTCTCCTGCCTCAGCCTCCCTAGTAGCTGGGACTACAGGCACGCGCCACCACACCCAGCTAATTTTTTTGTATTTTTAGTAGAGACGGGGTTTCACCATGTTGGCCAGGATGGTCTCGATCTCTTGACCTCGTGATCCGCCCTCCTCGGCCTCCCAAAGTTCTGGGATTACAGGCGTGAGCCACCTCACCCGGCCCTCTATTAACTTTTTTCCACTTCAGATTATTTCTACTTTTATGCCCTTTATCTGGTTGAGTTTGGTGAATGTTTTTATTATCAAAAGGTTTGGAGTTTTGTCAGATGGTTTCTCTGTGTCTGGTTGGTTTTTGTCCTTTATTCTATTTATATGGCACATTACATTAACTAATGTTTGGATGTTAAACCTTGCATTCCTGCAGCAAATGCCCTGTGTTTATATTGTATAAGCCTTTCTATATGTTGCTGGATTCAGTTTGCAATATTGCTGAGCATTTTTATATCTATACTTATAAGGGATATAGGTCTGTAGTTTATTTGTCTTACATATCTTTATGTAATTTTTATATTAGCGTAACATTGGCCTTATTGAATGGTTTGGGAAGTATTACTTCCAAAGCTGGTATTAATTATTTAAATGTTTGGCAGATTTCTTCAGTGAAGTCCTCTGGTCTTAGGCTTTTGTTTGTGGGAAGTTGTTAATTACAAGTTTCGTCTCTTTATTGCCTATAGTTCTATTCCTTTGTTAAGTCAGTGTCACTCATTTGTGTCTTTCTAAGGATTTTTAATGTTATCTCATTAATGTAATTTGTTAAGATACAGTTGCCTATAGTTGTATACAGTTGTTTATAATCCTTCATTTCTATAAAGGCATTGTTAATTAATATCCCTAATTCATTCCTGATTTTAATAATTTGAGTCTTCTTTCTCTTATTTCTGTTTAAAGTTTTGTCAATTTTCTTAATCTTTGCAGAGAACTAACTGTAGTTTCATTGATTTTCTCTTTTATTTTTCTACTTTCTATTTTATTTATTTCTACTCTAATCTTTATGATTTTCTTTTTTCTGCCTGCTTTGGAGTTAGTTTGCTCTTCTTTTTTCAATTTCCTAAGTTGGAAATTTAGGTTGTTGATTTGAGATCTTTCTTTTTTTTTGTAAATGCAGGACTTTATGGCTAAAAATTTCCCTCTAAGAACTGTGTTAGCTGAATCTCGTAAGTTTTAATATGTTGTGGTTTTGTTTTCACTTATCTCAAAGTGTTTTTTAAATTTTCTCTGTAATTTCTTCTTTGACACAATAGTTTTATTTAGGGCTATGTTTTACATTTTCTCATATTTGTGAATTTCCCACATTTTCTTCTGTTATTTATTTCTAATTGTATCCTATTTTGGTCAGAGAAACCTATTTTATATATTTATTTTCAGTTCTTTAAAATTCACTGGGTCTTGTTTTAAGGCCTGGCACATGGTCTATACTGGAGAATGTTTCCTAACCACTTGAGAAAATGTGTTATTCTACTGCTTTTGGGTGGAGTGTTCTGTATGTGTCTGTAGATCAAGTTGATTTATAATGTTGTTTCCATCTTCTATGTGTGTGATCTTCTCCTCAGTTCTTCCATTTGCTAATTCATTGAAATATCTATTTGTATTGAATTGTCTGTTTCTCTCTGCACATCTCTTCATTTAATTTCATGTATTTTGAGGCTCTGTTGTTAGGTGTATGTATATTTATAATTGTTATATCCTCTTGATATATTTACCCTTTTATCAGGTATTTGCTTTCTAATAAAGATATGTCTCATATCTTTATTCTCTATTTTCCATTATCAGCTTCTTTTTGTTAAATGAATTTTCCAAATATATCATTTTGACTTCCTTATTTTTGCTTTTGCTGTATTTATTTGGTTATTTTTGTTAGTGGCTTACTCTAGTTTTAGTATCTACTTAAGATTTATAGTAAATTTTGGTGACTTAGGGGAACTTTACTCCTATAGCTGTATTTTTTTCCTTTTCTTTTTGTGCTATTATTATACATATTTTGCCTGTAGATTAATGCTTTTTATCAAATTTGGGAAACTTTAAGTCATTATTACTTTGAGGTTTTTTTTTGTTTGTTTTTGCTTTTTTCTCTTTCTCCTCTCATTCTGATATTCTTATGACACGTATGTTGGTGCTCTTAGTGCTGTCTCAGATTTATCAGAGGCTCTGTCAATTTTTAAGTCTTTTTTCAGAGTGCATAATCTCTATCAATCTATCTTCAAGTGCACTGATTCTTTCCTCTGCCAGCTCAAGTCTACTGTTGAGCCTATCTAATGAATTTTAAATTTCAGTTATTATATTTTTCAACTCAAGAACTTCCCACTTGTGTTTAAATAATTTCTATCACTTTATTGATATTCTTCAATTGTGATCATACGTTTCATTCATTTCATAAACATGGTCTCCTTTAGTTATTTGAACATAATTATAATAGCTACCTTTGAAGTCTTTGCCTGCTTAGTCTAATGTTTAGGCACCCTCAGAGGCTACCTTCTTTTTATTGTTTTCCTGTGTATGCATTATACTTTCCTGGGTTTTTTTGCAAACAGATCATATTTTATAATATATTGTAATAATTCTGAATAATGATATTCATGCCTCCTTGAGGGTTATTGTTGCTTGCTTATTTGCTTGTTTTTTCAGTGATTTGGCTGGATTCGCTCAGTAAAGTCCATTTCCCCTGCATTGTGTATGTTCTGATGTTGCTCCTCAGTCTTGGGCAATGCATAGCATCTTCCTGCCTCCCAGGGATGACTGTGGTTTTAGCTGGGCTCCCTTTGCCTGTCCCCATTAAGATTCTGGATGGTTTACCACTATTGGTATCACACCCAGCAGTCCACCTCCACTACTTGCTAGCTCTGGTTTTTTCAGCAATGCCTTAGTGCATAAATTGCTCTGCACCTCTGATCCAGTTGAAGTCCAGCTTTTCTGCAGTTACCAGATGCTGTCAGTCTTTGAAGCTTGCACTGACACTAAGAGGCCTCTTCTTAGCTTCAGAAGTCTCTTTTCCTGGTTCTCTCTGTTAAACTTCCATTGTTGCTGACATGGAACTACCAGCTTCCTCTTCATCCCTTACCCCTAAAGGCTCCACAGTGTTCCACAATGTCCTTAGGTATGCTGTTCCAAATAAAGTCATTTTCCTCAGGTGGAGCTGGAAGCTCTCTGTTCTTATAGACTAACTGTCCACCCTATGCAGGACCTCTGTGTCACTGCACCAAAGCTGGAGGTGAGGACAATAGCCTCCTTCTTCCATAGTGACATACCTGCCACACAAGTGGGGCACTGGGTTGAGAGGGCAGTCCCTGGTCTTCTGGGCTTGCTGCTCCCAGTGTGGGACTTCTTCCTACAAACAGGCTGGGATGGGGGCAATCAGGGCCCGGTATTCTTGGCCTGCCACACCTGGTATAGAGTCCCAGCTTCCTAGCGAAGGCTGCATGAGGGACAGGATCCCCAGTACTCTTGGCCATCTCTGCCTAGAATAGAGCTTCTTCAACATGGAGCTGGGTTGGGGGAAAGGGGAAGCTGGGTAAGAGATGCCAGAACTTTCCTCTCCAAGTTAAATTCCTAGACCAGGAGACCTGACACGTTGCCATATCTGCCCAGAGTAGAGTTTCTGTCACACTGGGCTGGGGGCATTGGGTAGGGAGAGCAGGTCATGGCTCAGGCACCACAGACTCTCATTGTTAAGTGAGATTTAGCAGATTTTCTTGTATAAATCTTTCTCCATTTGCTATCTACTTTTAGCACCATTGCCCAAGACTTTTTTTTTTTTTTTTTTGAGAGGAGACTCGCTCTGTCACCCAGGCTGGAGTACAGTGGCATGATCTTGGCTCACTGCAACCTCCACCTGCCAGGTTCAAGTGATTCTCCCACCTCAGTCTCCCAAGTAGTTGGGATTGCAGGTGTGCAGCCCCATGCCTGACTATTTTTTGTATTTTTAGTACAGACGGGGTTTTGCCATGTTGGCCAGACTGTTCTCTAACTCCTGACCTCAGGTGATCCACCCTCCTGGGCCTCCCAAAGTGCTGGGATTACAGGCATGAACCACTGCACCCAGCCTTCGAAGATTTTAGATGGTTGTTTATAAAATACTTTTCACCTGTTAAATGAAACTGAGGAGAGGGTCTGCTGACTTCCTCACATTGCCACTCCAGAAATAGCCTTGCCTTCATGACTAGTAACTCTGATATTTAGAGGGGATTGGGAAGAAATATGGGCTTTGACCTGGTCCCTTAACACCAAATTTACAGAGACAGAATCAAGTCACAGAACTGTAGAAAAGGCTGTTAGAGAGAGAAGAAAGGATTGCAGGGCAAACAGTCAGAGAGCTGCTCAGTAATGGAATAAACCCAAAAGCTGCAATGCTGTTTTTCAAATAGGACTATCTAAAAAGTGGCTTGGATTTAGATGAAGGTTTAAGACGTTTATCCTCTCTACTGGAGGCAGCTTATAGATTTGAATATATTATAAACCGAGATGTTAGGAATAAAGAGTAATGTACGCCCTTGGCCCTGGCTTCAAGCCAGTGTTTTGATACAGCATGTTTGCTGGTTAGAACCACGGGCAGAGGCAGGCTTCTCCTGCCCACCTTCTTCTCCCGCCCACCTTCTTCTCCCAGGGCCCAGGGTATAAGAGTGAGAAGCTGTATGCGATCTCTGCTAGAAAAACTGTCTTGAGAAGCTAAGATCTCACTAAGAAAACAGGGATGCCATCCTTTTATCCCCAGGGCATTTTTAAACCATTCTCAGAACTATTGCTAAAGTGAAAATCCTGTGAATCAGTTCCCAGGTGCACAGGAGCCTGCCTGATCCGAGGTGCTGCTCTGAATTATACCATAAGTGTCACACAACACATGCTGTGGCTATTCCTGTTTTTCTGTTTAGAAACTGGAGGGTTTGTCATGGTTTTATCACAGGGCTGCTTATGAATGATATCTGCTGTTCCAATCACATGTTAAAAATTGTTTTTGAAATCCAAAGAAACTGTCTTTAAAATCCCTCCTGCTCCGACCAACTTAGACCAACCCCATCGTACCTAATTAATTCCTTAATAATATTTGAGTCTTTCATCTTGCCAATATAATACCCAAAGTGTCGAGATTATCTTTATTAGCTGCTTTCCAGGCAGCTCTGCACCTTTAGAAACTCTCACAGTCAGTCTGACACCACATCCAATCACATTCTGTCCTTCCAGGGTTTCCCGGGAAACCGACACACGTTGCTACTTCACATCACACAGGAAACTTACCAAAAAAGGACCCTGCAGCATTTCTTTTTTGTCAGTAATTGTAACTCACTAAAATACATCCCCATTAAAAAATAATAATGTCATATAAATAATAAACAGAGCAGGCAGCAGGAGGAAGAATGGCATTTTAAGATTGTGCTTTCTCAAAGAGGCAGTGACAGGGGCTGAGCAGGAGCCAGGAAGCTCAGCTTTTAGCTCCAGCTCTGCCTGGCATTTATCTGTCATGTGGCCCTGGGTGTATTCTCACTTCTCCTCCCTAAATAGAGAGCGAGAAGGAAGAGAAACCTCTTGGAGCCTCTTGTCTCTGCTTCTTTCTGCGCAATGGTTTTGTTCTCTCTGATTGGCTGTTATTATAGATCACTTGGCTGGGTCTGTGGGCATTGGCCACTCAGAACTTACCGCCTCTCAGCTTTTCTCCCCAGAACAAAGCACTCTTCCCTTCCAGCTGCAGTGTGGAAAAAAGAAAAAAATCCCAGGGCAAGACTCTGATTTGCTGAGCTGAAGTCATATGCCCAGCTATCAGCAAATCACAGTTTTCTGAGAGACAGTCTAGCCCGTCCATGTGGTGTGGAAGAACTGCTTCCTTCAAAGAAGGGGTTGAGGCCCAGATGCAAATGACAGGAATCACTGAGAGCTGGACAACCATGTACTCCCAATTTGTGTCTCCTGCCAGGCCCCCTTGGCACCCACATGTGTCACAGACTCTTCTCTTGAAACTATAGGACTTTTAGATCTTTGGCTGAGGAAACACATCATAATAACATAGCAACATACATACAAGCCGTGAAGGAAATGGTATAAACACGCAGATGGGTGTGGGCCGTGTGTCATGTTCATTCTCTAAGGAGTTCTGGACATGCTCTTGGAAATGTAGACTCTAGCAAGAGTTCAGCAGTCCCTTCTGGACCACCCCTAGGCCCCACCTGACATGAACCCTGCTTCCCTACAGCCTGGCAGGGGTGTGCAGGGGGCAGAGAGATGCCCAAAGGGTCACCAAGTGGGTGCAAGAGAGACTAACTGAAACAGAATTCATGGCACGCCCTCCCACTGCAATTGATGATTTCTCCACCATGCAGAGACAACTTTAATATAAGGCTCACCCATATAAATAGTGTTTCTCTATCTTTTCTAGAACTGGGGTTGAAGGTTTCTCCTCCCTGCTACCAGAAAGACTTTATTTCTGCCACCTTTGGCTAAGAAACCAGGCTGGTTCTGGCCCCAGTCTGGCCCTGGCCAGTATGACCCAAAGAAGGTCACTTGCATTTGGGGATGTTGATTCTTTCAGACACGAGACGAAGAAATTGAATCCAGTCACCATTTCTCTTGTTTTTCCACACCAGGATCCCTTGTGGTAGGGAAGTTGAACGGGGAAGACCCCTGGGACCTGGGAATATAGTCAAAAGAGGGTGAAAGTCTTGAACCTCATACTTGACCTTCAAATGATAATGAACCCTAACCCCAGTGTATGAAACCTAGCACTAAATTTCTGTCATTCGTTCCTAACCATTCTGCGAATTTCTCACGAGAAAAGTGATACCTTCACTGCATTTCAATACGTGTGATTTTCCCTAAGCTTCAGGAAGTTTCAATTCCAAGTTGGTCTCTAAAGAAGTAACAAATCCAGTTCAGGGGCGAATCGTGGAGATTCCTTTGACTTCTTTCGAATGATCTTTGTTCTGTTTTCGTCTGTTTGAGTTTACACAGAGCTTTCCCCTATAAGCCACCTCAAGGCCTTTAGACAACAGATGAAGAATAAATCTTAAACAGGCTGGGCATGGTGGCTCGTGTCTGTAATCCCAGCACTTTGGGAGGCTAAGGCAGGCAGATCACCTGAGGTCAGGAGTTCGAGACCAGCCCGGCCAACATGGTAAAGCCCCATCTCCACTAAAATTAGCCAGGTGTGGTAGTGGACACCTGTAATCCCAGCTACTCAGGAGGCTGAGGCCGGAGACTCACTTGAACCCAGGAAGCAGAGGTTGCAGTGAGCCAAGATAGTGCCACTGCACTCCAGCCTGGGCTACAGGAGTGAAACTCCATTAACTAACTAAATAAATAAATCTTAAACAGCCACAAATACAGATCCCTGATCTCTTAGCTAAAAACCTTGAGGCCAGATATATTTAAGAATTCTGTGTTTTTCAAGTTTGGGAGTACATTGTATGTTAAGGAACAGCTCCAGTAGGGTCAGGCCAGCACTTTGTGATCAAACACATTAGTCTGCTTGTAGCAAAACATGAGAATATTCACACTGAATGGCCCTACATCAGTTCAGCTGGGGGTAGGCTGCCAAGTTAGCTCGAGTCAGCTCAGCCTTCACCACCAAATGAGTTATTAAAAAGCCTTTTGAGTTTCAGAGCATTGTGGGTTTTGGAATTTGGAATAGGGGGTTGTAGAACCTGTTCAGAAGATCCAAGAGGATTCAAGGCTGGAGCTGGGAGGAAGTTGCAGGATCTGCGGAGGTGGGTGAGCCCTCGGGGGTTGGGAGTTCAGGTGCAGGCTCCCACCCAGCCTCTCCTGCCGAGCCTTGCTTCTTTATTGATAAAATGGAATAATAACATCTGCATCATAAAATCCTCAGCCAGTTGCAAAGATCATGGCGGGGCATTAATCTGGTATGTAATCGGTGTTCTCGAAAAAGGAGCCACTGCCACGTTTATCATCCTCTCCCGACGAAGGAGAAGCTGGCTGATCCGGAGTCCTGGTGTGTATGGGAAGACGTGTCTTACCTCTGCAATTGTCCTAAATGCAGAGGAGCCACAGATGGATTCAGCTGTTCTGTTTATTGTACCATAAACCAAACAGTTTATACTTAATATTCAGAAAAGTCCCAAATCTGTGACTCACTGTTACTTTCACGTAAATATTCCAGTTAGAGCTAGATTTTCAGTCTGTGTCCCCAAATCCCAGGAGTCTGGCTCCCTGCTACGCCTCCATGGGGTTTCTGCACAGCCTGGAGGCTGACTGCTCTCACAGGCTTCCGGGACGGACGCACATCCCCTGGTGCGGGATAGTGTCAGCTCACGGATCAGATCTTCCTGCCCGGGTGCTGATGTGGGTAATTCACTCTCCGACTGTCAGATGAGAGAGCAGGTGGCAGGAACATCGCACCCAGGGATGCTTCTGTTTTTCTGGGTCTCGGTGTGGACTCCCTGAAAAATTAGGGAAGCTGGCAGCTCTCTCATCCCCTGCCCCCGCCTCCCCACCAGCTGCAAAGACGCTGCTCATACACCCTAGGGGGAACTGGATTTGCAACTTTCCTTCTAGAATGTTTACTTCTGAAAGAGCTACTGTGGCTGGCAATGGGGCCCACATCTGGAGCCACAGCTCCCCATCTTACCACCCACAAGGCACAGCTCCCACCCTGACCGCTGATCAGAGTCCTCAGGGGGCCTCTAAATGCACATTCCCAGGCCTCCCCCAGACCCACAGAGTGAGGATCGCTGGAGCCACACCCAGGAATCTGCTACCTCAACACACAGCTGATAATTCTCAGATGGCATTCCGAGGCGGCTCACTCTTTTACTGCCTCCCCAGTTCCCTTGATACCCTCTGGGGAGAGAGAAAGGGCAGCTCCGCCTGACCCCTGTGAGAGACGGGCCCTGATAAGTATCTTAGTGTTGGTTCCACAGCAGAGCCTCAGTCTCTGTGTCGGCAGGTGGATCCCCTAGGAACTCAGGAAGCTCCCAGGACACACAGGTGAGGGTCCCGTGATGATTCCGTGCATCTGGGAGGATGTGGCACTCACCAGCAAAACTGAGACCTTCACCTTCTTGGGGAAAAAAAAATACCCATTTCAGCCTCTACTTTCTCTCTCTTTTTTTGTGGGGGGGAGACAGATTCTTGCTCTGTTGCCCAGGCTGGAGTGCAGTGGTGCAATCTCAGCTCACTGCAACCTCTGCCTCCCAGGTTCAAGGGATTCTCCTGCCTCAGCCTCCCAAGTAGCTGGGATTACAGGCACCCGCCACCACACTAGCAAATTTTTGTATTTTTAGTAAAGATGGGGTTTCACCATGTTGGCCAGGCTGGTCACGATCTCTTGACCTTGTGATCTGCCTGCCTTAGCCTCCCAAAGTCTGCTTTCTCCTTTAACAGTCCTTCCAATGACTTTACATCATAGAAAACATGTGGGGTCCATGTTTTTAATGGAATCTGCTGATTTACTTTATAAAAAGGGGGAAAAAAACCTCAAAGGGACTGATTTTCAAACATCAGTGGGAGGCCCCAGGCCACTTTTCCAGGTGTTTGAGGGACCCAGCCATTGAGTACCTGGTGGGGAGAGACATATGAGACACCTGGCTTCTTATGGACAACCTGGTCACTTGCAAGGGGAGGATGCACCCCTCCGGCCCCCGCCCCTCCCCTCCCTTCCCCACTCTTCTCCTCTGCCTCATCACCTCCAGAATCCTTTCACTTTGGCCTGTAGCAGCCCACGTCTTAGTCTCAGGCAAGCCAAAGACCCGGATCTTCCCACAGCCCTGGGGCTCTTCTGTGTTACGATCCATGGGGCAGACAGAGTCCCCTCACGTCTGTGTGCGGAGGCCACATAGACCTTTGCTGGGATAGGGAGGTTGTGTAGACTTCTCTTGGGGTGGGAAGCCTGTGTAGACCTCTCCTGAGTGAGGAGGCCGTGTAGACCTCTCCTGGAATGGGGAGGCGGTGTAGACCTCTTCTGAGTGAGGAGGCCGTGTAGACCTCTCCTGGAGTGGGGAGGTGGTGTAGACCTCTTCTGAGTGAGGAGGCCGTGTAGACCTCTCCTGGAGTGGGGAGGCGGTGTAGACCTCTCCTGAGGAAAGGAGGCCATGTAGACCTCTCCTGGGTAGAGGCCCAGCTCTTCTCAGAGACCATCTGGTGCAGAGTGAGCGGGCTGCACGCAGCTGAGATAGCAGTGTTGGCCAGGCCTGGATCAGAGAGGGAGACCTGTCGGGGCTGCCTGCTCTCCCGTGTAGAGGGGTAGAGGGCTTGAGACCGCGACACGGCCCCCCCACCGGGTGAGGTGCTCCCAGCGCGCTCCAGCCCGCAGTGGCCACACCCTGCCCTACTCTCACACCACCTCTCTCCTGCCCCGCAGGCTACCGACTCCGACTACGAGGAGGCACTGCCCAAGCACTCGTTCGTGAACCACTACATGAGCGACCCCACCTACTACAACTCGTGGAAGCGCCGGGCCCAGGGCCGCGCACCTGCGCCACACAGGTACGAGGCGGTGGCTGGCGCCGAGGCAGGCTCGCAGCTGCACCCGGTCATCACCACGCAGAGCGCGGGCGGCGTCTACACCCCAGCTGGCCCCGGCGCGCGGACTCCGCTCACTGGCTTCTCCTCCTTCGTGTGAGCGCAGTGCCGCACCTCCCTCAGGGCAGAACGGAGGTGAACTTTGCGGAGTCTATTTTTGTTAAGACAATCAACTCCAATAACTGAGCTGAAGTTTTTGTTTAAAAAAAAATTCTGATAAGTGATGATTTTACCTACTTGTGGACACTAGATTTCAATTAGGAAGGTTTTTTTAAATGGCTTTTTGTAACATCGCTGCAGGAAGCAGGTTTCTTTCTTTTTCTTTTCTTTTTAAGAGAAGGTGTATCTCACTGGTGCAATGGCTTGGCACCTCCAGGGCCTGGGAGGTCCTCAGACCTCCCCAGCCCTGGGTTTCTCGTCTTCAAGACCAACTAGGAAGGCTCAAGCAGGGAAAGGGAGTGGAGAGTCAGGTGACATCTCAGAGCTGCCCCGGCTGGTCCCTGTCTCTTTCTACCTCCTCTTCCAGAGAACCAGCGGCTCACACCCTTCTCAACACAGGACATCCTGGCTCGCAGCTCACTCCTGGGGTCTGAAAAGCAAACGTTTTTCCCTGGGCTCAGCGCTTTTTGTCCCGACTTCATCCGTTTCTGAAATGTTCTCACTCAGCAGTTTCTAGGCAAGGAGTCAGCTTTCAGGTTCCTGACGGCCAGGCAGGGATGTTCAGATGTGACCCAGCTGTCACCATCTGCGTCACTGCCATGGTGCGGTCTTGAGGCTCTTCTGCCTGTCCTTCCTCTTTCCTTCCCACCTGACAGTGTGGGAGTGGGAGGCCTCGCCACACCGGCCCTCTCCTCCCCACAACACAGCACATGGCCAACTCCGCGGGACACGAGGACACGGGACAGCGTCTCCAGGATTGCTTGTTACGTAGGAAGCGTGCATTGTTAACCAGAGTATTTTTTAAATCTTTTTATCTTTTTTTAAACGATGTCACATGAAATGGATTCGTCTTTGCTGTCTCCAGGTGCCTTTTTCTTCATTGTTCAGCTTTGTATGTGGGAAAGATGAAAAGCAACAGTGTCTGCAAATAAAGCAAAACAGCTCTGAGAACACACGCTCCCGACTTGCCTCGTGCACGCCAGGCCGCCCCCTCCCTCTGTCCTGCCTCCCTCGGCTGCCTCTGCTTCTCCACCGCTGGTGCTGCCGCTGCCCCCTCTCCCAGTCTGAGGCCAGCTTTTAGCCTTAACAGGTTTTCCGGAAACATTTTTTTTTCTTTAATCATCCTTGTTTGGTTTAAATCTTTTGGCCAGATGAAAAATAGTATGAACTGCTTTGGAAAACTTAACAATCCAGGCATGGCCGTGCCTCCAGCCCCTCAACGTCATTTTTGCAACAGATGTCTGGGCTGCTATGGTCCACCCCTCAGCCTGGGGCCCGGATCTGGATGGAATGGGTGCCCTACTGGTGCTCATGGGCATGTGTGCCCCAGGTCCCTGTAAGTGCCCCCAAGTGCCCCCATACCAGCAGAAGCGTGACACACACAAGATTCAAGATCACTCTGTCAATGCCCCACTGTGCACTGTGAATGGCAGGTGCTGTTCCCCCAGCGACCTGAGGTTAGGGGACAGCTGAGCAGTATCTGGCCAGTGCCACCAGGGGCCATTCTCCTGGCCACGTGCAGACAGTGTGTCCTCTGCTTGCCCAGATGCCTTGTGCACCTCTGTGGGCAGAGGGTATGGATATTGTCTGGATTCTCTGCTGTCAGCATTGCTGGGTGTGGCCCCAGGAGACTAAGGAGTGTTGTGTGGGGTGGAAACCCCTTTCAGTCCTTTCAAAATTAGACGGCATGCAAAGTTTCCTTTTTCTCTCTCTCCTCTCCTCCTTCCTTTCCTTCCTGTCCTTTACCCTTCCTTTCCTTCCTCCCTCTCTCTCTTCTTTCCTTCCTCCCTCCCTTCCTCCTTTCCTTCCTCCCTCCCTCTCTTCTTTCCTTCCTCCCTCCCTTCCTCCTTTCCTTCCTCCCTCCCTTCCTCCTTTCCTTCCTCCCTCCCTCTCTTCTTTCCTTCCTCCCTCTCTTCCTCCCCCACTTCTGCCCTCCCTCCCTTCCTCCTTTACTTCCTCCCTCCATCCCTCTTTTCTTTCCTTCCTCCCTGCCTTCTTCCATCCCTTCCTCCCTCCCCATTCCTTCTTCCTTTTCTCCTCCTTTTTCTGAGTGGAGGGGGAAATATTCTAAACCAAAAATCCTAGATGCTCTGCCCAAAGCCACTTCTGCGTGGGAATTGCAGCCCACAGTTCTCTGGATGGGACTCGCCTCAGTGGACAGAGCTGCGTCCTTCTCAGCCCCGGAGAGGGCGTAGTGGGCAGGAAGCCAGGATGCAAGCACTGGAATTTCTCAGAAGAGAAGCTATAAATGGAGAGCAAGGACAGTGCTGCCTTCTGTGCGCTCCGACTGCTCCCTTCAGCCGTAAGGATGTGGCTTCAAATGCCCGGGAGAGAGGTTGAGGATGACCAGGTTCAAGGTGTGTTTCGCTCTTGGGTTTTCAATGCAACATCATGACACTTTCGTTTCAAGCTCCTGTTTTCTGTCTCCCTCCACTCTTAGTAAACGTTGATTTGCACGGGGTGTACCGTCCGAGGCTGCACTGGCCTCCTGGCTGCTGCTGGACTGTGCTTGGGATGATGCTCGTGCCCATCACTCAAAGGGACTCTGTCCCATGAGAACCACCTGTGCAAAGGACCAGAGTTGGGTGTTTCCAGGTCGATTTCAGCCTTTTAGAGCAATATGGGCTTGAGAAGCATCTATTCCTAACTACTCATCTTCAGGGAAGGGAAAGAAAATCACATCCTAGGAAGATGGATATTGTATTTTAATCTCGGTTTTGAAAAGAGGACGAGCAAAATGTCTCTAAGACAGCCTAGGCGGACCATGCTCCCGCTCTCTTCTGCTGTGCCGAAAGACACACCTTGCAGGTGCTTTGTGATGGCAGTGGCTGAGTCTCCCTACCCCCCACACCTACCCCCCAATCCCACCCCACTCCCCCAATCCCACCCACTCCCCCACCCCTGATGTAGTTCATTTCAGATTGTTTGGCCCTGTGAGGATGTGGTTACGGAGGGCCAAGGAGGCTCCGTGTGAGCCACAGGGATGGGTGTGCAGCGCTCCCTCCTCCTCGGGCGCCAGGACACAGGTTCCAGGCAGGTGAGCTGAGAGCCGCTAGGCCGTGTCCCCTTGGCCTCTTGCTCGGCCACCTTCTGGGTGAATTGGTCCAGCCCAAGCCCCTCTCCCTAGCCTCCCCTTCAGCTTCTCTCCCTACCTGCTTTTATAAGGCACACTTCATTCAATGCCATAGCAAAATAATGAGGGACCCCGGGGAGAGGAGGCACAGACGGCCACTGCGCGGAAGGCGCCTCCACAGCCCCGGGAGGTGGCTCACTCTGTACGGTTCTCCGGAGGCCGTGATTGTATCTGACTGTGACTGAGCTGAAGCATGGTGTTTGCGTAACGGCTAGTAGCATGGTTTTTATTTCTTACGCATTCATGGCACACAGTGTAGCTATTCTCCCGATGAGCAACCCGTCTGTGTTCCTAAGTGTGGCTCCCTGTCAGTCCGTGTCCCTGTAGCATGGATCCAGTCTGAAAGGTGAGGACAAGTGGAAACCCCTGAGCTGAGCTCACCCGCTGGGACACGTCTCCTTCCCGCGTCACCTTCTGGTTTAGGGAGTGCCCCGGTCAGCCCTGAAGTGTTCCCTACAACATTTTCTGAAATTGTGCAGAAAACCAGATCTCACTAAAAAAAAGAAAAAGAAAAAAATAAACAACTTGTAGGAAGACAGAGAGGTGCTATGGGTACAATTTTTAATAAAAACATTATTTTCTTCCTTAAGCGCTTGTGGTTTTCTTCAATTGTGGATAGAGTGACTTGGGAGGCCTTAGGAACTTTCTCAAATTCTAAGGTTGTAAATATGAACCACTGGGACTTCACCCGAAGATGAACCACTTCCTTCACCCCAGTGCTGTACTGGACCCCTCTGCCTTCCCCCCCCCCCACACCCTTACCTTTATCAGAGCCCATCCTGTTGACGTGCAGGTGTGTACAGGCAGTGAGCATCCCCCCGACTGAAGCTGAGGTCGGAGTGAAAACCACTTCACACCCTTGCAGGGTGGCCTGAGGCAGGCAGCACAGAGTCTGAGCCAGGGAGACCTTCTGCCTGAACCAGCAGCATTCCCAGGGCCAGCCCAACTCCACCCACCACCTGGCTGGACCACCAGAGACTTCACAGGTGCCCGGAAGGGGAAGAACAGCTCAGAGCCAAACTTTGCCTTGGGTGGGGGAAGCGGAGCTGTGAGCAAGATAGCCTACCCCTCCCAAGGGGTCTGGCCACACCATAGTTTGTCAGGCTCCAGGTGTGCTCTGGGAATGAGATGAGGCCATTTCCCTTCCCTTTCGGAAGTGGAATTTTCCTTGATTCTTTCCTTTTAAGAGACAGGATCTCACCCTATTTCCCAGGATGGAGTGCAACAGTATAATCATAGCTCACTGCAGTGCTAATCTCCTGGGCTTGAGTGATCCTCCTGCCTCAGCCTCCCTAAGTGCTGGGACTTCAGGGCGCCTGCAGCGGAATTTTCAAAGGCATCTGCCAATCACTGAGGGAACCCTGGGCTTCTGTGAAACATAGGGCCCCTGCGGCTGCAGTGCCGGGGCCACCAGGAAGAAGCATGGCTGCCCCCTTATCACCCACAGGCTTTAGGGTCTCAGTGGCCCAGGAACATTAGAAATCTCAGTGTCCAGGCCACACCCAGGCCAGTTAAATCAGAGTCTCTGGGGATTGGGTGCAGACGTCCGATTTGTTTTGAAAGCTCCCCAAGTGATTCCAATGCAGCAAGGAAGCCATGCTGCCTGGAGGAGGGGCTAAGGAGGGTCCAGGGTTCTGACCCTGAAGAAAGGGCTGGGGTTCTGACCTTGCCAACATTGCCCTTTTGCTCCGGAAGCAGTCGCTGCCACTGATAAGCCTCAGGTAAGAACACTTTCATTTTCTCACCATGGCCAGCCTACATCCTACCACAAATCTGCACATTTTCCACTATCTCCAATATTTCAGAAGTTGCAGCTGCTGTGGGGAAGGTTGACATTTACTGAATGCATACCATGTGCCAGACGCATTCTGTGCTCTTGTTAGTCCACAGAACTCCCTCCAGGACCCTGTGAGGTAGATACAGTGGGGATCCCATTTTGTAGATGAGGAAACGCACCCAGAGTGGTGAAGCCATCTACCCAGGGGTAGCCAGCTGGCCAGGGCAGCTGGCAGCTCCAGAGCCTGGTCCCTAGGTCTGACCACTGCACAGCACTGCCTCCTAAGAGGCTGTCTGCGGTCACCCTCAGATCCGTGTGCTATTATCCTGGGAGGAGGCAGGCACCTCTCCCTACAGCTCGCAGCCTGGCGTCATTACTGCGACTTCTCGGGCTGAACACACATGCTGCTCAGAAGATTTTATTTTCCCCACATCATCCTCAAGGCATAAGGATAAGTTATGCAAAGCCCGTCATTACTAATATTGTTGAAAAGTTCATGGGAGAAAGTTTTAAATGCAACTAGTTAGCCCAGAGAAAAGAACCTCCTTGTCTTGTTGGATGAAGATTAGATAAGAATACCTCCACAAGGCCGGGCACGGTGGCTCACGCCTGTAATCCCAGCACTTTAGGAAGCCGAGGCAGGCGGATCATGAGGTCAGGAGATTGAGACCATCCTGGCCAACATGGTGAAACCTTATCTCTACTAAAATACAGGACAGGACTCTCCTGTGTACCCTGGTTTATACAACAGCCAGGCAAGACCCACAGTGCCAAAAAAATGGCAGACCAAGACATGGCTGTGAGGTGGGCAATGAGGTCTTTCCATACTTCCCAAGAAAATCAAAATTCCGCACAGTTCGGCCAGTGTCTGTTAAATACACCATTAGGTTTTAGAGATTTGGTCTTTGTCAGGAAGTGCAACCACATGCAGAAACTTTATTTGGGAGCCACAGAAGCCTTTGCAAACCTTCCGATGAGGCAGCCTGTTTTTCTGAAATGGTTGGCTCACCGGATGCTTATTTTAAAAGGATTTGAGCACGTCTATGGATTTGCACAAGTACCTCAGGATTTGCCAGAAATTCTTTCCCTTTAATGGCTCAAGTCAATTAACAGCCAGCATGGGTGAAAATTCCAAGCTGTGAATTCCGGACTCTGTGGTCTTAAAATGTCCTGCTTCTCCTCAGATAAGACAATATTCTGCAGTCATTAAGCAAACCACTATTTTATGGGGCTAAATTGCATCCAGACTCAAATATTTTAATTACAGAAAAAGTCATATTTCTGAGGCATTTTGAAAATGCATCCGTGTCTGTGGGATTCTCCAACTGCCACTGATAGATTTGGCCTGCAGACCTGGTGGGTCCAGAAAGCCCCATGGGGTCCCTAAAGGGAGGCCAAGAAGCAAATCCCATCCCCCTGGTGGAGTCCCAGGTTTGCAGGGATGGGTCCCTCTCCTCTCTCTGTCTTAGGGAACATTTTGCAAGGATGTTGAGTGCCAGAGAATTGGAGAATCTGGGACTCGCTTGCCGCAGAGGTGAGGTATGGCGGAAACTTGGTGGAGATCCAGCAAGTCCCTCGGAAGGTCTCCGAAGTCCTCTCTCAGAGACAGGGGCCACTCAGCCTCCCAATGGGCCCCCTGCAGAGCCCCCAGCACAGGTGTGGCCTGGCCTGGGCTCCCTCACTGCACCCTCTCCCACCCATTGCTCCTACCTTCTCCACCAGTGATGTCTTTCCCTACTCTGCACTTCCTGCTCAGCCCATGCTCAGTCCCTTCCTCAGGAATCACCCCTTCCCACCCTCAACGGTTCCAGCCAGCCTGGTCCCCCACCATCCCCAACCACCCACTGTCTCAGGAAGACCACACCCTGGGATCCTCCCCATGACCAGGCCATGAGTCCCGTGAGGTTACAGTTTGTCCTTTCTTCCTTGTTTGCATATCCCAATACCAACTCTGACGTACAATCCCCACATGCTAGGTGCTTCAGGGAGATGGCAGCACATCGGTTGCTACCTGCCTTGCAGCCTGCCTGTAACCAAACTCGGCCCATGGTAGGGGCACAGCAATCTCCAAGTCATACCATTAAGTGCAAAATAAGCATGCTTCCATTTGTGTGTGAGTGTATGTATATGTGTATGTGGGTTGTATATGTGTATACACCATGCGTGCAGGGTGGACACAGATGTGCACCCCCTAAACCCCTGTCAAGAAAGGGCATAATACCACGTTGCAGAGAAGGCCTCCAGTGCCTTCAGGATTTCCCTCAGCTACAGAGAGTTGCCTTACCCAAGGACTCATTCTTTCAGGAGCATCCACATCTCTGGCTGATGGAAGTGGGCATATCAATGAAGGCCTGGCCATTTTAGCTGGACAGGGAATAACTCTGGTGGGACACATTTACCCTGAAGCTCCCAGGGAGTTGGGCCAAGGCTCTGCCAGGCCCACAGCATGGCTGAACTCTGCCCAATACTGTCCTTCCTCCCTCCATAAGTGTGGACCCTGATGCAAACCCTGCATGCCACATTCCCTCTGAGGGCCACTTTTAGAGACCTGCTCTGTAACTCATGGAAAGGGCTGCCTTAGAACCAGGCCAGTCACTTTCAGGGAACTCCTCTTCCCTGGACTTGCCTGACCTACCAGTGAAGCCAGTATCCCTGGATTTTGGGTATCTGCTGAAATATCTGTCACATGTGCAAAGTCATATGAGAAAGGAAATGTCTTCATAGTACACTACATGACTCAGTTGTGGGTGGTATTTAAGTAGCCATTATATGTTGAACTGTGTGTATTGATTTGTTCACAAATTATGATATAACTCTGTTGGGAAGTGAGGGAGGGCAATGTTTGTAATGTTTGTGAACAGGGTGAGGGCTAAGACTTACAATTCCTGACTGAGGAGTCATAAACTGTGAAAAAAAATGATCAAAAATTATCAAAGTCACAGCACAAGCACAGTACTTAGAAAGATGAGGGCCAGGCACGGTGGCTCACACCTGTAATCCCAGCACTTTGAGAGGCCCAGGTGGGCAGATCATGAGGTCAGGAGTTTGAGACCAGCCTGGCCAACATGGTGAAACCCCATTTCTACTAAAAACACAAAAATTACCCAGGCGTGATGGCACATGCCTATAGTCCCAGCCACTGTGGAGGCTGAGGCAGGAGAATTGCTTAAACCCAGGGGACAGAGGTTGCAGTGAGCCAAGATGGTGCCACTGCACTCTAGCCTGGGTGATAGAGCAAGACTCCATCTCAGAAAAAGAAAGAAAGAAAGAAAGAAGAAAGAAAGATGAGGATAAATACAAGATTGAGTAGTTAAAGGAATTGGAAGTGACAGCGTAGGATGCAGAGTCAGGGCTACAGGGCTGTGGCAGGGTAAGCAGACCTGGAGCAGAGACCACACAAGCGACCGTCAGCTTTTATGACATGTTTTCTTATACTGTTTGACTTTCACATATGTTACTTCCATTTAAAAAATAATTAAAAGGGAAATAAAGCAGGCATTGTGTTGTTTTTCCTTATGTAAGACTTGAAACAACCTAAATGTCCATCTGAAGGGGATTTAGAAAATGAATTATGCTACTCCACACATGGGAACCCATGCAGCTGTTTAATAGAATGAGACGGGCCAGGCGCAGTGGCTCACACCTGCAATCCCAGCACTTTGGGAGGCCGAGGCGGACGGATCACCTGAGGTCAGGAGATCAAGACCATCCTGGTTAACATGGTGAAACCCCATCTCTACTAAAAATATAAAAAATTAGCCAGGCATGGTGGCACACACCTGTAGTCCCAGCTGCTCGGGAAAAGGAAGGAGAATCACTTGAACCCCGGAGGCAGAAGTTGCGGTGAGCCAAGATTGTACCACTGCACTCCAGCCTGGGTGACAGAGTGAGACTCCATCTCAAAAAAAAAAGGAATGAAATGCGATTACATGCATGAAGACAGCCATCTCCTTATGTGTGTGTAAACACACATACATATGCTAGAAAGAGTAGAAACTATCTCTGGAAAGGTGGACAAGAAATTGGTAACAAGGGTTGCCTCTAGAAAGAAGAAGGAAAGGAAAGGAACTAGAGTGGAGACTAGCCTTCACACTGCTTGCATTTCCCACCGTGGACATGTGTTATTCTTCCCGATAAAAAGGAGAAAACCTGAGATGCCCAGGCATCCAGGCTGAGGGGCCCACCCTCACCAGTACTCAGTGTCTGTCTTCTCTTGACTCCTAGGCAACGGGCACAGTCCTCTGCTGAAGAGAACAAGCCACTTCCTAGCTGTGTGGTCTTGAGAAAAATCCCATCCCTCTCTAATTATTTTCTTTTCCATAATATAACACTAGGTTTTTTAAATTTTATTTTATTATTATTATACTTTAAGTTCTGAGATATCTGTGCAGAATGTGCAGGTTTGTTACATAGGTATACACGTGCCATGGTGGTTAGCTGCACCCATCAACCCATCGTCAACATTAGGTGTTTCTCTTCATGTTATCCTTCCCCTGCACCCCCCACAGTAGGCCCCCGTATATGTTCCTCTCCTCCTCACTGTGTTCATGTGTTCTCATTGTTCAACTCCCACTCATGAGTGAGAATATGCAGTACTTGGTTTTCTGTTCCTGTGTTAGTTTGCTAAGAATGATGGTTTCCAGCTTCATCGATTTCCCTGCAAAGGACATGAACTCATCCTTTCTATGGCTGTATAGTATTCCATGGTGTATCTGTGCCACATTTTCTTTATCCAGTCTATCATTGATGGGCATTTGGGTTGGTTCCAAGTCTTTGCTATTGTGAACAGTGCTGCAATAAACATGTGCATGTGTCTATATAATAGAATGATTTATAATCCTTTGGGTATATAACCAGTAATGGGATTGCTAGGTCAAATGGTATTTCTGGTTCTAGATTCTTCAGGAATTGCCACACTGTCTTCCACAATGGCTGAACTAATTTACACTCCCACCAACAGCGTAAAAGCGTTCCTATTTCTCCACATCTTCTCCAGCATCTGTTTCCTGACTTTTTAACGATCGCCATTCTAACTGGCATGAGATGGTATCTCATTGTGGTTTTGATTTGCATTTCTCTACTGACCAGTGATGATAAGATTTTTTCATGTTTGTTGGCCACATAAATGTTTTCTTTTCATTTTGAGGCTTACATGGAAAGTTAGTGGGAAAGCAGTGTGAAGACGCCAAAGATATATTAGCGTGTGTTAGTTTATTCCTGTTGTCACCATTGCTTCCACCACCACCATCTCAGGGAACTTCAGGTAAGAAACAGGGTCCACCAGTCAGTGTGTGAACTGTCCCACCCTAGCCTCCCAGGTGTTCACGGGAAAACCAGAGGCAAAAGACCAGGACACCTGACGTCACAAGTAGGTCAGAGATGACCCAACCCAACCACTCCAAGATTTCACCGCCAACCCACTCATACAGGTGGGGTTTTAAGTGAATGAAAAAAATAGCCCCTCTTAAAACAAAATTTATAACCCATCTTTCTGAACTTCCAGGTCCTGAGTCAGAGACACCTGGTGAGAGACGGTGGAAGGGACGAACACTTCGGGACTTAGTGCTTAAGTATCCAGAGAGTCACTAGCCCAGGATCTTTGGAGGACTCTTGGAGAGTGATGCAAGAAGTGAATCCCCCAAACCAGCACCAGACTGGGGCTCCCAGAGACCATTTCATAGGTTTGATGACATATGGCCTGTGGACCCCATCCTAGAACCAGAGAGGACAATGATCTTTTTTCCCGGGTTGCCCAGGAGGGTCTTGGCTCGGTTCTACAGCCCCAGCCTAAATCCTATTTCAAGAGCATCTCTGTGACCAAGATCACTAAGCCAGATGGGAGAGTGGAGGAGCGCGGGACTGCAGTGGATGGTGAGGGCCAGACAGAGGCCACGATAACCCAACATGAAGCAGATAGCAGTCCTAGGGTGATCCAGAATCACCAGGACCTCCAGCCCTGGATGATGCCTTCTCCATCCTGGACTTATTCCTAGGACGTTGGTTCCAGTCCCGGTAGCCTTGTTAACCCTCTGAGGCCTTCAGGTCCTTTCCACCTCCCACCCATTGCCCACCATCAATAAGCTTAGCTTCTCCTCTTGCCACCTCAGGGGCTTGGATATGTGGAATAGTGAATGGGGGGTATGTCAGTTTGTCACTCACCCAAACTGACCAATAAAACCTTTATTTATGCCAAAAAAAAAAAAAAAAAAAAAAAAAAAAAAACGTGCCGGGTGCATGGCCCCGGAGTCAGCACGCTGGAGGAGCCCACTGCGCGGCCGCTGTCAGGGAAGCGAGGGTTCGTTCCCGATTCCGCCTCCCTCCTAAGTGAAGATTTCTGTCCCTGGAGAGGAGGCGGCGCCCTGTATTGACTTTAACCATTCCACACTGAAGATGGACTACAGTCAGCATTTCATTTGGGGGCAACTTAGGATCTTTTGGATAAGAAATTGTACCTTGGGTCAGTCTCATCTTCCATTCAGAATGATCTGTACTGGAAAGTGTCATGCATTTAAAAAATATATTTTGTCGTTTCAGAAATATTTATTTATTTATAATCTTTATAAATGTATTTATTAATTTATAATATTTATAATGCTTGACTTAAAAGCTTAGCCAGCTAAAGCCCACTCTTCCACACCTGCACGCTGCATCCCATCTTCTGTGTTTTCCCTTTCTGAGTAGCCTCTAATTCTGATTGTCTTTTGTCACATCCAGGACAATCCCCACTAAATCTGGCTCTGGATGTTCTGTTGCCTTCCGAATGAATCAGATTCCAGCTCAGACTAAAACTGGAAACCTGCTGGAATCTCAATTAGACCACAAAGAATCTTGGTGGCTCTTAGCAGAGATTATTGCAAAACATGATTAACGGCATGAGGAAGCACGTGTTAGCGGAGATGGAGGTTGAGGTGGTCAGCGCGTTCACCCAATGCCCGTCTGCTGTCAGGGAGGTTGTTTAACCAAATCTACCACCAGCCAATTTGTCTGCCCTCTGTTGACAAGCTGCTCCCATCTAGCCAATGGGCAGAGAAATTCATCCCCATGGCTGGGCTGACGAAATAGCCAGTTGAGCCAGGTTGAGCCAGAGGCAATTAAACCAAAGACACTACAGGATGTCAGGGATCAAGAGGGTTGTGTGACTGTGACTGTGTCCCCTAGAAGCAGGCTGTGAAAGGCTGTCTTCCCAGTGTGTGTGCAGGAAGCTCAATTCTGCATCAGATGTTGTCAAAACCCTGCGTCTTCTCTCACTTGCACTAGCTGATGATGTGTTGTGTGCAGTACTCACGTAGATGACCTATTTACATTTTTCTAAATCAAAATGCACCTGTTGGTTTCTGCTTCCTGGAGTCTTATACTCTGTTTCCATGAGCATCTTACAACCCGGCCGGCCCATTCCCCTGGAGGGTTCCCTTAGCCTGTGCCACAGGCTGTGGCTCTTTGTAAAAAATAAAGTCTCCTTTCCAAATTTCTGGATCTTGTGATTTTTAACACTTGCCTGCTGCAGGGTGGTGTGGGGGGCAGGTGGTTCCCACCTCCATCAGGGGATTAATTGGAGATGGGAAGGAACGGAGCTTCCCCTGGGATCTGGGGGCCAGGGATGCTGGATGGGGTGAGGACAAGGGGTGGGAAAGAAGCAGCTGCTGTAGGAAGAGGAGGAATCTCAGGGCCTGGAGACAGCACAAACCTGGGCTCTGGGTGTGGCGGGGGGGATCTGCAGCTGCCCCCTATACCAACCGAGCCACCAGGGGCCCAGCAGCTGACTTGAATTCCCCACACAGGGCCAAGCCTCGGGCAACATCAGGAAGGCATTCAGGAAGTTTCCCTGCCCGTCCCATCCCTGAGTCCCTGGACTCACCAGGCCACCGCCAGGGGGTTGCAGAGAAGGGTAAGACAAGGCTTGACCTGGCAGAATACACAGAGAAAAGTTCCAGATGCCAAGTGACGCCTTGACCACATCACAGCTGTAGATGCAAGTGCCTCAGATGCACGTGCATGCCTGCACAGTCCTGGCTGCTTTTAATAGTTCCACAGACACGTAGCTCACGCCTGTAATCCCAGCACTTTGGGAGGCCAAGGCAGGTGGGTAACTTGAGGTCAGGAGTTCGAGACCAGCCTGACTAACATGGCAAAAACCCGTCTCTACTAAAAATACAAAAATTAGCCAGGCATGGTGGCACATGCCTGTCATCCCAGCTAACTGGGAGACTGAGGCAGGAGAATTGCTTGAACCCGGGGGGCAGAGGTTGTAGTGAGCTGAGATCACGCCACTGCATTCCAGCCTGGACAACAAGAGCGAGACTCAGTCTCAATAAAATAATAAAAATAAATAAATAAAAATAGTTCCACAGACGTTAGCTCCTTCCTGCTGCTGCCACTGCTGCTGTTTTAAGTGTCCAGGGCCAGCAGGGCTCACAGCAGGCAGGAGGAAGCTGGGGATGCCTTATGATGGGGGAAGAATCAACAGATCCTGAGACAGAGGGGCGGGACAATCTGGGGACAGATAAAAAATGGAAAGGGAGGAAACAGAGCTTTCCAATCATTGGAAATAAGGCAGAAAGTGCCCAGCCAGAGGCGACCAGACCCAGCTATCCCTGCCATCAAGGAGTCTCCGAGGAAGGACTTTCTTAACAAGTGAAAGTCATTGAGTGGCTGGGAGTCTTGTCCCGTCTTGCTATTCACTGGGGGTGGCAGGAAAATATAACAGAAAATATTCAGGGAAGGTTATAGATTATAGACTCAACCCTTTTGCAAGGCCGAAAGGTTTTATTGGGGCAGGCTGAAGGTGGCCAGCCGGTCCATTAAGTTAGGGAGAAAATAGGGAGGAGGATTTTCCCAGTTTAAGTGTGCTTACCCCACACCCACTTGTCTCCACTCTGTGTACTCATGTTAACTTTTGTGCTGGGTGGCCCTCTCCAGGGAAGAACAAAGGGGAATTACCTGTTAATAGCATTTACTCCGGTCCCCGGAACCTAAAGCTTTTATCAGTCTTAAAACTATTCTCTTAACCGTGTTAATTATCCACAAGGGTGTTGACTTAGAACCTCTGTTATGAATAAAAGTGTGGATGGACAGAGGGTCTGGGTCGATCGGTTGCATTTCGGCCACTGAAAGCAGCCAATGGCCATTGCTAGCCCACTCGACTCACTGTAACGGTGTGAGAGCGCATCCATTCATCCGTCGTTGAGTCAGGTCCGCGGGTCAGACCTCCACAGACGGAGACTCACGTCTCACCGTCTCTCGAGAGTGACTGCAGAACTCGCACCCAAACCTGACCTGTGTTTAAATACAATGGCTACAACTTGAGGACAGACAGCCTTCTGGATCTCTATGATGTAACCCTGTGGGGGTGGGGATCTTAAGCTGTCTGGGACCTTCCCCAGGGTCTGCCAGGAGTTGAGCCACCTCTACGTGCTGGGGACAGATAAGACAGACAAGGTAATTGTCTTCACTCACGGAGCTGATGTTCTGAGTAGGGGGAGGACAGAAAATAAGTAAGGTCATTTCAAATAAGGTTCCTGCCACACAGAACGGGATTCAGCAATGGGGAGGCCTGTGCTGAAGACTGGTCTCTTCCCTGCAAGGAGCTCAGATCACGCACCAAGGAACTGGCTGTGGGAAGTAGAAAAGTTCCTTTTTAAAGTTTCCTTTCCATTAAAGAATAAGTGTGCTTATTGTAAGGTTTAAATGAGAGGCAACGGAGGCCAATTATTGGAATGAAGAAATTTAATCAGCTCCTGGGCGAGGTTCGGGTCCGACTGGAGGGACTGGAGAAGTCACGCGGACTCCTCTCAGACGTGGGGTTTTATAGGGAGTGGAGGTGTTTTGATTGGTTGTGGGGAAGCAGGACATGGGTAGGGGCAAGCTGCCATTGGCAGGTAGGCAGGATTTCCGGTGAGCTGGCTGCCCAGGGGAAGTGGGACCTGGACGGGGCAAAATGCTATTGGGCAGGTTTTGGTGGGGCTTCTTTTAAATTTTGGTGGGATTCTTCAACGGCTGGCTAGGTGCTGAGTGCAGAGCCTAGTGCCGAGTGCAGAAGTGGGCGCGGGATGATGACGTGGTTTCTAGGTGCAGAGGAGGGGGTGGGCATGTCCGAGCTCCCGGCGAGGCAACCAGCCTTACACTAATAACTTTGTTAAGCCGTATCCTATGCAGCTGTTACAGGCACGCAATACACTCTATGTCCTTGTACTTTAACCAAGATATCTGTGCTGGATGGGCTCACAGGCATGTCCCAACTCTCCACTGTTCTTACCTGTTTAGAAAAGTTTTAAGTTGTTAGCCAATCGGGTTTTGGTTTAAATTGTGGGGTCTCGCTGCAGCCAATGGAGATCAGACACAGCAGTAAGGACGACCCCAAATGTGTAAGGGATAAATTTGCGTGTTTTCCTTTGTTCACTGTACTCTCATGGCAAGATGGCTAGTGAGGGTACCCTTCCTGCAGCTCAGCAAGTAAAAATTGGGTTACTGAAAGATCTTTTGTCTCAGTGCTAATTTTTCTTTGTGGCGTGGAGCATCTGTTTCCCACATCCATTTCCAACATTGGCCCAGCAAGACATGAACACCGGTCACTCAGAGGCCACGGTAAGCCTTAGGCTTTGCATCTTAGTTTTTCCTCCGTCACATCATCAAAGATATGACTGAACCTTAGCCCGCTGCAGTCCTCCCTGCCCTATATGCAGCTGCTGCACCATCCTGTGGAAAAACCATCATAACCAGTTACTGCCAGGATCTCAGGAAGGAGCACAGAGATAAAAAGAGACCCTTTGCTTCCACGGCAACTGTGTTTGGTCCAGACTCAAAAGTTCAGCCTCAATTTGTACAAAATTGCACAAAAGGAGAAAGGCTTTCCTGGTCTAGAGAGCTTCAAGATCTTCCAACCAACTCTGCATAAAAAAAAAGATTCTATCTGAGGCTGGGTGCGGTGGCTCACACCTGTAATCCAAGCACTTTGGGAGGCCAAGGTGGGCAGATCACCTGAAGTCAGGAGTTCAAGACCAGCCTGGCTAATATGGTGAAACCCCATCTCTACAAAAATACAAAAATTAGACAGCATGATCACAAGTGTCTGTAATCTCAGCTACTCGGGAGGCTGACACAGGAGAATCACTTGAACCCAGGAGGCAGAGGTTGCAGTGAGCTGAGATCGTGCCACTGCACTCCAGCCTGGGTGATAGAGCGAGACTCCATCTTTGAGGGAAAAAAAAGAGAGAGATATTCTATCTGACACATTGGCCTGGATTCAGACAAATCCAGAAATTGGATTTGTCTGAATACATTAAATGGCTGCATTAAACATATTAATTCATTAAATGCATTAAGTTGCTGCATAGATTGCCCCAGTTTCATTATTACACAGTTTATACAGTTTCCTCCAAATGGACAATTAAAAGCTATTGGCTCTTACAGGCAAGGGAAGGTCACCCAGGGGACTCTCATGGTCCTCATTTGTGCCCTTCACTCAACTACAGTTCAAGAGAAAACCCAGAAAGCTCAGATGAGTACAGTTGGTATCTCGTGTGTCTAGAGTTCTATGCCATTTTACCACTGCTGCAGATTCACATAAAACCTATTGTCATTAAGATACAGAACTGTCCACCCCCAGAAAGGTCACTAAGCTGTCCCCTCTATGGTCACACCCACCTGCCTCATCTGTGACATCCCTACCTGGCAATCACTCATCTGTTTTCCTTCACTACAATTTTGTCATTTTGAGAATCTTATGTAGATGTGACTTTCAGAGATTGGCATTTTTTTCTTTTTCTTTCTTTCTTTCTTTTTTTTTTTTTTTTTTGAGACAGCGTCTCTCTATCACCCAAACTGGAGTGCAATGGCATGATCTCGTCTCACTGCAACCTCCGCCTCCTGGGTTCAAGCAATTCTCCTGCCTCAGCCTCCAGAGTAGATGGGATTACAGGTGTGTGCCACCATGTCCTGATAATTTTTGTATTTTTAGTAGAGATGGGGTTGCACCATGTTGGCCAGGCTGGTCTCGAACTCCTGACCTCGTGATCTACCTGCCTTGACCTCGCAAAGTGTTAGGATTACAGATGTGAGCCACCGCACCTGGTCAGCATTTTTTTTTTTTCCAATGCATAGTACGGAGGTAGGACTGTTTATTTCACCTTTCCCCTATTGGAGGATAATCAGTTGTTTCCAGGTTTTGGTTTATATACATGAAGCTGCTGTGAACATTTGCATGTAGGCTTTTGTGCCTACATTAAGTTTTCCTTCCAGAGGGAGAAATGCCCAGGAACCTGTTTGCTAGGTTATTCGGTGAAGTGTGTTTCTTTTTGTCAGAAACTGCCAGACTATTTTTTAGAGCAATTGTACCATTTTTACATCCCACCAGCAATGTGGGAGGAAACCATTTTCTGCACCTCCTCAACAGCATTTAGTCCTGTCCCTAGTTTTTATTTTCACCAGCTTGACAGGTGTGTGGCAATGTCTCACTGTGGTTTGAATCTGCATTTCCCTGCTAGGTAGTGACGCTGAACATCTTTTCAGGGGCACATTTGCCATCCTATATCCTTTTCAGTAAAATGTCTTGTCCTTGACCCATTTTCTAATTGGATTATTTGCTTTTTTCAGCAGTTCAGTTTAAGAATTCTTTATATATTCTGGGTGAGTACTTCGTTAGAAGCATGGTTTGCAAATATTTGCTCACAGTCTGTAGCTTGCCTTTCTCTTCTCTTCACAGGGTCTTTCACAGAGCAAATACTTTTAGTTTTGATGAAGTTCAATTTATTGATCTTTTTTCTTGTATAGATCATACTTTGGCTTCATGCCTAAGAATGCGTTACCAAGCCCCACATCCTGAAGATTTTCTATGTTTTTCTTTCCTTTTTTTTTTAAGACAGAGTCTCAGTCTGTTGACCAGGCTAGAGTGCAGTGGCACAAACTCAGCTCATAGCAACCTCTGCCTCTTGGGTTCAAGTGATTCTCCTGCCTCAGCCTCTCAAGTAGCTGAAGATTTTCTGTTTTTCTTTTCTTTTCTTTTCTTTTTTTTTTGAGACAGAATCTCACTCTGTTGCCCAGGCTGGGGTGCAGTGGCACAATCTCAGCTCACAGCAACCTCTGTCTCTTGGGTTCAAGGGATTCTTCTGCCTCAGCCTCCCAAGTAGCTGGGACTACAGGTGTGCACCACCACGCCTGGTTAATTTTGTATTTTTAGTAGAGATGGATCTCACCATGTTGGCCAGGCTGGTCTCGAACTCCTGACCTCAGGTGATCCACCCACCTTGGCCTCTGAAAGTGTTGGGATGACTGGTGTGAGCCACCACACCTGGCTTGTTTTTTCTAAGTTTTAGTTTTATGTTTTACATTAAGTCCATGATCACTTTGGGGTTAGTTTTTGTGTTAGTAAAAGATTTAGATGGAGGTTGATATTTTAGCCTATGGATATTGAATTGCTAGGGAAATCACATGGCAATTCAATACCCATTTTTGTTTTTTTGTTTTTAATTTGTTAACAATTTGTTTTCAATTTGTTATTTGTTGAAAAGGCTTTCTCTCCTCCATTGGATGGCTTTCACACTTTTGTCAAAAAGCAGTTGGCCATACACGTGTGGGGCTATTTCTGGGTTTTCTATGTGGTTCTTTAATCTAGTCTCTCGCCCTCTGCCAATAGCACACAGTCTTGATTACTCTAGCTCGGTCAGTCTTGATATCAGATAGATTATTCCCACTTCACTCTTCTTGTACAGAATTGTTTTTAACTATTCTGGCTTCTTTACCTTCCCACTTCCCATGTAAATTTTAGAATAATCTTGCCCATATCTACACATAAAAAAAGTTGTTGCTGGCATTTTGATAGGGATTGTGTTAAGTCCAAAATTCTTGGGGGAGAGTCAACATCTTTCCTTTGATAGCCTTATCCATGAACATGGAATATCGCTCCTTTTTTTTTTAAGTGCTTCTTTTATTTATTTAGTAACCATTTTGTAGCTTTCAGCATGCAAGTCAGGTGCATATTTTGTTAAATTTTCACCTAAATAATTCTTCTTTTTTTTAGTGATTGTAGATGGTATTGTATTTTTAATTTTGGTTTCTGTGTGTCCATGGATAGAATAGAGAAAAAAATAATTCTTGAATCCTCCTCTTATGTACTGCACTTTACTGAATTCACTTGAGTTCTATGAGGTATTTTGTGTAATTCCCTAGGATTTTCTAAATAGACAATTATGCCATCTGCATGTAGAGACAGTTTTATTTCTTCATTTCTGATCCACATGTCTTTCATTTCCTTTTCTTTACTTTTCATGCTGGCTGGAACTTGTAATACTATGTTGAATGGCAGTAGTGAAGGTAGACATCCTCTCCTTGTGCCTTATTTTAGGGGAAAAGCAGTCAGTCTTTTGCCATTAAGTATGATTGCATTTTAATAGATTTCATAGTCACCCCTCCTCTCACCATTAACTCAGTATTACAAACATTACATGGTGCCAAAACATGTTGGACGTCGATTTTTGGGAAAGTTTCTTTCCTCCTTTTTTTCAGTTTATTGTTAGTGGCAAATGCCCCAGACCCGGTCTCTGGTCCCAGTTTTGACTTAAATCAGCCACGTGGCCCTGGCAAATCACAGGCCCTTCAGGTACCTGAGTGTCTTCACATTTGGGAGAGGGTCAGGAGAGGTCTATCCATTCTTCAGGTGAGGTATTGACAGTCTTTTCTCAGCCTGAAAAAGGTAATAGGTCTGAAATATTCATGCCTAATTCTTTCCCCAATTAAACTCCCAGCAAAGACATAGTTCACTAGTTCTTCAGAGGAACCTCCTTTGAGACCCCCACACTAGTGATAGAGGTGGTCCTGCCCCAGGAGTGGTTTCCAGGGTTAGCTCTCTGCTTATGGCTCCCAAATCTGCCAAAACGTCACCCCCTTCCCGCCCCCACAGTCTACCTAGGCATCACACTCCTTCTGAATGCCCTAGGAAGAAGGCAATGTCACATATGATCTGATTCCTTTAAAAAAGAAATCTTTTTGGCAGTGTATCAATCTAATCCTTCCTTGGAGAAACTCCCAAGCTACACTCTGTAACCCAGGCTGTACCTGCTCCCATTCACTTGATCTGATTAAGAAATTGGGTTGAAACAGAATTTTGGAATCGGGCCTTATCATCACTGTGTATGAGAAATGGAAACGGCTCAGATCTGTCATCTCCCCTGCCTTCCCCAGCGGAGAGTTCCAGGTTGGTTGGCGAGCCAGTCCCAAGGGCAGGCAGGGAGGAAGCTGGGCCCTCCAGCTCAGAGGCCCTACCTGCAGGGCAGGAAGATGTCTGAGCTGGAGGGAGGTGGCAGATCTTGGGGCCTGAAGTCTTTCCATCTTCATAGTTGGTTTTTCTTCCTCCTTCCCTCTTCTTTCCTCCCGCCCTTCCTTCCTCTCTCCCTTTCCTTCTCTCTCCCTCCTTCTCCCTGTCTCCCTTCCTTTATTCCTTCCTCTCACTTTCTCCCTCTCCCATCCTTCCTTTCCTTCGTCAATACAGATTTTCTGGGCTCCAGTCACCGAGAGTCAAGTGGTGCCATAACCCTGCTCCCTTGCATCCTAGGGGCAGAGACAGACATTCATCTATGAATCTGGTTTTTGTGTGTGTGTGTGTGTGTGTTTGTTTTTTGAGACTGAGTTTCGTTTTTGTTGCCCAGGCTGGAGTGCAATGGTGCAATCTGGGCTCACCACAACCTCTGCCTTCTGGGTTCAAGCGATTCTCCCCGCTCAGCCTCCCCAGTAGCTGGGATTATAGGCATGCACCACCACGCCCAGCTAATTTTGTACTTTTAGTAGAGACGGGTTTCTCCAGGTTCTTCAGGCTGGTCTCAAACTTCCAACCTCAGGTGATCTGCCCACTTTGGCCTCCCAAAGTGCTGGGATTACAGGCGTGAGCCACTTTGCCCCACACTAATCTATGAATCTGTTGGCATCTGAGGGCGCTAAAGGAAAGACACCCAATTCCAAGAGTGCATGTAACCAAGGAGGCCAACCTGGATTGGGGTCCACGGCCCCCTGAGGATGGACACAGCCTCTTCCCAATTTCTCTCAGCAGGAGCAGCTAAATATCTGAGAATATCTCCATCTGGCATGAATTCTTGCATTATAGGTAAATTCGAGCATTATCTTTGTATCAATAATATGTGTAACAAAATAGCGGAGCCATACCTAAATCAGCATTTCATTTTTTTAGAGACAGGGTCTCACGGTGTTACCCAGACTGGAGTGCAGTGGTGCGATCATAGCTCACTGCAGCCTCAAGCTCCTGGGCACCAAACCATCCTCCTGCTTGAGTCTCCCAAGTAGCTGGGACTACAGGCATATGCCATAATAGCTGGATGATTTTTAAAGTTTTCTTTGTAGTGACAGGGACTTGCTATATTGCCCAGGCTGGTCTTGAACTCCTGGGCTCAAGTGATCCTCCTGCCTTGGCTTCCACAGTAGCTGGGACTACAGGTGCATGCCACCATTCCTGGCTAATTTTTTAATTTTTGGTAGAGACAGAATCTTGCTATGTTGCCCAGGCTGTAAGTCATTATTCTTAAGAAGCAAGAGGGTGGGAGATGAGGGAGGATGCAGGCTTCAAATTGTTAAACCGAGATGTAGCAACAGCACGCTCTCTCCTGTGAGTCTCTCCTGCCCCCTCCCTCCCAGTGAGCTGGGGAAGGTTCATCTTGAGATCCCTACGTGTAGGTCCCAGTGACATAGAGCTGCCCTCCTCTTTGCCTGGAGCTGGGGAGGAGGGGGCTTTTTGGACCTCACCACACTGGGATGAAGTCTTCTGTGCTAGGTTCATGGGTTCCCACTTCATGGGAAGTACCTCAGAGCTCAGTTCCCCTCATGAGAAAGGAGTTAAAGTGGAAACAGAGGAAAAAGAGGGCTTCTCAACTAGGGTGTTGGAAATAGATGTTCAGTGTCGCAAAGAAAAATTAGCACTAAGACAAAGGATCTTTCAGCAACACAATTTTTACTTTCTGGACTGCAGGAAGGGTACTCTTGCCAGCCATCTTGCTACTAGAATGCAATGAACAAAGGAAAAACAGACAAATGTATCCCTTATGCATTTGGGGTCATCCTTACTGCTTGTGTCTGATCTCCGTTGGCTGGAGCCAGACCTCACAATCTAAACTAAAACCCGATTGGCTAACAACTTAAAACTTTTCTAAACAGGTAAAAGCAATGGTGAGCTGGGACATACCTGTGAGCACATCCAGCACAGATATCTTGGTTAAAGTACAAGGACATAGAATGTACTACATGCCTGTAAGCATGGCATGTCTAACAGCTACATAGGATAGGACTTAACAAAGTTATTAGCTCACTTATTCTTTAACAAGAAAAGAAACTTTAAAGAGGAACTTTTTTACTTCCCACACTGGATAATAAACAGAATGCTTCTCAAGGAAGAGTTGTGGGGCTGAATGCAAGTGACCTTCTCAGGTCCAAACCAGTCTCAAGGCAGAGAAACTGAAACCTCAAACCCCACAGTTAGCTTTGCCAGACTAGTATCTATTAAAACAATATCTTGGCTGGGCGCCATGGCTCATGCCTGTAATCCCAGCACTTTGGGAGACCAAGGTGGGAGGATCGCTTGAGCCCAAGAGTTCAAAACCAACCTAGGCAATGTAGCAAGACCTTTTCTCTACAAAAAATAAAATTAACCAGGCATGGTGGTGCATGCCTGTGGTCCCAGCTATGTGGGAAGCTGAGGTGGGAGGAGGCTGCAGTGAGCCGTAATCACACCACTGCACTCCAGCATGGGCAACAGAGTGAGATTCTGTCTCAAAACAAAGTAATCAAATTTAAAAATAATAACATCTTGAAGAAAAGGACAGAGCTTATATTGCCAGAAATTTTCATTAACCAGCAAGGAACTCAAAGCCTCAATTTGGCCAGATTTTCTTTTTTTTTTTTCTTTTTTCTTTTTTTTTCGACAGTTTTGCTCTTGTCACCCAGGCTGTAGTCCATTGGCACGATCTCACTGCAACCTCTGCCTCCCAGGTTCAAGTGATTCTCCTGTCTCAGCCTCCCAAGTAGCTGGGATTACAGGCATGCACACCATCCCCAGCTAATTTTTGTATTTTTGGAGAGACGGGGTTTTGCCATCTTGGCCAGGCTGGTCTTGAATGCCTGACTTCAAGTGATCCACCCACCTCAGCCTCCCAAAGTGCTGGGATTACAAGTGTGAGCCAGCGTGCCCAGCCAGTTTGGCCAGATTTTCTATCCGCATTTGACATATAGGCACAGGGAGCCAGATGATAGCAGAGTAAAGTTGTAGGTAGAATGGGAAAAAAATTAAAAAGACACAAGTCTGCAGCTGGGAGAGACATACCTGGCGGTGAGCTGGAGCCTGCACCTGCTACATGTGAGTGCCTATTCTGCACGTTTCGTCCCAACTTCACGTTCAAGGGCGTGGCTGCGGTAGCCTGAAGTTGGTCTTGGTAGCAGTGTTTACCCCGCAGGCATTCCTAAAGACGGGTGCTTGTTCTCTGGGCCAGCTGGTTGTTGAACACTGACACACATTGCACCAATATCCCTCCATCTAGAATTCGGGCCAGTGTCCTCTCCTGCTTGGGGATTGCTCACACAAACACAATGCTTAAGTCTCAGAGAGACTGATTTGCAGAGACTGGACTTCTCAGAAGCAGGCAACTCAATTCAAGCTTCAAACGTTTAAAAAATCATCATGTTTTCACTAACCTGATGCATTTAAAAAGGATGAAATAAAAGTCTTTTTCTTGCTCAAGCCTGTTAATCAGAGCCTCTCATTCCCCCTTCTTTTTTTTTTTTTAAGACAGGGTTTCACTCTTTCACCCAGGCTGGAGTGCAGTGGCACCATCATAGTTCACTGCAGCCTCCAACTTTTGGGCTCAAGTGATCCTCCCACCTCAGCTTCCCATGTAGCTGGGACTACAGGTGTGTACCACCATGCCTGGCTATTTTACATGTTTTGTAGAAATCAATCTCGCTGTGAGCCCAAAGTCCTGGGCTCAAACCATCCTCCCGCCTCAGCCTCTCAAAGTGCTGGGATTACAGGTGTGAACCACCGGACCCAGCCAGCCCTTAATTCTCTTTAATGAATCTGATTCCCCCTTGGTTTCAGCAATTCTGGCTAACGGAGGTTTCACAGGAGACTGGCGCTGACCCACCCAAGTGTCTTTCTCGGCACTGGTGACCTGTGGGTATGCCCAGGACAAAATGCTGAACTGCTATCATCGTGCTCCGGCTGTTTCCCTCCTCAGACTTCACGGAGACGTTCTGGTGCAAAACATTGGCGAGAACGTGAAGGAGCAAGTGTGACTGTCGGGGAGGGGCAAGCCGAGGAGCAGCTGGCTCTTTACAGCGTCTGGGAATTAAAGTCGAGGGGAGGTGGGTCACAGCCCTGAAGCCCAGCCGTGAACATTTAGGATTCTCTCCCTCCCTTTTATAGCTAGCTGATGGGACGAAGCGAGACAAGCCCCAGGTGGCTTTCCCGGCCCTGCACTTTATTGGCATGGGCTAAAAGGCCCAGAGCACAAATGAATTTAGAACAGGTATTTAAAAATGTGAAGATTTTACTAGAGTTAGAAATTACGAGCTGAGGCCTCGGTCACTGCCTGGCCCCTGTGGTCCAGGCTGGGCAGCATGCAGGCAGATCTGTCTGTGTCAGTGTGAATCCTGTGCACCTTGCAGGGCTGAGGGCCTCAAGGGGCCTAGAAGTTCAGGCACCAGCTCCAGCCTGGGTCCCTGCTTTTTTTTTTTTTTTTTTTTTTGAGACAGTCTTGCTCTATAGCTCAGGCCGGAGTGCAGTGGCGCGATCTCGGCTCACTGTAGCCTCCGCCTCCTGGGTTCAAGTTATTCTCCTGCCTCAGCCACCTGAGTAGCTGGGATGACAGCTGTGCTGTACCACCAGGCCTAATTATTATTATTATTATTATATTTTAGTGGAGACAGGGTTTCACCATGTTGGCCAGGCTGGTCTCAAATTCCTGACCTCAGGTGATCCGCCCACCTCAGCCTCCCAAAGTGCTGGGATGACAGGCGTGAGCCAAGGCTCCCGCCCCTGCCTGGGCCCTTCTAATCCATGGTGTCTTTGCTCTTCTGTGCGAACCATCCCAGCACCAGGAAAGAGCCAGCCTGGCCCCCGACTTTGGCCCTCTCAGTGGGAAACCATCGGGCCTGTCTCTCTGCCCACACAGGCTCTGCAGATACCTGACGGGTGTGGAGCACCTCTGTCCACGGTTTTCTGGGTATTAAAACAGCTGTAAACGTTTCCCTGGGCAGGCTGGCTTGGTGGCCCCCAAGCAGAGGGTGTTGCTTTTAGAAGGTAAATAAATCTAAATATATTCAATCTCCAAAACACATCCTGCTCAATGAAGCTTCAAGAATAGGACAATTTTGCTTTGGAATACAGATGCATTTCACACCGTTTCTCCCTGCAGGCCAGGACAGATGAGCATGTTACAGCCTTTAACGGTGGGAAAACGGGTGGGGGAACGGGTGGGGGGTGAGGCAGGTGATAAGAACTTGGACAAATGTTTTTGCAGAGATGTACATTTCTGCTTCAGGAAGCTGGTATAAGGATAAGAATGACTCAAAGGATAAGACTTTGTTCCTTTAAACAGATGGAAGCAGTTTCCTCTGTGAATTACTAGAACCTAGTTCTGTTCATTACCTGAATTGTCCTTTTTTTTCTGTTTCATAGTAGTTTTGGGTTGTTTTTTTACGAACCACTTTTAGGTGGCATGCATGTCTAATCCTAGCACTTCGAGAGACCAAGGCAGGAGGATCCCTTGAGTCCAGGAGTTTGAGACCAGACTGGGCAACATTGCAGGACCCTATCTCTGCACACACAAAATATATTTTTTAATTAACTAATTGTGGTGGTGCATACCTACAGTACCAGCAACTCAGGAGGCTGAGGTGAGAGACTGCTTGAGTCCAGAAGGTTGAGACTGCAGTGAACCATGATTGTGCCACTGTATTCCAGCCTGGGCAACAGAGCAAGATCTCATCTCTAAAAAAAAAAAAAAAAAAAAAAAAAAAAAAATCCACACTTTTATTGAGCTATTCCTTATACACAGTAAACCACACATCTTAAATGTACAATTCGGTGCCTTTTTCCATGTATCCCTACCTGTGTGCCATCAACCAAGTCACAATGTAGACTATTCCCAGCTTCCAGAAGGTTCTCCCATGCTCCTCCTTACTTCTTCCTCCCCCTGCCTCGCCCTGCTGGGTGACCACTCCTCAACCTCTCTCACCATAGGGAAGTCTGGCCTGTTCTTGAGCTTTATGTGAATGGAATGGTATACCAGTTGTCTTGTTTCCAGCCTGCTTTACTCCATGTCATGGACATTCACTCATGCTGTATGGATGAATTCATTCATTCATCTTCATTACTATAGTTCTTTTTTTTTTTTTGAGACATCTCAGTTCACTGCAATCTCCGCCTCCCAGGTTCAGGCGATTCTCCTGCCTCAGCCTCCCGAGTAGCTGGGATTACAGGTGAGCACCACCACGCCCAGCTAATTTTGTTTTGTTTTGTTGTGTTTTTGAGATGGAGTCTCACTCTGTTGCCAGGCTAGAGTGCAGTGGTTCGATCTCAGCTCATTGCAACCTCCGTCTCCCAGGTTCAAGCAATTCTCCTGCCTCAGCCTCCTGAGTTGCTGGGATTATAGGCATGCTCCACCATACCCAGCTAATTTTTTGTATTTGTAGTAAAGACAGGTTTTCGCCATGTTGGCCAGGCTGGTCTCGAACTCCTGACCTCGTGATCCGCCCGCCTCGGCCTCCCAAAGTGCTGGGATTACAGGCACGAGCCACTGCTCCCCGCCCATCGCTATATTTCATTCTATGGATATAACAGAATTTATGTACCCATTCTGCTGTCGATGAATATTTGGGAAAATCCAAGTTGGGGACTGTTATGATGAAAGTTGCTACAAACATTCATTGTGTATCAGGAGTTCGAGACCAGCCTGGTCAACATGGTGAAACCCTGTCTCTACTAGAAATACAAAAATTAGCCAGGGGTGATGGCAGGTGCCTGTAATCCGAGCTACTGGAGAGGCTGAGGCAGGAAAATTGCTTAAACCCGGGAGGGAGAGGTTGCAGTGAGCTGAGATCATACCACCGCCCTCTAGCCTGGGCACCAGAGCGAGACTCCATCTCAAAAAAAACAAAAAAAAGAAAAGAAATACCAGAACTGAACCATACCACCTGGAAAACTTCCCCACACATCACAATGTCCTTTGCAGGAGTGGATTAAAATTAAGCAAACCTGGCCAGGTGCAGTGGCTCACACCTGTAATCCCAATACTTTAGGAGGCTGAGGAGAGTGATCACAGGTCAGGAGTTCAAGAACAGCCTGGCCAAGATAGTGAAACCTCGTCTCGACTAAAAATACAAAAATCAGCTGGGCGTGGTGGCAGGTGCCTGTAATCCCAGCTACTCGGGAGGCTGAGGTAGGAGAATCGCTTGAACCTGGGAGGCGGAAGTTTCGGTGAGCCAAGATCAGGCCACTGCATTCCAGCCTGGGCGACAGAGCAAGACTACATCTCAAAAAATAAATAAATAAATAAGAAATACCGGAGATGAACTACATCCCGTGGAAAACTTCTCCATGCATCGAATGTCCTTTGCAGAGTAGATTAAGATTAAGCAAACCCTTCACACTCGAGCCTAGTGTATGTCCCCACGGGACCTCCAGAGAGGATCTGCAAGACAGCAACAGAGCTACCCAGAGGATGAGCCCATCTGTGCTCTGCACCGTGATCCCAAGCCTGGCCCAAGCCAAAGGCGTTCTGTCCTGCACCACGAGAGCACCGGAGGCTCTAAGCTCTGGTCACATTCAGGGTTGTGTCGTCTTGGGACTTTTTTCTTTCAAGATAATGTTTGCAGAGTGAAATGCCCAGGTTATCGGTGCTCGGTTGCGTGAGCTTTAATAAACAAATCTACCAGTGCAAACCCTGCATCTGTCAAGGAATTTTCACACGTCTCTTCCTCCCAGGAAGGTCCCTGCACTCCTGCCCAGCCAGTTTTCACTGCACCACAGGGAACCACTGTTCCGATTTCCGCTGTGAGAGATTAGTCTTGCTGGTTGCTGAACTTCATAAAATGGAGTCATCCAGTATGTGATTTTTGTGGCATGTTTTCTTTTTTATTGCTGAGCGGTGGTCCGCTGTGGAGATGTACCGAAGTCTGCTTATCCACGCTCCGGGTGACAGATACCTGGGTGGCCTCCACTTTCCAGCTAAGACCAATAATGCCGCTATGATCATTCTTGTGTAAGCCTTTTATGAACATATGTCTTCATTTCTCTTGGATAGACATCTATGGAAGCATTATAGGATTTTTATTTGTTATTTATTCCTTTTAGAGATGAGGTCTCATTCTGTTGCCCAGGCTGGAGTGCAGTGGCATGATCACGGCTTACTGCAGGCTCGACCTCCTGGGCTTAAGTGATCCTCCCACCTCAGCCTCCCAAATAGCTGAGACTGCGGTCATGTGGTACTATTGGAAATAGATGCTCGGTGCCACAAAAATAGAATAAAATAAAAAATCAGCACTGAGACAAAGGATCTTTAAGCAAGGCAATTTTTACTTCCTAGACTGCAGGAAGGGTACTCTTATTAGCCATCTTGCCATGAGAGTACAGTGAACAAAGGAAAACACACAAATTTATTCCTCACACAATTTGGGGTCATCCTTACTGCTATGTCTGATCTCCATTGCCTGGAGCCAGACGTGACAATCTAAACTAAAATCAGATTGGCTAACAACTTAAAACTTTTCTAAACAGGTAAAAGCAATGGAGAGCTGGGACATGCCTGTGAGCATTTCCAGTACAGACATCTTGGTTAGGGTACAAGGACATAGAATATACTGCATGCCTGATAAGCATGGCATGTCTAACAGCTACATAGGATAGGGCTTAACAAAGATATTAGCACACTTATTCTTTAACGAGAAAGGAAACTTTAAAAAGGAACTTTTCTACTTCCCACAGGTACCACACCTAGCTAATTTTTTAAAATTTTTGTAGAGATGAGGTCTTGCTATGTTGCCCAGGCTGGTCTTGAACTCCTGGGCTCAAGGGATCCTCTCCTCCCTCCTCAGCCTCCCAACGTGCTGGGATTGCAGGCGTGAGCTATTGCACCCAGTCTATAGTAGGACTTTCAAAAGGATCTTGGAAGAGCCACCTCCCACCCAATCCCAAATGGCCTTCTCCCGTCCTATGTCAATGCCACCGTAAACAGAAATCCAAATATGTGCCCAGATGCTGGTCAAGAGCGTCCAACACCCTCTCTCCGGCCAAGGAGTTTTATAATCTCCATTCATGCACTATGCTCAGAATTTAATTAACTCTGTGGAGGAACGTGACATCAGGACCAGATTATAGCTGCTGTAACATTGAGGGGTTTATGGCCAGATATTAACAGCAAAGCCATAGGGAGACGGGCTTGGAGCCAGGCAAATCAGCAGCAACGAGGATAAAGAGGTGTTGAAAATAAAATTTAATTTTCCAGCCGCGGTTATGAGCAAGTCATATTCCAGCTTCACTGAGGGGTCACAGCCTAACAAATGAGGCACGCCCGGAGGATGGCGTCAGAAACCCGGGCGAGCAGCGGGCCGGGGACGCTCCGGCCGCCCCACGCAGGGGCTGGAGCCGTCACAAGAGCAACCTCAATGAAGGGTTTTAAGTTCGCGTCCTTTTCTGCATAAATCCTCATGGCTGCAATCAAAGGAATCACCTGGAACCTATTTAACTAAATCGCTTTTCACAGCAGGTCAAGCACAGCAGTTCCCTCCTGCATTTGCCTGGAGTGAGAGAGGCACAACTGGGCCAGGCCCCGCCGCTGGGGCACTACCTGTTCCCCTGAGAGCCACCTGCAGTTGGATACGTGGCGCCCACCAGTCCCAAGTTGACCACTCCGTCTAGGTTCCCGGGTTTGTCCTTCCTCCCCTTGTCTCTGCAGCCTGGACCTGTGTGTCTTTCCAGCTGTGCCCTCGCCGCACGCCTCTCCCGCTTTCCACCTGCAGAAACGCCTCCATCCTGGAGGGCACCTCAGACGCCAGCTCTTGCAGGCATGCTTGCTGACGTGCCCGGCGTGCCCACTGCTCCTTCTCCCTGCACCAGCACTGACAGATCCAGCCCTCCGTGCCCTCTCTGTTCCCCATCGTGTTGCTGTGGGAGGCCTCACACAAGAGGGTGTGATCCTCTCTCTGCTCTATAGATCCAGGTGCCTGCAGGGTGTGCTCCCTCTGAAGGCACAGGGAAGGAATCTGTCCAGGGTGCCTCTCCAGCTTCTGGTGGTCCCCCGGCTGGTGGTAGCTTCCTCTGTCTCTTCTTCCCATGGGGTCTTTTCATAAGGACACCGGTCCTATTGAGTTGGGGGACCAGCCTCCTCCAGTTTAACCTCATTTTAACTTAATTCCATCTGCAATGTCCCTAGTTCCAAATAAGGTCACAGTCTAAAGTCCTAGGGATTAAGACTTCAACCGGTGAATTCAAGAGGATGGGGACACAATTCAATCCATAAAACCTACAACAGCACTTTATCCACCATAATGCCAGGCCATGAGGAGGAAGTGAATAAAGAACCCTATGAATTTCTTTTTTTGAGACAGGGTCTTACTCTATCACCCAGACTGGAGTGCACTGGTGCGATCATAGCTCACTGCAGCCTCAAACTCCCAGGCTAAAGCGATGCTCCTGCCTCAGCCTCCCCAGTAGCTGGGACACGGCGCATGCCGCTGCCATACTCAGCTAATATTTTTTCATTTTTTGTAGAGACAGGGATCTCATTATGTTACCCTGGCTGGTCTGAAACTCCTGACCTCAAGCCTTCCTTAAATCACTTGGATTCACGTCAGTGTCCAAAAACAAAGATGCCATCATGTTTTTATCTCTCTAATCATCTCCTGGTTGGTAATTAGGCTCGGGAAAGGCAGTGGGAAGTCTCTGGGCTCCCGTGTTCTCCTTCCCTCTGCTCCAGGCCTCTGCTCCGTGTTGCAACGAGGTTTGCTCTCTTCTCTCTGAAGTCACCTCTGCCAGGCTCCAGCAGCATTTCCCTACAGAGACTTGCAAAGAGACCCCGGTGAGACAGCACTCTCTCTACTTTCAGTCCAATTTATTTGATTCGGAAGTCTCTGTGGTCTTTGGGTTGCGTCTGCAAGAAGCCAGGCTAGCTGGGAGATGCCGTGTTCAGGACCGCCCTCCCTTTTGACACCGATTGCGAGTTCAGAGGTCCTCGAGACCACCCTTAGGTTCGATGATTTGGGGGAAAGACTCAGAACTCACTGGAAGCTGTGATAGTCCCAGCTATGGTTTATCACAGGGAAAAGACACAGATTAAAATCAGCATGCAGGAATGCAGAGGCAGAGCCCACGAGGGTTCCACACACGGAGCATCTGTTGTCCTCTCCCGTGGAGTTGCGGACAGCGTTACCCCCCTGACAATGTGCGATCACACACACAAAGTACAGTCAACCAGCAAGGTTCCTCCACCCCAGGGCTTTCCTGTGGCCCCATCCCATAGGCAGGGCTGACTCCCCACATGGCTGAGTGTGGGAAGTAGAAAAGTCCTTTTTAGAAGTTTCCTTTCTTGTTAAAGAATAAGTGTGCTCTAAATAACTTTGTTAAGCCCTATCCTATGTAGCTGTTAGACATGCCATGCTTACAGGCACGTAGTACATTCTATGTCCTTGTACTTTAACCAAGATATCTGTGCTGGACGTGCTCACAGGCATGTCCCAGCTCTCCATTGCTTTTACCTGTTTAGAAAAGTTATTAGCCAATTGGGTTTTAGTTTAGATTGTGAGGTCTGACTCCAGCCAACAGAGATCAGACACAGCAGTAAGGACGACCCAAATGTGTAAGGGATAAATTTGTGTGTTTTCCTTTGTTCACTCTCTCTCGTGGCAAGATAGCTAATAAGAGTACCATTCCTGCAGCCCAGGAAGTAAAAACTGCATTGCTGAAAAATCCTTGGTCTCAGTGCTAATTTTTCTTTGCAGCACTGAGCATCTGTTTCCAACACTGAGCTCAGCCCCCAGCCCATCCAGAGGTTGAGCTGATACTGGGCTGCCCACAGCTCCTACCCTAAATCACGTGGTTAGAAGAGTTGGTGAGACCTGAGGCCCCCAGGAAAACAAAAACACTCCTATTAGTCAGGACATTCCAAGGGCTTAGAGGTCACCTCCTGAAATGAAGGCCAACGGTTGAACCTCTCCTTGGGCCCAGGTGAAATTTTTCACTGCACTGTGAAGGATTCATAGATGTTTCCACCAGGAATTCACCTGGAGGACTCCTGTTTTATACTCTGCATTGCAGAGTAGACCTGCTATAACATGCGGTCTGGAAACTGCAGACATCATGCCCCTAATCATAGGACTTTGAAGTAAAGTTGGGGAGAACCTCAGAAACCTTTTGTGTTTGTTTTTTGAGACAGGGTCTGGTTCTGTCGCCCAGGTTGGAGTGCAATGGTGCAATCATAGCTCTCACTGAAGCCTTGATCTCCTGGGCTCAAGCAATCCTCCCACCTCAGCCTCCCGAGTAGCTGGGACTACAGGCATGCACCACCACACCCAGCTAATTTTTTGTATTATTTTGTAGAGATAGGGTCTTGCTATGTTGCCCAGGCTGGTCTTGAACTCCTGGACTCAAGCAATCAGCCTGCCTCAGCCTCCCAAAGTGCTGGGATTAAGGGCATGAACCACTACACCTGGCCTAGAAATGGTTTTGATGGAGGCTGAGGGCAGGGAGGAGGGAATTGAGACTTGCTTAAAACCCCAACTGCTTCTGCTTTTCCAAGGAAGAGGCCTTGTAGACCTAATTGAGAGGACGGGGAGCGGGCTTGTTTCCTGATTTATATACAGACTGAGTGCTGGACACATTGCAGTTCTGAACCACGTGCAACCCTTTTAATCTTCCTCAGAGTCTTCTCTGCTTTTCTCTGCAGATCCCCTTAGCAGTGGGAGACAGGAGCTTTCTACTGCTCAGGAAATCACACTGAAACTGAGGCCCAGGGTGATAGTGGAGACTCGGGAGTGAAAAGCAAGAATCCATGTCATAGGAAGTTCCATACCCCTCATGCTGCACCCTGGGAATTAGCTTTGGGTAATTACAAGGGAATTCGGAACATTGGATCCCAGGAAGAAACGTGCACTGTGCTTGGTGCCTGGATGGCCCCACCTCCCTTTACAACCACATGCGAAGAACGTGTAATCTGAGGTCAGGCGTGGTGGCTCACACCTGTAATCCCAGTACTTTGGGAGGCTGAGGTGGGCAGATCATGAGGTCAGGAGATGGAGACCATTCTGGCTAACACAGTGAAACCCATCTCTACTAAAACTATAAGAAATTAGCTGGGTGTGGTGGCACTCGCCTGTAGTCTCAGCTACTTGGGAGGCTGAGTCAGAATTGCTTGAACCCAGGAGGCAGAGGTTACAGTGAGCCGAGATCATGCCACTGCATTCCAGCTTAGGTGACAGAGCGAGACCCAGTCTCAAGAAAAAAAAAAAAAAAAAAAGGAAAGGAAAGCGTGATCTGAAATTCCAAAGCTTTGTTCCTTTACAATCAGGCACTCTGCCTCCCACCCCAGCACATGTCATGTGAAAACCCAATCGACCCGTCAGCACGTTCTGGTTTCACATCCCTTCTTGTTGACCTGGTGGTTGGGGCCTTCTGCAGGCTGAGTGGCTTGGGAGATGAAACCCTTAGTAATCACCCAAAGCTAATTCTCACCGCAATGATCTGTGTAATCTTTGCCCAACTGAGGTCCGGATGCCATGGCTATGAGGGTTAATTTTAGGAAACTAACTAGACCGGCCTGAGGGATGCAGAGACTGCAGGTGAAGGAAGCAGCGTTTCCGGGGGTGTCTGTGATTTTAGGAAAGTAACTAGAGCGGCCTGAGGGATGCAGAGACTGCAGGTGAAGGAAGCAGCGTTTCCGCGGGTGTCTGTGATTTTAGGAAAGTAACTAGAGAGGCCTGAGGGATGCAGAGATGGCAGGTGAAGGAAGCAGCGTCTCCGGGCGTGTCTGTGACCAAGCCTGCTGTGCTTTGGATCTGCATCCCGCCCAAATCTCATGTTGAACTATAATCCCCAGCATTGGAGGTGGAGCCTGCTGGGAGGTGACTGGATCATGGGGGTGGATTCCCCATAAATGGTTTAGCACCAGGAATCCTCTGGGCGTTGTTGTCCAGGTAGTGAGTTCTCTCAAGATCTGGTCATTTAAAAGTGTATGGCACCTCCTCCCCGCCCCCAGCTCCAGCTCTGGCCATGTGATGACGTACCTGCTTCCCCTTCACCTTCTGCCATGATTTGAAGCTTCCTGAGGCCTCCCCAGAAGCTGAGCAGGTGCCAGCACTATGCTTCTTGTACAGCCTGCAGAACCGTGAGCCAATTAACCCTTTTTTCTTTGTAAGCTACCTAGTCTCAGGAATTTCTTTATAGCAATGCAAGAACAGCCTAAAACAGGGCCCCTTGAGAATTCCATACCCGACATCCCTTGTCCATACAATACCATTATAAACTGAGAATGTGCTGTTTCTTTGTCAAGGGTTCAAGTGATCCTCCCACCTCAGCCTCCCAAATAGCTGGGATTACAGGCAGGCACCTTCATGCCCAGCTAATTTTTTGGCATTTCTAGTAGAGATGGGGGTTTCACTATGTTGCCAAGGCTGGGGATAACTTCGGGGGTCACAAAAAAAATTGCAGAAAGAATGACTGCCTTTGAGGACATTGTAACCAGCTGCTGACGCTCAGAACCCTGATTGCTGCAGGTGTTGTTATATGAGACTAAAGAAACACAGATGTTTCCCCTCAGTTCTCTGAAATCTCCCTCCCTTGCTCCCTAGCTGCATAAAAACTCCAGGGTGTGGTGGCTCACGCCTGTAATCCCAGCACTTTGGGAGGCTGAGGTGGGCAGATCATGAGGTCAGGAGTTCAAGACCAGCCTGGCCAACATGATGTAAACCCCGTCTCTACTAAAAACACAAAAATTAGCTGGGCATGGTGGCACATGCCTGTAATCCCAGCTACTCAGGAGGCTGAGGCAGGAGAACTGCTTGAACCTGGGAGGCGGAGTTTGCAGTGAGCTGAGAGTGTGCCACTGCACTCCAGCCTGGGCGACAGAACATGACTCTGTCTCAAAATATATATATATAAATAAAATAATAATAATAATAAAACCAAAAAAACTCCCTGCTTCGTCTTTTCGATAAGACACATTGGAGAGATCCTGTTCTCCCACCTTCTTGCTTTGGCCAAATCAAATAAACCTTTCTCTGTCTCCACACACCAGTGTCTCAGTATCAGCTCCACCTGCACATCAAGTACAGAAGCCTGAATTGGGGGTTTTGCAACAATTCCAAATGAGATTCACCTGTGAAGCAGGGCACTGGGAGAGGAAGACCCACCCTCAATTCGAGCAGTGCCAGCCAATTATTGGAGACAGGGCTAGAACAAAGCAAGGGGAAGAAGGGGTACATTCAGCTTGCCTTCTGTATTAGTCTGTTTCATGCTTGTGAGAAACAAACTCACCCGTCCAAACCCAAAGAATGGACTTAGAGGCCCAGAGAATATCAAACATGCAGCTTTTAATCACAGTCTTCCAGGATCGGGTGTCTGGCATGCAGGCACACCCAGCCCGGTTTCAACAAGCAATTGATTCCCTAGTGTACAGGTCCCTCCCCCAGTTCCTCATAGGCTGAGTACTGTGGGGTCACGATCTTCCCGGATGTTGCCTATTGATTGTTAGGCAGGGGCTTCAGGTGTGTTCTTTAGGGTCTTGCTCCTGCATTTTATTGCAGCCCACAATGCATTACAAGTGTCATCAGAGTTCAAACAGATTTGACACAAGTAAAAATATTGGTGCTGTGGTGAGGGCTCCTGACTTCACTTTGCAGAAGGAAGGAGGGAAGGAGGGAAGGAGGGAGGGAAAGAAGGAAGGAAGGAGGGAGGGAGGGAAGGAAGGAAGGAGGGAGGGAGGGAAGGAAGGAAGGAGGGAGGGAGGGAAGGAAGGAGGCAGGGAGGGAGGGAAGGAAGGAAGGAGGGAGAAAGAAAAAGAGGCAACAGACACAAAAAAATTGAACTAATATGATGTTTAAATTTGAAAAAAATGAATAAAGTACAAGTAGGAAGACCAGCACAACAAAAAAGTGAGAAGACAAATTAGAAAGAAATGCATATAAAAGATGATGGCTTTGAAAGCAAGCTCTAAAGCTAGAAAAATAAATATCTAGCCAATATGTAAAATATTGAACTTCTTAATAGTCAAAAATATGATAGTCAAAAATAAGGCAAAGTGAAGTATTAAAGAATCAAGGCTGTAAAAAAAAAAAAAAAAAGGTAGCGCATGGTGTGAGTACAAGTCCTGTGAAATGGCATTCCCATTCATTGCTCATAGAAGAGAGAATCCCAGAAGATTTCAGAAGCACCATTTGGAAACATGCCTCCAAAGTTTGCAGAAAGCTCCTACTTTTGACTAAGGAATCCTGTTTTGCAATTCACCTTCAAATAGCAATTCAATAAACACACAAAGATTTATATGCAGACATGAATTTATATCAGCCAGAAATGAGAAAGCTCCTAAATATGTAAGAATAAGTAAACAGTTAAACAAACTCTAACAGATTTACATAACAAATTATACATACCAATTAAAAAGCTATTGATTGGCATTAGGAAGTGCAGGGAATAAAACGTTAGGGAAGAAAAGCAGGATACAAAAAAGAAAAGAAAGTGGATCCTCATTCTGAAATAACTAAATACCTAGATATATACCCATGAAAATACTGGAAAGAACGCTGCTTGACATCTACCGGGCACTCAGTAACACCATGGAGTGTCTGAAGATGAGACTGGAAGGCAAACACCAACATATGAACGCTGGCTGGCTTTTGGGAGGTGTGATCTGGGATATATGTTTTGTCTATGATTGTGTGCATTTTTTAGTTTTTCTACAGTCAACAAATTATCTTTATTATCAGGAAAAAATGTAATTAAATTTTAAAAGGCTATAGCTACGTCAAAAAAAAAAAAAAAGACTGAAAACTGCCCATCATATTAAACAAGTAGGTGAAAACTATCAGATAAAAATTTGAATGAAATGAAAGCAGGACAGATAGGTTTGGGAAGGCTGACCACAAACTCAAACTCTGTATCTTTACCCTTTAGAGTTACAACAAATGCGTGTGGAGCTGATTTTCAGTTCCTTGTCCCTGGGTTAAATAAAATCCACAACAGTTAAACAACGAAAACATTGTCATGGTTTTCTTTATTTTTTCATTCGCAGTCAATAATTTACTATCCCTTTTATCAGAGCCTATTACCACAGCTGGCTCAGAACAGGTGGAAAATGGCAGCTGCTTTATGAAAAATCACAAGAACAATTCGGAGGGGAGCATGGGATGGGTGTTGGTTTTCCAAAGCCCCTTGTCTTCGACAGAATCCCCTCTTCCCCACATTACCATGTGGCTGTGCAGAATCCTGGGTTACTTTTTACCCCTTGGCCACTAGCAGCATCCTGGGCAATGAACATGGGCAGTGAACGTCCTTAATAACACACAAAATGACCCAAATTTCTGGAGAATGGAGACATAAAAATGTAACACTGAAACCTTAAAACCCTAAACCTGGCTCTTGGTTAGGACAGGCAGACTGTCTCATCATCTACCCATAAGAGTAGCTACAATGTTTCTGGAGAGCAGCTGAGGCACAGATAATAAAGAAGATTTGGGACCATCTCTGAGCCAGACACAGTAATGTGATTCATATTAACCAGCTGCATTATAGACCCAGAGTCATTCTACCTGGTTTATCCCAATACCTACTCCAGAAGAGGTTCCCCTCCCTCTGCCGCCACTCAGATTTATGTTTATGATCCTAAAACTCGGGTTCCAAATTTTCAATACTTGGAGAAATGTAAAATAGTGTAACAACCCTAGCAGTCTTCCTAAGAGGGCTGTGTAAAAGTTAAGCTGCAAAGAGGTGGTTGATGAAATACAATTAGCACCAGCATTTCACCACCCCGGAAAACCCCCTTTGTCACTCCCACAGCAGCTGGCTCTTGGGCAGTGACTCCTTTGCAAAGTCTCATTTTCCCACCTCTGCAAATGTCTGTTGGTGCTCCTGGAGCTCAGGACCCGAAGCCAGATTTGACACAAATAAAAATATTGGTGCTGCGGTGGGGGTTCCCGATTTCACTTTGCAACCAAGACATCTCCAAGACATGACTTATCCTTCAGCTCCCCAGCTCCCTCATCTCATATCTGGACCACTTTACACATTGACATCCCTTGTCCACCTGAAATCTTTCGTGGGAGACGCATACTAGAGACCGGACATCACTCACACGATGGGAAACGTATTCAGTATGTCCCAAGGTCTCCGTGCTTCCTAAAGATGAAGAGGTTTCACGCAGCGGCCATGAGTACTGCGGGTTGACAGTCGCCCGACGATGCAGCTATCATAAATTTGGAAAGGCTTCATGAGCTTAATGATAGTCTCCTGTATCCCTTTTCTCAATTTGGAGTGACCACAGGAATATCAGGGATAAATAAACAGCCCCCAATTGCAATTGTTCACTATGAGAATGTGTGGATACCATGTGAGCTCTGCACCTTGCATGACTCCAGGTGGAATTATTCATGCAGGAAGCCATCCTCTGCAGAGATCACAGTGCAGACAGCGCTCCCTGGAGTTGTGCACTAAGACAGCCGTAACATGGGACTTTATCCTAGAGTGGGCGTTGTTCCCATGGACCCCACTAATCAGGGCAGAATTGGGGATTCCTCAGGGGCTTCTCCATATGTGGCATAGACCTACTGGCTCTAACTCAAACATACTGAGGTTTCCATTACAATGAAGACATTGGGCAAAATCCAACATCACATCTGTCAAAATATGAGCAAATACAACCAATAAGACCTCACCCCTGAATATCACAACCTTTCCAAACTGTAACCTGGCACCTGTGTGTTCTTATTTTTCACAGCAATGTCCTTTGACTCATATCAGATACTGTTGTACACAAGATGTCAAAGATGACAGCAGTGAAGTGATTACGTGAACCAGCCAGAATCATTTTCCAATATTGTAATATCGTCTGACCTCATTGCTTCATTTACAGCTTTATTGAGATATAACTACGTGCCATTCAATTCACCATTTAGAGTATATAGAGCATACAAGTCAATGGTTTGTAGTATGTTCACACAGTTTTGCAACCATCTGCTGATAAACTCTTATTTTAGAACAGTTTCATCACCAAGAAAGAACAGCTTGTCTCCAATTAAGTATCACTCCCCATTTTGCTCCCACCCTCAGCCCTAGGAAACTACCCACCTCTACTTTCTGTCTCTACAGATTTGCTTGTTTTAGGCATTTCATATTAATGGAATCCTACAATATGTGATCCTTTGTGATGAGGTTTTTTCCTTTACCACAATGTTTTTGAGGCTCATTCATACTGTAGGATGTTTCAGTATTGCATTCCATTTTATTGCTGACAAGTTTTCTGTTGCAGGAATAGACTACATAGTAACATTTCATTAGCTGACATACATTTGGGTTGCTTCCACTTTCTAGCTGTTACCAGTAATGCTGCTATGAGCATTCACGTACAAGTTTTTAATGTTTCCATTTCTACTGGCTATATATCTAGGAGTAGAAGGGCTGGGCCAGTGAAAATTCTATGTTTAGCATTTTGAGAAACTGTTAAAATGTTTTCCAAAGTGGCTGACCATTGTATGGTCCCACCAGCCATGCACAAAGGTTTCCATTTCTTCTTGTTATCGTCTGTCTTTCTCATCGCAGTCATCTTAGAGGGTGGGAAGTGATATCTCATCGTGGTTTTAATTTACACTTCCCTGATGGTAATGATGTTAAAACATTTTTCATGTACTTCTTTGCCATTTTTTAGACATTTCTTTGGAGAAATGCCTATTAGATCTTTGCCCATTTTTTCACATTATTTTTAAAAGTATTATTATTGAGTCATAAGAGTTTTTATGTATCTGGATACAAGTTCCTCTTATTAGGTATACATTTGCAAACATTTTCTCCCAGTTAATGAGTTGTAGTTTCACTTGCTTCATGGTTTTATTTCAAGCATAAAAATAATTTTTTTGAGAAAGAATCTCAGTCTGTCACTCAAGCTGGAGTGCAGTAATGTGATCATGACTCACTGCAGCCTCAACCTCTTGGGCTCAAGTGATCCTCCCACCTCAGCCTCCTGAGTAGCTGGGACTACAGGCGTGCACCACCATTTCCAGCTAAATTTTTTTATTTGTAGAGACAGGGTCTCACTATGTTGTCCAGGCTGGTCTCAAATTCCCTGGTTCAAGTGATCCTCTGGGATTAAAAGTGTGAGCCAAAAGTTTTTAATTTCGATGAAGTCAAATTGTTCTTTTTTTTTCCATCGATTGTGCTTTTTTGGTGTCATATGTAAGAAAACATTGCGGAACCTAAGGCCATGAAGATTTATTCCTGGATCATACACCTAAATGTAATAACTAAAGCTATAATGAACTTCTAAAAGTGTCATTTAATTCAAATGAATCATACACCTAAATGTAAGAGCTAAAACTGTAATGATACTCTTAGAAGAGTTAATTAATTAATTCAAATAATCCACTTGAATTAATTTTTGAGTATGATGTGAGGAAGGGGTCCACTTCAGTCTTTCATATGTGGCCATTCGGTTGTCCCAGCATGATTTATGAAAAAGACTATTCTTTACCATCCAATTGTCTTGCCACCCTCTTCAAATATTGATTGACCATAAATATAAGGTTTTATTTCTAGATTCTCAATTTTATTTCATTGACCTGTATGTCTGTGTTTATACTGATACAACATTGCCTTGATTATTGTAGCTTGGTAGTAAGTTTTGAAATCAGAAAGTGTTATTACTTTTTTTTTTTAGATGGAGTCTCACTCTGTCACCCAGGCTGTATAGTACAATGGCATGGTCTCAACTCACTGCATCCTCTGCCTCCCAGGTTCAAGTGGTTATCCTGCCTCAGCCTTCTGAGTAGTTGAGATTACAGGTGTACACCATCATCCCTGGCTAATTTTTGTATTTTTAGTAGAGGCAGGGTTTCACCATGTGGCCAGGTTGCTCTTGAACTCCTGACCTCAGGTGATTTGCCTGCCTCAGCTTCCCAAAGTGCTGGGATTACAGGCGTGAGCCACCATGCCCCGCCTTATTTTTATTACTCTCTTTTAAGTGTGTTTTGGTTATTATGGGTCCTTGCGGTTCCATATGAAGTTTAGGATCAAAATAAGGTGTCGGGATTTTGGTAGGGATTGCATTTCCTCTGTAGAGCAATATGAGGAGTATCCTTGTCTTGTTACTGACTCTCGGGGGTAATCATTCAATTTTTCATCAAGTACGATGCTAGCTATGAGTTTTTCACAGATGTTCTTCAGCAGGTTGGAAACATTCCTTCACACTCCTACTTTTGTTGAGCATCTTTTATCATGAAAGGTGTTGGATTTTGTCAAATGCTTTTTCTATGTCTATTAGAGATGATCCTATGGTTTATGTCCTTTATTCTGTTAATATTTCTATTCTATTGATTTAGTTTCAGAGGTTAAAACAACCTCACATTTATGGAATAAATCCCAGTTGATCGTGGTGTATTTTTTTTCATATGTTGCTGACTTTATTTATTATTAGCAATATTTTGCTGAGGATTTTTGCGTCTCCAACCAGAATAGAGATACTGGTCTGTGATGTTGGGGTATGTTTCTTTTTGTGATGTCCTTTCCTCATTTCAGTATCAGGGTAATATTGGCCTCACAGAATGAGTTAGTAAGTACCCTTCCTCTTCCTCTTTCTGTAGCGTTTGTGAAGCACTGGTGTTCTTTCAATGTTTGATAGAATTGCTTGGCATAACTATTTTATTATGGGATTTTCTTCATGGGAAGTTGTTTGGTTGCTAATTCAATCTCTTTACATGTTAGAGGTCTATTCAGATTTCCTGTCTCTCCCTGAGGCAGTTTTGCAGTTTGTGTCTTCACAAATACAGCCACTTCATCTATGTTGTTATCTATATAATTGTTCATAGTATGTTCTCATATATTTATTTCTTATTTCTGTAAGGTCAGTGGTTATGTCTCCTCTCTCATTCTTGATTTTAGTAATTTGACTCTTCTCTCTTTTTACCATGGTCAGTCTAGCTAAAGATTTTTCAGTTCTGTTGACGTGGGCTCCGTGTTTACCAATGAGAAATCTGGAGTCATTTAAATCCTTGCTCTCTACAGGTAGTGCATTGTTTTGGTTATTTTTTTTTTTTCCTAGCTACTTTCTTTTTCTTTTCTTTCTTTCTTTTTTTGACTCTGTCTGTCTGTCAGAGACTCTCTCTCTCTTTTTTTTTTTTTTTTTTGAGACTCTATCTGTCTGACAGAGATACTCTCTGTCACCCAGGCTGGAGTGCAATGACGCGGTCTCGGCTCATGCAACCTCCGCCTCCTGAGTTCAAGCGATTCTCCTTCCTCAGCCTCCTGAATAGCTGGGATTACAGGCACCCACCACCATGCCTGGCTAATTTTTATATTTTTAGTAGGGTTTCATCATGTTGACCAGGCTGGTCTCGAACTCCTGACCTCAAGTGATCCACCCACCTCAGCCTCCAAAATGCTGTGATTACAGGCGTGAGCCACTGCACCCGGCCTTTCCTAGCTGCTTTCAATATATTTTATTTCTTTTTATTTTCAGCCTTTTAGTTACGATGTGTGCAAATTTCTTCAGGTTTATCCTGTCTGGGGCTCACTTAGCTTTTTGAATTGATAGGTTTTGTCTTTATCCAACCTTGGGAAGTTTTCAACCATTATTCTCTTGAGAATTTTTTCAGCATTAGCTTCCTTCTCATTTTCTTCTGGGACTCACGTGACCAGAAAGTTAGAACTTAGATACTGTCCCACAGGCCCCTGAGGCCATGTTGTTGGTTTTTTATTTTCATTCTTTTTTTCTCATTATTTTTCAGTGTAGGTTATTTCTCTTGATCTTTCTTCAGTCAGTTTGTGAACTCTTCCCTCTGTCTTCTCCATCCTGCTAATGGAACCCACTGAAATTTTTTATTTCAATTATTATAATTTTTAAATTTCTAAAATTTCAATTAAAAAATACCTTCTGCCAGCCTCAGTGGCTCACACCTGTAATCCCAGCACTTTGGGAAGCTGAGGTGGGTGGATTCTTTAAAGTCAGGAGTTCAAAACCAGCCTGGCCAACATGGTGAAACCTTGTCTCCATTAAAAACACAAAAATTAACCAAGCGTGGTGGCACATGGCTGTAATCCCAGCTACTCAGGAGATGAGGCAGGAGGATCACTTGAGCCTGGAAGCTCAAGGCAGAAGTCAGCTATGATGGCCCCACTGCACTCCAGCCTGGATGACAGGGCAAGACCTTGTCTCAAATACAAACCAAAAAAAGCTCAGCATGGTGGCTCATACCTGTAATCCCTGCATTTTGTGAGGCTGAGGAGAGTGGATCACTTGAGGTCAGGAGTTCGAGATAAACCTGACCAAAATGATGAAACTCCATCTCTACTAAAAACACAAAAAATTAGCTGGGCATGATGGTGCGCACCTGTAGTCCCAGCTACTCGGGAGGCTGAGGCAGGAGAATCGCTTGACAGGGAAGTGGAGGTTGCAGTGAGCCGAGATCACATCACTGCACTCCAGCCTGGGCAGCAGAGCAAGACTCCATCTCACAAAAAAACAACTTCTATTTCTTAGTAAAAAAATTTATTTTAATATATGCTCCAAGACTGTTTGCAATTGCTCACTTGGGCACAGTGGTTCATGTCTGTAATCCCAGCACTCTGAAAGGCTGAGATGGGTGGATCACTTGAGGTCAGACGTTTGAGACCAGCCTGACCAGCATGGTGAAACCCCATCTCTACTAACATTACAAAAATTGTACAGGCATGATGGCACACACCTGTAGTCCCAGCTACTAAGGAGGCTGAGGCAGGAGAATCACTTGAACCTGAAAGGGGAATATTGAGTGAGCCCAGATCGTGCCACTGCCCCAGGCTGGGCAACAGAGAAAGACTCCATTTCAAAAATAAATAAATAAATAGTGGTAAAATGCACATCACATAATATGTACCATCTTAGCTATTTTAAGTGTATAGTTAAGTGTACAGTACATTCATATTCTTGTTCATCCAATCTCTAGAACTCTTTTCATCTTGCAAAACAGAAACTCTATACCCATTAAACAATAACTGAATTCCTCTGGCCCCAGTCTCTGATGATCACCATTCTACTTTCCATTCCCACACCTTTGGCTCCTCTAGATACCTGGTATATGTGGCATCACACAGGATTTGTCTTTTTGCGTCTGTTATATTTCACTCAGCATAATGCCCCTGAAGTTCATCCATGTTGTAGCGTGTGTCAGAATTTCCTTCCTTTTTGAGGTTGATAATATATTCCCTTTGTGTACGCCATATTTTGTCTATTTATTTGTCAATGGACACTTGGATTGCTGCCACCTTTTGGCTATTGTGAGTAATGCAGCCATTAACATGGGTGTACAAATACCTGCTCAAGACCATACTTTCAATTCTTTCGGACATGTACCTACAAGTGGAGTTGCTGGACCGTAAGATAACTCTATCTGTCTTTAATTTTTTGAGAGACCATCATAGCAGCTGCAGTTGTTCATATTCCCACCAGTGATGCACAAGGGTTTCAATTTCCCCAAATCCTTGACAACACTTTTTTTTCAAGAGTAGCCATCCTAATGGGTGTATCATTTGAACATTGTTATAAGAGTTTTTTTACAGCAAAATCTATGCCAGATAATTGTGATGTTGGTGTCACAGGAGTTGAACTTTTTGTGGTTTGGATTACATCCTGGATATTTACAGTGGGAGCTTTAGGATGCTCAAAGACGCCGGGTCTTATTTAAATCTGATGGAGAGTGTTGATATTTTTGCTCAGTGAACAATTAACCTTGGTAGGTTCAAGTCACAAGTTCTGTGGGCCATGGTGCCAACCTCAGCTCAGTTTTCACAATCTTTGTGGTACCCTTTTTTGTTTTAATGTACAATTAACAGAAATTTTTTTGTCACAGTTATGAAGGCTGTGAAGTCCAAGATCAAGGTGTCAGCATCTGTCAAGAGCCCTTTTGCTCTGTCATCCCATGGCTGAAGGCAAAAAGGCAAGAGAAAGAGCCCATTCCCAGAGGCCCCTTTTTTTGTGACAAAAACAAATCAAATGTTTTATTCCTAGGGTTTTCTCTCTTTTTCTGAGACAGAGGCTGGCTCTGTTGCCCAGGCTGGAATGCAGTGGCATAATCCGGCTCACTGCAACCTCTGCCTCCCAGATTCAAGTGATTCTCCTGCCTCAGCCTCCCGAATAGCTAGGACTACAGGTCCATGCCACCACGCCCAGCTAATATTTTGTAGTTTTAGTAGAGACAGGGTTTCTCCGTGTTAGTCAGAATGGTCTCAATCTCCTGGCCTCAAGTAATCTGCCCACCTAGGCCTCCCAAAGTGCTGGGATTACAGGCATGAGTGACCGCACTCAGCCCCCTAGGGTTCTTTCAAATAAATCTGTTATATATCTTCTCTACTCTTTGTAACAGCTGAGGCAATTTAACAGTTAAGCAAATGAAAAAAGATACAGTGTAACTTAACTAGTAATTTTCAAGTTATATTCAAGGTATAGACATCTACAGAATCTTCACATCTCTCCTGGGCATGTGCCAGCCACTGGTCCATCTTGGACCTGAGAAGTAGTTTCTCCAACAGTTCATCTCTGAAGTTCTTTGCTATGCTTGGGAGCGAGCACTGGAATTCATAAGGAACTTGACGGAGCCTTTCCTGAGCTCCTCTCTCTCCATGATCTCCCTGCTGCATCCCAATTCCCTGGGCCCAAGTGGTGGAAGACACAGAGAGAACAGAGACCTCAGCATTGGTGCCAACTTTTAAGATCCCTACTGCTCTAAAGGCAGACGCAGCAACCTCTGCTCCAGAGAGCATGGCTTCTGCTGGCCCTCGCTGCCACACCTCTGCAGGACTGCCTGAGGGCTGGGTCATAAGAGGCAAAAACAAAGAGAAAAGAAAGAAAACCTGAAAAGGGGGGTTTCTGTTCTCCCTCTGTACATTAAGGGTCTTTTTTTTTCCTCCCAGAGCCGAAACATCCCGTAGTCACAGGATGCCCTCACCCACTCCACACTGTCTTTCTGAGCCTCTCTGCCTTGGCGCCAGGGCTCACCGCTGGATTTCCAGATGCATTATTTCCAACTGGGAATACTGGAAGGGAAAATTGCCACTCACCACCCACTTGGTGGTTCTTTGAATTCTGGTCTTCTTCCCTGATCTGCCTGCTATGATTTATTTAATTTCTAGAGTCCTCAGGTAGCTGCCCTGTGCATTCTGTCCAGGTTTTATAATTATATACGGCAGAAAAAATGGCAGTGTGCTTATTCCATCTTACCCAGAACTGGAACTTGAATTGGATTTGAGAAACTAAAACCAAAAGACTAACACAGATGAGCACAAGTGCATTCTATTTACTGGAAAGATAATTAAACCCAGTCTCCTGGTGACAGGGTAGTGACATCATCTTCACCTACAAAGGACAGCTTCATTACCATCGTCTAAATTTCATGCCCTAGGCGTATCTTTATCTAATTTTGCTTTATTTGAAGGGATTCTTCATTGACATTTCCAGCTGCTACTGGACGAGGTTGCATAAATGAATATATGACTCTTAGGGACGTTACCACTTTCTAATGCTGTTTTATAACCCGCATACTCCAGGGTTTGCTGATTTCTACAGCTGGACGTCTGCAGGGATCATCTCAGCTCGCAGTTTTGAATACTGACCTCTATTATATTAATAGATGAGAAAGTCGATGGCAATCCCAACTCCAGAAACATGAATTAAAAGATACCAGATGCATCTGCATCGTATTCCCTGGTGATTAAGAGTTTATCAGAAGACACAAGCAGAAGCCGGTCCGGAGGTGCACAGTCCTCGACTTGTTCAAATGCAGAGTTCTCACAGTGGAAAGGCATGGGTCTCCCAGTGAAAACATCAGAGTATTGTTTGAGATACTACTCTTGTCTGAATGTCTGAGTCCTCTCCCGCCACCAAATTTATATTGAAATCCCCACCTCCAAGGTATTAAGAGGTGGAGCCGGCTGGGTGCCGTGGCTCACACCTGTAGTCCCAGCACTCTGAGAGCCTGAGGCAGGAAGATCGCTTGAGCCCAGGAGTTCAAGACCGGGCTGGGCAACATGGTGAAACCCCATCTCTACAAAAAAAAATTGTAAAATTAGCCGGGCATGGCAGCATGCACCTGTAGTCCCAGCTACTCAGGAGGCTGAGGTTGGAGGATCACTTGAGCCCAGGAGTTCAAGGCTACGGTGAGCCATGATTGCACCACTGTACTCCGGCCTGGGCAGCAGAGTGAGCTCCTGACTCTACAAAAAAATTAAACAATGATCCCAGCATGGTGGTTCATGCCTATAGTCCCAGCTCTGGGGACTATCAAAAAAAAAAAAAAAAGAGATGGAGGCTTGGGAGGTGATTAGGTCATGAGGGTGGCCCTTTCATGAAATCCCTTATCAAAGGGATTCCAGAGAGACCCCCTTATCTCTTCCACTGAGCGACACACTGGGAGAAAGTGCCGACTGTAAATCAGGAAGCAGCCCTCGCAGACACGGAATCTACGGGCACCTTGATTCCAGACTTCCCAGACTCCAAAACTGTGAGGATTAAATTAATTAATTAATTTATTTATTTATTTATTTATTTATTGAGGCGGAGTTTTGCTCTTGTAGTCCAGGCTGGTGGGTAGTGGCGCAATCTCGACTCACTGCAACCTCCACCTTCTGGGTTCAAGCGATTCTCCTGCCTCTGTCTCCCCCGGAGTAGCTGGGATGACAGGCATGAGCCACCATGCCCGGCTCGTTTTGTATTTTTAGTGGAGACAAGCTTTCTCTGTTTCGATCAGGCTGGTCTCAAACTCCTGCCCTCAGGTGATCCACCCACCTAGGCCTCCCAAAGTGCTGGGATTACAGGCATGAGCCACTATGCCTGGCCAAATTTATTTTCATTTATTTTTTTTTTCATTTATTACTTATTTATAGGTAAGGTCTTGCTCTGTCACTCAGGCTGAGGTGCGGTCGCATAATCACAGCTCACTATTTTCTCAAACACCAGGGCTCAAGCAATCTTCCCACCTCAGCCTCTCCAGCAAGTAGCTGGGACTACAGGCACGCACCACCACGCCCAGCTATTTTTTACTTTTTTTTTTTTTTTTAATAGGGACAGGGTCTCACTATGTTGCTCAGGTTGGTCTCAAGCTCCTGGCTTCCAGTGATTCTCGCACCTCAGCCTCCCAAAGTGCTCTGACTGCAGGTGTGAGCCACCGCGTTTCAACCAGAAATAAATGTCTGCTGTTTATAAGGTACCTAGTTCATGGTATTTTTGTTATTCCAGCCAAAATGGACGTAGACAGACAGCCGGACTTGTTTTCCCCCTGCACTTACCTGTTTCCTCCCCTGTTGAAGCTGTCAGCCTCTGAAGATTTGGAGCAGAAAGAAAGACAGGAAGTGCTTGCCAGATACTTTCTCTCTCTATCTGGTCAATATTCAAAACCTTAAGCTCATTGAGAAAACAGAATGTGAAGACAGAAGTGAGTTTCTGAGGAAAACATGGAAACAGAGGGGGAGTTTGTTTCAGATAAAAAGGACTTTGTCGGCTGGGCGCAGTGGTTCACACCTATAATCCCAGCACTTTGGGAGGCTGAGGCGGGTGGATCAGGAGGTCAGGAGTTTGAGACCAGTCTGACCAACATGGTGAAACCCTGTCTCTCTCTGCTAAAAATACAAAAATTAACCGGGGGTGGTGTGTGCCTGTAATCCCAGCTACTCAGGAGGCTGAGGCAGGAGAATTGCCTGAACCCAGGAGGCGGAGGTTGCGGTGAGCCGAGATCACGCCATTGCACTCCAGCCGGAGTAACAAGAGCGAAACTCTGTCTCAAATAAAAAAAAAAAAAAACAGGGATTTCTCTTGACTGCAAGGAGCTGAGGGCTACAGTTCCCCTCAACAGCCAACACCTGTGCCAGACCTTTACCTATGCCCCAAGGTGGTGCTGGGACCTCAGAGACAATAGCCACCTGATGTCCCACGGGGGGAGAAGAGGTGGCCCAGACTCAGCCTCACCAAAGGTTCTAGGACCTCAAAACTACATCAGAATCAGCAAAGAGCGCTTTAGACACGGAGGGTCCACAGGTACTGGTGACAGCTGTCTCTGTCCACATCCAAAACATCTGAGGTTATATTTCCATCAGGAAAGCAGGTCAGGGACTCAAAGACAAAATTAAGTTGATTTATAGACACTGAAGGTATAGGATGTTTCTGGCACACCCAAGTCTCGCCAACACCCCCAAACCCCCCATCCAGCCACAGGTGCACCATCATAAATAGAAATCAGAGGCCGGGCACGGTGGCTCACACCTGTAATCCCAGCACTTTGGGAGGCCGAGGCAGGTGGATCACCTGAGGTCAGGAGTTCGAGACCAGCCTGGCTAACATGGTAAAACTCTGTCTCTACTAAAAATGCAAAAAATCATCTGGGCATGGTGGCAGGTGCCTGTAATCCCAGCTAGTACAGAGGCTGAGGCAGGGGAATCGCTTGAACCTGGGAGGTGGAGGTTGCAGTGAGCTGAGGTCATGCCATTGCACTCCAGCCCAGGCAACAAGAGCAAAACTCCGTCTCAAAAAAACCACAAAACAGAATTAGTAATCAGACATAACCCTTATGGTTACGGATAGAGGGATTTCTACCAAATATACGAGGCTGCCAAAACCAGGGAGTCTCATTCAGCCAAATGATTACAGCTTGAGTTTTATTTCTAAGTGTCTTTTTAGCATTATGTTGTCACCTATAATAAGTAGCGCTTCTTGTCCAAGTGGTAGCAGATCCTAATTGGCCCTAGTGAAAGGATTTTTCATACATTTCAGGAGGCAAGGGATGAGCAGCAGATGCAGTTACACTAATGGTTTCATTTTTTAAGACTCTGAGCATTGTTTATGTGCTGTCCTTATCTTATTCTATTGTGCACAGATTAACAATCGCTCGTCCCGGATGGGGAGCCAAGTCTGGGAGGGTGCATCTCACCCACCGGCTGCTACAAGCCTCCTTGATTGCTTTTTCTCTCCCCTGCTGAGGTCAATAACCAGTGCTGATATTTCTGCTGAATAAGTTTGCTGGGATTTGTCTTGTCCTTCTGACCCGTGTTAATTATATATTCAAACGAGTGCTGGGCTAAAACACAGAGCTTCTTTCTTTCTTTTATTTTTTTTACTTTTAAGTTCAGGGGTACATGTGCAGGCTTGTTCCATAGGTAAATGTGTGTCTTGGGGGTTTGCTGTACAGATTATTTCATCACTCAGGTATTAAGCCTAGTGCCCATTAGTTATTTTTCCTGATCCTCTCCCTCCTCCCAACCTCCTTCTTTCAAAAGCCCCCAATGTGTGCTCCTCCCCTCTATGTGTCCATGTGTTCTCATCATTCAGCTCCCATTTATAAGTGAGAACATGCAGTGTTTGGTTTTCTGTTCCTGTGTTAGTCTGCTGAGAATGATGGCTTCCAGTTCCATCCACGTCCCTGCAAAGGACATGATCTTGTTCTTTTTTACGGCTGCATAGTATTCCATGGTGTATATGTACCTCATTTTCCTCATCCAGTTTGTCACTGATGGGCATTTAGGTTGTTTTCATGTCTTTGCTGTTGTGAATAGTGCTGCAATGAACATAACACTTACACACTGTTGGTGGGAGTGTACATTACCTCAGCCATCATGGTGGACAGTTTGGTGATTCCTCAAAGACCTAAAGACAGACATACTATTTGACCCAGCAATCCCATCACTGGATATACAACCGAAGGAATGTAAATTGTTCTATTATAAACATAGGGCTTATTTCAATAGTAGGAAAATGTATTTCTCCTTATTTGATGGACCTTCACTTTGATTTTTAGCTCCATCCCCATCTTGCCATGGTCCATAATCAATAGTCACGTGGTTCAGGTTCCTTATCTGGGAGACACAGGGAGGCCTTGAAGGTGCCTTCTTCTTGAACCTCAGAATCCAGAGTAAATGCAGGGATAAAAGGACTTCCTTCTCCTTCCTTTCCAGGGAAATGCACTCTCAGCCCCTTATCTTAAAATAGTCCATCCTACTAGAAATCTGACAAATCTCTCTCTTCTGTCTTCTGGAAATTTAGATGGTTCATCTTGTGGAAAGATAGCTCTGCCTCTGGATGATCAAAAGTAAAAGCCAAGTTCAAACAAATAACATAAAAAGAAAACCATGTTCTCAAAGAGGAATTTATTTTGTCCAATTTATTTATTTATTATTTATTTATTTTTCAAAGACAGGCTTTCACTCTGTTGGCAAGGCTGAAGTGCAGTGGAGCGATCACAGCTCACTGCAGCCTCAAACTCCTGGGCTCAAGATATTCTCCTGCCTCAGTCCCCTGGAGTAGCTGGGACTATAGGCACATGCCACCATGCCCAGCAATTTGTTCAATTTTTCTGTAGACATGCACCTTGCCATATTGACCAGGCTGATCTCAAACTCCTGGGCTCAAGTGATTCTCTCACCTCAGCTTCCCAAAGTGCTGGGATTTGAGGTGTGAGCCACCACACCTGGCCTTTTGGTCCAATTGAGAATGTTGACTAGATGCCGGATACCTCTGCCTTTCCAGAACTCTGGACATTCATTCCACAAATCTGTTACATGGAGCTGTGGCTCTTAGTGATATAGAAATAAAGACATTCTATGCCCTATCCTGGCACAAGCTATAGTCTCTATTAATGCTCATTAGTATAATTCAAAGGCCATTGGTTGAGTCGAAAATGCTGACAATGGAGTCTAGACTACGTGGAAATGAAGGTAAGTCATCATCTTGTCAGAGGTGTTTGAACCAGAGCAACTCCATCTTGAATACCGGCTAGGTCAAATAAGGCTAAGACCTGCTGGGCTGTATTCCCAGTAAATTAAGGCATTCTTAGTCACAGGATGAGATAGGAGGGCAGCACAAGATACAAGTCATAAAGACCTTGCTGATGAAACAGGTTGCAGTAAAGAAGCCAGCCAAAACCAAGATGGTGATGAGAGTGACCTCTGGTGGTCCTCACTGCTACACTCCCACCAGCGCCAAGACAGTTTACACATGCCATGGCAACATCAGGAAGTTACCCTATATGGTCTATAAAGGGGAGGCATGGATAATCCATCCCTTGTTTAGCGTATTATCAAGAAATAACCAGAAAAATGGGCAAGCAGTAGCCCATGCTGCTCTCTCTATGGAGTAGCCAATCTTTTATTCCTTTACTTTCTTTCTTTCTTTCTTTCTTTCTTTTGAGACAGAGTCTCAGTCTGTCACCCAGGCTGAAGTACAGTAGCACCATCTCAGCTCACTGCAACCTCTGCCTCCCAGGTTCAAGCAATTCTCTCATCTCAGCCCTTTGAGTAGCTGGGACTATAGGCATGCACCACCATGCCCTGCTAATTTTTTGTACTTTTAGTCGAGACGGGGTTTCACCATGCTGGCCAGGCTGGTCTCGAACTCCTGACCTCATGATCCACCCACCTCGGCCTCCCAAAGTGCTGGGATTACAGGTGTGAGCCACCACACCTGGCTCTTTTATTCCTTTACTTTCTTAATAAAATCTTAGGGAGACATGAGACATCAATCGTTACCTGTAAGATGGACAATTGCTTTCATTTCACTCTTCAAACTTGCCCTGAATACTTTCTTGGGTGAAATCCAAGAACCTTCTCATGGGGTCTGGATCAGACCTCTTTCCTTTGAAAATCTCTGTTGTCAGGACAATGCAGAAAAGACAAATTGATAAAAATCTGCATGTACACAAACTACTGTCTTCACAGCATGAGTGTTCAAGACATATTTCTTTATCCCTTTTAGAGTCATATTTGCATCTTTTCTTTTTTTTTTTGAGACAGGGTCTCACTTTGTCACCCAGGCTGGAGTGCAGTAGTCTCGGCTCACTGCAGCCTGAACTTACTGGGCTCAAGCGATCCTTCTGCCTCAGCCCTCCAAGTAGCTTGGACTGGGATACAGGTGTGTACCACCATGTTCAGGTAATTTTTGTATTTTTAGGGAGACACGGTTTGGCCTGCTGCCCAGGCTGGATTCAAACTCTTGAGCTCAAGCAATCTGCCTGCCTCAGCCTCCCAAAGTGCTAGGATTACAGGCATGAGCCACCATGTCCAGCCATATTTGCATTTTGGGGGGCCAACATTAGATAAACTGTTAAGTAGGAGCACCCCTTATGTATCATGAAACCTGTCATTGTAATGTCTGACTCCCTAAAAGTATCTATAGTCAGTTCTCATTATTTCTAGTCATTACATTCTATAAAGTCACTGCTGTTGGAATTAAAAACGCAGAGTCACAAAGAGAATAAACACTCAAATGAAGGATTTCTCAGCAAGGCAAATTTACTTCTGCAGAAGGGTGCTGTTCACAGATCTGGCCACCATGAGAGCACACAGAACAAAGGAGAGTAGGGGGTTTTATTCCTAATGCGGCTTCTGCCTCTGTGTCTTTCCCCCATTTGCTGGGGTTAGACCACACAATCTCAACTAGTTCCGATTGGCTAAACATTAAAACTTCCTTAGATAAGGTAGGCTCATGATGGAGGAGAAAGGGAGAGGAGGAAGGGGTCGTCTATGCGGGACTAGAAACCTATTCTCACGTAAGGAAAGGAATATGGGCTGGGGCTGGGGCTGGGGCATGCCTAGGCATATTTCGGCAACTTAAGGTGCAGCAAAGGTTGGGGAGGGGTACTTGGAATTGAAGAATAAAGAACAGGGGAACTGGGTACACTGTTTGGAGAGGAACTCAACTATATCTAACACTGCAAAACTGAATTATTGAATTCTGAGCCACTGCTCTAGGAAAACACAGAATTAGGTTCCTGTGGCCTCTGGTTGCAATATTTTTATCAACTCATCAACACATAGCCTTGTTTCATGTGTGTTTCTATTTAAACACATTTTATCTGATATACATGATTGACTCATTAACACTGGCCTCCCAGCCAACAGTGCTGTAATTCACCCCTGCATGAAGTACATCTAACAGACATTTCTTCACCATGGGGCAAATCACTGCCTTGTTGTTCTTTGGACATCGGACAGCACTCAGCACCTCACATGAGGTGGCAGGCATTGTAAACAGCAAAATCACCCACCAAAAAAACACACAAAAATGTGATAAACATGGCACTAGATAGACACTGAAAAGGCCACTCGTTACTGTAGGAAAGCTGAAGAAGCTTAGCTGGTGTGAACTCAAAAGTATCTGAGACAGGTCTCAATCAATGTAGAAAGTTTAGCTGGGTGCAGTGGCTCACGCCTGTAATCCAAGCACTTTGGGAGGCTGAGACAGGTGGATCACCTGAGGTCAGGAATTCAAAACCAGACTGACCAACGTGGAGAAATCCTGTATCTACTTAAAATACGAAATTGGCCAGGTGTGGTGGTGCATGCCTGTAACCCTGGCTACTCGGGAGGCTAAGGCAGGAGAATTGCTCGAACCCAGGAGGTGGAGTTTGCGGTGAGCTGAGATCGTACCATTGCTTACACTCCAGCCTAGGCAAGAAGAGTGAAAGTCTGCGCAGTGGCTCACGCCTATAATCCCAGCACTTTGGGAAGCCGAGGCGGGTGGATCACGAGGTCAAGAGATCGAGACCATCCTGGTCAACAAGGTGAAACCCTGTCTCTACTAAAACAAAAATACAAAAATTAGGGGGGCATGGTGGTGCATGCCTGTAGTCCCAGCTACTCGGGAGGCTGAGGCAGGAGAGAGAATTGCTTGAACCCGGGAGACGGAGGTTGCGGTGAGCCGAGATTGCGCCATTGCACTCCAGCCTGGGTAAAAAGAGCGAAACTCAGTCTAAAAAAAAAAAAAAAAAAAAAGTCTGCCCAAAAAAAAAAAAAGAAAAGACAGTTTCTTTTGCCAAGGCTAAGGACAGACCTGTGACACAGCCTCGGGAGGTCTGGACGACATTTGCCCAGGTGGTCGGGGCACAGCTTGCTTTTACACATCTTAGGGAGACATGAGACATCAATCGTTACCCGTAAGATGGACAATGGTTCCATCTGGAAAGGAGGGACAACTTACAGTTGAGGCTTCCAGGCTGTAAGTAGATTTAAACATTTTCGGATTGGCCATCCATTGAAAGAGTTAAGTTGTTGTCTAAAGACCTGAAATCAATAGAAAGGAATGTCTGGGTTATGATAAAGGGTTGTGGGGACCAAGGTTTTATCATGCAGATGAAGCCTCCAGGTAACAGGCTTCCGAGAGAACTGATTGTAAATGTATCTTATCAGAGTTAAGGTCTGTGTTGATGTTATTGCTGGTTGGCTTTTCCTGAATTCCACAATGAAGGAGGTTGTAGGAGGCCTGTATGACTCCTGAAGCAGTTTTTCGGGCTAACTTCCAAATGCCCTTGGCAGAGAGGAGAGGTTCATTCAGATGGCTGGGGGCGGTGGCGGGGGGGCGCCTTAGAATGTTATTTTTGGTTTACACTGGGAACGTGTACATCAGGTGATTCGACTCTTTCACTACTCTGTGTATGTCTGCGAACCACTGTAAAAGCCCCAAATTAGTACTCAATCCAGTCTTTAGGACCGGGAGCAACCTTGGGCAGAAATGACTTGGGCGTGTTATGTATAAAATTTTTCTTTTTGCTATCGCAAAGAAAAAATAGTACTGGGACAAAGGATCTCTCAGCAAAGCAATTCTTTTTACTTCCTGCGGAAAGGGCACTCCCACTAGTGATCTTGCCATGAGAGTACAACGAACAAAGGAAGGCAGACATATTTATCCCTTACGCATTTGGGGTCGTCCTTACTGCTGTGTCTGATGTCTGTTGGCTGGAGCCAGACCTCACAATCTAAACAAAAACCCAATTGGCTAATAACTTGAAACTTTCCTAAACAGGTAAAAGCAATGGAGAGCAAAAAAAAAAAAAAAGGAAGTCCAATAAGGAAGGGACATAGGCTGCGAGCTGGGACATGCCTGTGAGCACATCCAGCACAGATATCTTGGTTAAAGTACAAGGACATAGAATGTACTACGCGCCTATAAGCACGGCTAAAGGCTGCATAGGACAGGGCTTCTAGCAAAACGGCAAGAAGGCTTTTGAAGAAAGTGTTTAAAACAAACGATTATAAATTTTTTTAAACAAGAAAGGAAACTGTGAAGAGGAACTTTTTTACTTCCCACAGGTGTGACACCAGCCCAGCAACTCGAGACTCAGGGTCACACTTTTCGCCCGTTAAGCCTGACCTTGTTTCATGGCATTTTTGCTGTGTTCCCTTGGATTTGGGGAACTCGCCTGAGAATCTTTTGCCAAGGAGCTATCATGATAGTAGAGTAGATACTTCAAGGACCTCAGAGTCAAACAGCACGGAAATAGCAAGAAGCAAGTTCACGAATGTAGAATCCACCAAGGATGAGGACAGACTCCACATTCTAAATTGCTTCGTCCCTGACTCGCAAAACCTCTCCTTCCTGCGTCCCTGTGTTAGTTTGCTCAGCTGCCGTAGCAAAGGACCACAGGCTGCGCCGTTTAACCAACAGAAATTTATTTTCTCGCAGTTCTGGGGGCTCAAAATCTGAGATCAAGGCAGGGGCAGGGCTGGTGCCGCCTGAGGTCTCTCTTGGCCGGCAGGTGGCGTCTTCTCCCTGCATCCTCACCTGGCCGTTTCTCGGTGTGTTGATCTCTTCTTAGAAGGACCCCAGTCCTACTGAATGAGGGCCCACCGATCTGACTTCACTTTACCTTAATCACCTCTTCAAAAGTCTTATCTCCAAACACAATCACATTCTGAGATGCTGGGTGTGTGATACTTCATTATGGCAGACTTAGCAAACTAATACGCCAGCAAACTAATACAACAGCAAAGGAGAAGTCCACCCCCATGATCCAATCACCTCCCACCAGGTACCTCCAGAGGCCGGGAACAGAAGGATCCAGGCCCGCAGACCCCTTGTCATGTGGTTTGGCTGTGTCCCCACACAAATCTCATCTTGAATTTCACCCAGACAGATTGCTTTTAAATCTGCTGTCTTCTCCCCTCTGCTTAAAACCCACCATCAGTCAGGATAAAATTCACCTCCGTACCATGGCCAACAAGCCCTGCAGAGCCTGGTCTTTGCTGACATCTCACCCCGCCCTGTTTTGTTTTGTTTTTTTTTTTTTTTCCTCTTCCTGAAATTCAATAAATTCCAGAATTTCGTGTCCAGTCGTATCAGACCTGGTCCTACCTCCTGGCGTTTGTTTCAGCTCTCCTCTTCATCTGCACTCTGTTCTTCCTGTTCTTCCTAAGTATTTTTGTCATTTCAGTTTCGGTAAAAACAGCGCCTCCCTGCCCCGCCCCACTGAGAGGTGTTCACAACCACTTCATCCAAAGCAGTGCCCCTGTAACTCCAGACCTGTCCTATTCCTTATTCTGTTTTTTGTTTCTTGCTTAGAACTATCATGATCTGAGATTATTTTTGGAGAAAAAAATAATTGAAAAGAAACATGCCAAAATGGAAAAATGGTGATATCCCTGCTAAGACTGCACATGGCACGGCATGATTTCTGCTTTTTAGAGTTTCTTCAATTAACATGCATCATTTTCTTTTCTCTCTCTCTCTTTTTTTTTTTTTTTTTTTTTTTTTTTTTTTTGACATGGAGTCTTGCTCTGTCACCAGGCTGGAGTGCAGCGGCACGATCTTGGCTCACTGCAACTTCTGCCTCCCAGGTTCAAGAGATTCTCCTGTCTCAGCCTCCTGAGTAGCTGGGATTACAGACACACACTACCACGCCCGGCTAATTTTTGTATTTTTAGTAGAGACAGGGTTTCACCATGTTGGACAGGCTAGTCTCGATCTCTTGACCTCGTGATCCGACCACCTTGGCCTCCCAAAGTGCTGGGATTACAGGCGTGAGCCACCGCACCCTGCCAACATGCATCATTTTCTAATCGGAAAAGAGTCAATAGCGTCTCAAAAAGAAACAGTTAGGAATTTACTTCCTAACCGTAATGGCATCAGCACTTTCTGCGCAATCCCAGTGGCTGGCAGGACACTCCTCTTCCAGGTGGTCTTCTGGCTTGATTTCACTGTAGCTTGTGCTGCATTTACAGCAGGGTGATACACTCAGGGATAACTGGAATTAAGAAACTAAACACGGCCAGGTCCAGTGGGTAGCTCACACCTGTAATCCCAGCCTGTAAGCACAGCCTTCCAGTTCTTCGACTCTGTCTACTCCAGGTGAGACTGGACTGGCCTCAGTAACTCACTTGTAGCCAATAGAATAAAGCATAAGTGATAGGCTAGGTAGAGAAAGTTCCTCCTCTTTGCACGCTTGCCCTGAAAACACAACTGCTCTAAGATTGCCACGTAAGAGAGGCCCCAGACACCAGCTCCAGCAGCCAGGCTTCTGAGTGAGCTTGTGAGTGTGCCATCCGGGATGGCCAGCCCAGCTGTCATCAAACAATGGAACCTCAGCCACCATCTGACAGCAACAGCATGAAAGAGGCCCCAAGTGAGAACAGCCCAACTTATCCCTTCCCAAATTCTTTTTTTCTTTTTTTTGGAGACAAGGTCTGTATTAGTCAGGGTTCTCTAGAGGGACAGAACTAATAGTATAGATGTGTGTATAAAGGGGAGTTGATTAAGGAGTATTGACTCACACGATCACAAGGTGAGGTCCCGCAACAGGCTGTCTGCAAGCTGAGGAACAAGGAAGCCAGTCCGGGTCCCAAAACCTCAAAAGTAGAGAAGCTGACGGTGCAGGAGTCCCAAAGCTGAACAACTTGGAGTCTGATGCTTGAAGCATTCAGCACAGGAGAAAGATGGAGGCCAGAAGACTCGGCCAGTCTAGTCTTTCCATGTTCCTCCACCAGCTTTTACCTTAGCTGAGCTGGCAGCTGATTAGATGGTGCCCACCCAGACTGAGGGTGCATCTGCCTCTCCCAGCCCACTGACTCAAATGTTCATCTCCTTTGGCAACACCCTCACAGACACTCCCAGGAACAATACTTCGCATCCTTCAAACCAATCAGGTTGATACTCAGTATTAATTATCACAAGGTCTCACTGTGCTGCCCAGGCTGGTCTCGAACTCCTGGGTTCCAGAGACCTCCCACCTTGGCCTCCCAAAGCTCTGGAATTATAGGCATGAGCCACAGTGGCCTCCCAAAGCTGTGAAATTACAGGCGTGAGCCACAGAGCCCAGCCATTCCTGCATTCTCAACCCATAAAATCATGAGCAAAAGGAAATGACTGTTGTTTCACATCACTAAGTTTAGGGTAATTTTTTTGCAGACACTGGAACAGTGGTTCCCCACAGGAAAATGAGAATGATTTTCTAGTGGTTTAAAGGACCTGGCAGTGACTTGCTCAGCATTCACAGCAGGGTAATACACTCAGGGAAGACTGGAATTAAGAAATTAAACATGGCCAGGCCGAGTGGGTGACTCACGCCTGTCACCCCAGCACTTTGTGAGGCCGAGGCAGGAGGATCACTTGAGCCAAAGAGTTCGAGATCAGCCTGGGCAACATAGTGAGACCTCATCTCTATAAAAAAACAAAAACAAAAATCAGCAGGGTGTGGTGGCACACACCTCTAGTACCTGCTACTCTGGAGGCTGAGGCGGGAGGATCGCTTGAGCCCAGGAGGTAGAGGCTGCAGTGAGCTATGATCGCACTACTGCACTCTAGCCTGGGCATGCAAACAAACTAACAAGAAACTAAATACTCCCTTACAATAAGGCAAGTCCCTGGGGGAGATTCGGTCCTGATGATTCCCAGTCTCACCATATTTGCTCTGTGGATGTGCAGAAGGAAAATAAAATAAAATAAAAATAAAATAAAAATAAAAAAGACAGATTTGAAATAGAATGAGTAATAGTTAACATTAGGGCTAGGTCATTAAGAAAAATCATAGTAAGCAAAATTAGGTAACCCCTCCCAGCTTAGCCCAACTAACTGCAGCTGCAAACTTATCTCACAGCCCACATTCCAGGCTGTATTTAGAGAAAGTAGAGGCAAAGCAGACCTGGTACCACCCTCTCTCTACATTTTCATTTGCTTTTGTAAAAAAAGAAAGAAAGGAAGAAAGAAGGAAAAGATGTGGCTGGCACTGTTCCTCACACTTCCTTCCTTCTCACTACCTGGTAGAGATGTGATAGCTGGTGCTGCTGCAACCATCTTGTAACCATGAGGCAAGGAAAGAAAGAAAGAGAGAGAGAGAAAGAAAAAAGAAAGAAAGAAAGAAGGGAGGGAGGGAGGGAGGGAGGAAGGAGGGAAGGAAGGAAGGAAGGAAGGAAGGAAGGAAGGAAGGAAGGAAGGAAGGAAGGAAGGAAGGAAGGAAGCAAGCACCATCTGCGGCCCACACATACTTCTGCATTGACTGCTCTTCTGATCTCCCTGGGTCTCCTCCCCAACCTTTCGACCCCTACCTAAGCTGCAAGGTTATACAGTTAAATCACAACGAAGCCCAAGATTGTAAAACTTAATTGACCGTCTTTGTCTGAAACCCGTTTTGTGCCTTGTTTTCCCACTTCAAACACCATTTAAGCTAAACTGCCTTCTTTGTTAGGGTCAGCGGCCATTTTACGCATGAGCCTGCTGAAGGCCCCAGCACCCCATTTAAAGTTCTCTTCCGTCTCCATTGGTCTCTTTGTCTTCTTTGGCTGGAGTTTTGCTGCAACACATGTAACCACACCCTCCCACACACCTCAAACCACACACAAGTGCAGCCCCAGCCTCAACCCCATCTTTAGGACCGAGAGCAACCTTGGGCAGAAAGAACTTAGGTGACTCCAGCCCAGCAGCATGAGGCTCAGGGGCGCACGTTTTGCCCCTTAAGCCTGACCTTGTTTCATGGCATTTTTGCTGTGTGTCCTTGGATTTGGGGAACTCGCCTGAGACTCTTTTGCCCAGGAACTATCATGGTAGTAGAGTGGGTACTAAAAGGACTTTGGAGTCAAACGGCTCTGAAAACGTTCTATCTCTGCTCTGCCATATTATTGGGCATGCATTTGGCTGCAATTCAGAGAAAACTTGAATAACATGGGTTTAAAAAACAGTGTGTTATTTTTCTCACAGAAATCTACAGATAGGTAGTTGCTGACATTGTTTCAGCTGCTTTAATAATGTCATTCCAAAACCAGGCTATGTTCACTTTGAGTTTCCTTCCTTCTTTCCTTCCTTCCTTCCTTCCTTTTTTTTTTTTTTTTTGCCTCATGGTTGCAAGATGGTTGCAGCAGCACCAGATATCACATCTGCTTCCAAGCAGTGAGAAGGGAGGAAGGGTGAGGAACAGTACTAGCCACATCTTTTTTTTCTTTCTTCCTTCCTTTCTTTTATTTTTAAAAAAAACAAATGAAAACACCAGTAACTTTTCCAGAGCTCCCTGTAGCAGTCCTTTCCTTAGGCCTCACGGGTCAGGACTAGACCACATGACTTCCCCTAGCTGCCACAGAGTCTGGGGAATGGAGAAATAGCTTCATCATGATTGTCTTAGACAATCATCAGTCATCACCTGGGGCCGAGCACATTGCAGCTCTTCACAAGGAAGAGGGAGGTGATGAGTTTCAGGGACCCAGTTAGCAACAATAGCCACCCTAGCCACTCAACTAGCAGAATGTCTTAGTGACTTTGAGCTCTCCACTAGAGTCCTGTGTGGCTCAGTTATATATATATATATGTATATAATTTTTTTGAGATGGAGTTTCATTCTTGTTGCCCAGGCTGGAGTGCAATGGTGCTATCTCAGCTCACCGCAATGTCTGCCTCCCAGGTTCAAGAGATTCTCTTGCCTCAGCTTCCTGAGTAGCTGAGATTGCAGGCATGTGCCACCATGCCAGGCTAATTTTTTGTATTTTCAGTAGAGACTGGGTTTTGCCATGTTGGCCAGGCTGGTCTCGAACACCCGACCTCAGGTGATCCGCCCACCTCGGCCTCCCAAAGTGCTGGGGTTACAGGTGTGAGCCACCTCACCCGGCCGCCTTAGTTGTATTATCAGTATAACAGAACAACACTGTATCCTCACCTAGCAGTGTGTCTGGCTCACAGCGCATGTGCTGAAAAAAAGGAATTCCCAGCAGAAAGCTGGGCTGCTTCCCCTATCTAAATGCATTGCAAAATGCCTATCCTGAGCCTGGTGGTGGGTTACATCATGAGAACACAGAAATATTCACATCTCTGGCTCGGAGTCCAGCAATATGCTTTCAGAAGGAAAAAAAAAAACACCAAAGTGGATGTTCTAGAAAAAAATGTGTGTGCTGCAAGTCATAATCGCTCACATGTGAGCTGCAGTTTCTCTGTCTTTTTTCAGGCTGGAGACAGCAGCTAGAGTCAGAGTTACGGCCCTTGAAGCACCATCAGGCCTCGGTTCTGGCTTCATTTACGACCCATGGTTGCTGTGCCTGGTAGGAAATGCAGGTGCGCTGGGGAATGCCCTCTTTGCATTTACTTCGTGGCTCTTACGCATTCATTTCTTGGAGGCTCTACTTTTTTTTTTGTAGGATCATTACCTGTCTCCAAGGTATGTCTCAGCCAATTTCAGTCATAGAAAACTGGCTTATGTTTTGCCCAGGGCAGTATCACCAGGGCTGTTCTGGGATGGCAGACAATAAGACATCGCTTTCATCCTTAGACCAGATGCATTCCCTCCTCCTCGCCTGATCTTGTTGTCGTTAATCAAGCTGATTTTCTGTCACGGCCTAAATTGGTACTTGCTGCAGTCTCTTTGCCCTACAGAGAAATTCCTTTTACCATCCGGTCCCAAGAGGCCAAGTCCTTGGCTCCTTCTAACCAGAATAAAGTGACTCGTTAAACTATTCCATTGGCTTTGTAATGAGCATGGCTGCATAAGAACATTTTTCTACATCTCCTCTGGAAATCATACATAAGGAGCAAGGAGAATTTAAAAACCGCATCAACTCCATTTTCAAGGAAGCCGGAAAAGGCACAGATAGAGTCCACAGACTTCGAAGTGCGTGTCCAGACTTAGAAAACAGCTGGGTTGGAGCAGAACTGGAGAGGAAGGGAAAAAGTGGGGGGACCCCAGCTGCAGCTGAGGGGTGCACCAACTCAAGGCACCTCCCAAAAGTCAGGGGTTCACCTTGAAGCTCAGCAGCTGCACCTGCTGCCTACGACACCAGCTAGCATGGAACCCGGGGAGAGAGGCATGAGAGAAGCTCTTGTGGACCTGGTTGAGTTCAGAGATGCAGAGAGCTGTAGAGAGGGAAGCCATATGTACCAGTAGTCGCCTAACTCTGTGATGGGAGAGAAGAAAAATACTTGTGGTTGTGAAGACAGCTCCGATGCACTTCCTTCCACTGTTTCTCAAAAGCTTCCCATGAGAGGCCCATTCACAAGATTGTTGCTGGATGTCTTCCCAAATTCTTTTTTTCCTTTTTTTCATGTCTATGGAGTTTTAACTGGGCACTTGGCCAACCACCTGGAAACTACATCTCCCAGCCTCTCTTTCAGCCAGATATGGTCATGGGGCCAACTGGGGCCAATGGGATGTAAGCAGAGGGTAAGTAGACAGTTTCTGATTGAAAGAAAACCATGTGTTTTGGACTCTGCCCTTTTGTCTTCATTCATCTGGAAAGCAGATGCAGTCAGGATGCAGCTCCCAGCATGCTGGATTTGGACAGGAATCTAGGTGATGAAGGAGCAACGATGTGGAAAGAACCTGGATCCCAGAGTGACTTCATGGAGTGCAGAGTGTTCCCAACTGCCTGGACTGAGAATCCCAGGATTGTTAGGAGCTGCTTCGAGAGGGAAACAAGTTTCTCTCTTGTGTAAACTGCTGTTTTCTATGGCTTTAACCTGTGCCCTATATTTTAAATTCTTAACATAGATTTGCATCTGGAAATGTGAACATAACAAAAGCTTGAAACTGTGTCATTAGCTTAGTTGCCCTTGAAGGGCTCCTTGGAAAAGGACTGAGCCTGAGTCCTTACTTCACCTCTTTGCTAAGTAAATCATCCTCTCCAGGGGCCAGAGAAACCAGGTGTCTTCAAGATCCTGATTATGTCCTCCTCTCTGTAGAGTTAAGTAAATCTCTCTCGATTTCTCTCACTGTCTATGCAGTTGCCAATTAACTTGCAAAGCTTGTTCTTAGTCCAGGACCTGAAACTTGAGTAAAATTGGTTCAGAAAACCCCAACTGTGCAGAAACCCAATAATATTTCCTCTGCAATGCCGCAGTAAACATATTGCACACATCTTCCAGCTCTAATCCTTTTCCCTTTCCTATTTCACAGAGCTCAGGGAGAGCTTATCAGGCTTTCTGGGCATTCTGCAAGACATAAGCTCTCTAGAAGGACTGCATCAAATGTACCTGGAATGAATGGCAAGGGCTCTTGATGAGTGTCTTCAACCCATCTTGTCAGTTAGACCATGAATCACCGCAGGTAGTGTCTTGTCTTGAGGTCGGCAGAAGCTTCCAGATTTTAACACACTTCTTGGCCCACACTGGGCAGCAAAATGTTTGTTTGTTGACTTTCTTAAAAACTCAAAACTCTTGACTACGAGACAGCTTCTAGGTGGAGTATGGGCTCCATTCAGAAAACAACCACTCCTGCATGCACCTGACCCATTCCCATTCCACCGTTCTTCAAATGTTGTTTAGTAGAAGAAACTTTTCTTTTTCTTTGGTCCTCAAACAAAATCGTATCCAAAGCACCCATATATAAAAAGAGACAAGAGTCTGATCGTGGTAGGTTTGGAGGGTTCAATGGATCCATCTTCTGGGCTCCTCTCAACCCCATTCCTTCTTTCTCAGTCACTCTCAGTGATCAGAACGAACTTTCCATTCGTTCAAACGAAAGCGATGAATTTCACAGCCTGTCTGTGATCCTCCGTGTGCCTCACTTTATCCTGTGGCATTGAATAGAAATCACAGACTCACGACCAATGCATGTACCAGCAAGGATGAACCTCACATGCAATTTGCTGAGTGAAAGAAACCAGACACAGAAAAGTACAGCGCAACATGCTCTTTTATTCCATTGATATGAAATTCCAGAATAGACAAAATACATCTATAGCGACAGCAGATTCGTGATTGTTTCTGGGGGACGGGGGGCAGGAGGGCAGGGCAGAGATTTATTAGGGAGGGGCAGGAGAGAATGATCTCGGGTGATAGGTGTTCACTCTTGTCAACACATCAACTCCCACGTGAGATGTGCATTTCATTATATGTAAATTTCACCTATATATAATCACAAACATGAGCTCTAGCTCATGAGATGCATGCTGAAGTGTTCAGGGGTGAAGTGCACTGATGTTGCTACTTCCTTTGAAATGCATCAAAAATCAGAAAGATTGATGGATGGATGGAGAGATAAACACGATGGAACAAATACAGCCAAATGTTCATCATGAAATCTAGAGGGTGCTGTATAGCTGTTGATCGTACAATTCATTAAACTGTGTTTGAAGACATCCATCATTAAACATGAGGGGGAAATATTTATAAGAATTCCATAGTGTTGAAGGCAGAGAAGAAATAGCCAACCTCGTTTCCTGTTGCAGAAAAGAATTTTTTTTTTTTTTGAGACGGAGTCTCTCTCTGTCACCCAGGCTGGAGTGCAGTGGTGTGGCCATAGCTCACTGCAGACTTGAATTCCGGTCTCCAGAGATCACCCTCATTAGCCTCCCAAGTCACTGCAGCTACAGAGGCATGATACCATGCTCAGCCTCACTTTCTTTTTTTATTATTGTTATTATACTTTAAGTTCTGGGGCACATGTGCAGATCTTGCAGGATTGTTGCATAGGTACACACATGCCATGGTGATTTGCTGCCTCCATCCCCCAGTGACCTACATCAGGCATTTCTCCTAATGTTATCCCTCCCCAACCTCCCCACACACCCCTACTATCCCTCCTGTAGCCCCCCACCCCCCAACAGATCCCTTACTTTCTTTTTTTTTTTTTTTTTTTTTTGGGAAAGAAACTCTCACTCTTTGCATTTACTGTCTGCTGGGAAACAAAGTCTCCAAGCTTAGGAAAATTACATGTGAACGACACCAACTAGGTACCTGTGAAGGCCTGAGGGCTGTTCCATGGGATTTGGTTCTTGGGCCTTCCAGTAACTGGCCTCACGCCTGATGAGTCTTTCGTTTACTTAGAATTCTGGAATGCCTTTGCTTGTTGGTTAGATGCTGTGTCCTTAAGGCTGTGGCAGAAATGAGAAATCTCCATGGTGACACTTCTGTTACACAAGTTTTTGGTTTTTTGTTTTTTTATTAAGAGATGAGTTCTTGCTCTGTCACCCAGGCTGGAGTGCAGTGGTATAATCATAGCTCACTGTAACCTCCAATTCCTGGGCTTGAGTGATCCTTCTGCCTCAGCCTCCTAAGTATCTGAGACCAGAGGTGCGCACCACCACACCAGCCTAATTACTTTTTGTAGAGATGGGGTCTCACTATGTTGCCCAGACCGGTCTTGTACTCCTGGCCTCAAATGATTCTCCAGCGTCAGCCTCCTCAGTTGCCAGGATTCAGTATGGAGCCTTTTGAACTGGAAGTTTTCCACTCTCCACAGTGCATTTGAAATCTACTCATGCTACCGCCTGTATCTATCATTCATTCCTTTTTTCCGATTGTTTTATTTTGGTAAAATAAACACAAAACATAAAATTTACCATCTTAACCTTTTGTAAGTGCACTGTTCAGTGGTACTAGACATATTCACAATGCTGTGTAACCATCACCCCCATCCACCTTCAGGCTTGTTTTCATCTTGTAAAACCGAAACTCCACGCCCGTTAACCAATAACGGCCCATTCTACTCTCCCCACAGCCGCTAGCAATCACCAGGCCACCTTGTGTCTCTCTAATTTTGACTATGCTAAGTGTCTCTTGTAAGTGAAATCACAGTGTTTGCCTTATTTCACTGAGCCTAATGTCTTCAAGTTTGACCCATGCTGTAGCAAACATCAGAATGTCCTCTTTTTTGTTTGTTTGAGATGGATTTTCACTCTTGTTGCCTAGGCTGGAGTGCAATGGCGAAATCTTGGTTCGCTGCAACCTCCGCCTCCCGGGTTCAAGTGATTCTCCTGCCTCATCCTCCCAACTAGCTGGGATTACAGGCACCTGCCACCAAGCCTGGCTAATTTTGTGTGTTTTTAGTAGGGACGTTCACCATGTTAGCCAGGCTGGTCTCAAACTCCTGACCTCAAATGATCCACCCACCTTGGCCTCCCAAAGTGCTGGGATTACAGGCATGACCACTGCACCCGGCCAGACTCAGTTTTTACTATACGTCTCTTCCAGCAAATACTTACATGACCTATTTAAGAATTATAATTTAATATAATTTTTAAAAAACAATGAAGTCAGGCCAGGCACAGTGGCTCATGCCTGTAATACCAGCATTTTGGAATCTGGTGGTGGGCGGATCACTTGAGGTCAGGAGTTCGAGATCAGCCTGGCCATCATGGTGAAACCCAGACTCTACTAAAAATATGAAAATTCGCTGGGCATGGTGGTGGGCACCTGCAGCTACTCGGGAGCTGAGATTGCACCACTGCACTCCAGCCTGGGTGACAGAGCGAGACTCTGTCTAAAATAATTAATAATAATAATTATAATGAAGTCAAGTCAGCCTGAAGAACTGAAGAGTTCTTTGTAAAGATTTAAGAATGCAGTGACAAAATTAAAACAGTGATGGTGAAGCACTTTACAGAACTATAAAGCAGGTCCACATCTTTCTGATTTTCAAGAGAGTGCTATTTTCAGAGAAAATCTTGATAAATATTTTTTTAAATCAAAAACCAACAACTACAAATCTCAGTTGAAAAAAAAAAAAAAACTTGATATAACTAGAGCACCCACAGATGGATTTCTCTCTTTCAGTTATACTATGTTTAAAAACTATATACATAGAGGAAGAAGGTCAACATTATGAAGCACTTATTATAGGTGAAACATTTTACGTATTTCATTGAATCATCAAAAGCATCTGAAAGCTTAAAAGCATTATCCTCAGGGCTTGGGCAAAGTAAGTAATTTTCCCAAAAAAACTTTGCTAAGTAGAGATAAGCCAGCACTGTCTGGTTTCAAAAGCTGAGTTGTTTCCAATATACGGGTGGGCTTTATTTTATAAAAATAAAGTGGAATTGCAGCAGGGAAAGAAGGAAACTAAGTTTTAGAATATAGTGCTGTGAATAAGGAAATGTGCTTTTTATAAGTGGCTTAAAAATGGCTGTTTCCCGAAGGACTCTTATTCCTAAATTATCATATTGATTGTCAGTGACATCATATTTTGTCATTTTTCAAGAAACTTGGAATTACCTGTGACTTGATTCTATCTTTTTTTTTTTTTCTTGAGACGGAGGAGTCTTGCTCTGTTGCCCAAGCTGGAGTGCAGTGGTGTGATCTCGGTTCACTGCAAACTCTGCCTCCCGGGTTCAAGTGATTCTCCTGCCTCAGCCTCCCAAGTAGTGAGATTACAGGCACGTGCCACCATGCCCAGCTAATTTTTGTATTTTCAGTAGAGACAGGGTTTCACCATGTTGACCAGGATGGTCTCGATCTCTTGATCTCATGATCCACCCACGTCGGCCTCCCAAAGTTCTGGGATTACAGACATGAGCTACCATGCCTGCCCAACCTCTTTTCTTTATAAATTACCTGGTCTCAAGTATTTCTTTATAGCAATGCAAGAATGGCCAAATATACCTGCCATGCTGAAATTTTTCTCCGCAGCATTTAAAAATATTCGATATTATATATACATATATTTTTTATCAATGTGAAATCCATGTCACACAAAATATCCATTTTAAAATGAACAATTCAATGGCATTTAGAATATCCACAATGTTGTGAAACTCCCAGCTACAATGGAATATTATTCAACCATAAAAAAAAAAAATGAAATTCCAAAAAATTTTCGTGACCCCAAAAGGAAGCCGTGTGCCTGTTAAACAGTCACTCCCTATTCTCTCTTAACTCTCTGCCCCAGGTAAGCACCAATCAATGCTCTGCCTCTAAGGCTCTACCAGTGCTGGATAGTTTGCATTAAAGGAATCATGCAACATATGATCCTTGCTGCCTGACTTCTCTCACTTAGCATCATGCTTTTGAGTTTCATTCACATTGTAGCATATATCAGTACTGGCTATGGCTGAATTATGTTCCCCCAAAATACATATATTGAAGTCCTAACCCCCAGTACCTCAGAAGATGACTGCATTTTAATATAGGGTCTTTAAAGAGATAATTAAGGTTAAGGCCGGGCGCGGTGGCTCAAGCCTGTAATCCCAGCACTTTGGGAGGCCGAGGCGGGTGGATCACGAGGTCAAGAGATCGAGACCATCCTGGTCAACATGGTGAAACCCCGTCTCTACTAATACAAAAAAAAATTAGCTGGGCACGGTGGCGCGTGCCTGTAATCCCAGCTACTCAGGAGGCTGAGGCAGGAGAATTGCCTGAACCCAGGAGGCGGAGGTTGCGGTGAGCCGAGATCGTGCCATTGCACTCCAGCCTGGGTATCAAGAGCGAAACTCCGTGTCAAAAAAAAAAAAAAAAAAAAAGAGATAATTAAGGTTAAATGAGGAAACTGATGTGGGCCCTAATCCAATCTGACTGGTGTCCTTATAAGAAGAGAAGATTAGGACACAGACACATACAGAGGGATGACCAAATGAAGACATGGGGAGGTGGTGGTGATGGTGTCTGCAAGCCAAGGAGAGAGGCATCAGGAGAAATGAACCTTGCTGACACCTGATCTCAGACTTCCAGTCTCCAGACTGTGAGAGAATAAATTTCTGTAGTGTAAGCCACCCAATCTATAGTACTTTACTATGGCAGCTGTAGAAAACTAACACAGCACTTCATTCCTTTTTACAGCTGAGTAGTATTCCATTGTATGTTTCATTGATGCATGCACCATATTGTTTACCCATTCATCCATTGATGGACATTTGGGTGTTTTCCACCTGCTGATTGTTGTGAATAATGCTGCTATGAACATATTGTGGGAAGTAAAAGTTCCTCTTTAAAGTTTCCTTTCTTGTTAAAGAATAAATCATAAGTGTGCTAATAACTCTTTGTTAAGCCCTATCCTATGTAGCTGTTAGACATGCCAAGCTTACAGGCACGTAGTACATTCTGTGTTCTTGTACTTTAACCAAGATGTCTGTGCTGGACATGCTCACAGGCATGTCCCAGCTCACCATTGCTTTTACCTGTTTAGAAAAGTTTTAAGTTGTTAGCCAATCGGGTTTCAGTTTAAATTGTAAGGTCTGGCTCCAGGCAGCGAAGATCAAACACAGCAGTAAGGACGACCCCAAATGCATAAGGGATACATATGTCTGCTTTTCCCTTGTTCGTTGTACTCTTGTGGCAAAATGGCTAGCAAGGGTACCCTTAAACTGCAGTCTAGGAAGTGAAAATTGCTTGCTGAGAAATCCTTTGTCTCAGTGCTAATTATTCTTTGCGGCCCCGAGCATCTGTTTCCAACACATATGCATACGTGTGCCTGTTTGAGTATTTGTTTCCACTTCTTTTGAGTACAGACCTAGTCGTGGAATCACTGGGTCACATGAGATGTCTGTGTTTAACTTGTTAAGGAGCTGCAAATAGTTTCCCACAGAGACTGGAACACAATTTTCCATTCCCACCAGCAAAGCATGAGGGTTCCAGTGTCTTCACAACCTTGCCAACATTGGTGATTTTCCATGTTTTAAATTACAGTCATCTTGTTGAGTGTGAGGTGGAATCTGATACTACATTTTATACATATGTTTGTTGATTTGTTTGCCATTATCTCTTTTTTCTAGAATGTATGTCCCACAAGGACGGGGACTTATTCCTCACTAATAGAGTGTCCATAGAGGTGCTCGCTAAAAATTTCTTCAGTGAATGAATGAATGAACATTTAGCTGAATCTTAAGTGGGAATGCAGGGGCAGGAGTGCCTGATTTCAACTCAAGAGATCAGAGGCAGTTTCATCATGGAGGAAATATTTTGTCTGAACCTGAGAAGATGGGCTGGTGCTGATGAGACGATGACCAAACTTTGTTTTGCCACTAAACAGGATGCACTGAAAGTCTCAGTGTATAAACATGGCATCACCAAAATTATATTTTAGGAAGATAGTTATTTTGTTGTAACTTCAAGTGGGCACATCACAGATTCTTGCTGTGAACGTTGTTAATTCTGGACAGTGTGCACCTGTGCCTCCTTCCTTTCTATGTTTGGGGGCTCTGCCCTTTTTCAGACAGGGCTGACTCTGTCATCAAAGACAGGCTGAAAAATGCCAGCTCCTTGCTTTCCAGACTCCTAGGGAGCTGGGCACATGCTCATGACCGGGGCTTCAGTCTGACTATTCATTCCTACAGACTAGTTTTAAAATCGCAGACAGTGAGGCAAGGGAAAAGGAACTCCCGGGTCTCTTCCAGCCAGGAGTGGCCACAGCAGAGCAGCTGTGCCCAGTGTCCAAAGCCAGCAGTAGACACAGCTGCTGTGTTTGGGATGGAGGGGACAGGCAAGCAGTTCTCTCAGAGAACCATGGTGGGGGCTGCAGCATCTTCACCAATGTGACTTGGGGACATCGCTAATGTCAAAGGCAGCCTCCAAGCCTGCTTCTTAGACCTCATGGGGACTCCATGAGGTCCCTAAAATCCTCTTAACAAATTCCTTTTCTGCTTTAATTAACCACATCCAGTTTCTGTTGCTTGTAAACAAACCCTAACTAATAATATGTTTCTGCTTCACATGTTAATTCCTCACGTTTGAGTCCGCAGTAGCATAGATCTCATGAAGACATTTAGAATTTAAAATGTGGTCTGGGCGCGGTGGCTCAAGCCTGTAATCCCAGCACTTTGGGAGGCCGAGGCGGATGGATCACGAGGTCAAGAGATCGAGACCATCCTGGTCAACACGGTGAAACCCCGTCTCTACTAATATAAAAAAAAAAAATTAGCTGGTCATGGTGGTGCATGCCTGTAATCCCAGCTACTCAGGAGGCTGAGGCAGGAGAATTGCCTGAACCCAGGAGGCGGAGGTTGCGGTGAGCCGAGATCGCACCATTGCACTCCAGCCTGGGTAACAAGAGCAAAACTCCGTCTCAAAAAATAATAATAATAATAATAATAATAATAAAAATGTGAAGCCACAGCAGCAACAGTTCTCCTTTAAAAATAAAATACACATTTCAGGGTGGATATGGTGATATGCACCTGTAATCCCAGCTACCCAAGAGGCAGAGATGGGAGGATCACTTGAGCCCAGGAAGTTGAGGCTGTGGTGAGCTATGATCGCATCACTGCTCTGCAGCCTGGGCAACAGAGTGAGACCCTGTCTCCAAAAAATACTAGGAATAAGAATTTTAAAATTAAAAAAATAAAAATATTCATATCAGAAATGATTCAAGAACGCTCTGCCTAAGGTTGTAACTTGTAAGTACGGGGGGCGGACACAGTTTCCTCCAAGGAGAACCCTAGGTCAGGAAAACTGGAGTGCAGGTGACCCCAAGATAATCAAGCTTGAGAGAGAGGAACCTGGGGTGGAATCATAGCGTGGAGAGAGTTGAAATGGGGGAAACAGGCTGAAATGAGGTGTATAGGGGTGGAGGGGAGAAAAGAGGAGTCAATCAGAAGAAAGAGTAAAACATACAGTTACAATTTCAAGAGCCTATGTCTTCTTTGCTACTTTAGGGACCAGAGATTGCTCTGCAGGGACAAAGGATTCCCAGGACCCTTGAGGCAGGGAGAGACCTTTCAGCTTACTGATGCCCAGGAAGTCATGGCAGAGACGTCAAGAGGATGTGGGTGGGGATCTGAAGCCCGGCCCTCCCATTAGTGTACTGCGTCGCTGTAATTATCCTAGTTTAATGTCTCTGGGATGCCTCGGCCTAATAACGTAAGAAGTGTAGCAAATGATCTGAGACTCTCATTCAGCCCTGAAGGCACAATAATATGCGTAACTAAAAGGTATTATCCAATATTATTTGATGTTTCCACTTGGATGAGTGCACTGGGTCGAGTGGGGATGACATTTTCTCTCTGCTGCAGCCCTGATACAGATGAAGTTTGGGGGCCACTGGGAGGAGCCATATCCAACCAAGAGTTCCCTTGGTGAATGAAGCATGGGTTGTCAATTGCTGGCTTTCTCTTTTGCTTCTCTTCCACGCCTCCCCTCCAAGACCTTGACATAGGGAAGGGAGGTCAGGAGATTCATCTTGCCCCTGTGAGGCTGTCTCAGTCTCTATGCACTTACCTTAATGATTAGGACCGAGACTGGAGGATTTCTGCTCAGGCACACAGGCTGTCATGCAGTGAAGAACTTCACTGCTTGATTCAGGAGCTTCTTCAAGTTCAATTATCTGAACCCGACACTGCTTGGACAGTGTTGGAAATAGACGGTCAGTGCCACAAAGAAAAATTAGCATTGAGACAAAGGATCTTTCAGCAAGGCAATTTTTACTTCCTGGACTCCAGGAAGGGTACTCTTGCTAGCCATCTTGCCACAAAAGTACAATGAACAAAGGAAAATACACAAATTTATCCCTTAAGTATTTGAGGTCATCCTTACTGCTGTGTTTGATCTCTGTTGGCTGGAGCCAGACCTCATAATCTAAACTAAAACCTGATTGGCTAACAACTTAAAACTTTTTTAAACAGAGAAAAGCAATGGAGAGCTGGGACATGCCTGTGAGCACGTCCAGCACAGATATCTTGGTTAAAGTACAAGGACATAGAATATACTATGTGCCTGTAAGCATGGCATGTCTAACAGATACATAGGATAGGGCTTAACAAAGTTATTAGCACACTTACTCTTTAACAAGAAAGGAAACTTTAAAAAGGAACTTTTCTACTTCCCACAGACAGACACCTTTCAGGACATGAGATCACTCAACAGGGCAAAGCATTTGCTTATTAAGCAATTACATATGTATTAAAATTCACTTTTAGTTCCTCACCTCACTATGCCCCCAAAGCCTAAACTATTATATCAAGAACTTCACCCAGCTCCTATGAGACGATCTGTTAACCCCTCAATGGGTAGGCTCAGTCACTTGGTAGGTATCAACCCAATGACCACAACCAGGGAGGATTAAACAAGGGGGATTTTATTACAGGAGAGCACTGAGGATAGCTCCCCAAAGCCACCCCGGCTGAGTGGGGTTTTATAAGCATAGGGTAATGAGGTGTGATCTGATTGGATCCCTCAATGAGGTGATGTCAAGACACATGATCTGACTGGACACTGTCATGGGGTGACACCAGAGCTTGCTCTGATTGGATCCCGGATCCTGCCATGAGGTGTCTGCTTCTTAATTCAGTCCCCAATCCTCAGCCGAGCACTTAGGTTCTCCTTGTGCTTGCATGCTTGGCTCATCTGGGCACGCTCAGGTTACGTGTCCATAACCACGGCAACTAACAACAATTCTCAACTTTGTTACATGAAAGTTGAAGAACTAGATTCGGTCTGATGTGACTACACATCCATTGAGAGACTGACCTTCCACAGCAGTCCCTAACCCTTTTGGCACCAGGGACTGCTTTAATGGAAGACAATTTTCCAAATTCAGGGGTGAAGGGATGGTTTCAGGATGACTCAAGCACATCCATTTACTGTGCACTTTATTTCTATTCTTATTACATTGCAATAATAATAGATGTAGATTCTACCATCATCCATCATGTAGAATCAGTGGGAGCCCTGAGCTTGTTTTCCTGCAACTAGATGGTCCCATCTGGGGATGATGGGAGACAGTGACAGATCATCAGGCATTAGATTCTCATAAGGAGCGCACAACCTAGATCCTTCACATGCACAGTTCACAATAAGGTTTGTGCTCCCATGAGAATAGAATGCTGCGGCTGATCTGACAGGAGGTAGAGCTCAGGCAGTAATGCAAGTGATGGAAAGTGGCTGTAAATACAGATGAAGCTTTGCTCACTTGCTGGCCACTCACCTTCTGCTGTGTGGTCCAGTTCCCAATGGACCAGTACTGGTCTGTGGCCCCGGGAGTTGGAAACCTCTATCTTAAACCACTAAAGACTTGTAACGGGCTGAAAGGTGCCCCATTCCATAAAAGATACATCCACATCCAAATCCTGGTGAGCTGTCAAGGTGATTATTTGGGAAAGAGTCTTCGTAGATGTGATTTTAAGGATTTTGAAATGAGAAGATCCTGAATTATCCATTTAGGCTCTAAATCCAGCAGTGAGTCCTTGTGAAAGACACACAAACAAAAGGAGGGGAACCATGGGTTCATTTGTTACTGCAGCATAACCTCGCCATTCCTGGTGGCTGGGTTTGCAGTGATGCATCCTCGCAACCGGGAATGCCGGTAGCTACTGCAAGCTGGAAAAGGCAAGAATAGATTCTTCCTGGATCCCCCAGAGGGAGCATGGTCTTGCCAGATTCCAGACTTCTGGCTCCCAGGACTGTGAGAGAACAAACTGTGTTGTTTTCAGCCACCCCATTTGCAGTTTGGTTCTGGCAGTGTTTGGTTCATTGAGTGACATGAACTCAATGGCTCAAGTCATCTCACACCTGGCATGACCAGCACTGAGCTCCTGGTCTGCCTCCCAAGGCTGCTGCGCTCAGGCTCTTCCCATTTAAGCTGAAATCTCCATCCTTCCCCCTGCTTAGGCTAAAACCTTGGAGACACCCTTGCCTCTCCTCTCTCTCTCACATGTTGCAGTCAAACCACAGCAAGATCTGCTGGCATTCTCCTTGAAAACATGAACCCAGAATCTGGGCAGCCTCCTTCACCCGCCTCTGCTCTGGGTGCCAGAAGACTGTGGGGTCTTCTAAGTGGTCTCCCTGTTCCTTCCACGGTCTTTGCAACTTCTCTCCATACAGCAGGGAAAGCGATCCCATTAAAACATTAGGTCAGGCGGATGGCTCATGCCTGCAGTCCAAGTGCTTTGGAAGGCCAAGGCAGGAGGATTGCTTGAGGCCAGGACTTTGAACCCAGGCTGGGCAACATAGTGAGACCCTGTCTCTACAAAAAGAAAAATTTTAAGTAGCCATATAGCTACTCGGGAGACCAAGGCAGGAGGATTACTTGAGGCCAGGACTTTGAGCCCAGCCTGGGCAATATAGTGAGACCCTGTCTCTACAAAAAATTTTCAAAATTAGCCATGTAGTTACTTGGGAGCCCAATGTGGGAGGATCACTCGAGCCAAGGAGCTGGAGGCTGCAGTGAGCCAAGATTGCCCCATTGCACACCAGCCTGGGTCACAGAGCGAGGCCCAAAGCAAAAAGAAACAGATCATGTCACTTCTTGGCTCTCAATTTTTCTTTGAGAAATTGGCTCTGTATTCATTTGTCTCTCAGTATCTTCTGTCTCTGTGTCACCTGCACGGCACGCCACACACATCTTCTCTCTCCCCTCTCCACTCTCTCTCTCGGTCTCATTGCATTCAGCCACACTGATCTCCTTGCTGTTCCTGTAAGACCTCAGGACCTTTGCACAGGTGATCTGATTTCTGTAGAACATACTTTCTCTGATATTTACATGACGTGCCCTCTCTCTTCCTCCTTCAATTTTTTCCCCAAATGTCACTTTCTCAGTAAGTTCTCTCTAGGCCATTCATTCGACATAGCAACACCTCCCCAGCCTTCCTCATCTTTCTTACCCTGCGTTTTTTTGATTATTATAACTTTATTTTAAACTTATCACCTTCTATCATGCTGTGCCCATTATTTACAGACTACATTTGCCATTTGTTGCCTGTGTCTCCCTAGAATGTAAACTCTAGGCCAACAGGAATTTTTACTTCCTTCATTCCCTGATATATCACCCAGAAAAGTGCCAGATGCAGAGTGGGTGCTCAATAAATATTTGTTGAATAAATACACGAGATAAAAAAGCGCCGGTGGTTTCTTTCATAATATAGTGTATGTGTTGACGTCCCAAAATAAATGAAATCGTACGGTCATCAAAACTTATTGTCTGTGGTGGAGCGTTGTGAAATATGAAGGTATTTAGCTTTGCTAAAATGGTTGTCATTTTTGTGTGTCTTATCAGCTACATTTAGAAGCCGTCCCACTTTGCAGAACGCAGCTGATCACTTACTGCTGAGAACAGCAGCATTTTTCTTCCCAGTCTGGACCAAGATAATCATTGCCAAAGGCCACTCTGAGAACATTTGTAACCTACACACTCCCAGGAATAGGCAAGGTTATGCTTCAGTAACAAATGACCCTAAGATTTCAGTGGCTTAACAATGTCCATCTTGCATGTATTGATTACTGTCTTACATGTCACTACATGTCAATACATCTTACATGTCCTGATTCATGTCATGACATAATGATACATTTATGCCTCCCTAAATGCATAAAGCCAAGTTGTAGCCTGATCACCTTGGGCCCATGTCATCCTGAGGCTGTGTCATGGACATGTCCTTAACCTTGGTAAAATAAACCTAACTGATTGAAACTTGCTGTGAGAGATGGGAAAGTTCTTCTTCAAAGTTTATATCTTAGACTACTATTGGAAATAGATGCTTGGTGCCACAAAGAACAACTAGTGCTGAGACAAAGGATCTTGCAGCAACGCAATTTTTATTTCCTGGATTGCAGGAAGGGTGCCCTCGCTAGCCATGAGAGTACAATGAACAAAGGAAAACACACATATTTATTTCTTACGTATTTGAGGTCGTCCTTACTGCTGTGTCTGATCTCTGTTGGCTGGAGCCAGACCTCGCAATATAAACTAAAACCTGATTGGCTAATAACTTGAAACTTTTCTAAACAGATAAAAGCAGTGGCAAGCTGGGACATGCCTGTGAGCACGTCCAGTACAGATATGTTGGTTAAAGTACAAGGACGTAAAGAACAAGGACATAGAATGCCATGCGTACAGGCTACGTGCCTATAAGCACGGCATGTCTAATAGCTACATAGGCTAGGGCTTAACAAATTATTAACACATTTCTTCTTTTTTTTTTTTTTTTTTTTTTGAGACAGAGCTTTGCTCTGTCACCAGGCACTAGGCTGGAATGCAGTGGCGTGATCTCAGCTCACTGTAACCTCCGCCTCCTGGGTTCAAGCAATTCTCCTCCCTCAGCCTCCCAACTAGCTGGGACTACAGGTGCGCGCCACCACACTCAACTAATTTTTGTATTTTTGTAGAGACGGGGTTTCACCATGTTGGCCAGGATGGTCTCAATCTCTTGACCTCACAATCTGCCTGCCTCAGCCTCCCGAAGTGCTGGGATTGCAGGCGTGAGCCATCGTGCCCGGCCAGCACACTTATTTCTTAACAAGAAAGGAAACTTTAAAGAGGAACTTTTTACTTCCCACAACCACATTATAAGGAGTTACAATCTCTTACTCTATGGCCATTATCCGCTATTAGCGTAAACATATACCCACATATATACATTCTCTAAATCAGCATCTTAAATCAGCTGTCTTGACTCGCTCCGGCACGTCTGAACAGAACTGGGCAAGCTCCACACCCTGGTGCATGCCATTCTTTATTTGGAAACCCTCCTGACCTTCTCCTGACTAGTTTCCCCTCTTCCTTGTCTTCTTTCCCCCTATCTATTCAGGAAATTTCCAGGTTTTTAGCCAATCAGGTCAAGCACGGAATGTGAGGTCCTGTTCTGGCCAATGGAAACGACACAGCAGTAGGATGATTGCTTCAGGTTATGAAAGTTATAAATGTCCCTGTCTCCCTGTTCAGGTGTGCTCTAGTGGCAAGACTGCCGGCAAGTTGCACCTTTTCTGCAGGAAGTAAACTAGTCTTGCTGAGTGATCCATTGTCTCGGGTGTGGATTTTTCCCAATGTTATAAACCTTTTCCAACACTTGCCTCAGGCACCCTTTGGTTTACAATGTCAATATTAGTTTCATCAACTGTAAACAACATACCACAATGATGTGTGATGTCAACAATAGGGGAAACTGAGGGAAGAAAGAGGAGAGAGGATAGGTGAGAACTCTCCACTTTCTACTTAAACCTAAACCTCTCTTTAAAAGGTGCCAGGAAGGGCCATGCACAGTGGCTCATGCCTGTCATCCCAGCACTTTGGGAGGTCGAGGCAGGAGGATCACTTGAGGCCAGGAGTTCGAAACCAGCCTGGCCAATATGGTGAAACCCTGTCTGTACTGAAAATACAATAATTAGCCAAGCGTGGTGGTGCACACCTATAATCCTAGCTACTACTTCGGAGGCTGAGGTGGGAGCATCTCTTGAATCCAGGAGGTGGAGGTTGCAGTGAGCAGAGATCACACAACTGCATTCCAGCCTGGGTGACAGAGCAAGACTCCATCTTAAAAAAAAAAAAAAAAAGTGCCAGGAAGTCTGCAGAGAAGACAGACGAGGCATTTGAGAGTGGTGGGCTCTGTAAGGGAGCTGGGGGATCTTCAGGGCACAGACAGAGGGTCAGGCCTCCTCCTGGAGTAGACTCCCCCCCACCCACTACTGCTCCCCCCACCTTCCACTCTGGTACAGCAAGAGAAAAGAAGGAGGGTAGCCCAGATGCAAGGAGGGTAGCCCAGATGCAAGGAGACTGCAGAACATGAATGAAAATTGGGAAGTTGAAGGAATTTCAGATCCCCAGTGGCTTCCCTTTTCTCAATAACAAAAGATGCAAAGTAGTTTTCTTAAAATGAGGGTGGAAGGTGGGGTGGGGGTTGGGTAGGAGGTTTGAGAAGTGGTTCAAAATAGTCAGGGTCATTGGAATCCCAGCACTTTGGGAGGCCGAGGTGGGCAGATCACCTGAGGTCAAGAGTTCAAGAACAGCCTGGCCAACAGGGCGAAATCCCACCTTTACTAAAAATAAAAATAAAAAAATTACCTGGGCGTGGTGGCACACACCTGTAATTCCAGCTACTCGGGAGGCTGAGGCAGGAGAATCACTTGAACTGAGGAGGCAGAGGTTGCAGTGAACTGAGATCGTGCCACTGCACTCCAGCCTGGGCGACAGAGCTAGACTCTGTGTCAAAAAAAAGAAGAAAAGAAAAAGAGAAAAGAAAACCAAAGATGTCTTCAGGGTCTCTCCTGCTGAGCCCCTTCCTGCCCCCACAGAGGTCATCCTATGAGGTTCACCCATTGAACCTCAGGCCTGTCCTGGAGATCTTCTCCTGTTCGGAGTTAAGCATTTCTATCTTTGTGCTTTCCCTAAACATTTATCAATTATTTATTTTTGTGACTGTTTCTCCTCCTAGCGGCCTAGAGGGCTGGGTCCATGCCTTCATATTTTTCTACCTCGCGTTAGGCACAGTTGAATTTTTCCCTTAGCATTTTGCAGGCATCCAAGTATTTGACTTTCATTAATTAACAGGGTCAAAATTTTCCCACATCTTTGACAACAAACACACACTTTGGAGAAGGTTCACTCTTAGGTCTGGTGTTACGGAAGGGTAATATCTGAACAAATAGATTTTTGTTGTCCCCAGAGTCCATTCTAGTTAGTTCTGAGAATAAGCAGTTGCCCTACTTTAAAAAAAAAAAAAGTCTTTCATGAATTGAAATTCACATGATGTAGAATTAACTATTCCAAGATGAACAATTCAGTAGCATTTAGTCCATTCACAATGTTGTATGACCACCCCCTCTAGAATGTTTTCATCACCCCAAAAGGAGATCCCAGACCCATTACGCAGCCAATCCCGATGCATAACTCCAACCTGCTCCACCCGCAACCATCAATCTGCCTTTAAGAATTTACCTATGTGGGACATTTCCTATAAAGTGGAATCATGCAATATATGGCCCTATGTGTCCAACGTCTTTTACTTTGAGTCACGTTTTCAAGGTTCATCGATGTTGCACCATGTATTAATCCGTTTTCACACAGCTATAAAGAACTGCCCTGGCTGGGCATGGTGGTTCACGCCTGTAATCCCAGCTACTCGGAAGGCTGAGGCAGGAGAATCACTTGAACCAGGAGGCAGAAGTTGCAGTGAGCTGAGATGGTGACATTGCACTCCAGCCTGGGCAACAAGAGCAAACTCTGTCACAAAAAAAAAAAAAAAAAAAAAAAAAAAAGAACTGCCCAAGACTGGGTAGGTAATTTATAAAGGAAAGAGGTTTCATTGATTCACCGTTCAGCATGACTAGGGAGGCCTCAGGAAGTTTACATTCATGGTGGAAGGCAAAGGGGAAACCAAGACCTTCTTCACAAGGTGGCAGGAAGGAGAATGACCACAGGAGGAGCTACCAAACACTGATGAAACCATCAGATCTCCTGAGAGCTCACTATCACTACAACAGCATGGGGGAAACCGCCCCTGCGATTCAATTATGTCCACCTGGTCTCTCCTTTGACACGTGGGGACTATGGCGATTACAATTCAAGACGAGATTTTGGGTGGGTGTGAAGAGAAGAGGTTCAAAATAGTCATGGACTAATATACAGCATGTGTCGGTATTTGTCAGTATTTTGTCTTTTTTTAAATTTTTTATTTTTTGAGACATAGTCTTGCTCTGTCACCCAGCCTGGAGTGCAGTGGCACAATCTTGGCTCACTGCAACCTCTGTGTTCCGGGTTCAAGCAATTCTCCTGCTTCAGCCTCCCCAGTAGCTGGGACTACAGGTGTGCACCACCACACCTGGCCAATTTTTGCATTTTTAGTAGAGATGGAGTTTCACCATATTGGCCAGGCTGGTCTTGAACTCCTGACCTCAGGTAATCTGCCTGCCTCAGCCTCCCAAATTGCTGGGCTTACAGGCACAAGCCACCACACCCAGCCTTTTGTCCTTTTTATGCCTGCATTATATTCCACTGGGTGTCTGCACCACGTTTTCTTTATCCACCTACCCAGTGATGGACACTTGAGCTGTTCCCACCTTTTGGCTGTGATGACCTGTGCTGCTATGAACACAGTGTGTGACACTCTGATTTGAACAAACCTTGGACCATAATCTGTCCATCCCCATAGACAGCACTCCCACTCCTCTTCCCCCAGAGCCGTCCTCCCTCTGCTTCTTAATTGTTTGCTGTGGCTGTGAAAGTCAGAGCTTGCAACCTCCCCGGTCAACTTTACCCCCACCTCCCATCTCTCTGCCTTTTTCCCCAGACTCCCAGGCCATTTACCACCAATGCCTCACCAGGACCTTAGGAGAAGGAAACAGCTGTCTCCAAAACTATTGGTAGTCTGTAAACAGGAATCCATAGAGCAAGGTCTGCAGAGATTTTCTGAGAGTACAGGGCTACTGTGACTTAAGTTTCTTACATGCAACTTAAGAAAATAGTCTGTGTGTGTGAGAGGGCAACATAAATGAAGTTACTCTGTACACTTCATCTGTGATTTGCTTCTCAATTTCCTTTTTTAGGGGGGTGGGGGACGGAGTCTCGCTCTTTCACCAGGCTGGAGTTCAGTGGTACGCTCTGAGCTCACTGCAACCTCCACTCCTGGGTTCAAGCAATCCTCCTGCCTTAGCTTCCCAAGTGGTTCTGTGCACATTAGTATGCACAGACAAACCTATTTATTTTCGGCTGCTGCAAAGCAGTCTGGACCACCAGTGACCACTGCTTAACGCTTACAGGGTTTTCCATCATTCACGATGATCTACCAAGTAATTTTGCAATGAGCATCATTTAAATGTTTCCTTGTAGAAAAGTGTCACTACTTCCCCTGGGTTGATCCCAAGAAGCGGTTTCTGTCCTTGGATATGAGCATTTTTAGTTTTAATAGAAACTACCTATTGCTCCCCAAAATAGCTTGTGCAATACTGCACAAAATACTGCACAAAAACAGCCAGGTGAGGTGGCTCACACCTTAATCCCAGCACTTTGGGAGGCTGAGGTGGGAGGATCACTTGAGCTCAGGAGTTCAAGGCCAGCAATGGCCAACATGGTGAAACCCCCGTCTCTACTAAAAATACAAAAAATTAGCTGGGCTTGGTGGCTCATGTCTGTAGTCCCGGCTAATCAGGAGGCTGAGATAGGAGAATTACTTGAACCTGGGAGGAGGAGCTTGCAGTGAGCTGAGATTGTGCCACCATACTCCAGCCTGGGCGACAGAGTGAGACTCCGTCTCAAAAAAAAAAAACTTCACAAAATAACTTGTGATACGACTCACTAGAACAACCTGTTTCCCTCCATTTTTGCCAACACCTTGCTCTACCCAACTTTACAATTTTTCAATGTGATAGGAGAAATTGTAATTAATTCTGGCTCTGATTTGCATATTTCCAATTACCAGCCACCTCATTGTTTTTAGATTAGATTAAAGCAGTGGTTGTCAACTAGGCCCAATTTTTTTCCCTCACAGGACAATTATTTTTTTCCCCTTTGAGGGACAATGCCTCAAAGGGGGAAAAAAAATGTTATTGTCACATGGATGGACAATACTTCTGGCATCCCCTGGGTAGAGGCCACAGATGCCACTAAATAAGACAGCCTCCACAGTGAAGAAAGTCCACAGGGCCCAGGTGAAGAAACCCTGCACCCAGGAAACGTGTTTTATCAACCCCATTGTTGTCTCTGTACCAGGGTGGTGAGACATGATGCACTCAAATAATCGATGTGGTTTTTATAGAAAATGATGGTAATGAGACATTTCTCAGCAAAGCCTCATCTTGAGGGAATAAAACCTTTCAGGTCAGCAGGGTACTTCAACCATATCAGGAGGCTGTGTCCGAAATTTCAGTTAGCAACTGGAAGTTACCGTTCAACCGAGTTCTGATGCTGCCTGCAGGTTCAATAGAAACTAGGAAACAAACAACCACCAGATAGAAAAATTGGGTGACTCACAGTCATAAGCCCTCTCCCCACACGGGACTAGGGGGCAAGCACTCAGCAACTCAGAATTACTTGGGGATATAAGCCCAGGCAGCCCTGACCAACAATGGCAACCCCCTCGGGTCCCCTTGCAGGCTGTGGAAGCTTTATCTTCGCTTGCTCAATAAACTGCATTGCTGCCCACTCTCTGGGTCTGAGAACTCTTGTTTGGAGCTGGAGCACTCACCGTGGGGTTAAGGCTGTCCACTCGATTCCTCAAGCAAGGGAAACCAAGAACCTGAGCTCGGAGTCCAATCTGGGCACACAGAAAGGGCGTTTTTAGGGCCATACTTGGACCCGGCAACTGTATTTCTGGCAACACTCTTTTTAAGGGATATGGCCCTCTGAAACTTTGAACTTGGCCATATGTCGTGCACATAAGCTAGACTGACTAAGAAGACCCCTGTCAATGGGAATTAGCAATATGATTGTGCACTTGGACGTTTTCAACTCTAGTTCCAAGTGACAAGGATCAGTGTTTTGCAGCTCACCATCATACATTGACTCAAAATGCCTCTTTTTTTTCTTAAGACAGAGTCTCGCTCTGTCTAACCCAGGCTAGAGTGCAGTGGTGTGATCTCGGCTCACTGCAGCCTCCGCCTCCTGGGTTCAGGCGATTCTCCTGTCTCAGCCTCTGGAGTAGCTGGGACTGCAGGCGTGTGCCACCACACTTAGCTAATTTTGTATTTTTAGTAGAGACAGGGTTTCACCATGTTGGCCAGGTTGGTCTTGAACTCCTGAACTCAGGTGATCCACCCGCCTTGACCTCCCAAAGTGCTGGGATTACAGATGTGAGCGACTGCAACCAGCCAAAATGCCTTTTTCCTATTTCCTATCCTCACCTGTTCTCCCACACTGGGCAGATTTCCCTATCTAAGCAAAATCAAACAGCACCCCACTGCTTATGCACCTCACCTTTATTTCATGGGCAGGTATTCTAAAATTCTGACTCAACCAATCAACACTTCCTGCTACATAATGAAAATTTATTCCTCTCAAATTTCCCAAATCATTTTTAAGAGTAAGAATTAACTATTCAGCAAATAAATATTTATGCATATTCCTCCCAACCTCTGCCTCTCTATAAATTATGGAGGGAAATGCCGCAACAACTTGGAAAAAAAATAAACTTTATAAACAAATTTCATGGCATAAAAATCACTGAAATAAACATTGACAGGCAAGATAGAAGGGGCTGTTCTTCCTCGGTTTCTTTTAATAGAATTTAACAAATAATCAAAAGAACAAACAGTAATGAAACAAAAATGAGTCAAAAGAGTTGTTCTTTAGTAACTCCCATATCCCAAAACTCATCTCACGGTGATGGACTAATAAAATAAGATGATTTTTTTCTCTCTTGTTTTTTAAGACAAGATCTTGCTCTGTTGCTCAGGCTGGAGTTCAGTGGTGCAATCATAGCTCACTAAAGTCTTAAACTTCTGGGCTCAAGTTATCCTCCTGCCTCAGTCTCCCGTGTAGCTGGGACTATAGGTGTGCACCACTACGCCCAGATAATTTATTTTTTAGAGATGGGATCTTGGTATACTGCCTAGGTTGAATTTGAACTCTTGAATTGAAGAAATATCCCTGCCTCTGCCCCTCAGAATGCTGGGATTAGAGATGTGAGCCACTGAGCCTGGCCCCTACAAAAATTTGATATGGAAGTCCACCGCTTTGGTGCACACTTGTAGTCCCAGCTGAGAGGCCAAGGAAGGAGGACTGCTCGAGCTCAGGAGTTTGAGTTCAGCCTAGACAACAAAGCAGGACCCCACCTGTAATAAATAAAGACAAATTAAATGACTGTAATATGGTTTCAGCCTCTTCTTTTTGATGTGTGAGTGAAGCATTGCTAGAGAAAGCAGCAATGGGGGCTGGAGTGTGGTTTACCCAGATGGTGCTGTGTTCTATCACCCCACGATGCAACTGCACCACCCCAGGGGAGGGTGGCATCAGTTAAGCCAGTGCTTCTGGGGCTGGGGGGTGTGAGTCTTGGGGACACACTTGAACAGCCTCCCAAAGTTTGGTCTCACACGACTGTAAATTTGCAGTTGTTAATTTTTATGCAATGAATGAGGAATTTTCCCGAGTCTCTCAACTATTTCCTATCGGTTGGTTGCATGAATGTTTAAGCACCTTGGGAAAGACTGAATTATTGGTGTGAATTCTTCACTCCCTTGTGGTCATCTTGCCCATCTACACCCTGGTCACAGCTCCACAAAGGGCCAGGCATTTCTCCAGCATTTGACTTGGAGCTTGACCATATGTTGTGCTTTGGCTAATGGGATGTTAGCAGGTGAGATGCAAAGGTTTAACATGTCTTCATCCAGCTGGGCTAGTGCCCTCACACTTAGGCCATCACCATGGGAAGAACATGCCTCAGGTATCCAGCTGACCCCAGAAGAATAACAGGCACAGACAGAAGATGTGAACTGAACCCAGGCCTGGAGACAGGCTCAACCAAGCGCAGGCTCCATCAGCCACGTTCCAGCCAACCAGCGGATGTGAACACTAGAAACATGCCTGTTATTGCCTGCTAGTGTGTTTGGGGGTGACTTGTTACACAGCATAATTGCAGCACTAGCTGACAAATACACATCTATCCTGTGCTCAAACAAGAGGTGTAAAGGTGAAAAAGTTTAATAAAAGAAGTTTCCACTTTCTAAAGAGCTCATAGTTGAGTCAAGAGACAGACATGCAAATAAATGAAAAACACTGAGATAAGTGTTACAAATGTATGAGTCCAGGGCAGTGGCAACTCCAAGGCAGAGTGGTGTGGTCTGCTCCTCCTGGGACCCAGGAACCCCTCTTGGGAAAGGTGTCTTTAACTGAGAATGAAGAGATTCATCAGGCAGTTACAGAGGTGGGGGGATTATAAGCAGAGGAAAAACGTGTGTGCAATGTTCAGAATCTTCTAGTCATTCAGTCTGACTGGAGCACAGGGCATCAGGGGGAGGTCAACTGAGAAATGGAGCCCAAACTGAGGGCTTGCATCACCCTGCACCTAATTGCAACTAAAACAGCAACCCTCCAAACTTCCCATGGAAAAACCTGATGGGAAAAAAAAAAAACTGAAAAATGATTAGAGGGACTTTGAAGTAGTGGAAGAAAAATTCAACCTGAAAGCAGTGTAATATATAAAATCACAACCTTAGAAAATGCCAGGACCATCAGAAGAGACTTGATTTTTAGGCTCTGCCTGAGATAGAATGAGGGTGGAGGAAGAAGATAACGTCACCTAGACTGACAGAATCTGAACGTCAACAAAGAATGGAAGGTGGGGGAACCGTCAGAAGAATAAAAAGCTTGCAAGTGGGCTGAGATCTCTGAGATAGAAGAAAATGAAACTTTCAGCTGATGAAACTTCAGAATCTGTACTCTGGGCAAAGAGTCTCATCAACTACAGGAGAAAGCATCTGAAATACTCCTGGGCTCAGGAGGCAGACCATGTACTGAGGGGCACTGCTACCTTAGCAGCATTGCCTGGGAAGGACCTGGGCAGTAAACTCTAACGCCCCCAGCAGCCAGCAGGCAGCATAAACACAGGCAGTGGGGTGAGGGTAAGACAATAGGGAGTGGAGGGGACTGGGACTAACTGCCGTTGCTCAGGCCCATTCACTTCTTGGTGAGTAGGCTTCAGGACCCAATCATGTTGCATGTTCTGATTGCTTTTGGTGAGGTCAGAATCAGGATTTTAATGAGAAATTATTCAATGTGTAAAAAAAGTTGACTGATGGGCCAGATGCAGTGGCTTGCGCCTGTAATCCCAGCACTTTGGGAGGCCAAAGATGGTGGATCACTTGCGGCCAGGAGTTTGAGACCAGCATGGTCAATGTGGTGAGAGCCCATCTCTACTAAAAACATACAAAAATTAGACAGGCGTGGTGGTGATGGTGCACCTGTAATTCCAGGTACTAGGGAGGCTGAGGCAGGAGAATCACTTGAACCTGGGAGGTGGAGGCTGCTGTGAGCTGAGATCACACCACTGCACTCCAGCCTGCGCAACAGAACAAGACTCTATCTCAAGAAAATAAAAAAGTTGTCAGGCCGAGCACGGTGGCTCACGCCTGTAATCCCAGCACTTTGGGAGGCCGAGGTGGGTGGATCACAAGGTCAGGAGATCTAGACCATCCTGGCCAACATGGTGAAACCCCGTCTCTACTAAAAATACAAAAATCTTACCCGGCTGTGGTGGCACACACCTGTGGTCCCAGCTACTCGGGAGGCTGAGGTAGAAGAATCTCTTGAACCCAGGAGGCAGAGGTTGCAGTAAACCGAGATTACACCACTGCACTCTAATCTGGCGACAGAGCAAGTCTCTGTCTCAAAAAAAAAAAAAATTGTCAACTAATTCAAGTTTATTATGAATGTATTGATTGTTGAGACAGGGTCTTGCTCTGTGTCCTAGGCTGGAGTGTAATGGCACGATCACCCCTCACTGCAGCCTTAATCTCCTGGGCTCAAGCAATCCTCCCATCTCAGCCTCCCCAGTGGCGGGGAATACAGGTGCACACCACCATGACTGGCAAATTTTTTAAGTTTTTTTGTAGAGCTGGGCTCTCACTATGTTGCCCAAGCTATTCCCAAACTCCTAGACTCAAGCGATCCTTCTGTCTCTGCCTCCCAAAGTGCTGTGATTATAGGCATGAGCCGCCATCCCCAGCCCTCATTCAATTTTAAAACAAATAAACCAGAAACATAACTCATATGTCAAATTCAAGGTCTAGACAGATGAAACTTATCTCCTGGCCAGCAGTGGGAAACCTCTGATTTAAATCCTAAGGAGAATGTAAGTGATTGCCTACAGGCTAAGATTCTAAAAACAGTCAGATTTTACCCAGAATCCAAAAGTCTCCATTGCCTTAAGGATCAGACCAGAACAGTTTCTGAAACTGTGGGAGGAGGCACGCAAAAGGCTAGTGAAGTAAACTTTAGCAAGCTTCAAAGTCTTTGGGAAGCCTCTATGCTAAGTCCAAAGAATAAAATACAGATACAGTAGTCATAGTTTCCTTCAAATTTGGGTTTATGGAATTGGGGGTTTGCAGGCTTTGGGGGATTTTTGAGAGGAAAAAAAAAATCATGCAGTGAAACAGAAATGAAATTGCATTTAGGTCTTCATTTACCTGAGGGTTTTCCAATGTGTCTGAAGTCATAAACCCCTTTCATAGTCATATGTAATCGTAGGACCCATCTAAGGAATTTTAACAATTTTGCAACTTTTTTCTTGGTATATCTGTCAATGTTCAACTGCATGTGGAGTGAGTGGGAGGTGCCCAGAAGCAAAACTGCTATGAGTATTACAGGCGAAGGGATTTATTATAGATGTGAGGTGTGGGGATTCACCAAGCATGGTGGCAAAAATATTAAGGGAAATATATTAGAGAAAGTTACAGAATATAGTCTCAAACCCTTTTGGAAGGCCTATGGGTTTTTTAGTAGTTCTTGGCTGAAGGTAGCCTTGTCCCTTCAGTTAAATGAATTAGAGTAGAAACAAAGGAATGTAGGGGGTTTACCTAACTAACTTGTTTACTCATTAACCTTTGATCATTCTGGATGGCTCCTCTGGGGGTGGGGGTTGACCAGGGATATTACCCACTAATGGTGTTTGCTTTAGGCATTGGAACTTGTCTTTAATCTTCACTCTAGTGGTGTTGACTCAAAGCTTTTGTCATTTCATGTGTACTGAATAAAGGCTGGAGAGGCCCGCATGTGGGGGCTGGCAGTTGCAACTGTTTACAGCACTCTCCAGGGAGTCTGTAAGCAGCCACAGACACCCGGCCCGCTCATTCACTCTATTTTGTGCATGAATGAATTTATTCATCCGTCGCTGAGTCAGGGTCTTCAGGACGGACCCCCCCCAGGTGGTGACCCTGATAATTAGGTTGTGGGTGGGCTGTGAAAATGAAGAATTGGAAGGCAGAACTGAGGGGGTTAAAGAAAATTAACTGAGCAGCCCCCCCGAAGCATAGGCTGCATGGGCAAGTTGGCTCCTGCAGGGAAATTCAGGAAGCCAAGCCCTGACTGGAGTGCAGCAGGCCATGGAGGGGACTGTGGGGCTGCAGTCCATGTGGTGGCTGTGCCTCTGGGCCCACAGCCAAGGCTCTGCATGTGGAGTGAGTTGCGGGGGCCGTCAACAGAGCCCAAGGCCTGTGCAACCCCAGATGGAGTGAAGATGGGCAGAGGTGGCTGGACCCACAAGCACCTTGGGTCTGTTCTTTCCTTCACCAGACCAGAATGCTCAGGGAACAGTGGCTGCTCCTTCCCCTTCCAAATCCCCCAGGAATTCCTCTTTCCAGAAACTCTTATAACGGAATGCTTGTGGGGCAGGGGCCTCTGGGACATGCAATTCTGGATCTCAGTGACATTGCTCAGACAATCCCGCACATCAATGAATGACAAAGGAGGGCTTCTTTTCTTTTTTTTTTTTTTTGAGATGGAGTTTCCCTCTGTTGCCCGGGCTGGAGTGCAGTGTCACAGTCTCGGCTCACTGTAACCTCCACCTTCCAGATTCAAGTAATTCATTTGCTCAGCATCCTGAGTAGCTGGGATTACATTCATGCACCACCATGCCCAGCTAATTATTGTATTTTTAGTAGAGTCAGGGTTTCACCATATTGGCCAGGCTGGTCTCAAACTACTAATCTTCTGATCAGCCCACCTCAGCCTCCCAAAGTGCTGGGATTACAGTCGTGAGCCACTGCACTCAGCCAAGGAAGGCTTTTAAGTTAAAATGCATCACTTTAGGTCAGTGTCATTTTGAAATCATATGTGACATATTATATAAATATTTATTTCATGAGATATATGAAAAATGCTGGGGTTTCCCCATTAACTCTGTGTGAAAAGTTTGATTCGTTAACAAAAAAACTTAAAACTAAAAAATGAATATTGAAATATAATTGAAATTCAGCTCTCTGTTATTGTTTAAAGATGGACAAAAATTGCCTTGATGTTTGAGATTCTTGAATCTCTAATGTCAAATCAATCCATTGACTTATTTTTTTGGCTGTAAAGTTTTTTAAATAAAATGTTGAGAGTTCCAGATTGGGGAAGTTTTTCTCTACTGTGATAAAATATTATAACAAAATTTACCATTTTAATGATTGTTAATTACACAGTTCAGGGTCTAAGCACACGCGACTCACACTGTTGTGCAACCATCACCGCCATCATCTGCAGAACATTTTCGTCTTGCAAAACTAAAATTCTGTCCCCACTAAATACTAACCATCATCCCTCCCCCGGCCCCCAGCACCCACTCATCTACTTTCTCTCTCTATTTTGACAACTCTAGGTTCCTCTTATAAGTGGAATCATACAGTGCTGGTTCTTTCATGGCTGACTTATTTCACTCAGCACAACATTCATCCCCAAGGCTCATCTGTAATGGAGCATGTATCAGCATGTCCAAATAAGATTCCGTTTTGTTTACATACTATGTTTTGTCCATCCATGCATTCGCTGATGGACACCTGGGTTGCTTCCCTTTTGGCTCTCGTGAATAACGCTGCTTTGAACATGGGAGTGTACATATCTGTTGGTGTCTCTGATTTCAATTCTTTCTTTTTTCTTTTTTTTCATTGCTCAGGCTAGAGTGCAGTGCAATCTCAGGTCACTGCAATCTCCGCCTCCAGGGTTCAAGTAATTCTTCTGCCTCAGCCTCCTGAGTAGCTAGGATTACAGGCACCCACTACCACACCCGACTAATTTTTGTATTTTTCGCGGAGACGGGGTTTCACCATCTTGGCCAGGCTAGTCTCGAACTCCTGTCCTTGTGATCCACCCGGCTCAGCCACCCAAAGTGCTGAGATTGCAGGCGTGAGCCACCACACCCAGCCTCAATCCTTTTGAGTATACAGTCAGAAGGGGAATTGCTGGATCACATGGTAGTTCTATTTCTAAGTTTTTGAGGAATCACCAAAAAAGCAGGGGGCATGCACCTGCAGTCCCAGCTCAGTCCCTATGAACTCAGTTCCAGCTCAGTCCCAGCTCATAGTGGCTGCATCATTTTACATTTCTATCAGCAGTGAATGACCAACTGGTTATTTTTTAAAAATAAGTGCTGTGTTTTATCTTTAAGTGAAAAGATGAGGGACGGTTTCAAGTTACTCTTTGGTAGCAAATCTTCCCAAATAGCACATGGCAGAGACAGTGGGAATAAAGCCTGCATTTGAAAAAATGGAAAGTCAAATTAGGAGATTCCCTCAATGTCCTTCCTTCTTATAACACTAGCTATTAAAATATAAAGAAATGTCGGCAAGCCGTTTTTTATACAATGACTGTAATTTAGGGATCTAGTAAAGGGCTGTGGAGAATCATCTGGAGACAAAGTTGAAAAATCCTTATCTCTTTTTATTCTCCTATTATTTAACTTATATTTCAAATTCAAAGTTTCATATGCTTTCCATCTTTGAACAGTAGCGTATTCTATACAAGTGCTAAAGCAATTGCTAAAGAAGGCGGCCATTTAAAAGCAGACAACTAAAGACAATTTGAAACTACATAATGGGCAAATACATGCCTTGGTGGCCTGAATCAGTCCAAGAGTGAGAATGCATGGGGGAGAGCCAGCCACGTTCCACCCACCAGTGGCGGGCTCACCGGATATACACGTGGAGGCTGCTTTGAAATGGTTCTAATTAAAGTAATAAAAACATGTAAACAACAAGCTTGATATCGGTTTTTTTTTAACTGAAAAGGAAATATGGGCAATAATCATTTTTAGCCATTTCAATAACCCCAGGACATATATGTGAACACCTGTGGGTTTATGGAAACTAGGTTGGAAATGCTGATTTAATCTCAAAGCCTGGTCCATAAAAATCATTCTGAGACTGCTCTGGAACAATCCTTACACTTAGAACATTCTTTCTTTTACAGAATCAGGTGAAAGAAAAGGTTGGGAGGACCTCCTGTTCTCAGGAAGGGTTGGACGGGAGGGTGTTTTGAAGACTCTGAAAGGGTGTCTGGCCCCAGCAGGCAGAGAGCATGAGGGAGACCCTTGCATGCCCCAGGAGGTCTCAAAAAGAGAAGCACAGGCCATGGACCCAGAAGGTGTTTTCTGAGCAGAAAAAGTGATGGAGTGATCTGTCTTGTCGTTTTAGGTAATGCAAAAGCATTTTGCATTACTCATTTGAGTAATGAGCTAAACCCAATTTCAAAATGAGCTAAACCCACTTTCCAGTGGGGGAAAACAGTCTGTGAATTCCCTGCTTCCTTGCACCATGCTGGGATAGCTACGGTGTAGAAAGGAGGCCTGGAGCATCTCATGATCATCTTGGCTGACCTGAAAGTCAAGCTCTGGCACACATTGCCTATGAGTTAACTCAACAGATGCTTCTGAGCCACTCCACCTCTGTCTCCACTCTAGAGGCTAAAACATGCTCCATTTCCCAGACTCCTTTGCAGCTAGGATTTGCCCTGGATTACAGTTTTTGCCAAAGAGAGGCAAGCAAACCCTACTCTAAGCTTCTGGTAAAGGTCTTTTATTCGTTTGGAGACTCACTTTGTCACCAGGCTGGAGTGATAAAAACAAGGAAAAAACCTTGTTTTCCTGCATTGAAAAAAAAAGATATATATATATATACATATGTACCTGACAATCTTTCTTCTTCTTTTTTTCTTTTTTTCTTTTTTGTAGAGACAGAGTCTCACTGTGTTGCTCAAGCTGGTCTTGAACTCCTGGCCTCACCTGTCTCCCAGGTAGCTTGGACTACAGGTATGCATGACCAGGCCCAGCTAGCTTTTGTAATCTATGTAGAGATGAGGTTGCCCAGGCTGTCTCCTCTTTTTATGAAGACACCAGTCAGACTTGATTAGGGTCCACCCACTCTCACAGACTCAATTGAATTTAGTCACCTTTTTAAATGCCCTGTCTCCAGTCTGAGGTACTGGGATGGGAGTGGGGGATTAGGGCTTCAACATAGGAATTTGAGTGGGGCAGAATTCAGTCCGTCACAGTCTCCCAGCACACAGGTTCCTCGTTGAGGTTGAACAAGGTCTTCTGTCCCACCTTCTGTCCCAGCTCTCCTACTGTAAACAGTGTCCTTTCTAAGATCTAGTTGGTGCCCTGCTTTTAACATTTTTGTGCTTTTTGCTACTGATTTTGCTGTAAATTTTGCTGTTTAAAATGACCCAAAGTATAGTGCTGAAGGCTGCCTGGTGTTTTTGAGGACAAAAGGCTGTGACGTGCCTTATGGATAAAATACATGTATCACAGAAGCTTCTTCAAGCAGGAGTGATAGTCCCATTGGACATAAGCTTAATGTGCATCAAAAATATATACAAAATAAGGTGTCTTTAAACAGAAACACACATAAAGAAGTAATGCATTATAGCTGGGACTGGTGAATCATGCCTGGAATCCCAGCACCTTGGGAGGCCGAGGTGAGCAGATCACTTGAGTTCAGGAGTTTGAGACCAGCCTGAGCAACATCCCTCTACTAAAATTACAAAAATTATCCAGGCATGGTGGTGCACCTGTAGTCCCAACTACTTGGGGGCCTAAAGGCAGGAGGATTGCTTGAGCCCAGGAAGTCAAGGCTGCAGTGAGCTGAGACCACACCACTGCACTCCAGGCTGGGTGGCAAAGTGAGTCTCCAAACAAATAAAAGAAAAAAAAGTAATGTATTGATTGGTTTACCAAAATGTAACCAGAGGTTCACAGGAACCTAACCTTATATGTCCTCCAGGAGTGACAACTCAGTATTCACCAATTCAGTGTCTGCAATGACTTCATAGAACATGGTTACTGCAAATTAGGAGAATTAACTGTAACATGATCCCCATTCAGTCTGGAGGGGAAGCTTGAGTTTCAGCTTGTTAATTTTATTGTTTCCTTTCTCCTCAAGGTCATCCTCTTCCTCACTGGGTAGCCTGGGTGTCCAAATGTTTTCATAACAATTTAATGGAGTTTGCAAAACTTTCTCTAAAGTCATGAATGTACAGGCTGTTTCTTCAAAAGAGAGACCACCAAATAAAGAAAGGATTTGATTTTGGACAACTTGAAAATTGTTTCTTGAACTCATTCTATCCATACATCAACTTGTCATTAAAATTAAAATATTCTCCATGCATATAGTCCTTTTTTCAAACGAAAGAAATACAAAGCACCTAATATAGTTTGGGCAAAAAAAAAGAAAGAAAAAGAAATACTGTGTTCTATTAAATAATCCATAACCAAGCCCTGCTTTGCATGAAGCACTCCTGAGTAAGATTTTTCAGAGTCATAGCACTTTTGCCTCTGCACCCTCATTGTAAGACTCATCAATTTAACAGGACAACAATCCAGGAAAGTAGTTATTATTACTTCTGTCTTGAGTGGTCCCTAAAGCAAATATTGAGACAGGGTTTAGGTGCAAGTATTTTATTCACGAGTGTTCCCAGCAAGGAAATGAAGTGAGATGAGAAAGGAAGGAAATGAATAAAAGGTGTGCTTGTGTAAAGGTTACCATGATGGGCAACCAGGGCTTAATCTCATTGAAAACTCTGAGACACTGTGTGGAGCACTCAGAATTTCCTTCGCCATAAGAAGTGAGGGAGCGGGGGGTATTTCTCCATCAGCTCCCTTTCTGTGTTGGTTGCGGGGTCTCTTCTGGGCCATTCACTCCCTGGAGCTTCTAGTCTGGACCATGTGCATAGGCTAAGGATGTTCATATAGACCAGAGAACAAACTCAGGCAGAGGCACAGGAAGTTGCAGGGGTCTAAGAACCCCCTGCAGGTGAACTCTGGGAGGGGCCAAGGTGTAAGAGGCATTTGAACCAAAGAGGTTTCACCTTAAATAGGGGCTGGGTAAAATAAGGCTGGGACCTCCTGGGCTGCATTCCCAGGAGGCTAGACATTCTTAGTCACAGGATGAGATAGGAGGTCAACACAAGGTACAGGTCACAAAACCCTTGCTGACAAAACAGAACTCAGTAAAGAAGCTGGCCAAACCCCACCAAAACCAAGATGGCAATGATCGTCTTCACTGCTCATTATATGCTAATTATAATGCATTAGTGACATGGTTTCTCTCTGTATCCCCACCCAAATCTCATCTTGTAGCTCCCATAATTCCTACCTGTTGTGGGAGAGACCCCATGGGAGATGATTGAATTATAGGGGTGGGTCTTTCCTGTGCTGTTCTTGTGACAGTGAATAAGTCTCAGGAGATCTGATGGTAAAATGGGCATTTTCCCAAACAAGCTCTCTCTTTGCCTGCTGCCATCCATGCAAGACATGACTTGCTTCTCCTTGCCTTCTGCCGTGATTGCGAGCCCTCCCCAGCCATGTGGAGCTGTAAGTCCATTAAACCTCTAGCTTTAGTAAATTGCCCAGTCTCGGGCACATCTTTATCAGAAACATGAAAACGGACTAATAGAATTAGCATGTTAAAAGACACTCCCACCAGCACCATGACAGTTTACAAATGCCATGGCAACATCAAGAAGTTACCCTATGTGGTCTAAAAAGGGGAGGAACCCTCGATTCTGGGAATTGCCCACCCCTTTCCCGGAAAACTCATGAATAATCCACTCCTTGTTTAGCATATAATCAAGAAATAACCATAAAAATGGGCTAGCAGCAGCCCATGCTGCTCTGTCTATGGAGTAGCCATTCCTTCATTCCTTTACTTTTTTTTTTTTTTTGAGACAGTCTTGCTCTGTCACCAGGCACCAGGCTGGTGTGCAGTGGCACGATCTCGGCTCACTGCAACTCTGCCTCCCAGGTTCAAGTGATTCTCCTGCCTCAGCATCCCAAGTAGCTGGGACTACAGGCACGCACCACCACGCCCAGCTAATTTTCGTATTTTTTAGTAGAGACGGGGTTTCACAATGTTAGCCAGGATGGTCTCTATCTCTTGACCTCATGATCCACCCACCTCAGCTTCCCAAAGTGCTGGGATTACAGGCATGAGCCACCACACCCAACCCATTCCTTTACTTTCTTAATAAACTTGCTTTCACTTTACGGACTTGTCTCAAATTCTTTCTTGCGTGAGATCCGAGAACCCTCTCATGGGGTCTGGACTGGGACCTCTTTCCAATAGCAAAGGGATGGGTTGAGCAAGGATTGCTATAGACCTCATTTTATAGATGAAACAAAGGAAGCAATGTGCACAAGGTGACTCAGCATTAACTGGGAGAGATGATGTCATCAATTCCTTTGCCATGCAGCAGACTATCCCAAAACCTAGCATCTTCAGGCATTTATTATCTCACACAGATTCTACAGATCAGGAATCTGGGAGCAGTTTTGCTGGAAATTCTGGGTTGGGGTCTCTCATGAATCTCAGTCAAGTAGTCAGTAAGGTCTAAGATCATTCCGAAGGTTTGACTGCATTGAAGATTGGCTTGCAAGCCCACACCTGTGACTGCTGTTCTTTACCAGGTGGGCCTCTCCAAAAATCTGTTCATAGCCCAGCAGGGTGGCATGAACCTGTAGACCCAGCTACTTGGAAAGCTGAGGCAGGAGGATGGCTGGAGCCCAGGAGTTCGAGGCTGCAGGGAGCTATGATTGCATCACTGCACTCTCTCCTGGGTGAGAGAGTGAGACCTTGTCTCTAAAAGTAATAATAATTATAAAAGAGCTGTTTACGGCACTGCAGCTGGCTTTCCCCAGAAGGACTGATCTGAAAGAAAGGCAGAGTAAGATAGAATCGGCAGTGTCTTTTACAGCCTAATCTCAAAAGTGACCTATGATCAACGCTGCTGTGTTCTACCGGTCACACAGACCACCTCTAGTATATTATGTGGGAGGGACAAAACAAGGGTGTGGACACCAGCAGGGAATTGATGGGGCTGACGTCTTGGAGGCTGGCTGCTACACATAGAATATTTTGTTTTGGTAGACAGAATTTGAACCCAAATTTTCCTGACTTCATTGACCATATTCTTTTTGTTACACATCACTCATATTCATTCCTGTTTTGCAGAGTCCTCTTTCCTTTCCACCTCCCCCACTGACCCTAACTAGCTGGACTCACCTGTGAAACTGGAGTACTCAGTGGATGTAGTATCTGAGTCTAGCAGGAGTACTCAGTGGATTTAGTATCTGAGTCCAACAGGAATACTTACTTAGTGGTTGTAGTATCTGAGTCCAACAGGAGTACTCAGTGGATGTAGCATCTGAGTCCAACAGGAATACGTAGTGGTTGTGGTATCTGAGTCCAACAGGAATACTCAGTGGTTGCAATATCTGAGTCCAACAGGAGTACTCAGTAGAGGTAGTATCTGAATCCAACAGGAGTACTTACTTAGTGGTTGTAGTATCTGAGTCCAACAGGAGTACTTACTTAGGGGATGTAGTAACTGAGTCCAGCAGGAATACTCAGTGGTTGTAGTAGCTGAGCCCAACTGGAGTACTCGGTGGATGTAGTATCTGAGTGCAGCAGGAGCACTCAGTGGTTGTAGTATCTAAGCCCAATAGAAATACTCAGTGAATTTAGTATCTGAGTCCAACAGGAGTACCCACTGGTTGTAGTATCTGAGTCCAAAATCTATGACTTTCCACTTGCATCACTCCACTATTTCTTGAACAGATGGATAATTTTCACAGTTAACTGGAGCCTAATCCTACTTCCCAATCTTCAAAGTATACCACAGACTCTGACCAAAAGACAGAATGTTTACAATCAGGCCTGTCATTTAAAACCTGAGGCATTTAGGTGTCCTGCTGATCCTTGTCAATACTAATACAAAAGCGGGTCTTTAAGCATCCATGTTGAATGTTATTAAATGTGAGTTTTCTTCCCTTTCTATGTATTTTTAACCATGCTGTAATTCTCCTATTGTTTGAAATCACTGCTATTAGCAGGAACTGGCTCCATCCTGGGCAGAGCATCAATACTAATACAGTAGTAGGTCATTATGTCTCTGTAATACACATTTTAGATGTAAATGTTCTACCCACTTAATCTATTCTATTTAAGTATTCTCCACTCTACATGCTACCAACTATTTTCTTCATATTACCTCTAGCTTCCCAAGGGTCTTGGTAAAATAGCATGTAGATCAAAAAAGATCTAGTAAATGAGAAAAGAATGGACAAATGAATTAATTCATTCATTTTCTAAATGGACATGCCTCAGGAAAAATGCAATAGATTCCAAGAAGAGAACCTTTATAAGAAGGAGCATTATCTCAGTGTGACCCACAAGTCCTCTCTCTCTCTCTGTTCTCTCTCTCTCTCATTTATATACATACACTATATATGCACACTTGTGTGTATGTATATATGTCTGTGTGTGTGTATAAATATGGATATAGATAGGTATCTCTCAGAGGTTCTCTCTCTGTTCTCTCTCTCATTTATACACATATACTATATATACACACTAGTGTGTATGTACATATGTCTTTGTGTGTGTATATATATATATAAATATAGATAGGTAGACAGATAGATAAATAGATATATGAGAGAAAGAGAAAGAGTGAGAGATTTTTACATGATTGAGCCTTTTCTTTGTAGAGCCCTGGGAGTCAATGCAACACAGTGGTTAAGAGTAAGGGTCTAAGAGAAGGGAAGAAAGTTACTGACTGTCAACTCCCCAGAAGACCCCCAGAATAACGTGCTGGCCAAGCAAAGCTGAGTTAATCACCCACTGCAGTTGGATGTAGTCCCACCTCAATGGAATCTTAGCAGTGTCTCAGAAGAGGGGTTAAGAGGTAAGATGTATCAGGTTTTGGGGTCTAGGTTTCCATTCGTTTCCTGGGGCTTCTGTCATGCATTAATGCAAACTGGTGGCTTAAATAAACTAAAATTTCTTCTCTCAAAGTTCTGGAGGCTGGAAGTCCAAAACGAAAATGCTGATAAGGGCATGCTCCCTCCAAAGGCTCTGGGACAGAATCCATTATTTGGATTGTCTAGACTAAGGGATAGTTTGCACCACCAGGATGATTGACAGAGCATCGACAGACCATGTAGGCAACTATTACCAATGATCCCTTGGATACTAATTCCAGGGGATGTTGGGTGTTTTCCAGTAAGAAGCTTACTATTACTATCTATTTATATTCTTTAGAGACAGGATCTCACTCTGTTGCCCAGGCTGGAGTGCAGTGGTGTGATCTCGGCTCACCACAGCCTTAACTTCCGGGACTCTAGTGATCCTCCCACCTCAGCCTCCTGAGTAGCTGAGGCTACAGGCATACACTACCATGCCCAGCTAATTAAAAAAAAAAATTTGTAGAGATAGGGGGTCTCACTACCTTGCCCAGGCTGGTCTTGATCTCCTGGCCTCAAGTGATCCTCCCACCTTGGCCTCCCAAAGAGCTGAGATTACAGGCATAAGCCACTGTGCCTGACCAGGAAACTTATTTCACATATGTAACATGTTCTCCTGAACACTTATTTCATCTCAGATTTTTCTTTTCTTTTTTTCTAGGATATCCAATATCCTCAGAATAGTTAGAAAACTGGTTAACTAGAGCAAGAAGAAAAACGATCCAAGCCCCAAACCTGGGAAACATCGATGCCTGAGAGATGAACTGAAGAGGAAGAACCCATGGAGCCATGAGAAGAAGGAGCAACAGAAATAACAGAAGATGCAACTGGAAGATGACACTGAGAAGCCCCCAGACAGGGGAGCTTTTGGGTTGCCCAAACTCACCACACACAGTGTTCTACTGAGGCTATAGATGACCTGTTGAGCAGTTCATCCGTACTTCTCCAGGGGTTCTGAAAGACACCCTCCTCTTGTTGGGAAGACAAAAAGTCTGCCCATCTCTGCTCCTGGGTGCCTGAGCCTATGTGCTTCTCCTCCTCTGTCCATTCACTTCCAGCTCTGTCTTGTCCACATGTCCCTAGAAGGTCTCTGTCTTTATCACCTCAGATGTTTAAGATTCAGCTCGAAGATGCCATCTGTCTTCGAACCATCAGATCTTTGCTGACCCTCTGTTGGAAACAGATGCTTGGTGCTGTAAAGAAAAATCAGCAGAGACAAAGGATCTCTCAGCCAGGCAATTTTACTTTCTGCAGAAAGGGTACTACTTGCTAGCAGTCTTGCTACAAGAGTAAAATGAATAAAGGAAAGGCAGAAATATGTATTCCTTATGCATTAGGTCCTTACTGCTGTGTCTGATCTCTGTTGGTTGGAGCCGGACTTCACAATCTAAACTGAACTTAATTAGCTAACAACTTAAAACTTTTCTAAATAAGTAAAGGCAATGGAGAATAAAGGAAAAGAGGAAGTCTAAATAAGGAAAGGAGAGGAAGTTACTTGTGAATGCACTTAGAAAAGTAATAACATAAATATTTTAGTTAAAGTACAAAGACATAGAATGTACTATGTGCCTGTGAGCGCATCCAGCACAAATATCTTAGTTAAAGTACAAGGATATAGAATGTGCTTATTCCTTTATATCTAAAAACTACATAGGATAGGGCTTAACAAAGAGTTACTAGCAGAAAGCAAGAAGGCTTTGAAGAAAGTTAGTCTTTAAAAGAGACTATTATTTCTGACATTTATTATTATCATTCCTTAACAAGAAAAAAACTGAAGAAGAACTTTTTACTTTCTACACCCTTTCATATCAGTTTTCCCTGCCTCACCAATGGAAGGGCATCTTTTTGGAAATGTCAGTTGGCATCAGCCCTGCCCCCTTAGCCTTCTCCTGAGACATGGACTCTGGGGAATCACTGATCGATACTGGAGAGCAGAGGGCGAAAGAACAGAATTGGTGGCACCCTTTGATTTCAGGGTCCAAAGCCAGAGTGCTTTTGCCTCTTCACTAAGTCGGTGCTTAAACATGAGGTCACGCTCTGCTCCTGAATCACAACCACATACTTCATGTCTCCCAAAAGCAGTGTTCAGTAGGAAAAGCAAAACAAATGCATTATCTCCCTGACCACTCACTGATGTCACTGAGAAATGCAAAATAATGACAGTCCACCGAAGCACTATTTATGGGCACAGTCCTTGTGGGATTCTCTAAGGGAGGGGAGAGATCCCAACAGTCAGCAGTTTGGGCTCCCACAGGTCTCAGAGGCTTCAGATGCTCCTGCAACTTCATTTATCCTCCCCTGGTTACTCTGCACTGTGATGGCAGCTGGAGCCCTAGGTGGGTCCTCATTGGATTTTTCTGACAGCTGCACTGAATCATTTTTGCAAGTCACTCATTCTTCCTGAAAATGTGTTTCGTCTCCTGGCAGGTGGAGGGTGCAGCAGAACATTCTCGCCGTCACTTGAGTTCTATATCTTGAGATGCTCTTGTCTGTACTGTGGGGTCTCAGCAGGGACAAATGCTTCATTTCCTTGTCTGAAGTAACTGTAGGTTCCCACCTAGATTCACAGGTCCTGGAGTTAACAACCTCTTGGTGGTGATGAGTTTACCACTATGTGGCTTTGCTCATAGTAATGAATTGTCCCTTCAGAGGCCACCAAAAGGAACAGCACTGAACTCCAGGCATCACATGCATCAGGATTTGAAGAACAGTTATCTCACCAGTCAGGGGCACAGTGATCCCTGCTTCTTTTTTTCTTTTCTTTTCTCTCTCTCTTTTTTTTTTTTTTTTTTTGAGACAGAGTCTCACTCTGTTTCCCAGCCTGGAGCGCAATAGTGTGATTTTGGCTCACTGCAACCTCCGCCTCCCCAGTACAAGTGATTCTCCTCTCAGCCTCCCAAGAAGCTAGGATTACAGATGCCCACCACCACGCCTGACTAATTTTTTGTATTTTTAGTAGAGACAGGCTTTCATCATGTTTCACCATGTTGGCCAGGCTGGTCTCGAACTCCTGAATTCAGGTGATCCGCCCGTGTCAGCCTCCCAAGTGCTGGGATTACAGGTGTAAGCCACTGCACTTGGCCAGCAATCCCTGATTCTGAATATAACACTGTCATTCAGAATGCTAAGCCATCTCCCTCTCATTATGGCAGAACAGAGCCATGCAAAATATGGCAATTTAGACACCAAGGATGTCTCCTCTCCCTCTTTCCCAAGGCCCAATTAAGATGATCATAAGGGAATATTTTAAAATCTAAACTTACACTGATACAGTGACTATGAAAGGGAGCATCAGTGGGCGAGACTGAACTGCATGGGAAGTGGAAAGTGACAGGGAGATGGAGAGGTGAGCACTCTTGCAGACTGGAGGAGTCAGAGCTTGGAGAGCTTTGAGAAGAAGAACGGGAGAAGAACAGAGGCAGTGTGTTCCCGTGGAATTTGAGATAAATGAGACTTCTGGTTCCCGAATATGACACAAGTAAAATAAGATCTGAGAACAGGGCCAGGCACAGTGGCTCACACCTGTAACCCCAACACGTTGGAAGGCCAAGGCGGGCAGATCTCGAGTTCAGGAGTTCGACACCAGCCTGACCAACATGGTGAAACCCCATCTCTACCAAAAATACAAAAATTAGCTGGGTGTGGTGGCTTGCACCTGTATTCCCAGCTACTCAAGAGGCTGAGACAGGAGAATTCCTTGAACCCGGGAGGCAGAGGTTGCAGGGAGCCAAGATCACGCCACTGCACTCCAGCCTGGGCAATAGAGTGAGACTCTGTCTCAAAAAAAAAAAATCTGAGAACAGGGTCTTAAATGATTGTCTGTGATGGGGCCACAGACCGTATTTCCTATCCCCCTACCCTCCATACAGAAACTGACAGCCAGGTGTCCAATGTCGAATGAGAGATAGGAACTTTACCAAACAGCACGTGTTCTCACTCATAAGTGGGAGCTAAGCTAAATGCAAAGGCATAAGAATGACACAACAGATTTTGAGGACTTAGGGGAAAGGGTGGGAAGAGTATGAGGGATAAAAGACTACAAATTGTATGCAGTGTATACTGCTCAGGTGATGGTTGCACCAAAATCTCACAAATCACCACTAAATAACTCATGTAACCAAACACCACCTGTTCCCCAATAACCTATGGAAATAATTTTTTTAAAAAAAATAGGAAGGCACTTTGGGAGACCGACATGGGTGGATCATGAGGTCAAGAGGTAGTGACCATCCTGGCCAACATGGTGAAACCCCATCTCTACTAAAAATACAAAAATTAGCCGGGCATGGTGGTGGGCACCTGTAATCCCAGCTACTCGGGAGGCTGAGGCAGAAGAATCAGTTGAACCCGGGAGATGGAGGTTGCGGTGAGCCAAGATCACACCACAGCACTTCAGCCTGGTGATAAAGCGAGGCTCCATCTCAAAAAAGATAGGAAGTTTGTTCTCTGGAGAAATGCAGCCCCGGGAGAAGGGGTCTAATCTAGCGCATTGGAATCTCTCAGCAGGATTCCCACCCAATTTTCTGCCTTAACACTTCCTTAATAAGCATCTGTCATGTTTCAGGCAAGTTCTCAGTTTTTGGGGCCCAGGAGGGAAGAGAACCATTGACCGGGTTCCTATCCTCATGTGTATTAGTCCGTTGTCACACTGCTGATAAAGACATATCCAAGACTAGGAAGAAAAATAGGCTGAATGGACTCAGTTCCACGTGGCTGGTGGGGCCTCACAATCATGCTGGGAGGCAAAAGGTACATCTTACATGGTGTCAGCAAGAGACAATGAGAAAGAAGCAAAAGCCCTTATAAAACCATCCAATCTCATGAGACTCACTCACTACCATGAGAACAGTATGGGGAAACCGCCTCCATGATTCAATTATTTCCCACTGGGCTGGCCTCTCCCACAACAAGTGGGAATTATGGAAGTACAATTCAACATGAGATCTGGGCGGGGACACAGCCAAACCGTATCACCATGCATGCCAGCTAAGGGAGCTGTTACTCGTATTCGTTCATTCCATAAATGTTTATTCAGCACCTCCTGCGTGTCAGGCAGTGTTCCAGGCCCTGAGGATACAGCAGAGAACAAAGCCAAGAAATATGCCTCCTCTCCAGCATAGTTCAGTGAGATGGTAGAAAGAGACGCTAAACAAGTAAAACATACACTGGTTTTTTAAAAAAAATGCTTCTTCTTAGCTTTTTTTTCTTTTAATTGAGATAGAGTCTCGCTCTGTCACAAGGCTGTATAGTGGTGCTATCTCGACTCACTGCAGCCTCTGCCTCTCAGGTTCAAGCAATTCCCCTGCCTCAGCCTCCAGAGTAGCTGGGACCACAGGCACGCACCGCCACGCCCAGCTAATTTTTGGATTTTTTAGTACAGATGGGGTTTCACCGTGTTGGCCAGGATGGTCTTGATTTCTTGACCTCATGATCTGCCCACCTCAACCTCCCAAAGTGCTGGGATTACAGGCTTGAGCCACCAAAAAATAGGCATCAACCTATTTTTCTTCCTAGACTTGGGTAAAAAATGAGCTAGGCCCAGCCACTAGCTCATTTTTGCTTTGCAATTTTTAGCTGTTTTTCTTCATTCTTGCCAAGGAATAAGATTTCTTTTGTAATATTCCAGTAAAACTGCTTTTTCTTGTGTACCAAAGAATTTCTTCTCTACAAAAAAATTACCAGTGTCAGCTGGACTTTGCTGGTGTCATGATATAAAGAGATAAGAAACAGAATCAACCAAGGAGATCAAACATCCAGCTCCTAGGAGTTTCACAAAGAGAGAGCTGGGAATATGAGAAAAGAAGCATACAATTAAAGAAGCAATCTGTCACCAAGCACGGGGGCTTATGCCTGTAATCCCACTATTTTGGGAGGCCAAGGCAGGAGAATCACTTGAGTCCAGGAGTTCAAGACCAGCCTGGGCAACATAGCAAGACCCTGTCTCTATAAAAAAATTAAAATATTACCTGGCAATTGTGGCACACACCTGTAGTCCTAGCTACTCAGGAGGCTGATTGTTTGGGCCTGGGAGTTTGAGGCTGCAGTGAGCTCTGATTGTACCACTGCACTCCATCCAGCCAGGGTGACTGAATGAGACCTTGTCTCAAAAAAAAAAAAAAAAAAAAAAGCAAAGCAATCTGTGAGCATATCTAGCAATGGAGACAGGTCATAACTCACCCACTATTGTAGGGTATCATGCCAGAACCCTTTGTATCAGAGAAGCTCCCAGAAGGAAAGAAAAACAAAACCAGGTCACTTATGCAGAACAGAGAATTGTAATGGTGTCTTACCCCCTAACAATGCCAGAGGTTAGAACATAATGTTGGATTTTATAAAATGTCCAAGGGAACATGATTTTCAGCTTAGAATTCTTTACCACGAAAAACTAACCATCCAGTGGAGTGACAAATGAAAACAGATAAAATTATAAGCCCCCCACAGATTGAACAGAGGACTAAAGGCCCCTTCCCCCTGAGAAATTTTAAAAACTTGGTTTGTGGCTGTAATCCTAGCATTTTGGGAGGCTCAGGCAGGTGGATTGCTTGAGCCCAAGACTTCGAGACCAGCCTGGGCAACACGGTGAGATTTTATGTCTACAAAAAATACAAAATTGAGCCAGGCACGGTGGCCTGTGCCTGTAGTCCCAGCTACAGGCAGAAGGATCACTTGAGCCCAGGAGGTCAAGGCTGCAGTGAGCCATGATTGTGCCATTGCACTCCAGCCTGTACAACAGAGCAGGACCCTATCTCAAAAAATAAAAGCCGAGCTCCCAGCCATGATGGAATGGGAGGTTGGACACACCTCGGTATACTCCTTCCTTATTAATCTCTAAGTGGAATTCTTCCCCAAGGAGGAAGCAGAAACAAAGGCTCCAGAAAACAAGAAGCAGATGACACATTCCTTTATTGCCTTTAGACAATTGTCTGAGGCCGGGACTGGACGCTTCCTCCTCCTTCACGGTTTTGACATAAGAGGTCACCCGTTTCACAATGCATTTCTTCCTGACAAGAGACCACCAACTGTGGAGGAATTCTGGCCAGGCCACAAAGACTATGCAGTGAAGGATTTCTAGCGCTGCTTCACCTTCGGATGTCAGAGAGCCCAAAACTGTACCCCCGGATCATGCTAATGCCATCATTTTTTAAATATGCACAAATTTTTTCTCTTTTTAAAATTTTTATTTATTTATTTTTAAATTTGATTTTAAGTTCCAGGATCCACGTGCAGAATGTGCATGTTCGTTCCATAGGTAAACCCGTGCCATGGTGGTTTGCTGCAGCTATCAACCCATCACCTAGGTATTAAGCCCCACATGCATTAGCTATTTAGCCTAATGCTCTCCCTCTCCTCACCCTGTCAACACCCTGTGTTGTTCCCCTGTTTGTGTCCATGTGTTCTCATTGTTCAGCTCCCACTTATGAGTGAGAACATGTGGTGTTTGGTCTTCTGTGCCTGTGTTAATTTGCTGAGGATGATGGTTCATCCATGTCCCTTCAAAGGATGTGATCTCATTCTTTTTTATGGCTGCGTAGTATTCCATGGTGTATATGCACCACATTTTCTTTAACCAGTCTATCATTGGTGACCATTTGGGTTGATTCCATGTTTATGCTATTGTAAATAGTGCTGCAATAAACATATGTGTGCATGTAATAGAATGATTTTGTAACAGGATGATTTCTATTCCTTCCAGTATATACCCAGTAATGGGATTGCTGGATCAAATGGTATTTCTGGCTCTAGATCCTTGAGGAATCACCACACTGTCTTTCACAATAGTTGAACTAATTTACATTCCCGCCAACAAAGTAAAAGTGTTTCTATTTCTCCACAACCTTGCCAGCATCTGTTGTTTCTTGACTTTTTTTTGAGATGGAGTCTTGCTTTGTCACCCAGGCTGGAGTGCAGTGGCACGATCTCGGCTCGCTGCAACCTCTGCCTCCTGGGTTCAAGTGATTATCCTGCCTCAGCCTCCCAAGTGGCTGGGACTACAGGAGCCCACCATCATGCCAGCTAATTTTTGTATTTTTAGTAGAGACAAGATTTCACCATGTTGGGCAGGCTGGTCTTGAACTCCTGGCCTCAAGTGATCCTCCCACCTCGGCCTCCCAAAGTACTGGAATTACAGGTGTGAGCCACTGCACCTGGCCTTTCTGAGCGGTGTGAGATGGTATCTCATTGTGGTTTTGATTTGCATTTCTCTAATGATCAGTGATGTTGAGCTTCTTTTCGTATGTTTGGTCACATAAATGTCTTCTTTTGAAAAGTATCTGTTCATGTCCTTCACCCACTTTTTGATTTTTTTTTCTTGTAAATTTGTTTAGGTTCCTTATAAATTCTGAATATGAGACCTTTGTCAGATGGGTAGATTGCAAAAATTTTCTCCCAGCTCTGTAGGTTACCTGTTTGCTCTGATGATAGTTATCTTTGGCTACATGCAACCTTTTTTTTTTTTTGAGAAAGAGTTTCAGTCTTGTTACCCAGGCTGGAGTGCAATGGTACAATCTCAGCTCACCATAACCTCCACCTCCAGGGTTCAAGCAATTCTTCTGCCTCAGCCTCCTGAGTAGCTGGGATTACAGGCATCTGCCACTACACCCGGTTAATTTTTTTTTTTTTTTTTTTTTTTTGAGATAGAGTCTCACTCTGTCACCAGGCTGGAGTGTAGTGGCATGATCTCAGCTCACTGCAACATCCACCTGCCAGGTTCAAGCAATTCTCTTGCCTCAGCCTCCTGAGTAGCTGGGACTACAGGCACGGACCACCACGCCCAGTTAATTTTTGTATTTTTTAGTAGAGACGGGGTTTCACCATGTTGGCCAGGCTGGTCTCAAACTCCGGACCTCAGGTGATCTGCCGACCTTGGCCTCCCAAAGTGCTGGGATTACAGGTGTGAGCCACTGTGTCCAGCCCATGCAGCCATTTTTTAAACATGCAACCCATGAAGAAACATGAAGCACAGTTGCACACGTGCACGTTTCTCCTTTCATAAGCATCCATGACTCTGCCTGTGCTCATTGAATATGTACACATAGCCAACCTGTTTAGCATGCATTTCAATCTTAATGCTTTCCTCTCCCGAAGGGCTTACTCTCAGCTTGTGCAGAAGGCTATACCTCCCAGCCTGCAAGATAGCCAGGCTGTGGGCTGCAAACTTTTATGAGAAATAAAGCTCTCTCTTCCAAATTTATGAACGTGGGATTCTTCAAGTGACAGGGAGTTTAGAAAAAAGACATTATTGGCTGGACACAGTGGCTCACTCCTGTAATCCCAACACTTTGGGAGGCTGAGGCAGGCGGATCACTTGAGGTCAAGAGTTCAAGACCAGCCTGGCCAACATGGTGAAACCCCATCTCTACTAAAAATTCAAAAATTAGTCAGGCATGGTGGTGCGTGCCTGTAATCCCAGCTACTCAGGAGGCTGGGGCAGAAGAATTGTTTGAACGTTGGGGGTGGAGGTTGCAGTGAGCAGAGATCATATGACTGCACACCAGCCTGAATGACAAAGCAAGACTCTGTCTAAAAAAAGAAAAGAAAGAAAAAGGAAAAAACATTATCAGACAGGCAAGAACTCTGAAAAAAAAGTGTGTGCATGGCCTTCTTTGAAAGCTCTTGATGAAGTGCTCCCGCAAAATAAGAGATCACACAGGGAGAGGGGAAGGTGTAGTTTATCAGACTGACCACAGATGGTTCCAATAAAGAAACATCAATGGGGGATGACTCAGGTTTTTTGTTAGTTAAGGAGACAAAAGAGAACACAGGAAATGGAGAGACCCAGAGACTAGCAGCTGTTTCCATCCTTTGGGATGAAGAGACAATCGGATGAAACAGCTTCCCTGGGCACAGTGGATGTTATATGTAAATTTTCAGTGCTGCAAAGAAAAGTCATCACTGGGACAAAGGATCTCTCAGAAAGTCAGTCTTTACTTTCTGCAGAAAGGGTACACTCGCCAGCAGTCTTGCCACGAGAGTACAACGAACAAAGGAAAAGCAGACATATTTATACCTTACGTATTTGGGCTTGTCCTTAGTGCTGTGTCTGATTTCCATTGGTTGGAGCCAGACCTCACAGTCTAAAGCTGAACCCAATTGGCTAATAACTTAAATTTTCTTCAGTAGGTAAAAGCAATGGAAAACAAAAGGAAAAGTGGAAGCCCACATAAGGAAGGGACAGGCAGTTGCTTGTGAAAGGACTTAGAAAAGTAATAGCATAAATATCTTGGTTAAAGTACAAGAACACAGAATGTACTACATACCTGTGTGCATGTCTAACAGCTATGTAGGATAAGGCTTAACAAAGAGTTATTAGCAAAAAGCAAAAAGGCTTTGAAGAAGGTCTTTAAAACAAACTATTATTTCTGACACTTATGATTATTCTTTAACAAGAAAGGAAACTTTGAAGAGGAACTTTTCTACTTCCTACAGTGGGGTTGAGAATCAAAGGCTCCCAGGAAGGGACTGTCACTGTGGAAAGAACGTGTGAGTAGAGGGTGATGTTGGGCTCTGCAGTGAACATCCAATCATGCCAATTCCATGTATTCATTTAACTCAAAATATTGGGAGACTGAGGAAGTATGGGGGGTGTAGATACAAGAGCAAAGTCTTCATCTGTTGGAGCAGAGACTTAACAGAGGCCTCAAATTTAAAAATAAAAGCATTGTTAGATTGGCATATCATTTAGAGTTTTGCAAGAGATTTACTTGAAAAAAAAAAGAAAAAGAAAAAACTGCCAAAAGTTAAGTGGTTCTGGGGGCTGGGCACAGTGGCTTACATGTGTAATCCCGGCACTTTGGGAGGGCGAGGTGGGTGTATCACTTGAGCTCAGGAATTTGAGACCAGTCTAACCAACATGGTGAACACCCCGCCTCCCTGCCCCCATCTCTACTTAAAATACAAAAATTAACTGGGTGTGGTGGCACACACCTGTCATCCCAGCTACTCGGGAGGCTGAGGCAGGAGAATCATGTGAACATGGGAGGTGGAGGCTGCAGTGAGCTGAGATGGCGCCACTGCACTCCAGCCTAGGTGATGGAGGGAGACCTTGTCTCAAAAAAAAAAAAAAAGAATTATACCAAAGTGATTCTGTGTATATAACACAAAAGTGAAAGCAGGGACTCTACCAGCTCTTTACACCACCACGTTCATAGCAGCCATATTCACTATAGCCAAAAGGAGGAAGCAACTCAGGTGTTCATGAATGGATGAGTAGATAAACAAATAAGCTCTTTCCATCCAATGGAGTTTTATTCAGCTTAAAAAATGAGGGAAATCTGACCCACACTCAACTACATGAATAAATCTTGAGGACAGGCTAAGTGGCATAAGTCACACACAAAAAGACAAATACTATGTGATTCCACTTATGTGATTACTAGAGGAGTCAGACTCACATAGACACAAAGTAGAATGGTGGGTGCCCGGGGCTGAGGAGGGGGCTGAGGACTGAATGTTTCATGGGGACACAGTTTCCATTTGGGAAGATGAAAAGGTTCTGGAGATAATGGTGGTGATGGCTGCACAATACTGTGAATGTGCTCAGTGCCACTCAACTGTGCACTTAAACATGATGAAAATATTAAATGTTATGTTATGTATATTTTATCACAAGAAAAACAAGTTAAAAGCGGTTTTCTGTGAAAAGTAGGACTTGGGGATAGGGAGGATTGATTTTCATTATGAACATATGATACTATTTGATTTTTAAACTATGTATACATAATACTATGATAAACATTTTTAAATTAAAAATCAAACACAGTAAGTGATGCCTTTCCACGGGAAGAAAAGGAAATCTGTATAAGAATATAAACTGTCACACCCTCTCCCTGCCTTTCATCTTGCTGGAATATGAAATAATGTATTTTTTTCCCCTGGTAGAACTGGCAGAAATGCAGATGCAGTTTAGAACAGCTGAGATGTCACGTTGAAGGTTTTCTCCCTATGAAAAGAGGAGGACTTTAGATCACGTTTTTCAAAGCATGCTCACAGACACCACCTTATTTCATATCATACCTTTGTACGATGAGTTGAAAGTACCTTTTTTTCTCCTCCTTTTAAAAATAAGGGAGCTGAAACTCAGAGAGATTATTGGTAAGTTCCTAGTGTAGAAGACTTCTCAGTACATGGTAAAACCACACTTGTGTTCGACATTTCACAAAAGAGTAAATGTGCCAAATATTAATGATTAACTGAAGCACAATTGGCTCCAAAATTGACTATTAGCAAAATTATTGTAGGCTCTGTCGATCAATCATCTGTCTGTATCTATCAGCTGTCTATATCATCTATCATCTATTTATCATCTAACATCTACATCTATCTATCATCTATATCTTCTATCCATATCATCTATCTACATCATCTACTTACCTATATGATCTATCTATATCATCTGTCTCTCATTTATATCTATCATCTATTGATGTATTTTTCTATCTACATAATCTATCCATCTATATCATCTATCTATATCTTATCCATCATCTATCATTTATCTATCATCTATCTCTCTATCTCTGTTTACCTACCTACTTCTCTATCGGCAATCTGTGTATAAATCTATCGATTCATCCATTTATTCATCTATCATCTATTTACCTATCTATGATCTATCACCTATTATTTATTTATTTATTATTTAGCCATCACTTCTCTACCTATCATCTATCTACCAATCATCTATCATTTACCTGCTGATCTATTTGTCTATCTACCTATCTGCCTATCATCATTAAGATGACCGAACTTCTTGACACAGCTGAGACAGTATCACTTTACCCCTATTGTCCCAGGTTAGCTTCTGTCACTCTTATTTTGAGTTCTCATTTCTAACAACACACTGTTATAAATAGGATAAGACCAGATGGGCCTCCACTTTGTGTACCGGAAGCTCCTGCCATCATCTTATCTGGTCGTGTGTGAGACATGTGTGCAGGGAATGGAGTTCCCATGCTCATATATGGCAAAATCTGAAAGCTGATTTATCATAATCTGTCCCCTGTTTCCCAACTATTCCCAGCACCAACTGACATTTCTCTTTTAAGGAGAGCATGTAGGGGACTTACTGATAAAATAAAGTTGTCTGGCTAATAAAATGAAGTGAACTTGGACAGAAGAGGCTAGGGACAGCTCATCCCACGCAGTCCTGTGTAGCAGTGATGATATTCAGAATAGCTGCCCCTGTCAGTACCCACAGGGTGGACAGTTGGATAAACAGAGCTTCTGCTGTACCTTCTGATAAGGCTTGGCTCTGTGTCCCCACCCAAATCTTGTCTCCAATTGTAATCCCCATGTGTCAAGGAAGGGACGTGATTGGATGATGGGGGTCATTTCCCCCATGCTGTTCTCATGATAGTGAGTGAGTTCTCATGAGATCTGATGGTTTTATTAATGGCAGTTTTCCCTGTGCTCTCACTTCTCTTTCCTGCTGCCATTGTGAAGAAGGTCCTTGCTTCCCCTTCACCTTCCATCATGATTGTAAGTTTCCTGAGGCCTGCCCAACCATGGGGAACTGTGAGTCAATTAAACCTCTTTCCTTTATAAATCACCCAGTCTTAGGCAGTTCTTTATAGCAGTGTGAGAACAGACTAATACACCCTCTTACTGAGAAACACAGTAAGACATAGGTGGGTACATCAGAAGTTTATGTGGGAAATTCTTTGCTGTAAAATCTGTTAGAATAATCTGAATGCTCTTGCCAGAGTAGCATGAATGTTTAGTGCATGAAGCAAACCTACAACTAAGTTTGTGTTTTATAGTTTGGTAATGTCTTTTTAAATTTTGCAACAAACCCTTAAGGTAGTACTAAACTAAGAAAGAAAAGCAAAAGTGTGTGCTTCATGAAAATTTGAGTTTTCATTTCTCAAGAAAGTTGATTACAAATGCATAATTGACACAAAAAGCTTGCTCACATACCAGAGGGACCACAGTGAAAGTAATCCTCACATAAAAAAAAAACAGAGAAAGAAAAAACCTGCCTGCTGAAGAAGCTTCAGTATCTCCTTCAAGAGCTAATTGACATTTTAAGAAGACTGTGCTCAAAGATGACAATTCACGATGAGCACCTGTGGAAGTTTGTTTAGGTAGCACTCCATGAAGCATGAGTTTTCCTTTAGATCAAGTGACTTTTCTTCCAAATTAATATTGCTCATTTTCACTCCAACTTTTCCTGCATATGTACAAAGGGTGAGCAATAGCTTTACCTTCCTATGTGTCGTCTTTGTTAGCAGAGGAATTTCAGGAACAATTAAGTGATGCTAGTTTCGTATCAAGGTCAAAAGATGTTTCAAATGGAAAATCAGATCATTCCAAATCCAGTTTGATTTTTTTCATCCAATTCATGTGATCAAAATAAAGCCCTTTAAAATTCATCATGTTGAAGGTGAATCACCTAACATTATCATAAATGCTACTGAAAATTCAGTTAAGTTCAACAATTGAAGATAAAATAATTTTTCGACTGTGATGATGACAGATTTTAACGGAGTACAGTGTCAAGATAAAAACACCATTCTTACCAAATTACACAACCTAAGGAACAAAAAATGTATTTGGAGCAGGTTGTGCTACATATATAATTATTCCCAAATATGCAGCAAGTATTCCATCAATAGAAACAGAAACTATGCCTGCTGCAACTTCAAACTATTTTATTTAAGAATGACTAAACTACAAGATTATTTAAATGATGTTTATGATAATTCGTTTTTTGTTTTTGAGACTGAGTCCTGCTCTGTTGCCAGGCATGACCTTGGCTCACCGCACCTCTGCCTCCTGAGTTTAAGCAATTTTTCTGCCTCAGCCTCCCAAGCAGCTGGGACCACAGGTGTGCACCACCACACCCAGCTAATTTTTGTATTTTTAGTGCAGACGGGGCTTCACCTTATTGGCCAGGCTGGTCTTGAACTCCTGATGTCAGGTGATCCACCCACCTCAGCTTCCCAAAGTGCTGGGATTACAGGCATGAGTCACTATGCCAGCCAGAAAAATTTTTTTTAATTAAACACTTTCCTTGCTTTTCATCTTCAATGTATTTTAGAAACGTTTGAGCCTTTAAGCAATTTAAAATAGAACTCTATTTAAATAAATCTCCTACAATGACTGTGACTATTATTTTTGTAAATGAGTCTTCCAAATTTTGGATGAATTTTTCTTTCAAGTCAGTTGGAAATTTTTAATTAAAGTAATCATGGCATACCAAAAGATCTCCAACACTTGAAGATCTTAGCAAAATGCAATTATTGGAAATAAAGTGTGCAATCAGGAAGATATTGAAATTTGTCCCCACAAAAGCAAGCCTGGAAGTAAACAACTTAATTGATGTGAGCTCAAACCACGTACAAGATTTAATTTTAAACTTCTAAAATTGTGTTTGGGAGTGATTTAGATGTGCAGAGAAAAAAATCTTTCAATGCAGCTCCTATTTATAATTTGATAAATTGATACTCAGTACCTATCATTTCCCAGCAGCTCTGATTAGCAAAACACTCAGAAGAATCAAAACTAAAGGAAATTATTTCACAAATTTTGATTTATAAGAATATTTGTCAACAGAGGTATTCTGAATGGAAGCAAAAAGACAAGATCTGTTAAAAATTAGACTGAAATATTTACGCATTTTAACACAAAATATTAAAATTGATAACTTCCATGTATCTGAATGGCTCTGAGATTACCAAAAACCTCAGCATCTGTAGAGAGAAGCATGTTTACAATTTAAAATATTATGATTGACTGAGAAGAATCATTTGAAAATGTGTCAACATTTTCAAATTCATTAACAGTAAAAGCCACTTTGAAGAAGATTGCCGGTAACTTTATGAAAAATAACATTTAAAAAATTGAAAAATTTTATTTTTCAGAAAAATGCCAGTAATGTGATATTGGAAGTAAATATGGCTAAGAGAGAGAAATATGTGAATGACTAGCAAGCATATTCTTCATATTTTAACATTTAATGTCAGATCATTAATATAACAAATTTAAGATTATTTTTCCCTTAAGATAGTGATAAACTGCATATAGATTTATGCAGATAATAAATGCTTATACATTTCAGTTATTTATTTTAAAGATTTACCTTTTAAAAAACAGCTTTTGAAAGGAATTATTTTATAGATCCATTAATATAATGAAACCAATTTGTTAGCCAATAAAGATATTTTCAAAACTATTTCCATTTTTGCATCCCTTCCCAATCTCAAGAGTTTCTTTGTTTGGACAGAAAAAAAATAAATATTTACTTCATCTAGAGCTCTTCTTGTTCCGGAAGAGATTTAAAGAAACATAAAAAGATGTAGGACCTCCCAGCTTTGAACCTCACTAAATCAGATTCTTGAGGTTTAGAATCCCTTTTCAGGATTTGTCCTGCTTTTAGTTAAAGTGACCAGTTTCTAACTAGGATAATTTTAATATTAATAAAATTAGAGTTATTAAATAGTTTTTATTTTGCTTCATAATTATTCTAATTCATCTGGCTCCAACTCACTCCTGAGAAGCATATTAGATATGGTATCTTCAGGTACTCATAGTAGACTATTTGTACACATTTTTAATTTGAAAGTCATCATCAACAGTTAATGGGTACCCCTTCCCAATCCGTGGTGTGGCACGACCTTCTCAAATATGATAGTGAGGGAAGACAACTGGATAATAAAGTTCTTTATCAAAAGATAAGAGAAAAAAAATCTCTGATTGGTTCAAAGGTATCTAAAGTCTGACGGTAGAGATGAGACTACTGTCCCTCTGTGTTCTCTGGTGTGCAGATGTGTGATCAAGACAGCAGGACCTGGCTGGGTATGGTGGTTCATACCTGTAATCCCCATACCTTAGGAGACCTAGGCAGGTGGATTGCTTGAGCTCAGGAGTTTGAGACCAGGCTGGGTGACATGGCGAGACCTCATCTCTACAAAAAAAAAAAAAATTATCCGGCTGTGGTGGTGCACAGCTGTAGTCCCAGCTACTCAGGAGGCCGAGGTGGGAGGATCACTTGAGCCCAGGAGGTCGAGGCTGAAGTGAGCCGAGATTGTACCACTGCATTCCAGCCTGGATGACAGAGTGAAACCCCATCTCAAAAAAAAACAAAAACAAAAAAAGACAGTAGGACCTACAGAGATTTAACAGATGCATTTTCTGGGGAAAGTACTTTCTTCAGGTGGGCATAGAGTGTGTGAGTAGGTGAGAGGAGCTGTCAGAGAATATTGATGGCAGTGTGGGAAGGAGTCAGTCTATGAGACTCATAGACATGAAAACCATATCCCAGAGATCAGAGCCTTCCTGCTCTTATAGGGTACAAAGATGAGGGCACAGGGGAGTCAGCTGAGAGAAACGGGTGAATTATAGAGACAATGAATGCTTCTTGCTATGAATGGAGGTATGGCGGACCTGTGGGAGCCTTTACCAAAAATTGCTGAGAAACAGATTTTGAGGGAATGTTCCCAAACGGAGCTTCTTGTGAGTCAGGTGTTAGCCTGGGTTTTCCCAAAAGCCGACCCTGAGACAAAGATTCGAGCACCAGGTTGTTTATTAGAAGGTGATCCAAGGAGGAGGCAAAGGGAAATTAGATGGGAAGAGAAAGCAACCAATCAACAGAGTGTAGTTTCACAGGTTGTCTTGGTGCACCAGCGGAGTCTCCGTCTGACTCTGTTCTCCAAGAACTCTTGGAAAACAGGAAGAACAGGTGTTGGAGGAAGGGTGGCCCCAGGCTTATTTATCCACCAACTTCCACCAGCCATTGTTTGAAGACTGTTGGGGAGGAGGGGGGTTGAGCAAAGGTTAATTAGGTTCCCGTGATCAGAGAAAGTACCCACAATCAAAAAGCCACAAGCACTAGTGGTCAAGAGCTTTAAGATGTACACTGTCAGACCCCAAAGATATTCCTTGGTGTGGCTGTACCACTGTGAGCCACCCAAACTCCTAAAGATAGAGAATTTGTTATTTCCGTCATTTTCCCATTTGCATACAATGCAGCTACGAACCTTCTCAAAGCATCTTCGTGAATGTACATGCATGATTTTCTCTAGGATCTGGACCTGGGATTGCAATCAGGATTTGATGGAGTCGGGGGTGAGGGTGGGGTGTTGCCAACGCCAGATATTGCCAAATGGACTCCCATGGTCATTGCATCAATTTTCACCATCTCTGGTAAAATACAAATAATCCTATTGACTCATGTTCTCACCAATATTTCCTAGAGTCAGCCTTCCTAAATGTTGCTAGCCTGGTAAGTGTGGCTTTAATCTGCATTTCCATGGAGGCTGATCATCATTTTATGTACTTACTGCTGATTACATACCTTAAAAAAAAAGTCTGGTGTTGAGTGTTTAATTCCATAGGCCCATGTGTGGCTCAGGAAGGAGTGTGTGTGTGTGTGTGTGTGTGTGTGTGTGTGTTCATTTTGAGGATTGTTGTTAAGTATAGCTCTTTATAATACCTTGGGAAGGTATTTGTAACAGTTAATAAATAATGCTTTCTTTGGAGACTCCAATAAGGATTTGAACCACTATAATTCTCAAGTATGAATAATAACATCTTGAGAAAAATAAAGTCATATTCCCCAATAAAATCATCATAATTCCATTACATTTACTGATCTTTCATTGTATTATTAGCCTACCCTTGTATTCATTAACTCACACAAGTGCCCAGGGAATCTAAACAGTACCAGTTATATTAGGTTCTGTTGAATCCTGAATAGCTATTTATCCTTTGATCACAATTCCAGATTTTTGAGTTCTATTTAGCTGGCATTCCTTGTTGACCTATCTATTTTCTTGACTATGAGCACATCAGGAAGAGCATTACCATTTTCTGCCATAAATAAATCCTTCATTAGTTTCTTAATCAGATTCAAGAGCAAGATGAGAGAAGTGGCTGTGCAGGAGGTACTGTAAAGACACTCTTCATCTCTCATCTTCACGCTGGGCTGAGCTTCAAGTCAGTGTCAGGGATGACACAGAAATTTAAAGCACAGTTGATGAGCTTAAGTAACCAGTGGTGAAAAGGGACCTGTGCAGTAAAGGATTAACTCAGCAGGTTAGCTGTCCGAACCCTGCACATTAAAAGTCTGATCCTTAACTGGCTCCTGGGAAGTAACCTCTAAGCCCTTATGTGGCAAGATAGGCAGCCCCCAAAACTGGGGTTAGAACAAGAGCCTTCATTGGCTTCATTCAGGAAAGAATTCAAGGGCAAGCCAGTGGTGTTGGACAACAATCTTCTTTGAATGGTACTGCTCCTTGTGGAGCAAGACACAAGCTATGGGCTCTTGGCAACGGTATTTATACTCACGTAAAGTCACTTTTAATTACCTGCAAATTAAGGGGTAGGTCAATGCAAACTGAGGATGCCGGTGAGAGTGTCTTACGCCAATGAGCAAGGAGGGCAGCTGGGGATCACTTTCTTCACCACCTGCTGGTTCCTGAGAGTTTGTTTTTTTCATTTTGTTTTTCACTTCATTCTGTCTGGAACAGATCTTGTTTTGGTTAGCAGAGCTGTGAGTAGAAGACAAGTCCTGCCAGGCTCCTACCTCATGTGAAATACTTTATTCACCCGTTCTCATACTGCTATGAAGACATACTCAGGACTGGGTTTTTATTTTATTTTATTTTTTTGAGACGGTGTCTCACTCTGTCGCCCAGGCTGGAGTGCAACGGCGTGATCTTTGCATCCGTGATGCAACTTCCGCCTCCCTAGTTGAAGCAATTCTCCTGCCTCAGCCCCTTGAGTTGCTGGGACTACAGACACACACCACCATGCCTGGCTAATTTTTGTATCTTTAGTAGAGATGAGGTTTCACCATCTTGGCCAGGCTGGTCTCAAATTCCTGACCTCATGATCTGCCCGCCTCGGCCTCCCAAGGTACTGGGATTGCAGGCATAAGCCACTGCATCCGGCCGTCTCTTCTTATAATGGCACAAATTCCATTCCTGAGGGCTCCACCCTCAGGACCTAATTACCTCCAATGGGTCCCATCACTGAGGACCATTACAGTGGGGATTAGGGCTTCAACAGGTGAATTCGGTGCAGACATAAACATTCAGTACGCAGAAACCAGTAACCGTTGATATCCCCCATCCCAACCCAAATGTCAGGGCTCCACCCATAGGAGCTGGCCAAAATTTTCCAAATTTTAACAGAGTCCCTGGAGACGACATCTACTATAAACAAACTGTCTTTGATTTCCATCAGCCGAGTTCATAATCCTTGGTTCCCATTTTAGAGTGTTGTTTATTAGGCTGGTGTAAAAGTAATTCCAGTTTTTTGCCATTACTTTTCCAAATGGCAAAAACCACAAATACTTTTGTGCTGACCTAATAGAATTGACCCAGCCACAGAGATAGCATCCTGTAGAAACACATATTGTCAATTATTTTTCTTGCTGAACTATTTAAATCCTTTAATTAATGACATCTTTTCAGGTAATGTATTTGTAGCCTGCACCCCTGACACAAGAATCCACAACTTGAAACGTTTCAATAAGCAAATAACATAAAACAGCATTGATGATTCGTCCTGTTTTTCTCAGGGCAAGTTAGAAAGTTCATTTGACTTAGAATAAAATAAAACATATTTTAAGTGAGAGAAACAGATCACAGGACTATATATGTCATGTAATCCTAGTTTTGCAAAATCTGCACATGTATTTGCATAGAAATAAATGTAGAAGAAAAAACTTTAAGATGTTAACATCAGGCTCTCAGTAGAGGAATGGAATTACGGGAAACTTTCCTTTTTTATCTTTTTGTTGAGTTTATTGTTTGATTTTTCTGCAACCAATATGGATTAATTGAGAAAGTAAGGAAGAAATATTGATAGATGGATTCATTATCTCTACGATTCTAGTCTGTTTTCTTATCTGCTCTTCTTTACATGTTCTGAAGGAAACATCCTGCAGCAGAAACGATAGGGTATTTAGTGCTCTCGGGAGCCCATGGAATTGCAATAGAGATTATGGGGCCAATACCAGAGGGGAGGCAGGTGTGGCGGGACCTAGAATCTCAGCTCCACGAGGCCGGGGATGGGTCTCTGTATCCCCATGGCCTGGCGGGCACCTGCACATAGCAGGTTTGTGAATTGAATGAAGGGTTCTCTTCATTTTCTTTACCAAACTTGGTTTGAGAATTGAGGGAAGAAAGAAGGAGGAGAAGGAGAAAAAGGAGGAGAGTGAGGAGGAGGAAGAGAAGGCAATGTAGCTTGGATCTGTGTCCCTGCCCAAATCTCATATTGAATTGTAATCCCCAGTGTCAGAGGTGGGGCCTGGTGGGAGGTGACTGGATCATGGAGATCATTCATTCTCGTGAATGTTTAGCACCTTCCTCCTTGGTACTGTCCTTATGTGATAAAGTATTAGTCTGTTCTCGTGCTACTAATAAAGACATACCCAAGACTGAGTAATTTATAAAGGAAAGCAGCTTAATGGATTCACAGTTCCACATGGCTGGGGAGGCCTCACAATCATGGCAGAAGGCAAAGGAGAAGCAAAGTCACTCTTACATGGTGGCAAGCAAGAGAGCATGTGCAGGGAAACTCCCATTTATAAAACCAACAGCTCTCATGAGACTTATTCACTATCATGAGACCAGCACAGGAAATACCCACTCCCATGATTAAATTACCTCCCTCTGAGTCCCTCCCATGATACATGGGAATGATTACAATCCACGATGAGATTTGGGTGGGGACACAGGCAAACCGCATCAGAGAGTGAGTGAGTTATCACGAGATCTGGTTGAAAGTGTGCAGCACCTCCCCGTCTCAGTTCCTGCTCCTGCTCTCGCCACATGATGACGTGCCTGCTCCACCTTCACCTTCTACCATGATTGGAAGTGTCCTGAGGCCTCCCTAGAAGCTGAGCAAACGCCAGCATCATGCTTGCTGTACAGCCTGCACAATAATAAGCCAATTAAACCTCTTTTCTTTATAAATTACTCAGTCACAGGTATTTCTTTATAGCAACACAATAATGGCCTAATACAGGAGGAGAATGAAGAGGATGAGTAAGGGGAGGAGGAGGAAATTTAGGAGGAGGAGGAGAAGAGGGAAGATGATGATGATGAGGAGGATAAGGAGGAAAATTAGGAGGAGGAGGAAGAGGAAGGAGGAGGAATAGTGTAAATAAGTGCATTCCATTGGCAAACCACGTCCTAATTCTCCTGCCTCAGTCTACTGAGTAGCTGGGATTATAGGCATGCTTCACCACACCTGTCTAATTTTTACATTTTTAGTACAGACAGGGTTTCACCATATTGGCCAGGCTGGTCTTGAACTCCTGACCTCAAGTGATCAGCTGCCTCAACCTCCCAAAGTGCTGGCATTACAGGAATGAGCCATTGTGCCCAGCCTATTGTACCCAAATTTATGGCCGTGTGCATTAAATGCTTAGCTTCCACTTATAAGTGAGAACATATGGTATGCAGGAATTATTAACAAACAAAAAATTAGCTACAAAGGCATAGCTATAATCGATCTGAACTCTCTCTCCTGTCAATAAAATTTGACTCCAAATCGACAGCTTCATTTAACTCTACTTTTTACTTTACTTTTTTTTACTCATTTTCATTCCACACGACTGTTTTTCTAATGGCCAAATAGGCTGCATCTTAGAGAAAAGGAGATCAAACACATTCGCTTTTATTGCCCAAGAAACACCTTGGTCATAGCAGCTGTCTTCCTATTTATAAAATATATGTGATTTTTATTCCACCCAAGTTTAAATTTATGTACATTTCTATTATTGTCCAAAAGTCACCAAAAAAAAAATCACTTGGAAACTTTTTTAGTGGCAAATAGGGAACAAAAAATGAAACAGAGACAAATGAGCTTGCAAGGCCGCCCGCTGGAACAAGTCAAGTGTATTAGCTGGTTCTCACATTACTATAAAGAAATGCCTGACGGCCAGGTGCAGTGACTCACACCTGTAATCCCAGCACTTTGGGAGGCCGAGGTGGGCAGATCACAAGGTCAGGAGATCAAGACCATCCTGGCAAAGGTGGTGAAACCCTATCTCTACTAAAAATACAAAAATTAGCAGGGTATGGTGGCCCACGCCTATAGTATGAGCAACTCAGGAGGCTGAGACAGGAAGATCACTTGAACCCAGGAGGCAGAGGCCGCAGTGAGCCAAGATTACGCCAGTGCACTCCAGCCTGGGCAACAGAGCAAGACTTTGTCTCAAAAAAAGAAAAAAGAAAGAAGGAAAAAAAATAAATACATGAGGCTGGGCATGGTGGCTCATGCCTGTAATCCTAGCACAGGCATGAGGAGGAGGCAGAGGTGGGCAGATCACCTGAAGTCAGGAGTTAGAGACCAGCCTGGCCAACATGGTGAAACCTTGTCTCTACTGAAAAACAAACAAACAAATTAGCGAAGCATGGTGCCATGCACCTGTAATCCCAGCTACTCGGGAGGCTGAGGCAGGAGAATCACTTTAACCTGGGAGATGGAGGTTGCAGTGAGCCAAGATCATGCCACTGCACTCCAGCCAGGGCAACAGAGCGAGACTCTCTCTCTCAAAAAAAAGAAATACCTGAGAACCTGAGATAGGATCATTTATAAAGAAAAGAGATTTAATTGGCTCACAGTTCTGCAGGCTGTGCAGGAAGCATAGTGGCTTCTGCTTTTGGGGAGGCCTTGGGAAGCTTCCAATCATGGCAAAAGGCAGAGGGGAAGCAGGTGTCTTACACGGCAGAAGCGGGAGCAAGAGAAAGGGAGGGGAGAGGTGCATGTCCTTTTAAACAGCCCAATCTCAGGAGAACTCACTCATTATCACAAGAGAAGCACTGTGATAAATCATTCAAGGGAAATCTTCCCCTGTGATCCAATCACATCCACTGGGTCCACCTCCAACATGGAGAATTACAACTGCACATGAGATCTGGGCAAGACACAGATCCAAACCATAGCAGCCAGTATGCAAAGTTCCCAGGCATTTGGCATCCAATAAGAGGATGTTTCACACAGGAGCAAGGCAGTAACCCATGCAAGTAATTCCTGCCCCCTCTGATTCCCTTATAATGCAAGGCAGCAGAGAACAGGATCTTCTTCCAGGTCCATGCCCGTGTGCATTCAGCTGTGTCTGATCCCCCCTGCCTTTCTGTGGGGTTCCAGATACCATTGCTATACAACAAGCCACCCCAAAACTTGGAGACATGAAGCAATTGTTTTATCACGCTCACATGCTCTGTTTGTCAGGAATTCAGACATAGATCTTCAGGAACAGCTTGTCACTGCTCCTCCACCACATCTGGGGTGTCTACTGCAAAGACTTCAAAGCTGGGGGGTGATACAAAAGCTGGGCCCTGGAAACATCTAGAACAGTACCATCCAATGCAGCAGCCACTGGCCACATGTGACCTTTGAGCACGTGAAATGTGGCTAGTGCTACTGAAGAACTGAATTTGGAACTGTATTTTAACTTCAATTAGTTTAAATTTAAATAGCAATCTATGGCCAATGGCTATCATATGGGACTGTGTAGGTCTGGAGTCAGCCTCGCTTTTGTGTCTGAAAGTCGGTGCAACCTGGACTGCAGCTTGGCTGGTGGCTGTTGCACCTACATGTGACCTCTCCCTAGATTCTCTTTGCATGGGATAGCTGGGCTTCCTCACAGCATGGCAGCTGGGTTCCAAGAGTGAGCATCTCCAGAGACCCAAGGAGAAGCTATTAACCTTTTATAACCCAACTTTGGGATTCCTATAGCATCATTTATGCCAGGATCACAAGCCTACCAAGGTTTGAGCTGAGTGAATACAGATCCTATCACTTGATGGAGGACTCTCTACATCAAATTGTAAGAAGAGTAAGTAGACTGGAAGATGTCGCTGTGGGAAGAGGTCAGTAATATTAAAATCGGTTATTGACCAGGCGTGGCAGCCCACGTCCATAATCCTAGCACTTTGGGAGGATGAAGAAGGAGGATTGCTTAAAGCCAGGAGTTCAGGACCATCCTGGGCAACATAATGAGATCCTGTCTCTACAATAAAAATTTAAAAATAAAAAATTAGCCAGACATGGTAGCACATGCCTGTAGTCCCAGGAGCTCAAGGCTGCAGTGAACTATTATCATACCACTGCACTCCAGTCTGGACAACAGAGCAAGACCCCGTCTCTAAAATAAATTAATAAAGTAACAAAATCAGTTCTTCATTCCTGTGCAATAAACCACCCAAAACCTGGCAACTTTGCAACAATTATTGATTTTGCTCACAATCTCCAGGTTTCAAAAAGGACAACCCACCTCTGCTCCAAACAGCATCACCTACAGCAGTTTATCCAGGTACTGAAGAATCCACTTTCAAGATGGCACATTGACATGTCTGGCAGGTTGGTGCTGGCTGTCATCCAGCACCTCAGCTGGGGCTGTGTTTCAGGGGTCTGCATTTCTCTCCTCGTGGGCCTGTCTGTGGACTGCTTGGGCTTCCTCACGGCATGGTGGCTGGGTTCCATAAGTGGGGTTCCAGGAGGGTAAGGCATTTTTATGGGCATTTTAATTTATTTTTATTTAAATAAAGGCATTTTTATTTAAAATAAATAAAATTTATTTAAAATTTTAAATTAAAAATTTATTTTCAAATTTTCATTTGAAAGTCACATTGCATTGTTTCCATTGCACTCTACTGGTGGAGGCAGTACCAAGGGCTGCCCAGGTCCTAGGCCAGGAGACAAAGATTAGGTCAGAAGGGCAAAAATAACACACCACAAGGGAGGTCCATGGGGTGGAAGACATGGAGATTATCTTCAGAAAATGCAGTGTGCTATAACCAAGTTCAGACTCACTCTGCTCGCTGAACAATGGCCAATAAGTTGAGAGACAGGAGCAGGAGAGCAAGGAACGTGACTTTATTTGGAGAGCCAGCAAAGCAAGAAGATGACAGACTAGTGTCCTAAGAAACCATCTTAAGTCAGTAAAAATTTCAGCCTCCTTTGACGTTAAGAGCAGGGGAAGAGGAAGGGATTGGGATAAAGAGGTGACGGATAAGTGCAGACATCTGGACGCCAGCAAAGATCTGAGAAGGTCAGCTCACAGGGCTCCTGCAAATCTTTAACAAAACCCCGTTAGCTGTTTACACGCTTTTCCTTTCATCCCAGAGTTAGTTTAAAAAACCACTGATTGCTGTTTTGCACTATGATTATTATATTTTGAGAAGGAGTCTTGCTCTGTCACCCACGTGGAGTGCAGTGGTGCGATCTTGGCTCACCATAACCTCCGTCTCCTGGGTTCAAGCGATTCTTCTGCCTCAGCCTCCTGAGCAGCTGAGACTACAGGTGCCCGCCACCATGCCCAGCTAATTTTTGTATTTTTAGTAGAGACGGGGTTTCACCATATTGGCCAGGCTGGTCTCGACTTCCTGACCCCGCGATCTACCTGCCTTGGCCTCCCAAAGTGCTGAGATTACAGGCATGAGCCACCTACCCGGCCTGTTTTTGCATTATTATCTCAGTGCTCTAACATTATCCTAGCCTACGTGCAGGGTAAAGGCTCCTTAAACAAAAATGGAGTGAGTTACACTAGTTCTTTTGCTGTTTCATGTTACAGTACTACACACGGGAAGGTGAGAGTCTGGGGTACCCTGCTGGTTCTGTGCCTAAAAGGTTTTTTGAGCCTGCAATGCGTATTAATGGTCTTTGTCTTTCCCAACACACATTCACCTCTATTCTTACTATTCTCTTTTCATCAGCATCCTAGAAGCTATAGTCACAGTTTACCCTTGTGTCTCCTATTTCTGATCCTGTGTCCAGTATTAGCTAACTTCATTTTTCCTATGGAATACAGGCATAACCATTTTTTTTTTTTTTTTTGAGACAGGGTTCCGCTCTGCCACCCAGGCTGGAGTGTAGTGTCACAATCACAGCTCACTGCAGCCTCAACCTCCTTGGCTCAATCGATCCTCCTGCCTCAGCCTCCTGAGTAGCTGGAATGACAGGCATACCCCACCATGCTCAGCTATTTATTATTATTATTGTTTTTAGTAGAGACTGAGTTTCACCATGTTGTCCAGGCTTGTCTCAAACTCCTGGGCTCAAGCGAGCCAGCCACCTTGGCCTCCCAAAGTTCTAGGATGACAGGCATGAGCCACCACACCTGGCCCACATCCATCTCAAATAGAAGAGTTTGGCTCATTTGAGCTGCTGCCAGAAATATAAATCAAATGGGGAAACTGGTAAAGATTTTCATACACAGGTCCCAGGGGAAAGAAGAGAGTGACAGTTTGCATCAGTTAAAAACTGCCTGTGGGGTTTTAATGACTGCTCTTTCCAACCACTGCTCATTGCCTTGTCTGGCCAGAAACCTGTGGTGGGATTTAAGAAGTCCTTCTGTTGCAGGGGCAGATGAGCCCCAAAATCGGGGCTCCACCCAGGAAGATAGTTGGCTTCACCCAAGAAGAAATTCAAGGGTGAGACAGAGCTGGAATAACAGCGCTTTACTGGCCAGGCAAGGTGATTCACGCCTATAGTCCCAGCACTTTGGGAGGCCCAAGTGGGAAGATCACTCAAGCCCAGGAGTTTGAAACCAGCCTGGGCAACATAGTGAAAACCCCGTCTGTAAAAAAAAAAAAAAAAAGAAAGAAAGAAAGAAAGAAAAGAAAAGAAAAATTAGCTGGGCATGGAGGTGCATGCCTGTAGTCCCAGCCACTAGGGAGGCTGAGGTAGGAGGATCACCTGAGCCCAGAGAGGTTGAGGCTGCAGTGAGTCATGATCCCGCAACTACATTCCTGCCTGGGTGACAGAGTGAGACACTGTCTCAAAAAAGAAAAGAAAGAAAGAAAAGAAAACAGCTTGTTTGAAGCAGCAGTGTATAGCCGGGTGACTTTCTGCAGAGTTAGGGTTACCCCCGTAGGCAGTGTGCAGAGAACAGCAGCGCCAAGGCAATTCTGCCATGGTATTTATTCTCATGTTTAATTACATACAAATTAAGGGGTTCTTCAGAAATTTCTAGAAAAACGGTGGTAACTTCCAGGTGTTACCATGGCAATGGTGAACTGTCATGGCACCAGTGGGCATGTCTTGTGAGATGAAAGAGGCTGTTTCATCTTTCTCTTTCCTATTTCTGCCAGTCTTCAATGTGGTCCAGAGTCAAGTCAAGCCCCGTCTCCTACCTCATTTCCATGTGCACTTATTCTTCTGACACACTATCAGCTTCCAGAACATTCCAGAAGTCTTTACATGTGCATTGACCTGTGCCTGGAATGTTCTTCCTTTTCCTGTCTTTCCCACCTCTTTTTTTTTTTTTTTTTTTTTTTTTGAGATGGAGTCTCACTCTGTTGCCCAGGCTGGAGTCCAGTGGTATGATCTCAGCTCACTGCAACATCCACCTCCCAGGTTCAAGCAATTCTCCTGCCTCAGCTTCCCAAGTAGCTGAGACTACAGGCACCCACCACCACATCCGGCTAATTTTTGTATTTTTAGTAGAGATAGGGCTTCACCACATTGGCCAGGCTGGTCTCAAACTCCTGACCTCAAGTGATCCGCCCACCTTGGCCTCCCAAAGTGCTAGGATTACGGGCATCAGCCAGCACACCCTGCCTCTCCCACCTCTTTACATCATCCTTTTCTGAAAGCACTCCTCTCCTCTCGTGCTGGGCAGGGTTGGTCTGACTTGTGTCTGACTGGTCACGGGACATGAGTTGCTATTGCTGCAATTGTTGGCTGTGTATCAAGATGTATGAGAAAGATGCAGGATTGCTTTCCGTTACTTTAGTTCCTGAAGTAGCCCCTCTGAGGACTGAGTTTGAAGTTTGAAAAAATGAATCCTCTGACACATAAATCTTTTAGAAGGTGAAGTTTTCTGTGATGAGCTCAAAGGACACATTCTCAACAAACCCGGTCAGAAGACATCGAGCTGTGGGATTTGAGGTGAGCGCCGCCTTTCGTACCTTCCCTGTGCCCCTCAGGAGAGAACCTGGATTGGTGGCTTCCCTGTGCAGGGTGTGGTCGCGTGGGGATATCGGGAGCTTTCCAAGCCTCTTAGATACCCAATTATATCACCATGAAATGCCAGCATAAATGCCTCATAGACTTTCCCAGGCTTGCTCCTTGATCCTTGCTGTATTTCCAGCACCCCACACTGCCTCTAAGTGGGTAGAGAAGCTTGTATGTGACTGAGACCCAATGGATTGTAACACAGCATAGCTGCCTTCTGCATGCATTGACCTTTGTACGGTGGGTGCTGTCAACTATGAGAGAATGCAAATGTGTCCCAGATCAGGAAAGAGAGAGAGAGGAGTGATGCCACATTTCGGCTCCACACTGGCTCATGCTCCCACACGAGCAGGAGGTTGGAGCTAGAATCTGCCTTTGCTTCAGCTGGCCCCGTTCCGGGTGCCTCTCATGATGCAGCCCCATGCTACGTGTGATGTTCACGGTTAGAGACCCATATGTTTTAGACAACATAGTCTGTACACTCAGACTTACCATGTAATGTATAGAAATATGGTACCATATATAAATATTTATGTAGGCATATGTAATATATGTTATATATTAATATCATACACAATATAATGAAGATAACAAATATATATCACAAATAATATACAAATTATATCACATATATTCTATTGATGACATTTACATTTATGTATACAGTAATCATAATTGTATATATATATATATTCATCAAAAGAATTATTTTAAGGAATTTGTACATACGATTGTGGGGGCTGCTAAGTCCAAAATCTGTAAGGCAAGCCAGCAGACTGGAAACTTCGGGAAGCATTGCTGCTGCTGCTGCTGTCTTGAACCTTAAGGCAGAATTTCTTCTTCAGAAAGGCTCCATTTTTGCTCTGAAGGCCTGCTACTGATTGAATAGGGCCAGAAAAATTGCTGAGGGTAATCTCTTTTATTTAAAGTCAGCAGATTGGAGATGTTAATCCATCTACAGAGTGCCTTGGCAGCAACACCTAGATTAGTGCTTGTTTAAATAACTGGGCACTCTACCCCAGTCAAGTTGACACATAAAACTAACTGATCACACTACACAAGAAATTTTCGAGGATAATATTGACTGAACTTGACTTTTTCCCCATACATGCTGACTCTAAAATCAAACACCAATATACATGCACAACTACATTGTATGCTCCTGTGTAACAACAATGTCCCAGGGATTCGGATGTGGATACCTTTCAAGGGGTCATTATTTATCCGAGTAAATAAATCAGCAAGTGATTAAGAGCAAGGGATAAAGTATGTGCACAGTTTCTGCTTTTAAAAAACACTGTGTATCTACACATCCATACCTCACTTAACAATCTTCATTTACTTCTGAAACCCCTACGACTGAGACCGCTGAGTAAAAAGCTATTAAACAAAAACATTTTTTCATTGTTTCATAGGAAAAACTATGATGCACTGTGATGTGTTCCATCCCAACCCAAGCTATCTAAACCATTTTCACAGATAAAATACATAGCAATGGAACAATGAAAACAAGGCTGTAAAAGGAACACTTCTAAAGTAAATAAATACAATTTGTCCATAAAATATAATGTAATAAAGTTTTACTATACTTCTTTTTTTTTCTTTTCTCTGTGGTTTCCTCAGCAATTTTTCAACCTTTTGAAGACTCTTGGCTACTCAAAGCATTCTCTCTCCCTTTCTTTCCTTCCTTCCTTCCTTCCTCTCTCTCTCTTTCCTTCCTTCCTTCCTCTCTCTCTTTCCTTCCTTCCTCTCTCTCTTTCTTTCCTTCCTCTCTCTCTTTCCTTCCTTCGTCTCTCTCTCTCTCTCTGTCTCTCTCTCTCTCTCTCTCATCTTTCTCTCTCTTTCTTTCTCTGGCAGGATCTGACTCTTTGACCCAGGCTGGAGTGCAGTGGTATGATCATAGTTCATGGCAACCTCTGCCTCCTGGGCTCAAGGAATCTTCCTTCCTCAGCCTCCCAAGCAGTTGGGACTCCTCAGCCTCCCGAGTGGCTGGGACTACAGGCAAGCACCACGACACCCAGCTAATTTTTGTATTTTTTGTAGAGATAAGATCTCGCTATGTTGCCCAGGCTGGTCTCAAACTACTGAGCTCAAGTGATCTACCCATCTTGGCCTCCCAAAGTGCTGGGATTACAGGTGTGAGGGATACAAGACTACGAATAAGGTGCAGTGTATACTGCTCAGGTGATGGATGCTCCAAAATCTCACAAAGCACTGCTAAAGAACTTAATTATGTAACCAATGCCACCTGTACCCCAATAACCTATGAAAAAAATTTTTTAAATACCTACCTCAAAAGTATTCTAACAATTAAATGAGTATAATTGTGGGGTCTTCTGTTTTGTTTTGTTTTTTGAGATGAAGTCTCGCTCTTGTCTCCCAGGCTGGAGTGCAATGGTGCAATCTCAGTTCACTGCAACCTCCACCTCCTGGGTTCAAGCAATTCTCCTGCCTCAGCCCCCTGAGTACCTGGGATTACAGGCACACGGCACCACGCTCAGCTACTTTTTGTATTTTTAGTAGAAACGAGGTTTCAGCATGTTGGCCAGGCTGGTCTCAAACTCCTGACCCCATGATCCACTTGCCTCGGCCTCCCAGAATGCTGGGATTACAGGCGTGAGCCACCGTGCCCAGCCAAGTATAGTTGTTAAAGATGCCTCACAAACATTCTGCTTCTATCCGTGCTACCACAGCTCTTTCTGCATGCCTTCATTATAGACAATTGGTTGTTACCTTTTTTTAGGATTCCATCTTCTCTCTCTTTCATGCCCCAGCCCTCTCATCCCCACCATCACAACCACAGGAAATGTGATTTATCTGCATTTATATTTCCAGTGTTTGCTTCTTCATCTTTGAGATATAGGCTTTTGGATCTCACACTTGTTGCCTCATGGGCACATGATGGGCTACTGCAGCTCCGGCCATTATGACCTAATTCAAAAGCAAGAAGCCATGGGGCAGTGGCTAAAGGTCATTTCCTGGAATGTTTCTCTCCTAGTAACAAAGAAGGAAAAGTGTTTATTGAAGCCTCTCTGCAAATGTTCCCTTAAGTCTCACTGGCCAAAAGTGTGATATGTGGCAATCCCTTGTGGCAAAAAAATAAAATAGTAAAATAAATCCAGAAAAGCAATATCTGACCATTTGTAATTATCTAAAGTGGAAGATAAATAAAAGAAAAGGGAAATGAGGATGATTGTGGTCTGACAGTGAGCATTTATTTTGATGAGGGTCTGTCTCAGAGCCACACCTACTCTCAACATCAGAAAAGCAGATTGGTGTCATAGGCTGAAACACATTAAACCAGATTTAGAAAACAAATTCATATTGGACATCTACGAAATGCCGAGTCATAGATAGGTCATGGAACTTACATTTTAGGGAGGGTACAGGGACAATAGACATGTGCAGTTAAGTGCATATGCTCATTTTAAATTGGGATATATGTTTTAAGGAAAATAAAAGTGCATACTAGGGCCAGGCACAGTGGCTCATGTCTGTAATCCCAGCAGTTTGGGAGGCTGTAGCAAGAGAATTGCTTGAGCCCAGGAGTTCAAGACTAACCTGGGCAACATAGTGAGACCCCATCTCTACAAAAAACTTAAAAATTAGCCAGGCGTAATGGCACACACCTGTAGTCCCAGCTACTCAGGAGACTGAAATGGGAGGCTCACTTGAGTTGGGGAGGTTGAGACTGCAGTAAGCTATAATTGCAACTCTGCACTCCAGCCTGGGCAACAGAGTGAGACCATACCTCGAAAACGAAATTTTCTTAAGTACCTAATGAGGTCAAAAGTAATGCCAGAAATGTGAATAACTCTAGCCAAAATCTAAAATAATATTTGAGAAAAGCTACACCGAGCTGTACTGAACACTGAGGATTTTCTTCAAAAATCAAGTTACCTTCTAATTGAAAGTGAGAGCATGACTTGCCTTGCCTCCTGAGGGTGCCCTTATGCACTACTCAAAATATTCCTTTCATTTAAACAAAGTTTTCGAGGTCCTTTGTACTCTGCATGTGAACACCAAGTGCAGCCTGATTCAGGAATGAGTTTCATTCTCATTATTCATTAAAGAACATTTGTTTCCTCTCCACTGGGGAGCTCTGTCGACTGTGCAGGCATCTTTTTGACAATTTTCTTTCAATTCTCCGTATTGATCCAATGAAGAATCCCGGTACTTCTCTGGGAGTTGGTTTACATTCCACATTTTAAGACAAGGAGCCGGGAATGTAAGTACAACTGTAAAAAGGAAAAGAACACACAGTGGAAACGGAGGTCTACAGTAGGAGCATCCTTCTGCCTCGCCGTTATCTCCAGGGCAAGGTGCATTTGCTCCCTGGGGTTCTATGACCACAATAACTGACTTTCATAAAACCCATGGCAAAGTGAATGATAGAATCTCGGAGCTGTAAATGGCCTAATAAATCATCACATTCAAACGTCCACAGGCTGCAGCTATCCCTACCGCAATGTTCCTGATAAACACGCATCCAGTTTCTGTTGGGCCAGGTCCAATGTCGCTAAGACTTCACTATGGCGGATCCACATGCCTGGAGCTTTTCCTCTGACACATCACCCGCTGATCCTGATCTTGCCTCTGTACTGCCTGCCGGCACCCTGCCTACCAAGCTGACTCCAATCAGCACCCTCAAGCTGACTCCAATCAGGCCTTTAAAGCTACCATTCCAACTCAATCACCCTTTATCAATTTCATCAATGCTCAGTCTTCAGCTCTCATCTGATTTGTTCTATTGGCAGCATTTGACACGGCTGATCGCTTCCTTCTCTTTTTTTTTATTTTTTTATTTTTTATTTTATTTTACTTTAGGTTCTGGGGTACATGTGCAGGTCACGCAGGGTTGTTGCATAGGTGCATACTATATCCGGCATTTCTCTCCATGTTATTCCTCCCCACCCTTCCCACCCCTCCGTCTCTCTCCAACCGTCCCCAGTGTGTGATGCTCCTCTCCCTGAGTCCACGTGTCCTCATTGTTCAACACCCACCTATGAGTGGGAACATGCGGCGTTTGGTTTTCTGTTCTTGTGTCAGTTTGCTGAATGGTTTCCAGATTCATCCAAGTCCCTACAAAGGACACTAACTTATCATGTTTTATGGCTGCATAGTATTCCATGGTGTATATGTGTCACATTTTCTTTGTCCAGTCTATCATTGATGGGCATTTGGGTTGGTTCCAGGTCTTTGCTATTGTAAACAGGGCTGCAAAGAACATACGTGTGCATGTGTCCTTATAGTAGAACAATTTATAGTTCTTTGGGTATATACCCAGTAACGGGATTGCTGGGTCAAATGGAATTTCTATTTCTCGATCCTTGAGAAATTGCCACACTGTCTTCCACAATGGTTGAACTAATTTACGCTCCCACCAACTGTGTAAGAGTGTTCCTATTTCTCCACATCCTCTCCAGCATCTGTTGTCTCCAGATTTTTTAATGATTGCCATTCTAACTGGCATGAGATGGTATCTCAATGTGGTTTTGATTTGCATTTCTCTAATGACCAATGATGATGAGCATTTTTTCATATGTTTGTTGGCCTCATATATGTCTTCTTTTGAAAAGTGTCTGTTCATATCCTTCACCCACTTTTGAATGGGGTTGTTTTTTTCTTGTATGTCTTTGTTCCTTGTAGATTCTGGATATTAGTCCTTTGTCAGATGAGTAGACTGCAAAAAAATTTTCCCATTCTGTTGGTTGCCAGTTTGCTCTAATGATGGTTTCTTTTGCTGTACAGAAGCTCTGAATTTTAATTAGAAGGTGGATCACTCCTGACCTCAGGTGATCCATCTGCCTCGGCCTCCCAAAGTGCTGGGATTACAGGCATGAGCCACTGTGCCTGGCTTTCATTTTTGTATTTTTAGGAGAGACAGGGTTTTGCCATGTTGGCCAGGCTGGTCTCGAACTCCTGACCTCATGATCCACCTGTCTCGGCCTCCCAAAGTGCTGAGATTACAGGCATGAGCCATGGCGGCCAGTTCTTGCAATTTCATGGCATAAATTTGCAATTACCCAAAACAAAACATTTCACCCAAATGAAAAAAACTAATCCTGATAAATTCACTGGAAAATATTTCCAGACTTCCAAGAACAACTACTACCTCCACCACCCCACACCCCACCAAAATAAAATTCCCACATTCACATGAACTATTTTGAAATCTGAAGATATATTATGGAACTCATATTGTGAGACAGTGCTTTTCCAGTTTCAATGTTGAGTGTGTACTAGGTTTCAGGTACTCTTCTAAGCGTTTTAGTTATTATCTCATTTGATACTTTCAGAAACCATAGGCATTAGACACTCTTTAAAATATTTTTTTTTAAATAATTATAGATTCACAAGATGTTGAAAAGGGAGTGCAGAGAAGCCTCATGAAAACATCAACCAGGCTGGTGCGGTGGCTCATGCCTGTAATCCCAGAACTTTGGGAGGCCGAGGCAGGTGGATTACTGGGTCAAGAGATCGAGACAGTCCTGGCCAATATGGTGAAACCCCGTTTCTACTAAAAATACAAAAATTAGCTGGGCATGATGGTGCACACCTGTAGTTCCAGCTACTTAGGAGGTTGAGGCAGGAGAATCGCCTGAACCCAGGAGGTGGAGGTTGCAATGAGCAGAGATCATGCCACTGCACTCCAGCCTGGTGACAGAGAAAGACTCTGTCTCAAAAAAAAAAAAAAAAAAGAAAAGAAAAGAAAAGAAAAAAAGGAAAGAAAAGAAAACATCACCAGTTTCCACAAATGGTGGCATCTTAATTATAGCAGAATGTAGAAAAACAGGAGTTGACATTGGCATGACATGTGCATGCACTTTTGTGTCACTTTATCACATGTAGGTTTGTATAACCACCACCGTAATCGAGACACAGAATGGTTCCATCCCGGCAAAGAGACACGTCTCATTCTACTCCTTTCCAGCCAATCCTCAGCCTCCAATATCCCTTATGCCAGCAACCACTAACTTATTCTCCATCTTTATAATTTTGGTATTTTGAGAATATTATAGAAATGGAGTTATATAGGATGTGATGTTTTGGGATTGACTTTTTCACATCAGCTGCCCATGAGATCCAGCTAAGTTGTTGCCTGTGTCAATGGTTCATTTCTGGCTGGGCGCAGTGGCTCATGCCTGTCGTCCCAGCACTTTGGGAGGCTGAGACAGGTGGATCACCTGAAGTCAGGAGTTCGAGACCAGCCTGACCAGCATGGTGAAACCATGTCTCTACCAAAAATACAAAAATTAGCTGGGTGTGGTTGTGGGCATCTGTAGTCCCAGCTACTCAGGAGGCTGAGACAGAAGAATTCGCTTGAACCCAGGAAGCAGAGGTTGCAGTAAGCTGAGATTGCGCTATTGCACTCCAGCCTGGGCAACAAGAGTGAAACTCCATCTCAAAAAAAAAAAAAAAAAGTTCATTTCTTCTTAGTAGGGAGCAGTAGTCCATGGATGGATGTACTGCAAAACACCAATTAACCATTAACCTATTGAGGGACATTTTGGTTGCTTCTAGTTTGGGGCTTGATAGAGTTTAGATATTTGTCCCCACCAAATCTCATATTGAATTGTAATTCCCAATTCTGGAGGTGGGGTCTAGTGGGAGGGGATTGGATCATGAGAGTGGATCCCTCATGGTTTGGTACTATCTTTGTGATAGTGAATTCTCACTAGATCTGGTCATTGAAAAGCATGTGACACTTCCCCCCAATTCTCTCTCTCTTGCTCTGACCATGTGACATGCCTGCTCTCCCTTTATTGCCCACCATGATTGGAAGCTTCCTGAGGCCTCCCCAGAAGCTGAGCAGATGCCAGTGCCATGCTTCCTGTACAGCCTGCAGAACCATGAGCCAAGTAAACTTCTTTTCTTTATAAATTGCCCAGTCTCAGGTTTTTCTTAAAACAATGCAAGAATGGCCTAATACAGGACTATTACAAATAATGCTGCTATGAACATCTGTATACAAGCTTTGAGTAGACACAGGTTTTCATTTTTCTGGGATAAATGCCCAGGAGTACAACTACTGAACCATACAGTAAGCATATGTTTAGTTTTCCAAGAAACTGCCAATTTTCCAGAGTGCCTGTACCGTTTTACAGGTATCCACACGGTAGGTTGCCTGATAACGGACCCTGTATTGGCTGTATTTCCTTCTCCTTCCCTCTCACTGTTTTCCCAAATAAACTTGACCTTACCTTAGGATATACCTCTGGGGAAAGCCCAACTGTAATATATTTATGTTGGGAACATCTAGGAGTATTTCAATGAGTTTACAAATGAGCAAATATCCCACATCCTGCCTCATTCTGGGAAAGTATAAGACACCCCAGCACTCACTCCTCCATTCACTATTTCCTTGATAGTTCTCTTGTTCACGCCTCTCTGTGCCTACTCTCCGTGGCATCTGACTGTGTAGCAGGGATTCTGCCATATGTCCTTTGGGTAAAAACTTAAGTTGACTGTCACAGATGCCAGTGGCCTTTATGCCTGTCATCATCTCCAACGTGCAGTGGAGTCAGGATATTTGCGTTGGTTTTCCTGCATATCTGCTTTGGCTCTTAGTTCCCTTATCTTTGTTTTTTTTGTTTGCTTGGTTGGTTGGTTTTGCTGTTGAGGCAGATTCTTGCTCTGTCTCCCCAGCTGGAGTGCAGTGGTGAGACCTCAGCTCACTGCAACCTCTACCTCCCGGTTCAAGCAATTCTCCTGCCTCAGCCTCTGGAGCAGCTGGGATCACAGGTGTGCACCACCACACCCAGCTAATTTTTGTATTTTTAGTAGAGATGGGGTTTCGCCATGTTGACCAGGCCAGTCTTGAACTCCTGACCTCAGGTGATCTACCCACCTCAGCCTCCCAAAGTGCTGGGATTACAGAAGTGAGCCACTGCACCCGGCCAGTTCCCTTATCTTTGCATCAGAGATATTAATAATAGTGATTATGTGCACTGACACTTATGGAAGTGCTCAGTACAGTGTCTGCACATGCTCAGCAACTAGCTGATCTGTAACAAATGTTGCCTTTCTTCCTCTGCAACAGCAAGGCAGTAATTTCTTTTCTTCTCTTTTCTTTTCTTTCTTTTCTTTTTCTGAGACGAAGTCTTGCTCTGTTGCCAGGCTGGAGTGCAGTGGCTCGACCTAGGCTCACTGCAATCTCCACCTCCCAGGTTCAATGGATTCCCCTGCCTCAGCCTCCTGAGTAGCTGGGACTATAGGCATGCACCACCACGCCCAGCTAATTTTTTTTTTTTATTTTAGAAGAGATGGGTTTTCACCATGTTGGCTAGGATGGTCTCAATCTCCTGACCTCGTGATTTGCCCGCCTCGGCCTCCGAAATTGCTGGGATTACAGGCTTGAGCCACGGCGCCCGGTCCACAAGGCAGTAATTTCTAAGAACCCCATTTCTAAGATCAGTTTTATAAGAATAACTAACATATGAATAAGTTTGTCATCCAATTGCATGGATTACTCAAGGAATCGACATTTACATCTAATCATGCACTGGTCATTATATTTCTGCTACAGGCACCACAGGTTTTGGTAAGAGGAAAAACATCACCACTTTCCTTTCTTTTTTTTTAGGCTCTACACAATTCCATCTCATACATTGAGTAGCCTGATCTGAATTCATGATCAAGTAGAGCTTGAGCGAAGGCTTAGGATTTTCAGCGTCATATTTCAAACTGGATTTTCGAAGTGTGAGTAGATGCCAACTATGTGTGTCTGAAAGTTCTCATTTCCATACCAGCGACAGTTCAGGAAAATTTATGAACTTGGAACTTGCTTACTAGGAGAAATAAAAGCAGTTCCGTGTATCCTACAACCCAGCCAGGAGTCTTGAAATGCCATCAATGACATATAGTTTTCTCTAGGGGGCAACCTGGTGAATTCTCACTCTTTTACCAAAAATGACTCACTCTTTTTCCTACTGGGCATTGTTGCACCAGCTGCTTAATCTAATGCTTTATGATGGGAAACATCTACGGTCGTTACTCTTCAATACTGTGAGAGAAGATAAGATTTCATCAGCTTAACTGCTTCTTGACAACAAAGACAAAACTTCCTCATTACATTACAGCAGTCAAGTTCACCTCCCAGGGAGATTAAGACGGGGATACCAAGGACTCTTAGAAAATAGATTGGCTATGCTCACAGAGCATTCTTCTAGTTTCTTCTTTCTTAAATGTTTTTTACTCCCTTGGTTTTTTTACTGGTGTGCATTGTGAGAACACACAAAATCCTAATTGTTCCTCATCAATGATGGCATAGAGGAAGTGAGTCCCAGAGGAGTAAAGTTCTGGGAAGCAGAATTACAACCCAGCTTCAGCTTTTTACCAGTTAGTGAATTTTTTCAAAATCGTAGAACATCTACTTGATGATTATGTAGGAAACACAGATTCTTGATATAAGATAAGGGATTACCGAAGGAATGTGCTGCAGGAAATATACAAGCCAACCCACATTTCTATTTTCTAATTAGATACCATCCTATTGATAATGTGCCCCCTAGTGTAATTATGTAAGAAGTCCCTCTGTACACATAAATGATGAGTATATATCTAGATGTTATCTCTGACTTCTCAAACTTCCAAAGCATGGATAGCTCTTGCATAACAATTGTTCCATACCACTTTGTATGATAGTTATTTGTGGGTGTGACTTATCTTCCCTAGTAACACACAAAGTCCTTGAAAATAGAGTTTGTCTTACACAACATACGCAACTCACATGGTACAATTCAAAATAAGGCCCCATAAGTATTTTCTAAATAAATGGTTCTGAGTCTTACCAGTAAGGACTCACTTTTAGACAAGGGTACCCATTCTCATCACTTATACTCAATATAGTACCAACAGTTCTAGCCAGAGCAATTAGGCAAGAAAAAGAAATAAAAGACATCCCATCCAGGAGGAAGAAGTAAAATGATCTGTGTTTTCAGATGACATAATTTAATATGTAGAAAACCCTACAAACTCTATAGAAAAAATATCCTGTTAGAACAAATAAATGAATTCAGTAAAGTCGGAGGATATGATAATAATACAAACTCAGCATACAAAATCAAATGCAATCAGTTTTATTTTTACATACCAACAAACAACTATATGGAAAGTAAATTATGCAACAATCCCACTTACAATAGCACCAAAAATAATAAAATACTTGGAAATAAATTTCACCAAAGAGGAAAGGGTCATACAACAAAAACTATAAAATATGAATTAAAGAAAATAGAGCAGACACAAATAAATGAAATGACATCTCATGTTCATGAAGTAGCAGAATGAACAATGTTAAAATATCTATATTACCCAAAGCAATCATCTACAGATTCAACACAATCCTAATCAAAATCTCAATGGCATATTTTACAGAAATAGAAAAAGCAATCCTGAAATTCATAAGGAACCACAAAAAAACTCCAAATAGCCAAAGCAATTTTGAATAAGAAGAACAAAGCTGGAGGTATCACACTTTCTGATCTCAAAATATATTACAAAGCTGTAGTAATCAAAACGGTGTTGAGAAAACTGGATGACCACACACAAAAGAATAAAACTGGACCCGTGTCTTACATAATACAGAAAAAATAACTCAAAATGGATTAAAGACTTAAAAGTAAGAGCTGAAACCATAATACTTCTAGAAGAAAACACAGGAGAAAGCTTCTTGGCATTCTTGGACATGACACCAAAAACAAGGCAACAGAAACAAAAATGAACAAGTGGGACTATATTAAACTAAAAAGCTGCTGTACAGCTAAGGAAACCATCAACAGAGTAAAATGGTAACCTATGGAATGGGAGAAAACACTTGCAAACCATACACATAATAAGGGGCTGATTTCCAAAATGTATAAGGAGCTTCTCCAACTCAATAGCAAAGAAATATGTAAATGAATGTATACATACTGAGATGGTTTGGCTGTGTCCCCATCCAAATCCCATCTTGAATCCCCACGTGTTGTGGGAGAGCCCCAGGGAGAGGGGATTGAATTATTGGGGTGGGTATTTCCTGCATTGTTCTGGTGATAGTGAACAAGTCTCAGGAGATCTGATGGCTTTGTAAGGCAGAGTTACCCTGCACATGCCCTTTTTTTGCCTGCCACCATCCATGTTAGATGTGACTTGCTCCTCCTTGCCTTCCGACATGATTGTGAGGCCTCTCCAGCCATGTGAAACTGTAAATCCAATTAAACCTCTTTCTTTTGTACATGGCCCAGCCTTGGTTATATCTTTACCAGCAGTGCGAAAACAGACTAATACACATACATACACATTATATATAACCCAATGTATAAACGGGTAAGTGAGCTGAACAGACATTTCTCCAAGAGGGCATGGAAGTGGCCAAAAGCACATGAGAAGGTGCCGAACATCATGAATTATCAGGGAAATGAAAATCAAACCTGCAGTTTGATATTGTCTCACACCTGTCAGGATGACTATTAACAAAAAGCAAAAGATGACAAGTGTTGGTGAGGTTTGAAGAATTAGAACCCTTGTACGTTGTTGATGGGGACTGGAAATTGATGCAGCTGCTATGCCAAACAATATGAAGCTTCCTCAAAAAAAATTAAAATAGAATAAGCAGATAATTCAGCAATCTCACTTCTGGGTATACAACAGTAACTTTTATCCATGGTTTTGTTTTCTGGGGTTTTTTGTTTGTTTGTTTGTTTGTTTGCCTTTTTTTTTTTTTTTTTTTTAGATGGCATCTTGCTCTGTTACCCAGGCTGGAGTGCAATGGTGCAATCTCGGCTCACTGCAACCTCCGCCTCAGCCTCCTGAGTAGCTGGGATTACAGGCTCGCGCCACCAAGCCCAGCTAATTTTTGTATTTTTAGTAGAGACGGGGTTTCACCATGTGGATCAGGCTGGTCTCGAACTCCTGATCTCGTGATCTGTCCACCTTGACCTGCCAAAGTGCTGGTATTACAGGCATGAGCCATCGTGCCCGGCCGTGGTTTTGTTTTCTGCAGTTTCAGTTACCTATGGTCAATGGTAGTCTGAAAATATAAAATTGAAAATTCCAGAAATAAATCGTTCATAAATTGTAAATTGCACACTGTTCTGAGTAGCGTAATGAAATCTTGAGCTGCCCCACTCTGTCCCTTTCAGGATGTGACTGATCCACACCATGGATCCACACTGTACACATTGAGTCTCTATTCTTGCACTTTCTGGACAATATGAAAAGCTTCTTGGCTTTTCTTTTACTTCATATTGTCCCAAAAGTGCAAGAATAGAGATGCTGGTGATTCAGATTTGCCAAAGAGAAGCGATAAAGCACTTCCTTTAAGTCAAGAAGTGAAAGTTCTCAACTTAATAAGGAAAGAAAAAGAAATATATGTTGAGGCTGGTAAGATTTACAGTAAGAACGAATCTTTCGTCTATGGAATTGTAAAGAAGGAGGCAAAAAGGTGTGTTGGGTTTGTTGTCACCTCTCAGGCTGCAAAAGTTATGGCCACAGAGTGTGATGAGTGCTTAGTGTAGATAGAAAAGTGCTTAAATATATGGGTGGAAGACATGAATGGAAACTGTGTTTGGACGGACAGCAATTGAGTTTGGTGCTATCCGTGGTTGCAAGCAGCCACTGAGAGTCTAACAGATAAGCAGGAATTACCATATATCCAAAAGAACTGAAATCAGGATAGGCTGGGCACGATGGCTCATGCCTATAATCCCAGTATGTTAGGAGGCCAAGGTGGGCGGATCACGAGGTCAGAAGTTCAAGACCAGGCTGGCAAACACAGTGAAACCCCATCTCTACTGAAAATACAAAAATTAGCCAGGTGTGGTGGCACATGCCAGTAATCCCAGCTACTCAGCAGGCTGAGGTGGGAGAATCACTTGAACCTGGGAGGTAGAGGTTGCAGTAAGCTGAGACCTCGCCATTGATCTCCAGCCCAGGTGACAGTGAGCCTCTGTCTCAAAAAAAAAAAAAAAAAAAAGAAAAGAAATCAGGTAGGTAGAGACTGAGGTAGAAGGATTAATCCTGGAAGATTGAGGCTGCAGTGAGCTGTGATTGCACCACTGCACTCCAGCCTGGGCGACAGAGTGAGACCATCTCAAAATAAACAAAATAAATTGTTAACAGTGTAGATCTTACGTTAAATGTTCTTAACACACAGACCACAGCGGGACACAAAGAAGCTTTTGGTTAAGATGGATATATTTTTTATCCTGAAATTTTAAATAAAAAGAAAAAACTTGGTCTTAAATGTGAATACTTACAAGTCGCTTGTCGAGGGTCCTGTCAGTTTTCATGAGCTCTGTTTGGAGGAGGGCTGGATGTATGATCACCATCCTAAGTTCCATGAAGAAAGAATGTATGGGTGGCTCATGCCTTTAATGCCAGCACTTTGGGAGGCCAAGGTGGGTGGATCATGGGGTCAGGAGTTTAAGACCAGCCTGGTCAATGTGGTGAAACCCCGTGTCTGCTAAAAATAAATTAGCCTGGCATGGTGGCGGGTGCCTGTAATCCCAGCTACTCGGGAGGCTGAAGCAGGAGAATCACTTGAACCCTGGAGGCATGGGTTACAACGAGCCGAGATCACATCATTACACTCCAGCATGGGTGACAAAGCAAGACTCCATCTCAAAAAAAAAAGAGAGAGAGAGAATGTATGTAGCCAAGAAGTCCCATGTTGACTCAGAAGTTGGTTATAGAGTTCACAAACACCATTTTCTTTCTTTCTTTTTTTAGTAGCAACAAGGTCTCACTATGTTGCCATTTTCTTTTTCTTTCTTTCTTTCTTTCTTTCTTTTTTCTTTCTTTCTTTTTAGTAGCAGCAAGGTCTCACTATGTTGCCCAGGCTGGCACAAACTCCTGGCATCAAGCAATCCTCTCACCTCGGTCTCCCAAAGTGCCATGCTTACCACGTGAGCCACCACACAAAGCCACAAACCCCATGTTCTAAGTCATTCTCTGTGAGCCTATCCCAGCCTCAGCAGGAACATTTCTCGTTGGAGAAACAGCAGAATAAACATCAGCAGTATTTGAGCAAAATTTAAACTTTATCACAAAGCCTTTTAAAGATCAGTTTCTCAAAGAGTTTCAGATGGCTCAGTTAATCTCCAGGAAAGAAAACTAGAAACGTCCAGACTTCCATTCTGTAATTTTTTTTCTTTTAAATGAATTTAAACTTTTTTTAAAATCAGGGACCATCTTAATTTCCATCTTCCTCCATCAATTGGTGGATCCTTCGATGTTAAAAGCTACTTAATCATCAATATGCTTAGGGAACTAATGATCATATTACATATTCTCAGTAGATGCTGTTTTTCCGGAGCTGTATCAAAAGTTGAATTTGTACAATATGGATTTGTTTTTTAACACTTCGCTACGGACACAGAGAGAATCAGTGGGCTTTTCTCAAAAGGAGAAAGCTGAACAGGTTATGCCCTAGTTCACAAGCAAACTGTCCAGAAAACATTCTAATTGGAGAAAACAGCCATGAGGGTGTAATGCTCCCAGCACAAAGCTGCCCTGACAGCTGACCCCTTTTTTTCCCCTTCCTGTACTGACACTTGGTGAGGAATTAAACTGGAGCTAAGAGCACGGAAGTTGAAAAGGCAAAAGGCAAGCGTTCTTCTGGGTGGTCAGAGCCTCGTCCTAGGAAGGACGCTGTTTGTGAAGGTAAAATCTCTAATTGGGGAGATATGGGCCCAGCTCATGGGCTGTTGAGAGCAGGTGAAGACCTGGATCCCAGAAGCACAGCACGGTCAGTGCCTACTGCGGCAGCAGCAAAGCCAGAAGGCGCACAAAGAAGGCCAGGATGCTTCTCTGTTTATCGGTTTGTTGCTCTTCCTATTCTTTTATTTTCAGAAGCTACAATGTTAGTTCTAAAAATTACAATTGTGCATGATTCGTAAGAAAGGTCCTGAGTTGAACTTTAGACTTGGTTTTCTTTAAAAGTTTGAGCATCTTCTGAAATAGTACATTTGAGTCAAGTTGAAGCCATACCTACAGCTTGAGGGGAGCCGTGAGTTCTCATCTACAGGCTGGAAGAGATGGGTGACTCTTGCATTTGCAAAATAAATGTTTAATTTCACTTAAGCTTTTTTTGTACTTCCTGAAAAACCCATGTAAGATTTATGAAAGGAGCTGGTCTCTGGGTAGCAAACACAAAGCTCCATCCTTCTTCTTGCCTATGGACTCTTCAATCCCATTTTCTTGGCTAGTTTTTCTTAGCCCTTAATGAAATTTCAGACAGATCACATAGATTTTTTCATTTCCTCCAGAAAAATAAGTAAATAGTATCTCTTTCAGGGATCAAAACACTCTAATACTAAAACTCCCTGATTATATTAAACCTAAGACTCTCCTCCACTAATTTGGGCTGGCAACTAGGATTGCAAATCTCGAGTGGGAGGGAGAATGGTCCTTTGAACCTAAGCTACACACAGCCCTCTGATTCTCTGGGAAAATAAAACAAACCATCGAAGGGAAACAGATGTTCTTGGAGGGCTTCTTTAGAGTAACTCTGGAAGAGAGAATACAGCTGTACTGGACATGGAGTTGTGGGATGGAATCTCATTCAAGGAAGGCTTTGCTGCCCAACTCAGAGAGTGTGGCCAGTGTGTGCCCTCAGCCACCAGCTCCTGAAGGTGAGCCTCAGTGGCAGAGAGCCACCCTGCCCAAGGTCACCACTGCCTGGGTGGCCTGCATCTGGTGGCTGAGCAAGGAAGGAGTGCAAAGGCAGGCTCTGCTGTTACAGAACCAACAGGTTCCTGTGCCCCCTGCAGAGTAACAGACCAATGCACTGAGACAGCAGAGTTTGCAGCAAAGAAAGTTTAGTGATAACAGGACCCCGAGCAGAGAGATGGCAGGAAACCAAATCCATCTCTCTGAGGAATTCGGGGTTTTTTAAGGGGATTATGGAGGATGAGGGGCTGGGAAATTGGGGTTGTTCATTGGTGGGGTCAGGGGAATGAAATCATCAGAATGTAAAAACTGCATTCTTTGGTACGAGTCAGCATCTGTGGGGTCCTTCAGACCAGCTGGCATCAGCAGAGTCTTTCAGATCAAACAAGTTGTTACTTTCATGAGTATGCAAGACTTGAAGGAATATCTCAAAGGGAAAACGTAACATTTCATAAGGCTCAAGCTGTTATCTGCAGAACAGGTGTGGGAGCTATAATCTTGTAACAGGGTCTACATGATTCTAGGTCAATAAACACCAAACAGCCATGAGGAAGCAGGTCAGAGAAAGCAGACTGCATGATGGATGCTGGATGTGCCGCAAGCTTGGTTTATTTTCATTTCTCCCCACTTCTTTCATGATTAATTTTATAAAGATAATAGGGATGGTTTCACAACCATCTCAGTCCAGGGAGGGGTGCTCTCATGGAGATGTTCACTCTAGCGCCCCCATTGCATTGCTGAGCCTGTTTGGAGATTCAGTTTATTTCCTCTGTCCAATCCTGGTAGTTTCTCCCGTTTTCTTTTCTTTCTTTCTTTCTTTTTTTTTTTTCCAACCAGATGCAAATCTCACACCTCCTGTTTTCTAACCAGGTGCTGAGCCTTAAGGATGGTCCTTCACACTTACCTCCATCTCTGCACCTGCTCCGCGAGTACTCATGCCGTTCACCTGGATGTGAGACGGAGCGTTTATTCCTTTTATCTCAAGTAGTTCATCAGAGATCCAAGGTCTAACTCAGGGGTTCTTGACTATTTTTCGGTCACAGACACTTTTGAGAAAATGAGCAAGGTTATATTTCCCCCCAGGAAAAAAAAAATACTTGGGACTTACCATTTTTGCCTGCAGTTTCATAGAGTTCGAAGAATCTCTGACACTTCTTAGAGACATTGACCCTGGTGTTAACCTCCCCGCCCTAATCTTCCCTGAATAATGTTCTTGTAAATTCCTTGAAGTCTAGGTGTTATTTGACTTAGGTGGTGGTAAAACTGGATTTGTCGCCTAAGGTAAATATTTGAGGGGTTGAGATAAACCGTGAGTTCTCGTCTAGAGCCTAGAAGAGATGAGGACTCTTGCATTAGGAAAGTGAATTATTAACTTGGCTTAAGCTTTCCTGAAAAACCCATGTAAGATTTATCAAAGGAGCAGGCCTCTTGGTAGCAAACAAAAAGCTCTGTCTTTCTGGCTACGGACTTTTCAAACTCACTTTCTTGGCTAGTTTTTCTTAGCCCTTAATGAAATTTCAGGCAGATCGCATAGATGTTTGGGTTGCTTCGAAAAACGCATAAATAAATAGTATCTCTTTCAGGTATTAAAACACTAGAATTCCCTGATTGTATTAAACCTGAAACTCTCCTCCACTGTCTTGGGCCAGCTTTAGGATTAGGAACCTCCAGTGGGAGAGAGAAGGCTCCTTTAATGCAGCCTCCTTCCACACTCCTAGCTGTTGTCATCAGCTCCTAGAGCCAGGCACCATGGGGAGGAAGCTGAACGGTTGGTGCAGTGGTGCTCTAGCGTGGAGCACTCTGAATGCTGCAGAAGCTCTAAGGGGTGTCTTTAGGGCTCCCCTCTATGTTACCCAGCTGAGAACTCCAACTACATTTCCCTTGTTATAAGTAGTGCCTCCTCCATCGGACTGCTTTCAACAACCATGGCTTTCTTGCAGTCCACCACCCATCTGCAGAGTCACTTTGCCCTCGAGGACACCTTTGTACGTTGGAAGTCACTTTCACAATAGCTCACTGCCTTGAATCTACATCTAGCCATTCCTCCACCCCCACTCCTACCCCACATTGGAACCCCCATTGCCGTTGTGGGAAGAGCAGGTGCCTGCAGCCCTCTTTCTTTGTCCCTGCCACTAGGGTGCCTCACAGCCCCACAGCCCCACAGCCTTTACTGCTCCCAGGAGGGAGTCTGACACCCACTCCTGGGTCCCTCACACACCACCAGGCTCATGTCAGCCTCTCTCAAAGGCACACCAATACATTTGCACACCAAAGAAACCCTTTCCAATTTCCACAGTCCACACAATAAATTCTCTACCTTCTTTTTGGTGGCCTGCTGGGAGACGGTGGGCTGATCCCGGCAGAATCACTAGACTCGGTCTACCTATCCTGACAAGGCTGAGGCAGAAAACTTTCCATTTCAACATCCTGAACACCAATCAATTAGTCTTTAGGATAAAGTCCATCTGTATCCTTCACTTCCCTCTAAATTGTGAGCTATATTAAATGAGGACAAGGATTCCTCTGTATTAGAAATACTAGCCTATAGAACTATGTAGCCATGAGCATCTATTAACTGTGTTCGGCTGGCTGGGAATACTTTGTAATCATAAAGGAATTTTTCCATCGGTGCCACGACCCCAACAAGAACATACATTAAGAAAATATCCATTCAAAGGGTAGAAATGACCAAAGCAATGTGAAGATTCTTTCTTTGAAATAAGCCTACATCCCGAAGAAGCTGTCATGACTCTGAAAGGCAGCTGCAGTGAACCTATTTTTGGAAAGCCTAAAATCATAGAATTTCAAATTTCCAAAGGAAGCCTGAGTTATTGAAAGCAGATGTTTTAGGGAAAGGAATAGAAACTTTTACTCCCTAACTTTTTAATAAACCATAATAGTTCAAAGAGTGTCGGAAGGACACAGCCTGGAGATATTCACCTTTGAAAAGTCCCAGATGGCAAGGTCACATTCCTACAAATAAAGAAAAGCCCAAGAAGAGAAAGATTTTGTAAAAATACCAAAACTGATCATATTTGTAACTCGCAACCTGATGCCTTCTTGATCTAGAAGGTCATTTGAAGATAAAATTCCAGATTCCATGGACGATGCAGCAGAAACTCAATCCTCTGGACTGATTAGAAAGAAAGTCAGGTCCTAAAGCAGTGGGAAGGGTCATTTTGAGATATTTGGGAAGCAGTATAGTTTTATTAACCTGATATACATTTAGAAATCAACTATTAGCAAAGAGGTCTCACTGAACTCCATTTACAAAGAGATAAAAATTATTTGTAATGTATATTTATATTTAAATCCATGTTTACAAGAGTAAAGCTAGAAGATAGATAAGTAGATAGATAGATGGATAAGCTAGATAGGTGACTGATAGATAAATAAATGATAGTAAACTAGATAGATAGATAATGGATACATAAAGTTATATATTTTAATAAATAACACATAGCTGAATTTTGGTTTTGTATTTATTCTGACAATGTCTTTTAGCTGGAGACGTCAAACTATTTATATTTCTAGTAAATATGGGTTTATTTGGATTTCTTTATAGTATCATTCATTCATCAACAAATATTCATTGTGCACCTGCTATGAGCCAACTTCTGTTTTAGACACTGGAGAAACAAGATAAACAAAACAGACAATGCCCCCACCCTGATGGGGCTAATGAGAGAAGGCTGTGATAAATATTTTCTGTCTGATAAGTGCGGTGGATAAAAGTGAGGTAGGATAAGGGAGTTAGAAAGTGCTGGAATGGTGGGAACAGAGAATCTTGTTATTTTGTAGAGGAAAGCCTCCCTAGTAAGGTGACATTTAAGCTGAATCATGAAAGTAATGACAGAATAAACTGCAGCCTTCTAGAGGAAGAGCCTTCCAGGAAGAGAGGACTTCAAAGTGGAAGCCTGCCTGGTATTTCAGGGATCAGCAAGGTGGCCAGTGTGGCTGGGGCAAGGGGAAGGGTTGGAAGATAGGACCAGAAAGAAAACCAGAATCAGATTACATGGCATTATAATGTAAACATACGTAATTCAAAATCTAAGCTGTTAGAACTTTAAAACACTTTGAGCCTTAAGGAAATGTGATCATGAGACCTGAGTCACATAAACAGGCAACTGTAACCTTTGTTACTCTGGTTATAGATTAGCCTATTTTTCCTACCTACATTGTTTTGGAAAAAAATTTTAAAAGTGAGAGGGAGGACACCAGGGAGGACCCCTTCCCTCTTCATTGTTGATCTTCATTGTAAATTAACTTTCCTCTTTCCTCTCTGACACGAAGACTCCATGACTATTACAGTACCTAAGACGGAATGTTAAATATACTCTTTTAAATTGGAAAGAAATTGGAAACAAGCTATAAAGAAAAGAAAATAAGCTGTACAAAAAAGAAAAGAAAATGTAACAATTACATGGTAGCTTTTAAGACAGACTTGTATGGAAAATGTTATAATCTTACTAAATTTCTTTGTCTTCTGCCAATATAAGCAAGATCTTAGCTTTTAACTTCAGAGCGCTGACTCTATTCCTTTGGCGTCTGCGTCACCTGAATGGCAAGTCTCAGCTTTTCACTTGAATAAACTACTTCAAACTGTGTTCTAATCCTTTCAATTACTTTGGGTTGCAAGCGAGTAAGACCTTTCGCCTTTATTCTCAATAAGAAGGGGGATCACTGCAGAGATTTGAACACAAGAGTGATGTCATCTGAATTGTGTTATAGAAGGATTCATCTGGCTGCTATTTTGGAAATAGACGATGGAGAGGTGGGGCTGAGAGATTGATAAGGAAACCACTGACATCATCTGAGTGAGAAGTGAGTATAGCTTCCACCGTGGCGGGACTGGAGGAAATGGTAAAATAAGGCCAGACTTTGCAGGTTTTCTGGAGGTAGAACCAATGGAACTTAAGTCGAATTGGACATGGGTTATGAGGGAACGAGAGGGCATGGGAAAGATGGAGCTGGCATTTACAGATGTGGGAAGGGCTGAGAGAGGAACAAGTCTGTGGTGAGAAGAGCAGGACTTCACTTTGGACAGGAGAGTGTTCAGATATGTCCAGGTACATAGAGTTGGTCAATGTCAGCATCTGGGGCTCAGGAGAGAAATCTAGCCCAGAGACATAAGCTGAGAGGCACCAGCATCAGGATGCTGTTTCCAGCCAAGAGCCGGGGGATGAGATGATGTGGGCAACTCAGACACATGAAAGGGAGCCCCAGAGACTTGACCCTGGGCACAGCAACACTGAAATCTGAGAAAGTGAGGAGGAACCAGAAAGCCATGCTGAGGAGTGGCCAGCGAGGTAGGAGGAGAGAAACAGATGTTTGAGAAGTCAAATAAATATATATATATATTGGCCGGAAGCAGTGGCTCATGCCTGTAATCCCAGCACTTTGGGAGGCCAAGACAGGTGGATCACCTGAAGTCAGGAGTTCGAGACCAGCCTGGCCAACATGGTGAAACCCCATCTCTACTAAAAATACAAAAATTAGCCGGGTGTAGTGGCGGGCACCTGTAATCCCAGCTTCTCGGGAGGCTGAGGCAGGGGAATTGCTTGAACCCTGGAGGTGGAGTTTGCGATGAGCCAAGATCTCACCATTGCACTCCAGCCTGGGCAACAAGCATGAAACTCCATCTCAAAAAAAAATTATATACATATATATATATATATGTACACATACATACATATATATATTTGAAGCAGGAGAAAATAAGTAACTTCCAAGCCCAGCTGACAGGACTAGAAGAGGGGGAGGAAGGATGGTGGTTGCTCATGGGAGTGAGCCATGTGGACACAGACACACACACATACACAAACACATAACACACAGAGAGACATATGCACAACATACACACATACATATGCACAGATGTGCACACACATACACATGTGTGCACATGCACACATGTGCATATGCACGCATAATACACACATGCACACATATACACACATGCACACACATATGTACACATACATATGCACACACATACACACATAATATATGCACACACATAAACATATGCACACATACACAAATACACACATACATATATGTGCACATGCATACACACATACATGTGCACACACAATACACACATGCACACATACATAAACACATATACACACATACACAAATACGCACCATGCATATATATGCACATGCATGCACACATATATGTGCACACACAATACACATGCACAGACAATACATATGCACACATAGGCACACACATACATACATACACATACACATGCCACATTTGTTCTATAATGTACAGGTGCAAGAAAATCACCTTGATTTATTTCTCTAAAGCATAAAAACCTGACTCCCAATGCCCTTTTCAAGGTGATGAAAATTCAATCTCAGCCACCCCTTGGGATGTTCCTCTCTCCCCCAAAAAATAACAGTAATGAGAATAGAGAGATCTTAAAGGGAGGACAAAGGATGGGGGAAAACCAATTTACTTTCTTAACCCAAATGATTGTGTACATTTTTATTAATACATTATTTTAGTAGCTGACACAGGACCAGCTGTTGTGATAAGCTCTTTCCTGCATCAACCCAGAGTTCAGCAAACTTTTGCCAGCCACGTGATTCCTGTGGCAGCTGCCAAACCCTACACTGACACACAGAGGCAGCCATTGACGACATGGAAATGATGAGCATGGATGTCCCAATGAAACCTTATTAACAGACAGGGAAATTGAATTTCATTTAATTTACACATGTCACAAAATATTATCCTCTTATTCCTCACCCCACAAGTGTTTTAAAATGTAGAAAACCATTCTTAGCTCACAGGCTGTACAGAAACAAACGGCAGGTCAGATTCAGCCCACAGTCCCCATTATCTCATATAATGGCAACCACATTTCCTACAAGGTGGGTAATAGTAAAAGCTTCCCTTTATGAATGAAGAAACTGAGGCATGGTGGTATTCACTTTTTAGGGTCACACCGCCAAGAAGGATGGAGCAGAGATGGGAAGAGGTGTAGACATTCTGGAGCCCACCCTCCCAATGCCACAGTTGATCCTCTCTGGCTACTTCAAATACGGTGGGACTGTCCCTTGATTCACCACCATGGCCCATGGTTAGTTACATGATATCTCTTCCCGGGCTTTCTTTCCATCTCTTATTATTGAATGAGTTAATGATAAAAATAGCGGTTTTCGGCCAAACCTATGGCCCAATAACAGTCAATACTTCATTTTTACCCACCCCAGGTTCAGAAGACATTATCATTGTTAATTACACTTTTTGTCCATGAGGCATTTTATTTGTAAGTATATGTGTTAAATCCCTAGAAAAAGAATCCCAGGATTTTCCCTCCTGTGTGTTTTTGTCTTGCTTCTTCATGGTCCATGATGCCAGCTGAGGTTGTCAGTACAATGAAACCAAACTGGCGGGACGGAAGCAGATTATTCTGCCGTTTTCTAGATCTTTGCGTTTCACATCAAATCTGGGGCCGATCACTCCACACTTGCTTAGCCTGCCTGTGAAATTCACAACAATTTTCCCAGCTCTGTGATCGTCAATGATTTCAAATTTGCCAACGTAACCATGGTTCATCATCACAGTGAGAAACCGGACGATGACTTTGGAGCACGGCCTAATAAGCACCTGGCGTTTGCCTTTGTTATCGGCATTGTTGATGCTCTTGAGAGCATCACCCAGGACATTCATGCACACCATTGTGGAGGCGTGGAAAGATGGCGGAAAGAGGACGGGACGGCAGAGTGCTCAGAGTTATATGTCATTGTTAATTACTTACTTACTCATTCACATTCTTCACAATGTACCTAAAAGGTAATGAAGAGTACTGTGGACCTCATCCATGAACAAAGAAGTTACAAATGAGTGATGATAAATCTTGAAATATAAACCATAAGATGCAGGGCATGCTCCTGGAAGCCTACTCATTTGATTTTGTTCTTTTTCCAAGACCGAAACAAGAAAAATAATTCGCCAGTGAAAAAAAGCCAAAGGTGGCTTGTCAGCCTTTCCAGTCATGCACCTCTAGTTTCTGACAATGTGTTGACAACTCCGTTCCACAAATACTTTGTAATCATCACACTGTGTTCTTCTTGCTATAGCAAATTATTTGAGAAATTAAAAAAAAAAAAAAAAAAGGTTACTGGACCCAGTCCTTACCTTCTGAGAACTTACAACCACTGAAGAAATCAGTTCTAGGAGAATCCATTATTTAAGAGTTGTCACTGCAGCTGTGTGTGCTCCTGTCTTTAGTTTTTGGAATCCATCCTTTGGTGATCTGCCTTGAGACCTTTGCAGGGGCATGAACTTCCCAGCTGAGAACAAGCTTTTCTTTTGCAAGGCCGGCTCCTTCTCAGCCTCCAAGCCTTGGCTTGTGAGCTCTCCCAGACCACTTACATAAGGAGTTTTGCTTTCATTGCTCTCTTTCACCGTGTTCTGTGTTCCTCAAAGCCCTAATCACAAGCTGTAATTATGACTTATGATTACAATATATATATATTTTTTGAGTCGAAGTCTCACTCTGTTGCCCAGGCTGGAGTGCAGTGGCACAATCTGGGTTCACTGCAACCTTTGCCTCCCAGGTTCAAGCCATTCTTCTGCCTCAGCCTCCTGAGTAGCTGAGACAACAGGTGCCCACCACCACACCTGGCAATGGCGTTTCACCATATTGGCTAGGATGGTCTCAAACTCCTGACCTTGTGATCTGCACATCTTGGCCTCCCAAAGTGCTGGGATTACAGGTGTGAGCCACCGCGCCTGGCCACAATTGATTATTTTAATATATGATTTGTTTGCGGTTTACAACATCTTTCTAGGGCTCCTTCTCTAAGCTAGAAGCTTTAAGAAGACTGCTGTTTTCCTGTTGCTTTGCGCAGGGGGCTGGCGCATAGTAGACACTCAATAAATACCCATGAAATGAACACGATTGAGTGAATGAATGATGGACATGAGGCTGGAGGGGAGCCAAGGGGGTCAGCTTCAGCACCAGCACCCCCCTCCCTTCAGCCCCAACCAGAGCACAACAGGGTTCAGTAGTTTAACATTTGCACTCCGGTGGCTCATGCCTGTAATTGCAGCACTTTGGGAAGACAAGGCGAGTGGATCATCAGGTCAGGAGTTCAAGACCAGCCTGGTCAAGATAGTAGAAGCCCTGTCTCTACTAAAAATACAAAAAAATTAGCATATACATGTAATCCCAGCTACTCAGGAGGCTGAGACAGAAGAATGGCTTGAACCTGGGAGGCAGAGGTTGCAGTGAACCAAGATCATGCCACTGCACTCCAGCCTAGGAGACAGAGCAAGACTCTGTCTCAAAAAAAAAAAATTGCACTCAAGTCATTTTTCACTTTGATTTCTAAACACAAAAACAAAAAAGCAAATAAACAGGCAAACATTTAAAAAGCTAGTCTCACTAAACTAGAGAGTTTATTCTGCAAAATTCTGAGAGACAAGGTTGGCTGGTTAAAGTAAGAACAGAATATAGACTTTCACTAAAGCTATAGCAAGGATTTCAGCATGCTATTGACACAAAGACAGATAAAGAGACCAGGGAAGCTGAGCCCAGAGTCCTGACTCAGACCCACACATGAACGGTCACTTCATCAACAACAGCACCACTGCCATTCTGAAGGGAAGAGGGGGTCTTTTCAAAAATGATGCTGGAGTCTTTAGACATCCACATGGAAAGAAAAATAGGAATCCTGACGCCTTCCATCCCGAAAAAAAAAAAAAAAAAGATGTATTTGCTATAAGCCATAGATCCAAATGTGAGAAGACAAAATAGCTTCCAGAAGAAAACATGGTATACAATTATCAGGACATCAGAGTATGAACCAAATTCTTATGAAGAATACAGAGGGGGCTGGGTGCAGTGGCTCACACCTGTAATCCCAGCACTTTGGGAGGCCAAGGTGGGCAGATAATGAGGCCAAGAGATCAAGACCATCCTGGCCAACATGGTGAAACCTGGTCTCTACTGAAAATACAAAAAATTAGCTGGGCATGGTGGCACATGCCTGTAGTCCCAGCTACTCAGGAGTCTGAGGCGGAAGAATCGCTTGAACCTGGGAGGCGGAGGTTGCAGATCACGCCACTGCACTCCAGCCTGCTGACAGAGCAAGACTCTATCAAAAAAAAAGAAGAACACAGAAGGAACTCACCATAAAAGAGAAGACTCAGCCAGGCGCAGTAGCTCATGCCTGTAATCCCAGCACTTTGGGAGGTCGAGGTGGGGGGATCACCTGAGGTCAGGAATTTAAGACCAGCCTGGCTAATATGGTGAAACCCTGTCTCTACTAAAAACACAAAAATTAGCTGGCCATGGTGGCAGGTGCCTGTAATCCCAGCTACTCAGGAGGCTGAGGCAGGAGAATCACTTGAACCTGGGAGGTGGAGGTTGCAGTGAACTGAGATCGTGCCACTGCACTCCAGCCTGGGTGACAGAGTGAGATGCTATCTCAAAACAAAAAAGAGAGAGAGAGAGAGAAGTCTCAAACATTACACTTGATGCTAAAAAATTCCGTTCATCAGAAAACATTATGAAGGACAGGAAAAGAAAATTCACACACATGGATAAGATATTCACAACAGAGAGCTCTGACAAAGAATCATACTAAGTACGTAAAGAGGATAAACATAACCTAATTACAAGGTGGGGAACAGATCTGAGCAAATATTTCACAAAAAACACAGCCTAGCCAAATATTTATTTATTATTATGTATTTATTTTTAGAGTCGAGGTATCATTCTGTTGCCCAGACTGGAATACAGTGGCACTGTCATGGCTCACTGCAGTCTCGAACTCCTGAGCTCAAGTGATCCTCCCACCTCAGCCTCCCAAGTAGCTGGGACTACAGGTGCACACTACCATGCCCCGCTAATTTTTCTGTGTTTCGTTTTACAGATGAGGCCTCACTGTGTTGCCCAGGCTGGTCTTGAACTCCTGGACTCAAGTGATCCTCCCATCCCAGCCTCCCAAACCTGTGGGATTATAGGTGTGAGCAACCACTGTGCCCAGCTTGAATATTTAATAAGCATATAAAAAGGTGCTCAGTAGAGAAGAGCAAACTAAAACCACAATGATATACAGCTATATATCCATCAGAATGGCTAAAATTAAAAAAAAAAAAAAAAAAAAGACTGTGATGTTGTAACACGTGCTAGTCCATCCTGTGAAGCGGCTGGAACTGCCTTCTATCACAGTGAAAGAGTGAACTGAGTGAACCGGTACAACCCCCTTTGGTAAATTGTTGAGCAACATCTACTAAAGCTAAATATGTCTGTATTCATCATGTCTTGAATTTTCTGTGTCTTACCATGTTTACATTTTGAAAATCTTGCTGGCCAGAGAGAGACTGCCCTTCCCAAGAGCTCACTGACTTCTAAAGATGGAGAGCAACTGAACTTCGGACATGCATCTCCCAGCCAAGCTGACCCCCTCCTTTATCTAACTCCCACACACCAAACCACTGTTTCCCCTGCCCTCAATCACCCAGGACCAGGTACCAGCTAACTATCTACCCCATCACATTTGTAATCCCAGCACTTTGGGAGGCCAAGGTAGGTGGATCACTTGAGCCCAGGAGTTCGAGACCAGCTTGGCCAACATTGTGAAACCCTGTCTCTACTAAAAATACAAAAATTAGCCAATCATGGTGGTGGGTGCCTGTAATCCCAGCTACTTGGGAGGCTGAGGCAGGACAATCACTTGAACCCAGGAGGCAAAGTTTGCAGTGAGCCAACCTCATGCCACTGCACTCCAGCCTGGATGACACAGTGAGACTCTGTCTCAAAAAAAAAAAAAAATTAATGGATACATAAATTATGACATATTAGACAACTGAATATTATAGATCGATAAAAAAGAATGCTACCACAATGAGATACCATCTCACACCAGTTAAGATGGCAATCATTAAAAAGTCAGGAAACAACAGATGCTGGAGAGGATGTGGAGAAATAGGAACATATTTACACTGTTGGTGGGAGTGTAAATTAGTTCAACCATTGTGGAAGACAATGTGGCAATTCCTCAAGGATCTAGAACCAGAAATACCATTTGACCCAACAGTCCCATTACTGGGTATATACCCAAAGAAATATAAATCATTCTACTGTAAAGACACATCCACATGTATGTTTATTGCAGCACTGTTTACAATAGCAAAGATTTAGAACCAACCCAAATACCCATCAATGATAGACTGGATAAAGAAAATGTGGCTCATATACACCACATTTTACTACAAAGCCATAAAAAAGGATGAGTTCATGTCCTTTGCAGTGACATGAATGAAGCTGGAAACCATCATTCTCAGCAAACTAACACAAGACCAGAAACCAAACACCACCTATTCTTACTCATAAGTAGGAGTTGAACAATGGGAACAATGGGACACAGGGAGGGGAACATCATGCACTGGAGCCTCTCGGGGGTGGAGGGTTAGGAGGTGGAGAGCATTAGGAGAAATACCTAATATAGATGAGGGAGTGATGGATGCAGCAAACCACCATGGCATGTGTATACTATGTAACAAACCTGCACGTTCTGCACATGTATCCCAGAACTTAAAGTTAATAATTTTAAAAAAGAATGCTATAAGCAGTATCATGCATGAATCTTACAGGTCAATATTCTGTTGACTGGACACAAAACAATGCAGAGTGTGAGGTTTCATTCCTGTGAAATGTGAGACAGGCGAGCTGATCTGTGTTGGTGCGAATCACATTAGTAGCCACCTCTAGGTTCAGGTATTGACAGGGTGGAAGTCAAGGGAGACTCACTTCTGGGATCATGGGGATGTTCTAAACTTTTTAGTGGGTAATAGTTACACACACACATGCACATACAATGTACACTTTCTCTAGTACATTTCGGTGGGTGTCTGTCTTGTACCTTAAAAGATTTTTTTTTTTTTTTTTTGAGACTGAGTTTCGCTCTTGTTACCTGGGCTGGAGTGCAATGGCGCAATCTCGGCTCACTGCAACCTCCGCCTCCTGGGTTCAGGCAATTCTCCTGCCTCAGCCTCCTGAGTAGCTGGGATTACAGGCACACGCCACCATGCCCAGCTAATTTTTTGTATTTTTAGTAAAGACAGGGTTTCACCATGTTGACCGGGATGGTCTCGATCTCTTGACCTCGTGATCCACCCGCCTCAGCCTCCCAAAGTGCTGGGATTACAGATGTGATCCACCATGCCTGGCCTCAAGAAAGATTTTAAAAATAAAAGTTATGGGCCAGGCGCAGTGGCTCACACCTGTAATCCCAGCACTTTGGGAGGCCAAGGCAGGCGGATCACTTGAAGTCAGGAGTTCAAGACCAGCCTGGTCAACATGGTGAAACCCCATCTCTACTAAAAATACAAAAATTAGACAGGTGTGGTGGCGGGCACCTGTAATCCAAGCTACTCAGGAGGCTGAGGGAGGAGAACTGCTTAAACTCAGGAGTTGGAAGTTGCAGTGATCCAAGATCATGCCCCTGCACTCCAGCCTGGGTGACAAGAGCGAGACTCCATCTCAAAAAATAAAATAAAACTTACGTTCTTGGATGACTGAATACACAAGTCAACAGATAGGAGAAGAGGAGTTTCAAAGCCCTATGACTGAGAATAGTGGTACCCTTGATGGAAATAGATAAAAAATAGTAAATGGACTGGGAAACTCATTCCATTGTTTGAGACATTTTGAGTTTGAGACAAGGGAAGGGCCCCTAAGTAGGAATGCCTTGCAAATGGGCGGAGATCCATGATGGGGACTTAGTCACTACTGGGGCTGCAGACTTCCAAGGCTTCAACGTGCAGTAGGTAAAGTCTGAAGGCCAGGCGCGGTGGCCCACGTCTGTAATCCCAGCACTTTGGTAGGTTGAGGCAGGAAGATCACTTGAGGCCAGGGGTTCGAGACCAGCCTGGCCAACATGGTAAAATCCCATTTCTACAAAAGATACAAAAAATTAGTTGGGCGTGGTGGTGCACACCTGTAGTCCCAGCTACTCAGGAGGCTGAGGTGAGAGAATTGCTTGAACCTGGGAGGCAGAGGTTGCAGGTTGCAGTAAGCCAAGATCACACCACTGCACTCCAGCCTGAGTGACCTGAGTGACAGAGCGAGACCCTGTCTCAAAAAAGAAAGTTCTCTCTGGCCAGGCACAGTGGATCACGCCTGTAATCCCAGCACTTTGGGAGGCCAAGGCAGATGGGTCACTTGAGCTCAGGAGTTTGAGACCAACCTGGCCAACATGGTGAAACCCGGTGTCTAATAACAATACAAAAATCAGCTGGGCATGGTGACTCTAAGCCTGTAGTCTCAGCTACTTGGGAGGCTGAGGCAGGAGGATCACTTGAGCACGGGAGACAGAGGCTGTAGTGAGCTGAAATTGCACCGCTGCACTGCAGTCTGGGCAACAGAGCAAGACCCTGATTCAAAGAAAAAAAAAAAGTCTTAAGAACACCAGAGGTCTTCAAGGAAAAGAAGATTATCAAAAGTACTCACATTGATGCCTTCATGCCAAGATTGGTCCTTGGATAATGTTCACAATCGGGAAAGGTAAGGAATGGGGGCCTCAGAGGGGAGGCGATGTTTCCAGAAGGCAATAGAATCTTACACAGAGGCAGAAACGGACGACGATGCTGACAAGGGAGGCCTTGACTTTCTTTCTTCCTTCTCTCTTTTGTGACACTTTCGTGGATTCTTCATTCCTTTTTACCATGTATCAAAGTCCTCGTCTCTAGGAAATGTTGGTGTAAAAGTTTCCCTGAGAACATTCAACTCCTGTTATGTATAAAATTTTTCTTTTTGGTGCCACAAGAAAAATTAGCACTGGTACAAAAGATCTCTCAGCAAAGCAATTCTTTTTACATCCTACAGAAAGGGTGCTCCCGTTAGTAATCTTGCCAGGAGAGTACAACGAACAAAGGAAGGCAGACATATTTATTTCTTATGCATTTGGGGTTGTCCTTACTGCTGTGTTTGATCTCCATTGGCTGGAGCCAGACCTCACAATCTAAACTGAAACCCAATTGGCTAACAACTTGAAACTTTTCTAAACAGGTAAAAGCAATGGAGAGCAAAGAAAAGGAAGTCCAAATAAGGAAGGGGCATAGGCTGTGAGCTGGGACATGCCTGTGAGCACATCCAGCACAGATATCTTGGTTAAAGTACAAGGACATAGAATGTACTACGTACCTGTGAGCATGGCTAACAGCTACATAAGATAGGGCTTCTAGCAAAAAGGCAAGAAGGCTTTTGAAGAAAGTGTTTAAAACGAACTATTATTTTTCTTAGACGAGAAAGGAAAATTTGAAGAGGAACTTTTCTACTTCCCACAGCTCCTAAGCCCCTGCCTCACCCAGGCCCCCAGCTGTCTCCATCTACTATCTACTACTCCCTGTCAGTTCTGAGTTCCCTTCCTTCAAACGGAATTCAGACACAAAAGGTTTTTTTAAGTGGATTGGGGAATATCGTCACTCTTCTATACTAGTCCAGAGATGGGCTGAGAGGTCATTTCGAATAATTATCACCTTATAATAGAGCAGATGGTAGTCACCAAATCAGGCAGCCCCTACCCATCAGCATCTCTGCAGCTAATTCACCTTCATGCCTGGACAATTTGTTCTAACTAGATTGCATTTCATGATAGCCACTTACGTTCTCTGCTTTTCAAGGTGCCCAAGAAACTGCATTTCAAAGGATTTTTATTCCACAAGAAGCTGTTCCTACCAAAGCTATGACAACTGGCGCAGATTCATATACCTAACACTGACCGATTGAGACATCATCATTGTCCTCAGTCATGGGTTTGTTTGCTTTTTTTCATTTTTACCTCTGTCTCTCTGCTTGAGCTTTGCCTCTCACCTACAACCTCCTTCTCGCCTATGCCCTTCAAGTCCTCTCTGACAGTACAGTGTATATGCAGAGAGAGAGGGAGAGACAGGTCTCAACATCCCTGACCTTATGCGATAGACAGACAGATACATACATACATATGTACATACATAGAGAGAGATCTCAACACCCCTGACCTATGCCATAAGTACACAGATACAGAGAAAGAGAGAGAGAGAGATTTCAATAACCCCGCCTTTATGCCATAAATAGATAGATATATAGAGATCTCAATGGCTCTGACCTTATGCCATAGATAGATAGATAATAGATAGATAGATATGTACATACATAGATAGATACATAGAGAGAGACAGATCTCAATAGCCCTGACCTTATGCCACAGATAGATAGATAGAGATAGTACATGCATACATAGATACAGAGAGATAGATCTCAACACCCCTCACCTGTGCCATAGATAGATAGATAGATAGATAGATAGATAGATATCTCAGTAGCCCTGACCTTATGCCATAGATAGATAGATAGATAGATAGATAGATAGATAGATAGATAGATAGAGATGATGCTGCCATGGTAGTAGAACTCTACATAGAGTAGATGTTCAATCACTCTCCATTTTTTAATGAATAAAATCCAGCAAAGAGAAAAGCAACTCGATTACAGACACCACTTTTCCTGCTTTATCATCCTGGCAACCATTCCTGTTATCTCTCTCTCCCCTTCAGTTGGTCCTTTTAATAAGAATTCTAAGGGAACTGCCTACACTATGAAAACCCACCTCTCCCCAGGAAGCCAGTCGCCCAGGATGGCACGTGTTACCTCTGTGAATGGATCATTACTTTTAGGAGGGGAAGTGAATAGACCATTTACTTGCAAGAAATTAGAGGAGAGTATGGAGGTAACAACATATGATCACTTAATTTGGAGCAGACCTAGGCCTGAATCTAAGCACCTTTGATTTAAAGGGAGAAAGCAATTAAAGGCAGCTGGCCGAATGTTCTTTCGAATCAATGAAGTCATTCAATAAGTCCATAAAAAAATGACTAGCTTCTGAAAGTATAATTTAATTCTAAATTGAGGCTAGAAAAAAAATGCAAAGATTGACATACATTTATAGCAAACACAATCCAAACAATAGATCATTTTGGAATTTCCACGATTTCATTGGTTTTCTAGCTCCATTTTGTTTTACCATCATTCTGCTTCTCCAACACATCAGCCAACATGTCATTCATCCTACATGCCCAGTATCTTAACCCCTCTTAGCATTTGACAAGTTCTCACCTTCTTGGGGAGTGGGGGGAGGGGGTCCACAGGGATGGGTGCAGACCGCCCCCATGACCAGGACTGAAAATGCTACACCTCATTTTCCCAGCCTCCTTTGCAGCTCAGACTGGGACACGTGACCTGCCCTCTCCAATGAGAACACACCAGGTGTTGACCCCTGAGCCAGTGATATAGGAGGCTGGGGACAGGGAGCTCTGTCATTCCAGTGTCCTCACCAGAACCAGAATCAGAAATGTAGGGGAATGTCTCCAACATGAGAATACTAGATATCTAGGAAAGGGGACATCAGTCAAAAAGAGAAGATCATGGAAAGGGTCAGAAAGACATCAACATCATAGAAGTGGCACAATTTTACTGGGAGGTGAATGAGTTCAACTTATAACAGATGAGGCCCCAGATAGAGTCAGACCTAGGAAAAATGAGAAATTTGCTTTTGATTTTTCTGGCTTATTCTGGAACTCTCCCTTCCTTCTTCTGTCATCTCCCCAAACGTTCCTCAATGCCTAATATATACTTAGCGACAAGATGCCCATTAAGAGCTGCCCACCTGAGCCCCCAAGCCTCCACAGTTTTATAGGATTTTTCTTCTCCTACTGTACAAAGTCAAGCCCTCTGGTTTTCATGTTACAATTAGAAGCCAAGGTGTGTTATCTGAAACCCCTGGGGCCAGATGTGTTTCGGAATTCAGCATTTTTCAGCTTTCAAAAAGATAATATGTTGCATCTGCAGCTGCTCTATTTTGAGTTAAAACCCCTGAAGGATCCACATGCAGCACCCCATCATCAAAACCATTAATATTTCTGCAGCAAAATATGTGAATATTCAGAGAAGGTGGGGAAAATAATGATTATAAATAGTCCCTCATCAGCTCAGGTCAGGTTTTGCAGCCAACAGAGCTCCAAAAACTTTCAGTTAGCAGAACTTTTGAATTTTGGAGTTGCATGTAAGGACTGTGGACCTGTATTGACACATCTTTCTACTCTACCCGGCTTAGCTGGCTCCCTATCTATCCATAGAATCCAAGGTCTCAGTACAATGTCTGACTAAATAAATGATGAATAAAGTGAAAAAGGAAGTGTGGAAAAATCAAAATGAATCCCATATTTTTTTTCCTCCAAAGTGCTGCCCTCCTAGGGGCAACTGGCTGATCTGATCAATGAATGCAGAAGTGGGTAAACTTTTTCAGTAAAAGGCCAGACAGTAGTTTTCAGCTCCACAGGTCAGACAGTCTCAGTTGTAACTACTTACCTCTGTCACCGTGGTGCAAAAGTAAGTTAACAGGCGTGGCTGTGTTTCAATAAAACTTTGTTTACAATAACAAGAGGAGGGCTGGAAGTTGTCCCACAAGTCACATTTTCTGATCCCTGGACTAATCCATGCAAATGTCTTATTGGATGATCAGGATTCATTCAGGAAACAGTTACAAGGCTTCTCCCCAAGTCCTGGGCATTGTGCTTGTACTGGAAATTCAGCAGTGAAACACCGAGTTTCTGCTTTCATAAAGCTTACACTTTTGTTGGGTGTAGTGGCTCACACCTATAATCCTAACACTTTGGGAAGCTGATGCATGAGGATCACTTGAGGCCAGGAGTTTGAGGCCAACCTGAGCAACAAAGCGAGAGCCCATCTCCACAAAAAAAGTTTTAAAATAAGCCAAGCTCAGTGGCTCATGCCTGTAGTCCTGGCTACTGGGGAGACTGAGGCAGGAAGATCACCTGAGTCCAGCAGAACTTATTTTTGTAAAAAGAATGTGGTCAAAATCCAATGTCCTATCATATTTGTAAAAATAGCTTGTCTATTTGCCTGAAATGATATGGTAAATAATCCAGTTTTTGCCTGTGGTTTGAAAGCTAACGCCATGTCATCACTCACAGGTTCCCATGGGTACTTGAACCTATTCCTGAGTACTCAAGTCTATTCCATGGCGTTTTTCTCTTCCTGCTCCAGAACTTTAGCCATCTCCACGAGCACAGCTCTGTCATATGTCTGAGTGTCTGCTGAGGCTAATGCTCCTTTTTTCTGAGGGCTGTGACATTAGGGGTGCCTCCCAACCTGAGATATCCGCCCCTCTCTCCATGAGAGTTGGAAATTGTAAGATGCCAAATTGGGGAAAATAAGAGACAGGCTCCACCTGTATGAGTTAGAGTTTGCTCGGGAAAATAGAGACCAATTTAGACATTTCCAGCTCAAAGAGACTTAATAAAAAAATTATAGATTTAACAATAATAGCATGAACAGGGAAGAGGAAGGGTTGGTGCTGGCTCAGGAAGTTGGCAAAGGCTGCCCACGGTCTCAGCTGTTTTCACTTCCCTGTTGTGGGAAGTACAGGAGTGTGCGCTCCAGCCCGCACAACTGCAGGAGGGCAGGGAGGTAGGCATCGGCCCCTGACCTTGCAGAGATGCCTCCTCTGGACCCTCGGTGGAGAAGCTGTGTGAGTGAGAAATGACCTCTTGTGGGATTAAGCACCTCAGAATTGGGGCTGTTACCAAATCTATGTGACAGTACAGCCTTTCCTCACTCACATAGTATGTTAGATTTTGAGTTTAAAAGGGAGGGATTCTCTCTCTCTCTCTCATTCTTTCAACTCTCCTCTCTCTCTTTCAAATCAGCAACTAATTACAGATGGTTACCTACAGGGCCAGGGAGGGATGGGTGGAGGGAACAGAGATGGAATTCCAACTTCCTTGAATATTGTGTGTTACATGGTTTTGACATTGGAGCCATGTAATTCCTTAAAATACCTTTCTTTAAAAATAAAATTAAATCAAAACAAAGTAAGAAAACCAGGCTCTGTGACTCATGCCTGTAATCCCAGCACTTTGGGAGACTGAGGTGGGAGGATCTCTTGAGCCTTGGAGTTCAAGATCAGCCTGGACAACATAGCAAGATCTTGTCTCTGTTCAAAAATGTGAAAGGTTAGCCGAGTGTGGTGGCACATGCCTGTAGTTTCAGCTACTCAGGAGGCTGAGGCAGAAGGATAACTTGAGCCCAGGAGGTCGAGGCTGCAGTGAGCCAAGATCATCTTGCCACAGCACTCCAGCCTGGGAAAGGGAAAGAGAGGAAGAGAGAGAGGAAGGAAGAGAGGGAGGGAGGGAGGGAAATAAACAAAACAAAATAAGTAAATCCCTAAAAATTTGAACCAAATTGAAATGAATGGGCCTAATGGTGCATAAAATTGATAGCATAAGCACATAAAGAGTATTAAGAAATATTTCACACAACTTTAGAATATGGGACTTAGAGCATACTTTCTTGGACATATTTTGAGAACTAAAACAAAATAAAACTGCAAAAGCTCTCCAGCCATTTTTGTTTTGCTTTACTGTTGAGTAATATTGATATCGTTATTTTGAAACAAGCCAAGTTAGATCATAGGTGAGACAAGATTTTCACTATAAAAGAAAGGAAATGCAAATGTAAAATTTAGGAAGTTTCTATTTCCTGGATTTTGTTTTTAAATAGTATTAAGTTTTAAACATTTAAATTAAATAAATTTATTTTTTAAATTAAACCAATATTTAAATTTAACTTTAAGTTTAAATGTTCAATATTAACATTAAAATATCAGCTATTGAATATTGACACTTGAATTCTCAGAATGAACTTGTAATCTTATAAAAATTACAAGTTCATTCTGAGAATTCAAGTGTCAGTATTCAATAGTTGATATTTTAATGTTAATATTTGTAGAAGCAAAGATAAGCCAGGGTGTCCTAGGTATACCATTACAGGGACAGTGAGCACCTTTGCACTTGTATTTTGGTATCTAAATACCATTCTCCTCTAACAGGAACCAACACTCCTTGTAGAAATAGCTGACCCAAGGTCTGAGACCAAAGGGCACATGACAAGCCTGGGACATTTTGTTTTATTTTCTCTTAGTACTCAAAAAGCAAGGTCATTGTCAGAGAGTCGTATGGTGACCTTAAAAGGACGAAGGTTCCAGTTTGAAAGGATGCCCACTGCATGCCTTTTGGCTCTTTTTCAACTTGCATTAAGATTTCTTCTCAGTCAGGCATGGTGGCTCATGCCTGTAATCCCAGCACTTTGGGAGGCCAAGGCGGGTGGATCACAAAGTCAAGAGATCAAGACCATCCTGGCCAACATGGTGAAACCTCATCTCTACTAAAAATACAAAAATTAGCTGGGCGTGGTGGCATGCACCTGTAGTCCCAGCTACTTGGGAGGCTGAGGCAGGAGAATCTCGTGAACCCAGGAGGTGGAAGTTTCAGTGAGCTGAGATCATGCCACGGCACTCCAGCCTGGCAACAGAGTAAGACTCCGTCTCAAAACAAAACAAAAAAATTCTTCTCTCACCTACAAATTATTTAGCAGTGTGTTTTTAAATTCCCAACTAATGAGCATTTAAAAAATATACCTTTTTGTATTAACTTTTAACTTGACCAGACACCAGTGGTTCACACCTGTAATCCCAGCACTTTGGGAGGCCAAAGCAAGAGGATCACTTTAGGCCAGGAGTTTGAGACCAGCCTGAGCAATATAACAAGACTTCGTCTCTTAAAAAAAAAAAAAAAATTAGCCAGGTATAGTGGCAAGCACCAATGGCCCTAGCTGTTTGGGAGGCTGGGGCAGGGAGGATCACTTGAGCCCAGTAGGTCAAGGCTGCCATCAGCTATGATTGCACCACTGCACTCCAGCCTGGATGTCAGACCGAGAAGTTTCTTACTTCATAGCGATGTAATCAGAGAACAAAGACTATGAAGCCTATTCTGTAAGATTTATGGAGGCTACTGTGTGGCCTAGCGTTTGTACGATTAGTGTCTGCAGGTGATCAGGGCTCTCTACGTCTCTAGCACTGAAGGCAGAATTCCGTGTGGATCAAGGTTGTGGTTTGTGTGGATTGCCCATATCGTTGCTCATTGATCATGTGATTGGCTTATCAATAATTGAAAGAATGGCAAGGGTGGATTTATCAATTTCCCCTTCAGTTCTGTCCATTTTTTGTTTCATCTGTCTAGGGATATTTTACCCAGTGTATCCCTGTATAGAATGTCTGTATCTTCTTGCTAAATAGAACATACTGCCATTATGCAGAGACCAGCTCTATGCCTTCTAATGCTTTTTATCTTCAAGTCCATTTCGTCTGTTATTTATCTAAGTACCACAGTCTTTTGGGTAGTATATTATGGACATATCTTTTTCTCCATCCTTTTATTTTCAACCTTTGAGTGCCCTATGCTTTAGATGTATCTCTTAAAACAAAAGACAGGGGTGGAAAGAGTAGTTAGGATAATAGCCTCCTCCCTCCTCCTCCAGAGAAAGCTGTAAAATCGCTGACTTCTGCAGACATGGCTTGGATTTAAGGGAGGGGCTCATTCCAGCCGCTGTCCATCTTCTGGTTCCCTAGATGGAGTCAGAGAAACCAGATGGGGAAAGAGCAATTTCCATGTAGAAGAACCCAAGGAATCCGCGTGTCTCTGGAAATGTAAAGAATGCAGGCACCCTCCGTTTTCTTTCCTCCTTTGCTTTTGCTGTATTTGGTGTTTGTTTTTGTTGCTTTTTGACTCTCCATGAGGTCAGACACAGAACTTGGGGACCAGAAACTGAAAGAGCCTGCAGGGAAAAGAAGAACTCAGTAAAAAGAGACCCAGTGAAAAGCCACCCCACTAGGGCAGGAAGTTCCCCTTCCTGGGTCTGTTAATTCCACACTGCTCTATGAAAGAGAGTGCACATTTAAGTTTGTTATGAGCTCCTTCCTTATGTGCAATATCCTTTTCTGCTAAATCAAAAGATCATTGATTTACAGCAAAACTTGTATACCCAGAGAAGCAAAGCAAGGGCAGCATGTGGGTGAAGCGCCCAGCCTTAACCATCAGGGAGCAGCGGGGAATTTGGTGAGTGAGGCAGTACTGGTCCCATCTGCCGGCAATCAGTTTTCAGATCCATGGAAACTTTGGAGCAGTTCGGAAGTGTCCCATGATGGAGAGAGTGCCTGGTTGATTGAAAGCAGTCACTGCTGTGGGGATGGTGAGCTGGGAGGAAAAACAGAAGGCAGAGTGAGCTAGAGTCAAAGTCTTAGGAGTGATGCTATCGCACCTTCTGTCCCATTTTCTTTTTCTGCACATGTATACCTGATCCTCTGGTGAACTAGAGAGAAAGAAGGGACTTAGGGACATTGAGTAGAAAGGAGCAAAATTTGGGCCAGGCGCAGTAGCTGACATCTGTAATCCCAGCACTTTGGGAAGCCAAAGTGGGTGGATTGCCTGAGGTCAGGAGTTCGAGACTGGCCTGGTCAACATAGTGAAACCCTGTCTCTACTAAAAATACAAAAAATTATCTGGGCATGGTGGTGGGTGCCTGTAAGTCCAGCTATTCAGGAGGCTAAGGCAGGAGAATCGCTTGAACCCGGGAGGCAGAGGTTGCAGTGAGCCAAGATCACTCCATTGCACTGTAGTCTGGGCAACAAGAGTGAAACTCAGTCTCAAAAAAAAAAAAGAAAAATGGAGCAAAATTCAAAGTTTTAAATCGAGTTGCAAGTACATCAGGCTTTTCAAACCAACTTATCAACTTGAGAAAGATAGCCTTTGACTTCAAGAGACAGACTAAAAGTCATGACTTTTTTTTTTTTAACCCAGGCTGGAGTACAGTGGTGCAATCTCAGCTCACTGCAACCTCTGCTTCCTGGGTTCAAACAATTCTCCTGCCTCAGCCTCCCCAGTAGCTGGGACTACAAGCGCATGCCACAATGCTCAGCTAATTTTTGTATTTTTAGTAGAGACAGTGTTTCTCCATGTTGGCCAGGCTGGTCTCGAACTCCTGACCTCAGGTGATCCACCCTCCTTGGCCTCCCAAAGTGCTGGGATTACAGGCGTGAGTCACTGCACCTGACCTCACGACATGTTTCGATTGAGACATGTTTCAGTTTCATCTACTCAAAATAATTATTTTTTTAGAGAAGACATTTAAAATGGAACCTTTGGAAGTCAGTTTACCCACATGGATCAAACACTTTCTAGAAATACCACACACTTGACCTAAAAATTTCACTCAGCCCATACGGCAGGACAGGATCCCCCCCGCCCTCAACAAAGTCCAGCAGACTGAAAAAGACTCTCACGCCAGAGTTTCGCACCTATACAGCGACCAGGAACAATCCAGCCCGGCTGGGGCAGGGGCAGCCGCCATTGCAGAAGCCAGCCTAACTTTCCTTAGTGAATAAAACACGCAGCAGCTCCACTGAACCTGTGGCAGCCCAGCAGCACCTCTGCAGGCAGACAAAGGAAAGGCCACCTCCCCAAGCAGGTACCTGAGATCAAAACTATATAAATCCAATGAGATGGGAAAAAACCAGTGCAAGAAGAATGAAACCATCAAAAAGCAGAACACCTCTCCCCACCATGAGATCACAACTCCTCACCAGCAAGGGAACAAAGCTGGACAGAGAACGAATTCAAAGAATTAACGGAAGCAGGCTTCAGAAGGTGGATAATAACAAACTTCTCTGAGTTAAAGGAACATGCTCTAACCCAAAGCAAAGAAACTAAAAACGTTGAAAAAAGATTAGGTGAAATGTTAACTAGAATAACTAGCTTAGAGAAGAAAATAAACGACTTGATGGAACTGAAAAATACAGCACAAAAACATCATGAAGCATATACAAGTTTCAATAGCCAAATAGATCAAGCAGAAGAAAGGATGTCAGAGATTGAAGATCAACTCAATGAAACAAAACAAGAAGGAAAGAAAAGAGAATAAAGAGGGAAAAGAAATGAATGAAGCCTTCAAGAAATATGGGATATGTGAAAAGACCTAATCTACACTTGATTGATGTACCAGAAGATGATGGGGAGAATGAATCCAAGCTGGAAAACACTCTTCAGGATAATATCCAGGAGAACTTCCCCAACCTTGCAAGGCAGGCCAACATTCAAATACAGGAAATACAGAGAAAACCATAATGGTATTCCTCTAGAAGAGCAACCCCAAGGCACATAATTGTCAGATTCATCAGGGCTAAAACACAGGAAAAAATACTAAGGGCAGCCAGAGAGAAAGGTCAGCTCACTCACAAAGGGAAGCACTTCAGACTCACAGCAGATCTCTCAGCAGAAACCCTACAAGCCAGAAGAGAGTGGGGGCCAATATTCAACATCCTTAAAGAAAAGAACTTTCAACCCAGAATTTCACAACCAGCCAAACTGAGCTTCATAAGTGATGGAGAAATAAAATCCTTTATGGACAAGCAATTGCTGAGAGATTTTGTCACTACCAGACCTGCCCTACAAGAGCTCCTGAGGGAAGCACTAAACACAGAACCAGTACCAGCCACTGGAAAAAAAAAAAAAAACAAATAGTAAAGACCAATGAGGCAATGAAGATATTACACCAACAAAAGGGCAAAACAACCAACCAGTAATAAAACAGCAGGATCAGATTCACACATAACAATATTAACATTAAATGTAAAGGGACTAAATGCCCCAATCAAAAGACACAGACTGGCAAATTGGATAAAAAGCCAAGAACCATCAGTGTGCTGTATTCAGGCAACCCATCTCATGTGCAAAGACACACATAGACTTAAGATAAAGGGATGGAAGAAGATTTACCAAGCAAATGGAGAGCAAAAAAAAGCAGGGGTGACAATCCTAGTCTCTGATAAAATGGACTTTAAACCAACAAAGATCAAAAGAGACAAAGAAGGGCATTACATAATGGTAAAAGCATCACTACAACAAGAAGAACTAACTCCTAAATATAAAGGAGGACCTAGATACCTAAAGCAAGTCCTTAACGACCTACAAAGAGACTTAGACTCCCACACAATAATAGTGGGAGACTTTAACACTCTACAGGAGCACCTAGATACCTAAAGCAAGTCCTTAACGACCTACAAAGAGACTTAGACTCCCACACAATAATAGTGGGAGACTTTAACACTCTACTGTGGAAAAGCAATATGATACCATTTTGCTTCTTTTTTTTTTTTTTGGAGATAGAGTTTCACTCTTGTTGCTCAGGCTGGAGTGTAATGGTGTGATCTCGGCTTACCACATCCTCTGCCTCCTGGGTTAGAGCGATTCTTCTGCCTCAGCCTCCCAAGTAGCTGGGATTACAGGAATGTACCACCATGCTGGCTACTTTTGTATTTTTAGTAGAGATGGGGTTTCAGCATGTTGGCCAGGCTGGTCTCAAACTCTCGACCTCAGGTGATCCTCCCACCTTAACCTCCCAAAGTGCTGGGATTACAGGTGTGAGCTGCCATGCCAGGCCCATTTTGCTGTTAAAAAGAAACATGTGTACAAAAATATGCATACCTTGAAAAATATCTGAAAATTATTCATCACAATGTTAACAATGCCTATCTGAATGTTAGCATTATTGGCAACCCATTTTTTCTTTGTGCTTTTTTATATTTTGTAAGTTACTTGAAAGAAATACAAATTATAATAATGTATACAAATTAAGTTATTGGCCGGGCATGGTGGCTCACGCCTGTAATCCCAACACTTTGGGAGGCCGAGGGAGGCAGATCGATTGAGGCCAGGAGTTCGAGACCAGCCTGGCCAACATAGTGAAACCCTGTCTCTACTAAAAATAAAAAGTAAATTAGCTGAGCATGGTGGCAGGTGCCTGTAATCCAGCTACTCAGGAGGCTGAGGCAAGAGAATCACTTGAACCTGGGAGGCAGAAGTTGCAGTGAGCCAAGATTGCACCACTGCCCTCCAACCTGGGCAACAGAGCAAGACTCCATCTCAAAAAAAAAAAAATTAAGCTATTAAAGAATCCATTGGTAAAATTCTTTCAACATTTAAATGAATAATTGATCTGTTTCTGACTCATGTTTACTGTAAATTATAAGTTCTCAAAGAGTAGGGAGCACATTTTACTTCTTAAATTCTCTCTGCAGCTCCATATGCAACACTGCATGTAGTAAGAACTCTGTAATAGCTGTTGATTGACTGGGTATTTAGATGTCAAACACTGAGCAGATATTAGCAAAAATAGCTAAGAACTAAATTGCATGGCTGGGCCTTTGGCACTAGAATCTTAATAATTGAAAACTAAAACCTTCAAGTCATTTATTTTTATTATAAATGAACCCACCTCTCACAATCCCCCTTCAGTTTTGAAATCCTGCCAAAGTGTTTGCTCTGATCCCATCCCTTGGCTAATGTGAAAGTTTTAAAAGCTGCTTAGTGACATCATTATCCTGCAAACCATCGTGAAGGAGATAAAAATGAATCAGGTTTTCGGTAAAGCTGTGCATGAACCTGTGATTTCTGATATGGGGACAGAGATTGTCTAGGCAACTTTGAGGAGGTGATAACGTCTTCTCTGGCAATCCCAACTTCCTCACCAGCATCTTTGACCTCTGTATGTCAGTCAGCTATTGCTGTGTAACAAACAGACCAAAAAAAAATTCAGTGGCATGTGTTTTTTTTTAACTAAACTGGACTCATCTGGGAGTCTCTGCTTCTTCAAGCTACAAGTCTGGTTGGCCCCACTCCTTCCACCTCTATGATTTTAACTTCAGTCTGCATCAAGTGTACTCATTATAGGGTCCACTTTAAAGGGGCAGAAATTATTCAGGAGAAGCTCTTCTCATGTCAATAACAGAAGGGCAAGAGTACCTTCCCAACAGTGTAAGCATACAGCAAATCTCTGCTTGGATCATCTATGCTCACATCCTTTTGGCCAAAGCAAATGTCCAACATCAGCACAGCAAGAAAATAGATTCTGCCTCTGTAAGACTACACAGCGAGCATGCGTGATAGAAAAACAAGAATTCAATCTACCACACCCTGCACTTCAGCAAATCTCATTCACCACTTCTTCTCCTACTGAGCCATTCAGTGTCTTCATGCAGTCCCTGGCTTCTTCACAATACGGAGGTATTGTGAATGGAATGAGAGGAAGTGAAATTTGCATTATTAGGAAGAGTATCATGTGGGACCATTACTGAACCCCAGGAAATGAACTGTAGGATTTCAGGCAAAACAGTCCTCCAAGACACTTCTGGATAATCATCTATTCTGCCCAAAGGAAAAGCCAGTCTGGCCTAGAATGGTAAACTGCACATTCCTTTTTTATCTTTTTCTTTTTTTTTTCTTTTGAGATGGAGTCTCACTCTGTCGCCCAGGCTGGAGTGCAGTGTTGCTATCCCAGCTCACTGCAACCTCCACCTCCTGGGTTCAAGCAATTCTCCTGCCTCCCGAGTAGCTGGGATTACAGGCACCCACCACCACATCCAGCTAATGTTTTTGGTATTTTTAGTAGAGACGGGGTTTCACCATGTTGGCTAGGTTCATCTCAAACTCCTGACTTCAGGTGATCCACCTGCCTCGGCCTACCAAAGTGCTGGGATTGTAGGTTTGAGCCACCACGCCCGGCCTGCACATTCCTTTTGAGTAAATAAAGGCTGATGTGATGTTTTGTTGGCCAAGTTCTTCTTTTCTTTGAAGATTCTTTAGAGAGGAAAAACTCTTCCCCAGTGGAAGTGGGTGCAGGGTGTGGTAGATTGAATTTTTGCTTTTCTTGCTGCTGTGTCATTTTGTATGCTTGCTGTGTCATCTTACAGAGGCAGAATCTATTTTCCTGCTGTGCCGATGTTGGGCATTTGCTCTGGCCAAACGGATGTGAGCGTAAATGACACAAGCAGAGATTTGCTGTATGCTTGCACGGTTTTCATCTCTCTTGGTCCTCTTGTAACCAGGGAAAAGAGCACAGGGCAGAGGCACAGAGAGAATTGTGCTAGGCATGCAAGGAGAATGCTTACAAGCGGAGGGAAGAATAGAGTCCACTTTGCCTCCATTTGAGAAGATACACGGTGAGTGCCGCCACAGCGTGGGGCAGGCAGGAGGTTGCCTCCATCGCCCGTTGTAATTGGCACCATCTGAGGAAGAGCATTTAGATTTCCTTCAAATTGCAACAGCATTTACGCTAATGACTCCTTGCTTTAACTCTCTAGGGGAAGCGTGTGAAATTTTCCGTTCTAAAGTTGTAAATGAGGCTGCATTTTGGGGGGGACCGTGGTGAGGTGTGCGGATAAATGGGAACCCTATTAGGAAGGTTGAAAGGAGGGAAGTCATGGGTTAAAGAGGACTTCTGCACCTTTAGTGACTAACAGACTACCTAGAGGCTTTTAGCTTTTTCGCTCCTAATCTAGATGCTCATTGGCAATGTTCATGTCTATTGTGTTCTGAATGAGAAAGGGCATCTGTAGCTCTCAGGGGCTTGAACGTGGCTGAGATGAGAGGAATATAGAGCAGTCTCATCTCTAATACAAGGCAGTCCATGGTGAGACCTAGAGATGACCAAAAAAGAGGATGACTTGAAAACAGGATGGTTGGGCCAGGTGGTACAATGGTTCACGCCGGTAATCCCAGCACTTTGGGAGGCTAAGGTAGGTGGATCACTTGAGGTCAAGAGCTCGAGGACAACTTGGCCAACATGGATGGAGAGACCCCGTCTCTACTAAAAATAAAAAATAAAAAAAATAGTCAGGTGTGGTGGCACACACCTGTAATCCCAGCTACTCAGGAGGGTGAGGCAGGAGAATCGCTTGAGCCTGGGAGGCAGAGGTTGTAGTGAGTCGAGATTATGCCACTGCACTCCAGCCTGAGTGACTAAGTGAGACTCTGTCTCAGAAAGAAAGAAAAGAAAGAAAAAGAAAGAAAGAAAGTGAGAGAGAAAGGAAGGAAGGAAAGAAGGAAGAAAGAAAAAGAGAAAGAAAGAAAGGAGAAAGAAAGAAGAAGAAAAGAGGATGGATTGAGGGAGGGGGTCCTAAAAGCATGGCTCTCAGACTGGCAGCTTCACCATCACCAGGGAACTTTTTAGAAATGCCAGTTCTTGGGTCCTACCCCAAGCCTACTGAATCAGAAACCCTGAGGGTGGAACCCAGCAACCGTGAGCTTGAGACGTGCCCCAGCCATCTCAAGCTCCTTGACCAACCATCTAAACTAGGGAGAGAAATCAGGATCAGGCCTCCATGGTCAAGCATTCTATTCCAACCAGAGAACAGTAGCAATACTAGTCAGTAGCAGTGTTCGTGTTGAGTAAGTTCACTGAAAGCCGATCAGAGTGAGTGAACAGGAATAGGAGTCTGAGAACGTGAGAATATAAGGAAACCAGCCTCCTCTTGGAGGCAAGTGGAGCTAAGAGAATACAGAATCTAGGCACATGTGGCTCATATCTGTAATCCCAGTGCTTTGGAAAAAGCACTGGGATTCCTAGGCATGACCGCCTCAGGCCTCTTACTGGCAATGGAGTTTAACCTCATCACTAATAACCTTAAACTAAAGCACCCGTTACAGACATTCAACTTCTCTAAGATACTACATTTTTATCCAGCCATAATTCACCATTCAACTTCCCACTCAAGCCTGTCCACAAGGCAAACTCTGGCTTCACTTCTACTAGAACCTAATTTGACTATAAAAGTCTATACCAAAAACCATTTCACACACCCAAGTTTCAGCCTCCATTACCATATCTACTCAAAAAGGCCTAATGAAAGTCTATTTCCTCTCTTTTTTTATCCCATCCATTCTAATCCTACTATTAATTATCTAATCTGTTACCCTGAGTAAGTTCAATTGCAACGTAAATACTAACACCTCTTCCGGCTGAGACAAGAGGATCACTTGAGCCCAGGAGTTTGAGACCAGCCTGGGCAACACAGTGAGACCCCATCCCTACAAAAAACTTAAAAATTAGCCAGATGTGCTATCACATGCTTGTAGTCCCAGCTACTTGGGAGGTTGAGGTAGGAGGATTGCTTAAGCCCAGGTGTTCAAGGCTGCAATGAGCTATGATTGCACCACTGCACTCCAGCCTGGACAACAGAGTGAGACCCCATCTCTCCAGCTGACATCATTTGAATGCCTAAAGCCAGGCCTATCCCTGGACTTTGCAATTGCATGAACCAATACATTTCCTTTTCCTCAAAGTCATTCTGAATTGTGTTTTTTCTGTCCCGTGAAATTTAAAAACCTCTAACAGACACAGATGGCTTAATGTCTAAAAGTCAAAGGTACTGCTGACTTCATTACAGCACACACAAAAAAATGGAACCACTGGAGTCAAGATGTGAGGCTGCTCTTGGTTGGAGTGGACCAGCCTGGAGACTTCAGGCACATGCCACCATGGCTAATTATTGTATCTTATTTTTTTGTAGAGATGGGACCTTGCTATGTTGCCAAGGCTGGTCTTGAACTCCTAAGCTCAAGTGATCCTCCCAGCTCAGCCTTCCAGAGTGCTGGGATTACAGGCATGAGCCACCATGCTCAGCCAGGTTACAGTTATATTGTATAGATTTTACTTTGAAGTATACTGGGCATTAGACAATTCTTTTTTTTTTTTTTTGAGATGGAGTCTCACTCTGTCACTCTGGCTGGAGTGCAACCTCCGCTTCCCAGGTTCAAGTGATTCTCCTGCCTCAGACTCCTGAGTAGCTGGGACTACAGGCTCACACCACCATGCCCAGCTAATTTTTGTATTTTTAGTAGAGACGGGGTTTTGCCATGTTGGCCTGGCTATTCTAGAACTGGTGGCCTCATTGATCCACCTCTCTCGGCCTCCCAAAGTGCTGGGATTACAGGTGTGAGCCACTGCACCCTTCCCTAGAAAGTATTTTTTATGAATGTGTGTTTATCAAACTGCATGAATGTAATACTATAGAATATTAAGACAAAATATGTGCTTTGAATGATGGTATTACACTAACCATGACCATCAGCGTTATGAACAAAAGTTGCTGAGTAGTGACTGAGTAGTGACTCAGTGCTTAACTTTATACATTTCCAATTCACTGAGTGTCCAGAATAGCTCACTGGATACTTGGCTGATACCAAAAAACATTCCTTAGAAATGAAGACAGCTGAAAGGGCATCAGAAATCTCCTAACAGTTCATCTGCTACAGAAAGTAAATTCTGTCTTCCTTCCTGAATGTCAAAGTGATTTTTTTTCCTGACTTCCTCTGTGATTAAAAAAAATGACTACTTGCAAGGCTTTTGGAAGTTTGTTTTCATTTCTGGTCATTGTTCATGGCACAACTTCAGGGTAACAGGCACCCAAGGGATAAGAATAGCATGGGTGCTACTTTGCAGTGTGAGATCAGCCACAGTAAAGACGAATGAATAAAGAAAAATGACCAGAGCTTGTTTTTAAAAAATACAGAGCTGATGGTCTCGATCTCTTGACCTCGTGATCCACCCGCCTCGGCATCCCAAAGTACTGGGATTACAGACAAGAGCCACTATGCCCAACTGAGATTTGTTAAAGGACAAAATTACAGCTAGATAAAAGGAATAAGTTCTGGATAGGGAGCCCTGCTGGTTGTGCTAATCGAGGATTGATCACCAGTGTTGTGGTTGCAGCAGAAAGAGTTCATAGGCGTGTGCACGGGGGTTAAAACAAGCCCTGTTGTTCATTGGCATGGAAAATGTCTTCAGTTTGGTCCAGAGGGGACCTAGGGTCAGTCCAAGTCAGTGGCCACTGGCTCAGGCCAGATGTGATGGAACACAAGGGGCAGTTGTGATGTGTCTTAGACAGGTACTGCTGTGGTGGAAACTTTTACATGCAACTCTAATTCACTTAGTCAGCACTGATGGACCCTCTGATATTGATCACTTCATTCTGATCTTTGCTCCCATGTCATGAGTTTGGAGAGGATTTTCTTGTCCTAAAATTGCATCGCCCCTCCACCCCGACTCTAGTTCACATTTCTGCATCACTCTTGTCCCTGCCTGTCATCCTGTGACAAGGAGTGCAGTTATTAGACCCTGGCGTCTTTCATCCACTTCTAGTGGAAGCTCCACAAGGAAAGGGCTTTGCTTGCGTCCCGCTATGCGTCCGCCTCACTTTTCAGCACCTAGGACAGTGCCTGACACCCAGTAAGTACTTGGTAAATGTTTCTGAGTAAAAAGTAAGGCGTCAGGCCAGGCACCGAGGCTCACCCCTGTAATCCTAATCCCAGCACTTTGAGGGTCAGAGGCGGGCAGATCACCCGAGGTCAGAGGTTCAAGACCAGCCTGGCCAACACGGTGAAACCCCGTCTCTACTAAAAAATACAAAAATTAGCTGGGCGTGGTGGCTCGCACCTGTAATTCCAGCTACTCGGGAAGCTGAGACAGGAGAATCACTTGAACCCAGGAGACAGAGGTTGCATTTAGTGGATGTTGCACCATTGCACTCCAGCCTGGGTGATGAGAGTGAAACTCCATCTCAAAAAAAAAAAAGCCATGCATCAAAAGAAGGGAATAGGGAGAGATTTCTGGGTTTGGGGTTTGTTTTATAAGAGTTAGAGTCTCGCTCTGTCACCCAGGCTGGAGTGCAGTGGCACAATCTTAGCTCACTACAGCCTTGAACTTCTGGGCTCACACCATCCTCCTGCCTCAGCCTCCAGAGTAGCTGGGACTATAGGTGAATGCCATCATGCCTAGCTAGTGTTTTTCTGTTTATGTTGAGACAGGGTCTTGCTATGTTACCCAGGCTGGTCTTGAACTCCTGGGCTCAAGAAATCCTCCCGTCTCAGTCTCCCAAAGCACTGGGATTACAGATAAGAGCCACTATGACCCACCTAGATTTGTTAAAGGACACAAAATTGCGGCTAGATAGGATGTGAATAAGTTCTAGTGTTTATAGCACTGCAGAATGGCCACAGTTAACAATAATACATTATGTGGTTTCAGATTGCTAGAAGGAGTATACTGAATGCTCCCAACATAAAGAAATCATAAATGTTCAAGATGATGAATGTGCTAATTACTCTGATCTGAGCACTATAAATTATATGTATTGCAATATCATTATGTACCCCATAAATATGTACAATTATCATATGCTAATTTAATTTTTTAATGCAATGCATCAGGTATTAGACAAAACTAGAGGTTTTTTTTTCTTTTTTGAGACAGATTTCAGTCTGTTGCCTAGGCTGGAGTGCAGTGGTGTGACACAGAGAGATCCGTCTTGGTTCACTCAACCTCTACCTCCAGGGTTCGAGTGATTTTCCTGCCTCGGCCTCTCAAGTAGCTAGGATTACAGGCCCATGCCACCGCACCTGGCTAATTTTTGTATTTTTAGTAGATGGGATTTCACTATGTTGGCTAGGCTGATCTTGAGCTCCTGACCTCGGGTGATCTGCCTACCTCATCCTCCCAAAGTGCTGGGATTACAGGCATGAGCCACAGTGCCTGGCCAAAATTAGAGTTTTTTAAATAAAAACACTGTATAATAAAACATAAGTCAGACACTGAATACTTCAGTTAAAATGTTTCTCAAATCCTATGTTAAAAATCACAGGGGCCAGATGCAGTGGCTTACACTTTTGGTCCCAGCACTTTGGGATGCTAACACAGACAATTGCTTGAGTCCAGGAATTCAAGACCAGCCTGGGCAACATAGCAAGATCGTGTCTCAATAACAAAAAAAAATAAATAAGATAAAATAATTAGCTATCATGGCACGTGCCTGTAGTCTCAGCTACTCAGGAGACTGAGGTGGGAGGATCGCTTGAGCCCAAGAGGTTGAGGCTGCAGTGAGCTGTGATCGCACCACTAGACTCCAGTCTGGGTGACAGAGCAAAATCCTATTTCAAATTTTAAAAAAAAATGCAAAGGGAGATGGGAACACTCATACTCTGCTTTGGAAGGCAATTTATCAGCATCTGTGAAAATAGCAAATTCTCTTACCCTTCCAAGCAAGAGTTCTCCCTCTCTGGCTCTACACCAGCCCCTGTACATAAGGAGGCCAGAGCACGGACGTTCACAGCAGCCTTGTTTGTGAAAAACTGAAAACAAATCACAGTCTCTCTCGGCTGCTTGCGTCCCATGGGCCTCATCAGAGCACACAGCAGGCGCCCAGCAAATGCAGTTCTCATTGTCCTGCAGGACGTCTGCCCCTCCTCTCCCACGGCCAGTGCCGGGCCATCTGCGTGAGTGACCCAGTCTGCTCCACCAGCGACCACCATCTGTTTCCACAGTTCCCACTCCCAACAGGCTGTCGTGCATCTACCATGGTCCGGCAGCCTGAGCTCCACCTGCTAAGTGCCCGTAGCTGCTGCAGGTTCTGCATGGCAGAGACCGGATGGCTGGTGCAGATGCCGCTGGGATGCAGCTCAGCAAGACTCAAGCATTCAGGGGAATCTTTGTGAACAAAAGGCCCCAAAAGAGCTGGTCACTTGGGCTTTGCTTCAGGAAGCAGAAAGGGAGACACAGTGTGTCCCACAGGGAGAGCTGCCACTTTGTCACAGGAGGCTGAGCTGCCTCTGGGGCCCGGCCAATGGGGGTCTTCAATGCCCCTCGTCCATCGGACAGGGAAGGATTTGCGGGCCCTTCTGCCTTGTCCGGCCTGGAGTTCAGGCCTAGAACTCCTTGACCCATCACCTAAACTAGGTGTGCCAAGCAGAGAAACAGGGGTCCGGCCTCCACGGGTCAGCCATTCCATTTCAACCAGGGCTCAAAGCTCAGTAGCAATACCAGTCAGTAGCAGAATTTGTGTTGAACGAGCTCACTGGAAGCTGATCGCAGTGAATGAAGAGATAAGCACTTACATGCAGCACTGAGGAATTTCACAACAACAGGGATCAAGAGGCAGTCGCAAAAGATTCCAAAACACAGAGAGAGAGAGACAGAGAGAGGCAAAGAGAGAGAAGAGAGTCAGAGAGAAGACAGAGAGGGAGAGAGAGAGAAGAGAGGAGAAGAGAGGAGAAGGAAGGGGAGAGGAGGAGAGGGGAGGATGGGGGAGGAGAGGAGAGGGAAGGAGAGGGAAGAGGAGGGGAGGAGAGGAGAAGGGAGGACAGGAGAGGAGAGGAGAGGGGAAGGGAGGAGAGGAGAGGGGAAGGGAGGAGAGGGAAGGGGAGGGGAGGGGAGGAGGGAGAGAGAGGAGAGAGAAAAGACAAAGAAAAAGAGAAGAGAGAGAGGAGAAAGGAGAGGGAGAGGAGAGAGAGAAGGAAAGAAGAGAGAGAGGGAGAGAAGGAGGGAAAAGAGAGAGAAAGGAAAGGCAGAGAGAAAGAAAACACCTGCCCACAGAGGAAGGAAAATCAAATTGGGTTCCGCCTTCTCACTGGCATAGCTGCTTTTGGAAAGTACTGCATCTATCTAGCAGCTGTGTTGAAACCCCAGCCCAGTCCCCCAGAGGGTAACTCCTGGTGGAGGCTGCCTCCCTTCAGAGGCCAGAGGCTCCCACTGGCAAAACTGTGGACCTGGTTCTGCCTCCAGTATCTGAAGAGTGTCATCAAATGCCCGGCCACCCACATGGAGCACAGAGGAAGAGTCTAGCTCCTGAATCATGCCCTGAGTAGTAGGAAGCTTATTTTAACTCAAAGAGGCTAGAAAGCATTAGAATTCACGCTAAGCCCTGACCTATCTGTGGTGGTGAACAGCAGCGAGCTTGTCCCACGGCATGCAGCTGTGGTGGGACCAGCGTGAGCCTCGGCATCACTAACGAGAACGGGCACTAAGAGCATTCCACACACACACACACTCTCGGGATGCATCCAGGCGGAGAAGCAGCAGGAACAGGGCATTGAATTGGTCCAAAGGCCACACCCACTAGGCTACCCTAACTTTAAAAAACTCAATTGCCGGCGGGGCACAGTGGCTCATGCCTGTAATCCCAGCACTTTGGGAGGCTGAGGCGGGTGGATCACGAGGTCAGGAGTTCGAGACCCAGCCTGGCCAATATGGTGAAATCCCATCTCTACTAAAATACAAAAATTAGCCAGGCATGGTGGCGGTCGCCTATAACCCCAGCTACTCAGGAGGCTGAGGCAGGAGAATTGCTTGAACCAGGGAGGTGGAGGTTGCAGTGAGCCGAGACCTCACCATTGCACTCCACCCTGGTGACAGAAAGAGACTCCGTCTCAAAACAAAAAAAATCACTTTAATTCTGGCTCTCTCTTTTTCTTTCTCTCTCTCTATATCTTATGTATATATTTCTCTCTCTTTTTTCTCTTTCTCTCTCAGTCTCTTTCTTTCTGTCTCTCTCTCTCCTTTTTTTCTTTTTGGTTGAGACAGGGTCTCGCTCTGTTGCCCAGGCTGGAGTGTAGTGGTGTGATCTTGGCTCACTGCAACCACTGCCTCCCAGGCTGAAGCAATCCTCCTTCCTCAGCCTTCCTAGCAGCGGGGACCATAGGCCCATATCACCACCGTTGACTAATTTTTTTCTTTTTTTGTGGGGTAGAGATGAGGTCTCACTATGTTGCCCAGGCTGGTCTTGAACTCCTGGGCTCAAGCCATCTTCCCATCTCAGCTTCCTGAAGTGCTGGGATTACAGGCATGAGCCACCGTACCCAGCCTCTCTTTCTTTCTTTCTCTTTCTCTTTTTTCTTTCTTTCTCTATTTCTCTTAATAATGTAATCTTTTAAAAGTTATCTCATGTGGCAAAACTTAGGCTTTACAAAGCAAACAAGCAAAAAAAAAAAAAAAAAAAACTCCCCCATAAAAAGTATCCCGGTTCATTACCACCTTTTTTCATGTTTTCCTGTTTTCAAGTGCGTGTTACATATGCGTCATCGTCATGGTAGCACGTGTATAATTTTACGTCCTGTTTGTCATGCAGCCTCCTATCAACACCTCCCATCTTGCCCCTGAGTCTCTGTAGCTGTCATTTTTGATGTCTACATAATATTCTCTGATTGCGTACACACCGTGATTCATTTTCTTCTCTCCTGCTTTTGGCCACTTAGGTTGTTTCCAATTTGTGCCTTTATAAATAACACTGCAATTAACGGCTTTTATTTCCTCAATACATTTGCATCCGTTTTATGAATTAAAAGCAGCTGAACTGACTTCTGTGTCATTCCTGTTTGAACAAAAATGGAATGTCCTGGTTTCGTAACAAGGGACAATCTAAATTTAGACTCACTGACAGAGCTGTGTGACAAGGGGAACAGCAGAGTAGAGGTTGTAAAGCTTTTCAGAAAACGTCTGTTTAGTTCGTTTGTCCCACTTTGGGGAGAAGAGGAAGTCCTGTGTTGCTCTGGTTCAAAGTGAGTTTCAAGACTGGTAACTTTATCCTTGACAGGAGTTTTTTAAAAAAAAAAAAAAAAAAAAAAAAAAAACACATTATCACGGCGGAGCGCGGTGACTCACACCTGTAATCCCAGCACTTTGGGAGGCCAAGGTGGGTGAATCACCTGAGGTCAGGAGTTCAAGACCAGACTGGCCAAAATGGTGAAATCCTGTCTCTACTAAGAATATAAAATTAGCCAATTGTGGTGGCGCACACCTGTAGTCCCACCTACTCGAGAGGCTGAGGCAGGAGAATCGCTTGAACCCAGGAGGTGGAGGCTGCAGTGAGCTGAGATTGCACCACTGCACTCCAGCCTGGGTGAGAGAGCGAGACTCTGTCTCAAAACAAACAAACACAAAAACAGTATCACTACTTACAGTTTTGTTCCCTTCTTCTGACCTTGCTGTACATGACCGAGGTGAAGGCCAACTGTGAACGCGTGATGTTCAAGTTCTCTGTAATACTGGATAATACCGAGAAGGTTTCTGTTTTTTGTATATTTTGTCTCCATAGGTAAAGCAATGCCTGGTGAGAGGACAGCACGGATGTTTGTGTGAAGGGTAATGAATAAAGAAAAGTGACCCACGTGGACCCTCAGAAATCTAAGATGATAGTTCCAACACGGAGCTCAACAGACCAGGTGAGGAGGAGATCAACACAGCTGAACATTAATTATGGCCCCAATAATCGAGCCGCTCCAAGAGGCATCTCATGTGAATTTCTTCTGTGGAGGATTGAGAGACCAGAAGAGAAAAAAAATTAACAATGAAATAAAACTACCCAGAGATAAATGAAGACACAGATATTTGTGTTGAATGAGTTCATTAGAAGGTGATCACAGTGAGTGAAACAGGTCAGTGCTTACAGGCAGCACTGGGAAATTTCACAACAGAGATGAAGAGGAAGTTGCAACAGATTTCAAAGCCGGGATGGGGGGTGCAGGGGAAAGAGAGAGGAGAGAGAGGGGAGAGGGAGGAGAGAGAAAAGAGGGGAGAGGGAGGGGAGAAGAATCAAAAAAGAGGAAGAGACAACAGAGAGAGAGAAGGAGGGAGAAGAGAGAGAAAGGAAAGGGAAAGAGAAAGAGAACAACTTTCCGGGTGGGCACGGTGGCTCACGCCTGTAATCCCAGCACTTTGGGAGGCTGAGACGGGCGGATCACTTGAAGTCAGGAGTTCGAGACCAACCTGGCCAACATGGTGAAACCCTGTCTCTACTAAAAATGCAAAAATTAGCCAGGAATGGTGGCATGCATCAGGAGGCTGAGGCAGGAAAATCGCTTGAACCCAGGAGGTAGAAGTTTAGAGAAAAGAAGAGAAAAAACTTCCCTACAAAGGAACAAAACTTAAATTGGGTCTCGCCTCCTCACTGGGAACAATGGATGCCAAAAGACAACGGAGCAGTAACCTCAAAAGTTTTGGAGACAAAAATTATTTTGAACTTAGCATTTTAGGCCAGGTGCAGTGGCTCATGCCTGCAATCCCAGCACTTTGGGAGGCTGAGGCAGGTGGATTACTTCAGGTCAGGAGTTCAAGACCAGCCTGGCCAATATGACAAAACCCCGTCTCTACTGAAAATACAAAAATTAGCCAGATGTGGTGGCAGGCGCCTGTAATTCCAGCTACTCAGGAGGCTGAGGCAGGAGAATTGCTGGAACCCGGGAGACAGAGGTTGCAGCGAGCCAAAGATTGCACCACTGCACTCCGGCCTGGCAGCAGAGCAAGACACTCTCTCAAATAAATAAATACCACTTGGCATTTTATACACAGTCAAAAGCTACTCTTTAAGTACGACTTAAGTATGAGATCAAAATAAAGACAATTTCAGATATACCAGGACTCAAAGAGTTCACCATTCATAAACCTTTTTCAAATGAATTAGTTAAGGATTTACTTCAATGAAACAAAAAAAATTAATGAATTTAAGAAAATAAAGGCAAGGTGCAGCGACTCATGCCTATAATCCTAGTATTTTAAAAGGCCAAGGCAGGAAGATCGGTTGAGCTCACAAGTTTAAGACCAGCCTGGGCAACATAGAGAAACTCCACCTCTACAAAAAATAAAATAAAAATTAGCCAGGTATGGTGGCAGGCACCGGTGGCCTCAGCTACTCAGGGGGCTGAGGCGGGAAGATGGCTTGAGCCTGGGAGGTTGAGGCTGCAGTGAGCTGTGATTGTGCCACTGGACTCCAGCCTGGGTGACAGAGTGAAACCCTGTCTCAAAAAAAAAAAAAGAAAAGAAAAGAAAAGAAAATAGACAACATAAGATGTAAGGAACCATAGTGAGTGAAAACAACCAACAAAATCAAACCACACCACAGTCATCTCATGATATAGAAAATGGGTAGAAAATTGAAATGGAGGAGAGAATAAATCATCTGTCTAAATAATTATTCATGCTTCATATTTTTAAATGTGCTGTTGAAAACTGCAAGCTAAAAACATTTCAAAAGATTTCAACTTGGGATGGAGACGGTTTAGTGTGAAGGGAGCAGGAAGGCTGGCTGAAAATGAGAGAAGTTGAACTATGCTAAAAGCCCTGTCTTATTCAGGAGAAAATTAAAATACTGATTAATTCTAGATATTGTTTAAAAAAATTTAAGGGTAGTTACTAGAAAAAAACAGATGTATAACTTCTTAATCTGTTAAAGGGTAGTTACTAGAAAAATAGAAACAGATGTATAACTTCTTTAATCTGTTTTTAAACTACTAGAGGAACAAAAATAAAATAACAAAATAACCAGTCCTCAAAGGACAAGAAATAAAGCATGATACCATACCTGGCTGGGCATGGTGGCGCACACCTGTAATCCCAGCTACTTGGGAGGCTAAGGCATGAGAATCGCTTGAATCCAGAAGGTGGAGGTTGCAGTGAGGCAAGATTGCACCACTGCACTCCAGCCTGATTGACAGAGTGAGAAAGAGAGAAAGAGAGAAAGATAGAGAGGGAGAGAGGGCGAGAGGAGGGGAGAGAAGGGGAGGGAAGGGGAGGGGATGGGAGGGGAGCGGAGGGGACAGGAGGGGAGGGGAAGGGAAGGAAAAAGAAAACAAAGAAAGAAGGATGGAAGGAAGGAAAGAAAAAGAAGAGAGAGAAAGAAGAAAAGGAGAGCGAGAGAAAGAAAGAAAGAAAAGAAGAAAGAAAGAAAGAAAGAAAGAAAGAAAGAAAGAAAGAAAGAAAGAAAGAAAAAGAAAGAAAGAAAAGAAAAGAAAGAAAGAAAAAGAGAGAGAAAGGAAGAAAGAATATGTCAGTGTCATACCAGTTGAGAGTTCAGACAACGTGATTCCCTATGGCTTACAGAAAGAAACGACTTTACTTTCTCATGTTACGGGAAAGTTCAGATATGCCTGGCAGCAGATAAGGCTTGGGTCAGGGGTTAAACAGTGCTCATGGGACTGAGTCTGTCCTTGTGTGGAGCGTGCTCTCCTCCACGCTGGTCTCATCCTTGGGCCCTACATGGAAGCAGGTGACTTCCATCAGCTCCACTTCTGTCTTCCCAGTTCTAGCCCAGTAGAAAAGTGATGGTCACCCTTCTACTAACAGTCCCACCAAATGCTCATTGTCCCTCATCAGCCTGATAGGCTTATGTGTGCAGGGGAACACATGTGATTAGCCAAGCCCTGAGTCACCTGCCCGCCCTAGAGACAGGAAGGAAGCAGGAGCTGAGAATGGTTTAAGAAGAAGCCTAGTGGCCAGGTGTGATGGTTCATGCCTGTAATTCTAGCACTTTGGGAGGCTGAGACAGACAGATCACTTGAGGTCAGAAGTTCAAGACCAGCCTGGCCAGCACGGCAAAACTCCACATTTACTGAAAATATAAAAATTAGCCAGATGTGGTGGCATGTGCCTGTAATTCCAGCTACTTGGGAGGCTGAGCCTGGGAGGCAGAGTTGCAATGAGCCGAGATCGTGCCACTGCACTGCAGCCTGGGCAAGAGAGCAAGACTCCATTTAAAAAAAATTGAGCCTGGACTTAATTACATTTTAAAATTACTTAAAGAGTGTAACTGGATTGTTTATAATTCAAATGATAAATGCTTGAGGGGATGAATACCCACCCCCCCCCATGATGGGTTTATTTCACATTGTATGCCTGCATCAAAATATCTCATGTACCCCATAAACATATACACTTACTATGTACCCACAAAAATTAAGTTAAAACTAAAAAAAAAAAAGAATGAGCCTGACCAAGCACGGGGGCTCACATCTGTAATCCCAGCACTTTGGGAGGCCAAGGCAGGAGGATCACTTGAGACCAGGAGTTTAAGACAAGCCTGAGTAACACAGCAAAATCCCCTCTTTACAAAAAATACAAAAATTAACTGGGCATGGTGATACACACCTGTAGTCCCACCTACTCGGGACTGAGTGACATTGTCTAGACATCGTCTGAGCCCTCTGTGATCCTCTCTCCACCAGGAGTTCCCTTGCTCGCCTCCTTCTGGGAAGTAGCTCCATCCCATAGCCTCTGAACTTTGCATGCCATGAGGGACTTCTCCCTCCAGCAAATCTGTCAAGGCTTTGACCAAAGAAAATTTGTGCATTCTACTGCCATCTTGTGGTCATCTCTTTTTCTTTGCTCAGCCTCCAAATCCCTCAAAAACTCTACAATTACCTCCTGTGCTTATTGAGGAATAGGAGGACCAGAGACATGGGTGTTACTCCTCAGGCCACACAGCTAGTCAGGGTGGTGCTAGGACTAGAGCTTTACTCTCTTGACTCAGTGGCATTTTACTTTCATCCGCAGGTCATCGCTGGACTTCCTGGTTTCACTAGACCAGGGGTCAGCAAACCACAGCCCATGGGCTGAATCTGGCCCACTATTCATTTTGTCAATAAAGTTTTATTGCTATACAGCCACACTCGCTGGTTTATATATTGACTGTGTCAGCTTTCTTGCTACAGCAGCACTGTTGAATAGTTGCAACAAAGCCACAGAGCCAGCAAACGCTGAAATATTAGCACTCTAGCCCTTTACAGACCAGGTTTACAGACCCCTGCCTCAGCAGTGGCCCCTTCTAGTCCTGAAGATGGATTCCAGTTTATAGAATCTCAGTTTGACATGGCAAAATGGAGTGAGATATAGCCAAACACCAACCGCTTTTAAATTGTTGAAATAGTTGAAAATCCTTCCTCTCCATTTTTAACTCTGGGTTGGCTCTGGGTTACAGAGGCATGAGTTTTTAGTGCTGCAATAGATGCTTCTTTAAATTCACTACCTGACGCCCGCCTCTTGAGGAGATCAGAAAAGCAAGCCTAGTTGCTCTTATTAGAAAAGAAAACAGGCCGGGCGCAGTGGCTCATGCCTGTAATCCCAGAACTTTGGGAGGCCGAGGCGGGCAGATCACCTGAGGTCAGGAGTTTGAGACCAACCGTGGTCAACGTGGTGAAACCCTGTCTCTACTAAAAATTTAAAACTTAGCCAGGCATCATGGTGGATGCCTGTAATCCCAGCTATTCAGGAGGCTGAGGCAGGAGAATCGCTTGAATCCAGGAGACGGAGGTCACAGTGAGCCAAGATAGTGCCACTGCACTCCAGCCTGGATGACAGAGCAAGACTGTCTCAAAAAAAAGAAGGAAAGGAAAGAATGACCAGCTCCAGTGTGTGTTGTTCCCATCTTTGTGTCCATGTGTTCTCATCATTCAGCTCCCGCTTATAAGTAAGAACATGCAGTATTTGGTTTTCTGTTCCTGCTTTAGTTTGCTAAGGATAACGGCGGAACAGAAGAGCCACTTCCCTGCCTCACAGGGGCACATTTTCTTTTTAGGATTATCTTATGCAGAGCAGCTGTCTAAGATAAAATTGAAGCAGATGGGCCAGGCACAGTGGCTCATGCCTGGAATCCCAGCATTTTGGGAGGCTGAGGCAAAAGGATCACTTGAGTCCAGAAGTTCGAGACCAGCCTGGGCAAACACAGTGAGACCCCTGTCACCTTTTCTTTTCTTTTTTTTTTTTTTCTTTTTGAGATGGAGTCTCACTCTGTTGCCCAAGCTGGAGTGCAATGGCAGGATCTTGGCTCACTGCAGCCTCCACCTCCCGCGTTCAGGTGATTCTCCTGCTTCAACCTCCCAAGCTGGGATTACAGGCGCCTGCCACCACACCTGGCTATTTTTTGTAATTTTAGTAGAGACAGGGTTTCACCATGTTGGCCAGGCTGGTCTCAAACTCCTGACCTCAGGTGATCCACCCACCTTGGCCTCCCAAAGTGCTGAGATTACAGATATGAGCCACCACACCTGGCCTTCCTGTCTCTATTTCTAAAAATAATAATAAATAAACAAATAAAGGGGACAGACTTCTCTCTCCATTGCTTAAAAATGTCCATATATAGCTGGAAAGTAGCAAATTATAGGAAAGCAAGAGGAAATGCCCTAGGGGGAGGAAACTCAGCAATTCCTAAGACATGTGATGTGTCCTGAACCCCAGCTGGTAGACTTATGTGCCTGAGGAGTCTGAGACATGACTATCTGGATCTCTGGGCATAAGTGTCAGTCCCTGGGACACCTCTCAGAGCCCAGCTGCCTAAAGAGGCCACCTGTGGGCGCTTGATCCACAGCCCAGCTGAGCCCTCCACATGCACCACCTTGGACGTCCAGCCCCTTGCAGCCTGGAGATGCTGTAGCCCCAGCAGAGAGAGAAGAGAGAGAGGATGAAGAGAGAGGAGAGAGAGAGGGGAGAGAGAGAAGGGAGAGAGAAGGAAGAGAGAGGAGAGAGAGAGGGGAGAGAGACAGAGGAGGAAGAGACAGGAGGGAGAAAGAGGAGAGAGAGGAGGGAGAAAGAAAAGGGGAGGAGGAAGAAAGAGGAGAGAGAGAAAGGGGGAATGAGGAGGGAGAGAGGGGGGAAGAGAGAAAGGGAGAGAGGAGGGAGGTGAGAAAGACAGAGGGAGAGGGAAAAAGATTGGGGATAGACAGGAAAGGGGAAATGTGAGGGAAGGGAGAGAAGAGAGAGAAAGGGGAGGGGGAGAGAAAGGAGGAGAGAGGAGGGAGAGAGAAAGGGAGAGAGAGAGAGAAGGTGGGGAGAGAGAAAAAGGGTAGAGAGAAAGAAGAAGAGGGGGCATCTGCACATCTGATCTCCAGGTTCAGAGAGGACAGTCAGCTGACAACATCCACAGTGACGTTTTGCCCTTTCCCTCCTCTCTCTAAGCTGCAGACGGCAGGGAGGAAGCAGGACAGAGGACAGAAGACACCAGCCAGGTCTCCCCTTGCCCTCCACAGGCTTCCAGCCCAAAGCAGCCCAGACTAGAAGGGGGATTTAATGCTGAATCCAACGTGGAGCTTTAATTAACCTCTCAAATTAGACAAGCTGTTCAGTGTCTCTCAACTGGCTTGAGGCTGCTTTTGCTTCTGAAACTGACCTGGGACTGTCCTTCGCATAAGAATGAACCAAAAAACCACGGTCAATCCAGCCTTGATTTGGAGAATGGACAAAAGTTACAAGTGGAAGTAGGAGAAAAAAAGCCGGCCAGGCGTGGTGGCTCACGCTTGTAATCCCAACACTTTCGGAGGCTGAGGTGGGCAGAGCACGAGGTCAGGAGTTTGAGACCATCCTGGCCAACATGGTGAAACCCCCGTCTCTACTAATAATACAAAAATTAGCCATGCGCAGTAGTATGCGCCTGTAATCCCAGCTACTTGGGAGGCTGAGGCAGGAGAATCGCTTGAACCCGGGAGGCAGAGGTTGCAGTGAGCCAAGATTGCGCCACTGCACTCCAGCCTGGGCAACAGAGCAAGACTCCATCTAAAAAAAAAAAAAAAGGAAGCTGCATTTTGATTGTGTGTCTTTGACACAGCGAGGCGGCTCCTTTAAAATTCAGCATGTTTTCATCTCACGTGTTGATTTCTAGACACTGGATCCTCTCATCTGATTACACTTCAGGTTTATCTGGGCTTTTTTCTCTTAAAATAGAATATTTTTACAGACTTATGTCTAGAATTGCAGCTTTTCAAATCTGTTTGTTTGTTTGTTTGTTTTTTGAGATAGTTTTCACTCTTGTTACCCAGGCCAGAGTGCAGTGGTGCAATCTCAGCTCACTGCAACCTCCTCCGCCTCGCAGATTCAAGCAATTCATCTGCCTAAGTCTCCTGAGTAGCTGGGATTACGGGCACGTGCCACCACGCCCAGCTAATTTTTTTGTATTTTTAGCAGAGATGGGGTTTCACCATGTTGGCCAGGCTGGTCTCGAACTTCTGACCTCAGGTGATCCGCCACCTCGGATTACCGTGCCCAGCCTCTCTAAGTCTTTTTTTGAGTGTTTGTTTAGAGAAAGGGTCTCTGTCACCCGGGCTGGACTGCAGTGGTGTGATCATTGCTCACTGCAGCACTCCTGGGCTCAAGTGATCTTGTAGAAATTCCTACGCTCAAGTAACCCCCTGGCTGCAGCCCCTCCAGTGGCTGGGACTACAGGCACGTGCCATCATGCTGGGGTTTTTTGTTGTTTTGTTTTGTTTTGTTTTGTTTTGTTTTGTTTTGTTTTGTTTTGTTTTGAGACAGGACCTCACTCTGTTGCCCAGGCTGGAGTGCAGTGGTGTGATCATGGCTTACTGCAGCCTCAGACTCCTGGCCTCAAGCAATCCTCCCGCCTCGGCCTCTGGAAGTGCTGGGATTACAGGCATAAGCTGCCGCAACCAACATCCCTGAGTCTTTCTCTACATTGTTGCCCAGCCGTGGACTTTCTGCCCCCACCACGGCCAGCACTTTGGAAGCATTTAAGTCACCAGAAGGTGGGGATAGTGACCACACCCATAGGGCGATGGCTTTACAGGTCCCAGGAAGAACACAGTTCCACACTCACACAGGTGTTCATGCTTACACCAAAATCAGACACTCCCTGAAGCAGTTCGGTGTTGCTCAGAAACACCCTCAAGAGATCACTGGTGGGTGTGATTCCTCCCTGCTCACACCGGGTTCTCATTCCCATCAGGCCCATAATGCAAACCCCCTGAGCAAGCACAGCCGGTGGGGAGAGGCCCCTCTGTCAGCAGAAGCAACACAGGCCTGCACCGCCAGCTCTTCAGGCTTCCACATCTTTCCCAAAATGTCAGAAACCTCCAGGCTCAGTGGCTTATGCCTGTAATCCTAGCACTTTGGGAGGACAAGGTGGGCGGATCACCTGAGGTCAGGAGTTCAACAGCAGCCTGGCCAACATAGTGAAACCCTGCCTCTACTAAAAATGCAAAAAAAACTAGCCAGGCATGGTGGCGCCTGCCTATAATCCCAGCTATTCAGAAGGCTGAGGCAGGAGAATCGCTTGAACCCAGGAGCGGAGTTTGCAGGGAGCCGAGATCACACCACTGCTCTACAGCCTGGGTGACAGAGCCAGACTCCATCTCAAAAAAAAAAAAAAAAAATGTCAGAAACCTGGATTTTTAAATTTTATTTATCTTTCAGTAACTCTCCTGATTTCTCTATGCTGACAACAAAATAAAAATAGTTTTAAAACGTTCAACAAGCCAAGCAAAACAAATATATGCACCTGATTCCAAACCGGCTTACAACCTCTGATTTACAGTGCGGGCTCCTCGGTCATAAATCACAAGGGCGATGATGACATTACCTGCATCAGAGCTGGATTCAGCAGAGGAGAGGAGCTGGGACTGAGAAGAGGAGAGTCACAACCGTCTCTTTGCCATGGAAACCCCAGGGGAGGAGGCTTATTTTTTTTTTCTGTATGAAGAGATCAATGAGAGATTAATAATAATCCTATACATTGATGTACCACTTCAAACCTGAGTGCTTGCCCATCTATAATCTCATTTGATCCCTAGAACGGTCCTATGAGCTTGTCAAGAAAACCTGACACTCTAAGCTGATAAAGAGAGATAAAGACCCAGGCAATTTCACACACAGAAAGAAAGAAGGCGAGGAAAGGTAATAGGAGGACCCAGGTTTAGTGGAAGGACTCAGAAAGAGTTCATTTTTGTTTACTTTTATCTGATCTCTCTCTCTCTCTCTCTCTCTCTCTCTCTCTCTCTCTCTCTCTCTCTCTTTCTCTCTCTTTCAGAGACAAGGTCTTGCTCTGTTGCCCGGCTGGAATGCTGTAATGAAATCACAGCTCACCTCAGCCTCAACATCCTAGGCTCTAGTGATCCTCTGACCTCAGCCTCCTGAGTAGCTGGGACTACAGGCTAATTCTACAATTTTTTTTTTTTTTTTTTTTTTTTGAGACAGAGTCTCGATCTGTCACCCAGGCTGGAGTGCAATGGCATGATCTCAGCTCACTGTAACCTCTGCTTCCTGGGTTCAAGCAATTCTCCTTCCTCAGCCTGCTGAGTAGCTGGGATTACAGGCGTACACCACCGCTCTCAGCTAATTTTTGTATTTTTAGTAGAGACGGGATTTCACCATGTTGGCCAGGCTGGTCTCAAACTCCTGACCTTAGGTGATCCGCTCACCTTGGCCTCCCAGAGTATTGGGATTACAGGTGTGAGACACCGTGCCCAGCCTAATTCTTTAATTTTTTGTAGAGATGGGATCTCACTATGTTGGTCAGGCTGGTCTCAAACTCATGGCCTCAAGTAATCCTCCCATCTCTGCCTCCCAGTGCTGGGGTTACAGACGTGAGCCATTGAGCCCGGCCTGTCTGCTCTGTCTTGTGCCCTCTACCTGTGATAGACGATTTTGTTTTGCAGTTGCAGAAGGCAGGAGACAAGAGTTCCTGCTGTGAGAGGAATGGAAGCAGCAGGAGTGAGAACACCAGCTGGCAACACAAGACACAGCAGGTGAGATTTGCAAAGAAAATACAGCCTGGTGGTTGAGGATCCAGAGATGACCTTCACTGACTTGTCAATGTCCCAAGCGTCAAACCTGGCCCAATCTCAGGGGAGTCCATTCACATAAAAATCATTAACTGGAGCCAGTCTTCACAATCTGATAAATGTTCTTTTTATCAAAGGTGGAGTAAACATACCCATTAGGATGGTTAGTCTAAAAGAAGATAACAGAGAATTACAAGTATTGGTGGGAATGTGGAGGCATCGGAACCCTTGTGCACCGTTAGTAGGCATGTGAAAGGTCTCTACTAGGCTGCAGTGAGCTGAGATTGCACCACTGCACTCCAGCCTAGGCAACAGAGCAAGACTCCATCTCAAAAAAAGAAAAAGAAAAGAAAATTAAACATAGAGTTGTTACCCTATGACCCAGTAATTCCACGTCTGGGTATATACCCAAAAGAATTGAATGCACACATACGTTTATTGCAGTACTGTTCACAATAGCAAAGACCTGGAACCAAATGCCCATCAAGGATAGACTGGTTAAAGAAAATGTGGCTCATATACACCATGAAATACTATGCAGCCATAAAAAAGGATGAGTTCACATCCTTTGCAGGGACATGGATGAAGCTGAAAACCATCATTCTCAGCAAACTAACACAGGAACAGAAAACCAAACACTGCATATTCTCACTCATAAGTGGGTGTTGAACAATGAGAACACATGGACACAGGGAAGGGAACATCACACACTGGGGCCTGTCGGGGGGTGGGGGGCTAGGAGATGGAGAACATTAGGAGAAATACATAATGTAGATGACGGGTTGATGGGTGCAGCAAACCACCATGGCACGTGTATACCTATGTAACAAACCTGCACATTCTGCACATGTATCCCAGAACTTAAAGTATAATAATAAAAAAAATTGAAAGCACCATCTCAAAAGAAGATTTGCACACCCACGTTTATAGCAGCGTTATTCACAAGAGTCAAAAGGTAGATGGGACCCAAGTGCCCATGAACAGACGGATGAATGAACAAAATGTGGCCTGTCATACAATGGAATATTATTCAGCCTTTAAAAGGAGATCAATTCTGACACCTGCTCCAACGTGGATGGACCCTGAAGACATTATGCTGTGTGACAAGCCATTCGCCGAAAGACAAACACAATACGATTCCACTCATAGGAGGTTCCTAGAGTCATCAAACTCATAGAGACAGAAAGTAAAACGCTGGTTGCCAGGAAGGAGGGAGAATGGAGAGTGTTTAATGGGGACAGAGTTTCAGGATCACAAGATGAACAAGTTCTGGAGATGACTGGATGGCTGCACAACGATGTGAATTAACACTCCTGAATGCTACACTCAAAAACGGTTAAGATGGCCGGGCGCGGTGTAATCCCAGCACTTTGGGAGGCCAAGACAGGCGGATCACGAGGTCAGGAGTTCGAGACCAGCCTGACCAACATGGTGGAACCCTGTCTCTACTAAAAATACAAAAATTAGCTGGACGTGGTGGCGCTTGCCTGTAGTCCCAGCTACCTGGGAGGCTGAGACAGAATTGCTTGAACCCAGGAGGCAGAGGTTGCAGTGAGCTGAGATGGTGCCACTGCACTCCAGCCTGGGCAACAGACCAGGACTCCATCTCAAGAAAAAAAAAAAAAAAAAAAAAAAAGATGGGACCAGGCACATGCCTGTAACCATAGCACTTTGGGAGGCTGAGACAAGTGGATCACCTGAGGTCAGGAGTTTGAGGCCAGCCTGACCAACACGGTGAAACCCCGTCTCTACTAAAAATACAAAAATTAGCTGAGTGAGGTGGCGCACTCCTGTAATCCCAGCCACTAGAGAGGCTGAGGCAGGAAAATCGCTTGAACCCAGGAAGCGGAGGTTGCAGTGAGCCGAGATCACATTGCTGCACTCCAGCCTGGGCAAGATAGAGTGAGATTCCATCTCGAAAAAAAGGTGGTAAATTTTGTGTTATATGTATTCTCCACAATTTTTTTAAAAAATTTAAATGACCAGATGCAGTAGCTAATGCCTATAATCCCAGCCATTTGGGAAGCTGAGGCAGGAGGATCACTTGAGTCCAGGAGTTCAAGAACAGCCTGGACAACATAGTGAGACCCCATAGCTACAAAAAAATTAAAAATTACCAGGCTTGATGGTGCACACCTGTAGTCCTGGCTACTCCGGAGGCCGGGGCAGGATGAGGGCTAGAGCCCAGGAGTTTAAGGCTGCAGTGAGCTATGATCGTGCCACCGCACTTCAGCCTGGGCTACAGAGCAAAACTTTGTCTTTAAAAATTAATTCTTTATATTACTAATTAATTAATTAATTTTTTAAAAAATTAAGGTAAAATCCCAAGAACAGATTCATTCCCTTGAACCCCAGCCTCCCTTTGCTCCCAGCTTTGGCTTCAACAATTTCACCCTCATTCCAAACTCCTCCATTACACTCTGCTGGTCTAAACCTGGATAGGTTTGCCAGATTCTGCTTCCTCTGCCTGGAATCCTCTTGCCTCCTTTATCTTATGTTTTGGCCAAACCCAGCTCAAACATCAGGTTTTGGAAGCCTTTTCCATCCTGACTACCCACAACCTGTCCTGAACATCACTGACTCTCTCACTGGGCCACGGCTTTGCCTAGACTGTATTTCCATTAGCCTCCTTTCACAGAGCACTTACAGCTGCTTGTGCACATGTGTGTCTCCCCTATTAGCCATGGGGGGTGTTTTGGGGAAGGTGCATGAAGGATTGGCGGGAACCAGGCCTTGTCTCACCCACCCAGGACAGAGAGGAAAGACGCAAATATTAGGTCGGGCATGGTGACTCACATCTGTAATCCCAGCACTTTGGGAGGCTGAGGCAGGCAGATCTCCTGAGGTTAGGGGTTCAAGACCAGCCTTGCCAACATGATGAATCCCCGTCTCTACTAAAAATATGGAAAAATTAGATGGGCGTAGTGGTGAGTGCCTGTAATTCCAGTTACTAGGGAGGCTGAGGCGAGAGAATCTCTTGAATCTGGGAAGCAAAGGTTGCAGTGAGCCAAGATCACACTACTGCACTCCAGCCTGGGCAAGAAGAGTGAAACTCCATCTCAAAAAAAAAAAAAAAAAAAAAAAAAGATCCAAATACTTGGAGATTGAATTTAATTAAAATGGAGTTGTAATGGCCTTAACACGCATGCTCATGAACTCGTGGTGAATCTTCTACCTCTCTAGATTGTAAGCATGGCATAGGTTCCTAAGCTGGCATTGCTGCAATTTGGGGGCATCTCTAGGGACCATGAGGGCCCCATGAGTCTCATGGAACAGAGAAAACCCATGGGAGATGGGTTGGGTTTCCAGCCTGGTCCCAGGCTTACGATTCCTCAGGGGACTGTGCCCAGCAGGGGAGATGCCCGTAGTTAAAGAAATGTGCCTAGTGACACAGGAGACCTGGGAAATTGGCACGGGGAGGTACTGAATAATGAAAACACTTTCAAAAGATAACCTTGGACACCTTTGTGCACTTAACCTAACCCAACCCTACAGGGGACTTGGGCCAGATTCCCAAAAAAAGATGATTATAATGAAACAGTAAAAGAGATCAATAATTTTTCAAAGGGCTCTGCCTCCTGGGATATGTAAAAGACTTCTGAAAGGCTAGAAGTAAGGATGGCAGGAAGAAATGAGAATCTAGAAATCGACACACACATATATTGTCAATTGATTTATTACAAAGGTGCCAAGGCCATTGGAAGGAAAAGGGATAGTCTCTTCAACAAGTGGTGCTGGAACCATTGAATATTCTTATGCAATATATAATAAGAAACGTCAACCCTGACCTCACACTGTGTAAAATATTAACTCAAAATGGATCATAGACCTAAATGTAAGACTGAATCCATAAAGCATCCAGAAAAAAAGCAGTGGAGAACATCTTTGTGACCTTTGGTTAGGCAGAAATTTCTTAGATATGACACCAAAAGCACAGTTTATATTAGAAAAAAGGGATAAATTGGACTTCATCCGAATTTAAAATATTTGCTTCTCAAAAACACCATTAAGAAAACAGAAAGTCCGGGTGCAGTGGCTCAGGCCTGTAATCCCAGCACTTTGGGAGGCTGAGGCGGGAGGATGGCTTGAGCCCAGGAGTTTGAGACCAGCCTGGGTAATGAGATCTCACCTCTACAAAAAAAAACAAAGAAAGGAAATGGGGGGATCGCTTGAGGGTAGGAGGTCGAGAGGCTGCAGTGAGCCGCGAGTGACAAGAGTGAGATCCTGTCTCTCCCAACAACAACAACTACAACAAAAATAGACAAATCACGGACTGAGAAAGATATTTGCAAATCACGTATGTGATAAAGAACTTGTATCGAGAATATATAAGGAACTTCTACAGTTCAAAAATAGAAAGACAAACAACCCAATTTAAAAAAAAAAAAAAAAGTCAAGTGCCAGGCACCGTGGCTCATGCCTATAATTCCTAGCAATCTGGGAGCCCAGAGTGGGCAGATCTGTTGAGCCCAGGAGTTCAAGTCCAAAGCAATGTGGCAAAATCCCATCTCTTCAAAAAATATGAAAATTATCTGGGCATGATGGCACATGCATGTGGTTCCAGCTACTCAGGAGGCTGAGGTAAGAGGATTGCTTCAGCCTGGGAGGCAGAGGTTGCAGTAAGTCAAAATCATGCTACTGCACTCCAGTGTGGGTGACAGAGTAAGACCCTGACTCAAAAAAAGAAAAAACATAATTAAAATATGTGAATAGACATTCCATCAAAAAGTTATATAGGTAGCTAATATATGCAATGTATTATTAGTCATTAGTTGGATGCTAGTTAAAACCACTCTGAGATATCATTAACATCTATTAGAAGAGCTATAATCAAAAAGATTGTCAATTTGCAAGGATATGGAGAAACTAAAACTCTCAAATATCATTGGTGGGAATATAAAACTGAAAAGCAGTTTGGCAATTTCTTTAAATGTTAAGTATACACTTATCACATAAACCTTGTCATACGAATCAGTAATTCCGCTCCTGGGTATCTACCCAAGAGAAATAAAAATGTGTGCACACAAAGAGATGTACACAAATGTTCATAGCAGCTTTGTTCACAAGAGCCTCAAACTGAATACAATGCCACTATCCATCAACTTATGAACAGACAAACAGATTGTGATATAGATATACAGTACACTGTACTCAATAATAAAAAGGAATGAACTACTGAGACCTAGTATTAGTCTGTTCCTGCATTGTTATGAAGAAATCCCTGAGAGTGGGTAATGTTTAAAGAGAAGAGATTTAACCATGTCACAGTTCCTCCGGCTGTATGGTACACATGGCTTGGGAGGTCCCAGGAAACTTACAATCATGGCAGAAGGCAAAGGAGAAGCAGGCACATCTTACATGGTCAGAGCAGAAGGAAGAGAGAGGGGGGAGGTGCTGCACACTTTTTTTTTTTTTTTTGAGATGGAGTCTTGGCTAGAGTGCAATGGTGCAGTCTCAGCAAACTGCAACCTCCACCTCCTGGAGTCAAGTGATTCTCCTGCCTCAGCCTCCTGAGTAGCTGGGATTACAGGTGCATGCCACCATGCCCAGCTAATTTTTATAATTTTAGTAGAGATGAGGTTTTACCATGTTGACCAGGCTGGTCTCGAACTCCTGACCTCATGATCTGCCCACCTTGGCCTCCCAAAGTGCTGGGATTACAGGCATGAGCCACCAAGCCTAGCCGATGAACACTTTTAAACAACCAGATCTCGTGAGAACTCTATCACAAGAACAGCACCAACAGGGGAATTCTGCCCCCATGATCCAATCACCTCCAACCAGGCCCCACTTCCCACATTGGAGATTACAATGGACAGGAGATTTGAGCAGGGACACAAGTCCAGACCCATCAGACATTAAACACTATGAATGAAACTCAAAAAAACAATGCTAAGTAAAAGAAGATGAACACGAAAGTCTGCATATTGGACAATTTCCTTCATATGATAAATTTCCAGAAAGGGCAGAATTTCAAAGATAGGAAACAGATCAATAATTGTCTGAGTTTGGGGTTGGAGATAGGCACAGTGAAATTTTGAGGGTAGTGGATGTGCTCTAAAGCTGGATAGTGGTCATGTTGCAGAGCCATGTCAATTTACTAAAAATCATTTAATTGTACACTTAAAATAGTTGCATGTTATGGCATGTAAATTATACTTCAATAAAGATATTTTCTAATCTCCTACACGCTACTGACAAATTCTACCCCCAAGAACCTATCCTAAATATATGTTAGTAAAATACAAAATGACCCGTGCATTAGTCTATTTATTATAACATTTTTGTACAAACAAAAGGCTGAAAACAACCCAAATGTTCATTGATAGGGGACTGATTGCATCTGTAGTAGATCCACTAAATGGAGTACTCTGCACCTATAAAAAACATAAAGTATGGCCAGTCTCCGTGGCTCACACCTGTAATCCCAGCACATTGGGAGGCCGAAGCAGGGAGATCACGAGGTCAAGAGATTGAGACTATCCTGGCCAAAATGGTGAAACCCCATGTCTATTAAAAATACAAAAATTGCCAGACTCAGTGGTTCATGCCTGTAATGCCAGCACTTTGGGAGGCCAAGACACACAGATCAGGAGGTCAGGAGTTCAAGACCAGCCTGGCCAACTTAGCAAAACCCCATCTCTAAAAAAAAAATACAAAAAAATTAACTGGGTGTGGGAGTCACAGTGGCTCAGGCCAGTTGTCCTGGTGCTTGAGGAAGTGAGGCTATGTTTTTAAGGTCAGCCTGGGCAACATAAGAACCTCCCATTCATTTAAAAAATTTTTCAAAAAAAAAGGCTGGACACGGTGGCTCATGCCTCTAATCCCAGCACTTTGGGAGGCCGAGGCAAGTGGATCACCTGAGGTTGGGAGTTCAAGATCACCCTGACCAACATCAAGAAACCCCATCTCTACTAAACATAAAATTACAAAATTAGCCAGGCGTGGTGGTGCATGCCTGTAATCCCAGCTACTCACGAGGCTGAGACAGGAGAATCGCTTGAACCCAGGAGGCAGAGGTTGCAGTGAGCTGAGATTGTGCCATTGCACTCCAACCTGGGCAACAAGAGTGAAACTCCATCTCAAAACAAAACAAAACAAAAATTACTTGGGCATGTTGGCACACACCTATAGTCCCAGCTACTCAGGAAGCTGAGGCAGGAAAATCGCTTGAACCCAGGAGGTGGAAGTTGCATTGAACCAAGATCACACCACTGCACTACAATCTGGTGACAGAGAGTGACTCCGTCTCAGAAAAATAAATAAATAAAATAAAATAAAGTAGATTACAACATACATTATACAATAAATTCCAGAAAATATTGTTAAATGAAAAAAATAAACCTGCAGAAGAGTTCCTTTAGTGAAAAGGAGTTTTTAAAAAGAATATAAGGCCAGGTACAATGCCTCATGCCTGTAATCCCAGCATTTGGGAGGCTGGAGCAGGATTGATTGAGCCCAGGAGTTCAAGACCAGCCTGGGCAACACAGTGAGACCTTATCTTCACAGAAGTTTAAAAATTGGCTAGGTGTGGTGGTACACATCTTTAGTCCCAGATACTCAGAAGGCCAAGATAGGAGGATTTTTTGAGCCAGGGAGTTCAAGGCTGTAGTGAGCTGTGATTGCATCACTGCACTCCAAAAAAAATATTGAAGGTTTTGGGGGAGGTGTTTTGTTTTATGTTTTTTTTTTAAATTTTGCTTACCAGTGATTCTCTTACCTGTACCTGCTTCATGTGGAACAGTAATGTAGCTAAGGCCTTGTTGAGCTACATCAACAGTTGGCACAACTCCACTTGTTACAACTTTCAGCCACAAACAGGACTTTCATCCATCTGGTAACCTTGGAGTCAGGTGAGATGAGTTCCTGGGAAGAAGGTGGACTGAGGAAGTCCAATGAGTTGGCCATGGTGAGTTGGTAAACACTTAGCAACTGGCTCTCCAAGGGAAAACCCAGTTTGTAGTGTTTGCCAATTCCCATGGTGTAAATACTCCCACCACGGCCAATTTCAGACTAACCTTGTGAAGTTGCTGAACCCAGACTTGGAATGCGATGCACACAACCTGCTGTCCCATGCAGTTCCAGCACACAGCTGCCAGTGAGGTACCATTTCATTGCCAGACTTCCTGGCAGCTCAGAAAGTCTGACAAAACCAGATGTTTAATAAAAAGAGGCATTAAAATGTGATAGAAATGTCAGCTGGTACAATCCCTTTGGAGAACCAAATGGTATAATCTGGTGTTGCACGCATCCAACAGCCTAAAATTGTTTGCTATTTTCCATCAGTGTATGTTATATGCAGTGCTTATTGCAGAATTGTTGGTAAAAGCAAAAAACAAGGAAAGAAAAGAAAGAAAACAACCAAAATGTCCATCAGTGGGAAAATGTATAGACTAACTCTGAAAGAGTCAACTGAAAATGTTCTACAGCATTTAAATTAATAAGTTAATAAATATATCAAAATGGCTAGATCTTGAAATCATAATGATGAGTTAAAAGATAAGCTTTAAGATGCTATGCTATGCTATGCATATCATAGGACTTCTATAAACATTTAAAATGCATAAAATGGGCCAGGTGTGGTGGCTCACACCTGTAAGAACTTTGGGAGGCTGAGGCAGGCAGATCACCTGAGTTCAAGACCAGCCTGACACGGAGAAACCCTGTCTCTACTAAAAATACAAAGTTAGCCAGGCATGGGTGGTGCATGCCTGTAATCCCAGCTGCCCGGGAGGCTGAGGCAGGAGAATCACTTGAACCAGTGAGGCGGAGATTGCAGTGAGCTGAGATCGCGCCATTGCACTCCAGGCTGGGCAACAAGAGTGAAACTCTGTCTCAAAATAAATAAATAAATAAAATGCATAAAATTATATTCCGCAATATCATATAGAGACATATTCACTGAAGCACGTGATAAAATCATTTTAAATAGAGTAAACAAAACACATACCAAATTTATGATAATGGTGCCTCTGGAAAAGAAAAGAAGAGACTAAAACTGGAGAGAGATGGAAAAGGTAAATCACCCTTGTTATATTATTCTAACTCCTTTAAATATTAAAATTTTATCTGAAATATTAATGGTTTAAATTCAAGATCTGAGGAGTAGGGTATGCATGGTGGTTACCTTATTATTTATGGTTTTCTGCATTTCAAAAACTCCTTCAAAACATGAAACACAATCCTTTATAATAATGTAAGGCCGATTGCCTCGCCGGGAGCTCGGACACACACCCCCACCCCCACCCCCTTTTCTCCCCCCGAAAGCTCGGACAAGCTCGGGCATGTTTCCTTTTCCCCTTCTCGCACAGCCTGGCTTTCCCTTAAAGAACCCAGTATGCAAGCAGGGTCTTGTGACTCTAGCCAATAAGCAGCCGGGTCTTTCTAGCCAATAAGCAGCCGAGTCTTTCTAGCCAATAAGCAACCGAGTCTTTCTAGCCAATAGCAGCCGAGTAATTCTAACCAATAGCAGCCAAGTCCCATATGCAAACAAAGGCTTGTAACCTTACCCAATAGTAGTCCTGCTCTCCCACAACCAATCGAGCTCCTTCACTCCCTATAAAACCCCACGTCTGAGAGGAGTCTGTGTGACTTCTCCGGCCCCTCCTGTCAGACTGCAGAACGTCGCCCGGGAGCCTGAATAAATTCCTTCATATTGGATCTTCTTGTGTTGGTCTCAGTTTCTTCCTTTTAAACTTGGCAAGAACAAACCTTACAAATAAGAGTTTTATTATTTTAATTTTTGAATTTTTTAGAGACAGAGTCTTGCTGTTACCCAGACTGGAGTGCAGTGGTGTGATCACAGCTCACTGTAGCTTCAGCCTCCTGGGCTCAAGCCATCCTCCCACCTCAGCCTCCTGAGTAGCTGGGACTACAGGCATGCGCCACCACACCCAGCTAATTTTTATAATTTTTTGTAGAGACGAGGTCTTGCTATGTTGCCCAGGCTGGCCTTGAACTCCTAGCCTCAAGTGATCCTCCCACCTTGGCTTCCCAAAGCACTGGGATTTATAAGCATGAGCCACTGTGCTCAGTCTAAATGTTTTTATTAAATCTTCCACTGTTCACTGGCAAATTCCACAATTTGCCCAATATTCAGGCAGAGAAGTGCCATTAGAATATGACTATGTGGGCACTTTCCACTTAGGTGTCCTGGGGCTGAATGAGGTTCAGTTTAACATGCCCTTTTTTGGGAAGCCTCCCCTGACTCCCTCCTCTTACACACGTTCCAGTGGCATTTCATGAACGTACCCATGGCGACGGTTGTCATACTGTATGTACAATAATTATGCTCTGTCTCATCCATTAAACTATGAGATCATCCGGGTAGGAAGCATAATTTATTCATTTCTACAGTCCTGGGGCCTAAGAGTGCTATAGCGGGCAAGGCAACTTTTGAATGAATACGTGAACGGAGAAATCACTTTCATTTTTCACAACCACCTGTAAATGAAGTCAGCTGAATAGTGCAAGGTCACATCGCTTTGTAAACAGACCAGTTAATTAGTCCTTAGTGTTGCTATGCCCAATCCTTAGGACAGAGCACAAAGGGTCTTGGAGCACAGACAGTGATGTAAGCCACTTACAAGACACTGGTAGAGGGAGGGTTGAGCACTGGGCCAGATGGCTACAGGGCCATGGGGTGATTGATACCTGGGATAGTCTCCTTTAAGCCCAGCGCCTGCTACAGGCACTTTACTTCCCCGATATCAGGTTGAGAAAAGTCCATTCACCAAAGCTGTAAGACATCTGAGACCTGGGATACCCCATTCCTGCCATTTCTCTGCCAGAGATGGAGACAGAAATCCATTTCTCTGCCAGAAAGGAAACAGTAAAGTGAGTTTATGGAAAAGCCAATCAAAGTGCGCCATAGAATGGGAACAGTAGCAGGCAAAGAATGGGGCAATGCGGGAGGATGAGACACATGTCAGGGCACGGCTTCAGTCCAGAAATAAAAATAGTTTAGTGTGTTTACTATTTCATCCCAAAGGCCCAACTCCCTGTGAGCGCGGAGGGAACACCCAGCCCGCTGGTGTAGTTTTCAGCCTCTATGTCCCAGTCTCCTTTTAAATACAAATGCCCTTTGCAGTAAGAAACCTATTCTTCTAGTGGAATAGACAGAAACAAGACCTGGCACCTCCTCCAGGGCTGTGCAGAGTGGAAAGGGAGTGGTGGCCAGGCATGGTGGCTCACTCCTGTGATCCCAGCACTTTGGGAGGCCAAGGCGGGTGGATCACTTGAGGTCAGGAGTTCAAGACCAGCCTGGCCAACGTAGTGAAACCCAGTCTCTACTAACAATACAAAAAAATTAGCTGGGTGTGGTGGCATGCGCCTGTAATCCCAGCTACTACAGAGAATAGCTTGAACTCAGGAGGCAGAGATTGCAGTGAGCAGAGATCGACAGAGCCAGACTCCATCAAAGAAAGATCAAAGAAGGAAGGAAGGGAGGAAAGGAGGAAGGGAGGGAGGGAAGAAGGGAAGAAGGGAGGAAGGAATGGAGGGCAGGCCAGGTTCACGTCTGTAATCCTAACAGTTTTGGGAGGACGAGGCAGGCAGATCACATGAGCCCAGGAATTCAAGCCTGGGCAACAAGGTGAAATCCTGTCTCTACAAAAAGAAAATACAAACATTAGCCAGGTGTAGTGGCACATACATGTAGTCCCAGCTACTCGGGAGGCTGAGGTGGGAGGATTACTTGCGCCCAGGAGGCCAGGCTGCAATGAACCATGATTGTGCCACTGCACTCAAGGCCGGGCAACATAGTGAGACCCTGTCTCAATTTTAAAAATAGATAAAAGAATAGCAAGAGGGAGCCCTGGGGTGATGGAATAGTTCTGTATCTTGATTGTGATGGTTGTTGCACAAATCTACACGTGACAAATTTGCACAGAGATGCACACACATACATGTACAAACACACACACACATACAAGAGTGCACATAAAATGGATAAAATCTGAATAAGCTCTGTGGATTGCACCAATGCCAATTTCCTGGTTTGATACCATACTATAGTTATGCAGGACATTACCACCGGGGGGCATGGGATGAAGAGTACATGGGACTTACCTGTACAATTTCCCCAACTTCCTGTGAATCTATCATTATTTCAAAGTAAAATTTTAAGTAAATAAATACATTTTTAAAACTTTTTAAGTGGATGCCTGCCCACCAGTTTGTAAAGATAGCACACTGTTTTTTCACTGGTGCTCTTGGATCATGTCAGGATCTGTGACAGCCAGTGCAGACTGCGGACCACCATACAATCTCTGATGGGAAAACACAGCTATTAAACCTCATAAGCCTGATTCTGCAGCTGGAGTCACACCCAGGAGCCCAGACTTTCATCCTAACATTTCATCATCCATACCCCTGCTGTACAATACACAGCAATGTTAACTTCCAGGTCAAGTTAGGGGATGACACAGCAAGGCTCTGACCACAGAAGCCACTTGAGTCTTCATAAAAGGAATGAGGACATGTCAAACGGGTAAGAGATAAAAGACAAAATAGCCCTTCAAAGAGATGGTTAGAAATAACAGAACATTTGTTTAAGTCTAGGTGATGCATACATGAATATTTCCTATACCATTCTTTGTCATTTTTTATGGGTTTAAAATATTTCATTATCCAAAAAGGACATTAGGTTAGTGAAAAATTGAGGGCAACCAAATTATCTGAGAGCAGAAAATTAATTAAGGAGAGTCCATGTGCTCAGTCATTAGAAATTATAATTTTAAGGATATGTCAGAAACATGAAAAATTGATCTGACATAATATGAGATGAAAAGTGGAGACACGCTGATCCCAAATTCATAAAAATGTGTGTGCAAATGGAAAAAGACTTGGGATGCTCAAAAGTGAGAATGAGATGATGAATCATTTCTTTGTCCTATTTTTCCAAAATTTTCTACTTTACAATTTTTAAAAGACAATATTGTTTTAACTATTCAAGAGAGATCTTTGGTAATATTAAGGGTAGAAAAATTTGAAACCAAAGGACAAAGTCTATAAAGGAGTACAAAGGAGCACGTATCATTTATTTTTAATTGCTTTTCATTATTTACATTCATTCCTAGATATGGGTGTTGACCTCTTACCAGGCAGGCAAGCCCATTTTTGACACACAAAACTGAGTCTTTGTATGTGATATATACCAACAGCGCCTGCTTCCCTGCTGTCGGGATTCCAGTTCATGGCAATAGACCATTAGAATATTTATTTTCAGTTGAATTACTATGTCTGGTATTTTGTGCTCCATTCTAAATTACTTGCACTTGCCAGGACAGATTGGAAGATTTTCTACAAGTCACCTCTTCCTTGACTTCACGGAAGAATGTTAAATAGTTTTATGATCGTATATAAAAATGGATGAGAGACTGGCTGTGGTGGCTCATGCCTGTAATCCCAACTAATCGGGAGGTTGAGGCAGGAAAATCGCTTGAACCCAGGAGGTGGAGGTTGCGGTGAGCCAAGATCACACCACTGCACTCCGGCCTGAGCGACAGAGTGAGATTCCATCTCAAAAAATAAAATGGATGAGAGGTGCTACACATATGCTGCCCACTTCCAAAAATATTCTAAAGCTTAGAAGGCTTAAGTGGGTACCAAGCAGATTTAGTGTTGGACTACTGACGTAAGTTATGGGGGTGGCACTTAGCTCCCATCCTCCATCAGACTGATCGTATTTCTTGGATGATTCTTCCACATATTTTTTTCAAAAATTTCTGGGTGGAAAAGGTACAGTGTGATATTATGGGTAACAACAGTGACAAGTTGACTCTGGTAGCGTCTGCATTATTTTTCTCCTCAGATTGCCTGGACATGTCTCTTTATATTCATGATCTCACACTAACCCCAGGATTTCTTTAATCCCTGGTTAAAATTCAGATTCCTGGGTGCCACCCCAGATGCCTCCAGATTCAGTCTTGCTTGGGAGTGGATCCCAAGAATCTGCATTTTTAACAACCTTTCTTGGGTAGCCCTTATGTCCACCCAAGATTAAGAGCCATTTTCTAAAGAAGGAACTGGGGGCCGGGAGTGGTGGCTCACGCCTGTCATCCCAGCACTTTGGGAGGCAGAGGCAGGTGGATCATCTGAAGTCAGAAGTTCAAGACCAGCCTGGTCAAAATGGTGAAACCCTGTCTCTACTAAAATTACAAAAATCAGCCGGGTGTGGTGGCACGCACCTATAATCCTAGCTACTCAGGAGGCTAAGGCAGGAAAATCGCCTGAATCCGGAAGGCAGAGGTTGCGGTGAGCCAAGATAGACAGAGGCTCGTGGTACACATGAGGACTACATGTTGCTGGGACAGGTAGACTCAGGCCCAGGGAGATCCAGCTCTACTTTTTCGTTTGTTTGTTTGAGACGGAGTTTTGCTCTTGTCGCCCAAACTGGAGTGTAATGGCACAATCTGCTCACTGCAACCTCTGCCTCCCAGGTTGAAGAGATTCTCCTGCCTCATCAACCTCCCAAGTAGCTGGGATTACAGGTGCACACCATCACATTCAGCTAATTTTTTGTATTTTTAGTAGAGATAGTGTTTCACCACGTTGGGCAGGCTGGTCTCGAACTCCTGGCCTAAGGTGATCCGCCCGCCTCAGCCACCCAAAGTGCTGGGATTACAGGTGTGAGCCACCACGTCCAGCCTGTTGGCTCTTTCTAATCAGTCGAATCACCTAATAGGCTGTGCCAAACTCAGCAGCACCCCCAAGCCAGCACTGTGGTTTCCGAGGGGTCAATAAGAGAGGATGAAGAGGCATGAACATGCAAAGCCTACTCCCACTTACTTGCAGCTTACAAACACCCTGTACACCTCTTCCGCTGCTCTTGCCAAACCTCCAGCCCCTCCAAAAGGGAACAGCTGCTGCAATTGGCTGAGGTCACCCTACTTTAAAATCAAGTCCATCAGCCCACCAGGGAACACAGTGGTTTAACCATACCCACCTCTCCTCTTCAGTCAGCAGAATGGAGTAGACAGAGAAATACTTGTATATGTTTCTACTGAAAAGTCTTGGCTAAAAATTCTTTTTTAATTAAAAAACTCCACATTTGCAGAGAAAGTAAAACCAAAGCAGAGCATAAATGCCTTCCCACCTTCCCGATCTGTTTACCTGTATCCCCAGCCCTCCTTTCGAAAGCACATATTAAATCCAAATTTTAAATACATGATTTTTGGCTTTTAATTAAAAGTGACTCCATCTGGGAAGGAGATAATGCCATGTATCTATGAGTACATATTAGAAGCAAATAAGGTATTTCATGGTATTACACGGGATCTAAGGAAGGAAAAATGAAGAAGAGAGGAATAGTCAGATGCTAGGAAGAAAGTGACCCTAGGCGTCCCTGGGCCATCAGAGCCTACAGAAAAGTGGTAACTTACAATGTTCTCAGCCTAATTCAGATAATACATGTTGGAAACAGATGCTTGGTGTCGAAAAGAAAAATTAGCACTCACTGAGTCAAAGGATCTCTCAGCAAGCAATTTTTACTTCCTGGACTGCAGGAAGGGTACCCTCGCTAGCCATCTTGCCACGAGAGTACAGAGAACAAAGGAAAAGCAAACATATTTATTCCTCATGCGTTTGGGGTAGTCCTTACTGCTGTGTCTGATCTCCGTTGGCTGGAGCCAGACCTCACAATTTAAACTAAAACCCGATTGGCTACTAACTTAAAACTTTTTTAAACAGGTAAAAGCAATGGTGAGTTGGGACATGCCTGTGAGCACGTCCAGCACAGATATTTTGGTTAAAGTACAAGGACATTGAATGTGCTACGTGCCTGTAAGCATGGCATGTCTAACAGCTACATAGGATAGGGCTTAACAAAGAGTTATTAGCACACTTATGACTTATTCTTTAACAAGAAAGGAAACTTTAAAGAGGAACTTTTCTACTTCCCACAATAGATTTCCACGCCTGGTGACATATGGCAATCTTGGTAGGACAAGCCTTCAAAAGCTTTATGATGGATAGCTTTATCCCAAAAGGCTGGGCTGAGACCATCTTCCATGCCCAGAGGTACTTCATTATAGCAACAAGTCTACCCAATGGAAGTTTCTGGAATACGCACCCCCATATTTTCCCATACTTCTACGGACACACTTCCATTCTATGTCAGCATCCCAAAACACTGGGAAGAAAAACAATGTAAAATTTAACTATTATGTCCTGAACCCTACCTCTAATTGGGAAAAAAAAAAATTTGAGCCTGAAAAAATCAGTCTTGCTCTCTTTCACCAGAAGTTAGAGGGAAGTTTATTCCGAGACGTCTTAGGGAAAAGAGGGAAAACAGAGGAAATATTTGAAATGGAGAATTTCAAGTCACTCTTGAATTTTCTCCGAGTATCATAGACACTGAGCAACTCACCTTTGTCAATGTAACCTAAGTAACTGCTCGTCTTTCTGAAGTGGCGTTGCATGTATCCTCTCTAAAATCTCATAACTCTCTGAATTATCACCTCCAGGGACACATGGGGAAACTGAGGCTGAGGGAAAGCGAGCAAGTGACACCAGGAATACACAATATCTTATCTCCTCATTCAACATCCTTTTCATTTATCTCGTGAGTACTCTCTAAAATTCTAGTGGAATTAGGAAGTTAATGACACAAGGGACCTCTTTTAGTCTAGCAGATTTACATACATCTAAGTCACATTGTTGAGTGGGAAAATGAAGAGTGAGCAAATGGCAAAGTGGACTTGCTTTACAGTTTCCAGTTCCACACGGAAGAAGTCAGGAAATGTCACCTCTACACATACACGCGGGACATGGCGAATTAAAATACTTGCTCTGCACTATTCACAATAGCAAAGACACAGAAGCAACCTAAATACCCATCCATGGTAGACTTGATAAAGAAAATGTGGCACGTGGCCGGGCGCAGTGGCTCAAACCTGTAATCCCAGCACTTTGGAAAGCAGAGGCGGGTGGATCACCTGAGGTCAGGAGTTCGAGACCACCCTGACCAATATGGTGAAAGCCTGTCTCTACTGAAAAAAAAAAATACAAAAATTATCCGGGCATGGTGGCAGGTGCCTGTAGTCCCAGCTACTCGGGAGGCTGAGGCAGGAGAATTGCTTAAACCCAGGAAGCAGTGATTGCAGAGAGCTGAGATTGTGCCACTGCACTCCAGCCTGGGCAACAGAGCAAGACTCCGTCTCAAAAAAAATAAAAAAATAAAAATAAATCGCCAGGTATGGTGGCAGCATGTGCCTGTAATCCCAGCTACTCGGGAGGCTGAGGTAGGAGAATTGCTTGAACCTAGGAGGCGGAGATTGCGGTGAGCCAAGATCATTCCACTGCAGTCCAGCCTGGGTGACAGAGCAAGACTCTGTCTCAAGAAAACAAAAACTGTGGTACCTGTACACCATGGAATACTATGTAGCTAAAAAATGGAATGAGATCAAGTTCTTTGCAGGGACATAGATAGAGCTGAAGGCCATCATCCTTAGCAAACTAACACAGGAGCAGAAAACCAAATACCACACGTTCTCACTTATAAGTGGGAGCTAAATGATGGGAACACATGGACCCATAGAGGGGAACAACACACTGGGAACTATCACTTATCGCCACCTATTGGAGGGTGAAGGGTAGGCGGAGGAAGAGGAACAGAAAAAATAACTAATGGGCACTAGGCTTAATACCTGGGTGATGAAATAATCTGTACAAGAAACCCTCATGACACACGTGTACCTATGTAACAAACCTGCAATATACCGCTAAACTTAAAAATTAAAGAAAAAAAAACTAATACTTGCTCTAAGTTTACACTTCTAAAACACAAAAGTGGCTGGGTGCAGTGGCTCATGCCTGTAATCCCAGCATTTTGGGAAGCCGAGGTGGGCAGATCACTTGAGGTCAGGAGTTCAAGACCAGCCTGACTAACATGGTGAAACCCTGTCTCTACTAAAAATGCAAAAATTAGCCAGGTGTGGTGGCAGACTCCCATAATCCCAGCTGCTCAGGAGGCTGAGGCAGGAGAATCCCTTGAACCTGGGAGGTGGAGGCTGCAGTGAGCCAAGAACATGTCCAGCCTGGACAACAGAGCAAGACTCCATCTCAAAAATAAACAAATAAATAATAAAATAAAGCCTAAAAGTAAATCTTCCTGTTGCTAAGTTTTGACTATAATGCTTTAATTATGCAAAAGAAAGTCCCAGAAATGTGGATCCTGGGGTATACCTACTAAAGAGTTGATCTGGGAAGGGCTGAGAAGAAATGATTGCTTTTTTTTTTAATTAATGAAATAGAGAGATGGAGTCTCGCTATGTTGCCCAGGCTGGTCTTGAACTCCTAACCTCAAGCAATTCCCCCACCTCAGTCTCCCAAAGTGCTGAGATTACAGGTGTGAGCCACCATGGCTGACCAGATTGCTTTTTTCAGAAGGAAAAAAGTATGGAATTTTTAGGCAAGTAATTAGGCAAGAGAGGCCTCAGTCTGAAACAAGCCTTGGGTCTGAGGGAAAGGAAATCCAGGCTAGAGCGTGCCTGTACAGAGTTTTTGCTGCCGGCCTTGTGGACATGCGCTTGACTGGCTGTGGACAAAGCACCAGACCACATTAGCCACAAAGGCTGGGCCAAAATTCACAGTCAATGTGGCACATATGACATTTAAGTTAAATTGACTGTTTGGTAATTTTATCAAACAAGTGATGGGTATACACAATTCTGCCATTGTTTTAAAAAAAACAAAACTCATGGCTGGGCATGGTGGCTCACGCCTGTAATCCCAGCTCTTTTAGGAGGCCGAGGTGGGAGGATCTCGAGGTCAGGAGTTCGAGACTAACCTGGCCAACATGGTAAAACCCCGTCTCTACTAAAAAAACTACAAAAATTCACCAGGTGTGGTGGTGGGTGCCTGTAACCCCAGCTACTCAGGAGGCTGAGAGAGGAGAATCACTTGAAACCAGAAGGTGGAGATCTTAAAGAAAAAAAACTCATTTCATGGTTAAATATCTGAAGTCAATAGAAAGGCACCATCTTGTCTGTTATATTCATTCTCTGCTCAGACTCACCCATAGGGTGCTGCCTTTGAAGAAAGAGAAGTAAAACAGAACCCTCTTGTTCTTTCTCGAAAATCCTCAAAGGATGTCATAGGGAGCAAAAGCTGGGGTGCAGCCATGGGAATATCCACAGGGAATTTACCAGTTATTGAGAGAATTCAAGTAAGTGCAAGTTACCTGGTGGTAAATACTTGGGCTGCCTAATAAACAAGTTTCAAAGCTATTCAGGAGGGAGGGGATGGTGGCAGGGAAGATTACCAAGAGCTCATGCTACAAACTGGAAAGTCTGAATCTCATGCACACAGCTAATGAGCCCCTCCTGAGTCCTCCCTGCTTTTCTCTTAGTGCTAAGTACCTCTGTGCCTTCCCAGGATTTTGCTCCAGGCAAAAATAAAATCCTCTTTGTGGCACTCATAAAGTCTGAATATCAAGTCCTGAATGTTGGGTGCTGATCTGCCAGAGATCTGGACTGTTCAACTGAGACACACCTGAGATTGGTGGAAGTGGACAAGACAGCCCTGGATAAACCTGGCCCTGCTCTCTGTGGGGCCTACACACTATCTCTGAAAGTATACATCCTCGTAACTTCCTGCTGATGGGGGGGCATTTTACTGATGGAACTAAGCTGGTGTTTGCAGCCTTATGAAGCAAAAGAGGGAGCTCAAACAATTCACTTTACGTTAGGACAAAACAGTTCTCCAAAAGGCAGAAGAGTCAGCCCAGGAATTGCCAGCTTCTTAAAAAGACCATGTGAACGGGTCCCATATCAATAAAGTGAAAGAGTAACCAGATCACAGGAATTGTGACTTTATAGACATGAAGGCTGGTGAGTCTCTGGCTTAAGAACTGGAACAGTCAAGAAAGAGAGGTAACATGTAGGTGATAAATAACATCAGCAACTCCAACGGCAATAATTACATTCACTCATCAGGTCCTTTCCCTCTTCCACTGTGAGATCGTCTTAAAGTAATGGTGATTAGCTAAAAGCAGCTGAAGGCTTCATGGTCCCAATCCTAGAGTTAACACTTAATAACCGTTTCCAAACTTAAGTGCTCCTGAGGGGTTCTAGCTGGAATTCTTCCAGGATATTTCATTCACTTATGTTTACTTAGTAAGTCAACTCTACCATGACTTGGGGATTCTCACGCTAGGTAAAAACATGGACTATCTGCTCCTGTAATAGTTAATTTTATCACATAGATAAAATTATGTCAACATGGCCAGGCCATGCTACCTAATTTTTTGTCAAACCTAGTTTTTGGTCAAACACCAATACAGATGTTGCAATGAAGGTAGTTTTCAGAAGGAATTAAGATTTAAATCGGAAGACTTTGAGTAAAGCAGATTACTCTCACAAGGTCAGTTGAGGCCTTAAGAGAAAAGACTAAGTTCCCCCAAGGAAGAAGGAATTCTGCCTCCAGACTGCCTTCGGATTCAAGACTGCAACATCAACTCTTCCTGGAGTCTCCAGCCTGCTGGCCTGGCCTGCAAATTTCAGACTTGCCAGCCCCCACAATCACGAGTCAATTTCTTAAAATAAATCTCTCTCTCTCGCTCTCAACACACATATGCATTGTATTGTAGGTTCTGCTTCTCTGAAGAACCCTGAGAATACAATTCCAATAATGAGATTTTGTCAAAGTGCATCCCCTCAATCACAGAGGGTCACCAAGATCCTATCGTGACATTATTTTCACAGTTTGCTGTCTCTTATGCTGCTTCTTTCCTCTATGCCTGGACCTCATTTTAGGATCTGGCCCTTCCTCACTCTGCCTTCACAGAGAGGCCTCAGAGAAGCCAGTGTTCTTACTCATATAGAATGAGAACCATGTTTGAGGATTCCACTGGCCTCATAGAAATGTGAGCACCTATCAGCTATAGCCAAGTCTCCATGGTCGGGTGATCTTAGGTTTCCATCTCAGCCTCATCACACAGTTCTGCAGGCACAGAGAGAGCCTACCACAATTTAAAAACCAAAAGCAATACAAATTTGAGCAATAAGAGATTTGAGCTATAGGTAAGGATGATTGATCTGTACATTCTCTGAATGCCACTATGCAGAGGAACCAGTGACTAAAATATCCACTTCCAGGCCTCTCCTCCCCTTGTGGAATCTGGCCCTCCGACAGGTGATACTCAACCTGATAAGCACAGTGGCAGGCAAGCTCATTTCTTTCTAAGTGGTCAATCACAAAGCAGTTAGTTATTGCATCTGTACATCAATTATCTCTGTAGGAAAACCCATTAAGGCTGGTGCTCCCAATAGCAGGCCTGCCTGCAATTCATCTTTGATGGGTCACGTGTGGACTCCACCAACTGGGGGTTCTGGACCCTTGCAGACCTTCCCACTCTGGTGTTACTGAGGGATAGAAGATGGGAGGAAGAAGAGATGCTTAGGCAAGATACTGCTAGCCACTGATCAACCATGAAGCTGATAGTCCCACAAGGTTGGCCCCACAGAGGCAAATTAGGAAAGTGTGGTTGAAAAGTATGATGTGCTGGCTGGGCACGGTGGCTCATGCTTGTGATCTTAGCATTTTGGGAGGCCCAGGCAAGCAGATCATGAGGTCAGGAGTTCGAGACCAGCCTGGCCAACACGGTGAAACCCCGTCTCTACTAAAAACACAAAAATTAGATGGGCATAGTGGTGGGCGCCTAAAATCCCAGCTATTCAGGAGGCCGAGGCAGGAGAATTGCTTGAACCCAGGAGGCAGAGATTGTGGTGAGCCAAGATCACGCCACTGCACTCTGGGCAACAGAGCTAGACTCTGACTCAAAAAAAAAAAGTATGATGTGCTTTCAGCTAAAAGACAGGGGCCTTCCAACATTCAGGTACCTTCCTGTTGATAGCAAAATATGCATTATGCTAAATAACATAAGTAACTGTAACCACAGAATGTTCCAAACAGTTGAAGTAAGATCTTCTCTCCTCTTCTTTGGTGATTAGCCTCAATATGGATTCTAAATAGTCTGCACAAATCCAGTAAATCTCATCATATGTGATAAAATAAAACTGAAAAAGTGCACAGAGGAACATGTTCTTGAAGGACCCAGCAGAGGCACCCTGGCCAGGCCCAGCTGGGCACTTGGATTCCTCCCCCAGAACAGTTGGTAGAGGTGTGTGCCCCTGCTGTTAAAACTAGGGTGGCTTTGGTTGCTTCCCCTCCAGTTCCATAGTTTGCCTTTGCAATTGTGGCTTATTAGTCAGCTTGGGTTCCTATAACAAGATACTACACACTTGGTGACTTAAACTGCAAAAAATCGTTTTCTTTTAGTTCTGGAGGCTGAGAAATCAAAGTGCTGGCTGACTTGGTTCCTGGTGAGGGCTCTCTTTCTCACTTGCAGACGGCCACCTTCTTGCTGTGTCTTCACGTGGTAGAAGGAGAGAGAGCAATCAAGTGCTCCCTGGGGTCTCTTCTAATAAGGGTGCTAATCCTATCAGAACAGAGCTCCACCCTTATGACCTCATTTTACCTTAATTTCTTCCTTATTCCAAGTATAGTCACATACAGGGTTAGAGCGTCAGTAATTACCTTAAATATAAATGGATTAAACTGTCTAATAAAATACATTGGAAAATTGATTTTTAAGTATGATTCAACTATATACTATCTACAAGAGACTCACTTTATGTTTGAAGAAACAAATCGATTGAAAGTTGGAGGATGAAAAAGCATATTCCATGCAAATTATAACTGAAAGAGAGCAGGGGTGACTGTAGTAATATCATACAACATATACTTTAAACCAAGAAGGTTACAAAAGACAAAGAGGGACATTATAGACTAATAAAAGTTTTCATCTAATAAATATATAACAATTAGAAACACTTATACACCTAGTGACAGACCATCAAAATACATGAAGTAAAAACTGAGAAGACTGAAGGGAGAAATAGTTCTACAATAATAGTTAAAGAGTTTAATACTTCATTCTCAGTAATGGATAGAAGAAACAGGCAGAAAGCAGTGAGAAAATGGAGGACTTAAGCAACACAATAAGCCAACCTGACCTAACAAATGTATATGGACTAATACCTAACAACAATAGCATATACATTTTCCAGGATAAACCAGATTTAGGACAAAAATTAAGTCTCAACAGATTTAATTTATTTCATTTTATTTTTTGAGACAGCATCTTGCTCCATCTCTAAAAAAAAAATCAAAAAAAAAAAAAAACAGAATAGCCAGGCATGGTGCAGGCACCTATGGTCCCGTACTCAGGAGTCTGAAGTGGGAGAATTACTTAAGCCCAGGAGGTAGACGCTGCAGTGAGCCGTGCTTGCACCACTGCACTCCACCCTGGGTGACAGAGCGAGATTCCATCTCAAAACAAAACAACAAAATTAAAGAAGCTTCTCCTCCAAGAGACCCTTCCATGCAGCCAGGGGTGAGAATTGCTGATGGAGATTTGGCACACATTGCATGGATTTTCTCCTTGAAAGCAGGGAGATTGCCTTGTTTTGAATCCCTGGCCCCAGCACCCAGCATGGCATATTACAGACACTTACTAAACATTCATTAAATGAACGAAAGACTGAATGAATGAATAAGGGTTAAGGTATGATGATTGATGACAGTCAAGAGGAGGCTAGCAAGGAATAGCCTTGGAACACCCAAATAATAATACATAGCAGCAAGCCAGAGAGTGAACATCCCCCAAGATGAAACTACATAGTAAGCTAGTAATTAGGGAGATAAATTTGGGATATGGCCAAGTGACGAGAGCAGTGACCAACAAGAATCTGACTGATTGCATGAATAAGCCAACCAATTCACGGTAAAATAAATATAAATCTCACTTAGGGAAGCCTGCTCATTTAATGGACTTCTCACTTGATCCAGAGACAAGAGAAGCCAAATAGCTTCCAATATAAAAATAGACTTGGCATCACTGTGACTCGAGAATCTCAGGAGACCTCTGTTGACACTACTGCCCAGTAAGCCAGACTCAACAGGAACTCAGTGAAGAAGGTGGAAGGCATGGCTGGTTCCAATCCCAGACACATCTGAGAGAAGCCAACAGCTCTCAGGTCTCATTAGGAGGAAAATGCTCCTAGAGGTAATGACCATTTTCATGAAATATTGATATTTTTAACCCTATCATAACAACTATGCAATACACTACTAAGCAAAATATGTGACTATGACATGTGACTTGGAATGTAATTCCACTAGCCACACATGGTGACTCACGTCTGTAATCCCAGCACTGTGGGAGGCCAAGGCAGGAAGATCACTTGAGGCCAGAAGTTCAAAACCAGCCTGGGCAATATCGTGAGACCTCATCTCTACAAAAAATTAAAAACTAGCCTGGCATGGTGACACACAACTGTGGTCCCAGATACTGAGGAGGCTAAGGCAGGAGAAATACTTGAGCCCAGGAGTTAGAGGCTGCAGTGAGCTAGGATCACACTGCTGCACTCCAGCCTGGGCAACAAAACTAAGAATGAACTCAAAAGAGCTCAAGGTACCCAAATAATACTGAGAAGCTGTTAAATTAACAAATGTAGTCATGAGTGGGCATGAGTGGGCATGAGTCTCCACAAGACTCCACCTCAGAAAAAAATTTACCTCAGGATTACATGAAAATGCATGGAGACACAGAATATTGAAATAATATCATAAAGAGTATATTTGGCCTCAAACAATAAACAAAATAATTATGGATTAAGCAGCAGCTGAAAATATTTATTTCTCACAATAACAAGACTGGGAGTGCCAAGGTTGGTGCAATGATGTCTTTAAATACAAAATTCCTTTAATCTCTCAGCTCTTGCATCCTAGGAGTAGCTCTGCTCATGGTTGCAAGATGGCTGCTGCAGCTCCAAGCACCGTATCGTCACATGAGGGTAAAAGGGATTCTGTCCTCACATACTTCTCTCTTCTCATGGATGAAACTGTTTCCAGGAGGCCCCAGAAAGATTTCCCTTTTATCAAGTTGGCTAAAACTGGATCACATGTTCACCCAAAACCAATAATTGGCCAAGAGGAATGGGATGATGGCAACATGTGCATTAAACTAGTGATGATCGGCCAGGCATGGTGGCTCACGCCTGGCTTCCCAGCACTTTGGGAGGTCCGGATCATGAGGTCAAGAGTTCAAGACCAGCCTGACCAAGATGGTGAAACCCCATCTCTACTAAAAATACAAAAATTAGCTGGGCATGGTGGTGAGTGCCTGTAATCCCAGCTACTGGGGAGGCTGAGGCAGAGAATTGCTTAACCTGGAAGGCAGAGGTTGCAGTGAGCTGAGATCGTGCCACTGCACTCCAGCCTGAGCAACAGAGCAAGACTCCATCTCAAAAACAAAAACAAAAAAAAACTGCTGATGATCTATCCCCTGTGGTTGGCCATCTTGCCACTGAAATAAAATCGGGACGCTGCTAGAAAAGAAGGGGAAAATGACCACTGAGTAAGCAATAAACAGCATCTTCCACAATCATCTCAGCAGTCATGAAATCATTGAAATGTCACGCTGAATAAGCCACCTGGCTTCTCACTGGTTCTGCTTCCTCTGTGACCACGTCTACTCCTACCACTGCCTTTACCAAGCCTCCCTGTGTCTTTCCTGGACAGGTGCCCCAAGAAAAATGTCAGTCACTGCTGTGAGTTAAGTTGTGTTCCCCAAAAGGATAATTTGAAGTTGAAAGCCCTGGTACCTATGAATGCGACCATATTTTGAAGTAGGGTATTGACAGATGTAATTAAGATGTAAGTTAAGATGAGGCAATACTCGAGTAGGATGGACCCTCAGTCCAATATGGCTTGTGTGCTTGCAAGAAGAGGAAAAGAGATGGAGACAGGTACACACAGAGGAGAGAAGTCATGTGAAGACATAGTCACAGAGGGGGAAAGTCCTGCAATGAAGGAGGTCAAGATTGGAGGGCTGCAGCTCCAAGCCAAGTATTGCTGGTCACCACCAGAAGCTGGGAGATTGGCATGGAGAAGATTCTTCTTCTGAGCCCCTAAGAAGGAGGCAACCCTGCTAACAACTTGATTTTGGACTTTTGGCCTCAAGAACTATGAGAAAATGAATTTCTTTCTTTTTTTCTTTTTTTTTTTTTTTTTTTTTTTGAGGGCTGTCTTCCTAGTATGCAGATGGGTGCCTTCTTGCTGTGTGCTCACATGGCGGGTGGGTGGGGGGAGAGAGGGAGAGAGAGAGAGAGAGAAAAGATGAAGAGAGAGGGAAGAGAGAGGAGAGAGATGGAGAGAGAGGGATGAGAAGGATAGAGAGAAAAAATGCAGAGGGAGAAAAGAGGGAGAGAGAAAAAGATGGAGAGAGAGAAGAAAGGGAGACAGAGATGAAAGAGACAGGAGAGAGAAAGGAGAGAGAGGGAGAGAGACAGATGAGAGAGATAAGAGAGGGGAGAGAGAGACAAAGAGAGAGAGCAAGAGAGACAGAGAGGAGCTAGAGAGAGAGATCTAGAGAGAGAGAGAATGAGAGAGAGAGCACTGTTGTTTTTCTTCCTCTTCTTTTTTTTTTTTTTTTTTTTTTTTTTTTAGAGAAAGAGAGAGAGAGAATAGGAAGGAGGAAAAAGGAAGAGAAAGAGAGAGAGAGAATGGGGAGGAGGGAGAAGGAAAAGAAAGAGGGAGAGAGAATGGGAGTATTGCTTTCTTGCCCAGGCTAGAATGCAATTTAGTAATGGGTATTGAAAACCTCTTTTATACTGATAATTATACTTAATGATGTAGTCAGGAAGGAATAAGGGAAGAAGATAACAAACAAACAGCCAACCAATATTTCATTTAAACCTATGAAATGCTATACGATTACTGAGGAGTGATTTACTTCCAATTATATAGTCACCTTTGGAATAGGTGTGAGGTGGTAATGTATGTTTTGTGTATTTGAAGTGGAGAGTTCTATAAATGTTTATTAAGTTTACTTGTTCCGGGTCTGAGTTCAAGTTCTGAATATCCTTGTTAATTTTCTATCTCGTTGATCTATAGAATCGTTAGCTCTTCTTGATGCATTGATCCTTTTGCCATTATGTAATGTCATTCCTCGCCTCTTTTGATCTTTGTTGCTTTAAAGTCTACTTTATCAGAGGCAAGAATTGCATCTCCTGCTTTTTGTTTATTAGTTTATTTTTACTCTCTGTTTGATTGGTAAATCTTCCTCCTTCTCTCTGAGTCTTTGTGTATTGTTGCATGTAAGATGGGCCCGGATGCAGCATACCGATGGGTTTTGGCTTTTTATCCAATTAAAATATATATAAGTTTAATACCGGCATTTGATGCTAGCTGGCTGTTTTGCCCATTAGTTGATGTGAATTTTTTATTGTGTTAAAGTTCTTTGCTTTTTGATATATTTTTGGAAAGGCTGATATTGGTTGTTCCTTTATATGTATAGTGCTTCTTTCAGAAGCTCTTGTAAAGCAGGCCTGGTGGTGGTGAACTCTCTAAGTACTTGTTTGTTCGCAAAAGATTTAATTTTTCCTTCGCTCATAAAGCTTAGTTTGGCTGGATAGGAAATTCTGGGTTGAAAGTTCTTTTCTTTAAGGATGTTAAATATTGGTCCCCACTCTTTTCTGGCTTGTAGGGTTTCTGCTGAGAGATCTGCTGTAAGCCTGATAGGTTTCCCTTTATGGGTAACCTGACCTTTCTCTCTGGCTGCCCTTAGTATTTTCTCCTTCATTTCAACCCTAATAAATCTGGCGATATGTGCCTTGGGGTTGGTCTTCTTGAAGAATATCTTTGTGGTGTTCTCTGTATTACCTGGAGTTGAATATTACCCTGCCTTGCCAGGTTGGGAAAATTTTCCTGAATGATATCCTGAAGAGTATTTTCCAACTTGGATTCATTCTCTTCATCACATTCAGGTACACCTATCAAACGTAAATTAGGTCTTTTCACATAGTCCCATATTTCCTGGAGACTTTGCTCATTCCTTTTCATCCTTTTTTCTCCAATCTTGTCCTCTCGTTTCATTTCACTGAGCTGGTCCTCGACTTCTGATATCCTTCCTTCCGCTTGATCAATTCGACTGTTTAAACTTGTGCATGCTTCGCGAAGTTCTCGTGTTGTGTTTTTCAGCTCCATCAATTCACTTATATTCTTCTCTAAATTGTCCATTCTCGTTAACAGTTCGTCAAACCTTTTTTCAAGGTTCTTAGTTTCTTTGCATTGGGTTAGAACAAGTTCTTTTAATTCACAGAAGTTTCTTATCACCCACGTTTTGAAACCTGCTTCTGTTATTGGAACACACGTGTAATCTATTAAGCCTTGTTCCGTTACTGATGAGGAATTGCAATCCCCTGTAGAGGGAGAGGCATTCTGATTTTGAGTATTCTCTACCTTTTTACGCTGGTTTCTTCCCTTCATTATATATTTGTCCGTCTGTCGTCTTTATAATTACTGACTTTCTAACTGGGTCTCTGACGTCCAACTTGTTGATTCCCTGCGCCGAAATCTGAGCAATCCACTGAGCCAGCCAAAACAGCGGTGTTAAGATTGATGGTGCTTTTCTGCCCGGGAATCTCCGGACTCTGCACCAAGAACTGGCGTGCTAAGGCACCAGCAAAACCGCCACGCCGGCCACAAGAGTCGCCCTGGCGACCCGTGGAGCTCCTCCACTGGGAATCTCCTGGTCCGTGAGCAACTAATATTCGTCTGAAAGTGTGGCGTCCTCTCGTTCTTTGTGCTTTCACTGGGAGGTACGTGCCCGAGCTGCTAATCATCAGCCATCTTGGATCTCTCTCCGTTCTTCCTCTCTCTTTTTTTTTTTTTTGAGATGGAGTCTTGGTCTGTTACCCAGGCTGGAGTGCAGTGGCGTGATCTCGGCTCACTGCAACCTCCGCCTCCCAGGTTGAAGCAATTCTCCTGCCTCCGCCCCCTGAGTAGCTTAGATTACAGGTATGCACCACCACACCCAGCTAATTTTGCATTTTTAGTAGAGACAGGGTTTCACCATGTTGGCCAGGCTCATCTTGAACTCCTGACCTCAGGTGATCCGCCTGCCTCGGCCTCCCAAAGTGCTGGGATTAAGGTGTGAGCCACTGCACCCAGCCTAAATTTCTATTTTTCAAGTCACCCAGTTTGTGGTACTTTGTTACGGCAGCCTTAGGGAGCTAATGCAGGTACCACTCAACTCAGACACATCATGGACCCCTGATCTCCTATAACATGAAGATCAAAACAGCAGGACACATTCCTTATAAGGCTATTGTTAAGATTAATTAAGAAAAGGCATGGCCAAGACTATCACAAATTAAGCTCTCAACAAAGATAAGCAGAAAGGTTGGCTGACATTGCCAACATCATGATCATCATCATTTTTTATCATTTCCTTTGGCCAAGTAGTGATTTGGGGTCCTAGCAGTGCAACCCAGGGTTGCAAGATTCCTTGACACAAAGCAAGATGGTGTATGTGGAAAAAACGCCCTGCTGCTACCACTTTTCCATAGAAAGTTCATGAGCTTATTTTATTATCAGGGACCCAGAGTGGCTTTAAGAAGCAATTGACCTAGAATTCAACACAAGCAGTGTAAACAGCACAGCAAAACCTCTGCCATCACCAGCATCCATGTAAGGCCTTGGTTGATACTGTCCAACAAAAACATAGTCAGTCCTGGTCCTTCCACTCAGAAAGCCAACTTGTTCAGTCCCAGGGGACTGAACTAAGTTACACAGGTGGATCCCCCAGGTTCCTGTGAGAGAGAGAAGCAGAAACTTTTTTTTTTTTTTCCGAGATGGAGTTGTGCTCTGTTGCCCAGGCTGGAGTGTGGAGTGTAGTGGTCCAATCTTGGCTCACTGCAACCTCCACCTCCCAAGTTCAAGCAATTCTCATGCCTCAGCCTCCCAAGTAGCTGGGATTACAGGCGCCTGCCACCATGTCCAGGTAATTTTTGTATTTTTAGTAGAGACAGGGTTTCATCATGTTGACCAGGCTGGTTTCGAACTCCCAACCTCAGATGATCCACCCACCTTGGCCTCTCAAAGTGCTGGGATTACAGGCACAAGCCACCATGCCCAGCCCAGAAATCTTTTAGGTCAAAATAATCTCTGCCTTGTGGATTGTCTTGCTCAGCATCCCTTGTATGATACCCATCTGGAAAATTCCTTTTATAGTTAAAAACCAGAAAAGGTCCCTAATGACAAATGGACCAGTTCTGTTCTCTATTAAATAAAGTGACTTATGCAATGTTGTTGTTTCTCTTATTGCCCAGCCCAATAGGAATCTCAGTGCCAAATTTAAAATTTAATTAGAGTAACTCAGTCCTTGAGGGAGCACATTTAGTCCTTTTCATGGCTTTGATTCATTTTTCTCATCCAATAATCTCATTGTATGTGTCTTTTATCCTAAGTGGCCTTAATTCTCTTTGGAAATTACCAAGCCTGGTCCATGAATGCTTCACAACAAATGGCTTTTGAGGCCAGTTAGTAAAATTACGAGAAAGAGAGAGTAGTCAAGCTGTGTCTAGAAAAGTGGATTTACAAGTCTTACCTTCAGGGAAAGAGGAAAAGGAAGGAAAAAAAAAGTTCACAGCGTTAATAGCTGGAGCAGAGAGACACAAGCCCAAATAAACAAAAATGATTCCAGAATAAAACCAAGAATAGGAGGCCATGATATGAGAAAGGGGAATAAGAGAAGAGAGGCGAAGAGGAGGGAAGGAAGGAAGGAAGGAGGGAGGGAAGGAAGGAAGGAGGGAGGGAAGGAAGGAGGGAGGGAAGGAAGGAGGGAGGGAAGGAAGGAGGGAAGGAAGGAAGGAGGGAAGGAAGGAAGGAGGGAAAGAAGGAAGGAGGGAAGGAAGGAAGGAAGGAGGGAAGGAAGGAAGAAAGGAAGGAAGGAGGGAAGGAAGGAAGGAGGGAAGGAGAGAAGGAAGGAAGGAGGGAAGGAAAATAGAGGGAAAAGGGATGGAAAAGGGAGGGAAAGAGGGAGGGGAGGGAAAAGAGTGAAAACCATTTTTGAGATATGTCTATGTAATTCTAACATATCTAAGAAATAATTGAACATTTGTGATCTCTGAGGGAAATGGGAAGAGATTGCCTGGAGATGGAAAAATAATAATAAATATGTATAGTCCTTTGATATAAAGAATGTAGTGTTTTCATACTAAGCATATTTTTAGATTTATTATCTGAAAAATGTTCCGCCGAGTCTGAGGTTTACATATAGCCTTGCTTGGAATTGCAAAAACAGACAACGGGCTTGCTCAAGGTCACTGCCTTTGAATAAGAAGTAATACCTGAATTTGATTTTTGATGAAGAATTTGAGAACTTTGATGCAGACCCTTGGGGCTGAGAGCGGGGATTAGCAACCCACACTCTTTGGCCCTGTATCTCACAATAAATTAAAGCTAAAAGAGGCAGAACCAGGTTGCCTAGGACCTGTCCAGTCTTCTGACTTCTGAATAAAATGCCAGGGGGACAAATTTCTTCTATTTTTTTTTTTTTAGAGTGAATCTCGCTCTGTCAACCAGGCTAGAGTGTGCAGTGGCGCGATCTCAGCTCACTGTAACCTCTAACTCCTGGGTTCAAGTAATTCTCCTGCCTCAGCCTCCCAAGTAGCTGGGATTTCAGGCACCCACCACCACGCCCAGCTAATTTTTTGTATTTTTAGTAGAGACGGGGTTTCACCATGTTGGCCAGGCTGGTCTCAAACTCGTGACCTCAGGGGATCCACCCACCTCAGCCTCCCAAAGTGCTGGGATTACAGGCATGAGCCACCTCGCCCAGCCCAATTCTACTGCTTTAAGCCACCCAGCTATAATTTGCCGCAGCAACCTGGGACACTAACGTAAGTGAAATCCAAGCCTGCTCTTTCCTAAACAGCCCTGAGGACTTTCAGGTAAAATAATCATCGGAAAAATAGTTTTTCCTGATTAGAATTCAAAATCTAGTTAGGGCCAGTCACAGTAGCTCACGGTATGGGGGAAACAGCCCCATGATTTAATTATCTCCCACTGCATCCCTTCCACAATATGTGAGGATAATGGGAGCTACAAGTCAAGGTGAGATGAGGGTGGGGACACAGCCAAACCGTATCAAGAATCATACAATATCTGTCCTTCTGTGTCTGGCTTATTTCACTTAGGATAGCGTCCTCGATGTTTATCCATGTTTTGGCACATATCAGAATATCATTTCCTTTTATGGCCGAGAAATCTTCCATTGCCTGGATACACCACGTTTTGTTTATACATTCATTCATCATAGTAGGGCGGACTCCACCTTTTGGTTACTATGAATAATGCTACTATGAACATTCGCATACAGGTATCTCTTTAAGCTCTTTAAGTTCCTGCTTTCATTCTTCTGGATATATACTGAAGAGTGCAATTGCTGTTTGAAGACGTACCAAACATCCACAGCAGCTGCACCATTTCCCATTCCCACCAGCAATTCGCAAAGGTTCCAATTTCTCCACATCCCTGCCAACGCTTGTTATGTCCCGTTGTGTTCAATCACAGCCAGGAGGTGGGTAGGCAGGGGTATCTCATTGTGGTTTTGATTTGCATCTCCCTCGTGAATAACGACGTTTAGCATCTTTTCATCTGCACATTGGCCATTTGTATGACTTCAGAGAAATATCTCTTCGAGTCCTTGGCCCATTTTTTAATTGAGTTGTCCTTCTGTTTTTGTTGCTTTGTAAGAGCTCTTTATATACTCTGAGTATTACTTGTCCATCAGATAGATGATTTGAAAATATTTTCTCCAATTCTATAGGCTGTCTTTTCATTCTCTTGATAGTGGTCTTTGATGCACAAAAGTTTTTAACTTTGGTGAAGTCCAATTTATCAATTTTTTCTTTTTATGCTTGTGTCATATCCAAGAAATCATTGCCTCTAAGCACTTTGGGAGGTAAAGGTGGGCGGATCACCTGAAGTAAGGAGTTTGAGACCAGCCTGGCCAACATAGTGAAACCCCATCTCTACTGAAAATACAAAAATTAGCTGGGCGTGGTGGCACGCACTTGTGATCCCAGCTACTTGGGAAGCTGAAGCAGGAGAATCGGAGGTTGCAGTGAGCCGAGATCATGCCACTGCATTCCAGCCTAGGTGACAGGGTGAGACTCCATCTCAAAAAAAAAAAAAAAAAAAAAAAAAAAAGAAATCATTGCTAAATCCAACATAGTGAAGATTTACTCCCACGTTTTTGATACAGAAACTAGAAATAAATTATTTAGGCAGATAGTGAGGGTAAGAGAGTGCTTGGTAAAGTTTCCTTTTAATAAAAAGCAGCTCCCAATTCATTTCTTTTCTAACAAAAAGCAGCCTGAAAAATCAAGCTGCAAGCATAGATAAACAAGCTAAAAGCTTGCATAGGTAAATGCCAACAGCTATGTCAATAGAAAAGGGATACCTGGAAACCAGGTATATTCAACATGGAGGTTCCCTCTTCCTTTTTCTTCATCACCATGTGTTCAGTAAAAGTCAGGCAACATGGCTGGGCCAATGGCTCACACCTGTAATCCCAGCTCTTTGGGAGGCCAAGGTGGGTGGATCATGACGTCAGGAGTTTGAGACCAGCCTAGCCAAGATGGTGAAATCCCATCTCTACTAAAAATACAAAAATTAGCCAGGCGCAGTGGCGGGTGCCTATAACCCCAGCTACTTGGGAGGCTGAGGCTGGAGAATTGCTTGAACCCAGGAGGCAGAGGTTGCAGTGAGCCAAGATCGTGCCACTGCACTCTAGCCTGGGTGACAAAGCAAATCTGTTTCAACAACAAAAACAAAAAAAATCAGGCAACATGGCCCCAGTCAGGTAGAAGCCTCATCTGCATAATAAAAGATTAGAGTGGGATGACTAGCTTCTTCATGCATTATGCAAACAGCACATCTGGTCCGTCCAATCTCTTGTGCCCTATGTAAATCAGACACCACCTTCCCAAGCTCATCTATAAAACCCATGCATTTCACCACCGAACTGGAAACCCCACTGGAGAGCCCCTCTCTCTCTCTGCAGGAGAAAGAACTTTTCTCTTTTCTCTTTCTTTAACCTACAAAACCTCTGCTTTTAGACTCACCTCTTGTGCGTCTGCATCCTTGATTCCCTTGGCGTGAGACAACGAGCCCCAGGTATTTACCCCAGACCATGACATCGCTTCATTTTCTTCCAAGAGTTGTATAGTTTTAGCTCTTAAGTTTATGTAGAAGTTTTTCCCCTTTAAATACTATCTTAAACTATTTTAAACATTTGTAAAAACTATCACAGCTCTGGGTCTAAGGAAACAAGGGTTACACTCATAATTGTTAAGGAGACACAGCTGAGGGCAGTGGCTCATGCCTGTATCCCAGCACTTTGGGAGGCTGAGGCGGGCGGATCACCTGAGGTCAGGAGTTCAAGGCTAATTTGGCCAACAGGGTGAAACCCTGTCTCTACTAAAAATACAAAAATTAGCCGGGTGTGGTGGTGCTCCCCTATAATCCCAGCTACTCAGGAGGCTGAGGCAGGAGAATCGCTTGAACCTGGGAGGCAGAGGTTGCAATGAACCGAGACCGTGCCACTGCACTCCAGCCTGGGCGACAGAGTGAGACGCCATCTCAAAAAAAAAAAAAAAAGGACACACTCAGATTAGATAGGGGAGCTTCCAAGGGGAAAGGACATACATAAAATCAGGGGTGCTGAGGCTTTGCCAAGACAACTGACTTGATTTGGAGCTATTAAAGACTGGAAGGAGGCTGGGCAAGATGGCTCACGCCTGTAATCCCAGTACTTTGGGAGGCTAAGATGGGTGGATCACCTGAGGTCAGGAGTTCAAAACCAGCCTGGTCAACATGGTGAAACCCCATCTTTACTAAAAATACAAAAAAATTAGCCAGGCACGGTGGCGCATGCCTGTAGTCGCAGCTACTCAGGAGGCTGAAGCAGGAGAATCACTTGAACCCTGGAGGCAGAGGTTGCAGTGAGCCGAGATCATGTCACTGCACTCCAGCCTGGGCAACAAAGCAAGACTCCATCTCAAAAAAAAAAAAGACTGGAAGGAGGCCAGGCACAATGGTTCATGCCTGTAATCCCAGCTCTTGGGGCCAGGGTTTGAAACCAGTCTGGACAACATAGCACAAAACACCTGTCTCTACAAAAAAAACAAAAAACTTAAATTGGTTGGGTGTGGTGGCACGTGCCTGTAGTCCCAGCTACTCGGGAGGCTGAGGTGGGAGGATCACTGGAGCCCAGGAGTAGGAGGCTGCAATGAGCTATGATCACACCATTGCACTCCAGCCGAGGTGATGATGAAAAAAAAAAAGACTGGAAGGATAGCGGAGAGAAGCAAAACAAGTCAAGGAGACTTGGTGTCAGACTAGAAAACATCTGCAACTGGAAACCATCGCTGAACAATTATTGAAGACGACCCTTCTTAAATAAAAGACAATCTGCAATAGAACCCTAGAGACCCACCCTAAGGCAGATAAATATCAAGTTAGAGGACTAGAGACAGAGACAGAGACAGATTTCTACTAAATTCCAAGAAAAAAAAAAGAAGGGAAAAGATGTGAGGAGTAATTATGACCTCTGTCACCCGCCGGGCTCTGCAGGAGAGAAAGGCTTTGGAGAAAAATTCTGCATTAGTTTAGTAAAACAGAGATTATCCCTGGATCCTCCCTGAAGACAAAGGGGGCCCACATTAATTGTTGGGTGATCTGGAACATTTCTTCAACAGAATCTCATGGCTCCAAGATTATTACAAAACAATGAAGAGCTGAGAACCAAGAAAATTGAGAAAAAAAGAATGGTCTTAGTCCATTTTCTGTTGCTTATAACAGAACAAATGAAATGAGTAATTTATTTTATTTTTTGTTTGTTTGTTTTTGAGACGGAGTCTCACTCTGTTGCCCAGGCTGGAGTGCAGTGGCACGATCTCGGCTCCCTGCAACCTCTACCTCCCAGTTTCAAGCCATTCTCCTGTCTCAACCTCCTTAATAGCCAGGTTTTCAGGTGTGCACCACCATGTCCAGCTATTTTTGTATTTTTGGTGAAGACAGGGTTTCACCATGCTGACCAGACTGGTCTCGAACTCCTGACCTCAAATGATCCACCCACCCCAGCCTCTCAAAGTGCTGGGATTACAGATGTGAACCACCATGCCTAGCTGAGTAATTTATTTTAAAAGTAAATGTATTTCCTACAGTTATAGAAGCTGAGAGGTCCAGGGTGGAAGGGGTACATCTGGTGAGGGTCTTCTGGCTGTGGGGATTCGTGTGGTTTGGCTGTGTCTCCTCCCAAATCTCATCTTGAACACACACATGTTATGGGAGGGACCTGGTGGAAGGTAGTTGAATCATGGAGGCAAGTCTTTCCCATGCTGTACTCATGATAGTAAGTCTCACGACATCTGATGGATTTCTAAAGGGGAATTTCCCTGCGCAACTCTTCTCTTTTCTGCTGCCACGCGAGACTTGCCTTTCACCTTCCACCATGATTGTGAGGCCTCCCCAGCCACATGGAACTGTGAGTTCATTAAACCTCTTTCTTTTGTAAATTGCCCCATGGCAGGCATGTCTTTATCAGCAGTGTAAAGCGGACTAACATGCAGACTCTCTGCAGAGCTCCCAGACGGCACAGAGAATCACACAGGGAGGTTGAGTGTGCTAACTCAGGTCTCTCTTCCTCTTCTTAAAAAGCCACCAGTCCCATTCCTGTGCTAGCCTATTAATCCATGAATCTGTGAATGGATTAATCTATTCACAAGGGCAGTGCCCTCCTGACCCGATTACCTCTTAAAGGCCACCTCTCAATACTGCCACACTGGGAATTAAGTTTCAACACGCGTTTCGGAGGAGATAAACATTCAAATCATAGCTGAAATCCAAAGAGATTTGAGGAACAGAAGTTGATTCAAAGGTTAACAAAGGCCCATATTGATTGTTTCAGAGAATAATCAATCTGAAAGTTAAGCAACGCGTCGCCAGAGCTGTGAGGAACGGACGAAGAATTTCAAAAAGGCTTTAGGATGATAAAGACACATGAGCAGCTCTCAAGTGCTGTATGCAATGCCATCCTGGAAACGTGTGTATAAGTGAAACACACAAAGGGCAAATCAGGCACTTTCTTTTTCTTTCTTTTTTTTTTTTTTTTTTTTTTGAGACAGAGTTTTACCCTTTTCGCCCAGGCTGGAGTCCAGTGGTTCAATCTTGGCTCACTGCAACCTGCAACCTCCAGGTTCAAGCAATTCTCCTGCCTCAGCTTCCTGAGTAGCTGAGATTACAGGTGCCCACCACCACATCCGGCTAATTTTTGTATTTTTTGTAGAGACAAGGTTTCACCACGTTGGCCAGGCTGGTCTTGAACTCCTGACCTCAGGTGATCTGCCCTCCTCGGCCTTCCAAGGTGCTGGGATTACAGGCGTGAGCCACCGTGCCCAGCCAAACCAGCCACTTTCTGCCATCACTGGGGTTCTGCTCCTAGAGGGCCCAACAGAGCCACAAAATCTCCAATTAAAGGGGAAAGCCCTTTAGCGACATTTGTCAGAACAGATCACCCCACCCATTTGCATGTTCTATTTTCTTTTCCTTCCCAGTTGAATCCGCCTGCCGTCAAGACTCACCACTTCCCACCCATACACTGCTGTCTGTCCTCATGTCAAGTGAATCACCTTGCCCTCTTCTTATACCAAGTAATGTATGCAAATATAATTGTGAATTACTAGGGCAACTTGCAATAGGATATTCAAATAGTTGGGCAAACATGATCGGATGCAATGACTCACACCTGTAATCCCAGCACTTTGGGAAGCCAAGGAGGGAAGATTGCTTGAAGCCAAGAGTTTGAGACCAGCCTGGGCAACATAGCAAGCCCCTGGCTCTATTTTTTAAGAAAAAAATTTTTTTTTTTAATGTTCTGCTGGTCAGAAAATGAAGAGGGCCCTACCTATACTGACTAGACTAGAAAATGCCTGAAACTAGAAACCATCATTGGGCAATTATTAAAGACAAAATTTCTTAAATAAAAGACAATCCAATCCAAGACAACACAATACAATTTGAAAGACCCATCCCAGCTGGACGGGGTGCCTCATGCCTGTAATCCCAGTATTGAGGAGGCCAAGCCAGGAGGATCGCTGGAGTTCAAGAGCTCAAGACCAGCCTGGGCAACATAGCAAGACCTCCTCTTTACTAAAATTTTTAAAAAATTAGCTGGGCCTAGTGGCTCGTACCTGTAGTCTCAGCTACTTGTAAGGCTAAGGTAGGAGGACCACTTGAGCCTGGGAGGTCGAGGCTGCAGTAAGCCATGATTATGCCACTGCACTCCAGCCTGACTGACAGAGCAAGACCCTATCTCAAAATATAATAATTAATAAATAAATAATAAAGACCCATCCCAAATAGATAAATGTCAACTTATAAGGCTTTAAAGACAAAGACAGACTTCTACTGGGTTCCAGGAGAATTTGGGAGAACAAGAGTTATCCCTGGGTCCTCCCTGAAGTCAAAGGGAGCCTATTATCATTGCTGGGTGATCTGAAACTCCCTTGGCAGAGGGCACCAGCCAATGTTCTTTTTTTTTTTTTTTTTTTTCAGACAGTTTCTCTCTTGTCACCCAGACTGGAGTGCAGTGGTACGATCTCAGCTAACTACAACCTCCACCTCCCAAGTTCAACTGATTCTTCTGCCTCAGCCTCCTAAGTAGCTGGGATGACAGGCACCCACCACCATGCCTGGCTAATTTTTGTATTTTTAGTAAGATGGGGTTTCACCATGTTGGCCAAGTTGGTCTTGAACTCCTGACCTCAGGTGATCCACCCGCCTCAGCCTGCCAAAGTGCTGGGATTACAGGCATGAGCCACCACGCCTGGCCAAAATGTTCTTTTATTGCTTAACAGATGGACATGTGGCTTCTTGTAAGAGACAGAGGTCATTAGGAATGCCACTGAGTTGTGTGCAAAAGTGCAGGTACCACAAAAGGCAAACATAGGCAAATGTCAGGAGGAATGAGAAGTAGAGTGTCATAGACACAGGTCAGCCAGCTCCCTGCTCTGGTCCAGCTAGGTAACCTACCCTATCTTCCTTGGGAAGGTCTCTGGCTGCAGATGCTCTGGCCACGGATTTGAGGCACCCCTGGGTCATGCACCTTGGTCCATGCCAGCCCCTTGGGTTCTGGCAGGATTCCACACATGGAGATTGACTCTCGCTGCCAGGGAGTCAATGAACTGTCCCGTAGGTAAGAGATAGGAAAATTGGGCCAGGCACGGTGGCTCACACCTGTAATCCTAGTACTTTGGGAGGCCGAGCCAGGTGGATCATGAGGTCAAGAGATCAAGACCATCCTGGCCAACATGGTGAAAACCCATCTCTACTAAAAATACAAAAAATTATCTAGGTGTGGTGGCACGTGCCTGTAGTCCCAGCTACTCAGGAGGCTGAGTCAGGAGAATGGCTTGAAACCAGGAGAGAGGTGGAGGTCGCAGTGAGCCGAGATTGCGTCACTGCACTCCAAGCTGGCAACAGAGCAAGACTTCATCTCAAAGAGAGAGAGAGAAAGAGAGAGAAACTAGCTCTTTCTTTCTCTCCCACCAGCTCAGGCTGACTTGGTTCTGTGACAAGGCAGCAAGTTAGAGGTGTTCACTTCCTCACACGGGCTGAAAGAAACCGCCAGAATTCTACTGCCCGCTAAGGCTTCTGGAGTCCCCAGGGCACTGATGGCTGTACAGCATCAGCCTCAGCTTCCGAGAAATGTTTATCTCTGACCCCATCAGTAATGACCATCAAAATCTTCTACAATCCAATACAATACAATTGGAAAAACCCATCCCAGCTGAGCAGGGTGGCTCACACCTGCAATTCCAGTATTAAGGAGGCCAAGGTGGGAGGATCGCTTGAGTTCAAGAGTTCAACACCAGCCTCAGAAGCATAGCAAGACCTCCTCTTTACTATAAATTTTTAAAAATAGCCAGGCATGGTGGCTCACATCATTGGTCATTAGAGAAATGCAAATCAAAACCACATTGAAATACCACCTCACACTAGTTAGAATGGCGATCATTAAAAAAATCTGAGGACAACAGATGCTGGAGAGGATGTGGAGAAAAAGGAACATTTTTACACTGTTGGGAGTGTAAATTAGTTCAACCATTATGGAAGACAGTGTGGCAGTTCCTCAAGGATCTAGAAATTCCATTTGACCCAGCAATCCCATTACTGAATATATACCCAAAGGATTATAAATCGTTCTATTATAAAGACACATGCACACGTATGTTCATTGCAGCGCTGTTTACGATAGCAAAGACCTGGAACCAACCCAAATGCCCATCGATGATAGACTGGACAAAGAAAATGTGGCAAATATTCACCATGAAATACTATGCAGCCATAAAAAAAGACAAGTTTGTGTCCTTTGTAGGACATGGATGAATCTGAAAACCATCATTCTCAGCAAACTGACACAAGAACAGAAAACCAAATACCAAATGTTTTCACTCATAAGTGGGTGATGAACAATGAGAACACTTGGGCACAGGGAAGAGAACAACATTCACTGGGCTAGGTGGGGGTGAGTGGAGGAAGGGAAGGGGAGGGACAGCGGGGGTGGGGGAGGATGGGGAGGGATAACACCTGGAGAAATGCCTGATGTAGGCGACAGGGGAGGGGGATGGAGACAGCAAACCACCATGGCATGTATATACCTATGCAACAATCCTGCAGGATGCAGGACGTGCACATGCACCCCAGAGCCCAAAGTACAATAAAAATAAAATAAAATAAACAAAAAAAAGAATTTAATAAAGCATGTTCAAAAATCAAAAAAAGAAAGAAAGAAAAGAAAAAAAAAGAAAAAGATTCTACATCCAAAGAGCCCAGATAAGTTTCTGCAAGGCATCTCTCCATTCATTCAGCAAATGTTTTCCCGGTCTTTCCTGGGTGGTGACTGCTTCATTAAACACCACTAGAGAATCTCGAAGAATCTGAGAACTAGAATGGTGCAGAAAAGGTATGACTCCATCTTAAATCCAAAGAAGTTTTTGGATTTTAAATATTGATATCCTTCATTCAATTATTCATTAAATAATCATTCATTGAGTACTGTGCACTCTATTCAAAGCTGGGTCTACTGGGTGCAAAACAAAAAGCAGTAAAGTTTCTTTCCCTGCAAGAGCTAATGAGTGAATTAATACTAATAATTACAGCTGCAAAGCTTGCAGCTACTGGGTCGACTATTAAACACCCTTCACCTCAGCACATCCTCACCGAGATAGGGGATTTTATTATTCCCAATTCACTAATAAAGAAACTGAAGCACAAAGAATTTAAGTCTCTGTGACTCCCAGAAGTATTTTTTGGTTGGTGATTAATTTTCTAACATTTGGAAACATTTTGGAATATGGTGATTTCCGATTACCCTCATTCTTTCTCGGATGTTTCTCCACTGGCATTGACATTTTCTCAGGTGAGAGTTCATAAGACATTAAAGCTTAAATGTAGAAGATTGGATGATAGTCACACATTTCCTCCCGGGCTGCTGATAACAAATGAGCAATTTTTTTAAATTAAAAATCTTGCCAAGGTCACACAACTCCTAAGTGACGGAGCCCCGCCTGAGACCCAAGCCAGTCTGATCCACAGCATGTCCTCTTGACCATGACATTTTCTAAATTAGTCACATAAAGGCAGTTTGCCGTAGCCAGAAACCAGAGTTCATTCCAATTAGCGAGGACAGAATCAAAGGTGCCAATGTCATCCTCTCCACCTGGCTCCTAGATTATGTGATAATGCTGTGGAATAACATTTTTAAAATTATTAACTGACGCTTCTTTTTCCTTTTTTATTTAATTGAGGTGAAATTCACATAACAAAAAATAAATTGTTTTAAGTGTACAATTAAATGACATTTAGGGCTGGGCGTGGTGGCTCAGGCCTGAAATCCCAACACTTTGGGAGGCCAAGACAGGCAGATCACCTGAGATCAGGAGTTCGAGACCAGCCTGACCAATATGGAGAAACCCATCTCTACTAAAAATACAAAATTAGCCGGGTGTGATGATGCATACCTGTAATCCCAGTTACTTGAGAGGCTGAGGCAGGAGAATCGCTTGAACCAGGGAGGCAGAGGTTGCAGTAAGCCAAGATCGCACCACTGAACTCCAGCCTGGGCAACAGAGTGAGATGCCATCTAAACAACAACAAAAAAAGTACATCTTCATCATATGTAAATTTTGCATAAACAACCATAAACAAACACTCTAGTTAATGATGTGCAAGACGTATTTAGAAAGAAGCATACCAATGTTTGCCGTTTGTTTGAAATGCACCCAGGCATAAGATGGATTGGGATGGAGAGATGGTTAGATTTGTGATAAAGTCAGCAGAGTCAAACATTCATTGTAGACTCTAGGTGCTGGGTGTATGGTTGTTCACCGTAACGTTCTTTCAGCTTTGCTACTTGTTTTAAATTCTTTACAATGAAATTTGGGGGAAACAAAGCGCTTCTCTGGCAGACCCAGCTGGGTAGGGCACATCTTAGCAAGTCAGGGGCTACCTGGATTTTGGATCCATCTGTCCCTTTAGCTGGGGGCTTTGTGCAGCCAAGAATGAGCCCAGCCATCCAGGGCGACCCCTCTCATCGTCTGCATGAGCCATTCAATCCTCTCCCACATTCTTCTTAACATTGCAGACATTTTCGTTTCCTGCAGAGATCAACATTTCTAGCTCAAGGCTTTTGTTTTTCGTTTAAAAGCCTTTTCAGCCTTTGCCTGTCACCTCCAAGCTATTTCCACACCATCTTCATTACTCCATCTTTATAGGAGGTCTTGGGAATTGGTCTTTGTTAGCAGTTCAGAGCTTTCTTCTCCTCCTCCTTCCTTGTTTTCCTTCTTCAATGTTGTCTTCACCATTCTTGGCCCCAGCTGTGGTTAGGCTGTGTCTCCACCCAAATCTCATCTTGAATTGTAGCTCCCACAATTCCCAAGTGTCGTGGGAGGGACTCCGTGGGAGATGATTGAATTATAGAGACAGGTTTCCCCATACTCTTCTCTTAGTAGTGAACAAGTCTTGCAAGATCTGATGGTTTTATAAGGGGAAACTCCTTTCTCTTGGTTCTCACCCTCTCTTTGCTTGCTGCCATGTAAGACGTGCCTTTTACCCTTCTGCCATGATTGTGAGGCCTCCCCAGCCACATGGAACTATGAGTCCATTAAACCTCTTTTTCTTTACAGATCACTCAGTCTCGGCTATGTCTTTATCAGCAGCATGAAAATGAACTAATACAACCTGTTTCCATTTTTGTATGACTTTTAGTATAATTACTTGAGGAACTTTTTTTTTTTTAAGATGGATTCTCACTCTGTTGCCCAGGCTGGAGTGCAGTGGTGTGATCTTGGCTCACTGCAACTTCTACCTCCTGGGTTCAAGCGATTCTTCTGCCTCAGCCTCCTGAGTAGCTGGGACTACAGGTGCAGGCCACCAAACCTGGCTAGTTTTTGTATTTTTAGTAGAAATGGGGTTTCACCATATTGGCCAGGTTGGTCTCAAACTCCTGACCTCGTGATCTGCCTGCCTTGGACTTCCAAAGTATGAAACTCTTTTTTAATTGAGACAGAGTCTTGCTCTGTTGCCCAGGCTGGAGAGCCATGGTGCAACCATAGCTCACTGCAGCCTCGACCTCCTGGGCTCAAACTTTCCTCCCATCTCAGCCTCCCAAGTAGCTGGGACTACAGGTGTACACCACCATGCCCAGCTGATTTTTTTCCTTGACATTTGGGGAAGCATCAGAATCACATCCTGGAGGAGACCTTGATGAGAAACAATCACCTCCACAAAAAGAACATCAGCTTGGTTAAGCAGAGCAGCCTCTGTCCAACAGAGCCAGGTGGGACTGTAAACCTTTGTCTACGGTTCAATTTTAATTTCACTTCTCCTCTCAGTTGACTTTGCTTCTCAGATCAATTTCCTTATGTTTCTAATTAATTTAGAGCTCAATTAGTTTGATTTTTAAAGGGCATGCAATGGCTCCAAAAAGTCTCTTGGGATCAGAACAAATGAAGGCTCAACCTAATAAAATTAAGCCATTTATAGCAACTGTCCTCACATGCTCCTTCTCCCCAGAGAATGAAATGGAAGAGACAGGCCTTTATTAGGAAGACCAGAGGGCCAGGGATCTGCCAGAAACAAGAAAAAAGGCATCCCAGAAGGCCCTGACCCCTCAATTGAGAGACTTTCATTCAGCTCATAGATTCTGTGAGCTTGGAATTAGGACCAGGCATAGTCAGAATGGCTTCTCACTGCTCCACCATGTCTGAGGCCTCAGCGGGGGTACTGGGGGTCGAGTCCTCTAGAGATGCCTTCTCTCACATGCCTGTGGTTGATGCTGTGCATGGGCTCAGACCTCAGCAGGCTGTCAGCCAGAATGCCTACATATGGATGACATCTCCATGTGGTCTCTGCATGGCTGCTTGGGCTTCCTCAGAGCATGGTGGCTGCACTCCAAGAGCAAGTGTCCCACAAGAACAAAGTCCAAGTGTACCACGTTATTATGACCTAGACTCAGAAGTCAAATAGCATCACTTTTGCTGTACTCCGTGGGTCAAAGCTGTCACTGAGCTCTGTCCAGGTTTGAGGAAAAGAGACCTCAATGGCAGGAGACGGGGTTCTAGAAAAACACACAGGACAGGAGACATTGTCATGGCCATCTTGGAAAACACAATCTGCCACACCAGCTTCTACTGAAGGGTCAACTTGGCCAACCTCAGCATCCCTGAAGGAACCTGTCTCTCATCATCAAGACCACTTCTCCACAAGCGACCTGGTGGTGACTCTGGGAGGCTTAACCTCAGGCTCCCTCCTGCCCAGCCTGCTGGCTCACAGCCTGTGACGTGAAGGAGAGATAAACTTGATTACAGTAGCTGCTGAGTCTGCGACTCATCTGTTCCAGCAGCTAGCAGAGCTTATGCTGATGAATAAAACTGTCTAAAGATGTGGCCGTCCACCAAGTCTAAAGAGAAAATACTCACTCCTATGAGATGTACACCTGAAGGCACTCCTCTATTTCTCATAATAACCAATGTATTCATTGTTTGGTTTCACCATTTACAAAGCACTTTCATCACCTTCTTTCTCTTAATCCAGGTAACCATGCCCAATCCAAGACCTGCAGGTTTCTCCCCCTTGATACCTCCTAACTCCATCTACGTCTCTTCACCTCCACAGCCACATCTAGTCCAGACTCTTTTCCTCTCTCACCTGGCCCGTGGCCAGAGCCTCCTCACTGGTCTCTGCACACATATTTTGTATCCATTCCCATCCTCTCACTCCCCTGTGAAAACTATCCATGGCTTCCAAGGGATTTTGGTGTTTGAGGAGGGGTGTGTGTGTTTGTGTGTGTGTGTGTGTGTGTATTTATTTTAGAGACAGGGCCTTACGTTGTTGCCCAGGCTGGAGTGTAGTGGTGTGATCATAGCTCACTGCAGCCTCAAACTCCTGGACTCTGGCGATCCTCCCACCTCAGCCTCTTGAGTAACTAGGACTACAGGTGCATGCCATCATGCCCAGCTGATTTTTTATTTTTTGTACAGATGAGGTCTCCCTAATGATTAGTGATATTGAGTATCTTTTCACATACCTGTTGGCCATATGTATGTTTTTTATGTCTATTCAACGTCTATTCATTGAAATGTCTATTCAACTCCTTTGCCCATTTGCTAATCAAGTTCTGAGGGTGTTTGCTATTGAGTTGTATATTCCATATATATTTCAGATATTAACCTCTTATCACATATTCTTTCTCTATCTCTTCATTTTCAGCCTATGTGTGTTTTTCAATCTAAAGTGGGTCTTTTGGGCCAGGAGTGGTGGCTCACTTCTGTAGTCCCAGCACTTTGAGAGGCCGAGGCAGGCAGATCTCCTGAGGTCAGGAGTTTTAGAACAGCTGGCCAACATGGTGAAACCCCATCTCTACTAAAAGTACAAAAATTAGCCAGCTGTGGTGGTGCACACCTGTAGTCCCACTACTCAGGAGGCTGAGGCAAGAGAATCACTTGAACCCAGGAGGCAGAGGTTGCAGTGAGCCGAGATCACGCCATTGCATTCCAAACTGAGCAACAGAGCGAAACTCTATCTAAAATAAACAAATAAATAAAGTGGGTCTTTTCTAGACAACATGCAGTTGGGTGTTGTTTTTTGTATTCATTCAGTCACTCTATGTCTTTTGACAGCAGAGTTTAATCTACTTACATCTAAAGTAATTATTGATATGGTTGGATGTATGCTATGGTTTGAATGTGCCCACCAAAGTTCATGTGCTGGAAATTTGATCCCCAATGCAGAAGTATCGGAAGATGAGATCTTTAAGAGGTGCTGGATTCATGCTGCAATTCTGGCAAGAGTGGGTTCATCCTTATGGGAGTGGATTCCTCATAAAAGCATGAGTTCAGCCCCTTTTCTCTCCCTCCTCCTACCTCTCTCTCCTTGACTCTCTTTTCCTCTTCCCATCCCATCCCTCACTTTGCCCTTCCACCATGGAATGACACAACAAGAAGGTTCTCACCAGATGCTGACACCTTGATCTTGGACTTCCCAGACTCCAAAACCACAACAAACAAATGTCTATTGTTTATAAATGACTCTGTCTCAGATATTCTATTATAGCAGCAAAAATGGACTAAGGCAATTTCCTATTGCTATTTTGTTCATTGTTTTTTGTCTTGCAGCTTTTCTCTCTCTTTTCCTTTCTTGCTGTCTCTTTGTGTTTTGCTGATTTTTTGTGGTGACATGCTTTAATTCCTTTCTCATTTTCTTTTAAGCATTTTCTATAGGTATTTTCTTTGTGGTCAGCATGAGGCCTACATAAAACATGTTATAGGTGGCTGGGCACGGTGGCTCACGCCTGTAATCCCAACACTTTGGGAGGCTGAGGTGGGCGGTTCACCTGAGGTCAGGAGTTCAAGACCAGCCTGGCCAACATGGTGAAACCCCATCTCTACTAAAAATACAAAAATTAGCCAGGCATGGTGGCAGAGGCCTGTAATCCCAGCTCCTCAGGAGGCTGATGCAAGAGAATCACTGGAACCTGGGAGGCAGAGGCTGCGGTGAACCAAGTTCACACCACTGCACTCTCAGCCTGGGTGACAGAGTGAGACTCCACCTCAAAAAAAGAAAAGAAAGAAAGTTATGGTTATAATTCATTTTAAGCTGATAACAACTTAGATTCAATCACATACAAAACCTCTACACTTTTACTTCTTCCCCCCAATTTGTGTTGCCAATGTCACAAATTATGTCTTTTTATATTGTGTATCCATTAACATTTTTATAGTTAGAGTTACTTTTATACGTTTGTCTTTTAACTTCTATACCAGAATTAATGGTGATGTATGTATCACCATTACAGTATACATTATTCTGTATTTGTCTATATATTTTACTTCCCAGCAAACTTTATACTTTTGTATGCCTGAGTTTAATGCCCTTCCATCTTTCTTTCTTTTTTTTTCTTTTTTTTTTTCTTTTTTGAGTTTCACTCTTGTTGCCCAGGCTGGAGTGCAATGGTGTGATCTCAGCTCACCGCAACCTCCGCCTCCCGGGTTCAAGTAATTCTCCTGACTCAGCCTCCCAAGTAGCTGGGATTACAGGCATGTGCCATCACGTCAGGCTAAATTTTTGTATTTTTAGTAGAGATGGGGTTTCTCCATGTTAATCAGGCTGGTCTCGAACTCCCGACCTTAGGTGATCCACCCACCTCGGCCTCCCAAAGTGCTGGGACTGCGCCCGACCCCTTCCATCTTTCAATACTGTCCACCTCACCAGCCCAGCCTCAGACTCCTTCCCCTTCCACCACACCAAGCTGACCTATTTACAAATCCCACAGTGCACTTGGCTTTCTCTGACCTCTGAGTCTTTTCATGGGCTATTCCTCCGTCCTGGAATACCCTTTCCCATCCCCTTTTGTCAGGCTAACTGCTTCAGGACTTTGCTCAGTCATCGCTTCTCTATAGAAGCAGCCTGCTCTCTAGGCTGGGCTAGGGGACCCTATTCTCTGTGCCCAGCGCCTGGTGCCCCCTCCCCTGGCAGTGAACACACTGGACCCTCATCTGCTCTTTTACCCCATCTCCCTCATCAGCCTGGGAGCTCCCTGAGGACAAGGATTGTGTTTTAATTGTCTCTACGCCCCTGCACTTAACACCATGCCTGGCATGCAGTAGGTGCTCAATGCATGCTTTTTTTTTTTTTGAGATGGAGTCTTGCTCTGCCATCCAGGCTGGAGTGCAATGGTGCAATCTTGGCTCACTGCAACTTCCACCTACCTGGTTCAAATGATTCTCCTGCCTCAGCCTCCCAAGTAGCTGTGGTTACAGGCACCTACCACCTGCTCAGCTAATTTTTGTATTTTTAGTAGAGATGGGGTTTCACCATGTTGGCCAGACTGGTCTCGAATTTCTGACCTTGTGATCTGCCCGCCTCGGTCTCCCAAAGGATTACAGGCGTGAGCCACCACGCCCGGCCTCAGCCACTGCATCTGGCTTGCTTACTTATTTATTTATTTTGAAACGGAGTCTCACTCTGTCACCCAGCCTGGAGTGCAGTGGCGCAATCTCAGCTCACTGCAACCTCTGCTCCTGGGTTCAAGTGATTCTCCTGCCTCAGCCTGCCGAGTAACCGGAACTACCCGCCACCACGCCCAGCTAATTTTTGTATTTATAGTAGAGACGGGGTTTCACCATATTGGCCAGGCTGGCCTCGAATGCCTGACCTTGTGATCCACCCCTCTTGGCCTCCCAAAGTACTGGGATTACAGGCATGAGCCACCTCAACCGGCCAATTTTTTTATTTTTAGTAGAGCTGGGGTTTCACCATGTTGACCAGGCTGATCTCAAACTCCTGACCTCAGGTGATCTGCTTGCCTTGGCCTCCCAAAGTGCTAGGATTACAGGCGCGAGCCACCGTGCCTAGCCAATGCATGCTCATAATAAATGAATAAATGCAGAGAATACTAACTTTTTAAGAGCGCTTACTCTCTGCAGGGAGTATGGGATTGGTTGGGAAGAGGAAACTTGTAGCCACTGAGTGCCTACTTATTGCTAAGTGCTTTGTTAACTAGTTTACAGTCACAGAAGGGGCAGGGAGGTTAAGTTACTTGCCCAGGGTTATAGAGGGAGGATGTAGAGCAGGATACCAGCCTCTCCCTCACTCTCATATTCCGTCATTTGCTGTATCCAAACCCTGTCATTTTTTTATCTCCAAGATAGGTCCTGCATCTCCACAGCTGTTTCCAAGGCCACCATGGTAACCAAGGGCACCATCCTCTCGCTCCTGGGAAACTGTAACAGCTTCCCCTCTGACTTCCTTCCAACCTGCTCTTTACATAGCAGTGTCACTCCAATTTTGTCAGGGGCTCCTATGAGGATTAATCCCAACTCCTTACTAAGAGCCACAGGTCTTGCATGGTCTGACCCACGCCAGCCTCCCCAGGTTAATTAGTGTCACTCTTCTCCTCCTCCCCTCCTCATTCGCGCATCAATTTCTCTAGCATGCCAGCTCCTGACAGCCCCAGGGCCTTCGCACACGCAGCTCTCTGTCTCTAGAATGATCCCCCACAGAACACCATGGGGCTCACTCCCTAATACCACCCAGGGCTTGGCTCAAACTTCATCCTCTCAGGTGACATTTCAGTTCCCCTGGGGTCACTCTCTAAACCTGCACCATCCCCTTAGTTCATGGAAGTGGTGATGAGCCTGGCCTGCCGTACATAGCACCTGCCACCCATTCCAGGCCTCCTGCCTCTTGCAGCTTCCAGATACTTGCAGGAAACCTGTTACCTAACCCATGTGTGGCAGCAGCAGCAACCGAGGCACAGAGCAGAGTATGCTTGAGGACTGACTCTGGACCCCCCAGTGGCTCACACCCATAATCCCAACACTTGGGGAAGCCAAGGCAGGAGGATTGCTTGAGCCCAGGAGCCTAAAATCAGCCAGGGCAACATAGCAAGAACCTGTCTCTACAAATATATATATATATATATATATATATATATATGTAAAACTTAGCTGGACACGGTGGTGGTGTCTATAGTCCCAGCTGCTTGGGATGCCAAGGTGGGAGGATCCCTTGAGCCTGGGAGGTCGAGGCTGCAGGGAGCTATGATGAAGCCACTGCACTCTAGTCTGGGCAACAGAGTGAGATCCTGTTTCAAGAAAAGAAAAGACAGAGAAGAAAGGAAGGAAGGAAGGAGAGAGGGAGGGAAAGAGAGAAAGAAAAAGAAGAAAGAAAGAAAGAGGGAGGGAGGAAGGAAAGGAAGGAAGGAGAGAGAAAGAGAGAGGGAGTGAGGGAGAGGGAGGAAGAGAGAGAGAGGGAAGGAGAAGAAGAGGAAGAAGAAGGAGGAGAAGGAGAGGAGGAGGAGGAAGAAGGAGGAAGAGGGAGGAGGGAGAAGGAAGGAAGGAAGCGGGGGAGGGAGGGAGGGAGGGAGGAATGGAGGGAGGGAAAAAAAAAGAAGTGCCCCTGTCCAGCCCAGCCTGCGAAGTGTTGTGGCTATAGTAGTCAGGGTCCTGTATGTGGCACAGTGCCCAGCCTGGGCTGGAATGGCAACTGACCCATGCTGCGGGGAGGTTTGCCTAGATAAGAAAGCCCAGTGTCTGCCTTCCAGGCAGTTCACAGGCTTATTCGCAGCGAGGATAATGAGTAAATAAACAGTCACATCAGGACATGGTTGGAGATGCCAAAGATCTAAGAGTGCAGAGGAGGAGCTGGAGCCAGCTGGAGGTCATGGCAGCTGCCTGGAGTTGGCACAGCTGAGTCCTGAAGACCAGTGGGCTTAGCCAGGCTAAGCAAAGTCAGACAGGCAGTGTCCTGGGCAGAAAGGAGGGCATGGGGTAAGTGTAAACGCCCATCACAGCATGTCTGGGACACCAAGGGGTTCTGTGTGCCTGAAAGAATATTGGGGAGGGGGGAAAGGATGAGGTGAAATGGAGAAGGAGGAGGGAGAACGAGTTCGGACCTCTTCCAAAGGCCACCAGGAGACACAGGGAGTCTCTGAACTGAAGAGTGGCCAGATCCCAGCCCTCTCCAGCTCTCCAGGGCCTCCAGAAGGAGGGGCTTTCCTCCAGCTTTCACAGTCCTGCAGGGCCCAGACCAGACTCTCGCCCTCTTACCTGCCATTTCCCATCCACAGGGGCCACTCACTTAAGCCAAGTTCTTTCTGATCAACGGGAATGACTTTGGCCTTCATCACAGACTTGACCCAGTGCTCAAAAGTGCTCTGCAACTATTCCCAGTTGCACAGTCGGCCAGGCACGGTGGCTCACGCCTGTAATCCCAGCACTTTTGGAGGCCAATGTGGGCAGATCACAGGGTCAGGAGTTCAAGACAAGCCTGGCCAACATGGTGAAACCTCATCTCTACTAAAAATGCAAAAATTAGCTGGGCATAGTGGTGCATTCCTATAATCCCAGCTACTCGGGAGGATGAGGCAGGAGAATTACTTGAACTGGAACCCAGGAGGTGGAGGTGGCAATGAGCTGAGATCACGCCACTGCACTCCAGCCCGGGCTACAGAGCAAGACGCCACCTCAAAAAAAAATAAAAAACAAAGCAAAAAACCACAATTGCAAAGTCATGGAATCCACCCAGGTGCCCATCAACAGTGGACTGGATAAATAAAATGTGGCACATATACACCATGGAATACCATGCAGCACATAGACACCATGGAATACTATGCAACCATAAAAAAGAACACAGTCATATCCTTTGCAGCAACGTGGACGCAGCTGGAGACCATTATGCTAAATGAATTAATGCAGAAACAGAAAACCAAATACTTCATATTCTCACTTATAAGTGGGAGCTAAACATTGGGTAAACATGGGCACAAAGATGGAAATAACAAACACTGAGGACTCCAAAAGCGGGGAGAGAGGAGAGGGACAAGGACTGGAAAACTATCTATTAAGTATTATGTTCAATGTTTGGGTGACAGTTTTGATAGAAGCCTCTGCATTACTAATAAATCCATGTGACAAACCTGCACACACAGCCCGGAATCTAAAATTTGTTTAAGTGCTCTGCAAACCTCAAGCAACTAGAGAGCATGAGGCTTGTCACGGCTGCTCCTATCACATGCTGGTGATTCCCCTCATTAGCCTCTAATGGGAAGAAGATCGTCTGCAAATTCCTGCCTTATTCCTAGCTAAGAGCAGGATCTTGAAAGGTGGAGAAGGTGGAGGACGGAGAAAAGAAATGAGGTGTGTTAGTCAGGAATCACCAGAGAAACAGCACTAACAGGCTGCATACGCAAACAGAGAGATTTATTTTAAGGAATTGGCTCATGTCATTGCGGGAGCTGACAAATACGAAATCTGCAGGGCAGTCCGGCAGGTTTGAGTCCCAGGGAAGAGTTGATACTGAAGCTCAAGTACAAAGTCCGGAAACTTAGGACAGAATTTCTATGGTGCAGTCTGAAGGCAGAATTCCTTCTTCCTTGAGGGAATAGCCGAGGAAACTAATACAGCATTGAACTGCAGGCAGAGAGGGAACATTCTAGAAGATAGCTCCTCAGTGGTCACCAAAAGGTTCAACACTAGGTGATAGAAATGCCAAGAACGGGCAGGGTAGGGTCCCCATCCAGAAGAAACTCAGACCTCAAGCAGGATCTGTGGCTTTGAACAGGGGTTCAGAGCACAGAAACATCCACTTTTGAAGGTGGTGAAATATGTCTAAGGAGACCCTGTTAAAAGGCTCTGTTGATCCCAGGCCCTGAGCAGGTGACTTCTAGTTCATTGCAGTCAGGAATTGGACTTCTATTTATCATTTTGTCTTAAGTGCATAGTAGCTATGCCTGGCACGCAGTAGGAACTCAGTAAATATTTGTTAAATGAATAAGTTTATCTGCCCCTCTTCTGCAAATTGAAGATGGAATTATCCCCAGGCGAGCTTAGAGACTCTCCTCATGAGTCAGACTCCCACCTCCAGTTAAGAAACTTTTTTGATTCTTATGATGTCACCTTGATGGCTTCAAATCAACCATAGTGGGAATGTTTACACCATGGGAATTAGCAAATGCTACAAATCAGGATATTTCCCCAACAAACCAGTTGTTAAGCATTTTCCAGGACACCACTATAGGATTGTCACTGCCTACATCGCCCAGCCTAAGGATTGCTTTCACAGTAACTGCCATGAAATGCAGAAGGATATTAAGCAAGAAATATGGGGAAAGCAACTTGTGTGTCACCTTCAGCAGTGGCCTTTCATCCTGAGCCCTGGTAACATATTTTAATTTTTAAAAAAAAAAGATTTTAACAGCTCAAGGTACTGAAGGCAGCCACTAAGCTTGAGGCAGTCATAATTTCCTCATCAGTCCTAAAAGGACACATTCCACCTATGAACTCATTAAACAGGGAGATCAGCATTTCCCAAAGCATGAACTGTGGAATCTTGCCTCAGTGTCATCTGGAACACTGTTTAAAATGAGGATTAATGCTTGAGCTGAGGAGTTCAAGGCTGCAGTGAGCTATGATCACACCACTGCACTCCAGTCTGGATGACAAAGCAGGACACTGCTTCAAGAATAAATAAAATAAAACGCAGATTAGTCTTCCAGAAACCCAATCTTCAAGCCAACTGACCCACTGCATGCATGTGCCCCTGGCTTGAGAACCAGCTTAATGAGCCCACCCTCAGCAAAGCTGCACCACCGTTGCCACAAACTCCCACCACCTAGGCCACTGAGGCACTTGCAAACATCACTAAGTGGATTCCAGCTGAAGAAACTGCCCAGAGACTACACTACTGTGTCCATCAGGAATCACAGCGAACACACCCTACACAACTGACACTCTGCAGGACCCATCTACAAGAATAAGTCTTTCCCTATGGAAGCTACTCCCTAAAATTGAAAGAGGCAACTGTTTCACCATATATGCAGATATCAACATAGGGACACAGAAACATGAAAACACAAGCAAATGTAACACCTCTTAAGGAGCATAATTCTAATAGACACAAAAGGAAAAAAAAAGTGTATGAAATGCCAGAAAAGGAATTCAAAATAATGATCTTAAGGAAACTGTGAGATACAAGAGAATGTAGACAGACAATTCAACAAACTCAGGAAAACAATTAATTATCTGAGTGAGAAATTCAACAAAGAGATACATATCATAAAAAAGAACTGAACAGAAACTTGGAGCTACAGAATTAAAAGGATGAAATAAAAAAATACAAGTGGGAGCTTCAACAGCAGAATAGATCAAGCAGAAGAAAAAATTTATGAACTTGAAGATAGATCTTTAAAAAAAAAAACAAGCAGAACAAAAAGAATTCAAAAAATAAAGCCTATAGGACTTATAGGACACCATGAACTGAACAAGTATTTGCATTTCCGGAGTTCAGAAGAAGAGATGACAAAACACATCTGATATTTAATAAAATAATAGTGGAAAATTTTCCAAGTCTTGGGAGAGATATGAACATCCAGAAGCTCAAAAATTCCCAAAAAGATTTAACTCTAAAGGATCCTTTTTGAAGAACATCGTGGTCATATTGTCAAAAAGTTGGAAACAATGCGTAGAGGAACCTCAGGAGAAATGTCAGGAGCCAAAAGTCTTGCAGAATGCAGTGTTAGCTGCAGGCAAGAAAAGAGAAGTCTTCCACCCAAATGTCAGCTCTGGTTCACAGGCACCTTGGGTGGCGTTTTGTGAAATAAAGGAACATATCCATACTTCTAGATCTCCTGCCCTTTCATCCCAACCTCTGTAGCAGGGAGGGGACTTCTTCTGCAGGGTATCCTAATGAAGTGACTATAAAATGCATGACTAGGACTGGGCACGGTGGCTCACGCCTATAATCCCAACACTTTGGGAGGCCAAGGCAGGCAGATCATGAAGTTAGGAGTTTGAGACCAACCTGGCCAACATGGTGAAACCCCGTCTCTACTAAAAATACAAAAATTAGCTGGGCATGGTGGACAGTGCCTGTAATCCCAGTTACTCAGGAGGCTGAGGCAGAAGAATTGTTTGCACCTAGGAGGCGGAGGTTGCAGTGAGCCAAGATCACACCAGTGCACTCTAGCCTGGGTGACAGGACAAGACTGTGTCTCAAAAAAAAAAAAATGTATGACCAAAAGAACCTGTATTAATCAGGGTTCACTGGAGGAACAGGACTTATCATATATAGAGAGATTTATTATAAGGAATAGGCTCATGGGATTATGGAAGCCAGTAAGTCCCAATATTTACATGATGAGTCAGCAAGCTAGAGATTCTGGAGAGCTGATGATGTAGTTTCAGTTTGGGTCTGAAGGTCTGGGAACCAGGACAACTGATGGTATAATTTCTCTCTGAAGGCTAACAGTATATCCTAACCCAGGAAGATCTCGTATTTCAAGTCCAAGGATAGGAGGAAAGCCCATATCCCAGCTCAAAGGCAGTCAGGCAGGAAGAAATTCCTCTTACTCAGGGAAAAATCAGCTTTTTTGTTGTCTCGGCCTTTGACTGATTGGATGAGGCCCATCCACATCAGGGAGCGCAATCTGCTTTACTTAGTCCACATATTCAAATGTTAATCTCATCTACAAACACCCTCACAGACACACCTAGAAGACTGTTTGACTAAATAGCTGGGCACCCCATGGCCCAATTTGAGGCATGAAATTGACTATTGCAGAGCTCACAGTACAACTGGAACAGCCCCAGTGAGAAATTCTAATTCCTTGCATTACTTGTGTAGCCCTCTCCAGTGTGCAAAGCACTTTGCATGTACTTTATGTCATATCCAGGTCTTAGTTTCCCCACAGCACTCTGCTCACATTTTCTTTTATTCTTTTTTTAACTTTAAGTTCAGAGATACATGTGCAGAATATGCAGATTAGTTACATGTGTATATGTGTGCCGTGGTGGTTTGCTGCACCTGTCAACCTGTCACCTAGGTTTTAAGCCCTGCATGGCTTCACTATTTATCCTGATGCTCTCCCTCCCCTCACCACCCCTGACAGGCCCAGGTGTGTGATGTTCTCCTCCCTGTGTCCATGTGTTCTCATTGTTCAACTCCCACTTATGAGTGAGAACATGCAGTGTTTGATTTTCTATTCCTGTGTTAGTTTGCTGAGGATGATGGCTTCCAGCTTCATCCATGTCCCTGCAAAGGACACGGTCTCCTTCCCTTTTGTGGCTACATAGTATTCCATGGTGTATATGTGCCACATTTTCTTTAGCCAGTCTATCATTGATGGGAATTTTGGTTGGTTCCACATCTTTGCTATTGTGAACAGTGCTGCAGTAAACACATGCATGCATGTATTTTTTATAATAGAGTGATTTATATTCCTTTGGGTATATACTCAGTAATGGGATTGCTGGGTCAAATGGTGTTTTGGGTTCTAGATCCTTGAGGAATTGCCCCACTGTCTTCCACAATGGTTGAACTAATTTACATTCCCACCAACAATGTAAATGCATTCCTATTTCTCCACAGCCTCGCCAGCATCTGTTGTTTCTTGACATTTTAGTACTCACCATTCTGACTGATGTGAGATGGTTTCTCATTGTGGTTTTGATTTGCATTTCTCTAATAATCAGTGATGTTAAGCTTTTCTTCAATATCTGTCGGCCACATAAATGTCTTCTTTTAAGAAGTATCTGTTCGATTTACAAGAAAAAAACAAACAAGCCCATTCAAAAATGGGCGAAGGATATGAACAGGTACTTTACAAAAGAAGACATACATGAGGCCAACAAGCATATGAAAAAATGCTCATCATCACTGGTCATTAGGGAAATGCAAATCAAAACTACATTGAGATACCATCTCACGCCAGTTAGAATGGCGATCATTAAAAAATCTGGAGACAACAGATGCTGGAGAGGATGTGGAGAAATAGGAACACTTTTACACTGTTGGTGGGAGTGTAAATTAGTTCAACCATTGTGGAAAACAGTGTGGCAATTCCTCAAGGACCTAGAAATAGAAATTCCATTTGACCCAGCAATCCCATTACTGGGTATATATCCAAAGGATTATAAATCGTTCTACTATAAGGACACATGCACACGAATGTTCATTGCAACACAGTTTACAATAGCAAAGACCTGGAACCAACTCAAATGCCCATCAATGATAGACTGGACAGGAAAAATGTGGCACATATACACCATGGAATATTATGCAGCCATCAAAAACGATGAGTTCGCGTCCTTTGTAGGGACATGGATGAACCTGGAAACCATCATTCTCAGCAAACTGACACAAGAACACAAAATCAAACACCACATGTTCTCACTCATAGGTGGGTGTTGAACAATGAGAACACATGGACACAGGGAGGGGAGCACTATACACTGGGGTCTGTTGGGGGAGTGGGGGGGACAAAGGGGGGGTGGGGAGTTGGGGAGGGATAGCATGGGGAGAAATGCCAGATATAGGTGAAGGGGAGGAAGGCAGCAAATCACACTGCCATGTATGCACCTATGCAACAACCTTGCATGATTTTCACATGTACCCCAAAACCTAAAATGCAATTAAAAAAAAAAGAAGTGTCTGTTCATATCCTTTGCCCACTTTTTGATGGAGTCGTTTGTTTATTTTCATGTAAGTTTGTTTAAGTTCCTTGTAAATTCTGGATATTAGACCTTTGTTAGATAGGTAGATTCCAAAAATTTTCTCCCATTCTGTAGGTTGCCTGTTCGCTCTGATGATAGTTTCTTCTGCTGTGTAGAAACTCTTTAGTTTAATTAGCTCTCATTTGTCAATTTTAGCTTTTGTTGCAATTGCTTTTGGTGATTTCATCATAAAATCTTTGCCCATGCCTATGTCTTGAATGGTACTGCCTAGGTTTTCTTCTAAGGTTCTGATGGTTTGGGGTTTTACATTTAAGTCTTTAATCCATCTTGAGTTAATTTTTGTATGAGGTGTAAGAAAGGGGTCCAGTTTCAGTTTTCTGCATGTTAGCAGTTTTCCCAGTACCATTTATTAAATAGGAAATCCTTTCCCCATTGCTTGTTTTTGTCAGGTTTGTCAAAGACCAGATGGTTGTAGATGTGTGGTCTTATTTCTGAGGTCTCTATTCTGTACCATTGGTCTATATGTCTGTTTTGGTACCAATGCCATGCTGTTTTGGTTACTGCAGCCCTGTAGTGTAGTTTGAATTGGAGTCAGGTATCATGATGCCTTCAGCTTTGTTCTTTTTGCTTAGGATTGTCTTGGACATGTGGGCTCTTTTTTGGTTCTATATGAATTTTAAAGTAGTTCTTTTCTAATTCTGTGAAGAATGTTAATGGTAGTTTTATGGAAATATCATTGAATCTATAAATTACTTTGGGCAATATGGCCATTTTCACAATATTGATTCTTCCTATCCATGAGGATGGAATGTTTTTCCATTTCTTTGTGTCCTCTCTTATTTCCTCAAGCAGTGGAATTTTATTCTTTTTGCAGTAATTGTGAATGGGAGGTATTTTATTCTTTTTGCAGTAATTGTGAATGAGAGTTCAATCATGATTTGACTCCTTGCTTGTCTATTGTTGGTTTATAGGAATGCTTGTGATTTTTGAACATTGATTTTGTATCCTGAGACTTTGCTGAAGTTGCTTAGCAGTTTAAGGAGTTTTGGGGCTGAGACAATGGGGCTTTCTAAGTATAGGATCATGTCATCTGCAGAGACATTTGACTTCCTCTCTTCCTATTTGCATTATTTTATTTCTTTATTTTTTTATTTCTATAACTTTATAAGAAATTACTTTATTTCTTTCTCTTGCCTGATTACCCTAGCCAGAACTTCCAATACTACATTGAATAGGAGTGGTGAAAGACGGCATCCTTGTCTTATGCTGGTTTTCAAAGGGAATGCTTCCAGCTTTTCCCCATTCAGTATAATATTGGCTGTGGGTTTGTCATAAATAGCTCCTATTATTTTGAGATATGTTCCATCAATACTTAGTTTATTGAGAGTTTTGAACATGAAGTGATGCTGAATTTTATCGAAGACCTTTTCTGCATTTATTGAGATAATCGTGTGGTTTTTATCATTGGTTCTGTCTATGTGATGGTTTACATTTATTTATTTGTGTATGTTGAACCAGTCTTGCATCCCAGGGATGAAGCCTAACTTCGTGGTGAATAAGCTTTTTGATGTGCTGCTGGATTCAGTTTGCCAGTATTTTATTGAGGATTTTCGCATCAACGTTCATCAGGGATATTGGCCTGAAGTTTTCTTTTTTTGCTCTGTCTCTGCCCAGGTTTTAGTATCAGGATGATGCTGGCCTCATAAAATGAGCATTCTGCCCACATTTTCTTTCTTTCTCTCTTTTGCGCAGTTGGTGGGCCACCAGGCACACACCCACTGTCTGGCATCTTCTTCTGTTTCCTGTAACAACACAGCTTGGGAGGTGACTTCTGTGACTTCTGATCAGCCACATAAAGCTATCTCCTTTGTTGAAGAATTTGGTCTACAGAACGTTTTGAATCCCTCTGAGCAGGTGGAAATATGATCTCTGGGCATGACTGGAGTCATAAGGGAGTATTACAGTTATTTACACCATATTCTCCTTTCCCGATATTATAATAATAACTGACACTTACTGCCTGCTCATCCTAGCTGGTTTGCGTATATTATCTCTAATGTTTACAAGATTCCTGCAAGGGAAGGAACATCATTTGCATTTTACTGAAGAAGAAACTGAAGTTCCGAGGGTTGAATCATTGGCTGTGAGCCTCAGGTCTGTCTGTCCAACGTCCATCCTCTCTCAACTGTTTCCTCCCTAACATGGAGATCAGAACCACAGTGCCTGACACGTCACCAGCCCCTCTGGGGAGAAACTGCCCTCTCTGAAGCCCTCGCTGAAGTGAGCCCCCTACAGACCACCAGACCCAGTCCCCGCTGACCCACCAAGGGGCCACCCAAGCCACAGCAGCATGAAATAGGCTCCTGGTCTCCAGAGCCTCAGTGTGAAATAATGGAGAGACTGTCCACGTAAAATCACAGTGGCATCAGATGCCAGGAGGTGGAGTTTGAGTCTCAATAAGCACAGTTGGGAAGAAGCAGAAGCCACAAGTAAGTTGAGCTGCTAAGTAGATAAAACGATCGGCTGGCTGGGTGCGGTGGATCACTCCTGTAATCCCAACACTTTGGGAGGCCGAAGTGGGTGAATCACCTGAGGTCAGGAGTTCGAGACCAGCCTGACCAACAAGGTGAAACCCCATCTCAACAAAAAATACAAAAATTAGCCAGGCGTGGTGGCACACACTTGTAATCCCAGCTACTCAGGAGGCTGAGGCAGGAGAATTGCTTGAATCAGGGAGGCGGAAGTTGCAGTGAGCCGAGATCACGCCACTGTACTCCAGCCTGAGTGACAGAGTGAGACTCCGTCTCAAAACATAAAAATAAAAAAAATCAGCTGAGTGCAGGTGAACATAAATCCGGAGCACAGGCATGGAAAGTGTGGAGTAATGAACCAGGAAACTGCCCTCGGGGTTGGGATGTGGCCAAGACAGGATCTGGAACCTATTGGGACTCCATGGAGCCACTACATGGCTTCACCCTTTTTTCTTTGAAACAGGGCCTCACTCTGTCCCCAAGACTGGGGTGCAGTGGTGCAATCATAGTTCACTGCAGTCTCGAACTCCTGGGCTCAAACAACCCTCCCATCTCAGCCTCCCAAGTAGCAGGGACCACAGGTGTGTGCCACCACGCCCCACTAATCTTTGCATATTTTGTAGAGATGGGGTCTCACTATGTTGCCCAAGTTGGTCTCAAACTCCTGGCCTCAAGCAATCCTCCTGTCTCAGTCACCCCTTCTTAAAAAAAAGAGTAATTTTGTGCTTCTGTTTAAATAACACATCCGGAAGAGATGAGCCCATAGAGACAGAAAGCAGGTGGCATTGCCAGGGGTGGAGAGAGGAAATGGGGAGAGAGTGCCGTGGGAACGGGCTTTTCTTCTGGGGTGATGGAAACATACCGGAACTAACAGAGGTGGCCATTGCACAGCATTGTGAGACATTGTTCCACTGAACTGTTCAACTTAAAATGACTAATTTTAGCCGGGCGTGGTGGTTCACGCCTGTAATCCAAGCACTTTGGAGGCCAAGGCGGGCGAATCACCTGAGGTCAGGAGTTCAAGACCAGCCTGACCAACATGGTGAAACCCCATCTTTAAAGAAAAAAAAAATGACTAATTTTATGTTACATGAATTTAACCTTAATAACAACCACAATAATAATAATAATAATTTTAAAACAGGACAACCACCTCCCCCACAGACGAAAAGTTCCCGTCTCTGCCAGGCCAATACAGGGAGTTCTTACACCAGGGTGCGCCTGTGGCACCCGAGGCTCCAAGGAACAAAGCTTGAGAACCACACATGAAATCACTACAACACACAAAGCTTCCTTATGTAGTACTTTCCAGCATCATTTGCATATAACCTGTGCCTGAAAGTCTGAAGAGATTTCTCAGACTCTTCAAACTTATTAAAATACCATTTTAGAAGTGAAAACAGCCTTAAAGATAACTTTCAGAGAATTTCCATTTATTCGTGAGTTCATGGCAGCTGGGATATAGTAAAAGAGCATGTTGGGCAAAGGACCTGAGTATAGATTCTAACTCCACGTACAAGAAGCAGCTTCTCGGAGCCTGTGTTAGCCGTATTTCCTACAAAGTGGTAACAAGACTGCCTTAACAGTCACATGAGAACCAGATGAGACAGGATGTCAGGGCAGTGGCTTACATCTGTAATCTAGCATTTTAGGAGGTATGGCAGTGAGGATCATTTGAGTCCAGGAGTTTGAGACATACCTGAGCAACATAGTAAAACCCCATCTCTACAAAAATTAAAAACTTAGCCGGGCATGATGGTGCACACCTGTAGCCCCAGCTACTCAGAAGGTGAGGTGGGAAGATCATTTAAGCCTGGGAGGTTGAGGTTGCAGTGAGTTGTGATCATACCACTGCATTTCAGCCTGGGTGACAGAGTTAGACTCTGCCTCAAAAAAAAAAAAAAAAAAAGAACTAAATGAGATAAGAATTGGAAACAAGCCCAAGGACATAAAGAATGCACATGAAGCTGGGCACAGTGGCTCACACCTGTAATCCCAGCACTTTGTGAGGCCGAGGCAGGTGGATCACCTGAGGTCAAGAGTTCAAGATCAGCCTGGCCAACATGGTGAAACCCTGTCTCTACTAAAAATACAAAAATTTGCTGGGCATGGTGGCATGCCTGTAATCCCAGGTATTCGAGAGGCTGAGGCAAGAGAATCACTTCAACCCGGGAGGCGGAGGTTGCAGTGAGCTAAGATCATGCCATTGCACTCCCAGCCTGGGTGAAAAGAGCGAAACCCCATCTAAAACAAACAAACAAAAAAATGCACATGAAATTTTTCCCTTACAAGAAAAAGAAGGGCAATTCATGCAATAGGTGCGGCTATAAAAAAATAAAAAGTTGATGTTGAAGAAAAGCATCTATTCATACGAAAAGATTCATAAAATATTTCAGAGTGAAAAAATATATAGCAGACCTCAAAATATCCCGCTGAATGCACCATTAATTTTGTAAATATGTATGTCTTGTCATCTTATACAAATATATAATTTTATAAATATATAGAATTTGGTAATTATTCATCAATAATTTGCAGTATGTATAATTTATGGGTGTACACACACATTTAAAACCTTAAGATCATTTTCAAAATATTAGGAGTGGTTATTCCTGGGTAGCAGGATATAAGAGAGATGTTGAATTTTTGTGTTTACTCTGGGCTTTTTTTTTTTTTCAAGCTCTTTGCATTGAGTATGAATTGTTTGTAATAGAAGGTAAAGGAGAGTTACCCAGTGGGTACACCTGCAATTATTTCAGATGACTGGCAGTATTCTTGAATCTATGCAACCGATTTTATAGTTTAGCATTTTGAATTTTATATAAACAGAACCATCTGGAAAGTGTTTATGTATTAGATTATTCAGCTGTGAAAACTGGCTAACGTAAAACAGACATACCTTAACATGCATATGTACAAGGAAGGTTATGCTGTCAAGGTGCGATTTAGAGACATTTGCTTTGCTTGGGTTTTTGGTTTGGTTTAGTTCAGCTCAACCTGGTTTTTTTGGTTTGGTGTCTTTTTTTTTTTTTTTTAAGAGATGAGGTCTCAATCTGGAGCACAGTGGCACAATCATAGCTCACTGCAGCCTCAGCCTCCTGGGCTCAAGAGATTCCCCCACCTCAGACTCCCAAGTAGCTGGAACTACAGGTAGACACCACCCTGCCGAGTTAATTTTGCTATTTTTTTGTAGAGATGGGGTCTCACTATGTTGCCCAGGCTGTGTAAGGCATCTTGAGGCAATGATTTCAAGGACTTTTTCTGTAGAAAGAAGGTGAGAAATCAGTTGGTAGTTAGGGAAGAAAGTGAAGTCTAAAAAGGGTGTTTTCCCTTCTATTTTAAGAGGAATTCGAGACACACTTTTGTCATGGGCGTATTTTGAATTTTTTTAATTTTTGTAGGTACAGAGTAGTTGTATATATGTATGGGGTAGCGTCTCTATTTATGGAGTAGTCATGAGTGTATTTTGGAGACACCTCTGGATGTAATAAGATTCTGATATTAGTGACTGGTTTTCTCTCTTACTGTGCTCCTCATTATATGTCCCAGGGAAGGGGCAAAGTGTTATGGGTTAAATCACATCCCTCCAAAAATTCATAGGTTCTAACCCCCAGGACCTGAGAAGATGACCGTATTTGGAAACAGGTTCTTTGCAGATGTAATTAGTAAGGTGAGGTCGCATGGGAGGAGGGTGGGCCCTAATTCAATGTGACTGGTGACCTTATAAAAAGAGGGACGAAGCCTGTAATCCCAGCTCTTTGGGAGGCCGAGGCGGGTGGATCACGAGGTCAAGAGATCGAGACCATCCCGGTCAACATGGTGAAACCCCGTCTCTACTAATACAAAAAATTAGCTGGGCATGGTGGCGCGTGCCTGTAATCCCAGCTACTCAGGAGGCTGAGGCAGGAGAATTGCCTGAACCCAGGAGGCGGAGGTTGCGGTGAGCCGAGATCGCGCCATTGCACTCCAGCCTGGGTAACGAGCGAAACTCCGTCTCAAAAAAAAAGAAAAAGAAAAAGAGGGACGATGCTAGGCACAGTGGCTCACGCCTGCAATCCCAGCACTTTGGGAGGCCAAGGCAGCCAGATCACCTGAGGCCAGGAGTTCAAGACCAGCCTGGCCAACATGACAAAACCCTGTCTCTGCTAAAAATACAAACTTATCCACACATAGTGGTGGGCGCCTGTAATCCCAGCTACTCAGGAGGCTAAGGCAGGAGAATTGCTTGAACCCAGGAGACAGAGGCTGCAGTGAGCCGAAATCGCACCATTGCACTCCAGCCTGGGCAACAAAGTGAGACTCCATCTCAAAAAAAAGAAAAGAAAAAAAAAGTAACAAGGTAGTCACTGGCAAACCAGGACAACTGTTCTCCCTACTTAGAAGGCAAGACCTGTTGAGAATCCAAATTAAAACATGGGTGGACACAGAAGCCCTCCTGCACCAGGACTGGCTCCAGAAGCCAGAGGGGAGGCTGCCTCAAGCGGCTCTATTTTGAACCCTTTGTGGTAATAACAGAGGAGGGCGCCCTTGAGACACAAAGCTTCTTCGGAAGGCTACCTTTGCCCACTCCTTCCTCTAGCGGAATCTCTGGTCATTTTCCAGAAAAACCATCCCATTCGACAATGAATAACAGCAAAGGAATAGGCTTGACCTCCACACAAAGGTGCCATAACAAAAAGGACACGGAAGAGCGACTTAACTTTCCAGCAGACAAGAGAACATCCCAGGCAAATGAAGCGTGCCACAGATGAAAGCCGAGACCCAGTATTTCAACGTGAGCTAAAACAAATTAAGAAAATAATTGAATTTTTGAAAGAACAACACAAACATGAAATATAAGAGCTCAGAGATTATGAAAAAGAAATTGGCAGTGCTCAGAGAAAAAATTGGAAATCGTTTGAGAAACAAAGGGCAAATTACAGGGAAGACACAAGAGAACAGACAACGGGGAAAGCTGAGCAGGTGTTTCATGAAGAAAGAAAAAGGGCAAACAATGAAATAGATGAAGACAAAGTTTTGTTGTTGTTGTTGTTGTTTTTTAGAGGTGGCCTCACTCTGTTGCCCAGGCTGGAGATCAGTGGTGTGATCATAGCTCCCTGCAGCGTCAAGGCTCAAGCCATCCTGCAGCCCCAGCCTCCCAAGCAGCTAGGACTACAGGCATGCACCACCGTGCCTGGCTAAGTGTTTTAAGTTTTTGTAGAGATGGGGGTCTCACTATGTTGTCCAGGCTGGTCTCAAACTCCTGGTTTTAAGCCATCCTCCTGCCTAGATCTCAATTTTTTTTTTCATTTTGTTTTGAGGCAGGGTCTAACTCTGTCACCCAGGCTGGAGTGCGGTGGTGCAATGTCAGCTCACTGCAACCTCCACCTCTCAGGTTCAAGTGATGGCCCTGCCTCAGCCTCCTGAGTAGCTGGGATTACAGGCGTGCACCACCATGCATGGCTAATTTTCTTTTTCTTTAAAAGTAATGGAGTCTCACTCTGTCGCCCATGCTAAAGTGCAGCGGTGTGATCTCAGCTCACTACAGCCTCTGCCTACTGGGTTCAGGTTATTCTCCTGCCTCGGCCTTCTGAGTAACTGGGACTACAGGTGTGTGCCATCATAACCGGCTAATTTTTGTATTTTTTTGTAGAGACAGGGTTTTGCCTTGTTGCTCAGGCTAGTCTCCAACTCCTGGGCTCAAGCAGTCAGCCCACCTTGGCCTCCCAAAGTGCTGGAATTACAGGCAGGACCCACTGTGCCCCTTACCTAAGACATTTTTAAGTAGTTGAGAATAGGAGATTTGCAATTCAGAGAAGATGGTGTAGACTCAACTCTCCCTCTCCTTCCCACAAAACACAACTAAGTCCCAGACACAAAACAGCAGTCTGTAAGTGGACTCTGGAAAGTGGAAAGAGGAAGGCAGACTGCCTAGGGATCTCAGGACTGAAGGAACAAGCAAGTGTCCCCACATCTCACAATGCCCTGCCCAGTGACAGATGGCAACTCAGACGTGATGTATCCCCTAAGCCCCAACATAACGGCAGAAGATCAACTAAGCAGACACATTTCTCCCCTGAATCAAAAGGAAGTCCTGGCCGGTTATGGAGGCTCACACCTGTAATCCCAGCACTTCGGAAGGCCAAGAAGGGCGGATCATCTGAGGTCAGGCATTTCAGACCAGCCTGGCCAACATGGTGAAACCCCGTCTCTAATAAAAATACAAAAAAATTAGCTGGGCATGGTGGTGGGCACCTGTAATCCCAGCTACTCTGGAGGCTGAAGCAGAAGAATCACTTGAATCTGCGAGGTGGAGGTTTCAGTGAGCCAAGATCACACCACTACACTCCAGTCTGGCCAACTGAGCAAGCCTCCACCTCAAAAAAAAAAAGAAGTCACCAGGTCATCCTAGCACCAACAGGGGGATCCTACCTACTAGAAACCACCCAGCCTGGGAAGTGATCTTTATCCCAGTGGAGGCCCCCCTTCTCGCACTTATGACACCAAACAGTCCAGTCAAGAAATTATCATCCGTCCCTGCACACGCTCTTCCTACACATAAAGATAGCTTATGTGCCAATGGCCCCAGCAGGGTTGGGAGCCTGTCAACAACAAAAGATGAGCTGGAGGGGTGCCCTTCACCCCTACTGGGCCAGAGAGCTCCTTCACCCATAGAGAGGTGCCAGGTAACTCAACCAGGGAAAGTGCCTTCCACTCCCACATGTGGCACCAGCAGAGATCAGTGGGAGCCCCCATAGCAGCAGATGAGCCAAGCAGGCCAAATAGCACGGCATGGACTCTGAAAACTAAATTGTCACTGGGCAGTGTAGCCCAAAGTAGGCTAAATCTAAAGAGGTTGACTGTCTACTAAAATAGTAAATTCAAACAGAACCCAGTGCTTCTTAATATAACAGACAAACTTTCCAGGGTAAAAATTTTTAAGTTATTTATTATCCCGAGAACCAGGAAGATCACAATAAGAATAAGAAAAGTTGTCAACACTAACATGAATCCGATGTTGAAATTATCTGGTTTTAAAGATGCTGTCATTAAAAAGCTATGACAAGCTGTTACAAATGTCCGTCAAACAAATGAAAAAAAAAAAAATGAAGCAAGGCCCGGTACAGTGGCTCACGCCTATAATCCCAGCACTTTGAGAGGTCAAGGCGGCAGATAACTTGAGGTCAGAAGTTCAAGATCAGACTGGCCAACATAGTGAAACCCTATCTCTACTAAAAATACAAAAATTAGCCAGGCATAGTGGTGCACGCTTGTTATCTAAGTTACCTGGGAGGCTGAGGTGGGAGGATCACTTGAACCTGGGAGGCAGAGGTTGCAGTGAGCCCAGATCACACTACTGCACTCCAGTCTGGGCAACAGAGAGAGATTCAATCTCAAAAATAATAACAATCATAATAATGAAACAATTAAGAAAAATATATTTTAAGTAGTTAAGAATCGGAGATTTACAGTGCAGACAAGATAGTATAGAAAATCTTACCAAATAGAAGATATTTTTTAAAGTAGAAATTATATAACTGAAAACTATAACAAACAAAATTTTAAAACTCACTAGAGAGGCTCGGTAGCAGAATGTATATAACAGAGTGAAAAAATCCATGAACTTGATGATAGAACAATAGATATTACCCAATCTGAAACACAGAGAGAAAATGGACTGAAGGAAAATGAACAAACCTTCACAGATCTGTAGGGTGACACAAAAGATTCAAAATTCATGTTATCAGTGTCCCAGAAATAGAGGAGAAGCAGAGGGGGTTGAAAAAATATTTGAAGAACCAATGACTAAAAATTCCCCACATGTGTCAAAAGACATAAACCTACAAATTTCATAAGCTGAGCAAACAACAAAAGGGATAAGCCCCCCAAAAAAAATCCACACTAAGACAGATTATAACCAAACTCCTGAAAACTATAGACAAAGAAAAACGTCTTGAAGAAAACCAGAAAGAATGATGTGTTACCAACAGAGGAAACCCTTATGCAAATAAGAACAAATCTCTCATCAGAATCCATGGAAGTGAGAGGAAAACAGCTCATTTTTCAAATACTGAAAGAGGAGGACTGTCATTCCTGAATTCCATACCCAACAAAAATGTCCTTCAGGAATGAGGAGAAAAAAGAAAATTCTCAAACAATGGCCAAGCATGGTGGCTCATGCTTGTAATTTCAGTACTTTGGGAGGCCAAGGCAGGAGAATCTCTTGAGGCCAGGAGTTGGAGGTCAGCCTGAGCAACATAGCAAGACCCCATCGCTATAAAAATTTTTTAAATTTGCCAGATATGGAGTTAGGCATCTATAGTTCCAGATACTTAAGAGGCTGAGGTGTGAGGGTCACTTGAGCCCAGGAGTTCAAGGCAGCAGTGATCTGTGATTATACCACTGGGCACCCCATTATTGCACTCCAGCCTGGGCAATAGAGCAAAACTGTGTCTCAAAAAAAAATTCTCCAACAAAGGAAAACTATGACAATTTTTCACCAGCAGACCTACCCTTAAAGAATAAGTAAAAGGAGTTTTCCCAACAGGAAGAAAATGGTATTAGAAAAAGTCTTGGAACTTCAGAAAAGAAGGAAGAATAATTGAATGGGTAACAATCATGGCATATTTAATAGACTATTCTTCTCCTCATAAGATTTTAAAATTATATTTGGTGATCAAAGCAAAAATTATAATACCAGCTGATGTAGTGTCTAACATGGATAGCAGAAGAGGTCAAGTTGTGCTTTTAGACTGAGAAAAGTTGAGAGACACAGACAGAACTTTTTACACTTCGGCCAGGCATGGTGGCTCATGCCTGTAATCCCAGCACTGTGGGAGGCTGAGGCAGGTGGATCACAAGGTCAGGAGTTCAAGACCAGCCTGGCCAACATGGTAAAACCCTGTCTCTTCAAAAAATACAAAAATTAGCCCGGGTGCAGCAGCTCATGCCTGTAATCCTAGCACTTTGGGAGGCCCAGGCGGGAGGATCACAAGGTCAGGAGATTGAGACCATCCTGGCCAACATGGTGAAACCCCATCTCTCCTAAAAATACAAAAAATTAGCTGGGTGTGGTAGCATGCACCTGTATTTCCAGCCACTCAGGAGGCTGAAGCAGGAGAATCGCTTGAACCCAGGAGGTAGAAGTTGCAGTGATAAATACACGATTATAGTCAGGAACTTCAACACCAACTACCCTCTCAACAATTGACAGACCCAAGAGATAGAAAATCGGCGAGATTGCAGGAGAATTGAACAATACAAGCAACCAACAGAATCTAATTGGCACGTATGGAACATTCTACCCAACAACAGAATACACACATTTTCAAACACAGATACAGAGCCCACCGAAATAGGCCATATCCTGACCTGTGTCACAGAACAAACCTCAACAATTTTTTTTGAGATGGAGTCTTGCTCTGTAGCCCAGGCTGGAGTGCAGTGGCACAATCTTGGCTCACTGCAACTTCTGCCTCCTGGGTTCAAGCAATTCTCCTGCCTCAGTCTCCTGAGTCGCTGGGATTACAGGCACCCACCACCATGCCCACCTAATTTTTGTATTTTCAGTAGAGACAGGATTTCACTGTGTTGGTCAGACTGCTCTCGAATTCCTAATCTCGTGATCCGCCCACCTCAGCCTCCCAAAGTGCTGGGATTACAGATGTGAGCCACCGCGCCCAGCCAGACCTCAACAAACTGAAGAGTGTGATACCAAGTATGTTCTCCAACTCACAGTGAACTCAAACTAGAAATCAGTAATAGAAAGGTAACAGGAAAATCTCCAAACACTTGGAAATTAAATAACATGCGTCTAAATAATCCATGTGTCAAAGAGAAAGTCCCAAAGGAAATAAAAAATAGAGCTGAATGAAAATGAAAATGCAACATAGCAAAATATGTGAGATACAGTTAAAGCAGTGCCCAGAGGAAGCCCTCTGCAGAAGGTCACAGGTGCAAGCTTTTACAAGACAAGCGACGCGGATCTGGGGGGGTGCACCCCATCTGTGATAGGGACCCCAGGAAACTGGGTAGAGCACCGACAGCATCCACTGAAGCCTCTGAGATGCTTTCCCTCCGCCTCCCCTGAAGATGTACACTGCCCTTGGGCTGGACGTATTTACTTACAGACACTCTGTGTCTCTAACATCTTATCAAAGTACCGTAAGAGCAGCGGAGGGAGAATGCAATGCCCAGGAGACATAGAGTCCTAGTCCAAAAAGGCCTGGAGCTGTATCTTTAAAACAAGTGAAACTGCCCATTCTAATCTATGTTCTGTATGTAGGTATTTGCATATAAAACTCTCTTCTAATGTACTTTGCCATCAGGTCAAGCTGAAGCTCCCAAGAAGATATGCCATATTTGCTCTGGGGCTCCCTGACACAGTGTCACGCAGGACTGCTATTGCAGACTGAGAAACGCTCAGATAGAACAGGTCAGACACCCTCCAATCCTGCCATCCTGGAACAATGTGGAGCCCTGATGGTGACCTTGATTATCTCTGCTCCAGCCCATCTCTTGCCCTTAAGGGTGATACACTCCCTCATCAAAAGGAAGTCTCAGCAGGGGACGGTGGCTCACACCTATAATCCCAGTGCTTTGGGAGGCCGAGGCGGAGGATCACCAGGAGTTCAAGACAAGCCTGGGCAACATAGTGAGACCCCCATCTCTACAAATAAATAAAATATTAGCCAGGCATGGTGGTGCACAGCTGTAGTCCCAGCTACTTGGGAGGCTGAGGCAGGAGGATCGCTTGAGCCCAGGAGTTTAAGGCTGCAGTGAGCCGTGACTGCACCACTGCACTCCAGCCTGAGTGACAGCTGGATCCTGTCTCAAAAAGAAAAAAAAAAAAAAACAGACAATCCCATTGCTCTTATTTTCTAGTTCTTCAAAGGTGAACACCTCCCGATAGCCCCAAATACCTATAGCACCTCTGTAGGTCAGTGTGATATTCTGTGTTATTGAATGATTCTGTATGTCAGTATTGTTATCCCACACTGATGATACTGCCTCTGTGGAGAGCCATTAACATAGGAGGCTAGGCCGGGCACAGTGGCTCACGCCTGTAATCTCAGCACTTTGGGAGGCTGAGGCAGGCAGATCATGAGGTCAGGAGTTTGATGAGACCAGGCTGACCAACATGGTGAAACCCCATCTCTACTAAAAATATAAAAATTAGCCAGGCATTGTGGTGTGCACCTGTAATCCCAGCTACTCAGGAGGCTGAGGCAGGAGAATTGCTTGAACCTGGGAGGTGGAGGTTGCAGTGAGCAGAGATCACACCACTGCACTCCAGCCTGGGCGACAGAGCAAGACTCCGTCTCAAGAGAAAAAAAAATAGGAGGCTAGTTCCTATTAATGTTTCTACTCTATAGTTGCCTGATTCTCAATAAAGTTGCCACCTACAAATGCTTTCTGAACTTTTCTTTTGTTTTTTTTTTTGTTTGTTTGTTTGAAACAAAATTTGACTTTTGTCACCCAAGCTGGAGTGCAATGGTGCAATCTCGGCTCACTGCAGCCTCACTCCTGGGTTCAAGTGATGCTCCTACCTCAGCCTCCAGAGTAGTTGAGATTACAGGCACCCACCACCACACCTGGCTGGCTAATTGTTGTATTTTTAGCAGAGACAGGGTTTCACCATGTTGGCCAGGCTGGTCTCAAACTCCTGGCCTCAGGTGATCCACCTGCCTCAGCCTCCCAAAGTGCTGAGATTACAGGCATGAGCCACCAAGACTGGTCGAGCTTTTTTTTTTTTTTTTTTTTTTTAATGATTATGAACAAGGTCTTACTCTGTTGCCCAGGCTGGAGTGCAGTGGTGCTACGATAGCTCATTGAAGCCTCGACTTCCCAGACTTGGGCAATCCTTCTGCCTCAGCTTCCTGAGCAGCTGAGACTATAGGCATGCATCATCATGCTAATTTTTCCTCTTTTTATTTTGATTTGGCTTTGATTTTGGTTTTGAGACAGGGTCTCCCTCTGTCGCCCATGCTGGAGTACAGTGGCATAATCCTAGCTCACGTCAGTCTTGACCTTCTGACTCAAGCAATTCTCCTGCCTCTGCCCTCCAAGTAGCTGGGACTACAGGCACATACCACCACACCCAACTAATGTTTCTTTTTTTTTTTTTTGAGACAGAGTCTTGCTCTGTTGCCCAGGCTGGAGTGCAGTGGTGCAATCTCGGCTCACTGCAACCTCTGCCTCCCAGGTTCAAGCAATTCTCTGCCTCAGCCTCCCGAGTAGCTGGGATTACAGGCACCCACCATTACACATGACTAATTTTTGTATTTTTAGTACAGATGGGGTTTCACCATCTTGGCCAGGCTGGTCTTGAACTCCTGACCTCGTGATCCACCCGCCTCAGCCTCCCAAAGTGCTGAGATTACAGGCGTGAGCCACCGTGACCAGCTATGTTTCTATTTTTTTGTAGAGATGGAGTTTGACTATGTTACCCAAACTGATCTTGAACCCCTGGACTCAAGCTATCCTCCTGCCTGGGCCTCTCAAAGTGCTGGGATTACAGGCATGAACCACTTCACCTGCCTCCTTTCTGAGCTTTATAGTCAAGATACCACCATGATCTCCCACCCACAGCCCTCCAGCACGCCCCTCACATCCATTTGTCTTTCCATATCAGAATGTGTCTTCACACTACATTTCACAGTTCCACTTTCCTAGTAGATTTAGCACTAACGCCAGATGCTGTGGAAGGATTGTTTTTTGCCTCTCAGATACTATAGAAGAAAAACAGATCTTCCAGATGCAGGAGTTCTCCTGACAGCTGAAGAAGTGATGGATGAGCTGGGGTCTCCATTCATCAGCACATCAAGGTAGGAGGCTGGCGTCTGCCACTCTCTCTTCTCACCTGAGTCACTCCGACGTGTAAGATCACACTCTGCTTTGGAAGCAGAAAACACTATAAGTCTTCTTGTCAAAGCTGGATGCACAGGTCCACTCATCCAAAGGCGGCACGAAAGGGTGCAGATGGGATGGTGAATTGGGCTATTTGCTCAAGGTGAACTTGAACAGGAAACCAAAGAGGCTGTAGACAGGTGCACATGAAAATTAAAGTCTCATTCTTGCTTTTTGTGGTGGAAAAAAAAAAATCCAGGTAGGCACTGCAGATGTGACATTTCATCTTCTTATTTCTTGTCACCTGCAGTTACCCTGGCACGTACCCTGAAGCACCATTTGTAGTACCTCCTACTTGGTCCCTACCTCCTCCCTGCCCGTGTGAATGCTAACAGGTAGCTAAGAGCGCCTGGGACTCAGCAGGTCAGAGTTCTCATCCAAGCTCAGGTTCCAGCTCCCTGGGTCCTGGGAACATCACAGTCATTCGTAAATTCAGTGCAACCCCAATCAAATTTCCAGCTGGATTTATTTAAGCAACTGTATGATTTATTTAAAATTTATTTGTGGAGTAACAGGTCACAAAAATCTAAGTTAAATTTAAGAAAGAGGGGTAAACCAGGCACAGTGGTTCACACCTATAACCCCAGCACTTTGGGAAGCCAAAGTGGGCAGATCACTTGAGTCCAGGAGTTCGAGACCAGCCTGGGCAACATGGTGAAACCCTGTGTCTCCAAAATATTCAAGAAACAGCCAGACATAGCAGCACACGCCTGTTGTCCCACCTACTCCAGAGGCTGAGGTAGGAGGACTGCTTGAGCTGGGGATGCAGAGGTTGCAGTGAGTCTAGATCGTGATCACACACTTGTGATGGTTAACACTGAGTGTCAACTTGACTGGATTGGAGGATGCAAAGCATGGATCCTGGGTGCGTCTGTGAGGGTGTTGCCAAAGGAGACGAACATTTGAGTCAGTGGCCTGGGAGAGGCAGACCCACCCTCAATCTGGGTGGGCATCATCTAATCAGCTGCCAGTGCAGCTAGAATATAAAACAGGCAGAAAAATTTGAAAAGACTAGACGGGCCTCACCTCCCAGCCTCCATCTTTCTCCCGTGCTGGGTGCTTCCTGCCCTCAGACATCGGGCTCCAAGTTCTTCAGTTTTGGGACTCAGACTGTCTCTCTCTGCTCCTCAGCCTGCAGACAGCCTATTGTAGGACCTTGTGATTGTGTGAGTTAATACTTAATAAACTCCCCTTTATATATATATATATATCCTCTTATTTCTGTCCCTCTAGAGAACCCTGACTAATACACACCACTGTACTCCAGCCTGGGTGACAGAGCAAGACCTTGACCTCAAAATTGAAAAAAAAAGGTTAAAGAAGGGAATGTTCCTTAGCAGACATTAAGGCCATTGTAATTTTTTAAAATTCTATTGATGCACTGGGAGTGGTGGTACACACCTGTAATCCCAGCACTTTGGGAGGCCTAGGTGGGCGAATCACTGAGGTCAGGAGTTCAAGACCAGCCTGGCCAACATGGTGAAACCCACCTCTACTAAAAATACAAAAAATAGCCAGACGTGGTGATGCGCACCTGTAATCCTAGCTACTTGGGAGGCCGAGACAGGAGAATCGTTGGAACCCGGGAAGTGGAGGTTGCAGTGAGCCAAGATCGTGCCATTGCACTCCAGCCTGGGTGAAAAAGTCCAAAAAAAAAAAAAAAACCCTCTATTGGTGCAAGATCAGAATAATAGACCAGTGAAGCAGAAAAGAAACTCAGGAGTCATGTCTAAGACCATATTCTATCTTAATGCACCCTTCAGGGTTCGTTAGGCCATTCCTGTGTTGCTGTAAAGGAATGCCTGAGACTGGGTAATTTATAAAGGAAAGAGGTTTAATTGGCTCACAGTTCTGCAGACTGTACAGGAAGCATGGTGCCAGCCTCTGCTCAGCTACAAGGGAGGCCTCAGGGAGCTTTCAATCATAGTAGAAGGCAAAATGGGAGCAGGCATCACACATGGCAAAAACAGGAGCAAGAATGCAGCAAGATGCCACATGCTTTTAAACAACCAGATCTGGTGAGAACCCACCCACTATCACGAGGACAGCACCAAGCCCTGAGGAATCTGTCCCCATGATGCAAACACCTCCCACCAGGCCCCAATTCCAACATTGGGAATTACAATCTCAACATGAGATTTGGAGGGGACAATGTCCAGATTATTAACATATCCAAGGGACCTTCCCACCAATCAATGTGAGGAGGGCTGGCTATTTAGTATATGGCATTGGGGGCCAGGCGTGGTGACTCACTCCTGTAATCCTGGCACTTTGGGGGCCGAGGTAGACGGATTACTTGAGGCCAGGAGTTTGAGACCAGCCCAGCCAACATGGCGAAACCCTGTCTCTACTAAAAATACAAAAATTAGCCGGATATGGTGGTGTGTGGCTGTAATTCCAGCTACTCAGGAGGCTGAGGCAGGAGAATTGCTTGCCCCAGGAGGCAGAGGTTGCAGTGAGTCGAGATCATGCCATTGCACTCCAGCCTGGGAGACAGAGTGAGACTCCGTCTCAAAAAACAAATATATATATATACACAAATTTAAAATAAATTATTTTTATTCAGCAATGGCCACTTTCCTTTCCAAGCAACTCTTTTTCATTCTACACGTGACATTTCAGATGCCACTAATATAAAAGATGACAAGCATAAATATTTCTTTCCTGCTGTACTTTCCACTTTCTCTGTTCACCAATTCTCTTCTTTTTTTCTTTTCTTTTCTTTTTTTTTTTAAATGGAGTCTCACTCTGTCACCCAGGCTGGGGTGCAGTGGACTGATCTCAGCTCACTGCAACCTCTGCTTCCCAGGTTCAAGCGATTCTCCTACCTCAGCCTCCTGAATAGCTGGGACTACAGGTGCGTGCCACCACACCAAGCTAATGTTTGCATTGTTGTAGAAACAGGGTTTCTGTATGTTGTCCAGTCTTGTCTCGAACTCCTGACCTCAGGTGATCCATTCACCTCAGCCTCCCAAAGTGCTGGGATTACAGGCATGAGCTACTGTACCCAGCCCAATTTTCTTCTCATCTTCCCCCCAGCATAGCTTTGCCTCTCATCCCTGAATAGTCTTGGTTCTATAATTATTCTGCTCTGATAATTATTTTATCACATATGTTTTATTTCTATAATATTCACTACCATGACTGTTCCATAAAGCCTTTATTCTCAATTCCCTGATCACCATTTTTACAATTGTACAGTCTTCTATTTTGGTAGTGCCTTTTTTCTGATGAACAAAAAGTACTTTGCAGGCATTTTATATCCCTGCCAGGTAGTTAGGAAAGGAAAAGGGATTTTACAGATAGAAAAAAATATATAGACACAATGTGTTGGCAATTTGGGTGGAAAATGACCAAAAATGAAAATGTCATGAACATGCAATGTTTACCTGGATGACGAGATTTCTCTAATTCAGAGTCTGACTTTGCTAAATCCCCTGAGTACGATGTATAAGCCTGCAGCACAACCTGCCCAGGGGCAGGTCCCAAGCTGACACCAACCCCACCAGGTCATCCTCCAGCAGCAGGTGTTCCTCCAGCCACCACCCCAGATAGCTCACTGAGTCCAAGGCAGAAAATGGGGCACATTCCCTCAACAAACATTGGGTTTCAGGGTTGTTGGGCTTTCCCAGACTTTTCTCCTTCATGGCAACACCCTTCTGCAGAATCTGCCCACTGTGGCCCAGCACCCAGTCAGTTCCAGACGGCAGCAACCCTTATAGCAAGGTGGGCACATCATGCACAGAGCCTATGCGCGATTGTTAAGATGTGCAGAGGGGTTTGCAGCAGACTTGACCAAATGCAACTAGCCGTGTTGAGTAACGGGCATGCTGACCACCACGCTGCAAGCGTGCATCACACTTGCCAGCTTGTTATGAAGGGGAAAAGCTCACTTTGGGAGTTCCTGAATAAGCTGGGATTTGAACCAGGAGCCATGCCCCTTCTTCTGTGGGCTTTCCTTTCTATAAATCGATCACATGGGCCCTTGGTGAAATTGGCAGAGGATTCCCCCAAATCCCTTGTCTCACTAGCCACTACCCCTCTCCTATCTCACGGCAGCTCATGTTTCCCAAAAGCAGCCACAGCCGTATCTCCCATCCCACCCACTCTTCTTAAAGTAAAGCCACAGGGGCTGCATCTTCTCCCCTTGAAACTGGGCTGGCCTCTGTGACAGCCTTGACCAGTAGAGCAAGGCAGAAGTGACGTTGTGTGACTTCTGAGGCTGGGTCAAAACCCACAAATGCCACGGATATGATGTGTGATATGGCTCGGCTCTGTGTCCCCACCCAAATCTGATGCTGAATGGTAATCATCCGAGTTGGAGATGGAGCCTGCTGGGAGGCGAATGGCTCACAAGGCAGTTTCTAGTGGTTTAGCACCATCCGCCTAGTGCTGTCTAGTGACAGATTGTTTAAAAGTGTGTGGCTTTCACTTGCTCCTGGCATGCAAGATGTGCCTGCTTCCCCATCACCTTTCCGCCATTATTGTAAGTTTCCTGAGGCCTCCCCAGAAGCAGATGCCTGTGCACCTCACAGAACTATGAGACAAAGAAAACTCTTTTCTAGCTGCCTGCAGTGGCTCACACCTGTAATCCCAGCACTTCGAGAGGCCAAGGCGAGCAGATCGCTTGAGGCCAGGAGTTCGAGACCAGCCTGGCCAACATGGTGAAACCCTGTCTCTACTAAAAATACAAAAAATTAGCTGGGCATCGTGGCAGGCACCTGTAATCCCAGCTACTTGGGAGGCTGAGACAGGTGAATCGCTTGAACCTGGGAGGCAGAGGTTGCAGCAAGCCAAGATCGTGCCACTGCACTCCAGCCCGGAAGACAGAGTGAGACTCCGTCTCAAAAAAAAAATTAAATAAATAAATAAATAAATAACCTCTTTTCTTATAAATTGCCCAGTTTCAGGTATTTATTTATAGCAATGTGAGAAGAGACTAATACACACACCCTCATGCACACGCACATATGTCCAGCAGATGATCACTTTCACACTAGCTCTGTGGTCTGACTACACTGGTCCCCTTCATCATCATCACTGTGGTCCGCTGTGTCTTGCCTGGGTGCCCACAGCACCCTCTTCCCTGGCCTCCCTGCCTCCAGTCCAGCCTCCCCACGCCAACCAGAACAACTCTCCTCAAAATGAGGCATGGCCAGGCAGACAGATCACCTGAGGTCAGGGTTTCGAGACCAGCCTGACCGACATGGTGAAGCTCCATCTCTACTTAAAGTACAAAAACATTAGCCAACCATGGTGGCAGCCACCTGCAATTGCAGCTATTCAAGAGGCTGAGGCACAAGAACCATTTGGACCCGGGAGGCAGACTTTGCAGTGAACTGAGATTTTGCCACTGCACTCCAGCCTGGGTGACAGAGCAAGACTCTATCTCCAAAAAGAAATCAGTGAGGTAGAGTACAGGCTGACCACGTCACTCTGCTGAAAACTCCCTTTAGAGTGGTGGTGAGTTGGCAGAGGCTGGACCAAACACACAGTGAGGAAAGCCACGATCTCATGGACGTAAACAGATTTTATTGATATCCAACAGACCGACTGTGCACAGTGTAAGGCACTTTGTAGTTTTCACTTGCTACATCTTGAAGACTGTTCCAAATTAGTACATATATCCCACCTCCTTCTTTTTGCTGGAGGTGTAATACTCCACCATGTGAATGCGAATCACTTTCTTTTTACTTTTTTGTTTTTTACTTTTTTCCCAAGGTCCAGCTTTGACTTTATGTGAATGCAAGTCCCTAAGAACTTTTTCAAGCAATGTCATCAAAGCATAATTACACACAATAAGTGTGCCAATTTTGAGTGAACAGTTTAATGAGCTTTGGAAAATGTATACACCCATATGATACTCTATTGTTACTATAACATGCAGTGCCCAGCCCAGCACCTGCTGCAGAGTAGGCATGAAGTTAAATGTCTATTGAATGAATAAATGAATTGAGGGAGAAAGGAGTGAATAGTGGGCAGCTTCAGAGGCTTGTGTGTGAGTTACATGTATGGATCGAGCTGCTGAATTTTACTTGCTCTGGTATGTCAAATCCCTGAGCTGCACCTTAAGGCGGTTTCTAGGAGCTAACAGCTTAACCCTCTGCCCAATTACAACAGAAAAACCAGTGATAGAGGGTAATATGGGCTGGGTGAAGTGGTTCTCACCTGTAATCCCAGTGCTTTGGGGGGCTGAGGCGGGCAGATCACTGGAGCCCAGGAGTCCAAGATCAGCCTGGACAACATGGCAAGACCCTGCCTCTACCAAAAAAAAAATACAAAAATTAGCCAGGTGTTGTGGTGCGCACCTGTAGTCCTAGCTACTCAGGAGGCTGAGGTGGGAGGGTTGCTTGAACCTGGGAGGTAGAGGTTGCAGTGACCCACGATGCTGTGGCTGCACTCCAGTCTGGGCAACAGAGCAGGACCCGATCAAAAAAAATAGGGGCTAATATGGCTGATAATTGTATTATTCTTATAACTTTTCTGCAGAGAATTAATTTTTCCCAAAACAAAAAAACATTAGGGGGAAATTTGGGTGGCTGTTTCTTGGATCTGCCTGCTTTTAGGAGAATGTGCAGCCCTGAGGCCAGCACTTTCAGATCCTGACCCAAGCCCTTCTGGATTTTCAACAGCACATTTTCCATGAGCACCTTGGTTGCTCAGCCCACAATAGCACCACACCTGTTGTCAGGTAGCCACTCAATAAATATTTGTTCGATGAACAGACGAATGAGTCATGGGTAAATGAATGAATGAGTAAATGAATCAGGAGGACTGGGGAGTTTGGGTCATAACCCCAAAAGCTACAATCCTAAATGCTGTAATTCCCAATGCTGAAATCAAAAAAAGAATAACATCCCTACAGTCTAAAATCCCAAAAATCACGAAACCAAAAGATCAAAACCTCGAAAAAAGAATTCTGGAAAAGACCATCTTTTAAAAAGTCTTTAAAAGACATTTGTTTAGCCAGGTGCAGTGGCTCATACCTGTAAGCCCAGTTCTTTGGGAGACCAAGGTGGGAGCATCACTTGGGGCCAGAAGCTTGAGACCACCTTGGACAACGTAGTGAGACCCCATCTCTACAAAAATGTGAACCACGCATGATGACTCACACCTGTAATCCCAGCACTTTGGGAGGCTGAAGCAGGCAGATCATGAGGTCCAGAGCTCGAGATCAGCCTGGCCAATATGGTGAAACCCCATCTCTACTAAAAATACAAAAATTAGCCAGGTGTGGTGGCAAGGGCCTATAATCCCAGCTACTCAGGAGGCTGAGGCAGGAGAATTGCTTAAACCCAGGAGGTGGAGATTGCAGTGAGCCAAGATCATGCCACTGACTCCAGCCTGGGCAACAGAGCGAGACTCCATCCCAAAAAAAAAAAAAATAGAAAGAAATACAAAAGTTAGCCAGGCGTGGTGGTGCTCACCTCTAGTCCCAGAGTCCGGGAGGTCAATGCTGCCGTGAGCTATGATTGTGCCACTGCACTCCAGCCTGGGTGACAAAGTGTAACCCTATATTGAAAAGAAAAAAATAAACTTGTTTACATTTTTAAAGAGGACTTATTTGAGAAACACACAAAAACACCATAGGCACTTCATCGGCCACTCCACACAATAAAATAGACAATAGTAACATGCATATTTTTGCAAGCAGAAACACTCAGTTATAGTAATGACAGTCACACGGGTCAACAGTTATGAACAGATGAACTGTATTCATAAAGAAATAGATCAAAAAGCAAAACGTATGAATGCATATCTCTCTGGTTTGTAATTGTGTGCACCCAGCTGTATCACTGTGGTCATCTGAAACACTGTGATAGACAACCTAAGTCTTTTGATGAGATCCATTAAAAACCACAATGGGGGCCAGGTGTGGTGGCTCATGCCTGTAATCCCAGCGCTTTGGGGGGCCGAGGTAGGTGGATCACGAGTTCAGGAGTTCAAGACCAGCCTGGCCAACATAGTGAAACTCCGTCTCTACTAAAAATACAAAGATTAGCTGGGCGTGTGGCACACACCTGTAATCTCAGCTACTTGGGAGACTGAGGCAGGAGAATCGCTTGAACCAGGACCCAGGAAGTGGAGGTTGCAATGAGCTGAGATCGTGCCACTGCCCTCCAGCCTGGGCGACAGAGCGAGACGTCATCTCAAAAAAAAAAAAAAGAAAACCACAATGGGTCAGCGCTACATATACAGTGGCCCAAAGAGTCACAACCTCCAGAAAGTTTCTTTCACAAATTCAGGTATACTAAAAGAACATCTCTTCATGTATCGAGGAAGGCTCGACGTTTTGATGTACACACACAATGCTTACCCAGGAAGTCACTGTGATCATGCACTTTCCTGGAGTTAACTTGCCCCAGAAACTGCAGAAAATGAATTAGAGCTCTCTAGAAGTCTTTCCATGATTTATACCTCTAGTATTGGAAATGACGCCAAGGCGAAATACAGAGCATAGTGAATTGGTGGCACTGTGTTGGGGGCAGAAGTTGTACATGATGGAGTAATTTGGCAGGGGAGATTTCTTGTATTTTATTTTTCACCTGTGTTTTCATTTCTTCTGTAATCTTCGAAACACTTGCTGTGGGCTGCTAATTCTGTATGTGCTGACCATTTCAAAGTCAGGTTATTGCTTGGCCATTGCAATCAAGTGATTTTCTGCTTTTGAAGCACCAATAATAATTAGGCTTTAAACTTTTATCTTTCACCATTAAGTAGCTTCAGACATATAATACGGCCTTTTTTTCAAGGGGACAGTTTCACAGATCTCTTCCTCTGTGCCATAAGGAATACAGTAAGAAGGAATGATATTTGGCTTCCCCAATACCAAATCTGTATTAATCAGGGTTCTCCAGTATGGGAAGTAGAAAAGTTCCACTTCCAAGTTTCCTTTCTTGTTAAAGAATAATAATAATAAATGTTAGAAATAACAGTCTCTTTTAAACACTTTCTTCAAAGCCTTCTTGCTTTTTGCTAGTAGCTGTTTGTTAAGCCCTATCCTATGTAGCTGTTAGACACGCTCACAGGCACGTAGTACATTCTATGTCCTTGTGCTTTAACCAAGACATCCGTGCTGGACGTGCTCACAGGCATGTCCCAGCTCGAAGCCTATGCCCCTTCCTTATTTGGACTTCCTTTTTGTTCTCCATTGCTCTTACCTGTTTAGAAAAGTTTTAAGTTATTAGCCAGTTGGGTTCAGTTTTCGATTGTGAGGCTTCGCTCCAGCCAATGGAGATCAGACACAACAGTAAGAATGACTCCCAATGCATAAGGGATAAATATGTCTGCTTTTCCCGTATTCACTGTACTCTCGTAGCAGGATGGCTAACAGGAGCACCCTTTCTGCAGAAAGTAAAGACTGACTTGCTGAGAGATCCTTTGTCTCAGAGCTAATTTTTCTTTGCAGCACCAAGCATCTGTTTCCAACATCCAGGTAGACAGAACCAACAGAATATGGATATGGATAGATGAGAGGGAATTTGTTAGCAGGGTTGGCTTACGTGATTATAGGGGCTCAGAAGCCTTATGATAGACCATCTGCAAGCTGGAGACCCTGGGGTGATGGTAGCTTTGTGGTTCAGTTCAAGTCTGAAGGTCTCAGAACCAGGGTAGTTGATGGCGTAACTCTCAGTACAAAGCTAAATGCCTCAGGACCCGGGGAGCCGCTGGCGTACGTCCTGGAGCCCAGATCAGTGAGGCTGGAGTGGATCTGATGTCCAAGATAGCAGCAGAAAAGTCTGTCCCAGCTCTCAGAGAGACCAATTTCCCTCCTAAATTTGTTCTCTCTGGGCTCCTGGCTGATTGGATGGTGCCCACCAACACTGAGGGCACATCTTCCCCACCCAGTGCACTCAGGCCCACACACTCATCTCCTCTGGAAACACCTTTATGGGCACACCTCTAAAAATATATAATGCTTTTTTTTTTTTTTCTCCGAGATAGAGTCTTGCTCTGTCACCCAGGCTAGAGTGCAATCTTGGCTCACTGCAACCTCCACCTCCCAGGTTCAAGTGATCATCCTGCCTCAGCCTCCTGAATAGCTAAGATTACAGGTGCCTGCCACCATGCCCAGCTAATTTATTTTATTTTTTTTTTTTTTGTATTTTTAGTAGAGACGGGTTTTCACCATGTTGGTCTCGAACTCCTGACCTCATGATCCACCCACCTTGGCATCCCAAAGTGCTGAGATTACAGGCGTGAGCCACCGTGTCTGGCCAAAATAATGCTTTTTATAATAATAATAACCTTGGTATGGCTTCTAGATATTCCTTAATTCAGCCAAGTTGGCCCACAAAATTAAGTCCATAAATCTACCCCGTTCAACTTGGCACTTATGGGAATCTGCTTAAATCATACTTAATTTTCGAATAAAGCCAGTAACAAGATAATAGGTCCATCTGACATGATGCAACTATCATGCTATAATCAAAAATGTACAAAGTCCTTCCCTAGAATTAGGCTTTCAGGACTTCAACATTGGAAATTTTAAGCTTTTGGGACCGTGATGGGGGATTTTAGATATCAGGTGGATCACCTGACGTCAGGAGTTCAAGACCAACCAGCCTGACCAAAATGGTGAAACCTTGTCTCTAGTAAAAATAAAAAATTAGCCCAGCTTCTTGGGAAGCTGAGGCAGGAGAATCGCTTGAACCAGGGAGGCAGAGGTTGCAGTGAGCTGAGACTGTGCCACTGCACTCCAGCCTGAGTGACAGAGTGAGACTCCATCTCAAAAAAACAAAATAAAAATAAAAATAAAGTCCAGTGTTACTCTTTAATCCTTACATATAGCCTGGGTCAGTCAGAGTGGCCAAGTCATTTCCACTCGCTCGTCTGTTTGTTTGTTTGTTTAATGCATGCCAGCCCTTTCCTTTAAAAAAAATCATCTATTAAATCATATTCCAACACGGTAAAGCTTCAAGCCCACAAGGAGCTTGGGAAATGGGCCATGTTGAGTCATTGTGTTTCTAGTTGACAGGAAGTGGAACTGAAGCCATTCTGCTCTGACCCTGGGTGTTGTAAAGCTTTCTACCCTCCAGACTTAGTGAGTGTCAGCTAATAAACATAGCTGAATCCCATTTTGATGACAAGACACTTTGAGCACCTGGAGGCCACCATTTCCATACTAAGCAGGACTTCTTTGGTTTTAAGTTACAACCAAACCAGAGAGGATTTTTATAATATGAGTACAAAAGTGATGAGTGTAGGTTCAAGAATGGACTGAAACCAGGAACCAGAGCAGGGGATCCAGGCACTCTGCCATCACTGCCGCCTGGCCTTGTAGGAGAAGACGACCTTCCCAGCAGGACACAGGGTTTCTCTTTAGAGGCCCGCAAGGCCTCTGCTCAACTCCAACCGACCTGGAGTCTCTTAGTGCCAATGCTGCATTCCTCAGAAAAGGTCTCTGGTTGGACCAGTTGTGATCAGAAGCCACCTTCAGAGCAAAGGACCACACCAGTGGTACATGCTGAACAATCGGCAGCTCCCAACGAGACCACAGATAAAATTTGGGCCATGGGGCCAGGCCTGGTGGCTCACACCTGTAATTCCAGCATTTTGGGAAGCCGAGGTGGAAGGATCACCTAAACCCAAGAGTTCGAGATCAGCCTGGGCAACATGGTGAAACTCTATCTCTACTTTAAAAATATGAAGAAAAAAAATAGCTGGGTGTGGTGGTGTGTACCTGTAGTCCTAGCTATTTGGGAGGCTAAGGTGTGAGAATCACCTGAGCCCAGGATAAGGCTGCAGTGAGCTGTGATTGCACCACTGCACTCCAGCCTGGGCAAAGGGAGCAGGACCCTGTCTAAAAAAAAAAAAAAAATGGGGGCACAGGCTAGAGAGAAGGGAAAATCTCCAAAAATGGAAGCCTGAGTAGATAAAATTATAGACATCCACTGCATTTTATTTATTTTATTTTGTTTTATTTTTTGAGATGGAGTCTCGCTCTGTCACCCAGGCTGGAATGCAGTGATGTTACCACGGCTCACTGCAACCTCTGCCTCCCAGGTTCAACTCCCGCCTCCACCTCAGCCTCCCAAGTAGCTGGGATTACAGATGTGCACCACCACGCCTGGCTAATTTTTGTATTTTTAGTAGAGATGGAGTTTCACCATGTTAGCCAGGCTGGTCTGGAACTCCTGACCTCAAATGATCTGCCCACCTTGGGCTCTCAAAGTGCTGGAATTACAGGAGCGAGCCACTGCGTGCGCCTGGTCAACATATGCTGCATTTTAAAAACTTATGTTTGACATACAACCCCAGACCTGAAGGCAGCCTGGAGACATGATTATCACTAAAGCCTTGATGTTGTATATTTTCTTGTCATCACCACTGTCTGTTTAGTTGGCGATTGTAGAGGGCCGTTTTAATCTGAGTTAGCCCAGCAGCAGCACTGAGATGCTGATCGATGTGCAGGGAGTCTATCTGGGAGTTAATCCCAGGACCCAGTAGGAGAGAGGAGGGGTGACACAGGGACAAGAAGGAAAGACAAGAAACAGCATGTTAACGTGGTAACTTGTCTGCAAAGACAGAACCCAGAGAATCACGTGTCCTGGTATTCACGCTGTGTTTTGTGCTCCCATTCTAATCTAAGCTGTCTATGGGCCTAGCTTTTATTTTTTCTTAATTGACATGGTGTCTTGCTCTGTCACCCAGGCTGGAGTGCAGTGGCATGGTATCAGCTCACTGCAATCTCTGCCACCCAGGTTCAAGCAATTCTTGTGCCTAAGCCTCCCGAGTAGCTGGGACTACTGGCGCATCACCACACCCGGCTAATTTTTTTGTATTTTTAGTAGAGATGAGGTTTCACCATGTTGGCCAGGCTGGTCTCAAACTCCTGACCTCAGGTGATCTGCCCACCTCAGCCTCCCAAAGAGCTGGGATTACAAACGTGAGCCATTGCGCCCGGCCTCTCTGTAGCTAGCTTTAACCACTAGGATGCAGCCAAAGGGATGTTCTGCCAGCCGCAGCCACAGCATTCAGAAGACCTAGAAGATTCTGCCTTTGCACTCAGGGAAGGCAGCTGCCATACAAGAAGTCCAGCCACTTTGCAGGAGAGCCCTCAAGGAAAATTCACATGCAGAGAACAAATCTCTGAGGCTAAAGAGAAAGGCTCAGCTGTCCCCACCACCCCCCAAACCACCACCAAAAAAATTAGCTGAGTTCAACCTTTTAATGATTCAGTACCAGACATCTTACACATTCTGGTCCCAAACTGACCACACATACATAAGAGACCCCAAGCAAGATCAACAGGAGACTTGCCCAGTCAACCTGCAGAACCAAGAGAAATGAGAAAGTGCTGTCATTTTAAGTCATTAAGGTTTTGACATGGTTTGTTACCCTGGAATAGGTAACTGCAATGGTTGATAAGGAGGTCACCACTGTGGGTGCCAGGAACCTCTGGAGAAAGGAACAGAACCTGAGTCCAGAGAGCAGAAAGAATCTATCTGTACCACCAGGAGTCATCTCACCCAAGGAGGAGGAGGCTGAGAACTTATCCTCCAATTACCACTGTTACATTGTCTGAGGCTGCTGGGGGCGGGGGATGCATGCATGTCAAACTCTGATTTCTAGCTAGCTGGGCGTGGTGGCTCACATCTGTAATCCCAGCGCTTCAAGAGGCCGAGGTGGGTGGATTGTATGAGCCCAGCAACTCGAGACCAGCCTGGACAACATGGTGAAAACTTGTCACTACCAAAAACACAAAAACTAGCCCTCAGGCCAGGCGCAGTGGCTCACTCCCGTAATGCCAGCACTTTCAGAAGCTAAGGCAGGCAGATCACTTAAGCTCAGGAGTTCGAGACCAGCTTGGCCAATATGACAAAAATCTGTCTCTATTAAAAATTCAAAAATTAGGGCCAGGCACAGTGGCTCATGCCTGTAATCCCAGCACTTTGGAAGGCCAAGGCAGGCAGATCACCTGAGGTCAGGAGATCAAGACCATCTTGGCCAACAAAAATACAAAAAAATTAGCTGGACGTGGTGGCACATGCCTGTAGTCCCAGCTACTAGGGAGGCTGAGACAGGAGAATCACTTGAACCCAGGAGGCGGAGATTGCAGTGAGCCAAGATCGCGCCACTGCACTCCAGCCTGGGCAACAGTGCAACACTCCGTCTCAGGGAAAGAAAAAAAAGCAAGAAAGACACCTGCACCCGTATGTTTATCACAGCACAGTTTACACAGCAAAGTCATGGAATCAATAGGTTCATGCACAAAGAACCTATCCCAGAGTATGTTCAATGTTGATGTGGATGTGGAGAAAAGGAAACACTTACACACTGTTGGTGGGACTGGAAATTACTCTAACCTCTGAGGAAAACAGGATGGAGACTCCTCAGAGAACTGAAGCTAGAACTGCCTTTCCACCCAGCAACCCCGCTAAAAAAAAAAAAAAAAAAAAGAATGAAATCATGACTTTTGCAGCAACGTGGCTGGAACTGCAGGCCATCCTCTTAAGCAAATTGAGGCAGAAACAGAAAAACAAATACTGCATGTACTCACTTGTAAGTGGGAGTTAAATACTGGGAACATGCAGACATAAAGATGGAAACACTTAACATCCCAAAGCTGGGATGAAGGGAAGGGCACAAGGATTGAAAAATTATCTATTGAGTACTGTGTTCACTGGGTGACAAGATCAACAGAAACCCAGTCGTCACCATCATGCAGTATCCTCACACATAAATCCCCCAGAATCTAAAATTTTTTAAAGAAACAACTCAGAAACAAAATCAAATACGGCATGTTCTTATTTATAAGTGGAAGCTAAATCACGTGTACACATGGGCATAGAGTGTGGAGTAATAGACAATGGAGACTCTGAAGGGTGGGGGCAGGGGGAGAAGGGGAGAAGAAATTACTTAATGGGTACAATGTATACTACTCAAGTGATGGTTTCACTAAAAGCCCAGACTTCACCACTGTGCAATCCATCTATATAACAAAACAAAACAAAATGTATCCTTGTAACAAAACTGCACTGTATCCTTTAAATTAATGGAAATAAACTACAAGAAACAAAACATATCCCTGTAACAAAACTGCACTGCAGGATGGGTGGCTAACGGTTGTAATCCCAACACTTTGGGAGACCAAGGCCAATGGATCACCTGAGGTCAGGAGTTCGAGACCAGCCTGACCAACATGGTGAAACCCCATCTCTACTAAAAATACAAAAATTAGCCGGGCATGGTGGAGCACGCCTGTAGTCCCAGCACTTTGGGAGGCCAAGTTGGGCAGATCGCTTGAGGTCAGGAGTTCGAGACCAGCCTGGCCAAAATGGCAAAACCCCGTCTCTACTAAAAATACAAAAATTAGCCGAGTGTGGTGGCAGGTACCTGTAATTTCAGCTACTCAGAAGGCTGAGGCAGGAGAACTACTTGAGCCTGGGAGGCAGAGGTTGCAGTGAGCAGAGATTGTGCCACTACACTCTAGCCTAGGCAACAGAGTGAGACTCCGTCTCAAAAAAAAAGCACAAGATAGAATGTATATGTATCGCGTTGTACATGCTCATGTGGTTTATAGCAGTTTCACTCTTATAAATGTAGATATATTGTTTGCAAATGCTTTAGATGCGAAATTAAATGTATGTTCACAAGTTAAAAAAAATTGGAGAAAAAAACAATTTAGCCAGTAACGTGGGGGACCACTGAGGATGTGTACCTCTTCACTGCAATCCACAACACAACTTGCTGCCCTGCAGCTTCTAGAATATTCAGCATGCAGATAAAATTATGCAGTCTCTAAAATCCCTTTGACACATACAGGATTTTATCTGGAGATGGAAGGCACTCCCAGAAAAAGAAATCATGTCTTTTCTGCAAATAAGAGTGAGAATACGGTGTGTGTCAGCATGTGCAAACCCAAATCATCCATCTTCAAGTCTTAGGGCAGTAAATCACTTACTGTAACTTTCTTTGAAAAACACCAAACCTGTGGATTAGAAGCAGTGCTGGAATTTGTTATTCATGGTGTATCTTTCTTTCTTTCTTTTTTATTTTCCATACCTAAGGCTTAGAGTTGCAGACGTTTTGATGCACACTGCCAACCTGCCCGCCCTCCTGGTCTGATCCATTCAAACTCCCTGGGAAACAGACAGTGACTGTTGTATCCGCTCTCTGGTCCCTTGTCCTCATTTCCTACTGGTTGTCTGGCCTGAGATTCTAGTCCTGACCCAACCCTTGCTTCTCCACCTTGCCTTATTTGGCCTCAGGAAGCAAGTGTCTCAGGCACTAGGCTCTCCACAGAATACCCAAGACAAGGTCCCAATAGGAGGCACAGCTGAGCCGTGGCACTCCCCTGCCCCATGCTGACCCAGCTTCCTGCACCTGTGTGGCCCCAGCATTCCCTGCAAAGCCTTCCCCACGAGGCAGGCGAGGCCTGGACCCCCGCTCAGCCTCCCAAGTCCCACATCTTTGGGCCTCCTCCTGTCAACACAGCACTTCCTCCCTGATGAGTCTCCTGGCCCACCTCCTGGCATGCCCAGCCCAGCGTCCACCATGCTGCAGTCACTTTTTTTTTTTTTTGAGATGGAGTCTCACTCTGTCACCTGGCTGGAGTGCAGTGGCACGATCTCAGCTCACTGCAACATCCACCTCCAGGGTTCAAGTGATTCTTCTGCCTCAGCCTCCCAAATAGCTGGGACTACAGGCATGCACCACCACATCCAGCTAATTTTTGTATGTTTAGTAGAGACGGACTTTCACCATGTTGGCCAGGATGGTCTCAATCTCTTGACGTCATGATCTACCCGCCTTGGCCTCCCAAAGTGCTGGGATTACAGGTGTGAGCCACTGCGCCTGGCCACTACAGTCACCTTCTAGCAGCCCCAGCCACAGTGTCCACTGCCTGCCCTAAAACTCCAGAGCTCCCCACATCTGCAAAGATCAGATGCCATGTTTGAAATTCAAAGTTGTTTCCCTTGATCAGGTCCCAACTACCAGCCAGCCTTGTCTCCCTTCACACACTGCACAACACACACACATGCATGTGCACATACCACACACACGTATATGCACACCACACACAAGTACACATATAGACAGCACACATGTGCTGACATACATACGACAAGTACACATGTACACAATATACACATACATCACACACACATATGCATATACACAACACACATGCATGTGTGCACATACATACATTCTCACATCTAAGCACACACATGTGCACACATGCACGTATGCACATACCACACATGTACATATATACACATGCACACGTCACATCCCTGTGTGTGCATACATGCATGCATACAACACATAAGCACACACATAAAACACATAACACATGCACACACCACACATGTACACACATACACCACTCACACAGGTACACACATACCACACACATAAGCATATACAAATACATGCGCATACACACAATCACACACACACACAAGCACACATCACTCTCACACATTCGCCCACACCCACCACCCTTTGCACCAACCCTGCAGGCAGCCTCCCCTCCTAAGACGCCCCCCACCTTGCCCCTCTTCTCTGTTGTCCAAAACTCTACTCATTTGTCAAGCCCTAGGTCAAATGCCACAGCTTCCCTGGAAACCTCCTCACTCTCCCCAGCTTGCCCTGTGCCCTAGGAGGAATAAACCCTCAAGTCACGATCATTTGTCCTGGACATGGCTGTGCAGGGCCTTCAAAAGACCTTCCCATGGCTGCAAGGATTTCTCCCCTTGGAAGCCAGGACTCAGCCTCCCAGACACGCTTGAGAGCCGGTATTTGGCTCAGCCGCCGCCCATCAGATATATCTCCACAAGGCCCCCACCCAAACAAGAGCACCCTGAGGAAGGCCACCACCCTATGAAAAACGACATGGAATTGAGAGGCAGCCATGACAGAGCCCTGGTGAGGCATCCCCCACGCGGGGGGCCGTGGAGAGAAAATGGTTGGAAGAGTGTCTCCAGGGGTGGCCTGTGGGGTCATATGGGTGTTACACTGGCTGAAGTGATCCTCTCACCTCAACCTCCCAAGTAGCTTGGACTACAGGCACACACTACCGTGCCCAGCTAATTTCTGAAAATTTTTTGTAGAAATGAGGTCTCACTATGTTGCCCAGGCTGGTCTTGAACTCCTGGGCTGAAGCAATCCTCCTGCCTCAGCTTCCCAAAGTGCCAAGGCTACAGGCTTGAGCCACTGTGCCCAGCCCATAGCCTCCAATTCTGATCTCTGTCCCAACCCCTTCCCACCCAGCATGTCTGAAAGCTACCTAAACGCCTTTCAATCCAGGGTGGCCTATGTTGTTTGCAGCTATGAATCCTCCCAAAAACACCTGCTCCCCTCTGGGTTCCAACTTGTGCCTCAGCTACAGTGTCCTCCTTTCGTGCGCCATACATTGTATCAGGGTTGTGTCTGTGCATTCTCAGCCACGCTGCATGTGTTTCAAAGAGAGCCTGTCTTCATCTGCCAGTTCTGCTTTTCTCCACCTACCTTCCCTTTCTTACCTGATGCATCAGTAAGGCAAGCCGCTGTAACAAACAAGCCTGAAACACTCAACAGCTTAAATGCCAAGCGTGGCTGTTCATACCTGTCATCCCAGCACTGTGGGGGGCCAAGGTGGGAGGATCACTTGAAGCCAGGAGCTCGAGACCAGCCTGGGCACTATATAGCAAGATCCCATCTCTACAAAAAAAAAATAAAAATTTATTATTTAAAAAATGTATTATTTCTTCCTCTGGAGTTGGTGAATAATGGTGGCATGTGTTAGTAGCCCCAGCTACCCAGGAGGCTGAAGGAGGAGAATTGCTTAAGCCCAGGAGGTTAAGGCTACAGTGAGCCACGATCACACCACTGTATTGCAGCCTTGGCAGCAGAGTGGGATCCTGTCTCTAAAATTTTAAATAAAACAAAAATGTACTTCTCACTCACAGAACAGGCCAAGGTGGGGGTGCTCTGCTCCACTCGGTCATGCAGGGATCCAGGCTCCTTCAAGTCCACATCTTAGAAGCTTGTCTGCTGTGTATGTGTGTGGGTGTCCCACGCCTCCCCGCTGGCCATGGGGAGGTTCATGGGACTGCAGGACACAGGGCAAGCATGTATGCTGTGACTCTGAGCATGTGGGGATGCCTCTGGCAATGGGAAAACAGGTCCCTCAGAGAAAGACACGCGTGCTAGCAGTGAATTTTAGCTCAGCCTGCCAATCAGAAGAGCTACCCTCCTTCCGAAAGGACAAGAGAGAGTCCCCCTTTAATAGTATTTTTCCTCTCCTGAAGACGGATAGCCCCGTTTTAATGAAAATAGAAGGAGCTGCAAGGTCCCCCTGCAGTGTCAGAGGCTCTCACAGCCCAATTTCAGCTCCTGTTCCCCAAGTGCCTGATGCTCCACCTGCTCTAGGCCATCCCTCATACCCCAAAACCCCCTGCGGTTTCCAGCCTCTGAGCCTTTACATGTACCGTTCCATCGCCATAAATGCCTATTCCTTCCTTGTCTAACTGGAAAATTCATACGAACCCTTTCAGACCCAGTGCAGGCCAGGCGTGCTGGCTCACGCCTGTAATCCCAGCATTCTGGGAGGCCAAGGTGGGCAGATCATGAGGTCAAGAGTTCGAGACCAGCCTGGCCAACATGGTGAAACCCCGTCCCTACTAAAAATATAAAAATTAGCTGGGCATGGTGGCGTGTACCTGTAATCCCAGCTACTCAGGAGGCTGAGATAGGAGAATTGCTGGGGAGGCAGAGGTTGCAGTGAGCTGAGATTGTGCCACTGCACTCCAGCCCGGCAACAGAGTGAGACTCCACCTCAAAAAGAAAAAAAAAGACCCAGTGCAAATGTTACCTCATCTCCAGAACATTCCCTGACACCCAACTCCCCAGAAGCATTGATTTTTCCCACATCTGTGCCCCCACAGGACTTCATCAGCCATGTGGGTATCCATTTCTGCCTACATGCTGGACTCTAGAGTCTGGGGCACAGGACAAGGTGTGTATTCCGTAAATGATTCTTTAATGAGGAAATAGAAGAATGAACACGTCCAGCCTGTTTTGACTTCCACACTCTGGAAAGATTTCACGCCCATAACCACCCCTGCACATCACAAACCCCCTCCCTTCGAAAGGCGTCGCCCTCCCCGTGAGTCGTGGCATTGACAGACTCCAGGCAGCCTCCCTTTATTTTCCTCTGAAGAGGGAAATTTCTCATTCTCATGGATGATTACTCCCACATAATGCAAATAATCACCTTTCCATGGCCTAAGAAAAGCTTTATTTAATCTAGCTGGCAGATGTCTTCAATGGAAAGACTCAGTGCAAATAAAAGTGCGGAACTGAAATGTCAGAAAATGGAGCCACTCCCTGATCTAGCATGCGCCTGACCCGGGAGCCCCCATTCTTAAGCCCCCACGGCGGCATGAGAAGCAGGGAGCCTTCCACCGTGGGACCAACTCCAGAGGAAGAAATCAAAAGCCCTCCCATCCACCGCCTCCTCCTCTTGCTTCTCCTCCGCTGTAACCATCATGCTCTGTATGTGCCCAGCATTTTCTCTTTCTCTAGACACTTTCATGTGCAGTTCACATAGAATCCTCACCATACCCCTGCGCAGGTGTAGTGCAGGGCTGCTTACCCCACAATAGCCTGGTTAAGCCCTCTCAGCGACGGCAAGACTGAACTCATTCCAGCGAGAGTGCAGGAGCCATGGCCTCTGTGCTGTGGCTGGAATCAAAGCTGAACCGCGCTCCCTGCAAGCAAGAGGATGACTTCAAAACCTCAGGCATGAATCAAGGCTGCTGACACCTGCCAATCTGAGAAAGGTCTCTCCAGGAGAGGGGGGCAGCCACATTCAGCTAGGCGACATGGAAACTGGCTCAGCTTTTCTAACAGCAATGAGATCTGACACCTCCCAGATCTGGGAACTCTGAGACCCAATGGTGGGTGGAGAAAATCCACGAGTGGGGACACAGACTTCCAGCCCGCCTCAGATGGGCCACTGTATGGCCTTGTGGAAACATCAGGTCACTCTGGAGACCCCTGGAAGATGATGGAGGACTTCCGTGGTTTTCAGCGTTTAGGGTCTGAAAGCATGTAACATCAAAGACCAAAAACACCCACATTTCCAAGAAAGATGTTACACGTTTAGCGGTACGACACTGACACCTGGGATATTACAAATCACAGGTGTCCAATCTAGATTGTACCCGGTGCTACCATTAAGGGGCTCTGCTTCTAAACCAGATGATATCTGGGCAGAAGAGCAGAAAGATCCAAGAGAGTCCTGCAGTTAGCGTGATCTTGGTCCAACTGTGCAACCTCTGTAGGCTTCCATTTGCTTATCTGTAAAAATACATCTATAAACATGGGGTGCTATGGCTCACACCTGTAATCCCAGCACTTTGGGAGGCCAAGGAGGGCAGATCACCTGAGGTCAGGAGTTCAAGACCAGCCTGACTAACATGGAGAAACCACATCTCTACTAAAAATACAAAAAAAAAAAAAAAAATTAGCCACATATGGTGGCACACACCTGTAATCCCAGCTACTCAGGAAGCTGAGGCAGGAGAATCACTTGAATCTGGGAGGCGGAGGTTGTGGTGAGCCAAGCATTGCACTTCAGTATGGGCAACAAGATCAACAACTCCATCTAACAAACAAAAATACTTCTATAACTAATAATAGTGTCTACATTAGGGCAGATAGTCTTTGTGAAGATTAAATTAGATGATATAGCACTTGCCATATAGTAGCTACCCAATATACACTGGGATTATTATTAATAGAATCATTCTCTCTTTTATTTTGAGATGGAGTCTCACTCTGTCACCCAGGCTGGAGTGCAGTGGCTTGATGGTTCGCTGCAACCTCTACCTCCTGGGTTCAAGCGATTCTCCTGCCTCAGCCTCCCGAGTAGCTGGGACTACAACCACACATCACCACACCCAGCTAATTTTTGTATTTTTAGTAGAGACAAGGTTTTGTTACGTTGGACAGGCTGGTCTCGAACTCCCAAGCTCAGGTGATCCTCCTGCCTCAGCCTCCCAAAGTGCTGGGAGTACAGGCATGAGCCACCATGCCCAGCCTGATCATTCTCGTTTAATAATAATGATAAATGGCCAAGCATGGTGGCTCACGCCTATAATCCCAGCACTTTGAGAGGCTGAGGAGGGAGGATTGCTTGAGGCCAGGAGTTGGAGACCAGCCTGGGCAACATAACGAGACTCTGTCTCTCCAAAAATTAAAAAAATTAGCCAGACATGCCAGCACATAATTATAGTCCCAGCTACTTGGGAGGCTAAGGCAGAAGGATGGCTTGAGCCAAAGAGATGGAGGCTGCAGTGAGCCATGATGGGGCCACTGCAGTCCAGCCTGGGCCACAGAGCGAGGCTCTGTCTCAAAAACAAATAATAATAAATAGAAATAAAAAAATGTAGAAATGAAATTATCCTAGCCTACATGCAAGGATGAGTAAAGGTCCCTTAAATAAAAACAGAGTGTTATGTCTGTTCTTCTGCTGTTCCACTGTTGCACTTCCACGGACTCTCATCAGGCGAATGTTTCACTCCAGTACAAAACAGGCAGCAGTTACTTTATTTTGCAGTTGAATGATCGCTTTGAGTTGTTTTTTGTCGGTTTGTTTTGGATTTGTTTTTGTTTTTGTCCCTGATCAGTGTCAAGACTGGTGATCAGAACATTCAAGCCGATGGAGCAAGGCCAGTACCACCGACAGGTTAGGACACTGCAGCGGGGAAGTGGGGGGGTGTCTGCTGCTGCACTGTGCTCATGTACTTTTGCTACTGTTCTTGACAGAGGTGTTGGGGATGGGAGACAATAGGGAGTGGTGGAGACTGAGGCTAATGGGGACACATATGCAGATCAGGCTCTGTGTTTTAATATGGGGGTGGGACACAGTGGCTCATGCCTCTAATCCCAGCACTTTGGGAGGCTGAGGCAGGAGGATCACTTGAGGTCAGGCATTTGAGACCAGCCTGGCAGCATAACGAGACCTCATCTCTACCAAAAATAATTTTGTAATTAGCCAGTCGGCCAGACGCAGTGGTTCATGCCTGTAATTGCAGCACTTTGGGAGGCTGAGGTGGGAGGATCACTTGAGGCCAGGAGTTTGAGACCAGCCTGAGCAACATGCTGAAATCTTATCTCTACTAAAAATAAAAAATTTAGCTAGGCATGGTGGTATACTTCTGTAATCCCAGCTATTTGGGAGGCTGAGACATGAGAATCACTTGAACCCGGGACACGGAGGTTGCAGTGAGCCCAGATTGCATCACTGCCCTCCAGCCTGGGTAACAGAGTGAGACGCCATCTCAAAAAAAAAAAAAGAAGAAGAAAAAGAAGAAGGGCAGGGCACAGCGGCTCACATCTGTAATCCCATCGCTTTGGGAGGCCAAGGTGGGAGGATCACAAGGTCAGAAAATCGAGACTTTCCTGGCTAACATGGTGAAACCCTGTCTCTACTAAAAATACAAAAAATTAGCCAAGTGTGGTGGCTTGCGCCTGTAATCCCAGCTACTCAGGAGGCTGAGGCAGAAGAATCGCTTGAACCCAGGAGGCGGAGGTTGCAGTGAGCAGAAAGGTTGCACCACTGCACTCCAGCCTGGGCGACAGAGTGAGACTCTGTCTCAAAAAGGAAAAAAGAAGAATGAAAGTGGCATTTAGAAGCCAAAACCAGAAGGAGGAGGAGGAAGAGGAAGAGGAGGAAGAGGAGGAGGAGGAGAAGAATTATTACTAGCTGAGTGTGGTGGTGCGCACCTGTGGTCCCAGCTACTCACAAGGCTGAGGCAGGAGAATCACTTAAGCCCAGAAGGTCGAGGCTCCAGTGAGCTCTGATTGCACCACTGCACTCCAGCCTGACAGAGCAAGACCCTGTCTCAAAACATTAAAAATATAAAATATACATAATTAAAAATATGTGTGTGTGTGTGTGTGTGTGTGTGTGTGTGTGTGTATATATATATATATAATTTAAAGACACTCAATTTCTTTAGTTCTGCCTCTGGTTTTTCTGATTTTTCTATATTTTTAGGCAACCACCCTCCCCAGTTTTAAAATATTGGCCCAATTTTTTTTGTTAACACTGTGGGTCAAATAAAACATACTGCAGGCCTGATTCAACCCTGGACCAGCATTCTGTGAACTGGGCTTGCTCTGCTGCAGTCCTCACCGTTACCTCCCGTATGTGTTGACAGGAGTGGAGAACGACCGGGGACACGTTGCATGGTTGTCTAGGGTGTCTACTGCCCAAGGGCACCACACCAAAGAAGATGCCATTTCTAACACAGGCATCTAAGATTTGTACGAAGAATTTCTACAATCTTCCAGCAGAGGGCAGTCACATGTCATGCTCCAACGAAATCACAGAAATTTTCATTGGGTGGAAAGTCTGTAATTTCCAACCGATTACAGAAGGTTGTCCTGTAATCCACACAAAGGTGTTATAAGAACTAGCAGCAGATCAAGTGTGGTAGCTCACACGTGTAATCCCAGCACTTTGGGAGGCCAAGGCAGGAAGATCACTTGAGTTCAAGAGTTCAAGACTGGCCTGGGCAATATAGTGAGACCGTCTCTAAAAAAATTTTAGAAATTAGGCAGCCATGGTAGTGCATACCTGTGATCCCAGCTACTCAAGAGGCTGAGGCAGGAAAATCACTTGAGCTCAGGAGATGGAGGCTGCAGTGAGCTATGACCATGCCACTGCACTCCAGCCTGAACAACAGAGCAAGACTCTATCTCAAAAAAAAATTTTTGTTTAATGTTCTTTTTTTTTTTAAGACAGAGTCTCACTCTGTCGCCCAGGCTGGAGGGCAGTGGCACAATCTCGGCTCACTGCAACCTCCACCTCCCGGGTTCAAGCAATTCTTCTGCCTCAGTGTCCCAAGTAACTGGGACTACAGGCGTGCACCACCACACTTTGCTAATTTTTGTATTTTTAGTAGAGACGGAGTTTCACCATATTGGCCAGGCTGGTCTCGAACTCCTGACCTCATGATCCGCCCTCCTCAGCCTCCCAAAGTGCTGGGATTACAGGCAGGAGCCACTGCACCCAGCCAAAAAAAAAAAAATTAAACCTAGCAGCAGCCCTGAGGGTGGAGAATATTGAAATTAATGATCCTACTATTTCTGATTGAGTTGTAAAATGAAAGTTCCAAACACCAAGTGTTGGTGAGGTTAGAGAAGAACTGGGGTCCCCACATTGCTGGTAGAAGTTAAATGGGTACACCTCCATTTGAAAGTTGTTTGGCAGCCCCTAAGCAAGTTGAACATACAAATACCCATGACCCAGCAATTCCACTCAGTGTACATCCAACAGCATCCATACTGGGTGCATCCAAAACGTGTTCCGGACCGTTGACAGGCACACTGTCCATAACGGCCCACACCGCAACGAGCTCCACTGTCCATCAATAACGGAAAGGGTAATTTGTGCTATATTCACATGGGAAAGAGATTCCACTGTGCACATGTGCCAACTGCTACCAGGCATCGTAATATATGAGGACAAATCTCATAAAAGTCACCTTAAGTCAGCAAAGAGAACATCCCATGTGATTTTGTTTCTGTAAAGTGTAAACAGCAGGCAAAGCTAATCTCTGTTGTTTGATGTTGGGATAGTGGTTTCCCTTAGAGGTAAATGGGTAGTGGCTGAAAAGAGACACAATGGGCTGGGTGCAGTGGCTCACGCTTGTAATCCCAGCACTTTGAGAGGCTGAGGCAGGCAGATCACCTAAGGTCAGGAGTTCGAGGCCAGCCTGGCCAACATGGCAAAACCCCATCTCTACTAAAAATATAAAAAAAAAAAAAAAAAATTAGCCAGGCATGGTGATGCATGCCCGTAATCCCAGCTACTTGGGAGGCTGAGGGAGGAGAATCATTTGAACCTGGGAGGCAGAGGTTGCAGTGAACCAAGATGATACCACTGCACTCTAGCCTGGGCAACAGAGCGAGACTCCATCTCAAAAAAAAAAGAGAGAGGGAGAGAGAGACAAGGGAATCTGCTAAGGCAACCCCTGGTACCAAAGCCTGAAGTTCAGCAGGAAGTGAGCATCAGGCAGGAGAGTGAAGCTCATCTGTATTTGCAGCCTCTCCACATCACTCCCATTACTGCCTGAGCTCCACCTCCCATCAGATCAGCCGCACAAACCCTACTGTGAACTGCGCATGCGAGGGATCTAGGTTGCTCACTCCTTATGAGAATCTAAAGTCTGATGATCAGTCACTGTCTCCCATCACCCCCAGACAGTACTGTCTAGTTGCAGGAATACAGGCTCAGGGTTCTCACTGAGTGAGTTCAGTTTCATCCTTTCATACTTCTTCTTTGCACGTTTTGCTGTCTGCATGCTAGACTCCAGCAAACATCTCAAGACAAGCACATATGTGTGTGTCAGGCAGAAAGGGGGAAAGAAGGGAGAGAAAACCACTGCATTCATCGATCACCACCTGTAGGTGTAAGTTTCCTTCCAGGACTGCCTGGAATTGACGACTTTGCATTCCTGCAAAGGAAACCAACTTCCTTTGATTGCCTGTGTTCTGAGACCGACTTCCCCAGATCTGCCAACCAGAAATCCTTCCTTGCGGCCACCCCTGTAACAACGTGGCTGGCATTTGCAATTTGAAAGTGTCTTTGGCCCTGGTTTTCCAAGGAAATGAAAACGCTATGCGTTATCAGCATATCATCCAACAATTTATCACCATGTTGGCACCTGACAATGTTGATTTATGATTCCAGCAAGAAGAGCAGCGCCCCCAGCCCCCCAGTTGAGAAATGGGGACATCAAGGAGTCCCAAGCAACAGTCAGGAGAGGCCGTGAGGTTACCGCAGACTCCGTGTCCACAAGTGCTGGTGAGAATGGTTATGCAGACTGTGTTCCCTGCAGATCTCACGACTCTTTTTCTCCTCCCCTTGCTCCTGGGTGCTTTGTCTCTCACTCCTGGCTCCAGTGGAGCTGCTCTGCCTATGCATGCAGAAACTGAGAGGTGCCTGGGGTTCCTGTCCTCCCCCCGCCACCCGCCCCCCAGAGCCAGCTCTTAGCCAATGGCAGACAGACTCCAGAATGTGAAAGCCCAGCTCCCTTTGCCAGAGTCTGGACAGACCCTGGGGCAGAACTTACACTGCAGAGCCTTCCTGCAGATCGGGCCAAAGCCACCCCAGGGGGATTTTGCCAAAGGACCTTGCCCTGGCTCGGCCTAGGTACCCCTCCTCCTGCTCCCTTCCAGACTTCCCCAGACCACAGCCTTCCTACATGACTTGCACACAATTCCTCGCCACAGGGTGTGCTTCTGCAGAACCCAACCTAAAACCGAGGAGAAAATGGATTCTAGCATTTTTCAGATTCAGAAACTGGAGACCCAAATGGCCCGGGCCTCCCGCCTCCCACCTCTCACCTCCCACCTCCCACCTCCCGCACACCGGCCTGTGTATCAGGTTTCTGCAAACACAAGCAAGTGGCTTGCAACACGTTTGCAAGCAGCCGTCATCATTTCCAGGATTTGCTATGACTCGGGTTGCAATGTTTTATTTCAGTTCAGTTCACAGACAGACATGAGCTACACTCCAGGGCTCATGCCCACATCCGTGGCTTGGAACTCGAAACGCACTGTCCAGGATGGCCAGCATTAGGACGGCACCCATCAGGTGACAATCCCGTTCCGAGAACAGCATTTTTTTATTATTTTGTTTGTTTGTTTGTTTGTTTGTTTATTTATTTATTTATTTATTGAGACAGGGTCTTGCTCTGTGGCCCAGGCCACAGTGCCAGTGGTGCAATCAGCTGGTGCAACCATTGCCCAGTGGTGCAATCATAGCTCACTGCAGCCTCGACCTCCCAAGCTCAAGTGATGCTCCCACCTCAGCCCCCCAGCCCCAGTAGCGTGGGACCACAGGCATGTACCACCACACCTGGCTAATTGTTTTTTTTTTTTTTTTTTTGTAGAGACTAGGTTTCACCATCTTGCCCAGGCTGGTCTTGAACTCCTGGACTCAAGTTATTCACCTGTCTCAGCCTCCTGAAGTTCTGGAATTATAGACATGAGCCACTACACCCAACCAGAAAAATTTTCTTAACCCATGTGTTACCAAACCTTGATTTTGTTTTATTTTATTTTATTTTATTTTATTTTATTTTATTTTATTTTATTGTTGTTTTTGAGACAGAGTCTCACTCTGTTGCCCAGGCTGGAGTGCAGCGGCATGATCTCATCTCACTGCAATCTCCACCTCCTGTGTTCAAGTGATTCAAGTATTCTCCTGTCTCAGCCTCCCAAGTAGCTGGAATTATAGGCGCACGCCGCCACACTAGGCTAATTTTTGTATTTTAGTAGAGACGAGGTTTCACTATATTGGCCAGGATGTCTCAAACTTCTGACCTCAGGTGATCCACTGGCATTGGCCTCCCCAGTTGCTGGAATTACAGGCATGAGCCACCGCGCCCGGCCTGAACCTTGATTTTAAATAAGTTAACCCGAGTTCCAGTGGTCTTACCCCAATTTGAGGTGTAAGATAACTTTTCCTCTCCTGGAATCAAGTCTGCTATTCAGTACGGCAAGTAGGAGCTCTGGGAGCTCAAAGACCTGGGAGCGGCCGGGCACGGTGGCTCACGCCTGTAATCCCAGCACTTTGGGAGGCCAATACTGGTGAATCACCTGAGGTCAGGTGTTCGAGACCAGCCTAGTCAACATGGTGAAACCCTGTCTCTACTAAAAATAAAAATAAAAATAATTAGCTGGTTGTGGTGGTGGGCATCTGTAGTCCCAGCTACTCCAGAGGCTGAGGCAGGAGAATTGCTTGAACCTGGGAGGAGTAATTGCAGTGAGCCGAGATCGTGCCACTGCACTCCAGGCTAGGTGACAGAGAGTGAGACTCTGTCTCAAAAAAAAAGCCCGAGAGCTCTGCCACTCACATGCTCTGGGATAGGCCACTGGCCCTCTGTGCCCTCCAAATGTCCCCATCTGTGCAATGGATACAACAACACCAACCTCTCAGGACTAGAGTGAGAATTGTTCAATAATGTTAGGCCAGGTGCGGGGCTCACACCTGTAATGACAGCACTTTGGGAGGCCTAGGCGGGTTCACTTGAGGTCAGAAGTTTAAGATCAGCCTGACCAGTATGGTGAGACCCTACGTCTACTGAAAATACAAAAATTAGCTGGGCATGGTGGCACACGCTTGTAGTCCCAGCTACTTGGGAGTCTGAGGTAGGAGAATCGCTTGTACCCAGGAGGTGGAGGTTGCAGTGAGCCGAAATCAGGCCTCTGCACTTCAGCCTGAGTGACAGAGTGAGACTGTCTCAAAAATAATGAAAGTAATAATATTATTATTACTAAATGGAGCTGAGCATGGTGGCTCACCTGTAACCCCAGCACTTTGTTGAGGACTCCACCAGGAGGATCACCTGTGGGAAGTAGAAAAGTTTCTTCTTAAAGTTTTCTTTCTCGTTAAAGTGTGCTAATAACTTTAAGCCCTATCCTATGTAACTGTTAGACATGCCATGCTTACAGGCATGCAGTACACTCTATGTACTTGTACTTTAACCTAGATATCTGTGCTGGATGTGCTCACAACCACGTCCCAGCTCTCCATTGCTTTTACCTGTTTGGAAAAGTTTTAAGTTGTTAGCCAGTCGGGTTTTAGTTTAGATTGTGAGGTCTGGCTCCAGCCAACAGAGATCAGACACAGCAGTAAGGATGACCCCAAATGCGTAAGGGATAAATTTGTGTGTTTTCCTTTGTTTGTTGTACTCTAGTGGCAAGATGGCTAGTGAGGGTACCCTTCCTGCAGCCCAGGAAGTAAAAATTGCATCGCTGAAAGATCCTTCATCTCAATGCTACTTTTTCTTTGCGGCACCGAGCATTTATTTCCAGCGTCTATTTCCAACATCACTTGAGACTAGGAGTTCGAGACCAGCCTAAGCAACATAACAAGACCCTGTCTCTATAGGGAAAAAAAAAAAATTGTAATTAGCTGGGCATGGTGGCACACACCTGTGGTCGCAACTACTCTGGTGGCTGAGATGGAGGATGGCTTGAGCCCAGAAGGTAGAGGCTGCAGTGAGCTATGATTGCACCACTGCACTCCAGCCTAGAAAACAGAATGAGACTCTCTCTCTCAAAAAAAATTAGAGATGCATGGCTTCACAGTTCTGGAGGCTAGATGCCTGAAACCAGGCTAGACACCTGTGCTGAATAACTGACTTGATTCCAGGAGACAAAAAGTTATCTTCTGCCTCAAACTGGGGGAAGACCCCAGGAACTCAGATTAGCTGATTTAAAATCAAGGTTCAGGTGTGGCAGGGCCCTGTCCACCCTGAACCTGAAGGAGAGGACCTTCCGGCCCTGGCACCTGGCTGCATCACTCCAACCTCTGCCTCTCTTGTCACACAGCCCCTTGTCTCTTTTCTCCGTGCCTCTTGTATGGACATCAGTCATGATGGATTAAAGGCTCACCCCCGTCTAGAGTGACCTCATCTTAACCAGTTCACATCTGCAACAACTCCATGTGGAAAGGAGGTCACAGTCAGAGGTTCTGGGGGCCAGGACTGCAAAGTTTGCTTTTGTGGGAGACCCAGGTCAACTTCTAACAATGGATAAACAAATAAACGGTGGTATCCCATACAAACGAATGTTGTTCAGTCATAAAAGGGAATGAGGCCGGGCGCGGTGGCTCCCGCCTGCAATCCCAGCACTTTGGGAGGCCGAGGTGGGCAGATCATGAGGTCAGGAGATCGAGACCATCCTGGCCACATGGTGAAACCCTGTCTCTACTAAAAGTACAAAAACTATCCGGGCGTGGTGGTGGGTACCTGTAATCCCAGCTACTTGGGAGGCTGAGGCAGGAGAATCACTTGAACCTGGGAAGTGGAGGCTGCAGTGAGGCAAGATCATGCCACCACACTCTAGCCTGGGCAACAGAGGGAGACTCCATCTCAAAAAAAAAAAAAAAAAAAGAGGAAAAACGGGAGTGAACCAAGACTGTAGTAACCATCACGAGCCTCCTCAACAAGCTCAAGAGTGAGATGACCCCGGAGGAGCTGCAGAAGCGTGAGGAGGAGGAATTTAACACGGGCCCACTCTCTGCGCTCACACAGTCAATCAAGAACAACACCCAAGGGCTTCTCAATTGCTGCAACAATAAGAAACTCCTGGGCCGCGTGAAGGCCTTCGATAGGCGCTGCAACTTGGTGCTGGAGAACGAGAGGGAGATGCGAACTGAGGCACCCAAGAGTGGCAAGGGCAAGAAGAAGTCCAAGCCAGTCGATAAAGACCGCTATATCGCCAAGATGTTCCTGTATGGGAACCAGGCCAGCGTGGTCCTGCAGCACCCGCTCATCGCCGGCAGGTAGGGGCCACCTATCCGTTGACAGAACTCACTCCCGGGTCCTACAAAGACCGCCGCCATTGATGTTGAGAATAATAAAGCTCTGTGTTTTTCGAATAAAAAAAAGAAAGGAAGGAAGAAAGGAAGAAGAAGGAAGGAAGGAAGGAGAAAGAGAAAGAAAGAGCGTGAAGGATGGAAGGAAGGAAGGAACAAAAGAAAAGAAACAAAGAAAGAAAGGAAGGAAGGAAGGAAGGGAATGAAATTCTGGTACATGCTACAGCACAGATCAAACTAAAACTTTATGCTAAATGAAAGATGCGAGACACAAAAGGCCACGTATTGTACAATTTCACTTATGTGAAATAGCCTGAACAGGCAAATCCATAGAGACCAAAAGCAGATTATAGGGGCTGGAGGGAAGGGAAGAATGGGGAGTGATTGCTCATGGGCGTGGAGTTATTTTTAGGATAATAAAAAATGTTCTGGAATTAAACAGCAGTGACAGCACAATTTTGTAAATATACTAAAAACTACTGAACGGTACACTTTAAAGGGTGAATTTATGGTATGTAAATTGCAGCTTGATTTTCAAAAAAAAAAAAAAATAGAGAGAGACCCTGTTGAAGAGGATGAAAAGCCAAGCTACAGACTGGGAGAAAATGTTTGCAAACCACATACTTTCCAGGGGACTTGTATTTAGAGTATATTTTTTAAAAAGGAGCTCTTCAAAAACCAACGGTGAAAAAACAATCTAATTAGAAAATGGGCAAAAGAAATGAAGACATAGCTGGGTGCAGTGGCTCACACCTGTAATCCTAGCAGTTTGGGAGGCTGAGGTGGGTGGATCACCTGAGGTCAGGAGTTCAAAACCAGCCTGGCCATCATGGTGAAACCCCATCTTTGAAAAAAAAAGAAGAAAAAGAAATGAAGACACATGGCCGGGAGCCATGGCTCATGCCTGTAATACCAGCACTTTGGGAGGTCAAGGCAGGCAGATCACCTGAAGGCAGGAGTTCAAGACCAGCCTGGCCAACATGGTGAAACCTCCATCTCTACAAAAATACAAAAATTAGCCAGGCATGATGGCAGTGCCTGTAATCCCAGCTACTCGTGAGGCTGAGGCAGGACAATCTCTTGAGCCTGGGAGGCAGAAGTTGCCATGAGCCAAGATCATGCCATTGCACTCCAGCCTGCGCTACAGAGTAAGACTGTCTCAAAAAGAAAAAAAAAAAAGAAATGAAGAAACATTTCACTAAAAAAGATACACAGATGGAAAACAAGCACATGAAAAGATATTAAATATCATTAGCCACTGGAGAGAGGCCAATTAAAACCACAGTGAGGTATCACAAGACACTTTCAGAACAGCTAAATTAAAAAATAAAAATAGTAACAACACAAAATGCTGGTGAGGATGTAGGGAAACTAGATCCCTCATATGTTGCTGGTGAGAAAGTAAACTGGTACAGCTACTCTGAAAATAGTTTGGCTGTTTCTTCAAAAACTAAACATGTACATATCATCAACCCAGCAATTGCACTCTTGGGCATTTAAATGAGAGAAAATGGAAAGTTATGGTCACACAAAAACCTATACACAATTGCTCGGAGCTGCTTTATTTATCATAACCAAAAACTGGAAACAACCCTGAACTGTAATCCCCGTGGGCCCGGTAATCCCCACGTGTCAAGGGCAGGACCAGGTGGAGGTGATTGGATGATGGGGAAGTTTCCCCCAGGCTGTTCTCCTAATAGTGAGTGAGTCTCACGAGATCTGACGGTCTTATAAGCATCTGGCATTTCCCCTGCTTGCACTCACTCCGGCCTGCCGCCCTGTGAAGAAGGCATCTGCTTCTCCTTTGCCTTCAGCCACGATTATAAGTTTCCTAAGGCCTCCCCAGCCATGTGGAACTGTGAGTCAATTAAACCTCTTTCCTTTATAAATTACCCAGTCTAGAGTATTTCTCCATAGCAATGGGAGAGTGGTCTGATATAAACCCCTTGCCCTTCAATGAAAGTGTAACATCCCCAACCCAAACACTTCTAATTAATAAAAGGGAATAAACCATAGATACACATAACTTTGATGGATCTCAAGAGAGTTATGCTGAGTGGGGAAAAAAAGCTAATCTCAAAAGCTTACATACTATAGGAATCCATTTATAAAACATTCTTTAAATGTAAATGACAACCTTACGGAGATGAAGAACAGATTAGTGGTTGCCAGGGATTAGGAACTGGGGTGAGTGGGTGGGTGGGACTGTAAGGGATAGTGATGGAACCATTCTGTATCTTGATTGTGGTGACTGTCACACAAATCTGCACAGGTGATAAAATTACATCACACACACAAACACACACACTGTTAGGCATGGTGGTTCATGCCCATAATCCAGCATATTGAGAGGCAAAGGTGGGAGGCCAGGAGTTCAAGACCAGACTGAACAACATAGTGAGACTCCATCTCTACAGAAAAATTAGAAAATCACCAGGCATGGTGGTGCATGCCTGTAGTCTCAGCTCCTCAGGAGAATGAGGCGGGAGGATCGCTTGAGCCCAGGCGATTGAGGCTGCAGTGTGCTATAATCTCACCACTGAACTCCAGCCTTGGCAACAGAAGAATACGCTGTCTGAACCCACACATAGACACACACACACACACACACCAATGTATGTATATCACCACTATTAGGTCTGTGGATTGTACCAATGTCCATTTCCTGGTTTTGATATTGTACTACAGATATGCAAAATGTTGCCATTGAGGGAAACAGAATGACAAGTCCATGGGACTTCTCTGTACTTTTTTCCTTCAATTTCCTATAAACAGAATTATTTCAAAATAAAGAGTGTGTGTGTTGTTGTTGTTTTAGAAACAGGGTCTCACTCCATTACCCAGGCTTAGTGCAGTGGTGTGATCATGGCTCTCTGGGCGGGCAATGCATCATTGTGATGAAAAATAAGACACAAGTGGAAGTCACTGGGTTAGAACTCTGGGAAAGATTTTTTTTAAGTGGCTGACTGCTCTTTTTTTGGAGGGCGGGGGTGGAGTTTCACTCTTCCTTGCCCAGGCTGGAGTGCAGTGGTGAGATCTCAGCTCACTGCAACCTCCGCCTCCAGGGTTCAAGCAATTCTCCTGTCTCATCCTTCCAAGTAGCTGGGGTACAGGCACCTGCCACCATGTCTGACTAATTTTTGTATTTTTAGTAGAGACAAGGTTTAACCATGTTGGCCAGGCTAGTCTTGAACTCCTGACCTCAGGTGATCCACCCACTTTGGCCTCCCAAAGCGCTGGGATTACAGGTGTGAGCCATCTTGTCTGGTCTTTTTTTTTTTTTGCTCTGTCACCCAGCTTGAATTGCAGCAGTGTGATCATAGCTCAGTGTAGCCTCACACTCCTGGCCTCAAGCCATCCTCCTGCCTCAGCCTCCCAAGTAGCTGAGATTACAGGTGCTTATCACTATGCTCAGTTAATTTTTTAATTTTTCTAGAGACAGCAGTCTCACTATGTTGCTCTGGCTGGTCTCAAACTCCTGACCTCAAGTGATCCTCCCACTTCAGCACCCAAAGCTCTGGGATTACAAGTGTGAGCCGCAGTGCTGCAGTCAATGCCCTTTAAACCACTCTTCTTCCTTTTATCTGGAATATGGATGTGATGGCTGGTGCTGCAGCAGCAGTTGAGACCCATGAGGTGATGCTAAAGATGGAAACCCGGAGAATGCAGAGGATGGAGGGGACAGAAAAGGAGAGCCTGGGATACAGTGACTCCACAGAGCCGGAGACCAGACCTGGGCTGAGCTGCCCACTTCTGATATTTAAGCCATTTTTTTTCTACTACTTGGAAACTCATCCCTCAGTCCCTAACCGGGTCTCAAAAGACCAGTGAGAATCTGGAGAACCAGGCTGAAACAGGAACAAAAACAAAGGCATCCCGATGGTGAAGAAGCCAGAATCATATCCAGGAAGGTACCGGTGGCCCCATTATTGTCACAAGGCGAGTCGCCTCCTTGCAGGAGCAGCTGGGAATATAAACAGTCACTGGCAGGCAGAAGGAAGCCACACCCTTTCCTGGAAGCCAAGTGTCAGGCTAGGACAAGAAAAGAGACCGTACGAGTCTGTACATTTTCCTTCTTAAAGTCCCTTTCTGGCCCAGGCACAGTGACTCATGCCTGTTAATCTAAGCACTTTGGGAGGCCGAGGCTTGAGGATGGCTTGAGCCTAGGAGATTGAGACCAGTCTGTGAAACATAGCAAGACCCTATCACTATATATTTAGATTTTAGAAATAACTAAAAATAAATAAAAGCCCCTCTTTGGAGATTTTGCTTGTTTATTTTATTTATTTAGTTAGTTATTTTTAGAGAGTCTCACTGTCACCCAGGCTGGAGTGCAGTGGCACGATCTCAGCTCACTGCAACCTCTGCCTCCGGGGTTCAAGTGATTCTCCTGCCTCAGCCTCCCAAGTAGCTGGGATTACAGGCATGCGCCACCACACCCAGCTAAGTTTGTATTTTTAGTAAAGATGGGGTTTCACCATGTTGGTCAGGCCAGTTTCAAACTCCCGACCTCAGGTGATCTGCCTGCCTCGGCCTCCCAAAGTGCTGGGATTACAGGAGTGAGCCACCGTGCCCGGCCAATTTTGCCTGTTTATTGTTATGATATTTCCAGAGAGAATCATACCCACTCAATGGCGCAAATAAAACTAGAGTTACGAATAGATGTTTCCACCACCTCTCCAGTCAGGAAGGCTTTCTCCACCATGCTAACCTGGAGACGGTGGGCGACCTCTTGTGCCCACATCAGATAAGACTTGCCAGGTTAGACAAGCAACAGGGCCCGCCTCAGCAGACAACCAGAAGCACCGCAGGGGATATCTGCAGACAGCTTGATATACTGTTGTTCCCCCTTGTCCAGGGGTTTGCTTTCTCCAATTTCAGTTAGCCATGGTCAGCTATGACCCAAAAATATGACATGGAAAATTCCAGAAATGACCAGTCATAAGTTTTAAATGACATCCTGTTCTGAGCAGCATGATTAAGTCTTACAACACCCTGCTCCATCCCACTTGGGACACAGACACCTTTGTCCAGGGAACCCACGCTGTGCATGTTACCCACCTGTTGTCACTCAGTAGCCATCTCGGTTTTCAGATCGACAGATCATGAGAAGAAGGGTTAGTACAGTATAATAAGATATTGAGCAGGTTGAGCACGTTGGCTCACGCCTGTAATCCCAGCACTTCGGGAGGCTGAGGTAGGTGGATTGCCAGGAGTTCAAGATCGCCCTGGCCAACACGGAGAAATCCTGTCTCCACTAAAAATACAAAACTTAGTTTGGGCATGATGGCACACACCTGTAATCCCAGCTGCTTGGGAGGCTGAGGCACAAGAATGGCTTGAACCCAGGAGGTGGAGGTTGCAGTGAGCTGAGATCACGCCAATGCACTCCAGCCTAGGAGATAAAGTGAGACTCCACCCCCCAAAAGAAAGATATTGAAAGAGAGACCACATTCACATTCACTTAACTTTCATTACAGTGCATTGTTACAATTGTTCTATTTAATTATTAGTTGTTGTTAATCTCTTACTGTGCCTAGTTTAGAAATGAAGCTTTATCATTGGAATGTACACGTAGGATAAAACATAGTATATTAGGGTTTGGTACTATCTGAGTTTTCAGGCATCCACTGGGGTTCCTGGCACATAATCCCCACAGATAAGGGGGGACTCCTGTAGTGTTTGTGAGAGAATAAAAGGATAGGAAAGCCCTTTGAAGTCCTAGAATTTCCCTCTCATTGTAATTTTCAGAAATTTAAGTGTGCTCTGACCCCACAAGGGGCGTGACACGGTTTGGCTCTGTGGTCCACCCAAATCTCCTCTTGGATTGTGATCTCCAGGTGTTGAGGGAGACAGGGACCTGGTGGGAGGCGCCTGAATCATGCGGGTGGTTCCCTGTGCTGTTGTTGTGACCATGAGTGAGTTCTCACGGATCCAATGGCTTTATAAATGGCGGTTTTCCCTGCGCTTTCACTCCTCTCCCTCCTGCCGCCATGTGAAGAAGGTCCTTGCTTCCTCTTCCCCTTCTGCCACGATTGTAAATTTCCTGAGGCCTCCCCAGCCATGCAGAACTGTGACTCCATTAAACCTCTTTCCTTTATATTAAATTGGTGCAAACATAATTGTGGTTTTTGCCATTATAAGTAAATTGCCACTTACAATGGCAAAAAACACACTTTTGCATCAACCTAGTAAATTACCCAGTATTGGGTATGTCTTTATAGTATGAGAATGGACTGACTACTCTAGGGAGGAAAGCCCTAATTTTGACACATCCTAAGACAAGGACCCTACAAGAGGGACTGGGGAAGGAAGGCAGGAGAAACCCCACTGACTTTTAGAATCTTTGTTTTTTTTTGCCACTGATTCAGTTTCTAGAGGAAGAGCAACCAATTGGGTCTACCTTGGCTCACATGACACCATTTGGCTTCTGGAAGAGAGCCCTGCTTACGAACCTCAACCCTACACCGCTTGGCAATATCCAGCGGGAAAGGGATGGACACTTCCTCAAGAAGAAACCAAGGGAAATGGAGAACTGGGGAATAAAGAAAAAATAACGTCCATTCTAATTAATTTTAAACTTTTTTTTTTTTAGACAGAGTCTCACTCTGCTGCCCAGGCTGGAGTGCTATAGCACAGTCTCAGCTCACTGCAACCTCCGCCTCCCGGGTTCAAGCAATTCTCCTGCCTCAGACTCCTAAATAGCTGGGATTACAGGCACCTGCCACCACAGCCAGGTAATTTTTTATATTTTTAATAGAGACAGGGTTTCACCATACTGGCCAGGCTGGTCTCAAACTCCTGACCTTGTGATCTGCCCGCCTCGGCCTCCCAAAGCACCGAGATTACAGGTGTGAGCCACAGCGACTGGCCTTAAACTTCTTTTAAAAAAGAAAACTGAAGCTCCAGATAGGCAAGCATATTTGTGCTTTACAAGAGTTTGAGGCTGGACACAGTGGCTCATACCTGTAATCCTAACACTTTGGGAGGCCAACTTGAGGACAGGAGTTTGAGACCATCCTGGGTAAGACATCTAAACCCTGTCTCTACCAAAAATTTTAAATCAGCCGGGCATGGTGGTGTGTACCTGTAGTCCCAACTACTCCCAGAGCTGAGATGCAAGGATCATTTGAGCCCAGGAGGTCAAGGCTGCAGTGAGCTATGATCACACCACTGCACTTTAGCCTGGGTGACTGATTGATTGATTGATTGATTGAGATAGGGTCTTGCTCTGTCACCCAGACTGGTGTGCAGTGGTGCCATCTCAGCTCATTACAACCTCTACCTCCCAGGTTCAAGCAATTCTCCTTACTCAGCCTCCCAAGTAGCTGTGATCATAGGCATGCCCCCCCACACCTGGCTGATTTTTGTATTTTTAGTAGAGACCGGATTGCTCCATGTTGGTGGAGCTAGTCTCAAACTCCTGACCTCAGGTGATCTGGCCACCTCAGCCTCCCAAAGTGCTGGCATTACAGGAGGTGAGCCACCGTGCCCAGCCCCCATCTCTTAAAAAAGAGAGAGAGAGAGTTTCCATGTCCAAATAGATTCTATACTAAAATCAACCTGGACAATTATGTGGTTTTCTCAGGTCACACAAAAAGAAGTGAAACGGTCCCTGACATCAACAAGACCCCAGTCTAGAGAGGGAGCAAGATATACACGCCACAAACCAAAAAAGGATCGGTAAGAACCATTCAAGATAACCTACCCAAGCACCGTGGGAGAACAGAGACCGGGGTTGTCAATTCAACAGAATTAGAGGACGCTTCCTGCAGGAGGCAGCGTTTGAGTAGGAGATGAGCATAGAGAACAGAGGTTTAGAACAAATGATGTAGAGCTTTGAATGTTATGCTGAATTTTTCCGTGACAGTACTGTTGAAGGTTTTTGAGCAGAGGGATAAATATGATCTTATCTCAGCAACAATGTAGAGATTAGATGGTCCCAGAGGGAGAGGTTAAAGGTTAGGAGACCAGTAAGAATGTTGTCGCAATAAGGCAGATGAAAGATAAGGGCCTGCCTTAGAGGACCGGTAAGTGAGGGTAATGATAGGAAACCACATTTCAGGGAGCTGGACTGGGCAGGTCCTGATGAATAATTGGATGGTGGGGGTCGAATGGAAGATAATGCAAGATTTCTGTCTTGGGTGATTTGGTGAATGGTGATGCTATTACTCAATCCGGGAAACTCAGAAGCGGTGTGCAGGGAGAAGAGGGTGAGGTTGATTGGGGTCAGATACAGCTTGAGATGTTTCAGAGATACGCTGGTGGGAATGTTCTGCAGGTTGCTGGAATTTTTCTTCTTTTTTTAAGACAGGGTCTTGCTCATTTGCCCAGGCTAGAGTGCAGTGGCACCATCTTGGCTCACTGCCACCTCTACCTGGCAGGCTTAAGAGATCCTCCCATCTCAGCCTCTCGAGTAGCTGGGACCACAGGCACACACCACCACACCTGATAATTGTGTTTATTTTTTGTACAGACAGGATCTCACTAGGTTGCCCAGACTGGTCTTGAACTCCTGGCCTCAAGCGATCCTCCCACTTCAGCCTCCCAAAGGGCTGGGAGTACAGGCATGAGCCACCAGGCCCAGCCCAGGGTGTTGAAAATCTTGAGTCCAAAACTCAGGAAGAAGCCAGGTGTGGTGATATGCACTTGTAACCACAGCTACTCTGGAGGATTAGGTGGGAGGATCGCTTGAGCCTGGGAGTCCAAAACCAGCCTGTGTAACATAGTGAGGCACCATCTAAAAAAATTAATCAACTAACTAATTAATTAAAATTCGAGAAGACTGGTCACCGGTGATCATTACCTTTGAACAATGAAATTGTGGAATATTTTTGTTTGATTATTTTTAGGGGTCTTGATAGGCACATGTTACTTTTATAGTTACCAAAAAGAATATATTTTTTTTTTTTGCCAGGCATGGTGGTGTGTGCCTATAGTCCCAGCTATTCGGGAGGCTGAGGCTGGAGGATCGCTTGAGCCCAGGAGTTCTGGGCTGTAGTGTGCTATGCCGATCAGGTGTCCTAACTAAATTCGGCATCAATATGGTGACCTCCCAGGGATCGGGGGAACACTGGGTTGCCTAAGGAGGGGTGAACCGGCCCAGGTGGAAAATGGAGCAGATCAAAACTCCCATGCTGATCAGTAGTGGGATCGCACCTGTGAATAGCCACTGCACTCCAGCCTGGGCAACATAGCAAGACCCCATCTCTAAAAAAAGAAATGAAAAGAATATTTTTTAAAGAATAACTAAAGGAGGAGACAGGTTAGGATAAGAGAAATCAAGATGATTGCAGACATGGCAGAACTTGTGGACGCGGCTGCAGAATTCAAGTTCATTCAGTTCTCATCCAAATAGCTCCTGAGCGTTTCTGCTTTGTCAGGCTCCATAACCACTGCCGCAAACAGGACAGTGAGTGACAGATGTGGTCTCCATCCTCAGAGACCCCCAAGGACTAGAAAGGTGCAAGGAGAGGAGAGATGAACAGATGTCCCATTTTGCAAAAAAAAAAAAAAAAAAAAGCAAAGAACGGCAGACTCTGGAAGCCACAGAACTCTACGTCTTATGACAAGGCAAAAATTCTAAACTCTTGCAAATCCTAGGGGAACAAGGCACAGAAGGGTGGTCCTTAGGAGACAGTCAGGACCCACCAGGAACATTCGAACCAAAGGAAGCTCATTTTCCTTCTGGAGAAGGGAAGACTAAAGAGATTGCATGTCGGGATTTCAGCCAGACATTTGGCAAAGGTCTCATGACAATCCCACGGGTGAGTTAGACCAATATGGGCTGGAGGGGAGTGGAGTGAGTGTGGCATTCTTCAGATGCAGAAGAATGACCCACCGCATACACAGTTTTGATTAATGAGCTGTATTAATCCAGAGAAAGGTCTTGAGACCTGACACTTCTCCTCTTGGCTCTGTCCTGTTTATCATTTTCTTGACCAGGGAAACAGATGTTGGCTGAGGATGGAGAACTTAATGAAACCTCTTGGGAAAAAGAGCTGGTTTGTCTTTTGTGATGGGAAACTGCCGCCACTGTGCCCATGAAGATGAAGAAAAGTCCATCCCTGGATGAGAGAACTGAGTGGTGTCCTTCACTGTCCTTCCCAAATCCAAGATCCTTCCAGTCTGCAAGCGTCCTTTGGACACTGTCACCCAAAAGTCTGCCATCTTTGCAAAGCCAGTGTGTCTACCCCAGAGCCCATCCTCTTAGGCTGAAGGCAGTTTGGTTTTATGGGAGGCACAGGGTCTTTGCATTCAATAACACCTGAGTTCCCATCCCCAACCACGTTGTCCAGGTGTGTGCATTAAGACAAGTGACTCCAACTCTCCTTCCGCCTCAGTTTCTTTATCTGTAAAAGGGGTAGATTCTACCTACTTCTTGGAGTTTGTGGGGCTTAAAAAAGGACATGCTGTGTACATTGAGTGTTTGGATTGACCACCACAAAGCCAAACACTACTATCAAAGCATCTAGCAGATGCCAAGTACCCTGCAGGGTGTGGGTGTACAAGAGACACAACCTCTGCCTTCACGGCAGCGTTTACTATCCAGGGCAGAGATGGATGGTAAATAGATATTTACAATGAACAAATAGGGCCGGGCGCAGTGGCTCATGCCTGTAATCCTAGCACTTTGGGAGGCCGAGGCGGGTGGATTATTTGAGACCACAAGTTTAAGACCAGCCTGAGCAACATGATGAAACTCTCTACTAAAAATTTAAAAAATTAGCCAGGTGCGGTGGCGCATGCCTATAATCTCAGCTACTCGGGAAGCTGAGTCAGGAGAATCACTTGAACCTGGGAGGCAGGGGTTGCAGTGAGCCGAGATTGTGCCACTGCACTCCAACCTAGGTGACAGAGCAAAACCTTGTCTCAAAAATAAAATAAAATAAAATAAAATAGGCAAATAGGCTGGGTGCCGTGGCTTACACCTATAATCCCAGCACTTTGGGAGACTAAGGCAGGAGGATCACTTGAGCCCAAGAGTTGGAGACCAGCCTGGGCAACGTACTGAGACCCTGTCTCTATTATATATATATATATTATATATAATTATATATATATTATAATATATATTTTTAATATATAATTACATATATTATATATAAAATTATATATAATTATATATATATAATTATATATATAATATATATATATATATATATAATTCTCCTGCCTCAGCCTCCAGAGTAGCTGGGATTACAGGCAACTGCCACCACGCCCAGCTATTTTTGTTGTTGTTGTTGTATTTTTAGTAGAGACAGGGTTTCACTACGTTGGCCAGGATGGTCTCGATCTACTGACCTCATGATCTGCCCACCTTGGCTTCCCAAAGTGCTGGGATTACAGGCATGAACCACCGTGCTTGGGTCTTTGGCTTATTTACCCATTAAAAAAAATTATAGACTTGGCACAGTGGCTCACATCTGTAATCCCAGCACTCTGGGAGGCTGAGGCGGGCAGATCTCCTGAGGTCGGGAGTTCGAGACCAGCCTGACCAACATGGACAAACCTCACCTGTACTAAAAATACAAAATTAGCCATGTGTGGTGGCAGGTGCCTGTAATCCCAGCTACTTGGGAGGCTGAGGCAGGAGAATTGCTTGAACCCAGACAAGAGCAAAACTCTGTCTCAAAAAATATATATATAATAATATACATATATATATTAAAAATATATATAAAATATATAATATTTTTAATTAAAAAAAAAATATATATATATATATATATAAAATCATGGCTCACTGCAGCCTCCACTTCCTGTGGGCTCACTCCATCCTCCTGCTTCAGCATCCCAAGTAGCTGGGCCTACAGGTGCCCACCACCGCACCCAGCTAATTTTTGTATTTTTGCTAAAGACAGGGTCTTGCCATGTTACCCAGGCTAGTCTCAAACTCCCAGCCTCAAGCAGTCCTCCTGCCTCAATCTCCCAAAGTGTTAGAATGACAGGCGTGAGCCACCGCACCCAGCCCAAGAACTCTGTGCTTTGTGCAAACAGGCATAGGTGTATTTTCGCTTTCAAGCCACTATGCACGCTTCCTGCCCACCCCTTGACGCTGCCCGCTAGGATCTCACCTCCAGACAAGGTCAAAGCCCTTCTTAGGTCTGTTCTCAGCTCCCCCATGTAGCACTTCATAGTTCACGTGTAATACATTAGGGTGATGCTTAATCGCTGTTTGTTTTCTTTGCATGGAACCCTCATCTCTAGCACTCAGCAGGCTGCCCGTCACACAGTAGGTGATCAATAAATGTGGGTGGGATAATTAAAGGAATATTCTCCCACTCCAACTGATACATGCCAGCCTCCCAACCACGTCCCACATTGTGCTGTTGAGAGCTGCTCAGGACAGCGCTGCTCGGGCTGGTGCCTTAGACGTATTCGAAGAGCTACAGCTCGAAGCAGGAGCCCCGGAGAACAACAGGCCAGCTCAGACTATTACAGCAGGACTGACGGCATGAAGCCGGGGAGAAGCCGCTGTGGGTTTTCTGTTCAATTCTCGTCCTGCACTGCCATCTCCAGGGCACAGGAGCCATCTCCAGGGCACAGGAGCCCTCTCCAGGATGATCAAAGTGGCAGCCAACCCAGCGGGAAAAAATGCAACATCACCCTCGTGACCAGGGCTTTTGATCCAGGAAGGTCGGAGCTTATTGGGGAACATTTGCTCATCATTCATCTCCCTTTGCTATGCAGTGGTGAGAAAACGGGGAAAGCCAGTTGTTAAAGGCACATCTCCTACGCTATTAGCTGGTGAGAACACAGCGCCAGCCACGATAGAGAGTGCCCTGGCCCAGCGCTCACACCCCGTGGCAATGTCCCTTGCCAGCTCAGGGCATCTTGCACAATACAGATTCCAAGGCAGTCGCCTGGGGTGGGGCCTGAAAGCCAGCATTTCTAGCAAATTCCAGAAGCAGCTGATGGTGCAGGTCTGAGCCATGGTCAGTCCATGAGAGGCAAAACGTGGTGCGAGGCCCAGCAGCAGCACCTGGAAGATTTTTTTTTTTTTTTTGAGATGGAGTCTCACTCATTCTGTCGCCCAGGCTGGAGTGCATCAGTGTGATCTCAGCTCACTGCAACCTATGCCTCCTGGGTTCAAGTGATTCTCCTGCCTCAGCCTCCTGAGTAGCTGGGATTACAAGTGCCCACCACCACGCCCAGCTAATTTTGTATATTGAGTAGAGACAAGGTTTCAGCATGTTGGTCACGCTGGTCTCCAACTCCTGATCTCTGGTGATCCACCTGCCTCGACAAATATATCTTTACCTCAACAAATGTATCTTTTTTTTTTTTTTGAGACAGAGTCTTGCTCCATCGCCAGGTGCCAGGCTGGAGTGCAGTGGTACGATCTCGGCTCACTGCAACCTCCGCCTCCAGGGTTCAAGCAATTCTCCTGCCTCAGCCTCCTGAGTAGCTGGGACTACAGGCGTGTGCCACCATGCCCAGCTAATTTTTGTATTTTTAGTAGAGACGGGTTTCACCATGTTGGCCAGGATGGTCTCGATCTGTTGATCTCGTGATCTGCCCACCTCAGCCTCCCAAAGTGCTGGGATTACAGGCGTGAGCCACCGCACCTGGCCAACAGATGTATCTTTAAGTGTCCTTTGGCTTGCAGCTTATTTTGTCACCCTGAGGACAAGTTAAAGATACATTTGTGGTGCAACGTTCTTGGTGCTGATAGGAAGACATTTATTTATTTTTTTATTTGAGTCAGTGACACCAGACCTCTATGACATGCAATTTACCTATATAACAAACCTGCACATGTACCACTGGACTTAAAATAGAAGTTTTAAAAAGTATTCTAAAAAATAATAAAATACATTATTTGACAGTAAAAAAAAAAAAAAAAAAGACACTTTTTTTTTTTTTTCTAGACAGGTCTCACTCTGTCACCCAGGCTGGAGTGCAGTGGTGCGATCTTGGCTCACTGCAACCTCTGCCTCCCAGGTTTAAGTGATTCTCCTGCCTCGGCCTCCCAAGTAGCTGGGATTACAGGCAGCTGCCACCATGCCCGGCTAATTTTTGTATTTTTAGTAGAGAGAGGGGTCCACCATGTTGGCCAGGCTGGTCTCGAACTCCTGGCTCCAAGTGATCCTCTCGCCTTGACCTCCCAAAGTGTTGGGATTACAGGCCACCACGCCTGGCCAGCACCTGGAAGATTTTTGTTTCCCAAAATGTAAAATGCCTCATCTAGGCAGCATTGGCATCAGCTGGGAGCTTGTTAAAATACAGTCTCAGGCCCCGGCAGAGCCGCTGAGTCAGAGCCCTGGTGATTCATAGACATGTGAAAGTTTGAGGCCAGGTGTGGAGATAATCACAAGCCTGTATCCCAGCACTTTGGGAGGCCAAAGCAGGAGGATCACTTGAGGTCAAGAGTTTGAGACCAGCCTGGAGATGTGAGACCGCCATCTCTACAAAAAAATTAAAAATCTGGTTCTTCAGTGTAAATAAGATTTTGGAAAAAAAATTTTTAAAAACTGAAAATAAAAAATAAATTTAATTTAAAAATTAGCTGGGTGTGGCTGGGCGCAGTGGCTCACACCTGTAATCCCAGCACTTTGGGAGGCCAAGGCGGGTGGATCACAAAGTCAGGAGATCAAGACCATCCTGGTCAACATGGTGAAACCCCGTCTCTACTAAAAATACAAAAAAAATTAGCTGGGCATGATGGCATGCGCCTGTAGTCCCAGCTACTGGGGAGGCTGAGGCAGGAGAATTGCTTGAACCTGGGAGGCGGAAGTTGCGGTGAGCCGAGATCATGCCACTGCACTCCAGCCCAGGTAACAAGAGTGAAACTCCATCTCAAAAAAAAAAAAAAAAAAAAAAAAATTAGCTGGGCATGATGGTACATACCTTCAGAAGACTGAGGCAAAAGGATAGCTTGAACCCAGGAGCTGGGGCTGCAGTGAGCTATGATTGCACCCCTGCACTCCAGCCTGGACTACAGAGCAAGGCCATGTCTCAAAAAATAAAAGGAACAAAACCAACCAGTGACATTTCTGTCTCCCTCCCACCTCTGCCCCCACCCACCTCCCTTACCCAGGAACAACAGTTACCAGTGTCCCCAACATCCTACAGGGATGTCCGCGCTCAGGCAGACACGTGTGTCCCATCATTCTCATAAATGCTCATGGAAGACAGGAGTGTCGTGTCCCCTTGTTTCCTTCCCAGGCAGATTCTAACCCCCGAGTCAGGGATTTCAAAGCTAGCTGCGAGCTTCTGCCCAATCTCAGATACTCTGGACTTCACCTTCATTTTATGAATCCAGAATCAGCCATCGAGGCTCGAGGCTCTCCAAGAAGCCATGAGTTGCAGAGACCACACCTTGGCTTTCCAGGACAACCTCCTATCCTATTGCAAAGTGAGTCAGGACCTTTTTTTTTTTTTTTTTTTTTTTTGTGACAGAGTCTCGCTCTGTCACCCAGGCTGGAGTGTAATGGCATGATCTCCACTCACTGCAACCTCCATCTCCTGGGTTTAAGCCATTCTCCTGCCTCAGTCTCCCCAGTAGCTAGAATTATAGGCATGTGTCACCATGCCTGGCTAATTTTTGTATTTTTAGTACAAACGGGGTTTCTCCGTGTTGGCCAGGCTGGTCTCGAACTCCCAACCTCAAGTGCTCCGCCCACCTCGGCCTCCCAAAGTGCTGGGATTACAAGTATGAGCCACCACCCCTGGCCTATGAGTCAGGAGTCTCCTTAACCAGCTAAAGCACCTCCATTTCCTCAAGAGGATTTCTTGCATCTTCCAGATCTCAAAGGGAGAAAATCATGCCAAAAGATTTTGCACATTTCTTGGTTTATTCTTGGGTATTTTCATTTTAGCATCTATCATAAAAGGGTCTTTTTCTAGAGAGCTGTTATTTGCATATTGGAATTCTATTTTTTAAAAATATTCACTATGTCACTCATCTTACTGAATTTTCTTATTGTTCATGGGAGTTTTCCAGTCAATTGTCAGGTTTCTAGGCGTAGGTCATGTCACGCACAAAAAGTTTTAGATCGGTCTTTATTCCAGCACTTCTGAAACTACCTGTGGTGAAGGGTCATGCTTTTGTTTTCTTTTCTTTTTTATTTTTTATTTTTTTGAGACAGAGTCTCACTCTGTCGCCAGGCGCCAGGCTGGAGTGCAGTGGCACAATCTCGGCTCACTGCAACCTCCGCCTCCCGGGTTCAAACAATTCTCCTGCCTCAGCCTTCCAAGTAGCTGGGACTACAGGCTCACACCATCATGCCCAGCTAATTTTTGTATTTTTAGTAGAGACGGGGTTTCACCATGTTGGCCAGGATGGTCTCGATCTCTTGACCTCGTGATCCGCCAGCCTCGGCCTCCCAAAGTGCTGGGATTACAGGCTTGAGCCACCGCGCCTGGCCCATGCTTTTGTTTTCTAAAATAGGTGACAGCCGGGCATGGTGGCTCATGCCTGTAATGGCAGCACTTTGGGAGGCTGAGGCAGGTGGGTCAGGAGTTCAAGACCAGCCTGGCCAACATGGTGAAACCTCGTCTCTCTACAAAAATACAAAAATTAACCAGGCATGATGGAGGGCACCTGTAATCCCAGCTACTTGGGAGGCTTAGGCGGGAGAATCACTTGAACCTGGGAGGTGGAGGTTGCAGTGAGCCAAGATTGCGCCATTACACTCCAGCCTGGGCAACGAGTGAAACTCCGTCTCAAAAAAAAAAAAAAGAAAAAAGAAAAAAAACCGGGCATGGTGGCATGCACCTGTAGTCCCATCTACTCAGGAGGCTGAGGGAGGAGAATCACTTGAACCTGGGAGGCAGAGGTTGCAGTGAGCTGAAATAGCACTACTGCACTCCAGCTTGGGCAATAGAATGAGACTTTGTCTCAATAAATAAATAAATAAATAAAATAATAAGCAAGAAGCTCATGAAACCCACTTTTGGCTAATTTTCTTTCTTTCTTTCTTTCTTTTTTTTTGTCACCTAGGCTAGGGTGCAATGGTGTGATCTATGCTCACTTGCAACCTCCGCCTCCCAGGATCAAGCAATTCTCCCGCCTCAGCTTTTCTTTTTTTTTTTTTTTTTTTTTAAAAAGATGGAGTTTCACCATATTGGTCAGGCTGGTCTCAAACTCCTTACCTCAGATGATCCGCCCACCTCAGCCTCCCAAAGTGCTGGGATTACAGGCGTGAGCCACCGCACCAAGCTAAGCTTAACCATGTTTAAACATGCAGTTCAGGGGCATTAAGCACATTCACATTGGTGGTTCCCAGGGGTTGGCGGCACAGGGTTTGGAAGTGAGTGTTTGATGGGGATGGTGTTTGAGTTTGGTCACCACTACCCATCTCCAGAACTCTTTCATCTTCCCAAACTCAAACACCATCCCCATCAAACACTCACTTCCAAACCCTGTGCCGCCAGCCCCTGGGAACCACCACTCTCCTTTCTGTGACAACAAATCTGATGGCTCTAGAACCTTATATAAGCAGAATCATACACTGTCTGTCCTCCTGTGTCTGGCTTATTTCACTCAGCACCATGTCCTTAAGGTTCATCCATGTAGAAGCATGTGTCAGAATCTCCTTCCTTTTTAAAATTGTGATAACATGCGTGGCTCACCCCCATTATCCCAGCACTTTGGAAGGCCAAGACAGGTATATCACTTGAGGTCAGGAGTTCGAGACCAGCCTGGCCGACATGGCAAACCCCGTCTCTACTAAAATTACAAAAATGTTTAGCTGAATTACTAGCGTGGTCTGTAATCAAGCTCCTAGGGAGGCTGAAATACAAGAATCGCTTGAACCCAGGGGGCAGAGGTTACAGTGAGATGAGATCAGACCATTGCACTCCAGCCTGGGCAACAGAGTAAAACTCTGTCTCAAAAAAATAATAAAATAAAATAAAATTGTTATAAAATATACAAAACATTAGATACAATAAGATCTAGTGTTTTCTAGCACAGCAGCATGACCACAGTCAGCACTAATTTCTTGTACATTTTAGAATAACCAAGAGCATGCAATTGGAATGTTCATCACACAGAAATGATGAATGCTGGGGGTGATGGAAACCCCATTTACCCTAATATGATTATAACACAAATATCTCATGTGTCCCATAAATATATACACCTACTATGTACCCATAAAAATTAAAAATTTTTTAAAAAATTAAATTAAAACATGTAGGATGGGCGAGATGGCTCACACCTGCAATCCCAACATTTTGGGAGGATAAGGTAAAAAAATCGCTTGAGCCCAAATATTCACAACCAGCCTGGGCAACACAGCAAGACCCCATCTCTACCAAAAACAGGAAAAAAAATGGCCGGACATGGTGGCTCACGCCTGTAATCCCAGCACTTGGGGAGGCTGAGGCAGGCAGATCACCTGACAGGAGTTCAAGATCAGCCTAGCCAACATGATGAAACTTGTCCCTACTAAAAATACAAAAAAATTAGCTGGGCGTGGTGGTGCACGCCTGTAATCTCAGCTACTCTTGAGGCTGAGGCAGGAGAATCCCTTGAACCCATGAGGCAGAGATTGCAGTGAGCCGATATCGCACCACTGCACTTCAGCCTGGGCGACAGAGCGAGACTCCATCTCAAAAACAAAAACAACAACAAATATATATATATACACATACATATATATATACCTGGGTGTGGTGGTGCCTGCCTGTAGTTCAGCTATTTGGGAGGTTGAGGTGGAGGTGAGAGGATCACCTGAGCCCGGGAGGTGGAGTCTGCAGTGAGTGATGACGGCATCACTGCATTATCACTACACTCCAGCCTAGGCAACAGAACAAGACCGTCTCAAAAATAAAAGTTAAAAAATAGAGATACATAGATATACACATACAAAACATAAACTGTACTCCACTCCTTTTTAAGGCTAAATCGTACTACATGGTCTGCTGCTCATCCCTGGGACTGTTGTGTCTCGAGGGGTCCTCTTAGCTGCCGGGTGCAGCCGCCCAAAGGGGCACTCAGGGGCCGGTGCTGCCCTCCAGCCAGGTCACCACTGCACCTCCACTACCACCCACAGGGGTCCCACTTTGCAGGCGAGGGTCCCGGACTCAGAGGCCCGTAGACGGCCTGCACAAGGACACGCAGCAGGTGAGGCACCGCTGGGCGAAGAGCAGGGCGGGGCTGTCCGGGTCCGCCTCTCTGCGCCCCGCAACACCGCCTGACAGCAGAGTACGGCCCCGCCCCGGGCCCTACTCACCGCCCACCCTGCGCCGCCGCTGAGCAAGCGCAAGAGGAGCAGCACGTCGGAGCCTTAGGGCGCCTGCGCTGGAGGTGCACACGCACGGAAGGCTCCGTTCCCCCGGGCGTGAATCCGCCGATCCGGGCTTTCAGGCTCGCCGGGAGCTCTGTTTATAAACACACCGCGCGGTGGTCGGCGAGGGGTAACCCTAAGGGGAGTGGGGTGGGAGGTCACAGGTTACCGGGCGCGGGGGCGCCGGTGGGGAGACCGACCCTACCCACCCTCGGAGACTGCTGGCTGCGCAGCGTGGATGGCCGGGCCGCCCTACTGCGGACCGGGGCTGCCGGGGCGCCACGTGGTGCGCACGTGGTTCGGCCCCGGCGCGGCGGCTCCCCTCCCCCACGGCGCGAGCCGGGCTACAACGCCCCCTGGCGACGCCGGGTTGCATATTGCGCATGCGTACAATGCGTCCCGAGGCGTCTTCCGGTGGCGCGGCGGGGTCTGTTGCATCCTTGCGACGGCTGCGCCGGGAGGTTCCGGGGCGGTGGGGTCGCCTGCCCAACGTCGTGTGCGCGAGTGACGGGTGAAGGCCGGATTTGAGTGGGGGCTAGCCCCCAAGAGTCCACGTGGGGCCAGTGGGATTCGCTGGACCCGTTTTCTAAACACTGGGTGTCCTCGAACCTGGGGGCGTGGGCTGGGTACCCCTCCACTAGGACGACCGTGCCTGGGTCAGTGGTGTGTAAATAAATAAACGAATGGGGGGAAAATGTGTACAATATTAAAAAGAATGTTTCAGATTTTTTACTATGTCACCTGCTCTTACAGATTTTATGAGACTTTTTGTTGTTTTTTATGTTGCCCAGGCTGGTCTCAAACTCCTGGGCTCAAACCATCCTCCCGCCTTAGCTTCCCGAAGTGCTGGGATTACAGGCGTGTTGATGAGATTCTACATGAAATCTATTGGGCATTTCCTAAGCAGTCAGTGGTAGTTGTTATGGTTGTTTAAAAACAAAAACAGAAATAAATGTATACCCTATTCTAAAAGGATTTGAGAGATTTATAAAGATTAAAAAGCAAGTGGCAGGAAAAAATAAAAACGCAAAATTTCTCCTTTTTCTGCCATTTTATAGCAAAGGCTCAGAACTGCATTGCCACTGCTGGTTGTTTGTGTAAAATTAGTATTTTTCAATTTATCTACTCCAGGGACATTTTTTTCCTTGAGACAGAATCTCACTGTGTTGCCCAGACTTTAGTGCAGTGGTACAGTCATGGCTCGCTGCACCCTCAGCCTACTGGGCTCAAGTGATTCTCCTGCCTCAGTCTCCCGAGTAGCTGGCATTACAGGCACAATCCTCCCTGCCCAGCTAATTTTTGTATTATTATATTTTTTAGAGACAGGGTTTTGCCATATTGCCCAGGCTGGTTTCAAACTCCTGGCTTCAAGTGGTCCTCCCACCTTAGCCTCCCAAAGTGCTGCAATTACAGGCATGAGTCACCATGCCCAGCCCAGCAACATCCTTTATTTTTTATTTTTGTAGAAACAAAAGTCTCACTGTGTTGCCCAGGCTGGTCTCAAACTCCTGGGCTCAAGCAATCCTCCCACCTCAGCCTCCCAAAGTGCTGGGATTACAGGTCTAAGCCACCTCTGCCAGCCCATCTTAAATACAGCCACGCATTGCTTGAGAAAGGGGATACTTGAGAAATGCATTGTAAGGCAATTTCATCCTTGTGTGAACATCATAGTGTGTAATTACACAAACCTGTATGGTACAGCCTGTTGCTCCTAGGCTACGAACCTTTAACAGCATATTAATGTAATGTGCTGAATACTATGAGCAATTGTAACACAACGGTATTTACATATCTAAACATAGACAAGGTAAAGTAAAGATATAGTATTATAGGCTGGGCATGGTGACTCACACCTGTAATCCCAGCACCTTGGGAGGCCAAGGTAGGTGTATCACCTGAGTTTAGGAGTTCAAGACCAGCCTGACCAACATGGAGAAACCCCATCTCTACTAAAAATCCAAAACATTAGCTAGGCGTGGTGGTGCATACCTGTAATCCCAGCTATTCAGGTGGCTGAGGCAGGAGAATCACTTGAACCTGGGAGGCAGAGGTTGCTGTGAGCCAAGATTGCGCCATTGCACTCAGCCTGGGCAAGAGCGAAACTCCATCTCAAAAAAAAAAAAAGAAAAAAAAGGGATACAGTATTATAATCTTAGAGGACTGCTGTCATATATGGCCTGAATGGTTGGCCTGTTTCATGACTGTAAATACCTAGTGTGTGCCAGATACTGCTCCGGGCTCTGAGGTGACGCTATTCAGGTAAAAGGAAAATCTAAACGTGGTGACATTATAAAGGAAGGCCAGGAAGTACATATCCTAACGGTCAGGCTAATGGCACATGTTTAACAATCAACTGGGGAAGGACTGCATGTATACACACACATTTATTATAAATGTTACTGGTATGAAGCATGTGTATCATATCAATTACAAATAATGATAAAACGCACCGTACTCTTTTTGTTTGTAAATTCCATGGTCAGCTGATTCTCAGAGAATTCTTTCCTTCAGCATCGTTGAACTCCCATGTCCATAGCCAGCCTGTGCTTGAAACTGAATTGTAATCTTCAAGGTTGAGTTGTTACCCAACCCCCATTTTCCCAGTAAATTTGTTGTCTTTAAACATAATGCTTGGCCTGGTAGAGTGGCTCACACCTGTAATCACAGCACTTTTGGGACTGTATGGGACGCCAAGGCAGGAGGATCACTTTAACCCAGGAGTTTGAGACCAGCCTCGGCAAGATCTGGTCTCTACAAAAAGTAAAACAATTAGCCAGGCATGGTAGCATGCACCTGTGGTTTCAGCTACTTGGGAGGCTGAGGCTGGAGGATCTTTTGAGCCCAGGAGTTGGAGGCTGCAGTGAGCCATGATCACACCACTGCACTCTATCCCGGGGAACAGTGAGACCCTGTCTCAGAAAAATAAAAGTAAAATAAATGTAATGTTTGACAGGAGTGTTGATATTTTCACTTACGTTAACGAGTAAGAAATGAAGCAAAAAACCGTGCAGATCAGAACTTTATTTGTTCCTTGATGATGTCAACAACTTCTTTGCTGTATTGGAGAACGGTTTTCTACTACTGGATGAATATTTCCTCAACATTTTGTGCTATTCTCAATGTAATGGCTACAGACATCACAGAATTTGAAGTTTAACCACATTGTTAATTTTCTCCATTATTTTCTTATGTCTAGGGATTGGCAAATGGATTCTGCAGAGTCAGATGGTAAATATTTTCCACTTTTCCAGACACATGCCGTCTTTGGCGCAGTCTCTTGTTTTGTCTTAACCACCCTTTAACAATGTAAAAAAAAAAAAAAAAAAAATTTTAGCACAAGCAAGAGCCAGATTTGGCCTTCAAAACCCTGAATTGTAGTATTTTCAGATTTCTGCAGTGTAAATATCTGATCCGAGCTGCCAAGTGGAGTATCTGAACCAACGCAGAGTATCTGAACTTGGAGTTGGGAAGAGAATTTCCAGTACATAGATGGGGTAGTTATAAGTAACCTCAAAAGCATAGATTACAGTACAATAATTAGGACATGGTAAGTTTTGAGACCCTTTCAATAGAATTTATTTCACTGCAAGCTTAATGTAATTTAATTTTTTTTTTTTTTTTTTTTTTGAGATGGAATCTTTCTCTGTTACCCAGGCTGGAGTGCAGTGGTGTGATCTCAGCTCATTGCAACCTCCACTGCTCAGGTTCAAGCAGTGCTCCTGCCTCAGCCTCTCTAGTAGCTGGGAGTACAGGCAGGCACCACTATGCCTGGATAATTTTTATATTTTTGTAGAAACGGGGTTTCACCATGTCACCCAGGCTGGTCTCAAACTCCTGAGCTCAAGTGATCCACCTGCCTCAGCCTCCCAAAGTGCTGGGATTACACGTGTGAACCACCGTGCCTTGCCTAATATAATTTAATTTTTATAACAACCAATTCACCGAAATCCTGAACATTTCACAGATCGGCTCTCATGAACAGCTCCAACTCAGCATTAGTCTTATCTGGAAGTGGAGATGGGCTTCTGGAATGGTAGACAGAGTTCCATTTCTTAGCATGGGTTACACTTAGGCATACCCAAAAGTGACCACCTGCCCAGGAGTCACACACGTGTATCACACCCTCCCTTCAGTGAGTGCAGGGCCTGTGATGGGCTTCTAACCAGTGGAACATGGCAGATGGGGCAGATGTCATTGCCCAGATATGGTTATGCTGGTTATGTTATATGCAAAGGGCAAGAGGCTCCTATTCCCATCGCTCCCATGGTCACATGACATTATAGAAGATCCGGTCCTGGCCCACTAGAGACACAGACACTCCTGCTGGCCTTGCAGAAGCAAACAGCATGTTGTGAACAGCCCCTGGAGAGGACCCCATGGCCAGGGACTATGAGTGGCCTCCAGGACCTGAAGGCAGCCTCCAGCAGATGGCCAGAAAGACACTGGGACCCTCAGTCATGTGGCCACAAGGAAATGCACGCTGCCACAGGCTGAATGAGCTTGAGAGAGGATTCTTGCCCATTTGAGCCTCTGGATGAGAATGCAGCCCAACTCAACCTGGATTACAGCCATGGGAGGCTCTGAGCAGAGGACCCAGCTGAGCTGTGCCCAGGCTCCTGCCCCAGGGAGACCATGCGGTGCTAGATGGATGTTGGTTTAAGCTGCTAACAAATACGTAATTATTAAACATATGGATGCACCGTTCTGTATGTGTGTTACATTTCCCAATTTTTTTTTTTTAGACAGAGTCTTGCTCTGTCGCCCAGGCTGAAGTGCAGTGGTACGATCTCAGCTCACTGGTACCTTGCTGCCTGGGCCTGCTGACCACTGCCTTCCTCCCTCTTTAACTCTGCTGTACCTTGTCACCCTCCTCTCACTTCCAAAGCTCTCCCTCTCTTCTGCTGGGATATTAAGAGGCCCACAGAAGGCTAGGCGTGGTGGCTCACGCCTGTAATCCAAGCACTTTGGAGGCCAAGGCGGGTGGATCACCTGAGGTCGGGAGTTCAAGACCAGCCTGACCAACATGGTGAAACCCAGTCTTTAAAAAAATAAAAATAAAAAAGTTAAAAAAAAAAAAAAAAGAGGCCCACAGAACCTGCTCAAAGCTCAGCCAAGGCTAACCAAACTCCACCTCCCTGTTCACAAATTCACATCTTCTCTCCACCCCTCAGCCTCAGAGTTCCCTGTCCCCCTTCCCTGGGAAGCCAAAACATCATGGCCTCGCCACTGTGCATTTGCTCTCATCTGCAGAATTTCACAAAAGAAACCAAGGGCCCCTGGGCCCCCACACCAGCCCCAAGCGTTCTGCCAAGGAGGGAGGCCCCTGCTGTTCACGCTGCCCTGTGTGCGGGTAGACGGATCTTCCCAGGCCGGCTTAGGTCGTGAGGTTGGCCTCGCAGGGATAAAACCAGGCCGGATGAGGACTGGATTGCAGCAGGCAGCCCATGGGGCTTTATCGCCGTTTTCTGCGGAACAAAGGCCCGGCTGGCCCTGGGAGCTCATGCTGCTGCTCTATTGAAATCTTGAGGTGGTTCTCTATTAATCACTCCCCCTGGCGCCTCAGAGGCCCCAAAAGGAGTCAAACAAAACCTCTTTTCTAAGCAGGAAGAGGTTTGCAGAGGCCTGAGCAGAAAATTCCCCCAGCCCCTCTGGCCAACTTAACACACAAGAAAAGCCTGCTTGGGTGCATGGTGGCGGGGGGAAGTTGGAACGTGACCAGTTTCACTCGGGACCCCAAAGAGCTCCGTGCAGGAAGCAGAGTGGGTGAGCGAGGGGTCTCGCTTCATGCAGCCCCTTCCTTGTTTTATTTTAGAAACTGAAAAGACCCAATCGAATAATGTTTGGTTTTTTTTTAGTAGACATTTACTAGGAGCAAAGTAGAGAAAAAAACAAAACTCCCATTTTCTTTTTTTTTTTTAGATGGAGTTTTGCTCCTGTTGCTCGGGCTGGAGTGCAATGGCACAATCTCAGCTCACCACAACCTCCACCTCCCGGATTCAAGCGATTCTCCTGCCTCAGCCTCCCAAGTAGCTGGGATTACAGGCATGCGCCACCATGCTTGACTAATTTCGTATTTTTATTAGAGACGGGGTTTCTCCATGTTGCCCAGGCTGGTCTGGAACCCCTGACCTCAGGTGGTCTGCCCGCCTCAACCACCCAAAGTGCTGGGATTACAGGCATGAGCCACGGTGCCTGGCAAAACTCCCATTTTCTTTCCTTCTTAGACGTAACGTTGAATCACAACTTCTTTGTTTCTCTTTTTTCCCCCACCTGATGTTGCTGTTCTGCATTAACCAATAACCGATATTGCGTTATTCATTAACCTATCAATGTGAAGTTTGGCTTCTATTTTTAAACAGGCTAATACACCAAGCAATCATTTCCCCTGGTAAGCACTCGCTACCCCCCGGGACCAGGCCTGCTGCCTGTGGGTGTGTGTTTGTCTGTTATTGAGATACCGCTTTTTAATATTTTTATTTATTTTTTATTTTATTATTATTTTTTTTGAGACAGAGTCTCACTCTGTTGCCCAGGCTGGAGAGCGCGGTCACTGGCATGATCACGGCTCCCTGCAGCCTCACACTCCTAGGCTCAAGCAATTCTCCTGCCTCAGCCTTCCAAGTACCTGGGACTACAGGCACATGCCACCATGCCCAATTAATTTTCCTTTTTTTTAAATCTTTCAGACCAAGTCTTGCTCTGTTGCCCAGGCTGGAGTGCAATGGCACGATCTCAGGTCACTGCAACCTCCGCCTCCTGGGTTCAAGCCATTCTCCAGCCCCAGCCTCCTGAGTAGCTGAGATTACAGGCATGCACCATCATGCCTGGCTAACTTTTGTATTTTTGTAGAAATGAGGTTTCACCATGTTAGCCAGGCTGGTCTTGAACTCCTGACCTCAGGTGATCTGCCCGCCTCAGCCTCCCAAAGTGCTGGGATTATAGGCGTGAGCTGCTGTGCTTGGCCCAGGGCTGCCTGTTGACCCGGAGACTGTGGCTGCTATCAGGCATAAGGGGACAGTCCTAGATTGTTAAGCTTCTGAATGGTGTTCTTTTTCATATAAATTGTTTTCTGGTTCTCTGGGGGTTTTGTTTGTTTGTTTTGTTTTTTTTGAGACTGTGTCTCAATCTGTCACCAGGCTGGAGTGCAATGGCGGGATCTCTGCTCACTACAACCTCTGCCTCCCGGGTTCAAGCGATTCTCCTGCCTCAGCCTCCCAGGTAGCTGGGATTACAGGTGCATATCACCACGCCCAGCTAATTTTTTTGTATTTTTAGTAGAGACAGGGATTCGCCATGTTGGCCAGGCTGGTCTGAAACTCCTGACCTCAAGTGATCCCCCCATCGGCCTCCCAAAGTGTTGGGAATACAGGTGTGAGCCACTGCACCCGGCCGAAGTTGTTTTGTGTTGTTTTGTTTTGTTTTGTTTTAGTAGATAGAGACAGGATCTTGCTATGTTGCCCAAGCTGGTCTCAAACTCTTGGCCTCAAGCGATCCTCCCACCTCAGCCTCCCAAAGTACCGTGATTACAGGCGTGAGCCACTGCACCCAGCCACAACCAAGTTTTATTTCCTAACTTACTTGATGACACGTTGCTGTCTCCTTCCCTCCCTCCTGCCCAATCCTTTCCTGCCTTTCTTTACTTCCCACTCTGTGTTCTTCTGTTTTTGTTTCATTTTTGGCTTAAAATGACAGAAGTTTGTTCTCCTGCAGTTCTGGAGGCCTGAATTCTGAAATCACGGTGTCAGCAGGGCCACAGTTCCCCTGAGGGCCCTTGGGAGGAATCTTTCAGGCCTCTGTCCCAGCTCCCAGCAGCCATGGGCGCTCCTTGGCCCATAGAGGCATCATTTCTGCAGTCCTTGGATTAATCAAGTATTCTTTGCAAAACACTACAAATGTGTGTTTTGGGAGGAATATCAAATGCAATCCTGAGATTGCAAATTCTTCACGTCTCTACTTTTACAAGGCCATCTTCTCCGTCTTTTCACATCATCTTCCCTTTACACGTATCTGTTTCCATGTCCAAATTTCTTCTTTTTATTTTATTTATTTATTTACTTATTTTTTTGAGATGGAGTCTCACTCTGTCGCCAGGCTGGAGTGCAGTGGTGCGATCTCTCTGGCTCCCTGCAACCTCTGGCTCCCTAGTTCAAGCGATTCTCCTGCCTCACCCTTTTGAGTAGCTGGGATTACAGGAGCACGCCACCACGCCCAGCTAATTTTTGCATTTTTAGTAGAGACAGAGTTTCACCATGTTGGCCAGACTGGTCTCAAACTCCTGACCTTGTGATCCGCCCGCATCAGCCTTCTGAAGTGCTGAGATCACAGACGTGAGCCACCGAGCCCGGCCAAGATTTTTTTTTTAACTAAAAAAAAAAAAGACACTCTAATTAGAGAGATGATTATAATAATGTCTTTACGTGCTGCCTAAGGATTAATGAGACCTGGAAAAGTAAACAATTTACAATATAGCTGAGGTTCTACTCACTGTTATTTGCCACGAAGAATTCAAATAACTCTCAGCTGACCTTTTTGGTTTGTTTTTGTTTTAAACAGAGCCTCACTTGGTTGCCAGCCTGGAGTGTGGCAGCATGGTCATAGCTCACTGCAACCTGGAACTCCTGTGTGCAAATGAGCCTCCCACCTCAGCTTCCCAAGTAGCTGGGACCACAGGTGCATACCATCATGCCTGGCTACGTTTTTTATTTTTTTGTAGAGATGGGGTCTCACTATGTTTCCCAGGCTGGTCTCAAACACCTGGCCTCAATTGATCCTCCAGCTTTGGCCTCCCAAAGTGCTGGGACTGCAGGTGTGAGCCACTGTACCCAGCCCTCAGCTGATCTTTAATGCCAATAGTGACTGGAACGTTTCGTATTTTGCTTTATGGTTCACAGCACCAATCAATGTACAGGATCTTACACACAAAAAAAAGTTCAGAAATGTTTCTCTTGCTCCATCCTCAACACAGGCTTTTATTTTCCCCAGACTAAAGAAGACATTAGAAGAATGCCAACCTTTGCCTAATTTCAAAGTTCAACAAATAAGATTAGTGAGAAAGGTTTGCACTTTGGTACCGAACTCACTCCCTTTTTCTCTTTTTCCCCTGTGATATTCCTCCAAAGCACAAATTTATAGTGTTTTGCAAAGAGTACTTGATTAATGCATTTTGAATAACTATACAGTTACTTAAAATGATGTTGGCCAGGTGCAGTAACTCACACTTTGGAGGGCCAAGGTAGGAGGAACATTTGAGGCCAGGAGTTTGAAGCAAGCCTGGGCAAGATAGCAAGATCCCATCTCTATAAAGAATAAAGAAATTAACCAGTCATGGTGATGCATGGCTGTGGTCCCAGTTCATCAGGAGGCTGAGGCCAGAGGATCACTTGAGCCCAGGAAATTGAGGCTGCAAGTGAGCTATGTTCATGCCAGACTAAGTGACAGAGCGAGACCTTGTCTATTAAAAAATTTGTTTGATTATGTCAACTAAGAATTTATAATAGCACGGGGAAATACCACATAAAGTGAAAAAAAAAAAAAGCAAGAAAAGAAGCTGAAAATAGCCAGCTGTAAGGTGAGGCATAAGATCTGTTTCTTTTGTATATATATTTCCTAATTTCCTACAATGAATACACACTGCAGTTCTAATTCAGAGAAATATCATTTCTTAAATGAGATGTAACAGAAACAGGAACAATGCTGTAATATTCCTTTTCTCCCATATGCTACCGTTTTTTGATGGTTGACGTTTGTGGTCCACTTAAGTTCCTTGTATGCAATTCTTGAGATGCTAGCTTGTTGCTTGGTAACAGTCATTTTTAATGAGATCTTTTTCTCACCGGTCCCCTTGAGCAGGGCTGAGCTGCAGAGCAATCTGGTGTGAAATGATTGCAGACCAGGGCCGCAGTGAAACTACCTGGCCTTCTCAATTACCGAGTGGACGTCGGAACCACTGGCAATTTCCCAAAACATTACAGTGAACAAATGTACCGGAAAGAATAACACCTTAAAGATTCATGGTTCCCTGTTTTTGCTTCAATTTGCAGGTGTACAGATCTGTCAGTCCCTTGCACACTGCTGTCTCTGTCTCAGAGTTCTCCACTGACCTGTTACAGCACATGCCTTTTGTATGTGCTATCTTGCCCAGGCTTGTTTCAAACTCCTGGCCTTAAATGATCCTCCTGCCTTGGCCCCACCCAAGTGTTGGGATTACAGGTGTGAGTCACTGCATCTGCCCAACATTATTTTAAATAACTGTCTAGTACATGCATTAATAAATTACTCTTTGCAAAACAGTATAAATGTGTGCTTTGGGAGGCATATTGAAGGAGAAAAAGAGGAAAAGGGAATGAGTTGGGTACCAAAGTGCAAACTTTTTTTTTTGAGACAGTGTCTCTCGCTCTGTCACCCAGGCTAGAGTGCAATGGCGTGGTCTCGGCTTACTGCAATCTCCGCCTCCCAGGTTCAAGCGATTCTCCTGCCTCAGCCTCCCGAGTAACTGGGATTACAGGCTCACCACCACACCAGGCTAATTTTTGTATTTTTAGTAGATACAGGGTTTCACCATGTTGGCTTGGCTGGTCTCAAACTCCTGACCTTGTGCTATGCCCGCCTCGGCCTCCCAAAGTGCTGGGACTACAGCCTTGAGCCACCGCACCCCACCAATTGCAAACTTTTCTATCAGCCCTTCCCCCTTTCCTATCCAGAGAACCCAGATTTCATCCAGATATTCATTTTCCATCAGCTTCAGGGGAGGTGGACCCCAGTTCCTAAGAGGGAATCATGGCAGAGCCAAGAAAAGCAAAGTGATCCCAGACAGCTCTCTTGGAATGGGTTCCAAGCATGGACACGTGATGTCATTGTGGCCAGTGAGACAAGAGGGGAAGCATGCTGGGGGAGGGGAGCACAGGAAAAAGGGATCTTTGTTCCTAAAAAGAGACTAATAAAGCAAAAATGGTATCTGGAGCCTGCATTGTGGATGGCAAGCCTAAGGTCCCTGCAGTCATCGTGAAATCATCAGAGCCAACATACCAGGACAGAGGGGATGAATGATAGAAAGAAATGGAGTCCTCGGGCCGGTCGCGGTGGCTCACGCCTGTAATCCCAGCACTTTGGGAGGCTGAGGCGGGCGAATCACAAGGTCAGGAGTTCGAGACCAGCCTGGCCAACATGGCAAAACTTCATCTCTACTAAAAATACAAAAAATTAGCTGGACGTGGTGGTGGGCACCTGTAATCCCAGCTACTCAGAAGGCTGAGGCAGGAGAATTGTTTGAACCCGGGAGGCAGAGGTCGCAGTGAGCCCAGATCACACCACTGCACTATAGCCTAGTCGACAGAGCGAGACTCTGTCTCAAAAAAAGAAAAATAAAAAGAAATGGAGTCCTCAATGACATCATAGTCACTGAATCAGTCCACCGCAGGACTGACTGTTCATCTCTTAAGTTCTTTTTTTTTTTAGCTGGAGTCCAGTGGTGTGATTTCAGCTCACTGCAACCTCTGCCTTCCGGGTTCAAATGATTCCCCTGCTTTAATCTCTCGAGTAGCTAAAACTACAAGCGTGTGCCACCACACCTGGCTAATTTTTGTATTTTTAGTAGAGACGGGGTTTCACCATGTTGGCCAGGCTGGTCTTGAACTCCTGACCTCAAGTGATCTGCCTGCCTCAGCTTTCCAAATTGGTAGAATTACAAGCATAAGCCACAGTGCTCAGCCTCCTAAGTTCTTATTATGCAAAATATAAATACCCTCAGTGTCAGAGCCATGTTGAGTTAAACTTTCTGCTATTTCCCATCTGAAGCCATCTCACTGAGCCAGTGCTTAAGTTAAAGGCTTGCATGATGTGGATACCCCAATCTCCCCTCTGCATTGGGTGACCTATCCATTGGGGCCATCCACCACACTCAGACTGCACCTGTGATCTTGGTGTAATTATAAAAACCCCTTGCTTTACTCTCAAAAGTGTCCCAGCTTTGAGCGTCTGCTTCTTGTTGTGAATTGAATTGCATGCCCCTGAAATTCCTATGTTTAAGTTCTAACTTTCAGTCCCTCAAAGTGTGACCTTGTTTGGAAATAGGGTCATTTCAGATATCGGTAGTTAAGATGAGGTTATATGGGTGGGCACAATGGCTCATGCCTGTAATCCCAGCACTTTGGGAGGCTGAGGTGGGAGGATCCCTTTGAGACCAGGAGTTCGAGACCAGTCTGGGCAAGATAGTGAGACCCTATCTATATGAACAGTTTATTTTAAATTAGCTGGAGGTCCTGGCACTTGGTTGTAGTCCCACCTACTCAGGAGGCTGAGGTAGGAGGATCGCTTGAGACCAAGATGTCAAGGCTGCAGTGAGCTACAGTTGCACCACTGCACTTCAGCCTGGGTGACAGAGAGAGACACTGTCTATGAAGAAAAAAAAGATGAGGTTATACTGGAGTTGGGCCAGCCCCAATCCAATACAACTGCTGTCCTTATAAAAAGAGATAATTTCAGCTCATCTTGTAATCCCAGCACTTTGAGAGGCCAAGGTGGGTGGATTGCTTGTGCCTAGGAGTTCAAGACTAGCCTGGGCAATATAACAAAACCCCCATCTCTACAAAAAAAATCCAAAAAAAATTAGCCAGGTGTGGTGGTGCACACCTGTAGTCCCAGCTACTCAGGAAGCTGAGGTGGGAGTATTGGTTGAGCCCAGGAGGTAAAGGTCACAGTGAGCCTCAATCTCCCAGGCTCAAGTGATCCTCCCAACTCAGCCTCCCTGAGTATCTAGGGCTACAGGTGCATGGCACTAAGCCTGGCTATTTTCTTTCATTTTTTTAAGAGATGGGGTCCCACCATGTTGCTCGGTTTGGTCTCAAACTCTTGGGCTCAAGTGATCCTCCTGCCTCAGTCTCCCAAAGTATCAAGATTACTGAAAACATTAATCTCAAAGGAAAATAGTGATACATATGACTGAATTAAAATTAAGAAGTTGTTCATCAGTGTACAGCCACAAAAAGAAAATGAAAATTAAAAAAACAGTCACAGAGAATAGTAGAAGATACTTGCAACATCTGTAACCAACCGGGACTAGTAGTTTTCCTACAGTTCAAAGAACTTCAAACCAATAAAGGAAAAACAGATGACCCTATAGAAAAATGGGCAAAAGACTGTAATAGGCGCTTCACAAAAGGGAAATATCATTTCTTTATTTATTTATTTATTTATTTATTTTTTGGAAGTAAAGTTTTTTTTTTCTTTTTCTTTCAATTATACTTTAAGTTCTGGGATACACGTGCAGATCTTGCAGGATTGTTACATAGGTATACATATGCCATGGTGGTTTGCTGCCTCCATCCCCCATCAGCTATATTAGGTATTTCTCCTAATGTTATCCCTCCCCAACATCCCCACCCCCTGCTATTGCTCCCCTAGCCCCCCACCCCCCAGCAGCCCGCAGTGTGTGATGTTCCCCTCCCTGTGTCCATGTGTTCTCATTGTTCAACACCCACTTATGAGTGAGAACATGTGTGTTGGATTTTCTGTTCTTGTGTCAATTTGCTGAGAATGATGGTTTCCAGATTCATCCATGATCCTGCAAAGGACATGAACTCGTCCTTTTTTGTGGCTGCATAGTATTCCATGGTGTATATGTGCCACATTTTCTTTTTCCAGTCTATCCTTGATGGGCATTTGGGTTGGTTCCAAGTCTTTGCTATTGTAAACAGTGCCACAGTGAACATACATGTGCATATGTCTTTATAATAGAAGGATTTATAATCCTTTGGGTATCTACCCAGTAATGGGATTGCTGGGTCAAATGGTCTTTGATGAACCTGACAAAAACAAGCAATGGGGAAAGAATTCCCTATTAAATAAATGGTGTTAGGAAAACTGGCTAACCATGTGCAGAAAGCTGAAACTGGACCCATTCCTTACACTTTATACAAAATTTAACTCCAGATGGATTAAAGATTTAAACCATAAAAACCCTAGAAGAAAACATAGGCAATACCATTCAGGACATAGGCATAGGCAAGGACTTCATGACTAAAACACCAAAAGCAATGGCAAGAAAAGCCAAAATAGACAAATGGGATCTGATTAAACTTAAGAGCTTCCGCACAGCAAAAGAAACAATCATCAGAGTGAACTGGCAACCAACAGAATGCAATCTACCCATCTGACAAAGGGCTAATATCCAGAATCTACAAAGAACTAAAACAAATTTACAAGAAAAAAACAAACAACCCCATCAAAAAGTGGGTGAAGGATATGAACAGGCACTTTTCAAAAGAAGACATTTATGCAGCCAACAAATATATGAGAAAATGCTTATCATCACTGGTCATTAGAGAAATGCAAATCAAAACTACATTGAGATACCATCTCACGTCAGTTAGAATGGCGATCATTAAAAAATCTGGAGACAACAGATGCTGGAGAGGATGTGAAGAAATAGGAACACTTTTACACTGTTGGTGGGAGTGTAAATTAGTGCACCCATTGTGGAAGACAGTGTGGCAATTCCTCAAGGATCTAGAAATGGAAATATTATTTCTTACATGAGATATAACAGAAACAAGAACAGCACTTTAATATTCCTTTTCTCCCATATGCTACCTTTTTTGATGACTGACTTTCGTGGTTCATATAGGTTCCTTGTATTCACAAAAGGGGCAGTCCAAATGGCCAATAAACATTTGAAAAGGCATTCAATCTCATTAGAAGTCATTCAAGTGCCTATTAAAACAGTAGTGAGATACATTTATACTCTTGAGGCTGTCAGACATTTTAAAGCCAAGTGATAGCAAAGACGTAAAGCAATGGGAACTCTTAGACACTACAGGTGGGAGTGTAGATTGCTGCAATGGCTTTGGAAAATAGCTTGGCATTACCTAAAATATTTGAACTTTGCAAATCCTATGACTCAGTGAATCTGCTTCTAGATTCATAACCTGGAACAATTCTTCTCAAATCTTAGCATCAGAATCCCATGGAAGGCTTTTGAGCCACCTCTCAGAGTTTGAATCAGTAGATCAGGGGTGGGACCTGAGAATGTGCATTTCTAAGAAATTCCCAGGTGATGCTGATGCTGCTGGTCTGAGGATCACACTTTGAGAAACATGCACAGTACCCAGATATACACACAAGACCTGTGAATAGAGTAACAACTAAAAATGTCCATCACCAGTTGAATGAATAAAATATGGCAGTGGTCCTTGTGGGAAGTAAAAGTTCCTCTTCAAAGTTTCCTTTCTTGTTAAAGAATAAATCATAAGTGTGCTAATAACTCTTTGTTAAGCCCTATCCTATGTAGCTGTTAAACATGCCATGCTTACAGGCACGTAGTACATTCCATGTCCTTATACTTTAACCAAGGTATGTCCCAGCTCACAGCCTATGCCATTGCTTTTACCTTTTAAGAAAAGTTTTAAGTTGTTAGCCAGTTGGGTTTTAGTTTAGATTGTAAGGTATGGCTGCTGCTGAGATCAGACACAGCAGTAAGAACAACCTCAAATGCGTAAGGGATAAATATGTCTGATTTTCCTTTGTTCATTGTACTCTCATGGCAAGATGGTTAGTGAGGGTACCCTTCTTATAGGAAGTGAAAATTGCTTGCTGAGAGATCCTTTGTCTCAGTGCTGATTTTTCTTTGTGGCACGGAGCATCTGTTCCCAACAGTCCCAACCTTTTTGGTACCAGGGACCAGTTGTGTGGAAGACAATTTTTCCACAGTCCAGAGTTTGGAGGGATGGTTTCAGGATGATTCAAACATATTACATTTATTGTACACTTTATTTCTATTATTATTACATTGTAATATATAATGAAATAATTACACCACTCATGATAATGCAGAATCAGTAGGAGCCCTGAGCTTGTTTTCCTGCAACTAGACAGTCCCATCTGGGGATGATGGGAGATCATCAGGCATTGGATTCTCATGAGGAGTTGTGCAACCTAGATCCTCAAATGTGCAGTTTGCAATAGAATTCACACTTCTATGAGAATCTAATGCTGCCACTGACCTGACAGGAAGCGGAGCTCAGGTAGTAATGCAAGTGGAGGAGCAGCTGTAAATACAGATGAAGCTTCGCTGGCTAGTTGGCCTCTCACCTCCTGCTGTGTGGCCTGATTCCCAGTTCGGGGCTTGGAGACTGAGGACCCTTGAAGGATGGCATGTTTCTATAATGGAATACTGCAAAGCATTGGAAATGAATGAACTGTAGCCAGGTGCAAAATATAGATGCATCTCTAAACAATTCCCAAAGCCAGACATAAAAGATCATAACAGTAGAAACCTAATCATAAAAATGAAAAGAGCTCAAATCAAACCACATTATTTAGGGTTGCATGCATATCTGATAAAACTAAGGAAAAGCAAGGAAATGATGATCAAAGTCATTGGCATAGCGTCTTCCTCTCAGGGAAAAGGGCAAGAATGCATGCCAGTTATTAAGTTCTGAACCTTTAGGGCTGGGCTTTGTGATGTTGAATCTGGGATCCACATCACCCTTTTCCCTTCACCCAGCTCTTCCCATAGGGGGCACTAGAGAAGGACTTTGAGGCTGGAACAGGAAGGACTTCCTCCTTCCTGTTTGTTCCCTTTTGGGCCTCCACCTGTTTCCTGCCCCTTTTAAAGGTTCCCAGCAAAACTTCTTCAACCTTGCACCATCATTCCTTTGTGCAGCAGCAGCTAAATCCTGCATGCCATTTTTCCATCACTTCACAAAACTAGCCTCATTGTGACCCTTCACCATCACCGGCTCCTGCCAACCCACTCTTCAGAAATCAGAGTTTCAGCTCCCCTAAGTTCCTGAATTTCAATAATTCCAACCTCTTCATGCAATGCCCCCCCCTCCCCACTCATCCCTATTGGGTAATAGCTACTTCATCCAGTTGCTACCTCTAAGATAAACTTGGAATTCTGTTTTTACCATGTTGGTTACAGAGGTCACAATTTTATACCTAGCTAATGGTTCATTAGATCAAGTTCTTTCTATTAAAATAACTTGGTGGCTCTTGAGTTCATGCGTGTTGCTTCATAGTCTAGCATTGGGCCGACATCCCATGCAGCAAGAGAGGGAAATGGTGTTTGTCAGCCACACCTTCCCCTTTCAAAGAGCTTTCTACTAGGATGATCAGTTGTCCCTGATTGTGCATGGCTGAAGAATTATTCCCCAGGAGGCAGGACTTTTGTGGCGAAACTGAGAAAGTCTGGGCAAACATAGATGAGTTGATCACCCTAAACTGTGACTTCTGTTTAAACGCATTGACTGTAGTTATTTCTAAGGTCACCTTGGTCACCTCTGGCTTCAAGGAAGGCTGAGATATGTAGGTTTTTAGCAGGGCTCATGACCACCCCAGGCAAAAACAGAGTCCTGTTAATTAGAAGGAAGGGCAGAATGGATACTGGGGAGGCAGCTAGTGGTTCTGCCCTTTAACTCCAGACAGCAATCATTAACCAGGCCAGGCGCGGTGGCTCAAGCCTATAATCCCAGCACTTTGGGAGGCCGAGGCGGGTGGATCACGAGGTCAAGAGATCGAGACCATCCTGGTCAACATGGTGAAACCCTGTCTCTACTAAAAATACAAAAATTAGCTGGGCATGGTGGCATGTGCCTGTAATCCCAGCTACTCAGGAGGCTGAGGCAGGAGAATTGCCTGAACCCAGGAGGCGGAGGTTGCGGTGAGCCGAGATCGCACCATTGCACTCCAGCCTGGGTAACAAGAGCGAAACTCTGTCTCGAAAATAAAAAAAAAAAAAATCATTAACCACCCTGCAACATTGCCTGAGATCACATGGCTATCATTAGAGTTGTGACCAGAAGCCAGGTCTTCTGCTGGTGGCCCACATAGGATACACTGTCTGTTTCTCTCATTCAAACAATTATTCATTTCTGGCAGCCAAGAGAGAAAACCATTTCCATATGTTAGCATTTTGAATCTTCAGTGACTAATTATATTCAAAAGGTGAGAGGTTTATGCAGAAAACCTTCCCACTATGTCTTGGTGAGTTACCAGGTGAAAGTGATCATCCAGTGGAACCATGGATGATTTTACATACATGCCATTTTTCCTTCTGTGGTTTGCAGTCATGCTTGGCTCTTTCTGAATGGAAATTCTGGTTTTAAGATTTTAGTTTTGGGCCATGTGCGGTGGCTCACGCCTATCATCTCAGCACTTTGGGAGGCCTTCATGAGCAGATCACAAGGTCAGGAGTTCAAGATCAGCTTGGCCAATATGGTGAAACCCTGTCTTGACTCAAAATACAAAATAATAATAATAATAATAATAATTAGCCGGCCATGGTGGAGGGAGCCTGTAGTCCCAGCTACTCAGGAGGCTGAGGCAGAAGAATCATTTGAACCCAGGAGGCGGAGGTTGCAGTGAGCCAAGATCATACCACTGCACTCCAGCCTGTGCAACAGAGTCAGATTCCATCTTAAAAATATATATATATATATTTTAGTTTTGGCTGGGTACAATGCCTCACGCCTCTAATCCTAGCACTTTGGAAGGCTGGGATGGGTAGATTGCTTGAGCTCAACAACTTGAGACCAGCCTGGACAACATGAAAAAACCCTGTCTCTACAACCAATACAAACACTGGCCAGGTGTGGGGATGTCCCTGTAGTCCCACTTGCTGGAGCCCAGTAGGCAGAGGTTGCAGTGAGCTGAGATCATGCCACTGAACTCCAGCCTGGGTAACAGAGTGAGACTCTGTCTCACAGACACACACACACACACACACAGATTTTAGTTTTGGCCGGGCACGGTGGCTCACACCTGTAATCCCAACACTTTGAGAGGCCAAGGTGGGCAGATCAATTGAGCTCAGGAGTTTGAGACCAGCCTGGGCAACACAGCAACACCCCATCTCAATTTAAAAAACAAAAACAAGACTAGCCAGGGAAACACAGCAAGACCCCATTGCAATTTTTAAAAATTGTTTTAGTTTTGCGATGGGTTCAGGAATCCTGTGTCCTGTACTCTCTTTTGATTTTGTATTTATCTGCTGTTTTTCTCAAACATTAAGTTTTTTTGTTTTGTTTTGTTTTTTCAGATGGAGTCTCGCTCTGTCACCAGGCTGGAGTACAGTGCTGCCATCTTGGCTCACGGCAACCTCCACCTCCCGGGTTCAAGCAAGTCTCCTGCCTCAGCCTTCCGAGTAGCTGGGACTACAGGTGTGCACCACCACACCCAGCTAATTTTTGTATTTTTGGTAGAAACGGGATTTCACCATGTTGGCCAGGCTGGTCTTGAACTCCTGACCTCAGGTGATCTGCCTGCTTCGACCTTCCAAAGTGCTGGGATTGCAGGCGTGAGCCACTGCTCCCTGCCAAGTATTGTTTTATTCTAGATGTCTTTATTCTGGGTACCTTTTGGTACCTGCATTTACTCTTATTGACTTGGTAATAAAATGCTTGTTTGGGAGGATTTCAAATCCATGAAATCCATATGCTGGCTCACTTTCATTTCAGCAGCCAGGTGCTTTGGCTTTATGGCATTAATATACATAAAAAGAGGAAAGCAAATTTAAGTCTCATAGATTGAATCTTTTTTTTGAGACAGAGTCTGGCTCTGTAGCCCAGGCTGGAGTGCAGTGGCATGATCTGGGCTCACTGCAACCTCTGCCTCCCGGGTCTCAGTTCAAGCAATTCTCCTGCCTCAGCCTCCTGAGTAACTGGGATTACAGGCACAAGCCACCACGCCCGGCTAATTTTTGTATTTTTAGTAGAGACGAGGTTTCACCATATTGGCCAGGCTGGTCTTGAACTCCTGACACCATGATTCACCCACCTCAGCCTCCCAAAGTGCTGAAATTACAGGTGTGAGCCACCACACCTGGCCTAGATTGAATCTTTTTTATCAACTTAGTGGAAGACTTTCTTGGCCAGCTTGGTTTGTTCCTTCGAAGCATGAATAGGACAAACTGCAGAGGAGACAATGTGATCAATAGGTATCAGCCAAGGGACACTGGGCCTTGCATATTTCATGGACATTTTGTGGTCTCCCCACACCTCTTCATCGTTGGAGGCTGCATAGCTGCAAGGTACACATAAAACAGGCCACATCTCATCTGCTTTCAATTACCGCAGCACCACGTATGCTCAGTACAACCACACTTCTTATAAATGGCTGAGCAACGGGCTGGAAGCCAGGGTTTCTCAAATTCCATTTCCTTCTCTAGGATACGAATTTCCTCATAGATGTGGGAAGCTACGTTTCCTCTTTCCTTTCATCTCGCTTCAAAACAGTGAATATGTGAATATATATTTAGAGTAGCATGAGAAACAAGCAGTTCCTACATCTCACATGTAATTCACTAACATCCAATTTCATTTTCTCTCCTTGTCTCCATGTAATTCCTTTTTTCCTGTTCAAAGCTCTGAAGATTTGTAATTAAACTCCTACACTTGGGCTTTTGTTTCTTACTTCAGTTTTGATTATAATTTTAGATTGAGCCATATGAAAGTAATGACAATTAACCACATTTTTACCTTTTTTTTGAGACAGAGTCTCGCTTTGTTGCCCAGGCTGGAGTACGGTTGCTCGATCTTGGCTTGCTGCAACCTCCACCTCCTGGGTTCAAGTGATTGTCCTGCTTCAGCCTCCTGAGTACCTGGGACTACAGGAGCCCACCACCACACTTGGCTAATTTTTTTGTATTTTTAGTAGAGATGAGGTTTCACCATGTTGGCAAGTCCGATCTCAAACTCCTGACCTCAGGTGATCCACCCACATCAACCTCCCAAAATGCTGGAATTACAGGTATGAGCCACCACTCCTGGCCCTCACATTTGACCATTTTTGAATGGCAGTTGCATCTGATTCAACCTAACTATAAGCTGCATATATTGAGATCGTGCTTATATTCATGGCATGGCACCAAGTTTTTTGGTTTTTTTTTTTTTTGAGACAGAGTTTCGCTTTTGTTACCCAGGCTGGACTGCAATGGCGCGATCTCGGCTCACCGCGACCTCCGCCTCCTGGGTTCAGGCAATTCTTCTGCCTCAGCCTCCTGAGTAGCTGGGATTACAGGCACACGCCACCATGCCCAGCTAAATTTTTTTGTATTTTTAGTAGAGACGGGGTTTCACCATGTTGACCAGGATGGTCTCAATCTCTTGAACTTGTGATCCACCCGCCTCGGCCTCCCAAAGTGCTGGGATTACAGGCGTGAGCCACCGCGCCCAGCCCTGCACCAAGTTTTTACACACATAACCCCCAGTTAGACTGCAGATTCACCTGAAGTGGGGAAACTGAGGCAGGCATACATGGAGATTAAGTGATTTGATCAGGATCATGCAGTTAGTAAATGCTGGAGCTGCAGTTAAAACTCAGGAGTCTGGCCAGGCATGGTAGCTCACGCCTGTAATCCCAGAGCTTTGGGAGGCCAAGGCAGGTGGATCTCTTGAGGTCAGGAGTTCGAGACCAGCCTGGCCAACATGGTGAAACCCCGTCTCTACTAAAAATACAAAAATTAGCTAGGAGTGGTAGCATGCACCTGTAATCTCAGCTAATCAGGAAGCTGAAGCACAAGAAGTGTTTGAACCTGGGAGGCAGAGGTTGTAGTGAGCTGAGATCACACCACTGCACTCCAGCCTGGGCGCCAGAGTGAGATTGTCTCCAAAAAAAAAAGAGAGAGAGAGAGAGAGAGACGGGGCGGGGGAGAGTTCTCCCTTTGTTGCCCAGGCCGATCTTCAACTCCTGGCCTCAAGCAATCCTACAGCCTCAACCTCCCAAACTGCTGGGATTATAGGGGTGAGCCACCGCGCCTGGAAACCAGTTTCTTCGGAAAATGGTCTGATCTCCTCATTGCTGTTCTCACATCTGTCAAACACGTGGCTATTTGTCACTTCAGGGTAAGAGGATTTGACATACAGCAGGACCTTATGATCTGCATTAAAAAGCTGCTTACCATGAATCCACTTAAAATGGAAACAAAAACTTTTTAACTCTGTGAAATTTTGTGAGGTTTGTAGGGAACAAGAAAGGCATGATTCAGACTTTACCTAGAAAGATGATTCAAATAAATTGGTTTAACTTACACTTCACTGAATTTAGTTCCCACAAAATTTCTGCCAACTTTTAACAGCTGAGACAAAATGTGCATATTATATAAATCACCCATTTTGAATGTACGATTTAGTGGCTCTTGGTATATTCACAGATGTGCACATCCATCAACACAGTTTACTTCAGAACATTTTCTTTTTGTTGTTGAGACAGAGTCTCACTCTCGCCCAAGCTGGAGTGCAGTAGCATGATTATGGCTCACTGCAACCTCTGCCTCCTCGGCTGAAGCGATCCTCCCACTTCAGCATCCCAAGTAGCCAGGACTACAGGTGTGCACTACCACACCTGGCTAATTTTTCTAGAGACAGGATCACGCCATGTCACTGAGACTGGTCTCGAACTCCTGGACTCAAGCAATCCACCCACCTTGGACCTGTAAAGTGCTGGATTACAGGCGTAAGCCACCATGCCCAGCCTTAAAACATTTTCATTACACCAAAAGGAAATTCCATGCTCCTTAGCTATCAGCTTTCTCTCCCACACCCCCATCCCATCCAGTCCTAAGAAACCACTAATCTGCTGTCTCTGTGGATTTGCCCATTCTGGACGTTTCATATAAATGGAACCACACATTAGGTGGTCTTTTGTGATTGGCTTACTTCACTTAGCATAATGTTTTCAAGCTTCACCCGTAATGTAACATGTATCAGTACCTCACCCCTGTTTATTGCCAAATAATATGCCATTGTAGCCAGGTGCAGTGGCTCACACCTATAATCTCAGCACTTTGGGAGGCCAAGGCGGGTGGATCATTTAAGGTCAGGAGTTCAAGACCAGCCTGGCCAAAATGGTGAAACTCAGTCTCTACTAAAAACACAAAAATTGGCCAAATGTGGAGGCAGGCACCTGTAATCCCAGCTACTTGGGAGGCTGAGGCAGAAGAAGTGTAAGGCTGGTTGCCTCGCCGGGAGCTCAGACACACCCCACCCGCTTTAGTCCGAAAGCTCGGACATGCTCGGACATGTTCCCTTCTCCCTTTCTCGCACAGTCTGGCTTTCCCTTAAAGAACCCAGTATGCAAGCAGAGTCTTGTGATTCTAGCCAATAGTAGCCAAGTCTTTCTAGCCAATAGCAGCCGAGTAATTCTAACCAACAGCAGCCAAGTCCCGTATGCAAGCAAAGGCTTGTAACCTTATCCAATAGTAGTCCTGCTCTCCCACAACCAATTGATCTCCTCCACTCCCTATAAAAACCCATGTCTGAGAGGAGTCCATGTGACTTCTCTGGCCTCTCCTGTTGGACTGCAGAACCTTGCCCAGGAGCCAATTAAATTTCTTTATTCCAATAACTGGCCTCAGTTGCCGCATTCAAACCTCGCTTGCTTCATTCAAACCTTACAAGTGGTGCCGGAAACCCGGGAGGAGTTGTAAGACCCCCCTGGGGAAGCTGACTCCTCCACCCAAAGCCAGACCAGGGAGCTGCTCTGCCATGAGGTAAGACTTCTGCTGCCCATAGCCTCTCCCACCGCCTGCTCCGAGGACTCCCTGTCTGTAATTGCGGCTGCGTCAGGGACTCCTTTCTGCTGTGGGTCCAGGACCCCATCTTCCCGCCAAGGGCCCAGGGCCCCGGCTCCATTCCGAGGACCTGAGCATAAAGGAGACGTCCCTACACTCTTGTCTTCTCCCTGTAAGGGGTATCTCTGGGTCAGGAATCTGAGGGAGATGTCCCCACCTTCCTGAACCCTCCAGTGCTCGGGGGCGTGACGCTGAGTCACCCTTCCAATCATCTCCGGTGCTCGGGGGGGGCACGATGCTGAGTCGCCCTTCCGATCATCTCCGCGGCAGCAGCTGAGGCTTGGGTAGTCAGGAGCCCCGTTTACAAACCCGGGCCCTGCTCAGGAGCAGGACCAGACCCCCGGTTTGCACCACTAAAACGTCAGTAACTGTACTTTCGTTTCTCCTCCTAACCTCGGCACAAGTGAGTGGGTAAGTGAGTAAATTCTAAGCAGTAAATCCAGATTCGGCTGTATTCTCAGCTCCTGTTTCTGCTCCTGTCTCCTAACTCTCTGTCTCCCTCTCTCTCTCTCTCTCTCTAGATAACGGCCGTTTCTTGCTTTCCGCTAATTTTGCCATGTGGCAGATAGCCCTAGCTTGTCTTTTTTTGTATTCTTTCCGATTATAATCATTGTAAACCTGCAGGCTTTCTGGTATCTTCATTCCCACCCCACCCTCTGTTCCTCTTGCACCACTGCCCAGGTGCTCCTCGTCTGAGGAACTCTCCTTTCCGCTGGCCCGACCCAATGATCCTCTGCCCTATGACAGACCTCAATCCCCCTCAGCTCCTCCACCTCCTAATTACAACCTGGCCTCTCCTGTTAGTGCTCACACCTGCTCATGCTGTGTTCCTAACAATGCCTCCTAGCGGGCATGCAAAGCACAGCCCAGAAGGTAGTTAATTATGATAAGCTGAGGGAAATAACTCAGGGCCCTACTGAAAACCCCGCCACCTATCTCGACCGACTAACTAATGCTATGATCCTCCATACCCGGCTGGATCCGGCCTCTTTAGCAGGGGCTACAGTTCTAGCCACCCACTTCATCTCCTAGTTGGAGGCTGATATAAGGAGGAAACTTTAAAAGCTGAGGAGGGCCCCCAAGCTCCCATACGGGACCTGGTAAACATAGCATTTAAAGTTTTTAACGGCCGAGAGGATAAGGCTGAGGCCACCCGACAGGCCTACTTATGGCAGAAGGTAGGCCTCCAAACCCGAGCTCTTGTAGCAGCCCTGAGGCCGGCAGCCCCCTGAACGTCCAGTGGGGGAGGTCCATCGAAACCTTTCCAAAAGGCTCCAAGGGCCTGGCCCAGGCCCTGTTTCAGATGTGGTCAAAAGGGACATTGGGCCCGGCAGTGCCCCTCTCCTCGTCCACCTCCCAGACCCTGCTCAAACTGCAAACAGACTGAACACTGGAAGGTTGAATGCCCGTCCCAGACCACAGGCCCACTCCCCACACCTGTATGTGAGGAGCAGGCCAGTCCACAGGAAGCAATCATTTTGCCTGAATTTCTTGAGGACCCCCATCACCCTTGCCAAGCCCAGGGTAAAGTTGCAGGTAGCGGGTAAGTCCATTTCCTTCTTAGTGGATATGGGAGTTAACTATTATTTCCTACTCAGGGCCTAGCATACCTTCCCAGGTCTCAGTCCTGCTTTACTATTCCTCTACACTCTGAGTCTTACTTTCTCTTTGAAAATCCTTTAGTCAGCCTTCATCCCACTTCTCTACTCAACTGGGCTACTTTGTTTCCTCTTCCATCCCATTCCCCCTCCCCAGCCCATTCCTGTCCTAAACTAATGGATACATTTGTTACACCTCGGGAGGGCCTGTCTAACCTTCCTCTCTCTAGCCCAGACCTTACCTTTTCACCTCCGGGAGGATACTTTTGGTGTAATGGGACCCTAACCAAGGTTATAAGTGCCTCTCTCCCCTCCCTCTGTGTGCCCCTTACTCTAGTCTCACAGTTGGAGGTATACAGGAAAGCTGAGCTCCTATCTCTCCTTACGCTTCCCTCTGCTCCCCGAAACAAACGAGCAGTCTGTCTTCCTCCCAATAGTTGTTGGTCTCTAGCAGCCTCTCTAGCAGCAGCCGGACTCGGGAGTGGTGCCCTAGAGTACAGTGTCACTTCAGCCACCCAACTGGAAGATAAGCTCCGTGTGGCCATTGAAGCGTCAGCTGCCTCTCTGGCCTCCCTCCAGCAACAAATCACGTCACTAGCCCAAGTAATTCTCCAAAACCGACAGGCCCTTGACCTATTAACAGCAGAAAAAGGAGGTTCCTACAGGCTTGTATGTGAGAAATTGGACAAGTGGCTGTCAACCAAATGCTGCCTCATCCCTTCATCCAATTCACAGTCGAGGCACCAGCTGACTGACCTGTCCCCCTTACTTTGCCCCTATTCAGCGGGAAGTAGTTAGAAAGAGCAGCACCCTCTATCTATCATCAAAAGGTCAGAATGTAAGGCTGGTTGCCTCGCCGGGAGCTCGGACACACCCCCCTCCTTTTGTCCAAAAGCTCGGACATGTTCGGGCATGTTCCCTTCTCCCCTTCTCTCACAGTCTGGCCTTCCCTTAAAGAACCCAGTATGCAAGCAGGGTCCTGTGATTCTAGCCAATAGTAGCCAAGTCTTTCTAGCCAATAGCAGCTGAGTCTAGTGAATAGCAGCCGAGTAATTCTAACCAATAGCAGCCAAGTCCTGTATGCAAACAAAGGCTTGTAACCTTATCCAATAGTAGTCCTGCTCTCCCACAACCAATCGAGCTCCTTCACTTCCTATAAAAACCCATGTCTGAGAGGAGTCCCTGTGACTTCTCTGGCCCCTCCTGTCAGACCACAGAACCTCGCCCAGGAGCCGATTAAATTTCTTTATTCCAATAACTGGCCTCAGTTGCCTCATTCGAACCTCGCTTGCTTCATTCAAACCTTACAAGAATCACTTGAACCCAGGAGGCAGAGTTTGCAGTGAGCCAAGATTGTGCCACTGCACTCCAGCCTGGGCTACAGAGCAAGACTCCATCTCAAAAAAATAAATAAAATGAAATAAAATTGCCTTCTTTGACTTGGAATTGAAAACCTGACTTTTTAGGTTCTTTCATCAGATCCCAAAGAAACCAACTGCCATTTCCACTCCTGAAGTTTCTCAAAAAACACCATTGTCCATTGGTCTGGTTAACAATGGGGGTGTCTTTCCCAAGAGTTGCTCCCACATGCTCAATAAAGAAGCAGGAATACTGATTGAAATTTTCCTTTTGGCCAGGGAAGGTAGCTCATCCCTGTAATCCCAGCACTTTGGGAGACTGAGATGGGAGGATTGCTTGAGCCTCGGAGTTCAAGACCAGCCTGGGCAACATAGCAGGACCCTGCCTCTATTATTAAAAATTAAGTTAAATTTAAAAAGAAAATTTTATTTGGTCTCTGCCAGGAAAAAAAAGTAGCTTCCACTTAGCAATCAGCTTTTTAATCTTATAGAGAGTTAACCTTAGAAATGAACATGTTTCCTTCCTTGTTTTGGCTGCTAGGTAGCTCAGAACCAAAACTGGGATCCATCTCTCCCAACTACGTAAACATTAGGGTTTGTATTTTGTGTACTCACTATATGCATAGTTTAATCTTTATTTTTTGGTCACTATTTTTCTGTTTTTAGTTTTCTCATTTACTGATCTATTTTCATTTTGATGTATGTATATTCTGAGTAAGCTAGCAGAAATGCATTTTTTTTTTATTTGAGAGCAGATGAACTTCACCACCATGATGCAATCAGCAAAATCAGACTGTGAGAAACTCTAATGAGCAAATGACCCAGTTTCTTGAAAGGGGAAGAAAAGGAAATGGATGGGGAAGCCTAGACCCAAAGCAATTACAAGAACCCTCATACGTGGTTCTTGGGAATGTCAAATTCCGCAGCCGCTTGGGAAAGCAGTCTGGTAATTTCTTCAAAAAGTAAACATATACTTAGTATGTAACCCAGCAATTTCATCCCTAGGAATCTAACTGGAGAGAAATGAAAACACATGTCAAAGACTAGTCTGTGAATGTTCATAGCAACTGCATTATTCATAGGGCCAAAAACTGCAAGCAATCCATGTGTCCATCTAGTTGTGGATTTATTTATTTTTGAGACAGAGTCTCACTTTATTGCCCAGGCTGGGGTGCAATGGTGCGATCTCGGCTCACTGCAACTTCCGCCGCCTGTGTTCAAGCGATTCTACTGTCTCAGTCTCCTGAGTAGCTGGGAGTACAGGCATGTCCTACTACAACTGGCTAATTTTTGTATTTTTAGTAGAGACAGGGTTTCACCATGTTGGCCAGGCTGGTCTTGAACTCCTGACCTCAGGTTATCTGCCAGCCTCCACCTCCCAAAATGCTGGGATTACAGGTGTGAGCCACTGCTCCTGGCCAATTTATTGTTTTAAGTGTGGTACATTTATACCATACAACATTATTGGCAATAAAAAGTATGAAGTGCTGGTACATGTAACAACACAGATGAATCCCCAAAGCTTGTGCTCTGTGAAAGAAACCAGATACAAAAGGCCACATGTTGCATGAACCTGTGTATGTGAAATTGATGGAAAAGTCTAAATGGGCCAGGTGCTGTGGCTCACGCCTGTAATCCCAGCATTTTGGGAGGCCAAGGCAGGTGGATCACCTGAGGTCAGGAGTTCAAGACCAGCCTGGCCAATATGGTGAAACCTCATCTCTACTAAAAATACAAAAATTAGCCGTGCGTGGTGGCAGGCACCTGTAATCCCAGCTATTTGGGAGGCTGAGGCAGGAGAATGGCTTGAACCCAGGAGGCGGTGGTTGCAGTGAGCTGAGATCGCATCATTGCACTTTAGCCTGGGCGACAGAGTAAGATTTCATCTCAAAAATAAGTAAATAAAAGTAGAAATGGTCAAGGGAAAAGCAGGTGCTGGAGTGAGGACTGACTGCAAATGGGTGTGAGAGAATTTTTAGGATGATGGAGATATTCTTTTCTTTTTTTTTGCGATGGAGTCTGGCTCTGTCACCCAGGCTGGAGCGCAGTGGTGCGATCATAGCTCACTGCAGACTTGAACTCCAGGGCTCAGCCAATCCTCCCACCTCAGCCTCCCAAGTAATTGGAATATAAGCACACACCACCAGACCTAGCTAATTTTTAATTTATTTTAATTAATTTATTTATTTATTTTTAGGAGATGAAGTCTCACTCTGTTGCCCAAGCTGGGGTGCAGTAGGGCAATCTCAGCTCACTACATCCTCCACCTACCAGGTCCAAGCCATTATCCTGCCTCAGCCTCACCAGCAACTGGGATTGCAGGCGCCCGCCACCACACCCAGCTATATAGGTTTCACCATGCTGGCCAGGATGGTCTTGAACTCCTGACCTCAGGTCATCTGCCCTCTCCTTGGCATCCCAAAGTGCTGGGATTCTAGGTGTGAACCACCATACCTGGCCTAATTCTTTTATTTTTTGTAGAGAGGTGCAGGTAGCAGTGAGCCAAGATTGCACCACTGCACTCCAGTCTGGGCAACAGAGTAAGACTCTGTCTCAAAAAAAAAAAAAAAAGTTTTAAAAGATAAACTACCAGACACGGTGGCTCACACCTGTAATCTCATCATTTTGGGAGGCCAAGGAAGGATTGATTGCTTGAGACCAGGGGTTCAAGACCAGCCTGGGCAACATCGGGAGACCCCCATCTCTACAAAAAAATACAAAAATTAGGCCAGGCACAGTGGTTCACGCTTGTTAATCCCAGCACTTTGGGAGGCCAAGGCGGGCAGGTCACCTGAGATCAGGAGTTGGAGACCAGCCTGACCAACATGGCTAAACCTCATCTCTACTAAAATACAAAAAAATGATCCAGGCATGGTGGTACATGCCTGTAATTCCAGCTACTTGGGAAGCTGATGCAGGGAATCACTTGAACTTGGGAGGCAGAGGTTGCAGTGAACCGAGATCACACCACTGCACTCCAGCCTGGGCAACAGAGAGAGACTCCGTTTCAAAAAGCAAAACAAAACAAATTAGCTGGGCATGATGGTGCCTGCCTGTAGTCGGGAGGACTACTAGAATGCAGGAGTTTAAGGCTGCAGTGAGCTATGATCGCAGCACTGTGCTCCAGCCTGGGTGACAGAGCGGGACCCCATCTCTAAAATAAATAAATAAATAAAGATAAACTAAAGAGTCTTTTAAAAAACAAAAATGAAGCTCTGGAGCACAGGTCACTGACGACATCTGGCTGGAATGAGGCAGTGAACGTCTAGTTTTTGCCTGCTCAGCATTCATTTCCCCTTCTGCTAACAGGAGTCAGGCTTCGCTTGAAGGAATAGCCAGTCGTTCACAGGCAGCCTTCCGGAGTCTGCCCCTCAAGGCAATATACATATATACCAACCCACCCTTAGCCCAGCCCTGGACATAGAACCTCTGCTAAGCTGATCGCCGCCTGGGATCCCTGGGGGGATTCCAGATTCCAGTCTCATATAGAATGATGCAAGAATGGAAAAGCTCAGAGCTGATTGATCCCAGTGGGACATCCTGAGACACAGTCTTGGGTTTTTGCTGCTGAATCCCACAGGAGCCCTGACTCCTGTCTTTTCTGAAGCCTGGATCTTGGCGTTCCTCTGTTATGTGAACTACAGGCGAATACATTCATTTTTTTGTTTAAGTTGGCTGGGGTTGGCTTCTGTGGCTCAAAACCACTGTACCCCATGGCAGAGCCTCTGCAGGGCGTCAGCTATTCTGTGTGCTTCCTTTCCTTGTCTGTCTTCGACTGATACAGCTACACCCACAGAACCCCTTTGACATTAACACTTATGCAAGCCATGAGAAGGGCATGGTGGAGTGAGCCTGTGGTCCCAGCTACTAAGGAAGCTGAGGTGGGAGGATCGCTTGAGCCCAGGAGGTGGAGGCTGCAGTGAGTTATTATTGCACCACTGCACTACAACCTGAGTGACAGAGCAAGATCCTGTCTCAAACAAACAAACAAAATTCGGCCAGGCACAGTGGCTTACACCTGTAATCCCAGCACTTTGGGAGGTCAAGGTGGGTGGATGGGTAGATTACTTGTGGTCAGGAGTTCAAGACCACTCTGTCCAACATGGTGAAACTCCGTCTCTACTAAAAATACAAAAATTAGGCTGGGCGAGGTGGCTCATATCTGTAATTCCAGCAATTTGGGAGGCCAAGACAGGCAGATCACTTGAGGTCAGGAGTTCAAGACCAGCCTGACCAACATGGTGGAACCCCATCTCTACTAAAAGATACAAAAATTAGCCAGGCATGGTGGCACATGCCTGTAATCCCAGCTACTCAGGAGGCTGAGGCAGGAAAATCGGTTGAACCCAGGAGGTGGAGGTTGCAGTGAGCTGAGATTGCGCCACTGCACTCCAGCCGGCCTGAGTAACAGAGCAAGACTCCATTTAAAAAAAAAATTGGCCAAGTGTGGAGATAGGAGCCTGTAATCCCAGCTACTTGGGAGTCTGAGGCAGGAGAATCGCTTAAACCTGGGAGCATGAGATTGCAGTGAGCCAAGATTGTGCCACTGCACTTCAGCTTGTGGGACAGACCGAGACACTGCCCGGAAAAAAAAAAATTCCATGGGAACCAGTACCAGGGTAGGAAAACCTAAGCAGTAACGGATGAATTCCTGGAGGCTCTGAATGGACAAGTCTGAGTGTTAAAATCTCCAAGGGGACCCAGCCCTAGAGGGTTCTCACACTTTTGTGTTTTGCCTCCTGGACTCCTACCAGATTTTCACAGTGAAGATCAGAGAAAAACCAAACCAAACCCTCATGCTTCAGCAGAGGGAAGCAGAATATAGATGTTTTGAAACACACCAGAGTGCTGTCTATTCTTTGCAAGGCCTGCCCTCAAGGGAAACTATTTTACCAGGGCCAGATGGATGGACTGGGTGGGGCGGGTACCAGAGACTAACCAATCACTCATCTTGAATGTGCCTTATTCTTCTCATTTATAAAATCGGAGTCAGCTATAATCACGTAAGGGTGTTGTGAGGATGAAATGATGAATGTTTGCAAAATGCTCTGAGCGGTACCTGGTCCACAGCACCTGCCTGATATACATGTATCTGCTGTTATTATTATCATCATCCCCTGCACCTAAATGGGGCAGAGATGTGGACATCAGAGCATCTCTGGATCCCAATGGACTTCTAGTCCTCAAACTCGGTCCAGTGCTATGATCCCAGTTGAACAGCTTTTGGGGAGCTGCTGTGAATCTGGTGTTTGGGCTACGATGATTCTTGCTTTTCTCATTTCCAAATCTACTCTTGCCAAATAAGCTTCATGTCTTGAGGTAACATGAGTGAGTTTCTGAGTGTCTCACACCCTCATTGACATTCTCTCTCTCTCTGTCTCCTCTCTCTGAGACAGGGTTTGTCTCTGTCATCCAGGCTGGAGTGCAGCGGCGCTGTCATAACTCATGGCAGCCTCAACTGCCTGGCCCCAACTGATCCTCCTGCCTCAGCCTCCAGAGTACCACAGGCACGCGCCACCACACCCGGCCATTTTTTAAAATTATCTGCAGAGACAGTATCTCCCTATGTTGCCCAGGCAGGTCTCAAACTCCTGGGTTCAAACAGTCCTCCTGCCTCAGCCTCCCAAAGTGCTGAGATTACAGGCATGAGCCACCGTACCTGGACCACATATATCTTCTTTGGAGAAGTCTCTGTTCACATCTTTTGCCTGATTTTTAAATAAATTAATGTATTTTTAGAGACAGGGTCTCAGTCTTATTACTCAGGCTGCTGTGAAATGGCACAATCATGGCTCACTGAAGCCTCGACCTCCCGGGCTCAAGCAATCCTCCCGCCTCAGCTTCCCGAGTAGCTACAGGCATGCACCACCACACTCAGCTAATTTTTGTGTTTGTTGTGTAGATAGGGTTTCCCTACATTGGCCAGGCTGGATTTGCCTATCTTTTTTTTTTTTTTTTTTTTCAGATTCAGATTGAAGCACACGGATGAAGGATTTGCCTATCTTTTAATGGATTGTTTCTCTAGATATTTTATTGCCTCTTTAACAATAAGATTAAATAAACTCTCTCTTTAACACAGCTTGAACTTCGCATCATGGTCTTGTGAATAGCTTAGTGCCTTGGAGTTAGTTTCGTTCCTTTTCGTTTCTGCCGCCAGCTCCACAGGCTTCTGCTAAGGTAACAGCCTGGGTATGGTGCGGTCTAAAAAGGTTGACTCATTCCTCCTTTGCAACTTTTTTTTTTTTTTTTTTTTTTTTGAGATAGAGTATCAGTCTGTAACCCAGGCTGGAGTGCAATGGTGCAATCTCAGCTCTCTGCAACTCCACTTTCTGTGTTCAAGCTATTCTCCGGCCTTGCCTCCTGAGTAGCTGGGATTACAGGTGCACACCACCATGCCCGGCTAATTTTGTATTTTGGTAGAGACGGGGTCTCACCATGCTGGCCAGGCTGGTCTCAAACTCCTGACCTCAGGTGATCCACCCTCCTTAGGCTTCCAAAGTGCCGTGATTACAGGCATGAGCCACCACACCAGGCTGTAACCTTTTTATTTTTCTTCCTTTTGTTCTTGTTTGTTTTGAGATGGAATGTCATTCTGTCACCCAGGTTGCAGTACAGTAGTGGTAACATAGTTCACGGCAGCCTTGACTTCCCAGGCTCAAGCGATCCTCCCACCTCAGCCTCCCGAGTAGCTAAGACAACAGGTATGTACTACCATGCTTGGCTAATTTTTGTATTTATTTATAAAGATGGCATGGGGGGGGTCTCACTATGTTGCCCAGGCTGGTCTCCAACTCACAGACTCAAGCAATCCTCCTACTTCAGCCTCTCAAAGTGCTGGTGTGAGCCACCAGGCCAGCTATGCTTCTTTTTTTGAGCACATGCTTTCTGAGACGGCTTTCACCTGCCCTCTGGACCTGGAGGGAGTGAGAGAGGAATTCAGTTTCTTAATTTTGGTTGGCCAGTGCCTTTTTACTGGTCCTTTTCTAACCTTCCCTGTAGAAGCTACCAATATGTGCAGTGACTGACTGTGTAAGGAAAAAGAATGGCAAATGATTAAACCCATGTCTGGACTTGCCAAGGTGGCAGTGAGGTGGCCTCGTGGACTCCTTGCGGTATTATTGTACAGCTTTTTGTTCTTGGAGAAAACAACACCTAGGTTTGTCAGGTAGTACACAATTCTTTCTTTCTGTGCTTTTTTTTCTTTTTCTGAGACAGGGTCTCACTCTGTCCCCCAGCCTGGAGTGCAGTGGTGTGACAATCTTGCTCACCACAGTCTTGACCTCCTGGGCTCAAGTGATCCTCCAGACTCCATCCCCCAAGTAGCTGGGATTACAGCCCTGTGCCACCACACCCGGATAATTCTTTGCATTTTTTGTAGAGATGGGGTTTCACCATCTTGCTCGGGCTGGTCTCAAACTCCCATCTTGAAGTGATTCACCCACCTTGGCCTCCCAGAGTGCTGGGATTACAGGCGTGAGTCACCGTGTTCAGCCTACCGTTCTTTACGTTTTCTTTGCGTGCTTTAAGATGGAGTCTCGCACTGTTGCCCAGGCTGGAGTACAATGGCGCCATCTCAGCTCACTATAACCGCCGCCTCCTGGGTTCAAGTGATTCTCCTGCCTCAGCATCCCAAGTAGCTGGGATTGCAGCTAATTTTTTGTGTTTTTAGTAGAGACGGGATTTTACTATATCGGCCAGATTGGTCTCCAACTCCTGACCTCAAGTGATCCAATACCTCAACCTCCCAAAGTGCTGGGATTACAGGTGTGAACCACCATGCCCAGCCTACAGTTCTTTACACTTAATATTGTTAGGCCTGCAGTGCCTGGAGGTATATACATGCCTCTTGTCCTGAAATAGATCCTTCATTAAAAAGTTAGAAGTCAACCAGATGAGTGGAAGGAAGAGATTGTATGGAAATCCCTCTCTTTACAACTGCAGTAAAATACACATAACAAAATTTAACATCTTAACCATTTTGTTTTCTGGGTTTTTTTTTTTGAAACAGAGTCTGACTCTGTCTCCCAGGCTGGAGTGCAATGGCGTGATCATGGCTCACCGCAACCTCCACCTCCCAGGTTCAAGCAATTCTCCTGCCTCAGCCTCCCAAGTAGCTGGGATTAGAGGCACACCCCACCTCGCCTGGCTAATTTTTGTATTTTAGTAGAGACAAGGTTTCACTATGTTGGCCAGGCTGGTCTTGAACTCCTGAGGTCAAGTGATCTGCCTGCCTCGGCTTCTCAAAGTGTTGGGATTACAGGCGTGACCACCACGGCCAGCCATCTTAACCGTTTTTAAGTGCACAGCTCAGTGGCATCAAGCACATTCACACTGTTGTGGAACCATCACCATCATCCACCTCCAAAAGGTTCTCATCTCCTCAAACAGAAACTCTGTCCCTATCTGACAGTAACTCCCCGTCTCCCCTCTCCCCATCCCCGGCACCCGGCATTCTACTCTCTGTCTCTATGACTCTTACTGTGTCTTTCTGTGACCAGCTGATTTCACTGAGCATAACGTCCCCAAAGCTCATCGCTTCACATGTCACGTGTGTCAGAGTTTCCTTCCTTTCAAGTCTGAATCATGCCCCTCTGGATGTGGTGCCACAGGTGTAAATGCACACTTGGATGGCTTCCACCTTCTGGCTCTCATGAGTAAATAATGCTGCTGTGAGCATGCCAGGCAAGTATCTCTTCAAGAACCTGCTTGCAATTCTTTGGGGTGTAAAGCCGGAAGTGGAATTCTGCATTGCATCTTATGGGAACTCTAGTTGTTTTATTTATTTATTTATTTACATTTTGAGACAGTTTCACTCTATCACCCAGGCTGGAGTGCAGTGGTGTGATCTCGGCTCACTGCAACGTCTGCCTGCTGAATTCAAGTGATTCTCCTGCCTCAGCTTCCCAAGTAGCTGGGACTACAGGTGCCTGCCACCAAGCCCAGCTATTTTTTTTTTTTTAATTTTTACAATAGAGATGGGGTGTTACCATGTTGGCCAGGCTGGTCTTGAACTCCCAATCTCAGGTGATCCACCCACCTCAGGCTCCCAGAGTGCAGGCCTCAGCCTCCCATATACTTTCTTTAGAAAAGTATCTGTTTGCGTCTTTTGCCTAATTTTTAAATAAATTAATGTATTTTTAGAGACAAGGTCTCACTCTTGTTGCTCAGGCTGCGTGAAATGGCACAATCATGGCTCACTAAAGCCTTGACCTCCTGGGCTCAAGCAATCCTCCTGCCTCAGCCTCCGGAGTAGCTACAGGCACCTGCCACCACACCCAGCTAATTTTTGTATTTGTTGTGTAGATGGGGTTTTGCTACATTGGCCAGGCTGGATTTGCCTTTCAATGGATTGTTTCTCTAGATATTTTGTTGCCTCTTTAACAATAGGATTAAGTAAACTCCCTCTTTAATACAGCCTGAACTTCACATCATGGTCTTGTGAATAGCTTAGTGCCTTGGAGTTAGTTTCGTTCCTTTTCGTTTCCGCTACCAGCTCCACAGGCTTCTGCTAAGGTAAGAGCCTGGGTATGGTGGGGCCTGAAAAGGTTGACTCATCCCTCCTTTGCTTTTTTTTTTTTTTTTTTTTTGAGATGGAGTGTCACTCTGTAACCCAGGGTGGAGTGCAATGGTGCAATCTCAGCCCACTGCAACCTCCACCTCCTGGGTTCAAGCTGTTCTCCAGCCTTGCCTCCTGAGTAGCTGGGATTACAGGTGCACGCCACCATGCTCACCAATTTTGTATTTTAGTAGAGATGACGTCTCACCATGTTGGCCAGCCTGGTCTCAAACTCCTGACCTCAGGTGATCCACCCTCCTCAGCCTTCCAAAGTGCTGGGATTACAGGCAATAAGCCACTGCGTCAGGCTGCAACCTTTTTATTTTTCTTTCCTGTTTTTGTTTGTTTTTGTTTTGGGACAGAATCTCTTTCTGTCATCCAGGCTGGAGTGCAGTAGCGTGATCATAGCTCACTGCAGCCTTGGCGTCCGAGGCTCAAGCAATCCTCCCACCTCGGCCTCCCAAGTAGCTAGGACTGCAGGTGTGTGCCACCATGCTTGGCTAATTTTTGTGGTTTTCTGTAGCCATGGCGGTGTCTCACTATGTTGTCCAGGCTGGTCTCCAACTCACAGACTCAAGCAGTCCTCCTGCTTCAGCCTCCCAAAGTGCTGGTGCGAGCCACCAGGCCGGCTATGCTTATTTTTTTGAGCACATGCTTTGTGAGACAGCTTTCACCTGCCCTCTGGACCTGGAGGGAGTGTGAGAGGAATTCGGTTTCTTACATTTTGGTTGGCCAATGCCTTTTTACTGTTTCTTTTTTAACCTTCCCTGTAGAAACTACCAATAAATCCAGTGACTGACTATGTAAGGGAAAAGAATGGCAAATGATTAAATCCGTGTCTGGACTTGCCAAGGTCGCAGTGAGGTGGCCTTGTGGACTCCTTGCGGTATTACTGTACAGCTTTTTGCTCTTGGGGAAAACAACACCTAGGTTTGTCAGTTTGTGCACAATTCTTTCTTTCCTTCCTTCCTTCCTCCCTCCCTCCTTTTCTTTCTTTCTTTCTTTCTTCTTTTCTTTTTTTTATTTTCTTTCTTTTGACAGGGTCTCACTCTGTCCCCCAGCCTGGAGTGCAGTGGTGTGACAATCTTGCTCACTGCAGTCTCAACCTCCTGGGCTCAAGTGATCCTCCAGCCTCCATCCCTCAAGTAGCTGGGATTACAGCCCTGTGCCACCACACCTGGATAATTTTTTGCATTTTTTGTAGAGATGGGGTTTCACCATCTTGCTCAGGCTGGTCTCAAACTCCTGACTTCAAGTGATCCATCCACCTCGGCCTCCCAAAGTGCTGGGATTATAGGTGTGAGCCACCATGCCCAGCCTACGATTCTCTACATTTAATATTGTTAGGCCTGTGGTGCCTGGGGGTACATATATGCCTCTTCTCATTAAATAGATCTGTCATTAAGAAGTCAGAAGTGCTGGACATGGTGGCTCACACCTGTAATCCCAGCACTTTGGGAGGCCAAGGTGGGTGGATCACGAGGTCAGGAGTTCAAGACTAGTCTGCCAAGTTGGTGAAACCCCATCTCCACCAAAAGTACAAAAAAATTAGCCAGGTGAGGTGGCAGACGCCTGTAATCCCGGTTACTCGGAAGGCTGAGGTAGGCGAATTGCTTGAACCCAGGGGGCGGAGGTTGCAGTGAACTAAGATCACACCACTGCACTCACTCCAGCCTGGGCAACAGAGTGAGACTCCATCTCAAAAAACAAAAAAAAGAAGTCAGAAGTCATCTCAGTGAGTCCGAAGCAAGAGATTGTACAAGGAGATTGTATGTAAATTTCTCTCTTTACAATTGCAGTAAAATACACATAATATAAAACTTAACATCTTAACCATATTTTTTTAAATCTATCTCCCATGCTGGAGTGCAGTGGTGCGATCTCAGCTCACTACAATCTCCTTCTCCCAGGTTCAAGCAATTCTTCTGCCTCCACCTCACAAGTACCTGGGATTACAGGTGCATACCACCAGGCCTGGCTAATTTTTATATTTTTAGTAGAGACGGGGTTTCACCATGTTGGCCAGGCTGGTCTGAAAACTCCTGAGCTCAAGTGATCTGCCCACCTCGGCCTCTCAAAGTGCTGGGATTACAGGCGTGACCACCACGCCCAGCCATCTTAACCGTTTTTAAGTGCACAGCTCAGTGGCATCAAGCACATTCACACTGTTGTGGAACCATCACCATCATCTGCCTCCGAAAGGTTCTCATCTCCTCAAACAGAAACTCTGTCCCCATTCGACAGTAACTCCCCGTCTCCCCTCTCCCCATCCCCAGCACCCAGCATTCTACTCTCTGTCTCTATGACTCTTACTCCCCAAGGGGCCCCATAGAAGTGGGTCCACACAGCATGTGTCTTTCTGTGACCAGCTGATTTCACTGAGCACAACGTCCCCAAAGCTCATCCCTTCACATGTCACGTGTGTCAGAGTATCTTGGTTAAAGTACAAGGACGAAGAATGTACTAGGTGCCTTTAAGCATGGCGTGTCTAACAGCTACATAGGATAGGGCTTAACAAAGTTATTAGCACACTTATTCTTTCACAAGAAAGAAAACTTTAAAAAGAAACTTTTCTACTTCCCACAGTCACCTAGGCTGGAGTGCAATGGTGAGATCATAGCTCACTACAGGCGTGACCTCCCAGTCTCCAGTGATCCTCCCACCTCAGCCTCCCAAGTAGCTAGGACTACAGGTGTGCGCCACCATGCTTGGCTAATTTTTGTATTTTTTTGTAGAGATGGGGCGGGGATCTCGCTATGTTACCCAGGCTGGTTTCAACTCATGAACTCAAGCAATCCTCCTGCCTCAGCCTCTCAATGCTGGCATGAGCCACCAGGCTGGCTATGCTTCTTTTTTTGCGCGCATGTTTTGTAAGACAGTTTTCACCTGCCCTCTGGACCTGGAGGGGGTGAGAGAGGAATTCAGTTTCTAACATTTTGGTTGGCCAATGCCTTTTCAGTGGTACTTTTTTAACATTCCCTGTAGACGCTACCAATGTATGCAGTGACTGCATAAGGCAAAAAGAATGGCAAATGATTAAATCTGTGTCTGGACTTGCCAATGTCACAGTGAGGTGGCCTCATGGACTTCTTGAAGTATTATTGTACTTCACTCCTTGGGGAAAGAAGAGAGTGTATGAGGTTCAGGCAATTCTCTTGCCTCAGCCTCCTGAATAGCTGGCTAATTTTTGTATTTTAGTAGAGACAGGGTTTTACCATGTTGGCCAGGCTGGTCTCAAACTCCTGAGCTCAAGTGATCTGCCTTCCTCAACCTCTCAAAGTGCTGGGATTACAGGCGTGACCACCACGCCCAGCCATCTTAACCGTTTTTAAGTGCACAGCTCAGTGGCATCAAGCACATTCACACTGTTGTGGAACCATCACCATCATCCACCTCCAAAAGGTTCTCATCTCCTCAAACAGAAACTCTGTCCCTATCTGACAGTAACTCCCCGTCTCCCCTCTCCCCATCCCCGGCACCCGGCATTCTACTCTCTGTCTCTATGACTCTTACTGTGTCTTTCTGTGACCAGCTGATTTCACTGAACATAACGTCCCCAAAGCTCATCCCTTCACATGTCACGTGTGTCAGAGTTTCCTTTCTTTCAAGCCTGAATCGTGCCCCTCTGGATGTGGTGCCACAGGTGTAAATGCACACTTGGATGGCTTCCACCTTCTGGCTCTCATGAGTAAGTAACGCTGCTGTGAGCACTCCAGGCAAGTATCTCTTCAAGACCCTGCTCGTCAGCAGGGCGTGGTGGCTCACGCCTGTAATCCTAGCACTTTGGGAGGCTGAGACTGGCTGATCTCTTTAGGTCAGGAGTTCGAGATCAGCCTGGCCAACATGATGAAAACCTGTCTCTACCAAAAATACAAAAATTAGCTGGATGTGGTGGCACACACCTGTAATCCCAGCTACTTTGGAGGCTGAAGCAGGAGAATTGCTTGAACCCGGGAGGCGGAGGTTGCAGTAAGCCAAGATTGTGCCACTGCACTCCAGCCAGGGCGACAGAGAGAGACTCAGTCTCAAAAAAGAAAAAAAGAAAAAAGACCCTGCTTGCAATTCTTTGGGGTACAAATCCAGAAGTGGAATTCTGCATTGCATCTTATGGGAACTCTAGTTTTATTGATTGATTGATTGAGACAGAGCTTCATTCTATCACCCAGGCTGGAGTTCAGTGGTGTGATCTCAGCTCACTGCAACCTCTGCCTTCTGGCTTCAAGCAATTCTCGTGCCTCAGCCTCCCGAGTAGCTTGGAGAGGTGCACACCACCACACTTGGCTAATTTTTTGTATTTTTGGTAGAGACAGGGTTTCACCCTGTTGGCCAGGCTGGTCTCTCCTGGTGATCTCTGGTGATCTCCTCCTGACCTCTGGTGATCCACCCTCCTCAGCCTCCCAAAGTGCTGGGATTACAGATGTGAGCCACTGCCTACCTGGTCTTGTTTTAACTTTTTGAGGACCCACCATGCTGGTTCCCACAGAGGCTGCCCCATCTTCCATTGCCACCAACAGTGTGTGCATGTAAATGTCTGCTTTCTGAGTGACCTCCAACTGTCACTCTAACCTATTTGCAGCTCAGGATCCCCAGGGCAGCTGGAGTGATTGCATTGCAGATACTGCACGTGGATGTGCCTGCCGTCTTGCATTTAAAGCTTCCCATTGCTCTTGGGATCAGCCCCAGATCCTTATAGGACTCACCTCCACCCCTCTTCCCTCCTTAGCCTAACCTGGTTCAGCTGAACAAGGCCACTGGGTTCCACCCTCCAAGGCCCATACTTCCTTCTTTATCACATGCAGTTCCCTGGCTGGGGCACTGCCCTCACAGTCCCAGGCCCCCTCCCTAATCAGCATCCCATAGACCTCAGGGAGGAGCCCCCAACTCTGTTTACCATTCTCCTCCCGCCCCCAATCAAGCAGGTACTCTGTTTCGGTGCTTGCTCATAATAAGTTCCTTGCCTCCCAAACATTTATCTCTGTTTGCATGCACATATTCAAGACTGAGAGATGAGATTAATACCTATTTCAGCCCCAGATTGGAGCGTGGGTAAGGGAAGTTCCCGCCTTAGACAGGTCTAGTCTCCCGTCTACACTTGCATGTCGCCAGGCACCAATCCCTCACTGGATTTACCACAGCTGTGACTTGATTTTACTTTTACTAGGATGCGTCTTTGATTTATGTCTGTAATTCCCCCTTGACTATCAGCTCCACCAGGGTGGGAACTGTGTCTCCTTTCCCACCCTCAATAATTCATAAATGAGGGAAATGTGGAAACTGCACCGCCTTTTTAGGGGAACCTGAATTATCGAAGGAGGACCAGGCTACTGAAGTCCTAAAGGGATCCCAAAGATGCCCAAGTTTGCCACTCCCTGTATTCAGCTAAGATTTCTCTGTGGGGGCATTTGTAGCCTTGGTGCCTTGCCTGGGTCTAGAGTATTGAATGAGTGAATGAAGGGCTCCAAAAGGAAAGAGTGGGATAGGCTGGGGGCAATGGCTCGTGCCTGTAACCCAGCATTTGGAGAAGCTGGGCTGAGGTGGGAGGCTGCTTGAGCCCAGGAGTTGGAGACCAGCCTGGGCAACATAGTGAGACCCCGTCACTATAAAAAACTTAAAAAATTAGCTGAGTATGATGTCTCATAGCTGTGGTCCTCTACTTGGGAGGCTGAGGTGGGAGAATCACCTGAGCCCAGGAGGTCAAAGCTGCAGTGAGCTATGATTGGGCCACTGCACTCCAGCCTGGGTGACAGAGACCCTGTCTCAAAAGAAAAAGAAAAGAAGAAAGAAAAAAAGGGAAGGAAGGGAAGGAAAGGAAGGAAGGGAGCAAGGGAGGGAGGGAGGAAGGAAGGAAGGAAGGGAGAGAGAAAAAGAGAGAAAGAAAGAGAAAGAAGGGAAGAGAGAAAGAGGAAAGAAAGAAGGAAGGGAGGGAGGGAGGGAAGAAAGGAGAGAGGGACAGGGAAGGAAGGAGAGAGAGGGGATCAGGGATTCGGGGATTGATCTCAAGTGGTCTTCAGTTAAGGAGAGTATGAGGACCTTTAATCTAAGGGCTTAAGAATCATCAGTCCTGGCATAGTGGCTCACAGGGTGCTTTGGGAGGTCGAGGCAGATGGATTGCTTGAGGCCAGGAGTTCAAGACCAGCCTGGTCAACATAGCAAGACCCTGTCTCTATAAAAAGTAAAAAAAGAAAAGAAAAAAAAAAATAGGTGGGCATGGTGGTACTTGGGAGGCAGAGGCAGAAGGGTCACTAGAGCATAGGAAGTGGAAGTTGCAGTGAGCTATGATTGTGCCACTGCACTCCAGCCTGGGCGATAGAGCAAGACCCCATCTCAAAACAGAAACATGTATATTATATATAATACTCATGTATTTTATCTATGTATGTATGTATCTATCTCACACGTTAGGGTTGGGGGCCTGAGTGGTTGGGCTGGGGAAAATGCTGAGGTCATCCGTCCCTTTCTCCAGTGGCCCAGGCTCAAAACTTTCCAGCTGGGCATTTCAGGGGTCTCCTGTACCTCCGATGGAGGAAAAGCGGCTGCCTGCAGCACCGCGGGGCGTCGGGGCCCAGCCCTCCGGAGGGCCCGCCAGCTCAGCCAGCCCAGGCCTTGCCCCCGACCCCGACCTGGCGCGCGCCGCGTGGGCTGCGCTGGGCGGGACCGGCGGGCGCGGCGCGCGGGGGGCTGGGAGGCTCCGCTCCGCGCCGGCGCGATCTGGCCCGGGTTTCCGCGCCCGCCCCGCGCCCCGGCCTCCCCGCCCCCCGCGCCGCTGCCGCTGCTGCCGCCGCCGGAGGCCGCTCGGAGCCGCGCGAACATGGCCGAAGTCGGCGAGGACAGCGGCGCCCGCGCCCTGCTGGCGCTACGCTCGGCGCCCTGCAGCCCCGTGCTGTGCGCTGCGGCCGCCGCCGCCGCCTTCCCCGCGGCCGCGCCCCCGCCGGCCCCCGCGCAGCCCCAGCCCCCGCCCGGGCCGCCGCCACCGCCGCCGCCGCCGCCGCCGCTGCCGCTGCCTCAGAGCGCGATCGCGGGCGCGGGCTCCTCTGCCGGCTCCTCCGGGGGCTCCTCCGGGGGCTCCGGGGACGCAGCGGGCTCTGGGGGCGTCGGGGACGAGGGCGCGGCGCCCGCCCTAGTGGCTGCGGCGGCCGCCTCGGTGCGGCAGAGCCCGGGGCCGGCGCTGGCGCGGCTGGAGGGCCGCGAGTTCGAGTTCCTCATGCGCCAGCCCAGCGTCACCATCGGCCGCAACTCCTCGCAGGGCTCAGTGGACCTGAGCATGGGCCTGTCCAGCTTCATCTCGCGGCGCCACCTGCAGCTCAGCTTCCAGGAGCCGCACTTCTACCTGCGCTGTCTCGGCAAGAACGGCGTCTTCGTGGACGGGGCCTTCCAGCGGCGCGGCGCGCCCGCCCTGCAGCTGCCTAAGCAGTGAGTGGCCCCCGCGATCCCCGACACCCGCACCCGGGGCTCACCCCCGACCTCGATCTCTGCGGCCCTCCCCAGCTTGAACCCCTCCCCGCCCCCGTAACCCCCGACCGGCCTGGACTCCGTGCTCAACCCCGACCCCGGCCTCCTGCGCCTCTGGGGTCACCACGACCCCGATTCTTGCGGCCCTGGCCTGAGGTTCCCCCTCCACTTTCCCGGGCCTGGACCCTCTGGTCGCCCCCAACCCCCACCGACCTAGACCCCCGGGGGTCAACTCGGACCTCCTGTCTAATGGACCCCTGTGGTCACCACCGACCCCACTCCCTGCAGCCGGGACTTGGGGATCCTGGTCGCCTCCCACCTCAACCGGCCTGGATTCTGGGTTCAACCCTGGCCCATATCTCGCGGGCGCTGGGGTCACGCCTGACCTCAACTCCCACTGGCCTGGGCTCCTGGAGCTACCCCTACCCCAACCCCAACTGGTTGGGCCTCTGAGGTCACCCCTGACCCAGATCCCTGCTGCCCCCCCTCCCACCGGCCTGGACTCTGGGTCATTCTGAACCCCCAACGGCCTGGATCCCTGGGGTCATCTTCATCCCCACGCAGTCTAAACACCCGAGGTCAACCACAACCCCCACTTCCTAGGCACCCCAGGGTCACCTCTGACTGCTAACCCCACAAGCCTGGGCTTGAAGGGCCACTCCCACTCCTGTTCTACCCAGCTGAATCAGTGAGGTCACCCTGGACCCCCACGGGCTTGGACTTTAGGGTCACCACAGCCTGGCCTGTTTCTCAGGACCACCCTCTACCTCCACCAGCCAGAGCCTCGAGTCACCCTAGTGCCTATCCCTGCTGCTCTGGAACCCAGTGGCCATCCTGACCCTGTCTGGCCTGCCCTGGGCCACCCCTACCCCATCCAGTCTGGGTCCTGAGGACCCCAGTGCAGTCACACGGGAGGGTGAGAGAGTTTTACTCTGGGAAGTGTGAGGTCCCCAGGAGCTTGGACTGTGCTGAAGGGGCAGAGGCCTGGTGGGGAGGGGCCAGGACACGAATCCCGGGCCTCAGTTTACCTCACCAGTGAGTACTCCTCAGAGGGAGTAGCGGGACCCCGAGCTCCAATTAGATTCCCCCGGGCCCGAGGTCACCGGGGACAGAGAGACCCAGCTGGGCCTGGATGGCTGCCCAGGCCTGTCGTGCCTTTTCTCAGCATCCCAGGGTCACCTCCCACCCATTCCGCTTCCCTCCTTTCCAGCACCCCACCCTCTGCTCTGCCCCGACCTCAAGGTCTGTTGATCAGGAGAAAGCCTGTTTAATTACTCATTTCCTCTGGAGCCACTTTCTTTTTCTATTTAGTGATTGCCTGTAACTCATCACCCATGTTTATATTTCTTCAATGTGTTTCTTGTTCAAGGGTTGTCTGACTGTCTAATTACTCCCTTTTATAAGCGCCTTGAATGGGGTCGGGGGCGGGGGGGAGATTTTTGCTGGGATAATTTCTAGGGCCCAAAGTTTGTATCTGTAAACTTACAAACCTGTGTCTGTTTGGTTACAAATATGACATTGAATAATTTGAAATGCAACATCAACAATGACTCACTCCCACTTAGGGGTAAGAGGGGAAGTATACCTTCATTTTCCAACCATGCTGAAAGGTGTGCATTTTGGTAGAATCAGAACTCGGGAGATAACAAAGTTGTTCTTTGCCTCAGTTATTACTCTGCTCTCTCTTTTCCATAACCTACACACTCTCTCCATTTGGGGCCATTAATGCATTTCCTGGCCTGTCTCCCCTCTGGTAAGAAAATGTCAGGTGGGCTCCCCCAGGACCCCCTTAGAGCCGTGCTTTACAAATGCACCTTTATATAATTCAGGTTCTCTGAGTGCTTCCTTTAAACAGTCTTGTTTTCAATTTCCCGTCCCAGCCGTGGAAACAGGTACACTCCCGAGTCAGACCCAGCTTTAGTGAATCTTGAAGGAGGCTTTCACAGTATTTTTTTTCTAGCTCAAGGGGAAAAAATTTCGACCTGAGCTCGTCACTGAATAGGCCAGTAACAAGTCTGTTATTTACGAAATGTTATCAGTGTATACAGTCCCTGCACATTTATGCTCCAGGGAGCTCATGTTCTTAGTGGGTACATTACAGAGCATCGTGGCAGAGCTGTCAGGCTAAACAGATGCCCGCTTGCTGACCTGGTGCATTAGATGTGCGTGAAGTGCTCAGCCCACTGTGCCTGTCTGTTTTTATTTGACTTCACCTGCACGTGTGAGCAGTATCTATGTAGGCAGCAACGTAAAATTTACAAGAACAGAGCAGATGCGCAGAAGGAAAACATTAAATGGATGTCCATGTCCACCCGCCTAGAGAAGAGCTCTTTGCTGCTGCTTTCTGTTGTTGTTGTTGTTGTTGTTTTGAGATGAAGTCTCTTCTGTTACCCAGGCTAGAGTGCAGTGGCGGGATCTTATCTCACTGCAACCTCTACCTTTGAGGTGCCAGCCATTCTTGTGCCTCAGCCTCCTAAGTAGCTGAGATTACAGGCATACTCCACCACTCGGCTAATTTTTGTATATTTTAGTAGACACGGGGTTTCACCATGTTGGCCAAGCTGGTCGCAAACTCCTGACCTCAAGTGATCTACGTGCCTCAGCCTCCCAAAGTGCTGGGATTACAGGCGTGAGCCAACTCGCCCGACCATAAAGCTGTTTGCTTCTGAAAGCTGCCAAAGTCTGTCAACAAAAATATTTAGCAGTTTAAGCAGTTTTGTTTTTTTTTTGAGACGGAGTCTTGCTCTGTCGCCCAGGCTGGAGCACAGTGGCGCGATCTCAGCTCACTGCAAACTCTGCCTCCTGGGTTCAAGCAATTCTTCTGTCTCAGCCTCCTGAGTAGCTGGGACTACAGACACGTGCCACCACGCCTGGCTAACTTTTTGTACTTTAGTAGAAACGAGGTTTCACCATGTTAGCCAGGATAGTCTCAATCTCCTGACCTTGTGATCCTCCTGCCTCGGCCTCCCAAAGTGCTGGGATTATAGGCATGAGCCAACTCACCTGGTCATAAAGCTGTTTGTTTCTGAAAGCTGTGAAAATCTCAACAAAAAATGTTTGCAGTTCAAGCAGTTTCACTTTTTTTTTTTTTAATGTAACGGGAGTCTTGCTGTCTCCCAGGCTGAAGCGCAGTGGCTCGATCTCGGCTAACTGCAAACTCTGCCTCCTGGGTTCAAGCAATTCTGCCTTAGCCTCCCAAGGAGCTGGGACTATAGGCACGCCTGGCTAATTTTTTGTATTTTTAGTAGAGATGGGGTTTCACCGTGTTAGCCAGGATGGTCTGGATCTCCTGACCCTGTGATCCACCTGCCTCAGCCTCCCTAAGTGCTGGGATTACAGGCATGAGCCACCACCTCACATTTTTTTCTTTTAATTTTAGAAAACTTAACGCCTAACTAGTCACATAGGTAGAGTAGGCTGTCATAAACTTCTTTTTAGTTAAAGATTCCTAAGCCTGGCCAGGTGCAGTGGCCCATGCCTGTAATCCCAGCACTTTGGGAGGCCAAGGTGGGTGGATCACTTGAGGTCAGGAATTCAAGACCACCCTGGCCAATATGGCAAAACTCTATTTCTACAAAAAATACAAAAATTAGCTGGGCATGGCTCACGCCTGTAGCCCAGCTACTTGGGAGACTGAGGCAGGAGACTCCCTTGGACCCGAGAGGTAGAGGTTTCAGTGAGCTAAGATCATGCTGCTGCATTGCAGCCTGAGTGACAGAGCAAGACTCTTGTCTCAAACAAACAAAGACAAACAAACAAAAAAACCACAATTCTTAACCCTGTTACATTGGAAGTCATTAAGAAATTTTAAGGAATTCAGAGCAAGGAAGTTAGATGCATAAGTTTTTGTCACCCCTGAGTGGGAAATTCATCACCGAATGTCAAGAATTACTGTATCTGTTTTCTCTTGGGCTTTGGTACCTCTATTGCCATTGCTATTGAAAGTTGTGAATTTCTTTACTGTAAACTGCAAATTCTCTTGCTGCGTTGAAGTGCGATTGCCTTGAGCATGCTTGGATTTGGTGGGAAGTCCATGTCGTGTTGGTGCTCACACCATTTTCCAAAGCTATGTCGTCCCAGGCCGCCCGCTTCACCTTGGATCAGGTGCATGTAACACACACTCTCTGTGTGTGTTACCCTTCCCATCCAGGAAGGATACCAGAATTCACCCCTATTTGTTACTGGAAGTATGTAATTCCAAATCTTCAATATTCTTAATTATTGGCGGGAGAGAAAAATGGCTTGTGACCCAGCTTAGAGCTGATCTTGGTCCACTGGGTATCTGACGCTGTGTGTGGTGGGTGAGCATGTCACCAGAGCTCCCAGGCACAGGAGAGTGTGCGTGGATTCTGATTCAGGCTTGCTTGGTGTTGACTTGGAGGCCCTGCCTGGGTCTCCATGGTAGCGTATCTTCTAAACCATAAGCTCCCTGTGGCTGGGGCCAAGAATTTAGGATCTTTCCCCAGAGACCTCGTGCAGGCACTGGCTGGCATTAGGTACACGACAACTGAGTTCTGTTTGTCAAGTGAACAAATTAAGGCACTAATGAATTTTCAGCTTCCATAGAAGAAAAATAACATCATTGATTTAGCCTGGTGTCCTAAAAGGACCGGTGAGCCTGTCGTGGGGGAATTCAGACAGCCTTCTTCCATTATGGGGAGAGGGGTGTGAGGTGTGTGTGCACATGTGTGTGTGCTGTCATCCTTGATGCTACTTAATTTTTTTTTACATAGTGAATGTACCAATTGAATTCTTGTTTTGTTTTTGTTTTGAGACAGAGTCTCACTCTTTCATCCAGGCTGGAGTGCAGGGGCGGGATCTCGGCTCACTGCAACCTCTGCTTCCCGAGTTCAAGCGATTCTACTGCCTCAGTCTCCCAAGTAACTGGGATTACAAGTGTGTACCATCACGCCTGGCTAATTTTTGTATTTTGTTTTTTTTTAGTAGAGACAGGGTTTCACCATGTTAGCCAGGCTGGTCTCAAACTCCTGACCTTAGGATCCACTGCCTTGGCCTCCCAAAATGCTGGGATTACAGGCGTGAGCCACGGCACCCTGCCAATTTTGGCCTGATGCCACTTACTTTTGAATTTGAATTACCCAATTCAAAATTCAAAAACTATGCTTTATTCATGAACCTAAGAGACCCCGACCATATCCCATACTTGCTCTCCCCTCTTTTTCTGCAGCCTTTTCCCCAGTGTTTTTATAGTAAATGTAGATTACTTGAATAATTACAGTGAGAACAAGACTTGTTTGTGATAACTTTCAGTGGCAAGATTCATATGGGCATCTTTTTTTCTTTATACTTTTATGTGTTTTCCATATTGTCTGCAGTGAACATGGTTACTTTTTAAAATTATTTTTGAATTTTGTAGAGACAGGTTTTGCCATATTTCCCAGCTTAGTCTGGAACTCCTGGCCTCAAACGATCCTCTCACCTTGGCCTCCTAAAGTGTTGGAATTACAGGCATGAGCCACCATGCCCAGCTGCTTTTTTTTGAGACAGAGTCTTACTCTGTTGCCCAGGCTGGAGTACAGTGGCAGGATCTCAGCTCACTGCAACCTCCATCTCCCAGGTTCAAGTGATTCTCCTCCTCAGGCTCCCAAGTAGCTGAGATTACAGGCTCATGCCACCACACCCAGCTAATTCTTTGTATTTTTAGTAGAGATGGGGTTTCGCCTTGTTAGCCAGGATGGTCTCGATCTCCTGATCTCGTGATCCACCTGCCTCTGCCTCCCAAAGTGCTGGCATTACAGCTTTGAGCCACCGTGCCTGGCCACCCGGCTGCTTTTTAAAAACACACTTTTTTATCATGCTCAATTTCAAACATAGAGTAATGAGCTTCCTTCCATGTGCCTGTTGCCAGCGTCAGTAGCTATCTAGCTATCGTCTGGTGGCCAGGCTTGTGTTATCTTTACCCCCATTCACCTTTCCCCCTCGTCCCAGTTATTTGGAAGCAAATCACAGATGTCATCTTTCTCTGTCTGTAAATATTTCAACCAAAATTTCTAGAAGATAATTCTTTTTTAAAAAAAAAACTTAACCACAATGTCATTATCACACCTAAAAAATGAATAATAATTTCTTACTGTCCTCAATCAGCCCGCAGGTTTCTCTTACTGTCTGCATGATTATTTATTTCTTTCTTTTTTTTTTGAAACGGAGTCTCGCTTTGTCGCTCAGGCTGGAGTACAGTGGTGTGATCTCAGCTCACTGCAACCTCCGCTTTCCGGGTTCAAGTGATTCTCCTGCCTCAGCCTCCTGAGTAGCTGGGAGTACAGGCATGCCTCATCACACCTGGCTAATTTTTGTATTTTTAGTAGAGACGGGGTTTCACCATGTTGGCCAGGCTGGTCTCCAACTCCTGACCTCCAGTGATCTGCCCGCCTCAGCCTCTCAAAAAGTGCTGGGATTACAGGTGTGAGCCACTGCATCCAGCGCCCCCTGCTTTTTTTCTCATGAGGTCATTTGTCCTGTGTAGTTCCCCACACCTGACTTTACAGATTGGATTCTGGCAGCGTCCATTCACTATGTCCCTCCCCCTTGTCATTTCTGTAAATTGGTTACTAGACCCGGGGATTTGATCAGACTCAGGTGTTTTGTTTTGCTTTGTTTTGCTTTTCTGCCAGAATTGCCTTATAGGCGGTGGTGTGTACAGAGGTGAAAATGTCTGGATGTCCCCCATTTGTAACATTAGCAGCTTTCGGTGGTCATTGCCTGGGTCCCTTAATTTGTTCTCACCTGTACTTTTTTTATTTTTCGAGACAGAGTTTCACTCTTGTTGCCAAGGCTGGAGTGCAGTGGCACAATCTCAGCTCACTGCAACCTCTGCCTCCCAAGTTCAAACAATTCTCCTCCCTCAGCCTCCAGAGTAAGTAACTGGGATTACAGGTGTCCACCACCACGCCTGGCTAATTTTTGTATTTTTTGTAGAGAGGGGGTTTTGCCATGTTGCCCAGGCCAGTGTTGAACTCCTGACCTCAGGCGATCTGCCCACCTCCGCCTCCCAAAGTGCTGGGATTGCAGACATGAGCCACTGCACCCAGCCACCTGTACTTTTTTGTGGTTCATTTTGGCTGCCAGCTTTGGATACCTGGCCGGGTTGCCGTGCTCCACCTGCTGAGAGGCGTAGTGTGAATGGCAGGTGTTATGGATCACAGCCTCTGCACATGTGCCATGAGAAGAAGTAATTAATTGTAACCACCAAAGCATTTTACTACATAAATGTTTTAGTCCCTTTAAAAACATCCGGAGATCGTTTTGTAGTTCATGAGCATGATGATTGGGTGTTTTCACGCTGTGTGTGAAATGTGCCACCCTGGAACGTTGTTACGACGTCGGCACGTTACCTGTCTGACCTGAAAAATTAATTAATAAATAAAACATACAGAAGCCTGTTTCTCATGGCTATTTCCAACTGGTCACTTGAAGAATATCGAATTAATTTTATACATTGTATAACCATCATACAATTCGTTATAGATTGACATGACATTATCTTGAAATTAACTGGAAAGTCACCCAGACATAGGGAAGTCAGTAAGCTTGTGCCCAACGTCCCACTATCTGGCATCAAGGGACGGTCACGGCATTCCTCTTCTCCTGGGGTTTTTCCACCCTTGTCACTGCCCTCCCCCATCCCCTTAGGTGACCCAGTGCCTGTGTCATGCTTGGCTTTGCACTTGGGACAAGAGAAGGTGTCAGATCAGTCTCTTTCCAGCGGGTAGATGTGAAAATTTGGGTGTTGCTGTCTTCTCCACATGGAGGATCAACCTGCAGTGAGAAAGGCAGGGAAGGGCTGTGATTAGTGGGGGTTGGTCTCTTAGTGAAGGAAACCATGGAGGAGACAAAGGCCTGTCCTGAGACCTGCAGCCCTGGATCTGCACCCGGATCTGCTCCCTGGGGAGGAGCAGATCTGGGTTGCAGGATCTGCTGAAGAAAGGAATGTTCCCGTTGGGTGATGGTTTGAAACGGAGCCAGGGAGAACGGTCACTTCTGCAGAGGCTGGAGGGGAGCTGCTTCCTGGAGGGGGGTGAAGCTTTAGTTTCTGTCCGGTTGTATCTTGATAGTCAAAATATGAAATGCGGCATCTCTGAATAAAGGCTTTATTCTGGTTTTTTGCTAGTTGGCAGTTATTGTGTATCACATATATTTGTTCCAAGTGAGACTGTCAACTTGTTAAAAGTTACTTTAAAAAGGTTTGTGGGCGCGTGGCAAGTGCATTGGGTCTGTGTTAAAAATATGAGCCACTTCTAGTATTTGGTTCACGTTGAATTTTTTCAACTTGCTGCCTATTTAAGAAAAGTTATATAGAATGTTAAAAGTCAATCTATGAGAAGGGTGCTATCATGTAGTATTATTGAATTGAATTTAGAATATCCACATGAAAGCCTTCGTCATATTGACGGGGAATAGAGTTTGTGGGTGCTAAAAGTGTAGAACATAATGGTGTTCATATTTAGTACTTTTGAAAAAGACGCAGCTATGTTTAAAATTATGGGCTGAAATGAAACTAAAGCATTTGATTTGGAGATAGAGTAATTTACGATTTGCTGTTTTTGCATCTTGTGAATGTCAGAGGATAAACTTGCTAAATTAATGACAACCCAAATTGCAGCAATGCCTCATTTCCATAATTACCCTACATTTAAAGCATTTCATATTAAAATGAGAGGATTATATAAAATGCTCTTACTTTGATTTCCTGGAAATAGGCCCCTGCGTTGTGACTTGTTGGGCGATCTTGTAGTTAATTTTCATTGCAACTATTACTTTTCATGAATTTCTAGTTTCCTGGTAAAATGTTGCCGGGTAATTAGAAAGGATGAAAACAGAATGTGCGTGTGAGTGTAGTTGGTGAATTTACAAAGAGAAACCAAGAAGGCGTTCGGCGTGTTCCCAGGATTCGAGGAACCAGGGTTTAAGAACTCGCCTCACCCAGGCGTGATGGCTCATGACTGTAATCCCAGCACTTTGGGAGGCCGAAGTGGGCGGATCACAAGGTTAAGAGATCAGGACCTTCCCAACGAACATGGTGAAACCTCGACTCTACTAAAAATACAAAAATTAGCCTAGCATGGTGGCACGCACCTGTAATCCCAGCTACTCAGGAAGCTGAGACAGTAGGAATCGCTAGAACCTGGGATGCGGAGGTTTCAGTGAGCCAAGATCGAGTCCAGTCTGGCAACTGAATGAGACTCTGTCTCAAGAAAAAAAAAAAAGAAAAAAGAACTCACCTCATCCGAGACCCATTTCTACAGTGTTGACGATATATGTTTTCTCCTAGGATGCTGTGAAGATGTGTTCGGGCATGTTTTGCTTTATTTAAACATAACAGTTCTATCATTAAATCATGCACTGCTTGCAAATGCATAGCTTTTCTCTCCTAAGAATAATTTTCAGGAGATAGACAAACTGATCAATAAACATACAGAATACAGATGGGTTTCTTTTTCTTTTTTCTTTTTTTCTTTTTTTTTTTGAGACAGAGTCTCACTCTGTCTCCCAGGCTGGAGTGCAGTGGTGCAATCTGAGCTCACTGCAACCTCTGCCTCCTGGGTTCAAGTGATTCTTCTGCCTCCGCCTCCCAAGTAGCTGGGATTACAGGCGCCCCAGCTAATTTTTGTATTTTTAGTAGAGACAGGGTTTCACCATGGTGGCCAGGCTGATTTTGAACTCCTGATCTCAAATGATCTGCCCACCTCAGCCTCCCAAAGTGCTGGGATTATAGGCATGAGCCACCATGCCTGACCCAGATGGGGATTTTATACATGATTTGATTAAGAAGAATCTGCATTTAACCTTACTGGAAAAGGTGTAAACTGTCTTTTATCTATTTCCTCAGAGGATGCTGCACTCTGATTATGTTGCTGCCCTGCCTGGAAACCTCAATGGCTCCCATATATCCAGGGGGGTGAGGCCCTGCCCTTCAGCAGAGACCCTGGTATTCTGAAGTTCCTCCCCTATCTTGTTCCCCTAAGTGTCAAAGGGCATGGTTCTCTTTGGGGGCAGAATGGCTGCTGGACGTTCTCTGCTTAAACCAGCAATCCCCAGATTTGTTTCAGTCTCAGAGCCCTTTTATACTCTGATACTCCTACACATTTCTGGGGACCCCAAAGAGCTTTGGTTTATATGGGCTATATCTATTGATGCTGACCATATTAGAAATTAAAATATACGTATTTCTTCATCTGCTCAAAAATAGCAATAACTATCTCAAAAGAAAAAAATATATATATATATATTTTTTTTTTGAGACAGAGTCTCGCTTTGTTGCCAGGTGCCAGGCTAGAGTGCAGTGGCGCAATCTTGGCTCATTGCAACCTCCACCTCCAGGATTCAAGCAGTTCTCCTGCTGCAGCCTCCCGAGTAGCTGGGACTACAGGCGCACACCACCATGCCCAGCTAATTTTTTTGTATTTTTAGTAGAGATGGGGTTTCACCATGTTGGCCAGGATGGTCTCGATCTCTTGACCTCATGATCCGCCCACCTAAGCCTCTCAAAGTGCTGGGATTACAGGTGTGAGCCACCGCAACCGGCCTCAAAAATATTTTTATTTAAAAAAAACTAAATTCTGCCCCCTCGAAAAAATAGAATAAGAGTTTTTTTTGTAGAACTCTATAATGTCTGGCTTAATAGAAGGCAGCTGGAATCCATGGCTGCTTCTGCTTTGAGTTGGCTGTGATGTGTGGTTTAGGCTGAAGTACATGGAGACCAGCCAGCCTCCTGCAGATACGTAGTTGCAAAAGGAAGTATTTTAGTAGCCTTTTCAGATATTGTGGATGATCCTTGATCCCTCACTAAAACCTGACAAGGGATAGTTTCTTTTGTTTGTTTTGTTTTGAGACGGAGTCTTGCTCTGTCGCCCAGGTTGGAGTGCAGTGGCACCATCTCAGCTCACTGCAACCTCCGCCTCCTGGGTTCAAGCAATTCTCCTGCCTCAGCCTCCCGAGTAGCTGGGATTACAGGCATGTGCCACCACGCCTGGCTAATTTTGTATTTTTAGTAGAGATGGGGTTTCATCATGTTAGTCAGGCTGGTCTCAAACTCCTGACTTGTGATCTGCCCACCTTGGCCTCCCAAAGTGCTGGGATTACAGGCATGAGCCACCGTGCTGGCTAGGTAGTCTCTCTTTATTTATTTTTTGAGACAGCGTCTTGCTCTGTTGCCTAGGCTACAGTGCAGTGGTGCAATCATAGCTCACTGCAGCCTCGACCTCCTGGGCTCAAGCAATTCTCCCACCTCAGCCTTCTGAGTAGCTGGGACCACAAGTGAGCACCACCAGATCAGCTTATTTCTTTCTTTCTTTTTTTTTTTGTCAAGATGGGGTCTTGCCATGCTTCCCTGGCTAGTCTCAAACTCCTGGTCTTAAGTCACCCTCTGCTATGTGCATGGATGTTTTGTACTGTGTTACGTTAAAACTCATTGCTCTGTCTTTCATTTTGAATGAATCTTTTGCCCCCTGTGTGATTTTGTAACATCATACATTGGCCATTGGGAAGAATATTGATTGAGTTATGCAGATCTTCTAATATTAATATAATTATACAAAACAAAGTCTGTTTTATCCTGAGGTTCAGCTGGTAGTTAAACTTGATCCCTTCAAACCCCATAAGCTATGTTTTTTAAAGTAGAAATCTTCTATAGGAACAGGCATTTTGAAGTCAGTTAATTTTTAAATCTGTTTTAAAAGTTGAATGACACAGCATATTTTTAATAGACTTTTTATAGAGCAGTTTTAGGTTCACAGCAAAAGCATATTTTTATAGAAATAAAAAAGTTACATAATTTAGTCATTGGCCTTATTAGCATCTTGTGACATGACTTGGCTAAATTTAGCATACTTTTTTTAATGTACAGTAACTTTTTGATAATTTAGGGTAGCACAATTCATCCCATCAGTTTCTGCTATTTTCCCTGGGGGCCTCTCTGTCTCCCAAGCCACTCTCTGATGGTGCCCCTGGCCTTTCAGGCACAGACGTGGGGGTCTCCTCCCCTGGAGAACAGCAGAGTGATGAGGGAGGTGGGACAGGGTTGGGGTGTCCCAGGTGAGTCCTGGAGTAAAGTCGATAACAGAACTTGTTTTTCTTGTTGTTGTTGTTGTTGTTTTGTTTGTTTGATTGATTGATTAATTTTGAGACAGTCTTATTCTGTCACCCAGGCTGGTCTTGAACTCCTAGGCTCAGGTGATCCTCTAGCCTCTGCCTCCCACTGTGCTCAGATGTGAGTCACCTCATCTGGCTATAAATAATCTCTTTAAAAAAAAAACAAAAACCTTTTTTTGTAGAGACCGGATGTTGTTGCCCAGGCTGGAGTGCGATGGCATGATCACAGCTCACTATAGCCTCCAACTCCTGGGCTCAAGCGATCCTCCTGCCTCAGCCTCCTGAGTAGCTGGAACTACAGGTGCACATCACCATGCCTAGCTAATTTTTTTTGTTTTTTTAATAAAGATCTGTATCTCGCCATATTGTCCAGACTGATCTTGAACTCCTGGGCTCACAGGATCCTCCCACCTGGGCTTCCCAAAGTGTTAGGATTATAGGTGTGAGCCACCACACCCAGCCAGGATGTGTTTATGTGGAAACGTTGTTGTGTGGAATTTTTCATGAAACTTTTCTTAAGTTTTGTTTGTTTGTTTACTTTGGAACATTTACATCTAAATAAGCAGACTTTTTGAAAAACTGTGCCACTTTGGATAAACATAAAAATTCATTTTCTCCCTCCGCAGTCTGATAGGAACTCCTGGGAGAAATTTCTCTCTCTTTCTTTCCCTTCTCACTATAAATCACAGTAAATCAGTATTACACAGAGAATAAAAGCAGTCTTCTGCCTTTTCTGAAAAAGCTTGCTTTTTATGATTTGTGTCACGAAGGTGAAAGGTCCTTACTGTTTTTCCGAACATACAGTTGTGATAGAGGCTCCTCCCAGCCCCACCCACAGGCCCAAACAGTGCTCTGTCTCACAGATGTGTTTTGGGGCTTGGTCTTTATTTTTGTTTTTGTTGGGGGCAGCATATAGAACCCCGAAATAATGTCATAACCTAAAGTTGGAACTTTGTGCCAGCCTTGTCTGTAGGATGACCGGTGTGGGTCTCACCTGTGGCTGGGAGTCCGCCGGGGTCAGTTAGTTGCAGGGAGCTGCAGGGTGTCTGTCAGCAGAGGCCCTCTCATTCCCCAAACCCAGGAGCCAGAGGGATTGACGCCCGGATAAATGCACAAGCCGCCGCGGGTGGGATTAGTCCTCCATAGAAAACCTTCCCAGAAATACACCCTCCCATCCTGTGACTTGGATACAGTTTACGAATGAAATTAGGGAACCTCCTACGTCTTACCAAGAAGCCCTGGCTAGAATTAGTCAATGAAAAATGATTTGTAAACTTAGTAACTCTCTGGAGCTGACTCTGAAAGAATGTTTAAAATGATAGCTGATACTGCCAGACAACAGAGCAGGCCGGCCTTAGCCATGAGGCTCAGAAGAAGGAAGACTGCAAAGTTTGTGTTCGCTCCCTCTGCCCTTGGGATGGAGCCATGCTGTCTGCTTGGCCGTACCGCCCTGGCATTGGGAGCAGTGATTCATCACCGCTTGATGAAAACATCTTTCCCTGAAGAACGTCCACCTCCCTTGGGTTAGATTCCATATTAACCAGGGAACATTGGCAGCCCGAATTTGGTGCCTAACCTGCAAGAAGATTTGGCTAGAATAACCAGCTTCCTTCGCAATTCTGTTTTTCTCCATAAATTGTGGTGTGGACAGATTTTACAGCCCCGCCTACCCTTGGATTGGCCAATCAGGGATGCCGTGGCGAGTCTAGCACTTTCTATGGTGGTAGAAATGTTTTATATCTGTGCTGTCCAGCATGGCCGCCACTAGGCATGTGTGGCTGTTGAGTATTTGAAAGGTGGCTCAAGGCTGGACGCGGTGGCTTACGCCTGTAATCCCAGCACGTTGGGAGGCCGAGGCGAGAGGATCACCTGAGGTCAGGAGTTTGAGACCAGCCTGGCCAACATGGTGAAAACCTGTCTTTACTAAAAATATAAAAATTAGCTGGGTGTGGTGGTGTATACCTGTAGTCCCAGCTACTCGGGAGGCTGACGCAGAAGAATCACGTGAACCTCGGAGGTAGAGGTTGCAGTGAGCTGAGATCGCACCACTGCACTGCAGCCTGGGGAACAGAACGAGACTCCACTTCAAAAATAATAATGATTTTCATTTAAATTGAAATGTGGCCCATGTCACTACAGAACTGAATTTTTCATTTGGATTTAGTTTTTTTTTTTTTTTTTTTGGATACAGGGTCTCACTCTGTTGCCCAGGCTGGAGTCCAGTGGTGCAATCATGGCTCACTGCTAGCTCCCAGGGTTCAGATGATCCTCCTACCTCAGCCTCCTGGGCAGCTGGGACTACAGGTGTACATCACTACACCCAGCTAATTATTATATTTTTTGTAGAGATGGGGTTTTACCATGTGTCCAAGGCTGGTCTTGAACTCCTGGGTTCAAGTGGTTCACCTGCCTCAGCTTCCCAAAATGCCGAGATTACAGGCATAAGCCACTGTGTCTAGCCCTGGCTTTAGTTTTTAAGTTAAATTGAAGTGACCACACACACTGCTGCTCAGCAGTGCCTTTGAAGAGGTTATAGGTTTCCAAGCTCCCTGGTGACTGGTTGTGGCCACTGCCTCAGTTTACCCCATTGACCTCAGTGGCACAGTATGATTTTCTGCAGTTGGCTTTGAGGTGGAAATGATCAGGAAGGTCTGGTGAAAACTGTGGAATTTTGCAGACCCCCTGAAGTTGTCTGTGGTCACAAGGTGCCCTGAGGCAGGGAGCCCACCCTCCAGACCCCTGTTAAAGGCTCCTTTTGAAATGTCTTGTGGCCCAGTGTGGTGATTCCCGCCTGTAATCCCAGCACTTCAGGAGGCTGAGGCAGGTGGATCACCTGAGGTCAGGAGTTTGAGACCAACCTGGCTAACATGGCGAAACCCCGCCTCTACTAAAAGTACAAAAAATAGCCGGGTGCAGTGGCTCATGCCTGTAATCCCAGCACTTTGGGAGGCTAAAGCAGGTGAATCACCTGAGGTCAAGAGTTCAAGACCAGCCTGACCAACATGGAGAAACCCCGTCTCTACTAAAAATACAAAAATGTAGCCAGGCATGGTGGTGTACACCTGTAATCCCAGCTACTCGGGAGGCTGAGGCAGGAGAATCCCTTGAACCCAGGAGGCAGAGGCTGCAGTGAGCTGAGATCCTCACGCCATTGCACTCCAGCCTGGGTAACAGAGCAAAACTCTATCTCAAAAAAAAAAAAAACAGAAAATGCCTCCTTCAAGGGGTGATTCTGGAGTCCAGTGGCCTGGGCGTGGCTGTGCCTGCTGCAGTGGTGTCTGCATCTGGAGAAAGAGAGGGAGGGTCTCAGGGGTCCAGGGGAGGTCAGGCCCAGAAGCAGCAGATCTCACTTCCACTCAAGCCAGTGACCAGAGCTCAGTCTCTGGCCACCCCAAGGGAAGGCACTGTGCCCAGGAGAAAGAGGGCAGTGGCTCGCTGAACAGCCAGCCAGTAGTCGTGGCCAACTTTTTAGCTCAAGGTAGCCAGCTGCAGCCTGTGGGCCAAATCCAGCCAGCCGCCTGTGTTTGTAAATAAAGTTTTATTGGAACACACCACACACATTTGTTAAGTGCTGTCTGTGGCTGCCGAGCTGAGCCAGAGACGTGGACCCCAGAACCTGCGTTATTTCTTTCTGGCCATGCCCGGTGGCCCATCTGCACACCCCTGCCCTAGGCCAAAGACTTCTACTCTTCCATATCTTTGCATTTCACTGGGGCTCATCAGCATCTTTTATTACCAATTTCTCTTCACATCAAACTGCTTGTGTTTCTTGTCATGTTAAATCCTGGGTTTTGGGAATATGAACAGGATCTTTTTTCTTACTATTTTCTGAAGGTTAGTGTTTACGTACAGTAAAGGTAGGCTATGTGAGAGTGTGTGTGTGTGTGTGTGTATTTCTTTGGTATGAATTTTATAATACTAATTTGTTTTTCTTTTTTCTTTTTTTTTGAGATGGAGTCTCGCTCTGTCACCCAGGCTGGAGGCAGTGGTGCGATCTCGATTCACTGCAACCTCCACCTCCCAGGTTCAAGCGATTCTCCTGCCTCAGCCTCCCAAGTACCTGGGATTACAAGAGTGTGCCACCACGCCTGGCTAATTTTTGTATTTTTAGTAGAGGTGGGGTTTCACCTTGCTGGCCAGGCTGGTCTTGAACTCCTGACTTCAAGTGATCCTCCTGCCTTAGCCTCCCAAATTGCTGGGATTGCAGGCGAGAGCCACTGTGCCTGGCCCTAATTTGTTATTAAAATTTTACATTTTGAAAACGTTGCACGCCTCCAAAAATGTTGCAGGATGAGTCCAAATAGCTCCTGCATGTCCTCTGCCCAGATTTGTTCTTTTTTAGCACTCTGCCATGTTTAGCATTTTCTGTCTGTACTTATGGTATCTGAGAGTGAGATTTTATATATGTATGTATGTGTATATATATCGTGCCCTTTTTCTTAATACCACAAGATGCATTTCCTAAGAATAAAGATTTTTTTTTCTTTTCGCTTCATCATATTCAAGAATAAGGATATTTTATTCATGTCCACCCCAGGACACCCAAAAAAGGGATGGAGGATATTTTATATAACCACAGTTTGTTATTCAGGAACATTAACACTGACCCCATATGATTAGCTCATGTGCAGTCCACAGACCACTTTTTTTGTTTGTTTTTTTGTTTCTTTGTGATAGGGACTCCCTGTGTTGCCCGGGCTGGAGTGCACGGGCACCATCATAGCTCACTGTAGCCTCGACCTCCCAGGCTCAAGTGATCCTCTCACCTCAGCCTCCTGAGTAGCTGGGACTATAGGCACATTCCGCCACGCCCTGCTAATTTTTTTCTCGTCACATTTTGTTTCTAGTAACAGTTTTTTAATTCATGTGTTTGGGTTTCCTAGGTTATAATCCTCATGTGCAAATAATAATTCTTCTCTTTGTTCCAGTTTTTTTTTTTTTTTTTTTGAGACAGAGTCTTGCTCTTGTCGCCCAGGCTGGAATGCAGTGGCACAATCTTGGCTCACTGCAGCCTCTGCCTCCTGGGTTCAAATGATTCTCCTGTCTCAGCCTCCGGAGTAGCTGGGATTACAGGCGCCCGCCACCATGTCTAGCTAATTTTTGTACTTTTAGTAGAGATGGGGTTCTGCCATGTTGGCCAGGCTGGTCTCGAACTCCTGACTTCGTGATCTGCCCATCGTGGCCTCCCAAAGTGCTGGGATTACAGGCATGAGCCACTGTGCCTGGCGCTATGCCAGTATTTTAGATCTCATTTCTTTGTGTTGTCTGGTTGAATCCTCTAGAATCTCCAAATAACACTGACCAAGTGCCATGATAATGGGCTTCTTGTTTCTGTCTTGGAAAGAAAAGCCTATGAAGCATTTCAGAGTAAATACCGCTCTGCCTGCCTGAGAGCCACTTTTCTCGGGGGTCTTCCCCGGTTCCCGGCTGAGCTTAGATTCCACTGGGGTGCACCGCAGCACCCCATGGCACCTCGTGTGGCCTGTCATTGTTTGTAGTTATATTTATCTGAGACACACTGAGTTTTGTGGGGGCAGGACCGAGTTTTTCTTGTTTCTTGCATAACCTCAATACATACCAATATGCTTGGCACATAGTTGGCATTTTGTAAATAATTGTTGGCAAAATGAATGAACAAATAGGAGAGATCTGAATACAAAAATAACCTGGTCTAAGAAAGTGATCAGAAGTTACATTAGCTTAGCTTCTTAAAGATCTGCTTTTTGCTGGGTGCCCTTGGATTGACCCCCGAGATCCTGTTTCTTATCTATAAAGTGGGCACACTTCCTTTTTCATAGGTAATTGTGAGAATAACTGGAGAATATTAGAAGTATTTATGGGCCAGGTGTGGTGACTCAGTGGGATTACACCTATAATCCCCTCCCAGCACTGTGGGAGGCCAAGGTGGGAGGATCGATTGAAGCCAGGAGTTCAAGACCAGCCTGGGCAACATGGCGAAACCCTGTCTCTACAAAAAATACAAAAATTAGTCAGGCATGGTATCACACACCTGTGGTACCAGCTACTTGGGAAGCTGAGGAGGAAGGATCCCTTGAGCCCTGAAAGGTCAAGTGAGCTGTGATCACACCACTACTCTGCAGCCTGGGCAACAGAGCAAGACCCTGTCTCAAGGGAAAATAACTAAACAAGTATTTATCTCAGTGCCTGACACACAGACAGCGCTAATAGAGAAACATCCTATATACACGCGTCTATGCTGTCATCATCGCTGCTGTTATTGTCAAGGATGTATTCATTCTGTGATGTCGGAAGTGAGGTTTGCTGCAGGGCAAAGGGAAATGCTGCGGTGCTTTGAGCTGCTCACAATGGAGCAGACTGGCCCTCAGGTCTGTTGAGCTCCCCACCCCAGCCTGTTCCAGCAGGGGTGGCGGGCCCAGTATCTCCAAGTTCCCTGCTGCTCTGAAGCTTTCATGATCAGAGCTAAACAGCAGGGGTTTATTTTCTTGTGTTTTTCTGAGCTGCTTATCTAGACAATGGGAGCTCAAAGTACAGGGGACTGGAAGAGACAGACTCAGGTTTTACCTTGAATGAGTTTGAGTAACCTTCATCGGGTATAGAGACTGGCTAAAACTTAGGGAGGGCACTGAGATAAGGTTTGATCTCAAGACAGCCCCCAGTTTTAGCCACCGTGCCCAGCCGATTCATATGTATTTTAAGGCATTTTTTAAATATGGAAAAGTACAAGGATATGTAACAAGTACTATTGATCAGGCATGGTGGCTCACACCTATAATCCCAACACTTTGGGAGACTGAGCTCAGGAGTTCAGAACCAGCCTGGGCAACATAGCAAGACTCTGTTCTTGCAAAAAATAAAAAATTATCTGGGCATGGTTGTGCTTGCCTGTAGTAGCAGCTATTCGGGAGGCGGAGAGGGGAAGATCGCCTGAGCCAGAAAGGTTGAGGCTGCAGTGAGCTGTGATTGCACCACTGCGCTCCAGCCTGGGCGACCGAGTGAGACCCTGTCTCAAAAAATAAAAATAAAAAAACAAAAACAAGAAAACCAAGTTGTATTATACTCACTAAGAATCAGTGCTTATTCACATTTTGTTATATTTTTTTCAAGCCCTTTTTAAAATGAGACAAATGACAGATAAAATTGAGGTCCCTTGTCCTCCGCCTTCCCCTCCTGTTTCTGTCCCTTCTCCAGAGGTAGCTCCTGGAGGAATTTAACCCTAGTCCTCTCGCATATGTCCCATATACATGTAGATATCTAAGAGGCATTTGTTGTTTATTTGTTTTTGGTGTTGTTTTTGTTTTTTGGGTTTTGTTTTTTTGAGACAGAGTCTTGCTGCGTCACCCAGGCTGGAGTGCAGTGGCACGATCTCGGCTCACTGCAACTTCTACCTCCCCAGTTTAAGTGATACTCCTGCCTCAGCCTCCCAGATGGCTGGGATTACAGGCGTGTGCTACGATGCCCAGCTAATTTTTTGTATTTTTAGTAGAGACGGTTTCACCATGTTGGCCAGGCTGGTCTCGAACTCCTGGCTTCAGGTGATCCGCCCGCCTTGGCCTCCCAAAGTGCTGCGTGAGCCGCCATGCCCAGCCACATTCATTGTTTAGTTTGTGTGAGTTTTCAGGTTTGCATAAGTGGTATCATGCCATCTTCTTCATGATCCTATTTGTATTTTCCACTTCTCTGGAAAGATCACATCATAGGTGGGCGCCATCAGATGTGCGTGACCCCTGTGGGTGTAGCTCCCCCATCCGGGACGGGGCCTTGAGGGGCCTATGGCCTTCTCCCCTGCCTTCCTCTTCTCAGCTTTCACCAGAGGGGATGCAAGCTTGTGTCCCTCTGGGTGGCAGAGCCAGCATGCCTGTCCCACCCAGCTCAGGCTCTGGGTTCCTTTGTCCCCGTCCTCAGAGCTGCGTGTCCACCTCACCCTCCTGAGCTCCTGGCCTGCGTCTCCACCTGAAAGGCTGTCTTCAGCTGCCCCCGCCAGGTCCAGTTGGAGACCAAGACCCCTGGTTGCTTGCAGTGCTGAGTGAGAGCACCGCTGTGTGGGGGGCTGGGCTGGGCTGGGAAGACCGGCTCTCTCAGGAGATTGCAGGGCAGGCTGCAGGGAGGGCCTTTCTGAAGAAGCTCTGTTTTAGTCAAGGTCTAAGTTATAGGCAGGAGCTGGGGATGAGGAGTCAGGGAGACACACCTCCAGCCATTGGGCCTCTCAGCTCTGGGGCAAGGGGAGGGAGGGGGAGAACCCAAGGGAGCCAGCTATTTAGGACGTCAAGTGGATAGGGCATGTCGACAGCCTGGCTCTCAGGGCACAGGAGGACAACTCGGTGAAGTTAGCGTCCCCAGGCCATGCGGAGAACCGAGTCTGCAGGGCTGGTAGCGTCCAGCACAGGACAAGGGTCCCGGTGTCCTCACCCTGCAAGCCTCCTCCAGGGTGGCCTGACCCTGCTACACAGGAGGGAAAGAGCCACAGGAAGTTGAAGGTGCCTAGGAGACTTGGGTACATTTTACTCATCTTAGGGTTGGGGACAGAAGATCATTAAGAATTGTTTTTATATCTGGCAAAACTAAAAGTTTGGATATTAAAACCAAATGATCTCAGGGAAAGCCGCAGGAGGGGACTGGTGCTCCATGAAATTCACACAGCACTGCTCAGGCGACCAGAAGGCCCTTCAGTGCTCAGGAGGCACTTTTAGCCTTGTCTTTCCGAGTGTTGTGACATAAAAGTGATGAAAATGGAATCACAGCCTGCGGAGAGCTTTAGAGAGATTCCCCTGACCATGATTTATTTTGGAGAAGGGAGAAAAGTCACACGTGACAGTCACATAACATTACAACCATGAAGTCCAAATAAATACTCTCAGTCACTATAAATATGGAAAAACCAAACATGGTAGAAAAAAACGTGTATGTATGTACCCCTCCGTGTGGAAAATTGGCTACTGCATGCTTAACAAAATAACTTGGGAATGAATTACTCATGGTGAGGCTTCCAATCAGCGTCTAACCCTAGTAGCGTCTGCCAATAGCTGTGCTGAAAGGACCTGCCAAGGGTACACTATGGGCATTTTTCATTTAAAGGTGAAAGATTTTTTAAAATGCATTGCTAAGAAACATTCCTGGCTGGGCATGGTGGCGCACGCCTGTAATTCCAGCACTTTGGGAGGCTGAGGCGGGCAGATCACTTGAGGTCAGGAGTTTGAGACCAGCCTGGCCAAAGTGGTGAAACCTCGTTTCTACAAAAACATAAAAATGAGTCAGGCCTGGTGGTGCACACCTGTAATCCCAGATACTCGGGTGGCTGAAGCAGGAGAATCGCTTGAACCCAGAAGGCAGAGATTGTAGTAAGCCGAGGTCGTGCCATTGCACTCCAGCCTGGGTAACAGAGTGAGGCTCTGTCTCAAAAGAGAGAGAGAAAGAGGGAGGGAGGGAGGGAGAAATGTTCCTTTCATAAAACAAGAAATAAGTATTTCAAAAATTAAAAATAAATCCTCAAAGGATTACCAGGTATTTTGTGAACAAATGCTTTCCCTATTTCAGAATTGGATAAGCTAAGCTGGGATCCACGCACAGGAGGGATTGCCCTGTGTCCTAGGCAAGGCTGACATCAGTGTGGCAGTGTGTCAGGCTGTGCTCGGATCACATGCCCATCTGTATTGATACTTTTTAAATTGTTTTCATTTTGTAGTGATAGAGTCTCACTATGTTGCCCAGGCTGGTCTCAAACTCCTGGCCTTGAGTTGGCCTCCCAAACAGATCTGTGTTTTATTCTTTTTTTTTTTTTTTTTTTGAGACAGTGTCTAGCTCTGTCACTCAGGCTGGAGTGGAATGGCGCGATCTCAGCTCACTGCGTGATTCTCCTGCCTCAGCCTCCCGAGTGGCTGGGATTGCAGGCACCTTCCACCACCCCCAGTTAATTTTTATATTTTTAGTAGAGACGGGGTTTCACCATGTTGGCCAGGCTGGTCTCGAACTTCTGACCTCAGGTGATCCACCCATCCGCCTCAGCCTCTCAAAGTGCTGAGATTACAGGCATGAGCCATGGCTCCTGGCCTAATAAGTTTTCTTCAATCTGTCTACATTCTCTTTTTTTTGTTTTGAGACAGAGTCTCTAGCAGTGGCGCAATCTCAGCTCACTGCAACTTCCACCTGCCGGGTTCAAGGGATTCTCCTGCCTCAGCCTCCTGAGTAGCTGGGATTACAGGTACCCACCATTACACCCAGCTGATTTTTTTATTTTTAATAGAAATGGGGTTTCACCCTTTGGCCAGGCTGGTTTGCCCACCTCAGCCTCCCACAGTGCTGGGATTACAGGCGTGAGCCACTGTGCCTGGCCTAATTCTCCAATTTTTTAAAGTCAGAATTTAATTTTTTTGTTGCTGTTATTAGAGACAAAGTCTCACTCTGTTACCCAGGCTGGGGGCAGGGGCACGATCACAGCTCACTGCAGCCTCAACCTCCTGGACTCAAGCCATCCTCCCACCTTAGCTTCCTCAGTAGCTGGGACTACAGGTGCACACCATCACCCTGGCCAATTTTTTTTTTTTTTTTTTTTGTAAAGACAGTTGTGCCGTGTTTTGCATTGCACGGGGCTTTAAGGACCTAAGAGGGAACGGCAGGGGGTAAGGAAAGACACAGACACAGACATAGAAATACAGAAAACTGGGCCAGACGGTCTGGGAAGTGATGATGTTAGTTTTTTTGGCCCCTGACTTGTCTTAGTGTACTTTATTTTATATGTTCACAAAGCATATAGCTGAGGGAGGGTGCAGTTCCTTAGAACAGTCTTTGGTTATTATTCTTATACTTTAGTTAACATACTTTAGCTAAAAACTATCTTGCAGCAAGGTCAGCGAAAGCTGGTTATCTCTCTCTAGGTCCGTCTGTTCTTCTCCGAGACATACACATTCTCTTACTGTGGTTTTACTTCCCTGAAGTTCACCTAAAGTTCACAGCAGCCTTGCCGCTGATCCCCCCAGAGCAGGTGGGCTACTCCGGCTCCCTACAGACAGGGTCTTGCTGTGTTGCCCAGGCTGATCTTGAACTCCTGGGCTAAAGTGATCCTCCTGTCTCAGCCTCCTGCAGTGCTGTGATTACAAGGGTTAGTCACTGCACCTGGCCTTAAGTGAGAATTCTTATGTGTCACTTTTAAATTTTTTGAGATAGAGTCTCTCTCTGCCACCAGGCTGGAGTGCAGTGGCTCTATCTCAGCTCACTGCAACATCTACCTCTGGGGTTCACGTGATTCTCCTGCCTCAGCCTCCCGAGTAGCTGGGACTACAGGCATGCGTCACCACGCCCAGCTAATTTTTGTATTTTTAGTAGAGACGGGGTTTTACCATGTTGGCCAGGATGGTCTCAATCTCTTGACCTCGTGATCCGCCCGCCTCAGCCTCCCAAAGTGCTGGGATGACAGGAGTGTGCCACACCCCCGGCCCTTATGTGTCATTTCTTTTTGTAGGAACCAATTTTAAAAGAAAGCCAATTTTAAGAGTTCAGTTTTTATGTTATATATCTATATAAACTATATAATTTCAGGCCGGGCGTGGTGGCTCATGCCTGTAATCCAAGCACTTTGGAGGCCAACACGGGCAGATCACCTGAGGTTGGGAGTTTAAGACCAGCCTGACCAACATGGTGAAACCCCGTCTTAAAAAAAAAAAAAAAAAAAAAAAGAAAGAAAAAAAACTATATAATTTCAGACTTTCAAAATTATATATATATATATATATATGCAAACCATGCTTATAGAAAATTGAAAGATACAGAAATGTGAGAAGGAGAAAAACCACATAGAACTCTCCACAAAGATGACATTCCAGTGTTTTCCTCCTGCTTCCTTTTACAAAATCTATAGCAGGGACTTGGCTGAAACCATATATTTGCATATTCACAACAGCTGCTGATCAGAATCTCAATTGGTTAGGGGCTTAAATACTTAAAAAACAAAACAAAACAAAACTTTCTGTGAATGATCTGTTTAAGTGAGTAAAGAGCTCTGCCACCCTAAGTTAGGAGTTTATATCTGTGACCCTCCCTCTCTCCAGCTAAACAGCAAGGGGAGGTGGTCAGGGAAGTTCCAGAAATTCGGGCCTCCAGCCCCAGAGTAGGGTGGGGCCATGGATGCTGACAGTTGGGGGCCCAGCCAGGACAGTCCTGTGCAGCCTGGCTGGGTGTCTGTGGTTCCCTCCTATCAAGAAGGAACCTCTCACGCCTGTTCCCAGCACTCCAGCCTGGGCAACAGAGTGAGACTGTCTCAAAAAAAAAAAAAAAAAAAAAAGAAGAAGAAGAAGGAACCTCTCCACCCTTCTTCAAGGTGGGCGGAATCCTGATATCCACCCCACCCGACCAGCTGGATGAGATCAAGCCGACAGTCACCAAAAAGCAAAATATGATTTACAGTTCTTTCTGAATTGTTTTCGGAGTGCAGAAAAGGTCTTCATGTATCCTCGTGAAAGATATCACAGGGTGAAACGTTTGAAAGTCATCTGAATGAGGAATGCTTTCCTTTGTCAGTATCAGCCAAGTCATCATTGACCCCAGAGTTAGGGCTGACCTTCCTTGGCCGCCCGGATGCAGAGCCGCTGGGCCCCTCTAGTCTAGAACTGCTGGGTCTGCCTGCGCCTTCTCCCTCCCACCCCCCGGGGGTTCCTTCTTTGAGGAGGGCTGTGCCCTAGACTTCCGGCCCACTTCCCTCTGCCCTTCTCAAGGAAATAACTTAGCTACTTTACGCCCTAATTGAATTCCATTGCATTTTCTTCTTAAAAATAAAAAGCTAAAAACCAATGGTTGTTTCCTGCCTTTGTCTGTAAGGACCACCTTCCAACCTTAGAGGAGCGGCGATGTCTCCCCTCCGCGTTTCCCATGACGTCACGCTGCCTGCTTTGTTACCACCCCTGGTGTCGGGGCCCAAACACGGCCCAAACACTAACGGAGAGGGAAGAGGCGCAGGGCAGGGAATTCAGGACGTTCGGGGTGATGTGCTGGTCGCGGGGACGCTGGTAAAGAGCAGGTCTGCTCAGTGTTTATTTCTGGGAAAAGTCTTCTGATGAATGGGCCATCCGGGATAAACAGATGGGACCGAGAGTGCAATTTACATAACGATTAAGCTAGTTTAGTACCTCCTGCAATGCTGCTGAAACCAGGCCTCTCCCTGGGCGGGCTTTCCGTGTTATTAATCTACTTTATGACCCAGTTTCCCCAAATGGATCATTTCGCCTTCGTAGTGTTAAGATATAGTTAGTGACTCAGGTATCTGCAGCAGCGAGAGGGTGGGTGTGGGAGTCGGTGAATTGACGCCTTCCTCTCCTGGTGTGCGTGGAGAAGCTACCTCACTGGGTCTTTGCAGTTGGCATGTTCCCCGAATGCCATTCGTATCTGATTCATGCGTGTGCGACCGTAGCCTGCCAGCAGTACTCCGTTTTCCCTTTTTTTCTTTTTCTTTCTTTCTTTTTTTTTTTTTTTTTTTGAGACGAACTCTTGCTCTGTTGCCCAGGCTGCAGTGCAGTGGTGCAATCTTGGCTTACTGCTACCTCCGCCTCCCGGGTCCAAGCAATTCTCGTGCCTCAACCTCTGCTGATTTTTGTATTTTTAGTAGAGATGGAGTTTCACCATGTTGACCAGACTGGTCCCGAACTCCTTACTCCAAGTGATCCACCCCGCCTCGGCCTCCTAAAGTGCTGGGATTACAGGCGTGAGCCACCGCGCTCAGCCTGTTTTCACCTGTTTTCTGAAATCTGAGTAAAAGTGGAGGGAGAAATCGCCCTGGCGCCGGGGTACAGCCTTTTAGCTGGTGGGAATTAACTGGAAGGATGAGAGCCTAGTTCCTTTTCCCAGCCTGGAACCCGCCCCGCCCTCCAGGAGTGCTTGGAATGTGCTCTTTGAAGGGCCCGAGTCTTCCACCAAATGAAGGCTTTTTCAGATGCTGATTGGTGCTGATGCTGTGCAGCTTTGTTTGGGTTCCGTTTTTATCCTGGTTGACAGAGAGGTCTCTAAAAAGGAGTTCCCGTTGATTTGTAAACACGGCCTGGTTGCCCGCAGTGACCCCAGCTGCCCTTAGGAAAACTGGAAGCACCTGCGAATCCTGGATCTGGGATCCGACCCTCCTTCCTCCAGGGCTGCTGATCTGCGGGAAGTTAACCCGAAGGCAAGGCCAGGCTCGGTGGCTCACGCCTGTAATCCCAGCACTTTAGGAGGCCGAGGCGGGCAGATCACGAGGTCAAGAGATCAAGACTATCCCGGCCAATATGATGAAACCCCATCTCTACTAAAAATATGAAAATTAGGTGGGCGTAGTGGCAGGTGCCTGTAGTCCCAGCTACTCAGGAGGCTGAGACAGGAGAATCACTTGAACCTGGGAGGCGGAGTTTGCAGTGAGCTGAGATTGCACCACTGCACTCCAGCCTGGGCTACAGAGTGAGACTCCATCTCAAAACAAAAAGAAAAGAAAGGAAAAGAGGCTGGTGGGAAAGTGTAGCTCCTGGAAGCCTCACGTGGCTGTTGCTGTGCACACTGGGTCCCCGAGGCCCCACGATCCCCTTGTGCCTTATCCACATTCCACGCTGTTTGGTGCCTGACATCCCCAGCCTGTCACCCCTAGAATCCCCACTGCACGTTTCATATCTGGCCAGGACCCCTCCTTGTTCTACCAGGTCAATGTGAGGCCGCCTACTGTACCTCCTTCCCAACCGTCACATTGCTGCGTCTGCAAGCCTGGCTTCAGTCTCCATTCTCCAGGCCTTTCCCACGTACATAGTCAATGTTGGCTGCTTGTTTGGACTGGACGCCTCCAAGCAGATTGAGGCTGGCCCACCGCTGCTGGCCTATGACCATTGCTGGTAGATCGTGACCTGGGCAGACGGACCTTATCCCAGAGCCCTGTGCACAGTTGGTTTTGCAGCAGGCTCGTTGTGGTCTGCTAGGAAAAGGGAGGTTTCAGAGAATTGTAACTTTAGTAAAACTGTGAACTAATTTTGCCACAAAAGTGTAGTTCACATAATACAGAATGTCACATTGCATTTTACGCCATTGGTTTGAACATTGGGGTGGTAAGTTCCACAGTGTAATGGTAATTCCTGGCGTTGAGTGACCTCACGATGTGCTGTGCATCTTCTCACTGTTCAGCGAGCAATTCCCCATCTGTAAAATAGGTCCAAAAGCCATCCCCACCTCCTAGGAGAGAGGATTGAATGAGTTCACTTAGAACAACATGTGACACATTTAAGCACAAGAGCCTATGTGTTAGGCGTTAACATTGTTCCAGTGTGAAGGGGTAGAAAAACAGGCAAAATCCATGATTTTTTTTTTTTTTTTTTTTTTTTTTTGAGGGGGACAGAGTCTCACTCTATTGCCGAGGCTGGACTGCAGTGACACGATCTTGGCTCACTGCAACCTCTGCCTCCTGGGTTCAAGTGATTTTCCTGCCTCAGCCTCCCAAGTAGCTGGAATCACAGGCATACGCCACTATACCCAGCTAATTTTTTGTATTTTTAGTAGAGATGGGGTTTCACCATGTTGGCCAGGCTGGTCATGAACTCCTGATCTCAGGTGATCTGCCCACCTCGACCTCCCAAAGTGCTGGGATTACAGGGGTGAGCCACTGTGCCCGGCCCAAAAATCCATGACTTTTGAACATTAAATTGTGTGGTGGCAAGTTAGTTCAGCAGCACTGCTTGTGGTTTTAATAGTATTGTCAAATTCACAAAATTCAGTTTCTTGGTTTCCTCATCTGAATTAGAAGGTTGGAACTTAAACAGAATCTGACTTCCTGTTTTGATGACTTTGGATGAGTAGCTCATCTGCTCCAAGCCTCAGTTTCCTCAGCCGTAAACAACACAAATGCCAGCTTCCTTTCTTAAGATAACAGAGGTCTCAGAAAGTACAGGATAGGCCAGTGCACTGGCTCACGCCTATAATCCCATCGTCTTCGGAGGCTGATGCGGGAGGATTGCTGGAGCCCGGGAGTTTTGAGACCAGCCTGGGCAACATAGTAAGACCCAGTGTCTACAAAAAAGCTGAAAAATTAGCCGGGCATGGTGGTATGCACCTGTATTCCAGCTACTTAGGAGGCTGAGGTGGGAGGATCACTTGAGCCAGGGAGGATAACGCTGCAGTGAGCTATGTTCCCACCACTGCAGTCCAGCCTGGATAACAGAGTGAGATCTTGTCTCAAAAGAGAAAAGAAAATAAGGGATAAAGTGAGTTCTTTCTAGTTAGTTCTTTCTAACTGCATCCTCCACTGTTTGTTTAAAAGACCCACACACATTGGCTTTGGATACGGTGGCATCAATCAGTGTTTTAATTGGCATTTTAATTGGAAATGGAGTATTGGAATTTTATGGAGAGGACTATTTTATACTTGCAATTAAAAAGTGGTTGTTAGGCTGGGTGTGGTGGCTCACACCTGTAATCTCAGCACTTTGAGAGGTGGAGGCTGGTGGATCACCCAAGGTCAGGAGTTCAAGACCAGCCTGGCCAACATGGTAAAGCCTTGTCTCTACTAAAAATACAAAAATTAGCCAGGCGTGGTGGCACTCGTCTGTAATTCCAGCTACTCAGGAAGCTGAGGCAGGAAAATCACTTGAACTCAGGAGGCGGAGGTTGCAGTGAGCCAAGATCACGCCACTGCACTCCAACCTGGGCGACAGAGCAAGACTTTGTCTCAAAAATAAATAAATAATAAAAATGAAAAATGGCTGTTTATTTTGGAGAAATGGGTACAGCCTGGTGTATGGCTTTCTGCCGCTTGTGGGACCACAGGGTATGTTCATGCTTTGGAAGGCAGGGTTGCATTCAGGGCGAGGGTGGCTTTGCAGCACCAGTGGTGTCTGTTCTGTGTCTGCATGGGCCACAGTGCTGTTAATAGAAGCTGAGCTCAGTTGGAGCCACCGGCTCCCACCACTGGGAATTACAGCCATTCCATGTCTTGGATTTTTCCCATTTGTTTGTTTCCTGTTTGTTGTGACTCTTGTTCCTTCTCCTGGCCTGTGTAGTTCCTTCTGGGTAGAGATGTGTCTGATAGCATTACCTGTCGACACCGTCCTAGCCACTGTTCTGGGAAGCCCGATCACAATGCCTGAGTTTCACAGAGTTGCAGCACAGCACGGCTTTCGAGAACACTTAGAGAAGCCAGAGATGGATAGATACAGACGTCCATCAGCTGTGCAGGTCAAAGCTAGGCCTAGATCTTCCTTAGTCTCCATCACTTCTTCCACTCAAACAGATGTCCATTCCTGATGCCTTGCTGGGGGCAGCATGTGCTCAGCTCTGTTTAGGAGGTGTGCTGGTGTGCTCTGCTGGGCGCCTCAGGAGGCACAGCAGCGGGTCCGACACCTGGGGGTGTTTGCACAGGGTGAGAAGGCTGAGGGTATGGGAAGCAACCATGGGATGTATCGGTCAGGGAGGCCGGGGCACAGTAATAAACATGCCCAGCATGGAAGGGCTTCCTGTAAGAGGATGTGGCAGTCCCTGGGTGGGCCCCAGTCAGCAGCCAGCTCTCCTTGGAGTGATATCTGGGTGTTGAGGAGGGAGAGATCTGGATGTTGAGGAAGATGTGACTCTCGGTAGACCTCAGGCGTCTTGGCAAGTGAAGAGCATGAAGAGGTGTGCCCTGTCCCATGGCCACTAGAGAACTGGCAGAAGCTCCTAGAGCAGTCAGGTGGGGAGATCAGAGCAGGTTTCAGGAGCACAAGTCCCCGGCACTGTGCAGATGGTGGTAGTGAGAAAAGGCCTTTGTGAGAATAATGATAATGACCACAATAGTGACTACTTATGCCTCCTAGTCCTTACCGCGTGCCCTGGGCTAAGGGCGTCATATCCTCTCTCATCTGCATCACCCATAAGGGGTAGGCAGTGGTGCTGTCATGTCTTGCCAGGAGGTCAGCTGTGCGTCACCCATCAGGCTGGGCTCAGCCACAGGTCGGCAAGGTGGTGCCTGCAGGGCAGATGCCACGGACTGTGGAGAAAACGCAAGGTCAGAGAGAAAAGATCACGGTCGGCTGGTGTCGAGGGGAAACCTGTGAGTTGGGGCTGGAGCTGAGGCTGAACTTGGTGGAATATTACTCAAAGTTGGGATGGGGCAGGGACTCTGGGCGGGGGAGGGCAGGTGCCGCCGAGCAGGAGGGAGGACGTGGCAGGTCTCAGAGCCCACCAAGTCCCAAGCTGGATGTTCAGATTCTTTGATATTCGGAGGTGGATCATCTGTGCTTATTTTTTTTTAGCAGTCTCTCATTTTTCATCCACCATCTATCTATGACAGTTTATTTGCCTTTAAACCATGAGATGGGGAGGAGGGTAGAGATGAAATCCAGGTACATGGTTTCCCTTCTCCGTTGGTCGCCTCCCTGGGGTGAGATGTGTGATGTGTTCTCAGACTTCACCAAGAGCATCTCCCGCATCAGTGCAGTAATTGACTTGGAAACAATTTACTCCCGCACTTGGTTCCTGTCTCCATAAATACGACTGCTTTAAAGGGAATGTAAAAAGGGCTGTAAATTGGTATTGATTGCCAGTGGTCTTGAATAATCCGAGCTGAGGATTGACTGTTCCTCAGAACTCCTCAGAGCAAAGGCTTGCCGTCCTCCAATCATGTTCATGGACGCCTTTCGCCTTACATCATCATCATTGAGAAGGGAAAGGAGACGTGTCAGTTTCAGTTTGATTATTTACCATCAAGGCATAAACACCTCTCAGAGGCGGTTGAACCCACTTGTCCTGCCTGTGCGCTCACTTGGCAAGGAACATGGAGAGCTGTTAGAATCAAACCACTGCTCCCTGAATTCTGGGTGTGTTACTGCAGTCTCAAAAAGACTGGTCATGTTTGTGTTTAAGTGTACCAGCGATCGGGCTTCTCATTTTACGACTCAAGGGTTTCCTATCCTCTTACCTCGCTAATCTGTCGCTCTGTCAGATCGGAGATACTTGGATCTGTTTATGCTGCAGAGTGTGTTCAAATCCATTTATGATTAAACACTGCTCAAACAGCTGGGGCAGAGTTTATTGACACACAGCAGCGTGATGGCGATGGAGGGGTAGGGGATGAATCATTGTTCTCTGTTCTGTTTATTTCCAGTTGACAAGAGGTGGCATTTATTTTTAAATTGTGCTCAGTACTCTGTGACTTCTGCATAACTCCAAACAAGATTTCATTTTATACAGTAAGAGTGGGAATAATGACCAATACCGGCAAAGGGGGCACACCCCCTTCCTGTCCCTCTTAGACCGATAACTCCACATCTGGAGCTCATAGTCAGATAACATTTGTTCAGGTCATTTAATCCAGGTACATTTGTGGCTTGAAAAAAGAATTCTTTTCTTGCCCTATTAATTTGCTAGTAATTTACATTTTGAAATAGTCAACAAAGTCCATAGCTCTGGTCACAGCCCATCGTGTAATTTTAAAGTAGTTGGAAAATATTTCTTTCCTATACTGACTGTAACGGTACTCCATGCCAGGCCCTAAGCTAGGCTCTGGGCTTCGGGCAGGCTGGGATTCCCGCTGCTGTGGGCTTGGTGTCGTGGAAAAAATGAAGGCAGAGAAAGAATTAGACCACAGTACGGCCACCGCAGCTGCTGGGCCAGGAAAGCCAGGCAAGGTCCGCTCCCTAAACAAAAGAATTTGCATAACCACCATCTTTGCTTTTTTATTTTTATTTTTTGAGATGGAGTCTCACTCTGTTGGCCAGGCTGGAGTGCAGTGGCATGATCTTGGCTCACTGCAACCTCCACCTCCCTGATTCTCCTGCCTCAGCCTCCTGAGTAGCTGGGATTACAGGAGCGCACCACCACACCTGGCTGATTTTTGTATTTTTAGTAGAGACGGGGTTTCACCATGTTGGTGAGGCTGATCTCAAACTCCTGACCTCATGATCCACCCACCTCAGCTTCCCAAAGTGTTAGGATTACAGGCGTGAGCAACTGCTCCTGGTCCTTTGTTTTTTTTTATTTCTTTTTTCCCTCCCTCCCTCCCTTTCTTTCTTCCTTCTTTATTTTTGAGATGGAGTTTTGCTCTTGTTGCCCAGGCTGGAGTGCAATGGCGCTCTCTTGGCTCACTCCAATCTCCACCTCCCAAGTTCAAGTGATTCTCCTGCCTCAGCCTTCCAAGTAGCTAGGATTGTAAGCATGCACCACCACGCTTGGCTAATTTTTTATATTTAGTAGAGATGTGGTTTCATTATGTTGATCAGGCTGGTCTTAAACTCCTGACCTCAGGTGATCCACTCGTGTCGGCTTCCAAAAGTGCTGGGATTACAGATGTGAGCCACTGCACTTGGCCTCCTTTTTTTTACCCATCTTTAAGATGGTTTTTTAGGTCGTCTATTCATGAGCCCTGAAAACTGGCCTGTAACTCCCAAATCTTGCACCTGCAATAATCAGAGGTTACATAGGCTTGTGGCGTAGCTTTTCTGATCAGATGAGTTTCATGGCTTTAGTACAGAAATATTCAAAGCAAGTGTAGCTGGAATTGTGATATAGAGCATGGTGGATTTGTGATGATACAGGGCATGGTGGGATTGTGATGATACGGGGCATGGTGGGATTGTGATGATACAGAGCATGGTGGGATTGTGATGATACAGGGCATGGTGGGATTGTGATGATACAGGGCATGGTAGGATAGTGATGATACAGGGCATGGTGGGATAGTGATGATACAGGGCATGGTGGGATTGTGATGATACGGGGCATGGTGGGATTGTGATGATACAGAGCATGGTGGGATAGTGATGATACAGGGCATGGTGGGATTGTGATGATACAGGGCATGGTGGGATAGTGATGATACAGGGCATGGTGGGATTGTGATGATACAGGGCATGGTGGGATTGTGATGATACAGGGCATGGTGGGATTGTGATGATACAGGGCATGGTAGGATAGTGATGATACAGGGCATGGTGGGATAGTGATGATACAGGGCATGGTGGGATTGTGATGATACGGGGCATGGTGGGATTGTGATGATACGGAGCATGGTGGGATAGTGATGATACAGGGCATGGTGGGATTGTGATGATACAGGGCATGGTGGGATAGTGATGATACAGGGCATGGTGGGATTGTGATGATACAGGGCATGGTGGGATTGTGATGATACAGGGCATGGTGGGATTGTGATGATACAGGGCATGGTGGGATTGTGATGATACAGGGCATGGTAGGATAGTGATGATACAGGGCATGGTAGGATAGTGATGATACAGGGCATGGTGGAATTGTGATGATACAGGGCATGGTGGAATTGTGATGATACAGGGCATGGTAGGATAGTGATGATACAGGGCATGGTGGGATTGTGATGATACAGGGCATGGTGGAATTGTGATGATACAGGGCATGGTGGAATTGTGATGATACAGGGCATGGTGGGATAGTGATGATACAGGGCATGGTGGAATTGTGATGATACAGGGCATGGTGGGATTGTGATGATACAGGGCATGGTAGGATAGTGATGATACAGGGCATGGTGGGATAGTGATGATACAGGGCATGGTGGGATAGTGATGATACAGGGCATGGTGGCATTGTGATGATACAGGGCGTGGTGGGATTGAGATGATACATGACATGGTGGGATTGTGCTGATACAGGGCATGGTGGATTTGTGATGATACAGGGCATGGTGGCATTGTGATAGAGTGCATTTTTGTTTCAAGGAGAAGTTATAAGTCATGGCTTCAGTTTGCTGGCAAAGTGTGTCTCAGAGTGAAGCCGATATGATCAGGCCCAAGTGCACAGGGCACTAGGCTGTGGGCGGCCCGGGTACAGGAGTGGATCATTTGCACAGTGGTCCAGCTCGAAGTGCACCCATCCCCACCCAGCCTCCCTCCTTCTGGGGGGTTCGCTGGAACTCTGGCCCCCCTGGCCGGCCGCAGGAGCTGGAATGCCTGAGCTCTGAGAAGCTCTTCATTTATCAGCATTCAGCTTTCAACTTCAGCAGAGTCAAGTTTAGAATGAATGAATAGGATTTGAAATGCTCTGGCATTGTGAAATACGGAACTTTGTGAGTCCTTGTGTCCGTCCCCTTTGTTCCCTGCTGTGCCTGACTGGCAGGAACCGGGGCTTGCCAAGTCACTCTGTAGTGCACGCTGTTAGATTGGTTGTCATTGGACAAGCCAGCACCAGGCACCCTGAGGTTCTCCCATAGCGATTCTACCAAAGAGTGCTCCTGTCCATAGCCATCTCTTTGAATACTTAAGTAAAAAGTATTCAAACTTAAGTAGGAAAAGCAAAATTCACAAGACTGTCCTTCCAGCCACTGGTCACAGGATGGGAGTTGCTGAGCTTCAGTGTTGGCCACCAATATCTGCTGTCTGTGCTTGAAGGATCAGAAAGGCAGACCTCAGCCAGGCGCGCTGGCTCACGCCTGTCATCCCAGCACTTTGGGAGGCCAAGGCGGGTGGATCACCTTAGGTCAGGAGTTTGAGACCAGCCTAGCTAACATGATGAAACCCTGTCTCTACTAAAAATACAAAAATTATCCAGGTGTGATGGTGCATGCCTGTAGTCCCAGCTACTTGGGAGGTTGAGGCAGGAGAATTGATTTTACCCAGAAGGTGGAGGCTGCAGTGAGCTGAGATTACACCACTGCACTCCGGCCTGGGCAACAGAGGAACAAGACCTTATCTCAGGAAGGAAGGGAGAAAGGGAAGAAGGGAGGGAGGGAGGGAGGACTTCAAGGTGGGAGGATCACTTGAAGACAGGAGTTCAAGATCAGCCTAGGTAACATAGCAAGACCCTGTTGCTACAAAAAGAAATTTGATCAACTGGATGTCATGGCACGCATCTGTAGCCTCAAGTACTTGGGAGGCTAAGGCAGGAGGATCACTTGAGCCTGGGAGTTCAGGGCTGCAGTGAGCTATGATTACACCACTGCACTCCAGCCTGGGTGACAGCAAGGCCCTATGTCAAAAAAAGAAAGAAAGGGAGAGGGAGGGCGGGAGGGAGGGAAAAGAAATACAGACCAGCAGATAGGAAGAGAGAGAAAAGAAATACAGACCAGTAGAATGGGCCACCTCCAAAAAGCCAGTACAGTGAGAGGGGCCCCAGACATGTCACTGTGGCCACGGGCAGGGCCTGAGCCTATGTCCTTCTCCAAGACCCAGTGCTGGTCTTGGGAGCAGGTGAGTACAGAGGCCAGTGAGGGCATGGCAGGTGCTGGGTAGATGTGCTCCTTGGAAGCTGCGTAAGAGGGGCTGTGGGTGTCTCCATGTTACTGGTTTGGAGCTGACTTACAAAGGCATCACAAAACAGATATCTGCAAGTTTTCTTTTTGTGAATTATTTTAAGCTGATCGCTTGACTTTTCTTCATTTTGATAGAAATTAAAATGGGTTTGTTTGTGTCTGGCTTGCATGTGTAGCTCATCTCCAGGTGAAGAGCAGGTTGTACGTGGTGGGAGGTGTGTGGCTGCAAGGTGGTTGCTGGGAGGTGTGTGACTGGGAGGTGGTGGCTTGTAGGCAGTGGCTGGGAGGTGTGTGGCTGGGAGGTGGTGGCTGGTAGGCAGTGGCTGGGAGGTGTGTGGCTGGGAGGTGGTGGCTGGTAGGCAGTGGCTGGGAGGTGTGTGGCTGGCAGGCAGTGGCTGGGAGGTGTGTGGCTGGGAGGTGGTGGCTGGTAGGCAGTGGCTGGGAGGTGTGTGGCTGGGAGGTGGTGGCTGGTAGGCAGTGGCTGGGAGGTGTGTGGCTGGCAGGCAGTGGCTGGGAGGTGTGTGGCTGGGAGGTGGTGGCTGGTAGGCAGTGGCTGGGAGGTGGTGGCTGGTAGGCAGTGGCTGGGAGGTGGTGGCTGGGAGGTGTGTGGCTGGGAGCTTCGTGGCTGGGAGGTGCGTGGCTGGGAGGCAGTGGCTGGGAGGCAGTGGCAGGAGGTGTGTGGCTGGGAGGTCCGTGGCTGGGAGGCACGTGGCTGGGAGGCAGTGGCTGGGAGGTGCGTGGCTGGGAGGTGGTGGCTGGGAGGCACATGACTGGGAGGCGGTGGCTGGGAGGTGGTGGCTGGGAGGCAGTAGCAGGAGGTGGGTGGCTCTAAGGCAGGTGTCTGTGGGGTGCGTGTTGGGAGGTACTCCACCCTAGCCCCAGAGGCTGGGCCCTTCCCTACACCTGACCCCACTGCCTACCTGGTCCTGGCGGCAGCCTTGTCTCTCGGGGCATTGCAGCTTCTTCTGCATGAGGAGGTGCTTGAACCCCACCTCTAAATGCTGTTCATCCTGCAGCTTTGCTGCACTGTGCATTCTTAGTTACAAACACACTGGTCATGCTCCAGGTGAAGACCGAGCACTGCCCTGTGTTGCTCACGTCTTTGGGCTCTGGTGTCAGGCTGGCTGGAGTATGTTGGGTGATGGTTTTCTGCTGTAGAAGCGGGAGAATATATTTTTTTTTTTTTTGAAAGAGAGAGAGAGAATAGGAAGGAGGAAAAAGGAAGAGAAAGAGAGAGAGAGAATCGGGAGGAGGGAGAAGGAAAAGAAAGAGAGAGAGAGAATGGGAGTATTGCTTTCTTGCCCAGGCTAGAATGCAATTTAGTAATGGGTATTGAAAAGCTCTTTTATACTGATAATTATACTTAATGATGTAGTCAGGAAGGAATAAGGGAAGAAGATAACAAACAAACAGCCAACCAATATTTAATTTAAACCTATGAAATGCTATGCGATTACTGAGGAGTGATTTACTTCCAATTATATAGTCACCTTTGGAATAGGTGTGAGGTGGTAATGTATGTTTTGTGTATTTGAAGTGGAGAGTTCTATAAATGTTTATTAAGTTTACTTGTTCCGGGTCTGAGTTCAAGTTCTGAATATCCTTGTTAATTTTCTATCTCGTTGATCTATAGAATCGTTAGCTCTTCTTGTTACATTGATCCTTTTGCCATTATGTAATGTCATTCCTCGCCTCTTTTGATCTTTGTTGCTTTAAAGTCTACTTTATCAGAGGCGAGAATTGCATCTCCTGCTTTTTGTTTATTAGTTTATTTTTACTCTCTGTTTGATTGGTAAATCTTCCTCCTTCTCTCTGAGTCTTTGTGTATTGTTGCATGTAAGATGGGCCCGGATGCAGCATACCGATGGGTTTTGGCTTTTTATCCAATTAAAATATATATAGGTTTAATACCGGCGTTTGATGCTAGCTGGCTGTTTTGCTCATTAGTTGATGTAAATTTTTTATTGTGTTAAAGTTCTTTGCTTTTTGATATATTTTTGGAAAGGCTGATATTGGTTGTTCCTTTATATGTATAGTGCTTCTTTCAGAAGCTCTTGTAAAGCAGGCCTGGTGGTGGTGAACTCTCTAAGTACTTGTTTGTTTGCAAAAGATTTAATTTTTCCTTCGCTCATAAAGTTTAGTTTGGCTGGATAGGAAATTCTGGGTTGAAAGTTCTTTTCTTTAAGGATGTTAAATATTGGTCCCCACTCTTTTCTGGCTTGTAGGGTTTCTGCTGAGAGATCTGCTGTAAGTCTGATAGGTTTCCCTTTATGGGTAACCTGACCTTTCTCTCTGGCTGCCCTTAGTATTTTCTCCTTCATTTCAACCCTAATAAATCTGGCGATTATGTGCCTTGGGGTTGGTCTTCTTGAAGAATATCTTTGTGGTGTTCTCTGTATTACCTGGAGTTGAATATTACCCTGCCTTGCCAGGTTGGGAAAATTTTCCTGAATGATATCCTGAAGAGTATTTTCCAACTTGGATTCATTCTCTTCATCACATTCAGGTACACCTATCAAACGTAAATTAGGTCTTTTCACATAGTCCCATATTTCCTGGAGACTTTGCTCATTCCTTTTCATCCTTTTTTCTGCATTCTTGTCTTCTCGTTTCATTTCACTGAGCTGGTCCTCGACTTCTGATATCCTTCCTTCTGCTTGATCAATTCGACTGTTTAAACTTGTGCATGCTTCGCGAAGTTCTCGTGTTGTGTTTTTCAGCTCCATCAATTCACTTATATTCTTCTCTAAATTGTCCATTCTCGTTAACAGTTCGTCAAACCTTTTTTCAAGGTTCTTAGTTTCTTTGCATTGGGTTAGAACAAGTTCTTTTAATTCACAGAAGTTTCTTATCACCCACGTTTTGAAACCTGCTTCTGTTATTGGAACACACGTGTAATCTATTAAGCCTTGTTCCGTTACTGATGAGGAATTGCAATCCCCTGTAGAGAGAGAGGCATTCTGATTTTGAGTATTCTCTACCTTTTTACGCTGGTTTCTTCCCTTCATTATATATTTGTCCGTCTGTCGTCTTTATAATTACCGGCTTTCTAACTGGGTCTCTGACGTCCAACTTGTTGATTCCCTGCGCCGAGATCTGAGCAATCCACTGAGCCGGCCAAAACAGTGGTGTTAAGATTGATGGTGCTTTTCTGCCCGGGAATCTCCGGACTCTGCACCAAGAACTGGCGTGCTAAGGCACCAGCAAAACCACCACGCCGGCCACAAGAGTCGCCCTGGCGACCCGTGGGGCTCCTCCACTGGGAATCTCCTGGTCCGTGAGCAACAAATATTCGTCTGAAAGTGTGGCGTCCTCTCGTTCTTTGAGCTTTCACTGGGAGGTACGTGCCCGAGCTGCTAATCATCAGCCATCTTGGATCAGAAGCGGGAGAATATTAAGCATCTTTGCCTCATCACTTTTTCTTCCTGATAAATGTCCGCAGACTGTGGTTGATGTTTCACCCCTCCTGTGTGCTGTTTCAGTGTTGAAGGAAAGAAAAGTGAGGGTCACTGCTCTGGGGGCCCCGTTGCCCTTGTTCCCACCAGCTCCACGGGTGCACTTTTCATTCGGAGACAATTACAGTTTCACAAGGAGCGGCAGGTGTGTTGCAGAGAGCTCCCTGCACAAGCCACCAGCTTCCTCCAACACTTCCATCAGCATCACCGCCAGGAAGTTGGCATCGGTGCAGTGTGTGTGGTTCCATCATCTCATCCCATGTGGCTCTGTGTGACTGCCACCTCGGTCACCATGCAGAGCCATCCCCACCACAGAGGTCACGCAGCCATTGTAACCCTGGCAACCAGTAAACATGTCTCCACGGCTGCAGGCCTGTCATTCTGAGGTTTCGGAAGCGGCTCATCCCCAGCACAGGGCGTCCATCTGCATCTCAGGCCTCAGGAGTGGATTCCTTTTTATTGCTGAGGGGGTGCTGGGTGGAGGTTCCCCTGTTTGTATAACCCCCTTGCCTACTGAAGGGCGTTGTCGTTTTTCCATTTTTTGGCATATTACAAATATGATAGCTGCTATGAGCAACCATGTTTAGGTTTTGAGTGGACATAGGTTTTGCTTGTCGGGGTAAGTATGCAGGAGCGCAGTGGCTAAGGCCTATTCTCAGCAAAGGTTTTGTTTTTAAAGAAACTGCCGACCTCACTTTCAGAGTGGCTGCCACATTTTACATTCCTTCTACCCATATATTAGAAGCCCAGTGTCTCTGCAATCTCACCAGCATTTGCTGTATTTTTAAAATTTTAGCCATTCTGATAGGTATGTAGCTTTTGTTGTTTTTTGTTTGTTTGTTCTGAGACGGAGTTTCACTCTTGTTGCCCAGGCTGGAGTGCAATGGTGCAATCTCAGCCCACCTCAACCTCTGCCTTCTGGGTTCGAGTGATTCTCCTGCCTCAACCTCCCGAGTAGGTAGGATTATAGGCATCTGCCACCACACCCGGCTAATTTTGTATTTTTAGTAGAGATGGGGTTTCACAATGTTGGTCAGGCTGGTCTCAAACTCCCAACCTCAGGTGATCCGCCTGCCTCAGCCTCCCAGAGTGCTGAGATCACAGGTGTGAGCTACCACACCCACCTTTTTTTTTTTTTTTTTGAGACAGGGTCTCATTCTGTTGCCCAGGCTGGAATGAAATGGCACAATCACAGCTCACTATAGCCTTGAACTCCTGGGCTCAAGTGTTCTTCCTGCCTGAGCCTCCAAGTAGCTGGGACTACAAGTACACACCACCATACCTGGATAATTTTAAAAGAGATTCTTTTAATAGAGATGAGGTCTTGTTGTGTGGCCCAGGCAGTTCGCAAACTCAGCCTCAAATGATCCTGCTGCTTCGGCTTCCCGACATGTTAGGATTACAGTGTGAGCTGCTGTGAACTAACTATACTGCAGATCCTTTTTTTTTTTTTTTTTCCAACACAGAGTCTCACTCCATCACCCAGGCTGGAGTACAGTGGCGAGATCTTGGCTCACCAAAACCTCTGCTTCCCGGGTTCAAGCAATTCTCTAGTGTCAGCCTCCTGAGTAGCTGGGACTACAGGCATGCCCTACCACACCCTAGCTAATTTTTCTATTTTTAGTAGAGATGGGGGTTTCACCATGTTGCCTAGGCTGGTCTCAAACTCCTGACCTCAGGTGAGCCGCCTGCCTCAGTCTCCCAAAGTGCTGGGATTACAGACTTGAGCCACCGCGCCCGGCCGGTACTGAACAGCTCTTCATGTGCTTACTTGCCAGCTGCAGAACCTCTTCAGTGAAATATCTCCTCGTGTGTTTTGTCCTCGTTCTAATGGAATTGTTTGTTTTTTATACTGAATTTTGAGTTCTTTCTGTATTCTAGAGAGGAGACTCTCCTCCCAGCATGTGACCTCTTTATCCTCTCATTGGACACCTGCGCCCACACAGAGCTTTACATTTTTATGAAGTCTGATGTGTCAAGGTTTTTTATTTTGTTTTTCTTTTACGGATCCTGTTTTTGGTGTCATGGCTAGGAACTCTTCACCAAGCCCCAGGTCCTGAAGGATTGTTTGAAATTTGAATTGTTTTTCCCTCACTGCTTTCTCCCTGGCTGCTTTGTTTCTGGTTTTCAGAAGCCTGGATGGGTTTCATCGACTTCGCCCTATAGATGGGCCTCACGCACCTTCAGTCCGTAGGTTTATCATTCTTGCCACATCTGGAAATTTTCCAGCCATTATTTCTTTGGCTATTTTTCACCTCACCCACTTTCTGTCCTTCTGGGACATGCATGGGAGAGCTTTTGTTATGTACGGTCTAGTGTGTCCCTGAGACTCGAATATTTGATTTTCAGTCTCTTTTCTCTGTTGTTCAGGTTGGGTAATTTTTACTGTTTCAGTTTCAAGCTCACTGATTTCTTTTTCACTCTGGCTTTTTCATTCTGCACGAGCCTGTTCATTGAGGTTTAATTTCAGCTGCTGTACTTTGTAGATCTAAAATTTCCCCTGTGCCTCGGCGGGGACGTGTGGCGTGTGTTGGGGGGCCTGTGGCGCACTTCAACGCTGGCAGAGCCAGGTCGGGGAGGCTCCAGCTTCAGCCCCCTCCCTCTCTAGCAGGCAGATGCTTCCTAAGAATTAGGCCGAGCTGTTGGAAACTGGCTTTGTATGCTGCGTGCCTAGCTTTTTGCTTTTTTATTTTTGAGACAGAGTCTCACTCTGTTGCCCAGGCTGGAGTGCAGTGACATAATCTGGGCTTACTGCACCCGCTGCCTCCCAGGTTCAAGTGATTCTCCTGCCTCAGCCTCCCAAGTAGCTGGGGTTACAGGTGCATGCCACCATGCCCAGCTAATTTTTGCATTTTTAGTATAGACAGGGTTTTGCCATGCTGGTCAGGCTGGTCTCAAACTCCTGACCTTAAATGACCCGCCCGCCTCAGCCTCTCAAAGTAGCTTTTTACCTAGGTCTTCTTGCCCTTCAGTTAAGTCTTGCAGTTTTCTCTGCACTGCCCTCCGTGCCTCTGTCCCTTCCTTGCTTTACTCTGTCGCTGTTGCCGTAAGTGCTTTCCCCCGAGTCAGCAGCCTCCCTCTGTGCATCAGGGCCCTGGAGGGGGCTCTCCGTTCAGTCTGCGCACATGGCTCGATGCAGCGGCTCGATTGGAGCCTGGATCTGGGCATCGTGGGGCCTTGCCTGTGTGTGGCAGGGCATGTGGGTCTTGATGCATGGAACCCCCTGGAGCTCCCTGGCCTTGAGCTGCTGGCCCGGCCCTGTGATGCTGCGGCCCACGCTGGTGCAACCTTCTGATGACCTTGGTGAGAAGCAACATTCCCTGGGCCCTCCAGCCTATTTTCTGCAGGTGGCTCAGTAAAAGGCCTTGAATCCTTATCTCCAGCTGTCTGCCATCAATTAACCTAAATTGCATGAAGAACTTTTTCTTAAACTTTGAGAATAAGAGTAATTCCCTGCTCTCCACTGATAGGAACCCACGGATGGCAGCATAAAAAGCCCTCTTCTTTTTTTTTTTTTTCTTTTTGTTTTTGAGTGTCAGAGGCTTGTTCTGTCTCCCAGGCTGGAATTCAATGGCACGATTTCAGCTCACTGCAACCTCTGCCTTCTGGATTCAAGCGATTGTCCTGCCTCAGCCTCCCAAGTAGCTGGGATTACAGGCGCCCGCCATCACACTCGACTAATTTTTGCATTTTTAGTAGAGACAGGTTTCACCATGTTGGTCAGGCTGGTCTCCAACTCCTGACTTAGTGATCTGCCCACCTCAGCCTCCCCAGATTGCTGAGATTACAGGTGTGAGCCAGTGCACCTGGGCTGTTTTCATTTTAATATTTGAGTTTTGTTTTTCCAAATTAGATTTCTCAAATGTCAGTGCATCCCTTTCTCATGCAGGAGTAACAGGGACACACACAGCCACATCACTTTCTCCAAGAGGAGGGGGCCAGGGCGGGAATGGTGACCCCTCTGAGTCCTGTACCCTCCACCCATCCCAGCAGCCTCCTTCCTGTGGGCGGACGTGCTTGAAGAGGGGACTTTGGTGAGGCCTTGGGCTCTTGGTCACATCCTGCCCTGATTCAGTAGATGAGGGAGCAGGAGGTGTCTGTATCTCAGCAGATGCTGGATTTTGCATCCGCAGCTGCCTAGAAATAAATGCCAGCACCGTGCAAGCTGCCTTTGCCTTCTCTGCCTTTCCTGAGTGTCCCTGCTTCAGATTCCAAAATTCTTTGTTCTAGAAACTCTCTAAGGTTTTGCCCAGATTCCCATTGTTGCCTCTTATATACCTTGGTGGTCCATATTTCCTAGGCTTGAAAACTGTTCTCTCTGTGAAGAGGCCTTCCCTGAGATCCTGGCCAGAGGTCCTGTGGCCAAGTGGCGGCAGTGCCGGAGAAACGTAGCAGAGTGGTGCACTGCTCAGTGCCAGTGGCCTCAGCGCAGTGCCCTGTGCTGGGACGGGTACACTTGTGCCTGTTAACCACACACTTGCATGCATGTACCAGGGGCACACTCATGTACACAATGGGCACACATACACGTCAGCCGCACACTCATGCACATCCACGGGCTCTCTCCAGTGTTTCTGAGAAACGGGATCTTCCTTGCATGAAATGGGAAGTTGTAGGAGACCCATCTCAGTAGCTCGGGTCCCCATTCAGGGCGAGTCGACTGCCCAGCATGGCTTTGGGGGATTCCATTCCTTTGCTGCCCCACTTGGCCACTGGCCTCCTCAGCCCTCCGCTGCGTCTCTGCTCCTTCTCCGTCACTCTCCGGTTCGGGGTCCAGTTGCCACAGAATTGGTGTCCAGGTGAGGTGCCTGTGGGCAGAGCTGTTTATGGGAGATGGTGTGGTCAGAGGCAGGGCAGTCATTATAGGAAGAACGCCCAGGAGCAGGTGGCCGACCCAGGCACCCTCAGACCTGAGATCTGGACAAGAGGCAGAACTGGGTTCGGATCCCCACACTGCCTGTATCAGCTCGCCATCCTGAACAACAATGGGTCTCCCAAGCCTGGTGAGGATGATGGTAACAGCACCGTGCTGATTCCAACACCGTGGCTGTGAGGGAACGTCAAAACACCCAGTGCAGGGCATGTGCTCTCAGTTGCCCGTCGGGTGAGTGTACACCCAGGGCGGCTTGCACATTGCATGCCCCCTGGCTCAGCACCGAGCAGGCAGGCCTGGACTCTGAAGGATGTGGCTGCCGCCTGGCTCCAGAGTGACAAATCTAGCAAAAGAGCTTGTTGGTAAATACTGCCTGAAAACATTGGCTTAATTTGTCTTCTCAAAGCTGTTTTTGTTTTCTGTGCAGTTTTTTTTTGGCCATTCCCAGTTGACTACATTTGCATTCTTCCTTTAAGGACCATCTTGGAATAATCTTGCTCAGTTAAATAATGTTGCAAACTAAAAATAGCAAACGCAGCCCCTGTGGCCCGTTGGGTCTGTCTGTCGTCAGTCCTGGGCGCCTGCCCCTGCCCTCTGCAAACACAGGTCCCTCATTGCTGTGCTACAGTCACCACAGCACAGGACCAAGTGTGGAGATTTGCAGACGTGCAAGGAGCTTTTCCTTTCTCCAAATGTTGCTCAAAACAGTTACTACCAATGTTTGTTTGTTTGTTTGTGACAGGGTCTTGCTCTGTCGCCCAGTCATAGCTCACTGCAGCCTCAACCTCCTGGGCTGAAGCTATCTTCCCGCCTCAGCCTCCCGAATAGCTGAGACTACCAGTGTGTGCTACCACACCTGGCTAACTTCTTTGCATTTTTGGTAGAGATGGGAGTCTCGCTGTATTGCCCAGGCTGGTCTTGAACTCCTAGGCTCAAGTGGTCCTCCTACCTCAGCTTCCCAAAGTACTGGGCTTACAGGCGTGAGCCACTGCACTCAGCCCATTTGATTTTTAAAAACTTAAATGATCCTGCATGTTCTCCTGCTTACTTTTTCGAGAGCTTTTGATGCTTTGGGTTGTAAATTTGTGTGAGTGAACACGATAATGGCCTTGCCAAAGCAGCTCTGGTGCTCTGAATGGCTGGGCACCAGGCAGTGCCTGAGACCTCCCACTCCCAGCTGGGATTCTGTGCACATCCAGAGTTTGTGTATTGGGGTTTGTTTTCTTTCTTTCTTTCTTTCTCTTTGAGATGGAGTCTTGCTCTGTCAGCTAGGCTGGGGTGCAATGGCTCACTGCAACCTCTGCCTCCCGGGTTCAAGTGATTCTCCTGTCTCAACCTCCCAAGTAGCTGGGATTACAGGCGCCCACCAGCACACCCAGCTAATTTTTGTATTATTTGTGGGGATGGGGTTTCACCATGATGGCCAGGCTGGTCTTGAACTCCTATCCTCAAGTGATCCACCCACCTTGGCCTCCCAAAGTGTTGGGATCATAGACGTGAGCCACTGCGCCCAGAGTTCGCTTTTTCTTTGGTTGGGGAGCTCTGACTATTTTCCTCTCTAAAGCCAAGCATTTCTATTTTGTCCAAATATGTCAGTGTTAAGGGGTCTGTGCTGTGTGTGTGTGTCTGTGTTTGTGTGTGTGTGTGTGTGTGTGTATGTGTAAGGGGTCTGTGCCTTGCGGGGGGAGGATGTGTGTGATAGCTCCACAGCCCCCATCCTATACTGTGGTCCCGGCCAGGGCTCTGGGCTTAGCAGACCAGCAGGCTGCTTCCACTGGTCTGTGAAACTCCATCTCAAGTCTCAAAGTGGCCTCGGTGTTCAGCATGGTTGCCAGTGCCCCAGTCATTACATTTCCATTCCAGGCAAGAGGTAGGAGGGAGGGATGATGGGTGGTAATCCTCACTTGGTAGCTCTTTGCCCACCTCTTCGGAGACTCCCATGAGGGCTGTGCCGTAGGCCACACCCACTTTGCATTGCTGGACCCCAGCTGCTGCGAGGGGAGCAGGAAACATTGGCTTTTAGCTGGGTGCATGGCACACAGAAAAACAGTGGGGACAGGGAGAGGAGAAGTGGGTTTGGGCGGCGCCCTGCCCTCCTAACCGTGCCTGCTACCCACTGTCCCCTGCAGGAGCTCCCCCAGGCCCATCCCTGTGGGGTGCACCCAACACCCCAGCGCCCTCCACGCCCACCTCACTGCGCTCCACTCACTGGCAGTTCCTGCAGGCACACGTTCTCTCTCTGAATGGGTTTCACTACACTGAAAGCTGGGGTTGTGTGGGTAGGTGGGAGCTGCCTCTTGAGAACAGCAGTGTGCAGGCTTTGGCCCAAGTGGCCAGAGCGCCCCTTAGAGCACCGACCCCTCGGCTCCAGGAATAGCAGGCAGCAGGGAGTCCAGTCCCTTGGTCTGACCGGGGGGCTGCTTTTGTTCAGAAAGCAATGGGGGTGATGTCATCAGGTTTTTTTTCACTGCTGTTGCCCAAAGTGAAACCAGCCTTAGTTGTCTCAGGATCCCAGCCAGCCAGGGGGACACAGCTTCCTGCTCGAAGGCAGAGGCCTGGGGTCAGATGTCCCGCTTTCTCTTTTGCTCCGAAGGCATGAGGAGCAAGACCTCACTGCCTTAGCGGCTGGGTCCCTCTGGCTGGGCCTCTCTGGCCCGTCTGTGTGGACGGACTTTCTGGGACTCACCGGTGCTCCGGGCGTGTGGCTCTGTCAGGAGAACGGGCGCTGCACAGACCTCGCTCAGCAGTGGACACACCCAGGCTGCCGATTGGCCCGGTGGGCGGGTGATGCCACTTGCCTGCGATTTCTCAATCTCTGTCAACTGCCGTGGCTGCCCAGACCAGGCTGCCCTGTGATTTCAGTTCTTCAGGGAAACAGGCTGGGTGCCAGGTGAGGTGCCCACCCTCGGAGGAGTAGGGAGCCAGGAGCACATGTGCCAGACTGGGGCTGGGGCCTCTGGCTGGCGGGGTGTGGGTTTGGGCCAGGTGGTATTCCCCATATTAGGAAGGGGAGCTGAGCTTGGCTGCAGTGGCTGAAGCAAGGAAGTGATTTGTCAAGGCATTTAGACACCATCCCTGTTTTCTTTCAGCAAACAGAACTTTTTTTTTTAAACAGCAAAGAACTTTTGTTCTCTATTGGGGTGTGGTTGAGGTTTGCATTTGGGGGCTCTCTTGAGCGTTGCCGCTGTCTTTGAAGATAGTATCTAAAAGGAAAGTCTTAAAATAGTAACTTTGAGTTTGGATAGGAAGGTCTGTGCGGTGAGGGACAGGAGGTTTTCATATGTTTCACTAGCACGTTCTTGTTCTTGGCAAACAGATGCTTTTACTTAGGGAGGACGAGACCCATGCTGCAGACCGTCTGTTGGAGCTGGCCACAGCGGGATGGCCAGCACCTTCCTGGCAGGCCCCTCCCGGGCTCTCCCCCTCCGCTCTGAAAACATTTCCTCCACCAGCTTTAGCAAAACTGGGCCTGGCAGATCATTTGAGGTCAGGAGTTCAAGACCAGCCTGACCAACATGGTGAAACCCCGTCTCTACTAAAAATACAAAAAAATTAGCTGGGCACAGTGGTGCATGCCTATAATCTCAGCTACTTGGGAGGCTGAAGCAGGAGAATCGCTTGAACCTGAGAGGCAGAGGTTGTAGTGAGCCAAGATCATGCCATTGCACTCCAGCCTGGACAACAGAGCGAGACTCCCTCTCAAAAAAAAAAAAAAAAAGCTGGATCTGGGCCTTGGAGGTGCCTGAGTCCAGAAGACAGATAGCAGGAGCCCAGTCTGCTGTGCCACTCCTGTTTCTTCTCCTCTCTGCTGGGACAGCTGCTTTGCCAAATGATAACAGGCACTTTCCCTCAAACTCCATGTATTTATACATGACTCAACTGTTCAGAGAAGTGGGATATTTTGGTGAGTTCATCTACTTAAAGTGCTTAGCACATAATACCTGGTATATGTAATAATAGCAGATATTCATTGTCAACTACTAATTTTAATTTTTTTTTTTTTTTAACAAACGGGATTTTGCTCTGTCACCCAGGTTGGAGTGCAGTGGCACAATCACAACTCATTGCAGCCTTGAATTCCTGGGCTCAAGTGATCCTCCTGCCTCAGCCTCCTGGAGCAGGTGGGACTACAGGCACATGCCACCACGCCCAGCTAATTTTTAAATTTTTTTCTGTAGAGATGGGGTCTTGCTCTGTTGCCCAGGCTGGCTTTGCACTCCTGGCCTCAAGTGATCCTCCCACTTTGGCCTCCCAAAGTGTTGGGATTACAGGTGTGAGCCACAGCTCCCAGCCTATTTTTATTATAGAATTTCATGTTAAGGTTTAAGCAACAGACTCCTGATTTTGCAGATTATTCTTTTACTATCTTTTTTTTTTTTTTTTAAAGGAGTCTCACTCTATCGCCCAGGCTGGAGTGCAGTGGTGCGATCTTAACTCACTGCAACCTCCGCCTCCTGGGTTCAAGTGCTTCTCGTGCCTCAGCCTCCCAGGTAGCTGGGATTATAGACATGCAGCACCACACCCAGCTAATTTTTGTATTTTTAGTAGAGACTGAGTTTCACCATGCTGGCCAGGCTGGTCTCGAACTCCTGACCTCAGATGATCTGCCCACCTCGGCCTCTCAAACTGCTGGGATTACAGGTGTGAGCCATGGTGCCGGGCCTGATTTTGCAGTTTGTTCTAAAGCGCAGTGTTTCTGTTTTCAGGCTTCAGTGCTGAGGGCGGCCTGCTGTCCGTCCCTGCAGTGGACTGGGCCCTGCCCCACCAGCCCATCGTTCCTCCAGGTCACATCGGAGTAGTGGCTCCAGTGCACAGAGGAAGCACTTTACCAGAGCAAATGATATTATGACTTGTTTGCCAGAGAACCTCTCCTGTGGCCACCCCTGAGCCTCTCCTGGTTTCCTGGTCTGTCTGTGGTCTTCACATTGGTGCTTGGACACCCGTCCTTCAGAAGGGGAGGAAAACTGGCCTGTAAAATGGAGATAGTCGGTGGCGTTTGTTTGCCAATTGGATTGGCATTGGTATAGACAGATATCAATCACTGCACAGACAATTCCAGGGGCCCCCTCCCCCAGGCATGTTTAGTGACACTGACCTCAGGCAGCTGGGCCCCTGGAACAGCAACCAGGGGACTGCCCCAGCCCTGGATGGCTGCCAGGATGGGCTCAGAAGCTTCTGTTTGGAGCAGTTCTGTTGACGGCCCCCGCCTCCAGTGGAGATGTGGCATGGCTCCTTCTTGCCTGCGGAACGTTCTCTGATTCTTTGGATCATCGATTCTAACACAGCAAAGGCAAGTATTGTTGCTGTCCTTTCAAAGTTAATCCAGGATCAGAAAAGTCTAATGTTAAATTTCTCCTGTTTTTTAGAATTTCCAAAGAGCCCCCAGATTTTAGCTCTCAGTCCTCCGGGTTTCCTGGCTGTGGCTGTGCCGCTGTGGAGCGTTGAGCTCATTCCACCTCACATGATACACTTGCTTCTGTGCGTTTACCTCCTGTAGATGCCAAATTCCTGAAAGAACTGCATGGTTATGCACTCTTACTCATGTGCACTAAACTGCACATGCTGCATGTGTACCGACCCCCTGCCCTGTGGGAGCCACGTGCTATGGGGAGAACAAACCAGCAGCCGGAGGGATCCGTCCTCCAGGAACCTGCAGTCCAGTAAGGCAGAGAAAGGCATGCTCCCAGTTAGGCATGCTGGTGCAAGCCTATAGTCCTAGCACTTTGGGAGGCTGCAGCAGGAGGATCGCTTAAGGCCAGGAATTTGAGGCCAGCCTGGGCAACATAGTGAAACCATGTCTCTTTAAAAAAAAAAAAACAAGAAAGAAGGCCGGGCGCAGTGGCTCATGCCTGTAATCCCAGCACTTTGGAAGGCCTAGGTGGGTGGATCACCTGAGGTCAGGAGTTCAAGACCAGCCTGGCCAACATGGTGAAACCCCGTCTCTACTAAAAATACAAAAATCAGCCAGGCATGGTGGCACATGCCTGTGGTCCCAGCTACTTGGGAGGCTGAGGCAGGAGAATCGCTTGTACCTGGGAGGTGGAGGTTGCAGTGAGCCAAGATTGTGCCACTGCACTCCAGCCTGGGTGACAGAGTGAGACTCCATCTCAAAAAAAAAGAAGAAGAAGAAGAAGAAGAAGAAAGAAAGAAAACGTATTCCCCTAAGTCGAGCCTGAGAGTGAGCCAGGGAGTTGAAGGAAGGCTGCCTAGATAGAGAAGGGGACTTTGGGGAACAGAGTCTTGGAGGGCCCAAAGTCTATTCGGATAAAGCAGTGTCTCGTACTTGGTATCCATCAGGTGGCCAGAATAATGACTAAGTGGAATTACTGTGGGCAGCATTTTGAGATCTGCAGATTAAGCCATTTGGACTTCCTGGAAGCATTTTCTTACATCAGCGTAGAGACAGAAGATGGAAGATAGCTTGAACTGCTCATCACCAGCAAGCTCTGGCATCGTGTGCAGCCTGTTCTGCCCAGGTCAGCCCCAGAGGGCTGCAGAAGGCTGTGTCTGTGTCTGCTGTCTTAAAGAGTCCAGTCCATCTTTATGCAGTCTTTTTGTTTACATTGAAGCCACACTGCATGGTGGGGAGCGGAGACTGTTTCACAGCCTACTCTCTGACCTCAGGATCCTCTTCGGGAACAGTGGGCAGTGACTTTCTCCTGGGGCAGGCAAGGCTGTCTTGGGGAGGGGAGTGTCTGAGAGAAATGCAGGTCACTGGGGCTACCGCCGTTTGGCCGAGTCAGTCATCTGGGGGCCCTATAGCCTCCACCGGGCAAAGCTGTGGGAGTCACTGCGAGTTCCCATGGTAGGATTGGGAAGCAGTCACCTACCAGACGAGCGTTCCTCCTGCGAAGGGAAGGTGGGGTGATTTTGAAGGAGCTGTGAACGTGAAGGGTGCCGTCCTCGCCCGTGCTGCTGTGGGGTCTGCTGGGCCCCGGGAGCCCCAACCCAGTGGTACACACGTGTGAGACCCAGGGAGGGTGGGTGGCCGTGGCTGTGCTTGGCCTGCTCTGTGGGCCTCCATCCTAGTTCAGTGAGGTCTCTCGTCACCTTCCTCCAGAGTCCTCCTGAGACAGAGGCTGAGACTTCAGCTTCAAAAAGAAACCCCAGCCAGGTGCAGTGACTCTCGCCTATAATCCCAGCACTTTGGGAGGCCAAGGCAGGTGGATCACCTGAGGTCAGGAGTTCGAGAACAGCCTGACCAACATGGAGAAACCCCATCTCTACTAAAAATACAAAAACTATCTGGGCATGGCGGTGGGTACCTGTAATCCCAGCTACTCAGGAGGTTGAGGCAGGAGAATCCCTTGAACCCGGGAGGCAGAGGTTGCAGTGAGCCAAGATCACCCCACTGCACTCCAGCTTGGGTGACAGAGCGAGACTCCATCTAAAAAGTGACTAACGAAAAGAAAAAGAAACCCTGGCTTTTGTCAGACCTTCATCTGCGGTTTTCACTGCGTGTCGCTGACTCAGCATATGGGCTTGAGTATCTCGCTGTCTTTTTTTCTTTTTCCAGATAAAATGTGCTCATTTGTCTGACTACAAAAATAAATGCATTCTCTCTATTTGAAAGAATTAGGCCCTAGGAAAACATAAGTTACAAACACGAGAACCACTAGTATGTTTTAATTCGCACACCCCATGCACACCCCCACATTGTTGTTGCTGCAAGAACGGAGGGTCCAGAGCCGAGTCCACGTGGCCAGTTGAGTGGTGGGCAGGCTCAGAGCTGCGTCCCTGACCACCCTGCTCTCCAGCTTGCCACCGCTGTCAGCTGTGCCACTGCCACATGAATCCTGGGTTCTAGGAGGATGAGGTTGGGGCATGGACTGAGAGTCAGCGTTGCAGCTGTGGTTCCTGGAGGAGGGACGCAGGCACAGTGGAGAGGGCATGCTTGGCAGATGCCAGTGCTGGTTTCTGTGCGCATTCACCTGTAACTTGCGTCCCTTTGCTGCTTTGTACCGTTCTTAGCACACTGGCAAAGATGGGGTCTCTGCAATAGAGAGGCGCCTGTGGCTGTAGCCACCTGTGTTCATTTTGGGGCATCATAAATAAGTATCTTTCATTTTTAATACAAAGACAATATTTTAGGTTAAATTTAAGACTTTCAGAATTATCTGATTTGGGGGTTTTATATGTTAAAGTTTCTTTCAAAACCATTTCCTGAGGCTTGGTGCAGTCACTCCTGTAATCTCAGCACTTTGGGAGGCTGAGGCAGGAGGATCCCTTGAGGCCAGGAGTTCGAGACTAGCCTGCGCAACATAACAAGACCCTGTCTCTACATTAAAACATTAAAACCATTTGCTGAACAGTCTTATTCCTCCAAGGAGTTTAAGCGAACATTGAGCCTCGGGGCCTCTGGCATTCCAGCTTTAGGCCTTATCCATTGTGGTCCACCTGGGACCGTCACCTGACTTCTTGTGCCTGTGCAGAGAACACGCTGGTGGGAGGCAGTGAGGGGGCTCCAAGATGGTGGGCGGCATCCCTACGAGTCAAGCTCTGCTGTTCCCCAGCCTTCCCTTGAGACTCGGGAGCCTGGGCCCTGGGGGACATTTTCCCCCACCTCGGAGCCGGACCCCTTAACAGAACCAGGTGAGCTAGGTTTAATACTTGATTGGGTTTCTTAAAGACACATTATACCCTGCAAAATTTGAAAGAACCTGTTAGGAAGTATATAACAGCTTTTACCTCCCATTCTTGAGTCTTTCATTTCTTCAAGGACATGGTAGCAACATCTAAAGAATCTTTTGAAAGGAGAGAGACGGCTGGGCACGTCAGCTCATGCCTATAATCCCAGCACTTTGGGAGGCCGAGGCAGGTGGATCACCTGAGGTCAGGAGTTGGAGACCATCCTGGCCAACATGGTGAAACCCCATCTCCACTAAAAATACAAAAATTAGCTGGGCGTGGTGGCGGGTGCCTGTAATCCCAGCTACTCAGGAGGCTGAGGCAGGAGAATTGCTTGACAGGAAACAGAGGTTGCAGTGAGCTGAGATTGTACCATTGCAGTTCACCCTGGGCAACAGAGTAAAACTGTTTCAAAAAAATAAAAAGAAAGAGGGGTCTGCTACTATACACCACCCTTATCCAGGGCTGTTTTCATTTCTCCTTCCAGTCCTTATCTAATAACAAGAATAACTGAAGCAAACTTTCAGTAACCGCTTGCCATGTGCCAGCCATCTGGACAGGGCTGACGTTCACGGCATGGAGACCTGAGGCCACACAAGCCGGCCAGGGCAGGGCTCAGATCCAGTGACTTACCCAGGTGTCCCCAGGGCATCCGAGCCGCCCAAGCTCAAGCCAGGCAGGTCCAACTTCCCCTCCCTGCTGTTAGCCACTGCATTGCTGCACTTGGTGTTGCACCAGATTGATGAAGCTGTTGTAAATATCTCCATATTGTCAGTATTTAGCGAGGGCTCCTTGTGTGTGACACCCTCTGTGTGCTCCTGATGGCGTTGCTTGGAATCATTTGTTCAGACCTCACAAGAACTCTGAATATGCACCATCATTACCCCAATTTCGCTGATGAGGCAAACGACACCAACGGAGAGATTGACCAAAGATCCCATTGCCAACAGTTGTCCATTCATTCATTCATTCATTCACCATCATAGCCCACTGCAGCCTCCACCACTCAGGCTCAAGCAATCCTGCCTCCTGAGTAGCTGGGACTATAGGTGTGAGCCACCACACTTGGCTAATTTCTTTAAAAAACTTTAGAGACAGGGTCTCGCTGTGTTGCCCAGGCTGATCTTGAACTCCTGTGATCCTCCCACCTCAGCCTCCCAAAGCGCTGGGACTATAGGCATGAGCCACTGCGCCAGCCAATATACATAGTTTTCAATGGCCACAGTAATGGGTTCAAACAGAAGTCCTCAGGTCTCACTTCCCAGAGGCAACAGCTTTTTTTTTTTTTTGAGACGAAGTCTCACTCTGTCCCCAGGCTAGAGTGCATTGGCGTGATCTTGGCTCACTGCAGCCTTCACCTCCCAGGTTCAAGTGATTCTCCTGCCTCAGCCTTCCGAGTAGCTGTGATTACAGGCATCCACGACCATGCCCAGCTAATTTTTTTGTATTTTTAGTAGAGACAGGGTTTCACCATGTTGGCCAGGATGGTCTCCATCTATTGACCTCATGATGCAACCACCTCGGCCTCCCAAAGTGCTGGGATTACAGGTATAAGCCACCACGCCTGGCCAACAATGGCTTTTAAAGCTTCCTGATGAACAATCTGAGCTGCTATTCACTGAATTTTCGCCCCGTGGTAGACACTCGTGGCTTTCTGTTGGAGAACATAGGGTCTGGCTCTCCTGCCGCCCATCCTCGTCCGAGAGCCGTAAGTCCACACCACACACCCTCTTTGCACGTGTGTGCCTTTTTCCCATGGTGCAGAATTTCTCTTTCACTCGCCCAGCATTCTCTGTACCTATCGAGAACTGATCTGCGGACGCTGACACAACTCTAGAACTCCGCTCAGCAGTCGGGTAACACGACATTCCTGTGCTTGAGTTGTCCTGGGGACTTTCTCCCGAGAGCCCTGGCTCTCTCCTGCACAGCGTCAGGCTCCTGCACAGCTTCTGTTCTGGGGCTTTTCATCTTCTTCCTGGATTCTTTCAGTGAGGATGTAGTTTTGATTTTGTAACAAAGGTCAAAATGACAAGGGCATGTGTCTTTTACACATGACAGTCTTTTTTAAAAAAAATTTTTTTTTTTTAATTTCAAGCTGGGCTTTTGCTATGTTGCCCAGGCTGGTTTCAGACTCCTGGGCTCAAGCAGTCCTCCCACCTCCACCTCCCAGCATGCTGGGATTACAAGCGTAAGCCACCATGCCCGGCCACACTTGACCATCTTAATGTTAGCTATGACCTGGTGGCGCCAGGCTTTTTCTATTACATTGCTCTGTTATGCATTGCCCCTTTATGGCCCATTGTGGCTGCTTGGCTCCTGCCATCATGGCCACATCCGGCCGTTGGGAAGGGGAGGAGTGAAGAAGGCCCTTGGTTCTTCATATAGACATGATCCATTTGTATCCCATCCACCAGCTCATTGTCTCATGGTTGCATTTCTCTGTCTCCATGTTTGCTGTAGAAGCAGGAGAGGAGGTGCTCTGGGAACCACAGTCCAGGAAGCTGCCCAGCACCCACCCGGAAAAACCAGCCTGGCGTCTTCTGGTCCTTGTGCTTGGGTCTGCTGTGTCTCTCACAGGAGTGGTGGCTGCTCTGAGGCCCCTGAAGCTGCAGGCTGGGTGGGACGGTGGGAGCCTTTCCATGGTCTTTACTCCAGCTGGCTCCCTCTCTCTGGCCATCACAGCCAGCCCCATGGGACTATGGAAGCCACAGGAGCCTCCCAGCATGCGCCAACCCTGGATTTCCGCCAGAGCTCCTCCCAGTGGCAGGTGCTGTCCACAAGGGGTCTGTCCTCCAGGGGCCTCGAGGGAAGCTTCACCTGGTGTAGGGAAGGCCATCAGACTTCCAGCTCATCGCCCATGTTTTCAGCTCCTAACCACCAAAGCAATGCCTGCGTTTTAACCTTGGTGACTGTGCCGTCCAGCTCTAGGACCGGCCCCACCACAGTTGGGAGACAGATGTATTCGCGGACTCCTGAGAAGGAGCGGCCTGTGTGAGGTGATGCTAACTCAAGCCGTAGGCCTCCCGGACAGAGTCTCTGAAATTCCTGTTTACTTCATCCTTCCTGGGAGAGGTTTTCACATCTCATCCAGCCTTCCTTTTGAAGTTTTCTGAGTCACTTTAAACTGTGCGAGGTTTCCCTTTTCCCCTGAACGTGGCTTCCTGTGGTCCTGGCCTGGGTGGGCGGGGCCCGCTCTGACCTTGGGAGAATGAGGCGATGCTGTATGGCTCCCACCGTGCCTGATGGTCTGCAGCCTCTGCGCCCCTCAAAATCCTTTGCCTCGGTCCTTGTCTTCCTTGTTGGTGACGTTCCCCAAGTGTCTGTTCCTGTGGCAGAGGAGGCGCCCCCACTCCCTGCTGCCCAATTGTGTGTGGGCATCGGTGCACGGGGCTCCCTCCCTGGGGCTTCACAGGGGCCCTAGGAAGGCTGGGCCTCAGGCCTTTCTCCTGGGCCATTGTCTGCCAACAGTTGGGCTCAGCTCTGGAAGTTTGCGGGGTACTCCTCCGGTCCTCCTACAGAATTTCAGGTTGCAAGGCTATTTTCGGCGTGGGATGTCATTCTCTGCTGCTTCTGTGTGAGGTGCCCTTGTCCAGACCTCGTGGTTCATGCCCTCCAGAAAGTAAACCCGTCTTTCTGCTGGGAGGGACAGGGCAGGGGGGACAGCTGTGGACAGGAGAAATCTGTTGCATTCATCTTGAAAATTGCCTCCGGAAGCTTTCACGGGTCCTTCCCTCTGATTATTTCTCTGTGTCTAAAATGACAGCAATTGTATTTGTATTTATATCATCGAGAATTAAGTGAGCTATTTTTGTTTTCCTGACAGCTTTCTGGTTGGCCGGGCAGGTGGTAGGATTCATGGCCTAAGGAGGGGATGGGAATGAAGGCATGGCACGTGACACGTCCGAAGTCACTTGGGCTCATCACTGGTGGAGCGGTGGCCAGTGCCAGCTCACTGTGCAGAGGGCTTTGTGGTCTGAGGCTGAGCCAGGCAGTCTCATCTCCAACCAAGTCACCAGTCTGGCCCAACTTCCAGGAGCTGTTGGCTTCTGGGTAGAAATGAGAAAAACCCAAGGCTGGAGTAGATGCTCAGTGTGGGAGCTTTTGGGCAACAATTCTCCCCAAAAACAGCTTGCCTGAGATAGAATGCACATACCCAAAACTAACCCTTTGGATTGTTCCAGTCCGTAATTTTCAGTGCATTCACCGAGTAGTGTAGCCACCAGCATAGGCAAGCTCGGAACGTTGTCACAGCTCCAGAAAGAAGCCCCGCGCCACTTGGTCATTTTCCATTCCCCCTTCCTGTCCCACCTGCCACTCCAGCCCTAGGCAACCACTAATCTCCTTTCCGTCTAAGTCAGGCAAGAATGTTCTAGAGAGATTTCCTCCAAAGATGGGCACTTGCCTGTACAAGAACCTGCCCCCCAGTGGACGGAGATTTCTACCCTGTGGACCCACTTGACCGTAGCGGAAGCTCCTCCAGGAAAGACCAGCAGTGTGTGTGGCTGGGGTTAAATCACTGTGCAGCAGCTTCACGATGCAAAATGTGCTCATTGAAATTCCAGCTAGAACCCTGCAACTCCATGAGATATTACAGGGAGAGATGTAACTGGCAAACTCCGTGAGCACGCTGGGGAAACATCTATTCAAAATCAACCCCAGACGCTAGGATTACAGACCTGTAATCCTAGCACTTTAGGTGGCTGAAGTGGATGGATCACTTGAGGTCAGGAGTTCAAGACCAGCCTGGCCAACATGGTAAAACCCCATCTCTACTAAAAATACAAAAAATTAGCCGGGTGTGGTGGCTCATGCCTGTAAACCCAGCTACTCAGGAGGCTGAGGCAGGAGAATCTCTTGAACCCCGGAGACCGAGGTTGCAGTGAGCTGAGATTGTGCCACTGCACTCCAGCCTGAGTGACAGAACAAGACTCCGTCTCAAAAAATAAATAAAATCAAGTAGCATGCTTCATGGCATTTTCTCCTCTTCCTAGTAATGAGGCCGCCTGCCTCAGGACAATCACTGTTACAGCAAAAACTATGAAAATCTTTATTGTTAAACCTTAATTGGAAAACTACTATTACAGTAGGAAATTGTCCTAATGTCATCTATAGATGGTATTAGATCCCTGCCTGTCTTACAAAACGTCATTTTGTTTTACTGAAAACTCAATATATATGTAAATATCTAGAATTAGTTTTGGGGTTTTTTTTTTGGGGGGGTTGTTTTTTAGACAGTCTTGCTCTGTTGCCCAGGCTGGAGTGCAGTGGCACGTTCTTGGCTCACTAGCATGGCCGCCTCCCAGGTTGAAGCGATTTTCCTGCCTCAGCATTCCAAGCAGCTGGGATTACATGTGCGTGCCACCATGCCCAACGAATTTTTTTGTAGTTTTAGTAGAGAGGGGGTTTCACCATTTTGGCCAGGCTGGTCTCAAACTCCTGACCTCAGGTGATCTGCCCACATCAGTGCTGGGATTACTGGCGTGAGCCACCAAGCCCAGCCTAGAATCAGTTTTTTGAATTGGAAAGCAACTTAGAAATGGTCTCTTCTGTTCCAGCCATTGTGTTTTGTTCGTAAAGATCCCGGAAGCACAGAGAGGTTAAGTCAAGTGGTTCTAAACCAGCTGTCTCTTTTGGTGGCGTTCACCTTTGTTGCAGATCCCCACACCTTATGGCTCTCCTTGCTGCCACAATTCGCTCTTTGAAGGGGAGAAGTCAAGCGTTGGGGCAGATAGGCTCTGGCTTCTCCCAGTCCGGAGGGAGACCATGCTTGTCTTCCGTGCACATGTGTGCACCTGTGTGTTGCGTATGCGCACGTGCATCCGCAGATGTCTTACCGATAAGCACCTCTTCATGTCTTCACATCCGAACCCCGGTCTCCAAGGTCCCCATCTTCTTGTGACCCCAGTCATGGGCCAGAAGCCACATCTTCTTTCTACTTGACCTTGACGGTTCCAGCATGATACAATCCCGTATTAACATAGAGGCTTTCACCACGCAGAAAGTCTGAGGTCTCAACTGTGCCCTTCTGACAAACGGGAAAACATGGTTTGTTTCATTGATTTGCAGTGGTTGAGGGAATTGGAGAAAAGAGACAAACAGCAAGGGCCATAGAAACTGTCTTTAAACGTTTGTCCTCATGACTGCCACCGTGTCCAGCGCTGGTGGAACAGTGTGTTATGCGTGTGTGTGTGCACAGATACACATGCATGCATACTGTGTTCATTCAGCACCATCCTTCACAGGTGGAGCTCACCTTAGCTCCCCTGTCTGGACCCTCAGCCAGATGCTGGCCCCAAACCTCTTTCCTTGCTTCTCTAGGTCAGGGACCGCTGGCCCATCCTCAGACACCAGCTTGGGTGGACATCGGCTCTGGGACCCACAAAAGCTGACAGCCCCCAGCACTGAAGAGCCTTTAGACTTCATAAAACATCTTAGAAAATGGGTGATGTGGCCGGGCACAGGAATTACGCCTGTAATTCCAGCACTTTGGGAGCCACGGTGGGTGGGTCACCTGAGGTCAGGAGTTTGAGATCAGCCTGGCCAGCATGGCGAATCCCTTTCTCTACTAAAAATACAAAAATTAGCCAGGGGTGGTGGCGCATGCCTGTAATCCCAGCTACTGGAGAGGCTGAGACAGGAGAATCACTTGAACCCGGGAGGCGGAGTTTGCAGTGAGCCAAGATTGCACCATTGTGCTCTAGCCTAGGTGACAGAACGAGACTACGTCTCAAAAAAAAAAAAAAAAAAATGGGTGATGCACATTTCCAGTCAAAATACAGATGTAGGAAATTTCCATCGGGCTGAAAACTGAAGAAAGTGTAAAGGAGGACATCATCAGACATTCCTCTCAACGTGACTGAAGAGGACGAAATTGCGGAATATTTTCAAATAGCCGTGGGCTGCCCTTTAAGCAGAACCTCAGGGTGAGGTGGCTACCCACGACTGACCACCCAAGGTCCACTTGCTGGGCGAGCCTCCCAGACAGCTTCTCATCCTGAAACAGTCTCAGAGTATCCCTTTTGTGTTAGAAATAGAAACCTGGTGCCCACAGGCCCGACAGCACCTGGTGCTGAACGATGCAGCCTGGCCTCCTCTGCCCAGTATCTCGAGGACAATCAGGACTGGCCCAGTTGAGCCAGTTTAAGTGCCTGATTTTCTCTCTCCGATGTGGGCAGCCTGGCTAGCAGAGCTATGGGAGGAGCAGCACATTTGTAATGCTGAGTCACTTCCTTTGAAGCGGGTCCCTGGGAAGAAGACGCAAGGGGACCCCCTGCCGACAGCCAGAGGCACCCTTCATCACACTCTGACCTGTTCCTCCATCCTGCTTTTCAGAAATGCTTTCACGAAGAGCAAAGGGGCTTTCAAACGAAAGATGGGTGTTTGCGTGTGTCTGTGCAGGATTTTAGATAGATTTCCTCTTTCAACACTGCCTCAGATTTAAAAACAGTCAGGCAGAGACCCAGCAGCCTGGTGCTTGGAGGCTTCATCCAAGTTCCCCTACAAGAGACTTCAACATTTCTCAAGTGTTGAGTCCCTTGGCCTGTTCTGAATGCCTTCTGGAACTCTGAAAAGTGCATTGTCACGGGTGGTTTCTATACATTCTTTCTACCCCCTCCCATGCTTTTAAACGAGAGCCTTTTCCAAACAGCTATGCAGGCGGCCAGCGTTGCTTATCTCTGTGTGGGCAGGCTCCTGCTTTACGTTGTTTTTGTTTTTGTTTTTGTTTTGTTTTGAACTGAGTCCTGCAATGAGCAACTTGATAGTTGCTGCCTCATCAGTTTAGAAATTGAAAGGTGAGCTGGATAAGTAACGCTCAGCTTTGTAAAAGGTGGCAGTTTCCTCAAGCCAGATGAACCTTGGATACCGTTCACAGCACACCGGTGTTGACGCTGGCGCTTGTGGCTGGCTTTGTTTGCACTTGGTCATCTCCCATAGAAAAACCGAGGCTTAGGGTTTTAAGCCCAGAACAGACTGTGAAGCCGGTCCATTAAGCGCTGGGTGGATAACGCACACACTCTGCGACTCCTGCCGGCCCGTGCGGGGGTGGAATTGCTCTGTCAGATCTTCTAGGCAGCGGCAGGGAATCATCTTGAAAATCTCTGCTTAGGTGGCTGCCATGCCATTTCAGCCTCCCAGTGTGTCCTTTGAGAGGGACCCCACCTGGGTGCCACAGCAGTTGCCCTGGGAGACAGGAAGTAGCCCTGACTGTCTGGAGCCTGAGTGGGAGTTGGACGCATCAGCGGCGCTTGTTTGGGGATATTTATATCTCTTCTGTTCTCAGGCACAGTAGAAAGACAACTGACAGCCGGGTGCAGTGGCTCACGCCTGTAATCCCAGCACTTTGGGAGGCCAAGGCAGGCAGATCACCTGAGGTCAGGAGTTCAAGACTAGCCTGGCCAACATGGTGAAACCTTGTCTCTATTAAAAATGCAAAAATTAGCTGGGTGTGGTGACAGGTGCCTGTAATCCCACCTACTCAGGAGGCTGAGACAGGAGAATCGCTTGAACCCAGGGGGCGGAGGTTGCAGTGAGCCGAGATTGCGCCACACTGCACCCCAGCCCAGGCGACAGAGTGAGACTCCCTTTCAAAAAATAAAATAAAATAGGAAAGACAACTGATGTCCAAATGAGCCTAAGTCTCAGTTCCTGCATGTCCTAACAAAAGCAATGGAACTGCTCTCTGGGGCCCAGGTTTGAGAGTTGAGGTCTGGTCACTTAGACCCACGGACACGCACCTTCCCTGGGTGTTAGCGTCCTCTCGAGTGTCCTGCACCTCACACCCACTCCTCCTCCCGTTCCAGGTGTACCTTCCGGTTTCCCAGCACGGCCATCAAGATCCAGTTCACGTCGCTCTACCACAAAGAAGAGGCCCCGGCCTCCCCACTCCGGCCGCTCTACCCACAGATCTCCCCACTGAAGATCCACATCCCGGAGCCGGACCTCCGGAGCATGGTCAGCCCCATCCCCTCCCCAACTGGCACCATCAGGTGAGCAGCACCCCCAGCCTGCCCTCAGCCCCCAGGAGAGAGGGAGATAACTTGGGCATGCCTGATGCACACGACACCGGGTTCTGTATCTCTCAGGAGAATTGACATGCATGAAAATATGGAAAGTGCTGTATGTGCATCTGGTACCTGGCTGAAATCTCTGTGAATTCTCTTGTAAAGGGAAGGGTCACTGCCTCATCACCACTTTTCCCATTGGAAGTTTTACTTATTAGGGCTTATTAAAGCAAGCACAGGTTTTTTTTTTGTTTTTTTAATACATTGAAAAATTTTTTTTTTTTTTTTTTTTTGAGACGGAGTTTCACTCTGTCACCCAGGCTGGAGTTCAGTGGTGCGATCTTGGCTCACTGCAACCTCCACCTTGTGGGTTCAAGCGATTCTCCTGCCTCAGCCTCCCAAATAGTGGGATGACAGGCGCCTGCCACCACACCCGGCTAACTTTTGTATTTTTAGTAGAGACGGGTCTGTTGGCCAGGCTGGTCTTGAACTCCTGACCTCAAGTGATTCACCCACGTCAGCCTCCCAAAGTGCTGGGATGACAGACGTGAGCCACCGCGCCCAGCTGAAAATGTTTTAAAGTAATATTTGTCCACCAGGATTTGGTGAACTTTATTTCTTTATTTGTGAAAATTCTCTACGACCTTTTAGAAATTAATCTAGATTTTGGAGAAAGTCCTTAAACTTTCTCATCTCTGGTGTGTTAGACAACGATAAACCCTGGGGGTGGGAGGGAGGCATTTCAGGGTAAAAAGTGTGAACAGAGCTCTGTGTAGAGAGTGCCGGTGAGCCTTGGATTGAGTCACACGCAAACCTCTGGCAGTAGCTGGATGTGTGGCACACAATGCTGGCCCGGGTCCTGTCATACAAGGATGCAAAAGCAGATGTGTGCTTGAGGCTGGAGGGTCATACATTGTTTAATGATTTACCTCTTCATCGCATCATGGACATTTCTTTCTTTTTCTTTTCTTTTTTTTGATATGGAGTCTTGCTCTGTCGCCCAGGCTGGAGTGTAGTGGTGCAATCTCGGCTCACTGCAACCTCTGCCTCCTGGGTTCAAGCGAGTCTCCTGCCTCAGCCTCCCGAGCAGCTGGGACTACAGGCACATGCCACCATGCCCAGCTAACATTTGTATTTTTAGTAGAGATGAGGTTTCACCGTGTTGGTGAGGCTGGTCTGGAACTCCTGACCTTGTGATCTGCCCACCTCGGCCTCCCAAAGTGCTGGGATTGCAGCGTGAGCCACCACACCCGGCCTTATCTCGGACATTCCTAAACACGGCTGGCTTTTCTCGCTCCCAGCTGCACATCGGTGGCCCTGAAGATGTGTGGCCGTGTGTGGTTTGGTGCCAGAGCTGTGGTTTCTCTGTGGCACCAGCAGCTTCCACATTGCTCGTGCGTCACCAGCAAAGGTCGGCCCAGTAGAAAAAGCAGATCGCATCTTATGGTTGTTGTGAACATGATGTTGACCTCACGTATACCCTGGAAGGGGCTCAGGGCCCTTGGGGACATCTGTGAATAACATTCTGGGCACACTGGTCTGTTAGAGGGAATACCATGGCATTCCCAGTCCAATCACGTCACTCTGCCAAGCCCTGGCTACACCTTTCTTTCTTTTTTTCCTCTTGCAACTGTAGGAGAGGAGAGGACTTTTGTTTGTTTTGCAGAGACAGTGTCTCTCTCTGTCACCAAGGCTGGAGTGCAGTGGCACAGTCATAGCTCACTGCAGCCTCCAACTCCTGGGCTCAAGTGATCCCCCCACCCCAGCCTCCCAAGTAGCTGGGACCATGCACCACCACACCCAGCTAATTTTCTCATCTTTTGTAGAGACAGGGTCTTGCTATGTTGCCCAGGTTGGTCTGGAACTCCTGGGCTCAAGAGATCCTCCCTCCTCCACCTCCCAAAGTGCTGGGGTTATAGGCATGAGCCAACACACCCGGCCCATACGTGGCCTGCACCTTTTCAGAGTCCACGTTAGAATTACCCACTGGCTTATCTTAGAACACAGCCATTGGGGGACGGCACCTCTACCCAGCTTTGCCGACAACTTACCAGTGGTTTCCTACAAGTTACAAGGTGCGAATCATTTCCATTTGAGTTGCTTGGAGTTGGCCTCCTTTTTTCCAGAGGCAGTGGGTAGGAGAGTCTCTCATTGCAAGAGAAGTTCAGGGACAGAGCTGCTGCTGTGGAAAAGCTGCTGGGCTCAGGCCAGGCATGGTCGCGTGTGTGACTCTGCATGGTTGCCTCAGCCCCCAACCCCTGGGCCTGGTTCCCATCTGTGGAGCCAGTGCTGTGATGTTATGACCCTCTGGGATGATGATGATGATGGTGATAATGGAGAATCCTAAGTGACTGAAACCCTGGTGTGTGCCTGCCTGGCCCTGTGCTGAGCAGTGCACATGCAGTATTTTTTTTTAGTCCATATGGCTTTATGGGAGAATGTTCTGGAAGTAGATAGCAGTGATGGTTATTCAACTTTGTGAATATACTAAAAGTCACTTTAAAGGGTGAATTGGCTGGGCTAGGTGGCTCACACCTGTAATCCCAGCACTGTGGGAGGCCAAGGCAGGCGGATCAGTTGAGGCCAGGAGTTCAAGACTAGCCTAGGCAACATGTCGAAACCCCATCTCTACTAAAAATATAAAAATTACCCAGGCATGTTTGCCCACACCTGTAGTCCCAGCTACTTGGGAGGCTGAGGCGGGAGAATGGCTTGAACCCAGGAGGCAGAGGTTGCAGTGAGCTGAGGTTGCAACACTGCACTCCAACCTGGGTGACAGAGTTGAGACTCCATCTCAAAATAAATAAATACGTAAGAAATAAATAAATGGTGAATTGTGCATTATTAGAATTGTATCTGAAGAACACAACTGAACACCGCCTATGTCCTTGAGTCTTTACCTAGTACCACCTTAAAGGCACTTTAGAAACGGTGGCCAAGACGAGCTCATGTGCTGCTGGGAGCTCACACCAGAAGAGGCTGGTCCTGGCCAGGTGTAGGGGCTCACGCCTGTAATCCCAGCACCTTGGGAGGCCGAGGCGGGCGGATCATGAGGTCAGGAGATTGAGACCATCCTGGCCAACATGGAGAAACCCTGTCTCTACTAAAAATGCAAAAATTCAAGCTCAGTGGTGGGCGCCTGTGGTCCCAGCTACTCGGGAGGCTGAGGCAGGAGCATCACTTGAACCCAGGAGGTGGAGGTTGCAGTGAACCGAGATCGCACCACTGCACTCCAGCCTGGCGACAGAGCAAGGCTCTGTCTCAAAAAAAAAAAAAAGTCTGGTCCTGCTGCTTTTGGGGTGGGCAGCAAAGGCCTTGGGGTCCAGAGAGAAGCAGGCCAGGCACTGACCCGGGGCTCCTGCCACAGGGCTAGGTCCGCGCCCCCCGCCTTAGCCTGGCAGTAGGTTCTTACTCAGCAGGTTGTAATCCAGCTAAACAAGCTTTTTAAGAAAGAAAAATGTTTTGGTTTGCTCCAGGAGGGGGCTTAAAAAACAAAAATATTTCCCAGCATTAATCCAGATTTGCATGTTAAAGTCGCTTTTGTATTACAAGAAAGGTAGTGGTTTGCAAAGGAGTTGATAAAAGATACTGGTTTTAAAAATTAGGGCGGGGAAAGTACTGTTTATTTTTATTTTATTTTCCATTCAGGGGGTGTGCGTGCATGTTTGTGACAGGGAGATATTACATCCTGGTGGGGATTGGGCTTCTAGGGTGCCCGTTACCCAAATAGTGAACCTCACACCCCAGAGGTCATCTTTCACCCCTCGCCCCTTCCCACCTCCCCGCTTTGGAGTCCCAGCGTCTGTTGTTTCCATCTTCGTGTTCCTGGCACCCACCTGTTCAGCCCCCACTTGTAAGTGAGAGCAGGCAGTGTGCAGTTTTGTTTCTGAGTTATTTCATTTGAGACGAGGGCCTCCAGCTCCATCGTGTTGCTTCCCTGGCCGAGATTTCGTTCTTTTTTATAGCTGGGAGTAAAGATACTTTGTACTGAACACCTGAAGCTCTTGCGGCTGGAGCTCCGAGAAGCTGGGTGGGCCTCCTGTGACCGCGAGTTCCCATGGGCGGGGGCGGGGGGCTGGGGTGTGCAGCTCCTTGGTCCTGTACCCAGCCTGCTCTTGCTGTGGGAGCCGGGAAGGTGGGAGACCCCCGTTCCCCGCCCCCAACCCAGTCTTGTTCTTTGAAGCTGCCCTGTGCAAAGGATTCTTGTTAGGGGAGTTTGCGGAGAAAGTAGTAAGTTAGGGACTGACTGACTGGCTCTTTGGCCTACCATTGTTACAATAAAAGCCTCTCTGTTTACATCCGTTTATCTTAGCACCATGGAATTCAATTGAGTGTTTAGAAACCTCAGAGGCCCTTGAGGTTTTGCTTGCCAAGATACTTTTCAGTTTGAGTTTCTGCCGTAGGGTGGAGCCGGCGTGTTTACAAACACTCCCTGCCCTTCCCTGCCACCTCCCCACTCTCCTCCCGCTGGCTGCGCTCCCTAAGACATCGGGGCGGTGCTGGCCTCCACGCCCAGTGCGGGGCTTCCTGCCCGCCTGGCCCCTCCCGGGTGCCGCCCCGCCCCCTCGATGCCTGCCTTCCTAATTTGGTGTGCGTTCGCCTCGCCGGTCCCCATTGGCCGTGGAGTGGCCTGCCTAGGGTGTGGGCCGGCTCGCTCGGAGCCCCTCGTTCCCAGGAGTCGGGAGTGGCTTGGGAGGGAGCGGCTATTCCCTGTGGGATCCTCCCTGATCAGCTGCCCCTGCCCCCCACCACTCTTCCTCCTTCTTTTCCACTCCTCCTGCTTTGCTCTCGAAGGCCCTCACTCCCTTTCCCAGGGTGGGTGGGTGTGGGTGTGTGGTTTCGTGTGTGTGTGTGTGTGTGTGTGTGTGTGTGTGTGTGTTTCTGGTTTATTTTTTTCTGCCCTGAAAGTAGTCCACCCAGAAAATGAATGAACTCTCTTTGAAATAAATTCTGCTATCTTTAGAAGCATTTTGACCTTTCTTTCCTTTTTGCAAAGAAGTGTTTTTACAGGCTGGCGCAGTGGCTCACGCTGGTAATCCCAGCACTTTGAGAGGCAGAGGCGGGCGGATCACCTGAGGTCAAGAGTTCGAGACCAGCCTGGTCAACATGGTGAAACCCCGTCTCTACTAAAAATACAAAAATTAGCCAGGCATGTAATCCCAGCTACTCGGGAGGCTGAGGCAGGAGAAGTGCTTGAACCTGGGAGGTGGCGGTTGCAGTGGTGAGATCACTGCACTCCAGACTGAGCAGAGCGAGACTCCATCTCAAAAAAAAAAAAAAAAAAAGTGTTTTTAGGAAGGAATTAAAGTATTTAATCAAATAATTAAAGTAGTTAATAATTTTCTAGAGTCCACCAAACAGACACCAGTCTAAAAAGTGTTCCTTAGAGGTAGAGTTTTAAGAAAACTGCTGAAATTCAGTGAGAGAAAGAGCATTGCACAGAGAGTGACTGTTTTTGTTCACGAGGGCAAGACTTCAGGAGCTGTTTCTCTCAGAAGGCCTTTCCTGATTTCTCCAATGCGGAGATCAAAAATGAAAGTAACTCGTACAATTTGGTGAAGGTCAGCAGTACATAAATATACAGTAAAAATTCAGCAACTGACTTCAAAATCTTTCCCTTTTACTCATGACCTTTAAACACAGTTCTAACTTATTGCTAGATGACATTCAGTCCTAATTCGGTTTATGTTGTTTTGTAATGTTAGAGGGCTTTTGAGCTTGGAGGTTATTGGGTCTACATTAGAAATACTCTCCTTTTTCTGACAAACTTTGGTTCCTTCCCACAGAGTGATTCATCTGTTTCAAAGTTTCTGGTAGGCTGGAATCCCAGCACTTTGGGAGGCTGAGGCAGGAGGACTGCTTGAGGCCAGAAGTTCCAGACAAGCCTGGGCAACATAGTGAGACCCCCATCTCTACAAAAAAAAAAATTTCAATCAGCCAAGTGCAGTGACTCACGCCTGTAGACCCAGCTACTTGAGAGGCTGAGGCAGGACGATCACTTGAGCCCAGCAGTTGGAGGCTGCAGTGAGTTATGATCTCACCACTGCACTCCAGCCTAGGCAACAGAGCAAAACCCCGTCTCAAAAAATAATAGTAATTAAAAAACACAAGTTTGTGGCTGCAGTCTTCTCTGTATTTCAGCATGGCTGCAGGAGGACTGTGGTGCGAATGTGTGAGTCACCTCTAGCGGGGATCCCGCCTGACTGATCAGCCATGCTGGTGATGAGAGTCCCTCTTCCCTCCATCTCCCTGTCCCTGTCCCTGTTCCCGTAGGCCTTGCCGCCCCTCCCCACCCCACCACACCCTCTCACGCCTTTTCCAATCTGAGAACTCTGGGGAAGTAACCACTGCTTCCTCCACACGGGAAGGTTGGGACTTTTCTGTGTGTTCCTTTTATTTTTCCCTCCTGCCTAGATCCCTTCGAGGGGTGGCTTTGGCTCTGAAGTGTTGGGAGCTCGGAATGAAGCTTGGTAGGGATGTCCTTGTGTTTGTTCGAATCTGGTAAACGGATGGCCCCACCCCTGGCTGTCCTGTAATCTCTGGGAGGGCCCTTCTAGGTGTAGCACCCAACTTCTCAGACCTCTGGTGACACGAGGCTTGTGTGGAGTAGGCCTGTCACACGGCTTCTGTGCAGGCAGGTGATACACGGGGACAGTCCTTCCCAGGTTCCCCACGAGAGCCTCAGGGGAAGCAGAGGGTGTCTGCAGGCATGGAGCTGACCCCAGCACCTACAGAGCTGTGGGGCACCTCTCCGCTCAAGCACCCACTCAGGTCCACGTCTCACCCAAGATCAGCTCCTGTTCAGGCCAGCATGCTGGTTACTCTTCACTGGGGCAAAATGTACTTCAGAAACAAGTTAATTTAATTTTTTAAATTATTATTATCATTATTTTTGAGACAGAGTCTCACTCTGTCGCCCAGGCTGGAGTACAGTGGCGAGATCTCAGCTCACTGCAACCTCCGCCTCCTGGATTCAAGCGATTCTCCTGCCTCAGCCTCCCAAGTAGCTGAGATTACAGGTGCATGCCACCACACCCAGCTAACTTTTGTATTTTAGTAGAGATGGGGTTTCACCATGTTGGCCAGACTGGTCTCGATCTTTTGACCTCCTGGTCTGCCCAGCTTGGCCTCCCAAAGTGTTGGGATTACAGGTGTGAGCCACCGTGCCTGGCCTAAATAATAATAATAATAATTATTATTATTATTATTATTATTATTATTTTGAGACAGAGTCTCTGTTGCCCAGGCTGGAGTGCAGTGGTGTGATCTCAGCTCACTGCAACCTCCGCCTCCTGGGTACAAGCTAGGATTATAGGCATGAGCCACCACGCCCAGACCCTACATTATTATTTTTAATGGCAGTTCCAATTGTGGCTTTGGGGGTTTGTTTTTGTTTTTGTATTTTGACAGGGTCTCGCTCTATTGCCCAGGCTGGAGTGCAGTGACACAGTCACAGCTCACTGCAACCTCGACCTCCCGGGCTCAAGCGATCCTCCCGCTTCAGCCTCCTGTGTTTCTAAGACTACAGCACGCACTGCCACACCCAGCTCATTTTTTATTTTTGTTGAGATGGTGTCTTGCTTTGTTGCCCAGGCTGGTCTTGAACTCCTGGCCTCGAGCAGTCTTCCCACCTCGACCTCCCAAAGTGCCAGGATTACATGGTGTGGGTCTGGTTTGTTGTCGTTGTTGTTTGTTTTGGTTTGGTTTTGAGGCAGGGTTTTGTCTGACACCCAGGCTGGAGTGCAGTGGCACCGTCACGGATCACTGCAGCCTCTACCTCCTGCACTCAAGCGATCCTCCCACCTCAGCCGTGACTACAGGAGTGGTCCACTAGTTAATTTTTAAAAATAGCTTCCCAGAGTTTTACAGTGTCGGATTTATCTTAAAGGGACAGAAACATTCATTACGATTGTTGTAAGAAATTTGCCTCTGGAAATTTTCTTTCCTTTTTTTTTTTTTCCAGATTACGAAGAGACTGTATCTATCTATACGCATCGTACAAAATCCAAACATTTCAGAAAATGAAAATCCCCCATGTGACACTCCCCAGAGCTAATCCCTTCTCACTCCTGTGTCCCTGAGTCATCGTCGCACATGACTGTCTTGGTTTTTCAGTTTTTGGTATTGTACAACAGCTTCTTATATGGAAATTGAGGATTTAGCTTCCCCGCTCCATCCCGTAAAGTTACATCATCATGTTTGGCTCACTCAGCATTAGCGTTTTCTGTATTAGAACTATGTAGTGATTACAATGCTTAGCCATTTCCTTCCTGTACTATTGGCTTATTTCCGCCACACTCCCCCCTCTTGGAGTTAATATAATGGCCTCTTCTCCATTTATTGTGAAGGCCTTCCTCTCTGACCACAGGATCATCTTCTCCACCATCCTGGGAGTCCCCTTAGGAGGTGGTGGTGGAGAGAGGGCTATTTCCTGATTCCCATGGTCTTCCTCTTTCCTGATTTGTTACTTTGTTTTACTAGAGTACATCCTCCAGTCGCTTCCTGGGAAAGGGCACAGGAGAGAGACTTTTCATTTATTTACTGATTTAAGAGACAAGGTCTCACTTGGTGGCCTAGGCTGTTACTTCTGGGCTCAAGCGATCCTCCTGCCTCAGCCTCGCGAGTAGCAGGGACAACATGTGTGCACCACCATGCCTGGCTAATTTTTGTATTTTTTGTAGAGATGGGATCTCCTTATGTTGCTCAGGCTGGTCTTGAACTCCTGTGCTCAGTGATCTTCCTGCCTCAGCCTCCCAAAGCGCTGGGATTACAAGTGTGACCCACCACGCCTGGACCCCCAGATCCCGTCCCCACTTCTGGGACTGGCTGTGCCTGGCGGGCCTCTGAGCTGAGCTCACTCCGCTCCTTCCCTTTCCCTCTCTACTTTCTGGGAGATTTTCTCCAGTCTCTCCTTCTACCCTTTCTTGGATTTTTATTTCTCCTTTTTTGAGTTTTTTTTTTTATTATGAGAGAGTGTTCTTGCTCTGCAAGTGTGCTTTGTGTGGTGTTCTTACTGTCTTACTGAGACGGCATCATTACCTCCCTAGGGATGGGAACCGCGCTTCATCTCCCCCCCCCCCGGCTCCCGTCAGCTTCCCCTGGGTCCCTCCTCCCTTGTTCTGTCTTGCACCATGTCCTGCCTGGTAGAAACTTCCTCAAACCACAGATGTGCCATGGCCAGCTGTTCTATTTAACAGCGAGGTCCTAAAAGCCCTCTTAGAGCAGCTGGTGTTGGAACAAGGGCTGGGGCAGGGACCCCAAGCATCCTCATCTCCAGGGAGGTTCCACCAGGAGGCTTCAGGCACCGCCTCAGGACACAAAGGACAACTCAGACCCCCGAAGCCTCCTGGACCCTCCATTGCCCACAAGGCTCTGTCCCAGCCCCTTCCTCCAGCCCCTCCAGGCAGGTCCCATCTGCATCTCTCGGGCTTCGGGAAGGATCAGGCCCCCAATGCCCTCTCTGGGCCTGGGGGAAGCCACATCCCAGGCCTCTCAGGGTGGCCTTCTCCGCCTCAGCGAAGAGCCACAGGCATTGAGGGCGATCTGGAAGGACTGCTGCCCTGTGCCCTGGGGAAGGCTTGTCTTGGGCTCTGGAGGTGGAACCCAGCTGGCGGCTCCAGAGTTGGCTTTGGGTCTGTCGTTGGATTTGCCTTTCTCAGTGTGAGTTCTCATCACAACACGACCCAGCTACCCGTGCGTCCCGCAGGCTGTCCATTCCTCTCCAGTGTCCCTGCACAGGCATGTCCTGGGTGGTCCGGAGGCACCTTCTAGACCCGGCTCCCGGGTGTGGTGGAAGCTGTCTGTCCCGGGCCCACACAGGGTTGTCCCTGCAAGCACACAGCTCCGAGAGTGCCCCACTCAGGATCCTCCAGCTCTCTCGCATGAAGCAGAAATGTGACTTGGAAATTGTCCTCTATAGAAGGGAGGGGAAATCCAGGCCTAGGGGTGAGCTGCTTGCTGTGCTTCAGTCCCACTCTCAGCCTCCAGTTGGGGGGCACAGGCATTTGATTCCTAACACATCTGTGGGCTGCCGCTGTCCAGCCTCTGCTGCCCACACTAGCAGCTGGGGAGTGGGAACGGGGGCTGGCGGAGGCCTGGGGTACTTCCCCCAGAAGGAGCGATTTCTTGTTTCCTGCAATTGAGCTGGGAGTCCCCGTCAGGGAGCAATGGGGTCCCCTCAGCTTCCTGCTCTCTGTCATTCCTGCAGGAGGACACGTGTGGATGTGTACGCCACCATTTTCAGCTAAGGGTCAGAGAACGTTTCCGTGGACTCCTGGCATCAGACACGGGATTTTTTTTTTTTTCCTTGCTCTGTCAGCAGGCTGGAGTGCAGTGGCACAATCTCAGCTCACTGCAACCTCTGCCTCGTGGGTTCAAGCAATTCTCCTGCCTCAGCTTCCGAAGTAGCTGGAACTATAGGTGCCCACCACCATGCTCAGCTAGTTTTTTGTATTTTTAGTAGAGACAGGGTTTCACCATGTTGGCCAGGATGGTCTTGATCTCCTGACCCACCCATCTCGGCCTCCCAAAGTGCTGGGATTACAGGCATGAGCCACCGCGCCTGGCCGGGATGTGTTGATTACATTTTCAGATGACTCCAAGGCCCCTTTCTGTTCAGTCCCCAAGACTAGGACCCTGGCTGTGGAGCTGGGTGTCCCGTGCCACCACGTCCAGGCGCCCTCAGAGCACTTTACAGGCCTGAGCGGCTGTGGCTCCAGTGGCCTCTGCTCCCCGCTTCCCTCAGCTGCAGGCCTGGTATGGGGCCTTGGCATTGGGGGCCTGGTACCAGGCACAGCCCCATGGCTGAGGCCAGCCTGCAGAGGACAGCTGAATGGGGCTTATTGAGAGACGGGCTGCTTCAAGGGCGGGAGGAGCCATGTGAACAAACACACGTTGTCCCTCAGCCCAGGTGGCTGGAGAACCTCAGAAACTGCGGTGTCATACCTGTCCCAGCTGGAGTGACACCAGGATCCAGCAGCCCAGGCCAGGTTCAGTGCTGGGGCAAGGGGTGGAGAGACCACCCTCCTCTCTCCCTGTTTTTTGAGCCAGGCTTTGCCAACCTTTATTATTTTCACTTGAAATCCTTCTTTTGGGAATGACAACCTTTCTGGTGAGTTTTACTGCCTGAGGTTTAGAAATAATTTTGGTGTTTTTGAGACAAGGTGTCAGTCTGTTGCCCAGGCTAGACTGCAGTGATCATAGCTCACTGCAGCCTCGACCTCCTAGGCTCAAGCTAACTTCCTGCCTCAGCCTCCTGGATAGCCAGAACTACAGGTGTGCACTACCACGCCTGGCTCATTTTTTAAATTTTAAAACATTACTTATTTATTTTTAGAGACAGGGTCTTGCTGTGTCACCCAGGCTGGAGTGCAGTGGCACGATTATAGCTCACTGCAGCCTTAAACTCCTGGGCTCAAGCCATCCTCCTGCCTCAGCCTCCCGAGTAGCTTGAGACTGCAGGTGCATGCCACCATACTTGGCTAATTTTTTAAATTGTTTGTAGAGATGGAGTCGTCACTATGTTGCCCAGGCTAGTTTTGAACATCTGGGCTCAAGTGATCTTCCCACCTCAGCCTCCCAAATTGCTGGGCTTACAGGTATGAGCCTTTGAGCCCAGCAGACATGAATTTTCTAGGATCTTTTGCAAAATCATTGCTGGGAACAGGAGCGGGTCCCTGCTGCACGTGCTGGGCCAATCACTGTTTGTCATGGAGCCCCTTGCTGGTCTTTAGGAAGGATGGAGGAGCCCACCTGCCACCTCATGGGCCTCAGACAGGATTTTCCGAGGTGAGCGGCCATTCCCCATCCTGTGGCTGGAGATCAGGATGTATCTGAGTGACAGCTCGGCTCAGTGGTCCCCAGCAAGGCCTGAATCTCAGTTCTTCCCACTAAGTCCCAGGGGACGTCCAGTGGCTTTGGGTCTGGGGCTGGGTGCACAGGTGCGATGCTGGCCACGTCGTCTGCAGCTGCCCCGGCCACAAGGCCATCCTGCCTTGACAGGGAGGTGTTTGGTTCCCAGAGGCATTTGACAAAGCTGATTTTGGGGGCTGTGTGCTGTTATCAGTCAAAACCTTTCTCTCCCCTTCATGCCTTTTTTTTTTTTTTTTGAGACAAAGTCTCGCTCTGTCACCCAGGCTGGAGTGCAGTGGCACGAACTCAGCTCACTGCAACCTCTGCCTCCCGCGTTCAAGCGATTCTCCTGCTTCAGCCTCCCGAGTAGCTGGGACCACAGACACGTGCCACCGCGGCTAATTTTTGTATTTTTAGCAGAGGCAGAATTTCACCATGTTGGCCAGGATGGTCTCGATCTCTTGACCTCGTGATCCGCCTGCCTCGGCCTCCCAAAGTGCTGGGATTACAGGCATGAGCCACCACGCCCGGCCTCACCTTACTTTTAAGCTTGAGTTTTGTATTTTGGGTTCAGAATTAAATTCAGAAAAAAAAATTTCCCTTTGACTGTTTCCTACCTCGATCGAGCCATTTGTGGGTGTGTTCATTTAAGTTTCGACACATGCAGAACTTAACCTGTGTGTGCTATATTTGAGGAGTCTGTTGGAAGAGAGAGCAGGAATTCCAGATCAGAGTCCTTAATGTTCTGTGTGGCTGACACTGAGTCATCCCTGAAAAAGCCCCAGACCTGAACTGATCATTCATGTCAGTTGCCAGGTTTTTCTCAGCCACAGGGCTTTTTTCATTCATCCTCCTGTTCCATCCAAGAAATGTTTCTCAAGCCCCCTTCAGTGCAGGCGGGGCTCCTACCTAGTAGGAGAGACAAATTGCAAACTCGCATCACCATTCTGGGCCTGGGGCTGCCCTAGGAGTCGGGGCAGGAGGGCAGCATGGATGAGGCGGCCTCGGAGCCTAAGTTTGGAGATCTGAGAGAGTCTTGTGCCTGGACGGTTAGGGAAGGATGTTCCAGGCAGAGGAAGCGGCAGCAAGGTGGGAGGAGGAGAGTGGACCTTCTGGAGGATTCTGGGTGGCCTGCAGGGCAGGGCAGCAGGGAACGTCCTGCTCACCATGGGGGCTGTAAGTCGGTTGAGGCAGGGATGTCAGCATCACAGGTGGGCAGGGCCCATCCGGGACAGGGCCTTTCCTGGGACGGGACCAGGTGGGTGCCCACGTGCTCAGGACAGTGGGAGCTCTTTCTCTCGGGGGATTCTGCACCCATTCTTCATGTCCTCATTGACTTTCTCTGAATACCTATAATAGAAATCATTTTCAGAAGCAAAACATTGCCGTGGTTTGCTCACCGAATTGTGCCTGAGTGAGTTAGGGAAGCAGGCCAGGGCGCACTCCTCAGCCACCGGACGCAGCCCGCGTCCATGGCCCTGGCCTCACCTGCAGCCAGGGGTGTCGGTCACTCCCAACAGTCAGTGATCGCTCCAGCCTGGGAGGGAGAGGGGACGAGGGCTGGGGCATCTCAGTGGCTCAGGGGGAAACCACAGGGGCCAGCTCTTCCCGAAGGCGGTGCCTCCAGGAGAGCCACCTGCCACAGAGCCCTTATCCTGCAGGGCGATGGCACCTCCAGGGCCCCTTTCCAACATCTGCCTCTGACCACACTGCGTTGTCCCGGGCCCAAGCCTTTTCCCATGGCGCCACCTTGTGGACACCTGCACACAGGCCAGCAGCCTGCAGAGGCTACCTGCCCCAGGTGCACGTCCTGTAGCTACGTGGGGCAGCTGAGGAGGGGCCTCCACAGAGCTTCCTGACCAGGTGCTGCCCTGGGCCCTGCACAATGACAGGAGGCGGGCCCACGGCACTCTCAGCCCCTGAGCAGAAGTCATCGCTGGGAGGAAACATGTCTGCCGTTTCCAGCATCTTGTTGTCCCTGACGCTGTGTGACCTTGGACTTTTATGAGGGCGGGGCAGTGTGACGGCACTTATGATTGGAAAGTGCAGGTTTCTCCCCCACAGCCCCACCCTCCCGGTAGGTCCTGAAAGTCCTGTGCCCCTCAGGGACCCCCTTTTCAGAGCCATAAGCTTACAGTGTCCTTCTCTCTTCTCAGTGTCCCCAACTCCTGCCCAGCTAGTCCACGAGGTGCCGGCTCCTCCAGTTACCGCTTTGTGCAGAACGTGACCTCGGACCTGCAACTGGCAGCAGAGTTTGCAGCGAAGGCCGCGTCGGAGCAGCAGGCAGACACGTCTGGAGGAGACAGCCCCAAGGTCTGAGCCCGCCCCCCGCGCCGGCGCCGTGATGCAGGTGGTGACCAGGATCGGGCTGTAGTGACCCGGCGCGGGCGGCAGTGCGCTCGAGGCAGTCTTGACCCACAAGGAATGCAGCCGAAGTTGGCAGTAGAGCCATTGGCCCTTTCTCCTTTTCATGCCCAAATTGTCCTTGTTGGCCATTTGCTGGTGATGGGTGGCACTGACACCAGGGCCCCTCCCGCTCCGCTCCTTGTTCATCTGCCACTGGCAGCCCGGCGTCAGAGCCTTCACACAGCCCTTGAGAAGGATGGCGCCCTCCTTATAACTCTGTCTTAGTTCATTTCTGTCCAACAGCTGTTTTAAAATCGATTTGTGGAAGAGGTGAGAAATTTCAGAATTAAACTATGATAAAAACAGAAGTTTTCCTTCCCACGAGGCAAAAACGCTGTTCCTAGTTTAATGTGAGCCCCTTAACAGGATCATTGGAGGGCACTGGGATTGTCGAGATGAGTGCGTCCTCAGGGGAAGGTTCCTCCCCGTCAGCAGTGGCAGGCGGGTGGGGTGGACCTGGGGACCTTGCTGGAGCTCACCTGTGAGCCGCGTCTCTCCGCAGGACGAGTCCAAGCCACCGTTCTCCTACGCACAGCTGATCGTGCAGGCCATCTCCTCCGCCCAGGACCGGCAGCTGACCCTGAGCGGCATCTACGCCCACATCACCAAGCATTACCCCTACTACCGAACAGCCGACAAAGGCTGGCAGGTGAGGTGGGCCCTGGGCCTGGAGCGCCTCCAAACGCCCCTGGAACACGAAACTAACAGGCACATCGCTTCCCTGAAAATAGACAGAAAAGAGGGCAGTAAGGGGCCTCATGCCTGGAACCCCAGCACTTTGGGAGGCCAACGCAGGAGGAGGATCAAGACCAGCCTGGCAACATAGCGAGAACCTCTTTTCTACTCAAGATTAGCTGGGTGTGCTGGTGCATGCCTGTAGTCCCAGCTACTCAGAGGCTGAGGTGGGAGGATCACTTGAGCCCAGGAGGTGGAGGCTGCAGTGAGCTTTGATCGCTCTGCTGCACTCCAACCTGGAAGACAGAGCAAGACCCTGTGTCTAAAAAGAAAAAAAAAATTTAAGTAATAAAATAAAAGAGGGATATTTTCCCAGACTGAGAAGATGGGGACATACCTTGTTAGATTTTGTGCTTGCTGTGCTTTACAGTCCCATGCTAAGTTGGAAATGCACCATATACTGTTAATAAAACCGCCCACGTCTGAATTGTGGATGGGATTATAAGAACTTTGTTCACACCAGCCATGACTGACGCATGTTGCATTTGCCTGTATTTTCTCTCCAAAGTCAGTATAGCCCATCCACTAGTTTTGGTTTTTTGTTTTTTGTTTTTTGTTTTGTTTTGTTTTGTTTTTTAATAGGATCTCGTTCTGTTGCCCGGCTGAAGTGCAGTGGCGCGATCTCCGCTCACTGCAACCTTCACTTCCCAGCTTCAAGCCATTCTCCTGCCTCAGCCTCCTGAGTAGCTGGGATTACAGGTGCCCACCACCATGCCCAGCTATTTTTTGCACTTTAGTAGAGATGGGGTTTCGCCATGTTGGCCAGGCTGGTCTTGAACTCCTGACCTCCAGCACTCCACCCGCCTCGGCCTCCCAGAGTGCTGGGATTACAGGCCTGAGCCGTCTCGCCCAGCCAAGACCCAGTGTTGTGTTTGTTTGTTTGTTTGTTGTTTTGTTTTGTCCCAGACATGCTCCTAGACCAAGATCAGTCTTTCTCTTTCACTGTTTCTGTAAAGAATGGTAATGACAGCCAGGCATAGTAGGTCACACCTGTAATCCCAGCGCTTTGGGAGGCCAAGGTGGGAGGATGGCTTAAGCCCAAGAGTGTGTCCGTCTCAACTAAAAATACAAAAAAATCAACCAGGCATGGTGGCCCACACCCGTAGTCCCAACTACTCAAGAGGCTGAGGCAGGAGAATCCCTTGAACCCAGGAGGCGGAGTTTGCAGTGAGCCAAGATCATGACACTGCACTCCAGCCTGGGCAACAGAGTGAGACTCCTTCTTAAAAAAAAAAAAAAAAACAGATGGTAAAATGGTAATGATGCTGTGTCAGATTGTGATAGGCATGGCCTGCCCCCCGCATCTGCTCCCGCGCAGCACCGAGGGCTCTGCACAGCGGGACGGCCTCCCCTCGCCCTGGTCCCACCTATGTTGCAGATTTGGGGCAGGTGGGACTCGATTTCTGACTTGCTGATGACGGGTGAATATCTCTGCTTCCCTGCAGAATTCTATCCGACACAACCTCTCTTTGAACCGTTACTTTATTAAAGTCCCGCGTTCCCAGGAGGAGCCTGGGAAGGGGTCTTTTTGGCGTATAGACCCTGCCTCTGAAGCCAAGCTCGTGGAACAGGCATTCCGGAAACGGAGGCAGAGGGGCGTCTCCTGCTTCCGCACCCCCTTCGGGCCTCTGTCCTCAAGGTAAAGCTCTCTGTGTGGCTGTCCTAGAGCTGTTAGGAAAGCTGGGCTGGCCTGGAGTTTAGGGATGCGTGGCACAGTCGGCCCTCCCCCTCCCTATCTGCAGCCTCCATAGCTGCAGGCTCAGTGTCTGGGCATGCAACTGATCACAGGTCAAAAACAGTCCCAAAAAAAGGCTAGTGCGGTGGCTCACACCTGTAATCCCCGCACTCTAGGAGGCCAAGACTGGTTCACCTGAGGTCAGGAGTTGACCAGCCTGGCCAAGATGGTAAAACCCCATCTCTACTAAAAACATACAAAATTAGCCGGGCATGGTGGTGGCCACCTGTAATTCCAGCTACTTGGGAAGCTGAGGCAGGAGATCACTTGAACCCAGGAGGCAGAGGTTGCAGTGAGTTGAGATTGTGCCGTTGCACTCCAGCCTGGGTGATATGAGCAAAACTTTGACTAAAAAAAAAAATTGTCAAAAAAAAAGTAATGCAAATGAAACAATACACACTACAATAGCCACTTACAGAGCATGTACATTGTGTTAGGGATTCTAAGTACCCTGGATAGGATTTAAAGCTTACAGGAGGATGTACATAGGTTGTATGCAAATGCGACACCATATTTATGAGGAACTTGGTTGAGCATCTGCAGATTTGTTAGCTGCAGCCCCCTCCCCTCAAATACTGAGGGGTGACTGCTCTTTTTGGCACTTAAAGACTCCACCATTTTTTGGTTTTGGTTTTGTTTTGAAAGAATATCTCAGGACCAGGAATTCCTAAAATAGTAATGTTACTAAGCCACTGACTATTCTACTAATAATAACATTTTAGTTCTTAGAAGCAGAAATATGGGCCGGCGCAGTGGCTCACACCTGTAATCTCAGCACTTTGGGCCGAGGCAGGCAGATCATGAGGTCAGTTCAAGACCAGCCTGACCAACATGGTGAAACCCTGTCTCTACTAAAAGAAAAATTAGCCTCTACTAAAAAATAGAAAAATTACAGGTATGGTGGCAGACGCCTGTAATCCCAGTCACTCAGGAGCCTGAGGCAAAGAATTGCTTGAACCCGGGAGGAGGAGGTTACAGTGAGCTGAGATCGCGCCACTGCACTCCTGCCTGGGCAACAGAGCAAGACTCCATCTAAAAAAAAAAAAAGAAAGTGGAAATGTGTGTAGCAGTGGGAACAGTTCCTAAGGCCAGGAGTAAATGGCTTGCGGCTTGCGGTGCTTCTGGTGGCTCCGAGCTTTCTGCTGCAGTGAGAGAGGACCCGGGGGAGCCAATCTTTGAAGGGACAGACTCGGGGTATGACTTGGGGAGCCCACAGCTGCCTTTGCTTTTCACAGATGTTGGAGAACGTGGCTCTGCTGCAGGTGGCGGGGGGACAGACCCTCCCCCAGCCTCTGCCACCCGCCTGGTGGGTCAGGACCACCCCTGCCCAGCTCTGTCCTGGCCAAGCCCAGTCTGGAGGAGCTTGGGTGCCTGTGAGCGGCCTGGGTGGCTCTTCCCAAGGTTGCCCATCAGATGAGCCCATTCTAGTGTTGGGGAGGAGATCTCCCAAGAGGCCCTCTCGGAAATCCTTCCCTGTGGAAGGACATGGTAGCATCTCATGCTTCCCATTTCAAAATTCTGTTTCCAACACAATTCGATGAAAGATTGAACTATCTGGCCAGGTGCAGTGGCTCACGCCTGTAATCCCAACACTTTGGGAGGCCGAGGCGGGCAGATCACCTGTGGTCGGGAGTTTGAGACCAGCCTGGCCAACATGGAGAAACCTCTTCTCTACTAAAAATACAAAAATTAGCCAGGCATGGTGGCGAATGCCTATAATCCCAGCTACTCGGGAGTCTGAGGCACAAGAATCACTCAAACCCAGGAGGTGGAGGTTTTAGTGAGCTGAGATCACACCACTGCACTCCAGCCTGGGTGACAAGAATGAAACTCCATGAAAGGAAATAAGGGAGGGAGGGAGGGAGGGAAGAAAAGGAGGGAAGGGAAAGGAGGGATGGAGGGAGGAAGGAAGGAGGGAAGGAAGGAAGGAGGGAAGGAGGAAGGAAGGAAGGGATTGAAATATCTGAAAATTAATTTCGGGCATAGGGTCTGGCATGGTGGTTCTCAGGTGAACTGGGCATATGGTTAAGGTAGGAATTCAAAAAAGTGTTTGAACATCATTTGGAAGATTTCAACAGAGCTCAGCTTTTCCAGAACACAGCATCACCTAAATGGAATGTGGAGAGAAATTTTGTTGCACCGTTAGGTTGCTAGGGCTGTTGAAACAAGCACCGCACACTGGGTGGCTTACACAAATGATGACTGTCTCAGTCCTGGAGGGAGGCTGGAAGTCCAAAGTCAAGGTGTCGGGAGAGCTAGGTCCCTCTGAGGCTGCGGGGAGTCTCCCCAGGCCTCCACCATGGCTGCCCACGGTCTCTGGTGCTCCTCGGCCTGTGGGCACATCACCCCGACCTCTGCTTCATCTTCAAGTGGTGCTGTGATCTGTGTCTGGGTGTCTGGGTGCAAACTTCCCCTTCGTATGAGGACACCAGTCATCGGATTCGGATCCACTTGAATGACTGTGGCATTTTGACTTGATCACCTCTGTTAGACCCTGTCTCCAAATAAGGTCACATCCTGCAGTACTGGGGGTTAGGACTCAGTGCGTCTTCTCTGTGGGACAGGCAAACCCCTGACAGTTGCCAGTGTCATTTTTCACCTGTAGGGCAGTCTGTCAGCCAGGGGAAGTGGCTGGGACTTGCTTTGTATGCCCAGCGCTGTCCGGGGAGCTGTGTGTGAGGAAGGCCTGCAGGGAGGGCAGGGTCCCATCTTCAAGGTCACCCTTGGAGTTGTGGAAGCAGATCTGCTGATAGAATCTGCTTGGGTGATGGGGGGAAGGAGGACCCTCCAGGCCAGGAGGATGGCACAGCCAGAGCTGGGTCTTCCGTAGAGGGAGGAGGCTGGCTTGACTTGCAGAGGCTGGATGGGTTTAAAGGGAGGCAGGTCATAGGGAAGGGGGTGATTGGGTAGAGGAAGGGGAGATTAGAGAGGGCCCTGATAGGTGTTCGGCCTCTTTGGTAAGAATGAGAGCCATGGCAGACTCGAGAAGTGGGGAGCCGCCTTGGCCACACGGGTCTGGGACTGAATCAGCTGAGCACTGAACTCAGCAGGCAAGGCCTCCAGGCCCAGGATGAAGAGCAGACGGGGAGCTAAGTGGTCTGGAAGAGACCGCAGGGCAGCAGGGAGGGGAGGGACAGGGAGGGAGCACCCAGGCCTCTGCCCGAGGAGCCCAGGAAGGGCCAAGCACAGCCACCGGCAGTAGACACAGCATACGCAAAGTGACCAAGGGTATTTGTAACACAGTGAAGACTGGCTGACACAGTGGCTCATGCCCATAATCCCAGCACTTTGGGAGGCTGAAGCAGAAGGATCGCTTTGAGGCCAGGAGTTTGAGACCAGCCTGGGCAACCTAGCAAGATCCCTGTCTCTACCAAAAAAAAAGTTTTAAAAAAGACTGGTTCCTTACCCCCAGGCGCCTCTGGTGGGTTCCAGCTTCCTGCCTCTCTGGGTCTCTGCTGAAACCTCCTGCTTTGTGTGCACAGCAGCGTGGGTGGGCTGCTGTCCTGCTGCACGTGTGTGCTGGGTGGTCCCGGAGAAGAAAGTTGACTACTTCCAGGCCTGGGTCTCGGTTGTGTCGCCATCGCCCACACCAGCCCCTCGCGGGTGGCACCTGGCAGGAACGCTGTATTGTAGAACCGGGTCTCTATTGTAGAACCCGGGTCGATGGTGATGGGGAGTGGGCAGGGGGGCAGGATGGGGAGCGGGTGGTGATTTCGTGGTGCAGGGTGAGTGTGCTCGGACTGTTGGTTGTTGAGGAAACAGCTGTGCTCCCAAAGCTCGTTTGCCTCTCAGGGTAGCGTTTTCATGGTAGAACGCTTGTGCCCACCAAACAGAAGCTTGTATGTTTTGATAGAGAAGGTCTGAGCCATTTTCGTAGACAACTGGCTGGCTGTGGTGGAAGTGAACACTAGGGTGTCTCCTCAGATAACACCGCTCCCTCCCATTGAACGGAGCCTCCCCGTGCAGCCCCCCTCAAATGGAGTTTTAAACGCTGGGTTCAGGTTACAGGGGGTGGGTCTCACTGCCTGAATGGGGAGGACAGAGATGAGCTCCAGGGAGCGTGGGTGGGCGACGGGGTGACACTGGTGACACTGAGCTGCGTGATGTCTCGGAAACATCCTCCCGTCCCTCTGCACGGGCGGGTGCTGACTGCCGAGGTACTTCCCTCTTCTCCAGGAGCGCTCCAGCTTCACCCACGCACCCCGGGCTGATGTCCCCTCGCTCCAGTGGCCTGCAGACCCCAGAGTGCCTGTCTCGGGAGGGCTCCCCCGTTCCACACGACCCTGACTTCGGGTCCAAGTTAGCTTCTGTCCCAGAGTACCGGTATTCCCAAAGCGCACCTGGTAAGGAGCGGGCGGCCCTCTTGCGGGGCGGGGCGGGACTCTCGGGGCACAAGAGGGGTCACTGTCCACTCCGCACCCTCCGTGCAGGCTCCCCCGTCAGCACCCAGCCAGTGATCATGGCCGTGCCACCCCGACCATCCAGCCTTGTGGCCAAGCCCGTGGCCTACATGCCCGCCTCCATCGTGACCTCACAGCAGCCCACGGGCCATGCCATCCACGTCGTGCAGCAGGCCCCCACCGTCACCATGGTCAGGGTGGTCACCACGTCCGCCAGCTCGGCCAACGGATACATCCTCACCAGCCAGGGCTCGGCAGGGAGCTCCCACGATGCAGCGGGCGCAGCTGTGCTGGACCTGGGCAGCGAGGCCAGAGGTAATGCGGCCGTGGACGGCAGCCTTCACAGGACTCTCCGTGGTGGTCCCGGCCAGCAGTTCCTGAAGGCAGCACCATCAGCCTGGGCCTGGGGCTTGAGGAGGATGATTCTCTGCCTCTGCCTCTCACTGCCATGTCCTTTTAAATCAGCATGAGCCAGGTGCGGTGGCTTACACCTGTAATCCCAGCACTTTGAGAGGCCCAAGCAGGTGGATCACTTGAGGTCAGGAGTTCAAGATCAGCCTGGCCAACATAGTGAAACCCCGTCTCTAATAAAAATACAAAAATTAGCTGGGCATGGTGGTGCGCTCCTGTAGTCCCAGCTACTTGGGAGGCTGAGGCAAAAGAATCGCTTGAACCCTGGAGGCGGAGGTTGCAGTGAGCAAGATTGCACCACTGCACTCCAGCTTGGGTGACAGAGCCAGACCCTATCTCACACACCAAAAAAAAGCATGACTGTCCACAGATGCATCCTTCCTTGCTGAATATGCCCTCGGATGCATGCAGCTGTGTCCTTGCCTTAAGGTAACATTGAATTAAGTTGTGCTGTGGCCTTGCATAAATTTGGAATTTAGTATTTTCTACGGAAGAAAGAATGAGCCTGGGAAGACTGTTCTTTTCTACTCCCTCATAAGGAGACTTTAAAAGTCATTTAGGGAAAAGGTAGTTCTGAATTGCTGAAAGGAATCTGATCCCAGGGCTTGATGGGGTAGATACTGAGCATGCAGCTGACCCCCACCCCCCATAAGACCCTCTCTGGAACACCTTCAGATGGGCAGCAGCCTCTGACTTCACTCACCTCCGTTGACTTCATCTCAGTGGTGGTTTTTGTTTCAGTAGTGCCATAATAAGGAAGGCCAAGGTACAGCTCTAATCAGATCATTTCATTCCCAGTAATACATTTGCTTTCTCAGACTGAATTTGGATTGGTTAAAGCTAAGTCTAGGCTAGGTGCAGTGGCTCATGCCTGTCATCCCAGCACTTTGGGAGGCCAAGGCAGGCAGATCACGAGGTCAGGAGTTCGAGACCAGCCTGGCCAACATGGTGAAACCCTGTCTCTACTAAAAATAAAAAAATTAGCCGGGTGTGGTGGTGCGCGCCTGTGATCCCAGCTACTCGGGAGGCTGAGGCAGGAGATTCGCTTGAACCCCGGAAGTGGGGTTACAATGAGCCGAGATTGTGCCATTGCACTCCAGTTGGGTGACAGAGCGACAAAACCCTGTCTCAAAAAAATAGGTGAATAAGTAAAATATTACTTTAAAACCCTAGCAGTCGTTTTCTTCCCAAACCTATTTCACCCATGAGATTTTCCTCTGGCAAACCCGTTTTTCCCAGTGCCGACTCACTCCCCCGCTTGGCCAACCTGCTGCCCAGGCATCGAGGAAATCGATTGTCTTGTTGGCTGAGTGTGGTGCTAACTTGGTTCCTGTCCTGCAGGCCTAGAGGAGAAACCCACCATTGCGTTTGCCACAATCCCGGCAGCCAGCGGAGTCATCCAGACGGTGGCCAGCCAGATGGCCCCCGGGGTCCCCGGACACACAGTCACCATCCTGCAGCCTGCCACACCCGTGACCCTCGGCCAGCACCACCTTCCAGTCCGGGCCGTCACTCAGAATGGAAAGCATGCGGTTCCCACAAACAGCTTAGCTGGCAACGCTTACGGTGAGGCCCCGCCCCGTTCTCTGCGCCACCTCCCGAGCTCTGTGGCTCTTCCTAGTAGTCAGTGCAGCATGACAACGTTTCTCCAGTATTGTCCGATCCTCCTCACAGTTCAGTTTATTGAGCATCTGCTGTACTCCAGGCACTAGGACAGCGCTAAGAAAAGAGGGTGGAAGGGGCTGGGCTCTGTGGCTCACACTTATCATCCCAGCACTTTGGGAGGCTGTGACAGGCAGATCGCTTGAGCCCAGTTCAAGACCAGCCTAGGCAATATAGCAAAACCCCATCTCTACATAAGACTCCAAAACTTGGCCAGGTGTGGTGTCGCACACTTGTGGTCCTAGCTGCTCAGGAGAGTGAGGCTGTAGTGAGCTGTAATTTTTCCGCTACATGCCAGCCTGGATGACAGAGTGATACCCTGTCCCTTTAAAAAAAAAAAAAAAGGAAAGAAGGTGGAAGGAAAGCCCAGATCTGCCCATTGTCTGGAGTTCACACTCCATGGGGTGAGGCAGGAGGTCTGAGAAGGAAGGAGGAGAGCTGGGGTGCAGGAACCCAGGGGCACCAGGGCACCAGGCAGAGTGCAGGAAGCCAGGGTGCTGGGTGGGGTGTCAGTGGGATAGCTCAGGGCAATACATCTGTGTAAAGGAGTGGTGCGACCCATTGATGTCCCCCAGGATCCAGACAGCAATGAGAGGGGCTTCCACCCAGCAGACTGGGGCCAGCAAGGACAGGACAGACCTGGTGGGGAGGGGACAGCAGGGCCCACAGGGTGCACTCAGCTCCCCTGCTTGGTGGCTTAGCCCATGTGTGGGTGACTTGGGCCTCTATTCAGAAAAAAACAGCTTGGTTCCAACCAGACCCTAGAGTAACCCTCTTCTTCCTCCACTCCAGCCCTCACCAGCCCTCTGCAGCTCCTTGCGGCCCAAGCGAGTTCGTCCTCACCGGTGGTGGTCACCCGGGTATGCGAGGTGGGGGCCAAGGAGCCAGCAGCAGCCGTCGCAGCCACGGCCACCACCACCCCAGCCACTGCCACCACCGCCTCTGCCTCCGCCTCCTCCACTGGAGAGCCTGAGGTCAAAAGGTCTCGGGTGGAGGAGCCCAGTGGGACCGCGACCACGCCGGCTGGAGTGATCGCAGCCGCCGGCCCCCAGGGGCCGGGCACCGGGGAATGAGGTCACCTGCACGAGGGGGAGTGGGACTCACCCAGCGGCGACCCCAGAGCTGGACCCAGCAGCACAGGCGGCCGCACCCACGGACGGAGGACAGCCCACAGCAGCCTGTGGGCATCGGCGGCACCTGGACACACCCAGCCCTTTCCATGGTATCGCCTGTCCTCCCGTGGTTTAAAACAAAAACATAAACAAGTTCAGACAACTGATTGTATGATTCTGGGAATTCTTTGCTTTCATGTCCTTCGCCTCTCCCCAAGCCTCCCTGTCAGGTATGGGGAGCAGGCTGTAGTTCAGCATCTCGAGGAATGTGTCAAGATAGCTCTGCCCGCTCCATGCTACATGGCCAGCCGCCTTTGTCCTGGGAGGACAGACAGAAACGCAGCAAGGCACACCCTGAGGCTATAGGGGAAGCCCAGGTGCTAGACCGAGGCCTGTTGGGGAAGCCAGGAGCTGCTGCCACGCCACAGACCATCTAACAGCCTCTCTGCCCGGAACGTGACATAGAGAGTGTTGGCATTAACTCGGGGAGTGTCCGGTTTCACTTCGGACCTCAGGTTTTTCTTTGTTTAAACATGGAATTCAGACTTCATTGTACACCTGAGGCAGACACAAAAGGGATCATCTATTTTGGAGGATTTCACCTGCTGACGGTCTGATGACTGGCTGTGGGTCCGGGGTTCCCGCTGGCATTCATCCTCTCGGAGAGTAAACCTGCTCTGTCTGATAACTTCAAGTAAGAGCAACAACTTCCCGGATTGGCATTCACCGTGGAAGGTTCCACGGATGAAAGATGGCCCTGGATCTGCCGGCTGCAGGCATCACGCTGCCGGAGAAGGTCAGGGCCGCTGCTCTGCAGGCCAGATCTTCCCGAATCCTCCAGCGCTGGCCCTCCTGTTGGGGACCACAACAAGAAACAGTGGCAGATTCGACATTGAGCTCCAGAAATGCCAGAGGAGCGGTGTTTCTGGGAATCGCCCATCCTCCGCATCACAGCCTCTCACCAGCAAAGCAGCCTCCACCCGGGCCTCAGCAGGAGAGCCACAGAGGAACCCAGGTGCCTGGAAGGCATCTGAGGGAGGTGGCTGGGCAGGTGTCTCCCTGAAGAAGAAAAGAGAATGCTTTTCAAAGCGATTTCAAGGCAGTGCAGGAGGAGCGGCGTGCTGTGTGGTGGAGTGGGGGCGCCCATGGCCCCATCAGAGTCCCCAACCCTAGGACAAGTTCAGAACTTCTGTGGCCCCCTCCTTCCACCTAGATAGAGAACACCCCTGTTCTGTTTCCTTCCTCTGTTCCATTGTTTTTCTAAGCCCCCCAAACGAGTCGTTTCTATGGCACTAACCTTTCCATGGGAAATAAGCTCTTTGTGGAAGTCCACACCTGTTGCCTTGGTTGAGGTTTCAGAGAAGTAGGGGCGAGACGAACACAGCCGGGCATCCCGGGTGCAGTTCCGTCCATGGAGGGTGAAAGATCGCGCTCCGTGCCACATGCGCAGCTCCTGCTGTTGTCTGTGGGCCTTTTCTTTCTGTGCTGCCTGGTGTGTGCATGCGTGGCATGAGGGAACGGGGCGTGGTGGTCAGAGATGGCTCCCTGACACTGGTGCCTGTGTGGCCTGAGCCAGTGCCGTCAGTGGGGGCCTCTGTGATCACCTGCTGCTGCCCTCTCCCCCATGGTGACCGTGTATCCCCAGGGCTGTGTGGCCACCTTCATGGGGGAGTTCTGTTTGCTTTTGAGCCACTACAGGTCGGCCTCCTTGTGCAAGCTGATGTCTGCATGGAGCACTGCGTACGACGTGTTGGTCACAAAATGTGAGGTAGCCTCTCACCCTGGTCTGCTCAGGCTGGCTCCGACCCACTTGCTTTCCCAGCTTTTGAGATGAGCACATTCTTTCTGTTAGCGGTAGGATTCTCACCGATTTTACTGCTTCAATGCCAAGGGGGTGGTGGGTGGAGCTGGGGGGTAGCGAGCGCAGGACCTCAGGGCTGCTGCGTCCTGCTGTGTGGGGAGTCCGTGCTATGTAGCTTCTGCAGCGACTGCAAAGAGGGACAAAGGGAAGTGGGCCTAGGGGTCAGCTCAGACTCGGAGCAGGGCAGGGAGAGGATGGCTGGGTCCTCGACCCACTGCTCTGGGCTCATAACCATGAGATTTTGAAAGGGTTTTTGGTCATCGGAGCAGGTACCACGCGTGGCTCCAGGCCTCCTGGTGTGCCCTGAGCCAGCCCAGCGAGCACCTCCCAGCCAGGCTCATTCGCAGAAGCAAGAGCACAGGCCGGGGGACCAGGAGAGCCTCAGCCCCCAGTCCCAGCCACCTGTAACCCTGAGCTGTGGGGAGCCAGGAACCTGAGAACCTTCTCTAGGTTGTCAAGGCTGGGTTGACCCTAGCAATGTGCAGGAATGCAGGGAGCAAAAGTAACTGGATTCCAGCCCCATACTAGGGTCACAGCAGAGGCTGAGGGCCTGCCCTCCTTTAACCAGGGGCTGGGGGCATGGTCCATGGACGAGAACAGCAGGTCACAGTGGTGGCTTTGGGAAGGGCCCCTCCCACTTTGCCCTGTTCTGAAAGGGGCTCCCTCAGAGCCCATGGGCCCAGTAACCCACTTCTCTTTCCTGCTTCCTGCTCAGTAACTTGCCAGGTTTACCAAATACAAGAAGACACCCGCTTTGGATAGGAGGTAAGTCCCAAAAGAAAACATCTGAAGTAGCTGAGCACAGGCATTCCACCAAGACCATCTGGTGGCCCCTGAGAAGTGGGAAGGCAGGGCCTGAGTGTCCCCCAACTGCTAGGGCAGCAGGTGGCTCAGGGCACCCTCTCTTGTGCCAGCTTCTGCAACCAGCCCAGTGTCCACAGAGCAGCAGAGCCAGAGGAGCTCAGGGAAACCCGGCCGTGGAGGGCACAGTGCCCGGCGTCCCAGCGTGTGCCTGTTCTTAGCTACTTCTGTCTTTCCTACCATGCAGACGTTCTCCCAGTGACACCTGGCCTCCGTGGAGGATGGGACCTCTCACTCATGCCTTTGAGGGACCCAGAGAGAGCATCCCTCTTCTGCTCTTTCTACATTCCTAAAAACCTCAACGTCAGTCCCTCGCCAGTCGGGCCGCAGGGCCTCATGGTTGTGCAGCACCCCATCCTGTCCTGCTGGCTTCACGTTAGAGGCCGCCGTGTGCTCTGAGTGAAATGAGACACTGCTGTCGGGTCCCCATGTAGAGACCTTCAAGGCAGCACTGGGAGACACTGCGGGGGGACCATGACTGGGCAGGCAGAGGCTTGTGCACCTCACACTCACCCCTCAGTTTCCCTCCCACGGTCTGGTTGTTCCTCCCTGGGATTTGCTGTTTATTTGTATTTCCTTTTTCTTTGATTTAAGAACAATGCCAAGTGAAAAAGGTGGAGATGAGTTTCTGAGTTGCAGAGTGTTCCCTGATCTTAGGTACCACGCTTTGGGCTTCTCGAGCAGGGAGGGAATGGATTTGGTGGAGTTGGGCCAGGGTAGGGGGGGCCTCGTCCTGCCCCCTCCAGACTGCCGGAGCCCCAAGAAGTTTTCAGCCCACCTGAACCTCGGCCCCCTGACTCCTGGTCCGTTTCTGTACTGTTTGAGATCGCAGGCGTCATTCAGCGAATGCTCTTATGTCCTCTACACAAAGCGGGCTCTCTCTGGAACACCCAAGGGCACTGTGACTCTCAGAAAGCCCTGAGTAAGGTCCCCCTCGAGAGAGAGAGAGAGAAATCCCTTCTTCAGGCGGTTCAGCAAGTTCAGGAGGAAGAGAAAGCTTTTCGGCTTTGAAACCAGTGTTTTTATAGAGACAAAGAACAGACCTCAGTAGGAAAAATGAAAACGTAGTTTAACATGGGGACGCATCCGAGGAGAGAAGATTTTCCCCTTAGCTTTCAGAGCCGGCAGGAGCGCAGGGTCTGTTTGGCTTCAAAAGCTTCACATTCTGCTTTGTCTTTGAGTGACTTCACGCGGGATGAGGAACTGTTGACCTCTGTAGGGAGGACACCCCAAGTCCATCCTGGGCTCCTCCTCTCTCCTCTCAGAGAGAACCCCCCCAAAAAGGCTTTAGAATCACCAGTGTGCCGCCTCACGTGTCAGGGTGGAATCACACGCTCCTTACGCTAGAATAAGTTACAAAACCAGATTGTGAGGCTCTTCGCAAATGCAGAGCCCCGGAATGCTGGATGGAGGCCTCGTTGGCCCCCGGGGTGTGGCCTGGCTGCAGTGGGTCTGCGGTAAGGGGCGGCCACGGTGGGCCTCACACTCCCGATGAAAACGTGTTTACCCACAGCCTCGCCTCGAGCCTCCTTGACAGTACCGCTGCTTCAAAGCAATATTATTTAATAAGAATACTTTAAATAGTTCACATGTGCTGCTATGAAGACAGGAGTAATCTTTAGACGGGACTCAGCTCTGGAGGTTCCCGGGTAATGTTTTTCGGCTCTTGGAAGTAAGGGTAGAATTTAGAATATAACAAATGGTCTCTCACCCGGTTCTGTCCCTTATTTTTAGATTGTTTTCCTGCATCTTACAATTTCCTTCTCCAAGTTCCTTTCTCCAGGCCTGTTTTTCAGTGCTCAGGACACGGTTTTCTTCACCCACATACTTTCTGCTTTTTTTGTTGTTGGGTTTGGTGCAAGACATTTGCAATTCGTGTTGTCTTTTAATACAAAACGCTGCTACATTTGGTGACCAGAGGGAAGGCTTAGAATCTGTGCTTTGCCAGGGATCTTGGTGGGTACTGCAGCCCCCCGCAGGGTGGTGAGCTGGGCCTGTGCCTCGAGAGAGGGCCCTTTCCCACTGCATGTGGCTTGAATTTGGTTGGAGTTAAATCTGTGGAAGGGATTGTCCTGTTGGAGCTGCTGCGTCCTTCCCTCTGTCCTCTCTGTCACCCAAACTCGAAGTCACAGCTGCTTGGAAGAATGGGATTTTGGGGATACAACCACACACATTTTCCTCTGAACTGAAATTTTTTAAATAGACCCATTTCACTGACTTCATTTAGGGAAAATAGTTTCTCTCTTGGGTTGTCTTTTGAGCCCACAGCCATGTAACCTTGCCTCTGCTGGGCTTTTCCACCCCATCCCAGCTTCTCTTTCTCAAGCAGAGGCTGCAGCCTTCAGCTCTGCTGCTGGATGGGACATTTCAGAGCCACCTCTGGAAGGTGGGCAGGGTGGAGGGCCCAGGGTCAGGCCCGGCATGCGCCATGACCAGAGGTGCTACCAGAGGTGTGAAGCTGGGCTGGCTTTTCCAGGAGGTGGCTGAGAAGGTTCTTCGGACAAAACAGAATCAGAAGGCCATGAGAGAGAGGGGTGGCGGGGAGAGTGGTGAGGAGGATTCATCTCTGATGAATCTCGCCATGACTGCCTGTCACATCCAAGCCTGTGCCAGCTGCTAGGAGGTCAGAGTCCTGCCCTGAGAAACAGCCCAGTCCCTGGAGAATGAATACCTAGGGGTCAGTGACTGGAGGCCCTCCCTCGAAGCCACCATTCCCAGGAGGCCTGAGCGTGACCCAGAAGTTCTGCCTGGCACCAAGACTGGCATTTTCCTTGTATTTTTCTATGGGACTGAAGTGAGCATTCTTCCTTTGAATGAGTGAGCCTTGGACTTTTTTGTTTTTTTACTCATCCTAATGGCTGGTTTTGGCTGCTCAGAGTATCAGAGAATATAACTAAGAAGGCAGTCACTCTATTTTTAGGCATCTTTCCTTCTGTCCAGGGAGAAAACCCCTCGGAAGAATCTTAGTCAGTCTTTGCACCTGCCTGTCATTCTTGCCACAGGGAAGATGCGTTGAAAAGAAAAATACTAAGACCAGGGAGAAGCTCACAAACGCATTTCTTTGCTTTGGTTAAGCAGCTGAACACTGGCTATAAATGACCCCCCACCCCCACCCCGCTCCAGGCCCCAGTGACCCAGTTGCGTCTTCAGGTTCCATCCGCCAGATTTCAGTCAACCAGAGGCTGCCAAGGGTGACTGAAGAGGTCTCCATGTCACTCTGTCACTTTTTTTTTTTTTTGTCACCCAGGCAGGAGTGCAGTGGTGCAATCGCAGCTCACTGCAACCTCTGCCTCCCAGGTTCAGCAGTTCTCTTATCTCAGCCTCCCTAATAGCTGGGCTGACAGGCGCCTGCCACCACACCTGGCTAATTTTTGTATTTCTAGTAGAAATGGGAGTTTCACCATGTTGGCCAGACTGGTCTTGAACTGCTGACCTTAGGTGATCCACCCACCTCAGCTTCCCAAAGTGCTGAGATTACAGGCATGAGCCACTGCGCCCAGCCTCTATCACTTTTTTTGCTCCTTACCCAGTTTTTTTTTTTTTTTTGAGAGGCTAGAATCAGAAGACTCCTGGTTGGTTATCCTTTATCTCAGATTCTTTTTTCTGGAATCATTTGCTCAGTTGAGTCATTGGTGGTTTACCCCGTGTCAGACACAATGAAAAGTGTGCAGGAGGCCAGGGCCAAGGAGAAGCAAAGCGGCTTCAATGCGGGTTCACAGCCAAGAAATGTTTTCTTCCCTCCGGCTACAAGACCTGCCCCTCCAAGTCCAGAGTCAAAAGCAGCTTCTAGAACTGTCCCCCGTTTCCAAATGTGTTGGCTGAGCTGAAGCGAGATCTGTGACTGAATTAGATGATTTTTCCTGCATGAAGTTCACAGGCCTGTATGGATGTTAAATTGTGTCTGTGGTCTCTCAATTTCTAGGTTAACTGGTCCAGATTTTTTTTAACAACGGGGATTTAAAATAATATGGTTGGCCAGGTGAGGTGGCTCACATCTGTAATCCCAGCACTTTGGGAGGCCAAGGCAGGCAGATCACCTGAGGAATTTGAGACCAGCCTGACCAACATGGTGAAACCCGTCTCTACTAAAAATACAAAAAATTAGCCAGGCGTGGTGGTGGCGGGCACCTGTAATCCCAGCTACTAGGGAGGCTGAAGCATGAGAATCACTGGAACCCGGGAGGTGGAGGTTGCAGTGAGCTGAGATCATACCACTGCACTCCAGCCTGGGCAACAGAGGGAGACTCTCTCTCAAAAATAAAAATAAAATAAAATGTTTTAAGTCTTGCCCTTCTCTCCTTTCTTTCAAGAAAGGCTTTTTGGATACCTGGAATACCTTCACCTATGTGGCTTGATTTCTGTTTCAGGAAAAGGGGGGTGGGGCAGGAGGAGAGACAACAGCTGTGTTCCAGATTCTGTCCTGAGATGTCACTGAGTCCAGACACTCGGGTTGCGAGCACCCTGCAGGTGACAAAGGCTGGCAGCTCAGCACCCGTGCCGGAGGGGTTAAAGCCAATCCTGAGCTTTTGTTTTTGTTTTTGTTTTTAATCTGAATGATAATTCCCCTGTAAAAATAATTTGGGAGGGGTGGGTGTTCGGGGGGTGTGTGTGTGTATTTGTGTGTGTGTGTGAGTGTGTTTGGTTTTTTTTTACAGTGGCTGCCTGTCTAAAGTATTTTTCTCAACTTGTTTAATAATCAGTGCTTTAAAAAGCAGCAGTATCCTAGAAAGAGGAAATGTCAGTTCTAGAGCATTGGATGTGAGGTTCCGCTCATGTCACCTTGCACGTCCCGCCCTGAAGGAGTGGAGGTGGGTGCCTAGGGAGGGTGGCTGAACCCCAGCACCGGGAGAGGGCACGCATGAGACCAGAGGAAGGGACAGCCCCACCCATGTCAACAGCGGGCGGCCTGTGTTTTCATTTCAAATGGGATACAGTATTTTTTTAATAAGGAGCCATACTTTTTTTTTTAAAGTTCGAGATCTGAATGTGATTTCTAATTGTATCAGACGTTAATGTTTTAAAGCTATAACAAAGTTTAAAATTTCTACCTTTTTTTTTTCATTTATTTTAACTGTTCTTTTATCTATTAAATTGTTGTATGTGGATGGGGAAGTTTTGTTTCTCCTCTTAGCATTTGTTTCTATAACCAGAAATAAAATTCTATATTAAAGAAATGACCCTGAGGCTCCAGTGTGGTCCTTGTGCACAGGATGGCGGCTGAGGGTGGCGAGCGGCCTGGACACACAGGCACCCAGCCCCCTAGACACACAGGCATTCAACCCCCTGGACACATAGGCACCCGACCCCCTGGACACACAGGCACCCAGCCCCCTGGACACACAGGCTCCTGACCCCCTGGACACACAGGCACCCAGCCCCCTGGACACACAGGCACCCAGCCCCCTGGACATACAGGCTCCTGACCCCCTGGACACACAGGCACCCAGCCCCCTAGACACACAGGCTCCGGACCCCCTGGACACACAGGCACCCAGCCCCCTGGACATACAGGCTCCTGACCCCCTGGACACACAGGCACCCAGCCCCCTGGACATAAAGGCTCCTGACCCCCTGGACACACAGGCACCCAGCCCCCTAGATACACAGGCACCCAGCCCCCTGGACACACAGGTTCCTGACCCCGGACACACAGGCACCCAGCCCCCTGGACACATAGGCACCAGGCCCCCTGGACACACAGGCACCAGGCCCCCTGGACACACAGGTTCCTGACCCCCTAGAGACACAGGCTCCTGATCACCTGGTCCTGGCCCCCTAACACACAGGCCCCTGGCCCCCTGGACGCATGGGCTCCTGACCCCCTGGACACACAGATACCAGGCCCCCTGCTCCAGAGGCTGAAGGGCGGCTGCTGCTAAGGGAAGTTGCCCCATAGGCCCTGGGTATCCCGTTCCTGGCTCATGCAGGAGACACTTCTGCAGATGCCTGTGGCTCCTGGACTCGGTGACCCCCACCCACTGGGAGTGCTCTGAGCAAGGATATTTGCAGCTCCAGGAATGTGAAGACAACATGCGTCTGCCCCTTAGATATGGCAAGGGAGAAACCAGCTAAGCCAACCCCCTGCTCCTGGCACATGCCCACAGCCTGGCTGGGGGGCACTTAGAGGTACTCACTGCTGCCCCAGCAGCTTCTGGGCAACTGTGGGTCCTTCCTGCTGGTGCTTGGCTAGGTGAGACTTTCTACTCATCTTGGCGCATGGGTAGAAATTCTCTCAGGCCTTGCTTACTGTAGGTGTGGGGCCCATGGGGTGGGAATGGCATTGACTTTGGAACTACACAGACCCGGGTTCAGGTTCCCGCTCTGTCCTTACTGGCTATGGGACTTAGCCTGTGACGCACTGTGACTGTGATGCAGTCAGCCTCTGTCTCTTCTGAGAGTCCCCCAGATTTACAAGGCCCTTGGGTGTCTGTGCAACGACCTCCACAGGGAGTCTTGATAGCAGTGCGTGCTTGTCGCAAGTCTATCTTTTGTCAAGGTTCTGTAGTGTTTGCGTGTGACTCACTCAGCTAAACAACTTGCACTTTTCAGAATGCACAGTTGCCCACAGCCACAGCTGAAGTCTGAATGCTTCTCTGCCTGCCTTCAAGTTACTCCATGTCCACTGCGAGAGTCTAACATAACTTTAACAGATTAGTTCTAGTTTAAGATTTCGGCCGGATGCTGGGGCTCACGCCTGTAATCCCAGCTCTTAGGGAGGCAGAGGCGGGAGGATAGCTTGAGCCCAGGGGTTCAAGACCTGCCTAGGCAATATAGCGAGACCCCGTTCTGCACAAAAAGGAAAAAAACAAAAAACAAAAAGATTTTCAGCCTAGGTCGGGCAGGGTGGCTCATGCCTGTAATCCCAGCACTTTGGGAGGCCGAGGGGGGATGGATCACTTTAGGTCAGGAGTTTGAGACCAGCCTGGGCAACATGGTAAAACCCCATCTCTACAAAAAATATATATATACAAAAAAATAACCAGGCATGGTGGTGTGTGCCTGTAATCCCAGTTACTCAGCAGGCTGAGGCAGGAAAATCACTTGAACCTGGGAGGCGGAAGTTGCAGTGAGCTGAGATCTCACCACTGCACTCCAGCCTGGGCGACAGAGCAAGACTCAGTCTCAAAAAAAAAAAAAAAAATTCAGCTCAATAGCAAGCATGAGAGAGAAGCGTAAGCTTCCTCCAGGGAGCTGTGTTGGGTAATTATTAATCGAATCTCTCCTTTTTAAGATGTTGTTGTATTTGTTTGTTTGTTTAGAGATGGGGTCTCGCTATGTTGCCCAGGTCAAGCAATTCTCCTTCCTCAACCTCCCAGTGTTTGGATTGCAGGTGTGAGCCACCGCACCTGGCCTTTTTTGCTTTTGGTTAGGACAATCATTTTTCACTAGTGAGACCTTAAAATAACATATTACACTAATGTAAACATTTTGTAAGAAACAAGTCAAATATTACCCCTGGTAAAATTGCTTGGGTTGTGCCTGTGTGGAGAGAGAGAGAGACAGAGATTGAGATTCCTGGCACATAGTTAGATTCTCAGTTTAAGTTAGCTGCTCTGTATATACACAACAAAGAGGGGTGCATCTCTGAGAACCCCAGAAGACATAATGATTGTGCACTGCAGCTCTATTAATTATTGTCAGAAACTGGAAACCAATCAACTATTCATGGAAGAACAGGAAAAGCTAAGTACTGTATGATTCCATTTGCGTGAAGTGTAAAAAGGGGCGAAACTAATCTCTGGTTAGAAGCAAGACTAGGCTGGGTACAGTGGCTCATGCCTGTAATCCCAGCACTTTGGGAGGTCGAGGCAGGCAGATCACAAGGTCAAGAGATCGAGACCATCCTGACCAACATGGTGAAATCTTGTCTCTATTAAAAATACAAAAATTAACCAGGCGTGCTGGCGTGCACCTGTAGTCCCAGCTACTTGGGAGGCTGAGGCAGGAGAATCACTTGAACCCAGGAGGCGGAGGTTACAGCGAGCTGAGACTGCACCATTGCACTCCAGCCTGGTGACAAAGCAAGACTCCGTTTCCCGCCTCCCCCCAAAGAAAAAGCAGGACTAGCAGTTACTTCTGTGGGAGGTGAGTGGGTGTTGACTGGGAGGGGGCCACAGGGGGACTTCTGGGGTGCTAGAAATGGTCTAGACCTTGAACTCAGCCATGGCAGGAGTATTTACACCACAGAAATTATCAAACACAAATCAGCCCCCCCACCCCCCCACACACCACCAATGGAGCCAAGACTTAAGACATTTTCCAATTTACCACAGATTTCTAGAAATATAAAAAACAAAATTCATATCAGATTTGTGCACTTTGACATGTACGTTTTACCCTAGTAAACGTTGAACACTGGTAGGAGGCTTTTCAAAGATACCTGTCACCAGCTTTCCTTTACCAGTCTTCAACCTGCGGCTCCGGGGCACCACCTCACTCCACGTTTGGAAGCTTCTCTCATTCTGGTACAGTTGTGGTCCAGGGAAGGGATTGATGGATTTGCAGGCAGGCAGAAGAAAGTGGAGAAATCAAGGGTAAATTCATGTTTCTGGCTTGGGAACCAAGAGACTCCAATCTCTTCATCCTCCACACCAGGTGCCCTCAGACATCACTGGGCACCCAAGGGCATCTCAAAGCCATGTTTGGAACTCCTGCAGAAAACCCTCCCTCCCTCCTCCTCCTCCTTCCTTCCATCAGGTGTCTTTTCGGGACTTACCCCTTCAAGGTCTAACCTTGACACACCTTATCTACGGAACATTGATTCCCACTCCCCACCCTAATCCCCAGAACCTTCAGCAGTGCCTAGCGCAGGTAGGACTCAATCATCGCTTGTCCACTGAATGAATGACTCTTGGCACAAACTTCCCTGTCCTTTTCTGCCCCAGCACCAAATGAATGGCACCACCCAGTGCCAAAGCCAGAAACATGAAGTTACCCCTGATTTCTCCACTTTCTTCCTCCTGCCTGCAAATCCATCAGTAAAACTCCCTCCCCTGGGAGGGGGACACGAGGCTGTACCAGCCTTCTCTCTACCTCGGGAGCTTCCCCATCCATTCTCTCCCCTGTGGCCAGAGGTCAGTTTCTCCCTGGGGTGCATTTAAGCCTCAGGAAGCAGATCCCTGTCCTAAGCCCACCCCATCTCTACCTCTTGGTCTGGACACCCTTGGGTTCATCATGACGCTGATGTGTTGCCCTGTGCCTCCCTGCCGTCTGCAGGGTGGCAAACATCCCCAGGACCCAGCACATCCTGGGCAACCAACACATCTATTAGAATGAACAGAAACTTCCCCTCTCTGAGCCTGTGGCCTCATCTGTAAAATAGAGATCGCTAATCCCAGCACTTTGGGAGGCCAAGGCAGACAGATCAAGAGGTCAAGAAATCGAGACCATACTGGCCAACACGGTGAAACCTCGTCTCTACTAAAAATACAAAAATTAGCCGGGCGTGGTGGCGCGCACCTATATTCCCAGCTACTCGGGAGGCTGAGGCAAGAGATCGTTTGAACCCAGGAGGCGGAGGTTGCAGTGAGCCAAGATTGCGCCACTGCACTCCAGCCTGGGCGACAGAGCGAGACTCGGTCTCAAAAAAATATACAGAGAGAGATCGCGAGATCCCATGAATAAGGGATTGAATAAGCGATTTTTTTTGTTTAAAGCAGCAGAAACAGCGCGTGATGGGTGCTCAATAAATGGGAGCTCAAAAAATCCCCAAAACTGTCCAGAGCCGCGGCAATTCCTTGCAAACTGTTGGATGCTGCTGGGCTCAGCCCACCAATGGCGGAGTTTGTGTCAGATTCTCAGGTCTGTCTTAACGTAGGGATTCGAGCACGATAAAGTTGTTTACGAAACAGAAACCAGAACTGGGGCAGTGGCACTTTGGGGCAGGCGACACCCTCTCCCAAGGCCCCAGGCGCCCAGTTTCCGCCGGAAGGGCTTCCGGGATAGAAGGGCGCTGGGACCCCGAGTGCCGAGGTTCCGGGGTCGCTGCACTCCGTAGTCCCCAGGCCAGAGCACCTATGCCCTGCGCCAAACGCTCCACGCCGAAGCCCATTGGCTAGCAACCTGTCCGTTCGTCTACGTTATGCGTCACGTGACGCAACCGCGGAAGCCGGGTGCGCTCACGTGACACGGTCCCGGAAGTCGGCCGGGTTGCGGGACTGCGGGGCTGCCTGGCTGCTGGGCTGCGGGGCTGCTGCCCTTGGAGTCTCCGTGGTTCATGCCCGCTTGGAGGCGGCGGCAACGCGATGTTCTCCGCAGGAGCGGAGAGTTTGCTCCACCAGGCCAGGTGTGGGGCAGCTGCAGCCCCAGCCCTCCTTCCCGCACTTCTCCCTAGGGGTTCCCGGGGGTGGGTCTCACAGGACAGGGGACCGGGCGCCCGCCTTGCAGGAGCCCGACTGGACCCGTCCTGGAGACTTGGGGATCGGGGAACGCAACATGACGGCCAGGCTTGGGGTGAGGAGGTCAGGGAGGGCCACGGTGGGTCCCCGGAGAAGGTTACACCTGAACAGAGTCTTGGTAAGTGAAAGCTGAGTGAAAGCAAGTTCGGCGGGGCCCAGGCGACAGTTTGGTCAAAGGCTTGGTGGTGAGAACCCCGCATCTGGCAGGTAATCGGGCATCCAGAAGCTTTCGTTGCCTCACAGTTAAGGACACAAAGTCACAGAGAGGTCGAAGGGCTGCTTAGGAGTAAGGCTGTGTGCCACGGAGCTGGACGCCATCCGAGGGCTTGGTGGAACCGTGGGAGGGTTTTATCACTTAGAAAGGTCGCTCTTGCGCGGTTGTATTGGCTAGGCTAAGAAATCCCCCACAGGCTGGTACCAGGCTGTCCCTGGACTCCCACTAACGAGTGGGTTGACCCTTCCTCACCTCTAACCAGTCATGGGGGAAAACAGTATAGGCCAGGACTGAAAAGACTCACAGTCCACCAAACAGGCAAAGCTTGATACTACATGCTTAAAAGAAAATGCAGCCAGAACTACAGCCCCTTGGTAAATGCAAACAAACAAACAAACAAACTTGGTGAGGCAGGAGGCTGAGACAGGAGAATTCCTTGAACCCAGGAGGTGGAGGCTGCAGTGGGCCAAGATGGCGCCACTGCACTCCAGCCTGGGCGACAGAGCGAGACTCCGTCTCAAAACAAACAAGCAAACCTGGATTCAGAGCTAGATCAATTGGTGGGAAAGATTCAGATGGATGAAGCTGCTAAAGTCCGAACAGGACAAAAATCTCTGATCAAAATAACCCTTAAGATTCCACTCATAGCCGGGCGCGGTGGCTCACGCCTGTAATCCTAGCACTTTGGGAGGCTGAGGTTGGTGGATCACCTGAGGTCAGGAGTTCAAGACCAGCCTGGCCTTCATAGTGAAACCCCATCTTATAAAAAAAAAAGATTCCACTCATTAGGAAAGTGCTTGGTGAATATGCAGTATCATCTCCCAGTAGCTCAACACCAGCAGCCTTCCCTTTAGTCCTGGACAGATAAATTCATTTGAATTTAGGGACTGTATGAAAATGAAAAATACTGGCATCTCACTCAGCATGCAATATATTCATCCCAAAGTCCTTACCAAGAGACAAGGAAAAACACTGACTGAGAACTCCATTCCCAAGTCACATGCTACTCAAGGTCATAAACTTGTGACATGAAAGACGAAAGGAACAGCCCTCACTAGTTATTTATTTATTTGTTTATATTTGAGAAAGTGTCTCCCTCTGTCACCCAGGCTGGAGTGCAGTGGCACAATCTCAGCTCACTGCAACCTACGCTTCCCAGGATCAAGCAGTTCTCCTGCCTCAGCCTCCCAAGTAGTTGGGATTACAGGTGCTTGCCACCATGCACAGCTAAGTTCTTATATTTTTAGTAGGGATGGGGTTTTGCCACATTGGCCAGGCTGGTCTGGAACTCCTGACCTCAGGTGATCTGCCTGCCTTGCCCTCTCAAAGTGCTAGGATTACAGGCGCAAGCCACCAAGCCCAGCTGAGCCCTCACTATTTAAATACCTGTTTCTCTGCCTCCTTGGCTAGGGTGGGCAGGCATTTTTGAGGATAGCGTGTGGTTGAATTTCCCTACGTAACATACATGAGTTCTACAGTTGCCCTCTGTTAAGGTTTAAAGAAGGTTAATAATACATCAGGGCTTATTAGTTTTCACAATAAATTTAAGCCTGTGATTTCTGGTGATGTTTTAAAATCAACAGCTATAGTTTGAGGGTTAAGGTTTGGAGTGGGCCAGGTGCAGTGAGTGGCTCACGCCTGTAATCCCAGCACTTTGGGATGCTGAGTTAGGAGGATTGCTTGGGGCCAGGACTTCAAGACCAGCCTGGACAACATAGCAAGACCCATCTCTACAAAACGGAATTTTTTTTAAACTTAGCCAAGTGTGGTGGCATGCACCTGTAGTCCCAGCTACTTGGGAGCCTGAGGCAGGAGGCAGTATCGTCCCACTTGAGCCAAGAAGGTTGAGGCTGCAGTGAGCTATGATTGTGCCATTGCACTCCAGCTTGGGTGACAGAGGGAAGCCCTGTCTCCAAAGAAAGCCAAAAAGATTTGGAGTGAACTTTAGTTTCTCTCTAAATGTGTCAGAGGTACGAGAAGCAAGGGTGGAAAAAGTTATCAGAGAAAGATAGCTCTGTAAGCTGAAGGATAAATGGAGAAAGCAGGAAGCGAGTCAAGGATTGAGGCATGGAGGGATGCCCAGCAAGGTCAGGATTTCCAGGAGGTAGAGCCGCTGACCGGAAGCTCAGGAGCCGCTGACCGGAAGCTGGGGTGTGTTTCATGCAGAGGGTCCGTGTGAAGAGGCAGAAGCAAGAGAAACAGGACATGGAGGCTGGAGAGGGAAGCTGGGGCAGGGGTCTTCTAGGCAGCATTAGGGCCTGTAGGGGTTTGGATTTGAAAGCAGTGAGGAGCTATTGAAGGGTTTGAGTGAGTTGGCTTTTTAGAAGGAAGCTTGGGATTTGGAGAATATGCTGAAGGGAATTAAATCGGGATAAGGAGTTCCACCTTTCTGGGAAAGATTCTCCATTGTATTTTTTTTGAGACAGGGTCTCACTCTGTTGGCCAGGCTGGAGTGCAGTGGCACAATCTCGGCTCACTGCAGCCTGATCTTTTAGCTCAAGCAGTTCTCCCACCTCAGCCTTTCAGGTACACCATGCCTAGCGAGTTTTTTTTTTTAATTCTTTTGTAGAGACGGGATCTCACTGTGTTGCCCAGGCTGGTCTCAGACTTCTGGGCTCAAGTGATCCTCCCACCTCAGCCTCCCAAAGTGCTGGAATTACAGGTGGCCTGTAGAGGGCATAGCCACTTAGGGGACTTCCCAGGGAGCCCCCAGAGTCCCCTGGCACAGCAGACCCTTTGCACATTATTGACTCTTTCTTTTAGACTAGAATAGAAACCTAAAAACAGGTTTCCATTTGGCCATGCTGGGTGCTTCCTGCCCTCAAACATCGGACTCCAAAAAAAGAAAAAAAAAAACAGGTTTCCATTTGGGAATTTATTCGGTATCTTACCTGTGGCTTACTAGAGAGAGTTTTAAATTAAGCCAGTTACTTATTCTAGTAAAAAAATTTTTTTTTGACATGGAGTCTTGCTTTGTTTCCAGGCTGGAGTGCAGTGGCTCAGTCTCGGCTCACTGTAACTTCCGCCTCCCAGGTTCAAGCGATTCCTCTGCCTTAGCCTCCTGAGGAGCTAGGACTACAGGCATGTGCCACCACACCCGGCTAATTTTTTGTATTTTTAGGAAGAGACGGTGTTTCACAGTGTTAGCCAGGTCTTGATCTCCTGACCTCGTGATCCGCCCACCTTGGCCTCTCAAAGTGCTGGGATTAGAGGTGTGAGCCACCACGCCTGGCCTCAGCTTCTCTTTTCTAAAGAGGGATTTTTCCCCACTCCAAGAGTTATTCTTTTTTTGGTTCAGAGCAGTGAGTGCTTCTGGGTTCTGAAGTCCTCTTCTCTGTTTAGGGAGATCCAGGACGAGGAGTTGAAGAAGTTCTGTTCCCGGATCAGTAAATTGCTGCAGACAGAGGACTTGGGGCCGGACACCGTCGACTCCCTACAGAGGCTCTTCCTCATCATCTCAGCCACAAAGTACCACCGGAGGTGAGTGTGGCCACGGCTCAGGCCGGCTCCCAACGCAGCAGCCCCAGGAGAACCCGCCCCATGCCCAGCAGGTCAGCACAGATGCTCCTTGGTTGGGGGTGGGGGGGTTGAGTCATTGTCCACTTAAACTGGTGCTGAAGGTCCATCCTCACATAAAACGCTCTGTCCCCCTGCCTGAGGATACCCGGCCAGGTCCTCTGGGGCGCCGGATGCTCCTGCCACCGGCATGACGTGTCGCCGCCCGCTGTGGGCATCTGGCCTTGCAGGCTGGAGAAGACGTGCATAGACCTGCTGCAGGCCACCCTCAGCCTGCCTGCGTGCCCCGAGCAGCTCCAGGTGCTCTGCACCGCCGTCCTGCGAGAGATGTCCCCCTGCGACAGCCTCAGCCTGGCCTGGGATCCCACCCAGAACAGCCGGCAGCTGAGCCTGGTGGCCTCTGTGCTGTTGGCCCAGGTAACGTGACAGTCACCACCCCAGTGGGCCATCCAGCCCCAGGTGCACCCAGCAGGCCGGCCTGTGTTCCCTCACGTGCACCAATGTGCCATGTGGGCCTGGTGGACTCAGGTCCCCGTGCCAGTCAACAGGACGTGTCACGGCCTCAGGCGTGCCAGACACTCAGCACCGAGATTGCCAAGAACGAGCAGACACCTGCCGGCGCCCCTGCCTCCCGTGTCCCCTGTTCCTGGGGAAGCAGTCACCTGGCCTCTCGTGTCCCCTGTTCCTGGGGAAGCCGTCATCCCGATGCCCTGTCGACGACTCAGTGAGGTTGCAGAGCCGGGGCTGCTCTGGTGGCATTCCGAGACCCACGTAGGGTGGCGTGGGTGACGTGGATAGAGCAGCAGGTTCAGCTCCCCGGGCCCCGTTCCAGGAGTTTTCAGACCTGGATTTGTGCTGTTAGAGGGGCACAGTAGAGGTGACGGAGTTCGGTTTCTCAGGCACGGCCTTGAGGCAGTACGTTGGGGAAGGCCAGGCCTCCAGACCTTTTTTGTTTTTGTTTTTGGTGTTGTTGGTGGTTTTTTTTAGAAACAGTGTCTCACTCTGCTGCCCAGGCTGGAGTGCCATGGCGTGATCATAGCTCACTGCAGCCTCAACCTCCCTGGCTTAAGCAATCCTCCCACCTCAACCTCCTGAGTAGCTGGGATTACAGGCATGCGTTTCCACACCCGGCTAAGTTTTGTATTTTTTGTAGGGACCTGGGGTCTCTCTATGTTGCCCAGGCTGGTCTCGAACTTCTGGGCTCAGGCAATCCACCCTCCTCGGCCAGGAGTTTTTCCCAAGTCCATGTCCTCCCTCCCTCTGTGTCGGGAGCAGGCCTGGACACTCAGCATGGGGATCCGGGGGTTCACAAGCTTCCTTTGTGTGAGGGAAGCTGCTGCCTCTGCTCGTGGGTTGCCCAGGGGTGCGGAGTCTGCAGGAAGGGTGCCACAGAGCCTGTGGTTGCTGTGCGGATGAGAGCTCGTGGGCGCCGGCATACCGGGCGTTGTGCTCCGTCATTGGGGTCATCCTCGTGGTGCCCAGCTCCCTCACCTCACGGAGCCCCTGCAGGCCACCTCCAGGCCCCCAAGATGACCCCGCTAACGCTGTGATGGCTCCTCGCCTTTGCGACAAGATGACTCTGGCTCTTCTTACTCATTTTCTGACCTAGCCTGGAAGCAGCCCCTTTTCCTCAAGCAACTCTAATTTTTTTTGGTGGAAGATGATCTTGCTGCCAGGCGCCAGCGGTGTGCCTCCCAGCCACCCAGTGCCCTCCTCCTGTCCCTGACCGCCTGGCCTGTGTGCCGGGTGCACCTGGTGCTGCTCAGACGTTTCAGCATCTGGCTGTGCAGAGTGAGGTGGGCGGTTTAAAGATGGGACTCCACACTGGAGGCCCTGCAGGATGGGGTGTCCTGTGGCTGCAGCCACGCCCATGGTGGCTGCCACTGTGTTTTTAGCATTGAATTAGCCATGCCCCCCCCAGGCCTCCTCCAGCCTCAGGGATGCAGCTCTCAGGGAAAGAGACTGGAGGCGGAGCAGGCACCACCTTGCTGCCCTGGGTGGGCCTGGGCACGACGTCTGCCCTGCCACCCCTTGGGCTTGGGGTCTCAGGGACCGACGCTTCTCAGGAGTGTCACACAGACTTCTGAAATGGGCGGAGCTGGTCTCTGGCAGGTGCCATGGGCCAGTACCCCAGCATTTGCCCTGTGTTTGATTTGAAGGGTGACAGAAATGAGGAGGTCCGAGCTGTAGGCCAGGGTGTGCTGCGGGCCCTGGAGAGCCGGCAGCCAGAGGGGCCCAGCCTCAGACACCTCCTCCCCATCATGGCCAAGATCGTGGTCCTCAGCCCAGGCACCCTCCAGGAGGGTACGTGGGGCCCCTCCCAAGAGGCTGTTCGGGGTCTGCCCTCCCAGGTCCTTGCCTGCAAGGCCTGTGGTGGGTTGGGGGCGTGGAGGGTGGGTGGGGGAACAGGGAGGCCCAAGGGCCTGGGATGCTGCAGGATTCTGTTTTCTGAGAAAAATCAGCCAGCATCCCGACGTCCGTAGGATTTAACCTCCTCTCCCCATACCACCCCGCCCGTTGTAGACCAGACCACCCTGCTCAGCAAGCGACTGGTCGACTGGCTGCGCTATGCCAGCCTCCAGCAGGGGTTCCCGCACTCTGGCAGCTTCTTCTCCACGCCTAGGGCCCGGCAGGTGAGGGCAGGGCTGTTCCGGGACCGTGGGGAACAGAGTCACAGACAGTCTCTCCCCGGGAGCTCCTGTGCCCACTGTGGCCAGCCCTGCCCAGCAGGTTCCCGTCCATACCTGCTGTCCTTGCACGGGGTCCAGGACAAGCCTGCCTCTGCTGTGGGGCTTGGGTCATACAGGGCCACAGTCCCCCGACCTGCGTGGCTCTGGGGATCTGTGTGTGGGTTCACTCCCGGGGCCTGCGCAGGAGGATGTGGGATGTGCGTCTGCCTTGGGGGTCAGGTGGGGACGGTGTTTATGCGTCACACAGGGCGGGCCACTGCCCCAGCTCACGTTCAGGCAGCTTCCCCTCCACCCTCTGAGGAGCTTGTGTTCAGGTCGGCATTTTCCTGGCCTCAGCCCCTCCACCCACCCCTGCCTGTCCCTCCCACAGCCGGGCCCCATCACTGAGGTGGACGGGGCGGTGGCCACAGACTTCTTCACGGTGCTGTCTACCGGCCACCACTTCACGGAGGACCAGTGGCTGAACGTGCAGGGCTTCTCCATGCTGCGGGCGTGGCTGCTGCACAGCGGTCCCGAGGGCCCAGGTGCCCTGGACACAGGTGTGCTGGGGATGGGGCAGCGTCAGATGGGTGGGAGGTGGGTGCACTGTGGGTCGGTCGCAGGGGACACAGGCAGAGGTCAGGGCTGGGCAGAGAACACTCCTGGCCAGCGTGATTGGGGTCCAGGGTCAGCACCGGGGGTCCTCTGTGGATGCCTAGTGACCATCATACGATGTGCAAGAGAAGCAGAGTCGCCGTTTAAGGCAGGCGCCCTTAAGACTGTTGGAGTGGGCGTGACACCCACTGCTCCTCCCAGCTGCTCTGGACTTGCTGGGGAAGAAGCCTCAGCTCCCCTGAAGGGCGGCTGTGATGGGGAAGCTGCTGGGCGGGTGGATGTCCCAAGATGGTGACACCGCACACCCCTGGGAGGGGCCGGGGCCTGTGTTCCCTTCCTGCCCTTCCAAGCGGGGGCAGCGGGCATGTCCCAGCCCAGGAGCCACACGCCAGCCTGCTGAGCGTCCCCTCCTCTCACAGATGATGGGTCAGAGCAGGAAGGCTCCACGCTGTCAGTGATCTCCGCCACCTCCTCCACTGGCCGCCTGCTGCCGCCCCGGGAGCGGCTTCGGGAAGTGGCCTTTGAGTACTGCCAGCGCCTCATCGAGCAGAGTAACCGGCGTGAGTCCCCCACCCAGGCACTGCCCCCCCGGCTCCACCCACCTGCCACGCAAGGTGACCCGAGGCCCGCAGATTTTCCTCAAGCTGTTGCTCCAGAGGGTGGGCCCTGGGGAGCCAGTTTGGAGCAGGGGCGTTTTGTTTCTGGGGTCAGCCCCAAGCGCTCTTCAGGCTCCAACCCCAGCCCTTAGCCCAGCCCCATCCCGCCTGGGCCCCTCAGCCTCAGTCCCACTCGAGCCTTCCGGGGACCTGTCTGCCCCTCTGCTCCCAGTCCTGCCTGGAGCTTCCAGGACACATGCCGCCCCCTCATTGGGCTGCTCCGAGGCTGAGACAGAGCCAGCTGACCTATTCCCAATCCTTCCAGGAGCCCTGAGGAAGGGGGACTCCGACCTGCAGAAAGCTGTAAGTGGCTGGGGATGGGGGTACGGCGGGGGTGGGGTGCTGGAGGCGGTAACTCAGCCCGTCTGACGCGGCCCCTGTCCCGCAGTGCCTGGTGGAGGCCGTGCTGGTGTTGGATGTGCTGTGCCGGCAGGACCCGTCCTTCCTGTACCGCAGCCTCTCCTGCCTGAAGGCCCTGCACGGGCGGCTGCAGGGGGACCCAGCCTCTGTGCGGGTGCTGCTGCCCCTCGCCCGCTTCTTCCTGAGCCATGGTGAGCCCAGAGGGGGTGGCGACAGCTCTCGGGGCTCTGCCCCTGTCCCTCATTTTAGAACAGGATTTCTTCTTCCCTTTTTTGTTTTTTTTTTTAACTGAATAGAGACAGGTCTTCCTATGTTGGCCAGGCTGGTCTTAAACTCCTGGCCTCAAGCAGTCCTCCTGCCTTGGCCTCCCAAGGTGCTGGGATTAGGGGCATGAGCCACCTCACCCAGCTCATATATATATATATTTTTTTGAGACAGAGTCTCACTCTGTCGCCAGGCGCCAGGCTGGAGTGCAGTGGCGCGATCTCGGCTCACTGCAGCCTCCGCCTCCCAGGTTCAAGCAATTCTCCTGCCTCAGCCTCCTGAGTAGCTGGGACTACAGGCGCACGCCACCACGCCCAGCTAATTTTTGTATTTTTAGTAGAGATGGGGTTTCACCATGTTGGCTGGGATGGTCTCGATCTCTTGACCTTGTGATCCACCTGCCTCGGCCTCCCAAAGTGCTGGGATTACATGCATGAGCCACCGTGCCCGGCCTTTTTTTTCTTTTTTGAGACTGAGTCTCACACTGTCACCCAGGCTGGAGTGCAGGCGTCATCTTGGCTCACTGTAATCTCCGTCTCCTGGGTTCAAGCAATTCTCTTGCCTCAGCCTCCCAAGTAGCTGGGACTACAGGCGTACGCCACCACACCCAGATAATTTTTTGTATTTTTAGTAGAGACAGGGTTTCACCATGTTGGCCAGGATGGTCTCTATTTCATGACCTCGTGATCCACCCGCCTCGGGCTCCCGCAGTGCCGGGATTACAGGCGTGAGCCACCGCGCCCGGCCGTCATGTTTCTTTTTTATGGATCCCTGTGCTAGATGTTGGTAATTTTCAAACTGTTAAATAGGAAAATAAACAGAAACTCTTTGCTGTGTCCCTAGCCCATGAAATTCAAAAGTCTAGGAACTGGCACCTTCCAAAAACTGTGCCATAGTCTGTGTGACTCACGAGCTGGCCGTGCTGCTGGGAGAGGGAGACCGAGTGCGGCTTCCCCAGCGTCCCGGCGTAGGACGTAGGACAGAGCCCTTGGTGTCCTGGGGAGCAGGCCTGAGACTCAGAGGCTCTAACCAGCCACACAGCGGTGCTGCCAGGACTAGGTCTAGGTCAGGACACGTGCGTCCAGCAGGCGTGCGCCCTGACGGACCCTGGTCTTGCAGGGGAGGTGGCTGCGGTGGACTCGGAAGCCGTGTACCGGCACCTGTTCACCAGGATCCCGTCTGAGCAGTTCCACAGCCCCATGCTGGCCTTTGAGTTCATCCAGTTCTGCAGGGACAACCTTCACCTGTTCGCCGGGCACCTCAGCACCCTCAGATTGAGCTTCCCCAACCTCTTTAAGGCACATTTGGGCATCCCTGGGTGCCAGGGCGGGGGTTGGGCTCCTCCCCTCTTTCCAGCGGGGTTCAGGACAAGTCCTGGCTGAGCATAGAGCCCTGTGGATCCTGGGCCTGGGATGTGGGGTGCAGCACAAGGTGAGGGCCCAGGGTGCCCATGCAGCGTCACGCCTGCCCCACAGCTCTGAGCTCTGTCCAAACCACTGTGCTATGCCTACAGTTCCTGGCCTGGAACAGTCCACCCCTCACCTCCGAATTCGTGGAGCTCCTCCCGGCCCTGGTGGATGCAGGCACGGCGCTGGAGATGCTGCACGCGCTGCTGGACCTGCCGTGCCTGACTGCGGCGCTGGACCTGCAGCTCAGGTGGGCCCCTCACCCTCTGCCAGCACCGCCTCACCCAGCCAGCTGGTCGTGCACACTGGGCCTCTCCTCACCGCTCTTGACCCCTACACTGGGGACCCTCCTCCCCACTCCCAACACCCGGCCAGTCCTGCCCTGCAAAGCCACCTTCAGGACAGGGCGAGTCTGTCATCCTTGGCCACCCGCCAGGGGCAGCCCCTGCACGCTGGGGTTCCTTACCCATCTTCACGCCCAGGCCTGGAGCCTTCCCGTGCCCCCAAGCCCTTCCCAGCATCCAGGCGCTGTGATGTTACAGACATCTGCTGCGTGTCTCCCAACAAGGGGTGTGCCTGTGGGGGCAGGGGCTGCATGGGACCCTGAGTGGCCTGTGCCGCATCCCAGCCCGGCCTTGGGCATCTGTCCACGCAGGTCATCGCCAGCTCTATCCGAGAGGCCACTCTGGGACACCTCTCTCAGGGTCCCCAGCTGCCTGGAGGCCTTCCGGGACCCACAGTTCCAGGGTCTTTTCCAATACCTGCTGCGCCCCAAGGCCAGTGGCACCACTGAGAAGTAGGTGGTGCCTACCTCCCCTCAGGCTGGGGAGCCGCCAGGATGGGGCTTGCTGCTGGGCCCTGGGCTGAGGCTAGGTTGCTTTATGCCCCAGACAAGGCTGTGTTCCCACCCCAGAGAGCAGCTGTCATGACTGTCGCAGAGGCCCTCCTGCAGCATGGTCTGCTGGGTAGGGGCCTAGGGCTCAGTTCTCTCTGCTGCCCAGATCAACCCTTAGAAGCCTGGGGGTCGGCCCTGTGGGTGCTCCATTTTGCAGATGGAGAAACCGAGGCTGAACCCAGGAAGCAGGAGGCCCAGGACTGGCCCACAGACCTCCTGTCCTTGGCCCACTCCAGCCTTTGCCCCAACGGCTCCACTGTCCCTGGTATGCCGACACCAGGGGTCTCCCTGAACCCAGGAGAGCAGGTGGTCCTGAGAGGCGAGAAGCCAGGATGGGAGCGGGCACAGCCACATGAGGGGGGGTAGTGATGACGCGGCCCCGATGCCTGGCCCTGGCCGGCAGTCATCGGGTAAGGGAGCGGGTGGCTCTCACAGCCACACTGTGTCCCCAGGTTGGCACGGCTCCACCAGCTGCTGCAGCCCATGGCCGGCTGCGCCCGCGTGGCCCAGTGTGCTGAGGCCGTGCCCACACTGCTGCAGGTGTTCTTCTCATCGGTGACCCAGGTGAGCCCGCTGCCTGGAGCCCCCCATTCCCACAACCAAGGGGCAAGTCAGAGCCAGCCGGCAGGGTCCCCCTGAGCTCTGCAGAAGGCTCATCCCACCACACACACTGTCCACAGCCACATGCTACAGCCCTGGCAGGCCCCGTCCCCCGTGCTGGCAGGTCACATCCCCCAACCTGGCAGGCCCCATCCCCACTCCCGTCCCAGCAGGCCCCGTCTCCCATTGGGGGGAAAAGTGAGCAGCCCTGGCACTGGCAGCATAGCTGAGGCAGAGCAATTTGTCCCCTTGCTGCCCTGATACCTTTAACATCTTCATCCGAGGCCAAAATAAAGACTCCCAAAGGCTGGTGGCTCCCCCCCGACACACTGGTCGCTGGTTCCCACCTCTGGGAGCGCTACAAGTGGGACGCCAGCACAGGAGAGCTGAGAAGGGGGCAGGCTGGCAGGGGGCTGCACGCAGGGCTGGGCATCCCCTGGGCGCACCCTTGTCCAAGCAGGACATGCCCCAGCCTTGCAGAGCGGATGTTGGCAGAGGAGCTGCGGAGCAGAAGCGACACTTCTCCAGGGGCTCCTGGGCCTGCCCCAGGGCTTCCCTCCCGGTGCCCAGATGCTGCCAGCTCAGTCTCTGTGTCCCTGGGTGTTGGAGAAGGCAGTGGACGAGAAGTTTCCAGCCTCTTGGCTACCTCCAGCCCTCACCATGGCCTCACCCCCACCCTAGGGCCTGCAGTGGGGGTGGGGCCGAACCCATCTCTGATCCCAACCCCCAGGTGGCTGATGGGGCCCTGACCAACCAGCTGGCGCTGCTGCTCCTGGGCAGGAGCGACTCTCTCTACCCGGCACCAGGGTACGCGGCCTGTGTGCACAGGTGGGTCCCTCCTGCGCCCCTGCCGCAGCCCTGGGCAGGCACCTCCTGGACCCTTCTCCTCTCCCTTCCCTTCAGTGGTTGCAGCTCCGCCCCCAGCTGGGCCCTCAGCAGCCTCCGACCCTGCCACCCCCACCCTCGGCCCCATGCCCAGTCCTGGGCGCTTCCTCTCTGTCCCTGTCCTTCCCTCTGCCAAACCTGTCATCTTCGGGCCTGGCTCGAGTCCCTCTTCCACACCCCGTCCCCCAGGTCCTTCTCTCCAAAGGCCCATCCTGGTTCCACTCTGAGCTGGGGCCCCGAGGCCAGTGCAGGTGCCAGCCTTCTCCCCAGTGAGGTGAACAGTTCCTCTAGGGATGGCAATCATCTGTTAATGTCCCTATCTGAGGGTGCAGCCTGCACCTGCCATTGACACTTCCTGGCTCCCTCTGGGCCCTCGGCCTGGATGGGGTAGGGGGTGGGGACAGGGTCAGGAGTCTGCACAGAGCAAGCATGGACCCAGCTCTCGGGCAGGGTGCTGAGCTCCCAGTTCCTGGCCCTATGTAAGCTGAAGCCCTCCCTGGTGGTGGAGCTGGCGAGAGACCTGCTGGAATTCCTGGGCAGCGTGAATGGCCTCCACAGCAGGGCGAGCCTCGTCACCAGCGTGGTAAGGCGGGCGCTGGCTTCCCTCCACCACTCCTGACCCAGGAGGCCTGGGTAGGGGCTGAGCCTGTGTCCCTGGGCCTAGGTGTGGGCCATCGGCGAGTACTTGTCGGTGACCTACGATCGGAGGTGCACCGTGGAGCAGATCAACAAGTTCTTTGAAGCCCTGGAGGCCCTGCTGTTCGAGGTCACCCAGTGCCGCCCCTCTGCCACACTGCCCGGCTGTCCCCCACAGGTGGTCACTGTACTGATGACAACGCTGACGAAGCTGGCCTCCAGGAGCCAAGACCTGATCCCCAGGTGCCTGGGCGGGGAGGCAGAGAAGCCCTCTGGCTTTCCTGGGGAAAGGAAGAGCTGAGGCTTCTGAGGTCTTCCTGTCCAGGTGTGAAATAGCCTCAGCAGCTCAGGTCCTGGGTGGGCGCAGCTGGCTGGGCTGGGGTGGGCCCTGCTGAGCTAAAGCCACCCTGGCTGGGCGTCCACACAGACCCTATCCCTGGGTGGGGAGTATTTGCAGCTCACAGCTGGGACCCTCTTCCCCAGGACCTCTCTGTTGCTGTCAAAGATGAGGAACCTGGCTCAGAGCCCGGCCATCAGCTCCACGCACAGCAAGGAGGGCGTGGAAGCCATCTGCACCCGGGCCACGGAGCTGCTGACCCTGCTGAAGATGCCCAGTGTGGCCCAGTTCGTGTTCACGCCCAGCGCGGAGGTGTGCAGCCCCCGCTATCACCGCGACGCCAACACAGCCCTGCCCCTGGCTCTGCGCACAGTCAGCAGGCTGGTGGAGAGGGAGGCTGGCCTTCTGCCAGGGTGAAGGGACAGTGGCCAGGGACGCCGGCGCAGATTAAGAACCTGGGGCCGCCAGCTTGCTGTTAGGGCCAAGCTGTGAGCTTTCATGATGGAGAGGAACTCAGGAGGGCACAGGAGTCCTGGGAGAGAGGCAGGGCCCAGGCTGGGCTTGGCGCCCTCAGAGACACTCAGGGCAGGCCCCCTGTTCACCCTCTGGGCTTTGTCTCCAAGCCTTTTGCTCCTCGGCCATGTTGAGCTGAGCTGAGGGGAGCTGTGGAGCAGCTCTGATGGGAGGCAGGCCTTGTGGCTGGGCTGGGTGGAGGCTGCTGGGTCTGTTTCCTAGTCTTTGTTCTTGGGCAGTTTAGGGGCAGGAAAAGCTGCAGTAAAAATAAATCTCCTTTAACAAGTGTCTCTGTGAACAGTGCCCTGCACCCTGGGGAGAGGGCCAGGGATGGGAGCCCCTGCAGCTGCTGCCAGTCCTGGGGGCTCTGCCAGGTCAGGCTGCTGCCAGGTGCTGCAGAAAACGGCATTCGTGCACAGTCCAGAAGGCAGTGGTGTGAGTTCCCGGGGCGGTCACTCTGCTGCGCGGTGCGCTTGGTCAGTGCCCCTTTTGATGCTCTTGAGGAAGGGCCCGGGGAGGGCTGCAGGTGCTGTGGCCTGTGCAGGCTGCAGCCTCCGGCCATTCGGAGGGGAAGGCCCAGGGAGCCACCTGCGCGAGGGCTGAGCTCAGAGCACTGGCTTCGCGCGAAGGGGAGCGCCTGAGCGTGCAGCACCAGCCCCGCCACCTTCCCGGGCCCTACTCTCCTATCCACCGGGCCATCGAGGCACAGCTTTGTTCTGCGCTCTGCCTGGCGCCTAGGACGGGCTCAGCCACCAGGGGGCGCCATTGCCCCGCGAGCCCCGCGTCCCGCCCACAGACCCACCCCCGGCTCTGGCTCCGCCTCCGGCCCACTTTTTGCTCTGGCCCCACCCCGATTCCCCGCCGCTTGGCGGCCAAGAAACCACCGGCTGGGGACTGCCGGGGGATCCTGCCCCTAACCCGGCTTCTGGACTACGGAGAGAGCAGGGGGCGGAGCAGGGGACACCGTGCGGGCTCTGGAGCTCCCCAGACGCCTGGGCCGAACCCGCTAGGTCCTCACCGCCAGGGGTCGCGTTCTGAGCTCCAGGGAGGATGGTGTTCCCCGCGGCCGGGCGGGCTGGCCCCAGAATAGCCAGGGGCCGCAGGAAAGGCAGGCGCTGGAAGGCGCTTCCGTCGGCTGTGTTTGTGTTTCCACGTGGAAACAGCAGCGCACGTGTAGAACTGTGCACACCAAGGTGTGCGTGCGCACGTGCATGCATGTGCGCGGGTCTCGGGATCGCTTCCCCGTGCGCTGTACGACCCCGCCTGCAGCAGGGGGTATGAGGGCGCCGCTGGGCCCATCCTGAAGTTCAGAGAGCGCGGGGCCGCCCCTAGCCTTAAAATGAGTCTCCCAGAGTCCCCAGCTCCCCTCCTGCCCTGAGGCGGGGCTTCACTGACCTGAAGACGTCGGTGCTGTCCTGGCTCCCAGCTCCCAGGCACTGATGGGGCCACCGCCCAGGCCACCTGGTGCTACTCCCGCAGCCTGTGCAGCTGCGCCGGGCTTAGGACGGGGGGTGTGGCTTGCAGGGCTGTCCAGTTCATCTTGGTGACTCCAAGGGCACGACCCCAGCCCAAGGAGGAGCGGCCTCCTGGGGGGTTCCAGGAGGCAGCTGGGAAAGGGGCAGAGCTCACCAGCTCACAACTGTTTTTTTAATAAACTAAAATTTTAGAATAGTTTCAGATTTACAGAAAAGATGATGAACCTTAGAAACATTATACTAAGTGAAAGAATGCAAACCCTAGATCACATGTTGCATGACTTCATATCATGTCAGAGGCGTTGGAACTAGAGCAACTCCATCTTGAATGGCGGCTGGGTAAAAACGAGGCTGAGCCCTACTGGGCTGCATTCCTGGAACGATAGGCACTCTGTCTCGGGATGAGAAAGGAGGTCTGCACAAGATGCAGGTTCAACATACAGGTCACAAAGACACTCCTGACAAAATGGGATGCTGTAGAGAAACTGGCCAAAACCCACCAAAACCAAGACAGCAACCATGGTGATCTCTACTCATCCTCGCTGCTCATTATGCACTAATTATAATGTATTAGCATGCTAAAAGGCACTCCCACCGGCACAGTGATAGTTTCCTGATCATGGCAACATCAGGAAGTTACCCTATATAGTCTAAAAACGGGAAGGACCCTTAGTTCCCTGAAATCTTCATCCCTTTCCTAGAAAACTCGAATAGTCCACCCCTTGTTTAGTATATAATCAAGAAATAACTCTAAGTATACTCAGTCTGGCAGCCCACCCTGCTGCTTTGCCTATGGAGTAGACTTTTTTTCTTCTTTTTTCATTTTTTTTGAGACAGAGTCGCTCTGTCGCCCAGGCTGGAGTGCGATGACACAATCTCAGCTCACTGCAACCTCTTCCTCCCAGGTTCAAGCAATTCTTCTGCCTCAGCCTCCCAAGTAGCTGGGATTACAGGCATGAGCCATCACGCCCAGCCGGTCCCGCTAATTTTTGTATTTTTAGTAAAGGCAGGATTCACCATGTTGGCCAGGCTGGTCTCGAACTCCTGACCTCAGATGATTCCCCCACCTTGGCCTCCCAAAGTGCTGGGATTACAGGCATGAGCCATCATGCCTGGCCAGCCCAGCTAATTTTTGTATTTTTAGTAGAGGCAAGAGTCACCATGTTGGCCAGGCTGGTCTCGAATTCCTGACCTCAGGTGATCTGCCTGCCTCAGCCTCCCAAAGTGCTGGGATTAGAGGCGTGAGCCACCTCGCCTGGCCAATTGTTTTGTTTCTTTATATTCTTAATAAACTTGCTTTCACTTGATGGACTTGCCCTGAATTCTTCCTTGCTTGAGGTTCAAGAACCTTCTCTTGGGGTCTGGATCAGGACCCCTTTCTGGTAACCCTGATGTGAGATATCCACAAGACGTGTAGCCACAGAGGCAGAAAGTGGGTCTGCGGTTGCCAGGGCCTGGGCACAGGAGGGAAGGAGGAGCGCCTGCTGAGTGGCCATGTTTTCTCCTTTACAGGTGACGACAGTGTTTTAAAACTAGACAGTGGCAATGGTTGCATAACACTGTGAATGTGCTACATGCCACTGAATTATACACTTTAAATAGTTAACTTTATGTGAATTCCTTTAAAAAGTGGTGACAACTGAATACTGTACAAAGCATAGCTGGTATATTAATAGTAAAAAATCAATGTCAGTTTTCAGGTTTTGCTTCCGTGCGGCAGTGGGAAAAGCTGGTGGAGGTACACGGGACTCTGCTATTTTTACGGCTTCCTTTGGATCTATAATTATGTCAAAATAAAATGCTTTTAAAACACAAAAACAGGCCAGGCGCGGTGGCTCACACCTGTAATCCCGGCACCTTGGGAGGCTGAGGTGGGAAGATCACCTAAGGTCGGGAGTTCGAGACCAGCCTGGCCAACATGGTGAAACCTCATCTCTACGAAAAATACAAAATTTAGCCGGGCGTGGTAGCAGGCACCTGTAATCCCAGCTACTCGGGAGGCTGAGACAGGAGAATTGCTTGAACCTGAGAGGCAGATGTTGCAGTGAGCTGAGATCGCATCATTGCACTCCAGCCTGGGAAACAGAATGAGACTCTATCTCAAAAATATATATATATTTATATTTTATATAATAAAATATATATTTATATAAATATATATCATATATATATATATACATACACGAATATATATATTTTTTTAAATAGTGCTTTAGGAACCTGGCAGTGGGCAGCCATTTGGAGCCAGGCGCAACGTGGAGCCGCGAACTGCAGGTCCGCACAGGGCGCCAGGCGGACACGCTGCACCTCACTGTAGTGCACACCAGAGGGCAGCATGGAGCTGCACAAGGCCCCGTGCCTGGGACGGGCCCAGGACACCGGTTTGGGGACCCCGCGCAGACCCCTAGCCATGTGAGGGGGGCATCTGCAACTGACTGGCAGGGACCCTCTTCCCCAGGGCCTCTCTTTTGGTATCAAAGATGACCCGGGGCCACCAGCTCCACCACAGTGAGGAGGGTGTGGGAGCCGGGCCACAGAGCTGCTAACCCTGTTGAAGATGCCCAGCCAGCCCCGCTGTCACTGCGATGCCGGCAGGGCCCTGCCCTGGCCCTGCGCACGGTCAGCCGGCTGGTGGAGAGGGAGGCCAGCCTCCTCACCTCGTTAGGGCCTGTGGCCAGGGGAACGCCGACGAGGATAAGAGCCTGGGGCCGGCAGCCTGGTACTAGGGCCAAGCTGGTGGCTTTAGTTGGGAAGAGGCACTCGGGAGCGAGCACGAGTCCTGGGAGAGGAGGCAAGGTCCAAGGTGGGCTTGGTGCCTCGGAGACCATCAGGCCCATCCACTTTCCAACCCCTGGGTTTCTAGACCTTTCTCTGGGGCCTGTGCTGAGCAGCAGGATCAGAAGCCCAGCAGCCTCTATGGCGGGTCTGGTCCCTGTGCTGGCTGGGAGGGGCTGCTGGGGCTGCTTCCTGCTGTGCCCTGTGTCGGGGTGGGGCGGGGGCAGGGAGAGTCAGTTTAGATGATCCTGACAACAGCTGTCACCGCATCTTCCCGCACTGGCAGGTAGAGGCCACAGGGAGCCCCCTGTAGCCCCTCTGAGCGGCCCCCGACTGTTGCGCGAGATGAGATCCCATCAGGTCACCCTCTAAGAACAAGAAAAATAGTTTATTGAATCTGTACTTTCTCCATTAAAGTCTTTAAACATAAAAGCTCTGTAACAAACATCACAACTTTGCGTCATCTGCCATATAAATAAAACCTCCACTGAGATGCAGGTTATCAATAGGTGCGTCCCCACGGTGAGGCTGCCCACCCGGGCACCCAACTCAGTCAGTTACAAAACAGGGATGAAGGCGGGAGGAAGCCCGGTGTCACCGGGTGGAACAGGGCGCTGGGTGTGCAGGGGTGTCCTTGCAGCCCCCTAGAGAGGGGGCGTGCGGAAATGGATCTTCTTGGCTGTTTCCACGTCAGACTTGGCGACCAGGAACCGCATCTTCTTCCCCCCATGGCGGATCAGGTCCACGGCTCTGAAATCCACGCCAGAGGTGAGGCTGGGAAGCGGGGCACCAGGGAGGCCCCACAGGGTGCAGCCCGGCCTCTCCTGCTGCCCCAGGTCCCCTCCCCCGAGCAGGGTGTCTGGGAGGAGCAGCGGGGCATGCAAGCGGTGGGGGTACCTCAGGTAGCCGAGGCCCAGGAGGCTGCTGCCGTTCACCTCCAGAATGCGGTCCCCCAGCGACAGGCGCCCATCGGCCGCTGCGGGGCTGCCCGGGAGCAGGGTCTGGATGTAGAGCCCAGGGGTGCCCAGGCGCGTGTGCTGGGGACAAGCAGAGGCCTCAGGGTTCTCTGCAAGCCTCTGACACTCGCTTTCCCCGGCAAGGACCCCCGCAGTCCCTCCCTTGGCACCAACAGGTCCCCGTGGCATCCAGTCAGGCCCACTCATGGTTGTCACGTAGCCCTCCAGAAAAGCAGTGGACACGACCATCCCCACAGGCCCAGGACAGCCCCTGAAGGCTTGAGGACAGAAGAAAGAGACAGCAGGCCCAGGGGGTGTGGCCATTGGACAGGCCGGGTCCTCCATCCCAGCTGCAGGGGGCCACCCCACTCTCCTCCCCAAAGGCCTTCGTGTGGCCATATGGCCAATCAAGCTGCAGCCAGGCTTCAGTGAATGGAGCCAGGCAGCCTGCATGGGGGTGGGGCAGGGGCCCGGGCCACTCACCATCCCATCGATCAGGCCCATTCCCAGCCCCGAGGGGCCTCGTTCCAGCTCCACCATGAAGACGTAGCAGAAATCCTCGGTGCTGGAGCTGCGGCTGGAGGGGGCTGGAGGGGACTCGTCCTTGGGGGATGCAGAGTCTCCTGGGTGGGGGGCCAGGAAAGTTGGGTGGGAGTGAGGCACCAGGAGTCAGGATGAGGAACAGGATGTCCTGGCCGGGCTGCCTCTGCGGGGGGCCAGGGACAGGGAAGGCCTCCCGTGGCTCCCAGGAGACACCATTCAGGCAGAATTCGAATGGCAACCCAGACATCAGGGTTGGGGTCCGCCTGTGGGTGACACCCCCATGTGCCCTGAAGGAGCGTCACAGTCCCCGCCTCCCACAGCCCCACGACACTGCCCCTCTCAGGGACAGCTGTTTTTGGGCTCCAGGGCCCCATGCATTCTATGCCGCCTCCTCAGCAGTCTCTGCCCTTCCTCCTCCTCCCTCCACACCCAGATGTGGCCATGTGCACCAGAGGGTTCCCACCACTGACCAGACCTGGACCCCAGGCCCTAGCCCAGCCCAGCCCAATCACCTGCCCCGAGATCACCCTCTCCATAATGGCGATCCTGCCGTGGGGGCGCTTGGGTCAGAGATAAGTTGTGTACCTGGGCAGGTGGCCTGCCTGGGACCCAGCTCGGCCAGGTGGCCTCAAGCCACAGGGCACACTCTGGACTCTGCACACACACCCAGGACACTGTGCTCCTGCAAGGCACACCCAAGTCCTCACCAGGGGCCAGGGCCAGCTGGGTATGCTTCACCCTCAATGCCCTCCCCAGCCTAGCCCAGCTGCACACACATACTCATGCATACACATGCACTTACACCCATGCGCACACTCATGCACACACCCATATGCGCACACACACACAAGCACACACTCATATGCACACACAGATGCACATGCACAAGCACATCCATGCACACGTTGAGCACACCTATCCATACGCACATGCCCTGCCCTCAGAGGGTTCCAGCTCCTCCTCCTCCCTGAAGACCTCTGGGTTCCCCCTCAGCACATCCTCTCCACTGGCTCAGCCATCCCTTCCTCCGCCGGTACTGGAGTGACTCAGCACTTTCCAGACCCTTTCCCTCCCAGATCACAGACATGTCAGCAACCACTCGACCCAGCAGCGGTGTGGCTGAGCTGTCCCGAGTCCTCTCCATCTGGCTCCCATCCCAGGATGCAGGTGTCCATGGGGCAGATGCTGAAACCCAGGACCCCGAGGATGGAATGACCTTGAGGGGACAGCCATCAGGGTGCTGTGCAGGGTGTGGGGGGGGTGGCCACCTGAGCGCTGGGCAGGCCTCACCTTCCGAAGCTGCACCCGGGAGGCCTCTGGGTCCGTTCCTCTGCCTTTCTGGGAGCACTTTGCCATAGGGGCCGCCGGGCACTGGCCAGTCCGGGTCCCCGGGCTCAGGGCCCAGTGGAGTGCTGGGAGGCGTGAGCAAGCAGGACGAGTCCTTGTGCAAGGGGCCAGCCTGGGAGCCCGCAAGGCCAGGCTGCCTTCCAGAGGGGGCCTGTGCCCAGGGAGCCCCCCTCAAGGGAAGAGTACGCTCTAAGGCGGCTTCCCGGGCTGCTGGGCCGGGGTCCCTGGAAGCCAGGGGGCAGCTCGGGGCCTCCAGGTGCCCCTCAGGGATGGCGTGGTGCACACCCTGGGGAGAGGAAGGGCAAGAAATCAGGCAGAGGAGGGGTGGCCAGGTGGGCACAGCACTCGGGTGACTGAGGGGCAGCCTGCAGGCAGAAGGGCCGTCAGGCGGGGGCAGAGTCAGAGAAGCACTCCTGGCAGCTGTTGCAAGAGGCCGGGGGCTCCTCTGCCATCGGAAGCACGGCCTGGGCTGGGCCAGGACTCCCAGAGCCCCTGGAGCTCCTGCTTGCTGTCCCCAGTCCAGCTTCCAGGCCCTCTCCTGTCCTCTTGCACTGGGGGCACGCTGGCTGGGCCCCTCCCTGGGTACCTTGGGGCATGTTGGCTGGGTCCCTTCCCTGGGAATCTCAGAGCATGCTGGCTGAGTCTCCTCCCCGGGTACTTCGGGGCATGCTGGCTGGGTCCCTCCCCAGGTACCTCGGGGCAGGCTGGCTGGGGGGCCCCGCTGCCAGGGCTGCCAGGGCTGGCTCTGCTCTGCAGGCCCCACAGAAAGTGGCGGATGTAGAGCAGGTGCTGGTAGATGCTGTCGTCCAGGCAGTCAGCTTCCAAGTCCACCTGGAAGCCCTCGCTGGGCAGGATGATGGGTGGGGGGTTTTCATAGGACTCCAGAATGTCCTCTGTAGGGGAGAGAGGATGCCCGTGATGGGTGAAGCTGCCTCCCTCACCAGGCTGCCCTGCCCAATGCTGTGGGAACCCAGGGACCAGCAGATAGAGCCAAGTCCCTTGACCTATGGACACAGGAGGCTGGGATCCTGGCCACAGTGACCGATCTTATCCTGGCTCTCATCCCTTCTGAATCCCCACTGACCACCTGGTATGAAGTCCGAGTATCTCAGGACTGAGAATAGGGCCTTGTGGCCAGGAACCCTCCAGGCCCACTGAGCTGCTCTGTACCAGGCCTATCTCTGCCCTGCTGGAGTCCCCAGGTAACTGGAGCTCCTCTGGCCCTGCTGAGCTGACACAAGCTCCTCCCAGGGCAGGAGACAACTGCCTCCCTGCAGGCTTCGTGGGACCTGAACGGCCTATGTCCAGGCTGGTCTCTGTCCCTGGGAACACCGGCGCCTTTCAGGAGGCGGAAGAGCTGCGTGCACACTGAGCTCCTAACTCCTAGCACAGCCTGCCACGTAGCAGGCCACAAAAATGACTCAATGGGGAGGGAGAATGCCCACGCCCAGTGCCAGGTGAACCGGGGCTGTGGGACAGTATCCAAGGCCCCATCGCTTCTGCCATCCTGTACTATTTTGTTGATGTGTTTACATGTAACGCTAATGAAGGAAAATGTGTGAATAATCTACACATTAAAATGCACCCCTGGCCAAGCGCGGTGGCTCACGCCTGTAATCCTAGCACTTTGGGAAGTCAAGGCAGGCAGATCAATTGAGGTGAGGAGTTCAAGACTAGCCTGGCCAACATGGTGAAACTCTGTCTCTACTAAAAATACGAAAATTAGCTGAGCATGGTGGTGTGCACCTGTAGTCCCAGCTACTTGGGAAACTGAGGCAGGAGAATGGCTTAAATCTGGGAGGCAAAGGTTGCAGTGAGCCAAGATTGCACCACTGCATTCCAGCCTGGGTGACAGAGCAAGACTATCTCAGTAAGTAACTAAGTAAATAAATAAATAAATAAAATTTACCCTTGGCTGGGCCAGGTGGCTCATACCTGTAATCCCAGCACTTTGGAAGGCCAAGGCAGGCGGATCACCTGAGGTCAGAAGTTCAAGATCAGCCTGGCCAACACAGTGAAACCCTGTATCTACTAAAAATACAAAAATTAGCTGGGCATGGTGGCATGCACCTGTAACTCACCTACTTGAAAGGCTGAGGCAGGAGAATCACTTGAACCTGAGAGGTGAAGGTTGCAGTGAGCCAAGATTACACCACTGCACTCCAGCCTGGAGGACAGAGTGAGACTCTGCCTCAAAAAATAAAATCAATACAATGCACTCGTATGAATGCATGTCCACATATATATGCACACAGACCCCTCCGTGTGGAAGCCTGCGTGTGCACGTACACAGCACAGGTGCTCAGGGATGCCTCCCCATGGCCGTGTGCCGCCTCTGCTCCCTTCTTAGGCAGCCATGCAACTGGGGAGGCCCCATCCTCCAGTTTCATGAGGAATGAGGGGACCCGGGACCTGAGCCTGGAGGTTGGAACTTGGGCAAGGACTCTTGGCTTCTTGACCCTCCGCTGTGGAGGTCCCCAGGTGGGGGATGGGTCAGGGGTCTTCCAGGTGGAGGCTCCTCCAGGGAGGTCCCCAGGAGGAAGGGCTTCCACACTCACTTCAGATGAGATGAGAGCTCAGGCTGCCTCCAGGCTCCGTCCAGCTCGGAGCGAGTCTCCCACTGAGTCCCCAGCCCCTTCCTGCCCTGGGGTGGGGCTTACCTGACCTGAAGGCGTCGGGGCTGTCCTGGGTCCCTGGCTCCCAGGCGCTTATGGGGCCCATGGCTGAGGCCAGCTGGTAGTGAGTCAGCAGCCGGTGCAGCTGGGCTGGGCTCAGGGCAGGGAACGCGGCCCGCAGAGCTGCCCAGCTCATCTGGGTGACAAGAAGGAGCTCATGGTCACAGGCCTCTGGGGGCAGACCCCAGCCCAGGGAGGGGCAGACCCCAGCCCGGGAGGGGCAGACCCCAGCCCAGGGAGGGGCAGACCCCAGCCCAGGGAGGGGCAGCCTCCATGGGTGGCTGGGGGTGGCCGGCTGAGGGGTGCTGCGGTCCTCACTCCCACCAGGGGCCATCTGTGAGGGGGACGGTGACACAGCAGCAGTTCACCCTGGCACTTCCTGGCAGCTGCTCCAGAGAGAGGCCGGCAGGTGCCATCAGGAAGCCCCTGCCCAGGGAACCCACCCCCATCTCAAGCAAGTGCCCACCTTACACTGTGGCCGCCAACCAGAGAAACCACTGCTGGGAAACGAGCAGTGAAATCCAATTCCTACCTCCAACAGCGGAAAAGAAGTCAAGTCGGCTAAAGTCCTGACCAGAAGGCAGGAACATTCATCACCCAGGTGACAGGAGGCAGGGAAAGCACTTTGTTGTTTTGTTGTTTTAGGTTGGGGTGCAGTTGCTCCGTCATAGCTCACTGCAGCCTTGACCTCCCGGGATCAAGTGATCCTCCCACCTGAGCCTCCTGAGTAGCTGGGACCACAGGCATGCACCATTATGTCCAGCTAATTAGTTTTGCTGTTTCTTTTTTTTTTTTTTTGGTAGAGATGGGGGTCTCACTATGTGGGTCTCAAACTCCTGGCCTCAAGTGATCCTCCTGCCTCAGCGTCTCAAAGTGTTGGGATTATAGGTGTGAGCCACTGCGCCCGGCCTGGGAAAACTTTCCAGGCAAGTCAAAAAGCATCTGCCATAAGGAAAGGGTGAATTCCTCCCATGAAATTAAACAGGCTGTGCGCCCCCTGGGACTTCCGTCATCGTTCTTCTGGGGTTCCCTTCCCGGCTCCCAGCTGGTTCTTATTTTCTGGAATTCACTTCTTCAGCTCTCTGCTTCGTCCTGTTTCCATGGAACCGATCTTCTAGTAGCTTCTCGAAAGGGGCACTCACAGGAAAACCACTGCTCCGAGTGTTGGGAGTCTTCATTCCCACCCTGGACCAGTCCTCTGGCTGGCCCAGCACTCCAGGCCGGAGGGCATTACCGTTCAGATTCTGCAGGCACCACTTTGTCCTGTGACTCCCACGCTGCTCTGCCGAAAGCATCCTGAGTGCAAATCTTCAGGATGGGCCTTGCACTGATTCCTGTCTGGAAGCCTGTGGTTCTCTGTGCCCAGCATCCTGTAGTCCTGGGATGCACAGTTTGGGTGCAAACCCTGGCCTGGCCCAGTGTCCAGGGCCTCACCCTCTCTGTGGCTCTTTCTGGACTCCCACTGTTTGGATGCTGGCCTCGCTGATGGGGCCTACCTGTTCTCACCTTTGCTTCCTCTGTTTCTCTCCCAAGTTTTACTGCCAACATCCTGGGACCTGGGCTGCGGCTACCAGCTGTCCATGCCGATGGACAGTCGGTGTCAAGAGCCTTGTGTGAGAGGGGCGAGGGCACAGCACCACCCCCCAGCCTCAGAAGGTCCTCCTTCAACACCTCCACCCCCCACCACCCTCACCCACGCACACCCCAGTTCAAGAAAGTCTCTGGTTTGCCCGGGGGTGGTTCTGTTTAATTGTGAGTTCCTAGAACTGTGTCTACTCTCACTTCTGTGGTTGGTCCAGGGTTAGTGTCAGAGGGGGCCAGCTGTCAGGGCCGAGAGATCAGCTTCAGCTTCAAGGAAACAGAACCCTCTCCCCTCCCTTCCACCTCTCCTTCTCTTCCTCCCTCCCTCCGTCTCTCTTTCCCCTCCCTCCTCCCTCTCCTCTCTCTCCCTCCGTTTCTCTCCCTTCCCTCCATCTCTCTCCCCTCCTCCTCTCCCTCCCTCTCCCCTCCATCTCTCTCCCTCCCTCCATCTCTCTCCCTCCCTCCATCTCTCTCCCCACCTCCATCTCTCTCCCTCCCTCCATCTCTCTCCCTTCCATCCCTCCCCACCTCCATCTCTCTCCCCTTCCTCCTCACCCTTCCTCCATCTCTCCCCACTCCCTCCATCTCTCTCCCTTCCTCCTCCCTCCATCTCTCTCCCCTCCTCCTCCTTTCTTCCCTTCTCCCCCTCTCCTTCCCCCCTTCTTCTCTCTCCCCCCTCCTTCTCTCTCTCCCTGTCTCTCTTTCTCCCTTCTTGCCCCCACTCCCCCATCCCTCCGCCCCTCTCTCCCTGCTCCTCGCCCTCCTCTCTGGTGGTCTCTGGTCTTGGGAGCTTTGCTTCCCACCCTCTACACAGCGTTTTATTTCTGCTTCTACAGTTTTATTTTCCAAGACTCCTCTTGTTCTCTCATGGATAGAATCTTACTATTATTTTATGGATACTATATCTTCTTTTATTTTTATGAGGCTATAAATGGCTTTTTCACCAAGACTCTCCCTGAATTGTTCGTTTCAGGGGTCATCAAACTAGGCCCAGCGAGACCTATTTTTATAGGGCCCCCAAGCTAGGTTTTCACATTTTTAAAGGGTTTGGAAAAAAAAAACAAAGAAGGAGATGGGACAGAGACAAGGCCACCACAAAGCCCAAAGTCCTCACAGCCTGGCCCTTCAGAGAAGAAGCCTGCAGGCCCTGGTCTGCTCCTTCCCACGCCACCAGCCCCTCCACATCTACTTTAGACGCTGTGTTAGGGTGTGGGGTACAGGGAGGGCACTTCCCGGCCTCAGTGTGGGGTGGCCCAGCCGCTTCTGAAAAATCCCTCATGCCTTCCTTTGCCCCCCAGGGCTGTCACTGCTGATTTGAGCCTGCCCATCTCCCACAGGGGTTCTCAGGCCTGGCTGCCAAGTGGGGCAAGAGGCTGGGGCCCCCTTTCCAGCAAGGGGTTCCTGCCCTCAGCTTGGCCTAGGTTCCCCAGCCAGGAGAACTGTTTTTAAGGTTCTAGAAATGTCCCCACCCAGTTGTGCAGGGGGAGGCAGAGATCCTGAGTGTTGCTGCTGCTTCCTTTCCGTGTACACAGAAAACTACACACCTGACACACACAACTCAGCGAGTTCTCCCAGAAGAACACACCTGCGTACCCAGCCCCAAGAACCAGAACCAGAACGTGGGCAGCAGCAGCTCAGCAGCCCCAGGCCCCTCCAGCACCAAGGCAGGCCCCACCCACTTCCAGCCCTGCAGGCGCGCTCACTGCAACTGACTCCATCAGCTCAACCTCCCCTTTCAGGAGTATTTTATATCTTATTTTTTTTTATATTACTTATTTATATAGAGATGGAGTCTTGCTTTGTTGCCCAGGCTGGAGTTCAGTGGCACCATCTCGGCTCATTGCAACCTCCATCTCTCAGGTTCAAGTGATTCATGTGTCTCGGCCTCCTGAGTAGCTGGGACTACAGGCATGCACCACCACACCTGGCTAATTTTTGTATTTTTAGTAGAGACAGGGTCAGGCTGGTCTCAAACTCCTGACCTCAGGTGATCCATTGCCTTGGCCTCCCAAAGTGCTGGGATCACAGGCGTCACCCACCGTGCCCAGCCTTATTTATTTTATGATTTTATGACAGAGTCTTGCTCTGTCACCCAGGCTGGAGTGCAGTGGCGCAATCACAGCTAACTGCAGACCTCCCGTGCTTAAGTGATTCTCCTGCCTCAGCCTCCCGAGTAGCTGAGATTACAGGCACACACCCCCACACCCAGCTAATTTTTGTATTTTTAATAGTGATGAGGTTTTACCATGTTGGCCAGGATGGTCTCAAACTCCTGACCTCAGGTGATCCACCTGCCTCGGCCTCCCAAAGTATTGGGATTGCAGGCATGAGCCGCTGCGCTCAGACTTTTATTCAACTTTTCACACAACCAACCCCTGACTTTATTGCTCATCTCAAGCACATTTGTTTCCCATTTCACTGATTTTTAGCTCTCATCTGTCATTTCCTTCTGCTCTCCTTGGGTTTGATTAGTCGTTCTCTTTCTTGCCTCAAGATTATTAATTCTTAGCCTTCCTTGTTTTCTAATATATACATATGAGGCTTTAACTTTTCCCCATAAAACTGCTGTAACTGCAGCCCACAGGTTTGGAGATTTTGTATCTTCATTTTGCTGATGAGCTGAATGCTGAGCTGGGGTTGGCAAGCTTTGGGTAAGGCTCAGATGGCCTCTGCTGGGTCCTCACCCCAAGGTTCGTTTGTTTCTTAGTTCCTTCCTTCCTTTTTTCCTCCCTCCCTCTCTTCCCTTCCTTCCTTTTTCTTTCTTTCTTATAGTTGGGATATTCCTCTATTGCCCAGGTTGGAGTGCAGTGGTGTGATCATAGCTCACTGAAGCCTTGAATTCCTGGACTCAAATGGCTGCCTCAACCTCCCAAGTAGCTGGGACTACAGGCATTTGCCCCATGCCTGCCTCTCACCCCAGGGTTTCCACTGAGGGCCTGGTGTTTACTTCCTAAGGGGTCCTGGATTCTTTATCTCTGTCTCCTCTGCATTGTGAAACCACCACAGATTCTGCTCTTCTTTTCTTTTTCTGAGACGGAGTTTCACTCTGTTGCCCAAGCTGGAGTACGGTAGCACGATCTCGGCTCACTGCAACCTCTGCCTCCCAGGTTCAAGCAATTCTCCTGCCTCAGTCTCCTGAGTGAGTAGCTGGGACTACAGGCGCGTGCCACCATGCCTGGCTAATTTTTTGTATTTTTAGTAGAGATAGGGTTTCACTGTGTTAGCCAGGATGGTCTCGATCTCCTGACCTTGTGATCTGCCCGCCTCAGCCTCCCAAAGTGCTGGGATTACAGGCATGAGCCACACACCTGGCCTACACTCTTCTTTTCAAAGTTTCTGGTTTAGTGTTAAAGCCTCTCTCCATCGCACTCCCTGGAGATTGAGAAAGTTGCAAGTGTCTCAGGGAAAAGCCGGGCGTGCATTTCAGGCCCTGAAGTCTCTGAGCTTATCTCTCGCCTGTGAGATGGCCAGTGCTGTGCTGTGCGGGTTTCTGTTTCCCCAGTAGTGGCCCCTGCCTGGACAAAGCCTGGATTCTCAGCCTCACACCATAACCTGCTCCCAGGACAGCCAATGTCCCCAGGGAAAAGCAACAGGACCCACAGGTCAGCATTTTGTGAGGCTCACCGTCTGCGGTCTGCCCTCTCCTCATCCTTCAGGAGCTCTCACGCCTTTCAACCGACGACTATGTTTCTTTCCGGCTGTGCGAATTGTCCGCAGTGAAACTGCAGGCTCGGCTCCTCCATCCAAGCCCCAGTGCTTTCCACAATGACGATCACATGTTCTCCTGTTTCAGCCCCATCTCGACATCACTATCCTGGAGCTACCAATTCCTGAGCCTTTCGGTGGCTTCATGTAAACTGAGTGGCTTCTCAGGAGTCAGTTTATTTTCTTCTTTTTTGTAGAGATGGGGTCTCATGTTGCCCAGGCTGGTCTCAAACACCTGGCCTCAAGCGATCCTCTCACTTCAGCCTCCCAGAGCCCTGGGAGGACAGGCAGAATGAGCCATCGTGCCTGGCCAAGTCAGCTTTCTTCAGTCTGCTAAGGCAGGTGCTCCCCCACCTGCTTTCTGCCTTCCAAAATAGCATTGCTTTTGTCTCCTCTACGACTTTGTCCTCATGGGTGTGTGCCATTAAAAAGCATTGTTTTACTTTTGTTCCGTGATACCGTAGGAGAAGCTAACTAAATTCATGTGTTCAATCTACCACACATGGGATCCAGACATCCTCATTTTCCAAATTTTCTATAGTAAATAAAAATGCTTCACTTCTTTTTTTTTTTGAGTCAGAGTCTCACTATGTCACCCAAGCTGGAGTGCAGTGGCGTGATCTGGCTCACTGCAACCCCACCTCCCAAGTTCAAGCTATTGCCCTGTGGCCACTCTTCCCATCACCCTACAGCACGTGAAACCATCGGTTCATTTCCATTAATGACTGTGTTGGGAAGGGGGTGGTGAGTGGTGAGGGAGGCAGGGAGGGGCATGTCGGTTTCCCACTGCCACTGTGACACATGCTCGCACGCGGGGCAGTCTTGGACACACCAGTGTACGCTCTCACAGCTCTGTGGCTCCGCAGCTCAGCCAGGTCTCACAGAGCGGACAGCAAGAGGAGGGCCCTGGGGGAGGACCTGTCTCCCTGCTCTTCCGGTTGCTGACAGAATTCAGTTCCTGCGGTTGTAGGACTGAAGTCCTGTTTCTAGACTGGCTGTCAGCCGGGGCCACTCCAGCTTTTAGAGGCCACCACACTGCTCGACCCCTGGTCCCTCCTCCAGCTCCAGAGCCACGTCCCCTCTTCTTCCGCTTCTCTCTGAGCCACCCTTCTGGAGTGGACTGGGCCACTCAGACACCCAGGTCATCTCTGAATCTCAAGGTCTTAATTGTAGTCACATCTCCAGTGTCGTCTTTGCCTTAGGGGGTAACGGGGTCACAGGTCTCAGACATCTTTTGGGCCATTATCCTGTCTACCCCAGTTGGAGACAGCCATGGAATGGAAGCAATCTTGCTAATTACCGCAGGCCTGGTTTGTGAGCCAGGGACCCACAGCATGTGGCCCCGCCCCTCCCTGCCTCCCATGTGCCCCCCCTACCTGGATGAGCTGGGCCCTGGGCGTGGCCAGCAGGTTGAGGGTGCAGGAGAGCTTGCGGAAGAAGTGCTCTCCAGCTGTCCCGAAGCCGGCGCTCCGCATCCACTCCAGGAGTTGCTGCAGGCGGGCGCAGGCCTGGACGCCTCTGGGCCAGTGGAAGCAGCTCAGCGATGGGCCTGTGTAGGGAGGGAGGGAGGGTGATGCCTGGGCTGCCCTCCCCGGGGACACAGACACAGGCCTGTCCCCAGAGCCTGCCCTCCCTGGCTCCAGGCCACTGAGGACATCACAACTCCATGACAGGCAGGAGACCTTCCCTAGGTTTCCAAGGCAACAGACCAGCCTAAAACCCCTCTCTGGAGCAGGGGTGCAGTGGGAGATGAAGGTAGCAGGGCAGGGTGGGCTGTGAGAGCCACTGACTCCACAGCGCAGCCCCTGGCTGGGACCGTCTCCCACCCCCACACACATGTGCCATGGGCTTGCCCCCACCAGAGTCTCCCCGTGCCCCCAAAGTGGCCCCGGCTGGGAATGACCAATGTCCCTGGACCCTGCAGGTGATGGAGGAAGTCCTTCTTCGAGGCAGGGTCCAAGGCCAGTCTACAGCTGCACAGACCTGGGTTCCATCCTGGCTCTGACGTGTCCACCGGGCAGTTCTGGGACAGTCCAGTGATGCCCTGAGCCTGTTCCCTCCCTCCCCAGGCAAGGGGCCCGGGCAGACCTCTCGGCCATGGCTTCTGTGAAACCCTGATGGGACCCTGGCTCCTACAGAATGCACTGTGGCAATCTGTCCCTCTGCCCCCCAGCCTCCCACTCCCCAGGGGCACCAGATGCTCAGGAAGCAGGAGCCCCAACAAGGGCAGAGCTGTCCCCAGGAGTGGCGAGGGAGGGGCCAGCAGCTGTCATGTCTAGGAATGTGAGCCCCCAGCCCCCAGCCCCGCACAAGGCCCTCACCCCTGTCGAGGAGCTGGTTGAGGAGCAGGGTCCCGGAGAAGAAGAAGAGGTAGGCGAGCATCTGTGAGGCTACCTCGGGGTGCACCTGCAGCTGCCGCAGGAGGTCCAGGGCCGCCTGGTACACGGACACCACACGGCGCAGCTCCTCAGGCAGCTCGGGGGCTGAGGACCAGCTCTCCCGGCGCTCCATCTGAAACGGGGGGCACTCCAAGAGCGCCGGGAGGCAGATGTACAGGGACTGGGGGGATGAAAGGAAAACAGCAGCCAGCATTTCCAGAAGCGCTGGTGGCCAAATGCGGGCCTGACCCAGCCAGCTTCCCACCCGCGCACTTCTCACAGGGACCCAGCCTCGGTGGCTTCCTGCTGGACAGGTCACGGCTTTGCAAATGTCCAGTGCAGGGTGTTGGGGTGCAGGAGATGCCTCCTGGGGCTGCTGGGAGCAGAGGTGGGGTGCAGGGGGCTCAGAGGGATCTGCTCCTGTCCAAGGCACAGATGACCTCAGAAGGCGCACAGAGGTGGCACCTGGGGGATGGGCTCCAACGAAGGGGCTGGAGACACCCGTGGGTAGTAACAGGACAGCCACCACTCCCCAGGAAAGTGGTTCACTGCACCCCTGATGTACCCCAAGCTGGCCAGGGCCACAGAGGGACCAGCGGCAGCACCTCTGGCACCCATGGGTCCAGGGTGATAACCATGCCACGTCCCCTGAACCCCATGCTGGGGCCTCCCCTACCTCATCCCTCACTTCCCATGCTGGGGCTTCCCCCACCTCATCGCTGACCCTCAAAACACTGGCAGGAAGGGCAAGTGTTTCAAGGTGAGGGAAAGAGGGAGCCAGGATTGTTTTAGGGTTTCTGCTTGACCTGGAGAAACGTGGGTGTGGGGTGTGGGGGTGCAGCCGGGCCTGGGCAGGACCTGCAGCCACTGCTCCCTGCTGAAGTGGAGCTTGTCACAGTCCCCTCCCTCAGCCCCCAGAAGGCCCCTAGGAGAGCCACAGGCACAAGCCTGTGTCCTGCTTCATCCCAGGAGCTGCCTGAGTGCAGAAGCAGTTCCCGTCCCGTGCACCTTGGAGACGTAGTAGACGCACTGCTGGAAGGCATAGAGCACCACCTCCTCTAGCACTGCCATGGCCTCCTCGCTGGCCGTCAGCGTGCAGGAGAAGAGCGACTCCTTCGAGCCTGCGGGAGACAGCCACACCAACAGTCACAAGGGGCACAGCAGACAGTGGTGACTCAGCCAGCTGCCAGCTCCCTCCTGGTCACCAGCTCCGCCCAGTGTGCCCATCTGGGGTGCAGATGTGATGAACCAGCCGAGGGACTCTGGGCCCTGGCTTGGAGGAGTGCAGCAAACCATCACCGCCCTTACCTGGGGCCAGGAATGCTGGGGAGGGGGCAGGAGGGATCCGGACACCCAATGTCACAACGCCCAGCCCAGCCCAGCCCAAGTGCTCATTCACTCCCATGTTCTGGATGAGTTTTCTGTTACAACCAGCTGCACCCAAAAGAGCGAGTCCTAACCCCTCCCCACAGGTCGCTTCTTGCTCGCAACACGGGTCAAAGGACTCTGGCAGCAGCCCGTGAGTGGCCACCATGCCGTGGAATCGTAACAGTCTTTCAGGAAGAAAAAGCCCAAATCACCTATTTCACTCCCACCCCTGGGTGTCAGCCGGGGCAGCTGGAGCTGAGACTGGGGGAGCCACCCCTGGGGGAGCAGTGACGGTGGTCACTGGGTGGTTCCTGCCCTCTGGGTGGGGGCGCTTGTGAAGTCAAAAGGCCCCCGACAGGGTGGAGCCTTCCCCGGGGGGCTTCCAGAAAGTGAGGGGGCATCTAGTGGTCTCAGTGACTGGGGGTCCCATCAGCACCCAGGGAAGGGGCTAGGACCCTGGACATCCACCTTTGGGCATCTTCATTCTCTCCCAGGACTGTGGAGGGGTGGTGGTGGTGGTGACAGGAGGGGCAGAGGGGCGGCACCATCAGGGCTGCCTGTTGGGGCTGCATGGGTGGTGCCTGGTGAGCCAGGCCAACAATCACCCTGATGCTGGCCTCCCTGGAACACGGGCCCCGCCCACCCTCTGCCGGGCACACTGCACCAGGGGCCGGCCCACTCATCACCAGGACAATGCTACATCAAGCCCCTGGACAAGCCCCCGTCACTTTCACTCCACTGTGGGTGGTGCTCCTCCTCCTTCAGGGGCTCGGGGATGCCTAGCCGCCACCCACCAAGACCACTCCCCAAGAACCTGTGAGGCACCCCTAGTGCCTGGCCCATGGGGTCACATCTGGGACCCAGGCAGGGCAGCTGGAGGGACACCAGGGTCTGGGGCAGTGAGGGGCTCTCAGGCTCTGCCAACCTTGACACTGTGCCCAGAAGCCTCCACGCTTGAGAGACGTGCAAGGTGGCCCAATGGCACCCACAGCAAGTGCTAGCCGAGAATATTCACACCACAGCAGCAGGGAGACAGGCCAGGAGGCTGAGCTCTGACCCATCCACCTGTCCTGGTGCCCTGGCCCCCAGCTGCCTCAGGCTGCCAGGTCTGAGAGCCCTCCCTGGGCAATGGCAGGGCACTGGTGGGAAGAGGGAAACGGGGCTGTGGGAATGATGGGGAGGAGGAGGAGGTGGCAGGGACTGTGCGGAACAAAACCACAGAGCAGGCTCCAACCACCCCCCAAGAGCCTGAGATTCCGTTTCTTCTTTTATTTTTAGTAGAAATGGGGGTCTCACTATGTTGCCCAGGCTGGTCTGGAACTCCTGGGCTCAGGCAATCTGCCTGCCTTGGCCTCCCAAAGTGCTGGGATTACAGACATGCAGCCCCCACCACACCTGGCCCCGAGCCTCCATTTGTTTCTTTCTTTTTTCTTTTTTTTGGAGACGGAGACTTACTCTGTCTCTCAGGCTGGAGTGCAATGGCACGAACCCAGCTCACTGCAGGCTCTGCTTCCCAGGTTCAAGCGGTTCTCCTGCCTCAGCCTCCTGAGTAACTGGGATTACAGGCACCCACTACCATGCCTGGCTAATTTTTGTATTTTTAGTAGAGACAGGGTTTCACCATGTTGGCCAGGCTGGTCTTGAACTACTAACCTCAACTGATCTGCCCACCTTGGCCTCCCAAAGTGCTGGGATTACAGGCGTAAGCCTGGCCCTGAGACTCCATTTCTAACCCCTGCCCCGAGACGCCTCTGCTTGTGGTGCCACGGCCGGTGGGAATTTCTGAAGAGCTCCAAGCCCACAGGCCGTTAAGGGGACACACTGGCCAGTGCCCCTGACTTGCCCACAAAGCCCCAGGACCCCTGAGGAAGCCGGCCCTGTCTCTAAAGAAGAAGGCGCTGAGCCTCAGCCGTGAAGAGAGAAGATGGGAGAATCCTAGACGCACACGAAGAAGTTGTGAGGTGGCGAGGGAGGGGCCTGAGTCACAGCTTTGGACAAACAGTGTTTGGGGAAGGACAACAGCCACGTGACTCGCTCTTGGGAAGCGACAGCTCTGCTCTCCCAATTCTTCCCACAGACATTTCCTGCAGAGGGTCGGGAAGCTGGACTCGGCTCTGACCTCCTCCCCCACACCAGCCCCTGCTTGGGGCTATTTCCCACTCTGTTCCCTGGTGTCTGCCTGGCCCTCGACACCCGGAGCCTGCAGGCGTCCCTGGGCCCCACTCCCAACGCCGGGCCAAATGCCACCCAGGCCCCGACCAAAAATAACTTCCTCCCAAGACCAAAGGCAGCAGCTCCGTCAGCCCAGAGCAATTTTTCCCATGAAGAGCAGCCAACACGGGGACCGCATGGGACCCAGCTGCCTGAGGCCACCAAACCCAGGCAGCCACAAAGCCACGTGGAAAGTTGGCCAGGGACCCGCCAGGAATGCGGAGCCCAAAAGTCACAGGTCCCAGAGCTGAGTCTTTCTGTGGGGGCCAGAACAAAACCTGCCCCCATCCCCGTGTCACACAGAAGGACCAAGTGCACTGCAAAGTCATCGAGAGTCGCCCTTGGCGGGCTGCAATCCCAGAGCCTCCTCCATCCCAGGGCCCGCCTGCCAGCTGTGACTCCAGCGCTGGAGGATGCTGGAATCAGGTGTGCTGGGAGAGGGCGCTGGAGTCCCGGGAGGCCAGGCCCCCCAGGGGAGGCCTGTGCCAGGCAGCTGGACGTGGGGACCTTGCGTGGAGGCTTAAGGACCCACAGTCGTTTATGTCACTTTCCAGGAAAAAGCCAGAGGAAAGGTCTGCCCTAGATCCAGGCCCTGTGGACAGGCAGGGGCTGCCCCGTCACGTGGGGGTTAAGGCCGCAGGCCAGAGGCCTGGATGCCCACCGGAGCCAGGAGGGGTCGACGCTACCCCCACATATCCAAGGCAGCCCCAATTCCCAGGCCAGGGAGCCCCTGGCAGGGCCCCACATTCCCTTCCCTGTGAAGGAGGGGAGAAGGAGCCGTGGCCAGCAGGAAGGAATGCGGACAGATCCCAGCTGGCTCTGCCTCCCCTAGGAGTCAGGACCCCACCCCACAACCTCATGGCCAGGGCTGGCCTGACCTCCTCCACGCATCTTCAGTCCAGCCTGGTCTCTGCAGCCCGGCCCCCACCTGGAGGCTGAGGACTGGGCCCCTACACAATGTGGGAGCCTGTCCCACCACAGGGTCACTGCGCAGATGCCCTGGCACCTCCCTCTCACCATCGAGAGCCTCTCCTCTCAGAAAACCTGCCCCTAAGGCATGGGGGGCACGGCAGGGCCCCAGCACCCCTGACTCAGTCCGGCCAGGACCTCGCCTGGCCTTGTGTATTCGGGGCTGTCTCGGATGCAGCCACAGCCACAGCGCCCTCCCAGGATAGGGACACAGCTGAGTACACAGAGACCCCACAGTGTCTGGTAGACCACGCCAGTGGGGGCACCCATCCCTGCACACCTGGCCCAGGCCTCCCTCGAAGCTCAGAGACGCAGCCTGGGGCAGCTCCAAATGCACCACTCACTGACCCAGGCCCTCCAGAGGCAGGGCCACCAGGCCACGGCCACTCAGGACTCTATGGCCCTGGGCCCGCCTGACAGCGCACCCCACAGGTGTGTGGGCAGAGGGTGCATAGCAAGGCTGTGGGGGTTAGAACCAAAGCCCCTCACGAGCGGCTCTGGCCCCAGTCCCCTGGGTGCCCGCTCGTCACTTCCGCAGCACAGCGGCACAGTCCTGCTGCCCCACCTGGCTCCATTTCAGGCCCCACACAGCCCTCAGCAGACTCGCCAGCCAAAATCCTACCCTGGCCCCTGGGCTGACCCCACACCGCCTTCCCCACAAACCGCCCCCGCCGCCGCCAACTGCCCCGTTGGAACTCCTCTCCCTTAGTATTTTCAGAACACTTCCCACTGCATTTCAGAAATCCTGAAATGTTGGCCGGGCGTGGTGGCTCACGGGTGTAATCCCAGCACTTTGGGAGACCCAAGCGGGAGGATCACCTGAGGTCAGGAGTTCAAGACCAGCCTGGCCAACATGGTAAAACCCCATCTCTACCAAAAATACAAAAACTAGTCAGGCGAGGTGGCAGGCACCTGTAATCCCAGCTACTTAGGAGGCTGAGGCACAAGAATTGCTTGAACCTGGAAGTCGGAGGTTGAAGTAAGCCAAGATCACACCATTGCACTCCAGCCTGGGCGACAGAGTGAGATTCCGTCTCAAAAAGAAAAAAAAAGAAATCCTGAAATGTGTATTTCCCACATAATAATCTGTGAAACCGACATGACCTACAGTTTCACAACGAGGACTGGCAACATCCATCCTTCTGGAAAAACGGTGCGTCTAGGAACAGGTGGTGGCTGAGGGCTGATGCTCTCTCCACCACCCCTTGCATTTGGTTCACAGTGGCATCTGTGTCTTCCCTACTGACCCGTGTGTCTCCCCAGGACCTCTTGCAAGCAGAACAGAGTGAGGCTGCGGTCAAGGGGACACCACCGCATGGAGCACACGGGATGATGGGGACAGCCTAAGTACCAAGGTGCTGTGGGCAGGAGGTACCTAACTGGTTCACGCCACCAGCACCAGCCTCAAAGGCCATCCCTGAGGGTCTGACATGCACCAGCCCAGGGGCTAAGAAAGCCCCAGCATGAGTCCATCCCTGCTATCATGGCCAACACGGTCCCAACGACGGAGAGGAGCTGCCATACTCCCCTGCCTGGGGCGCCAGCCATACCTGTGATGTCCAGCTGCTCCTCCATGCTCTGCATGTAGAGTGGGCATTTCTGCTGGATAAAGTACAGGAGCTCAATGGAGTTAGACATCCAGAAAAGAATGGGCTGCAGGTCCGGAACCAGGTCAGTCATGGCGCAGCTGGCCAGCGAGACGGGCTCCTGGCTACCAAGACAGAAAGACTAAGAGTTACGCGGGGACCCGACACCCAGGAGGCTGAACCTAGCCTTCTGTCTATACAAGGACACACATCTTCATGGGACACTGACAACAACTGCAACCATCAACCTGACTCTGCTGGGTGGGGACATTTGACAATATATGTACCCACCTTACACCTGCCCACAACTCCAGACAGCCAGAGGCCCCTACAAACCTGGCAGGGGAGACAGCCAGGTGCCACAGCCACTGGTAAAAAACCTTGGTAAATAAACAGCTTGCATGCCTTTTCTTTTGAAATGAGGTCATAAAGTAGCTGTGAATGCTAAGAGAGAATGCGTGCAAATATGTGTGTGTTCACCTGTATGCGTGCACGGGGTAGGGGATGGGTCCATAGTTTTTAGAACAAGAAATGTCAGTTCCATTATGTTATTTAAGTTTACAAGGTAATTACCAAAGGAAATAAACAATAATAGAGCCATTTTCGGAGGTGCACAAGGCAAGATGAACTGCTACTTTATTAAAGCAGGAAGTCAGAAAAAGTCCATGAATCATGGGGTAGCAGACAAAGCATGAGAACTGAAGACCCAGAGGCAATCATGAGAAACCCAAACTGAGGCCGGGCGTGGTGGCTCACGCCTGTCATCCCAGCACTTTGGGAGGCCGAGGCAGGTGGATTACCTGAGGTCAGGAGTTCAAGACCAGCCTGGCCAAGATGGCAAAACCCCGTCTCTACTAAAAATACAAAAATTAGCCTGGTGTGGTGGCAGGCGCCTGTAATCCCACCTACTCAGGAGGCTGAGGCAAGAGAATCACTTGATCCTGGGAGGTAGAAGTTGCAGTGAGCTGAGATCTCGCCATTGCACTCTAGCCTGGAAGATAAAGCATGACTCCGTCTCTAAAACAAAAACAAAAACAAAAACAAAAACAAAAAAACTGGACGCTGGACACCATTCATCAAGGTTGCCTCTGAGATCTGTATAAGGGAAGGGGCTGGGCCAGGTTTCTACCACAAACTTCTTGGCACAGTCTCTTTGTCTCTTTTTTCTTTTTCTTTTTTTATTATTTATTGTCTTTTTAAAAATATATTTATTTAGAGGCAAGGGTCTCTTTCTGTCACCCAGGCTGGAGTGCAGTGGTGCAATCACAGCTCACTGCAGCCTCCAACTTCTGGGCTTAAGCAATCCTCCCATCTCAGCCTCCCAAGTAGCTGGAACTATAGGCATGCGCTGCCATCCCTGGCTAATTACTAAAAAACATTTTATTTTTAGAGACGGGGTCTTGCTATGTTGCCCAGGCTGCTCTTGAACTCCTAGCCTCAAGCAATCCTCTTGCTTTGGCCTCCCAAGAGCTGGGATTATAGGCATGAGCCACCATGCCTGGCCATGCTTCTGTATCCATGGAGTTGGTTGTTACTCTGAGTAACAAAAGCAGTAGCTCAGGCCCCTCCTTCGCCAGCCTGATGCAGGTAGGGGTGGAAGGCTCTTCCCTCTCAGGCCTGCTGCCTCCGCGGATCAGTGCTCCCTTTTCAGGGAATGACAGCAACATCAGGGCCGCCTCCACCCTCGGCGGCAGCCTCCACCATCAGGCTGGCTTCCAAGCTCAGAGCTCCCAAACCCTTTCTCCCACATCTCTTGGGAACCAGCCCCAGGATGTGTCTGTCTGGTGTGACTTGAAACTGCCTTCTAGTGTCCTCAGGTGGCCTCTTGGAACGTCTGAGGGGTGGATACAGCAAGGCTGTGCTGAGGTCCCCGGGTAATTCCTCATTTAAAATGCCAGCTACACATTTTTCTCACAGGTTCCTCGTCTGGTCCATGCACCAGCTCAGCATTAAGCCACTGGACAGGCTGCCTGGGACGCCCAGGGGTCCCAGCAGCTCAGAGGACACATTCATCCATAAGCTTCCACAATCGCACCTGGCAGATGCAAACAGCTGAGCGCCCCTGCACGGTGAGCAGAAGGGATCCTTTTGCAAACAGATCAAACCACACAGATCTGACTCGGGTCTGCCTGGGGTGTGGAGGGCAGCCCTGTTGCCTGGCCCGCGGCTGGCCCAGGGACCCCTCGTCACCTGTGTCCCTTACTGGGGGGACTCTACGGGGCAAGCCAGGTGACTGCCACTCTGCTGGTCTCAGAGCATGGTGCAAGCCCAGTGCCTGCCCCCAGGCCTGGGGCACAGCCAGGCTCAAGGCTGGATGGCTGTCAGAGTGACCACCACGCACACAGTCCCAGGGGTCCTTCAAAAGGTGCCAAGGGGTCCTTCAAAAGGTGCCAAGCCCACAGGAAAAGTCACCAGGACCTTCAGGCAGCCATTAGTGAGGGCATCTGGGAAGGGCTGAGGCCCTGTTTTCCTTCCTGTTCTTTCCCCAGCTGGGCAGCCAAGAAAGGCAGAGGGAGGAAGCCCAGGCTGCGTCCCAGATTCTCCCTGGTGCCCAAAGTGTTGTCTGCTCTCTCTGATGTCACTTCACTTTTGTCCACAAACAATGTTGATCTCTCTCTCGTGCGCTCACACTGCGGGAGGGAAGAAACCGGCCTGAGACCGTCTCTCCTTGTTTTGGCAGCTAAGCAGGTCTGCTGCCTGCTGTGTATCTGGCACAGCTCAAAGTCCTGCTCCTTTTTGCCCATTCTGTACACTGGCTTGAAGGACATGCATGTCTGCAGATGGGCAGAAGGAGCTTTATGCAGTTAAAGAAGGGTTTGTTGGGCTCTTCGGAGACTAATTCCATCTTGTTTTCAACATTTACTGCCCTTTTCAATTTTCCCCGGAACTCAGAGGATAGACAGGCCTCTCCAGGAAAACAAACAACCAGACATTGCAGCTGGAGTTTCAGGATCAAACCCAGGCTAGGTCAGCGCTGCATGCCCCCCACCTGCTACCCTGGGGCCACGTGAGTGGGGGCCCAGGGAATGATGAAGATCCAGCCCATCCTATCCAGGCCTGTCTGGACGGAGGACCAGGTCTGGTGGAAAAGGAATACATAAGTTGTCCTAGAAGAAGGCAGAGGAAAGGGCACTCGGGTGGGGACAGCACAGCCTGGCAGGAGGAACCGGCGCAGCTGGCTGGGGCAGGCCAGTCAGGGTGCGGGCATCTCCTGCGGGAGGAGGGAGGGAACGTGGCACTGGAGTCCCAGTCCTGGGAGCCGAGGCCATGGAAACACTCACATGGCCCACAAGGAGCACAGAGACGAGAATGTGGGTGGCCAGCCATGGCCAGCACATGCCTATCGCTTCCATCAGGAGAGGATCAGGGAACGGCGTGCCCCAAAAAGCAGGTCAGCCACATCCACCCACCTGGAGAGGTCGTGAGTGAGAAAGCAAACCACAGATAGCTCAGCCAGTGCCATCTCACCCAGAAAGAAAGGAAGAAAGAGAAAGAGGAAAGAGAGAGAAAGAAAGAAGCTGGATACAGTGGCTCACGCCTGTAATCCCAGCACTTTGGGAGGCTGAGGCTGGTGGATCACCTGAGGCCAGGAGTTTGAGACGAGCCTGGCCAACATGGTGAAACTTCCTCTCTACTAAAAATATGAAAATTAGCTGGGCAGGGTGACACGTTCCTGTAATCCCAGCTACTAGTGAGGCTGAGGCAGGAGAATTGCTTGAACCAGGACCCGGGAGGTGGAGGTGGCAGTGAGCTAAGATTGCGCCACTGTATTCCAGTCTGGGCTACAGAGTGAGACTCCATCTCAAAAATAAAAAGAAGGGGAATGAAATGGTGACTATTTTGTAACAAGTTGTTAGAAGTGCTCTTTGGGGGCCACGTGCGGCGGCTCACATCCGTAATCCCAGCACCTTGGGAGGCTAAAGCAAGAGGATCACTTGAGTCTTGTCTCTACAAAAAAAAAAAAATCAAAAAGTTAGCCAGGGTATGGTGGTGCATGCCTGTAATCCCAGCTATGCGGGAGGCTGAGGTGGGAGGATCAATTGAGCCCAGGAGGTTGAGGCTCCAGCGAGCTGTGACTGTACCACTGCACTCCAGCCTGGGCAACAGAGTGAGACCCTATCTCAAAAAATAATAACAATTAATTAAATTAAATGAAGTAAAAACAAAGAATGAGTTGGGACACCACAGTGTTAAAAGCAAGCTGAAGCCGGAATAGGATAAGTAATAAAATGAAATCCCAGAAGTGAAGATGGGGGTCAAAACATCCTAAGATCTAGTGTTCCACAAAAAGATGAAGATATACATATTTTCAGAATTACTTTGAAACTAATAAAGGAGGAAAGGGAGGGATTTTTAAAAATCCAATCAGAAGCTGTGTGAAGTGGTTCCCACCAGTAATCCCAGCACTTTGGGAGGCTGAGACGGGTGGATCACGTGAGGTCAGGAGTTCGAGACCAGCCTGGCTAACATGGTGAAACCCCGTCTCCACTAAAAATACAAGAATTAGCCAGGCCTGGTGGCATGTGCCTGTAATCCCAGCTACTTAGGAGGCTGAAGCACGAGACTCACTTGAACCCTGTGGGTAGAGATTACAGTGAGCTGAGATCACACTACTATATTCCAGCCTGGGTAACAGAGCCAGACTCTATTTAAAAAAAAAAAAAAATCCAATCAGACAGAAAAGTATAAAAACTAAAGGCAAAAGGCATGGAAAATAGTGCAAAACAGATGGTAAAAATGTGGCCAAAGACATCAGGAATGGCAATAAAGATTCAACTTGCCTGTTAACAAAGATAAGTCAGGTGAGTAAACAATTGCTTTCAAAAAATGAAACAACAGGACACAGAAAGGGTGAATGTAAACTTCCCATAGTCTCATGTACGGGCATGGAAGAAACTCATCAGGCGATTAGCAAACCAGTGAAAGCAGATGTGGTGCTCCCCCCAGGGAAAGGAAGATTCTAGGGCAGTAAGAATCATCAGGACAGACCGGAAGCGTGCCTGTCATTTCAGCACTTTGGGAGGCCAAAGTGGGTGGATTGCTTGATGTCAGGAGTTCAAGACAAGCCTGGTCAACATGGTAAAACCCCATCTCTACTAAAAATACAAAAATTAGCTGGGTGCAGTGGTGGGTGCCTGTAATCCCAGATATTCAGGAGGCTAAGGCAGGAGAATTGCTTGAACCTGGGAGGCAGAGGTTGCAGTGAAATGGGATTGTGCCACTGCACTCCAGCCTGGCAACAGAGTGAGACCCTGACTCAAAAAAAGAAAAGAAAAGAGAAGAAAGACAAAAGAAATAAACCAATAATCATTAAAGACAGGGATTAGGCAAACAGGGGTCTTCCTCCCGGAGGGCACTGCCCCAGATGTTTTTCTCGAAAACTTTCAGAGTCAGTCCTCACCTCATATGAACAGAATCAGAGAACTAAGAAACAGAGAAAGCTCCCCAACTCATGTGTTGTGAACCTTGTTACTAAAATCAGATAAGGACAATGCAAAAAAAAAAGTTCATAGACCAATTTTACCAATAAATTCAGATGGGAAAATCCTAATTAAAAGATCAACAGTCAACACCATTAATCATCAGGGAGATTCAAATCAAAACCACGAGACGCCACCTCACTCCTGTTGGAACTGCCATTATCAAAACGATGACAGATCAAGGTGTTGGCAAGGACTGCATGCTGTTGGTGGGAACATAAATTAGCACAGCCATTACAGAAAACAGTATGGAGGCCCCTCAAAATATTAAAAATATAGGCGAAGCACAGTGGCTCATGCCTGTAATCCCAGCACTTTGGGAGGCTGAGGTGAGAAGACTGCTTTGAGCTCAGGAGTTCAAGACCAGCCTGGACATAGTGAAACTCCATCTCTACAAAAAATACAAAAATTAGCTGGGCATGAAAAATGCAAAAATTAGCCAGAGGCAGTGGTGCACACTTGTAGTCCCAGCTGTTTAAAGGCTGAGGTGCAGGAATCGCTTCAGTGCAGGAGGTGGAGGTTGCAGTGAGCAGAAGTCACGCCACTGCACTATAGCCTAGGTGATAGAATAAGATCGTGTCTCAAAAAAGAAAGAAAACCTAGGAACGTAGCACCCCACATTAACAGATTAACGGGGGAAAATATGATGATCACAGACGCAGAAAACTATTTAGTCAAATTCAATGGTCATTCACAATTTGAAACACAGGCACAAAGGTTTGAGGCAAACAGGGCAAAATGAATATTAAATCCCAAATCATCATCATCACTATCACGTCAGTTTTAGGTGTGGCTTCATGGGTGAGTGACAGATTCTGTACTGTTCTGTGTTTTGGAAGTGAGTCATTATTTTACAAAGGAAAAAGGAAAAAGCCCCCAGGCACGCATGAGGGATAGAAACAGGGCTGTTTTTAGGCCCTAACGATGACGATCCTGGAAGGCACAGCGCAAGCACACGGCTGCAGCAGGGAGGGCCCAGGCCTTCCCATCAACGAGGAAGCTGGGTCCACCCAGATGTGTGCTTCAGACAGAAGGCCGCCCAACAAACAGGTGCTGGGGTGGAAGGGACCCTGATAAGGGCTGGGTACACTCCCATCCCCTCCACATCCTGCCTCAACCCTAGAACTCCAGCTGTCCTGGAGCAAAGCCCCAGAGGGAGGCCACCACACCATCGCTGGGCCCAGTCCCACCTCCCACACACACTTCTCCTCAATACTGAAAGCCCACAAGACGTCAGGTGCTACCGTGGGGGTCCCAGCCTGGGCCACCTCCTCGCCATGGGTCAGGCTGTCCATCACCCTTCCATGCTGTCTGGAGCCCCCTCCTGCCAGCTGAGAAGTAGAGCCTGGGTCCCCCACACAGTCACAGACCTCAGAGGCTGGGACCCACCCCCAAGGCATCGTGTCTTTATTAGCAGTGTGAGAACAGATTAATACAGGCACGGACGGGAATCACACAAAGCTCTGTGTACCATAGCCTGACTTAAGGGGGTGCTACCAGCCATGCAGCCTGAGCCCCTGAGATGCATCCCCTCCCTCACTGCCCAGTGTGGCCACCACCACCTTCCACTCTGCCTTTGTCAGTGTCATCTCACATGTGTATCTTAAATAGAATGGTTTGGCTGTGAATATCATACGTGTGTGTGTGTGCGCGCGCACATGCGAGCACACGCGCACATACATTTAATATCACAGACACTGTGCTGGGCACTTTTTCCCAGCATTGTCTTGGATTCAGTTGCACTGAGAGAGCAGTGGCTGAAGGTCATTCCCTGCCACCGCTGAGCCCTCTGCCTGGAGGAGACACGTGGCAGCTTCAGCTCCTGTGTGGACACGTTGCCCTCCATGAGCAGGTGGCTCTCTAGGGTCCACTCAAGAATGGAGTGTGGGCCCCGGGGGCTGCACATCTATATCAGATCCACACGAATAGTTTCCCAAGTGCCCCAGAAGAGTCTAGGGTAGAGATAGTGTTTTCTGTGCAAACAACCGTTGGAGAGTGGCGGTGCACAGCCCTGCCTCTAACCCAAGGGCTGCGCCTTTCCCTGAAGGAGCAGGTCAGTTCTAACACAGAATCAGGGAAGAGCGAGGGAGGAGAAGGCTCAAAAGAGGGCCTCATGCAGCCATAAAAAGGCACGAGATCATGCCCTCTGCAGGGACATGGTCGGAGCTAGAGGCTATTATGCTTAGCAAACTAACTCAGGAACAGAAAACCAAATACCTTCTCACTTCTAAGTGGGAGCTAAATGATGAGAACACATGGACACAGAGAGGGAACAGCATACACTGGGGCCTTTCAGAGGGTGGAAGTTAGGAGGAAGGAGAGGATCAGGAAATATAACTAATGGGCACTAGGCTTAATACCCGGGTGATGAAATGATCTGTACAACAAACCCCCATGACACAGGTTTACCTATGTAACAAAGCTGCACTTGTACCCCTGAACTTAAAATAAAAGTGAAAAATAAACAAATTAATACAATTGTAAAGATTCTCCTTAAAAAAAAAAAAACAAACCAACCCCAGGCGTAGTGGCTCATGCCTGTAATCCTAACACTTTGGGAGGCCAAGGTGGGCGGGTCACTTGAGTTCAGGAGTTGGAGACCAGCCTGGCCAACATGGTGAAACCCCATCTCTACTAAAAATACAAAAATTAGCCAGCCGTGTTGTGGCGGGTGCCATAATCCCAGCTACTCAGAAGGCTGAGGCAGGAGAACCCCTTGAACCTGGAAGGCAGAGACTGCAGTGAGCCGGGATGATGCCACTGCACTCCAGCCTGGCGACACTGTGAGAGTCCCTCTCAAAACAAACAAACAAACAAACAAACAAACAAAGAGGACTTCACCCGTCCTGTCTTCAGGGTGCCCTGAAGCAATTTCTCAACTCAGAGCTTCCCAGAGTGGATGACTAAAGAAGCAAAAAAGGCGGCTCAGATGGAAGGACACAGCCCAGAGCTGACCCCAAGGCGTGGGGTGGCTCCAAAGGGAAGTGAGGGCCCCCAGGACCTGGGTAAGAAGCAGGTACAGTAACCGGGTCATACTCACAGTGGCGCCTGCTTCTCTGCTAGTTCTTTGGTTTTCTCCTACAATTACAAAGTGGGAGAAAAAGCACATGAGAAAAACAGGCTAACTCAGGGACACGTTCAAATACACATTATACCATTGACATGAAAAGAAGCCACGCTGTCCCAGGCATCCTATGTGACACTGACTATTTATTCAAGCTATGCTGGAAAGGACATTTTCCATGTAACTTAGACATCTTCCCATTTCATTACCGAATATGACCTACAAGTTTCCCACAATAGAATATCTCACAGCTTTCTAGCTTACATAACAACCGGCTGCTAAAATAGTAGAGGCCGGGCACAGTGGCTCACCCCTGTAATCCCAGCACTTTGGGAGGCCAAGGTGGGCGGATCACTTGAGGTCAGGAGTTCGAGACCAGCCTGACCAAACTAGTGAAACCCCATCTTTACTAAAAATACAAAAATTAGCCAGGCACGGTGGTAGATGCCTGTAATCCCAGCTACTCAGGAGGCTGAGGCAGGAGAATCACTTGAACCCAGGAAGTGGAGGTTGTGGTGAGCCAAGATCACACCACTGCACTCCAGCCTGGGCCAACGAGCAACATTCCATCTCAAAAAGTAAAATAAAATAAAATAGCAGAGACAGGCCAAACATTTTACAAATACCAGAATGAAGATTCTACTAATACTCTCATTGTTAAGCTGAATATAGACATTTGGAAATGCCAGCACAGTAATCGTAAGGAGATGCATACGTGCCTGAATATTTATAGAGAGATTTAAACTTCTCAACAGGGACTCAGGCTTAGCTAACATTTTCTGTTTTGCTGTCACTGTATTTTTTGATTTTTTTTTTTTATTGTTAGAGAAAGGGTTTTGCTATGTTGCCCAGGCTGGAGTACAGTGGCCAATTATAGCTCACTGCAGCCTCTAACTCCTGGGCTCAAGTGATCCTAACACCTCAGCCTCCCAAGTAGCTGGGACTATGGGTACATGCCACTATGCCTAGATAATTCAAAACATTTTTTTTATAGAGACAGGGTCTCACTCTGTTGCCCAGGCTTGTTGCTAACTCCTGACCTCAAATGGTCGTCCTGTCTTCCAAAGTGCTGGGATTATAGGCATGAACCACTGCACCTGGCCCTGTTGTCACTTTTAACCAAGAAATTATTATTGGCTGGGTGCTGTGGTTCACACCTGTAACCTCAGCACTTTGGGAGGCTGAGGCTGGCAGATCACTTGAAGTCAGGAGTTCAAGACCAGCCTGGAAAACATGGTGAAACCCCATCTTTACTAAAAATACAAAAATTAGCCAGGTGTGATGGCATGCACCTGTAATCCCAGCTACTCAAGAGGCTGAGTCAGAACAATAGCTTGAACCTGGGAGGCAGAGGTTTCGGTGAGACCAGATCATACCACTGCACTTCAGCCTGGGCAAGAGACTGAGACTCCGTCTCAAAAAAACAAACAAAAAAGAATTACTCTTGCCTTAGTAGTAAGTTATTACCAGCTAAATGTAACCCTGGCGGCTGACTGTGCTTAGACTCTAAGCATCTGCCTATATATTTGGTAAGAAATGAGGACAGGGCAGTGGCGGGAGGACAGGGTAGTTGCTCATTCTCAGGAAACAAACAAGCTAATGACATTCACATGGGATCTGGACGGCACCCTGAGGAGGCTTCGGATTCCTACAGTGGGTGCAGGGGGAAAAGGTGGACTGGGGCTCTGTCTGATGTCTATAGCTCAATCCCTGGACCAGGCAGGTCACATCTGGGAGCCTCTGTTTCGGAGCCTATAGAATAGGGGCAGGGTGAGCCCTGGTGCACTGCCAGGAGTGGGCCAGTGCACAGCAAGCCCCAAGTGGCTGAGACGCAGGCAGGAACCTGGCTCCCTCAGCAAGTGACTTACAAACCCCTGGCTTCAGTTTCCCTGGCTGTGACGTAGGATGTGGCATCTACATCGTCAGGGTGGTTGTGAGAAAGAAATCAAACAGCATTTGGTTTGCAAATAAGTGCCTAGCGCAGATGAGACTCGGAAATGACGATGATCGCGCAAAAACCCATGACTTCTGGCCAGCAGGTAACTCTGGGTCACAGCGGCGGTGATGTGGACGCACACTACATGGACGTCACCTGGCTCTGTGCCCACAAATGGAGGGGACATGGGCATGCCGCAATGGCACTCCTACCACATCCCACGCCAGGAACCCAGGGGGTAAGGCACAGACACTTGGATCACAACACCCATGAGGCAGAGATGGCACCCACTGACCTTTGGACAGGGCAGCCTTAGCTGGCTTTTACTTTTTAAAAGCCTCACACATTTAAAATGTGAATTTTGATATGAGAAACTGATGAGGTATCTACACAGTCAATGGTTCCCCCTTCCCACGCCTGTCGTGGATAAGCATGGCCCAGACTAGCGAGGGTCTGAGGGTCTCTAAATGAACCTGAACAACTACAAGCTATCCTTTGGGTCCCTGGGAGCTGAGTCACTGTGGGGCGAGGCCCCAAAGGGAAGCCAGACTGTGTGATGCCTGCTCTAGCGCTCATGGGCCCAGGGGGCAGTCCTGCCTACTGACAAGGTCATTGGCAATGCCTGGAGCCATTGGTGTGTATGTGTGTGTGTGTGTGTGCGTGTGTGGCGGAGCAGCGGGGGGTGACCAGCCTCTAGGGGTGGAGGCCAGGCCAGCCCCACAGCAAGGAACTCTCCTGCCAGTGTCCACAGGGCCAGGGATAAGAGACACTGGCCTGCAGGAAAGTTTGTCAGAGCACAAAAGCCGACCAGCCCTGCGCCTCCAAGGATGGGGGATGGCTCCAGTGGGCATCTGCTCGACCAGCCCCTGGCAGCAAGCATGGGGCACCAGCACAGACGGGGGCTTCTGGGGTGCTTGGGCAGGGGCCTGTGAGAGCTACCAACATCACCTCAGCCTCACAGTGCCCAGGCTCGGGGGGCACCTCGCTCTTGGCACATGACAGTGCTGGGCCCAGTGGGACCCCAGGGAGGGTACAAGCCCAGAGCTCAGGAGGTGACCTTGGACCCCACACCAGCCCCATCCTCAGGGGCAAAGTGCTGCAGCTGATGCTTTGGGCTCTGGGGAGGCTCCTGGTGGCCTAAGGGGCTGGGAGGCAGCAACAGGCAGGGAAGGGCCTCCCTGCACTCAGCAGCACAGCATCTTGGGGGTCAGACAGAGGCACTCCTGCCACCCCACCACGGCCAGCTCCGGGCCCTCCTCTCCCCTACCCTGGCACAGGACACAGACCACCCACCCCAGCACACTGACCCATACAGTCTCGCGGATGAGCCTGGCTATCTTGAGCAGGAGCTGCCCGAATGTGCCCGGCTCAAAGTGGGTGGCTGAGTGCTGGATGCAGAGGCACAGGAGGAAGGCGGGGGTCAGCTTGTGGTCGTCGCCCCCCGGCTCAATGAGTGTCATGATCCTCTGCAGCAGCATGTCCTCCAGGTGGGGCTCAAACTCCAGGAGCAGCTGCTGGCGCCTGGGCAGGGCAGCTTGCGTGGGGGAGGTGGCTCCCTGGGCCCCTAGCGCAGCTCCACACAGCCGGCAGCTCTGCGGCACCGCCCGGAGGCGCACCAAGGCGTGGGCGGGCAGGGGCTGGGCCTGCGCAGGGTCCTTGAACAGCAGCAGGTAGTAGAGCCCCAGGGAGAGCAGGTCCCCGTGGTGCAGCACCACAGTCCGGCGCCCCACCTCAGAGAAGTTGACAGAGATGGGCGCCCCGGGGATGGGCTCCAGGACCAGCCACCCCCCTGCCTGGCCGCTGTCCGGGAGCGGGTGGCGGCGGATGGTGCAGTGCAGGGGCAGGATGTCGGGGGCCGAGAGGATGATGCTGGGCTTGCTGGAGGGGGTCCGCTGGCCCACCGTGTGCCGGTCCCGGTTGAGCACATACACCAGGTTGTCCTGAAACAGAGACTCCACTCAGGGCAGGTGAAACGCCAGCGGCAGACACGAAAGGCCGCCTGTCTCATCACTGGTTGCTGAAGCCGCGTGGTTGGGACGTTGTCCCCCGGGCTCTCCATGTCCCCGGCCACCCCCACACCAGAGCCCTGGCGGCTCTCAGGAACCCATCCCTCGATGTCCAGGCCCATCCCAGGGAAGGTGGTTTCCCAGAGGAACCCCGGGGGCACAGGAGAGACCCAGCTTTGAGACAGCGAGAGGCCAGGTCAGGGCTGTCTGGGAAACAGGCACTGCTGCTACAGACTGGGCCAAGCACTACCCAGCTTCCTCCGGGTCATCACCAAAACTGTGTGGGAGCACTGCCCTGACAGAAGAGGCCACCTGAGACCTGGGCACAGGAGCCCAAAGGCTGTAAAATGCTTATGGAAACGAGCAGCAAAGGAGCTGGCTGCACAGGAGGGGAGGGGGTGGGGCAAGCAGGGGCGGGGAGAACAGCTGCTGGGCAGAGCAAGTGTCAGGCAAGGTGAGGCAAGGCAGCCGTGCTCGTGGCATTTGCTCAGGCGACTGCCCATCTGCTCTGATGGAAGTGGTGTGAAGCAGCTCTGGGCAGGTGGGGGTGGGTGGGGCCTTTTCCCAGTGCCCCCTCAGAGAACATGGTCACCAAGTGGTGACTTGGCACCCCCTCGCCTGCAGCGGGAAGCAGACTGGCCCTGGCCACCTGCCCATGTCCTTCCCCGGAGCCAGACAGGAGATACAGCCCAGAAAGGTGTGAGGAGCTCTCCCTGAAGGCGCCTGGTGCTGAAGGCACCCACTTTGGGACTGGGGAAGTAAGGGGACCCTGCTGCCGCCTGCCATGGTCTGGACAGGGAAAATGTGGAGGACCCCACACACGCCCCCACCGCCCCATTCCACAGCCTCGGCACAGCCAGAGGGGCTGCAGCCACAGAGCTCACGGCCAACTGGGCTAAAGGCAGGAGGAGGCCTTGACTTCTGAGTCCTGTGTGCTGTCCCCGCAGCGGCGCTGGGCAGTGGGTGCCAGGAGGGAGGCTCACATGTTGCTGGCTGTAGCCCTGCAGAAGGAGCAGATGTGGGGACTGGTACAGCAAGTACCGCATGGCGTCTGGGCCAGGCTCCTCAGGGCCGTGGGCAGTGGCAGGCAGGGCGGTCGCTGGGCTCAGGCTGGTCTCACTGACTGTGCGGCGCAGCAGGGGTGGAGGGGAGCTCCGGGCATCCCCCAGGGCCAGGGCCGGGGTTCCCTTCGCACGGCTCCGCTGCAGCCTCCGGGCCTGGGCGTTTATCCCTGGAACAGAAGCAGTGCAGGGTGAACAGTTAGCTGTCTAATAGCTCCAGGGCCGGGCACGGTGGCTCACACCTATAATTCCCGCACTTTGGGAAGACGAGGCAGGTGGGTCACCTGAGGTCAGGAGTTCGAGACCAGCCTGGCCAACAACCCTGTCTCTACTAAAAATACAAAAATGCATGGTGGGCGCCTGTAATCCCAGCTACTCAGGAGGCTGAGGCACAAGAATTGCTTGAACCCAGAAGGTGGAGGTTGCAGTGAGCCAAGATCGTGCCATTGTACTCCAGCCTGAGTGACAAGAGCGAAACTCCATCCCCCTAAAAAAGTCTAATAGCACCCATGGTCCAGGTCCTTCTGAGTTCAAACCCCACTAAACCACGTCTCCTAATGCCTGTCACTGTTCTGTCAAAGCAGGTCTGGCAGAGGCTCAAGGATTCTGTCCTCTAGCCACGCCCCTCAAAAAACTGGGCAGTGCTTTGGCACCACTGTGGCAGGATAGTCTCAGAGCCAGCAGCTTGCCTGTCAGACCCTCATGCTGAGGGGACCATGCCTGCCCTGTAGCAGCCCAGGGTCGCACCACGGCCTGGCCGACCAGCCGGCACCATGGCCCACAGGGCCTCAAACCACAAATGCTTTCCCACGGCAGCAGCGGCCTCTGCAGGGTCACCACGCCACCTCCAGAGCCCTGCCCCATCCATCTGTGTACCAGGTGAAACTCCCCTGGGGGGTGCTCTGATGAGATGAGATGGAATGGTCATCATCCTGCCCCCACTTTACAAGAAGGGGGTGCCACTGTGCCATGCCACACCAGCCCACAGGGCTGCTGATGGCCTGCTTTTGCGACAGCATGGCTGCCTCCTTCCCAAGCCTGTCTCTGACATCTTCAAGTCAAAGCAGGCAGGCACACACACACACACACACACACACACACACATGCACACACGTGCATACACATGTCCACAAATACACATGCACCCACACAAAAAGACACACATGCACACAGGCATGCACACAAACACACACGTGCACCCACATGCCGACACACATGCACACACATTAACACATACATGTGCACACACACATGCACACACAGCTCAGAGATAACACACACACTTAGAAGACTTTTAAAATCTCATAAATACAGACACACTCTCTAAATGCATGCTCTGGGAAAGCCAACCGGCTGCGATAGATGAAAACCGCTCACCAGTCCCCAGCTGACCCGGCGCTGTCTTTTCTGAGCTCTCTGCTGAGTTTCCTGTATGCAGTCTTTCAGGTTAAGATCCGTGCCCATCTGTGGCAGCCTTTCCTCCAGCCATTCACAATAAAACCAAACAAAAGCCGGACGGAGGGAGGTGGTAGCTGGCCGAGGACGCCCCTTGCCAGCGCTGGCGGCCCCACGGTCCTTCCCAAGGCAGCCAGCAGCCTGTGCATCTGCAGCCCGCGGGGGGCCGGGTCGCGAGGGAGGCTGCCCAGCCGCAGTGCGAGGCTGCTGGGCTTGGCTGCTCGCCGCTGTGCTCCTGCCCCTGTGCTCCTGCCTGCCACAGAGCCCAGCCCAGCCTGGCGGGTGGCAGGTGCCCAGCAGGTGGGGCCCAGTTCTCCGACCCCATCCCACCCGCCACTCCCACAAGCTTTGCCAGCCCCACAGCTCAGCCTCACTGCACAACTGTGGGGCCAGATCTGAAAGAACACAAACAGCTCCAAATTATGTTCCAGCCCCCAAGTTTCTCCCAAATCTGGGGGTGGGTTGCAGGAGATGACCTCAGGGTGACCTTCTAGAAGTCCCAGGGCCATGGGGCAAGGAGGGCTTCTCCTCCTAGATTCCCAGGGGCTCCCAGAGGGCCTGACCACAACTGCAGGACGGGATGTCCCAGGCCTGAATCCCCTGGGACTGCAGCCCCAGGCAAGTGGCTCACAGCTAAGTGCACCCTGCTCCTCCACGCAAGGCCCCACAGCCTCCTCAGGCCCAGGGCTGCGCTCTCTGCAGAACCAACGCTGACACTCAGGGGCCACTTCCAGGATCTCCTTCCTTGAGCTGGGCAGGCCCGCACGAGTGCAGAAGCGCCAGGCTGCCAGCCTTCAACTAGGAGCCAGAAGTGAGGCCTCTCCACTGGGCAGCAGCGCTGTCCCTGCACCCAAGGCCACAAGCACGACAGAGCCTCCCTCTCAGTGCAGGTGAGGGGGTGAGGCAGCAACAGCATCCACTGCCGACACTGGCACAGCTGTGGGCATGACCAGTGTGGACAGCAACTGACCACGGCACTCTGTTCCTCAGTCCCCTGCCATGGGACAGCCGGCAGGACCCGTGCACACGTGCACACGCGCATTCAGCACCGCCTGAATTAGCAAAGCCCGGAACCCACCCAGTCTGCCCCTGCAGGGAGCCACCATGCACAGGAGGACAACTCTGCAGAGAGAAGCCTACAGCCAGCCATGCACGTGACCACAGGGTAAAAGACCAAACTGCAGGTTAACACATGACACGACTCATTGGCTCAGTTTTCTTAAAAGCACCTAAAACACCACCGTACCTCACTTCTGGTTTCTACATATGTGCATGCAAAGCTATTTTTTACCCCAAAGTCATTCAGGAGCAGGTTGCTTAACTTCCATATAATTGTACAGTTTTGAGCAATCTTCTTAGTACTGATTTCTATTTTTATTGGGCTGGGGTTGGAGAGTGTGGTTGGCATAACCACGCTCTGGTTAGTTTTTTGAATTTGTTGAGAATTCAAACAAATGTGTTTTATGATCAAATGTGTGGTCATTGTAGAGCTACTTTTTTTTTTTTTTGAGACGGAGTCTCACTCTGTCTCCCAGGCTGGAGTGCAGTGGCGCAGTCTCAGCTTACTGCAACCTCCACTTCCTAGATTCAAGCGATTTTCCTGCCTCAACCTCCTGAGTAGCTGGGATTACAGGTACCCGCCACCAAGTCTGGCTAATTTTTGTATTTTTTAAAAGATGGGGTTTCATCATGTTGGTAAGTCTAGTCTTGAACTCCTGACCTTGTGATCCACCCTCCACCTGCCTCGGCCTCAAAGTGCTGGGATTACAGGTGTGAACCACCAAGACTGGCCCAATGTAGAGCTATTTTTTAAAACAGAAATGCACACACACAGTGAATTCACCACACGGAGGCTGTCCTCAACAGGCGCGGGGGGAAGTCTAGGGGTAGTGGAAGAAATGAATTCAATTTCATAGGATTTAATATAGTGTCCAGCATGTAACAGAATATATGTTATATATAATTTATAATACATATATTATCATAACTTTATATCATATTTTACTTATTTCTTTTGAACTCCAAACAAATATGATAAAAATCTTTACCTGTAAAATCTGGGAGGTAAAAACCCAGGTGTCAGGTAAATGTAACTGATTATACTTTACTTTTTAAAACATTTGTTTGTTTGTTTGTTTTGACACAGAGTCTCACTCTGTCACCCAGGTTAGAGTAGCAGTAGCAAGATCTCGGCTTACTGGAACCTCTGCCTCCTAGGTTCAAGCAATTTTCCTGCCTCAGCATCCCAAGTAACTGGGATTATAGGTGTGCATCACCATGCCAGGCTAATTTTTGAATCTTTAGTACAGATGGGGTTTTACCATCTTGGACAGGCTGGTCTCAAATTCCTGACCTCAAGTGATCCACCCACCTTGGCCTCCCAAAGTGCTGGCATTACAGGTGTGAGCCACCAGACCCAGCCTAAAAACTTTTGTTAGAGTAAAAATCACAGAAGTTTGAAAGGCCTCTTGCTCACGTCCCTGCTTTGTGACTCGGCCCTGTCCCAAGATGAGGCTGCAGGAGATGCGACCCTAGCACTCGCGTTCCCAGGGAGTCAGCGGTCAGGCTTGTCGGGGGTCTATGTGGCCTCCCAAGTTCTCATAGAGAGCTGCAATCGTGCCCTGTTTGCGCCTGACTTGATACAGCTTTGTTGTCACCCAAGGTCTCAGTGCTGCCCAGACCCAGGGCGGATCTGCCTAATCTGGGACAGAAACCACCCCACTTGGCCTTTGGGTGGAAGGTGACAGAGAGCATCACTGGCAACATTGACCCCAGACACCTTCAGAAGCATCACATGGCGCCGTCACTAGACACAGATCGTGGTGTTTTCAAGGCTCTCAGACTGACAGCACACTGCTGAGGAAGGGGAGGCCAAGGCATTTGCAGTTGCAGGGACTGCCTGGTTTGGGGGGTCTTTTTTTTTTTTTTTGAGAGGGAGTTTCACTCCTGTTGCTTAGGCTGGAGTGCAATGGCGTGATCTCAGCTCACCGCAACCCCTGCCTCCCAGGTTCAAGCGATTCTCCTACCTCAGCCTCCCAAGTAACTGGGATTATAGGCATGTGCCACCATGCCAGGTAATTTTGTATTTTTAGTAGAGAAAGGGTTTTCCGTTGTTGACCAGGCTGGTCTCAAACTCCTGACCTCAGGTGATCGGCCCGCCTAGGCCTCCCAAAGTACTGGGATTACAGACGTGAGCCACCACACCCAGTGGTTTGGGGGTCTTATACAGGCATGGCCTTTCCCAAGAACAAGGTCACTCCAGAAGCCCCCATGCAAGCAATGGGAGATTCCACCAACATGCAATCAGTTCAGTGAGAAATACATCATCAAGAAACCACTATTTCAAAACAAATGAATTCTAATCAAGCAAAATGGCAGGATGGTTGCAGCCTTTTCTAACTGTCATTTTAGATGGAAAGTTGTGCTTCTTAAATAAAGCTCTAGACCCTGGTGTGGGTGAAGGGGTTGGAAGCCAGAATACACCCATGTCCTTTGTTGCTTGCCCCATGTGAGAGATGAGACGGGCCACCTGGTTTTAGCCGAGGTCAGCTGTGGCCCGAGCTCCCTCGTCTTCTTCATGCCTTGGCATGACTGAGTTCACTGGGATCAGAGGTGTTACAGAGGTTTGAGGGATGCCCAGGAATCTGTACTGGTAAATGCCATCTGGAAGGTTCTAGAACACAGCAGCCAGGTAGAGGAGCCACTGCCAGAGCACTCCCCCTCCCCCAAAGCCCTGTCCACAGCGATTCCTTCCAGGGGAGAAGGGGACACCCACAAGCGTGGGTAGAGCTTGCTGGGGACCTCCAGTTGGTGCTGATTTCGATCCTTCTCGGGATAAGTGTCTGTCGGTTCCTGCAGAGGAGGCTGATGGGTGCGGGTGACCCCTGCTGCCCCTTGTTGATCCGCTCAGGAATGAGGAGGGGTCTGGGTAACTAGGACCTTGGTGGGCAGCCCTGCTTCACCCCCAGCAACCTGCAGGGAACTGCCTGGCTCTAAACATCTGCTAATACACAGAGTCCCAGCCTCAGAAGCAAAATGTATACTTCTTGACATTTTAACACAAAGCCGGGCACAACGGCTCAGGCCTCTAATCCCAGCACTTTGGGAGGCCAACGCAGGAGGAGGGCTTGAGTTCAAGCCCAGCCCGAGCAACATAGCAAAGACTCCATCTCTACAAAACATATAAAAATTAGCTGGGCATAGTGGCACGTTCCTGCAGTCCCAGCCACTCGGGAGACTGAAATGGTAGAATCACCTGAGTCCATGAGGTTAAAGCTGCAGTGAGCTATGATTGTGCCACTGCACTCCAGCCTGGGCAACAGAGCAAGATCCTATCTCAAAAAAAAAAAAAAAAAACAAGGCCAGAGCCTGGAATAGCACTGCACCCTTCCTAAGGGATCATGATTCACAGACAGGCCCAGCCTTGCCATGAAATGTTTGCCTTTGACACTGGAATGGAAGGAGTAGAAAGTGCAGGGCGCCACTGCGATGGGAAGATGGAATGGGACAGTCTCCTTGACTTCCTTCCTCTCCTCTCACAGCAGAGGCCTTAAGGAAAGGAGTGCTGAGCTCCGTGTCCCTGAAGCCCTGTTAGCCGCCTTCCTCCCAGCCTGGGCAGAACCGAGCTGGTGAGCACAGCCTCATCTCCCAGGTGGGGTACTCACAGCTGGAGGAAGTGGCGAGGGAGCAGCACCCAACCACGGCCACTCAGCTCTTGTCTAGGCCACCAGCCTCCCCTCCTCGAGAAGGCGGTGCCTAGTGACCCGCTGCTGAAAGAGAGGGCAGGGCTCTGCGTGCTGAGGGTGCACAGGGAACCTGGACAGCAGCTGGAGACCATCACCAGCTCTCACAGGCTCTGAACAGCCCTGGAAAGATAAACACAGGCTTTTCCTGAACGTCACTCAGTTCCTCTATAAACTCAGCCGGCAGCTTTCACCTCCCAATCCTGTTTTCTCTTCCCTCCCTGGCTCCGACGGTTTGGAATAATGATATATACAACTTGGAACCGTTTCTGTCGCTCATCCCCACTCCTGGGCCTCAGAGATGAGGCGCCTATGACTGGAGACAGAGGAGGCAATGAAACGTGCCTGCGCTGGGGAACTTTACTGCTATGGGGGAACAGGAGACCATTGTACTTATTTGCTATGTTGCCTAGGCTGGAGCGCAGTGTGGATTCATGGGCGTGGTCCCCATAACACCCTGCAGCCTCGAACTTCTGGCCGCAGAATAGCTGGGACTACAGGCATGCACCCCTATGCCCAGCAAGAGACTTATTTTTTGAGACGGAGTCTTGTTCTATTGCCCAGGCTGGAGTGCACTGGTGCCATCTCAGTTCACTGCAGCTTCTGCCTCACAGGTTCAAGCAATTCTTGTGCCTCAGCCTCCCAAGTAGCTGGGATTACAGGCGCCCACCACCACGCCTGGCTAATTTTTTGCATTTTTAGTAGAGACAGGGTTTCGCCATGTTGGCCAGGCTGGTCTCAAACTCCTGACCTCAAGTGATCTGTCCGCCTTGGCCTCCCAAAGTGCTGTGGTTACAGGTGTGAGACACTGCACCTGGCCAGGAGATGATTTTAAAGTGGTCCCTCATCACAGCTGGGGATGTGCTGCTAAAAAAAACTGCAGTTACTGCTGCAAAACACAGAGGTCTGATGGGCCTGAAACGAGTCTTCTTTTAGCTGAAACACCCTCTTTTAAGCTAGTAAAGGACACGGAGCCATAAGACCATCAAGCAGTCCTTGAAGGAAAATCATTTCAAATGTACAAAAAAGAACTGCTTAGGCATAATTTGGTAAGCACATCTCTATGCCACGACCAGCTTGATTCTGGGCATTTTCCATCTAATTCCATTTTATTCTCATTACAGAAACCCTACAAAGGCTGGGCATGGCTCACGCCTTTAATCTCAGCAGTTGAGGGGCCGAGGCAGGTGGATCACCTGAGGCCAGGAGTTCGAGGCCAGCCTGGACAACATGGTGAAACCCCATCTCTACTAAAAATACAAAAATTAGCCAGGCATGGTGGCATGCACCTGTAATCCCAGCTACTTGGGAGGCTGAGACAGGAGAATTGCATGAACTCGGGAGGCGGAGGTTACAGTGAGCCAAGATCACGCCACTGTACTCTAGCCTGAGTGACAGAGTGAGACACTGTCTCAAAAAAAAAAAAAAAAAAAAGCCCTACAAAGGAACTGTGGCTAGACAGGAACATATTAGCCTCACTTTTTGGAATCAATTCTACCATTAGGGAAACAATTCTAAGGAGAATGTATATGTAACCTCCTCTCTGCCATCAGGAACAAGGTGAGGATTCCTGCTGTAACCACTTCTATGCGGCATTGGACTAGGTCCTTGCCAGTACAACAGGCAAGAAAAAATAGAGGAAAGACACAGGATTGAAAAGAAAGAAGTTCAATTATCATTATTTTGCAGATGATATGATTGTGCATGTAGGAAATGCAAAAACATCTATGGAAAAAATATTACAATTAACAAGTGAATTCAGCAAGGTGACTAGACGTGGTGAATAAGCAAAATTCAGGCTGTTGTGTTTTGTTTTTGAGACAGGGTCTTGCTCTGTCACCCAGACTGGAGTGCAGTGGTGCGATCACAGCTCACTGCAGCTCCCACCTACTGGGCTCAAGCAACCTTCTGCCTCAGCCTCTCAAGTAGCTGGGACTACACGTGCAGACCACCACACCCAGCTCATTTTGTATTTTTTGTAGAGACAGGCTCTCACTATTTTGCCCAGGCTGGTCGCAAACACCTGTGCCTAAGGCAATCCTCCCGCCTCAGTCTTCCAAAGTGCTGGGATTATGGGTATAAACCACTGCACCTGGCCATTAATATTTTTAAAGATTAGAAGCAAATCATGTCAGATTCATGACTGAGGAGTCAACCACATGTGGCCCCTGAATGCTAGGATCGAGGAAAGAGACCAAATTAAGAAGTGAGGGATGTCAGAATTTGATTTGCATAGGAAAAGAAAAGAAAAGAAAAAAGAAGCAAGGGGTGTCCTGTATATGACAATTATATATTTGCAGAATACTTCAAAACCCTAACCTGGCCAGGTGTGGTGGCTCATGCCTGTAATCCCAGCACTTTGGGAGGCCGAGGCGGCTGGATCACAAGGTCAGGAGTTTGAGACCAGCATGGCCAACATGGTGAATACAATACAAAAAATAGCCAGGTGTGGTGGCAGAGGGCCTGTAATCCCAGCTACTCAGGCTGAGGCAGGAGAATTGCTTGAACCCAGGAGGCAAAGGTTTAAGTGAGCCAAGATCGTGCCACTGCACTCCAGCCTGGGCAAGAGAGCAAGACTCCATCTTGCGGGAGGAAAAAAACCCTAAAGAAAGCTAATGTAGGCTAGTCATGGTGGTTCACGCCTGTAATTTCAGCACTTTGGGAGGGTGAGGCTGGAGGATCACTGGAGGCCAGGAGTTTGAGAGTAGACTAGGCAACACAGCAAGACCCTGAATCCACAAAAATACGAAGATTAGCCAGATGTGGTGGGACACACCTTAGTCCCAGCTACTCAGGAGGTGGAGGCAGGAGGATCACTTGAACCCAGGAGATTGAGGCTGCAGTGAGATATGATTGTGCCACTGCACTCCAGCCTGGATGACAGAGCAAGACCTCCTCTCTAATAAAGAAAGAAAATGAAGGCATATTCTGAGAAAACGCCAGAACCCCATCTCTAATCAATCAATAAATGAAGTAAAGGAATGCATACACTAAGAAAACACCAGAATAAAAAGCACCAAAACATTGAAGATGATTCTCTCCAGGATGTGATCTGACAGGTGATTTTTACTCCCTTCTTTATACTCTCACTTAGTTTCCAAATTTTCAGCAATCAAGAGGTTCCATTTTTTTAGAGGGGGGAGAAATTATTTTTTTACATACTATAGAGTATTATTTCCATGATGAAACTTGGACCACCTCATACTAATTAGAGTCTTAGGGAATAACAATCGCCCTCTCTGAGAAGCAACTGAAAACCTAATTAAGATAATGGGTAACTGAGGAGATAAAATGCTTAAGCCATTTGTTAGGCAGACACAGATGGAAACGGAGCTCTCCGGGGACTGTGCCGAGCAAAGAGCAGCGTTGCATAACCGAGAACTTTCTCCAGCCAAAACCAAGGGCGGTAGCCAGTTACCCTGGGAAGCCTGTGAGCCCTTTCTTTTCTTTCTTTTCTGTCTTTCTGTCTCTCTCTCTCGCTCTCTCTCACTCCCTCTCACTCTCCTCTCTCTCTCTCTTTCTTTCTTTTGAAAGAAAGAGAGGCTGGAGTGCAGTAGTGTGATCTTGGCTCACTACAACCTCCGCCTCCCGGTTCAAGCGATTCTCCTGCCTCAGCCTCCTGGGTAGCTGGGACTATAAGCACACGCCATCATGCCCGGCTACTTTTTGTATTTTTAGTAGAGATGGGGTTTCATAATGTTGGTCAGGATGGTCTAGATCTCTTGACCTCGTGATCCACCCGCCTAAGCCTCCCAAAGTGCTGGGATTACAGGCGTGAGCCACCACGCCCGGCTAAGTCCTTTCTTAGAGAGGGTCATGGTGACCAGTGAAGCACGCCCCAGCTCACCACATCCAGCATGGTGCTAGTCAGGCCACCAACACCAACAACCCTATAGAGGGTGCTGTTTCATCTCAGGCAACACTAGGTATTTGTCTCCTGGGAGATGGGTGGGAGAACTGGCTCTTTTGTTCCAGAGCTATAATCTTCTATTGCTAAGTATCTTGAGTCTTAACTTTGGTGGGGGAATCTTCCCTTCCCATCTAGAAAATCATTCAAACTCCCTTCCCTCCCCTGCATCTTTTTTTTTTTTTTTTTTTGAGACAGAGTCTCACTCTTGTTGCCCAGGCCGGAGTGCAGTGGTGCGATCTTGGCTCACTGCAAACTCTCCCTCATGAGTTCATGCAATTCTCCTGCCTCAGCCTCCCAAGTAGCTGGATTATAGGTGTGTGCCACCATGCCTGGCTAATTTTTGTATTTTTTTGTAGAGATGGGGTTTCACCATGTTGGTCAGGCTGGTCTCAAACTCCTGCCTTCAGGTGATCCACCTGCCTCAGCCTCCCAAAGTGCTGGGATTACAGGCATGAGTTACTGTGCCCGGCCACAACCACATATTTTAATGGGCAAGGATTTGAATGAACATCTCTTCAAAGAAGAAATACACATGGCCACTAAAATACAATACAAAATGCTCAACATCAGTCATTGGGGAAATGCAGATGAAAACCACAATAAGACACCACTTGACATCCACTGCCATGGTTATAATAAAAAAGGAAAACAAGCCAGGCGCAGTGGCTCACGTCTGTATTTGAGATCAGGAGTTTGAGACTAGCCTGTTCAAGATGGTAAAACCTTGTCTTTACTAAAGATACAAAAACTAGCTGGGTGTGGTGGTGCATGCCTGTAATCCCAGCTGCTTGTGAGGCTGAGGCAAGAGAATCGCTTGAACCAGGGAGGCAGAGGTTGCAGTGAGCTGAGATTGCACCAATGCACTGCAACTGGGTAACAGGGCGAGACTCCATCTCACCAAACAACAACAAAAAGGGTAAACAATATCAAGAGTGTAGAGACTGGACCCCTCATACAGGATTGGTGAAAAGTCAAGTGCTGTAGCCACTGTGTAGAACACCTTGTGGATGTGTTAAAATGTTACACAGGAGGCCAGGCGCGCTGGCTCATTTCTGTAATCCCAGCACTTTGGGAGGCCGAGGCGGGCAGATCACGAGGTCAAGAGATCGAAGACCATCCTGGCCAACATGGTAAAACCCCGTTTCTACTAAAAATACAAAAATTAGCTGGGTGTGGTGGCACACACCTGTAATCCCAGCTACTCAGGAGGCTGAGGCAGGAGAATCGCTTGAACCCAGGAAGTGGAGGTTGCAGTGAGCCAAGATCACACCATTACTCTCCAGCCTGGTGACAGAGCAGGACTCTGTCTCCAAAAAAAAAAAAAAAAAGAAAAAAAAAAAATTAAACATGAATTTGCCTGTGACTCATCAGTTCCACTCCTAGGTATATGCCCAAGAGAAGTAAAAAAATGCATGTCCACACAAATGCTTATACACAAATGTTCATAGGAGCGCTATCCAGAATAGTCAACAAGTAGAAATAATCCAAAAGCCAAATGTCCATCACACGCTGAATGGATGAACTAAATCTATCCATATGATAGGCTACTATTTAGCAATGATAAAGAACAACATACTGATACCTTTTACAACATGGATGAAACTCAAAAATACTATGCTAAGTGAAAAAAGCTAGAGGCAAAAAAACATAGGTATGATTCTATTTATATGAAATAGCTGGAAAAAGTCAATGTATACAGCTGGAAAACTGATTAGGGGCTGCCTGGGTCTGGGGGTGGGACCGGCTGACTGCTAACAGACATAAAAGATCTTTTGGTGATGAAAATGTGCCAACTGGGCACAGTGGCTCTTGCCTGTAATCCCAGCACTTAGGGAGGCCAAGGCAGGCGGCCTGCTTGAGCTCAGGAGTTCGAGACCAGCCTGGGTAACATGGCAAAATCCTGTCTCTACCAAAAATACAAAAATTAGTCAGGTACGGTGGCACACATCTGTAGTCCCAGCTACTCAGGAGGCTGAATTGGGAGGACTGCTTGATCCTGGGAGGTGGCAGAGGTTGCAGTGAGCTGAGATCACACCACTGCACTCCAGCCTGGGTGACAGAGTGAGACCCCTTCTCAAAAAAAAAAAAAAAAAAAAAGATGCTAAGACTGGACTGTGATGATGATCACACAGCTTTGTAAATTTACTAAAAATTCATTCAACTGTATACTAAAAACAGGTAAATGTTATGGTATAAAAATATCTCATAATAAAAGATTTTTTAAACCCAGAAAATACATTTCTTTATGTCATAAGCCCCCAGTCCAAACAGAAGCAAAGAAGATGGCTCCAAGAAGCTGAAATTGATAAGATATCGAATATACCTGAACATCTTGAAAAGAGGTAAGACAATTAGCAGAGTGTTCAGGGAATGCTGAAATAATGAAAAATACCAAGAAAAAGAATGGACAAGCAAGAATGACAATAATTAACTACAAAGCAAACTAAAGGTTGGACAGGAAGGAGAAACAATCTTTATATAGACAATCTTCAGTTATAAAAAGCTATAAATGATCATAAAAATGTAAATCCTGACTACTAATCTAAAAAAAATGGTTATATTGAGAAGATCAGGCAATAGGAATTGGAAATTTGGAGAGAGCAGTGGTGAAAAGACCTATATTCTCATTTTTCACTGAAGGAAGTCACTAGAAAATGTCTGAAATTTGACCAGGTGTGGTGGCTCATGCCTGTAACCCCAGCACTTTGGGAGGCTGAGGCAGGCGGATCACCTGCACTCGGGAGTTCAAGACCAGACTGACCAATATGGAGAAACCCCATCTCTACTAAAAATACAAAATTAGCCAGTCATGGTGATGGGGGCCTGTAATCCCAGCTACTTCGGAGGCTGAGGCAGGAGAATCACTTGAACCTGGGAAGTGGAGGTTGCGGTGAGCCGAGATCGCGCTATTGCACTCTAACCTGGGCAACGAGAGAGAAACTCCATCTCAAAAAAATAAATAAATAAAAAAGAAAAGAAAATGTCTGAAATTAAAAAAAAAAATCAAGACATAGTAGGATACATTTGTTATTTAAAGATAGGGAATTAAATGCCAAAAAGAAACAGTTCACAGTTGAAAGTGGTTGTAGGGAGTTCCAAACTGGGACAAAGGAATGGCTATGACAGAGAACTGCTGTTTTGCTTTTAATTAGTAATAAGAAAGTATTGCTTTCACTGTGCATATATGCATAACTTTGATTATAATAAGGAAAAATTTTTAAGTGTACATATTTTCAGTCTACTACAAGAATGAATGAATGAATGAATGAATGAATGTTCATAGGATCAATTGCATCAACTCCTAAACACACGTGTTTATATTCTAACATCTCTGGAACTACAAGGCATCCTGTATCCTGTGGAATGTCAGCCAGGCTGCAGCTGTGAGGAGAACTTGGTTGTTGTTGCCTGGGGCAAGATTCTGCAACATTTCAGTTAATTCAGGACCATCCAAAGAATGAACATACCTTCCAGCTGTTATCTGCAACGAACTTGCAGACTGAATATGCGAGTGGCTTGGAAGAAAGTGCTAGAGACAGCAGGGGATGCCACATCACCAATCCTCTCCAGGAAAAAGAAAATGATACTGTGTGGAGAATGTGAATGGGGAGGGCTCTGATTCGAAAAGACTCTGAATTCATTTCACTCCTGCATACCTTTCTGTGTATGCACAAAATGAATACAGATCAAAATCTGTGTTTAGATAAATATTTAGATATGACATAGCTTAAGTACAAAAATTAAAATTCTAGGTAATAAGAAAGTATTATGTCCTAGTTTAAATGTAGTTATTTTTTATGTTGGCAAACACTGGTGATCTGACCACTGATAACATCTTTTCTTTAGTAAAGAAATGTATGTTGCAAAATTGTTCCTAACAATCCCCAAATACTGTGTTTCATCTACACCAAGGAATATTCCATAACCATTAAGATGAATGAATTGGAGCTATGACACATGATGTAACTTCCAGAGAGGATCTGGTATGAAAAATACAGAAAAGTAAGTATATGATCCCCCATTTTTTTCTTTTCATTTTTTTTCTTCATTCCTTTTACCCACACTACACAGATGATCCCATTAAAAAAAAAAAAAAAACTTGGCTGGGCACAGCAGCTCATGCCTGTAATCCCAACAGCACTTTGGGAGGTCGAGGCACGCGGATCATGAGGTCAGGAGATGAAGATTATCCTGGCCAACATGGTGAAACCCCATCTCTACCAAAACACAACAAAATTAGCTGGGTGTGGTGGTGCATGCCTGTAGCCCCAGCTACTCGGGAGGCTGAGGCAGGGGAATTGCTTGAACTGGGAGGTGGAGGTTGCAGTGAGCCAAGATCGTGTCACTGCACTCCAGCCTGGCAACAGAACAAGACTCTGTCTCAAAAAAAAAAAAAAAATCTTGACAAAAAGAGCCCTGTATGTATGTATATATGTGTGTAAGAACTCCCTTGAAGAATAATATAAGCACACTAAATGCATGGAAGTTCACTATAGTAGGCAGAATTCTAAGCTGGCTCCATGATCTCTGCCTCCTGGGCTCACTCTGTGATGATGATACATGGCAGAAGAGATTCTGCAGATAAAATTAAGGATGCCTAACAGTTGACCTTAAGATAATAGAAGTTGGGCCGGGCGCGGTGGCTCACGCCTGTAATCCCAGCACTTTGGGAGGCCGAGGCGGGCGGATCACGAGGTCAAGAGATCGAGACCATCCTGGTCAACATGGTGAAACCCTGCCTCTACTAAAAATACAAAAAAAAAAAATTAGCTGGGCACGGTGGTGCGTGCCTGTAATCCCAGCTACTCAGGAGGCTGAGGCAGGAGAATTGCCTGAACCCGGGAGGCGGAGGTCGCGGTGAGCCGAGATCGCGCCATTGCACTCCAGCCTGGGTAATAAGAGTGAAACTCCGTCTCAAAAAAAAAAGATATAGAAGTTTTGCACTGGGCTAAACCTAATCAAGTGTGTTCCTTCAAAGCCGGGCATTCTCTCTAGCTGGTCACGGAAAAGAAGTCAGAGAGGTTTGAAGTGTGAGAAGGGTGTGATGCCAGGGCAGTTCTCCAGGGCACCATGGGGCAACCTGAGAGCAGTCACTGGGAGCTGAGAGTGGTCCCCAGCTGTAAGCCAGTGAGAGAGGAAGGAAGAGATACAGAGGCTTCAGTCCTACAACCACAAGGAATTGAACTTTGTCAACAACCTTGTAAGTCTGGGCCCCTGAACTCCAGAGAGGAATGCAGCCCAGCCAATACCCTGAGTGCAGCTGTGTGAGACCTGGGCAGAGGGTCCAGCTCCCCCATGCCCAGACTCCTGACTCATGGAAACTGTGAGTTAGGATAGTTTTAAAAAGTGTAGTTTTAAGCCGCACTTGTAGCTACACTTGTAGTTGCAAGCAATAGAAAACAAGTTCAGGGCCAGGTGCTGTGGCTCATGCCTGTATTCCCAGCACTTTGGGAAGCTGAGGCGGGTGGATCACCCGAGGTCAGGAGTTCAAGACCAGCCTGGCCAACATGGTGAAACACCGTCTCTGCTAAAAACACAAATAAATTAGCCAGGCATGGTGGTGCATGGCTGTAATCCCAGCAACTTGGGAGGCTGAGGCAGGAAAATTGCTTGAACCTGGGAGGCAGAAGTTGCAATGAGCCGAGATCACACCATTGCCTGGGTGACAAGGGCAAAACTCTGTCTCAAAAAAAGAGAAAAGTTCAAATTTTAGTTCCAGGAAATGGGGTGCTACTATAACAAATACCTAAAACGTGAAGGTGCTTTGGTAATCAGGCAATGGGTGGAGGCTGGAAGGACTCTCAGAAGCAGGATGGAAAAAGTCTACATTGCCTTGAACAGGCTGCTAGTAAATGCGCACAGTAAAGACATTGCTTATTCCTCAGAATAAAGTGAGAACTTTCCTAAATCACCTCAGAGAAAGGCAAAATTACTGTGAACAGCAGAAACCTAGATGCTCACAATGCTGCCAGCAAAGGGTCAGAAGGAAGTGAAGGGCACGTTATTGGAAACTGGAGGAAGGAGGGTCCTTGTGATGTGAGGGCAGGGAGCTCACTGAAATTGTCATCCTGCCGTTGCTGGAAAGCAGAGTTTGCAAATGCAGAACCTGAAGATATGGCCAAGGAGGTTTCCAAGCAGAGTGTAGAAGGTGCCACCTGGTTTCTTCTTGCTGCTTATGGTGAGAGGCAACAGGAGAGAGAGGAAAATTGAAGAACTGTTCAGCAAAAAAAGAACCAGGACTGGACAAGTTTGAAAATGTGCAGCCTTTCCAGATGTCAAGAGATGCCAAAAGTCAGAAATGGCTTCTCATGTGAGGCACAGAGGAAAAACCACGTGTGTGCCTGTACAACCCTTTGCTGAAACCCAGGAAGACCAAAAGGTCAGAGTACTTGGCCACATAAAAGACTCCTCCAGTTGAGTAAGGGTATTTCTCATATATATTTCTTAGTCAAAACAGAGGACCTCAAGGAAGTTCAAGAGCACTTTCCATCCACCATCACACCAGAAGCTAAAAGTAGAGAAGGGATTATCTCAGAGACATTTGTGAATGTGGCTTCTAATGGAGTGAAATCTCATGCAATCCTCTCTAGCACACAGGCTTTTCAGAAAATTATACCAGCAGAAACACTGCTGGCCTAGACTGAAAGGAACAGAGAGACTGAAAAATGAAGGGGGAATACAGACAGGAAGTGGCTGATAAACATGTTACCATCCATGTAGAGGTCCCACCCTTGTAAGTTGGGAGGGTTGGAGCAGATACTTGTGTCTTTAGTGTCACAGGTCCACAGATGGAGAGAAATTGTGCCCCAAGAGTTCTACTTAACAGATTATATCCAGAAGTCCCATTCACACCTGATTTAGATTAAGATGATGAGATTTTTAGACTTGAACTGATACTGTAATAGGATAAGACTGGGGGACCTTAAGATGGGGTGAGTGTATTTTGCATGCGGGTGTAACTATGGATCACTGGAGGCCAGAGGGCAGACTGTGGCAGCCAGAATTCTAAGATGACCCCCAATGACCCTTGCTTTGCATAATCTGCCCTCCAACCTCGAGCGTGACTGGGAACTGTTTATATCATGTCATTCCATGATTATGTTTTGTTGTATGGCAAAAGAGATTTTCACAGATACATAAATAAGTTTACTAATCAGTTCACTCTGGGTTCATCAAAAGGAAGATTATCCAGGTGGGCCTAACCTAAGGGCCTTTTAAAAAACAGAAAGGGGCTGAGTGCAGTGGCTCACACCTGTAATCCCAGCACTTTGGGAGGCCGAGGCAGGTGGATCACGAGGTCAAGAGATCGAGACCATCCTAGCCAACATGGTGAAACCCCGTCTCTACAAAAAAATACAAAAATTAACTGGGCATGGTGGCACACGCCTGTAGTCCCAGCTATTCAATAGGCTGAGGCAGGAGAATTGCTTGAACCTGGGAGGCGGAGGTTGCAGTGAGCCGAGATTGCGCCACTGCACTCCAGCCTGGCAACACAGCGAGACTCCGTCAAAAAAAAAAAAAAAAAAAGCAGAAAGGAAGTCAAATACTCAAAAAATGATGGAGATCTGACGTGCTACTGCTGACTTGAAGATGCTGGGGGTAGGCCAGGCACGGTGGCTCATGCCTGTAATCCCAGCACTTTGGGAGGGATTACCTGAGGTCAGGATCACCTGAGGTAGGCAGATCACCTGAGGTCAGGAGTTCAAGATCAGCCTGATCAACATGGAGAAACCCCATCTCTATTAAAAATACAAAATTAGTCGGGCATAGTGGCACATGCCTATAATCCCAGCTACTCAGGAGGCTGAGGCAGGAGTATCATTTGAACCCAGGAGGCGGAGGCTGCAGTGATCCGAGATCGTGCCATTGCCCTCCAGCCTGGGCAACAAGGGCAAAACTACGTAAAAAAAAAAAAAAAAAAAAAAAGAAGATGATGCTGGGGGTAATTTGGAAGTGATTTTGAACTTCTAAATATATGTGTGCTGTGAAAGAGAAGGCTATCATTGCCTTTTACTAGACATTATCTCCTTCCTTTTAATAGCATAAGCCCTGTCCTATTGGTGAGGTGATGTACCAAGCTAAGAAAAGCGACATTTTCCTGTCTCCCTTGCAGGTAGGCACAGCCATGTGACTAAGTTGCAGTCAGTGAAAGATGAGGGGATGCCGCTGTTGGAACTTCTTGAAAAGCTCCATAGGTGGATAGTTTGCAGGGACACCTTTGCCCTTCCCCATCTTCCTTCTTTCTTCCTGCCTTAAATCAAGATGTGATGGCAGTGGCCCCCATAACCATCCTGCACCTTGAGGTAACCTTGAAGACAGAAGGCATGAACTAAAACAATGGGGCCGAAAGTAGGAAAAGCCTGGTCCCTGGTGACCAGGAAAGCCATGTTACCAGCCCTGAACTTACTGCTAGGCAAAAGTAACCTGTATTGTGCCCAGGCTACTCTAACCTGGTCAAATGCAATTCTTAACTGATGAAGAGGCATTACATGGGGTTTCTGTTTGTTTGCTTTTACTTTGGGGGAGGGTGGTGTTTGTTTTTTGTCACTGCTGATAAAGAGGTTAAGATATCACTTTGGTATTGGTTATTCAACTATATTTCACACATATGAAAGCATTTATAACTTAGACTAATAACAAAATGAACACCATTTCATCCACCATCCAACCTAAAAAGAATAGACTATTTCCAGGCTCATATCACCTCTCCCAAACACATCTTCCTGCCTGTCCCCACCTCTCACCCTACCAAAGGGAATCACTCTTCTGGATTCTGTGTTTAACATGGCCTTATTTTTCATTTATAGTTATACCACACGTTTGGAACCCTAAATTATACTGCTCTACTTTGCTTATTTTGAAACCTTATATAAATGGTATCACATCCTGCATTTTTCTGCAATGCACTTTTCCTCTCAACATTATAAGACACAGTTACATTGACACAGGTAGCTACGGTTTAATTTCACAATTTTATACTATTTATTGCGTGAATATGTCACCATCCAGCCATTCTCTCATTGGTGGCTATGTGGATTGTCTTGAACTTTAGACCACTACAAAACGTGGACATAAACACTCTCATACTCATCTCCAAGTGCTTCCTGACTTTTCTAACACCACAACATATATAGAACATTACGGTATTTAAATGGCACACTGGAGGTAAACTAGGTGTGTAGAGTTCTGGACACGGCTGTGGTCCCACAGACTCTGGTCACCCCAAAGACTAAGGGGAATCAGTAAGATGAAGTCCATCAGTGTCCCACTGGATGATAATGAAGACCTACAAGTGGAATAATTGGAACACAGAGTGTGGGCCTGTCAACTTTGCTAGATAAGACCCAACTGTTTCCCAAAGGGGCCAAAACAGTTTTCACTCTCAGTGGCACCATGTTAGAATGTCCATTGCTCCTCATCCTCGACAAACCTAGACACTGTTAGACTTTTTTATTTTTGTATTAAAAAACACCTCTCTGGTCTTAAGTTGTATTTTCCTTATGACTAATGGGATTGGGCATCTTTTCATGTTTATTGGCCATTCCTAGTTCCTCTTCTGTGAAATGCTTATGCATTTCTTTGGCCCACTTTTTAAACTAGGTTGTTGGAGATTTTATTATTTTCCTTTTTTGAGACAGAGTCTTGCTCTGTTGCTCAGGCTGGAGTGCAGTGGCATGATCTTGGCTCACTGCAACCTCTATGTCCTGGGTTCAAGCGATTCTCATGCCTCAGCTTCCCAAGTAGCTAGGACTAGAGGCACGAATCACTATGCCTGGCAAATTTTTGTATTTTAGTAGAGAAAAATACAAAAGGTTAGGTTTTACCACATTGGCCAGGTTGGTCTCGAACTCCTGGCCTCAAGTGATCTGCCTGCCTCAGCCTCCCAAAATGCTGGGATTACAAGGATGAACCACTACACCCAGTTTTGTTTTGTTTTTAAGACAGACTCTCACCATTACCCAGTCTGGAGTGTAGTGGCATGATCTCAGCTCACTGCAACCTCCACCACCTGGGTTCAAGCGATTCTCCTGCCTCCACCTCCGGAATAGTTGGGACTACGGCTACATGCCACCACACCCAGTTAAGTTTTGTATTTTTAGTAAATAGAGGGTTTGGCCATGTTGCCCAGGCTGGCCTCAAACTCCTGGCCTCAAGTGATCTGCCCACCTTGACCTCCCAAAGTGCTGGGATTACAGGCATGAGCCACTGCACCCAGCCTATTGATCTTTTTAATTAGACTTTTTCCTTTGCCATCCTTAATAAATTCTGGATAGTAAACATTTGTCAGTTTCATGTTATCACAAAATCTTCTCCCAGCTTAAGGCCTGTTTTTCAGTTTCTCACCGTTCATTATTTGATGAACAAAATCTCATAATTGTACCAATCTCTCTTTTTATGGCTTAAGCTTTTTTGTGTCTTCTTTGTGCTATTTGTTACTTAATTTCTACCTTACTGTTCTGCGGTCAGAGAACATGTCCTATAAATCAGATACTTTGATGTATGTTAAATATTACTTTTGATACAGCACGAGGTTAATTTTTGTACATCCCAATACTTACTTGAGAATAATATGCATTTTCCAATTGTTGGGCGGAAGGTTCTATAATAAACGTTCACTAGATCATTGATGGCAAACAATGGCTGAGGGGGATGGGTGACAAATCCAGCCCTGGCCATCTGTTTACATATTGTCTACGACTGATTTCACCCTACAAAAGCAGAGTTAAGTAGCTGTGACAGAGACCGTATGGCTTCACAAAACTGAAGATAGCTACTATCTGGTCCTTAATAGGAAAAGTTCACCAACCGCTACACTGGACTGTGTTCAAAAACTGTTTCCCTTCTATTTTTATCTGCTTGATATCAATTAATGAAAGAGCTGTTTTGAAATATTCTATGATAACGACACATCTAGCAATTTCTGTTCATCTTTGTTATTTTATGTTAAGAGTGATTTATCAGGTGCAGACAAGTTTTAAATCATTCAGTTTTCCTGATGCAGTAGGTCTTCTATCATCAATCCATGGTCCTTCTGTCCTTGATAATTATTTTTGCTCTAACACCTACTTAAATGATATTGTTATTATACCAGCTTCTTTTCTCTTAACATGCCTTTTTTTCCATTCTTTTATTTTAGATGTGTCTCTCAGAAGTAAAATAGCATAGAGTTGGACTTGGTTTTCCCATGGAATCTGACAATCTCTGCCTTTTAGTCAGGAAGTTTGGTCCATTTATTGTAGTGACAGATATATTTGGTTTCATTTCCATGACTACAGATCGTGTTTTCTTTTTACCCTATTTTTTGGTATGCTTCCCCCATTTCTTTCCTGCCTTCTTTTGGATTCAGCTTAGCTTTATTTTTCACCTTTACTGATATGAAATTTTAACCTTTTCATGTTTCCCTAAACATTATTACATTCTAGACTTAGTAAGGTCGAAAAGTTCATCAGTGTCTCTACCCTCCTTCAGAACAATGTAAGTACATCTGAATTCAGATCTCAGATTTAAATGTTACTATTGCCAGTATTTTAGTTTCACTTTGCTTGTTTGCCATTTACTTTTATTGCGTTTTTAATGGAGAAATAAGTCATCTGTTTTCAAAGCAGTGCTTGAAAATACCAGGAGTATAGATACTATAAAACAAAGCAAACTCCACTCACTATGTACATCACATGAAAAAACAGTCTCACATTCAGGTAATAAAAATTAGAAATAAGAAGTCCCAAGGTTCCAGCTTGGTAAAACAGGTACATTACAGGTAATGTTTAATAAACTATTTTTTTTCCCAATGTGTAAACAAAATGATCAGATTAAATTTGTGCCTGGCCGTTTCAACCTAACACCATAGCCATTCAAAATACAGATGTTGTGCACACTTCACCCAATTTATTATTCTGGTGAAAGGGCAAAGATGTGAAAAAAAGAAATATCATATACTAGACATCAGAAGGTAATGATGAAAGAAAAGTCTCAAGTAATGTACAGCCTAATAGGAAATGACTATATTTCAACTTTGGAAAATTAATCCAGAAGGACAGGAAAAGAGTTTCAGTAATTGCAGTTTAACATGAAACTGCAATTAGAGGAGGGAGGGAAGGGATTAAAGCAAGGCTAACTGGAGAGACTGTTAAGTTTGCTGTCTAGATTAAGAAAGACTAAACTTTCATTCATCCACATCTGCTGTCCCTCATATTTCCTAAACATCGATGCTCTACTGCTTAATTACTAGGGATCTTCTTTTTTCCACTTAAAGTATTGCTGATCTTTTGTAGACTAAAACAGAAGAGCAGAAAGCCAGTAAGATGTCAAGGGCTTGCTAAAAATTACTTTTATATGTTTCTACATGTAAAATTTACAGATGAGTTTCGATAAGTCATTTAAAAATAAAAATGTGTTTAAAACTCTTGGAGAAAATGCCTTTTTGCTTATGTGTGAAACTGGAAATTAACTTTCCTATCAGGAAGTATTCCGAGGAATGTACAACACTTCCCATATGTAGAGATCAAATGGTCATCCAAGATCAGAAACACATCTCATAGGCATTATATTTAGTAAAGTTTTGCTACAATGTGGAGTTTTGTACCATATGGCCACAGGATTGTCAGTCTCACATCATGGTTTAGAAAATTATTCTTTTGTGTGTGTGTGTGTGTGTGTGTGTGTGTGTGTGTGTGAAATGACACATAAGCATACTCTGTGCATACAAGCAAAGAGAAAAGGGGGAGGCAAAAAGCCTTTTTGTTTTAGGACTAATGATTGAGGACAAGACAATATGGAGCTTTCTCAGCTCAGAGAAAATATCTGATTTCTGATTACTCTCTAAAACAGTTCTACAGATAAAACCAGTGTATCATTTCTCCATGGTGTGCCATCAAAACCAAACACCTACTAATGATTGTTTTGATGTCAAATACATACCTAAAAGTTGACATTTAATTTTAAAGGGTTACAGCTACCTCATAGGGACTGAGCCAGATGTACTTTTTTGCTTTCTCTGAAGTACAGTACACCACTGCACAATGGTATCCAATTTTAAGATTAATAGTGAAGAAACCTCTTCAGGGAAAAATAAAATTCACCAGTTTGAAAAATCTAAAATTAGTTCTACTTTCTAACAAAAAATATAAAGTGCATCATCAGTGTAAGGAATTCTGATACCAGTTTGTATTCAAATTTTCCCAACAATGTATCAAACATAAATCCAGTCCAGATGTCAGTCACAGGTATAAATATAGCTGGAAAGTTTTTTCTTTTTAAGGGCAGTTTTGAAATAGTTAATGTAACTGTTGCTGACACATTAATAACAGTACCTCTAGCTGTCACATACTAATTTGGACTTCTGATCAAGACTAGCCCAGTAACAGAAGTTACTAAATGAGCCTAAATCCATTTCAAGTCATATCTAGTCCTGTATCCTTCATTCTCCTTCTTTAGTATTTGAAGACAACAGGCTGAGTTAGCAGATACTGTTGATGGACCCTTGTGGTTGTTTTTATCCATTCAACCTGTTTTACTGAATTCCTGATAACAGGAATTGGATTTGCAGGGAGAACGGGGATACTAGAAAGATCTGTACTGAAGTTCCCTGAGAGGCCAACAGAGAAGATGCTGTCTGAATTATTTCTAATGAAGTTGTACTTGTCTTTGTACTGAGTTTTTCCTGTTTAGGTTTTCTTGGTCCTTTCTTCTTTATGAAGCAAGAATATCCTCTAGACTCCAACTATAGGATTAGGTATGTTTGTTGCTGCGTTTCCTGAAGGTCTGGATGGCTTATGAGACATGTTGAAGAAACAACTCTGGTGACCATGGGCTTTGGTGATGGAGCAATGGCAGGCTGAGAGACGGCGTGAGGAATACTTTCGTTTAATGCAGCCCCTGAACTTTCACTTTCACTGGTATTCCCTGTTGCAAGGAAATTTCAGTAGCCTATATGTTCACCACAGATGCTGTCATTACAGCCAGGGCAGGACTGTTTCTACCCTGAGAACTGCTAATCAATGGGCCTGTCTTCATAGTGCTAGTAGATGAAGGCACAGAAATGCTGTTTTCACCACCTGCAGACAAGTCAAAGCTGCTGTCATTCAAATCTGTCAATTTTCTACCTTCTGTTGAGTGTGCTTTTCCTGAAGCACATGATGAGGCAACAGCTGATGAAGTTCCTCTCTTCTTAAATGCATTGCAGCAATTTTCATACCCGTCTCAAACATCTTACTATTTATTGCTTGACTACAAACAGTATCTGTGAAAGACTGGATATCATAGGTGAGATCAATACTGAGAATTTCAGAGTTTTCTGGCTTCTTTAGCACTAACCCAATCACCCACATTGTACAAAATTCTTCCTTATCAGGATTTTCTTTGGGTGCTGGAAATGACTGTGGATTCACATGTGCCAGTGTAATAAATTCATTCTTCTCCAAGCTCCCAACCAGGATCCGGATCTTTGATTCCACCAAGCCCACCCATTCTAAATGTTGTTTTTCTGTTGGTGCACTTGCCAGAAGTACAATATAATGCTTGTACTTTTGAAAGAACCTTGGAGCTTCAAAGAGTTTGGACCACTCTGCCTTACTCAGCAAAATTTCGTCGGTGATAGCAAGTCCCTGTTTAAACTCCTCAATCATGACCATCCTGGTTGAAACAGATACGTTGTACGTGGAGTTCTGCTGTGGGTATGCTGGTGTGATGATAGGCATAAGATGGCACCTATCACTGGGATTTACTCTTGGGTCCCATACAGGCAAATTAAGATTCCGTTCTTCAGGCTCTTTCAGTAATACTGGATTTGGCCATTCCCATGCAGAAAATACCAAGAAGAATTTCTGTACAAGAGTTGACGCTACTGCATTTGGATAAAGCTGACACGTTCTTGCTACTAGCATGGCCCAGGAAACACCTCCGAGAAAACCTAGTGTATTGGAATAGATATTGTGGCATTTGGCCCACAATTTGATGGCTCTCAGAGTCAACCTGAAGTTGTCAATGTTTGGCACTAGATGTAAAATTTCACCGGTTACCCGGCAACCGTTGAGGCTTCTTATGCATCTAATGTCTAAATTTTTAAGTAGACTGTCATCTCTTAGGTCCAAGTCTTCTGGAATAGTCTGTAGTGCTAATCTTGCAAACAAAATATCAATCTTTATTCCATCAAAACACAGTTTGATAACTGGCACAAATGCCTCCTCGACAGCCCTTAAATCTTTTACTTCCTCCTGTAGTTTCAGCTTAGCATAGAAGGAGGTGAAAAAGTCACTTCGATCCACATGCCTTGGTGCAATGCACAAGGCGTCAATATCTGCGCCTGTCGTATATACTCCTAATCTGTAAGAGCCAAATGTAAAAATCTTTCCTCCAACGTTTTCAAGTATAGATTGCGGAAGACTCTTGCTTTCACTGATTTCGCGTATCCATTCCTTTACTAGATTATTTAATTTTTCCAAAACTAAAATCCTGCGCTGCAGTTCCTCTTCCTCTTCGACGACCCCGAAGGGCCTGAGAGTTTCTATTAGCCTCTGGGTGAGGAGGCAGTCCGTCTCCTTGGGGACCGCTAAGCTGATCGGTGAGGAGATGCCGTAGCGCTTCGCCGGCTGCTGTGTTCCCTGGGTTGTCACCGGAAACGGCATCATCTTTCAGCGCCCGTCCCGCCAGGGCACGTCCCCCACCACCCCGACCAGGTCATGATCCACTGAGGCGGGAAGCGCAGGGCTCCTAGCAGCCCTGGTCTTCACCCTACTCCCGCTCCCGCTGCGCGCCCACGGCTTCAACTGCTTCCCCTCCTTCCCCTCGGCCCCAACATGGCGCCAGCCCCTAGGCGGCCGCGTTCCAGAACCAACCGCACACGCGTAGGCGCCTGCGCACCAGCAGCCGGCGCAAGGGTTTACGGGAGCCACGGCCTTCTGGGCTGGGCCCCCCAACTGTGCGGTGGGCTCCAGACGTGGGTGGGCACGGCTCAAGTGGTCTATGGCCGGCCAAATTCAACCCTTTTATCACCACTAGTTTACGTATTTACCCAGCTTTACCCATCTAATTCTTTGCTCCCCAAGTCTCCTGACATCTCAGACGTGCATCCTTTCTGAGGGCACCCTCAGCCCTCTTCACCCTCGCATACATCCTTGGATGTCCAGACACCCCTTCAGTGGGAACTCGTTGGTGGGAAGCAGTTCCTGTCTTGTTTCTTGAGCTGTTTGTGGACGTTGTTTTAAGCTGGGGCAGCATTTGAGGTCGACAGCTGTGTTCTGGCCATGCTTTAAAGGCACAATTCTGCTGTCCTCTGGTTCCCATTGAGAATCCCGCAGCTGGGTTAAGTGCTGCTCGTCTGTCTTTTCTTATGGCGGCTGTAAAAGTCTCTGTCCCTAGTGCCCTGTGATCCCACCACTGTGTGTCCAGGGATAGATTTCTCTTTAATAATCTTACACAGGATACACTATAATTCCCAAATCAGAAGTCATGTTTTCATGATTTCCAGAAGCTTCTCAGGCACTTCCTCGGAATATGTTCTCCCACCTGTCTCTTGATTCTCTTCATTTAGACACGTGGTCAACCTTCTCACTCTGTTCTCCATGTCTCTTAAGTCATGTGTCTTTCTGGGTGATGCCAGATTACCGCCAAGTCCTCTCTTCAGTTGTATTTAGTCTGCTGTTTAAGCATCATGGAAATATCCATTTAAATACTTCTATTTTATTACTAGAAACACTATTTTGTTCTTTTCCAAGCTTCTCTGCTTTTTCCCCCCATCTTTTATTTCTTTAAACGTGTTAAACATACTTATTTAGTATTCTATAACTAATGATTCCAATTCCGAATGCTCTTGAGAAATCTATAGTTTGTTGTTAAGAACTCAGAGTTAGGCCGGGCGCGGTGGCTCAAGCCTGTAATCCCAGCACTTTGGGAGGCGGAGGCGGGTGGATCACGAGGTCAAGAGATCGAGACCATCCTGGTCAACATGGTGAAACCCCGTCTCTACTAATACAAAAAAATTAGCTGGGCATGGTGGCGCGTGCCTGTAATCCCAGCTACTCAGGAGGCTGAGGCAGGAGAATTGCCTGAACCCAGGAGGCGGAGGTTGCGGTGAGCCGAGATAGCGCCATTGCACTCCAGCCTGGGTAACAAGAGCGAAACTCCGTCTCAAAAAAAAAGAACTCAGAGTGGGATTACCTATTGTGTCTTGTAATTTTAGATTGTGAGCTAATTTCTGGTGTGACTTGGAATGCCTTTATAGAGGATGTATCCTTCCAAAGAGGATTTGCTTTGTTTCCAACAGATGTTCTTGTACACTATCAAATTGCATACAGTGTAATTTCTTATCCAGGGATTATCTACAATATGTAGGTGGTGCGGTTTTGAACCCCAAATACATGTGAGAGGACATGTGGTTTTCAATTCTAAGGAACAGTCTTTAGTTTTTCCCACCCAGTACAAGAGAGAGAACTTTCTTTGTCATCTCCTTTCACGAGGTAGCAGATTCTTCCTATTCCAATTTTGCACTCACTGTGTCACCCTTCAAGGATTCCAACTGTATTTGGAGGGGTCTCAGTTCTAACTCCCTGCCCTTTAAGGTCCCAAGGGCTTTCTGTCTCTTCTTGGACAGCTGTTAAACTTAAGTTTCTCAGTTTCTAAGACTGGCAAATGCCTCGGTATCTCTTTTTTTTTTTTTTTTTTTCCACTCCTAGAGATTTCCTTTATTTTCATGGGTACTCAGCTATGCATTAATAGATGATTTCTTATATTTATTCAACATTTCCAGGTACTTTACATAGAAAGATTTTCAGGATAATTAATCCCACATATTGCCAGCAATATAAATACCTTCTTTTCCACCCGTTTCAACATTGGCTTGCATGCTCAAAAACAGCTATCAGAAAAGTCTTTGGTGACCTCCATGTTGCCCAATCCATGACTCCAATGATTTCCATCCTTTTTGACCTATCTTAGCTTCATCTTGGCCTCTGTGACACCACACTCTTCATGTTGTCTTCTACATGTCTGGCCACTCCTCAGTTGGATTTGGTGATTCCTCCTCCTTTATTTGACCTCTAAATGTTGGAGGTCCTCCAGTTTCCATTCTAAGCCCTCATTTCTCCTCACTGCATGTACATTCACTACCTAATCTATTGGTTTCCACAGCTTTAAATATCACCTACTTACAAATTAATTACAAAAAAAATACTTTTAATCAGATTCTCTTCTGAACTCCAGATCCATATTATCTGACTGCCTGTGTTTGCCACCTATATTTGGATGTCTCTAACTTAACATAGTTTAAAGAGAACTCTAACTCTTCCTCCCATAATTTGCTTTTCTCTCAATAGTCTCCATTTTAGGAAATGGCATCTCTTTCTACCCAACTCTTCATACGAGAAACCTAGGAGTCATTCTGGACATCTCCCTCTTCTGCATCCTCAGCATCCAATTATTTACAAGTTCTGTTGATTTCATCTCCAGAATATACTTAAAATCCCTCTACTGCTTTCACCCCTTCCCTTATAACTCTAGTGTAAGCCACCATCAACTCTCACTTTGACTTCTACAGCAACTGAATTAATCTCCTATTACTGACCTTCTCAAAGTATTCTCTACCTAGGAGCTAAAGTCTTTTAATCCCTCCAGTGACCCTGCATTATATACAGTGCAAAATCCAAAATACTTAACAAGCCAGGTTGCTCTTTCCCCCGACTATCTGTCTGGCCGCACCTTCTGCAACTTTCCCCTTCGCACCAGCTCAATGACCTTCTTGCAGTGCCTGCCTTTGCTTCATTCTCTCTCATCCCTGGGTCTTTGCACAATGCTATTCTCTCTTCCCAGAATGCTCTTCCTGCCCCACCGACTGCCCACTGCTCTCCACCTGATTGGTGTGTTGTCATCTTTGAGACTGGCTTACATTTCACCTCTTCAGAGCGAATTTTCCTAACCCTCATTCTAAATTAGCAGCTGTGCTTCTTTTTCCTAGCACATAAAACAACATGTAGTTGCAGTCATGTACCACATAATGATGTTTTGAACAACAACAGACCATATATACAATGATTGCCATACAAGAATATAATATTGTGTTTTTACTGTTTCTTTTCTGTTTAGATATGTTTAGACACACAAATACTTACTATTGTGTTCTAATTACTCCTAGCAGAAATATACTGTACAGATGTGTAACCCAGGAGCAACAGAAATATACTGTACAGAACATATACTGTACAGAAATATACTGAACAGAAATATACTGTACAGGTGTGTAACCCAGGAGCAACAGGCTATGCCATACAGCCTGTGTATGTAGTAAGCTGTACCATCTAGGTTTGTGTAAGTTATTCTAGGATGTTCTGACAATGTCATGTTAGATATATCATTGTTAGACATACCTAACAATGGCATAGTTATTAATGAATACCATTTTCAGTAGGAAGAAGCTATACACAATTTGAGTGTCTGTACTTAGGGGAATGAATATGTAGTATAGGCATATAATGCAAAACTATGCATCAGTCAAAAGCAATTAACTGAATAGAGCACCATGAGTAGATGTTAAAAACATAATGTGAGGCCAGGTGTGGTGGCTCATTGCTGTAATCCCAGCATTTTGGGAGGCTGAGGTGGGAGGATCACTTGAACCCAGGAGTTCGAGACCAGGCTGGGCAACAAAGTGAGACCCTGTCTCTATTTTTAAAATAAATAACACAATGTGAGTTACAAAAGAAACAATGGGCTTTATAGCACAATCCCACTTAGGTAAATTAAACATATACAAAATATTATTTATGTCCTAAGGATACATATGAATCAAAACATATGAAAGGTAAATTGGAATGGTATTCATTAATACACTAGAGTGGGTTCCCACGGACAGAATGGCAATGAAAAGAGAAAATGATCCTATCCATCCACCAGAGCATGTGCCAGAAGATTGGCATGTGATGGCCACACACAGCAGACAGAAGCTTGTGCAGCCCTTTCTTGGCACTTACTTGTTCCCCACATTAGTAAGATGGTTGCCTTGTATTAGGCATTTGGTCATGGCTGCAGGGCAGAGCAAACTAACTTTCATAACCTTGACTTTGACATCATTGGTTTCTTATTCTGGGGAAATGAACTGTCATGTTTATTTGTTTGTTTTTGAGACAGTCTTGCTCTGTCGCCCAGGCTGGAGTGCAGTGGCGCACTCAGATCACTGCAACCTCCATGTCCCGAGTTCAAGCAATTCCTCCTGAGTAGTTAGGATTACAGGCGCCCGCCACCACGCTCAGTTGATTTTTGTATTTTTAGTAGAAACAAAGTTTCACCATCTTGTCCAGGCTGGTCTTGAACTCCTGACCTCATGATCCACCCATCGCAGCCTCCCAAAGTGCTGGGATTACAGGCGTGAACCACTGCGCCTGACCTGTTTTTTAAAATAATATATATGTATACATGTGGCAGCCAGTGGATTAGCTATCCCCAACCCTCACAACTTCTTTGCCTTGTACTAGAGGATGCAGAGCCAAAATCTTTGTCCAGCTTTGTGCAGCCAGAGCCAACCATGGGTGGCAATGGCATTAGTGAGGCTGGCCTCCCCTGTCGTGTGTGTTAGCCACGCTGGCTTCACCTTCTTCCAGCTGCTGCAAACTTGTACCAGCTTCATGTTTTCTAGTGAGTGTTTTGCTGTTTTCTTGCTGATTTTTAGACATTCATTACTTTATTCTAGTTATTCATCACAGCAGTTTTAGATACTGCAAACATTTTCTTCTAGTATATCACCTATCTTTTATCTATATGGTGTCCTTGGTCAAACAGAAATTTTCATTTTTGATACAGTCAAATCTATCTACTTTTTCTTCTTACAGATTGTACTTAAAAAAAAAACAGGCTGGGCATAGTGGCTCATGCCTGTAATCTCAGCACTTTGGGAGGCCAAGGCAGGTGGATCACTTGAGGTCAGGAGTTCGAGACTAGCCTGGCCAACACAGTGAAACCTCATCTCTACTAAAAATACAAAAATGGTGGGTGCCTATAATCCCAGCTACTCAGGAGGCTGACACAGGAAAATGGCCTGAAGCCGGGAAGTGGAGGTTGCAGTGAGCTGAGATCAAGCCATGGCACTCCAGTCTGGGCAACAGAGTGAGACTCCAATTCAAAAACAAAACAAAACAGAACAAAACAGATGAAGTCTTGCCCTGCTGCCCAGGCTGGAGTTCAGTGGCATGATCACAGCTCACAGATCACAGCTGACTGCAGCCTTAACCTCCTGGGATCAAGTGATCTTCCCACCTTAGCCTCCTGAGTAGCTGGGACTACAGGCCTATGCCACCATACACAGCTAATTTTTATATTTTTTTGTAGAGACAGAATCTCTAATGTTGCTCAGGCTGGGCTCCAACTCCTGGCCCAAGTGATCCTCTCACCTCAGCCTCCCAAAGTGCTAGGATTACAGGTGTGAGCCGCCATGCCCAACCAGTTTGTACTTTTTAAGCCCTCTTTATGAAATCTTTCATTTGGCCATATAATTTTACTTTTGACATCTAGGTCTTTGAAGCATTTAGAGGAAGGGTCCATTTCCTTTTTCTCCATATGGCTGAAGCCAGTTATCCTAACGTCATTTACAAAATCCTTTCCCTGGGATTTATGATGCATGCTGTAGCTCACCCAATTCCCACAGGGTATTTGGTCTGTGTCTGCACTCTCTATTCTGTTTCATTGGTTTATTTGACTCCTCCTGCCCCTAAAACCACATAGTTTCAATCACCATGCCTTTAAGATATGTCTCAAGACTAATAAGGTCAATCCTTCCCACCTTTGCTTGTCTTGTTCAAACCTATCATAGGCATTCGAGAATCTGACTCTTTCACAAAGATGGACACTCAGGTCAGTTGCAGTGGCTCACATCTGAAATCCCAGCACTTTGGGAGGCCAAGGCAGGAGGATCACCTGAGCTCAGGAGTTCAAGACCATCTTGGGCAACATAATGAGACCTCATCTTACCAAAAAAATGAAATGAAGAAGTAAGTCGAGTGTGGTGGCATATCCTGTGTTCCCAACTACTCAGAGGGGCTGAGGTGGGAGGATCACTTGAGCCCAGGTGTTTGAGGCTGCAGCAAGCCATAGTCACACCGCTGCTGTCCAGCCTGGGCGACAGAGCTAGTCCCTGTCTCAAACAATGACAACAACAACAACAACAAACATGGACACCAAGTCTTTCAAGGACAGCACAGTGGAGAAGAAGCACGCAGGTCGAGCTTACTTCTTTCAGTCTGTATATATCTGAAATCTCTGGAAACTCTTCTGCCACTTAAAACATCAAAACGAAAGATACTTTGATAGTTAACATTCTCTATGTTAGCATATTCTCTAAAACCAACAGAGACGCTACTCAGTATGATTTAAACAGATCCCCAAACATATTTCAACCAACATTATAGGTCACTGTTGGGAACCAACAGATATTAACATGTTTTTTTGTTTGTTTTGAGAAGGAGTCTCACTCTGTCGCCCAGGCTGGAGTGCAGTGGCACAATCTCGGCTCACTGAAACCTCTACCTCCCATGTTCAAGCAATTCTCCTGCCTCAGCCTCCCAAGTAGCTGGGATTACAGGCGCCCATCACCAGGCCTGGCTAATTTTTTTGTATTTTTAGTAGAGATGAGGTTTCACCATGTTGGCCATGCTGGTTTCGAACTCCTGACCTCAAGTGATCCGCCTGCCTCAGCTTCCCAAAGTGCTAGGATTACAGGAGTGAGCCACTGCACCTGGCCAACATGGTTTACATGTTAGGAGTAATACGCTAATATGTTAGTACTTCTTGGAAATGCTTCACATTGTTGATGGGACAAAGTAGGATCTCTATTTCCATTTAACCAAATTCAAAATTCTGCTTTTATATTTGCCTGTTTGAAGACAGCTTTGAAGAGATTATTTATTTTATTGAAATTTGGCAGCCAGGCATGGTGGCTCACACATGTAATCGCAGCACTTTGGGAGAGCAAGGTGGATAGATGAGGACGGGAGTTCCAGACCACCCTGGGCAATAAAACAAAACCCCATCTCTACAGCAAATACAAAAATTAGCCGAGCATGGTGATGCGTGCCTGTGGTCCCAGCTACTCAAAAGGCTGGGGTAGGAAGACCACTTGAGCCCAGGAGGTGGAGGCTGCAGTGAGCTGAGATTGCACAATGCACTCTAGCCTGGGTGACAGAGCCAAGCCCCATCTCAAAAAAAAAGAAAAAGAAAGATATTTGGTACAACACAAAAGTGTATCCAGAAACAGGTCACACTGTTGCACTAACTAAACAATTAATGCTAGCTAATAAATTTTTAAAAATATATTTCTAGAATTTAAAAATCAATTTTAGTAAAACAATAAGGAGGTTTTGAAAATATGAGTTCAGTGCTGTTTAGTTAACAAAATCACTGGTTATTCATGACATATACTGACATTTTGGGTATCCCAATTTGGGGCAAAATATTAAGGAAAATCAAGAATTTTGAACTTGGGATCACAGAACGTATGGATTGAGAAACCTCTGGGATTCTTCCCCACTCCTCGCACCTGTGCCTTCAGGCTGATGCCTAAATGGGCTCTCTGGGAGGCCTGTGCCTGAACAATCCGGGGGCGGGGGGTCTGGAGCCCCTCCCCCTCCCCAGTTACATGCTTCCTACACTGGCTAAAATTCTGCCCTGTAAGGTCCGCCTCGGCCACATCTTTACCACCTGTCTTCTGTTTTACGTCTTTCAAACGTTTCACACCAGTGACAACATCCCTTTGTTTTTGGTGTTAACGCTAAACTCTGTCAGCGGCCCCTTATGGAATGAGGCTGGACGTCACCCCAGTCTCTAGAGTAAGAGGAGACGCTGCCACTCCGGGACTCACTCAGCTCAGGGGACAACAGGGCTGCTAATGGTGCTTCTGTGATAAAATGGAAGGTTACTGATTTTTTTAAAAGTCTAAGTGGTAAACTTAAGGATGCAACTGGCTTTGACAACTAACCATTCGACTATTTTCTCTTTGAATTGGAAATGCTCACACATGTCTTTAAAGTTCAATAACTTTTCTAGTTTTAGGCTGGTGAAAAAAGATTTGGGGTTGTTTTGTTTTTAGCCAAACCACATAAAATGAACATTTCCCACGGTGACTCTGTCATTGGGAATCCACTGGAAAGGAAATCCCAGTCAAGCAGCAGTGAGTTATTCCCAAGTAAAAAGAGGAAAAGCAATCCATTCACCTCCATCGTCCTAAGATAAGAGTTATTTTAAAGTTGGAGTCATAGCAGAAGAAAAATATTTCAAATGAAAACCACCACAGAAAGGTTTGGGGACACAGGAGGACAGAACTCACGGCACCTAGCCAGCAGAGGAAGACAGCAGCGGCTTCCTGCATGCACACAACAGTCCCTGCAGCCTGAACACCACTGGCAGTCATCAGGGAGGCCGAGTCCTCCTGCCTGTCCCGAATGACAAGGTTGGATGACAAACACAAACTCAGAGCTGGCACTCAGCGACAACAGAGACCTGCTGCCTGCCTGCCAGCTCCATCGCGGTGCTGGGGGCAGGAGGGCAGCCCACCACGCTGCCAGGTGGCCAGGGCTGTAGCTTCCTCTGTCACTTAAGCCACATCGACACTCCTGGATGGCCACACAGTCCCTATGCCACCCTCCCACACACACACACAAAGAAAACAGACCCCACTCTGCAGTCTGGCAGACGCATGGGAGCTGAAACCCACAGAGGCGCCTCCTCGCCTCAGGGCACCACCCCTTCCACAGGTATTTAATGAGTGCCTACTCTCTGCCAGACATCAGATGGACTGTTTTCTAGTCAAAAGCCCAGTGAGTGCTGTGGTGGTATCCCCAGGCTTTGTTTAGCCTGAACATTCCTGGCTAAACCTCCCCCGGCTAATTTACAAACTCTCTAGGATGCCTCTTTACAAAGGGGACATCCAAAGCCACGGTGATGTCCCTGTCTCCAGGAACGCATGAATGCTGAGACTCTGCACGTGACCATCCCTGAGACCCTGGGCTTCCCAGGCACCCCAGCCCATCCAACAGTGGCCTGGGAGAGACAAGTGTTGCCACTGTGGATCAGGCCTGAGGGCCTGGAGCGGGCACTCAGCCACATGGCCCCAGTGAGCAGGGGCTGGTGTGGCCGAGTCCAGGCAGCCAGGTCCAAGACTGTAGCTCTCAACAGAGCGAAAGTTTATCCCCAGAGAACAGCTAGCCATGTCTGCAGATATCTTTGGTTGTTACTACTTAGGGGTGGAGGCACAGGAGCCAGGGACACTGCTCAATGCCCTGCAACCACGAACACCTCCCTCAGCAAAGATGCCCCAACCTAAAATGTAACAGGAGAAAGGGAGAAAGCAAGGAAGGACAGCCTTCCCAGGACTCTCACTCCTGCTACAAAGGCAAACCAACCCTCCCCTCACCCTTCCCCAGCCCTAACAAGAGCCACATGGCCCTGCCATCGCCCCTCCCCAGTATGCCTAAGTGACTGCTGTCTTATCTCCATGACGGGACCCAGGCCCTCTCCTCGAGAGGCAACAGCCCTAAATACCAGCCTTCTGGGAAAAGAGGGTAAGAACCACTTCGAGCCCACTCACTCCTCCGGCACCAGCCCCCTCCTGGAAGAGACCCTCTAGGTTTTGTGACTCTGGAAACCAGGGGGAGCCTGACAGCTATGAAGAGCAATGTTTATGGAGAACAAACACCCAAAGTGCCTGTGTGCATTTCTACAGGTGGGCAGCAGTGAAGAAAATGATGACTGACCTCCGGCAGGAAGCACCTGGCTGACTCACCCTGCCCACCTGACTCTGCAGGGGAGTCCCAGTGAAGGGGCAGGGGAGAGGCCTGAGAGGCTCTGGCGAAATGCTTCCTCTGAAATGGTGCAACCTGTTAGCCCAACTCAGACCAGCATGACTCTGGTTTTTTTTTTTGAGACGGGGTCTTGCTCTGTCACCAGGCTGAAGTACAGTGGCGTGATTTTGGCTCACTACAACCTCCACCTCCCGGGTACAAGTAATTCCCCTGCCTCAGCCTCCTGAGTAGCTGGGACTACAGGCATGTGCCACCACGCCCAGCTATTTTTTTTGTCTTTCAGTAGAGACAGGTTTCACCATGTTGTCCAGGATGGTCTCAATCTCCTGACCTTGTGATCCGCCCACCTTGGCCTCCCAAAGTGCTGGGATTATAGGCGTGAGCCACCATGCCCGGCCTGTTTTTCTTTTTGAGTCAGTCTCGCTCAGTCACCCAGGCTGGAGTGCAGTGGTGCTATCTCGGCTCACTGCAACCTCCCTCTCCCAGGTTCAAGCGACTCTCCTGCCTCAGCCTCCCAAGTAGCTGGGATTACAGGCGTGCACCATCATGCCTGGCTAATTCTTTTATATTTTCAGTAGAGATGGGGTTTCACCATGTTGGTCAGACTGGTCTCGAACTACTGACCTCAAATGATCTGCTGGCCTCACCCTCCCAAAGTGCTGGGATTAGAGGCATGAGCTACTGCGCCTGGCCAAGTGTGACTCTCACCGTAGGAGCAATAACTGGAAATTATAGAAAAACAGTGTTACTGTGTTCAGCAACTGGGGCAGACTCGTTCACACACACGGACACAGACACACACATGCACACATGCACACCACCTGGACACACACACATGCACACATGGACACACACGCATAGGCCAAAGGTTCCTTCCCTTTTTTGCCACTTTTTCCAGATGAGGTCGGACTGTTCTCTCACCAGAGAGCAGGGACAGCCCCATGCTGGGTCCTCTGGGGAAAGAATGCAGGAGATGAAGGGGCCCTGGCGTGAGCGGGACCTCACTGGCCTGCCTGCAGAGGCACATGCCGTCTTGCCGTCCTTCTGAAACTACAGCACCCACTTCAGTAGGATTTGTTTCACTGCAGGCCCCCGCCCTCTGCAGCGACACGTGACGCATGCCACACACTGAGGACCACTCTCAGGACAAACACTTTGTCCAAAGCACTTTGGGAGGGTGAGGCCAGCAGATCATTTGAGGTCAGTAATTCGAGACCGGTCTGACCAACATGGTGAAACCCCATCTCTACTGAAAATATAAAAGAATTAGCCAGGCATGATGGTGCATGCCTGTAATCCCAGCTACTTGGGAGGCTGAGGCAGGGCCCAAGGAGGCGCAGGACAGATGGCTGCTGGGAGGTGCAGAGCTCCCCATCACTGGGGGCATGTAAGGGAAAGGACACGGCAGGTTTTAGGAAAGCCTCCCCCACCAGGATTCTTCTGCATCACTCCAACCTGAGACAGGTGGCGCCCACGGCTGCTGGAGAAGCTGCTACAGTGAACAACCCCTCGGCTTCTCACCGCCTCCCCTTCTCTGGCTCTCAGTCATTCCCCTGAGAGGGGTGAGGGAGGAAGCACCTAGCGCAGGCTGCAGACTCACTGAGGGGGGCGCGGGACACGACACAACAGCTCAGCACTCCCCATTCCGTGCCTCCAAGTCAGCAAGAGAGACTTCTCAGGCAAGCTCCCAGGATGTGCACAGAGGCCACCTCCAATCCACGGAAAGGCCGCACAGGTGCCTCATGTGGGAACAGTTCCAAGTGGGAGACTTCGAGAGTGTGCGCACCTGTGTGGACATTCCCATGTCTGGGTACCCATGTGTCACCACAACAACCGAACATGCTCTAGCGCAAAGGTTCTGGGCGTGGGGTAGGGGTGTCCGGCGGTAGCGGGGTCTGTACAGCGTCCTCCCCAGAGAAGCCTGGTTTATCCACATGGGGATCCCCAAGTCTAGCCTTCCCCTGGCTCCATGCAGAGGCTCAATAACCGTTCTGTATGAGCGGAAGCATGTGTGCATGCCTGTACCAGCTGCTCCATCTCAAACCACCCAGCCACCTCTGTGAACCTTCTTGGCATGGCCAGGGGGGCACAGGAGTCCCCGGGCCACAGCCAGATAATAAGGTCAGCAAGGAAGGATGAGTCCCCAGGGCCCAGGGGGCTGGCTCTAGGCAGGTAACACAACCTGCCGCAGCCCAGACGAGTGTGTTAGTATGGCTGGGCAACCTGATGGACTCTTTGGCAAGTTTTGAAAACCAGCACCAAGTTAGACAGGCTGTAAGCAGGTGCACTTTTGCTTGCCCTGAATAACGTGCCAGGAATGACTCCAAAAGAAGTGCATGAGCTTGGCCAGGTGCAGTGGCTCACACTTGTAATCCCAGTACTTTAGGAGGCCGAGGCAGGCAGATCACCTGAGGTCAGGGGTTCGAGACAAGCCTGGCCAACATGGTGAAACCCTGTCTCTACTAAAAATAGAAAAATTAGCCAGGCATGGTGGTACACACCTGTAATCCCAGCTACTCGGGAGGCTGAGGCAGGAGAATTGTTTGAACCCAGGAGGCAGAGGATGCAGTGAGCCAAGATCATACCATTGCACTCCAGCCTGGGTGACAGAGACTCCAACTCAAAAAAAAAAAAAAAGAAGCATATGAGCCTCAGACAAGCTCCTTTCTCCTGCAATGTGCAGTCTGGCCCTGCCCATCCTACAACGGCAATCACCCATCACCGGTGCCAGCAGGTGGGCTTCCCCAAAGCTCCTCCTCACCCAGTGATGCAGAACGCAATGGCCTCAGGACTGGCCAGGCTGAACCCCGGCCACACAGCAGCAGCCCCGGCCCATACTCTACAGCCCTGAGATGGCCCTGTCCCACTCACTCTTTGCCCTCCACTTGGCAGCAGCAACGCAGGGCAGAAGAATAACTAAAATTCTGTGTCTGACACTGAAGACCCTTTGTTTCTGTGCAGAGTACATCCCAGCATGAACCTCTTCCCATTCAGGTTTCCCGGCCTCACAGGAGGTCTTTTTGAATCAGGAGGGGAGGGACCCCTTCTCTGCCACTGGATAACTGGTCCCTCCGAGGGGCCACTGGATCATGATACAGCAGGGACAGGATGAAAACCAAATCCCAGAAGCAGCGGCCTTTGGGGTGGAGGAAGGGCCCCCAGGTACAGACAGTCGGGGGTGCTTGTCTGAGCAGACTTTAAGACTCATAATTAAAGTACCCTGAAGTTACTGTTTTTAATTTTCTTTTTTTGAGACATGGTCTTACTCTGTTGCCTGGGCTGGAGTGCAGTGGTGTGATCCTAGCTGCAGCATCTGCCTCCACAGCTCAAGCAATCTTTCCACCTCAGCTTCCCGAGTAGCTGGGACTACAGGTGCACACCACCATGCCTGGCTAATTTGCTGGGATTACAGGTGCGATCCCTTTGTAATTACTTTGTAATCCCTAAAGTGCTGGGATTACAGGTGTGAGCTACCACATGGGGCCAAAATTATTTTTTATGACACATACCTATTAAGATAATCAACTTCTTTCCATCATTGAATAAATAACCAGGCACAAACAACGGGCCCAGGTCATGGGGCTCTCAAGCCTGGAGCAGGCTGCTCCCACTCTCGGCACCCTCGGACTGGATGATGACCAGCTGCCGTGGCTGGGCCCTCCTCAGGAAGGCCTCTGACCGCCCAGGTACCCACAGACCCGTGGCATGCCAAGCGCAACCTGGTCACCTCTGGAGACCTTGCAACCCTGCAATGCCGCATAGGTTTTCACCTGGGACAGCTTCCTTGATTGTCTTTTCATTTGATTGCCCCAAAAACTCCCCAACAAGGTCGCAGGTGCCAAGGGACTTGCCGTGACCCTGATTTAACAAGGCTCACGTGGTTGCTGTGGTCAATGAGATGACTGCTGGAGAGTTGGACAATGATCTGATCAGATAAAAGAACAGATATGGCCTCAAACATTGCAAGAATATATCACTGAGGAACACCAGCCACTGAGGAACACCAGCCAGCCTCCTGCCACGTAGACAAACTACGACTTCACAGACACCTGAGGTGAAAACGGTGAGTTCAAGAAGAAGCCTTCTTTGGGAGGCCAAGGTAGGAGGATCACTGAGGCCAGGAGTTCAAAATTAGCTTGGGTATCACAGTGAGACTCCTATCTCTACAAAAAGTAAAAAATTAGCGCCAGGCGCGGTGGCTCAAGCCTGTAATCCCAGCACTTTGGGAGGTCAAGGTGGGCGGATCACTTGAGGTCAGGAGTTCGAGACCAGCCCAGCCAACATAGTGAAATTCTGTCTCTACTAAAAATACAAAAATCAGCTGGGCACGGTCGCTTGAACCCAAGAGGCAGAGTGAGACTCCATCTCAAAAAAAAAAAAAAATTAGCTGGGTGTAGTGATGTACCTAAAAAGTCCTAGCTACTCAGGAGGCTGAGGCAGGAGGATCACTTGAGCCCAGGAGGTTGAGGCTGCAGTGAGCTGTGCTACTGCTCACTGCTACACTCCAGCCTGGGTAATGGAGCAAGACCCTGTCTCAGAAAACAAAAGAGGAAGCCTTCAAACATCCAGGACACGGGCTCCGACTGCCTCCCGCAGAGCTAGCCTGCCCCAGGAGCGTCCCTGCGCCACTCCTTCTGCCCCTCCCCCGGCTGGCCTCAGCACTCAGACCCAAGGCTCTTCCTGAACCTGCCGCCCTCCTCACCTGCCGTGATGGTATCCACCTCCTTGGCTGCCAGCTCCTCCACGTCCGACCTCTTCCTCAGCTCAAACCTCCGGGATAAACCTTCTCGGGGTTTCCATAATTTCTGGATCAAGAGGGGCTTCTCACTGTCCCCAAAAACCCGAAAGCACTGGGCCTGCCATTGCTGCCCAGCATCACCGGCTTGGCCCACCACGTCACACAGCACGTACTGGCCGGCCTGCCCAGAGTCCAGGGCATACCGCTCCAGTGCCTCTTTCACCAGCTCACGGGCACTGGAGGTGCCGGTGGCCAGGACACTTTTGTAGTGAGTTCCTGTGCAGACACTGTCCCCAAACACCTTCAGGACACCAGGGGCCGAGAGCTGGGTGGAGAGCTCAGCAGGGTCGTCGCTGGCACCCAGGCTGGAGAAGGTGGAGTCCAGGTCCCGGTACTTGTAGCTCAGCGTCCGGGACAGCATGCTGGACAACAGCTGGCTCTGTCGCTTCAGCTTGCTCTTGGTGGGCGGGGACATGATGAAGTGTGTCCCATAAAACATGGTGGGTGACGCTTCATGGACAAGGACCGGGGGCTTCAGCCAAAGGATGCTAGGGAGCTGTGGCCTGGGAGAAAAAGTGAGAGAGGTTAGCGCCACCCATCACAAGCACCAATAGCAAATGAAGCCACAAGTGGTGGCTCCTGCCTGTCATCCCCACGTTTTGGGAGGCCAAGGCAGGACAATCATTTTAGCCTGGGAGTTCCAGACCAGCCTGGGCAACATAGTAAGACACCGTCTCTACAGAAAATTAAAAAATTAGCCAGCTGTGGTGGCGTGCACCTGTAGTACCCACTGCTCTGAAGGCTGAGGCTGGAGGATGGCTTGAGCCCAGAAGTTCAAGGTTTTAGCAAGCTATGATCATGCCATGGCCCTCCAGCCCGGGCAACAGAGCAAGACCACATCTGAAAACCTAATGGTCATAACAGGCCGTGGGCATCCTGGCCCCACAGACCTGCCACCAGGGGCCCAATCCTCACAGAGCACCTGAGCAAAGGATGTGGTTGGAGCTCTCAGGGCCACCAGAGACAGAGAGGTCTCAACAGGCTAGATGTCCTTCAAGGAAAGCCATTACTGCGAAACACGATGAGGTCGCCACAGTAAGATACACTCCACTGTGGGGGCTTGGATTTCTGGGAAGTGCTGGGTGCAATGCCTGCGTGTGGTGAGCATCAAGGAACGTCCCACCCAGAGCTACCCCCGGCACCACCACAGCCGCAGAAGAGCAGCAGGCAGCCCGAGGGCAAAGCTTCACTTCTCCACAAACCCCATGTCTCCTCCACCACAGGCTGCAATGCGGGAAATGGATCACAAACACGGTGGAGCCAGGAAAACTGGCAAATTGCAGCCACATTAACAGAACCAACCATCAGACATTCCAGACACAAACCCCCAGAATCTACCTCTCTGGGCAAGAGACCTATCGTCCTGGCTTGAAGGAGACACTCCCTGGGACCACAGCGCTGAGTGGCCTCACAAGCACAGCGGGCACAAAGGGCCCCTCTAGAGCTGGTGCAGGCATGGCCGGAATGCATGCATCCCGCCCACCATAGGCTGGGGTGCCCGGCGCTCCAGGCCACAGAGATGCAGTCTCCTGGGTAAACTAGGAAAACAGTCTCGGGACACGTTGGCGTGTCATACAATCACACTTCCAATGTCCTTAGTGTGCCCAGGGCCAGGAGTTCCAGAGGGTTTCTCAGTCTCCCTCCAGAACCTCTGTGGGGGCAGGAGGGCAGAGAAAAAGGAAGGCAGGTCTCCGATTTGCAAAAGGTGAGGCTTGAACACAATGCAGGGAAACGCTGGAAAACAGCGTGCACATCTCCTGATTCCTGCAGCCCACTTCTGTGCTCAGGTTCTCATCAAAGACAAAGGCGGCAGACGAATGAGCCCCGAGGAAAGCCCGTTTTCTGAAAAGCTCTGCAAAGAGTGGACCGAGTCACTGGTCGCCCGCCACTGAGACCCGGGTCAGCACTAAACTCGGCAGCAGTCAACTGACACTGTCCAGGCCTGACTCACTCCTCACGCAGTGGGCACTGCAGAAGGCATCTAGAAAGGACGGTGGCTGCCGAGGGCTGGAGAAAGCAACCAGGGAACCCCTCCAAAGACAAGGAGTCACACTCTCCCTTAGGGAACTAAACAGTGGAACCGTCCCAGCCTCCAAAGCTGACACTGCAGACTGGACTCTTTCTAATATCGCCGAGGCATCGGTCATCTTTTCTGGAGCCTCTCACTGCTAACCAGGGCGGTCATGGATGACTCCTGAAATCAGACCACCATGCGCTTCCTCCAGAACCAGCCCAGGTCAGCCAGCAGCTGCACTTTCTCCAAGGACCTTGAACTCTTCAAAAATACTTCCAACAGCTTCGCACACCAACGACTGGGTCGTGAACGCGGACATCTGCCCTGCGGGGTGGGTGGCTGCCACTTCTTCTGTTCCCACAGCCCACTGCTGACAGTTCACCATGGCAAAGCCTTTCATTGAGCCTGGCTTTCTGAAGACGTGAACTTGCTATAACAGGTGTCATGGAGATCGCAGTACAGGTTATGAGCAGATAGACACAGCCTCCAGGTTCTCTTTGGCCCCAGCAAGCCAGGCCATAAAGGAGGAAAGCCTTTGTTTCTCTTCCTCTGAGGACGGTGCAACGAGTCTCCTTGTCAAATCCTAAGCAGCTCAGAGCCGGCTGCAGCTTCCCCAACGGACTCGTCAAAGGCCTCAATTTAACTTACAACAAAAGCATTTTCAGACAGTGCTCACATCACAAATGTGTGGCTTTGCCTGGGCACACCACACCGGCAGCTTCAAAATGCCCTCGAGTCTGACCTCAGCCTCCTGTGGTCAGTTTTCAAAGTGAGTACCTGGAATCAGAGAACAAAACCCCTCAAGAGCCTCTCCAGCCAGCACCTTATTAACCATCCATGAGAGCTGCACAAAGCCCGCAAGCGCTTCTCCAGACGCCCCGGCTTAGAAGCCTCCAGCCAGCACACACTGCCAGAGGATCAGCGACCACCTTCTCACAGTGGACATTTCCAAAGGAGGTTCCCCAGGGTGCCAAGCCAAACTCTAGGTTGTGGACAGTACAGCCTCTGCCACCAGGCAACTGTGGCTCAGGAAACCTCTGCCTCTGGCAATGAAGTCTGAATGCTGATGTACGCATGACACCAAAAACTGGGGAAGCCCCCTCCATGCAGGAGAAAGCCCACGTCACAGAAAAGTAATGAAAAGCAGAGGCAAGTGTTTAAAAGGCCTCCAGATGGGAGGCCAAGACAGGAGGCCAAGACAGGAGAATGGCTTAAGGTCAGGAGTTCAAGACTAGCCTGGGCAACATAACAAGATCCTGATCTCTACAGAAAATAAAAATAAAAGATCAGCCAGGCATGGTGTGCACCTATAGTCCCAGCTACTCAGAAGGCTGAGGCAGAAGAATCGCTTGAATCCAGGAGGCGGAGGTTGCAGTGAGCCGAGATAGCAGCACTGCACTCCAGCCTGGGCAACAGAGTGAGACTCCATCTCAAAAAAAAAAAAAAAAAGGACCAAAATTATAAAAAGGCCCCCAAATACAATGGAGAAGTGAGTTGATATTTCGGAGCCCAGGGGTGGATATCGGTTTTGTAAGGTCTGACATTTACACAATTCTTCCTTAATAAAAAAACAAATGGAAAATTACAAACACACGACTGCTAGGTCCCCACCCAGAGCCTTGGAAGCTTCAACTTCCACAGTGTCGTTCCCCGCACGCCCCCACCTCTACTTTTCCAGCAGTTTCTCTGAAAACTCGAGCAGGCTTCGAAGGCAGAGGCAGACTTAGCAGCATCATGAGACAGGAGAAAATGTAAGCAGAGAGAACGTGATTCACTCCTTTCCAGTAACTCCTTCTTAAGCCCCCAGAAGTCCCTGTGCACACAAACCTTATCTGTTTTGGGGTTTTCAGAAAGCCTTTCTCCCAGTGTGGCCATCCTCCCTTCGCCAGCCCAGAGGGTGCCCCCTTGCTCACATGCAGCCAGCTTCCGAATCCCCGAAGGCAGGGACCGGCCTGTTTGTGAGAATGCGACGGACTCGTTTTTTTAAAAGGCCAAGAGGAGTGCAGGAAAATCCGACCCAGAGAGCGGTGCACACTCTGGGTAACCAGATCTGTTTTTCTGAAAGTGCGACCAGTCTCTTCTGCCCCATTTGCTCCTCTGTGACACAAATACTTGGGAAAAGCTCAGGGCTTGGACAGCGAGGGTGTGGGGCGCTGGCTGGTGCTGCTCTTAGAGAATGTTTTCTCTTGTTCTGAAGGAAGGGTCCAGTTTCTGATGAAAAACAAGCTCAAGTCCTAGCCGCGAGTCCAGGGAGTTAGGTCAGGGCTGCGCTGACAACATGGGTGGAGTGATCTCTCTGCTCCAACAGGACAATGTGGAACCCATTATGATTTCCAGCAGGAGGGAAAACCAAGAGCAGGCTTCACCCACCCTGCCCTCTGCCCTCCTTCCATGAATCCTATCTTTACTGCCCCAGCCGGAGCCACGCTTTCAAAAGCAAACATAATTCCATCAGATTTAATGCTGACCTGCTAGGTGCTGCAGAGGGGACTGACTTGTCCCCCAGCAAAAGGGACTTTCAAGACTGGTTCCTGTCTGGAATTCACAAGAGGTGGCCCATGTTAACCCGGGGACATGAACAATCACATTCTTTTGTGCAATTCAGATTAGCTAAACACTTGACAGGCGACAGGGCAGCGCAGGCAGGTCCGCAGCTCGGCCAGGGTCCTGCCAACCCCACCAACGGGCTCCTCCTGCGGGGCCACAGGGGCTCGGCTCAGCATCTGTTTTCTTGAATGCAGTTATTTATCGAGGGGCTGGAAATGGTACAGAAATAACCGGGAAACAAGGCTTTGAGCTGGCGCACGGGTGGGGATCTGGCTGCAACCGCGAAGGGGTGCGTGCTGGGGACGTCTCGTCGGCCCGGGTGTGAGAGCGCGCGGAACCCTGAGGCCCGCTCCCTCGCGGCGCCCCCCAACCTCGAGACGAACGTCCCCCTCCAGGGCACAGCCGGGGAAACTGAGGGCCGAGAGTCCCCTGGAGTTCAGGGTCCGGGGCCAGCGCGGACGGCCAGACTCAGGGGCTCGCGGAGGATGGCAGCGCGGACACCTGGACCCCCGAAGTCTGGGCAGCCCTTGCCCGCGCTCGCTGGCCTCCGAATGCAGTCCCCTCGACCAGGCCGGGCCCGAGAGCCGGTCGGTTTCCATGGCAACTGAGCAAGCCTGCCCTCCGCGCCCCGACCCGAGCGCAGGAGGGTTCCGGAGTGCGCCCTGAGGCCTCCGCACCCCGGGCCCCCGGCAGCGGCCGAGCAGCGCCCCCTGCGAGCCACCCCACCTCCGCAGCCACTCCTCGCGCACCCCGCACTCACCTCAGGCACAGCCCGCCGCGCCACCACGTTCCCGCGCTGCTCCCACCCGCCGTTGGCCGGGGCCGGCGCCCAGACCCGCGCGTGCCGCTGCGCCTCCTGCCGGCCGCACAACGCACGGAGTGGGGCCTCGCGGGGGCGGGGCCACCAAGGGAGGGGCGGGGCGAGAAGAGGCGACTGGAGCGGGCACCTCGGCGCCCAATAGGCAGAAACAAGGTCCTGAGGGGAAGGGGCGGGCGAGAAAAGGCGGGCTGGAGCTGGGCCTCGGCTTCCAATAGGCAGATCAAAGCCTCGAGGAGGCGGGGCCCCGAGGAGAGGGGCGGGGCTAACATACTAGTAAAGGTGGGCTGTGCTCTGGCGCCTCCTGCCGGCCACTCAATGGACGGGGATGCGGCCTCGAGGGGGCGAGGCCTCACAAGGAGGGGCGGGGTTTTGAAGGAAGTGGTGAGGTTGATTGTGGAGAGGCGGGGTTTACAGCCCACCTGACAGCAGTTTAAAGAGGGGGTCCCTGCAGGAAGGGCGGGGCCGGTTCTGTGTCCCTGAGTTGCTTGTAGTCTCTGGGCTTCCGCGGTTGGGTGGGCTATTTCGAGATCTAACCTTCTAGTAGCCCAGTGAATGGGTGTAGAGGAGGGTAGAGCCGTGACCCCCAATTAATGAACATCTAAGACATTGAAAAGGAAGAAGGGAGGAATTCCCTCTCCCCTACAATCTGTCTCTCACTCAGAGTTTTAAAAGACAAATCAGGTCATGCACTCCTGCTTACAATGATGCAAAAAAAAGGCCAGGTCAGCTCTGGGCTGTGGCCCCAACTACCCTCCCTGGGGACTTGTTTAAAAACCAGCTGTGTCCTCAGCACTTTGGCCGGGATTTTCCCTTTGAGGAATGTGGGCTGGAGCTGGGAGATTCAGGTGGCTTGGAATCAATATGCAGAACCCAGGCCCTGGGAGTGAACCTTTTTTTTTTTTTTTTTTGAGATGGAGTTTCACTCTGTTTCTCAGTCTGGAGTGCAGTGGTACAATCTCTGCTCACTGCAACCTCTGCCTCCTGGGTTCAAGCGATTCTCCTGCCTCAGCCTCCCGAGTAGCTGGGACTACAGGTGCTCGCCACCACGTCCAGCTAATTTTGTATTTTTAGTAGAGACAGGTTTTTACCATGTTGGCCAGGATGATCTCAATCCCTTGACCTCGTGATCTGCCCGCCTCAGCCTCCCAAAGTGCTGGGATTACAGGTGTGAGCCACTGCCCCTAGCCCGGGAGTGAACCTTTTTGTGGACAGCTATCATGGTGTGATTTCCAGTAGTAATGACCCCATATTCACAATGGAGGTAGAAATAGACATTGACGGGTGTGGGAATAAACATTGATGACTTTCCGTGTGCCATGCCCTAGGCAACCTCGGCCACCTCACTTAATGCTCACATCAATTCTTGTGAGACAGAGATGTCTGAGACATTTCAGCCCTCCCCTTTCCTCTACCTATCACCTGCTAATCCTAAAATCCACCTCCTAAATCTTTTCTAATAAAATACTGCCTTAAAGCCAGCACAGAGAGACAGATTTGAGCCAGGCTCCTGTCTCCTTATTGATCAACTCACAATAAAAGCTTTTGTCTCAAAAACTTAGTGCAGTGAGATTGGCTTTTTTTTTTTTTTTTTTTTTTTTGAGACAAAGTTTCCTCTTGTCACCCAGGCTGGAGTGTGATGGCACAATCACTGCAACCTCTGCCTCCTGCGTTCAAGTGATTCTCCTGCCTCAGCCTCCTGAGTAGCTGGGATTACAGGCACCTGCCACCATGCCCAGCTAATTTTTGTATTTTTAATAGAGACGGGGTTTCGGCATGTTGGCCAGGCTGGCTTTGAACTCCTGACATCAGTTAATCCACGCACCTCTGCCTCCCAAAGTTCTGGGATTACAGGCGTGAGCTGTTGCACCTGGCCAAGATTGGCTTCTAGCACAGCAAGCACGGAACCCTTTTGTTTGGTAATATTCCCGTTTTTCAGATGAGAAAATAGAGGCACAGAGGGGTCAGGCTGCTAGAGGTGGAGCCAAGAACTGAGCCAGGAATACAGGACCTTCTGTAAACACACCAACCTCATCACCTGCCCTGGGACGGGATGCTTGAAAGGAATGATATGCTTGAATATTTCAATTCAGGAACACATGAAGAGACAAAATGATCAGAGCTGAAGAGGAGTCTGGGTTCAGGCCAGGGTCTTCCTACTGAAATATTCCTCACCCTGCCCCTGGCCCATCTCCCACACTCCCCACACTTCCACAGGGGCAAGATAAGTACAACCCATGGGCCAGATCTGGGCTGCCTTCTGTCTTTGTAAATAAAGTTTTATTCAAACACAGTTACCCTCATTTGTCTAGATATTATCTACGACTGCTTTCCTGCAACCAAGATTTTACAGTCCTAAATGTCTAAAATATTATCTGGACCTCTATAGAAAAATTTTGTGGATTGCTTCTGGATCTAGTAATGCTGATTTTTTTTTTTTTTTTTTTTTTTTTTGTATGAATATGCTGTTTCATGCCTCTATATCTTTGCTCAGGCCAGTCCCTCGACCTTGAAACACCTTTCCCAACTATATGAGATTGCCCCGGCTGCCATAACAAAACTCCAGATTGGGTGGCTCAAAAAACAGAAATGGATTGTCTTGCAGTTTGGAGGCTGGAAGTCCAAGGTCAAGCTGTCAGCAGGTTCAGCTTCCTGAGAGGCCTCTCTCCTTGATTCGCAGATGGCCACATTCTGGCTGTGTCCCCACATGGCCTTTCTTCTGGGTGTGCACCTCCTGGCTGTCTCTCTGTGTGTTCAATCTCCTCTTTGTTTTTTTGAGACAGAGTTTTGCTCTGTCACCTAGGCTGGAGTACAGTGGTGCGATCTGGGCTTACTGCAACCTCCACCTCCTGGGTTCAAGCGATTCTCCTGCCTCAGCCTCCCGAGTAGCTGGGATTGCAGGCACCTGCCACCACGTCCAGCTAATTTTTTGTATTTTTAGTAGAGATGGGGTTTCACCATGTTGGCCAGGCTGATATTGAACTCCTGACTTCAGGTGATCCTCCCACCTTGGCCTCCCAAAGTGCTGGGATTACAGGCGTGAACCATCACTACACCCGGCCCAATCTCCTCTTCTCATAAGGACAACAGTCAGATTAGACTAGGGACCAACCTAACAGCCTCATTATAACTTAATCATCTTTTTAAAGGACTTGTCTCCAAGTATAGTCACATTCTGAGGTGTGAGGGGTCGGGGCTTCAACACGTGAATTTTAGGGGGACAAAATTCAGACCATAACAGCAACCTTCATTACCTGGCTAATTTGTACTCATCCTTTGAGACTTAGACAAGCCAACCTCCAAGATGGGCCCCAGTGATTTCCACCTCTTGGTTTTCACACTCCTGTGTAGGCCCAGGTTGAATAGGGCCGACTTGTGTAACCAGTAAGATGTTGCCAAAATGGTATTGTGACTCCCGGAACGTGATAATGAAAGACGTGATAAGGAAACGTGATAATGAAAGAAGCCCTTGCTCTCTCTTAGATCACTAGCTCTGAGGTCAGCCAGCTGCCATGTTGGGAGGACACTCAAGCAGCTCTACAGAGGTCCATATGGCGAGAAGCTAAGGCGTCCACCAACAGCCAGGTGAACTCGCCACCCACGTCAGTGAGCCATGTTGCGTGTGAGTCCTTCAGCCCCAGGAGACTTTAGGTGACTGACATCCTAACTGAACTCCAATGAAGAACTCTGAGCCAAAATATCTCCCCCTCCCTGCAGCAAGGCTACTCCCAAATTCCCAACCCTCGAAGACTATGAGATGATAAATGTTTTTTTGTTTTTGTTTTTGTTTTCTGAGGTGGAGGCTCACTCTGTCGCCCAGGCTAGAGTGCAATGGCACAATCTCAGCTCACTGCAACCTCTACCTCCCAGGTTCAAGTGATCCTCCCGCCTCAGCCTTCTGAGTAACTGGGATTACAGGCGCATGCCACCACACCCAGCTAATTTTGTATTTTTAGTAGAGATGGGGTTTTGCCATATTGGCCAGGCTGGTCTCGAACTCCTGACCTAAGGTGATCCGCCCACTTCTGCCTCCCAAAGTGCTGGGATGACAGGCGTGAGCCACTCCACCTGGCTAATAAATGTTTATTATTGACCTCAGCTACTAAGTTTTGAGAGCAGTTCGTTATGCAGCAATGGATAACTAATACCCCTTATCCGGGAAGATCTTCCTGTCCCCTAGACTTGGCTACATGCCCTCTTCTATGCTCCCACAGTCTGTTATTTTGTTACCTTTTTATTAAGCAAACCCACATTAATCACACTATGTTCCTTAAACATAAGCCAGATGTTATTACTCCTCCACCTATAACCCTCTAATGACTTTTCCTTTTGCACTTAGAATAAAGTAGGGCTTGCAAAACCCTGCTCCAACTACTCTCTTCCTTGGCCTTGGCACTCCAGCCGCTTGGAGCTTCTTTTTTCATGCACACTGAGGTCATCTCCCTTCTCTGAGACCTTTTCTCTTTTGATCTCCTGACCCCACAGCCTCCCCTCTGTGTTTTCATGCTGGGCCCCTTCCCAGTGCAAAAACTCATCTCCCTTCCTGTCTTCTGATCACCTCTTGACTATCACCCCCGAGTCTTTCTCGATTTTATTATCTGTTTAATTTACATATATATGTAAATTATATATCTGTGTGTGTGTATATATATATATATATATAGAGAGAGAGAGAGAGAGAGAGGGAGAGAGAGAGAAGGAGAGAGTCTTGGCTTTGCTGCCCAGGCTGTAATGCAGTGGTATGATCATAGCTCACCGCATCCTGTGCTTTCCAGGCTCAAATGATCCTCCCACCTCAGTCTCCTGAGTAGCTGGGACTACATGTCTGGCTAATTTTGTTATTTTTATTTTTTGTAGAGATTGGGGTCTCCTTGTGTTTCCCAGACTGGTTTCAAATTCCTGGCCTTAAGTGATCCTCCCATCTTGGTTCCTAAAGTACTGGGATCACAGGTGTAAGCCACCACACCTGGCCACCTGCTTTATTTAATTCATAGACTTTATCACCAGGTCAACGTACTTGCTTATGTATTTAACATACACTAGAATTTGTGTTCTTGGAAGGCAAGGGCTTCATGTGTCTTGTTTACTGTTATACTTGGCACCTAGCAGGTGCTCAATAAATATTTGTTAAATGAGTAGATGAAGGAATGGAATAGATTTCCTTCCACTCTTACCCCCTCCCTCCAGGGAAAGTCCAAAGCTGTATTCATCTCTATATTCCGGCACCTGGGTCCTGGGCAGTTTTTGAACTGTCGGGTTAAGTATCTTTGGAAATCCACTGGGCAAAAATGGAGGGTTGAGCTGTCCTGCTTGGCCACCAGAGAGGGACAGAATCCTGGAACTGACTCCAGGAAAAGACCTGAGCCCAGAGGGAAAGGATCTGGCTAAAGTCCAACATTTGGTGCCCAAGAGATGGCCGTCCAGAGGCAAAGAGACTGGGATCTTTCAGAGCCCAGAAGAGAGAGAAGGCAGGCTTTAGGAGGTACTTGGGGAGCATTAGATCCCAACCTTTCTTTTCCAGACTGCTACATCCAGTATCCCTAGAAGGGGCTGGCAGAACAAGTGATTTAATACTTGGATTCCATTCTTCAGGCCCTCCACACCTATAAATAGCTGTGCTTATGGCTCATGCCTGTAATCCCAGCACTTTGGGAGGCCAAGGCAGGAGGACCACTTGAGATCAGAAGTTTGAGACCAGCCTGGTTAACACGGTGAAACTCCGACTCTACTAAAAATTTAAAAATGAGCTGGGCATGGTGGCACACACCTGTAGTCCCAGCTACATGGGAGGCTGAGGTGGGAGAATTGCATGAACCCGGGAGGTGGAAGCTGCAGTGAGTCAAGGTTGTACCACTGCACTCCAGCCTGGGTGACAGAGCAAGACTCTGTCTCAAAAAAAAATAAAAAAATAGCAGTGCTTTGGGTTTACCCATTCCTCGTAAACTCATAAGCCCCAAACTCAGCAATTGTTTGCGTTATTGTTTGTTTGTTCTTTTACTGAGATAAAGTCTCACTCTGTTGCCCAGGCTGGAGTGCAGTGGTACCATCACAGCTCTCTGCAGCCTCAACCTCCCAGGCTCAAGCGATCCTCCTGCCTCAGCCCCCCGAGTAGCTTGGACTACAGGTATGCACCACCACGCATGGCTAATTAAAAAATTTTTTTTTTACAGGTGAGTCTCGCTATGTTGCCCGTCTCAAACTCCCGGCTGTTCTCAAACTCCCGGGCTCAAGTTGATTCTCCCACCTTGGCCTCCCAAAGTGCTGAGATTATAGGTGTGAGCCACCACACCCAGCCCAAACTCAGCAATTATTTTTCTTCCTGTCTTATGAGGAGCAATTTTCACTCAACGATGTAGGTCCTCCTGTCCCTGATAATGTACAGGATACAGGGAGTTACAGAGATGAGCAGGAACCCTCAAGGAACTTACGCTCTGATGAACAGAGCATATTAAATAACTATTTTAAAGTGTATAATTCTGTGGAATTTAGGGCATTCACAGTGTTATTCAATCATCGCCACTGTCTAGTTTTAAAATATTGTTGGCCAGGCTCTGTGGCTCACACCTGTAATCCCAGAACTTTGGGAGGCAGAGGTGGGCAGATAACTTGAGGTCAGGAGTTCGAGACCAGCCTGGCCAACATGGTGAAACCCTGTCTCTACTAAAAATACAAAAATTAGCTGGGTGTGGTGGTGTGCACTTGTAGTCCCAGCTACTTGGGAGGCTGAGGAACGAGAATCGCTTGAATCCGAATGGTGGAGGTTGCAGTGAGCCAAGATCATACCACTGCACTCTAGCCTGGGCAAAAGAGTGAGACTCAATCTCAAAGAAAAAAAATTGTTGTCACCTTCAAAGGAGAGACCATGCCAGCTAGGCAGGCACACCCCATTCCCTCCTGCCCCTGGGTCCCAGCAACCACCAATCCACTTTCTGCCTCTGTGGTTACAACTCTTGTGGATATTTCATATAAGTAGAGTCATAGAATATGTGACCTTTTGTGTCTGCATTCTTTCCCTTGGCATAGTTTTTGAGGTTTGTTGGAAATAGATGCTCAGTGCCGCAAAGAAAAATTAGCACAGAGACAAAGGATCCTTCAGCAATGCAATTTTTACTTCCTGGACTGCAGGAAGGGTACCCTCACTAGCCATCATGCCATGAGAGTACAACGAGCAAAGGAAAACACACAAATTCATCCCTTACACATTTGGGGTCGTCCTTACTGCTGTGTCTGATCTCCATTGGCTGCAGCCAGACCTCACAATCTAAACTAAAACCCGATTGGCTAACAACTTAAAACTTTTCTAAACAGGTAAAAGCAATGGAGAGCTGGGACATGGCTGTGAGCACGTCCAGCACAGATATCTTGGTTAAAGTACAAGGACATAGAGTGTATTGTGTGCCTGTAAGCATGGCATGTCTAACAGCTACATAGGATACGGCTTAACAAAGTTATTAGCACACTTATTTTTTTAACAACAAAGGAAACTTTAAAAAGGAACTTTTCTACTTCCAACAAGGTTCATCATCTTTCCTCCAAATCTGAAAACATTCTAAAATTTCAAAGTTTATTTTGAAAAATGGAGAGTGGGTAAGCTCTGCAGGTTGCCTGTGGCTCTAGAGAGCTGGGTTTGAATTGGCAAGGTTTGGGCTCAGATCTGCTCCACATGCCTTCATAATCTGGTAGCAGCATTTACCAGGGGCACAGTCTTCTCATGATAGCTGGCAGATGCAAGAGGCCAAGCCACAAGTTTACCTAAAGCATCTGCTAATGTTATACCCACCGACATTTCATCAACCAAAACAAATCACATGGCCAGGTGCAGTGGCTCATGCCTATAATCCCAGCACTTAGGGAGGCCAAGGAAGTTGGATTACTTGAGTTCAGAAGTTCAAGACCAACCTAGGCAACATGGTGAAACCCCATCTCTACAACAAATACAGAAATTAACCAGAAGTGGTGGTGCACACCTGTAGCCCCAGCTACTCGGGAGGCTGAGGTAGGAGGATCAGTTGAGCCTGGGAGGTGGAGGCTGCAATGAGTTGTGATTGCATCACTCTACTCTAGCCCAGGTGACAGAGCAAGACCTTGTGTCAAAAAAAAAAAAAAAAAAATAGGCTGAGTGTGGTGGTTCACAGCACTTTGAGAGGCTGAGGTGCGCAGATCACCAGAGGTTGGGAGTTCGAGACCAGGCTGACCAACATGGAGAAACCCCTTCTCTACTAAAAATATAAAATTAGCTGAGCGTGGTGGTGCATGCCTGTGATCCCAACTACTCAGGAGGCTGAGGCAGGAGAATTGCATGAACCCATGAGGCGGAGGCTGCAGTGAATCAAGATCGTGCCATTGTACTCCAGCCCAGGCAACGAGCAAAACTCTGCCTCAAGAACAAAACAAAACAAAACAAAACAAAAAAGCAACAAATCACATGGCTAAGTCCAACGTCCAGGGGTCAGGATAGGATGCTCTTCTCAAGGTGGTAAGTAGCCATGTCTGCGATGAGAACGAAGAAAGATGTGTGAACGAATCATACAATCTGCAGAGATAAGTAAACGTGCCACCTCCACTCTGCAAGGTGGACATCATTATGTCCATCCACTTTGTTTGTTTGTTTTTTCAGAGATAGGATCTCACTCTGTCACCCAGGCTGGAGTGCAGTGATGCAATCAAAGCCACTGAGCGCAAGCAATCCTCCCGCCTCAGCTCCTGAGTAGCTGGGACCACAGACATGTGCCACCACACGCAGCTAAATTTTTTTGTTTGTAGAGATGGGGGCCTAGCTATGTTGCCCAGACTGATCTCGAACTGCTGGGTTCAGGTGATGCTCCTGACTCAGCCTCACAAAGTGTTGGAATGACAGGTGTGAGCCACTGCACCTGGCCAAGATGTTTTTTAAAAGATGTGCAATCTCACCACTGTGAAAGCAAAATAAATCTTGGGACCCCCAAATCACTAAGCCAAAGGGAAAAGTCAAGCTGGGGACTGCATCAGGTAAACCTGCTTCCCATTTTATTCCTGAATAAGATAGCTACAAAGATTTAAAAACAAACAAACAAAAAAAGCTACATACCTCCCTCACAATTTGTCCACAAGAAAATACCTTGTGGGCTTCAAGATCTTTACTCTAAAACAGTTCTGTTGAATTTCACCCTGGCAATGTAAATGATAGCTGACCTTCACAGGCGAGGGACAAAGGACAGAACACAAAGTCATCCCTCTGCCCACCGAAGACAAATGCATATCAGATTGCTTCCTCTGCCCTAGTATGTATTAATAAAAATGTGCATTCACTAAGCCAGTCTAAAGCATAAATGACTATTTCCTCTACCCCACTCTCACATGTAAATTGCATATTCGGTGAACAACTGATCAAAGACTCAAAAGAATGCAATTGAAGCTGTGCGTGTTGGCTCACACCTGTAATCACAGCACTTTGGGAGGCAGAGGCAGGTGGATCACTTGAAGACAGGAGTTTGAGACCAGCCTGGCCAACATTGTGAAACCCCGTCTCTACCAAAAATACAAAAAAATGGCGAGGTGTGGTGGCAGGCACCTATAATCCCAGCTACTCGGGAGGCTGAGGCAGGAGAATCGCTTGAACCCAGGAGGCAGAGGTTGCAGTGAGCGGAGATTGCTTCACTGCACTCCAGCCTGGGTGACAAAAGCGGAACTTCATCTTAAAAAAAAAAAAAAAAAAGCAACTGTTTGTCTCTGATCTACTTGTGTCCTGGAAGCACCCCTCCTTGTCTCACCATTCTAGATTGAACCACTGTCCATCTTACACATATTGACTGATGTCTCATATCTCCCTAAAATGTATAAATCCAAGCTGTACCCCAGCCATCTTGGGTACATGTTGTCAGGACCTCCTGAGGCTGTGTTACAGGCACATCCTTAACCTTGGCAAAATAAGCTTTCTAAATTGATTGAGACCTGTCTCAGATACTTTTGGTTCACACGACAAAATATGGTACATAAGTGAGATAATGCAAATGGTAATTAGCTCAATTGGGCCATTCCACCGTGTATATATACTTCAAAACATCACACCATACATGATACATATACACAATTTTTATCTGTGAACTAAAAGAACAAAATAAAAAATAAATGAAGGCCAGGAGCAGTGGCTCACGCTTGCAATTCCAGCACTTTGGGAGGCTGAAGCAGGTGAATCGCCCGAGGTCAGGAGTTCAAGACCAGCCTGGCCAACATGGTGAAACCCCATCTCTACTGAAAATACCAAAATTATCTGGGCGTGGTGGTAGACACCTATAGTCCCAGCTATTCGGGAAGCTGAGGCAGGAGAATCGCCAGAACTTGGGAGACAGAGGTTACAGCGAGCCGAGATTGTGCCGCTGCATTCCAGCCTCGGTGACAAAGAGAGAATCTGCTCTAAATAAATAAATAAATAAATCAGAACAATTAATTAAAATATGTGCAAGCAGGATATGGAGAACATACTAACAGTGTTGATTTCTGCATGATGGAGTTTATGACCGATTGTAATTTCTTTTTCTTCTTTTTTTTTTTTTTTGGAGACAGAGTCTTGTTCTGTTGCCCAGGCTGGAGTGCAGTGGCGCAATCTTGGCTCACTGCAACCTCTGCCTCCTGAGTTCAAGTGATTCTACTGCTTCAGCCTCCTCAGTAGCTGGGAATACAGGCACTCACCACCACGCCCAGCTAATTTTTTGTATTTTTAGTAGAGATGAGGATTTTACCATGTTGGTCAGGCTGGTCTCGAACTCCTGACCTTGTGATCTGCCCACCTCGGCCTCCCAAAATGGTGGGAATACAAGTGTGAGCCACCACACCCAGCCGACTGATTGCAATTTATTTCTGAAGATAGCCACCTCAGTACACAGATTCCACTGCATGCACTCTTCTTGCTATAAGAGGAGTGAATGTACCTCTATCAGGTGTGGGAGAATGGGTCTACATTCCCTCCCCTTGAAACTGGGAGGATCTTTTTAGCTGCCTTGAGTAAAAGTGTTACCGGAAAGGTCTGATGTAGACCCCAAGAGAGGGTTCTTGGACTCCGTGCAAAAAAGAATTCAGGGGGAGTCCATAGAGTAAAGTGAAAGTTTATCAAGAAAGTAAATAATTAATAGAATGGCTACTCCATAGCCAGAGCATCAACTTCTTTTTATTTTTTTCATTTTTGATTGGCTATTTTTATGGTTCTTTCTTTTTTTTTTTTTTTTTTTGAGACAGAGTCTTGCACTGTCACCCAGGCTGGAGTGCAGTGGCAAGATCTCGGCTCACTGCAACCTCTGCTTCTCAGGTTCAAGCAATTCTCGTGCCTCAGCATCCCAAGCAGCTAGGATTACAGACATGTGCCACCACACCTAGCTAATTTTTATATTTTTAGTATAGACAGGGTTTCACCATGTTGATCAGGCTGGTCTCGAACTCCTGACTCAGGTGATGCAGCTGATTCAGCCTCCTAAAGTGCTGGGATTACAGGCGTGAGCCACTGCGCCCAGCCTAGTTATTTCTTGATTATATGCTGAACAAGGAGTGGATTACTCATGAGTTTTCAAGGAAAGGATGGGCAATTCCCAGAACTAACAGTTTCTCCCCTTTATAGACTATATAGGGTAACTTCTTGACATTGCCATGTCATTGGCAAATGTTGTGATGCCAGTGGGAGTGTCTTTTAGTATGCTAATGTATTATAATTAGCATAAGCAGTGAGGACGACCAAAGGTCACTTTCCTCACCATCTTGGTTTTGGTGGGTTTTGGTCGGCTTCTTTATCACATGTTGTGTTACCAGCAAGGTCTTTGTGACCTGCATCTTAAGTTGACCTCCTATCTCATCCTGTGACTTAGAATGCCTGAACACCTGGGAATGCAGCCCAGCAGGTCTCAGCCTCATTTCACCCAGCGCCTATACAAGATGGAGTCCCTCTGGTTCAAACGCTTCTCACCAAAGAATATGGCAGGAATGATGATGCACGACCTCCAAGGCTAGGTCATAAAAGGCAACACGTCTCCCACCTGGCTATTTCTGTCTCTTGAGACACTTGCCTTAGGACAGAGCCATGTTGTAAGGAAGTCCAGGCCACATGGAGAAGTCACATGTGAATGTATATTAAGCATCTCTTTTTAGTTATTTCTTTCTTTTTTTTTTTGAGACAGAGTCTCACTCTTGATGCCCAGGCTGGAGTGCAATGGCACGATCTCAGCTCACCACAATCTCCGCCTTCAGGTTCAAGTGATTCTCCTGCCTCAGCCTCCTGAGTAGCTGGGATTACAGACATACACCACCATGTCTGGCACAATCTTGGCTCACTGCAACCTCTGCCTCTCAGGTTCAAGCGATTCTCGTACCTCAGCATCCCAAGCAGCTAGGATTACAGACATGCGCCACCACACCTGGCTAATTTTTATATTTTTAGTATAGACAGCGTTTCTTCATGTTGGTCAGGCTGGTCCTGAACTCCTGACCTCAGATGATCCACCCGCCTTGGCCTCCCAAAGTGCTGGGATTACAGGCGTGAGCCACCACGCCTGGCAGTTATTTCTGATAAAATAAAAAGTCTGCTTGGACATCTGGGGCCTTTCTGATCCTGGAGGGACTGTCCCTCCCAGAGCTAGTCAATTCCCAGAAAGAGTAACACAGTGGCTTTTAAGCATGCCGTTTATATGCAAACAAAGCAATCCCAGCTCACCCCCTCCACCTCCTCTATGGGGCTACCAGATTACAGGCCAATATTCCCCCATCCTAATCACCCCAGGGCCAGGTACCAGACGTCTCAGTGAGATGGGATAGTCCCTTGACCTTAACCGCCTTCGTGGGTGGGAACTGGAATGGGTTGTTTCACTCAGCCCGCCCCTGGCCACCCCTCCAGAGAAGGAGCATGCAAGCTAGCAAGCGCAGAAACTGGAGGGAACGAACGCTGGAACCAGCCAGTCCTTTCCCTCCAGTGGGAGCAGGCTCTGTGCAAACCCTGCAGCAGCAACATCCATGCCCCTGCCCTCTCAGCACCAGGTTCTTGTTCCGCGTCCAGGAAGAATCAGGTCACCCAAACGGGTTGAAGGATAGCATATGCAGAGGATTTTATTGGGTGACGGACGTGGCTCTCAGGGGAAGAAAGTGATCTTTCCCTGAAGCTGCTCCGTCTGAAGTTAGCCTCATCTATCGTGTCATCTCCGACACTCAGCCACTTGCATCTCTAATCACTTGCATCAGCCAGCTGAAGTCTTTTTTTATTTTTTCTTGAGACAGAGTCTCGCCCTGTCTCCCAGGCTGGAGTGCAGTGGCACAATCTCTGCTCACTGCAACCTCCGCCTCCCGGGTTCAAGCGATTCTCCTGCCACAGCCTACTAAGTAGCTGGGATTACAGGAGCCAGCCACCACACCCAGCTAATTTTTGTAGTTTTAGTAAAGACAGGTTTCACCATGTTGGCAAGGCTGGTCTCAAACTCCCAACTTCAGGTGATCTGCCTGCCTTGGCCTCCCAAAATGTTGGGATTACAGGCATAAGCCACTGCACCTGACCAGCTGAAGGCTTTTTATGGGCACAGGATAGGGGTGAGGTGGACCAACATGGCAATTATTTGCAGGGGGCGTGGTGGGGGAGAGTAGAAACTCGGGGTCCGCTGTTTTGACTTAGGGCTGAGGTTCCGGCTTGAGGGTGGAGTTTAGGAGCCAAGGCATTCTGTATTATCAGGAAAACCTCTACACCCCAGAACCTGATTAAATTACTCAACGAGCAAATCCTAAACCTGTTTACCATGCCCTGCCCACTCCTTCCTGGGAAATCATGACAAGGGCTCCTGCCCATGTTCTTCCATCACTCCTTCCTGACCAAGCCTGGTGCTTCCCCACGTGGCCTGCCTGTGTGATGTGCTCCCCTCCTTTCGGGATCTGTAAGTAACTGTGGGAAGTTGAAAAGTTCCTTTTTAAAGTTTCCTTTCTTGTTAAATCATAAGTGTGCTAATATCTTTGTTAAGCCCTATCCTATGTAGCCGTTAGACATGCTTATGGGCACATAGTACATTCTATGTCCTTGTACTTTAACCAAGATATCTGTGCTGGATGTGCTCACAGGCACGTCCCAGCTCTCCATTGCTTCTACCTGTTTAGAAAAGTTTTAAGTTAGCCAATCGGGTTTTAGTTTAGATTGTGAGGTCTGGCTGCAGCCAATGGAGATCAGACACAGCAGTAAGGACGACCTCAAATGCGTAATGGATAAATTTGTGTGTTTTCCTTTGTTCTTGGTACTCCCGTGGCAAGATGGCTAGTGAGAGTACCCTTCCTGCAGCCCAGGAAGTAAAAATTGTGTTGCTGAAAGATCCTTTGTCTCAGTGCTAAATTTTCTTTGCAGCACCAAGCATCTGTTTCCAACTTCTATTTCCAACAGTAACAAACTGTCTTCAGTGGCACTTGTTGCATGATCTGTTACTCTCGCCATACCTGAATCATGGTAAAACCTACATTTTTATTATTTATTTTTAGGGCAGGGTCTTGCTTTCCTGTCTCAAAGATAAGTAATAGGCCAGGCCATGGCTCACGCCTATAATCCTAGCACTTTGGGAGGCCAAGGTGGGTGGATTGCCTGAGCTCAGGAGTTCGAGACCAGCCTAGGCAACATGGTGAAAGCCTGTCTCTACTAAAATACAAAAAATTAGCTGGGTGTGGCAGCGTGCACCTGCAATCCCAGCTACTCAGGAGGCTGAGGCAGGAGAATCGCTTGAACCCAGGAGGTGGAGGTTGCAGTGAGCCAAGATTGCACCACTGCACTCCAGCCTGGGTGACAGAGTGAGACTCCATCTCAAATAATAACAACAACAACAACAATGATGATGATGATGATGATGATGATGTAGGTTTTACCGCCAAGCTAGAGTGCAGTGGCACAATCACAGCTCACTGCAGCCTCAGACTCCCTGGCTCAAGCGATCCTCCCACCTCAGTCCCTAAGTTAGCTGGGACCCCAGGTGTGCACCACCATGCCAGCTAACTTATTTTTATTTTTTGTAGAGATGGGGTCTCACTGTGTTGCCTAGGCTGGTCTTGAACTCCTCGGATCAAGTGATCTGACTGCTTCAGCCTCCCAGAGTGCTGGGATTATATACATGAGCCACTGTACCTAGCTGAAACCTACATTTTAAAACAGGGTATTTGGCCAACTTCTCCAGCTGGGTCCCTAGTCAGCCACCAGCATTAACCAACAGATGCGTGCAAGAACATGCCTTCAAGTGATTCCAGCCTCACTTCCACCTCCTTAGCTGAGGCCCAGGCTCTAATTCCTGGCACATGAAAACCACAAAATGCATGGATGACTATTGTTTAAAGCCACTATTTTAAGATAATTTATTACATGCAGTAATCGATAGCTAATACAGGAGTTTTCATTTTGTCTTTTCTAAATATCCCATTTTCTTTTTTTCTTTAGTGTTATTCCACCCCCGTTTATTTCAGCAATAATTATCCCAGTTTCTTTCCTTCTTTCTTTCTTTCTCTTTTTTACCCCATATATTTCGGCAATAATTCTCTCTCTACCTCCTCTCCTTCCTTTCTCTCTCTCTCTCTCTTTCCCTCCCTCCCTCCCTTCCTTTCCTCTTTCTTTCTTTCTTTTTCTTTCTTTCTGTTTTTGAGACAGAATCTTGCTCTGTCACCCAGTCAGTGGCTCGATCTTGGCTTACTGCAACCTCCGTCTCCCAAGTTCAAGTGATTCTCCTGCCTCGGCCTTTCAAGTAGCTGCAATTACAAGTGCATACCACCAGAGCCCAGCTAATTTTTGTATTTTTAGTAGGGACAGGCTTTTGCCATGTTGGTCAGGTTGGTTTGGAACTCCTGACCTCAGGTGATCCCCCGCTTCAGCCCCACAAAAGTGCTGGGATTACACCCACCCACCCAACCTCAATCATCCCATTTTCTACAATGAACAGAGAACATTTTTATAAAAAGATTTCTCTTTATATAAATCTTTTTATTTCCTTTTTATATTTTTTTAAAAAAGACTATTAGGTGAGAGTGAGACATTTTGAATTTTTTTAAAATTTAAGTTCTTTCTACTCCATTGGAAACAATAATACTCAGCAGAGGGATTATTCTTCTTAATACAAATGTTTACCAAATACTGTGTTAATACAAAATAGCAATTTCACAAACACAGAAAGGGTCCGATACCAGCAGGATTTTTTAAAAGTCATGCTGCAAATGCCACGCTCAGACGTTGTAGACATCACAGGTCTATAAAAGTGAATATGAAAGACAATCATATAGTTTCTGCTTCCCCCCACCCCAGAGAAAGGCCTTAAGAAGCAGCGAGGCCTGCACCTGCAGAAGTGGAAGAGCTCCTGGCGGAACCTGGCAGTGTAAACAGGACTGGTGGGCAGTGCATTCTGTGAATGGCCAGAGCCTGAAATTTGAAAATGCTTAGGGAGGCAGAGTAGCCCTTCCAAAATTGGGTGCCCTCCTTTCTCCAGTGTACTTAATCTCTTTTGTTTTTTTTGTTTGTTTGTTTGCTTGTTTTTTTTGAGAGGGAGTCTCTCTCTGTCACCCAGGCTGGAGTGCAGTGGCTCGATCTCAACTCACTGCAACCTCCGCCTCCCCGGTTCAAGCTATTCTCCTGCTTCAGCCTCCTGAGTAGCTGGGATTACAGGTGCCTGCCACCACACCTGGCTAATTTTCATATTTTTACTAGAGATGGGGTTTCACCATGTTGGCCAGGCTGGTATCGAACTTCTGGCCTCAAGTGATCTGCCCACCTCAGCCTCCCAAAGTGCTGGGATTACAGGCATGAGCCACCGCACCTGGCCTATTTAATCTCTTTCTCCTGCCTTCTCAACCCTCCTGACCTAATGCTGGTGTAGGCTCAGGGACACGCTGCCCACTGGGTCTCTAGGACTACCCAGCCCCAAGGTCCCCCATGAATGCAGCCATCACCAAGACAAGAGCCCATAAAATGTGACCCTGTATTCCTCCCAGTGGGCTCAGGCTTCTGGGTAACCAGATTCTTGGAAGCTCCTAATTTCTTTCTCCTTACCTGTCCCCATATGGCCTGGGGGCTCTCTGGCTCCCAAGGTATGACACCATGTTGAGCCCTGCCAATCGCAGCAAATAGACACTAAGCACCTGTTACCAGCAACTGTGGCTTTCCGGGAATGTACCACCAAGAACAGCTTCCAGAACTGAGGATTCAGACCCACTCATGGGTCATAAGATCAATTTGGTGGGTTGCAACCAGCAATTTGAAACAATGACATACGATGGGATAGGATAGGATAGGGAAGGATAGGATAGGATAAGATTGAATGGTGCTAGGATTTGTGTCCCTCCAAATTCTATCTTGAAAGCCTAACTCCAAAGTGATGGTATTAAGAAATGAAGCATTTGGGCCAGGCGTAATCGTAGCACTTTGGGAGGAGGCCAAGGCAGGTGAATCATTTGAGATCAGGAGTTCAAGACCAGCCTTGAAGTGGCCAACATGGTGAAACCCCATCTCTACTAAAAATACAAAAATTAGCCAGGTGCCATGGCGCACATCTGTAATCTCAGCTACTCAGGAGGCTAAAACAGGAGAATCGCTTAAACCCAGGAGACGGAGGTTGAGCCAAGATTGCGCCATTGCACTCCAGCCTGGGCGATGGAGTGAGACTCTGAGGGGAGGGGAGGGAAGGGGAGGGGAGGAAAGAAGGGAAGGAAAGGAGAGGAGAGGGCAGGAAGAGAGAGAGAGAGAAAGAAAGGAGGGAAGGAAGGAAGGAGGGAGGGAGAGAGGGAGGCGCTTGGAAGGTGATTAGGTCGGGGAGGCTGCACCTTCATGAATAGGACTAGCACCCTTACATAAGAGGCCCGACTGCTTTGCCCATTGTGTCGGCCATGGGAGGACACAATGAGAAAACACCACCTTTGAACCAGGAAGCAGACACTGAACTTGCCAGTTCCTTGTTCTGGGACTTCTCAACCCCCAAAACCATAGGAAATAAATTCCTGTTGTTTATAATGCACCCAGTCTATGGCATTTTGTTGTAGCACCCAAAATAGATGAAGCTAGGACAGGATAACATAGCAAATATCAGAGCACATCACCGAAACCGAAGTCAGCCCTATTTCTTTTTTTTTTTTTTTTTTTTGAGATAGTCTCACTCTGTCGCCAGGCTGAAGTGCAGTGGCGCGATCTCGGCTCACTACAGTCTCCACCTCCCAGGTTCAAGCGATTCTCCTGCCAGCAACTCGAGTAGCTGGGATTACAGGTGTGTGCCACCATGCCCAGCTAATTTTTTTTTTGTATTTTTAGTAGAGATGGGGTTTCGCCATGTTGGTCAGTCTGGTCTCGAACTCCTGACCTCGTGATCTGCCTGCCTTGGCCTCCCAAAGTGTTGGGATTACAGGTGTGAGCCACTGTGCCCAGTCTGGAAAATGTATTTCTTAGTGCCCTATAGTAGTAAACAGAAGACGCTGACCTCTGCCACCTGAATCCCAGGTGATGAAATGGGTGGGTCACATGATATACAGATAAACCCAACACCCACCCTGTAAGGGCTGCTGGCCCAGCCAGGATGTAGCACCTTCTCTTTTTTTTTTTTTTTTTTTTTTTTTGAGACGGAGTCTTGCTCTTGTTGCCCAGGCTGGAGTGCAATGGTACGGTCTCGGCTCACTGCAACCTCTGCCTCTCAAGTTCAAGTGATTCTCCTGCCTCAGACTCCTGAGTAGCTAGGATTGCAGGCATGTGCCACCATACCAAGCTATTTTTGTATTTTTAGTAGAGACAGCGTTTTGCCATGTTGGTCAGGCTGGTCTCAAACTCCTGACCTCAGGTGATCCGCCCGCCTTGGCCCCCAAAAGTGCAGGGATTGCAGGCATGAGCTACTGCACCCAGCCGCACCCTCCTTTTTTAACACTGCAACAAGGGCAAAAACCCATTTGAATGTCCATCAGGAAGCCAGATTTGCAAAGAGAAAGTTGTCAGGAGAAGCCACAGGTGTGTGAGCAGAGAGACCTCTGCTCACAGACCTGTAATAACCAGTCATGGCTGTGCCGAGTCCAGTAGAATCCCAAATCCCAAAATGCCCGATGGATAAAAACAGTCACTTCTCTATGTACACACTCACAATTCTTTAAATAAAATACTGCCAGCTAGGCATGGTGGTTCACACCTGTGATCCCAGCACTTTGGGAGTCCAAGGTAGGCAGATCACGGGGTCAGAAGTTCAAGACCAGCTGGCCAAGATGGTGAAACCCCATCTCTACTAAAAATACAAAAATTAGCCGGGCGTGGTGGCAAGTGCCTGTAATCCCAGCTACTCGAGAGGCTGAGGCAGAGAATTGCTTGAACCCAGGAGGTAGAGGCTGCAGTGAGCTGAGATTTGGCCATGGCACTCCAGCCTGAGCAACAGAGTGAGACTCCATCTCAAAATATATGTATATATATAGCCTTGTTAAGGTATTTAAATGCCCTTTATCGTGTGGTTGCTGGTGGAGAAAGCTCTGCACAGAGATGGATGCTACAGGAGACAGACCCACGGTCCACGGCCTCCTTTCTGCCCAATCAAGCCCCCAAAACAAAAGGCTTTCCCAGAGCTCAGGTTGCAAAGGCTGCTAGGCTGCACAGGAGGCTTTGGGTACAAAGTGTCCTTGCCCACCAGAGAGATTTCCAGCCTTTTCCAGTTCCCTGCAGTGGCTTGATGGGAGGCACAGGCAGAGAACATCAGTGTTTGTATCCTCAGACTTCTCACAGCTCAGGAAGAACTGACAAAATCAGGGATCCAGCAGCCAGGACACAGGTTGCTAGGAGGACTTAGAGAAATGGCCTTTACCTGCCTGGCCTCTTGGGGAGCAAAAGAGCCTGGTGTTGTGGAAAGAAGAAGCATGCGACCCCCAAGGACCATGAGCTGAATTCCAGGCCTCACCTGCATTAACTAGATGACCTTGAACAAGTCACTTCCCTGGCTGAGCAACCACAGTGTCCTCATGTAGCAGGAAAACAGTAATTTTGGCCGAGCGGCTCATGCCTGTAATCCCAGCATTTTGGGAGGCCAAGGTGGGTGGATCACTTGAGGTCAGGAGTTCGAGACCAGCCTGGCCAACATAATGAAACCCCATCTTTACTAAAAATACAAATATTAACTGGGCATGGTGGCGGGTGCCTGTAATCCCAACTACTCAGGAGGCTGAGGCAGGAGAATCACTTGAATCAAGGAGATGGAAGTTGCAGTGAGCCAAGATCATGCCATCACACTCTAGCCTGGGCAAAAGAGCGAGATGGTGTCTCAAAAAAAAAAAAGAAAGAAAGAAAAGGGTAATTTCATCTTGCCAGGTTTTTGGAAGAGCAAAATACAAGAACAGGGATGATGTGAATGTATGCACGTTCATGAGTGCATATATTATCTGTTAGACTAGTCAGGAGGATGGTGTGCAGAGATGTGTGCATGTGGTGCAGCTCGTAGTGTGCCTGCAAATTAGCTCTCCAAAAACACGAAGCTTTGATTTGTAGCATTCGCCAATCGCCATGGTGTAAATACTCACACCTTGGTTAATTTCACCCTACCAGTCCTTTAATGACTTTCAAAAGCCTGAATATGTAACAATCGGTCTCAAGGGTGTCCTAAGGATGTAAGAACACTGATACCTTCGATGACTCCTCATCTCCCACCCTAGCAGTGGAGCAACATGAGACAGGATGGGATATCCTCCTCACATAAACCCCTCGTGGCTCTCCCTCCAGCAGCGTCCCCTCCACAACCCATATTCCCTATTTTGCCGCCCACCAGGTCAGCAGTAGAACAAGGGCGGGGCTCCTCTTGCCTCCTCCCCTCCACACCTTGCTCTTGGTGCCAGAGTTGACTGTTCTAGATTTTCCAGATAAACCAGCTCTCTGGCAGTAGCTCCCTGGCAGTAGCTCCCTGAATGTCCAGACTCCACAGGAATGCAGACAAGTGCTAAGTGTGGAGAACGGTCAGTCCAGTCACAGCAGGCAGAATGGCAGCCCTGGCTGGGGGTACAGTCAGCAGAAGGCAAGTTATACCTAATTTCTTAATGTGCCCTAGGAAAAATACCTTAAATATGGAGGGTTGGGCAGGGTGCGGTGGCTCACATCTGTAATCCCAACACTTTGGGAGGCCAAGGTGGGTGGATGACAAGGTCAGGAGATCGAGACCATCCTGGCTAACATGGTGAAACCCCAGCTCTACTAAAAATACAAAAAATTCGCTGGGCATGGTGGTGCATGCCTGTAATTTCAGCTACTCAGGAGGCTAAAGCAGGAGAATAGCTTGAACCTGGGACCTCCAGGCTAGGGGATAGAGCAAGACTCCATCTCAAAAAAAAAAAAAAAAAAATGGAGGGATTGGCTTTATATCAAAATATCCTCATTATAGACTATCTACACACATATACAAATACATCCTGAATTACAAAAATAGCAAAATAAATTGTGGCACATCCATTTAATGTAAACTTTTTAAATAAGCTTTACAAAGAGCTTGAAATAACACGAAAAGATACTTTAAAAGTGGGATACAGGCCGGGCACGGTGGCTCACACCTGTAATCCCAGCACTTCGGGAGGCTGAGGTGGGCAGATCACTTGAGGTCAGGAGTTTGAGACCAGCCTGGCCAACATGGTGAAATCCCATCTCTACTAAAAATACAACAATTAATGAGGCATGGTGGTGGGCATCTGTAGTCCGAGGTACTTGGGAGGCTGAGGCAGGAGAACCTCTTGAGCCTGGGAGGCAGAGGTTGCAGTGAGCTGAGCAGTGAGCTGAGATCATGCCACTGCACTCCAGCCTGGGTGACAGAGAATCTGCCTCAATAAATAAATAAATAAATAAACAAAATTTAAAGACCAAACAAGGACTGGGCGCAGTGGCTCGTGCCTGTAATCCCAGCACTTTGGGAGGCTGAGGTGGGCGGATCACGAGGTCAGGAGTTTGAGACCAGCCTGGCCAACATGGTGAAACCCTGTCTCTACTAAAAATACAAAAATTAGCTGGGTGTGGTGGCGCATGCCTGTAGTCTCAGCTACTTGGGAGGATGAAGCAGGAGAATCACTTGAACCCAGGAGGCAGAGGTTGCAGTGAGCCGAGATCACGCCACTGCACTCCAACCTGGTGACAGAGCGAGACTCTGTTTCAAAAAAAAATAAAAATAAAGACCAAACAGAAAAACTCAAATCCTTTGTGTAAAGCTCTTGTGGATAGTAATCTCCACTTCATAAATCAGAAAACTGAGGCAGAGAAAGAATAAGGGACAGGCAAGGGTCTTGCACACTGGTCTATGGAGAGCTGGATTTGGATCAGGTCCACCTGGCACCAAACTCTGGACACCTACGATGCAGTTTCTGCGCGTCTCAGTGACAGAACTGGCCCTGCACAGGGACCCTTTGGGGCTGTGTTTGTTGTCACCAACTTTACACCTGGCTTCCCTGGCCGGGCTTCGTGAGAGGTGTGACCGGGAGGTGGCAGAGCGGCAGCAGCCTGCACCTGGCTTGTAGCATTTGTGACCATCAATTATATACATCCCTTTTCATCCTCAGCAATGCCACTGCGGCTGCACAGAATTGGCCCTGGCATGAGTGTTTACACCATGGAAACTGGCAATGCTACACACCAGAGGTTTTAAAACTATTATTATTATTATTATTTTTGACATCGAGTCTTACTCTGTCGCCCAGGCTGGAGTGCAGTAGCGTGATCTTGGCTCACTGCAACCTTTGCCTCCCAGGTTCAAGCAATTCTGCTGCCTCAGCCACTCGAGTAGCTGGGATTACAGGCATGCACCACCAACCCCAGTTAACTTTTTATATTTTTGGTAGAGACAGGGTTTCGCCATGTTGGCCAGCTTGGTCTCGAACTCCCGACTTCAAGTAATCCTCTCGCCTTTAAGTAATCCTCCCGCCTTGGCCTCCCAAAGTGCTGGGATTACAGGCGTGAGCCACTGCACCCTGCCAAAAAAAAATTCTTTAATTTTTTTGAAGTTCAGCTTTCCTCCCTGGGCAAAATATTTGGAGGCAGTGGGTTTCCTTGCAAGCAGCCAGGTCTGGCCAAGGGCAGGAGGCTTGGGTGTTAGACAGTCTTGGCTTCATTGCTTTGCTCTGCTGGTTAGAAGCTGGGTGCCCTTGGGGAAATCGCCAAACCTCTCTGGGCTTTGGCTTCTTGCTTTTTAATATCAGCAAATTATCCTTACTCCATGGGGGAGTCTGTGTGAATCAGTGAAGAGAGCATCCATAAAACCACCAAGGAAGACTGGTACCCTGGAGGAGACCCAGACAGGTGAGCCTCTGCCAGCCCCAGCTTCTAGCTCTTTCTCTTCACACCTGCTGAACACCATGCCTGTGACATTAGCATACTCACTGGGAGTGGCTGCTGGGATTGTCACTGGCTCTTTCTGAATCCTACAGATGCTGTCCCCAGAGCCTGCATTTCAGCATCTGGTTACACTGCACATGGTGGCAAATTTGACAAGTGTCCATCTTGTGACCCTTTGATCTCCACCTGCCCCCTCTCGTCCCCTGCGGTGCATGAAGCCCGTGGGCACACTTAGCAGCCCAAGCTGCCCCCACCTCCCACTTCCTGAGCCCAGTAGCAGCGGCTCAGGCATCAGTGGAGAAAAAGGCTCTGTAGCTTTTGCAAACTGACATGGAAAAGAGAATTTAGGGTGTGGTGGCTCATGCCTGTAATCTCAGCACTTTGTGTGGCTGAGGTGGGCAGGTCACCTGAGGTCAGGAGTTTGAGACCAGCCTGGCCAACATGGTGAAATTTCATCTCTACTAAAAATACAAAAATTAGCTGGGCGTGGTGGCACGCATCTGTAATTCCAGCTACTCAAGAGGCTGAGGCAGGAGAATCACTGGAACCCAGGAGGCAGAGATTGCAGTGAGTCAAGATTGTGCCACTGCACTCCAGCCTGGGCAACACAGCAAGATTCCATCAAAAAAAGGAAAGGAAAGGAAAGGAGAGGGGAGGGGAGGGGAGGGGGAAGGGAGAGGAAGGGGAGGGGAGGGAAGGGGAGTTAGTTTGGGAAACTGAAAACCAGGGACTGTAAAAGTGTTCTGCAAGCCTTCAGTGCTGTCATCCCACCATGCACTATGCACAGTCCCACCCACTACCAAGGTGGCTTTAGATCTCCAGTCTGGGCCCACTTGCAATTTCCATCTCTGCTTCCCACTCCCCACCCTCAAGCGCTATCCTAGGATTCTCCCCAGCGGAGCCTGATGCTGATGGAACAGAGAAGGCTCAGCACAGCTCACACCACACCTTCAGCTTCCAATCCAGTGGGAAAGGCAGCTCTGGTCTGTGACACTGACTCAAACCCTTCCCTGACCGGGAGGCTGTCAACCCTGGGGACAACCCTAGCCAGGCTCTATCTGGGCCTTACAGGGAAGTCCTCCCAGCTGGGCAGCGGCCAGAGAGTGGGAAGTGTGTTTCCTGGGGCCACTAATTCAGCTGCCCTCCCAAATGTGAGTCCTCTGAGCAGGACCCTGCCCCACTCCTGCCAGCCATCACTCATCCTGCCCTGGGAGTGCCCACTGAGCGCAGGTGCAGATGCCGGCAAGCCCAGAATGTCACACATGCCAGGCTGCTGCCGACTGCTCTGCTGACTCCCTGAGACATGATAACAGCTCTGCGGGGTCACCAGGAACATCATGGTCCCAGGAATGGAAAGGAAGAGAGTGCTGCTGTCTGAATTTCCAGTAGGCACTCCCACTTTTTTTTTCGAGACAGAGTTTCGCTCTTGTAGCCCAGGCTGGAGTGCAGTGGCGCGATCTCGGCTCTGCCTCCCAGGTTCAAGCAATTCTCCTGCCTCATCCTCCTGAGTAGTTGGAATTACAGGTGCCCACCACCACACTGGGTTAATTTTCTATTTTTAGTAGAGAGAGCGTTTCACCATGTTGGCCAGGCTGGTCTCAAACTCCTGACCTCAGGTGATCAACCTGCCTCAGCCTCCCAAAGTGCTGGGATTACAGGCATGAGCCACCATGCCTGGTCTCAGCTAATTTTTGCATGTTTAGTACAGATGGGGTTTCCTCATGTTAACAGGCTGGTCTTGAACTCCTGACCTCGGGTGATCCACCCACCTCAGCCTTACAGGCGTGAGCCACCATGCTTGGTGCCCCTCTCTATGTCATACACCCCATGCACAGCCTAGAATGCTGCCAGGATGGGGACTTGCCCACGGGAGAGAATGGCCTAGGAAAACTTCTTTCCCTTTCCTGCACTACCTTACGAAGCATCCAGAGGACATCCAGGTTCTGGGCTTGGGTGAAATGGAATCCTGGGAAAAACTCTTCCAGAATGATGCTGGGAAAGAGAAAAGGCTCATGGGAAGCATGTCCTGAAGTGGAGTGAGGGGGGAAATGTGGCCAAAGCCCTTCAGAATGCCCTTCATGTTCTCACCAGACTAGCTGCAGTTGGAAATTCCACCATTAGTGATTCATTCCTTTGGCCAACACCCCTGAAAACGTGTCATCTTCAGGATCGGGGTTGCTTTCTATTGAAAAGCCAACAGAACTAATGAGGAGAGCAGACTGGTCTTGTGCATTTGTTATCCTGCTGCATCTTCAAGCAGCCGGCAAAGTGCTGCCTTACTATATCCATTTAGCAGCTGAGAACACTGAGGCTTAGAGAGGGTAGGAAACTGTCTAAAGCTCTCACAATGCTGGAGTTACGCTGGATTCGATTCCAAGTCCAGCAAGACACAGTCCCTCCCTCCAGGAGCTCCCAGGTCTGGGACCGACGCAAGTACCTGTGTGATGAAGGACAGGGCTCCAAGCCGTGATGCAGGAGGGCAGGGAGCCTGGCAGGAAGCAGAGGAGATGCCCCTAAGTCAGAGGAAGGCCAGAAGTTCCCCAGTGCTGATGCTTGAGCTGGGCTTTGAAGGATGAGTAGGAGTAAGTTGGGTGGACAAATAGAGTTCCCACCAGCAGAACCAGCACCTCCAAAGAGCCAGGGGCATGAAGGGGCAGGCTGCCCTGGGGAAAAATGCAAGCCCAGATGCCCAGGAGGAAGGGGCACAGGAAGCGCAGGTGCCAGGCTGAGGAGTCAGCAGTGGCTATGGAGTCACTAAAGAAGTCCCAAGTCATCCAGATAGGGAAATAAGTCAAAGTATCTTAGAAGAAGAAAGAGGAGAAGGGGAAGAAAGGGGGAAGAAGATGAAGAAGGAGAAGGAGAAGAAGAAGTGGAGGAGGAAGAGGAGGAGAAGGAAGAAGAGGAAAGAAGGAAGGAAGGGGAGGGGGAAGGGAGGGAGGGAGGGAGGGAGGGAGGGAGGGAGGAGGAGTCCCAAGTCACTGGTCCCAGGAAGGTGCTTTGGCCTCCATCAGCATCTTGATGACAGGATTTTTATCTTGGCCTGGCATGGTGCCATGCTATGGGAGGTCTCCTAAACAGCACCCCAGAACCCCATCTCCCAGCCCCAGGCCCAGGCAGAGGTCAACTTTTCAGTGTCTCTGTCCCCATTTGGGAGCAAGTCTCTCCCCAACCAGCCCTCCCCTGCAAAACTTTCCCCGTTGACCTCCAGCCCTGACCCCAGCTGGTGGAAAGTATTTGGTGAGCTCCACAGGGCAGGCTTACAGAAGACAGCTTCCAGGCATTAGGAGTGACCGTGTAGGCACACGTGTGCACACACATGCACCATACACACATACACAAATGGGCAGGAAGACAAAAGCTATTCACACAGCATCTCCCAGCTCAGAAGCCATCTGGTCTGTGGAATGTGTCAAGACGATTTAACACTGGCTTGGATACACAGGATTCCAGGTGCAGGAGCCCTAGAACCCCCTGGAATGTGCTAGAGATAGGCATAAGGCCTCCTGTCTGTGCCCACCCCACTCTGGTTGGGAGTCACAGAATGAGAACCTCCTGACTTGAGATAGATTTGTTGTTGTTGTTGTTGTTGTTTGCTTTTGAGACGGAGTCTCAGTGCTCTGTCACCCAGGCTGGAGTGCAGTGGCACAATCTCGGCTCACTGCAAACTCCACCTCCTGGGTTCAAGCAATTCTCCTGCGTAAGCCTCCTGACTAGCTGGGATTACAGGGGCACGCCACCAGGCCCAACTAATTTCTGTATTTTTAGTAGAGACGGGGTTTCACCATGTTGGCCAGGCTGGTCTCAAACGCCTGAATTCGTGATCCGCCTGCCTTGGCCTCCCAAAGTGCTGGGATTACAGACATGAGCCACCTTGCCTGGTGGAGACAAATTCTTTATCCAGAGAATCTGAGATTCCAATTCAGGTCTCGGAGCTGGGCCTGCTACTCACCTCCCCAGTAAACGTCCAGGCAGCATTGGACAGAAAGGCTGGCCCCGCCCTGACAGGGACTAAATAACAGACCCTCGGAAGCCTTGTTGTTGGGCTACTGGGCACTTTGGAGGTTGAGGGGACCTGGAACAGTCTCTCCAGATCCGTGTGCCTTCCCTCTGGGGTGCACTTGAGTCGCCTCTAACAGCCACTGATTGGCACCAAGAGAGAATCCAAATGTTGGCATCACCAACCTTAAGTATGAAGCAGGGAGCAAGTGCCCCATATTATTATATTTGCCCCATATTATGAATGAATGGCTCTTGTCTCTGGATTTTGGGAGATGGGAAGAAATGGCCAAGTAACAACATCCTCATCCCCAACTATACTGAGAACCAACTACGGTGGAACAGAACGTCAGGGGCTGCATGGGTATGTGCCTCAGTTTCCCTCTACTGCCCCCAAACTGCCTACTCCAGGAGCTTCCCAAAAGGGAGGGGGAGATGAGGAGATAGGCATGCAAATCCGCATATGGAGATTTTCAGCTACTCTGGCCATGATCGCATTTACAGCATACCAGACAGGAAGGGCAAAGAGGTTCCATAGTGAGTGCCAAATTGATTGGTACTGGCTGCCCAGAACACTGTGCTGGGAAGAATTCTGACATCACCCACGTGCTGCACTTGATTGGTGATGTCTGCCATGGTCACAGTCGTTCACCATCCCTCATCTACAAGCTGGGCTGTCCCCTTTCCCTGAACCAGAGACAATTCCCCAGCCTGGACTTTGGTAGCAGAGAGGGAGGCTCTGGCCACCAGGTATACACAAACCACAGGACTCCTTGCCAGATTCCTCAGGACCTTAAGAAACACAGATTGGCTTGCCATTCCCCAATTTTCCAGGACCATGCCTGCTTCCTTTCCTAAAGATGTTAATGTTGCTTGTATTAGGAAACACTCATCTAAAATAGAAACACATTACAGGGTTAATTTCTCCTCTGTAAGAATGGCTAAATGCTTTCTTTCTCGCTGGGGACTCGAGGGACAATCTGGCTGTCACCAAAAGTCGCCTGAGACCCATCAAGAACTCTACCCAATGAAAGGAAGACAGGCCTTGGCACTGTGCTCCGGGTTAACATTCGCAGAAACGCTTTCTGTGGTGCTCCGCTCCTAAAGCCCAAACAACCTCTGGAGTCTGGGTCACCTCATTTGGACACCTTGGTCTGCAGGGTGCTGGGCAGATAGAGGTACCTCCAGATGGCATAGTAGTGGGTACCAGCACCAAATGCCACAAAGAGATGCCAGATGGCGTGGGCAAAGGGGATCCTCCCGTCACTCTTGAAGAAGACCATGCCCAGGCAGTAGAAGACCCCTCCGGTCATCAGTTCCCAGATGCCCTCGGTGTTGGGCTGTCGGCAAGGACAAGGGTGGGGCACAGGTCAGAAGAGCAGCCAGTGTGGCTGGAAGCATCAGCTGGTCCCCATTCCCCAAAACCAAAAGACTCACAGAGGGCAAACCAGCCCAGACTCCTAGGTGGGAAGCCTTAACACTGATACACCAGCAATTCTCCCCAGACTAGTTCTCAAAGGACAGACATTCTCATTTCTATTAAAATCTCACCAATTTTTTTTTTCGAGACAGGGTCTCGGTCTGTTGCCCCAGCTGGAGAACAGTGGCACAAGTGTAGCTCACTGCAGCCTCCAACTCCTGAAGTGATCCTCCTGCCTCAGCCTCCCCAGTAGCTGGGACTATAGACATCCCATGACACCACCATGCCTGGCTAATTTTATTTTATTTTTGGAGAGTAGGGGGGCTCACTATGTTGCCCAGGCTGGTCTCAAACTCCTAGCCTCAAGTGATTCTCCCACCTCGGCTTCCCAAAGTGCTGGCATTACAGGTGCAAGCCACCACACTCAGCTTCAAATAATATTTTTTATGACTTTTCTTTTTCTTTCTTTCTTTTCTTTCTTTCTTTCCCTTCCTTCCTTCCTTCCTTCCTTCCTTCCTTCCTTCCTTCCTTCCTTCCTTCCTTCCTTCCTTCCTTCCTTCCTTCCTTCCTTCCTTCCTTTCTTTCTTTCTTTCTTTCTTTCTTTCTTTCTTTCTTTCTTTCTTTCTTTCTTTCTTTCTTTCTTTCTTTCTTTCTTTCTTTCTTTCTTTCTTTCTTTCTTTCTTGAGACAGAGTTGCTCTGTCACCCAGGCTAGAGTGCAGTGGTGAGATCTCAGCTCACTGCAACCTCCACCTCCCAGGTTCAAGCAGTTCTCCTGCCTCAGCCTCCCAAGTAGCCGGGACTACAGGCGTGCATCACCACAACTGGCTAATTTTTGTATTTTTAGTAGAGACGGTTTCGCCATGTTGGCCAGGCTGGTTTCAAACTCCTGATTTCAGGCGATCCATCCACCTTGGTCTTTCAAAGTGCTGGGATTACAGGCGTGAGCCACTGCCCCCGCCCTATAGCTTATCTTTGGTAAACCTATAATGCATCTGGGTATATACCCAAAGAATTGAAAGCGGGGTCTTGACAGATGTTTGCAAACCCATGTTCATTGCAGCATAAACACAACAGCAAACGATGGAAGCAACCCAGGTGTCCACCAAGGAATGAACGAACAAAATGAGCTCGATCCATACAATGGAATAGTATTCAGCCCTAAAAAGGAAGGAAATGCTAATGCATGCTACAACATAGGTGAACCTTGGCAACATTGGGCTGAATGAAATCAGTCAGTCACAAAAGGACAAATACTGTATGATTCCACTTATATGAGGTTCCTAGAGTTGTCAGATTCATAAAGGAAGAAAGCAGAATGGTGGTTGCCAGGAGCTGGGGCAAGGGGGAAAAAAACGTTATTGTTACAGTGGCTCACACCTATAATCCCAGCACTTTGGGAGATCGAGGCAGGCTGATCACCTGAGGTCAGGAGTTCAAGACCAGCCTGGCCGACATGGTGAAACGTCATCTCTATTAAAAATACAAAAATTAGCTGGGTGTGGTGGTGTGCTCCTGTAATCCCAGCTACTTGGGAGGCTGAGGCAGGAGAATCGCTTGAACCAGGACCCAGGAGGTGGAGGTTGCAGTGAGCCAAGATCACATCACTGCACTCCAGCTTGGGTTCTCAAAAAAAAAAAAAAAAAACCGAGAACAGAGTTATAGTTTGCAGAGATGCAAAAAGTTCTGGAGATGGATAGTGGTGATGCTTGCATGACAGTGAATGTGCCACTGAACTGAAGATTTTACCACAAATGTTTAAAGTAATGGCACGGCAAAAAAAAAAAGTAGAGAAAACAAAAATTGTTTTCTTCATGGCAAAAAATGTTTAGAGAAAAAACATGGTAAGAAAAAGTAGTAGTCCTAGTCCTCAGATGTGAGTACTATTAATATGAGTTGTTCTTAGTAAAAGAAACTCTCTGCTGGGGACAGTGGCTCCTGTCTGTAATCCTAGCACTTTGGGAGGCCAAGGTGGGCTTGAGCCCAGGAGATCGAGACCAGCCTAGGCAACATAGAGAGACCCCATCTCTTAAAAAAAAGAGAGAGAGAGAGAAACAGTCATAGAATAGGAGGGAATTGAGCAAGAAGAACCTGCCAAGTCCTCATGGGGCCAAGGGTTCGAGACCATCCCTGGAAACACAGGGAGACCCTGCCTCCACACACAAAAAAATTTTTTTGAGGCAGAGTTTCGCTTTTGTTGCCCAGGCTGGAATGCAGTGGCATGATCTCGGCTCACTGCAGCCTCTGCCTCCTGGGTTCAAGCGATTCTCCTGCCTCAGCCTCCGGAGTAGCTGAGACTACTGGTGTGCACCACATCTGGCTAATTTTTTTTTTTTTTTTTTTTTTGCAGAGATGGGTCTTGCTATGTTGCCCAGGCTGCTCTCAAACTCCTAAATTTAAACTATCCTCCCACCTCAGCCTCCCAAAGGACTGGATTATAGGCATGAGCCACTGCACCCGCCCTACTGCCTCTTTAGACAAGTCATGCCAGGCCTCAGTTTCCCCATCTGCCAAAGGAGAGAGTTTGTGACAATCTCAACAGTTATGTCCAGCTCGGACACTCTTGGTCCCTTGCAAGGACCCATCCACGCAGGGCAGCCAACACTTACCATGGAGAGGATGACCAGGGCAGGGAAGAAGCCCATCACAACGTAGCAGAGAAGCTCCACAAGCTTGTACCTGGCAGAAAGACAAGCCATGCCAGCCTTAGGACATGCCTCCCCATGAGGAAACCACGCAGAGCTCCCTGTTCCTGGGGAAGAGGAAACACTCTTGCCAGAACAGTGAGAAGAAAGGATGCTTTCTCTGTCTAGCATGCTTTGGCTCAGATTTCACCCAGCTACAGCCAACAGGTGCTGGCAGTTGTGTGACCTTGGGCACTTTCCCTCCCTGAGACTCAGTTTCCACTTCTGTAAAATGCATGCAGGAGCCAGAGCAGGAATGGCAAACATTGAGCATTGCACACATGTGGGGACTCCCGCATGAATAGACATCACTATTCAATCCCAGCATCTCTTCCCACAGGGCCGGAGCAGCCACTTCCAATCGAGCTGGGCTGCTGCAGCAACTGAAGCCTCTCTGCTGTCCCTGGACTAAATGACTTCCAGAGGTTCTGGGCTCTGAGACTGCAGAAGCCTGTTATTCTCTTTTGCTTCTATTATCCTGTTTCTTTCTCCACTGAATTATTTCCGTTCCCATCACTCGGCAGAATGGGGATACAGAGAGTGTGACTCTTTCGGGACCTCTCCCCTCCATCTGCTAATAGTTTAAGAAGGGCAGGTGGCATGTGACACACCCCCACCCCCTCCATTCAATGGGGCTAGGAACCTATGATTTTTTTTTTTTTTGAGACGGAGTTTCGCTCTTGTTACCCAGGCTGGAGTGCAATGGCGCAATCTCGGCTCACCGCAACCTCCGCCTCCTGGGTTCAGGCAACTCTCCTGCCTCAGCCTCCTGAGTAGCTGGGATTACAGGCACACGCCACCATGCCCAGCTAATTTTTTGTATTTTTAGTAGAGACAGGGTTTCACCATGTTGACCAGGATGGTCTCGATCTCTTGACCTCGTGATCTACCCCCCTCGGCCTCCCAAAGTGTTGGGATTACAGGCGTGAGCCACTGCGCCCGGCATTTTTTTTTTTTTTTTAAAGGTAAGAGTCTCACTCTGTCGCCCAGGCTGGAGTGCAGTGGTGCGATCTTGGCTCACTGCAACCTCCAACTCCCAGGTTCAAACCATTCTCCTGCCTCAGCCTCCTGAGTAGCTGGGACCCACCACCCACCACCATGCCTGACTAATTTTTGTATTTTTAATAGAGATGGGTTTTCACCATGTTGGCCAGGCTGGTCTCGAACTCCTGAATTCAAGTGATCCACCCTCCTTGACCTCCCAAAGTGCTGGGATTACAGGTGTGGGCCGCCGCGCCTGGCCACCCATGATGTCTTTTTGACAACTTCAGGTTGACCCTAGGGGCTGCAAGACTTGGTGGCCATCCCTGAGCCTGAATGGCATGCCAGCCAGAGCTACGCTCTCATGATTATGGTATCATCCTGGGCTCTCGGGTGCCCAGGAGCACTGGGGAGGCCCGAGCATCTCTTACAAAAAAAAGAATCCCGCCTCCCTGAAGCCCCCAGGCCTAGCTTACCGCTCGTGGAAGAAAAAGACATAGACGGTGCCCACAGAAGCCATAATCCAGACCAGCCAGCGCATGTGGGAGGCCCAGGGGCCCAGCTCCCGGAGATTCAGCCTGGGAGAGAGACCCAAAGTCATGGCCTGAGGCGGGGCCCACCAGGACCTCTGCCCTCAAGGGCCGGCCTGTCACAGGAAACAGATCCCAGGGAAGCCCTGTCACCTGTGGCTTCACGGCTGGGACGGGGGCGCTCACAGGAAGACAGATGAACAGGCAGAAAGGGCACTAGACAAACTGAAACAGCAAGCAACGGTTAGAGGAAAATTAGCAAAACTGACAATATCTAGGAGAAGAGGTAAGTGGCGCCTCAAACTGGTGGGATTATGAACAAGTAAAGCCTGTTTGGAGGGCAACTGTGCATTCTCGGTCACTGCAGTTCCAGCAATGCTGTTTTATTTTATTACGTCATTTTACTATTTTATTTATTTATTTTGAGGCAGAGTCTCACTCTGTCACCCAGGCTGGAGTGCAGTGGCACAGTCTTGGCTCACTGCAACCTCTGCCTCCTGGATTCAAGCAATTCTCCTGCCTCAGCCTCCCGAGTAGCTGGGATTATAGGTACCCAATACCACGCCTGGCTAATTTTTGTATTTTTAGTAGAAACAGGGTTTCACCATTTGGCCAGGCTGGTCTTGAACTCCTGACGTCAGGCGATCCGCCTCCCACAACCTCAGGAGGCTGCCTCGGCCTCCCAAAGTGCTGGGATTATAGGCGTGAGCGACTGCGCCTGCCCTGAAATGAATTTCTGAAATGAGAATGTCTTATGTAAACTTCTGCCAAAAAAAAGTGACCTGCTCAGAGTCTGTCACTATAAAGGAGTTAAATAACACTGAAAAGTTTAAGGGTAAAAAATAATAACCCATCTCATTACCCAAAATAACCATCAGTGAACATCATTCTACATACCCTTCCAAGCAGACCTAAAAATAGGCCGCTGGGTAGAAGGATAGGATGGGATGAAGGGAAAGGAGAGGGGTGAGAATTAACTTATCATGTTTAATTAAAAGTATTACATTTAATTTTAACTTGACTTTAAAAGAAGAAAATGGAAACCTAAAAATTTTCCTGAATGTCAAACAAATGTTTCTTCACCGTAAAATTCACTTTGACTCTGAAGATAAATTATGTAAAGCACAAGAAAATTGGATTTTCAGCTGGGCACAGTGGCTCATGCCGGTAATTCCAGCACTTTGGGAGGGCAAAGCAGGTCGATCACCTAAGGTCAGGAGTTCCAGACCAGCCTGGCCAACATGGCAAGACCCCATCTCCACTAAAAATACAAAAATTAGCTGGGTGTGGTGGCTTACACCTGTAATCCCAGCTACCTGGGAGGCTGATGCAGGAGAATTGCTTAAACCTGGGAGCCAGAGGTTGCAGTGAGCCGAGATTGCTCCACTGCACTCCAGCCTGGGTGACAAGAGCAAAACACTCAGGAAAAAAAAAAGAAAGTTGAGTTTTTAAAATTACATGTTTCTGGTTTTTTGTTAGTTTGTTTTTTTAGAGACAGAGTCTCACTTTATCCCCCAGGCTGGAGTGCAGTGGCACAATCATAGCTCACTGCAGCCTTGACTTCCTGGGCTCAAGCAGTCCTCTTGCCTCAACCTCCTGAGTAGCTGGAACTACCGGCACGTGCCATCACAAACTAGTTTCTTTAAAAAACTCCTCATGGGTACTGTATTCTTGGCTTTCTTTTTTTTTAGACGGCGTCTCGCTCTTGTTGGCTGGGCTGGAGTGCAATGGCTTGATCTTGGCTCACTGAAATCTCCGCCTTCCAGATTCAAGCAATTCTCCTGTCTTAGCCACCAGAGTAGCTGGGATTACAGGTGCCTACCACCATGCCCGGCTTACTTTTGATATTTTTAGTAGAGACGGGGTTTCGCCATGTTGGCCAGGCCAGTCTTGAACTCCTGACCTCAGGTGATCTGCCCGCCTCGGCTTCCCAAAGTGCTGGAATTATAGGCATGAGCCACCGTGCCAGCCTCTTGGACTTCTTTCACGTGTGACATGGTGCCTGTTGTTTCTATGTCTGCATGATAATCACGCTTGATGTTTCCTCTGAAGTCTATCTTTGGGAAATTATTAGAAGCGTCTCCACTGTGTGTCAGCATTAAATGGTGCTGTGGCCACATTCAGAAGCCAGCTTGTTTTTTCACTTTGCAAATAATTTATTTGTTCAGTCTTGAAGCCTGAAGAATTTGTCTCTGTCTTTCATTTTTATCAGCTTCTCTCTGATTGCTTTAATATTGGCTTTCTGAAAATGTCTGTATTCTCCCTTATTATATAAAACCTTCAGTATTTGGTTTTCAATAGTGTTTTTTTTTTCCACAAGGAGAGGAAGCCGGGGTTTTTGTTTGTCACAATGTCCTCAGATACCAGCACAGGGCCTGGCACAGGGCAGTGCCCAGTCAATCACAGCCAGGGCTAACGAAGAGAAATTCAGGCCAGGCGTGGTGGCTCATGACTGTAATCCTAGAACTGTGGGAGGCCGAGGCAGGCGGATCACCTGAGGTCAGGAGTTTGAGACCAGCCTGGCCCACGTGGTGAAAACCCGTCTCCACTAAAAATACAAAAATCAGCCAGGTGTGGTGGTGCATGCCTATAATCCCAGCTACTCAGGAGGCTGAGGCAGGAGAATAGCTTGAACCTGGGAGGCAGAGGTTGCAGTGAGCCGAGATTAAGCCACTGCACTCCAGCCTGGGGAGAGAGCAAGACTCCATCTCAAAAACAAAAACAAAACAAAAAATAAAAACAAAATAAACATATATTTATAAAATGTGGCCATCACAATGGCTCATGCCTGTACTCCAACACTTTGGGAGGCTGAGGCAGAGGCAGGAGGATGGCTTGAGGCCAGGAGTTCAAGATCAGCCTGGGCTACATATTGAGATCCTGCAAAAATAAAAATAGTGGCCAAGCATGGTGGCTTGCACCTGCAGTCCCAGCTACTCGGGAGGCTGAGGCGGGAGAATGACTTGAGCCCAGGAGTTGGAGGCTGCAGTGAGCTATGATCACAATACTGCACTCCAGCATAGGCAACAGAGTGAGACCCTGTCTCTAAAAAAACAGTTAAAAACTTAAAAGCCATAGTAAATAAATTATATATTAAGTAAATAAATATAAGTATATATGTGTGCATATTCATGTGTATGTATATGTCTATGTCTGTTACACATATTTATATGTATATATAGACACATGCATATACATGTCTATATACATATGCATATAATATGTCTATTGCAAATATGCATATGTGTATATAGAGAGACAAATATTACATATTAATATTTGCTTTTCTGGATGGGCACAGTGGCTCACACCTGTAATCCAAACACTTTGGGAGGCCAAGGCAGGTAGATCATTTGAGGTCAGGAGTTCGAGACCAGCCTGGCCAACATGGTGAAACCCCATCTTTACTAAAAATACAAAAATTAGCTGGCCATGGTGGTGGATGCCTGTAATCCCAGCTACTCGGGATGCTGAGGCAGGAGAATCACTTGAACCCGGGAGGCAGAGGTTGCAGTCAGCCGAGATCGTGCCACTGCACTCCAGCCTGGGTGACAGAGTGAGATTCTGTCTCAGAATTCTAAAAAAAAGTATATTTTTCTTTTATCTGCATAAAATAACTCAAGAAGGACACACAAGAAAGTGGGTAAAGAAAGTGGGTATATGTAGCTGCTTCCAGGAAGGAGAAAAGGGTGTCAGGAAGCTTTTCCCCTGACTCCTCTGTGCCAAGTCAACATATCACCCAGCCAAATAGAAAAATAAATTCAAACAATGAAAAGAAAGGACTCCAAGCATTTGCTGGGGGCGGGACGGTACTCACCAGGGTGCGTAGGAGGCTGCTATGAAGAAATAGATGACCATCCGGTCGAACATGTGCAGACAGTGTTCCACCATCCTAGGGCGGCAGAGAAGCCGGCGGTCATGGCCCTTGCGCAGCAGGGAAGGGCCAGAGCCCCCAGAGCCATGCCCTGGGCTGATCGCGCCTGCCTACAGGTTAGCGGGGCTGGGCTCCTCTATCCAGCCAGGACCCCTGGGGCCTCAGAATCCCCATCTGTAAGTGACCAGGGCAGCGGTCTCCAAACCAGGCTCCTTATCACCTTAGAGGCTGCATGGAGACACCTTGCCTCGAGAGTCCCACTGAAGGCCTTGCACCCCTGAAGGTAAGGATCGTACATCCTCCTCCCCACCTTTTTTTTTGAGACAAGGTCTCGCTCTGTCTCCCAGGCTGGAGTGCAGTGGCACGATCTCGACTCACTGCAACATCCACCTCCCGGGTTCAAGCAATTCTCCTGCCTCAGCCTCCCGAGTAGCTGGGACTACAGGTGCCCACCACCACACGTGGGTAATTTTTGTATTTTTGGCATTTACTATGTTGGCCAGGCTGGTCTCGAACTCCTGACCTCGTGATCCACCCATCTTGGCCTCCCAAAGTGCTGGGATTACAGGCATGAGCCACTACGCCCCGCCATCCTCCCCTACTTTAATCTGAGCCATTGTGCATTTCTGCTTTATATATGGGGTTTTTCCAGAGATTTCAAATGGAGAAATAATTCTGTGGAGAAAGTGCAAAAACAGCCAGATGCAGTGGCTCACACCTGTAATTCCAGTGCATTGGGAGGCTGAGGCAGGAGAATTGCTTGAGCTCAGGGGTTGGAGACCAGCCTGGGCAACACAGTGAGACCTCATCTCTACTAAAAGTTAAAAAGATCAGCCAGGATAATGGTGTGCACCTGTAGGCCCAGCTACTCACGAGGCTGAGGCAGGAGGATCTCTTGAGCCTGCGAGGTTGAGGCTGCAGTAAGCCATGTTTGTATGTTTGTGCCACTGCACTCCAGTCTAAGCAACAGAGCTAGACCCTGTCTCAAAAAAAAAAAATCAAAAACTACTAAATTATGTCCTCCTCAAAAGTGTCTGGGAGCTGACATTCTGTGTTAGAACTTAGTAGCTAGAATCCAGGCTCTGGAGCCAGAAGGCCTGGGTTTGAATTCCAGCTCTACGCTTCAGGAGTGCACAACCTTGAACAAGTTACCTATTCGTTCTAGGTCTCAGCTTCTTCCTTTGTAAATACAGAGGATGCCAGCAAACCAACATAGGGCTGTGGGGATGATTAAATTAGCTAATAGCACAGTACATAGTAAGTGCTCAATAAACACCAGCCATTTTTATGATGACTTCACTTTGAATAGTGAGCAGTAACCCTCAATACATGGGACTGGCATGCTGCCAGCCTCCACAATGGTGTGCAATAAGCCACACTCCTGATATTCACACTTTGGGACCCTCCCCTCCCAAAAAAAGCAGGATTAACTCAGGGAACCAGTAGGACATTGCAGAAATGATGGTGTGTAGTTTCTGAAGCCAGATTATGAAAGACATTAGAGCTTCCACCGTGTTCAATTAAGTCACTAAGTTTGAGGCAAACAAGCTCCCATGTGGCTGTGAAGACAGCCGCATTACAACCCAGCACTAACTAGCTCACCAGCCATGTGAGTGGGCTTAGACCCTCCAGTGCCGGTCAAGCCATTAGATGACAGCTGACAGCAGCCCCAGCCAACCTCTGACTACAGGAGACATCACGAACTGGAGCTACACAGCGAAAGCTCTCAAATTCCTGACCCTCTGAGGCTTTGAGAGAGAATAAGTGTTTCTCGTTATTTAAGCCATGATGCTCTGGGATACTTTGTTACACAGCAATCGCTCACCAATACAACTGTGGTTCTGTCTAGCAAAGTGCAACCCTGAACAAATTTGACCAATGATTGTATGCATGGCTCAACTGCATATCTTCATAGAAATTAAAGGGGGCAGCATACAGCTTTATGGGGGGCCTGGATTCCTGGAGTCAGCTCGCATTGGATTTGGCTGCTGTGCAACCTTCAGCAATAAGGTTTCTTTTCTTTCTCTCCTTCCTTCCTTTTCTCTCTCTTCCTTTCTTCCCTTCCTTCTCTTCCTTCCTTCCCTCCCTCCCTCTCTTCTTTCCTTCCTTCCTTCCTTCCTTCCTTCTTGACGGAGTCTCACTCCATTGCCCAGGCTGGAATGCAGTGGCACCATCTTGGCTCACTGCAACCTCCACCTACCAGGTTCAAGTGACTCTCATGCCTCATCCTCCCAAGTAGCTGGGATTACAGGTGTGCACCACTGTTTCTGGCTAATTTTTTTATTTTTAGTAGAGACAGGGTTTCACCATGTTGACCAGGCTGGTTTCAAATTCCTGACCTCAAGTGATTCTCCCACCTCGGCCGCCCAAAGTGTTGGGATTACAGGCATGAGCCACCTCTCCCAGCTTCACTGTATTTTTTTTTTCATATATATATCAAAACTAGATGGGTGCAGTGGCTCATACGTGTAGTCCCAGCACTTTGGGAGGCCAAGGAGGGTAGAATGCTTGAGCCCAGGAGTTCGAGACCAGCCTGGGCAACATGATAAAACCCCATCTCTACAAGAAATACATAAAATTAGCTAGATGCAGTGGTGCATGCCTGTAGTCCCAGCTACTCGGGAGGCTGAGGTAGAAGGATCACTTGAGCCCTGGAGGTGGAAGCTGCAGTGAACCAAGATGACGCTACCACACTCCAGCCTGGGAGACAAAGTGAGACCTCATCTCAAAAAAAAAAAAATCAAAACCATAAAACTCAGGGATTCTAATCCCTACATTGCAGAATTATTGAAAAGATTAGAAAATGGCACCTGTAGCATGCCTGGAACGAGGCCTGGAGAGGAGCTGGCCTCAGCCAGCAAGGCCTTTTCTTTTGGTCCTCTCAGAAGCAGACAAACCAAGCCAGGCATGAAGGCTCATCCCTGTAACCCCAGCACTTTGGGAGGCTGAGGCGGGTGGATTACTTGAGCCCATGAGTTGGAGACCAGCCTGGGTAACATGGTGAAACCCCATAATCCCATCTCTCCAACAAATACAGAAATTAGCGAGGCATGATGGCACACACCTGTGGTCTCAGCTCCTCAGGAGACTGAGGCAGAAGGATCGCTTGAGCCCTGGAGGCAGAGGTTACAGTGAGCCAAGACTGTACCACTGCACTACAGTCTGGGCAACAGATTGAGATTCTGTCTCAAAAAAAAAAAACAAGTTGGCCAAGTGCAGTGGCTCATGCCTGTAATCCCAGCACTTTGGGAGGCCAACGTGGGCAGGGGAGTTTGAGACCAGCCAGGCCAACATGGTGAAACCCTATCTCTACCAAAAACAAACATAAAAATTAGCCAGGCGTGGTGGCGGGTGCCTGTAATTCCAGCTACTTGGGAGGCTGAGGCAGGAGAATCACTTGAACCCAGGAGGTGGAGGTTGCAGTGAGCTGAGATCCGGCCACTGCACTCCATCCTGGGCGACAGAACGAGACTCCATCTCAAAGAAAAAAAAAAAAGAAGTGAGCAAACCAGGCTCCTGTGGGTGAGGTGGTCTGCCCAGAAGAGACCTAACTGCAGCTTAAATAAGGCAGGGCTTGTGCCTTCTGCAAAGCCATCCCGTGGGTCGCCCACCCCAGCCCCTCCCAGCTCAGCGGGGAATGTCCCCAGGCAGACCGGGTGCCCTGGTTCACCCCCGGGGCCATCGTGGGCCCCCCTGCCCCGGGCCCCCACCCAGCATGGGTCCTCTAGGCAGGAGGCACCTGAGGTGGCTCTTCTTCCAGGAGATGGTGTGGAACACGGTGGACACCACGAAGAGGCCGCAGAGGCCGAGGCCGTAGATCCAGGCAGAGATGGTCTCCCAGTCGTCGTCCGACAAGAAGTAGAGGTTGGAGCTGCCCAGGATGCTGGGGATGATCCAGAACTGGAGGGGCGGGGACAGCAGGGACAGGTGCAGCAGCTGACCGGCTCAGAGCATGCCTTCCGCCCCTGCCCTGGCTGAGCTGCCCCACATGGCGCACTCAGCTCTTGAAATGTGGTCAGTGCCACTTAAGAGTGGAATCACTTTATTTTACTTTAATTCATTAAAGTGTAAATTTCTTTCCTTCCTTCCCTCCTTCCTTCCCTCCTTCCTTCCTCCCTTCCTGCCTTTCTCCCTTTCTCCCTTCCTCCCTTCCTCCCTTCCTTCCTTCTTTCCTCTCTCCCTTCCTTCCTTCTTTCCATTAGTTCCCTTTTCCCCTTCCCCTTTTCTTTCCTTTCCTTTTTTATTTTCATTCTCCTTTCCTTTCCTCTTTCTTTCCCTCCCTCCTCCCTCTCTCCTTCCTTCCTCCCTCTCTCCCTTCCTGCCTTGTCTCATCACCCAGGCTGGAGTGCAGAGGTCCAGTCACGGTTCACTGCAGCCTCAATTTCCTAGGCTCAAGTGATCCTCCCACCTTGGCCTCCCAAATAGCTGGGATTACAGGTTCACATCACCACAACTGGCCAGTTTTAACATCTTTTATAGAGACGAGATCTGGCTATATTGCCCAGGCTGGTCTTGAACTCCTAGCTTCAGGCGATCCACCTTGGCCTTCAAAAGACTGGGATTACAGGCGTGATCCACCACGCCCAGCTTCAGGTGTCAATTTCAACAGCCATGTGGGGCCAGTGGCTGCCAACCTGGACAGTGCGGGTCTAGATCTTTGATTCGATTCTCAAAGGGGGTTCATGTATGAAACGGCCAAAGACCACGTCCCAGGGAGTAGCCACCCCCACCACGCCCCAGGCCCTCCCTGGGCCACCACACAGAGAAGTCTGATGTGCCACATGTCACACACCATCATCACTGATGTCCTGACCTCACCTGCTTGGACTGCCCTGAAGGCAGAGGCCAGCCCTGAGCAGCACAGGCACCCAGGTACCATTCAGCTTGTAAAGGGATTTAAATAGCGGATGATCTGCCAGGATTCACTGTAGAGAATGGAATCCCCAAATCCTCTGCCTTTATAGGGGCATGGCCTGGCCCTGCCCAGTCCTCCTACTCTGCTCTCCCTGCCCCAGGTCACCACGCCTTGGCCTTCCTGGCCTTCGTCCAGTGTCCCAACATTTTCCTGCCTCGGGGCCTCTGCACGTGCTGTTCCCTTGTCCTCCACATGCTGTTCCCTTAACTCTCTGGGAGGCCGGCTCCCGGTCATCATTCAGGAGCTGGTTAATATCACTCTGGCAGGAGCACCTGCTCTGTCCTTTGTCTGACAGAGGTCTCTTCTATTGTCTGTTCTTGTAGCACCTGGTGCCCTCTCTCCCTGGCAGCCCCACATCTTATATGATAGACTTACTTGATCATTATTTCCCATACACGACATGAGCTGCACAGGGTGGGCACCTAGACAAATATATACCGAAGACAGGCTGGTAGGCAGGAAGAAAGGAAGGAAGGAAGAAATGCTGGAAGAGCCTAAAGAGGGAAGAAGTGGGCAAGTGGGGTTGGGCATGATGGCTCACGCCTGTAATCCTAGCACTTCAGGAGGCCAAGGCAGGCGGATCACTTGAGATCAGGAGTTTGAGACCAGCCTGGCCAACATCATGAAACCCCATCTCTATTTAAAAAAAAAAAAAAATACACACCAGGCACAGTGGCTCATGCCTGTAATCCCAGCACTTTGGGAGGCTGAGGCAGGTGGATCACAAGGTCAGGAGATCGAGACCATGCTGGCCAACATGGTGAAACCCCATCTCTACTAAAAATACAAAAATTAGCTGGGTGTGGTGGCGCATGCCTATAGTCCCAGCTGCTCGGGAGGCTGAGGCAGGAGAATCACTTGAACCTGAGAGGCAGAGGTTGCAGTGAGCTGAGATCATGCCATTGCATTCCAGCCTGGGTGACACAGCAAGACTCCATCTCAAAAAAAAAATTAGCCAGGTGTGGTGGTGGGGTGCCTGTGATCCCAGCTAGTCAGGAGACTGAGGCAGGAGAATCACTTTAACCCAGGAGGCACAGGCTGCAGTGAGCCATGATCCTGCCACTGCACTTCAGCCTGGGCGACAGAGAAAGACTCCATCTCAAAAAATAATAATAATTAAAAAAAATTTTTTTTTTAAGTAGGCAGGTGGGGAGTACAGCCCCAACGATGTGCATCCTCTAGGAATCACTGAAATGCAATCTGTCTGCAAAATCAGCCCAGGTGGGTCCCAAAGGAAAGAGGTGTCCTGCTAGCCTCCCTGACATCCAGGCTGGGGACAGGATGGGGACAGGTCAACAGCAAAGCACCAGAATGGGATGGTTCCTTAATAAGAGGCCATCAGCCACCCACAGTCCATCTGCACATGGCAGACTGAACACCAACAGGGAAGACAGGAGCCTGCTGAAGGGGATGGAATTACAAACTTTAAAAAATCACTTTTGGCTGGGTGTGGTGGCTCACACCTGTAATCCCAGCACTTTGGGATGCCAAGGCAAGAGGATCACTTGAGGTCAGGAGTTTAAGACTAGCCTGGCCAACACAGTGAAACCCCCTCTCTAATAAAAATACATAAATTAGGTAGGTGTGGTGGCAGGCACCTGTAGTCCCAGCTACTCAGGAGGCTGAGGCAGGAGAATCACTTCAACCTGGGAGGCGGAGGTTGTAGTGAGCCAAGATCACGCCACCACACTCCAGCCTGGGTGACAGAGCAAGACTCTGTTAAAAAAAAAAAAAAAAAAAAATCACTTTAGTTAATCTTATTATATCATCTTAAAAAATATACAGCAACTGGCCAGGCACGGTGCCTCATGCCTGTAATCCCAGCACTTTGGGAAGCTGAAGTGGGTGGATCACTTAAGGCCAGGAGTTTGAGACTAGCCTGGCCAACAGGGTGAAACCCCGTCTCTACTAAAAATACAAAAATTACCCAGGCATGGTGGTACACGCCTGTAGTCCCAGCAAGACTCCATCTCAAAAAATAAATAAATAATAGCAACTATCTCATGCTACTTCATAATTTGGGGACATCATTCTCATTAGGCTATGGGTTCCAATTATGTTTTGTGCTATTTTAAAAGATTTCATTTTATTTTTTAGAGATGGAGTCTCACTCTGTTGTCCAGGCTGGAGTGCAGTGGCACAGTCACAGCTCACTGCAGCCTCGACCTCCTGGGCTCATGTGATTCTCCTGTCTTGGCCTCCGGAGTAGCTGGGACTACAGACATATGCCACTGCACATAGCTCCTATTTTGTGCTATTTTTCGGTCACCTACCATGCCTAGTATTCATTCAGTTGCTCACTCACTCATTCATTCATTCCACAAACCTGTGAGCACAGGACATGTCCTCAGGAATGAAATGATACATGCCCATCACCCTGCCCTCACCCTATGCCCACAGGTGCTAACTGAGGGTGCATCCAATAAATGAATGAGTTAACAGCGGGGGCCTGGTACCCGTGACTCAGTTACTCCCTTCCTGGAGCCTGCTGGACTATGAATATGCCTTGTGTTTACAGCATCAGTGCCCAGAGGAGATCATAAATAGGGTTTTGTCCCCAGCCTCACAGCTTCTCACAGGTGTGACAGCAGGATCAATTCAGGGATTACAGGTGGTTTTTTTTTTTTTTTGGAAACTGAGTCTCACTTGTTCTGTCGCCCACGCTGGAGTGCAGTGCCATGATCTTGGCCCATTGTAACCTCCACCTCCTGGGTTCAAGCAATTCTCCTGCCTCAGCCTCCTGAGTAGCTGGGATTACAGGCACGAACCAGTATGCCCAGCTAATCTTTGTATTTTTGGTAGAAACAGGGTTTCACCATGTTGGCCAGGCTGGTCTCGAACTGTGATCTGCCCACCTCGGCCTCCCAAAGTGCTGGGATTACAGGCATGAGCCACTGGCCGGCCAATTCAGCACCTCTTTCCCCAAGAGTGTGCTGGAAAGGAAACATACTTGTCAATGTGCCTACGCTGTGCCAGCAAGGTGCCTTGAGCAACACTCACGGCCACCCTTGGGAGTGGCTCTTCCGATGCTCATGCTACAGATAAGGAAACTGAGGCTCAGGGCCACTAAATAATGGAGCTGGGATTGAAAGGTCTTCTCTTGCTAGAGTTTCACTTTCTGGGATGCACTGCAGACTTGTGTCGATGAGTCAGCTTGTAGCTTTGGGCGAATTCTCTGACCCAAACCTCAGTTTCCTCCCTTGCAAAAGAGGGAGTCATGTGGCCATTTTCAAATGTTTTCCGAGCCTCTACTATGCACACAGCACGGGGCTTCAGAAGTGAGCCAGTAAGAACCAGTTTCTGCTCAGCAGAGCACTTGCTCTAAAGGGACTGACTGAGGAAATGCAAACTTAGAACTCGGTGTGGACTGGGCATGGCGGCTCACGCCTGTAATCCCAGCACTTTGGGAGGCTGAGGTGGGAGGATCACAAGGTCAAGGAGTTTGAGACCAGCCTGGCCAATATGGTGAAATCCGTCTCTACTAAAAATACAAAAATTAGCTGGGCACAGTGGTGGGCACCTGTAATCCCAGCTACTTGGGAGGCTGAGGCAGGAGAGGACAATTGCTTGAACCCGGGAGGCAGAGGTTGCAGTGAGCTGAGATGGCACCACTACACTCCTGCCTGGGTAACAGAGCAAGACTATCTTGGGTAGTGGGGGGAAGAACTTAGCGTGATCCCAGGCGCACACTAAGTTCAAATCAGCACCAGCCACTACTTTTTAGCCCCCAGAGTCTAACAGGTGGGGTGGCATTGAGAATTAATTCAATTCACCTCCACACACACTATCTGGGCACCTCCCTGTGCCAGGCATGCTGAGATGTCCTGAGATACCAAAGAACCCTGCAGGGATTCTGTGTGAACTCACGTCTGCATCGCCAGTGCCTGGAGCACTGCCTGGTGCCTTGAGGGTACCCAGGAAATGTTTGCTGAATGAATGTGCGATGGACTGGTACATTCCAGCTAGCATGGTGTGGGCAGTGAGGGTGGCTGGGGAGGTAGGCACCGGCTCAGCTTCCCAGCATCTGGGCAGAGGGGAAGGCTTTGTTGGGGAACATTTCAGCAAGGCTTGTGAATGATGAAAAGGGTTTCATAGGCAGAGCTAGAGTGGAGATGGCAAGTATTCCAGGCAGCGGGAACAGCATGTGCAAAGGCATGGAGTCATGCCTTCTATTTAGGAAATGGAGGGATTCAAGGGCTTGAGCCTGAGAGCAAGAGCAGGGTGGTGGGAGGTGCGTGGACAGATGGGCTAGGAGTTTGCTATGGTGACAGGATGCTGTCGTAGGTACTAGGGAGCCATCGAAGGTTCTTTTTTGTTTATTTGTTTGTTTTTGAGACACGGTCTCGCTCTGTCACCCATGCTGGATGCAATGGCACGATCTCAGCTCACTGCTACCTCTGCCTCCTGGGTTCAAACGATTCTCCTGCCTCAGCCTCCTGAGTATCTGGGGTTACAGGCATCCGCCATCATGCCCAGCTAATTTTTGTATTTTTAGTAGAGACGGGGTTTCACAATGTTGGCCAGCCTGGTCTCAAACTCCTGACCTCAGGTGATCTACCTGCCTCAGCCTCTCAAAGTGCTGGGATTACAGGCGTGAGACACTGAACCCAGCCCCATCCAAGGTTCTTGGAGCAAGAGAGATGCATGCTCAGCACCACAGTCCACTTACTCTTCTGAGGGCCACAGAAGACCCAAGGAACAGGCCACTTAGGACATATGTGAAGGAGGTGCCTTCCCCCACCCTTCCCCGGAAGTGTCCCCATCTCAGTCCTCAGTTCCCCAAAAGCCAACTCACAGCATGGGTGGCACAGTTGGCTGCATGTTCATACTCTGTGGGCTGGTACCTCTTGTGGGCAGGGACTCGGTGGTTCATGAACCTGGAAGGAGAGGGAGAATTCCAGGAAGCTCCGCTGGGGAAGAGATGCCATCCGAATTCCCTGGAGGCCTGAAGACTTCACCTGCTGCTGGTAGGAAAAGAACAGTACCTCCTTCTCCCCCCTCTCTCCCCTCTTCCCTCTCCCTCCCTCCCTCCCTCTTTCCAATCATTAAATGGTTTTGAATTGTCCAATATTTTGTGCCTAATCCCCATTGTGGTGTTTGTTACATTCTCTTCCTTTTTTTTTTTTTTTTTTTTTGACACAGGTTCTCACTCTGTCATTCAGGCTGGAGCTCAGGCTGGAGTGCAGTGGCACATTCATGGCTCACCGTTGCCTCCACCTCCTGGGCTCAAGCCATCCTTCCACCTCAGCTTCCTCAGATGCTGGGACTACAGGCACGATCTACCAGGCATGACCTACCATGCCTGGCTAAATTTGTTTGTTTGGGATAGAGTCTCACTTTGTCACCTGGCTGGAGTGCAGTGGTACGATCTTGGCTCACTACAACCTCCGCCTCCTGGATTCAAGCGATTCTCCTGCTTCAACCTTCCGAGTAGCTGGGCCTACAGGCACATACCACCACACCCAGCTAATTTTTGTATTTTTGGTAAAGACGGAGTTTTACCACGTTGGTCAGGATGGTCTCAATCTCTTGACCTTGTGATCTGCCCACCTCGGCCTCCCAGAGCGCTGGGATTACAGGCGTGAGCCACCACTTCCAGCTTCATTTCCTGGTTTTTATTTTCTCTAAATATAACTTACATACACTATAGTTCTGCAAAGGCGCAGCTCAAAAGATTTTTACAGATGCGTAGACCCACACAATCACCATCCAGGAAGAGCTACAGCTCACTTCTCACCTCCAAGAAAGTGCCCAGTGCCCCTCCCATGGGTCCCTTTTCCCCAGGGAAACCACCTCGGCCACTGTCATCTTAGATTTGTTTCCTGCACTTGCTCAGTGAACTCATACAGAACACATCACCACACCCAGCTAATTTTTGTGTTTTTAGTAGCGATGAGGTTTCGCCTTGGCACTTTAAGAGGCCAGGGCGGGTGGATCACTTTAGGCCAGGAGTTCAAGACCAACCTGGCCAACACGGCGAAACCTCATCCTACTAAAAATACAAAAGTTAGCTGGGCATGGTGGTGCACACCTGAGCACGGTTTCTTTTGCTTAACATGATTTTTGTGAGATTCATCCACCTTTTGGCATACAGCAATGGGTAGTTTTCATGGCTGTATCGTATTCCGCTGGGTGAACACACCACGAGTGATTTCCCCAATCCACTGCAGGTGGACACTCCTGTTTGGGGATATCATGGATAACTCGGCCCATGAACATTTTGTGCACTTTTTTTTGTTGAACACATGCAATTATTTCTGCTGGGCTCAGGTGAAATTGCTAAATGACTTCATGTTAAAAATAAATGTTCCTGGCCAGGTGTGGTCACTCACATCTGTAATCCCAGCACTTTGGGAGGCTGACGAAGGTGGATCACCTAAGGTCAGGAGTTTGAGACCAGCCTGACCAATACGGTGAAACCCTGTCTCTACTAAAAATATAAAAATTAGCCAGGCATGGTGGTGTGTGCCTGTAATCCCAGCTACTTGGGAGGCTGAGAAAGGAGAATACCTTGAACCCAGGAGGCGGAGGTTGCAGTGAGCCAAGATTGAGCCACTGCACTCCAGCCTGCGTGACAGAGCGAGATTCCATCTGAAAAAACAAAAAATTTTAAAAATAAAATAAACATTCCTGACCAGGTGCGGTGGCTCACACCTGTAACCCCAGCACTTTAAGAGGCCAAGGTGTGTGGATCACTTCAGGCCAAGAGTTCGAGACCAGCCTGGCCAACATGACAAAACCTCATCTCTACTAAAAATACAAAAATTAGCTGGGTGTAGTGGCCCACACCTGTAATCCTAAATATTTGGGAGGCTGAGGCAGGAGAATCGCTTGAATTCAGGAGTTGGAGGTTGCAGTGAGCCAAGATCATGCCATTGCACTCTCTAGCCTGGGCAACAGAGTGAGACTCCACCTCAAAAAAAAAAAAAAAAAAAAAAAAGAGGCCAGGCATGGTGGCATGAACAGGTGGATCACCTAAGGTCAGGAGTTTGAGACCAGCCTGGCTAACATGGTAAAACCCTGTTTCTACTAAAAATATAAAAAATTAGCTGGACGTGGTGGAACATGCCTATAATCCCAGCTACTCGGGAAGCTGAGGCAAGAGAATTGCTTGACCCCAGGAAGCGGAGGTTGCAGTGAGCCAAGATCACACCATTGCACTCCAGTTTGGCAACAAGAGCAAGACTCTATCTCCAAAAAAATTTTAAAAAACAGCCAGGAGTGGTGGCACCGGCCCATAATCCCAGCTACTTGGGAGGCTGAGGCAGGAGAATCGCTTGAGCCCGGAGGTGGAAGTTGCAATGAGCTGAGATCATGCCACTGCACTCTAGTCTGAGGGATAGAATGAGACTCATTCTCAAACACACACACAAAAAATCCTGATGTTTTGGTGTTTTTTTAGAATCTTCAAAACATTATCACCTGTGTTTAAGCCCCATGGGAGCACCATGTGAAGCTATTACCCATTTTATAGATGGAGAAGCTACAGGGCAGGGAGGTGAAGGAAACAGATCACCGGGTGGGATGGGACTCAACCCAGCCCTGGTTGATTCCAACCTCTGGTCCTGCCTTGACACGACTCTGTGCTGGGGGACTTAGGTCAGGCTGGGCAGACAGACAAGGGTTGGCTGGGCAGGGAAGAGACATCCAAGAGCTGGGGGTAAGGTCTGCACACACCTGGCTGTCAGACCAGCAGCCGAGACCACAGCAGTGTGCATGTCTTCGGCCCACACAGGCTCAGAATCAGGTGAGTGGACAGCTCACCTGGACGTTGCCAAGCAGCAGCCACCCAATGGGGTTCAACTCCGCTAAACACACCAAAAACTGTCCCCCTGAGGTCCAATGATTACTTTGTAGACTGCCCCCAAAAAAATGAGTGTATGGTTCAGAACAAATTGCTCCATAAAGTATGTATGAGTCACGAAGTATTTATTGGTCACCTTCTGTATGCCGATGTCATACCAGTAGTTCATGGAACATTTATTAAGCACCTCCTGTGTGCTGGCTCCATGCTAGTAAAGACCCTGGAACATTCATTGAGCACATTTTGTGTGCTGACTCTATGCTAAGTGTAGTTCATGGAGCATTTATTAAGCATCTTTTGTGTGCTGGCTCCATGCTAAGTATAGTTCATGGAGCATTTATTAAGCACCTTCTGTGTGCTGCCACCATGCTAGTACGGACCCTGGGGCATTCATTGAGCACCTTCTGTGTGCTGGCTTTATGCTAGCACAGTTCAGGGAGCATTTATGGAGCACATCGTGTATGCTGGCTTTATGTATGCTGGTGTGGCAGGGCAGGAGTGAAGGCTGCGCAGGGGAGTCTGCCAGGCACAGACACTGTGGCTTGCCGTGGGACACTTGGTGCCTGGGTGAGCCCAGGGGTCCAACGGTTCAGGTGACTGCCCTCTGCCTGCATCCAGCTGGGATTCCATGGTCACATGATTCCACAGTCAGTCAAGTGACTTCAACACCAGGGTCACGCCAAGCCCATTCGACAGGTGAGAAAACTAAGACCGCCAGGGCCAGGCTTCTGAACCAAGCCAAAGAGACACCAGCGCCCCATCTTCCATGGCCTAAGCAGCAAGAGAAAATGGAGGACCCACCCTGGAGACTCCACTGAAGCCTCCCCAGGAGCCCAGAACATGCCGTCCATCCACCCACCTTCCTCGAGGTGGGCCAGGAAGCTACCTGTAGACAAGACTAGCTTATTATTATTATTATTTGAGATGGAGTCTTTTTTTTTTTTTTTTTTGGAGATGCAATCTTGCTCTGTCATCCAGGCTGGAATGCAACGCCGCTGTCTTGGCTCACTGCAACGTCTGTTGTCCAGGTTCAAGCGATTCTCCTGCATCGGGCTCCCAAGTACCTGGGACTACAGGTGTGTGCCACCACACCTGGCTAATTTTTGTATTTTTAGTAGAGACGGGGTTTCACTATGTTGGCCAGGCTGGTCTCGAACTCCTGACCTCATGATCTGCCTACCTTAGCCTCCCAAAGTACTCGGATTACAGGTATGAGCCACCATGCCTGGCCAAGACTGGTTCATTAAATAGTAAGTAATAACAACAAAAATAGTGATATGGTTGAACCATGTCCTCCCAACATTCACACATCGAAGCCCTTACTCCCAGTATCAGAAGGGGACCTCATTTGGGAATAGGATTGGAGCAGATGTCACTGGTTAAGATGAGGCCAGACTGCAGTAGTGTGGGGCCCCATCCAAGGTGACTAGAGTTTCCTAAGAAGATAAGACAGGCCGGGCATGGTGGCTCATGCCTGTAATCCCAGCACTTCGAGAGGCCAAGGCGGGTGGATCACCTGAGGTCAGGAGTTCAAGACCAGCCTGACCAACAAGGTAAAACCCCATCTCTACTAAAAAAAATACAAAAATTAGCCAGGTGTAGTGGTGGGCGCCCGTAATCCCAGCTACTCCGGAGGCTGAGGCATGAGAATCGCTTGAACCTGGGAGGCGGAGGTTGTGGTGAGCCGAGATGGAGCCACTGCACTCCAGCCTAGGCGACAAGAGCAAGACTCCACTTCAAAGAAAAAAAAAAGATGAGAGAGACACAGAGGACAATGGCAAATGAAGACAGAGACACACAGGGGGAGGATGACCACGTGACGGTGCAGGCAGAGGTTGTGGCAATGCATCCACCAGCCAGTGGTACCCAGGACTGCTGGCGGCCACCAAAAGCCACAAGACAGCCCGGGCCTCAGAGCCTGCAGGAGAGCCTGAGGTTTAGCCTTCTGGCCTCCAGAACTGTGAGAGAATAAATAGCTGCTGTTGTAAACTGCCTGGTGTGTGGTCATCTGTGACTGCAGCGCTTGGACACAAACACAGGTGCATGTGGTGCTTATTTTGTTCTTTATTTTTATTTCTTTTTAATTTGAGAGAGTCTTGCTCTGTCTCCCAGGATGGAGTGCAGTGGCACAATCTCATCTCACTGTAACCTCCACCTCCTGGATTCAAGCGATTCTCCTGTGTCAGCCTCCTGAGTAGCTGGGATTACAGGCGCACACATCACCACGCCCGGCTAATTTTTGTATTTTTAGTAGAGATGGGGTTTCACCATGTTGGCCAGGCTGGTCTCGAACTCCTGACCTCAAGTGATCCGCCTGCCTCGGCCTCCTAAAGTGTTGGGATTACCGGTGCGAGCCACCACACCCGGCCTTTGTTGTTGGTGTTTTTGTTTGTTTTGTTTTGTTTTGTTTTGGTGGGGTTTTTTTGAGAAACATTCTTGCTCTGTGACCCAGGCTGGGGTGCCATAGCACCATCATAGCTCACTGCAGCCTCGACCTCCTGGGCTCAAGCGATCCTCCCACCTCAGCCTCCTGAGTAGCCGGGATTACAGGCATGCATCAGCACCCCCGGCTAATTTATTTTTTTTATTTTTGTAGAGGCGAGGTCTCACTATGTTGTCCAGGCTGGTCTCAAACTCCTGACCTCAGTTAATCCTCCTACCTCAGCCTCTACAGGAATGAGCCACCATGCCCGGCCTCCTTTCCTTTTTCTTTTGAAACAGGGGCTCACTTTGTCACCCAGGCTGGAGTGCAGTGGTGTGATCATAGCTCACTGCAAGTTTGAACTCCTGGGCTCAAGGGATCCTCCCTCCTCAGGTGCACTCCACCATGCCCAGCTAATATTTTCTAATTTTTGTAGAGATAGGGTTTCACTATGTTGCTCAGGAGTCTCAAACTCCTGGGCTCAAGCGATCCTCCTGCCTCAGCCTCCTCAGTAGCTGGGATTACAGATGCATGCCACAACACTCAGCTAATTTTTAAATTTTTTTGTAAAGACTGGGTCTTGCTATGTTGCCCAGGCTGGCCTCAAACTCCTGACCTCAAGTGATCCTCCTTCCTTGGCCTCCCAAAGTGCTAGGATTACAGGCATGAGCCACTGCACCCAGCCTCACAGTATTCATTTAGAGAGACTCTGCCCAAAAGCCCTCCAAGAAGCCAGGCCAATCTATGCTTCCACTAACAGGGCAGGGCGTCCCGACACCAACTGTTAGGGTGCAGCTCGCCCCAGTCTCCACGGTGGGAAACCCATTCTCCCCCTGAGATCTCCCCCTCCACCTGCCACCAGGCGCGGGTCTACAGCCCTGGCTCCCCTTACTCCTATAACAAACACCAGCAAGCCACCAAGGGTGCCAGCCACAGGGTCCCAGGATGATGTCACGGTTGCCATGGCGACCTGGGACGGGCAGTTATTTATTTATTTCTGGGTTCCACAAGACTCTCCTTGTCTCTCAGTCACTGTGGCCATTGAATGCTGGTGGAGAGGGGAGAGGGAGGCCCGGAGACAGGGCCGTGGGCAAACTACCAAGAAAGAGCGTTCCCACCACCCTGAAGACCCGAGCACTTTCCCTTTAACTCCTTGTGACCTCATTTCTTTCCTCCATAAACCTCTAGTCGAGGATTTTAAGAAAATCGTGAATTCATATTTTCATTTGTGTTTTAATTTACAAAAAGTAAAATTTCCTCTTTTTTTGCTATAGTTTTATGAGATTTGACAAATGTGGAGAGTCCTATAACTGCCACCATCATCATCAAGATAAATAACAGATCCGGGCCAGGCGCAGTGACTCACACCTGTAATCCCAGCACTTTGGGAGGCCGAGGCAGGCAGATCATGAGGTCAGGAGTTCGAGACCAGCCTGGCCAACATAGTGAAACCCCATCTCTACTAAAACAACAAAATTATCTGGATGTGACGGCATGTGCCTGTAATCCCAGCTACTTGGGAGGCTGAGGCAGGAGAATCGCTTGAACCTGGAAGGCAGAGGTTGCAGTGAGCCACAGTCATGCCACTGCACTCCAGCCTGGCAACAGAGCGAGACTCCACCTCAAAAAAAAAAAAGATTACCATCCCCCAGAATTCTCTCCTGCCCCCGTCTTTGCACCTGAAACCTCTGCCCAGTGCCAGCTTGGCAGCCAAGGCCCTGCCCCCCGTCCTATGTTTTTTTTGTTGTTCTTATGAGATGAAGTCTTGCACTTTCTCCCGGGGTGGAGTGCAGTGGTACAATCTCAGCTCACTGCAACTTCCACCTCCCAGGTTCAAGAGATTCTCCTGCCTCAGCCTCCCAAGTAGCTGGGATTACAGCCTCATGCCACCATGCCCAGCTAATTTTTGTATTTTCAGTAGAGACGGAGTTTCGCCACGCTGGCCAGGCTGGTCTTGAACTCTGACCTCAGGTGATCCTGTCCCCTCGACCTCCCAAAGTGCTGGGATTACAGGCATGAGCCACCGCGCCCAGCCCACAATGCTTTTTTTTCCACCACCACACTCAACTAATTTTTTGGGTTTTTGGGGTTTTTTTTTTGTCTTTTTAGTAGAGACAGAGTTTTGCCATGTTGCCAGTCTAGTCTCAAACTGCTGGTCTCGAGCAATCCTCCTGCCTTTAATTCCCAAAGTGCCGGGATTACAGGTGTGAACCACTGTGCCTGGTCAGGATGCATTTTTAACAAATGAAATGCATAAATAAAATTAAGACTGTGTGAGAACAGAGCCGGCAGTCAGAGAGGCAGCCTTGACTGTGGGAAACTTCTCTTGAAAGAGCCGACATTGCTAGCGGGCCGTCACTGGTTAAACTAAAGGAGAGAAGTGGGCTTTTCTTCCTCCTCCCTGGAGAACAGAATCCTCATTTTGTAGCGAACCCTTACTGCTTAGATGACCACACGGCCGTGGCTTTGTGGAGGACTCCCAAACTGAGCCAGGATCCAGAGCCAGACACTGGCAGGAGACGAGGAGAGAATGCTGAATTCTCACCCTGAACTTGAGGCTGCACAGGCTTTGGGGCCAGGCACTGTTGGGCGGAAAATGCCTGCAAGGGCAGTTAGCTGCTGTGTGAGCTGGGGGAAATTACTTAACGTCTCTGGGCTGCAGCTTCTGGGGATGTAAAAGGTAATAATATTACGTAGCCTACAGGTGTCATAAAGAATATGGTTTAAGGCCAGGCGAGGTGGTGGCTCACGCCTGTGATCCCAGTACTTTGAAAGGCTGAGGTGAGTGGATCACCTGTGGTCAGGAGTTCAAAACCAGCCTGGCCCATATAGTAAAACTCTGTCTCTACTAAAAATACAAAAATTAGCAGGGCTTGGTGGCGCATGCCTGTAATTCCAGCTCCTCAGGAGGCTGAGGCAGGAGAATCACTTGAACTCAGGAGGCAGAGGTTGCAATGAGCTGAGATCAGGCCACCTCACTGTAGCCTGGGTGACAGAGCAAGACTCTGTCTCAAAGAAAGAAAAAAAAAGTTAGCCATAAGTGGTGGTGCATGACTGTAGTCCCAGCTACTTGGGAGGGTGAAGTGGAAGGATCATGTGAGCCAGGAGATCGAGGCTGCAGTGAGCTATGATCGTGCCACTGCACTCCAGCCTGGACCACAGAGTGAGACCCTGCCTCAAAAAATAATAATAATAAGGCTGGGCACAGTGGCTCACCCCTGTAATCCCAACACTTGGGGAGGCTGAGGTGGGCTGATTACAAGGTCAGATCAAGACCATCCTGAATAACATGGTGAAATTTGGTCTCTACAAAAAATACAAAAATTAGCCAGCATGGTGGCAGGCATCTGTAGTCCCAGCTACTCAGGAGGTTGAAGCAGGAGAATTGTTTGAACCTGGGAGGTAGAGGTTGCAGTGAGCCAAGATTGTGCCACTGCACTCCAGCCTGGGCAACAGAGCAAAACTCTGAATCCAAAATAATAATAATAATAATAATAATAATACAAAAACTAGCCAGGCGTGGTGGTGGGCACCTGTAATCCCAGCTACCCAGGAGGCTAAGGCAGAAAAATCACTTGAACCCAGGAGGTAGAGGTTGCAGTGAGCTGAGATGGCGCCACTGCCCTCCATCCTGGGCGACAAGAATGAAACTCTGTCTCAAAAAAAAAAAGGAAAAAAAATTTTAAGTGTAACCACATACAACTCAAAGATGTTCATGAAAATCAAATGAAAAAAATCAAGTGATAAAATTATATACACAACATGATTTAATTAGTATAAAACACACACACCCCAACATTTTAGGAACATAAATGTACAGAAATAGACTTGAAAGAAAATGGAGGAACTGGTAAGTTTGGGGGTGCTGGTCTCAGAGGACTTTGCCCCCCTCCCTTATATTTTAATTTTTAGGATTGGGTGGGAGACAAAGGGTCTTTCATTTGACTTGTGTTATTTGAGTCTTTATGAGATCGTATTCAAGTTTTACTCATATAACTACAATAAAAGTGTTCTTATTTCTTTTTTCTTTTTTTTTTTTTTTGAGACGCAGTCTCAATCCGTCACCCAGGCTGGAGTGCAGTGGTGTGATCTCGGCTTGCTGCAACCTCCGCCTCCTGGAATCAAACGATTCTCCTGCCTCAGCCTCCCGAATAGCCCTGGGACTACAGGCATGTGCCACCACACCCGGCTAATTTTTGTATTTTTAGTAGAGAGAGGGTTTCACTATGTTGGCCAGGATTGTCTCGATCACCTGACCTTGTGATCCACCTGCCTCGGCCTCCCAAAGTGCTGGGATTACAGGCATGAGCCAAAATGCCCGGACTTTATTTCATTATTAATTTATTTTGTAGAGATGGGGTTTCATTGTGTTGCCGAGTCTGGTTTTGAACTGAGCTAAAGCAATCCTCCCACCTTGGCCTCCCAAAGAGCTAGGATTGCAGGCATGTGCCATCACGCCCAGCCTAAAAAAATGCTAAAATTCTACAGGAAATGTTTGCCATAGAATATTTTATTTTATTTTTTTATTTTTATTTTTATGTTTTCGAGGCAGCCTCGAGGTCGAGCACAGTGGCTCACGCCTGTAATCCCAGCACTTTGGGAGGCCAAGGCAGGCAGATCATGAGTTCAGGAGATCGAGACCATCCTGGTCAACATGATGAAACACCATCTCTACTAAAACACAAAAAAACCCCACAAAAAACAAAACATTAGTCAGGCATGGTGCCAAGTGCCTGTAGTCCCAGCTACTCGGCAGGCTGAGGCAGGAGAATCACTTGAACCCAGGAGGCGGAGATTGCTGTGAGCCGAGATCACATGTCTGCACTCCAGCCTGGCAACAAATCAAGACTCCGTCTCAAAAAAAAAAAAAAAAAAAATCGAGACAGAGTCTCACTCGGTCACCCAGGTTGGAGTGCAATGGTGCGATCTCAGCTCACTACAACCTCTGCCTCCCAGGTTCAAGCAATTCTCCTGCCTCAGCCTCCCGAATAGCTGGGATTACAGGTGCTTGCCACCACACCCGGCTAATTTTTTGTATTTTTAGTAGAGACGGGATTTCACCATGTGGGTCAGGCTGGTGTCGAACTCCTGACCTCAGGTGATCCACCCACCTCGGCCTCCCAAAGTGCTAGGATTACAGGCATGAGCCACCACGCCTGGCCTCAAGCAGTCTTTAAAGGGTGTCTTAGTCCATCTTTTGCTGGAATACCTGAGACTGGGTAATTTATAAATAAATTATTATAGGCAGGACCTGGTGGCTCATGCCTGTAATCCCAGCACTATGGGAGGCTGAGGCAGGTGGATCACCTGAGGTCAGGGGTTCAAGACCAGCCTGGCCAACATGGTGAAACCCCGTCACTACTAAAAATACAAAAATTAGCCAGACACAATGGCGGACACCTGTAATCCCAGCTACTCAGGAAGCTGAGGCAGGAGAGTTGCTTGAACCCGGGAGGTGGATGTTGCAGTGAGATGAGATTGTACTACTGTGCTCCAGCCTGGGCAACACAGTGAGACTCTGTCTCAAAGGGAAAAAAAAGAAAAAGAAATTATTATAAATTATACATTTTTTTTGCTGTTTTGGTTTTTTAGAGATGGGTTCTCGCTGTCATTCACACTGAAGTGCACTGGCACAATCATAGCTCGTTGCAGCCTCCAACTCCTGGGTTCAAGCCATGTTCCTGCCTCAGCCTCCCAAGTAACTGGGACTATAGACATGCATCACCACACCCAGCTAGCTTTTTAATTTTTTGTAGAGACAGGGTCTCGCCACGTTGCCTAGTCTGGTCTTGAACTCCTGGGCTCAGGTGATTCTCCCGCCTCAGCCTCCTGAGTAGCTAGGACTACAGGGGGGCACCACTACAGCCAGCTAATTTTTTTAACATTTTTTTGTAGAGATTGGGTCTTGCTATTGTTGCCCAGGCTGGTCCCAAACTCCTGGCCTCAAACAATCCTCCCCCTTCCAAAGCACTGAGATTACAGGCATGAGCCACATCACCTGGTCCTAAGAAAACGATTTAATTTCTTACAGTTCTGCAGGCTGGAAAGTCCAGGGTCTAGGGGCTGTATCTTTCAGGGCCCTTCTTGCTGCTGGGAACGCTGTAGAATCTGGAGGCAGTGTGGGGCATCCCTTGGTGAGACACCTGTAGGTACTCACTGAAGTCTTTCTCCTCTTCTAAAGCCATTAATGCATCAACCTCACAGCTGTAGCTAATCCTAATCACCTCCCAAATGTCCCACCTCCCACAGTCAAATTTCCCACCCTTTTCATACTGTTACAATGGGGATTAAATTTCAGAATGAGTTTTGGAAGAGACACACATTCGAAACATAGCAAGGGCAAGGCCAGGTTGTTGACTTGGAAAGACAGAAAGTATGAAAGAAAACAAAGCCGGCCAGGCACGGTGGCTCACGCCCATAATCCCACCACTTTGGGAGGCTGAGGCTAGAGGATTACGAGATCAAGAGATCAAGACCATCCTGGCCAACGTGGTGAAACCTTGTCTCTACAAAAAATACAAAAATTAGCCGGGCATGGTGGCATGCACCTGTAGTCCCAGCTACTCGGGAGGCTGAGGCAGGACAAGCATTTGAACCCGGGAGGCGGAAGTTGCAGTGAGGACCACTGCACTCCAGCCTGGCGACAGGGAGGGACTCCAACTCAAAAAAAAAAAAAAAAGCAAGCAAAGCCAACCTTGTTGCTGGCTGTAGCAGAGGAGAGACAGGCATGAGAAATGTTATTTTCTTTATATTTCTGTGTTACTTGACCAGCTACAGTGTTCGTGTACTACGTCAGTGATCTTTTTAAAATCTAATCAAATAAAAAATGTATTAGATAAAGTCAAGTTTTGAAATCAACACTCAAGGCCAGATGACCTCAAACAAGCTGCATCAAAGTTGGGGAGGGGTGGCTGGGCATGACGGCTCACACTTGTAATCCCATCACTGGGAGGCCAAGGCCAGCGAATCACCTGAGGTCAGGAGTTCAAGACCATCCTGGCCAACATGGTGAAACCCTGTCTCTACTAAAAATGCAAAAAATTAGCCTGGTGTGGTGGCGGGCACCTGTAATCCCAGCTACTAGGGAGACTGAGGCAGGAGAATAAATTGAATTTAGGAGATGAAGTTTGCAGTGAGCCAAGATCATGCCCCTGCACTCCAGCCTGGGTGACAGAGCAAGACTCCATCTTAAAAAAAGAAAAAGTTAAAAAAAAAAGTTAAGGAGGGCAGGGGCTGGGTAAAAGGAATCCCGGAAGCTGGGCCTGGTGGCTCATGCCTGTAATCCCAGCACTTTAGGGAGGCTGAGGCAGGAGGACTGCTTGAAGCCAGGAGTTCAAGACCAGCCTGGGCAACATAGCAAGACCCTTTCTCTACAAAATTTTTTAAATTAGCCAGGTGTGGTGGTGTGTAACTGTGGTCTCAGCTGCCCAAGAGGCTGAGGTAGGAGGATGGCTTGAGTCTAGGAGTTTGAAGCTGCAGTGTGAGCTATGATCGTGTCACTGCACTCCAGCCTGGAGGACAGAGAGAAACCCTGTCTTAAAAAAAAAAAAAATGTCCCGGAAACTACCCAATGCCCACCCATGGTAGAATTAGAATGGAAATATTCACACAATGGAACACTAGATAGTAATGCGAATGAATGAATTACAGCTTTCAGCAGAAATAAGGATCTGCAATGCGCTGCAGATCGCAGACAAATGTCAAATGGCGGCGCACACACTTCCAATCTATTTCTTTCTTTCGTTTTTTTTTTAAAGCTGGAATCTTACTCTGTCACCAGGCTAGAGTGCAGTGGTACAATCTCAGCTCACTGGAACCTCTGCCTCCCAGGTTCAAGCCATTCTCCTGCCTCAGCCTCCCAAGTAGCTGGGTCTACAGGTACACAGAGCCATACCAGCTAATTTTTTTGTATTTTTAGTAGAGAAGAGGTTTCGCCATGTTGGCCAGGCTGGTCTTGAACTCCTGACCTCAAGCAATCTGCTCGCCTCAGCCTCCCAAAGTGCTGGAATTACAGGCGTAAGCCACTGTGCCTGGCCCAATCTATTTCTATAAACTTCAAGAACAGCCAGCACAGGTCTGATGACAAAAGGCAGGAGAGTGGCTGCACTTGACGGTGGTGAGGAGGAACTAACAGGGTGTGAAGGGGTCCCTGGGTCCCAGCGTGTTGAGGATCCTGACTTGGGTGCAGGGTCCGGCACACCTCAGCTCCCCCTGCTCCCTCCTTCGAAGTCTGGCAGGAGCCAGGCCCAGCCTCAGAACTCGGCTTCTGCAATTCCTCGCTCTCTTTCTGGCCTGACCCAGCTGGGGTCTGCGGCCCCCAGAGAGAAGCCCGCCCCCTTTCATGAATGAGCCCAGGCACGGGAATGAGGCTGCAGCCACCCCTCCCAGGCTGGGCTGGTGCCTGTCGGTGGCGACCCTGAGTCCCTTGGACAAAACTAGAGAGACTTGCCCAGGCTCCTACACAAAGGGTGTTTTGTGCATCTGTCCCACAGAGGCAAAGGACCACGCAGGACCAAGCTGGCCCCGGCCGTGCTAAGCATCTCTCCCCATCTCCGCTTGGCCCTGGTTGCTTCTTTGTGTTCATTCATGAATTCAAGGCTCCTCCTGAAAGGCTGGTGGTATCTTGGCTCAGTCTTTGGGAAATAGTCCTTGGGCCGGTGCCACCAGGGAATGGTCATGAAATAAAATCCTGGAGCAGACAGTGATGGGAACAGGAAGGGGAAACTGAGCAAGGGGTGGAAGAGGCCCGGGCTCGCATCTCGTGCCAGAGTTGGGTGACTCTGGCGTGATCTGCAGGAACCAGCACCCCTGGGCCAGGCCCGGGCAGGTGCACTGTGCGTGGCATCCCATACGAATGGCCCCCTGGGCCTGGGGGTACTGACCCAACAGATCTGAGACCAGCTCCCAGCCCTGGTGCCCACCCTGTGGCTCCCCAGGAAATCTCTTCCCCTATGGGTTGAGAAGTGTCCACATCTCCCATCTCCCAGGACCATCTTCCCAGCTCAGGAAGCTCCCAGATGCTATCAGGTGAAAAGGACATGGTCATTGCTGGCTGCTCTGAGTGGGTTTAGAAGGAGGGGTCACCCCAACAAAGATGGGGAACGCTTTGCCCTGTTTGTCCTCAGCTAGCTCCTGGGTCTGCCTCTGTGAACAGGCCACAAACACCAGCCCTAACCATTAAGCCCTCCTTCCACCTGAGCTGGGGGCTCTCACCCACCAATCATCTCCCAGAGATTCCTGTGACCTCACCAGCACCCAATCACAGTGTCTCAGGTTGGCAGGTCAGAGGCAGCCTTACTTTGAGAGTTGGTAAATTTTCAGGTAATAACAGAAAAAGGACACATCTGACTGGGCACGGCGTATCACACCTGTAATCCCAGCACTTTGGGAGACTGAGGCAGGTGGATCACCTGAGGCCAGGAGTTCGAGACCAGCCTGGTCAACATGATGAAACGCCATCTCTGCTAAAAATACAAAAATGAACCAAGCATGGTGTTGCATGCCTGTAATCCCAGCTACTCAGGAGGCTGAGGCAGGAGAATCGCTTGAACCCAGGAGGTAGAGGTCACAGTGAACCGAGATCGTGCCACTGCACACCAGCCTGGGCAACAGAGTGAAATCCTGTCTCAAAAAAAAAAAAAAGACACTTTATATTAACAGTCGAATAATGCATTTTATTATTATTTTTAATACTTTTAAAAACTTCTATTTTAGGTTCAGGGGTAAATGCGCAAGTTTGTTATGTAGGTGAATTGCATGTCATGGGGATCAGGTGTCCCTGACTCAAATAAAGAAATAAATGTCTTCCTAATAGCACCAGTAATGTTGCTCCACAAATGTATCTTTAAATTGTCCTTGGGGTGACAAAATCGTCTGCATGCCAAAGGACACTTTCAAGATACATTTGTGGTGCAACATTACTGGTGCTGGTGGGAGGTCATTTATTTATTTATTTATTTATTTTTATGTTTTTGAGGTGAAGTCTCACTCTGTCACCAGGCTGGAGTGCAGTGGCTCGATCTCAGCTCACTGCAGCTGTACCTCCTGGGTTCGAGCAATCCTCCTGCCTTGGCCTCTCGAGTAGCTGAGACTACAAGCAAGTGCCACCATGCCCAGCTAGTTTTTGTATTTTTAGTAGAGACGGGATTTTGCCATGTCGGCCAGGTTGGTCTCAAACTCCTGACCTCAGGTGATCTATCACGTTGGCCTACCAAAGTGCTGGGATTATAGGCATGAGCCACCAGGCCTAAGCCACCATGCCCAGCTTTTTTATTTTTAATTTTTCTATAGAGATGGGAGGTCTCATCACGTTGCCTAGGCTAGTCTTGAACTCCTGGCCTCATGCGAGTCTCCTGCCTCGGCTTCCCAAAGTGCTGAGATTACAGGTGCGAGCCACCTGGCCCTGCCTGGGAGGACATCTCTTTCTCTCTTTTTTATTTTATTTTATTTTTTATTTAAAAAAATTAGAAAATAATAATAATAATAATAATTAGAAATGGAGTCTTGCTATGTTGCCCAGGCCGGTCTTGAACTCCTGGCCTCAAGTGATCATGCTGCCTTGGCATTCAAAGTGCTGGGATTACAGGCATGAGCCACACGCCCAGCCCTAGGAGGCCATTTCTAATTCCCATTACACTTTTCATCCTGTCTATACCTTTTATTTTTTTGAGACGGAGTTTCACTCTTGTTGCCCAGGCTGGAGGGCAATGGTGCAATCTCGGCTCACTGCAACCTCCACCTCCCAGGTTCAAGCAATTCTTTTGCCTCAGCCTCCAGAGTAGCTGGGACTACAGGTGTGGGCCACCACACCCAGCTAATTTTTTGTATTTTTACTAGAGACAGAGTTTCACCGTGCTGGCCAGGCTAGTCTCGAAGTCCTGACCTCGTGATCCTCCCACCTCGGCCTCCCAAAGTGCTGGGATTACAGGTGTGAGCCATCACGCCTGGCCTCCTCTCCACTTTTCAGCCCTCTCGGCACTTCTACTATTCCTGTGAAAGGACTGGTGGAAGATGGGGGAGGCCTTGGAATGGCCATTCTCCACCAAAGTTATGGCCACGGGTCCGATGTACCATCCCAGAGCCCAGAACAGGAGACAGCCTCTCGGGGTCCTGCTGCACCCCGGCTACTTCCAGTCTTTCCAGTTCTGAACACCAATACACTCCTTTTTTCTCTCTTTCTTCTGCTTTTTCTTCTTTTCTTCTTTTTTTTTCCTCCTCCTCGAAACCAACACATTTCTTTTTCCTTTTTCCTCTTTCTCTCCTTCTTCTTCTTTCCCTCTTCTTTTTCTTCCTTCTTCCTTCTTCCTCCTCTTTCTTCTTCTTCCACTCTCTCTTTCCTTCCCTCCCCTTTCTCCCTTCCTTTCCTTTGGAGATCTCATTCTGACATCCAGGCTGGAGTGCAGTGGTGAAATCTTGGCTCACTGCAACCTCTGCCTTCCAAGTTCAAGCAATTCTCCTGCCTCAGCCTCCCAAGTAGCTGGGGTTTACAGGCGTGTACCACCACACCTGGCTAATTTTTGTATTTTTAGTAGAGACTGGATTTCACCATGTTGGCCAGGCTGGTCTTGAACTCCTGACCTCAGGTGATCCGCCTGCCTCAGCCTCCCAAAGGGATTATAGGCGTGAGCCACTGCACTCGGCCCCCTCCTCCCCTTTCTCCCTTCCTTTCCTTTGGAGACCTCACTCTGTCACCCAGGCTGGAGTGCAGTGGTGCAGTCTTGGCTCCCTGCAACTTCTGCCTCTAGGATTCAAATGATTCTCCTGCCTCAGCCTCATAAGTAGCTGGGATTACAGGTGCGCACCACCACTTCTGGCTAATTTTTGTAATTTTAATGAAGACGGGGTTTCACCATGTTGCCCAGGCAGGTCTCGAACTCCTGACCTCAAATGATCTGCCCTCCTCGGCCTCAAAGAGGGCTCGGACTATGGGTGTGAGCCACCGCGCCCAGCCCCTTTCCTTCTTTCCTCCGGGACAGAGGAGTGAAAATTCCAAAGCAGAGAGCTCTGAAATATGTTCAAGCCAGTTTCCAGCCCAACTCCTTTCCCAAAGACCAGAATTCAGCATTCATTCCTAAGCAATGCAGCTGCCAGCTCAGAGAAGATTCCTCTGGAGACCTACACCTCTATGGGGCAAAATGCGTGCGCGCGCGCGCGCGCGCGCGCGCACACACACACACACACACACACACACACACACACACACACACACACCACCCTGTGCACACAATCCCAGGAGCCTCACACAGTTGAAACTCCATCCACACATCCTAAGAATAGCTACGCTCCAAACACGGACTGATCGATTCATTTCCCTCTGGGGCCTTTCTCCGAAAGAAATGAAACCTTGGCTCTATCTAAGATAATAATGAAAATCTAAGTACTTTAAAAATCAGAGTCCAGCAATGCTGGAGGTGCGTAGGGTGCAGAGTCTTCACTAAGGGAGGATCTTGAAAAAGTACAATGTTGCAACCTCAAGTGAAACAAAGGATTCAGACAATGATAACCAACGGATTCTAAGACCAGTATAGGCTGAGAGGCTGCTGAGTAACCGGATGCTGAAAAGCAGCTCAGTATCATCTCAGGGGCTACCTTAGAGCCCCCATGGAGCAACCTAGCACCAGGGGAAGCAGCTCTACCAGGTATCTTCCAGTAAGATGATGTACACCACATGGCCTATAATTCTCCTTGTCTTTCTTTCTTCTTATTTTTAGAGACAGGATCTGGCTCTGTCGCCCAAGCTGGAGTGCAGTGGTGCAATCATAGTTCACTGCAGCCTCGAACTCCTTGGCTCAGCAGATCCTCCCACCTCCCCAGTAGCTGAGACTACAGGCTCAAGCAGCACTCCTATGAATACCTGAGACTGTGTCACTCATAAACAAAAGCAGTTTAGGCTGGGTGTGGTGGCTCACACCTGTAATCCCAGCACTTTGGGAGACCGAGGCAGGAGAATCACTTGAACCCAGGAGGCAGAGGTTGCAGTAAGGCAAGATCACACCACTGCACTCCAGCCTGGGTGACAGAGTGAGACTCCATCTCACACACACAAACACACAAAATCTACATGTTGAAATCTTTTTTTTTTTTTTGAGACAGAGTTTCACTCTTGTTACCCAGACTGGAGTGCAATGGCGCAATCTCAGCTCACCGCAACCTCCGCCTCTGGGTTCAGGCAATTCTCCTGCCTCAGCCGCCTGAGTAGCTGGGATTACAGGCACGCACCACCATGCCCAGCTAATTTTTGTATTTTTAGTAGAGACGGGGTTTCACCATGTTGACCAGGATGGTCTCGATCTCTTGACCTCGTGATCCACCCGCCTTGGCCTCCCAAAGTGCTGGGATTACAGGCGTGAACCACCGCGCCCGGCCATGTTGAAATCTTTACTCATCAATGTGATAGTATTAGGAGGCGGCGCCTCTGAAAAGTGACGAGGTGATGAGGGAGGAGCCCTCACAAATGGGATTACTGCCCCTAGAAGAAGAGACCAGAGAGCTCTTTCTGGCATGTGAGGCTATGAGAAGTCAGCCATCTGCCACCTGGGAACAAATATGACTGTGCTGACACTCTGATCTTGACTTCCGGCCTCCAGAACCATGAGAAATAAATTTCTGTGGTTTCTTTTTTTTCTTTCCAAAATTCTTTTGAGCTTCTATAAATTTCTGTGGTTTATAAGCCATCTAGTCTAGGCTGAAGTGCAGTGCCATGGTCACAATTCACTGCAGCCTCCATCTCTCAAACTCAGGTGATCCTCCCACTTTGGCCTCCAGAGTAGCTAGGACTACAGCGGTGCACCATCATGCCCAAGTAATTTTTGTATTCTCTTATACAAAAGATGGTTGCAGTGAGCTGAACCGACATGGCGAAACCCATCTCTACTAAAAATACGAAAATTAGCCAGGCATGGTGACGTGCCCCTGTAACCCCAGCTACTCGGTAGGCTGAGGAAAGAGAATCACTTGAGCCCTGGAGGTGGAGGGAGCCAAGATCACACCCCTGCACTCCAGCCTGGAGGACAAAGCAAGACTCTGTCTCTCCCTCTCTCTCTCTCTACATATATATATAATTAAATTATTATCAGCTATAGTCACTCTGCTGTACCATCAAATATTAGGCCTTACTTATTCACTCTATTTTTGGGTACCCATTAACTATCCTGACCTCCTTCCCACCTGCCTGCTACCTTTCCCAACCTCTGGTAATGATCTTCTACTTTCTATGTCCCTGAGTTCAATCGTTTTGGGTTTTTGGTTTTTTTGAGATGGAGTCTCACTCTGTTGCCTAGGCTGGAGTGCTGTGGCATGATCTCGGTTCACTGCAACCTTCGCCTCCCTGGTTCAAGCGATTCTCTTGCCTCAGCCTCCCAGGTAGCTGGGATTACAGGCACAGACCACCATGCCTGGCTAATTATTTTGTGCGTGTGTATTTTTAGTGGAGATGGGTTTCACCATGCTGGCCAGGATGGTCTCAACCTCCTGACATCATGATCTGCCCGCCTCAGCCTCCCAAAGTGCTGAGATTACAGGCATCAGCCACCACATCTGGCCACAATTGCTTTGATTTTCAGATCCCACAAATAAGTGAGAACATGCAATGTCTGTCTTCCTGTGCCTCGCTTATTTCACTTAACAGAATGGTCTCCAGTTCCAACCATGTTGTTGCAAATGACAGACTCAGTCTTTTTATGGCTGAATAGTATGATGGCATTTTATAAGAGCTAAGGCAATTTGATCATAATTTTGCATCAATGTCAAATTTCCTTTCTTCCCCACCAATTCCTCTCACATTTAATAAATGAACTGCCTATGATACTATTTCCAGCTAGGTATTTTTAGAATAATTTTTTCATTATGATAAAATACACATCAAATATACTTAAGCATTTTTAAGCATACAATTTTCTGTCATTAAGTACATTCACCTTCTTACACCACTGTCACCACCATCCATCTCCAGAACTCTTTTCATCTTGCAAAACTGAAAGCCTGTCCATATTAAACACTAATGCCCCATTCCCTACCTGCCCCCACCCGCTGCTGGCAGCCACCACTCCCCTTCCTGTTTCTGGATTTGACTCCTCGAGGGACCTCGGTAAGTGGAATCATACAGTATTTGTCCCTTTGTGGCTGATTTCACTTAGCATAATGAACGTCCTCGTGGTTCATCCAGGCTGCCGCGTGTGCCAGAACTTCTTTCCTTTCTAAAGCTAAATTTCTTTCTTTCTTTTTTTTGAGATGGAGTCTCATTCTGTCACCCAGCAGGCTGGAGTGCATCTTGGCTCACTGCAATCTTCATCTCCCAAGTTCAAGCGATTCTCCTGTCTCAGCCTGTCAAGTAGGTGGGATTACAGGCAGGCACCACCAAGCCCGGCTAATTTTGGATTGTTAGTAGAGATGGGGTTTGGTTTCACCATCTTGGCCAGGTTGGTCTCGATCTCTTGACTTCAGGTGATCCACCTGCCTCAGCCTCCCAAAGTTTTGGGACTACAGGCATAAGCCACAGCACCCAGCCTAAATTTCCTTATTTTGATCTCATTGCATAAGAGAGCACTTTGAAGGGTTTGTGGGTCTAGGGTCCTGATGTCCACAGGTAACTCCCACAGTCCAGGAGGTGAAGGGCAGCCCTCACCCGACAAGGCATCTGCAGCTCCACCCTGCCCTTGGAATCCCAGAGAGCTACTCCCTTGCTAACTGTGATCCAACCTCAAAAGTAGCTTCTGTCCCTTTATTTCCTTCCCTCTGGAGCCCAAATTATGGTGCCCTCCATTTAAAAGCCCTTAATGGTGCCATAGAGCCCATGGGACAGTGGTTGGGTGTGCCCAGGGCCTGTTGGGACCAGGCTCAGGATCCTCTCCACGCCTGGCCTGTGTTGCAGCCTCACCAGATCCTGTTCTGGTCCCTGCACTTCACCCCATAATGTCCTCATTCTTCAGAAATGTCCTTCCCTCGCCCTGGAAAACTCCTATTCATCCTGAAGAACCCCACCTACACGCTGCAACCTCTGAGACTGGTCCTGTCCTGTCATGGACACCTGTGGTTTCTGGTCATCCAGCATCTAGCCCCACTCATTTTTTTTCCCAAGACAAGGTCTCCCTCTGTCACCCAGGCTGGAATGCAATGGCACCATCATGGCTCACTGTAACCTCGATCTCTTAGGCTCAGGTGATTCTCCCAACTCAGCCTCCAAAGTAGCTTGGACTACAGATATGAGCCACCACACCTGGCTAATTTTTAATTTTTTTGTAGAGACAGGGTCTTGCTATGTTGCCCAGACTGGTCTCACACTCCTGGGCTCAAGCAATCCTCCTGCCTCAGTCTTCCACGTAGCTGGGACTATAGGTCTGTGCTACCATGCCCAGCTAACTTTTTGCATTTTTTTTTTTTTTTGGTAGAGATGAGGGTTCACCATGTCACCCAGGTTGGTCTTGAACTCCTGGGCTCCAGCAATCTTCCAACTCAGTCTCCAAAAGTGTTGGGACTACAGGCATGAGCCATCATGCCCAGCCTCAACAAGGTTTTGGAATACATCAATAAAGCAATGAACCAGGTGTGGGTAGTGGACAAGGCAGGGACGCCCACCACATGCCAGCCCATGCTGGTCCCTTGTGGGACATAAGAGGGTTTGAAGAGCCCCAGCCCATTCCCGCTCTGAGGGGCTTGCAGTCTGGCTGGGGAGAGGTGTGCAAAGTTGCAGTACCTGTGGGGCCATCCCCTGCTCATTCCTGAAGTCTGAAAGGCCTGGCACTTGGGATAAACCTGGAAGGGTGGGCTATGCCTGGATGAATCTGAAGATGCGTTTCTGCACTGCTGGGGTTTCCAGGCAAATCTCACTTCCTACTTCTCCCTGCATATTTGTCAACTCAGTTTTTCAGTCAAGGAGGAAACACACTGAGCCCCGCTGGTGCTGAAAGGACAGCTCCCCTGGGCATAGGCACAGAAGCCACTGCCCCAACGCTGCACAGTATCAGCCCATTGTTTATTTGGCACCTACTGTATGCCATTCTGCGTGCATTTCCTCACAGTCGATCCTACCAAAAAGGCATTCTTTTTTATTTTTTATTTTTATTTTATTTATTTATTTATTTATTTATTTTGAGATGGAGTCTCACTCTGTCACCAGGCTGGAATGTAGTGGCACAATCTTGGCTCACCGCAACCTCCACCTCCCAGGTTCAAGCGATTCTCCTACCTCAGCCTCCCGAGTAGCTGGTACTACAGGCGTGTACCACCGTGCCTAGCTAATTTTTTTTGTATTTTTAGTAGAGACGGGGTTTCACCATGTTGGTCAGGCTGGTCTCAATCTATTGACCTCGTGATCCACCTGCCTCGGCCTCCTGAAGTGCTGGGATTACAGGCATGAGCCACCGGGCCCGGCCTATTTTTCAGATTCTCCTAGGAGCATGAATCCTATTGTGAACTGCACATGTGAGGGATCTAGGTTGCATGCTCCTTATGAGAATCTTTTTTTTTTTTTTTTTTTTTTTTTTGAGACACAGTCTTGCTCTGTCACCCAGGCTGGAGGGAGCGCAGTGGCACAGTCCTGGCTCACCAAAACCTCTGCCTCCTGGGGTCAAGCAATTCTCCTGCCTCAGCCTCCCAAGTGGCTGAGATTACAGGCACCTGCCACCACATCCAGCTAATTTTTGTATTTTTAGTAGAGACGAGGTTTCACCATGTTAGCCAAGCTGGTCTCGAACTTCTGGCCTCAAGTGAATCACCTGCCTCAGCCTCCCAAAGTGCTGGGATTACAGGTGTAAGCACCCAGTGTTTTTTGTTTGTTTATTTTGAGACATGGTCTCGAACTCCTAGCCTCAAGCAATCCACCGGGATTACAGGCATGACCATGATGCCCAGCCGAAGAGGGCGTCCTCATCCCTGTTTCGTCCATCCCCACAGCTGCCCACCTCGCCTGGCCATATTCCTGTCTGAAGTGTTATCACATAGTTATTATCTGTTGTCTGCTTCCCACACAAGAATGTGAGCTCCAGGAGGGCGGGTAATTGTCTTGGTCAGCACTGCCTTGGCTACTTCCAACAGGTGCACAGGGCAGCTGGAAACACTGTCAATATCAACACATTCCAACAACTCCTGAACTCATGCAGGTGTTGGGCTAGACACGACTTGCATAAAAGACAATTCCAGTTATTTACACTGGCAACTACATGGACATTGAACCCTCAGCTTGAGCGCCTTCATTTTCTTGCGATTCAGTCTCATTTCCATAAAATATTTCAATTTTATTGAACTGCTTTGGACTTTAAATTTTTATAGTTACTCATCTTAAATTTATATATTTTGCCTTTTATTTTATTTTATTAATTATTATTATTACTATTTTTTGAGATGGAGTCTCACTCTGTCACCCAGGCTGGAATGCAGTGGCGCGATCTCAGCTCGCTACAACTTCCATCTCCCAGGTTCAAGCGATTCTCCTGCCTCAGCCTCCCAAGTAGCTGAGACTACAGGCATGTGCCACCACGCCTGACTAAGTTTTTGTATTTTTTTAGTAGAGACGGAGTTTCACTGTGTTATCCAGAATGGTCTCGATCTCCTGACCTCATGATCCACCCACCTCAGCGTCCCAAAATGCTGGGATTACAGGCGTAGGGCACCGTGCCCGGCCTATTTTACTGTATTTTTTTAGAGATGGAGTTTCTCTGTCACCCACGCTAGAGTGCAAATATGTCCTTCACACTGTGGCTTGTCTTCTACTTTCTTCATGGCATTTTTGATGAACAGAAACTTAATTTTCTTTTTCTTTTCTTTTTTTTTTTTTTTTTGAGACAGGGTCTCCCTCTGTCACCCAGGCTGCAGTGCAGGGCGCAGTCTCCACTCACTTGCATCCTCAATCTCCAGGCTCAAACAAGCCTCCCACCTCAGCCTCTTGAGTAACTGGGACTACAGGCACGCTCCACTAAGCCCAGCTAATTGTTTGTATTTTTTGTAGAGATGGGGTTTCACCATGTTGCCCAAGCTAGTCTCGAACTCCTGGGCTCAAGCAGTCCTCCCACCTCATCCTCCCAAAGTGTTGGGATTACAGACATGAGCCACCTTCCCCAGTCTGAAACTTAATTTTTAATGTAGTCAAGTTCATCAATCTTTTTTTTAACAATTTGTACTTTATGTGCCTTCAGAAACCTTTACTTATCCTGAAGTCAAAAGTTATTCTTTCATAGATTCTCAAAATTTTCAAGTTTTTTATTTATTTCATTTACATCTTTTATCCCTCTAGAAGTGTCTTTTCTGTATGGTGTGAGGTAGGGCTCCTGTTCCACTGTTCTCACTGAATAGAGAATCGTCTCAGTACCATGTATTTAATAGACCATCCTTGCCTAGGTTTATCAGCAACACTATCTTTTGTAAAAATAAAATGCCTTTCAAAAAGTTGAGATAGGATCTTTCTATGTTGCCCAGAGTGTTCTCAAACTCCTGGCCTCAAGTGATTCTTCTGCCTTGGCCTCAGGTATAGCTGGGATTACAGGCATGTGCCACTACACACAGCTTAAAATGCCTTTACATGCATGAATCTGTTTCAGGCCTCTCTATTCTACTCCACTGGTCAATTTGCCCAACCACGCACCAACACCATACTGTCTTAATTCTTACAGCTTTATGATATGAATGTTTCCTTATGTACAAAAACCACTCCAGGTGACCAAATGGTTACTTACATCAAAGACTCTAGGATACAACCTAGGAATTAGCTGGCCCATCCATCCGTTGAGAAACAGAGGCTCCAAGGAGAGCATCTTTTGCAATGTCACACAGCATTAATTTGGAATACTCTCACCACAGAAGATACCAATATGGTAGACACGAATCACATACGGTTATTGAGTACTTGGAATTGACAAGTCCAAATTAGATGGGCTGTAAGTATAAAATGCACATTAGATGCTGAAGACTTGTGGTGGAAAAAAATATAAAATACCTCATAAATAACTTGTTCATATTCATTGCATGTTGATATAACAATGCTTTGGAATAAAGAGTTAACTAAAATATATTCTAAAAATTATAATAATTTCACCTGTTTATTTTTACCTTCTTATAACAAGATGGAATATTAGGCACACATTAAACTGAATGTCTACTAGAAAATTTAAAGCTGGCCAGACACGGTATCTGACTCCTATAATCCCAGTGGATCACCTGAGGTCAGGAGTTTGAGACCACCCTGGCCAACATGGTGAAACCCCATCTCTACTAAAAAATACGAAAATTAGCTGGGTGTGGTGGCGGGCACCTATAATCTCAGCTACTTGGGAGGCTGAGGAAAGAGAATTGCTGGAACCTGGGAGGCTGAGGTTGCAGTGAGCCAAGATTCCGCCACTGCACTCCAGCCGGGGCTAACAACAGCGAGACTCCATCTCAAAAAAAAAAAAAAAAAAAAAAAATTAGCCAGACATGGTGGTGTGCGGCTGTAATCCAGCTTTCCGGGAGGCTGAAGCATGAAGGCAGGGGACCCCAGGTGGCAGAGGGGGGAAGGTGACCTGGAGGACAGGCTGGTGCGCCCTCCAAAGAGGTCCTGGGGGCTGATCCCACCAGAACGGTCTGTGCTCCCCAAAGACCACTGGGGACCGAGGAGCAACTTTAGGAGGGGATTTTTCATGCCAGCTTCCAGGTAAGCACACCTCCCAACAAAATCTTAAAGAAATGTAATAAGGGGCGGGGCGCTTTGGCTCATGCCTGTAATCCCAGCACTTTGGGAAACTTAGGTCGTAGGATCACCTGAGGTCGGGAGTTCGAGACCAGCCTGACCAACATGGTGAAACTCCCTCTCTACCGAAAATACAAAACTAGCCAGGCGTGGTGGCGCATGCCTGTAATCTCAGCTACTCAGGAAGCTGAGGCAGAAGAATCACTTGAACCCGGGAGCCAGAGGTTGTGGTGAGCCTTTCGAGAGATTGGGCCATTGTACTGCAACCTGGGCAACATAGTGAAACTCCGAATTAAAGAAAGAAAGAAATGTAGTAAGGAGAAACGCCAAGCCCCACGCCCACCCCCTTAGCTGGAATTCCAAGCAACAGGAGCCTAACTTCTACTTAGCTATCACGGCGTCTGTTATTACCATTTTACAAAACCGAGGTTCTGAGGGGACCGCGGAGTTCACACTATGAAAAGACCAGGATGTACAGGTGCCCTCCGCCCGTCCTGCGCCCTGAGCCTCAGTTTCTCCATTTTCAAAGAGCCCTTACTCTTTCCTCCGACTTGCCGGAAGGGTGGACAGAGGTGGTACCAACGCCTTTTCCCTTGAACAAGAGTGCCCAAGAGAGACCGAGCGTAAGTGACCGAGCGTAACTGGGCTCTAGGTGCTGTGCAAAGTGCTTTGCAAGGACCAGCTCGCTTCATCCTCACGGGGGCCCGGGGCACGGGGACTCGCATAACCCCCGTTTTGCAAACGTGGAAATGAGGTTCAGAGAAGTGAAGCGACTAGCCCAACGGCACCCTGCGGAGCGAGGAGACGCGGGCCCCCAGGTTACTCCATTCCAGCGTGAAGACGAGGCTGCCTGGGTCCCGGTTTCCTCGGGAGGGGGTCAGGGGTCCGCTGATCCCCTCCAGTGCTCCGGGCAGCAGGGCCCAGGAGCCAGGGTGGCCCCTCGGTCCCCGCCGCCGCCGTGCGCACCCCCTTCCTGGGACCCCCGGCGGCCCCCGCTCACCTCGCGTATTTCGTCTTCTGGAAATCCAGCAGCCGGGGGGCGAACATCGCGGCGCTTCCATGGGAATCCGGCCCCGGGCTCAGAGCGCGGGCGCCTGGCAGAGCCTGGGGGACGCGGCGGCCGCAGCAGCAGGTTGGAGGGCGCGCAGCGGTGGCCGGAGGGACTGGGTCGGCACCCGCAGCCGAAGCCCAAGCCCGAGCCGGAGCCGGAGCTGTAGGCGCCCGGAGCCGCCGACGCCAAATCCCTAGCAGATGGTGGCGGGGGCGGGGCGGGCGGGCAGGCGGGGGCGCGGGGGGGCTCCGGGGCGCGCGCCGCCAATCGCCTGGGCCCGGCCCCCTCCCTCCCGCGACCCCGCCGCCTCCACCGGGGAGAGGGAGGGTGGACGGGACAAGGGGATGGGGGAGGAGGGGGTAAGAAAGTGGGCGTAAGGGGTTGGGGCGGGGCGGGGCGGGGGGCGTCCTGACCACGCGTGCACGAGCCACCAATCGCTGGGGCGACCGTGTTCCTGGCCCCCTTTCCCCTTGCCCTCGCTGGGAGGGGGAAAGTGGGGGGCTACTGGAGTAGTCAACAGGAAGTGGTAGTAGGGGGAGTGGGAAGGAACTGGGAAGTGGGGGTGGGGGGTGGAGTGCAAAGTTGGGGGGCTGAGAGAGTGGGGGAGTGGGAAGGGGCGGTAGTGGGAACTGGGGTGCTGGAGGGGTTGGAGGAAGTGAGAAGTAGGGGGTAAGGAGAGTGGGAAGGGACGTTAGGGAAGTGGGAAGGGAGAGTTGTGGGGCAGTGGGGGACTTGGGGGTGGGGGGAGTGGGAAGTGGGGGGGTCGAGGGGAGCAGGGGCCTGAGAATGGGGGAGTGAGAAGTTGGGGGTTTGGGGGAAGTGGGGGACCTGGGGGTGGAGGGAGTGGAAAGTGGGGGGGTTGGTGCGGGGTGGAGGAAGTGGGAAATGGATGGGGGACTTCTGAATCCAGCCCCTTTTTCCCAGGTCTCCCCCGACAGTACTTTTTCCAGTGAGGAGGAAAACGGCGGTGAAGGATAGACAGAGCTGCTGCTTTCTGTCCCCACTGGCCCCGGTTGGGCTGGAGGGACAGGGGATACTGTGCCCATCGTCCCCAGTATAGCCAGGTCTACCTGTGGTTCGCCTATTCCCCCTGTCCCCCCACCTTCCTCCCCTCTCCCACCACCACCCTGTGTCCCTGCGAGGCTGGGGGCTCAAGGGCACCAAGTGAACTGCCCAGAAAGGGTCAGAGCCTCCAGGAAACCCTCTTCCCCCAGACTATGACTTTAGAGACCCTTGTGACCCCCATGGCAGGAACATTTGCATCTGGTGACTGGATTCCCAAGTACAATATCCAGCTTTCTCCCTTAGGAGACCTGGGCCAGCTTCTCAGCTTTGGAAAACCAATCACTCTAAGGGAGGCTTGGAACCCTTGGGGACCCATGGAGGGAAGACAGCCTTCCATGCCAAAGAAATGCCACCGGCACCTGGGGAACCCAAGGATTGGTCCCCGAATTGAAGGAAGGCCCCTCCTTTGCACATACACTTCACCAGCCTTCCCCACCCCTCTGTTCCTTATTATTAATATAACAATGCTTTATTTGAGATTCTACTAAACATTCAGAAGATAATTCCACCCACTCCCTCTGCCCCCAGGGAGCTAGGACAAGAAAAGAAAAAGACAAAGGATTCCATCTTTTTTTTTTTTTTTTTTGAGACGGGGTCTTACTCTGTTGCCCAGGCTGGAGTGCAGTGGCTGGATCTCAGCTCACTACAACCTCTGCTTCCCAGGTTCAAACGATTCTCCTGCCTCAAACTCCTGAGTAGCTAGGACTACAGGCGCCGCTACCATGCCCAGCTAATTTTTGTATTTTTTTCCTAGAGACCATGTTTCACCATGTTGGCCAGGCTGGTCTTGAACTCCTGACCTCAGGTAATCTGCCCCAGCACTCCCAAAGTGCTGGGATTGCAAGTGACTCCATCTAATTTATTTCAGCACTCCCATTGGGGAGGACCAGAGAGTTACAGGTAGATGCTTTCAGAGGCCACAGCAGGGTTGGAGGCTGAGGGGTAGGGTGCGGATGGCTGAGGTGGGGACCAGAGGAGGGGTCAGGAATGCTTAGGAGGTAAAGCCCACTGGACTACCCTGATGGTGGAATGGTGGATTAGAAGCTGGGTTCGGTGGCTCACACCTGTAATCCCAGCACTTTGGGAGGCCAAGGTGGGCGGATCACAAGGTCAGGAGATCGAGACCATCCTGGCCAACATGGTGAAACCCTGTCTCTACTAAAAACACAAAAATTATCCGGGCGTGGTGGCACATGCCTGTAATCCCAGCTACTCAGAAGGCTGAGGCAGAAGAATCGCTTGAACCTGGGGGGTGGAGGTTGTAGTGAGCCAAGATCGCACCACTGCACTCCAGCCTGATGACAGAGCAAGACTCCATCTCAAAAAAAAAAAAAAAGTAGCTGATGGTCTCTCTCTCCTGGAGCCCGGATGTTCTTCTGCCCTGGGACATTAGAACTCCAGGTTTTCCAACCTCTGCCTCCAGGATTTGCGCCAATGTCCCTCCCCCGCTTTCCCCACCATACCCCACCCTCCTCAGCCCCCCGGGGTTTCAGCCTTGGACTGAGAGTTACACTATTGGCCTCTCTGGTTCTGAGGCTTTCCGACTTGGACTGAACCATGCTCCCAGCATCCCTGGGCCTCCATCTTGCTGACAACCTATTGTGGGACATCTCAGCCTCCAACCCCAGCCTCCATAATCACAAGAACCAATTCTCCAAATAAATCCTCTCACACATATCTATCTTTTTTTTTTTTTTTTTTTTTTTTGAGATGGAGTCTCGCTCTGTAGCCCGGGCTGGAGTGCAGTGTCGTGATCTCTGCTCATTGCAACCTCCGCCTCCCGGGTCCCAGTTGAAGTAATTCTCCTACCTCAGCCTCCCACATAGCTGGGAATACAGGTACGAGCCACCATGCCCAGCTAATTTTTGTATCTTTTAGTAAAGACGGGATTTCACCATGTTGGCCGTTTTGGTCTTGAACTCCTGACTTCATGATCAGCCCACCTAGGCCTCCCAAAGTGCTGGGATTACAGGCGTGAGCCACTGCGTCTAGCATCTATCTTTTTTTTTTTTTAACCAGGTGGGGCGAACCACTGCTCATGCCTATAATATCAGAATTTTGGAAGGCTCAGGCAGGAGGATCGCTTGAGGCCAAGAATTCAAGATCAGCCTTGGTAACATGGTGAGACCCCCATCTATATAGAAAATTTAAAAATTAGCTGGGCATGGTAGTATGTACCTTCAGTCCCAGCTCCTCAGGAGGCTGAAGCAGGAAGATCACTGGAGCCCAGGAGTTGGAGGCTGCAATGAGCTGTGATGGCGCCACTGCACTCCAGCCTAGGCCATAGAGTGAGACCCCATCTCTAATAAAAAGAAAAAGGCCAGGTGCGTGGCTCATGCCTGTAATCCCAGCACTTTGGGAGGCCAAGGTGGGTGGATCACCTGAGGTCAGGAGCTCCAGACTGGCCTGGCCAACATGGTGAAACCCAACTCTATTAAAAATAAAACAAATTAGCAGGGCGTGGTAGTACACACCTATAATCCCAGCTACTCAGGAGGCTGAGGCATGAAAATTGCTTGAACCCAGGAGGCAGAGGCTGCAGTGAGCCCAGATTGTGCCACTGCACTCCAGCCTGGGTGACAGAGCAAGACTTCATCTCAAAAAAAGAAAAAAGAGGGAAAAAAAAAGAAGAAGCAAAACAGTGAAATGAAACAGAAGAAATGACCTTTTGAGCACTGGTGCATGGTAAGGAGCAGTCACATTTTTGCAGTCTTGTTTCTGCTGCGTGTCTGGCGTCTGCATGTGTGTGTCCCAGCCAGGATGGGTAATGAGTTCCCTGCTGGGCATCACAAGTCACAAAACCAGTGAGACCTCGGATAGGAGAGATGAATGCCTCCTATGCCCTCGGGCCAATGAGGGAAACTGAGGTTGATGGGCTAGGGGTCCTTCCCAAGGTCACAGGGCCTGTGGGGGTAGGACTGCCCAGCTCTAGGCTGATTTCCCGACACAGAACTCCTGTTCTGGTGATTTCTCAGACCTCCAGGAGACAGAAATCAAACAGAAGTAAGCCAAGCCAAGCCCTGCACGCCATTGGCTTCGGCCCTGAGCTTGACTTCTATGACCCTTGCTCTGACCCCGCAGGTCCAGGCCTCACTGTCCACTGCACCGGGACACACACCTGTCCCCAGGTACCAGCGACACCTCTGCCCCAGCCAGGCCCAGGCTGCCACTGGTAACCACAGCTCCCAGAAGGCTGGGGCTGGACCTGTCCAGGCCCCGTGGTCCGCTGCCCTCCTCCTGGCCCCGGCCTGCTGTTGACCTTCAAGCAGACCTTGGCAGTGGAAATTTCAGGGCCCCAGAGGGGACCCCCAAAGTGAAACTCAAGCCCAGAAATGGATTTTATTTTTCTCCAAGAGCAAAAGAAGTTGAATAAAAAATTAGTTACTATTTTTACTGCCGGGATCCAGTTGTTATGGCAACCAAGGGCCTGACTCCTGCTCAGGAGGAGGTGGGGTTGGAGTGGGATGAGGGATGAGGCGGGGATGGGGCTGGGGCAGGCAGCAGCTGGGGACACGCCTAGGGCAGGCGGCAGGTCTGCCCCTCCAGACAGGAGTGTACCCCCAATCCCCTCACCTGATCGAGCTCACCTGACTGAGTTCCTAATGACTCTGTCTCCCTTCAGCCACACTCGCCTCCTGCCGCCTCTGTGGGCTCCAGCTTGGCCCAGCCTGGTCACCTAAGCCTCTCTACGCTACCTCTGGGAGTGGGTGGCTGTCCCATCTCCAGGTGGAAACTGAGGCCCCTGCCTCAGGGACAACTCACACTGAGTACTTCAGCCCCATCAACCTCACCTAGCCAAAACTCTCCCTTCAGGCCAGGCGTGGTGGCTCACGCCTGATATCCCAGCACTTTGGGAGATCAAGGTGGGCGGATCACGGGGTCAGGAGTTCGAGACCACCCTGACAAACATGGTGAAACCCCGTCTCAACTAAAAATACAAAAATTAGCCAGGCATGGTGGTGTGCACCTGTAATCCCAGCTACTCAGGAAGCTGAGGCAGGAGAATCGCTTGAACCCCGGAAGTAGAGGTTGTAGTGTGCTGAGATTGCGCCACTTCACTCCAACCTGGGCAACAGAGTGAGACTCCATCTCAAAAAAAAAAAAAAACTCCCCCTCCGTCCCTGTTCCTCTTCTTCTCAAGGTATCAAGGTAGCACCAGTAGCCACCAGGGCCAGGTTCGTGGCACTTGAAAGTTTTGCAAGCATGCCAGGCATGGTGGCTCATACCTGTAATCCCATCACATGGGGAGGCCAAGGTGGGAGGGTCACTTGAGGCCAGGAGTTCAAGACCAGCAGCATAGCGGGACCCCATCTCTACAAAAAATTAAAAATTAGCTAGGTGTGGTGGGCGCACACCTATAGTCCGAGCTACTTGGTAAGCTGAAGTAGGATTGATTGAGCCCAGGAGTTTGAGGGTGCAGTGAGCTACAATCGTGCCACCGCACTCGATCCTGGGCAGCAGAGCAAGACCCTGTCTCCAAAAAAATATATTTAAAGGCCAGGCGCAGTGGCTCATGCCTGTAATCTCAGAACTTTGGGAGGCCGAGACGGGTGGATCATCTGAGTTCAGAAGTTCAAGACCAGCCTGGCCAACATGGTGAAATCCCATCTCTACTAAAAATACAAAAATTAGCCAGGCCTGGTGGTGTGCAGCTATAATCCCAGATACTCTGGGGGCTGAGGCAGGAGAATCGCTTGAACCCAGGAGGCAGAGGTTACAGTCAGCCAAGATCGCGCCACTGCACTCCAGCCTGGGCAACAGAACAAGACTCTGTCTCAAAAAAATAAATAAATTTTTTTAAAAGGAGAAAGATGGAAAAGGGAGGGGTTGGCTAGGGACTCAGGAGGATCGGGAAGTGAAAAGTTACAAAACGCATGAAGCGGGCATTGGTCCACATGAACTCATTTGCTAACGGTGCTTATCATAGGTTCCTGCCCTCCCACGGAGGCTGGGACACAGGGGCCCTCTCGTCCTGTGTTGCTGGAACAAACTGTTAACTTCTGGCAGCCTTGAGTTTTCTTGGCAGGCACTTTACGAGGGACAGGGGCCATCCTAGAGTTTCAGCTTTGAGCTGCTGAAAACGAGGTTCGAGGTTCGTGTTTGTTCAAGTCTTTATGGGCCAAGGCCGAGGCCCAGCTGAGAAAGGGCTCAGAGGGGCCTGGCTGGAGTTTGGCCAAGGTGAGTGTCTTTGTTGGGGGAGGGAAGGGTGGCCTCGGGATGGGGAAACAACGTTGCCTGGGGCATTAGGGTCTGAAAGACGTCAGGGAAGTCTTCTAGCTGAGTTCTTTTCAAGATGGCTGGAAGACAGGCAGGAGGGCAAGAGGGAGCAGGTGAGAAAAAGGCAGCCAAGTAGGGAAGTGCGTTCCAAGCAAAGGGAACAGCATCAACAGCACCTGTGGACAGGTGTGGTGGCTCACGCTTATATTCTCAGCATTCTGGGAGGCTGAGGCAGGCAGATCACCTGAAGTCATGAGTTCAAGACCAGCCTGGTCCACATGGCAAAACCCTGTCTCTACTAAAAATACAAAAATTAGCCAGGCATGGTGGCAGTTGCCTGTAACCTCAACACTTTGGGAGGCCGAGGCAGGCAGATCACTTGAGGTCAGGAGTTCGAGACCAGCCTGGCAAACATGGCAAAAACCGGTCTCTACCAAAAATACAAAAATTAGGCTGGGCACGGTGGCTCATTCCTGTAATCCCAGCAGTTTGAGAGGCCAAGGTGGGAGGATCACAAGCTCAGGAGATCGAGACCATCCTGGTTAACACGGTGAAACTCTGTCTCTACTAAAAATACAAAAAAATTAGCCAGGTGTGGTGGCACATGCCTGTAATCCCAGCTACTCGGGAGGCTGAGGCAGGAGAATTGCTTGAACCCAGAAGGCAGAGGTTGCAGTGAGCTGTGATTGTGCCACTGCACTTCAGCCTGGGCCACAGAGTGAGACTCTGTCTCAAAAAAAAAAAAAAAAAAAAAAAAAAATAGCCAGGCATGGCGGCAGACGCCTGTAATCCCAGCTACTTGGGAGGTTGAGGCATGAGAATCACTTGATCCCAGGAAGCGGAGGTTGCAGTAAGCTGAGACTGAGCCACTGCTCTCCAGCCTGGGCGACAGAGTGAGATGCTATCTAAAAAAACACAACAGCAAAAAGCCAAACAAAAATGCCAGCACCCGAAAAGGCTCAGCGCATGCAGCAGTGTGGTGCAATTGGAGTCCTTCTGGTTCCTGGGATTGGAGTCTGACCTCTGTCCTCCAGATGCTGGGGAGGCGAGAAAGTAGGGGAACCACATACTCAATGCCACAGGAGGATGTGGCATGGGTGCTCCAAAAAGGTGGGCCTACCCAGGCGCGGTGGCTCACGCCTGTAATCCCAGCACTTTGGGAGGCCAAGGCGGGTGGATCACGAGGTCAAGAGATCGAGACCATCCTGGTCAACATGGTGAAACCCCGTCTCTACTAAAAATACAAAAAATTAGCTGGGCATGGTGGCACGTGCCTGTAATCCCAGCTACTCAGGAGGCTGAGGCAGAAGAATTGCCTGAACCCAGTGTAAGGCCGGCTGCCTCACCGGGAGCTCGGACGCACACCCCCCCTGCCTTTTTTCCGAAAGCTCGGACATGCTCAGGTAGTTGTTCCCTTTTCTCTTTCTTGCACATCCTGGCTTTCCCTTAAAGAACCCAGTATGCAAGCCGGGTCTTGTGATTCTAGCCAATAAGCAGCCAAGTCTTTCTAGCCAATAGCAGCCGAGTCTTTCTAGCCAATAGCAGCCGAGTAATTCTAACCAATAGCAGCCAAGTCCTGTATGCAAACAAAGGCTTGTAACCTTACCCAATAGCAGTCCTGCTCTCCCACAACCAATCGAGCTCCTTCACTCCCTATAAAACGCCACGTCTAAGAGGAGTCCGCGCGACTTCTCAGGCCCCTCCTGTCAGACCGTGGAACCTCGCCCGGGAGCCTGAATAAATTCCTTCATATTGGATCTTCTTGTGTTGGCCTCAGTTTCTTCCTTTTAAACTCGGCAAGAACAAACCTTACACCCAGGAGGCGGAGGTTGCGGTGAGCCGAGATCACGCCATTGCACTCCAGCCTGGGTAACAAGAGCGAAACTCCATCTCAAAAAAAAAAAAAAAAAAAAAAGGTGGTGCTGCCATTTAGGGCAGGAGCTGGGGGTTCCACGTTGACTTGAGGGATCAGAGAATGGATATTCCAGAAAACAGAGACCAGCGTTTTCAAAGAAAAGGAGTAGGTGGTGGCCACCGTGGGCAGTGCCTAGGATCCTGGTTCCTGGCTGCTGATCTTTCTCATTTGTTGTTGTTGTTGTTGTTTTTGAGATGGAGTCTGGCTCTGTCACCCAGGCTGGGGTGCAGTGGTGTGATCTTGGCTAACTGCAACCTCCACCTCCCAGGTTCAAGTGTTTCTCCTGCCTCAGCCTCTCGAGCAGCTGGGACTACAGTGGTGCGCCACCACATCTGGCTAATTTTTGTATTTTTAGTAGAGTTGGTGTTTCACCGTATTGGCCAGGCTGGTCTTGAACTCCCGATCTCGTGATCCGCCTGCCTCAGCCTCCCAAAGTGCTGGGATTACAGGCATGAACCACCGAGACCGGCCCTTTTTGTTTGTTTGTTTGAGAGAGTCGTCTTGCTCTGTCACTCAGGCTAGCGTGCAGTGGCACAATCTCGGCTCACTGCAATCTCTGCCTACCGGGTTCAAGATATTCTCATGCCTATCTAATTTTTTGTATTTTTGGTAGAAACGGGGTTTCACCATGTGGGCCAAGCTGGTCTCAAACTCCTGATCTCAAGTGATCCAACCGCCTCAGCCTCCCAAAGTGTTGGGATTACAGGTGTGAGTCACCAAACCCAGCCTGGCTGAGCTTCTTGACGATAATACCATATTTCATCAGACCTAGAACACTATCACCTATAAGATGCATGTTTCTCTTAGGTACTACTAAGAAAGAGAAATCAAGCCAAACAAGGTAGCTCATATCTGTAATCCCAGCACCTTGGCAGGCCGAAGGCGGGGCAGATCCCTTGAGCTCAGGAGTTTGAGACCAGCCTGGGAAACAGAGTAAGACCCATCTCTAAAAAAAAAAATTTTTTTAATTTTCTTTGACATAAAGTTTTGCTCTGTCACCCAGGCTGGAGAGCAATGGCATGATCTCTGCTCACTGCAACCTCTACCTCCCAGATTCAAGAAATTTTCCTGGCTCAGCCTCCCAAGTAGCTGGGGATTATAGGCGTGTGCCACCATGCCCAGCTAAATTTTTTTTTTTTGTATTTTTAGTAGAGGTGGGGTTTCACCATGCTGGCAAGGCTGGTCTTGAACTACTGACCTCAGGTGATCCACCCACCTTGGCCTCCCAAAGTGCTCTACAAAAAATTTTTTTAATTAGCTGGGCATGTTAATCCCAGCTACTGGGGAGGTTGAGTCAGGAGGATCACTTGAACCCAGGAAGTTGAGGCTACAGAAAGCTATGATCACACCACTACACTCCAGCCTGGGCAACAGAGCCAGACCCTGTCTCTACACAGAAACAAAAAAAAAAAAGGCAGAAAGAGAAATCACTGGCAATTAATTTTGCCAACATTTTTATCTTGTACTTTTTCAAGCATTCAGAGAAGTTTAACAGAATTGTACCATGAACACACATATAGCCACCTCCCAGATGCTACTACTGGCATCTTACCCTAATTGTCCCATCATGTATCTATCTATCCCTTTATCCATTCATCAGTCCTTTTTTTTTTTTTTTTAAATTTTGAGACAGGGTCTCACTCTGAGTCCGAGCGGAAGCACAGTGGTGCTGTCTTGCAACCATGCCCAGCTAATATTTTGTATTTCTACTAGAGATGGGGTTTCACCATGTTGCCTGGGATGATCTCGAACTCCTGGCCTCAAACCATCCACCCACCTTTGCCTCCCAAAGTGCTCCCAAAGCATGAATGAATCACTGCACCTGGCCAGCCAGATTATATATACATAGTTGGTTTTTTTTTGTTTTTTTTTTTGGAGATGGAGTCTCGCTCTGTCACCCAGGCTGGAGTGCAGTGGTGTGATGTTGGCTCACCACAACCTCTGCCTCCCAGTTTCAAGAGATTCTCCTGCCTCAGCCTCCCAAGTAGCTGGGATTACATGTGCCCACCACCACACCTGGCTAATTTTTTATTTTTAGTAGAGATGGGGTTTCACCATGTTGGCCAGGCTGGTCCTGAACTCCTGACCTCAGTTGATCCGCCCACCTTGGCCTCCCAAAGTGCTGGGATGACAGGCGTGAGCTACCGTGCCTGCCTGATTTTATATCTCTTTAAGGGGCTTTGGCTCACACATGTGTCTGCCTTTGTTAGCCATCAGTGAATGTTCACTCAAGAGTTGTGCATTTCACTGTGTAAATTTCCCCTGCCAAAAAAGAAGCTGTAAACACATATTCAACTCCTGCTAATGATATGCATGCTGAAGTGCTTATCGTGATGTTTGCCAGCTACTTTGAAATGCATAAAAAGAAAAAAAAAGATGGGGCAGGCATGGTGACTCATGCCTGTAGTCCTAGCACTTTGGGAGGCCAAGGTGGGGCAGATTGCTTGAGTCCAGGAGATTGAGACCAGCCCAGACAACATGGCAAGACCCTGTCTCTAGAAAAGCTACAAAAATTAGTGAGGCCTGGTGGCGTGCCTGTGGTCCCAGTTAGGCAGGAGGCTGAGGTGGGAGGATCACTTAAGCCCGGCAGGTCAAGGCTGCAGTGAGCTATGATCATGCTACTGCACCACTGCACTCCAACCTGGGTGACAGAGCAAGATCCTGTCTCCAAAAAAAAAAAAAGAATCTCAGAAAGTTCCATCATGCCTGTTCCAATCTCCACTGCCTGTTCTGACTAGTTTGGCCTATTCTAGAACTTACTAGAAATGGAATCATTCTAGATTCCTCATGATGTGTTTGAGATCCATCCAAGTTGTGTCCATCAGTAGTTCACTCCTTTTTATTTATTATTATTATTTGAGACAGAATCTCACTCTGTCGCCCAGGCTGGAATGCAGTGGTGAGATCTCGGCTCACTGTAACCTCCGCCTCCTAGGTTCAAGTGATTCTCCTGCCTCTGCCTCCCGAGTAGCTGGGACTACCAGGCACCTGCCACCATACCCAGCTAATTTTTTTGTATTTTAAGTAGAGACGGGGTTTCACCATGTTAGCCAGGCTGGTCTCAAACTCCTGACCTCATGATCTGCCCGCCTCGGCCTCCCAAAGTGCTGAGATTACTGGCGTGAGCCATAAAGGGAACTTTAATGCATTGCTGGGGGGAAGGCTGGCCCACCCCTGCCCTTCTTCCCTAGTTACCCACCCAGTGACATAACCTCTCAGGAGAACAGTTTGGCAGTTTCCTATTGAGTAAACTACACCTGCCTTCTTGCACAACACAGCAAATTTACTTAGTACCACTGAGCTGTGTACCTGCAAATGGTGTTTTATGTTACATATGTCCTATCACAATTGAAAAAAATGGTTTAGGCTGGGTGCAGTGGCTCATGCCTGTAATCCCATCACTTTGGGAGACCAAGGTGGGCAGATTGCTTGTTGACCAGCCTGGCCAACATGATGAAACCCTGCCTCTACTGAAAATACGAAAATTAGCCGGGTGTGGTGGCTGGGAGTCTGTAATCCCAGCTTCTCGGGAGGCTGAGGCAGGAGAATCGCTTCAGCCTGGAAGATGGAGGTTGCAGTGAGCAGAGATTACATCACTGCACTCCAGCCTGGGTGACAGCAAGACTCCGTCGCAAAAAAAAAAATTATAGAACTATACACATAACACAGGTGAATTTTGCCGTATGTAAATTAGACTTCAATTAACCAACAAAAAGCCCCTGAAAATATATATAACCGTACCAACAAAAAGAGAGAGAGCACATCTCTATATCTTTGTACCGTGTGTGTGCATGCGCGCACATGCGCAGCAGAGGGAGGAAGAAGTGAGTTTGAGGGCACACCTGCTACTGCTGCTACCATAACGATGACTGGCAGCTTTAACTGCCATGCATTTTTAATCACAGAAATGTTCAGGGCTCGAATTTCCAGGAGCTGACCACCAGGTCTGAAATGCAACCTGGTCCTTCTCTGACATGCGCAGCCTCTTGTCCACTCCTTCCCTGTCAGCCTCACTCCCCTACTCCTGATCACTGGACCTGAGATATTTTCTAGAACAATAGTGCCATCCCGGCCTCCCAAGAGGGGACCCCATGCCTAGGAGGGCCCCCTTGGGTCCAATATGCTGGGCCTTGGTGGCCTCTTGTGGCTAGAAGTAGAATTATCCCATGTTAAGAATGATCACAGGCCAGGTGCGGTGGCTCAGGCCTGTAATCCCAGCACTTTGGGAGGCCAAGTCGGGCAGATTACGAGGTCAAGAGATCGAGACCATCCTGGCCAACATGGTGAAACCCCGTCTCTACTAAAAATACAAAAATTAGCAGGGCATGGTGGCACATGCCTGTAGTCCCAGCTACTCAAGAGGCTGTGGTGGAGAATCACTTGAACCAGGAGGCAGAGGTTGCAGTAAGCCAAGATCGCGTCACTGCACTCCAGCCTAGCAACAGAGACTCCCTCTCAAAAAAAAAAAAAAAAAAAATCACAATAGGCCGGGCACGGTGGCTGTTGCCTGTAATCCCAGCACTTTGGGAAGCCCAGGTGAGCCCAGGAGTTTGAGACCAGTTTGGGCAACATGACAAAACCTCATCTCTGCAGAAAAATAAAATAAAAATTAGCTGGCATAGTGGCACGCTCCTGTAGTCTCAGCTACTTGGGAGGCTGAGGTGGGAGGATCACTTGAGCCTGGGAGGTCAAGGCTGCAATGAGTCATGATTGTGCCACTGTACTCCAGCCCAGGTGACAGAGTGAGACCCTATCTCAAAAAAACTAAAAGAATTTCAAAAAGATCAGAGTAGGCCAGGTGTGGTGGCTCGTGCCTGTATCCCAACACTTTGGGAGACCCAGGTGGGAGAATCCCTTGAGCCCAGGAGTAGTTCCAGACAACAGAGCAAGACCCTGTCTCTATTTCAAAAATTAAAAGATCACAATAAGGGTTAATTCAGCTTATGACTGGGGTGGAAATGGCATTTTCTTTTTTTTTTTTTTTTCTTTTTGACACAGAGTCTCAATCTGTTGCCAGTCTGGAGTGTAATGGTGCAATTTTGGCTCACTGCAACCTCGGCCTCCTGGGTTCAAGTGATTCTCCTGCCTTAGCCTCCCTAGTAGCTGGGACCACAGGTGCGTGCCACCACATCCAGCTAATTTTTGTATTTTTAGTGGAGACAGGGTTTCACCATGTTGGCCAGGATGGTCTTATCTCCCGACCTCATGATCCACCCGCCTCGGGCTCCCAAAGTGCTGGGATTACAGGTGTAAGCCACTGCACCTGGACTTTTTTCTTTTTTTTGGTGGGGGAGGGGGTGCATTTTCATAAAGGGTTGGAGGCCTGTAAATTAGTGCAAACTTTTTAGCAGCACAAGTCAAAATTTAAAATACAATACACCCTCTAACCTATGGGAATCACAGAACTCTTGTTGCCCAAACAGATTTCCTCTAGTTCTAAGTAAAAGAGACAAGAATATTCTTATCTTTGTGTTAAACAAAACCACAGGAACACAACTGGCCACATCCAGAATGCGGGACCGTCTGTACAACAGGGGCTTCAGTCTCTCCAACAAATCCCTGACATAAAAACAGGCAGCAAAGAGGCACCATTGACTAAAAAGAAACTTAAGGCCAGGTGTAGTGGCTCACGTCTGTAATCCCAGCACTTTGGGAAGCCGAGGCAGGCAGATCACCTGAGGTCAGGAGTTCAAGACCAGCCTGGCCAACATGGTGAAACCCCATCTCTACTAAATATACAAAAATTAGCTGGGCGTGGTGGCATGTGCCTCTAGTCCCAGCTACTTGGGAGGCTGAGGCAGGAGAATCGGGTGAACCCAGAAGGTGGAGGCTGCAGTGAGCCAAGATGGAGCTACTGTACACCAGCCTGGGCAACAGCCATAGACTCTGTCTCCAAAAAAAAGAGAGAGAGAGAACCAAAGAAAGAAACAGCCAAGAATTTCTCCACTGGGATCACAGACAAACTGGGGGTCAGGCAGTCTGTGCACCTGTGCTCGGCGGCACCCACTCGAAGCAATCTGACACCTGGAGTAGATCTGAAACATTCCCCGCACGCACCCAGACCCATCGTCACAGGCAACGGGGGCTTAGCATAAGCTGTGACCAGCACAGAGTGAACAATAAGGAGCTCTGGCACAGCGGTGAATCCTAGGAAGCTGGGCTTAAAGATGACGTCACAGCCATACCCGGCCATCTGGAAGGCTGCCTGCCCAAGGCTGTGACTTCTCAGGAGACAGCACAGGGAGAATGCCAAGCTACTAGTCCCTGGCTGACAATGAGGCAAAAGGGGAAATACTCCGAACTGTGATAGCAGCCTCCAAGCCACATACATATCTGATGGGAAAGGGCAAAAATCTAACTGGCCAAGGGGCTTAAGCACAATTTTTTTTGAGAGAGACAAAGAGACGAGGTCTTGCCCTGTCACTCAGGCTGCTGGAGGGCAGTGACATAATCAGCTCACTGCAACCTTGAACTCCTGAGCTCAAGCAATCCTCCTACCTCAGCCTCCCGAGTAGCTGGGACTTCAGGCATGCACCACCATGACCAACTAATTTTTTTAAAAATTTTTGTAGAGATGGGGTCTTGCTATGTTGCCCAGCCTGGTCTTGAATTCCTGGGCTCAAGTGATCCTCCTGTATTGGCCTCCCAAAGTACTGGGATTACAGGTGTGAGCCACCACACCAGTCAATTTTTTTTTTTTTAAGAGATGGGGGTCTCGCTATGTTGCCTAGGCTGGTCTTAAATTCCTGTGCTCAAGTGATCCTCCTGCATCAGCCTCCCAAAGTGCTGGGATTACAGGCATGAGGCACCGTGCCTAGCCAAGTACAACCTTTAACCATTAAGTGGCTTATGCTGACCCAGGGGTGACCCCTAGGTAGCCAAGTTAAAAGGTAAAAACAGAAAGAGAAAATCTGAGCAGGGACATCAGAGTCTGCATAGTGTGAGATGAGGATCATGATGGTGAAACTTGTTCAACTAAGTCACAAAGCAATACATGATCCAGTAAACAACAGTGACCACAACCCCTGGCTGGAGTTGGGGTAATCAAGTGTCAGAGTTGCTAAAATATATTATCTAAAACGTCCAGCTGGCCAGGTGCAGTGGCTCACACCTGTAATCCTAGCACTTTGGGAGTCCGAGGTGGGCGGATCATGAGGTCAAGAGATTGAGACCGTCCTGGCCAACGTGGTGAAACCCCATCTCTACTAAAAATACAAAAAATTAGCCAGGCATGGTGGTGCATGCCTGTAGTCCCAGCTACTTGCGAGGCTGAGGCAGGAGAATTGCTTGAAACCAGAAAACGGAAGTTGCAGTGAGCTGGGATCTTGCCACTGTACTCCAGCCTGGCGATACAGCCAGACTCCATCTCAGAAAAAAAAAAAAAAAAAGTCCGGCTTTCAAGACAAAACTATGAGACATGCAAAGAGATAGGATAGGCTGGACATGGTGGCTCATGCCTGTAATCCTAGCACTTTGGGAGGCCGAGGCCAGCGGATCACTTGAGGTCAGGAGTTCAAGACCAGCCTGGGCAACATGGAAACCCCATTTCTACTAAAAATATCAAAAAAAATAGCTAGGAGTGGTGGCATAAGCCTGTAGTCCCAGCTACTCAGAATGCTGAGGCCAGAGTATCACTTGAACCTGAGAGGCGGAGGTTGCTGTGAACAGAGATTGTGCCGCTGCACTCCAGCCAGGGTGATGGAGTGAGACTCTGTCTCGAGAGAAAGAAAGAAACAAAGAAAGAAAGAAAGAAGGAAGGAAGGAAGGAAGGAAGGAAGGAAGGAAGGAAGGAAGGAAGGAAGGAAGGGAGGGAAGGAGTAGGATAGCATGACCTATCTTACAGGCTTCACTGGTAAATGCTACCAAACATTTAAAGAATGCCAATTTTGGGCCGAGCACATTGTCTCACACCTGTCATCCCCACACTTTGGGAGGCTGAGGCAGTTGGATCACTTGAGATTAGGAGTTCCAGACCAACTTGGCCAACATGGCAAAACCTCTTCTCTACTGAAAACACAAAAACTAGCCAGACGTGGTGGCGCACACCTGTAATCCTAGGTACCCGGGAGGCTGAGGCATGAGAATCGATTGAACCCAGGAGGCGGAGGTTGCAATGAGCTATCGCGCCACTGTACTCCAGCCTGGGAGACAGACAGAGACTCCATCTCAAGTCAATCAATCAATAAACAAACAAACAAACTGCAAGATGTGTATATTGAAAACCACAGAACATTGTTGAAAGAAATCAAAGGCCTAAATAAATGGGAAGACATTCCATATTCATGGATCAAAAAGACTTAATATTGTGAGTTTTGGCTTTTTTTTTTCTTTTGAGACGGAGTTTTGCTCTGTTGCCCATGGAGCACAAGGGTGAGATTTCAGCTCACCACCACCTCTGCCTCCCGGATTCAAGTGATTCTCCTGCCTCAGCCTCCCGAGTAGCTGGGTGTATAGGCATGCACCACCATGCCTAGTTACTTTTGTATTTTTAGTAGAAACAGGGTTTCCTCCATGTTGGTCACTCAGGCTGATCTCGAACTCCTGACCTCTGGTGATCTATCTACCTCAGCCTCCCAAAGTGCTGGGATTACAGGCGTGAGCCACCGCGCCCAGCTGTTTTTGTTTTTAGAGATGAGGGTCTTGCTATGTTGCCCAGGGTGGACTTGAGCTTCTGAAGTATCAAATGATACTTCTATTTCAGCCTCCCAAGTACCTGGCACTACAGTCATGGGCCACCATGCCTAGGATTTAATATTGTTAAGATGCCAGTTCTTTCAAAAATTATCTACAGGGTCAACACAATTCCTATCGGAATTCTGACTGTAGTTTTATGAAAACTGACAAGCTGGCCCTAAAGTTCCTATGAAAATTAAGAAACCTGGAATAGTTAAAACAATCTGGAAAAAGATGTACCAAGTTAGAGGTCTCACAACTTTCGAGTTTTAAAACTTACTACAAAGCTATAGTAATTGCTGGGCATGGTGGCTCATGCCTGTAGTCCCAGCTACTCAGGAGGCTGAGGCTGGGGAATCGCTTGAATCCAGGAGTTTTGGGCTGTAGTGCGCTATGCCAATCAGGTGTCCACATTAAGTTCGGCATCAATGTGGTTAGCTCCCAGGAGCAGGGGACCACCAGGTTGCCTAAGGAGCGGTGAACTGGCTCCGGAAACGGAGCAGGTCAAAACTCCCATGCTGATCAGTAGCGGATCACCCCTGTGAATAGCCACTGCACTCCAGCCTGAGCAACCCTGTCTCTAAAAGAAAAAGCTACAGTAATCAAGACAGTGTATTACTAGCATAAGGATAGATATTAGATCAATAGAATAGAATCAAGAGTCCAGAAGGAAGCCCTTATAGTTTTGACAAGTGTTTCAAGTTGAGGGGGAAAGAATTGCCTTTGCAAAAAAATTAGTGCTGGGAAAACTGGATCATGACCATCTTTTCTGATAGTAACTCAGCTGTTAATTCTATTGAAGGTTATGACTAATTACATACTCATTATATGTAATGAGACACCCTTTCTTGATGCTTTTATGATTCTCATTGACTTTCAACAGTTTGACTATTATGTGCCTAGTTGTGGATTGCTTTTTAGTTTATCCTATTTGGAGTTCATAAAATTTTTCAAACATTTAGATTAATGTTTTTAAAATCAAACTCAGGAAGTTTTCACCCTCTATTTCTTCTAATATTCTTTGCTCCCTTTTCTTAATCCTATCCTTCGGGGACTGCCATTATGCATATACAAATACTCCTCAACTTACAATAGAATTATGTCTTGATAAACCTATTTTAAGTTGAAAATATCATAAGTCAAAATGCAGTCAATATACCTAGCCTAGCAAACATCATACTTTATGGCCGGGTGCAGTGGATCATGCTTGTAATCCCAGCACTTTGGAAGGCTGAGATAGGAGGATTGCTTGAGCCCAGGAGTTTGAGATCAGCCTGGGCAACATAGGAAGACCCTGTTGCTACAAAAATAAACAAACAAACAAGCAAACAATATGGCATTTCTGGAAATCAGATTCCTTTCTCCCTACTCCCTGGGGTTTCATGTTGTTGTTGCTTCTTGTTGATGGTGGTTGTTTAGTGACTTCTCTGGACTTAATTCTGTAAAATCTGTGTTCTTTGTTCTGTGCAACAACTGAAGACTTTGCTTAGTTATCTCAGTGGTCAGCTAATAATTGAACAGAGATCTGCCTAGACATGTACTTGCTCTGGCAGCACATATACTAAAATTAAAATGATACAGAGAAAATTATCTGACCCTTGCACAAGGATTACACACAAATTCGTGAATTATTACATGTTTTTAAAAAATTTATTTAAAAAATTAAAGAGACCTTTTTAAAAGCTTTGAACCATTAACTTTTGCAGCATATTCTGAGGAAGTGTGTGCGTGTTGACGCATGTCTTTAATATTCCAGCAGGCAACTTACAACTCTGCCTTAGCCTTCATTTCCTCTTGTGCAGGCTTTCAAGGTCAGCTAGAGGTGAGAATTTAGGATCTTCTCAGGTCTTCCTGGGTGTGTGCCCAGCCCTGCACGTACATATAGCCCACTGGATTCTTGGAAACACAGCAGGAACTTTTTAAAGTATCTTATTGACATCCTGTTTCCCACTTACTCCTTTTAAAAAAATTTGGTCAGTTTCTTATTGGCCCCAACTGATTACACCATATCAGGTAGTTGCAATGTTAAACAATTGCCACTGATTGTTCTGGACAAATGCCTTGGACATAGGGCTAGTCACACAGATACTGGAAAACTCTTGGATCAAAAAAAGATAAGCTTTGAGAATGGCATTTTCCAGCAAACTGCCAGACAAGTCAAATAGTGACAGTTCTCTGGGGATGGGGCCTTTAGGGAGCTCCAAGCCCAGCCTGCCTCTTCCAGTGGCTGGCAGGATACTTGTTTTCACAGCTATCTTGGTTAAAAGCTGGCAGATTTTCATGGATCTGGGAAACAGGGATGCTTTTAGGGCAAATTAAAATGCTACAAAATCAGTGTTTATACTGAGATTCAGCCCTTTTACTTGAACACATGCTCTTCAAATTGCTGCAAGCCTTTAGATAATTTCCAGGTCTGAGGAAGTTGATTTTGACCATTTTTGTCAGTGTTCTCTTTGCTTTTATGGAGAAGCAGGTTTTCGGAGATTCTTGCTCCACTGTTCTGGAAGCATTTCCTCTTATGCATTCAATCTATTTTTTTCCATTGTTATGCTTTAAATTTTTTTATTTTATTGTACATTGACCATGTGTGTATTTATGGTGTACAGCATGATGTTATGACTTATGCATACAATATGGAATAATTAAATCAAACTAATTACTATATCCACCACCTCAAATACTTATATTTTTTGGTGGTGAGGACATTTAAAATTTATTTTCTTAACTTTTTTTTGTTTGTTTTTGAGACAGGATCTCACTCTGTCACCTAGGCTGAAGTGCAGTGGCATGATCACGGATCACTGCAGCCTCAACCTCCCAGCTCAAGAAATTTTCCCACCTCAGCCTCTCAAGTAGCTGGGACTAGAGCTGCATGCCATCATGGCTGGGTAATTTTTTAATTTGTTTTGTAGAGATGGAGCCCGACTATATTGCCAAGACTGGTTTGTAACTCCAGAGCTCAAGTGATCCTCCCACCTCGGCCTTTCAAAGTGATGGGGTTACAGGCATGAGCCACCACGCCTGACCTCTTCACAGTTTTGAAATGTACTATACACTGTTGTTAATTACATTCACCAAGCTGTGCAATAGTTCTCAAAAAAGCATTCCTCCTGTCACTGAGATTTTGTACCCTTTGTCAATCATTACCCCCTTTCCTCCAACCCCCATCCTATCTTAATAGCATTCTTAGGAGATGAGATATTCTAGCCCTTTTTTTTTTTTTTTTTTTTGAGATGGAGTCTTGCTCTATCACCCAGGCCGGAGTGCAGTGGTGTGATCTTGGCTCACTGCAACCTCCACCTCCCAGGTTCAAGCAATTCTCCTGTCTTAGCCTCCTGAGTAGCTGGGATTACAGGCATGCGTCACCACACCTGGCTAATTTTTTGTATTTTCAGTAGAGACGGGGTTTCACCATGTTGTCCAGGCTGGTCTTGAACTCCTGACCTCAGGTGATCCACCCGACTCGTCCTCCTAAAGTGCTGGGATTATGGGCATGAGCCATCATGCCCAGCCATAAGCCTTTTTTTTTTTTTTTTTTTTTTGAGATTGAGTCTCCTCTGTTGCCCAGGCTGAAGTGCAGTGGTATGATCTTGGCTCACTGCAACCTCTGCCTCCCGGGTTCAGGCAATCCTCCTGCCTCAGTCTCTGGGGTAGCTGGGACAACAGGCACCTGCCACCACACCCGGCTAATTTTTTTTTTTTTTGAAACGGAGTTTCGCTCTTGTTACCCAGGCTGGAGTGCAATGGCGCGATGTCGGCTCACCACAACCTCTGCCTCCTGGGTTCAGGCAATTCTCCTGCCTTAGCCTCCTGAGTAGCTGGGATTACAGGCACGCGCTACCATGCCCAGCTAATTTTTTGTATTTTTAGTAGAGACGGGGTTTCATCATGTTGACCAGGATGGTCTCGATCTCTTAACCTCGTGATCCACTCGCCTCGGCCTCCCAAAGTGCTGGGATTACAGGCGTGAGCCACCGCGCCTGGCCAATTTTTTATAGTTTTAGTAGAGACAGGGTTTCACTGTGCTGCCCAGGCTGGTCTTGAACTCCTGACCTGAGGTGATCCACCCGCCTTGGCCTCCCTAAGTGCTGGGATTACAGGCGTGAGCCACCGCGCCCGGCTGTAGCCCTTCTTTTTAAGGAAACTGTGACCGGGTGCAATGGCTTATTTACTCCTGTAATTCCAGCACTTTGGGAGGCTGAGGCGGGCAGATCACAAGGTTGGGAGTTTGAGACCAGCCTAGCCAACATGGTGAAACCTCATCTCTACATACAAAAAGTAGCCGGGTGTGGTGGCAGGTACCTGTAATCCCAGCTACTCAGAAGGCTGAGGCAGGAGAATTGCTTGAACCCAGGAGGAGGCAGAGGTTGAGGTGAGCCAAGATCGCTCCATTGTACTCCAGCCTGGGCAACAAGATCGAAATTCCATCTCAAAAAAGAGAAGAGAAGAGAAGAGAAGAGACTGATGCTCAGTGAGGTTAGGTGACTGATATGAGGTCATATACCCCCTGAGAGCTGTGCCAGGGTTTGAACCCCAATACACCTGTCTGATTTGGTATTCTGCATGTCCAACCCCTCCCCCACTGCCTCATCTCATGTGCCCTTTCACTCCAGTCCTTAGTTCCCTCCTCCATGCCAGCTGTTTATCCCACAAGTTTATTTAGGAACTTGTCTGTGGGAGGATTGCTCAGCTCCAAAGGTTGCACATAAGGAGACTCCACAAACCTGCAGATGATGCTTCTGCTGTCACATTGAAAGCAGGTCTCTTCTCTCTGAGCTTGGCATCGGGCCAGTCACCTGGAGGAATCCCAAAGTGGTGATAGAAGCCCCTGAGCATCCTTCCTGCTCTCCACGCCATCAGGAATGTCAGCTGATGCTATCTCCAGGTGAGCTGAGACATGCAGGTGCATTCCTGAGTGACACGCAGATCACGTCCCTGGCAGAAACCCAGCCTGCTCTCCAGCAACACCTTCCAGCTGTTTCCAGTATCACACAGATGATAGAGCAGTGAAACAAAAACTGGACAAGTGAGGCCGGGTGTGGTGGCTCATGCCTATAATCCCAGTACTGTGGGAGGCTGAGGCAGGTGGATCACAAGGTTAGGAGATCAAGATCACCCTGGTCAACATGGTGAAACCCTGTCTCTACTAAAAATACAAAAAAGTTAGCCAGGCATGGTGGCGTGCGCCTGTAGTCCTGGCTACTCAAGAGGCTGAGGCAGAGAATCACTTGAACCCGGGAGGCGGAGGTTGCAGTGACCCTAGATTGCGCCACTGCACTCCAGCCTGAGTGACAGAGGGAGACTCTGTCTAAAACACAAAAACAAAACAAAAAAACTAGATGACTTGGCCACCAGTAAAGGAGGCCCAGGGTTTAGGGTTTAGTTCTTTAGGTGGAACAAGCCCAATTATCCCATGGAACTGATGTTTACGGTTTCTTTGAATAAACATAGAAATTGATCCTCTCAATCTTTTTTTTTTGAGACAGGGTCTCACTCTGTTGCCCAGGCTGGAGTGCAGTGGTACAGTCTCAGCTCACTGCAACCTCCACCTCCTGAGTTCAAGCAATTCTCCTGCCTCAGCCTCCAGAGTAACTGAGATTACATGTGCACGCCAGCACACCTGGCTAATTTTTGTATTTTTAGTAGAGACGGGGTTTCAGCATGTTGGCCAGGCTGATCTCAAACTCCTTACCTCAGGTTATCTGCCTGCCTCACCCTCCCAAAGTGCTGGGATTACAGGAGTGAGCCACCATGACTGGCCTTAATTTGCATTTTCTTAATGAGTATTAATGATGATCACCTTTTCAGGTGCTCATTAACCATTGTGATATCCTGTTTTGTGAAGTGTTTGTGTTCATATATTTTTGCCTAGTTAAAAAAAAGAGCTGTCTATATTTTTCTTATTGATGTGTAGAAGTTCTGGGTGTGAGTCATTTATCAAAAATATATGTTGCAAACATATGTATCCCTAAGGCTTGCCTTGTCATCCTCTCCTAATGGTCTCTTGATGAACAGGCCATTTTTCTCAACGTTGATGAAGGCCAATCTTTTATTTTGTGATTAGTACTTTTTAAAGAACTTGTTTTGTTTTGAGACAGGATCTCGCTCTGTCGCGCAGGCTGGAGTGCAGTGGTGCGATCGTAGCTCACTGCAGGCTCAAACTCCCAGGCTCAAGCCATCCTCCTGCCTTAGCCTCTGGAGGAGCTAGGACCACAGGCACAGACCACCACACCCAGCTAATTTTTGTATTCTTGTTGAGAGTGGGTTGCCTATGTTGCCTAGTCTCGTTTCAAACTCCTAGCCTCAAGCAATCTGTTTGCCTCAGCCTCCCAAGGTGTAGAGATTATAGGGACGAGCCAACATGCCTGCCTTAAAGTACCTGTCTAGATGACTTTGTTTATCCCAAAATCACGAAGGCATTCTCGTTTTCTTCTAGAAATTTTGTTGTTTTTACCTCTCACGTCTAGGACTATAATCTATCTTAAATTAATTTTTGGATATGGTGTAAGGTAGGGGGATTTTATTGAAAAGACCACCCTTTCATCAATGATTTCCAATGCATTCCTGACCCTATGGTTAGAATTAACTTCTTTAAGCACTCATAGGATCATTCCATTTTCCCGTCTGTCTTTAATGGCAGACCATTGCTCTTATGGACAATAATCAGATAATGATCAGTTCCTTGTGTAACAGCACCCAGCTTGATCTGGCCACCTCCTGTCTCGCCTGCCAAATCTTGCCTTGTGTCTGCATTTCCACTTTGAATACAGAGTTCTTTGATCAGGTCACACCCTCATCCCCAAGCCCTTTCCATACAGTGTTTTCATCCTGTTAGACTACTTAATCAAACTTCAAGTCTCATCTCTTCTGGGAGCCTTCTCAACACAGTCCCTGTCCTTTAAATCTAGGTTGGATGACTTCCATATGTGTTTGTCATACCCCTGAGTTTCTAATTATATTTATGTGTTTATTTTATTTTTTGAGACGGGGGTCTCACTCTGTTGCCAAGGCTGGAGTGCACTGGTTCAATCTCGGCTCACTGTAGCCTCCACCTCCCAGGTTCAAGCAATTCTCCCACCTCAGTCTCCTGAGTGGCTGGGATTACAAGGGCGTGCCACCACATCCAGATAATTTTTACATTTTTAGTAGAGACAGCGTTTCACCATGTTGTGCCAGCTAATCTCGAACTCATGCCCTCAGGTGATCCACCTGCCTCAGCCTCCCAAAGTATTGGGATTACAGACGTGAGTCACCATGCCTGGCCTTTTTTTCTTCTGCTCTGTCATCCATCCAGGCTGGAGTGCAGTGACGCAATCTTGGGTAACTGAAACCTCCATCTGTTGGGCTCAATTGATTCTCCCACCTCAGCCTTCTAAGTAGCTGGGATTACAGGCGCCTGCCACCACACCCAGCTAAATTTTGTATTTTTAGTAGAGACAGACCTTCATCATGTTGGCCGGGCTGGTCTCAAAGTCCTGGTCTCATGATCCACCCACCTCAGCGTGATCCACTCCCGACCTCAGGTGATTAACCCCCTCCCAAAAGTGCTGGGATTACAGGTGAGAGCCACTGAGCCCAGCCTTCTAATGATATTTAAATATCTCCCCTACTATAACTTCTCTGAGGGAAAGGAGGCCTATTTAGTTCGAATGAGAGGTGTGTCAAAGTACTGTTGAATGAATAAATTTAAGGGATGATCCTGTCCCAGGAACCCAGAAAGCATGGACCTTGGAGAAACAAGGACATTCCAGTGTCAGATCTAGTGCTTGGCAAATAGATTATTATTTCCGAGCCTCGATTTCCAAATCTGTAAATTAAGATGTACTATTCTCTACATAGGATTGTAGTGGGCATCAAATAAGATAATGCGGCTGGTCGTGGTGGCTCACAACTGTAATCTCAGCGTTTTGAGAGGCTGAGGCGGGAGCATCACTTGAGGCTAGGAGTTCGAGACTAGCCTGGGCAACATAGTGAGACCTCCCCCCCACCTCCATCTCTACAAAAAATTTAAAAGTTAGCAGGGCAAAGTGGTGGGCGCCTGTGTTCTCAGTTACTTGGGAGGCTGAGGCAGGAGGATCTCTTGAGCCCATGAGTTCGAGGCTGCAGTGAGCTGTGATTGTGCCTCTGCACTGCAAGCCTGGGCAAGAGAGCGAGACTTTGTCTTTAAAAATAATAAAATGGTTAAACCAAATTTCTTCTCTTCAGAGGACAGTAAAAAAAGAAAATAATAACAAAATGGGCCGGGTGAGGTGGCTCACATCTGTAATCCCAGCACTTTGGGAGGCCGAGGAGGGTGGATCATGAGGTCAGGAGTTCAAGACTAGACTGGCCAACATGGTAAAACCCCGTCTCTACTAAAAATACAAAAATTAGCTGGGCATGGTGGCTCGTGCCTGTAATCTCAGCTACTTGGGAGGCTGAGGTAGGAGAATTGCTTGAACTGGAACCCTGGAGGCGGAGGCTGCACTGAGCCGAGATCGCACCACTGCACTCCAGCCTGGGCTACAGAGTGAGACTCCATCTCATAATATTAATAATAATAATAATAAAATGATAAGGTAATGTGCAGAAGAATCCAGCAGTAATTGGCAAGCGGAGGGCCCAATGAGATTTTTTTTCTTTCTCTTTTTAGACAGAGTCTCGCTCTATCACTCAGGCTGGAATGCAGTGGTGTGATCTCGGCTCACTGCAACCTCCTCCTTCCGGGTTCAAGCAACTGTCCTGCCCCAGCCTCCGGAGTAGCTGGGACTACAGACGCCCGCCACCACGCCCAGATAATTTTTGTATTTTTAGTAAAGACGGGGTTTCACCATGTTGGCCAGGCTGGTCTCGAGCTCCTGAGCTCAAATGATCCACCCACCTTGGCCTCTCAAAGTGCTGGATTACAGGCGTGAACCACCGCGCGCCGCGATTGAGTGACTGTACGCAGAGAATAGACTCCCGCCAGCTCTTCCCCATGCACATGCGCGGCCGCGTCGCGCCCTCAGCCAGGCCCTGCGTGCCCCTACGCGTCCCCACGCGTGCGTGATCCACCAGAACCCGAGCCCGGGCAGGAGGTGAGAGGGCGGGGCCTCCACAGTACGCCTGCGCTGTGCGAGGCCGTGCGTCGCGAGGGGCGGGGTCGCGCAGGCGCACCGGGCGCCCCGGCTCCGGAGCATAAACAAGAGCGGGGATGAGGCGGCGATTGATCCTGGGGCGGCGAGTGGCGGCGACGGAGGCGGCGAGCGGGGCCCGGCGCCGACCCTGAGTGCAGCCTGACCCGCCCTCGCGCGCCCGCGCGCGCCTTCCCCGGCCGGGCCCACCCGCCGCGCGCCCAGCCATGAACCTGGCGAGCCAGAGCGGGGAGGCCGGCGCCGGCCAGCTGCTCTTCGCCAACTTCAACCAGGACAACACGTAAGGCCATGGTCAGGGTCAGGGTCGGGAGTTGGGGTCGGGGTGAGGCCGGGGTCGGTCCTAGGCCTTGGCAGTGTGGGGAGGTCCTTGCTGCCAAGCTCAGCGGAGTCGCAGTTTCGGCCTCCCTGTGGGCCAAGGCGGGCAGAGGCGTCCCCAGGGGCGGGCCCGGGGCGCGCAGGGAGGGGCGCCCTCCAGGGAGACCCTCGGCTGCTGCCCTGCAGCTGCGGCCTCGGGGCGGGAGAGGTGGTGGAGAGGGGGCTGCTTTCACCCTTCTGCGGGGAGGCCCCCTGGCTTTACACCTCACTACTTCTCGCAAAGTTGGGGCCAAACTTTGGGGCTTGGCTTGTCTAGGTCGCCTGTGGAGCGGTGGGAGTGAGTCGCTTCCTCTTCTCTCCTCTCCCTGCTTTTTGCTTAGCGTCTCGTACTCAGTCTTCTCTGAATCAGCTCCTTCTTATTGTCTCTTCATCATCGTCTTAAGGCCCCTTCTCTCTTTCTGATGTTCTGTTCTTCGTTTCTCATTGTTCCTTTTTTTTTTTTTGAGAGGGAGTCTCTGTCACCCAGGCTGGAGTGCAGTAGCGGGATCTGAGATCACTGCAACCTCCACCTTCTGGTTCAAGCAGCATTCCTGCCTCAGCCTCCCAAGTAGCTAGGATTACAGGTGCCCGCCACCATACTCGGCTGATTGTTTTGTATTTTTAGTAGAGACCGGATTTCACCATGTTGGCCAGGCTGGTTTCGAACTCCTGACCTCAAGTGATCCGCCCACCCCGGCCTCTCAAAGTGCTGGGATTACAGGCGTGAGCCACGGCGCCCGGCCCTCACTGTTCTTTTTGGCAGGTAACTTTGATGTCGTCTCCAGCAAGGAACAAACTTAGCAATAACCTTGGCATCTGACCTACCTAGGGAGAACCTGAGCCAAGAGAGGCGTTACAGACCAGTGCCCCAGGGGTCTCGGAGCTCTAGGGGGTGGGTCATCCTCAGGGCAAGAGAAGACCTTAGTGCTAGCCCATGCATTCGGAACGCTGTTTGTCCACACTGATGTGAGTTAGAAGCTGGGTCTTCAGATTCCTGGGAGGAGGACTTGTGAGGATGGTTAATAGATGAGCTTTCTGGAGAGAGAAGGATGACTTATGGGGTTGGAAGGGAGGAGAGCCATCTTGGAAGTGAGTAAGAGGAAGTGATGAAAGAGGAGGAGGAGTGGGTCATTTGGCTTCTTACTAAGTAATTGGTTGAGTTGTTACTGCCTGAGTGGAATTAAAGCAGTAAATTAGATTTTTTAGGAAATTAGAAGTTTAGAATGGCCAATATCCAGTGGATGGTGTGCAGCAGGTGTTCAATAGCACTGTCGCAAAGCTGTGAAGACAGTCGCACAGTTGGACTGTATGAGAATTGGAAGGGGCAGATCGCCTCATCCCACCACAGATGAGGAACTCATTCTGAAAGGTTCTGAGCTGGCCTGGGTCTTAGAATTGGTTAATTGTGGAGTGGGGGCAGGAGTAGAGTCTAGCCTCCTGAGTTCTCTTCCAATATTATTTCTGCTCTGCCATGCTGTTTTTTTCTACCTATGGAGTAGAATTCTGAAGACAGTGAATTTAGAAATCATAGCATAACGACATGTAAAGATTAAAACTCCCAAATACTGTAGTGTTCAATGTGACCAAAAGCCAGACAACAGAAACATTTCAGACAACCTGTTGCAGTTGAAGTGGAATAGACTATGTTAAATCCAGATAGGGAAGAGGACATTCCAAACCAATTGTGATTTGGTTTTGAAGCCCAAGCCCACAGTATTTTGAGACCAGTAAGAAATGGTAGTAGGGGGTTTTATGCCTTGTATAAATTAGAGAGTTTCCAAAACATCATCGACCACTCTTTCAGTTTTTCACCAATTATTTATATCAGAATGAAATCAAATAAAGGAAAGCATTCTCTTTTGCTGTGATTTCAGCTAGACTGCCAAGTTCCCAGTGTAGTAGAAGAATGTCACTCTGGCCTGAAATAGGATCTTTTCACACTTGGAAATTTTCACACTTACCCACTTTTCTATGTGCCCTGAAGTTATTATGTTCAAGAGATTTCTGTAACTTTGAGATTTCATAACTTTGACTTGTCAGAGAGACCTTGATGTCGTGTAACCCTAAATTAGAATGAAGAGTAAGTTAGGATTATACCAAAAGCTGACTAGGCCAAAATGACTGTGATTTGTTTTAAATCTACCATTGAAAGAAACAGAGAAGTTCCCGGAGGGAGCTTTAATGGCTTTTACCTTTTCCTTCTTAATCTCCAGAATTTATTGAGGAACAACATTTTTAGCAAGACAAAGAATGTCCGTCTAGAACTCACATTGACTGTATTCGGTGAGAAAATTTGGAAGCCAGTTCACTTACTAGAATATATATTAGTTATAGGGTCATTTCACTTTTTTTGTCTTTTAAATTCTTTCTGTAGTCGTTACATACCAAACTGTAACTGTCCTGCCTTCTTCTTGTACTGGTAATATGATTTCCAATGTTGTACTTTCTCATGATTCTTATCTTAAAAATGTAAATAAGTTTTATTTGCGTTTTACCATCTGTTTTTGTTTTTGTGTTTTTTTGTTTTTTTTTTACCTAGAGCAGTGAAAAGGGGATCAAGAGCAACTGGTCCTGGCCATCGCACTGTTGTCTGGTTAGTTCCAACCCTGGTTTCTGAACGATCACCTTGGAAGGTTTATGTTAGAGGACTTTTTGGCTTTCTGAAATTGAAGTGAAATTAATAAGTGGCAGAGGATCACTTGAATCTTAAATGGAAATATCAAGGACTAAATTTTTCCGGTGGACACTGCAACTTGTGGGAAGTTAGTGATGTAGCAATGTCTGTTTTAAACGCCATGTGTTAAAGGGATAAAGAAGGGACTTGACTTTCCAAGTCTTGTGTTTGCAGAATTTATGTTCTGAAGTGTCTGGAGACAATAGGAGAAACCTGTTTGCTTCCACCATGTCTCTTCTAGTTTATGTCATTGTGCTGGAAAGGTACTGCTCTCCTCTCTTTGCTCATCTGTTAATCAAGGGTTTTGGTTTTTGTATTTGAGATGGAGTCTCACTTTTGCCCAGGCTAGAGTGCAGTGGCACAATTGTAATGATCATAGCTCACTGCATCCTTGAATTCCGGGGCTCAAGCGGTCCTCCTGCCTCAGCTTCCCGAGAAAATGGGACTGTAGGCATGGGCCCCCACATCTGGCTAATTTTAGTTTTTGTAGGCACAGGGTCTTGCTCTGTTGACCAGGCTGGTCTCGAACTTCTGGCTTCAAGCTATTTTCCTGCCTCAGCCTCCAGAGTATTGGGATTACAGGCATGAGCCATTGTGCCCGGCCTGAAGATGGTTGTTAAGATCCTTCACCCTGAAAATGTTAAGTCATTCTGCCTGCTCTGCAGGAGGGTATGTTGGAGGAGGGCAGGGGGTGACTGAGGAGGATATTGTCCAACAGCAGTGACCACTGGAAAGGAGACTGACTCGTCATCAGGACTTGTGTGACCCACAGGACGTGCATCATGCAGCCAAGGGAGAAGTTAGGTGACGCCCAGTTTCTGGCTTGGGTTCTGAATGAACGTGATAACATCATGGTGAAAAAGCCTAGAAAGGGTGAACTCTGCTTGGGATACTGATGAGTCAGAAAGGCTGCAGGGATATGGAGGTGGAGGTCTGGAATGGAAAGGATGTGAGGTGGAGCGGGGATGGGGTAAGCTGTCCATAGCCCTGAAAAAGAGGGCACCAGGGCCTACCCACTGGAGGTCTGGACTGGCAGCCACAGTTGAGGTTGCTTTAGGTTTACAGTGTTGGGCTATATCCACCTAAGCTCACCGTCGAGTATGGCTCCTCCGCAAAGATCATAAAGGAGGAGAGCCTTTACAGACTGACAATTAGGGATGGTAGAGAAAAGGAAGTTAAGCAAAAGATCTGACTCACATCTTCATTTTTTAGTGGCTATCACTGTCTTTTTGATGTTGAAGGTTCAAGTTTAAATTCATTGACAGAGACTTTCAGTTAAAAATGATGGATCAAACATAAACATTTATTGTGGCTCCATCCCCAGACCCTAGTAAAATGTTAATCAGTAAAATATCAAAAAGCTATATTTTCTAATTTTAAACATTTATTAATTTTTAATTTTTGTAGAGATGGGGTTTCACTTTGTTCCCCCGACCGGTCTCAAACTCCTAGCTTCAATTGACCCTCCTGCCTGGGTAGCTGAGATTGCAGATGCAAGCCACCACTCTTGACCTCAAAAAGATATTTTAAAAGGCTTAAATCCATAGGATAGAAAGAATGAGAAAGGAGATACTAGCCAGTTTGGAAGCTAGCAAGTGGTAAAGGAAGCTGGATCTAAAATTACTAGTGGAGAAAGCAGAGAAGCAACATAGTTTAAACTGCAGAATCCCCGACAGGCTCAGGAATGGGCAGTCTAGGGCTCCAGAAGCAGGGTGGTGGGGTGTGAAATGAGGAGGATGGATTCCAGTGTGTTTAAAACGCAGTGACTCGGAGAGAGATCCAAGATGGCTGATCACTAGCAGCTCGGGCTCGTAGCTCCCAGTGAAAGCTCAGAGAACGAGAGGACGCCACACTTTCAGACGAATATTTGTTGCTCACGGACCAAGAGATTCCCAGCAGAGGAGCCCCATGGGTCGCCAGGGTGACTCTTGTGGCCGGCGCGGCGGTTTTGCTGGTGCCTTAGCGCAGCAATTCTTGGTGCAGAGTCTGGAGATTCCCGGGCAGAAAAGCACCATCAATCTTAACACCGCTGTTTTGACCGGCACAGTGGATTGCTCAGATTTCGGCGCTGGGAATCAACAAGTTGGACGTCTGCTCAGAGACCTAGTTAGAAAGTCGGTAATTACAAAGACGACAGAGGGATAAATATATAATGAAGGGAAGAAACCAGCCTAAAAAGGCAGAGAATACTCAAAATCAGAATGCCTCTCCCTCTACAGGGGATCGCAATTCCTCATCAGTAACGGAACAAGGCTTAATGGAGAACGAGTATGTTCCAATAACAGAAGCAGGTTTCAAAAGGTGGGTGATAAGAAACTTCTGTGAATTAAAAGAACTTGTTCTAACCCATTGCAAAGAAACTAAGAACCTTGAAAAAAGGTTTGACGAAATGTTAACAAGAATGGACAATTTAGAGAGGAATATAAGTGAATTGATGGAGCTGAAAAACACAACACGAGAACTTCGCAAAGTATGCACCAGTTTAAACAGTCGAATTGATCAAGCAGAAGAAAGGATATCAGAAGGCGAGGACCAGCTCAGTGAAATGAAACGAGAAGACAAGATTGGAGAAAAAAGGATAAAAAGGAATGAGCAAAGTCTCCAGGAAATACAGGACTATGTGAAAAGACCTAATTTATGTTTGATAGGTGTACCTGAATGTGACGAAGAGAATGAATCCAAGTTGGAAAATACTCTTCAGGATATCATTCAGGAAAACTTTCCCAACCTAGCAAGGCAGGGTAATATTCAACTCCAGGTAATACAGAGAACACTACAAAGATATTCTTCAAGAAGACCAACCCCAAGGCACATAATCGCCAGATTTCTTAGGGTTGAAATGAAGGAGAAAATACTAAGGGCAGCCAGAGAGAAAGGTCAGGTTACCCATAAAGGGAAACCTATCAGACTTACAGCAGATCTCTCAGCAGAAACCCTACAAGCCAGAAAAGAGTGGGGACCAATATTTAACATCCTTAAAGAAAAGAACTTTCAACCCAGAATTTCATATCCAGCCAAACTAAGCTTTATAAGCGAAGGAAAAATTAAATCTTTTGCGAACAAACAAGTACTTAGAAACTTCACTACCACCAGGCCTGCTTTACAAGAGCTTCTGAAAGAAGCACTATACATATAAAGGAACAACCAATATCAGCCTTTCCAAAAATATATCAAAAAGCAAAGAGCATTATTAACACAATGAAAAATCTACACCAACTAATGGGCAAAACAGCCAGCTAGCATCAAATACCAGTATTAAACTTATATATATTCTAATTGGATAAAAAGCCAAAACCCATCGGTATGCTGCATCCAGACCCATCTCACGTGCGACGATACACAAAGACTCAAAACAAAGAGAAGGAGGAAGATTTACCAGCCAAACAGAGAGTAAAAATAAACAAATAAATAAAAAGCAGGAGATGCAATTCTCGCCTCTGATAAAGTAGACTTTAAAGCAACAAAGATCAAAAGAGGCAAAGAAGGACATTACATAATGGCAAAAGGATCAATATAACAAGAAGAGCTAACGATTCTATAGATCAACGAGACAGAAAATTAACAAGGACATCCAGGACTTGAACTCAGACCCGGAACAAGTAAACTTAATAAACATTTATAGAACTCTCTACTTCAAATACACAAAACATACATTACCACCTCACACCTATTCCAAAAGTGACTACATAATTGGAAGTAAATCACTCCTCAGTAATCACATAGCATTTCATAGGTTTAAATGAACTATTGGTTGGCTGCTTGTTTGTTATTTTCTTCCCTTATTCCTTCCTGTCTACATCATTAAGTATAATTATTGGTATAAAAGAGGTTTTCAATACCCATTACTAAACTGCATTCTAACCTGGGCAAGAAAGCAATACTCCCATTCTCTCTCTCTCTTTCTCTTCCTTTTTCTTCCTCTTCTTCATTCTTTTTCTTTCAAAACAAAACAAAACAAAACGCAGTGACTCTCCTTCCCTAGCAAAGCACAGGCCTGGTCTCTGTGGAGGGTAGAGCAGGATCTCTGGGTTTGGACACCAGGTACAGTTGAAGATTGGGGGATTGAGCAAATACACATTTTTTTGGTTATGATGTGCTAGTTTTCCTCTTTGTCAGTGAAAGATCCCACTGGTGGGGCCAGGTACAGTGGCTCATGCCTATAATCCCAGCACTTTGCGAGGCCAAGGCAGGAGGATCCCCTGAGTTTAGGAGTTCAAGACCAGGTTAGGCAACACGGGGAGACCCTGTCTCTACACAAAACACAAAAATCAGCCGAGTGTGGTGGCACGCGCCTGTGGTCCCAGGTACTCGGGAGGCTGAGATGGGAGGATCATTTGAGATCAGGAGAGGTTGATGCTGCAGTAAGGTGAGATGGTACTGCTGCACTCCAGCCTAGGTGGCAAAGTGAGACTCTGTCTCAAAAAAAAAAAAAAAAAAAAAAAAACTCACTCTGTTGCCCTAAAGAAATAAACATTTTTTGGCAATAAAACTGTGTTAGGGCAGATCTCATACTTGCTCTGCCTCTCCCATTAACATGTCAGCCATTTTATGGTCAGATCAGTTTCAAAATGGTTTAAAGCAAAATCTCCATAGGGGTGTGGAACTTGATTGTTTGATGTTGAGACGAAAATATCAATTGTATTTATATTTAATACCATTCTTTAAAAATATTTACATTTGGTTGGGAGTGGTGGCTCATGCCTGTAATCCCAGCACTTTGGGAGGCTGAGTCAGGTGGATCACCTGAGGTCAGGAGTTCAAGACCAGCCTGACCAGCTAGTTTTTATATTTGGTAGAGACATGGTGAAACCTTGTCTCTACTAAATATAAAAAACTAGCTGGGCGTGGTGGTGCATGCCTGTAATCCCAGCTACTTGGGAGGCTGAGGCAGGAGAATCACTTGAACCTGGGAGGAAGTGGTTGCAGTGAGCCAAGATTGTGCCATTGCACTCCAGCCTGGGCAACAAGAGCAAAACTTTGTCTTAAAACAAAGCAAAACAAAACTTATCTTTACTAATAGTATGTACTCATACTATGTTATATATACATCTCAAAACATATTTGGAATATTTTTGCTTCCCTTTCTATTGATTGGAATGCACAGTTTTATAAACTGTGGGGTTAAACTTTTAGCTGAGGTATTTAATATCCTAACTCAGCTTCCAAATATCTGAATTTGATTGGCAAGTTTTAACAAATTCTGTGTGTAGGGAGCACAGCTGAGAACCAGGATGTCTAACCCAGGGATCAGGGGCTAAGTAAGACTCGTTAATTTTGCCCATGGGAGAAGCCCTACCTACGCTTATTTTATCCATAATGCTAATAAGCTTGGTGATTTGGTTTCCAAGTTACTAAGAAATTAGGAAGGAGAAGGGCTGTTAATGATGGTAGGATGGTCACGAGGAAAAGTGATAACTGTTAGCAAAACAAAAGATAGAAAAAAAATTTTTTTTTTAGAAAAATATTTTTATAAACTCATTGCTACAGGCCGGGCGCAGTGGCTCATGCCTGTAATCCCAGCACTTTGGGAAGCTAAGGCAGGTGGATCACCTGAGTTCAGGAGTTCAAGACCAGCCTGGCCAACATGGAGAAACCCTGTCTGTACTAAAAATACAAAAATTAGCCGGGCATGATGGCAGGCACCTATAATCCTAGCTACTCAGAAGGCAGAGGCAGGAGAATTGCTTGAACCTGGGAGGCGGGGAGGTTGCAGCAAGCCAAAATCAAGCCACTGCTCTCCAGCCTGGGGGACAGAGTGAAACTCATTCTCAAAAATAGATAAATAAATAAACTCAGCACTACAGTCTGGCTGTTTGATATGGGGTACACCAAGCCCTCAAAAGAATTTGTCATCCCTAGGCCGGGCGCGGTGGCTCACACCTCTTCTCCCAGCACTTTGAGAGGCCCAGGCAGTGGATCATGAGGTCAGGAGTTTGAGACCAGCCTGACCAACATGGTGAAACCCCTCTCTACTAAAAATACAAAAATTAGCCGGGCATGGTGGTACATGCCTGTAATCCCAGCTACTCAGGAGGCTGAAGCAGGAGAATTGCTTGAACCCAGGAGGCAGAGGTTGCAGTGAGCCAAGATCGCGCCATTGCTCTCCAGCCTGGGCGACAGAGCGAGACTCTGTCTCAAAAAAAAAAAAAAAAAAAAAAGAATTTGTCATCCCTTCTTTTAAGGACACAATTTGTCATCCCTTCTTTTAAGGACACAGGAAGGTATATAATTCAGGAACAATTTGTTTTTTAATCATAAAATGGGAGTGGGGGAGTGATGCTTAAAATAGCAACCCTTAGTTATCTGGAAAATATTTTCCTTTACATCAGTTTCCCAAAAGTTCTGTGTTGCTGAGATTTTGTTTTATTTTTAACCTAGGGATATTACTCTATTCTTCTTGGTTCTTTTATTAATTTTCAGAATACTTACAGGTAATACCTAATTGTTTCATTGCTATAACAATTGATATAATTCAATGTAGTAAAGAAGCAAAGAATTTTTGCAAAGAAAAATGATATGAGCTGTAAGAGTTTTGTTTCTGTTCTTTTTATACTTGTCAGATGAACCAATGTGATTTTACAGATTAATACTGATTGTAGCAACTTCCTTCTTGGAATACATTTCTTCCACATACATGCGAAAGAGTAGTTGGAAATCTCAAGTTTTTAATAAATGATATGATCATTAAACTAGCCCTGATCCTATTGGGGTACAAATACTCAGTGTGGAACGTACCCGTTCCCTGTTTCCAGCCTTCTGTTTTACCTGCTCATTTTCACCTTCTCCCAGACGTTCGAAGTGATTATGGTGTCTGATTCCTCTGCACCCAATGCTTCCTGCTCATTCACTCATCTTTCTTTTGCTGAAAGCTGGACTTGCTTCTTGTTGTGCTTTCTTTGGTCAGCTGGGTTCTGGAGAGGCACTTTTCTGATGAGGAAACCCCTCCTGTGGTATCCCTGAGGCCCCTGCTGGGAGGGGCTGCTGAGCTGTGGGCTCCTTGAGCCTCCTCGAAGAAGCAGTGGTGTTGGGTGAGGACTATGGAATCTTAAACGCAAGGCCATCGAACCAGTCCTCTGCTTTGTCCTTGTCAGCCGATGATGGGGCCTTCTGATTCCAGACTCTAAGGTAGCTTTTGAGTCCATTTCATTTCCATCCTAATGCTCAGCCATGGCACAGCATAAGGGATGGAGCCACAGGTGGTAAAGGCCTGCAGAAATGCAGAGAGATGCCTACATCCACCTTGACTGTAAGTATCTTTGTTTAAAATTTAGAAAATTCGCTCACTTAACTTTTTTTTTTTTTTTTTTTTTTTTTTTGATGGAGCCTCACTCTATCATCCAGGCTGGAGTGCAGTGGCACAGCCTCCTCCTCCTGGGTTCAAGCCAATCTCCTGCCTCAGCCTCCCAAGTAGCTGAGATTATAGGCAGCGTCTACCACCATGCCTGACTGATTTTTGTGTTTTTAGTAGAGACAGGGTTTCACCATGTTGGCCAGGCCAGACTCAAACTCCTGACCTCAAGTAATCTGCCTGCCTCAGCCTCCCAAAGTGCTGGGATTGCAGACTTGAGCCACTGCACCCGGCCAGCTTACTTAACTCTCTTACTCTGACATATACTGTATGTATATATCAGCTCACTTGAAGGAGCTGATATATTGTTTTGAAGGAAACAGTAATTTAAGGCTGATGACGTTCGCTTATATCCCAAACTTAAAGTTTTATAGAGTTTGTTTTTTAGTATTTTTATTTGTATTTTCCCTAGCTTTATTGAGGTATAATTAAAATTGTGTCTGTTTAAGGTATACAGTGTGATGTTTTATATGTACGTACCTTTTGAAGTGATCACCACAGTCAAGTTAATTAACACATCTATCACCTCAAATAGTTACCTCCTTTTTGTGACAAGCACACTTAAGATATGTCTTAGCAAACTTCAAGTACACAATACGTTATTGTGAACTACAGTCACCATGCTTTATGTTAGATCTCCAGAAAAAGTTTTTTGGTTTCTTTAGATTGTCTTGCTCGGTCGCCCAGGCTGGATGTGATCATAGCTCACTGTAGCCTCAACCTCCTGTCCTAGACTCAAGCAGTCTTTCCACCTCAGCCTTCCAAGTAGCTCCCTGGGACTACAGGGACACCACCATGCCTGGCTAATTGTTTTATTTTTAATATTTTTATAGAGATGGAGTCTCGGTATTTTGCCCAGGCTAATCTTGAACTCCTGGGCTCAAGCAGTCCTCCCGCCTCAGCCTCCCAAAGTGTTGAGATTACGGGCGTGAGCCACCACATCCAGCCTCAGAAAAGTTTTACAGGTTTTAAATAATAATATTGTCCTTATTTTACTGACCTTGTGACACCTTCCTGTCCCAGGCACTTGGTACAAACGATGTGAAATGGTCTGCTCTGATTTGTGGTAGGCATGCTGGGAACTAGCCGGGTACTCACTGGGAATGTGGGAGCTAGTTTGTACACTGTCACTGTCTGCATGTAATCAGCTCTTATTTCTGAATTTGGCTTTTTTGCAGGTCCCTAGCTGTTGGTAGTAAATCCGGTTATAAATTTTTCTCCCTTTCTTCTGTGGATAAGCTGGAACAGATCTATGAATGCAGTAAGTGTTTGCTTTATTTTTCCCCTTCTTAAAAAAAAAAAAGACAAGTTGTACTTGAACTGGAATGCGGTCTAAAACTCAGACACTGTGGTTGAAGTTCAAACACCCTTTAACCAGTCAGTCCTCTGCTTCCACCTTAATCTCCCAGGAGGTGGCAACTGGTGACACCTGTAGGTGCCTGCCCAGATCTGTGCATTTGCCCACATAGGATTCTGGATACAGAAGGAGTTCTGTTCATGAGGGTCTTCAGTACATGATCTCATACCATGTGTACTGTTCTGTAACGTCTCTCCCTTTTTAATGCCGTTTAAACTGCCTAGATTACTGTCATAAAGGGCTCCCAGAAAATTGAAAATTTTACAGCCCCTGTAGGAACAATGTATTTTCTCGCATTGGCATTTTACAGCATTGAAGCAGCCTGCCTGTCAGAGAGGCACGTGGAACAGTGGGGAGGGTCAGGTGCATCGGCCTCTTGCTCAGTCATGTTGTGTGTGGTTCTAGGTGGAATACTTCATCTCTGGGCCTCAGTTTCTTTTATTTTTTGCAAAACAGAAATAATGCAGGTCTGTAAGATTATTGCCAGGATTAGAGATTATGTACGTGTATACTTAACAGTGTGCAAAATAGTGCTTGCTAAGTAAACCCCGTGATGGAGACGGTGACGGGAAGCTTTGGACTCTTCCCACGTGTCATTTTTAATTAAGATAATTATAGATTCATATGTAGGAAATAATATAGGTCCCTTGTACCCTTTGCCTTGTTCTTCCCCATGATAACATCTCGCAAAGCCCTAGCGTACTATCATAGCCAGGATATTGACATCCACCTCTCCTGTGCACACTCTCCAGTCTTCCTTGTGCTCATTTGTGTGCGTGTAAGTTCTGTGCAGGGTTTTTTTGTTTTTTTTTGAGACACTTGAGCCACTTTGCAAGTTGAAAGTTTTTTGTTTTTTTTTTGAGACAGAGTCTCACTCTGTCACCCAGGTGGGAGTGCAGTGGTACAATGTTGGCTCACCTCCACCTCCCAGGTCCAAGTGATTCTCCTCCCTCAGCCTCCTGAGTAGCTGGGACTACAAGCGCACAACACCACACCCAGCTAATTTTTGTATTTTTTAGTATAGATGGGATTTCGCCATATTGGCCAGGCTGGTCTTGCACTTCTGACCTCATGATCTGCCCGCCTCAGCCTCCCAAAGTGCTGGAATTACAGGCGTGAGCCACCACTCCTGGCCTGTGTTTTGTTTTTGTTTTTGTTTGAGACAGAGTTTTGCTCTGACTGCCCAGGCTGGAAGTGCAGTGGTGCAATCTTGGCTCACTGCGACCTCTGCCTCCCAGGTTCAAGCGATTCTCCTGCTTCAGCTCCTGAGTAGTTGGACTTACAGGCACCCACCACTACCCTCAGATAATTTTTGTATTTTTAGTAGAGACGGAGTTTCACCATGTTGGCCAGGCTGATCTTGAACTCCTGAGCTCAGGATATCCACCTGCATTATCCTCCCAAAGTGTTGGGATTATAGGCATGAGCCACCGGGCCCGGTCAGGTTCTGTGCAGCTCCCTGTATCCACCACAGTCAAGTTGGAACACCATAGTGCTCCTTCCTGCTGCCCTTTCATACCACACCCCCTCCCTCCCGCTGCCCCCGCATCTCACCCCTAATCTCAGGCATCACCTGTCCTCCACTTCTAAAACTTTATCATTTCTAAAATGTTTGATAAATGGAAGCCTAAAACCTTTTGTGATGGCCTTTTTCAGTCAGCATCATTCCCTGGAAATGCATGCCAGCCGTTGTGTCTGTCAGCAGCTTATTTTGTATTACCGGGTAATACACCATGTTCTGTCTGTACCACAGCTTGTGTAGCCACCCACCTGTTAAAGGACAGGTGAGCTGATTCCAGTTTTTAGGTATTACAAATAAGGCTGCTGTGAACATTCACGTACAGGGTTCTGTGGGGACATCAGTTTTCATTTGTCAGAGGCAGATACCCAGGAGTGCAGTTGCTGGCCACATGAGAGTTGCATGTTAACGTTTTTTGAGGAATTCCCAAACTCTTATTTTATATTCTCATCAATAATGTAGGAGTGACCCTGTGTCTTTGCATCTTTGCCAGCACTTGGTGTTCTCACTGCTTTTCCAGCCCCTCTGACGGACATGACACGTGTGCTGCTGCCTCACCGTGGTTGTGATTGCGTTACCCTAGCAGGCCACCTCATGTGCTGCTCTGTCATCTATATGTCCTCCTTGGTGAATCATCTATGCATGTTCTTGTACACTTTTTAATTGGATTATTTGTGTTTTTAGTGTTGAGTTTTGCAAGTTCATTGTATCTGCTTGATACTCATCCTTGGTTGGTAATGTGCCTTGTAAATATCGTCTCCTCTAGGAGTGACACTTAGAGTAGACCTGAACCTCCCTGTGGCCCTGACTTCAGTTAGGAATCATGGTCACAGGAAGTGGAGGAGTTCAGCAGTCGCAGTAGTGATACTGGGATATCGGGTCAAGGAGAGAGTTCATCGTGACCATTTTAATTATCTGCAGAGCTTTTGGGGAACTGGGCTTCCTCCTTGTTGACAATGCCATTATTGCCTTTCTGAGTGTTCCGGTTTGAGGAACTTTGCTTTCACCATGGTTTGGTGTAACATTTTGAAATTCTGCTTTTTCCTATTGACATCTCTCAAGAATGAGGAGGATCAGGGAGCTCATGTGGATAAACACTTTGTATTCATTCTTGTTTCTCTTCCCTTGTATGTGTTGATTGAGGGCTTGCCGCATGCCAATGCAGTTTCCACAGAGTTCCTGCTCTGATGATGCCTGCATTTCAGTGGAGGACGACCAAGAGCAAATATATAGGTGTCAGCTCTCAGGCTAGGGACACAGTGGTGAGCAGACATAGATAGCACCCCCCCCCCGCCCCCGTTAACATAAGATGAAGACACTGGGAAAAATCACTTCTTTGTGCTGGTGACTTGAAATGATGGCCTTCTCCTGGCCCACCAGGAGGTGGGGCCTTTTAGGCTCCCTCTTGGACCCTGGCCTCCTCTCTGCAAGTGAGCCTGCATCTCTGCTCCGGGCTCCTGCTGGCTGGCTTAGGTTTTATGCCTTTTTTTTTTTTTGTCTTTAGACTTGCCTACTGGTGCTTACTAAATCTTCCAAAAAAGCCTTCTGCCATGGAGGCTGGGAGATGTGATCTGGGTGATAACATAGGTGTGAACCAGGGCTGTTTATCCCAGGTGCCACCCGCCTTCCTGAAGCCCTGCCACCTGGCTGCCTTCACCTGAGCCACACAGGACTGCTCCCCATGGGGGGTTTCTGCAATGGAGGGCAGCCCTGTCTCCAGGCTTTTATGAATGAAACATCTCTTCAGTCAAGGTCCAGATGAATGAAGCGCCTGAATTGTGCTATTAAATTGTTGCAGGAGTCACTGTAGTCATCTGTTTTGAAACACACAGCATTTTTTTCCCCTATTGGAGGCTAGTGCTTAGAGTGGAAGAATGCCAAAACCTGGTCTTTCCTCTTCCACAAATTGAAGTTTATTTACTGGCTTCTGGTGCCTTATTTTCCAGAGATTTTTTTGTGGAACAAAATGAGATGTTTTGATAGCATATTTTAAAGAGTGGATATTGGCCAGGTACAGTGGCTCATGCCTGTAATCCCAGGACTTTGGGAGGCCAATGCAGGTGGATCACATGAGGCCAGGAGTTTGAGATGAGCCTGACCAACATGGCAAAACCCCGTCTCTACTGAAAATACAAAAATTAGCCAGGTGTGGTGGTGGGCACCTGTAATCCCAGCTACTAGGGAGGCTGAGGCACAAGGTGAACCCAGGAGGCAGAGGTTGCAGTGAGCCAAGATTGTGCCACTGCACTCCAGCCTCAGTGACAGTGAGACTTTGTCTCAATAAATAAATAAAAAATAAAGAATGGATATTTACTGACCAACATGGTAAGGCAGGTGCATGAATTTCTGTGTTCTTCTTAGTGAACTTTGGCCCTTAAAAATAGATGATGAAATGGACAAAGAATGTTTTAAGGGTTAATACTTTAAACTGAAGCTATTACATCGTTCTATTACTGGAATATTATCTGCCTTTCCTGTTTCATATCCTTTTTTTTTTAATAGATAAGAGAATGTCACTTAGAAAACAGGTTAGCTACTAAGTGAAATGTCAAGATTGTTTTCTAGCATTTTTTTGTAAGTAGACTCAGAGTAAAGAATATTATTTCATGTCTCAATATTTAGTTCAGGCTCAGGATTGACTTCTACCTTAAAAACTCCTTAACAATCTGTCATAAAATCAGATCTTTGCTGTCACTCACTGTGGCTGTTACAGAAAGAATGAGCCAGAGCTGGTCTTAGAGAAAAACAAGATTGACAACTACTTGTTCTTCTTTTATTTATTTAGAAAAGAAAATTCACACACACACACAAAAGCCTGGTCTAACAGTACTGGAAGATAGATTTTCTATGATTGATGTTATAATTTCAGACTTGAAAGTTGCAGAACTGCCAGATAGGCTTTGCCCATTGTTTATGGATGCCTCATATGAGGAGAGTCCCACTCTATGTCACCCAGGCTGGAGTTCAGTGGCATAATCATGGCTCCCTGTACTCTCGCCCTTCTGGGCTCAAGCAATCCTCCCACCTCAGCCTCCTGAGTACCTGTGACCACAGGCACAAGCTACTATGCCTGGCTAATTTATTTGTAATTTGTGTAGAGATGGGGTCTTGCTATGTTGCCCAGGCTGGTCTTGAACTCCGGGCCTCAAACAGTCCTCCTGCCTCAGCCTCCCAAAGTGCTGGGATTATAGGTGTGAGCTACCACACCCAGCCTCTCATATGATTATTTTCTTTCTCCATGTGCATTTTTGTTGTCGTCGTTGTCTTTTGAATATACATAATGCACAAATATGTGCTCTCTTTTCACTAAAATATTCTACAGCAGTGTCCTACACTGTTAGGCAAAAGAAATGAAGGGTATGGGTTTGTTATTTGTAAAAGATCACAAAAGTTTAGAAGTTGGCTTTCTTCAAAAACTGTACTATGTGTTTTCTTTGCATTTGCTAAGCTGATTTCTGAGCTAGGAAAACAGAGCTCATAAACATTAAGTTCTGAAACCCAGCACCAGCAGACTGCTCCTTAGCTCAGCAAAAGTGACTAGAGCCTGCGTTGATTATGGAAGCGCAACCATTGACATATAACACCTTTTATCAACCTTCCTGCTTGGCCAAGAAACTAATCATCATTTACTTTACGGGCCATCATCTGCATCTTAAGGTTTGAGAAATGGTGCTTTCTGACATTAGTGTATTTGACAGGCAGTGCACTGGTTGGAATATTAATTTCAGTGAGATTTATAGTAATGGATCCTATAGAGGAGAAACCACGAGCACCTCTTGGCCTCAGTCTGTGGTGATGGAATGCTGGGCTCTTACCTTGCATCCTGGAGGAGCCGCAGGCTTTTGCAGAAGTGGATTAAAACTCTTCCCTTCCCACTCCAGGAGTTTCATCATTGCCAGCTACAAACCTCACCAGCAGAAACAAAAAGGCATTCTTTCTTAAATCAAGTAATTAATTAATTTCTTAAGTGCTGGTCAGGCAATCTCTAGGAGGGAAGTTTGGCAGAAACTGTGGCTGAGGCCACCTAGAATGAGGGCTAAAAGCAAGGCCTTTGACACGAGGTCACTGAAGTTCACGCTCAGCCCTTCTTAGTGTCAGCCTGAGTGCTTCTTGGCACCGGCGTCCTGGGATATGCCATCTTGAGTCAATACATATGTGCAGCTTGGTTTCTTTTGCTTTCATTTGATTGCTACTATTTTTTTTTCTTTTTTTTTTTTTGAGAGGGAATCTTCCTCTGTCACCCAGGCTGGAGTACTGTGGCTTAATCTTGGCTCACTGCAACCTCCACCTCCTGGGTTCAAGTGATTCTCCTGCCTCAGCCTCCCAAGTAGCTGGGATTACAGGCGCGCACCACCATGCCCGGCTAATTTTTGTATTTTTTTTTTTTTTTCAGTAGAGACGGGATTTCACTATGTCAGCCAGGCTGGTCTCGCACTCCTGACCTCGTGATCCACCTGCCTCGGCCTCCCAAAGTGCTGGGATTACAGATGTGAGCCACTGCACCCAGCCTCGTTTGATGATTATAGCATCTTTCACCTAGCAGTTTGATCCATTGTCCACCATTATTTCATGGGAGGTCTGGGCGTCTGTGCTTCAGTTTAGTGGAAAGTGATTGTTCTGGCTATGAGGGTTCCATCTGTATTTATGTGTTTAAAACTTCATCTGGGCCCAGCATAGTGGCTCACACCTGTAATCATAGCACTTTGGGAGGCCGAGGCGGGTGGATCACCTGAGGTCAGGAGTTCAAGACCAGCCTGGCCAACATGCTGAAACCCCACCTCTACTAAAAATACAAAAATTAGCCAGACATGGTGGCACACTCCTGTAATCCCAGCTACTGGGAAGGCTGAGGCAGGAGAATCACTTTAACCTGGCAAGCAGAGGTTGCAGTGAGCTGAGATTGCGCCACTGAGCTCCAGCCTAGGCGACAGAACAAGACTCTCTCTAAAAAATAAAAAAGTTCATCTGGATATGAACTGTAATAGAAAAAAATATTAGAGCATCTTGAAATAATGCAGTAGAAAAATGGCACAAACCTAAACTACTAGCATTATATAAAAGTAAGTTGCTTTATAAAAGGTGTATTCCTGAAGTGATCTAGTCAGGTTGGTGAACTTAGTCACTGTGAAGTACATTCTTTTGAGTTATGTCTGTTGCTGCTACTACAACTGCTTTTCAAAACACAGGCTCTCGCTCTGTCGCCCATGCTGGAGTGCAGTGGTGTCAGCACGGCTCACTGTAGCCTCAACCTCCCGGGCTCAGGTGATCCTCTTTTCCCACGTAGCTAGGACTACAAGTGCACACCACCATGCCCAGCTAATTGTTTTTTTAAGAGATGGGATCTCACTGTGTTGCCCAGGCTGGTCTTAAACTCGTGGGCTCAAGCCATCCTCCCACCTCAGCCTCCCAAAGTGCTGGGCTTTCAGGTGTGAGCTGACATGCCCGGCATTTTAGTCTTTTTTTTTTTTTTTTTTTTTTTTTGAGGCGGAGTCTTGCTCTGTTGCCCAGGCTGGAATGCAGTGGCAAGATCTTGGCTCACTGCAACCTTCGCGTCCCAGGTTCAAGTGATTCTCCTGCCTCAGCCTCCCGAGTAGCTGGGATTACAGGCGTGCACCACCACGCCTGGCTAATTTTTTGTAATTTTAGTAGAGACAGGGTTTCACCATGTTGGCCAGGCTCGTCTCAGACTCCTGACCTCAGGTGATCCGCCTGCCTCAGCCTTCCAAAGTACTGGGATTACGGGCGTGAGCCATCGTGCTTGGCCCCGGCCTATTTGTCTTAAGTAATGACAAAAATATGTTCACTTCAGAGTGATGGGTGGTTCATCTCTACCTTTTGCAGAGCCACCTCTCCTACTTTTGATTACTGATTCTTGTAAATGTGGTGAGAGTTACAGATCTGTTTCTTCCAGAATGCTCAGTGTTTAGCATATGATTTCAGTGGTGTTAGAGACCCACAAGGCCCAGCCAGCTATCTACCGACACTGCAGTCAGCCTTGACACTTAGTTTCCGTCCTGCCTCTGCTTCTGCCTGTGTCCCCACAGTAGGTGTGACTTGCTATTCAAAGTCCCCTGCTGCTTTACATCAGGTGTGTCGTGTGTCACATCTTAATATATCAACCAAAGTTCACATCTGTGCAGTAGGTTGGCTGAGGGTGTTTTGGTTTGTTTGTTTGTTTGTTTCAGCAGCAGCCATACAGAGGATTTTTCTTTTAAACACCTTTTTTGGAATGGAATTTGTATGTCATAAAATTCACCTCTTTAAAGTCTGCAATTCAGTGTGTTTAGTCTGTTTACTAAGTTGTGCAGCCTTATCATAACCTAATTTTAAAACATTTTTATCATCCCCAAAAGAAACCCTGCGTCCGTTAGCAGCCTCTCCCTGTTTCCCCACCCTCCAGCACTGTGCACTCATGAACCTCCTTTCTGCCTCTTTAGATTTGCTGCACTGGGCCTTTCAGATAAACAGAATCCTATGCAGCTGGCTGCTTTCATGTAGCATTGTTCACAGTTCATCCGTGTTGTAGCACGCATCAGCACCATTCCTTCAGATTGCTGAATAATATTACGTTGTGTGGATGTACCCTGCTTTCTTTATTCATTTGTCTGCTGATGGACATAGGGGTGATGGTCTGTTTTTGGCTGCTGTGAATAGTGCTGCTGTGAACATTAGTTACAAGTTTTTGTGTGGAAATACATTTTTTTTTCCACGTAAAAATTGTAACTAATGTTCATAACTGTAGGAGTGCAGTTGCTGGGTGGACATCTTTGTTTTGCCTGCTTGTGAGTACAGCTGTGAGATAAAGCCCTAAAGTCAGAAATGTTGAATCAGCAGATTAACCACATTATAAAATGGATAAACGTTGCCAAGTTGCCCTTAAAATTGTACTGGTTTATGTTCCTGTTTAATAGAGTGAGCGTGCCTGCCTCCCCTCACCCCACCAGTGCTGTCCATTACCCAGCATTTTTATGTTTATGAGTCTGAGATTTTAAAAAATATGTCCATTTACCTTTATTATTCTTTATTATTTACAAATCTTTTTTTTTTTTTTTTTTTTTTTTTTTAAAGACAGAGTCTTGCTCTGTTACCCAGACTAAAGTACAGTGGCACAGTCTCGATCTTGGCTCACTGCAACCTCTGCCTCCCAGGTTCAGACGATTCTCCTGCCTAAGCCTCCCGAGTAGCTGAGATTACAGGCACACTTCACCATGCCCAGCTAATTTTTGTTATTTTTAGTAGAGATGGGATTTCGCCATATTGGCCAGGCTGGTCTTGAACTCCTGACCTCAAGCAACCTGCCTGCCTCAGCCTTCCAAAGTTCTGGAATTATAGGCATGAGCCACAGCGCCCAGCTAATTATTTACATTTTTTTTTCTTTTTGAAAACAGAGTCTTGTTCTGTCACCCAAGCTGAAGCACAGTGGTGCGATCTTAGCTCACTACAACCCTGCAACCTCCACTTCCCGAGTTCAACTGATTCTCCTGCCTCAGCCTCCCTAGTAGCTGGGACCAGAGGCGTGTGCCACCACACCTGGCCAGTTTTTTATGTTTTTTCTTAGTAGAGGTGGGGTTTCCCCTTATTCCCCAGGTTGGTCTCGAACTCCTGACCTCAAGTGATCCACCCATCTCAGGCTCCTAAAGTGCTGGGATTATAGGTGTGATCCATGGCTCCCGGCCTTATTTCCATTTCTGAAATCAACTTAAACTGAAGGCTTTTTTTTTCTCATGCAGTCATGCTGCTGCTGCTTTTTTTTTTAACTGCCTGTTTCTGTCCTTTGCCTGTTTTTCTGTTGGGTTATACCTCTTGTAATGACTTAAAGCAAATTAGCCATTTATTTGTTAGCGGTTGCAAATATTTTTTTCTGGACTGTCATTTGCCTTTTGACCTTGTTTATGATTCTGAAGTCTTGAGTTTTTTTTTTTTTTTTTGGTTTTTTGTTTGTTTGTTTGTTTGTTTTTTGAGATGGAGTTTTACTCTTTTTGCCCAGGCTGGAGTGCAGTGGCGCATTCTTGGCTCACTGCAACCTCCGCCTTCTGGGTAGAAGCGATTCCCCTACCTCTGCCTCCCAGGTAGCTGGGATTATAGGCATGTGCCACCATGCCCAGGTGGCACATGCCTATAATTTTTCATATTTTTAGTGGAGATGGGATTTCACCATGTTGGTCAGTTGGTCTCAAACTCCAGACCTCAGGTGATCTGCCTGCCTTGGCGTCCCAAAGTGTTGGGATTATAGGTGTGAGCACCTGGCCGAAGTCTTGGATTTCTATATATTCAAGTGCATCAGTCTTTTTTTTGCTAAGGCTTCTAAATACTAGAAAGGATTTTCCCTACTCCCAGCATGTACGTAAAACATTTCCCAAGCTTGTCATCTAATACTTTGGGGTTATGTTTTACCTGAAATACTTGGAGTGTATTCAATGTAAGGACCTCTCACTTGCATTCAGGGGCTGGGAAGGATGCTTGTCTGTGTCCTTACTTAGGTAGAGGGGCTTACTCTGCAGCATTTAGGTAAATGTCAGGATGAACTTCTCTTCTAAACTTCAATAAAGAAAAAATAATTGAAGCAAAAGGGGAAAAAGTTAGTGTTTGTTGGATTAGGTGGTGGTATATGGAGGTTCACTTTACTGTTTTATGAATATTTACAGTTTTAAAGCACTTTTCTGCTTTCATCCTCCCATCCCCGTTTAAAACATTCTGAAAGCTCTGCTTTTCTAGATGATAGTTGGTAGGAGAGATAAACAGACATCCTGACCCATTAGTTCTTTACCTTCTCTGCACCTGCACTTAAGCAACTGAAGACCTCATTTTTCTTTTTCTAACATTTTATTAAAGGAAATTTTCAAACTGAAAAGTTGAAAGTATTTTACAGCTAACACCTGTGTATCTACCATTTAGATTCTTCCCTTAACATTTCACTATACTTGTCCTAACACACATACACACACACACACACACACACACACACACACACACACACACACACACTCCATCCATCTTTTTTATTTATTTATTTATTTTTGAGATGGAGTTTCGCTCTTGTTACCCAGGCTGGAGTGCAATGGCGCGATCTCAGCTCACCGCAACCTCCGCCTCCTGGGTTCAGGCAATTCTCCTGCCTCAGCCTCCCGAGTAGCTGGGATTACAGGCACGCGCCACCACACCCAGCTAATTTTTGTATTTTTAGTAGAGACGGGGTTTCACCATGTTGACCAGGATGGTCTCGATCTCTTGACCTCGTGATCCACCCGCCTCAACCTCCCAAAGTGCTGGGATTACAGGCGTAAGCCACCGCGCCTGGCCTATTTATTTATTTTTGAGATAGCATCTTGCTCTGTCACCCAGGCAGCCAGATTGGAGTGCAGTGGTGCAATCATAGCTTGCTATAGCCTCAACCTCCGGGCTGAAGCAATCCTCCTGCCTCTGCCTCCAGAGTTGCTGGGAGTATAGGAGTGTACCGACATGCTCAGCTAATTTATTAGCTTTTTTTTGTAGGCACAGGATCTTGCTGTGTTGCCCAGGCTAGTCTCAGACTCCTGGGCTCAAGTGATCCTCCCACCTCAACCTCCCTGAGTGCTGAGATTACAGACAAACTGCCACACTCGGCTTTATTTTATGTGTATGCATTTCTGAATAGATGGTAGGCATCAATTAAATACTAAGTAGAGTTCAATGTTTGTTTTTTCTTGTAAGGTAAAATTTACTTACAGTGGAATGCACATTTCTTGAGTGAGCGCTACGTGAGTTTTAACAGTTGCCTGCATCTCTGAACTGAAAGGTTTACCATCCCTCCAGAAAGTTCTCTCATACTTCCTTTCAGTCACAGCTCCCTTCCACCCACATTGCCCAAGAGGCAACATATACATTTTTTTTTTTTTTTTGAGACGGAGCCTCACTCTGTCGCCAGGCTGGAGTGTAGTGGCATGATCTCAGCTCACCGTATCATCCGCCTTCCGGGTTCAAGCGATTCTTCAGCCTCAGCGTCCCAGGTAGCTGGAACTACAGGCACGCGCCACCACACCTGGCTAATTTTTTTTATTTTTAGTAGAGGTGGGGTTTCACCATGTTAGCCAGGATAGTCTCGATTTCCTGACCTCACGATGTACCTGCCTTCGCCTCCCAAAGTGCTGGGATTATAGGCGTGAGCCACTGCGCCCAGCCTATAGATTAGCTTTGTATCTTCTAGAACTTCATATGAACAGAGCATATACTCTTTTGATGATGTTCCTTTCGCTTTGCATGTTTTTTAGATTTATCCACATCTTGTGTCTCATTTGCCCGGTTATGTGAATATATCACAGTTGTTCATCTATTCTCTTACTGATAGATATCTGGGCTCTTTCTAGTTTAGCTATTATGAACAAAGCTACTGTCCAGTGGTGCGATCTGATCTCCACTGCAACTTCTGCCTCCTGGGTTCAAGAGATTCTCCTGCCTCAGCCTCCCAAGTAGCTGGGAATATAGGCACACACCGCCAGGCCTGGCTACTTTTTTTTTTTTTTTAGTAGAAATGAGGTTTCACCATGTTGGCCAGGCTGGTCTCAAACTGCTGACCTCAGGTGATCTGGCCACCTCAGCTTCCCAAAGTGCTGAAATTCCAGGTGTGAGCCCCCGCACCTGGCCCGTAGCATAACTCTTGCAGATAGTCTGAGTTTTTTTCCCACTTCCTCACTCTCTTTCACATTTCAGCCATTCTTTGTGCACATCTTCTTCAAAATAAGTCAAGGTCTCCAGATAAGCTTCTCGTTCCCAGACTCGGGGGACGTGTCTTGTTTCCTCCTCCCCTGCAGCGCTGGGCACAGTTGCTTTCCTGCCGGTCTTCAGATACCCTCTTCTTTTGGGTTCCGTCTCATACACGGTCCTGGCTTCTCTCTTCCTCAGTCTCCTTTGCTGACCATGGATAGTTTCAGTGCCACACAGGGCCCTGGGCCCACATCTCTTTGGCCTCCTCTCCGTGATGGCGCCGTCCTGTTTACCACTGTATACTTGCAGTGGTCTCCCCTGGTAAGGATGTGGTTGTTTGTGTTGAATGAGTGAAGTAAGTAAGTTTCACCAAGCAAAGCAGTAAGAATCTGTTCTTTGAAAAAACATAAAAATACAATTGATTCTCGTTATTCACAGAGTCTGTAAATCTCTGGGACCCTGGCTTAGCGAATCATGAAGTATTGCTCCCCAGGGGAAAGATGGGAGGTCGCCTCTGGTCACAGCATTTTCATCAGCCGATCAAAAGACAACCCCAGAGCCCAAATACAATAAAAAAAAAAATTGTATGAAGATCAACCTTAAAAAAAAAAAAAAACCTGGTTTTCTGTGTGCTCCCCTGCCTCAAGGCGTGCTGATGCAATGCAGATTGCTGGGTCACTAACATTGAACTCAACAGCTTGCATGGAACTCTCGTCAGCAGAACTCCTCTCGCATGCATGTTTTCTCCGCAGGGCACATCACAGACTGCTTGTGCTTAGGGACACTCGATGACACTCCACACTGTGCCAGGCCCAACAGTGAAATCACCAAAAAGCACAAAAGTACGAAAAGCAGGCACTCAGTAGCCCTCAGTAGACCACAAAAATGACAGTTGTTTTCAGTATGAGAATTGACATGAGAAGACAGGACGTCGCCCTGTGTGACCTCAACCAGGAACATGTGCATCATGTGACAAATCTTGGGGCGGTGGCTCAAGGCTGTCATCCCAGCAGTTTGGGAGGCCAAGGTGGGCGGATCACCTGAGGTCAGGAGTTTGAGACCACCCTGACCAACATGGCAAAACCCTGTCTCTACTAAAAATACAAAAATTAGCCAGGCATGGTGGCATGCACCTGTAGCCCTAGCTACTTGGGAGGCTGAGGCAGGAGAATCGATTGAACCCAGGAGGAGGAGGTTGCAGTGAACTGAGATCACACCACTGCACTCCAGCCTGCACAATAAGAGCGAAACTCCATCTCAAAAAAAGAAAAAAAATTTCCCACTTTGCACGTGTCCATGGACGACTGTAAAAGCACCATGAGTGTTGATGTGAGGTCACAAATAAACCTTACCAAGCAGGCAGGTACACAGAACAGAGCCTGTGAGTGATGAAGAGAAGACCTATTTGGAAGTAAGTTCTTTTTTTGTAGAGATGGGATCTCACTATGTTGCCCAGGCTGGTCTCAAATTCCTGGCCTCAAGCAGTCCTCCCACCTTGGCCTCCCAGAGTGCTGGGATTATAGGTGTGAGCCACCACATCTGGCCCAACCCTCTTTCTCCCCCACTGTCTAGCAAGCAGGGTTCTGTCATGACTTGGTATCCATGTCAGTTTCCTGAAGGAAAGAGAGGACTGATCAGAGAACATGAGGGTCTGATCTTTAGGGAAATTATATTTTACTGCAAATAATTGACACATTCCAGGTTATGCACCATCTCTTCTGAGTTGGGTTGACCTCGTGTTTGAGTGCTGCTGCATGCCAGGTACTAGAAGGGCATCGTTGACAGACACGGACTCCTGCCTCTACACAGGAGCATGATCACCACCCACCCCCATGCACTGGCATGACAGATCCTGGAAGGCGGTGGGTGGCCCTTAGACTGATATGCTGCTGGGCAGAGAAGCTGCAGACAGAACCTGTCCTCCCTGCACGTGTGCACGCCCCCTCCCCCCCATTTGTGCAGACGCTTGCCTTTGTTCTTTTTGAATAAAGGTCATTTGCTGTTGTCAGAAAGAAGGTTTATAGCAACCGTCTAGTAAAAGCAACTGAGAAGAAACTGGCCACTGAAAAGAGCTTAGAATGATGCACTTGAGTTGACTGCTGTTCCATTCAAAGTGGCGTCATGCTGCGTTGGTGTGTGAGCCAGCGAAGGGGCTGCGTGTGCCGCAGTGGTCCTGTGAGAGGACCAGGCCGTGTTCTTGCTGCAGCTTTCCCATGTTTTGTTTAGACACACAGGTACTTAGAACTGTGCTGCGGCTGGCCACAGTATTCAGTCACAGGCCGAGCAGGTCTGTCCTCAGGAGCTACAGGCCACACTATGTAGCCTAGAGGCCTAGTAGGTCGACCGTCTAGCTTTGTGTAGGCACAGCAGGATTGCCTACCGGACATTTCTTAGACTGTATGGCAGTGTTTTGTGACACATGAGTTACAATAGCAGCATCTTTTTAAAAAATAAGTATGTGTCTTGCCACTTTGGACACGTGTGATTCTTTGGCCAGCCTCGGTATGCGAACACGTAGGCTAGCACTCAGCACGTGAGTCTGTGCCACCCACAGGAAGCGATTGCAGTTTCCTAGGAGTTTGTGTCTTAATGAAGGGGGTCCTAGACCTTCCTCTTTGACTTTACCTAGTAGTTTGTTTGGTTCCTAAATTCACGCGTGTTTTTAGGTCACACCATTCAAATCCAGCAACAGAACTGATTGAAAGGAACCTTTGTCTTTCGTGTGAATGCTCACGTAGGGCCTTCCTTACTCACTGTGGAAACGCTCCTCAGGCTCCAGCGAATCAGGACCCTCAGACCCCCTGTGCTGTCCCCGCCTCCCCCCCCACCCCGCCGTGACCACACCTTCTGCAGGCGCCCCCCAGCGCTGTGCTCTGCGTGTTGCCCAGGCATGTGTTTATTTCCCAGCACAGATTCTGCCTGTGGCCGTGGCCATGTGTAGATGTTCACGCACGTACTTCCCTTTGTGATTTCAGCCGACACAGAAGATGTATGCATTGTAGAGAGATTGTTCTCTAGCAGCTTAGTGGCCATCGTGAGCCTTAAAGCACCAAGGAAGCTAAAGGTGTGCCACTTTAAGAAGGGAACTGAGATCTGCAACTACAGCTACTCCAACACGATTCTGGCTGTGAAGCTCAACAGGCAGGTGAGCGCCCAGCTGGGTGTGGGCGTGTCTGCTGCTCCCTCTAGCCTCTGGGACAAGCCCACCCCACCAGCAAGTCCCTCCGCCATTGCTTGACTGCCTGGCCCCACGTTACTGGGCACAGATCCTTGCCACCAGCAACCAGCTCTGTTTTCTCATCCCACCAGCTTTGCTCAGCCCGTTCCATTCACGACGAATGCCCGGGCCTCTGTCACACTGTTCCCATACAGGCATCCCTGGGCCTATCCAGAGGGTGGACAGCAGAGTCTCTTTCACTTATTGCCTGGTTTTGCTTCTTGAATGTTACTTAAAATTTTTAGACTTTTTTTTCCTTTTGTAAATTGTTAATTTAACGTGAAATTCAAGATAAAGGATCTATTTTCTGTATCTCCCCCTAAACTAATAAGAACGTCTGGCTTAGAGGAAGGATGCAGTGGGTGGCACATGCCTGTGTTTCGTGGGGCTGCCTCCCAGCCTGTGCTCAAGCCCAATGTAATGGCATCATCCAGAAGACCCCTCGCAGGCTATTTCTGACCACATTCCCTGCAGGGAAAGCTGATGAAGCAGCTGGCTGCCTCCAGAGCGTACATTGTGACAGCCAACAGCTGCACTCTGAGATGCGGTGACTAGATGCAGTGATCACAGTAGAGACCCTCTTACCTCACACAGTTGAGACTGGGAATTGGTCTGTTAATTGACAAAGTTAATTAGAATGGGAAAGTATAAGACATAATACCTTGAGCATTTAAAAAAAGATTTGTTTTTTTTGAGACAGAGTCTCACTTTTTGTCATTTAGGCTGGAGTGCAGTGGCGCAATCTCAACTCACTGAAACCTCTGCCTCCCAGGTTCAAGCCATTCTCCTGCCTCAGCCTCCTGAGTAGCTGGGACCACAGGCGCATGCCACCACACCGGGCTAATTTTTGTATTTTTGTAGAAACAGGATTTCACCATGTTGGCCAAGCTGGTCTCAATCTCCTGACCTTGTAATCCACCCACCTCAGCCTCCCAAAGTGCTGGGATTACAGGCAAGAGCCACTGCGCCCAGCCTGAGCATGTAAAAATTTTAAAGCATACAAATTGTGTTCATATCCACCTGATGTAGAGCCGGGCGCATGGCCCATCATCTTTCTTGCATAAATCATCACAGCAATGCATCATCTTCAAGTCTACATTCATTTTCTTCCAAATGGAGCAGGAACTTGCAAGCTAATCTGAGTGCAGAATAAACGTTAGACCTTTTAAAACCCCCAGGCTCTTATTTTCACTTTACCTGCGCCACAGTCAGCATCAGTTTTAAAAAGCAAATCTTTCCAAATCTATTCACAGCACACTTGTCTTAGCTATAGGTTAGCATTTGCCTAACCCTGAACTAAATGGCCTGGTTAGAATTCCCAGTACAGCTGGGTATCGAGGGAGAGGTGCACCCGCCCCGGCTCCCCCTTGATTGTTGGTGGAAAGCAGCTGTACCCTCAGTGCTTCGAACATTGGTCTGCATGATGTTCTAGAAGGAACTAAGATTGTGAGGCCAACATGGGGGTGGATCACCTGAGGTCAAGAGTTCAAGACCAGCCTGACCAACATGGTGAGACCCCATCTGTACAAATACAAAAATTAGCCAGGCGTGGTGGCAGGCACCTGTAATCCCAGCTACTCAAGAGGCTGAGGCAGGAGAATCACTTGAACCCGTGAGGCAGAGGTTGCGGTGAGCCAAGATCGCACCACTGCACTCCAGCCTGGGTGACACAGCAAGACACTAACTACAAAAAAAATAAAAATAGGAGCAACTGAGAGCATCATAGTCCTGGAGTGAATCCAGTGAAGATTGGGGCGTGTGTTGCACCGGCTGTTGCTTCACATTTGGTTTCATTTCATCTCTTGCCTAGAGGCTAATAGTATGCCTGGAAGAGTCCCTGTACATCCACAACATTCGGGACATGAAGGTACTGCACACGATCAGGGAGACGCCTCCAAACCCTGCAGGTGAGCTCACTTGCGAGGAGAGAATCCTGTTTTTCTGATTTTGCCTTTGAAAGATAGCTATAGGTGAGAGATTTTTTCTCTGTATAGGTTCTGCAGATGAGACAGATTTAAAAAGTATTGATCCCAAACCAGGCTACCTTCCTACTGATGCTGGTCGTGTGACCACATAAACTCATTGGTTTGATCAGCTTTCAAGTTTGAGGTTACCGATCAGTTCAAACCAAAGGCCTTTAATCTCTTTACAATACTGGTATCACCTAAGGTGGATTTGGGGTCATAGAACTTTTTTTTAACGCAGCAAACAAGATCATATCCAAGTTATTATTATTTGTTCCTAATGCTTTGTTAAATAAATGCTGAATTATATCTGACATCTGAGAAGGAGCTCTCAGGTGTGAGTTTGCATCTCGTCCTCCGGGTGTCATTTGCAGGCCTGTGTGCGCTGTCAATCAACAATGACAACTGCTACTTGGCGTACCCAGGGAGCGCAACCATCGGAGAGGTGCAGGTCTTCGATACCATTAATTTGGTGAGATGCCTTTCCTACTCGAATAGCTCTTTCAAGTGTAGCTTTTTCCTGCGGAGGAGCGCTGTGGCATCTCTGGCATCCTGACTTTCTTGGCTCAGCAATACTAACTGCTGTACTTTTTTTTTTTTTTTTTTTTTTTTGAGACAGGGTCTCACTTTGTTGCCCAGGCTGGAGTGCAGTAGTGCAGTCCTAGCTTACTGCAGCCTTAACCTCCTGGGCTCAAGTGATCCTCCTGCCTCAGCCTCCCAAGTAGCTACAGTCATGCACCACCACACCCAGCTAATTTTTTACTTTGGTAGAGACGGAGTCTTGCTGTGTTGCCCAGGCTGGCCTCAAACTCCTAGCCTCAAGCCATCCTCCCGCCTCAGCCTCTTGAAGTGCTGGGATTACAGGCGGGTGCCCCCGCACCTGGCCCTGCTACTCCTCTCACTGACAGAGCAGGTCTGGCTCATTCTGCTTCTGGATCTGCTGCAGCATTCACACCAGTGCTGAGCTCCTCGCCATAGGAATGTTTTAAGGAACGTAGAAAAGCTTAGGGGTAAACTGCTTTGTTTTTTCTAAAGTTGGAGCAGTGTTTCCTTGGATTCCCAGCCCCAGTAAATCAGTGGGTTTGGCATTTGTATAGATGGTGTTTTAGGAACAGTTAACTGGCATTTTTAGACTGTACTCCAAGTGCCAGCCCTGAGGTGTGGGCTGTCACTGCCCGGCGGTCACATTTTATTGGTCTCCCTTTTTCAGAGAGCTGCAAACATGATTCCGGCTCATGACAGTCCTTTAGCAGCGTTGGCTTTTGATGCTAGTGGAACTAAGCTTGCCACGGCTTCGGAGAAGGTGAGTCTGTTTTTCCCTGGGGGAGCCGTGGTATGAAGGCTTCCACAGACTTTCCCAGTTCTGTTCACATAGCCAATTCAGAAGCAAGGTCCTATACGACCGGCTCAGGGAGAAGCAGAAACAGCCTCCTGCTTCTCAGACCGTAGCCGTGTGCTGCCTGAGAGTGAGCGGAGCTTGCGCCGTGCCCCTGTGGACAGGAGAACTGGTACACGTTAGTAGTAGAAAACACAGAAATGTCCAAAGGAGACGGAAACACTGTGTATAACTGTGCCACTCGCCCCGTGTGTTTCTAAATGATGAAACTAACATGTTATGGGGAAGAACCCAGACAATAATGAAACGTAAAAAAGCCAAGACAGAATTCTCTCCAGCCAATCTGAATACATTTCTGTGTATTTCCTTTCATTTTCTCTTTATTCAACAGAATTGAGATCCCACTATGGGTATAATTTATCCTTTTTCACTCTGCATGATGACATTTTTCTAAGCTAAAAACACTTGTAATGGCTGTGCAGCATTCAGTTGTGATTTATGTCAACATCACCCTTTTGGGACGCTATGTTTCAAACATGTTGATGCCATAGATAGTCGTGTATTTAAGTTATGTATCAATCTTTTATATGTATTTCTAACTATTAATTTAAGAGATTCCAGTAAGAAGAATGTCGGGCTTTAAAGGACATGGCCTCTAAATGTCCCCATGTACCTGTGAACATGTGGCAAAGCTCCCTCAGCCTCCAGGACACTGAAGGGTCCTTGTTCTCTTCCTGACTTGGACTGTTGCGTCTTTTTTCTTTTCGGTTCCTCTCTTCTTGAAAGTTCCGTCTTCCCTTCTTCTGTCTTGAGGTAGCGTCTGCTCTCCCGCCTCCATCATCTCCTCTGGATGCCAGTCCTGCTCTTCATTGCCCACAGATGACTGTTACTTTGATTTGGATTTGATTTTGCTTCTCATTGAAATCCTCAAATAGCCTCCCCTTTCAAGTCCTCTCTCCCCTCAAACTACCAAGCAGATGAGATACAATAAAGAGCCGGCTCACTTCCTTAGCTTTCCTGCCTGAGTCTTTGTTCTTGAATCTCACACCTGAGTTCATAAATGATGTCACTGTTTATGGGTCACTTCTGTGTCATGCATTATCCTGGATCTTTTATCTTCATTACCTCATTTGTTTCCCCTCAGCAAGGTAAACATTTTTGCATCTCATAGCAAGGGTTCAGAGAGGTTAAGCAGTGTGTCTGGGCTGCCCAGCCAGGCAGCAACAGAGGGATCAGACACCAAGCCTGACTTTGATTCTAATTGTGCTAGACTATCCCAGTATCACCTTGTCCTTTTCATTTCCCTTTGAAATGGCCCTGAAATTCTGTTACTCCTTTACTAATCAAAGTCTCACTGTTATATTTTTCAGTAGCTCTTACAAAGGCCCAAAGGTACTTGATGGAATTTTAAGGCCCATAAAAATAGAATAATACGTTTTGGACTATAAAGAGCAAACGTGATTGCTTTTACACGAATCCTCCTAGTCTCTGGAGTGAGAGGATCAAGACCTTCCCAGCCCTGCTCTGTCCCAGGTGCCGAGGCCCCACTGAGGCCTGTGATCTAACCCTGCTTTCAAGAATCTTGCGGTCATGTGGCAACAAAACAACTCTTTTTTTTGTTTGTTTTTGTTTTTATTTTTGTGACGGAGTCTCACTCTGTTGCCAAGCTGGAGTGCAGTGGCACGATCCCAGCTCACTGCAACCTCCACTTCCCAGGTTCAAGCAACTCTCCTGCCTCAGCTTCCTGAGTAGCTGGGACTACAGGCACACACCACCACACCCAGCTAATTTTTGTATTTTTCAGTAGAGACGGGGTTTTACCATGTTGGCTAGGATGGTCTTGATCTCTTGACCTTGTGATCTGCCCACCTTGGCCTCCCAAAGTGCTGGGATTACAGGTGTGAGCCACCACGCCTGGCCAACAAAACAACCTTTAATTAATTAGTATTGCACAGTAGATATGCCACCAAAAAATTATCTCCATCTAAAAGTTGAGGCTACAGAAGACAAAACCTTTGCTTTGGTTATTTTTACATGTGGATGCAGAAAATATTTGATCCCCTAATTCTCAGTGTTATAAATTCATTTTGTGCCCCTCCATCCAGAAAGAACCAGCTATCCTCTAAGTGCCAGTTTTTGGTTTTTTTTTTAAGCAGGTCTTGCTTGCTCTGTCACCCAGGCTGGAGTGCAGTGGCACAATCTCTGCTCACTGCAGCCTCTGCCTCCCAGGCTCAAGTGATCCTCCCACCGCAGCCTCCCAAGTAGCTGGGACTACAAGTGCTTGCCACCACGTCTAGCTAATTTTTGTATTTTTAGTAGAGATGGGGTTTCACCATGTTGGCCAGGCTGGTCTTAAACCCCTGACTTCGTGATACACCCGCCTCAGCCTCCCAAAGTACTGGGATTACAGGTGTGAGCCACCGCACCCGGCCACATTTTACTATCTATAAGCATGGCAGATAGTGCAGTGGCATGATCACAGCTTACTGCTGCCTCCTCTCCTGGGACAACAGGAGTATACCATCAACCTTGGCTAATTTTTTGTTTTTTTTGTAGAGATGGGGTCTCGCTATGTTGCCCAGGCTGGTCTTGAACTCCTGGGCTCTAGTGTTTGTCCCAGCTTGGCCTCCCCAAGTGCTGGGATTACAGACATGAGTTACTGCATTTGGCCTAATACTTTTTTTTTTTTTTTTTTGACAGAGTTTCACTCTGTAGCCCAAGCTGGAGTGCACTGGCGTGATCTTGGCTCACTGCAACCTCCATCTCTGGGACTCAAGTGATTCTCGTGCCTCAGCCTCCCAAGTAGCTGGGGGCACGTGCCACCACACCCAGCTAATTTTTTTTGTATTTTGGTAGAGACAGGGTTTCACTGTGTTGCCCAGGGCGGTCTCAAACTCCTAAGCTCAGGAGATCTGCCTGCCTCGGCCTCCCATTGGCCTAGATATGCTTAACAGTTTTTATATTTAACAGTTTGAACCTTCTAAAATTTGCAGAGGATAAATGTTGAATAATTTTTCCTGCCCTGCAAATTTGAAATGCTACCCATTTGATGGCCTGTCTTTCCATCAGTCTCTTTTTGTGCTAATTTAATACCATTAAAATTATCACCTGATAGTATTCTTTTAATATTCAAGCATTGAAAGTCCCTCTCATGATTTTTTGGCTCTTCTCTTATTTATTCCCCCAGATATTCACATCTGTCTCATCATCCACAGATCTGATATTACCTTAGTTGGGGAAGCTGGCATCTTCAAGAACTTCCCATTAAAACAGGGACATGCTGAGCTCCCATGTATTCCTAGTGATCTACCCGCCTCAGCCTCCCAAAGTGCTAGGATTACAGGCGTGAGCCACCGCGCCCGGCAGTAAGATTTTCTTCATGTGCATCTTACCATTTCATGAGTTGGGATTTACTCTTACCAGATACTTGAGCTTTGCAGCTAATCGGTTCTCTTGGTCAGTAACTGAATTGAAAGCAGCAGGAAAGGACTTCAGTGGGGTCTGAAACCTTGTCAGACCACAGGGGCTTGCCAGTGTGCCACACACAAGTCCAGGCTTTTATTTTTAATAGTTTAAACTTCAAATGACTCAGAACACTAGAACGATGATATGCCACTTTTGCCCTCAAGGCTGTTAGTGTTGAGAGTCAGTAGTCAATTAAAATAGATTTAAAGAGAAGATTGAACAGTAAGACCACAATAGAACAGGGGAGTGTTTTCCTATGCTCATGGCAAAAAGTGTGGAGGTGATACTCATGGGGGGCCCTGGAGGACCCCAGACTCCCTGGTGGCCCAGTGCAGAGCTGTCCTGGAGATAGCCATGTGGTGGGCATTTGCAGTCTGCTGTGAAAGATCGGAAAATCCTGTTTTAACTCAGCTGAAATTCTTTCTTCTTTTCTCTTTCTCTTCCACAGGGGACCGTGATTAGGGTATTTTCCATTCCAGAGGGACAAAAACTCTTTGAGTTTCGGAGAGGAGTGAAGAGGTAAAGTATATGAATGTCCAAAATGGATTCTGGAGGTCGTATTTGGATTTCAGTTTTATGTTATCTGTGAACAAACACCCCAGGAGAATTCCACACGAGCATTTCTAGCCCAGCTGGGTCACCGGTTGAGGTCTAGGACTTGATCTTGTCACGGGTTCAAGACCACTTTGAGAAAAGCAAACTGGGTTTTTATTTGTCTGCAGTCCCACCAGCTAGTATGAGAGTTGTGAGGAGCTCACAGAACCAGGCAGGCCCTCAGTGCCCTGTGGCTCCCAGTGGGTAGCACGCCCCTCCTTTAAAGGCTACCCTCTGAGAACCTGTTCCCAGCTCTCTGATTCTGCTTTCACCCTCAGCAAATGGTGTTGGCCCCTTCTTTGAACAAACCCAGACGCCTCAGCCTGGCATTCCCTTGCCTTCCTCCATCCAGGCTGCAGAGTCTCCCTCATCTGTGCTTAGCATGCCCTCTGTGGCTCCTGCTTCCGAGGCAGGACCGTCCCTCTCTCATCGGACAGCAGAGCAGGGGAGGCTTCGGATCGGACCCCTAGGGGACACTTGCCGCCACGTGGCCTTGGTCGGCAGGACCTGACCCCAAGTCTCTGGCTCCTCATTTCAGATCAGTACCTCCCTCCCTGAGGGTGGCCACTGAAAGAGGAGGGGCTGTCTTTCAGGGACCCTCCTGCCATCTGGTCCCCCGTTCCTCATGGGATCCCCATAGGTGCAAACAGGTGGACCTCAGTGTCCCCAAATGTCACTGTTCCTCCAGCTCCTACCTCCTCATGTCCCTTGGTCTTCCTCACAGCATACCTTTCTGGATTTTTCCTGTGTTGCTGCTTCTGCTCAGTTCCCCTCCTGTGCCTGTTTCTGCCTGGAGCTGCTCCTCACCCAGCCCCCTGCCACACTCCCATGGGCTATATGTCCCAATCCCAGGGCTGGTTGCGTAGCCCAGCTTCGTGAGGTGCCCGTGTTCCTCCTCCCTGCTGGGTGCTGGGCACCTCAAGTCACCAGGCCAGTGTGCCCCCAGCAACCCCTCATCCCTCACCCTCCCCATCTTGGTAAATAGTGCCACCCACCAGCACCCTAGCATCCAAGACAGAGGGGCTCGGCCCTGTGTCCTTCTGCCGGAACGGTGCATCCAAGGAGCTTCCCACTGTGGGCTGGCCCTGCGCCACGTCCGCCACCCCACCAGACCCAGGCTTTGGCTGGTTTCTGCTGTTCCCTGGATTCCCTTCAGGCTGGTCTTCAGATTCTCCCAGACTGTTCTTTGAAAATGTAAATGTAATCCAATCACACCCCACCTAACATCTTCCACCGCCCTGCTGTCCCCTGCAGGGTTGATCCCATGCTCCCTGCTTTGCTTCACCAGGCTTTCCGCCCAGTCCAATTCCATTCCGCTTTCCCTGTCCCGGCTCCAGCTGTGCCACACCTTCAACACTTCGGAAGAGCTGATCTCTTTCATCCACTAGGGTCTTGCGTGGGCTGGCGGATCTAGTGGCCTGGCCAGCTTCCATAAGCCTGGGAGTCCAAGTCGAGTGTCACCCTAGAGGAGGCCTTTTTTTGATCCTTAGGTTAAATCCTTTTCTCTGTGCTTCTCTAGTGCCTTCCACGTGTATTTTTCTCACATTCTTTTGCCTATAGCAGATGGAATATTTGGGTGACCACCCAAGGGGTTTACTTTCCCCTTGCCTAGACAGAGCCAATTCATCAAGACAGGGGAATTGCAGTAGAGAAACTAACTCACTCAGAGCTGGCTGTGTGGGAGACTGGAGTTTTATTATTACTCAGATCAGTGTCTCTGAGCATTTGGGGAGCAGAGTTTTTAAGGATAACTCGGGTTGGGGGAAGTCAGTGAGCCAGGAGTGCTGATGGTCAGAGATTAAATCATAGGGAGTTGGAGCTGTCTTGCACTCAGTCAGTTCCTGGGTGGGGGCCACAAGATCAGATGAGCCAGTTGATTGATCTGGGAGGGGCCAGCAGATCTGTCAAGTGTAGGGTCTACAAAATATCGTAAGCAAAGTTTCTCCCAAAGTTAATTCAGCCTATGCCAGGAAGGAATAAGGACAGCTTAGAGATGAGTAGCAAGATGGAGTCGGTTAAGTTAGATCTCTTTCACCGTCTCAGTCATGATTTTGCCAAGTCAGTTTCATTTGCACCTCACTGACCCCACCTCCATCGTTGAACGCTGTGTTAAGGCAAGAACCATTCCTAATTTCTACCCATATCTAATTCATACATGCAGTAAATACTGACTCCAAGAAAATCCCTATTATGGACAGGGTTAGCCCTTGGTTAACTGTCTTGCAGTTCTACTGTTATGAAGAAATTCACATGAATTTAGTGGCTTTGGGATGCCGATTGGTTTTTAAGATACACCTGAGCCACTTTGCATGTTCAAAGTTTTGCTCTGTTTTTTGTTTGTTTCTTTGTCTGTTTTTTGAGACTGAGTCTTGCTCTGTCACCCAGGCTGGAGTGCAGTGGCAAGATAATCAGCTCACTGCAACCTTTGCCTCCCGGGTTCAAGCACTTCTCCTGCCTCAGCCTCCTGAGTAGCTGGGATTACAGGCTCACACCACCATGCCTGGCTAATTTTTTGTATTTTTAATAGAGACGAAGTTTCACCATCTTGGCCAGGATGGTCTCAATCTCTTGACCTCATGATCCACCCACTTCGGCCTCCCAAAGTATTGGGATTATAGGCGTGAGCCACTGCGCCTGGCCCTTTACTCTTTCTTAAACCTTACCTAAGTTGCAGATTTACCCTCTGGCATAGAAAGAATTGCTGTAACTTAAATTACAGAGTTTTCTTTTACTCACCTTAGGACTAGAAATCCATCCTAATGCGGCTAAAAGTGGTTTAGTGAAATCATGATTCCTTTTGTCACCTGGAAGGTTGCAGCTGTGTTAACCAGTTGTGCTTAGTATTTTTCCTTTTGAACATTTTCCTCTCTCAAGGAAAATGTTTGAGAAGGTGGCTGGAGGGGAATAAAACTTACTAGCAGGCCCAAGTGTGCCCGTGACAGGAACTCTTCTCTGCCACTTGAGTTGAGCCCCTGGGGCAGCCGCTGGCTCCTGTGGCCCACCCCGACCTGCGCGTCTCCCCAGGTGCGTGAGCATCTGCTCCCTGGCCTTCAGCATGGACGGCATGTTCCTCTCCGCCTCCAGCAACACGGAGACCGTGCACATCTTCAAACTGGAGACTGTGAAAGAAAAGTGAGTTGCAAACATTCCTTCCTTTAAAAACAATGCAGAACCCTTTGTCTCCACTTGCTGATGGGATGAGATGGAAGCAAGGATCTGTCCCGCCCTCTGATACTGTTGGCCGGTGAGGACCCTGGAGACGGCCATAGAACCAGCACTGCCACATCCGGGCTTGGCAGTGAGGAAGGCGGGCCCCATCGGGCTTGGCAGTGAGGAGGGCAGGCTGAAGCAGGCAGGTTCTCCCACCGGCAGCACACAGGACAGGCAGAGGCCTCGCGTGGGGCAGGAAGGGTCCAGGTGGACATCCTCTTTTTGCTTTTGTCTGTGAGGGGAATATGAGGAGGATGGCCTCTCCTCACACTCCCCTCACAGACAAAAGCATCTGTGATCAGACTGCCCTCAAGGGTGAATGCTGTGTCTCTTCCCTGCCCATGGGTAATCAGAGACATGGGTGACTTCCATAAGTATTTACTATTGCAATGAATATGTAGAGGGAGGAGGGTCTTTTAAGAGGGTCTTGACTGGGTGCAGTGGCTTATGCCTATAATCTCAGCACTTTGGGAGGCTGAGGCAGGCAGATCACGAGGTCAGGAGATCGAGACCATCCTGGCTAACATGGTGAAACCCCGTCTCTACTAAAAATACAAAAAAAAATTAGCCGGGTGTGGTGGCGTGTGCCTATAGTCCCAGCTACTTGGAAGGCTGAGGCAGGGGAATCACTTGAACCCGGGACGCAGAGGTTGCAGTGAGCTGAGACTGTGCCGCTGCACTCCAGCCTGGGCAACAGAGCGAGACTTCATCTCAAAAAAAAAAAAAAAAAGAGGGCCGGGCGCGGTGGCTCACGCCTATAATCCCAGCACTTGGGAGGCCGAGGCGGGTGGATCACAAGGTCAAGAGATCGAGACCATCCTGGTCAACATGGTGAAACCCTGTCTCTACTAAAAATACAAAAAAATTAGCTGGGCATGGTGGCACATGCCTGTAATCCCAGCTACTCGGGAGGCTGAGGCAGGAGAATTGCCTGAACCCAGGAGGCGGAGGTTGCGGTGAGCCGAGATCGCGCCATTGCACTCCAGCCTGGGCAACAAGAGCGAAACTCCGACTCAAAAAAAAAAAAAAGAGGGTCTTACTCTGTTACCCAGGCTGCAGTGCAGTGATGTAGTCGTTACTCACTGTGCCTCAGCCTCCTGGACTCAAGTGATCCTCCTGCCTTAGCCTCCTGACTACTTGGGACTACAGGCATGTGCCACCACACCTGGCTGATTTTTAAATTTTTTGTAGAGATGGAATCTTGCTCTGTTGCCCAGGCTGATCTGGAACTCCTAGGCTCAAGTGATCTGCTCGTGAGCCACCGTGCCCAGCCTCTCTTTAAAAAGTTGAAAAAGAACATCCCACTCAGATCAGTATTATATCATACTTAAGATAGTTAAAAATAATAAATTTTGTTATATATATTTAATCACAATTTTAAAAACAAATGGAACATGCCCTGCCATTCCCCAAAAAAATGATGAATAACCACACAAATAGGCTATGAGAAAATAACAATTTTGGGTCTATACTCAAGGTTTTTGGAGACTTCTGTTACAGAGATCTAGCAGGGTTCATCAGGCCCCATCACACCCTTCCAAAGGGGATGTGTGGTCACCTGCCATGTCTTGCCCATGGCCACACAAGGGTCACAGCTCCCCCTGCCCTGGAGCCTGAGCACCGCCTCCTCCGATGCCTCCCAGAGGAAGCTCCGTAACACCCCTGGGGCTCCGAGTGTCTGCATGTAACCAACCAAACCTTTTTAGTTTTCCTGTGAAGAATGGAGACTTTGGCTCTTGGCTCCAGAGCTGTATGTCTATGTGAGTAGGTGGTGGCTGTCCCTCCAGGGAGGGTGCAGCTTCATGTGTCTGGTGGCCTTTCCTTCCAGACCCCCAGAGGAGCCCACCACCTGGACTGGGTACTTTGGGAAAGTGCTCATGGCCTCCACCAGCTACCTGCCTTCCCAAGTGACAGAAATGTTCAACCAGGGCCGAGCCTTCGCCACGGTCCGCCTGCCATTCTGCGGCCACAAAAACATCTGCTCGCTAGCCACGTGAGTAGAGCCGGTGCCTCCGTCCCCTGCCCTGAGCGCCTGAGGCTGAGGGGCCCAGTCCTGGCAGCTCGTGATCCTTTCCATGTTTCTCCTGAACAAAAGCAGCTCCTTAGAGCTGGGGCTCCATCTAGAGTCGTCGGGGGTGGGAGGCGCCCTGGCAGGTGCTAGGCTCACCGCTGTGTGCGGGGTTTATTTTTTCTTTATTTTATTTGTTTTTTGTTAGAGAATTCCTAAGTCTCATGTGGGGTTCATTTCTACATGGTCTGCTGTTCTGTTTTTGTCGACAGTCTGTCTGCAGTATTAATAAAAGACGTTAAGTCAAACCTCGTGGGCGTGCCATAGTTAACCGCACTTTCCGAGTCTCAGTCCTCCATCCAGCTCCAGGGTCCAGCTTCAGAATGCACACGGGCCTGTGAAGGTGCCTGGGATCGTCTAAGGCTCTGTGCTGTGTGCAGGAAAGATTGTCTTTACCTCCAGTGATAGCAGGGCTTTGGGATTCCGTGCGTCTCTAAACATCGTTTTCTAGTTCTGTTATCTGACTAGTGTCGTCGAAAAGTTCTCTGACAATGACCGTAATATTCACAGAAGCCACAAAAATGGTTTTGTCCTGCTCTCTACTCCTGTGGGCTTCAGGGCTCAGCGCACGGAGTGCAGTCTTGACACTGTGGGCCGGACACACTAAATGCCCAGAGCTGCCCTAGTGCTCGTTTTGCTGGGGTCTCCTCCCTCACCTTGCCAAGAGTGAGGCTGCCCGTGTAATAAGCCCCTTCTTGTGAAGGTTGTCTAGAATTTGGCTGCTCTTGATTCTCCCTAGAATTCAGAAGATCCCACGGTTGCTGGTGGGCGCCTCCGACGGGTATCTGTACATGTACAACCTGGACCCCCAGGAGGGCGGTGAGTGCGCCCTGATGAAGCAGCACCGGTGAGTCTGCTCCCGGCCCCACTGCGCCAAGCTGCTCCACGCTGGCAGGTGGCCTTTGGGGTGCCTGGCATATATTTGTTTATTTCCTTGAAAACCAGCGACATAGAGGGGCAGATTCCAGTGTGGCAGCCCATGCCGCGCTGGTCAGGAGCTTTGCTTTCCCAGATGAAATCGATGCGGTGCCAGGGCTCCCTCAGGGACTGGGCACAGAGGCGACGCAAGGGTGGCGGGAGCTGCATTTGTTCTTAGCTGGGTAGAGGCACAGGGAGGCCAGGCCCTCTTCCAAAGGGTGGAGCTTCGCATTTGGGAAGGAAGGCGCAGCGTGGTGGCCCCCACAGTTCAGTGCACACATGGTTGAGAGCCTCCTGTCTCACTGTGGGGAACGGGTTTGCTCTTGGAAAACAGGAAGTTAACATTTGTTCATCAGGAAGTAATGCATTTTCATTCTGTCTTACACATTTTTTATGACGAAAAGTTCTAACAATACTATAATTATTTATTTTAGAGACAGGGTCTCACACTCGCCCACGCTGGAGTGCCATGGTGCAATCACAGCTCACTGTAGCCTTGAGCTCCTGGGTTCAAGGAGTCCTCCCACCTCAGCCTCCCTAGTAGCTGGGACCACAGGCACGCAACATATCCAGCTAATTATTTTTTTGTAGAGATGGGGTCTTTTTTAACAGTAAATCCTAGTTATTATGTTTCTCCATCGTAAAAGTGAAATATTGCCTCATTAGGTATAACTCCCTCTTTAGACTTTCCATGTAAACTCTTCATGTAAAAATGTGTGCAGATACACAAAGAGATTAAAGTTGCTGCGGCGTGGCGGATGCCTGGTGTCCTGTGTGGTGAGTGGCGCGTCGGCTCTGTTGCCGGCATGTGCTGCCCAAGAGACCACCCTGAGTGGAGACGCTGAGCTGTGTCACTTTCTCTCCCCTCCAGGCTGGATGGCAGTCTGGAGACGGCCAGTGAGATCTTGGACTCTGCCTCTCACGACTGCCCCTTAGTCACTCAGACGTACAGCGCAGCTGCAGCAAAAGGTACTTACGTGCCTTCATCCCCAACAAGACTTGGTAAGGGGCGTGACACAAACCTGGAAGGTAATTAATGCCGCAGCCGCCCCGGGTTGCTCCCTCCTGTTGGCTCCAGAGCCGCCCCACCAGCCCCTCACTGGGAAAGGGAGGAATGGTTTGGAGAACGCGGACCAGTGTTCATAAATGGGTGTTCCCAAGACCTCTCAAGGCCGAATTCAGTTTCCTTTTTTTTTTTTGAGACAGTCTGGTTTTGGCGCCAGGCGCCAGGCTGGAGTACAGTGGCACGATCTTGTCTCACTGCAACCTCCGCCTCCCAGATTCAAGCAATTCTCCTGCCTCAGCCTCCCAAGTAGCTGGGACTACAGGCGCACGCCACCACGCCTGGCTAATTTTTGTGTTTTTTAATAGAGACGGGGTTTCACCGTGTTGGTCAGGATGGTCTCAATATCTTGACCTCATGATCTGGCCGCCTCAGTCTCCCAAAGTGCTGGGATTACCGGCTGAGCCACCACACCTGGCTTTTTTTTTTTTTTAAGTAGAGATAGGGTCTCCCTATGTTGCCCAGGCTGGTCTTCAAACTCCTCCTGGGCTCAAGTGATCCTCCCGCCACTGCCTCCCAAAGTGCTGGGATCACAGGCATGAGCCACTGCACCGGGCCCATTTTTCTCCATTTTTCAAGAAAAAGTGGTCATTCTGGCTTAGGTGACTCTGGGGGTGCGTGACCTGCGCCCAGAATGGCCGCCTCTCATCCATGGGGAAAGCACTGCCCAGGGTTTGACCTCAGTCTTTCCGTCCCACCGTTTTCATCCTTCAGCAAATCTGCATCGAGTACTGCCTTGGTGCTGGGCCTGTGAGGTGCAGAGGCTGGAGAGGAATGAGGCCAGTGGGCTCCCCTCCAGCGGCAGCACTGAGACCCATGCACAAGATCCTCCAGCCACAGCCTCCGCTCCATGCGAGCCACCCTCTTAAAAAAGCCAACTCGACCTCTAGTGGGAGAGCCTACGGTTTGCACCCACGCGGGGCTGTGCCTGCTCACGTCACTCCCATGCATGAACTGGCGCTTCCAGTTCATGAGGCCAGGAGTCTCTTAGCATCGTTGTTTGTTTCCTAGCATTACTTTTGAGCTCAGTATACCCAGCTTGAGAGAGTTTGTGTCCCATCCATTAGGAATCCTCTGTTGACTGTGCAGGTGTCATTTTGACATTTAAGAATGTCAGAGAACAAATGACTTCATCTCAAGCTGCCTAAGGCTGCAAAGATTTCATTAGAAAAGCAATCAGAATTCAAAATGTCTTCATACAGGCTGCAATTTATAAACATACACCAGCGTTTCCAAAACACAGTCCTCAGTTTGTGTCATGGGGTCTGTTGTGTGTCCCCAGCCTTTGAAGTCTGACTTCATCATCTCTTTGCAGCCTATGCAGACGACCTGGGTGCCGTGGGCGGCACCTGCCTGGAGGATGAGGCCAGCGCCCTGCGCCTGGATGAGGACAGCGAGCAGCCCCCCATGATTCTTCGGACTGACTGAACTTGACCTATGACCTCTGACCCAGGGAGCAGAGAACACTGGCTTCACAGAGGACTTTGTGCATTGCTGCTATTAACTTTGACCTGAGTCGGGGGAGAGGATGGCAGACTTTATAAAAAAAAAAAAAAAAAAAAAAAAAGATTGTAGTGGTAGTCTAACTCCATAACGCCGAGGAAATACATCTTTTTCACTTCAGTGGCTTTTAATCCTGCTTATGAATTTTAGCTTTTTGTTTTCTCTTTTTGCCAAAATTAACCATTTGGTGAAGCCCGCAAAACCTCCTCGCTTTGCATGCGTGAATGTGCCAAGCCAGCGTAGGAGAGCTAGAAGCCACTTTCCAACCACCTGCCATTGGGTTTTTCATATCTGTACGTATGCCGAGTGCGTCAGGAAGCCGTGGCCACGCACACTGGGTCTGCTTATCAAGGCTGGTTCTGCAGTGACAGGTCCAAGGCTGCCCACTGGGTGTGCTGGGCGGACTTCGGCCTGGAACACGAGTCCTCTCTCCCTAGGGCCCCACCTGGACCATTTTCCCTCCATTTTATTTTGTCAATTAAATTCTTTCCAGATTGGATCATCCTGGGATTTTTTCCATGGTGGACTCCTGTTTCTGATCTTGTTTTCCATGTGGATATCGGAGGAGAGCGAGGTTCTTTCTGATACTAAAAACCTTTCTGTCAGGTAGCAAATGAACTTGAAAGTTTGCCTGGACTCCCTGGAGCAAAGGAAAGCGATTTTGTTTGTATAATTAAATGATCTGTTCTTCTACTTTACCCTTCTTGTTGAAAAACTGTGTGATTTTTTTTTTTTTTTTTTTTTTAAGGAAAGTTTGTAGCTACTCCTGTGCCCAGGAGAGCACAGAATTAGAGTGTGATGGCCGTCCGAGCTGCCCTCTCGCTGGGCCTTGCGTCCACAGGGGCTGCCTACCTGTGTGAGAGGTTGTAGTGGGAGGCAGCCACAGAGAGATAAGGCGGCTGGGCCACGTCCTTTCCAGGGTGGCATGTGCCTTTTCTATTTTAATCTTAGAAAGTTTCCTCAGCAAACTGATGAGAGATTGTGGTTACAAGTTTCAGTATTCACCTCGCTTCCCTTTTCATTTTTACAGAATTAAAACAACCTCAAATACCTCAGACTCTGCATTCTAAACCAAGACATCTAGCAGCGAAAGTGTTGAGGGCATTTAAGTGGAATTAGTGGCATGAGAGATGGCTTTAGAATCTTGGGAGTGGTGTAAGTTACGAAAAGGGAAAAAGCAAAAACTGGCTTTGCCCTGCCTTTACAGGCTCGGGTTTTTGAACCGAGGAAGGCTGAGGTACCTGTTTCCAGACGGTTGCGTCGTGGTCACACTGGGCGAAGAGCTGAAGGGGAGTTGTCGCCTCAGCTGGGCGGCTGCGGTGAAATGTCCTGGTATTCCTGGGTTGGCTTTACGGCAAACTTCTAAACGCAGGGGATGCTGGGGCCGTTCCTGACTACACAGGTTTCTTCACAGCTGCTGGTGTGAGGGACACACGGCGTTTGCATTAGGCCGAGATGCAAGTGGGAGATAGAACTTTTCTTCAAAACCTGCATATCTGTCCTGGATCTTTGACGAAATGGGATCCCAGTCATGTAGGCTGAGACAGTGGGGAGCGCTGAGGCCAGAGCAGGCTGTGCTTGAGCAGGGATGAGAAGGGCTGCAGCAGCACGCAGCCTTGACCCACGCCCTCATCGGGGCACAAGGCCTGAGGGCGCTACCTAGAACCTGACCTTGGACTCCATCTCCTGGGAGGCATGTTTGGCTAAAGTGAGTGTTTGTGGAGAAAAAATATTGTCCAAATTATGCATGAGAGATTTGGAAGCCTAAGCCAGGCTTCCTGTTAACCAAAGAGTGAGCTGCATTTCAGGGTCTGTGTTAAAGGATCATTAGTTCTGGTGCCTGCCTGTCGTGGTGATATGGGAACTCAAATCTCCTTTGCCAGGTCTCTCTCATCGTTCTTTGGGATTGATAGTTCTAGAAGATGCTGGGGTTTTTTTTCCTCACTCAGCCTTGTTTTCCCACACTGTTAGATGAGACCGTTTGCAGAGGAGGCCTTGAATGTCCTGTGACCCTCGGCCTTTGGGTGGCCCCGGCAGGTCTGGCTGGGCGTTTTCCCTGCATAACACAGGAAACTCTGTGCCCTCCTGTGTCGAGGCTAAGCTGTGCGCCCCAGAGAAGAGAGGAGGACTGCAGATTCTTGGTCAAGAAGAAGGAAGAGGATTTCTGTGTTTGCTCACCAGCCATTGTGGAGGGTAACCTGCCTCCACTTTCCCGTTACCCATTTCATTGCCATCAGCTCCTCTTCTCTGCTTGATTCAGTGGGTCCCAGCCTCACTGCTGACCTCAGACATGCTTGGGAGTGACAGGGACAGAGAGAGGCCGCTGAGTTGCCTGTGGGAACTCACTGCTGTGCCAGAGACCCAGATGGAGAGGGACCCTGAACCAAACAGAACGTGTACTCGTTTGCCGAACTCCACAAACTGTACGCTCATTAAATTATATCATTTTCCCAAACTCCATAAAAGACGATGAAGGTGGGGGATAGGAAACAACACCTGTAAACGTTGTGAATGGGCTCCGTGGACTGGACCGAACCTTCTGTAATCTCCAAGATAATGGGACCGAGAGCTGCATTGAAGCCGGAGTCAAGAAGAACTGCATTCAGAACCCTGCTGTACCACCTGCCTACCTGTGGGAGTGGCAGGGCGTCCACGTTTTCTGGACCATTCCGCGGGACCATCCCTACCTCACAGGGCTGTTGTGAGGTGCCGTGTGAATATGTGTTCTGCAAATGCCCAGCTCAGTGCCCAGCTGGTGGTGGGCACCCAATAAACACTACAGCATAAACGTGTCTTCTGCAGTTAAACACGAGGTTTATTCAGTTCTGGTTTTTGAATAAGGAGCCAGGCGGGAGGGAGGTGACAGTCTGGGTAAGAAGTGTAATTCAGAGGCCAGGGTGGTGGCTCACACCTGTAATCCCAGCACTTTGGGAGGCTGAGGCAGGTGGATTACTTGAGGTCAGGAATTCAAGACCAGCCTCACCAACATGATGAAACCCTGTCTCTACAAAAAAAAAAAAAAGTAGCTGGGCATGATGGTACACGTCTGTAATCCCAGCTACTCGGGAACTGAAGCAGGAGAATCACATGAACCTGGGAGGCAGAGGCTGCAGTGAGCCAAGATCACACCACTGCACTCCAGCCTGGGCGACAGAGCGAGTCTCCATCTCAAGAAAAAGAAACATTTCACATGGGGGTCACACGTGGGTCTCTTTCGTCCCACCTTTTCACACCAAGCGTAATGGGCATGTGGTGCAAGCTGGTCTGGGAGGTGGTGGGCGCCCTGGAGCAGCAGGCCCTGTCCCTGTCAGGGACCAAGGAGCTCCATGGCTGCCACACCCTGCCATGAAGAGAATTTGGTGACTCTTCCCACTCACGGTTTCATTTGGAGAGGAAGGAAAGAGTCTCTGCCTCCATGACTAGCAGCAGCAGGCCACACATGGAAAAGACAGGGAGTGCTTTGGCCACAGCTTAGCCAAGGAAACAGGACGAGGGGTAGTGGAAAACATGTTCCTGACTCATCCGTGTTACTCCTGTGTTTTGTTTTGTTTTGTTTTTGAGACGGAGTCTCGCTCTATCACCCAGGCTGGAGTGCAGTGGCACAATCTCGGCTCACTGCAGCCTCCACCTCCTGGGTTCAAGCTGTCCTCCTGCCTCAGCCTCCAGAATAACTGGGATTACAGGCACGCACCACCACGCCAGGCTAATTTTTGTACTAGAGGTGGGATTTCACCATGTTGGCCAGGCTGGTCTCAAACTCCTGACCTCAGATGATCCAACTGCCTCGGCCTCCCGAAGTGCTGGGATTACAGTCATGAGCCACCGTGCCCGGCCGCTCGTGTTTCATAGCCACATTGGCAAAGGGTGGGGATAGGGCAGGCTTGTTTGCTTTGTTGTTTCATGTGTCCCCTGCCCCACATCTTTGTAGACCAGAATTTTGCATGCAGGGAATGACTGAGTCACTTGTTTGAAATATACGAGTGATGGCTCACACCTGTAATCCCAACACTTTGGGAGGCAGAAGTGGGCGGATCACCTGAGGTCAGGAGTTCGAGACCAGCCTGGCCAACACGGTGAAACCTGTTTCTACTAAAAATACAAAATTTAGCTGGGTGTGGTGGTGGGTGCCTATAATCCCAGCTACTAGGGAGGCTGAGACAGGAGAATCGCTTGAACCAGGGAGGCAGAGGTTGCAGTGAGCTGAGATCACGCCACTGCCCTCTAGCCTGGGTGACAGAGTGAGACTCCATCTCAAAAAAAAAAAAAGAAAAATGTACATGTGACACCTTGGCCAGCAGAGCAGGAAATCCAAATGCATTATTTTCAAGTGTACTTAAACTCAAGAGAAACAGGTGGAAACGTCTGGCTTTAGCTCTGTGGTATCAGAGATGTAAGACGAAACTGCAGGGAAGCCATGGATCTTCTGTTCAGGACTCTCCTCTGTCTTACATAGAATTATCTCCTTTTTTTTTTTTTTTTTTTTTTTTTGAGACGGAGTTTTGGTCTTGTTACCCAGACTAGAGTGCAATGGCGCCATCTCGGCTCACCGCAACCTCCGCCTCCTGGGTTCAGGCAATTCTCCTGCCTCAGCCTCCTGAGTAGCTGGGATTACAGGCACGCGCCACCATGCCCAGCTAATTTTTTGTATTTTTAGTAGAAACCGGGTTTTGTCATGTTGGCCAGGATGGTCTCAAACTCCTGACCTCAGGTGATCCGCTCACCTCGGCCTCCTGAAGTGCTAGGATTCAGGCATGAGCCACTGCGCCCAGCCTTAAACATCTAATTTATACCAAATTGCCCTGTAATTCTACCTAGAATATTATAGCAAAATGCCGGAAGCCTGACTAAAATCTTTTAAAGAAACCTGGCCAGGCACGATGGCTCAGCACTTTGGGAGGCTGAGGTGGGCAGATCATGAGGTCAGGAGTTTGAGACCAGCCTGTCCAACATGGTGAAAGCCCGTCTCTGCTAAAATACAAAAATTAGCCGGGTGTGGTGGCGCATGCCTGTAATCCCAGCTACACAGGAGGCTGAGGCAGGAGAATCGCTTGAACCCGGGAGGTGGAGGTTGCAGTGAGCCGAGATCGAGCCACTGCACTCCAGCCTGGGCGACAGAACAAAACTCCGTCTCAAAAAGAAAAAAAAAGCAAAAAAGACTTTCTCAGGGTGGATGGGATTACACAGGTGAGACCCCTGGGTGTCCCCAAGTCTGAATAATTGTGTGGGTCGAACAGTTGGCCTGCTCGTGTGTGGGCCAGGACACAGTGGACTTGTTCTGCCTGCATTCTCACCAGACCGTGTTTGGATTAGGGCGTGAGTTTAAATGCAGTGCTGGTGTGGCGATTCTTTTAGAAGCACATCCTTCTCTTAGCTGAACTGCTTCATCACACACTTCCTTCTAGCTTGGGGCCTTCTTCTACATCAAAGGCTGAGCCTTGTGGGTTTCGGTCCTGCCCACCTCCCTGGGGCCTGCAGGGTGTAGGGCAGCATGGAGTCTTCACAGCCAACTGTCCAGGCTGGCCGCTCTCCATCCGGCCTTCTCACAGCCACCGTCTGTCTGAGCAGACGCTGAGGCATCGTGTCATCCCTTGGGACACACACAAGACTCCATCATTCCTTGTGCTGATTTCTGTTGCTTCTAATTTTATTTATTTCTTTTTTTTGAGATGGAGTCTCGCTCTGCTGCCCAGGCTGGAGTTCAGTGACATGATCTCGGCTCACTACAACCTCCGCCTCCTGGGTTCAAGTGATCCTCCTGCCTCAACCTCCCAAGTAGCTGAGATTACAGGTATGCACCACCACACCTGGCTAATTTTGCATGTTTCTGTAGAGATGAGGTTCTACCATGTTTACAGGCTGTTCTCAAATTCCTGGCCTCAAGTGATCCACCCGCCTTGATCTCCCAAAGTGCTGGGATTACAGGCATGAGCCACCGTGCCTGGCCTCGACATTACTTTTTAGTGGGTCGGCATAGAACGTCCTTGAGCTCCCTGCGACATCAAAGGACTTTTCCTCAAGGGACTCTGAAGACTGGGTGACTTGGGGAGCAGAGCGGTGCAGGGCTTTTTGCTGCCTTTTCTCCCGCTTGGCGAGGTCCCCTCAGCGCCCTCCTCTTGACCTTCCCTGGTGCTTTCGGTGCTGAGCCTGGGCCTGAGCCTGGGGACCTGGGAGAGTTCAGACCGAAGTCCACTGAGGGCAGCAGAATGACAAGATTGGGGAGTGGGCTTCCTTGAACACACAGCTCTGTCTGCAGGGCGCGGATCTGAAAAGAGGAAGGAGCTGAGTGTGAGGAGGCAGGGTGCATGTTAAGTCGAGACGCTTCTAAACTCTGCCACCAGCTTTGGAAATAGCTGCTGGGATTTCCTGCTCAAACCGGCATCCCAGAGCACGCGGGTACTAGCAGAAGCCCAAGCGAAACGAAATGGGCTCTGAAGGAAGCCTGGGAGCGTCCTGCCTGCTTGCCCTCTCCCTTCATTCAGTCCTGCAGTGACTCTGAGGAGTGGCACGCAGTGCACTCCAACCTGGATGACAGAGCGAGAGTCTGTCTCAAAAGCTCCCGGCTGGATGCCGTGGCTCACGCCTGTAATCCCAACACTTTGGGAGGCTGAGGCGGGTGGATCATCTGTAGTCACGAGTTCAAGCCTGGCCAACATGGTGAAACCCTGTCTTTACTAAAAATACAAAAATTAGCCGGGCGTGGTGGTGGATACCTGTAATCCCAGCTACTCAGGAGGCTTAGGCAGGAGAATCGCTTAAACCGGGGAGGCGGAGGTTACAGTGAGCCGAGATTGCGACACTGCACTCCAGCCTGGATGACAGAGTGAGACTCCATCTCAAAAAAATATATAAGTAATGCAGATATCTTTAGAACTATAAAATAGTATCCTAGGGGCCGGGCCCAGTGGCTCACACCTGTAATCCCAGCACTTTAGGAGGCTGAGGTAAGAGGATTGCTTGAGGCTAGGAGTTGAAGACCAGCCTGGGCAACAGAGCAAGACCCCGCCTTTACAAGAAAAATTTTAAAAATTGGCCAGACATGCTGATGTGCCCAGCTACTCAGGAGACTGAGGCAGGAAGATCACTTGAGGCCAGGAGTTCGAGACCAGCCTAGGCAACAGTTTGAGACCACCCCCCTTCTCTACCAAAAAGAAAAAAAATTAATGCTGAGACTAGCTCAGCCATGGAGACCCCAAACCAGAGGGCACTGAAGGAATTAAGAAACACACATATTAAGTAAAAGGTGGGCGATCAGGGATCTCCCGGCATTCCCAGCTGAAAGCCCAGAGTAGACTGTGACCCACGTATTTATCCTTTACTTTCCAGTGACAAGTTTTACAAGGGGATGCTCTGTGTTCTTTCATTAGTTAAAGGTAAACTAACCTGGCAGCTAGTGTATGTTTACTATAGATTAAAGCAAACTAGAAAACACTCTTTACCAGGGAACAAAGGAAAGAGTCACATATCCTGTGTTCAAAGAACTAATTCATCTGGTGTGAGAGGTATTCATATTGGTTACTGTGTTATAATGCTTTGAGCAGTTTTCTGCTCTGGGAGGCTGACTAGGTTTTCCTTGCAATATGATATGTCACACACATAAGAATTGCTCTCAACAAATTAATATTCTAGTTTGCAAGCATGCTACAGTTACAAACTCTTCCTTGCTAAGATTTTCCTTCCCAGCGGGCTGTTGTCAGAATCCTGCGAGCTAGGTAAACAAGGGAGGCTGGCCGGGCCAGGTGAACTCCCCTGTAGCCCTCCCTGCCCCCACCCTGCCTTCCATGTACCTCTCTAGATCCTAACACTGCCAGAGAGGGAGAGACCATCAGGGACGCAGGAACTGCCTGAGTCTCCCAGCACCGGGCTCTGCTGAGGGTGGATGGGTTTTCTCACAGCCACTAGGTGGTGGAAGTCTCCCAACTGTGCAGGGCTGGTAGGTTGATGTGCTGGGGGTGCCCTGGCCAGACCGTGTCCTTGGGAGCTGAGCAGTCGCACCCCGGAAGCTTTGCCAATGCGCTAGTCTGAATGAACTCCCAACACAAAAATGGCAAAAGGCGGCCTTGGAGTAACCTGGCTTCCTCCGACAACGGGAATTTTCCTCTGTCCTCCTTACTGCCTGGGGATGAGTGTGGGTCTCTGAGGGCGCCTCTCCCTCTGGGGACAGGGTGACCTTGCCACAATGGCATTGCACTCCAGTGGGCTCCCTCCCCCATCTGCAGCCCCGCGGCCTCCTCACAGCCTGCGTTCTTATTGGCCACCCTCCCCTCCTCTCAAGGACCTGTTTCCCAATCATGCCATTCCCCCAGGGAGAGCAATTCATCACCATTTAAGATGATAAATCGAAAAAGCCAGTCAGGCTGGGCACAATGGCTCATGCCTATAATCCCAGCACTTTGGGAGGCCAAGATGGGCGGATCATCTGAGATCAGGAGTTCAAGACCAGCCTGGCCAACATGGTGAAACCCTATCTCTACTAAAAATACAAAAATTAGCCAGGCGTGATGACAGGCGCCTATAATCCCAGCTACTCAGGAGGCTTGGGCAGAAGGATCGCTTGAATCTGGGAGGCGGAGGTTGCAGTGAGCTGAGATTGTGCCGCTGCACTCCAGTCTGGGTGACAGAGTGAGACTGCATGTCAAAAAAGAAAAGAAAAAGAAAGAAAAAGCTGGTCAGATCTAGGGAGGACATCCAGCGCATCACCCCCGGCTGGCTTGACTCTGAGCTCCTGATCTCAGCCTTGAGACAGAGGCTCCCCCACCCCACCAAAACACAAACCGCACAAGCAAACGCTCTCTGCTCTGAAGCAGGCACTGTGCAGTCTGACACGTCCCTGGGGAAGGAGGGCAGCTGAGCAGAGACAGCTCCCAAGAGAGCTTGAGGAGAGAGCTGTCCAGCACCTCGGGACGGAGAAAGTGCTAGAGAGGGCCCTCGGCTCCCCTGCGTCCCATGGAGATAACAGCAGGCGTGTGGTGGTGAAGGGGTTCCAGAGCAGTGAGTGTAAACCACAAGGCTCTGTCCGTGCAAGACATGTTCCACCCGTTTTTTGTTTTTTGGGTTTTTTTTGAGATGGAGTCTCACTCTGTCTTCCAGGCTGGAGTGCAGTGGCGCGATCTCGGCTCGCTGCAACCTCTACCTGCCTGGTTCAAGCAATTCTCCTGCCTCAGACTCCCCAAATAGCTGGGACTACAGGCACGCACCACCATGCCCAGCTAATTTTTTGTATTTTTAGTAGAGATGGGGTTTACCATTCTGGCCAGGCTGGTCTCGAACTCCTGACCTAGTGATCTGCCTGCCTCGACCTCCCAAAGCACTGGGGTTACAGGCGTGAGCCACCACACCAGGCCTACTACTCTCTCCCTCCCTCCCTCCCTTCCTTCCTTCTTTCTTTCTCTTTCTTTTTGAGACAGGGTCTCACTCTGTCACCCAGGCTAGAGTGCAGTGGCACAATCTCTGCTCACTGCAAACTCCACCTCCCAGGTCCAAGCCATTCTCCTGCCTCAGCTTCCTGAGTAGCTGGGATTATAGGTGCCCATCACCACACTTGACTGATTTTTGTATTTTTAGTAGAGACAGGGTTTCGCCATGTTGGCCAGGCTGGTCTTGAACTCCTGACATCAAGTAATCCGCCTGCCTTGGCCTCCCAAAGTGCTGGGATTACAGGTATGAGCCACCACGCCTGGCCTTATTCTTTCCACTTTCTTTTAGAATTGGGGGTCTCACTCTGTCACCCAGGCTGGAGTGCAGTGGCATGATCATAGCTCACTGCAGCCTCAAGCTCCTGGGCTCAAGTGATCCTCCCACCTCAGTCTCCCAAGTAGCTGGGACTCCTGGTACACACTACCATGCCTTCTTGTAGAGACAGAGTCTCACTGTATTGCCAAGGCTGGTCTTGAACTCCTGGGCTCAAGTAATCTTCTTCCCTTAGCTTCTGAAAATGCTGGAAATACAGGCATGAGGCACTGCACCCAGCCATCTACTCATTCTAAGACTGTTCCTTCCCTGTGATGGCGTTTATGAAATCAGTGTGTTAGGGGCTGGGCATGGTGGCTCACACCTGTAACCCTAGCACTTTGGGAGGCCTAGGCTGGTGAATCATTTCAGGCCAGGAGTTCAACACCAGCCTGGCCAACAGGGCAAAACCTTGTCTGCTTTAAAAAAATACAAAAACTGGCCAGGCGCCGTGGCTCAGGCCTGTAATCCCAGCACTTTGGGAGGCCAAGGCGGGCAAATCATCTGAGGTCAGGAGTTTGAGACCAGTCTGACCAATATTGTGAAACGCTGTCTCTACTAAAAATACAAAACTTAGCTGGGCGTGGTGGCGGGTACCTGTAATCCCAACTACTCGGGAGGCTGAGGCTGGAGAATTGCTTGAACCCAGGAGGTGAAGGTTGCAGTGAGCTGAGATCGCGCCATTGCCCTCCAGTCCAGGGGACAGAGTGAGACTCTGTCTCAAAAAAGAAAGAAAGAAAGAAATTGGAGTGTTTCACAACCTAGTGTCATTAATTTGACTGCCTGTCCCCTGGAAATCCGTAACTAAGTGATGTCTTAGCGTGAAGAAAACCCCTCCTGGTATGTGCAGTCACCCATTGGCTTCAGAGGCAGTTTGTTCACAAAACACCCCCTCCCCAAATAGAAGACCCTCCCTGGGTAAGCTAAGTTCTCCTAGCTGGTGCCATTGGGCAGGACAGGGCTCAGTTCCTCCTAGCAGAGGCCGAAGGAGCAGGGCCAGGCGGAGCCCACTGCTGTCCTCTGAAGGGCCAGGGTCTGCACAGCTCCCCACCCTCAGCTACCCCAGCCTGGCTCCCCTGGACGCCTTCTGAAATGTGCAGACACACGCTGGTATTGGCCACGAGGCACCCCCAGCCCAGGCACGGCACCGTGCCCCAGGCTGCCTGCGGCTCCTTTTCTTGGTAGACCCACAGCCGTGTCCCTGCAGCCTCCTTGGTGCTGACAAATGGCTCCCAAGAGGGTGCCTGGCCACTGCCTCAGAACCTGCCGTCCGCCACGGGCCCTGTGTCCTGGCTGCTGGCCAGCTCCGTCATTTGTGTCCTTGTTGACCTTAGTGAGAGCGCCCACACTTCTCCATTCCGTCCTGAAACCTACAGCAATGCAGAATGTCACTGTGACTGGCAGTCACTCTGCTTCAGGTGGGCACTGCAGTCAGGGCTGAGAGCTGCAGCTTTAGCCTTGCTGGCAAAGGAGAAAAACCCGCAGTTTGTTCAGACAAGCTCCTTTGCTTGAGGCTCTGGGGGGCATCATTTCCGGTTATTTTCGGCTTTCTATTCCTTTTTTATTTTTTATTTTTATTTTTTAATTTTTTTTTAAAGATGGGGTTTCACCGTATTGGTCAGGCTGGTCTTGAACTCCTGACCTCAGGTGATCTGCCCACCTCAGCCTCCCAAAGTGTTGGGATTACAGGCGTGAGCCACCATGCCCGGCCCCTTTTTTTTTTTTGAGATGGAGGCTTGCTCTGTCACCAGGCTGGAATGCAGTGGTGTAATCTTGGCTCATTGCAACCTCTGCCTCCTGGGTTCAAGCAATTCTCCTGCCTCAGCCTCCTGTGCAGCTGGAATTACAGGCGCATGCCAGCATGCCTAGCTAATTTCTGTATTTTTAGTAGAGACGGGGTTTCACCATGTTGATTAGGATGGTCTTGATCTCCTGACCTCGTGATCCGCTTGCCTCAGCCTCCCAAAGTGCTGAGATTACAAGCGTGAGCCACTGCGCCCGTCCTCTGCTCCTTTTGACAAAGTTCAAGGGATCAGATCCTGTCCCCGCTTCTTGTCTCCAGGGGTTGGAGTGTGTCAGTGTTCTGGTGGTCCCTCTAAGGAGGCACCCGCAAATCTGGAATAGCCACTGGGCTCCTGGAGAGATGAAGACATGCCCATCACTGGACGGTTTCCATTAGAGAGGGCTTTGGGGCTTCAGAGCATGGGTCCTTCCCTAGGCCCTGCCCTCCAGAAGGACTTGGATAAGGTCATCGGGGAGAGAGAGCTCACCCTGCATGGCAGCAAGTGACTCTGTTCACAAACTGTCCCTGCCCCTAACTGGGCATAGTGGCACACACCTGTACTCCCAGCTATTGGGGAGGCTGAGGTGGGAGGATCACTTGAGCCCAGGGGCTCAAAACTGCAGTGAGCTGTGATTGCACCACCACACTCCAACCTGGGGGAGAGAGTGAGACCCTGTCTGAAAAAAAACAACAACAACAAAAAAAGAAAAAAAACAGTCCCTGGTCAGGTACGGTGGCTCTTGCCTGTAATCCCACCACTTCGGGAGGCCGAGGCAGGTGAATCATCTGAGAAATCATCTCAAGAACAAAAGAAAAGCAGCCGGGTTCGGTGGCTCACGCCTGTAATCCCAGCACTTTGGGAGGCCAAGGCGGGCAGATCACGAGGTCAAGAGATTGAAACCATCCTGGCCAACATGGTAAAACCCCGTTTCTACTAAAAAATTCAAGAATTAGCTTGGCGTGGTGGTGCGTGCCTGTAGTCCCAGCTACTCGGGAAGCTGAGGCAGGAGAATTGCTTCAACCCAGAGGCAGAGGTTGCAGTGAGCCGAGATCGCAACACTGCACTCCAGCCTGGCGCCTGGTGACAGAGCGAGACTCCATTTCAAAAAGAAAAAAGAAAAGAAAGATCATCTGAGACTTCCAGAGCCAGAGCAAACCTGGGGTTAACACTGCTGCATGTTTCCTTCTGGTTACTTTTTTGTTGTTGTTGTTGTTTGAGACAGAGTCTCGATCTGTTGCCCAGGCTGGAGTTGCAATGGTGCGATCTCAGCTCACTGCAACCTCCGCCATCCGGGTTCAAGCAATTTTCCTGCCTCAGCCTCCTGAGTAGCTGGTACTACAGGCGTTTGCCACCACGCCTGTCACCACGCCCAACTAATTTTTGTATTTTTAGTAGAGACGAGGTTTCACCATGCTGGCCAGGCTGGTCTGGAACTCCTGACCTCGTGATCTGCCCGCCTCGGCCTCCCAAAGTGCTGGGATTACAGGCGTGAGCCACCGCACCTGGCCTACCTTCTGGTTACGTTTCTAACAGAGATATCCTGTTAGGAGCTGATTTCTTTACATTAGTATGTAGCCCCACATCGATTTTGTGTTCTCCCTGCATGACTAATGGGAATCTTATTTTCCAATCTCAAAATTGGAATCCGTTGTCTGACAACAGGATCTGTGTATTGGACAAAAGAGGCTCCCTAGAAAGGGTGCGTGCTGAGTGATAGGAATGCAGGAGGCATTTGAGATGCTTGAGATGGGCCGGGTGCGGTGGCTCACACCTATAATCCCAGCACTTTGGGAGGTCGAGGCAAATGGATCATTTGAGGTCAGAAGATCGAGACCAGCCTGGCCAACATGGTGAAACCCGATCTCTACTAAAAATACAAAAAATTAGCTGGGTATGGTGGCAGGTACCATTAGTCCCAGCTACTCAGGAGGCCGAGGCAGGAGAATCTCTGGAATCCAGGAGGCAGAGCTTATAGTGAGCCAAGATCATGCCACTGCACTCCAGCCTAGGCGACAGAGCGAGACCCTCTCAAAATAAATAAATAGGCTGGGCACAGTGGCTCACACCTGTAATCCCAGCACTTTGGGAGGCCAAGGTGGGCAGATCATGAGGTCAGGAGTTCGAGACCAGCATGGGCAACATGGTGAAACCCTGTCTCTACTAAAATACAGAAAATTAGCTGGGTGTGGTGACAGACACCTGTAATCCCAGCTACTCAGGAGGCTGAGGTGGGAGAATTGCTTAAACCTGGGAGGTGGAGGTTAGAGTGAGCCACGATTGTGCCACTGTGCTCCAGCCTGGGTGACAGAGTGAGACTCTATCTCCAAAAAATAAATATAAAAATAAAAGGCTGGACGCTATGGCTCACACCTGTAATCCCAGCACTTTGGGAGGCTGAGGCAGGCAGATCATGAGGTCAGGAGATTGAGACCATTCTGGCCAACATGGAGAAACCCCATCTCTACTAAAAATACAAAAATTAACTGGGCATATGGCATGTGCCTATAATCCCAGCTACTTGGGAGGCTGAGAAAGGAGAATCGCTTGAACCGGGGAGTTGGAGGTTGCAGTGAGCCAAGAACCTACCACTGCACTCCAGCCTGGCAACAGAGCGAGACTGTCTCAATCAATCAATCAACCAATCAATAAAAGAAAGGCTTGAGACCACAGAGCAGGGTGTGTGAATGTGAGACTGTGCCTACCTCACCGGGAAGCACAGAGGATGGCGTGGAACAGGGGTTGCATGTTCATTCATGTGTCCACATGTGTGTATACATGTGTGTGATTCCTGCTCACGCAGTGTTGAGAAGATCATTGGCCTTTGTCCCAGACCAGGATTCTGGCCTGGGCACTAAGTGGCTGTGTGGCTGTGGATGGTTGGATGCAGAAGCAGAGCAGGCTGTGTCCTGCCTTTATGTGGCCACTGCACTTATGTCCATGGAGTCATCATGGGTCCTGATTATTGGAAACACTGGATGTTTTTTGTTTATTTTTGTTTGTTTGTTTGTTTTAGGCAGGGTCTCACTCTGTCACCCAGGCTGGAGTATAGTGGCATGATCACAGTTCACTGCAGCCTCAACCTCCTGGGGAAGCAATCCTCCCACCTTCTCCTCCCAAGTAGCTGGGACTACAGGTATGCACCACTACCCCTGGCTAATCTTTTAAAAATTGTTTAGATACAGGGCATCTCCTTATGTTGCTGAGACTGATCTCGCACTCCTGGCCACCAGCAATCCTCCTACCTTGGCCTCCCAAAGCACTGGGATTAATAAGGTTGAGCCACCACACACAGCCCTGCCAATGTATGTTGTAAAGAGCATGCTGGCCGGGCGAAGTGGCTCATGCCTGTAATTCCAACACTTTGGGAGGCCGAGATAGGTGGATCACCTGAGGTCAGGAGTTTGAGACCAGCCTGACCAACATGGTGAATCCCACCTCTCCTAAAAATAGAAAAATTAGCCAGGCATAGTGGCACACACCTGTGATCCCAGCTACTTGGCAGGCTGAGACAGGAGAATTGCTTGAACCTGGGAGGTGGAGGTTGCAGTGAGCCGAGATCACGCCACTACACTCCAGCCTGGGCAACAGAGTGAGACTCCATCTCAAAAAAAAAGGGTGGGGAGGGGCATGCTGTGTTGTTCCTTCACACCCTATCCCCTCCTGGTGGGTGCTTCCACTTTCTGGCCACCCTGCGGTTTATCCCGAGTCTTCCCTCCTGCACTGGAGGAGAAACACTTCTGGGCCCATGCCACAATTTTCTTGAGTGCGGGACACTTTATGATCCACAGATATTTGACAGGACCCGTGAATGGATGAAGGAAATAAAAGACTTCTCGTCGAGTTTTACAGACACAGTCACAGGATCCCAGAGGATGTATTTAGAATATGACATCTAAATATAATTTTCTCCTGGGTTTTTCAGAAAATTCCCATCCTCTGCCATGCAGAACTGTGTAAACGTAATCTGCTCATGCAGACTCTGAATTCACCATTCCCACAGCCTCCCAAAGCCTCACCCTATCTCGTGCTACCCTGGTTGGTTGGTTGGTTGTTTTTTGAGACCAAGTCTCACTCTGTTGCCCAGGCTGGAGTGCAGTGGCGTGATCTCGGCTCACTACAACATCTGCCTCCCAGGTTCAAGTGATTCTCCTGCCTCAGCCTCCTGAGTAGCTGGGACTACAGGCACACCACTATGCCTGGCTAATTTTTTTTTTTTTTTTTTTTTGAGGTGGAGTTTAGTTCTTGTTACCCAGGGTGGAGTACAATGGCACAACTTCGGCTCACTGCAACTTCTGCAGTGAGGTTCAAGCGATTCTCCTGCCTCAGCCTCCCGAGTAGCTGGGATTACAGGCATGTGCCACCACACCCAGCTAATTTTGTATTTTTCGTAGAGACAGGGTTTCTCCATGTTGGTGAGGCTGGTCTCGAACTCCCAACCTCGGGTGATCCACCTGCCTTGGCCTCCCAAAGTACTGCGATTACAGGTGTGAGCCACCACACCTGGCATAATTTTGTATTTCTGGTAGAGACAGGGTTTTACAACATTGGCCAGGCTGGTCTTGAACTCCTGACCTCAAATGATCCACCCGCCTCGGCCTCCCAAAGTGCTGGGATTACGGGTGTGAGCTGCCGTGCCCAGCCGCTTCCCTGTCTTTTTGATTAAGATTGCTTGTTTGATTTTGAACACAATCATGTCCCAGGGCAATTGTCTCTCTTCAGTTTGGGCCGACACCTTCCTTACTGCAGAAATAGGCCTTGGGGGCACTTGCTCCCCCTGTGAGCGCCCTGCCTTGCCCTGCAGCTTTACTGTGTTTCTTTTTTATTTATTTATTTTTTGAGATGGAGTCTCACCCTCGCCAGGATGGAGCTCAGAGCCATGATACTGGCTCACTGCAACCTCCGCCTCCCAGGTTCAAACGATTCTCCTGCCTCATCTTCCTGAGTAGCTGGGATTACAGGTGTGCACCACCATGCACAGCTGAGTTTTATATTTTTAGTAGATGCGGGGTTTCACCGTGTTGACCAGGCTGGTCTCGAATTCCTGACCTCGAGTGATCTGCTCACCTCGGCCTCCCAAAGTGCTGGGATTATAGGAGTGAACCACTGTGCCCAGCCAGCTTCACTGTGTTAACTAAGTCTTCGGGGACCCCCTTCCATCATTGCTGTATTCCTTCTTCTTTTTTTTTAATACAAATAATTGGTCTCCTTTGACTCGAGCTGTATTCCTTCTTATCAGTTAGCAACTCAAATATGCAGCCTACTGCCCCCTGACACGGACAGCGTGTGAGCAGGAAGACAGCTTTGCCTCCTCTATCCCGTGTGGAAGTCCCCAAGGATGAGCAAGTGGAGGTGACAAAGTGACAAGAGCGAAATCACCGATACTGGGAATTCGGCCGTTTCTGGACATCAAGCAGTAAGTAGTTCAAAAGCTGCAAGTGCAGACCAGGTATGATGGTCACACCTGTAATTTCAGCGCTTTGGAGGCTGGAGGCTGAGGCGGAAGGATGGCTTGAGACCAGGAGTTTGAGACCAGCCTGGGCAACAGAGCAAGACCCCATCTCTACAAAAAATACAAAAATTAGCAGGGTTGTGGTGATGTGTTCCTGTAGTCTCAGCTACTCAGGAGGCTGAGGCAGGAGGATTGCTTGGGCCAAGGATTTTTGAGGCCGCAGTGAGCTGTGATTGTGCCACCACACTCCAGCCTGGGTGACAGAGTGAGACCCTGTCTTTTTTGATACCGAGTCTGGCTCTGTTGCCCATGTTGAAGTACAGTGGAGTGATCTCGGCTCACTGCAACCTCTGCCTCTTGGGTTCAAGCAATTCTCCTGCCTCATCCTCCTGAGTAGCTGGGATTGCAGACATGCACTACTATGCCCGGCTAATTTTTTTGTATTTTTAGTAGAGACGGAGTTTCACCATGTTGGCCAGGCTGGTCTTGAACTCCTGACCTCAAGTGATCCACCCTCCTTGGCCTCCCAAAGTGCTGGGATAACAGGCATGAGCCACGGAGCTCAACCAATAAAGCCTTTTTTTTTTTTTTTTTTTTTTTTTTTAAGACAGCCTCTCACTCTGTCACCCAGGCTGGAGTGCAGTGGCACAATCTCAGCTCACTGCAACCTCTGCCTCCTGGGTCTAAGCAATTCTCCTGCCTCAGCCTCCTGAGTAGCTGGGACTACTGGCATGTGCCACCATGCCTAGTTAATTTTTGTATTTTTAGCAGAGATGGGGTTTCTCCATTTTGGCCGGCTGGTCTTGGATTCCTGAGTTCAAGTGATCCACCAGCCTCAGCCTCCCAAAGTGCTAGGATTACAGGTGTAAGCCATTATGCCAAGGCTAAATAAAGCCATTTTGAAAAGAGGGAGTAAGAAGAAACACTTTCTGGCCTTGGTCCTGCTTGGAGAGGATTATCCTAGAGCCAGTGAAGTGGGGCTCCCTCCGAATCCGCTGAGTCAGCAGATGCTGCTGGGGTCCAGCCTTTCCCAGGGAGGAAGAGAGAGGCTGCTGTGAAACTGATCAGGCAGATTGGGCTGGATGGCCTGGAGCCCTTGAGCTACAGGCCTGGGTGCTTCCCCGCCGTGAGTGTGGCCCAGGCCCACCTGGGTGGTGGGGGCCGTGACAGCTGCAGCACGATAACAGCTACTCCCAGGAAGCCCCCACTCCCAGGCAGGCACCATATCTATCCGACAGTTTCCATTCTGTAAGATATGGAACTGTCATAGATCCCCCCAGCAGACAGTCCATCTCATTTATTATTCATTTAAGTACCACCTAGCAGGGCCTCCTGGGAGCCCGCTGGCTGCAAGCCCTGCAGGCCACAGCCATGACGAATCCAGACCTCACCCTGAACTGCAAGGAGAAAACAAACTCAGCCTAAGCCCCTGCCCGTCTAGCCACAAGGGTCCCTTGTCACAGTCCAGGAAGTGTGTCCAGAAGAAGCGGCCAGGGCTTTTCTCATCTCCTGCCCAGGGCAGCCCCTTCCAGGCCACAGGCTTGGGGGCTTAGCCTACAGGCTGAGGGGATGCCCAGGGGACACAGGGAGGGGCCTGGGATATTTGAAAAAGGGGGAGAATTTTGCATGCAGCATCCCAGAGGTAAGAGGCTCGATTCTTAGGGGTTCTTTTCAGCATCGAGGAGCTCAAAACCTGTGTCCACTCTGATTTGGTAAATCAGGGTTCTGTGAAAGTCACGATAAAAATGCATGGCCGAGCACTTTGGGTGGCCAAGAAGGGTGGATCACTTGAGCACACCTGTAGCCCTGGCTACTTGGGAGGCTGAGGCAGGAGAATCACTTAAATCCAGGAAGCGGAGGTTGCAGGGAACCGAGACTGTGCCATCGTACTCCAGCCTGGGTGACAGAGAAAGACTGCATCTCAAAAAAAAAAAAAAAAAAAAAAAAAAAAAATGCAGAGATGAATCTCTGAAGTTAAAATGTTTTATTTGGGCAGAGTGGGGTGGCTCATGCCTGTATTCCCAGCACTTTGGGAGGCTGAGGAGGGCGCATCACTTGAGGTCAGGAGTTCAACACCAGCCTGATCAACAGGTAAAACCCATCTCTACCAAAAATACAAAAATTAGCTAGGTGTGATGGCTCACACCTGTAATCCCAGCTACTCGGGAGGCTGAGGCACGAGAATCACTTGAACCTGGGAGGCGGAGGCTGCAGTGAGCCATCGCACCACTGCACTCCAGCCTGGGCAACAGAGTGAGACTCTGTCTCAAAATAAATAAATTACAATAAAATGTTTTAGGTGGGGAGATAGAACTGTAATTTGGGGCATCCACGCTGACTGGGCATGCCCAAGAACAAAATGGAGGCTGGAGGTTTTGTAGAAAAAAGAGAGAGAGAGGGGAAATGTTACAACGTATTGCTCTTTGAATTATTATTATTATTATTATTATTATTGAGACAGGGTCTCTAACTCTATTGCCCAGGCTGGAGCACAGTGGCTCAATCATAGCTCACTGTAGCCTGGACTTCCCAGACTAAAGTGCTCCTCCTGCCTCAGCCTCCCAAGCAGCTGGGACTACAGGCACACACCACCAGACTGGCTCATTTTCTTTTTTTCTTTTTTTTTTTTGAGACGGAGTTTCACTCTTGTTGCCCAAGCTGGAGTGGAATGGCGAGATCTTGGCTCACCGCAACCTCCACCTCCCGGATTCCAGCAATTCTCCTGCCTCAGCCTCCCGAGTAGCCGGGATAATAGATGCCTACCACCACGCCCAGGTAATTTTTTGTATTTTTAGTAGAGACAGGGTTTTGCCATGTTAGCCAAGCTGGTCTCCAACTCCTGACCTCAGGTGATCCACCCGCCTCAGCCTCCCAGAGTGTTGGGATTACAGGCGTGAGCCACCGCACCTGGCCCAATTTTGTTTTTGTAGAGATAAGGTCTTATCGTGTGCCCAGACTGGTCCTGAACTCCCGTCCTCTCGGAATCGTCCTGCCTCAGCCTCCCAAAGTGCTGAGATTACAGTCATGAGACACTGAGCCTGGCACATACTGCTCTTTGAGAAAGATCCTGGATGCAAGTGAGGTTCCCAGGAAGGGAACCTGGGAAGCTCTGATTGACAGGTGATGGAGGGGGCAAAATTAGTCCTAGCGTTGTAGTGAGTTATCTCAGCAGCGTAGAGAAAACTGGTCTCAGGTTATAGGAGGCAGTGCCAGCCTTGGGGCTTGCAGAGAATTACATTTTTGGGGCAATGTTCTGTGTCAGTGTTTCCCGGCCTCTCGATGCTGTTTTAGTTGAGTATGACAAGAATGACCCAATCCAGATGATCAGCCATCTCGGTTCGAATCCCAACGCCGCCAGGTGCCAGCAGGATAGTGTCCTGAGGCTGCCATCACAAAGTATCGCAGATCAGGCGGCTTCAACCACAGAACTTGATTCTCTCACTGTTCCAGAGGTCACAGGTCTGAGATTCGGGTGTCTGCAGGGCCACACTCCCTCCACAGACTCTGGAGGAGATCCTTCCTGCCCCTTCTAGGCTCCGGTGGCTCCGGCGGCTCCGGCATCCTCGCTTTGAGGCTGCGTCGCTCCAGGCTCTGCCTCCCCTGTCACCCGGCCGTCTCCTCTCTGCGTCTCTGTCTTCTCCTCTGTCGTCGGCTTTAGGGACCACTCTAAATACAATACAACCTCATCTCAAGACCCTTAACTAATTATATCTGCACTGACCCTGATTTTTTTTTTTTTTTTTTGAGATGGAGTCAGGCTCTGTTGCTCAGGCTGGAAGGCTGGAGTGCAGTGGTGCAATCTCAGCTCACTGCAACTTCCACCTCCAGGTTCAAGTGATTTTCCTGTCTCAGCCTCCCGATTAGCTGGGATTACAGGTGCGAGCCACCACGCCTGGCTAATTTTTTGTATTTTTAGTAAAGACAGGGTTTCGGCTGGGTGCAGTGGCTCACACCTGTAATCCCAGCACTTTGAGAGGCTGAGATGGGCAGACCACCTAACGTGGAGAGTTTGAGACCAGCCTGACCAACATGAAGAAACCCTGTCTCTACTAAAAATACAATAATTGGCCGGGCATGGTGGTGCACGCCTGTAATCCCAGCTACCCAGGAGGCTCAGGCAGGAGAATCGTTTGAACCCTGGAGGCGGAGGTTGCGGTGAGCTGAGATCGCGCCACTGCACTCCAGCCTGGGCAACAAGAGCAAGACTGTCTCAAAAAAAAAAAAGACGGTTTCACCATGTCAACAGGCTGATCTTGAAGTCCTGGTGTCAAGTGATCTGTCCTCCTCAGCCTCCCAAAGTGTTAGGATTACAGGCATCAGCCGTCATGCCCAGCCCTCCCCACCTTTAAAAACCCTTACCCAGAAGCCATCAGGAAGCCGTCGGGGAGTCTGGGTTTTAAGCATGAGCTGCCCGATTCTCCTTGCTTGGAGTCCTGCACTAAACACCTCATTTTCTCTTCACTGCAGTCCTGATGTCAGAATTAGGCTTTGCTGTGCCAGGCGGGCAGACTCGAGTTTGGTTTGGTAACACCAGTCCAAAGGAATGAGCCATCTGTTGCAGAAGAACTAACGGAGCTGGGCTCTGGGTAGTGGGGATAATTGAGGAGGGGCTTTGTGCCCTGCCCCCAGCCCCAACTCCAGGCCTTATCTCTCCTGTGGCAAAACCGAGAACCTGGCTGTGGAATTTACTATCTCTGTCCCTTGCAGTTGGTGTGGGGGCTGCCTTCTGGGGGACTCACATTTGCATAAGCTGGGGGAGGGCTTGGCTGCAAAAGAGCAATGAGAGAAGGATCACAAAAGCAACACAAATGCTCCAAAGTGCTTAAAATAAAACCCAGCAAAGAAGCAGGCCAGTTAAGAGAAGGTGTGATTACCTAGTAGTCATCCTAAATTCACGCTCGGCCCTCGAATCCTCTTACGCGGTGGCCTGACTTTGCGTTTCAGCTGGTCACGGAATACATTCCGTATTCACTTTTCAGAGGCGACGCACCAGCCTACAGTCCCAGCTCATGTCTGGGGGAGGTAGGCACCATTATTTCTGCGCTCTAAATGGAAAGGCTGCCGTCAGAGGCTATGTGGGAGAGTGAGAAAAAACGTGGAGGGTTTTAGCAACAGGAATGAACCAGGTGGACACAGATCCCCCAGCTATAAACACGTGGCTGAGCTCAAAAGAAAGAGAAGGCCAGGCACACAGTGGCTCAAGCCTGTAATCCCAACACTTTGGGAGGCCAAGGCGGGCAGATCACGAGGTCAGGAGTTTGAGACCAGCCTGGCCAACATGGTGAAACGCCATCTCTACTGAAATACAAAATTAGCTTGGCGTGGTGGTGCGTGTCTGTAATCCTAGCCACTAGGGAGACTAAGGCAGGAGAACTGCTTGAACCAGGAGGCAGAGGTTGTAGTAAGCTGAGATCGTACCACTGCACTCCAGCCTGGGCTATAAAGGGAGACTCTATCTCAAAAAAAAAAAAAAAAAAAAAAACCAGAGAGAGAGAAAGAGAGGCAAATTCTCAAATGTGAGAGCGGGAAGGTTGGCTTATGGCACCTGGGGTCGGGGGTGTGGACCCCAGATCCAGGTCCTAGGTTGGGGCTGCAGTATCATATCCATGCCAGGTGAGACTTGATCTTGAATTTGTTTGAGATGCAAAAACAGAGATGGCTCAAAATGCAAATCACTGGCCGGGCACAGTGGCTCATGCCTGTCAACTCAGCACTTTGGGAGGCCAAGGCAGGTGGATCACCTGAGGCCAGGAGTTCAAGACCAGGCTGACCAACATAGTGAAACCCCATCTCTACTAAAAAATACAAAAATTAGCTGGGAGTGGTGGTGGGTGCCTTTAATCCCAGCTACTCGGGAGGCTCATTCAGGAGAATCACTTGAACCCAGGAGGCGGAGGTTGCAGTGAGCCAAGGTCACACCACTGCACTCCAGCCTGGGCGACAAGAGCAGAACTCCATCAAAAAAAAAAAGAAAGAAAAGAAAAGCTAGCTGCCCAGTCAAGAGAGATTCCTGAAGAAGGCTCAGGATGTCTGGTGTATCCAGGGAGCTCCGGGGCTTGCCAGGGCCTGGGGGAGGTTGGAATGTGGAGCGTTTGCTTCATGGGTACAGAGCTTCTGTTAGGAATGGTGGAAAAGTTCTGTAACCAGATGGTTTGCACAACATTATGAATGCAACCGATGCCATGGAATTGTTCACTTAAAATGGCTGCACTGGTCACTTTTTTTTTTTTTTAAAGACGGGGTTTCACCATGTTGGTCAGGCTGGTCTTGAACTCCTGACCTCAGGTGATCCGCCCGCCTTGGCCTCCAAAGTGCTTGGATTACAGGCGTGAGCCACCGCGCCCGGCCTCACAGTCACTTTTATGCTGTGTATATTTCCCCACATTTAAAAGCAAAACAGGCCAGGTGCGGCGGCTCACGCCTGTAATCTCAGCACTTTGGGAGTCCGAGCTGGGCAGATTGCTTGAGGTCAAGAGCTCAAGACCAGCCTGGCCAACATGGTGAAGCCTTGTATCTACTAAAATACAAAAAAATTAGCCAGATGTGGTGGCAGGCACCTGTAGTCCCAGCTACTCGGGAGGTTGAGGCACAAGAATCACTTGAATCCAGAAAGTGGAGGTTGCAGTAAGCCGAGATCATGGCACTGCGCTCCAGCCTCGGCAACAGAGCAAGACACTCGTCTCAAAAAATAAATAGAAATAAAAAAGCAAAACAAAACATATGGGAAAGAAGGAGTCAGAATTATCACTTGTAGATAATATGACTGTCTTCCTAGAAAACTCACAGGATGGTGGCTCATGCCTATAATCTCAGCACTTTGGGAGGCTGAGGCAAGCAGATCCCTTGAGGCCAGGAGTTCGAGACCAGCCTGGGTCACACGGCAAAACCCCGTCTCTACAGAAAATACAAGAATTAGCTGGGCATGGTGGTGTACACCTGTAGTCCCAGCTACTTGGGAAGCTGAGGTAGGGGGATCATTGGGCCTGGGAGTTCAAGGCCACAGTGAGCTAAGATGGTGCTACTGCCCTCCAGCCTGGGCAACAGAGTGAAACATGGCTCAAAACCAAAAAAAAAAAAAAAAAAAGAAAAAGAAAATGAAAAAAGAAAGAAAGAAAACCCATGGGAAACTATTAGGACCAATAAGAATGTTTGGGCTGGGTGTGGTGGCTCACGCCTGTAATCCCAGCACTTTGGGAGGCCAAGGTGGACACATCACGAGGTAAGGAGATCAAGACCAGCCTGGCCAACATGGTGAAACCCCATCTCTACTAAAAATACAAAAAAAATAGCTAGGTGTGGTGGCGCGTACCTGTAGTCCCAGCTACTCGGGAGGCTGAGGCAGAATTGCTTGAACCTGGGAGGCAGAGGCTGCAGTGAGCCAAGAACATGCCACTGCACTCCAGCCTGGGCAACAGAGTGAGACTCTATCTCAAAAAAAAAAAAGCTGAAACAAAAACAAAAAAAGACTATTAAAAAGAAATCAAAGCAATGGATAATGACTCATTTAGAATGGCTAAAAGCAATGTTTACCTACTAGTAAAACTCTTGCATCAACAATAAAATGCAACATCTCAACAACTAGTGAAAACAGGTGAAGGGCCTGCAGGGATTCATCATGCTGTTCCTCTAGACATGTTGTCACATTGAACATTTTCGCAACAAAAAGTTATACAGTTCATGAAGGAATTGGAAACATTTGAGCACTAATTGGATATTCAGTGCTGTTAAGGAAACATTGTTAATTTCTTTTAGGGGATAATGGGGGATAAGGGTATCCTGATGGTTTTTTTTTGTTGTTGTTGTTGTTTTTGAGACAGAATCTCACTCCCTCTCCCAGGCTGGAGTTCAGTGGCACTATCTTGGCTCACTGAAACCTCCACATCCCGGGTTCAAGTGATGCTCCTGCCTCAGCCTCCTGAGTAGCTGAGACCACAGGCATGCGCCACCACGCCCAGCTAACTTTTGTATTTTTAGTAGAGACAGGGTTTCACCATGTTGGTCAGGCCAGTCTCGAACTCCTGACCTCATGATCTGCCTACCTTGGCCTCTCAAAGTTCTGGGATTACAGACCCCTCACCTTTTTTTTTTTTCTTTTCTGCATGAGATGGAATCTCCCTCTGTGGCCCAGGTCTAGAGTGCAGTGGCTTGATATCAACTCAACTGCAGCCTCTGCCTCCTAGAATCCTCCAAGCAGTTCTCCTGCCTCAGCTTCCTAAGTAGCTGGGGCTACAGGTGCCTGTCACCACGCCTGGATAATTTTTGGTTTTGTTTTTTTTAAGTAGAGACGGGTTTTCACCATGTTGGCCAGGTTGGTATTGAACTCCTGACTTCAAATGATCCACCTGCCTTGGCCTTCCAAAGTTCTGGGATTATAGGTGTGAGCCACCACACCCAGTCTTATGCGATGGTTTTCAAAAGCATCCTTTTTGAGAAGTATATTCTGAAATATAATCGGATGGTATGAATATCTGGGATTTTCAAAGTCTGGGATGTGGAGGGGGAGGAAGCACAGGGACAGGTATGGATGAAACAAGCTCACCCGTTGGTTGACAATTGCCAAAGCTAGGTGATGAGGACATAAGGGTTCATTGTTTTAGTCTCTTGGCTTCTATGTAATTCAATCACAAAAATATTTCTAAGGCCAATGACTCTATTATTGTTCCAAGATGACATGATTATGTGGAAAATTATGAAGAATCAACACAAAGTTTCTGGAACTAATAAGCGATTATAGCAAGGTTGCAGGATGCAAAATTAATTTACAAAGGTCAATTGCTTTCCCAAGTACCGGCAATGAACAATTGGCATTTGAAATTTAAAACACGGTACCATTTATAGTAGCACCTTGAAACTGAAATACATACGAAGCTAACAAGATACATATAGGATTGATAGGAGGGAAATTATAAAAGTCTGAGGAAATAGGCCGGGTGTGGTGGCTCATGCCTGTAATCCCAGCACATTGGGAGGCCAAGGCAAGTGAATTATCTTAAATCAGGAGTTCAAGACAAACCTGGCCAACATAGTGAAACCCCATCATCTACTAAAAATATAAAAATTAGCCAGTTGTGGTGGTGTGCACCTGTAGTCCCAGCTACTTGGGAGGCTGAGGCAGGAGAATTACTTGAACCGGGGAGGTGCAGGTTGCAGTGAGCCAAGATCACTATGTCACTGCACTCCAGCCTGGTGACAGTGAGGCTCTGTCTCAAAAAAAAAAAAGTCTGATTAAATAAATCAAAGAAGATCCAAATAAATGGAGAGATAGTCCATGTTCATGGAAAACTTGGTATCAAGATGTCACTTCTTCTCTACTTGATTTATCAATTCAACACAATCCCAATCAAAATCCTAGCAAATTATTTCATGGATAATGACAAACTGATTTTCAAGTTTATATGGAGAGACAAAAGAGCTAGAATAGCCAACATAATATTGAAGAAGAAAGTTGGAACACTGATTTAATATTTACCATAAAACTACAGTAATCAAGGCATGAGCCAGGCATGGTGGTGGACACCTATAGTCCCAGCTATGTGGGAGGCTGAGACTGGAGGATTGAGTGGGCTCAGGAGTTCAAGGCTGCAGTGCACTATGATTGCACCTGGGAATGGCAACTGCAGTCAAGCCTGGGTAACACAGAGAGAGCCCAATCCTAAAAAAATAAAAATAAAAACAGGGCTGGGCGAGGTGGCTCATGCCTGTAATCCCTGCACTTTGGGAGGCAGACGTGGGTGGATCACCTGAGGTCAGGAGTTCAAGAACAGCCTGGCCAACATGGTGAAACCAAATCTCTACTAAAACTACGAAAATTAACCAGGCATGGTGGCAGGCGCCTGTAATCCCAGCTACTCAGAAGGCTGAGGCAGGAGAATCTCTTGAACCTGGGAAGCAGAGGTGATGACGTTGCGGTGAGCAGTTGCCGTGAGCCAATATCACACCACTGCACTCCAGCCTGGGCGACAGAGTGAGACCCCATCTCAAATAAAAAAATAAATAAAATAAACATAAAAATAGGCCAGGTGGTATGGCTCACACCTGTAATCCCAGCACTTTGAGAGGCTGAGGCAGGTGGGTCATGAGGTCAGGAGTTCGAGACCAGCCTGGCCAATATGATGAAACCCCATCTCTACTAAAAATACAAAAATTAGCCAGGCTCGGTGGCATGAGCCTGTAATCCCAGCTACTTGGGAGGCTGAGGCAGGAGAATCGCTTGAACTGGGGAGCTGGAGGTTGCAGCAAGCCGAGATCACGCCACTGCACTCCAGCCTGGGCGACAGAGCGAGACTTAGTCTCAAATAAAATAAAAAAGAAGTGGGGAAGACAGTGCAGTGGCTCACGCCTGTAATCCCAGCACTTTGGGAGCCTAAGATGGGAGGATGGCTTGAGGACAGGAGTTTGGGACCAGCCTGGGAAATATAGCAAGACTCCATCTCTGCAAAAATGAAAAATAAAAAATTAGCTGAGCACTGTGGTACACACTTGTAGTCCCAGCTACTCAGGAAGCTGAGATAGGAGGATCCCTTGAGCTCAGGAGGTCAAGGCTGCAGTGAGCTATGATCCACCATTGAACTCCAGCCTGGACAACAGAGAGAGACCTGGTCTCGGAAAGATAAATAAATAAAGACCCTGTGGAATTGGCAAGCAAACAGACAGATAGATCAATGGAGCAGAATAGAAAGCCCAGAAATAGACACACATAAATATAGCACGTTCTTTTGGAAAACCATGCAGCGTATCTTGAGCTCTCCAGCAGGTTTGTGTTGGTGATGGGGAGGAGCTCCTTTTATAAAAAAAAAAATTTACAAGTCAGGCAAGGTGGCTCATGCCTGTAGTCCCAGCACTTTTGGAGGCCAGGGTGGGCCTGTAATCCCAGCACTTTGAGAACCCAAAATGGGAGGATTGCTTGAGACCAGGAGTTTGAGCCCAGCATGGGCAACACAGTGAGACCCCATCTCCACAATTTTTTTTTCTGATTAGCCAGGCATGGTGGTGCACGCCTGTTTCACTCTGTTGCCTAGGCTGGAGTGCAGTGGCACTATCTCACTGCAACCTCTGCCTCCTGGGTTCAACTGATTCTCCTGCCTCAGCCTCCCAAGTAGCTGGGACTACAGGTGAGTGCCACCACACCCAACTAATATATATAATTTTTTTTTTTTTTTGAGACAGAGTCTCACTCTTCTTGCCCAGGCTGGAGTGCAATGGCGTGGTCTCGGCTCACAGCAGCCTCCACCTCCCAGGTTCAAACGATTCTCCTGCCTCAGCCTCCTGAGTAGCTGGGATTACAGGCATGCCTTACCACGCCTGGCTAATTTTGTATTTTTAGTAGAGACAGGGTTTCTCCATGTTGGTCAGGTTAGTCTCGAACCCCCGGCCTCGTGATCCGCCCACTTTGGCCTCCCAAAGTGCTGGGATTACAGGCATGAGCCACCGTGTCCGGCCACACCAGCCTGTTCTTTAGGTAGTCAGACCCTCAGTGGGCAAGTGGAACTCAACCTGGTTGGGAGCCCCTGGGTTGCTGTAGCTGTCCCAACCCAGAGACCAGGAAGACTGAGTTTATCCACCAGCTGTCACCCATCATGGGCGTGGGCCAGCCCCACCTGTGCATCTGCACCAGGAATGCCCTCAGGTGGCAGCTGATCGGCACCTGCAGAACGACATGGCAGCTGACATGGCGGCTGACGCTCACCTGTTGGGGCAAGAAAGGCAGAGGGGGTTGGGTATGGTCTTACACCTATAGTCTCAGCACTTCGGGAGGCCGAGGCAGGAGAATCACTTGAGTCTAGGAGTTCGAGACCAGCCTGGCAACATAGTGAGGCTCCATCTCTACAAAATACTAGCCAGACGTGGTGGCGCGCACCTGTGATCTCAGCTATGCAGGGAGGCTGAGGCAGGAGGATCACTTGAGCCCAAGAGTTGGAGGCTGCAGTGAGCCGAGATGGTGCCATTGCACTCCAGCCTAGGGGACACAGCGAAACCCTGTCTCGAAAAAAAAAAAAGAGAGAGAGAGAGAAAAGAAAGAGAGAAAGAAAAGAAAAAAGAAAAGGGCAGAGGAGAATCACGAGGTCAGGAGTTTGAGACCAGTCTGGCCCATATGGTGAAATCCTGTCTCTATTAAAAATACAAAAATTAGATCAGGCCTGGTGGTTCATGCCTGTAATCCCAGCACTTTGGGAGGCCAAGTGGGCAGATCACGAGGTCAGGAGTTTGAGACCAGCCTGCCCAATATGGTGAAACCCCATCTCTACTAAAAATACAACAGGGCAACAGAGCGAGACGCCATCTTATATATATATAAAGATCGGGAGCAGTGGCTCACGCCTGTAATCCCAGCACTTTGGGAGGCCGAGGAGATCCACCTCAAGGTGGATCACTTGAGGTCAGGAGTTCGAAACCAGCCGGTCCAACATGATGAAACCCCGTCTCTACTTAAAATACAAAAATAGCTGGGCATAGTGGTGCATGCCTGTAATCCCAGCTACTCCAGAGGCTGAGGCAGGAGAATCGCTTGAACCTGGGTGGCAGAGGTTGTAGTGAGCCAAGATCGTGCCTCTGAACTCCAGTCTGGGCAACAAGAGCAAAACTCCATCTAAAAAAAAAAAAAAATGTATATATGTATATAAGCTGGGTGTGGTGGCACATGCCTGTAATCCCAGCTACTCAGGAGGCTGAAGCAGAAGAATCGCGTGAACCTGGGAGGCAGAGGTTGCAGTGAGCTGAGATCGCACCACTGCTCTCCAGCCTGGGGGACAGAGCGAGACCCTGTCTCAAAAAAAAAAAAAAAAAAAAGGGAAAGGAAAGAAAGGCAAAGGAGAGAAGAGAAGAAGAGAGGAAGGGTGGGGATCAGGACGAGGACAGGAAGAGAGAGGAGAGGGCAATGTTTCTTCCTCCTTGACGGGAATGAACCTGCAGGAGGGGCGCACCTGCTGGCAAGTTCACTGAGAGTGCCAGCAAGCTGGGGGCTTGGGCCCAGACCTCCGTGCTCTGGGCCTGCACCCCCCAAACACAGGCTCCGAGCGTGCAAGCTATTTTTGTACGCACAGCGAATGTTCATTTTTCTCCTCCGAGGCAGGGCTGCTGAACCTTCTCTTCAGGTCAGGGACCCCTTAGACAGTCTCATAAGAGCCACTTCTCGGGAAAATTCACGCTCGCTGGGCCGGGAGGGGCCCTGCACTCTGAGAGCCTGTGATTTCCTGAAGCATGAAGAAGTGTTGGGAGGAAGATTAGCCTCTGGCTCCTCCAGAGGCAGAGCTGAGGGCGGGGGAGCCCAGCAAGGGGTTCAGGCCTGGGCTGTGGGAGCCCGTTGACACCCCGAATCTCCACCTCCTCCCCGACCCTGGCCCGGGTGACACCCTCCCGGGAACTAGGACAAATAGATCGCCACAGGCCCCTACTTGGCCTCCCTGGGCCTGAAACGACCCCACTCATTCTAATCTTCATTCTCCAGGCACTCAGGAAGGTCTTTTGCCTCTGAAATATCAGCAGAAATCACTTCCACTCCAGCAGCAGGAAACATTTTGAGGGAAGAGACGGCCCCATTAGCAGAGAAGCCACAGGGTTGAATTGGCCCTGGAGTGGGAGGGGGGCCTGCCGAGACGCCTCCCAGGCCAGAGAGAGGTGGGCTAGGGGACAACATGTCCCCCTCCACAGGACCCCTGTGCTGCCCGAGCCGGTGAACAGGCTGCCCACAGACTGGGACCTGGTATCTGTGGCCCAGCCAACTGAGGGTCCCTCAGGGCCCACCCAGAGCCGGTCATGAGACTGGGAACTGGGAGCTCCAGCCCAGACAAGGGGGCCTCACCCCAGTTCAGATCACAGCCGTATGCAGAGGAAACTTGGGGTGCAGGCAAGACCCCAGAACTGAGGGGAAGTGGGTTTGGCAAGGAGATGCAGGAAGGTTCTGGAAGGCTGGACGCACACCTCTTGTCTCCTCTCTTTTGAAGGCAGTTTGTGGAATCTCTTGATGGTAAATTCTTTGTTTTCTTTTTTTTTTTTTTTTTTGAGACAGAGTTTCTGTTGCCCAGGCTGGAGTACAGTGGGATGATCTCGGTTCACTGTAACCTCCGGGTTCAAGCAATTCTCTGCCTCAGCCTCCTGAGTAGCTGGATTACAGGCACCTGCCACCATGCCTGGCTAATTTTTGTATTTTTAGTTGAGACGGGGTTTCACCACGTTGGCCAGGCTGGTCTTGAACTCCTGACCTCATGATCCACCTTGCCCCGTCCTCCCAAAGTGCTGGGATTAGAGGTTGTGAGCCACCACACCCAGCCTTTCCGTTTTTGAGACAAGAGTCTCATTCTGTCATCCAGGCTGGAGTGCGGTGGTGCAATCGAGGCTCGCTGCAACCTCTGTCTCCCAGGTTCAAGTGATTCTCCTGCCTCAGCCTCCTAAGTAGCTGGGATTGCAAGTGCACACCATCAGACTCGGCTAATTTTTGTATTTTTTAGTAGAGACGGAGTTTCACCATGTTGGCCAGGCTGGTCTTGAACTCCTGACCTCAAGTGATCTGCCTGCCTTGACCTCCCAAAGTGCTGGGATTACAGGCATGAGCCACCATGCCCTGCCTCTCTGATAAATTCTTCTTTTTTAAGAGTTGGGGTCTCGCTCTGTCACCCAGGCTGGAGTGAAGTGGAGCCATCATAGCTCACTGCATCATAGCTCACCCTAGACCTCCCAGGCTCAAATGATCCTCCTACCTCAGCCTCTCAAGTAGCTGGGACCACAGGTGCACCACCACCACACCTAGCTAATGCTAATTTAAAAAAATTTTTGTACGGGAGGCTGAGACAGGAGAATCGCTTGAAACTGGGAGGTGGAGGCTGCAGTGAGCCAAGATCACACCACTGCACTCACTCCAGCCTGGCAGCAGAGTGAGACTCTGTCTCAAAAAAAAAAAAAAAAAGATTGTAGAGAGAAGGTCTTGCTCTGTCACCCAGGCTAGAGTGCATGGTGTAATCATAGCTCCCTGCAGCCTCAAACTCCTAGGCTCAAGCAATCCTCCCACCTCAGCCTCCCAAGTAGCTGGGACTTTGATGATCCGAAGGGTAAGAGGCTGGAGGCAGGACCTTCCAGGCAGAGAGACCTGCCCAAGACCCAAATCTGGGAAGGGGAAGTGTGAGGGACCAGGTTGCAGGGGGTGGGGGCACTAAATTATGCCAAGGACGTACCCACACCTTGCCCAAGAGCAGCAGAGACCGACAGCTTGAGCTGCTGAAGGGCCGATGGGCACACACCAGCTGTGGCCCTGGGGCTCTGGCAGCTGAACAGGTGTCTATGCCATCCCAGTGCCAGGACCCCAGAACCAAGCAGAAGGTCACAGGGCACTCTCTCTTCTGTGCAAGGCCAAGCCACCACTGAGCACCAGGCGCCATGTGGGGCACTCCCAAATGACCACCCATCCTTCCATCAGCCCTACATGGGCTTTTGCCATTTTACAAGAGATGGGAGGTGCCGGCCAGTCACAGCGGCTGTGTAATCCCAGCACTTTGGGAGGCCAAGGCAGGTGGATCACCTGAGGTCAGGAGTTCAAGACCAGCCTGACCAACATGGTGAAACTCCATCTCTACTAAAAATACAAAATTAGCCAGGTGTGGTGGCGCATGCCTGTAATCCCAGCTACTCGGGAGGCTGAGGCAGAAGAATGGCTTGAACCTGGGAGGCGGAGGTTGTGCTGAGCCAAGATAGTGCCATTGCACTCCAGCCTGGGCAACAAGAGCGAAACTCTCAAAAAAAAAAAAAAAAAAAAAAGAGGCTCAGAGAGGTTAAGAAAGGTGATCAAAGACACACAGCATAGCCAGGGGTTGAATCCAGGACTGCTGGGACACCAGGGTAGAGACAGTTTTCAGCAGAGTACATGTGCATGTATCTGTTGTGAGTGTCTGTGTGAGCCTGGCAGTGGCCATGGTGCCAGAGTCAGCTCCTCCCAGCTCCAAAGATGATGGTGTGGCCTCTCCCCAACTCCGACCTTACAATGATAGCTGGAAACTGGTGGGAATATTGACACCGTGGAAATTAGCAACTGCTACAAGTCAGAATACTGGTTGTTAAATACTGACCAGTCCAGCACCAGCTGACAAGTGTGTGTATCTACATGAGACTGAGTGTGTGTGTGTGTCTGGGTCTGTCCATCTATACTGCCTTTGTATGTTTCATTGTTCATCTGTCTGTCCCTATCTGAATCTCTGTGAACGCATCTGTGTGTCTAAGTGTATCTGTGTGTGTGTGTGGCTGTGGCTGAGTGTGCTTCAGTGTTTGTGTGTCTTGCATGCATGTGTGTGTCTGTGTGTGTCTATATGTGTCCAAGCAAGCGCATATGCATTTCTGTGTGTGACAGCGTTTTAGGGGTGTTAGTGTGTGTGTCCCCCCGTGCATGTGTGTGTCACGGTGTCTGTGTGTGTTTATGTGTGTGTGGCCTCTCAAGCTGAAGATGATGGTTTCAAGTGAAATTGAGGCTGACTCTCTCCACTACAAAGCTCAATTTGCTTGCAAATGTCCTTCAGGCAGAGGAGACAGGAGTGGAGGGGGTGGGACACAGGAGCCAGACAGAGGCAGCGCCCGGCAGCAGGAATGACGTCACCGAGCGGATTCCAAGAGCGCCCCAAGAACACTGGGGTGTCATCCGCCCCTGGAAGCACTGTGAATTCTAGATGAGACTCCGCGAGGCCCCAAGCACAGCCCTTGAGAAAGCAGTCATTTGTGAGGATTCAGAGTGATAAAAATATAAAGTTTATTTCTTGCGAAAATCACTTGTGACTTAAAAGGCTGCATCTCTCGTTGTCATGGAATTGACAATACCACTGAGGATCAAAGGGACAAGAATAGACTTGAGGAGCTGTTTCCCACTTAACTCCTGGGAGCCTTTTCTCCCAAACTTCACACTCTCTCTTCCCTCTGGAGAACACTCTACAGGCCGTGGTGCAACCCTCCATCACTCAAAAGCCGGCACCCTCTCTGTTCTGGTCAGACAACCCTTATCAGGAAGAGCCCCTCCTCCCCCACCCCAGCCACGTGACGCCCTCCCACTTCCCCACTCTCCTGGTCCTGGCAACCATGTGACCCAAGCTGAGCCAATCAGATTCTCCCTGGGATTTTTCACATTGGAACCATGGGAGAAGGGTTGGGCACTCCTGGGAGACAAAAGTGGGTGGCTGTGTGAGTGGTGGCTCACACCTGTAATCCCAGCACTTTGGGAGGCCAAGGCAGGAGGATCACTTGAGGTCAGGAGTTCAAGACCAGCCTGGGCAACATGGCAAAACCCCATTTCTACTGAAAACACAAAAATTAGCCAGGCAGGGTGGCGAGTGCCTATAAAATCAGCTACTCAAGAGGCTGAGGTGGGAGATCTCTTGAACCCAAGAGGTGAAGATTGCAGTGAAGTGAGATTGCACCACTGCTCTACAGCCTGGACAACAGAGCCAGACTCTGTCTCAATAAAATAAATTAAAGAGGGTGGCTGTGAGCCAGAAACTGTGTGGGTGGCCAAAGACAGAGATGACCCTCAGGTATTCTTGGTTCCAGCCATTTCTCTTTTTTTTTATTTTTATTTTTTGAGACCAGGTCTCTCTCTGACACCCAGGCTAGAGTGCGGTGGTACTATCTCAGCTCACTGCAGCCTCAGCGTCCTGAGCTCAAGCAATCCTCCGGCCTGTGCCTGGCCTCCAGCCACTTCCGGGGCAGAGCCTCACCCTGGCTCTAGCCCCAATGCGGTTACACAAGTGAATAAATCCTTTTGGGCCTAAACTCCTCCAAACTGGGTGTATGTCCCCAGAAACTCTCCAAGTCCTGCTCTGGGCCCGCCACTCCCATCCTCATGCTTTGGGAGGTGAGGAGGGGCCGTTTCAACTGTGGGCAATCACTCCCCCTCATAGACTTGATGGCCAAGGCCCCAAGCGTAGGCATAACTTGCCCAAAGCCATACAGTGCAGGGTGCTGGGTGGGTGATAAAGTTCCGGGAAAGCTCCCTGACTCCCTGACACTTCCCTTCCTCCAGAATCCAAAGCGCCCTGTGCTCCCAATGGCTCAGAAGGCAGCTGCCCCAGCAATTATTAAATGTCCTTAAAAGCCCCAGAAAACTGAGATGGGACTGGATCAGAAGACATCAGACCACTCACAACCTTTGGCTAAGAAGGAAAAATTAAGGCCAGGCATGATGGCTCATGCCTGTAATCCCAGCACTCTGGGAGGCCGAGGCAGGTGGATCACATGAGGTCAGGAGTTCGAGACCAGCCTGGCCAACATGGCAAAACCCCATCTCTACTAAAAATACAAAAATTAGCCTGGTGTGGTGGCGCATGCCTGTAATCCCAGCTACTCAGGAGGCTGAGACAGGAGAATTGCTTGAATTGGGATATGGAGGTTGCAGTGAGCTGAGATCGCACCATTGCACTCCAGCCTGGACAACAGAGCGAGACTCCGTCTCAAAAAAATAAATAAATAAAAAGGAAAAATTAAGTCCATGGGGAGTTAATCCACAAATTGCAGAATGTAGGAATTCTCAGCATTTTGGTCTGCCTGGAAAAATGACCAGCCTCACTTAGAGCAAGATGCCGGGAGCCACAGAGGGGTTTCCAGGTTGTCCCTTTGACGTCTAGCGGGAGTGGGAGGGCTGTGTGAAATTGACTCTCACTCTCCCCTCAGCTGCACAGGCAAGCGCTCCAAGAACTCACAGGCAAACTTTTAGCTAAGGACAGAGTTCTTCCCACCCTCCCCCACATGCATATTTATTTCACCCAACAAAACCTGACACTGACACACATTTCACAAAGCAGTGCTCACCCTGCGTTCCCGCGGATCATTATATTGTGTGCACTGCTTCATCTCAACAGGCTTCCTTTTTAAGAACTTCCCTCTGCCCGGGCGTGGGTGGCTCACGTATGTAATCCCAGCGCTTTGGGAGGCTGAGGCAAGAGGATTGCTTACGTTCATTATGTTATTTCGCCTGGGCAATGTAGTGAGACCCCATCTCTACAAAAATAAAAGAAAAAAATTAGTCAAGCTTGGGGGTGAATGCCTGTTAGCTACTTGGGAGGCTGAGGCAGGAGGACAGCTTGAGCCCAAGAGGTCGAGGCTGCAGTGAGCTTCGATCAGAACACTGCACTCCAGCCTATACAACACAGCTAGACCCTGACTCATTTTTTGTTTTGTTTTGCTTTGTTTTTTTGGAGACAGAGTCTAGCTCTGTAGCCCAGCCTAGAATGCAGTGGTGGGATCTTGGCTCACCACAACCTCCACTTCCCGGGTTCAAGTGATTCTCATGCCTCAGCCTCCAAAGTAGCTGGGATTACAGATGTGCACCACCACACCCAGCTAATTTTTGTATTTTCAATAGAGACAGCATTCCCTATGTTGGCCAGGCTGGTCTCAAGCTCCTGACCTCAAGTGATCCACTTGCCTCAGCCTCCCAAAGTGCTAGAATTACAGGTGTGAGCCACTGTGCCCGGCCAGACCCTGACTCTTAAAAATGAAATAAAATAAAGTTAATATGGTAAACATGAAATATGCTGCTCTGAAGAATTGATGTTGGCTCACTCCTGTAATCCCAGCACTTTGGGAGGCTGAGGCAGGTGGATCACCTGAGGTCAGAAGTTTGAGAACAGCCTGGCCAACATGGTGAAACCCGTCTCTACTAAAAATACAAAAAGAATTAGCTGAGCGTGGTGGCAGGCACCTGTAATCCCAGTTACTTGGAAGGCTGAGGCAGGGGAATTGCTGAAACCCAGGAGGTGGAGGTTGCAGTGAGTCAAGATGATGCCATTGCACTCCAGCCCAGGTAACAACAGCGAGACTCCATTTCAAAAAAAAAAAAAGAAAGAAAGAAGGAATTGATGTTGAGGCTGGGCATGGTGGCTCATGCCTGTGATCCCAGCACTTTGGGATCCTCCCAGCAGGAGGGGATCACTTGAGCCCAGGAGTTCAAGACTAGCCCGGGCAACATGGTGAAAGCCCATCTCTACAAAAACCACAAAAATTAGCTGGGTGTGGTGGCCTGAGCCTGTAGTCCCAGCTACTCGGGAGGCTGAGGTGGGAGGATTGCTTGAGTCCAGGAGGTTGAGGCTGCAGTGAGCTATGATGGCGCCACTGCACTCCAGCCGGGGCAACAGAGCAAGACACTGTCTCAAGAAGAAAAAGAAAGGCTGCTGAAGGAGTTAGGAGCAGAGAGATGTGCTGTTTTAGGTGAACTTTCTTGTTGCTGACGATGAAGTAGAGTATCCAGGAGTGACTCTGCATGCCCAGAAAACACCCTAGTGTGTCCCATCCCCGGCAACTCAGCACCCTTTCTGCTCCCCCCCAGGGTCCACGCAGCAATCCCGGGTCACCATCTTTTATTTGATCATAAGGTGTTTTGGTGGCTCTTGCATCTCTGAGGTCCTAAGAGAAAACAGCAGGTTGAGATTAGGGTAATTCAAGGAGGGTTATTTACAAAGGGATGGTTTACACGAGGGAGAACAGGAGGTCAGGAACCGCCAGGCACTGCCGTGACCTGGGATAGCAGAAAAGGAGCTATGACCGCTCCTAAGCCCATAGCAGCAGGGAAGGACCAGACACCGGAATCTGGAATGACACAGAGGGGCCTTGGGAAGCCGTGATCTACGTCAAGGAACACTCTAGGCAGGGTGAGCACACGGGGAGGGAGTCGGGGAAGGTATGGTTGATCTCCCTTTCTCACTCCCTCCAACTCCTGTTGGTGTCTTCCTTCCATTAGCCAAATCTCACTGGAAGAGAGAGGCAGGGAGTCCACTGAGGTGGCTCCTACAGGGCAGCTCCCCAGGGCACTGAGCAGGGTGGAGATGGGCAGGCGGGAAAACAGGATGAAAGTGGAACAGTCTGGTGACGACCCCCACCAGGTTACACCGGCCAGTGGCTGCTGAGAGATTTGAGCACCCGGAGCTGGAAGAAGCCTACTGCAGGGCTTGTCTTGGTGCATTTTCTGTTGCTACAACTGAACACCTGACGCTGACACTGGATAATTTTTTTTTCCTGTCGCTCAGGCTGGAGTGAGCTGGAGTGAGCTGGAGTGCCATGGCTGGATGTCCTGTCACTGCAACCTCTGCCTCCCGGGTTCAAGAAATTCTCCTGCCTCTACCTCCCGAGTAGCTGGGATTATGGGTGCCTGCCACCACACCTGGTTAATTTTTGTATTTTTAGTAGAGACAGGGTTTCTTTTCTTTCCTGTTTTTTTTTTTTTTTTGGAGGTAAAGTCTTGCTCTGTTTCCCAGGCTGGAGTGCAGTGGTGTGACCTCAGCTCACTGCAACCTCTGCTTCCCGGTTCAAGCGACTCTCCTGCCTCAGCCTCCCGAGTAGCCAGGACTATAGGCATGCACCATCACACCTGGCTAATTTTTATATTTTTAGTAAAGACAAGGTTTCACCATATTGGCCAGGCTGGTTTCAAACTCCTGACCTTGTGATCCACCCGACTCAGCCTCCCAAAGTGCTGGGATTACATGCGTGAGCCACCTCCTCTGGCCAGTGCTGGGTAATTTTTAAAGAAAAGGATTTATTTCTTACAGTTCTAGAGGCTGAGAAGTCCAAGGTTGTGGGGCTGCATCTGGTGAGTCCCTTCTTGCTAGCAGGGACTCCCTTCTGCAAAGACCCAAGGAGGCGCAGGACATCCCACAGTGAGGGGGCTGGCATCCGATCTCAGGTCTCTCTTTTTCTTGTAAGGCCACCAATCCCACTCCCATAATAACCAATTAATTCATTAATTAATGAATGGATTACTCCACTGGAGAGGGCAAAGCCTACATAGACCCAATTGCCTCTTAAAGGCCCCACCTCTCCATACTGCCACATTGGGGATTAAGTTTCAACACGAGTGTCAGAGAAGACGAACATTCAAACCATGGCAGAGCTTCTTAGTCTCTGGGGGAATCAAGGGGAATTTAATGAAATCCATAGATTCCTCCTCCTGGAAACAGGTACATCCACACTCCTTCAGTTCCAAGTGGCAGAAACACCACTCAAACAGCTTTATGCTAAAAAGAGAATTTACTAGTTCACAGCATAGGTATCAGGTAGGGCTGGATCCAGGGTCCCAAGTAACGCTGCCAGGGCTCTGGCTCTGGCTTCATCTGCTGTTCTGCTTGTCTTCATGAACTTCATTCTGCACATAGGTACTGGGCACATGGAGAACAGGTGGCTACGGCAGCTTGATCTTATCTCCCCAAGTTGAGGGGCCATAAAATCAACCCATCCAGGAAGACCTCGTAAAAGTTCCGAGGAAGGCTCCAGCCATATGCCCTTCCCTGATCAATTTCTGTGTTCCAGTGGACGCGGTCCCATGTGGCTTGGGTGATGCTTGGGACTCACAGCCCTACCTCCTCCCAGGGTAGGTGGGGTAGACGCTTTCCAAACCAATACACACTCTAGCGACCAGAGCCTTCCCCTGAGACCACAACTGCGTAGGGACCACAGGCCACAGTATTCACCCCTTTTCTTTTTTTTTTTTTTTTTTGAGACGGAGTTTCACTCTTGTTACCCAGGCTGGAGTGCAATGGCGCGATCTCGGCTCACCGCAACCTCCGCCTCCTGGGTTCAGGCAATTCTCCTGCCTCAGCCTCCTGAGCAGCTGGGATTACAGGCACACGCCACCATACCCAGCTAATTTTTTGTATTTTTAGTAGAGACGGGGTTTCACCATGTTGACTAGGATGGTCTCGATCTCTTGACCTCGTGATCCACCCGCCTTGGCCTCCCAAAGTGCTGGGATTACAGGCGTGAGCCACCGCGCCCGGCCCATTCACCCCTTTTCTTTGCAGGTGGAGAAACGGAGCCACAGATCAAGGTCACCCAGTGAGTGAGAAGCAGAGTCTGCAGCTGAAGCAAGTTCTTCAAATTCCTCATGCAAGGCTTTCTCTTGGAAGGCCCAAAGCTTATTAAATCCTTAAAGGGCATTATTAACGGGACGTGCGTTGAGTTTCCTTAATCCTGCAAGAGGATTAGGAGAATTCAGCCAAGATAAGCTCCTTCAGGGAAAAACCAGCCGCCTCTCACCAACACGTGGTCTTAGTGAGCTGGGACCAGCCCCCTTCAAGGAGCCTCGACCTTGGGACCCTTCCACCACCTCATCGGGCTCACAGGCCATAATTATAACAACCACAGCGGTGTTCAGACAGCCCAGGAAGTTTCCAAGGGGACCGGTATATATAGAAGACAAAGCAGCTGAACAAAGATATATAGTCTGAGGCCGGGTGCAGTGGCTCTTACCTGTAATCCCAGCACTTTGGGAGGCTGAGGAGGGAGGATCACTTGAGCTCAGGAGTTTGAGACTGGGCTGGGCAACATAGTGAGACCCTGTCTCTACAAATAAATTTTAAAATTGTGTAGCGGGGACTACAGGCATGGTGGCATGCACATGTAGTCCCAGCTGCTCAGGGAGGCTGAAGCGGGAGAATCACTTGAGCCCGTGAGTTCGAGGCTGCAGTGAGTTGCGATCGCGCCACAGCAGCCCAGCCAGGGCAACAGAGCAAGAGCTTTTCTCTAAAAAGAAGATTTAGAGTCTGGAACTTGAAGTCAGGCCCACCCCTAAATATACAAGGCCTGGGATGAGGACCAAATGATGTAGTTAAGAGTTACAGATCAAAAAGAATTAAAAAACAAAAAAAGAGTTGTAAATCAAGCAGAAAAACTGCTAGACAAATACATTCTGTCTCATACTTTTCTGGGGTTTTATTTTTATTGTTTAAGAGACAGGATCTTGCTATGTTGCCCAGGCTGGATTCAAACTCCTGAGCTCAAGCAATCTTCTTACCTGGGCTTCTGCCTCAGTAGTTGGAACTAGAGGCAGACACCCAGCTCCTGTTCCCTTTCCTTCCCTTCCCTCCCTCCCTTCCTTCCCTTCTTTTCTTTTTAATTTGAGACAGGGTCTCACTTTTGTCCTCCAGGCTGGAGTGCAGTGGTACAATCTTGGCTCACTGCAACCTCTGCCTCCCAGGCTGAAGCAATCCTCCCACTTCAGCCTCCCAAGTAGCTGGGACTACAGGTGTGCACCACCACGCCAGGCTAACTTCCGTGTTTTTTGTAGAGATGGGGTTTCACCGTGTTGCCCAGGCTGGATTCAAACTCTTGGGTTCAAGCGATCCTCCCGCCTGGGCTTCCTGAGGCTCTGGAATCACAGGTGTCAGCCGCGGCGCTGGTCCATGGTTGATGTCAAGGTGGGAGAGCGAACGCGGTTGCACGGCACACTGCTATTTGGTGTTTCCACCCTACAGGGTACCAGGGACTCAGATAACCTGGGGAATCCAGACCGTGGGCAAATAATTAGACAGTGACGAGTTTTGAGTTTGTATTACCTTTGTACGTTTATTTCATTTCATTTTTAACAATGGCTGAGTTTAACCACCTTCTCACAGTATCTCCTGAAAACATGCTAATCAGCTCTTGGGAGCTGCTGGGAGCAGTTCTAGGACAGCACAGAGCTGTTCCCTCCAGCGAAGGAGCCCACGTCCACGTCCACTCTTGCGTGGCCGAGGTGATGTGACCCAGCCTCGCCAAGAGGTCCCGTGCAGCCGGCAAAGGCCTCACGTGGGTCAGTTTCCACCGAGCAGCCAGATACCCCGGGCGTTTTATTGATCCTATTGACCACGGCAAATGGCCGCTGGGCACCAATTCAGTGCCAGCCCAGGCTCAGGGACTGTCACACGTGATCTCACAGTAACCCTGTGCCATGATTACCACGGTCACCCCGCGTTACACTTGAGGCCACTGAGGCTCGGTAAGACAAAGGCGCTTGTCGTGGGTCACATGGTGAGGAGGGGGTAAGACTCAGACTCAAAACCTTTATTCTGTCCTAACTAGGGAGAAGGGCCAGGTGGGGAAAAGGGCACCTGTCCCCAAGGAGCCACCCCTGAGGCCTAGCCTCCAGGGAACCTGGAGCTGAACGGTCTCAGGTGGAAATGAGTAACCCTCTCTCTCCCTGTCTCCCTCTCCTTCTCCCCTTCCTCCTCTCTCTCTCTATCTCTCCCTCTCTCTCTTACCCCATCTCCTTCTCCCTCTCTCTCCCTCCCTGCCATCTCTCTCTCTTTTTTTTCTTTTTTCCAAGACAGAGTCTCACTCTGTCATCTATGCAGGAGTACAATGGCGCGATCTCAGCTCACCGCAACCTCCACCTCCCAGGTTCAAGCGATTCTCCTGCCTCAGCCTCCCGAGTAGTTGGGATCATAGGCTCCCACCACCATGCCCGGCTAATTTTTGTATTTTTGTATTTTTTTTTTTCTTTGAGACAGGTTCTTGTTCTATCACCCAGGCTGGAGAGCAGTGGCACAATCTTGGCCCACTGCAACCTCTGCCTCCCGGGTTCCAATGATTCTCTGCCTCAGCCTCCCAAGTAGCTGGGACTATAGGCACGCACCACCACACCCACCTAATTTTTGTATTTTTAGTAGAGACAGGGTTTCACCATGTTGGCCAGGCTGGTCTTGAACTCCTGACCTCAGGTGATCTGCCTGCCTCAGCCTTGAAAATGTCGGAATTACAGGCAAGAGCCAATGTGCTCAGCTAATTTTTGTATTTTTAGTAGAGACAGGGTTTCACTGTGTTGGCCAGGCAGTCTTGAACTCCTGACCTCAGGTGATCTGCCCACCTTGGCCTCCCAAAATACTGGGATTATGGGCACGAGCCACTGCACCTGGCCTCTGCCGCCCCTGTCTATCTCTCTGTCTTTGAGATACCCCAGTCAAGGATCCCACCCTGTCCATGGCCCACCACGTGACCAGCTGCTTGGCAGAGCCTGGGCCGCTGCTCTCGGGGACAGGTGCCTGGCGTGGGTGGGGAGGTGCTCTCTCTCTCGGTTTACTTTCCAACAGCATACATTTCTAGATTGGTGAAATATTATCTTTATCTTTAGAGGGAACAATAAAGCTATTTTCAGCTTGGGAACAAATGAGTCCGATGGTAAATAAATCCCCAAGGCCGGTGCTGGACAGGCTGGAGCTGTCATGGTGGAGGCCGGCAGCATTCCTCCCCGGGAAGGGTCTGGTCTCGGGGTGGGGGGCGCAGAAAGGATGTGGGGAGCCCAGGAGCAGAGAGGTGGGAGGGGGAGGGAGGCAGGGAGCGTCCTGGGGTCGTGCAGCTGGACAGACCCGCAGGTTTTAGGGATCCAGACATTGAGGCCCAGAGAGGGTAAGCGCCTTGCCCCGGGAAGCACAGCCTGCAGGTGCCTAGTCCCACTTCCCTGAGCTCTGCTGGGCACTGAGGCTCTAAGGAGAGCTCCTGTGTTTTCTCAGCACTTGAGAACAGATGGCTCCAATTCCCACCCACGGACGCCAAACATTTTCCCTGGTTACCCTGCTAATTTGCTCACAGCCTCCTCTTGTAAATAGAGAGTACAAAGGCTCCTCCGGGTAGCGTGTCTGCCGGGCAGACACCGATGCCACAGGGAGAGGGCTTAGAAGGAGCGCAGGAAAGTCCCAGGTAAGAACCACGTAAGGCCCAGGTGGGGCCCAGGTAAGGCCAGGATCCTTGGCCGACCAGGGGGTCATGGGAAGGATAGTGGGAAGGACAGTGGGAAGGCCTGGGTTCAGGTCTTGGCCCTGTGCTCCTTTGGAGCCCAGCTGGGAAACTTGCACCAGCCTCAGGCCCTCTGGCATCAGTTTTCTTATCTGTGAAATGGGCACGTTAATGTCAAAGGTGTAAGACAGGAGCTATTACGTAGGCACCCAGGGACTGGATGAATCTGTAGGAGTCTAGCCACCCTTCATGCCTTCATCTGGGGTCAGCAGGGAGGGGGCCGCGCCCTGGGCAGCGTCCCTGCCCCTCCGTTCCCAACAGTAGATTCTTCAACCAGCCCGTTTTGGTTTTTGTGTTTGTTTTTTGAGGCTGAGTCTTGCTCTGCTCCCGGGGCTAAACTGCAGTGGCACGATCTCAGCTCACCGCAAACTCTAGCTCCCTGGATCAAGCCATTCTCCTGCCTCAGCCTCCCGAGTAGCTGGGATTATAGGCGCAAACCACCACACCCAGCTAATTTTTTTATTTTTAGTAGAGACGGGGTTTCACTGTGTTGGCCAGGATGGTCTCCATCTCCTGACCTCGTGATCCACCAATTCGGCCTCCCAAAGTGCTGGGATTAAAGGCGTGAGCCACCGCATCCGGTCTCAACCAGCCCTTTTGACAGAATTCTTTCAACAACACTAACGGGTCCTCCTCGGTACCCAGCCCTGTCGCGAGGCCCAGAAAGCAGCTGTTTCAAGCCTTCTGCACTGGGTGGCCTTGGGCAACTGCCTTCACCTCTGTGCGACTCATTCCCTTGAGCCTCCCACAGAGGTCACAGGAAGGATTCCATGAGAGGATGTGTGCTCAGAGTGCTCAGAGTTACTCCTACCATACAGCAGTCAGGGAAGGCTTCCTGGAGGAGGCAACACTAGCCCTTACACCTTACGGATGCATGGGTATGACTGGGTATGGCTGGTGCTTCCAGGGAGGGGCTGGGTAGGGAGGCACCTCATGGGCCCATGCAGGGTCTGGGGTGCACAGCTGCATGGAGGGGTTTGGAGGTGGCTGGAAGGGGATTCCAGGCAGATCCTGGGTCCCTTGGATCTCCCTTCCCCACAACCTCGTTCACAGCAGCCCAGCCGGTAATGAAGTGCTCCTTCCAGCTGACAGCTCCTGGAGCTGGGCCAGGCAGCTCCTCTTGTCCTCGGCCTGCCTCCAGCTGCTGCCTGCAGCCCGGGGAAGGCTTTAGGACACCTGTCCGGCCTGGAGCGTCCTGGGGGATGGAGCTCCTGGGGGATGGAGCTCCAGGAGGAAGCCTGTGGCTTGGGGCCCCAGTCCCAGAAGCCTGGCCTGGAGCGAGGCTGTCTGGTCTTCAGGACAGGGGTCTGAAATGAGAGCGGGGGTGTCTAGTGGGGCAGCTTAACCAGGCAGTGCCAACGGGACCCGGCCTGGGGAGGAACCAGGATCTGCCTGGCCATGCTGTGTGACTTTGTCGAGCTCCTCTACCGCTCTGAGCCTGGGCTTCCAATCTGTCTGTGATGTCTGCCCTCCCGGAGTCACTGTGAGGTTCTGAGCAGAGGACACTCTTGACTCACAGCCTGGTGCGTAGCTGGTGTGGTGAGCGCCAACCCCTCCCTGTCCTGCAGAGCCCGCGGTTCAGCACACACAGGCCGCCTCACCCTCTCCAGAGAGGATCATGGGGCTTCATTTGTTGATTGAATTTGCTTGTGTGGCCCAGATTGGGTCTCGTTTTCTTTTCTTCTTTCTTCTGGAGACAGAGTCTCTCTCTGTTGCCAGGCTGAAGTGCAGTGGTGCGATCTCGGCTCCCTGCAACCTCCACCGCCTGTGTTCAAGCGATTCTCCTACCTCAGCCTCCTGAGTAGCTGGGATTATAGGCCTGCACCACCACACAGGCTAATTTTTGTATTTTTAGTAGAGACAGTGTTTTGCCATATTGGCCAGGCTGATATCGAACTCCTGACCTCAGGTGATCTGCCCACCTTGGCCTCCCAAAGTGTCATGATTACAGGCATGAGCCGCCGCTCCCAGCCACGGGTCTCATTTTCTCTTGAGAGTTTCACTCCATCATGCCTGAATGCAGGGGAAGCAGGCAATGTCCTGTCCTGGCCAAGGCAGACATGGGGCTGACGCTGAACGGCCTGGTGACCCTGGTCCTGGGGCTCAGGGAGTTTGCACGGGGACTTTCTGTCCACGGTCAGGCTTGCAAGCCTTGGTCTCTCGGCCCACCCTAAGGTGGCCCAGTCCTACCCCTGTCTTGGAGTTGCTGTGAGCAGAAATGCAGTAATGTGTCACCACGACAATGACTGGTGGCATGCTATCAGTCTCATGGTTCCCCAGGGGGACCCCCGCCTCACCACCCACCAGCTGGCTCCCTGGTCTGCAAAAGGGGGCTCACTGGATACCCGGGTCCCTGTGCAAATAAGAGGAGCTGACTTCCATGAAAGCCACTCCCTGCATCCATGGAGACCGAGGAGGTGGGAGGCCCTTGTTCCCCGAAAGCCCAGCCAGCCCCCACTCCCTCTGGGGAACCGTGTCCCGAGCAAGGCCCCTCACCCCATCTCTGTCTGATCTCCAATGGGTGTATGGATTGACGGGAAAGATTCTAATGGGCTTTAAGTTAATAAGCTGGGAACAAATTAGGTTTGATCTCTGCCAGAAGCAGATGGCACAGCTGTCACAGTCTGGAACAGCCCGGCTGGAGCAGTGGCAGGTGGCAGGGGCTGGGTGGGGGTACACACCACTGGGTTCTCTTTATTTACTTATTTTTGAGATGGAGTCTTGCTCTGTCACCCAGGCTGGAGTGAAGAGGTGTGATCTCAGCTCACCGCAACCCCTGCCTCTCAGGTTCAAGTGATTCTGCTGCCTCAGCCTCTCGAGTAGCAGGGATTACAGGTGCACGCCGCCACGCCCAACTAATTTTTGTATTTTTAGTAGATACAGGGTTTCGCCATGTTGGTCAGGCTGGTCTCGAACTCCTGACCTCTAATGATTTGCCTGCCTCAGCCTCCCAAAGTGCTGGGATTACAGGCCTGAGCCACCTTGCCCAGCCTTTTTTTTTTTTTTTTTGAGATGGAGTCTCCCTCTGTTGCTGAGGTTGGAGTGCAGTGGCTCATTCTCGGCTCTCTGCAACCTCTGCCTCCTGGGTTCAAGTGATTCTCCTGCCTCAGCCTCCCGAGTAGCTGGGACTGCAGGTGCCTGCCACCACGCCTGGGCTAATTTTTGTATTTTTAGTAGAGAATGTTTTGCCATGTTGCCTAGGCTGGTCTTAAACTCCTGATCTGAAAGTGACCCACCCACCTCGGCCTCCCAAAGTGTTGAGATGACAGGCGTGAGCCACCGCGCCCACCAGGGAAGTGGAAACTCTTTAACGAATCTTTCCACGTCCTCTCCAGTCATCGTTCTATTTAGATTTCTTTCGCTTCTGATAACAGCTTTTCTGCTTATTTATAGTTTCCCAGAAAATCATTTTACCCAGTTTTTTCCTTTCTTTTTTTTTTTTTTGCTTACGGTGGAAAGCATCTTTGTATTCCCCTTTGCCATTTCCGCATCCTAAACACTGTCACGCTGCCAGCTTTCCATATTATTCTAAATCTTCCTAACCGCATAGCCTGGTGGTGACTTCAGCTTTCTCTGCAGGGTTACACATTATTTCACTGATTTCTTTGGGTTTTTCAAATATAACAATCATGTCATCTGTTCCCCATGGCGAGCAAAGTAAATCAGGGACTCATCTTGGCCAAGGGGACTATTTGCAGTGTTTGGCTATTATGACAAACATCTTTGTATATAAAAACTTTTCCTGTATTTAGAAACATTTCCTCCGGCCAGATTTTTTCTGGAACAAAAGGTAAGAATGTCTTTTCAGCCAATTTACATTCCAAAAGGGTTGGTCCCATTTTCACTCCCACCAGCCACTCAGCAACAGGGAAATATGGGGGGTGGGGGAAAAGCCTTGTGACCGGGTGCAGTAACCCACGCCTGTAATCCCAGCACTTTGGGAGGCCAAGGCAGGTGGATCACCTGAGATCAGGAGTTTGAGACCAGCATGGCCAAAGTGGTGAAACCCCATCTCTACTAAAAATACTAAAATTATCTGGGCATGGTGGTGGGTGCCTGTAATCCCAGCTACTCGGGAGGCTGAGGCAGGAGAATCGCTTGAACTGGGGAGGCAGACGTTGCAGTGAGCCGAGATTGTGCCATTGCATTCTAGCCTGAGTGACAGAGCGAGACTCTGTCTCAAACAAAAAAACAAACAAGAAAAAAAAAATCATTGCTCCAGGGATTCCAACTCCTCCCCGTGGCCAAGAAGACCCCCCTTGGGTGTTTGCCTTCTCCAGCCTCACCTCCTGTCACCCCACAGCCTCTATTCCCACAACAGTGGCCTTCCTTCTGTTCTTAAATCAAATGAGCTGTTTCCAGACTCAGAACTTTGCACTGCCTGTTCCCTGCGCCAGGAACACCCTTACCACTAACGTTTCCATCATTCAAAGCTCTCAACTCAGATATCGCCTTCTCAGACCACCTGGATGCCAACGCCCACCCTGTCCCCCAGTCACATGCTGTTCTCTGCTCCATCCCCGTCTAGTCTTCCAAGCATTGATTCCAAAATTACTGTACTGGTTTATTGCCAGCATCCACCATTTAACTGAAACTCCACGGGAGCAGGGACCCTGGATGCGTCCCCTGCATCTAGAAAATGTCTCGCATGCATGTAATAGTGTTTGTATTATTTATTTCCTTATTTATTTTTAGAGGCAGGGCTTTGCTCTATGGTCCAGACTGGGGTGTAGTGGCATGATCAGAGCTCACTGTAGCCTCCACCTCCCAGGCTAACACAATCCTCCCACCTCAGCCTCCTGAGTAGCTGGGATTACTGGCATGCACCACCACACCTGGTTTATTTTTTCATTTTTCTGTAGAGATGGAGTCGTGCTATGTTGCCCAGGCTGGTCTTGAACTCATGGGCTCCAGCCATCCTTTCGCCTTGGCCTCCCAAAGTGCTGGGATTATAGGCATGAGCCACGGCACCTGGCCCAGCAAATCATTCTTATCTGGAAATCTCCCCACATCCAGGACAACAAGGCAAGGATCCCCGTTGAAAGCTCTAGACTTACAGGAAGCACTGCGGCTCATGAGCTTTATTTTTATTTTATTTTATTTTATTTTTTCAAGATGGGGTTTTGCTCTGTCACCCAGGCTGGAGTGTAGTGGTGTGATCTTGGCTCACTGCAACCTCCGCCTCTCTGGTTCAAGTGATTCTCCTGCCTCAGCCTTCTGAGTAGCTGGGATTACAGGCACCTACCACCGTGCCCGGCTAATTTTTGTATTTTTAGTAGAGACAGGGTTTCACCATGTTGGCCAGGCTGGTCTCGAACTCCTGACCTCAGGTGATTCACCCACCTTGGCCTCCCAAAGTGCTGGGATTACAGGTGTGAGTCACCGCATGAACTGTAAGATTAACTAGTTGGAACAAGTGACTGGGCCTCCCCTGCAACGGCACCCCCTGCCCAGACAGCGACAGAGGAAGAAGCGTGCCCCGTCCTGAGAGTGCATCAGCCGCCCCTCACCCGTCTCATGTCACTTCACTCAACACTTCCTTATTCAGCTCCCAATGCAGTCCACCCTTCAAGCAATTATTTGGCTCCTGCTGTATGCCAGCCTCTGTATGCCTCACTGAGCACTGAGGATTCAGAGGAAACGAAAGCAGGTCTCTACTCTCAGGGGACCCCCACCCCCCGCCCCAGTCCTTTAGAAGGGATGGGCAAGGCCTCGAACAAAGGTGCTGACCCTATTAGGGCAGAAGAAACCCTGGGGGCTTCCGGGAAGTGCTGATAGTGGAGAATGAGCTGAGGCTACAGGTGAGTAGATGGAAAAGAGGGGCTTAAGGGGGAGAATGAGCTGAGGCTACAGGTGAGTAGATGGAAAATTGGGCAGGGTGATAATTCCATTCACCTGGGAGAAAATGGAGTCACGAGTCACGGGAAACAACCTGGTCAGTTCCGATCCCACGCTGGGAGGAGAAAGGGAGGGGGTGGAGGTAGGGACCAAGTGAGGGCAGGGCCTGACTAGGGTCGGCCGGCCGTGACCCCCCACTCCCGGCTGGATACGCTCTCGGCACCTTCTCCAGTACGTGAACTCCTACCCATCATCCAAAACTTTCTATCTGGTCACCCAGTGGCCTCGTGACTGAACCTACCCACCTGCCGGCGTTGCTGGCCTTGCAGGTGATGGGACCTGGTTAGGAGGAGCAGCCTGGGCACCAAGGCTGAGGGGTGGGCAGCGGAGGGGGTGGGCTGGGTCAGCCGAAGATCACCTGGGTCTCCTGGGGCCGCCATGCCGCACCCTGGTGCATGGGGGATCCTGATTTCAGCCTCAGCTTGGGCCTGGCCCCATCACAGACCAGCTGGATGGAAAGCAGAGTAGGGAGGGGGAGGGGAGAGGGAGGGCAAAAGGAAGAAAGGAGATGGGAGCAGAGGGGAGGGAAGGGGAAGGAGGGGAGGAAAGAGGAGGAGGAGGAGGATGGAGGAGGGAAGGTGGAGTGGGGATGGCAGAGGGGAGGAGGGAGGAAGGTGGGAGGATTGGAGAGGGAGGAGGGAAGAGAGAAGGAGGATTGAGTAGGAGAATAAGGGAGGGGATGAGGGAGGAATGGGGAAGGAGGAGGAGGGAGAGGGAGGAGGGGAGAGAGGAAGGGAGGAGGAGGGTGGGGAGAGGAGCGAAGGAGGAGGGTAATGGAGGACTTCTGAGGGGAGGGGTGGGAGGAGGGAGAGAGAAGGAGGGGGAGGGAGAGGGAGGGAAGAGATGGAGAGGAGTGGGAAGGAGGAGGGTGGAGGGGAGGAGGGAGAGGGAAGCAAAAGAAAGGGGGAGGGGAGGGGAGGAGGGGGGAAGGAGGAGGAGTGGGAAAGACCAGGAGGAAGGTGAGAGAGAAGGGGCTGAAGGAGGAGGGAGTGGAAGGGGAAGAGAGGAGGAATGGGGAGGAAGGAGTGAGGAGGGGAAAGGGGAGGGAGGAGGAGTAGGGAGGAGCGGGAGGGAGCATGAAGGAGGAGTGAGGGTGGAGAGTGGACGAGGATAGAGGGAGGAGGGAGAAGTGGAGGAGGAATGAAAGGGTGGAGAGAGGAGGAGGAGGAGGAGGAGGAGGAAGGGGTGGAGGAGGAGGGCGGTGGGGTGGGGGAGGGAGAAGCAGGGCGGGGTGAGGGAGGGGGGAGGAGGCCGGGGCGGGCGCGGGAGGCGGGCAAAGGCGGGGCGTGGTGTCCGGGGCTGTGCTCGTTTCCGCGGCTGCGCCCCCAGCACGCGCTCGCGGACCAGGGCCGGGCGGACCCGGGGACCGGCGGAGGACGCCGGCCGCGCCCGGCCCGAGGCTGGGGGAGCGGGGCGAGGGCGCGCAGGGTCGGGCGCGCTGAGGACCCCAGGCCAGGCCGGGCCGGGCCAAGGTAAGCGGTGGCCGCGGGGCGGGGACGCGCGGAGCGCGGGGAGACGCCGGCGGGGACCTGTCGGAGCCTTTGTCTGCGGCGCGCGGCCCCCCAAACCCTCCCGCCCGCTCGGGCGCTGCTCTCCCCACCCCGCCCGCCCCTGTCCCGGGAACCCGAGGCGACCCCGGCCGTGTCCGGAGCGGCCCGGCCCCCTCCGCCCGGCAACCACCGCGGACCCGGATCCCTGGGCCCGACCGTGTGGGGTCTCGGCGCCACCGCCTCCCCGGGCACCGTGCGGGCGGCCTCCCTCTCGAAGTTCTTCCCCGGACCCCCCGTCGCCCCCTCTGCCCGCACCGGCCCCCTCCTCGTTCTCGGAAAAGCGGCTGGGAGAGGCGCCTGGGCTCTGGGGTCACCTCGGGGCGGCCCCGGGGTTCTGTCCTTTGCCTGGTGGGGGCTCAGGTCCGCGAGCCAACTTCGCGGCTGATGGGGTCGAGGAGGGGGCGCAGAAAGGCGCGGGGACCGGTCCGGGGAGGGTGGTAGGCCGGGGGCCAGCCTGTGGCCCCTGCATGCCTTGGTGCCCTGGGGGCTGCAGGAAGGGGGTGGCCGGAGGGGCTTGGAACCCACCATCCTGCCGACAGGAGTTGGAGCAGCTTAGACCCACTGGGCTGCTGAAAGGGCAGCAGAGACATCGTTAGCCCCGGTTAATCGGTTAACCGGGACCAGGGGTGTCTTAGGCATCAACTAGCCAGGGCTGGTGGCTGAGCCAGGAGTGCGAGCCCAGGCCGGCTTTCCAAGTGGAATTCGGTTCACCTGGTCCTGCCTGGCTGGCCAGAGGAGCGCGACCCCAGAATGAGGCCAGCCTGGCTTTGGGGTCCAGAAGCCCAGAGCTTCGTGGTGCCCCCGGCCACGTTCAGAACCGCGGTGCACTCCAGGCCCCGCAGAAATGGGAGGAGCCAGAGGGGGTCACTGGACAGGCTCCAGTTTGAGCCTTATGACCACCCCCCCCACCCCGCACTTGACCTTTCTGTGCCTCGGTCACCCTCCCTGCAGAATGGTGGGAGTCCTTGTCCAGACGCAGTGGCTCACTCTTGCAATCCCAGCTCTTTGGGAGGCTGGGGCTGAAGGATTATCTGAAGCCAGGAGTTCAAGACTAGCTTGGGCAACAGAGCAAGACCCCACCTCAAAAAAAAAAAAAAAAAAAAAAAGCAGGGGGAGGGGCAGGAGTCCTGCTTTGCCCACAGCAGTGTTTTTTAAGTGGCAGCTTGTGCAACTGTTGAATGCCTACTGTGTACAGCCGAGCCTACCCCACTAGCCAACCCCCCAGTCCCTGTTTGTGACATTCTCTCTCTTCTTCCTCTATTGAGTTGTGAAGTAGGGAAACAGACCTGAGGGGTGGCCTCAAGGCCAAAGAAATGACTTGTGTCTTCTCCACGGCCCCCTGGGGTGGGCATTGAGGGGTCCTGGCAGCTCAGAGTGGAGGACCAGGGCCAAGACCTGTACCGCTGGCGCTGTTAAGCAGCGTGCATGTCGTTAAATTTCATTAAGGGGGGCAGGGCAGGAGGGGACGATCGGAGGCCCCGGGCTGCCTCCCAGAGCCAGGGGAAGCTTGGATGCTGGGGGTTGGGGAGGACAGAGATGGAAGCCTGTGGCCCAGGAGAAGTAGGGGTAAGCAGCTGCCGCAGGCTCCCCGCCCCCTCCACTATGGGGACAGTGGCTGGCCAAGCTGGGCAGTGTGGGTGGCAGCTGCCCACCTTGCCAAATGAGCCAGAGGGGAGAGCAGCTGCCTCCTGGCCCGATGCTGAGTGTGTCCGCCTTCCCAGGTGGCGTAGCCTCAGGACGAGGCAGAAACCTGGGCTTTGGCCAGGAGTGTTCGGGGCATGGCAGGCCCAGGGCAGTGTCTCGGGGGCCCTTGCTGAACACAGACCAGGCCTTTCTGGGTTCGGACGTCCTCCTAGGCTGAGCTGGCATCCTGAGAAGGTGGCAGGAAGAGCATTTGATTGTTGTAGACTGTCACCCTGACACCATCCCCTTCCCTGGCCCTGCAGGCTGGAGAGGGGCACCGGGGTCTCTCAGCCTTCGCTGACTCTCTGGCGCCTCCCAGCGATTCTTGAGATCAGGCTCATTTGTCCACATTATAGGCGAGGACAGGTATGTGGGAGCCGGCCCAGGGCCACCCTCATTCAAGCCCAGCCCAGCCCTGCTCTAAGCCTTGCTCGCCCCACCCCCGCGCTTCTCCAGTTCCAGATGTGGCAGGAGGGTCCAGGGCTGGCGAAGGGCACTCAGGGGAGCCTTGAACCTAGAAGCAGAGGTACGCGGGGCTTCCCAGACCCCAGAAGTCTAGGACTGCCTCTCCCCTGGTAGTGGGTACCAATCACCTGGGATGGCCCCCAGCTGTCAGGGGCTGAATCTCCCCAGCCCCTCACGACCTGGAAATGGGAAGGCTCTGGCTTCAAAGCCCCAGTGGGGCCCCAGGCTCCCTTTCAGGCCCCAGTTAACTCTGTAGTGAGCTAGAAGAAGGGGACATGGGGTTGCAGGGAGGTGCTTGGTAACTGATAATCAAAACCTGCCTGGAGGCTGGGAAGGGGGTAAACTGAGGCAGGGGAGCTGGAAGAAGTGAGACCCAGGAGATGGGACAAGAGCAGGCGGAGGTGACAGGAGTCGGCCCCAGAGAAAACTGGGGCTGGCCGAGCACAGTGGCTCACACCTGTAATCCCGGCACTTTGGGAGGCCAAGGTGGGAAGATCGCTTTAGCCCAGGAGTTCAAGACCAGACTGGGTAACATAGTGAGACCCCATCTTTACAAAAAAGAAAAAAAAATTAGCCATTCCTGGTGGTGCACACCTGTTTCAGCTACTTAAGATGCTGAGATGGAAGGATCGCTTGAGCCCAGAGGCAGAGGCTGCAGTGAGTTGTGATCATGTCACTGCACTCCAGCCTTGGCAACAAAGTGAGACTCTGTCTCAGAAAAAAAATTCAAGGTGCCTCTGGGCCTGTGGGACCCCCTTGGGGTGGGCTTCTTCGAGCCCTTTACACGACTTTCCCACATACTGAGGAAACTGAGGCACTACATTCCACGCCCAGTGCTGGGCTGTCCTCTTTCCCCGTTAGCCTCAAACTACCTGCAGCGAGCGCAGATCCTTTCTGCACTCAGATAAATAAAACACAGTATTAGGAAAAGAAATCTTTGCTTTAGGGGAAAAGCTAGCCTGCCCCAGGCACACACAGGGCTGCCTACACCATGCAAGTGTGTCCACCACAGATAGTTAGCTCCCTCCTGAAGGTAAGGGCTGGCAGATCCAAACTGAAGCAAGAAACACTGAGGCAAGTCCACAGGAAGAACTTCCCACCATGAAGGTGGTTGGCCCCAGGACCAAGGGCCATCGTGGCTCAGAGCGCCACACAAATCAGGGTTGGAATCTCGGTTCCCCCACTTACTGCCTGTGAGACCAAGGGGACTCTCACTTTCCTTGGCTGAAAAATGAGTGATGAAAGGCACCTTCCTCCCAGAGGACACTTGGCAGCCCAGTGCAGGCACACATGAGGCTCACTCATGTCATCTGTTATTTCTGATTGCTGCCCAAGTCCTGGTATCACACCTCCAAAGTATTCCTCCATTCCCATCTTATTTCTCACCATGGCCACTGCCACCATGCAGGCCACCTTGGTTGTTCGCTGGGGCAGCTCTGAGCCATTCTCCTCCCCTCCAGCCCCTTCTCCCTAGATAGCAGTGAGGATTAGCCTCCTTAGGCACACCAGGTGAGGGCAGGGTGAGGTGGCTCACGCCTGTAACCCCAGCACTTTGGGAGGCTGAGGGAGGAGTTGGAATCCAACCTGGGAAATGTAGTGAGATGCCGTCTCTACAAAAAAAAAAAAAAAAAAAAAATTTTTTTGAGACAGAATCTTGCTCTGTTGCCCAGGCTAGAGTGCAATGGCACAATCTCAGCTCACCATGACCTCCGCCTCCCAGGTTCAAGCGATTCTCCCACCTCAGCCTCCTGAGCAGCTGGGATTACAGGAGCGCATCACCACGCTCAGCTTACTTTGTATTTTTAGTAGAGATGGGGTTTCACCATGTTGGTCAGGCTGGAATCGAACTCCTGACCTCGTGATTGGCCCAACTCAGCCTCCCAAAGTACTGGGATTACAGGCATGAGTCACCGCACCTGGCCTGAAATTTCTTTTAATTAGCCAGGCATGGTGGTTCGCACCTGTGGTCCCAGCTACTTGGGAGGCTGAATCGGGAGGATCACTTGAGCCCAAGAGGTCGAGGCTGAAATGAGTGATGGTTGTGCCACCATACTCCAACCTGGGTGACAGAGTGAGACCCTATCTCAAAAAAAAAAAAAAAAAGACACATCAGGCGACATTGCTTATCTGCTTAAATTAATGACCTCTGGAATGGACAGAAAGGTTGGTCCCCCTCCTGGGGGATACGGTCCAGGCCGCGTGGCATTGGTGCTGGGTTATCTTCTCACTCTTCCCTCACCTGCTCTCTCTGCTTTCTCCAAAGCACAGGCTGCCATGGGCTCTGTCAGGAGCCAGCGCCTTGAGGAGCCCAGCGTGGCGGGCACACCAGACCGGGGCATAGTGATGAGCTTCAGCTTCGACAGTTACCAGCTGGAGGAGGCAGTGGAGGCGACTCAGGGCCAGGGCCTTAGGGCCAGGGGCGTCCTGGCTTTCATGGATTCCGGTGAGTAGGGGTGTGGGCAAAGTGTGTGTCTCCCCCAAAGCAGGGTGGGCTGTGTGACCCCCCCCCCAGTGAAGCCTTGGGGCAGCAGGGAGCCATGGGTGGTCATAGAGCACTGGAGGTAGTGCCTGTCAGTGCAGATTAGATCTGCTGCATAACAAACATGCCCGATGTCTCAGTGCCTCCGCCCCGATGCTGTGTGTCTCATGCAGGTCACTAGGGGCCCTGCCAACAGCCCCAGGCAGAGGAGGCTGTCTTAATACGGGCTTTTTTCCTCACTGGGCGGATGAAGGGACCTGTGACTCTTGCACTGACCCATAAAGCTTCTATCTGGAGTGACACATGTCACTTTGGTCACATTTATTGGCCAAAGCAAGTCGTGCCTCACTGCAAAGGAGGTAGGAAAGTGCCTGAATGGGACTGGATGTGAGGTTCAAAGACCTGGTTTTCAGCACAGCTGTGTGACCTTAGGCAAGGGCCTAAACCTCTCTGAGGCTCAGTTTCACTACATTGAGGAATTGAGACAACTGAGTTTGAGATCAGACTTGCAGAATGGACACCCCACAGGCTTGGAGTCTAACAGGCTTGGGTTCCAGGCCACCTCCCCCTCCTTTACCCACCAGGAGCCCCTGGTCAAGTCACCGTTCTTCTCTGGCCCTCGGTCTCTTCCTCTGTAAAAGGGGGATGATGCTGTGTTAATGTGATTCCACCACAATCCACAGAATCTTGCTTGGGCCTGTCCTGAGCACTCGGGAGGCACCTTGTTAGCTATAGCTCTGTTTGGGGGAGCTGTTGTTTATGCTAATAGTTTAGGCTCCGAAACCTGAGTTAAGGTTGGGTGCTATGGCTCACATCTGTAATCCCAGCGCTTTGGGAGGCTGAGGCAGGAGGATCGCTTGAGCCCAGGAGTTTGAGACCAGCCTGAGCAACCTGGCAAAACCTCATCTTTACAAAAAATACAAAAATTAGCCAGGCGTGGTAGTACATACCTGTAATCCCAGCTGCTTCAGAGGCTGAGGCAGGAGAATCACTTGAGCCTGGGAGGCAGAGGTTGCAGTGAGCCAAGATCACGCCACTGCACTCCAGCCTGGGCCACAGAGTAAGACTGTCTGGAAAAAAAAAAAAAAGGAAAAAAAAGAAATTGGCTTACTAAAGTGGGACCTGGTGCCCAGGTGCAGTTGCTCAGGCCTGTAATCCCAGCACTTCGGGAGGCCTAGGTGGGTGGATCACCTGAGGTCAGGAGTTCTAGACCAGCCTGGCCAACATGGTGAAACCTCGTCTCTACTAAAAACACAAATAGTTAGGCCTGGTGGTGCACACCTATAGTCCCAGCAACTTAGGAGGCTGAGACCGGAGAATCACTGGTAGGTGGAGGTTGCAGTGAGCCGAGATCACGCCACTGCACTCCAGCCTGGGTGACAGAGCGAGACTCCATCTCAGAAAAAATAAATAAAGCAGGAGCTGGTTAAGCCAGGCAGGCAGTCAGGAAGGTCACGGACAGTCTGGAACCCACGGGCAGGAGCTTCTTGGTGTCTCAGCTCCAGAAAGATCTCAGGTCTCACCTCGTTGGGTCAGACCCACTCAGGGTCATTTCCCTTTTGATGAACTTAAAGTTAACAGAGAGGGGACTTTAATTGCAAAACGGCTTCACAGCAGCACCAGGGTTAGTGTTTGAATTGGGGACTGTGCTGCCGCCTGCCACAGTGACCATAAAACAGACCATCACAGTCCCCCTCTTGCCAGTGTGACTCCCACACACATCTTCCTATCTTCCTAAACGATGCTTCCTCTCGAGACAAAGGCAGAGGCAAGGTCATACTGCCACCGAGAGCATGCTACATGAACCCTGGACAACCCCGAACATGCTGCCCCCTTCCCCAGAAGGACAGGCAGAGGGTGTTCACTCTTCTCCTTCCATATCCCTTTTTTTTTTTGGAAACAGTCTCATGCCGTTGCCTAGGCTGGAGTGCCCTCAGCTCACTGCTGCAACCTCCACCTCCTGGGTTCAAGCTATTCTGCCTCAGCCTTCCAAGTAGCTGGGACTACAGGCCTACAGGCGTGCGCCACCACACCCAGCTAATTTTTTGTGTCTTGGTAGAAACAGGGTTTCACCATGTTGGCCAGGCTGGTCTCGAACTCCTGACCTCATGATCTGCCCGCCTCAGTCTCCCAAAGTGCTGGGATTAGAGGCATGAGCCGGTTTCCTGTCCATTAAGCGGCGGCTTCAGTGGCTCTGATGGCGTGGGTGTGGTGGCCATAGTGACAGTGTTTGGTGGCTTTTGATAATGTGCATGATGACAGAGGTATGGGGAGCAGAGGTCACAGCGATGGACCGTAGCCATGGTGATGGTGGCTGGGGTGGCGGACATTGCCCTGGGCAGTGGCCGTGGCCATGCGTGGAGCCTGCCCCCATCTCACCTGGAGTCTTCGGCTTTAGCATTGGAGGAGCCGGTGCCCGATGACCGCTACCACGCCATCTACTTTGCAATGCTGCTGGCTGGCGTGGGCTTCCTGCTCCCGTACAACAGCTTCATCACGGACGTGGACTATCTGCATCACAAGTACCCAGGTGGGTCTCTCCACGGCCGTGCCCGGACACTCAGGGCGCTCCATCATGGCCTGGGGCCTCCAGAGACCCCCAGCGGGGAGGATCCTACCCAGGGACCCGTTTTATTCAGCTCTCCGCTCCACTGTTAGCTGCTGCGTGGCCTCAGGGCAGCCACTCACTCTCTCTGGGCAGCAAGCCCCTCCTGGGAGGTTGCACCGGGCAGGGGTCACTGCAGAGGGTGGGGCCTCCCTGAGTGCCTGCTGCCTCTGGCCCTCTGCAGGGACCTCCATCGTATTTGACATGAGCCTCACCTACATCTTGGTGGCGCTGGCAGCTGTGCTCCTGAACAACGTCCTGGTGGAGAGACTGACCCTGCACACCAGGATCACCACAGGTGCGCTGGGCCCCGCCACATAACACCTGGCCAGTCACCCACTCGCCCAGTTTCCCTGAGCCTCGATCCTCTTGTCTGTAAAATGGGCATGCTTCCTAGGGATGCCCTGGGGTCTGGTGCAAGATGAGGTCTGGCTGTAGTTGGGCCTCTGCACCCCACCTCACGTCCCAGGGCCCCGGCCAAGCTCTTCCTCACACCCAGTGTGTTCTGTCTTTCCCATTCCTCCACACGGTGACATCCAGCTTCAAAGCCTGGCTCAAATGGCACCTCCTCCAGGAAGCCCTCTGGATGCCCCTGTTAGACTTATAAAGCATCCCTGGGCCCTCCTTGAGGGGGAAGGGCAGAGAAAGCCTCAGACCGACTCTGCAGGAGGGGCGGGGAGGAGGGGGACCCCCACCCAGTTGGCTCCACCACTCCCCTCACTGGACTCTCCCCCAACAGGCTACCTCTTAGCCTTGGGCCCTCTCCTTTTTATCAGCATCTGCGACGTGTGGCTGCAGCTCTTCTCTCGGAACCAGGCCTACGCCATCAACCTGGCTGCTGTGGGCACCGTGGCCTTCGGCTGCACAGGTAGGAACTGGGGACCGGGGGTGAGGCCCTGAGTGCCCACTTCCAGCTCTGTCCCCCCCAGCCCTGGTTTCCTGCTGGGGACATGTGGTGTGACGGGAGCCAGGCTGGCTGGGTGCCATGTGTGCATCCACCTGCATGCCAGCATGCACCTATGCACAGTGTGTAGCCACAGAGACCCTGAGGCGGCCTCTCGTTTCCCTGGTATAAACCAGGCTTCAAGGACTGTTCCGCTTTGTCCCCGTATCACTGTTTCTCTTGAGCAGTGGCTTTCGGCAGGGTCTGACTCTGTCACCCAGGCTGGAGTGCAGTGGCATGATCATAGCTCATGGCAGCCTCAACCTCCTGGACTCAAGCCATCCTCCCACCTCAGCCTCCCGAGTAGTTAGGACCACAGGTACATGCCACAAAACCTGGCTAAATTTTTTTTTTTTTTTTTTTTTTTTTGAGACAGAGTCTCGCCCTGTTCCCCAGGCTGGAGTGCAATGGCATGATCTCAGCTCACTGTAACCTCTGCCTCCTGGGTTCTAGCAATTCTCCTGCCTCAGCCTCCTGAGTAGCTGAGATTATAGTCACCCGACACGACATCCAACTAATTGTTGTATTTTCAGTAGAGACAGGGTTTCACCATGTAGATCAGGCTGGTCTTGAACTTCTGACCTCAGGTGATCCACCCGCCTTGGCCTCCCAAAGTGTTGGGATTACAGGCGTGAGCCACCGCACCTGGCAAGCCTGGCTACTTTTTAAAAATTATTTATAGAGACAGGGTCTCTCTATATTGCCCAGACTAGTCTTGAACTTTTTTTTTTTTTAAGATAGTCTTGTACTGTTGCCCAGGCTGGAGTGCAGTGACGTGATCTCGGCTCACTGCAACCTCTGCCTCTTCGGTTCAAACAATTTTCCTGCCTCAGCCTCCCGAGTAGCTGGGATTACAGATGCCTGCCACCATGCCCGGCTAATTTTTTTTATTTTTAGTAGAGGCAGGGTTTCACTCTGTTGGCCAGGCTGGTCTTGAAATCCCGACCTCGTGATCCACCCGCCTTAGCCTCCCGAAGTACTGGGATTGCAGGCGTGAGCCACCACGCCTGGCCTAGTCTTAAACTCTTAGCCCCAAGTAATCCTCCCACCTAGGTCTTCCAAAGTGCTGGTATTACAGGCATGAGCCATTGTGCCTGGCCTTTCAAACTTTTTTTGAAAACTGCTTTTTATTTTGCAAAAATTTCAAACCTACAGAAAGCTTGCAAGAATAATACATTGAAATCCCATATGAGCTCTCTCCCCTCCCCCACCCCTCTCTGTGTACATAAATTTCTAAGTATATATAAATTTAAGATAATACCTATTTTCCCTTACACCATTTGAGAGTTAGTTGTAGATGTCATCACCTTTCTTGCCTAATTACTAATACTTCAGAGTATGTTTTCTTTTCTTTTTTTTTTTATAAAAAACTTTTTTTTTTTTTTTTTTTTAAAAGGTGAGGTTTCACCATATTGGTCAGGCTGGTCTTGAACTCCTGACCTCAGGTGATCCACCCACCTCAGCCTCCCAAAGTGCTGGGATTACAGGCTTGAGCCACCGCACCCGGCTCCTTTTCTTTTCTTCCTTTTTTTTTTTTTTTTTTTTTTTTTGAGACAGTCTCACTCTGTCACCAGGCTGGAGTGCAATGGCATGATCTCAGCTCACTGCAACCTCCGCCTCCCGGGTTCAAGTGATTCTCCTACCTCAGCCTCCCAAGTAACTGGGATTACAGGCGCACTACCAAACCTGGCTAATTTTTGTTGTATTTTTAGTAGAGACGGGTTTCACCATATTGCTCAGGCTGGTCACAAACTCCTGACCTCAGGTGATATGTCCGCCTCAACCTCCCAAAGTGCTGGGATTACAGGCATGAGCCACCACGCCTGGCCCAGAGTGTATTTTCTAACGGCCAAGGCTTTTTTTTGGAGACAGAGTCTCGCTCAGTCGCCCAGGCTGGAGTGCAGTGGCGTGATCTCGGCTCACTACAACCTCCGTCTTCCGGGTTTAAGCAATTCTCCTACCTCAGCCTCCGGAGTAGCTGGGATGACAGGTGCGTGTCACCACACCCAGCTGACTTTTTTGTATTTTTAGTAGAGACGGGGTTTCCCCATGTTGCTCAGGCTGGTCATGAACTCCTGACCTCAGGTGATCTGTCTGCCTCAGCCTCCCAAAGTGCTGGGATTACAGGCGCGAGCCACCATGCCTGGCTGGCATTTCTTTTATAACCAGATTATAGTTGCCAAAATTGGGCAGTTTAACACTGATGTGATGCTATTATCTAAGCTACAATCCATATTTGAATTTCTCCAATCATCCTGATAATGTCCTTTGTAGCGTTTTTTTTTTTCTGATCTAACATCCTCTCCAGATTCACACCTTTCCTTTAATCCAGGATGGTCCTCCACCGCCCTCTGTGTTTCATGACAGCTGCATTTTGCAAGGATCCAGGCCAGTTGCTTTGTAGACTTTCTTTTCTTTTCTTTTTTTGAGTGGAGTCTTCCTCTGTCGCCCAGGCTGAAGTGCAGTGGCACAATCTTGGTTCAGAGTGTATTTTCTTTCTTTCTTTCTTTTTGAGACAGAGTCTCACTCTGTCACCCAGGCTGGAGTGCAGTGGCTCATTCTTGGCTCACTGCAACCTCCGTCTCCCTGGTTCAAGCGATTCTCCTGCCTCAACCTCCTGAGTAGTTGGGACTACAGGCGCCCGCTACCATGCCCAGCTAATTTTTATATTTTTAGTAGCGACGGAGTTTCATCATATTAGCCAGGCTGGTCTTGAACTCCTGACCTCGTCCACTGGCCTCAGCCTCCCAAAGTTTGAGACTCTGTCTCAAAAAAAAAAAAAACATTGTAAAGACAAAATCTCACTTTGTAGCCCAGGCCAGTATTGAACTCCTGGACTCAAGCGATCCTCCCTTCTTAGCCTCCAAAAGCACTGGGATTACAAGCATGATCCACCGTGCCCAGCCTTAACCAGAAGATTTTAGTTAGACAAAGACTGCCCCCATGGCTACTTCCAGGCATGGATTTGCTAGACCCCAAGGTATGGACCTGTGCACTTTTATTTCCCCTAGATCCTGATGGATTTCTGGCTGTATTAGTTAGGATGAGAGAGGGTATTGCTGTATAACAAATTAGCCCAAAAATCTCAATGGCTCCATAGAACAAGGCTGGCTGCTCACTCTTGCTGCCTCTGCTGTCTGGAGGGTGAAGGATGTACGGCTCCACACGGTCTCTCAGGGCCTCAGGCAGACAGTCCTCTCCCTACTCCATAACACATGGCCTCTTCTGTCCCTGCCCGTGGGAAGAAGAAAGGTTGAAAGTCCATGTGGGCTTTTCACTGCCTTACCCAGAAGTGAGGTGTCATTCCTGCAGACATTTCATCCGCCAGAGCTTGTCAGTGACCCTGGCTGACTGCAAGGGTACACTGGTTGTGTGTTCCTACTGCTGTGTGTCAAATCTCTCTGCCATTAGTGGTGTTAACGGCTGTTTACGCACCCTTGTCCACCAACACAGTTCCCTCAAGCTAGTGAATTTCGCCCAAGTTGACAGGTGATAATGGTGTCTCTGGGTTTTTCCTCTCTCTGTCTCTCAAGTGCAGCAATCCAGCTTCTACGGGTACACGGGGATGCTGCCCAAGCGGTACACACAGGGGGTGATGACCGGGGAGAGTGAGTATCTGCAGACCCCCTGGGGAGGGGGCGCTGGCTGCCCTGGGGTTTGGAAGCTTCTTCCCAGGAACTCCCCATAATGTGCCCCAGTCTGGGAGGAAGGCTCACAATCCCTGGGCAGAGTGAACTAGGGACAGTGATCACCATCTTTCCTGGCCTGGCTGGGGGAGAAAAGGGGTGGACTCCCCGATGGGAGGGACACGGGCACACGCATGTGTGTGCTGTGTTTCTGGGGCTTGTGATCCTTGGTCTTAGGGGAAGCTGATGCCTCTCTCAGCATGTGGCTGGCTGTGCATTTTGTAAGTCTGCGTGTGCGCGTGTCGTGGACATCACGCCATGCCTACAGCACCATGCTCTCCTTGCAGCCACGGACACACCAGCCACCCCCTGCTTGGCACCCCGTGTGGGTGTCTCACGGGCTTCTGAAACTCATGTCTTCTCCACCCACCCTGCCACTCACCCGCCCTTCTCAGCAAATGGCACCCCCTTGCTCATGCCTGAACCTTACATGACACCCGGCCCTCTCCAAGTCCTAGGTCTGTGCCCTGGGCTCCAGCCCCTGCAGAGGGGCAGCAGTGGCCCCTGGCACTGACATTGTGCATTGAAGCCCCTTCCTCTAAGGGTTCCCAATCTTCCTTCTGTGCCTGGACCGGCCGGGGTCAATGCTATCCAGACAGGAGGCAGAAGCCCCAGGTCAAGACCCACATGGGTCTGGCTCATTTCTCCCCTTGAGCGGGGTTCTGCAACCCTCTGCCTGGTGCTAAGGTTGGCCAAATGCCCCGGTGCTCCCAGACTCCCATCTGTGAGGTCTTGGTTCCTGTCGCTGGCTGGTAGATTTTGTAGTGCGACTGAGCCAGAATGGGTGCAGAATTGAGCCGGCACACCGGTGTCTGGTGGTTTATGCAACTGAGGGCTCTGCAGAAGACTTGCTCAGAGCCCTGCCTGCCCTCCAGGGGTGGCCCACCATGGATGGCCCTGATCCACCTTACCCCACACTGGGCAGTGGCCCATGGCCACACTAAGAGGAAAAACCCACAGCCTGCCCACCCCACGGTCCTCCCTTCCGGCCTCGAGAGCCCAGTCACAGCTTCCAGAGCCTCAAACATGAGCACTGAGCTCACAGTCGCCCCTCCACCAGGAACACCCTCCCCAGGCTGCACTCTCAGCCCTGTCCTGCAGAGCTCGGCGTCAAAGACCTGCCCACAACGGGACAGGGGTCCTCTAACTGCCCCTCACCTCTGCGTGCTCTTGGTTCCATTCCTTTCTACCCCTTGCCCGGGTGTCATCCTGGCCCCACTGGGTCCTCAGAGCAGGCACTGGATAAATGCCCCATGGTGGGGGTGTGTGATGGGGAGGGACAGCTGTGAGGGGCAGCTCCTGTGGGCAGTTCCTCTTGTGTCTGGGACGGAGCTGGGGGGACCCATAGTTGGGGCCACAGAGACAGGACTCAGGACTCAGAGGGAGTGACAGGAGGCAGGACTGGGAAGGGAGGTGGGACAGGGAGCTGAGGGAGAGGGTGGGATGGAGCTTGGTGGGGCGGAACTGAGTGGGGGGTGTGACAGCTGGGCGGGGCTGAGTTGGGGAGGAGTGAGTGGGGGTTGGGATGGAGCTGGGCAGGGCTGGCGGGGAAACTGAGTGGGGATGTGATGGAGCTGAGTTGGGCTGAGTGGGGGCGTAGCTGAATGGGGTGGGATGTAGCTGGGCTGAGCTGGAGCTGAGTCGGGGGTGGACGGGGCTGGGCGGGGCCTAGTGGGGGCAAGGCTGAGTTGGGGGGATGCAGCTGGGCTGGGAGGGGCTGGTGGAGTAGGTCTGGTTGGGGGAGCCGGGTGGTGGTGGTGGTGGGAGGGGCCTGTGGGTGGTGGGTGGGGCAGGGTCTGCGTGTGGGCGGGTCGGTGCTAGTGGGAGGAGCCTCTGGGTGGAGGGTGGGGCCTTGTGTGGGCGGGGCCAGCGGTGCAGGAGCTGGGTGGATCAGGCCCAGGCCCTCTGTGCGCGCCCCCCAGGCACGGCAGGCGTGATGATCTCTCTGAGCCGCATCCTCACGAAGCTGCTGCTGCCCGACGAGCGCGCCAGCACGCTCATCTTCTTCCTGGTGTCGGTGGCGCTGGAGATGCTGTGCTTCCTGCTGCACCTCTTGGTGCGACGTAGCCGCTTCGTGCTCTTCTACACCACGCGGCCCCGCGACAGCTGCCGGGGCAGGCCGGGCCTGGGCAGGGGCTCCGGCTACCGCGTGCACCACGACGTCGCCGCCGGGGATGTCCACTTCGTAAGTGCGCGCTGCCGGCCTCGGTTCCCTCCTCTGTCCCCACCACGAAGTCGGGAAGTACATGTCACCTGGATCCGAGCCCCTCCCCTGCATCCCAGGCTGCGGCCTCCTGCTGTGGTGGAGGCCCCTTCCCGCCAGCCCCCTTTATTCTGTGGACTCAGGTGTGGGCTCTTGGTGGCTCCCCACGTCCTGTGGCCTGAGGCTCATCCCACCCACGTCTGTGGTCAGGGGCTCTGCCCAGCTGCCGTGTCCCTCGGCATGAGGCTGCATGGTCCCTGTCCGCAGTGACATCCCACATGATGTACACTAAAGTTTCCATCCCTGGGACAGCCCACATTTGTTCTGGGGATCTCGGCCCTCCTGGCTGTGCCACCCCACGTTGGGGGTCCCTCCTGCAGGCTCAGCCTGGCAGCTAACTCTCTAGGAAGCTCATCCTTCCTCCCTAGAGACAGGACACCAGGAGGGAAATCAGGGCTCAGGGATAACCCTGGGTTCCCCGAGGGGGCATGGCATGGCCCCCCAGAATTTCCCATAGAATACGCTAGCCAGGAAAGGGAGTGGTCTCCCAGGTGGGGATAGACAGGCAGAGAGGGAGGGCCAGGAGCTTGGTTCTGTGGCCCCTGGACTTTGCTGGGTTTCCGTGTCACAGCACAGAGGCACTGTCCCTGTGGGGTCCCCGGCACAGACAGCCCCTGTCGGGGTGACCCTGTCCCACCATCTCTGGGCAGGCAGCTGTCCTGGGGGGCTGGGGTGCCCTCTGGTGGCAGCAGCGCTATACAGCACCCTCAGGCTCAGGGCCAGCAGCTGTGCAGCCTGGGGATACCTGCAGGATGAGGTCAGGAGTGCCAGGCCGTGCAGAGTGGGGTTGGGGGAGCCACTGGTCCTTGTTCCTGAGGGTCCAGGACCAGAATGGTCATGCAGGCCTTGATCCAGTGAGTCACCTGGGCCCTTGGCTGGGGACACTGAAGGGAGCCAGAAACACTGTCCCCAGGGGAGCCCCCAGACCCAGAGAGGGGCCTAGGATGAAAAGAGGACAAGCCGGGGCAGGGGCATGCCCCTCTCATAGTCAGGGAGGTTCCCCCGAGGAGGGGCTTTTGGGCTGAGACCTGACCTACAGGAAGGGTGTTGGGGCAGAGGGAAAAGCATGTGCAGTGGCTCAGAGGCTGGGAGAACCTCCGTGTGTTTGGGGGAGGGGAGAAGCAAGGGGGTCATGGGACCTCAAGGGGCCTCTGGGCAAGGTTGAGAACGAGATGGTCGGCTTGGTTTGGTCAGAAGCTTGTAGCAGGTTCTCAGGAGTGACGAGATGGAATTTGCTGCCTTGGAAGTGTGAGAGACAGCCAGGCACCGTGGCTCGCACCTGCAATCCCAGCTATATAGGAAGCCAAGATGGGAGGATCGCTTGAGGTCAAGCGTTTGAGATCAGCCTGGGCAACATAGCAAGACCCTGTCTCTACAAAAAACAACACACAGCCAAAAAAAAAAAAATTAGCTGGGGTGGTCCAGGCGTGGTGGCTCACGTGTGTAATCCCAACACTTTGGGAGGCTGAGGTAGGTGGATCACGAGGTCAGGAGATCGAGACCATCCTGACTAACACAGTGAAACCCCATCTCTACTAAAAATACAAAAAAAATTAGCCGGGCATGGCAGTGTGTGCCTGTAGTCCCAGCTGCTTGGGAGGCTGAGGCAGGAGAATTGCTTGAACCCAGGAGGAGGAGGCTGCAGTGAGCTGAGATTGTGCCACTGCACTCCAGCCTGGGTGACAGGCGAGACTCCATCTCAAAAAAAAAAAAAACAAATTGGGGTGATGGCACAGGGCTGTGATCCCTGCTATTGGGAGGCTGAGGCGGGAGGATCACTTGAGTCCAGGAGGTCAACGCTGCAGTGAGCTGTAACTGCACTACTGCATTCTGGCCTGGGCAACAGAGCAAGACCTCTCTCTAAAACAAAAAAGAAATGTGAAGTGAGACACCTTGATAATAAAGTGAGATGGGGGGAGGGGAGTCTGCCCACAGTAGGTGCCACCTGAATGTCAGCATCAGTCCTTGTGATTGGGCCCGGATCTCTGGCCTGTGTCTCCTCCCCTCCACCCAAACCCCATCCCACTCCGTCCTCCCTCCAGGAGCACCCAGCCCCAGCCCCAGCCCTGGCCCCCAGCGGGTCCCCAAAGGATAGCCCAGCCCACGAGGTGACCAGCAGCAGCGGTGCCTACATGCGCTTTGACGTGCCACGGCCGAGGGTCCAGCGCAGCTGGCCCACCTTCAGAGGTGAGTGCCAAGGGGTCCCTCTGCAGCCCTGGTGGTGGCACCCAGGCAGGGGGTGGGGGAGGCAGGCAGGGGTCCTTGTGGGCACTGCCTCTGACCCTCCCCGCCCCGCCCCTAGCCCTGCTGCTGCACCGCTACGTGGTGGCGCGAGTGATCTGGGCTGACATGCTCTCCATCGCTGTGACCTACTTCATCACCCTATGCCTGTTCCCCGGCCTCGAGTCTGAGATCCGCCACTGCATCCTGGGCGAGTGGCTGCCCATCCTCATCATGGCTGTGTTCAATCTGTCAGACTTCGTGGGCAAGGTGAGCCATCCACCCTACCCGGTGTAGGGGGATGCCATGGGGTGGGGGTGACGGGGAGGCCCTGGCCCATCCGGGGAGGGTTCTGAGTGAAGGAAGCCTGGGGCTCCCGGGTGGAAAGGGCGAGAGTCACGCATTGGCACCATCCCAGACAGTGTCCCGTGGAGGGCGGTCCTGGCCTGATCCCACTGGGGTGCTCTGGAGTGTCAGCTGCATCCCAGAGGACGGGCGTGGCACTCACCTTCTCGCCCCACAGTCGCAGGTCCCCCAGGGATGAGCACAGGATGGTGGTCCAGAGGGGACCCAGAGAGGGCAGGGACACTCAGAAGTGGCTCAAAGAAATGGCTGGATGACGCCTGTCATCCCAGCACTTTTGGGGGCCGAGATGGGTAGATCACTTGAGGCCAGGAATTTGAGACCACCCTGGCCAACACGGTGAAACCCCGTGTTTACGGAAAATACAAAAATTAGCTGGGTGTGGTAGCGCATGCCTGTAATCCCAGCTACTCAGGAAGCTGAGGCAGGAGAATCATTTGAACCCAGGGGGTGGAGGGTGCAGTGAGCTGAAATCGTGCCACTGCACTCCAGCCTGGGTGACAGCATGAGACTCTGTCTCAAAAAGAGAAAGAAAAAAAAAAAACCACTTAGCCAGGTGTGGTGACATATGCCTATATTCCCAGCTACTTGGGAGGCTGAGGTGGGAGGATTGCTTGAGTCCAGGAGTTTGAGGCTGCAGTGAGCCATGATCATGCCACTGTACTCCAGCTTGGGTGATAGAGCAATACCCTAACTTTAAGGAAAAAAAATTTAAGTGGAATTTGGGGGACTTTGTATTTATTTATTTAGAGATGGAGTCTCATTCTGTAATTTGGGGGATTATTTATTTATTTTGAGACACTGTCTCACTCTCTCGCCCAGGCTGGAGCAATGGTTTGATCTCAGCTCAGTGTAACCTCTGCTTCCCGGGTTCAAGCAATTCGCCTGCCTCAGCCTCCTGAGTAGCTGGGATTACAGGCGTCCTCCACCATGCCCAGCTAATTTTTGTATTTTTAGTAGAGACAGGGTTTCACCACGTTGGTCAGGCTGATACTGAACTCCTGACCTCAGGTGATCCACCTGTCTTGGCCTCCCAAAGTGCTGGGATTACAGGTGTGAGCCACGGCGCCCAGCCAATTTGGGGGATTTTAGAGGGGCGATTTGGAGAAGGGCTGGGGTGCAGGCTGAGCTGGATGGGGCCAGGAGTGTTTGGAGCTGGGGGTGTGAGGGGAGGGGGGGCCTGCGGCCGAGGCAGGGCATCTATGTGCCTGGTTCTCCACAGATCCTGGCAGCCCTGCCAGTGGACTGGCGGGGCACCCACCTGCTGGCCTGCTCCTGTCTGCGGGTGGTCTTCATCCCCCTCTTCATCCTGTGCGTCTACCCCAGCGGCATGCCCGCCCTCCGCCACCCCGCCTGGCCCTGCATCTTCTCGCTGCTCATGGGCATCAGCAACGGCTACTTCGGCAGCGTGCCCATGATCCTGGCAGCCGGCAAAGTGAGCCCCAAGCAGCGGGAGCTGGCAGGTGAGGCCTGCGGGGCGTCAGGGGTTCCTCCCAGCAGCGTGACGCCCCCCTCTTGAGGAAACCTAGGCCAGACCACGAGAAGGCGCATTTGGGTTCTGGGGGTTCAAGTCAATGTCTGGGAGGCCGTAGGTGTGGGGACGTTCTTCACTCAATTCATTCACTCAATTATTTGTCCCACAACTACTTGGTGAGCCCCTCCTGTGGACCAAGTGCTTTTCAAGGCACTGAGGACGAAGTGGGGACAAAACGACGCTCCCCGTGCTGTGGGGCTGACTGTCCAGATATGGACGCAGCCCGGGCCGGGTGCAGCAGTTCACACCTGCAATCCCAGTGCTTTGGAAGGCCAAGGCAGGCGGATCACTTGAGCCCAGGAGTTCAAGAGCAGCCTGGGCAACACAGTGAGGCCCCTCGTCTATACAAATTTTTTTTTTTTTTTTGAGATGGAGAGTCACTCTGTTGCCCAGGCTGGAGTGCAGTGGCATGATAACAGCTCACTGCAACCTCAGCCTCCGGAAAAGCTGGGACTATACCACACCCAGCTAATTTTTGTATTTTTAGTAGAGATGGGGTTTTACCATGTTGGCCAGGCTAGTCTTGAACTCTTGACCTCGTGATCTGCCCGCCTCGGCCTCCCAAGGTGCTGCGATTACAGGCATGAGCCACCTTGCCTGGCCGAGACTGGAGATTAAAATGGGGAGGGATGAGGCCGAGTGCACTGGCTCAGGACTGTAATCCCAGCATTTTGAGAGGCCAAGGTAGGAGTACCACTTGAGCCCCGGAGCTTGAGACCAGCCTGGGCAGTGTAAGTCTCTACAAACAATTTTTCAAAAATATTCGGGCATGGTGGTGTGTGCCTGTGGTCCCAGCTACTCAGGAGGCTGCGGTGGGAGGATCCGCCAAGGAGGTCAAGGCTGCAGGAAGCTACGACTGTGCCACTGCACTCCAGTCTGGGGACCCAGAGAAGCAGGCAAGACCTGGGGCGCAGAGTAGATGGCCTCAGGGAGAAGGAACGAGGAAGAATAGGATCCGGGGAGGGTGCTCCCAGGAGGAGCAAGGGGGCAGCAGTCCTGGAGGGGCGGTGCGGTTGGTGCAGGTGTCACGGGCTCCCAGCAGCTGGCAGCTGCCATCACTCCTCACACCTCAGCAGCCGTGGCCATCAGGTGGCCGCCCCTGCCCCCGCCCCCCTCAGGCCAGTGTCATCCACAGGGAATACCATGACCGTGTCCTACATGTCGGGGCTGACGCTGGGCTCCGCCGTGGCCTACTGCACCTACAGCCTCACCCGCGATGCCCACGGCAGCTGCCTCCACGCCTCCACTGTCAACGGCTCTGTCCTCGCAGGCCTCTGAGCCAGCCCCGCCCACTGCCAAGGACACTGAGGGGCTGACCAGGGGCCCCAAGGCAAGAGGGCCCCTCCCCCCGTCCCCACCTCAGTGCCTGTGGGGCCCCCGAGCCTCCCCCGTGCCAGCAGCGCCACCCCCTCTGGGTCCAGCCATCCCCCACCCTGATGTTCTGCAGCGTCCTTCAAGGACCGGAACGTGTTTCTGCGACCCGGGGCTCTGCCCAGCACTGTGTTCTGTGTTTGGTCTCACACCTGCCTCTACATTCCATCTGTGTCCAGCGCCAGCCAGCGCCCTGTGGGGTCGCAGGCACCACTGTCCCCACCCAGGACAGCAGACAGCCGCCCATGTGCGCATCCAGTGACCGCACCGATCAGGGCACCGCCTGGCCCAGCCTCCACCAGGGACCCTTCCTAATAAACCCTGGGGCCCTGAGAGGAGAGGGGCAGTCCCCCGCCTTGGCACCCTCAGGCTTCCCCCGTCCTTCCTCGCTCTTAGAGACTGCTTCTCTCAAAGAAAACACGTTAGCCATGAAGAAGTCGGAGCTCCAAACGGACCCGCCTGCGGTCTGCATTAGCCTCTCGGGAACCACAGTGGTGCTGCCAGCCGAGCATGTGAGGACCTCCCCACACACTCACACGATGTCACAGGCCAGAGGGCTGTGCCTGACTAGGGAACACCCCTATTGCCTCTCTGGCCTGTGATAAGAGGAGATAGCTAAGTTTGGGGTCAGCGAAGCAGGGTCCCCACACCCTGGCTGGAGTCAGCTTGACCTAGGTATTGACCCTCATCTGGCAAGGGACCCAAAAGACCCAAGGGTGCTTGGCAACTAGGGTGGGGCTGGGGGTCACTCCAGCCTGGGTCCCCTGGAATACCAGGCCCTTATCAGGGGATTCCAAGGGTATCCTTCCAGAGACAGTGTTTCCAGGGGGAGGACGGCCCACGCTTCCAGACCCCCTGCTGTATCCCGTCACCCGTCTGTCCACTAACTGTACCGCACTGGCCATTAAAAGATGAAGGCAGACTGCTGCATCAACGCCTTGAAGCAGAGTTTGTACATGGCCGGGGGCTGGGACGGCCACCGTGGGATCCCAGTGGGAATCAACCCGCCCTGCGTAAGCCGGGCCTCAGTCTTCCCATGGGTGAGGTGGGTGGGGTGGGTCAGGGAGCAGGAGGGTGTCCCCACACTGGGTAGGCTTGGTTTCTGGGCAGGGCTGGGTGGTGGGGCGGGAGCTGGGAGCACTTGGGGTTTGTAGCTCAACTTGATGACCCCCCCAGTCTTCGTGAGGATCAGGGAGGATGGCCACATGCACCCCATTTGAAGAGGGAAACAGAGCAAGTGAGGCTTGGCCCCAGCCTCTTGGGGACTGCACTGCGTCTTACGAGTTGGAGGCTCCTGGCCTCGAGCCTCAGCTCTTTCGTTGATCTGTGTGCATTTTGGACAAATTCCTGCACTGTCGTAGGCTTTTTTTTTTTTTGGAGTTTCACTCTGTCACTTAGGCTGGAGTGCAGTGGTGCGATCTTGGCTCACTGCAACCTCTGCTTCCTGGGTTCAAGTGAGTCTCTTCCCTGCCTCCCGAGTACCTGGATTACAGGCACCTGACACCACGCCTGGCTAATTTTTTGTATTTTTAGTAGAGATGGGGTTTCACCATGTTGGCCAGGCTGGTCTCAAACTCCTGACATCAGGTGATCCACCCACCTCAGCCTCCCAAAGTGCTGGGATCACAGGCATGAGCCACCATGCCTGGCTGTGCCTTTTTTTATTTCTGAGATGGACTCTTGCTTTGTCACCCAAGCTGGAGTGCAGTGGTACAATCTTGGCTCACTGCAACCTCTGCCACCTGGATTCAAGTGATTCTCCTGCCTCAGTCTCCCAAGTAGCTGGAATTACAGGTGCATGCCCCTATGCCAGGCTAATTTTTATATTTTTAGTAGAGACAGGGTTTCAGCATATTGTCCAGGCTGGTCTTGAATTCCTGACCTCAAGTGATCCACCTGCCTCGGCCTCCCAAAGTGCTGGGATTACAGGTGTGAGCCACGACACCCGGCCTGTGCCTCATTTTAAAAATTTCTCTATGAGTCAGGCTCTTGCTCTGTTGCCCAGGCTGGAGTACATTGGTGCCATCACGGCTGATCTCAAACTCTGGGCCTCAAGTAAGTGATCCTCCTGCCTCGACCTCCCAAAGTGCCGGGATTACAGGTATGAGCCACCATGCCCAGCCTGTTCTGTCCTTAGTTTCCCCAAGGAGTGGGGCTGGTCTACATTTTGATGTAGGTCCCTTAAAGGAAGGCACGAGGGCCACCACATGCTGCAGGTTTGCAGCCATCAGGACCCACAGGGCACGCATCCTCCCTGGGGCCCAGGTGTGCAGCCACATGGGCCAAGTCTGTGCCAGGTGACACCAGAGTGTTTCCCAGAGCCCAAGCCGGGCCCTTCCCTTGCCTGAGGCCAGCTGGCTGTCCTCCCTGGGTTACCCTCTTCACAAAGCCCCAAATGTCCTCTGCCGGCTACCCACACTGACCAGGCCACAGTCGCTGGGCAGCCAGACCCCCACATACAGCTTTCCCAGGCCCCAGTGCAGAGATGCTGTCCACCCCCATCTGGGTGAGGGCTTCAGGCCACTCTTACTTACCATTAGTTTCGTTTTCTTCCATTGTAGGCATGGCTGGGCGCATGCAGCTTTGCTTTTTCTTTTTTGCTTTTTTTTCTTTTTGAGATGAAGTCTCGCTCTGTCGCCCAGGCTAGAGTGCAGTGGCGTGATCTCAGCTCACTGCAACCTGTCTCTTGGCTTCAAGTGAGTCTCTTGCCGCAGCCTCCTGAGTAGCTGGGACTACAGGCATCCACCACCACGCCTGGCTAATTTTTGCATTTTTAGTAGAGACGGGGTTTCACCATGTTGGTCAGGCTGGTTTCAAACTCCTGACCTCGTGATCCACCCGCCTCGGCCTCCCAAAGTGCTGGGATTACAGGCGTGAGCCACCTCGCCCAGCCGATTAGCTCAGATTTAGATGGCTGCATGTGGTCACTCACCCTGGCTGGGTGGCACCCAACCTCCAGCTGAATCCTGCTTCTCGGTGCCCTGATACGGCAGAATCCCCCCAAGATACCACCCCTGCTCCAGCCCCTGAAATAAACCACTCCAAACAATTTTATTTTTCCAATTAAATCTTTTTCTTTGCTTTTCTTTTTTTATGAAAAAAGATCACACAGAATTTGCCAACAAACAAAATTCCAAAAGAAACTTAAAAAAACAAAACAATAATTCCCCCCAAAAAACGAACCCAAAGTCTGGCTTCCTTCCCTCAAGATTGTCTGGTCGAGGCCTTGGCTTCCCTGGAAGGCTTGGGGCCTGGTTAAGTGCTTTCTGAGGCCCAAGCAGGGACCACGGGCTCGGGCCGGCTCCTGCCTCTCCCTAACTCTTCTCTAACCTGGGGGGCGAGTACAGTACACTTGGCGGGGTTGGGGATCGGGCAGGGAGTGTGCTGGGGACTGGGAGGCCGGTGAGGCCAGTGCTAGACACTACAATCTAACAGGAAATAAAAAATAATATTCTGCACGTCAGAATGTGTTCGCTTTTTTTTTTTTTATAATTTCATAGCTATTTTTCACAGTTTTAAAAAGTTTATATTTATATATATTTATATATATTTATCTTTATATATATAATTAAAAAGTTGACTCCATTTAAAGGCTTATGATACAGGGGCAGGGGCGAGTCTCTCTTGGTACAATAAAACTGTACAGGTTAAGAAGTGCCACCTCCCTCCTGGGTGGGGAGGGGCTGGACATGGCCGGGCAAGGGTTTCAGCACCATTGGGGTTTTCTGTAGTGTGAGGGTTTGGGCCAGGGTGGGCCTTTGCTGGGCCCCCTCCACCTGGCGCCTTTGATGCTCCCGGGCTGCACCCCGACCCAGCTCTGTTCCCCAAGTCCAGGCCATCCTGAGAAGGTAGGAGCCGGATGCCTGGCACAGTCAGGGAAGCCGGCTGGCATCGGACCGCCCCGTCCCATGCAACGGTGGGAGGCTATGGATTGGGCTCCATGCTAAGGGTGCCCGGGAAGCCCAGAGCAAGCGTCAGTTTGGTTCCTTAGAAGCCCCCTCCCCGCCAAATCCCCAGTCTGCATGGGCCTGGGGGCCCCGGCCACGCAGCAGCAGCCTGGAGGGCCGGCCTGGCCAAGTGCTTGCAACGTGCTGGGCAGGAAGGGGCCGGTCCCGGCCAAGGCTGCCCTGATGGGGACGGCAGAGCCATACCCTGACAGCTGAGAGGGGCCCGTCCTCGGGGCGCTGAGGGGTGGGAAGGTGGGGCGGGAGGCGTGTGGCATGCACACGGGTACACACATGCACACACACGCTCGCCCGGGCGTCCACGTGCACACCTGGCCCCATGCACACGCCCGCAGGCGCGCTCACATGCACACAACGCACGTGGTCCCCGCGCCGTGGCAGTGATGGAGAGGGGTCCCTGGCCGCCCGCAGGGCCTGGCAGGCTCAGCAGAGCACGGGCACGCCGTCCGTGGAGAAGATCATGCCTGTGGTGGGCTCATAGGTGCCCGCAAGGTAGTACAGGCCCTCGCTGTCCTGGTATTTCTTGGTCTTCAGCATCTGCTCATACTGCTCCAGGCCCACCACCAGGCACTTGTGCGACACTGTCTGCACGTCGTTCTCATCCACGTGCGAGGACTGGTACAGAGCGCGCTGCGGGCACACGGGGACATCAGGACGGCAGGTTGGGGGCACAGAAGCCGAGGGAGCCCCAGGGAGCCCCAGGGGCCGGGACAGAGACAGAGACAGAGACAGAGGGAGGCCCGGGGAGCCACAGGGGCTGGGACAGAGACACACAGAGACAGAGGGTGAGGGAGACACAGGAACTGAGACAGAGACCAAGGGAGAGACAGACCAACAAGAGAGAGACAGAGACTGAGAGAGACACAGACCAAGGGAGAGACAGAGACTGAGAGAGACAGAGACCAAGAGAGAGACAGAGACTGAGAGATGGAAAGCAGATGAGAGACAGAAGTACAGACCAAGAGATCCAAAGACCCAGAGATCCAAAGACCGAGAGAGACAGAGACCAAGAGACACCCAGAGATGTAGAGACCCAGAGACCAAGAGAGAGATCCAGAGACCAAGAGAAAGACTCAGAGACCCAGAGACTGAGACAGAGACCGAGAGAGACCCAGAGACTGAGACCCAGAGACTGAGACAGAGACTGAGAGAGACCCAGAGATTAAGACAGAGACTGAGACCCAGAGATTAAGACAGAGACTAAGAGATAGAGACCAAGAGAGACCCAGAGACCGAGAGGCCCAGAGACTGAGACAGAGACCAAGAGAGACAGAGACTGAGAGACCCAGAGACTGAGACCCAGAGAGACACAGAGACTGAGAGACCCAGAGACCAAGACAGATAGAGCCCAAAACAGACAGAAACCGAGAGACATCCAAAGACTGAGACCCAGAGCCCGAGAGACAGAGATCGAGAGAGACACAGAGACTGAAAGACAGAGGTTGGGAGAGACCCGGAAACCAGGAGAGACCCAGAGAGTCAAAGGACGAGACTGGCCGGAGACTCAGAGAAGGACGCTGGGAGAGCGGGAGAGCCCCAGAGACGGAGACAGATGCAGAGACCAGGAGAGACAGAGAACAGGAGCCAGGCACTCTGAGTGGCAGGGACAGGAGGTCAGAGGCTGAGGCAGACCATGGGGGACAGAGGCGCGGATGCCGAGTCTGGCCCTGCCTGAGCTGCTGCGAAGGAGCCAGCCACCCCCACCCCGCCCCCCACCACCACCGCCTACCTCCATGAAGTCCTTCCTCTGGCTGGAGACCCGCAGGGCCGCCGGGAGGCTGCGGCTGGACTTCTGGTCCCAGTGCTGTGTGGCGGACAGAGGAGGGGCTGCAGGTGAGCCTGGGGGTCGCCAAACCTGACCCAGGCCCCAGGACAGGGCTGACCCACTGGGCGGGGGCACTGATTCTCCAGCAGCTGGAATGCCTAGTCCGGAGGGGTCGGGGGGCCTCAGGTTGCCCTGTACCACCCAGGATGGTTGGGGGAATGCAGGCTCACCTGGCCCTGGTGGAACTGCTTGCCGGGGCTGGTCTCCTCGGGGTGGTAGAACCACTTGACTCGGACCACCATGTTGTTGCCCCACGACTCCCACATACTCTGGATGCGGCCAATGTAGGGCAGGTTGGGGCGGCCGGCGGAGAGGAACACGGCGCAGTCCCCAATCCGGATCATCTCCTTGCCGCGCACGATGGCCTTGTAGAAGAGCTTGCGGGCCTTGCCCTTCATGCCACGCCGCTGCAACAACACGAGTGTCAGGGCACGGGGGGCCCTGGCCCAGCCCCAAGGAGCCCGCCACCTCCACCTCGCAGGCTCGGCTGCTCGGGACTCCGGGCCCTCGGCCTCTCAGCCGGCCACTACCCAACTCTGGGGAGAGGAGAAGAGCCCCTTGTCTCACTCTAACTGGGGAAGCCCCTCTTCTACCTCTTTGACATGCTGGGTCTCCAAGAGGGCCTTCACTGAATCTAAGCATTCTGCAGCTAAGAGACTTTATTTTTGAGACAGGGTCTCACTCTGCAGCCCAGGCTGGAGTGTGGTGGTGCAGTCACGACTCACTGCAGCCACGAACTCCTAGGCTCAAGAAATCCTTCCACCTCAGTCTCTGAGTAGCCGAGACTACAGGCGCACACCATGCCCGGTTAATTTATTTTATTTTAATTAATTAATTTAATTTATTAATTAATTTCTTTCTTTTGAGATGGGAGTTTTGCTCTTATTGCCCAGGCTGGGGTGCAATGGCACAATCTCGGCTCACCACAATCTCCGCCTCCCAGGTTGAAGAGATTCTCCTGTCTCAGCCTCCCGAGCAGCTGGGATTACAGGCGCACACCACCATGCCCAGCAATTTTTGTATTTTTAGTAGAGATGGGGTTTCTCCATGTTGGTCAGGCTGGTCTCAAACTCCCGACCTCAAGTGATCCGCCCACTTCGGACTCCCAACGTGCTGGGATTACAGGCGTGAGCCACCACAGCCAGCTAAAATTATTATTTTTTTTAAAGACAAGGTCTCACTCTATCGTGCAGGTTGGAGTGTAGTGGCACAATCATAGTTCACTGCAGTCTTGAACTCCCAAGCTTAAGCGATTCTCTCGCCTCAGCCTCCCAAAGTGCTGGGATCACAGACTTAAGCCACTGCAGCTGGCCAAGAGAGACTTTCAACACGGTTCTAGAGCAGCTTTGTAAATAATGCCTGAGAGACCACGGAACCCTACCGGAACATGCAGGCACTCCTCCCCCACACCACTGCACACTGAGGGCTCACTGCCAGCCTGTATGAACCACCCTCTTCTGTCACTGGGTCCTGCCATGTGGATGTGCCTGTGTGTGCACATGTTCGTGTCTGTGTGGGGCATGCACGTGTTCATGTGCACGCATGCATGTGCCTACATTTCTATACACGTGCAAGTGTGTGTGCGTTTGTGTGGGTGTAGTGTATTTGTGCGCATGCGTGCCCAGCGGCAAAAGACAAGGCCCCCAGCCCCTCAGCCCCGCCCGGGCGCGAGCTTGGTTACCTGGGTGGGCTTCCCGAACCATTTCCAGAGCTGCCGGGCAGGCAGGAAGGCGGCAATCTTGGGTCGGTTCTCCACGGACGGCAGGCGCTGCCGCTTGGCCAGCTCCTTGGTGGTGGGGAGGTGGACGCCCTCTCTCTTCTTGGGTCGGCTTTTGGCCCCAGCCTGAGCCTTGGGCTGCAGAGGCTGTGCGGGCTGCGGTGGGGGCGCCTGGGGCTGGGGCGCGGGCGTCTTCTTGCCTGGGGCGTGGGCCGAGGGCCGTGCTTTGCTGGCCTGCTTGGTGGCCTTGGTGGGGAGCGCTGGCTGTGCAGAGGGGCCAGCCGTGGGGGCGGGGGCCGCCTCATCGTCTGAGCTGCAGGAAGAGTCCTCATCTGTGGTAGAGGAAGAGGAAGAGGAGGAGGAGGAGGAAGAGGAGGATGAGGACGAGGATGAGGAAGAGGAGGAGGACGACGAGGAAGAGGAGGAAGATGAAGATGAGGAAGAAGACGAGGAGGAAGAGGAAGAGGAGGAGGAAGAGGAGGATGAGGAAGAGGAGGAAGAAGAGGAGGAAGAGGAGGAGGAGGAGGAGGCCGGTGAGGCCGCCCTGGAGCTGGCAGCGCTGCAGTTGCGGCCCCCGGCGCCGCAGCCCCCATCCCCGTTCTTGTCGCCTTCCTCCTCCCCTTCTGTCTCGGACCCGCTGCTGCTGCTGCCACTACTGCTGCTGCTGCTCTCTGATTCTTCGGCCCCATCCTGCTCAGCCTGGGCCTTGTCTGGGCTCTTGGGGTTCCCAGAGTCCTCAAACGTGAGCCCCGGCCCAGGGTCCTGGGCGAGGTCCCCATCCACAGCCTTAGGCCAGGGCGCCTTGGGCTCACTGCTGCCGGCCGTCGGCGGGTAGCTGCCCAGGCTCAGGAGGCTCTTGGGCTCCTGCCAGCCCCCAGCCCCCGGGTCCTCCCGGAGCAGCAGGGCCTCTTTAGCCTTCTTGCTTTTGGGTGATGTGACGCCCTCGTGGTCCAGTTTGACGAGCAGCTCGGCCTCCTCCCCTGGCCTCCGAGGGCCCTTGGCGCCCGACTCCTCGGCTGCCCTCGCCTTCTTGGGCTTGGGGCGTGTGGCGGGCATGGTGATGAGAGGCGCTGGGGCCAGGGCGGTGGCAGGGGCTGGCAGCTCCCCAAAGGGCTCGGGTGCTGGGCAGCTGGTGAAGGCGGGTGGCACAGGGCTGGACTGCGGGGGTGCCGGGCGTGCCTTGGGGGCCTTAGCTCGTTTGTCCACAGGCTCTGGGGGGCTCTTCTTGGAACCTGGGGTGCTGCTCGGCTCCAGGGCCAAGGGGGTACTGGGGACCTCATCTGCTGGGCTCCCCTCCTCCAGGGTAGCAGCTCTGTCTGCAAAAACAAAACAAAACAGATGAGAGGCTGGGGTGGGGGCTTCCTGACAGGAGATGAGCTGTGGCTTTCATCAGAAAAGGCCTGCTTTTGTGGGATGCTTTTTTTTTCTTGAGATGGGGTCTCAGTCACCCAAGCTGGAGTGCAGTGGCATGATCATGGCTCACTGTAGCCTTAACCTCCCTGGGCTCATGTGATCCTCCTGCCTCAGTATCCCAAGTAACCTGAAGTCACAAGCACGTGCCACTATGCCTGGCTAACTTTTGTATTATCATTTTTTTTTTTGTAGAGACAGTTTTGCTATGTTGCCCAGGCTGGTCTTGAACTCCTAGGCTCAAGTGATCCCCGTGCCTGGGCCTCCTAGAGTGCTGAGATTATAGGTGTGGGCAGAAAGGCCTGGTTGAAACTGCGCCTGGCAGAAAGGCCTGGTTTCATAACCCTGGGCTACTTAAGTGGAAGCTGGCTGCGGCCCTCTTGGACCTACTTGGGTGGCTCCCCTATATCAACCTTAAGTTATATTGGCCCCAAAGAGGGTCCTCTAGTAGCCTCTGCTTTCAGCTTGCACAAAGCATTTTCTCTGGATTCTGGAAAGAAACACAGGCCGCTGCAGCTCAGATCTGCCTCTGACAAATCAACTGCTTCCCTCAGCCTCAGCTTCCTCATTTGCCACCTGGTCAGAACAGCCCTGCAGTGCAGAGTTTTTTATTTTGGAGACAGAGTGTCTCTCTTGTTGCCCAGGCTGGAGCATAATGGCGCGATGTTGGCCAACTGCAACTTCTGCCTCCTGGGTTTAAGCAATTCTCCAGCCTCCACCTCTCATGTAGCTGGGATTACAGATGCCTGCCATCACACCTGGCTAATTTTTGTATTTTTAGTAGAGACGGGGTTTCACCATGTTGGCCAGACTGGTCTTGAACTCCTGACCTCAGGTGATCCGCGTACCTTGGCCTCCCAAAGTGCTGGGATTACAGGCGTGAGCCACCACGCCCGGCCCAGAGTCCTTACAGAGACAGCAGGCAGGCACTTGGGCAGGTCCCCAAGCCCCGAGTTTGGATACCCAAAGGAGCCCCGCCCCCACCCCTGCCCTGGGGCCCAGGCCAACGTACCACCCTTGGCCTTGGCGCTGGGTTTCCGCCCACGCCCACGGGCCTTTGCTCCTGGTTCCTCCGACCCTGCTGTACCCCCGTCTTTGCCCTCCCCAGTGTCTTTGCTGGTCTTCCGGCTGCGGCGCTTGGCACTCGGCACCAGGAGTGCCGGGGACGGCTCAGCACCTGCGGGACAGAGGACAGAGTGGCTCATCAGGCCTGGCTTCCCCAGCTTGGAGCATCCAAGACCCTAGTCAGTCTCGGGGATCAGGGATGGGTCGGAAGCAACCGACGCCAGGTGGTTCACCCTGGGCAGGCTCCCGCCACAGGCTGTGAGGTCCAGCAGGGGAAGCCCCATCTACAGCAAGCAGCCAGAGGCTACCGAATGAATGAAGTAAAATAAAACACTTTGTGGAACTGGGACAGGCGGATAAAGATGTTGACTTTTTTTTTTTTGAGATGGAGTTTTGCTCTTGTTGCCCAGGCTGGAGTGCAATGGTGCAATCTCAGCTCACTGCAACCTCTGCCTCCTGGGTTCAAGCACTTCTCCTGCCTCAGCCTCCCAAGTAGCTGGGATTACAGGCGTGCACCACCACACCTGGCTAATTTTATATATTTAGTAGTTTCTCCATGTTGGTTAGGCTGGTCTTGAACTCCTGACCTCATGTGATCCACCCACCCTGGCCTCTCAAAGTGCTGGGATTACAGGTGTGAGCCACCGTGCCTGGACTGTTTGTTTTCTAGAGATTGAGTTTCATTCTGTCACCCAAGCTGGAGCACAGTGGTGCGGTCACAGCTTACTGCAGCCTTGAACTCCTGGGTTCAAGCGATCCCCCTGCCTCAGCCTCCCAAGCAGCTGGGACTACAGGTATGCACCACCATGCCCAGCTAATTTTTCTATTTTTCATAGAGACAGGGGTTCACCGTGTTGGCCAGGCTGGTCTTGAACTCCTGACCTCAGGTGATCTGCCCGCCTCAGCCTCCAGGTGTGAGCCACCATGCCCGGCCAATAACACTTTTTGATCAGCTTCCCATGGCCTGGGCCAATGGGCCTGTGCTGTCCTCATGCACCCGGGACCCAGGACCTGGGAGCCCTAGGATCTCATGGGAGCCCCCACCCATGGTTTCTGCCATTTCCATCCCCTGTCACTCCAAATGACTTCAGACAGAGCCCAGGGCCGGGCTGGGAGGGCGAGAGCCAGGGTGGGCGGCTCCTGGCAGGAGCCTGGGTGTCACGAGCTCATCACTTACACTGGATCTTATAGTCGGGGGGCAGGAGGCGGATGTGTGAAAGGGGGATCCTGCCTGTGTCTCCGTCGTCAAACTCCACGGTGATCAAGTCCCCATCGTCCTCCAGGTCCAGTAACCCTATGGGAGGAGGGGAGGCTCAGGAGAGGCCCTTGGACCTCCAGCTCCCTAAGTGACGCACGAGGGTGGGGACAGCAGAAACCAGCCCCTGCGCAGCCCTGGTCTCTACAGCACAGCAGCGGGGACATGGGCGGAGATTATACAGTGGTGCAGAGTGTGGTTGTGATAGCCAGGCCGTCTGGGTGGGAGAACTGGGTCTTCCAATTCTAGCTGACTTACTGAGCACATGCACCTGCGCCCGCTCACACCCAAAGACCTCCCCACAACCACAGCAAAGGAGGGACGTGGGCGTCAACCCTGAAAGACACCAAAAACGGGAAAGCGGAGGGCAGCAGCGGGAAACGGCGGTGTTTTGGGAGAGACACCGAGACGAACGTGCAGGAGCGGGTTTTTATCTCCTAGGAGAAGGTGGCACCAATGAAGAGGAGGTAGTTTTCCCAAGAGAATGCTAACAAGGCTTGGGCCAGAGAGGCCCCAAGCACCTCCAGAGGCAGGACTGAACGGGCTGAGGGTGGCCTGGCTGGCAGGAGCTGAGAGGTTCATCCCAGAGAGAGGCTCCCAACTGAAGGACGCTGAGCGCAGGGGAGGAAGCCGGACATCCCCCCACCAAGGGTGACAGCCCAGTCTCCTTCCCAAATGCCAGATGCTGAGACTATATCCCCAAGGATGTGAGTCTTGGGGAATCTGAGCAGAACCTGGTCCCCTAACAAAACATTCCTGCCCACTCGCTGTGAGGACTGGGAGTGCGGAGCTCGCACTGGCTGCTGACGTCTCCTTCATTCAGGGTCCCCAGACATCTGAGGGGTTCTAATGAGAGGAAGAGCACAGCACCCGAAAACAGAAGAAGGGGCACTGGGAAGACAGAGGGAGCCGCAGAAAGCTAAAATAAGGCTGGGTACAGGGGCTCACACCTATGATCTCAACACTTTGGGAGGTCAAAGCGGGCAGATCTCCTGAGGTTAGGAGTTTGAGGCCAGCCAGGCCAACATGGTGAAATCCCATCTCTACTAAAAATACAAAAAATTAACTGGGCATGGTGGTATGTGCCTGTAATCCCAGCTACTCAGGAGGCTGAGGTAGGAGAATAGCTTGAACCTGGGAGGTAGAGATTGTAGTGAGCTGAGATCACTCCACCACATTCCAACCTGGGTGACAGAGCCAGACTCCGTTTCAAAAAAAAAAAAAAAAAACCAGAAAGCTAAAATGAAAAACAATTAGTATCTGCCTCAAAAAAAAAAAAGAAAAAATTTGACTCTGTCACCCAGGCTGGAGTGCAGTGGCACAGTCACAGCTCACTGAAGCCTTGACCACCCGGGCTGAGGCGATCCTCCCACCTCGGCCTCCCAAGTAACTAGGACAACAGGGGCACACCATCAAGCCTGGCTAATTTTTTTTTTTTTTTTTTTTTGAGACAGATTCTCACTCTGTCACCCAGGCTGGAGTGCAGTAGTGCTACCTTGGCTCACTGCAACCTCCATCTCCTGGGTTCAAGTGATTCTCTTGCCTCAGTCTCTCAAGTAGCTGGGATTACAGGCACCTGCTACCATGCCCAGCTATTTTTTAGTAGAGATGGGGTTTCACCATGTTGCCCAGGCTGGTCTCAAACTCCTGACCTCAGGTGATCCGCTCGCCTTGGCCTCCCAAAGTGCTGGGATTTCAAGTATGACCCACTGTGCCTGGCTCAAGCCTGGCTCAAGCCTGGCTAATTTTTGTATCTTTTTGTATAGTCAGGGTTTTGCTATGTTGCCCAGGCTGGTTTCAAACTCCTGGGCTTAAGCAATCTACTTGCATCAGGCTCCCAAATTGCTGGGATCACAGATGTGATCCACATCTGTAATTATAGATGTGATCCACATCTGTAATTATAGATGTGACCAACTGGTGGAGAATGTTTTAAATGATAGTAGAAAATTTTAAAATTCAAGAAAACAGAAGGGGTTAGAAGATAAAAGCGGAGGAAATCTCTAAGTTGAACAAAATAAACAATAACAGAAAACACACACACACACACACCAGGGGCCACAGGACTAGTGCAAGTTCCAGGGAAAACATGAAATTCACAAGAGAAGTTCTCCAAGTTGTGCTACAAGTAAGGACTTCTGGGACTCAAGGAAATTTGCTTCAAAATCAACCCCCACCCTGCAGATATGCAGATACCCAGCATGATGAGAAAACACACACATACACACACACACACACACACACACACACACACACAGAATTCCAGATCTAGAGATAATGAGAAGATCCTAAAAGTTTCCAGAGAGAAAAAAACAGGTCTCCAACAATGATTTGGGAATCAAAATGTTGACTGTCTTCAACAATATGGGAAGCGAGATAAAAACGGAAAAATGGCTTTGAAATGGTGAGAGGGAACTATTTCCAGTCTATAATTTATACCCAGCTCAACTATCTCTAAAGAATAAGGTACCCAACTCAACTATCTCTAAATAATTAGGGTAGAATGAAGAGATTACAAACACATAAGGATGTGAGAAATTTACCTCCCATGGACTCTTCCTCAGAAAGCTACTGAAAGATCTGCTGCTTAAAACAAGGAACCAAACCAAAAAAGAGAAAAACATGCAATGTAACAAAAACGGTTCTCAGGAAGAGGGACAGGGAAGGCCCAAGAATCCAGAATGGTACCCATGAGGCAGGCCTAGAATCAGTACAGGGGGACAGAGTGTGCCAGGAAATCTGAATCCAAGGCCAACTTCTGCCTTATTAACAGCACTTTCAGAGTTTGGATGATAAATGAGTGACTAATAGATGGAAAAAAATAAATCTTCCCAGCCCAAGATCCTCTACTCAGGCTGGACCAGACATCTGTTGTTTTGCTGACCTGGCATCTGTTTTCATCTTCTGGGTATGAATGGATGGTAGGCCAATGGATGTATTTGGTATGTGAGTGGGCTTTTCTTGTGGGGACAGGGGGTGTCTAATCAACATCTGTACCCCCTCTCTAGGATACATTGCTTTTGTAAGAGCTAAGGGTTGGACCATTTGAGCATCTGTCTTTCTTGTCTGATATCCACAACTATATTTCCTAGGGTACCTGTTGTTTTCCTCTGTCCAATCTCCATTCTCCTTTTTTTTGAGACACAGTCTTACTCTGTCACCCAGGCTGGAGTGCAGTGGTGCAATCTCAGCTCACTGCAACCTCCACCTCTCGGGCTCAAGCAATTCTCCTGCTTCAGTCTCCCAGCTAGCTGGGATTACAGGCGCCTGCCACCACGCCTGGCTAATTTTTGTATTTTTAGTAGAGACAGGTTTTACCACATTGACCAGGCTGGTCTTAAACTCCTGACCTCAGATTGAGAACATCCTGGCCAATGTGGTGAAACCCCATCTCTACTAAAAATACAAAAAAATTAGCTGGGCATGGTAGCACATGCCTGTAGTTCTAGCTACCCAGGAGGCTGAGGCAAAGAATTGCTTTAACCCAGGAGGCAGAGGTTGCAGTGAGCCAAGATGCCACCATTGCACTACAGCCTGGGCAACAGTGCGAGACTTCATCTCAAAACAACAACAAAAAACTCCTGACCTCAAGTGATCCACCCACCTTGGTCTCCCAAAGTGTTGGGATTACAAGCGGAGCCACCACGCCCAGCCTCATTCTCTCTCATTCTTACAACATCTCCACTTTGCTGGGGAAGCCACCCTCCCATCCTTCTCAGCCCACGAATAAAAGGGAGGCGACCTCACTCCTGAGCCCCAGGGATGAGAATATGACCCAGGCCTGGCTGATTAGACTCATGGCGGTAGGATCAATGAAAACCATGTGGCCCAAGTCAGTTCACACTAGAACTTGTGTGGGAAAACGGGGACTGAGAAATTCTCCAATGATAAGATTTGTTAAGATGGTAAACTACAGTCTCCAAGGAACTAGTGTGAAGCCAGCACAGATGACAGCACTGATCAGAGATACTCAGAGCTGGAGTCCTGATGACATCGTCTAAATGGCGCCTGGATCCAACCATGTCTGAGGCTACACAGTTTTCAGTTATGTGATCCCACAGGTCGTTATTCTTAAGCCAGACAGGGGTTTTATTAGCCAATGAGTCCATATTGAGATGTTAGGCGGCAAAGGAGAGCTGGGGAGGGCTTTAGGGGAGGAGGTATCTCACCTCGGACCACGGTGCCTGGATAGAGGCACCGGTACTGCTGGCTCCAGTAGGCTGCGATCCTGGTCCCTTGTGGCAAGAAGCGAGTGGAGGCCGGCCTCACATCGATGATCTGGGAGGGCATGGGGTGAGTGCCAGGTGTGGGTACAGTTGTGGCCATGGCCTTGGATACCCCAGCCCACCCCGAGCCTCCCGAGGCTCCACCCCTTCCCCTCTCACCGCCTCCTGCAACAGCTGCTCCAGACAGTAGATGTGGGGCCGGTTCCCACGCTCACCCTCCACCACCACGCGGTATCTGCGGGGGCAAACGAGGCGTGATGTGGCAGAGGATAGAGCTCTCCAGAGGGCCCCGACCCCACCAGCACCAGCTCTGCCTCCTAGACCACTGGGAGGTGGCACCAGGACTTAGAGCTTTGCTGACTTGCTAGAAAGTGGGGAGAATTCTCCCCTTTTCTGAGCTGATCTTCCTTATCTTAGAACTAGGGATTGCAGAACACGCCAGGCCAGTGCAGTCCAGATCCCGAGAGGCCAGCATGCTCCCTCACTCACCCCTTCCCGCTGCAGCTCCCGCCATGGAGCAGCCACACCCAGCCCCTGGCAGGGCTCACCCAGTACCCCCACAAAGTGCCAGGGCCCGTCAGCTCTGAGCCCACGCACGCCCCCGCCCCACACCATCAGGGGAAGCCACAGCCCAGGCAGGCACAGAGATGGCCGGGACTCAGCGCAGGTGTGGGACAAGGAGCAGGTGTGGGATGTGGGGCTCTGCACCGGGCCTCCCCCTCCACTCACATGTCCGGCGAGTGCACAGTCTGCACGTGCCCAGCGTACAGCAGCTTGTCATCCATGGGGATGAGCACACGCAGCCCGTCCTTCAGCTCGTCCTTGTCAATAATGCAGGAGCGTGGGGCTGCAGGGGTCAGATCGTGAGGCAAGGCTGGAGCCAGGGGCGGTTGCGACACCTCTCCCTCCTCCCATCACTCAAATGTCATCCCCTTGGAATGGAAACCCTGGGGTTGGGTGGGCCTGTGGGGCTGAGATGTGTGCCCTTCTTCGTCTGCCCGTGTACCTGCACAGACTCGTGTGTACCAGTACCAGTATGCACGCACAGGGCGCTATGGGCAGCCCCTCTCCTCCCAGCCCCCTCCTCTGCCTGGCCCCAGATACCTGGAAAGACCCCAGGTGGGTGTGAACCCAGGGATGACGACCGCCTGCACGTGCGGTCTCTTCCCACCCCAAGACTAGCAGCCTCCGGGCCTGGCACGAAGCTCTGGGTTTCCAGTCATCGCCAGACAGCCATCATCCTCCATCATGACATCCAGCCCCTTTACCACTGCCCTCAGCCAAACTTCTAGGGCTTTCTGTTTTTGTTCTTTTTTTTTTTTTTGTAGATGTTGCCCAGGCTGGAGTGCAGTGGCACGATCTCGGCTCATTGCAACCTCCGCCTCCTGGGTTCAAGCGATTCTCTTGCCTCAGCCTCCCAAGTACCTGGAATTACAGGCACCTGCCACCATGCTCGGCTAATTTTTGTATTTTTAGTGGAGATGGGGTTTCACCATGTTGGCCAGGCTGGTCCCGAACCCCTGACCTCAGGTGATCCACCTGTCTCAGCCTCCCAAATGCTGGGATTATAGGCATCAGCCACCATGCCCAGCCTCTTTTTTAAAATAATTTTTTCAGAGACAAGGTCTTGCTCTGTCACCCAGTCTAGAGTACAGTGTGATCATAGCTCACTGCAGCCTCGAACTCCTTGGCTTAAGCCATCCTCCCTCCCCAGATTCCTGAGTAGCTGGGACTACAGATGCGCACCACCATGCCTGGCTAATTATTTTACTTCTGATAGAGACAGGGTCTCTATACATTATCCAACTGATTTCAAACTCCTGGTCTCAAGTGATCCTCCGACCTCGGCCTCCCAAACTACTGGGATTACAGGTGCAAGACACCACACCCCGCCCACCTCTGTGACTTGCCATCTGATTTTTCTTTCTGGTGGAAACCAATGCCCAGAGGCAAACTTCCTGAAGACGGTCAGCTCTCACTGCCCTAACCCTCTGCTCTCTCTCCCTGTGGGTTCCTCCCTCTCTCTGGGGCAGCCACTGACTGATGCAGTCTTGGGGCGGTCAACCCCTTCTCTCACTTGCTCCCTCAACCATACCCACGATCTCACCTCTGAGCTCCAGACCCCTGGGTCTGAGAGCCTCCTGGGTGTGACTTCCCAGGACGCCCCTCCAGGTGCTCCAGACTCCAGCCATCAAAGCCCAGCGCATGACCCTTCCTGGCCTGGGTCTCAGGGACAGGGCCCCAACCCACCCCCGCACCTGATGTCACCCTTCCCTTCCCTGCTTATCTGCCTGCACCCCCACCCCACATCCCATCCACTCTCCCTCCTACTGTAAACACCCTGCCCCACCTCCCTCCTGCTGCCCTCACGGCAGCCCCAGGCCACGACCCACTCTCACCTGGACAGCACAGCCTAACTGGACTCCCTGCCTCTCCTGGGGCCCCAACTCATTCCCTGTGCAGCAACAGAGAGCTCGCTTTTTTTTTTTTTTTTTGGAGACAGAGTTTCACTCTTGTTGCCCAGGCTGGAGTGCAATGGTGCCATCTCGGTTCACTGCAACCACCACCTCCTGGTTACAACCGATTCTCCTGCCTCAGCCTCCCGAGTAGCTGGGATTACAGATGCCCACCACCACACCTGGCTAATTTTTGTATTTTTAGTAGAGACGGGGTTTTACCATGTTGGCCAGGCTGGTCTCGAACTCTTGACCTCAGGTAATCTGCCCATCTTGGTCTCCCAAAATGCTGGGATTACAGGCATGAGCCACCGTGCCCACTCCAGACAGCTCATTTTAAAGCCAATCTGACCACATCACATCCCCACATCTAACCTCAGAGAGCTTCTCATTTTCCTTAGGGCCAACACGGAGCTCCTTCCCAAGTCCCTCTCGGGATCTGCCTCCTCCCTGGCCCCAAGGTGGCTCTTATGCTCCATCTCCAGTTGACTAAGCTACAGCCAATCCAACGTTGTCATCCACCCCAGGGAACTCAGTCCAGCCTCAGGACCTCTGCTCATGCAGTTCCCTGACCCTAGCTAGCCCAGCCCTTCCGTCTCAGGCCACACTCAGATCTGCCTCCCTCAGGGGAGGCTCCAGCGGCCCCTCCCGGCACACACCGCATCACGGCCACTCACCCGGAGTCAGCGGCCGCTCCACAGCCCCGCCACGCGGCAGGTGCTCATCCTCAGAGAAGCTCGAGTCCTGGTTGGGTTCGAAATCCTCCTCGGCTGCCATGCTCTCCATCAGCTTGCTCACGGCGCCCCCCTTCCCGCGGTTCTGGGGACAGAGAATGGCCAACAAATGACTCAGCACCTGGGACGGGGGTCCTGCTGGGCTGGGGACCCTCTCTGGAAACCTGGAGCCACAGTCAGGCCATAGAGGGAATCTGTCATGTGCATGTGGGGATCCCAGGTGGGGGCACCCAAGAGATCAGGGGGAGGGTGAAATGGGCCTGAAACCCACTGGCCAGGGCTCAGTACTCACTACTCAGTACTCAGTGCTCACTACTCAATACTCAGTACTCAGTGCTCAGTTCTCACTACCCTACTTCTGTTCATTACCATGGGGGTGTGCCTCATTTCAGAAACTGCGGCAGCATTTCCAGCCACACCCAATGGGCTTGAGGGAAAACCACTGCACAGGTGCTAGCAGGTGTGGGGAGTGGGTATGCCACCATCTCCCACTCAGGCTAAGAAATTCACCCAAGCCTGACAGCCAGTGAGGACCTGATGCTGGGCTGGGGACCTGTCACCCAGGTCTCCTGATCACTGTTCCAGTGTCCCCTGCCTCTGCTAAAGCAGGTATCTCTTGAGGACAGGAGCCAAGTCCCCCATATCTCCTTATCCCTGGAGCATAGGGACGCCAACCACGTCACCCTTGTCACCTGCAGCCTCTCTCATGGGGAGGGTGAACCCAGAGCAGCAGGCAGAGACCCCCATGGAGACCCCCAGGGCATAGCGAGCCTCACCTCCTTCTTCACCTCCTTCCCTTTGGCCTTGGCCTTGCTCTTCTTGGCGGCGGTCAGGGAGCTGGTGTGAGGAGCCCTGGCCTCAGAGGACAAGGCGGGTGCTCGGGGCGGTGGCAGCCCAGCTCCTGGCCCGGTCTCCTTTCCTTTCTTCTTCTGGAGGAGGAAGCAGCAGAGAGGAGCCATCAGAGGGCAGGGAAGGCGCAGGCAGCACCCTGTCCCCTCACTCACTTATCCCCAAGGCCTGTACCACCCCAAGTCTGCCCTCCCAGAACAAAACACCCCTTCTGTCTCCCTGCAAGTGTTTTTAGTTTTTGGGTTTTTTTTTTTTTTTTTTTGAGACAGAGTCGCACTTTGTTGCCTGGGCCAGAGGACGGTGGCACCATCACCACTAAATGTAGCTTCACCTCCTAGGCTCAGTCGATCCTCCCACCACAGCCTCCTGAGTAGCTGGACTACAGGTGCACACCACTACACCCAGATAATTTTTTATTTTTTGTAGAAACAGGGTCTCGCTATGTTGCCCAGGCTGGTCTCAAACTCCTAGCTTCAAGCGATCCTCTTGCCTTGGCCTTCCAAAGTGCTGGGATTACAGGCTGTTTTTAATGTTTATCATCTTATGACTAGTATATATTACTTGTTGCCCCTTTTGCCCCCCCAAAAAAAGATAACACTGAAGTGTGTGTGTGTGTGTGTGTGTGTTTATACATATATATATATATGCTGTGAGTTACTCTCCAGTGACCCTCCTACCAACTCCACAGAGGCAGCTACCAGTAACAGGATGGTGTATCTTTCTAGAACTTTCCACAAGCACACACAACCATGCAAATATGAAGGCTATGCAGACACAACCATGCGTACACAGTACTTTTTTTTCTCTTTTGAAGACGGAGTCTTGTTCTGTCACCCAGGCTGGAGTGCAGTGGTGTGATCTTGGCTCACTGCAACCTCCACCTTCTGGGTTCAAGCAATTCTTCTGCCTCAGCCTCCCAAGTAGCTGGGACTATAGGCGCCCGCCACCACATCCAGCTAATTTTTGTATTTTTAGTAGAGATGGGGTTTCATATTGGCCAGGCTGGTCTCGAACTCCTGACCTCCTGATCTGCCTGCCTAGGCCTCCCAAAGTGCTGGGAATTACAGACATGAGCCACTTCACCTAGCCCACAATACTTTTTTTAAAAAGCACAGGTGGGAATTTACTGATAGTCCTGCTTTGCAACGTTTTCCTCCCAACATGACTGATACACATAAAAGGAGCTTCGTTTGGTTTTATAACCGCAGCTTAAATGAGCCAAGGGATGGAGAAACCGTAATTCATTTACTTTTAACTACTGCCACTCTGTTTTGTTGTTGTTTGTGAGACAGGGTCTAGCTCTGTCACCCAGGTTGGAGTGCGGTGGCACAATCACTGCTCACTGCAACCTCAGCCTCCTGGGCTCAAATGATCCTCCTGCCTCAGCCTCCCCAGTAGCTGGGACTACAGACATACATCGCCATGCCTAGCTAAAAAGTCTACACTTTGTAAAAGGGACACATCTAAAACAATGGCCATTAGCTGGGTGTGGTGGCAGGCGCCTGTAATCCCAGCTACCTGGGAGGCTGCGGCAGGAGCATCGCTTGAACCCAGGAGGTGGAGGTTGCAGTGAGCCGAGATCGCACCATTGCACTCCTGCCTGGGCAAAAAGAGTGAAACTCCGTCTCAAAAAAAAAATTAAATTAAAAACAAACGGCCAAGGCCAGGAGAGGTAGCAAAGTAACAAATAAAGACAATAACGGTCACATGCTCCCAGGAAACGACGAAGTCACAGCGTCCGTATCCAAAATGAAAGTCAAAGCAAAGAACATTGAAAGGGACAAAAAATCGCATGCTCTAGAGCATAAGAGTATACAGTTTAATCCCCATTTTTGGGGGAAAAATAAATATATGCATGCATGTCTGTGTGTTTTATTTTCCTGTTTCTGCTGAACTTTCCAATCCAAGTCATCCTTCTGGAATGAGAGGCATCTTAAAGGTGGAAGGAATGTGAGTGGCGCTTCGCCCTTTATCTCTGGCATCTGTCATTAAACAGATAGCAGCATCTCCTGGTACATGTCCCTGCAGCTGTATGCACGGGGAACAAAAGGAAATGACAGTAGAAAAAAAAAAAAGTCCTGAGTGGATTTTTTTTTTAATCTTCCAAATTACTGTTATAATCAGATAAAACCAGTAACCGTTTCTTTCCCTTTGATCAGAAAACCCACGGCTGGGAGCCTTCCTCTGCTTTTTTGTAAAAAAATAAATAAATAAGAAAATAACTTCCGACGTGATAGAAGTTCTGTATGCAAAACAGACACGCTCACTGCTTTGGTAATTATGATGGCAAAACATCATTGTCACCCAAAACCATCACCCGACAGCAGGGTCGGTGGTGGGAGACAGACAGACAGCGGAATGTCATTCAACCGTTTAAAAATACAACCAGACGAGGTTGCTCACGCCTGTAATCCCAGCACTTTGGGAGGCCAAGGAGGGCGGATCACCTGAGGTCGGGAGTTCAAGACCAGCCCAGCCAACATAGTGAAACCCCATCTCTACCAAAAATACAAAAATTAGCCAGGCATGGGGGCGCATGCCTGTAATCCCAGCTACTCAGGAGGCTGAGGCAGGAGAATCGCTTTAACCCAGGAGGCAGAAGTTGCAGTGAGCCAAGATCGTGCCACTGCATTCCAGCCTATGCAACAAGAGGGAGATTCTGCCTAAAAAAACAAACAAACAAAAATACTGATGGCCAGGCGTGGTGGCTCATCCCTGAAATCCCAGCACTTTGGGAGGCTAAGGAAGGAGGACGATTGCTTGAGCCCAGGAGTTCAGGACCAGCCTGCACAACATAAAAAGACCCAGCCCCATCTGTACAAAAATAATTTTTTTTTAAATTAGCCAGATATGGTGGTGCACACCTGTAATCCCAGCACTTTGGGAGGCCAAGGCAGAAGGATCAACTTAAGCCCAAGAGTTTGAAACCAGCTGGGCAACAAAGTGAGACCCCCATCTCTTAATTAAAAAAAAAATAAGCAAAGTGTGGTGGCGTGCACCTGTGGTCCCAGCTACTCAGAGGAGACAGGCAGCAGAATTGCTTAAACTTGGAAGTTCGAGTCTGCAGTGAGCTACAATCATGACTGCACTCCAGACTGGGCAACAGAGCAAGACTCTGTCTCTTACAGATAAACACAATAAAAATATTGATAGAAATCCGAGCATGGTGGCTCACACCTGTAATCCCAACACTATGGGAGGCTGAGCAGGGCGGATCACCTGAGGTCAGGAGTTCGTGATGAGACTGGTCAACATGGAAAAACCTTATCTCTACTAAAAATACAAACAATTAGCCAGGCATGGCAGTGTGTATCTGTACTCTCAGCTACTCGGGAGGCTGATGCAGGAGAACTGCTTGACCCTGGGAGGCAGAGGTTGCAGTGACCCAAGATTCGAGCCACTGCACTCCAGCCTGGGCGACAGAGAATATTCCGTCTCAAAAAAATAATTAGCCAGGCAGGCTGGGCGCAGTGGCTCACACTTGTAATCCCAGCACTTTGTGAGGCCCAGGTGGGCAGATACCTGAGGTCAGGAATTCGAGACCAGCCTGAGCAACATGGTGAAACCCTGTCTCCACTGAAAATACAAAAATTGGCCAGGTGTAGTGGTGCATGCCTGTAACCCCAGCTATTTGGGAGGCTGAGGCAGGAGAATTGCTTGAACTTGATAGGCGGAGGTTGCAGTGAGCTGAGATGACACTACTGCACTCCAGCTTGGCCAATAGAGCAAGACAGCATCCTAAAAAAAAAAAAAATTTAGCCAGGCACGCTGGCACACATGTGTAGTCTCAGCTACTCCAGAGGCTGAGGAGGGAAGATCACCTGAGCATGGGAGGTGGAGGCTGCAGTGAGCCACGATTGCTTCACTGCATTCCAGCCTGGAATGAGACTCTCGTCTTTTTTGTGATTTTCTCTAGAATGTCACTGTTATTTGAGGGTTCCTCCTATATCAAGGGCTCAGGGTGGAGAGAATCAGAACACTGTCAAAGCCTAGCTGTTAAGGCTGAATGCATCCAAATAAGAGGAGGAAGCATTTGGCCATCAGCTTCCTAGTGGCCAGCGCAAAAAGGGTAAAAGGTCCAATTATCATAGAGTGGTTGAAAAACAAGTTTTCTTAATCTGGGGTGTTCATAGAGAGAATTTAGAGAATCTGTAAACAGGTAGGAAAAAATAGTCCCACCTGTATTTTCACACCTTAACCTCTAAAAAACATGGGGTTTTTCCTTCAGGTGAGAGTGGAGGCCACAAACCACAAGAGTACCAGCAGTGCCGGTGACTTTGCCACCAACGGAAACCACAGAGTCTCGCAGCACACAATAGTCACTGCAGGGACCTTAAAACATCCTTTACACTCACTGCTTCAGAAGTATAGCACTAGCCAGGTGCTGTGGCTCACGCCTGTAATCCCAACACTTTGAGAGGCTGAGGCAGAAGAAGAGAGTCTAAGATCAGCGTGGGCAACAGAGCAAGACCTCATCTATACTTAAAATTTAAAACTTAGCTGGGCGTGGTGTTATGCACCTGTAGTCCCAGCTAATCAGGAGAGTGAGGTGGGAGGATTGTTTGAGCCCAGGAGTTCAAGGTTGCAGTGAGCCATGAACACAGCACTGCTTTCCAGTCTGGGTGACAGAGTGAGACTGTCTCTACAAAAATAATAAAATTTCAAATATGGTATTTACTAGACCCACTGCTGGATGTCTTTACTAGTTAAATACATCCCTAAAGGAGCATATAGGCATCGTATCACAGAGGAGTCTTTTCAGTATCTTGATAACTGTACTTTAATATCAGTGTCTTCCTTTGGGGTCCAGGGATTTTATTTACTTTGTTTTCTTTCTTTCCTTTTTTTTTTTTTTTTTTTTGAGATGGAGTTTCACTCCTCTTGCCCAGGCTGGAGTGCAATGACACGATCTCGGCTCACTGCAACCTTTGCCTCATGGGTTCAAGCGATTCTCCTGCCTCAACTTCCTGAGTAGCTGGGATTACAGGCAAGCGCCATCATGCCTGGCTGATTTTGTATTTTTAGCAGAGACAGAGTTTCTCCATGTTGGTCAGGCTGGTCTCCAACTCCTGACCTCAGGTGATCCACCCATCTCTAACAGCCAAGACATTTTTTTTTTTTACATGGAGTCTCACTCTGTCACCCAGGCTGGAGTATAGTGGTACGATCTTGGCTCACCACAGCCTCCGCCTCCTGGGTGCCAGCGATTCTCCTGCCTCAGCCTCCTGAGCAGCTGGGATTACAAGCGCACACAACCATGCCTGGCTAATTTTTATATTTTTTAGTTAAGACAGGGTTTAACCATATTGGCCAGGCTGGTCTCAAACTCATGACCTCATGATCCGCCTGCCTCAGCCTCCCAAAGTGCTGGGATTACAGGCATGAGCCACTGCGCCTGGCCCCTTTATTCATTTTTTAAAGTCTTAGACAGAAGAGAGATTAAGGACCTCTGTAAGAAATGGGTGGCCAAACATAGTGGCTCATGCCTGTAATCTCCGCATTTTGGGAGGCTGGGGCAGGAGCATACCTAAAGGTCAGGAGTTTAAGATCAGCCTGGGCAACATAGCGAGATCCCATCTCTACAAAAAGTAAATCAGCTGGGTCCAGCAGCATGTGCCCGAAGACCCATTTATCTGGGAGGCTGAGGCAGGAAGACTGCTTGAGGTTAGGAGTCGATGGCTACAGTGAGCCATGATCAGGCCACTGCACTCCAGCCTGGGTGACAGAACAAGACCCTGACTCTTAAGAAACAAAGGAACACGTGCACAACTCCTCCTGGGGCTAAGTCCTAGCAGGAGCTCTGGGTGGACCTGGAGCCGTGAACTTGGTTAACAGTGAGGCCGCTTCCCCAGGCTGGGAGGGGAAGAGGGCCTCTCCCCCACGGAATCCCAGGGACCCTTCCACGGCCCCCTTCCCCACGCAGCCCCTACCTTCCTGGGGTCCTTCCTGTCCCTGGCACGCCCGGCGTCCTTGCGCGGGCTCAGGGGGCCGCCCTTGGCGCAGCGGCTGGCCTTGGTGGCCGGCGCGGTACTGGCAGGTGCAGGGGCGGCAGCTGAGGCGTCGTGCAGGAAGATGCGCTCGCTGCGGCGCCGCGTCCACAGGTCGTCGTCGCTGGCCTCGGGCCCCGCCTCGAAGCCGGGTTCCTTGGGGCCCCGCAGCTTCCGGGCCTTGCGTCCCTTCTCCGCTGCCAGCTTGGCTTTGTCTGGGCTGCTGGGGCCGGGGCCGCGGGCGCCAGGCGTGGGTGCGGCCAGGGAGGGCCCCGGCTCCCCCAACCCCTTCTTGGGCCGCAGCAGTCCCGCGGGCGACCGCTTGCGCACCTTGACCTCACTCTCCGAGTCGGTGTACTCGAACTCTGTGCCTGGACGCGGGAGGAGGGCGCGCTGGTCACAGGCTTGCAGGACTCTCCCTCCCACCCAGACCCACTGGAGGCCCCATTCCTCCCCCAGGGGACCTCCCTGCCGATGGCAGCCCTTCTCCCCGTTTCCAGGAGAGAAGACTGAGGTCCGAGAAGAAGAAGGGCTCATGGGTCCCACACGAGGGCGCGCTGGTCACAGGCTTGCAGGACTCTCCCTCCCACCCAGACCCACTGGAGGCCCCATTCCTCCCCTAGGGGACCTCCCTGCCGATGGCAGCCCTTCTCCCCGTTTCCAGGAGAGAAGACTGAGGTCCGAGAAGAAGAAGGGCTCATGGGGCCCACACCTTCCCCTACGCCTGTCCTCACCCGCCTTGGCTGCCCGAATGCTGCTGGACGCTGCTCCCTGCCCCTCGTCCCACGGGAAAATCCTGGGCCCTTTGAGCTCCTCCAGAGCCCCACCTGACTGGTGGAAATCCCAGAAGCCAGGGCAGCTGGGCGGGCCCACACCTGCAGGGCAGCAGCCCTCTAGGGCAGGCAGGAGGGGAAACCCGCAGAGAATCCCCAAGCCCCCTGGCCTCCTCTTTCCCATTCCTGGTGCTGCCTGTCAGAGCTGGATGGTCCCAGGAATCGTCCACTCCCACTGTCCTCTCTACAAGACAGGGCCTCCCGCAGCCCTCCTCCCACCCCCAGCCCCACCTGTTCCACAGCTGAGATGCTGCTTCCCTCTGCCCTGGATCCTGGGTCCCAGCCCTGTGGACTCCCTGAATGCCCAGCCTCTGAGCACAGGTGCCGGGTACTTGCCCAGCACCCACCATCCCCACTCATTCCCACCTGCCAGCTTTGCTCTCTGCCAGCCCCTCTGCACAGAGCACCAGCTCCCCCTGACCTCTCCTTGGAATAGTGCTGAGTCCTTCAGGAAGAGAACCACCCCACAGCCCGGGAAGTCCTCTCTGGCCACACCTCTGTTGTCACGGGCAATGCCACACCTTAGCATATCTGTCCATGCCAGGGTCTCAGCTTATCCCAGTCTGCCCTGCCCCCGGGAAGCAGATCCCTGAGTTCTCTGGGACCTTCAGCTCAAGCCCTAGCTCAGAGCTGGTGTCCAGGAAAAGCGTGTCAGTGAGGCGTGGACGGCACTGCTCCCTGGGACAGGGGCTTCAAGATGTGTTCACTCAGGGATGCAATGTCTGTGACAGTCCCTTGGGTTAACAACCCCAGGGAGAGCTAGTGGTCTGCTTTAAATCCTCAGCACAGGAGCTGAAAAGCCGGGGCCCAATCCCAGGCCCACTGACTCCAGGGGCAGCTGTGAGAGGCTTGGCTCCCACTGCACCAATGAAGCCACAGCAACAGGGACCGGCAGGGGATGCCCAGTGGAATAGAATCACCGGCAAAACATCATGATCCCATTCATTCATCTTTTGCTAATAGACTTTCCAACTTCCCATTGTGCCGGGAGGCAGCAAGGGGCTTTTTGTTTGTTTGTTTGTTTGAGACAGAGTCTTGCTCTGTGGCTAAGCTGGAGTGCCGTGACAAATTCTCCACTCTGCAACCTCCGCCTCCCCAGTTCAAGCCATTCTCCTGCCTTAGCCTCTCAAGTGGCTGGGATTACAGGCACGCGTCACCATGCCCAGCTAATTGTTTTTCGTGTTTTTAGTAGAGACGGGGTTTCACAATGTTGGCCAAGATGGTCTCAAACCCCTGACCTTGTGATCGGCCTGCCTTGGATTCCCAAAGTGCTGAGATTACAGGTGTGAGCCACTGTGCCCAGCCAGCAAGGAGCTTTTGGGCTAATGTGGGTACATGCCATAATAAAACACAGGCTTGAGAGTTCTGCTTCTGGGTATGATGGAATGAGGTACCACCCAATAACAGTCCCCAGCAGAGATCCACTGGAACACCTGGCATATGCAACCCTTCATGGGCCCATTGTGTGTGGTGCAGGGAGGGACAGTGGACAGAGAGGAGGCTCATGTGGGAGGTGGAGAATGAAGTCACAGGAGGCAGATCTCCTCCCTGTACCCTCTACCCCGGCACTAGACACGGTCTTCTTGGCACCAGCAGGGAAGGTGGGGCCCACATGGAAAAGAAAGTCCTGCTGACCTCAGCACCAGGAAAGAGAAGTCTAGAAATTGGCAACACAGAAGACAGAAAGGGAGCCAGAGGCTGGGTGCAGTGGCTCACGCCTATAATCCCAGCACTTTGGGAGGCCGAGGCAGGCAGATTACCTGGGATTAGGAGTTTGAGACCAGCCTGGCCAACACGGTGAAACCCGGTCTCTGCTAAAAATACAAGAATTGGCTGGGTGTGGTGGTGTATGCCTATAATCCCAACTACTCGGGAGGCTGAGGCAGGAGAATTGCTTGAACCCGGGAGGTGGAGGTTGCAGTGAGCCAAGATCACACCACTGCACTTCAGCCTGGGCCACAGAGTGACACTCTGTCTCAAAAAAAAAAAAAAAAAAAATTAGAAAGGGAGCCAGAGAGGAGTTCCCATGCTCTCGCTCTCTCTCCTCTATGTCTCTGAATGGCCCTGAAACCACCTACACACAGAAGAGACTCCAAACAGCCCAGGTCTCAGCAAAAATAATCTGAACAGAGGCCAGAGACACTACCCAAGAAACAAATTGGACTTCAAGCCCCACACTAAGGAAGTAGCTCCTAAAAGGGATAATACTCACTGAAAAAAAAAAAGAAAGAAAAAAGAAAGGCTTTCTGCCTTTCCACAATCTCAGCCCCACAATGCCCAAAATACAATCCAAAATTACTAGACAAGACCAGGCATGTGGCTCACACCTGTAATCCCAGCACTTTGGAGGACCAAGGTGGGCAGATCACTTGAGGTCAGGAGTTCGAGACCAGCCTGGCCAACATGGCGAAACCCCATCTCTACTAAAAACATAAAAATTATCTGGGCGTGGTAGTGGGTGCCTGTAATCCTAACTACTTGGGAGGTTGAGGCACAAGAATCACTTGAACCCAGGAGGTGGAGGCTGCAGTGAGCAGAGATAGCACCACTGCACTCCAGCCTGGGTGACAGAGCAAGACTCTTGTTTCAAAAAAAAAAAAAATTACTAGACAAATAAGAACCAAGAAAGTGCATTACATTCTAGAGAGAAAAGAAAACCAACTAAACCTGATCCTGAGATGAACCAGATGTTGGAACGAACAGTCAAGGATTCTGAAATCCTCAAAGAGCTGAAACAAAACCTGTTTTCAATACATGAAAATTTCACCAAATAGGAAGGACTAGTAAAGAAGAAACAGAAAAGAGCCAAATGAACCAACTGTAAGTATAGAACTGGCTAGGTAAGGTGGCTCACACCTGTAATCCCAGAACTTTGGGAGGCTAAGGCGGGAGGATCCCTTGAGGTCAGGAGTTCAAGACCAGCCTAGGCAACATAGTAAGATGCTGTCTCTACAAAAAATACAATAATTAGCCAGGCATCATGGCATGCACCTGTGGTCCCAGCTACTCCGGAGACAAAGCTGGGAGGATCACCTGAGGCCAGGAGGTTGAGGCTTCAGTGAGCCACGATTGTGCTACTGCATTCCAGCCTGGGTGACAGAGTAAGACCCTATCTCAAACAACACAAATAAATCATAAAACTGAGAAGAACAATTTCAGAAATAAAATATCCATGGATATGATTAAGAGAAAAGTAAGTGAGAGTTTGGATGCAGCGGAACCAGCCTCAGAGACCTGTCAGATAACAAATGATCAAATGTATGTTAAACAGAAAAAAAAAGAAGAAAAATGCATGAAGATTTCTGCAAGTCTTTCCTCAATAGCTGAAATCTTCCCAAATTTGATGACAAACAGAAACTTGCAGATGTAAGGTGTCAGATGAACACCAAGCAAAACAAACACAAGGCATGCCACAGTCAAACAGCTGATGAAGATAAACACAAACCCCCAGAACAACAAGAAAAATGTAACCTATCACTTCCAGAACAATCATTTGATTAATGGCTAACTTCTCATCAGAAACCAGAGGCCAGAAGATAGAATATCTTTTGAGTGCTCAAAGAAAAAAAAAAAACTGTCAACCAAAAATTCTATATCCAAAAAAAATCACTCAAGAGTGAAGGTGAAATAGACATATTTTCAGGTAAAACAACACAAAGAGATCAGGCATGATGGCTCATGCCTGCAATCCCAACTACTCGGAAGGCTGAGGCAGGAGAATCACTTGAACCCAGAACGCAGAGGTTGCAGTGAGCCGAGACTGCACCATTGCACTCCCGCCTGGGTGACAGAGTGAGACTCCGTCTGAAAACAAAAACAAAAACAAAAACAAAAAAACACTAAGAAAATTCATTACCAGCAGCTCTACAAGGCAAAACTGCTAAATGAACTTCTTTGGGCTGAAACTGCAGGAAAACTGGAATACTCAGAAGAGACTGAAAAGCAACAGAAATAATAAATATCTGAATAAATACAAAACACTTTTTTCATTTTTCCTCTTAATTTCCTGACAAGCCATTTAAATGATTAAAACTAAGTTTATAACACTGTCTTCAGGGGGTTGACACCATGCGAAGAAGTATTACGTATAACGTAAATTTGAGAGATGATAGGAGCTTATAGGAAGTTGCAAGACTTCTGTATTTGATGTGGAAAAAAACACATTATAAGAGGATGTAAAAAGTTAGGAATATATATTATCTTTATTTTCTATTTTTAAAAATGACAAAATGATACTGAGAAAACTAACAGGAAAATTAAAATGGAATTCTTAAACATATTCTAATAAATGTGTTTAAAAGGCGGCAAAGGAGAATCAAAACTTAGACAAAAAACTAATGACAAAGACACTAATAAATTGAAAGGCAAAGCATGAAAAAGGTGTACCATGCAAACCGTAACCAAGAGAGCTGCAACGGCTATACTCGTAACAAACAGAATAGTTTTTAAGACAAAAATTGTTACCAGCAACAAAGAAGAACATTCTAAAATGATAAAAGGGGCCGAGGGTGGTAGCTCACGCCTGTAATCCCAGCACTTTGGGAGGCCAAGGAGAGAAGATCACTTGAGGTCAGGAGTTTGAGACCAGCCTGGGCAACAGAGTAAGACCTCTTATTTACAAAAAATTGTAATTGTTTTGGGGCTCCATGACCAGTGCCCATATAAGATGGAAACTTCACTGACAAATGTGTTTCTTTTTTTTTTTTTTGAGATGGAGTCTCACTCTGTTGCTCAGGCTGGACTGCAGTGGTACAGTCTCGGCTCATTGCAACCTCTGCCTCCCAGGTTCAAGCGATTCTCGTGCCTCAGCTTCCCAAGTAGCTGAGATTACAGGTCCCCACAAGCACCCCCGGTCAATTTTTGTATTTTTAGTACAGATGGAGTTTCAACAGGTTGGCCAGGCCAGTCTCAAATTCCTGACCTCTGATGGTCCATCTGCTTCAGCCTCCGAAAGTGCTGGGATTACGGGCATGAGCCACCATGCCTGGCCAATGTGTGTGTTGTTCTTTTTTTCTTTCTTTCTTTTTGAGACAGAGTCTCACTCTTGTCACCCAGGCTGGAGTGCAGTGCAGTGGCCCAATCTCTGTTCACTGCTCAAGCAATTCTCCTGCCTCACCTTCCCAAATAGCTGAGATTATAGGCATGTACCACCAAGCCTGGTTAATTTTTGTGTTTTTAGTAGAGACAAGGTTTCACTGTGTTGGCCAGGGTGATCTTGAACTCTTGACCTCAAGTGATCCACCCACCTTGGCCTCCCAAACTGCTGGGATTACAGGCATGAGCCACCACGCCCAGCCGTGTGTTTTTTATATAGCAAGAAAAAAAAAAGGGTGTGTTGACTGCTCTGCCAAGTGGCCTTCCTCATCTCTCTCCCTCTCCTTGGGCCTCCCTATTCCCTAAAGCATAACAATACTGAAATCAGGTCAGTTAATATCCTACAACGGCCTCTAAGTGTGTTCGAGTGAAATAAAGAGTCACGTGTCTCTCACTTTAAATCGAAAGATAGAAATAATTAAACTTAGTGAGGCGGGCGGAAGCCGGTCAAAAACCAAGATAGCCTGAAATCAAGGCCTCTTGTGCCCAACAGTTAGCCAGGCTGTGAAAGCAAAGAAAAAGTTCTTGAAAGAAATTTCAAGTGCTCTGATGGATACACGTGTGATAAGAAAGTGAAACAGGCTTACTGCTGACATGGAGAAAGTTTAAGTGGTCTGGAGAGAAGATCAAACCAGCCCCAACATTCCTTTAAGCCAAGCCAAATCCTAATCCGGGGCAAGGCTGCAACTCTGTTCAATTCTGTGAAGGCTCAAAGAGGTGAGAAACTCCAAAAGGAAAGTTTGAAGCCAACAGAGAATGGCTCATGAGATGCAAGGAAAGAAGTTATTGGCCAGGCGTGGTTGCTCACGCCTATAATCCCAGCACTTTGGGAGGCCAAAGCAGGTGAATCACTTGAGGTCAGGAGTTTGAGACCAGCCTGGCCAACATGGCAAAACCCCATCTCTACTAACAAAATACAAAAATCAGCCAGGCATGGTGGCAGGCGCCTGTAGTTCCAGCTACTCAGGAGGCTGAGACAGGAGAATCACTTGAACCCAGGATGCAGAAGTTGCAGTGAGCCAAGATTGCATCACTGCACTCCAGTCTGGGCAACAGAACGAGATTCCATCTAAGCCATCTCCATAACATAAAAATGCAAGGATAGCTGGGCACAGTGGCTCACGCCTGTAATCCCAGCATTTTGGGAGGCCGAGGCAGGAGGATCACAAGGTCAGGAATTCAAGACGGGCCTGACTAAAATGGTAAAACCCCATCTCCACTAAAGATACGAAAAGGGCCAGGCACGGTGGCTCATGCCTGTAATCCAAGCACTTTGGAGGCCAAGGCGGGCGGATCACCTGAGGTCGGGAGTTCAAGACCAGCCTGAACAACATGGTGAAACCCCATCTTTACAAAAAAAAAAAAAAAAGATACAAAAAATTAGCTGGGGGTGGTGGCAGTCACGTGTAATCCCAGCTACTCGGGAGACTGAAGTAGGAGAATTGCTTGAACCCAGGAGTCAGAAGTTGCAGTGAGCAGAGACCATGTCATTGCACCCCAGCCTGGGCAACAGAGCAAGACTCTGACTCAAAAAAAAAAAAAAAAAAAAAAAGCAAGAATAAGCAGCCAGTGCTGATGCAGCAAGTTCTCCAGAAGATCCAGCTAGGGGCATTGGTTAAAGTGGCTACACCAACTAATGGATTTGCAAAATGGATAAAACAGCCTTCTGCTGGAAGACAATGCCATCTAAGGCTTTCATAGCTAGAGAGGAGAAGTCAAGGCCTGGCTTCAAAGCTTCACAGGACAGGCTGACTCTCCTGTTAGGGGCTAATGCAGCTGGGGACTTTAAGTTGAAGCCAATGCTCATTGACCATCCTAAAAACCCCAGGGGCTCAAGAATGATGCTAAATGTCCTCTGTCAGTGCTCTATCAATGGGACAACAGGCCAGGCGCAGTGGCTCACACCTATGATCCCAGCACTTAGGAAGCTCGAGGTGGGTGGAATACCTGAGGTCAGGAATTCGAGACCAGCCTGGCCAACATGGTGAAACGCTGTCTCTACTAAAACCCAAAAATCAGCCAGGTGTGGGGGTGCACGCCTGTAATCCCAGCTACTTGGGAGGCTGAGGCAGGAGAATCACTTGAACCCAGGAGGCAGAGGTTGCAGTGAGCAGAGATCAAGCCACATGACTTCAGCCTGGGTGACAAGAGCGAAACTCTGTCTTATACACAGACACACAGAAAATACAACAACAAAGCCTTGATAACACCTCAGTTCACAGCATGATTTACTGAGTATTTCGAGCTCTCTGTTGAGACTTATTGTACAGGAAAAAAGATTCCTTTCAAAATATTACTGCTCATTGACAATGTTCCTTGTCACCCAAGAGCTCTGAGGGAGATGTACAAGATGAATGTCGGTTTCATGCCTGCTAGCACAGTGCCCGTTCTGCAGCCCATGGATCAAAGAGTAATTCTGACTTTTTTTGTATTCTTTCATCATTTTCTTACCTTATAAAAAAATTAACTCGAGTAATTTTGACTTTCAAGTCTCATTATTTAAGGAATAATTCGTAAAGCTATAGCTACCACGGATGATGATTCCTCTTATGCATCTGGGCAAACTAAATGGAAAACCTTCTGGAAAGAATTCACTTTTGAGGCCAGGTACAATGGCTCACACCTGTAATCCCAGCACTTTCGGAGGCCAACGCAGGTGGATCTCTAAATAAATAAATAAAAATTAAACTATGCCGGGCACAGTGGCTCATGCCTGCAATCCCAGCACTCTGGGAGGCCGAGGCAGGTGGATCACCTGAGGTCAGGAGTTCGAGACCAGCCTGGCCAACATGGCAAAACCCCATCTCTACTAAAAATATAAAAATTAGCCGGGTATGGTGGTGGGTGCCTGTAGTCCCAGCTACCCAGGAGGCTGAGGAAGGAGAATTGCTTAAACTGGGAAGGTGGAGGTTGCAGTGAGCCGAGATTGAACCACTGCACTCCAGCCTGGGCAACGGAGCAAGACTCTGTCTCAAATAAATAATAATAGCTGGGCGTGGTGGCTCAAGCCTGTAATCCCAGCACTTTGGGAGGCCGAGGAGGGCGGATAACGAGGTCAAGAGATCGAGACCATCCTGGCCAACATGGTGAAACCTCGTCTCTACTAAAAATACAAAAAAATTAGCTGGGCATGGTGGCATGTGTCTGTAGTCCCAGCTACCCAGGAGGCTGAGGCAGGAGAATTGCTTGAACCTGGGAGGAGGAGGTTGCAGTGAGCCAAGATCATACCACTGCACTCCAACCTGGCACCTGAGCGAGACTGTGTCTCAAAAAAAAGAGAAAATAATAATAATAATAATAATAATAATAATTCACTATGCTTGATGCCATTGAGAACACTTGTGATTCATGGGAGGAGGTCAAAATATCCACATGAACAGGATTTTAAAGAGGTTGATTCCGGGCTGGACACGGTGGCTCATGCCTGTAATCCCAGCACTTTGGAAGGCTAAGGCAAGCATAATGCTATAACGAGATCAGGAGATCGAGACCATCCTGGCCAACATGGTGAAACCCCGTCTCTGCTAAAAATACAAAAATAAGCCAGGTGTGGTGGTGCGTGCCTGCAGTCCTACCTAGCTATTTGGGAGGCTGAGGCAGGAGAACCGCTTGAACCGGGGAGGCAGAGGTTGTAGTGAGCCAATATCAAACCACTGCACTCCAGCCTGGGAGACAAAGCAAGACTCCATCTCAAAAGAAAAAAAAGTGGGTTCCAACCCTAGCGGACAACTTTGAAAGGTGCAAGACTTCACTGCCGGAAGTCACTGCAGATGTGGTGGAAACAGCTAGAGAACGTGAGTTAGAGTGGAGCCTGAAGATGGGACTGTATTGCTGCAATGTCATGATAAATTTGAAAAGATGAGGAGCTGCTTTTTATGGAGGAACAAAGAAAGTGGTTTCCTGAGATGGCCTCTACTCCTGGTGAAGATGCTGTGAATACTGTTGAAATGACAAAGGATTTAGAATATTGCATAAGCTTAGCTGATAAAGCAGCAGCAGGGTTTAAGAGGACAGCCTCCAACTCTGAAAGAAGTTCTGCAGATAACACGCTACCAAACAGTATGGCATGTTACGGAGAAATCTTTCTTGAAAGAAAGAGTCCATCGATGTGGCAAACTTCACTGTTGTCTTATTTTAAGAAATTGCCACAGCACCCCAACCTTCAGCAGCCACCCCCCAATCAGTCAGCAGCCATCAACATCAAGGTAAGACCCTCCACCAGCAAAAAGATTACAGCTCACTAAAGGCTCAGATGATTGTCAGCCTTTTCAGCAATAAACCATTTTAAAATTAAGGTATGCACAATGTTTTCTTAGACATAATGAATGCTATTATGGCCAGGCACAGTGGCTCACGCCTGCAATCCCAGCACTTTGGGAGGCCAAGGTGGGTGGATCACCTGAGGTCTGGAATTCGAGACCAGCCTGGCCAACATGGTAAAACCCCGTCTCTACTAAAAATACAAAAATTTGACGCGCGTGGTGGTGTGTGTTTGTAATCCCAGCTACTCGGGAGGCTGAGGCAAGAGAATAACTTGAACCCAGGAGGCAGAGATTGGGGTGAGCCGAGATCACACCACTGCACTCCAGCCTAGGCAACAAAGTGAGACTCTGTCTCAAAACAACAGAAAGACATAATGCTGTTGCACACTTAACAGATGACAAGATGGTGTAAACATATGCTTTTTGTCTTTTATTTTTGAGACAGGGTCTCACTCTGTCACCAAGGCTTGAGTGCAGTGGCGTAATCTCAGCTCACTGAAGCCTTGACCTCCCAAGCTCAAGCAATCCTCTTCCATCAGCCTCCTAAGTAGCTGGGCGTGTGTCTCTATGCCACCACAGGCGCGTGCCTCTATGCCTGCCTAATTTTTCTGTTGTTTTTTTTGTAGAGATGGGGTCTCACCCTGTTGCCCAGGCTGGTCTAGAACTACTGCACTCAGGCCGTCTTGGCCTCTTAAAGTGCTGTGATTATAGGTGTGAGCCACCATGCACAGCCAAGAATCTACTTTTTAATTAAGGTATGTACACTGTTTTTTCAAACCTAGTAGATTATATACTTAATAGACAATAGTATAGTGTAAACCTAACTTTTGTATGCACTGGGAAACCAAAGCATTCATGTGACTTGCTTTACTGTGGTATTTGCCTTATGGTTTGGAAGCAATCCTGCAGTATCTCCAAGACATGCTTGTGTACCCAAAATAATGAGAAGGAAGAAAATAACAAAACAGTAGAAACCAATGAAACCGATCATGTCTAGCCAGAATGACCAAGAAACAGAGTAAGAAAAAATAATCTGTATCAGCAATGAAAAAAGAGACATCACTACAGATCCTCCAGACACTCGATGTATAATAAGGGAATAATTTAGTCCTATGCTAATACCTTGGCTGGTTTGGGTGAAATGGATATTTGGGGCTGTAGACACAGCCTGAGGGTACTAGCCTGGCTGGTGCATTTAGGGACTGTGGACAGGATAATGTTGTCCAAGCAGTCATAGCCTGATGGTGGAGGGTCAGACAGGTAGCACTAATCAGAGGGCAGTGGGAAGCCATTTGGAGGTTCTGGGCAGAAGAGCGGCTTGGCCAAATGTGCACTCCGAAGACGCCCTCCAGCTGCTTCTGTGTGAAGAGTACCTAAGAACAGGTAACCTTGTAGGGGTCTCCAGTGCCTCTTTCCAGGAGAACCAGGCCTGAAACCCAGCAAACAATGGCAGGGCGTGGGAGTAAGAGGGAGGAGGGGATAGGCAGACCCTGAAGCCTGGCATGGGTGCCAGAAATGGGGGTTCCAGGAGACACAGGAGGTTAGGGGTGAGGCTTTGCTCTGTGAACCTACAGAGAGCATGAAGCCAGGGGCAGCTGGCGGGGGGCCTTCAGGGGCAGCAATGACTGTTTTCCTGTTCCAGCCCGTCCCAGGAGGGCCTCATGCCTACCCCCACTGTGGCTCAGAAAAGGATGCCTGAGGGTCAGAAGGACCCTCCCCTGTTGGGGCCAGGGGAACTCACAGACTAAACACATGCAGGACCATCTCCACCTCCAGCACCAACCCCAGCTGCAGGTGGGCTGTGTCCACGTGAGGGCACTCAGCCTGGTGAGAACTGGGAGGGCCCAGGAGAGGCTCCCAAGAAGGCGGGCCCCTGACACTGGGATATGATCAGCTGGTGTAAGCACCAGCTGCCTGCCCAAGTGCGAGTGCCTGCTGCTTCGGTTTACCCATCTGGATTGCGAGCAAGTCAAAGAAAGCATGGAACCTGCCCACCCCACCTGCCTCCTCCAGGCCCAAGCCCAGGCTGCACGAGGCCTGACCCACCTAGTCTCTCATGCCACAGACTGCATCCCTACCATCCCGTGAAACCCTGAACAAGACACTCTCTTCTTCCTACTGCAGAGTGGCTGTTCCCTCCCCTGCACCTGTGTCTCAGCCAGCACTCCGGTCTCTCTCACGGGCCAGACTGGGTGTCACCAACCTGGAGTGGCCCCCTGAACCCCAGGCTGGGTTGGGGGCCTCCATGGAGCTCCCGCAGCCCCCTAAAAGCCCAACACAAGGCCGTGTTTGTTGGGAGCATGAGACTGAAGGAGGCCGCCCTTTGCAAGGCGAGGAGTCCCCCTCCTTGGAGATGGCAGGCTGGGGCCTCTCTCACCTGCATCCCTGCTCAGGACAGGGCTGGCCCATTTGAGGCTGGGGTTCTGCCCATTCCCAGCTCTGCACATGCATCTCTCTGAGCCTCAGTTTCCTCACCTGCGGCATGGGACGATGGCATCCACCCCCCACAGCCTGCTTGCCGCCACTCACCCAGCAGGCTCTGCCGCTCCTCTTTCTTCCGGGCCTTCTGCTTGGCCTCCAGCTGTACCACAGACAGGGACGGGCCCACCGTGGGGCTGGGGAGGGCGCTGGCAGCAAAGCGTGCCAGCAGGCCCAGCCCGCTCTCCTCCAGACCCGGTGACAGGGCCCGCTCCCGGGCACCCAGTCTATAGCCACCGCCGCTGGCCTCGTCCTCCTCCTCCAGCTCCTCCTCGTCTTCCTCCTCCGAGCTCTCATCTGGCGTGCAGAAAACAAGGACCGAGTCAGAGCCTTGGCCTCGGCCAGGGCCACCCCCCACTGCCCCCACTCCCCGGCCTGGAGTGGCCTCTGGGCTCCAGCCTAGCCCCTTAGTCCTCACCAGGGGGCCATCGGGGGTGGATGCAGACTCAGCCCATGGGTTTTCCCCACCCAATGACCCAATGCCCCCGGCCAGCTGAGCCCAATGCGGGCATCCCAGACAGCCCGGAGGTGGGCAGCAGCCTTGGGTGTCAGGGTGGACTGCTGTGAAGGGCACCGACATGCACCTGAGCTGTGGCAGGGGCCAGACACACGGACAAGGACTGGAGACAGCTCTCTCCACGGCCACACGCACACACGCCCCAACACACAACACAGAGGCAGGAGAGGAGAAGGACAGAGGAGGCGGAGGGAGGTGATGGGGAAGAGGGCCCTGGGGGCTCAGGCCAGGGGTTGCAGGCACAGGTGCCCACGGCAGCTTCGCCAGCTAAGTCCTGGGGGCTGGTGGCAGGAGAAGGTGGAGTCTGGGCTCTTCCTGGGGGCCAGGGGGCCCCCATGGTTTCAGCCCTCAGAAGGGATCTGGAGCCTAAAGTTGATTCCTGGAATCACTTGAACCCGGAAGGTGGAGGTTGCAGTGAGCCAAGATCACACCACTGCACTCTAGCCTGGGCAACAAGAGTGAGATTCAGTCTCAAAAAAAATAAAACTAAGTTGACTCCTAGCCGGGCACGGTGGCTCATGCCTGTAATCCCAATACTCTGGAAGGCCAAGGCAGAAAGATCACTCAAGCCCAGGAGCTCCAGACCAGCTTGGGCAACAGAGTGTCCCATGTCTAATTTTTTTTAAATTTAATTTAAAAAGATTAAGTTGCCTCGTAGCAACTCCCCCATTCTGGGGAGGCTGGGCAAGTCCCCCACCCTCTCTGAGCCTCTATTTTCTCACCTGCAGCAAAGGGTGACCCTCCCAGCCCATTGGCTCAGCCAAGGGCAGGATCCAAAGAGAATCATTTGCAGGGAGGAGAAAGTGATCTGTAGGCTTAAAGACGATCAAACAGAAACAGGGCCACCCCTGTGACTTGCAGGGAGAAACTGTGCTGTCCCGTACCCAGGCTACAGCTGGCTGCGACTCTTCACTCATGGGATGCCCAGGAAGGGCAGGGGTAGACCGAAGCCCAAAGGGGTTAAGCACTCAGGCAGCGTAAGAGAAGGCTCAAACTCAGAGCTGGTGACTACCTAAAGAAGCCCCAGGGCCAGGCAAGGTGGCTCACTCCTGTAATCCCAGCACTTTGAGAGGCCAAGGCAGGAGGATCTCTTGAGGTTAGGAGTTTGAGACCAGCCTGGGCAACAGAGCAAACCTTGTCTCTACAAAAAAAATTTTTTTAATTAGCCAGGCACGCCTGCAGTTTGGCAACTCCGGAGGCAGAAGCAGGAGGATGGCTTGAACTCAGGAGTCCGAGGCTGCAGTCAGTTACGCTGGCACCACTGCACTCCAGCTTGGGTGACGGAGCGAGACCCTGTCTCAAAAATAAATAGGCCGCTGTGGTGGCTCATGCCTGTAATCCCAGTACTTTGGGAGGCTGAAGCGGGTGAATCGCTTGAAGTCAGGAGTTAGAGACCAGGCAGGGCAACATGGTGAAACCCTGTCTCTACTAAAAATACAAAAAATAGCCAGGCGTGTTGGTGCACACCTGTAATCCCAGCTACTTGGGAGGCTGAGCCAGGAGAATCGCTTGAACCCAGGAGGCAGAGGTTACAGTGAGCCGAGATTGCACCACTGCACTCCAGCCTGGGCGACAGAGCGAGACTCCGTCTCAAATGATAATAAAAACTTAAAAAAAATAAAGAAGCCCCAGCCTGTCTCTCTGGTTGGTGACTTAAGACAAGCTTCATCCAGTAACCAGCCCTGCTGGCCTCAGGGTCTGCAGCCCCCGGGAGCCCAGCCCAGGCTCTCAGGGCCAGGGTAGCTGGCAGACAAGAGGCTCCCTGCACACAAACCAAACCCCCCACCAAAAAAAGAGGCTGTCTTGAGGCAGAGAATTCCTTCCGATCTTCTCAGGGAGACACCAGGGCTGACCTATGCTGAGGACAGGCAGGTGGGAGGCATCAGAGAGCCAACTCTGCCCTGAGATGCCACATCCAAAGTGTCACCCATGAGCAGGTGACAGGGGCACCTGTCTGCCTTGTGGGCCAGAGTGCTGAGACCGGGAAGGTGACTCTGGGGGCCACAGGGCTGGAAGATGGCCCCTTCCAGTAAGAAGAGATGAGTGCCAGACCCTCTCTCTCCAGGCTGAGGAGCAGTCTAGGCTCAGGGAGACAGATGGGGAAGATGGACAGCCAACTCCACGGTCTCCTGCCAACGCCTCAAGCCGCCTGCTTGTTTAGGCAATTTGTGGCCAAAAGTGGCGGCCCCAGGGGTGCCAATGAGGGCAGAGGTTCTGCTGTCTACCCATGTATTGGAGGGAGCCCGGATTTCTGCTGGGCTACCTCCGAGAGGAAGGCCTAACGATGATGAGTCTGAGGAATCCGCAGAGGGGTGGAGGGAGGGAGGGAAGAGCCAGAGGGAGAGGGAGGAGGTTTGTTAAGAGGGTGAGAGAGGAGACTGGCCCCCAAGCGATGGATGAAGCAGGCTGGAGAGGCCAGCGGGGCAGGCGGGGGCAGGCAGGCAGGCAGTGCACACTTGCGATCATTCACATTGCGGGAGTCACATGGCTCTGTCTCCGCCCCAGTGGGCCACAGCGGCAAAGCAGGCTAAGTGTAGGCAGACTTTTGACAGCGCCTGGGTCCCCCACATTGGGTCTCCCTGGGGTGGGCCAATTTGAGCAGGGTGGTGGGTGGGGGACTGGCTGGGCGGTGGGGTTGTGGGGTTAAACAGTGGGGCCGGGGATCTTCCCTTCTAGCTGCTGAGGTGCGCAGACTCCAGAAACCTTTCCCATCCAGAGGAATTCTCAAGCAGCAGGGGCCGTGGGGGGAGGGCAAGCTCTGGGTTTCTGGACACCCACCTCCACGCCAGAGCGCAGAAAGCCGGGAGCAGCCCAATGCCCACACCTCAGTATGGGAGACTCTCCCGGCTCCCTGCGTGATTGACAAGGCCACACCAGCTGTTCCCACGGCGGGTGGGGGGGGGGGGGCCGGTGCACACAGGTCCGCAATGGGCTGGGGAGCAGAGGGGCTCTGAAGACCAAGAAAACCTTTCTGGAGTTGTCTGCACCTGAGGCCACAGAGCTTGCTTGCCAAGGGCGGGGGACAGGGAGGAGGAAAAATGTCCCATCAAAGAAACCCAAGGAAATACAGAAAAACTCATTTTTGGTTTTTTATTTAAAGAAAAAAAACAATAACAAAAAAAGATCTTGGCTCAGGACATGGGGTTGGCGGTGACAGGTTGGTGGTAAATGCCAGAGCGATCTGCGGCTGCCAGACCCGGTGGGGGCGAACCCCGAGGAGGGGAGGTGTACGGGAGACAGAAAGAAAAGCGTTTTGCCTACCTACGGAGCAACGAGCCAGGCTCGCACCCAAGCTCAGTGACCCGCTGCGCCGTCTGCCCTACTCCCAGCCTTCGCTTTGCGTCCAGAGTGCAGCGTGAGAGCAATGCAAGAGACCAAAACAGACATTCAAAGCGTCATGGGGAGGGTCAAGGGTGGAGGTATGGTCGGGCTGCTGGAAGAAGCAGACACACCAGAAAAGCCAAGCCAGTTACGGAGTTTAGTACCAGGTCAGCGAGGCCCTATTACCCAAATATCCCTTTCAAGACCTGTTCAATGGTGGACACAGTGGGGGTGGAGGGGGGCACCGAGGAGCCTGGGCCTCCCCCGCCTCCCCTCGACCCCCTGCCCTCCCCTATCTTGGCCCTGTACATTTGGCACTGCGGCATCCAACCCGTAGCGCCTTCCTAAGAGGCCTGGGGGGCTGCCTGCTTCTCTGTGGGGTCTGAGCTGGGGCAGAAGGGCTCAAAAACTTATAACCAGGAATCCTGGCTTTAAGGGGTGTGAGGGCCGGGGCACAGGATCCAGCCGAGATAGGGGAGAGGGAGGAGGTCGGGGAGGGAGAAGGGGATTGTAAACTAACCCGACTCATCCATGGACAGCCCGGGCAGGGGTCAGGGGCCTCTCAGCGTTCGCTCCGAGGGACAGCAGCCCTGGGGAACATGAGCCCTGGGGCACCATACTTGACCCCCGGGGCATCATACTCGCCATCATACCACCTCCTGGTCACCCGAGTGGATCTCTGCCAATTTGGAGGGGAGTTCTGAGAGGGGAGGCAGGGTAGACCAGGAATTCCAGAGCAGGGCTGGAAAAACAGGGTGGGGGCAGCATTCTGGTCCTGGGGTCCCCGAGCCAGCTCAGGCCCGGGGTCACCAAGACACCCCCAGGTCTTCCTTGGAGAGCAGCTGACATCCAGGTGTGGCTACCCAGGGCCTGGGGGATCCCCTCGGCTGGCCCTAGGGGGAATTAGCCTGAAGCCAAATCCTAAAACCAGGGCAAGGAAAAAAGGCCAGAGATTCACTTGCTTCCTTTCTTGGGACATTTCTGGTTGAAGGGCCTGAAAGGCTTAGAGGTTCCTAACCCCAGTAGCACAATTATGGTATTGGAGAGGGCAGGGCCAACGGGGCCTCAGGGCCCCAGCAAACTCTCTTTTGAGAATTGAGGTGGCTGAGGACCCAGGGCTGGGACCAGGCCCGTCTCTCTCCAAACAGAGCACGGCGCTCCATCCCTCCATGCGGCAACCAAGCCACTTTCGTATTGAATGACAGAGACCGGGGTGTCAAAGGCATTTGGCCCTGCGCTGCCTACACACCCTTCAAAACAGAAATACGCATGAGAAGACAAGCATTTATAAATAGTACTTTTTAACCACTGGCGAGTAAGGATAGAGCTTTAAGAAAATAAAAGACAAACAAGCAACTAAAAAAACATGATGATGCTGGGAGGTGAAGGCACTTGGTTTTAAACCTGAAAAATGAAATGGATGCCAATTGCTACCAGGGATATTTGAATAACACAGGCAAGCGGCAGGCGGCAAGTCCCGTCCCTACTCCTTCTGGGTGGGGAGGAGGGAGGGGAGGAGGTGGGGGAGAAACAAAATGAGAGGGAAGCGTCAACCTAATGTCTAGTAAGGACACAGCAAGAGAGACAAGGCACACAGGTTTAGTTAAAAATGAACTCGATATGTTTAATAAAGCTTGGTATTACCAAAATCGCGGTACAAACATCAAGTCACACGCCCACACGACAGAATTCCATTTACAAAATGTTCCTCGGGAAGCCTCCACCGGGCCATGCCCAAAGAGAGCCCGACCCAAGCCTGGGATCTCTGGGTGGGCAGAAAAGGTGAGTGCAGGGGTCCGGGGTGGAGAGGGAGGATCTTGGGCTAGGGGGAGGAGGGCAGAGAGGAGGGAAAGTGGAGAAAAATGCAGACTCAAAGCGGTCCACGTAACAGCTCCAAAAGAGCTAGCCGGTGAGATTATCACAATGATACAGTCCAAATAAAAGCAAAAATAAAAATCATTCGGCTGATACAGCAGGCTACGCTGCCAAAAACCCAGATGGCAGCCTTCCTGCGGCCATCTGCGCGGGCCTCCTCACCCACCATCTCTCCCGCGCGCCCACTCGCTTCCCTCTCGCTCACTCGCACTCACTCTCTCGCTAGGAAACACGGAAGGTATTTTGTGTTTGGAGCTAGTAACCTTGGTCAAACGATTCCTCCGAAGAGTCGCTGAAGGAGGACCGCGCCTCGGCCTCTCGAAGCAGCAAACAGAACGGCTGCTTCCTGCTGGTGGCCGGCTTGGGTTTCAGAGTCCGGGGGGCTGCCAGGCCCCTCTTGGTCAGCTTGGGGCCTCCAGCCGCCTTGCTGTTCTTTGCCACCATGCCACACAGGAGGGAAGGCGTCAGTTTGGAGCTGGAGGGGCCTTGGGCGGGCCACTCGTCCTTCAGGAATTCTTCGTCTTCCTCTGAGTCCGTATCTGCAGTCAAAGTAGTTTTTAATAAAGATAAGTCACAGGGCAGTGGGAGCTGGTGGCTTCATTTTATTGGTTTTAATGGTTCTGAGAACACACTGGAAGGTGCCAGAACAAACAGGTCCAAATGCCTGGTAGGCGGCTGTGGGAAAGCCGTGCTCAACATCACCAGCTCCCCTCCCAGGCCAGGACTCTCCTCTGCCCTGGGTGCCTCGGGCATCACATGGCATCTTCCAAGTGCTGGACCCTGGCCCTTCCTAGACTGACGCTGCCAGCCTCACCTACCAGTCACTCCAGCCTTTCCAGGCACCAGTGGATGACAGGAGCCCCATGCTCAGGAATGGCTGTCCCCTAATCACTGCCTGTTCCATGGGATTGCGACGGCCCAAGGGCGACAACCGCAGAGGAACGGCCTGAGCCAGGAGGGGAAGGGCTCATGAGAGCCGTGCATTCTCTTCCCAATGCCCCGCAGCGGCCTCCCAATGGCAGCACGAAACAGGCCATGGTGAGTGGAAATGGGCAAATGCTGTGACCGCGAGAGGTTGCCTTGCCCTTCCTTTTTTTTAAATTTTGAGATGGAGTCTCACTCTGGAGTCCAGGCTGGAGTGCAGTGGTGTGATCTCAGCTCACTCCAACCTCCACCTCCTGGGTTCAAGTGATTCTCCTGACTCAGCCTTCCGAGTAGCTGGGACAGCAGGCATGTGCCACTGCACCCAGCTAATTTTTGTATTTTTTAGGAGAGGCAGGGTTTCGCCGTGTTGGTCAGTCTGGTCTTGAACTCCTGACCTTGTGGTCCACCCACCTCAGCTTCCCAGAGTGCTAGTGCTGGGATTACAGGCGGGAGCCACCGCGCCTGGCCCCCTTGCCCTTCTCTCTATGAGCTGGTTTGCTGGCACACCACTGCTGGCTTCCCTGAACTCTCTGACCTCACTGTGAGATGGAAGCCAAGAGTCTTCAAATCTTTTGGGGAGATGACCAGCCGGCTTTGGGAGCGGAGCCTGTCAGGTAGGCATTGCTCCAGCCCCCACCATGCTCATGCCATTTTGATGTTTTTCATATTGGGCTGCTGAGCAAGATGGGAAGACACGGGTTCCAGAGCCAGAGACTAATCCCCTGACCTGCTGAAATTCACTCCAAACTTGGGGAACGTGAACCAACACAGCTACAGCTCTGGCAGTACCTGCCACCTCCGAGTCCAAAAGAAACCACATACGCGCGTGCGGCGGGTGTTATTCTGGCTGCTCCCGACAACACCTACGCTTTCACTCCACCAAGACCCCTATTTCAGGATGGCCCAGCAATTCCGGGGTACAAGGTCCAGACCCGCCAGGCTACTATAGCCCCTGCCCACCTACCAGCCAAAGCGTACTCTCTCATATATGCTCCAATCTGTCCCTCCCAAGGCTGCGTCCCAGGCTGGAGAGGCCAGTGGGTAACAACCAACTTGGCCTCCTACAAGCACCCAGAGGGAGGCCAGGCGCGGTAGCACGCATCTGTAATCCCAGAACTTTGGGAGGCTGAGGTGGGCAGATCACATGAGGCCAAGTGTTCGAGATCAACGTGGCCAACATGGCGAAACCCTGTCTCTATTTTTTAAAAAAATACAAAAATTGTTGTATTTCCTATTTGTATTGTATTGTGGTAGCCAGTGTCTGTAATCCCAGCTACTTGGGGGGCTGAGGTGGAAGGATCGCTTGATCCCAGGAGGTAGAGGTTGCAATGAGCCGAGATTGCACCATTACACTCCAGCCTGGGCAACACAGCAAGACATCATCTCAAAAACAAAAAAACAAAGGCCACTCACCCCTACAACCCAAGCCGAAAAAGCAAGAGGGCACCGTTCTCACTTCAACCTCTGTCCATCTCAGCCACCTCCCTGCTGGACACACCCCTACCTCCTTGTGACCCCGCACTCTCACTGACCGGAAGCGCAGAAAAGCAGATTATAAAAAATAAACAGAGGAGCGTACTGCAGAGCCAGGTGCATCCCATAGCCATCATCTAGTTGGAGCCAGGCCCACTGACTTCCTCACTGCAACATGAGTCTGTTTCTCTCCCCCGGGTGAGTAGAGTTTTCAACAAAGGGACAATGGAGTGAGGCTGTCCATTTGACCATTCCCAGGCTGCCAGTAATCCCAGTACTTTGGGAGGCCAAGGCGGGCGGATCACCTGAGGTCAGGAGTTTGAGACTAGCCTGGCCAATGTAGTGAAACTCTGTCTCTACTAAAAATCAAAAAGCTGGGCATGGGGGTGGACACCTGTAACCCCAGCTGCTTAGGAGGCTGAGGCAGGATAATTACTTGAACCTGGGAGGTGGGGGATCACAGTGAGCTGAGATCACGCCACTGCACTCCAGTCTGGGCAAAAAGAGCAAAATTCTGTCTCAAAAAATAAAATGAACACTCCCTCACATGCGCAAGAGTGAACACACCAGCTCAGAGCACCCCAGAGACCTCAGGGACAGAGCTCATCTCTGACCTCTAGCTCCACCCCATCCACGTCCACCTGAAAATGGGGGAAGGGGGAATTCTTCCAGCTACCAGCCAGACCGCATCCACAGACCCCACTCCCTCAGAAGATCAAAGGAACAGCAATCTACCCGCCACTTCCCTGAACCCACATCACGTTTCCAAAATGAGCAGAGATTAAGAGAGCAAAAGAAAGCTCTTCCCTTCCCTTTCATAGTGAAGAGTCTCTGGCACCATCCCTCTCTGCTGGTGCCCACACAATGGCCAGGAGCCTGGGCTGTGCTGCTCTGATCACACCCATCCCAATCAGAGAGGCAAGGAAGCCACAACACTGTCACATGTCCTCAGCACAGAAGGCACAAGCCAGCTGCTTCACCCACATCCATGGGGAGCATTGGTCCTGGTGACCTACTAGCCCAGGGCAGACAAAACACATGCACTCCAAAAAAAAAAAAACAGCAGCTTAATTCCGTGCCAGGTGCCACGTTCCGCTCTCTGCTCACGTGAGCTCACTTAAGGCCCCCAACAACCCTGTAAAGCAGGTGACGATACTTTAACTCCGAGTCCATAAACACTTTTTTATTTCCTTTCCTTAAGAAAACACGCTTTATTGTATCAGTAAACGTGTCCACTTTTTGCACTTGACATTCAAACTCCCCCTTCTCCACCCATGAACCAGCCAGGGCCAATGAAAAGCTCCAGACACACAGAACCAGGCAGTTGCCAAAATAAAAGCCCTCCCCGCCCCAGGGCCTGGGGATGCCCAAACAAACACCAGACACTGGCATGGGTCAGAACCCAAGAAGCTCCTCCTGGCATCCCTGCAGCAACCACAAACTTAGCACCTGATCACCCTGGTCATGAGGTGTTCTGTCCACAAATACTGAGCGAGCACCCACTACCTGCCAGGCAGCAGGCTCTGGGCCACAAGAGGCCATGACCCTGAGGACACTCCAATCCAGCAGTCTCTAGTTAAATGAAATAAAACTCCATTCCTCAGTCCCACCGGGACCGCTCCATTTCAAAAGCTCAATAGCAGCTGGGAAAGGTAGCTCACGCCTGTAATTCCAACACTTTGGGAGGCTGAGGCGGCAGGATCTCTTAAGCCCAGGTGTTTAAGACCAGCATGGGCAACATAGCAAGACTCAGCCTCTATAAAAGTAAAACTAGATTAGCTGGGTGTAGTGGTGTGCACCCACAGTCCTAGCTATTCCGAAGGCTAAAGTGGGCGGATTGTTTAAGGCCAGGAGTTCCAGACTAGCCTGGAAAACACAGGGAGACCCCATCTCTGCAAAAATAAAAATAAATTAGCTGCACGTAGTGGTGCACAGCTGTAGTCCCAGATAGGAGGCTGAGAGAGGAGGATTGCTTGAGCCCAGGAGCTTGGGCACCAGCCTGGGAAACACAGCAAGACTCTGTCTCTACAAAAAATTTAAAAATTAGCCAGGTACGGTGGTGCACACTTAGTCCCAGCTACTTGGGAGGCTGAGGTAGGATGACAGCTTAAGCCCGGGAGCTCGAGGCTGCAGTGAGCTGTGATGGCCCCACTGCACTTCAGCCTGGGGGACAGGGAGAGACCCTGTTTCAAAAAACACAGGGCACGGTGGCACAGCCTGTCATCTCAGCACTTTGGGAGGCCAAGGCAGGTGGATCACCTGAATTCAGGAGTTCGAGATCAGCCTGGCCAACAAGGCGAAAACCCGTCTCTGATAAAAAACACAAAAACACCTGGGTGGGGTGGCACATGCCTGTGGTCCCAGCTACTTGGGAGGCAAAGACAGAAAAATCGCTTGAACCCAGGAGGCGGTAGTTGCAGTTAGCCAAGATCATGCCACTACACTCCAACCTGGGCAAAGAGCGAGACTCTGAATAAAAAAATAAAAATAAAAAAACTCAATAGACATGCATGTTTTGTGGCTACCGCAGCGGACAGAGCAGATGTGGGACACGGTCATGGTGGCAGCAGATTCCAGTGGATGGTGGGTCAGGCTGAACCGGGTTTAACCCCGAGTCACCTCTCCGCACCCCAGCGCCCACACTCCTCTCTGGCTACTGGGTCTTAGCATACCAAGCAACAACATGGGGGTATCTGCTGTCAGAGATGCCACAGACACCATAGCGCCAGTGAAGCCCTGCAACCAGAGCCCAGCACTGTTGCCCGCTCCATAAACGCCGATTCCGTCAACACTTTGCGACAAGGCTACGGTCCACACAGGAACGCGCGCGGTCTGCGGGTAGGGGAGTCCGGTAACCTCTAGGAGCTCCCGGCCTCTCTAGGTCAAACAGCCATAAACTCTGTGGCGCGCAAGGTGTCGGGTAAGCAAGCGGACCGCGGGCAAGTGAGGGCAGGCGGATTTTGGCTTCCAACCGCCAATCACGGGCGCCCACCAATCACAGGCACCTGCCCAGCATCACGCCCGCCAATCACAGGCATATGCGCTTCAGGTGGCCTCCCTCCCACTTCCGGCTTGGAGGCCATGCAAAACCCAAGCACCTTAGTGCGCCCCAGGCAGAAAGAAGGGAGGAGGAAGATGGAAAGAAGAGGGGAGAAAAGGAGAGAAGCAGCGGACCAGAGGCGGCGTGGCATCCGCTACTTACTGTAAGAGTAGCTGCTCACTTCCGAGGCGAACGGGGAATGGGCCGATTTGGGCTGACCTCTGGCCTTAAACCCCGCCTCCATCTTCCTGGCTTTGGCGGCCCTTTTGTGTTTACCTTCTCTGGAGGATTTCAGAGACAGGCCAAGGCCCTTGGCCAGCGCCTTCCTGTCCTTGCCCAGCAGGCTGTCGTAAGGAGTCAAGTACCTGCCGCAGCCCCCGCCAGTTTTCGATTTCCCCCCAGTACTGTCCGAAAACTTGAAGGGCGACTTCAACTTGTCCTGCTTGGTGAGGGAGAGGGCCTTGTCGAGCTTGCTTGCCAACTGCTCCTGGTCGCTGGCCATCTTCTTCTTCTTAATCTTTAGCTGGAGAGGGAAGTTGGGTCGTGGGTTAAAACATTTGGCAAAACAGGGTCCTGGGATTCAGTACACGTACTCTGCCCAGTCCGGACTCCAGTCCTTCCCCTGCCTGTGATTTAACTCCTCTTAGCTTCAATCTCTATTTTTTTTTTTTTGAGACAGAGTCTCGCTCTGTTACCAGGCTGGAGTGCAGTGGTGCAATCTCGCCTCACTGCAACCTCCGCCTCCTGGGTGCCAGCGCTTCTCCTGCCTCAGCCTCCCAAGTAGCTAGGACTACAGGCACGTGCCACCATGCCCGACTAATTTTTGTATTTTTAGTAGAGACAGGGTTTCACCATGTTGGCCAGGATGGTCTTGATCTGTTGACCTCGTGATCCACCCGCCTCAGCCTCCCAAAGTGCTGGGATTACAGGCATTAGCCACCGCACCCAGCCAGCTTCAATCTTTTATTTATTTATTTATTTAATTTTTGGAGACTGAGTCTCACTCTGTCACCCAGGCTGGGGTGCAGTAGCACAATCTCAGCTCACTGCAATCTCTGCCTCCCAGATCCAAGTAATTCTCCTGCCTCAGCCTCCCGAGTAGCTGGGACTACAGATGGGCACCACCACACCCCCCTAATTTTTGTGGTTTTTTAGTAGAGACAGGGTTTCACCATGTTGGCCAGGCTGGTCTCTAACTTGTGACCTCAAGTGATCCATCCACTTCGGCCTCCCAAAGTGCTGGGATTACAGCCATGAGCCCCCAGCCAATTTTTTTTTTTTTTAAGACAGGGTCTTGCTCTGTCACCCAGGCTGGAGCGTAGTAGTGCAATCACAGCCCACTGCAGCCTCAACCTCTGGGCTCTGTGATCCTCCCACCTCAGCTTCTCTGGTAGCTGGGAATACAGGTGTGCGCTACCACCCCTGGCTCATTTTAAAATTATTTTTCTAGAGACGGGGTTTCACCATGTTGCCTGGCCTGGTCTCAAAACTTTTGAGCTCAAGCCATTCTCCCAAAGAGCTCAAGCCACACTCAAAAGTGTTGGGATTCCAGGTATGAGCCACCACGACTGACCAGCTTCAATGTTTACACTCTATAAAATGGGGATATTTATGTCTGGGCATCCCAAGGTGCTTCTGAAGATGAACTCAAGATAAGGTATGCAGCGATCACAGTGCCTGGTACAAGGTAACCACTTATTAAATAGCTGCTGCTGTGGTTACATTTATCGCTGGCACTGGCTCTCCACGGCACTGCCTGGTGCCTCCTAAGGAAGCACTTCAAGCAAGCGGTACTGCCGATGGCCTGGAGAAGGCAGCTGGATTCAGGGAGGAGGAAAGAAATCAAGATCAAAAACCTGCACAGCTGATCTGCCTCTCTCTACCACCTACGGCAGCTGACAAAGACTACTGCACAGTCCAAACCAGCCCGTCCAACTAAAGGGGCCGAAAGCTGCCAAAAAAAAAAAAGCCTCAAGTATTCCTTGGATGCCTGAAGCAGAAAGAACGATTAGAGATTTCACAGATTAAATTCCTGCCTGCATGTCGATCGTCAACTATAGTCATTTGCTGAAGTGAAACATGCAGTTTCAAAGCCATTAATGCCCCACGCTTGAACATTTTCTATTTTCTTTTTGTTGCTGTTGAGATGAAATCTTGCTCTGTTGCCAGGCTGGAGTGTAGTGGTGCGATCTTGTCTCACTGCAGCCTCCGCCTTCCAGGTTCAGGCGATTCTCTTGCCTCAGCCTCCCGAGCAGCTGGGACTACAGACACCCACCACCATGCCCAGCTGATTTCTGTATTTTAGTAGAGACAGGGTTTTACCATGTTGGCCAGGATGGTCTCCATCTCTTGACCTTGTGGTCCACCCCCCTCAGCCTCCAAAGTGCTGGGATTACAGCCTAGCCTCTTTTTAAAATAATTTTTTCAGAGAAAAGGTCTTGCTGCTGTGTCACCCAGCCTAGAGTGCAGTGGCATGATCATAGCTCACTGCAGATCACCCGGCTATAAACACGTGGCTGAGCTCGAAAGAGAGGGTCAGGCATGGTGGCTCACACCTGTCATCCCAGCACTTAGGGAAGCCAAGGTGGGTGGATCACCTGTGGTCAGGAGTTCGAGGCCAGCCTGGCCAACCTGGTGAAACCCCATCTCTACTAAAAATACAAAAATTTAGCCCGACGTGATGGCGGGTGCCTGTAATCCCAGCTACTCGGGAGGCTGAGACAGGAGAACCACTTGAACCCTGGAGGTGGAGGTTGCAGTGAACCAAGATCGCGCCACTGCACTCCAGCCCGGATGACATAGTGAGACTCTGTCTCAAAAAAAAAAAAAAAAAATTACCCCTTTGCACTGGGCTTTATGGGGAGGGATGACAAGGTATATTGTATTTACAAAAAGCACCTTAAATGGATGATTTCAATGCTCTGCAGAAATAAGAATCAAGGAGTTGGCTCTCAGCCCATTACCCCTGGAGAGTTCAGAGAGGAAATTACCATGGCACCAAGCCCTTGTTTCTCAGAACTACAGAATGGCAAAGCTGCTCATTAAACAATTACACTGTTAACAGAGCAATTGCATTATTTGGTCAAGAACCTATGTCTCTGCTCAGCTTTAGCAAAGGGTCATGCAGCACACAGAGGGAGATAGCTTTTAGGCCTCCCGTCTCTGAGGCTGTGTTACTTCTGACCTCTGGGCCATAACTTCCCCCTCTGTGCAATAAAGAAAATTGGAGAAGAGTCATTCTGGCACTAAGACAACCATTCCTAAGGTTTCTGTACAGGAACAAGGGGCCTGCAAAGGAAGTGTGAACTTTTTTTTTTTTCTTGGAGACAGAGTCTCCCTCTGTCACCCAGGCCAGAGTGCAGTGGTGCCACCTTGGCTCACTGAAACCTCTGCCTCCCAGGATCAAGTGATTCTCCTGCCTCAGACTCCCAAGTAGCTTGGACTACAGACACATGCCACCATGCCTGGCTAATTTTTTGTATTTTTTAGTAGAGATGGGATTTCACCGTGTTAGCCAGGATGGTCTCGATCTTCTGACTTTGTGATCCGCCCGCCTCGGCCTCCTGAAGTGCTGGGATTACGGGCAGGAGCCACCTCGCCTGGCCAGGAAGCATAAACTAATAACATACCCATACCAAGATCTCACACACCTGGAAGACTGGGTTACTGACCTGACTTATGAAGTCAGACGAGGCCTCATGTTCATCCCAAGTCTGGCTCCTCCCCCTGGCTTTTCCCATTCCAATGAGGGCATCGTGTTCCTCCTCGGGCCCTTTGTGTCTCTTCCGTATCCCTGCTCCCAGCTCATAGTCATCTGACGTCAGCAGAGACTTGCTGCTCAGCCTGAAACACAGACACACTACCGGTCAGCACCCTGGCCAGACGTGACTTGCAGGCTCGGGTCCACCCTCGTGGCCCTGAAGGGTTGGGCTCTGGACGCTGAAGCACAGACAGTGATGCCAGAGTGATGCACGTGGGGAAAGATGGTGGATCTTGTAAAACTACGGTGCTGTAATTCTGGGATATTTTTGAATTTGGCAGAACGAGAGTTTAAGGTGAGAGTAGGAAAAAAGTCAGCATTTTCATTCTTGTGTGCTTTCACTCGTACACTCACACACACACATCTCTGTGCGGTCAGATACCTAGTTCACCAAATCGTGCCAAGAACAAAAATCAGAAATGCCAAGGAAATCCACCAGGATGGCAGGGGGAGTTTAGACCACAAGGTTACACAAAGAAGGATTCCAGTCTGCCTTTTCCAACAAGGGAAAAAACAAAAACAAGATGAAGGGGCCATTTGCTGGTCTCCGGAATCCTGTGCACAGTGGCAGTAGGGACACAGACGTCGCCCAGAAGCCCCACTTGCCTGCGTTAAGCTGAAACTTCCCAGGTGATCGAAGCAGCCGATCTGGACCTGGCACTCACTGTGTGTCTTGCATTGTTGTAACAGTGGCTTTATATCTTACCCACAAACAGCATTTGGTACTGCTATATATATATAGATAGAGATTTTTTTTTTTTTCTGAGATGGCATCTCACTATGTTGCCCAGGCTGTAGTGCAGTGGCTCAATCTTAGCTCACTGCAGCCTCCGCCTCCTCAGGTTCAAGCGATTCTCCCCTCAGCTGAGATTAGCTGGGATTACAGGTGCATGTCACCATGCCTGGCTAATTTTTGTATTTTTAGTAGAAATGGGGTTTCTCCACATTGCCCAGGCTAGTCTCAAACTCCTGACCTTAAGTGATCTGCCCGCCTCGGCCTCCCAAAGTGCTGGGATTACAGGCGTGAGCCACTATATCCAACCTGAGTACTTGCGTTTTTACAGATGAGGAAATTGAGGCTCGGAAAAGCTAACACCTGGCCTGAGGTTAGTCACACTAAGGAGTGGCGCTGGGACTCAAGAATGGAAATTCAAACAGTGTAGGCCACACCCCTGACCACCACGCTGCTGGGACGCAGCCTCTGCTGTCTTCTCCAGGAGCCTCTCCACTCCCCTGCTGTGGCCAGTAAGGGGAGTTTTTTGTAAGACATGGGGGCCCTGGGGCTGTTTCCTCCTGAGAAGACCTGTGGCTGTCTCACTGCCTCCCCTGTGCCCTCTGAAGGCCCCTGAGCTCCTGCTTCCTCAGGGAAGGTCTTGAGCCGTCAAGCAGCTCCAACCCCTTTCCTTGATGGGCTGCATTCCGCTCGTGCTACGTGCTACAGACACCCAGGGAAGGACAAAGCATCTCTCCTGTGCACGCCTTGCCCTGCAGGAAAAGCTCTCGTTCCAGCAGGCATTCAGAAAGACCCATACAGACCCCCACAAGGCTGCGACTGCCACCCAAGGAGGAAGAGCTTGTCCCCAAAGTGCCCGAAGGAGCCAGCCCCGGTGTCAGGCGGGACAAGTCAGCAGGTCCAGCACTGTGCAGACCAAGTGACAGCCAGGTCACAGCCTGTCCCAGCAAGGCCGGCAGCCCAGTGGGTCCCTCCGCAGGGAGGAGGCGCATGGAAAGGAGGAGGAATTAGGCCCTAGGCGTGAGGAGGTAGGCGTGGCAGGAAGACAGGTGAAGCGCTTGGGTTAGGACGCAGGAAATCCTGTTGCAGGAGCCAACCTCCTGGCTCAGCACTGGCCTCGCTCCCTCTTGGCCCGGGCAGCACAGGCCGCACTCCCCAAGGGCCACCACTGCAGGTGGGTCAGAGCCCAAGGGACACGAGGTCCCCCAGCACCCAGAGGCAGGCCCCACATGGGGCCCGGGCTCCTCCCCTCAAGCTCTGTGCCAGTCCCCGACCCACCGAGGGGCCAGCCTTACTTTCCGCCACTGTTGCGGCTCTTCCCTCTCTTGCGGGGGGGCGACAGGGCGCTCGGGGCGTGGGTCCGTTTCCGCGGCCTGCCAGGGCCTCTGCGTGCCAAGCTTCTATGGGGTTCCTCGCGCCTGTCCCTTAAAAAGAATCACACGCTTGGCTGTGACGCTCGGAGGCGGGCGGGGCGCGGAGAACGGGCACACGATGCGTACACGGCGCCGGGTCCACGCACACCTCGATGGTTGCTGCGCGCCTGGCAGCCTGGCGGGCCGGGGTAGGGGCCCCATGGGGCGGGCAGGGGGCACACTCACTCGGAATCCCGGCGCCGCTGCAGCTTCACCAGCTCACGCTGCTTCTCCTTGTACTGGCGCTGGACCTCGGCCAGCCGCATCCGGAAGTCCAGCTCCAGGGCATCCATATCCTCCAGGGAGGACTTCATGGCGTACATCTAGGGGGGCACCAGGAGAGGAGGAGGAGAAGGTGAGGATGCCGCCACCCACCGACCACCCAGGTGCCCATGCTCACGGATAGGTCAGGGGAGAGAGACTGCACGGGCAGGCGGGACTCAAATCCCACCGCTGCCACCTCCTAGCTGTGGCCGTGGCCTCATCGCAGGCGAGGGAGCCTGTACCGGCTCTGTGGGGCTGTGCTGTGGCAACGCTCAATTAGATGGCAGGCCTGAAGCACAGTGTTTGTGTGTGACACCTGCTCCATCACTGAGGGCCATCGTGTCATTTATAAACGGAGGTTCAGCGCGGGGATGCTGCTACCCCAGGCACCCAAGGCCAGAACTACGCATGACCCTGGGCTACTCCTTCCATGTGATCACGCCGCGAGTCGCGTGTTGTGCCTGACATGCTAGTAGATGGGTAAACTGAGTCCCAAGAAGGGCACCCACTTGCCCAGGAACACACAGCACAAGGAGCTGAATGTAGCTCAGGCCTCTCTGGCACCCAAGCCAGCCATGCGCAGTACGGCACCTCCACAGAGGGGACTCCCACCCGGCCCTGGCCTGTGTGCGCCAGGGAGGAAGACGCCGCCACTCACCCGCTCCTCCTTCTTGCGCATCCAGCTGTACTTCTTGTTGGGTTTCAGCTCCCGGGGCAGCCGCAGGTTCTTGAGCGGGTCCACCACAGGCCCATCCAGCACCTCCCTAAGCATGTGGCTGCCGGCCGCCAGCAGGCTCTCCAGGGAGGGCCGTGCCACCAGGGCCCGCTCCACACCTGCAGACAGGAGGCAGGTAACAGGGCGCTGCCGCCACCCGCTCCTGGACCCCAGACCTGGGGGTGCCGAGGCCCAGAGCAAGCGCGGGCCCAGGCCAAATGCCCCCATCCCCCGAGGTGCTGAGTGAACAGAGGCTTTTGTGACAGGCAGAAAGTCCTGAGCATCTCTAGACAAGAAGAGGAGGAAAGGCTGGGCGTAGTGGCTCACGCCTGTAATCTCAGCACTTTAGGTGGCTGAGGCAGGTGGATCACCTGAGTTTGGGAGTTCAAGAACAGCCTGATCAACATGGAGAAATGGCGAAACCCTGTCTCTACTAGAAATAACAAAAACTAGCCAGATACTGTGGACACCAGGAATCCCAGCTACTCAGGACACTGAGGCCGGAGAATCGCATGAACCTGGGAGGTGGTTGCAGTGAGCCGAGTTTGCACCACCATACACCAGCCTGGATGACGGAGCAAGACTCCATCTCAATAAATAAATAAATAAATAAATAGAACAGGGGCAAAGCAGCATGCCTGGCACCGGGTCCTGTGCTCTATGCTCAGAGAACAGTAGGCACAGCAAAGCCCCCAGAGGAGTGCCTCCACAGGGTTCTTCCCGGCACTATGGCTCTCCTTCCGCTTATCTGTACGTACATTTTTCCGTAGTGAATATGCATGGCTCTTATAATCGTAAAAAAAGAGCCCAGGATGAAAAACACAAACCAAGCAGAAAGGTATCCAAAGAAGAAAGCCCTCTTCCTCCTCCAGCACAGAAGTCCCTCCCTCGGGAGGCCACTGTGGTTGCAGTTTCCAGTAGACAGTTCCAGAAATGATTATGCGTATTTAAATACACAGGACATACACGGGTATCCTTTAAAATATAAAAATAGGCTAGGCGCGGTGGTTCACTCCTATAATCCCAGCACCTTGGGAGGCCAAGGCGGGCGGATCATTTGAGGTCAGGAGTTTTGAGACCAGCCTGGCCAACATGGTAAAACCCTATCTCTACTAAAAATCCAAAAATTAGCTGGGCATGGTGGTGTACACCTATAGTCCCAGCTATTCGGGAGGTTGAGGCACCAGAATTGCTGAATCTCGGGAGGCATGAGTTGCAATGAGGCAACACTGAGCCACTGCACTCCAACCTGGACAACAGAGTGAGACTCCAGTTCAAACAACAAAAATTAAAGTAAATATAAAGTGGGTGCCTGCAGTCCCAGCTACTTGGAAGGCTGAGGCAGGAGGATCACTTGAGTCTGGGAGGTTGAGACTGCAGTGAGCCATGATCACACCACTGCATTACAGCCTGTGCAACACAGTCAGCCCATCGCAAAGAAAAAACATATGTACACATATATATGTGTAAAAATGACCTCAGGCCAGGCATGGTGGCTCACGCCTGTAACCCCACCACTTTGAGAGGCCAAGGCAGGCATATGGCTTAAGGCTAGGACCAGCCCGACCAACATGGCAAAACCCCCTCTCTACTAAAAATACAAAAATTAGCTAGGCATGGTGGTAGCCACCTGTAATCCCAGCTATTTGGGAGGCTGAGGCACAAGAATCGCTTGAACCTGGGAGGCAGAGGTTGCAATGAGCCATGATCAACCCACTGCACTCCAGCCTGGGCCACAGAGGGAGACTCTTTCTCAGGGAAAAAAAAAAAAATGATCTCAATCAATACATACCGTATCACATTTTGCTTTTTTTTTCTGCTTAACAGCTTTCTTCGTATTAGCACAAAACAAACATCTACCTCATATAATCAGCTTGAACCTTATAAAAACTGTCATCTCTAAAGGTCAAAAACACTAGAACGTCAGCAATTTCAAATGGCCAAACCTGGCAAGTAGCAGCAGCTTATGCAGAATCATAGTGGGGAGGGCGCGCAAAGGGTAGGCTAGAATGTTCTTGTATTGATGAGTGTTTTTTGGTTTTTTTTTTTGAGAAGGAGTCTCACCCTGTCACCCAGGCTGGAGTGCAGTGGTGCGATCTCAGCTCACTGCAACCTCCGTGGGCCGGGTTCAAACAATTTTCCTGCCTCAGTCTCCCAAGTAACTGGGGTTACAGGCGCGTCCCACCATGCCCAGCTAATTTTTTTGTATTTTTAGTACAGACAGGTTTCACCATGTTGGCCAGGCTATAGTCTCGAACTCCTGACCTCATGATCCGCCCCCCTCAGCCTCCCAAAGTGCTGGGATTACAGGCATGAGCCACCACACCCAGCTAATTTTTTTTTTTTTTCATTTTTAGTAGAGATGGGGTCCTCGCCATGTTGCCCAAGCTGGTCTTTTTTTTGAGATGAAGTCTCACTCTGTCACCAGGCTGTAGCAGTGGCGCGATCTAGGCTCACTACAACCTCCACCTCCCGGGTTCAAGCAATTCTGCCTGAGCCTCCCGAGTAGCTGGGATTACAGGCGTGCAACAGCACACCCAGCTATTTTTTATTTTTATTTTTTGTATTTTTAGTAGAGATGGGTTTCACCACGTTGGCCAGGATGCTCTTGATCTCTTGACCTCATCATCCGCCTGCCTTGGGCCTCCCAAAGTGCTTGGATTACAGGAGTGAGCCACTGCATCTGGCCCCGGGCTGGTCTTACAACTCCTGGGCACAAGCAATCCTTCCGCCCTGGCTTCCCAAAGTCCTGGGATTACAGACATGAGCCACTGTGCCCGGCTGACATTCTCTTTGTAATCTAAAATATCAAATTTTGTGAAGCTCCACATGTGCTTGAGAAGAAAACCGTATTTTCTATTGGCAATGGGCAAGGTTCCAGGGACAGACGTGACTAATGATGCTGCTGAGGGTGGGGCTTCTCTTCCTTGGCACTATTCACATTTCACTATTCACTATTCACATCTCTGTTGGAGGCTGACCTCTGCCTTCACTGAAGGATGTTCTCACTGAGTCCCTGCCTTTACCCACTAGATGTCAGTAGTGTTCCCCACAAGCTGTGACAACCAAAAAATGTGGTTGCCAGTGTTCCCTGGGGGAACAAAATTGCCCCAGTTGAAAACTGCTTGCTTTGCTCCTTTTTTTTCCCCCCTGAGACAGTGTCACCCCGTCACCCAGGCTGGAGTGCAATGGCACAATCTCGGCTCATTGCAACCTCCACATCCTGGGTTCAAACAATTCTCCTGCCTCAGCCTGCCAACTAGCTGGAATTACAGGCACGATCCACCACGCCTGGTTGATTTTTTTGTAGCTTTAGTAGAGATTGGGTTTCACCATGCTGGCCAGGCTGGTCTCAAACTCGTGACCTTGTGATCCACCCACCTTGGCCTCCCAAAGTGCTGGGATTACAGGGGTGAGCCACCACGCCCAGCCACTTAGTCCTTTTTCTTTCTCTCTTTTTTTTTTTTTTTGAGACAGAGTCTTGCTCTGTCTCCCAGGCTGGACTGCAGTGGTGTGATCTTGGCTCACTGCAACCTCTGCCTCCCGGGTTCAAGCAATTCTTCTGCCTCACCCTCCCGAGTAGCTTGGACTACAGGCATGAGCTACCACACCCGGCTAATTTTTTGATTTTTAATAAAGACAGGGTTTCACCATGTTGGCCAGGCTGGTCTCAAACTCCTGACCTCAAGTGATCCAACCACTTCGGCATCCCAAAGTGTTGGTATTACAGGCTTGAGCCACTGCACCCGGTCACTTTTCTATCTTTAGGGAAACTGAGGCCACAAAGCTGCAAACCTCATCAGCTCCCAAAGGATGGTGTTAGATTGAAGCCGTCTCGCCCACCCCACAGTGACGCCTCTGCGCCACCTGCCCCCGTTGACATCCTATGAGACGTAAGAGTCTACAGTGTGAGGTAAGGGAGGCTGCTCTGTTTTCCGGTCACCTCCTTCACCCTCCCACAAACCCATCTTGCCAAAGCTCTCAAATGACAGGCAATGTACTCTACCTAGGCCAGCCATGATGGGTTCAGCAGTTTCAACTGTGTCTCCACTCCACCCATTTAATATGCTGGAGTCCTAACCACCAATAACCTCAGACGGTAACCTTCGTGGGAGACAGGGTTTTTGCAGAGGTGACCAAGTTACAATCATGGCAATGGGCCCTAACTCAGCAAGGCTGGTGTCCTGATAGGGTGGAGAATTCTGGGCTGGTTGCGGTGACTCACACTTGTATTCCCAGCATTTTGGGAGGCTGAGGCAGGCGGATCACTGAGGCCAGGGGTTCAAGACCAGCATGGCCAATATGGTGAAACCCCATCTCTACTAAAAATACAAAAATTAGCTGGACATGGTAGCACACGCCTGTAGTCCCAGCTACTTGAGAGGCTGAGGCAGAAGGAGAATCACTTGAACTCAGGAGGCAGAGGCTGCAGTGAGCAGAAATCACACCACTGCACTCCAGCCTGGGCAACAGAGGGAGATTCTGTCTCAAAAAAAATTAAATTAAAAAAGAAAAAAAGCCAGGTGCGGGGGCTCATGCCTGTAATCCCAGCACTTTGGGAGGCTGAGGCAGGTGGATCAAGAGGTCAGGAGTTCAAAACCAGCCTGGCTAGCACGGTGAAACCTCATCTCTACTAAAAATACAAAATTAGCTGGGTGTGGTGATATGCACCTGTAGTCCCAGCTACTCGGGAGGCTGAGGCAGGAGAATTGCTTGAACCCGGGAGGCAGAGGTTGCAGTGAGCTGAGATCGTGCCATTGCACTCCAACCTGGGCAACACAGCAAGACTCCATCTCAAAGAAAAAAAAAGAAAGAAAACCCAGTACCAGGTGGAAAGGAAGACCAAGGGAGTTTTTATTTTCTTCTACAAAATAAAAAAAAAAAGTTTTTGTTGAACTATTTTAGTGAAAGAAAAGAAGCAATGAATTTAGGAACACCGCTGCCCAGTGGGGAAGGGGCATCGCTCACACAGATTAACAGGAGCGTGGCTTCTCCAGGCTTGAGGGCCATCTGACCGTGACAGTCGAAAAGCCTTGAAAACGTGGCCTTGTTTGGATGCAACAGTTCTACCTCTGGGAATATAATCCGAGGCAAATCAGAGATATGGACAAGGATTTTTTTTCAAGGATAACCATCACATTATTTGCAATGGGGAAAAAAAAAAAACAACTTTGTCTTAAAGCAGATGAAAATGCCTCACCATCTAACTGGGCCATCGAGGGCCAGGGCCACCGCCAGGCAGAACATTGCGCAGTCTCTAAAACAATGACTTTTTTTTAAAACCACAGCTTTGGCTGGGTGCAGTGGCTCACGCCTGTAATCCCAACACTTTGGGAGGCCGAGGCGGGAGTATTACAAGGTCAGGAGTTTGAGACCAGCCTGGCCAACATGGTGAAACCCCATCTCTACTAAAAACACAAAAATTAGCTGGTGTGGTGGTGGGCACCTGTAATCCCAGCTACTCAGGAGGCTGAAGCAGGAGAATTGCTTGAACCTGGGAAGCGGAGGTTGCAGTGAGCCGAGATCAAACCATTGCATCCACTCCAACAAGGCAAGAGTCCGTCTCAAGAAAAACAAAACAATAAAAACACCACAACTTTAAGCCAGGCGGGCACTCACACTTTTAATACCAGTAACATGGCAAAACCCCATCTCCACTGAAACTACGAAAACTAGCCAGGCATGGTGGCACACGCCTGTAATCCCAGCTACTTGGGAGACTGAGTCAGGAGATTCACTTGAACCTGAGAGGGCAGAGGCTGCAGTGAGCCAAGAGGGTGCCATTGCACTCCAGCGTGCGCAACAGACTGAGATCATCTCAAAAACGAAACAAAACAGAAAGCATGAACATCGGTCAGCCTATGAGAGTGAATCTCAGTGTTTTGTCAAAGCTACCAAGAAACAGGGGGCCTATTTCATGAGGCTGCTTAGCAGGCCCATGGGCCTGGGAGGAACGGAGACCACCTCCTGCCCCAATGAGGATGGTTAAGTCAGCCTTGAATGAGGCCAAAAGAAAGAAAAGTAGAACAGCAAGAGGGAAGGAGGGAAGGAGACAGAACACAGAGAGAGAGACTAGGGAAGGGCCTGTGCAGGAAGAGAGAAACTTCGTGTCTTGGCTTGAACACCTAGATCCAGCCATACCTGAAATTACCTTATTTCTGCTGAACTTCAGTTCCACCAGCCAAATTATTCTCTCCCGCCTAAACCAATTTAAATCAGAGTTTCTGTCCCTTGCAACCCTAGAAATCCTGCTAAAACACACCATTGACAGAATGAGAAATTTCACCACCAAGAATCCCACAAATTGGCTACAAAGTGTGAACGCACTTACCATGCTGCTCAACCGGACGCTAAAATGCTCAAGATGTAACATTTTGTTATGTGTATCTTACCACAATTTTTCAAAAAATCAGTATGAATAAACCACATTCTGGGGTTTTTCAAAATTCAAAAATCTTATTAAAAAACTGTTTAAGAGGCCGGGCACAGCGGCTCATGGCTATAATCGCAGCACTCTGAGGGGTCAAAGAGGGCAAAATTGCTTGAAGTCCAGGAGTTCAAGACCAAACTGGGCAACAGAGCAAGACCCCATTTCTAAAAAAAAAAAACTTTTTAAAAAGTCAGCTTGGCTTAGTGGTAGACCCCTGTAGCCCAAGCTAATTAGGAGGCTGGGAAGGGAGGATCACTTGAGCCCAGGAATTTAAGGCTGCAGTGAGCTAAGACTGTGCCACTGCACTCCAGCCTGGGCAACAGAGCAAGACCCTGTCTCCACAAAAATGAAATTCAAGAGGGACTGGGCATGGTGGCTCACGCCTGTAATCCCGGCACTCTGGGAAGCCGAGGCGGGCAGATCACCTGAGGTCTGGAGTTCAAGACCAGTCTGGCCAACATGGTGAAACCCCGTCTCTACTAAGAATACAAAATTAGCTGGGTGTGGTGGCACACGCCTGTAGTCCCAGCTACCCAGGAAGCTGAGGCAGGAGAATTGCTGGAACGCCTCCGCTGGGAAGCGGAGGTTGCAGTGAGCCAAGATTGCACCATTGCACTCCAGCCTGGGTGACAGAGCAAGACTCTGTCTCTAAATAAATTAATTAATTAATTTCAGAATCTGCATGACTTGGTGGTGCACTCTCACCTCCCAGCTCCTGGCTCCTCCTCTCCAGCTCCAGCTCTGCGATCTCGCTCAGCAGGGTGATCCCATGCAGGAAGCTCTGCTCCAGGACAAGACTCTCAGCCACTTCCAGCTTCTCCACGGCCTGGGCTCCAGCAACGCCCAGGGAGGGCAGAGGCCTGGCCTGGGGCAGCTCCGCAGCCGCTGCCAGGGCATTCATGCCAGCCAGTGGGTCCTCCAAGCCGGGCAGGAACTGGTCAGAGCTTCCCTCTTCCAGACAGCAAGTGCTGCCGGGCACGGGCACGGCTTCCTGGGGCTCCAGGCTTGGGCACTGTCCCTCCCCAGCAGGCATGTCACAGTCCATTTGAAGGCTGGGCTGGGGCTCGCTTGGGGTTGCCTGGGCCAGGCCTTCCTCGGGCACTGCCTCTACCACGGGCACCGCCACAGGCACCTCCACGGGCTCCTCCTTGGTCTCCACCAGTGTCTCGGGTGCCCGCTGCACCCCCAGGTCCAGGGCAGCCGTGCAGGGTTCTGTCCGGACTGGGGAATCCACCCGTGCTTCAGGCCCCTCTGCAAAGTCTGGGCACTCGGAGGGCTCCACACAGCCCTGCCCGGTGGCACTCAGCACCTGGGCCTCCAACAGGCCACCTCCACAACTGCCTACAGGGCTTGGGGTGGCCATGGCTTCGGCAGTGGGCAGTGGCAGCGGCGACTCCAGAGGCGGCAGCTCTGAGGGGCCCTCGTCTATGTCCTCCACCTCCGCTTTCACCTCCCGCTGGGCCAGTGGTTCTTCCTCCGGGCCCTCCTGCAGTGGCTCTGGGATCTTGGAGGGGGACAATCGGATAGGCTTGTCTTCGGGCGAGAGTGCCAGGCGCTCGGGCCCATCAGCCGGGAGTGGCACATCAGGGGCCAGGCCATCCGCATCAGCAGCCGCCGTGGGCTGCAGCAGGAAAGGGTAGGGCCTCCCGTAGTGCGGCGGCAGGGCTTGGAACGGGTACCTTGTCGGGATATCTGTCAAGGACACAGGGGTCAGCATGGGAGCCCCAGGATCCGGCATGCTGTGTCCCCGTTGACACCTGCCCACCACCCCAGACAGAGACCCAGACACTCAGCCACTCTCTGCTCACCCAGCTACAGGGCTGGGAGCTGTTCTAGGTGTGATCTCAGAGATCCAACAGCCTCGCAATTGGACCCATAGTGAAAAATCAGCCACCTTCCCGTCCCTGGGATCTTGTGTTGAAGGCAAAAAACCACAGTTGTCTCGCTTGTCCCTTCCCCACTCGGCACCCAGCACAAGGCTAGACCAGAAGCAAATACTTCATGAGATCTGCACAGACCTAATACTGCCTTTACCCACCTTGTGTGGTCTGGCCCCTCGACCCTACAAGAATCTGCCGCTCCGCCCATTAAATCAGTTGTTCAGCCGGGTGCAGTGGCTCACACCTGTAATCCCAGCACTTTAGGAGGCTGAGGCGGGCAGATCACGAGTCAGGAGATCAAGACCATCCTGGCCAACATAGTGAAACCCCATCTCTACTAAAAATACAAAGAAATTAGTTGGGTGTGGCAGCGTGCGCCTGTAGTCTCAGCTACCTGGGAGACTGAGGCAGGAGAATTGCTTGAACCTGGGAGGCGGAGGCTGCAGAGAGCCGAGATTGCAGCATTGTACTCTAGCCTGGTGACAGAGTGAGACTTCTTGTCAAAAAAAAACAAAAAAAAAAGAAAAGAAAAAGTGCAGTTGTTCAAGCAGGGCCAGGTGTGAGCCACCACGCCGTTAAGAGGCCAAAGTGGGATGATCGCTTAAGTTCAGAAGTTCAAGACCAGTCTGGGCAACATAGTGAGACCCCATCCCTTATTTATTTATTTATTTATTTATTTATTTATTTATTTATTTTTTGAGATGGAGTTTTGCTCTTGTCAGCCAGGCTGGAATGCAATGACAATCTCAGCTCATCGCAACCTGCGCCTCCTGGATTCAAGCGACTCTCCTGTCTCAGCCTCCAGAGCAGCTGGGACTATAGGCATGAAACACCACACCTGGTTAATCTTTTGTATTTTTAGTAGAGACTGGGTTTCACCATGTTGGCCAGGCTGGCCTCAAACTCCTAACCTCAGGTGATCCACCTGCCTCGGCTTCTCAAATTGCTAGGATTACAGGCGTGAGCCACTGAGCCTGGCCTCTGAGACTCCGTCTCTACTGGAAAAAGAAAAAAAATTGGCTGGCCATGGTGGCACACCCCTGTACTCCTAGCTACTTGGGAGGCTAAGGTGGAAAGATCACTTGAGGCTGGGAGATCAAGGTTGCAGTGAGCTATGAAGGCACCACTGCACTCCAGCCTCAGAGCAAGACCCTGTCTCAAAACAAAACAAAACATAACAGCAAAGCTAGGTGCAGTGGTTCAAGCCTATAATCCCAGCACTTCGGGAGGCCAAGGTGGGAGGATCGCTTGAGCCCAGGAGTTTGACACCAGCCTTGGAAACAAAGCGATATACAAAATGTATGAATATAAAAAAATAGCGAAGTGCAGTGGTGCACACCTGTAGTCCAAGCTGCTTGGGAGGCTGAGGCAGGAGGACTGCTTGAGCCCAGGTGTTCAAGGCTGCAATGAGGTGTGATTGCACCACTGCAGTACAAGCCTGGGTGACAGAGTGAGGATCCTATCTCAAAAAAAATAATACTGGCCAGGCGCAGTGGCTCATGCCTGTAATCCCAGGACTTTGGGAGGCTGAGGTGAGTGGATCATCTGAGGTCAGGAGTTCAAGACCAGCCTGGCCAACATGGTGAAACGCCATCTCTACTAAAAAACACAAAAATTAGCCAGATGCGGTGGTGGGTGCCTATAGTCCTAGCTACTTGGGAGGCTGAGGCAGAGAATTGCTTGAACCCAGAAGGCAGAGGTTGCAGTGAGCCAAGATCGCACCACTGCACTCCAGCTCAGACGACAGAGCAAGACTTCATCTTAGGGAAATAAAAAAAGAGGAATACCTGGTCGGGCATGGTAGCTCACACCTGTAATCCCAGCACTTTGGGAGGCTGAGGTGGGTGGATCACCGGAGGTCAGGAGCTCGAGACCAGCCTGACCAACATGCAGGAACCCTGTCTCTACTAAAAATACATAATTAGCTGGGCATGGCAGCACACGCCTGTAATCCCAGCTACTCGGGAGGCTGAGACAGGAGAATCGCTTGAACCTGGGAGGCGGAGGTTGCAGTGAGCCGAGATGGTGCGACTGCACTCCAGCCTGGGCAATGAAAGCAAAACTCTGTCTCAAAAAAAAAAAAAAAAAAAGAGAAATAGCAACCCAGTTCTGTCCCAGATATAATCTCCCTGAGACCAGGCTTGTGTGTCCCTGATTCTCTGTACCACTCCCAGCCCAGCATGGAAGCAGGCAAGTTGGAGGCGTGCAAAAGGGAAACTGACGAAGGAGAGTCAGGCACTGGCCGGGCACAAGCTCAGTACTCAGCCACCACTGGCCTGAGCTCACCCAGCCTTGGTGCCAGAATCTGAATTTGAACTGAAGTCCTCCCAAGCAGGAACTCACACGCCTGACACCCCCCAGGGAAGAAGAACACAGTCCCAGCCCCCAAAGCCACCTGCTGCGGGTCCCCACTGATGCAGGAGTTGGGAAGAGTGGGTATGTTCATGCGACACATGGCGCAGGGGTACAGCTGCCCAGAACCGGCATCCCTGGACCGTCATTGCCAAGGTAGAAGTCAGTGCCGACTGCATGCTGAGTGTGTGACAGGTCTGGCAAGGTTGAAAGCTCAGAACAACTTGTCCTGAAGCAGGTTCTAATATTACGCCCATTTCCCTGACACTACCACTGAGGAGGGACCGAGGAGAGGCTGGATGTGACTGTGAGCTCCTGTGTTTGTTCCATGTCTGGCGGCCAGCCTGGTATGCAGGAGGTGCTCCATGGAGATGGAATGAATGAATGAATGGGTCAATGAAGAGATGGGTGAGCAGTTCTACCACACCAGGGCCAGAGTGAGACCCTGAGGGTCTCAGCCACATCCTACCTGAGAACAAGGCCTGGAAGGGGCTGGGGGCTTCCTTCTCCAACTCCAAGTCTTTCTTTTCGACGACATTCTCGGGGGCCTCCTCCTTGCGGGTGATACCCGGGGTGGGCGGCGGGGAGGCGGGCGGTGGGCTGGTGGGGTGGGAGCGGGGGGTGGCAGGGTAGGCGTAGGCAGGCGGCTTGGACACATCCTCCAGCTTCTGGATGACCTTGGCTTTCAGGGCAGCCACAGGGGATGCACGGGGAGATGGTGGCGGGCTCACGGCCTTGCCATAGGTGCCCGCAGGGCCGGAGGCCAGGCCAGGGGGCTTCCGAGGCAGTAGCCCAGGGCCGGCGGTGGCTAGGCCAGCCTTGCCTGAGGCCTCCAGACCCCGCTTGCTCCCCTTCTCCTCCATCTCCGCCCGGTGCTCCTGTGCCTTCAGCCGCTCCTGCTGGGGAGGGGCCGGCAGGCAGGGTCAGCACAGCATGAGTCCCCCCCACCCCCCAGCACCTGCCCTGACCCCAGGGTCCTCCGGCCAGAGGAGAACCTCATGCAGGACCTGGGGTCCAGGCTGCTCACCCACTCCCAGGTCAGAGACGGACATTCCATCCCAGCCTGTGTGTCATAAGCATAGCATTCCGTGCAGAACCCCGAAAGGCAGGGCTGGGGTGAGGAGCTCTGGTTGGCCCCTTCGGACCAGGACTGATGGGGGAATCCACCCATAGCTCGGCCCTGCAGGGACCCTCACAGTCAGGCCAAGGGGTGCCAGGTGGGAGCACGAGGCCCCACACCTCGATGGCGGTGGGACAGTGGCCTTCACAGAGCACTCACTACCTGCTGAACCTTCCTGTTTCACTGCATTATCATTTTAGAGTCTCAAAATGCCCCAAAATGGGGGCAGGAGGAGCCCAGGTGTGCCTTTTATGAGGAAATGGGAGGGAGTCGGCTCCACGATCGCCAGTGCCTACCTAGGTGGGTCAGTCAATACACAAAACACATCAGGGCCCGGGCATCATGGCTCACGCCTATAATCCCAGCACTTTGGGAGGCCAAGGCAATCACCTGAAGTCAGGAGTTCGAGACCAGCCTGGCCAACCTGGTAAAACCCTGTCTCTACTAAAAATACAAAAAATTAGCCGGGTGTGATGGCACACGCCTGTAGTCCCAGCTACGCGGGAGGCTGAGGCAGGAGAATTGCTTGAACACAGGAAGTGGAGGTTGCGGTGAGCCGAGATTGTGCCACTGCATTCCAGCCTGGGTGACAGAGCAAGACTCCGTCTCCAAAAATAACAAAACCAGTACGAAGCGCTCCAAGGACAGGCCACTCTCCCAATTACCAAACAGTCACATTTAGCAACACAAGGACTAGGCAATACTAGCATCTCTGTTTCTGGGAGAGGAAACTTGAAGCCCAGAGAAGTGAAGCCACTTGCTCAAGGGTACACAGCCAGGCCTGGCAGATCTAAGATTCAGACCCAGGGCTCGGGCTCTGAGGGCTTCCTGCTGCATATGCCAACCAGACCAACTCCACCAGAGCAGACCCCTCCTGTCCCCTATCTTATGGGACCACACCATCAGGAGGCAGCTGGCCAGGTCCCCTCCATGTGCCTCTCCGAGAGGCCACCCAGAGAGAAGTGGCTAGGCTGGGCTCAGGCAACAGCAGGAGCCCCCTGGGACTCCTTCAGCATCCAGTCACCCTTCCCCAGTCCCCAAGGCCACCTCTCTGCCTTGGTTTCCCCCTTGTTCCTGCACCCTGCCCTGCCAGGCTCCATCCACCTCTGCTCACAGCTCCCTCTGCCTGGAGAGCTCTTCCACAGATGGCTCCAGGTCTCCGTTCCAACACTGCCTCCTCCAGGAAGCCCTCTCTGACCACTTGCTCCTCTGTTTTCTGCCCCTCCCCATTAACTGTCTGGAGTTTCTGCTAGCTGACTCACCTGCCTCATTACTCGCAGGGCCCCCAGAGGGGGCTGCACCTCATCCTCCCCAACTTACCACCAGCTGGGCACTCCTCTGCAGTTCCAGGGCCTGGGCCGCCTGCTGCTGCAGGTACAGGAATTCCTGCTGCCGCAGGAAGTGCTGCTGCGAGAAGAGCTGCAGCTGCTGGGCGTGGTGCAGGGGGCTGCGGCCCGGCGGGTACAGGGCGGGCCAGAGGGGTGGCACGGTGGCCCGCTCCATCAGCTCCGCTGCGGGGACACAGACAGTGGGCTGTACCTGCGGCCTGACACTGCACCACCATGCCCATTTACAGAGGGGATGCTAAGGCTGGAGAGGGGCCTCTCACATAGCAGCGAGCTGAGCTCTGCAGGTTACCCGGCTGCTCCCCAGTGTCCAGGAAGCCTGTCCTGTCCTCCACTGGCCATGCCTACACCCCAGGCCCGGGGAACACGACCCTGTCCACACCCCGCACAGTCTCAAAACCAGAGCAGGTCAGCATGCAGACGTGTATGAGCGCCACTGTGGGGACCTAGGAAACGCCTTCTCCCACTCCTCCCAGTGGTCTGCAAGCTGGATTCCTGAGGGGATGGGGGTGCCAGGTAGGGAGAATCCCAGCCCCCACCCAGGGCTGCCCGTCTCACTTCTCTTTATGGAATTTCTGGGTGGGAGCTCACTGCAACAAGAACCCCAAAGCTTTCTAACGCTGGCAGCAGGCATCCTCTCTCTGAACCCGTCTGCCTCCCCAGCCCCCGGGTCTGCCAGCCGCCACCCCTTGGCGGGAGGCCCTTGCCATCAGAGACCATCTCACTGGGCGTGGCCAGCCCGGCGCATGCTGGCCACACAGAGGGTCCACTTACCGAAGTGAGGCAGGTGATCGCTGGGAATGACCACCAGCTGGCCCGACTGGGGGTCCCTGACAAACTGGTAGGCCGACGGCAGGGAGCCCCCCAGGCCAGGTGGAAACGCAGGGGCCATGCCCTGGTGCAGAGATGGGGGGCCCAAGCCTAGGAGGAGAAGCCCACGTCCGAGTCAGTGCTGGGAACCCCCCCAGGAGGTTTTTCCTGGGGAGCCTCAGCCCAGCACCACCCCCCAAGTCCTGAACCACTTGGGGCCTCCAGTGGGGAAGCCAAGGAGCAGGGGTGCTGGCTGATTACAATGAGCCTCACAGAGCCACCCCCATTGGGCATCTGCCCCCAACAGGTAGGGCAGAGGGGCCCCACGAGGCAGATGCCATTATCATTCCTTCTAAAGACGAATGTGGGAGCCAGGCCCAGGCCCCTCAGGAAACGCAGGCAGGCAGGAGCCAGCCCTGAGCTCTCGTCTTGCACCCGCACCCTCCCACCCCTCCCTCAGAGAAGGGAAGAGTCCCCACGCCCCGCACTCACCATAGGGGTGTCCGGCAAGCCACATGGACGTGCTGCCTGAGCGGGGCAACCAGGGGTGCGTGGCCAGATGGGCTGCGGGGTCGGCAGACCAGCGCCCTGAGCCCGCCAGCGCCGGGCCCCCAGTCACCATGAGGTTGGGGTTGAGGCCGTTAGGAGCACAGCTGGTAGGGTGCAGGCGGGCCAGGTCTGCCAGCTCCTTACTCTCTCTGGAAGGAGAATCACAGATGTAGCGGCAGCTCAGACAGCCCAGGGAATGAGAGGAAGAAGGGGGGTTACCCCAAGGAACCATTCGTCACCAGGCCACGAGTCAGGACAACCACCACTCGGAACAGAAGGGCCACCCAGAGCCTCCCACACTCACTGGAAGGGGCCGTGGGGCCACCTGGCCTGGGAGGGCTGGCCCGATGCTGAGGACCAGGGTGGGTCCTGCTCTCAGGACCACAGCATCCGCAGTCAAGAGGCCAAGCCCACCTGCGGTCATCCAGCTGCCCCTCACCCCCAGGGGCTCCCAGAGACTCCCCAGACCCCCAGTCTCCCCCGATGCCCTCACCTGAGCAGCTTCTCCTGATCCCGGTCCAGCCGCGCCCCCAGCAGCCGCTCCTCCCGATGTCTGGCCCGGTCATCCACACAGTCCTCATCTGCTCGGCCGTGCCCTGCAGGGGGACCAGGTGGAAGTGAGCCCTCAGCCAGCACCCAGCCGCCCCAGGCCCACTGGCCCCACTGGCCCCACTGCCCTCACCCCTCCCTGGGCTCCTCAGAACCCCAATGGTCCTGCACAGCCATCCGCACAGCTCTTTTACCCCGAAACCTTTCCTTATGACGCACCGAGCTCCCCCAAACCCCAAACAGGGTCCTCAGGGCCAGGAATCACCCCCTCTACCATTCCCCATCCAAAAGGCCTGTCTGTGTCCCCTGGACAGACAACCACGGTGAAAATTAGACCAACGGCCATGGATGGTATTGGAAAATGTCATAAAACCTATGAGAACAATGAAACATGAGGCCAGGTGCACTCGCCCATGCTATTTTAATGATGGCACAGCGGACTCTGAGCTGGGGTTTGGTGGGGACAGGGCGGAGTCCAAATGGAGAAAAAAACCACAACCCCAAAATGAGCCAGACCTGGGTCACAAGTAGCCAGACTCTGGAACTATGCAGGCCTGTGTGCCCCAAGACAGTTTAAATACACACGCCTGTAATTCCAGCACTTTGGGAGGCCAAGGCAGGTGGATCACCTGAGGTCAGGAGTTCGAGACCAGCTTGGCCAACATGGCGAAACCCCATCTCTACTAAAGAAATAGAAAAATCAGCTGAACTTTATGGTGTGCTCCTGTAATCCCAGCTACTCAAGAAGCCGGGACAGGAGAATCGCTTTAACCGCGAGGTGGAGGTTGCAGTGAGCCGAGTGTGCCAGATACTCCAGCCTGGGCAACTGACAGAGCTAGACTCTGTCTCAAAATATACACACACACACACATATATATGTATATGCACATATATACATACATGGCTAATTTTTTAAAAATCAAGATCGAAGGCACAGTGGCTCATGCCTATAATCCTAGCACTTTAGGAAGCTAAGGCAGGATTGTTTGAGCCGAGGAGTTCAAGAACAGCCTGGGCAACATAGCAAAACCTCGTCTCTACAACAAATACAAAAATTAGGCGGGCATGGTGGCATGCACCCATAGTCCCAGCTACTCAGGAGACTAAGGTGGGAGGATCACTTGTGCCTGGAACGTCGAGGCTGGAGTGAGCCATGAATGCACCATTTCACTCCAGCCTGGGTGACACAGCGAGACCCAGACTCAAAAGAAAAAAAAATCAAGCAGAAAATAAACCCAAAGAACACTATCCATACCGGGCTCGGTGGCGCACGCCTGTAATCCCATCACCTGAGGTCAGGAGTTCAAGACCAGCCTGGCCAACATGGTGAAACCCCATCTCTACTAAAAATACAAAAAAATTAGTTGGGCGTGGTGACGGGCGCCTGTAATCCCAGATACTTGGGAGACTGAGGCAGGAGAATCACTTGAGCCTGGGAGGTGGAGGTTACAGTGAGCAGAGATCACACCACTGCACTCCAGCCTGAGCAACAGAGTAAGACTCTGTCTCAAAAAAAAAAAGAACACTATCTACTTGGGTGGAGAAGGTGGCCTTGGCTCCCAGAGTGGGAGATGCTACCGGGCTCACCCATCCCTGTCCCTCCCCATGGCCAGCTCCCCTGAGGCCCAGGACTGGCACACGGATAGTCACCAGAGGAGAGGGGAGAGGGAGCGGAGGAGTGGCAGGAACCCCGTCTGTCCCTCCTAGCCCCTCCTCGTCCCTGCCACCCTGCCCTGGCCCTTCTTCGAGTGTTTAACACCATGAGCCAGAGATGGGCACATGCTAGACAGGTGAGGGCACGGGAGGGAGCCAAGCACCATGGCAGAGGCCACCAGGTGTGCAGCTGGGAAACCTGCCCGCTGGCTCCGGGTGCCGGAGCATAGGCCCAAGCCTGGCTGACACTCCCCTTGGGGCCGGCCTTCCCAGGGCTGCCAGCAAGAGGGGTGAGCTGGGAGCTAGGTCCTCTTACCAGGGCTACTGCGGGCGGACCCTGGCCATCAGTCCCCACCCCCCCAGGGCCCAGTCCAGCACCACCAGCAACAGTGTTGGGGATCCACCAGCACAGAGACACTATTTTTCTGCTGAAGACAAGGTCCCCACCCAGCTGCCCTAGCTGGGGTCTACGGCAGCACCACAGCCATGACCTTCATGGGTGAGGAACCTTGGAATCAAGCTTCGCCTCTGATCTCTTCCTTCCTGCACTCCCGAACACCAGGAGCCAACGAGCAGCACCCGAGGACCAGCAAAATGGCTCACGAATGTACCAGCACTTTGGGAGGCCGAGGTAGGAGGATCACTGGAGCCCCGGAGTTTGAGACCAGCCTGGGCAACGTGATGAGTCCCCATCTCTACAAAAACATAAAAAATTAGTCAGGCATGGTGTTCTGCGCCTGTGGTCCCAGCTACTTAGGAAGCTGAGGCAGGAGTATGGTTGAGGCCAGGAGGTGGAGGTTGCAATGAGCTGTGATGACGTCACCACACTCCAGCCTGGGCCACAGAGCGCCTCCCTTTCCCCGCAGGAAGGTGGGAACCCACCAGTCCCAGAGCAGAAGAGAGGAACCCAGACAGAGGCACAGCCGTGCACGCGCACACGCCTGCAGGACCGAGTGCACGGAGGGGCAGCCGGGCATGGGGAGGGGTGTGTCAATGGGGATGGCTGGACATGGGCCTGCAGGGCCACGTGGACCGCCAACATCAATGTAGCTCCTGTATCACAGCAGAACCTGAGCCCACCAGGCACCCTTCCCTCAGGACTAGAAGGGGCCCTACCTGTGGACCTCACGGGGAAACTGAGGCCCAGAAGGGCAGTGACAGGTCTCAGGCAGGACTGGGGCAACAGAGGGCCACCCCAGAGTCCTGCAGCTGTGGTGAGAAATCAAGGCATGTGCTGAAGCTTCCTTCTCACAGGGGAGGTGGCCGTCCCAGCCTACAGAATCCCAGTGGCTCAGCCACGAGGGGGCCACTCTCATGCCCGCTGGGTCCTCTTAGTGCCTGGGTCAAGCTCTGGGCATGGAGTTCTTCCAGTGCCCCCAGAAGGTTGGGGATACTTGGGAATGCAGCCTGAGCTCGGCCCTAAGCCCTCTATCCTTCCCACTGTCCCAGTTGTCACTGTGAATGGTCTCAGGAGCTTCCCTTCCCAGGTGCCACCTGCCACAGAAGCCAGTCAGAGCAACTGCCACCCTCAGGACCTCAAAGGCCACAGCCCCAGGCTGCTCCCTGCAAATGTGGTTGGTCTCTGAAGAGATGTAGTGAGCCCTCTGTTCCCGCCCCTGCGCTCGGCCAGGCTCCCGCTCCACCCTCCTCATTCTGTGGCCCCCCGTCCGCTCTAACCCCTGGTCCCACCTGTCACCCCACGAGGCCAAGCGGGGATCTGGCCAGCCTCTCGAGGATGCCCTAGCCTCTCTGCACATGTCACACTCATCCCTTCCCCATACCTCTGGGCCACACACACACCATTCCCACCACCTGGACGGTCCCCATCAGAACTCAGCTTCGAATTCTACCTCCTCCAGGAAGCCCTCCCTAACCACCTCTCCATCATCATGCTCCTTTGATTATACACAGCTATTCTGCTTATTGGTCATTCACTGTCTGTGTCCTCAAGGCTGCAGTGAACCCTGACGGCACCACTGCACTCCAACCTGGGTGAGAGAGACCCTGTCTCTGTAAATTAAATAAATAAATAAAAATAGAAAAGTAAACTCAGGTTGGGCATGGTGGCTAATGCCTGTAATCCCAGCACTTTGGGAGCCTGAGGTGGGCAGACCACCCAAGGTCAGGAGTTCGAGACCAGCCTGGCTAACGCGGTGAAACCCCGTCTCTACTAAAAATACAAAAATCAGCTGGGCATGGTGACCCGTGCCTGTAATCCCAGCTACTTGGGGAGACTGAGGCAGGAGAATCGCTTGAACCCAGGAGGTGGAGGTTGCGGTGAGCTGAGATCACGTCACCACATTCCAGCCTGGGCAGCAGAGAGAGGCTCTATCTCCAAAAGTAATAAATAAATAAAAAATAAAATAAAATGAAGTAGATAAATAAACAAAGGCTGCCCCTGTGCCCAGCAGGGCCCCAAGCAACTCTGCACACACAAACCCATCCAATCACCATCAACCCAGGAGGCAGGTCCCAGCTCTCATCTTTATCTTCCACGAGGAAACTGAGGTACAGGGAGATTAAATAAACATTCCCAGGTCACGAGACTAACACGGAGGCATCACATATGAGATCAGGCTCCGAGTCGGCCCTGCTAACCACCGACGCACACAGCCCCAAGTACCAAGGGCCACGCGGCCCTCTCCAGCTCCCGTCATCATTGCCGTCCCCTATCTGCAGGCCGCCTGGAGGCCCAGCCCCACCCCGGGGCCTATGATGGGGTAAGGGTGCCCTGCAGCAAAAGCCCCCCAGTCCACGGCGACAACTGCTCCCCCCACAGGTCACGCGCCCCACATCGCAGCCATTATGAGCCCGAGGCTCACGCAGAGGCCCGGTTCCCATGGCAACCCCTTCCTGGCCTCTCTCTGAGCAGTTACAGATAGGGTTGTTCTCCAGGGGTCCGGGGAAGCGGATGGGGCGGGGGTGACAGGATAGAGGCCCCAGCAGGCTTGTCACCAACACCATGGCAAACACCCAGCTCTGCACCCCCGGCCACCTTCTGTGATGCTGGGGGTGGGGACATCCCCACAGCCCCTCCCTCCCAGACCTGTCCTACCGTAGAGGTGCTGGGCCAGTGAAGAGGTGGGATAGATGGAGCTCAGCTCAGGGCTCCCACTCAGCCCCGCCTCGTCCCTGCAGGCCTCAGTCTCCCCATCTGTGAGTGAGGACCTCGTGGAGCTGTCTGCTCACAGCGGCTGCTGTCTCAATGGCAACGACTGCTTTGGTTTTGTTTTGCTTTGTTTTTGAGGCAGGGTCTCACCCTGTCACCCAGGTTGGAGTGCAATGATCCAATCTCACTGCAGCCTCGACCTGCTGGGCTCAAGTGACCTCCCGCCTCAGCCTCGCAGGAGCTGGGACTACAGGTGCCACCACACCACTATGCTTGGATTATTTATTTATTTTTATTTTTTTGAGACAGAGTCTCGCTCTGTCGCCAGGCTGGGGTGCAGTGGTGTGATCTCAGCTCACTGCAACCTCCGCCTTCTAGATTCAAGCGATTCTCCTGCCTCAGCCTCCCGAGTAGCTGGGACTACAGGTGTGGGCCACCATGCCCAGCTAATTTTTTGTATTTTTAGTAGAGACGGGGTTTCACCATGTTGGCCAGAATGGTCTCAATCTCTTGACCTTGTGATCTGCCCGCCTCAGCCTCCCAAAGTGCTGGGATTACAGGCGTGAGCCAAGGCACCTGGACTATTTATTTCTTTTTTGTAGAGTTTGGGTTTCACTATGTTACCCAGGCTGGTCTCAAACTCCTTAGCTCAGGTGATCTGTGCACCTTGGCCTTCCAAAAAGTTGGGATTACAGGGGTGAGCCACTGCATCTGGCAAGGATGACTCTCATCGTTCTTGGGTTCTCGGGTGTGCCAGTTCTGACTGCATGGGGCTCACAAATGTAGGTAATGCCTGTCCTTTGTCCATCTCAAGGTCCAAGATCCCCTGAGGCCAAACCTAGATCTTTTGTAAGGACAGGGAACCTGGGCTCCCCTGCATAAGCAGGCACATTCTAAGACCCTAATGCCTGAATGTTAGCAGACAAGAGAGAGGCCTGTTTATAACGCACCTACTATGTGCCCATCAGTCTACCTGGTATCAAGCAGATGAGCCACCCCCGGGGCCCAGAGGGCTGCAGGCTCTTGTTCAAGATTGCACAGCTCCAAAGGGCAGAGCCTGGACTTGAACCCATTGACAGAGGCAGAGGGCCCACTCCAAAAGGCAAGAGACTAAGGCCGAGCGGCCTCTTGCCAGCCATTAGTTTGCTAGGGTCACCGGGGCAGCAGGCAGGGACTGGGGGTGAGGTCAAGACAGCATTTTTTTTTTTTTTTGAGATAGAGTCTCGCTCTGCTGCCCAGGCTGGAGTACAATGACATGATCTCAACTCACTGCAACCTCCACCTCCTGGGTTCAAGCGATTCTCCTGCCTCAGCCTCCTGAGTAGCTGGGATTACAGGTAGGCGCCACTATGCCCAGCTAATTTTTGTATTTTTAGTAGAGATGGGGTTTCACCATATTGGCCAGGATGGTCTCGATCTCCTGACCTCATGATCTGCCCGCCTCAGCCTCCAAAAGTGCTGGGATCACAGGAGTGAGCCACCGCGACTGGCCTGTCCTCCCTCCTTTCAGAGTTGCTCAGCACTCAGGCTGGGTTGCCCAAAGAGAAACCACCGCTTCTTACGGGATTTTTTTAAGGAGAGAAATAATCCAGCCACCTACTTTTTTCTTTTAGAGACTGCACTCGCTCTCTTGCCCAGGCTGGAGTGCAGTGGGACAATCATAGCTCACTGCAGCCTTGACCTCCTGGACTCAAGCCATCCTCCCACTTCAACCTCCTGAGTAGCTGGGACTACAGGCACGCCACATAACCAGATAATTTCTTCTTAATTTTTTATCTTTATTTTATTTATTTATTTTTGAGATGAAGTCTCACACTGTCACCCAGGCTGGAGTGCAATGGCGCGATCTCGGCTCACTGCAACCTCCGCCTCCCGGGTTCACACAATTCTCCTGCCTCAGCCTCCCAAGTAGCTGAGATTACAGGTGCACACCACCACGCCTGGCTAATTTTTTGTATTTTTAGTAGAGATGGGGTTTCACTATGTTGACCAGACTAGTCTCAAACTCCTGACCTCGTGATCAACCCGCCTCGGCCTCCCCAAATGCTGGGATTAACAGGTGTGAGCCACCATGCCCGGCCAATTTTTTATGTTTTGAGATGGAGTTTCCCTCTTGTTGCCCAGGCTGGAGTGCAATGGCACGATATCGGCTCACTGTAACCTTTTCTTCCCAGGTTCAAGTGATTCTCCTGCCTCAGCCTCTCAAATAGCTGGGATTACAGGCATGCACCATCACACTCGGCTAATTTTGTATTTTTAGTTAGTAGAGATGGGGTTTTACCATGTTGGTCAGGCTGATCTCGATCTCCTGACCTCAGGTGATCCACCCGCCTCAGCCTCCCAAAGTGCTGGGATTACAGGCATGAGCCACCGCGCCCGGCCTATTTTTACTTTTGGTAGAGACAAGTTCTTGCTACGTTGTCCAGGCTGGCCTCAAACTCCTAAGTTCAAGTGATCCTCCTACCTCGGCCTTCCGAAGTGTTGCGATTACAGGCATTAGCCACCACGCCAGCCCCCAACCAGTCACCTACTTTTCAAACATCAACACCAACAGAGGACAGCTTCAGAAAAATCCCCAAACATCTCATCCCAAACCTCCGGCATACCCTCGCTCCTTCTCTCACATTCTCACACACACACATTCTCCCCTCCCTCCCCCACACACATATTCACGGCCTCTTGGGCACAGACAGTTACTCTGGGATCTCGGATGGACTCCAGTGACCATGAGCCCCCAACAAAGGTGCCACGCCATGTAACAGGGGCATCCTTCAAGAGAAAGGGCTCAAAAGCGATCTCCTGCCTCCCAGGGGTCCACAGCCCCAAACCTCTGAGCAGGAGGGATTTTTCCACCACCAGGCTGGTCACCTCCAATCCAAAGGTTGTTGCCCCCTCCCTCCTTCTGTCCCAGAATAAGGCAAGTTCTCACGCAAAGCCCCCAGAGCCAGAGCTTAGCGGGACTTCCCTGGCTCCCAGGGGCTCCGCATAGGGCAGTGTGCACAGTCAGTCAACAAACACTAAGCATCGCTCAACTCTGAGCCAGCCCTGCTGGATGAAGAGAATCCCAAGACAAGCCTGACAGAGCCCCACCTCCCAATTCAAAATCTAAAGACAGGTCCCATCCAAGGTGGCTCCACAGGGAGGTGAAGGCACAGAGGATGGGGGGGGGGCGTGGCTGTGCAGGAAGTGGGAAGGGCGCTGCAGGCAGAAGGTCCCACACCAGATACCCAGGACTGGCTGGGGCAGGCATCAGGGTGCTGTGAAAGTGACACGGATGGCTGGGCATGGTGGCTCAGGCCTGCAATCCCAGCACTTCGGGAGGCCGAGGCAGGCAGATCACTTGAGGTCAGGAATTTGCAACCAGCCTGACCAACATGATGAAACCCCATCTCTACTAAAAAAATACAAAATTAGCTACGCATGGTGAGGGGTGCCTGTGATCCCAGTTACTTAGGAAGTGGAGGCGGGAGAATAGCTTGAACCCAGGAGGTGGAGATTGCAGTGAGCTGAGATTGCATTACTGCACTCCAGCCTGGGCAGTAAGAGCGAAACTCCATCTCAAAAAAAAAAAAAAAAAGGAAAGAAAAGAAAGTGCCGGGTGCGGTGGCTCACACCTGTAATCCCAGCACTTTGGGAGGCCGAGGTGGGCAGATGACAAGGTTAGGAGATTGAGATCATCCCAGCCAATATAGTGAAACCTGTCTCTACTAGAAATACAAAACATTAGCCGGGCATGGTGACATGCACCTGTAGCGCAAGCTACTCGAGAGTCTGAGGCAGAAGAATCGATTGAACCAGAGCCAAGACTGCGCCACTGCACTCCAGCCTGGGCGACAGAGTGAGACTCTGTCTCAAAAAAAAGAAAATGACACAGCTAGGAGATTCAGCCAGCCAGAGGGGCCCAGGCCCCCATCCTCAGAGTACAGGGTCGGGGTGGACTCTGGCAGGGGAACAAGGGAGGGCATCTATGTGGTCCTCTGTAGCCATGGTGTACACGACCACTGGGGAGGCAGGGCTGGCTGTATGACGAGGGTGGCCTGTGCCCTACTGGGCTGTCTGGGAAAAAAAAAATTGAGACAGTGGAACTAGGAGGTGGTGGTGACCAGACCCAGCCATGCCACTCACCATGGACCAAGGCCCAAGCCCAGGTAGACTCGGAAGACCAGGCCAGGGAAGGTTGGAGCCCCAGGAGATGGGCACCCAAGGTCCCTATGCAGTTGACAGAAGTAGAATCTAAGCCGGGTGCGGTGGCTCACATCTATAATCCCAGCACTTTAGGATGCCGAGACGGGCGGATCACTTGAGGTCAGGAGTTCGAGACCAGCCTGACCAACATGAAGAAACTCCATCTCTACTAAAAATACAAAATTAGCCAGGCGTGGTGGTGATTGCCTATAATTCCAGCTACTCGGGAGGCTGAGGCAGGAGAATCGCTTGAACTCGGGAGGCGGAAGTTGCGGTGAGCCAAGATCACACCACCGCACTCCAGCCTGGGCAACAAGAGCAAAACTCTGTCTCAAAAAAAAAAAGGAGGAGGAAAGGGAGCTCTGTGGGTGACACAAGCAAGGACCCAGACCATGGGACTGGTGTGAGCTCCCAGCAGGTGAGCATGGGACGCAGGCTGGGGGGATGTCCCATGAGCTAGGAGTGAGTGGACGTGGCTTCCCTTGCCCTTATCCCAGGCTGAGATCCCACACCATGCAGGCTGTGTTACAGCCTGTCCCAACCGGCAGGCGGGGCTCTTGGCTCAGCAGTGGGCTACCTTCTGGACAGACCAAGTCAGGAGTTCCAATAAACACATCTCAAATGTGAACTCCTCCAAATCCCAGAAGGAACCCCAACAGCATACTAGACAAAGGACACAGGAAATTCGACAACCAGCCAAGCTTTGCAGAAATGCCCTGCCTCACTAGAAACTTACAGAAATGCACCATCCTTCCCTACTGAAATTAGCAACCTTTTTTTTTTTTTTAATTTTTATTGTATTTTTTCGAGACAGGGTCTCATTCTGTCGTCCAGGCCTCCCTGGCAGCAACAGTTTTTAAAAAAAAAACATTAAAACAGAGTTGTGGCCAGCATGGTGGCGCAACCCTGTAATCCCAGCACTTTGGGAGGCCGGAGAAGGAACACGTGAGGCCAGGAGTTCAAGACCAGCCTGGGCAACGCAGCAAGACCCTTCTACAAAAAAAGTGAAAAAACTGGCTGGGCCCGGTGGCTCACGCCTGTAATCCTAGCACTTTGGGAGGCGGGCGGATCACCTGAGGTCAGGAGTTCGAGACCAGACTTGCCAACATGGTAAAACCCCGTCTCTACTAAAAGTGCAAAAATTAGCCAGGTGTGGTGGTGCATGCCTGTAGTCCCAACTACTCAGGAGGCTGAGGCAGGAGAATCACTTTAACCCAGGAGGCAAAGGTTGCAGTGAGCCAAGATGACACCACTGCACTCTAGCCTGGGCAAGAGAGCAAGACTCTTGTCTCAAAAAAAAAAAAAAAAAAGGAAAAAAACAAACAAACAAAAAAGAAAAAATTAGTCAGGTGTAGTAGCACAACCTGGGGTCCCAACTACTTGGGAGGCTGAGGTGGGAGGATCACTTGGGCCCAGAACATTAAGGCTGCAGTAAAAGCTATGATAACACCACCACACTCCAGCCTGGATGACAGAGCAAGACCCTGTCTGTAAAACAAAATCATAATTTAAAAACTAAAAAATAAAACAATTCTGAAGAGTCCAAAATATAACAGAGGCTCTCAAACCGCTAACAGGTGCATAAACTATCTACCTAAGAAGTCACTCAAGTACTGAGTGTCACGACCCTAAGGATGCTGGAACCCCAGTTTCTGTCTGTTCCTCGAACACTCATTCACTCATCCATCAAACCCCTACACTGCCACACCCCAGGCTGGCGAGGTACCAAGGACACTGGAATCGGTAAGGCACAGTTAGGTCCCTTGATGACTTCAAATTGAAGGTTTCATGTTTGTCTATTCCCAAGACCGTCTATTCTTAGGAAATGACTGAAAATAACACTAAGGTGCAGTGCACAAAAAGTCTGAATGCAACATTCTGAACACAAAACATCCGAGAGGGAACAAGCTCAAATGCCCACCAAGGGAATAGGAAACTGAACTATGGTACATGCTCTCAACAGAACATTTAAGGCCATTAAAAAAAATGATACTTATAAAGACTTAGCAATAGCGAGGGCAAAGGACCCACACTGTAATATACAGGAAACTGCACGGAGATCCTACGTGCCCAAGATCCTACGCGCACCAAAGGCTCTGCAGGTAGAAGCAAATTGCACGGTAAAATGAATTCAGGAAGCGACACAGAAGTACTCAGGGTATAGGGAAAACATAACGGTCCTTCTTTGTTCTCTTTTTCTGCCTTTTACACATTTTTCTATGTGCACAATGGAAAAAGCAATAAACTTCCAAGAGCAGCCACAGCCCACAAGTGAGAGAAAAAACAAATGGTGCCTGGAAGGCAGGGAGAGGTGAGGGTGCCAGGGAAGGTGGGAAGGGAGACACGGAGAAATGGAACGGCGGGGTAGATAGGCGGGAAAGGAAAGTGCTAGGGTAGGACCCAGGACCTACCTTTGACGTCACTCAGCGACAAAGAGCGCTCCTGGTCTGCCAGTCCAGGCCCCAGCCGGCCACTGCCGCCACTGTCCTTCTGCCGGGCCACGGCCACTGCAATGCCCACAGGCGGGTGTCGCACTTCTGCCTCGCCCTGGGCACCAGAGCCCTCACGCCCAAAAGCCTTGGCACTCTCGGGCCTCTCGGGGTCCCGCTTCAGCTGCCGGCCGCTGCCCGCTGCAGGTCCTCCGGGGTGTGGGAGTCGGGCCTGGGCTCGGGGAGTACCCGCAGAGGTGGGCGCAGGCTCAGGTTTCATGGTGCCCAAACCTCCAAAGGGGCTCTTCTTGCCACAGCCACCAGGGCGCACGGCCACGGCCTCCCGGGCAAAGCTGCCACTGTACTTTATAAGGCTCTGCATGGCCGAGGCCTCTCCAGGCCCATGGGCTGCAGAGTGCATATCGGCAATGGGCCGGCCACAGGTGGCCGCTGAGCGGGGCAGCACAGCCCCGGGATCCAGGTAGGCCTTCTTGGAGGAGGCGGCAGCGACCACAGCAGCCTCCTCTTCGGCACGGCTGGCATGGTGGTGCTGCGCGGCCAGCACGGCCATCTGCGTGGTAGCAAAATTGCCCAGCTCGAAGGGTTTCCATTTGTGCTCAGGACCCGCAGGCGGGGGGCGTCCGGGCTCCAGGCCGAAGAGCTTGGCGGCCTGTTGGGACGTAGGACCGGCTGGGCCGCGGGGTGCACGTTCACAGGGCCGTGGATCCGCCTCCGGCTTGAGCAGCTCCTTGGCAGGCAAGTAGGCGCGGAGGTCTGGGGAGGCGCGTGCAGCCCGCACCGTGGGGGCGTCCGTGGGGGGCGGCCGCTTGAGCGAGCGGATTACCGAGTTCTTCTCGCGCAGGCCCTCGGACCGGTCCAGAGGCCGCGGGGAGCCAGGGGGCGCCTGCAGGACCCCCGGTCTAACCGCCTCACGCTCACGGGCCCGGGCATCGCGCGCCTGGGACGCGATCTGGATGGGTCCCGGGCGCTCGTCGAAGGCCTCCACAGAAGGCACGAAGGTGGGCGCCACCACGCGGTGCTCGCGGCCTGGCTCGCGGAAGACGGTGTAGACGCCAGCAGGGGTGGCCGCGGGGGGCGCAGGCGGCCCTTTGGGCGGCGCAGTCGGCGGAGGCAGCGGCGAGGGGCAGGGGCGTGGCCCGGGCAGCAGGGCCTCCGTGCGCCGCAGCCGTGTGCCTTCGTCCTGCCGAGCGGTCTCCTTGGCGCCGCTGCGGCCCACCTCGGCCACCAGCGCGGGCAGCCCCACGTCCCCGGCGCCGTTGCACAGGGTCAGCACCGACGGCTGCAGCGCTGCGTTCTTGGTCTTAGACTCAGTCAGGAATGGGGACAGGCGCTCGGCCAGGCGCGGGGGTCCACGGTCCTGGCGGCCCTCGGCGCGCGCCTCCTGGGTCAGGTCCACCACGCCGCGCAGTCCCGCGGCCTCCTCGCCCCGTGCGCGTGGGTCCTTCTTGCCGAACAGCGGAGGCGGCTCCCCGCCGCGACCCGCCCGCTCCTTAGCTGAACCGTCCCGCGACGACGAGCCTTTAGTCGGGGCACCTGAGGAGTGGCCGGTGCCAGGGGTTCGGGCCGAGGGCGCGTGAGAGTGCAGGGCGCCCGGAGCCCCAGCGGTGGGCAGGTAGAAGCCGTCTGCAGAGAAGGGAACCGTAGTGAGGAAGCGCCACCTCCTACCCCTGCCTGGGCAGAGGGGGACCCTGAGAGGGGGCGGGGCCCACCCATGCCTCCCCCAGTGGTTTTTGTTTTTCGGAGATGGAGTCTTGCTCTTTCGTCCAGGCTGGAGGAGTGCAGTGGTGCAAACTCAGCTACTGCATCCTCCACTCCACCTCCCAGTTTCAAGCAATTCTCCTGCCTCAGCCTCCCGAGTAGCTGGGATTACAGGCACACACCCTCCGGCTAATTTTTGTATTTTTAGTAGAGATGGGGTTTCACCATGTTGGTCAGACTGGTCTCCAACTCCTGACCTCGTGATCCACCCGCCTCTGCCTCCCAAAGTGCTGGGATTACAGGCGTGAGCACTGCACCCAGCACAGTGTTTTCTTTTTCTTGGAAATTAAACTGTTTTGGTGCAGGGAGCCCCAAGGTTTCACACCAAGGAAAGGTATCCCCTCAGGGCAAGAAGAAAGGAAATGGACAGTCCCGCCCTTGAGAATGCAGGCTTTGGAAATGTCTAGAACCAAGTTTAAATCTACCCTTCCTGAGCCTCAGTTTCATCATCTGTAAAAGGAGAGGCTGAGGGTTGTTTTCAGAGCTGCCCAGAAGGCCTAGCAGGGCCCCTAAGGGGAGAGTGTGACTAGAAGGCACCCAGGGCTGTGGGTGGGCCTAGGGAGCCTGTGGGGAAGGCTTAGGAACTCAGGTCTCATAAAAGCATCTTAGGCCACAATGGCTCACACCTGGAATCCCAGCACCTTGGGAAGCCAAGGCAGGAGGATTGCTTGAGGCCAGGAGTTTGAAACCAGCCTGAGCAACACAGCAAGACTTCAGCTCTATAAAAAGTTTAAAAAGTCAGCTCGGTGTAGTGGGGCACATCTGCAGTCCCAGCTACTTGGGGGGCTGAGGCAGGAGCATCATTTGGGAGTTTGACGCTGCAATGAGCTATGATCACACCACTGCACTCCAGCCTGGGCAACGCAGTGAGAACCCAGTCTCAAAAAGAAAAAAAAAAAAAAAAGCAAGCATCCTGGACAGAACTGGGGGCTGCCTGGATGCCGCCAAGGGCCACAGAAGCTTCTCAGAAGGCTCCTGTGCCACCCCCACCCCACACCCCGGACCCCACAGTCTCACCTCCTCCTGGCCCCTGACCTTTCTGGGTATCAAAAATGCTGGGCTGACCCAGCTGGCTGAGGAGGGGGCTCCCGCTGCTGGGGGGCTCCAGGTGGTTCAGGTGGAGGTAGGATGGGTACAGCCCGCTGGGCAGATGGGAGAAGCCTGTAAGAAAAGAGAGAAAAGCTGGACCTGGCCAATGCAGCCACCCACCAGGAGCTTCCTTCCAGCTCCTAGAAATAAACTACTTTGGCAGCAGACCGCTGGTGCAGGGAGCCTCGAGGTTTCCAGCAGCTCCGCAGGGCAATGCATTCCCCCACTCCCCAACCCTGAGCCTCTCCCCAGGCCTACCCAGTCCCCACAAGAAGAGGATCAGAATGGATCCAACTAGCAGGGGCCAATGACAGCTACCAAGCATGACTGAGCGCTTTGCCACTGTCATCCTCATTTAAACCTCCAACATAACCTAGGAGGAAGAGGCTTCATGTCCTCGTTTTAAGCACGAGAAAACTTAGAGAAGACCACTTGCCCAAGACGATACAGCAGAGGAGCCTGGCTTTGAATCCAGGTCATCTGACTCTGCAGCCAGGACTCTTGAATTCAGCCTAACACGGGCCCTTTCTCTGCTGTGTGACCTCAGGCTGGTCACTTGCCTTCTCTGAACCTAAGTGGACCCCGAATCTTCAGCTGCTCCATCTCCCAAGCAGGAGCTGCCAGGAAGGAATTCCTCCCACCAAGGATCCTCCCCACCCCCTCAAAGGCCCCTACCAGCAATGGAACTCCAGGTCTCAAGCAATCTGCCTGCCTGCCTCAGCCTCCCAGGGTGCTGGGATTACAGGCATGAGCCTCTGTGCCTGGCCCAGAATTTTTTAAAAATAGAAATAAACAAGGGCCGGGTGCAGTGGCTCACGCCTGTAATCCCAGCACTTTGGGAGGCCAAGGGATGGATCATGAGGTCAGGAGTTCGAAATCAGCCTAGCCAACATAATGAAATCCTGTCTCTACTAAAAATACAAAAATCAGCCAGGTGTGGTGGCGGGCATCTGTACTCCCAGCTACTCCGGAGGCTAAGGCAGGAGAATCGCTTGAACCCGGGAGGTGGAGGTTACAGTGAGTCAAGATCACGCCACTGCACTCCAGCCTGGGCAACAGTGCAAAACTCCATCTCAAAAAAAATAATAATAAACAAACAGAATCAGGGCCTTGCAGGACAAAAGAAGGAATGGGTAGCCACCAGAGAAGTCATCTAAGAGAGCACACAAAAGCTAGGCATGGTGGCTCACATCTTTAATCCCAGTACTCTGGGAGGCCGAAGTGGGAGGACTGCTTGAGCCCAGGAGTTTGAGACCAGCCTGGGAAACATAGTGAGACCGGATCTCTATATAAAGAAATTTCAAATAATAATGTATTTTTAAAAGGCACAAGAATGGCAGCCCAAGAGGCAGGCGGGTGCTAGGGTACTGGGTAAGGGTCCTGACTACTGCCCGAACTCAGAGTCCTATGGGATCCCAGGCCTACTGGAGATGTCTCAGGGGTTCACGTACACCATACCCAGTGGTCCCTGCTTAGGCCAGATCCCTGAAGCTGGCCCACTGGGCCGATGACTTCTACCCAGCACCACCTTGTCAATCATGCCATGACAACACCCACAAAGAAAAAGGCCACCTGATACCAGTTCTCATCCAATCATTCAAACAGCACTCCGAAGCCAGGCGCCATGGCTCACGCCTGTAATCCCACCACTTTGGGAGGTCAACTCGGGTGGATCACTTGAGGTTGAGTTCAAGACCCACCTAGCCAACGTGGTGAAACCCCATCTCTACAATAAATACAAAAATTAGCCAGGCGTGGTGGCATATGCCTGTAATCCCAGCTACTCAGGAGGCTGAGGTGGGAGAAGGTCTTGAGCCTGGGAGGTGGAGGCTGCAGTGAGCTGAGACTGCACCACTGCACTGCAGCCTGGGCAACAGAGCAAGACCCTGTCTCAAAAAAATGGGCCTGACAGTCCCTCTCCAGGCAGGGCTGGTTCTGAGACTGAAGTGAGCGACGCATGCACTCAAATGAGGTAAGCACCCTGTGTGCTTGTGGTCATTACTAGGATTTGTTGGCCAAAGACAAAAGGAAGTCTCAGGGAGACAGAGGTAGCCAGCTGGGGGCAGACAGGCACGAGCGGCAGGCTCTGCTTGTCCAGACCGTCTGGCACCCACCTTGCCTAGTTAAAGTGGGAGGCTCAGGTGGAACCCCAGCCTAGAAGGCGCCCTCTGTGCAGGCTGCGCACCCTGGTTCCTGTATTCAGATGCCTTCCCCAAAGCGCCCAGAAGGAGCAGCCTCACCGGCCTCATCTGTGCAATGGGCAAAGCGCTGTAAGAATGGGAGGGGTCCTGTAGCTGGGGACGTGAGTGCCCACAGGACATCTGGGAGGAGGGAGGAGGGACCTAGCACCCAACATCCAGAACCTGTCAAAGCCAGAGGAGCAGGGGGAGCTGAGGTCCCCAGACCCATTCCTTTGCAGAGAGAATAAGAAAGGCTCTAGAGAAATCCAGAATCCGCTCACAGCCCGGGGGAAGCCAGCCCCAGGCCCTCCTGCTGCAGGAATTTTTTTTTTTTTTTTAAGAGACGGGGTCTCCCTATGTTGCCCAGGCTGGTCTCCAACACCTGGCCTCAAGTGATCTTCCCACCTCAACCTCCCAAAGTGTTGGGATTACAACTGTGAGCCACCATGCCCAGCCTGCTCCTGTCATTATTAATGAGCCTACTGTGCACCAGGGATCCAGTGCTGAGTAGATTAAACCTGCACTCAGAGCACTCCAGTGGGAAAGTGGGTAGTTCACCAATTATCAGGTAATCTGTTGTCACAAGTGACTGATGGAAAAGAAGCGGGGAGGAAGAGGGGGTCTCCGAGCTGAGCCAGAGCAGGAATGGGAGGTGGCCTGGGGCAGGGTGTCAGGCTCAAAGGAGAGAGAATGGCTCATGCAAAGGCCCTGTGACAGTGACAAGAGGAAGCCCTAAGTGTTTGAGGAACCAGAGGCCAGGTGACCTGGGGCCCACTAGCCCCAGCTCACTCAGGGATGACCATAAAGGGCTACATGAAGTTGCCTGAGTGTCGGGGACAGTGCCCAGCAGCCCTCAGCCCCAACCCTGGCGCGCTCCTTACCTTCATGGGCATGGGCGGCCCACAGCTGCACCATGGGCAGGTTGCTGGGGGTGGGGGAGCGGAAGGAGAGGTCAGAGGGCAGTGGCACCGGACTTCCCTGGGACGAGGCCGAGGGCCCCATCCCACTGGCCACAAAGCTGCCCAAGAAGGCCTCGCCTGCAGAGAGAAGTTGGGAGGACTGTCAGGCAGCTAACCAGGCCAGCACCACCGCCCCGGCCCTGAGACCCCCGTCTCTCCCCAGCTGCGTGGAGCTGATGCTGGCCAGGAGATCAAAGAGGGTTTCCCTGCCCCAGCCCCACCCCAGACCACAGGAGGGGCCTGGGTCAACTCAATCAGACCCAGGGCTTGAGGAAGCACAAGACGGCAGGAAGCCCCCCAAGAAGCCCCCACAGCAGACCCTCAGCCCTGGGCACCTTCGGAGGAGGGCCTGCCACCCCTGACGCCCAGGCAGCCCAGATCCAGCACGGCACCGTTCTCCCCATCTGCAGATTCCTGAGGTCGCCTTGCCCTGTGGCCTCTGGAAGTCCCACAGCACCGGGACTTCAAGAGGCCACAGGGCAAGGCAGTGGGGAACTCACAGGTGGGGGCTCATGTTCGGCGCTCTGCAGGCCCAGAGAGGACACCCATTCTGTGGCCAGAGAAGGACTTCCCACAGCAGCCCTAGCCAGCCCCGTGTGCCCATTTAACAGACGACGCACCTGAGGCTCGGGGTTGGGGAAGTGCTAGGTCACACAGCTGGGAAGCAGTGACTCAGAATGCAGCCCCACAGGGTGTCCCTGAGCCCACAGCTGGCACCAGCAAGCCACAGTGACTTAGGGAATGACTCCATGAATGAATGGAACAGCAGGCATGGGAGCTGCTAAGGGAGGACCATCCAGGCAACCCCTCCAGCCAGCAGGTTTCATGCACCCTGGGTCCCTGCCAACAGGGGCCACAGGACTGACTGCTGCTCAGAAAGATGATGGACATGAGCTGGGGCCTGGGTGCAAGCCCCAGCCAGTACACCGCCATGCCCCACAGGTCCGTATCAGACAGGGCGCCTCCCAGCTGCTCCCCGAGAGGCTCTGTCCCACAAGCCCCAAACGCCACCCCCTGTAAGGGAAGACCCTGGCAGGCCTCTGGGTCACAGGTCAGAAGGAAACATGCAGGAGCTGGGGAAGGGGCTGCCCTCACCAGCCTCACCAGGTCTCAGTTTGCACATCAACAAAATGGGGATAAAAATGCCTCCCTTTGGGAATGATAGAGAAGGAAGCATGTGTTTAACCACAGTAACAATATAATGACAGCTAATAACAGGCCAGGCAAGGTGGCTCTCGCCTACAGTCTCCGGAGGCTGAGGCAGGAAGATGGCTTGAGGCTGGGAGTTGGAGGCTGCACTGAGCTGTGACTTCAGTTATAACACTGCACTCCATTCCCGGCAACAGAACAAGACCTGGACCCAACATATAAATAATAACAATAACCAGCCATGGCACCCATTCACTAAAAGCTGGCAGGCACCAGGCACTGTGCAAGTGACTTCAAATCCTCCCGGCAATGCCCTCAGGAGGTGGCGGCAAAGCACCCCCAGCTGCGGGATTCTGTGTGTACCCTAGAGCCACCACCCCCTTTAAGCCACTGTTTACAGGTGGCACCGAGAAGTTAGGTGGCTTTGCAGGAGATGCAGGCTCCCAGGTGGCCCTGGTCCAGCCTGTGGGGGCTCAGAGACCTCAGCCCAACCTCTGTGTCCCCAGTACCCCCCTCCTCCCCAACAAAGGGTCAGCACACAAGTGCTCACTGACTGCCTCCCAGGGGCACGGGATCCCAGAACGTCCAACCCAGCTTCTTTGTGGTACATGGGGGAAACCGAGGCAGAGAAGGGCAGGGTCTCCACCTTGGGCCCCAGACTAGAGACTGGAGTGGGCAGAGCAGCAGGGGATGCCCTCTGGCCACATGCCCCATCACCACCGCCCCATGTCTGGCCCCCACACTCCAGTCTAGCCTGGCCCAGCCCCCTCACCGGACTCCAGCGCCAAGCCCTCGGGCCCCAGGGCCTCGGTGGCCGGTCAGTCCATCCATGCAGCCCGAGCTGGGGCAGCAGGGCCTTCTAGCCCCGCCAGGCCCCGGGCTTCCGCCTTGCTGTGGCAGGCAGGTGGGTAAAAGGCTCCGGAAGCCGGCAGCCAGGGGTTTGCGCAAGAGCTTACATCAGCCGCCAGCTCTTCCTGCCCCAGGCTGCACGGAAGCCTAGCGGCCCAGGCCAACCCCTGCCTGGGCTTGTGAAACCCGCCCAGCACCACCCAGGCCCGGATACCAGCCAACGGCTCCTGCCCACCACAAGGGCTCAACGGTGCCCAAAGCCCCTCCTCTCGAGCTGGGCGGGGCAGCCGGGAATCCCCAGCATCCCCAGCAAGTCAGTACCTTCTCAGGGCCTCAGTTTGCAACTCTTAAAATGGACACATGATCCCTACTCACCTAGGACCATGAGGCCAGCGCCCCCACTCTCCACCACAAACGTCCCCCTGGTCATGTCCACATGCCCGCCCCCCTTTCCCGCATGGCCCCTCAGGCACAGCTCCTAAGGCCTCCTAGACCCCTCCTCCTCCACTCCCTCCTCCAGCCTCCCTGGGCCCCAGAGAAGCACCCAACAGCCACAGGCCCCAAGCAAGCCCCAAGTGACACTGACAACCCACAATCCCTCAGAAACAGATCTCCACCCTCCTTGTGTATTTCATGCCTCTGTCTCCTCCGAAAGACAGTTCCCTCCCTGAGGGTGGGGACTCTCCCCTACACAGTGCCTGGGACCTGCCACCCGGCACCTGCCACCCAGGACATGCTTCTGTTTGGGATTACCTGACTGCACAAATGCTGTTTCTTTCTTTTTTTTTTTTTTGTAAGACAGGGTTTCACCTTATTGGTCAGGCTGGTCTCGAACTCCTGACCTCCGGTGATCCGCCCACCTCAGCCTCCCAAAGTGCTCGGATTACAGGCGTGAGCTACCGCACCCAACTGTTTCTTTTCTTTTTTTTAGAGACAGGGTCTTGCTCTCTTCATGCAGGCTGCGGTGCAGTGGCTCAATCACAGCTCACTGCAGCCTCCAACTCCTGAGCTCAATCAATCCTCCGGCCTCTGCCTCCTGGGTAACTGGGACCACAGACACACACCATCACACCCAGCTAAATTTTTTTGTTTGTTTTTTGTAGAGATGGGGTCTTGCTATGTTGCCCAAGTTGGTCTCAAATTCTAGTCCTCAAGCAATCCTCCCACCTTGGCCTCCCAAAGTGCTGAGATTACAGGCGTGAGTGAGCCACCACACCCAGACTCTTTTCTTTTAAGAGACAGGGTCTTGCTCGTTCACCCAGGCTGCAGTTGCAGAGGCTTCACAGCTCACTGCAGCCTCCAGTTCCTGAACTCAATCAATCCTCCAACCTCAGCCTCCTGGGTAGCAGGGACCACAGCCACACACTACCACAACCAACTAATGGTTTTCTTTTTATTTTTTTAGAGATGAGATCTTGCTACATTGGCCAGGCTGGTCTTAAACTCCTGGCTTCAAATGATCCTCCCACCTTAGCCACCCCACCTGGCCATAAATGTGATTTCTTTTCTGTTGCTCTGTCACCCAGGGTGAAGTGCAATGGCGCAATCTCGGCTCACTGCAACCTCCGCCTCCAGGGATCAAGCAATTCTCCCGCCTCAGTCTCCTGAATAGCTGGGACTACAGGCATGCACCACCCATTACAGGTGATTTTTTTTCTTTTTCATAGAGTCAGGATCTCACTATGTTGCTCAGTCTGGTCTAGAACTCCTGGGCTCACGCGATCCTCCCACCTTAGCCTCCCAAGGGGCTGGGATGACAGACCTGGGCCACGGCGCCTGGTCTGTGGTTCTTGTTACTATTTACGGTTCCAAACCCTGGAACTCAGAGAGGCTAAGCACGGACTACAAGGTCACAGTCTGCATGGGGCCACTCGCTTCTACCCAAATCCCATTTGTCCTTGCTTAGAATAAAAATTCAATTTTGAAACCACAGATAGCTGGTGACTGCACAGGATCAATGTACCAAATACCACTGAAGTGTATATGTTTCAAACGGTTAATTGGATGCTATGTGAATTTCATCTCCATGGAAGAAAAAATGCAAGCTCTAGCTGGGCGTGGTGGCTCACACCTATAATCTCAGCACTTCTGGAGGCCAAGGTGGGCAGATCACTTGAGCCCAGGAATTCAAGACCAGCCTGGGCAATATGGTGAGACTCTGTCTCTACAAAAAGAATACAAAAAACTTAACCGAGCATGGTGGTTACGCCTGTAACCCAGCTACTCTGGAGGCTGAGGTGGGAGGATCGCTTGAGCATAGGAGGTTGAGGCTGTGGTGAGCAGGTATGGCATGCAGCCTGGGAGACAGAACAAGACCCCGTCTCCAAAAAAATATTAAAAATTAAAACTGCCATGTGTGGTGGCTCACGCCTGTAATCGCAGCACTCTGGGAGATCGGGGCAGGCGGATCATGAGGTCAGGAGTTTGAGACCAGCCTGACCAACATGGTGAAACCCCATCTCTATTAAAAATACAAACTTTAGCCAGGCATGGTGGCGTACACCTATAATCACAGCTACTCAGGAGAATAGCTTGAACCCAGGACGGGGAGGCTGCAGTGAGCCGAGATCACACCACTGCACTCCAGCCTGGGCAACAGAGTAAGACTGCAGCTGGGCGGGTGGTGGGGGGTGGGGGGAATTAAAATTAAAACTAAGGCCAGGTGCAGTGCCTCATGCCTATAACCCCAGCACTTTGGGAGTGATCCACCCACCTGGGCCTCCCCAAATGCTGGGATTCCAGGCGTGGGCCACCGCGCCCGCCCCACCAATGCAATCTTCCCTCTGCAACGGTGGAGTTGCTGGTGACCCTTCATGAAGCTGACTGTAAGGTCAGCACCTGAAGTCCCTGGTTCAAGTCAGGGCGGGAGGCTGCATGTGATCACAGTGGGGGCGAAAGTTCCTTAAACAGCAAAGGACCAGAATGCTTTGTCACTGCCAACAGGCTGGTCCGGAGTAGCTCCAGCCCACCTCTGTGCCTCACTGGAATCAGGTCCTCCTTCCAGATACAGGGGAGACCCTGCACAGTCCTACCTGCCTATACCCTAACTCCCTCACTCCCTGCTGTTACAGCTCAGGCGACCCAGATGAATCAGGCCTTCCCTAACTGCCCTGTTTAACAATGCAACTCACCTGCCACCCACCATGCCCTTTCCTGAAATGTTTTTCTCCACTGCTTATCACTGGCTATCACAGGTGTTAGTTCCTTATTGCCTCTGCCCACTGGAGAGTGCAAGCTTTCCTCTGAAAGGGCATCTGCTGCCTGTCGCAAGGAAGGCACCCAGACAGTAAATGATTGGGCCATTGCTCTATACCAATAAAACTTTATTTGCGGCCAGGCGCGGTGGCACACGCCTATAATCCCAGCACTTTGGGAGGTCGAGGCGGGTGGATCACGAGGTCAAGAGATCGAGACCATCCTGGTCAACATGGTGAAACCCAGTCTCTACTAAAAATACAAAAAAAAAAAAATCAGCTGGGCATGGTGGCGTGCACCTGTAGTCCCAGCTACTCAGGAGGCTGAGGCAGGAGAATTGCTTGAACCCAGGAGGCGGAGGTTGCGGTGAGCCGAGATCGCGCCATTGCACTCCAGCCTGGGTAACAAGAGCGAAACTCCGACTCAAAAAAAAAAAAACAACAAAACAAAACTTTATTTGCAAAAACAGGACGTGGGCCACTGTTGGCCAGACTACTCACCCCAGCATTACCAGGTGGGCTACAAGTTATTTTCTATTCCTAGCCCTATGCTGCACATAGGAGGTGCTCAAGTAATATTTATAGTACGGGCTGGGCACAGTGGCTTATGTCTGTAATCCCAACACTCTGAAAGGCCAAAGTGAGAGGATTAGTTGAGGCCGGTAGTTTAAGACCAGCCTGGGCAACAAGCAAGACACCACGTCAAAAACATTTGTTTTAGGCTGGGCATAGTGGCTCAGGCTTGTAATCCATCCCAGCACTTTGAGAGGCCAAGTCAGGCATATCACTTGAGGTCAGAAGTTTGAGACCAGCCTGGGAAACATGGTGAAACAACATCTCCACAGAAATTAAAAGCAATTAGCCATGCATGGTGGTGTTCGCCTGAAATCCCAGCTACTCAGGAGGCTGAGGTGGAAGGATGGTTTGAACCGGGGAGGCAGAGGTCGCAGTGAGCCCAGATTGCACTGCCGCACTCTAGCCTGTGCGACAGCAAAACCCTGTCTCAAAAATTTAAAAGAAATTACAAAATAGTATTTCTGGTGTGGGATGGGGTGAGGTCCTGATGGGCTGGAGGGAGCCCAGGCCTTCTCTGGGACCTGCTTCTCTGCCCGGTGCCCCCCACTCCGGTCAACTGGGAGGGAGATTGGTGTCCCGTTTACAGATAAGGACACTGAGGCTCTGACTCCCAAACCTACACTTCTCCACTCAGCCACACCACCCACACACAGCAGAAGCGTTCATTAGACGCCAGCTGCACATTTTCAATCCCAACACCCCTTCGTCACCAAACGCAGAACAAACACATTCTATCTTCACATCTTAAAACATCTTGACCTCTCCCAACAACTGCATCCCAGACTCTGGTGCGGTGGCTCACACCTGTGAATCCCAGGACTTTGGGAGACTAACGCAGGAGGATTATGAGGCCACGAGTTCCAAGACTAGCCTGGGCAACACAGCATGACCTATCTCTACAAAAAAAAAATTTTAAATTAGCCAGGCATAGTGGTGCACACCTGTGGTCCCAGCTACTAGGGAGGCTGAGGCGGGAGGATCGTTTGAGCCCAGGAATTAGAGGCATTGAGTTATGATTGCGCCACTGCACTCCAGCCTGGGCAACAAGGAGACCCCGTGTATTAAAAAACAAACAACAAAAAAAAACTACATCCCTTAAGATGTCACCAGACTATCAGAACATCTCATAGGCTCAATCAAACCAAAATTGTCACCCAAAAAGACATTATTCTGGCCCCCAGCACTGACAGGTGACGGACGTGTTTCCGAGACAGCAGCTAAAAATATTGCAAGGACCCTCCGGACAGAATGACCTTCAAACACTCATTGATTCCAAGATCCAGAAGTTCTGTAATATCTAAGCCAAAGAATGGGTTAACACCCTGGCTGTATAAAGATTCTTAGAATTCCATGAGAATCCCAGGCAGGGCCAGAGTTCGGTGGCTCACACCTGTAATCTAGCATTTTGGGAGGCAGAGGCAGGCAGATCATGTGGTGAGGTCAACAGTTCGAGACCAGCCGGCCAACATCGTGAAACTCCATCTCTACTGAGAATACAAAAATTAGCTGGGTCTGGTGGCAGGGGCCTGTAATCCCAGTTACTCAGAGGCTGAGGCAGGAGAATTGCTTGAACCTGGGAGGCAGAAGTTGCAGTGAACCAAGATCGTACCACTGCACTCCAGCGTGGGCGACAAAGCAAGATTCCATCTTGAGAATTTAAAAAAAAAAAAAGAATCCCAGGCAATTTGAAAAGGAGGACCTGTAAATGGCTGAACTCCATCGAAATTTCAACTCCATTAGCATTACAAAGAAGTATTAAAACACAGTGATGTCATTTCCATTCCATCAAATCAGCAAATTTTAGTTGTGAAGGGCGCTGAGTGGTTAGCTACCCAGGAAGGATGAGAACTGAGCCCATTCATCTCCAGCTTTTGGGAAACAAATCCGCAAGGCTTAACCAAGGACTGCAGGTTCCCAGGCCCACTTCTGGGGATCCCTCCGAAGTTTACAAGCAGACCTACTTATTGGGATGCTTACTGGAGCCAAAATGATCTGCAGATTTAATGCAATCCCCATCAAAACCCCAGCAGCATGTGCGTGTATGTGTGTGCATGCGTGTGTATAAAATGAAAAGGTATCTCTAAAAAGTAGAGAGAAATTAGGCTGGGTGCAGTGGCTTACACCCATAATCCCAGCACTTTGTGGGTGGATCACCTGAGGCCCATAATCCCAGCATTTTTCGAGTGGATTACTTGAGGCCCATAATCCCAGCACTTTGCAGGTGGATCACCTGAGGCTCATAATCCCAGCAATTTTCAAGTGGATTACTTGAGGCCCATAATCCCAGCACTTCTCAAGTGGATCACCTGAGGCCAGAAGTTTAAGACCAGCCTAGCCAAAATGACAAAACCCTGTCTCTACTAAAAATACGAAAGTTAGCCGAGGCAAGGCACAATGGCTCACGCAAGTAATACCAGCATTTTGGGAGCCCAAGGCAGGCCAATCACTTGAGGCCAGGGGTTCAAGACCAGCCTAGGCAACATGGTAAAACCCTGTCTCTACTAAAAACACAAAAATTAGCCAATCTGGTGTGTGCGCCTATACTCCCAGGTCTTGGGGAGGCTGAGGCAGCAGAATCCCTTGAACCTGGGAGGCTGAGGTTGCAGTGACCTGATACTATGCCACTGCACTCCTGCCTGGGTGACAGAGAAAGATTCTGTCTAAAAAAAAGAAAAAGTTAGCCAGGCATGGTGGCTCGTGCCTGTAGACCCAGTTACCAGCTACTAAGGAGACCGAGGCAGGAGAAATCACTTGAACCTGAGAGACAGAGGTTGCAATGAGCCAAGATCACACCACTGCATTCCAGCCTGGCTGACAGAGCAAGCAAGACTGTGTCTCAAAAACATAAAAATGAAATTGGCCAGGCATAGTGGCTTGAGCCTGTAGTCCCAGCTACTCAGGAGGCTGAGGCAGGAGAATCACTTGAACCCAGGAGGCAGAAGTTGCAGTGAGCCAAGATCGCGCCACTGTACTCCAGCCTGGGTGACAGAGTGAGACCCAGTCTCAAAAAAATAATAAAAAATGAAAAGTATACAGAAATTAGCCCAGGCACAGTGGCTCATGCCAGAAATCCCAACACTCTGAGAAGCCAAGGCAGGAGGATCACTTGAGCTCAGGACTTTGAGACCAGTCTGGGCAACATCGCGAGACCCTGTCTCTATTTTTAAAGATAAAAATAAAGTATGCATACCATGAAATCCAGAACTCGAACACATATTTGCACACACATGGTCATAGCAGCACTATTCACAACAGTCAAAGGATGGAAAGAACCCAAGTGTCCATCCATGAATCGATAAACAAAATGGGGTCATCCACCCAATGGAGTATTATTCAGCCCTGAAAAGGAAAGACATTCTGATACATACTACAACACGCATGTACCTCAAGGACATGAAGCTGAGTGAAATAAATGACAAATACTAGGGCCAGGCGTGGTGGCTCACGCCTGTAATCCTAACACTTTGGGAGGCTAAGGCGGGCAAATCACTTGAAGTCAGGAGTTGGGAGACCAGCCTGACTAACACTGGTAAAATCCCATCTCTACAAAAAACACAAAAATTAGCCAGGTGTAGTGGTGGGCACCTATAATCCCAGCTACTTGGGAGGCTGAGGTGGGAGATTGCTTGAACCCAAGAGGCAGAGGTTGCAGTTAGCTGAGATCGCACCACTGCACTCCAGCCTAGATAACAGCCAGACTCTCTCACAACAAAACAAAATTTCAAAAGACAAATACTGTGTGTGATTCCACTTCTGAGGTCCCTACAGTAGTCACATCCATGGAGACAGAAAGCAGAAGCCAGGCTCGGAGCCTCACGCCTCTAATACCAGAACTTTGGGGGGCCAAGGTGGGCGTATCACCTGAGGTCAGGAGTTCAAGACCAGCCTGGCCAGCAGGATGAAACCCCATCTCTACTAAAAATACAAAAATTAGCCAGCTACTCAGGAGGCTGAGGTAGGAGAATCACTTGAACCCGGGAGGCGGAGGTTGCAGTGAGTCAAGATTGCGCCACTGCACTCCAACCTGGGCGACAGAGCAAGACTCCGTCTCAAAAAAAAAAAAAAAGAAAGAAAACTGAGCCAAGAAAAGAAAAAAGAAGTTCCTATCAACACCCCCACCTCCCTGCCAGCCCCCCTCGAGTTCTGGCAGGGAGCTCGGCCTCCAACCCCTCACCTCCTGCTGTGGGACCTGGGGTTGGGGGGGGCATCTCACACTCCCTGAGCCTAAAATGGCAAGATTTTGTGCCCGGGCCTCGCAGGGACATCTGCTTGGCGGCACCCCGCTCCCCAATTCCAGGTGACAGAGTTCTAGGCTGGGGTGGTGGGACAGAGGGCTCACCCTGCACATCACTGATACCGTGGCTGGGCCACGGGACCCACAGCCACCGTCGCCATCCTGGAGCTCCCATCGGCGCAGAAAAGCAGCAGCTGAGTGTCGGAGGCTGCAGTCTCCTCCAAGCTATCCTAGATCAGAACCAGGTTGAAGACTGCAGTAGCCACCAGCCCAGATCAACCAGCTTCCACCCTGCCCCACCAAGAGGGCCTGGGGGCTGGCCCCAGGGAGGAGGGAAACCTACCCCAGCCTCCTCACCCCATCCTGCCCCTCCTATGCTCCACCTAAGTGTACCTCCAGCCTCCCCTCCATCAGGAAGCCATCCTTGACCTCCCCACCAGGTGAGCAGATTCCCAAAAACATCTGTCAGCTGGGCTCCCAGTTACTCCCCACCTGAGACCACAGCACCAGCCAGCAATTCCAGCTGAATTCCAGTCTCTCCTCCATCCTCGAAAATGGGCAGGGACTTTGTCTTGCTCCAATCTGGCCCACAAAATAAGTGCTCTAACTTAAATAAAGGGAATCCCAAAGGCGGCCAAGGAGAGGTCAAGGCCTCAGGCCAGCCAAAGACATGCAAATAAATCCACCTCAGCCTTGCCCCGAGGGCTCCAGACTTGGTCAATTCTCAAGCAATTACAAAGGATTTCCCCAGTGATTGGTTCCCCTCCCACGGGGACTCCACCTCCTCGGGTGAAAAAAGAGGTAGGGGTAGAGGGCTCCGGCAAAATGTAGTCAGATGCCTCGAAACAGAGACCAAGGAACTAGGTCTCCCAGGCAAACTAGCAAGAGGAGTATGAACGCGCATGAGGCAGTGCCGCGTTTGATCTTTACAAATCCTTTCCCAAACACCAGAACCTCACAAAAATGACAGTCATACGGTCTAAAAAGGAACCAAAGCAAAACAGGAGAGAAGTGGCAAGGAAACATGCCCATGGCCAGGCGCATGGCTCACGCCTGTAATCCCAGCACACTGGGAGGCCATGGCAGGAGGATCACCTGAGGTCAGGAGTTCGAGGCCAGCCTGGCCAACATGATGAAACCCCCATCTCTACTAAAAATACAAAAATTACCCGGATGTGGTGGCATGTGCCTGTAGTCCGGCTACTCAGGAGGTTGAGGCAGAGACTGCAGTGAGCCAAGATCATGCCACCGCACTCCAGCCTGAGTAGCAGAGTGAGACTCCGTCTCAAAAAAAAAAAAAACAATTTGGAAGCAAGAAAGCACAGAGACAAGAAGTGTGCAGCTTTGCACGGTGGAGAGCAGGGAAAAGGCACACTTAAGCTTGAAGGAGACAATCAAGAAGGCAGCAATTCCAAAGACTGAACCCAGGGACCCTGGGGACCTTCAAAGCCAGGGTTCACAGAGGAGCTGAGGATAAGAGAGCTGGTTTCACCACAGAAGCACTGATCCCTCTGTTTACTAGGAAAGGATAGAACCATTGAGGGTATGCGTTCTCAGGGTTAGGGTGTGGACCAAAAGAAAAACAGGTATTGTCAACCTTAGCATGCATACTCAGCTCTTGGGACAGGAACAGCCTGGCTTCAACGTCAACAGGCAAGAAACCAGTGAATTCTTGTCTGTGACATTTGCAAGGTCAACAAGGAAAGATCTTTTTACATAGGACATTCGAGAAGTTCCTCAATGACCAACATGCCCCACCCTTACACCTGAATCCATCATCTGCTTTTTCTTAAAGAAGAGGCACCTGAGAATAACCATACACAGATGCCCGAGGGAAGTCTACAAGGTGAAAGAGAAAAAAAGACTGAGAGGAAACAAAGAAAATGCATGAAAAAAGAAAACACCAGGGAACACAATTAATATCCTAGTAATGAGAACTCATGTATCAATGAAACAAGAACAGGATGCTATTAAAAAAAAAAAGCACTCAGGTTATAAGAGCTCTTGGACATAAAAATATAATACCTCAAATTTAAAAATTAAATTCTACAAAAACTAACCAGGTGGGCTGGGCACAGTGACTCACACCTGTAATCCCAGCACTTTGGGAGGCCGAGGCAGGTGGATCACGAGGTCAAGAGATTGAGACCATCCTGGCCAACGTGGTGAAACCCCGTCTCTACTAAAAAAATACAAAAATTAGCTGGGCATGGTGGCACATGCCTCTAGTCCCAGCTACTTGGGAGGCTGAGGCAGGAGAATTGCTTGAACCCGGGAGGCAGAGGTTGAAGTGAGCCAAGATTGCACCACTGCACTCCAGCCTGGCGCCTGGCGACACAGCAAGACACTGTCTCAAAAAAAAAAAAAAAAAACTAGCCAGGTGTGGTGGTGCACACCTGTAGTCCCAGGAGGCACAGGCAGGATAGTTTGAGCCACAACTGTTTGAGTTCGAGGTTGCAGTGAGCAATGAGTGCACCACTACAGTCCAGCCTGGGTGACATAGGAAGACCCTATCTCAAAAAAAAAAAAAAAAAATTAAATCGAAAGGTTAGAAGATACCATTAAGAAAATCTCTTGCCAGGCACAGTGGCTCACACCTGTAATCTCAGGTTTCTGGGAGGCTGAAGCGGGCAGATCACTTGAGGCCAGGAGTTTGAGACCAGCCTGGGCAACATGGCAAAACCCTGTCTCTACTAAAAATACAAAAATTAGCCAGGCATGGTGGCACACGCTTGTAATCCCAGCTACTCGGGAGGCTGAGGCACGAGAATCACTTGAACCCAAAGGCAGAGGTTTGCAATGAATCAAGATCATGCCACTGACCTCCACCCTGGGCAACAGAGCAGGACTGTCTCAAAAAAAAAAGAAAACGAAAATTCACTGATCAGCCCATGAAACCCAGGGTATCTAACGAATAGAAACACTAGAGAGAACAGCAAAAATACTGGGAAGGAAATTAAACAGTAAAACTACTACAAAAAATTTCAGACTGAAGGACTTGGGTTTCCAGACTGCTATGGTCTACGCAGCACCCAGCACAGTAAATGCAAAAAGACCCCATAAGAAAACACATCAACATGAAATGTTAGAACAGTGATGAAGAATGACAATAACTGTGGCCAGGCGCAGGGGCTCACACCTGTAATCCCAGCACTCTGGGAGGCCGAGGCAGGGGGATCACCTGAGGCCAGAAGTTCGAGACCAGCCTGGCCAACATGGTGAAACACCATCTCTACTAAAAATACAAATATTAGTCAGGTGTGGTGGCACAAGCCTGTAGTCCCAGCTACTTGGGAGGCTGAGGCAGGAGAATCATTCGAACCCGGGAGGCGGAGGTTACAGTGAGCCGAGATCCCACTACTGCACTCCAGCCTGGGCAACAGAGTGAGCCTCCATTGCCAAAAAATAAATAAATAAAAAGAACAATGATAACCGCGAGGCTTACTTTATGGCAGGCAATGCTCCAGGTAATTATGTACATAAACCGGCTTGGTCCCATACAACTGTAAAAGGTAGGTACTATTATCCATTTTACAAAAGAGTACTGTGGTAAAGATGGTCAGACAACATGCCCCAGGCCAGGTAACTAGTCAGTGGTGAAGCCTATTTATGAACTTCAGGGTCCGTGTTCTGAACTATTATGCAGTTCTGAAAGACGTTAACCACTTAGAAAAGGAAGGGGAGGCCGGGCACAGTGGTTCACACTTGTCATCCAGCACTTTGGGAGGCTGAGACAGGCGGATCACCTAAGGTCTGGAGTTCAACACCAGCCGGGCCAACATGGTGAAACCCCATTTCTACTAAAAATACAAAGATTACAAAAATCAGCCGGGCGTGATGGTGGGCACCTGTAAATCCAGCTACTCAGGAGGCTGAGGCAGGAGAATCGCTTGAACCTGGGAGGCAGAGGTTGCAGTGAGCTGAGATCTTGCCATTGCAATCCAGTCTGGACGACAGAGTGAGACTCTCTCAAAAAAAAAAAAAAAGAAAGAAAAAGAAAAAGAAAGCTGGGCGTGGTGGCTCACACCTGTAATCCCAGCACTTTGGGAGGCTGAGGTAGACGGATCACCTGAGGTCAGGAGCTCGAGACCAGCCTGGCCAACATGGTAAAACCCCATCTCTACTAAAAAAAAGTACAAAGTTAGCTGGGCATGGTGGTGCACATCTGTAATCCCAGCTACTTGCTACTTGGGAGACTGAGGAAGGAGAATTGCTTGAACCCAGGAGGCAGAGGTTGCAGTGAGCCAAGATCGCGCCATTGCACTCCAGCCTGGGCGACAGAGCAAGACTGTCTCAAAAAAAAAAAACAAAAACAAACAAAAAACCTATAGGGCAAGTATTTCCCAAATAGCACTCAAGTGTGAAGGCAGAACAAAAGCATTTTTCAGGTATACTAGGCCTCAGAAACATACCCTTTCGAAGAAAGCTACTGCAGGATGCACTCTACAGAAAGGAGGGAGTAAAACAGGAAACTGGAAGGCAAAGAAATCAAGACACACAGGAGAGAGGCAAAGGGAGTCTGAAGAGCAATGGCTCTACAGCACACGCAAGAACTGGGCCAACCAGACTCCAGAAGGAAGATGGAAAATTCCAGGAAGGAAATCTCCAAGAAAACAAAGCAGCTCATCCAATAGATATGACAAATGAAAAAAAAGTATCAAGAGACCAGAAGGCTGGCTGGGCATGGTAACTCACACTTTTAATCCCAGCACTTAGAGAAGCCCAGGCAAGAGGATTACTTGAGCCCAGGAGTTCAAGACCAGCTTGGACAACATAGTGAGAGACAAAGTTAGCCAGGTGTGGTGGCATGCACCTATAGTCCTAGCCAGTCAGGAGCCACTGAAGTGGGAGGCTCATTTGAGTCCAGGAGGTTGAGGCTGCCGTGAGCCATACAAATGCCATTGCACTACAGCCTGGGCAACAGAAAGAGACTCTGTCTCTTAACAAAAAAAAAGAGAGACAGAAACTAGAAACCAGATATTCTAAGAAATTCCAAAAATTTTTTTAAAAAAAGACAGTAACTCCAGAAAATAAATGAATTTGCGGCCAAGCATGGTGGCTCACGCCTGTAATCCCAGCACTTTGGGGGGTCGAGGTAGGTGGATCACCTGAGGTCAGCAGTTCAAGACCACCCTGGTCAACATGGTGAAACCCCATCTCTACTAAAAATACAAAATTAGCCATGTGTGGTGGCAGGTGCCTGTAACCCCAGATTCTTGGGAGGCTGAGGCAGGAGAATCACTCAAACCCCTGGAGGTAGAAGATGCAGTGAGCCAAGATAGCAGCCACTGCACTCCAGCCTGGATGACAGAGCAAGACATTGTCTCAAAAAAAAAAAAGTTAACTAAATAACAAAAACAAACCTCACAACCACCAAACGAATTCATTTGCTCTAAGGAATCCATTTTCTAGATGAGAAAGTTGAGGTATAGAAAGTCCTCATATGCCCTGTAACTGGAGGAGCAACATCCACACCTCAGCTTGGAGGCCGTCCTGCCTCTAGATGGAGCCATTTTCTATCTGGGGATTACAAGGGGCCTCCACTGACCCCTAAAGGGCTCAGAAACATGTCAAATGGTTGGTGAGGATGTGGGAAGCCAGGGTTCCCCCCAGGCTGAGGGTCCCATACTTTCCTTATCTCCTGAAGAAACCTCACACGCAATGGTGAGTGCATTGGTGGCCTGGGAGAGGTGACAAGGAGCTTGAGTGGCTCCCACCTAGTGGCCTTGACTTCCTCCCAAGTCACCTGCAGGGTCTCTGCGGACGGGCAGCGGATGTGTTTAAGGACCGTGGCCCTGACTAGCCACTAACCAGGGCTCCCAGCAGGCCCTGGCCTGGCTCAAGACCTGTCCTGAGAACAGCTCCAGCCAGTCCCCTAAAAAGCTGGGCTGGGTGAGGGTCTGGCTGGAAAGCAAGGCTAGGTATAGGACAGGGTGGGAGGAGCTGGGTCAGTCCACAGACTGGTTCACGTTGGGGAGCCAAGAGCAGCCCCGCCGGCCATATCCAAAACAAGAATGCCCAGGCCCCAGCCTCTCCTCAAATCTACCCCCCATACCCCTCCACAAGCAGCTCGACTAAAAAATCCCATGAGTTCTCCTCCCTCCTTCCCTCCCCATCCGTTCATCTTAGCTGCCCAACCTCCACAAGGCACAGAACCCTGGCCACCTCCAGCCTCCCTCCCTGGTCACCCTCACCCAATTATCTCCTGCTTCTCTCCTCGTCTACCAAACTGTGTCTACCAATCCAGCCTCATTTTTTTTGTTGTTGTTTTGAGACAGGGTCTCACTCTGTTGCCCAGGCTGGAGTGCAGTGGTGCAATCACAACTCACTGCAGCCTCGATCTCTGGGGCTCAAGCAATTCTCCTGTCTCAGACTCCCAAGTAGCTGGGACTTATAGGCATTCGCCACCATGCCTAATTTTTTAGGTATTTTGTAAAGACAAAGTCTTGCTATGTTGCCCAGGCTGCTCTCCCTAATAGCCTGGCCTCAAGCAGTCCACCCACCTAGGCCTCCCAAAGTGTGGGAATTACAGGCATGAGCCACCATGCCCAACCTCTAGTTTTCTTTAAATGCTTATTTTGAAATCATTTCCAATTCAGAGAGAAGTTTGAAATAGTACAATGAATTCCCCTATGACCTTCACCAGATCCAACAACTGTGAACTGCTCTCTCGCTGGCTGTTTTTTTTTTTTTGAGATGGAGTCTCATTCAGTCTCCCAGGCTGGAGTGCAGTGGCACGATCTCAGCTCACTGCAACCTCCACCTCCTGGGTTCAAGCAATTCTCCTGCCTCTGCCTCCCAAGTAGCTGGGATGACAGGCACCCACTGCCACACTCAGCTAATTTTTGTATTTTTAGTAGGGACGGGGTTTCGCCATGTTGGCCAGGCTGGTCTCGAACTCCCGACCTCAAATGATCCGCCCACCTTAGCCTCCCAAAATGCTGAGATTACAGGCGTGAGCCCCTCGCCCAGCCTGTCTTTTCTGATGTAATACTTGATGTATCATCGTCTCCCATGTACCTATATCTATCTGTAAATTACAGACTTTTTCTCCCCAAAATCTCTCTCTATATAAATTACAGATATTTTTTCCATTCCGAGGACAATTGTAGACTCTATGTCCTTTTGTCCCTAAACATTCAGTATTCTTATTTCCTAAGAACAAGGACATTCTCTTACAGAACCACACAGTTATCCACTTCATAAAACCTAACAATGATCTGATACTATCAGCTCATCTACAGTCCATATCCCAGTTTTGTCAATTGCCCGGATGATGTTCTTTAGAGCAATTTCTTCCCCGATCCCAAGGTCCAACTGAGAGCCATACATTGCCTTTAGCGGTAGCATTTTTTCAGTCTCTTTTAATCAGCAACAGTTCTCAGCGTTCCTCTGCCTTGCATACCATTGAAATTTTTTTAAGAGTCCAGACCAGTTCTGTGAAACGTCCCTCAATTTCAATTACTCCTTCCACTTAAAACCCTCCACAGCCTCCTCATTCCTCAGTTTAAAATTCCAAGCCCTCATGACCGGCCTTCAGGGACCTGAAGGACCCCACCTCCCCCACATCCCCTCCCACCAGCTCCAGCCATTCTGCCAGCTCAGACACACCAGGCGCTTTGGTTTCTGTGTTCTGTCCACCTTCACCACACTTTTCTGCCCTTTGCATGCAGGAGAAAGGTCATCCCTCCAGATCAGTCAGGTGGGAGTGGGCTGCGCTGATATAGCCCTCACCTCTTGGAGCAGACCAGACCTTTAACATTTTGTTTTCTGTTTTTTTTTTTTTTCGTGAGACGGAATCTCCCTTTGTCGCCCAGGCTGGAGTGCAGTGGTGTGATCTTGGCTCACTGTAACCTCTGCCTCCCGGGTTCAAGTGATTCTCCTGCCTCAGCCTCCCCGTGTAGCTGGGACTACAAGCACCCACCACCATGCCCAACAAATGTTTTTTGTATTTTTAGTAGAGACAGGGATTCACCACTATTGGCCAGGCTGGTCTCGAACTCCTGACCTCAGGTGATCCGCCCACCTAGGTTACTTTTTAAAATCATTTGCTGGCTGGGCGTGGTAGCTCACACCTGTAATCCAGAATTTGGGGAGGCCGAGGCGGGCAGATCACCTGAGGTCAGGAGTTTGAGACCAGCCTGACCAAAATGGCAAAAACCCCATCTCTACTAAAAATACAAAAATTAGCTGGGCATGGTGGTGGGCGCCTGTAATCTCAGCTATTGAGGGAGGCTGACACAGGAGAATCACTTGAACCCAGGAGACAGAGGTTACAGTGAGCCAAAATCATGCCACTGCACTCCAGCCTGGACAACAGAGCAAGACTCCATCTCAAAAAGTAAAAATTAAAAAATCATTTGCTTAGCCAAGCACGGTGGCACTGGATTACAGTCCCAGCTACTTGGGAAGCCGAGGCAGGAAGGGATCTCTTGAACCCAGGAGTTCGAAACCAGCTGAACAACATAGCAAGACCCCGTCTCTACAGAAAATTTTAAAATTAGGTCAGACATGGTAGCTCACACCTGTAATCCCAGCACTTTGGAAGGCCAAGGCAGCTGGATCACTTGAGGCAAAGAGTTCGAGGCCAGCCTGGCCAACGTGGTGAAACCCCGTCGCTACTAAAAATACAAAAATTAGCTGGGTGTGGCAGCGTACACTTGTAATCCCAGCTACTTGGGAAGCCGAGGCAGAGGAATTGTTTGAACCCAGAAGGCAGAGGCTGCAATGAGCTGAGATTGCGACACTGTGTCCCAGCTACTCAGGAGGCTGAGGCAGGAGGATCTCTTGAGCCCAGGAGTTCAAGACCAGCTAGACAACATAGCAAGACCCTGTCTCTATAGAAAATTTTAAAATTAGCCAGGCATGGTGGTACTTGCCTACAGTCCTAGCTACTCAAAAGGCCAAGGCAGGAAGAGCACAGGAGTTTGAGGCTGCAATAAGAAATAATTGCACCACTGCACTCCAGTCTGGGCAACAGAGTAAAACTCTGTGTCTTAAATAAAATTTAAAAGTAACAAAATCAGCTGGGCACAGTGGGGCATGCCTGTAATCCCAGCACTTTGGGAAGCCAAGACAGGAGGATAGCTTGAGCCCAGGAGTTCAAGACCAGTCTGGGCAACATAGCAAGACCCCATCTCTACTAAAAATACAAAAAGTTGGCAGGGCATGGTGGCACATGCCTATAGTCCTAGCTACTCGGGAGGCTGAGGTGGGAGGATGGACTGAGCCTGGGAGGCAGAGGTTGCAGTGAGCCGAGATCATACCACTGCACTTCAGCCTGGGTGACAGAGTGAGACCTATCTCAAAAAAAAAAAAATCATTTCCTTCTCAGATTTGTGTGTTCACTGCCCCTGAATCCCCAGAAGAACGTGAGCTCCAATGAGGGCAGAGATTTCTGTTTGTTGGGTTCACTGCCGCATTCCTGGGACGAGAGCGGTGCCTGGCACGCAGGAAGCACTTGGAAATTATTTGCTGAGTAAATGAGCAAGTGAAGAAAGAAGGAAAGCGCTGGGGTTAGGAGCTGAAGAACCAGGGGAGACAGCCCCCCACCCCCCAGAGGACCTTCCAGATTCCAGAACTCTCCCAGGGCCTCCCTTGTCACCTCTGACCAGAGAAGGAAGCCCCTTGTAAATCGTCCTTATCTCTCTATCACTCTGCCAGCGGTCCTCACTGATAAATCTTTCTAAATCAATCCCAGTATGCTGACAAACTGGATTCCAGAGATGGTTCTGATCAGACCCTGGAGAAGGCCCACGGCCCCCCTGTTGACCGCTGGCCAGGCCAGAGTGCGGGGCCTCCCCACCCAGATCCCTACCCTCTATTCATGTACCCTCCCAGGGCCAGCCTAGGGTGTGGGGGCAGGGAGAATAAACATCCAAGTACAAAATCCTACTAATAGCTCTTTAATTGCAGCCTGTGAGGACAACTGAGTCCAGGCCTCCCAACTCCAAAGCACAGAGCCAAGCTCCAGGTGCTTGTCAGTTATATGTCCATTTCCCGGATCAGGCTGTGACTATTTTGTTCACAATGTAGCAAGACTCAAATTAATAGGAACTTAAAAACCACCCTTTCCTGATCCCTAACCCCACTCATTCTTGAGTTCACCTCCTCTTCTGCAGAGGAAGAGGCCAAATCCAAAGAAGAGGCCAAATCCCTCCGTCTTGACCAATAAGGTAGAAACGAGCTCTTCCAGGAGACCCTCCTCGGCAGATGGCTGTCGATACTAGCTTGGATGGGATTCCTCCCGGGGATCTTTCTCCGAGGGCCCCTCCAGCTCTGAGCTCTCTCCAGGGAACCTCCCTCGGCCGAGGAGGGGCTTTATAAGCCCTGGCAGCGCTCATCCACCTCTGCAGAGCCCAATGGTAGTGTGCCTCTCCCTAGCTGTGTGACCCCAAGCAAGTGGCTCAACCTCTCAGGACTTCCCGGTACAAAAATAAACAAATAAAGATGGCACTGATAACTCTAGCAAGACCTAAGGTGGCGACAGCCAAGGAAGAGGAGGAGGTGCGTAAGAAGAGAAAATTTAACACCTGCACCCCACAAAGAAAACCCGGGAGGGAGAGGGTGTGCTGGGCTGAGGAATGTGTAATCCGGCCCAGCCCCAAGCAGAGAGTGAATGGGAGCAGCTCCCACCTCGTGGCTAATGGGATTAGCACAGGCTTGGCTCTGGGCGTTGGCCTGGGGTCCGAGGTCTCCCGAGCGGCCACTTGAAGTGGGGGAAGAGAGCAGCCAGAAGCAGCACAGGCCTCCACCTTTCCCTCCCGGGTGAGCACGGGGCTCAGGGGGCGGCAGCAGCCCTCCTGCTGTGTCCTCCCCGACCTCAGCTTACAGAAGTCAAACAGCTCTGAGCGAGCACAGGAGGTGCGGAGAGGCCGGGCTCCAAGGCTACCTCCCGCTGGGCTTCCAAGGCTGGGGGCTTGGCCTTCCCCCCACCTCAGCCTCCCCATCCAGCAAATGGGCAATAGGCCGTCTGACTGCTGCGTCAGATTAGGCGCGGCCCTGGCACGGTGCAGGCTTGCATGAGTAGTGGCTGTTTTCACCGCTTCACATTAGGGCACTTTGCCTTGCCAGGCCGGAGCCAGATCCCAGGCAAGGAGTGCACGACGCCCCTTCCCAGCCAAGCAAAAACCAAGCACGGGCCCAGCCAGCCAGGGAAACCCAGGCTCCGATTCCTAGGCTTGGGGGGCCCGCCACCACCTGGGCTGGACCAAATGACCCAGACACACGTGCGCACACACACATCGCGTGGACTTGTGGGGAGCGCAAAAGGGGACAGCCCGGACAGCCTCTGTAACCCAGGGCCGCCTCCAACTTCTTCCTCGGGGGTCCCCCGCGCCCCTCCCTCGCCACAACACTACCCTCGGGAACAAACCCTTGCCCTGGTCGCAGAGCCTGGGCGGAATGAGCCCCCAGCTCCGGAGGAGCAAAACAAGCAGGTCCCGGGGCCAAGACATGGTTCTCTCGCCCCAGCCCGCGGCCGGCGGGGATCTCCAAGCTCCAGGCCCCGGGGCGCGCCCCTCCCCCGCGTGGTGCCTCACAAAGGCCCTTTGTCCCTCCGAGCCCCCGGGACTCCAGTTCCTGAAAAGTTCCAGGAGAAAAATCAAAGAGAGGCAAAATCCGCGAGCTCCGCCAAGCGGGCGGGGCAACGCCGAGGCAGTAGCTCCGGGCCGGGGGTGTCTCCTACAAGACCCTCATGGAGAAGGGGAACGTCGCGGGAGTGGGGGGCTCCTCTGAATTCGCAAAAATCTGAAATTGCAATTGGGAGAAGGGGAGATGAATTTTTTTTTTTTAATTCGAGACTTGGGACGCCAAGCACAAAAGCCAGGGGTAGCCTGGGGAGGAGGGACCGGGTGTCCTAGGGCGGCTGCTGGGCAGGTCTGAAGGTCCCCGAGTCTCCTACCCGCCCCGCCCGGCTGCAGCGGCCGCGGACAGACCGGAGCAAGAGTCTCCCGCCCCGGCGCGGCGCCCGCCCGGGAAACGTCCCCACCGCGCCCGGGCAGCCCCTCTCGGGAAATGGCGGACGCCACAGGGCCTTCTCGGCCACCACCTCCCACGACTCCATGTGAGACCCAGGGTTTCCCCTCCGCCGCCTGGACCTGGCCCGACCCACTCTCTCTCTTCCCCTGGGTTCGGGACCACGGTGGCCCCGTTTCGGCGTCGACGCCGCGCCTCGGCACCCTCTTTCCCGCCGGAGAACAAGGGGTCCCCGAGGACCGAGGTCGCCGCCCTCCTACCGGGGTACAGGTTCCCAGGACTGCCGTTCTCCCAGGGAAGAAAGGGGCATCCCGCCCGCCCCGAAACCAGGGTGCCAGGGTTGGGGTCACCGTCCTCCCGCATCCCCCGGCGCCCGGGAGTTGCCAGGGACCCGGTTCCGCACGGGTGGTAGAGCTGAGAACAGAACCCAGGGCCCACGGGCGCCAACAGGAGCATTTGCCAAGAAAAAGATTCGAGCTCTGAGAGCGGGTGTCTCACGGGGTGCGGGGGCCGGTTTGTTCTTTTCTTGCCCAGATTTTGAAAACTCCAGCCCAGGCTCGTGCCGCCGGGGCCCCCGGGAATTGGAATCGCCCCCAGTGGCTCCGGTTACGGCACCCGCTTTCGGCTCACGAAGGCCAGGTGCTCTGGGAAAAACGCAGACGAGCCGCGCACCCCTCTCCGCCGCCAGATTGGCCTTGGCTCCAGGGCCAGGAGTTACCCCGCTCTGGGCGTTGAGTCCGCCCGGGCCCCCGTGGCCAGCCGAAGGAGAAGCGCCGAACCCGGCCGCGAGTGCGCAGAAGGACGCCGCCGAATGGATCTCCCCGGGAAGACAGGAAAGGGGCGGGCACCGCGAGGGGCACTTACCCGGGTGCGGATGGAGGTTCAGGCCGGCCATGTACTTCCCAGGCGGCAGCGGGCCGGGCAAGCCCGAGGCAGGCAAGCGTCCGGCAGTGGCCGCGCCCACGCGGTGGCTGTCCATGGCCAGGCCGGAGAGCAGAGGCGGCGGTGGACCGTGCACGGACCGCTGGGGCCCGAAGTCTCGGCCATCCATCCTCCGCGGGAGTGCCGCGGCCAGACCCCCACTCGGCCCGCAGGCCTTGCTCAGTGGGACCTAAAAGTTCGGCCTTGGCGTAGTCCCAGAGTCCTCGGGCGGCGGGGGCTCCGCGGCGTGCATGGCGGCGGCCAGCGGAGCTTGCGCTCGGTGGCGGGCCGGCGGCCCGGGGCGCACAGGCGGTTGGCGGTGGGGCCCCTCCGGACGGCCAGGCAGAGCTGTGCAAGGCTGCGCACACGGCGTCTTGGCGGGGAGGAGACAGGCCGCGGAAGAAATAGAAGCGGAGAAAGAAAAAAGAAAAAATAGTAATAAAGTAACAAGTTTCAGAAAGTCGCCTAGCCTTTTTGGATCGGGGATTGTGGACCGAGTGGCTAGAAATGAAATTGGGAGCAGCGCCTTTTCAGTGAAAAGTAAAAATCAATGCTCCTTCCCAGGCGGCTTCAGGCTCCCAGGACCTGGCTCGGAAAAGTGACCCGCGGCGGTGGCGTGCTGCGCCCCAGCCCGGACTCTGCCTCAGCGGCTGCCGGGTCCTCCCGAAACCGGGAAGGGCTCCTCGGCTGCGCCCGAACAGCGTAAATACAAACCTCTTAAGTGTATTCTATTCCTGGGCGTCAAAAGCTCCGGGGTTTAAAACCCTGAAGCCTTTCCACGAGCGATCCGAAGTGTCTCCCTAAACACTCCGGCACTATCTAATCCGCAAAGTTTAATATTTAACCTTTTGGAGACCTCGCCTCCCTTTTCCGAGTTTGGTTTTTCCTGAGCTCGCCTTGAACCGCCGACGGAATGGTGTTTTTCTGGGGGTGGGAGGAGGGAGGGTCCAAAGCCGGTTTATTATTTTTAAAGAGGCTAGTGGTCCCCCCTTCCCCCCCCCGGGACACTGTGAGTCCCAGAGCTCGAGTCCGAGGACCCGAGACGTGGCATTCTCGCCTGAGGACTGGAAAGAATCCTACAAAACAAGCTTTGGTTTCATTTTCCAACGCCCTGGCCTGAGATCCTGCAGACCGAGGATGTGGCCTGGCGTGGGGGATTTGGGGGATGTCAAGAGGGTAAGGAAAGGGATCAAGGGTCTCACTCCTACTCTAGCTTCCCCCCTACACTCCCCCCACCAAATAACCTACAAAGAAAACCTTTGCCGCGCGGGCCGGCCAAGGGGCGCCTCCCCCACCGTTGGGTAAATCCCCCTGTAGTTCCAGTTTAAAGCTGTTTGTTTAAAAGATTTGTCGTTTGCCGATTCTCCTGGGGATGGGAGGGGGGTCTCAGAGCCCACCCTTTCTTGCCTCGATCTGTCTGCCTGCAGCAGCTCACATTCCTGATTCCGGGAGGCCTGGGCGCTCTTACAGCCGCCGATCAAGCCAAAGCCATCGGCTCCCGGGTGCCTGTCCGGCGCCCTGCACTCCGCGCCCAAGCCCCCCGAGCAGCAGACCCCCTCGGCTGCAAAACCCTGGCCAAACCCGCCGGCCTTCCTCTCCAGCCTCCCTCCCCAACTTTGCTAAGGGTGCCTATCTTAACCCGGTTTTGCTTACAAACACCCTCTCCCTCCCTCCCTCGCTCTCTCCCATCAGGTTCTGGTTACCAGATCCGCGTTTACTTTGGAAAAATCTAAGATCGCCACATCCGAGGATACATGTCTTAAGGAGGCGATGAGCTTTCCGTGATTTTTTTTTTAATAAGAGATTTTTTTGGGTAGCTTTCTTTTAAAAGCCAGCGACTCGCGGCATGCCCAGACGCCCCAGTTTGGGGAAGTCGGGGTGAAGCCCCCTGGAACACCCTCGCTCTGGCAAAAAAGCTGCCTCGGCCATCTGCGGGCTCCGCGGCGTTCTCCCTACTTTTCTCCCCCTCTTAAATGCAGTTAAAATGGCTGAATTCCGGCTTTTAATTAAAAACAGCCTATAATCGAAAACGTCTCGGCGTTCCAGGCTCCCCCGCCGCCTACTGGGAACCGAGAGAGGAACCGCCGCCCCTCGGCCCGGCCAGGCGATCCGGAGCGGGGCTAGGGGCCCGTGTGGGCGCCCGGAGCGCAGCAGCCCGCCCCCACCCCTCCCGGGGCGCCCACTCCTAGCCGGCCGTGGTCCCCGATTCTGTAATCGGGAGCCGGACAGTAGCGGGGATCTTCCCTGCGTACCCCGAGGGGCAGGCGTGGTTGGGGGGCGAGCTGGAGAAGTTTGGAGACCATCGCGCCCGGCCAGGGGCCGGCAGGCTGACCGGCGGCGTACCTGGCGCGGTTGGGTTCCCGGCTTCGGGCTCCGGCGACAGCGACTCCGGCGGCGGCCCCGGCTACCGGCGCGGCTAGGCGCCCGTGCTGCCCGCCATCCCGCGGCCGCCGCTCCCCTCCGCCACCCGCAGCCGCCTCACACTTTTTGCCCGCCTTTCCTTTTTTTGGTAGAAAACCGCTCCCCGGGCCGAGCGCTCGGCGCGCCTACTCCTCCGCCCTCCCGCGGCCCGGCTCCCGCAGCCCCCGGAAAAGCCAGCTTTCCTCCCGCCGAGCTCCCCGCTTTTTAATAAAATCCAGGTAGCGCCGGTTTAAAGAATCCCAAATCTCCATATACAGCCCGGGATTGGAAAAGGTACATTACACAACCCCCCTTTCAAGTTCCTCTCGCTAGATCTAAAAAAAAAAAAAAAAAAAAAAAAAAAAAAGGCAGCGGGGGGGGTGGTTGGAGGGAGTTGGGGGAGGGGAGCACTCTCCGGCAAAGAAACACGCATTGTTCCCGGGCGTCCGCCCCCCCCAGCCCGGCCCCTGGCCGCCGCGCATTGGCCGCGTGCGCCGCCAATCACGCTCATGTAAACACCTTGGCCCACAGCCATTCCTATAAAACCAATTACGGACCTAGGGGCTCCAGCAGTTTCCAGGCTCCCCTCGGCGGGGCTGAATGATCAAAACTGGTGGTGAGAATTTTTCCGGGCCGTTTCTAGGCAGCCCTCCCCATCCACCAGCGCAGACCCCCCCGCCTTTCTCCTTCTCCTCCCTTTTCCTCCTCCCCCTCCCCCTCCCCCAGCGTCTGGGCTGAGTGATCAAAATAGAGGAAGATGGTTGTCGCCGCAATCCAGGGCTTTGCAAGGCGCGGTTTAATGGGCCGCCTGTCAGCTTCCTGCTCGCAGGAGGAGGTGACAAGCCCAGCGAGCCGGGGAGGGCCTGGGGGCCCGGCGGGCTGCACCCCGGCCCCGGGCTCCGGTCCCCCGCCTCCCCTAGGGTGCGCTTCTAGTACGCGCGGTGGAGACGCCAAAACAGACAAGGGCTGCTTTTTCCCTTGTTTTTTTTCTTCCTTTTAATACAAAGCAGCGATTCATTCCCTCTCCCCCAGCAGCGCGGTCGGGTGGGATGGGCAGGCGAGAAGGCCGTTTTCCTAGCACTGGCCTGCGGGTCCCTCCCTGAAACGCAGTGTCAGATGGTTACTGATTAATATTTTGGAGAGGCCGCGGCGGCGGGCAGCGGGTGAGTCTCTAATCTTCTAAAAGGGGTTCCTATAGAAACGCGGAGCGGGGCGCGCCCCCCACTCGGCCCAGGTCCGGGCTGCCGCGCTTCGCACCGCGCGCTCCTCCCCAAAGCCCCTCTTTACGTGGGTGCTCCCCTCTCCCCCCACCAACAAAAAATCAGAGCAGAAAAAAGGATTAGATCGGCTGAGCGCGAACTGAATCCCTCTCGATTCTGACATTTCAGCCTATTAGCATTTCTCCACGGAGCCTTCTGAAACCTATTAAAGTGTAATATTAAAAACCTCTTGGCTGGGGGCCTCTCTCGCCTTCCATCCGCCGCGCCCCCTCCAGGGAGGGCGAGACCGGGAAAAAAAATCTGTTGAGCTCAGAGGAAGCAGCCGCCAAGCCCAAAAAGTGCTTGGCTGGCCACGGCGGCCGTAGGGGGAGGGGAGCCCCAATCCCCCAGACTTTGTACTTTTATTTTGCGCTTTCAGCAAAATCCTTTCTGGGTTGTGTAGCCGTGAGCTGCCCGCGGCCGACCTACCTGACCGGGGGCCCAGGGAGTGCGGACCACGCCAGCAGGAATGTCCAGGGGGCCCCCCCGCACCCTCTCTCCGCAGCCCTGTGCAGGCCCCGGAGCCCGGCTAGGCATTACGTACCCTGGAAAGGAAGCTTGGAGGGGCAGAAGTCCTTCCGCTCCTACCTCGGAGAGCAACTGCGGTGATAAGATTTTAATTAAAACAAGAGAAGCCCGCTCTTTCGCTCCGCGCTGCGGACTCAGCGTTTTCGAATTGCCCGTTCTGTTTTTTTTCAAATCAATTTTTAACGCAACTTTTCTGGGGGGGTGGGGAAATGAGCGAGTTAGTGCCCATTCGTTCTATTTTCTTTTCTCCACTTTTAGAAAAAAAAGTGGGGGAGGCTTCGAGAACGAACTGGGGGTGTCTAATTTAATTCCAGGATAAATTTGAGGAAAAAAGTTCAGCCTCTTGAGGGCAGTTTCAAGTTGCCCTTCCTGGAGCTTCCTGCGTTGGTTTCTAGGCTGCCCTCTTTTGGAAGCTGGAGCTTCGCTGGGGGAGGAGGGAGGAGTGAGAAGGAAAGAAAGGAACGAAAATAGCCGGAGCTGAGGGGAACAAGCCACGGTGTCCGCGTTTGGAGCTGGGCGTGCGGTCTCAGTGGCGGCCTCGGCATTCGGGGCGGCGGGAGGCGCCCGGTGCATCCCTGGGACGGCCAGGAGCAAAGACGGAGAGGAAAGGGGGGTTAGAGAAAGGAGGTATTGTGTCTGTGTGCCTTAGGGGAGGAGGGGACTGCAGGAATCGAATAAACGCAGTCGAGCTGTGCGGGGCTGCTGGAAGCCCAGGCGGGGGACGGGGGCCGTGTGTGGGGGGCGCCGAGCGCCCTTGAGCCTTCTGCAGAGGTCTTGTGTGTTCCTAGTAAGCCCTCCCACGCCCAAGGCCCCATCGCTTTCTCCCCACCCTCTTTACCCACCAAGATCCCCAGCCCAGACCCTAATTCCCCACCCCATTACCCTGCTCTGGATTTGGAGAATATTTTTGTTTTAATATTGCTCAAGGAAAAAATATATATATGTACCTTGAGAGAGTTGGGTTGGAGAAAACAAAAGGCTTGCGGGGTAGAAAAAAACAAAGGCCTATTTTTATAAATGTTTAATGTTTTCACCCCTTGGATGCTCCAAGACGCCGTAATTGTGACGGCGGGGTATGTGTGCCATAAATCATTTAGTTGCTAATAAAAATTCTGCCTGTTTGCCCTGGATTTGCCAATGGCGTTTGCATTTTTCAAGTGTGCGCCTCGGCGGCGTGACAGACCCAGCCGGTATTTCATTAGGGCCGCGGTTCGGGGCCGAGAAGGCCCCCTCCCCGCCTGGGCTTTGTACTCCCAGGCCTCTCGCGCCCTTCCTCCGTACCCGCCCCCCCCCCCCCCCACTGCACCCTTTCCACGGTTGGGCGGCCCTGCAGTCACCGGAGCCCGGCCGGGGCGCAGGGCCTGGAGACGCGGTGGTGGCGGTGGCTCACAGTTCCTGGCCGTAGGGCGGGGCGCCCGGGACGCATCCTGCCCCTGCTGGTTCTCCAGGGCTGCCGCGTGCATGGCGGCGCGGACGGGCCACGCAGAGAGGTCGCCTGCCCGGGCCAATCTGTACGCGCCCTGATCTTCGCCCACTCCCCGGCCCCGCGCCCTGGTGTCCCCACAGCCGCTGAGTAAACAGCGACTGGGAGCCATCTTGGGGCGGAGGACCGATCCCAAGCGAAGTAGTGGGTGCAGTCCGGGCTCCCCCATTCATGGAAAGGAGCCTCTGGGACATCCCTAACCAGGCTGCAGGGTCCAGGAAAACGCCCTCCCCAGCATGGCGGTCAGCATTGAAATGTAAAAACCAGGCCTAGGCGCCATGGCCATAGGGCAGAGGCCAAAGGCAACCAGGGCCAGCCGCCATTTTCCGCGCCCCACCCCCATTCCATCCCCTCCCCCACCCCACCCCACCCCGTCATACTTTTGTTTACCCAGCGGGATAGGTGGCCAAAAACTGTGTGTCTCTGTGTGTGTGTGTGTGTGCGTGTGTGTGTGGTACTGAGTGGGTGGAAAATCGGCTGGGGGTGGGGGGTTCTTCCTTGTAACCCCAAACCGCAGTTGCGGGAGAATCTGCCCAGTCTAGCTGAGGCCCGGCCCAGCGCGCTTCTCCGCGGCCAGCCTGGGTAACTGGAGTGGAGGCCTTTCCTGTGTTCCGAGGCCGCCCGCTTCCTGGACGCGTCCCGCCTGACAAAATTCTCCCTCTTTGTTTTAAAACCAAAGGACAGGCCAACCTTGAGCCCGGCCGTCTCCCCTGTCGCGCTTTAGTTGGCGCAGGCTCGGTCCCCCACACCGGGCTAGTGCGACTCCCGCGATTACACAGCATCTCTCAATTCAGCGTTGAACCCGGTTCTTCCCGAATCCTGGTGTTGCTGGCCGCTTGGACCCGTTCTCCCCTTATCCCCCCTAGAGAGGGGGAAAAAAGCCAGTATCCTTTCCTTGGCGCGGCACCCGAGCCACTCCGCCGGTTGCTCCAACCCCTTTTCCAGGTGGTGACCGAAGCCCCCAGTCGCCGCTGGCACCTCGGTGAAGGGGACCCCAAGGGATCGCTGGCTTCTGCCGCCCTCTCAGAGGCCGTGTGTGGCCGGGTATCTTAAGCGCTGGTTTCCGCAAGTCCCGTGTCTGGCGGGCCCGGCTAAAATCCGGAGAGGCTGTGCCCGGGAAAGCCACGTTCGCTGTCCCCTCGCTGCGACAGGCCCAGCTGCAGTACAGCACCAAGTCGAGGTCAGGCCAACCCAGCCGGGAGCTGCCCGGACCTGCCTGGAAGACCAGGGACGCGGCGCCAGCGCCCCACACCCCATCGAGACGAGGGCGCAAGGCGGGCAGAATTGGGACTGCTGCGCCAGGCCCAGCCCCGATGGATTCCAGCTCCTCTCGGCCCCGCCTCCGGCCCTGGCCTCTTCCTCCAGCCGGGGTCGGGTCCTCCACTCCACTGTTTGACTGGGAGAGGACGGAGACGCGCTCGGTGCGCAGGGGGCCGACTGCGGCCATAAATCTCGGGGCGGGCCCTCCTTCCCGCCGCTCACGCGCGGGTGCTCTGGGCCGGCCTGGCGTCCTGGGCCACGCCACACGCCCTGCTCACCCCCATCACGGCCTGGGGACCCGCGAGACTGCACAGGTAACCACGCCAGGAGCTTCTCCGTTTGCCAAAGAGAGGGAACGGCTTCGTCCCTCCGTGCCAACACCATCCATCCCTGAGGGCGCTGGACCCTGAGGTGGCCCGAGCTTCACAGGATCACCGCCTTGGGGTAGGGGCGACAGGGCCCGGCATTTCCTCCTAGGAAGGCTCGGTGGGACTGGGATGGGCGCACGGCTCTCTGCTCGAGCTCAACTCCGGTGCCATCTGCACCACGAAGGGGAGACGCCGGGGTCAGGGGTAGAGCGGCTTCTCAGAATTCAGCTTGCCACCTCTCCACGGAACCTGCCTTCCTCCCGCGCCTCCTCGGAGCCCTCTATGGGCGCATAATGGGCTTTTTTTTTTTTTCCTGCACAGGAGGACCAAGGGGGCGGGTGACTGTGGGCACCATGCGTGGAGGCAGGGGCTCATCTGGTACCCACCCTCTATGCTGCCGGATGCCCCAGGACTTTCTCAACCAGGGTCCCAGCTTAGAACCCTTGTTGGCTGCGCGCTTTGGCGCAACCAAGGGGAAAGCGGGAATTGGTCTCGCCCTTGTGGCTGCCTGGTGGAGGCGGCGGTTTTGACACCGCAACAGTCGCGGGGAGCAGATCCAAAGAGAGTGCATTTGCAATAATAACGCTTAGTTTATCTCTGCCAGAGGGGCGGGAACAGGCCTTCGCGCTGGTGGCTTGCACAAGCCAAGCAAGCCATGTGCGCGTTCAGAGCCAACCACTTGCAGCGGGGTTTCGCTCCGGACTTCAGGTGCGCGGAAGCCGGAGTTTCCAGCCCTTCCTGGGTGCCTCCCGAAAACCTCACCATGCCAGTGACACGACTGCGAACGGCGGGTGGCAGATGCCGGGGGCTTGGGTTGGGAGGGTTTGGAAACCTCGCTTCAAGGACGCCCTCGCTCAAGGAGCCTCGCCTCCCTCCTAGAATTTCTAGAAGCACTTTTAGAGGGACGGAAGGCTTCCGGCCGGGCACAGAGGAATTTGAGCGCTTGCCCGGGCAGGCGGGAGTGCAACCTGGGAGTCGAGGCTGCTGGGCCGCATTCCGGCAGAGCTTCCCCGCCTAGGCCCCAGCCCGGCCGCGGCGCCCCAGGAAGAGCCTCCGAAAACAAAGCGCTGTGGCTTCAGCCCAAGGTTAAAGTCCACCGCGAGCGTGTTTCCCCCGCCTCCGGAATCTAAGAGCGATAGCGTTTCTCCAAATAAACCGCCAATAAATCAGCTCTCGGGGGCGCCCGCTGTAGAGCTCTGGTGACCTTGGGGGATGGTTTTTCTGCCAGACCCGTCCGAGGACAGGCTTAGGGGAGGAGGGCGCAGTGTCGGCCCTACCCTCTCCAGAGAGATGCGGAAGAGGGAATGGCCAAGGGCATTGGTGGGTGATTACCGCCGTAGTAGTGTGTACCCAGAGGAGATGGGAGAGGCTGGAATGGGTAAAAGAGGCGACTGTGGTCATCTGGAGGCCTGTAGTACGCGGTCAGGGGGCGTTTATGATTACGAGGGCTGCTTGCTGTCGGTTCAACAATTGCATGGAGCGCTTGCGGTGTCCGCACAGTTCTAGGCATGGGGAAAGAGCCACTGGGGACAGACACGGCCGCTTTGGGGCCCCGGGTCTTTGTCTGCATGGGACTGGATGTGTTTGTGCTGGTGTGACTAATGGGATTTATGGATGTCAGTGCCAGGGTGACTGATGGAGGGCTTGGCAGCACGTGTGTTTGGGGAGAGGCGCTGCACCTAGGTGGGGAGTAGGTAACCCGGGAGGGGACTGTCCCTTCTCTTAGAGGTTCCTTCCCCCACCCCCTCCGTGCCAGCTCCCTGCTTTGTTTAGGCCTCTGAACCCCTCCTGGGCAGGTCTGTGCACGCAGTTCTGCAGCAAATTCCACGGCCAGCCTGGCCCTCGGAGGCGCCTCTGCACGTCCCACCTACCCCAGCCCCACCTCCCTAACACAGGACACACGTCCCAAATCCAGGCTGTCCCACCCCCCTCCCAGGCACAGGGGTGAGCTCTGGCCCCTGCTTCAGGCAGGCTTTGCCGACCCTATGATTTGGGTACCAGCATACTCAATTAACAGATGAGAAAGTTGAAGTGAGAAAGGAGACACAAGCCCTTGCAGCCGGGAAGTAGCAGGCACTCTGAACTCAACCAGGCAGCGTGCTGGGGACCCCAGTGTGGAGGCCCTGTGCCCCTGGGAGCCCCCAGCCTGGCTGAGACCCACTTAGGGAAGGTAGAGGCAAGCGCACTCCCACGACACGCCCCACCACCCATTACTGTGCTAACCATCAGCCCTCTCTGCCACTTGGTAAGGGCTGTTTCCTTCCCTGGCCTGGCATGGGGAAGGAGGCGGGCAGTGAAGGTCAGAGGGGTAGCAGTAGGCCCTGTTCTGGCCTGGGGCAGGGTCAAGGGGTGAGGTCACAGGGGGCACCTTGGAAATCAGGAGGTCCTGTCTGATTCCACAGAACCTAACACAGAATCAGGTTCGGGCAAACCTGGAGAATCCAATATCCCCTCTCCCTTGGGATCACTTTTTTTTTTTTTGGAGAGACGGGGTCTTGCTATGAGATTACAGACCCAAACCACCAAGCTTGGCCTCCCCTATTCATCTTTTTGAGATAGGGACTCGCTCTGTCACCCAGACTAGAGAGCAGCGGTGCAACCACAGCTCACTACAGCCTCAACCTCTCAGACTTGAACGATCCTCCCGCCTCAGCCTCCTGAGTAGCTGGGACTGCAGGCGTGTGCACCACGCCAGGCTAGACCTTTTCTTTTCTTTTAGCCCCTGAAATATTTTCTCTGAAACTCAATAGCTTTTTTTTTTTTTTTAATGTTTTATAGAGATGGGGTCTCATGATGTTGTACAGACTGGTCTTGAACTCCTGGCTTCAAGCAATCCTCCCTCCTCAGCCTCTCAAAGTGCTGGGATTATAGGTGTAAGCCACCATGCACGGCTGAGCCTCATTTCTGAATCTAGAAGTCTCGTACAAAACGGCACCCTGGTTTTCTCTCCCCCCACCCGCCCCCACACACACAGGGAGTCTCTCTCATCACCTCCCTCCCTCCCCCTTTTTCTTTCCTTTTTATCCTTCTTTGGCATTTTCTTTCAAGCAGAAAATAAAAACATTTCCCATGGCTACAGCTTTGAAAGCTTCCCTCTCCTCTCAGCCTCCATTCCACACCCACCCCAACGTCAATCCATTTCCAGAGCCAGCGTCGAGTCAAAAACAAACCTGCAAAGATCAAACCTGACAGCCCCCTCCCGGCTTCCCTCCACTCTCTTCATGTCGTGGTCTGCCTTCACCCCAGAAAGGAGCAGAAGACAGAAACCCTCACGCACACACAGGCATGCACACACACACACATAAACACACGTACACGTATACACACACACACACACAGGCACTCACACACCCAGCTTCTGTGGCCATGGGGACTCTCTTAAGAACCTTCTAGGCGCAGTGTCTCATGCTTGTAATCCCAGAACTTTGAGAGGCTGAGGCGGGCAGATCACCTGAGGTCAGGAGTTCAAGAACAGCCTGGCCAACATGGTGAAACCCCGTCTCTATTAAAAATACAAAAATTAGCTGGGCTTGGTTGTGGGCTCCTGTAATCCCAGCTACTTGGGAGGCGGAGGCAGAAGAATTGTTTGAACTCAGGACATGAAGGCTGCAGTGAGCTGAGATAATGCCACTGCACTCCAGCCTGGGCAACAGAGTGCGACTCCGTCCCAAAAAACAAAACAAAAGAAACTTCTAGAGCCACTCCTGCCAGAAAGACCTACTCACTTGGTTCCATGTGCTGGAGATGTTCCATCGTCCCCTACCTGCCCCTACCGGGCCCTCCTCACGTGACCCGGTTCCCTGGCCAGCCCTCCTCACCTGGCCCCATTTCCAGATCTCATCTATGAGGCCATCTGTTGTAGATTAAAGAGACTCCCCCCCGCCAAAATTAATATATTCGATTTCTAACCCCCAATGACTTGAAATGTGACCTTCTTTAGAGATAGGGTCTTTGCATATGTAATTAAGATCAGGTCATCTTGGAGTCTGGCGGGCCCTAATTTAACATGACTGATGTCCTTATAAAAAGAGGACATTTGGGCCGGGCATGGTGGCTCACACCTGTAATCTCAGCACTTTGGGAGGCCAAGATGGGAAGATCACCTGAGATTAAGAGTTCAAGACCAGCTTGGCCAACATGGTAAAACCCCGTCTCTTCTAAAAATACAAAAAGTAGCTGAGTGTGTGGCACACGCCTGTAATCCCAGCTACTCAGGAGGCTGAGAGGCAAGAGAATCACTTGAACCCAGGAGGTGGAGGTTGCAGTAAGCCGAGATCGCGTCATTGTACTCCAGCCTGGTGGACAAGAACGAGACTGAGTCTTTAAAAAAAAAAAAGGGGGGGGGGGACATTTGGGCTGGGTGCAGTGGCTCATGCCTGTAATCCTGGCACTTTGGGAGGCTGAGGAAGGAGGATTGCTTAAGCCCAGGAATTCAAGACCAATCTGGGCAAGATGGCGAGACCCTGCCTCTAAAAAAAAAAAAAAATTAGGCATGGTGGCACATGCGTGTAGTCCCAGCGACTTGGGAGGCTGAGGTGGGAAGAATGGCTTGAGCCCAGGAGGTTGAGGCTACAGTGCGCTGTGATCATGTCACTACACGTTAGCCTGAGTAACAGAGCAACATGCTGTCACTAAAAGAAACGAGGATATTTGGAGTCAAACAGCTACGGAGGGAAGACAAGGTAGAAAGATGTAGAGTGGGGTAGAACACCAGAGAGGCCTGGGACAGACCCCTCAAGCCCAGCCAACACCTACCACGTTGGATGAGAGGCTTGATCTTGGACTTCAAGCCTCTAGAACAGTAAGAGAATAAATTTCTATTGTTTAAGCCACCCAGTTAGTGACACCTCACTGTGGCAGCTCAAAGATACTCAGATACCATCCCAAATCTAAGAGTCTACAAGAGTAGAACAGGAACCATTGATGCTTGTAGCTCCTGGCAGCTCCAGCCAGCTATTTCCAGGGTGCCAGATCTGCTGTGGTTCCAGCAAAGCTGGTGTATCAGTCAGAATAGGCCAGGTTATGCTGCAGTGACAAACATCCCCTACATCTTAATGGCTTGATGCAACACAGAAAAACGTATTCTCCTCTCCACGTTGTCAACACAGCCTGGGCGCTGCTCCCAGGCAACTGACCTCCATGTGGTGTCTGGCCAACCTGGGCCACTTAGAGGCCACAAGTTGTCCACCTCCACGTGAGGTCACCATGGGGCAAGGGAAGATGTATACACAGACTCCCATGTCACTGGAGCTCACAGCCCACACAATCACACTTAGCCGAGGGGTGCTGGAGAGGAGAGTCTTTCCTGTGCCTGGGAAGGGGAGAAAACCCAGGTATTGGTGAGTTTAGACAATGTCAGCCACACTTGCAAAGCCACATCTGAGTTGGTAACTTTGGGACCTCTTTTAAGATTGTGGTAAAATACATATCACATTCACCCATCTTAATCTCCCCCCACTTTTTTTTTTTTTGAGATGGAGTCTTTCTCTTTCACCCAGGCTAGAGTGCAGTGGTGTGATCTCTGCTCACTGCAACCTCCACCTCCCAGGTTCAAACGATTCTTCTGCCTCACCCTCCCAAGTAGCTGGGATTACAGGCGCGCACCACCACAGCCAGCCAATTTTTTGTATTTCTAATAGAGATGGGGTTTTGCCATCTTGGCCAGGCTGGTCTCAAACTCCTGACCTCAAGTGATCCACCCAGCTTGGCCTCCCAAAGTGCTGGGATCACAGGTGTGAGCCACTGCACCCGGACACCATCTTAACCCTTTTTAAGTGCACAGCTCAGTGGCATCAAGCGCATTCACGTTGTTGTGCTGCCATCATCACCATCCATCTCCAGAGCTGTTTTGTTTTTTTTTTTTGAGACGGAGTTTCGCTCTTGTTACCCAGGCTGGAGTGCAATGGCACGATCTCGGCTCACCGCAACCTCCACCTCCTGGGTTCAGGCAATTCTCCTGCCTCAGCCTCCTGAGTAGCTGGGATTACAGGCACGCGCCACCATGCCCAGCTAATTTTTGTATTTTTAGTAGAGACGGGGTTTCACCATGTTGACCAGGATGGTCTTGATCTCTTGACCTCATGATCCGCCCGCCTCAGCCTCCCAAAGTGCTGGGATTACAGGCGTGAGCCACCGTGCCCGGCCCTCCAGAACTGTTTAATATCTTCCCAAACTGGGCCGGGCGTGGTGGCTCACGCCTGTAATCCTAGCACTTTGGGAGGGAGGCCGAGGCAGGCAGATCACGAGGTCAAGAGATCGAGACCATCCTGGTCAACATGGTGAAACCCTGTCTCTACTAAATATACAAAAAAATTAGCTGGGCTTGGTGGCATACACCTGTAGTCGCAGCTACTCGGGAGGCTGAGGCAGGAGAATTGCTTGAAGCCGGGAGACAGGGGTTGCAGTGAGCCGAGATCGGGCCACTGCACTGCAGCCTGGCACCTGGCAACAGAGGGAGACTGTCTCAAAAAAAAAAAAATCTTCCCAAACTGAAACCATGTCCCGTTTAAACACTCCCAGCTCCCCTCTCCCAGCCCCTGGCTCCTGTACTTTCTGTCTCTATGAATTTAATGACCCTAGGAACCTCGTACAAGTGGAATCATACTATGTCCGTCCTTTAGTCTGGCTTATTCACTCAGCATAATGCCCTCGGGGTTTATCCATGTCATAGCGGGTGTCAGAATTTCCTTCCTCTTCAAGGCTGAATAATATTCTGTCTTATGGACAGACCACGTTTTGTTTATCCATTCAGCTGTCAATGGACACGGGTCACTTTCACCTTTTGGCTGCTGTGAAGAGTGCTGCTGTGAACATGGGTATGCCAATATCTGTTCCAGACCTTGCTTTCATTCCGTGTTTAATTTTGTGAGAAAGTACCAGGCTGTTTTCCAAAGCTGCTGCACCATTTTACGTTCCCACCAGCAGTGCAGCTAGTGATGCTCTGGTTTTATTTTATTGTCTTTATTATTTTAGAGACAGGCTCTCACTCTGTTGCCCAGGCTGGCCTCAGCCTCCCGAGTAGCTGAGACTACAAGCTCATGCCACCACAGCTGGCTAATTTTTTACTTTTTATTTTTGTAGAGCCTGTTTTGTAATCCTCACTTCTCACTACGTTGCCCAGGCTGGTCTCAAACTCTTGTGCTCATGCAATCTTCCTGCCTTGGCCTCTCAAAGTGCTGGGATTACAGGCGGGAGCCACCGAGTTCAGTCTCTTTTTATTTTTATTTATTTGCTTTTAAAGAGATGGGGTTTTGCTACGTTGCCCAAGCTGGTCTTGAACTCTTGGCCTCAAGCAGTCCTCCCATCTCAACCCCTCAAAGTGCTGGGATTACAGGCATGAGCCACCCCCCCCGTCTTTTTCTTTTTTATTAAGAGACAGGGTCTTGCTCTGTCACCCAAGCCGGAGTGCAGTGGTGTGATCTCAGTTCCCTGCAGCCTTGACTTCCTGGGCTCAAGCGATCCTCCAGCCTCAGCCTCCCAAGTAACTGGGACCACAGGTGCATACCCCCACACCTGGCTAATTTTTTTTACATTTTGTAGAGACACGTTCTCGTTATGTTGCCCAGGCTGGTCTCGAACTCCTGACCACAAGCATCCTCCCACCTCTGACTCCTGAGTAGCTCATTTATTAAAAAACTTTGTAAAGAAGGGGTCTGACTATATTGCCCAGACTGGTCAATGTGATCCACCAGCCTTGGTCACCCGAGTAGCTGGGATCACAGGTGTGTGCCACCACGCCTGACTTGACCCAACATTTCCTTACCAGGACAGGACCAAGGCCAACTGTATTGGTTTCTGGTGGCTGCTATGACTGAGGACTGCACATTGAGTGGCTTTAAGCAACGTAAGTGTTTTTCTTTCGCAGTTCAGGAGGCCATAAGTGCATAATCAAGGTGTCAGCAGGGTTGGGTCCTTCTTGAGGACTCTGATGGTGACACTGTTCTGGGCCTCTGTGCTTTCTGGTGGCTTCCCGGCTCCCAGTTGCACCACCGCGATGTCCCTGTCTCTACTGTCACAAAGCCACCTTCCCTCTGTGGCTGTGTCTTCATGACACCTTCTCCTCTCCTTTTATTTCTTCATGTTGTAAGTTTCTTTATATAGAGACAGTCTCGCTCTGTTGCCCATGCTGGAGTGCTGGGATGCAGCCTCTGACACCTGGGTTCAAGCCATCCTGCACCTCCTGAGTAGCTGGGATCACAGGCGTGCGCCACCACACTGGGCTAATTTTTTATTTTTGGTAGACGAGGGGTCTTGCTGTGTTGCTCAGGCTGGTCGAAAACTCCTGGCCTCAAGCGATCTCTGGCCTCAGCCTTCCGAAGTGTTGGGATTACAGGCATGAGCCACCGCACTCGGCCTGAACTCAGATCCTCTGACTGTGCTATGTCCTCCCGTGACAACCCCTGTTGTCACTGTCCCCAACACACTTGTCACCTCTACAAGCCTCTAAGGCTGTGTGAGCTTTCCAGGGCCCCAGAATAAAAACTGGGTGGTTTACACAACAGAAACTTAATTGCCTTACAGTTCTGGAGGCTGAGCTCGAGATCAAGGAGTGGGGAGGGCTGGTTCCTCCCGAGGCCTCTATCCTTGGCTGGTGGATGCCGTCTTCTCCCTCTGTCCTCACATGGTCCTCCCTCTGTGCGTGTCTGTGTCCTAATCGCCTCTTCTTATAAGGACATCAGGCATATTGGATTAGGGCCCAACCTGATGACTTCATTTTAATTTAATCGCCTCTGTTAAAGACTGTATTTCCAAATACAGTCACACTCAGAGGTATTAGGGTTATGAATTTTTGAGGGACATAATTCAGCCCATATCAGAGGCTCTTCACTTTATTGATTTATTTTATTTTACTGTTTGAGACAGGGTCTCACTCTGTCACCCAGGCTGGGGTGCAGTGGTACAATCACAGCTCACCGCAGCCCCGATCTCCTGGGCTCAAGCAATCCTCCCACTTCAGCCTCCTGAGTAGCTGGGAATACAGGTGTGCACCACCACACCCATCTAATCTTTTGTAAAGACAGGGTCTTACTATGTTGCCCAGGCTTGTCTCAAACTCCTAGCTTTAAGCAATTCTCCTGCCTTAGCCTTCAAAATAGCTGTGATGCTGGGCGCAGTGGCTCACGCCTGTAATCCCAGCACTTTGGGAGGCTGAGGTGGGCGGATCACCTGAGGTCGGGAGTTCAAGACCAGCCTGACCAACATGGAGAAACTCTGTCTCTACTAAAAATATAAAATATTAGCTGGGCATGGTGGTGCATGCCTGTAATTCCAGCTACTTGGGAGGCTGAGGCAGGAGAATGGCTTGAACCTGGGAGACGGAGGTTGCAGTGAGCCGAGATCACATCACTGCACTCCAGCCTGGGCAACAAAAGTGAAACTCTGCCTCAAAAAAAAAAAAAGTGCTGTGATGACAGACATGACCTTCGCTTTTATATCACTCTCTCCCATGCCTGGCCCAGCAGACCTCAGTGAATGTCCATTCAATGAATGAATGAAGTAACATCATCTTGGTAGGGTTTTCAAGGATATATAGGAGTTTGCTAGGCAGAGAAGGCACAGAGAGCATTCCAAGCTTAAAGAACAGCTTGGGCCAAGGCCTTGAAGCCTCCCACGGGGCGGCCTGGCTTGCAGGTCACGTGCTAGACCTGGGGCAGGGCAGAGAGCTGTGCCCCACCCCCGCCTCAGTTGGCACAGGCAAACCTCCCCATGAGCCAGAGCCCAGCCAACCTCCACAAGGCCCCAGGCCCCAGCGCCTCTGCTCACAGGAGCCGGCTCAGGGAATTTTGGTATCTCTTTTCCCCTTCACGCCTGGGTGGCTTGAGCGCTATTATTTAAACTTTCCTTGTACTGGTGTTTTTGTTGAAAGTGTAGGAATTCTTCATGGCTGGTTTTGGTTCTTTTCTGGCAATAACCGCATCTTCCTATGCAAGGTACAAATTATCTGTCCGGCCAGTTCACAGTCAGTCAGGGGCTATGACCCAGCCCCAAGCCGTGCAGGCTCGGCTGCTCTGGAAGCTGGGTCTGGCTGGTCGTGGCAGGATCTGAATAGGTCTTGGTCCCCCAAGTTGCCAGCAATGGGGAACATGGATGGGAAACAAGGGGATTGGCCCAGGAACAAATCCTTCCTTTGTGATCCTGCTCAGGCTACCTGGCCACTCGGTACTCAGTCTTCCCATCTGTAAAATGGGCATTGGAGTGAGTGTGTGGCATGGCAAGCCATTCACATTGTCACCCACTGGTGTTACCCACTGCCTAGGTGAGCCTGGGGACATGAGTGCCCTCTGTCACCCCCAAGGAAACGGGACAAAGAGATACTCAGAAGAGAAACTGAAAACAGAAGGAACACGGAAGGGCTTAGAGGACATGTTCTCAGCTAACCTGGCCTCCGGGGGTGTGGTGGCATGAGAATGCAACCCTAAAATTCTTTGATGTTCCTCCTGTTGAAACATGAGGTCATCTGGGCACAATGGTTGATGTCTGTAATCCCAGCACTTTGCCAGGCCAAGGCAGAGGGATCCCTTGAGCCCACAAGTTTGTTTGAAATCAGCCTGAGCAACATAGCAAGATCCCATCTCTACAAAAAATAAAAAATGAGCCAGGTGTGGTGGTGCATACCTGTAATCCTAGCTACTCAGGAGGCTGAGGTGGGAGGATGACTTGAGCCCAGAGTTCGAGGGTGCAGTGAGCCATGACCGTGCCACTGCACTCCAGCCTGGGTGGCAAGACCCTATGTCAAAAAAAGAAAAAGAAAAGTGGGGTCAGCTGGGCACAGTGGTTCACACCTGTAATCCCAGCATTTTGTGAGGCCAAGGCAGGAGGATTTTTGAGGCCAGGAGTTTGAGACCAGCCAGAACCACATAACAAGACCTTGTCTCCACAAAAACAAACAAAGAAAAAGAGCTGGGTGTGGTGGCTCACACCTGTAGTCCAGCTACTGGGGAGGCCAAGGCAGGAGGACCGCTTGAACCTAGGCATTGGAGGCTGCAGCAAGCCATGATAGCACCACCACACTCTGCCTGGGCAACAGAGTGAGACTCTCTAAAATATAAAAAATAGCTAAAACATAGGGTTTGCCAGGCGCGGTGGCTCACGCCTGTAATCCCAGCACTTTGGGAGGCCGAGGCGGGTGGATCACGAGGTCAAGAGATCGAGACCATCCTGGTCAACATGGTGAAACCCCGTCTCTACTAAAAATACAAAAAATTAACTGGGCATGGTGGCATGTGCCTGTAATCCCAGCTACTCAGGAGGCTGAGGCAGGAGAATTGCCTGAACCCAGGAGGTGGAGGTTGCGGTGAGCTGAGATCGCACCATTGCACTCCAACCTGGGTAACGAGCGAAACTCCGTCTCAAAAAAAAAAAAAATAGGGTTTGACAGAAAAGGATATTTGAGGCTATGCTTCATAAAACTCCAATGGGTACAGACCCTAGTCTCACACATTTTCCAGACCTGCCCATGTGGGGAACACAGCAACGAGATGCTGGTCAGTGTTTAACAAGTTCGCAGGTGGCTGGAGCCCAAGATGGGGGTCGAGGGTAAAGAGGGAACCTGATTTGTAGCCTCTGCCAATGACCATGGTGTAAATTCTCCCAGCTTCAAGCTACCAACATGATGTCACTGAACTCAGACTTGGTAAGAGATGGATGCTCGCTCACTTACGTAGCATTTCCACCACAGATAACTAGCACCCAGCGGTACTGGCTTTCCCTGCACAAATAACCCGGGGAGAAAACCATCCAGCTGAGCCCATCCTGACTTCCTGACCAGCAAAACTTTGCAAAATAAGGGGATGGTTCTAAACTGCTACATTTTGTAGCAATTTGCAGCATAGCACTAGTCACTAGTGAGGCTTAAAGGAGTGGAAGGGCTGGGCCAGGCCAGAGCACCTTTCACCTACGCCTGGCTAGGAGAATCCATGCCAGTCTGACACGCTCCAGCCCTGCCAACATCCTGAGAAAAAGCCAGTGACAAGGCTGACAGCCCTCTGGAAGGGTCTCTCAAGGGCCTCAGTGGCTGCTGCTCCTGGGAGAGAAAGCCCCTGCAGGGCTTCTACAGGAGCGAGGGGGATGTGCGGGCAAGTTGCCCACCTCTGTGCCGTGTTGACTCCTGTCACACTAAATACCCACCCAGGCCCATGCCGTCTCAGACACAGCGTGAAGAGGCGAGAATAGGGTTGACCGGGGCCCTGCTTTAAAATAGCAGCCGCCAGTCCTTTGTTTTGTCTGCAGTGCAGCCCTGCCAGTCCAGCTCCTGCTTTGATGTTGGTATTTAAGCGTCTTCTGGGAACCTGAACCTTGCCCAAGCACATCAGAAATCCACACTCAGCCACATGACTACATGCACACACATGCATGCTCACCTGCTCCTCTGAGAAGCCGGAGGAGGTAGCCTCAGGCTCTAGAGCTGTCCCCACCTCTGCCCACGTCACCCTCCAGATCTGTGTTTGTGTCCTGTCATAACAAAGCTCCACTCACTGGAGGCTTCATACAACAGAAATTGGGCTGGGCTCAGTGGCTCACAACTGCAGTCCAAGCTACTCGGGAGGCTGAGGCAGGAGGATGTCTTGAGGCCGGGAGATCAAGGCTGCAGTGAGCTGTGATCATGCTTCTGTACTCCAGCCTGGGTGACAGGAAGACCCCATCCAAAATATACCAGAAATTTACTCTCTCCTAGTTCTGGAGATCAAAAGTCTGAGATCAGGTTGCTGGCAGGGCCATGTCCGTCCAAGTCTCTGGGTGGGATCTTTCCTTGTCTCTACCCGGCTTCTCATGCTGCCGGTCATCCTTAGCATTCCTCTGTTGTTTTTCTTTTTAAAAATAGAGGCCAGGGCCAGTGGCTCACGCCTGAAATCCCAGCACTTTGGGAGGCTGAGGTGGGCAGATCACTTGAGGTCAGGAGTTTGAGACCAGCCTGGCCAACATGGTGAAACCCTGTCTCTACCAAAAATGCAAAAATAGCCGGGCATGGTGGCACACGCCTGTAATCCCAACTACTCAGGAGGCTGAGGCAGGAGAATCACTTGAACCCAGGAGGTGGCGGTTGCAGTAAAGCCCGTATTGCGCCACTGCACTCCAGCCTGGGCTGCAGAGCAAAACTCTGTCTCAGAAAAATAAATAAATAAATAAAAATACAGGCCAGGCCAGGCGTGATGGCTCATGCCTGTAATTCTAGCACTTTGGGAGGCCGAGGCAGGCAGATCACCTGAGGTCAGGAGTTTGAGAATACCCCGATCAACATGGAGAAACCCCATCTCTACTAAAAATACAAAATTAGCCAGGCGTGGTAGCACATGCCTATAATCTCAGCTACTCAAGAGGCTGAGGCAGGAAAATCGCTTGAACCCAGGGGGCAGAGGTTGCAGCGAGCTGAGATCGTGCCATTGCACACCAGCCTGGGCCATAAGAGCAAAATCTCATCTCAAAAAAAAAAAAAAAAATAGAGATCAGACATGGTGGCTCATATCTTTAATCCTAGCACTTTGGGAGGCTGAGGCAGGAGGATCGCTTGAACCCAGTAGGCCAAGGTTGCAGTGAGCCAAGATTGTGCCACTGCACTCCAGCCTGGTTGACAGAGCAAGATTCTGTCTCAAAAAAAGAAAAAAAAAATTAAAAATTAGCCAGGTATAGCAGTACATGCCCGTAATCCCAGCTCCTCATGGGGCTGAGGCAGGAGGATCGCTGGAGCCCAGGTGGTGGAGGCTGCAGTGAGCGATGTTGGTACAACTGTATTCCAGCATGGGTGACAAAGCAAGGCCCTGTCCCAAAAAATAAAAATGAAAAGGGTGTGGGATTCAAGGCCTTCTGGGCCTTCAAGACTCTCATTCAGGTGTGTGCAGGGGAGGTGCATGGGGTGCCCATGTCCAGGACGTGGTGGGCTGGGGACACTGGGGTGGCCTCGGTGGCCCCACAGCACTTCCACCTCCTCCCCTCCCTAGAAACGCTCTCCAGTTGCCGCCTCATGCCTGAAATTCCACCGTGAGGGCCCTACCTCTGAAGCCCTAGCCATGTTCAGAGTGTGTGCTGCTGAGGGCCAGCCAGGGCCTCCACACGGACCCACCTGGGCCAGCCCCTCAACTTCCAGGGCCTCAGTGTGCCCATCTGTAGAGTGGGCGCTTCCCAGAAGTAATAGAAATCCCTCGGGCAATCGTGTTCTTTGCAATCACTTCAAGCACCTGTCCCAACCTGGGTGCAAGGGACCAAGCCACGGTGGTGAGCAGGACACACGTGTGCCCCCCATGGGCTGTGGTCTGCCAGGAAGAGCCACAGGATACAATCACGAGGGGGCAGGTGTGTCTACAGAGGCCTGGCCCCTGCCTGGAGGAGTCCCCACTAAGCTACCTACTGCCCAGGAATGGGCTGGGTGGGCTTTATCGAGGGGTGGGGCAAGTCAAGTCCATGGAAGGTCAACATTCCGGCTAAGATTCTCCAGATGAAGCCCAGCCAGGTGGGGACCCGCTGGAGGTCACACTGACTGGGGCTGGGCTGGGTGCACACCAGCCTCTGCCTCCCATCCTGCAGCAGACGGCCTCTGAAGCTATCTATCTGGCTCCAAGTCCATCTCAGCCTGTCAACCACCAGCATTAGCAAGACTGCCCCCTCCCCTACCTTTTTTTAGGAGACAGCGTCTCGCTGTTTTACCCAGACTGGAGTGCAATGGTGCAATCATAGCTCACTGCAGCCTCCACTTCCCAGGCCCAAGCCATCCTCCCACCTCAGTCTCCCACATAGCTGGGACTGCAGGCCCCCACCACCACGCCCAGCTAATTTTCTTTTTTTAGTTTTTGTAGAGATAGGGATCTCAAACTCCAGGCTGGTCTCAAACCCCTGGCTTCAAGCAATCCTCCCATCTCAGCCTCCCAAAGCGCTGGGTGACAGGCGTGAACCATCATGCCTGGCCTCTTGAGACCGTGACTCTAGGAAAACACACACACACACACACACACACCCCCCTCCATCTGGTAGAGTAAGAGAGTAAGAGGAATGGGACATGGCCACTTCTGACCACCAGAGCCCCAGCCCTTAGTATCTTGCGGGGACAGGGCATCTCTGGCACAAGGGGCAACAGCTGGGACTGGAGGGAGCAGTGCTGGTTCTGCTCTCATCCCCCGATAGTGCACTGGGCCCTGTACCCACACCCCAGGTTGGAGAGAGTCCCCTCCCCGTGCCCCCCTACCCCACCTGGTTGTCAGGAAAGTCCAACTGGGCCAGGCGGGTTCTGCTGGGAACTGCCCTCCCCCTCTGCCACTCCTCCCAGCATGGACCCAGCAGTTGTTTACCTGTCTGACCTCCTGCCTCCACATGCGCTGTTCCCCCTGTCTGTTCCCCCTGCCGGGAGCATGGCTTCCTCTGCTTGGGAAGTCTTCACCCTCTCCCAGCCCCTCCTGGAGCTCCTGGGGTCCACTTTCTCAGCTGTCTTCCCTGCCCCCAGATTGAGACCCCTTTGGGGTAGGACCTGGGTGCTGGGTGAGCTGGGCTGATGCAGAGCCTGGGGCAGGCAGGCCTTCGATGGCCTGCTTGTGACCCCATGGTCATCGGAGCCATGGGGCCCTGGGGCTCAAGGGCAGGGCTGGGCCCTGGAATTTCCACAGGTGCGGGAGAGGGACAGAAGGGCCCAAGGAGTCAACAGCACCGAAAGGCCAGAGTGAGGACGTGACAGGAGGCCAGCTGCTCGCCCCACCCATGGCCCCGGCCTTCGCCTCAAACCAGAAAGGAGTGTGGGCTGTGGGTGCATGGCCCTGAGAAGGTGGCACCATCATGCTTGCTTCATGAGAAGCCCTGCAAACCCGCCTGGGGGGGCATAGCCACCCCCACCCTGCACAGATTCCACCCCGCCTGGCACACAGTGGGTGCTGTGCCCAGCAGGTGCACCCCAACATGGCAGCAGAAGCGGCATTAGGCTTAAAGGCCAAGATTTGGGAGAGAAACCTGGTCACCTCTCAGATGCCCTAGACACCACCCCAGGCTTTCTCGGCACCCAGGGACAGACAGGGAGGTGTCAGAGGGAGGCAGGGCTGCCCTCTACGACAGAACGTCCTGGCAATAAGAACTCAGTAGTGGCACATGGGGCAGCCAATGTCCAGCAACAGAGGGATGGACCAGCTGTGGCTTATTCATAATTTTTTTGAGACAGTCTCACTCTGTCGCCCAGGCCAGAGTGCAGTGGCTCGATCTTGGCTCACTGCAACCTCCATCTCCCAGATTCCAGCAATTCTCCTGCCTCAGCCTCCTGAGTAGCTGGGATTACAGGTGCCTACCACCACGCCCAGCTAATTTTTGTATTTTTAGTAGAGATGGACTTTCACCATGTTGGCCAGATGGTCTCAAACTCCTGACCTAAGATGATTCACCCGCCTTGGCCTCTCAAAGTGCTGGGATTACAGGCATGAGCCACTATGCCCGGCCCAGTTGTGATATTTTCATACTTGGGAATATGATTCAGCCTGAAAAAGGAGCAAAGTCCTTATCTGTGCTATGCCATGGGTGCGCCTCGAAAACATTCCAGCCAGACACAGAAGGCCACCTGTTAAATGATCCCATTTATGTGAAACGTCCAGAATAGGCAAATAACAGAAGCTGACTGGGGGTCGCCAGAGGCCTGGGGGATTGACTGTTTAACAGATATAGGGTTCCTTTGAGGGCAATGGAAAGTCTTAGAACTAGATAGAGGTAGCATGTGCACAGCACTGTGAATGTGCTAACTGCCACTGATTTGTTCACTTTGGAATAGTGAATTTTATTTTTTATTTTTGAGGTCTTGCTCTGTCACCCAGGCTGGAGTGCAGTAGTGGTGTGATCTCGGCCCTCTGCAACCTTGAACTCCTGGGCTCAAGAGACCCTCCCACCTCAGCCTCCCAGGTACCTGGGACTACAGGCGTGCACCCCATGCCTAGCTAATTTTGTGTATTTTTTTGTAGAGACAGGATTTTGCCACGTTACATCCAGGCTGGTCTTGAACACCTGGACTCAAGTGATTTTCCCTCCTTGGCCTCCCAAACTGCTTGGATTATAGGCCTGATCCACCTCGCCAGCCTGTGAATTTCATTTCTTGGGAATTTCACATCAATTACCAAAAAAGAAGCACAGCCCCCAGAAGTGGTGAGCCCTCACTGCTGGGAAAAGGAAACCAAGGCTTGACCCCTAGAAATGGGCCAAGAGGGTCTCAGAGGCCTTCCTCGTACACACCTGCCCTGTCTTCCAGGCCGTCCCAGAGCGGGTGGTCCCCGTAACTTCACAGCAGCCCTCTTCCCCTCAGGGTTGCTGCCAAAGCTGGCCAACCCTCCACCAGACCTCCCCACCCCAGCCCAGCCTCCCCTTCTCTGCCACCCCCTCCCCTCCCCACCCCAGCCCAACCTCCCTCTCCTCTGCCACCCCCCTCCCCTCCCCACCCCAGCCCGACCTCCCACTCCTCTGCCACCCCTCTCCCCTCTCCCACAGCCAAAGCTTGGACAGCACTGTTCTCCAGCACATCCCAGTCCTAGCCTCCCAGATCTCCCCTCCTGCCATTCCCTCTGCCTGGAAAACCCTTCCCGTCACCCACCCTGACTTCTCTTGTCATCCCAAAAGGCCCAGTGTGAGAGACACCTCCCCAGAAAAGCCCTCCCCTGGGTTGGGCAGGTAAGACCCTCTCCCACAGGCTCTGAGCCCCTGTTCCTGCTGGCTGTAGCCCCAGGCAGCAGTGCTGCTGTGTGATCTGTCAGGCAGCAGCTGTCCTAGGCCTGCAAGTGGCCTGGGGCCAACATCTGCCTAAGGTTTCCCATCCCAGTTCAGCCCCCAGCTTATGGTGTGACCCAGGGTGGACCCCCAGCCCCTCTGAACCCCATTTACTCCCCACAGAAAGAGCACGCCCTACCAGCCTGCCGGGGAAATTTGGGAAGACAGGAAAGTATGTTCAGCACAGGGTCTGGCTTGGAAAACAGCAGCCACCATTACTCAAGAGGCCCAGCGTGAAGGACACCTCCCCAGAGAAGCCTTCCCTGACTACTCGGCTGATTCTAAAGGCTTTCTTTCTTTTTTTTCTTTTTAGTATTATTACTTTTAGAGACAGGGCCTCCCTCTGTCACCCAGGCTGGAGTACAGTGGTGCAATCATAGCTCACTGCAGTCTCAACCTCCCCAGCTCAAGCGATCCTCCTGTCTCAGCCTCCTGAGTAGCTAGGAATATAGGCATGCACCACCATACCCAACTAATTTTTGATTTTTGTGTAGAGACCTTGTCTGTGTCTCCTAAGGACGGGAGTCACTGGATTTAGGGCTCATTCTAATCAGACACGCTTATCTCGAGATCTTGTCTCGATATGTTGCTCAGGCTGGTCTTGAACTCCTGGCCTCAAACAATCCTCCGGCCCCAGCCTCCCAAGTAGCTGGGACTACAGGCACACAAAAGGCTAATTTTTGTAGTTTTAGTAAAGATGGGTTTTCACCATGTTGACCAAGCTGGTCTCAAACTCCTGGGCTCAAGGGATCCGCCAGCCTCAGCCTCCCAAAGCGTTGGGATTACAGGCTTGAGCCACCACACTTGGCCTATTCTACCTTTTTTTTTTTTAATGAAAAATAAAAGGGAGGGGGACCTCTGGGGGTCTGGATGGGTACTTTGCTCCATGGCCACAGTGATGTCCCCACAGCCCTGCAGTCCAACTGTGTCCCACGCAAAGTGTCACCGACAACCATAGCCTCATACCTGTGCTGCCTCTGTCTGTTCCGGGGACACTTTCCAAAACGGTGTCCCTCCCTTTCACCCAGCCCCCACGGTCATGCTGCACCACTGCCTCTGACCCCCACGATGCCTCCTGAGAGGGCACCTTCCACTGTCAGTCCTGGGGTGCCACGTGGGTGTGGAGGCCGGAGAGGCCTCATCCCTGCAGCAATCCATCTACCTGCGAAGGGCACCTTGTGTGATTTAATTTGATTCCCTTCCTGCTGGAACCAGGCTGTCCCTGGAGACCCAATCCCTTCTGGGGATTTAAAACAATCACACTTGCCAAGGAAGAGGCGAGCTTCTAGCCCCAGGCTCTGCCAGCTTCCCATTTTAATTGGGACCATTTTTAGCCCTCAATGGGAGGCTTCCAAAGACCTCCCCCAGGTGTCTCCCTTGGGGCCCACAGGAGTGGCGTGAGCCCACCCTATGCCAGGAGCTCCCTGCCCTCATCTCGGAGCCCCCAGCGTCACACCGGCCACCCATTCTATGGGTGGGGCTTTGCAGCTCTAGAAGTAAAAGGGAGTTGCCCAAAGCAGACCCGAGCTCAGAACCTGTGTCTTTGGGGGTGCCCAGCATGTCCCCCTCCTCCCACCCAGAGCCCCCAACTTCCATCCTGAAGCGTTGCCCACGATGGATACTATAAACCTACATCCCAGCCCCTACTCAACCCCAGACCGACCAAACCCGTGTGCCAGGGAATGCCCCAGTTTTCTCACTCAACACCTTGCATCCGGGCACCCTCTCATCCCCAGGCGCCCGCTCATCCCCAGGACGCTGAGTCACCCAACCACACACAGATAAGCAGGGTAGGGAGTCGAAGGGTATCCCCCAAAAGACACGTCCGTCTGGAACCTCAGATAGGATCTCCCTTGGAATAACGGACTTTGCAGCTGGAATTAAGGTAAGGCTCTCGAGATAAGCGTGCCTGATTAGAATGAGCCCTAAATCCAATGACTCCTGTCCTTAAGAGACACAGAGCACACTCCCACGAGAGGAGCGCCTGGCGGCCGGGTCAGACACTGCATCGAGGCAGCGACGGGCCAGGGAGTGCCAAGCGTGGCCCACAGCCACCAGAGGCTGGAGAGGCCTGGAAGGGATTCTCCCTGAGAACCTCCAGAAGGAGCCAGCCCTGCCCACATCTTGACTGGGACTTCTGGCCTCCAGAGCTGTAAGGCAATAGGTTTCTGTTGTTAAAGCCACCCAGTGTGTGGGCATTTGTAACAGTGGCACTAGGGAATGAACACAGTACATGAGCCAGGCACAGTGACTCACACCTGTAACCCCAGCACTTTGGGAGGCCAAGGCAGGAGGATCACTTGAGGCCAGGAGTTCAAGACTAGCCTGGGCAACACAGCGAGACCCCATCTCTACAAAATATTTAAAAATTAGCCAGGCGTGGTGGTATGCACCCATAGTCCTAGCTACTCGGGAGGATGAGGTGGGAGGAGCACTTGAGCTCAGGAGTTGGAGATCAGACTGAGCAACATAGCAAAACTCCTTCTCTACAAAAAATTTAAAAATTAGCTGGGTGTGGTGGCACACACACCTGTAATCCCAGCTACTGAGGAGGCTCAGGCAAGAGGATCTCTTGAGCCTAGAGTTCAAGGCTGCAGTGAGCCTTGATCATGCCACTGCACTCTAGACTGAGGGACAGAGTAAAACCTGTCTCAAAAAAAAAAGCCAGGTGCAGTGGCTTACACCTGTAATCCCAGCACTTTGGGAGGCCAAAGCAGGCAGATCACTTGAGGTCAGGAGTTTGAGACCAGCTTGTCCAACATGGTGAAAACCTGTCTCTACTAAAAATATAAAAATTTGCTCGGTGCAGTGGCTCACACTTGTAATCCCAGCACTGTGGGAGGCTGAGGCAGGCAGATCATTTGAGGCCAGCTGTTCGAGACCAGCCTGACCAACATGGTGAAACCCCATCTCTACTGAAAGTAGAAAAATTAGCTGGGCATGGTGGTGAGCTCCTGTAATCCCAGCTGCTCTGGAGGCTGAGACAGAAAAATCGCTTGAACTCAGAAGATAGAGGCTACAGTGAGCCAAGATCACGTCACTGCACTCCAGCCTGGGCGACAGAGCAAGGTTCCATCTCAAAAAACAAAAACAAAAATTAGCCAGGTGTGGTGGCAGGCGCCTGTAGTCCCAGCTACTCAGGAGGCTGAGTCAGGAGAATCTCTTGAACTCGGGAAGCAGAAGCTGCAGTGAGCCGAGATTGTGCCATCATACTCCAGCCCGGGCAACAGACACAACAGAGAGATACTCCTTCTCGAAACAAAACAAAACAACAGTTGCATGTCAGTTTCCCCATTGCAAGGGGTTGGATGATGTTCCCCCCAAACATCCTGTCCACCTATAAACTCAGAACCTATTTGGACAGGCTCTTTGCAGGCGTAATTGGTTAAGTATCTCAAGATGAGATCATCCTGGGCTTAAGACCGGCCCTAAATCCAATGACTGATGTCCTTACAAGAAAAGGAGGGGACACAGAGAAGGCCACGTGATGACAGAGCCAGAGATAGGAGCGACGCAGCTACAGGCCCGGCAACACGGAGGATTCCTGGAGCCCCCAGAAGCTGGCAGGGAGTCCTGGAACAGAGCCTCCCCAACGGCCTTCAGAAGGAGCCAGCCCTGCCCACACCTTGATTTCGGACTGCTGGCCTCCAGCACTGTGTGAGAGCAAACTCCTGTCATTGGAAGCCACCCAGGCTGTGGCCACCCGCCCATCTCCCCAGGAGGTCTGGCTGCTCTCAGATACCCCGAGCCTCCCGCCTCAGCTTGCTGGGCACTGACCTTGAGTGTCTCTCCCTCGATCTACAAGGCTCCCTGCGGCACCCAGCCCCAGGGACTCTCAGAGCCGCCCCCGCCCCAGGCCCAGGCGCATTCCAGGAGAGGACTCCGCTGCCCCGCCAGCACTGGACAGTGGATACTTTTCCGTAAACACTTCTTTGAACTGAATTTCATTCCTCTCACCCAAGATATGTATGAAGAGAAATGCTGAGACCAAGGTGGAGTGCTGGGGAAAGGGGAGGTTTTCATGGTGTGTTGAGGTTTTTTTTTTTTTTTTCCCCCTGGCATCTTCTCTCTCTTCTGATTTCCCTGTAATTGACAGGGAGGAAATGAATTCTGAAAATGGGTTTCTGCCCTCTGGGAGCCCTGAGATCGGAGTGGGGTGGGGCCGGGTGGGCAGGACGTAGTGCCTGAGGTGGGGTCCTCCCTGAGTCCCTCCTACCTTCTCCACCATGCCCCCTTTACCCAATGGGTCTTGGCCAGGAAGGGGCATAACAGGCAGCTGCTCCAGGGGTCAGGTTCCAGGACTCCTGCCCTGTGTGCCCACCCAGTGAGGGGCTCCTGGCCCAGAGTTGCCCCCTCAGCACATCCCAGGGGGCTGGTGACACTGTAGGCCCTTCCACTTTGCTAAGAGGACACAGGGAGGGTTGGTGGCCCAGAGCTCACCAACCACTGCTGACCAGGAATGGCCAAGGGAGGCCCACCCTGAACACCCCATCCCATAGCCACCCTGCCCTACTATCACGTGGAGCCTCTCTAGCCACTGGCCCAGCTGCATTTGCTCCCCCAAACCATCACTTGCTTTGAGTTTTTAAGGGACAGGCTCTTGCTCTGTCATCCAGGCTGGAGTGCAGTGGCACAATCATAGCTCACTGCAGCCTCAAACTCCTGGGCTTAAGCGATTCTCCCACTTGAGTCTCCTGAGTAGCTGGGACCACAGGTGCAAGCTACCATATTGGGTGGATGGATGGATGAGTAGATGGGTAGATGGGTGGGTGGGTAGGTAGATAGGTAGGTGAATGAGTAGATGGGTGAGTGGATGGATGGGTGGGTAAATGGATGCATAGGTGAGCAGATCGATGGGTGGGTGGGTGGATGGATGGATGGATGGATACATGGGTGAGTGGGTAGATGGATGGATACATGGGTGGGTGGATGGATGGATAGATACATGGGTAGAGGTGGATGGATGGATAGATACATGGGTAGATGGATGGATGGATACATGGGTGGGTGGGTAGATGGATGGATGGATGGATACATGGGTGGGTGGGTAGATGGATGGATACATGGGTGGGTGGATGGATGGATAGATACATGGGTAGAGGTGGATGGATGGGTAGATGGATAGATGGATACATGGGTGGGTGGGTGGATGGATGGATACATGGATGAGTGGGTAGATGGATGGATACTTGGGTGGGTGGATGGATGGATAGATACATGGGTAGATGGATGGATGGATACATGGGTGGGTGGGTGGATGTATAGATACATGGATGAGTGGGTAGATGGATGGATACTTGGGTGGGTGGATGGATGGATAGATACATGGGTAGATGGATGGATGGATACATGGGTGGGTGGGTGGATGTATAGATACATGGATGAGTGGGTAGATGGATGGATACTTGGGTGGGTGGATGGATGGATAGATACATGGGTAGATGGATGGATGGATACATGGGTGGGTGGGTGGATGGATGGATGGATACACGGGTGGGTGGGTGGATGGGTGGTGGATACATGGGTTGGTGGGTGGATGGATGGATACATGGGTGTGTGGGTGGGTGGATGGTGGATACATGGGTTGGTGGGTGGATGGATGGATGGATACATGGGTGGGTGGGTGGGTGGATGGGTGGATGGATGGATACATGGGTGTGTGGGTGGGTGGATGGTGGATACATGGGTTGGTGGGTGGATGGATGGATGGATAGGTGGGTGGGTGGGTGGATGGATGGATACATGGGTGTGTGGGTGGGTGGATGGAAAAGTAGATATGTGAGTGGATAGGTGGATGGGTGGGTGCGTGGGTAGATCAACAGAAGAATGAGTAGATGGGTTAATGGATGGATGGATGGAAGGATAGTAAGATAGACAGATAGACAGACAGACGAATGGCTGGATGAATCAGTGCTTTCTGACCCTCAACCTGGTCTACAAGTCACTTCCCCAGCTGGATAAAGACAGCAGTAGGGCTCAGGAAACAGATGAAAGCTGTCTGGTCTTTTTTCTCTCCGCCGTGCCTGGGACACACAGCTTTGCGGTGCCTTGTTCCCATCGCTGCAGGTTTCCACTGCTGAAGGCGGCGGGGCCACGCTGCTGCTTCAGCCCTAGCTCTGCAGGGAGCTCCTCAGCGGCTGCGGGGAGTTTCAGCTGGAGCAGGAGACCTGGCAAGAAGCTCAGGGGTGCCCCCACCCACCTCATCCCGCCCTGTGCCAGTCCCAACCCCAGCCTTCCCTCTGACAGTCTCTCTTTGCACCCCGCCCTGGGGAAAGAAACACACTGAAGGCCGGGAGGGATGGGCCAGAGCCTGAGACTCCACAAGAAAAACGGAGAGAAATGCATGGAAGAGAGGCAGGCGGTGGACGCAGGAACTGCCTATTTTTTTAAATTTTTACAGATAGGGTCTCACTCTGTTATTCAGGCTAGAGTACAGTGGCACCCCGTAGCTCACCACAGCCTCCAACTACTAGGCTCAAGTGATCCTGCTGTCTCAGCCTCCCAAGTAGCTAGGACGACAAGCATGCGCCGCCACACTTAGCCAATTTTTGTATTTTTAGTACAGATGTGGTCTCACTATGTTGCCCAGGCTGATCCTGAACTCCTGGCCTCAAGTGATCCTCCCTCTTCAGCCTCCCAAATCTTGGGGATTGCAGGCACACGCCACCACCCCATCCTTATTTCCTGACATTTCTATGGTGAAATTGATTGCTTTTATAATCAGAAAAAAATGTAGTGAGACTTAAAGACACAGTCTGTGACCTTGAGAGGCCAACAGCCTGCAGAGGGACAGGCAGCTGGCCGTTCTGATGCTGGAGCCGGAGGCACAAAGCAGGCAGGTCCCCCTCCCCACCGTGGCCGGGGAGGCTTTGAAAAAAAAGCTGGACTTGCAGGAGCAGAGGTTGGGGAGGGGAATTCCAGGAAGGGACCTAGGACTGGGCCCTGGGACCATGGTGGCCCCCCGGGCCAGATCCACCCCAGACAGGTGCAAGGACTCTGGGAGTGACCCCTAACGATCCAAATACCTTCCTCAGCAGCCCTTTTAATTTGCTTTCTGCAGAAAATGAGCTAATGCCGGCAGCGGAGACTTCATTTAGGTGAAGAGCAGGCCTCAGCATATCCCCAGCATTGGCAGCATTCCCGGGAGGAGGGGAGGGGCCGGCCCAGGAGGGGAGGAGACTGGGCTAGAGGGAGCCTGCAGATAATTCCAGGGTGCTTCTGGACACTGGACACTGTGCCCTCTGTCATTCTCAGCCCCCGCCTAGTTTTCGCATTCATCAGTCACCAGGCCTTGGTGCTGTGGCCCAGTCGGGGGAGATGTCAAGGCCAGGGACCCCTCTGAGGCTCAGAGAGGGGTGCACAGCAGGAGTGGCAAAGCTAGGACTGGGCACGGTAGCTCACGCCTGTGATCCCAGCACTCTGAGAGACAGAGGCGGGAGGATCACTTGAGGTCAGGAGTTCAAGACCAACACGGTGAGACCCTTGTCTCTGAAAAAAAAAAAGTATATATATATATATATATATATACTTTTATGTGTATATATATACTTTTATGTGTGTATATATATGTGTATATATATATACTTTTATGTGTGTGTATATATATATATATATATATATATACACACACATAAATTTTTTAAAAGACAGGACCTGGCCAGGTGCAATGGCTCACGCCTGTAATGCTAACACTTGATAGGCCGAGGTGGGCAGATTGCCTGAGCTCAGGAGTTCAAGACCAGCCTGGGGAACACAGTGAAAGCTGTCTCTACTAAAATTACAAAAAAAAAAAAAAATTATCCAGGAGTGGCGGCATGCACCTGTAATCCCAGCTACTCAGGAGGCTGAGACAGGAGAATGACTTGAACCCAGGAGGCAGAGGTTGCAGTGAGCTGAGATTGCACCATTGCACTCCATCCCGGGTGACAGAGTGAGACTCCATCTCAAAAAAAAAAGCCAGGACCTGCATTCCTTTGGAGCCTCAGTAGATGGTTCTGGACAATGGGATTCGTGTTCTAGGCCTGGGACTGTGACCTTAGAGGCCACGTCAGGAGGTTCAAACAAAGAAGCAAAATGCAGTGAAATTCAGACTTGTGCCTCTGTACAGGCCATGGACATGCGTGTTCAAAGGCGTGTGCATGTGTGTGTGCAAAGGCATGTACATGTGTGTGTGCCTGGCTTCCTGGGTCAAAGTGGCTTCTGACCCAGCGACACTTTGAAGTTACTTTTTTTTATATTTCATTTTAGAGAGAGGGTCTTGCTCTGTCACCCAGGCTAAAGTGCAGTGGCGTAATCACAGCTCACTGCAGCCTCCAACTCCTAGGTTCAAGCAATCCTCCTGCCTCAGCCTCCCAAATAGCTGGGACTGAAAGCCTGCATCACCGCACCTGGCTAATTTTTAAATTTTTTCTAGACACACAGTCTGGCTATGTTGCCCAGGCTAGTCTTGACCTCCTGGCCTCAAGTGACCCTTCTGCCTCAGCCTCCCAGGTATCTGGGATTGCAGATGTGCACCACTGCGCCCAGCTAATTTTTAAATTTTTTCTAGAGATAGAGTCTGGCTATGTTTTACAGACTAGTCCTGAACTGGTACCAAGCAGTCCACCCTCCTCGGCCTCCCAAAAAGCCGGGTTTAGGCCAGGCACAATGGCTCATGCCTGTAATCCCAGCACCTCGGGAGACCAGCCTGACCAACACGGTGAAACCCCATCTCTACTAAAAATACAAAAAAATAGCCGGGCATGGTGGCAGGCACCTGTAATCCCAGCTACTCAGGAGGCTGAGGCAAGAGCATTGCTTGAACCCAGGAGGCAGAGGTTGCAGCGACCCGAGATCACACCGCTGCACTCCAGCCTGGGCGACAGAGAGAGACTCCATCTCAAAAAAAAAAAAAAAAAAAAAAAGAGTTGGGTTTACAGGTGTGAGCCACTGTACCTGGCCACTTCCAAGTCATTGGTTCCCTGCTCTGGGCAAGGCCTGGGGACGATTTTACAGATGGGAAACTGAGGCCCAGAATCCCACTGCAGTGGAGCCCCCTTCTCACAGGCTTGCTGAGTGGAAACTCCTCCCAGGGTCCCCCGTGAACCAACATCCAGCTTCCATGGTCCCACCCAGGCTCCTTGCTGTCCTGAGCCGTGTCCATGATGGTGGGGCTCCTCGCCTTGGTGGCTCTGAGGGCACCTCTCTGGGCCTAGCCTGGCTGGAGGGGGCCCCAGGAGAAGGACCCCCACGGGTGCCCGCACCCATCTGTACCTGCTCCTTCCAGATTCTGCAGGCTCTGGTGACACCTGCTGGCCATGCATCCCATCACCATAGCAACCTAGGCTGGGCCTCTGAGCCCCGAGCAAGACTGGGATGGGTGGGGTCACCAGGGCTGGAGGGTGGGGGGTGTGGAGTCACTGTGGGGGTCACACCTGCCCCACCCACCATCTTCTTTCCTCATAGGACACTCTCAACTCCAGGACACTCCTGTGCCCCACCTAGGTCCCTTCCTACTCTGTCCCCCTCCCCTGTCCCTCCAGGAGCTCAGGGTTCTCACCCAGCCCCCAGTCAGTCTCACATCACCTCCCCGCACGCCTTCAGGGTTCCTGTCTCAGACACAACAACACCACCCCACTGTGTGGGGCCCCAGGCCACAGCTTAGAGGGGCCCTACCTCCTGCACCCCTCCCCCCAGCTCCTCTGGGTCCCTCTGCTCAGTCCCTCTGGCCTGTGTCCACTTCACCCCACATCCTCAGCTGTGCCCTGACCTGAGCCCATCCCCCATCTCCCAGACGCTGTCACCTCGGCACTGTCACAGCCCAGCCCCGCCCCCAGCTCCTCTGTGGCCCCACAGACTCTGACAGGCTTTTGCAGACACACACACAGCTACCACTGCCCACGGTGTGTCCCAGGGACAGGCGCAGGCCCTGCCACGCCGCACCGCCAGCCCCATCAACACGGCCCTGCTGTTCCCCCCAGGGGGGTCTGCACCTGCGACCCCTCCCCAGAATGCTTTTCCCAGTGTCCTCAGTCTTGCTAACACTGATTCAGCCAAGCCTTCCAGAACATTCCACCGGCTGTGACTTCCCCAACCCTGCTCTGTGTTCTCACATTGTCATTGCCTGGGGACTGTCCCATCCCAGCCATGGCTCCTCCGTGGTGCTTTCACGATTTCGGGGTCCCCGTGTGCCCAGGGCTGAGCCCAGGGCCGACCTGGGAGGTGCCTCCTGACCTGATCCTCTCAGCTCTCCCCTTCGGGGCCCCGGTCCCACCCCAGCAGGGCCCTCCCCATCCCCACTCTCCCCTGCTCCCAGGGTCTGCAGGGAGTGGCCAGGCCAGCGCTTTACCCAGAGGCAGTCCTGGGGCACGACCTGACCCCACATCTGCAATGCAGCACGGCCAGGGACTCAGTGCACAGGTGGAGAGGGCATAAGGGACCTCCCTGGAGACCCCCCAAGTGGCTTCTCTGAGTAGTGGGGGCTGGTCATGGATGTTGAGCCACCTGGAGGGGGCTGTGTGGAGGGGCTGAGCTCAGGAGGCAGGGCCTTGGTCCTGCCTGCCTGCCCCAGGGTGGCTTGTGGTTCTGGGCTGGTCGTCATCTCTTAAGGCCTCAGTTTCCCCATCTACACTGGAGCGGGTGGGCACACTTGACCCCACAGCTTGGCAATGCCTGGCCACACTTCAGGGGCCAAGGGGGTGACCGGCCCTTCCTCTGATATGCACCACACCCTGGGGGTGGCTCAGAGCCCAGCTGCTCCTTGGACTGGTCCATGCCTGTCCTTGGCCCCACATCCCACAGCCTGGTGGCAGCTGTTGCACCTGCACCTGGAAATCCCCAAACCTCAGCTGACCCCATGGGGGAAAGAGGGCTGGAACCTGCCCCCTCTCCTCCCCTCCAAGGTGCACATCCACCCTGTCCCCACATGCCCTGCCCTGCCCGGAGGGGCCGGAACATCAGGGGAGCTCGGGCCAGCCTGGCCAGACCACGGAAATAGCGGCCATGCGGCGGTCCAGGGAGGTTGACCTCCAGGCCTGGTCCGCCGCCAGCTCCTGCCTGCCAGGCTCAGCTTCCGGCTCTCCCGCCCGGTTAATCTGCATTCCATCTGTCTCAGTCTCTGCCTCTTTCTGTCTTGCTACCTCAGTCTCCATCTCCCTCGCTCTGCCTCTCTGTCTCTGCCTATTTGTCTCTCTCTCTTTCTTTTCAGAATTTTCTTTTATATAGAGACAGACTCTTGCTGCGCTGCCCAGGCTGGTCTTGAACTCCTGGGCTCCAGTGATCCTCCAGCCTTGGCCTCCCTAAGTGCTGGGATTACAGGCGTGAGCCCGCCCGGCCTAGAAACAGCATCTCTAACCCCCTCCTTTCCTCCCAGCAGGGACTGTGAAGGGCGCTGGGGACAAATCCCCTTTAGAAGGAATCTTCTGGATGACGTCATGGATTTGGGCCCCTTCTGCTGGGAGTCACTGGGTGGTACTTCTTGGCCATCCAGCCAATAGCAACAGGCCAGCACTGTGATGACGTTGCCGTCACTCCCACTGTCTCCTCGGGTTCCGCCTGGGCTCCCACTGTTTTCCTCTCTAATCTGAGATGGATTTTGTGGGTTTGTGTTTACGTGGGGCGGGGGACTTTTTTTTTTTTTTTAGCAGGAATCTTCTTAAGCCATGTGCCCATCCCATTAGGATTACCTTTGTTAATCTATAGGTTCACTTATTCGGCAGCACACCAGCCTCCGAGTGTCCCAAACAGGAAGTAGTCAGAGGGTGAGCAGAGCCCCTTGGGCCAGCCTCCTTCCCTGGGAGGATCCACTTGTCTCATGAGACAGAGACAGCTACGACTTCCAGTGGCTGCCTGCCCTGAGCTGCTCCAAGCACCACATGGCCTGTTTTGTGTCCCCTCCCAAAAGAGGAGGAGCTGATAGTTCACTTTACAGAGGGGGAAACTGAGGCCTCAGGAAGGGGGCAGCTTGCACGGAGCTATACACCCAGACCCCCACTAGCATAAGTCAGACTAATCTGTACATTCAATGTTAGCAAAGTTTTTTGTTTGTTTTCAGATGGAGTCTCACTCTGTCGCCCAGGCTCGAGTGCAATGGCATGACCTCAGCTCACTGCAACCTCTGCCTCCCGGGTTCAAGCAATTCTCCTGCCTCAGCCTCCCGAGTAGCTACAATTACAGGCGCTCACCACTGCACCCAGCTAAATTTTTTTTGTGTTTTAGTAGAGACGGGGTTTCACCATGTTGCCCAGGCTGGTCGTGAATTCCTGAGCTCGGGCAATCCGCCCACCTCAGCCTCCCAAAGTGCTGGGATTATAGGTGTGAGCCACTGTGCCTGGCTTGTTGTTTTTTAGAGAGAGGGTCTTGCTGTATTGCCCAGGCTAGTCTCGAACTCAAGTTCAAGTGGTCCTCCTGTCTCAGCCTCCCAAAGTGCTGGGATTACAGGTGTGAGCCACTGCGCCCAGCCTGCAAAGTTTTTGTTTGTTTTGAGATAGAGTCTTGCTTTGTCACCCAGGCTGGAGAACAGTGGCACAATCGTGGCTCACTGTAGCCTCCAGTTCCCAGGCTCAAGTGATCCTCTGCCTCAGCCTCCCAAATAGCTGGGACTGCAGTTGTGTACCACCACAGCCAGCTAATTTTTAAAAATTTGATTATCGTAGAGATGGGGTCTCACTATGTTGCCCTGGCTGGTCTTGGACTCCTGGCCTCAAGTGATCCTCCTGCCTCGGCTGTTTCCTTCTTATTTTATAGAAAATAATAACTTAAAATGGAAGTGTTACTATTTTTTTTTTCTCCCCTAAGTAAATGATCTTGTGCATCCACTTCAGAGGCCACTGGGCTAGGATCAGTCTGATGTCTGTTTTCCATCCAGACTGATTTCTGAGAAGCAGGAAGAAATAAATGAATTCCTCAATGAGTGAAGAGTAGGAACCTCATTTTACAGATGGGGCCCTGAGTGAGGCTGAGAGAGGTTCAGGAAGTTGCCCCAGGGCACACAGCAAGGGAGCAACAGAGCCTGGGGGCCAAGGCCAGGGCCCCATCAGCACCCAGGTTGCAGAGTGGGGACTCACAGAGGTGGAGACACCCCTAGGGCACAAGACGCCCCCCTCCCACTGCCCACCGGCCCAGACAGCCACCCAAGCTGCCAGGGAGAGCCGCTGTTGTCTGAGATTTTCTGTCTCTCACTGCAAACCGGAATCCTAAAGGATAGAGTTTGCTTATCAATGCTGCCCTCATTGCAGTCGGGAAAACCAGGGCCTGGAGGGCGGTGCTCTAAGAGTGATCCCAGTCACCGGCCGTCCAAGGGCCGCCTTCCATGACATCACTGTAGGAGTTTGCTGTGAAGTCAGCCTTGTCAGCAATCTCAAGGCTGACTTCCTGTCCTCTTCCTCAGGGAGCAACCTTGGGCACTACTGGGGAGGACTCTTGGGGATTGAGAGCACTCTCAGGGAGACTATCTGGGGAGCACTCTCAGGAGGAACATATCTGGGAAGTAGCATTGGGAGCACTCTCAGGGAATACTCTCAGGGCACATGCTTGGGGGGCACACGCGTAGGAAGCACGCTCAAGGAGCACTCTCAGGGCACATGCTTGGGGAGCACTCTCAAGGAGCACTCTCAGGGCACATGCTTGGGGAGCACTCTCGAGGAGCACTCTCAGGGCACATGCTTGGGAGCATTCTCAGGGCACATACTTGGGAGCACTCTCAGGACACATGGGGAGCATTCTCAGGGGAGTACTCTAGGGGAGCCTATCTGGGAGTAGCATCAGGGAGCACTCTTGGGGGAGCACTGCCTTAGTCTCCTTTCCAGCCACCGGCTTTGCTGGCGTCAGAAGCAATTCCACAAACCCAGCCCTCCTGTCCTCCCTGGTTCCCCGCAGGACGTGCCATCCCCTGGGTGAGAATGTGCTCCTATTCTGGGGTTTGCATTCCCATCCTCAGGGATTACTGACCATCCGCGTCCCCAGCAGGGTGGGCCTCAAACCCAGGCCGTAAATTCAGGGAAGTGGGAAGCAGAACTTTCTGGATGTCCCTAGATGGTGCCTCCCCTCCACCCCCACTACACACTAACACACGTGCGCGCACACACACTGATCATTGTAGAGATGGGGTCTCACTATGTTACCCAGGCTGGTCACCACTTCCATGGTGCCAGGAGAGTCTGGTTCTTCTCCAGGTGGCCTCAGCCAATGCCTGGGTGATATCTGGCCATCTGCCCCACGCGGGACTCTCTCATGGGCTGTCCTGGCTCTGGCATTGCAGTCTGACAACTCCCTGTTGCATTTCACTCCCTCTGTGCCCCTTCCACAGTGTCACTCCTCCCTCAAGCCCCCGAGAACCCCTTTGCCCTCCACAGTCCTCAGCATCTGCCTCCTGAAGAACCCAGCCTCCATTCTGCACTGGCCCAATCACCCCACTGAAATTTGCAACTCCTCCTCCCACTTAACGTCATCATGGGAACTAAAAGCAGCCGAGTCTCCACTGCTGTCCTCCCCAAGGCTCAGGAACCCACTGCCTGCTCCCATCTCTGGTCCCCCAGGCCCATGGCACCTGCTCTCTTGGGACAGTGCTCTCCATCACAAGTCAGCCTGCCCTGGGCTCTCAGTAGGCAAAGCCAGCAACCCCTCAGTTTCCACTTTACCCCTTCCCAAGGCAGTGAGCTTGGGGGCAGCTTGAATCAGTGGGAGGACAAACCAAGGGGGATCTCAAAACTCATCATGATGAGCTCGCACACAAATCCCTTGTCCCATGCAGTCAATTACAAACCCTGGGAAGTGGGGGCAGGTGTGGCCTGGGAGGCCCCAAGAGCAGGGAGGCCAAGCCTGGGGGCAGCTTCTCTGAGTCCAGAAGAATGTGCAGAAGCAGCAGACGCAGTGAGGTGGGGGGAGGGGTGCTCCAGGCAGAGGGAGCAGCCTATGCAAAGGCCCTGGGGCAGGCCAAGCTCAGAGCACCTAAGGCATGAAAAGGAGGCTGACCTGGCCAGGAGCAGAGGACAGAGAAGGAAGGCTGGAAGGTGGGAAGGGATGGTCCTGGGTGCTGAGACTCAGAACAGGACAGGGCTGTCCCCTTTGTTTGTGATAGTCTCGCTCTGTCATCCAGGCTGGAATGCAGTGGTGCGATCTCAACTCATTGCAACCTCCATTTGCCTGATTCAAGTGATTCTCCCACCTCAGCCTCCTGAGTAGCTGGGATTACAGGTGTGCACCACCACACCCAGCTAATTTTTGTGTTTTTAATAGAGATGGCATTTCACCATGTTGGCCAGGCTGGTCTCAAACTCCTGACCTCAAGTGATCCACCTGCCTTGGCCTCCTGAAGTGCTAGGATTACAGGCATGAGCCACGGTGCACAGCCTAGGGCCGTCCCCTCTAAGAACACACAGACTTGTGGGTGATGGTCAGAGGACAGCTCAGACGAGCTCAGCTCAGGTCAGTTCCACAGGAGTCACTACATTACATTTTACAAAGGGATTGGAGGGACTCTATGAGTGCCACAAAATTCAATCTGTCCCATTCTGTGGCAGCTGTGTGGTGTGGGTGCCACAGAATGGGTAACTAGTCTAAGCAAATCAAGATGTTCTCATTCCCCTGGTCAAAGCAATTGGTTCAGTAGTAGGAATAAATGAGGAATCCCACAGCCAAGTTGACTGGTAGCTACCCTAAACTGAGTCCTTAGAGATGTAAGCTGCTGGATCAATCCTGACCTGAAGCCTACCCTACCACTGTACGTTTTCCCTTTATTCCCTTTATTGTTAAGCTGTTTTGAGCTTTTTTTTTTTTTTTTTTTAATTTGCTACCAAATACATCCTGCAACAGGCGGTGGGGGTGAGTTCCTGAAGAAACTCAGTGGAGCATTGAGGCCACCTCCGAAGCCAGACACGGCAGTATCCAGATGGCAGCAAGCCAGAGAATGACTGTGCAGTGTCAGGGAGGATCAAGCTGTATTTTAAAAAGCAACAGAAGGCCCAGGAAATTCAGCTTTTAGATAGCAAAGGCCCATGATGCCCCAAATGGCCCCCATCAGCCGGGAGTGGGCGTGTTTTGGAGGGAAGAGATGTCTGGCTTGGGGAATGGGTCCAGGCCTCCCAGTAGTTCACCAGATCTCCAGGCCACATTGTGGCAGAAGGCCATCCCTGTCGCTGCGCCTGGCTGGCCTGGGCCCATAGCCCGCCTCGCCGGGGAGAGGAGCCCCTGCCACGATGGAGCCCCCATCCAATTCTCTCAGTGAGAGCGCTGCCAGCTTCCTCACTCGAACAGCCCAGCTGGAGAACTGCCCACAAGTTAAAATATATTTCTTTCCAGCAGACACTGCTCCGGCAGATTCAAGCCTTATCTTTCCCTTCCAGAGGAGAGTTGTTCATTTCACTTCCTAAAAAAAAAAGAAGAAACCCAAAACCCTAAACCGCAAACTGAAAAACAGGTGGGACCGTTTCAAGATTTGGCTGAAGTTTGTCTCAGAGCTGATAAGGGACAGTCAGTTGTTTCTGGGCAACAGAGCAGCAAACTGGCAGGGAGACGGGGTCCCCACTGCCCCCCAATAAAACAACCCCCCAAGGCCGTGCTCCGTATAGAGAGGTTTCCGGCCAGGCATAGTGGCTCACGCCTGTAATCCCTGCATTTTAGGAGGCTGAGGCAGGCGGATCACGAGGTCAAGAGTTTAAGACCAGCCTGGCCAATGTGGTAAAATCCCGTCTCTACTAAAAATACAAAATCAGCCAGGTGCTGTGGCGTGCACCTGTAGTCCCAGCTACTTGGGAGGCTGAGGCAGGAGAATCACTTGAACCCCAGAGGCGGAGGCTGCAGTGAGCTGTGATCACACCATCGTACTCCAGCTCAGGCAGCAGAATGAGACTCTGTCCCAAAAAAATATAAAAATAAGGCTGGGCACAGTGGCTCACACCTGTAATCCCAGCACTTTGGGAGGCCGAGACGGGCAGATTGCCTGACCTCTGGAGTTCTTCACCAGCCTGGGAAACATGGTGAAACCCCATCTCCTAAAATACAAAAAATTAGCCAGGCGTGGCGGCATGTGCCTGTAATCCCATCTACTCAGGAGGCTGAGGCAGGGGAATTGCTTGAACCTGGGAGGTGGAGGTTGCAGTGAGCTGAGATCACACCATTGCAATCCAGCCTGGGTGACAGAGCAAGACTCCATCTCAAAAAAATAATATAAAATAAAAATAAAGAAATAATAATTGGCACAAGGACAGAGCAGTCCCCTGATGAAACGTGCAGCTTTTTAGCCAGGCACAGCGGCTCATGCCACCAACACTTTGGGAGGCTGAGGCAGAAGGATTGCCTGAGGCCAGGAGTTCAAGATCAGCCTGGGCAATGTGGTGAGACCCCGTCTCTACAAAAAAACAAGGCAAGTGTGGTGGCGCCTGCCTACAGTTCCATCTACCTGGGAGGCTGATGGAGGAGAACTGTTTGAACCTGGGAGGTAGAGGTTGCAGATCGCACTTCAGCCTGGGCAACAGAGCGAGTGAGACTCAGTCTCCAAAAAACAAAAACAAAAAACCAGTGCCTGACACGGAGGGAAATGGGCTTCTATTAATTGTTAGACATTGTAAAATTTAATATAATCAGGAAATACTCTGCAAATATAAAGGCCGATAGCTGAAGACACAGGGGTAGCACGAGTCTGTCATCCCGCGCCCCTTCCTTCCCTCCCTTAGGTAATGTCTCAATTTATAACCCTGTTTTTTGTTGTTGTTTTTTTTTTTTTTTTTTTTTTTTTTTGAGAAAGAGAGAGAGAGAATAGGAAGGAGAAAAAAGGAAGAGAAAGAGAGAGAGAGAATGGGGAGGAGGGAGAAGGAAAAGAAAGAGGGAGAGAGAATGGGAGTATTGCTTTCTTGCCCAGGCTAGAATGCAATTTAGTAATGGGTATTGAAAACCTCTTTTATACTGATAATTATACTTAATGATGTAATCAGGAAGGAGTAAGGGAAGAAGATAACAAACAAACAGCCAACCAATATTTAATTTAAACCTATGAAATGCTATGCGATTACTGAGGAGTGATTTACTTCCAATTGTATAGTCACCTTTGGAATAGGTGTGAGGTGGTAATGTATGTTTTGTGTATTTGAAGTGGAGAGTACTATAAATATTTATTAAGTTTACTTGTTCCGGGTCTGAGTTCAAGTTCTGAATATCCTTGTTAATTTTCTATCTCGTTGATCTATAGAATCGTTAACTCTTCTTGTTGCATTGATCCTTTTGCCATTATGTAATGTCATTCCTCGCCTCTTTTGATCTTTGTTGCTTTAAAGTCTACTTTATCAGAGGTGAGAATTGCATCTGCTGCTTTTTGTTTATTAGTTTATTTTTACTCTCTGTTCAATTGGTAAATCTTCCTCCTTCTCTCTGAGTCTTTGTGTATTGTTTCATGTAAGATGGGCCCGGATGCAGCATACCGATGGGTTTTGGCTTTTTATCCAATTAAAATATATGTAAGTTTAATACCAGCATTTGATGCTAGCTGGCTGTTTTGCCCATTAGTTGATGTGAATTTTTTATTGTGTTAAAGTTCTTTGCTTTTTGATATATTTTTGGAAAGGCTGATATTGGTTGTTCCTTTATATGTATAGTGCTTCTTTCAGAAGCTCTTGTAAAGCAGGCCTGGTGGTGGTGAACTCTCTAAGTACTTGTTTGTTCGCAAAAGATTTAATTTTTCCTTCGCACATAAAGCTTAGTTTGGCTGGATAGGAAATTCTGGGTTGAAAGTTCTTTTCTTTAAGGATGTTAAATATTGGTCCCCACTCTTTTCTGGCTTGTAGGGTTTCTGCTGAGAGATCTGCTGTAAGTCTGATAGGTTTCCCTTTATGGGTAACCTGAACTTTCTCTCTAGCTGCCCTTAGTATTTTCTCCTTCATTTCAACCCTAATAAATCTGGCAATTATGTGCCTTGGGGTTGGTCTTCTTGAAGAATATCTTTGTGGTGTTCTCTGTATTACCTGGAGTTGAATATTACCCTGCCTTGCCAGGTTGGGAAAATTTTCCTGAATGATATCCTGAAGAGTATTTTCCAACTTGGATTCATTCTCTTCATCACATTCAGGTACACCTATCAAACGTAAATTAGGTCTTTTCACATAGTCCCATATTTCCTGGAGACTTTGCTCATTCCTTTTCATCCTTTTTTCTGCATTCTTGTCTTCTCGTTTCATTTCACTGAGCTGGTCCTCGACTTCTGATATCCTTCCTTCCGCTTGATCAATTCGACTGTTTAAACTTGTGCATGCTTCGCGAAGTTCTCGTGTTGTGTTTTTCAGCTCCATCAATTCACTTATATTCTTCTCTAAATTGTCCATTCTCATTAACATTTCGTTAAACCTTTTTTCAAGGTTCTTAGTTTCTTTGCATTGGGTTAGAATAAGTTCTTTTAATTCACAGAAGTTTCTTATCACCCACGTTTGGAAACCTGCTTCTGTTATTGGAATACCGGTGTAATCTATTAAGCCTTGTTCCGTTACTGATGAGGAATTGCAATCCCCTGTAGAGGGAGAGGCATTCTGATTTTGAGTATTCTCTACCTTTTTACGCTGGTTTCTTCCCTTCATTATATATTTGTCCGTCTGTCGTCTTTATAATTACCGACTTTCTAACTGGGTCTCTGACGTCCAACTTGTTGATTCCCTGCGCCGAAATCTGAGCAATCCACTGAGCCGGCCAAAAGAGCGGTGTTAAGATTGATGGTGCTTTTCTGCCCGGGAATATCCAGACTCTGCACCAAGAACTGGCGTGCTAAGGCACCAGCAAAACCGCCACGCCGGCCACAAGAGTCGCCCTGGCGACCCGTGGAGCTCCTCCACTGGGAATCTCGTGGTCCGTGAGCAACTAATATTCGTCTGAAAGTGTGGCGTCCTCTCGTTCTTTGCGCTTTCACTGGGAGGTACGTGCCCGAGCTGCTAATCATCAGCCATCTTGGATCTCTCTCGTGTTGTTGTTTTTTAAGACAGGTTCTCACTCTGTCACCCAGACTGGAATGCAGTGGTGATAGTGATCATAGCTTAGTGCAGCTTCCACCTCCCGGGGCTCAGTCAGTCCTCCCACCTCAGCCTCCCGAGTAGCTGTGAATACAAGTGTGTGCCACCATGCTCAGCTACATTTTCTTTTTCTTTTTCTTTCTTTATTTTTTGAGACAGAGTCTCGCTCGTCGCCCAGGATGGAGAGCAATGGCTCAATCTCGGCTCACTGCAACCTCTGCCTCCTGGGTTCCAGCAATTCTCCTGCCTCAGCCTCTTGAATAGCTGAGATTACAGGTGCCCACCACCATGCCTAGCTAATTTTTGTATTTTTAGTAGAGATGGGGTTTCACCATGTTGGCCAGGCTGGTCTCAAACTCCTGACCTCAGGTGATCCACCTCAGCTTCCCAAAGTACTGGGAGTACAGGCATGAGCCACTGCGCCCAGCCTTTTTTTTTCTTGAGACAAGGTCTCGCACTGTCACCCAGGCTGTAGTACAGTGGCGCAATCTCAGCCCACTGAAACCTCTGCATCCGGGGTTCAAGTGATTCTCATGCCTCAGCCTCCCAAGCAGCTGGGATTACAGGTGTTCGCCATGACACCTGGCTAATCTTTGCATTTTTAGTAGAGACGGGGTTTCACCGTGTTGGTCAGGCTAGTCTCAAACTCCTGACCTTAAGCGATCTGCCCACCTCGGCCTCCCAAAGCCCTGCGGTTATAGGTGTGAGCCACTGCACCCGGCCTCAACCCTAATCTGATGGCAGAGGCTTGGGACCTGCACCCAGGCCTCCACCCCAAGCCGGGCCTCGCTATCTGCAAACTGCCGCCCCCTGCAGCTCGGAAGCATTTGTCCATCGGCTGCAAGGGCTGTCTCATCTCCCTTCATCCCTCACCATGTTTTTTGTTTTGTGGAAGCTGCGTGGTTCTCAAGTAATTGTGCTACTGGGAAACAGGGCTGAGAGTCTCGTTTGTTCAAAGAAAATCTTTTCCTTTCACACGCAAGTGCTGTGTTTGCGCCATAAATCGTCTTCTGCGTTCGGTCCCTGCCAGCCTTTCTCCTCGTGCAAGACCCATCTGGGAAGAGCTCCAGGCAGCACTCCCAGGGTGGCGGGTGGCCGCCAACACAGCCGGGACTGAGCCCACCCCAGCAGCTCAAGGACAGGCCAGGGAATAACAAGGGAAAGAGTTCACATTTATTGAGCACCTACTATGTGCTGGGCACTGCGCTGGGCATTCCCTTCATTCCCTTAATCGATTGCATTTCCTCCTTGTTTTTTTTTTTTTTTTTTGAGACAGAGTCTCACTCTATCACCCAGGCTGGAGTGCAGTTGTGCAATCTCTGCTCACTGCAACCTCTGCCTTCCAAGTTCAAGCAAATCTCCTCCCTCAGCCTTCCAAGTAGCTGGGGATTACGGGCATGTGCCACCACACCTGGTTAATTTTTGTATTTTTAGTAGAGACGGGCTTTCACCATCTTGGCCAGGCTGGTCTTGTACTTCTAACCTCGTGATCCGCCCACCTTGGCCTCCCAAAGTGCTGGGATTACAAGCGTGAGCCATTGTGCCTGGCCATATTTTCTCCTTAATGGGCCAGGCACGGTGCCTCATACTGTAACCCCAGCACTTTGGCAGCCTGAGGCCAGAGGATCGCTTGAGCCCAGGAGTTCCAGATCAGCCCAGGCAACATACTCAGTTGATACAAAAGTAATTGTGGTTTTCACCATTAAAAGTAATGGCGGGCTGGGTGCAGTGGCTCATACCTGTAATCCCAGCACTTTGGGAGGCCGAGGCAGGTGGGGGGATCACCTGAGATCGAGTTCAAGATCAGCCTGACCAACATTGTGAAACCCCGTCTCTACTAAAAATACAAAAATCAGCCGGGTGCGGTGGCACATGCCTGTAGTCCCAGCTACTCAGGAGGCTGAGGCAGGAGAATTGCTTGAACCCAAGAGGCAGAGTTTGCAGTAAGCCAGGATTGCGCCACTGCACTCCAGCCTGGGTGACAGAGCAAGACTCCATCACACACACACAAAAAAAGTAATGACAAGAACCACATTTACTTTTGCACCAATCTAATTGCAAGACCCCATCCCTACAAAAAATTTAAATTACCCGATGTGATGGTGAGTGCCTGTAGTCCCAGCTACTCAGGAGGGTGAGGTAGGAGGATTGCTTACACCCAGGAGGTCAAGGCTGCAGTGAGCTACGATCGTGCCACTACACTCCAGCCTAGGCAACAGAGCAAGACTCTGTCTCTAAAAATAAACAAAATCTGCTGGGTGCAGTGGTTCACTCCTGTAATCCCAGGACATTAGGAGGCTGAGGCAGGCGGATTACCTGAGGTCAGAAGTTCGAGACCAGCCTGGCCAACATGGTGAAGCCCCATCTCTACTAAAATTAGCCAGGCATGGGGTGGAGTTTGCAGTGAGCTGAGATCGATCGTGCCACTGCACTGCAGCCTGGGTAACAGAGCAAGACTCTCTCTCAAAAAATAAAATTAGGCCGGGCGCGGTGGCTCAAGCCTGTAATCCCAGCACTTTGGGAGGCCGAGGCGGGTGGATCACGAGGTCAAGAGATCGAGACCATCCTGGTCAACATGGTGAAACCCCGTCTCTACTAAAAATATACAAAAAATTAGCTGGGCATAGTGGCGCGTGCCTGTAATCCCAGCTACTCAGGAGGCTGAGGCAGGAGAATTGCTTGAACCCAGGAGGCGGAGGTTGCGGTGAGCCGAGATCGCGCCATTGCACTCCAGCCTGGGTAACAAGAGCGAAACTCCATCTCAAAAAAAAAAAATAAAATTTAAAAAAATAATAAAATTAAATTAAATTAAAGTCCAGGCACAGTGGCTCATGCCTGTAATCCCAGCACTTTGGGAGGCCAAGACAGGTGGATCATGAGGTCAGGAGTTTGAGACCACACACTAGCTAACACTGTGAAACCCCGTCTCTATTAAAAAGACAAAAAAAAATTAGCCGGGCACGGTGGCTCAAGCCTGTAGTCCCAGCTACTTGGGAGGCTGAGGCAGGAGAATCGCTTGAACCTGGGAGGTGGGGTTGCATGAGCCAAGATGATGCCACTGCACTTCAGCCTGGGCAATGGAGCAAGACTGTCTCAAAATATATATATATATATACAAATGGTCAATAAGCAGATGCAAAGAAGCCCAACCTTATTAACCATCAGAGAAATGCAAATCAGAAGTATCATGAGATACCACCTCACACCTACTAACATGCCTGTAATCAAACAGACAGAAAATAGCAAGTGTTGGCAAGGACGTGGAGATATTGGAACCCTCAAATACTGCTGGTGGGAATGTAAAACGGTGCAGCTGCTGGAGAAAACAGGTTGGCATTTCCTGAAAACCTTACGGCATGACTTAGCAAGGTTACTTCCAGTATATATCCAAGAGACTTGAAAACATGTCCACCTAAGAATGTGGACGTGGGGGCTGGCTGCGGTGGCTCTGGTCTGTAACTCCACCACCTTGGGAGGTCAAGGCAGGAGGATCACTTGAGGCTAGGAGCTCCAATCAGCCTGGGCAACATAGTGAGACCCCATCTCCACAAAATATTTAAAATTTGATGGGCACAGTGGCACATGCCTGTAGTCCCAGCTACTTGGGAAGTTGAGGCAGGAGGATTGCTTGAGCAGGTCGAGGCTGCAGTGTATCGTGATTGTGCCACTGCACCCCAGCCTGGGCAACAGTGCGAGACTCCATCTCAAAAAAAAAAAAAAAGACTAAGATGGTTAAAAAAAAAGTAGGTAGGAGCATGGAATGTATACTCACATTTGTTTGGATGTTAAAAAAACCTACCCATGAGACTCCATCTCTATGAAAGAACAGAAAAATTAGCTGGGTATTGTGGTGCATGCCTGTAGTCCCAGCTACGCGGGAGCCTGAGACAGGAGGTGAGCCAAGGAGATCGAGGCTGCAGTGAGCTATGGATGGTGCCGCTGCACGCCAGCCTGGAGACAGAGCAAGACCCGTCTCAAAAATAAATAAATAAATAAATAAAAATCACTGGAAAGACACATAAGAAACTAATGTAGCAGTTACCTAGGAGGCGGGAGGCCTGGGTGAGGATCAGCAGGAGGAAAGGAGCTTGCTGCATGTCCTTTAATACTTTCTCATTTTCTTTCTCTTTCCTTTTTTTTTTTTTTCTGAGACAGAGTTTTGCTCTGTCGCCCAGGCTGGAGTGCAATGGCACCATCTCAGCTCACTGCAGCCTCCACCTCCTGGGTTCAAGCGATTCTCCTGCTTCAGTCTCCTGAGTAGCTGGGATTACAGGTGTCCGCCACCACACCAGGCTAATTTTGTATTTTTATTAGAGACAGGGCTTCCCCATGTTGGCCACGCTGGTCTCGAACTGCTGACCTCAGGTGATCCGCTCACCTTGGCCTCCCGAAGTGCTGAGAGTACAGGCGTGAGCCACCGTGCCTGGCCCAATACTTTTTCAATGTTGAATCCTGCCAGTGCTTTCCTAATCCAAAACTGAAATCTAAAACAAAATCAGCTGGAATATTTAAAGAGTGCAACTGTTTAAAATGAATGGTGGTGCCTGAGTGTGATCAAAGCCCTGGGTCCAGCTATGAATTTGTAGGAAGCACAAACCATGCCAAACAGCATACCGAGGACAGCCAGCGGAACCAGGCCGTGGGGGCCCTCCAGTTCCAGGCCCAAGCTGCCAAATACCAACTGCTTGACCAGGCGCACTGCCTCACACCTCTAATCCCAACACTTTGGGAGGCTGCAGCAGGTGAATTACCTGAGGTCAGGGCACAGTGGCTCATGCCTGTAATCCTAGCACTTTGGGAGGCTGAGGCAGGTGAATCACCACAGATCAGGAGTTTGAGACCAGCCTAGCAAACATGGTGAAACCCCATCTTTACTACAAATACAAAAATTAGGCCAGGCATGGTGGCTCATGCTTGTAATCCCAGCACTTTGGGAGGCTGAGGCAGGTGGATCGCCTGAGGTCAGGAGTTTGAGACCAGCCTGACCAACATAGTGAAACCCGTCTCTAATAAAAATACAAAAAATTAGCTGGCTGTGGTGGCACCCACATGTAATCCCAGCTACTCAGGAGGCTGAAGCAAGAGAATCAATTGAACCCGGGAGGTGGAGGTTGCAGTGAGCTGAGATCATGCCATTGCACTCCAGACTGGGCGACAAGAGCAAAACTTCTCAAATAATAATAATAATAAAATAAAGAACTTTCTTACAATCAAAATAAAAGATAATATCTTATCTACTGTTCTACAACTTGTCTTTGGGATCAATAGACTGGGAATAATTTTTTAATTTTTTTGTTATAGTAGATCTATGATAGATATGATTTTACTGATTCTGTTTTTGAGATGGTCATGCTCTGCCGCCCAGGCTGGAGTGCAGTGGCGCAATCTCAGCTCACTGCAACCTCTGCCTCCTTGGTTCAAGCAATTCTCTTGCCTCAGCCTCCCGAGTAGCTGGGAGCACAGTTGTGCACCACCATACCTGACTAATTTTTATATTTTTAGTCGAGATGGGATTCCACCATGTTGGCCAGGCTAGTCTGGAATTCCTGACCTCAAGTGATCCATCCACCTTGGCCTCCCAAAGCAGAATGATTGATTGATTGATTGAGACAGAGTCTCACTCTGTAGCCCAGGCTTGAGTGTAGTGGCTCAGTCATAGCTCACTGCAGCTTTGAACTCCTGGACTCAAATCCTGTGCCACTGCACTCCAGCCTGGGTAACAGAACAAGACTGTGTCTCAAAAAAAAAAAAGATCTGGAAAAAGGGGGACAGAGGGAGGGAGGGGAGCAAGGGTGGAAAAAATACCTATTGGGGACCATGTTCACTATTGGGGTGATGAGTTCACTGGGAGCCCAAACCCTAGATTATGCAGTACACCCATGTACGAACCTGCACAGGTACCTCCCGAAGCTTTTGTTGTTTTTGTTATGAGATGAAGTCTCACTGTGTTGCCCACTCTGGAGTGCAGTGGTGGGATCTCGGCTCACTGCAACCTCTGCCTCCTGGGTTCAAGTGATTCTCTTGCTTCAGCTTCCCAAATAGCTGGGATTACAGCCACCCGCCACTACACCCAACTAATTTTTGTATTTTTACTAGAGACGAGGTTTCACCATGTTGGCCAGGCTGGTCTTGAACTCCTGACCTCAGGTGATCCGCCTGCCTTGGCCTCCCAAAGTGCTGGGAGTATAGGCATGAGCTACCACACCTGGCTCTCCTGAATCCATTTTTAAAAAACAAATCTGGGAAAAGACACCAGAGAATTAAAAAAGGAAAAAAAAGGCCGGGCACTGTGGCTCACGCCTGTAATCCTAGCACTTTGGGAGGCCGAGGTGGGTGGATCACCTGAGGTCAGGAGTTCAAGACCAGCCTGGCCATCATGGTGAAACCCCATCTTAAAAAAAAAAAAAGAAAGAAAGAAAAAAAAAAGAGGTCACCAGAAACCCTTCCATCTGGAAGAAATGTTGTTAATTACCACACAGTGCCTTAAAGAAATGCAGATTAAACCTCTTATAGTCCTGGAGGTCAGAAGTCCAGAGACTGGTCTCCCCAGGCTCAAGTCAAGTGCAGGCCGGGCTCCTCCTGGAGGTGCTGGGGGCAGATCCCCTTTCCTGGCCTTTGCCAGCTTCTAGAATCCGCCTGCACTCCTCGGCTGATGGTCCTACGGTTCTTCCTCCAGCAACCGCCCGTGTTTCTCCCCCGTCAGCTCTCAGCTCTTCCTCTCCTGCCTCCGTTGGGCCACCAGGATAATCCCAGAGACCACATCTCAAGGTCAGCTGATCAGCAGCTTCCATTCCTCTCTGTCATGGAACCCACAGTCATGGGATCTGGGGACCAGGGCATGGACATCTCGGGATCATTATTCTGCCTCCACAGCCAGTCACAGCACCACCATACCACGACCCAGCCAAGGGCTGTGCAGGAGCCTGGAGCCCGGAGCCTGGGACTCCAGGGAGTAACAAAGGTTGCAGCTAAGACCCAGATCCTCAATCCCAGATGCAGCCAACTGGAGGCCGCCCCCATCTCTGTACACAAAAGCAAACTCAAGGGGCTTGTGGGGAATGATTGTTCAACAGAATTTATATCAATTTAAATTTACAAGCGCTGGCTCATGCCTATCATCCCAGCACTTTGGGAGGCCAAGGCGGGCAGATCACCTGAGGTCAGGAGTTTGAGACCAGCCTGGCCATCATGGCAAAACCCCGTCTCGATTAAAAAGACAAAAAGTAGCTGGGCGTGGTGGAGTGCGTCTGTAATCCCAGCTACTCGAGAGGCTGAGACAGGGGAATCACTTGAACCTGGGAGGGAGAAGTTGCAGTAAGCTGAGCTGAGATTTTGCCACTGTACTCCAGCCTGGGCAACAGAGCGAGACTACATATCACAAAAAAGAAAAAGGTCGGGCGTGGTGGCTCACTGTGATGCCCTTTCTAAAAATGGCCACAAAATGACCTCCCACCCCAAGAGGTCTTTTGCAATGACAGCTCAACATGCATCCTAACAAGTGGAGGGGTCTGTGCCCCATCCCTTGAATGTGGCAGCTTCTGGAACTGCCTTGGTCAACAGGGTGTGGAAGTGATGCTATGTGATGGCCAAAGCCAGGGCCTGTCCTTCTGGTTTTCTGTACACATTTGCTCTTGGGACCCAGCTGCCATGCTGTGAGGAAACTCAACTAGCCTTGGTGAAGAGGCCACATGGGAAGGCCACTTAGACCACATGGAGAAACCACATGAAAAGGCCACATGGAGAGAACAAATGGAAAGGCCATGTGGATAGGTTACATAGAAGGGCCACATGGAGAGCCCACATGGAGAGGCCACATGGAGGTGTTCCAGCCACAGGCCCCCACTGAGGTCCAGGTCAACACCAGAATTGCCATCAGAAAAAAATTAGTCCCTTTGTTTTGGTGTGTGAATGTGTGTGTGTGAATTTAGTGAGAGTGTGGTGGTGTGTGGGTGTGATTAGACATAGGAGAGTGTATGTGAGCAGTGGGGATTGTATGTGTGTCTGCATCTGTGTGGACACGTCTGAGTGACTGTGTATGAAGAATGTGTGTAAGAATGTCAGTTACGGCTGGACTCAGTGACTCACACCTGTAAAGACTTTAGTCCCCAGCTGCTGAGTCACCGAGGCGGAGGCTCCAGACACCATGTGACAGACAAGTCGTAGTGCTGTCCCCTGTGAACCTGCCCCGGAGAAGCCATGAGCACCTCACAGTGGCCGTCCTGCATCCTGAACTTGGAAGTGCCTTGTTATGTACAAGACAGAATGTTTCTGGCTATTTCTCAGCCTTGGTACCTCCTCTCCCTGCTTGCCTGTCCCTGTAATGACAGTCTCAAGTGCGCCTCTGAAGGAAGGGCTGCTGGGCTTCCTTGCACCTGCACACATTCCCATCCTCTCTCCCCTGCTGCAGCCGTTGGTGTCAGCAGCACAGAGGATCAGCTCCCACCCACTGCCCAAATCTCCAGCACTAGCTCCCCGGTTTTCCCCTAGCCAGACAGAGATGTCATGGCAGTCGGGGGGGTGCGTGGGTGCGTGTCAAGCTGCAGGTGATGGTGATAGCTCAGACAACACCGGGCAGGACAGGAGGCTCCCAGCCCTGCATCGCCATTTGTTGTGGAAACACCATCACCTCAAGGACCAAGCCAGGCGGGAATGCCAAGTCCCCGGCTCATGTGAGGGCCCCATCCAGGCCCCGGTTCCTCCTCCTACCTCCTGCCACACTCGGGTCCGAGCATCTCCCCAGAGTCCAGGACAGATAAAGGAGGTCTCTGCCCCAAACCGACACTGCAATTACACCAGCCTCAGGAGTGCACACGCTGCAGACTCCACTTTTCTTCTTTTTTGAGGCCGTCTCGCTCTTGTTGCCCAGGCTGGAGTGCAGTGGCATGATCTTGGCTGACTGTAACCTCCTCCTCCCGGGTTCAAGCGATTCTCGTGCCTCAGCCTCCCAAGTAGCTGGGATTACAGGCACCCAGGACCACACCTGGCTAGTTTTTGTATTTTTAGTAGAGAGACGGGATTTCACCATATTGGCCAGGCTGGTCTCAAACTCCTGACCTCATGGTCCACCCGCCTCGGCCTCCCAAAGTGCTGGGATTACAGGCATGAGCCACTGCGCCCGGCCCAGATTCCACTTCTGTGGGGCACCCAGGAGTCAAACTCAAAGAGACAGGAAGTAGAATGGTAGGTGCCTGAAGCAGAGGGAGAGGGATGGGGAGTGAATGTTGAATGGGGACAGAGTTTCAGTTGGCGAAGATGAGAAAGTTCTAGAGGCGGATTGTGGCGATGGCCGCACGACACTGAGATGTGATTAATGCACAGTGAAAATGCAATGTGAAAATAAACAGTGCACTTCATTTTTTTTTTTTTTTTGAGACAGCATCTTGCTCTGTCACCCAGGCTGGAGTGCGGTGGTGCAATCATGGCTCACCACAACACTGACCTCCCAGGCTCAAGGATCCTTCTGCCTCAGCCTCCCAAGTAGCTGGGACCACAGACAGGCATGTATCACCATGCCCGGCTAATTTTTGTAGAGACACGGTCTCAAACTCCTGGGCACAGTGATGTTTCTGCCTCAATTTCCCAAAGTGCTAGGATTACAGGCATAAGCCGCCGCCCCCAGCCTGAACTATGCACTTTACTTTCCTCCCCCCACCAAAAAAAACCCTCTGCTGGCAAACTATGCACTGTAAAATGGTTAAGATGGGCTGGGTGCAGTGGCTCACCCCTGTAATCCCAGCGCTTTGGGAGGCTGAGGCGGGTGGACCACCCGAGGTCAGGAGTTGGAGACCAGCCTGGCCAATATGGCGAAACCCTGTCCCTACTAAAAATATAAAATTAGCCAGGCGTGGTGGCACATGCCTGTAATCCCAGCTACTCGGGAGGCTGAGGCAGGAGAACTGCTTGAACCCAGGAGGTGGAGGTTGCAGTGAGTCAAGATCACACCACCACACTCCAGCCTGGCCACAGAGCGAGACACCATCTCAAAAAATAATAATAAAATAAAATGAACAATGCTGAGGCCCTGAGGGAATGCCTAAGCTGACTCAGCCCTGCCTGCCTTCAGCCAGCCACCACTTTTGCTATCTGAGCTGCCACCAGCCCGCACAACCACGCCAGTGCCCCTGTGCTGCTCCCTGTCAAGCCCATCCTGACCTGTGCAGCCTCCTCCCTCACCTTTGGCCTCCCTAGCCCAAGGCTGTCTCAGCTGTCACCTCCTGATGCCCCGTGGGGAGTGTCTGCTCCCCCGCTTCAGGTCTTGTGTCTCCATCCATGCACCTGTTTCAGACAACCCACCCTTCACCACCTGCAATGAACAAAGCCCCCAGCCTCGGGCCCAAGGAAAGGGCTGTAGGTAATCGGTCAAAGTGTCTCTGCTGGAAGGACCACACAGCTGCCTGGCTTTCTAAATCAAGTCCATTTTATTTGAAATTTTCCACATGCCACACATGTACATGAAAATTCCCATCCAGAATGCAGTTTGCTACAGTAAACACCGAAGTCAGGAGCAGGCATCACCATGAGATGCCACGTGGCAAGTCAGCGGGACAGGGACGGGGGGTTGGTCATCGAAAGGCAGGTGACACACGTAGGGTCATTTAGCACCTGGTCATGAGATACGGCAAGACCCCTGGGGCCAGGGAAAGGCCTCGCCTTAAAAACATGGGGGGTTCTGCTGTCTGGGCAGTCTCACGTGGATGGGCAATGGGCAGAGGGTGGCGAAGGAGCCGGGGGAAGATACCACCAACAGCTGCAGGGGAGGGGCACGCACACACACACGGGCACACACATGCTTGCCTGTGAACACCCCACCCCGGACACATCACCAACACAGCGGTCCAGGCTCCAGCTCACTTCCTGCAAGGCTTCTGTGACCAGGGTTCCCAAGGCAGGTCTGGTGGCCACAGCATGGAGGGAAGCCTCCCAGGACCAACCCTCATTCCTGGGTCCGCCGGTCTGGGGCAGGAGTAGACAGGTGTCCTGACCTGGGGTCTGCCTATAAACCAACCCCTTCAGCGTTTCTGTCTTTTGAGACAGGATATTGCTCTATGGACTGGGCTGGAGTGCAGTGATGTGATCTTGGCTCACTGCAACCTCCAACTCCTGGGCTCAAGCCATCCTCCTGCCTCAGCCTCCTGAGTAGCTGGGACCACAGGCACACGTACCATGCCCAGCTAATTTTTTTTAATTTTATTTTATGTAGAGATGGAGTCTTGCTATGTTGTGCTAGCTGGTCTCGAACTCCTGGGCTCAATCGATCCTCCTGCCCCAGCCTCCCAAAGTGCTGGGATGGAAGGTGTGAACCACCACGCCAGGCCCCTTCCTTGTTTCTCGAAGGAGCTTTAGAGAGTAGAGTGGCCCTGGTGACAGGCAGCCTACATCACTGCCACCACTCGGTTCTTCAGTGTCTGTGGGGTATCTGTTCATCATCCCCAGTAGATCTAGAAACTTCTAACTCGAATCTCACACCCCCAAGTGCTAATGAGACTCATGACCATCACAAAGAACCCCCAGCATCGTGGTGAAGGCTACTGAGAACCCCCGTCCACGGGAGGTGGCCGACATCTCTGTCTCTGGTTTAGTGGCCCCACGCTTCATCACCACAGCTGGTCCATGAATTCCTCATGTTTTCTTACAAAAGCTCTGTAATGAGCTGGGTGTGGTGGCTCACGCCTGTAATCCCAGCACTCTGGGAGGCTGAGGCGGGCGGGTCACCTGAGGTCAGGAGTTCAAGACCAGCCTGACCAACATGGTGAAACCCTGTCTTTACAAAAATACAAAAATTAGCAGGGTATGATGGCGGGTGCCTGTAATCCCAGCTACTCAGGAGGCTGAGACGGAAGAATTGCTTGAACCTGGGAGATGGAGGTTGTAGTGAGTGAGCCGAGATTTTGCCATCACACTCCAGCCTCAGTGACAGAGCAAAACTCCCTTCCAAAAAAGAGCTCTGTAATTTTCAGATCCTAAAAGGAGCAGATAACAGGGCAACAGGAGGTGGGAGGCTGCCCCGGCACTGCCTGCTGGGGAATGGAGGCGGCTCCCCCGCTACAGAGGCCTCCAGCACTGTCCATCCTGGCAGGAGCATCACCGGCACCGCTGAGGCCGCAGCACTGCTCTAGAGCCTTGTCGGCCAGCAGGGGCCCGGCCCTCGGCTGTTGCAGCCCTACTGCTCTACGCCTGACCCCTCTGTGAGACCCCAGGCCCAAGCCTGACCCAGCCCCAGTCCCCTTGGCAAAAAGTCCAGCGGCTCTGGGTCCGGGCACAGGGAGTAGCTGAGGGAAGGCGCTGCCCAGGTGGCAGGCACCCTCGCTTGTTTTTCAGCACCAGAGGAGCTCAGCCCCTCCCGGCCACAGTCCTGGGTCAAAGCAGTGAGTGTCCTCCTGTCCTGTGAACACACAGGTCCCGGGAGGGCCTCTTGGAGAAAGTGCTTCTCAGGCTCGTGTCTTCTGGGGACATCTGATGGCAGGGATAGAGCCCGGCCCCTCTGCTACAGAAGGAAGCGGCCCTCACCCAGCTCCCCTGGGCTGGACCGGCCCTTGAAAATGAGAAAAGCCTCTCACAGCAGAGAGGAGAACCCGAGGCCCAGAAAGGCACCTTTCCTCTGGGTCCTCAGGCTCAAGTGCCTCCCTGGGCTACCTTCGGAAGCCCCGTGGTGGCCTATGTGTCTTGGTGATGTGGAACAAGTGGCAGGGTGGAGGCTGCAGGCCACAGGGCTGCCGGGTCACAGGCCACAGGGCCAGAGGGCTGGGAGGGAGTCAGGAGAAGAAATAGCAGCTAGGTCTGGAGTGAGCTTGGGGCACAGGCAGAAGGGGGCAGCCAGAGAGGTTGGGGCGCTCCCTTTTTAAGAACAAAGGGATAAATACCCTCTCCCTCCACCCTCCCTCCAACCCCCAGTCTCTCCCTCACACACACACACAGAAGATGCGACTCACACACGCATGCACACACAGGACACAGGTACACACAGGCACAGGCACGCAGGCACACAAACACAGGCACACGCAAACGGGTACACGCACGCAGGCACACGTGCACGCAAGTACACGAGCACGCAGGCACACACATGCAGGCACAAGCACGCAGGCACAGGGACAAGTGCTGACCACGCTCCTCCAGCAGGCAGCATATGGTCCGTCGCTTAACAGCCCAGCTCTGCCAATTGGGGACCATTAGGGTGGGTTCTTTTCCCAGCATCAAATGCTGCAGAATATAAATTGCAACTAACACCAGTGCCAAAATAGCACTTAGCGAAAATAAGCACGTTATTAGCATCTGGTGAAGCCCATCTCGGGGTTAGCAGCAGCGGAAATTCTTGCTCTAAGTCAAAGGATGGTTGCAGGGGACACTAAAAATACAAGGTCTACTGTTTGGGGTGCTTTCCAAGGCACTGCATCCCAGCCTCAGGAACAGCCCTTCCCTCAGCCCTGTCAACCAGTATAAATGATGCTGTTGGTTAAAACCACTTGCTCATGAGAACAGGACACCCAGGCGCGATCGTACACACACAGGGATGCATTCCTGGTGCAAACACAATTCTCTGGCACGAGTGGGGAATGTTCTGGAGGAAAGGAGCAGGGCATGGAGCTGTAGCGCCGAGACACAGGCCCCTTGAGGGTCCCGGGGTCTCCCAGGCCACCTGCCTCCTCCTGGGCTGCACCCTCAGCCTGCCACACCTTGTTTTGAGAGTAAGAAGCAGTCGGTCCCAGGCGGCACCCTATCTGATCACCAGCACCTGATGGTCTCCAGGTGCCATTTTAAAGCTCTAAAGAAATGTCCAGGAACTTGGGGGGTGGGGTATTCCCACCACCTTTGAGACCCTCGTCTACAGCCCCTGCCTCCTGGAGCCCTGGGCAGCCTGTCCTGCAGCCTGCAGGCCAGGAGACGGTGCTCAGAGGTGTGGCTCTCAGAGGCTGAGCCAGGAGGGCCAGGAGGGCATCTGGGAGGCAAAGGCTTGGTCCGGTGTGGGTTCCACATCGGGCACTACTGGATCAGCCAGAAGGGTTCCTCCGGCCAGGAGGCAAAGGTTCTGCACTGGGTGCAGCCCAGGGCTGGGAGAGGACCCGTGGGCTTCAGAGAGGAGACGTTGACCCCATAAATACAAGAAAGGGTGAAGCGGAACGAGAACTCGCGCCCCAGATCCCCCTTGCCAGTGAGCAGAGGCGCCAGGGTGGGGTCGAGACTGCTAGATGGAGAGCTGGACCTCCCCACAGCCTTAACCCCAGTTCTCCAAAGGCCTCCTGGACTCCTTGGCTCCCAAAGCTAGGAGCTACTGAGAACTGTGCCCCCTCCCCCACCACCAGAGCCCAGGGCAGGGCCAGTGATTGGAGGCCCGGGGATGGTGTCCCCCCTCTTTTAACAGCACAGCAAATGTAAGACACCACCACACAGGACAGGGGACCTGTCACACAGAGACCCAGGAGGATGATGGTGGCCAGGGCGGAGATCCAGGCGAGCAGGACCCAACCACAGCCCCCCTTGGAAGCCACCAGCCCAGGGACGACTCTAGTAGCGCCTGGAGGTGGAGGATGGCAGAGATGGCCCAGCATGGCACATGCAGTGAGGCCTCTGCCACCGGGAGAGTGTCCTCATTTTTGGAATAGCTTTGTTGAAATTTTTATTTCTTTTTTAAGACATGGGGTATCCCTGTGTTGCCCAGGCTGGTCTCAAACTCCTGGGCTCAAGGGATCGTCCCAAAATGTGTTGAATATATATGAATATGTGTGGATGTGTAAATATATATAGAGAGAGACAGAGTCTCGCCCTGTCGCCCAGGCTGGCGTGCAATGGCTTGATCTCAGCTCACTGCAACCTTTGCCTCCCAAGTTCAAACAATTCTCCTGCCTCAGCCTCCCAAGTAGCTGGGATTACAGGTGCCCACCAGCACGCCCAGCTCATTTTTGTATTTTCAGTAGTGACGGGGTTTCACCATTATGGCCAGGCTGGTCTCGAACTCCTGACCTTGTGATTCACCCACCTCGGCCTCCCAAAGTGCTGGGATTACAGGCATGAGCCACCCTCAAACAGGCCAAATATTTTTTAAGTCTTAAAGTCATTTGAAACAAGGTAATGTGATTGCTACTCCAGCCTTTGGAATCCTTTCTGGGTTTTAATGTTTCACATTACTCTAACAAGGCCGAATGTGTATTGATCTGCCCAGGAGCGCACGTGGACCTTCCCAGGGAGGCTGAGTGCCACGGGAGGGTGAGAGGGGAGGAGGCCTCTCTTGTGAGAAACAGGCCCTGCTCCTGGGGCTGAAAAGCCGCAGGGGACGCTCCAACCAGCAGTCCCAACCCCAGGGGCCTCTCTGGGGCCACAGACATCATCTGGCTAGAAAAGCCACAGAGACATGAGGGGGTTCTAGTGTGTCCTAAAGGGACAGAGAGCCCCAAGTCTGCAGCCACGTCCCCATGTCACATTTGACCACGAAAGGGGATACTCAGACACGAGGTGACCAGCCTGGCCAACCGGACTTCAGAGGGACAGCGTGTGGCCACCCATCTGCCAGGCACAGGCAGCAGGTGACCACAAACACAACAGCCAAGGGACATGCTTCCCGGTCAGAGCGAAGGGGCAGCGGGACAGGGTTCCGGCCCTCCAAGCCATGGACAGGGCCCCCAGGGATTGAGGCTTAGTGTACCAATACCACAGCCAGGTCCCAAGGCTCAGCCTGGTTCAGCCAGGCCCCACACTGACTGTCCCCCGAGCCCTTCACGTCACCCAGAGCATATCCCCTCGACCCAAACTTCACAGAGCAACAGTTCCCATGAGAGAGCCATGGAGACACCGGGAGCCCCAAGAGCCAGGCGGGGCGTGGCCAGCCGAGAGAGAGGCCCCCTTCCTCTTGTGACAAACTAAGGGTCCCTGGTGTCCCAGGCTCCTGCAGCGTCTCGAGGTGACTCAGACCAAAGGGCAGTGGCTCGGCCTCTCACCACCACAGGTTCGGCGGTTCCTCGGCCACTCGGCTCTTAAATAAGGTGATCTCATCCAGGTGCACCAGGGGGACGTCCCGGATGACGTCGGTCAGGCCCTCGTGGAGCAGAGGGAAGATGACAACATTCAACGCGGGCCGCTCGGCCTGGAAGCTGAACCAGAGACAGGCGGTCAGCGGAGTATGTGGGCGGCCACGGAGGGAGCGGAGCCCACAGAGGGAGCCCGGAAGGCACTCACACCTGCCATCCCCACCCAGGCTCAGCTTCAGGGGTCACCCTCGATGTGCCTGGAGGGCGCTGTACGTGGCAGTCAGAGCTGGGGAGGAGTAGGACAGCTGAGGACAGGCACCGCGGTTCTCACCAGGCTCAGGCGCACCTGCTCCATGCCAGCCACAAGAATCAGAGGCCCTACAGCCAGGACAGAGATGGGACAGGTGCCCACACCCCACAGCCAGACCTGGGCCACCTTAAGGGGTTGTGACTCCCAGGTCAGTGAGGCAGCAGTAATGGCTGGGAGGAGCAGACACAGAGGCAGCCACTCAGGAACAGCACGTGTTTGACTGCATGACAAATGGCAGGTGGGCGACCCTCCCAATGTCCCCACCCCCAGGCGGCCAGCCCCTACCACACTGTGCAAGAAAACTCGTACACAGTTGCCACGGGGTGTCCACCCTGTGCCAGGCACTGGGTGAACTCGACAAACATGACCTCATTTTGCCTTCCCCGCCACCCTACAACCAGCCACCAGGGGGCCGGGGCAGAGCAGGGACCACTCAGAGCAGGGACCCCTCAGTCAGAGCAGGTGACCAGCACAATCCTACTGGTTCTACTGGGTCAAAACGCAATGCAAGCCGGGTACTGTGGCTCAACCTGTAATCCCACCACCTGGGAGGCGGAGGTGGGAGGATCCTTTGAGCCCAGGAGTTCCAGAACAGCCTGGGTAACATAGGGAGACCCTGACTCTATAAAAAATTAAAAAAATTAGCTGGGCATGGTGGTGCATGCCCGTCACCCCGGTCACTCAGGAGGCTGAGGCAGGAGGATCACTTAAGCCCAGAAGGTTGAGGCTGCAGTGAGCTATGATCACACCACCGTACACCAGCTTGGGCAACACAGTGAGACTCTGTCTCTAAAAAAAAAAAAGAAAAAGAAAATGCAAAGACCCAAGCACCAGCCGAGGAGCTCCAGGCAGAGGAAAAACATAGCAGTGCCCCAGAAAGCAAGACAAAAACATCTAGGTCGGGCACAGCAGCTCATGCCTGTAATCCCAGCACTTTGGAAGCCTGAGGCAGGTGGATCACCTGAGGTCAGGAGTTCGAGACCAGCCTGGCCAACATAGTGAAACCTGTCTCTACTAAAAACACAAAAATTAGCTGGGTGTGGTGGGGTGTGCCTGTAATCCCAGCTACTCGGGAGGCTGAGGCAGAGGAATCGCTTAAACCCGGGAGGCAGACGTTACGGTGAGCCGAGATCACACTACTGCACTCCAGCCTGGCAACAGAGCGAAACTCTGTCTCAAAATAAAATAAAATAAAACAAAATAAAAAGACCAGCCTGGGCAACACAGGGAGACACCATCTTTACAAAAAATCAAAAAATTCTAGTCAGACAAACATGGCGAAACCCTGTCTCTACTAAAAATACAAAAATTAGCCGGGCATGGTGGCAGGCACCTGTAATCCCAGCTACTCAGGAGGCTGGAGGCAGTAAAATCACTTGAACCCATGAAGCAAAGGTTGCAGCGAGCCAAGATCGCACCACTGCACTCCAGTCTGGGCGACAGAGCAAGACTCCATCTCAAAAAAATAAAAATTAAAAAATTAGCCGGGAGTCGTGCCAAGCACCTGTAGTCCCAGGTACTCAGGAGGCTGAAGCAGGAGAATCACTTGAGCTTGGGAGGTCGAGGCTGCAGTGAGCTGTGATTGCACCATTGCACTACAGCCTGGGCAACAGAGACCCTGTCTCTTAAAAAAAAAAAAGAGACAGCCGTGTGTGACGGTGAGTCTGTCAGGGACAGAAGGGTGCTGGCCGTCAAAAGAGGCAGCGTGGTCACCGTCGGCAGGTCAGCAGCCACGACACCAGCCAGCCCTACAGGCTGGCTGACACACAGAGAAACCGGTGAGACCCCAGGCCACCCAGAAGAGGGGACAGGTGAGCCGCACAACAGCCCGGGGCCAGGTCCTCCCTGCAGCTCCGTAATCACCCAGGCAGGGAAAGATGAGAAAGAGAAAAGCATCAGGAAAAGCAACAACAAATCGCTGCTCCTCCTCTCACGTTCAAGGTGCAGAGCAGGGGGCGGGGCCTGCGACCCGTTCCCGGGAGCCCCGGCGCCACCTGCTGGGCCCTGGGCGCAGCTGCAAAGGCCAGAGCTGTGGGGCTGACACTGACCGCCACACCCACAGGTGCCCTGGGCTGGAAAGCCCGGGAAACAAAGATCAGATCCCGTCTGCAGGTCAGCCAGGACCTGCGGCCTGGGTCACACTGCCATAATTGGGGATGGCACGGAGTCAGACACAGGCACGGAGGCAATGAGGAAGCAGTGGCACAGGCATCTGTGGAAGGGGCCTCTCCCACCTGGCTTTGGGGTGGTATCTGACTTCCAGCAGGGTGGGGCTTTCAGCAGCCCTGGGGAAATCCTGCCTATGTGAGCACAGAGGTCCATGAAACGCTGTAAGCCTATCATCTGCAGAAGATCCTGACAGAGCCTGTGCAGCACAGAGCCTGGAGGTCCCCACAGAGGTCCCCTCGGCCCTGGATGGCCCTGCACAGTCCCAGCATGGCCCCTCTCCTCTTCTAGGTGTGAACTCTCATCCCACCAGCACGTGCTCCCTGCTACACTGCTCAGGGCGCCTCTTGGAGACTGTTCCTTCCTCTGTAAACGGGCTGATCGCATTGAGCTCACAGAGCTTCTTCGAGGCTTGAACAAGAGGCAAGACACAGTGCCTGGAGCAGAGAGAATGCTCAGGACAGAGGTGCATTGCTAACACAGAGGCCTTAACACCCTCCTCCCGCTCAGTCAGCAGCAAGTGGGCTGTGGGTCCCACCACAGGCCTGGGTGCTGTGCCAGGTGTGGGACACAGGGGTGGGGAGCGGGGTCACAGAGGGACTGGCACGGAGGGACGGGCAAGGCTTCCACCCAGGAAGTCCTGGGGATGCTCTCAAACACCACGCAGCAAAGATGGCTGATCAAGGGCTCTCCCATGTACCTGCGTGTGACCAGCACCCTCTGGGGCCACCAGCGAACCCAGCACCAGGCTCAGCTTGTGCCTGGGGACACAAAAAAACACCAAAGAAGAGTTTTGGAGCACCAGCCTTAAAAAAAAAAAAGGACCATCCAACCGGGGAATGCAGAGACCTTACAGCATCCACTTAGAGCATCAGACTTGCCTAAAAAACGCGCAGGCGCAGGGTACCCCAGGAGGCCAGAGGGGGAGCTCATGGCCTGCAAGGGGTGGCACTGAGCTGGCCACAGGCAGTGGCAGGTGGATAGAGGAGACAGCAGCTCAAAGCCGGGGCTGGCATCCGGTGCCACATACAACCAACCTGCCTGCAGCACTGTGCAGAGAGGATTCTGAGACCCAGAAGGAAAAGCAGGCTTATCGGCTGGGGATGCCTGTGAGGGTGGGGCCTGGGGCTGCTCTGACCCTCGAGGCCGGGTCGGCTGCCCGTCATGAGCACAGCCATCCTGAACTGCTTGGGGGTCCTGGATGTTCTCCGCTGCAGCGAGGAAACAAGTCCCAGAGCAGGCCCCCATCACGGCAGGAAAAGCCACCCCACCCCTGCAGGGCTGAGACCATCCCACCTGGGATGGGTCTGAGAGCCCCAGACGCACAGGCAACAGAAGAGACGCAATGCCCACTCTCAAGTCCCTTCAACAAAACACACCCACCCAGGAGACGTCGGCTCTGGGCATACAGTGGCAGCCTCCCACTGGCTGGAGCGCCTTTGAGAGGAGCCCAGCTGCGAGCTGATGGGGGAGAAGGCCTGAGGCTCTAGGCGCAGCTGACAGGGCGGAACTAGGGCGGAGTTGCCTGCAGCCGCCACACCGGGGAAAACCCAGCCTTGGCCTCTCAGCAGCCTCACCGAGCACAGTGGGCCCCTCCCCGCAACAGCTACCGCCCGTCCCCAGGCCCACTTGGCTAAGCCCTTTGGCGCCTGTGACCCACTCAGCCCTCCTAAAACGGGCATATGAGCAGGCGTCACGTCCAGCTCACAGCACAAGGATGCTAAGGTGTGGGGAAGCAGAGGCAAGGGGATGAGCTGGAACATTCCAGCCGCCACCCAGGCTGCCCTCCTGGTTCCACCGCAAGGAGCGTCAAGGTCCAAAGCAAAGTCGAGGACGCAGGAACTGTGTTTTCTACAAGAGCCACGTGAGGCTGACCATGACTTCCAGATGAGGGCCACCAGGCTGGTACTGAGAACAATCACTTAGGGCTTTATTTACTGACACAAGAAGACTCCACAGTGTAGTGTTACTTTTTTTTTTTTTTAAGAGACGGCATCTCTGTTACCAGGCTGGAGTGCAGTGGCACGATCTCAGCCCACTACAACCTCCGCCTCCTGAGTTCGAGCAATTCTCCTGCCTCAGCCTCCTGAGTAGCTGGGACTATAGGTGCGTGCCACCACGCCTGGCTAATTTTTTATTTTATTTTTGTATTTTTAGTAGACACAGGGTTTCATCATGTTGGCCTGGATGTTCTTGATCTCTTGATCTCGTGATCCACCCACCTAGACCTCCGAAAGTGATGGGATTACAGGCGTGAGCCACGGCACCCAGCCAATGTTACATTTTTAGAAATCAGATTACAAAACAATATGAGAACCTTATCTCCAGTTGGTTCTCCAGGGAAAGTTGGCAACTTTCACTGTTGGGAAACTTTCACTTAAAAATAGGTTGATGTCAGGCCGGGCGCGGTCGCTCACGCCTGTAATCCCAGCACTTTGGGAGGCCTAGACGGGCGGATCACCTGAGGTTGGGAGTTCGAGACCAGCCTGGCCAACATGGAGAAACCCCGTCTCTACTAAAAATACAAAAATTAGGGTATAGTGGTGTGCACTTATAATCCCAGCTAATCAGGAGCCTGAGCCAGGAGAACTGCTTGAACCTGGAAGGCGGAGGTTGCAGTGAGCTGAGATTGCACCACTGCACTCCAGCCTGGATGACAAGAGTGAGACTCAGTCTCGAAAAAGAAAAAAAAAAAGAGGTTGACTCATAGTATAAATTTTTAAAAAGTACTATAAACACAAGTTGTTTTTACAACCAGAGAGGGGAAAGCTCAACTAGGATTATTCCTGAGAAAGCCAGTGGCAGACCACAAGGACAACAGACTGTCCCAGAGTGCGGCCAGCAGGGCTTCAGGGCCCAAAGGCTCGAGACCTCCTGGCTGATGGCTCTTCTTGCTACTCTGTGAACAGCTGGTGCCTCCTCCCTGTCACCTCTCCCCACCTTCAGGGGCACGAACACTCAGCACCAGGCTTACGCCTCTCTCAGGAGCCCTGCTCATTTTGACAGTCAGCCTGTCCTCCTGAGAGGTCTTTAAATACGTCACTCCCCAGATCGCCTGTGAAGGTCAAGCTCTCTCCAGGAATCGCCTCCTGACTTGTGTTCAATTCTAGGTGCTCATCTGAGTTGGTGCTCAGCAACAGATCATCAAACCCCAGTATACCCTGCTCACAAGGGGAAGCGGAGATGCTGAGAGAAGAGGGGCCAGAGGACACGGGCCTTCCGGAAAGGGCCTGACAGCAGGCGGCGACGAGACGGAGAGGCTGCCCCACAAGAAGGAAGGATCTCTGTTCAATCTACCACCTGTACCCACAACTGCCCCAGTAACCACAACTGCCCCAGTAACCACTGCTCCCAGATCTAAACAATGTGCAGAGATGTGAAAAATCCAGAGTTAAAAGATAGTTGCAGGCTGGGTGTGGAGGCTCACACCTGTAATCCCAGCACTTTGGGAGGCCGAAGCGAGTGGATCACTTGAGGTCAGGAGTTTGAGACTAGCCTGGCCAACATGGTGAAACCCCGCCTCTACTAAAACACAAAATACAGGCTGGCGGTACGCACCTGTAGTCCCAGCTACTTGGGAAGCTGAGAGATGAAGGCTGAGGTGAGCCGAGATTTTGCCACTACACTCCAGCCTGGGCAACAGAGTGAGACTCCATCTCAAAAATAATAAGAAAAATACTTTTGTGCTTGTGGGAAAAGAGAGCTTGAACAATCTAGAAAATTTACCATGTGGAGGCCGGGCACGGTGGCTCACATCTGTAATCCCAGCAGTTTGGGAGGCTGAGGCAGGCGGATCACTTGACATCAGGAGTTCGAAACCAGCCTGGCCAACATGGTGAAACCCCACCTCTTCTAAAATACAAAAATTAGCTGGGCATGGTGGCCCACGCCTGTAGTCCCAGCTACTCAAGAAGCTGAGGCAGGAGAATTGCTTGAACGGTGGAGGCAAAGGCTGCAGTGAGCAGAGTTCGCCACTGCACTTCAGCTGGGCAACAGGGACTCTGTCTCAAAAATAGCAATAAGCAGCAGCAGCACACTTTTGTGCCTGTGGGAGAGGAGAGTTTGAACTATCTAGAAAATTTACCATGTGGCTCGGGAGTGTCTAGGAGCAGAGGCTGGGCCGGAGGAGACCACACCCCTTGCTTTCACTCCGTCACTGCCTGATGCTGGTCAATTCCAGGAAATCACTGGCAGGCACTTGATGTCTGCGGAGCCTGAAGCTATGCCCAGCCCACATCACTCACCTGCGGAGGAGAGACTGCTGCAGGTTCTTGCAGGTGGCGAGTGACTCCCCGGTGAACAGGTGGCACATGACGACGTGCAGGCAGCGGGCCATGAAGGCCAGCACAGCGTCGGGCTGGAGGGTGCCACTGCGGGAGACCAGGCACAGGCGCTGCAGCGAGGGGCACTGGCTCAGTGCCTGGAAGAACTGGGCATTGGCGCTGAAGTAGGGCTGCTCCAGCCTGCAGGGAGAGAGGGTGCCGTGAGGCCCACAGGAGGGGCTGGCAGGCCAGCCCAGGCCAGCTGGGCGCACGGATGTGCTAAGAGTGGAAGATTCCTGGCCTGGGACCCAGCCCGGCTGTTCCTGCCCGCCCTCTATACCACCATCCCCTGGAAGACTGGGTGCCGACTCAGAACCCCAGGGTCTGCCTTGGAGATCTGATTTGGAGGGGACCCAGTGGGCCTGATGCAAATAGCCAGCCAGTATCTACAGAGCCTGGCTGCAAGTCACTGGCTGAGGCCATCAGCATCTGTGTGCCCAGCCTGCCTGGTGTACCCACTAACCCCCAGGCACCCCACCTTCCTCAAACACTGGCATGCTGGGCAGGGGATGCAGAGAGAACCCCACACGTGGCCCCTGCCCTTGGGGAGCTCAGATGGTGACTGAACACAGTGGGAGAGGGCAGGAATCCAGGAGGCGGGGTGGGGGGATGGACAGAACCTCAGCCAGGTGGGGGCCGCTCCAGCCCCGACAGATGGGATGGCTGCAGGGCCAGAAGGGGAGGCTGAGGGGAGTGGGGCCAAGCTAAGAGGTTGGCAGCCAGGGCAGGGCAGGGCCAGGCCACAAGGCAGGGAGGAAGCCCCTTGAGTCCACACCAACGCTACAGCAACAGAGACCAAGACGAGAGAGCTCAGGGGGAAAGGGAGGACTTGGGAAAGGGAACTAGGGGACAACATTCTAGATTCTTCCAGGGGAGTCTGTCCAGCCAGACAGAAAGCAGAAGGACAGGGCAGGTCTCGAGGCGCAGTGGCAGATGTGGGGATGGGGCGCTGCTGAGAGTCCAGGGGCTCTTGGGGAACCAGGCTGTGGGACCGGGCAAGACCCAGACTGTGGCAGGTCGTGGGGTGCAGCGAGCCCCTGAGATGACAATCAAGAAGGAGCAGAGAGGCCAGAGGGAAACTCATGCTACATCAGGGGCTGCCAGGAGCTCCTGCGGTAGAGGGAGAAGCCGCTGGAGGGATGGGCTGAGAATGGGGAAGGGCTGGCTGAGCTGCAACCCTTCCCCGCACATACACTATGCAGGAGTCCTCACCTTGGGACCTGAGAGTGTGGCCTTATTTGGATGTGGGTTCATTGTAGATGCAATGGAGTTAAGATGAGGTTGCGGCCGGGCACGGTGGCTCAAGCCTGTAATCCCAGCACTTTGGGAGGCAGAGGCGGGTGGATCACGAGGTCAAGAGATCGAGACCATCCCGGTCAACATGGTGAAACCCCGTCTCTACTAATACAAAAAATTAGCTGGGCATGGTGGTGCGTGCCTGTAATCCCAGCTACTCAGGAGGCTGAGGCAGGAGAATTGTCTGAACCCAGGAGGCGGAGGTTGCGGTGAGCTGAGATTGCGCCATTGCACTCCAGCCTGGGTAACAAGAGTGAAACTCCATCTCAAAAAAAAAAAAAGATGAGGTTGCATCCTGCATGAGGGTGGACCCTAAATCTGGTAACTGGCTCCTTACAAGGCCCGGTGAAGGCACAGAGCTAACCCAGACACAGAGAGGACGGCCAGGCCACAAGGGAGGCGGAGATGGGGCCACGTGTCCACCAGCCAAGCAGCCAGGTGTGGCTGGCAGGCAGCCGAGTTCTTCCTCACCATCCTCAGAAGGAACCAAACCTGCCTACACGCTGATTTTGGACCTCTGGACTCCAGAATCATGAGACAATAAATATCTGTTATGTTAAGCAACTCTGTTTGTGATCAATTGTCCTGGCAGCTCAAGGACCCTAGCACAGATGTCCAGGACAGTCATAACAGAAGGCACCACAGGCAAGGAGATCCTTCTCTGGAAGATGATACAAAAAGACTAAGGCAGGGCCGGGTGTGGTGGCTCACGCCTGTAATCCTAGCACTTTAGGAGGCTGAGGCGGGTGGATTGCCTGAGCTCAGGAGTTCAAGACCAGCCTGGGCAACACAGTGAAACTCCATCTCTACTAAAATACAAAAAACTAGTCAGGTGTAGCAGCATGCACCTGTAATACCAGCTACTTAGGAGGCTGAAGCAGGAGAACTGCTAGAACCCGGGAGGCGGAGGTTGCAGTGAGCCAAGATCCAAACACTGCACTTCAGCCTGGGCAACAGAGCGAGACTCCATCTCTCTCTTTTTTTTTTTTTTTTTGAGATGGGAGTTTTGCTCTGTTGCTCAGGCTGGAGCGCAATGGCGAGATCTCAGCTCATTGCAACCTCCATCTCCTGGGTTCAAGTGATTCTCCTATCTCAGCTAATTTTTTGTATTTTTAGTAGAGACAGTGTTTCATCATGTTGGTCAGGCTGGTCTTGAACTCCTGACCTCAGGTGATCCGCCCACCTTGGCCTCCCAAAGTGCTGGGATTACAGGTGCACACTGTACAGGTGAGCCGCCACACCCAGCCAAGAGTCCATCTCTTAAAAAAAAAAATTAGCAAGGCATGGTGGGACACGCCTGTAATCCCAGCTACTGGGGAGGCTGAGGCAGGATAATCGCTTGATACTGGGCGGCAGAGTTTGCAGTGAGCCGAGATCATGCCACTGCACTCCAGCCTGGGCAACAGAGCCAGACTGTTGTCTCAAAAAAAAAAAAAAAAAGAAATTCTCTGATGCTCCCGATGCTGAGATTGTGTGGGAGGGAAATGAGGGCCTTCAGGGTGTGGCTTTGAAAAGCCAGCATCCAGGGCCCACTGCACAGGATGCAGGAAAGGGCCACAATCCCTATCACACACACAGAGCACAAGCCCCACCCCTCAGGCACCATTTAATCAATTTTGTCCTTGAAGATACAGAGGAAGGAATCCAGACAGCCATGAGTAGACAGGACACCTCCCAGGGAGGTAAAGGGTGGCCACGTGGAGCTTAGATTAATCCTCTCCAAGGACAAAATAATCACCAAAATCAGGCAGAGCGCAGGCAGCTAACCAGTGCCTTTCCTATCATGAATCTGAATTTTCTTTTCAGCTGATTTTTCTGGAGAAAAATGTCTGAACACACTATTTGGCTGTTTTTTTTTGTTTCCTTTTGAGATGGAGTCTCGCTCTGTCGCCCTGGCTGGAGTGCAGTGGCTCCATCTTGGCTGACTGCAACCTCCGCCTCCCGGGTTCAAGCAATTCCCCTGTCTCAGCCTCCAGAGTAGCTGGACTACAGGTGCATGCCACCACACCCAGCTAATTTTTTGGATTTTTAGTGAAGATGGGGTTTCGCCATGTGAGCCAGGATGGTCTCAATCTCTTGACCTCGTGATCTGCCTGCCTCAGCCTCCTAAAGTGTTGAAATTACAGGCGTGAGCCACCGCGCCTGGCTAGGTCTTTTTTTTTTGGCAGTTCAAGCATATCTTTGAACAGTTTACCCGGCTCTATCTTTTAAAAACCAAATTATTTTCTGCTGAGCACAGCAGCTCAAACCTGTAATCCCAGCACTTTGGGAGGCCAAGTCGGCTGGATAGGAGTTTGAGACCAGCCTGGCCACCATGGTGAAACCCCATCTCCACTAAAAATACAAACATTATCTAGTCATGGTGGTGGATGCCTATAATCCCAGCTACTTGGGAGGCTGAGGCACAAGAATTGCTTGAACCCAGGAGGCAGAGGTTGCAGTGAGCCAAGATCATGTCACTGCACTCCAGCCTGGGCAAGAGAGTGAGACTGTGTCTCACACACACAAAAAAAATTAAATAAATAATAAAACGTGCAAATTGTCTTTATTTTTCTAAACGTGTTTTGTTAAGCTATTCAAATTGTTTTTATTTAAAGATGGCAATAAAGTGTTTTCATTAAAATATATTTTAAATACCACCTCCCCCTAAATCCTAAAGTAAGCATCCCCTTTGCAGACCTGAAGGTGGGAACAGGGAGGGTGAAAGATTGTGCAGGCGCTGCATCTGCTGAGCTGCAAAGTCACCTCTGGATTTCTCTCCAAAGCAAAAGCAGGAGGCTCCAGACAGCAGGGGATGGAAACGGGGCACTGGGTGAGGACAGCTGCCGTCGTGCGGTCACTAGGTGGCGATGTGGGTCCGTGCTTCAAGCCTCTGAGGTTAAAAACCAAGTCGGCAGAGCATGAAAAAAACCTTTTTTCCACTAGACAGCCACCTCCAGATTCTTCCGCCCCTGAGGAAGTCACCTGTCACAGGTGTTCAGGATGCGGCAGGACCATGGGAGTGACTGGTCAGGCAGGGGGACTGGCACGTTTAAAGCTTCGCAGGCTCCCATGGCACTCCACCCAGGGCATGTCACCCAGGACAGTGACAGAGCTGACCTAATTCGGGTGGCTGGGGACGAGGAAAACGCTCCCTCTGCACCAGGCCTAACCTCTGCGTGAGGATCCAGCCTCCACATCCTGCTCCCAGAGGGGGCACTTGGGTCTCCTGGTGACTCCGTGGGCGTGAAAGGCGCTGGGCTCACTGCGGGGGCTCCCAGCTAGCTGCCCACCGCGCAGACCGTGAGAGCAGAACCCAGGCCTCCGAGGTGTCCCTGGGGCGGCTGCCAGGGCCTGGCTCTGAAAAGGATGGCCTGCTTCTGCCCAGACGCTGCCCTGGTTCTGAGGTCACAGCAGCCCGAGTGACTCAGGGTAACACATGCCCCCCTCCCTCCAGAGCAAGCAGGGCTTAGTCGGTCTGAGGAAAGAAGGCGCCTTTTTCTGTCCAATTTGTAATCCCCTTACTACCGAGGTGTGTCCAAGCCCCAGCCAGAGAGACTCCCTGCACCACACTCTCCCCACCAGGAGCCCCAACAGGCACAAAGCTGGGGCTCACAGTGTGGGGCTGCCAGTGGCAGCAGCCAGCTGGCCTGGGATTCCAAGCTGTGCCACCAAAGAGACTCCGGCTGCCCCAGGATGCATGCAGCCTTGGAGCACTGTGCCAACCTCCAGGGGCCCCAGCGCCGTTTCCTCCACACAGCTCCTGCCCACAGGCAAGTGAGTGCCACCTGCTCCTTTCACTGCAGCGTCCCTAGGCTCCCTTGCCGCAGAAGGCCAGAATCCAGAGGAACGGGGCCAGCTGGCAGAGTCTGGGAAGCAGCGTTTGTTCTGAACAGGCAGTACCCGGCTCAGAGCAGACGTGGTTCTCAGCGGCTGCTGGGCACAGGCTTGAGTTTGTGCACAGAGATCCCATTATGAGCGGGTCGGGTGCTCAGGCTGGCCCACAAAACCCACTGATCCTGGGGCCCGCAGGCCTCTCCACACTGCCTCCGTGGCCCTGCTCCTGAAGAAAGCCCTTGGCCACGGGGATCCTGTCCCAGACCCTGGAGGCCATCGGGGGCCACGAAATGCTGCTCACCCCGGGAGGCAGGAGACAAGCAGCTGCGTAACCTGGGCAAGGTCATTCACTCTCTGGGCCTCACTTTCTCCATCCATAAAGTGGGTACAACTGTGTCAACACTGAGGGTTTGTTGAGAACATTGAAGGGATCTAGACCTGTATGCACGTGAAAAGCACCTGGCAGGGGTCACATGAGCCCAAAGGTACCCTCCACCCACAGCGGCTGCTGTCACCTTTGCCTCTTGCTTCCAGAATACCCCCTCCCTCTGGCCAGTGCCTCGCTTGCTGACAGCCCCTGCTCAGTCTCCCTTATACATTCTTCTTCCTCTTCCTGGCCAATTCTTATCATGTGCACCCTAGCCCAGTCTGTGGGCTCACCTGGTTCCACAGCTAAAGGTCACCTATGAGTTGAGGACGCCAAAGCAACTCTTCCAGGCCGTACATCGGCGTGGACTCTGGGCTTGGGCCCATCAACTAGGAGGCCATACTTAACAGACCCTCTGGACTGGGCACAGTGGCTCACACCTGTGGTCCCAGCCCTTTGGGAGGTCCAGGCAAGAGAATCACTTGAGCCCAGGAGTTCAAGACCAGCCTGGGCAACATAGCAAGACCCCAGCTCTACAAAAGACAGAAAAAACTAGCTGGGCGTGGTCAGGTGTGTCTGTAGTCCCAGCTACCTGGGAGGCTGAGGTGGGAGGATCACCTGAGCTGGAGGAGGTCAAGGCTGCAGTGAGCTGTGATCATGCCACTGCACTCCAACCTGGGAGGCAGAATGAGACCATTTCAAAAAAAAAAGTTGGGGAAGACCAAAATTTACATACATTTTGAGTCTATTTATTTATTTATTTATTTATTTATTTATTTATTTTTGAGGTGGAGTATCCCTCTGTCACCCAGGCTGGAGTGCAGTGGCGCAATCTTGGCTCACTGCAACTTCCACCTCCTGGGTTCAAGCAATTCCCCTGCCGCAGTCTCCAGAGTAGCTGGGATTACAGAAGCACACCACCACACACAGCTAATTTTTTGTATATTTAGTAGAGACGGGGTTTCACCTTGTTAGCCAGGGTGGTCTCAATCTCCTGACCTTGTGATCTGCCTGCCTCGGCCTCCCAAAGTGCTGGGATTACAGGTGTGAGCCACTGCACCCAGCTATTGAATCAAACTTCTAAAGCAGGTAGATTCTGAAAAGTCTCCCATCTGGTTCTCAAAGCAACCCAGGATGCCTGGGCCAGAGCATGAATAACCGGCCCGCTCCCCAAGCACAGAGCCCTGCGTTGGCTTGAGCTGAGAATCCAGTTGGCAGATCCAGGGCCTGGCGACTCCAGCAGGCAGGAAATAAAGAGGCTTTAGCGATCTGCTCTGTCTTTTGGAAGTCCTGGGTTTAATCCTGGGCTTCTCAACCCAACACTAACAGGTCTGCAATGGGAGGCCAAAAAGAAGGGTGGTGCCCAGCCTGGCTGCAGGGCCCTGGAAGGTTCCAGGGTGTAAGCCTCGAGCTCTGCCGCTCCGCTCCCGAGCAGACCCAGTCACTTCCGGCCATGCCTTCTGTGGGAGAGTGGAGATTTACAAGGACCCCCTTATCTCTGCTCTGCACGGCTCCAGGGCCAAGGTCAAGCACTGGCGTCTGCAAGAGACTCAGCTCCCCCTGAGCTTCCACAGCCTCATGTGGAAAATGGCAATGATCAAGGCTGCAACTTCAACAGATTGTGGTGGGGAAGATGGGCTCAGGGCACGGCTCTCAGCAAAGGCACAAAGTGAACGCTAACTATTGTGGGGACAATGACACGTGCCCACATGCCCCCTTAGGTGGATGTATGACTTCACATACCCGCCACCCACCCCACCAGCTAAGGACTCACAGAGACAGCAGGTCACTATCTAAGCCCTGCCTCCCCTGTCTCCCAAACCCAAGTCCCTTGTAGCACTGAGGTTCAAGGCCTTCACTACCTTTTGGGTAATTTTCTTCTTCTTTTTTTTTTGAGAGACAGGGTCTTGCTCTGTTGCCCAGATTGGAATGCAGTGGCACGATCACAGCTCACTGCAGCCTCGACCTAACCTGCTGGGCTCAAGCAATTCTCCCACATCAGCCTCCTGAATAGCTGGGGCTACAGCCACGAACCACCAGACCCTGCTCATTCTTTTTATATTTTTGCAGAGTTGTGTGTGGTCTAGCAATGTAGCCCAGGCTGGTCTCGGACTCCTGGGCTCACGAGATCCTCCACTTCAACCTCCCAAAGCGCTGAGATTACAAGTTTGAGTCACTGCAGCCAGACCACTTTGGGTAATTTTTCTTTTCTTCTCTTTTCTTTTTTTTGAAGGTCTCACGCTTTCACCCAGGCTGGAATGCAGTGGTACGATCTCGGCTCACTGAAACCTCTGCTTCCTGGGTAAAGAGCAAATCTCCCGCCTCAGCCTCCTGAGTAGCTGAGACTACAGGTGTCTGCCACCATGCCCAGCTAATTTTTGTTATGTTTTTGGTAGAGACAGGATTTCATCATGTTGGTCAGGCTGGTCTCCAACTCCTAACCTTAGGTGATCTGCCCAACTTGGCCTCCCAAAGTGCTGGGATTACAGGAGTGAGCCACCACACCCGACCCCATTTGGGGTCATTTTTCATGATTGGATTTATCTGCCAAGATTTCCAAATGCCTCTCAAGTTAACAAATTCTTATTCCTTAAATGCCGGGAACTGACAAGAATACTGTTTGCTCCACAGCATAATCAACATAAATTCATTTTGTGCTTGGCTCTGGAAATGCCATGGTCCCCAGCACTGTCTAGGGTAGAGCTCTCCCAGGCCGGTGGTTCCACCTCTTCCCCGCTCTTGGATGGGTCCTGCTGCTAGTCCCAGGGACCATCACCTCCCAGGAGTCTATGGTGCCCCTCCTGAGCCGACCTCTCCCATCTCCTCCATCCTGTCCCCTGCAGCCCATGTGGGATGCCCGGGATGCTGCTCCCTCTCCCGTGTGAAGGCCCTCAGCACTGTCACCACCTGCATTGTCCGCCCCATCTTTCCCTCTCCCTCTCACCTCCCATTGTCCCATGGACCCTCTGAACTGGCATATTTTCAAGTCTCTGGGGTTCCTTCACATGGTGCTTACTGACCCAGGAAGCCTCTGCCTTGCCAGGCATGGTGGCTCATGCATGTAATCCCAGCACTTTGGGAGGCGAAGGCAGGTGGATCACCTGAGGTCAGGAGTTCAAGACCAGCCTGCCCAACATGGTGAAACCCCATCTCTACTAAAACTACAAAAAAAAAAAAAAAAAAAAAAATAGCCAGGTGTGGTGGTATACACCTGCAGTCCCAGCTACTCGGGAGGCTGAGACAGGAGAATTGCTTGAACCTGGAAGGCAGAGGTTGAAGTGAGCCGAGATGGCACCACTGCACTCCAGCCTGGGTGACAGAGTGAGACTCTGCCTCAAAAAGAAAAGAAAAGGAAAAAAAAAAAAAGATGGAGGCCAAGTGCAGGGACTCACACCTATAATTCCAGCATCAGCACTTTGGGAGGCCAAGGTGGAGGATCGCTTGAGCCCAGGAGTTCGAGACCAGCCCGGGCAACATAGTGTCTCTACAAAATTTTAAATATATATATATAGCCAGGTGTAATGGCATATACCTGTAGTCCCAGCTACTTGGGAGGCTGAGGCAGGAGGACTGATTGAGCCCAGGAGGTTGAGGCTGCAGTGAGCTATGATGGTGCCACTGCACTCCAGCTTGGATGACAGAGCAAGACTCTGTCTCAAAAATAAATAAAAGTAAAATTAAAAACAAAACAAAAATAACGGTGGGGTGTGGTGGCTCACGCCTATAATCCCAGCACTTTGGGAGGCCAAGGCAGGAGGATCATGATGTCAGGAGTTCGAGACCAACCTGGCCAATATGGTGAAACTCTGACTCTACTAAAAGACTAAAAATAAAAAATTAGCTGGGCGTGGTCAGGAGGCTGAGGCAGAAGAATCACTGGAATCCGGGAGGTGGAGGCTGCAGTGGGCCAAGATGGCACCACTGCACTCAAGCCTGGGCAACAGAGCAAGACTCCATCCCAAAACACAAAACAAACCCAAAACCTAAAATGCAATTAAACATACACACATACACATACACACACACACACACACACACACACACACACACACACACACGGAATTGCAGTCAGGTCAGAAAGGCCTGGGTTCGAATCCTGACTCCCCACCTACTAGCTCTGCTGTGTGGCAACAACCACAAGCACCTGGTAGGCTTGTGAGAGGATTACGCAGGATGACTCAACAGTAGGGCCGGGGCAATCACTCTAACACTATCAGGAGTGAGGACACTAAGCTCAGCCATCCGCCTCCTGCACCCCCGGCTCCTCTAGATGCCGCTCTCCCCAGAGCCCCCTGAGCCCCGCATGGGACGCGGCGAGGTCCCACCCCAGCCTCTGCTCTACCGGAGGACAGGCCTGTGGGCAGGGCCGCCTCCAAGTTCCACGCAAACGCACTTCCCTCCGCCAGCCTCCAGCAGAGGCCCGGGAGGTCCCCGCAGGCCCCCTCACCTGAGGTCCCTCAGCCGCTTGCAGTGCTTCAACATGTCCGAGAGCGCGGGCATGTACACCACCTTCCCCATCATGCCCAGGTTGGCCAGCGACAGGGACCGCAGCTGCTGGCACTGAAGACCGATACTGACCAGCCCGGAGCCCGTCAGGATGCTGGGCAGCTGTGCGAGCGTCAGGTGCCGCAGGAAGGCCAGCTGGCCGATGGCGGCCACCTCCGAGTCCCCGACGCTCTGGGCGCGGCTGCAGGGCGGGAGCGAGTTGCGGATGGCCGGCTCGTTGCGCGGCATGGCAGAGGAGAAGTTGGACCCGATCAGCTCGAGGTGTTCCAGGAAGGGCAGGTTCTTCAGCAGAGACCAGAACACCGATGAGGGCTGGGGGCCTGCCTGACCCGAGAAGGGGCTGGGACAGGACTGCACGCCCACGCGCACTTTCTTGCCGAAGCCGCGCGGCACGGCATGCATGGCGGGCTGGGCAGGCGCGCGATCCGCGCGTGGCGCGGAGTCGGCGACGGAGCAGACTGGTAGGGAGAGGGAGCGCAGGTGACGCAGCCGGGCCAGGAGCTGGCACAGGTGGCGGCCCAGGCCCTCAGAGCTGTGGTGGTGGGCAGCCGAGAGGTTCAGGTGGCGCAGGTTGCAGCAGGACGCCACCAGCGTCTCCAGGATGCTGCTGTCGATGTCGTCCTCCGCCTTGCGCAGCAGGGAGTCCGGAGACAGGCAGTGGACGCAGCCGCTGAGGTTCAGGCTGGCCAGGCTCCGCAGGTCCTTCCCGCCGTTGATGACCTGCTGGATCAGGTGGCCTCCCGACAAGGTGCAACGGCTGAAGCTGAAGTAAAACGGGTTGTTGAATTTCATGTGCTGCAGGAGGGAAGAGCCGTTCAGCCAGGACTTGGGCAGCTGCAGAGCGTCCAGCGCGACGTTGCGCGCCATGGAGTCCAGGAGGTTCTTGGTGGCACCGCTCTCTGCGAAGCTGCCGGGGACGGAGATGAGGAAGGCATGGAGGTTCTGGGGCGTGCGGTCGCTGAGCACAGCCAGGTACAGCCGCACCACCTCCTGGTTGATGTAGCCGGGAGCCAGGCGCGCGTAGAAGACGCGCAGGTTCTGGTAGTGCGGCACGTTGCTCTGGCCCACCATGAGCTGGCCCGAGAGGATGGCGCCCTCGCGCGTGCGGTCCAGAATCTCGAAGTAGAGTAGCAGCTTCTCCAGGCTGGTGCAGCAGGGCACCACGCCGTAGGACGGCGTGAACAGCGTCTGCTTGAGCTCCCGCACGCGGCTTAGCGTGGCCTTGCACTCGCTGCTCAGCTGGCTGGCGTCGAAGCCGGGACTCACGTCGATGGCCAGCGAGCGCAGATGCTGCAGGGCCGAGAGCATCTTGGAGAGGCGCAGGGAGGTGAGGCGGCAGCCCGAGAGGTTCACTTTCACCAGGCTGCGGCAGCGGGCCACGTGCTCCACAGTGGAACCGGGCAGCCAGTAGCAGCCAGCCATGCTCAGCTGCTGGATCTCCCGGCCGATCTCCTTCACCAGCTGCCTCACCTTATCCTCGCTCGCCTGCGGGACAGGGGTGGGGCAGGGAGAGCAAGGAAAGGGCTGAAGGCACCTGGGGGTCTCCAACCCTCAGCACACGTGCTCCCCCTGCGGCAGCTGCTCCACCGGGAGGGAAGCTCCCCACCTCTTACCTGTCCACCTGCCCTCATGCTGACCTGAACCCGAGTCAAGAGTCCTCAGCTAAGTGGGACTGGTAGAGGGGTGCAGCCACGGTAGAAAATGGTTTGGTAGGCCGGGCGAAGTGGCTCACGCTTGTCACCCCAGCACTTTGGGAAGCCAAGGCAGGCAGATCACCTGAGGTCAGGAGTTCGAGACCAGCCTGGCCAACATGGTGAAGCCCCATCTCTACTGAAAATACAAAACTTAGCCAGGCATGGTGGCCCCCACCTGTAATCCCAGCTACTCAGGAGGCTGAAGCAGGAGAATGGCTTGAACCTGGAAGGTGGAAATTGCAGTGAGCCAAGATCTCACCACTACACTCCAGCCTGGGCAACAGAGAGAGACTGTCTCACAAAGAGAAAAAAGAAAGGCCAGGTGCAGTGGCTCATGCCCATCATCCCACCACTTTGGGAGACTGAGGCAGGTGGATCACGAAGTCAGGAGATCTAGGTCATCCTGGCCAACAGGGTGAAACCCCATCTCTACTAAAAATACAAAAATTAGCTGGGCGTGGTGGCACGCACCTGTAATCCCAGCTATTCAGGAGGCTGAGGCAGGAGAATCGCTTGAACCTGAGAGGCAAAGGTTGCAGTGAGCTGAGATAGTGCCACGGCACTCCAGCCTTGTAACAGAGCAAAATTCCATCTCAAAAAAAAAAAAAAAAAGAAAGAAAGAAAAGGCCAGGCACGGTGGCTCACACCTGTAATCTGAGCACTTTGGCAGGCCAAGGTGGGCAGATCACCTGAGGTCAGGGGTTTGAAACCAGCACGACCAACATGGAGAAACCCTGTCCCTAGTAAAAATACAAAATTAGCTGGGTGTGGTGACGCATGCCTGTAATTCCAGCTACTCAGGGGGCCAAGGCAGGAGAATTGCTTGAAGCTGGAAGGCAGAGGTTGTGGTGAGATTGCACCATTGCACTCCAACCTGGGCAACAAGAGTAAAACTCCATCTCAAAAAAAAAAAAAAAAAAGAAAATGATTTGGTGGTTCCTCAAAAAGCTAAACACAGGACTACCATATAACCCAGCAATTTCACTCCTAGGGATGGACCCAAAGGAACTGAAAGCTGAGACCCAGCCTCCCTACTCTGTGCCTGTTCACTGCAGCAGATTCACAAGAAGCCACAGGTAGAAACAGCCCTGGTGTCCATCAACAGGTAAATGGAAAAACCAAATGCCATCTGTCCACACAGGGAAATGTGATCCAGCCACAAAGAGGAAGGAAGGTTGGGCGCTGCAGCGCACGCCTGTCATCCCAGTACCTTGGAAAGTGAAGGCAAACAGATCGCTTGATCTTAAAGGCTGGAGACCAGTTTGGGCAACATCGCAAGACCCCGTATATACCAAAAATAAATAAATATTAGCCAGGCGTGGTGGTGCACACCTGTGGTCCAAGCTACTTGGGAGGCTGAAGCAGGTGGATGGCTTGAGCCTGGGAGGTGGAGGTTGCAGTGAGTTGTGATCGTGCCACTGCACTCCAGCCTGGGCAACAGAGGGTGTTTTAGACTCTGTTTAAAAAAAAAAAAAGGAAAAAGGAAGAAAGTCCTGGCACATGCTACAACATGGATGTACCTCACAAGCGGGCAGGACGCCAAGTGAACGAAGCCAGGCACAAAGGTTCAAACAGTGCGAGATTCCATTTATAGGAAACTTCCACAACAGGCAAATTCACAGAGTAGAATAGCAGTTACCAGGGGATGCGGGGAGGGGAACGGGAGGTTGTTGCTTAATGGTTTCTGTTGAGGGTGATGAGAAAGTTCTGGAGATGATGGTGGTGATGGCTGTATAACGCTGTGAATGTGCCTGATATCACCGATTTGCACACTTACAAAGAGTTAAGATTATATTTTTTATGTTTGTTTAATCACCATTTTAAAAATGGTTGAAGGGGGCCAGACACGATGACTCAAGTCTATACTCCCAGCACTTTGGGAAGCCTAGGTGGGAGGATTGCTTGAGCCCAGGAGTCCCAGGACAACCAGGGCAACATAGTAAGACCCCATCTCTACAAAAAATGTTTTCTGTTTTTTGAGACAATGTCTCATTATATTGTCCAGGCTGCAGTTCAGTGGTACGATCATAGCTCACTGCAGGCTTAACCTCCCGGGGTTCAGGTGATCCTCCCACCTCAGCCTCCTGAGTAGCTGGGACTACAGATGCATGCCACCATGCCAGGCTGATTTTTTTTTTTTTTGTAGAGATGGGGTTTCGCCATGTCGTCCAGGCTGGTCTTGAACTCCTGAGCTGATGCGATCCACCTGCCTTGACCTCCCAAAGTGCTGGTGTTATAGGAATGAGCCACCACATCCGGCCAAAAAATTAAATTAAAAAAATGCTCCGGATATACACCAAGAGGGCATGGCAACTCTCTTTGACAGTGGTAGCCCGTGATCTTCAGAAAGTACCATAATGTCATCCTACTCTGTATTTCACAAGACAAATTATTTTGAGATTATATTAAAATTTTTTTTAAGTTCCCACTAAATTTTGACCCCCTTATAAAAAAATGTGTTATGTGTGTTGTGCTTCCTTAGAGACATAAATTTAGTGTCAAAACATGGGAGATGGCTTACTCTGAAGCATATTCCACTTAACACACCATGGCCTGAGCTGTGTGCCATGTCCCATTTGTGTTTTATTTTTAAATATTTCCTTTGTCCCATGGGCGGTTGACCTTAGAGGTAAGGCAGTTGCTTTTCTGAAGAAATCACCAAAGTTTCTGGGAAACTATGTTCAGGTTAAACTGGAGAACAGATTTAATTTTATCTGTTTTGTAGGGAAGAAATCTTCCTTTGAACTGCTTTTCTTGCTTTTTTCCTTTTTCTCAAACTAGGTTACAGATTGTTATCTGCAAGGTTCGAGTTGCTTAGACAGTGTTTTCCAGTATTCTGCAGGGCCAGTCAGTTGTACAGAAGTTGGAATATTCTGTTCCCAGAATTAAGTTTTTAGATTATGAAATATTATGATAATAAAGCTATATCTCTGACTAAAAAAAATATATTTTAAAAATGCTCCAGATATACACCAAGAGGCACCGGCTAGGGACACCCAGCCCTTCCTCTACAGGGAACAAAGTTTCATAAACAGGAGGCCTGACACCAGTGTTGCAGGGAGCACCCTCAGCTCCCTCATCCACTGAAGACCCTCCAGCAGAAACAGCTAAAGCTTCCCGGGCGCAGTGGGTCATGCCTGTAATCCCAGCACTTTGTGAGACCAAGGCAGGTCGATCACTTGAGATCAGGAGTTCAAGACCAGCCTGGCCAACATGGTGAAACCCCGTCTCTACTAAAAATACAAAAGTTACCTGGGTCTGGTGGTGCACAGCTGTCATCTCAGCTACTTGGGAGGCTGAGGCAGGAGAATCGTTTTAACCCGGGAGGAAGAGGCTGCAGTGAGCTCAGATCGTGCCACTGCACTCCAGCCTGGGTGACACAGCGAGACACCGTCTCAAACAAAACAAAAGCAAAAGCTCTACAGGGGCCTCATCTGGTGTCAAAGACTCTGCTTCACAACCAGCAGGAAAAGTCAGGAGCCCTTCCCCTGGTCTCCTAAAATGTGGATAAAGGTCAAGAACCTGGAGAACTATTTTTATCTTTAAGACACATTACCAGGCCAGGCATGATGGTTTATACCTGTAATCCCAGCACTTTGGGAGGCCTAGGTGGGTGGATCATCCAAGGTCAGGAGTTCGAGACCAGCCTGGCCAACATGGTGAAACCCAATCTCTACTAAAAATACAAAACATAGCTGGACGTGGTGGCGCATGCCTATAATCCCAGTTACTTGAGAGGCTGAGGCAGGAGAATCATTTGAACCTAGAAGGTGGAGGTTGCAATGAGCTGAGATCCCACTGCTGCATTCCAGCCTGGGTGACAGACACTCTGTCTCAAAAAAAAAAAGAAGAAGAAGAATGGCTACAACTTTAAAAACTGACAGCACCAAGTGTTGGCAAGGCTGCAGAGCAACTAGAACTCCCACACCCTGCGGGAGAGTCCAAAATGGTGCCCTCCCACTGCACCACTGGAGAGCTACACATTTTCTATTTCTTTTTTTTTTTTTGAGACGGAGTCTCACACTGTTGCCCAGGCTGGAGTACAATGGTGTGATCTCGGCTCACTGCAACCTCCGCCTCCCGTGTTCACGATTCTCCTGCCTCAGCCTCCTGAGTAGCTGAGATTATAGGTGCACACCACCACACCCGGCAAATTTTTGTATTTTTAGTTATGTTGGCCAGACTGGCCTTGAACTGACATCGTGATCCGCCCGCCTCGGCCTCCCAAAGTGCTAGGATTACAGGTGTGAGCGCCCTGCCAAGAGCTGCACATTTAAATTTACAAGAAATGTCCAACAACTCTCCTGTGACCCAGCAATTTCACTCCTAGGATCTACCAGAAAGCAAGTCTCCCACCCTTACCTCCCACTCCCAAGGCCCTGGGTTCTCTCCCAGAACCATGTCCATATACATCTGCGCCCTCCTCCCCAGGCGGCACACCACCCACACTTTTCTGCCCCTTGCTTCCACTCCTCAGTGCATCCTGAAGACAGCTCTAGTCAGGACTTGGAGCGCCTGCCGGCTTTCCATCAGCACATAGGGTTCCACTGCCGGGCTATGCCCAGTCCTCAAAGGCCGAGGTCTAGGTTGTTTCTTTTTTCTTTTTTTTTGAGACGGAGTCTTGCTGTATCGCTGATCCTGGCTCATTGCAACTTACATTTTCCAGGTTCAAGCAATTCTCTTGCCTCAGCCTCCCAAGTAGCTGGGACTACAGGCTCACACCACCACATCTGGCTAATTTTTTGTATTTTTAGTAGAGACGGGGTTTCACCATGTTGGCCAGGCTGGTCTCAATCTCTTGACCTCGTGATCTGCCCGCCTTGGCCTCTCAAAGCGCTGGGATGACAGGCGTGAGCCACTGCCCAGCCAGTCTAGGTGGTTTCTGATCTCCTGCCCCCACCCCTGCTCACCTGATAGTCCTTTTGCAGCAGCACGGTGTGGATGAGGCTTTTGTCAAGGCACAGGGCTGCGAGCTTCCGGCAAGTCTGCCGGACGTTCAGAATCAGGTCTGTGCTGGGGACGTGGCTCAGGATGTGAAGGAGGATCTCATCGGAGAACCCCAGGAGGTGGACCCCATCCGCCATCCCAGCTGCTGCAAGGTGCATGTCATCATCATCATTGGATATGTCCTGAAAATAAGGGAGACACCAAATTCCCACAGGATCCCCAAGGATGGCTGCCAGCCTAGCCTGCAGCTAAGGAGAGAAGCAAAGAGAAGCCCTTATCCCTGGGAAAGAAGGTGCTTTTACTAAAAATCTTGGCCGGGCGCGGTGGCTCAGGCCTGTAAGCCCAGCACTTTGGGAGGCCGAGGCGGGCGGATCACGACGTCAAGAGATCGAGACCCATCCTGGCCAACATGGTGAAACCCCATCTCTACTAAAAATACAAAAATTAGCTGGGCGTAGTGGCGCACCCCTGTAGTCCCAGCTACTCAGGAGGCTGAGGCAGGAGAATTGCTTGAACCCGGGAGGCGGAGGTTGCAGCAAGCTGAGATCGCACCACTGCACTCTAGCCTGGGACCTGGCGATGGAACGAGACTCTGTCTCAAAAAAAAAAAAAAAAGAAAACTCAACCACACAGCAAAGAATTCATGAAATCCTTCAAAACCACCTTTTAGAGCTGTAAGCCATGATCTCTCTTCAAAAATCGAAGATTGGAAGAAAAGATTATGTGGGGTTTTTTTGTTTTGTTTTGTTTTGTTTTTGAGACAGAGTTTTGCTGTTGTTGTCCAGGCTGGAGTGCAATGGCACAATCTTGACTCACCGCAACCTCTGCTTCTCAGATTCAAGCAATTCTGCCTCAGCCCCCGGAGTAGCTGGGATTACAGGTGCCTGCCACCACATCCGACTAATTTTTGTATTCTTAGTAGAGACGGGGTTTCACCATGTTTGTCAGGCTGGTCTTGAACTCCTCCTGACCTCAGGTGATCCACCTGCCTTGGCCTCCCAAAGTGTTGGGATTACAGGCGTGAACCATCGTGCCCGGCCATCATTATGTGTTTAAAAGAGACTTTTCCTGCTAAAGGCCTCCAGTCAAATCTGGCATGAGGTTAGACTCAGTGACAGAACCACTCACCAAGGTTCTCCACTGGGGAAAGCTACTATCCACCCCTCTGTCCCAAACGTCAAGCTATGTTCTTGCAAACCCTTGGGTAGGGAAATTCTATCAAGAAACTTTCTGAGTACATCAAGAGTGTCTTCACCTCACTGGGTGCTGTGCCGGCTAAATGAGTTATCACACATAAAGTCTTTGGAATCATGCTGATGACGGATGCTCATTTTACCACTGTCATTAGGGTAAGTAAAACCAGAGAAATCGGCCGGCCGTGGTGGCTCACGCCTGTAATCCAAGCACTTTGGAGGCCAAGGTGGGCGGATCACTTGAGCTCGGGAGTTCAAGACCAGCCTGACCAACATGGTGAAACCCCATCTTAAAAAAAAAAGGGAAAAAAAAAAAAACAGAGAAGCCACCATTGATAATGGAACTGGCCGGACGCGGTAGCTCAGGCCTATAATCCCAGCACTTTCGGAAGCTGAGGCTGGTGAATCACGCCAGAGGTCAAGATATTGAAACCAGCCTGGCCAACACACTGAAACCCCATCTTTACTAAAAATACATAAAGTTAGGCAGTCGTGGTGGTGGGTGCCTGTTGTCCCAGCTACTCGGGAGGCCAAGGCAGAAGAATCACTTGAACGCAGAGGTGGAGGTTGCAGTGAGCCGAGATCATGCCACTGTACTCCAGCCTGGGTGACAGAGCAAAACTCCATCTCAAATAAATAAATAAATAGATAATGAAACTATACAAGTCCTTATAAAGAACAAACAGCACCTACTACACTAATAAAGTTTTTTATCATTTATTTTTATTTTTTTAGAGACAAGGTCTTGCTCTGTTGCATGGGCCGGACTGCAGTGGCGCGATCATAGCTCACTGCAGCCTCCAACTCCTGGGTTCAAGCCATCCTCCTACCTCAACTTTCCAAGTAGCTGACGCTACAGGCACAAGCCACTATGCCCAGCCAATGTGTTGGTTTCTGTTGTGGTGGTGGTTGATTTTTTTTTTTTTTTGAGACGGAGTCTCGCTCTGTCACCCAGGCTGGAGTGCAGTGGCATGATCTCAGCTCACTGCAACCTCCACCTCCGAGTTCAAGTGATTCTTCTGCCTCGGCCTCCCAAGTAGCTGGGACTACAGGCATGCACCACCATGCCCAGCTAATTTTTTGTATTTTTAGTGGTGATGGGGTTTCACCATATTGGCCAGACGATCTTGAACTCCTGACCTTGTGATTCACCCGTCCCAGCCTCCCAAAGTGCTGAGATTACAGGTGTGAGCCACCGTGCCAGTCTGGCCTTTTTTTTTTTTTTTGAGATGGAGTCTTGCTCTGTCACCCATGCTGGCGTGCAGTGGTGCAATCTCAGCTCACTGCAACCTCCGCCCCCCGGGTTCAAGCGATTCTCCTGCCTCAGCCTCCTGAGTAGCTGGGAATACAGGCATGTGCTACCACACCCAGCTAATTTTTTTGTATTTTTAGGAGAGACGGGGTTTCACTATGTTAGCCAGGATGGTCTCAATCTGACCTCATGATCCACCCGCCTCAGCCTCCCAAAGTGGTGGGATTGCAGGCATGAGCAACTGCCCCAGGCCTCGTGGTTGTGGTTGTTGAGACAGGGTCTCTCACTCTGCCTCCCAGGCTGGAGTGCAGTGGCACAATCATGGCTCACTGCAGCCTCAAACTCCCAGGCTGAAGAGATCCTCCCACCTCAGCCTCTTGAGTAGCTGGGACTACAGGTGCATGACACCTCATCCAGTTAATTTGTTTTTTTTGTAGAGACGGGGTTTCCCTATGCTGCCCAGGCTGATCTCAAATTCCTGGACAAGTGATCCTCCTGCCTTGGCCTCTCAAAGTGTTTTGTTATAATAGAGACAGGATCTTGCTATGCTGCCCATGTTGGTCTTGAACTCCTGGACTCCAGCAATCCTCTGGCCTCAGTCTCCCAAAGTGCTGGGATTACAGGTGTGAGCCACTGCACCCAGCTTTTTTTTTTTTTTTTTTTTTTTGACCCAGAGTCTCGCTCTGTTGCCCAGGCTGGAGTGCAGTGATGCAATCTTGGTTCACTGCAACCTCCACCCCACCTCCCAGGTTCAAGAGATTCTTGTGCTTCAGCCTCCTGTGTAGCTGGGATTAAAGGCATGTGCCACCACACCCAGCTCATTTTTGTGTTTTTAGTAGAGACCGGGTTTCACCATGTTGGTCAGGCTGTCTCGAACTCCTGGCCTCAAGTGATCTGCCCACCAAAACACTGGCATTACAGGCGTGAGCCCCGCACCCAGCCTGCACATTTCTTTTTTTTTTTTTGAGACGGAGTTTCGCTCTTGTTACCCAGGCTGGAGTGCAATGGCGCGATCTTGGCTCACCGCAACCTCCGCCTCCTGGGTTCAGGCAATTCTCCTGCCTCAGCCTCCTGAGTAGCTGGGATTACAGGCGCGCACCACCATGCCCAGCTAATTTTTTGTATTTTTAGTAGAGACAGAGTTTCACCATGTTGACCAGGATGGTCTCAATCTCTTGACCTCATGATCCACCCTCCTTGGCCTCCCAAAGTGCTGGGATTACAGGCGTGAGCCACCGCGCCCGGCCGCCTGCACATTTCATTTTGCATTGCTGTAGGTATCTGGCAAGTTACAAGGTGTTCTTCCCTAACGTGGGTCTTAAGTCCAAATGCCTGAAGCCTTTTTGGTTTGTATGACGAAGAGGGAGAGGAGATAGATGTAATGAGACACTAAGGGCAAAGGGGCCCGGCTCGGTGGCTCATGCCAGTAATCCCAGCACTCTGGGAGGCTGAGGCAGGCAGATCACGAGGTCAGGAGATCAAGACCAGCCTGACCAACATAGTGAAACCCCATCTCTACTAAAAATACAAAAATTAGCCAGGTGTGGTGGTGGGTGCCAGTAATCCCAGCCACTTGGGAGGCTGAGGCAGGAGAATCACTTGAACCCAGGAGGTGGAGGTTGCAGTGAGCTGAGATTGCACCACCGCACTCCAGCCTGGTGACAGGGTGAGACTCTGTCTCATGGAAAAGGCAGGCAGAAGGCTTTACCAAGGGGAGCAGCTCAGAGTGGCTGCTCTTTGTAAAGATCACGCCCAGGAGAGACTGCTTGGAATCATCTCTATGCCTGTTTCGGGGACTGTGTCTACATGACCCTCTGGCTCCAGCCTGCTCCTGCTTCCTGTACATATTTGCCTGGATGGAAGCTCTGAGTTTTGGAAAGCCTGGCTGCTGCCATGGCAACCATGAAGCCCGTGGAGAAAGAGCCTGTCTGCACACCCCATGCATGTGTCAGAGGTTTCCTGGGAACTCTGACACTCCTTTCACCCTCTCCTGACAGGCTTCCCATCCTGTTGGCCCTCACCAGGCCCTAGAGGTGTCCTGGAATGTCTCCCACTTGTTCTTCCCTGGGAACAAAGAAGTGCCCTCCATCCTCCCAAAGAGAAACCCACACAGACACCAAAGGACGTGGCCCCTAAGGAGATTATATTTGTCATGAGGGTCAGAGGTTCGAAACTTACTTCCACCTTCCCTCCTTCGGGAAGAGGCCGCGGCACACATTAGTCGCCATTAGTCCCCGCCCCCAGCCTCCCCGGTCACAAGGGCAGAAGGTGGTTCTCAGACCCAAGTCCACTGCTGCACTGTGTCCTTGGATTCTGGGTCTGGTGTTTCCGACTGTAACTGACATTCCCTGGACGCAATATTTCCCAGAGCCCAGTCACAGGGATCACCCTGGCACCTCTTAAAAATCAGATTCCTGTCGGGCGCGGTGGCGCACGCCTGTAATCCCAGCACTTTGGGAGGCCGAGGCGGGTGGATCACGAGGTCAAGAGATCGAGACCATCCTGGTCAACATGGTGAAACTCCGTCTCTACTAAAAATACAAAAAAATTAGCTGGGCATAGTGGCGCGTGCCTGTAATCCCAGCTACTCAGGAGGCTGAGGCAGGAGAATTGCTTGAACCCAGGAGGCGGAGGTGGCGGTGAGCCGAGATCGCGCCATTGCACTCCAGCCTGGGTAACAAGAGCGAAACTCCGTCTAACAACAAAAAAAAAAAAATCAGATTCTGGCCCGGCGAGGTGGCTCATGCCTGTAATCCCAGCACTTTGGGAAGCCAAGGAGGGCGGATCATGAGGTCAGGAGACCAAGACCATCCTGGCTAACACGGTGAAACCTGGTCTCTACTAAAAATACACAAAGAAATTAGCCAGGCATGGTGGCACTCGCCTGTAGTCCCAGCTCCTCAGAGGCTGAGGCAGAAGAATTGTTTGAACCCAGGAGGTGGAGGTTGCAATGAGCCGAGATCACGCCACTGCACTCCAGCCTGGGCGACAAAGCAAGACTCCGCCTCAAAAAAAAAAAATTCAGATTCCAGCTGGGCGTGGTGGCTCACACCTGTAATCCCAGCACTTTGGGGTAGCCAAGGCAGGAAGACCGATTAAGCCCAGGAATTTAAGACCAGCCTGGGGAACACAGCAACACCCCCTCTCTACAAAAATTACAAATAAAAAAATTAGGAGCTGGGTGCAGTGGCTCAAATCTGCAATCTCAGCACTTTGGGAGACTAAGTGGGGGAGGATCACTTGAGCCCAGGAGTTCAAGATAGTTGAAACAACACAGCAAGACCTTGTCTTAAAAATAATAATCAAATAGGGCCGGGCGCGGTGGCTCACGCCTGTAATCCCAGCACTTTGGGAGGCCGAGGCGGGTGGATCACGAGGTCAAGAGATCGAGACCATCCTGGTCAACATGGTGAAACCCCGTCTCTACTAAAAATACAAAAAAAAAATTAGCTGGGCATGGTGGTGCGTGCCTGTAATCCCAGTTACTCGGGAGGCTGAGGCAGGAGAATTGCCTGAACCCAGGAGGTGGAGGTTGCGGTGAGCCGAGATCGTGCCATTGCACTCCAGCCTAGGTAACAAGAGCAAAACTCCATCTCAAAAAAAAATAAATAAATAATAATAATAATAATAATCAAATAAACCAAAAAATATTTTACAAATTACCAGGACAAGGCTGGGCATGATGACTCACACCTGTAATCCCAGCACTCTGGGAGGCCAAGGAGAGCAGATCACAAAGGCAAGAGATTGAGACCATCCTGGCCATAATGGTGAAACCCTGTCTCTACTAAAAATACAAAAATTAGCCGGGCGTGGTGGTGAGTGCCTGTAATCCCAGCTACTCGGGAGGCTGAGGCAAAAGAATCACTTGAACCCAGGAGGCGGAGGTTGCAGTAAGCTGAGATCACACCAGGGCAACAAGAGCGAGACTCCATCTCAGAAAAAAAATTATCGGGACACAGTGGCATGTGCTTGTAGTCCCAACTCCTCAAGAGGCTGAGGTGAGAAGATCGATTCAGCTTAAGAGGCTGAGGATGCAGTCAGCTAGGTTCTTGCCACTGCACTCCAGCCTGGATGACAGAGAGAGACCTTGTCTCCAAAAAAAAAAAAAAAAAAAGAAAAATTAAATAAAAATCAGATTCCTGGAACGCACCCCAGACCTGTGGGGTCCATCCTCAAATGATAGGCTCCCAAATCAGGGTGACCTTTATCAGAACCAGAGACAATCTTTATCAGAACCAGAAACAACCTTTATCAGAACCACAGACAACCTTTATCAGAACCAGACACAATCTTTATCAGAACCAGAGACAGTCTTCATCAGAACCAGAGACAGTCTTCATCAGAACCAGAGACAATCCTTATCAGAACCAGGGACAATCCTTATCAAAAACTGAACTGTACCCCTCCCAATTCCCAACTTGCAAACTTATGAAAGAATGCCATGGCAGAGCTCACGTGGTAAGAGTGAGAACTTAGAGCAAAACACTATTAAAAACTCCAGCACTGGGCCGAGCACAAAAATGCTGTGCTCATGCCTGTAATCCCAGCACTTTCAGAGGCCGAGGTGTGCGGATCAACTGGGGTCAGGAGTTCGAGACCAGCCTGGGCAACATGGGGAAATCCCGTCTCTACCAAAAATACAAAACTTATCTGAGCATGGTGGCAGGCACCTGTAATCCAATCCCACCTACTCGGGAGGCTAAGGTGAGAATCTCTTGAACCCGGGAGGCGGAGGTTGCAATGAGCTGAGATTGCACCACTGCACTCCAGCCTGGATGACAGAGCAAGACTCCGTCTCAAAAAAAACTCCATCATCATACAGATTCCACAGTTACACTAATACATTGAATTGTTTTTTTTTTTTTAGACCGAGTTTTGCTCTTGTTGCGCAGGTTGGAGTGTAATAGCACAATCTTGGCTCACTGCAACCTCCGCCTCCTGGTTTCAGTGATTCTCCCACCTCAGCCTCCCGAGTAGCTGGGATTAGAAGCATGTGCCACCACACCCGGCTAATTTGGAGTTTCTCCATGTTGGTCAGCCTGGTCTTGAACTCCTGACCTCAGGCCCGCCTTGGCCTCCCAAAGTGTAGGCATTACAGGCATGAGCCTGAATTTTTCTTAAAACTACATAGAAATTGGCCGGGTGTGGTGGCTCATGCCTGTAATCCTAGCGCTTTGGGAGGCAGAGGTGGGTGGATCACCTGAAGTCAGGAGTTCAAGACCAGCCTGGCCATCATGGTGAAACCCATCTTTAAAAAAAAACATAGAAATCACAGTAATTTCTTTTTTTTTTTTTGAGACGGAGTTTTGCTCTTGTTACCCAGGCTGGAGTGCAATGGCGCGATCTCGGCTCACCACAACCTCCGCCTCCTGGGTTCAGGGCAATTCTTCCTGCCTCAGCCTCCTGAGTAGCTGGGATTATAGGCATGCGCCACCATGCCCAGCTAATTTTTTGTATTTTTAGTAGAGACGGGGTTTCACCATGTTGACCAGGATGGTCTCGATCTCTTGACCTCGTGATCCACCTGCCTCGGCCTCCCAAAGTGCTGGGATTACAGGCGTGAGCCACCGCGCCCAGCCTCTAAAAGGGAGAGACAGCATGCCAGGAATGAAGGTTCAGCTCTCTCCATTCAGCCCCAGCAAATTCCACCAGATCATCTTTTCCACATGTTGTACCCCAAATAAAAGAGAAGTTTCATCTCAGGCCAGACCCCTAATGCAATTGTGGGCCACCTGGGGAGGTGATGCCTAGACAGGAGGAAAAGCTGGCCCAAGAAGCAGCTGGAATGGGCCCCCACCCCCACCCTGCATCTCCAGCCAGAGGATCCCGGGAGGCGGCTGCTGGGCGTGCAAGTTGAGTCATTTCCCTGGACTCAGGCTTTCTGAGACAACTCTGTTAAAGCACCCTACACCCAAAAAGGTGGCAAGCTCTGGAGAGGAGACAAAAACCAGAGTGCAGGATGGGCACGGTGGCTCATGCCTGTAATCCCAACACTTCGGGAGGCTGAGGCTGGCAGATCACTTGTCAGGAGTTCGAGACCAGCCTGGTCAACATGGTGAAACCCCATCTCTGCTAAAAATACAAAAATTAGGTGGGCCTGGTGGCACGCACCTGTAATCCCATCTACTAGGGAGGCTGAGGCAGGGAGAACTGCTTGAACCGGGGAGGTGAAGGCTGCCGTGAGCCGAGATCACACCACTGCACTCCAGCCTGGGCGACAGAGCGAGACTCTGTCTCAAAAAAAAAAACAGGTTGCAGCCTGGGCAAGGTGGTGAAACCCCGTCTCTACAAAAAATACAAAAAACTAGTTGGGCATGGTGGCGTGCACCTGTAGTCAGTCCCAGCTACTCAGGAGGCCAAGGTGAGAGGATCACCTGAGCCCAGGAAGTGGAGGCTGCAGTGAGCCGTGATGGAGCCACTGCACTCCAGCCTGGGACACACAGGAAGACTTTGTCTCCAAAAAAAAACCTAAAGGCCAGGTGCGGTGGCTCACGCCTGTAATCCCAGCACCTTGGGAGGCCAAGGCAGGCAGATCTCCTGAAGTCAGGAGTTCCAAGACCAGCCTGACCAACACAGAGAAACTGCATCTCTATTAAAAATACAAAATTAGCTAGGCATGATGATGCATGCCTGTAATCCCAGCTACTCGGGAGGCTGAGGCAGGAGAACCCGGAAGGCAGAGGTTGCAGTGAGTCGAGATCACACCATTATGCTCCAGCCTGGACGACAAGAGCAAAATTCCATTTCAAAAAAAAAAAAAAAAAAATCTAGGTAACTGGCCAGAGGTCAGAGGGCAAGCAATGCCTGCCACAGGGCCTGAGCTGCTAAGTCCAGAGCCTCCCTTCCCTCCACCACCAGGAAAGGGCAGTGGGGGCTTCCAGACAAGTTCCGACCAGGCACTTCAATCCTGAGGTCTCCTGAAATTCCAATTCAGGGGTGAGTAGCAGGCCCTGGAACGTGCTTACCAGGCACACTAGGAACCATCAGCTATAATTACAACTTGAACGTGGTTTAAAGAGTTTAGTTATTCGCTAAACTCTGTGTTTTATGTACTTTTCAGAATATGTAACATTTCAGTTTTTTTAAAAGCCTTTTTTGTAGAGACGAGGTTTTGCCATGTTGCCCAGGCTGGTCTCCAACTCCTGAGCTCAGGTGATGTGTACCCAGCCTAGTTTTCTCAAAAGTTAAGCAAAATGCTGGGCACAGTGGCTCACGCCTGTAATCCCAGCACTTTGGGAGGCCAAGGCGGGTGGATCACAAGGTCAAGAGATCGAGACCACCCTGGCCAACATGGTGAAACCCCGTCTCTACAAAAAATACAAAAATTAGCTGGGCATGGTGGCACGCGCCTGTAGTCCCAGCTACTCGGGAGGCTGAGGCAGGAGAATCACATGAACCCGAGAGGCGGAGGTTGCAGGGAGCCGAGATCACACCATTGCACTCCAGCCCAGGTGACAATGCAAGACTCCATCTCAAAAAAAAAAAGTCTGGGATGTGCTTTAACTAATCCAAGGTGGACACGAGAGGTGGGGAAGAGTGAGAGGGGAGAGGAGGGCAGACAATGGTGTGTAGAAGTAAGTTCATTCTTCTACAAATGGGTGAAGTTTTACATTATAAAATAGCGTTGGCCGGGCGCAGTGGCTCACGCCTGTAATCCCAGCACTTTGGGAGGCTGAGGCAGGCAGATCACCTGAGGTCAGGAGTTTGAGACCAGCCTGGTCAACATGGGGAAACCTTGTCTCTACTAAAAATACAAAAATTAGCCAGGTGTGGTGGCGGGCTACTCCGGAGGCTGAGGGAGGAGACTCACTTGAACCCAGGAGACGGAGGCTGCAGTGAGATCATGCCATTGCACTCCAGCCTGGGCGACAGAGCAAGACACAGTCTCAAACAAAACAAAACAAAACTGACTGGGTGTGGTGGCTCACGCCTGTAACCCCAACACTTTGGAAGGCCAAAGTGGGAGGATCGCTTGAGCCCAGGAGTTGGAGACCAGCCTGAGCAACATAACAAGAAATTTTAAAAGTGTTCAATCACAGGCATGATCTGAAGGGATAAACAATGTTAAGTTCTTTTTTTTTTCTTTTTGAGCCAGAGTTTCGCTCTTGTTGCCCAGGCTGGAGTGCAATGGCACAATCTCAGCTCACTGCAACCTCCACCTCCCGGGTTCAAGCAATTCTCCTCCCGAGTAGCTGGGACTACAGGCATGCACCACCACGCCTGGCTAATTTTGTATTTTTAGTAGAGACGGGGTTTCTCCATGTTGGTCAGGGTGGTCTCAAACTCCCGACCTCAGGTGATCCGTCCGCCTCAGCCTCCCAAAGTGCTGGGATTGCAGGCGGGAGCCACCGCGCCAGCCATTTCTTAAGGTCTTTACTATTTCTCCACTGCCCCTCTTCTTAGGACTTTGCTTATCTACCTGGCATTTCCTGGGCTGTCCCCGAGACACAGCACTGATACCACCAGCCTAGGCACAAGCTGTCCCCTTGACCAGACATGCCACCCAGCAAGGGAAACTGCGACACTCATACTTCAGCTCAAAAGCTCCTTCCTCAGGGAAGCCCTCACAGTACTCTCCAGGCACACTTAACTCACCGCCTCCCACAGCTGACCAGGTCTCCACTCCCAGCCTCATCGGACAAACTGTAATGGTTTCCCCACTACTCCAGGAATGCCTTCAGAACAGGGAGCATTTTTTATTTAATTTTTTTGTTTGAGACAGGGTTTCACTCGATCTTCCAAGCAGGAATGCAGTAAGATCATAGCTCATTGCAGCCACGGTCTACTGGGCTCAAGTGATCGTCCTGCCTCAGCCTCCCAAGTAGATGGGACTACAGGTGCAGGGCCCCACACCAGGCTAACTTTGTAATTTTTGTAGAAATGGGATCTTGTTTTGTTTTGAGACAGAGTCTTGCTCTGTTGCTATGCTGGAGTGCAGTGGCACGATCTAGGCTCACTGCAACCTCTGCCTCCCAGGTTCAAGCAATTCTCCTGCCTCAGCCTCCTGAGTAGCTGGGACTACACATGTCTGCCACCACGCCCAGCTAATTTCTTGTTTTAATTTTTTGATTTTTTAGTAGAGATGAGGTTTTACCATGTTCGCCAGGATGGTCTTAATCTCCTGACCTCGTGATCCACCTGCCTCAGCCTCCCAAAGTGCTGGGATTACAGGCGTGAGCCACCACCCTCAGTTAATTTTCGTATTTTTTTGTAGAGACAGGGTTTCCATGTTGCCCACACTGGTCTCAAATTCCTGGACTCAAGCAATCAGTCTACCTTGGCCTCCCAAAGTGCTGGGATTACAGGAGTGAGCCACCATGCCCTGCTAGGAGCATTTTTAGTAACTGAGAAAAATAAGTACTGAACCATGTGAAGTGCTATTAAAAAAAAAAAAAAAGCAGAGCCTGGCTGGGGCGCAGTAGCTCACACCTGTAATCCCAGCACTTTGGAAGGCCAAGGCAGGCAGATCACCGGAGGTCAGGAGTTCAAGACCAGCCTGGCCAACATGGTGAAAGCCCATCTCTGCTAAAAATACAAAACATTGGCAGGGTGCAATGGCTCATGCCCGCAGTCCTAGCACTTTGGGAGGCTGAGGCAGGTGGATCATGAGGTCAGGAGTTGGAGACCAGCCTGGCCAACAGAGTGAAACCCCATCTCTACTAAAGATACAAAAAAATTAGCCAGGCATGGTAGCGGGCACCACCAGCTACTCAGGAGGCTGAGGCAGGAGAATCGCTTGAACCCGGGAGGTGGAGATTGCAGTCAGCCAAGATTGCGCCATGCACTCCAGCCCAGGCAACAGTGCAAGACTCTGTCTCAAAAAAAAAAAAAAAAAAAAAAAAAAAAAAAAAAAATATATATATATATATATATATATAATTAGCTGGGAGTGGTGGTTGGCTCCTGTAATCCCAGCTACTTGGGAGGCGGAGCCAGGAGAATCGTTTGAACTCATGAGGCAGAGGTTGCAGTGAGCTAAGATCCAGCCATTGCACTCCAGCCTGGGGAATAGTGAGACCCCATCTCCAAAAAAAAAAAAAAATAGAGGGGCCTTTGAGCTGGAACTCTGTAAGATCAAGGTACCAGGACTCCCTTTATTCCCTGACCCCAAGCACACACAACTAACTGGAATCTGCTCACACAGCCATGCTACCCCAGAACTCCGCCTCTGGAGCTGGAACTTTCATTTCAATCTTATCATCAATCTGCAGTTGGGCCACACACCGTTCCTGGTCCATCAAGAAGGCACTGGGGTGATTTCTAGGCCAAGATCACTTCAAATTAAGAGGAGCAGTCAGCACAGCGACCCCCAGCCATTTCCACAGACCCCTGCTCCATCACTTTGAGGAAGACAGTTGAATCTCTCACTCCTGCTCCCTAGAACTCAGGCAAGCTCCTAAATCTGCGAAGTGCACCCAACGGTCTGAGTCCTGAAAGATGACAGATAACAACCCAGATGCCCATACAGATAGGCAGGAAGCATCAACGGGAAGCCACTATCAGAGTCTAGAGTACCTGCTACACCTCTGTCTGCAGAGACAATACGTTTCACCACATTACAGGGACGCAGCGAGCTTCTCCATCGGACCCAGATTTGTGGAGTGTTGGGAAAGAACTCCAGGGTACGCTGTAAGTACCCCAGGTGACATGGCTTTTCGTCCGTCACCCACCCCCCACGTCATTCAGCAGGCAGGCTCCAGAGAGAAGTGGGCTGGGGCTGAAACTGAGCATCCAGATATAGAAGATGGAGTGGGACGTGGGCACGGAGGGGGAATGTCCCAGGGCTGCAGGGGACCAGCCAAGGAACGGGGGCACTGGGGAAGGGGTCTCGGAGGAGCCTGGACACGCAGGGGACGGAGAGGCGGGGGCAACTCTGCCGATTAGGAATGGACGAGCGAAGGGAAAGACAGCTTGTGCCTTCCGAAGCAGGGCAGGCGTCTGGGGGACAGGATGCGGGAAGGAGGGGAGCAGGAGCAAGGCCAGGGTCCGGATGGGAAGGACGGGACGGGGTAGGGGTTGGGATGGAAAGGATGCAAGGAAACCCAGGTCGGGATGGAAGAACCCAGGGAGACCGAGGCCACCGAGGCAGAAGCAGTGCGGAGAGAGGCGCGGACAGTACCTCTCCGGAGCTGGCCATGTCGCTGGCAGGGCCGAGCCGCGGCTTCGGGAGCCGCAACCCCAGGGCCTCCCACCTGCCCGGCTAGGGATGCTCGAAGCCGGCGCGTCCGCGGCTCAACCGAGACCCCGGCAAGAGCGGGCCCGTCACTTCCGGCGCCCGCAGATACGCACTTCCGCTCGCCCGCAGGTGGGCCCCGGGCGGCCGCCATGTTGGATGTGGCTCCGCCCGGGGAGCTGCTGGAGCGCAGGGGTGCCAGGAAGGGCTCTAGGGACCTACGTCTCTTCTCTGACCTCGTTCCTAGACCCCTCTGCCCTCTGCACGCTCCTTTCCAGCCACCCGGCCTCCCGCTGCCGGCCCAGCACGGCCCCCGCCAGGCTTTTGCATTTGCCCTTCCTACTCGCTGCCATATGCAAAAGCCACGGGTCAGACCCTCTCTGAGCACCCCGCATGGAATAGCGTCACTTCTCCATTTTCACACACGCCCCGAAACTTGCCTCTCATCGTGTGTGTTTCTCTATAGCTTTTTGCACCATCTGACGACTGTATCTTTTTTTATTTTTGGTCCTCCCCCTAATAAACTGTAAGCAGGGACAGCATTTCCCAATACGTGGAACTATCCCAGGAATGCAGTAGACACTGAATACGTATTTGCTAAGTAAATATAAATGTATGTGCCCTCACACTTAAGCGTTTGCATTTCAAAATAATTAGACCCGGCCGGGTCTGGTGGCTCACGCCTGTAATCCCAGCATTTTGGGAGGCCGAGGTGTGCGGATCATCTGAGGCCAGAAGTTCAAGACCAGCCTGGCCAACACGGTGAAACCCAGTCTCTACTAAAAATACAACAATTAGGCCAGGCTAGGTGGCTCACGCCTGTAATCCCAGCACTTCGGGAGGCCAAGGTGGGCGGATCACGAGGTCAGGATATCGAGACCGTTCTGGCCAACAATAAAACCCCGACTCTACTAAAAATACAAAAATTATCTGAACGTGATGGCAAGCGCTTGTAATCCCACCTGCCCGGGAGGCTGAGGCAGGAGAATCGCTTGAACCCGGGAGGCAGAGATTGCAGTAAGCCAAGATGGCACCACTGCACTCCAGAGATGGAGATAAACTTTGTCTCAAAAAAAAAAAAAAACAACCAAAAACCTGGGATTCACGCCTGTAATCCCAGCCCTTTGGGAGGCTGAGGTGGGCAAATCACAAGGTCAGGAATTCGAGACCAGCCTGGCCAACAAGGCGAAAACCCATCTCTACTAAAAATACAACAAATTAGTTGGGTGTGTGATGGGCGCCTATAATCTCAGCTCCTCGGGAGCCTCGGCAGGAGAATCACTTGAACCCAGGAGGCAGAGGTTGCAGTGAGCTGAGATCATGCCACTAGCCCGGTGACAGCTCCAGACTCTGTCTCAAAAAAAAAAAAAAAAAAAAAAAATCCCTGGGGAAAGAAAGTTCATTCTCTGGAATCCAAAGAACTGGGTTTGAGGCCAAGCACAGTGGCTCACACCTGTAATCCTAGCACTTTGGGAGGCCGAGGCAGGAGGATTGCTTGAGCCTGGGAGTTTGAGATCAGCTTGGGCAACATAACAAGACTTCTCTCTACAGAAAATTAAGATGAAGAAAGAAAAAAAAAAGAACTAGATTTGAATACTGGAACTGACTTCTGGGTGACCGTAAGCAAGTGTATTCATTTTCTTTCTTTATTTTTTGAGATGGAGTCTCTGTCACCCAGGCTGGAGTGTAGTGGCGTGATCTCGGCTCTCTGCAACCTCTGACTCCTGGGTTCAAGCGATTCTCTTGTCTCAGCCTCCCAAGTATCTGGGACTACAAGCACGTGCCACCACGCCCAGTTAATTTTTTGTTTTGTTTTGTTTTTTTTGAGATGGAGTTTCGCTCTTGTTACCCAGGCTGGAGTGCAATGGCGCAATCTCGGCTCACCACAACCTCCGCCTCCTGGGTTCAGGCAATTCTCCTGCCTCAGCCTCCTGAGCAGCTGGGATTACAGGCACGCGCCACCATACCCAGCTAATTTTTTGTATTTTTTAGTAGAGACAGGGTTTCACCATGTTGACCAGGATGGTCTCGATCTCTTGACCTCGTGATCCACCCGCCTCGGCCTCCTAAAGTGCTGGGATTACAGGCGTGAGCCACCGCACCCGGCAATTTTTGTATTTTTAGTAGAGATGGCATTTCGCCGTGTTGGCCTGGCTGGTCTCAAACTTCTAACCTCCGGTGATCCACCCACCTCAGCCTCCCAAAGTGCTGGAATTATAGGCATGAGTCATGTTTTCATTTTCTTTCTTTTCTTTTTTTTTTTTTTTTTTTGAATGGAGTCTCGCTCTGTCGTCCAGGCTGGAGTGCAGTGGCACAATCTCAGCTAACTGCAACCTCCGCCTCCTGGTTTCAAGTGATTACCCTGCCTCAGCCTCCCGAGTAGCTGGGACTAGAGGCGCCTGCCACCACGCCTGGCTAACTTTTTGTATTTAGTAGAGACGGAGTTTCACCATGTTAGCCAGGATGGTCTCAGTCGCCTGACCTCGTGATCCACCTGCCTCGGCCTCCCAAAGTGCTGGGATTACAGGCGTGAGCCACCATGCCCGGTCCGTGTATTCATTTTCTAGGGCTGACCTAACAAAGTATCACAAACTGGGTAGCTTACAGAGCAGAAATGTCTTCTCTCACAGTCCCAGAGGCCAGAAACTGGAAATAAAGATGATAGTGTATCATACTCCCTTCAAAGATTTTGGGGAAGGAGCCTCCCTTGCTTTTTCCTTTGAATTATTTATTTATTTATTTTTATAGAGATAGAGTCTCCCTGTGTTACCCAAGCTGGTCTTGAACTCCTGGGCTCAAGTGACTCTCCTGCCTCAGCCTCCCAAAGTGCTGGGATTACAGGTGTGAGACACCATGCCGACCTTTTTCCTAGCTTGGGTGGTTCCCTGCAATCCTTGGAGTCCGTTGGCCTCCAGCTCATCACTCCAAGGTCTTCCTCCGTCTTCAGGTGGCCTTCTCCCCACTGTCTCTCCGTATGTCCTCTCCTCGTCCTCTAAGGACACCAGTCATACTGGATTTAAGGGCTCCTCTTAATCCAGTACAATTTCACCTAAACTAATTACATCTGCAAGACCCCAGTGCAAACAAGGCCACATTCTAAGGTTCCAGGTGGACATGAATATTTGGGGGGCGCCGTCTACCTTAGCACATCGAGTTTCATCTCATACCCCCAGGCCTCCTTTCCCTCCCACCTCATAGGGTTGATCCACTTATTAGTATAAACAGGTCTCTGGCCGGGCATGTTGGCTCACACCTGTAATCGCAGCACTTTGGGAGGCCGAGATGGGCAGATAACCTGAGGTCGGGAGTTCAAGATCAACCTGACCAACATGGAGAAACCCTGTCTCTACTAAAGAAAAAAAAAATTAGTCAGGAGTGGCGGTGCATGCCTGTAATCCCAGCTACTCGGGAGGCTGAGGCAGGAGAATCGCTTGAACCCAGGAGGCAGAGGTTGCAGTGAGCCGAGATCGAGCCATTATACTCTAGCCTGGGCAACTAGAGTGAAACTCCGCCTCAAAAAAAAAAAAAAAAAGGCTGGGCACGGTGGCTCACATCTGTAATCCCAGCACTCTGGGAGGCCGAGGCAGGTGGATCACCTGCGGCCAGGAGTTCAAGACCAGCCTGACCAACATGGAGAAACCCTGTCTCTACTAAGGATACAAAACTAGCCGGGTGTGGTGGTGCATGCCTGTAATTCCAGCTACTCAGGAGGCTGAGGCAGGAGAATATCTTGAACCCGGGAGGCAGAGGTTTCGGTGAGCCGAGATTGTACCATTGCACTCCAGCCTGGGCAACAAGAGTGAAACTTCATCTCGAAAAAAAAAAAATTAGCTGGGTGTGGTGGCAGGCTCCTGTAATCCTGGCTACTTGGGAGGCCAAGGCAGGAGAATGGCTTGAACCCGGGAGATGGAGGTTGCAGTGAGCCAAGACTCCAGCCTGGTGACAGAGTGAGACTCTGTCTCTTTTTTTTTTTTTTTTTTTTTGAGACGGAGTTTCGCTTGTTACCCAGGCTGGAGTGCAATGGCGCCATCTCCGCTCACCGCAACCTCCTCCTCCTGGGTTCAGGCAATTCTCCTGCCTCAGCCTCCTGAGTAGCTGGGCTTACAGGCACGCGCCATCATGCCCAGCTAATTTTTTGTATTTTTAGTAGAGATGGGGTTTCACCATGTTGACCGGGATGGTCTCAATCTCTTGACCTCATGATCCACCCGCCTCGGCCTCCCAAAGTGCTGGGATTACAGGCATGAGCCACTGTGCCCAGCCGACTCTGTCTCAAACAAAATAAATAAATAAAATTTTAAAGAAAAATAAACAAATTAGCCAGACATGGTGGCACACGCTTGTAGTCCCAGCTACTTGGTAGGCTGAGGTGGAAGGATTGCTTTAGCCCAGGAAGTCAAAGCCTCAGTGGGCTGTGATTGTATGGCTCCACATCAGTCTGGGCAACAGAGCAAGACCCTGTCTCAAAAAAAAGAGTGTTGGCTGGGTGCGGTGGCTCATGCCTATAATCCTAACACTTTGGGAGGCCGAGGTGGGCAGATTGTCTGAGCTCAGGAGTTCGAGACCAGCCTGGGCAACACAGTGAAACCCCGTCTCTACTAAAATACAAAGAATTAGCCGGGCGTGGCGGCTGTCCCTGTAGTCCCAGCTACCCACGAGGGTGAGGAACTCTGGTCCATAATGTGTGAAACACTCGAGGTCTCACCCACGTACTGTGAGGGTCCCTTCTCTGGGGAAAATGCTTTTTTCCTGGTCGTTGCTGTTTCTGGCCACAACTCAAATGTTGCATCCTCCTCTCAAGTCTTTCCTGGAATTCTCTTTCCCATCCTCTCTGATCCATTCCTCCTTTTTCCCTAAAATCTGTCATGTTTTTCTTTTTCTTTTTTCTTTTTTTTTTTTTTTTAAGACAGAGTTTGGCTCTGTTATCCAGGCTGGAGTGCAGTGGTGCGATCTCAGCTCATTGCAAACTCCGCCTCCTGGGTTCAAGCAATTCTCTGGCTCAGCCTCCTGAGTAGCTGGGATTACGGGCACCCACCACCACGCCCTGCTAATTTTTTTGTATTTTTAGTAGAGACAGGTTTTCACCATCTTGGCGAGGCTGATCTTTAACTCCTAACCTCTTGATCCACCTGCCTCGGCCTCCCAAAGTGCTGGGATTACAGGGGTGAGCCACCGCACCTGGCCATAGGTATGTTTTTCATTGCAGCAGACCTTTTCTTTTCTTTTCTCCTTTTCCCTCCCCTCCCCTCCCCTCCCCCCCCCTCCCCTCCCCTCCCCTCCCCTTTCCTTTCCTTCCTTTCTTTTGAGACAGGTCTTTCTCTGTTGTCCAGGTTGGAGTGCAATGGCACGATCATGGCTCCCTGCAGCCTCAAACTCCTGGACTCAAGCAATCCTCCCACCTCAGCCTCCCCAGGGGGAGCTAGGACCACAGGCATGCACCACGACGTCTAAATAATTTTGTTTATTTTCTGTAGTGACAGGGTCTCACTGTGTTGCCCAGGCTGATCTCAAACTCCTGGGTGGAAGTGATCCTCCCACCTCGGCCTCCCAAAGTCCTGGGATTACAGATGTGAGCCACTGTGTCCAGCCCTGTTTATTTTCTGTCCTCCACTAGAACAGTTCTTGGCAGTAGCAGGTGCTTGATCAATGTTTGCCAAATAGATGATGAATTGAATGAGATAATGCATCTAAGTGTCCAGTGCAGAGGAGTGCATCAACGGAAGCTATAACCACTGATGCTATGATGACTTCTAGTGAGGAAGGAGTCCCACATTTTATAATGGTACCCAGGTCTCAGGAACATTCAACATGGAAACCAATGAGACCGGGTGCAGTGGCTCACACCCATAATCTCAGCACTCTGGTCTCTACTAAAAATATAAAAATTGGCTGGTCGTGGTGGCTCATGCCTGTAATCCCAGCACCCTGGGAGGCCAAGGTGGGTGGACCACCTGAAGTCAGGAGTTCAAGACCAGCTTGGCCAACATGGTAAAACCTCATCTCTACTAAAAATACAAAAATTAGCTGGGCATGGTGGCACAAACCTGTAATCCCAGTTACTCGAGAGGCTGAGACAGCAGAATTGCTCCAACCCAGGAGGCAGAGGTTGCAGTAAGCCAAGATCACACCAGTGCACTCCAGCCTGGCAACAGAGCGAGACTCCATCTCAAAAAAAAAAAAAAAACAGGCCGGGCGCGGTGGCTCAAGCCTTGTAATCCCAGCACTTTGGGAGGCCGAGGTGGGTGGATCACGAGGTCAAGAGATCGAGACCATCCTGGTCAACATGGTGAAACCCCGTCTCTACTAAAAAATACAAAAAATTAGCTGGGCGTGGTGGCGCGTACCTGTAATCCCAGCTACTCAGGAGGCTGAGGCAGGAGAATTGCCTGAACCCAGGAGGTGGAGGTTGCAGTGAGCCGAGATCGCGTCATTGCACTCCAGCCTGGTTAACCAGAGCGAAACTCCGTCTCAAAAACAAACAAACAAACAAAAAAAAAACAAAAGTTAAGCCAGGTGAGGTGGCTCACACCTGTAATCCCTGTACTTTGGGAGGCCGAGGTGGGCAGATCATGAGGTCAGGAGATCAAGACCATCCTGGCCAACACAGTGAAACCCCATCTCTACTAAAAATACAAAAAATTAGCTGGGCGTGGTGGCACACATCTGTAATCCCAGCTACTCAGGAGGCTGAGGCAGGAGAATTGCTTGAACCCAGGAGGTGGAGGTTGCAGTGAATCAAGATCGCACCACTGCACTCCAGCCTGGGAGATAGAGCAAGACTCTGTCTTGGAAAAAAAAAAAAAAAAGCTGGGCATGATGGTGTGCACCTGTAATCGCAGCTACTCTGGAGGCTGAGGCATGAGAATCCCTTGAACCCGGGAGGCGGAGATTGCAGTGAGTTGCAATCGCACCACTGTACTCCAGCCAGGGTGACAGAGTGAGACACTGTCTCAAAAAAAAAAAAAAGATAGAAACAATGAAGTGTCGGGTGCAAAGATCCAAGGGGGGAGTCAGTGTCGCTGCCTGGCTGCTCTCACTCTCACATGGGCCTTTCTGTGATTGGAGAGGCTGGATTTGGGTGACAGTTCCTCACACTGTCCCCACAGCTCACGGTCTGAGAGTCCCTTGCAGCGCCTGGCTGACCGTGGTGGGCAGTGGGATTCTGAGGCCAGGGCAGAGCATGAGGCCCTGTGAGTTCACTGAGAGCCTGGGACGGGGCCTGGAAATGACGCAGCTACAGGAGTGGTCTGTCACCACCCCACTCTCCACTCCTCTCCAATTCAGCCGGGCGCACTGGCTCCTGCCTGTAATCCCAGCACTTGGGGAGGCCAAGATGGGAAGGTAGGGAGACTGCTTGAGCCCCAGAGTTGGAGACCAGCCTGGGCCACATGGCGGAGCCTCATGGCGAAACCCCATCACTACAAAAATTAGCCAAGATGGTGGCGTGTGCTACCATCTATCTTTCTTGTCTTTTTTTTCCTCTGTTTTTGTTTTGTTTTTTGAGATGGAGTTTCACTCTTGTCGCCCAGGTTGGAGTGCAATGGCACAATCTCAGCCCACTGCAACCTCCGCCTCCCGGGGTCAAGCAATTCTCCAGTCTTGCCTCCTGATTAGCTGGGATTATAGGCATGTGCCACCACACTCAGCTAATTTTTTTTTTTCCCAAGACAGAGTCTAACTCTGTCATGCAGGCTGGAGTGCAATGGCATGATATTAGCTCACTGAAACCTCCACCTCCTGGGTTCAAGTGATTCTCCTGCCTCAGCCTCTAGAGTAGCTGGGCTTACAGGCATGGGTCACCACGCCTGGCTAATTTTTTATATTTTTTATATTTTTTGAGACAGAGTCTCTCTCTGAAGTCCTGGCTGGAGTGCAGTGGCACAGTCTCAGCTCACTGCAACCTCTGCCTGCTGGGTTCAAGTGATTATCCTGCCTCAGCCTCCCGAGTAGCTGGGATTACAGGTGTCTGCCACCACACCTGGCTAATTTTTGTATTTTTAGTAGAGACGAGATTTCACCATGTTGGTGGTGTTAGACGTTTAAGACGTTTAGACGTTCAAGACCATGTTGGTCAGGCTGGTCTTGAACTCCTGATCTCAAGTGATCCGCCTGCCTCAGCCTCCCAAAGTGCTGGAATTACAGGGGTGAGCCACCACGCCAGGCTTAAACTGCATTTCTGAACTCACTCCTGGGGATTCTCCCACTCATACCTAATGGCCTGAGGGCCATTGCATGAGCTACTTGCCCCGTTAAGGCCCTCATCCCAACTCCGGCTAATTTCTCTTCCTCTTCCTCACATCCCTTCTGCAGAAGCTCTGCCCTTCCCGAGACCATGTCATGGTTCTCTGTCATAGCCTCTGCCATTGTCCCTCGGAATATTCCTAGATGGCATTTATCACTGTGGATATTTATCACTACTCAGCGTTTTGGCTAAGATCAAGTGTACCATCACCATGGATAATTAAATATTCATTTGAATTAATTAAATATTTAAGTAATTAAATATTCATATTTGATTAATTATTCACATTTAATTACAGGTGGCTCACACCTGTAATCCCAGTGCTTTGGAAGGTGGAGGCAGGAGAATTGCTTGAGACCAGGAGTTGCAGACCAGCGAAGGCAATATAACAACACCCCATCTCTACGAAAGGTTTTTAAAAATTAGCCAAGTGAGGCCGGGTGCAGTGGCTCACGCCTGTAATCCCAGCACTTTGGGAGGCCAAGGCAGATGGATCACCTGATGTCAGGAGTTTAAGACCAGGCTGACCAACATGGTGAAACACCGTCTCTACTAAAAATACAAAAATTAGCCAGGCATGATGGTGCATGCCTGTAATCCCAGCTACTTGGGAGGCTGAGACAGGAGAATCACTTGAACCCGGGAGGCAGAGGTTGCAGTAAACCAAGACTATACCACTGCACTCCAGCCTGGGCGACAACAGTGAAACTCCATTTCAAAAACAAAATAAACAAACAAAAAATAAATATAAAACAAATAAGGGCCGGGTGCGGTGGCTCATGCCTGTAATCCCAGCACTTTGGGAGGCCAAGGCGAGTGGATCACAAGGTCGGGAGATTCAGACCATCCTAGCCAACAAGGTGAAACCGTGTGTCTACTAAAAATACAAAAATTAGCTGGGCGTGGTGGTGCACACCTGTAATCCCAGTTATTCGGGAGGCTGAGGTAGGAGAATTGCTTGAACCAGGGAGTCGGAGGTTGCAGTAAGCTGAGATCACGTCATTGCACTCAAGCCTGGTGACAGAGTAAGACTCTGTCTCATAAAAAAATAAATAAATAAGAAAGGTGAACTTCAAGGGATCGGAACTGCCTCACGGGGGAGCCAACTACATGAGAAAGCGGGGAGCCTCCTGTCCCAGGGTAGCACAAACCAGGCAGGAACACAAACCAGGGAGGAACCACATTTGCCGCGGAGGATACACAGCTCTTTTTTTTTTTTTTTTTTTTGAGAGGGAGTCTTGCTCCAGCCCAGGCTGGAGTGCAATAGCAAGATCTCAGTTCACTGCAACCTCCACCTCCCGGGTACAAGCGATTCTCCTGCCTCAGCCTCCCAAGTATCTGGGATCAAAGGCACACACCGCCTAATTTTTTGTATCTTTAGTAGAGACGGGGTTGCACCATGTTGGCCAGGCTGGTCTCAAACTCCTGACCTTGTGATCATCCTGCCTCGGCCTCCCAAAGCACTGGGATTACAAGCGTGAGCCACAGGGCCGGTGATACACAGCTCTCACAGAGCAGAGGTTCTACATTTCTGGAAAATGAGAGAATGCAGAGTGTAAATATTAATTTTTATTTTTCTTTTTTTTTTTTTTTTGAGATGGTGTCTCACTCTGTCACTTAGGCTGGAGTGTAGTGGCATGATCTCAGCTCACTGCAACCTCCGCCTCCCCGGTTTGAGCAAGTCTCCTGCCTCAGCCTCCCAAGTAGCTGGGATTACAGGTGTGTGCCACGACCTCCGCCTAATTTTTATATTTTTAGTAGAGATGGTGTTTCACCATGTTAGCCAACATGGTCTCGATCTCCTGACCTTGTGATCCACCCGACTCAGTCTTCCAAAGTGCTGTGATTACAGGCGTGAACCCCCGCGCCCGGCTGAACATTAACTTTTCTGACTCATTGATCGGTCCAGGGAGGCAGTCAAGGAGAGCGTTGAGCAGGCTTCATAGGCACTAAAGTCAAAGACAATCCAATTCAGCTGCAGCTTTTTCACTTTCAAGGTGGGGAAACTGCAGTCAGTCACTTGTCCTCCCTAAGCCTCAGTTTCCCCACCTGTAAAATGGTTGTGACAGAAGGAAATGTGGCATTTTCTCACCTAGAATGTCTTGCGTCTAGGTACCCAGATGTTCCAAGCCAAGCATCAGGTGGTCACCCCAGCTGCCGGTCTTAGGAGGGAAGAGGCAGGGCTAAGGGATTGTCAAAGCAAAATGTATCTCTGGGCTTCAGAGCACTTCAAAGTCTTTAAAAAGAAAGGTTTGAGCTGGGTTTGAGTGGCTCACGCCTGTAATCCCAGCACTTTGGGAGGCCGAGGCGGGCGGATCATGACGTCAGGAGATCGAGACCAGCCTGGCTAACACAGTGAAACCCCATCTCTACTAAAAATACAAAAATTAGCCGGGCATGGTGGCGTGCACCTGTAGTCCCAGCTAATCAGGAGGCTGAGGCAGGAGAATTGCTTGAACCTGGGAGGCGGAGGTTGCAATGAGCCGAGATCATGCCATTGCACTCCAGCCTGGGCAACAGAGGAAGACTCCGTCTCAAAAAAAAAAAAAAAAAAGTGAAAAAGAAAGGTTTGGCCAAGCACAGTGGCTCATGCTGGTAATCCTAGCCCTCTTGGAGACCAACAGATGGAAGGATCACTTGAAGCCAGGAGTTTAAGGCTGCAGTGAGCAACGATCACACCACTGCACCAAGCCTGGGCAACAGAACGAGATCTCATCTCTAAAAATAAAAATAAAATAAAAGGCCCTCACGCCTGTAATCCCAGCACTTTGGGAGGCCAAGGCAGTTGTATCACATGAGGTCAGGAGTTCAAGACCAGCCTATACAACATAGTGAAACCCTGTCTCTACTAAAAATACAAAAATTAGCCGGGTGTGCTGGCGGGCACCTGTAGTCCCAGCTACTAGGGAGGCTGAGACAGGAGAATTGCTTAAACCTGAGAGGCGGAGGTTGCAGTGAGCCAAGATCACGCCACTGCACTCCAGCCTGGGCAACAGAGCGAAACTCTGTCTCAAAAAAAATAACAGGGCTGGGCGCAGTGGCTCACACCAGTAAGCGCAGTACTTGGGAGGCCAAGGTGGGCAGATCAGGAGTTCGAGACCAGCCTGACCAACATGGTGAAACACTGCCTCTACTAAAAATACAAAAAGTAGCCGGGCGTGGTGGTGCACACCTATAATCCCAGCTACTCAGGAAGCTGAGGCAGGAGAATCGCTTGAACCCGGAAGGCAGAGGTTGCAATGAGCCCAGATCACGCCATTGCACTCCAGCCTGGGTGACCAAGACTCTGTCTCAAAAAAATAAATAAATTTTTAAAAATAATAAAATAAAGGACTGATGGCATGTACCTGCTACAGCCACCCCTCTGGTTGTTACTGATATGCCCATTTCTCAAATGGGGACATGGGCAGTGATGTGACTTCCCAAAGCCACATGGACAATGTGTCTGACAGTCAACCAATGCTCCATTCTGTCTTGGAGGTTGTGTCTCCTCTTTGGGGCTCTGTCCCCAGTCAATCCATGCCTCTGAGACATACATGCCACACCACCCCCACAGGGGACTCCTCTGGCCTCTGGAGCCAGCTCAAGCATTCTTCTTCCTGTAAGCCTTCCAGGAAAGCCTACACAAGAGTGACAGCCCAATTAGTCAGGCATGGTGGCATATACCTGTAGTCCCAGCTACATGGGAGGCTGAGGCAGGAGGACTGCTTGAGTCCAGGAGTTAGAGGTTACAGTGAACTATGATCACACCCCTGCACTCCAGCCTGGGTAACAGAGTGCGACTCTGACTATAAAAAATGAAATAGGATGGACATGGTGGCGCACGCCTGCAATCCCAGCACTTTGGGGAGCCAAGACAAGTGGATGGCTTGAGGCCAGGAGTTTAAGACCAGCCTGGGCAACATAGCAAGACCCGATCTCTACAAAAAATAAAATAAGAACAAAAAAAGAGTGACAGTTCCTCTCTCCCTACCCCCAAGTATGCAAGTCTGCTCATGTTCAATGATCCTTTGCTTTCTTTTTTTTTTTTTTTGAAACTGAGTCTTGCTCTGTCACCCAGGCTGGAGTGCAGTGGCACGATCTCAGCTCACTGCAACCTCCGCCTCCCGGGTTCAAGTGATTGTCCTGCTTCAGCCTCCCAAGTAGTTCGGATTACAGGCACATGCCACCATGCCTGGCTAATTTTTTGTATTTTTAGTAGAGATAGAGTTTCACCATGTTGGCCAGGCTGGTCTCGAACTCCTGACCGCAGGTGATCCATCTGCCTCAGTCTCTCAAAGTGCCAGGATTACAGGTGTGAGCCACTGCACCCGGCCCCTCTGCTTTTTAAAATCTGTATTTCTGGCCCTCTTCCTCTTTCTCTTGGAATAGGTGACAGCAGCAGAGACTTGTGCAGCCACGCCCAGGATTAAGGCTGGAACTTCCTTGGCAAGGAGCAGGAGTTTCTGAAACCGCTGGACAACCTATGGGCCAAACTGTCCCAGCTGTCCGTCACCAATGTCAGCAGTCCTCAGTCTTTTTGGCAGTTTTGTGAAAGACTATTTTTCCACGAATGGGAGTAAGGGGATGGTTTCGGGATGATTCAGCATGTTACTCTTACTGTATACTTTATTTCTATTATTACATTGTAATATATGATAAAATAATTCTACAACTCACCAGGATGTAGAATCAGTGGGAGCCCTGAGCTCATTTTCCCGCAACTCGACAATCCCATCTGGGGGTGGTGGGAGACAGTGATAGATCATCAGGCATTAGATTCTCATAAGGAGCGCACAACCAAGGCCGGGCGCGGTGACTCACGCCTATGATCCCAGCACTTTGGGAGGCCGAGGTGGGTGGATCACCTGAGGTCAGGAGTTTGAAACTAGCCTGGCCAACATGGTGAAACCCTACCTCTGCAAAAAATACAAAAATTAACCAGGCATAGTGGCATGTGCCTGTGGTCCCAGCTACTTGGGAGGCTGAGGCAGGAGAATCGCTTGAATCCAGGAGGCAGAGGTTGCAGAGCTGAGATCATGCCACTGCACTCCAGCTGGGGCAACAAGAGCAAAATTCCATCTTTAAAAAAAAAATTAGCTGAGTGTGGTGGCACATGCCTGTAATTCCAGCTACTCAGGAGACTGAGGCAGGACAATTGCTTGAACCCAAGAGGCAGAGCTTGCAGTGAGCCGAGATCACGCCATGCACTCCAGCCTGGGCAACAGAGCACACTCTGTCTAAAAAAAAGAAAGGGAAGGCGCAGTGGCTCACGAGTGTAATCTCAGCACTTTGGGAGGCTGAAGCAGGCAGACCACGAGGTCACGAGTTTGAGACCAGCCTGGCCAGCATGGTGAAACTCTATGTCTCTACTAAAAATATAAAAATTAGCTGGGTGTGGTGGCAGGCACCTGTGGTTCAAGCTACTCAGGAAGCTAAGGCAGGAGAATCACTTGAACCCAGGAGGCAGAGGTTGCAGTGAGCCGAGACCATGCCATTGTATTCCTGCCTGGGCGACAGAGCGAGACTCTGTCTCAAAAAATAAAAAGATAAAAGAAAAAATGAAAAACATGTGCCATGCACAGCTGGCTCAGCAAGAACCAGGAGAACCTGCAGACTGAGCCGCCATGGAGGAAGGCTGGGCAGGACCCATGCAAGAGGACGTGGTCAAGGCCCAAGCATTGCGACATCAATTAAACACAAAATTGGTGGTCACCACAATTTAAAATCTGGCCAGGCATGGTAGGCCCTCAGCATTTTGGGGAGGCTGAGGTGGGAGGATTACTTGAGTCTATAAATTGGAGGCTGCAATGAGCTGTAACCTCACCACTGCACTCCAGCCTAGGCAACACAGTGAGACTTGTGTCTCTTTTTTTTTTGAGACGGAGTTTTGCTCTTGTTACCCAGGCTGGAGTGCAATGGCGCAATCTCGGCTCACCACAACCTCTGCCTCCTGGGTTCAGGCAATTCTCCTGCCTCAGCCTCCTGAATAGCTGGGATTACAGGTACGCACCACCATGCTCAGCTAATTTTTTGTATTTTTAGTAGAGACAGAGTTTCACCATGTTGACCAGGATGGTCTCGATCTCTTGACCTCGTGATCCACCCGCCTCGGCCTCCCAAAGTGCTGGGATTATAGGCGTGAGCCACCGCACCCAGCTCGAGACCTGTGTCTCTAAAAAAATAAATTAAAAAAATTAAAAATCTGGCCAGGCATGGTGGCTGAAACCTGCAATCCCAGGATTTTGGGAGGCTGAGGCAGGTGAATCACTCAGGAGTTTGAGAACAGCCTGGCCAACATGGTGAAACCCTGTCTCTACTAAAAATACAAAAATTAGCTGGGTGTGGTAGCAGGAGCCTGTAGTCCCAGCTACTCAGGAGACTGAGGCAGGAGAATTGCTTGAACAGGGAGGCAGGGGTTGCAGTGAGCTGAGATCGTGCCACTGCATTCCAGCCTGGGGACAGAGTAAGACTTTGAATTAAATAAAATAAAATAAACAAAAAAACCCCTGCATTTCTTAATTTTTTTTTTCTAGTCTTACTGAGGTACAGCTTCATAATTTTATTTATTTTAGTTTTAACTATTTAAAAATTGAGACTGGGCGTCGTAGCTCATGCCTGTAATCCCAACACTTTCGGAGACGAAGAAGGGTGGATCACCTGAGGTCAGGAGTTTGAGACCAGCCTCGCCAACATGGAGAAACCCCGTCTCCACTAAACATTCAAAATTAGCTGGGCATGGTGGCATGTGCCCATAATCCCAGCTATTCTGGAGGCTGAGGCAGGAGAATCACTTGAATCCAGGAGGCAGAGGTTGCAGTGAGCCGAGATCACGCCATTGCACTCCAGCCTGGGCAACAAGAGAGAAACTCTGTCTCAAAAAAAAAAAAAAAAAAAAAAAAAAAAAAAAATGAGGCCAGGCACAGTGGTTCACGTCTGTAATCCCAGAACTTTGGGAGGCTGAGGCAGGTGGATCATGAGGTCAGGAGTTCAAAACCAGCCTAGGCAACATAGTGAAACCCCGTTTCTACTAAAAATACAAAAATTGGATTTTGGACAGACGTATCGGTGGGTACCTGTAGTCCCAGCTACTTAAGAGACTAAGGCAGGAGAATCACTTGAACCTGGGAGGTGGAGGTTGCAGTGAGTGGAGATTTGGACACTGCACTCCAGCCTGGGTGACAGGAGATTCCATTTCAAAAAAAAATTGAGACAGGATTTCACTATGCTGCCCAGGTTGGCCTCATTTGGGCTCAAATTGAGTGACCACTAGAGGTGATTCACCTCCCAAAGTGATGCGAGCCACCATGCCTGCCTGTCCTATTTTAGTTTTTAGAGTCTGGGTCTTGTTCTGTCACCCAGGCTGGAGTGCAGTAGAGCAATCATAGCTCACAGCAACCTTGAGTTCCTGGGCTGAAGCCATCCTCCCACCTCAGCTTCCCAGAGTGCTGGGATTACAGGGATGGGCCATCACCTCAGGCCCAATTAGATAGGTTTTTTTTTTTTCTTTTTTTAGACAGAGTGTTGGTTCGGTCAGCTGGCGCCAGGCTGGAGTACAGTAGCACTATCTTGGCTCACTGCAACCTCCGCCTCCAGCATTCAAGCAATTCTCCTACCTCAGCCTCCCAAGTAGCTGGGACTACAGGCACGTGCCACCACGCCCAGCTAATTTTTGTATTTTTAGTAGAGACGGGGTTTCACTGTGTTGGCCAGGATGGTCTCCATCTCTTGACCTCGTGATCCACCTGCCTCAGCCTCCCAAAGTGCTGGGATTACAGGCGTGAGCCACCACGCCCGGCCTAGATAAGTTTTAATATATGTCTACACAATCAACATAATGAATATCACCTGACATGTTCATCAACGCCTCTGCTCTTTCTTCCCATGGTTACAGCATGTCATTGGACACTCATTTGTGTGCCTTTGTGTTTATGATGTCTTCCCCTTTAAACTGGGTGACTGGTGAGGACAGGAACACATCTGGTTGGTTCTCCTCCATACCCGCAGTACATGGCACAAATAGTGATTCGATGGAGAAATGGATGAAGGAATGAACGCATGAATGAATGAAGTCCTCATTTCCAGATTGACAGCTCCTCCAGGACAGCGTTCTTGTCCAGGTCATCTCAGTAGCTTCAGGCCCACCATCTAGTGGTCACTCAATAAAGACCAAAAGAGCTAGAACTGCCCCAAAGGGGCTTGACAGACCCTCAGGGGACCTCCAAGATAACACAGAAAGGGACAACCTTCCTCTCTGCCAACAGCCACTGTGCACAAGTGAGAGGCAGTCCAGGCCTCCTGGGGGACCAGATCATTTCCAGAACAACTGCTATACACCAGGTGGTGTTTTGGGTAAAGGGTATCCCTGCAAAGGAGCCTGTCCCCTTCCTTCATTCTCTGCTGGTATCAACCACAGCTTCTAGCAGCGGGAAGGAAAGCCAGGCTGTTTCTTTCAAGAGTGACTCAGCTCTGCGGAAGTAAGAATCTGACCTACAACTAGCTGGGCGTGCCTGTGTAGTTCCAGCTATTTGGGAGGCTGAGGCAGAACTGCTTGCCAAGGTTGAAGCTGCAGTGAGCTGTGGTTGTACCATTGCACTCCAGCCTGGGCAACAAAGCCAGACCCCATCTCAAAAATAAAGAATCTGACATGCAATGCCAGGCAGGCCCTGCTCTCCGGGAGTCTGGCCATCTCCCTCGGCAGCATGGGTCACAAACTGGGCCCTGAGGCGCCACGGGATGAGGCCCACTCTTGTCACAAGGCAGAATCCAGACCTCAGTCCAGAGCTAACCAGAGGTGCCTGCTGACCACTTATGGCCCCATGGACCCCCCACCCCAATTCGACTGTGATCCCAGGTTTCCCTCTGTCTGGGTGAAGAGGCAGGAGTCATGGTCTCTCCTCAGCCTATGGACCGTAGCCCAGGCTGACAGCCACAACTCCAATACAGTGAGCAGGACAAAGGCGTGGCAGCTAAGAACACCCATTACACCCCCACTCAAGAACCCCCTGCCCAGAGTGACCCTGAGGAATCTCCACTCCTAAGAAACAGGTGCCAACCAGCACTCCCTCAAACAGCCCCCTCCCCAGCTTCTCTTGAAGCATCTAGACCCTCTGGATGTATGAGAAACTGGGGTACCTAGGGACGGGTGGCAGAGCCAGGGCAGGAACTCCCCAATGAGCAGAGGCCTGAATCTTGAACTTCCCCCACATTCTAAGGCTACTCAATGTCAAGGTAAGAGAACCTCAGCCCACCTCCACTTGGTAAGGACAGGTTGGCCCCCACTGCCCCACCCCTCCCCTGGGTTCACCTGCTGCCCACATCCCCAGCCACGACACAAAGTCACGCTTGGCCTCATCTTTAAGGTGTGCACTTTATTCAACTGGTCTCAAGTCAGTGTACAGGTAAGCCCTGGCTGCCTCCACCCACACCCAGGGAGACCAAAAGCCTTCATACATCTCAAGTTGAGGGACAAAAAAAGGGGTAGCCACAGAGGCTAAAATCTTTCAAAATAAAACAAAATAAAAAAAGTATTAAGGCGAAATCTAAAAAATTTTTCATTACATAATTTACAACAAAAGCAATGCTGTTACCTCCCCTGTGTGGACTCGGGAGAGGACTGGGCCATTCTCCTTAGAGAGAAGTGGGGTGGCTTTTGGGAGGGCAAGGGACTTCCTGTAACAATGCATCTCACGATATTTGGAATGACTTAAAAAAAACAATGTACACAATCAAGTCCTCGGCCACATTGTAGAACTTTGGGGGATGCTCGCTCCAACCGACTGCTGTCACCTTCACCGTTCCAGTTTTTAAATCCTGAGTCAAGCCAAAAAAAAAAACCAAAACAAAACAAAAAAACAAATAAAGCCATGCCAATCTCATCTTGTTTTCTGCGCAAGTTAGGTTTTGTCAAGAAAGGGTGTAACGCAACTAAGTCACAGTCCGCCTAGAAGCATTTGCGGTGGACGATGGAGGGGCCGGACTCGTCATACTCCTGCTTGCTGATCCACATCTGCTGGAAGGTGGACAGCGAGGCCAGGATGGAGCCACCGATCCACACGGAGTACTTGCGCTCGGGAGGAGCAATGATCTGAGGAGTGAAGGGGACAGGCAGTAAGAACCCTGGATGTGACAGCTCCCCACAAACCACAGGGCTCCACGGCCCCCTGCCCAGGTCAGCTCAGGCTAGAAAGACACTCACCTTGATCTTCATCGTGCTGGGTGCCAGGGCAGTGATCTCCTTCTGCATCCTGTCAGCGATGCCAGGGTACATGGTGGTACCACCAGACAGCACTGTGTTGGCATACAGGTCTTTGCGGATGTCCACGTCACATTTCATGATGGAGTTAAAGGTAGTTTCGTGGATGCCACAAGATTCCATGCCTGAGGAAGAAATGAGGGCCAGACTTAAGTTTCCACAGCACGGCCCCAGGGGACCCTCATGTCAGGCAGGACTAGGCAGTGGTCTCCACTTACCTAGGAAAGAAGGCTGGAAGAGCGCCTCAGGGCAGCGGAACCGCTCGTTGCCGATGGTGATGACCTGACCATCAGGCAGCTCATAGCTCTTCTCCAGGGAGGAGCTGGAGGCCGCCGTGGCCATCTCCTGCTCGAAGTCCAGGGCGACGTAGCACAGCTTCTCCTTGATGTCACGCACGATTTCCCGCTCAGCTGTGGTGGTGAAGCTGTAGCCGCGCTCGGTGAGGATCTTCATGAGGTAGTCAGTCAGGTCCCGGCCAGCCAGGTCCAGACGCAGGATGGCGTGGGGGAGGGCATACCCCTCATAGATGGGCACAGTGTGGGTGACCCCGTCACCGGAGTCCATCACGATGCCAGTGGTACGGCCAGAGGCGTACAAGGAAAGCACGGCCTGGATGGCCACATACATGGCTGGGGTGTTGAAGGTCTCAAACATGATCTGTAGGAGAGATGCACTGTGTCACATTGAGGAAGTCACTAGGGACAGCCAGAGCAGACAGGGGACATGCAGGAAGTGCAAGAACACTGCTAGTTGTGCTGGGGTCTTGGGATGGGGATTCTGTTCAGACCTACTGTGCGCCTACTGTATACACACTCCAAGACCACTTTACACCAGCCTCATGGGCTTGTCACACGAGCCAGTGTTAGTACCTACACCCACAGCACTGTCTGTTTTAGACACCTAGTCAGAGAGGCAAACACCAGAAAAAGAGCTCATCTGGGAAAAAGCAAATAGAACCTGCAGAGTTCCAAAGGAGACTCAGGTCAGAGAAGAGAGTCCTACGGAGAACGGCAGAAGAGAGAACCAGTGAGAAAGGGCGCAGCTCTGGAAGGCCAGGAAGGAGGGAGGTGGCCACCAGGAGAGGCAGCAGGTCACTCACCTGGGTCATCTTCTCACGGTTGGCCTTGGGGTTCAGGGGGGCCTCAGTAAGCAGCACGGGGTGCTCCTCAGGAGCCACACGCAGCTCGTTGTAGAAAGTGTGGTGCCAGATCTTCTCCATGTCGTCCCAGTTGGTGACAATGCCGTGCTCGATGGGGTACTTCAGGGTCAGGATGCCTCTCTTGCTCTGGGCCTCGTCACCCACATAGGAGTCCTTCTGACCCATGCCCACCATCACGCCCTGCAAAGAACAGGGTGCCTTGAACACGGGCGCGGCCCCTACCCTGGAAGTCGGGATACCTCCTAAATGCCCTCCCGCCCGCTCCTGGGGCGGCCCCACCCACTCAACTCCCTTACCTGGTGCCTGGGGCGCCCCACAATGGAGGGAAAGACGGCCCGGGGAGCATCGTCGCCCGCGAAGCCGGCCTTGCACATGCCGGAGCCGTTGTCGACAACAAGTGCAGCGATATCATCATCCATGGTGAGCTGCGGGCAGGGCATGGCGCGCTGTGAGCCGGGGTCGCCCCCGCCCTACCCACTTCCGGCGCGCCTCGGCCTTGGGCCGCCAGGGGGCGCCGGCGCGCGCCCAGATTGGGGACAAAGGAAGCCGGGCTGGCCGCGTTATTACCATAAAAGGCAAACACTGGTCGGAGGCGGCTCCGCGGCGCGCGGCAGGAAGCCAGACCCCCGCCCCCTCCCCACCGGGCGCCGGCCCCGCCTCCGCCCGGTTCAAAAAACGCCGGTTCGGCGCGCACCAGCGGCGCAAAGCGGCCACACCTTCAGGCGGCCGGCGGCGCAGGCAGGAAGTGCGGGCCTGCGCCCCGGCGACCCCACCCCTTCCGGCCTGGCCCGCCCTCAGCCCAGCGCGAGCCGCGGCGCCCCGGGCTCCAGCGCGCACGCGCAGTTAGCGCCACAAGCCCCAGCGCACACGCGCAATGGTATCCCAGCCCCCACTGGGCCTGGCGGAGGCCCAGCCGCGCCCACCCTCTAGTCACGCGAGCAAGAACCCGGCTCGGACAAAGACCCCGCCAGCTGCCGCAGTCCCGAGAGCGGCACCACCTGGAGTTCGCCTCCCGAGCGCCGCCCCGTACCCCCGAACTAGAGCGGGGCGCCCCCCATCTCCAGAGGCCCGGGGACTTCTCCCGCACCCCCCACAGCGGTCCGGTTTTCCCACACGCTGCGCCCCCAGCTGTGGCCCAAGCCGCTCTGCACGGGCGACGGGGACGCAGCCTTAAGGCGGCTGGGCCGGGAGCCCCTTGCTCGGGTCGGCGAGCCGGGCTTACCTGGCGGCGGGTGTGGACGGGCGACGGAACGGCAAAGGCGAGGCTCTGTGCTCGCGGGGCGGACGCGGTCTCGGCGGTGGCTGCGCGTCGCGCCGCCGGGTTTTATAGGGCGCAGCTGCGGCCGCTCGAGCCATAAAAGGCAACTTTCGGAACGGCGCGCGCTGATTGGCCCCGCGCCGCTCACTCACCGGCCTCGCCGCACAGTGCAGCATTTTTTTACCCCCTCTCCCCTCCTTTGGCAAAAAAAAAAAAAACGAGAGCGAGATTGAGGAAGAGGAGGAGGGAGAGAGTTTTGGCGTTGGCCGCCCTGGGGTGCTGGGCCCGGGGGATGGGGGCGCCCGCCGTGGCCCCCGCGCCCCACGTTGTGCAGTGCCCGAATCGGCCCCGCGTGGCCAGGCCTGCCCCTAGCCTGCCCGTCTCTCGGGCCGCCCCCCACCCACCGCGGGACACCCTAGGTGTGGACGTCACTTGGGCAATGAGCGCCCAGGTGGGGTGGGCCAGGGTCTGCACGGGTGCCAGGGCCCTGGGTGCTGTGTTCTCTTGCAGAAGGAGCCCTCGGCACGAAGTGGCCAGGCAGTCACTCCCCCTTGCCTACTTGAGAGCAGCTTCCCTGAAAGCAGAGGCCGGGACCTCTGGCTGTGGGGCTCAGCTGGCTAAATGGGCTGGGTGGGTCACTAGGGAGAGACCTGAGCTTGAGAGTTAGCGTATGGTGTTGGGGGAGTCAGGAGGCTTGCGGCCGCTTAGAAGTCTCAGGACCACACTTCCCGGGACAGGTCAGGCGCCAGCGGTCCAATGGCTGGACGTGGCCTGTGATGAAGGCTGCAAACTCCCCCAGCCGCAGCCCTGGGAAGGTGAGCTCTACAGGGTAGGGAAACTTTTTCCCTGGAGCTGCCTGCTTCTGAGGGCAACATGGTCACACCCAGCCAAGACCAGGCCTGGGGCGTTAGTGGATGACCCAGGCAGCTGCAAGCACTGCGGGGTGGGGGCTGGGTCTACACATCCTGGGTCTGGGACCACCGTCCATTGTAGGTCTGCCGTACGCAGCCACAGCTGAACTGCCCTCTTATACCATCTGGAGGCCGCGGGGGACTCTGGGGACCAAGACTCCATGTGCCAGAGAGGATTGGGGGCGGGGCGGGGCCAGGAGCTCAAAGCCAGCCTGGGGAGACCCTCTCCTTGTCACCCCTTCTTGCCTTGGGTCTGTCCAATGAATAGCACACAAGACTGGGGTGGCCAGGGTCGTTCTGCTCTGGGAATCAGAGACCATACCCAGGTGGGGGCCATGCAGTGATCAGTGGCGTGGGACCACAGAGGGGCATTTGGCTCAGCCTAGAGGAACCTGCCCCCCTCCTCCTCCCCCTCCTTGGAGGTAGTGACAAGAAGATGAATTTTCACACAAAAATAGTAAGGGTGGTGAGGTGGGGGCACCTCAGGCCTGTGGGGGGCTTTGCAGCACGTAGTAGGTGTTCATTGAGTGTGTGTCGCAACCAGCAAAGATGAGTCCATATAAGGACTTGGAACCTATGGCCAGGAAGGAGGTGGCTTGTTCCAGTTCACGGTGTGAGACTGTGCTCAGCCGGTGGGACCGCTCCTCCCTTCAGGGTTGCAGAGGCCACAGCCTGGTGGGAAAGATGACCACCACCCAGCACACAGCGGCAGACACAGGTTCACAGTCCAGAAGACTTGCTGAATCTCTATCACCGCCCCACACAAGGGTGAACTTTCCCAGCCTGTCTACTCCCTGACTCCTGGGGACGGGACTGTCCTGTCCCTGGCCTTGTGTCTTTCAGCTGTAGGCGTCTTGCCAGCTGCCTCAGGACCTGCCAACCCTCCAGTTCACCGGGCTGGCATTGTGGGGCGGTGGTGGGGGCCTTCTTGCTGCCTGTTGATGAGGGCTGGTTCTGGGGGTTTGTCGAATGAAGTGAGGGGTGCTGGGGGGGTGGGATGTGACTGGAGCTGCAGAGCAAGGATGGGAGGCTGTCGGGTGGGGTGCAGAGCAGACCTGATGCCCAGGCAGGACCTGTGTTGCCACTGGGCCTCTACTCAGCTGGCCGAGAGGAGCTCCAGCCCCACCCCGCCCCAGGCTGCAGCATTCCTGGCCCATCCTCCTGCCTTGTGGTTCCCTCTGTCTGCAGCGGCCACTTCCTGGTGCTCTCCTATGCACCCCTCAAATCCCATCCCAGAAAGCCCCTATTTGGGGAAGCCTTTTAGCCTCTGCAACCGCACCTTCCTGCCTACTTCAGACCAATGCTTGTAGCTGGCATTTAGAACAGGGCCTCCCCCACCAGGCTATGAGCCCTCCCTGGGTCTCCATCACCCCCACTCCTTCACACCACACCCACCCCAGGGCTCCGCGCTGCTGAATGAGTGACTGCCTGGCTGTCCTGAGGTGGCAGGTTGGAGGTGGCCGAGCAGCCTGGGGTGAGGAGCAGGGAGGAGCTGAAGAGAGAAAGTGAGCAGTGGACCAGGAAAAGAGGAAGTAGAGCTGGCTGGCCGGGGGCGGGCCAAGCAGGGGAGAAGTGAACAGGTTGTCTTCTGCACTTGGGAACTTTGCCCTGGCAGGGAGTTTTCGGAGCTGTCACTTGGGTATGCACACAGCCCCCAGAGAACCCTCGGTTGAACTCAGCCAAGGGGACTCCACCTGCCTGGCTGGGGCTTTTGCTTTTTTCCCTTCAAGCCTTTGCTTTGGTGATGCCCCCACCCTGCAAGGCCTCCAGGCAACCAACACAGCCCAGACCCAGCGATCACACCTTGTCCCTCCAGCAAAACAACCACTCAGCCACCTTGCCCTGGGCACCGAAGCCCCTTCCCTACCCTGCCAGGAGGGAATCCAACCTCCATTTTTTTTTTTTTTTTTTTGATATGAGGTCTTGCTTTGTTGCCCAGGCTGGAGTGTGATCACAGTTCACTGCAGCCTCGACCTCCTGGGCTCAAAGCCCTCATAAGTAGCTGGGACTATAGACACACACCTCCATGCCTGGCTAATTTTTAAATGATTTGTAGAGGCACAGTCTCACCATGTTACCCAGACTGGTCTCCAGCTCCGGGGGGCTGAAGCTATCTTCCCGCCTCAGCCTCCCAAAGTCCTGGGATTACAGGCATGAGCCACCATGCCCGTCCCCAAGCTCCATTTTTTTTTTCCTTCTTTTCCAGTATTGGCTATAAGCAGCCCAAGCTCCATTTTTAAGAGGAAGGAACTGAGGCAGAAAGAGCTTCCCTTCTAGACTTGAGTTAGCTCCAGGGGGACAGGGACCCTAAATACAGTAGGTGCTCAGTGAGAGGAGAATGAATGAATGGGTGCAGCATTCCAGAAGACACACCCCCATTCACAGGCTAGAAAACTGAGGCAGGACTGGTGAAGTGCTCAAGGCTGGAAATGCAGCAGGAAGGACTCTAGGCTCAGGGCTCCCTGAGGCGGCAGCCCAGCCTCCTGCCTCACACTGCCCCTCCCTGGTAAAGTGTCCCCTGGAATGTCCCCAGGGCCTGAGTCCAAAGGCTGTTTGAAAGTCTGAATTCCTGGGCCCCACCTCCCTCTTCAGCATTTATCACGGTAGGCCCATAGAAGACACCAGCAGCCCAAGGTCATGCAGGCTGGGTGTGACCTTAGGGTCTCTCTGGCTGGGGTGTGATGGCTGGTGCCTGTAATCCCCGCATTTTGGGAGGCCAAGGAGGGAGGATCCTTTGAGCCCAGGAGTTGGAGACCAGCTTGGGCAACATAGGGAGATCCCATCTCTACAAAATTAACTGGGCATTGTGGCCATGTGCCTGTACTCCCAGCTAATCAGGAGGCTGACGTGGGAGGATTGCTTGAACGTTGAAGGTCAAGGCTATAGTGATCTATGATCAAGCTACTGCATTCCAGCTTGGGTGACAGAGAAAGACCCTGTCTCAAAAAAATTGGGTGCTCCAGGCCAGGCACGGTGGCTCACACCTGTAATCCCTGCACTTTGGGAGGCCAAGGTGGGTGGATCACCTGAGATCAGGATGATGAAACCCCATCTCTACTAAAAATACAAAAAATTAGCTGGGCGTGGTGGCACATGCCTGTAATCCCAGCTACTCAGGAGACTGAGGCAGGAGAATCTCTTGAACCTGGGAGGCAGAGGTTGCAGTGAGCTGAAATTACACCACTGCACTCCAGCCTGGGCAACAAAAGCAAAACTCTGTCTCGAAAAATAAAAATAAAAATAAAAAAATTGGGTGCTCCAGGTTTTATTCATTTAAAAATAAAATAGCCAGGCACAGTCAGCGGCTCACACATAATCCCAGCGTTTTGGGAGGCTGAGGCAGGAGGATCTCTTGAGTCCAGGAGTTCAAGACCAGTCTGAGCAGCATAGTGAGACCCTGTTTCTACAAAAGATAACTCAAAATTAGCTGGACGTGGTGGCGTGTGCCTGTAGTCCCAGCTACTGGGGAGGCTGAGGTGGGAGAATTGGCAGAGCCCCAGAGGCAGAAGCAGTGAACCAAGATCATGCCACTGCAATCCAGACTGGGTGACAGATACCCTGTCTCAAAAAAAAAGAAAGAGAGAAAGAGAAAGACAGAGAGAGAGAGAGAGAGATTAAATTAAAAAAACTGGTGCTCCAGGTTTATTTAATTTATTTTTAGAGATAGGGTCTCTAAAAATTTGAGAGATAGGGTCTAGCTCTGCGGCCCAGGCTGGAGTACAGTGGCATAATCACAGCTCACTGCAGCCTTCAACTCCTGAGTTCAAGCAGTCCTTCTGTTTCAGCCTCTTGAGTAGCTGGGACAGCAGGGAAGCCATCACATCCAGCTAACTTTTTTATTTTTATCTTTTGTAGACTCCTTATGTTGCCCAGGCTGGTCTCAAACTGCTGAGCTGAAGTGATCCTCCCACCTCAGCCTCTCGAAGTGCTGGGATTAGAGATGTGAGCCATCATGCCTGGCCTCAGCTTTTTTTTTTTTTTTTCAGATGGAGTCTCGCTCTGTCACCCAGGCTGGGGTGCAGTGGCACAATCTCAGCTCACTGCAACCTTTGACTGCCAGGTATAAGCGATTCTCCTGCCTCAGCCTCCCGAGTAGCTGGGATTACAGCCACATGCCACCATGCCCAGCTAATTTTTGTATTTTTAGCAGACATGGGGTTTCACCACATTGGTCAGGGTGGTCTAGAACTCATGACCTCGTTATCTGTCCACCTCGGCCTCCCAAAGTCCTGGGATTACAGGTGTGAGCCACCACGCCCGGCTCTTTTTTTTTTTTTTGAGACAGAGTCTCACTCTGTCACCCAGGCTGGAGTGCAGTGGTGGTATCTCAGCTCACTGCAACCTCTGCCTCCCGGGTTCAAGTGATTATCCTGCCTCGGCCTCCCGAGTATCTGGGACTACAGGCAGGCGCCACCATGCCCAGCTAATTTTTATATTTTTACTAGAGATGGGGTTTCACCGTGTTGGCCAGGATGATCTCAATCTCTTCACCTCATGATTCACCCACCTCAGCCTCCCAAAGTGCTGGGATTACAGGCTTGAGCCATCATGCCTGGCCAGTTTATTTTATTTTATTTTATTTAAATAAAACAGTGTGGGGTTTCTCTGCCTCCTGGCCACCTCCTCAGCCTTAACAGCCCACTTGAGGCTGCCTTCTCCAGGAAGCCTGCCTTGACTTGACTCCCTCCCTCTTCTACTCTAACAGCAGTAGGTTTCCTGCTCAGAAAGGGGCAGTGACCCAGCCAGGATCACCCAAGGTCACAGCCGGCAGCCGAACCTGAAGGGCCTTTCGTCTGGAGCAGCTCCTGGATCACACCGCTTCTGCATACAGCACACCATCACCCACCAGCCAGACATGCTTCCAGACCTAACGAGGCACTATTTTGAGAAATGGGAAAAGCACCCTGAATAAAGCAAGCACAATGCCCAAGACAGATCTCAAATGAGAAAGCAAGAGAACAAGTTTGATGGTGTCAGGAGGGAAAGCAACAGATTTCCTTAAGAAGGAGGGTGTTGAGGGGCCGGGCGCGGTGGCTCACGCCTGTAATCCCAGCACTTTGGGAGGCTGAGGCAGGTGGATCATGAGGTCAGGAATTTGAGACCAGCCTGGCCAATATGGTGAAGCCCTGTCTCTATTAAAAGTACAAAACTTAGCTGGGCATGGTGGTAGGTGCTTGTAATCCCAGCTACTCAGGAGGCTGAGGCAGGAGAATCTTTTGAATCCGGGTGGCGGAGGTTGCAGTGAGCCAAGATCACACCATTGCACTCCAGCCTAGGCGACAGAGTGAGATTGTATCTCAAAAAAAAAATGCCGAGCGTGGTGGCTCACCCCTGTAATCCAAGGACTTTGGTCGAGAGTTCAAGACCAGCCTGAACAAGATGGAAGAAGCCCTGTCTTTACTAAAAAAAAAAAAAAGGAAAAGAAAAGGAGGAGGGTGTTGGACTGAGCGTGGTGGTTCTCCATTGTAATCCCAGGACTTTGGGAGGCCAGGGTGGGAGGATCACTTGAACCCAGGAGTTTGACACCAGCCTGGGCAACATTGCAAGACCTTGTCTCTATATTAAAAAAGAAGGAGGGTGCTTTTTTATTTTTTGGGACAAGGTCTCACTCTGTGACCTAGACTGGAATGTAGCAGCGTGATCTCAGCTCATTGCAGGCTCAACCTCTCGGCCTCCAGCGATCCTCCCACCTCAGCCTCCCGACTAACTGGTACTACAGGTGTGCACCACCATGCCCAGCTAATTTTTTGTAGAGACAGGCTTTCGCCATTTGCCCAGGCTGGCCTCGAACTCCTGGGTTCAAGCAGTCAATGTGCCTGGCCTCCCAAAGTGTTGGGATTACAGGCATGAGCCACCGAATCTAGCAGAGGATGTTTCTTAAAAAGCAGTCAGGAATGCATTGGAACCGAATCATTTTCTGAGTGCAAAAAAAAAAAAAAAAAAAAAAGCCTGACGCGGTGGCTCACGCCTGTAATCCCAGCACTTTGGGAGGCCGAGGCAGGTGGATCACGAGGTCAAGAGATCAAGACCATCCTGGTCAACATGGTGAAACCTCGTCTCTACTAAAAATACAAAAAATTAGCTGGGCATGGTGGCGCGTGCCTGTAATCCCATCTACTCAGGAGGCTGAGGCAGGAGAATTGCCTGAACCCAGGAGGCAGAGGTTGCGGTGAGCTGAGATGGCACCATTGCACTCCAGCCTGGGTAACAAGAGCGAAACTCCGTCTCAAAAAAAAAAAAAGGCAGTCAGGAGGGCTCCTCAGAGGAGGTGACCAGCAGAGCCTTGGTCCCCACCTACACCTGACCTCCAGATCTAGCCTGTGGTGGTCACCTGGCTGCCTCTAGTAGCTCCGCCCTGGGCCTCCCCAGCTCCTTGCCAGAAGCTGCCAGGCTAAGGGGGATCCCTGCCCCGGAGGAAGTGGGAATTTCTAACACTTCTTGGGAGAGTTTTAAAAAATCCTTAAAAACTACCCTCTGTCTCCCGCCCCCAGGGTCCCCGGAAGAACCTTTCCAGCCCTCCAAGGGAGTTCCCGGACTTGGTTATTTGATTGAATTACTCAGAAAAAGAAATTCTCCCTACACGCGTGCGCGCACACACACACACACACGCACACACGCACACACGCACACACACCTTTTTGCTTTCTCTGGACTCATTTGCTGTAGGGCCAGCTATCCCTCTTCTCCAGATGAGAAACAGAAACCACACATACTGAGAGGAAGTGGACGCTTTGGGGCCTGAAGGCCTCAGCAGTGGGGGTGGGAGGTGCTGGAGAGGGAGGCTGAGGGCATCCCCATCCTCCCTGGGGCACAATCACTCTCCTAGAGGCCAAGGTAGCCCTCGGGACTCAGGGTCCTTCTGGATGCCCAGACAGGGGCCTCAGAAGCTGAGTGACAAGTTGGGCCAGGAAAGATGGGGCTCAGTAGCAAGTTCAAGTTCAGGTCAAGTGGGGTTCCCGAGGCCAGGGCTCTGATACCCTCTTGGGGTGTTGCATGAGCCAAGGGTGAGTCCTTCCCATACTAAGCACTGCCCCAGACAGCGGCTTCCCTGCCCTGGGCCTCTCTCCCTGGGCTGTGCAAAGGGGCAGGGGGGTACCTAGCTCCCAGGTAGCCCCTGAGAGCAGCCAGTGACTTGGGGTCTGCAGTCCAGGCCCAGGGTCAGTGCAAGGAGCTCACCCACTTCCTGGCCGGGTGGGCTCATCTCTGACCCTCTCCTGCCTGGCCTTCGACCTCAGAATGTCCCTTGGAGCTGGGCGAGGTGGCTCATGCCTGTAATCCCATCACTTTGGAAGGCGGAGGTGGGTGGATCACCTGAGGTCAGGAGTTCAAGACCATCTTGGGCAACATGGAGAAACTGCATCTCTACTAAAAATACAAAAAATTAGCTGGGTGTGGTGGTGGGGCCCTGTAATCCAGCTACTCGGGAGGCTGAGGCAGGAGAATCGCTTGAACCTCGGAGGTGGAGGTTGCAGAGAGCCGAGATCACATCATTGCACTCCAGCCTGGGCAACAGAGCAAGACTCTGTCACACACATACACACAGAGTCTTGCACACACATACACACACACACACTTTTTTTTTTTTTTTAAATAAAAAGACCAGGTTTCACCATATTGGTTAGGCTGGTCTTGAACTCCTGACCTCAGGTGATCTGCCCGCCGTGGCCTCCAAAGTGTTTGGATTAGAGGCGTGAGCCACTACGCCCAGCCAGACACACACATTTTTAAAAATTTTATTAATTAATTAATTTTTTTGAGACGGAGTCTGTCGGACACAGTGGCTCATGCCTGTAATCCCAACACTTTGGGAGGCTGTTAGGCGGATCACAAGGTCAGGAGTTCAAGACCAGCCTGGCCAAGATGGTTAAACCCCGTCTCTACTAAAAATACAAAAAAAATTAGCTGGGCATGGTAGCAGGCACCTGTAGTTGCAGCTACTCTGGAGGCTGAAGTAGGAGAATTGCTTGAACCGGGACCCGGGAGGCAGAGGTTGCAGTGAGTCGAGATTGCACCACTGCACTCCAGACTGGGTGACAGAGCGAGACTCCATCTCAAAAAAAAAAAAAAAATTAAAAATATAAATGCCCCTTGGAGGTGGGGCACTGGCAGTAGGGGAGGGTGAGGCCCCCTTGAAAAGCTGGAGAAGGGGAGAAAGGAAGGCATTGGGTTACGCAGGTGGGTGGGGCAGCTGCTGACTCAGGAGGCCACTGGCTCACCTGTCTTGGGGCTCAACCTGTTCTCCTGGCCACCCCCAGTCAAAAGAGGAGAAGGGAAGACGGAGGCCCCAAGGGCCTACTGTGTGCTGGGCGCATGTCAGGGAGGTGCCCACATCACCTCATCGAAAGCTCCCCATACCCCTGTTGGCCAAGTGGGAATCTCCTGTTTCTCAAATAAGTAAACAGAAGCCAGGGAAAGTGAGAAACTTGGGCCTGTAGGTAACAACACGGTTTGGCTGTTACCAGAATGTTCTGGAACCTGAGTGTCCAGGGCCTGGCTCAGGCCACTGTCCATGGTGAGCTTCCAAGGGTCCACCGGGTCCTCCAGCCTCTATGTGGTTGCTGTTCTCAGCCCCATGTTCCAGATGGGTAAACTGAGGCTCAGAGTGGCCAGTGGGAAGAGGCAGAGCCAGGCTCCATGGTTGCAGCTGGCCACACTGCCCCGCTGGGGGGCGCAGGCAGGACTCCACTTGGGTGCTCCTGAGCTGGCGTGGGCTCCACCAGCCCCAGGGCCCTCCTGCCCAAGGGGAAACCCGATCACAGCAACCGTGCAGTGTCACCAGGCCCTCCTCAGCCAGAAATCTCTGCCACCGCTGGGCTGGCCAGGAACCTGAGCCGACCCATGGGGGATGGGCCCAGCTGTCTGGGCTTCCCGAAGTGTCTTCCATGCCCCGCCCTGTGCCAGGTTCTGGGGACAGGAGGGGACCGCTGTGGGATGCACTGTCCACTGGGGAGAGGGGCACAGAGCTGTCCAGCCCTGATCCCATGAGACTGGTTCCATGCAAGCCCAGAGAAAGCCCCAGAGCCAGCCTCGGGGTGGGGAGAGTCCCAGAGGCCTCCTGGTCTTGGATTTTGATGGCTCAGGCAAGCAGGGGTTTCCCTTGGGACACTGGCTTCTGCTGGGACAGGGCACAGGCAGGGCTCCCTGACCCCATGAGAAAGCCCCGCTACTCCATTTCCCAGGTCTCTAGGGGATAATTTTTGCTAATTAAGTCACCTTGCCAGGAGCGGTGGCTCATGCCCGTAATCCTAGCACTTTGGAAGGCTGAGACAGGCAGATCACTTGAGGCCAGGAGTTCAAGACCAGCCTGGCCAATGTGGCGAAATCCCATCTCTACTAAAAATACAAAAATTAGCCAGGCATTGTAGCACGTGCCTATAATCCCAGCTACTCAGGAGGCTGAGGCACGAGAATTGCTTGAACTGGGGAGGCGGAGGTTGCAGTGAGCAGAGATCGCACCACTGTACTCCAGCCTGGGCAACAGTAGAGACACTGTCTCAAAATAATAATAATAATAATAATAATAAAGTCACTTGGGCTCTCCAATAGCCAGGGGCCACCAAGGTCAGATGACCAATGCCCAATCTTAGGACATCCATACCTTTGTCCCTGGGCCCACCTGGGCTGCCCAGACATGTAGCATTGGGGGTGACAGTGGAGGAAGGCACACAGATGCCCCTGAGGCTGTGACGGGGACATGTAAGGCTGGAGGGCTGGTCCAGGTAGGATTTAGCAGTGAGTCAACTATGCACAGGCCAGGGTGCCAGGCGTTGGGCCCTCTTAGCTCAGCAAAGCCAGAGTGAAGGATGCCCCAGATTCAGTGGGGCTCTCCAGAAATAAGCGTAGCATCCTTCCCGAGATGCAAGAACCCCAGAATAGTCCTTTGAGAACCCTGATCTTTCCTCCTCTGAGTCACTTTCAGGCTTTGTATTAAGTGGGGTTCACCTGTGCCACTCACACACTGGATGTCCTTGAAACTGACTCTGTGAGTCCAAACAAGCCTCAGCAAGGTCCTGCGTGGGTCAGGTACAGCAGCTCATGCCTGTAATCCCAATGCTTTGGGACACTGGGTTGGGAGGTTCGCTTGAGGCCAGGAATTTGAGACCAGCATAGGCAACATAGTGAGACCCCCATCTCTACAAAAAAAATTTTTTTAAATTAGGCCAGGCGCAATGGCTCATGCCTGTAATCCTAGCACTTTGGGAGGCCCAGGCAGGTGGATCACAAGGTCAGAAGTTCGAGACCAGCCTGACCAATATGGTGAAACCCTGTCTCTACTAAAAAAAAAAATACAGGCCGGGTGCGGTGGCTCAAGCCTGTAATCCCAGCACTTTGGGAGGCCGAGGCGGGTGGATCACGGGGTCAAGAGATCGAGACCATCCTGGTCAACATGGTGAAACCCCGTCTCTATTAAAAATACAAAAAATTAGCTGGGCATAGTGGCGCGTGCCTGTAGTCCCCGCTACTCAGGAGGCTGAGGCAGGAGAATTGCCTGAACCCAGGAGGCGGAGGTTGCAGTGAGCCGAGATCGCGCCATTGCACTCCAGCCTGGGTAACAAGAGCGAAACTCCGTCTTAAAAAAAAAAAAAAAAAAAAATACAAACACACATACAAAAAATTATCCCAGTATGGTGGCACATGTCTATAATCCCAGCTACTAGGGAGGCTAAGGCAGGAGAATCACTTGAACCTGGGAGGTGGAGGTTGAGCCGAGATCTCGCCATTGCAATCCAGCCTGGGCAACAAGAGCGAAACTCTGTCTCAAAAAAAATTTTAAATTAGCTGTGTGTGATGACGCGTGCCTATGGCCCCAGCTACTTGAGAGGCTGAGGAGGGAGGATCACTTAAGGCCAGGAGTTTGAGACTAGCCTGGGAAACATAGCAAGATCTCTGTGTCTACAAAACAGAAAAAGACGGGCCTGGTGCAGTGGCTTATGCCTGTAATCCCAGCACTTTGGGAGGCCAAGGCGGGTAGATCATGATGTCAGGAGTTTGAGACCAGCCTGATCAACATGGTAAAACCCCGTTTCTACTAAAAATACAAAAATTAGCTGAGTACGGTGGCTCACGCCTGTAATCCCAGTACTTTGGGAAGCTGAGGTGGGTGGATCACTTGAGGTCAGGAGCTCAAGACCAGCCTGGCCAACATGGTGAAACCCCATCTCTACTGAAAATACAAAAATTAGCTGGACGTGGTGGCTTATGCCTGTAGTCCCAGCTACTTACATGGGAGGCTGAGGCAGGAGAATCACTTGAACCTAGGAGGCAGAGGTTGCAGTGAGCTGAGATCATGCCACTGCACTTCAGCCTGGGTAACACAGTGAGACTGTCTCAATTTTTTTTTTTAAATAAAAATGGGGTTTCACCACATTGGTCAGGCTGGTCTTGAACTCCCGACTTCAGGTGATCCACCCACCTTGGCCTCCAAAGTGCTTGGATTACAGGCATAAGCCACCACGCCCAGCCCTCAAATTTTTACAAAAGGGGAAACCAGAATCAGAGATGAGTGAAGACTTAGCCAAACTCACACAGCACATGTGATGAGTCAGAGCCCAGGCCTGGGGGGCTGGGGGGCTGCGGGGTGAGGGCGAGCTGCAGCTTGCATGCCACTGGGATGGTGAGGATAATTTGAGTCTTTTTTTTTTTTTTTTGAGACGGAGTTTCGCTCTTGTTACCCAGGCTGGAGTGCAATGGTGCGATCTCGGCTCACCGCAACCTCCGCCTCCTGGGTTCAGGCAATTCTCCTGCCTCAGCCTCCTGAATAGCTGGGATTACAGGCACGCGCCACCGTGCCCAGCTAATTTTTTGTATTTTTAGTAGGGACGGGGTTTCACCATGTTGACCAGGATGGTCTCGATCTCTTGACCTCGTGATCCACCCGCCTCGGCCTCCTAAAGTGCTGGGATTACAGGCGTGAGCCACCGCGCCTGGCCTGAGTCTTCTTTGTATTTTATTTTATTTGAGATGGATTCTCACTCTGTTGCCCAGGCTGGAGTGCAGTGGCGCCATCTCCGCTCACTACAACCTCCATCTCCTGGGTTCATGCAATTCTCCGGTCTCAGCCTCCTGAGTAGCTGAGACTACAGGTGTCCACCACCATGCTCAGCTAATTTTTGTATTTTTAGTAGAGAAGGGGTTTCACCATGTTGGCCAGGCTGCTTTTGAACTCTTGACCTCAAGTGATCCGCCCACCCCAGCCTCCCAAAGCGCTGGGATTATACGTGTGAGCCACCGTGCCCAATCACAATTTGATTCTTCTGCTGGGCCAGGCTGGTCCGTCCAGGTGGGTGCAGGACCCTGAAGCTGGGTGTGGTGGTGCATGTCTGTGGTCCCAGCTACTCAGGAGGCTGAGGTGGGAGGATGGCTTGAGGCCAGAAGGGCAAGGCTGCAATGAGCTATGATTGTGCCACTGCACTCCAGCCTGGGCAACAGAAGGAGACCCCATCTTAACTAACCAAATGAATGAATGAACGAATGCAACCTGAGCTGCATTCCTTGTCCTGCCAACCTGCCCAGCCCCATCCCTCATCCCTCCCTGAGTCTGAGGATGCTGCAGGTTCTACACAGGGCCAGACTCTGTCTTGCTTCTGCAAATGTGCACCTTCCGTTCCATTCCCTGCCACCCTGCTCCGGGTCACCATGGATGCTGGACGCCTGCCACCATCTCTTTGGAGAAGCCCTCTGTCACCTCAGCCCCTGATGTCAGGTATTCAACCAGCAAATCCTCCCTGCCGCTGCTGGGCTCCCCAGAGCCCTGGGCTGGGTGCAGGGGACTCAGCAGAAAGCTGGCCCCACCCAGCTCCTTCCTCACAGACCTTTCAGAGGCTGGGGGTCTTCTTGGTCCCCTCCAAGCTCCCAAAGCCCCTGCTGTGCCCACCCTGCAGACTGGGGCTCCCTGAGGCTGGGCTCTGGCATAGCCATCATGGTTCCAGCCCACAGCAGGCTCCATGACTATAGTAGGCATGCAGGGGAAGTCAGGAGGGACCAGACCTGTCATTTCCCCTGCTGAGGACACAGCCCGGCCAGCATGCCTTGGCGGCCTGGGGCCAGGGACTGAGCCTCTTGACCCAGTTCCTTACCCACCTTGCAGATTTGTAGGGAGGGATAAAAAGATCAAGTCCGAGTCTGGGCGAGGTGGCTCAGGCCTGTAATCCCAGCACTTTAGGAGGCAGAGGTAGGCAGATCACGAGGTCGGAAGTTTGAGACCAGCCTGGACAATGCGGTGAAACCCCATCTCTACTAAAAATACAAAAATTAGCTGGGCCTGGTAGTAGGCGCCTGTAATCCCAGCTGAGGCAGGAGAACTGCTTGAACCTGGGAGGCGTAGGTTGCAGTGAGCAGAGATCGAGCCACTGCACTCCAGCCTGGGTGACAGAACGAGACTCCATCTCAAAAATAAATAAATACATATAAGATAAGAGATCAAGTCCAGCGCAGCCACACGAGGCAACGTTGGACCAGGCACACCACATTTCTGTGACGTGAAGGCAGTGTTGCAGACATGAAGACTGTCACAGAGTTGCTGGCAGCGGGGGGTGGGGAAGCCGGCTAGAGGAGAGGAGGGGCCTCCGTTGAGGGTTCCAACAGGGGACAGAGGGGTGGTGCTCATGGGCCCCGGAGCCACCTCTTGGGTGGTTCATGCCCTCCATCCTGGGCCCTCTTGGGGAGGTGAAGGAGGGAACATTAAGGGACAAGACTCTCTTGTTCCCAATTTCTCTCCAGAGCCAGGGTTTCTCTGAGTCGAAGGAACAGGTGTCACAACCCAGGAAATCCACTGATGGCATCTGCTCTGGGGGACCGGCCTTTAGGGCTGATCGCCGAGGTCTGCACCCCCCGTGGCTGCTGTGCCCATCCCTGGGCACCCCAAAGGGGAAGGAAACCTCCTGAACGTCCACTGCGAGGGGACTCATCCCAGACAGACCCCCATGAGAGCTCCTGGCACTCTAGATATTCAAAGTGTGGGGCCCAGCAAGGGAGAGCCTGTGGTCAGGCAGGGTCAGAGCGGTTCTGAGGGTGTGGGGTGGCTGCTGCGGTGTGCCACCGGCATGCCAGTACATGCAGGACTTGTTGCCAGGCCCTGAGCTTCAGAGAGCCACCTGGCACAAGGTCACTGTGCTGGCAGGGTGCCCACATCCATCAGCTGCTGGCCACAGCAGTGCAGAGCCCTGGCCATCTCTGCCCAATGCCAGGCACCTCTGAAGGGCTTTCCAGCTCCAGACCTTCCTGCGGGGTGGGCCGGGGTGTCCCTTGGGCTGCAGGGCAGCTCAGCTTCTGTTGGCCGCAAGGGCACTTCTGAATCTAAGTCCCCTCTCTTTTTTTTTTTTTTTTTTTTTTTTGAGAAGGAGTCTCACTCTGTCACCCAGGCTGGAGTGCAGTGGCATAATACAACCTGCACTTCCCAAGTTCAGTTGATCCTCCTGCCTCTTGAGTAGCTGGGATTACAGGCGCCTACCACCACACCCAGCTAATTTTATTTTATATATATATATATATAATTTTTTTTTTTTGAGACTGGGTCTTGATCTGTCGCCCAGGCTGGAGTGCAATGGCGTGATCTCAGCTCACTGAAACCTTCACCTCCTGGGCTCAAGCAATTCTCCTGCCTCAGCCTCCTGAGAAGCTGGAATTACTGGCGTGTGCCACTGTGCCCAGCTAATTTTTGTATTTTTAGTAGAAACGGGGTTTCACCATTTGGTCAGGCTGGTCTCGAACTCCTGACCTTGTGATTCACTCACCTTGGCCTCCCAAAGTGCTGGGATTACAGGTGTGAGCCACTGTACCCCACCTTTTTTTTTTCAAGATGAAGAAGTCTCACTTGTTGCCAGGCTGGAGTGCGGTATCGCGATCTTGGCTCATTGCAACCTTGCCTCCTGGGTTCAAGTGATTCTCCTGCCTCAGCCCCCCAAGTAGCTGGGACTACAGGCATGCACCACCATGCCCGACTAATTTTTGTATTTTTTTTTTAGTAGACAGGATTTCACCATGCTGGTCAGGCTGGTCTTGAACTCCTGACCTTGTGATATATCTGCCTCGGCCTCCCAAAGTGCTGGGATTACAGACATGAGCCACTGTGCCCAGCCCTGGCTAATTTCTTGTACCTTTTGTAAAAATTGGGTTTTCCCTTGTCGCCCAGGCTGGCCTCAAACTCCTGGGCTCAATCGATCCTCCAGCCTCAGCCTCCCAAAATCTGCGATTGCAGGTGCAAGCCACTGAACGTGGCTTTGACGTCTGTTTTGATCACTTGGGATCATGGTGTGGAGTTAGGACTCAGTAAATCCAGCTCCTACTTGCTGATAGGAAGAAAGGAAGGGGCAGGGCACAGTGGCTCATAACTGTAATCCCAGCACTTTAGGAGGCCGAGGTGGGCGGATCACAAAGTCAGGAGATCAAGACCATCCTGGCCAACATGGTGAAACCCCTGTCTCTATATTTAAAAAAAAAAGAAAGAAGAAAAGGAAGAAAGGAAGGAGGAAGGAAGGAAGGAAGGGAAGGAGGGAGAAGGGAAGGAATAAAGGAAGGAAAGAGGGAGGGAGGAAGGAATAAAGGAAGGAGAGAGGGAGGGAAGGAAGGAAAGAAGGAAGGGAGGGAAGGAGGGGAAGAAGGAGGGAGAAAGGGAGGGAGAGAGGGAGGAAGGAGAGGGGAGGAAAGGAAAAGAAAGGAGAAAAGAGAAGGGGCAGCCCCCATTCTATATCAGAAGGGACAGAAAGAATGTCTGGAATGGATGTGTTGTCTGTCAAGTGAGTGAGCGTCCTGTCCCAGGAGTGTGTCCCAGGAGGATGTGGGCACACCCTTGGCAGGAACGGCGTCCTGGGACTGCCAGAGCTGTTGAGGAATAGCGCTAGGGAGGAAAGGGCTGGGCCGGCTTGGGGCTCACACCTTCCGAGGAAGTCAGAGAGGAGGGTGAGTGTCACAGGAAGTGCTTGGTTCTCTGTGCTGCAACTGACTCACCCAGACTCTGATAATGTTAATACTCAGCCTGTTCTCCAGAGGCCCCCAGGGGAATGAATCAATGACTGTCTGATATCCTGAATGTGTGAGCGGCTGACCTGGAGGAGGCCAACCCAGCCTGAGGAAATGACAATGCTTTCCCAAGGAAGGGTCTTTTGGGCTGGGCCTTGAAGTCTGAATAGGAGTCCACCAAGGAGACGATTTAGGGAGGGCTTGACAGGACGGGATGCTGGGGAAACTGCAAGCATCTGATGTGCCTGGGCCCTTTGGGAAGCGTCTGGAGAGACTTTGGTGGAAAGTCTAGGCTGGACGCCATTTCTGTTCTGGCCAACACCCAGTAAAGTAAGTGAAGAGGCCGGGTGCAGTGGCTGGCTCATGCCTGTAATCCCAGCACTTTGGGAGGCCAAGCCAGGAGGATCACCTGAGGTCAGGAGTTCGAGACCAATCTGACCAGTACAGAGAAACCCTGTCTCTACTAAAAATACAAAATTAGCCAGGTGTGGTGGTGTATGCCTGTAATCCCATCTACTTGGGAGGCTGAGGCAGGAGAATCGCTTGAACCCGTGAGGCAGAGGTTGCAGTGAGCTGAGATTGCACTATTGCACTCCAGTCTGGGCAACAAGAGTGAAACTCCATCTCAAAAAAAAAAAAAAAAAAAAAATTAAACTAAAAAAAAAAAAAGAAAAAAATTAGCCAGGCTGGTGCATGCCTGTAATCCCAGCTATTCGGGAGACTGAGGCAGGAGAATCACTCCAACCCAGGAAGCAGAGGTTGCAGTGAGCTGAGTTTGCACCACTGCACTCCAGCCTGGGCAACAGAGCAAGACTGTTGCCAAAAAAAAAAAATGTGGTGGGGGAGAACTCCAGTGAGAAAGTCTAGTTGGATGAGGAGGCTTGGGGGAACACGGGAGCTGGGGGAGTACAGGAGCTGGGGGGACACAGGAGCTGGGGGGACACGGGAGCTGGGGGGACACGGGAGCTTGGGGGACACGGGAGCTGGGGGAGCACGGGAGCTGGGGGAACTGGGGAGCTGGGGGAACACGGGAGCTGGGGGAGCACGGGAGCTGGGGGAACGGGAGCTGGGGGAACAGGGGAGCTGGGGGAGCACGGGAGCTGGGGGAGCACGGGAGCTGGGGGAACACGGGAGCTGGGGGAACACGGGAGCTGGGGGAACACGGGAGCTGGGGAAACATGGGAGCTGGGCGAGCCCTCTTAGAACTGCCTATCCGCATCTTTCAGCCCTGATCACTCCCAAGACAAGCGTGGGAAAGGTGGTCAGAGGGGACCTTGGGTGCTTGAAGCAATGGACTGGACCCATTGTACAGATGAGGAGACCAAGGTGGGGAGGGACAGAGCCCACCCATACTCACACACTTGAGCTCAGCTTGAGTTCTGGAGCTCATGAAGGCAAGAGACAGGCTCCCCTGGAGCTGGGCTCCACACAGAGGCAAGATGACTGGCCCAGCTTCTGGGCCCAGCGCTGGGGGCACCGGGAGACCTGGCAAAAAACTTAGCGGAAAGTAGATGCTAGAACTCTGGATCAGGCCTCCCAGCTAACAGCCTCGGGACCTCTGGGCTTCCTTTCCCCAAAGCTGCAGGAAGGTGAGCCCTTCCTCAGCCTCAGCCCTGGCCCAGAGAAGAACACAGAGCTTGTAGGATCACACAGGAAGAATGCGGCTCTGGAACTCAGCTAAGAGGTGGAGAAGCGCCTTGGAATCTAGAGATTAGCGGGTGCCTGGAATGCCTGGGGCAGGGCTGGGCGCAGGTTCAGGAGCTGGGGCTTTGTTCCTTAAGGGTAATGGGGAGCCATAGCGGGTATGAGCAGGAGAGAAGCAAAAGGTGTTTCAGGAGGTGGCTCTGCATTCTGGAGGACCCAAGAGGGGTCCAACACAGACCCTGTGACCTTGGATTTCAGATTCCTCTCCACCTCTTGCCAAGTAGAAGTTTGTGTTAGAAGTTGTAATAATGGGCTGGGCACAGTGGCTCACGCCTGTAATCCCAGCACTTTGGGAGGCCAAGGAGGGCAGATCACTTGAGGTCAGGAGTTAAAGACCAGGCTGGTCAACATGGTGAAACCCCATCTTTACTAAAAATATTAAATTAGCCAGACATGGTGGTGCATGCCTGTAGTCCCAGCTACTCGGGAGGCTGAAGCAGGAGAATCACTTGAACCCAGAGGTTGCGGTGAGCCGAGATCCTGCCATTGTACTCCAGCCTGGACAACAAGAGCAAAACTCCATCTCAAAAAAAAAAAAAAAAAGAATAATACTAGTAACAACCTGTGTGTCTGTGTTACTTTTTCAGTTTGTTTGCTTGTTTATTTATATATTTATTTATTTTGAGACTGAATCTTGCTGTCGCCCAGCCTGGAGTGCACTGGCAAGATCTTGGCTCACTGCAATCTCCGCCTCCCGGGTTTCATGTAATTCTCTGCCTCAGCCTCCCGAGTAGCTGGATTATAGGCGCCTGCCACCATGCCTGGCTAATTTTTGTATTTTTAGTAGAGATGGGGTTTCACCATGTTGGCCAGGCTGGTCTTGAACTCCTGACCTCGTGATCCACCTGCCTCGGCCTCCTAAAGTGCTGGGATTACAGCTGTGAGCCGCTGCGCCCAGCCAGCTTTCTCCGTTTTTTGATGCTTTATCATTTGATTTTGCCCCCATGGCAACTCCAAGATGTAGTTAAGGCAGCCATCATTACACCAATTTATTTTGTATTTTATTTTATTCTACTTCTATAGAGATGGCAGAGGGGGTGTCTCACTATGTTGTCCAGGCTGGTCTCGAACTCCTGGCCTCAAGTGATCCTCCCACCTTGGCCTCCCAAAGTCATGACAGCATTTTATAGCTGCAGGACTTACAGCTGGTGTGTGCAGCTCTCTCACCTTCCATCAGGGCGTGGCTCACCTGCGTGAGGGGAGGTGGTGAGCCCCTGGCTAGGACCCCCTGTCCCTTCCGGGCCAGACGCCCTTCAGAGGTCATCAGGAGCCAGGCCCTGTCCTGCTCTATCCCTGTCAATCCCCCCCAGAGGCACAGGACCCTGTTTTCTCATCTGTAAAATGGGGTGGGGTGGGCTGGGCGCAGTGGCTCATGCCTGTAATCCCAGCACTTTGGGAGGCCAAGGTGTGTGGATCACTTGAGGTTAGGAGTTCAATACCAGCCTAGTCAACATAGTGAAATTCCGTCTCTACTAAAAAAAAAAAAAAAGAAAAAATTAGCTGGGTGTGGTGTCGAGCCCCTGTAATCCCGGCTACTTGGGAGGCTGAGACAGGAGAATTGCTTGAACCGTAGAGGCGGAGGTTGCAGTGAGACAAGATTGTGCCACTGCACTCCAGCCTGGGTGACAGAAGGAGACTCTGTCTCATAAAAATAAATCAAATAAAATGGGGTGGAAACCTTCTGTATGGAGCTCCTGGGAGGAAGATGCCAGCGTGTCCGGGAATCAGACCAGCCCATAGCTCCTGTCCTAGCAGCAAACTTCAGCTGTCATTACTGCTTATGCACCCAGGGAGGAGCTGGGAGCCACTGGCCTCTCTGTGGGTTCCAGGGATGGCGGGGCAGGGGAGGTACAGGGAGGAGGAGTAGGGTGTTCAAGGATCAGGTGGAGGCTGAGGTTCCTGGCCATGCCTTAGCTCACACCCAGGGACCTGTGTCCAGCGCAGAGGACAAAGGGTGAAAGGCTGGGTCTGGAGTCTGGCCTCTCCCTGTCGTCAAGGGCCACTCTGGGCATTATCTAGCCCTAATCATGACAGCCATCCTTGCCTAAGGGTGCTCTGGGTGGGGTGTGGGCCCTCTATCTCCAAGCCTTTACAGGCATGCCCCCACTGTCTCCACCCGCCCACTGAACCATCATCCTCAGCCTGCGGGCAGGGAGCAGATATGTTACTGACCAGAAATGGAGGCTCCCGGAGGAGGGAGGTGGGTGTCAAAGTGCCACAGTGCATTCTTTCCTGGGGGAGCTGGACCAGGGGCTAGGCCCAGCCATAGCCTCTGAATGTGGACATTTCTGGGTGGGTCGTAAGAAGTCACAGCCTGGGGCCAGGCACGGGGGCTCAGGCCTGTAATCCCAGCACTTTGGGAAGCTGAGGTGGAAGAGTCAATTGAGCCTGTAATCCCAGCAATTTGGGAAGCTAAGGCAGGAGGATCACTTGAGCCTAGGAGTTTGAGACCAGCCTGGGAAACATGGTGAGACCCCATACAAAAAAATACAAAAATTAGCTGGGTGTGGTGGCACGTGCCTGTAGTCCCAGCTACTCAGGAGGCTGAGGTGGGAGAATCACCTGAGCCCAGGAAGTTGAGGCTGCAGTGAGTCGTGATCTCACCACTACACTCTAGCCTGGGTGACAGAGCAAGATCCTACCTCTAAAAAAAAAAAAAAAAATTGGGCCGGACGCAGTGGCTCACACCTGTAATCTCAGCACTTTGGGAGGCCTAGGTGGGTGGATCACCTGAGATTGGGAGTTCGAGACCAGCCTGACCAATATGTCTCCAAAAAATAATAATAAATAAAAAAAATTTTTTTTTTAGCCAGGCATGGTTCAGACGCCTGTAGTCCCAGCTCCTCAGGAGGCTAAGGTGGGAAAATCACTTGAACCCAGGAGTTTAAGACCAGCCTAGGTAATATAGCTAGACTCCATCTCTACCAAAAAATTTTAAAAATTAGCTGGGCATAGTGGCTCACACCTATAATCCCAGCACTTTAGGAGGCCAAGGTGGGAGGATCACTTGAGCCCAAGAGTTTGAGACCAGCGTGGGCCACAAAGCCAGACCCTCTCCTACAGAAAATCTAAAATCTAAAAATTAGCTGGGTGTGGTGGCACGCACCTGTGGTCCCAGATACTAGGGAGGCTGAGGTGGGAGGATCAAGGATCGCTTGAGCCTGGGAGGTGAAGGCTACAATGAACCGTGATGAGACTACTGCACTCCAGCCTGGGTGAGAGAGTGAGACCCTATCTCAAAGGAAAAAAAAAAAAAAAGGCTGGGCACGGTGGCTCACACCTGTAATCTCAGGACTTTGGGAGGCCGAGGTGGGCGAATCACGAGGTCAGGAGATTGAGATCATCCTGGCTAACACGATGAAACCCCGTCTCTATTACAAATACAAAAATAAATAAATAAATAAAAAAGCCAGGCATGGTGGCAGGTGCCTATAATACCAGCTCAGGAGGCTGAGGCAAGGGAATCGCTTGAACTCAGGAGGTGGAGGTTGCAGTGAGCCGAGATCACCCCATTGCACTCCAGTCTGGGCAAGAGCAAGATTCCGTCTCAAAAAAAAAAAAAAAAAAAAAAAAAGAAAAAGAAAAAAGAAAACAAAACCAATAAATTAAAGCCTATCAGGCCACTCATGGGGACCCTCCTTGGGACTATCTAGAACATTCCTGGTGTCTGGAGCTGACTAATCAGTCCTTATGGCCCCTCGGGCAGAAGATCAGAAACTTTGTCCCACCCAGGGTTAGCCCTGCTATGTCTGGCCTCAAGATGCCCATATGTATAATGGAGCCAGTGGCTTCCTAGGGCCCAAGGTGGACACTGGATAACCCAGGTGGGGCGGAGCGAGTGGCACTTGCAGGGAGATTTCCCTACTGGAAGTCCCTGGCCCCAGAAGAAGGGCCTTCTGGAATCCCAGAGCTGTGTGTGCCTGTGTTTGTGTGTGTGTGTGTGTGTGTGTGTGTGTATGTGTGTGTGTGTATGTGTGCATACACATGCACTCTGGGGAGGGGGTGGCTCGTTCTGAGCTAATTAGAGGTGTTGGCCCCACCTGCCCCTCCTCCAGTCGGTGATCCCCGATCTCTCTGGGGCCCAAGATGAGGCTGATCCGTCCCCTTCCCCAGAGGAGCCTTCTGGCATGGTCGGGGTTCGAACCCAGGGCTAGGGCTAGGGTCTCAGCTCGGGGTGCGGGGGCCGTCTCTGCCGGGGCTGAGTGGATTGGTTCTTATCCCGCGCTCCCAGGCCCGCGCGGCTCACCTGGGCGGTGCCTCGGGGCGCCTCCCACATCCCAGGTCCGCGCGGCGCTCCGGGAGATAAGCCAGGCCCCGCACGAGTCCTGCGCGAACCGGGCCGGCCCCCATCCCGCCCCTCGCCGGCCCCCACCCCGCCCCTCGGGCCGGCCCAGCCCACTTGGCCCGAGTTCCTCTCCATAAAAGGCGAGGTTTGGGAGCGCCCGGGGAGGGGGCGTTGGGTCTACGAGCCGCCGCCACCCACCGTGTCCCCCTCCCCCACAGCGAGCCCTCGCCGGGCCAGTGGAGGGCGCAGCCCAGCCCCCCCTGCCACGACCCCCACCCCGGACCCCAGTCTCCACTCCCGATCGGCCCCACCCCTGCCCCGGTCCCCGCGAGTCCCTCGCTCTCTGTCCCCATTTTGCGATTGAAGAAACTGAGGCCCGCAGCGTGGCGCGGCTGGGGCCACAGAATTGGGGACTGAACGGCAGGAAACGCCATACGTGCCCCCAGGTGGCAAGCCAGCTCCTCATGGACGCAGACGAACCCTTCTGCAAGTGGGGTGCATGTGTATTTTTACACCTTTAGGGATTGGGGGCCTCAGGGATGGGGGCCTTCCCCCACCCTTAGGCTAGACACCCCCCAGCGCTGCTACTTAGCTCGCACGTGACCCTGGGCACACGATACTTTCACTCACAGCCTGTTTCCCTATCTGTCAAATGGGGAGAAGGTTTGCATCTCCCGGGTTTGCACGACGAGTTGTCCAAAGTTCAACACCCAGCCGAGGGTCGGCGCAGAGGGGACAGAGGAAAGGGGGCCAGGACGGGGCCCAGCGCACCCACCGTCCCGCCCCGCCGCATACACCCTTCTCAGAAAAACCTGCATTTGGGGTGAGATGGATCGGATCTAACCTCGCCCCAGCAAGACTGCAGTGAGACGCAGACGTAAGGCACACCACCAGGCAAACACCGGGTGCTCAATAAATGCCGCTGCGCCCCTCCCGCCCCACGCCCCTGGGGAGCGTGAGTCAGCTCGGTCCAGGCGAGGCTGGGAAGCCCGGCTTTGGCTCTGGTTTGGCTCCACCCGCCTGGCTCTGGGACCGGGGCAGGTCTCGCCTCTCTCTGGGCCTCAGTTTCCCCCTCTGCATGCTGCAGGCCAGAGCCGGGCCTGACCCTCTGGAGGGCAAAGGGCAGTGAGGAGCCGGGCGTGGGTAGGGAGCCCGGGGGCCCTCGGGGGAGCGCGCCCCCTCCCGCCCCCGGCCCGCGGCCCCTGTGACTCTGAGGCAGGGTGGGCCCTGAGCCGGCCACGTCCGCGGCCCACGAGTCCGCCATAAAAGGCAAACGGCGCGGGTCGCTCTGCCAAACTTAGTCATCCGGCCCGCCGGCAGCCGCAGCGACTTCCTCCGCGGGCTTCCCGTTTTCGGAGCGGGGCCCGGAGGGCGTCCGAGGTGTGGCCGCGGCTTTCGAAATGCCCGGCGGCTTCTCCGAAGCGGCGTTGGAGGGGGCGCCCTCGGAGCCGGGCGGGAGTGGGGGTGGGATCGGCCTGGCGGGGGAAGGGACCGCCCCCGCCCTCTGGAATGAGCCCGCGGCTCCTTAACCCCTGAGCGGCCGGGACGTCCCCCCGTGGGGGAGGGGCTGGGCACGGCCGGGGAGCTGGGGGAGGGGGTCCCCGGGTCCAGCAGGGAGTGGCCCCCGGAAGATGCCGGCGAGGGAGGGCCAAGTGCTTGCTCCGAGAAATCTCAGCGAGGCCTCCCCGGGAGAAAAGCGCAAGGCGGTGACGTCCAGTCTGTAAAATGTGAAAAACGCCCAGGCCGAAACCACCCAGAACCCATTCCTGCAGGGAGAAGGGTGGGTGCGACTAACCGGGATCAGTCTCTGCGGTGGACCACGCGGGTCTGCCTCAGTGCGCCCAGACACAGACGGGTTCCTACTGTCTGGTCCCACTAACATACAGTTCTAGTACAACCCCCACATTTTCTGGTGACAGCAGACAGGTGGCATTATTTATAGATATGGGGGCAGGGATTGATGGCAGGGGGCACAGAGTGGAGCATGAGCTAGGGAGTGGAGGGGAGCACCCTCTGATTCTAAGATCCTATATTTCTTTGAGAAAACAGAACTGAATAAAACACGGCAAAATAATAATTGCTCAATTCGGAGGTGTGTTATAGTCCCTTCTGTACTTTTCTGTATCTTTGAAATATTTTGACTGGGCAAGTTGGCTCCCGCCTGTAATCCCAGCACTTTGGGAGGCCGAGGCGGGCAGATCACCAGAGGTCGGAAATTCGAGACCAGCCTGACCAACATGGAGAAACCCGTCTCTACTAAAAATACAAAATTAGCTGGTACACAATTAGTGGTGGCCCATGCCTGTAATCCCAGCTACTCAGGAGGCTGAGGCAGGAGAATCTCTAGAACCTGGGGGTCGGAGGTTGCAGTGAACTGAGATCTCACCATTGCACTTCAGCCTGGGCAACAAGAGCGAAACTCCATCTCAAAAAAAAAAAAAAAAAAAGAAAAGAAAAATATTTCACACTTTTCATAAAAGGGAAGAAAGAAAAAGGACAAAGGCTCAAAGTTGGACATGGTGGTCAACCACTTTGACACTCAGTTTCTTCTTCTATACCATGGGGCAGTCCTCTCTTTGGGGCTAGTTAAAATGATATGCAATAATGTATGCAAAGTGCTAAGTATGAGGCTTGGGCAAACAGTAGGTGCTCAACAAAGGGCTCTGGTGAGGGGCTCCCCTTTGTCCAGAGGGGAGGGAGGGCTTGCTGGGGTGGGGTCCTGGATGGGAAGGTCCTCCGCCCACAGCTCTCTGCAGACAGCTCTTGCCTGGCCCCACCTGGCCTGCTTGGAAAGGCTTGTGTTTCTGACAAACCGGGCCAGCCAACCCCAGGCCCTGCCTGTGCCGTTGCGTCCCGTCCGATCTTGTCCCCGGGGCCAGGGTCACTCCGGGTGAGACTCAGGGTCACAGGCAGGGAAGTCACCTGACCTCCATTCCAAGTGGCCGGATCTTCAGGCAGCCTGTCTGGGCAGTGAGGACACTGGGGTGGCAGGTGCCAGCTGGTCAGGCCTGGAGCCCTGGCCGGAGCACTGTTGCAGGATCATAGCCCAGAGAGCCCCGGACGGCTTTGGGCGGCCAGAGCTGGCCTGAGAGGAGGGCAGGAGGGGGTGGGGTTAGGAGAAGGAAGAGAAAAGAGAAAGTAAAAGGAGATCAACTGCTTTTCCTGATGTTATTTTTGAACACCCGTGGCTTTTGAGCCCTGCATCCAGGCTCTCTGAGAAAAGCCCTCCATAACCCTGACAGAGGAATTAAGACCCCAAGCCTAGGCATAGTGGCGTGTGCCTGTAATCTCAGCACTTGGGAGGCCAAGGCAGGAGGTTCGCTTGAAGCTGGGAGTTTGAGACCAGCTTGGGTAATGTAGCAAGACCCCATCGCTACAAAAAATTTAAAAATTAGCCAGGCATGGTGGTGCACATCTGTAGTCCCAGCTACAAGGGAGGCTGAAACAGGAGGATCACTTGAGTCCAGGAGGTCGAGGCTGTAGTGAGCTGTGATTGTGCCACCACACTTCCAACCTGGGCAACAGTGTGAGACCATGTCTCCAAGAAAAAAAAGACTCCCAAATACAGCAAGGTCAAGCAACTTGACCAATGTGATCAGCTGAGAAGGGCAGAGTTGGGGAGTTGGGACCCAGGGAAAGAAAAAGAGAGAGACTGACAGATACATGGCTGGGGGAACTTTCGAGCACTCGCTAGGGGTAGGAAGCAGCTGCCGGGGAATGAGTGCCCAAAGGAGCAGGAATGAGGGGTGGAGGGAAGGGCCTCATTTCTGGAGAAGGGTCAGAGTGCAGAGAAAGAAGTTAATGACAGCTGGAGGGTTGGGCCTGCTGCCAGTAACAGCTAGACGGAGACTGCTCTTGGGTGCCATCTAGTGGGGACCTTCTTTGCCATCACCCCTGGAGTGGTAGACTTGTACTGTCCCCACTGGATGGCCTGCCCACCATGGGCATCCCCATCCCAATTATCCCTCACCTCTCCCAAGGTTGGGGGGCGTCCCCCCAGGTCCTGATGGACAAGAAGTGGCCATGGAAAGCATCCTCAGCTGTCCCAGGGCTCCTCCATCACGCACCCACTAAACGGTCCAGGGACCCTGGGAGGTTTTGCTTTCCCCGTTACACAGTCAAGGAAACCGTGGCTCACACCTGTAATCCCAACACTTTGGGAGGCTGAGGTGGGTGGATCATCTGAGGTCAGGAGTTCGAGACCAGCTTGGCCAACATGGTGAAACTGTGTCTCTACTAAAATTACAAAAATTAGCCGGGCATGGTGGTGGCCAGCTGTATTCCCAGCTACTCGGGAGGCTGAGGTAGAAGACTCGCTTGAACCAAGGAGATAGGGGTTCCAGTAAGCCGAGATTGCGCCACTGCACTCCAGCCTAGGTGACAGAGTGAGACTCCATCTCAAACAACAACAACAACAACAAACACAGATGAGGAAACAGGTCTAGAGGGGCAGCAGCACTTGCCCAGGCTTGTAGCCAACAAGTGGCCAAGCTGTGGAGTTTCCGTGGGATCCAGGGCTGTTCCCAAGCAGCCCAGGGGACACAGACAGCACGCAGGCACACGATCGCACACCCCGCCACCCCCAGCCTGCCGCATCGTCATTCCTGTGAAACTGGGCACCCCGAGTCTCCACATCTGGGTGGTTCTGGGTGGAGGCCGACAAAACTGAGAGCTGGCACCCTATCCTGCATCTGAGCAATGCAGTGTTCCCTGGCTGGAAGACCCGGTCACCATAACACCCTGTCCTGCAGGTTCTGCCTCTGCTGTGACCTCCACCCCTTACCTAAACACAGACTTCACATTTCCGAGGTTAGCCTGGAAGGAAATAGCTTATACCATACTGCAAAAGCATGGGAAGGGAAGCAATTTCCATCAACAGGAGCCTGTGGGCCAGATGTGGTGGCTCACGCTTGTAACACCAGCAGTTTGGGAGGATGATGCAGGAGGACTGCTTGAGGCCAGGAGGCTGAGGCTGCAGTGAGCTATGATTGCACCACTGTACTCCAGCTGGGGAAACAGAGTGAGACTCTGTCTCCAATAAATAAATTAATAAAATTAAATTAAATAAGAGACAGGGTATTTTTTTTTTTTGAGACAGAGACTCTCTCTGTTGCCCAGGCTGGAGTGCAATGGTGTGCTCTCAGCTCACCGCAACCTCCGCCTCCCGGGTTCAAGGAATTCTCCTGCCTCAGCCTCCCGAGTAGCTGGGATTACAGGTGCGCACCACCATGCCCAGCTAATTTTTTTTTTGTATTTTTAAGTAGAGACGGGGTTTCATCATGTTGGTCAGGCTGGTGTTGAACCCCTGACCTCATGATCCGCCCGCCTCAGCCTTCCAAAGTACTGCAATTACAGGCATAAGCCACAGCGCCCCGCTGGTATTTTTTTTTTTTTTAGATAGAGTCTCACTCTGGCACCCAGGTTGGAGTGCAGTGGCACAATCTCGGCTCATTGCAACCTCCCTCTCCCAGGTTCAAGTGATTCTCGTGCCTCAGCCTCCCGAGTAGCTGGGACTACAGGGGCCTGCCACCACACCCAGCTAATTTTTGAGGTGGTTTTTTTTTTTTTTTTTTTTTTTTGAGACGGAGTTTCGCTCTTGTTACCCAGGCTGGAGTGCAATGGCGCAATCTCGGCTCACCGCAACCTCTGCCTCCTGGGTTCAGGCAATTCTCCTGCCTCAGCCTCCTGAGTAGCTGGGATTACAGGCATGCGCCACCATGCCCAGCTAATTTTTTGTATTTTAGTAGAGACGGGGTTTCACCATATTGACCAGGATGGTCTCGATCTCTTGACCTCGTGATCCACCCGCCTCGGCCTCCCAAAGTGCTGAGATTACAGGCGTGAGCCACCGCGCCCGGCTGTTTGTTTGTTTTTTGAGTTAGTCTTGCTCTGTCACCCAGGCTGGAGTACAGTGGCACGATCTTGCCTCACTGCAACCTCCACCTTCCAGGTTCAAACAATTTTTCTGCCTCAGCCTCCTGAGTAGCTGGGATTATAGGAGTGCGCCACCACGCCTGGCTAATTTTTGTATTTTTAGTAGAGACAGAGTTTCACCATCTTGGCCAGGCTGCTCTTGAACTCTTGACCTTGTGATTCACCCGTCTAAGCCTCCCAAAGTGCTGAGATTACAGGTGTGAGCCACTGCACGCAGCCAGGAATCTTTGAGGAAGGCTAATGGATTGTGGTGTCCCTAGGAGTGAATTAGATGGGCTACAAACCAAAGACTCACTTGAGCTATGTAATGTGAGAACTTGAGATCTGGCCGACATAACCCTAATTGGAGCTGCTGCAGTATAGAGACTGGACCTCTCACCAAGTGTCCAGGCTTCAGCAATGTCATGGCGTGCCCAGGGCCTCTGAATGAACAGCAGGTGGGTGCTCCTGAGGAAGGACTCTGAAAGGCCACCACATTGTATTATCTATTTTTTTTTTTTTTTTTAAGATGGGGTTTCACCATGATGGCCAGGCTGGTCTGGAACTCCTGACCTCAGGTGATCCATCCACCTTGGCCTCCCAAAGTGCTAGGATTACAGGCGTGAGCCACCGAGCCCAGCCTGTATTATCCGTCTCAGTCATGCAATCCAAGTGCATAAGACTTGAGTTTACTTCAAAATCACCCATGAGGCTGGGCATGGTGGCTCATGCCTGTAATCTTAGCACTTTGGGAGGCCAAGGCAGGAGGATTGCTTGAGCTCAGGAGTTTGAAACCAGCCTGAGCAACATAGTAAGACCTCGTCTCTACAAAAAAATGTTTTAAAAAAGACAGGCCAGACCTAGTGGCTCATGCCTGTAATTCCAGCACTTTGGGAGGCCGAGATGGGCAGATCGCCTGAGGTCAGGAGTTCAAGACCAGCCTGGCCAACATGGTGAGACTCCGTCTCAAAACAAAAACACAAAAAAAGAAAGAAAAAGACATTTAGATTGTGCCCAGGGTCTGGGTTCAGCCTGGATGGCTGAAAAAGAGTATTCAAGGTATGCTGTACATGCTTTAAAATGCCAACAGTAAAAAGGCTGGGCGAGGTGGCTCACGCCTATAATCCCAGCACTTTGGGAGGCCAAGGTGGGTGGATCATGAGGTCAGGAGTTTGAGACCAGCCTGTCCAACATAGTGAAACCCCGTCTCTACTAAAACTACAAAAATGAGCCAGGCATGGTGGTATGCGCCTGTAGTCCCAGCTACTCAGGAGGCTGAGGCAGGAGAATGGCTTGAACCAGGAGGCAGAGGTTGTAGTGAGCTGAGATCATGCTATTGCACTCCAGCCTGGGCAACAGAGAGAGACTCTGTCTCAAAAAATAAATAATAAAAAATAAAATGCTGGGCCGGGCACGGTGGCTCATGCCTGTAATCCCAGCACTTTCAGAGGCTAAGGCGGGTGGATCACCTGAGTTCAGGAGTTCAAGACCAGCCTGGTCAACATAGTGAAACCCTATCTTTAAAAAAATAATAATAAATAATAAATTAAAAAAATAAAATGCCAAGAGTAGGCTGGGTATAGTGGCTCATACCTGTAATCCAAGCACTCTGGGAAGCTGAGGCAGGTGGATCACAAGGTCAAGAGTTCAAGACCAGCCTGGCAAAGATGGTGAAACCCCATCTCTACTAAAAATACAAAAATTAGCTGGACATGGTGGCAGGTGCCTGTAATCCCAGCTACTTGGGAGGCTGAGGCAGAGAATTGCTTGAACCCGGGTGGCAGAGGTTGCAGTGAGCCGAGATTGCACCACTACAGTCCAGCCTGGGCAACAGAGCGAGACTCCGTATCATAAAAAAAAAAAAAAAAAGGCAGGGCGCGGTGGCTCACACCTGTAATCCCAGCACTTTGGGAGGCCGAGGCAGGCGGATCACGAGGTCAAGAGATTGATTGAGACCATCCTGGCCAACATGCTGAAACCCCGTTTCTACTAAAAAATACAAAAATTATGTTACTGGATGGCAAGTCACAATAAAAAAAAAAAAAATTAGTTGGGTATGGTGGCATGTGCCTGTAGTCCCAGCTACTCGGGAGGCTGAGGCAGGAGAATTGCTTGAACCCAGGAGGCAGAGACTGCAGTGAGCCAAGATTGTGCCATTGTACTCCAGCCTGGCACCTGGCAACAGAGCAAGACTCTGTCTCAAAAAAAAAAAAAAAAAAAAAGACAGAGAGAGAGAGGGCGGTTGTTGTTCCCCAGCCAAAAGAAACTGAAGAAGCAAAACAAAAGTTAGACAATGAAGTTGGGCATGGGTGGGCGCCTACCATCCCAGGTACTTGGGAGGCTGGAATGGGAGGATCCCCTGAGCTCAGGAGGTCGAGAGTACAAGACCAGCCTGAACAACGTATCAACACCACCACCCCCATCTCTAAAGACTAAAATAGTGGTGGCTCACACTTGTAATCCCAGTACTTTGGGATTTGAGCTGCGATCATACCACTATACTCCAGCCTGGGTGACAGAGCTAGACTCCATCTCAAAAAAAAAAAAAAAAAAAAGGCTGGGCGTGGTGGCTCACGCCTGTAATCCAAGCACTTTGGAGGCCAAGGTGGGCGGATCACCTGAGGTTGGGAGTTCAAGACCAGCCTAACCAACATGGGGAAACCCCGTCTAAAAAAAAAAAGACTAAAATAAAATAAATAATAAAAAACAAAAAGCCAATTATATAATATATTTATGTAATTTTTTTTTTTTTTTTTTTTTTTGAGACGGAGTTTCGCTCTTGTTACCCAGGCTGGAGTGCAATGGCGCGATCTCGGCTCACCGCAACTTCTGCCTCCTAGGTTCAGGCAATTCTCCTGCCTCAGCCTCCTGAGTAGCTGCGATTACAGGCACGCGCCACCATGCCCAGCTAATTTTTTGTATTAGTAGAGACGGGGTTTCACCATGTTGACCAGGATGGTCTCGATCTCTTGACCTCGTGATCCACCCGCCTTGGCCTCCCAAAGTGCTGGGATTACAGGCTTGAGCCACTGCACCCGGCCTGTAATTTTTTTTTTGAGCCAATCTTGGCTCAATGCAACCTCTGCCTCCCGGGTTCAAGCAATCCTCCTGCCTCAGCCTCCCAAGCTGCGATTACAGGCGCCTGCCGCCATGCCCAGCTCATTTTTAATTTTTTTGTAGAGATAGGGTTTCACCATCTTGGCCAGGCTGGTCTGGAACTCCTGACCTTGTGATCCACCTGCCTTGGCCTCCCAAAGTGCTCAGATTACAGGCGTGAGCCACCATGCCCGGCCAATTTGTGTAAATTTTTAAAAATTATTATTATTATTATTATTTTTTGAGACGGGGTTTCACCATGTTGACCACGTTGACCAGGATGGTCTCAATCTCTTGACCTCGTGATCCGCCCACCTCGGCCTCCCAAAGTGCTGGGATTACAGGCATGAGCCACTGCGGCTATCCTTATTATTATGAGACAGAATCTTGTTCCATTGCCCAAGCTGGAGCACAGTGGTGCGATCTTGGCTCACTGCAACCTCCGCTTCCCAGGTTCAAACAATTCTCCTTCCTCAGTCTTCCAAGTAGCTGGGATTACAGGTGCCAGCCATCATGCCCATCTAATTTTTTTTTTTGTATTTTTAGTAGAGACAGGGTTTCGCCATGTTGGCCAGCCTGATCTCAAACTCCTGACCTCAGATGATCCACCCACCTGGGCCTCTCAAAGTGCTGGGATTACAGGCATGAACCACCTTGCCACACCTGAAAAATTATTAATCCCTTCTTCCCTCTTCTTGTCTCCCAATCCTGGGCCTAGATTCCAGAATGTGTCACGTCTTTTTACTAACTTCTAATAGAAATTTCACATTTTCCCCGTTTTAAGTGTGGCAAGAAACCACAGTGGCATAAACAAGGCCTGTGACTTCTGTTAACAAAAGAAATCACGTGCTGGGAGCGGGGGCTCAGGTCTGTAATCTCAGCACTTTGGGAGGCTGAGGTGAATGGACTGCTTGAACCCAGGAGTTCAAGATCAACCTGGGCAACGCAGTGAGAGACTCTGTCACTATAAAAACAAAGCAAAATAGGCCGGGCTCAGTGGCTCATGCCTGTAATCTCAGCACTTTGGGAGGCTGAGGTGGGTGATCACTTGAGATCAGGAGTTTGAGACCAGTCTGGTCAACATGGTGAAACCCTGTCTCTATCAAAAAATACAAAAAACTGGGGTGTGTGTGTGTATATATATGTGTGTGTGTGTTTGTATGTGCACGTGTGTGTGGAAAAAAAGAAAAAAGGGGGAGAAAAAGAAAAGATAAATAAATAAATAAATAATACAAAAAATTAGCCAGGCATGGTGGCACGCACCTGTAGTCCCAGCTACTCAGGAGCCTGAGCTGGGAGAATAGCTTAAACATGGAAGGTGGAGGTCACAGTGAGGGGAGATCAAGCCACTGAACTCCAGCCTGAGTAACAGAGTGAGACCCTGTCTCAAAAAAAAAAAAAAAAAAAGTTACAATGGGCTGGGCACAGTGGCTCATGCCTGTAACCCCAGCACTTTGGGTGGCTGAGGCAGGTGGATCACTTGAGGTCAGGAGTTCGAGACCACACGGCCAACATGACCAAACCCCCCCCCCCTACTAAAAATACAAAAAATCAGCTGGGTGTGGTGGTGGGCGCCTGTAATCTCAGCTACTCAGGAGGCTGAGGCAGGAGGAGAATCACTGGAACCAGGGATTCAGAAGTTGTAGTGAACTGAGATCAGGCTACTACACTCCAGCCTGGGAGACAGAGCAATCCTCCATCTCAAAAAAAAAAAAAAAAAAGGTTACAATGGTAAACTTTATATTATGCATCTTTTACTACCATTTTTTTAAAAAAGCTTCATTCTGAGAAGGGGTCCCTAAGTGTCATCAAATGCTAATCGCGTCCACGCCCCTGAAAGCTTACATCCCTGGTACTTCCTATTGGCCCAGCCCAGCAGGAAGCTGGCAGCCATGGATTCTGGGGAATGTAGTTTGCAGCCCCCACGCCGGAGTCTTGACCCGCTGTGATGGGTGTGCTCCGAGCTGGCACACAATAGCTCTGGGGCCGACATCCAGGTCAGCAGGGAAATTGTGGAAGGCACACTCAGTGCGTCCGTCCCCACGCTGCTCACGAGCAGCCTCGCGCACGGCCACACAGACCTGGGCGCACACCTGTCCCCTAGCACCATCCAGCACGTGTGCGCATCAGATCTGCAGTTTGCACCTGAACGTCGTTGCCAATCTAAGTGCCCATCCAAGCCGCCTGAGGATCAGGCTCACAGATGCCTTCTCGTTCTTCCCTGACGCAGCTCCAGCTGGAGCAGGGGCCTTGGCAATGAGGGTGGGAATTGGATGTCCAGGATACAGGTGCCCCGGCGGGAAGTGGGTACCAGGCAGCCAGCACAGCTTACTGCAAAGGCCCTGAGGTGGGAGCCCACTTGGCCCAGGATGTGGCCATAGGGGTGAGGTGGGGTTGGCCACGTTGGCTATGAAGAGGCCTCTACCAAGAGACTGTGGCCAGGTCCCCTAGGTGAGCGCTGGGGCGCTGCCTAGTGAATTGAATGACACGTATTGTTCCCAAGGCTGCAGCTGTGGCCTCGGAAGTGACTCAGCAGAATCCCTGGAAGTTGGTGGGGGAGGCTTGCATCAGAGGCGCTGGGGAGGGGGCGTTGCCCGCGCTCAAGCCCCTCCTCCCAGCTCCTGCGAACCGCGGAGCTCGCCCACCCTCGAGTCCTCCCCTCCCCCCGACACCAGCGGCGACGAGGCGGGGGTAATGCTTGAGGCCTTAGGGCAGGACGGCCCCATCCTCTCGGAAGCCCCGTCCCTGAGACTGATTTAGGGTGGGGGTGGGGGTGGGGTGGGGGGCTGACCTTGCCCTCAAAATGGGGCTCAAGGCGTTTTGTTTGGAGCCGACAGGGTTGGCCCAATCCAGGCTCCCGGAGTGACTCAGCCCAATCCTGGGCCTCTCTGGGACTGACTCCTTCTAAATAAAAGGAATCTTTCACCCAGCAGGCGGGAGTGGGTCCACGGAGATAAAATAGACCCTCCAGAGTGATCCCTTCCCTGGTGGCTGATGGGGCATGTGTGTTGGGAGAGAGGGAGAGGGCAGCCCCCACCGCACGCTGGGGCAGGCTGGAGTGAAGGCCAGAGCTCTGGACCCGAGCAGCGGCCTCAGCCCCAATCTAAGCAGAGCCTCAGTTTTCCCGTGCATACAATGGGCATAACGGTTTCAAGAATGAGGCTTGGTGGAGTTACTGGCAGGCTGCGCCCTGTCCGCCTAATTCACCTAATTCAGGGCAAGAACCGCGGTCCGGCCCCTGAACCCCGGACAGCTGGGGTGCTTGACCGAAGGCGAAAAAAGCGTCCTGCAGGGCCCAACTCCAAATTACCTTCCTTAGGGAAGTCGGAACAAACGATGCGGCGCGGCGGCCCTGGGTCTGTTCCCTCCTAGGAGCTGGAGCAGGGACAGCCCCATCCTAACCCAGCAGCCAGCGCACCCGCCCTCGCACCCTCTTCCCCCACCTGGTTGGTTGGGTTGTGGGGCTCCAGGAGACCTCAAGGTGGCGCCAGAGACGCGCCTGCTCCGCCAAGCTGGGTGGGGCTGGACTCGTCCGGTGACGGGGCCCTTCGGGCAGCCTCCCCCAGACCCATTTAGAAGCCCTTCGAAGTGGGAAAGTACTGAGTTCAAAAATGCAAAATAAGAGTCCAGTCAAGGCCGGGCTCGGTGGCTTATGCCTGTAATCCCAGAGCTTTGGGAGGCCGAGGTGGGAGGATCACTTGAGGCCAGGAGTTCGAGACCAGCCTGGGCAATATAGTGAGACTCCCCCCGCCCCGCCCCGCCAATCTCTATTAAAAAATTTAAAAATCAACGCCTGTAATCCCAGCACTTTGGGAGGCCAAGGCGAGCAGATCACGAGGTCAAGAAATCCAGACCATCCTGGCCAACATGGTGAAACCCCGTCTCTACTAAAAAATACAAAAAATAGCTGGGCGTGCGCCTGTAATCCCAGCTACTTGGGAGGCTGAGGCAAGAGAATCACTTGAACCCGGAAGGTACAGATTGCAATGAGCTGAGATTGCGCCACTGCACTCCAGCCTGGAGACAGAGCAAGACTCCGTCTAAAAAAATATTTAAAAATCAGCTGAGCGAGACCAGGCGCTGTGGCTCACAGCTGTAATCCCAGACTTTGGGAAGGCCAAGCGGAGAGGATCACTTGAGGCCAGGAGTTCGATACCAGCCTGGGCAATAGCGAGACACCCCTCCCCACCACATCTCTACAAAATTTAAAAAATTAGCTGAGTGAAGCTGGGCATGGTGGCTCACACCTGTAATCCCAGCACGCTGGAGGCCAAGGCAGGTGGATCATTTGAGGTCAGGAATTCGATACAAGTCTGGCTAGCACGATGAAACCCCATCTCTACTAAAAATACAAAAAATAGCTGGGCATGGTGGCGCGTACCTGTAATTGCAGCTACTTGGGAGGCTGAGGCAGGAGAATCGCTTGAACCCAGGAGACGGAGGTTTCAGGGAGCTGAGATCACACCACTGCACTCCACCATAGGAGACAGAACGAGACTCCGTCTCTAAATAAATAAATAAATAAATAAATAAATAGCTGAGTGTAGTCGCACATGCCTGTAGTCCCAACTATTCAGGAGCCTGAGGCCAGAAGGATCCCTTGAGCCCAGGAGTTCAAGGCTGCAGTGAGCTGTGATTGCACCACTGCACTCCAGCCTGGGCTATATGATCAGACCCCCATCTTTTTTTTTTTTTTTTTTTTTGCCAAAAACTCTGGAGAATATACCAAGTAAGAGACCCCCATCTTAGAAAGAAAGAAAGAGAGAGAGAGGGGAAGGAAGAGAAAAAAGAAGAAAAGATAGGAGAGAGGGAGGGAAGGGAAGGAAGGAAGATTCCTAAACTCAATTCAGAAACACAAAATCCAACAACCTAATGTCCTTTCCGGCAATCAAGAGTAACTTTTTGTGTTATCTTTTGTCTCAGACACAAATCCACAAGTCAACCTATAACTTCGCTGAGCCTTGGCCCTTAATCAAAAGTAAATAGTAAAGTCTAACCAAAGTTTCCTGGAAAGAATTAAATAATCCTTAGATGGGCTCCTTAAGCAAACGAGCCTTTCCTTTGGCCTCCTGTCCAGGATTCGAATGTTTTTTTCTTTTATTTATTTATTTTATTTATTTATGACAGGTTTTGCTTTGTTGCCCAGGCTGGAGTGCAGTGGTGTGATCTTGGCTCACTGCAACCTCCACCTCCCAAGCTCAAGTGATCCTCCCACCTCAGCCTCCTGAGTAGCTGGGGCTACAGGCACACACCAGCACACCCAGTTAATTTTTTTTTTTTTTTTTTGAGACAGAGTTCTGCTCTTGTTGCCCAGGCTGGAGGGCAATGGTGCAATCTCAGCTCACCACAACCTCCACCTGCTGGGTTCAAATGATTCCCCTCCCTCAGCCTTGAGAGTAGCTGGGATTACAGGAAAGTGTCACCATGGTCGGCTAAATTTGTATTTTTTTTTTTTTTTTTAGTAGAGACAGGGTTTCTCCATGTTGGTCAGGCTGGTCTCAAACTCCCAACCTCAGGTGATGCACCCGCCTTGGCCTCCCAAAGTGCTAGGATTATAGACATGAACCACCATGCCCGGCCTAATTTATTTATTTATTTTTTGAGATGGAGTCTCACTCTGTTATTCCAGCTGTAGTGCAGTGGCACGATCTCAGCTCACCGCAACCTCAGCCTCCCAGTCTCCTGCTTCAGCCTCCTGAGTAGCTGGGATTACAGGCACATGCCACTACCACCTGTCTAATCTTTGTATATTTAGTAGAGATGGAGTTCCATCATGTTGGCCAGACTGGTCTTGAACTCCTGACGTCAAATGATCCACCCTCCTTGACCTCCCAAAGTCATGAGGTCAAGGCATGAGCCACCGTGCCCAGCCTAATTTTTGTATTTTTAGTAGAGACAAAGTTTTGCCATGTTGGTCAGGTGGTGTCGAACTCCTGACTTCGAGTGATTTCCCCCTGCTTCGGCCTCCCAAAGTGTTGGGATTACGGGCCTGAGCCACTGCACCTGGCCCCAGCTAACTTATTTTAATTTCTTCATTTTTCATGACAGGTCTGTCATGCAGGCTGGAGTGCAGTGGCATGATCACAGCTCGATGCAGCCTCAACCTCCTAGATTCAAGTGATCCTCCTATCTCAGCCTCCCCCGTAGCTGGGACTAGAGGCACATACCACCACGACCAGTTAAGTTTTTGTAGCTTTAGTAGAGTTGAGGTTTTGCTATGTTGCCCAGGCTGGTCTTCAACTCCTGGGCTCAAGCAATTTGCCCACCTCAGCCTCCCACAGTGCTGGGATTACAGACGTGAGCCACTATGCCTGGACCCCCTAATTTATTTTTAAAAAGGAATTGGAGCTGAGTGCAGTGGCTCATGCCTGTAATCCCAGCACTTTCAGGGGCCGAGGCAGGCAGATCACAAGGTCAGGAGTTCGAGACCAGCTTGGTCAATATGGTAAAACCCTGTCTCTACTAAAAATAAAAAAAATTAGCTGGGCGTTTTGGCAGACACCTGTAGTCCCAGCTACTCAGCAGGCTGAGGCAGAAGAATCACTTGAACCTGGGAGGTGGAGATTGCAGTGAGCTGAGATTTCGCCACTTCATTCTGGCGTGGGCGACAGAGCAAGATTCTGTCTCTAAATAAATAAATAAATGAAATAAAAAAGGAATTGGAGCACCCACACTATCCAGCTCTGCCCCCAGGTTCTGTGTGATTCCAGGAAACCTTGGGCCCTCTCTAGGCCTCTATGTCTTATCTCCAGCTGGAGAGTGGGGAGGAAGAGGGGAGATTGTGGTTACCCCCATACAGCTTGCGGCTGGGCAGAGGCCCTTGGATTTGGGAGTCTGGGAATCCTCTTTTCCCTTCATTCTACTGGATTCCATTCAATCCAGATGGAATGAGGTCGTGGGAAGGGGAGCCAGGGTGATCCCTTATGGCCTGGACGTTGGAAACAGGTCTGACCTCCTAAGAGGACAGGAAGTCAGACACCTTTTGTGGATTAGTGGGGAAATCGTTTGGCAGTTGATTGGTAATGTCTGCCACGGTGCAAAAGTGAGACTTGGCTTTTTGTTCCCACCTTGCTCTAATAAATACAGCACCCAGGAGAGAGCCAGGAAATCCCAGATTCTGGTCCCAATTTACCACTGCCTTGCTGAGGGATCCTGAAGAAATTAGCCCCTTGGAGTCTTGGTTTCCTAAACTGTAAAGTAAGTCTTAATATCTTCCCAGGGTTGATTTGAGGATGGAATGAACATATTGTCAGTTAGGATCTTCACATAGCAAGAAATAGAAAATATGATGGGTGCTGTGGCTCATGCCTGTAATCCTAGCACTTTGATAGGTCAAGGCAGGCGGATCACTTGAGCCCAGGAGTCCGAGACCTCGTCTCTACCAAAAATTTAAAAATTAAAAATTAGCAGGCCAGACATGGAGGCTCACACCTGTAATTCTAGCACTTTGGGAGGCCAAGAAGGGTGGATCACGTCAGCAGTTTGAGACCAGCCTGGCCAATATGGTGAAACCTTGTTTCTACTAAAAATACAAAAATTAGCCGAGCATGGTGGTGCCCACCTGTAATTCCAGCTACTTGGGAGGCTGAGGCAGGAGAATCGCTTGAACCCGGGAGGCAGAGGTTGCAGTAAGCCGAGATGACATCACCGCACTCCAGCCTGGGCAACAGAGCAAAACTCCGTTTCAAAAAAAAGAAAAAGAAAAAAAGCGGGGCGTGGTGTTGCCTGCCTATAATCCCAGCTCCTGAAGAGGCTGAAGTATGAGAATCACTTGAACTCAGGAGGCGGAAGTTACAGTGAGCCACAATCGCCATACTGCACTTCAGCCTGGGTGATGCAAAGTTCTTTGAACTGGTAACTGGCTGCACCATAGGCCATACCCTAGTCGGGGCCATGTCGACCCCTGCGACCCGCATGTTCATCTCCAGAAATGAAGAAAAAATGGCTAGCTCTGCCATCATTCCTGCCTCAACTGTTCCTGCCTTAACTAATAAACCCACCTTGTGATACTGGACCTTGTACCTAGTGACGACCACCCCACTACCGCCCCACCCCTCACCCCCACCCCCACCCCTGCGACAAAAGAAGAAGACTAGCTAGTTCCTGCAGTGCCTGATTAACCGATTAACCGACCTTGTGACATTCCACCATTGTTCTGGCTTAACTGATAACCAACCTCGTGATACTGGACCTTGGACCTTGTGACATCCCCCCCACCGTGACACCCCCCCAGCTTGCAAAAACCACCCTGAACTGTAACTTCTGTGAATTTCCATTGCCTACCCCAAACCTGTAAAACCAACTCCTATCGTATCGCCCTCCACTGACTCAGCCCGCCCGCACCCCAGTGAATAAACAGCCTTGTTGCTGACACAAAGCCTGTTTAGGGGTCTCTTCTCTCAGAGCGCGCTTAACAGGAGAGAGAGTGAGACTCCCTCTCAAAAAAAAAAAGTTAAAAATTAGCAGGGGGGGTCACACCTGTAATCCCAGCACTTTGGGAGGCTGAGACAGGCGCGTCATTTGAGGCCAGGAGTTTGAGACCAGCCTGGCTAACATGGCAAAACCCTGTCTCTATTAAAATACAAAAAATTAGCTGGGCGCGGTGGCGGGCGCCTTTAATCCCAGCTACTTGGGGAGGCTGAGGCACGAGAATTGCTTGAACCCGGGAGGTGGAGGGGGAGGATCGGTGGAGCCCAGGCAGTGGAAACTGCAGTGAGCCGTGATTATGCCACTGCACTCCAGCCTGGGTGAGAGAGCAAGACCCTGTCTCACAAAAAAAAAAAAAAAAAAAAAAAAAAAAAGAAAGAAAGAAAAGCAAGCAAGCAAAAGAAGTGGAAAATACCGGCCGGGTGCGGTGGCTCACGCCTGTAATCCCAGAACTTTGGGCGGCCGAGGCGGGTGGATCACGAGGTCAAGAGATTGAGACCATCCTGGTCAACATGATGAAACCCCATCTCTACTAAAAATACAAAAAATTAGCTGGGCATGGTGGCGCGTGCCTGTAATCCTAGCTACTCAGGAGGCTGAGGCAGGAGAATTGCCTGAACCTAGGAGGCAGAAGTTGCGGTGAGCCGAGATCGCGCCATTGCACTCCAGCCTGGGTAACAAGAGCGAAACTCCGTCTCAAAAAAAAAAAAAGAAAAAAAAAAAAGAAGTGGAAAATACCAATGCATCCTGGCTAGAACAATTCCTAAGAGCTTCTATAACTGTCTGGAGGTGAGAGGACTTCAGGTATGCTATGATCAAGGCTCCAGCTCCATTTCCCTGTGACTTCCTTATCAGTGTCTTTCCCTGTAGGTCAGCTTTGTCCATATCCATAGGTGGCCACGTGCCTGCTTGGGGTCCTGGTAACTCCAGGTGTGTCCTACAATTCAGGTTCATAAGCCCATCCCTAGAGCGATGACTGCGTGGGAAGAGGGACCCCCTAGGCACGAGAATGAAGATCTGAGCAGTCCTGAAGTGTGTTGGAGTGCAGAGGGTGGGGGAAGGGGAAATTGTCAAGGAAATCCCTCAGGCGATCAGAGAGGTCTGGGGAGGATGTGGGTGGGGGCGGGCGGTGTAGGGCGCTGCGGGAGAGATAGGGAGGGTGGAAGGAGCGTGGGATGTGGGTGTGGCAGGTGACCTTCCTGCAGCCAGGGATTTCGCAGATTCTGCAGGAAGCAATGGGATCTAGGCCAGAAACCTCAGGTTCCCGCATCCCGCACCCCAGACCTCCTGCTGATCGCCCCTCAGCCTCTGCCAGCAGGAAACCAGTGGGCGGGGGGGATGAGGGCGGTGATTCGGATCCGCGGGAGAGGGAGGTAACCTGGAGGGGTCCGAGCAGGCTGGGCGTGGCCAAAGGGCGTGCGCTCTGCAAGGCCTAGCGAACCCCAAGGCGCCCCCTGTACAGCCGCGCCCACAGTTGGGGGCTTCCCCATGGCAACGGAACTCCTGCTCGCTCTGACCCCCACTGTGGACCCCAGGCCTTGCTCTCCCGGGGCGCCCATCTCGGGTGATCCGCAGCACCAGTGAGGCCACGGACGACCCCCAGCCATCGCAGCCCGCCGGAGCCCTGCTGCCCATCTCCTGCCAGCTCCGCCTAATTTCCGCCCATCACCCCGTCATTGGCTTCCCAGAGCTAAGGAGTCCCATGATTGGTTCATCTCCGTGAGGCCACGCCCCCTGATCGGCACAAAGAGTCAGGGCAGCGCAGCCAGCCCTAACTCCGCTTACTGCGAACCGCGGGCGGCGCCGCAGAGCAGCAGCCCCCATGTGGGGGTCGTGGTCGTGACTGCGGCCGTGGTGGCTGTGAGAATTCGAGGAAGGCGCTGGCTTAGGGCCCGTCCCGCTGCCACAGCCTCGGATCCCGCCTGGGAGGGGGAAAATCGGAGCCTGCTTTTACCCGTCCCCCATCCCCAGGGCTCTAATCCCTCCCAGCGATTGACCCCCGCCCCCTAGTTCCCAGACCTGCTCAATTTGCTCTCCCAGCCCAGGGGAGGGGATGGGTGCACTCATTTGGTTACAGAACTGTTAGAGATGAGAAAACTGTGGCTCAGAGAGAGTAAACTGCCCCGAGTCACACAGCAGTCGCGAATAGCTCAGAAATAACACTGAGGGATGGGAAGGAGAGGGAGGAGCAGTGGATGGTGTAACCCTCTGCCTCCTATCCCTCCTAACCCCCGATATGCACACCTTAGAGTTATCAGCTAAGCCAGGCAGGGCTCCCTGAACACACATCAAGCCTGCAGGCTGGAGAGGGGTGGATTTTTTTGTGGGGGGGGGGAGTCTTGCGCTGTCGCCCAGGATGGAGTGCAATGGCGTGATCTCAGCTGACTGCAACCTCCGCCTCCCAGGTTGCAGCGATTCTCCTGCCTCAGCCTTCTGAGTAGCTGGGATTACAGGTGCGTGCCACCGTGCCTGACCAATTTTTTTATTTTTAGTAGAGACGGGGTTTCACCATGTTGGCCAGGCTGTTCTAGAACTCCAGACCTCAGGTGTTCTGCCTGCCTTGGCCTCTCAAAGTGCTAGGATTATAGGCGTGAGTCACCTTGCCTGGCCAATTTCTTTCAAAATTTTGAAACAATCACACACTTAAAGCTACAAGTACAATGCAAAATAATATATGTATTTTTTTCAGCCAGGTGTGGTGGCCTGTGCCTGTAGTCCCAGCTACTGGAGAGACTGAGGTAGGAGGATTGCTGGAGCCCAGGAGATCGAGGTGGGTGAGCTATGATCACTCTACTGCACTCCAGCCTGGGTGAGAGTCACACCTTACCTCTGAAATGAAAACAAAATAAAAAGCAAACTAATTTTTTTCCTTGAAAAAAATTTGAGAATAAGTTACTAGCCTGATGCCCCAATCACCCCTCGTATTTCCTTCAAACAGGTCACTCTGCTATATAAATGGCTGCAATATAACTACCAATATCAGGAAGTTAGTACGTTACATTTGTTGTTTTTTCTCTTTTGTTTTGTTTTTTTCCAGATGGAGTCCCACTGTCACCCATCCTGGAGTGCAGTGGTGCAATCTCGGCTCATAGCAAACTCTGCCTCCCAGATGCAAGTGATCCTCACGCCTCAAGTCTCCTGAATAGCTGGGACCACAGGTGCTTGCAACCAAGCCCATCTAATTTTTCATATTTTTGGTAGAAATGGGGTTTCACCATGTTGCCCAGGCTGGTCTCGAACTCCTGAGGTCAAGCGATCAGTCTACTTCAACCTCCTGAAGTGCTGGGATTACAAGTGTGAGCCACCGTGTCCGCCAATACATTACTATGTAATGATACATCACTGCCATCTAAACCTCAGACCCATTTGAGTTCCTGAAGATGTCCCCAAAATGTCCTTGTAGCAGAAAAATCCAGCCCAAATGTTGTTTAGTTCTTGCGTATCTTTAGTTTCCATCTGTCTGGAACACTTCTCAGTCTCTATTTGGCTTTCATGGCCTTGACTCTTTTTTTTTTGAAATGGAATCTTATTCTGTCACTCAGGCTGGAGTACAGTGGTGTGATCTTGGCTCACTGCAACCTCCAAGTCCCAGGTTCAAGTGATTCTCCTGCTTTAGCCTCCTGAGTAGCTGGGATTATAGGCACACACCACCACGACCAGCTAATTTTTGTATTTTTACTAGAGACGGGGTTTCACCATGTTGGTCAGACGGGTCTCAAACTCCCAACCTCAGGTGATCCACCTGCCTCAGCCTCCCACAGTGCTGGGATTATAGGTGTGAGCCACCGCGCCCAGGCTTGACTCTGTTATTTAGAGAGAGTGTCTCACTCTGTCACCCAGGCTGGAGTGCAGTGGTGTGATTACAGCTCACTGCAGCCTCTAATTCTTGGGTTCAAGTGATCCTCCTGCCTCAGACTTCTGAATAGCTGGGACTAGAGGTGCACACCACCCTGCCTGGTTATTTAAAAAATATTTTTAGGGGGCCAGGTGCAGTGGCTCATGCCTGTAACCCAGAACTTTGGGAGGCCAAGGCGGGCAGATCACGGGGTCAGGAGATGGAGACCATCCTGGCTAACAAGGTGAAACCCTGTTTCTACTAAAAATGCAAAAAAAAAAAAAAAATTAGCCAGACGTAGTGGCATGCACCTGTAGTCCCAGCTACTTGGGAGGCTGAGGCAGGAGAATCGCTTGAACCTGGGAGGCGGAGGTTGCGGTGAGCCTAGATCGTGCCACTGCACTCCAGCCTGGGCAACAGAACAAGAATGCATCTCAAAATAATAATAATAGGGCTCGGTGTCTCATGCCTGTAATCCCAGCACTTTGAGAGGTCAAGGCTGGCGTATCATGAGGTCAGGAGATCAAGACCATTCTGTCCATGGTGAAACCCCTTCTCTACTAAAATACAAAAAATTAGCCGGGCGTGGTGGCTTTTGCATGTAGTCCCAGCTACTTAGGAGGCTGAGGCAGGGGAATGCTTGAATCCAGGAGATGGAGGTTGTGGTGAGCCGAGATCGTGTTACTGCACTCCAGCCTGGCAAAAGAGCAAGACTCTGTCTCAAATAATAAAAAAGTAATATTTTCAGGGTGCTGGGCACAGTGGCTCACATCTGTAATCCCAGCACTTTGGGAGGTCGAGGTGGGTAGATCATGAGATCAGGACTTCAAGACCAGCCTGGCCAAGATGGTGAAACCCCATCTCTACTAAAAGTACAAAAAAATTAGCTGGGTGTGGTGGCAGGCGCCTTTAATCCCAGCTACTGCTACTTGGGAGGCTGAGGCAGGAGAATCGCTTGAACCTGGAAAGCAAAGGTTGCAGTGAGTGAAGATCACGCCACTGCACTCCAGCCTGGGCAACAGAGTGAGACTCCCATCTCAGAAAATAAAAGAAAATTAAAAAAACAAAACAAACAAACAAAAAAACCAGATCAACAGGTCAGGAGAGCTGATCCTCACCTCTGAGAGCAGCTGCTATCAGTTCCGGAATCTGGCAGATTGCCTGCAGAAAATTCAAGACATGATAGCTGAGGCCAGCCAGACACTGAGGAGCCTTGAAAAGAAGATGCTAAACTTCAGAGAATCAGGATAGAAAACAGGAATCGGGAAAGGCTGAGACAAAAGAGAATTCATTCTGCCGTAAGACAAGCCGGAGGGTCGGCATGGACTGAAATCACCTTCTGCAGCTGGGAAGGCGCTTTTCCGCATCAGGGCAGCTGCAGCTGAGAGGCCTTTCACACCTAAGGAGATTTCCTTTTGACTGTTAATGCTTGTTTATAACATTGGAACCCTCACAAGAATCTACATTTGGAGAGCGAAACTCCGTCTAGAAAAAAAAAAAAAAATCTACATTTGGAATGCAGGTTGTAAAGGTCTTTCTAAGCAGTCACCATGTTGTCAAACCTTAATAATGCATCTAATGTATTAGCCACAATAAAATTCGAAACTCAAAATGAATAAATAATTAAATAAATAAACTGTGGCAGGGCACGGTGGCTCATGCCTGTAATCCCAGCACTTTTGGGAGGTGGAGGAGGGCGGATCATCGGAGGTTGGGAGTTCGAGACCAGCTTGAGGAACATGGAGAAATCCCGTCTCTACTAAAAATTCAAAAATTAGCCAGGTGTGGTGGCGCATGCCTACTCGGAGGCTAAGATAGGAGAATCACTTGAACCTGGGGGGCGGAAGTTGTGGTGAGCCGAGATCATGCCATTGCACTACAGCCTGGCCAATTAAGAGCGAAACTTGGTCTCAAAAATAATAATGAATAAAATGTATGGTTTGATGATATTTTTTTGAGATGGAGTCTCGCTCTGTCACCCAGGCTGGAGTACAGTGGCATAATCTCGGATCACTGCAACCTCTGCCTCCTGGGTTCAAGTTATTCTTCTGCCTCAGCCTCCCGAGTAGCTAAAACTACAGGTGTGTGCCACCATGCCTGGCTAATTTTTGTATTTTTAGTAGAGATGGGATTTCACCATATTGGCCATGCTGGTCTCGAACTTCTGACCTCGTGATCCATCCACTTCTGCCTCCCAAAGTGTTGGGATTACGGGCGTGAGCCACTGCGCCCATCTGATTTGATGAATTTGATGTGTATACAGTTATGAAATCATTAATACCATGAAGGTACCACAGACATCCATCATTCTTTTTTTTTTTTTTTGAGACAGAGTCTTGCTCTGTTGCCAGGCGCCAGGCTGGAGTGCAGTGGCGCAATCTCAGTTCACTGCAACCTCTGCCTTCTGGCTTTGAGCAATTCTCCTGCCTCAGCCTCCCGAGTAGCTAGGACTACAGGCGTGCACCACCATGCCCAGCTAATTTTTGTATTTTAGTAGAGATGGGGTTTTACCACGTTGGCCAGGATGGTCTCGATCTCTTGACCTCATGATCCGCCTGCCTCGGCATCCCAAAGGGCTGGGATTACAGGTGTGAGCCACCGTGCCCGGCTACTCTTAAAATTTTCATGTGCACCTTTGTAGTCCATCCCTCTCACTCCACCCTACTTCAGTCCTCAGGCAACTGCTGACTTGCTTTCTGTTGTTACAGGTTAGTTTGCATTTCCTGGAGTTTTATATACATGAAATCCTACAGCAGGTAACTGTGATGCTCTCGCCTTTTTCGGGCAGCTGAATTCTGTTGAGATGCATCCACGGGCTGATGCATCCAGTTTCTTCCTGAGATGGAGTCTCGCTGTGTCGCCCACGTTGGAGTGCAGTGGCATGATCTGGACTCACAGCAACCTCTGCCCCCTGGGTTCAAGAGATTCTCCTGCCTCAGCCTCCCAAGTAGCTGGGAATATAGGGACATGCCGCCATGCGGCTGTTTTTTTGTATTTTTAGTAGAGATGGGGTTTCACCATGTTGCTCAGGCTGGTCATGAACTCCTGACCTCAGGTGATCCGCCCGCCTTGGCCTCCCGAAGTGCTGGGATTACAGGCGTGAGCCACAACTCCCGGCCCAGTTTCTTCCTTTTTATTGCTAGGTAATATTCCATTGATGTGATAGTTTTTTCAGTCTTTCAGCTTCATTCTTATACCCTCTTTTGCTTGGTTTTCATTTCATTTTATTTTAAATTTTTATTTATCTATTTTTTGGGGGTGGAGTTTTGCTGTTGTTGCCCAGGCTGGAGTGCAATGGCATGATCTTGGCTCACTGCAACCTCCACCTCCGGGTTCAAGCGACTCTCCTGTCTCAGCCTTCTCGAGTAGCTGAGACTACAGTCACATGCCACCAGGCCTGGCTAATTTTTGTATTTTTAGTAGAGATGGGGTTTCACCATGTCGGCCAGGCCGGTCTCGAACTCCTGATCTCAGGTGATCTGCCCGCCTTGGTCTCCCAAAGTGCTGAGATTACAGGCAGGAGCCTCCATGCCTGGCCACATCTGCTTCTTTTATCAACCCCCCCGGGTGTACCAAGTGTCCCATGGGCACTGCCACCTTTCACCATGCAGACCTGTCCTCCAGCCTTGCTGCCCCTTGGCTGGGATGCTACTCGCCCAAGGACAGCTTAGACACCACTCCCAGGTCACTGCCCCAGCCTAATTGAGCTGAGATCTCCTCCTCCCCCATTGTGACTGCCCATCAAGCAGCCACCTCTCTTCTGCCCCCCACTCCCAAGCCCTGTCCACCCCACTCAGCCTCGGACCCCTGCTCAGAGCCACCACCCTCCTCCACCCCACCAGGACGCCCACCTGGCTCTGCTGCAGCTAATGGCTCCTCCGGGACTGATTATTCTGGAAGGAAACGGAAAGGGGAAGGAACTAAAGGAAGAGGAGGAAGGAGGCTTTCTCTGCGTTTTGCTTTAGCTTAAAAATTCATGCCCCCTGTGCACTTTTTAGTCTACGACACGCTTCCTTTTGCTTTAACATGATACAGCGTTTTCCCTATACAACTTCTGATAAAATTGCTGCCTGGTTTTCCAGGGACTGTCTGGTCAGAGAGGGGGCCTAGCAGGCTGGGAAGGGCAGGGAAAGGTGGGGGAGGGGGGAAAGGGGCGGGCGAGGGTGGACAGAGGCGGGCGACCTCCTTTCCTCTTCCTCCCTAGACAATGGGCCGCCGGCTGCCGCTGAGATAAGGGCCGAGTCAGGGCTGGAATCACAGCCTCCGGCCGGCCGACTGACTGCTGGAGAAGGCCCCTTCCTGGCAGATCTGGCCAAACTACCCCCACGGAGCCCCGAAGCCTCCAGGGAGGTCTCCTCTCTTTGCACCTTCCTGAAAGGGAGGTCTTCAGGGCTGTGCCCAGGGTCACTGGGAGGCTGACTGTGAGCCTGGTGTCTGGGGACGCCCTTCCCTAGGCCCAGACCTCTCCCCGGCTCCAGGACACAGTCACACAAAGAGAATTGTTGTGTTTTTGTTTTTGTTTTTTTTGCAGCCCTAGCCGTTGCATATCCTTTTTTTTTTTTTGCGAGGGAATTTCCCTCTTGTTGTGCAGGCTGGAGTGCAGTGGTGTGATCTCTGCTCAGTGCAACTTCCGCCTCCTGGGTTCAAGTGATTCTTCCGCCTCAGCTTCCCAAGTAGTTGGGATTACAGGCAGCTGCCACCACGCCCTGCTAAATTTTGTATTTTTAGTAGAGACAGGATTTCACCATGTTGGCCAGGCTGGTCTTGAACTCCTGACCTCAGGTGATCTGCTGGCCTCAGCCTTCCAAAGTGCTGGGATTACAGGCGTGAGCCACTGTGCCCAGCCTTAAATTTTTTTCTTTTGAGACAGGGTCTCACTCTATCACCCAGGATGGAGTGCAGTGGTAGGATCATGACTCACTGCAGCCTCTACTTCCTGAGCTCAAGTGATCCTCGTGCCTCAGCCTCCTGAGTAGCTGGGACTATGTATATACACCACTATACCCAGCTAATTTTTTGATTTTTTTTTGTGGAGATGGAGTCTCGCTATGTGGCCCAGGCTGGTCTGGAACTCCTGGACTCAAGTAATCCTCCCTCTTCGGCCTCCCAAAGTGATAGGATTACAGGTGTGAGCCACCGTGCTTGGCCTAAGATTAAATTTCACATTCTAGCCCGGCCAACATGGTGAAATCCCATCTATACCAAAAATACAAAAATTAGGCCGAGCGTGGTGGTTCAAGCCTGTAATCCTAGCACTTTGGGAGGCCAAAGCGGGTGGATTGCCTGAGCTCAGGAGTTCAAGACCAGTCTGGGCAACATGGTGAAACCCCATCTCTACTAAATACAAAAATTAGCCAGGCATGGTGATGTGCATCTGTAATCCCAGCTACTTGGGAGGCCGAGACAGGAGAATCGCTTCAACCCAGGAGGTGGAGGTTGCAGTGAGACGAGATTGCGCCGCTGCACCCTAGCCTGGGTGGCAGAGCAAGACCCAATCTCCAAAAAACGTAAATAAATAAATAAATAAGTAATACAAAAATTATCGGGGCACATTTGTAATCCCAGCTACTCGGGAGGCTGAAGTGCTTGAACCTGGGAGGCAGAGGTTGCAGTGAGCCGAGATTGCACCATTGCACTCTAGCCTGGGTGACAGAGTGAGACCCTGTCTCAAAAAAATAAAAAATAAAAATTTACCATACTCAAACCGGGCAAGGTGGCTCACGCCTGTAATGCCAGCACTCTGGGAGGCCGAGGCAAGTGGATCACGAGGTCAGGAGTTCAAGACTAGCTTGATTAACATGGTGAAACCCCATCTCTACTAAAAATACAAAACTAGCCAGGCATGGTGGCGCATGCCTGTAATCCCGGTTACTTGGGAAGCTGAGGCAGGAGAATTGCTTGAACCCAGGAGGTGGAAGTTCCGGTGAGCCGAGATTACACCACTGTACTCCAGCCTGAGTGACAGAGTGAGACTCCATCTCAAAAAAAAAAAATTTACCATACTCAAAGTACATGAACCTTCAGTACATCTCCCAGTATGGTTATGTGTGTCCAGATCCAGCCCCCGCCAGTGAAGCCCAGGCGGGCAGTGCCGGCCCATGTGGTTGGCGAGGGTGGCTCTGCCAAGTGGAGATGAACCTGATGATGTAGTGTCAGGGGAAGAAAAGGACCGAAAATCTCTCATGAATAAGTTTCATGTTCATTACATATTGAAATGAAAATATTTGGGACATAGGAGTTAAATAATATACATTAAGAAATTTGGCCAGGCACAGTGGCTTACACCTGTAATCCCAGCACTGTGAGAGGCCGAGGCAGGTGGATCACCTGAGGTCGGGAGTTCGAGACCAGCCTGACCAACATGGAGAAACCCCATCTCCACTAAAAATGCAAAATTAGCTGGGCATAGTGCCGCATGCCTGTAATCCTAGCTACTTGGGAGGGTGAGGCAGGAGAATCACTTGAACCCAGGAGGTGGAGGTTGCAGTGAGCCGAGATCATTCCACTGCACTCCAACCTGGGAGACAGAGCGAGACTCGGTCTCAAAAAGAAAAAACAGTTGGCCTATCGTGGTGGTGCACGTCTGTAATCCCAGCTAACTAAATAAAGAGATCAGGGCATTTCGGGATAGCAGACTACTACAGGGGTCCTGTCTGAATGAGTTTTGTTTTTATTTTTATTATTTTTTGAGACACAGTCTTACTCTGTCGCCCAAGCTGGAGTGCAGTGGCATGATATCAACTCACTGCAGCCTCGACCTCCCGGGTTCAAGTGATTCTCCTGCCTCAGCCTTCAGAGTAGCTGGGATTACAGGTGCCCACCACCAAGCCCAGATAATTTTTGTATTTTTAGTAGAGATGGGGTTTTACCATGTTAGCCAGGATAGTCTCGAACTCCTGAACTTGTGATCTGCCTGCTTGGCCTCCCAAAGTGCTGGGATCATGAGTTTTAGTTTTAAATCCCCTTTTGGGGTACTGATTCAGTCAGGAGTAGCAGCCTTTCACATTTTATTTTAATTTATTTAGTCACTTATTTATTATCACTTTTGTTTTAGAGTTGAAGTCTCACTCTGTCACCCAGGTTGGGGTGCCAGAAGCTCAATCATAGCTCACTGCAAGTTCAAACTCCTGGGCTCAAGTGATCCTCGCACCTCAGCCTCCTGAGTAGCTGGGACTAAGGTGCCACCATCATGCCTACCTAATATTTTAAGTTTTTTACTTTTGTAGGGATGAGGTCTCACCATGTTGCCAAGACTGGTCTTGAATTCCTGGGCTCAAGGGATTCTCCCGCTTTGGCCTCGCAAACTGCTGGGATTACAGGTGTGAGCTACCACACCAGATCCCAAGTAGGGTTTTTTTTTTTTTGGTTGTTGTTGTTGTTTTATTGAGACGGAGTCTCGCTCTGTCGCCCAGACTGGAGTGCAATGGCGTGAGCTCAGTTCACTGTAACCTCTGCCTCCTGGGTTCAAGCAATTCTCCCACCTCAGCTTCCTGAGTAGCTGGGATTACAGGCATGCACCACAACACCCAGAAAATTTTTGTATTTTTAGTAGAGATGGGGTTTCACCATGTTGGTCAGGCTGGTCTCAAACTCCTGACCTCGTGATCTGCCCGCCTTGACCTCCCAAAAGGCTGGGATTACAGGTGTGAGCCACTGTACCCAGACTGTTTTGTTGTTTAAGACAAAGACTTGCTCTGTCACCCAGGCTGGAGTGCAGTGGTGTGATCTTGGCTCACTGCAGCCTCTGCCTCCTGGGTTCAAATGATTCTCCTGCCTCAGCCTCCAGAGTAGTTGGGATCACAGGTGTGCGCCACCACACCCAGCTAATTTTTGTATTTCTAGTAGTGATGTGGTTTTGCCATGTTGGCCAGGCTGGTCTCGAACTCCTGGCCTCAAGTGATCCATCCGCCTCGGACTCCCAAGTGGGAGGCCCCCATGAGCCACCAAGCCCCCGCCCCAAGTGGGTTTTTACAGTTCCGTGTGTTTGCTCTGATCAGAAGGTTGAGATCAGAAGGTTGAGAATGGTAAGTAAAATGGAAAGGTTGTAAAACTGGCCAAAACCAGTTGCAGTGAGCCAAGATCATGCCACTGCACTCCATCCTGGGTGACAGAGTGAGAACCAGTCTCACACACACACACACATACACACATACACACACACCAGAATCGGTACTTACAGGCTTTCCTGGAATACACTTAGGGCAGCTGGCACTGGTCAAATAAACATTTTATGCAGCATTTTTTTTTTTCTTCTTCTTTTTTTTTTTTTTTGAGACGGAGTTTTGCTCTTGTTACTCAGGCTGGAGTGCAATGGCACGATCTCGGCTCACTGCAAGCTCCGCCTCCCCAGTTCAAACAATTCTTCCGCCTCAGCCTCCGAAGCAGCTAGGAGTACAGGTGCCCGCCACCACGCCATATTTTTAGTAGAGATGGGGTTTCACCATGTTGGCCAGGATGGTCTTGATCCCTTGACCTCCTGATCCGCCTCAGCCTCCCAAAGAGCTGGGATTACAGGCGTGAGCCACCACGCCCGGCTGTTGTTGTTTTGTGAGATGGAATCTGGCTCTGTCGCCCAAGCTAGAGTGCAGTGGCGTGATCTCGGCTCACTGCAACCTCCACCTCCCAGGTTCAAGTGCTTCTCCTGCCTCAGCCTCCCAAGTAGCTGGGATAACAGGCATGAGCCATCACACCTGGCTAAATTTTGTATTTTAGTAGAGATGGGGTTTCACGATGTTGGCCAGGCTAGTCTTGAACTCCTGACCTCAAGTGATCCACCCGCCTCGGCCTCCCAAAGTGCAGGGATTACAGATGTGAGCCACCACACCCGCCATACACTTATTTAATCTTGGAGTATTGTATCACAAAATTGGTACAGAAAAGCTTGAAGGGAAGATTCATTTTGTGATTTCAAGCCTCACTGCCTGTAATCTCAGCTACTCGGGAGGCTGAGGTGGGAGGACTGCTTGAGCCTGGGAGGTAGAGGTTGCCGTGAGCTGAGATCGTGCCATGACATTCCAGGCTGAGCAACAAACACTCTGTCTCAAAAACAAAAAAATAGTTCTGGACTATAATTGACAGTTGCCATGCCTGGAGGGTTTAATTTTTTGATTCCATTACTGGTGAGACAGGGTTACGCTCTGTTGCCCAAACTTGGAGGAACCACAGCTCATTACAGCCTCAACCTCCTGTGTTCAAGTGATCCTCCCCGCTCAGCCCCCTGATTAGATGAGGCTACAGGTGCATGCCACTATGCCTGGCTAATTTTTGTATTTTTGATAGAAATGGGGTTTTGCCATGTTGGCCAGGCTGGTCTCAAACTCCTAACCTCATGTGATCTGTCTGCCTCAGCCTCCCAATGTGCTGGGATTACAGGTGTGAGTCACTGAGTTACAGGCTCCTGAACAAGCATTTAATAGGATAGATGGTGCCAGCTGCAAATAACCCAGCCCCTTTGTTTTCTGTGGCAGAAACTTGCTGATCAGCATGAATCAATGCCACACAAGGGTGAGCTGGGAGGGAGACAGCAGTGATTTAAACTCATCAAGTTGGCTGGGTGTGGTGGCACATACCGGTAATCCCAAAGCCCACTTTGGGAGGCCAGGTGGGCAGATCACAAGGTCAAGAGATCGGGACCATCCTGGCCAACATGGTTAAACCCTGTCTCTACTAAAAAGACAAAAATTAGCCAGGCGTGGTAGCACAGGCCTGTAGTCCCAGCTACTCGGGAGGCTGAGGCAGAAGAATCACTTGAACCCGGGAGTCAGAGGTCACAGTGAGCCAAGATGGTGCCACTGCAGTCCAGTCTGGTGACAGAATGAGACTCCATCTCACAAGAAATTAAAAAAATCAAGTCATGAAGTTACGCTAAAGGACAGGAATGGCTTTCACCAGTTTGCGGGTGTGACGAAGAGAATGGGGACTGAATTATACATGTAGCAAATGATTTTGAGGCATTTCATGGTGAAAGAAAAAGATGAAAAGTAAAACAAATGGCACAAAATAACAGCTCTTTTAACATAGGGGAGATAAATGAAATCTCTGAACACAAGAGAAAGCCTGTCTTATAACCACAGGGAAAAGACTGAAGATCCTACAGGAAGACTTAGCAACCAAGGTCTTAGTGGGGACGGCAGAGCAGAATAAAAAGACAAATGAAAATAGACGGTCGGGCATATGGATCATGCCTGTAGTCCCACCTCAGGAGGCTGAGGCAGGAGCATCCCTTGAGCCCAGGAGTTCGAGAACACCCTGGACAACATAGGGAGACCCCATCTCTACAAAAATAAATAAAAAATTGGCTCCGTGTGAAGGCGTGTGCCTGTAGTACCATCTACTCAGGAGGCTGAAGTAGAGGATCACTTGAGCCCAGGAGTTGGAGGCTGCAGTGACCTATGATCACTCCATTGCACTCCAGTCTGGATGACAGAGCAAGACCTTGTCTCAAAGAGGGCCAGGTGCAGTGGTTCAAGTCTGTAATCCCAGCACCTTGGGAGGCAAAGGTGGGAGGATCATCCGAGGTCAGGAGTTCAAGACTAGCCTAGCCAACATAGAGAAACCCCATCTCTACTGAAAAAAATATATATATATACAAAAATTAGCTGGGTATGGTGGCACACACTTGTAATCCCAGCTAAACAGGAGGCCGAAGCAGGAGAATCACTTGAACCCAGGAGGCAGAGGTTGCAGTGAGGCGAGATCACACCACTGCATTGCAGCCTGGGTGACAGAGCCAGACTCTGTCTCAAAAAGAAAAAGAAAAAACAGACTGTGCCTTTCTCTAAAATCCAGGAACAGGAAAGGAATTGTGCAGTGATGTGTGCAAGTGGCAGGATCATCGAGCATCTCAAGGTTTAGGGCTGAATGTCCTAAGCAAAGATCTCAGCTTCTTGCAAAGATCTGAGGCTTTTTTTTTTTTTTTTGAGACAATCTCGCTCTATTGCCCAGGCTGGAGTGCAATGGCGCAATCTTGGCTTATAACCTCTGCCTCCCAGGTTCAAGTGATTCTCCTGCCTCAGCCTCACAAGTTGCATGCCACCATGCCTGGCTAATTTTTGTATTTTTAGTAGAGATGGAGTTTCACCATGTTGGACAGGATGGTCTCGATCTCCTGACCTCAGGTGATCCATCTACCTTGGCCTCCCAAAGTGCTGGGATTACAGGCGTGAGCCGATGCTGGACCAAGATCCCAGGCTTTTAAGAACAGTTGCCTGAAGCAAGAGAACATCCAGCCAGGTGTGGTGGCTCACACTTACAATCCCAGCACTTTGGGAGGCCGAGGTGGGTGGATCACCCGGGGTGAGGAGTTTGAAACCAGCCTGACCAATATGGTGTAAACCCCACCTCTGCTAAAAACACAAAATTAGCTGGGTGTGGTGGCGGGCGCCTGTAATCCTAGCTACTTGGGAGGCTAAGGCAGGTGAACTGCTTGAATCCGGGAGGTGGAGGTTGCAGTGAGCTCAGATTGCACCACTGCACTCCTAACTGGGCAACAGAATAAGACTCGTTCTCAAAACGAGAGAACATCCATGGTTCTGCTTTGTAGACTTCCAGAAGCCTCATACCCCGGCCCCTGCAGGCCTCCCGCTCACCTGCGAAGTGCCATGTGTCCATCTCCTCCTCCTCCTCCATCCGTGGCTCTTTCCCCTGCTCCAACCTGAAGATCACAGCTGGTTTGCCAACTTGACACCCTGTTTGGGAGAAACAGTTATCGGATTTGTGCTGAGCCAGCTGGGCCTTCCCAGCAAGTGGACTGTTAGTTCAGCCTGCAGAACAAAAGGTAGACATCTCAGCCACGGAAAAGCTAATTCACTTGGGAGGTAACTCCACAAAGACTCCAAGTGAGATCCAGACTCTTTGACTGCTGAAACCCAAGGCCAAGCCCTTTTATTTTTGACACAGGGTCTTGTTCTTTTGCCCAGCTTGGAGTGCAATGGCACAATCACAGCTCACCAAAGCCTCAACCTCCTGCACTTAAGCAATCCTCCTGCCTCAGCCTCCCGAGTAGCTGGGACTACAGGCATGCATCACCATGCTCAATTTTTAAATTTTTTATAGAGACGGGGTCTTGCTATGTTGCCCAGACTAGTCTTGAACTTGGGCCTCAAGCGATCCTTCCATTTCAGACTCCCAAGTAGCTGGGACTGCAGGCACATGCCACCATGCCTGGCTAATTTTTATTTTTATTTTTTGAGACGGAGTCTTGCTCTGTCACCAGGCTGGAGTGCAGTGGCACAATCTCAGGTCACTGCAACCTCCGCCTCCTGGGTTCAAGTGATTCTTCCGCCTCAGCCTCCTGAGTAGCTGTGACCACAGGCACGTGCCACCACGCCCAGCTAATTTTTTTTGTATTTTTACTAGAGACAGGGTTTCACCATGTTGGCCAGGATGGTCTTGATCTCTTGACCTCGTGATCCACCCGCCTCGGCCTCCCAAAGTGCTGGGATTACAGGCGTGAGCCACCGCGCCCAGCCCCTGGCTAATTTTTTATTTTTAATTTGTATAGATTGAGTCTTGCTATGTTGCCCAGTCTGGTCTTGAACCCGTGGCCTCAAGCAATCCTCCCACCTCAGCCTCCCAAAGTGCTGGGATCACAACCATGAGTCACCACGCCTAGCCTAGCACTTTTAGTGCACGAGAGGCTTCCCAGTTTTATACAACTAAGAAAGGAAAGAGGTCATGTAACCTGAGGAACACTGGGAACCCTTCCTCACCCACAGAGAGCAGCTGGCTGCAGTCCTCCAGCATCACGTCCCGGTCCAGGGTCCTCTGCTCCAGGTCCAGCTGCAGCTCCAGGTCCACTCTTTCCAGGTGAAGCCCACAGCCACGTCCCTGAAGGACAGTGACCCTGGAACAGCACATGGCTGCTTAATGTGGAGTGGTTGGCAATGGGTACCATGGCAAAGGCATAGAGGAACTAGATCTTACCGCCTTCCAAGGTCGCTTTCCCCGTGTTAAGTAATACAGGAGCTTAGCACACCCCTAACTTTGTACTACATTTTGTGGGAGAGAAAAAAAGATTAGGAAAAAAAAATCTTGGCCGGGTGTGGTGGCTCATGCCTGTAATCCCAGCACTTTGGGACGCTGAGGCAGGTGGATCGCTTGAGGTCAGGAGTTCGAGACCAGCCTGGCCAACACGGTGAAACCTCATCTCTACTAAAAATACAAAACAAATCAGCCAGGCATGGTGGCAGGCACCTGTAATCCCAGCTGCTCAGGAGGCTGAGGCACGAGAATCACTTGAACCCAGGAGGCAGAGGTTGCAGTGAGCTGAGATTGTGCCATTGCACTCCAGCCTGGGTGACAGAGCAAGACTATCTTAAAAAGGTATGTGAGGGTTGCGGGGGCTTTCATCACTGCAGAAGAGGTCGAGGGAGGATGCTGGTAGTTCTGGGATGGGCCCCGCTGACACGTGCTGCTTCAGCAGGGTGGTGAGAGATGTTTATAGCCAAACAGGTGATCCAAAGTGTCTCCAACAGTGGGACAAGTACATGCAGAGGAGAGGCAGCAAGCAGGGCACAGCCTGCGGGCGGCAGCCAGGACCAGGAGCTATGTGTGAGTGGGGAGAGGCAATCCGCAAAGAAACCCAGAGCCCCAGTCACCCTAAGGAGCCTGCCTTCTCTTTCAGGCAACACTCTCATCTCTAGAAGACTCACCCAGTGACTCTTTTTTTGAGATGGGATCTCACTGTGTGGCCCAGGCTGGAGTGCAGCGGTGCGATCACAGCTCACAGCAGCTTCGACCTCCCTGGTTCAAGTGATCCTCTCACCTCAGCCTCCAGCACAGCTGGAACCAGAGGTGCAAGCCACCTCACCCAGCTCAGTTTTTGACTTTTTGTAGAGGCGAGGTCTCACTATGTTGCCCAGGCTGGTCTCAAACTCCTGGGCTCAAGTGATCCTCCCACCTCAGTTTTCCAAAGTGCTGGGATTACAGGCATGAGCCACCCCACCTGGCCTAAGCCACTGACGTCTTAAATCAATACTGACCTCTCACTCACCAAACCGCTACTGTCCAACAGAGATACGGAATGCCAGCCCTGTGTGGGACTTTCATTTTTCAGTCACGTTTTCCTGAAAAGAGAAACAGGTGAAATTATGTGTTCTTTAACCCAATATATCCAAAATACTGTCATTTTGACATCTAATCATTTTTAAATCACTGATTTTTTCATTCTTTTTCACACCATATCAGGTATGTATTTTATACTCACAGCACATCTTAATTAAGATACTGTATTTTAGGCCGGGTGCGGTGGCTTATGCCTCTAATCCCAGCACTCTGGGAGGCCGAGGCGGGTGAATCATGAGGTCAGGAGATCGAGACCACCCTGGCTAACACCGTGAATCCCTGTCTCTACTAAAAACATAAAAAATTAGCTGGGTGTGATGGTAGGCGCCCATAGTCCCAGCTACTCAGGAGGCGAGGCAGGAGAATCGCTTGAACCAGATGGGCAGAGGTTGCAGTAAGCCAAGATCACGCCACTGGTATCGCACCACTGCACTCCAGCCAGGGCAACAAAGTGAAAATACATCTCAAAAAAAAAACTATTTTAAATGGTTGCAATAAAATACAGTCTTATCCAAATTATAAAATTGTGTTTAACAGAATAATATTTTCCTCTGGTTCAGTTTTAAAATTTAAATGTAAATTTAAAATTCAGGTCTGCAGCCACACGTGGCTAATGGCTACCTTCTTTGACAGTGAGGTGTAGACTGCACAGATGCCAGTGTATTCCTGCGCTGGGCACAAGGATTGGTAGACACAACTACGGTTCCACAGTCTGACTGCATTCATATTCCAACTCCACCACCTAATAATAGATGTGAGACCTCAGACAGCTTCATGTCTCTAGCCTCAGTTTGTTCATCTGTAAGATGGGGAGAGGTGGATTATATGTCATTATTCCTACATAATTTATATACATATAATTTTTTTCCAGTATTCAAAACAACATATACATATAATTTCTAGTTTATACATATGTCTATGTAGTTTATTTTTATTTTTTTGAGATGGAATCTTGCTCTGTGGCCCAGGCTGGAGTGCAGTGGTGCAATACCAGCTCACTGCAACCTCTGCCTCCTGGGTTCAAGCGATTCTCCTGCCTCAGCCTCCTGAGTAGCTGGGATTACAGGCACATGCCCAACTAATTTATTATTATTATTTAGCATTTTTAATAGAGACGAGGTTTCTCCATGAGGCCAGGCTGGTCTCAAACTCCTGACCTCAAGTGGTCCACCCACCTCAGCCTCCCATTACTGGGATTACAGGCATGAGCTAAGCTACCCCGCCTAGTATCTACATAGTTTATATATATATATCACACACACACACATACACATGTACATATATATACACATACATACACGTCTATGTAGTTTACATACAAGTCTAGTTTATACACAATGTCTACGTAGTTAATATATGTGCCTATGTAATTTCTATGTAATTCATATATAATTTCCATGTAAATATATCATTTCTATAGATATACCGCTCATGGGTTTATTTACGAAATAATATATAAAAAGTGCAGAGACCAGCACAAAAGTGCTGCACACGCAGCATTTAAAACCATTATTATCATCTTCAGTACACAGATTGCCCTAACAGGGAGGCATTCCCAGTAGACTTGGCTTCCTAAAACACAGTGGCTTCCATGAAAAGACAGCAAGTGAGGCCTCCAGCTTACAGCTTTATGGACAGGATAGGTGTGGCTCACCACCTTGTTCCAGCCTCTCCTGCTGAGATATTTCTTGTGTGAAACACCCAGACACCCTTGGCTCCACAAAGCCTTGACAAAGAAACCCAGGCCCTGTGAACGTTTTCCTTCCTGGAGTTGGAGCGGTAATGTTTGTTTACGAGGCCTCATCTTCCTCTAGGACCAACCCCCTCCTGCCCCTCTGCCCTGTGCACAGCTGCCTGGAGAGAGGGCCTAACACACCTGAGCTAGGCTGGACCAACGGAATCTTCCCCAAAGAGCTTTCACATTGGACCAAGGGAAAGAGATTCAGCCCCTGACCACGGCAGAACTTGCAGATGTGAGAAGAGGAGCCGTGGCCATGCTACTTCTGGCCGCATGGACAAAGTCCGCGTGAGAAGAAAGTCACAGAAGCAGGGAACAAGATAACTGACGATACCTGGGTTGCTGGATGCCTCTGGTGCCCGACTGCAAACCTGCTCTTCTCATGGCTTGGGTGCTGCCTTGTAGATTTCTTTTTTTTTTCAATAGGCTCTCCCTCTGTCACCCAGGCTGGAGTGCAATGGCACAATCACAGCTCATTGCAGCCTTGACCTCCTAGGCTCAAGTGATCCTCCCGCCTTAGCCTCCCAAATAACTGGGACTACAGGCATGTGCCAACACGCCTGGCTAAGTTTTGTATTTTTTGTAGAGACAGGGTCTTGCCACATTACCCAGGCTGGTCTTGAACTCCTGGCTTCAAGCAATCCTCCTGCCTCAGCCTCCCAAAGTTCTAGAATTACTACTTTTAAAAAAAATCCTAACCTACTTCTAGTTGAGTTTCTGGCTCTTACAACTTCAAGGATTATAACTTCTGACCAGTGCACTCTACATTCACACATCCCTAGAACGTGCAGTGAAGAGGAGCAGAAGGAGAATGCTTCCAGGCTGATGGAAAACACCAATGTCACTCATGGGCAAAGAAAGCTAACAGCCAAGTAATAAAAAATACAAAGGAATGCCAGGAGCAGTGGCTCATGCCTGTCATCACAGCACTCTGAGTGGGCGGATTACCTGAGGTCAGGAGTTCGAGACCAGCCTGGCTAATATGGTGAAACTCCGTCTCTGCTAAAAATACAGAACTTAGCCAGGCATGGTGGTGCATGCCTGTAATCGAAGCTACTCAGGAGGCTGAGGCAGGGGAATCACTTGAACCCAGGAAGCGGAGGTTGCAGTGAACCAAGATCACATCACTGCACCCGAGCCTGGGCGACAGAGCAGGACTCCATCTCAAAAACCTTTTTTAATTAAAAAAATAACCAGCCAGGCATGGTGGCTCATGCCTGTAATCCCAGCACTTTGGGAGGCCGAGGTGGGTGGATCACAGGGTCAGGAGTTCAAGACCAGCCTGGCCAATATGGTAAAACCCCATCTCTACTAAAAATACAAAAATTAGCTAGGCGTGGTGGCACACACCTATAGTCTCAGCTGCTCGGGAGGCTAAGGCAGGAGAATCGCTTGAACTGGGGAGGTAGAGGTTGCAGTGAGCCAAGATTGTGCCACTGCACTCCAGCCTGGGTAAAAGAGCAAGACTGTGTCTCAAAAAAAAAAAAAAAAAAAAACAAAATTATCTGGGCACGGTGGCACACACCTGTAATCCCAGCTACTCAGGAGTGTAAGGCAGAAGAATTGCTTGAACCCGGGAGGTGAGGTTGCAGTGAGCTGAGATCGCGCCACTGCACTCCAGCCTGGTGATGGAGTGAGACTCCTTCTCAAGTAAGTAAGTAAGTAAATAAATAAACCATCATGGCAAGCAATTTCAGACAAGATCAGGTACATTCAGGGTGGTATGGCGGTAGACACGGCAAGCCATTTCAGGAACACACAGTTCATTCATTCCTCTGGATAATGCCGTGTTACATCTAGGTCACGTGGAGCCACAAAGGGCTGTCCCTGTAGACCTCAGTGTTCATCACTAAACAACCACAGTCACAGACGTCTGCTTTGGCATAATACCTGCTGTTTCTACACGGGGGAAGAAACGTCACAAGAGATTGGGGTTGTGTTTCTTTCAAGGTGGCTGTGATTGAGGAAGGGGCCTGCTACATCTCAAATACAAAGATCAAATATATTTCTAAATGCCCAAAAGAGCTTTATTTCCCCTGAGAAGTAGACACGGTTGTCCAAAACAGACAACACAAGTCATATACTACATGGAATCCACCTGCGTTTTTGAAGTGACAGGAAAGTCAGACATAAATTTACAAGGCATCTGGCCAGGTGTGGTGGCTCACGCCTGTAATTCTACCACATTGTGAGGTCAAGGTGGGCGGATCACTTGAGGTCAGGAGTTCTAGACCAGCCTGGCCAACATGGTGAAACTCCCGTCTCTTCTGAAAACAACAAAATCAGCTGGGTGTCGTGGCGTATGCCTGTAATCCCAGCTACTTGGGAGGCTGAGGCAGCAGACTTGGGGAGCAGAGGCTGCAGTGACCCAAGATCGCACCACTGCACTTCAGCCTCGGTGACAGAGCAACACTCCATCTCAAAAAAAAAAAAAAATATATATATATATATATATATATATAAATATATATATATATATATATATATATATATATATAAATATAAAACTTTTTTTGGGGGATGGGGTCTTGCTCTGTTGCCCAGGCTGGAGTGCAGTAGTGGAGCATAATCTCAGCTCCCTGCAACCTCTGTCTCCCGGATTCTAGCGATTCTCATGCCTCAGGCTCCCAAGTAGCTGGGATTACAGACATACACCATCATGTCTGGCTAATTTTTTGTATTTTTAGTAGAGACGGGGTTTTACCATGTTGTCCAGGCTGGTCTTCAACTCCTGACCTCAGGTGATCCACCTGCCTCAGCCTCCCAAAGTGCTGGGATTGCAGGTGTCAGCGACCATGCCCGGCCTATTTTTATTTTTTCGTAGAGGGCAGGCACAATGGTTCACCCTTGTAATCCCAGCTACTTGGGAGGCTGAGGCAGGAGGATTGCTTGAACCTGGGAGGCAGAGGTGGCAATGAGCTGTGATTGCACAACTACACTCCAGCCTGGGCAACAGGTCAAGACTCTGTCTAAAAAACCAAAATGTGTGTGTGTGTGTGGTTGTGTATGTGTGTGTGTGCCCTTTGCAGAGTCAGGGTTCTGCTATGTTGCTCAGGCTAGTCTCGAACTCCTGGCCTCAAACGATCCTCCTGCCTCTATCTCTCACAGTGTTGGGATTACAAGCCTGAGTCACCATGACTGGCCTGTTTCTTCTTTGTATACATTGACTACAAACTATAGCACCTGTAATGAGTTTGTAAACATACATCTATAAATAAAAATTCTGGGCCAGGCACAGTGGCTTATGCCTGTAATCCTAGCACTTTGGGAGGCCAAGGCTGGTGGATCACTTGAGGTCAGGAGTTCAAGACCAGCCTGACCAACATGGTGAAACCCAATCTCTACTAAAAATACAAAATTAACTGGGCATGGTGGCTCATGACTGTAATCCCAGCTACTCTGGAGGCTGAGGCAGGAGACTCACTTGAACCCAGGAGGTGGAAGTTTCAGTGAGCCAAGATCGTGCCATTGCATAGCAGCCTGGGCAACAAAGCAAAACTCCATCTCAAAAAAAAAAAAAAAAAAAGATTTTGAAGAAACAGACAATTGGCAGTGATTATCTTTGCATGGTAGGATGTTTGGTTGGGCTTTTTTTTCCTCCTTCAGATAGGGTCTCAATCTGTTGCTCAGGCTGGAGTATGGTGGCACCTTCACAGCTCACTGCAGCCTCTGCCTCTCAGGCTCAAGTGATCCTCTGGCCTCAGCCTCCCAAGTAGCTGGGACTGCAGACACGTAACACCATTCCTGGCTAACTTTTGTAATTTTTTGTGGAGACAGGGTTTCACTGTGTTGCCCAGGCCAGTCTTGAACTCCCGGGCTCAAGTGATCCTCATGCCTCAATCCACCAAAGTGCTGGGATTACAGGCATGAGCCACCTCACTGGACGGATTTTTTTCTTAATATATTGGTATTTTCTAATTTCTTAAATTATAAATTGGTGCTCACTGTTTCATGTGTAAATATTTCATAAGAATATACATGTATCCTCATGCCTGTAATCCCAGCAATTTGGGAGGCTGACGCAGGTGGATCACGAGGTCAGGAGATCAAGACCATCCTGGCCAACATGGTGAAACCCCATCTCTCCTAAAAATACAAAAAAATTAGCTGAGCATGGTGGCACATGCCTGTAGTCCCAGCTACTTGGGAGGCTGAGGCAGTAGAATTGCTTGAACTCAGGAGGCGGAGATTGCAGTGAGCCGAGATCGCACCACTGCACAACAGCCTGGGTAACAGCTCGAGATTCCGTCAAAAAAAAAAAAAAAGAATATACATGTATCATCTTACTGTGTTTTCTCCTAATGGGCTCCTATCAAAGTCTTTCCCCAGGCAAAAGGAAAAGCAGGAGAGGGCTGAAGGGGAGAAGGTGGAATGGGGCAGGTCTTAGCCATGAATTGTGGAACAGTGGAAGAAGCCCCTGCCTGGTGCACGGGAGCCCTGGGACTGAGTGCTGGCTCGCCCGCTACTGAGCCTGATGGTTCTGAATGCCTCTCTCACACCCATTTTTTTTTAGTCTTTGACATAAGAAGGAGAAACAAAAAACCCAAGATAAGAAAGCAAATTCTGGCCAGGCGCAGTGGCTCACGCCTGTAATCCCAGCACTTTGGGAGGCCGAGGTGGGCGGATCATCTGAGGTCAAGAGTTGGAGACCAGCCTGGCAAACATGGTGAAACCACATCTTTACCAAAAATACAAAAGTTAGCCGGGTGCAGTGGCGGGTGCCTGTAGTCCCAGCTACTCAGGAGGCTGAGGCAGGAGAGTCACTTCAACCCAGGAGGCAGGGGTTGCAGAGTACCGAGATCAAAAAAAAAGAAAATTCTCTGACTTTACTATAGTGTAAGAGTTTACTCACGCTTGTTCAATCCACCTTATTTTGTTGCTGTTGTTTTTGTTTTGTTGAGCAGCCTAAAGCCACGGCTTTTCGCTTCTGCCTCTACTGGTAAGTGATAAAGAGGGATGTGGAAGGGGCTTTACCGCCCCAATCAGAAATAGAACCTAAGAAGCCATGACTGGATTCTCTCCCTTGCAAACCCCTGGTTCCATGTTGGTAGAAGCCAGGTCCACAGGTGCCGGTGGGATGGGCAGAGCTGATGCTCGGGTGGCACAGGCAGAAGAGGATGATGGTAAATGAAAATGATCCAGAGACAGTGTGGGTCCGCGACTGTCCTCTGAGCACCAGGGAGCTGCTCTGCCCGTAGCCTGCAACCGTGCACTCAACTAAAACCAAGATGATCCCTCCATGTGAGCACCCATGTTTGCTCTGTCCCCAAGTGGGTTGGGGCTGTTTCAGGTACATGGACCTTGGGTTTTTTTATGGAGTCTTGCTCTGTTGCCCAGGCTGGAGAGCAGCAGCACAATCTCAGCTCACTGCAACCGCTGCCTCCTGGGTTCAAGCAATTCTCCTGCCTCAGCCTCCCGAGTAGCTGGAATTACAAGTGCTCACTGCCACACTTGGCTAATTTTTGTATTTTTAGTAGGGACAGAGTTTTGCCATGTTGGCCAGGCTGGTCTCGAACTACCAACCTAGGTGATCCACCCACCTCGGCCTCCCAAAGTGCTGGGATTACAGGCGTGAGGCACCGTGCCCAGTCCCACCTCCCAAGGTGGACCTTGGGAGCTGCCACCCTCCATATGACCCTCCAGCTTCAGTCCTAAGCTATGTGAAGAGGTCTCAGAACTGGGGTCTCCCTTTCCATAGTACATTCCTGCTATCCGTGCTCAGCTTCTTGACAGGAATGCTTTTACTCCCAGCATGCCTGGGTCTTGAACACTTGGGCAGATCCACCTGACTGCCAAGGCTTTGCTCCCCGGCTGAGAACTTACCTTCAGGCAGGGACTCGACCTTTCAGCCTCTGAGCTCTTGGGACCAGGGTAGAAACAAGCTTGATGTGCCGAGAGGAGGGAGACACCTTAGTGACAAAGTCTCATCCTGCGTTTTTGCAAAGACACTAGAAAAACCTGAAATTAAAATGATGCAATGAGCCTCACATGAAAATATTAGCAAACCTGTCATCTCAGCGCTTTTGGGAGGCTGAGGCAGGAGAATTGCTTGAGGCCGGGAGTTCGAGACTAGCCTGGTCAACAGAGACCCTGCCTCTACAGAGGAAAAGAAGACGCTAGCAGGATACCTTCACCGCTGATGGAGAGAAACCAGTCGGTGGCAGAAGGGAACATCAGAAAGCCTGCAACACCAGACTCAGTTCATGCTGTTTCTGGCTTTGAAAATGGAGGGACTGGCCAGGTGTGGTGGCTCACACCTGCTACCTCAGCACTTTGGGAGGCTGAGGCAGGCGGATCACCTGAGGTTAGGGGTTTGAGACTAGCCTGGCCAATATGGTAAAATCTCATCTCTCCTAAAAATACAAAAATTAGCCACGTGTGGTGGTGCATGCCTGTAATCCCAGCTACCAGGCAGAGTGAAGCAGAATTGCTAGAACCTGGGAGGTGGAGGCTGCAGTGAGCCAAGATCACGCCACTGCACTCCAGCCTCAGTGACAGAGCGAGACTCCATCTAAAAACCAAAAAAAAATTGGAGGACCCTGTTGGAAAGCAAGCTCGTGGCCTTAGGGAGCTGAGTGTGGCTCCCAGTTAATTGCCAGCAAGGAATTGGGGACCTGAGTCTTAAAATCGAATTCTGCAAACCACTTCAATGCACTGGAGGCAGATTTGTCCCAGAACCTCAGGCTAAAAGCCCAGCTCAGCCCATGCCTGCCTTTGAACCTCGTGCTACCCTGAGCATGGAACCCACAGGTGAGCCCACCAGGATTTCTCATCTCCCAAACTCTGAGCTAGTCAGTGGGTATGGTTTAAGTCACTAAATGAGTTGCAATCTGTCATACACCAACAGAAAATTACTACAGGCTGGGCAGGGTGGCTCACACCTGTAATGCTAGCTACTCAAGAGGCTGAGGCAGGAGAATTGCTTGAACCCGGGAGGCGGACGTTGCGGTAAGCTGAGATTGTGCCATTGCACTCCAGCGTGGGAAACAAGAGCAAAACTCTGTCCCCCGCGAAAAATAGAAATACAGATACAAAAATTAGCCAGGCATGGTGACTAGCACCTGTAATCCCAGCTACTCGTGAGACTGAGGCAGGAGAACTGCTTGAACCAGGAGGTGCAGGTTGCAGTGAGCCGAGATGCCACCACTGCACTCTAACCTGGGTAACAGAGCAAGATTCCATCTCAAAAAACAAACATAAAAATAAATAAAATTAATACAGATGTTCCCTGGGCGCTCACGAGAAAGACCGGGGCTGGGCAGACCAGAGAGACTTCCTTGGGAGTGAAGGTCTGGAGAAGAGATGTGGCTGCTGTGTGCCAAGGGAAACACACAAAGCCCCCTCCAGAACTCTTCTGAGGAACAAAAGCCTCAAGCTGCCAGGGGAATGACAGTCAACACTGTTGCCCCCAGAGCAGAGGCAAGACCTTGTGCTTTCCCCCTCAAACAAGGGGCAGGAATAGGTCCTGGGCTCTGGCTTGGAGGTCTCCTGACACCAGGGGAGGGACAGGATCCCTGTGACTGAGAGACCCAGGGCCCACCTAGGACTGAGACAACAAAGAGAACTCGCCCACCCACAGGCCTGGAGATGCAAATGGCAGCCATCTACATGAGGAGGGGATTAAGAGAGGAAGGTCACTTACAGCACAAAGCGTTGCTAGGGAATTGTGAAGCTGGTGGTCCACTGTGGTAACCATGGTGACAAGCCCACCTCCCACTCGACTCCTGGCTGGACCCACTCAATCACCCTCCGGGCCTCCCTGCTCCTTACACAGTAACAGCTCAGCAGAACCAGCCCATGTCCTAGTCTCTACCATCCTATGCACATCTAGCCTTCCAGGAAAAAAAAAAAAAGGCCAGAGATGGAAACAGGGAGAAAAAACAACCCACTGCAAAGAAGCAAAGCAACAAACAGATGTTAATTTCATCTCAGGTCAGCATCAGCAAGTGCATGTCCACAGATACGCGCTGCAAATGAATACAAAACCAAAAACACACGAGAAAGAGAAATGAATACATCCTCCATCACAGTAAAAGATATTTTTTGTTTTTCTTGATACAGGGTCTCACTCTCTCTCCTGGACTGGAGTGCATGGTGTGACCTTGGCTCACCGCAACCTCTGCCTCCCAGGCTCAAGTGATTCTCCTGCCTCAGCCAGCCAAGTAGCTGGGATTACAGGCGCCCACAACTACTACCCAGTTACTTTTTGTATTTTTAGTAGAGATGGGGTTTCACTATGTTGGCCAGGCTGATCTCGAACTCCTGACCTCAAGTGATCCACCTGCCTTGGCCTCCCAAAATGCTGCAATTACAGTCCTGAGCCACGGTGCCCAGCCATCACCATAGTAAAAGATTTTAATGCCATTTTTAGAAACTAAGATGTAGAATACAAAAAAATAGCAAACATATATAGGATCTAAGTAACAGGCTGGGCACAGTGGCTCATACCTGTAATCCTAGCACTTTTGGAGGCCAAGGCAGGTGGATTACCTGAGGTCAGGAGTTCAAGATCAGCCTGACCAACAAGGTGAAACCCCGTCTCTACTAAAAATACAAATTATCTGGATATGGGAACACACACCTGTAATCTCAGCTACTCGGGAGGCTGAGGCAGGAGAATCACTTAAACCTGGAAGGCAGAGGTTGCAGTGAGCCAAGATCGCGCCACTGCATTCCAGCTTGGGTGACAGAGTGAGACTCTGTCTCAAAAAAAATAAAAAAGAAGATCAGATCTAAATAACAATTTAAAAGCCTGAGCTATTGGCTGTAGACAAAAGAATGCACTCAAATGATGAGCGAATGTACTTTTTTTTGAGACGAAGTCTCGTTCTGTCACCCAGGGTGGAGTGCAGTGGCTCGATCTCAGCTGGCTGCAACCTCCACCCTCCTGTGGTCAAGCAAGCACATCCTGCTAATTTTTGTGTTTTTAGTAGAGATGGGTTTTTACCATGTTGGCCAGACTGGTCTGGAATTTCTGGCCTCAAGTGATCTGCCTGCCTTGGCCTCCCAAAGTGCTGAGATTACAGGTGTGAGCCACCACACCTGGCCTAGCTTGCCATTTTTTGTAAGTATCCCATAAGTGCTTAAAAGAATACATTCAGCTGGGCATGGTGGCTCATGCCTGTAATTCCAGTACTTTGAGAGGCTAAGGCGAAGCCAAACCTCCACGTCCCGGGTTCAAGTGATCCTCCTGCCTCAGCCTCCCGAGTAGCTTGGATTACAGGTGTGTGCCACTATGCCAGCTAATTTTTGTATTTTTAGCAGAGATAGGGTTTCACCATGTTGGGCAGGCTGGTCTCGAACTCCTGACCTCAAGTGATCCACTTGCCCAGAGTGCTGGGATTATCAGGTGTGAGCCACCATGCCTGGCCAAGATTTTATTTTAAACCTGCTCTGTTTCTTTTCTTTTAAAAAAAAAAATCAGGATAACACTTTATTTCGTAAAACAGAATAACTGTTCCTCTCTTTTTTTTTTTTTTTGAGACAGAGTCTCACATTGTCATCCAGGCTAGAGTGCAGTGGTATGATGTCGGCTCACTGCAACCTCTGCCTCCCGGGTTCAAGCCATTCTCCTGCCTTAGCCTCCCAAGTCTGGGATTATAGGCACATGCCACCATGCCCGGGTAATTTTTGTATTTTCAGTAGAGATGTGGTTTTGCCCTGTTGGTCATGCCGGTCTTGAACTCCCAACATCAGGTGATCCACCCACCTCAGCCACCCAAAGTGCTGGGATTACAGGCATGAGCCCTCATGCCCAGCTGTGTTCCTCTCTTGTTTTTAAATTTCTGCAAATTTCTGCTCAGACTCTTTGACCTTTGGGTATTTGCTCTTTTTTTCTTTTTTAAGTATTTTTTTCTGGGAGACACAGACTGGACAAATGGGGGTGGGTGCTCCCTATTCTTTTTTTTGAGATGGAGTCTTGCTCTGTCACCTGGCTGGAGTGCAGTGGGGAGATCTCAGCTCACTGCAACCTCCGTCTCCCAGGTTCAAGCAATTCTCCTGCCTCAGCCTCTGAGTAGCTGGCACTACAGTGCATGCCACCACGCCCAGCTAATTTTCATATTTTTAGTAGAGACAGGGTTTCACCATGTTGGCTGGGATGGACTCGATCTTTTGACTTCATGATCCCCCTGCCTCTGCCTCCCAAAGTGCTGGGATTACAGGCATGAGCCACCGCACCCGGCCCCTATTCTTTTTTCTATGCTAGCCACAAGAGCTGAATGTGGTTAAGATTCAGTCTTTTGATTTAAGATATGCATTAGGACTGTAATAAGAAGTTACAAAGAGAAAACTAAAATCAATTCTTGGAAAGGTTTGATTAGACCTAATAAAATAATTGGTTTGTACTTAAGATTAATAAAATTGGCCAGAAGCCTGGCACAACTGGGCAAGCAAAGGCAAAGATAAACCATTTTTAGACATGAAAAAGACAATTTCAGATACAGTTGGGTTTTATAATTGTGTGATATTACTATAATTGCCATAAATTCCAAATTAAATGGGACACTTTTCTAGAAAATATAAATTACTAAAATTGACTGACAAACAGAAAACCAGAATAAACTACTCAACATTGAATGAAATGGATCCATCCTAAAAAATATAGTCATCAGGGAAACACCAGTAATTTTATCACATTCTACTCAAGATTTTTGCAATGTTCATAACCCAAAGTGAATTTATATCTAAAATACATGAATAAAAATGCTAAAAATAAGAAAACCCCAAAAGAAATACATGTGAAGGTGATGAATGTACAAAGCAATCTTACATACTGTCTGTGGCTACACTCCTATCTAATAAATAAACCAAAACATAGATATATAGCAATTTTGGCCAGGTATGGTGGCTCACATCTATAATCTCAGCACTTTGGGAGGCCGAGGCGGGCAGATCACTTGAGGTCAGGAGTTTGACACCAGCCTGGCCAACATGGGGAAACCCCGTTTCTACCAAAAATACAAAAATTAGCCGGGCATATTGGTGGGCCCCTATTATCCCACCTACTTAGGAGGCGGAGGTTGCAGTGAGCTGAGATTGGGCCACTGCACCCTGGCCTGGGCAACAAAAGTGAGACTCATTCTCCCCATTCCCCACCCCGAAAAAAAGATATATAGCAATTTTAAGAGTTTCATCTGAGTGAGGAAGAGTACAAAGGGTTGTCAACAGTATCTGTGAGGTTTTAGTTCTGTAGAAAATCTGAACCCCGGCTGGGCGCAGTGGCTCATGCCTGTAATCCCAGCACTTTGGGAGGCCAAGGCAGGTGAATCACTTAAGGTCAGAAGTTCGAGACCAGCCTGACCAACATGGTGAAACCCCGTTTTATTAAAAGAAAAATTTAAAAAAATTAGCTGGGTGTGGTAGTGCACACCTGTAATCCCAGCTACTTGGGAGGCTGAGGCAAGAGAATTGCTTGAACCTGGGAGACGGAGGTTGCAGTGAGCCAAGATTGCACCACTGCACTCTGGCCTGGGCAACAGAGTAAAACTCCATCTCAAAAAAGAAAAAAAAGGGGAGGGACAGTGAGGGGTGGGGAGTTGGGGAGAGACAGCATGGGGAGAAATGCCAGATATAGGTGATGGGGAGGAAGGCAGCAAATCACACTGCCATGTGTGTACCTATGCAACAATCTTGCATGTTCTCCACATGTACCCCAAAACCTAAAATGCAATTTAAAAAATAAATAAAATCATTTATTATACAGAAAAGAAGAAAGAAAGAAAGAAAGAAAGAAAATCTGAACCTAGCAAACTTTTGTTTTTCACATCCATCGGGCTCAGGATGAAGCAAACTTTTGACATCTGCTCAATTTAGTTCATGAGTGCGAAGCCTTCTTTTTCTTTTACTTTGCTATGTATTTGCATCTCTTCTAATATTACTAATCAAAAATAGCAAAAAATAATTATGGACATGTCGTAGGAAAAACTTCCTTCAATAAGATACAAGTGCAAGTCGTGATAGAAAAACAACAACAAAAACATTTGGCCTTATCAAGATTTAAAACCATAGTGCCAGTTTCATTCTTTCCCAACTCAAGTCAGTTTCATCTTAAACAAAAAAAGCATCCAAGACAGACATCCTCCTCCAACACCACCCCATCCCACCACCGTGAGTGTTGCTCACCCTTCTTCACCAAGTGCTGGAAAAGGACAGTCTAACGGAACTGGCTGGCGCGGCCACCTCCTTCTCCACCAGCCTGTAACACTGGCGCTCGCAGAGTCCCGCCTTCCATCTGCCGTCTCTCGACTCCCTCCTCAATTTTCTCACACACTCAGTCCAGTTCTCTTAACTCTACTTCCTGCAGGGATACTCTGGCCAACACCCAAATATGACCCTGCCTCTGCCTTGAAGTACTGCATTTGCAGCTGCAGCAAGAGGAAGACCCCAGCCTTGGACCCTGCTAGTCAGCCCCCACCCCGCCCCCAGCCTCACGGCCCCAGGAGCCTCCCCTGTGCCAAGTCCTCAGTACCACTCATCATTACCCCTTACGAAAGCTCCTCCCTGATCCTGGAAGACCTTTCGCCCTTTCACATGCAAGATCTTATTTTTCTTTAAGTCTGACCTGAAGTCACCCCTTCCCCAGTTGAAACTGACCCTCCCTCCCCTGGGTGTTCATGCATTCTGATAGTTGGGGTAACTATCAGGGGACCTACCCCTGGATCACCGCCACCTGTTAACGTGACCAACACCTCTGTAGGACTACAGCCAAGGAGGAGCCCCAGCTCTGTGCTCCCCAAGATCGGACCCAGGCACGCAGTAGATGTTTTGAATGAGCCCAGACGCCTGAAATAACAACCACTCCACATCCTGCCTTCGTTTCCCTCCTAGCTAAGTGCCCACCACTGGCTGCGATGGGGGGTCTGCATGAGCCAGGTTGAAGAGAGAGAAGGGGGTTACCCGCCCCCCCCGCAAGAGACGGGGACTTTCCCCAACAGCACCCCATCTTCCCTTAGAGACCCAGGCTCCGGAGTGCAGTGGCGTTGAGGGGCCTGGTTGGGCAGAGAAGCTCCAGGGGAAGGGACAGAAACAAACCCACTCTTAGGGAAGAGCGGCGTCCCCTGAGCAGAGAACAAGCCCCCGGCTCACCTGCGTCCAGGTGGTCCCAGCAGCAGGTGCCCTGAGTGAGCTTCCAGGGGACGCTGGGGTCAAAGGAGGCAGAGCTACGGAGCAGAGAAGGGCAGTGAGATGAGGGACCAGTCGCTGCTTGGGACCCACTAATTGTCAAGTCCGTCAGCCCAACTCGGCAGCACCCGACACCCCGGGGAGACGTCGAAAGGAGCCATTCCCAGGACCCCAGTGCAGCGCCGGTTCTGCAGCAAGTGGGTGCCGGCCACGCTCACGGTCGGCACAGTCCCGGAGCCAGGGCGCTGCCCCACCCACACGTGTCCAAGGTGCCAGTCGCTGTGGGAACAGCCCGGAGTCTGGAAATGCCCACATTGCAGTCCCACACCTCAAAAACTCTGTGTAAGGGACCCCCGCCCCCCACCACTACACGCGGACTAAAACTCCCGGAAGTCTCCACGACTCCACGCTTCCGGTTAGGCCACCATGAACTTTCGGCCACAGCTGCAGTCACGTGGGAGGTGGCCGTGGGCTGGCAGGGTGTGGTGCGGTGGCTCTGGTTGACACAGACCTAGAGGTGAATGCGCCTTTTTACACCTCCCCCACGGCCAAAAGTGGCCCTCATGGGCCCCACGTGTCTGATGTGATCTGTTCCAAGCTCTGTGCCATCGTGCTACTTGGGAGGCTGAGGCAGAATTCCTTGAACGACTAGGCCAAGATCTAGCCACTGAACTCCAACATGGGCCATAGAGTGAGACCTTGTCTGAAAAGAAAAAAAAAAAGAGAGAAAGAGAGAGAGAATCTCAGAAACAGACATATTTGCAGATCAGGAATATTGAGATGATTATGTAAATGGAAAAATGCTGTGAGAACTGAATTTTCTCTGGTGGGGATTGGGGTTAGTCAACGAATTTCCACCAGACAGAACATAACATGCATCAATTATCTATAGTTTTTCAAGTGGTATAAAATACCTTAAATATAATGAACAAGGTTGAACTCAAAAGCATGGTCTTCCAAATGTGCTTCATTTTCCGTTAAAATGCAATTTTCTTTATCTGCTTGTACCTCATCCTCTTCAGGAAGTAAGAGTTCTGGGTAATTTTTTTCTTCTTTCTTTTTTTGAGACGAAATTTCACTCTTGTTGCCCAGGCTGGAGTCCAATGGTGTGATCCAGCTCACTGCAACCTCCGCCTCCCGGGTTCAATCAACTCTCCTGTCTCAGCCTCCTGAGTAGCTGCAATTACAGGCGCCTGCCACGATGCCCAGCTAATTTTTGTATTTTCAGTAGAGATGGGGTTTCACCATGTTGGCCACGCTGGTCTCGAACTCCTGACCTCAGGTGGTCCTCCTGCCTCGGCCTCCCAAAGTGCTGGGATTACAGGTGTGAGCCACTGCACCTGGCCAGAAATACCCTTTAAAAAGGAGAGGTGAAAAGGTCAATTTCCCTTTTGGCAAATAAGACAAATTTAATTTACTTTTTTTTTCTTTTTAGAAAATCCATACAGTGAGGGCCAGACACTGTGGCTCACATCTGTAGTTTCACCACCTTTGGAGGCTGAGGCGGGCAGATTGCTTGAGCCCAGGAGTTTGAGACCACCCTGGGTAACATGGGAAAACCCGGTCTCTACTACAAATACAAAAATTAGCTGGGCATTGTGGTGTGTGCTTATTGTTCCAGTTAATCTGGAGGCTGAGGCACAAGAATCGCTTGAACATGGGAGGCAGAGGTGCAGTGAACTGAGGTGGTGCCACTGCACTCCAGCCTGGGCAACAGAGAGAGACAAATAAGACAAAGTTAAACTTTGGGAAGAAGGAAGGAAGGGAGGGAGGGAGGAAGAAGGAAAGAAGAGGAAGGGAGAGGAAGGGAAAAACAAAGGAAGGAAATCCATGCAGTCCAAATAGCAATAACCAAGAAGTTGGTGAAAGTAAAATAAATATGTTTCTACATATAATATTGCAGGTCAGGCACAGGGCTCATGCCTGTAATCCCAACACTTTGGAAGGCAGAGGCAAGTGGATCCCCTGACGTCAAGAGGTCGAGACCATCCTGGCCAACATGGTGAAATCCTGTCTCTACTAAAAATACAAAAAAAAATTAGCCAGATGCAGTGGCACACGCCTGTAATCCCAGCTACTCGGGAGGCTGAGGCAGCAGAATGGCTTGAACCTGGGAGGTGGAGGTTGCAGTGAGATAGCACCATTGCACTCCAGCCTTGGAGATGGAGGCTGCAGTGAGCTATGATCTCACCACTACACTCCAGCTTGGGGGACAGGGCAAGTCTCTGTTCCCCAGAAATAAAATAGAATATATTAATATTTTGCCAAAATCCTGCCTCCTACAGGCATCTAGTCTAATGGGACTGGGAGAAATCAGGGCAGATGTCCTAATCCCAATGTCACATTATAATAGGATGTCACTGGCATGCTATGGGCGTGCAGAAGTGGGAAGATGTGGGAAGGCATCACTTCACAGAGGCTGTGGGGTGAATTGATGTCAAGGAATGGGTGATTTCCTTGAGAACCACATGCGAGCAGGACCCCAGACAGAAAACACAGACACAAAGTCGAGTGGTGGGCATTTGGAAGGAGCAGTGAAACCAAGCCAGGAAACACCAGGATGGTGAGCCAGTTTGGCTGCAGAGAGATTGTAGAGAGGGTGGAATTGGCACTGTGAACCTGGCCTCGATTTCAAAAGACATCAGCTAAGGAAGCTGTTCAGGTGGGCAGTGGGGGTTCGGACCTGTGCTGCTTTGGAGAGATGTTCAGGTGGCACTAGGAAGCCCCCTGGCTTGGGAAGAGGATCCAGGAGACCCCAGCATGGAGCATTTGGCAGTGGATTCGAGTGATGTGATGCAGACCTGAATTATTATTTATTTGGAGACTCTGTCTCTAAATGAATAAAGCAAATAAAGCAGATGGGATAATGAGCACAATCTATTTTACTGTAAAAATGCACTCTCAAAGAATACATGAATGACAGATCCATTATGCCATTCTTACAAGCCCAAAAGGATTTTTAAAAGAAAATGACAATGTAAAATACTATGAAGAAACACACCCGAAAGGTATGTCCTCTTAAAGACAGGCAAAAATTAAACCCCATATAATCCAGCAGTACATTTTCCCTGAGGATAAGCATAGATTTGCATGGATACATTTGCAAAGAATGTCTGTGTGTCTGGCAAGTTAGGTAACCTTTCTCTCATGTCATTTTCTCGTCTGTCCTTAGACAGTCATATTCTAGGTCATCGTTATGTGATGACTGCTGTTCACCTCTCCAGACTCAGCACCTGTCACTGTCACCTGGATGGTGTGGGAAACACCTGACCCCGCCCTGGTGCCTCCTGGACCCCGCCCTGGTGCCTCCCTTTCCTCCCTGCCCGGAAGCTCAGCACATTGCTGCAGGGATGCTGGGTGCTGTGGGGCCAGAGTGGAACCGAGTCCAGATCATTCTGCTCACTGCACTGCATCCAAGAAATCTAGAGAAAGAAAAGTGATTTCATTTTGGAGAGCCAGCAAAGCAAGAACATGACAGGTGGATGTCCTACATAGCCATCTTAAAAGGCATGAATCTCAGGCAGGCAGATCACAAGATTAGGAGTTTGAGAGCAGCCTGGCCAACATGGAGAAACCACGTCTCTACTAAAAATACAAAAATTAGCTACGCGTGGTGGCACACGCCTGTAATCCCAGCTACTTAGGAGGCTGAGGCAGGAGAATCGCTTGAACCAAGGATGGGGATGTTGCAGTGAGCAGAGATCATGACACTGCGCCACTGTACTCCAGCCTGGGTAAAAGAGCAAGACTTCGTCTCAAAACAAACCACCAACAAAAACAATGAACAGGCATGAATATAGAGGCCAGGTATGGAGGCCTGTAATCCCAGCATTTTGGGAGGCCAAACTGGAAGGATCATGTGAGCCCATTAGTCTGAGACCAGCCTGGGCAACATGGGGAAACCCTGCCTCTACCAAAAACAAAACAAAACAAAACTTAGCTGGGTATGGTGGCATGCACCTGTGCTCCCAGCTACTCGGGAGGCTTAGGCAGGAGGATCACTTGACTCTGAGAGGCAGAAGTTACAGTGACCTTTGATCACACCACTGTACTCTAGCCTGAGAGACAGAGCCAGAAAAAAATAAAAAATAAACTTAAAAAAAGACGTGAATCTCAAGCTTCCTTTGATATTGGGGAAAGGGGAACAAGAAGAGGGCTGAGGTCAGGAGGCAAATGGTCACCACAGACATCTGGGTGTTGGCGGGAATCTGGGTTTTGGTGGGAGTCCGAGGAGGTTGCCAAACTTTTTTTTCTTTTTTTTTGAGATGGAGTTTTGCTCTTGCTGCCAAAGGCTGGAGTGCAATGGTGGCACAATCTCAGCCCACTGCAACCTCTACTTCCCAGGTTCAAGTGATTCTCCTCCCTCAGCCTCCCGAGTAGCTGGGATTACAGGCTCCCACCACCACACCAAGCTAATTTTTGTATTTTTACTAGAGACACGGTTTCACCATGTTGCCAGGGTGGTCTCGAATTCCTGACCTCAGGTGATCCACCCACCTCAGCCTCCAAGTGCTGGGATTTCAGGCTGGTGCTGCCCAGCGGAAGGCTGCTAAACTTCTTTATCCTTGGTCAGGACACAAAGGTCCTCTACATCTTTAACACAACCTTGTTTTTTTGTTTGTTTTTGAGACAGAGTCTCACTCTGTCACCAGACTGGAGTGCAGTGGTGGCAGGATCTCAGATCACTGCAACCTCTGTCTCCCAGGTTCAAGTGATTCTCCTGCCACAGCCGCCCAAGTAGCTGTGACTACAGGCACAGGCCACTATGCCCAGCTAATTTTTGTATTTTTAGTAGAGACAGGGTTTCTTCATCTTGGCCTGGATGGTCTCGTGATCCACCTGCCTCAGTCTCCCAGAGTGCTGGGATTACAGGCGTGAGCTGGGACAGGGAAGAGAGGGATGCAGAGACCGTGAAGATGCTTTTGGACAATGGTCTGAGGTTCGGACAGTGACAGGAGACACCACTGACCCCAGGAGATCCAGACACTATTGATCCTGGATCTCCAGGACAAGAGATCAGTCTGGCAGTTACATGTGTTTTTCTTCAAACTGCTTGCCAGGTTGGAATGACCGAAGACATCAGAGATTCCGACCTTCCTGATTGGACCGCACTCTGTGGGCACTCGGAAACCCATGTACACAACAGCATCTTCTCAGAGCTGTTCTCCACTCCCGACTTCTCCCCAGCCTTGAGAAGAGTTAACACACTTTTACTGGTCCTAATAGAGTGTGGAAGAAGACTTTGGACAGAACAGGCACAAGGTTCCGTGGGAGGGAACAGAGTTTGGGAGACATCATGGCCAGGTGTTAACTGCAGCCCCAGTTTGAGGAGAGGAGTCCCCAGCCTAGCACCTTGGGGTACTCCCTCCTGGAGGTGATAGATGATGAAGTGCCGGGACCATCAGGTGAGGGGACTGGAGGAAGAAGAGATGGGAGGGGATTGACTAAGAAGAAGGAAGGGGGCCGGGTGAGGTGGCTCACACCTGTAATACCAACATGATGGGAAGATGAGGTGGGTGGATCACCTGAGGTCAGGAGTCAGAGAGAAGCCTGGCCAATATGGTGAAACCTTGTCTCTACTAAAATACAAACATTAGCTGGGTGGCAGTGGTGCATGCCTGTAATCCCAGCTACTTGGGAGGCTGAGGTATGAGAATTGCTTGAGCCTGGGAGGCTGAGGTTGCAGTGAGCCAAGATTGTGCCAATGCACTCCAGTGTGAGTGAAAGACTCAGACCCTGTTTCAAAAAAAAGGAAGGGCCCACAAGTCAGGAAGAAGCTCCTGAGGAGGGTGTGTGGGAAGAAAGGAGGGACTCAGGCCGGGTGCAGTGGCTCACACCTGTAATCCCAGCATGCTGGGAGGCTGAGGCAGGTGGATCACTTAAAAACAGGAGTTTGAGACAGCCTGGTCAACATATTGAAACCCAGTCTCTACAAAAAGTACAAAAATGATCTAGGTGTTATGGCGGGCACCTGTAAGCCCACCTACTTGGGAGGCTGAGGCAGGAGAATCACTGGAACCCAGGAGATGGAGGTTGCAGTGAGCTGAGATGGCACCACTACACTCCAGCTTGGGTGACAAAGCAAGACTCTGTCTTAAAAAAAAAAAAAAAATGAGAGACTCAGAGAGCCAGGGACTAGGGAAGGAAATGAGGAAGCGTTCTGAGGAGAGATGAAAGAATGGGGAGGAGGAGGAGAGGCACATGGGGTTCAGAAAGGAAAAAGCCAACAGTCTGCGGGGCTGGGAAGGATGGAAAGTGCTTTGGGGTTTTGGGTCGGGGTCTAAGGTGATCAATTGCAGAAGCATTACACGGTGGCCTGCTTTCTTTACTCATCTCCTTGGGAAGGTCCCAGTTCACCTTGGTTCCTTTGCCATAAAAGGAAGAGGGAGTGGTCGGACAAATCTGAGGAGGAGCCCAAGGAGGAGCCAGAGAAGGAGCGCACCCCTGAGCCTGAGGAGATCTGGGTGCTGGAGACGCTTCAGGGGCTCAAGATGAAACTGAAGCAACGGCGACTGTCACCTGTGCTCCCTGAGCACCACCAGGCCTTCAACAGGCTGCTTGGTAGGAGGACACCCCAGAGAGCACCTCCAATCCTGTTCTTTTAAAAAAGAGGAAACTTCCCATAACCATACTTTTCCCATGGGAAATACATGCTTCCCCAGTGGGTGAGCGCTCCATGTGGGAGGACTCAGAAGTGATCACTCATGAGGGACTTAGGAGGCCATAGACGATTCAGCTAGACTTGATCAAGGTCTGCGATTGGGGTAAGAAAGCTTGGTTTCAGGCCAGGCGCAGGGCTCATGCCTGAGATCCCAGGAGGTTGAAAGGCTGAGGTAAGAGGACCGCTTGAACTCAGGGCTTTGAGTCTGCCGTGAGCTATGACTGCACCATTGCACTCCAGCCTGGGTGACAGAGCAAAAACCTGTCAAAGAAGGAAAACCAAGTCCAGGCGCAGTAGTTCATGTCTGTCATGCCAGCATTTTGGGAGGCCGAAGCAGGTGGATCTATTGAGGTCAGGAGTTTGACGAGGTCAGGAGTTCAGCCTGACCAACATAGCGAAACCCCGATTCTCCTAAAAATACAAAACTCAGCCTGGTGTGGTGGCACATGCCTGTAATCCCAGCTATCCAGGAGGCTGAGACAGGAGAATGGCTTGAACCCCGGAGGGGGAGGTTGCAGTGAGCCAATATCACACCACTGAACTCCATCCTTAGCAACAGAGTGAGACACCATATGAAATAAACAAATAAAAAAATAAAGAAAAACAAAATAAAAAAACAAAGAAAGTGTTTCCAGTTGTGCCCTCAGAAACGTAATGTCTCTTGCTGACTTTTCTAAACCTAAGTATCTCCATGCCTAGAGAGGGATACCAAGACCATGGTCACACGCTGATGTGACTGTCTCATGAGGAAACGATGGGAATAACTTTATGACTCTGCAGTGGTCCCTGCTTGTCTGTGGCAGGGGCATCTTGGCTTCTTCTCAGCTCTCCATCCGGTAGATTCTCACACCCAGGGCCTCCTTCAGCCTCTTCTCAGGGCAGTCTTAGAGCAGGAGCCTCTCTCCCTTGCCCAGTGAAAGTCATTCTCTCCTCTCCCATCCACCTCACCCGCGGCCACCATCCTGAGACTTTCCCCAGGGAGGCGCAGTTCTCCTGGCTACCCTGTTTCTCCCATGGAAACTCCGTTCCGCTTCTCACACTAACATCTGCTCTCTAATCACAGAGGATTCTGTCATGAAAAGATTCCTGGCCTGGGACAAAGATCTGAGGGCATCCGACAAGGTAAGGTTGTTCTCCATGAAACTGTGTTCCTGTTCCAACACACAGCCTGGGGGAGGGCACACCTTCCACACCCACAGTTCCCCTCCCCTCCCTGTCCACCAGCTCCCACCTGATGCTCCACAGTCTTATTTTATTCTGAGATAGAGTTTTGCTCTGTTGCCCAGGCTGGAGGGCAGTGTCCTGATCTTGGCTCAATGCAGCCTCCACCTCCAGGGTTCAAGCCATTCTCCTGTCTCAGCCTCTCAAGTAGCTGGGATTGCAGGCATGCACCACCATGCTTGGCTAATTTTTGTGTTTGTTGTAGAGGCAGGGTTTTGCCATGTTGGCCACACTGGTCTTGAACACCTGACCGCAGGTGATCCACCAGCCTTGGCCTCCCAAAGTGCTGTTACTACAGTATGAGCCACTGTGCCCAGTCAGCTCCCACGGTCTTGAGTCTTGGCACCAACCCAGGATTTTTGTCTGTGTTTTCTGTTTTTTGGGTTTTTTTTTGAGACAGAGTCTAGCTCTGCTCCCTAGGATAAAGTACAGTGGCCTCTAATTCCTGGGTTCAAGCAATTCTCCTGCCTCAGCCTCCTGAGTAGCTAGAACTACAGGCACACACCACCGTGCTTGACTAATTTTTGTAATTTTTAGACAAAGAGGGTCTCGCTATGTTGCCCAGGTTGTTCTCGAATTTGGGCTCACGTGATCCTCCTGTCTCCGCCTCTCGCAGTACTGGGGTCGCAGGCTTGAGCCGCCACTCCCAGCTATTCTTGGTCTTTTTATGACTTGTCAGCATCTCCCTCGGGACTCTGCTGGTTTCTTGCAGAGTGAGTGAGTGGCCCCTGCCTCTCCTAGGTGTCCTTAGGGATCTGAGCCCTGGGCCACAGTCTGGCCGCAGCCCTGAAGCTCCCGACCCTGCTGCTCTCAGCTCTTCGGGACAGTTCTCTGCCTGGCACACACAAGACCCTCCTGACGCCAGCCAACCTAGACACACTCCCAGCAAAGGTCCCATCGGAGCTCAGCATCCTGGGAGCATCACTGACATCCCTTTCTCCAGCTTCTCAGATTTGCATCCGACCTTCTAATACCCCTCCACCTCACTATTTCCCAATGTGCACAGTCACCCCAATGCTGAGGTCCCTTCTCTGATGGGCAACCCCTCCCCTGCCCCCATTCCCCCATCCACATGATCTTCCTCTTCCAAGATGTGACCTCTCCCTCTCTGTGTTCCTTTCTCTCCATCAGTACCTGCTGGCCATGGTCATAGCGTATTTTGGCCGCGCCGGCCTCCTCTCCTGGCAGTACCAACGCATTCATTTCTTCCTGGCTCTATGAGTGCTTTGCTTCCTCCTATGGTCAATATCCAACACCCTGGGACAGCAGGGCAAGTCGGATTCCAACCTCTCATTTATTCTTTCACCCATTTGTCCTCTTTACTCTGTGTATAAACAAGATAGGATTATACAATGACGTTCTTAGATGTTCCTTCTAAAAATAAACTCAGGCCAGGTGTGGTAGCTCATGCTTGTAATTCCAGCACTTTGAGAGGCCAAGGCAGGCAGATCACCTGTAGTCAGGAGTGCGAGACCAGCCTGGCCAAAATGGTGAAACCTCGCTTATACTAAAAATACAAAAATTTGCCAAGTGTGGTGGCATGTGCCTGTAATCACAGCTACTCAGGAGGCTGAGGCAGGAGAATTGCTTGAACCTGGAAGGCAAAGGTTGCAATGAACCAAGATTATGCCATTGCACTCCAGCCTGGGTGACAGAGCAAGACTATGTCTCAAAAAAAAAAAAAAAAAAAAAAATTAGCCGGGCCTGGTGGTGTGAACCTGTAATCCCAGCTACTTAGGAGGCTGAGGCAAGAGAACCGCTTGAACCAAGGAGGCAGAGGTTGCAGTATGCTATGATTAATTAAGCCACTGAACTCCAGCCTCAGTGAAAAAGCAAGATGTTTTCTCAAAACAAAACCAAACTCAAATGCCAGTTTAAAAATAAAAGAATAAAACCAAAGGAACCATCCACCCTTCCTAAGGGGAGAGGAAAAGGAGCAGACACGATGCCTCCCCCAGCAACAGCCACTTCTGGTTCTTCTGTCTCTCCTTCCCACATCAACCCCAAATGCAATGGTTCATCGTCCTCCTCCGGGTTCCCATGACAGAGGCCACAGTTCAGGCCCCTTCACTTCACTCGAATCCACTGCCAAATGCTCCCTGCTGGGGCCTCCTGGAGCCTCTCCCCAAGCCAGGGGGCTTCCTAGTGCCACCTGAACATCTCTCCAAAGCACAGGTACCACCCCTTACTGCCCACTTGAACAGCTTGCTTAGCTGATGTCTTCTGAAATCGAGGCCAGGTCCACAGTGCCAATTCCACCCTCTCTACAATCTCTCTGCAGTCAAACCGGCTCGCCATCCTGGTGTTTCCTGGCTTGGTTTCACCGTTCCTTCCAAATGCCCACCACTCGACTTTGCGTCTGTGTTTTCTGTCTGGGGTCCTGCATATGTGTGGTTCTGAAGGGAATCACCCATTCCTTGACGCCAGTTCACCCCACAGTCTCTGTGATGCCTTCCCTCATCTTCCTACCTCTGCATGCCCATAGCACGCCAGTGACATCCTATTATAATGTGACATTGGGATGAGGTTATTTGCCCTGATTTCTCCCAGTCCCATTAGACTAGATGCCTACAGAAGGCAGGATCTTGGAAAAATATCAATGTATTCTATTTCTTTTTTTTTTTTTGTGACAAAGACTCACTCTGTCCCCCAAGCTGGAGTGCAGTGGTGAGATCATAGTTCACTACAGCCTCCATCTCTTGGGCTCAAGTCATCCTTCCACCTCAGCCTCCTGATTAGCTTAGACTATAGGGCTGTGCCATCACACCTGGACAATTACTTACATATTTATTAAATTTTATTTATATTTTAAATTTTTTTTTTTGAGATGGAGCCTCGCTCTGTCAACCAGGCTGGAGTGCAATGGCACCAACTCAGCTTACTGCAACATCTGCCTCCCGGGTTCAAGCGATTCTCTTGCCTAAGCTTTCTGAGTAGCTGGGGCTATAGGCCCATGCCACCAGGCCTGGCTAATGTTTTGTATTTTTAGTAGAGACGGTGTTTCACTGTGTTAACCAGAATGGTCTCAATCGCTGACCTGGTGATCCACCCACCTCAGCCTCACAAATTCCTCGGATTACTGGCATGAGCCACCACGCCCATCCTATTTATTTATTTATTTTGAGACAGAGTCTCACTCCCAGGCTAGAATGCAGCGGACCTATCTCGGCTCACTACAACCTCAGCCTCCTCGGTTCATGTAATTCTTGTGCCTCGGCCTCTGGAATAGCTAGGACTAAGGTGTGTGCCACCACACCAGGGGATTTTCATATTTTTAGTAGAGGTGGGGTTTCACCATGTTGAACAGGTTGGTCTCAAACTCCTGGCCTCAAGTCACCCACTCACTTCAGCCTCCCAGAGTGCTGGGATTCCAGGCCTAAGCCACCACTCTCAGCCACCAGTTGGCTTTTGGTCTCCATCCTGAAGGTGTGAGGGGCGCCCTTCAGCTGGCCTCTGTCCAGCAGGGCCCTCCTGAGGAAGGCATGGCTCTCTGCAGGGTGGGTGCCAGTCCTGAGCTGAGGACGGTCCCCTGCCCTCCTCTCTGGGAAGGTGACCTCAGCCGGAAATCTCTCCTGGTGGTGCCCCGAGCAGCAGCCTGATTTCTGCCCCCAGCTACGTGGCCAATGACATGGAGGAGGACAACCAGAGCCCCAAACAAGCCATCTTCTACTTCCTGTATGGGAAGAACCGCTCCCAGCGACCCTTGTTCCAGAAGCTTCGGTTCCAGTTCTGTTCCATGCGCTGCAGGGCTTGGGTTTCCCTGGAGGAGCTGGAGGAGGTGGGTGGGGTGGGGGGAGGTGGAGGAGGTGGGGAGGAATCAGGTGACTGGAGGCTGGATGAGGGGATACAGGGGTATCCTGGGGAGTCCCTGTCTTCTCAAGGGGTGTTTGTTTTTGCAGATCCAGGCTTATGACCCAGAGCACTGGGTGTGGGCACGAAATCATGCCCTCTTTTCCTAGAGATCCAGGGACCGTGGAGGCCTGAGGTCATTGGCCTGAGGGAAGGTATGTCTGTGTCCTCAGGAGTCAAGGCAGAATATTGTGTCTATTTAGGAAATCCAAGGAACCCAATTGCTTGATCCGGCTTCAAGCCTGGGCACCTTGGCCAGATCCACTCTCCACAAAAATTCACAAATTAGCTGGGCGATGTAGGAGGCCTCTCTATTCCCAACTACTCGGGAGGCTGAGGAGGGAGGATCACTGGAGCCTGGGACACTGGGGCTGTAGGGAGTCCTGATCCTGCCACTGTACTCCAGTCTGGTCATCACAGTGAGATCCTGTCTCAAAATTCATCAGAAATACTGAGGTCGGGGAGGTTCATTAGGATTGACACACTTGGATTACCTATTTGGGTCAAGGATTCAGTGAAGATTTGGTTTACATCTTGTGCATCTAACCACGTTGAGGACTCAGCATGAGACTTAAACATTAGGAAGTAGGATTATGGATTAGGCTCCGGGACTCGTGGTTCATGATGTTGTCACATTAGAAACGTATCTAGCATGGTTATCAGTTTAGATCTTAAGTGACACGAAAGGCCCCACATGTGATGAAGTGTAAAGCCACACTGTCTGAGGGTGCTCTACTCCCTCGGCAGACCCACACAAAGTCCTGGCGAGGAAGCAGATCACTGGGGATGGCCTTTGGTATATTAAGTGAGTTTTGGAGTCAGGGTCACCAAAGTGTCCCTATCACAATTGAACACCATGGTTCAGAAGCAGGCTAGAGAATGAAGGGCAGGAGATGAAACTGGATTGATTAATTGCTCTGAATTCTAGTTAGAATAGATGTGGGATGTGAATGACCTTCCTAGAGAACCTCCCTTGAAGCCTGACATCCTCTCTCTCACTTCCAGAACACCGGGCCCAGGGGAGATGCAGATATTCAGCATGAAGTTTATTCCAATGCTAATGGCAGACAGACACCAGGAAGGAGGAGAGGAGCCATTTGTGCAGATCATCTAGAAGAACCTGGACTGTCCTAGAAAGAGCTCAATAGAGTGATCACGCAGTCCTCCTAGGGGTGGAGGGACGGGGAGACGGTACTTCTAGAAATCCGTGGAGGACAGTGAGAAACCAGCGGTGTTTCTGATTCCACCCCTTCCTGTGGCACCACCTCCCTTTTTATATTGCTGAATTCCAGCCTCTCCAGGAGCATTTGAGGGCACAGTACAGGCACTCAGACTGGCACAGAATTATTTGTAACATATGAGTGCCATTGGACTTTAACAGGTAGTTTCATGTATACTATGCATTTTTGTGGTTTGTTTCAGAAGTGTTGGCCATTGAATTATTCCTACATTTATTTCAAATAGTTTGGAAATTGTTTTACTTTTGAAAACTTGCTGTTCCTGTAGTGTTTTTGATGAGAATTATAGCTGTTACATATACAAATATAATTTTCTTAGGATAAACGAATATAAAATTCTGTTTATCCTAAGTCTTTTATTAAATTGTTCTATCTATTATGATATGTGCTCCTGAAGTGAGTACTCTTTATCTATGATACTTACATGATAATCTATTATATTTATAGCTATGTGGTAGTTCCCATAAATCTTCTAATAGAAATTTTTATTTCCTGTTTGGTGTTTGTTACCGAATTGTGAGAATTCAGTTGTGATTTTTAACATGTCTTAGATATATAGTAATATGTTTAATATATACTATACATTTTATTGGTTTATTTTGAAAAAGATGGGCAAAGAATTATTACTACACTTATTTAAAGAGTTTGGAAATACTGTTTTTGAATTTCTATAAAGTTGTGTGATGGGTGTTATAGCCATTATGTATATATAAATATAATTTTGTTTTCCTTTTTAAGAGAGGATTCTTTCTATCCTAAATATTTTATCTGTCAACCTTTGTATGTTATTACACGTGCTCCTGAAGGGAGCCCTCTTTTTAATCTATGATACTTACTTAATATATCTATTATCTGTACAGCTAAGTGGTAGTTCCCCTAAATTCTTGTAAAAATAAATTTGGATTTGATGTTTAGTGTATGATTTGAAATGTGAGAATTCAGATGTAATTTTTTACCTTCTATTGACTTGCTTGTAAGTTACTCTGAAGACGATGTGTGTTTTGAAGGAGGCCATGAGCCGTGTGTTTTCAAGGGAACAGTGCAGTGCATCTCTTGGGAAATGTAATAAACATGAAGTTTTCTCATCTTCACAGCGAGTGCGATCAGATTGCTCCAGATTGCTTATTTGCTGTCAAGTGACATTTTTCCTTAATGAGGTTTTGGTTATTTGAACATATTTATTGCCTCTGGAAGATAATTCTGTATTTTTTTTTTTTAACATAGCAACAACGTAAGTCTGGAAACAGTGCTCACACCTGTAATCCAGCACTTCTGGAGGTTATGGAGGGAGGATCACTTGAGGCCAGGGGTTTAAGACCAGCCTGGGCAACACAGCATCTACATCTATTTTTTTCTTAATATTTTTTTAAAAATTAGAAGAGAAGGCTAATCCCAAGTTAGAGTTTTGTTTTGTTTTGGTTTGTAGAGACAGAGTCTCACTCTCTTGCCCAGGGTGGAGCACAGTGGTGCAATCTCAGCTTACTGCAACCTCTGCCTCCTGGGTTCAAGCAATTACCCTGCCTCAGGCTCCCATGTAGCTGGGACTATCAGTGCCCACCTGTATGCCCGACTAATTTTTGTAAATATCGCAGACAGGGTTTCACCATGTTGGCCAGGTTGGTCTGGAACTTTAGACCTTAAGTGATCCGTCTACCTCGACCTCCCAGAGTGCTGGGATTAGAGGCATGAGCCACCACACCCGGCTGACTTCCAGAGCTTTAATAACAGAGATGTGGTTGAAGAAGAAAAGGAAGCCATGGTCTGTAGATGGCAGGAGCTTCATGAAAAGAGGCCAGTGAAGGGCAGGACGTGAAGTTCTCCACCTACAGGAAACCAGCCCAGAGCCTCACACAGGGACTTCAGCACAGAGGGCTGGGAAAATCTGCATGAACCCGAGCCCTGAACCTAAGACAGGACAAGGCCTTCACTGTTTGTGCAGACTCACAAGATGCAATCTCTGTGGTCCATGCCCACGGGGCGATCTGGAATAAAGGGGACCTCACGCCTGTAATCTCAGCACTTTGGGAGTCTGAGCAGGGCTGATCACCTGAGGTTGGGAGTTTGAGACCAGCCTGACCATCGTGGAGAAACCCAATCTCTACTAAAAATACAAAATAAGCCGGGCGTGGTGGCACATGCCTGTCAACCCAGCTACTTGGGAGGCTTAGGCAGGAGAATCCCTAGAATCCGGGAGGCGGAGGTTGCCGTGAACCACGATTGTGCCATTGGACTCCAGCCTGGGCAACAAAAGCAAAATTCTGCCTAAAGGGAGGCTTCTAAATGCAAATAACATGGAATCGAATGTGCAACAGAAATACTGGCACTGATTTGGGCCGCGGAAAGGCCTAAACAGTTTACTGTAGTCCATTGCCAAGGTCATCAGCGGGGTGACTCTGAAATAGTAAATTTCAGAAGCCATGGCCAAGATAGCTGCATGGGTGGGGAAGTTCTCCAAATGTCTCTGCTTCCTTCAGTAGCTCTTTATAAAATAAGCCGAGGTACTCCAATGAGGAATTTTTTTCTTTCTTTTTTTTCTTTTTTGAGACAAAGTTTCACTCTTGTTCCCCAGGCTGGAGTGGGATGGGGTAATCTCAGCTCACTGTAATGGCTACCTCCCAGGTTCAAGTGATTCTCCTGCCTCGAACTCTCAAGTAGCTGGGATTACAGGCGCCTGCCATTACACCCGGATAATTTTTTGGATTTTTAGTAAAGATGGGTGTTACCATGTTGGCCAGGCTGGTCTTGAACTCATGACCTCAAGTGATCCACCCACCTGAGTCTCCCAAAGTGCTGGGATTATAGGTGTGAGCCACTGCACCTGCCCCTGCCTGGGGGATTTTAAAAGCCACTGGAGATAGATATCATCTGAGTTCCATAAGGTGGCCCCTAAATAGAAGAGGCAGGATACGAGTGCCTGCAAATGTGAACCGGGTTATTGTAAAAGACGTCCATGACTCCTTACGCTATGGGAAGGAGGTGGGACACGGCTTGCTCACTGGCATTATGAGGACCCCATGATGAAAGGAAATAATATAATAGATAAAGTGGCTGACCACACTGTGTCTATCATCAGAATCTCCAACCAGACCTCCCATACCTTTTTTTTTTTGAGACAAGCTCTCTTTCTCTCTCTCTGTCTCTGTCTCTGTCTGTCTCTCTCTCTCTCTCTCTGTCTGTCTCTCTCCCAGGCTGGAATGCAGTGGTGCCATCTCGGCTCAATGCAAATTCCACTTCCTGGGCTCAAGTGATTGTCCTGTCTTAGCCTCCTGAATAGCTGGGATTACAGGCACACGCCACCACACCCATCTAATTTTTGTACTTTAATAGAGACGAGGTTTTACCATGTTGGCCAGGCTGGTATTGAACTCCTGACCTCAAATGATCCACCCATCCTGGCCTCTCAAAGTGCTGGCATTAAAGGCATGAGCCACTGTCTCCAGCCCCTCCCATACCTCTTTTGGCCAAGGCAGTACAATTCAGAAGAACCATGCCAGGGAATACTGGCAAATGGGCGTCAATGTGATGCCTGTGGCTCCTGGAGGATTTCCATACCTCCTGGTGCTTACTGATACCATCACCAGTTACACAGAAGCTTTTCCAGGCCAGACTGAAAAAGCAGTAGGTCACTGATCAACCTTACTCTTTACTAGCAGAACACTGAGGGGTATGTGCGGTCACCAATACTTCCCATTGCAGTTGGAGAAACACCTCCCGGGAAATAGAAGTTCATAAAAAGGAAATATTCAAACAAGCAGAATGGCTGCATTCCTTCAACCAGAAGCCTCCGTTCCTCTTTTTTCACACTGCAATAAAGAACTACCTGAAACTGGGTAATTTATGAAGAAAAGAGATTTGATTGACTCACAGTTCTGGGGGCTGTACAGGAAGCGTGGCTGGGGAACCCTCAGGAAAGGGACAATCATGGCAGAAGGCAAAGGGAAAGCAGGCACATCTTGCCATGGTGGAGCAGGAGAGAGAGTGAAGGGGGAGGGGCCACACACTTGTAAACAATCAGAGCCCATGAGCGCTCACTCACCATCACAAGAACAGCAAGGGGGAAGTCGGCCCCCATGAGCCCAGCACCTCCCACCAGGTTCCTCCTTCAATACTGGAAATGACAATTTCACATGAGATTGGGTGGGGACACAGAGACACACCATATCAAGGGTAGTTCATCCGCTGAGATTGATTGATTTATTTAGAGACGGAGGCTGGCTCTGTTGCCCAGGCTGGAGTGCAGTGGTGCAATCTCAGCTCTCTGCAACCTCTGCCTCCCGGGTTCAAGCAATTGTCCTGCCTTAGCCTCCTGCGTAGCTGGGACTACAGCACACGCCACCACCACCACCACCACCACCAAGCCTGGCTAATTTCTGTACTTTTAGTAGAAACGGGGCTTCATCATGTTGACCAGTGTGGTCTCAAACTCCTGAGCTCAGGTGAGCTGCCTGCCTTGGCCTCCCAAAGTGCTGGATTACAGGCATGAGCCACCACATCCAGCCAACCACTGAGATCACCTGGTTTCTTCCTCTGCTGGGGCCCCTCGTGGCCACTGTTCTCCTGTTACTTTACTTTACTTTTCTTTCTTTCTTTCTTTTTTTGAAACAGTGATTTGCTCTTGTTGCCCAGTCTGGAGTGCAATGGCGCGATCTCAGCTCACTGCGACCTCCACCTTCCGGGCTCAAGCCATTCCTCCTGCCTCAACCTCCTGAGTAACCGGGATTACAGACATGTGCCACTATGCCCGGCTAATTTTAAATTTTTAGTAGAGACAGGGTTTCTCCATGTTGGTCAGGCTGGTCTCAAACTCCCGACCTCAGGTGATCCGCCTGCCTCGGCCTCCCAAAGTGCCGGGATTACAGGCGTGAGCCACTGCGCCCAGCCTCTTCTTTTACTTTTCAGTCCTATATATTAAACTGATGGTAAGCTGTTTTTACTCCAGGCGCCAACATTTCCACCTTCAATTTGTATTGCAACAACAATACCAGCCCTTCTAGCAACTCCGGGGGACCCTAAAACTCACCTGGACTCAGCAGCCCAAGAGTTTCATTCCTCTAATTTTAGGGGACTCAGTGCCCCTGGTCAGCATGAAGTAGATACAGAAACATAACCTCCATCCCTCTTCCCTCATGAATGAGGAGTGGAATGTGTTGGCAGGGGGTTGGAGGAACAGTTTGTAAATGTGTAACTGTATCAGACCAAATATAGTTCAACTGGTGGTTTTTTTTTTTTTTTTTTTTTGATGGAGTTTCACTCTTGTCGCCCAGACTGGAGTGCAATGGCAAGATCTTAGCTCACTGCAATCTCCCGGTACCCTGAGCATGCCCAGATTAACCAACCGTGCAACCATGGAGTGAAACCTAAAGGTAATCGACACAACGCAACCTCCGCCTCCCGGGTTCAAGTGATTCTCCTGCCTCAGTCTCCGGAGTAGCTGGAATTACAGGCATGCGCCACCACGCGTGGGTAATTTTTGTATTTTTAGTAGAGACGGGGTTTCACCGTTTTTGGCAAAACCCCGTCTCTCCTTACCTCAGGTTCTTGTACCCTGGTCCTCAGGTGAACCACCAGCCTCAGCCTCCCACAGTGCTGGGATTACAGGCCTGAGGCACCGCTCCAGGCCTCAGTTCAACTTTTATGTAATAAAGTTGTCAGTTGCTTTTCAATTGCCATAGACTCCCAGGTTAAAGGTCACATACCCTGAGAATGCCCAGATTAACCAAGCGTGCAACCGTGGACTGGAGCCTAAGAGCTCGGACTGAGGAGACGCGACGGGATCCATTTAAGAAGCCTAAGAAGCGGACACGCCACAGCAGGAGCCAGGAACCAATCAGATTGAGTTTTGGTATCACCCCATGGCAGGATCCAGTCAGATCACACCTCCCAGCATTCCTTCATTGCAAGATCCAATCAAATCCTAAACTTATAAAACCTGACACAGCCCCCAGCTGGGAAAGGGAGATTTAAGGATTTCCTTCTGTGTTCTTGCCAGTTGAGGTACACAAAAGCTTCACATCTCTTTCCCTCCCCCCCAAACGGAGTTTTGCTCTTGTTGCCCAGGCTGGAGTGCAATGGCGCTCTGCCTCCCGGGTTCAAGCAATTCTCCTGCCTCAGCCTCCCGAGTAGCTGGGATTACAGGCACGCGCCACCATGCCCAGCTAATTTTTTGTATTTTTAGTAGAGACGGGGTTTCACCATGTTGACCGGGTTTTCTCGATCTCTTGACCTCGTGATCCACCCGCCTCGGCCTCCCAAAGTGCTGGGATTACAGGCGTGAGCCACTGCGCCCGGCCTTCTTTTTTTTTGTAAAACGCAGTTTCACCATGTTGGTCAGGCTGGTCTTGAACTCCCGACCTCAGGTGATCCGCCCGCCTTGGCCTCCAAAGTGTTTGGATTACAGGCATGAGCCACCACGCCCGGCCTCTTCTTTTTTTTTTTTTTAATTTTTGTTTGGGTTTTGTTTTGCAGCTTTTTAAATGTTGCCAACCAATATTCTTTTATAAAATAAATCAATTTGTTAGTTACCCAATGAGTCAAGTTGTGTTCCTCAGTTAACTGAGTATTTCAATCTGGGGGAACTGGTTTGTTATCAGGTGCAGACCACAGTTCTCTTTTATCTCATCAGCAGCCTCGGGCTTTACAGTTTTGCTTTTCCGCCTCTGGTGCCCCATGTTTGGTAATTATTTGTGGTTCATCCTTTGAAGTTTCCTTGAGTGGGGCTGCAAGAGAGATTTCATTAAATGGATTTGATTCATGGCAGCCTTCACTGCAGTATTATCAGCAAGGTTTCTCCCTCCGGCTTCTACGGCGTCTAACCTTGAACGTCTGGGAATTTTGATAAAAGTCAAGGCCTGGTCACCGGATGACCTCCAGTAAATCCTACATACAGAATCCATGTTTCTTTTGATCTCCAGTGGAAGTGAGGAAACGTTTTTTTTCTTTTCCTTTCCTTTCCTTTTTTGAGACAGAGTCTTGCTCTGTCACCCAGACTGGAATGCAATGGCACGAACCTGGCTCACTGCAACCTCTGCCTCCTGGGTGCAAGCGATTCTCCTGCCTCAGCCTCTTGAGTAGCTGGGATTACAGGTGCCCGCCACCACACCCAACTAATTTAGTATATCTAGCAGAGATGGGGTTTCTCCATGTTGGTCAGGGGCTGGTCTCTAACTCCTGACCTCACGTGATCCGCCTACCTCGGCCTCCCAAAGTGCTGGGATTACAGGTGTGAGTCACCGTGCCTGGCTTTGTTTCTTTTCTTTTTTGAGAAAAGGTCTTGCTCTGTCACATAGGCTGGGGTGTAGTGGTGAGATCACAGCTCACTGTAGCCTCGACCTCCTCTTGGGCTCAAGAGATCCTCCAGCCTCAGCCTCCCAAGTAGCTGGGACTACAGGTGAGCGCCTGTAATCCCAGCACTTTGGGAGGCCAAGGCGGGTGGATCACGAGGTCAGGAGTTTGAGACCATCCTGGCCAACATGTCGAAACCCTGTCTCTACCAAAAACACAAAAATTAGGCCTGGCGTGTGGCTCACGCCTGTAATCCTAGCACTTTGGGAGGCCGAGGTGGGTGGATCACCTGAGGTCAGGAGTTCAAGACCAGCCTGGCCATCATGGTGAAACCCCATCTTTGAAGAAAAAAAAAACACACACAGAAATTAGCTGGGGGTGGTGGTGCATATCTGTAACCCCACCTACTAGGAAGACTGAGGCAGGGGAATCTCTTGAACCCAGGAATGAACTAAGATCGCGCCACTGCACTCCAGCCTGGGTGACAGAACAAGACTCTGTCTCAAAAAAGAACAAGAAGTCAGTCGTTAGGGAGCTGGTGGATTTATAATGTGTAGTGACCACATCAATGAGACACTGGTGCTGGGAGGCACCTCAGAGGTCATCCCACCCAACCTCTTCACTGACTCACAGCTCAGAGAGGGCAAGAGACTTACCCAAGGGCACACAGCAAGTCGAGGGCACCAGCAAGGTCAGCACTTAGGCCTCCTGCACCAAGGCCCAGGTAGTTTTCAGTTTGGAAACTGGAAATGAAGATGAAGCGTTGGAAAATCCTGACAAGGCAGGGTAGGGGTGGCCCAGCTGTTTCCATATGGAAACAAAATTCTTTTGTTTTCCTGGCTACTCCAGTGGGATCAGGACCGAGGCAGATGTTTCTCTTCAATTGCCAGGATGTCTTGGAAATTAAACCCTCCTTGCAGGGAGGAAGGCACCCAGTGCTCTGGATTTTCAATTTAATGGGCTATCCGGGTCTTCTGAGTAGCCAGGGGAGGAAGAGGAGTGCCCTGGAGAGGAAGCCAGAGATTTCCTGGAGGCGCCAGGGATGGAAGGAGTGGCCTGGAGAGGCAGTGAGGGGAAAGCAGCAGACACCCCTCATTTCCTCCTCTTCCTTCCAACAGAAACCTGATTTGGGGTTTTAGTGGAGATGTCTGCCAGCACAGTGTAGACGTCAATTGGTCTAATGCAGGCACCAGGTCCCCAGCTCCTTGCAGGGAGAGGCGTGATTTTAGGACAAGGCATGGCTTAAAAAAAAAAAAAAAAAATTGGCTGGGTGTGGTGGCTCATGTCTGTAATCTCAGTGCTTTGGGAGGCCGAGGTGGGAGGATCACTTGAGTCCAGGAGTACAAGACCAGCCTGGGCAACATATGGAGACCCCTTTTCTACGAAAAAAAAAAAAAAAAAATGTAAAATATACATAGCAAGGCCCTGTGCAGTGGCTCACGCCTGTAATCCCAGCACTTTGGGAGGCTGAGGTGGGAGGATCAGTTGAGGTCAGGAGTTCAAGACCAGCCTGGCCAAGATGGTGAAACCCCATCTCTATTAAAAATACAAAAATTAGCTGGGCACGGTGGCAGGTGACTGTAAGCCCAGTTACTTGGGAGGCTGAGGCAGGAGTATTGCTTGAACCTGGGCGGCAGAGTTTGCAGTGAGCTGAGATTGCACCACTGCACTGCAGCCTGGGCGACACAGTGAGTGAGACTCTGTCTCAAAACCAAAACAAACAAACAAAAACAGCCAAAAAACCATCATACTGTGAGAACGTTCATAATTTCTCAAAAGCCTGTTTTAGATAGTGCTGAGGAGATGTGATCTCTGGAGCCCTGGCAGCCCTTGTGACTCTGAGGGCCTCAGGCTGAAGGTGAAACTCACCTGACAGGGATTGCAGAGTGAGAAGCGGGGGAAGTTGCAAGGTCCCTTCCCAGCTCTGCTACCGTGAACCAACCCTGGAAACTCCCCTCTTTGGGGTTTCTTGTTTCTTGCTATAATTGAAGACCTTGCTGGTTAGCCAGTTGAGTCAGTTTTCTCTTTCTTGCATTTGAAACTATCATGACTGCCAGAGGGAGTTCCCAAAGGGGTCGGGAATACCCCAGGGAAATAGGGGTGAGGTGAGACCCCACTGCCCTGGACAGTGCCTTTGTGTGAATCAGAAAAAGTGGGCCAAGTGTGGTGGCTCGTACTTGAAATCCCAGCACTTTGAGAGGGTGATGTGGGGGGATCGCTTGAGGTTAGGAGTTCAAGACCAGCTTGGGCAACGTGGTGAGACCTTTATCTTTTCTTTCTTTCTTTCTTTTTTTTTTTTGCAACTGTCTTGATTGAGTTATAGAGAGCTTTATCTTTAAAAAAAAAATACAAAAAATTAGCTGGGCATGGTGTTGCTGTTCCTTGATTCCCAGCTACTTAGGAGGCTGAGGTGGAAGGGTCACTTGAGTCTAGGAGGCAGAGGTTGCAGCCACCCAAGACTGTGCCACTGAACTCCAGCCTGGGTGACAGAGCAAGACCCCATCAAAAAAAGAAAGATGCCAGGTGAGGTGGCTCTCGCCCAGCTAATTTTTGTATTTTTAATAGAGATGGGGTTTCGCCATGTCGGCCAGGCTGGTTTTGAGCTCCTGACCTCAGGTGATTCACCCACCTCAGCCTCCCAAAGTGTTGGGATTACAGGTATGAGCCACTGCGCCTGGCCACTCCAACTTTTTTTTTTTTAAGAAACAGCTTTTTGCTATGTTGCCCAGGCTGGAGTGCAGTGGCTATTCACAGGCGTGATCCCACAACTGATCAGCACGGGAGTTTTGACCTGCTCCATTTCCAACCTGGGCCAGTTCACCCCTCCTTAGGCAACCTGGTGGTCCCCTGATCCCCGGGAGGTCACCATATTGATGCCGAACTTAGTGCGGACACCCAATGGGCACAGCACACTACAGCCCAGAACTCCTGGGCTCAAGCGATCCTCCAGCCTCAGCCTCCCAAGTAGCTGGAACTACAGGCACGTGCCACCGTGCTCAGCCCAACTTCTTATAGAGTGATCTGGACACGTACTGAGTGGGAGTGGAGATGGGCTGGACTGAGCCAGTTCTGGATCCCTGAGCAGGTAGTGAGACACACCCCCATGCCCCAGCTCCAAACCTAGCATTCAAATACCGCTAAAATGCCAGGCTTATGGGCAGACCCCACTGCCCTAAGGTTCTCCTCTCAGGGAAGCAGCCACATACTCCCCGATAGAACTAGTGGAGTCCAGAGCCCGGAAACCCTTACAGTCAGTGGGCATCACCCAGAGGGGCCCCCAGAACAGAGAGAATTGATGGAGTCAAGAAAAACCTGAGGCCGGGCGTGGTGCCTCACGCCTGTAATCCCAGCACTTTGGGAGACTGAGGTGGGTGGATCACAAGGTCAGGAATTCGAGACCAGCCTGTCCAGCATGGTGAAACCCCGTCTCTACTAAAAATAAAAAATACAAAAATTAGCCAGGCATGATGGTGTGCGCCTGTAGTCCTAGCTACTCAGGAGGCTGAGGCAAAAGAATCGCTTGAACCTGGGAGGTGGAGGTTGTGGTGAGCTGAGGTCCCGCCACTGCACTCGAGCCTGGGCGAATAAAAAAAAAATAGCTGAGCTCGGTGGCGCACACTTGTGGTCCCAGCCTGGGACCAGAATTTTTGTCTCAAAAAATTAAAAAAAAAGAGAAAAACCATTTCTATTATTGCGGAATGTTCTACTGGATGGTGCCGGGCCAGATGCCTGCCCCTAGTCCTGGGACACCCAAACCTGGTGAAAGTGCCAAGCTCCCATCTGGGGGTACTCACAAAAGGGGCCAGGAACAGGGATTACAACCGTGGACGCAGGCGCCACTCCAGAGGAGAGGGTGGTGTCTGAGCCAGAGTCTTTGGGATGAGCAGGGCTTTGGCAGATGGCTTTGTTGGGCAGGCAACGGGCACAGCAGATGCAATGGCATCGAGGTTGGGGATGTGGACTGGTGGGGAGGAGAGAAGAGAAGGGAGGGTGGCAGGAGAGATGGGCAGAGGCCAGGCCCCCAGGAGCTCTGAGCCTTCAGAGGTTTGGGCCCTCTTGGGGCACTGGGGAGCCATGGGAGAAGTGTGAGGTAGAGAGGGGTGCCCTGGATTTCACCACCATCAGGAACACATGTTGGCTGCCTGGGTGGGTGGGTTGGAGGTGACGAGGGTGGAGGTCATAGCACTGTCCCTGAGAGCGATGCTCATTCTGATTTTTGTCCCAGTGAGCTTCAGAAATTGGTCAGAATGGTGCTCAGGCCGGGCGCGGTGGCTCACGACTGTAATCCCAGCACTCTGAGAGGCCGAGGCGGGCAGATCACTTGAGGTCAAGAGTTTGAGATCAGCCTGGCCAACATGGTGAAACCCTGTCTCTACTAAAAATACCAAAATTAACCGGGCATGGTGGCACTTACCTGTAATCCCAGCTACTCCAGAGGCTGAGGCGAGAAAATTGCTTGAACCTGGGAGGCGGAGTGCAGTGAGCCAAGATTGCAGCACTCACTCCAGCCTGGCCAACAGAGTGAGACTCTGTCTCAAAAGAAACAAACAGTGCTCAAACCTCACTGAATTGGAAAAGAGCGGTCACCTGGGTCCTCTCCGCTGACGGTGATGTCACCACGAGCCACCATGCCCAACCTGGCGGGATTTTTTTGTTGTTGTTTGAGACGGAGTCTCGCTCTGTTGCTAGGCTGGAGTGCAATGGCATGAATGCGGCTCACTGAAACCTCCACCTCCTGGGTGCAAGCAATTCTCCTGCCTTCAGCCTCCCAAGTAGCTGGGATTATAGGCATGTGCCACCATGCCCAGCTAATTTTTGTATTTTTAGTAGAGATGGGGTTTCACCATGTTGGCCAGGATGGGCTCGATCTCTTGACCTCGTGATCTGCCCGTCTTGGCCTCCCAAAGTGCTGGGATTACAGATGTGAGCCACTGTGCCCCGCCAAGCCTGGTGGGTGTATGTAGCAGAAGTGGTTCTATGCAGGCTCTGGGAGGAGTGAGTGTCAGGTGGGGCCTGAGCCCAGAGGCAGGAGGACAGTTTAAGATCGAGGTGTCTTGGGCATTGGTGCTGGGGCTGGGGAGAGCCCTGGCAGGCCAGGTCCTGGGCCTCGGTGGAAGCAGGATGGGGTGGTGGCCAGACGGGGAGGCCAAGGCCTGGCACCAGCCGGCAGCCCCTCTCCTGGCAGGGACATCTTGGCAGGAGCCGGGGTCTGCCCAGGGCGCTAATGTCCTCTTAATTAGCCAGGCACTTGCCAAGCACTTGCCGCCATGGCCTCACTCTGCAGAACATACTTAGACTTCAAGCAGGACCAGCATCAGCCACCAGGCAAGTAGGGGGGATGGCCAGGTGAGCACCGTGGCCATAGGGTGTGGCCTCTGAGCCCCCACTGCAGCCAATCCAGGCCCCCAGCTCCATGCATCATCAGCAGAAGGGTGACATAAACAGAACAATGTCAAAGAACATGTTTTCAGTGCCGGATTCCAGGTTCCACACCTTCTTTCCTTTGCTCCTGCCTTGCCTGGCTCTATCCCCTTGAACTCCTATTCACCCAGTGTAGGCATCACCTCCTCCTGAAGGCCCTCCTGGACTGCACAGTTAATTCTGGGGCCTCCCCTGCTCAGGGCAGCTCAGGTAGGCATCCACAGGTGAATTCCCATCTTTGAAGGGTTACACTTTAGGGCTTGGGACAGTGGTAGAGGGGATCACACATCCCTTTGCAAATCCCATGGAACCCATGAGCCTTGGTCCCCCAAACTGCATGTCCCCCACTTAAAGCTGGGCCAGATCCTGTTTGCTGTACCCAGGCCTCAGTTTCCCTGCTTGCAACCAGAAGATCATGTAGCCAGAAATTGGCAGGGAGCTGGGCACGATAGTTCACACCTATCGTCCCAGCACTTTGGGAGGCTGAGGCAGGTGGATCACCTGAGGTCAGGAGTTCAAGACCCCAATCTGGGCAACACAGTGGAATCCCTGCCTCTACAAAAAAAATAGAAACAATTAGCCAGGCCTGGAGGCAGGCACCTGTAGTCCCAGCTACTCGAAGGAGGCTGAGGTGGGAGGATCACTTGAGCCCCGGAGTTTGAGGCTGGAGTGAGCTCTGATTGTACCACTGCACTCTAGCCTGGGTAACAGAATGAGACTTTGTTTATTAAATTAATTAATTAGCAAAAACCTTTTGTGTTCTTTCTACTTTATTTATTTTATTTTATTGTTTTGAGACAGTCTTGCTCTTGTCGCCCAGGCTGGAGGGCAGGCACAAGGTCTCGGCTCACTGCAACCTTCGCTTCCCAGGTTCAAGCAATTCTCCTGCCTCACCCTCCTGAGTAGCTGGGATTACAGGCGTGAGCCACTGTGCCCAGCCCAGGCTAATTTTTGTATTTTTAGTAGAGACAAGTTTTCACCATGTTGGCCAAGCTGGTCTTGAACTCTGGACCTCAGGTGATCTGCCCTCCTTGGCCTCCCAAAGTGCTAGGATTACAAGCGTGAGCCACTGAGCCCGGCCTATTTTTATTATTTTTTCGAGATGTACTCTCACTCTGTCATCCAGGCTGCAGTGCAGTGGCACCATCTCAGCTCACTGCAACCTCCAACCCCTGGCTTCAAGAGAGTCTCCTGCCTCAGCCTCCCAAATAGCTGGGATTACAGGCATGTGCCACCATGCCTGGCTAATTTTTGTATTTTTAGTAGAGATGGGGTTTCACCATGTTGGTCAGGCTGGCCTCGAGCTCCTGACCTTGTGATCCACCCGCCTTCGCCTTCCAAAGTGCTGGGATTACACTTGTGAGCCACGGTGCCCGGCTCATTTTTTGTACCTTTAGTAGTGATGGGGTTTCACTATGTTGGCCAGGCTGGTGTTGAACTCCTGACCTCAGGCGATCTTCCCACCTCAGCCTCCGAAAATGCTGGGATTACAGGTGTGAGCCATCATGCCTGGCCAAGACCCAGTTTTTTCTTCTTTTTTTATAGATAGGGTTTCACCATGTTGGTCAGGCTGGTTTTGAACTCCCGACCTCAGGTGATCCACCCGCCTTGGCCTCCAAAGTGCTTGGATTACAGGCGTGAGCCACCACGCCTGGCCATAAGACCCAGTTTTAAAAAAATTAATTGGTAGAGACATTGGTGGAGCCAGGGCAGTGGGAGTAAGTGCCTGGTCCTGCTCTTCTGGGCTCTCGCCGACCATGCTGGGGTGTGAGTCAGGGCCCTGGAGGGCACAGCTCTCCTGTGACCCTGTGGTCAGCCGGGAGGCCAGGCCTGGCAGGACTCCTGCCCTAGAATCAGCTCCTCCCACTCCCCAGGCTCCCATTCGGGGTGCTGGCCGTACCAGGCCACCTCGAGGGTGCCCCAGAGCCAGCGGCCGCACAGCAACAAAGACGCCATTCACTGACTCCCGGCCATGAGGCCGGTCATTTATGGAGGGCTGAGCCTGTGACATCTGTGTGCTTGTAACGTGGACGGCATTTCCGGTCCCACATACACGCCTGGGCCAGCCACGCTTCTCTCCCTGTGAGAGCAGGGAAACGAGCCTTGAAAGGGAATGAGGGACTGACTCGGGATCATGTAACTCTACATGGTGACGCTGGACAGGAAGCTCCCAGGATGGTGTCAGAAGCTCAGCATGGGCTGGGCATGGTGGCTCACACCTGTCATCCCAGCCCTTTGAGAGGCAGAGGCACAAGGATCACTGGAGCCCAGGAGTTCAAGACCAGTCTGGGCAATATAGTGAGACCCCCATCTCTTAAAAAAAAATGTAGCTGGGCATGGTGGTGCATGCCTGTAGCCCCAGCTATTTGGGAAGCTGAGGTGGGAGGATTGCTTAAGCCCAGGAGTTTGAGGCGGGAGTGAGCTATGATCGCACCGCTGCACTCCAGCCAGGGTGACAGAGTGAGATTTGTCTCTCCCCACACCCTGAGGAAAAAAAACTCAGGGCTATCCCACCCTAGTTCTTGCACAGATGAAGAACCAAAGCTTCTAGAAGGGGTATATTGGCCAGGCGTGATGGCTCATGCTTGTAATCCCAGCACTTTGGGAGGCCAAGAAGGGCGAATCACCTGAGGTCAGGAGTTCAAGACCAGCCTGACCAAAATGAAGAAACCCCCATCTCTGCTAAAAATACAAAATTAAGCCGGGCGCGGTGGCTCACGCCTGTAATCCCAGCACTTTGGGAGGCCGAGGCGGGTGGATCACGAGGTCAAGAGATGGAGACCATCCTGGTCAACATGGTGAAACCCTGTCTCTACTAAAAATACAAAAAATTAGCTGGGCATGGTGGCGTGTGCCTGTAATCCCAGCTACTCAGGAGGCTGAGGCAGGAGAATTGCCTGAACCCAGGAGGCTGAGGTTGTGGTGAGCTTAGATCACGCCATTGCACTCCAGCTTGGGTAACAAGAGCAAAACTCTGTCTCAGGAAAAAAAAAAAAAAAAAAAATACAAAATTAGCCAGGCGTGGTGGCATATGCCTGTAATCCCAGCTATTCGGGAGGCTGAGGCAGGAGAATTGCTTGAACCTGGGAGGTGGATGTTGCAGTGCTCTGATATCGAGTCATTGCATTCCAGCCTGGGCAACAAGAGTGGAAACTGTCTAAAAAAAAAAAAAAAAAAAAAAAAGAAGGGGTATATTTTGCCCCCAGACCCTAAATCCTGGTCTTTGGACTACAGTCAAGACCTAGCATAGGGCTCAGGCCTTAAAAAGCTGTTGAGGAGGGTGTGACACTGCAAAGTTGGGGTGAGAACAGCGGAGGCGGGGTGTCCCTGGGAGGAGGAAGCAGGAAGCCCCAGGGAAGTGCCTGGGAGAGGGAGGTTGTGCATCCAGAAGGAGCAGCCCCTGCCCTTTGGGTGTTGGCCCCTGCTTTGTGAGTGTCGGTCTAGATGGGAAGGACAGGGTCCGAGTCCTCACTCAGGGAACTGAGCCCAGAGTGAGCCGGGCAGCCCTTCCTGGTGACCTCACTTTCCCCTGTAGAGCCTGTGGCATGGTGTCCAGTGGCCAGCCCGGGAGCAGCTCAAGACTGGCCTCACTTTGTGCCACACTGTCGTACCAAGGTGGCTCAGATGGCACCTGGGTTCCCGAAAGGGCCCAGGGACACAGCGTCCATGTCCCCGTCCTTCCCCAGAGGGACCTGGGGTGGGGCCTGCTGAAAGGATCATGTGATTTGCTCATGGGCAGCTTTTCCTGCTCCGGACACAGAGGTGCCCAGCGTAAGCGAGACGCAGGTGAGGTGAGGACAGGGCACGGTGCTGAGCAGGCATGATTTTTGAAAGTGCTACTTTGTGGCTGGGCACGGTGGCTCACTCCTGTAATCCCAGCATTTTGGGAGGCTGAGGAAGGAGGATCATTGAGACCAGGAGTTTGAGACCAGCCTGGGCAACATAGTGAGACTCCATCTCTACAAAACATTTTTAAAAATTTGCCAAGTGGGCCGGGAGCGGTGGCTTATGCCTGTAATCCTAGCATTTTGGGAAGCCAAGGTGGGTGGATCACCTGAGTTCAGGAGTTGGAGACCAGCCTGGCCAACATGGCAAAACCCTGTCTCTATTAAAAATAACAAAAATTAGCCAGGCATGGTGGTGAGTACCTATAGTCTCAGCCACTCAGGAGGCTGAGGTAGGAGAATCGCTTGAACCTGGGAGGCAGAGATTGCAGTGAGCCGAGATCACAGCATTGCACTCCAGCCTGGGTGAAAGAGTATAACTCCATCTCAAAAAAAAAAAAAAAAAAAAAAATTAGCTGAGTGTGATGTCGTGCACCTGTGGTCCCAGCTACTTAGGAGGCTGAGGTGGGAGAATAGCTTGAGCTCAGGAATTCGAAGCAGCAGTGAGCCATGATCACGTCACTGCACTCCGAGGGCTGAGGCGGGTGGATCATTGAGGTCAAGAGTACGAGACCAGCCTGGCCAACATGGTGAAACGTTTTTTCTACTAAAAATACAAAAAGCCAGGCGAGGTGGCACACGCCTGTAATCTCAGTTATTCAGGAGGCTGAGACAGAAGAATCACTTGAATCCTGGAGGTGAAGGTTGCAGTGAGCTGAGATCGCGCCACTGCACTCCAGCCTGGGCGACAGAGAAAGAGTTCGTCTCAAAAACAAAACAAAAATGAGATACGTTTCCTCTGTCCAGGGCTCTATGGCCATGAGAGCCATCTGGAGCTCATCCTGTCCACAGGACACTCTTATTTCCTGGCAGTAGCGGTGGAGCAGGGCTCACTCCCTACCAAAGCTCTACCCAACCTAGAGCAGGACAAACACCTATCACCTGCGTATGCAATGGACAGAAGACAGTGGCAGTACCATCACCAGAGGCATTCAAGCCAAGGCATCTTCTTTACCTTTTTTTTTTTTTTTTTGAGACAGAGTCTCACTCTGTCGCCAGGCACCAGGCTGGAGTGCAGTGGCGCAATCTCGGCTCACTGCAACCGCTGCCTCCAGGGTTCAAGCAATTCTCCTGCCTCAGCCTCCAAAGCAGCTGGGACTACAGGCATGCGCCACCACGCCCAGCTAATTTTTGTATTTTTAGTAGAGACGGGGTTTCACCATGTTGGCCAGGATGGTCTCCATCTCTTAACCTCGTGATCCGCCTGCCTCGGCCTCCCAAAGTGCTGGGATTGCAGGCGTGAGCCACTGTGCCCAGCCTGTGTTTTCAATCAATCAATCAATCAATCTATCTATCTATCTATCTATCTATCTATCTATCTATCTATCTATCTATGTTTCTAGATGAGATCTTGCTATGATGCCCAGGCTGGTCTTGAACTCCTTGCCTTAAGTGATCCTCCTGCTTCAGCCTCCCAAAGTGTTGGGATTTCAGCTGTGGGCCACTGTGCCTGGCTAGAGTGCAGTGGCACTGTCTTAGCTCACTGCAGCCTCCACCTCCTGGGCTCAAGGGATCCTCTTGCTTCAGACTCCTGAGTAGCTAGGACCACAGGCAGCCACCACATCCAGCTGAAGCTTGATATTTTTCCATGGTGTATGACTCAGGGCAGAGCGAAGAAGTACAAAAACATGTTGGCTTTCGATTGAGGGCTGATGGAAGGGGGGTTTCCAAAATTAACAGCAACAACCTCTGTCTGTGGAAGGGGTCGCCAGGGGCATGCAAGGTCTGCGGCTCAAGGCCCTGCCAATAAACCCATTTGAAGCAGGATGACAAGAAGGTGACCCCATCTTCCCCACTCACTGAAAGCCCCGGGCTGGGATTGCCTGGGGCAGACGCAGGCTCCAAGCAACCCCAGCAATCAGTTTATCAGCCAGCCAGGCTGAGGGCCTGGAGTTAGCTGAGTGCCCAGCCTGAGACCTTGTGGGCAGTGTGTGGTCATGCTGACATTCCAGGGGCCTTTTGGCATGTGGGGAATGTCCCAGGAAAACCCTCAGCCTTCGGTGAGGCTCAGAAAAGGGAAGCGTCCCTAGAGGGGGTGGGTGGGGGCATGGGAGGTGGTATCTGTAGGGAATGTCCCCTTTGAGGGAGGAGGACAGAGAGTTTGGGTTATGAGGATGGGGGACTGTAGCCAGCACCATATCCCTCCTGTGTGACCAGCTCAGAGTCCCATGATATTGGGGTTTGGGAGGGGAAGGGACACTGGCCTTGGAACCAGAGACCTGGGCTGGCCTGGCTCAGAGTCACTGGACCTCTCTGCTCCGGGTCAAAAAACAAGAACACCGCATGGCTGGGCTGGGCATGTTGGCCACTGACTCAGCCACTATCCCGGATACCTATTTGGGCCACCCGGGGGTGGGTGCCTGGGCCACAGGGAGGGGTCCTGGTGGGCTTCAGGGCAGTGGCTGTGGGGCTGAAGCCTCAGGGAACCACATCTGCAGGGCCTCAGAGACAAGCTAGTTGGGTGTGTTGGGGTCTGTGGGTCCCAGCTTCTGGCCTCACCGGGTCCCCACCCCACTGACAGCTCCCAACCTGCATCCTCCCCGCCCCACCTCTCAGCTCCTGTAAGGCTCTGTGCTCAAAGGCCACCTCCTCCAGGCCGCCCCTGGACCGCCACCTCCACCCAGTACAGATCTGCTCCGTGGTCTCTTCGGTCTCCATCGTGACCTCAAACCTGGCCTGTCCTTGCTCCTAGCTAGGCTTGGGATCGGGGGCATCCGAGGTGGGGGGCATCCGGGAGAGTTAGATGGCTGGTGCGGGGAGCCGGGGTTGGGAAGGGTGGCGTCCTCAGGTGGTAGTGCTGCGGGGGGGGGTGGAGGGACGCGCCAGCAGGGCAGCAGCGGGGGCCGCCAGCTCCCTCCGCCGGGGGCCCCTCCCGAAAGGAGCCGGGGGCGGGGAAGGGGGCGGGGCCTGGCGGCGTTGACGTCACCCCGCCTATAAAGGGGCCGGGGCGCCGCGGGCCCGGCTTTGTGGAGCGCTGCGGTGAGTGCGCGCGGGCCGCGGCCGCCGAACAAAGGAGCAGGGGCGCCGGCGCGGGGACCCGCCACCTATCTCCCGGAGCCGCGTCGCGGCCTCCCGTCCGCCGCCACCATGACCGCCAACGGCACGGCCGAGGCGGTGCAGATCCAGTTCGGCCTCATCAACTGCGGCAACAAGTACCTGACGGCCGAGGCGTTCGGGTTCAAGGTGAACGCGTCGGCCAGCAGCCTGAAGAAGAAGCAGATCTGGACGCTGGAGCAGCCGCCCGACGAGGCGGGCAGCGCGGCCGTGTGCCTGCGCAGCCACCTGGGCCGCTACCTGGCGGCGGACAAGGACGGCAACGTGACCTGCGAGCGCGAGGTGCCGGGCCCCGACTGCCGCTTCCTCATCGTGGCGCACGACGACGGCCGCTGGTCGCTGCAGTCCGAGGCGCACCGGCGCTACTTCGGCGGCACCGAGGACCGCCTGTCATGCTTCGCGCAGACGGTGTCCCCCGCCGAGAAGTGGAGCGTGCACATTGCCATGCACCCGCAGGTCAACATCTACAGCGTCACCCGAAAGCGCTACGCGCACCTGAGCGCGCGGCCGGCCGACGAGATCGCTGTGGACCGCGACGTGCCCTGGGGCGTCGACTCGCTCATCACTCTCGCCTTCCAGGACCAGCGCTACAGCGTGCAGACCGCCGACCACCGCTTCCTGCGCCACGACGGGCGCCTGGTGGCGCGCCCCGAGCCGGCCACTGGCTACACGCTGGAGTTCCGCTCCGGCAAGGTGGCCTTCCGCGACTGCGAAGGCCGTTACCTGGCACCGTCGGGGCCCAGCGGCACGCTGAAGGCGGGCAAGGCTACCAAGGTGGGCAAGGACGAGCTCTTCGCCCTGGAGCAGAGCTGCGCCCAGGTCGTGCTGCAGGCGGCCAACGAGAGGAACGTGTCCACGCGCCAGGGTGAGTGGGGACGCTGCCCCCGCCTCTCCTGGTCCGTGCACAAAGCGCACCCCACCCGTGCCCCTCCAGCCTCCCGCCCTTTATCGCCTGCGGCGCCTCTGCGGTCCAGAGCACTGCCGGGTGCGCCCCCGCTAGGCACGCGGGCTACCCCGCCCGGAGGGGACCGGGGTGAGGCTTTGCCCATCCTGGGGAGCCACTGCCCACCTCCCACCCCGGGCTGGGGTCGTGGGCTCCCCTAGGCACCGCGGAGGCGCAGGCTAATGTGCACGTTCCTAACCCCCGGCCCAGTCCCCCTCTTCTCCCCAGGCGCGCTGATCTCTCGGATCAGCGGTCCCAGCTCTTGGGGAGCGGGCGTCCCTCGCCCATTTCCTCCTGCCCCTCCCCCCGTCGGGAGGCCTGTAGCTCTGAGGCCGAGACGAGGGTCGCCACTCGCACGGGCGCGCCTCCACCCCCACCGGCAGCCTTCGCGGGCGAGGTGGGGGAGGTTAGCCAGGTCTTTGATCCCGGCAGGGCGCGCCTCCACCTCCCCTACTGCTGGGCCTTCCTCCACCTCCTCCCGAGGCCGGGCAGGGTCGGCCTCCGCTGGGGGTGGCGCGCGGGGTGTCTGCCCTTCCCCCCCAGCCCCTCCTCCCGCGTCTGCCCCGCGCTCGAGGCCGCGGCCTTTGTGAGCAGGGGGGCGGGTCGCCTCGACTGGGTCCTCCCTCGCCCCCTTTGTCCTGCTCCATCTCTGCAGATGGAAAAACCAGATGCGGCGGGGCGGGGGAGGGGATCGGCTTTTGCGGGTCACCCCTTCAGCAGAGCCCCCCGGGCCGCCCTTGGGCCCAGGGCTCAGGTCCCTAGGCTCCCCAGGAGGCGGACTCCCTCCACGCGCCTCGGCCCGGGAACGGCGTGGCGCGGATGGCGGACCTCCAGGCACCCCGCCCTTCGCCCGCCGCGCGCATCTCCGGGCCGGTGTGCTGAGCTGCGCTCCGCTGGCGACCGAGGGCAGCTCCAGCACTCGCCAGGAGACCCCAGGCCAGCTCCCTCGGGAAGCTCCTACCCTCGGGTGAACCCATCCCTTAGGGCGCTCTCCGGGAACAATTGACTGCAACTCGATCCGTCCCCTCCGGGGCCTCCCTCAGGCGCAGCTATTTGCGACCGGCCTGTGCGCCAGAAGTGGGCCCCCCTCTTTCCCATCTTTCTCAGATTCCCCCCGCCCCGGGGGGTTTTCTTCCTTTTGGCGTCCTCTTCCACTCCTGGCGGAGAAGCTGTTCCTTGCTTTCAGACAGAGGCCCCGCTGGAGGGAGGGGCCTGGGGGGGATCTTGTTCCGTTGACGGGAAGTCGGACCCCAGGCCCTGGATGGGAGCCCAGTTTGTGTCCTCATCCCTCCTTTTGGAAGGAGCCCTCCTGACGGCCTCCCTCTTGGCTGTGGGCTCTGCAGAAGGGAGAAAGACCCCCATGGCAGTGGGGGTGAGGGTGGAGGCCTGGGTGGGGTAATGGCCATTTTGTGCCTGAAGTTTGCTTAAGGCCCAGAGAGGTGAAGCCGCTTTACCTGGGTCACACAGCAGGTGGCCACAAGTAAGCAGCATGCAGAAGTGAGTGCATTTGGCTCCAGAAACCCCTTTTCCTGTCTCCCACACGCGGGGTGGGCAGAGCTCACCTGTTCAGTGGGCATTGGGCCCTAGGGAGGGGACCTGCTGAGCCATGAGTAGGGTTCATATTTTCTCTTGGGGACATTACCAAGTGTCAAGGAAAAGGCAGCGGATACAGGTGATTAGATGGGTGAGTCCTTTCTGAGCAGGACATCTGAGCTGACCTGAAGGATGAATACAAGGTGGCAGGTATCTGGGGTGTGTGGACCAGCATTGCAGGCCATGGGTGTAGCCTGTGCAAAGGGCCTGTGGCAGAAAGGTACAGAGAAAGCCCAGTGTGGCTGGGAGGAAGCCTGTGAGGTTGGGAGCTGGGACTGGAGGGGCCAGCGGGGCCCTCGATGGGTACTAACAGTGCAGGGCCATGGTTCTTGCCTTCAGGTTGCAGCCATGGCCTCCCCTGGGGAAGAAGTCTACTGCCTCTGAAGTTAGGAAGTAGGTGGCCCTGGCCCTGGGGGCCAGGAAGGAGCAGAGAGCCTGAGGGTGTTTTTGGCGAGCCTGGGCAGATACTCCCCTCTCCTGAGAAGCTTGCTGGGGGCGTCAGGGGTGTGATTCAGGCTGATGGGTGGGAGGAACCAGAAATTGCAGCCAAGAGAGGTAGTGGTGATAGCTCAGCTTGGAGTTTAAAGGGTTGTGGAACTAGGAGTGGCGGGGAGGGGAGCTTGGGGGCTGAGGTTGGGGCTCCTCTGGCCACAGATCTTGGGGTTATCTCATTTCTATGTCAGCCAACTCCTGGGGGGCTTTTGGAGAGCTGGAGTCTGCAAAGGTGGGCGTGGGGGGGCGTGTCTGCAGAGGCCATTTTGGACAGGCCTGCGTGGCAAGGGGGAGGCGTCTGTGCTTCCGACACACATGACACACATGCCGGGGACGCTCGCCAGGAAGGGGAGGATCCGGGCTTAGCGGGTGGGGGGATGTGAATCATCTCTGCAGGCCTGCACGGGCGGGCCCGGTGGGGGCAGGGTGCTCACCTTTGAAAAACGCTGCGCCCTGCTCTCCAGCCTCAGTTCCCCCTTCTGTAAAGTGTGCATTCCAGGCCTTCTCGGGCTGGCCCAGAGCTGCCCTGGGCAGGGTCTTTTGGCCCAGCTTTCACCCCATCACACCAGAGGCTGTGTCGGCTGAGCGAGTGCTCCTTTGTCCTCCGGACCCACACCTGCCCTGGCCCTGACCCGGGCCATGTTTCACCACATTTCCTGTCTTCTCACATCTGTCCCTGTCTGTCCCGCCAGCCTCCTTGCATCTGGGGCTCCATGCCAGGGCTAGGACCTGGGCTCCCTGCTGGCTTGGGATGGGCCCTCTCCCAGCCATTCTGAGTATGGCTGACTGACAAAGGGCTGGTCCAGCTGAGCTTTGCAGGATGTGTAAGAGTTCTCAGAGGCAGGGCATTCTGAGCCTGGGGAATGGCTTGTATAAGCATGCAGGAGGCATTTGAAATGGCCAGGTAATTGGAAGAGTTGGCTGGAAAGCGGGGTGGTGACGTGAAGCCACAGAAGATTCCAGGTTCCCTCCCCTGAATGAGATGGAGGGGAGTGCCTATTTTGAACAAGCCAGGGGCATCTGGGGACTGTTAAGGCCTGAGGGTGGTGATGGGGACTGGAGGGTGCGAGGCACCCAGGGGGTGCCCCTCTGAGTCACCATAGAGAATGGTTTAGAAGGCCAGGCACACTGGCCCACGCCTGTAATACAAGCACTTTGGGAGGCCAAGGAGGGAGGACAGCTTCAGCCCAGGAGTCAAAGCCAGCCTGGGCAATACAGTAAAACCCCTGTCTGCAAAAAATACAAAAAAATTAGCCTGGTATGGTAACACACGCCTGTCATTCCAGCTACTGAGGAGGCTGAGATGGGAGGATCGCTTGAGCCGGGGAGTTCGAGGCTGTAGTGAGCCAAGATCGTGCCACTGCACTCCAGCCTGGGCAACAGAATGAGACCCTGTCTCCAAAAATATTTTTGAGACGGAGTTTCGCTCTTGTTACCCAGGCTGGAGTGCAATGGCGTGATCTCGGCTCACCGCAACCTCCGCCTCCTGGGTTCAAGCAATTTTCCTGCCTCAGCCTCCCGAGTAGCTGGGACTACAGGCGTGCGCCACCATGCTCAGCTAATTTTTGTATTTTTTAGTAGAGACGGGGTTTCACCTTGTTGACCAGGATGGTCTCGATCTCTTGACCTCGTGATCCACCCACCTCGGCCTCCCAAAGTGCTGGGATTATAGGCGTGAGCCACCGTGCCCGGCCCAAAAATATTTGTTAATCAAATAAAATAATTAAGGCCGGGCCAGGTGGCTTATGCCTGTAATCCCAGCACTTTGGGAGGCTGAGACGGGTGGATCACTTGAGGTCAGGAGTTTGAGACCAGCTTGGCCTACGTGGAGAAACCCCATCTCTACTAAAAATACAAAAAAATAGCCAGGTATGGTGGCGCATGCCTGTAATCCCAGCTACTCAGGAGGCTGAGGCAGGAGAATCTCTTGAACCCAGGAGATGGAGGTTGCAGTGAGCCGAGATCGTGCCATTGCACTCCAGCCTGGGTAACAAGAGTGAAAGTCTGTCTCAAAACAAAACAAAAGACAACAAAAATAATTAAAAGAAAAAAGTTAAAAAAAAAGGGAGAGAGAATGATTCAGAAGCTGAGGACAGGGAAGGCCACCACGAGGGCAGGACAGGCAGGGGCCTGGGCCTCTCTGGAAGGAGACGGGAGAGGTGCCCGTGGGCTTGGCACAGGAGACTCTTCCTCTCCCAGCTCCCGGGGGCCCCTGTGGGCCTGTGACTCAGGATTTCTGTGCCTCTGTTGATGAAAAGAAAAATCCTGAAGAAAATCCTGTTCCCACAGTAACAGCTCTAATTAGAGACACTAAGGCCGAGCTCGGGGTTTCGGCGTCTGGGAAGGGCCTTGGAGGCAGGAGGGGCCCTGCTGGATTCCCCTTTCCTCCACCTCTCCCTGTTGGGATGGGACCTGATGTCTCCTTGGCACCAGGCCCCTGAATCCTTTCAACATCCTGGCAGAGTGGAGAGGCTGGGCCCTTTTGACAAGTGGGGAAACCGAGGCAGGGTGCAGGGAAGTCACTCCTCCAAGGGTGCCTGGCCCCTGTGGTGGGTGCTTCACTGGCTGGCCTAGGCCTTTGCATCAAGCCAGTTCCAGGATTGAATGCAATAGGCTGATGGTGACATCTGCAGCAGTTGTGTGGCCCTGGGCAAGGAATGGCTGGGGGGCTCCCTTTCTTCTCTGGCTGGGGGGATGAGATTAGTGTGAACTTAATGGAGTTGCCAGGAGGATTAAGGCCCACAGGTATTCACACGTGGCTCCATGGCTGTCCCCAGCCCAGCCATCAGAAGTCTCATTGAGAAGGAGCCTGCCGGCTTCCTGCATTTGTTCCAGGCGGGCTGCTAAGCGCCCTGCTTATTTGCAAGGCTATGTGAGGATGAGCCCTGTAAGCCCTAGGATGAGGCTGTGCGAATGTGGTTTCTGTTCCGTTGTGCCCCTCCTTCGTTTGCCCCTCTTTCTGGGGAACCTGGAGCCCCCCACCCCCTTGGACTTTCCTGCTGCTGGGGTGGGCCTAGAACCTCTCCCTCTGTCCTCTCTGCTGCTGGGGTGGGCCTGCAGGAGGCTGTCCTCTTACCTGGTCCTTAACTTCCCTCCCATCAGTGGACCCCCCCATGCATTGGGCAGATGGTGCTCTGTTGCCAGCGCAGGCCGGGGCCCACGAGGTGGCTTTGCACAGAGCAGGGTGTGGCCATGGCCTGTAGATGTGCAGGCCCTTCTGGGTAGAATGAGGGGGCGGTGAGGGCAGCTGTGCGGGTGTGTCTGGCCTGACAGCTCCCTGAGGCTTCTGTGCAGTGGGGGTGGGGAGGACCAGCCCTTTGCAGGGCCTCTTGGCTGGTGGAGGGCTGAGTGAGGAGAGGCCCCGGCCCTCATTGTGTTCCCTGGGATGTGGCCTTAGGATGGTCCTGGCACCCTGGCGACACAACCCCTGCTCACCTCATCCTCTTCCCATGCTTGGCTAGGGTGTGGTGGCCGAGCCAGCCCACTCAATGGAGTCCCAGGCAGTGGACACTATGGAGGAGTCAGGCTTGAGGGGCCCCAGGGGAACTGGAGGGTGGAGCCCAAGGGGTTCCAAGAAGGGGCAGGGCCAGGATCCCAGGGTAGGACCCATAGACAGGAGGGTGGGTCAGGGAAAGGGTGTGGCAAGAGGGCCGCCCCCCCCCCATCCAAAGAGCCAGCCAGACCCTTACTTTCTCTTGCCCTGTGACTTCAGGCAAGAACATGCCACCACCAGCCTCAGTCTCCCTCTTTGTGAAGTGGGATGAAGATCCCTGCCTGTGGTGCAGATGTGGGGGTGCATGGTTGGGTCACAATGGAGCAGGATGGGGAGGCCAGGCACGTGGCTCACACCTGTAATCCCAGCACTTTGGGAAGCAAAGGTGGGAGGATTGCCTGAGGCCAGCTTGGGCAACATAGCGAGACCCCCATCTCTACAAAATAATTTTAAAGTTAGCCAGGAGTGGTGTCGAGTGCCTGTGGTCCCACCTACTAGGGAGACTGAGGCAAGAGGATCTCTTGAGCCCAGAAGTTGGAGGCTGCAAAGAGCCATGCTTGTGACACTTGCACTCCAGCCTAGGCAACAGAGCAAGAGCCTGTCTCTAAAAAAAAACAAAGAACTGGCCATGTGCAGTGACTCATGCCTGTAATCCCAGTACTTTGGGAGGCTGAGGCAGGTGGATCACCTCAGGTCAGGAGTTCGACACCATCCTGGCCAACATGGTGAAACCCTGTCTCTACTAAAAGTACAAAAATTAGCCGGGCGTGGTGATGTGTGCCTGTAATCCCAGCTTCTCGGGAGGCTGAGGCAGGAGAATCTCTTGAACCTGGGAGGTGGAAGATGCAGTGAGCCCAGATTGCGCTACTGCACTCCAGCCTGGGCGACAGAGCAAGACTCCACCTCAAAAATAAAATAAGAGTTGAGGATGTGTCTTCTGGGTGTGGGCTCCACCACCTGCCAGCCTCCCTCTCCTGGGGATGATGCCTGCCACCCACCGCTGGGGTCCCTGCAGCATCAAGGCGCCCAAATGATGATTCTCGCCAGCTCCGAGCAGGCAGCCGCACGCAGCCTGGCGGACGCCTCTGCTGCTGCAGTTCTTAGAATCCAGGGCGTGTGGGGAATGTGAATTTGTGCTGCTGGAGCCAAACATCCCACCTCCAGGTTTTAGCTGGAGGAATCCATGCGGATATGCAAAGCGACGTGGTTATGATGAATAGCAACTGCGTGGCTGGGTGCCGGGGTCCACGCCTGTAATCCCAGCACTTTAGGAGGCTGAGGTGGGCGGGTCACCTGAAGTCAGGAGTCCTGGCCAACATGGTGAAACTCCATTTCTGCTAAAACAAAAAAATTAGCCGGGGGTAGTGGAGGGCGCCTGTAATCCCAGCTACTGGAGAGGCTGAGGCAGGAGACTTGCTTGAACCCAGGAGGCAGAGGTTGCAGTGAGTTGAGATCATGCCATTGCACTCCAGCCTGGGTGACAGAGCGAGACTCTCCTTCTCAAAAAAAGTATAGTGGGCCGGGCGTGGTGGCTCACGTCTGTGATCCTACCACTTTGGGAGGCCAAGGCAGGCGGATCACGAGGTCAGGAGTTTGAGACCAGTCTGGCCAATATGGTGAAACCCCATCTCTACTAAAAATACAAAAAAATTAGCCGGGCATGGTGGCACACTCCTGTTATCCCAGCTATCTGGGAGGCTGAGGCAGGAGAATTGCTTGAACCTTGGGGGCAGAGGTTGCAGTGAACTGAGATCGCGCCACTGCATTCCAGCCTGAGTGACCGGGAAAAAAAAAGAAAAGCAATGGCGCCATAGCCTAGGGGAGCAAAACCTGAAAGCCACCTTGTGTCCTGATATCCCATGTGATTTTTTTTTTCCTGAGATGGAGTCTTGCTCCGTCGCCCAGGCTGCAGTGTAATGGCGTGATCTTGGCTCATTGCAACCTCTGCCTCCTGGGTTCAAGCGATTCTCTTGCCTCATCCTCTGGAGTAGCTGGGATTACAGGTGGCCACCACCATGCCTGGCTAATTTTTCCATTTTTAGTAGAGATGGAGTTTCACCATGTTGTCCAGGCTGGTCTCAAACTCCTGACCTCAGGTGATTTTCCTGCCTCTGCCTCCCAAAGTGCTGGGATTGCAGGCACGAGCCACTATGCTCTACCCTTTTACGAGTTTTCTAAAGGTAAGGAACATGTGCCATTATGTTTTATTCTTTTAACTTTTACATGGAAGCAGGAACAATAGCATTAACCCAGACACGGCCCCCAGATGCGATGTTCCCCTGTGCCATAGCCCCATTTGTCCTTTTCTTTACCATTTTTGGTTGTACTGAAAGCAGCTCCCTGACATCAGGGCATTTCATCCCAAAATACTTCCATCTGTGTTTCTAAAAAAATGAGACCATTTTCTTATGTAACTGCAATGTGATCAACAGTAATCGATCCTTCACATCTGATTCTGCCTGTGTTAAGACCCTCCAGATTGGCTCAAGAATGTCTTTCCCGCAGTTGATTTCTTGATCCTTTTTGTTTTTTTGAGGCAGGGTCTCATTCTGTCACCCAGGCTGGAGTGCAGTGGTGCAATCACAGCTCACTGCAACCTTGACCTCCTGCCTCAGCCTCCCAAGTAGCTGGGGCTATGGGTGTGCACCACCACTCCCAGCTAATTAAAAAAAAAACAATTAGTAGAGACGGGGGTCTTGCTATATTGCCCAGGCTTGTCTCGAACTCCCGGACTTAAGTGATCCTCCTGCCTTGCCCTTTCAAAGTGTTGAGATCACAGGCATGAGCCCCTGGCCCTGGCCCCTATTCCTTCTCTAACTGGGAGAAGTCACGTGGGACAGATGTAGCTGGCCTTGGCCTTTGACCGGCCCTGCCTGTGTTCCCGGGTGCTTTCTGCTGCCTCTGATGTGTGCTACTGTGGGGTCTTGGTCGCCTGCCCCACCCTGCCCTGTGGTGTGTAGTTCTGTGAGTTCAGGGCTGTGGTCGGCCAGAACTAGGGGGTGTGGGGCCCTTTACCAGCCCGAGGCCTCCTCTCCACAGGTATGGACCTGTCTGCGAATCAGGACGAGGAGACCGACCAGGAGACTTTCCAGCTGGAGATCGACCGCGACACCAAAAAGTGTGCCTTCCGTACCCACACGGGCAAGTACTGGACGCTGATGGCCACCGGGGGCGTGCAGTCCACCGCCTCCACCAAGTGAGTGCCCCGCCCCACCTGTCACCCCTCCCCCAACCTTCGCTTGCCTGGGCCATCCCGCCTGACCCTGTCCCGCATCCCCCAGGAATGCCAGCTGCTACTTTGACATCGAGTGGCGTGACCGGCGCATCACACTGCGGGCATCCAATGGCAAGTTCGTGACCTCCAAGAAGAACGGGCAGCTGGCTGCCTCGGTGGAGACAGCAGGTACTGCCCAAGCCCCAGTTCCCTGGAGTCCCGGAGGGTCTGGCCACGCCGTGGTCACTTGGCAGCCCCAGCCAAGGCCCGCTTTGTGCTGGCATCCCCCCAGACTGGCCCCATACTGTCCTGCCCTGGGGCTGACTGCTGTGTGACCCCAGCTCCTGACTCACCCTCTTTGATCACCCCAGCCCCCACCCTACTCCCTCCCAGGAGGCTCACTGACTCCCCTCTTTCTGGGACAGGGGACTCAGAGCTCTTCCTCATGAAGCTCATCAACCGCCCCATCATCGTGTTCCGCGGGGAACATGGCTTCATTGGCTGCCGCAGGGTCACAGGCACCCTGGATGCCAACCGCTCTAGCTATGACGTCTTCCAGCTGGAGTTCAACGATGGCGCCTACAACATCAAAGGCAGGTTCTCCCGCGGGCGGCGGCTGGGCGGGGAACCCCTCAGTGGGGCTGTGGTCAGGGCTTCAGGGAGCGCCCCCTGCACCCATGCTTGACCCTGGCTGGGCTCAGGGCCATTCCAGGCCCTAAGGGGAGTTCAAGTGATTCTCCTGCCTCAGCCTCCCAGCCTTCCAGACCCTAAGGGGACAGGTGTCCAGGGGCCACCAGGGGCTCTGGGATGAAAGCAGCCCCTGTCCCGCTTGTCTGTATGGTCGGGTCAGATCATACCTTGCCCACCTGACAGAAAGGTAGAGAAGGGGGAGGAGAGCAGGGAGAGAGGTTCTGGAAAGGGCGTGCAGAGGAGGACGCCCCTCACTTGTGGGACTGGAGCCCCTTCCCGGGGAGGACCCCAACAACCCAGAGGTGCCTGTTAGGATTCAGAACATGGTTTTGTTTGTTTGTTTCTTTGTTTGTTTGAGACTCACTCCCTCACCCAGGCTGGAGTGCAGTGGTGTGATCTCGGCTCACTGCAACCTCTGCTCTGCCTCCTGGGTTCAAGCAGTTCTCCTGCCTCAGCCTCCTGAGTAGCTGGGATTACAGGCACGTGCCACCATGCCCAGCTAATTTTTTGTATTTTTAGTAGAGACGGGGTTTCACCATGTTGACTGGGATGGTCTCGATCTCTTGATCTCGTGATCCACCCGCCTCGGCCTCCCAAAGTGCTGGGATTACAGGTGTGAGCCACCGCGCCCAGCCCTATTATTTATTTATTTATTATTATTTTGAGACAAAGTCTCGCTCCGTCTCCCAGGCTGGAGTGCAATGGCATGGTCTCAGCTCACTGCAACCTCCGCCTAATGGGTTCAAGCAATTCTGCCTCAGCCTCTCGAATAGCTGGGATTACAGATGCTTGCCACCATGCCCAGCTAATTTTTGTATTTTTATTAGAGATGGGGGTTTCACCATGTTGGTCAGGTTGATCTTGAACTCCTGACCTTGTGATCCGCCTGCCTCAGCCTCCCAAAGTGCTGGGATTACAGGCATGAGCCACCGCACCCGGCTTATTTATTTATTTTTTTTGAGACAGAGCCTTGCTCTGTTGCCCAGGCTGGAGTGCAGTGGTGTGATCTCAGCTCACTGCAACTTCTGCCTCCTGAGTTCAAACAACTCTCCTGCCTCAGCCTTCCACGAGTAGCTGGGACTACAGGTGCCCGCCACCACACCCAGCTAATTTTTGTATTTTTTAGTAGAGACGGGGTTTCACATATTGGCCAGGCTGGTTTCGAACTCTTGACCTTGTGATCCACCCGCCTCAGCCTCCTAAAGTGCTAGGATTACAGGCATGAGCCACCATGCCCTACCTAATTTTTATATTTTTATGTTATTTTTTGAGACAGTCTTGCTCTGTTGCCCAGGCTGGGACGAGATACCTGCTTACTGCAACCTCTGCCTCCCGTGTTCAAGTGATCCTCCTGCCTCAGCCTCCCGAGTAGCTGGGATTACAGGCGGGAGCCACCATGCTTGGCTAATTTTTGTATTTTTAGTAGAGACAGAGTTTCACTGTGTTGGCCAGGCTGGTCTCGAACCCGTGGCCTTTGCCTCAGCCTCTCAGAGTGCTGGGATTACAGGCGTGAGCCACTGAGGCCGGGCAGAACATGTTTTAGGACCCTCATTCATGTGTCCACCATGGGCAGGAAGGTGTGAGGGCATAGGGACCCCGGCCCCTTCCGGAGCAGGGACTGGAGGGTGGGGTGTCACCCTTGGGAACACCTGTGCCCACCCCTTGCTGCTGGCCCAGGGTGGGGCAGGGGAGCCGGGCTTTAGGCACCACTTGATAGAGTCCGCCTCCCCAGACTCCACAGGCAAGTACTGGACGGTGGGCAGTGACTCCGCGGTCACCAGTAGCGGCGATGCCCCTGTGGACTTCTTCTTCGAGTTCCGCGACTACAACAAGGTGGCCATCAAGGTGGGCGGGCGCTACCTGAAGGGTGACCACGCGGGGGTCCTGAAGGCCTCGGCAGAGACCGTGGACCCCGCCTCGCTCTGGGAATACTAGGGCCTGACCGCCCCTGCCCACGCGGGGCCTCCTCCCAACCCTCCCTGCTAACCCCTTCTCCTCCAGGTGGGCTCCGGGGCCGGAGGCAAGCCCCCTTGCCTTTCAAACTGGAAACCCCAGAGAAAACGGTGCCCCCACCTGTCGCCCCTATGGATCCCCCGCTCTCCCCTCCACCAGGGTCCCCCACTCCCCTAGGGTCAGCAGCTTTGGCCTGGCCCTGGGAGGGATTTCAGATGCCCCTGCCCTCTTGTCTGCCATGGGGCGAGGCTGGCACCTCTTTCTTCTGACCTCAGACAGCTCTGAGCCTTATTTCTCTGGAAGTGGCTGAGGGGTGGGGTGGGGTGGGGCTGGGAGCCCTGGGCGTATAGTGTAACTGGAATCTCCTGCCCTTCCCAGCCATCTCCTCCCCGCCCCCTAGGAGCTGGGCACGTGTCCCAAGGCTGTCAGTGGCCTCCCTGGTGCACGGCCTGAAACCCCTGCTTGGAAAGGGAAGCTGTCGGTGGGCTAGGACTGACCCTTGGGGTTTTTTTTGGGTAGTGGCTGGAGACAGCTCCTCTCCCACTTGACAGAGGCTCAGCCTGGCTCCCTTGCCCCGAGCAGCAGGGTGTGACGGCCACAGGGTCTGTCTGCCTGCTGCAGGTTCTGCCAGGGTGATGGGTGGGGGTAGGGGTGTGAGGGCTGTCTTTCTCCTTTTTCCTTTCACCCTGGCCTGACTGGAAGCAGAAAATGACCAAATCAGTATTTTTTTTAAATGAATATTATTGCTGGAGGCGTCCCAGGCAAGCCTGGCTGTAGTAGTGAGTGATCTGGGGGTGCATCTCCACCCCCTCTTCCGTCCTTCCCGTCCAGCCCCAGCCACAGGCCTGGGCTGCAGATGCCTGGGCCAGAGGCCCTGCTGTGATTGGTGCTCCCTGGGCCTCTTGGGTGGATGAAGCCAGGTGTCACCCCCACCCCGGGAGCCCTGGGGTGAGCCACCGGGCCCTCCTGCTGCCAGCCTCTACCCCTTTCCCGACATGCATCTCACTCTGGGTGTCTTGGTCTTTTATTTTTTCTAAGTGTCATTTGTATAACTCTAAACGCCCATGATAGTAGCTTCAAACTGGAAATAGCGAAATAAAATAACTCAGTCTGCAGCCCCAGGCTGGCCTGTGTGTGTCTTGGGGTCGAGGTGGGCGAGGGGGCTGGCGGGACAGGTGGGTGCTCTGGCTTCCCAGCTCAGTGCTGGGAGGGGGCGGCGGGAGAAGCTCGTGGGGCCAGCACACCTCTTTAAGAGGGTAATGGGGCGCTGGCAGAGGGTGGACTGTGGCCCATGGGACTCCCAGAGCCACCAGAAGATGTTCTGCTGCGAGAAGTGGCTGCACCTGGAGCTCCTCGTAGGCCACGCCCACCATGCGGGAGGCCCCGGGGGTGTCTGGGGGCTGCACAGTGGACTAAAAGAAGGTGCAACTCAGGGAACACAAACCAGTGAGACCCCGCGTCATCCTCCAGTTGACATGTGCCCCTCGACTACGGGATGTGGTGGTGGTAGGGGCAGCTCCGCCCCACATTGCGAGGGTCCGGGCCTTCCACGTCCCTAGACACAGCAGGCTGGGGTGCCCGTGGGGCTGGGAGAGGCTGCTGTGGGGTGGGGAGGTGAGCGTGGTAGGATGGACCTGGCGTGCAGACCTTGGGCTGGTGCCCCGGGGACAGCTGGCAGATTGGAGGCTGAGGACGTTTCCAGACTTTCCCAAGGCTGCAGTTAGGGGCGACCCGGGTTCTGAGTCTCCCTCTGCGTCCTAGGCTGCGGGTACTGGGAGCCGGGCAGGGGGCTCGCGGACCTCATTCACTCCCAGGTGCCCTTAGTGGTAGCAGCTGGGCGAAGACTGAGGGGAGGAGAAGCAAGGCGCAGCCTGGAGCGGCGGGACCAAGCGCCCAGTCATAGTTCGCCAAGCAGGCAGTGATGGCCACGGAGTTTCGGACACGCGGGGCGTCCTGGGGGCCACCAGGGCGCTGCAGGCTGGAGCAGGCCCCTGTCCCGGGCAGCAGAGGGAGCGCTGATTGGCTGCTGATGACGCAACTGGGAGGGCTGCGCCGTGATCCCTAGGGGCGGGAAGTGGGGGGGGCCCAAGGGCAGGTGGCTACCGCAGGGGGAAGTCGGGGTCCCCCCAGCGGGGTTCCGGCGGCCACCCCTCTCCCTTGCCCTATGAAAGCCAGGCTGGAAGCCAGAAAAATCTCAATGACGTGGAAGGGACAGATTAATCCTCTGGAACCAAACTCTGAGACCTGGGGAGGGGGGTGGGGGCACTGGGGCGGGGGTGGGCGGAGAAGAGGGGAGCCCGGCTCATTTCCACCCACAGAGCTGCCCTAGAATGACCCTAGGGTTCCCGGAGCCACTGGCTGATTTCGAATTCCAATCATTCCGCAAAATTTGGCACCTATCACGTGGCAGAGATTTCCGAGGCTGCTGCCAGTGAACAGCATAGTCCGATGGGGGAGGCTGGAAGGGAGGTTCACGAGATCTCTAGGAAGGAATAGGGAGGAGCTGCCCAGCTGAAAGGGACGGGGGAATAACGCGGGCCTAAGGACCTGCATAGACCCAGGCCCAGTCCCTGCTCTCTGGGGGAAAGCCAGGCCAGGGGCTGGGGCATCTCTGGGGTCCCAGGTGAGATGCAGGTCGAGGGAGCCGGGCCATGGTTCTTCTGACCCGCGTGGAGGCCACAAGTATCTTCCGGAGGAGCGGGCGGCAGACTCTGGGGCACCCAGGCTCCCCATCTCCTGACCTTTTCCCACCTTTAAGTACCTCCCGTCAGGACAGGTTTGGGGCTCCCTGGGCAGGGATCCAGGGCAGTGGGTGCAGTTTCCGCCCCTACCTGAGTCACCTTCGCTTTCTCAGCGATTCCCCATTCACAAGGGCGCGGTCCATCACACGCACTCACACTTGTGAACTTGCACACACACACGGACCTGTGCAAAGAGCCCCATGCGCAGGCGGGTACACGTGTGTGTAGGCGTGCACACAGGGGACGTGTGCAAAGACACAAGTGCACACAGATGCGACCGTCTTCAAAAAAAAAAAAAGAGAAAGATAAAAGGCCGAGCACAATGGCTCACACCTGCAATCTGCTGAAAATACAAAAATTAGCCCGGCATGGTGGTTCCCGCCTGTAATCCCAGCTACTTGGGAGGCTAAGGCAGGACAATCGCTTGAACCCAGGAGGTGGAGGTTGCAGTGAGCTGAGATGGTACCACTGCACTCTGGCCTGAGTGATAGAACAAGACCCTGTCTCAAAAAAAAAAAAAAAGAAAGGAGAGACTGAACTGTATAGCCCAGTCCAGGAACGTGGGGCAGTCTGGGGGACAGTGGGGTATATAGTCTGTGTCTCAGGGTCCCAACCCTGGGTCCTCCATTGTTGTCTGCTGTGAACTCCTCACTTATGAGGCCTCTTTGGGAGGGACCCTGAGCTCTGCTGGGGGCTGTGGAGTGGTCACCAGCCCCCAGAGGACTCAGGCAGGTCCCTCTGGTGGGCAAGGCCTCTGAGCTTCCCAGTGTATCTCCAGGGGACACCCCCTCCAGACCTGCTGCCTCAGCTCAGCTTCTTCCAATTCATTCTCAGGGGATGGGGGTGGGGACAGGAAGCCCCAGACCCAGCTGGGTCCCATTTCCTCCAGGGCCACAGTAGCCTCTCCCAGAGTCATGGGGATGAAGGCTGACCTCACTTTTTTTTTTTTTTTCCAGAGTCTCACTCTGTCGTCCAGGCTGGAGTGCAATGGCAAGATCTTGGCTCACTGCAACCTCTGCCTCCCAGGTTCAAGCGATTCTTCTGCCTCAGCCTCAACCTTACAGGCATGAGCCACTGTGCCCAGCCCTGACCTCACTCATTTTAAAAAGTCAGATATGGCGGGGTGTGGTGGCTCACACCTGTAATCCCAGCACTTTGGGAGGCCGAGGTGGGTGGATCACCTGAGGTCAGAATTTCAAGACTAGCCTGGACAACATGGTAAAATCGGTCTCTACTAAAAATACAAAAAATAGCCAGGCCTGGTGGCGTGCGCCTGTAATCTAAGGTACTTGGGAGGCTGAGGCAGGAGAATTGCTGGGACCTGGGAGGTGGAGGCTGAAGTGAGCCGAGATCACGCCACTGCACTACAGCCTGGGCGACAGAATGAGATTCCATTAAAAAAAAAAAAAAAAAAGTCAAATACTTGGTGCTTGGAATCCCAGCACTTTGCAAGGCTGAGGCAGGAGAATTGCTTGAGCTCAGGAGTTTGAGACGAGCCTGGGCAACATGGTGAGCCCTCCATCTCTGCAAAAACTACAAAATTAGCCAGGCATGGGGTACATGTCTGTGGTCTCTGCTACTCAGGAGGCTGAGGTGGGAGGACCGCTTGAGTCTGGAAGGTTGAGGTTGCAGTGAGCTGTGATTGCACCACTGCACTCCAGCCTGAGCCACAGAGCGAGACTCTCTCTCAAAAATAAATACATAAAATAAAAAAAAAAATCTAACACTTTTCTCTTAAACGACAGCTTTGGGGCTTATAAGGTGAGCAAAAGGGGGCCCGGCAGTGCCCATCTGGACTCCCTGGGGACCCCAGCTGCTCTGAAGACCCCTGAGCAATGGGTGGCTGGGTGCCTGGCCTCCCTGGGTGGGCTGTGGGCAATATGGTTGTCTGGATGGGGGACAGGCTCTGAGACTCTTGGGGGCAGGAGAAGAAGGGAACAGATGGGGTCTCCGAGAGAGAGGCCTGAAGGGGTGGGGCGGGGCTGAGCATTTGGCCTGAAACCCAAGCTTCTTTACTGAGCCCTAGCTTAAACCAGGAGGAGGGGCCTCTGTGATGTGCAAATAAGACAAAAGCCTTCACTGTGCTTCCTCCCAGGACCAGGGTCTGACCCTCAGGAGGGGAGGAGGTGAGCAAGAGGGAAACCCACCTTCCAGGGACCCCCAGCTAGTACCAGGCACCGGCAAGTGCTCTAAAAGGATTTACTAATATTATTGTTATTTGAAGAAATTAAGCTAAAACATAGGGTTAAAATCAAAGGGTACCCACAGATATACACAGAAATCCACAGCTGCCCTGACCCCAGTTCTCTTCCCTCTGGAGGTAACTGTGTTAATTGTTTTTTACACCCCTCTGGAAAAGTTTTTTTTCTTTTTTGAGATGGAGTTTCACTCTTGTTGCCCAGGCTGGAGTGCAATGGCACGATCTCGGCTCACTGCACCTGTGCCTCCTGGGTTCAAATGAGTATCCTGCCTCAGCCTCCCATGTAGCTGGGATTACTGGCACCTGCCACCACACCCAGCTAATTTTTTGTATTTTTAGTAGAGATGCGGTTTCACTATGTTGGCCAGGCTGGTCTCGAACTCCTGACCTCAGGTGATCCACCTGCCTTGGCCTCCCAAAGCGCTGGGATTACAGGTGTGAGCCACTGCGCCAGGCTGGAAAAAAAATTTTTTTAAATAGAATCGGGGTCAGGCTGGGCTCAGTGGCTCACACCTGTAAACCTAACACTTTGGAAGGCCGAGGCTGGTGGATCACCTGAGGTCAGGAGTTTGAGACCAGCCTGGCCAACATGGTGAAACCCCATCTCTACTAAAAATATCAAATAAGCCAGGTGTGGTGGTACATGCCTGTAATCCTAGCTACTCGGGAGGCTGAGGCAGGAGAATCGCTTGCACCCAGGAGGCAGAGGTTGCGGTGAGCCCAGATCGTGCCATTGCACTCCAGTCTGGGTAACAAGAATGAAACTCTGTCACAAAAAAAAAAAAAAAAAAAAGAGAGAGAGAGAGATGGGGTCTCACTATGTTGCCCAGGCTGGTCTTGAACTTCTGGGCTCAAGCAATCCTTCTCCCACCTCGGCCTCCCAAAGTGCTGGGATTACAGGTGCGCACCACCACAGCCAGCTAATTTTTGTATTTTTAATAGAGACGGGGTTTCACCATATTGGGCAGGCTGGTTTCAAACTCCTGACCTCGTGATCTGCCCACCTTGGCCTCCCGTAGTGCTGGGATTACAAGTGTGAGCCACCGAGCCTGATCCTGCACGACTTTCCAGAAATAAAGTGGGATGGGGGTGGGGGAAGACAGAGAGAGAGAGAGACACACACACACACAGCTGCCTGGCTGAGCCCCGGTGAGGGGGAGCCTTGTGAGAAATCGCAACTCAGGGATGTTGTGAGTTGCGGGCTGAGCTGTGATTTATTTTTCAGAGACAGGGTCTTGCTCTGTCATCCAGGTTAAGAGTGCAGTGGTGCAATCATAACTCACTGTAGCCTTGACCTCCCAGGCTTGAGTGATCCTTGTGCCTCAGCCTCCTGAGTAGCTAGGACTATAGGGGTATACTACCATGCTGGGCTTGTTTTTTGTTTTGATAGAGACGGGGGTCTTGCTAGGTTGCCCAGGCTGGTCTGGGACTCCTGGGCTCAAGTGATCCTCCTGCTTTGGCCTCCTAAAGTGCTGGGATTACAGGTGTGAACTACTGTGCTAGCCTTGGGGTGTGGTTTTATGCAGCCATAAATGACTGAGATGGCTGAGAATGGGGACCTGGGGGAACACCCAGGGGCAGGGGAATCCAGCGGGGTTGGGGAGAGGAGGGCAGACAGTTTTCGGAAGGCCTGGGAAAGAGAGCTCAGGGTTGGGCCCTGGAGAAGTGGGGCTTTGAGGGAGGAGAAGAGATGGGGCCTGGAGGGATGCAGGCGCTAGGGGAACTGGGGGTCTTGAGAGCTTGCAGGAGGGAGGGCCCTGGCTCTCCTCCTTGCCGCTGGCTGGCCTCTTCCTCCTTTGTCTGCATGTCCTAGAACACAGGGCGCTATCCCTCTGCCTGTCCTGAAAAGCGCGTGCTCCTCGGGGGTCCAGACTGCTTGGCCCTTTGTCCCACCCACTCCCTGCTGCTGCTGCTGCCGCCGTTCCCAGGGCCTCGTTCCCAGGGCCTCATTGCCTGGGGTAGCCGTGCCCAGCCCCACCCCGTGGTGCCATGGCCTCCCCACCCCTGCTCCGAAGTGCCCCTGGCACCAGTTCCTTCAGTTGCCAGGACAGGGCCTGGCCATCCCTGTGGACTCTCCCTCTTTGTGGACCCTCACTGGCGCCGGGTCTCCTTGGACTGTCTTCTGAGTCTCTCTCAGATGTACCCCCGACTGTCCCCTCCCACACAGAGGCCACCTGGCAGTGTCCTCCAAGCCTCCTGCCCTCGGGGAAGTCTCCGCCAAGGCCAAAGCATGACTGCATCCCAAGAAGCTGATTTAAGCTGTGGTTGTTGGAACAGCTGGAGCTGCCTAGTCAGCATCCCTGCCTTGGGGTCTGCGCTTGCACAAGGGTCAGGTGATGAGGATGAGGGCTTCTGGAAGCCTTCCCAGCCCCCGGGCCACCCCAGCGCGCCCCTGCCATGGCCTCAGCCTGTCCCCTGCTACCTGGTGCTGGAGTGCCTGCTTCTCTGTGGTGCCTACTGGGGGCCAAGCGCCCCGGGACTGCCCAGCCATCCAGGTCTGCTCAGGGCACATGCACAAGTGAGCAGCCAGGCACTCAGTCACCTGTGGGGTGTGGGTGTGGACTAGGTGCTCCCAGGGGCCCCAGGTGGGGTTGACAGCCTCAGATGACCCCGAGGTTGGTCTGGTGAAAGGATTAGGCTTTCATTGCCAAAGAGTCACTGGAAACGTGGGGAGGGATGGCACAGCTCTGTGGGACGAGCAACAACCAGCACCATGGCCACTCTGCCCTCCCTCCCGTCCTCGGCCAAGCACTTTTCCTGTCTCCTCTCCCCAGTTCTCACAGCCCAAGGAAGAAGATGCTGTGGCGATTCCCACTTTACTAATGTCAGGCCCAGGTGCGCCACGCCCACCTCCAGGGCTCTCACCACCCCACCTTTGGTGACACCCAGCAAGATGGGGAGCATGGGACTGACCCAGCAGCTGGCGCTCACCCGAGTCCCTCCCCTGTGGGTTTAACTGGCACCTTCTCTTGGGGAAAAGCAAAGCCAGAGATCTGTCCTGGGCCGTCTCCACCAGACGTGTGCGTGGATGAAGGAATGAACAGGAAGCGATGAGTGGAAATGGCGATCAGACTTCATCCTGATCAAGAGGAACACACACCAGGGAGTGCAGAAGCGGCCACGTCCCCCCAGAGGTCCTGAGAACAGAGCTAGTGGCCTGGCCTGCGTTAGCTTCACACCAACCTAGATGGCCGCAAGTTCAAAGAGAAGGCAGATGGAATCTGCTGTGAGAGGCTCCCGAAGGCAAAGAGCTAATTAAAAAGCTTGTTTCAGAAGCACTTGCTCATGTCTTGTAAATGCTCCAGAAAGAAAAAGAAAAGCAAGATGAAAACCTTCATGTCTGGTTCACTAGTTTCATGAACACTGTATATAACACAAAGATCACACTGGGCAGAATACATCGAGATGTGATCGGCAGTTATCTTTGGGTTACAAAGCATGTCTATTTTTGCTTTATATTTTTCTGTTTTCAAGATTTTCCTAGTTTGCACATAAATTTTCTATTTTTGTACACTTTTGATTGAAACTTTTTTTTTTTTTTTTGAGAGGGAGTCTTGCTCTGTCACCCATGCTAGAGTGCAATGGCACGATCTCAGCTTACTGCAATCTCCACATCCTTGGTTCAAGCGATTCTCCTGCCTCAGCATCCTGAGTAGCTGGGATTACAGGCATCCGCCATCATGCCCGGTTCATTTTTATATTTTTGTAGAGATGGGGTTTCACTATGTTGGCCAGGCCGGTCTCAAACTCCTGACCTCAGGTGATCCACTTGCCTCAGCCTCCTAAAGTGGCTGGGATTACAGGCATGAGCCACTGCACCCGACCGGCAAACATGTTTTTTATATTTCATTCATTCATTTAGGCTGGAGTGCAATGGTGCGATCTAAGCTCACTGCAACCTCTGCCTCCCAGGTTCAAGTGGTTCTCCTGCCTCAGCCTCCTGAGTAGCTGGAATTATAGGTGCACACCACGATGCCTGGTTAATTTTTGCATTTTTAGTAGAGATGGGGTTTCACCATGTCGGTCAGGCTGGTCTGGAACTCCTGACCCACCTTGGCCTTCCAAAGTGCTCGATTACAGGCGTGAGCCACCACGCCTGGCCGGCAAATGTATTTTTTTGACACTTAAAATTTTTTTTTTGAGACAGTCTCACTCTGTCACCCAGGTTGGAGTGCAGTGGCGTTATCTTGGCTCACTGCAACCGCTATAAAAAAGACACTTTTTAAGGATGGAAAAATAAAGAAGGCTGGGTATGGTGGCTCACCCCTCTAATCCCAGCACTTTGGGAGTTGAGGTGGGCTGACTGCTTGAGCCCAAGAAGGGGTCTCACCATGTTACCCAGGCCGCTTGCTTCAACACCAGCCTGGGTAACATGGTGAGACCCCTTCTTTTTTTTGTCTTGCTCAGCTGTTCAGGCTGGAGTGCAGTGGTGCAACCTCAGCTCACTGCAACCACTATCTCCTGAGTTCAAGAGATTCTCCTACTGCAGCCTCCCAAGTAGCTGGGATTACAGGCACCTGCCATCATGCTCAGCTAATTTTTATATTTTTGTAGAGATGGGTTATCTCCATGTTGGCCAGGCTTGTCTTGAACTCCTGAGTTCAAAGTGCTACAGGCGTGAGCCACAGCACCCAGCCGATGAGACCCCTTCTTTACAAAAAAATGCAAAAGTTAGTTGGGCATGGTGGCCAACCCCTGTAGTCCCTGCTACTAGGAAGGCTGAGTTGTGAGGATTGCCTGAGCCTGGGAGGTTGAGGCTGCAGTAAGCCATGATCGCATTCTGCACTCAAGCCTGGGAGTGCATTCTTAGACCTTTTTCTGAGACAGAGTGAGAGTCCATCTCAGAAAAAGACAGTTAGAAAAAAGTAGGCCAGGTGTGGTGGCTCATGCCTGTAATCTCAGTACCTTGAGAGGTCAAGGTGGGGGTGGATCACTTGAAGTCAGGAGTTCAAGACCAGCCTGGCCAACGGGGTGAAACCCTGTCTCTACTAAAAATACAAAAATTGGCTGGGTGCCATGGCTCACACCTGTAATTCCAGCACTTTGGGAGACTGAGGTAGGTGGATCATGAGGTGGACGGATCATGAGGTCAGGAGTTTGAGACCAGCCTGGCCAACATGGTGAAACCCCGTCTCTACTAAAGATACAAAAAATTAGCTGGGTGTGGTGGCACATGCCCATAATCCCAGCTACTCGGGAGGCTGAGGCAGGAGAATCACTTGAACCCAGGAGGTGGAAGTTGCAGTGAGCCGAGACCACACCTTTGCACTCCAGCCTGGGCGACAGGGCGAGACTCTGACTCAAAAAAAAAAAAAAAAAAAAAAAATCATGGAAGACAAAAGAACAAATTGGATGCAGACAGAGCCATAGACCTGGAGGACAGTCCATGATTGTTAAGGGAGAAAAGCAAGGTACTAACTTCTTTAAAACCAAAGGCCCCAAAGCCCTGATCAGGCATGTTGCAATATGCTGGCCAGCACCTGCAGAAGGTGGGAAGAATACCGCCACCCTGGTCACATTGGATGGAAAAAAGGATAGCAGCAAAATGGATAAATAACTTTTACTTATTTACTGAAATTGCAGAAAATTGTATGATGTTTTTGCAAATATAAAACAAGAACAGGAACAAGGACTGCATGGCATGAACAAGTTAAAAATAAACACGATTTGGGCCAGGAGCAGTGGCTCACGCCTGTAATCCCAGCACTTTGGAAGGCTGAGGCGGGTCGATCACCTGAGGTCTGGAGTTCAAGACAAGCCTGGCCAACATGGTGAAACCCTGTCTCTACTAAAAACACACAAAAAATTAGCCAGGTGTGGTGGCAGATGCCTGTAATTGCAGCTACTTGGGAGGCAGAAGCTGCAGTAAGCCAAGATTGTGCCACTGCACTCCAGCCTGGGTGACGCAGCTAGACTCTGCTTCAAAAAAACCCAAATAAAAATGGTTTAGAAGCTGGGAATATGGGTAACTTTTTTGGGGGGCATGTAATTCTCTCTTGAAGCTTTTAGTATACTTTTTCTCAGATATGCAAAAAACACGTAATTTTTTTTTTTTCTGAGATGGAGTCTTGTTCTGTCACCAGGCTAGATGGAGTAAAGTGGTGTGATCTTGGCTCATTGCAACCTCTGCCTCCTGGGTTCAAGCGATTCTTCTGCTTCAGCCTCTGAGTAGCTGCGACTACAGGCAAGTGCCACCATGCCCACCTAATTTTTATATTTTTAGTAGACACGGAGTTTCACCATGTTGGCCAGGATAGTCTCCATCTGTTGACCTCGTGATCCACCTGCCTCCGCCTCCCAAAGTGCTGAGATTACAGGCGTGAGCCACTGCACCCCACCAAAACCAGATAATTGTTCCATAGAAAGCTGCAAACGGGCCGGGCGCGGTGGCTCATGCCTGTAATCCCAGCACTTGGGAGGTCAAGGCGGGTGGATCACTAGGTCAAGAGATCAAGACCATCCTGGCCAACATGGTGAAACCCCGTCTCTACTAAAAATACAAAAAATTAGCCGGGCATGGTGGCACATGCCTGTAATCCCAGCTACTTGAGTGGCCGAGGCAGGAGAATCGCTTGAACCCAGGAGGCGGAGGCTGCGGTGAGCCAAGATTTCGCCATTGCACTCCAGCCTGGGCAACAAGGGCAAAACTGTCTCAAAAAAAAAAAAAAAAAAAAAAAAAGTTGCAAACGGCAGGAGACTCCTTGTTTTATTAAAGTGAGCTGTGGTCCGTCTGTATTTGGAGGTCTCAGCTTCCCCTGTGCCCAGGGACCCCTTCAGATCTAGGGTTCAGATTCCTACCTAGCCTGGTACATGGCAGGAAGGACTCCGGAGGGGAAGACGCTGTGCAACCAGCGAGGGTAGTAGGGCCCTGGCACTGCAGCCTCCCATCATGCAGGGCAGGGACTCAAATGCCACGGCCTCTCAGGCTAGGCACTTCCTGTCCTTGGAACCTTGTCCACTCCTCAGCTGGGCGAGGCTTCTCCTGGTTTATCTGACCTTTAGGTGGACAGAGACTGGGGAATGGGCCTGCAAGAGAAATTGACCACACCTTTTTTGAAGAGGATTCTGTGCCAAAAACAAACAAATAGACCCTTTGTGTCCAATTTGGGCCTTAGTAGCTGCCCTAGCGCGATCTGCCTAGCAGATCACCTGATCTTCCTCCCTGGCAGGGAAGGGGTAGGGGCTCTTACTACACACCAGTGTGCCTTCTGGGCCTGCTCCTGCCGAGACCCAGTTGGGGAGGTATGGATGCTGGTTTAGACTGAATCACTTGGACTAATCTGCCAGCTGCCCTTATAACTTGCCGGACAGCAGTGGGGAGAGATGAAGACAGAGGGAGCAGAGCACACAAACATTTATTTACAAAAAGTCCCAGTTACATATGATACAGGCTTTTTACACACAGTAGTATGAACGAATTATTTTATCTATTTTTACTACCAGAAGGTAAAGAAAAAGGTTTAACTACTTAATCATTTTTCTATTTTTATACAAAGTGACAGATCATGCACATTTTTTCAGTTTTTAAATATTTTGCTAAGTGCAAATACTAGATTCCTCTCTCCAGTTTTAAGGCAAGTAAGAGGGGGCTGTGGCTGGGGAGCCTCACGCCCTGGGGCAAGCCCTGCAGGGCAGAGAGGAGGTGCCCCAGCTGCCTCAGGGTTGCCTATGGTCTGACCTCTGGGCACTGGAATGGACCCTGCTGGCTGATCAGAAGACCCCCAGTGCTTCTCTCCCCAGCCCTGTCACTGGTGCAGGCAGGAGCCTGAGGTCCAAGGTGGGTGCTCATGGCAGCCCTGCGACCCCCTGTGCCTGGCTTGGGGAAGATCCTCAGGAATTAGTGGCCCTCCAAGGAAAAAGGCAGCAAATCCTTCAATACCAGCCCACTGTGACCAGAAACAGCTGGAACTCCTCTAAAAAGAGACGCCCTGGGGTTTGGCCTTAGGAGAAACATCACTCTGGGCTCCCTGTTCCCTGACAGGGTTGGGGCCAGCACCTGTCTGGGGCTGTTCCTGCAGCTGCTGCCTGCTCCTTTTGTCCTGCCTGGGCCCCTTACTGGGGCCACATGCCTAGGGTGCAGGGCAGAAGGAGCTGAAGCTCCTGAGGCCTGAGGTCACCTATGCTTCAGCTGGGATGTCTGCAGCCTCCCTCTGCTCCCAGAGACCCTCCCAGGGGAAGCACAGGGAACACGTTTAAGGTACTGAAGACAATCTTGCTGCTGCTTCATGGAGCCCGCCTTTCCAAGGCACTGTCATTCAGGCTAGTAGCAGAGTTTAGGTAGCCCAACAGGTAGGGGAGCCCGCAAGGACATAGCATTAGGCTGCCCCCAAGCCTGGCCTCCCTGTGCACCCTTACCCCATGCCCAGGTGATCAGCTGTCTTCAAAGCCTACATCCTGGGAAAAGGCAGAAAGAATGAGTATCTTAGATCTTCTTTGAAACAGAGTTTCACTTTTATTGTCCAGGCTGGAGTGCAATGGCGAGATCTCAGCTCACTGCAACCTCCACCTTCTGGGTTTAAGCAATTCTCCTGCCCCAGCCTCCAGAGTAGCTGGGATTATAGGCATGCACTACCACATCCGTCTAATTTTGTATTTTTAGTAGAGACAAGGTTTCACCATGTTGGGTCAGGCTGGTCTCAAATTCCCTACCTCAGGTGATCCGCCCTCCTTGGCCTCCCAAAGTGCTGGGATTACAGGTGTGAGCCACCACGCCTGGCCATCTTAGATATTTTAAAATCCATTTTAGTACTTGAAATACATCTGAGAAGCCAATGACAGTGAATGATGGTGCCCTCCAGCTCAGAGGACCTTGGGTGGGGCAGCCCTGCTGCAGGAGGATGGAGGGCTGCTCCAGAGGCTGAAGCACCCCACCCTAATGGCTGTCGGGGTCAGCCCTGAGGTCTGTGAACTCCAAATCTCTCGGAACCCCATGGAAATATAAGGACACGGCAGGCCAAGAAGAGAAGGAGAAAATGACGCCTGTCGCCAGGAAGGCTTCAGGCCTCTCATCTGCTAATGGGCCAGAGTGATGCCTCAGGCACAGCTGGAAACCCAGGGCTAGACAGGAGGCAAGGAGAATGAACAGGGACATGGCAGGGCCAAGCTGATGCTCAGCTGACTCCATGAGAAGGGAAGTGGCCCTCATATGGGGGGTAGTGGACAGCACCATCTACCTGTCTTCACCAAGCACTTGAGAACACACAGGGGTTCATGCCAGGCAGGGGTGGTACCCAGGGTCACCTGTCCCCCTAAGGAGGCCCACTCCTCTCCCAGAAAACCATAGGGGAAAAGTTGCTCATCACCCAGGGTGGCAGAAATGTCTTCCCCAGCAGTTGGGCTGCCTGGCAGGGCCACCAGGTCTCTGTCCCAGCTACCTCAAGAGGATCTTCTGATGGGCCAGCTTCAGAACCATCCAGCATGCTGCAATGGCCTAGCCTGGGTAAGGATTTCTCAGCCTGACTTTCCAGAGACTGAGGAAGAGAAACTTAAGATGGCAACAGAACAAAACCCATGGCACAAGATGGGTCTGCTGCTGCCTGATCTGAGTAGGTTGTAAGGGAGAGGAGAGGTGCCCTCAATACTCAACTGTAGTGGTGCATGGGTTCTGGATGGGGGGAAGCATCTTGGCCCTTATGGCTGTGGCAGTGCCTCTGCAGGCCATGGTGCCAGCCCCCACCCTGAGCAATGCTTCCCAGGCCCATGGGCACAGCTCCCTCTGCCCAACCTGGAGCCCCTGTGAGGACCTCCAGGGAAATGGCTCCTTGGAGCTGCCTTGCTCCCCAGGGGTTGGCTCCAAGGAGAGGACCAGGAGTGAGCAGCAGGGGCATTGCAGGCTGCCCTGGCCTATACCATGGATAAGGGGATAAGGCAGAAGGGCCGCCCCTGGTGGCCTCAGGGGAGAGGAGGGGCAGTTCACATCGAAGTTCTCTCTGAACTCCACTATTTTCATCTTTATTATGGATCTGTCTGTGCTATATAAGGAAGGCTCATGTGGTTTTAATTCTGAGAGATTTTTTCCCTGGTGTTTGCTAGGGGAAAAAGTGAATGGAGGCAAAATATTTCCTCTTGGTCTCTTTCTGCAGGGACTGGAGTGACACAGCAGCCAGGGCCACCATGCTACCTGCCAGGATGGCAGAACTCTTCAAAGAAGGGCTTTGAGGCCCTTTTGACTCTGCCGAGTGGGAGCCAGACCAATTCCATGCAGGCCCCCCAGAGGGCCACCAGCTGTGGCCATTCGTCTGGGAGCAGTGGCCCTTCTAGGAAAGAGGTGGGAAGAAAACCAGCCTACCCTTCAACCTGACTTAGGAAGCAATGGCACAGCCACCAGCCTTGGGGGAGGGGAGTGTTCTCCATCCCACACTCCCACCCCAAATGGGCTCTGTGCTGCTCAGTGGGGGTTCCGGGCCATTAGAAGCGATGCCGTGGCTGGGGGCCAAAGTGCATGGGCAGGTTGTGCTCCAGGGGCATGTGGACAGGACCAAAGTCATAGTTGACCCGCACATTGGGCAGCGGGGGCACATATGGGGCTGGGATGGGTCCCATGTTGAGTGGGAAGTTGTTGAACATGGGCCGCACGGGCGGCAGGGGGAAGGGTGGGTGCACAAAGGCATAGGGTGGCATCTGTGGCTGCGGCAGGTTCTGTGGGACAGGCCTCGGGAGGACCTCCACCCTCTGTACCTTCTCCATGGGCTTCTCCAGTGGGGGTCCGATGCGTTTGAAGGTGTTCTCTGAAAGGGAGGTGGGGTTTAGTGGAGAAAACAGATTAAACATACCTCGCTGGAATCTGAATCTAGCTTGGGACTAGGCTAGGACCTCTGGACACAGGAGGGGCTCCACAGGCTGATTAAAGCACAAAACGTGGACCCCCCCCCAACACCACTATTAGAAATCAAGGACAAATCTGAATTTTCCCTCAGTGTCTTGCTCTACAGTGGCACCATGGAAGGTGGCATGTCCATCCACCCAGCCCAGCCCAGTAAGGCATCCTTCAAGAGCCAGGGCCTTGAGGGGCTACCTCCATGACTCAGTTACATTCTTTTTTTTTTTTTGAGACAAGAGTCTCACTCTGTTGCCCAGGATGGAGTGCAGTGGTGCGATCTTGGCTCACTGCAACCTCCCCCTCCTGGGTTCAAGTGATTCTCCTGCCTCAGTCTCCCGAGTAGCTGGGACTACAGGCGTGTACCAGCATGCCCGGCTAATTTTTGTACTTTTAATAGAGACAGAGTTTCACACCATATTGGCCAGGCTAGTCTCAAACTCCTGACCTCGTGATTCACCCAGCTTGGCCTCCCAAAGTGCTGGGATTACAGGCATAAGCCATTGCACCCAGCTACATTCTTTAAAAAAAAAAAATAGATGGGATTGTGCCATGTTTCCCAGGCTGGTCTCAAATGATCTGCCTGCCTCTGCCTCCCAGAGTGCTGGGATTGCAGATGTGTGCCAACATGCCTGGCTTCACTGCCTTTTAGCCTGGGAAAGGTCAGGTGGGTCTACTTTTCTTGTGGGTCTACTTTTCTTTAGCCAGATATGGCTTGTTTGCTTCCTGAGCTCAAATACACCCCTTGGGACTTCCTTGCCATTAAGGAGATGCCAAAACTATGTTCAAGGCTTTGAGGGCCTTTCCACAGGCCTGAGATGTGGCTGTGTGGGTGGAGTCAGGTCTACAGCACCTGAGGGATTGCATCCCCTCCTCTCCCATGCTGGGTCGAGTGCCAGGACATCCAGGGAGGGCGGCAGGAGCCTGCATGGCCTGGGGTCCTTTGCTCCCTTGGCAGTACCGTGCTGCAGGGCAAGGCTGCTGCTCTGTCCTGGGAGCCTGGAGAAGGGCACTTGCCTCCATTCTTTCTTTTCTGTTCCTCTTCAGCCTCCTTCTGGATTTCCTCAATAAGCTTCTCATCATCTTCCTAAAACGCAAGCAACAAGAAGGATGAGCCTGTAGCTCCACGCAGTGCCGAGACCCCGTGGGACAGAGGGGAGACCGCCTGCTGCTGGTGGCCATGGAAAAAGCCTGCTGTTGGCCAGTGGAGCCTGAGCTATACACTGTTTCTTCCCATTTCCCTGAGTGCCTCCTTCCTTCATCAGCCTGATGGTGTTCCATAAGAAGGCCATCCACAAGGCTGGGCAGAGGGGTCTGAGCATGGCAGGCAGCTGCCTGGTGGGGTGAAGGGTGGAGGGCCCCCATGTACTGGGTGGATAAGAGAAGGGTTTGGAGAGGGCTGGGTCTGAATGGCCAGAGCCCAAAAAGTTTCAGATCCCAAGTCCACAAGCACTGGGCATGGCAGCTTGTCTGCAGAGCCTGGAGAAGTCTTGCCAATATGCTCAACTGAGGTGGACAAATGTCTAGTAGGGCCCTGCCGAGCTCCAAGGCTGGCCTTGATTCCTGGGCCAGGCCTTGAGGATAGGAGGAAGGCGCGGCAGTGAGGACGGTCTCCCTCCGACCTTGCCGTCTCTTCTCCCAAGCCCCATGCTTGGTAGGCCTAAAATGACAAAACACAATTCTCACTTGGGTTATCCTAGCCTCAGACAGGAACTGAAGAAGCACTGTGAGTGCAGGCAGATGTGGGAGTTGCACTGGGCAACTCAGGGGCTACCCTGGGCAAGCTCCAGAGGCTGGGTTTGTGTCACATGCAGCTCCCACGCCCCCACCTGCCAGCCGACACCATGGTGGGAGGACTGGGCTGCTGTCCCAGGACAGACCAGCCGCAATGCCTGCTTCTTGAGTGGAGCTGGCATTAATCCCCTCCTCAGTGACCCACAAAGCACTGATGGGTTTGGACTAAAAGGTCTCATAAGCTCCTTCGTGGGACTGAAAGAAGACTCAGTGGATTGAAAAAACCCACCAAGTGGGTGCCCATCTTTCCTGGATGGCTGCAGGGCTGTGGGTCTAAGGTGTAGCCCTGAGAGGGCTGAGGCTCACAAGCAACAGAGTGGGAACACTGGCAAACTCCAAACACACCAAATGCCGGCTCAGCCCATGGGAAAGAGAGAGCCAAGTATAGGAGGGGCTCTGTTCCCTGGGGTCCTCCAGGAGTTGAGGGCAGCCGAGCTGGGGAGAAGGATGGGAAGGGATGGTGGTCCCTGATATCATGAGGGAATTAGCAAGTCCCAAGAATGCAAGCAGTCTAATGAAAGCACATTTATTTTTCCAGACACAGCTTCAGAGCCTAACCGTCTGACCAATTTCTTTGCTTTGGGATGGAACATTAATGATAACTTCAGATTTTTCATGCTGATCTGATGACACCCAGAGCAGCAACTGGAAGGAATACAATCCTTGGCCCGGCAGAAGACAGGCAGCCCCATCGAGGGCTGAGCAATGGAGTTTGCAGGTTTACTTACTAGGTTATTAATGTCACAGCCAAGACAGAAATGAGTGGTTTCCCCCACGATTGTTTGAGAACCTCAAAGATTCTGGAGTTGGCCGGGCGCGGTGGCTCACGCCTGCAATCCCAGCACTTTGGGAGGCTGAGGTGGGTGGATCACGAGGTCAAGAGATTGAGACCCATCCTGGTCAACATGGTGAAACCCCGTCTCTACTAAAAATACAAAAAATTAGCTGGGCGTGGTGGCGCGTGCCTGTAATCCCAGCTACTTAGGAGGCTGAGGCAGGAGAATTGCCTGAACCCAGGAGGCGGAGGTTGCGGTGAGCCGAGATCGCGCCATTGCACTCCAGCCTGGGTAACAAGAGCGAAACTCCGTCTCAAAAAAAAAAAAAAAAAGATTCTGGAGTCAGCAATTTCCTTCACTGAACGTGCACTGAATGCCTACTCTGTGCTCGACACTGTTCTAAGTTTACTGATTAAACTTCAGAGCAATAATGAAACAGAAAGGCAGATGGAATGAGTAAGTAATTAGGTAACACATTCCCTTGGTTTGGTAGATGAAAGATTTTTAGAATAGAGTCCCCAGAGACTGGCTCTGTCAGCAACAGTGGACAACACGATTCAATTCTCCTACATTCTCGAGGCCTTAGATGCCAAGCGATGAGTTTGAACTAAAAGGTCTCATAAGCTTATTTCCAACTCTGACACTTGGACATTCTTATCAGATAATATACTCAAGTCTGTTTTCAGCAGAAGCAGCCTCCCCCAGACAGGTGTTCTGAGCAAGGCATGGGGAGAGGAGAGGAGACAAAGGTCAAGTTCCCATCATGCATTTCAAGAGTTGCAAAGTGCCCAAGCACACCATAGAATCCTGTATCTGGGAGGAATCCTGAGGGAGTTATGTCTCTCTCCTGGGTAACACCTAAGAATTCTCTATAAAAACCCCAAGAAGCAGTCATCTAGCTTCTTTGTGAACACTCCAATAAGGGAAAACTTACTACCCTTGACATAATCACTAAGGGAGTCAACACGAATGGCTCCAGAAACTCAAGAGTGTTTGGTGGGCAGTTTGAAGGGCTCCATGTGAATATCAAGATAGATTCTATCAACTGTCTGGACTGGAAGTTGGCAAGCCTCTTCATTTTGGAGCCAGTGGTAGGCCTAGGAAAAAAGGTTAAAAAAAAGAAAAAAACAAGGCTGGGTGAAGGTGCCTCATGCCTGTAATCCCGGTACTTTGGGAGGCTGAGGTGGGTGGATCACTTTAAGGTTGGGAGTTTGAGACCCGTCTCTACTAAAAACACAAAAAATTAGCCAGGCGTGGTGGCACATGCCTGTAATCCCAGCTACTTGGGAGGCAGAGGCAGGAGAATCGCTTGAACCTGGGAGGCAGAGGTTGTGGTAAGCCGAGATCCTGCCATTGCACTCCAGCCTGGACAAGAGTGAAACACCGTCTCGAAACAAACAACAAAACCCCCATCAAATTAAGGGAAGTGATACAGAAAACTGGTGGGAGGATCACTTGAGCCCAGGAGTTTGAGACCAGCCTGGGCAACAAAGTAAGATCCCATCTCTAAAAAAACACAAAAATTAGCCAGGCATGGTGGTGTGAGCCTGTAGTCCTAGCTATTTGGGAGTGACTGTGCCACTGCACTCTAATCTGGGCCAAAGAGTAAGAACCTGCGTCCAAAAAAAAGGAAAAAGAGCTGTGGGCCTACACCTCTAAGTGAGCTTGGCAGGTTCCTGACTGAGTATCTCCGCATCTAGGCAGCTCATCCATAAATGGGCTGCTTTGTTAAGGACCGAATAATATCAAGTATGTAAGGGACATAGCCCAAAGTAAACATTCATTATCAGGAGATAGAAAAACTGTGAAAAATGGCAGGTATAGAGTTTTTTTTTTTTTTTTGAGACAGTCTCACTCCGTCACCAGGCGCCAGGCTGGAGTGCAGTGGCACCACCTTGGCTCACTGCAACCTCCGCCTCCTGGGTTCAAGCAATTCTCCTGCCTCAGCCTCCTGAGCAGCTGGGACTACAGGCGCGTGCCACCACGTGTAATTTTTTTGTGTTTTGAGTAAGACGGGGTTTCACCATGTTGGCCAGGATGGTCTTGATCTCTCGACCTCGTGATCCACCCGCCTCGGACTCGTGAAGTGCTGGGATTACAGGCGTGAGCCACCGCGCCTGGCTCATATAGAGTTTTAAAGTTGAGAAGTTTCATGAAGAAGTGGTACACATTGGGAAACACCCACAGTGTTTCTTTCAGGGGTCCTGACTCTGGTCCGTTATTAATCACAACCAACAGGAGTGCACCACTACCACTCCGCCTCACTCCGACCTCTGTCGCATTTCCTCGATGCAGTTATGCCATCAGACCCAGAGGGACACTTAAGGCCTTCAATGGCACAAGGAGGTACCTTAGGAATCATTTATTCCAACCTATGTATCACAGAAACTGAGGTCCCTGAGAAAGTACCTTGTTCAATGTTATGGCTAGCTGGAGGTGAACTGGGACAAATGCACACACTGGGCCACTCAATGGTCCTCCTGGAGGAAATCCACAGAAAAGATATCCTGAAGTTGTCCCTATCCTATACAGAGCACCCACACCAGTCAGGACCATGCTGGATGCTACAGACACAGTGAGGAGTGTGGCAGCCCAGGCCCTCCTCATGAGGGCCTCACATCTGTGCTATGAGCACCATTCTAGCTAGCACCCCTCTCTGGAATTCCACGTGGGTAGAAGGGGTAATTTCACAGCATTAAAGACTAACTGCTAACCCCCTCTTTTCCTCAGACTCACCCCTGACATTTCTGTCAGGATAAAGAAAACATGAGGGAAAAGAGAGGCTCTCCTTTTGGGGCAAAGAGCCCTGGCCCCTTGTGGCACTGCTGAGGCTGAGAGCATGCAGGCCACTGCCAGCTTTTTATCACTAAGCTTCCCGTGATACATCTGAGCGCTCCTGAATAAATCCTATTTCAGAACTACCTCAGGAGGGTCTGAGGCACCTGCACAGGAGCGAGAGCCTGGGTTTCTGATACAGATTGGCTGGGTCTGGAGGACAGTGCAGAAAGAACCTTCCCAGCCTGCCATTCAGAGTTCTTCCTGGAGAGAAAGGGGGAATCTCAAGAGTCCCAAGGAAATGAAAGCGTCGCGTCTTTACCCTCCAAAGACGGTCACCTAGAAGCTTTTCTTCCGATCCCTCCCTCTGCTCTGATCACTCTCCTGATTGGCAAGTGGAATCAAGACCGTTTGTCCTTGTAAGCCCTTGGAGTCTTGGGAGTTGAGCCCTTGGAGTCTAAAGCCAGTCTGGTTTGCATTTCACCCAAAATGGTGGCACTCAGCTATGATGACCTACAATTTTACCATAAATCATGAGCCAACTCTCAGTTATACCTACAATATGGGTTAGATGTTTCAGATGTCAACTGTCTGCAACTGGCTGGAGTCACAGGGCACTGCTTAGTAACTTTAATAAAAATTCAAGGTGGAAAAAAATGACAAAAAACAACAAAAAAAGTCAAGGTTTTTTTTTTTTTTTTTTTTTTTTTGGAGACCGAGTTTCGCTCTTGTTACCCAGGCTGGAGTGCAATGGCACAATCTCGGCTCACGGCAACCTCTGCCTCCTGGGTTCAGGCAATTCTCCTGCCTCAGCCTCCTGAGTAGCTGGGATTACAGGCACACGCCACCATGCCCAGCTAATTTTTTGTATTTTTAGTAGAGACGGGGTTTCACCATGTTGACCAGGATGGTCTCGATCTCTTGACCTCGTGATCCACCCGCCTCGGCCTCCCAAAGTGCTGGGATTATAGGTGTGAGCCACCGTGCCTGGCCCTGTTTTTTTTTTTAAAAAGCAAAAATTACAATTTTAGCTAGTATGTTAGACTCTAAGGGGAAGCTTTCTTTTCTTTTTTTTTTGAGATAGTGTCTTGCTCTGTTTTTCAGGCTGGAATGCAGTGGTGCTATTATAACTCACTGCAGCCTCCACCTCCTGGGCTCAAGTGATCCTCCTGCCTTAGCTTCTTGGTAGCTCAGACTATAGGCACCCACCACCACATCCGGCTAATTCTGTGTTTTTTGTAGAGATGGCGGTTCCATCATGTTGCTCAGGCTAATCTTGAACTCCTGGGCTCAAGCAATCTGCCCAACCTTGGTCTCCCCAAAATGCTGGGATTATAGGCATAAGCCACTATACCCAGCCAGAAGATGTCTTTCTTAGTATGGGGTGGAAGTTACTTCCACAAGCAGTTTCTCTGAAGCATCTGAAATTCCTCAAGTCGAGAGTGAAGACAGGCCAGGTGCAGTGGCTCATGCCTGTAATCCCAGCACTTTGGGAGGTTGAGGTGGGAGGCCAGGAGTTAGAGATCAGTGTGACTAACACAGCGAAACCCCATCTCTACTAAAAATACAAAAAGTTAGCCAGGTGTGGTGGTGTGTGCCTGTAATCTCAGCTACTCAGGAAGCTGAGGCAGGAGAATTGCTTGAAGCTGCAGGTGGAGGTTGCAGTAAGCAACAGAGTATGACTCTGTCTCAAAACAAAAACAAAAAACCAATATAACAACAGTGGAGACAATCCCAGTGCTTTGGGAGGCCGAGGCAGCAGGATCACTTGAGGCCAGGATTTTGAGACCAGCAAGGGCAACAGAGTGAGAACCCAGCTCTACAAAAATTTAAAAAATTAGCTAGGTGTGGTGGCATGTGCTTATAATCCCAGCTATTTGGGAGGCAGAGGTGGGAGATCACTTGAGCCCAGGAGGTTGAGGCTGCCGTGAGCTATGACTGCACCACATTCCAGCCTAGGCAACAGAGGAAGATTCTGTCTCCAAAAAAAAAAAAAAAAAACAAACAACAACAACAAAAAACACAAAACCAGAAATTATAAACCTAAAAATGGCAAATTTTGACCGGGTGCGGTGGCTTACGCCTGTAATTCCAATGCTTTGGGAGGCCAAGGTGGGTGGATGACCTGAGGTCGGGAGTTCAAGACCAACATGGAGAAACCCCATCTCTACTAAAAATGTAAAATTAGCCGGGCAGGGTGGCACATGCCTGTAGTCCCAGCTACTTAGGAGGCCGAGGCAGGAGAATTGCTTGAACCTGGGAGGTGGAGGTTGCAGTGAGTCAAGATTATGCCGTTACACTCCAGCCTGGGCAACAAGAGCAAAACTGTATCTCAAAAAAAAAAAAAAAAAAAAAAGGCAAATTTTATCTTATGCTTCACCACAACTAAAAAGAGGGAGGGCAGGTTTCAGATTGATTTTGAGGTTAAACATGAGGCCTCGGCCCTCATCAGATACGTCTTGGGTTTGGGCTAAGTGACGGATGGGGTATTGAGTCCTTTCTGGAGTCGAGTCTCTTGGGAAACATTCCACGAATCCGAGCATCACCATCCTGTGAAGAGGACACTTGGAAAAAAAGCCATGCTGCAAATCTAGGACACACCGAGGCTGCTGGGAGAAGGGAACAATAGAAGGAAAGAGGATGATGAATGGTCGGGGCTGAGCTGGATCACAGACAACTGTCCTTGTCTTCCCTGGGGCTGAGTCACAAAACAGGAAGCCCTGGTGGTAGAGCTGCCTAGATGGCAGGGTGAGCTCATTTTAAAGCAGTGCTGGCTTCTTCAGAGGGGCTGCTGGCGTCACAGGACGAATTACAACTCTGGGGCTCCAGACCTCGCCTGGGTGCATGCAGCTCTACCCCCACTATCTAACCCAGAACCCACTGCTTTCCAAAACAGGTTTATTAGGGTGAGAAGCAAATCATCTCTTAATTTTTTTTTTTTCTCGAGACAGGGTCTTGCTCAGCCCAGGGTGTAGTGCAGTGGCATGATTACAGCTCACTGCAGCTTGAACTCCAGGGCTCAAGTGATCCTCTCGCCTCAACCTTCTGTGTAGCTGGGACTACAGGTGTGTGCCACCATGTCAAGCTAATTTTTAATTTTTCTTGTAGACACAGTGAGGGAGGGGGAGTTCTGTGTTTCCCAGGCTGGTTTCAAACTCCTGGCCTCACCTCCCACCTCCGCCTCCCAAAGTGCAGGGATTACAGGTGTGAACCAGTGTACCCAGTCTGATCACTCTTATAAAGTGCCAAGCACAATGACAACAGCAATAGTAGTTAACATGTACTGAGAGCTTACTATGCACCAGCCCGTCTATGCACCTCACATGGACCTCAATTTCACCATAGCTCCCTGAGTTAGGAGCTATGAACTGATTGCCACATCACAGATGAGGAAACCCTGGCACAGTGAGATTCTGACCCAGGCAGTCTAGTCTCAAAAGCCTGAGCTGTTAACCACATAAACCCCCAGTTTCTGAATCAGAGCTTCTGGCAAACCTGACTGGGGGCCCGAGAACACCGCTGCTGGGCTGGGAGCGCTGTGTCAGAGGTGACTGTTTTAAGGTGTGCTTTATTCTAGAAAGAGTGCAGAAACACAAGAGAGTCCTTTGGAGAAGGGCAGAATTCTGAAACCTCCTTTCTCCCCTTACAAGATATATAGGGGAAAAACAAAACACTTCTACTCAAGGAAACGAACAGCCAAAAGCAGAGCAAGGGGCTATGTGTTTTGGAAATTTTTAGGGAATAATCCTTTCTTTCTCAGGCTCAGCTCACCCAGAAGTGCATGTGCCATCCCCTGAAACAGCCCACTTGTCAGACTCTGATCCCTGGCACTTCGCCTTTGGGATGAAAGCCAGTAGATTCCTCTTGCCTAGAGCAGGAGTGGGGAGCTTGGGAAAGCCCATACACCTCAACTCTTGAGCCAGAAATGTAAGCTGCACACAGGGCCCAGCACTGAGGCAAGCAGCTGTAGTGCCTCCCTGGGTCACTGGCCTTCAGTGGCCTCTGACTGGGTGCCGTTCTCAGCTCACTGGTTTTGGTTCATTTCAAAGATGGAAACAGACTTCAAGATTTCCTTGCCTGGCATGTTTTCTCCTGATGCTAACAAGTTACTTGAATCCCATGGGGGTCCCATGAAATTTTCTCTTTCTGCCTTCTTGTCACAAAAAAACCCAGGGATTTGGTTCTTATAAACATTTAAACAATGCCATTATTTCTTTTCCTAATAATATACATACTGATTAAAATAATCTTGAGAAAAGTTGAACAAAACACAGCTAAAATCACCCATAATTCCTCACCAGAGATCAATCCTGGGAACATTCTGATATACTTCCCATTGGCTGCCTTTATAGCCACATCTCACTGTCAAGCCCACTGAGATTCCATTCTAGAAGGCCACGCCCTGCCCTGAGAGGTCCTGCTGCCTTGTACAGACTGCTCGGTTCACACCCTCCCTCCACGGGAGGCTGGCAAGGATTTCGTAAGAGGACCCTGAGGCTCAGAAGATGCAGAGAGTGGCTGAACCACCAAGGTGAGCAGTTTGCTGGGGCCAGGGCAGGAGGTCTGGACTTGTAGGTTCCAAGGATGGCAGGCAGTTCTTGACTCTGCAGGGCTCAGGCTGGGTTGCTGGGCTCACCTGAACCTGTTTGAGATCTGAGCTCCTATTCATGCCATTTGCCCTGGCCAGTGGGGGCCAGCAGGGACTGCTGGCTGCATCTGTACTTGCTGCCATGGATCCCATGACAGACCATGGTGCATGGATGGCCCCGAGTTCTGCATGGTCTCTGCATCTCATCCTTGGCTTCTGGCACAGGGCTTAAGAAGGACCCAGCAGGCCTGGATGAGTTCCCTGTCTGCCCTCCTTCTGGCCACTCCTAATCCCAGTGAAAACTTTCAAATGAATTTCTTTGCACAGCTCCTTTCTGATAAGCAAGGCCAGCCTGAGGTGAGAGCCCCTGGATCAGCAGGGGCTCAAAAGTCCAAGTGTAATGACATGTCAGGCTAAGGTAGAAATGAGCCCTCCAATCATCTGAGGTCAGAAGTTTGAGACCAGCCTGGCTAACCTGGTAAAACCCTGTCTGTACTAAAAGCACAAAAATTAGGAGAGAGATCCAAGATGGCTGATCACTAGCAGCTCGGGATTGTAGCTCTCAGTGAAAGTGCAGAGAATGAGAGGACGCCACACTTTCAGACGAATTTTTGTTGCTCACGGACCAGATTCCCAGAGGAGGAGCCCCACGGGTCACCAGTGCGACTCTTGTGGCCGGTGCGGCGGGTTTGCCAGCGCCTCGGCACGTCAGTTCTTGGTGCAGAGTGAGTGGGACTGGGTCCCCTTTTGGCAGAGATTCCTGGGCAGAAAAGCACCATCAATCTTAACACTGCTGTTTTGGCAGGCACAGTGGATTGCTCAGATTTCGGCGCTGGGAATCAACAAGTTGGACGTCCACTCAAAGACCTAATTTGAAAGTTGGTAATCACAAAGATGACAGGTGGATAAATTTACAATGATGGGAAGAAACTAGCGTAAAAAGGCTGAGAATACCCAAAATCAGAATGCCTCTCCCTCTACAGGGGATCACGGTTCCTCATCAGCAATGGAACAAGGCTTGATGGAGAACGAGTGCATTCCATTAACAGAAGTAGGCTTCAGAAGGTGGATGATAAGAAACGTCTGTGAATTAAAAGAACTTGTTCTAACCCAATGCAAAGAAACTAAGAACTTTGAAAAAAGGTTTGACGAAATCCTAACGAGAATAGACAATTTAGAGAGGAATATAAGTGAATTAATGGAGCTGAAAAAAACAACACGAGAACTTCGCAAAGTATGCATAAGTTTTAACAGTCGAATTGATCAAGTAGAAGAAAGGATATCAGAGGTCGAAGACCAACTTAATGAAATAAAACGAGAAGTCAAGATTAGAGAAAAAAGGATAAAAAGGAATGAGCAAAGTCTCCAAGAAATATGGGACTAAAAGACCTAATCTACGTTTGATAGGGGTACTTGAATGTGACTAAGAGAATGAATTCAAGTTGGAAAATACTCTTCAGGATATTATTCAGGAAAACTTTCCCAACCTAGTAAGGCAGGACAATATTCAACTCCAGGCAATACAGAGAACACCACAAAGATACTCCTCAAGAAGACCAACCCCAAGGCACATAATCGTCAGATTCATTAGGGTTGAAATGAAGGAGAAAATACTAACAGCAGCCAGAGAGAAAGGTCGGGTTACCCACAAAGGGAAGCCTATCAGACTTACAGCAGATCTCTCAGCAGAATCCCTACAAGGCAGAAAAGAGTGGGGGTCAATATTCAACATCCTTAAGGAAAAGAACTTTCAACCCAGAATTTCATATCCAGCCAAACTAAGCTTCACAAGTGAAGGAAAAATAAAATCTTTTGTGAACAAGCAAGTACTTAGAGATTTCACCATCACCAGGCCTGCTTTACAAGAGCTTCTGAAAGAAGCATTACACATATAAAGTAACAACCAGTATCAGCTTTTCCAAAAATATATCAAAAAGTGAACAGCATTAACATAATGAAGAACTTACATCAACTAATGGGCAAAACAGCCAGCTAGCATCAAATAGCAGTATTAAACTCATATATATTATTAACTGGATAAAAAGCCAAAACCCATCAGTATGCTGTATCCAGACTCACCTCACATGTAACGATATACAAAGACTCAAAACAAAGGGATGGAGGAAGATTTACCAACCAAACAGAGAGCAAAAATAAATAAATAAATAAAAAGCAGGAGTTGCAATTCTCACCTCTGATAAAATAGACTTTAAAGCAACAAAGATCAAAAGAGGCAAAGAAGGACATTACATAATGGTAAAAGGATCAATGCAACAAGAAGAGCTAATGATCCTAAATATACACGCATTCAATACAGGAGCATCCAGATACATAAGACAAGTTCTTAATGACTTATAAAGAGTCTTAGCCTCCCACACAATAATAGTGGGAGACTGTAACATCACATTGTCAATATTAGACTGATAAACGAGATAGAAAATTAACAAGAACATCCAGGACTTGAACTCAGACCCGGAACAAGTAAACTTAATAAACATTTATAGAACTCTCCACTTCAAATACACAAAACACACATTCTTATCAGTACCATATCACACCTATTCCAAAAGTGACTACATAATTGGAAGTAAATCACTCCTCAATAATTGCATAGCATTTCATAGGTTTAAATGAAATATTGGTTGGCTGCTTGGTATTTTCTTCCCTTATTCCTTCCTGTCTCCATTGTTAAGCACAATTATTGGCATAAAAGAGGTTTTCGATTCCCATTTTTAGACTGCATTCTAGCCTGGGCAATAAAGCAATACTCTGATTCTCTCTCCCTCTTTCTCTTCCTTTTTCTTCCTCTTCTTCATTCTTTTTTTTCTTTCTCTCTTTCTTTCTTCTTTTTTTCTTCAAAAAATAAAATAATAAAAAAATAAAAACACAAAAATTAGCCAAGTGTGGTGGCGGATGCCTGTTAATTCTAGCTACTTGGGAGGCTGAGGCAGCAGAATCACTTAAACCTGGGAGGTGGAGGTTGCAGTGAGCCGTGATCACACCACTGAATTCCAGCCTGGGCGACGAGAGCAAAATTCTGTCTCAGAAAAACAAAAATAAATAAATAAAGAAGCAAGCCCTCCAGCACCCCATTGCTGCCCATGGCTACTCCAGGTGTGCCTACAGACCACAGCGGAATCCGATGAGCAACATGAGGAAGAACGTGAACGTGCTGCCCACGGTGGGCAGCACACCTCAAATGCAGTCAGTGTCAAGAACAAAGGGTCAAAAGCAGAGTAAAATGGAGTCTCACCCACCCAGTGGAACTGGAATAGCACTTTAAAAAAAGAAATAAGGGTGGGTGCAGTGGCTCATGCCTGTAATCCCAGCACTTTGGGAGGCCTAGACAGGTGAATCATTGGAGGTAAGGAGTTTGAGACCAGCCTGACTAACATGGTGAAACCCCATCTCTAATAAAATATGAAAATTAGCCGAGTGTGGTGGCAGGCACCTGTAATCCCAGTGACTCTGGAGGCTGAGGCAGGAAAATCACTTGAACCTGGGAGGTGCAGGTTGCAGTGAGCCGAGATCATGCCACTATACTCCAGCCTGGGCGACAGAGCAAGACTCTGTCAAAAAAAAAAAAATAGCGGACTCTGTCTTAACAGGGAGTTTGTTTCTTTTCCTTGAATTCCTTTGAGCTCAGCAGGACACAGAAAGCACTAAGCCCTACACAGAAGACTCTGGCTTGCTGCCTGCTGCATGCAGGTGGGGTGGGTGGGGAGGGGAGGAAGACGCAGCAAGAGTCTCGGGGGATAGTGGATGGTGAGGACCCAGCTTCTCCAGAAACTTGTTGCAGCTGAAGGCAGGAAGTGAGGTAGAATTTACCAGAGAGGTTTTAATTGAGAGAGAAACAAAACACACAAAAAATCCTCCCTTAGCTTGTCCCTCAACAACAAAGCCCCACAGCTTTGTCCACGCAGCAGGATCTGGACAGGAGAAAAAATATCTACAAAGATACTGTAGAAAGAGAAACTATGAGTGATTGAAAAGGGGAAAAGAGGCCAGGCGCAGTGGCTCAATTCTGTTATCCCAGCACTTTGGAGGCCGAGGCAGCCAGATCACCTGAGGTTGAGAGTTCAAGACCAGCCTGACCAACATGGAGAAACCCCATCTCTACTAAAAATACAAAAAAATTAGCTGGGCATGGTGGCGCATGCCTATAATCCCAGCTACTCGGGAGGCTGAGGCAGGAAAATCCCTTGAACCTGGAAGGCGGTGGTTGTGATGAGCCAAGATTGCACCACTGCACTCTATCCTAGGCAACAAGAGCGAAACTCCGTCTCTCTCTCTCACACACACACACAAACACAAACACACACACACGAAAAGATTAGATTTGTTTCCACAAATCAGATACGAACAGTAATCACCAGCCACAGGCTGACAGTTCCCAAAATAGCTGTTTGAGTGCTTGGCACAAAGCTCTTCTTGCTAAAGCCTTTACGGTCCTTTTGAGCCTGTTTTTTCAACACTTCTGGTCACCAGGGCTGGCTGTCCACATCCCTGCTGGCCAGCCTCCTGTGACCATGGGGGAAGAATGGGTGGCTTTTCTTCTTCATTGCACTTTTCCTCCCCTTATCTAGGTGACTGGGAATTGCAAGTTCACTGCTGCTTCCCCTCCGAGATTCTGGGGGTGGGTTGGGGCTGAGATCAGGTCATGTGTGGCCACAGCTGTTGTCAATAAACCTGCAATGATTTCATGAAAGGCCTCCAAAGAGCTGAAGATTTAGTTTCAAATTATTCCCAGATCAGTCGCAGATCGCCTGAGCAACAGCTCTTGGCCCCCACCCCTTGCTGTCCCCAGCAACAGGAAGTTGGGGGAGGGAGCGGTAGGGCTTGGAGCAGCACATGCTGCACAGCTGTGGTTGGGAAGGGCAGGGAGGCAGGACAGTGTGCCCGGGAAGAGCAGAGACTTCATGGGCTCACAGCCGGCCCTGGCTTCTGCAGCTACCTCCTCAGGTCAGAGAGGCCCAGCACCCAAATACCACTGTCTGGAGCACCTCCCAACAAAGACCTGGAGGTGGGGGCGGAATGTGGCCATGTTTTGAGTCCCATCAGGGTCAAGTGATCACCTGGGGCCTGCTGGGATCTGCTGAAGATGACACGTAGCAACAAGCACCAACGTTGTGTGTACTGGACTGTGCTGCCCTCCTTGGGAAAGCCCTCAGTGACAGGGAAACAAAACCCTATCTGGGACACTGTTGGGATGGCGAAACTGCCAGGCCTCCTTCCTACCATTTGCAGCTTCGTTCATCCATGGGCAAGGAGTCCAGTGAGGTCCCCAACCCTCTGCAAGGCCTACCTGATTTGCCGGGCTCAGGGACCCTACGGGCACCTATCGACCATGTATTTCTGGCAGGAGTCAGACGTTGGTCAGAAGACCTGGGCTCACGGTCAGAAGACCTGGGCTCACATCTTGGTTTTACCAAGCTGGGGATCCTGGGCTAGTGACCTAAACATCATCTCCCTCATCTGCCAAATAGGAAAGCAGTGCTCCTGAGCCCCATACAGTAAAAAGATCACACCTCACAGCCTGCATACCATGCTCACATGGCATTGGCTGTGTGACTGTAAGAGGAAGATGAAGAAACCGAGGTCAGTTTCAATGACAGTTCAATGATTACACCCACCCACTTGCTTCACTCACTTTTTATTTAAACACAGAAACCATGATATTTATGACAGTGATGAGAAATAACAAGCCAAAGCCAGCTGCTGAAGCTGGGTGATGGGACAACCTGGGGCTCACTTTATTCTTTTGTAGAAAGTAAATTTTGAAAGTCAAGGATAAAATTCTGAAGCCAAAAATCAGTTTCCAACCTAAAGTCTAGAATATCTTTCCTTACCAGGTTTCTGCCTTTTCCCATTAATCCTCCCTTTCACATCCTTTCTCCCTAATTCCAGCAACATCATGTCCTTTCCCTGGCTACTTAAGCCAGGGTCTCAAAGGTCCCCAAGACTTTCCACGTGCCTGACCCACCACGGAGATGCTGTGCTGGCCTGGTGGTGCAGGAGCCACTGAGGGGAGAAGGCAGGCCTGGGAACATGACGAGGACAAATGACCCCGGGGAGAAACCCAGGCTACCATTTACTGGCCACAGTCTTAAGCAAGTTCCTTCGTCTGTAAAACTAGGATGATACATCTGCCTTCAAGCACTGCTACAAAATTAAATGTATTAACATCTATAAATGTTAAGCTCAGTTCACTGCTGGTTTGGAAAAATTAGTGTCTCTTAACCAAATGGCTAGGCGATAACTGTAGCAAGCTGTAAACTGGCTGTAGCCCTAGGGTTTTATTTGAACTGGACAGGTTTCAAACTCTTACAGTCAAAAGACAAAGATATTGTAGAAAACAATTCTCTGTAGTTTCTCACAGCCAAAACCCAAGACAAACATGGACTTTGTTTTGTATAGAGAACATGCTGTTTTGGGTTTTGCCATACTCTAGAATCCAGACTGCCAGGTGCCTGTTCCTCTCAACTTGCTACCCTCCTCAGCTACCACTCTTGTGGCCAAGCAAGGACCAGTTAGTTTATTCACATTCAGTGAAGTCCCAGGATCACTCTTCCCCTGCTGCAAAGTAATGTCTGTTCATTTATGTGTTGAGAGCTGGCTTTGCACTCTGCTCCCTAATCCAGAAAACTGGTTTGCTGTGACTGCTTCTGTTTTTTGCTTCCTAAAGATATCTTCTTTATAAGAGTCTTAGTCTTATAAAGACTAAGACTTTTGGCTTATTTTTGTTAACTAACAGAGAAAGAAAGTTGCCATTCACCACTTGAGCTCTTAATGTGGAGTGTTAATTCAGGTTCCCAAGCAATCCCTAGTCATTAAGGATGAAAACTCAACTTCCCTTCAAAACCATGACGGGACAACTCCCTCGCTGACAAATAAGAGATTCTTCCTGGCCCCGCTGGTTAATTAAGCCAGAGAACAGGCTCCTGTGACAGTGCATGCTTTGTTTCACTGAACTTCTGAATGGCTTTGTGTTCTCAGAAGCCCCAACAGATGATGGGTTGGAATTCAATCGGTCTCCTGGTGAGAATCAAGGAAACGGGGATGATCCCTGTTTTGATGGGAATGGGACAAATGGAACAATCTTTGGCTGTGGCTACCAGGGGAAATTGGAGGGATCTGTATTTGCCTGATCTTCCTTTCAAAGTTTATTTTGAGCAAATCTAGAACCTTTATCAGGTTAGAAGATGATGATCCAATAAGAAAATAAGGCAGAGCACGCTATGGCACCCAAACAAGGAAACAGCACATGAGAAACCCCCACCATCAATTCCATGTGTAGGGAGCTAAGGGAGGAGGCAGCAGAAGACACAGAACAAGGAGGAGAAGAAAGAAAAACAGCTCTGAGAATAGGCCAGACCGTTAACACCCGCCCTCACGCTAACTCCCACTCTGCCCTTTGTCTCTAGAGATGAAATACTGCCTATGGAGCTCTTTAGAGCTCCAGCTGAAAAAAAAAGAATTTTCTATTTTTTCAGGATTCATGAAGTTTCTAGAGATGGCTGCCTCCCACTGTGCTAGCTGCTGGGGGGCTGAGGAGTGAGTCAGCAGAGGGGCTAAGCCTGGGAATGTCTGTCACAAAGGGGCATGGCCTGCCTGGTGAGCTGTTCCCACTGTGGACCACACCTCCTGATCACCACCAAAAGAATAACTCGGCCTTGGCTTTCTATGTACAAAAAGCCTCCCTTTTTCCACACATCTCCTTAGTGACAGGAGGGCAGGCTGGCTAAGGGTTTCATTGGGTCACAAGCTTTGTAATCTGAGTGATTTTTAAGGTCTCTTATCCCAGCTTCCCACCCAGTGAGGAGCTTATCCTGTGATAGAACATTCCTGAAATGGAGAACACCTGGTTTCCACAGAGGACTCACATCTTTTCAAAACCATGAGTAGCTCTCAGGATTACACATTTCTTTTCTTTTTTCTGAGACAAGGTCTCACTCTGTCACCCAGGCTGAAGTGTAGCGGCGCAATCAGGGCTCACTGCATCCCCAACCTCTCGGGCTCAAGCAATCCTCCCACTTCAGACTTGGGAGTAGCTGGGACCACAGGTATGCACCACCACCCCTGGATAACTTTTGTATTTTTTGTAGAGATGGAGTTTTGCCATGTTTCCCAGGCTGGTTGTGAACTCCTGAGCTCAGGAGATCTGCCTGCCTCGGGCTCCCAAAATGCTGGGATTACTGGTATGAGCCACTGTGCCCAGCCCAATTACGAATTTTTCTTTCTCTGAGATCAAGTCTTGCTCTGTTGCCCGGCTGCAGTGCAGTGGCGCAATATTGGCTTAATGCAATCTCTGCCTCCCAGGTTCAAATGATTCTTGTGCCTCAGCCTCCTGAGTAGCTGGAAGGCCCTCCCAGCAGCAACCTGCAGCGGCTGAGCAGCAGCCACTTGGCTGGGCCCCATACCCTCTCCTGTGCCACAGTCCCCATCATGCCTTCCTACCTCCTAGACTGAGTGTGCTCCATCCAGACATCATGTTTGCTACCACCTGCCTCTGTGGTAACTTGAGTCTGTGACCCAAGCAATCCATGCTGTTTGTTTTCAATGTGAAAATCTTCCCATGTTCCTTTTCCTCCATGTTTTAAAGTATAGATATATATACAGAATTACTTTTTGTACTATTCTAATGTATGCATATATAAAATTTGACATATCTCCCATTTTTTGGGACATTTAAATGGGGTTTCTAAATTTATACTACTTTAAATAACTCAGTGAACAGTGTTGCAGATAGAACTTTGTGAACTTGTCCAATTGTCTCCTGAGGATAACCTTTTCTAATTAAGTGGAACTCCCAGATCAAAGATACACACTAAATCTTCTGATTTGTACACCGTAACTGCCCACTATGCCCAATTACAGTGTGGGAGATACCAGCAAATCCGAAAATTACCTACCACCAGCCAAGTGCTATTTTCACTTCTATTTGTTTATTAGGGGTGGCTGTTACCCAGCTCTACCAGATTGTGGCCAGGTAGAAAAGCAAGCAGCTTTTTTTTTTTTTTTGAGACAGAGTCTTGCTCTGTCACCCATAGCTCACTGCAGCATCGACTTCCCAGGCTCAAATGATCCTCCGGCCTCAGCCTCCTGAGTAGCCATGACTATGGTTGAGCACCACCACACCTGGCTAATTTTTGATATTTTGTAAAGATGGAGGTCTCACTATGTTGCCCAGGCCGTTCCTAAACTCCTGGACCCAAGTGATCCTCCTGCCTTGGCCTCCCAAAGCACTGGAATAACAGAGATGAGCCACTGCACCTGTCCAGCAAGCAGTTTTCCTCCCTACTTATACTTCCTTTTTAAAAAACTTCCTCTATCCATATTTTAGTTGAAGTGAATAGAACACAGGGAGACTCCTCAGTATAACACCTTCCTCCACAGACATCCTAGCTGGGCCTGTGATAGCTATCCTTCCTGTCTCGCTTGCAGTTGAGGAGGCAGGTCATTAAGTTCTGGCTGATGGGACTGAAGCAGAAGTGACCTTTGGCAGCTTCTGGAAGCCTAACATTCCTTAAGAGATAGGTAGGCAGCCTCTTTAGCCCCACTCCAGCTCCTTTGCTGCTTGGGAATGTGGATTTATCAGCCAGAGCTCCACTGTAGACAATGACTGCATGTGATCCTTGGCTATGCACTAGGGGTGGCAGAGCAGAATGCTGAAAGCAACTGGATCCCAGATAAGAGCTGCTAGCCCATTCCTGAGCTGTTTGCCTCTGTACTTAAGAGATGGAGGAGAAATACACTTCTGTTTTTTTTATTTTTCTGAGATGGGAGTCTCGCTCTCTCACTCAGGCTGGAGTGCAGTGGTGTAATCTCCGCTCACTGCAACCTCCACCTCCCAGGTTCAAGTGATTCTTCTGCCTCAGCCTCATAAGCCTCCTGAGTGGGTGGGAATACAGGCACCTGGCACCATGCCCAGCTAATTTTTTGTATTTTCAGCAGAGATAAGATTTTGCCATGTTGACCAGGCTGGTCTTGAACTCCTGGCCTCAAGTTATCTGCCCTCCTTGACCTCCCAAAGTGCTAGGATTACAGGCCTGAGCCACCATGTGTGGCCCCACTTTTTTTTTTTTTTTTTTTTTAAATTGAGACAGAGTCTTGCACTGTCACATAGGTTAGAGTACAGCATCATGATCTCAGTTCATTGCAACCTTTGCCTCCCAGGTTCAAGCAATTCTCCTGCCTCAGCCTCCCGAGTAGCTGGGATTACAGGCATGCACTACCATGCCTGGCTAGTTTTTGTATTTTTAGTAGAGACAGGCTTTCACCATATTGGTCAGGCCGGTCTTGAACTCCTGACCTCAGGTGATCCCCCCATGTTGGCCTCCCAAAACGCTGGGATTATAGGCTTGAGACACCGTGCTCAGTCTTTTCTTTTTCTTTTTTTTTTCTATTATTGTGTTGCTCTACATGGTTTTGATTACTGTATTAATGGCTTTATGGTAAGAAGTAGTTTGATTTTCAAAATAAGTCAGTTTTAAAAAATCCTACTGAATTTAAGATGTGAATTGCAGTAACTTCTAGGTGACTTTGGACAGAGATGATCCCTCTGTAATGCTGACTATTCCCTTAGAGGACAGGCACGTGTCTCCACTACCCAGGCCTCCTTTACTCTTTCCAATGAAAGCTGAGAAATGCCACCTGTCACCAGGCCTGCCTCCTAGTGGTCTTGGTGCACTTGCTCCACGTCAGCAGGGAGCTCACTGTCACATGCAATCACCTTTTTGTAGAGATGTCTTCTTGCATTATGACATCACTATTCTGGCCAGGTGCGGTGACACACGCCTGTAATCCCAGCACCCTGGGGGGCCGAGGGGGTGGATCACCTGACGTCAGGAGTTTGAGACCAGCCTGCCTGGCCAACATGGTGAAACCCTGTCTCTACTAAAAATACAAAACGTATCCGGGTGTGGTGGCAGGCGCCTGTAATCCCAGCTACTCGGGAGGTTAAGGCAGGAGAATTGGGAATCATTTGAACCCAGGAGGCGGAGGTTGCAGTGAGCTGAGATCATGCCACTGGACTCCAGCCTGGGTGACAAATCGAGATTCCATCTCAAAAAGGACATCGTTATTCTTACAGATCAGCTCAGAACTGACTGTGCTTGTTTTTAGTTTAAAATAATTTTAAGAAGAATTGATCCTTATTTTATGAGACAGAGTCTTGCTCTGTCTCCCCGGCAGCAGTACAGTCATGTGTCTCGGCTCACTGCAACCTCTGCTTTCCAGGCTTAAGTAGTTCTCCTGCCTCAGCCTGAGTAGCAGGGATTAGGGGTGCATGCCAACATGCCTGGTTAATTTTTGCACTTTTACTAGAGAAGGGGTTTCACCATGTTGGCCAGGCTAGTTTTGAACTCCTGACCTTAGGTGGTCCACCCACCTCAGCCTCCTGAAGTGCTGGGATTATAGATGTGAGCCACCATGCCCAGCCACATACTTATTTTATATTTAGCCATCTTTCTATTGCTTCTAATAGCTTTTTAACAAAATTATTTTGTCTTTTTCTAGGTTTAAAGTGGTAAGTCTGCTTTCGTTTTTTTTTTTTTTTTTTTTTTTTTTTTTTTTTTTTTTTTTTTTTTTTTTTTGAGACAGTGTCTTGCTCTGTTGCCCAGGCTGGAGTGCAGTAGCACAATCTCAGCTCACTGCAACCTCTGCCTCCCGGGTTCAAGCAATTTTCCTGTCTCAGTCTCCCTAGTAGCTGGGATTACAGGCCCATACCACTACGCCTGGCTAATTTTTGTATTTTTAGTAGAGACTAGATTTTGTCATGTTGGCCAGGCTGGTTTGGAACTCCTGACATCAGGTGTTTCGCTTGCTTCAGCTTCCCAAAGTGTTGGGATTACAGGCATGAGCCACTACACTCAGCCTTTTTTTTTCTTCTGAGACAGAGTCTTGCTCTGTCGCCCAGGTTGCAGTGCAGTGGCACGATTTTGGCTCACTGCAACCTGTCTCCCTGGTTCAAGTGATTCTCGTATCTCAGCCTCCCGAGTAGCTAGGATTACAGGCGTGCACCACCATGCCTGGCTAATTTCTGTACTTTTAGTAGAGACGTGGTTTTGCCATGTTGGCTTGGCTGGTCTTGAACTCCTGACATTAGGTGATCCACCCACCTTGGCCTCCCAAAATGCTGAGATTACAGGCGTGAGCCACCATGCCCAGCCAAGTTTGCCTTTCTTTACATATAAAATACTTATAAAGTATTTAGAACAGTGTCTGACACATGGTAGGTGCCCAACAAACAATAGCTATGACTGTCTCCAGTATCTACTATATCTTTTATTTTATTCTCTTAGCTAAGTACACTGACTAGCAGTTTCAGAACAAAGTAGTGCTGATTGATAGTGTTATACTTGACTTCATTTACTACTAAATGCATGCTAACAACTGTCCTGAAATTCGGGGTCTAAAATATTCTTTGTAATATTGTATTTTTAAAGCTTAAATCAAGAACAAATACTTGATTTGATTTCTTAAATGTCTTTAAACCATCTACAGATATGATATCATAATTCATGTTAATAGAGTTGTTAATATTAAACTATCATTGCATTTCTGGAACAAACTCACTTGGTCATGCTTTCTATTTGATAATATTTTACTTAGATAATTTAAATCTATATTATAAGTGACTCTCAGTTTTCTTTGTTAGGGCTATCTCTGTCAGGCTTTGGAATCAGCATTATGCTGGCTTTGAACAGATAAATTTGTAAGTTTCCTTACTTTGGGATATTTTAGAGGGCATAGAAAAATTTTATTTCCTGAAGAATTAGAAGAAATTTGACTATAAAACTGTTAGGGTATGCTGCTTTGAGCAGCATGAGAAGTAGCTGATAACTCCTTTCTTAAACTTTTTCTCCGGTTATCAGTCTATGTCATTTCCTATATTCTTCTCCTAAGTCAAATTTTGTTATGTATATATAAAATATTTGTCATAAAAATGTATTTCTATTTTTCCCTTATAAAGCAATAGGCAGCCATGTCTCTACTTACAGTGGGGTCAGTCCAGAGAGAGCATCTTGAACACTCCTGGCAAGGGGCTCCTGGGGAGCGGGGATGCTGGCAGAAATGGTCGTATCCATTGATAGAAACTCGACAGAGGTAGCACATCTGGGCACCACAGCGGCAAGACATGCGGTTGCAGCCTTCAGATTTGATGAGGCCAGTCCCACACTTGTGGCATTTTCTAATGCGGGCAGCAGTCATTTTTTCTTCACTGAAATAAGAAAACATTATTTGGAGCTGAGAGGGAAGATGAGGAGGAAAAAATATTATGGCCATTAAGCATTTATTTGTTTCCACATAAAATGATCATTAATGGTTTGTGACATTAAGCAGTGAAAAGAGCCTACGTTTTGGAGTCTGAGAGTTGCTTCAAAGTTTTAATTGTATGACCTTTGGTAAATTACCTGCCTGGAGACTCAGTTTCCTCATTTTTAAACTGTGAAAACACAACTTTCTCATGGTGTTCCGAGGATTACAGACAAAACATAAAGCACCCTGACATAGTGCCTAGTACTTGGCATTTAGAAAAAGACTGCTCTATTTGTTATAGAAATCCCTATAGGTTTAAAATGGAGAGAAAAGGCTGGAAATGGTAGTGCATGAACTTTGAGAGGCTAAAGCAGGAAGATCACTTGAGCTCAGGAGTTTGAGACCAGTCTGGGCAACATAGTGAGACTCCATCTCTATTAAAAAAAAAAAAATTATATATATATATATATATATATAAAATGGAGAGAAAAAACTCAAGGTCTTCCTAAATTACATGTGATACACACACATATACATATTTTGAGATAAGGTCTCGCTGTATCACCCAGTCTGGAGTATAGTAGTGCAATCATGGCTCACTTGTAACCTCAAACTCCTGGGCTCAAGAATCTCCTACCTTAGTCTCCTGAACAGATGGGATTATAGGTACGTGCCACCATGCCTGGTTAATTAAAAAAAAAAACTTTTTTTTTTTTTTTAAGACATGGGGTCTTGCTATATTGCCCAGGCTGGTCTTGAACTGCTGGGTGAAAGTAATTCTCCTGCCTTGACCTCCCAAGGTGCTGAGATTACAGGCCTGAGCCACTGTGCTGGCCCTTATTTATCTGTTATGCATATATAAAGCTGGGAAACTGAGAGCCAGTAACAATAAACCTCGGTTACATACCTGATTTTTGAATACTTGGCTGAGGTGGGGTAAACATGGGTGGGAACAGTCGATAACTTCTTCTTCGCTGGCAGAAGCCACTTCCTGTGTCAGAATCCCACACTCCCTGTGTCTAGGGCATGGGCATACACATGACTCAGCCCTGGCTCACAGGAAGCTTATAGGGAGACCACCACTTTTCAGAGCTATTTGAGCTGAGTGAGATGGAGGGCAGATGACTAGTGCATAAACAACAGAACTTCTGTAGTGCTCTGCTCACAACTATGAAATAACAATTACCACCTTGGGCTGTGATTGTTTATGTCTGTCTTCTACTGCTGAGTGCTTTGAAGGCAAACGGCAGGAGCTGTGCTGCTGCACCCACCTGGCATAAGCAAGTATGGTCTTGAGAGGAACAAGTCCAGAGGTATGCTCCTGAGACCAGGGTAGAGCACAAAGGACCCAAAAGCTGGACTGGTGGGAACTAGGGCTCTCTCCATGGCTCTAAGCAACTACTCATTCCTGTGAGTAGGCACTCAAGAGTGGGGAACTGGAAGAACTGCACCGGCCTAAAGCCAGTAACACTCTGAGAGTGAGTTCTGATCTGTAGACTCTTCTAAGGCTGGGAACATGCAGCCTTCTTCCCACTGCTCCCAGTTCTCCTACTAAGACAGAGTACCTAGGTGAGTGTGGGGCAGGTGAGTGTCTTTCATGACTGATATTTAGAACACTGTGGCAGTATGTTCCTTAGAAGCCAGATCACATGTTTAAAAACAGAAAAATGCATTAAAAACTGTCTGCTATTTAGTTAGGTCTAATCTGTGAGTAGGCTAAAATGAAGGCAGGTCTACCTGCTAAATTCTCTTGAAAAGAACTTAAACCCAATTCAAGTCACAAAACAAATGAGTTCTAAGTTTTATTGAATAGAAAACACTGGCTGGCTGGGTACGGTGGCTCTAGCACTTTGGGAGGCCAAGGCATGCCAATCACTTGAGGTGAGGAATTTGAGACCAGCCTGACCAACATGGCAAAACCCTGTCTCTATTAAAAATACAAAAATTAGATGGGTGTGGTGGTGCATACTTGTAATCCCAGCTACTTGAGAGGTTGAGGCAGGAGAATCGCTTAAACCCAGGACGTTTAAGCCGCAGCTGCAGTGAGCCGAGACCGTGTCACTGCACTCCAACCTGGGTAACAGTGAGACTCCATCTCAAAAAACATTGTCAAGGAGAGGAAATTTAGATAAAATGAATTTAGTACTGTTACCTAAACATGTCACCTTAGTAGTACATATGTTCATGATTTTAGTTACTCAGGAACTATGAAGACACTACTCAATGTTCTAGGTTCTCTCTCTATTTTTTTTTTTGAGAGAGTCTCACTCTGTTGCCTAGCCCGGAGTGCAGAGGCTCCATCTCAGCTCACTGCAACCTTTACCTCCGTGGTTCAAGAGATTCTCCCACCAGTCTCCCGAGTAGCTGGCATTACAGGCATGTGCCACCACACCCAGCTAATTTTTCTATTTTTAGTAGAAACAGGGTTTCACCATGTTGGCTAGACTGGTCTTAAACTCCTGACCTTGTGATCCACCTGCCTTGGCCTCCCAAAGTGCTGGGATTATAGGCATGAGCCCCTGTACTGTACTCGGTCTTTTTTTTTTTGAGACTCACTGCAACCTCCACCTCCTGGAGGTTCAAGGAGGTGGATTCTCATGCTTCAGCCTCCCAAGTAGCTGGGATCACAGGCACGTGCCAATACACCACCACGCCTGGCTAATTTTTGTATTTTTAGTAGCAATGAGGTTTCATGTTGACCAGGCTGGTCTTGAACTCCTGACCTCAAGTGATCCGCCTGCCTCAGCCTCCCAAAGTGTTGGGATTACAAGTGTGAGCTACTGTGCCTGGCCAGACTCAAGGTTCTGATGAAAAACTTTTCAATTGGAAAAGCTATGTGCCCAAACACAACTGCAATCTTCTATGGCACAAAATCTGTAAGAGCACTACTGAGACTGAGGTGTGGCTTTATTCTGTGGCACTCTAGTTGCCTGGGGTTGGCTGACTTTCCCTGGGAAGCTGCTCAGGCTGCAGCGTGAGAGGTAAGAGGCTGTAAAGAATCAAGGATACAGTCTTCGCAAAGGCTTGGAAAGAGGGTTTATTTGCTTGCTCATCCAATCTGTCTGGCACTGACACGAAATAATAATGGGTATGGAGGGAGAAGAAAAGTCTCTCCTAAAATGGACAGAGGAATACATAAAACATGCCTGCAACTCAACATTGCTGAAATGTTCAAACAGCTATTCAATATTGCACAAATGTCTATTCAAGTCCTTTGCTTCTGCATTTGTAAGAACAGTACTGTATAGGGCCAGAATAAAGTGCTATTATGGGATGTGGTAACTACCTACCCAGTAATATAAAAGTGAAAAATGGAACTGGGGAAACATCATGGTTGATTCCTTCAGAGGAAAGGTGGTTTGGCAACTAGATTCTCAGCCAGACAGGAAACACAGCCCTGTAGGATGTGCTCCTGAGGCAGGACAGGAAAAGAAGCCTGAACTGTGACTGTGGCTGTTGACCCTGCACTCACACAGGAAGGCTCAGGGCCTTCTCTACACAGCCGGTGACAGCCCGTACTCCTATAGTTATCTGTGCTCACCACCAGCCAGTGTGTGGTAACTCCTCTCTGGGAGCCATATTCAGATGGTGGCACATGCCATGCTCTTCAGATCTCAGCCCCTCCCCTTTGTGTGAGGATGCATGTGTTTATGCATGCTTTCGTTGTGGTAAAATGCACATAAAATTGACCTTTTAAACCATTCTAATGTATCCAATTCAGGGATATATTGAGTATTCACAATGTCATACAATCAACATACTCTCTAGTTCCAGGAGTCTTTCATAACCCCAAAAGGAAACCCTGTACCCACGAAGCAGGTATTCCACATTCCTCCCCACTCCCGCAGCCCACAACCTGCTTTTCGGCTCTATAGATTGCCACTCTGTAGCTGGGCAAATACCCATATGCCTCTGGATATTTCATAGGAATGGAAATCATACATCTGCCTTTTGTGCCTGGCTTCTTTCACTTAGCATGTTGTTTTCCAGGTTCACTTGTGTTGTAGCATGTATCAGTACTTCATTTCTTTTCATGGTTGGATAATATTCCAATTGTATGAATGTATCACATTTGTTTAACTATTAATCACTTGATGGACGTTTGGGTTATTTTCACTTTTTGGTTACTGTGAATTGTGCTAAAATCACAAGTTTTGTATGGATACCTGTTTTCACTTATGTTGGGTGTGTAGCTGAGAGTGCAACTGCTGGGTCATATGGTAATTCTATGTTTAACTTATTGGGGAAAGCCAAACTGTTAACTATGGTGGCTGCACTATTTTATATTCCCACCTCAGTGTATGCTGGTGTCATTTTTTCTATATCCCTGTTAACACCTGTTATTTCCATTGTTTTGATTATAGCCATCCTAATAGGTGAGAAGTGATATCTTACTGTAGTTTTGATTTGCATTTCCCTAATGACTAATGATGCTCAGCATGCTTTCACGTGCTTGTTGGTCATTTGTACATCTTCTTGGAGAAATATCAATTCACAATGTTTGCCCATTTTTTTTTTTTTTTAAACAGAGTCTCACTATGTCGATCAGCTCACTGCAACCTCTGCCTCCTGGGCTCAAGTAAATTCCCATCTCAGCCTTCTGAGTAGCTGGGAATACAGGCTCATGCCATCATGCCCAGCTAATTTTTAAATTTTTTGCAAAGACTGGATTTCACCATGTTGTCTAAGCTGATCTTAAACTCCTGGGCTTAAGTTATCTGTTTGACCTTGGCCTCTCGTAAGTGTTGGGATTACATGTGTGAGGCATTGTTGAGGCATTGTGCCTGGCTGTTTGCCTCTTTTCTTTCCTTTTTTTTTTTTTAAGACAGAGTCTCACTCTGTTGCCCAGGCTAGAGTGCGGTGGCGTGATCTTGGATCACTGCAACCTCTGCCTCCCCAGTTCGAGTGATTCTCCTGTCTCAGCCTCCCGAGTAGCCGGGATTATACGCAACTGCCACCACGTCCAGCTAATTTTTGTATTTTTAGTAGAGATGGGGTTTTATCACGTTGGTCAGGCTGGTTTCCATCTCCTTACCTTGTGATCTGCCCGCCTTGGCCTCCCAAAGTGCTGGGATTACAGGTGTGAGCCACCATGCCTAGCGCCCTCCCCCGCTTTTTTTTTTTTTAAGAGATGGAGTCTCACACTGTCGCCTAAGCTGGAGTACAGCAGCATGATCTTGGCTGACTGTAACCTCCGCCTCCTGGGTTCAAGTGATTCTCCTGCCTCAGCTTCCCGAGTAGCAGGATTACAGGTGCATGCCACTGTGCCTGGCTAATTTTTGTATTTTTCGTAGAGATAGGGTTTTACCATATTGCCCGGGCTGGTCTCAAACTCCTGACCTCGTGATCCACCCGGCTCAGCCTCTCAAAGTGCTGGGATTACAGGTGTGAGCCACTACGCCTGGCCTGTTTGCCTATTTTCTGACTGGGCTGTTCTCCTTTCTAGATTTTCTATGTGTCTTTGGCTTTGAACAGTTTGACTCTGATGTGTCGTGGTGTGGACTTCTTTGAGTTCATCCTACTTGGAGTTCCTTCAGCTTCTTGGATGTATAGATTCTTGTTCTTTATCAGATTTGGGAAGTTTTCAGCCATTATTTGTTCTATATTCTTTCTGTTCATTTTGCTCTCTGCTCTCCTTTGGGCTTCCCCTTAAGATGAATATCGGTGTATCTGATGATGTTCTACAGGTCACTTAGGCTCTACTCATTTTTCTTCATTCTTTTTTCCTTCTGCTCTTCCTCCAACTGCATAATTTCAATAGCTTATCTTCAAGATCTCTGATTCTTCTGCCTGCTCAAATCTGCTATTGAATTCTTCTAGTGTATTTTTCATCTCAGTTACTGTAATTTTGGGGTAGAGTATTTCTGTTGGCTTCTTTTCCTAATTTCAGTCGATATTCTCTGTTTATACACTGTGTTCCTGGTTTCCTTTAGTTCTTTGCCCATGGTTTCCCCTGGCTTTTTTGAGCATATTTAAGACAATTGATTGAAAGCATTTGTCTAGTATGCCCAATGTGTCCTCAGAGATGATTTCTATCAATTACTTTTTTCCCTATGAATGGGCCATACTTTCCTGTTTGCCTTGTAAATTATTGTTCAAAACTGGATATTCTGAATATTATACTATGACAAGAGTCTAGAAATCAGGTGTGTGATCTGTGATTGTTTAGTGACTTTTAAAAGTTATTTTTGTAAATTAGCTGGGCATGGTGATTGCATGCTTGTAATCCCAGCTACTCAGGAGATTGAGACGAGAATTGCTTGAGACTGGAGGCAAGGGTTGCAGTGAGCCAAGATCTCATCACTGCCACTGCACTCCAGCCTGGTCAACAGAGCAAGACTCCACCTCAAACAAGCAAACAAACAGACAGACAGACAAAACCACAAAAAAGCAGGAAGGCCAGGTGCGGTAGCTCATGCCTGTAATCCCAGCACTTTGGGAGGCCAAGGTGGGCGGATCATGAGGTCCAGAGATGGAGTTAGCCAGGATGGTCTCAATCTCTACCTATCTCTATTAAAAACACAAAAAATTAGCTGGGCGTGGTGGCGCACGCCCATAGTCTCAGCTACTCAGGAGGCTGAGGCAGAACTGCTTGAACCCGGAGGCGGAGGTTGCAATGAGCCTAGATCACACCACTGTACTCCAGCCTGGCGACAGAGCACGACTCCATCTCAAAAAAAAAAAGTTATTTTTGTAAAGACTATTCTTTGTATGTGGTCACTGAAGTCTCTGTTCTATTAGCTTAGAGATCAATGCTAGAAGAAAAAGAAGATGAAAGAACCATCCTGATCTGTGTAGTTGGGGTACTCTGAGTCAACTCAGCCAGGTCATTTGTAACTTTCTTAGTTTTTGACTTCCTGTTAACACAGAAACTAAAGCCCAGTTTGAGGTGAAAGCCAGGGTCTTTGGGTTTTTCTGAGCATGTGCTGAACCCTAGACATGTACGTAGTCTTCTAGATCTGTCTGTGGATTGCCCCTGTGTTACTCATCGCCTTGGGCAGCTGCAGCTGATATATGCATTTAAATATTTTCAATGAAATCCACTGGGAGGCTGTTTCGGCCCTGAGAAAGCTGTGAAAGGTGAAAAAAAAGGGAGAAAAAGTTGCCTCTGGCAGTTTTTACCAGGTCAGTTGTTGCTTTGGTGGGAGATAAGAGTTTTTGGAGTTCTGTAAGGAACTGTCATTTTATTGTGATGTCACTCCCTTAAGTGAGTGTATTTTTTGAGAAGAACTCAAGTTTGGTGAATAATGTAGCTGACTTGCTATGTCCACATCTGAAATCTTCAATTTTTTTTTGAAAAATGATCTTGCTCTGTTGTCTAGGCTAAAGTACAGTTATATAATCACAGCTCACTGCAGCCTCGAACTCCTGGCTTCAAGAAATCCTCCTGCCTCAGCCTCCCTGGGACTACAGGAATGTGTCATCATGCCTAGCTAATTTTTAGATTTTCTATAGAGAGAGGGTCTCACTTTGTTGCCCAGGCTGATCTTGAACTCCTGGGCTCAAGCGATCCTTCCACCTTGGCCTCCCAAAGTACTGGGGTTACAGGTGTGGCAGTCATTCATTTTCCAATACTTAATCTCTCCCATTCCTGGTTCTTAGGGTTAGCTGGTGTAGTTTTATCACCCATACTAGAAGCCTGAGAATCATTCTAGACTCCCTTCCACTCTTACTTCCAGTATCTATCAGCCACCAAGATGTGTCAATTTTACATCTTAAATATTTTTTTTTTCTTTCTTTCCTTCTTTTTTTTTGTTTTTGAGACAGTTTTGCTCCTGTTGCCCAGCCCAGACTGTAGTGCAGTGGTGCAATCTTGGCTCACGGCAATCTCTGCCTCCTGGGTTCAAGGGATTCTTCTGCCTCAGCCTCCCGAGAAGCTGGGATAGGCATGTGCCACCACACTTGGCTAACTTTGTATTTTTAGTAGAGATGGGATTTCTCCATGTTGGCCAGACTGGTCTCAAACTCCCGACCTTAGGTGATTCACCCGCCTTGGCCTCCCAAAGTGCTGGGACTACAAGCTTGAGCCATTGTGCCCAGCCACATTTTAAATATTTCTTAAATTTATCCCCTCTTCTCCATTTACAATACTACAAACCTAATTTGGAGCCCTATGATAGGCTTAGACTACTGTAATAGCCTTCTAAATTTTCTCCTTAATTCAAGTCTTGCTTTCTTTAAAGCTACATGTCATGGAGCCACCAAAATCATGTAATTTAGGCCATGTCATTCACTTGCTTAGAAGCATTTCATGGTGGGCCACCCAGACACTGTACAGCTCTGGATGTTTTCTATTGTGAGATGCACAGAGCCACCTGTGAAATGTTCCCATCAAAAACATTTGAGTGTGTGTGAACCTAATCAAGCCTTTAGATCTAAATTTTTTTTTTTTTTCCTGCTTAGGTTTAATAGATCTAAATTTTAATTTATAGAAGATGTAGGGGACAGAAAAAAAAGGACGTAGGGGACAGAAGAACAAGCTAAATGATACCACGAGAAACCAGCCAACTCTAGAAGACATTCTACAGGCCAGTTATCCCTTTTTCAGTGAGTGAATGGCATAACATAAAGTGTGTTGGCGGAGAGAGAGTATCTTCACTTAAGAGAAATAATTATCAAATTTGATGAATCTTGTTTGGATCCTGACCTTAACAAACAAACTGCAGTATACACATAAAGCTAATTTGAGACAATTAAGGGAACTGTTCAGTTGGTATATCAGACACTTAACATTTCAATGTTAGTTTTGTTAGTGGTGATAAAGTTAAGTGCTATATAAGAAAAAAAAGTTTTTATGGGTAAAATGACATGCTGTCAGGGATTTGGATTTGCTTGAAAATACTGTAGCAGTTTAAAAACAAGAAAGAAATGGACAGCCGGGTGTGGTAGCTCACGCCTGTAATCCCAGCACTTTGAGAGGCCAAGGTGGGCGGATAATCTGAGGTCAGGAGTTTTAGCCCAGACTGGCCCACCATGGTCAACATGGTGATACCCTGTCTCTACTAAAAATCCAAAAATTAGCCGGGCTTGGTGGTGGGTGCCTGTAATCCCAGTTACATGGGAGGCTGAGGCAGGAGAATTGTTTGCACGTGGGAGGCAGAGGTTGCAGTGAGCAGAGGCACTCCAGCCTGGGCGACAGAGGGAGACTCTGGAAAAAAACAGAGAGAGAGAGAGAGAGAGAGGATGACAGGGTAAGACCCTGTTACAAGGGGGGAAAAAAGTTTTGACATTTGGCAGAATTCTGTGGCTCTTTGGTCTCAGTGGGGCTATACGATAAGAAAAGGCAAGCAGAAGCCCCTGGAGCACCCTGTCTCTAAAAACACCCCCAGATTCCTGTGGGCATCTTTGAGATTGGCACCACCACCAAAGACTTCTAAGATGCAGAGATGATGATTCTCTCACATTTCTTTTTACTTCTCATTTGGCTTGTACAGAATAATGGCTCTTGGAGGACAGTGTACTACTCTAAGCCTCAACAGGTGCTGACTAAAGGCAGCGGCGGTTCCAGATGTCATTTCTCACCAGAACAAAAAAACAGCCCCTGGCAACTGGTATGCTGTGATTGATTTGGAAAAATGCTTTTACTCTCTGTTCAATAATCAGAGAACACCAGCAGCTAGTGAGGACCTTGATTATCTGTCGTCCAATAGGATAACATACTGTTCTACTATTTGAAGGATAAGCAGATAGGACCTGGTGAACAGAAAGTAGCAGGGATAGTAGGATGCATTAATATGCTACATGAATGCCAGAAGGTGAGAGAGAAATCCCTTGAATGTAGGAATGTGTAATCTCTATAAAATTCTGGCGGTCTGGAGATCAGGCATATGTATCATGACATCCCTTCCAAAGATAGGCTCACGATAGAAATATCCTCTATCACTAAGGAAGAAGCACAACATCTGGGAGGCTGTTTTTGATTTTTGGAATCAACATCTATCCCATCTGAATGCTTTGCTCTTATCCATTTACTGCTGATCTAAAAGGCTGCCAGGTTTAAACAGGACCCAGTGGTGGGCCACGTGTGGAAGACCAAGATGCTGAGTGGAACTGGTAGCAGGAACTGACAGGAGAATCAGAATAAAGGCTGTGCTTTGTAAGTGATTGTCCTTCCAATAAACATCTCACAGACTGCTACTGAGTCCTGGAGTAGTCCAGATGCCTGACTACAGGGCTGCATTCCTTCCTGGAGGCCTGAGGAGAGAGTATGTTTGCTGCTCATTTGAGTTGTTTGCAGAAATCAGTTGAGGCTGTAGGACCAGGGTCTCTATTTTCTTGGTGGCTAACAGCTGAGAGTTGTTCCTAATTTCTTTTTCTTTTTTTTTTTTTTGAGGTGGTATAGTCATGCAATAAATTATTATTTTATTTTTTTATTATTGCATTTTAGGTTTTGGGGTACATGTGAAGAACATGCAAGATTGTTGCATAGGTACACACATGGCAGCATGATTTGCTGCCTTCCTCCCCTTCACCTATATCTGGCATTTCTCCCCATGCTATCTCTCCCCAACTCCCATCCCCCGCTGTCCCTCCCCTATTTCCCCCCAACAGACCCCAGTGTGTGACGTTTCCCTCCCTGTGTCCATGTGTTCTCATTGTTCAACATCCGCCTATGAGTGAGAACATGCGGTGTTTGATTTTCTGTTCTTGTGTCAGTTTGCTGAGAATGATGGTTTCCAGGTTCATCCATGTCCCTACAAAGGACACGAACTCATCGTTTTTATGGCTGCATAGTATTCCATGGTGTATATGTGCCACATTTTCCCATCCAGTCTATCATCGATGGGCATTTGGGTTGGTTCCAGGTCTTTGCTATTGTAAACAGTGCTGCAATGAACATTCGTGTGCATGTGTCCTTATAGCAGTAACGATTTATAATCCTTTGGATATATACCCAGTAATGGGATTGCTGGGTCAAATGGAATTTCTATTTCTAGGTCCTTGAGGAATTGCCACACTGTCTTCCACAATGGTTGAACTAATTTACACTCCCACCAACAGTGTAAGAGTGTTCCTATTTCTCCACATCCTCTCCAGCATCTGTTGTCTCCAGATTTTTTAATGATCACCATTCTAACTGGTGTGAGATGGTATCTCAATGTAGTTTTGATTTGCATTTCTCTAATGACCAGTGATGATGAGCATTTTTTCAAATGTTTGTTGGCCTCATGTATGTCTTCTTTTCTAAAGTGTTCATATCCTTCGCCCACTTTTGAATGGGTTTGTTTTTTTCTTGTAAATCTGTTTTAGTTCTTTGTAAATTCTGGATATCAGCCCTTTGTCAGATGGGTAGACTGCAAAAATTTTTTCCCATTCTGTTGGTTGCCGAGTCATTCTAATGACTGTTTCTTTTGCCGTACAGAACCTGTGGAGTTTGATTAGGTCCCATTTGTCTATTTTGGCTTTTGTTGCCAATGCTTTTGATGTTTTGGTCATCAAGTCCTTGCCTACGCCTATGTCCTGAATGGTTTTGCCTAGATTTTCTTCTAGGGTTTTTATGGTGTTAGGTCTTATGTTTAAGTCTTTAATCCATCTGGAGTTAATTTTAGTGTAAGGTGTCAGGAAGGGGTCCAGTTTCTGCTTTCTGCACATGGCTAGTCAGTTTTCCCAACACTATTTATTAAACAGGGAATCCTTTCCCCCTTGCTTGTTTTTGTCAGGTTTGTCAAAGATCGGATGGTTGTAGATATGTTGTGTTGCCTCCGAGGCCTCTGTTCTGTTCCATTCTGTCTCGCTCTGTCGCCAGGCGCTAGGCTGGAGTGCAGTGGCACGATCTTCGCTCACTGCAACCTCTGCCTCCCAGGTTCAAGCAATTTTCCTGCCTCAGCCTCCCGGGTAGCTGGGACTACAGGCACACGCCACCAGACCCAGCTAATTTTTTTGTATTTTTTTTAGTAGAGATGGGGTTTCAACATGTTGGCCAGGATGGTCTCAATCTCTTAACCTCGTGATCTACCCTGCCTCGGCCTCCCAAAGTGCTGGGATTACAGGTGTGAGCCACTGCACCTGGCCTGCATTTTAATAAGTGTGTATTTGTAACGTGCTAAGCCACATAGAGAGTACTATACAAGTAACAGTCATTATTATTACAGATGTATCATTTTGTATTCTGGATATGGGCAACTCTATTTGTCTTAAGCCAACAGTATCCATTAACACAGACATAAGCAACACTAGTGCAGTCTAAGCTAATTAAAACATGTCACTTGCTTATTTAGACAGTAAGGAAAAAGGGGACTATCATTTATTGAATTTATACGTGCCAGGCATTTATATGTTAATTTTTGTCTTCCGAAATAACGCCATGAGGCTGCAGAGATGAGGAAACAGAGGCTCAGGGGTTAGGTCACTTCCCCAAGATCACTCTAGATTGGGGTGGCTTGAGCGTGTTCTTCCTACAACACTATGCCCTCTCTGCCAAAAGGCAGGTTAATGGGGAAGTTGAGAATTAGCCCATAGTCCCTCTGAATTCTGTTACTCACATAGAGGTACGGTATTTGATGTCATCTTTTTCAGCCAGCTCTTCACAGGTGAGGCCATTATGTTCTTTCCAGAGTCCCTGACACTTCCTACAGGTTTCCTGGGGATAAAGGACAGACACAAAAACACCTCCTGGTGAGTGTACACCACAGAAGTTCCTGTTCAACAAAAGGGATGTGAAATGAGCTTTACTTGGCTTGAATTCTCAGAGGATGCCTCTCCTTTTCAGGGGGGATCTTTCTAAAGATATCTTTTAATAGAAGAGGTAAGAAGTGGCAGGGTTTGGTGGCTCACGCCTGTAATACCAGCACTTTGGGAGGCTGAGGGAGGCCAGGAGTTTGAGATCAGCCTGGGAAACACAGTGAGCTCCTGTCCCTTAAAAAAAAAAATGAAAGAGTGGGGAGAGGAGGAAGGTGGTAAGAATCATTAGAAGGAAGCACAAGGAAAAATTTATCTCCCTAGATCAAAAAAAGTGTTGCTCCCAACACTTAATTTGCATAAGGCTTTCTAAAATGCTCTGGGCCACCTGAAAAAAAACCAAAGGAGACAGATCTTGTGTAATCTTGGGTTTTTAAAATACAGTAGCACGAGCTGCTTGGCAGGGCCTGTCTGGATCTTGTTAATTTCTGCAAAATCCCTGTGCCCATACTCTGGTGTCCAAAACATGCTTCTGTTGAAGAATGACCTAGTTCAGTTCACCAGGGGCTCCTAAGACTTTCCTCTGCTGACCATCACTCATCAGCATGGATGTCACCCTTAAAAGTTTCACTTCATATATAAACATGCATCTTAAATAATCACCATCTTTATTCTAGGATCCTTCATAGTTTATGAAATGGTTTCATATGTCCCAGAAAGTATCTCACATCAATAATAATAAAAAAATTATTAATCCAATGATCACAGACATAAGTGAAAATTATAACCCTAACAAGCTATAGTGAAGGAAAACATAGTGTTGTTGGTTTTAAGTGGGGTAGGGGGGGACTTGACCTAGTCTGGGGAGACAGTGAAGGCTTGAGGAAGTGAAGCCTGGATCCAAAAGACGAGTCAACAATAACTAGATGGGGCGGTGAAAAGAGATCAGCACTCCCGACAAAGGACAACAAGAGAAGACTCTGGCAGGCAAGGTCCAGCACGTTTAGTTCCTGTGGCTGAACTGCAGACAGTGAGAATGGCCCTGGAGGCCTGCAAGCACCAGACCAGGCAAAGCCTTGAGGGGCGTGATGAGCAGTTTGCTCTTTATTCTATGAGCACTTGAAAGCCACCAAAAGGTGCCAAGTACGGAAGTAGTATGATCAGATATGTCTTAAAAAAAACAAATTCAAGGTGGAAAACATTGGAGGGAGGAAAGAGTGGATGTGCAAAAAGCAGGAGCTAGTAAAGCCACTCAGGAGAGAGGCCAAGAGGCCCAGTCCAGGGTAATGGTGGGCAAGGACAGGAAGAAAAGGGGACTGACTTCAGAGAAAGGGAGGAAGTAAGACTGGTGGGTGTGGAGATGAGCCGCTGTGCCTGGTCCTTTTGTACGTTCTGAATTTTGTACTGTACGGTATACTATCTAATAAAAAAAATTAAAAAGGATGAAAAATGGAATAGACTGCTGAGGGAGCTGCGAACCTGACCCTTCTGGTGGGATGTTGTAAAAAGGCTCAATCAGGCTGGGCATGGTGGCTCATGCCTATAATCCCACACTTTGGGAGGCCAAGGCAAACAAATCACTTGAGGTCAGAAGTTCGAGACCAGCCTGGCCAACATGGCAACACTCCATATCTATTAAAAATACAAAAATTAGCTGGGCGTAGTGGCTGATGCCATAATCCCAGCTACTTGGGAGGCTGAGGCAGGAGAATCGTTTGAATTTGGGAGGTGGAGGTTGCAGTGGGTAGAGATCGTACCATTGCATTTCAGCCTGAGTGACAGAGCCAGACTCTGTCTCAAAAATAAAATAATAATTTAAAAAAAGGCTCAGTCAATGGACTGGGGTGGGTGAGGCAGAGAGAAGCTGATGGAACATACTAAATTTAAATGTCACTGTTTCTTAGGGATGCGGATGTGCTCTGGTCCCTCACCTACATCCCATTCAGTAAACAAAGGTGACATTACTAATGTGCCTATTACCCACCAAAACATATAGCAGCACAAACTCATTTTTATTAAGACCTTGTGCCTGACTATTTTAGGAAGCTGGAGGATAAACAACAGCTGGAGAATAGATGAGCTGGTGTTTGGATCCTAACCTTGAAAACAATGCCAACCCAGCCCCTCCAGGAGTTAACAGCTTGAAAACAATACATGGCATTTAGATAGTTTTAGCATTCCTGACAATTGTTATTAATTCATGGGTCTTCTTCATAAGGGAAGAAACCCCACTTCTGAGGTGAGGCACAGGTCCACAAGGGCAAAAGGAACTGGCCAAGCTGGAGCCACGTGTGTGAGAGCCACTGTAAGGTCCTCTGCTCACTCTCTCCACCACAGCGCTTTTTCTGTAGGTGAATGTGTGGGTTTTCAGCCAGGGCACTTCTTACTGAAGGGCCCAAGGGCCCCAGAGAACATATCTGAAATGTCTTTTGAAAAGACTTATGTAGCTAGATACAAAACCCATAATTAAAATAAGGCAAGCAAACAGCAGGCTGGAGGAGTTGAAGATTCAGAGCTCTCTCTGTGTAGTGTCTTTAAAATGTACCCTCTCTTCTAAACAGTGTGCATTTCACTAAACTGTAATTCTCTACCCTCAGGCACAGCTAGGCTTTGCTCCTAAACGCAACAAATGCTTACATATATTAGGAGGAAATGCTCTTGAATGTTTTTAGAATGTTTTTCTTTTCTTTTTTGTTTTTGAGACAGGGTCTTACTCTGTCACCCAGGCTGTAGTGAGATCTTGGCTCACTGCAACCTCTGCCTCTTGGGCTCAGGTGATCTTCCACCTCGGCCTCCTGAGTAGCTGGGACTACCAGTGCCTGTAGTCTCAGCACTTCGGGAGGCCAAGGTGGGTAGATCACCTGAGGGTGAGTTGGAGACCAGCCTGGGCAACATGGTGAAACCTCTTCTCTACTAAAAATACAAAAATCAGCCAGGTATGGTGGTGTATGCCTGTAATACCCGCTACCTGGGAATCTGAGACAGGAGAATTGCTTGAACCCAAGAGGCGGAGGTTGCAGTGAGCCGAGATTGTGCCACTGCACTCTAGCCTGGGTGACAGAGCAAGATTCTGTCTCAAACAAAAAAATATACAAACAAAAAAAATAAAGTGCTGGGATTACAGGCGTGAGCCACTGCGCCCAGTCTCTTGCATGTTTCTTTAACATGATAACCACATTCTTCAATCTGTGGTTTACAAGAAAGCCCCAAAGGACCATTCTGGAAGGCAAAGTACACTTTGGCAAGTAACCTCAAAACACGAAGAATAGTGTACCATGACTATCAAGTGGGACCACACTTTCTATCACCTTGTGCCTTTCTGATCGGGGGGAAACTGTGGAGTTCACCATCATCCCAAATACAAGGCAGGCAGCTCTTGCCCTCTCAGTGGAAAAGGAACACGCATGCTAGGTAGTCTGTTAATAAGCAGCCACCAGGCCACGTTCTTCATGTCATCAGGGAGGTTGCTGGTTAAGTTTACAATGCCCTTTCGTCCTCAAAATACATCAAGGTGTTTTGATTATTCATGAGGTCTTCTTCACTGTGCAATATAAAGAAAACACTTTGGGCCAGGCATGGTGGCTCACACCTGTAATTCCAGGACTTTGGGAGGCCAAAATGGGTGGATCACGAGGTCAGGAGATCAAGACCATCCTGGCCAACATGGTGAAATCGTGTTTCTACTAAAAATGCAAAAAAACTAGCTGGGTGTGGTGGCACCCGCCTGTAATCCCAGCTACTCTGGAGGCTGAGGCAGGAGAATCACTTGAACCTAGGAGGTAGAGGTTGCAGTGAGCCAAGATCACACTACTGCACTCCAGCCTGGAGATAGAGTGAGACTCCATCTAAAATAAAAAAAAAGAAAACACTTCAGTTTTCCTTTATCCATTTTCTGCTGCCTAAATAATGATTAATGAATAGAGTAGAAGATTAAATTCAATTCTAGATGACCCTATCAGGGAGCTGAAATTTCTTCACATAAACATAGCTTCCTTAAGAACCAGTAGACAAATGTATCCAGCCATCACCTCCTCCAGGCCCAGCAAGTGACAATAAATCTTGAAACCTTTGGGTCTGTTGGCAAAGAATCCGAAAGAAGGTCTGAGCCCACAGCCCAAGTCACCGGGTTCTGCTTTCGTTTCCTTGCCTTCCTTACAAACAGGAAGGCGTCTGTCCCAATGCATGCTAGATTTCAGTTGCTGACTTCCATCCAGCCTTGTCTTAGAAGCAGAACACAGTACAAACTGCTCCCTTACTTCTGAATGGTTCCTCCAGTGAAACCTGTCAACTCATTCTCTAGGGGAGAGAAGTCACTGATGGGCCACAGGGCATAAGAAGGCTGTGAACAATCTAGAAGTAGCTTCAGAAATTTCAGTTCTTTGTTCGGTCACCTCGAAAAATGGTGAGACTCTTCATCCCCAGCACTCTTCAGGTAAAAGGCTCGGGCACCTGACTGTTCACAAATGCTTAGTCAGGGACCATAGGACCGTGGGCTTCCAGGCCATCTGTGTCTTCCAGTTGTCAAAGATGCTGGTCCTCCTCAACCCTAGGCCCAAATGACATACAGAAGGTCCAGAAAGACTGATTTTAAGATGGAACCCCTTAAATCTCAGGACTTTACACTGGAACCCCTGCCAATCAATAAAGTTCAGCAAAATAAAAGCTCAAGGCAGATTCAGTGGACTTTCTTTCCTTTCATTAAGGGAATCCAAGAACCTCTATTTTTCCTAGGTCAAGAATGCACTTATTAGCCAAATAAGGCTTGGTCCTTGCCCTCAAGGACTGCATTCTACTGAGGGAGTTACATATTGGAGCAAATCAAGTACAGCATAATGGAGTTCAGTGTAACTAACACACACACACACACACACACACACACACATACATACAGTGGGGGAGAACACATGTGCATGCAGAAGAGAAAGGGGTGAGTCAGACAAGGAATCTTTGAGGAGCTGACATCTTCATGGAATTGACTACATTAAGTATCATGATCAGACTCTCCATGCAACCAATAAAGTGCTTCTCCTACTGGGATCTACATCTTTGTGAAAAGCGTTTTCAGCAATGACAGCCATTAAAACCAAGTATCTGAACCTCAGAACCAGATGCTAAAACCAAACACTGGAATAATGAAACAGTTCAATAGATTCATATTTTAATAAGCATAAAAGGTTTTCACTTCATCAAATAAAATTATTTTGGGTGGTGTATGGCGGCACATGCCTGTAGTCTCAGCACTCTGGGAGGCCAATAAGGGCAGATCACTCAAGTCCAGGAGTTTGAGAACAGCCTGGGCAACATAGTGAGACCCCATCTCTACAAAAAATACAAAAATATAGCTGGGTGTGGTGGTGTGTGCCTGTAGTCTCAGCTACTTGGGAGGCTGAGGTGGGAGGAATTCCTGAGGCTGGGAGGTGAAGGTTGCAGTGAGCTATAATCACGCTGTTTCAAAAAAAAAAAAAAGAAAGAAAAAAAATGATTTTTTTTCCTTTTTATAAGAATTTAGATTTCTGGAAAAAAAGTTTTTTTAACGGACTTGAATTAAACAGTGTATTTTAAAGTATGATTTATTTCATTGCACCCTTTTATATTTTCTGTATCTGTGTATGTTTTACAATGTACGTTACAAGAGTAGCACACATGTAACCTACAAATAAACACATACGCTGGGGGTGTTCTCTGCACCATTTTTCTGATACGGTAAGCATAAATAAAATTGTTTATCTGCTGCTCTCAATATTGAAAGGCCATGGAGGCCTGGATAGTGCAGCAATGTGTCGGGCTTATGTTTCAGAATACTTCGATTAATTAATAAGCTTGAGACCAAAGACAGGAAGATGGTTGAGAAGCAACTGGAAGAGTCTATGAAAGAGATGAGGGTGAGAGAGAAGCCTAGAAAGATTTTTAGGTTTCTGATGTGGGATGCTAGTGAGATTGGTGGAAACATGAACTTATTACATCAAGTGATGCAGAATAAGATCTGAGTGAAGGTGGGAGGCAGAGGCGAGTTTAGCTCCAGACCAGCTTACTTATTTACTCACTTATGTGCTTTTCCAATATTTGCTGAATTTCTGTCATTTATATGACACATTGGAGATGTAGCAATAAACAAGTTAGGCTCAGTTTTTACCTTTGTGATGCTTATGTTCTACTAAAAAACAAAGTTATTAACTGAGACTGGGGGACCAGGAGAGCCTGTCGGAGGATGTGACATTTAAGCTGAGCCCTAAAGGAGGAGTAAGTCAGGTATGGGTACAGAGGGAACAGTAAGGGTGAAGGCTTCAGGGCAGGAGAGGGCCTGTCTCATGCTGAGAAAGTCAGTATGGCTGGAGCCCAGTCGGGGAGAGCTGAGAATGGTCTATGGTCACTCAGGAGGGCTGAGGCTGTAGGCAGGAGTTTGGAAAGCCAGGCTGACCAGGTTGGAAAGGCAATCATCTGATTGACATTCCAAAAGATTCTTCTGGCTGCTGTTGCTGAATGGATGGTTTGCTGGGGTTGTAGGACCTTGCAGCACACTCTTTCAGAAAAACTAAGGCCAAGTAAGTAACTTCTAGGAAAACAAGCTCAGGGTGTGGATTTGATTCCTGATTAGATTTCCTCAACAGTCTTCCACAAATAAGGGCACAGCTTACTTCTGGAACCAAGGTGTGCCAACACCAAGCCTGGCAGAAGCAGGTAAGGCTGACCTGCGATGGGTCAATAGCAGCATACCTATATTTTTTTGATAAGAATAAGAGGACCACATTTTCTGATACAGCTTCAGAAAGGGACTTTATTACTATTATTCTTAATATTTAAATTAATTATTTTTTTTTTTTTTAGAGAAAAGGTCTTGCTCTGTTGCCCAGGCTGGAGTACAGTGGTGCTCCCAGAGCTTACTATAACCTTGACCTCCTGGGTTTAAGCAATTCTCATGCCTCTGCCTTCCGAGTAGCTGGGACTACGAACATGTGCCACTACAGCTAAATTTTGTTATTTTATTTGTACAGATGGGTCTTGCTATGTTTCCCAGACTTCCTCAGAAACTTCCTCTATGTTTCCCAGAAACTTCCTCAAGCTATCTGCCCACCATGGCCTCCCAAAGTGTTGGGATTATAAACGTGAGCCACAGAGCTCAGTCTTATTTTAATGATTCATTGAGACAGGGTCTCACTCTGTCACCCAGGCTGGAGTGCTATGGCACAACCTTGGCTCACTACAGTTGCGACCTCCATGGTTCAAGCAATCCTCCCACCTCAGCCTCCCAAGTAGCTGGGACAACAGGTGTGCACCACCATGCTTGGATAATTTTTTGTAGAGATGGGGACTCACCATGTTGCCCAGGCTGGTCTAGAACTCCTGGAGTCAAGCAATACGCACAACTCGGCCTCGCAAAGTGCTGGGATTACAGGCATGAGCCACCAAGGCTGGCCTGAGGAACATCTTTAATAAGGGTCTAAAACTGCTTTTCACTGTATTAGCCCAATGTTCCTATAGGCTTAGTTTTTTTTTTTTTTTTTTTTTTTTTAAGACAGAGACTTGCTTTGTCACCTAGGCTGGAGTGCAGTGGCATGATTCTGGGTCACTGCAACCTCCACCTTCAGGGTTCGAGATTCTCATGCCTCAGTCTCCCAAGTAGCTGGAATTACAGGCATGCACCACTATGCCCAGCTAATTTTTGTATTTTTAGTAGAGACAGGGTTTCACCACATTGGCCAGGCTGGTCTCCAATTCCTGGCTTCAAGTGATCTGCCCGCCTCAGCCTCCCAAAGTGCTGGGATTACAGGTGTGAACCATTATGCCTGGCCTCCATGGGCTGTTTTTAAAGATATGGGGTCTTACTCTGTTGCCCTGTCAGTGGTACCAGCATAGCTCATGGCAGTCTCCTCAGTAGCCTGCAATTATAGGTGGGCACCACCATGCCCAGCTTGTAGGCTTAGGTTTTTTGTTAAATCCAGCTGGGTGTGGTGGCTCACACCTGTAATCCCAGCACTTTGGAAGGCCGAGTAGGGTGGACCACTTGAGGTCAGGAGTTTGAGACCAGCCTGGCCAACACAGTGAAACCATGCCTCTAGGAAAAATACAAAAATTAGCCAGGCATGGTGGTGCATGTCTATAATCCCAGCTACCTGGGAGGCTGAGGCTGCAGTGAGCTGAGATTGTGTCACTGCACTCCAGCCTCGGCGACACAGCAAGACTGTCTCAAAAAAAAAAAAAAAAAAAAAGGTAAGAAAAAGAAGGCTCAGAGGGACCAATTAACTTGGTCAAGGTCATAGAGCTTTGGACAGGAGTCTGCCTGATCCCAAATCCACTTGCTCTTTCTACTCTATTCCCACTGCATGCCCATATGGTGTCTGCTAGCAAGAGCAGGTCACTGTTTACTGGAGAACCCAAGGGCACATGGCTATGAGACAACCCGAGGTTACAATGGCATCTTATGTGAGGAGACCACAAAGGAACAATAGCAAGGCTGGGTGTGAGCGTCAGCGCATCAAAGGCATGGCCCTGCAGCTGCAGCTGTGCAGGATGCCTGCTTGTCTGTGCTTCCTGGAGAGCTGGGAACAGCTCAGTAAGAGGCAGGATGGGATGGGATCAGACCTGAGGATACCCTTTCTTACTGGTAATGATAGGAACCTGCTAATCACAGCGATCTCAGACTGGACATTTGTGAGGAAGCAGCTGTTCCTGCCACCTTTGGCCAGTTGCATGTCTGGCAGCATAGCAAAAGGAAGCCTATTTTTAGATATCCATTACTGGCTAAACAGAGACAGGATCCACGTAAGCATTCCATAGGCATTCCCTCAACCAGCCCCTGGACGCTTATACATGCCATTTACCTCCTCCAAGGTGGCCAGGACCATGGCATTAAGATTTGCTAATGGCATTGCTTGAGATTATCACCATCACCAAAACTGCTCTGGGTCAGTTTTGTTCAGAGTAATGCAAGTAACAGAGATGGTTTCTGCACTGAAAGGAATTAAGACATTCTCACGTCCCCACCCTTGCCTCTTCTACCAGTGCCACTAAGAGCCTTCCACAGTGCCGCAGAGATCCCTCTGCTGATAGCAGATTTGGGTATAAAACGAAGCCCCTGTACTCTTAAGAGACTACTCACAAACAGATAACTGTATACTCTGAGGATGATGATAAACACTCCAGAGGAAACTAAAGTTAGGTAAGGGGCAGGCAGTGTGGACAGGAAAGGTATCATCTGACACTGGTTTGTCAGGGAAGGCCTGTGTGGAGCTGGCACTTCTGCTTGAACCTGAAGGCTATCTGGTAGAGGAGCGTTCCAGGTAGAGGGAACACAAGCGGGACGGTAGACGGAACTGGGACAGGCGAAAGAGCTCAGAGAACCAGCTTGCCCTGAGCCAGTACCCCCACCCCCACCCCTTATGCCCTCAACCACTCAACGCTCTGCCTAAGAATGTCCCTTCTCCTCTCAACACCTACTCACCAGTTCTCCTTTCAAATACCAGTGGCTCTAGGAAACCCAAATGATGTGGGAAAAGCTGGCATTCGCTCCCTGGGCTCCCAGAGCACTTGGCTTATGCACTGTTACTGCACTTTTAATGGCATCTTGTAATTATCTAATTACATCACATCTCTTCCAGAAGCCAGGCGCTCCTTGCAGCAAAGATGATGTCCTGCTGGTCACTATGGACAAGTTTGGCATGGAGGGCTCAATTCATCCATTAAAGAAAAAGTTCACTTGAGGCTGGGCACAGTGGCTCACGCCTGTAATCCCAGCACTTTGGGAGGCCGAGGCGGGTGGATCAGGAGGTCAGGAGTTCAAGACCAGCCAGACCAACATGGTGAAATTCTGTCTCTACTAAAAATACAAAAATTAGCCAGGTGTGGTCGTGTGTGCCTGTAGTCCCAGCTACTTGGAAGGCTGGGGCAGAAGACTCGCTTGAACTCAGGAGGTGGAGGTTGCAGTGAGCCAAGATCACTCCACTGCACTCCAACCTGGCAACAGAGCAAGACACCATCTCAAAAACAAACAAACAAAAAAACCAAAAACAACAACAACAAAAGTTCACTTTAGGGCCTATTCTGTGCCGCATGGGGATGTGCTAGAGATGAACACAGGAGAATTCCTGACCTGGAGAGGTTCGTAATCAATCATAGTATGTCTCAATTATCTTTGGATTTCTAGGGTCTAGCACTAGATTTGAGCAGCACGAGGCGCTTCGCCGAATGTCCGAGGTGAAGGCTGGCAAGACAGAGCACATCTTCACCATGCAGAGTTACAAACGTAGCCTCATCCAACTCCTGGGACTTTTTTGCACTTTACATGGGCAAAAAAAGCATATGAAGCCTTTCAGCATATCTACCTCCTCTCCAAAAGAACATTATTTCCTCCCTATTGGGTCTTATTTTTAATTATGCCACGCACTTTATGAAAAACTAAAGTTATTAACATATACAATCCTTTCCAGTTAATTCATTACAGCTTGAGCCTTAAGGATGCAAGTTATTGTGGTTCCTTACTTTGCTCTCTAATGTCTTTTCCCAATTTAATGAGTTAAACTACAAACAGCAGTTATCACCAAGTGGCTAATGACCAAATGCCTGCAGATGGTGTGAGAAAGTACTGCATATATTTCAATTAGGATGTTCTCTGTTGATTTTCTCCTACAGTTTCAAGATGTGGAAGTTGATCTCTCTTCAATCAGGATAAAAAGGAGCTCACAAACAGTAGACCCTGAAAATGTGTGCCTGAGAGAACTTCCAGTTTAGAGGGGTCAGGACTGAAAATGTACAGTCTGCCTGGCTATGTCCCAGCCTGGCTCCCCCAACCCCTCCCAGGGGGTGTGGAAGGCCAGTTACCGCACAAGGGTAGGCCGCATGCTTCCCCCACTGGCCAGCATTCTCCTCTGCACTCCTAGGAACAAGACAGTCCAAATTGCCTAGGTCTAGTTCTTAAAGGACACACAAAATTCTTTTTTTTTTTTTTTTGAGATGAAGTTTCACTCTTGTTGCCCAGGCTGGAGTACAATGGCGTGATCTCGGCTCACTGCAACCTCCCTCCGCCTCCTGGGTTCAAGCAATTCTTTCTGCTCAAGTGTCTAGAGTAGCTGGGATTACAAGCACCCACCACCACACCCGGCTAATTTTTGTATTTTTTAGTAGAGATGGCATTTCACTATGTTGGCCAAGCTGGTCTTGAACTCCTGACCTCAGGTGATCTGCCCACCTTGGCCTCCCAAAGTGCTGGGATTATAGGTGTGAACCACCGCGCCCGGTCAGGACACACAAAATTTCTACCACGAATTCTTTTAACAGTATCTTGTAATGATCTGATTATATCACATCTCTCTAATAAGCCAAGCTCTCCATGCAGGGAATTTGTCCTCAAAGTACAGTAAATCATCTCTCAAAGGAAGGGGAACCTTTTAATTTCCAAATGCAGAAATTCAAATCTGGGTATGGCCAAGTGAGTGCTCTGGAAAATATTACAAAGCCTCCCCACCCCACTCCCTAGTCCTGAGGAAAGGGCTTCTTCGGGGGAAGATTTCATGTTGTTCTTAAATATTTTTTTGGTTTTCATATACACCTCACCTACCATTTCTATCCACAGAAGCAGGCTTTGTTGAAAAAGGAAATCTTAAAGTTTTGTTTCTGTGGATTAGAAAAGTTCTTTCCCTGAGCCACCAGGATTAGGTGACAAACTGGACTAGGCAAATTTTATATGTGGTTTCTGTGCTAATGCTGCCCCCTAGGGACGGAAACTTACAAGGCACAGAGACAACAGCTTGACTGCTCTGGGAGAGACCACACAGAGCTGCCGGCTTTTTACTATACTATGGGGAACAGGGCTTCAAAGACAGAGTGGGAGGGTAAAGTCTTTCTGGAATAAATCAAAGTTCAATTTTACCTTTATCATAATAACTACAAACAAAACTACAAATTCCCTTATATTAATCAAATACAGATGACTGTTTCTCTCGAATGGCCGTTTAACAGAATCAATGAGGACTGTATTAGCAACACCTAGGCAATGGCAGGATGTGGATATTCATATAAAAATTCCAAGACCAATTTGTGAGCTCCTACTAAGGACTCTCAGTACTGCTCTGCGGTGGGGACACATGTTAAGTGAAATATATCGTAAGACATGATTGTAAGTGCTAAGGAGAAAAAAATACAGGAAGGAAAAATGAACTGGGGTGGAGAGGGGGAAATAGTTTACAACTATAAACTGGTGGTCAGTGAAGGCCTCTTTGTAAAGGTGCATGTAAGTGAAGACTTAAGAAAGGAAGGGAGCGAGTCTGGTGCTATCTGAGGGAAAGAATTTCAGGTAACAGGAACAGGGAGGAGTGAGGTTGGCAGAGCTGTAAGCAGGAGAGGAGGATTGGGTTTGCAGGCTGCCTGGGGCCTGGGAGGTGATAAGGGCTTTGGCCTGTGCCCAGAGTAAACAGATGCAGAAGAAAAGCCCCTGCAATGGCTTTGCAGGAGGTTGATTCTCAAAGAACCCCACCTCTAGACAGCCCTTTCATTGGGAGCTCTCAAGTCTCTGGGTTGCGCCTCTGACAGGTGGTGCCGCTCCCGCCTTCCTACTGAGCTTCTCACAGCCTGGAAAGGACAGGAGGGGAGGCTGTGACTAAGCCCCTTCCAAAGGATTTGCTCCCCGTAGATGCTCCATACAATATAGGTTGTGGAACTGAAGTTACTACAGCAATGACTTTTTTTTTTTTTGAGACAGGGTCTCATTCTGTCATCCAGGCTGGGGTACAGTCAGTAGTGCCATCATAGCTCACTGGGCTTAAGCCTGCGCTCAAGTGATCCTGCCACCTCAGTGCCCAGAGTAGCTGTGACCACAGGCACATGCCACCATACCCACCTAATTTTCTGTAGAGACCAGTTCTTGCTGTGTTGCCCAGTCTGGTCTTAAATTCCTGGGCTCAAAGGATGCACCCGCCTCAGTCTCCCATATGCTGGGATTATAGTTATGAGCCACTGTGCCTGGCCAGCCATAACTTTTAAACTATAAACTGCGGCCCTTTGGTGGGTTGTAAAGTCATTTCAGTAGATTATGACTAGTGGTTTTTCAAGAAAGCTAAAACAGAAAATACTAGAGCACATTCCATGTGTCAAGTATTTGTTTTATAAAATCACTGTTTCTGTTACACATACATTTATGTTTGGATGAGGCTTATGGTAATTTATATTTCTTATTACAGGTCACAAGCAAAAAAGTTTAAAAGCCATTAATTTAGAATTCATTCATTCAGAATCAAAAAGTTCTTTAAAAAGGCATCAAAAGGCTCATTCTCACAACAGGAAGTCCCAGGGATCAATGCCAGGAACTGAAAACCAGCCCCATCTCCTGTTACCCTGGAGGTGACTCTGCTGATGAGGAACAATGCCCGGGAACCAGGGGAACCCCAGCCTTCTCCACCCTGCAGGAGCAGGGCCATGAGTAGGGAGCAGATCTAATAACAGATCGTTTCAAACTATCAAATAGAAACACTGCTATCACTTGGGCAGAAACAAGCCAGGCTGACCTTGTCTTTGCTCACTGCTTTGGCTACCCCTGGGCTTCCCAGGGCTTTGCTGGGAATCTTGGCCTGGTAGGAGCAGTCAGCAAAACCAGCTCTTGCCTACTGGAACTCCACTGTCAGCATGCCCTGAAAGAGAGGTTGCAGATTCCAGGAAGCCTCCCCTTCCAGGTAGGACAAAGACCACCTTGACCCTCCTCTTCTCCATGTCCAGGCTGACAACAGCTGGGCTAAAGTGGCTGAACCAGGTCAGGGAAGGAGCCACTGGGGTCTGGGCATAGGTGAAAAGAAGTCGAGGCTTCATCTTGGGTCATTCAGCAGAAGTGCTCATTCTAGGGTACAGCGCAGCTTCAAGTTGGGCAGGTAATTTCGCTTTGGTATTTTAGGGCACTGTGTAAAGACGGCAGTAGTAATTCATGTATCCAGGGACAGAAGGATACAAAACTGTCTGAAGTTAGGGTTGACAACACCCCTTTGTGGATATCAGACAGAAAATCTTGCAAAGTGCTGTTTATATAGCAGGCATACAAAAGCAGCTGCCCCTGGTAGTTTCTCACATTCTCATAAAAATCAAATCCCTCCTCAGAGTAAATAGCAAAGCGGACTTTTAATCCTTCCCTCCTTGCTAGTGAAACGTGACAAAAAGGGAAGCCTCTCTTGGGGACAGGAGATAAGAACTGAGGATGAGGGTCACAGGAGAGAGGAAAAAAAGGGTCAACTCGACACAGAAGAATGATAAAAAAAAATGTAGGTGGGAGGCACCCAGGGTGGAAAGCTCAGACGCAGGGCCAGAGATCCCAGTCCTGAGGAAGAATGCTGTTAGGAAGTAGCCGGAGCCTGCTGTTGCCCTTCCAGGGGTTCATGCTCTTCATTCTCCTGGTTCACAAGCTTCAGCTGTTCTAGTCACAATATATCTTCCCCATATCTTTATTATGAGAAATAATAAAATGATTTAGTTAGCATGCCATCCACCTGATGCCTCCAGATGCTATTACTCTTACACCCTCAGTCATGCCCACATGGCTCTTATCCAGCTGAAATCTAGTCCTCACCCCCAGGAATATGAGCAGCAGCATAAGTGATTTTTGGTTCTGTGGACCTAATACTATAAAGAGCCTTAGAGAGTATTTCAACATAGGCAGGTGGCTACAGATGGCCCTCTCAGGGGAAACCATCACACCCAGTCCCTTGCTATGCAGGATGGGCAGGACTGTCTCCACCTGCCAGTCTGAGAGGAATATGGACAGTCGGGCTCTGGCTATATCTACTAAGCAGAGTTGCATCTGACAAGATCTTTTTCTTTCTTTTTAAATTTAATTTTACTTTATTTTACTATCTCCAGTAATGGGTATAAGCAAGCATCTGACAAGATCTTTAAGTGATTCCAACACACAGAAAAGTTGAGAAGCTCTGACCTCTTTTGATCCAAGTCATGGTTTTGCTGATCCTTTGATACCTCTATTCAGAAAATAAATGATCAGATCTTTAGAAGACCAATCTTTGCCACTGGCAATCACAGGGAAGCTGAAAAGACTGGCAGAGTTTACTCAATGTGCATGAAATCATCACTGCATCTTGCCTCGAGTGAAAAGATTATTGACAGATTTAGCAGTAAGAGACCAAAAGATGCTGCAGAGTGAGGTGAGGGGTATGTTCATGCTTGTAAATCAAGATCTAAACTTTATATCAAATCTGCCACATATCATTGTTGAAATTGGCAGCTCATGCCTGTAATCCCAGGACTTTGGGAGGCCGAGGTGGATAGATCACCTGAGGTGGTCAGGAGTTCGAGACCAGCCTGGCCAACATGGTGAAACCCCATCTCTATTAAAAATACAAAAATTAGCCGGGCGTGGTGGCATGTACACTTGTAATCTCAGCTACTCAGGAGGCTGAGGCAGGAGAATTGCTAGAACCTGGGAGGCAGAGATTGCAGTGAGCTGAGATCACATCACTGCACCCCAGCCTGGGCAACAGAGCAAGACTCCATTTCAAAACAAAACAAAACAACAACAACAACAAAAAGAATGTGAGACTGTGGACGGTGTGTTTGGAAATAACTTTTTTTTTTTTGAGATGGAGTCTCGCTCTGCCACCCAGGCTGGAGTGCAGTGGCGCAATCTTGACTCACTGCAACCTCCACCTCCCAGGTTCAAGCGATTCTCCTGTCTCAGCTTCCCGATTAGTTGGCATTACAGGCACATGCCATCATGCCCAGCTATCTATTTTTTAAGTAGAGATGGGGTTTCACCAGGTTGGCCCGGCTGGTCTTGAACTCCTGACCTCAAGTGATCTGCCCACCTCTTCCTCCCAAAATGCTGGGATTACAGGCATGAGCCACTGTGCCTAGCCTGGAAATCACTTTCATAAACAACCTGGATATGAGACTCTCAGGATCCATTTCCTGAAAATGTACTGCTCCCCTGAGATGACATACGCCTGACCACAGTGCTGCTGCCCAACTGTAGTGGACCCAGCCATGTGGGAATGGGCTCCTCCGATGCTGCATGGAGGGGCTGCCAAGAGTAGACACCCAGAATCAGAGAGTGCTGAACTGATGGTCAGGTAAAAACAGATCATTCTTTATTTCCTCTTTTTGCTTATTCTTGGATTACAATTTTTGGTTCAGTTAATCAAGTATGAAACAAACCTTAGGAGAGTCCATCATTTCACAGAAATATTTATGAGCAAGAAATTAATCAATGGTACACTCCTCACCATTCTGACCCAAAAGCATGCTTACTCTCCACCCACCCTGGTTCATTAGTTTCTTCATGTATGACAACCCAAGGTGACCTCTGGAAGCAAAAGTACAGCTAAAGTGGTGTAATTCAGACTCATAATACAATAAGTTGAAATGTGACTTCCTCTCATCGTTTTTGAGTTGTGTTTTCAGCCTTGATCCATAGCCCAAATTCTGGGTTCCAGTTATGTGGCCCACCAGAAGGAACTTGTAGTGTTGGCCATATAAGGAGACCGTATCCTTTTTTGGGGGTGAGCGTCCACCCCAGGAAGGCAGGACTGAAGGTACCCAAGCGGAACCACCATGCCTTTCCCTTCCCTAGGAGGCTTTGAGTGATCTGCCAGGCTCCCTAAGCTGTGCTCTACTCAGGCTCAGCAACTGCTCCATGTCCCCATGTGAAGGCTGGAAACCCTGATGAACACAGAGGGGACACAGCTGCTCATGCTTCAACAGATTTGTTTTTGGCAACTCTAAGCCCAGTGGTAACTGTTTCTACTTGCCACTGTTTCCCCAACTGAATCACATGTGCTAAAAAGACACATCATTTATCTGTGGCAGTTATGAACTGAACTGTGTCTCCCTCAAATGCGTATGTGAAGCCCTCAACTCTGGCACCTTGGACGATGACTCTTTTTGGAGACAGAGCCTTTTAAAGAGGTGATTATATTAAACGAGGCCGGTAGGGTGGGTGCTATTCCAATCTAACTGAAAACCTTCTAAGAAGGACAGAGAGAGACACCAGAGGAGTGCACAGAAAAGACCATGAGAGGACATAGCAAGAAGACAGCCATCTGCGAGCCAAAGAGAGGGGCCTCACAAGAAACGAAACCTGCTGACAACTTGATCTCAGACTTCTAGCTCCAAAACTGTAAGAAAACTGATGGCATATTTAAGCCCTTAGTCTGGTATTTTGCTACAGCAGCCGAGCTGACCAAGACAGTGGCCCCTGATGACTATCAAGCAGTAGACGGCAGTGGATCAGAGAAGTTCCCGCCCCTTCGTACATACACTGTGCCCTCTGATCTTCACACGTGTTGGAGATGTTAAGTCCTGATTCTGGGGGACAGATGGAAAGCAGGCTGTAGAGACTGGGACTAAATCCCAGAAAACCAAGTGTGCCACCAATTTATTTTCCATCCAGAAGAGCACATGGCTTCCTGGAAGCAGCTGCCCCTAAATACACGTTTACTTTGGGAGAATGATAATCTTGTAGTTATACCAGTTACTTTGGTCTTTACCAATGTTTATATCAAAGGATCCCACTCTACAAAAATGCCAAGTTGGAGAGTTATGTTTGTTAAATTTAATAACAAGAAGTGAAGCAACCAGACTTTAGAATAAAACTACACACACGATGTAGTGCTTGCAGCATGAAGACAACTTGGAGTTTAACCCACTGATGAATTTCAACAGGAGTTGGACTCTGAACTGATAAAAAGAGGTTTCCCGAATTCATAAACACATGTTGAATTCAATTTTTATCCACCTACACACATTCTCTTGCTGGTACCCAACGATAAATACTCACCACATAAATATTTATGGGATCACATAAGCACACCGGTGCAGGTATGGAGCATGGGTCTAGAAGGAAGGCCAGTGAGGAGTCTGCTGTGGTCTTCCTGGTGAGCAGCTCAGGGTAGAGGATGGATGTGAGGGAGGACTCGAAACAGAATGCTGCAGAGTAGGAGGAGGAGAGGAGCCGGGGCTCTCTGGGACACAAGGAGCACACTCCCAGGACAGTGCTGAGGAGCCCTACTGGGTTCTATCATTTGACCAAAGGGGATGTCTTGAAATCCGAATATGTACAAAGTACTGAGATGTCCTGGGCTACAGCTCAGGATCTGCGGTTTATAGGTGTCTTGTGTCTTAATAAGAGACATGGGCAGGTGTATCAATCTCTCCATTGATTCAGGGTGGACTGCAGGCATATATGCATGGTGTGGGCATTCCCTCCACTTTCTAGACCTCCTGAAACCAATGTGTCCTCTACAACACCAACTGCCACACCTGCGGGCAGTATTGCACTCGTCACCGGCACCACCCCAAGCGGGGAAGTCAGTGGTTACTGAGATTCTTCTATGAAGCCCCAAAGTATACAGCATGGTCTCTGCCCGCTCACCTATCTACCCTGCCCACTGATAGTAATTAGCATGGCCCTGTCAGTATAGCAGCTGTTCAAGAACAGGCTCGACAGAGTGGAGTGGGCTGGAGATGGTTTTGTGGAGACAGCAGTACTGGCCAATAGGTGAAGAACAGATGGGAGGATGGGCAAAAGCATCTGTAAGAAGAGAGGCAGGCAGGTGGGGGACTGGCCTGATTTGTGAGAAGGAAAGGGGCCAGACTAACAATAGTGAAAAAGGCTTTAGAAGCCACTGCAGGTTCCAACTGGGGGTGATGTGAAGAACAGCAAAGCTGACTTGTCACATAGGGCAGTTTGCAGGGAAGAGAGCAAGTCGCAGGATCAAGTGCAGGAGGCCAAGGCCAGAGCCCAGAATGAGGGAATACAAGGAATTCCTCCCTTTGGTTAGATTCGGAGAATAAAACACCCCTATGTCATCACAGCAAGTAAGAAAAATATTAAGCCTGGGCAACACAGCATGACCTTGTCTCCGCAAAAAATAAAAAAAAATAGCTGGGTGGAGTAGTGCGCACCTATAATTCCAGCACCTTGGGAGGCTGAGGCAGGAGGATCATCTGAGCCCAGGAGTTTGAGACCAGCATGGGAAAGATAGGGAGACCTCCATCTCTCTCTCTCTCTCTCTTTTTTTTTTTTTTTTTTTTTTTGAGACAGAGTCTCACCCTGTCACCCAGGTTGCATGGAGTGCAATGGCACGATCTGGGTTCACTGCAACCTCCGCCTCCCTGGTGGGTGTTCTCACAGATGCGGCTTGACTTGGTTCGGAATCATACTTTTTGCACCTGTCATCAGCTCTTTTAAGGTCAGCTTTGTTTTGTGTTAAAAGTTTGCATAAAATTGTAAGGTGTATAGCTGGAGAGAAAGACATTTCTTTAGAATGGAAAGAACTTGAGGCTGGGCGTGGTGGCTCACACCTGTAATCTCAACACTTTGGGAGGCCAAGGCAGGCTGATCACTTCAGCCAGGAGTTCAAGACCAGCCTGGCCAATATGGCAAAACCCTATCTCCAGCCACACCTGCATTGAGTGCTCAGGCCAAGCCAGTGGCTTCTGCTTTTCCTTAGAGCCTCCCGTCCACCCTGTCTGCCTGGCTGTGTGGCCACCACAGCTCTTACAGGGCTCCCGGCACAAACAAGACACCTGGACACTGGAGAGAGCACCAGAGAGGAATATACACACAACTGGAAGAAGCAGCTTCCAGCTGAAAAGGCTGGGTCCCCTATGTCCCTATTCTTAAGGAATATGGCATTTCAGGCCTAACAACTGAGAGAGAAAGACAACTCATACACAGTGCAACCGGAGCCATGACACAGAAAAGCTACTGGCCTCAGGTTCCAAGCACTTCCTCTCTGGCCATTGTTCCAGGCTAGATACAAGGCTGGCCCTGGGTCTATGACCAGGTGTGCATCCAGCTGGGGCACTTCAAAATGGGACCAGTGAACACTGGACAAAACACCATCCAAGGCCCATTGTTTGCCACAGGGAAGGAATATTGTTCTTTAAAAACCAAACCAAACCAAAACCCACCAACCACATGAAATAAACCTCGTAAGAGACATAACTAGCGGCCTGACCTAAGGAAAATACCACTACAGACACTACACACCTCACTCGTTTTTAGGGCACTCTGATGTATGATTTACGTAGTATGGAAAACAGAAGTGATTTCATTTTCTAATAGCACTAATTCTAAATTGTCCAGGTGTTAATTTTAGAGTAAACATATGTGACTTAGAGACTGCTGAGCATGTGCTTCTGTGACACCAGCCAAGGAGTTGCTATCTGCTGTCATCTTTTGCTTCTGGACATTATGTGCTCTATCTACTGTATGGGTGGTCTGGACAATGCCACCTGTATTCAGTAAAGGTGAGCACTAGGTAAGTTATCTCCCAAGACTGGACTGCTAATCACAGAACCATATTCTTTAGGTTTTCTTGCCATTTTCTCATGCTTTCCTCTATAAAGGAAAAAAAAAGGGAATCTAGAAGAAAAAAGAATGAAATAAAAGATATAGGCTGTATCAAAAGGTCACATATATGGCTTTTGGTAGATTGTAATAGTAAACCCTTACACAGGGACCATCCTAAGCACTTCGTGCTTAACCATTTGTCCATCTTTTACGTCGGTGTTAGCATCATCAGGTTGGAAAGAAGTGACTAAGAACAGGTTTGGAAATTACCATCTAATTGCTTACGAGAGCAAGTGAATCCCACTGAGTAAAGTTGAAAAATTTAAGAGTAGAGAGATCAGGTTGGGCGTGGTGGCTCACGCCTGTAATCCCAGCACTTTGGGAGCAGTGGCCTGACCTCATTCCTCACTTCCTGTGCAGAGTCCTGGGAGTGTTGCTCAGGAAATCCCAGGAATCAGAGTCTGCCCAAGGGGAAGGGTTGTTTATACAGAGGCCATTAAAGTAACTAAGTCAGAATCCAGTAGAAATCAGAGGAAGGGGGATCCTGGAATGCAAGGGAGCTAGAGAAACAGCTCCTTGCTCTCTTCTGGGTTCCTGGTTTACATACACAGTCCTAGCCTTGTTCTCACACACCCACACTCTTAAATGGAGCAGGACCACAGTGATATTACCAGGTGACCAGATTTTACGACTGTTCTTGGTAATTTCTGCCTTCTCCCCACACCTATCTTTATCTTGGTGGTGCTGGAGTTTCCCTCCTGGTTCAGAGAGGTGCACTCCAATGCCTGACGCACCCCTGTGGAGCCAAAGGGCCCTGGCTACAGAAATTTGCCAATACTCAGGCATGCACCCAAATCTAGGTTTACTTCTGAGGCTCTGGGGCCCTCTGCTGACCGCCTGCTGTAACTTTTAGCTCCTCACCAGACCAACAAAGAAAACCAGCCTGAAAAATCTTCCCATTTTACTGCCATTTACAAGACTTTCAGTTACGTTCTCTGAGCTTCTGGACTGTCAACATATTACCTTCATTTCATAAACAGGATCAGAGGAACGTTAAGGCTGACAGGCCCTGGGCAGGGAACTAACAATCACCAAGGACTGACCTACATTACCACCTTCCCAAGAACAGAGAAAAATGAGATCCAGAGATTCATGCCACCTGGCATCCCCATATGACCTGGTGGTCAGGAGACTGGCTCTGGGCCGATCTGAGTAGTCCACCATGGTTACTTACTCAACTGACCTTGGGCAAGTGACCTCCTATCTCCCAGCTTCAGCTTCCCTATCTATAAAAGGAGTGCTTATAAGAAGGCTGGCACTTGTAGTGACATAAATATCAGTTGCTGCTCCACCATGGCTCCAGTCACAACTGTGTCTCCTGGGCCTGCTACCCTCCAAGTGTGCTTCCAGGAAACCCTGCACTGTGGGAGCTATAGCAGTGAGGCAAGCTGGAGGTTGCTCCTCACACAGAATGTGACAGAGCAGATTTCTGGACACCAGCTCAGCAGGGAAGACAGTGAGAGCTGGACTGGACAACTTAAGAGGCAAAGGTCTCCATATAGCTGATGAGGCCGAGCTCCTGGAAACGAAGTGGGGAGCATGGCTGGTTTAACAGTTGTCCTCCAATAACCCTGGCCACACAGGGACTAGAAATGACCTCCATAGAACAAGGAAATTAATGGGAGCCATAAGTATAGAATATTTTAAAGAACACTGAGTAAAGTTGTAAAATTAAGAGTAGAGAGATCAGGTTGGGCGCGGTAGCTCACGCCTGTAATCCCAGCACTTTGGGAGGCAGAAGTGGGCAGTGGGAGGCAGAAGTGGGCAGTGGGAGGCAGAAGTGGGCGGAACACCTGATGTCAGGCATTCTGAGACCAGCCTTACCAACATGGCGAAATCCTGTTTCTACTAAAAAGGCAAAATTAACCAGGCGTGGTGGCGCATGTCTGCAATCCCAGGTACTTGGGAGGCTGAGGGAGGAGAATCGCTTGAACCCCAGAGGCGGAGGTAGCGGTGAGCTAAGATCGCACCCCTGCACTCCAGGCTGGACAAGGGTGAAACTCCGTCTCAAAAAAAAAAAAAAAAATGTATAGAGATTAGATACAGTGGGATGAATAACAACAGCTACCATTTATTGAGTGCTTATGAATGAAAAATCCTATTGAGCAGATCATTAATCCTCCTAACAGACCTTTCAGGAGGATCCTGTCACCCTCAGGTGGGGGTGGGGTAGGGCGGGCACACAGCTAACAAGTGGTGGGATGGACATCTGAATATGGTCATGTTGCTCCAGCTAGCCCCTGCCAAAGGCACTGGACTAAGGGCCTGTTTTGTCACGTCTAGTGACATACTTTGGGCAAATCCTGCCCTAGAGTGGTGCAGAACAGGGCAAGCTGTGGTCCAGCCAGCCTCACAAGGGGCTGGGTTGTGAGGAGGTAGGTGCTGAGTGCACTGGTGCACACACACAGGTGTATCGAGTGTAATAGGCTATTGGTGAGTCTGGGGAAATGCAGTGAAGCCTCTCAGCAGCAGGACTGCTGACCAGAGTCCCTTGAGGGTCCTCCCTGCTTCACATTTCTAGAAGCCCAAGTGATCACCAGATGTGCAATTATTTGATAAGGCTTAGCTCCAGGCACTATGGCAACAGACAAAAAATCAAAACCACTGAAATCAAGAGTAAGAGTAGCCCTGTCATGGAATCTGCCATGGAATGTGCTGCTGCAAGGAACAATTAAATCAAAAAATAAAGGCACCACTGAGAGAAGAATGCACCTGTGTGAGTGCCTGCATTTCTAACAACTGGCCCTGTGGGAATAAGAGCATCTTTAGACCCTCGACAGGACAGAATTCAGCAGCCAGATCATCATGCTCCACTGGATCCCTCACCCTCCCTTTTGCTAAGCGGCCAGAGTCCCTGGGCAGGTGAGCCAGGCACCTCCACAGTAAGCTCTAAGAAACAAAATAGGGACCTGTATTTGGAGTGAGTCCCTGAGGGTCCTGGGTGTCTCTTGCTGGGATCCTGGTGCCCTCAGTCCTCTGCTGCCAGAATAATCATGTGAAAAGCTAAATCTGATCATTTCACCACCCCACTTAATGACTATGGACAGACTTCCTGCTGCAGTCAGGAAGAAGTCCACATTCTTCACACAGGAGACGTCCCCTCCACGAGCTAGCCCTAAAGCTTCCAGCCTCCTAACTCACCCTGGAAACACACACTCTCCTCTTTTACACTCTGTGTCCTCTTCCGGAAGGCTCTTCATGCTCTAATATCGTCTTCAAAGTCCAACAGGGAAGTCATTTCTTGTGGTTCCTTTGTCCCCTGCCCTGCCCCGCCCCTAGCCAGCTCTGTCATCACAGAATTCGGTCCATTCCCTCAAGCCCACATCTCCTACCTGAGCCCTCCACCTGGCCGGCTTGTCAGCTCACTAGTTATTTAACACTTTCACTTGGATGTCTAAAAGGCATCCCAGACAAAAGATGTCTGAAGCACCACTTCTGGCCCCTGGGCTCCCCTGTATCCCTGAAGGACACAGCCACCCACTGGTTGCTTATGCAACAAAACCCAATTTCTCTTTTCTCTTTACCTCCACTCATTCCTCCAGCTGGTCCTTTCTGTTCCACCTCCAAAATGCACCTCACACCTAACCCACTCCTATTTGGATACAGAACCCAGCCTAGATCCCCTCTGGCTAGACTGTGGCAGAGAGCCTGGACTTCTGGGCATCCAACCCCTCACTCCCTTCTCATGCTGCAGCCTCCAGCCATACCCCCCCAGATACCCCAGACCCTTTCTGCACTGGGGTCTCAGCTCCTGTGTTCTCACCTGACCGGCCTGTCTCCGGCTCTTGCACAACTAGCCTCTTGTTTATAATCTGGATAAGACCTGAACTGTTTGTGGTTCTTCAGAGACACTGAAGAGCCACCCAGGCCTTTACCAACACCTTAAATGTTTCTCATACTATGCCAAATGTAGGAACCTCCCTACCTCAAAAAATCCAAGCAATTATCTGGGGCCAGAATCTGAATTATCGTCTGGTTTCATCTCCCATCATTTACCTGTTTTAGGAAAAAATGCAAACTTTATTCTGAAAGAGAAAAGTCATCCTTGGCTCCAAACACATGTCACATTTTATAGCTACAAAGAAACAACTGTGGATTACCACATCCCCATTAACTTCTAAGTTTCTGGAAGGAAGTCTGTACCTCTGACCCAGTCTACCTCCCTCTCTAGTTTATTCCAGGGGTGTTCTCAAGCCTCAAGGGCTAGGCAGGACCTGCAGCACCAAGGATGATGTCTTCCTCCCTCCTTGATTAACCTTAGCCACTGACCACACTGAAAACCTTTCAACGTTGTTCTTGCTTAGTGTCAATGACAAATCCCACTGCTCAACTGGGGACAGTTTTCTGTCTGATGTGTTGGCCCAAGCCTCACTGGTCTCAACTTACCAGACCACACTGCCCAGCGTCAATGCTTTGGCTTACTGACTGGCTATGGCATCTAATCAGACATCCCTCAATCCTGACTACATAAATAGGAAACACCCAGAAAAGGAGAATAAGAGGTGAAAAGGCCAAATTCAAAAGCATGCGAAGATGGGATCTGTGTAGCCCCTAAGGGTGGTTACCCTCAGGGATCTTCTAAAGAATACTACAAAGATGACCAAACTCCCTGTGCCACAGCAACCTTGGTGGACGATGGTGTCACAGCCTGGTGGCACTCTGGCTCTGTGTGTACCGCTTCCATGGCTGGCTGCTGCCTCCTCTGAGGGTGGGGATGATGGAGAAATGCTTGCAGACCTGTCCACTCAGCAGACATAGGGGCCTGAGACCACGCGGGCCCACGCTGCCAGGAAAAACTGTTGGCTTTCTTTCCCCTTTTCTAAATTGCAAAGTTGGCGGATTCTGTATCATGTGCTGGCCCACACTGGCTTTTGCTCAAGTCTATACGCCAAAAATCCCTATTTTGTTTTGAAATCCTTTGGAACCACCTCAGAGGTTACTTGACCAGGTTACTCTCATACCTGTCCTAAAAGGGCAGCCATGGAGCAGCATGTGTCACTATCTAGCTTGGGGCGGCCAATCTCTGGCCTAAAGAAGAGACGACAGTTTTACTTTCATTTTTTTTTTTTTTTTGAGACAGTCTTGCTCTGTCACCAGGCTGAGTACAGTGGCGCCATCTTGGCTCACTACAACCTCTGCCTCCCGGGTTCAAGCGATTCTCCTGCCTCAGCCTTCCAAGTAGCTGGCAATACAGGTGCCCACCACCATGCCCAGCTATTTTTGTATTTTAGTAGAGATGAGGTTTCAACATTTTGGCCAGGTTGATCTTAACTTCCGACCTCAAGTGATCTACCACCTTGGCCTCCCAAAGTGTTGGGATACGGGTGTGAACCACGGTGCCCGGCCGATATTTTTACTTTTAAGTAAGTAGCATGCACTACAGTTAGAATAACCATATGGAATACTTTTGGAAAGAAATTTGAAATTGTGCTCCAAGAATCTTAAGCAAATGGATTCTCTTGGAATCAAGAGTCCTACTCCGGGGATCTATCCTAATAATTCTAAAAAGAAAAGGCTTTACATACAAAGTTTGGCATTGCATTAATTATAGCAGCAAAACCAGAAAACACCCTACATTTCCAACTCAGAGGCAAGTACAGGTAAACCAACATACATTTGTGTGATGGAATCACAGCCAACCATTACAGGGTCACAAACTCTTTAAGAATGCAGAAAGTGGCCAGGTGTGGTGGCTCATGCCTGTAATCCCAGCATTTTGGGAAGTGGAGGCAGGAGGATCACCTGAGGTCAGAGATCAGCCTGGCCAATATGGGGAAACCCTGTCTCTACCAAGAATACAAAAATAATCTGGGCGTTGTGATGTGTGCCTGTAATCCCAGATACTCAGGAGGCTGAGGCAGGAGAATTGTTCACACCTGGGAGGCGGAGGTTGTAGTGAGCCAAGATCACACTCCTGCACTCCAGCCTGACAACAGAGCAACACTCCATCTCAAAAAAAAAAAAGCAGAAAGTGCTATGCCATGCTAGGTTTTTTTGTTTTTGTTTTTTTAAAAGCAGGGCATAACATTGTATATATAGAATGATTACAATTCTGCAGTAAAAACAAAAACAAAAACAAAAACAAAAACCAGATATCAGACCACAAGCTAGAAATGCAGCATCACATGGTAGAAGGAACAAAGACAGGGCCAGAGGGATCTGTGTGGCCCTGAGCAGGTCCTGGCTTCTTTGTTTATTCATTAAAAACCCAGGGAAAACAAAATACCTTGCTGGATTTTGTTTTGTTTTTAAAGAGATGGGGTCTCTGTCACCCAGGCTGGAGTACAGTGGTACAAGGCACAAGTTGGAGGCTCACTGCAGCTTTCAATTCCTAGGCTCCAGTGATCCTGCAGTCTTAGCCTCCCAAGTAGCTGGGACTGCAAATGCATGTTACCACACCTGGCTAAGGTAAAGATTAAATGAGAAAACATATGAGCTCAATACTGGACAACTGTTATTTTCCTGAAACAGTGCCCAGAGGTGTCTATATCTGAGTGGTGCTGCCAGACTGCTCATCACATCCTGAGGTAGGTCCCGTATCACCGCCATCCTCCATGTGGAGAGAACAAGGCCACAGGCACATAACATCATGACTTAATCACCTCATCCGAATTCTCTGAACAGATAAGACATTCTCTAAGTCTGGTGATGGGAGAGAGGCATCAGTTTCAATTCTGGCTATACCCCTCTGAGTGCACACTTAACCTGGAGCCTTAGTGTCCCCATGGAGGAGAATGAGGACAATGTCAACACTTCCCTCTCAGGGTTACTGTGAGGATCAGAATTGTTTCTAAAGTGCTCAGCACAGCAGTAGATAATCAATGAGTCATATAATTATCATCAGTGTCTTTGGATAAAACCCATTAAAAGCGCAAGATAAGCGGAGCAAATTTACAGTCTAGTTGCTATAGCCATCATCACAGAGAAGAGATAAACAAGACATGAGTTCTCCAGCCTGCACACAGAATAGGGACAAGCATCACTTGTGTCTGGTGAGAAGGCTGGCTACTGCTGAGCTAAGGACAAGACCCAGTAGATGGGATGTGTGAAGAGGATCAAGACAGCAGCAACCTGATTTAGGCTGGCAGTTTCAGGTGCTGGTCTGTGATGGTGAGACCTGTATTTCCACAAGATGGGCCTTCTAAGCTGAGCCTCTGCATTAAAAATGCTGAGCTTCAAGCTCCTCTTGGAGTTTGTCAGCTTTGACCTACTCTAGGAAGCACCAGCCAACAGCTTCTCCTGGGCTTGGCCTGTGCAGTTCGATGTTCCTTAGGTTTTTTGGAAATCAAGTCTGACTGATGTCAGGAGCAGCAAAGCCCATCCCATGTAGTCACAGAGCTTTGCCAGTTCCACTCAGGCTGTGGTGGCTGTCCCCTTGCTGCCGAGAAAAAAGGACTTGACTAATCTCCGAACACCCTAACAGCAATTCCAGTGGGTGTCCAAGCAGTGTCTTCTTTAAGGCACCTCACATATGGTTAGGAAAAATAAAACTTTTATAGAGTTCTTTCTTCTAGTGAACCAAATGACATGCCTCAGGTTTTTAAGGTGATGAAAAGAGAGGTCAGTAAAATTTTCCCCAAGAAGGAAAGTGTGTTTGGGAGCTCCTGCATGGGGGGCTGTGGTGGGAGAGTGTTGGTTTGTAGCTCTGTCACCCTACAGGCTTCCAGATGTGCAGGAGGGTGTCAGATTTGAGTAATTTTTACACAGCAAAGGTTGAGGGCTGAAGAGAGGGTTCAGGATTCTTGCTGACAGTGAGCCACGCTCTGGATGAAGGCAGCTTCTGCCTGTCCTCAAGCCGCCATCTTGGTTCTTGGCAGGTCATTCTTCATTCTGCCTCTACGCCTCACTGGGGGCCGTGAGCTTCCAGTGACTGGGCTGCCCATGGACAATGTCCACCACAGATAGGTGGGCATGGAGGTAGCTCCCCTGGCTGTGGCAGCTGGAGATGGAAAGGAACATAGTGAGCTTGAACAAAACCATCTCCTCCTCTTTGCTTCATAGCCTCTTGATCTTCATCTTCAGAATTCCATGGATAAAACATGATTAATGTCAGGAGGCCCCTTTCTGGGTCCATGTTCTGTTGGCCTGTGTACTTTCCTCCTACCCATACAAGTCCTGGGATGGAAGCCAGGGTGTGAGAGAGGATTGTTTTGTCTTTGGGAGAGCAGGGCTATAGAAATTGTTCTGTTATCTTACTTTTCTAGACACTAATGGATGTACACTAAACATTACAACTTTGAAAACAGTGAGCTACATGGTTAACTGCATCAAGGCAAATTCTACTACTTTTTCTTCTTTCCTCAGCAAACTGAAAAGACAAAGTGGCGAGCTAAAAGTGAGAGGGGAGGGGTAGTAGTGGAGAAGGAAGTAAAATGCCAGAAGCCAACCTGAAAGCAGTCCTGTTCTCACCCCCTCTGCTCTCACACTCCCAGCCATGTTGCAAGTCATTATCGCTGCAGACGCCTATATCAGGAGTAATTAATTCAAATTAATCTTGAGAAAAGAGCTTTAAATATTCAAAGCCCTATTAATCCTCATGCCTTGTAATTAAATATGTATGTTAAGAAGGCTGGACATAAGCAAAACATTTTCAAAATGTGAATTCTTTATATTTGGAGCACTATAATGATTTCTTAAGTACTGACTTCATAGAAAACTATGTAAAAAATCCCATGAAGCACACACTGTTAGAAACATGGCAGCAAGAATGTAGATACAATCTTAGTCCATACTGAGCTTTGAAAAATGTCTCTGGATAAACATCTTCACTTTTAAAGCTCCATACAATTTAACCAACGATAATCTCCTCTGTTTTTAACTCTTTCTGATCTTTGCTCTTTCAGGTTGTGGGGAACAGCAGCCCTCACATGAACCTTGGGAAAGTACTTGGCTTCTGCTGCACTGGGTCCTCTCTTCTCTTTCTTTCCTTGTTACTGAGCACAGCTTCATGTCAATCTTCCAGCGATAGCCTCTCTTTGGTAATCAACCACTAAGGAGACTGGTCATCCCTACATGCTGTGTGTCCTGGATGAAAGTTCCCCAACCTTCCTTTCTAAAATGGAGTCTGGGCTGGGCACAGTGGCTTACACCTGCAATCCCAGCACTTTGGGAGGCTGAGGTAGACGAGTCACTTGAGGTCAGGAGTTTGAGACCAGCATGGCCAACATGGTGAAACCCCACCTCTACTAAAAAAGCAAAAATTAGCTGGGTGTGGTGGTGCACATCTGTATTCCCAGCTACTGAGGAGACTGAGGCAAGAGAATCCCTTGAATCCAGAAGGCAGAGGTTGCAGTGAGCTGAGATCGTGCCACTGCACTCCAGCCTGGGCAACAGAGCGTGACTCCATTATAAAATAAGTAGATAAATAAAATAAAATAAAATGGAGCATGCTTCTCAAAACTGTTAAGAACACCGCTGCTGCCAATGTGGTCTCTGTGGGGGCTTCTGACACCTCTGTCAAAGAGCTCTTACCTGACATAGCCTCATTTGCTTCTTCAACCACCCTGAAGGGAGCTGGGACAGAAAACAGCATCCCCATTTCTCTGATGAGGAAAGTCAGAGTAAATGATCTGCGACAGTCACACAGTAGTGGCTTAGAGTCTGAATGTTATCTGTTCTCTGGTTAAGCGCTGCTTAACCATCAGTGCCTTCAGGAAAGCTGAGGCAGGAAAGCAAAATCTGTACAAGGCACGCCAGTGTTCCTGAACTGATGTTCTAAAGTGTGTGGCTCAGTTAGAACTGCACTTGTCAATTATTTCTTTAAATATATGTGAGCTGGGTTTAGAAGATTTATCAAAGAAGCTTTCAAAGGTAGTGCTATTGTGGCAATGAAATATCACCTACAGAAAATCTTGTAACAGCAGCCCCCAACATTTTTTGAGCCAGGAACCAGTTTCATAGAAGACCATTTTTCCATGGACAGGGAGTGGAGTGATGGTTTCAGACATTAGACTCTTTTAAGGAATGTGCAACTCAGATCCCTTGCATGAGCAGTTCACAATAGGGTTCACACTCCTGAGAATCTAATCCTGCTGCTGCCCTGACAGGAGGCAGAGCTCAGGTGCTAATGCTCACTCACCTGCCCCGTGTTCACCTCCTGTATGGTCTGCGGGTGGGGGTTGGGGACCCCTATCTTAAAAGATAAAAGCAGAGCCTTGATTATTCTAATTGGATTCATTACCACAGTCAAGTGAATGTATGCAGAAACACCAAGGTTCAAAATCAAAATCAAGAAATTAAGAAAACGCTGGGTGCGGTGGCTCATGCCTGTAATCCCAGCACTTTGGGAGGTTGAAGTAGGGGGATCACCTGAGGTCAGGAGTCCCAGACCAGCCTGGCCAACAAGGTGAATCCCCATCTCTACTAAAAATACATAAATTCGTTGGGCGTGGTGGTGGGCACCTGTAACCTCGGCTACTTGGGAGGCTGAGGCAGAAGGATCACTTGAACCTGGGAGGTGGAGGTTGCGGTGAGCCAAGATCACGTCATTGCATTCCATCATGGGCAACAAGAGTGAAGCTCTGTTTCAAAAAAAAAGAAGAAGAAAACCTGGGATTTTTAGAAACCAAAGGAAGAGTCCACTCACATCTAACTTTTGGACAAAAATACTGTAGAAAGACTCTTATATTGGCACCTGTGGACCTAAATGACATCACAGGTTTCTTCTAGGTCTAAAGTCCGTGACAAGCTCCTCTGCCCCTTGTGAGATCCTGAGATTAGCAGATCTCATTACAGAGGAGAAAACCGACACCGAGAAATTAAGTGCCCCCAAATGACCAGGAAATCAAGAATGACAAAAATACCAGTGTTTTACTTTCCAAGCATCTAAGGAAGGGGAAGATAAATGAATCCACTAGCATTTCCAAGGACTAAAGTTTAAAGGTGCTTAGAGTTTTGCAAACATCCCCTCCCTTCAATCTTCAGACAACCCAGTGTGTGAGGTAGAGATCATGATCTCACCATTTTACAGATGAGGAAACCAAGTCACAAAGAGATTGAAGGACTTGTCTAGATTATGCAGGCTGTGTCCAGAATCCCGGACTGTCATGCCACAGTTAACATCTTGCCATACTCTTTTTTTTTTTTCTTTTTTCCAGTAGGACAAAACAGCTGTTCTGACAATTTTTACTTTGATGATGGAAGGAACTAGCATTTGTAAATGAAACCAAAGAGGTAATTAGAGCAGTAAATATACAGCAGACATTCCTGCTCTATGTCCTGGATTCCTATAGTTGGCTGGTGGGGACACCTGGCTTTCACTTTGCTGTTAAAAGCACAGAACTGTGTCAAACTGAAAGCATTTCCAAAATGATTAGTCTTCTTTCAATTACTTTTATATTGAAAGAAAAAGCAGAGTAGACAGCTGTTAAACTATAACTACATAGTAAATTGAGCCAAGGTAAAAACTGTACATAACAAAACAGACTCACATATCTGGAAACCATAAACAAGGGGCTGCTCCATTCCAGACAAATCACATGTCAGGGGGAAGTGGCCAGCTATACCTCTTTTCTATCCCAAAGCTTTTAAAAAAAATTTATAAATTTTCATATCTCTGTTGATATTAGTGAAAAAAAGAACACATACTGCATGTGCTAAGAAATACTGAAGTTGAGACCGGGCGTGGTAGCTCACGCCTGTAATCCAAGCACTTTGGAGGCCAAGGTGGGCGGATCACCTGAGGTCGGGAGTTCAAGACCAGCCTGACCAACATGGTGAAACCCTGTCTTTAAAAAAAAAAAATAAATAAAAATTAAAAAAAAAAAAAAGAAAATACTGAAATTATTACAAACAAAAAGCAAAAACTCCCCTATTGTCAAGCCTTCCTGCAGCAGTTTGCGTTTCATGCTTAAGTCTTGAAGAAAAAAGTTAAACATGTATTTACTAGCTTTATCCTGTACATTTATTAAAAAAAGAGCAGAAGGCTCACTCTGCACACCTTACCTTGCTTTCCTCATCTGACAGTGTATCTCCTGGAGAGGCTTCCTTATCCATACTTATTATCGGGTTTTATTTTTTTTGGACTGGGATATGTAAAACTTTGTGGGTGACTTAGAACTGGGTACTTCTCAGCTTATTTAGCTTTCTTATTAATGAAAGAATTGCTCTTAATAAGTAGCCTACGGACTCCCAAATGACGATAATAGCTACTGCACAGAGCACTGTGTTTTTGAATATAAAATTTAAGTCTGAACTCAACTGTTGATTGAATGAGAAAAGAGGGAAAAATGTTCACAAAACTAAATAAAGGAAATACGCATCTTTCCTCAAATGGATCTTAGAAGCCTGGCATCTTATTTGGTTCTGCTGTGGCTTCCTCTCTCATAAAAGAACAGGCTGCCAATTCTACGAAACAAAATGATACCCTATTATATGGCATCACCATCAGTGCCTCGTGAGCCAATGTGGAGAGCCAAAAGCACGGGAGTGAGGTGGAAGGGGGTCCTGGAGTGCAGTGCTAAGGGTCTGGGCAGGTAGACACTAGAGGGGCAAAGGGCAGGACTGATTCCAGAAGCTGATATGGCAGCATTCTGGCCGGTTCATGAGGTATGGGAAAAGTGGCAGAAGTTATGTTCAGTTTTTATAACCATGATTCACTCCAAGACTTTCTCAACAATGACTATATTTTTAGTATTAAAAAAAAAAGTGAAAGGCAAAACATTTTAAGCAAAGGAAGCAGGGCACCTAGAAACCCACATCCCTTCTGTTGTCAAGTGGTCAATAATTTCCCACTTTCTGGAGGCCATTTTCTTAAAAAACAAAAACAAAAACTGAAAACGCTAGGCTTCTAGTCAAGTAGTTTTCCTTTTCTCTTAGATTTCCCACAAGTTTTTAAAGCATAAGAAATGTAGTTTCAGGGATGTAATTGCATGACAGACTTGAGTAAAATAATTTACATATGCAGAGTTTAAGAAATAGTACAAGGCTGGGCGCGGTGGCTCACACCTGTAATCCCAGCACTTTGGGGAGGCCGAGGTGGGTGGATCACTTGAGGTCAGGAGTTCAAGACCAGTCTGCACAGCGTGGCAAAACCCTGTCTCTAAAAATGCAAAAAAGTTAGCTGGGTGTGGTGGCATGTGCCTGTAATCCCCGCTACTCGGGAGGCTGAGGACAGGAGGTGGAGGTTGCAGTGAGCTGAGATGGTGCCACTGCATTCCAGCCTGGTTGACTCAGTCTCAAAAAAAAAAAAAAAAAAAAAGAAAAGAAAAGAAAAAGTACAGAGTGGGCAGGTAACCCCCATTGTTTGCCATGTTCACCTATATTATATTTTACTTATATCTTTAAAGACCCTTTTTACTTCCTGTTCCTCTAAAAGCCATAGTTAGCAATCTTCAGAAGCTAGGTCAGTTTTGGTTATTGACTGCTTTGTTAAGGTTTCCCAGGCAGTATTAAAGACCTGGAATGTATCAGCTGCTGAGGCAAAATGAAATTCTCCTCTCCCTGTGCCATATACCACTTAGACCAGGGGAGGAGGTACCACCTTTTACCTTCTCTAGAACCTTCCACAGCTCCCATGAGCAGTGCTTTCCCTGTTCATCTGCAAGGACCACATAACCCTACAAAGTAAGCAGGACTGGCATTGTCATCCCATTCTACAGAAGAGCAAACAGAAGTTCACAAAGGCAGTGGGAAGTGCCCAGCGCTAGTGAGTGGCAGAGTGAGATCTCACCCTTCTCTGTTGATGCTCCTGCAAAACAGCCCACACTAGCACTCATACCACCTGATAGCCTGCAGGGATGTGCACACACACATTGTGCCAGAACAGCTGTGCCACACCAGCTTGACAATAACACATATGCACATGTGTAAAATGTACACATTTGTCATGAATTGTGATTTGGGGCTGAAGACTACTTACAGAAGATGAGTCAACTCCGACTCTGTGGTTCAGGGCTTACCAGCACGTAGTCGTGAGAGGCTGAAGCGCCACCTCCACACGCCCCCTGCAGCGCCTTTTCTACTACTTGCATGTTGTCTCTTCCTAACTCACACTGCTGTGCAAAGAACTCTGTTCTCACAGGGTTGTTCTGCCATGTTTTAAGTTCTGACAGAAGTGTACCCATTTTTCTAACCCTGTGTGTAGACGGTGAGCCTGGGGTGATCAATGTGAAGAGCACTTCTGCCCATGCCAACAGGGTACTCTGCCAGGCCTACCAGTGCTGAAGGGGAGACAAGCTACCTGACACCTCGCTACTCTGGCCAACAGCAGCATTTGACTGCTAGGACACTGTCTTGTGACCCACTTTATTCCCTGCTCCTTACTTCTCGCTTATAAGCAGCAATTAGTAATGTCAATGTTCCGATTCTGGCTGGATTGCTCCAGGCCCATTAATAATACAAGAGCAGGAGCAGATGAATGCGTAAGTGTACAAGAGAGGTTTCAAGGTTAAAAGCAGTAATGGAGAGAGCTATGGTGGGGGTGGGGAAGGCGGTGCTGGTGTCTGTAGAAGAGGAGGGGAGAGAATGTGTGTGTGAGAGAAACAGAGTACGTGTGTTAGTTTTAAGTCTATTCTTTAAAATGCCCAGCTTCTCTTTAGGGGCAACATGTATGGCAAAGCACAACTTCTTAGTGTCCTCAATCAAGTGAAGTACAGCCTTGTCTCTATCTGGCATGGTCACGTGGTTCTGGCCATTGGCAGGGAGTCCATCAGTACTAACTCTAGACACTGGAGAGTTACTAATGTACGAAATTGAGGTCAGAGGAAACTACACCAATATTTTTCAAACATATTTTCAATGTTTTAAATGACTTCCCTTAAGGCAATGCCTGCTTGTTCAGCAGAACTGGTACCTTCCCACTTAATGCTTTTACAGTGAAAGTCAAGACAAGTAATGAAGAACAGACCCCGGGGCCGACAGCCAGGCCCTCCTCCTCTAGTGGAAGAGATAGAATACTTTATATTGTTACAGTTGCCTCTGTATCCCCACAAATCTCCATGTTTTCAAGGAGGGATTTTGAAAGGTACAATTTCTGACATTCCTACACAGAACTTTGCTAAAAAATTGAATGACAGCAAATAAGCCTGGAAATTATGCCTGGAAAAGACTTGGTATGGCTATTTGAAAAATACTTGCTTGGGAGATGGAAGAGGGAACTATGAATAGAGGCTGACAGCCAAATGTGAATTCTTTAGTTGTTTATATCTACACTGCCTTCTAAGCAGACAGGGATTTGCCACTTAGCCTTTTACTTCTTCCTCACATACCAAAAGCGAACTGTTTAACATACTAGGAAAGTAACAACCTTATTTGCTGATTTTGCAACCCAAACCAGACATTTTAAAAAAGCGGTCATAGCAATGCTGGGTGAATCAGAACCCATCCTTGTTAGTCAGACATACTCTGTGGGAAAAGGTAGCAGTTGGAAGCAGTCTTGAATTCTAATTACTAAAAGTCGTACTTATTCCCATGGGGCGCTGACTTCTGGTCCAAGGTTTCTAACTGGCTGCATCCTGTCTGGCAGTGCCTGAGGTTGTGCTGCCAGCAAGGCCTGTGCAAAAGGTGAACGAGGAGAAAGGCAGAGCTGCTGAGTTCCAGCTCCTTCCACACACCACAAAACCCCATCCCTCACCTCCAGCCCGAGGCAAGGCGCTCCTTTTTAGGTGGTAAAATAAGCCTTCCAAGAAACCAGAAAAAATAGCTTTGAGTTTGAAAAGATACAAACATATTTTAATAATTACACATTTCTATTTTTTTTTTGAGACAGAGTTTCGCTTTTGTTGCCCAGGCTGGAGTGCAATGGCACAATCTTGGCTCACTGCAACCTCTGCCACCCAGGTTCAAGCGATCTCCTACCTCAGCCTCCTGAGTAGCTGGGATGACAGGCATGTGCCACCACACCCAGCTAATTTTGTATTTTTAACAGAGACAGGGTTTCTCCATGTTTGTCAGGCTGGTCTTGAACCCCGCCCCACCTCAGGTGACCCGCCCGCCTCAGTCTCCCAAAGTGCTGGGATTACAGGCGTGAACCACTGTGCCCTGCCTACCTACCACTTGAAAAATTTCTATTTTTCAAGTTCTCTTAAGATTAACAAAATTTGGCTGGGTGCGGTGGCTCCAGCACTTTGGGAGGCCGAGGTGGGTGGGTGGATCACAAGGTCAGGAGATTAAGATCATCTTGGCCAATGTGGTGAAACCTCGTCTCTACTAAAATACAAAAAACTAGCCAGGCATGGTGGTGCACGCCTGTAGTCCCCCAGCTACGCAGGAGGCTGAGGCAGAGGAATCACTCGAACCCAGGAGGCAGAGGTTGCAGTGAGCTGAGATCACACCACTGCACTCTAGCCTGGCAACAGAGAGAGACTCTGTCTCAAAACAAAACAAAAACAAAAACTGTTTTGCGCTAAAAGTTCAGAAGTGACAAATTAATGACAATGGGTGTAAAAAAAAAAGTGATACATGCATGCTCTTCCTCCCTTGACCATTAGTGAGCATCCCCAAAAGCGATTCACTGCTACCCATTTCTTATTTATCCTTCCAAATAGATTTTATATCTGTGTCAGCAAACATCTCTTCCTCCTACCATTTAAGACACAATTGTGAGCATACTGCACCCACTGTTCTACATCTTGGTTTTTTCACTTATTATCTTGGAGACAGCTCCATATTTGCACAATGGGATTCCACGTCATTTCTTGTAAATGCTATGGTATATGCTAGGGGTTGGCAAACTACAGCTCACTGGCCAATCTGGCTGTCTGCCAATTTTTGTAAATGTAATTACAGTAGAACACAGCCATGTTCGTTTGTTTACATATTGTCTGTGGTTACTTTCATGCTACAAAGGCAGAGGTAGGTAGCTGGGACAGATACCACATGGTCTGCAAAGCCTGAAATATTTACTAGTTTGCCTTTTACAGAAAAAGTCTGTTGACCCTCGTGTTGACGTTTGTAGAAAAAGTCTGCTGAACCCCAGTATGGATGCTGGCCCCCGCCTCCCATGGACCTCCACTGTATAGATGTATCAAAACATACTGAAACTGTTCCCTGCTGATGGCTATTCCACTGTATCGTCTTAGATGAAAATTAAACTCCTTTAATGCTGAGAAGCTCCAAGACATTTGAGGAAGGAAAGAGCAGGAACTACCTAGGAAGAAGCCAGCATGAAGAAGCCAGGCTTAAAGAGGGAACTTCAGAGCAAGCTACAACCTCCCCAAGTGTCACTTCCTCTTTTTAGAGGAAGTAAGAAGGGAACTGTAGGCCTTTTGATAAGAGGAAATTCCCCTTTGCTGTATCAAAGCTACTCCCTGTGCTTGTGTTGTTCTAAAGTTAGGCAACACTGCCTGAAGCATACCGTGACCAAATTAGGAAGCAAGAAGGCTGATGTCTCTAAAGCTGGTCACCCATGGCCAGGCCGCCCAGGCATGCAAAGACAGAGATGGATGTGGGTGTAGACTCTCAGGCCAACAAGGAGATGCTACTTGCTTAAGAAATTAGCCTTAAAAATGATACTTAGTGAAAATTATTAATTATAAGATGGAATTCACTTGCTGTTGTTGACCAAAAAAACAAAGGCTTCCAAGGTTTCCATAAGCAAAGAACATGAGAGGAGCACAGTGAGAGGAGTGCTCCCAGGCTTTGTAGGTTTATTCCAAAGGCAGTGAAGGTCTTGGAACGTGTCAGGAAAACTATACCACTTAGCTCTTTGATAGACTAAGATAGTCAGTTTTACACTATTGAGAAAACAAAAATCCAGAAAAGTCTTACTAAAAAAGGCATTTCGTTAACTTTTCATTTTAGGACTTCCTACCCAATTTCTTTATTTGCTGAACGGTTAAGTTTTCAAACAAGTTTTTCAGCTTCAAAACAAGGTCTAGGTATGCAGTACTTGAATCATTCACATTGAGTGTGCTTCAGCCACTACTACTCAATGATATTCTCTTTCAGGAATGACTTCTGAGTTAACTTTTGATTCCAAGCCAATGAGCTCAGAATCTATTCTGACCACCAGCACTATCTGGGTAATAATGTTTGACCTTGAAAATCCTTGCTTTCCTCCAAAACTTCCAGATCAGCAAGATTCTTGGACACAATTTTTATTCCCTTGGCAATGTGCTCAGTTCAGTTCCAGCATCTGCTATGAAATGAGACACACAGTCAGAATTAAGGTAAGCTTAAACGACAAAACAAATCTCAGTTCTTGTTTACAGGAAAACTTTCAAGGGAGCCAACGAAATGGATGAGCCCCACTCATGGCTCAATTTGAGTACCTGCTTGCCCTGGGGCAGAGATATGTGTGGTAGCCACGCCCTTAAACCTGTGGAAAGTACATTCTCTGTAGCTGTGTAACTTGTGTTGGGGCTGGTCTCCTGGTCTGCTAGGGTGCATGGGGCAGAAATTTTACGGCCACTGTCTCAAAGTGTTCTAAGGTGTTGTCAAAATAGCTAGGCATTTGCCTACTAACTACTGTTTAGATTTTGAACATTTATTTATAATCATCTAAAGGACCCATGCATTTTACAGAACAGACAATATACTTTGCAAAGACCCTGGTTAACTGACATACAAATCCACCAACTAAGAACTGTATTTCTATTAGTTAAGGCTTCTGTGGCTCAACTTTAACCGAGCCAAAATGTACACTAGTGGGCCACTGGGGACACAGACAGGTTAGGGAGCTATCCCTGAACCCAAAATTCAGACATAACCAAGAGACAGACGTTCGATGACTTTAAGCTGCATGAGTTTAGCATTTAACCTATCCACATTCCTTCTTCATCTGTACAACAAGCATATCTGGGTTATATGACCTCCTGGGTCCCACTTACAAATCTAACATCTACAATTGCAAGTCAAAAGTATCAAATACCACATAGAAAACCAGCTAGACAGACTCAGTGCAGCAACCTGTACCAAGGTTTGAACCACACATTCACATGTCCAGCAGCCACAGAAATGAAGATGACATGCCAGCCTGTCCTGACCTCACATTCCCTAGTCTGAGGGCACAGCAGAAGCGCCACATCGCCTTCCTCTCCTGTTCTTTCTTTCTTATGGCTGCTGCCATCTCGGAGCCCGGACTAAGCAGAGTGTGGGCACAGGGTGAGCACAGCTGCGCCTACTGCTGAGAGTGCCTCTCGTTGCCCATCTCCCGCTCTGTCTCTGCAGTGCAGAAGACACCATGGCTATAGACAAGTTATGTTGCCCTTTTATGGTAGAAAAATGAATTGCTTGCTAGCAGTGGAGTCAAGAGAGATGACAGAATGGAAAGTTGTCATTTGTTGTGGTTTTGGCAGCCACAGAATAGTGTTCTCCCCTAGCCATCCTTGGATGGACAGTGCACGCCAGGCATTCACGGAGGGAAAAGCAAAACCCCTGGTCAAACTGTTCCCAGATGTGTTCTTCCCTTGCTTTGCCTGTAAACGGATGTGTTTATTTATGAGCAGTGTCAAGCTCCACTCTGGAAATGTACTTTTTACAAAACAAGGCATCAAAAGGGTGTTGGTGCTACACTCAAAGACTAAGCAGAGGTGTCCCAGAAAACATGTTTCCCGTCAAAATGCATCCAAGGAACGGACTTCATTTCCTCACACAACGAGAATGTAGGACTGGGCTGAGCAGGGAGCGGACCCCACTTGAAGAAGCGGCTGTGGCTCTCCGCACAACCCAGCATGGCCTCGATCCAACTCCCAGGATGCACAGAAGGACAAGAAAGCAGCCACTAGCTCCAGACAAACCCAGCCCAAGGGGAAACACACTGACATCCACAGCCCCTGTGGTGATGAACAGCAGTTGGTACCACACGGCCTTAAATTGTATTTGTGTCATGAGGCCCATGGAAAAAGGGCAGGCTGCTCAGCAGCTGGGAAAACATGTTGCAAAAGGAGAATTAAGCAATTCTCTGTATGCATATCACAGTTAGAGAAATTAAGCTGATCTGAGTGAGAGAAATTAAGCCTATCCAACATGCTGTTGGCTGGAAAACAAGCCTTTTTAAATGAGTGGGAAAAAACTTGTGAAGGTTACATGGTTTTCTCCTTATGTAAAACACCCGAGGACTAAAACAAATTCACTGGTCAGTGGGAATGCAGCAAAGCACCAACTGCCCAATGATCTACTCGAGGGCAGCCACACACACCACAGGAAAGAGGAGCAGGCCGGGGCAGCTTCCTAGACACGCATACCGGAGATTGAGCCCAATGGCCTCACATTGGCCGCTCTTACCCGAAAGCCTCTTCCTTGGCTGCTGCCATCCTGGCTTTTGACTACTGCCCTGCGTCTCCCTCTTGCCCCCAATCCACCCTCAGAACCAGGTTCCTTCAGGCCTTCTGGAAAATGGGAAAAGAAATCACATCAAATACCTGCAACACTGTACGGAATGTGCTCCAGGAGGGCTGTAGGGGGAGGGCCGTGGGAGGACTGCATGTCCCAGGTTACTAGAAATGACTTGCCATAAAAACTAAATTGGTAAGGTGTTCCAAATCCCTTGACATTCTGTATCTGATCTCTTCCTCCCTCTCACTCCCTTTCAAGGCTCTATAAAATTCACCCTCCCCCAACCAGCATGTGATCCCATTGTGTCCCTCCACTGCACCAGCAACAGTTCCAGGGACGGGGTAGGGAAAGTCTCCAGAATCAAATCCACGCTTGTTTTGTTCTGCATTGCAAGCCCTCTACAGGGTCTATTTTTTATCTTCAAAGTCCTACTTCCTTCTGTGCTGGACACACCTGTCTACTGGCTGACCTTTCACCCAGCTTTGCTCGTGTGGCCTGGTCAGGCCCAGACCCATGTTGCTCATGAAGAGCTGCGTGTTCCCCATAGCAGTCACCATCACTCTCTCATCCCACTGACAGTCAGTTAGGGCCCTGGCTGCCCTTTCTGTACTCCCTTTGGCACAGCAATGCTCAATAAAAATCTGCTGAATGAACGACCAGACTTCAATCAAAGCAGAAATCAGCCCACATGTCTCTAGGCAGATGACAGGCAGCTGCTAATGATCGTGTTTAGAGGAGAAGATGAAGTGTCAGGCAGGGTGAGGGGCAAAACCCTTATTGGCCTCTTCTGCACTATGGCTGGGCTAAGGTTTTTTTTTTTTTTCTTTTGTTTGTTTAAAGAGATGAGGTCTTGCTATGTTGACCGGGCTGGCCTCACTCTCCTGTGCAGCTGGGACTACAAGTGCACACCACCACCCCCAACCTGGGGAAAGGTTTTGATGGAGTCCAGAGACAGAAGGTGGGGAAGTGAGGAAAGAATCTTCACAGCAGTTTGAGGGCTTAGGATGCAAGGGTGTTCACCTGGAGAAGATAGAAGCTAAGAGCAGAACAGGTTAGGTCAGAGTAAGTAGCAGGTGCTGGCCTTGGGGGTGAAAAGTAAGTTTCTACGGGAGGCAAGAAGGCCTTGGGGCTAAGAGGGTTGTGGGAACATGAGATGCTTTTAGCAGCAAAGTCTAACAATGGAGGAGAGAGAAGGGCAAAAGGACAAGCTGTAGTCAAAGATAAGAGAGGAAGAAATTGTGATCTATTTCATTCTCTTTGGGCTAGAATCTGGATCAGCTTCTCAGACACACGCAGCTTTTGAAACTTAAAATGCTTTTCATATAAGCTTCTGATGGGAAATAAAACTGAAAAAAAAAGTACTTTCATGAGGCCATGGGGATTTCATCTGAGAAACTCTCTTAGCCTGTTTCTTTTTGAAAAGCAAATGCCAATCCCAGTTTTAAAATCTTCAGTTTTCTAGAAATCACAGACTGTGGGCTAGAGGGACACTCAAAAGGTTATCTGGGCTTTCTTCTGGCTTTGCAGCTAGACTGAATGTAAGCAGTTGCCTAGAGCAAGGAGAGTCTGTTACAGGCTGTACAATGCTCTCAACACAGAATCCCAGGCTTCCTGGGAACCCAATTCATTGGTTACAATGAAGTCTGGCAAGCTGTCTTAGATTCTTTTATATATACACATATATATATATTCATACATACATAAACACACACATATATGTACGTATGCTGGAGTGCAGTGGCACGATCATGGTTCATGGCAGCCTCGATCTCCTGGGCTCAAGTGATCCTCCCATCTCAGCTTCCCGAGTAGCTGGGACTACAGATGCACAACACCATGCCTAATTTTTTTTCTATTTTGTGTAGTAACAAGGTCATGCTTTGTTGCTTAGGCTGGTCTTGAACTCACGGCATCAAGTGATCCTCCTGCCTCATTCTCCCAAAATGCTGGCATTATAGGCGTGGGCCACCGTGCTGGCCTCTTAGATTCTTCATGGTTTAAGTCTGTTTTCCCAGAGAAGCTGGAAAACACCAGGTGCCTACCACTTATATAGAAGAATCTTGTACAGAGAAACTACACAAGAAGGCTTCCCTCCTCTAGGATGAAGAGCCCTTTAACCTTCTCACAAAAAGCTGTTGACATTTTCCTGTTATGTTACATGTTTTTTCATCACTTAAAACAAGTAAACAAGCCACAAAACAGAACATTTGAATAAGGATCTTTCCAGTCTCCAAGAGTGAACTGGAAAGCAGCAAAGCAAACCAAAACAGTGAGAGCACAGATAAAGCTAACACGGGACAGAGCTAGAGTTTTTGACTTCTTTTTTTTAAACTAACTTTCTATTGTAGAAAATTTTAAACATATACAAAAGCAGAGAGTGTAATGAACCCTATGCACCCATCATCCTGTTTAATAATGATCAACTCATGGCCAATCCTAGCTTATCTATACCCTACTTGTACACTCCTCTCCCACTCCTTCAGTATAATTTTGAAGCAAATCCCAGATTACAAATAATTTCATTTATAAATATTTCAGTTTGTATCTGCAAAAGTTAAAGACTCTTGAAACTAATGCAACATACCAGAATCAACCTAAAAACACAAATAACAATGAGAAACCCTAGATTTGACTCCTGATGCTATCACTTACCAGATGTGTGATTTTGAGCAGATAAGAAGTAAAAAGCCCTTAAAACCCAGGAAGAATTTTATGAGCAAATACCTAGACCTCACCCTGTTTTAACTATGATGCCATACTCCCTGCTCAAGCTATTCTTCTCATACTGATCCTGATGTCCTGACAGAATTGCACACTAGCTTTTTGTTGTGTTCCTCACTCACAACTTCAGCAGATGGGATTTTGTTTCTCATCACTGCTCTACGTTACTAAGGATGTTCAGAGTCCATCTTCTCAGGAGACATTAGCATGTTGTACAGACACAGAGCATGAACTATTAGTTTCAAAAGAGATGGCAGGGACTGCTGTCTTAGCCTGTTACACTGGACATGAAGGGCAGCAGGGTTTCCGGGGCTGGGTGGTTGATTCCATTTGCAGTGATGTAGTGGCCACAGATACAGACACACGTTTTCTAACTGTGGTCTGTGGGAAGGCCATGTGTCACATCTCATGTCTCTGGGGACTGGAGATGTGACACACAGACCCTCTGTATTCTTTATCTTTGTCTCAAAGTCAGGGAAGACACTGAGGAATAAAAGGCCTTTTACGTTCTTGGCTACCACATTGCAATTGGAATCTGACCTTGAATTCAAGAATAAACACAAGAAATTCCACCCACCAGCAACTTCAGCTTAGGTTTTGCTCTCATCTTGCTTGGTGCGCTGAACACTCCTCTTTGCTACTGTTTCCCTTCTCCACATTCCCCGCCCTGACACAGACACCCAGGGAGACAGAGGGTGTTTTCATGCTTGTGGTATTACCATAGCAACAATTTCTCCTCTACCTGGAAGGCTGGAAACCCTGCAGAGCTCTGTGCTGAGAATGCAAAGAGGGAACACTATCACTTTGCACTTCAGCACACACCACAAGTCGCACGCGTGTACTTACACACAGCCTGTTCTCAAGGACATCACAATGAGATCATTAAAACAAATCAGGATGCTGACGCCTCACAACACACAATCAGTGTAATGACGAAAACGAGGTAAAACATTTCTTATAAAAAGATATTTTGTAGGTATCAATTCTTGAGGAATTTTTAATGTGAAATTTCTAACATGCATCTCTCCTTTGATGAGGCCACAGGCACAAAAAAAAGTCATTAAATTATTTTAGTAAAATATTCAAAGGAACTAAATGGGTGATGCGTGGTTTCTAGAAAGAGAGCTACTCCAAGCTTCCAATCCCCACAGGCTGTGACAAGCCTGAGAAGCAATGGCTAACCAGTACACAAAATCACAAAAAAGAGCCACTTTATTTTAATAAAGTACCCATACAAACTTGTTAAAAATCCACAGAGAATCTTTTTGTGTGAGTACTTTCAGAGACCAAAAACAACAACAAAGAGACAAGTAGGTATGTCCTTCCACTACAAGGACGGTACACGGTGCGCAGCCTCGGCCTCCAAGCCTGCCTGCTGCCGTGGGTCGGCAGGATGACCAGTGCCCTCCCAGGAGGACAAAAAAACCATGCCCAATGCACCATGAAGATAAATTCTGGATTTCCATCTCTACATTTTGACGAATTCAAAGTTTTCTAGCACAGCAATCACTGTCTTTGTTTCTAGGCCCTTCCTATACTCATTTCTTTTGAATGTCATCTCTGAGATTCCAACCCTTCTGGGTAGGGCTAAGAAATCAACATAAAACCTGAGAGGAGGAGCAGAGCAATGCTGTGGACAGAGAGTGCAGATAACTCTCTGTCTTGTTCCGGCAACAGCAGTAGGAGCAAACCCACGACAGCCTCCTCTAGCACATGGCTTTCCCCAGATTGCACAGGGCCTCTCTCTGAACTTGAACAATGTGGAACTTGAACAACATGGACTAAAGGAGAGCTGTCGTTTCTTATAGAATGTATTGGTCAGCAAAAAAAAAATCAGCTTGAAAAATCTATCCCCTTTACATGGCAGAACACTGGGGAGCTGGTAGAAATGAGCTGAATGGTAAGTGATGAGTCATCTTCTGCTCCCCGTGGGATTTTCCACCTGCCCCACTTTAGCGGAACTCCATGCTCTTGTGGCAGCAGGTTCACAAAACTGGAGGCAGTTCCTCCTTTCTAGGATCTCCGTTCATCACCTAAGCCCACACATCTGCACACACTATCCTCACTGGGTGGCTATTACTTCGTGACACAAAGTGCCAGGCACTGGACTTGGCGCTTCACCCATGCTGTTTCTATTGGTTTTGCACAAAAGCTCTACAAGGTAGGTGCAACCATTCTCATTGTACAGGGAAAGGAAATGTGGCTTGGGGAGATCAAGTATTCACCCTAGGTCACAAACCTAGCGAGCAGAGGAGCTAGAATTAAAGCATAAGTGGGTTTAATGTCAAAAACCTTTATCTTAACCACTGAGCTACACGGTTCCCCTCACTGTGATGCAGCCACAGCCATGCATTTCATTGCCATTCATGGCCTCACCGCACCCAGTACTGTGCAGAGTTGCACGTCAATGAACACTTCTCACGTAAGGGCTTCAAAATAACTCTTGAAACAGACAACATACTATGAAAGCCCAGCAAAAAGACGTGTCCCAAACAATGCCGACAAAGGAGAAACACAATGCCTCTTCATATGACTGGTCTCCTTAGGAGGAAACACTAACAAACGAAGGCAGCTCAGGACCAGAAGGCAGCACCAGGATGTTGTCTGGAACAAGGAAGAGTCAGGCCCATTTCCTAGGGATCAGGGAGGTCGGCAACATCTGAGGCCCCAGGTCGCTGCAGGGTCCTCAGAGCCCACATTGACTCTAAACTTCCTTGGTTCTGAAATGCAGGTGGGTGTGGGCTCTACCACCTGCCGGGGGGGTCAGTGGTTGCCTCTGTGAGTTTTGGGGGGAGAAACCTGAGGGGCTGCAGCAGCCCTACAGAAGGAGTAGGGATGGCCGCATGGCCTATGTCCGCTCAGAGCCCCCAGGCTCCTCCAAGGTAGGCCAAGGGGAGAAGCAGGTGCTTCTACCATCAGCGTTTAACATGAGGTATAAAGGAGCTGAAATACAAGGGAGAGAACTATTTCTGTAGGACCAAGCAGAAACAAACACAAAATGTTTAATCATACTGGTGTTTCAGCTTAATGCATATGTATTTTTACCTTTCCCTATTTTGGGTTGTCAGCTCTCTCCTTCTGAATAATCACTGAAACAACAGCAAGCATGGTATTTGACTCTTAATGGGATGGCAGGGTGGGAAGAGAGGCAAGCAACATTTGCCTTTTATTATTTTTTTTTAGTAATTCACACAAACACAGCTACCCTGTGTTTACTGTGCTTCAATAGCAGATAAGGGAAGAGGATGTGCTTATATGTGTAATTAACCAAAATCTTCCCAGGATCAAGAAGTCTGTGATGAACAGATTCACTATGCTGTTTACAGTGAGACATTTTAAAAACTGAAAACTGACAAACTGAGACACAAGCACAGTTAAAATCCTGAAGCCTCTGGCTGGGCACAGTGGCTCACACCTGTAATCCCAGCACTTTGGGAAGCCAAGGCAGGCAGATCATGAGGTCAGAAGTTCAAGACCAGCCTGGCCAATATGGTGAAACCCTGTCTCTACTAATACAAAAATTGGCCAGGCATGGTGGCATGCCTGTAGTCCGAGCTAGTCAGGAGGCTGAGGGAGGAGAATAGCTTGAACCTGGGAGGCAGAGATTGCAATGAGCTGCAATTGTGCCACTGCACACCAGCCTGGGTGACAGAACAAGACTCCACCTCAAAAAAAAAAAAAAAAAAAAAAATCCTGAAGCCTCCATTAACCAAAATCTTCCCAGGATAAAGAAACCTGTAATGAACAGATTCACTATGCTGTTCACAATGAGGAATTTTAAAAAGTGAAAACTGACAAAAATACTCAGACACAAGCAGAGTTAAAATCCTGAAGCCTCCTTGCTGTGATGCCAGCCCTGCTCAGTGCTTGACAGAAGGGGGCTCACAGGGATGGTGTCTGCGACCCACTCTGAGGCTGCTTTGGGGCAGGGAGGTTTCCCTTTGGGTTCCTGGCTCTGCCATTTACCGTTACCTGACTTTTAAGCTAGTGTTTACTTTGTAGGGCTGTTGTGGGGACCAATGTGAGCTGAGAGCTCTGCCAGGCATCCTATAAGATATACCCATAAGAGAGCATCCTTCTGTGGCCTGAATCTGAAGCTCTTCAGAGGGACCCATGCTGGGCTCTGAAGGAAGTGACTCACCTCGGAGGAGCAAGGGCGGGTCACATTCCACGATGAGGAATTCTCACACCACCCTCCTTCACATTTGACTCACATTATGCAGCATGGACTTCCACTCCAGTAAATGAATCCTCTTTGTGGGCTTAAAAATCTTTTTGTTACCCAGACATTTGGTTCTTGTCAACGCTACTTCCTGAATAAAGGTCTTCCCTGATAGTAGGAACAAGTGGCCCAAGCTTCATTCATCTCTAGATAAATGTGAAGGTCTGTGCTCAGCACAGTAGTCAGCTGACTGGCTGGGCCCCAAATTAGATTGCTGCTAGTAAGTGCCAACCACCCGCCATCACAGCTGGAGCGGCCCTGGCACTGATAGCTGATCCATGCTCATTTACATTCTCTTCACGCAGCCATGCAGCTACTGTAGGCGGCTGCAGATGCCTGTTTTTTAACCAACAAACTGGTTCACTGCAGATGTGAATTTTGGTTGTATTTCATGGCTGCAAAGTTAATAACAACAAATGCTACAAAGAATAGGATGGGGCCTGGAAAGGGCAGAAAAAGATAAGCAGGGTAGAGAGCTGGCAGGTGAGAAAGGATAAATAAAATAAATACAAGTGACATTGGGAAAAGATGAGTGGTTACACAATCACACACACATTTGCAGTTTCTATGAAAAGACTACACCAGACGCTGCTCTTCAGTTACTCTGATTAAACTCTCACCACCTGATGGTCTCTCATCCTTAGCACTTGCTTTGTCAGTGTGACTAAACCTCCACCTCGTGGCGCTAAGTTTCTGGAAAGCTTGGCTTACATACCTCTGCGTTTATAAAGCAAAGTTATGGCTGTAGCAAGGCAGAAAAGACGCAACAGTGAAACTTCTGACCCTAAGAACAAATATTCCAGAAGCATCACTTTCAAATCTTCTTTTATGTAACACTCCTCAGTTCCACACCAAATACACCCAATTCATTCCTAAAAGCAGCATACTGAAAACAAACTAATGAATTCTTTATCTGAGAACACACAAGGGAGCTGAGAGCCTTGACAAAAGCATTCCATCACATCAATGAAACAAAGACTCTCTCCATTTCATCAAAGATATAGTGTCTTGTTCTTCAGGGATTCCAGGGGAATGATTCCAGGCATTCAAGTCCTCCTCCAGATAGCGCATTAATATAAATACCTCATTTCAGAGCTACAAGTTCCTGAAAAGCCAACTGGAATTTCTATTACTGGCGAAGACGCTGCAATGAGAAAGCAGGTGTCCTTAGTCTCACACGGGTCAAAATTAGTGGCTCCTTTCTTAAACATTGGGAATCCTCAAGGATTAGCGACTGCTTTATAGCCATCTTGCTAGAAAGAATGGCGTAAGGAAAACTCGCACAACTCAGAAAGGTAAAAGCATATGCATATGTGCTACTAACATGGACATTTTAGATGTTAAAATCTAAATGCATGTAGTGGTTTGCTTTAGTACTGAGCCTGAAAGAACTGTGTCTATTCTGCTTACAAAACAGTGTTTTGCTGACATATACTTTTGAAACCCGAGAAAACCCTTTCCTCATGGAGCGTCAGTGCCACCTAGTGGCAACTCATTCCACTACTCTCAAATAAGGACAGAACGTTTAGGCGTAAGCTCTCCTTTGCCATCCAAAGGACAAGGTGGGGATTTCTCTCATTCCACTGATGGGTCACTGAGCCAGCTCCACCAGGCTGTCACTCTCTGCCTCAGGTCCCCATGCGGTTAACAGTTTTCACTTTATTTTCCATGATGCGCCAAACACCTACAACCCTTACCTTACATTAGAAACGAAAATGTGAATGCTATTATCTGTAGGTCAAAGTCAAGTTCTGAAACATACTGTAATCGATCATGTAATCATAAGACACACTCTCTTCACTGCAAAATGTTGCTCAGGGGCATAAAAAGATGTGAATAAATGAAAAGACATACTTTGAACTTAGTGGCCCAGCATTTCTAAGCTAATAATCTCCCTGATGGGCACCTTGCCCTCCATCTCTTTCCTCCTTTTGCTGCTCATTTCAGACTCCAAAATCTTTTTCCAGCCTAGATCTCTCCCTGTATTACTGACCCTAGTCACTGATCTAGGGTCACTGATCTTACTAAGTGCCAGGCATTGTGAAAACATGTACACTCTGGCTGTCTCCTCTAAAAGCTCAACATGTCCAAAATAAAAATAATCTTCTCTTCTGAATCTTTTTGATTCCATTTCCAATTTTGTAGACAGCATCATCAACTACATAGTGGCCCACACAATACAAGCCTGTGAGTCCTCTGGCCTTCTCCCCACTTTCACATGCAGTGCATCACCTTCTAACTCTCTACCTCTCAAATCTGTTCCTGTTCTACACCCCCATGGTCAGTTATGGTCCTTATGAGCTTTATCCATCAAGATATGCTAGGTTATGCTGCTGAAACAAACTCAAACCTCAGTAGCTCAAAGAGACTGTTCTCATTCATGTTGCACATCCCTCTTGGCAGAGGGAAAAGAAAACAAACTATATGCCCTTTAAAAAAAATTGTGGTAAAAACATATAACACAAAATCCACCCAATTAACACATTTTTAGGTGTACAGTGTCATTAACTATTAGCAAACTGTTGTACAGCTGGTCTCTAAACAACTTCATCTTGCATGACCGAAACTCCCTACTGCAGGTGACTTCCAACTTTGCCTTCATCCAGCCTTTGGCACCCATATATACTTTGTGCTTCTATGAGTCTGATTGCTTTAGATCTTGTGTTTAAGTGGAATCGTGTAGAATTTGTCCTTCTGTAACTGGCTAATTGCATTGAGCACAATGTCCTCAAGGTTCATCTGTGTTGTAGTATGTGCCAGGATTTCCTTCTTTTCAAAGGCTGCATAGTATACCATATTTTAACCATTCATCTGTTGACAAACACGTAAGTTGTTTCCATCTTGTGGCTACTGTGAACGCTGCTGCAAAGAACACGGGAACATGCTGAGATCCTTTCTCAAAGGATTTCAATTCCTTTCCACAGGCTGTCTTTTCACTTGGTTGATGGTTTCTTGGCTGAAAGCGTCTTAGTAGTCTCACTTGCCTATTTTTTGCTTTTGTCACCTTGTTTTTGGTATCATACTCAGGAAACCATTGCCAAGACCGATGTCATGAAGCTTTCCACCTATGTTTTCTTCTAGTTTTCATAGTTTCAGGTCTTACACTTAAGTCTTAGTCTTTAATCCATTTAAAGAGCTGATTTTTGTGTTATGGTATAAGATATGGTATGAGGGTCTAATTTCATTTTTTTGCATGTGGGTATTTGGTTTACCAAGCACCATTAATCAGAGACTACCTTTTCTGCTAGTGTGCATTCTTTGCACCCTTGTTGAAGATCAGCTGATCATAAATGTGTGGATTTATTTTTGAGGACTGTATTATGCTCCATTGGTCTACATATCTGCCTGTTTCCATTACTGTAGCTTTGTAGTATGTTTTGAAGTCAGGAAGCGTGAGGCCTCCAGCTTTGATCTTCTTTCTCAAGATTGTCTAGGCTATTTGGGATCCTTTGTGGTTCCATATGCATTTTAGGGATATCTTTCCATTTATTTATATCTTAATTTTTTCAGCAATTTTTTGTAATTTTCCGTGTGTAAGTCTTTCTCCACTCCTTGGCTGTTTCTAAGTTTTCTTTTTTAGATGTACTAGAAACTGAATTTTCTAAATTTCTCTTTTTTGGAGTGTTTGCTAGTGTATAGAAATCCAACTCGCTTTTATACGCAGATTTTGTATCCTGTACCTTTGCTGAATTTATTAGTTCTAACAATTGTTTTTGTGTGTAAGATCATGTTATCTGTGAAACTCATGGATACGGATGCTTTTGCTTTTTCCTGTCAAATTGCTCTAGCTAGAGCTTCCAGTGTTATGTAGCACCCAAGTGGTGAAAGTGGGTATCCTTGCCTTGTTCCTGATCTTAGTGAAAAAAACTTTTCAGTGTGTGTGTTTTTGAGACAGTCTCACTTGTGTGTGTGTGTGTGTGTGTGTGTGTTTGTGTGTATCTATGTATTTGAGAGAGTCGCACTGTGTTGCCCAGGCTGGAGTGTAGTGGCACAATCTCGGCTCACTGCAATCTCTGCTTCCTGGGTTCAAGTGATTCTCCTGCCTCAGCCTCCCAAGTAGCTGGGATTACAGGCATACACAACCAGACCCAGCTAATTTTTGTATTTTTAGTAGAGACAGAGTTTCCCCATGTTGGCCAGGCTGGTCTGGAACTCCTGACCTCAGGTGATCTGCCCGCCTTGGCCTCCCAAAGTGCTGGGATTCCAGGCAGGAGCCACCATGCCCGAACAGAGTATTCTTTATTCTCTTATTTTGTGAATTTTCTTGCTGTTTGTGATTTCTAAGTTCATTCCCTTGTGGCTAGAAAAGATACTTAATATGATTTTGATCTTAAATTTGTTAGGACTTCTATTATAATTTAATATTCTCTATCCTGAAAATGTTCCATGTGCACTAGAGGAGAAAAAGCGTTTTCTGTTCCTATTGGCTAGAATGTTTTGTATGTGTTAGGCCTATAGTGTTGTTCAAGTCAGCAGTTTCCTTACTAAACTGTCTGGTGGTGTTAACAATGATTGAAAATGAGGTATTGTAATCTCTTACTATTTTTGTGTTGGTATTTTCCCCTTCAGATATCAGTATTTGCTTCACATATTTGGGTGTACTGATGTTGGGTGCACATACAGATGGTATCCAACTTACAATGCTTTAACTTATACTTTTTGAGTTTACTGTGGTGTGAAAGTGATACACATTCAGTAGAAACTGTAATTCAAGCACCCATACATTCTCTTTTTCACTTTCAGTACAGTATTCAATAAATTACATGAGATACTCATACTTTATTCTAAAATAGGCTTTGTGCAAGAAGATTTTGCTAAACTATAAACTAATGTAAGTGCTCAGGCTTTTGTTTTGTTGTTTTGGCCTCAGCAGCTCCCAGACATCTAGAGTAGGTTGGGTTCTGCCAGCACTGAATTGGGTGAGACAGAAGCCAGTCCCTCAGGCAGCCCCTTGAGAAGCCTAAAAGCTGGACACATGCTCTACTCTTCCCTTCCTCTGGACCCAAGAAGCAGCTTTCGAGGTGCACTGGACTCTGCCTACTGTACCATGGGGTCCTCTGGAGCAGTACAAGCCGTCGAGCTTTCTCTTGTTCTCAGCAGCCCCCAGGGACTTAGACCATACCAGGTCCCAGCACTGCTCCATCAAGTGAGACAGAAACCAGAGTCTTGGGCGGGCTCCAGAAAACCTAGAATGCTGGACTCACGCTCCAACTCCTTCCCTCCTGAGAGAAGCAGAGAGATAGGAATTTTCTTCCGCTCGTTCTGCGCTGAGCTGGGAGAGGGCAATGAAGAGTTAGTACGTACTAGTTCCACCATCCCATTTGTCCTCAGTGGCCTCCAACTGGTGCCCTTTCCTGTGAGACAAGACAGAAACCAGTTCCTTGAGTACCCTCCTGAAAGGTCGGAATATGAGATGTAAGTTCCAGTCTTCTTTTCCCTTCCCAGGGAGATGCCAGGAGTTGGGAGTTTCCTCCCAATCATATATATGGTGCTGTGCCAGGGGGAGGAACTCAGGAGAGCCAGCATCACAAATTCTCCAGCCTTTGATGCAACTGGTTTCTAAATTTCCCACAGAGAGAAATGGTCCTTACACTGTTGTTGAACTGGTATTTCTATGGGAAAAGGAGGGTCTGTCATCTTGACATTACTCCCCACCACATGCCTTTATGGCTTTTTTTGCAAGTGACCTACTTAGTCACATGTTTCATGGGCCAAAAGAAGCTACATGGCCACCTCCAAGTTCAGCAGGGCATGTATATTCCTCCCACAGACAGAAATGACGATATGTGTGGTGTTCGTATTTGGGATCCTAAGGACCCCTCGCAAGCTCCCACCAACACCCCAAGCTGACGCTCTTATAACACTCACTAGATGAGTGTTATAACATTCCAGACTCATGTGTGCCCTCAGGCTTTTATTTTTAATCTTTTCTTTTAACGACAGGGTCTTACTCAGTCACCCAGGCTGGAGTGCAGTGGCACAATCATGGCTCACTGTAACCTCAACCTCTTGGGCTTGAGTGATTCTCCTGCCTCAGTCTCTTAGGTAGCTAGGACTATGGGCACACACCGCCATGCCCAGCTGAGTTAAAACATTTTTTTTGTAGAGATAAAGAGTCTCACTATGTTGCTCAGACTGGTCTTGAACTCCTAGTCTCAAGAGATCCTCCTGCCTCAGCCTCTTAAAGTGCTAGGATTATAGGCGTGAGCCACCGGGCAAGGAATGCAGGCTGCTTTTAAATGTCTTCAGGCCAGGCATGGTGGCTCATGCCTGTAATCCTAGCACTTTGGGAGGCTGAGGTGGGCAGATCATTTGAGGTAAGGAGTTCAGGACCAGCCTGGCCAACATGGTGAAACCTTGTCTCTACTAAAAATATAAAAATTAGCTAGGTATGGTGGCACATGCCTTTGATCCCAGCTACTTGGAAGGCTGAGGCAGGAGAATTACTTGAACCCAGGAGGTGGAGGTTGCAGTGAGCTGATATTGTGCCACTATACTCCAGTGGGAGACAGAGTGACACCCTGTTTCAGGAAAAAAAAAAAAAAAAAAAAAAGTCTTCAGAGAATAATGGTCTCTTCTCTTCTTTGACCTTCCTAATTGTACATAAGCACTTTCACTTGTCCAAATACCTGCCATCTTATTTAAAACCTTACCAGGAAATGTAGTTCCCAGCTCCTTCTAAGCAACTCATCAAGACCTAAGCAGCCATGCAGTACTGTACATTTCTCACCTGGACTACTCGATAGCCAAGTAGACTCTCCTGATATTTTACCTCTCCCCACCTCAGAAGAGAGTGCTCAAGGCTCTGCATGAGCCTGACCCTACTCAGCTTATAAGCCTCCTTGACACTACTAGTACCAGTAAGCATCCATGCTGCTGCCACTCCTGGGGCCGAGAACATTTCTCCATCTCCACTCCACCTCTACCCTTTCCATCCTTTGGCAACTTCCCCCCTATCTGTTGTGTCTTAGCACTGGCATCACCTCCCCAGGCAGTCCAGTACCTGACCCACTGGAAGCATACAAGGGACAGCCTAGCATTCTGCTTTCTTAGAGTTGTAAGGTACCAGTGACTGTTGGGGTAACTGTTATATCAACAGCCTGGGGTGTGAACATACAAAATGGCTAGAAATATTGATGCTGAAAAAAAGAAAGTTTTGATCTATTAGTCTAGTTTCTTCTTCCTTTTCTAATCTCTACGTTAATTTTTTTACTCTCCCCAAGGCAAAGCTATTGCATTGTTCAACTCTAATCATGTAATTTTAGAAAAATGGCTTAAAACACATTTGTCTAGGTGGATGTTAATATTCACTAAAAACTCTAAGTGGCTTCTAAATATCTGACAAATTTTAAGACACTCTTAGTTCACAGAGTGGGAGGCAAGTTAAAGGGAAGAAAGACCTGTAACAGTAATATGCCTAGATAGCTCTGTTCTTACCTGATATAGTCAGTTCTTATGAGAAGAAACAGTCAAATAAATAACCTACCAGATGTGATGGAGATGCCACTATGATGCCCAGTTCTTTAATCAAAGAAGTGTTGCTTGGACATTGAAAATGGCAAAAGGGGTGTGTGTGTGTGGGGCGGGGGGGTTGGGGGAGCGGGGTATTTGAGCACAGGTAGCAAAAAGAGCAAGAAAAATGTTGACATGGTGGGGAAAAAAACTAAACACTCCACTTTACATTATAGCATCTGTCCTTATAAGAAGATGACATGAAACAGGAATCCAGAGCCACGAGTAGCTCCCATCATCTCAGTAACCATGTCAACTGTTACTTACAAAGGACCCATCTTCATTTGCTTATGAAAAGGGAAGCACTCAAATCCTTCTTATACATCAGCAGTCAGATAAACAGCAGATATTTGGGTCATCAGGGCAGCCCATAATACCATAATTCAATATACATCTAGAAAAAAATTTGCCTCCCTACCTTTCGGCAGCGAGGATTAGGACAGCTGAACCTCTTCACATCACTGTCCAACAGAGCAGGAAAGCTACAGGAGGGGCACCTAGAGTCAGAACAGCACAAGTGACATTACTTCAAACATTAAAGCCTGATTTGGTTCCAGCTCCAAATGGCTGTTCATATGAAGATGTGAGTTTTGAGCCGGACATTCACATCCCTTTTATACTCCTTAGTTTTCCTTAAAACACAGATTGAGCCTCTTCTTTGTGCTGGTTTTTATCAGGAAACATAAGCACCACTCAAGGTCCTAACTCAGTACAAACCACTCAATAAACAAGTCCCAACATTAATGAGAACTCCTTGCATATACAAATTTCCCTCTAGCCCAGGGCACCATGATTGTATCTATGGGCCAGAAGATTAGGGGGTGCCGAGATATGTAGACAGAAGTTTGAGCTGCAGGCCAGGTATGGTGGCTAACATCTGCAGTCCCAGCACTTAGGAAGGCCGAGGTGGGTGGATCAAGGTCAGGGGTTTGAGACCAGCCTGGCCAACATGGTGAAACCATCTCTACTAAAAATACAAAATTAGCTGGACGTGGTGGTGCATGCCTGTAATCCAGGCTATGGGAGGCTGAGGCATGAGTCTGCACCTAGGAGGCAGAGGTTGTAGCAAGCTGAGATCATACCACTGCACTCCAGACTGGGCAACAGAGTGAGACTCCATCTCAAAAAAAAAAAAGTTTGAGCTGCAGATTTTTCCATTTATAGAATTACTGGTTACTCAATGGTTTTGAGGTGTAAAACATTAAAAAAATATTACTGATAATCTTATTTCTCAGAAAGAAATGCCAAGAAACCTGGAAGACACACACAATTCTCATCGTCTGATGCAAGTGCCCAGGTAGTTTTCACAATGGGGAAGGGTTGGCAGATGGCACACTGCCTGAGAACCAACCTGACGAGCTCGTCAGCGTAGGCTGCTGCAACCTCCTCCTCAGCTTTTCGCTCATAGTACTTATACAGGATGGTCTGGGGGAGCACCTTCTCCAGCTCACTGGTTGGAAACGAACATGTGCAGCTGCCTTCCATGCAGCTGAGCTCCGACTAGAATAAGGTGAACAGGCAAAGAAAAAAAATCAATGCCATTTATAGAAAAATAAAAAGCATCAGTGGTTAAAAACACAGATCCTGAGAGAGCAAGCAGAGCAAAGATATCTTTGCCTGCTCTTCTCTAAGAAATCACACTTAAATCAAGGAAACCATGAAACAAAAATCCAGTACATCTTTGGTATCACTAGATGACCTCTACCAGCCCAAATCCCAATCCACAAAGATGGAAAGTGGAGGAAGGGTAAATGACTTAGCAGACCAGACAGAGAAGTCCACAGCTTAGGGTCTAAAAAGGAGATGCTGGGGAGAAGTTGTTCCCCTCTACAGATATTAGAAAGCTGGAGACCCTCTGGAAGGTAGAGCTGAGTGGTGGGAGGAGTGGAGACTCAAAGTAATAAACTGACAACAGGAAGATGGGTGGAACCTCTAGTTCCTACCCGCTTCAGGAGGAATTGGCAGACTCTGAGAGAAAGGAAGAACATTTCCTGAACAATTGGACCACGAGGCTCTGGCCTGGGAACCAGTCATAGAGGAAAGCAGAGCTGAAGGGTGGCCCGAAGTCAGAGCCTGAAATGAAGTCTGCAAAATGAACAGGTAATTCTCCAGCTCCTTCCTCCCACTTAGTTCCAGAATGTTGGAAAACAGGCCCATACCCACTATGCAGGAGGCAGACTGAACTACCACGGGGAAGAGACTGAAGGGTCATTCAGGTTCATAACATAAAAGCTATCTGGCTCCTAGGCACCTAGAGTCAAACTCACTGGTTTATAAGCCCCATTACTCACACAGCTTTCAAACAGCTCTTTAACACGAATAAAAAGTGTCAGACATAAGGAATGCTTCCCACGAAAGACAGACACCAAATAAAACAAATTGAAAAAGACAACAGTGAAAAATAACTAGTTAAAATGAAGCATTTACCATGTGTCAAACAATAAGTTCTTTAAATTCATCACCTCATTTAGTTTTCAAAACAATGCTATGATTATTTCCATTTTTCAGAGGAAGAAACAGGCACAAGGAATTTAATTTGCTAAAGATCACAGAGCTGGTATGGTCACGGTGGGCATGGTCCAACACATGCTATTTGACTCCAAAGGTCATGCTCTTTGAAAAAACAAAAACTTTAACTTTTTGAGACTGAGTCCTGCCCTGTCACCCAGGTTGGAGTGCAGTGGCATGGTCTCAGCTCACCGCAACCTCTCCCTCCCAGGTTCAAGCAATTCTCCTGCCTCAGCCTCCCGACTAGCTGGAACTACAGGTGTGTGCCACTGTTCCAGGCTAATTTATGTATTTTTACTTAATATGGGGTTTCACCAACTTGGCCAGGCTAGTCTTGAACTCCTGACCCTGTGATCTACTCACCTCGGCCTCCCAAAGTGCTGGGACTACAGGCGTGAGTCACCGTGTTCAGCCAAAAACTTTATTTTGAAATAATGTTAAACTTATAAAAAGTCACAAAAATAGTACAGAGTTCCTGTATCCTCCTCATCTAGCCTACCCTAATGTTAACATCTTTTCTTTTCTTTTTTTCCTCCTAGACGTAGTCTTGCTTTATCACCCAGGCTGGAGTGCAGTGGTGCAATCCAGCTCACTCCAACTTACGCTTCCCGGGTTCAAGCAATTCTCCTGCCTCCTCAGTAGCTGGGATTACAGGCGCCTGCCATCACACCTGGCTAATTTTTGTATATTTAACAGAGATGGGGTTTCACCAGGTTGGTCAGGCTGGTCTCAAACTGCTGACCTCGTGATCCGCCCGCCTTAGCCTTCCAAAGTGCTGGGATTACAGGCGTGAGCCACCGCTCCTGGCCCCTAATGTTAACATCTTATGTCAAAACCAGGAAGTTGACAGTGGCCTCATACCATTAATGAGACCAGTCTTTCCACTAATGTCTTTTCGTCTGGCCCAGGATCCCACAAGTCATCTAGTTATCATGTCTCCCTAGTCTCTTCTAATCTGAGTTTCTCAGTATTTCTTGGTCTTTTACAGCTCTGAGACTTTTGAAAAGTACTGGCCAGTAAGTTTGTAGACTGTCTCTCAATTTGATTTGTCGCATGATTAGACCTAAGATAAGCATTTTATAGCAAGTTCTCAGCATACCCCTAGCCAGACAGATGTCGATGTGTCTTATGTATGGTTGGGGATTTTAAAAAGCCCTCAGCTTTTTGAGATGGGGTCTTAACTCTGTTGCCCAGGTTGGAATGTAGTGGCTCCCACCTCAGCCTCCTGAGTAGCTACACTACAGATGTGCATGCCACCACGCCCAGGTAATTTTTGTATTTTTTTGTAGAGATGGGGTTTCGGCGTGTTGCCTAGGCTGGTCTGAAACTCCTGGGCTCAAGTGATCTGCCCTCCTTGGCCTCCCAAAGTGCTGGGATTACAGGTGTAAGCCACTGCACCAAAAGGCCATCTTCTTTTTTTTTTCTTTTGGAGACAGAGTCTCTCTCTGTCACCCAGGCTGGAATACAGTGGTGCCATCTTGGCTCACTGCAGTCTCTGCCTCCCGGGTTCAAGTGATTCTTGTGCCTCAACCTCCTAAGAAGCTGGGATTATAGGTGTACAACACCTTGCCTGGCTAATTTTTGTATTCTTAGTAAAAACAAGGTTTTGCATGTTGGCCAGGCTGACCTTGAACTCCTGAACTCAAGTGATCCACCTGCCTCAGCCTCCCAAAAAAAGTCATCTTCCTAATCACTGTGTTGGTTTTCTATAGCTGCTGGAACAAAATACCATAAACTTAGTGGTATAAAACAATGTAAAACTGCCACACTCTGTTTGTTATGCTGGTGTCCAGAGAAACTGACTTTGGAGAGAAAAATATGATCTTGTATAAAGTTATGTTAATTTAATATATATTTAACCCAATAGGCTGCAAGGTTCTCTCTTTTTGAGTTAACCTTCACTTTGATTATGAATAAGAAGATGAGTGAAATAGGTGCTCCTTTTGGGCTAGGCATGGGGGCATGGAAGAATTCTACCATTTCAGAAAGCTGCTGTGCTTAGAGAACCAACATCATCACGCAAATCAGGTAATGCACACATAAGTGTACCAGCAGAATTCCACCTTACCCTGAAAGAGGTACTTATACTTATCTATCAACATAGTCTCCTCAGAGTCCAGGAATATGTCCTATATACATAGGACATATTACACAGTTCTTACCTTTCCAGATCCAAAGACTGCCTCTTGGGCATATCTGATGAGACACTCTTTGCAGAACAAGTGAGCATCTGCACACTGAGTCAGCTCCTCAAATGGAAATTCCCCATAGCAGCAGCGGCACTCAATTAGCTGGCCGTCCTGCAAGCAGTCAAGAAACATTCATGAAATGTCCTGCACTCAAGCAGAGAGGGAACCTTGTCTCCCATCCTCACCTCTCTCCCATCTCCCGCACGAATTCTGAGGTAAAAAGCAATACATTTTAGGGGCCATAAAATAATGATATGCTGTTACGTGCCTTATAAATCTAGCTCAAGATACTAGCACAATATTAATCCATACCTAAAGATAGAAAGGTTTTTATGGGGTTTTTTTTTGGGTATTCTTCAGAGTAATTCTTTGTATAAAGTTATCATATTCAATTCCATGGTGCAAAGAGAACTACAACATCTGTACTCAGATGCGAATGTGATTATAAAAAGGAAGAATAGCCGGGCGCGGTGGCTCACGCCTGTAATCCCAGCACTTTGGGAGGCCGAGGCTGGTGGATCACAAGGTCAAGAGATCGAGACCATCCTGGTCAACATGCAGAAACCCCGTCTCTACTAAAAATACAAAAAACTGGCTAGGCATGGTGGCGCGTGCCTGTAATCCCAGCTACCCAGGAGGCTGAGGCAGGAGAATTGCCTGAACCCAGGAGGCAGAGGTTGCGGTGAGCCGAGATCGTGCCATTGCACTCCAGCCTGGGTAACAAGAGCGAAACTCTGTCTCAAAAAAAAAAAAAAAGGAAGAATAAGAATAAGGAGCATAAAAGATGTTATCCAAAAAGCTTTCAAAAGTTGAATTTTGTTCTTGTCATAAGGAGTGTGAAGGGGTCGTATCTAAGTCTGCGCTTTATTTTAAGGGATTACTGAAGCTAACTAAAGTAGCAACGTCAAGTAATGCACGAGGCTACTGACTCCTTTTATTAAGTATAGCAACTGATCCAATCACCAACTCATTTTTTTTCTTTCCTTTCTTTTTTTTTTTGAGATGGAGTCTCACTCTGTTCCCCTGGGCTGGAGTGCAGAGGCGCGTTTCTCGGCTCACTGTAACCTCTGCCTCTCGGGTTTAACCGATTCTCCTGTTTCAGCCTCCCTAGTAGCTGGGATTACAGGTGCCCGCCACTATGCCCGGCTAATTTTTGTATTTTAATACAGACAGGGTTTCTCCATGTTAGCCAGGCTGTTTTCAAACTCCTGATCTCGTGATTTGTCCGCCTCAGCTGCCCAAAGTGCTCAGATTACAGGCATGAGCCACCATGCCTGGCTCCATTCTTTTATTTATTTATTTTAACTTTTTATTAGAAATGAGGTGTTGCTATGTTGACCCGGTTGGTTTTGAATTCCTGGGCTCAAGCAATCCTCCCATGTTGGCCTTTCCAAAGTGCCGAGATTACAGACATGAGCCATGGTGCCCACCCACCAACCAATTCTTATACCACATTAGAAAACATCACTGACTGGATGCAGTGACTCATGTCTGTAATCCCGTAACTTTGGGAGGCTGAGGCAGGTGGATCACCTGAGGTCAGGAGTTTGAGATGAGCCTGGCCAACATAGTGAAACCTCGAATCTACTAAAAATACAAAAATTAGCTGGGCATGGTGGCGCATGCCTGTAGTCCCAGCTATTTGGGAGGCTGAGACAGGGGAATCACTTGAACCCAGAAGGCGGAGGTTGCAGTGAGCCAAGACTGTGCCACTGCACCTCAGCCTGGGTGACAGAGCGAGACTCCATACAGAAATCCATCTTGCCCTGAGGTTAGACATATCTCTTTCTTTTAACTCTAAATGATACCTAAGTTATCAACTTTCCTTTATGAGGCTATCTGATGAATGTCAGGTAATGATTTTTAACAGGAACATCTATTAACTTCCTTCAATTCCGATTTGGTGTGGTGTAAGAGTGACTATATTAGATCACGTATCTGACTATAACTTGGCAGAACTGCAAACTCAGCAAATCAGGAGGCTATCCAAAAACAAAATTGCCATCAAAAACGCTGACAGAACGTGGTAAGAGAAAACAGCCCATGAAAATGCCCAGAATAAACAAGGTGAGATTTCAAACTACCTTTTGATACTGTTCTTCATTCATCTGCAGGGCAAGCAAAAAGTCTTCATGCTGAAAAACAAATAAAGCACACATTCAGACACAAATTTAGTAAAGATGACACTATTTAGTATTTATTTCCATAAACATAACTCCAGTGCTGTCATCTCTTCAATTATATATATAGATTAGCAGTTCAGAAAGTCACCTGAGAATAAATTTTAAGTGGCTCAGAGAGCTAGAAAATATAAAACAATTTTTCTTAAGTATGAAACTGTAGAATAAGTAAGGGAAAAGGCTGAGACATAAAACACTCTGAATAGCAAAGAATGGAATCAACAAACAACAAACTGAACAGGTAAAAACTAAGTTTGGCCGGGCGTGTGGCTCACACCTGTAATTCCAGCACCAAGGAGGCTGAGGCAAGCAAGAGGCTGTGGTGGGTGGATCACCTGAGATTAGTAGTTTAAGACCAGCCTGACTAACATGGAGAAACCCCAACTCTACAAAAAATACAAAATTAGGTGGGCATGGTGGGATGTGCCTGTAATCCCAGCTACTCGGGAGGCTGAGGCAGGAGAGCTTGAACCTGGGAGGCAGAGGCTGCAGTGAGCCGAGATTGCACCACTGTACTCCAGCCTGGACACCAAGACTGAAACTCTCTCAAAAAACAAAACAAAACAAAACAAAACAAAAAACTAAGTTTCACAACAGACTTCTTTGGCAAGACTGTGTGGCAGTGGGCACCGTCACTCATTACTGGTGAGAATGCAAAGCAGGACAACCACACTGGCCAGAAGCTGGAAGAGTCATCAATGCCACTTCCAAGAGTCTAGCCCTAAGATGCACCCGGGCAGAAACAGGAAATGATGTATGCACAAATTTATTTATCATGGCACTATTTATAATATTGAAAACCTCGGAACAACCCTAAAAGTCCATCATTAGGGGAATGACTGAATAAACTGTGGTATTACATAAAAAAGTATACCAGTCAGTTTCAAATAGGAAAGAGAAAAATATCTATTAATTGCTGTAGAGTAATTGCCAGGATGCATAGTTAAATGAAAAATGCAGTTGCAGAAGAGTCTGTCACCATTTGGGATTAAACTAAATTAATTTATTTATGGAACAGGATCTCACTCTGTCACCCAGGCTGGAGTGCAGTGGTGCGATCTTGGCTCGCTGCAGCCTCAACCTTCCAGGCTCAAGAGATCCTCCCACCTCAGCTTCCCGAGTAGCTGGGACTACAGGTGTAAGCTACCATGGCTGGCAAAGTCTGCTACTAACTGGGTAAGAAAGACAGGTATATAAAAATACATATACATATTTGCTTTCACATAAAATAAGGAAAGATAAACCAGAGACTAACGATAATGGTTATATATAAACAAAGTAAAGGGCCAGGTGCAGTGGCTCATGCCTGTAATCCCAGCACTTTGGGAGGCCAAGGTAGGAGATCACTTGAGGTCAGAAGTTCGAGACCAGCCTGGTCAACATGGAGAAACCCCATCTCTACTAAAAATACGAAAATTAGCCAGGCATGGTGGCACATGCCTGTAATCCCAGCTACTCATGAGGCTGAGGCAGGAGAATTGCTTGAACACGAGAGTCAGAGGTTGCAGTGGGCCGAGATCTGAGATCCTGCCACTGCACTCCAGCCTAGGTGACAGAGCAAGACTCCATCTCAAAAACATAAAAACCCCAAACAAACAAACAAAAAAGGAAAGTGGAAGAAAGGGATAAAACAGAATGTAGGTTTTTCTGAATATTCCTTGTTTTATAGTTTGGATTTCAGAACTAAAATTTTTACAAAATTAGGTTAAAAAAACCAATTCTCAGCCAGGCACAGTGGCTCACGCCTGTAATCGCAGCACATTGGGAGGCCGAGGCGGGTGGATCTCGAGGTCAAGAGGTTGAGACCATCCTGGCCAACATGGTGAAACCCTGTCTCTACTAAAAATACAAAAAAAATTAGCCAGGCATTTGGCATGCGCCTGTAGTCCCAGCTACTCAGGAGGCTGAGGCGGAAGAATTGCTTGAACCTGGGAGATGGAGAGATGGAGGTTGCAGTGAGCTGAGACTGCGCCACTGTGCTCCAGCCTGGTGACAGAGCAAGACTCCGTCTCAAAAAAAAAAAAAATTCTCTAAAAGTTCAAAATAAACTGAAACATGAAAACCCTTTTTTTTTTTTTTTTTGAGATGGCGTCTCACTCTGTCGCCCCCAGGCTGGAGTGCAGTGGTGCAATCTTGGCTCACTAGAACTTCTGCTTCCCAAGTTCAAGCGATTCTCCTGCCTCAAACTCCCGAGCAGCTGGGACTATAGACTCGTGCCTCCACACTCAGCTAATTTTTGTATTTTTAGTAGAGACAGGGTTTCACCATATTGGCCAGGCTGGTCTTGAACTCCTAACCTCATGATCCACCCACCTCAGCCTCTCAAAGTGCTGGGATTTTTTTTTTTTTTTTTTGAGACAGAGTTTTGCTGTTGTTACCCAGGCTGGAGTGCAACGGCATGATCTTGGCTCACCACAACCTCCGCCTCATGAGTTCAAGCGAATCTCCTGCCTCAGCACCCCGAATAGCTGGGATTACAGGCATGTGCCACCACAGCTGGCTAATTTTGTATTTTTAGTAGAGGCAGGGTTTCTCCATGTTGGTCAGGCTAGTCTCGAACTCCTGACCTCAGGTGAGGCCCACCTTGGCCTCCCAAAGTACTGGGATTACAGGTGTGAGCCACCACACCCGGGAGTACTGGGATTACAGGCATGTGCCATTGTGCCCAGCCCCACCACCCTTTGTTTTGAGACAGTCTCGCTCTGTTGCCCAGGCTGGAATGCAGTGGCATGATTTTGGCTCACTGCAACCTTGAACTTCCAGGTTCAAGTGATTCTCCTGCCTCAGCCTCCCATGTAACTGGGATTGTAAGTGTGTGCCACTATGCTCTGTTAATTTTTGCATTTTTAGTAGAGATGGAGTTTTGCCATGTTGGCTAGGCTAATCTTGAACTCCTGGTCTCAAGTGATCACCTGCCTTGGCCTCCCAAGGTGCTGGGATTATATGTGTGAGCCACCGTGCCTGGCCAGAAACTTGTTTATCAAGTTAATGGCATAAGCACCAAGACTTACTTCAAGTGACTTTAAAATATTTTAATTTTGTATTCTCAGATATAATCTGACAAGAATGTTATTCATGTTATTAAGAACCAAGATTTTTAGCATAGAGAAAAGAAAATAAAGTTGGCAGGGCATGGTGGTGCATGCCTGTAACCCCAACACTTTGGAGGCTGAGGCTGAAGACAGCTTGAGGCCAGAAGTTCAAGATCAGCCTGGACAACATGGGGAAACCCAGGCTCTACAAAAAAAATACAAAAAAAGTCAGCCAGGTGTGGTGGCACACATCTGTAGTCCCAGCTACTTGGGAGGCTGAGGTGGAAGGATTGCTTGAACCCAGGAGGTTGAGGCAATAAGCTATGATTTCATCACTGCACTCCAGCCTGGGTGACACATGGGGATCCTCTGTCAAAAAAGAAAAGAAAAAAAAAGCAAAGAAGACATTTTGGAGAAATTGTTGAGTCCAGGTCAGAGAAAGTAGAAGTTGAAACTAGGTCACCTTGCTGTGCCCAAAAGCAAGGATGTCGTCAGAGACTACTGGGGTCAGGTAAAGAGAGACTAACGTGAAGGGGTAGCCACTGGCCAGAGATGGGACAATGTGAACATCACCAAAAATAAATGACTACAATCAATTAAAATACATCCATCAATTTGCCAATTCTTTAAATACTTATCTGATAAGATTAGTGATATTAATGAATGTGATTCTGTAACAGATGAATGAAAATAATAAAAAAATTCTAATTTCTGCTTAAAAATCTAGAATTTGTCAAAAATGATCACTTCATTTTTGAGAAAATGCCTGCCAAATACCTAATTTTTAAATAATCATAGTTTTTCTGTCAGTCACTTTTTTCTAAGTAAAAAGTGGCCAATGCAGCTGCTTTGTGGCTCAGTTGCACAAGCGCTTTCCTCATACTTGGATATAAGACAAGCTTCATATGCTGGGATGTGGCAGAAGCATTTCATTTTAATACATAGAATATTAAAAAGATGTTTTCAAAGGTCAAAATTTGGTAAAATAATTTTTACTGCTTTATCAAAGACTTTTTTCCCCCCTGAGACGGAGTCTTGCTCGGCCACCCTCGCTGGACTGCAATGGCCTGATCACGGCTCACTGCAACCTTTGCCTCCTGAGTTCAGCAATTCTTGTGCCTCAGCCTCCTGAGTAGCTGGGATTACAGGTGTCCACCTAATGTTTTTGTATTTTTGGTAGAAATGGGGTTTCACCACGTTGGCCAAGCTGGTCTTAAACTCCTGACCTCGTGATCTGCCCTCCTCGGTCTCCCAAAGCACGCCTGGGATTACAGGTGTGAGCTACCCTGCCTGGCCTATCAAAGATATTTTTAGGTGAAACTGGTATGTCTTAAAAATGTAAGAGCATGGTGGTGAAGAAAACAATGATTATGAGGATGGCTCTGTGCCACTGGACTGATACACATCAAGGCAACACTGCTTTTGTTCTGCTGGTACAAATTCAATACGGTGAAAAAGCAAATACAGTTTTCCCTTGATGAACACAGGTGTGAACTACGGGGACCCACTTATGTGCTGATTTTCTTTTGCTTCTGCCACCCTGAGACAGCAAAACCAACACACCCCTCCTCCTCAGCCTACTCAACGTGAAGACCATGAGGATAAAGACCTTCTCATGCTGATCCACTCTTCCATTTAATGAATAGTAAGTATATTTTCCTTATCATTTTCTTAATAACATTTTTTTCTCTAGCTTACCTTATTGTAAGAATACAGCCTGTAATACAAAAACATACCAAACACGTTCATTGACTGTTATATGGGTAACGCTTCCTGTCAACAGTAGGCTGTTCAAAGTTAAGTTTTGGGGCAGTCAAACAATATATGCAGACTTTGAACTGCATAGGGGAATAGCACTCCTCATGTTGTTTAAGGGTCACTGTAACGTCTTGCATAGTTACGAGAGGTTTGACCTCCCAGACCTCCAAGAGAGTCTTGGGAAACCCAGGGATCTCTGGGTCACACTTTGAGAGCCACTGGTCTAGAAGATACTTATTAAACAACGAATATATACATTCCAGCTGACTTGCACATTTGATCCTTTATTTAGAAAAATTTAAGAGAGAAATGGAATCTCTTTCTGGTTTTTCTCCATTAGAGGTTGAGGGAGGAGGTGAAAGAGATACGCAAAGCTCCAATTAAAATTTTCCATTTTCTAACATAAATCTGATTTATGAAACCACAAACATAAGTATTATGACAAAACCCAGTTTTTTTTTAATTTTAAAAATGTTGTTATATAGCCAAGTTAATCATTCTCTAAAGAAAAGGGAAATCTTAAAAGACAGTTTTGTACTAACTAAACCCTGAGAGCAAACTAGAATCCCAGAAACACATCCCAAGACCAGAGCACATCTTCCTACCTCTGCCATCTCTTTGATTTTCTGCTCATAGAACTCCTGCTCTTGTTGCACAGCTGGAAGGAGAGCACGCCGGTCATAGGACCTACAATGCCGCCGCTTATTTTCCAGAAAGAACATCCTCTTTTCTATTTTTATGTCACCTAGAAGATATATGACAATGCAAAAGCATGCAGACAAGTGTGTGTTAGGAATCTGGGCCAGCCATGTCCATTTTCCCGGGCCTCATCCTCCACCTTCTCTCTGGTGGTATGTTTCATGATTTCTGTATCACATTCTATCATTTGGAAAAACTGAGCTTCATACCATTTGCCAACCTATCACCCATTCTTTGATCTTTCTGGTTTTTTCCCTCTGTTTATGCTCCAATTGGAAGGCATCTCCTACTTGTCAGAAGTGCACTATGTGAAAATACCACAATTTATTATCTATTTCGCTACTGAGGACATGGGTTTATTGTTTTGGGTTAATCTGAATAGTGCTGCTTATAGCTATTTGTTGGTGAATGTATGTCCACAATGTAGCTGGGAATTGCTAGATCATGGGATAGGCTGACTTTCAGCTTTAGAAAATAATGCCAGTTTTCCGTTGTACCTGTTTACACCCTTCCTCTATCAGCAATGCATGTGAGTTCCAGTCTCTCCATGTCCTTACCAACACCTATCATCAGTTTTTAATTTTAGCCATTTTGATGGGTGCAAATGTGCTGAATGTTTTTCAATGATTTTTATTTTGAAAGCATTCAAATATATAAGGGGATGAAGGAATAGAGGCTATATTCACCACAATATATTATAACATGAGAATAAAAGATAGCAGAATGACAAATAACCGATATGTAATTGATCTCTTCAGGTTTTGTATTTCTTTTGCTGATTTGGTAATTTAAGATTTTTTTTTTTTGAGACAGAGTCTTGCTCTGTTGCTCAGGCTGGAGTGCAGTGGCACATTCATAGTTCATTGCAGCCTCAACCCTTGGACTCAAGCGATCCTCCCACCTCAGCCTCCTGAGGAACTCGGACTATACAGGCAGGTGCCACCAAGCCCAGCTAATTTTTCTTTTGTAGAGATGGGATTTTGCCATGTTGTCCAGGCTGGTCTTGGAAGTCCTGAGCTCAAGTGATCCACCAGCCTTGAGGCCTCCCAAAGTGCTGGGATTATAGGAGTGAGCCATACTGCCTGGCCAATTTATGTTTTACTAGAAAACTTTGTCTCATCCAGATTTTGAATTTATTGGTCATCTCTTGATGTTAACATTTACCTTCTGGTTCCCAATACATTTTATTTTGATTCTCCTTTTCTCTTGCTCATTCTCACTAGTTTAATTTAAACTTTTTCTTCAGAAAACCACTTTTTGAGTCCTGGCACAGTGGCTCATGCCTGTAATCTAGTACTTTGGGAGGCCGAGGCAGGTGGATTACCTGAGGTCAGGAGTTCAAGACCAGCCTGTCTAACATGGTGAAACCCCATCTCTACTAAAAATACAAAAATTAGCCAGGCATGGTGGCACACACCTGTAATCCCAGCAACTCGGGAGGCTAAGGTGGGAAAATCACTTGAGCCCGGAGATGAAGGTTACAGTGAGCCGAGATCACACCACTGCACTTCAGCCTGGACGACAGGAACAAGACTCTGTCCACCCCCCGCAAAAAAACAAAAACAAAAACAAAGCCAAAAACCCCACCGTTTTTGGTATTATGAGAATAGAAACGCATATGTTTAGAGAGTAAGCTTTGAAGTCAGGTTCCCAGGTCAGCTACTTGCTATGAAACATCTTGCAAGTTACTTAACCTCTCTGTGCTTCAGTTTTTTCTGTAAAATGATAATAATGGCACATACATCTCATAAGGCTATATGAAACATAAGTTAATCCATTAAAGCACTTAGAAAAGTGCCTGGTATATATTAAGTACTCAATAAATGTTAATTACTATAATTATCAATGCCATAAATTAAAAATTTTTTCACCTTCTATTATGTTTTTCGTCTTTACTCAGTTCTTTTTGTAGTTCATCATGTTCAAGTAGTAAGAGTTATTTTCAGTCCTTTCTTTTTAAAATAAATGCTATTAAGTCTACAAAATTCCCTCTAATGCATTTTTCTGCGTGATCATAAAAAGGACAGAGTAGGGAGAACTGTTTCACTCTTGAGTCAAGCAATTATAGCCCAAAGAGCAGTGCTTAGAAAGAAAACAAACTGAAAAGGAGAAAAATGGGATTCCTGGAACAGATGAGGGATTCTTAGCCCATGTCCTTATAAAAGCTGTTAAAAAAGAGTCATAAACATTAAACTACTAATATAAATCAAGTATATTTTCTATATCATACTTCCAAGGTCCTTAAAGATTATCTGATAATGGCAGGGCGCAGTGGCTCATGCCCGTAATCCCAGCACTTTGGGAGGCTGAGGCGGGCGGATGACCTGAGGTTGGGTGTTCAAGACAAGCCTGACCAACATGGAGAAACCCTGTCTCTGCTAAAAATACAAAATTAGCCAGGCAAGGTGGAACATGCCTGTAATCCCAGCTACTCATGAGGCTAAGGCAGGAGAATTGCTTGAACCTGGGAGGCGAAGGTTACAGTGAGCCAAGATCGCACCATTGTACTCCAGCCTGGGCAACAAGAGTGAAACTCAGTCTCAAAAAAAAGATTATCTGGTAAGTACAGTTTAAGAATCAGCATCTGAATTAAAGTGCTATTCCTAAAACAAGGGACTGAACCAAGTAAAATGAAGTTTACAGGGAAAAATGTGAGATGCAGCAAGACCTAGAGGTGTATGACTTGACAGCAATGTGGGTGAAAAGACCAAGGCTGAATGTGAGCAGATCTCATGTGGAATATGATGTCCTGTCTTCTACACCCCAACTTTCAAAAAGATCCTGATAAGCTAGCAAAGGGCACACAGGGAAGGGGAGAAGGGCAGTCAGGCTGACAAAGGGGCAACAGCCAGAATCTGTCTCTTCAGATTCCACCACTGTACAGTGGTGGAAGGCAAGAACCACAACCATGGCAGGACATTTGAGGAAAGTATATACTGACTTAATATAAAGGAAGAACTGTCTAAAAGATAGAGTTGACCAACAAGGGAGTAAACTATCTTGCAAAGTAGTACTTTCTCCACCACTGAAGTCAGACACAAATGCTGTATGGCTACGCACAAGGATGCCTGTTGTGACCTCTGGGTAAATTTGGCTGAATGAAAACCCACCTGCACACTGTCCCTAGTTCTACATTCTGCCACAGGCCAGGGAGAATGTCATGTTAGCAGAGCACTGCTACACAGATTGGCTTAGCAACCTCAGGAGTCAAAGCCTAAGGGATTTTCTTTTAGCTACTGAAGAGTTGATAGTAAATTCAAATTCTTTTCAACTTTATATAGTTACCCAAGTTTCCACTTAGTCATACCTGACATCAAGTGCAGTAATTAAGTACACATGTAACAGAAACACAAGAGAAAAGGAAAGGGAAATGTTCCTGTTTATGGCATGATCTCTAGAAAAAGTTTTAGTAAACTCCTTTACTGGGTACAAGCAACTCAGATAAAATCTGTTATAAAACTCAACAAGTTTAAATTTTTGGGGATTAGACCTGAAGTAACCTCTTCAAAAGGGTTTTCAGCAGTGATTTCATCAATAAGAATGATAGAATTTTGGAGAAACGTGGCTATTAGCCATTCTCTCAGGTACGTAAGTGACCCTCTGCAGTAAGCCCTCATTCACAAGTCCAGGTAGTTTTTACCTAATAATACAGCCAATTATCATCAAGCCTTCAAGACCAGTTTTTTTCCCCAAGCTTAACAGCATACCCAAATACCTTCCCACACATGAATTTTCTAATAGCACACAAAATTTTTCTGTCATAGTTTATCATAAGTATGAAGAAGGAAGCCAACAAGTGCAGCCACTTTCTAAAAATTTTGATGTGCTGTGAAAGTAGTCCCTGTCAGTCACTCCTTGGACTGGCCTGGACAGATGCTTGGCAGACACCTGCAGCACGGCTTCCTTCACTGTGGGAAGAAAAGCTACAGTGTTGCAGCTACACACTGCCAGCAACATAGTTTGCATTACCTTGTTCAAACTTGAAATCAATGTAAGAATACTGATTCATTTCTTTTCTCTTCTTCCTTTTTCCACTGGTTTCTGGTGATAGCTCCTGCCATTTTTTAATGGCATCGGAAAAGGCCTAAAAATTGAGAAAGGGAAAGGTTATCTCTATAAATGGAAAATAAGAATACACGAAACAGGCAATCCCCAAATGACATTTAACATAGTTTCAACTTTCTTCCCAGCATGGCTAACAAGAATAGGCAGTGGCAGCTGGGCGTGGTAGCTCACGCCTGTAATCCCAGCATTCTGGGAGGCCAAGGCGGGTGGATCACCTGAAGTCAGGAGTTCAAGACCAGCCTGGCCAACATGGCAAAACTCCATCTCTACTGAAAATAGAAAAACCGGCCAGGCGTGGTGGTGCATGCCTATAATCCCAGCTACTCCTACTGAGGCAGGAGAATCACTTAAACCCAGGAGGGGGAAGTTGCAGTGAGCCAAGACTGCACCACTGCACTCCAGCTTGGGTAACAGAGTGAGATTGTGTCTTGGAAAAAAAAAAAAAAAAAAGGCAGTGGCAAAATAAACAGGCAGCATTTCCTTATTTTCATTTCTCTGACTTTCATAAATTGGTACAGTGGTAGAAGCAAAACACGGACAGATTAAAAAGTGTCTAGGGAAAATAAAATCTGTTGGCTGGGTGCAGTGGCTCATAACTGTAATCTTAGCACCATGGGAGGCTGAGTGGGGCGGATCATTTGAGCTTAGGAATTTGAGATCAGCCTAGGCAACATGGGGACACCCCATCTCTACTAAAAATACAAAAAACCAGCCAGGTGTGGTTGTGTACAGCTGTGGTCCTAGCCACTCAAAGGCTAAGGAAGGAGAATCACTTGAACCTGAGAGGTGATGCTGCAGTGAGCCGAGATGGCGCCACTGTACTATATCCTGTCTCAAATAAAACAAAACTGTCCAAGCTGTCCTTGCATAAGTACAGGTTAAAATCAGATGACAATGGGCTGGTGAGTTCCATTCTATAGGCAAATCTTCAATGTTGTTTCTCTGGTCAATGCTCCTCTTTACTTTCCCCAAATCTGCTTCTCCCACACTCTTCTCTGCGTGCATTTATATCCACCCCACCCTTCAACACCATGTTGGAGTTCAAAATCCTCCCACTAGTGAGGATTCCTTTTCTTTCCTACCTTTAGCTTCTTCCTCTTACATCTTTCTTATCAGCATTTAAATGTGCTCCAGTAAGGCCAGGTGCAGTGGCTCATGCCTGTAATCCCAGCACTTTGGGAGGCTGAGATGAATGTATAACCTGAGGTCAGGAGTTCGAGACCAGCCTGGCCAACATGGCAAAACCCCATCTCTACTAAAAAAAAATTACAGGCACCCGCTGGCAGGTGCCTGTAATCCCAGCTACTTGGGAGGCTGAGGCAGGAGAATTACTTGAACCTGGAAGCCGGAGGTTGCAGTGAGCCAAGATAGCACCATTGTACTCCAGCCTGAGCAACAGAGTGTGACTCTGTCTGAAAAAAAGAAAAAAAAAAAAAAACTGCTCCAGTCTTTGCCATCCTAAAAAAATGAAAATACTTTCTCCCTTGATCTCATCCCTCTTTCAATACCAGCCGCTCTTTCTTCTTCCCCTCTTTGTAGAGAAACTTATCAAAGAAGGAGCTATCTGATGCTTCACTACCTCACACTCATGTACACAAGCTTTCCAGCTGTCTCTGATCTGGCATCTGCCCTGCCTTTGTACTTACTCATCTATGCTTATTATTGAGTGACCAAGTCCACCATCTGCATTCTAGTCTTCATCTTGTACAAACTCTTAGCAGTATTTAATAATGTAGGCTGGGCATTGTGGCATCCCAGCGCTTTGGGAGACTGAGGCAGGATTACAGCCTGAGGCCAGGAGTTCAAGACCCCATTTCTAAAAAAAATAAAATAAAAAGATCATCCAGGTGTGGTGGTGCGCATCTGATGGCTTGAGCCCAGAAGGTCAAGGTTGCAACAAGCCATGATTGTGCCAATGTGCCCCAGCCTGGTTGACAGAGAGAGACCCTGTTTCTAAATAACAGTAACAATGATGATGATGATATAGACTGCTCCACTCTCTCAACTTCCCCTCTTCCTGTCTGCCTGTCTCCTCTGCTTGGTCTTTACATGTCAGGAGTTCTCTCTTCTCACCTGATATCTCTGGGTACCTCATTCTGACTCGTGAGATTATTTTCAATATGCTGATGACTCTCAAAGTCCTATCACCATAAAACTCAAGGAGATACCGAAAAAAAAAAAATTCTATCTACTGTCTATATTTTCCAAACTTTTTAGTCCATTCAACCTGCCAATGAGTTATTTTTACTCACAAGGCCCTTCTTAGTACATTGGCAACCAATGTTTCCCAGACGGAATTCATGATTATTTCCCTTCAAATCAGATTTTTATACTAGTCCTCAACCCAATAAATGACACTAACATCTTCTGGGACACCCCCTTTCACCAAACTCCTACTTGGGTCTGTGATTGAAAGTCCCTTGCTCAGGGAGACCCTTGGTCTACCTTAGGTTGTCACCCTTTCAAAGCCCCTCTATTTTTCTCTCAAAGTCTTTTTTTGGCCGGGTGCGGTGGCTCACACCTGTAATCCCAGCACTTTGGGAGGGTGAGCTGGCAGGATCACCTGAGGTAAGGAGCCTTACCAGCCTTGCCAACATGGTGAAACCCCATCTTTACTAAAAATGCAAAAATCAGCCAGGGGTGGTAGTGTGCATCTACAGTCCCAGCTACTGAGGGGACCGAGGCCGGAGAAACTCCTGAACTAGGGAGGCAGAGGCTGCAGTGAGCCGAGATCCTGCCACTGCACTCTAGCCTGGGTGACAGAATGAGACTCCGTCTCAAAAAAAAAAAAAAAGGTGGAAGGGGCTTGGCCTAGACCTCAGCATGAGCCACATAGACCCAGAGATAACCACTACGATAACTCCGCATTTGTTTGTCCTTTGGACAAAAGAAAATCAGTGTTTGCTGAGAATCACAAAAATTTCAGCAAGAGAACAATTTAATGGCAGTAACGGTGACCAAGAAGAGTAAGCCAAAGTCTCTGCTGGTGCATGTGTTCCTGTTCTGGACACAACTACAAAGTGGGCACTGTGTGCTGCGCTTCATGGGAAGACACATGTCTGTGTTATCCACCACAAACCAGCACCCTTCTCACCCTTAAGAGGCCTTTAAGTGCTATCTATTTTAGGATCCTGGAGGCAAAATGCTGAGAGCTGTCAGGAGCTGCCCACTCTCTTCTGAGGGGATACTGCTGAGTTCCCAAACTCTTTACAGACCTTACGTCATATCACTGTTAACTGAGCCACCTGGGGGATGGATGGTAGTGTGACTTGTCCCAAGTGAGAAAGCAAATCAGAAAGGAGCAAGATTAGAACACATCTTTCATACTCCTGCATTCCACAGTAAAATATATTACCCTCTGTGTTTCTATAGTCAAAGCAGAACTTCTCTGCTTCTCATCTATTATTTCTTTTCATTTAGCCCTTCCTGATCAGCAAATACCTATCTACTCATCTGCACTCTAACAAATTCCTTAGCTCTCTGCAGTCATAAACCATCCCAACTTCTACAAGCTGAACTGTTCATTCTGTTATCATGGGAAGATGTAGTCAAGAAGTGTGACACCAACAGGAAGACCAAGTAGAGCACCTTTCGGGTGATGGCATAGTGTCCTTTAAGCTCGTGCAGGGCCCACTTAATGTCCTGACTACTGAGCATTTTGAAGTCGGCCATGAGGAGGTCAGCAGCTTGGATGAAGCAGCGCTGGTCAAGAGGAGTCAACTTAGAATAGTCAAAAAAGTCTATTTTAGGCAACTGAAATGAGAGAGAAGCATAAAATTAGAGGCCAGACAGTACATTTCTCATGTAGGGAAAATCATTTTAAGAATTACATGTAGAAGAAAATAACCTCACTTTTTTCTAACTACTCTATAAGTAAGTTACCAGCCCTATAAGAGAGATGAGAAAATGGTGGCTCAGAGAGGTTAAACAAACCTATCTGGAGCCTACAGACTAGTTTTACTAGTTATAACTCATGAAGAAATATAGTTGGGGATTTAAACCAATCTTTCAGCCACCTTCTTTCCATAAAATATTTACAAACAACTATTTTTTTTCCCATTATAGAACATGTAAAACAGATAGTCAAAGAATTTGTGTGGAGTTGGAAAATCAAGCAACAGATCTTAATAAAGTTAGTTCTCAACCATACTTTACCATATAACACACTAAATGCCAGCCTGAATCACAAATAATGACAATGATTACAGTTTTTAAAAGCCAAACTGTTTACACCTTGATATGAGATCTGGGTTAAATAGGTGTATACACTGTATACAAATCTCACATCAAAAGAATAAAGAGATTCAACTCTAGGCAATGATGTGTATGCTGAAGCGTTTACAGAGAAGTGTACTGATGTTTTTGCAATTTACTCTGAAACGCATTATAATGAAATGAAACATAACAAAGATGTGCTAATGGACAGATAGACGACACAGGTATGATAAAGAAGATACAGTAAACTGTTAACTTTTTAGTAGTACCAGTGTTGGGTATATATGTAATCAACGTAAAAGTTTCAACTTTCCTTTAGGTTTGAAAATTTTAATAATAAAATGTTAGAATCCTGGCCAGTTCTTGTTTAGCTTTAGGAATTTGCTTTGTAGGATTAAAGATATGGAAGATTGGTTTAATTCTTTGTGGGAAAAGGAAGATAAGAATTACATGGAAAGGTAGGAGTTAAAGACAGAATTCAAAGTGGCTCAGATTGGGAGATCCCACTGAAGTATAGATATGTTCTGAAATCCTATATCCATCTGCTAGTCTTTAAAAACTTGTCCCAACAAAGCACTTTCTTCCCACAGAGATAACAACAAAAAAAGCAGGGCATTTCCAGGTAGCAAGACAAGGACACAACACTTGCCTTTGTCTCATCTTGGCTGGCCAGCAGACTGCTACTGGGATTTATAATGATTCTATCTTCTCTCTTTGGATAATCTGGATTTTCCAGAAGAAAATTACAAAGTCTGCAAAAACAAATGATGTTACTTTCACACTGCTTCCAAATCCCATACCTACCCATTGCTTCAAATGCAATGTCTGAAGAATAGAGTCCGTAGTCACACGTTACAACTGGCCTATCAAGAAAGTAAGATGTTGGTAGCCCAGAAAAACTAAACAAATAAAAAACTGCATTGCATTCCTATCTTTGGGAAAGATAAAAAATTTAAAAAGCAATGAACATACTGATGAAAACAAAATCCTCTTATCTATCAGTTGGGTGTTGATGTAATGAAGTCACTGAAACTATTATTGGTTAAACTATGAAACTGGAAAATTTGTAAAAGCTACTGTTTGTCAAGAAAACTATGAACAAAATAAGTGGGAAACTGTGTATTCACATTTATAATAAAAAATAGTCTGTTAAGAGATGTAATAAATAAATGAAATATAAAAGACCTTCTGTTAATTCATTAATACTTTTTATACCTCTATGGTGACATAAAACTCTATGGTAAGATAAAGCTCTATGAGCCATCTGAGTTACACTTGGTTTATTTAGCTAACTGCTAAGCCAGACTGATGAACAGATCATGTTTTCCTATGAACAGACTCTCTTCACAACAAACCCACTAGCTTTGTCTATTATCATCGTGAAATACTTCCAAAGTAAGGATATACAGTGTGAGATAACACACAATGATGTATCACCACCCAGACCCAACAAATATTAACTATCCAGGCTCTTCACAGTCAAATCAGACAACCACCTTGGAATGACTGTATAGTAGTGAAGACAGAGTGGGTGGGGTACAGCTCTAGCCACATTCAGTAGCAAGGAAGCTTCTTTGCTCAGAGGGTAATGGGAACTTCCTCTTTTCTCTACTTCTTCCTCTTACTCCAGTAGATTCCTAGGATGACTCCCCTAGGTGTCACACCTGCAATTCTCACACATCTCCCTTTTTACCAGTTCTCTTTTGCCAGATGTCAATAGTAAGGCCTATAGTAGTACGGTAGGAGGTCTGGCAGTAAAGCGGGGAGAGAAAAAGTGCCCAGCTCCAGCTCCTTTTCTCACCCAGGTGCCAGTGTTTGAGGAATGGTTTGGAGAAGTTCATTTATTCTGCAACCCCTGCTAGGGCCCCATGTCAAAGCCCTCTCCCTCATCCTGACATCTCATGCATTTCCCTTTGTTGTTATTTCCAGGAGTCCCATATGCTTTTTATCTCTAAGCTCCCACTTTCCCTACCACCACAGCCTGCCCAGTCTACAGAACACAATGTCAGAGGCCCAAAGAGAGAAAAAAAGCAGAATCCTTCCCCTATTACAGAGAGACAAGAATTCTGAGTACATTTTCCTTTAAAACCACTGTCATCAGTGGTAATTCTCTGTCCTAGAATTTACTAGTGTGCACTGAGGTTATGCAAATCTTTGAAGGCTGACCTGAGAATTAGCCACCAGCAAAAATGCCGTCCGTGGGGAAAGGCCTGAGTTCCAGACAACTCATTACGTGTGCATATTCAACATGGTTACAAACCAGACACAGACTAGCTTTAAAATTGTCTGTTTTTATGTGTTTTCTCAAGTACACGATATATAAGTACACCTCTATATGATACACAGGTGGAATAGTAGATATGATTTCTTGAAAAACAAACAAACAAACATGTTTGAGAAGGTCATCTCTTCCCAATTCGTATTTTCAACATTAAGAACTTCAGATACTGAAATGTTACAGATACGAAGTTCCACACAGCAGAAATCAGAAGCTCTCACTAGAAACTGTCAAAATTCACTTCTAGTTTAATCCCTTCAGTATGCTTATCAATGAAATTCTTCTGAAGGTTAAGTGACATTTGGAGGCACAGAAAATGAAGGACAAAGTTTTTCTTCTACAGAAACAAGTGGTAGCCTCTGTTCTAATATCTGCACTCTGGGGCAAAAGCAGTGGGGAAGGCTGCTGGACTTCAATCTGCCCAGCTCTTCACATGATCTCATTCTTGAGCTGACCTGACATGCTAGCAGATCTAGAGAAGGCACTCCTGCAAAAGTAAGTCAGGCCAGTAATCCAACCTTGCAACTCTTTGAGAGCTGCTGCTGCCTTCATCCAACTGAAGTTGACCACGTGTGAGTGAAAGGTTTAAGTTAACCAGCCAGAGTAGATTACCTGCCATGTGAAGTTCTCTGATGAATAAGCCCTTCCTGCTTAAAGTGGTCAGATGGCTGGGAGCAGTGGCTCATGCCTGTAATACCAGCATTTTGGGAGGCTGAGGCAGGTGGATCACAAGGTCAAGAGATGGAGACCATCCTGGCCAACATGGTGAAACTCTGTCTCTACTAAAAATACAAAAATTAGCTGGGTATGGTGGCACATGACTATAATCCCAGCTACTTGGGATGCTGAGGCAGGAGAATCACTTGAACCTGGGAGGCGGAGGTTGCAGTGAGCCAAGATCGCACCACTGCTCCTGCCTTGTGACAGAAAAGGTCAGATGGTTCCATCCGAAGGTCATTTAAAGATGCACATAAAGCAACTAAGACTGAGGTACAACAAAATCACAGCCTGCTCAACTCAGCTTTGGGCCTCACTTCCAGTTTATATTAACAACATTTTAGTTTAGTTGTGAAATTAACATTGTTCTAGGAGCCCAGGGACTAATGGAAAGGAAAGCAGTGTCAGGAAAACAAGATTGGCTTGAAAAGATGCAATACAATTACTGTACATTCCCTTGCTTTTTGGATTTCATGGGAATTTTCATGTGTTTAAGGATCAATGTTTGCTTCTGAGTGACACAAAAAGCACAGAGTGTCAGCAAGTCCCTAAAAATAAGTACATGTGTAAGACTTAGGAAGTAGGAGAACAGAACTGTTAACAGGTGTCAATTTGATTATATTTTAGTGATGTTTTATAGATAATCTTTAAGATATATTTAAAACATGACGTTCATTCACAGAAGGGGAGAGAAATATTAAAGTATACTCAATTTATATGAGGTTAAGTTGTTAAAAAATACTAAAACATGCTATCTGGTATTCAAATCACTATTATATAAATAAGCTAAGTTTATACTTTTTCTATTATTTACATTTTCTGTAATTAAACAAGTATTACATTTCATAACTAGAAAAACATTACCCCCCAAAAAAAGGAATTCAAAGAGAGAAGTAAACAATTCACATGCAAGGGAGATACAATTAGTAAATAAATATATGAAAAACACAGCCAATTATCAAAGATATGTCACCTAGACTACTTTATGCCTAGTTAACAACTACAAAAAAATAACATCCTAATTCAGTACTGCTGAAGAACTGTTAAAGTAATTCACACATATAAGTTGCTTTTTAGATGACTGGAAGCCTACAATAAATTTTTCATTATAAAAAGGTAGTCATCACTGCTCAATTTTGCTATAAACCTAAAACTGCTGTAAAAAATAAAGGTCTATTAAAAATACAAAAACTAGTTGGGTGTGGTGGTGGGTGCCTGTAATCCCAGCTCTTTGGGAGGCTGACGCAGGAGAATGAACCCAGGAGATGGAGGCTGCAGTGAGTTCAGATTGCACCACAGCACTCCAGCCTGGGAAGACAGCAAGATTTTGTCTCCAGAAAAAAAAAAGAAGTGTTTGAGTAACGCAAAAACTTCAAGACAGGAATCTAAAGTAGTTTCAAACTAACACTGCCCCTGGGGACTTGAAAGAAGCATAACAGGCTGGTCTTGAACTCCTGACCTCAGGTGATCCACCTGCCTCAGCCTCCCATAGCGCTGGGATTACAGGTGTGAGCCATGCACCTGGCTTTTCCTTAATCTTTATAAATTTTACTTAACATGCCCCTGGGGACTTGCAAGAAGCAAAAGCAAATCCTCTCTAAAGAAACCAACTCTATCAAGACCTCAACACATGAGCTTACAGTCAAACTTAGAAAACACACAAGACAGCAAGGCACCATGGGAGTCAGCAGGAACAACAGAATACGATTCCCAAGAACCTAATACATCAGAACAATCAAACTCACATAGAAGCTATGTTATTGTTTGAGAAAATACCAACTACTTGTTAACAATAAAAAAAAAAGAAGAGAAGGTATGTTATTGTGTAAAGAAATAAAAAGGATTAAAAATACAGGCAAAGAGCAAAACTCTAGGAAAATAACGAAGAGAATTAAAAGCTAAAATATCATAACTGAAATACAGTAACACAGTGGATGGGTTAAAAGGAGATTACACTTGGGCCGGGTGTGGTGGCTCACACCTGTAATCCAGCACTTTGGGAGACCAAGGCAGGTATATCACGAGGTTAAGAGATGGAGACCTTCCTGGCCAACATGGCGAAACCCCATTTCTACTAAAAATACAAAAAATTAGCTGGGTGTGGTGCCACGTGCATGTAGTCCCAGCTCCTCGGGAGGCTGAGGCAGGAGAGTCGCTTGAACCCGGGAGATGGAGGTTGCAGTGAGCTGAGTTCATGCCACTGTACTCCATCCTGAGCAACAGAGTGAGACACTGACACACACACACACACACACACACACACACAAAAGTAGATTATACTCTACTGAAGAGAAATTTGTGGGCTAAAAGACAGCTCTGAAGAGATCATCCAGAATGTATCTCAGAGACAAAGAGGTGGATTTAGAGACATGGAAGATGTGGGAGAAGTTACACAAGACAGAAAATAGCTACCAAATTTCCAGAACTGACCAATATCACCAATCTATGGCCTGGTAGCCTATGTGCTTAACGGTTTTGCCTTACTGAGAAGCATGTTAAGCAAAATTTATAAAAGATTAAGGAAAGGCCAGGTGCGTGGCTCACACCTGTAATCCCAGCACTATGGGAGGCTGAGGCAGGTGGATCACCTGAGGTCAGGAGTTCAAGACCAGTCTGGCCAACATGGCAAAACCCCGTCTCTACCGAAAACACAAAAATTAGCTGTTGTGGTGGCTTATGTCTGTAATCCCAGTTAATTGGGAGGCTGAGGTAGGGGAATTTCTTGAACCTGGGCCTCGGCAACAAAACGAAATTCTGTCTCAAAAAAAGATTAAGAAAAAAACCTTCATGTTAAATTTGAATTGGAAATTATGAATATGAATTTCTGATTTAAAAAACAACTACAGGGCTGGGCATGGTGGCTCACGCCTGTAATCCCAGCACTTTGGGAGACTGAGGCGGATGGATCACTTGAGGTCAGGAGTTCGAGACCTGGCCAACATGGTGAAACCCCCGTCTCTACTAAAAACACAAAAATTAGCCTGGTGTGGTGGCAGGCGCCTGTAATCCCAGCTACTCAGGAGGCTGAGGCAGGAGTATCACCTGAAACTAGGAGGCCGAGGTTGCAGCGAGCTGATATCATGCCACTGCACTCCAGCCTGGGCGACAGAGCAAGACTCCATCTCAAAAACAAACAAACAAAAACAACAACTACCAACCAAAATATTTCCTTGGTCTGTCCCTTGAAAGGACCTAGAGAGATGACATGCCAGTAGCAATGGTGAGCACATCTAGCCCTGAGATGTTTAAAAATATCAATCCTCATTCTAAGAAAGCTGGGTCTCTCGGAGAATGATTGATTTCAGGTTCTGGGCAGAGAATTCAAGGTAAGCCTGGGACAACAAGGTATATTAGGAAACAAGGAAGTACTCAAAGACTAAAGGCATCAGACCAAAAGACACTGGTGGTCAAATCTGGGACAATTTCAGTATCAAAAAATGATTGTGACTGATCTAAAACATCACTTAAAAACTCTTAAGTCCACAGTTACATTTTTTTTTTTAAAGACATAAAAATCTTTACAGCAGAATATCAGATAGTAATCTAGGTGGTAGATACATGGGTATTCATTGCACAGTCTTTCAACTTTTTATACTTGAAACTGCTGGATGGGGAAAGTTAATGATATATATATATATATTTTTTGAGACGGAGTTTTGCTCGTTACCCAGGCTGGAGTGCAATGGCACGATCTCGGCTCACCACAACCTCCACCTCCTGGGTTCAGGCAATTCTCCTGCCTCAGTCACCTGAGTAGCTGGGGTTACAGGCATGCACCACTGTGCCCAGCTAATTTTTTGTATTTTTAGTAGAGATGGGGTTTTACCATGTTGACCAGGATGGTCTTGATCTCTTGACCTCGTGATTCACCACGCCCGGCTAATGATATTTTTAAATAAGTGAGTGAGATTAAGAGGCTAAAAAGATAAATACACTAAGAAACCTGGATGCAGTCCTGTTTAAATCTGATGACAGGCCAGGCGTGGTGTCTTATTCCTATAATCCCATCACTTTGGGATGCCAAGGTAGGTGGATCATCTGAGGTCAGGAGTTTGAGATCAGCCTGACCAACACAGTGAAACACCATTTCTATACAAAAATTAGCCGGGCGTGAGGTCGCATGCCGGTAATCCCAGCTACTCAGGAAACTGAGGCAGGAGAATCACTTAAACCCAGGAGGCAGAGGTTGCAGTGAACCGAGATCACATCATTGCACTCCAGCCTGGGCAACAAAGCAAGACTCAAAAATAACTAACTAACTAACTAAATAAATAAATAAATAAATATCTGATGACAGTGGTTGCCTCTGTACAGAGGTGGTGGGATCAGACAAGGCCACTACCAGCTCCAACTGTGTCATTGTACAAATTAGAAAAAAGTACCTACATTGGGCTAAGTACCTGGAAAGGGACCCTTCCTTCTCAGCCTTGGCAGGGAAGAAACTCATCTGCACCCTTGACTGAGAGTTATAGTATGGGACATGAACTTTGAGGAAAGGTGTTTAGTGAACTATTTTGTTTAAATTTACAACTAGGCTGAGTGTGGTGGCTCACGCCTGTAACCCCAGCACTTTGGGAGGCCGAGCAGGGCGGATCATGAGGTCAGGAGTTCGAGACCAGCCTGACCAACATGGTGAAACCCTATCTCTACTAAAAATACAAAAATTAGCTGGGCATGTTGGCATGCGCCTGTAATCCCAGCTACTAAGGAGGCTGAGGCAGGAGAACTGCTTGAACCCGGGAGGCTGAGATTTCAGTGAGCCGAGACTGCCCCACTGCACTCCAGCCTGAGCAACAGAACGAGACTCCATCTTTAAAAAAAAAAAAAATTTTTTTTTCCCACAACTGTTTCACCTCTGCAGATCAGAGGAAGGGGAAGAGTATGAGACTTATTTTTCCTTTTATAATCTTCAGGAAAACTTACTTTTTAAAAAGGATATGTATTAATAGAGATATGGTCTCATTCCATCATCCAGGCTGGCATGCAGTAGTATGAATATAGCTCATGGCAGCCTTGAATTCCTGGACTCAGGCACTCATCTTGCTTCGGCTTCCCAAAGTGCTGGGATCTGGCCCATATTTATCCCTTTTATAATAAAAATTAAGAAATGCTTCCATGTATTTCTCCAAACAGAGTGGCTGCAGAATACTTTTTGTTACAATTGTAGGGAAGAAAATGTCTTTTAACATCTTGACTAAAACACAGGTAGTATCAATGCTCAGAAACTCAGCCTCATAATTCTATAACCATGCGGTATTCCACAAGATCCAGAAAACAGTCTGTATATGACTAATGTCAGAATGAACAAGGTCACTAAAAAAGACATAATGCCAAGTGAAATAAGCCAGTCAGAGAAGAACAAATACACGAGGTCCCTGATAGTAGTCAAATCCATAAAGACAGAAAGTAGGATGGTGGGTGCCACTGGCTGGGGAGGGGAATGGGGAGTGTGTTTAATGGGGACAGAGTTTCAGTTTGAGAAGATGAAAGAGTTCTGGAGATGGATGATGGTGACAGTTGCATAATAATGTGAATTTACTTAACACTGAATTGTATATTTAAAAATGATTAAAATGACAAATTTTATGTTATATATATTTTACCACCACCACAACAAAAAAACTATGGTAGTATACTTACACATTCAGATCATAATAATTCTTCAAATGAATTATTTCCTCAATAAACCCATTTGCTACATCTGGAAATCTTGCTTCCTAGAAACAAATAAGAACATAATTTACATTTCATTCACTAGAATGGTTTCAAATGGCAATACGAGACAGATGGCAAAAAGTATAATAAAATAACTAAAGACTAGAAAAGGGCTGTGAAGTAGGTCTGTGTGTGTCTTCAAGTTCAAAACTAGTTCCCAGATCAATCTGTCTACATAGAAGACAAGGTCTAGAAAGGTCTCGAGATCTGGTTCTCTGTCCCCATGTTACAGATCCATTCATCACTGTTTCAACAAATATTGAGCAGCTGTCTAGGCAAAAGAAATCGGAACACAAATAAGGCACAATCCCATAAGAGTCCTCAAGCAGCACACAATCTAGTGGCTAGATAAAAAAACACCTGGGCGGTCATGCAGGGTAGCTCACACCTGTAATCCCAGTGGGAGGCTGAGGGGGGTGGAACACCTGAGGTCAGAAATTTGAAACCAGCCTGTCCAACGTGGTGAAACCCCGCCTCTACTAAAAAAAAAATTTTTAAATTAGCTGGAAGTAGTGGTGGATGCCTGTAATCTCAGCTACTAGGGAGGGTAAGGCAGGAGAATCGTTTGAACCCAAGAGGCAGAGGTTGCAGTGAGCCAAGATTGGGCCACTGTACTCCAGCCTGGGTGACGGGGTGAAACTCCATCTCAAACAAACAAACAAAAAACACCTGGGTAAAGTAGGGTTAAGGGACTTGTCTGAAGGCAAACAGTGGCTACTGGATGTAATACCTTGTGTTATCTTAATATCAGCACCAAAAGAGCTCTGTATGATGACAGAAACATTCTCCTCTAAGCTTGATGATGAGGTAAGCTGTCAGCCTCATGTGGCTACATGAGATGTGACTGGTGACTGGTGCCAATGGAAACTGCCATTTGTAATTTTATTTAATGGTAAGACATTTAAATGTAAACAGCCACAAGGGGCTAGTGACTGCTATACTGGACAGGATAGGTCTAGGTAACTCAATAAACCTGCTTTAAGGGTTTGCATTTGGAGTGAACTCAAGGCCTTTGAAAAAAACGAGGGATTGCAGGTATGATAGCACTAGACAACCACGATATAAAGTTAGAATCACAGAGAGCTTCCTGAAGGGTTAAGTATAGTAAAGAAAGGCTGATTCCATTTTCATGTCTTTAGCATTTCTCTTCTATTCTGTATATCTAGATATACACCTCTTGAGAAAATGAAGTCCACATATACAAACTTTTTTCCTTTTTTTTGCAATGAAAAAAAAAAATCAATCAGTATATGTAATGTCTACAATTATTTACTTGATAAAATAAAACTTACCGTTTCCTTCACTAATAGTGCAACAAGTTCTTGATCTACCTCTGTAGTCTCTTGCCCCCAAATGTTTTCCAAATTGGGCTCTTGAGATTCTTGCATTGGAAAGGCTGGACCTGGCTCTTCATCATCAATTGCTAACTGTTGGTCTTCAAACTCTCCTAGAGGATGGGCAGGCTGAGGAGAAGAAGGCCCTGAAATCCCACCTTGCTGGGGTTCTGGCCTTGGAAAAGCTGACCCAGGGAATTCATGCTGAAACAACAAGCGGGCCAGCTCTGCTTCAGGCTGCCGTTCCTGAGGAACAACCTGGTTTGTTATCTCACGGGGCTGTTGGTTCAGAGACTGTAAGTAAGGATGATCTAGCCAGCAGTCTTCTTCGATGGCCTGATCATCTGCCAGAGCAGATGACTCTCCCAGATTTGATAACAGCTCTGTTTCTGAGTCTTCGGATGACTGGTTCTGAGTTTCCAAAGTATCGCTTTCCGTATAAAGAAGGCTACCTTCTTCCAAGATGACAACTTTCTGCTCTGATCTGGGGCTGACAATGTCATTTGCTGCTTGGTTACGACTCGGTCCAGGCTTGGGTTCTCTATCTGTTTGGACACTTGGCTTAGTGAATTCAGAGACTCCAGAAGGCCCAAGATCCAGAAATTCACCGTAGTCATCCTCAGAATCATCCTGTGCCCCAGAATCAAACAATGGGTTGTTATACACTGAAAAATAGCGGCTTTTATCTGATTCAAATGCTGCTCTAGACTTTTTAGGCCTTTCTTCTCCCAACCTTTTCAGATCTTGCCACTGGGCAGCTGGTTTGATGAGATTGGGTCGTGATGTCTGAGGTTTATTTGTCTAAGAAAAAATGAAATTTTAATAATAATAATTCAATTTCTTTCCTATGCCTATCCCTCCTTATGTACTTATACTGAGCTTCCGAGATAGGATAGGAAAGAAACAAAAACACACTCTAACAATACCTACCTATTCTTTACATTTATCTTAACATTTAAATTTGATCACACTAAATAGTATCTGTAAGAATCAAAGTAGCCATTCATAGATTAAAGCTTGAGATACAGTTTGAATTGTAACTTATTTTTATTTTACTTATTTTTATTTTTGAGACCGTTTCCCTCTGTCACCCACACTGGAGTGCAATTGTGCGATCTCAGCTCACTACAACCTCTGCCTCCTGGGCTCAAGTGACTCTTGTGCCTCAGCCTCCCGAGTAGCTGGATTACAGGCATGTGCCACCATGCCCAGCTAATTTTTGTGTTGCTTTTTCTTCCTTTTTTTTGTCGTCCAGGCTGGAGTGCAGTGGAGCAATCTTGGTTCACCGCAACCTCCGCTTCCCGGATTCAAGTGATTCTCCTGCCTCACCCTCCAGAATAGCTGGGACTACAGGAGCGTGGCACCACACCCAGATAATTTTTTGTATTTTTAGTAGAGACAGCGTTTCACAGTGTTATCAAGGATGGTCTCGATCTCCTGACCTTGTGATCCGCCCGCCTCAGCCTCCCAGAGTACTGGGATTATAGATCTGAGCCACCGTGTCCGGCCTAATTTTTGTGTATCTAATAGACACGGAGTTTTGCCATGTTGGCCACGCTAGTCTCAAACTCCCTGCCTCAAGCGATCTGCTTCCCTTGGCCTCCCAAAATGCTGGGATTACAGCAGATGTGAGCCACTGCACCCCGCCATGAATTATAATTTAACCCAAGACCACTAAAACAAAAATAACGCCACAGCAGAGAAAACAATGAAGGAATGTTAACACATCAGAAGAATAAGAAATGTTCAAAAAACATATAAAAATAATCTAAATCTCACTAAAAATTAAAACAAGACAGTATTTTTTCCCTGTAATATTAGCAAACTTTTAAATTAGATAATACCAAGCATTGGTGAGGATGCGTGTGAAAATCCTTTTTTTTTTTTTTTTTTTTTAAATTTCTTGAGACAGTCTTACTCTGTTACCCAGGCTGAAGTGCAATGGCGTGATCTCAGCTGACTACAACTTCCACCTCCCAGGTTCAAGCAATTCTCCTGTCTGAGACTCCCAAGTAGCTGGGATTACAGGCGCCCACTTTCACACCCAGCTAATTTTTGTATTTTCAGTAGAGACAGGGTTTCGTCATGTTGTCTAGGCTGGTCTTGAACTCCTGGCCTCAGGTGATCAGCCCACCTCAGCCTCCCAAAGTGCTGGGATTACAGGCGTGAGCCACTGTGCTTGGCTGATGTGTGAAAACTCATACTATCACTTATTGCTGGTGAATTTAGGAGAGCAATTTGGCACTATTTATTAAAATAAAAAATGTATATATCTGTCATCACTTTTTCATACTGTTCTATAAACCCTCATGTATCTAAATAGGGCATATACAAGAATATTCAGCATAAACAGAAAAAAACCTAGAGACGCTCTCAAGTTTGTACCTAAGAGAATGGTTAAATAAACTATTACTTATTTGTTCTACAAAATACTCTATAACTGTCCCCACCAAAAAAGAGGGAGCTCAGTCTGTAATGAAATGGAAAGTTCACCAAGAAACGCCATTAAGTCAAGAAAAGTGAGTTACAAAATCATACATAGAATGATTGTATTTACTTAAAATATGTTAAGACACAGAATCATTTCTAAAAGTATGTATATGTACGTACATACAAATTCAAAGAAAAGACCTGGAAGGATACATGCTACACTGGTAACAACAGTTTCTCTAGGAAGTCCCTAGAAGAAAGGAGATGGTGAATCTCAGGCTTTAGTGTGAGTCCCTGAAGACTATGCCACTGAAGTAAGGGGGGCAAACTGGACCTGGACCACCTGGGAACTGAATCCCAGCACAGAGAGTTTAACTCCCTGAATGTGAGGTGCTGTTGTTTTTACTCTTCTTCAAGAAACCAATTAAGGTCCTCTATAGAGAAACATAACATCATACAGAATCTCAAAATTTTCGTATACAATGACTTACACTCAATCAAAAATAACTAGGAAAACAAGAACTTAAGGCAACAATAGAAAACCAAAACAAGAGAAGTAACAGACAAAAGCAACAAACCTACAGAGGTTTCACACAGTGAAGTTATCAACACGAATTCTAAAATAACAATTAGCATGTTTAGGGAAATCAAAGACTAGATTGAGAACTGTATCCAAGAAGTAGAAGATCAAATACAAGTTCCAAAATGGAAAAATACAGTAAGACTGGATAGATATATAGCATTTTAAGTAAATATAGTTGAAGAGAGAAATTAGTGCATTGAAAGCCAGGTCAGAATAAAATAGCCAGAGTAAGGCATAGATGAAATGGAAAATTAGATAAGAGAACATGTCAAGAACAATAACGTCTTCAAAACATGTAAGTAGACTTGTAGAAGAGAAGAAGCTGTTTCTTTGGTAGAGGAGGAGAAAGGAAAACGAGGGAAGGGAAGGAGGGAAGACATAATGGTTAGTTCAAATCAAGAAAAAAGGGGAAAAAACAAGGAGTCACAGATTAAGAGGAAGTAGAACAGTCTGTTTTGTTTAATTCTATAGAATATATTCAAAACCTCAAAGAATGTACTGGTTCTGTAGACTCTTAAAAAAAAAAAAAAAAAAACCCTCAAAGAAATAAAGAAAACTTCTGGCCAGGTGTGGTGGCTCACACTGTAATCCCAGAACTCTGGGAGGCCAAGGCGGGCGGATCACCTGAGGTCAGGAGTCTGGCCAGCCTGACCAACATGGTGAAACCCTGTCTCTATTAAAAATACAAAATTAGCTGGGAGTGGTGGCACATGCCTGTAATCCCAGTTACTTGGGAGGCTGAGGCAGGAGAAGCACTTGAACCTGGGAGGCAGAGGTTGCAGTGAGCCAATTGCACCACCACACACACCAGCCTGGGCGACAGAGTGAAACTCCATCTCAAAAAAAAAAACAAAAAACAAAAAACTTCTAAACTTTTTATGAAGTCAGAATCATGTTTATATATATAAAAAAAATCTGTTAAGGATATCATAAGTACACACGAACCTACAGGCCAATCTCACTTATGAGACCTATGGAGAAAATATTAATATTAGCAAATGGAATCCCCAGCAGCATGTTACCACTACAATGCCACAACCAAGGGGGAGTCTTTCCAAAGACACAGTAACTTACCAACTAACAGGTCAAGGACGAAAAACCACATGACAATCTCTGTAAGATGCTAAAATAGAATGTAACAGAATTCTACGTTCACTTTTGAAAAAAAAAAAAAAAAAAAAAAACGTTTAAAGTCAAAGTACACGACTAGTTCCTTAACATAACTAAAAAAATAGTACCTCAAGCAAAAAGGCACCATCAAAGAAACATTAAAAGTACTCATGGGCTGGGCACGGTGGCTCATTCCTGTAATCCCAGCACTTTGGGAGGCTGAGGCGGGCGGATCATGAGGTCAACAGATCGAGACCATCATGGCCAACACGGTGAAACCGCATCTCTACTAAAAATACAAAAATGGCACATGCCTGTAGTCCCAGCTACTTGGGAGGCTGAGGTAGGAGAATTGCTTGAACTTGGGAGGTAGAGGTCACAGTGAGCCGAGGTAGTGCCACTGTATTCCAGCTTGGCTGACAGTGTTAAGACTGTCTCCAAAAAAAAAAAAAAAAAAAAACTGTATTCCCATTTATGTTGGTGGCCATTCTTGTTCTTCTCTATCAACACTATTAAAATTTTTGAGGAAGTACCATAATATAATTAAACAAGTGAAAGAAGTATAAAAATTGGAAAAGACAGATCAGATGCAAGTTTTCAACAAATTTAAGAGTCAACTGAAAAATCACTACAGACAATAATAATAAGGTGATCAAGTATGAAATTAAAATAAGCAACAAGGGCCGGGCATGGTGGCTCACGCCTGTGATTCCAAAACTTTGGGAGTGCTGAGGTGGGTGGATCACTTGAAATCAGGAGGTCAAGACCAGCCTGACCAACATGCTGAAACCCCACTGCTACTAAAAATACAAAAAGTAGCTGAGTATGGTGGTACACGCCGTAATCTTAGCTACTCAGGAGGCTGAGGCAGGAGAATTGCCTGAACCCAGGAGGCAGAGGTTGCGGTGAGCTGAGATCGCGCCATTGCACTCCAGCCTGGGTAACAAGAGCGAAACTCCATCTCAAAAAAAGAAAAAAAAAGAAACAATAAAGAGCAACAAGAAGACTTACTCTCCATTTTGGAATGAAGCATTGCCCGATGCTAGAATCACAATAAAGACAATTGAGATCCTTATGCTAAATTTGTTGTAATTTTGTCCTTTGACAGGTCTGGCAACCCAAAAGGGACAGAGACTGTTGATGATCTTGAGGTAACTCAAGGAACATGGCAAAAAACAGTAACTCCTTTTTTTGGGGAGTATTTCCCGCATGTTGCTGCAAGCATTCAAAGTTGTCAGGTCTGAGCTCTGCTCTTTTTAGCAACTGATCTCTTTGACTTTGAGGGTACCAAGTCAGGCAGCGTGTGAGAAAGCATTTGACTTTGCAGTACCTAGGATTAATCTGTGCTATGGCAGGGCACATGACTTTTGGGAATGTGATGGCTCACAAATCACTGGCAAGAACTGTGTTCTTTTGCTCCTTCTTTGCAGAGGTCTTTATTGCTTGAGTCAAGCCCCCAAGATTATGGCCAGAAAGAAATGTGGGTGCAACTCCATTTGCTGCTAGCATACAGGGGTGCAGTTTTAAAGCTAACTGATACCAGCTGTATTGAGTGCAGGAAGGGTATAAACTCAGGCTTTTGGAATCTGTGGGTATGTGGATTCTTTCTCTTGCAGGCTAAGGTGAGGGAGGCCTCAGATGTCTGACTCGGTCAGATGGAAACTGGAAGGTTATTGGCTACGTTGGGTATCTTGTAGCCAAAGCCACCTTGGTCCTGAGATACACAAGAACCAACATATAAACAGGATCCCTAATTTCTAAAAATTGTACTCTACCTTCTGGGAGTCCTTCCTTTTTCATGTACAAAATTTCTGGCCCCAGGGGCTACAAATATTTACGAAAGTGGCAGACTTTACCAAAAATAATTTAGAATTATGATGTGGAATGTTCCAGATGAAAAAGAGTGTTCATCCAAGAAATTCACTTGAATCCTAAGCCTCCAAATTACACAGAGAGAATAAGATTCTTACTGGCATTCAGAAGCCTCAAGGAGACAACAGGATTCTAAAATAGCTTTTTTTTTTTGAAAGATTCACTGCAAAAAGCTAATGACAAACTAGAAATGCAAGATTACCTCCCATACCACAGACAGACAGACCAATGCAGCTTTTACTGCTCTCCTCTATCCCACTGTACCTGAATATTGCATCTACTCCTGAATATTCAGAGTCTACTAACTCTGAGTTGCCTTTCTTCTCTGAAAAAACAGTCCAACTGTTGCCTTATGAAACAGAACAACCTGAAAATGTAGCATGTAATTCCTAACTTACATGCTATGGAACGGGCCACAGTTTTAAAATGTCCTAAACCTAGAGAAGACTTTCAAACACATTTTAAAGAATTCAAGGTCTTAATGATAACTTATAACCCTAGGATACCTGACTTTTTACCAGCTAACACACGTTGGTAGGACCTGGGAAAGAAGGGGGAATAAAAATAGATAAAAGCAGCAGAATGTTATTTTCCTGAGGATGACATTCAGGATCTGACAAGTACCATCCAGTCTATGTATGGGCCAGGCAAAGCCTGAAATATCAGACATAACCTTTAGAGAGCCACTCCCAAAATGTTTCAGAGCTCTATGGTGTTACCAGGAACCAAAATAGATGCCCCTTTATCAACTAAGACAAATCCTAAGGTTTTGTCTTTAAAAAAAAAAAAAAATTAGGGACAAAGGCCACCTATGATGGCGCATGCCTGTAATCCCAGCTACTCCGGAGGCTGAGACATGAGAATCGCTTCAACCCTGGAGGTGGATGTTACAGTGAGTCGAGATTGTACCACTGCACCCCAGCCTGGGCAACAAAGGGAGACCCTGTTTAAAAGAAAAAAAAATTAGAGACAGGGTCTCACTCTATCACCTAGGCTGAAGTACAGTGGCATAATCATAGCTCACTGCAGCCTTCAATTCCTGGGCTCAAATGATTCTCCTGCCTGGACCTCTCACAGCACTGGGATTACAGGTTATGAGCCACTGGGCCTGGCCTTACCCTTAAGGTTAAGGAAACAAAAGTTACCTATGAGGTCAAGGGTTCAGGATGACTGGTGTGGCAACTCCCTAAATTCCTATGCTCTAAGAAAAAGCACACTGTTGCTAAACTCCCTACCAATAGAGGGTATCAGGCAAATATCAGACCCCTCCCTAACTGATTTACAACCCAGAAACCCAGTACAACTCTTATAAGGACAGAGGACCGGTCTTACAAACATCCTTTTCTGATAAACTACTACATACAGATCTTAAGCCAGTTTCTGCCAGCTTATAGAGGCTACACACAAACTGCCTTTGTGCCCTATAGTTCACCTTTTGAAGGAAAAAGCCAAATTCCACCTCATTTTAATGCTGAAACTCCACCTTAGGGAAGCTCTGGTAAGTCTTTGGCAGCCCTGAAGTCAGTAACTAATTAAGAAACAAGCTGAATTGAAAGACTGCTGGCCAGGCATAGAGGCTCACGCCTGTAATCCAAGTACTTTGGAGGCCAAGGTGGGCAGATCACCTGAGGTTGGGAGTTCAAGACCAGTCTGACCAACATGGTGAAACCCTGTCTTTTAAAAAAAAGGACAAGACTGCCACAGAACTAAATCAGTCTCCAAAACATGACTTTCTGACATTTAGCTATTTTGAAATTCTTTGTAAAAGAAACTTATATCTGCTGAGTGTGGTGGCTTGCGCCTGTAATCCTAGCACTTTGGGAGGCCAAGACGGGCAGATCACGAGGTCAGGAGTTCAAGACCACCCTGGCCAACATGGTGAAACCCCGTCTCTACTAAAAATATAAAAATTAGCTAGGCACAGTGATGGGCGCCTATAATCCCAGCTACTCAGGAGGCTGAGGCAGAACTGCTTGAACCCAGGAGGTGGAAGAGGCAGTGAGCTGATATTGTGCCACTGCACTCCAGCCTGGGCAACAAAGCAAGACTCCATCTCAAAAAAAAAAAAAAAAAAAAAAAAGGAACTTACATCTATAAAGAAAATCTCAATTTTTAAGTGTCTCTGCACCTAAACCACTGGAAACATTTATAATGAAAAGGACACTGGCTTAAAGTTTGTCTAACAAATCTAACCTTTGTTTAAGATGCTTTTCCTATCGATGTAGTTTTTTTTTTTTTTTGAGACTCAGTCTTGCTCTGTTGCCCAGGCTGGAGTGTAGTAGTGCCATCTTGGCTCACTGCAACCTCCACCTCCTGGGTTCAAGTGCTTCTCCTGCCTCAGCCTCCTGAGTAGCTGGGATTACAGGTGCCTGCCACCACACCTGGCCAATTTTTGTTATTTTCAGTAGAGATGGGGTTTCACTATCTCTGCTGGGCTGGTCTTGAACTCCTGACCTTGTGATCCACCCACCTTGGCTTCCCAAAGTGCTGGGATTATAGGCGTGAGCCACCACGCCTGGCTTCCTTATGATTTTCTTAATCTTTCCTCAGCTTACTTTATTATAAGAATGTAGTATATTATATATTTATATATATATATACACACACACACACACACACAAAATATTACATAATTACACACACACACACACACACACACACATACGTATATATTAGGCCACAGGACACATATATGTATATATGGCCAGTCCTCTGTCCTTATAAGAGTTGTACTGGGTTTCTGGGTGTAAATATACACACACATATATATGTATGTACTATACAATATTACATATATATAATATACTAACTAAAGTATGTTAACCAACTATGTTATTGGTCAACAGTATACTATTAATAGTTGAGTAGTTATTAAGTAGTATTAAGGAGTTAAGGCTTTGGTCAACGGCATGCTATTAGCAGTTAAGTTTTTGAGGAGTCAAAAGTTATATGCAGATTTTAAACTGCACAGGAGTCAACACCCCTAACCACCATGCTGTTCAAGTGTAAACTGTATTTGACAACTGGCAAATAAAGAATCTTAATGAAGGCTGTAAGATCTGCTTCTCTGTGTCTCCCCGTCTATACATGCATTATGTATGTGTGATATTTCACTACCAAAATACATGAGAGAACTCTGATAACTGGTTTAAGGAAAAAGCAAGCAATTCAATCTTTTATCAGAAAAACAGGACCTAACTCCAATGTCTTTTAGTTCACATGAGGTGGGTATTTTTGACAAGACCATTTGGAAAACAGCTGTATGTCTTCTGATCAGTGAAAATGCCCATGTATTTATCTTTTTTTTGAGACAGAATCTCCCTCTGTCGTACAGGCTGGAATGATATCAATAGGGAATATCAAGGCAAATATCAGACCCCTCCCTAACTGATTTACAACCCAGAAACCCAGTACAACTCTTATAAGGACAGAGGACTGGCCTTACAAACATCCTTTTCATGGTTCACTGTAACCTCCGTCTCCAGGGTTCAAGCGATTCTCCTGCCTCAGCCTCCTGAGTAGCTGGAAGTACAGGCATGTGCCACCACACCTGGCTAATTTTTGTATTTTTAGTAGAGACAAGTTCTTACCATGTTGGTCAGGCTGGTCTCGAACTCCTGACCTCAAGTGTTCCACTCGCCTCGGCCTCCAAAAGTGCCAGAATACAGGCATAAGCCACTGTGCCTGGCCTATATGGATGCTTTTCATATTCCAAAATTATATGAAGCTCCTAGAAATCTGGCATGTCTTGGTATAAATGCTACCAGTCATAATTTTGGTTCAGAAATAACTAAATTTCCTTGTCAACTATGTCATTATTATAATGAGCTCTCATCAGGTTTTTAGCCACAGCCATTTTAAGTCTTGCTGTCCACAGTTATTCTGTTCTGATACCTTTTCTGAAAGCTCTTTGCAAGCAATTATAATCCTAAAGTGCTGTGTCTTAAAAGACTTATATGGGAAAAATAAAATGAATTCTGACAAATACAGGTTTGAGTTCATACTATTGAACTAAATATCCAAAATTCTAATGAGGAAACTAATGGATTTGTGTAACTGCTAACCAAAATCAAACAGCAAAAATTACACAAGACTGAATTGATAAAGAAGAATAACAAGTTTTTATGGCTTATTTGAAACACTGCTATTCTTTTAATGTTTTGTTTTCCAGATTTAAGGAAACTGTTTTAAACTTTTTATAACTTACAGCAATTTGGTTAAGTATACTTTTGTAATAAAAATAAAACATTTTCTTTTCTTCCCAACGGGATCCTTCCAGAATTTGCAAACTATTCACGACTATTCTTATTTTTATGGCAATATCATTATTTGCATAAGTTCACTAAGTATTTGTCCTTTTAATAACAGGATACAACTGGAAACTGGTTATGTTACCAAGGCTTTGACTGGAATGCCATATTTCAAAATGTGCAAACAATGCCTGGCTTAAAGCATTCCCTGCCTTACAGTGAGTAAATCTGTCTCTTCCTGGCAGGCTCAGGAACCTCCAGATGTTGGATGCAGGAGGCAAAAACTAATGTCTGCCTTGGTTTGGCTTCCTAGCAGAGACATTTTTTAAACTCTAACTTGAGATTCCTTGTCAAAATTTCCAGCAAAGCAAATTTAAATATGTGGTTAGTCAGGCAAACTGGTCTTACTGTGATTATCTTTGGTAGAAATGGAAGTGACTGTAAAGAAAAAAATTACATTTCAAAAGAAAATTCCAATATGTCTGTTAGACTGTAGCCCTGTTAATTAAGTTTTCATTATCTACCTGTACATTGCACTGAATTCTGAACTCTTTTAGTTTTCTCTAATATCCAGCTACAACTATCCAATGAAGGAGAACTGCTCAGTTCCTGAAGCCCTATAAGCTGAAGCTGGACAACTCGATGCAAATTTCAAGGAATAAGTCTCATGCCTAATGCATGGGCCACATACAGACTTCACTAGGATGGCCAATGCCATAACCAGAGACATTTCACAACTGTCAACCACATCAGAGCAAGACTCCCTCTCATAATAAGACTCTTACCTTCCTTAATTTTTCCTTACTTATGCCTAACTCTCACTTGGCAGGACAACACTGTAGTTAAAATTTCACCCTTAGTAGCCTCTGCAGGTAACTTGCACTCTCTGCTTTAATTTAACCCAGTCATGGGATGCTAGATTACCTACTAACTCAACAGAGAATAATCTGTGCTGTTGATGATGCTTCTTGTTGCACACAGATAAATACATCAGGTACTGCAGAGCAGACTACCTGGTTACAACAGGGTAGACACCTTGTCTGGCTATTTGATTTTAGTTGGTTCGGTTCACAAGGGCCCTAGCTAAGGAGCATACTCCACCCAAACTCTTGGTATTACCCTCCTTAGAGTCATAACAGCAGTCTCCCTGGTGTGCTGTATCCCCTCAAAAAGTTTTAAATGTTTTTATACACCAACTTGTCAAACGCCAAATGATCTTGCTCCAGCTAGAACAAGAAAAACAAAACGAACAACAACAAAAAAATGTGTGATAATGATGACAACAGAACCTATAAAGCGTATCCTGGGACCAGAAACCCAAAATGATGGTAACTGAGAGTGGCACTGATGCCCAAAGGTTTGGTCAGGCCCTGGGTGAAAACCTGACAGAAAGGGAGGAATAGTTAGATAAAAATAATAGGAGGCCACTGTTTTGGACTAAGTGTCTGCACTAGACCCCAAAAGACCAGACTAAAACTCAAAATGGAGTCATCTATGTAAGTCTCATGTTACTGAACCTAAACCTGATAAGTTCATTTGATCTTCCCAGAATTCGAGAGTAAGAGTGAACAACCAATTTCTTAAACAGGGCAGTTTAAATCTTCAATGAGTATCATATGAATTTCCCTCTGCTTTAATCCTTATACAGGAAAGGCGGCCTGAAGAAGCCTGATGTTAACTAGCCAAAACAAGTTTTCTCTTTTCTGTCTCCCTGTCCCAAACTGACAAGAAAAGTAACTTTGAAAGGACTTCTGCTCTCTTCAGCCCTTCTCTGTCTATAAAGCCAACCACTTCTGCTCAGCTCAGTGGAACACCTACTGAATTTTATGGAGAAATGTTGCTTGGTTCTAGAACCACAATAAAGCCAACTAGGATCTTTAAACTGAAAAAGAAAAAAAAAAAAAAAAAAAGAAGGCAACAGACTTGTAGTTTTAAAAAAATAGGATTTTCTCCTTTTTGAGAAGGAGTAGTGGCGCGATCTTGGCTCACTGCAACCTCCACCTCCCAGGCTGAAGCAATTCTCTGCCTTAGCCTCCTGAGTAGCTGGGATTACAGATGCCTGCCACCATGCCCAGCTAATTTTTTGTATTTTTAGTAGAGACAGGGTTTCACCATGTTGGCCAGGCTGATCTTGAACTCCTGACCTCAGGTGATCCACCTGCCTCGGCCTCCCAGAGTACCGGGATTAAAGGTCTGAGGCACTGTGCAGGGCCAAAAAAAAAAAAACAGTTCAAAATTACAATGAAAGGGCCGGGTGTGGTGGCTCATGCCTGTAATCCCAGCACTTTGGGAGGCCCAGGCTGGCGGATTACAAGGCCAGTAGTTCGAGACCAGCCAGGCCAACATGGTGAAACCCATCTCTACTAAAAATATAAAAATTAGCTGGGTGTGGCAGCACACACCTGTAATCCCACTACTCGGGAGGCTGAGACAGGAGAATCCTTGAAACTAGAAGGCGAAGGTTGCAGTGAGCCAAGGTTGCACCACTGCACTACAGCCTGGGTGAAAAAGTGAAACTCCATCTCTAAATAAATAAATAAAAGTACAATGAAAGAAAAAATGCCATTCACAAAAGTAACGGAAAAGCCGGGTGCAGTGGCTCATTCCTGTAATCCGAGCACTTTGGGAGGTCAAGGTGGGTGGATCATCTGAGGTCAGGAGTTCGAGACCAGCCTGACTAACATGGAGAAACCCCGTTTCTACTAAAAATACAAAAAAAAAAAAATTAGCTGAGAGTGGTGGCACATGCCTGTAATCCCAGCTACTCAAGAGGCTGAGGCAGGAGAATCATTTGAACTCGGGAGGTGGAGGTTGCAGTGAGCTGAGATTGTGCCACTGCACTCCAGCCTGGGCAACAAGAGCAAAACCTCATCTCAAAAAAAAGAAAGAAAAAAAAAAGCAACAGAAAATATAAAATAACCAAGAAAAGCAAAAAATGTTTAAGATCTATATTAAGAAAAATTCAAAATGCTTTCTGGATGAGGAATATAAAAGGTGGCTTGACTACATGAAAAGACAGCATTTGTTCTTGGTTAGAAAGAGCAGTATCATAAAAATTGCTCTATAAATGTAAGAAGATTTGTTTCAGATTAGGCAAACTGATTTTATATATACACAAGTCTATTTATATTTTGAAACTAAAAAAGTTGATTGTAAAATCCATATAAAAACTTAAGTGTAAGACTATCCAGGATGATTCTGAAAACTGGGATAATATGGGGAGAATAAGCCTAATCCAACAGTAAAATATACTACAATGTTGTAGCAATGACAACAGTGCAATCTGGTGCATTAACAGTCAGATGAAACAATGGTGCAGAGATTCAATCCAAAAACAGACTGAAACATACAGCTTCTAAATCTAGGGGTACATGAGGTAGAATGGAAAAGGGTCTGTTCTCAGAACAAGTACAAGAGGTGCGCTCAGCTACTCTACAAAAAGGCCCACAAGAGTGGCTGAAAAATCAGATCACCAATTTGCAATAATGTCTCATTGTAAGTTTAAAGAAAACTCACTTCTGTCAGGATGACATCATCATCCAGGTCTTCTTCTTCATGTTGCTGAGGAGCTGGGGTGACCAGCATTGGAATCCCTTCCTCATCTGAGGAGTCAGATATGGTGATGGGCCCATCTCTGAGATTGATCCACTCTACAGGAAAGCAGAGAACACTGTTACTGGGAGGCTGGCACTATCATATCCAACCCTTTAAGTTTGTCTTGACAAGGGTACAGCCTAAGTCAAGTTCATGGCTACTAGTGTGTCAACTTAGCTCCTCAAGCAGTCCATGCACTTAAGCATTAACAGCTACGCTTCTACGCTGGCTTTTGTGAATAACACATTTTGGGAACTGCTAGAGGAGATCTGACAATTACTATGATCAATATTATCAACTTTTTCTCATACTAGGCTGGAGAAATCTGTTCATAACATTTTCTTGACTGTGAATTTCTTTAAAGTAAAATAATGGTCTCCCAATCCATCTCTATTCCTCTGAGGAATAAAAGGCTATTTTACTTAAATTGCTTGGTCTGAAAAAATTATCACGCAAAAATAATAAAATTTTGATTATTTAAAATACTGAAATTTGTTCACCTTAAACATAAACTTTAAAAATCATTTAAGCAAACATATTTCAATGCTTTAGTCAAGCACCAATTTAGCATCTATGACAGTGAGCAATTTAACTTTCCTACTTTCCTTTTAAATATATACTATAACCACCTAGATGTAGTAATTCTATTCAAGGTTTTTACTTCCTTTTATCAATTTGAAAACAGGACGGGCTGGGCATGATGGCTCACGCCTATAATCCCAGCACTTTGGGAGGCTGAGGCGGGTGGATCACGAGGTCAGGAGTTCAAGACCAGCCTTGCCAAGATGGTGAAACCCATCTCTACTAAAAATACAAAAATTGGCCAGGCATGGTGGCAGGCGCCTGTAATCCCAGCTACTCAGGAGGCTGAGGTAGGAGAATCGCTTGAACCCGGGCAGCAGAGACTGCAGAGAGCCGTGATTGTGCCACTGCACTCCAGCCTGGGGGCAGGACCAGGTGGAGGTAATTGGATCACAGGGGCAGTTTCCGCCATTCTGTTTTCACGATATTAAGTCTTGAGGTATGTGACAGTTTTATAAGCATCTGGTATTTCCCCTGCTTGCAGTCACTCCATCCTGCCTCCTGAGAAGGTACCTGCTTCTCCTCTGCCTTTAGCCATGATAGTAAGTTTCCTGAGGCCTCCCCAGCAATGTGGAACTGTGAGTCAATTAAACCTCTTTCCTTCATAAATTACCCAGTCTCAGGTATTTCTTCACAGCAATGTGAGAGCAGACTAATACAGTTGCTTTCATGTTACAATGGTATAGCTGAATAGTTGCAACAGAGACCACATGGCCTGCAAGGCTACAGTATTAACTACTTAGCTCTCTAAATTTGCTGAGCCCTGGTTGTGGGTATTAATTTCTCAGCTTTTCTTCTTCCTTTTTTTCCCCAGACTGGGTCTTGCTCTGTTGCCCAAGCTGGAGTGCAGTGGTGCAATCTCGGCTCACTGCAATCTTTGCCTTCTGGGTTCAAGTGATTCTTGTGCCTCAGCCTCCTGAGTAGCTGGGATTATAGGCTTGCAACACCATGCCTGGCTCATTTTTGTAATTTTAGTAGCGGTGGGGTCTCCCCATGTTGGCTAGGATGGTTTGTTTGTTTTTTGCGACAGAGTCTCTTTCTCTCTGTTGCCCAGGCTGGAGTACAATAGCATGAATATAGTTCTCTGCAGTCTTGACCTTCTGGGTTCAAGTAATGTTCCCATCTTGGTATTCCAAGTACCTGGGACCTGGTTAACCCAAGACCACCATGTCCGGCTAATTTTTTTACATATAATTTTTTGTAGAGATGTAAGTCTCACCACATTGCCCAGGCTGGTTTTGAAATCCGAGGCTAAAGTTATCCTCCCACTTTGGCCTTCCAAAGTGCTGAGATTACAAGCATGAGATGCTGTGCCTGGCTGAGCTTTACTTCTTGTCTAATGTATTTTAGGCCATAAGTTTTCTTCAAAACATGGCATTAGATGTATCTCATAAATGTAATAGACTATATTTTCATTATCATATCATTCAAAATATTTTCTAATTTTGATTTCTTCTTACAGTGGGTATAGAATCCTACATGTTTATTACATTTGTTGACCATGTTCTTCCAATCTTCTATATTCATACAAGTGTGTGTGTGCTTACTTTTTCAGTTACTGAAACGTCTTAAAAATCCCTACTATAATTGTGGATTTGTCCAATCCTGTTTTTAGATCTGCCAATTTTTGCTTTGTATAGTTTTATATAATGTTACTAAGTATACAGGGATTAGAACTACTTTATCTTCCAGTACAATGAATCTTTTATCATTATGAACACTATCAATGCTTCTGGCTGGAGTTTCTATCAGTTTTATCTGATATTACACAGACATATCAGCTCTTTTTTTCTTTTTGGCTATTTGCATGCTGTACCTTTTTTCATTCCTGACAAAATTTTAAAAAATCTTTATTTTATCTTCATTTTTAAGCCTATTTCCACTAGGTATAAAATCTAGATGAGTAGGTAAAAACACTATTTAGCAATTAAAAAGGAATGAATTACTGATATAAGCAATAACAGAGATGAATCTCAAAAACATTACCTTTCACAAAAGAATTCAGGTACAAAGAATATATATAATATGTACATTTACATGAAATTACAGAGTGAAAAAAAGCAGATTAATGGTTTCCTTAGGCCTGGAGTGGGGTAAGGACTGACTGCAAAGAGGCACAAGGGAATCTTGTTGGAGTGATAGAAAATGTACTGTAACATAATTCTGGTGGTATATTCATTTGTCAAAACTTACTGAACTATAAACTTAAAAAAAAAAAAAAGCTACAGAGCTTGGTCCATAATAAAAATTGTTAATGTTGGCCAGGAACAGTGGCTCACGCCTGTAATCCCAACACTTCAGGAGGCAGAGGCAACTGGATCACTTGAGCCCAGCAGTTCAAGACCAGCCTGGCCAGGCAATATAGAGAGACTCTGTCTTGACTAAAGAAAAAAAAAAGTTAATACAGCTAATAAAAACAAAACAACACTATACATCTGGAAAAAATTCTCATGATGGGTGCAGAGTATATATAACTCGTCTAACAGAAAAATATTGGGTGCAGAGTATATATAGCTCATCTAACAGAAAAATATATCTCCAAAGTCAGTAATTTTCCAAAAGGAATTAGCTGTTCTTAAAGAAACTGTTCAAGTATATTTAAGATCCCATTAAAAAACAACTAAAGTAGAAGTCATCTTCTAATCTTTCAGAAAAACAAAAAACTACAGCATTAATCTGACATACATGTACAAAAAATTTTGAAATGATCATAAATACAAGTTATAACTAAGGTTTAAAACTGTCTGAATCCAATAAATTATGGCTACAATTACTACCAGGTTAAAATACACTATTAATAAAATCCTAAAAATTATTCTTACTTTTGTACTCATAATTTGCATAGCTTGAGCAATTTCACTACTCTTGATTTATTTACCTTATAAAATTTGCTCAATTTTAAATGCTCTGAAAACCAAATATACAGTGGACTCTTTGGCAACACTGATTTGAACACTGTGGGTCAACTTATTTGCAGATTTTCTTCCACTTGTGTCACTCCTGAGACAGCAGGACTGCACAACGCTTTCGGGAGCCTACCCCTTGCAACAGTGTGCCCTCAACGTGAGACATGGAGTCAAAGGAGATTATTTTCGAACTTTAAGATTTAATGACTGCCCTGCTGGGTTTTGGACTTGTGTGGGACCTCTAGCCCATGTCTTTTAGCCAATTTCTCCCTTTTGGAACAGGAGTATATACCCAATGCCTGTACCCCCATTGTATCTTGAGAATAACTAAATTGTTTTTGACTTTACAGGCTCATAGGTGGAAGGGACTAGACTTGTCTCAGATAAGCCTTTGGACTTTTGAGTTAATGCTGGAATGAGTTAAGACTTTGGGGACTGCTGAGAAGGCCTAATTGTACCTAGAAATGTGAGAAGGAGAAGACATTTGGGAGCGGCTGGGGTCGAATAATATGGTTTGCATCCATGTCCCTGCTCAAATTTCATATTTGATTGTAATCCCCAATGTTGGAGGTGGGGCCTGGTGGAAGGTAAGCAGATCATGGGGGTCATATTTCATGAATGATTTTGCACCATCCCCTTTGGTTACAACAGTGAGTTATTGTGAGATCTGGTTGTTTAAAAGTGTGGCACCTCTTCCTCAACCCCTCTTGTTCCTGCTTCAGCCATGTGAGACAAGTCTGCTTCCCCTTCACCTTCTGTTGTGATTCTAAGTTTCCTGAGGCCTCCTCAGAAGCAGAAGCTGCTATGTTTCCTGTACAGCCTACAGAATTATGAACCAATAACCTCTTTTCTTTCTTTATAAATTACTCAGTCTTGGGCATTTCTTTACAGCCAGTTGAGAACAAAGTAATACAAGGACCAACCCCTCTTCTTCCTCCTCTTCTTCAGCCTACTCAATATGAGGATGATGAAGATGAAAAACTTTAGAATGGTCCACTTTCACTTAGGGAAAACTAAATAAATTTTCTTTCTCTTTTTCATGACTTTCTTAATAACATTTCTTTTCTGTAGCGCACTTTACTGTACGAATACAGTATATAATACATATAACGTATAAAACATGTATTGACTATGTTATCAATAAGGCTTCTAGTCAATAGTAGGCTATTAATACTTAAGTTCTGAAGGAGTCATTTTTCTTTTTCTTTTTTTTTTTTTTGAGGCGAAGTCTTGCTCTGTCACCCAGGCTGGAGTGCAGTGGCAATTCTCCTGCCTCAGCCTCCCACGTAGCTGAGATTACAGGCACGCACCACTACACCCAGGTAATTTTTGTATTTTTTAGTAGAGACGGGTTTCACCACGTTGGTCAGGCTGGTCTCGAACTCCTGACCTCATGATCCACCTGCCTCAGCCTCCCAAAGTGCTGGCATTACAGGTGTAAGCCACTGTGCCTGGCCTGGAGTGAGCCACTGCACGTAACAGAGAATTCACATATTGATACAAATATGCTAACAAAACATGGGCTAAGGGTATCTTTTTAAGGTCAAATGTCATTTACTCTCTGCTAGAAAAAACCCTCTTTGTAAACACAAAATATTATCAATGGGAGAAAACAAAACCAGTATAACCTCTTCCACGGAATTTATAAGTGCAAAAAATGAACATAAGGATTCTACACCTCAGCATGAATTTTTTCCTTTTAGCACAAGTGTAAATGTGAATTCGAACTTAACAGGAAATTTCATAAACATTTACAAATGTTACGGAAATGCAAGCACTATTCCCTTTACAAGTCAATAAAATTCCCCAAAACTTTAAAAATTGTAGAACAGGCCGGGCACAGTGCCTGATGTCTGCAATCCCAGCACTTCGGGCGGCTGACGCAGGCAGATCACCTGAATTTGGGAGTTAGAGACCAGCCTGACCATACGGAGAAACTCTGTCTCTACTCAAAGTACAAAATTAGCTGGGTGTAGTGGCACACTACTAAAATCCCAGCTACTCAGGAAGCTGAGGCAGGAGAATCGCTTGAACCCAGGAGGCAGAGGTAGCGGTGAGCCGAGATCATGGTCTTACACTCCAGCCTGGGCAACAAGAGCCAAACTCCATCTCAAAAAAACAAAAACAAAAAACCCATAAAACAAACAAAAAAACATGTTCCAAAATTCCCCTAAAGGCTAAGGCAGAATATTCTGGCAAAAAAAGAAATTAAGCATCATGTGAGGACAAGCCTGCTTCAGCATCACCTGTAGCAGGTAATAAAGGCCTAGCGGAGCACTCCTTTATAATCTCCATGCTTTCAAAAACTGACCCTGACGCTGTCTCTTAAGACTCAATGACTGCATATTGGCAGTGTTTCACCAGCAAATTAATAGCTTATTAATGTAGTTGTAATGAATGAGTCTTAAACTTCACTCATGCCAGCATTATTGTCGTCGTCTGATTTAATTCTAGTCTAACCAGTCTTTTTATGTCTAAAAATAAAATGTCTCTGGATTCTATATGGTATAAAATAGGTTCATTTAAAAAAAGATATAGCTGTAACACTAGAAGAAAAAGCCACAGGGAAAGGGATAAAGTGTGAGCAAACAAAAACGTACCTTGTCCCCGATGGCAGTGAAAGTTGTTCAAGTGAATTACCTCTTCATTGTTGTTTCCCTCTGCCATTTTCAAATGCAGACATGCACATATGCAACTGCTAGTATCTAAACATGCTGACCATCTGTTTCAAAAGGTCTGAAAAGGAAGCAAAGAGGAACAGTAAGAATAAGGGAGTATCAAAACTCTTACCATGTATCTGGTCAGGGGAACATATGAAGCTTACACTGAAAACATTCCTTAAGAAAACATATGCAAGGAAGTGGTTTAAAAAACACACACAAACTCAAAACATATGGCATTAAAATGTATTTTTTAAATACACATATTAAAGAGACAAAGTACTAACAGAGAATTCACATATTGATATAAATATGCTAACAAAAATGGGCTAAGGGTATTAATAGGCAATTCACAAAAGAGAAAACACAGAAGATGCTCAACCTCACTAAAAATCAGGGAAAGGCAAATCAGAAAATAAATTGTTTCGGCCAGACATGTTGGCTCCCGCCTGTAATTCCAGCACTTTGGGAGGCCAAGTCTGGCTGATCATGAGGTCAGGAGTTCGAGACCAGCCTGGCCAATGTGGTGAAACCCTGTCTCTACTACAAATACAAAAATTAGCCGGAAGTGATGGTGGGCACCTGTAACAGCTACTTGGGATGCTGAAGTGGGAGAATTGCTTAAATCTGGGAGGCAGAGGTTGCAGTGAGCTGAGATCGCATCACTGCACTCCAGGCTGGATGACACTCCATCCACTCCACCAAAAAAAAAAAAAAAAAGAATTATGTTTCAAACCATTAGGGTGGAAAAAAAGGCAAGTATGTAAGAAATGGGAAATCTTATACATTGCTGGTTTGGAGAAGAACTTGGAAAACATATTCTGAATAGCAATTAGCAATATGCCCTAAGTTACAAAAGTATATTCCCTGTGACTTAGCAGTTCCACTTCCAGGTGTATTAGCTAAAGAAAGCTCTGTGTGTTCTCCAAGAAATATGCATAATAGAATGTAGGGACAAGGATGGTCACTACAGCAATGTATGTAATAAAAGCAACTGGAAATGACCTTACTGGACATCGGTAAAGGAATGAATAAAATTCATACAAGGACATAACACAGTTAAATTAACTAACATTAAATGAAAATAAGTATGATACCATTTATGTAAATTCATACACAAATTTAAAATACATTATATTTAAATATTAAAAGATACAGACAGATGCAATGGCTCACACCTGTAATCCCAGCACTTAGGGAGGCTGAGGCAGATGGATCACCTGAGGTCAGGAGTTCGAGACCAGCCTAGCCAACATGATGAAATCCCGTCTCTACTAAAAATACAAATATTAGCCAGGAGTAGTGATGGGCGCCTGATATCTCAGCTACTCAGGAAGCTGAGGCAGGAGAATCACATGAACCTGGGAGGCAGAGGTTGCAGTGAGCCAAGATCATTCCACTGTACTTCAGCCTGGGTGACAGAGTGAGACTCAGTCTCAAAAATTAATAAATAAATAAAAATATAATACGAATAAGAATTACCTCACCAACATGAAGACAGTGACTATTTCTGGGAAAGGGAGACTGAAAAGGAACTTCAACTTGAGTTACATATAACATCTTTTTTCTTTTAAAGATTTTTAAAGCAAACAAGGCGAAACATGAACATATGTTAAATCTAGATAACAGACTTGGGTAGTAGACTTCTGTATTTTTGAAATCCATCCCTCTCTTCCTTTAAAAAGAGGTATCATGATGTTAAAGCCAAGACATTACACTCCATGGACCAGCAATGGAACAGAAACACAGAAGTTAGTGATAGGGCTAAAGGTGCAGAACTATTTAACTCTGGGGATAGGAAACAGAGCAATATTTGGGAAATGGACTCATATGAAAGTAACGGGGACAAAAAACCCTCCAAAAACTCATATCTATTATGGAAGGAGAAAAGAGGGGTACCAATGAGGGAGTGAGTAGATTAACTGGGAAGTGACATGAGGGAACCTTTTCAGGGTGAAGTCATGTTCTATGTATTGATTGTGGTGGTAGTCATCTGGGTATATGCATTTGTCAAAACTCACTGAACTATCTCCTTAAATGAATAGATTTTATTTTAATTATATATTAATAAAGATTTTTGGGGGGCTGGGCACAGTAGCTCATGCCTGTAATCCCAGCACTTTGAGGGGCTGAGGCGGGCTGATCACTTGAGGTCAGGAGTTCGAGACCAGCCTGGCCAACGTGGTGAAACCTGGTTTCCACTAAAAATACAAAAATTAGCCAGGTGTGGTGGCAGGCACTTGTATTCCCAGCTACTTGGGAGGCTGAGGCAGGAAAATAGCTTGAACCCAGGAGGCGGAGATTGTAGTCTTTTTTTTTTTTTTGAGTTGGAGTCTTTCTCTGTTTACCAAAAATACGGAAAGTTAGCTGGGCGCAGTGGCGTGTGCCTGTAATCCAGCTACTCGAACCCGGGAGGCGGAGACTGCAGTGAGCTGAGATTGCGCTGTTGCACTCCAGCCTGGGCAACAAGAGCAAAACTCTGTATCAAAAGAATAAATAAATTTTTTAAATGAAATAAAACAAAACAGGCAAGTATCCATTCAAGCCAGCAGTGGTGTGTTGAAACTATACTACTGGACAGTAGTACAAATAAAACCACACGTAAATATGTCATAATAAGGTACAACATTAAAATTGCAAAAACCACCAGAAGTAAAACAAGGATAAAAATAGACTCTTCAGGTTGGGCATGGTGGCTCACTCCTGTAATCCCAGCACTTTGGGAGGCTGAGGCAGCAGATCACTTGAGCTCAGGAATTCAAGACCAGCCTGGCCAACATGGCGAAACGCTGTCTCTACTAAAAATATATAAATTACCTTGGTGTGGTGGTGCATGTCTATAATCCCAACTATTTGGAAGGCCGAAATGAGAGAATCACTTGAACCCGGGAGGTGGCGGTTGCAGTAAGCCAATATCATGCCACTGCACTCCAAGCCTGGGAAACAGAGCAAGACTCTGTCTCAAAAAAAAAAAAAAAAAATTAGAAAAAAAGACTCTTCCTAAGAAGCAATTAATGCTAAAGTAATAAAACATGATCTTTAAGTAGTAGAGAAAAAATAATTGTAAACTTTAAATTTTATGATCCTTAAATTATTTTCTTTTTTTTCTTTTTTTTTTTGAGATGGAGTTTTGCTCTTGTTACCCAGGCTGGAGTGCAATGGCGCGATCTTGGCTCACCGCAACCTCCACCTCCTGGGTTCAGGCAATTCTCCTGCCTCAGCCTCCTGAGTAGCTGGGATTACAGGCATGCGCCATCATGCCCAGCTAATTTTTTGTATTTTTAGTAGAGACGGGGTTTCACCATGTTGAACAGGATGGTCTCAATCTCTTGACCTCGTGATCCACCCGCCTCGGCCTCCCAAAGTGCTGGGATTACAGGCATGAGCCACTGTGCCCGGCTAAATTATTTTCAAAAGTAAAGACAGGGCGTGGGTGCAGTGGCTCATGCCTATAATCCCCCCACTTTGGGAAGCCAAAGTGAGAGGATTGATGGAGACCAGAAATTCGAGACCAGCCTAGGCAAAAGGGTGAGACCCTATCTCTACAAAAAACTGAAAAAAATTAGTTGGGCATGGTGGCACACATCTGTAATCCCAGCTACTTGGTAGGCTGAGGCTAGAGGACTGCCTGACTCCATGAGTTTCAAGGTTACAGTGAGCTATGACCAATCCACTGCACTCCAGCCTAGGAAACAGCACAGGGCTCTGTCAAAAAAAAAAATGCCTAAGGATGGGATAAAACAATTTTTAGACATGCAAAGACTAAGAGAGTTTACCTCTCACAGATACTCAAAAGAGCTATTAAAAAATGAACTTCAAGGCCTGGTATGGTGGTTTACACCTGTAATCCCAGTACTTTAGGAGGTCAAGGTGGGTGGATCTCTTAAAGTCAGGAGTTTGAGACCACCTGGACAACATAGTAAGGACTAGCTATACCAAAAATACAAAAATTAGCTGGGTGTGGAGGCAGTGGGCATTTGTAATACTAGCTACTTGAGAGGCTGAGGTAGGAGCATTGCTTGAACTTGGAAGGCAGAGATTGCAGTGAGCCAAGATAGTGCCACTGCACTCCGGCCTAGGCAACAGTGAGACTCCATCTCAAATAATAATAACAATTAGCCAGCCGTGGTGGTGTATGCCTACTGTAGTCCCAGCTACTCAGGAAGGTGAGGCAGGAGGACTGCTTGAGTCCAAGAGTTTGACACTGCAGCGTGCCACCATTATGCCACTGCACTCCAGCCTGGGTGACAGCAAGACCCTGCCTCTTAACAAAAGAAACAAAAAGCATTAAAAAGAAACATGAATCTAGGCTGGGCACAATGGCTCACACTTGTAATACCAGGAAGCCAATCCTTGGGAGACCAAGGTGGGAGAATCACTTGACGCTAGGAGTTCACGACCAGCCCAGGCAATATAGCAAGACAAAAATAAAAATAAATTAGCAAGGCAGGGTGGTGTGTACCTATACTTCTAGCTACTCATCTGAGATCCTAGGAGAGCAAAATCTTAAGAGGTAAAAACAAAATGAAAACAGACCTAATACAGACCAAACCATGACAGGATCAAGATGATTTGCTAGTACTCTAATTTCCACCCCTAAAAAAAACATAAACCACAATGAAGGAATATCATTTGGACCCTCCAATTTTTTCATTCATAATGTCCAGACTTTGATTAAAAAAAAAAAAAAATGACCAGCTGCGGTAGCTCACACCTGTAATCCTAGGACCTTGGGAGGTTGAGGCAGGAGGATCACTTGAGTCCAGCAGTTCAAGACCAGCCTGGGAAACATAGTGAGATCTTGTGTCTATTTAAAAAAAAAAAAAAAAAGCCGGAACCAGTAGCTCATGCCTGTAATCCCAGCACTTTGGGAGGCTGGCGGGGGGGGGCGGATATATATATATACACACACACACACACACACACACACACACACACAGAGAGAGCTTAAATTGACGGACCTTAAGGAAACAAGATTAATCCATTTACAGCTGGACAGACTTGAACAGTACTATCAAACAGCTTGACCTAACTGACACTTTACTCAGTAACTGCAGAATACACATTCAAGTGTATAAGAACATTTACAAAACAGATTGTATGCTGTGCCATAAAGCTAGCCTCAACAAATTTGAAGATTTGAAATCATACAGCATGTGTTCTGACAACAGTCAAAAAAAGATACCTAGGAAATTCTGAAATGTGAGAAATGAAGCAACTTTTAAAATCCACATATTAAAGAAGAAATCACAATGAAAATTAGTTAACTATTTTGACTAAATGAACTGAAAGATAATGAAAACAAAACATATCAAAACTTACGGGAAGGAGGTAAAACAGTTATTAGAGAGCAATTTACAGTTCCAAATGCCTTATTTTAAAGAAGAAAGAGGCCAGTCATGGTGGCTCATGCCTGTAATCCCAGCACTTTGGGAGTCTTGAGGCAGGCGAATTGCTTAGCTCAGGAGTTTAAGACAAGCCTGGACAACATGGTGAAACACCAACTCTACCAAAAAACAAACAAACAAATTAGCTGGGCATGGTGGCATGCACCTGTGGTCCCAGTTACTCGGGAGGCTGGGAAGAGATGAATGCTTGAGCTTAAGAGGCAGAAGTTGCAGTAAGCTGAGATCACACCACTGTACTCCAACCTGGGTGACAGAGTGAGACCCATCTTAAGAAAAAGAAAAAAAAGACTGAAAATCGGCTACGCTCGGTGGCTCATGCCTGTAATCCCAGCATTTTGGGAGGCTAAAGTGGGCAGATCAGTTGAGGTTAGGAGTTTCAGACCAGCCTGACCAACATGGTGAAAACCTCTCTACTAGAAATACAAAAATTAGCCAGGCTTGGTGGTAAGTGCTAGTAGTTGGGAGGCTGAGGCAGAGGAATCACTTGAACCCAGGAGGTGGAGGTTGCAGTGAGCCAAGATCGCACCATTGTACTCCAACCTAGGTGACAGAGTGAGACTCATCTTAAAAAAAAAAAAAAAAAAGGAAAAAAGCCAGACAGTGGCTCATGCCTGTAATCCCAACACTTTGGGAGGCCGAGGCGGGTAGATCACGAGGTCAGGAGTTTGAGACCAGCCTGGCCATTTAGTAGAGATGGTAAAACTCCATCTCTACTAAAAATACAAAAATTAGCTGGGCACGGTGGTGGGTGCCTATAATTCCAGCTACTCAGAAGGCTAAAGCAGGAGAATCTCTTGCACCCGGGAGGCGCAGGTTGCAGTGAGCCCAGACTGCACCACTGCACTCCAGCCTGAGCAACAGAGCAAGACTCCCCACTCCCACGCCTCAAAAAAAAAAAAAAAAAAAAAAAAAAAAAAACTGAAAATTGGCTGGGCCTGGTGGTTGACGCCTGCAATCCCAGCACTTTGGGAGGCCAAGGCAAACAGATTGCTTAAGCACAGAAGTTTGAGGCCAGCGAGACCCTATCTCTATAATTAAAAAAAAAAAAAAAAAAAGATTACTGAGAGAAATTAAATACCAAATAAATGTATGGACATACCATATTCATGGGTTGGACAGCTCCTATTTGTAAAGATGTCCATTCACTGTAAACTGATGTGTAGATTTAATACAATCTTCATCAGGTTTTAAAAATATATACTAGATGATTTTAGAATTTACAGAAAAACAGCCAAGAATAACCAAAGCATTCATAAAGAAAAACAAAAGCATTTATACTAGCAGGTATTGTATTGTTACAGTAATTAAGACAATGTTCTAGTGACAAAAGAAGGGAAAAACAGACCAATGGAACAGATTAGATTCTCCCCCTGCCACCCCTCGCCCCCAATGGAGTGTTGCTCTGTTGCTCAGGCTGGAGTGCAGTGGCGCGATATCAGCTCACTGCAACCTCCACCTCCCAGGTTCAAGCAATTCTCCTGCCTCGGCCTCCCAAGTAGCTGGGATTACAGGCATGCACCACCACGCCCAGCTAATTTTTGTATTCTTAGCAGAGATGGGGTTTCATAATGTTGGCCAGGCTGGTCTCAAACTCTTGACCTCGTGATCTGCCACCTCAGCCTCCCAAAGGGCTGGGATTACAGGCGTGAGCCACCCCTCCCGGCCCCAGATTCATTCTTATATGAATGTTTATGACAAAAATAGCATTGCAGAACAGTGAAAACATAAATTTTTACTATACGATGCTGTACTCAAAAGCCATATATGGGGTGGGAGTGGGGGTAACAACCCCTTCCTCATGCTTTATACAAAAACCATTTTAGATGAACTACAGATTTTCTTAAATGGAAAGGTAAAATAAGTTTCTAGAAAATAACACAAAATCTCCACAGTCTTAGGGGTGCAAAAGATACCCTAAACAGGCCATAAACAGTACTATCCATAAAAGAAAAGACTGAAACCTATACATTAAAATTAAGCATGTCTACTCACCAAAGAAATTAAGAGTGAAAAGGCAAGCCACCAGGAAAAAATATAAAAACTCTTAACATGTTAATTGAAAAGAAAAAATCCAGGTCAGGCATGGTGGTTCACACCTGTAATCTCAGCACTTCTGGAGGCGGGCAGATCACCTGAGGTCAGGAGTTCAAGACCAGCCTAGCCAATATGGCGAAACGCCGTCTCTACTAAAAATACAAAAAATTATCCAGGCGTGGTGGCAGACACCTGTAATCCCAGCTACTCAGGAGGCTGTGGCAGGAAAATCACTTGAACCCAGGAGGCGGAGGTTACAGTGAGCGGAGATCATGCCACTGCACTCCAGCCTGGCCAACAGAGCGAGACTCTGAAAAAAAGACATATCCCAGCGTAACTTTGGGTCTCTCATTAAATATAATGATGTTATTTGTAAGTAGCACGGTATTTTTAAAAAATAGGTCTGGTATCAAATTTGAACTGCATCTAATCAAGTACTTTTTTTCCCCCAAATAAGATTTTTTTTTTTTTTTGACCACCACTAGCTTCCTTCAATTTTACACTGGAAATCAAAGGGAAATTTGACTCACTTTACAGCCAATTTAGTTGAAATGTGAGGCGTGTAGTTAAGCAAATTACTAGTAATGCTTTAAAAAATTCCTCATGAGTGGCACACCAGTGGCCCCGACCTGTGAGAAGGAAAGAAGTCCGATGATGGAATTTGTACTCTTGACTAAATGTAGGCCTCGGTATCAGGTCATTTAACTCAGTCCGTTCATCTGGGCTTCGGATCACATTGTTTATGTTTAAATCTTGATTTCACTATGTAGTCACAATGGCTCCAGATAAATTGTTTAATCTCCAGGGCCAATGTCCTCATTTGTAAAATGAGAATACAGTTGTTTTAAAATTAGTTTCGGGTAGGTAGAATGGTGCATGCCCATAGTCCCAGCTTTACTGTGGAAGCTGAGACAAAAGAATCCTTTGAGCCCAAGAGTTCAAGGGTGCAGTGAGCTATGACAGCACCAATGCACTCGAGCATGGGCGGCAGAGGAAAAACCTACGTCCAAAAAAATTTATTAATTTTAAAAAATAAAAACTTTTAAAAATTAAATCAATTTAATTACATATGTAAAGTTTTAGCACAGTGCCTGACATATACTGTGACATTATTATGCTATGTTTATTAACTATTACCTGTGAAACAGAAAAATGGAAATAGCTATTCTTATACTATAAGACTGTATTGAAAAACAAGTAAGAGAAGCCACTTTGTATATGGTAAATGCCATCAAGAGTGAAAAAAAAAACCCAAAAAACTTTATTTTCCCATTCCAAGTTACTTTTTTTTTGAGACGGGGTTTTGCTCTTGTTGCCCAGGCTGGAGTGCAACAGTGCAACAATCTCAGTTCACTCCAACTTCCACCTTCAGAGTTCAAGTGATTCTCCTGTCTCAGCCTCCTGAATAGCTAGGATTACAGGAATGTTGCCACCACGCCCAGATAACTTTGTATTTTTAGTAGAGATGGGGTTTCACCATGTTGGTCAGGTTGGTCTCAAACTCCTGACCTCAGGTGATCCAACCACCTTGGCCCCAAAGTGCTGAGATTATAGGCGTAAGCCACCGCGCTTGGCCTCTTTTCTTTTTTATAGTTCTATTTCCAATGCCTAGCACAGTTGCTGCATGAGTGGCTCCAAAAACTTCTTTCTCTGTCAAAGACTGGAGGCGTTATTCATCATAGTCACAGAACCAGAGTTAGGAAACATGGCCTAGGCAACAACAGTAAGTTTATTAGGATTTTCTTCAGTTATCAAGTATTGCCTGTTATAGAAAATATGGAAAACAAAGGAAGTCAGGAAGAAAAGAGAATCACTCATGGTTCTGTCACCCAGTTGTCTGGTTTTCAAAATTCCACCTTCAGTTTCTCATGACCAGAATGCTTGAGTCTGTCTTCTATAAATCATTTTCTTCTCCTTCTATTCATGCTGCTTCTCAACTACTACTGCATGATCCTGGGGCTCTGTAGTGCCCCTGGCTCTCCAGAATACTTCCTGTAAATATGCCTGCCACTTCTGCAACAGATTTGGGGGTCATTAAAGACTTTCAAATTTAATGAGTTAATCCCTTTGACTTCTCAGCAAAAAGGGGGCAAAGCAGGCCAGGCACGGTGGCTAACATCTATAATCCCAGCATGCTGGGAGGACTTGGCAGGTGGATCACAAGGTCAGGAGTTCGAGACATGATGAAACCTCATCTCTACTAAAAATACAAAAATTAGCTGGGTGTGGTGGTGGGTGCCTGTAATCCCAGCTACTTGGGAGGGTGAAGCAGGAGAATCACTTGAAACCAGGAGGTGGAGGTTGCAGTGAGCCAAGATTGCATCAGTGCACTCCAGCCTGGGTGACAGAGTAAGACTTTGTCTCAGAAAAAAAAAAAAAAAAAAATTACAGTCAGCTCTTCATATCCAGATGTGAAACTTGTGGGTATGGAGAGCAGACTGTACTATACCATTTTATATAACAAGAATTTATTATGCAGCAGAGAGAATACATACAAAGAAACTCTCACATGGATTTTGTCTCACAGAACTCAGAGTCCCATCAATGAGAGAATAAAGTCACTAGTACAATAAAGAGACTATATGGGAAGGGCAGGTAGTTCAGTGAAGGTGTAGCAGGAATAGCCATATGAAGAAGTGAGAGTTGTGCCAGATCTGGGCTCATCCTTTAAAAGCACAGCAGCCCCTGGCTCTACTTAAAAAAAAGAAAATATAAATATTAGCTCGGCATAGTGGCACATTCCTGTAATCCCAGTTACTCCGGAGGCTGAGGCACAAAAATGGCTTTAACTAGGGAGGCAGAGGTTGCAGTGAGCTGATATCATGCCACTGCAAAAAAAAAAAAAAAAAAAAAAAGGCTGGGTGCAGTGGTTCACACCTGTAATCCCAGTATTTTGGGAGGCTGAGGAGGGTGGATCACTAGAGGTCAGGAGTTCGAGAGCTTCCCGACTACCATGGAGAAACCCTATCTCTACTAAAAACACAAAATTAGCCCAGGGTGGTGGCGCATGTCTGTAATCCCAGCTACTGGGGAGGCCAAAGCAGGAGAATCGTTTGAACTCGGGAGGTGGATGTTGCGGTGAGCCAAGATTGTGCCATTGCACTATAGCCTGGGAAATGAGTGAAATGCCTTCTCAAAAAAAAAAAATAATAATAAGCATAGTAGCTTTAACTTAGGGCTCCTGGAACCCAGACTCATCAGGTAAAAAGTGTGAATACTCTGCTAAGAGATCACACAGCAAGCCCTGACACTACACGCAGAGGGAAAGAGCCAGCTGAGCCCAGCCTTTAAGCAGTTTTTGAGGAGGCATGTGAATGAAGGAAGCATTATGGAAGTGGATCCTCCAGCACTGGCCACCTCTGCTGACAGCATGTGGACCAGAGAAAAATGGCCCAGGTGAACACTCCCCAATTCTCCTGACTCATAAAACTGTCAACAAACAAAATTATTCTATGAAGCCAGTAAGTTTTGGGGTGGTTTGTTATGTATTGACAGATAACTGAAACAGAGCTCAGATTTTATTTTCTAGCCAATGGGAAGCAATGCAATGACAGCTGTGCTTTAGAAAAATCGACCTGGCTGCAACATGTAAGATGGCCTGTAGCAGACAACTGGTGCCAGGAAACCCAGGAAACGAGAGCCAACAGAACCTAGGGGGAGGAATAAAAATAAAAGACACCGACTGCAGAGTTAGAATCAACGGGATTTGTGTATGTAATTGACCATCAGGGCAAGAAGAAAGGAATCAAAGTTGACCTAGATGCCGAGATCAGGTGACCACAGGATGGTGATGCTATTAAGGATGAACAAAGCAGATGATGAGTTCAGAGAAAAATAAAAACTGTGTTAACTTTAATATGTGGACAAAATAAGGTAAAATAACATCCTTGATTACAGATATAATTATGCAAACAATTAGTCTAGAGTTTAAAGGCTCTAAGAAGCCTATTATCAGTGTATTTTCACAATAGTAAAGATTTTAAATCAAAAATTAAATTCATAATCTTCAGTGGGCAGGCTAAATAGTTTAACATAAAACATCAAGATTTTCCTCAACTGTCCATTGAAAACTGGTTTAGAAACTAGGACAGATAACTACATCCTCATGTGTGGAGGGTAAAATCAATTTTTCAACGATCATTTTAGAACTGAATCTTCTGTGACCAAAGGACCTGCTTCTGCTTCTAGCTCAAGTACTGCCTTACAGGCTCCGTCCCTTGACACATTTCCATACAGCATTATTTCTTTTAAACGACAAATCTCACCATGGTGGAACCGAAATCCTTACCATGGCCTACAAAACGCTACCATCATGGGACCCTGCTGACATAGCTGACCTTACCTCATACCTTCCTTCCCCCCAGCCCCTGTATTCACTATTCAGTAGTAACAATGGTTCAGCTCCTAGAACATATCATGACATGCTCCTTCCTTCCAGTTCAGGCTCTTTCCTAGCTGAACTACTCTTCTTCACTGCCTCTTGGACCAAATTAACTTGATCCATCATTGGGTTCTTTGCTTTCTCCTCAGAGAAAAATTGTTCCTGACTATCCCCTAGATATTCCTCCCCTAGTTCAATCATACAATGTACCTCATTTCTTCAAAGTACTAACAACAATTTCATATACTTCTTTAGGTAACTATGTGCAATTTCGGTCTCCTCTGCTAAAATGTAAGTTCCAAAAAGGCAGAACCGAAGTGTTACCTGATCCCAAAGCCCCAGGACATAGCACACTGGCTGGCACATAGTAGATGCTCTTCAACAAATGTACTTTCTGAATAAATAGCACTCACAGGTATTGCAAGATAATCAGTGGCAATGAACTCTGGGTCCAAACTAAGTTCAAGTTCCATGCTGATCCTTACAAGTTTTGGGACTAGTTATTTTTCAGCACCTCAGTTTCTTTTTTAAAATTATTATTTTTGAGATGGAGTCTCTGTTGCGAAGGCTGGAGTGCAGTGGCGCGATCTCGGCTCACTGCAACCTCCGCCTCCTGGATTGAAGCGATTTTCCCCGCCTCTGCCTCCAGGGTAGCTGGGATTACAGGCTTGCACCACCAGGCCCAGCTAATTTTTAATTTTTGTATTTTTAGTAGAGACGGGTTTCACCCTGTTGGCCAGGCTAGTATGGAACTCTCGACCTCAGGTGATCCACCCGCCTTGACCTCCCAAAGTGCTGGGATTAGAGGCATGAGCCGCTGCGCCCGGCCTTATTTATTTATTTATTTTGAGACGGATCTCGTGTCACCCAGGCTGAAGTGCAGTGGCATGATCTCGTATCACTGCAACCTCCGCCTCCCCTCCTGGATTCATGCGATTCTCCTACTTCGGCCTCCTGAGTAGCTGAGATTACAGGCATGCACCATCACACCTGGCTAATTTTTGCATTTTTAGTAGAGACGGGCTTTCACCATGTTGGCTAGGATGGTCTTGAACTCCTGACCTCAGGTCATCCACCTGCCTCGACCTCCCAAAGTGCTGGGATGACAGGCGTGAGCCACCATGGCCGTCTATGTTCTACTATTTTTTTTTTTTTTAACAATAATGCAGATATAATGATGTCAGGTATGACAATGAATTATGTCTCTAAAGATCTAGAATATAGAGTAACGCCTAGAATTTTATAAACACATTAAATAGTAGCTCGTAGTAGAGTTAGCAAACACCAGCTCTCTCAACGATCCTATTCATTAACTTTCAATCTGCCTCACCCATACCTAGCCCTTCTTTATCAGATTTCTCCACAGGGGATTCAGGAGTTCTCTTTTGTTAGCTCCTGCTACTCTTATCAGGGTAAAAATCTAAAGCCTCGAATGAGGTTTACCAGGTGGTCCAAAATCTGGCCCACTCTCCAGACATTTCCTCAAATCCACCACTACTCCCCACATCCTAGGCGAATAAATTATGAAATGCAAAACCTAAGGCAAAGCCAGGCCATTTCTTAGTCTTCTTCCTTAAGGCAAGCTGACTAAATTGAGGTGTTTCATAAAATCTTCCCGGTCCTCTCTCCCTTTTCAGCGGGCAAAGAATGTTCTGGCACAGCGTGGTGGCTCAAGCCCACAATTCTTGCACTTTGAGAGGCTGAGGATCACTTAAACCCACCAGCAGGGCAGCATAACGAGACTCCGTCTCCCCCCACCCCCCAAAAAAAAATTAGCCGGGCGCGGTGGCGCGTGCCAGTAGTCCCAGTTACTAGGAAGGCTGAAGTTGGAGGATACCTGATCCAGGAAGGCAGATGTTGCAGTGAGCTGAGATGGCGCCACTACACTCCAACCTGGGCGACAGAGCGAGACTCTGTCTCAAAAAACAAAACAAAGCAAAATAAAAAAAAAGGTCTGGTCAAGCGCGGTGGCTCACACCTGTAATCCCAGCATTTTGGGAGGCTGCGCCGGAAGATCACTTGATTTCGAGACCCGCCTGACCAACGTGATTAAACCCTGTCTCTAGGAAAAATACAAATATTAACCGGATGTGGTGGCGAGCGCCTGTAGTCCCAGTTACTAGGGAGGCTGAGGCAGAAGAATCGCTCGAACCTGGAGGCAGAGGTTGCAGCGAGCCGAGATCGCGCCATTGCATTCCAGCATGGGAGAAAGAGCAAGACTCTGTCTCAAAAAAAGAAAAAATTATAATGAAAGAAAAAGAAAACGAGAAAAAAGAACGTTCTCTCTGCACGATCAAAGTACCTAGGACAACTACTACCTAGGCCCTTAGGAATTCACAGCCCTGGCGGATGTGTCAGAAATTTCTGTAACCCGCACGCCGCGCACGCGCCGGGATTGGCTGCAAGTAGCCCAAAGTCTTGGATCACCGTTCCACCGGGACGAGGGCCACCATGCCGCGGAAACAGCAGCCTCGCTTCCTGCCCAGCGCCCGGGCACCCGAGCCGGGCAACCCCCAGCGCCCCGCAGAAGGGTTTGACGCACTTGCGGTGCCCTCGCCAGTGCCAAGTGACAGTCGCCAACTTTCGCGGAACAAAACCCGCTCCAGATATGAGGGGATAAGTGGAAAACCGCCGCCCGCCGGGGCTGGGGTTCACAGGCACGGGCCGCCTCCCACGCTCCTCCAGGCCGCGTTCGGGTGCACGGACACCACCTCCGCGGCGGCCTCAGGCCCGGGGGAGGAAAGCACGGTCTCCCAGGCTGTCGCCCTCGCGCAGCGGTCCCGACGGGCCGGCCCGCGAAACTTCGCGAAGTGGCGGGAGGAGATCGAGCGGCCTCCCAGCGCCTTTGTCGCTCCCGCCTCGCCACTGCACGGGGCTCGGAGACGCCCAGCCCAGTCCCCGGGCCCGATCCTGCCCGGGCGTCGGCCCGCGCCCCTCAGCTCCGCGGCCCTCACGGCCCGCGCCCCCGCCCCCACCCCCGGGGCTCCACGGAGGCGCCCCGTGGAGAGACCGTCTCGCTTCACAAACCTGCCCAGGAGCCCGAACGCGCCCGCGGCCGACACTCACTCACCAAACTCCCCGGTTAGCCAGGCGGGCTCGGCGGCCTTCGCTGCCGCACCGCTTACTCCTCAGAAACAGCAGCTGTGAGCTCCGTCGCCGCCGCTGAGGGAGCCGCTGCACTCCTTCCGGCCCTGCCGCGGCGTCACCTCGCGCCTGCGCACAGCGCCCCCTCCCGACTAAGGACAGGAAGAACCATAGAGGCACGCCGGGTGCTGGGGAGGAGGGACCCGGGGGCTCACCATAGAGAGGGCCGCCTAGCCGCGCTTGCATCCGGGCTCTCCGCCTGTGGAGACTTGACTCCCCCACGAGGCGGGAGGACGGAAGGAACGGAGACCCCCATCCCCGACCCCACAGGGAGCCGCCATCTCCCCAGAGCTGAAAAGGGTATGGGGCATATGGTTGTGGACTCATTGTCTACTTATTTGCCCTCATTCCTTTGCAAGTCATTCATTCACTCTAAAAATATATTCTGTGGATTTCCTGTGGGCCACGCACCGTTCTAGGAATTGGGGAAATTAAGAGTAAAGTGGGTTCCATGGCCGGGCGCAATGGCTCACACCTGTAATCCCAGAATTTGGGAGGCTGAGGCGGGCAGATCACTTGAGGTCAGGCGTTGGAGGCTAGCCTGGCCAACATGGTGAAACCCCATCGCTACCAAAAATAAAAAAATTAGCCGGGCGTGGTGGCGGGCTAATTCCAGCTACTCAGGAGAATGAGGCAGTAAAATCACTTTAACCTGGGAGGCGGAGAATGTAGTGAACTGAGATTGTGCCTCTGCACTCTAGCTTAGACAACAGATCGATACTTTGTCTCAAAAAAAAAAAAAAAAAAAAAAAGTAAAATGTGTTCCTGGTCTCAGGAAGTTTAGGTTTTAGTGGGCAAGTGAATGACTAAAATACTGCTTCTGCTGGGCACAGCGGCTCGTGTCCATAATCCCAGCACTTTGGGAGGCCAAGGCAGGAGGATCTCTTGAGGCCAGAGGTTCAAGATCAGCTTTGGCAACATAGCAAGACCCTGACTCAAAAAAAATTGCTGGCCTGGCATGGTTGCTTGCTCAACACCTGTAATCCCAACACTTTGGGAGGTAGAGGTGGGAGGTGGCTTGAAGCCAGGAGTTCAAGACCATCCTGGACAGTATAGTGAGACTCCATCTTTACAAAAATAAAAAAATTAGCTGGGCATGGTGATGCACACCTGTAGTCCCAGCTACTCAGGAGGCTGAGGTGGGAGGATTGTTTGAGCCCAGGAGTCTGAGACTGCAGTGAGCTGTGATCACACCACTGCACTCCAGCCTGGGTGACAGAACAGCCTGTCTCAAAAGAAACAAACAAAAACCAAACAGTAATGGAAATGGGAGGAGCAATAGTCTTGATGCAGCAATGAGGGTTCCTTCTCCAAGACAGTAGAGCGTGGTTTATGGGGCTTGTACAGGACAGAAAAAGGCCACTCCTCAGAGTACTTTGGGGAAGCAGTTCCTGAGGTAATAGTCATGTCCTAAGGTTAATAGTCATGTTTCAGTGAAGTAGAAATTGAAGGGCTGCGGCTGGGCATGGTGGCTCATGCCTGTAATCCCAGTACTTTGGGAGGCTGAGGTGGGCGGATCACCTGAGGTTGGGAGTTCGAGACCAGTCTGACCAACATGGAGGAAACCTCTTCTCTACTAAAAATACAAAATTAGCTGGGTGCCATTGTGGGCTCCTGTAATCCCAGTTACTCAGGAGGCTGAGGCAGGAGAATCACTTGCACCCAGGAGGCAGAGGTTGCAGTGAGCCAAGATCGTGCCATTGCACTCCAGCTTAGGCAACAAGAACAAAACTCCATCTCAGGAAAAAAAAAAGAAAGAAATTGAAGGGCTGCTTACAGAACAGGACAAGGATCTAGGGATCTTACAGATGTCGGGCCCTGAATTAGAGGGTGTAGTGCACGGGATGCATTAGAGGGTGGACAGGAGACAGAACTTAAGATAGACACTTTTCTGGGGATGAGATCCTGGAATAACCTGAAAAGTGAAACAAGGGGATTAACCTTGATGGGCTTATCCTCCATGCTTGTCCTCTTAGGGGAGGTGGATAATCGCTGTCAGTTCCAGCCTCCTTCTTAGGATAGTCCTCATAAGCCCTTTGAGATATTGGAAGAAGGCAGTATTGGAAGGAGAGCTTGGTGATTTTAGCAGGAGTGCAAGCTTCTTTCCAGAAAGAACCTTGGTGTCACATCCAAGGTAGGTATGGTTGGGTAACCACTCTGAGTCTAGAATTTTTTATTTGTTCAGGCTCTTTGGAGACTCTGACTCAGACATGACGGCAATGAGAAGAGAGACTTTATATATGTATGTATGTATGTATGTATGTATGTATGTATTTATGTATTTATTTTTGAGACGGGGTCTCCTTTTGTCACCCAGGCTGGAGTGCAGTGGGACAGCCTTAACTCACTGCAACCTCTGCTTCCCAGGTTCAAGCGATTCTCCTGGCTCAGCCTCCTGAGTAGCTGGGATTACAGGCACCCACCACCACACCCAGCTAATTTGTAAAATATTTTTTGTAGACACGGGGTTTCACCATGTTGGCCAGGCTGGTCTCAAACTCCTGACCTCAGGCAACCCACCTGCCTCGGCCCAAAGTGCTGGGATTACAGGTGTGAGCCACCATGCCTGGCCTTTATTTCGAAGTTTAATTTAAAAAATATTAATAGATAGCCAGGTATGTTGACACATGCTTGTAGTCTCAGATATTCTGGAGACTGAGGCAGGAGAATCATTTTAACCCAGGAGGTGGAGGTTGCAGTGAACCAAGATTATGCCACTGCACTCCAGCCAGGGTAACAGAGCAAGACTCTATATATATTAAAAAAAAAAAAATTAATAGAAACAGTAGCTCACACCGGTAATCCCAGCACTTTGGGAAGCCGAGGTGGGAGAATCACGAGGTCAAGAGATCGAGATCATCCTGGCCAACACGGTGAAATCCCCGTCTCTACTAAAAATACAAAAATCAGCTGGGCGTGGTGGCGGCGTGCACCTGTAGTCCCAACTGCTCCGGAGGCTGGGGCAGGAGAATCGCTTGAACCCAGGAGGCGGAGTTTGTGGTAAGCTGAGATCGCGCCACCACTGCACTCCAGCCTTGCGACAGAGATAGACTCTGTCTCAAAAAAAAAAAAAAAGAAAGAAAGAAAGAAAGAGAGTCTCGCTCTGTTGCCAGGCTGGTCTCAAACTCCTGGCTTCAAGTGGTCCTTCCATCTTGCCTTTGAACTGCCACAGCTGGCTGTGAATTTTTTATTTATAAAATGGGAATTTTAAGATACTATCTATTGCCCAGTGTTCTTGCAAGGATGAAATAGGATCTTGTATGGATGGAAAAGCTCTCATAGGAGTTGTTTACATGTTGTTGGTGTCTTAAGCATTTTCAGAGTCATAAAGACAATTATTCTAACTCTGTGTATCTCCCAGTGAAGGCGAGAGGAAGCTACTCCCTCCTTCTAGGTTGCTGGAATCAATCTCGTTATTTTCGAAGCCTTTTTTTTTTTTTTTTTTTTGAGATGGAATTGCTCCTGTAGCCCAGGCTGGAGTGCAATGGCATGATCTTGGCTCACTGCAACCTCCACCTCCCAAGTTCGAGTGATTCTCGTGCCTCAGTCTCCCAAGTAGCTGGGATTACAGGCACCCGCCATTACATCCACTTTTTTTTGTTTTTTAGTAGAGACAGGGTTTCACCATGTTGCCCAGGCTAGTCTTGAACTCCTGACCTCAGGTGATCTGCCTGCCTTGGCCTCCCAAAGTGCTGGGATTATAGGAGTGAGCCACCGTGCCTGGCCTTGGTTTTTGTTTTATTTTGTTTGTTTGTTTTAGAGTTGGGGTCTCACTCTGTCACCCAAGCTAGAGTGCAGTGATGCAATCACAATCATAGTTCACTGCAGCCTTGACCTCCCAGGCTCAAGTGATCCTCCCACCCCAGCCTCCTGAGTAGCTGGGACTACAGGTGTGTGCCACCACACCTGGATAATTTTTTAATTTGTTTGTATAGTTGGGCTCTCGCTATGTTGCTCAGGATGGTCTCAAACTCTTGGCCTCAAGCAATCCTCCTGCCTCGGCCTTCTAAAGTGTTGAGACTATAGATTTGAGTTACAGCACCTGGCCTGTTTTTTTGTTTTTTGTTTTTTTGTCTTAGTGTTAAACAGCACGAAGAATCAGAAAGGGCAAGCTGTCTACCTGCAGACTAAACTATTGTCAACAAGTGATGTTTTGCTGTTGTCCTGGGAAGAAGCATGAAAGTTCTATCTATGAAAATCCGTATCATCCATGCTGGCTGTAATTCCATGCAGTTATGACCAAAGGCGTGAAACATGCACTCACCCCTGAGCCTGCCAGAGAGCCGAGGCTGGAACTCACACTCCCCTGTGAGTCATCACCGTGCTGCTTCATTTCATTTTCTGACTACAGTTAGTTTAATGTGCATGTGACCTGTGAAACCATTTTCGGTAGTGTAGGACCCCCATTATTCACAATTTGCACATCATCATTTTGTTTGCAAGAGCTGTCGTCAGCCTTATCTAGATGAAGGTGTGCTGGTCTTGTCATAGAGGAAATTATTCCTGAACTCATTCTGCTTTCAGAAGCAGTCATTTCCTGCCATTTTGGCCCATTATTTGTTAAAAAAAAAAATCAATGTTATTCAGGTGCAATTTATATACGATACAAGGCACCCAGTTTAGGTGTACCTTTCTCTCAGTTTTGACAAATTTATACACCCTCGTAACCACCCCACAATCAAGATAGAGATCATTTCCATCACCCCAAACTATTCCATAACCCCCATCCCTGGTGCTAGGCAACCACCCGCTTTTTGGCACTTTATTTGTTTATTTATTTTGAGATGGAGTTTCGCTCTGTCATCCAGGCTGGAGTGCAACAGTACAATCTTGGCTCACCACAACCTCTGTCTCCTGGGTTCAAGTGATTCTCCTGTCTCAGCCTTCTGAGTAGCTGGGATTACAGGAACCTGCCACCACGCCCAGATAATTTTTTGTATTTTTATGTTATTTTATATTATTTTATTTTATTTTATTTTATTTTTGTTACGAAGTCTCACTCTGTTGCTCAGGCTGGAGTGCAGTGGCGTGATCTTGGCTCAGTGCAACCTCTGCCTTCCTGGGTTCAAGCGATTCTCTTGCCTCACCCTCTCAAGTAGCTGGGATTACAGGCATGCACTGCCATGTCCAGCTGATTTTTGTATTTTTAGTAGAGATGAGGTTTTGCCCATCTCTAAAGTTGACCAGGCTGGTCTTGAACTCCTGATCTCAGGTGATCCACCTGCTTTGTCCTCCCAAAGTGCTTTGATTACAGGCGTGAGCCACCACACCCAGCCCTTTCTGTCACTTTAGAATTTCTTTTTCTGTAGTTTCACATCCATGGGATCATATGGCATGTACTCTTGCATCTGGTTTCTTTTGCTTAGCATGTTTTTTGTTTTTAGAGACAGGGTCTCACTCTGTTGCCCAGGCTGGAGTGCAGTGGTATGATCTTAGTTCACTGCAGCCTTGATCTCCCAGACTCAAGCCATCTTCCTGTCTCAGCTTCCTGAGGAGCTGGGACTACAGGCATGCATCACCATGCCTGGCTATTTTTTTAAAATTTTTAATAGAGACGAGGTCTTGCTATGTTGCCCAGGCTGGTCTCGAACTCCTGAGCTCTAGTGATCCTCCCACCTCAGCCTCTCAAAGTGCTAGGATTACAGGCATGAGCCACCATGCCTGGCCTTTGCATGTTTTTGAGATTTTTCTATGTTATGTGTATCAGTAGTTCATTCCTTTTTATTGCTATTATCTGACCACAAGGATATAACACAATTCATTTATCCATTCACCAGCTGTTGCACATTGAGTTTCTTTCATTTTGGGGCAATTACAAATAGAACTGCAATGCACATTCATGTAAAAGTTGTTGGGTGAATATACATGTTCATTTGCTAAGTGTGGATTTGCTAAATCATATAATAAGAACCAAACTGTTTTCCAAACCGGTTATATCATTTTACTTTCCCACTGGCACTGAATGAGAAGCCCAGTTGCCATTCTTGGTATCTTTAGTCTTTAATTTCAGCGGATATGTAATGGTATATCATTTTGGTTTTGATTTGCATTTCCCTGCTTATGTGGAACATAAGCTTATATGGCTTATATGGCTGCTTATGTGGAACATCTTGTGCTTATTGGCCTTTTGAATATCTTCCTTTTTGTTTTAGAGACAGCGTTGTCTAGCTGGAGTGCAGTGGTATGATCATAGTTCACTGCAGCCTTGAATACCTAGGTGGAAGAGATCCTCCCACCTCAGCCTTCCGAGTAGCTGGGACTACACACACATGCCGCCACTCTTGGCTAATTTATTTCATTTGTTTCTTTTGTAGAGATGGGGGTCTTGCGGTGTTGACCAGGCTGGTCTCGAACTTCTGGCCTCAAGTGATCCACCTTGCCTCCTAAAGCACTAGGATTACAAGTGTGAGCCACTGTGCCTGGCCCTGGCCTTGTGTATATTTTATTTTGTTAAATTCCTATTCGAAATTTTAAAATCCCATTTTAAAAATTGGACTTTTTTTTAAATTTTGTCTTCTCATAGTTGGCTTGTAAGCATTTTTTTTTGGCCGGGCTGGGTGGCTCATGCCTGTAATCCAGCACTTTGGGAGGCTGAGGCGGGCAGATCACCTGAGGTCAGAAGTTGGAGACCAGCCTGACCAACATGGAGAAACCCCATCTCTATTAAAAATACAAAATTAACCGGGCATGGTGGTGGCACATGCCTGTAATCCCAGCTACTTGGGAGGCTGAGGCAGGAGAATCGCTTGAACCTGGGAGGCGGAGGTTGCAGTGAGCCGAGATTGTGCTGTTGCACTCCAGCCTGGGCGACAAGAAAGAAACTCCATCTCAAAACAAAACAAAAGAGTTCTTTTTATAGTTTGGATATAATATTTTAGTATTGTATACATTTTCTCTTAGTCTCTGGCTTGCTTTTTCATTTTCTTTTTAAATTTTGTTTTTTATTTTTTATTTTCCAAGTCTGTCCTATGCCATGCCACCTTTTTCTTTTCCTTCCCCTCCCCTCCCCTTTCCTCCCCTCCCCTTCCCTCCCCTTCCCTCCCCTCCTTTCCCCTTCCCTTCCTTTCCCTTCCCTTCACTTCCCTTGTGAGACATGGTCTCATTCTGTTGCCCAGGCTGGAGTGCAGTAGTGCAATCTTGGCTGACCACAGCCTCAACCTCCCAGGCACAAGCAATACTCCCACCTCGTCCTCTCAAGTAGCTGAGACCACAGGCGCGCTCCACCATGCCCAGCTAATTTTAGTATTTTTAGTAGAAATGGAGTCTCTTGATCTTGATGAGAGCAACATAGTGAGTGCTGGGATTACAGGCATGAGCCGCTATGCCTGGCTGAATTGAACATTTAAAAATAACTAAAAGAGGCTGGGCATGGTGTCTCATGCCTGTAATCCCAGCATTTTGGGACGCTGAGGTGGGTGGATCACCTGAGGTCAAAAGTTCGAGACCACCCTGGCGAACATGGTGAAACCCTGTCTCTACTAAAAATACAAAAATTAGCCACATGGTGGTGTGTGCCTATAATCCTAGCTACTCAGGAGGCTGAGGCAGGAGAATCACTTGAACCAGGGAGGTGGAGGTTGCAGGAAGCTGAGATCACGCCACTGCACTCCAGCCTGCCGACAGAGTGAGACTCCACCTCAAAAAAAAAAAAAAAAAAAAGAAAATATTATTGACTGTAGTCACTCTGTTGTGCTTTCAAATATTAGGTCTTATTAATTCTTTCTATTTTTTTGTATTCTTTAACCATCCCCACCTCCGCTACCCATCCTTGCACTGCCCTTCCCAGCCTGTGATAACCATCCTTATACTCTCTAGGTCCATAAGGTCAATTGTTTTGATTTTTAGGTCCCACAGTAAATTAGAACATTCAATGTGTGTCTTTCTGTGCCTGGCTTATTCCACGTAACAATAATCTCCAGTTCCATCCATGTCGTTGCAAATGACAGGATCTCATTCTTTTTCGTGGCTGAATAGTACTCCATTGTGTATCTGTAGCACATTTTCTTTATCCACTGATCATTGATGGACAGTTAGGTTGCTTCTAAATCTTGACTATGTCAATAGCACTGCAATAAATAATGGGAATGAAGGCATCTCTTTGGCATGCTGATTTCCTTTCTTTTGGGTATATACCCAGCAGTGAGATTGCTAGACCTTATGGTAGCTCTATGTTTCATTTTTCAGGAACCTCCAAACTGTTCTCCCTGCTGGTTGTACTAAGTCGCATTCCTACCAACAGTGACTGAAGGTTCCCTTTTGTCCCCATCCTCGCCAGCATGTGTTATTACCCTTCTTTGGGTAGAAGCCATTTTAACTGTGGTCAGATGATATCTCATTGTAGTTTTGATTTGCATTTCTCTGATGATCAGTGATGTTGCATTAATTTTCTTAAACCTGTTGGCCATTTGTATGTCTTCTTTTAAGAAATGTGTATTCAGGCCAGGGGCAGTGGCTCATGCCTATAATCCCAGCACTTTGGGAGGATGAGGCAGGTAGAGTGCTTGAGGTCAGGAGTTCAGAACCAGCTTGGCCAACATGGTGAAATTCCGTCTCTACTAAAATACAAAAATTAGCTGGGTGTGGTGGCAGTCACCTGTAATCCCAGCTATCTGGGAGGCTAAGGTAGGAGAATCATTTGAACCCAGGAGGCAGAGGTCGAAGTGAGCCGAGATCGCGCCATTGCACTCCAGCCTGGACAACAGGGCAAGACTCTGTCTCAAAAAAAAAGAAAGAAAGAAAGAAAGAAAGAAAAGAAACAAATGTGTGTTCAAATCTTTTGCCCATTTTTATTTATTTTATTTATTGTTCTTTTTAAACAGAGTCTCGTTCTGTCACCCAGGCTAGAGTGCAATCGTGTGATCTTGGCTCACTTCGACCTCTGCCTCCCGGGTTCAAGTGATTCTCCTGCCTCAGCCTCCTGAGTAGCTGGGATTACAGGCACGCACCACCACACCTGGCTAATTTTTGTATTTGTAGTAGAGATGGGGTTTCACCATGTTGGCCAGCTGGTCTTCAGCTCCTGACCTCAAGTGATCTGCCTGCCTCGGCCTCCCAGAGTGCTGGGATTACAAGTGTGAGCCACTGTGCCCTGCCTTGTTTGCCCATTTTTAAATTGAATTTACATTTTTTCCTATACAGTTGTTTGAAATCTTTATATATTCTGGTTATTAATCCCTTGTCAAATGGGTAGTTTGCAAATATTTTCTCTCATTCTGTGGATTGACTCTTCACTGTTGATTGTTTCCTTTGCTATGCAGAAGCTTTTTATGTTTTATTTTGTTTATTTATTTTTTTGAGACAGAGTCTTGCTCCGTCGCCCAGGTTGGAGTGCAGTGTTGTGATCTTGGCTCACTGCAGCCTTCACCTCCTAGGTTCAAGCGATTCTCCTGTCTCAGCCTCCCCAGTAGCTGGAATTACAGGCATCCACTATCATGCCTGGCTAATTTTTGTAGTTTTAGTAGAGACTGGGTTTCGCCACATTGGCCAGGCTGGTCTCAAACTCCTGACCTCAAGTGATCCACCTGCCTCAGCCTCCCAAAGTGCTGGGACTACAGGTGTGAGCCACCACAGCTGGCCAGTGCAGAAGCTTTTTTAACATGCTGTGGTCCCGTTTGTTCATTTTCACTTTGGTTGCCTGTGCTTGTCAGGTATTACTCAAGAAATCTTTGCCCAGACCAATGTCCTGGAGAGTTCCCCCAATGTTTTCTTTTAGTTGTTTTATAGTTTTTGGTACTAGATTTAAGTCTTTAATCCAGTTTGATTTGATTTTTGGACATGACTAGAGATATGGGTCTAGTTTCGTTCTTCTGCATATGAAGATCCAGTTTCCCCAGCACTGTTTAAACCATTTCAATTTTTTTCTTTTTTTCTTTTTTTTTTGTGAGACAGAGTCTTGCTCTGTTGCCCAGAGGCTGGAGTGCAGTGGTGAGATCTTGGCTCACTGCAACCCCTCCCAGGTTCAAGCAATTCTCCTGCCTCAGCCTCCCAAGTAACTGGGATTACAGGTACACTCTACCATGTCTGGCTAATTTTTGTATTTTAAGTAGAGATGAAGTTTTACCATGTTGGCCAGGCTGGTCTCAAACTCCTGACCTCTAGTGATCTGCCCATCTCAGCCTCCCAAAGTATTGGGATTACAGGCGTGAGCCACCTCGCTTGGCCAAATTCTGGTTTTTATTACTCCACCAATATAGGAAGTGGAAGCCCCAACACTGATACTTAAGTAATAGTGATGAAGTAAGTGAAATTGCTGGATCATATAGAAAGGACCAAACTGTTTTCCAAAGTGGTCGTTAGCTTCTCCTGAGCAATAGTGTTTTTGAAATAACGCACTTTATATGATACTTGTATTATTTGAATTCCCGTGAAAATAGTTAATTATTGAAAAGGGCTGGGCACGGTGGCTGACGCCTGTAATGCCAACACTTCAGGAGGTTGAGGCGGGTGCATCACCTGAGGTTGGGAGTTCAAGACCAGCTTGGCTGAAGTGGTGAAACCTCGCCTCTACTAAAAATACAAAAATTAGCCAGATATGGTGGCACGTGCCTGTAATTGCAGCTACTGGGGAGGCTGAGGCAGGAGAATTACATTAACCCGGGAGGCAGAGGTTGCAGTGAGCCGAGTTCTGGCCACTGCACTCCAGCCTGGGTGGCAGAGTGAGACTCCATCTCAAAAAAAAAAAAAAGAATATATTCCAATCAGCATTAAAATTTATTTTCTTTTCTTTTCTTTTTTGAGACAGTCTCGCTCTGTCACCCAGGCTGGAGGGCAGTGGCCCGATCTTGACTCAGTGCAACATCTGCCTCCCGGGTTCAAGCAATTCTCCACCTCAGCTTCCCAAGTAACTACAGATAACAGATTCCCGCCACCATGCCCAGCTAATTTTTGTGTATCTGGTAGAGAGGGGTATTTCACCATCTTGGCAAGGCTGGTCTCGAATTCCTGACCTTATGATCCACTTGCCTTGGCCTCCCAAAGTGCTGGGATCACAGGTGTGAGCCCCTATGCCCTGCTGGCCACTTTCTTTTTAGGACATTGTCTTGAGAGAATGACTGACTTAACAAACTGAGATAATTCAGATTTAGGGATTTCACAGACAGTTTTTTTTAATTGAACAAACTGAAACTATCACTTCAAGGAAAATAACTGTGCATTTGCTGCCAATGATAATGTTTGAGCTTTCAAGAGAAGATTAGAATTTTAGAAGATTTATATCTGCCACTGGGAGCTTGACAGTTTCCCATTGCTTGAAAACTTTTCTGATGTGATGGGTGGTGATAGTAATGAATGTGATTTTCTGATATTTTATGAAATGCGTCAACATTTGAAAAAGCTGCTGTGATCTTGTGATATAAAAAGAAATGTGTATTTTGGTCTTCACTGCAGGCCAGAACTCCTAAAATGTATAATTTCTTAAGTGATAAGAGCAATAGGATCATCTTTCATCATAAATTTGGTTTTTGTCCCAGGCTCTTGCAACAGCTCCAGGGAGGGCCAGGCGCGGTGGCTCATGCCTGTTAATCCCAGCACTTTGGGAGGCTGACCGAAGCTATTGAATCTCTTGGGGTCAGGAGTTCAAGAGTAGCCTGGCCAATATGGTGAAATCCTGTCTCTACTAAAAATACAAAAATCAGCCGGGTGTGGTGGCATACACCTGTAGTCCCAGCTACTTGGGAGGCTGAGGCAGGAGAATAATTTGAACCCAGGAGGCAGAGGCTGCAGTGAGCTGAGACTGCACTCCAGACTAGGCTATAGTGCGCAAGACTCTGTCTCAAAAAAAAAAAAAAAAAAAAGAACAGAAGAAACAGCTCCAGGGAGATTAAGATGAAATTAGTGTCTTCTGTTATTCATAACAAGCCCCTTTAAACCACACATGAGGTTATGCTGATTGCCAGGGGACTCACCATGTCATTACAGGGCTGGAGGTTGAGTTAATCACAAATAGCCAATGATTTAACCAATCATGCCCAGGAAATGAAGCCACCATAAGAAAAAAAAAATTGGTGTGGGGGAATGGAATTCAGACAGCTTCTGAGTTGGTGAACTTGTGAAGGTGCTGGGAGGGTGGTGTACCCAGACGTTGCCGTGAGCTATGATGGTGCCACTGCACTCCAGCCTGGGTGACAGAGCAAGATCCTGTCTCTACCAAAAATAAAATAAGGTATGTAATCTCAGCACTTCGGGAGGCCAAAGTAGGAGGATTGCTTGAAGCCAGGAATTCAAGTACAAACTGGCCAATGTAGTGAGATCCCCGTATCTATTTAAATAAAGAAATAAAATTTAAAATAAAAAAACATAAAAAGTTGGCCAGGCGCAGTGACTCATGCCTGTAGTCCCAGCATTTTGGGAGGGTGAAGCAGGTGGATCACCTGAGGTCAGGAGTTGGAGACCAGCCTGGGCAACATGGTGAAAGCCCATCTCTACTAAAAATAATAATAAAAAAATAACTGGGCATGGTGGGTGCCTGTAATTCCAGCTACTTGGGAGGGGGAGGCAGGAGAATCATTTGAACCTGGGAGGCAGAGGTTGTAGTGAGCCAAGATCGCACCACTGCACTCCAGTCTGGGTGACAATGAGACTCCATTCAAAAAATAAATAAATAAGGCTGGGCAAGGTGGCTCATGGCTGTAATCCCAGTACTTTGGGAGGCCGAGGTAGGCGGATCACGAGGTCAGGAGTTTGAGACCAGCCTGACCAATATGGTGAAACCCCGTCTCTACTAAAAATACAAAAAAAATTAGCCAGATGTGGTGGCATGTAACTGTAATCCCAGCCACAGGAGGCTGAGGCAAAAGAATTGCTTGAACCCAGGAGACGGAGGTTGCAGTGAGCCAAGATCATGCCATTGCACTCCAGCCTGGGCGACAGAGCAAGATTCCATCTCCAAAAATAAAATAAACAAGTAAATAAAAATTAATAAATAAAAATTAAAAAAAATTAGGTTGGCTGGGTGCAGTGGCTCACACCTGTAATCCCAACACTTTGAGAGGCTGAAGTAGGTGGATCCCTTCAGGCCGAGAGTTCAAGACCAGCTTGACCAGCATGGCGAAACCCCTAGGAAAAAATACAAAAATTAGCTGGGCGTAGTGGTACATGACTGTAGTCCCAGCTACTCTGGAGGCTGAGGCAGGAGAATTACTTGAACCTGGGAGGCAGAGGTTGCAGTGAGCTGAGATCACGCACCACTGCACTCTAGCCAGAGAGCGAGACTCTGCCTGTAAGGAAAAAAAAAACTTCTGTTCCAGCTGACACGTATTAGCACTAGCTGGAGCAGAAGTTCAGAACTGGCCAGTGGTCTGGACCGTGAGGACAGTAAAAAAGTCTTCAGCTGGGTTCCTATTACAGTGGACTCAGCTGTGCAAATGGAGACAATGGCAGTAGGTTATTACAGTAAGCACCCACCCCATCATGCCTTCCCTCTATCTATGCAATTTACAATGTGACATTGGCATGCCTCCCAAAAGAGGTGCGGTCTATCTTCTCCCCCACCTTCCATCTGAGCTTGCCTTGTGACTTGCTTTACCCAAGGAATGCAGCAGAAGGGACGCTGAGCTACTTTGGAGGATAGGGTTTGGTTTTGTTTTGTTGAAGCAGGATCTCACTCTGTCACCAAGGCTGGAGTGGAGGGGTGATCTTGGCTCACTGTAGCCTTGACTTCCTGGGCTCAAGTGATCCTGGGCTCAAGTATTCCTCTCACCTCAGCCTCCCAAGTAGCTGGGACTACATGCTTGAGCCACCACACCCAGCTGTTTTTGATTTTATTATTTTGTTTTATTTTTATTTTTTGAAATGAAGTCTCACTTCCTTGCCCAGGCTGGAGTGCAGTGGCACAATCTCAGCTCACTGCAACCTCTGACTCCTGAGTTCAATTGATTCTCTTGTCAAAGCCTCCTGAGTAACTGAGATTACAGGCGTATGCCACCACTCCCGACTAATTTTTTATATTTTTGGTAGAGACAGGGTTTCACCATATTGGCCAGGTTGGTCTCCAACTCCTGACCTCAGGTGATCTGCCCACCTCGACCTCCCAAAGTGCTGGGATTACAGGCGTGTGCCACCCTCCTGGCCTCAGCTATTTTTTTAAACTTTTCTGTAGAAACAGGGTCTTACTATATTGCCCAAGCTGGTCTCAAACTCCTAATCTCAAGGGATCCTCCCTCCTTGGCCTTTCAAAATGCTGGGATTACAGGCGTGAGCCACTGAGCCTAGCCAGAGAAACTGCTATTCTATTGTAATAGTGTTTGGCCCCAATATTCTTTTGAATCTGAAGTTTGCTATTGAATGAGAAAGCAGGACGGTGTTCCATGAATTCAGGCTTTTACGTTGTTGTTCTAAGCAGGAATCTAAGCAGGGTTGGGCCTGGTTAGCTGGTTCCTGGTGATCCTCTGTGGTGCTGTTTGGCCCTAGTGTCCTTAGGAGTTTGGGGAGGTTTGACCTTTAAAAATCAAACTGCCGGCCAGTGCCGTGGCTCACATCTGTAATCCCAGCTACTCAGGAGGCTGAGGCACCAGAATCACTTAAACCTGGGAGGCAGAGGTTGCAGCGAGCTGAGATCGCACCACTGCACTCCACCCTGGTAGCAGAGTGAGACTCTATCTCAAAAAAAAAAAAAAAAAAAAAAAATCAAAAAACCAAAATACCCCAAACCCTCCCCCCTAAAAAAAAAACACAAAAAAAAAACCAGACTTGATAAATTCAAGTTAGAGAGGCACTGTTTCTTTTTTTGCGTTTTGCAGCCTCTGCCTCCTGTGTTCAAGCAATTCTCCTGCCTCAGCCTCCTGAGTAGCTGGAACTACAGACGCCCAACACTACACCTGGCTACTTTTTTGTATTTTTAGTAGAGATGGAGCTTCACCATGTTAGTCAGGCTGGTCTTGAATTCCTGACCTCAAGTTATCCACCTGTCTCAACCTCCCAAAGTGCAGAAATTACAGGCATGAGCCACTGTGCCCGGCCTGGAGAGGCATTATTTCAATGAAGGTAAATTACACGGAGGTCCGGGTTCCCTATTTATGTAACTTATTTTTGCCCTCTGTACAAACTCAGACCTTATGTAAAAAATGCCATTCCCATCGCATAACCGATTACTGCTTTGCACATTCAACATTATAATTTGATGGTTCTGGTAACAACTCCACTCTGGTTGTCTCTTGATGCCCCATGGTCAAGTGCTTACTCTCTACCAGGACCCTGTGGCATGCAAAGAGCTGCATTTTGAATCATAAATGTGCTGAAGAATGGGGCTTTGGGCTGGGCATGGTGGCTTATGCCTGTAATCCCAGCACTTTGGGAGGCCAAGGCGGGCGGATTGCTTGTCATGAGTTTGAGACCAGCTGGGCCAACATGGTGAAACCCATCTCTACTAAAAATACAAAAATTAGCCGCATGTGGTGGCACATGACTGGAATCCCAGCTACTTGTGAGGCTGAGGCAGGAAAATTGCTTGAGCCCGGGATATGGAGGTTGCAGTGAGCCGAGATCGTGCCACTGCACTCCAGCCTGGCCAACAGAGTGAGACTCTGTCTCAAAAAGAAAAAGAAAAAGAAAAAAAAGAATGGTCTTTGTTCTATAATCCTTGGCATCTACACTGCAGCAGTAGCCTTTCTTTTCTTTCTTTCCCTCTCCTTTCCTCCCCTCTCCTCCCCTTCTCCTCTCCTCTTTCCTTCCTTCTTTCCCTCCCTCCCTTCCTGCCTTCCTCCCTTCCTCCCATCCTTCCATCCTTCCCTTGTTCCTCTTTTCTCTCTTTCTCTCTTCTTTCTCTCTTTCTTACCAGACAGGGCCTCACTCCGACCCCCTAGGCTGGAGTGCAGTGGTAAAATCACGGCTTACTGCAGCCTCCACTTCCTGGGCTTAGGTGATCCTCCCACCTCAGCCTCCCGAGTAGCTGGGACTGCAGGCACATGCCACCACACCAAGCTAGTTTTTTATATTTGTTGTAGAGGAAGGATCTCCCTATGTTGCCCAGGCTGGTCTCAAACTCCTGGGCTCAAGTGATCCTCTCGATTCAGCCTCCCAAAGTACTGGATTACAGGCTTGAGCCACCGCGCCCAGAGCTGCAGCTTTATCTATTAGTGCTTGCCAGAGACTCCATGTGCCATTGTTATCTCTAGCACCGTGGCATCTTCCTTGGGTATATGTGGCACCATGGGATATACCACATAATGTGGCTTTAGGCCTCAGGGCCATTTGGAGCACACCAGACCTGCTGCAGAGCTCTCTCTCAATCAAGGCAGCACCAAAAAACGCTATCCTAGGCTGGACATGGTGGCTCATGCCTCTAATCCTAGCACTTTGGGAGATCGAGGTAGATGAGTCACCTAAGGTCAGGAGTTCGAGACCAGCCTGGCCAATGTGGTGAAACCCGCTTCCCCCCACTCCGTCTCTACTAAAAAAAATACAAAAAATTAGCCAGGCATGGTTGTACGAACCTGTAACCCTAGCTACTCTGGAGGCTGAGGCAGGAGAATCACTTGAACCTATAAGGCAGAGGTTGCAGTGAGCTGAAATTGAGCCACTGCACTCCAGCCTGGGCAACAGAGCGAGACTCTGTCTGAAAAAAAACCAAAACCCAAACCAAAACAAAAACGAAAAAAAAAATGCCATCTGAGGCTGGGCATGGTGGCTTACAACTCTAATCCCTGCACTTTGAAAGACTGAGGCTGATGGATTGCTTGAGGCCAGGAGTTCAAGTCCATCACAGCCAATATAGGAAGACCCTATCTCTATTTTTTTAAACTTACTGTTGGCCTAGAAGTCCAAAAGAAAAATAATTAAACAAAAGTAAATAAATAATAAAAACTGGCTGAGTGCAGTGGTTCACGCCTGTCATCCCAGCACTTTGGGAGGCGAAAGTGGGCAGATCATTTGAGTTCAGGAGTTCGAGACCAGCTTGGCCAACATGGTCAAACCCCATCTCTACTAAAAATACAAAAATTACTGGGCGTGGTGGTGGGCAACTATAATCCCAGCTACTCGGGAGACTGAGGCAGGAGAATCACTGGAACCCTGGAGGCAGAGGTTGCAGTGAGCCCAGATCACACCACTGCACTCCAGCCTGGTGACAGAGTGAGACTCCATCTCAAGAATAAAAAGACTTAAAAATAAAACAAGGCCAGGCACGGTGGCTTACACCTATAATCCCAGTGCTTTGAGAAACTGAGATGGGAAGATTGCTTGAGATTAGGAGTTTGAGACAAGCCTGGACATAGCAAGATCCTGTCTCTACAAAAAAATAAAAAATAAAAATAAAAATGGGCTGTGTACAGTGACATGACTGTAATCTTAGTACTTTGGGGGCCTGAGGTGGGAGGATCGCTTGAGATCAGGAGTTTTGAGACCAGTCTCAGCAACAAAGTGAGACCCTGTTCTCTGCAAAAAAAAAAATATATATATTTTTTGGTGATGGAGTCTCTTTCTGTTGCCCAGGCTGGAGTAGGGCAGCATGATCTCGGCTCACTGCAACCCCTGCCTCCCAGGCTCAAGTGATTCTCCTGCCTCAGCCTCCTGAGTAGCTGGGATTACAGGCATGTGCTGCTGCACCCAGATAATTTTTGTATTTTTAGTAGAGATAGGGTTTTGCCATGTTGACCAGGCTGGTTTCGAATTCCTGGCCTCAGGTGATCTGCCAGCCTCAGCCTCCCAAAGTGCTGGTATTACAGGTGTGAGCCACTGTACCTAGCCAAAAAAAAATTTTTTTATAAATAAAAATAGGCCGTGTGTGGTAGCTCATGGTTGTAATCTCAGTACCTTGGGGGGCTGAGGCAAGATGATCACTTCAGGCCAGGAGTTTGAGACCAACCTGGGTAACATAGTGAGATGCCAATTCTCTACCAAAAAAAAAAAAAAAATAGTCAGGCATGATGGTGTGCACTTGTAGTCCCAGCTACTAGGGAGGCTGAGGTAGGAGGATTGTTTGCACCCAGGAGTTCAAGGCTACAGTGAGCTATGATTATGCCGGGTGACAGAGACAGACTCTGTCTCTGAAATAAAATAAAATAAAATAAAGTAAGACCAAAGTGTGTTTCCTACTTTCACACCACTCAACACTTAACACAAAGCACTTTTTTTTTTTTTTGAGATGGAGTCTCATTCTGTCACTTAGGCTGGAGTACAATGGCACCATCTCGGCTCACAGAAACCTCTGCCTCCCCAGTTCAGCCTCAGCCTCCCCAGTAGCTGGGATTACAGGTGCATCCCACCATGCCAGGCCAATTTTGTATTTTTAGTAAAGACGGGGTTTCACCATGTTGATCAGGCTGGTCTCGAACTCCTGACCTCGTGATCTGCCCTCTTCAGCCTCCCAAAGTGCTGGGATTACAGATATGAGACACTACTCCTGGCCTTTTTATTTTTTGAGATGAATTCATGCTCTGTCATTCAGGCTGGAGTGCAGAAGTGTGATCTCAATTCCCTGCAAGCAACCTCTTCCTCCCCTACTCAAGAGATTCTCCTGCTGCAGCCTCCCAAGAAGCTGGGATTACAGGCACCCATCACCACGCCTGGCTAATTTCTGTATTTTTAGTAGAGATGTCCCGTCACCCAGGCTGGAGTGCAGTGGCGCGATCTCGGCTCACTGCAACCTCTGCCTCTTGAGTTCAAGCAATTCTCCTGCCTCAGCCTCTTAAGTATCTGGGACCACAGGCATCTGCCACTACGCCCAGCTGATTCTTGTATGTTTAGTATTTTGTATTTTACCATGTTGGCCAGGCTGGTCTCAAACTCCTGACCTCAGGTGAGGTTTGCCCACTTCAGCCTCCCAAAGTGCTGGGATTACAGGCGTGAGCCACCCTGCCTGGCCCTTTATGGGTTTTTTGGAGGTTTTATTACATAGGCATGATGTACTGAATCATTGGTCATTGGTGATGAACTCAACCTTCAGTCCCTCTCCCCTCTCCAGAATTCCGGAGATGGAGTAAATCTTCCAACCCTCTAATCATGTGGTTGGTTTCCCTGACAACCGGCCCCCACATCCTGAGGCTACCCAGGAGCCCACCAAGAATCACCTCATTAGAACAAAAGATGTTCCTATCACTCAGGACATTACAGAGATCTTAGGAGTGCTCTGTCAGGAAAAAGTCAAAGATCAAATATTAGAACTAAACATTCTCCTAGTGCCTCTATCTACAAAGATTTTAGAAGCCCTGCCTCAGGAACTAAGGGCAGGAACCAAATATATATTTCTTATTATATCACAGTATCATAAGCAGTTAAATATCAAAAAAGGGAGTCAGGGCTGGGTGAGGTGGCTCATGCCTGTAACCCCAGCACTTTGGGAGGCTGAGGTGGGAGGATCAATTGAGCCCAGGAATTTGAGACCAGCCTGGGCAACACAGTGAGACCCTGTCTCTACAAAAAATTACAAGATTAGCAGTGTGTCATGGTGTGCATCTGTGATCCCAGCTACTTGGTAGGCTGAGGTGGGAGGATTGCTTGACACCAGGAGTTTGAGCCTGTAGTGAGCCATAATTATGCCACTGCACTCTAGCCTGGGCAACAGAGCGAGACCCTGTCTCAAAAAAAAGGGTGGGGGGAGTTAGACTACTACATTTATTATCAGTGTCAGTTTAGGTTCTGTATGCCATAACCTGACAGATGTGGGTATTCTGTTTTCTTTCTTTTTTTTTTTTTTCTGAGACAGAGTCTCATTCTGTCACCCAGGCTGGAGTACAGTGGTGCAATCTTGGCTCACTGCAACCTGCTCCTCCCCAGTTCAAGTGATTATCCTGCCTCAGTCTCCCAAATAGGTGGGATTACAGGCCCATGCCACCATGCCTGGGTAATTTTTTTACTTTAAGTAGAGACGGGGTTTTACCATATTAGTCAGGCTGGTCTTGAAGTCCTGACCTCAAGTGATCCACCCACCTCGGCCTCCCAAAATGTTGGGTTCACAGGGGTGAGCCACCATGCCCAGCCTCGTCGTCTGTTTTCTCTCTTTCTTTCTTTTTTTTGAGATGGAGTGTCTCTCTGTTGCCCAGGCTGGAGCGTAGTGGTGTGACTTGCAACCTCTGCCTCCCAGGTTCAAGCTTTCAAGCTATTCTCCTGCCTCAGTCTCCTGAGTAACTGGGACTACAGGTATGTGCCACCATGCCCAGCTAATTTTTGTATTTTTACTAGAGATGGGGTTTCGCCATGTTGGCCAGGCTGGTCTTGAACTCCTGATCTCAGGTGATACACACGCCTTGGCCTCCCAAAGTGCTGGGATTACAGGCCCAAGCCACTGTGCACCCGGCCCACTGTTGACCTCTTTTGTTGTTGTTCTTGTTGTGTAGATCAAGTCATGCCTTCACTGGGTAGCAGACAATATTAGGAACACCACTATGTCTATTTCCTATTGCCACAGATTGCTCGGGATTAGGACACTGTGGTTGTCCGTCATTCCAGCCCTGCCACCTGTATGATCAGTGTATTTCTCTCACCTCTGATGGCTAAGTGCTACCTCCTGGACTTTATTTATTTATTTTTGAGATGGAGTCTTGCTCTGTCACCCAGGCTGAAGTGCAGTGGCATGATCTCAGCTCACTGCAACCTCTGCCTCCCAGGTTCAAGCGATTCTCCTGCCTCAGCCTCCTGAGTACCTGGGACTGCAAGTGCCCACCACCACGTCAGGCTAATTTGTGTATTTTTAGTAGAGATGGGGTTTTGCCTTGTTGGCCAGGATGGTCTCAAACTCCTGACCTTAGGTGATTCATCCAACTTGGCGTCCCAAAGTGCTGGGATTACAAGCGTGAGCCACTGTACCTACCAACATTTTGTAATTTTATTTAATTTTATTTTTTATTTTTTTGAAAGAAAGAAAGAAAAAGAATAAGAGGAGGAAAAAGGAAGAGAGAGAGAGAGAGAGAATGGGAGTATTGCTTTCTTGCCCAGGCTAGAATGCAGTTTAGTAATGGGTATTGAAAACCTCTTTTATACCAATAATTATACTTGATGTAAATAGGAAGGAATAAGGGAAGAAAATAACAAATGAGCAGCCAACCAATATTTCATTTAAACCTATGAAATGCTATGCGATTACTGAGGAGTGATTTACTTCCAATTATGTAGTCACTTATGGAATAGGTGTGAGGTGGTAATGTATGTTTTATGTATTTGAAGTGGAGAGTTCTATAAATGTTTATTAAGTTTACTTGTTCCGGGTCTGAGTTCAAGTCCTGGATGTCCTTGTTAATTTTCTGTCTCGTTGAGCTATAAAATCGTTAGCTCTTCTTGTTACATTGATCCTTTTGCCATTATGTAATGTCCTTCTTTGCCTCTTTTGCTCTTTGTTGCTTTAAAGTCTACTTTATCAGAGGTGAGAATTGCATCTCCTGCTTTTTATTTGTTTATTTTTACTCTCTGATTGGTTGATAAATCTTCCTCCTTCTCTTTGTTTTGAGTCTTTATGTACCGTTGCACGTGAGATGGGTCTGGATGCAGCATACCAATGGGTTTTGGCTTTTTATCCAATTAGAATATATATAAGTTTAATACTGGCATTTGATGCTAGCTGGCTGTTTTGCCCATTAGTTAGTGTAAATTTTTCATTGTGTTAATGTTCTTTTCTTTTTGATATATTTTTGGAAAGGCTGATATTGGTTGTTCCTTTATATGTATAGTGCTTCTTTCAGAAGCTCTTGTAAAGCAGGCCTGGTGGTGGTGAACTCTCTAAGTACTTGTTTGTTCGCAAAGGATTTAAGTTTTCCTTCGCTCATAAAGCTTAGTTTGGCTGGATAAGAAATTCTGGGTTGAAAGTTCTTTTCTTTAAGGATGTTAAATATTGGTCCCCACTCTTTTCTGGCTTGTAGGGTTTCTGCTGAGAGATCTGCTGTAAGTCTGATAGGTTTCCCTTTATGGGTAACCTGAACTTTCTCTCTGGCTGCCCTTAGTATTTTCTCCTTCATTTCAACCCTAATAAATCTGGCAATTATGTGCCTTGGGGTTGGTCTTCTTGAAGAATATCTTTGTGGTGTTCTCTGTATTACCTGGAGTTGAATATTACCCTGCCTTGCCAGGTTGGGAAAGTTTTCCTGAATGATATCCTGAAGAGTATTTTCCAACTTGGATTCATTCTCTTCATCACATTCAGGTACACCTATCAAACGTAAATTAGGTCTTTTCACATAGTCCCATATTTCCTGGAGACTTTGCTCATTCCTTTTCATCCTTTTTTCTCCAATCTTGTCTTCTCGTTTCATTTCACTGAGCTGGTTCTCGACTTCTGATATCCTTTCTTCTGCTTGATCAATTCGACTGTTTAAACTTGTGCATGCTTCACGACGTTCTCGTGTTGTGTTTTTCAGCTCCATCAATTCACTTATATTCCTCTCTAAATTGTCCATTCTCATTAACATTTCGTCAAACCTTTTTTCAAGGTTCTTAGTTTCTTTGCATTGGGTTAGAACAAGTTCTTTTAATTCACGGAAGTTTCTTATCACCCACGTTTTGAAACCTGCTTCTGTTATTGGAACACACTCGTAGTCTATTAAGCCTTGTTCCGTTACTGATGAGGAATTGTGATCCCCTGTAGAGGGAGAGGCATTCTGATTTTGAGTATTCTCTGCCTTTTTACGCTGATTTCTTCCCCTCATTATATATTTATCCGTCTGTTGTCTTTGTAATTACCGACTTTCTAACTAGGTCTCTGAGCAGACGTCCAACTTGTTGATTCCTAGTGCCGAAATCTGAGCAGTCCACTGTGCCGGCCAAAATAGCGGTGTTAAGATTGATGGTGCTTTTCTGCCCAGGAATCTCCGGATTCTGCACCAAAAACTGGCGCGCTAAGACACCAGCAAAACCGCCGCGCCGGCCACAAGAGTCGCCCTGGCGACCCGTGGGGCTCCTCTGCTGGGAATCTTCTGGTCCGTGAGCAACAAATATTCATCTGAAAGTGTGGCGTCCTCTCGTTCTCTGCGCTTTCACTGGGAGCTAGGAGCCCGAGCTGCTAGTGATCAGCCATCTTGGATCTCTCTCCTATTTTAATTTTTTTTTTTTTTTCCTGAGACAGAGTCTCGCTCTGTCACCCGGGCTGGAGTGCAATGGTGCGATCTTGGCTCACTGTAACCTCTGCCTTCTGGGTTCTAGCTATTTTCCTGCTTTGGCCTCCCGAGGAGCTGGGATTACATACGTATGCCACCATACCTGGCCTAATTTTTGTACTTTTTTTTTTTTTTGAGACGGAGTCTCGCTCTGTTGCCAGGCTGCAGTGCAGTGGCGTGATCTTGGCTCACTGCAACCTCTGCTTCCTGGGTTCAAGCAATTCTCCTTTCTCAGCTTCCCCAGTGGCTGGGACTACAGGCATGCCACCACGGCCAGCTAATTTTTTTGTATCTTTTGTAGAGATGGGGTTTCACCATGTTGGCCAGGATGGTCTCAATCTGTTGATCTCGTGATCCGCCTGCCTTAGCCTCCCAAAGTGCTGGGATTACAGGCATGAGTCACTGCACCCAGCCATTTTTGTACTTTTAGTAGAGATGGTGGAATTTTACCATATTGCCCAGGCTGGTCCTGAACTCTTGACCTCAGGTGATCAGCCCACCTTGGACTCCCAAAGTGCTGGGATTACAGGCATGAGCCACCTCGCCTGGCCAATTTAAACTGCTTGCTTATCAAGTTTCTAATTTACTTTTCAGGTGCCTGGCATTTCCTTTGAAGGAGCTCAATATTTTCCTTTATTTCCATGCTTGGTGGTGGGGATGGTCCCACAGGCCCCTAAGAGGGGGGTCCCTACTCTGTCTTAATAAGGGCCAGCATCATCTTGAAAAGCATGAGCTTCAGGCATCCTCCCTGCAGGGCCTCCTGTTCCCACCCTTTAGCTACAGGAAGGGGGCCCAGAGTGTTCAGGGGCATCTAAAGATTCAAGGAATTTTTTTTATTCAGCTACTTGGGAGGCTGAGACAGGAGAATTGCTTGAACTCAGGAGGTGGAGGTTGCAGTGAGCAAGATCATGCCTTTGATCTTCCTGTGCCTGTCATGGTCCCCAGAGCTGCTCATGTTCAGTTGCTATGGGCGGCGGTGCTCCCCTACATCTGAAGATGCAAAGATCTCTCTCCTTCTCTGTCACCTAATCCTGCTGGCCTTCTCAGGCCCATCTGCAGGAGACCCGACTCAAAAGTGGGGTCTGGCTGGGCGCAGTGGCTTATGCCTGTAATCCTAGCACTTTGGGAGGCCGAGACAAGTGGATCATCTGAGGTCAGGAGTTTGAGACCAGCCTGGTCAACATGGCAAAACCCTATCTCTACTAAAAAATACAAAAATTAGCCTAGTGTGGTGGTGGGCGCCTATAATCCCAGCTACTTGGGAGGCTGAGGCAGGAGAATCTCTTTAACCTGGGGGGTGGAGGTTTCAGTGAGCCAAGATCGTGCCATTGCACTTCAGCCTAGATGAAAGAGTGAAACTCCATCTCAAAAAAAAAGTGGAGTCTTCTTCAGAAGATATGTTTGTATGATTTCCATGAGGAATGCATTTGTCCTGTCCCTTTCGTCCTAATGCTCACTGCATCTTTTTTTTTTTTTTAAGACTTTACTTTTTTAGGCCAGTTTTAGATTCATAGCAAAATTGAGCAAAAGGTACAGAGTTCCCACATGTTCCCTGTCCATGCTACTAGCCTCTCCTATTATCATCTTCCACCAAAGTGGTAAATTTCTTACAGTTAGGAAACCTACATTGACATAATTTTCACCCAAAGCCCACAGTTTGCATTAGGGTCCATCTTGGTGCTGTGCATTTCATGAGTTTGGATAAATGTGTAATAACATGCATCCGCTGTTACAGCTCTCACAGAGGAGTTTCCCTAGCCAAAAAATCCTCCGAGCTCTGTCTCTTCATCTGTCCCTCCTTTCAGTCCCTGGCAACCTTTTGTTGCCAGACCCTGGGAATGGACCCTTTTACTGTCTCCACAGTTTTGCCTTTTCTGAATGTATTATAGTTGGAATCATATAGCATATAGGCTTTTCTTTTTTTTTTTTCCCTTGAGACAGAGTCTCGCTCTATCACCCAGTCTGGAGAGCAGTGGCACCATCATAGTTCACTGCAGCCTTCACGTCCTGGGCTCAGCTGATCCTCCCATCACATCCTTCTGAGTAGCTGGGGCCATGGGTGTGCATCACCACGCCCGGCCAAGCTATTCTGGATTTTTGTCATCCTAATAGGTGTGTAGTGGTATCTCATTGTTTTAATTTGCATTTTCCCAGTGGCATACCATATGAGGCATCTTTTCATATGCATATTTGCCGCCTGTGTATTTTCTTTGGAAAGATATCTCTTATGGTCTTTTGGCCCATTTTAAAATCAGGTTGTTTTCCTATTGTTGAGTTTTAAGAGTTTTTTGTGTATTTTGGTTAACAGTCCTTTATCAGCTATGTCTTTAGCAAGCATTTTCTCCCAGTCTGTGGCTTGTCTTTTCATTCTCTTGACAACATTTTTCACAGAGAAGAAATTTTTTAATTCAATGAAGTCCAACGTACTGATTCTTTCTTTCATGAATCCTACCTTTGGCATTGTATCAAAAAAATCATTGCCAAACCTGGGGCAATGACTCATGCCTGTAATCCCAGCACTTTGAGAGGCCGAGGCGGGTGGATCATGAGGTCAGGAAATCGAGACCAGCCTGGCCAACATGGTGAAACCCCATCTCTGCTAAAAATACAAAAATTAGCCGGGTGTGGTGGCTTGCGCCTGTAATCCCAGCTACTCGGGAGGCTGAGGCAGGAGAATCGCTTGAACCTGGGAGGCGAAGATTGCAGTGAGCTGAGATCGCGCCACTGTACTCCAGACAGAGCAAGACACTGTCCAAAAAAAAAGAGTCATTGCCACACCTGAAGTTATCTAGGTTTTCTCCTGTGTTATCTCAGTTTTATGGGTTTGAGCTTTACACTTACATCTCTGATCCATCTGAATTAATTTTGTGAAGTGTGTAAGGTCAGAGTCTAGACTCAGTTTTTTGCATGTGGATGTCCAATTGTTCTAACAACATTTGTGAAAAAGACCATCTTTGTCTTTGCTTGTATTGCCTTTGCTCTTTTGTCAAAGATCACTTGATTGTATTTATTTGGGTCGGTTTTTGAGATCTCTATTCTATTCAACTGATCTATTTTTTTTAAATTTACTTTTTTTGGGCAGCTGAGGCAAGATAATCATTTGAACCAGGAAGTTGGAGGGTGCAGTGAGCCGAGATCATGCCATTCCACTCCAGCCTGGCACAGAGGGAGACTCCGTCTCAAAATAAATACATAAATAAGTAAATAAATAAATTTACTTTTTTTTGAGATAGAGTCTTGCTCTGTAGACAGGCTGGAGTGCAGTGGCACGATCTCGGCTCACTGCAACCTCCATCTTTCGGGTTCAAGCGATTCCCCTGCCTCAGCCTCCTGAGTAGCTGAGACTATAGGCGTACACTACCACGTCTGGCTAATTTTTTGTATTTTAGCAGAGACGGGGTTTCACCATGGCCAGGATCGTTTTGATCTCCTGACCTCGTGATCTGCCTGCCTTGGCCTCCCAAAGTGCTGGGATTACAGCTGTTAGACACTGTGCCTAGCCTTTTTTTTTTTTTTTTTCTTTTTAAGAGATAGGGTTTTTCGATGTTATCTGGGCTGGTCTCAAACTCCTGACCTTAAGTTGTCCACTTGCCTTGGCTTCCCAAAGTGCTGGGATTATAGGCATGAGACACCCCACCTGGCCCATTGATGTATTTATCTATTTTTTCACCAATATCACACTGTCCTGATTACTATAGCTTTATATTAAGTCTTGAAGTACTGTAGTACTTTATCAATTTCTCTGTGCAGTTCCACCACTTTTGTTTTGTTTTGTTTTGAGACAGAGTTTTGCTCTTGTTGCCCAAGCTGGAATACAATGGTGCAATGTTAGCTCACCTCTGCCTCCCTGGTTCAAGCCATTCTCCTGCCTCGGCCTCCCAAGTACTGCTATTCCAGGCTCCTGCTACCACACCTAGCTAATTTTTTCATATTTTTAGTAGAGACAGGGTTTCTCTATATTGGTCAGGCTGGTCTCGAACTTCCGACCTCAGATGATCTGCCTGCCTTGGCCTCCCAAAGTGCTGGGATTACAGGCATGAGCCATCATGCCTGGCCTAGTTTCACCACTTTTAACCTCATTTATTTTGATGCTGTTGTTAGGTGCATACATATTAAGGATTAATTATGTGTTCTTGGAGAATTGACTCCTTTATCATTATGTAATGCTCCTCTCTCTCTCTCTCTTTTTTTTTTCACACAGGGTCTCATTCTGTCACCTATGCTGGAGTGCAGTGGTGTGACCACGACTCACTGAAGTCTGGAACTCCCAGGCTCAAGTGATTCTCCAGTTTTCATCTCCTAAGTAGCTGGGACTGCAGGTGTGCCCCATCATGCCTAACTGATTTTTTTTTGAGACTGAGTCTCGCTCTGTCACCCGGGCTGGAGTGCAATGGTGCGATCTTAGCTGACTGCAAACTCTGCCTCCTGGTTTCAAGTGATTCTCCTGCCTCAGCCTCCTGAGTTGCTGGGATTACAGGCACAAACCACCACACCCAGCTAATATTTGTATTTTTAGTAGAGATGGGGTTTCACCATGTTAGTCAAGCTGGTCTCCAACTCCTGACCTCGTGATCCACCCGACTTGGCCTCCAGAAGTGCTGGGATTACAGGCATGGGCCACCATGCTCAGTCTTTTTTTTTTTTTTTTTTGATTTATCGTAGAGACAGGGTCTTGCTATGTTGCCCAGGTTAATCATAAACTCCTGGACTCAAGCAATCCCCCTGCCTTGGCCTCTTAAAGTTCTCAGATTTTCGACGTGAGTGATAACACCTGGCTGTAATGTCCCTCTTAAGCTCTGATAACTTTTTTTGTTTAGTATTATCATGGTATAGCTTTCTTCGTCTCTTTATTTTATGTATTTATGTATTCAAGTATTTGCGATGGCATCTTGCTCTGTCGCCAGGCTGGAGTGCAGTGGTGCCATCTTGGCTTGCTGCAACCTTCGCCTCCTGGGTTCAAGTAATTCTCCTGGCTCAGCCTCCCAAAGTAGCTGGGATTACAGGTGCACGCTGCCATACCTGGCTATTTTTTTGCATTTTTTTTTTTTAAATAGAGACGGGATTTTACCATGTTGACCAGGCTGGTTTTGAACTCCTGACCTCAGGCGATCTGCCCACCTCGGCCTTCCAAAGTGCTGGGATTATAGGCATGAGCCAACACACCTGGCTGACTTTTTAAAAAACAACTTCTACAAAGCTTCTGGATGGTTTTTGCATTTTATTATGCCTTGTAATTTTTTTCCTAATAATTGCACATAATTTATTGAGTAAAAGGAACTGCTATAAATAGGCCTGGGGTAAAGTGGTGGTAAGGTGTGGTAGGTAGAGAAGCTTTTTGTAATATTCCTCTGAGCAGGACTTAATCTTTGTTTTAAATCGTTATTATTATTTTTGAGACATAGTTTCATTCTGTTGCCCAGGCTGGAGTGCAATGGCACGATCCCGGCTCACTGCAACCTCCCGCTCCTGGGTTAAAGTGATTCTCCTGCCTCAGCCTCCTGAGTAGCTGGGATTGCAGGCATGCGCCACCATGCCTGGCTAATTGTTGTATATATAGTAGAGAGGGGGGTTTCACCATGTTGACCAGGCTGGTCTTGAACTGCTGACCTCAAGTGGTCCACCCGCCTTGGCCTCCCAAAGTGCTGGGATTACAGGCATGAGCCACTGTGCCTGTAAATTATTATTATTTTAAAATTATTATTATTATTTTTAAAAAGATGGGGTCTCACGCTATTGCTCAGGGTGGCCTTTTTTTTTTTTTTTTTTTTAAGATGGGGTTTCACCATGATGGCCAGGCTGGTCTTGAACTCTTGACCTCAGGTGACCCACCCGCCTCGGCCTCCCAAAGTACTAAGATTACAGGCGTAAGCCACCGCGCCCGGCCTAGGGTGGTCTTAAACTCTTGAGTTCAAGCAATCCTCCCACCTTGGCCTCCCAAAGTGCTGGTATTCTGGGCATGAGCCTCTGTGCCCATCCAGATCTTAATCTTTTAGTGAGCCTGTGCCTCTGAACTGGACTTCATAAGTGCTTATTAACATCCCCAACTCACCTGCTTAAGCGGGACAGGATGGCTCCAGGGGCTGGGGTTGGGTTTTTCCTTTTCTCTAGGTGGAAGGCTAGGACCAGCTGGAGTTAGATATTTTTCCTCCCCGTGGTCAGGTACACCCTGATGAAGCCCCAGCAGGTTCAGCTGTGAAGTAGTTTCTCCTGAGAGTCGAACTCGTTAAGAACAGAAAGTCCTGGCTTGTCTCTCCAACCCTCCCCACCCCTCCACCCCTCCCACTCCCTTGCTGCTTGAGGCACGAGGGGATTTTTTTTCTCTATTCTTTTTTTTTTTTGAGATGAAGTCTCACTCTGCCACCAGGCTGGAGAGCAGTGGCGCGATCTTGGCTCACTGTAACGTCTGCCTCCCAGGTTCACACGATTCTCCTTTTCTTCTTCCATGACGTTTCCTGCCTGGAGAGGATCCATTCCTCTTTTCGAGACAGTCTTGCTCTATTGCCCAGGCTGGAGTGCAGTGGTGCGATCTTGGCTCACTGCAACCTTAGCCTCCCGGGTTCAAGTGATTATTCTGCCTCAGTCTCTGGAGTAGCTAGGACTACAGGCATGCTCCACCATGCCCAGCTAATTTTTGTATTTTTAGTAAAGACAGGGTTTCACCATATTGGCCAGGTTGGTCTCGAACTCCTGACCTCATGATCTGCCCACCTTGGCCTCCCAAAGTGCTGGGATTACAGGTATGCGCCACTGCGCCCGGCCTCGTTCCTCTTTTTTATTTTTTTTGAGATGGAGTCTCACTTTGTTGCACAGGCTGGAGTGCAATGGTAATATCTCAGCTCACTGCAACCTCCTCCTCCTGGGTTCAAGTGATTCTAGTGCCTAAGCCTCCAGAGTAGCTGACCACAGGTGTGTGCCACCATGCTTGCCTAATTTTTTGCATTTTTTGTAGAGACAGGGTTTTACCATGTTGGCCTTGAACCCCTGGCCTCAAGTGATCCGCCTACCTTGGCCTCTCAAGGTGCTGGGATTACAGGTGTCAGCCTCTGCTCCTGGCCCCCATTCAAGTGCAACCTCCAATGCCCCCTGCTCTGTTGATGCTCTGTTGATCTCAGCTTGTAGTATGTCAAGGGCCACTGAGATATCCTCTGCTCCAGAGTTTATGATTTTTTATTTTTATTTTTATTGAGACGGAGTTTTGTTCTCGTTACCCAGGCTGCAGTACAATGGCACAATCTCGGCTCACTGCAGCCTTCACCTCCCAGGTTCAAGCAATTCTCAGCTTCTTGAGTAGCTGGGATTACAGGCGCACAGCACCACTCTGGACTACTTTTGCGTTTTTAGTAGAGACAGGGTTTCACCATGTTTGTCAGGCTGGTCTTGGAACTCCTGACCTCAGGTTATCCGCCTGCCTCGGCCTCCCAAAGTGCTGGATTACAGGTGTGAGCCACCGTGCCCAGCCAAGTTCATGGTTTTGAATTAGACCAAAACTCATCCAAAAGGTAGAGCCAACATCAGGATGAGGTATCGAACCTCCCTCAACCCATGTTAATATTTCACACTGTTACCGTTTGCCCTGGAGGACTGCCTTGAGGCCAGGAGCTGGTGTTAGGACTGCAGAGAAAATATTTTCCTATTACAGTCTCCAGCTGATAAAAGAGAAGGTCGTTCTTTGCACGCTGACCTCAGAGAATGATGCAATCTCATGAGGACACATTTAATAAATGAATGAGGAATTCTTGCTGCAGCTCTGCGGTCTGTGTTATCAATATCTCTAGTTCATCCCTGGCCTACTTGCTCTTCCTCCATCAATCAAAAAATTCTTTTTTGCTCCTAATAACGTAAGACAAAGCTTTCAATTTAAATCAGCCTAAAAACCAGCAGCCCAAATGGATATTCCCTGCTATCTTGTTTGTATCAAAGTTCCATTGTATTCCCGAACACCAAAAAAATAGGTACAAGGCTATGAAAGCTATCTGAGCGGTAAACGACTTTTCGTTTGTTTCTGTCGGGTTTTGTTTTAATCTAAGAGGTTGGACTCAGTGAGTGCTGTTGCTGCTCGGCTCTAGAGCACCGCGATTCTGCAATTCTGTGTTGCTATGGGGATGAGATGATGTGATTCAAATGCACAGCATGTTCTGTTGCTAAGGTAATTACAGGCATCCTCAACCTTTTGATCAGGGCTGGCTTTGCCACATATTTTAGCCACGGATAAACCGAGCGTGAGGTCTCAGGTGCAGAGAGTGAAAGAAAAACAAGCGTTGTGTGGAAAGTTTTAGAGGAAGTTTGTCATTCATTTTCTCTTTTTTTGAGATGGAGTCTCACTCTGTTGCCCAGACTGGAGTAAAATCCAGTAATCTTGGCTCACTGCAACCTCTGACTCCTGGGTTCAATCAATTCTCCTGCCTCAGCCTCCCAAGTAGCTGGGATGAGCAGCATTCACCACCATGCCCAACTAATTTTTTTATTTTTAGTTTCATCATGTTGGCCAGGCTGGTCTTGAACTCCTGACCTCAGGTGATCCACCTGCCTCAGCCTCCCAAAATACTGGGATTACAGATGTAAGCCACTGTGCCTAGCCAGAGGAAATTAAAAAAAAAAAAAAAAAGAACGTATACTTGCTGCTTGACCTGGGTAACCTCATGGTGACAGCCAGCAAAGTGGACAGCATGATTACTGTGTCTTCAGGGAAGTGGCCAGTGACTGCTGTTTCACAGGGGCCTGATGGTCTGGTGGATAGATGGCTTGCCTGTAGCCAATGGCCGGCAGAGAGACCCAGAATGTTTGGGTGCTCTGGGAAGTGTCAGAACCTTTCACATTTGCAGTCCAAGGGGAAAGGGGATTGAGTAAAAAGAGACATGAGGGAACTTTCTGGGAGTATGAACACTTCTGTATCCTGACTGGGTTTCAGTTACATAGGTGTCTAAACCCATCAAACTGCATACTTATGTTCTCTGTGTTCACATACAATGTACATTTCATCAATAAAAACAATCCTTTGGCTCTTTTAGGATGAGAAGGAAGGTGGCTGATGAGGATACAAATGGGAATGTGAGGCACTGATAAATATGAGACTGGAGTTTTATTTACTTATTAATTTTTGAGATGGAGTTTTGCTTTTGTTACCCAGGCTGGAGTGCAGTGGCGCCATCTCTGCTCATTGCAACCTTCGCCTCCTGGGTTCAGGCGATTCTCCTGCCTCAGCCTCTTGAGTAGCTGGGATTACAGGTGTCTGCCATCATGCCTGGCTAATTTTTTTTTTTGTATTTTTAGTAGAGGCGAGGTTTCTCCATGTTGGCTAGGCTGGTCTCAAACTCCTGACCTCAGGAGATCCACCTGCCTCGGCCTCCCAAAGTGCTGGAATTACAGGCGTGAGGTACGCCTGGCCTATTTATTTACTATGTTTTGTTTGTTTGTTTGTTTTGGGAGAAACGGAGTGTTGCTCTGTCACCAGGCTGGAGTGCAGTGGTGTGATCTTGGCTCACTGCAACTTCCACCTCCCAGGTTCAAGTGATTCTCCTGCCTCAGCCTCCTGAATAGCTGTGACTACAGGCACGCACCACCACGCCCAGCTAATTTTTGTATTTTTAGTAGAGATGGGGTTTCAGGATGGTCTTGATCTCCTGACCTCGTGATCTGCCCACCTCAGCCTCCCAAGGTGCTGGGATTACCAGCGTGAGCCACTGCACCCAGCTATTTACTTACTGTTTTGACAGGGTCTCACTCTGTTGCATAGGCTGGAGTGCAGTGGTACAATCAAAGCTCACCGTAGTCTTGAACTCATGGTTTGGAGGAGTTTGCTCAAGCAATCCTCCCACCTCAGCCTCCCAAGTAGCTGGGACTACAGGCATACATCACCATGACTGACTGGTTTTTAAATTTTTTGTAGAGATGGGGTGTCCCTATGTTGCACAGGTGGGTCTGGAACTCCTGGCCTCAAGTGATCCTCCCACCTCAGCCTCCCAAAGTGCTGGGATTGCAGGTGTGAGCCACAGCACCTGGCCAAGACTGGAGTTTTAAATTACGGTAGTCTCCCCGCTTATTAACAGTTTCAGTTACCTGAGGTCAATCGCAGTCCAAAAATACTAAACGGAGAAAAGAAAAAGCAATCCTTCAGACTGGAGGGGGAGAAAGTAGCCTTGAAGAACCACAGGAGAGCAGCCCTCTCATGTCTCTGGACAAGACTGTCTCATGGTTGAGAGTTTGCTCAGCATTTGCTACAATGTGCATTCCCTGCTTTTTGGGGGCAGGGCATGAAGCTTGGGCTTGGGTTTCATGTACACCACCCTGCAGGAGCCTCTCAGGATGCCTGTGCCGACCTCACCCTCCTTTGCCCTCAGTCCAGGCCATCTGAGTTTCTTGTCCTCCTTCCTTCCAGGACTGGGACACAGAGCATAGCATTGTGTCCAGAGAGCATAGCATTGGAGTAGGAGTTTGGAAAGCAGAGTTCTAGTCCCTGCATGATATGGTTAGGGTTTGGGTCCTCACCCAGAATCTCCTCTTGAATTGCAATCCCTATAATCTCCACATGTAAAGGGCAGGAGCAGGTGGAGGTAAAGCAGGATCACCGGGGTGGCTTTCCTCATGTTGTTCTCGTGATAATGAGTGAGTCTCACGAGATCTGACAGTCTTATAAGCATCTGGCATTTCACCTGCTTGCACTCACTCTGTCTTGCTGCCCTGTGAAGAAGGTATCTGCTTCTCCTTAGCCTTCACCATGATTGTAAGTTTTCTGCAGCCTCCCCAGCAATGCGGAACTGTGAGTCAATTAAACCTCTTTCCTTCATGAATTACTTAGTCTCAGGTTTTGTTTTTTTTGCTTTTTGAGACAGTCTTGCTTTGTCACCCTGGCTGGAGTGCAGTCACGTGATCTGGGCTCAACTGCAACCTCTGCCTCCAGGGTTCAAGTGATTCTCCTGCCTCAGCATCGGTGGTAGCTGGGGTTACAGGCACCAGCCACCATGCCTGGCTAATTTTTGTATTTGTAGTAGAGACAGGGTTTCACCATGTTAGCCAGGCTGGTCTTGAACTCCTGACCTCAGGTGATCTGCCCAACTTGGCTTCCCAAAGTGCTGGGATTACAGGAGTGAGCCACCGCGCCCAGCCTCGGGTGTTTCTTTATAGCAGCACGAGAACAGACTAATACACTACATGGTCACTGACTCACTGAACATTGGCTAAACTCTCTGAGCTACAGTTTCCTCAGGTGCAGAACAGGGTTAGTTGCTCTCAGGGCTACCATGAGGGGACAAAGTTCACTGGAGTTGTCCTGTATACAAAGGTGAAATAGGCGCTCTGCAGAAGAGACAGGAGACTGCCTTATGATGAAAAAAAAAAAAGTAAAAAGCACAACATTGGCAGCCACCAAGCAGTCAGGAGCCTCCATGGCGTCTGTCTTTTGGGGGAATCAAGAAATACATCTTGGGCCGGGTGCAGTGACTCACACCTGTAATCCCAGCACTTTGAGAGGTTGAGGCGGGAAGATCACCTGAGGTCAGGAATTAGAAACCAGCCTGACCATCATGGAGAAAACCCCACCTCTACTAAAAATATAAAATTAGCCAAGCGTAGTGGCACATACCTGTAATCCCAGCTACTCGGGAGGCTGAGGCAGGAGAATCACTTGAACCTGGGAGGCAGAGGTTTCAGTGAGCTGGGATTGCACCATTGCACTCTAGCCTGGGCAATAAGAATGAAACTCAGTCTCAATCAATCAATCAATCAATCAACCAACTAGTAAATGCATGCATCTTGGTGGCTCACACCTGCAGTCCTAGCACTTTGGGAGGCTGAGGCAGGAGGATTACTTGAAGCCCAGAGTTTAAGACCAGCCTGGGCAACATAGTGAAACCCTGTCTTCACAAAGGATACAAAAATTAGCCAGGCATGGTGGTGTGTGCCTGTAGTCCCAATTACTTGGGAGGCTGAGGTGGGTGGATCTCTTTAGTTCAGCAAGTTGAGGCTGCAGTGAGCTATGGCCGTGCCACTGCACTCCAGCCTAAGTGACAGAGTGAGACCCTGCCTCTTAAAAAAAAAAGTGAAAAGGAAAACATTGTAATATAAAAATGTATTATTTATATGTAATACATAATATGTATTATAGGCCCAGTACAATGGCTTATGCTTGTAATCCCAGCACTTTGGGAGTTGAGGTGCTCAGAACACTTGAGGTAAAGAGTTTGAGACCAGCCTGGCCAACATAGTGAAACCCCTTCTCTACTAAAAATACAAAAAAATTAGCCAGGCATGGGGACACATGTATGTAATCCTAGCTACTTGGGAGGCTGAGGCAGAAGGATCACTTGAACCCAGGAGGTGGAGGCTGCAGTGAGCCGAGATGGCCACACTGCATTCCAGCCTGGGTGACAGAGTGAGACTGTCTCAAAAAAAGTATTATCTGTTACATATTATATGTAATATGAAATATATATGTATAATACAAACTAATATGAAAATATATTTTATATAAAACATTACATAATTTATAATATATTTATATATAATAAAAACTATATTATAAATATATTTTACATATACAATATGTAAATTATTTTATACATAAAATATATTTTGTAATTTATATGTAAAAATAGTTTTATATTTATGTATTTTATATGACAAAATATCTTCATAGTTATATAAAAATATGTTTATTATATATTTTATATTACATATAAAATATATCTAATTTTTTTTTGAGATGGAGTCTCACTCTGTTGCTCAGGCTGGAGTGCAGTGGTGCGATCTCAGCCCACTGCAACCTCCACCTTCTGGGTTCAAACAATTCTTCTGCCTCAGCCTCCTGAGTAGCTGGGATTACAGGCACGTGCCACCATACTCAGCTAATTTTTGTATTTTTAGCAGAGATCGGGTTTCACCATGTTGGCCAGGCTGGTCTCAAACTCCTGACCTCGTGACCCTCCGGCCTTGGACTCCCAAAGTGCTAGGATTACAGGAATGAACCACTGCGCCCTGCCAAAATATATCTATTTTATATTACATACATAGTACATATATAATAAATATATAATGTATAATTATATAAGAAATGTATGTTATATAAAATATATCTATTTTACATTACATACATATTACATATATAATAAATATATAATGTATAATTATATAAGAAATGTATGTTATATATTTATATTTTACATACATATATATAATACATACATATATTCATTTTCTATACATAATATAAAAGTATAGAGACAGTGTTAAGCATCTTCTCAGTACACAGCCCCTGATAAAATGCAACTTTTCCTGTTGCTATTTTTGTCCCAGCAGAGACCTAGAAACAGGATGGCACAGAAGACACGTACAAGCCAGTGCAGTTAAAAGAGAAAGGACATTAATTAGAAAGAAGTTCGGTGAGCTCTTGTTTAGGTAATAGGAGCCACATTCACCAGTGATATGTTCCTTCATTCTGTTGTGATTCTTATATTCCTTCTCCCTCTCTTCCTTTCTTCCCTCCCTCTGTTTATATTGTATTTGTAGAAGGAAGTATAGAATTTCTCACAGCCTGGATTTTGCAGATTGATTGTGGTATTATTTGACATGTTTTTCTGGTGCCCTTGTATGTCCTGTAATTTGTTAGTTAGATCACAAGAGGCTTAGACTCAAGTTCTTTTTTTTCTCTTTCACAATTACTCGTAGGTGATGTCGTGTACAGCAATACAGATGCACGGGATGTCTGGTTTTCTTATTTTTTTTCCAAATGATGTCAGCAGTCATTGGTGATCATTGCCTAAGGGTGTTCTTTTGTTCATTTTTTTGAGATGGAATCTCACTCTGTCACCCAGGTGGGAGTATAGTGGCACAATCTCCGCTCACTGCAGCCTCCGCCTCCCAAGTCCAAGTGATTCTCCTGCCTCAGTCTCCCAAGTAGCTGGGATTACAGACCCATGCTACTACGCCCAGCTATATTTTGTATTTTTAGTAGAAATGGGGTTTTACCTTGTTGGCCAGGCTGGTCACGAACTCCTGACCTCAGGTGATCTGCCCACCTCAGCCTCCCAAAATGTTGGGATTACAGGCGTCAGCCACCTCCACTGGCTACCTAAGGGTTATTAGGAATTGCAAAATAACTATTGTGTTTCTATTGAGCCTTAAATTTATTGGTTCTCCCTTCTCAGTTATTTGGTTGCTTCTAGGTACTGTTTATGTAGGAAAGATAAGATAAATATTTGCATTTTTTCCTTTTTAAAATTTTTATTTATTTTTTATTTTCTATTTTTTTGAGACAGACTATGGCTCTGTTGCCAAGGCTGGAGTGCAGTAGCATGATCTCGGCTCACTGCAACCTCTGCTTCCTGGCTTCAAGCAATTCTCCTGCCTCAGCCTCCCAAGTAGCTGGGACTACAGGCACATGCCACCACGCTTGGCTAATTTTTTGTATTTTTAGTAGAGATGGGGCATGTCCATGTTGGCTAGGATGGTCTCGATCTCTTGACCACTGTGCCCGCCCCAAAAGCTTTTATAAGAAATTCCAGGCCGGCTGTGGTAGCTCACACCTGTAATCCCAGTACTTTGGGAGGTCAAGGCAGGCGGATCATGAGGTCAGGAGTTTGAGACTGGCCTGGTCAACATGGTGAAACCCTGTCTCTACTAAAAATACAAAAGTTAGCCAGGCATGGTGGTACATGCCTGTAATCCCAGCTACTTGGGAGGCTGATGCAGGAGAATTGCTTGAACCCGGGAGGCAGAGGTTGCAGTGAGCCAAGATTGCACCACTACACTCCAGCCAGGGTGACAGAGCGAGACTGTCTTAAAAAGAAAATTCCTCTCATGTCTGTAGCTGTTTGAGTAACTTCTCTTATCTGTAAAGCTGTCTGCATAACTCCCTTTCATCTATGTAGCTGTGGGTATGTCTCTAGGCAAGCACAAAGCACTGCCTGTCTTGTTTGTATAATTGTGGGTTTGTTTTAGGTAAGACCCTCTCCTCCCTGCGCAACTTTCCACAGAGCCCACCGTGTACATGTCTGAAAAGGGTAGGGAATTTTTTCCTGGGAGCTTGCTAATTACACAAAGAACAAAAGACTTTTGGCCGGGCATGGTAGCTCACGCCTGTAATCCCAGCACTTTGGGAAGCTGAAGTGGGTGGATTGCTTGAGGTCCAGAGTTCGAGACCAGCCTGGCCAACATGGCGAAACCCATCTCTACTAAAAATACAAAAAAAAAAAAAAAAAATTGGCCAGGCATTGTGGCATGTACCTGTAACTCTGGTTACTATGGAGGTTGTGGCAAGAGAATCACTTGAATCCAGGAAGTGGAGATTGCAGTGAGCTGAGATTGTATCGTTGCACTCCAGCCTGGGCAACAGAGTGAGACTGTGGAAAAAAAAAATTTTTTTTTTGTTTGTTTTTGAAATGGAGTTTCACTCTTGTTCAAGCGAACCTCCTGCCCTTAGCCTCCCAAGTAGCTGAAATTACAGGTAGGCACCACCATGCTCAGCTAATTTTCGTATTTTTAGTAGAAACTGTGTTTCCTCATGTTGATCAGGCTGGTCTCGAACTCCCGACCACAGGTGATCTGCCCTCCTTGGCCTCACAAAGTGCTGGAATTACAGACGTGAGCCACCACACCCAGCCAAAAAAAAAGTTTTTAGAGCCAAGAGTACCTGCAGTCCCAGCTACTCAGGTGACTGAGGCAGGAGAATGACTTGAGCCCAGATGTTCAAGGCTAGTCTGGGCAACATAGTGAGACCCCTTTACTAAAAAAATAATGGGCAAAGCAGTTGAGAAAAAAATGTTTTCATAGTTTTCCTCATATGAATTTTGAACATTTCTTTTTAAGCTTATGCCTCAGTATTTTATTACTTTTTTTTCTTTTTTAAGAGACGGGGTTTCACTGTGCTAGCCAGGATGGTCTCGATCTCCTGACCTCATGATCCACCGGCCTTGGCCTCCCAAAGTGCTCAGATTACAGGCGTGAGCCACCACACCCTGCCCAGTATTTTATTACTTATTTTATGCTTTTTTTTTTTTTTTTTTTTTTTAATAGAGGGATTCTCAGCCAGGCACGGTGGCTCCTGCCTATAAGGAAAGCACTTTGGGAGGCTGAGGCAGGTGGATTGCCTGAACTTGGGAGTTTGAGACCAGCCTGACCAACATAGAGAAACCCCGTCTCTACTAAAATTACAAAATTAGCTGGGTGTGGTGGCACATGCCTATAATCCCACCTACTCGGGAAGCTAAGGCAGGAGAATTGCTTGAACCCAGGAGGCAGAGGTGTGGTGAGCTGAGATTGAGCCGTTGCAGTTCAGCCTGGGCAATAAGAGCGAAACTCTGTCTCAAAAAAAAAGCGTTTAGTTGGCTCACAGTTCTGCAGGCTATACAGGAAGCATGGCTGCGGAGACCTCAGGAAACTTCTGATCATGGCAGAAGGGGAAGGGGAAGCAGGCACATCTTACATGGCCAGAGCAGGAGGAAGACAGAGAAAGATGGGACATGCTATACACTTTTCAACAACCAGATCTTGTGATAACTCACTATCACGAGTACACCATGAAAGGAGAAACCTACCCCCATCATTCAATCACCTCCCACGAGACCCACCTCCAACACTGGGGATCATAACTTAACATGAGATTTGGGCGGGGACGCAGACCCAGACCTGCCATACTCAAGTCCCGCTGCTGGCCTTGGGGAACTGAATACCAAAAGTTGGGCCTTTGTATATTCGAGTTTCACATCCCTCAAACACTGTATTTTCTATCTGAGTTTGGTTGGAAAAAAAAGCTGCATATAAGTGAACCTTTGAAGTTCAAACCCATGGTGTTTGAAGGTCTAGGTAGACCTTCTTCCACTGATCTAAAATGCAAATTTATACAGGAATCTTGAAAAATTAAAGTAATAGACATAAAAAGAACTGAGTTAAAAACATATCTTGGTGGTCAGATGTGGTGGCTCATGCCTGTAATCCCAGCACTTTGGGAGGCCGAGGTGGGCAGATCGCCTGAGGCCAGGAGTTTGAGACTAGCCTGACTAACATAGTGAAACCCTGTCTCTACTAAAATTGCAAAAATTAGCCAGGGGTGGGGGTGCATGCCTGTAATCCCAGCTACTCGGGAGGCTGAGGCAGGAGAATCATTTGAACCTGGGAGGCAGAGGTTGCAGTGAGCCAAGATCATGCCATTGGACTCCAGCCTGGGCGACAAGAGAGAGACGCCATCTCATGATGTAAAACCACACAAAAAGAGCAGACTAATAAGTTGGTTGCAGCAAACAGATTCTGCAGAAAAATAATGACAGTTAAGGCTGGGCATGGTGACTCATGCCTATAATCCCAGCACCTTGGGAGGCCAAGGCGGGCAGATCACTAGGTCAGGAGTTCAAGACAAGCCTGGCCAACATAGTGAAATCCCATCTCTACTAAAAATACAAAAATTAGGTGGGGATGGTGGCACATGCCTATAGTCCCAGCCACTTGAGAGGCTGAGGCAGGAGAATCACTTGAACCTGAGTGGCAGAGGTTGTGGTGAGCCAAGATCATGCCATTGCACTCTAGCCAGGATAACAGAGCAAGACTCTGTGTCAAAAAACAAAAACAAACAAACAAACAAAAAAACCTGACAATCTGTAGAAATAGATGAAGAGGGCATGCAAAGGCTACTTATTCAGAGTGTGCCATAGCAAGGGAGTCAGTCACCTTCATGTGCATTTTGACAAAGACTCCCAAGTGCCCACAGAGTTTGGTCCAATCAGGAAGACAGGAATCCCTAATGTCATTGGTTATTCCAAGCTGGCAGCCAGTTTGAAGAAAAACATAGGAGTGGGCACGGTGGCTCATGCCTGTAATCCCAGCACTTTGGGAAGCTGAGGCGAGCAGATCATGAGGTCAGGAGTTCAAGGCCATCCTGGTTAACACAGTGAAACCTTGTCTCTGCTAAAATATAAAAAATTAGCTGGGCGTGGTGTGGTGCTGGCATGTAATCCCAGCTACTCTGGAAGCTGAGGCAGGAGAATCACTTGAACCCAGGAGGCAGAGGTTGCAGTGAGCCAAGATCGTGCCATTGCACTCCAGCCTGGGTGACAGGGCAAGACTCTGTCTCAAAAAAAAAAAAAAAAAATGAAGTCAGCAAGAGACATTAAGTTTCAGAGGGCACAGCTGAAACTGCTTTTGTTTTTATTTTATTTTATTTTTGTTTTTATTTATTTATTTATTTATTGCATTTTAGGTTTTGTGGTACATGTGAAAAACATGCAAGATTGTTGCATAGGTGCATATGTGGCAGTGTGATTTGCTGCCTTCCTCCTTTTCACCTATATGTGGCATTTCTCCCCATGCTATCTCTCCTCAACTCCCCACCCCCCACTGTCCCCCCAACTCCCCACCAACAGACCCCAGTGTATAGTGCTCCCCTCCCTGTGTCCATGTGTTCCCATTGTTCAACACCTGTCTATGAGTGAGAACATGCGATGTTTGATTTTGTGTTCTTGTGTCAGTTTGCTGAGAATGATGGTTTCCAGGTTCATCCATGTCCCTACAAAGGACGCGAACTCATCGTTTTTGATGGCTGCATAATATTCCATGGTGTATATGTGCCACATTTTTCCCATCCAGTCTATCATCAATGGGCATTTGGGTTGGTTCCAGGTCTTTGCTATTGTAAACTGTGCTGCAATGAACATTCGTGTGCATGTGTCCTTATAGTAGAATGATTTATAATCCTTTGGATATATACCCAGTAACGGGATTGCTGGGTCAAATGGAATTTCTATTTCTAGGTCCTTGAGGAATCACCACACTGTCTTCCACAACGGTTGAACTAATTTACACTCCCACCAACAGTGTAAGAGTGTTCCTATTTCTCCATATCCTCTCCAGCGTCTGTTGTCTCCAGATTTTTTAATGATCGCCGTTCTAACTGGCGTGAGATGGTATCTCAATGTAGTTTTGATTTGCATTTCTCTAATGACCAGTGATGATGAGCATTTTTTCATATGCTTGTTGGCCTCATATATGTCTTCTTTTGTAAAGTATCTGTTCACATCCTTCGCCCATTTTTGAATGGGCTTGTTTTTTTCTTGTAAATCTGTTTTAGTTTGTTGTAAATTCTGGATATCAGCCCTTTGTCAGATGGGTAGGCTGCAAAAATTTTCTCCCATTCTGTTGGTTGCCGATTCACTCTATTGACTGTTTCTTTCACCGTGCAGAAGCTGTGGAGTTTGATTAGGTCCCATTTGTCTATTTTGGCTTTTGTTGCCAATGCTTTTGGTGTTTTGGTCATCAAGTCCTTGCCTATGCCTATGTCCTGAATGGTTTTGCCTAGGTTTTCTTCTAGGGTTTTTATGGTGTTAGGTCTTATGTTTAAGTCTTTAATCCATCTGGAGTTAATTTTAGTGGAAGGTGTCAGGAAGGGGTCCAGTTTCTGCTTTCTGCATATGGCTAGCCAGTTTTCCCAACACCACTTATTAAACAGGGAATCCTTTCCCCATTGCTTGTTTTTATCAGGTTTGTCAAAGATCGGATGGTTGTAGATATGTTGTATTGCCTCCGACGCCTCTGTTCTGTTCCATTGGTCTATATCTCTGTTTTGGTACCAGTACCATGCTGTTTTGATTACTGTAGCCTTGTAGTATAGTTTGATGTCTGGTAGTGTGATGCCTCCCACTTTGTTCTTTTTGCTTAGAATTGACTTGGCTATGCGGGCTCTCTTTTGGTTCCATATGAAGTTTAAGGTGGTTTTTTTCCAGTTCTGTGAAGAAGGTCATGGGTAGCTTGATGGGGATAGCATTGAATCTGTAAGTTACTTTGGGCAGTATGGCCATTTTCACGATATTGATTCTTCCTAACCATGAACATGGAATGTTTCTCCATCTGTTTGTGTCCTCTCTTATTTCGTTGAGCAGTTGTTTGTAGTTCTCCTTGAAGAGGTCCTTTACGTTCCTTGTTAGTTGTATTCCTAGGTATTCTATTCTCTTTGTAGCAATTGTGAATGGCAGTTCGTTCTTGATTTGGCTCTCTTTAAGTCTGTTATTGGTGTATAGGAATGCTTGTGATTTTTGCACATTGATTTTGTATCCTGAGACTTTGCTAAAGTTGCTTATCAGTTTCAGGAGATTTTGGGCTGAGACGATGGGGTCTTCTAGATATACAATCATGTCGTCTGCAAATAGAGACAATTTGACTTCCTCCTTTCCTAATTGAATACCCTTTATTTCTTTTTCTTGCCTGATTGCTCTGGCTAGAACTTCCAGTACTATATTGAATAGGAGTGGTGAGAGAGGGCATCCTTGTCTAGTGCCAGATTTCAAAGGGAATGCTTCCAGTTTTTGCCCATTCAGTATGATATTGGCTGTTGGTTTGTCATAAATAGCTTTTATTATTTTGAGATACATTCCGCCGATACCTAGTTTATTGGGGTTTTTAGCATAAAGGGCTGTTGAATTTTGTCGAAGGCCTTCTCTGCATCAATTGAGATAATCATGTGGTTTTTGTCTTTGGTTCTGTTTATGTGGTGAATTACATTTATAGACTTGCATATATTGAACCAGCCTTGCATCCCTGGGATGAATCCTACTTGATCATGGTGGATAAGCTTTTTGATGTGCTGTTGTAATTGGCTTGCCAGTATTTTATTGAAGATTTTTGCATCGATGTTCATCATGGATATTGGCCTGTAGTTTTCTTTTCTTGTTGAGTCTCTGCCAGGTTTTGGTATCTGGATGATGTTGGTCTCATAAAATGATTTGGGAAGGATTTCCTCTTTTTGGATTACTTGGAATAGTTTCAGAAGGAATGGTACCAGTTCCTCTTTGTATGTCTGGTAGAATTTGGCTGTGAACCCATCTGGACCTGGGCTTTTTTTGGGTGGTAGGCTTTTAATTGCTGCCTCGACTTCAGACCTTGTTATTGGTCTATTCAGGGTTTTGACTTCTTCTGGTTTAGGCTTTGGAGGAGGCAACTGTCCAGGAATTTATCCATTTCTTCCAGGTTTTCTAGTTTATGTGCGTAGAGTTGTTTGTAATAATCTCTGATGATGGTTTGAATTTCTGTGGAATCTGTGGTGATATCCCCTTTATCATTTTTTATTGCATCTATTTGGTTATTCTCTCTTTTCTTTTTTTATTAATCTGGCTAGTGGTCTGTCTATTTTGTTGATCTTTTCAAAAAACCAGCTCCTGGATTTATTGATTTTTTGAAGGGTTTTTCGTGTCTCTATCTCCTTCAATTCTGCTTTGATCTTAGTTATTTCTTGTCTTCTGCTAGGTTTTGAGTTTTTTTTTTGATCTTGCTCCTCTAGCTCTTTCAATTTTGACGATAGGGTGTCAATTTTAGATCTCTCCTTGCTTCTCATGTGGGCACTTATTGCTATATATTTTCCTCTAGACACTGCTTTAAATGTGTCCCAGAGATTCTGGTATGTGGTGTCTTCGTTCTCGTTGGTTTCGAAGAACATCTTTATTTCTGCCTTCATTTCATTGTTTATCCAGTCAACATTCAAGAGAAAGTTGTTCAGTTTCCATGAGGCTGTGCGGTTCTGGGTTGGTTTCTGAATTCTGAGTTCTCCTTGATTGCACTGTGGTCTGAGGGACTGTTTGTTATGGTTTCCGTTCTTTTGCATTTGCTGAGGAGTGATTTACTTCCAATTATGTGGTCAATTTTAGAGTAGGTGTGATGTGTTGCTGAGAAGAATGTATATTCTGTGGATTTGGGGTGGAGAGTTCTGTAAATGTCTATTAGGTTTGCTTGGTCCGGGTCTGAGTTCAAGTCCTTATTTTTTGGAGACGGAGGCTCACTTTGTCACCCAGGCTGGAATGCAATGGTGCAATCTTGGCTCACTTGCAACCTCTGCCTCCTGAGTTCAAGTGATTCTCATGTCAGCCTCCTGAGTAGTTACAATTATAGGCATCCACCATGAACTCAGATGATATCTATCTACTGTGGCTTTTTGAAATCCCTGGGGGGGTGGGTGTGGTGGGGGGCAGGTGCAGTGGCTCACGCCTGTAATCCCAGCACTTTGGGAGGCCGAGGCTGGTGAATCACTTGAGGTCAGGAGTTTGAGACCAGCCTGACCAACATGTTGAAACCCTGTGTTTACTAAAAATACAAAAATTAGCCACATGTGGTGGCATGTGCCTATAATCCCAGATACTTGGGAGGCTGAGGCAGGAGAATCATTTGAACATGGGAGACGGAGGCTGCAGTGAGCTGAGATCACATTGCACTCCAGCCTGGGCAACAAGAGTGAAACTTTGTCTCAAAAAAGAAAAAAAAGAAATTCCCTAGGGGAGTACCTGGGCTTATTTCATAAAGAGGTACTGAAGGAAGCAGAGACATTTGGAGGACTTTCCCACCCTGTGCAGGTATCTTGGCCTTGGCATCTTGAAATGTATTATTTCAGAGTCACCCCTTTGATGACCTTGGCGGTGGACCAGAGTAATTTGTTAAAGCCTTTTGACAGCCCACATCAGTGTCAGAATTTCTGTTGCACATTTGATTTCCTTATTATTGGCATTGAGAAGGCCCCCTTTTCCAGATCGCTCCATGGGCCTGGACCACAAAGATTGCGTCTTGTGAGTCTGTAGAAACAGTCAAGCCCTTGTCCTGTCTTAGGTCCAGGGCTCAGGTTCATGCAGATTTTCCCGGCCCTCTGTGCTGAAGTCCCTGTAAGAGGCTCTGGGCTGGTTTCCTGTAGGTAGAGAGCTTCACATCCTGCCCTTCACTGGCCTCTTTTCATGAAGCTCCTACCATCTATAGACCATGGCTTCCTTTTCTTCTTCGACCACATGTCTGTTATTGAAACTCTGGAAGTAAGTCAGGCGTGGTGGCTCATGCCTATAATCCCAGCACTTTGGGAGGCCAAGGTGGGTGGGTTACCTGAAGTCAGGAGTTCAAGACCATCATAGATGGTGAAATCCCACCTCTATGAAAAATACAAAAATTAGCTGGGCATGGTGACGGTTGCCTGTAATCCCAGTTACTCAGGAGACTGAGGCAGAAGAATCACTTGAACCCAGGAGGCTGAGGTTGCAGTGAGCCAAGATTGCATCACTGCACTCCAGCCTGGTGACAGAGCAAGACTCCAACTCAAAAATAAATAAACGAAGGGAGAAATACATAAATTTCTCCCTATATTTATAATATTTATATATACACATATAAGTTATATATAAATGACATTTATAAAGCAATCTATATTTAATATATTTATATATATTGAATATATATTTTATATACATTATATATACACACATATGGAAAGGAGTTTATCTGTTTCTTTGCTGTCTGACACTTCCTCACTTTTTCCCAGTTGTTTCAGTCTTTGTCTCTGATTCCTGGAGAGACTCTATGTCCTTGGAATTTCTTGGGTGATAGGCGCATCTGTTACTCACGGTGGCCCCCAAGGGTTACACCTGAGTTCATGCCAACCAGATGGCTTTTCAAGGGGTCACCCACACCCGATGACCAACCATGTGATTTGAAGGTTGTGACTTCAAGCCACATGGTGTCAGCCTGACTCCCAGAAAGGAACTGGGGGGCTGGAGATGGACTGAGCTGCTGGTCAGTGACTGAATCAACCCAGCCACTGTAATAAAAGCCCTGGACATGGAAGCCCAGGGGAGCTTCTCTGGCTGGTGACACACATCAGTGTGCTGAGAGGATGGGACGTCCTGAGGACACAGATAGGTGTCTTTGACACCTTCTCAGAGTTTGCATTTTTTGTCTCTGCTTTTGGCTGGTCTTAACTTTTGCCAGTGTTTTTCTTATATAAAACTGTAATGAAAGTATCAGGTCAGGCACAGTGGCTCACGCCTGCAATCTCAGCAGTTTGGGAAGCAAAGGTAGGCGGGTCACCTGAGGTCAGGAGTTCAAGATAGGCCTGGCCAACATGGTGAAACCCTGTCTCTACTAAAGAAAAAAAAAAAAAATTACCTGGGTATGGTGGTATGTGTCTGTAGTTCCAGCTACTCGGGAGGCTGAGGCAGGAGAATCACTTAAACCCGGGAGGCAAAGGTTGCTGTGAGCCAAGATAGTGCCACTGCACTCCAGCCTAGGAGACAGAGTAAGACTCCGTCTCAAAAAAAAAAAAGGAAGTATCATGCTCGGCTGGGCACAGTGGCTATGCCTGTAATCCCATCACTTTGGGAGGCTGGGGCACGCATATCACCTGAAGTCAGGAGTTCGAGACCAGCCTGGCCAACATGATGAAACCCTGTCTCTACTAAAAATACAAAAAATAGCCACGTGTGGTGGCACACACTGTAATTCCAGCTACTAGGGAGGTTAAGGCAGAAAAATCACTTTGACCTGGGAGCTGGAGGTTGCACTGAGCTGAGATTGTGCCACTGCACTCCAACCTGGGAGACAGAGTGACACTCTGTCTCAAAAAGGAAAACAAAAAACCAAACAAACTCTAGCTTGGGATCAGCCCTCTCTTCTATTTTTTCCTTTTAAAAAAACTTTTTAAAAAATAGATGTAGATGCCATGTTGCCCAGGCTGGTCTCAAACACCTGGCCTCAAATGATCCTCCCACCATGACCTCCAAAAGTGCTGGGATTATAAGTGTGAGCACTGCACCCAGCCTTATGTTTTTTTCTACATAAAAAATAATACAGGATTATCCTCCAGAGCTAATAAATATTTTCAAGTAACCACAACCCCATTAATGAAAAATGTCACTTGACAGCAAATTATCAATTCAGAGCAATCTGATCGCACTCGCTGTGAAGACGAGAAAACGTCATGTTTATTACGTTTCCCGAGATGCACTGCACTGTTCCCTTGAAAACACACGGCTCATGACCTCCTTCAAAACACACATCCTCTTCAAAGTAACTTACAAACAAGTCAATAGAAGGTAAAAATTACATCTGAATTCTCACATTTCAAAAACATACACTTAATGTCAAATAAAAATTTATTTTTACCTGAATTTAGGGGAACTATCACATAGCGATAAATGTAGTAGATCTACTAAGTAGTATAGGTGAAAAGAGTGCTTGTTCAGCACCGCATGCATTAATAGATACAAAGATTTAAAGATAAAAGATTTACAATAAAAAGAATCCTCTCATAAAAAGGAAAGCAAAATTATATTTATGTATATATAACAGCTATAACACCTATCACACAACTTTATAGGAACAGCATCTATTAAAAAATACTTGTATTTCCAAACTATTTAAAATAAATGTAGTAGTAATTCTGTGCCCATCTTTTTCAAAATAAACCACTAAATGTATAGTACACATTAGACACATTAGCATATATCTAAGACATGTTAAAAATCACAACTAAATTCTCAGAATTCAGTAACAAACACTAAACAGCGAATACAAATTTGTATCACAAGAATTTAGGGGAACTACCACATAGCTATTAATACAATAGATTATCATGTAAGTATCATAGATACAGAGGCTCGCTTCAGGAGCACATATCCTAATAAAACAATAGAAGATTTAGGATAAAAAGAATTCTTAAAAATGAAAAGAAAATTATGTATATAAAACAGCTATAACTCTCTTCAAAACTCCAAAGGAACAGCATGTTTTCAAAAGTACAACAATTTCCAAACTATTTGAAATAAACATATTATTTGATGGCCAACATTTTGCAAACAAACCACAAAAATGCATAGTATGCATGAAGCTATCTGTTACAATCCTATGGCACTCATGTTTTACAAATAATTCCGTGCCAATCTGAGCACCTGTACTGTGCCTTCAAATTCTCCTGGACTGTGGCAGCCAAGTCCACAGGAAGCAGAACCTCCAGATTCCACACCAGGGAGGCTGGAACTCAGCAATATAAAAAGGGAGATGGTGCCGCAGGAAGGGGTGGAATCAGAAACACCGCTGGTTTCTCACTGTCCTCCATGGACTCGTAGAAGTACCGTCTTCCCGCCCCCCACTCCTAGGAGGACAGCGTGATCACTCTATTCAGCTCCTTCTAGAACAGTCCAGGTTCTTCTAGATAATCTGCACAAATGGCTCCTCTCCTCCTTCCTGGTGTCTGTCTGCCATTAGCATTGGAATAAACTTCATGCTGAATATCTGCATCTCCCCTGGGCCCGGTGTTCTGGAAGTGAGAGAGAGGATGTCAGGCTTCAGGGAGGCAGTTCTCTAGGAAGGTCATTCATGTCCCATGTCAATTCTAACTGGAGTTCAGAGCAATTGATCAATCCAGTTTCATCTCCTGCCCTTCATTCTCTAGCCTGCTTCTGAACTGTGGTGTTCAATTGTGATACACACACTTTGGTGACCCGGACTCCAAAACTTACTTAATATACCCAAGGCCATCTCCAGTGATCTGCTTCCTTGCCAGGACTTTGTGTGGGTCTGCCCAGGGAGTAGAGCACCCTCAGACAATGTGGCTTTACACTTCATCACATGTGAGGCCTTTCGTGTCACTTAAGATCTAAACTGGTATCCACACTAGATACGTTTCTAATGTGACAACATCATGAACCACGAGTCCCGGAGCCTAATCGATAATCCTACTTCCTAATGTTTAAGTCTCATGCTGAGTCCTCAACGTGGTTAGATGCACAAGATGTAAACCAAATCTTCACTGAATCCTTGACCCAAATAGGTAATCCAAGTGTGTCAATCCTAATGAACCTCCCCGACCTCAGTATTTCTGACGAATTTTGAGACAGGGTCTCACTGTGTTGACCAGGCTGGAGTACAGTGGCAGGACCAGGACTCCCTACAGCCCCAGTGTCCCAGGCTCCAGTGATCCTCCCTCCTCAGCCTCCCGAGTAGTTGGGAATAGAGAGGCCTCCTACATTGCCCAGCTAATTTGTGAATTTTTGTGGAGAGTGGATCTGGCCAAGTTGCTCAGGCTTGAAGCCAGATCAAGGAATTGGGGTCCTTGGATTTCCTAAATAGACACAATATTCTGCCTTGACTCCTGAGGACGCAGACATACCTTCCCTCAGGCCGATGACCTCAGGCTTCCACGGTCCCTGGAGCTCTAGGAAAAGAGGGCATGATTTCGTGCCCACACCCAGTGCTCTGGGTCATAAGCCTGGATCTGCAAAAACAAACACCCCTTGAGAAGACAGGGACTCCCCAGGATACCCCCCCATCCCCTCATCCAGCCTCCAGTCACCTGAATCCTCCCCACCTCCTCCACCTCCCCCCACCCCACCCACCTCCTCCAGCTCCTCCAGGGAAACCCAAGCCCTGCAGCGCATGGAACAGAACTGGAACTGAAGCTTCTGGAACAAGGGTCGCTGGGAGCGTTTCTCCCCATACAGGAAGTAGAAGATGGCTTGTTTGGGGCCCTGGTTGTCCTCCTCCATGTCATTGGCCACGTAGCTGGGGGCAGAAATCAGGCTGCTGCTCAGGGGCACCACCAGGAGAGACCTCCGACTGAGGTCAGCTTCCCAGAGAGGAGGGTGAGGGACCGTCCTCAGCTCAGGACTGGCACCCACCCTGCAGAGAGCCATGCCTTCCTCAGGAGGGCCCTGCTGGACAGAAGCCAGCTGAAGGGCACCCCTCACACCTTCAGGATGGAGACAAAAAGCCAACTGGTGGCTGAGAGTGGTGGTTTAGGCCTGGAATCCCAGCACTCTGGAAGGCTGAAGTGGGTGAGTGACTTGAGGCCAGGAGTTTGAGACCAACCTGTTCAACATGGTGAAACCCCATCTCTACTAAAAATATGAAAATCCCCTGGTGTGGTGGCACACACCTTAGTCCTAGCTATTCCAGAGGCCGAGGCACAAGAATTACATGAACTGAGGAGGCTGAGGTTGTAGTGAGCCGAGATAGGTCCACTGCATTCTAGCCTGGGAGACAGAGCGAGACTCTGTCTCAAAATAAATAGGATGGGTGTGGTGGCTCATGCCTGTAATCCCAGCAATTTGGGAGGCCGAGGTGGGTGGATCACCAGGTCAGGCGATTGAAACCATCCTGGTTAACACAGCAAAACACCATCTCTACTAAAAACACAAAACATTAGCTGGGCCTGGTGGCATGGGCCTATAGCCCCAGCTACTCAGAAAACTGAGGCAGGAGAATCACTTGAACCCCGGAGGTAGGGGTTTCAGTGAGCCGAGTTGGGGCCATTGCACTCCAGCCTGGTTGACAGAGCGAGGCTCCATCTAAAAAAAAAAAATTAAAAATATAAATAAAATTTAATAAATATGTAAGCAATTGTCCAGGTGTGATGGCACAGCCCTATAGTCTAAGCTAATCAGGAGGCTGAGGTGGGAGGATGACTTGAGCCCAAGAGATGGAGGCTGTAGTGAGCTGTGATCTCACCACTGCACTCCAGCTTGGGGGACAGAGTTAGTCTTTGTCACAAAAAAATTAAAGAAATAGAATACATTGATATTTTTCCAAGATCCTGCCTTCTGTAGGCATCTAGCCTAATAGGACTGGGAGAAATCAGGGCAAATAACCTCATCCCAATGTCACATTATAATAGGATGTCACTGGCATGCTATGGGCATGCAGAGGTGGGAAGATGAGGGAAGACATCACAGAGGCTGTGGGGTGAACTGGCGTCAAGGAATGGGTGCTTCCCTTCAGAACCACATGTGTGCAGGACCCCAGACAGAAAACACAGATGCAAAGTCAAGTGGTGGGCATTTGGAAGGAACGGTGAAACCAAGCCAGGAAACACCAGGATGGCGAGCTGGTTTGGCTGCAGAGAGATTGTAGAGAGGGTGGAATTGGCACTGTGGACCTGGCCTTGATTTCAAAAGACATCAGCTAAGGAAGCTGTTCAGGTGGGCAGTGAGGGGTCAGACTTGTGCTTTGGAGAGATGTTCAGGCAGCACTAGGAAGCCCCCTGGCTTGGGGAGAGGCTCCAGAAGGCCCCAGCAGGGAGCATTTGGCAGTGGATTCTAGTGAAGCGAGGGGGCCTGAACTGTGGCCTCTGTCATGGGAACCCAGAGGAGGATGATGAACCATTGCATTTGGGGTTGATGTGGGAAGGAGAGAGACAGAAGAACCAGAAGTGACTGTTGCTGGGGGAGGCATCGTGTCTGCTCCTTTTCCTCTCCCCTTAGGAGGGGTAGATGGTTCCTTTGGTTTTATTCTTTTATTTTTAAACTGGCGTTTGAGTTTGGTTTTGTTTTGAGAAAACATCTTGCTTTTTCACTGAGGCTGGAGTTCAGTGGCTTAATTAATCATAGCATACTGCAACCTCAGCCTCCTAGGTAGCTGGGATTACAGGTTCACACCACCAGGCCCAGTTAATGTTTTTGTTTTTGTTTTTTGAGACATAGTCTTGCTCTGTCACCCAGGCTGGAGTGCAATGGCATAATCTTGGCTCATTGCAACCTTTCCCTCCCAGGTTCAAGCGATTCTCCTGCCTCAGCCTCCTGAGTAGCTGGGATTACAGGCACATGCCACCACACTTGGCAAATTTTTGTATTTTTAGTATAAGCGAGGTTTCACCATGTTGGCCAGGCTGGTCTCAAACTCCTGACTTCAGGTGATCTGCCTGCCTTGGCCTCCCAAAGTGCTGGAATTACAGGTGTGACTACCTCACCTGGCCTGAGTTTATTTTTAGAAAGAACATCTAAGAACACCATTGTATAATCCTATCTTGTTTATACACAGAGTAAAGAGGACAAATAGGTGAAAGAATAAATGAGAGGTTGGAATCTGACTTGCCCTGCTGTCCCAGGGTGTTGGATATTGACCATAGGAGGAAGCAAAGCACTCACAGAGCCAGGAAGAAATGAATGCATTGGTACTGCCAGGAGAGGAGGCCGGCATGGCCAAAATACACTATGACCATGGCCAGCAGGTACTGATGGAGAGAAAGGAACACAGAGAGGGAGAGGTCACATCTTGGAAGAGGCAGATCGTGCAGATGGGGGAATGGGGGCAGGAGAGGGGTTGCCCATCAGAGAAGGGACCTCAGCATTGGGGTGACTGTGCACATTGGGAAATAGTGAGGTGGAGGGGTATTAGAAGGTCGGATGCAAATCTGAGAAGCTGGAGAAAGGGATGTCAGTGATGCTCCCAGGATGCTGAGCTCCGATGGGACCTTTGCTGGGAGTGTGTCTAGGTTGGCTGGCATCAAGAGGGTCTTGTGTGTGCCAGGCAGAGAACTGTCCCAAAGAGCTGAGAGCAGAGGGGCTGGGAGCATCAGGGCTGTGGCCCAGGGCTCAGATCCCTAAGGACCCCTAGGAGAGGCAGGGGCCACTCACTCACTCTGCAAGAAACCAGCAGAGTCCCGAGGGAGATGCTGACAAGTCATAAAAAGACCAAGAATAGCTGGGAGTGGCGGCTCAAGCCTGTGACCCCAGTACTGCGAGAGGCGGAGACAGGAGGATCACGTGGGCCCAAATTTGAGAACAACCTGGGTAACATAGCGAGACCCTCTTTGTCAAAAAATTACAAAAATTAGTCAAGCACGGTGGGGTGTGCCTGTAGTTCTAGCTACTCAGGAGGCTGAGGCAGGAGAATTGCTTAAACCCAGGAATTAGAGGCCACTGTACTTTATCCTAGGGAGCAGAGCTAGACTCTGTCTCAAAAAAAAGAAAAAACAGAAAACACAGACAAAAAACCTGGGTTGGTGCCACTCAAGACCGTGGGAGCTGACTGGGCACAGTGGCTCATTCTGTAGTAACAGCACTTTGGGAGGCCAAGGCCGGTGGATCACCTGTGGTCAGGTGTTCAAGACCAGCGTGGGCAACATGGCAAACCCTGCCTCTACAAAAAACACAAATATTAGCCAAGCATGGTGGTGCACTCCTGCAATCCCAGCTACTTGGGAGGCTGAGGCAGGAGAATCACTTGAACCCTGGAGGGGGAGGCTGCATTTAGCCGAGATCGGGACAGTGCCCTCCAGCCTGGGCAACAGAACAAAACTCTATCTCAGAATAAAATATGACTGTGGAGTGTCAGGTAGGAGCTGGTGGACAGGGAGGGGAGGGGAACTGTGGGTGTGGAAGCTGTGCCCTCCCCCAAGCTGTGTGTTGGAACAGGAACACAGTTTCATGGAGAATGACCTTACCTTGTCGGATGCCCTCAGCTCTTTGTCCCAGGCCAGGAATCTTTTCATGACAGAATCCTCTGTGATTAGAGAGCAGATGTTAGCGTGAGAAGTGGAACAGTTTCCATGGGAGAAACAGGGCAGCCAGGAGAACTGCGCCTCCCTGGGGAAAGTCTCAGGATGGTGGCCGCAGGTGAGGTGGATGGGAGAGGAGAGAATGACTTTCACTGGGCAAGGGAGAGAGGCTCCTGCTCTAAGACTGCCCTGAGAAGAGGCTGAAGGAAGCCCTGGGTGTGAGAATCTACCAGATGGAGAGCTGGGAAGAAGCCAGGATGCCCTCCCCGCAGACACACAGGGATCACTACAGAGTCATAAACTCATTCCCATCGTTTCCTCATAAGACAGTCACATCAGGGTGTGACCATGGCCTTGGTATCCCCCTCTAGGCATGGAGACACTTAGGTTTAGAAAAGTCAGCAAGAGACATTACGTTTCTGAGGGCACAACTGGAAATACTTTCTTTGTTTTTTGATTTTGTTTTTCTTTATATCTTTATTTGTTTATTTCATATGGCGTCTCGCTCTGTTGCTAAGGATGGAGTTCAGTGGTGTGATATTGGCTCACTGCAACCTCCCCCTCTGGGGTTCAAGCCATTCTCCTGTCTCAGCCTCCTGGATAGCTGGGATTTACAGGCATGTGCCACCACACCAGGCTGTTTTGTATTTTTAGTAGAGACGGGGTTTTGCTATGTTGGTCAGGCTAAACTCCTGACCCCCTAAAACTCCTGACCTCAATAGATCTACCTGCCTTGGCCTCCCAAAATGCTGGCATGACAGACATGAACTACTGCACCTGGACTTGGTTTTCCTTCTTTGACAGGGTTTTGCTCTGTCACCCAGGCTGGAGTGCAATGGTGCAGTCATAGCTTATGGCAGCCTCAAAGCCCTGAGTTCAAGTGGTCCTCTTACCTCAGCCTTTCAACCTCCTGGGATCTCAGGCATGAGCCCTGCACCTGGCCTGAAACCAAGCTTTCTTAGCCCAATTGCAGACCTTGATCAAGTCTAGCTGAATCGTCTATGGCCTCCTAAGTCCCACATGAGTGATCACTTCTGAGTCCTCCCACATGGAGCGCTCACCCACTGGGGAAGCATGTATTTCCCATGGGAAAAGTATGGTTATGGGAAGTTTCCTCTTTTTTAAAAGAACAGGATTGGAGGTGCTCTCTGGGGTGTCCTCCTACCAAGCAGCCTGTTGAAGGCCTGGTGGTGCTCAGGGAGCACAGGTGACAGTCGCCGTTGCTTCAGTTTCATCTTGAGCCCCTGAAGCGTCTCCAGCACCCAGGTCTCCTCAGGCTCAGGTTTGCGCTCCTTCTCTGGCTCCTCCTTGGGCTCCTTCTCAGATTTGTCCGATCACTCCCTCTTCCTTTTATGGCAAAGGAACCAAGGCGAACTGGGACCTTCCCAAGGAGATGAGTAAAGAAAGCAGGCCACCGTGTAATGCTTCTGCAATTGATCACCTTAGACCCCGATCCAAAACCCCAAAGCACTCTCCATCCTCCCCAGCCCCGCAGACTTTTGGCTTTTCCCTTTCTGAACCCCATGTGCCTCTCCTCCCCCTCCCCGTTCTTCCATCTGTCTGTCCTTAGGATGCTTCCTCATTTCCTTCTCTGATCCCTGGCTCTCTGAGCCCCTCTTTTTTTTTTTCTTTTTTTTTGAGACTGTCTTGCTCTGCCACCCAGGCTGGATTGCCAATTATTGTAGTGCAATCTCGGCTTGCTGCAGCATCCATCTCCTGGGTTCCAGTGATTCTCCTGCCTCAGCCTCCCAAGTAGCTGGGATTACAGGTGCCCACCATAACACTCGGCTCATTTTTGTACTTTTAGTAGAGACAAGGTTTTACTATGTTGGCCAGGCTGGTCTCATACTCCTGGCCTCAAGTGATCCTCCTGCCTTGGCCTCCCAAAGTCCTGGGGTTACAGATGTGAGCCACTGCACCCGGCCCTAATCCCTCCTCTCTTCCCCCACACACTCCCTCAGATGTTCCTTCCTGACTTCTGGGTCTTTCTTTCTTTCCCTCTTTCTTCTTCTTTTTCTTTTTTTTTTTTTCAAACAGGGTCCCGCTATCTCAACCAGACTGGAATGCAGAGATGCAATCTCAGTTCACCGTAACCTCCGCTTCCCAGGCTCAAGAATTCTCCTGCCTCAGCCTTCCAAGTAGCTAGGATTACAGGCATGCACCACTGCTGCCTGGGTAATTTTTGTTATTTTAGTAGAGACAGGGTTTCACCATTTTGGTAGGCTCATCTCAAACACTTGACCTCAGGTGATCCAACTGCCATGACCTCCCAAAATTCTGGGATTACAGGCATAAGCCACCGTGCCTGGCCCCCTCTCTTCTGCTTGGTCAATCCTCTCCCATCTCTCCTTCCTCCAGTCCCCTCGCCTGATGGTCCCGCCACTTCATTGTCCACCACCTCTGGGAGGAGTACCCTAAGGTGCTAGGCTGGGGTGCTCCTCTCCTCAACCTGGGGCTGAGGTTGACAGCTGGCCATGATCTCTCCCAAACTCTGTTCCCTCCCATGAAACCTGGTCCCTGTTCTGTCCAAAGCCTTCATCCAGACTGTACTAGGACCCAGAGGAGTGCATTCTCTAGTCTCAAGGCTGGGGAGAAGTCAGGCGTGGAGAACAGCTCTGAGAAGATACTGTTGTCCACCTGAGCTCCCAAGCACCCATGGAGTTCGGTGCTTCTGATCAGGAAGGTTGGAATTGCAGATGTCTTTGGTCATTCCAACCTGGCCAACAGTTTGAAGAGAAAAATAAAGGTGAGGCACGGTGGCTCACACGTGTCATCCCAGCACTTTGGGAAGCTGAGGCGGGCAGATCATGAGGTCAGGAGTTGGAGACCATCCTGGCTAACACGGTGAAACCTAATCTCTACTAAAAATACAAAAAATTAGCCAGGTGTGGTGGTGCTGACCTGTAGTCCCAGCCATTCGAGAGGCTGAGGTGGGAGAATCGCTTCAACCTGGGAGGCAGAGGTTGCACTGAGTCGAGATTGCGGCATTGCACTCCAGCCTGGGCAATAGGGCAGGCTCCTTCTCAAATGAATGAATGAATGAATAAATGAATGAGAAAAGTCAGCAAGGGACATTAAATTTCAGACAGGACAGCTAAACTGCTTTCTTTGTTTTTTTGATTTTGTTTTTCTTTCTTTTATTGTTATTTATTTTTTGGAAACAGACTCTTACTCTGCTGCTCAGGATAGAATGCAGTGGCGTGATCTTGGCTCACTTGCAACCTCTGCCTCCTGGGTTCAAGCCATTCTCTTTTCTCAGCCTCCTGAGTAGCTGGGATCACAGGCATACACCACCATGCCCATCTAATTTTGTATTTTCAGTAGAGATGGGGTTTCACCATGGTAGTCAGGCTGGTCTCGAACTCCTGACCTCAGATAATCTACCCACCTTGGCCTCCCAAAGTGCTGGGATTACAGGCATGAGCTTCTGCACCCAGCCTTGGTTTTTGTTCTGAGACAGGGTTTTGCTCTGTCACCCAGGCTGGAGTGCAGTGGTGCAGTCATAGCTCACTGCAGCCTCAAAGTCCTGAGGTCAAGTGATGTTCTTGCCTCAGCTTCCCGATGTGCTGGGATCTCAGGCATGAGCCACCACGCCTGGCCTGAAAGCAAGCTTTCTTATCCCTATCACTGACCTTTATCAAGTCTAGTCAAGTCATCTGTGGCCTCCCAAGTGTCCCTCAGGAGTGATGCTTTGGATCCTCTGAGTCCTCCCACATGGAGAACTCACCCTCTGGGGTGCATTTCCCATTGGGAGAGTATGGTTATGGGAAGTTAACTCTTTTTTAAAAGAACAGGATTGGAGGTGCTTTCTGAGGTGTCCTCCTACCAAGCAGTGTGTTGAAGGCCTCGTAGGGCTCAGGGAGCACGGGTGACACTTGCTGTCGCTTTAGCTTCATCTTGAGCCCATGCAGGGTGTCCAGAACCCAGGTCTCCTCAGGCTCAGGGGCGCACCCCTTCTCTGTCTCCTCCTCCAGCTCCTCCTCAGATTCATCCGACCAGTCCCTCTTCTTTTGCCAACAAAGGAAATTAGGCGGGCTGGAATCTACCCAAGGAGATGAGTAAAGAAAGCAGGCCACCATGTAATGCTTCTGCAATTGATCACCTTAGACCCCAACCCAAAACCCCAATCCACTCTCCATCCTCCCCAGCCCCATAGACTGTTGGCTTCTGTGAGCCATTTTTCCATCTTTCTCCCTTGCTGAACCCCATGTGCCTCTCCTTCTCCTCCCCATTCTTCCATCTTTCTGTCCTCAGCATGCTTCATTTTCTTCTCTAGTCCCTGGATCTCTGACTCTTTTTTTGAAACAAAGTCATTCTCTGTCACCCAGGCTGGAGTGTAGTGTTGCCATCTTGGCTTGCTGCAAACTCTATCTCCCGTGTTCCAGTGATTCTCCTGCCTCAGCCCTCCAGGTATCTGGGATCACAGGTGCCCACCAGAATTCCCAGCTCATTTTTGTATTTTTTGTAGAGACAGGATTTTACCACGTTGGCCAGGCTGGTCTCAAACTCGGCCTCATGTGATCGACCCGCCTTGGCCTCCCAAAGCGCTGGGATTACAGGTGTGAGCCACTGTGCCTGGCCTGAGTCCCTCCCTTCTTTCTTCCCCCCACCCTCCTCAAGTGTTCCTTTCTGATGACTGGGTTCTTCCTTCTTCTTCTTCTTTTTTTTTTTTTTTCCTTCCACACAGGGTCTTACTGCCTCACCCAGACTGGAGTGCAGTCACAGGATCTCGGCTCACTGCAACCTCTGCCTTTGAGGCCCAAGCGCTTCTCCTGCCTCAGCCTTCTGAGTAGCTGGGATTACAGGTGTGCACCGGTATTACCAGGATCATGTTAGTATTTTTAGTAGAGATAGGGTTCCACCATGTTGGCCATGCTGGATTCAAACTCCTGACCTCAGGTGATCCACCCACATAAGCCTCCCAAAGTGCTGGGATTACAGGGGTGAGCCACTGCACCCGGCCCCCTTCCTTCTTCTTAGTCAATCCTCTCCCATCTCTTCTTCCTCCAGTCCCCTCACCTGATGGTCCTGGCACTTCATCATCCACCACCTCCAGGAGGCAGTACCCCGAGGTGCTAGGCTGGGGGCTCCTCTCCTCAACCTGGGGCTGCAGTTGACATCTAGCCATGATCACTCCCAAACTCTGTTCCCTCCCATGGAACCTAGTCCCTGTTCTGTCCAAAGCCTTCTTCCAGACTCGACTAGGACCCAGAAGAGTGCATTCTGTATTCTCAAGGCTGGGGAGCAGTTGGGAGCGGAGAACAGCTCTGAGAAGATGCTGTCGTCCACCTGAGCTCCCAAGCACCAACAGAGTTCAGTCCAATCAGGAAGACTGGAATCTCTCATGCCACTGGTTATTCCAACCTGGCAGCCAGTTTGAAGAAAAACATAGGGGGTGGGCACGGTGGCTCATGCCTATATTCCCAGCACTTTGGGAAGCCAAGGCGAGCATGAGATCAGGAGTTCAAGGCCATCCTGGCTACCACAGTGAAACCTCGTCTCTACTAAACATATAAAAAATTAGCTGCTGTGGTGTGATCCTGGCCTGTAATCCCAGCTACTCAGGAAGCTGAGGCAGGATAATCATTTACATCCAGGAGGCAGAGGTTGTAGTGAGCCAAGATCACGCCATTGCAGTCCAGCCTGGGTGATAGGACAAGACTCTGTCTCTAAAAAGCAAATAAAGTCAGCAAGAGACATTAAGTTTCAGAGGGTACAGCTGAAACTGCTTTCTGTGTGTTTTTTTTTATTTTGTTTTTATTGTATTTTTATTTTTATTTATTTTTTGGAAATGGAGTCTCACTTTGTCACCCAGGCTAGAATGCAGTGGCGCCATCTTGGCTCACTTGCAACCTCTGCCTCCCTGGTTCAAGTGATTCTCCTGCCTCAGCCTCCTGAGTAGCTGAGATTACAGGCCTGGGCCACCACACCTGTCTAATTTTTTATGTTGAGTAGAGACAGGGTTTCACCATGTTGGTCAGGCTGGTCTCCAACTCCTGACCTCAGGTGATCTACCCACCTTGGCCTCCCAAAGTGCTGGGATTACAGGCATGAGCTTCTGCACCCGGCCTTTGTTGTTCTTCTGAGACAGGGTTTTGCTCTGTCACCCAGGCTGGAATGCAGTGGCACAGTCAGCTCACTGCAGCCTCAAAGTCCTGAGTTCAAGCAATGCTCCTTCCTCAGCTTCCCCATGTGCTGGGATCTCAGGCATGAGCCACTGCGCCTGGCTGAAACCAAGCTTTCTTATCCCAATCACAGACCCTTATCAAATCTAGCTGAGTCCTCTATGGCCTCCTAAGCGTCCCTCATGAGTGATGCTTAGGATCCTCTGAGTCCTCCCACATGGAGAACTCACCCACTGGGGGGCATATTTTTCCCATGTGAATAGTATAGTTATGGGAAGCTTCTTTTTTAAAAGACCAGGATTGGAGGTGCTCTCTGGGGTGTCCTCCTACCAAGCAGCGTGTTGAAGGCCTTGTAGTGCTCAGGGAGCACGGGTGACACTCACCGTTGCTTTAACTTCATCTTGAGCCCATACAGGGTGTCCAACACCCAGGTCTCCTCGGCTCAGGGGTGCGCTCCTTCTGTCTCCTCCTTGGGTGTCTCCTCGGATTGGTCTGACCACTCCCTCTTCCTGTTCCACCAAAGGAACTTACTTGGTGTGCCGGGATCTACCCAAGGGACTGAGTAAAGAAAGCAGGCCACCGTGTAATGCTTGTGCAATTGATCACCTTAGACCCTGACCCAAAACCCCAAACCACTCTCCATCCTCCCCAGCCCCGCAGACTGTTGGCTTCTCCCTTGCTGAATCGCATGTGCCTCTCCTCCTCCTCCCCATTCTTCCATCTCTCCTCAGAATGCTTCCTCATTTCCTTCCCTGGTCCCTGGCTCTCTGCGTCCCTCATTTTTTTTTTTTTTTTTAGACAGAGTCTTGCTTTGTCACCCAAGCTGGAGTGTAGTGGTGCCATCTCAGCTCACTGCAACCTCCATCTCCTGAGTTCCAGTGATTCTCCTGCCTCAGCCTCCGAAGTAGATGGACTTACAGGTGCCCGCCATAACACCTAGATCATTTTTGTACTTTTTGTAGAGACTGGGTTTCAATATGTTGGCCAGGCTGTCTCAAACACCTGTTTTTAAGTGATCCGCCTGCCTCAGCCTCCCAGCATGCTGGGATTACAGGTGTGAGCCACTGCACCCAGCCCGAGTCCCTCCTTTCTTCCCACATACCCTCCTCAGGAGCTTCTTCCTGACTTGTGGGCCCTTCCTTTTTTTTTTGAAACAGGGTCTGAGTCTTTCACTCAGACTGGAGTGCATTGGTGCAATCTTGGCTCACTGCAACCTCAGCCTCCCAGGCTCAAGCAATTCTCATACCTCAGCCTCTCAAGTAGCCGGGATTACAGACACGCACCACTACCACCCAGCTAATGTTTGTATTTTAGTAGAGACAAGGTTTCACCATATTGGCCAGGCTTCTCTCTGACTCCTGACCTCAGGTGATCCACCCACCTCATCTTCCCATAATGTTGGTATTACAGGTGTGAGCCACCTCACCCGGCCCCCTTCCTTCTTCTTAGTCGATCCCCTCCCATCTCTTCTTCCTCCAGTCCCCTCACCTGATGGTCCCAGCACTTCATCATCTATCACCTCCAGGAGGGAGTACCCCGAGGTGCTAGGCTGGGGACTCCTCTCCTCAAGCTGGGGCTGTGGTTGACACCTGGCCATGATGTCTCCCAAACTCTGTTCCCTCCCACGGAACCTTGTGCCTGTTCTGTCCAAAGCCTTCTTCCACACTCTATTAGGACCAGTAAAAGTGCGTTATCTCTTCTCAAGGCTGGGGAGAAGTCGGGAGTGGAGAACAGCTCTGAGAAGATGCTGTTGTGTACCTAGGTTTCCGAGTGCCCACGGAGTGCAGTCCAATCAGGAAGGTTGGAATCTCTGATGTCATCGGTCATTCCAACCTGGCAAGCAGTTTGAAGAAAAACACATGTAACTGCCAGACTGGTCTCTTGTCCTGGAGATCCAGGGTCAATAGTGTCTGGATCTCCTGGGGTCAATGGTGTCTCCTGCCACTGTCCCAACCTCAGACCATTGTCTAAAAGCATCTTCACGTTTTCTGCATCCCTCTCTTCCCTGTCCCAGCTCACGCCTGTAATCCCAGCACTCTGGGAGACTGAGGCAGGCAGATCATGAGACCATCCAGGCCAAGATGATGAAACCCTGTCTCTACTAAAAATACAAAAATTAGCTGGGCATAGTGGCCTGTCCCTATAGTCACAGCTACTTGGATGGCTGTGGCAGGAGAACCACTTGAACCTGGGAGAGGGAGGTTGCAGTGATCTGAGATCCTGCCACCACTGCACTCCAGTCTGGTGACAGAGTGAGACCCTGTCTCAAAAACAAACACACAAAAATACAAGGTTGTGTTAAAGATGTAGAGGACCTTTGTGTCCTGACCAAGGATAAAGAAGTTTAGCAGCCTTCCACCAGGCAGCACCAGCCTGAAATCCCAGCACTTGGAGGCCAAGGTGGGTGGATCACCTGAGGTCAGGAATTCGAGACCACCCTGGCAACATGGTGAAACCGTGTCTCTAGTAAAAATACAAAAATTAGCTTGGTGTGGTGGTGGGAGCCTGTAATCCCAGCTACTCGGGAGGCTGAGGGAGGAGAATCACTTGAACCTGGGAAGTAGAGGTTGCAGTGGGCTGAGATTGTGCCACCATTGCACTCCAGCCTTTGGCAGCAAGAGCAAAACTCCATCTCAAAAAAAAAGAAAAAAAAGTTTGGCAACCTCCTCGGACTCCCACCAAAACCCAGATTCCCGCCAACACCCAGATGTCTGTGGTGACCAGTTGCCTCCTGACCTCAGCCCTCTTCTTGTTCCCCTTTCCCCAATATCAAAGGAAGCTTGAGATTCACGCCTTTTTTTAAGTTTATTTTTATTTTTTTCTGGCTCTGTCTCTCAGGCTAGAGTACAGTGGTGTGATCAAAGGTCACTGTAACTTCTGCCTCTCAGAGTCAAGTGATCCTCCTGCCTAAGCCTCCCGAGTAGCTGGGACCACAAGTGCAGGCCACCATGCCCAGCTAAGTTTTGTTTTGTTTTGTTTTGTTTTTGGTAGAGTCAGGGTTTCCCCATGTTGCCCAGGCTGGTCTCAGACTAGTGGGCTCACATGATCCTCCCAGTTTGGCCTCCCAAAATGCTGGGATTTCAGGCCTCCACACCTGGCCTCTGTATTCATGCCTGTTTGTTGTTGTTGTTGGTTTGTTTTGAGACGAAGTCTTGCTCTTTTACCCACGCTGGAGTACAGTGGCGCAGTGGCATGATCTCCACTCACTGCAACCTCCCCATCCCCGGTTCAAGCAATTCTCCTGCCTCAGCTTCCTAAATAGCTGGGATTACAGGCGTGTGCCACCACGCCGAGCTAATTTTTGTATTTTTAGTAGAGACATGGTTTCCCCATGTTGGCCAGGCTGCTCTCAAACCCCTAATCTTGTGATCTGCCTGCCTGAGATTCATACCTTTTAAGATGGCTATGTAGGACATCCACCTGTCATGTTCCTGCTTTGCTGGCTCTCCAAAATGAAATCACTTTTCTTTCTCTAGATTTCTTGGATGCAGTGCAGTGAGTAGAATGATCTGGACTCGGTTCGACTCTGGCCCCACAGCACCCAGCATCCCTGCAGCAATGTGCTGAGCTTCCGGGCAGGGAGGAAAGGGAGGCACCAGGGCGGGGTCCAGGAGGCACCAGGGCAGGGTCAGGTGTTTCCCACACCATCCAGGTGGCAGTGACAGGTGCTGAGTCTGGAGAGGTGAACAGCAGTCATCACCTAACCATGACCTAGAATATGACTGTCTAAGGACAGACAAGAAAATGACATGAGAGAAAGGTTACCTAACTTGCCAGACACACAGACATTCCTTGCAAATGTATCCATGCAAATCTATGCTTATCCCCAGGGAAAATGTACTACTGGATTATATGGGGTTTAATTTTTACCTGTCTTTAAGACGACATACCTTTCGGGTGTGTTTCTTCATAGTATTTTACATTGTCATTTTCTTTTAAAAATCCTTTTGGGCTTGTAAGAATGGCATAATGGATCTGTCATTCATGTATTCTTTGAGAGTGCATTTTTACAGTAAAATAGATTGTGCTCATTATCCCATCTGCTTTATTTATTCATTTAGAGGCAGAGTCTCCAAATAAATAATAATTCAGGTCTGCATCGCATCACCCAAATCCACTGCCAAATGCTCCATGCTGGGGTCTCCTGGAGCCTCTTCCCAAGCCAGGGGGCTTCCTAGTGCCACCTGAACATCTCTCCAAAGCAGCACAGGTCCGAACCCCCACTGCCCACCTGAACAGCTTCCTTAGCTGATGTCTTTTGAAATCGAGGCCAGGTCCACAGTGCCAATTCCACCCTCTCTATAATCTCTCTGCCGCCAAACCAGCTCACCATCCTGGTGTTTCCTGGCTTGGTTTCACTGCTCCTTCCAAATGCCCACCACTTGACTTTGCGTCTGTGTTTTCTGTCTGGGGTCCTGCATGCATGTGGTTCTGAAGGGAATCACCCATTCCTTGACATCAATTCACCCCACAGCTTCTGTGATGCCTTCCCTCATCTTCTCACTTCTGCACACCCATAGCATGCCAGTGACATCCTATTATAATGTGACATTGGGATTAGGACATCTGCCCTGAGTTCTCCCAGTCCCATTAGACTAGATGCTTATAGAAGGCAGGATTTTGGCAAAATATTAATATATTCTTTTATTTTGGGGGGACAGAGACTTGCCCTGTCCCCCAAGCTGGAGTGTAGTGGTGAGATCATAGCTCACTGCAGCCTCCATCTCTGAGGCTGGAGTGCAATGGTGCTATCTCACTGCAACCTCCACCTCCCAGGTTCAAGCCATTCTGCCTCCTCAGCCTCCTTAGTAGCTGATATTACAGGTGTTTGTCACTGCATCTGGCTAATTTTTTTTTTTTTTTTTTTGTATTTTTAGTAGAGACAGGACTTCACCATGTTGGCCAGGATGGTCTCGACCTCTTGACTTCAGGGGATCCACTTGCCTCTGCCTTCCAAAGTGTTGGGATTAGCCTCTGCCTTCCAAAGTGTTGGGATTACAGGCGTGAGCCACTGTGCCTGGCCTGCAACATTACATGTAGAAACATATTTATTTTACTTTTAGCAACTTCTTGGTTATTGCTATTTGGACTGCATGGATTCCCTTCCTTTGTTTTTCCCTTCCTCTTCTTTCTTTCTTCCTCCCTCCCTCCCTTCCTTCCTTCTTCCCAAAGTTTAACTTTGTCTTATTTGTCTCTCTCTGTTGCCCAGGCTGGAGTGCAGTGGCACCACCTCAGTTCACTGCACCTCTGCCTCCCATGTTCAAGCGATTCTTGTGCCTCAGCCTCCAGATCTGGGATAATAAGCATACACCACAATGCCCAGCTAATTTTTGTATTTGTAGTAGAGACCGGGTTTTCCCATGTTACCCAGGGTGGTCTCAAACTCCTGAGCTCAAGCAATCTGCCTGCCTCAGCCTCCGAAGGTGGTGAAACTACAGATGTGAGCCACAGAGTCTGGCCCTCACTGTATGGATTTTCTAAAAAGAAAAAAAAAATTAAATTTATCTTATTTGCCAAAAGGGAAATTGATCTTTTCTCCTCTCCTTTTTAAAGGGTATTTCTGGCCTGGTGCAGAGGCTCACACCTGTAATCCAAGCACTTTGGGGGGCCAAGGCGGGAGGACCACCTGAGGTTAGGAGTCGAGACCAGCGTAGCCAACATGGTGAAACCCCATCTCTACTAAAAATAGAAAAATTAGCTGGGCATGGTGGCAGGTGCCTGTAATTGCAGCTACTCAGGAGGCTGAGACAGGAGAGTTGCTTGAACCGAGAGGTGGAGGTTGCAGTGAGCCGAGATCACACCATTGCACTCCAGCCTGGGCAACCAGAGTGAAATTTCATCTCAAGAAAAGAAAGAAGAAAAAATTACCGAGAACTCTACTTCCTGAAGAGGATGAGGTACAAGCAGAAAAAGAAAATTGCATTTTAACGGAAAATGAAGCACATTTGGAAGACCATGCTTTTGAGTTCAACCTTGTTTGTTATATTTAAGGTATTTTATACCACTTGAAAAATTATAGATAATTGATGCATGTTATGTTCTGTCTGGTGGAAATTGGTTGACTAACCCCAATCCCCACCAGAGAAAATTCAGTTCTCACAGCATTTCTCTATTTACATAATCATCTCAATATTCCTGATCTGCAAATATGTCTGTTTCTGAGATTCTCTCTCTTTTTCGCTCTCTCTCTCTTTTTTTCCTTTTCAGACAGAGTCTCGCTCTATGGCCCATGTTGGAATTCAGTGGAGAGATCTTGGCTTAGTCGTTCAAGGAATTCTGCCTCAGCCTCCCAAGTAGCATGATGGCACAGAGCTTGGAACAGATCACATCAGACACGTGGGGCCCATGAGGGCTACCTTTGGCCGTGGGGGAGGTGTAAGAAGGCACATTCACCCCCAGCTCTGTGTCAACCAGAGCCACCGCACCACACCCTGCCAGCCCATGACCACCTCCCACGTGGTTGCAGCTGTGGCCGAAAGTTCACGGTGGCCTAACCGGAAGCGTGGAGTCGTGGAGGCTTCCGGGAGTTGTAGTCCGCGTGCGTGGCGGGGCGGGGCGGGAGTCCCTTACACAGAGTTTTTGAGGTGTGGGACTGCGATGTGGGCATTTCCGGACTCCGGGCTGTTCCCACAGCGACTGGCACCTCGGACACGTGTGGGTGGGGCAGAGCCCTGGCTCCAGGGCTGTGTCGACCGTGAGCGTGGCCGGGACCCACTTGCTGCAGAACCGGCGCTGCACTGGGGTCCTGGGAATGGCTCCTCCTGACGTCTCCGCGGGGTGTCGGGTGCTGCCGAGTTGGGCTGGCGGACTTCACAATTAGTGAGTCACAAGCAGCGACTGGTCCCTCATCTCACTGCCCTTCTCTGCTCCGTAGCTCTGCCTCCTTGGACCCCAGCGTCCCCTGGAAGCTCGCGCAGGGCACCTGCTGCTGGGACCACCTGGACGCAGGTGAGCCGGGGGCTTGTTCTCTGCTCAGGGGACGCCGCTCTTCCCTAAGAGTGGGTTTGTTTCTGTCCCTTCCCCTGGAGCTTCTCTGCCCAACCAGGCCCCTCAACGCCACTGCACTCCGGAGCCTGGGTCTCTAAGGGGAAGACGGGGTGCTGTTGGGGAAAGTCCCCGTCTCTTGTGGGGAGGGCGGGTAACCCCCTTCTTTCTCTTCAGCCTGGCTCATGCAGACCCCCCATCGCAGCCAGTGGTGGGCACTTAGCTAGGAGGGAAACGAAGGCAGGATGTGGAGTGGTTGTTATTTCAGGCATCTGGGCTCATTCAAAACATCTACTGCGTGCCTGGGTCCGATCTTGGGGAGCACAGAACTGGGGCTCCTCCTTGGCTGTAGTCCTGCAGAAGTGTTGGTCACGTTAACAGGTGGCGGTGATCCAGGGGTAGGCCCCCTGATAGTTACCCCAACTATCAGAATGCATGAACACCTAGGGGAGGGACGGTCAGTTTCAACTGGGGAAGGGGTGACTTCAGGTCAGACTTAAAGAAAAAAAAGATCTTGCATGTGAAAGGGTGAAAGGGTCTTCCAGGACCAGGGAGGAGCTTTCATAATCCCAGCACTTTGGGAGGCAGAGGCGGGAGGTTCATGAAGTCAAAAGATCGAGTCCATCCCAGCCAACATGGTGAAACCCTGTCTCTACTAAAAATACGATAGTTAGCTGGGCATGGTGGCATGCACCTGTAGTGCCAGCTACTCAGAGGCTGAGGCAGGAGAATTGCTTGAATCCAGGAGATGGAGGTTGCAGCAAGCTGAGATCTCCCCACTGCACTCCAGCCAGGTGACAGAGCAAGACTCCGTCTCAAAAAAAAGAATAGGGAGCACCCACCCCCATTTGTCCAGCCTGTGTCTCCCAGAAAAAAAGTATTTAAAAAAGAAAGAAAGAGCAAATCCCCAAAGGTCAAAGAGTCTGAGCAGAAATTTGCAGAAATTTAAAAACAAGAGAGGAACACAGCTGGGCATGAGGGCTCATGCCTGTAATCCCAGCACTTTGGGTGGCTGAGGTGGGTGGGTCTCCTGACATTGGGAGTTCAAAACCGGCGTGACCAACATGGCAAAACCACATCTCTACTGAAAATACAAAGATTAGCCGGGCATGGTGGCATGTGCCTGTAATCCCAGACTTGGGAGGCTGAGGCAGGAGAATCGCTTGAACCCGGGAGGCGGAGGTTGCAGTGAGCCGACATCATACCACTGCACCCTAGCCTGGATGACAATGCGAGACTCTGTCTCCAAAAAAAAAAAAAAAGAGGAACACTTATTCTGTTTTATGACATAGTGTTATCCTATTTTTTTTTTTTTTTTTTTTTTTAAAGAAAAGAAACAGAGCAGGTTAAAAAAAAAATCTTGGCCGGGCATGGTGGCTCACACCTGATAATCCCAGCACTCTGGGCAAGTGGATCACTTGAGGTCAGGAGTTCGAGACCAGCCTGCCCAACATGGTGAAACCCTATCTCTGCTAAAAATACAAAAATTAGCTGGCATAGTGGCACACGCCTGTAATCCAAGCTACTCAGGAGGCTGAGGCAGGAGGATCACTTGAACCTGGGAGGTGGAGGTTTGGCCTCACCTTAGTCTCTCAAAGTTCTGGAATTACAGGCATGAGCCACCATGCCCAGCTGAATGTATTCTTTTAAGCACTTATGGGATACTTACAAAAAATGGCAAGCTAGGCCAGGTGTGGTGGCTCACACCTGTAATCCCAGCACTTTGGGAGGCCAGGGCAGGCAGCTCACTTGAGGCCAGAAATTCCAGACCAGCCTGGCCAACATGGTAAAAACCCATCTCTACTAAAAACACAAAAATTAGCAGGATGTGCTTGCTTGACCACAGGAGGGTGAAGGTTGCAGCCAGGTGAGATCGAGCCACTGCACTCCACCCTGGGTGACAGAATGAGACTTCGTCTCAAAAAAAAGTACATTCGCTCATCATTTGAGTGCATTTTTTTGGTCTACAGCCAATAGCTCAGGCTTTTAAATTGTTATTTGGATCTGATCTTCTTTTTTATTTTTTTTGAGACAGAGTCTCACTCTGTCACCCAAGCTGGAATGCAGTGGCGCGATCTCGGCTCACTGCAACCTCTGCCTTCCAGGTTTAAGTGATTCTCCTGCCTCAGCCTCCCAAGTAGCTGAGACTACAGGTGTGTGTTCCCATATCCAGATAATTTGTATTTTTAGTAGAGACGGGGTTTCACCTTGTTGGTCAGGCTGATCTTGAACTTCTGACCTCAGGTAATCCACCTGCCTTGGCCTCCAAAACTACTGGGATTACAGGCATGAGCCACTGTGCCCAGCCTGTTACTTAGATCCTATATATCCTTGCTATTTTTTTGTATCCTACATCTTAGTTTCTAAAAATGGCATTAAAATCTTTTACTATGGTGATGGCTGGGCACCATGGCTCAGGCCTGTAATTGCAGCATTTTGGGAGGCCAAGGCAGGTGGATCACTTGAGGTCAGGAGTTCGAGATCAGCCTGGCCAACATAGTGAAACCCTATCTCTACTAAAAATACAAAAAGTAGCTGGGTGGTAGTTGTGGGCGCCTGTAATCCCAGCTACTTGGGTGGCTGAGGCAGGAGAATCACTTGAGCCTGGGAGGCAGAGGTTGCGGTGAGCCGAGATCACACCATGCACTCCAGTCCGGGAGAGAGAGTGAGACCCTGTATCAAGAAAAACAAAAAATATCTTTTACTGTGATGGAGGATGTATTCATTTCTCTTTCTTGTGTCTTTTTGGTTTTGTATTCATTTGCAGCGCGTATCTGTAGACATGCACTTGCTGATGCTGACCTGAGATGAAATTAACATCTGTTTGTTGCTTTGCTTCTTTGCAGTGGGTTGTTTTTTCTCCCTGTTTCCATCTCTGGCCTTTTTTTTTTTTTCCTGGAAGGCTAGATGTGCATAGGACGGTAGAGACTAGGACATGGGCTGGTTCTGCTGAGCTGTTACTGTGTAAGGAGCAGGGAGGCCCGGAGGGTGATTGAGTGGGTCCAGCCAGGAGTCGAGTGGGAGGTGGGCTTGTCACCATGGTTACCACAGTGGACCACCAGCTTCACAATTCCCTAGCAACGCTTTGTGCTGTAAGTGACCTTCCTCTCTTAATCCCCTCCTCATGTTGATGGCTGCCGTTTGCATCTCCAGGCCTGTGGGTGGATGAGTTCTCTTTGTTGTCTCAGTCCTAGGTGGGCCCTGGGTCTCTCAGTCACAGGGATCCTGTCCCTCCCCTGGTGTCAGGAGACCTCCAAGCCAGAGCCCAGGACCTATTCCTGCCCCTTGTTTGAGGGGGAAAGCACAAGGTCTCGCCTCTGCTCTGGGGGCAACAGGGTTGACTGTCATTCCCCTGGCAGCTTGAGGCTTTTGTTCCTCAGAAGAGTTCTGGAGGGGGCTTTGTGTATTTCCCTTGGCACACGGCAGCCACATCTCTTCTCTAGACCTTCACTCCCAAGGAAGTCTCTCTGGTCTGCCCAGCCCCAGTCTTTCTCATGAGCACCCAGGGTACATCTGTATTAATTTTATTTATTTTTATGTTTGTTTTCTGAGATGGAATCTCGCTCTGTTACCCAGGTTAGAGTGCAGTGGTGCCATCTTGGCTTACTGCAACCTCCACCTCCTGGTTCAAGCAATTCTCCTGCCTGAGTCTCAGGAGTAGCTGGGATTACAGGCACTGGCCACCATGCCTGGCTAATTTTTGTATCTGTATTTCTATTTTTTGGGGAGGACAGAGTTTTGATTTTGTTTCCCAGGCTGGAGTGCAATGGCACAATCTCAGCTTACCGCAACCTCCGCCTCCCGGGTTCAAGCAATTCTCCTGCCTCAGCCTCTTGAGTAGCTGGGATTACAGGTCTGAGCCACCCTGCCCAGCCTGTAGTAATTTTCTGTTGTTGTATGACAGATTGCCACTCATTTAGTGACTTAAACCATACCCACTGACTAGCACAGAGTTTGGGAGATGAGAAATCCTGGTGGGCTCACCTGTGGGTTCCATGCTCAGGGTAGCACGAGGTTCAAAGGCAGGCATGGGCTGGGCTGGGCTTTTAGCCTGAGGTTCTGGGACGAATCTGCCTCCAGTGCATTGAGGTGGTTTGTGGAATTCGATTTTAAGACTCAGGTCCCCAGTTCCTTGCTGGCTATTAACTGGGAGCCACACTCAGCTCCCTAAGGCCACCAGCTTGCTTTCCAACAGGGTCCTCCAATTTTTATTTTTGTTTTTGAGATGGAGTCTCGCTCTGTCACTGAGGCTGGAGGAATGCAGTGGTGCGATCTTGGCTCACTGCAGCCTCTGCCTCCCAGGTTCTAGCAATTCTCCTGCCTCACTGTCCCTGATAGCTGGGATTACAGGTATGCGCCACCACATGTGGTTAATTTTTGTATTTTTAGGAGAGATGGGATTTTACCATATTGGCCAGGCTGGTCTCAAACTCCTGACCTCAGGTGATCCGCCTGCCTCAGCCTCCCAAAGTGCTGGGGTAGCAGGTGTGAGCCACCACACCTGGCCAGTCCCTCCATTTTCAAAGCCAGAAACAGAGCATTAACTGAGTCTCGTGTTGCGGGCTTTCCGATGTTCCCTTCTGCCACTGACTGGTTTTTCTCCATCAGCGGTGAAGGTATCCTGCTAGCGTCTTCTTTTCCCCTGTAGAGGCAGGGTCTCTGTTGACCAGGCTAGTCTCGAACTCCTGGCCTCAAGCAATTCTCCTGCCTCAGCCTCCCAAAAGCGCTGAGATGACAGGTTTGCTAATATTTTCATGTGAGGCTCATTGCGTCATTTTAATTTCAGGTTTTCCTAGTGTCTTTGTGAAAACGCAGGATGAGACTTTGTCACTAAGGTGGCTCCCTCCTCTCGGCACATCAAGCTTGTTTCTACCCTGGTCCCAAGAGCTCAGAGGCTGAAGCTCGAGTCCCTGCCTGAAGGTAAGTTCTCAGCCGGGGAGCAAAGCCTTGGCAGTCAGGTGGATCTGCCCAAGTGTTCAAGACCCAGGCATGCCGGGAGTAAAAGCATTCCTGTCAAGAAGCTGAGCACGGGGAGCAGGAATGTACTATGGAAAGGGAGACCCCAGTTCTGAGACCTCTTCACATAGCTTAGGACTGAAGCTGGAGGGTCATGTGGAGGGTGGCAGCTCCCAAGGTCCACCTTGGGAGGTGGGGCCGGGCACGGTGGCTGACGCCTGTAATCCCAGCACTTTGGGAGGCCGAGGTGGGAGGATCACCTAGGTTGGTAGTTCGAGACCAGCCTGGCCAACATGGCAAAACACTGTCCCTACTAAAAATACAAAAATTAGCCAAGTGTGGCTGTGAGTGCCTGTAATTCCAGCTATTCGGGAGGCTGAGGCAGGAGAACTGCTTGAACCCAGGAGGCGGAGGTTGCAGTGAGCTGAGATTGTGCTGCTGCACTCCAGCCTGGGAAACAGAGCGAAACTCCATAAAAAAACCCTAGGTCCATGTACGTGAAACAGCCCCAACCCACTTGGGGACAGAGCAAACATGGGTGCTCACATGGAGGGATCATCTTGGTTTTAGTTGAGTGCACGGTTGCAGGCTACGGGCAGAGCATCTCCCTGGTGCTCAGAGGACAGTCGCGGACCCACACTGTCTCTGGATCATTTTCATTTACCATCATCCTCTTCTGCCTGTGCCACCCGAGCATCAGCTCTGCCCATCCCACCGGCACCTCTGGACCTGGCTTCTACCAACATGGAACCAGGGGTTTGCAAGGGAGAGAATCCAGTCATGGCTTCTTAGTTTCTATTTCTGATTGGGGCGGTAAAGCCCCTTCCACATCCCTCTTTATCACTTACCAGTAGAGGCAGAAGCGAAAAGCCGTGGCTTTAGGCTGCTCAACAAAACAAAAACAACAGCAACAAAATAAGGTGGATTGAACAAGCGTGAGTAAACTCTTACACTATAGTAAAGTCAGAGAATTTTCTTTTTTTTTGATCTCAGTACTCTGCAACCTCTGCCTCCTGAGTTGAAGTGATTCTCCTGCCTCAGCCTCCTGAGTAGCTGGGACTACAGGCACCCGCCACTGCACCCGGCTAATTTTTGTATTTTTGGTAAAGATGTGGTTTTGCCACGTTCGCCGGGCTGGTCTCGAACTCTTGACCTCAGGTGATCCGCCCACCTCGGCCTCCCAAAGTGCTGGGATTACAGGCGTGAGCCACTGCGCCTGGCCAGAATTTGCTTTCTTGAGTTTTTTGTTTCTCCTTCTTATGTCAAAGACTTAAAAAATGGGTGTGAGAGAGGCATTCAGAACCATCAGGCTCAGTAGCGGGCGAGCCAGCACTCAGTCCCAGGGCTCCCTTGCACCAGGCAGGGGCTTCTTCCACTGTTTCACAATTCATGGCTAAGACCTGCCCCATTCCACCTTCTCCCCCTTCAGCCCTCTCCTGCTTTTCCTTTTGCCTGGGGAAAGACTTTGATAGGACCCCATTGGGAGAAAACACATTAAGATGATACATGTATAATCTTTTTTTTTTTTTTTTTTAGATGGAATCTCGAGCTGTCACCCAGGCTGTAGTGCAGTGGTGTGATCTCGGCTGACTGCAATCTCCGCCTCCTGGGTTCAAGCAATTCTACTGCCCAAGCCTCCCAAGTAGCTGAGACTACAGGCATGTGCCACCATGCCCAGCTAATTTTTTTGTATTTTTAGGAGAGATGGGGTTTCACCATGTTGGCCAGGATGGTCTTGATCTCCTGACCTCGTGATCCACCTGCCTCAGCCTCCCAAATTGCTGGGATTACAGGCATGAGGATACATATATATTCTTATGAAATATTTACACATGAAACAGTGAGCACCAATTTATAATTTAAGAAATTAGAAAATACCAATATCTAAGAAAAAAATCCGTCCAGTGAGGTGGCTCATGCCTGTAATCCCAGCACTTTGGTGGATTGAGGCATGAGGATCACTTGAGCCTGGGAGTTCAAGACTGGCCTGGGAAATACAGTGAAACGCTGTCTCTACAAAAAATTACAAAAGTTAGCCAGGAATGGTGTTACGTGTCTGCAGTCCCAGCTACTTGGGAGGCTGAGGCCAGAGGATCACTTGAGCCCAGGAAGCAGAGGCCGCAGTGAGCTGTGAAGGTGCCACCGTACTCCAGCCTGAGCAACAGGCTCAGACCCTATCTGAAGGAGGAAAAAAAAGCCCAACCAAATATCCTACCATGCAAAGATAATCGCTGCCAATATTCTGTGTTTCTTCAAAATCTTTTTTTTTTTTTTTTTGAGATGGAGTTTTGCTTTGTTGCCCAGGCTGCTGTGCAATGGCACAATCTTGGCTCACTGAAACTTCCACCTCCTGGGTTCAGGTGATTCTCCTGCCTCAGCCTCCAGAGTAGCTGGGATTACAGGCACAAGGCACCATGCCCAGTTAATTTTGTATTTTTAGTAGAGATTGGGTTTCACCATGTTGGCTAGGCTGGTGTTGAACTCCTGACCTCAAGTGATCCACCAGCCTTGGCCTCCCAAAGTGCTAGGATTACAGGCATAAGCCACTGTGCCTGGCCCAGAATTTTTATTTATAGATGTATGTTTACAAACTCATTACAGGTGCTATAGTTTGTAGTCAATGTATACAAAGAAGAAACAGGCCAGTCATGGTGACTCAGGCTTGTAATCCCAACACTGTGGGAGACAGAGATAGGAGGATCATTTGAGGCCAGGAGTTCGAGACTAGCCTGAGCAACATAGCGGAACCCTGACTCTGCAAAAGGCACACTTACACACACACACATGTTTTGTGTTTTTAGACAGTCTTGCCCTGTTGCCCAGGCTGGAGTGTAGTTGTGCAATCACAGCTCATTGCCACCTCTGCCTCCCGGATTCAAGAGATTCTCCTGCCTCAGCCTCCCAAGTAGCTGGGATTACAAGGGTGAACCACTGTGCCTGGCCTCTACAAAAAAAAAAAATAGGCCGGCCATGGTCGCTCACACCTGTAATCCCAGCACTTTGGGAGGCTGAGGCAGGTGGATCACCTGAGGTCAGGAGTTTGAGACCAGGCTGGCCAACATGGTAAAACCCCTTCTCTACTAAAAATACAAAAAATTCACCAGATATGATGGTGTATGTCTGTAATCCCAGCTACTTGGGAGGCTGAGGCAGGAGAATCTCTTGAATCCGGGAGACAGAGGTTGTAGGGAGCTGAGATTATGCCCCACTACTGCACTCCAGCCTGGGCAATAGAGCAAGACCCCATCCCCCCAAAAAAGTTTTATATATATATATATATATATTTTTTTTTAATTTTAATTTTTTTTTTTTGAGATGGAGTGTTGCTCTGTCACCGAGGCTGAAGTGCAGTGGCGCGATCTTGGCTCACTGTAGCCTCTGCTCCCCAAGTCTGCTGCCTCAGCCTCTCAAGTAGCTGGGACTACAGGCATACGTCAGGACACCCAGCTGATTTTTTTATTTTAAGGAGAGATGGGGTTTCACCATATTGGCCAAGCTGGTTTTGAACTCCTGACCTCAGGTGATCCACCTGCTTCGGTCTCCCAAAGTTCTGGGATTACAGGCGTGAGCCACCGTGCCCGGCCTGTTTCGTCAGAATAAATTTCTATTAACTACATTTCTGGGGTAATGGGTGGGGGTTGGAGTAAATTGCACATTGACTTCTGAGACACAGATACACATATTCATTAAGAAAAAATCCAGTCGGGCATGGTGGTTCACCGTGTAATCCCAACGTTTTGGGAGGCTGAAGTGGGCAGATTGCTTGAACCTAGGGGTTTGAGACCAGCCTGAGCAATACAGTGAGACCGCATCTCTATCAAAATATTTAAAAATTAACTGGGCATGTGACATAGTCCCAGCTTCTCGGGAGGCTGAGGTGGGAGGATAGCTTGAGCCTGGGAGTCCAAGGAGCCGTGATTGCACCACTGCGTTCCAGCTTGGGTGACAGAGTGAAACCCGGTCTCAAAAACAAAACAAAAATCCAAGTCAGGCCTCATAAGCTTGAGTCCCTATCACATTTCCAAGGTGAGGGCTTTGCTCTGGTAATGGGGATCCTTCAGAGAAGGCTTTCTCCCACCTGTGTCCCAGGGTGGGGAGAGCGGTGGTGGGGGGAGGCGGTCCCAGCAGTTGATTGGGAGTCCCCGGGCAAGCGTGGCCTCTCACATCCTCTCTCCCCACCCGATGTCTGCCTTCACAGGTGTCTGCTTTCTGAGAACAGCAGAGAAGAACCATGTCCCAGGTGAGCGAGGCGTTTCTTTCAACCACACTTTGTTTTCAGCAGGGATTTTGGATGCTCATAAGAACGTGTCTGATGAAAGCTGGGCACCATGGCTCACGCTTGTAATCCCAGCACTGTGGGAGGCCATGGTGGGCGGATCACCTCAGGCCAGGGTTTTACCACTAGCCTGGTCAACATGGTGAAACCCTGTCTCTACTAAAAATACAAAATTAGCCAGTTGTGGGGATGGGTACTTGTAATCCCAGCTACTCGGGAGGCTGAGACAGGAGAATTGTTTGAACCTGGGAGGCAGAGGCTGCAGTGAGCGAGATCGCACCACCATGCTCCAGTCTGGGTGACAGAGTAAGACTCTGTCTCAAAAAAAAACCTGTATCTGATAATACAAAATGCAAACAGAAGTCAGGATCAGTGAAAACAGGAAAAGAACAGAAGATCAAGGCTGTGGGAAGGGCAGGGTGAAGACACTGGAGAGGCTCCCACAGTTGTGAGATACCTTGTGTGTGTGTGTGTGTGTGTGTGTGTGTGTGTGTGTGTGTGTATAAAATTTTGGAGATGGAGTCTTGCTCCAGCACCCAGGCTGGAGTGCAGTGGCATAATCTTGGCTCACTGCAACCTCTGCCTCCTGGGTTCAAGTAATTTTCCTGCCTCAGCCTTTTTACAGGCATGTGCCACCATGCCCAACTAATTTTTTTATTTTCAGTAGAGACGGGGGTTTCACCATGTTGGCTAGGCTGGTCTTGAACTCCTGATCACAAGTGATCTGCCCACCTTGGCCTCCCAAAGTGGTGGGATTACAGGCATGAGCCACCACGCCTGGCTCGTTATTTTTTTAATTAAAAAAGTTTTTTAAGATGGAGTCCTGCTCTGTTGCCCAGGCTCGAGTGCAGTGGCATAATCTCGGTTCACTGCAAACTCCGCCTCCCAGGTTCAAGTGATTCCCCTGCCTCAGCCTCCTGAGTAGCTTCGATTACAGGTATGCACCACCATGCCTGGCTAAGTTCTGTATTTTTAGTAGAAACGGAGTTTCACCATATTAGCTAGGCTGGTCTCAAACTCCTGACCTCAGGTAATCCGCCCACTCAGCGTGCTGTGATGACAGGCATGAACCACTGCTCCTGGTGTTCCTTTGTATTTTTTGATACTTGGCTGTTAGCTTTCTTTGCCCATGAGTGACATCGGTGTTTTCCATCAGCCTGGAAGCATTCTCCTTCTGCTCCTCTTCACTGCACGTTCTAGGGATGTGTGAATGTGGAGTGCACTGGTCAGAAGTTATAATCCTTGAAGTTGTAAAAGCCAGAAACCCAACTAGAAGTAGGTTAGGATTTTTTTAAAAAGTAGTAATTCTAGAACTTTGGGAGTCTGAGGCAGGAGGATCGCTTGAGGCCAGAATTTCAAGACCAGCCTGGGTAATGTGGCAAGACCCTGTCTCGACAAAAAATACAAAACTTAGCCAGGCGTGTTGGCACATGCCTGTAGTCCCAGTTATTTGGGAGGCTAAGGTGGGAGGATCTGTTGAGCCTAGGAGGTCAAGGCTGCAGTGAGCTGTGATTGTACCATTGCACTCCAGCCTGGGTGACAGAGGGAGAGCCTATTGAAAAAAAAAAATCTACAAGGCAGCACCCAAGCCATGAGAAGAGCAGGTTTGCAGTCGGGCACCAGAGGCATCCAGCAACCCAGGTATCGTCAGGTATCTTGTTCCCTGCTTCTGTGACTTTCTTCTCACACGGACTTTGTCCATGTGGCCAGAAGTAGCATGGCCACGGCTCCTCTTCTCACATCTGCAAGTTCTGCCGTGGTCAGGGGCTGAATCTCTTTCCCTTGGTCCAATGTGAAAGCTCTTTGGGGAAGATTCCGTTGGTCCAGCCTAGCTCAGGTGTGTTAGGCCCTCTCTCCAGGCAGCTGTGCACAGGGCAGAGGGGCAGGAGGGGGTTGGTCCTAGAGGAAGATGAGGCCTCGTGAACAAACATTACCGCTCCAACTCCAGGAAGGAAAACGTTCACAGGGCCTGGGTTTCTTTGTCAAGGCTTTGTGGAGCCAAGGATGTCTGGGTGTTTCACACAAGAAATATCTCAGCAGGAGAGGCTGGAACAAGGTGGTGAGCCACACCTATCCTGTCCATGAAGCTGTAAGCTGGAGGCCTCACTTGCTGTCTTTTCATGGAAGCCACTGTGTTTTAGGAAGCCAAGTCTACTGGGAATGCCTCCCTATTAGGGCAATCTGTGTACTGAAGATGATAATAATGGTTTTAAATGCTGCTTGTGCAGCACTTTTGTGCTGGTCTCTGCACTTTTTATATATTATTTTGTAAATAAACCCATGAGCGGTATATCTATAGAAATGATATATTTACATGGAAATTATATATGAATTACATAGAAATTACATAGGCACATATATTAACTACGTAGACATTGTGTATAAACTAGACATGTATGTAAACTACATAGACGTGTATGTATGTGTATATATATGTACATGTGTATGTGTGTGTGTGTGATATATATATATATAAACTATGTAGATACTAGGCGGGGTAGCTTAGCTCATGCCTGTAATCCCAGCAATGGGAGGCTGAGGTGGGTGAACCACCTGAGGTCAGGAGTTTGAGACCAGCCTGGCCTCATGGAGAAACCCCGTCTCTATTAAAAATGCTAAATAATAATAATAAATTAGTTGGGCATGTGCCTGTAATCCCAGCTACTCAGGAGGCTGAGGCAGGAGAATCACTTGAACCCAGGAGGCAGAGGTTGCAGTGAGCTGGTATTGCACCACTGCACTCCAGCCTGGGCCACAGAGCAAGATGCCATCTCAAAAAAATAAAAATAAACTACATAGACATATGTATAAACTAGAAATTATATGTATATGTTGTTTTGAATACTGGAAAAAAATTATATGTATATAAATTATGTAGGAATAATGACATGTAATCCACCTCTCCCCATCTTACAGATGAACAAACTGAGGCTAGAGACATGAAGCTGTCTGAGGTCTCACATCTATTATTAGGTGGTGGAGTTGGAATATGAATGCAGTCAGACTGTGGAACCGTAGTTGTGTCTACCAATCCTTGTGCCCAGCGCAGGAATACACTGGCATCTGTGCAGTCTACACCACATTGTCAAAGAAGGTAGCCATTAGCCATGTGTGGCTGCAGACCTGAATTTTAAATTTACATTTAAATTTTAAAACTGAACCAGAGGAAAATATTATTCTGTTAAACACAATTTTATAATTTGGATAAGACTGTATTTTATTGCAACCATTTAAAATAGTTTTTTTTTTGAGATGTATTTTCACTTTGTTGCCCTGGCTGGAGTGCAGTGGTGCGATACCAGTGGCGTGATCTTGGCTCACTGCAACCTCTGCCCATCTGGTTCAAGCGATTCTCCTGCCTCGCCTCCTGAGTAGCTGGGACTATGGGCGCCTACCATCACACCCAGCTAATTTTTTATGTTTTTAGTAGAGACAGGGATTCATGGTGTTAGCCAGGGTGGTCTCGATCTCCTGACCTCATGATTCACCCGCCTCAGCCTCCCAGAGTGCTGGGATTAGAGGTATAAGCCACCGCACCCGGCCTAAAATACAGTATCTTAATTAAGATGTGCTGTGAGTATAAAATACATACCTGATATGGTGTGAAAAAGAATGAAAAAATCAGTGATTTAAAAATGATTAGATGTCAAAATGACAGTATTTTGGATATATTGGGTTAAAGAAGAGATCATTTCACCTGTTTCTCTTTTCAGGAAAACGTGACTGAAAAATGAAAGTCCCACACAGGGCTGGCATTCCGTATCTCTGTTGGACAGTAGCAGTTTGGTGAGTGAGAGGTCAGTATTGATTTAAGACGTCAGTGGCTTAGGCCAGGTGGGGTGGCTCATGCCTGTAATCCCAGCACTTTGGGAAGCTGAGGTGGGAGGATCACTTGAGCCCAGGAGTTTGAGACCAGCCTGGACAACATAGGGAGACCCCGCCTGTACAAAAAGTCAAAAACTTAGCTGGGTGAGGTGGCTTGCACCTGTGGTTCCAGCTGTGCTGGAGTCTGAGGTGAGAGGATCACTTGAACCAGGGAGATTGAAGGTGCTGTAAGCTGTGATAGCACCGCTGCACTCCAGCCTGGGCCACACAGTGAAATCCCATCTCAAAAATAAAGTCACTGGCTTCAGCAGCCTTTAGCCCTTGGTCATGAGTCTTCTAGAGATGAGAGTGTTGCCTGAAAGAGAACGCAGGCTCCTTAGGGTAACTGGGGCTCTGGGTTTCTTTGCGGATTGCCTCTCCCCACTCACACATAGCTCGTGGTCCTGGCTGCCGCCTGCAGGCTGTGCCCTGCTTGCTGCCTCTCCTCTGCATGTGCTTGTCCCACTGTTGGGGACACGTTGGATCTCGCATTTGGCTATAAACATCTCTCACCACCCTGCTGAAGCAGCACGTGTCAGCGGGGCCCATCCCAGCACTACCAGCATCCTCCCTCCACCTCTGCTGCAGTGATGAAAGCCCCTCAACCCTCACATACCTTTTTAAGACAGTCTTGCTCTGTCACCCAGGCTGGAGTGCAATGGCATGATCTCGGCTCACTGCAACCTCTGCCTCCTGGGTTCAAGTAATTCTCGTGCCTTGGCCTCTACAGACGTGAGCCACTCTGCCCAGCCTCATTCCCATTATTTACACTTTCATTAAACAAAACATAGTGAGACCCCATGTCAACAGAAAATTTAAATAAAATTAGCCTAGCATTGTGGCACATGCCTGTAGTCCCAGCTACTGGGGAGTGGGGGCGTGAGGTGAGAGGATGGTTTAAACCCAGGAGGTAGAGGCTGCAGTGAACCGTAATCACACCACTGCACTCTAGCCTGGACAGAGTGAGACCCTGTCTCAAAAAAAGAGGAGCTCGCTCTGTCTCTGTCTCTGTCTCTGTCTCTGTCTCTGTCTCTGTCTCTCTCTCTCTCATCTATCTATATATATACACACACGTATACACATATATACATTTATACACATATATATTTACTTTCACACACACATATATATACAGGCATCTAGATATACCCTCTTATATTTTCTCCTAATAGATATAAATTGAAAATATTTAAATGGGTATCTCTAATTCATGGAGCGAGGGGATGGGAGGGGTGAGGGAGGCCCAGCCCGGTCCTCCATCTGTGGAATCCCTTCTCTGCATTTCCCTTGCTGCTGCCTTGCTGAGCACTATCTTACATTGAGGATTAGAATCGTGTGCTAACTGATCTTCTGTTATCCTCCCTTCCGCTGGCTCTCACCTTTTTTCCACATCAGATCATCTGTAGTTCCCTCCCTTAATTACCATGATGTGGGAGTCCCCATTTCCTACAGGGAAAACAGTCACTTCTGTGAGATGCTCGTGGGCGCTCTCCCTCTCCCACACACCCCTTATACCCTGCATTTCATTCTCTTCCTAGTTCCTACCAGACTTTTCTGTGCCTCCTTTGCTCGTGCCAGGTGTCTTGCTAGGAATATCCTTCAGACATCAGATCACTGTTATCTTTGATTCTGCTCGCCCGTGACCTCCTAGGAAACTTCACTTGACATGACTACATTGGATCTGCTGCCGTCCTCCTCGTGCCCCTTCTGTATGTAACTGCACGTCTACCACCGCCTTCAGTGTAAGCGGGCCATACAGCTGTGTTCATGTGTTCATCTGGCAGCAGCACATTTAAGCACCTTTAGAACAGGAACAATTCTGTGTTCAGCCCTTGACCCCAAGCACCTAGTAGAACACCAGCAGCATGCCAGGTCCTTGGAAGATGCTTGATCACTGAAGGAATGAATGGAGATCCAGTAATGAGATTTTTCTTTTTTTTTCTTTTTTTTCTTTTTTTTTTTTTTTACATATGTAGAGAGAGAGGTGGAAATCAACAACAAAATAAAACTCCATAATTTTGTTATTTTCTAATAGTTCTTGTTTTTGAGTAAAAAGAATTCTTTAAGAACAAAATTTTTTTTTTTTTTTTTTTTTTTTTTTTAGAGAATGGGGAGGAGGAAAAAGGAAGAGAAAGAAAGAGAGAGAATGGGGACGAGGAAAAAGGAAAAGAAAGAGGGAGAGAGAATGGGAGTATTGCTTTCTTGCCCAGGCTAGAATGCAATTTAGTAATGGGTATTGAAAACCTCTTTTATACTGATAATTATACTTAATGATGTAGTCAGGAAGGAATAAGGGAAGAAGATAACAAACAAACAGCCAACCAATATTTCATTTAAACCTATGAAATGCTATGCGATTACTGAGGAGTGATTTACTTCCAATTATATAGTCACTTTTGGAATAGGTGTGAGGTGGTAATGTATGTTTTGTGTATTTGAAGTGGAGAGTTCTATAAATGTTTATTAAGTTTACTTGTTCCGGGTCTGAGTTCAAATCCTGAATATCCTTGTTAATTTTCTATCTCGTTGATCTATAGAATCTTTAGCTATTCTTGTTACATTGATCCTTTTACCATTATGGAATGTCCTTCTTTGCCTCTTTTGATCTTTGTTGCTTTAAAGTCTACTTAATCAGAGGCGAGAATTGCATCTCCTGCTTTTTGTTTATTTGTTTATTTTTACTCTCTGGTTGGTAAATCTTCCTCCTTCTCTTTGAGTCTTTGTGTATCGCTGCATGTAAGATGGGTCTGGATGCAGCATACCGATGGGTTTTGGCTTTTTATTCAATTAAAATATATATAACTTTAATACTGGCGTTTGATGCTAGCTGGCTGTTTTGCCCATTAGTTGATGTAAATTTTTCACTGTATTAATGTTCTTTGCTTTTTGATATATTTTTGGAAAGGCTGATATTGGTTGTTCCTTTATATGTATAGTGCTTCTTTCAGAAGCTCTTGTAAAGCAGGCCTGGTGGTGGTGAACTCTCTAAGTGCTTGTTTGTTCGCAAAGGATTTAATTTTTCCTTCGCTCATAAAGCTTAGTTTGGCTGGATAGGAAATTCTGGGTTGAAAGTTCTTTTCTTTAAGGATGTTAAATATTGGTCCCCACTCTTTTCTGGCTTGTAGGGTTTCTGCTGAGAGATCTGCTGTAAGTCTGATAGATTTCCCTTTATGGGTAACCTGACCTTTCTCTCTGGCTGCCCTTAGTATTTTCTCCTTCATTTCAACCCTAATAAATCTGGCAATTATGTGCCTTGGGGTTGGTCTTCTTGAAGAATATCTTTGTGGTGTTCTCTGTATTACCTGGAGTTGAATATTACCTTGCCTTGCTAGGTTGGGAAAGTTTTCCTGAATGATATCCTGAAGAGTATTTTCCAACTTGGATTCATTCTCTTCGTCACATTCAGGTACACCTATCAAACGTAGATTAGGTCTTTTCACATAGTCCCATATTTCCTGGAGACTTTGCTCATTCCTTTTTATCCTTTTTTCTCCAATCTTGTCTTCTCGTTTCATTTCACTGAGCTGGTCCTCGACTTCTGATATCCTTTCTTCTGCTTGATCAATTCGACTGTTTAAGCTTGTGCATGCTTCGCGAAGTTCTCATGTGGTGCTTTTCAGCTCCATCAATTCACTTATATTCCTCTCTAAATTGTCCATTCTCGTTAGCATTTCGTCAAACCTTTTTTTAAGGTTCTTAGTTTCTTTGCATTGCGTTAGAACAAGTTCTTTTAATTCACAGAAGTTTCTCATCACCCACGTTTTGAAACCTGCTTCTGTTACTGGAACACACTCGTTCTCCATTAAGCCTTGTTCCGTTACTGATGAGGAATTGCGATCCCCTGTAGAGGGAGAGGCATTCTGATTTTGAGTATTCTCTGCCTTTTTAGGCTGCTTTCTTCCCTTGATTATATATTTATCCATCTGTCGTCTTTGTAATTACCGACTTTCTAACTAGGTCTCTGAGCGGACGTCCACCTTTTTGATTCCCAGCGCCGAAAACTGAGCAATCCACTGCGCCGGCCAAGACAGCGGTGTTAAGATTGATGGTGCCTTTCTGCCCAGAAATCTCCGGACTCTGCACCAAGAACTGCCGCTTTAAGGCGCCAGCAAAACCGCCGCGCCGGCCACAAGAGTCGCACTGGCGACCCGTGGGGCTCCTCCGCTGGGAATCTCCTGGTCCGTGAGCTACAAATATTCGTCTGAAAGTGTGGCGTCCTCTCGTTCTCTGCGCTTTCACTGGGAGCTACGTGCCCGAGCTGCTAGTGATCAGCCATCTTGGATCTCTCTCCTCGATTTTTCTTTTTTTTTCGAGATGGAGTCTCACTCGGTTGTTCAGGCTGGAGTGCAATGGCAGGACCTCAGTTCACTGCAACCTCTGTCTCCCAGGTTCAGGCGATTCTCCTGCCTCAGCCTCCTGTATAGCTGGGATTACAGGCACCTGCCACCATGCCCAGCTAATTTTTGTATTTTTAGTAGAGATGGGGTTTTGCCATGTTGGCCAGGCTGGTCTCGAACTCCTGACCTCAAGCGATCCACCTGCCTCAGCATCCCAAAGTGCTGGGATTACAGGCATGAGCCACCACACCCTGCCAAGATTTTTTTTCCTAATCTTTTTTTCTCTCCCACAAAATGTAGTACAAAGTTAGGGGTGTGCTAAGCTCCTGTATTACTTAACACGGGGAAAGTGACCCTGGAAGGCGGTAAGATCTAGTTCCTCTATGCCTTTGCCATGGTACATTGCCAACCACTCCACATTAAGCAGCCATGTGCTGTTCCAGGGTCACTGTCCTTTGGGGATGTGGCTGTGGGCTTCACCTGGAAAGAGTGGCAGCAGCTGGACCTGGAGCAGAGGACCCTGGACCAGGACGTGATGCTGGAGGACTGCAGCCACCTGCTCTCTGTGGGTGAGGAAGGGTTCCCAGTGTTCCTCGGGTTACATGACCTCTTTCTTTTCTTAGTTGTATAAAACTGGGAAGCCTCTCGTGCACTAAAAGTGCTAGGCTAGGCGTGGTGGCTCATGGTTGTGATCCCAGCACTTTGGGAGGCTGAGGTGGGAGGATTGCTTGAGGCCACGGGTTCAAGACCAGACTGGGCAACATAGCAAGACTCAATCTATACAAATTAAAAATAAAAAATTAGCCAGGCATGGTGGCATGTGCCTGCAGTCCCAGCTACTTGGGAGTCTGAAATGGAAGGATCGCTTGAGGCCCAAGTTCAAGACTAGCCTGGGCAACATGGCAAGACCCCGTCTCTACAAAAACATTAAAAAATTGAGCATGGTGATGCATGCCTGTAGTCCCAGCTACTCGGGAGGCTGAGGCAGGAGGATTGCTTAAGTGCAGGAGGTTGAGGCTGTGGTGAGCTGTGATTGTGCCACTGCACTCCAAGCTGGGCAAAAGAACAAGACCCTGTGTCAAAAATAAAAGGGCTTGGCCTTGGGTTTCAGCAGTCAAAGAGTCTGGATCTCACTTGGAGTCTTTGTGGAGTTACCTCCCAAGTGAATCAGCTTTTCCGTGGCTGAGATGTCCACCTTTTGTTCTGCAGGCTGAACTAACAGTCCACTTGCTGGGAAGGCCCAGCTGGCTCAGCACAAATCCGATAACTGTTTCTCCCAAACAGGGTGTCAAGTTGGCAAACCAGCTGTGATCTTCAGGTTGGAGCAGGGGAAAGAGCCATGGATAGAGGAGGAGGAGGAGATGGACACATGGCACTTCGCAGGTGAGCTGGTGGCCTACAGGGGTCGGGGTATGAGGCTCCTGGAAGTCTACAAAGCAGAACCATGGATGTTTGCTCGTTTTGAGAAGGAGTCTTATTCTGTTGTCCAGTTTGGAGTGCAGTGGTGCAATCTGAGCTCACTGCAACCTCCACCTCCCGGGTTCAAGCAGTTCACCTGCCTTAGCCTCCCAAGTAGCTAGGATTACAGGCGTCCGCCACCACACCCAGCTAATTTTGTGTTTTTAGTAGAGGTGGGGTTTACACCATATTGGTCAGGCTGGTTTCAAACTCCTCACCCCGGGTGATCCACCCACCTCGGCCTCCCAAAGTGCTGGGATTGTAAGTGTGAGCCACCACACCTGGCTGGATGTTCTCTTGCTTCAGGCAACTGTTCTTAAAAGCCTGGGATCTTGGTTCAGGATAATGGCTCACGCCTGTAATCCCAGCACTTTGGGAGGCCAAGGTAGATGGATCACCTGAGGTCAGGAGATCGAGACCATCCTGTCCAACATGGTGAAACTCCATCTCTACTAAAAATACAAAAATTAGCCAGGTGTGGTGGCATGCTACTCGGGAGGCTGAGACAGGAGAATCACTTGAACCTGGGAGGCAGAGGTTATAAGCCAAGATTGCGCCATTGCACTGCAGCCTGGGCAATAGAGCGAGATTCTGTCTCAAAAAAAAAAAAAAAAGCCTCGGATCTTTGCAAGAAGCTGAGATCTTTGTTTAAGACATTCGGCCCTAAACCTTGAGATGCTCAGTGATCCTGCCACTTGCACACATCACTGCACAATTCCTTTCCTGTTCCTGGATTTTAGAGAAAGGCATAGTCTGTTTTCTTTGTCTTTTGATACAGAATCTGGCTCTGTCACCCAGGCTGCAGGGCAGTGGTGTGATCTCGCCTCACTGCAACCTCTGCCTCCTGGGTTGAAGTGATTCTCCTGCTTCAGCCTCCTGCTTACCTGGGATTACAAGTGTGTGCCATCATACCCAGCTAATTTTTGTGTGTGTGTGTATATATATATATGTATATATATTTAGTAGAGATGGGGTTTCTCTATGTTGGCTAGGCTAGTCTTGAACTCCTGACCTCAGGTGATCCTCCCACCTTTGCCTCCCAAGGTGCTGGGATTACAGACTTGAACCACTGCACCTGGCCCTCTTTGAGACAAGGTCTTGCTCTGTCATCCAGACTGGAGTGCAATGGAGTGATCATAGGTCACTGCAGCCTCCAACTCCTGGGCTCAAGTGATCCTCTTACTTCAGCCTCCTGAGTAGATGGTACTACAGGCACACGCCTTCACACGGAGCCAATTTTTTATTTATTTTTGTAGAGATGGGGTCTCCCTATGTTGTCCAGGGTGTTCTCGAACTCCTGGGCTCAAGGGATGCTCCTGCCTCAGCCTCCTGAGGTGGGACTACAGGCATGATCCATATGCCCGACCGTCTATTTTCATTTGTCCTTTTATTCTGCTCTGCCGTCCCCACTAAGACCTTGGTTGCTAAGTCTTCCTGTAGGATCTTCAGTCTTTTCCCTGTGGTTATAAGACAGGCTTTCTCTTGTGTTCAGAGATTTCATTTATCTCCCCTATGTTAAAAGAGCTGTTATTTTGTGCCATTTGTTTTACTTTTCATCTTTTTCTTTCACCATGAAATACCTCAAAATCATTTGCTACATGTATAATTCAGTCCCCATTCTCTTCGTCACAGCCGCAAACTGGTGAAAGCCATTCCTGTCCTTTAGTGTAACTTGATGACTTGATTTTTTAAATTTCTTGTGAGATGGAGTCTCACTCTGTCACCAGGCTGGAGTGCAGTGGCACCATCTTGGCTCACTGTGACCTCCGACTCCCGGGTTCAAGTGATTCTTCTGCCTCAGCCTCCCGAGTAGCTGGGACTACAGGCATGTGCTACCACGCCTGGCTAATTTTTGTCTTTTTAGTAGAGACAGGGTTTCACCATTTTGGCCAGAATGATCTCGATCTCTTGACCTTGTGATCTGCCCACCTCGGCCTCCCAAAGTGCTGGGATTACAGGTATGTGCCACCACACCTGGCCAACTTGATGAGTTTAAATCACTGCTGTCTCCCTCCCAGCTCACCCTTGTGTGGCATTGATTCATGCTGATCAGCAAGTTTCTGCCACAGAAAACAAAGGGGCTGGGTTATTTGCAGCTGGCACCATCTATCCTATTAAATGCTTGTTCAGGGTCCAGGCTCAGTGACTCACACCTGTAATCCCAGCACATTGGGAGGCTGAGGCAGACAGATCACATGAGGTTAGGAGTTTGAGACCAGCCTGGCCAATATGGCAAAACCCCATTTCTATTAAAAATACAAAAATTAGCCAGGCATAGTGGCATGCACCTGTAGCCTCATCTAATCAGGGGGCTGAGCGGGGAGGATCACTTGAGCACAGGAGGTTGAGGCTGTAATGAGCTGTGGTTCCTCCAAGTTTGGGCAACAGAGCGTAACCCTGTCTCACCAGTAATGGAATCAAATAACTAAACACTCCAGGCATGGCAGCTGTCAATTATAGTCCAGAACTTTTTTTTGTTTTTGAGACAGAGTGTTTGTTGCTCAGCCTGGAATGCCGTGGCACGATCTCAGCTCGTGGCAACCTCTACCTCCCAGGCTCAAGCAGTCCTCCTGCCTCAGCCTCCCCAGTAGCTGGGATTATAGGTGCATGCACCATGCCTGGCTAATTTTTGTATTTTTAATAGAGTTGGGGTTTCACCATGTTGGCCAGGCTGGTCTCAGACTCCTGACCCCAGGTGATCTGCCTGCCTCTGCCTCCCAAAGTACTAGGATTACAGGCATGAGCCACCACACCCGGCCAGGAACTTCTAACCCCTAACAGAGGAGTGACACCCTTGACTGGACATAAGCACCAGAGGTGAGGCAGAAGGTAGCGTCTTTCATTTAAAATGCAAATGAAGATACACCAGGTGTGGTGGCTCATGCCTGTAATCTCAGCATTTGGGGAGGCTGAGCCAAAAGAATTGCTTGAGGCCTGGACTTTGAGACTAACCTGGGCAACATAGTAAAACTCCATCTCTACTGAAAAAAAAAAAAAAACTAGGCATGAGCCTCCATGCCTGGCTAATTTTTATAATCCCAGCTAACTGGGAGGCAGGAGGATCACTTGAACCCAGAAGCTCAAGACAAGCCTGGGCAACATAGTGAGACCCCCATATCTACAAAAACAATTTTAAAACCTAGCTGCACATGGTGGCATGGACCTGTCACCCTAGCTAATTGGGAGGCTGAGGTGGGAGGATCGCCAGAGCCTGGGAGTTTGAGGCTCAAGTGAGACCCTGTTTTCAATATAAAATCATCAAAGTGGTAATACAGGCATCAGAAGACAGCAGGGAATATGACTGAGGCCAGGATGGCTTGTGTGTACTCTAGTGTTCTTCTGCTGGACATCATAAAGATCCGTAAGTCCATGTGAGAATAAGTCACTGCAGAAAAGACCTCTAGCTCTAAGGTAATTTCATAAGGACCTACAGCCTGGTACGATGGCTCACACCTGCAATCCTAGCACTTTGGGAGGCTGAGGTGGGCGGACTGCCTGAGCTCAAGAGTTCAAGACCAGTCTGGGCAACATGGTGAAACCCCATCTCTACTAAAATACAAAAATTAGCTGTGTGTGGTGGCATGTGCCTGTAGTCCCAGCTACTCAGACGGGATCAGGCACATGCAGGGTGGTATGGCCATAGACAGTTCCTGCTACTTGGGAGGCTGAGGCAGGAGAATTGCTTGAACCCAGGAAGCAGAGGTTGCAGTGAGCTGAGATCACGCCATTGCACTCCACCCTGGGCGACAGTGAGACTCCGTCTCCAAAAAATAAATAAGAACCTAATGGCCGGGCGCAGTGGCTCACGCCTGTAATCCTAGCACTTTGGGAAGCCAAAGCGGGTGGATCACCTGAGGCCAGGAATTGGAGACTAGCCTAGACAACATGGTGAAAACCCATCTCTACTAAAAATAGAAAAAATTAACCAGGTGTCATGGTGGGTGCCTGTTATTCCAGCTACTCTGGAGGCTGAGGCAGGACAATTGCTTGAACCCAGGAGGTAGAGGCTGCAGTCAGCCAAGATAGCACCATTGGACTCCAGCCTGGGCAGCAAGAGCAAAACTCCGTCTCAAAAAAAAAAAAAAAAAGGACCTCATGCTTTGAGAAAATCCAGTCAGTCAGTAAACAGAATGAAAGGGAGCATAAGGTGGGGAGCACGCAGGAAGTGCTGATCATGAAGGCCTTTGTGTAACCTTGTCCTTAAGGGAGGGACTAGGCACTTGCCTTTACTACTTTTTGGGACAGAGTTTCACTCCATCACCCAGGCTGGAGTGCAGTGGTGTGATCACAGCTCACTACAGCTTCAACCTCCCAGACTCAAGCAGTCCTCCCGCCTCAGCCACCCGAGTATCTGAGATTACAGGCAGTGAGGCTTGAAATCACAAAATGAATCTTCCCTGCAAGCTTTTCTGCACTAATTTTGTGATAGAATACTCCAAGATTAAATAAGTGTATGGCGGGTGCGGTGGCTCACATCTGTAATCCCTGCACTTTGGGAGGCTGAGGCAGGTGGATCACTTGAGGTCAGGAGTTCAAGGCCAGCTTGGCCAACATCTTGAAATCCCATCTCTACTAAAATACAAAATTTAGCCAGGTGTGATGGCTCATGCCTGTTATCCCAGCTACTTGGGAGGCTGAGGCAGGAGAAGCACTTGAACCTGGGAGGTGGAGGTTGCAGCGAGCCGAGATCACGCCACTGCACTTCAGTTTGGGCGACAGAGCCAGACTCCATCTCACAAAACAACAACAGCTGGGTGTGGTGGCTCATGCCTGTAATCCCATCTCTTTGGGAGGCTGAGGCGGATCAGGAGGTCAAAGGATCAAGACCATCCTGGCCAACATGGTGAAACCCCGTCTCTACTAAAAATACAAAAAGTTAGCCTGGTGTGGTGGCAGGCACCTGTATCCCCAGCTGCTTGGGAGGCTGAGGTGGAAGAATTGTTTGAACCGGGGAGGCGGAGGTTGCAGTGAGCCAAGATTGTACCACTGCTCTCCAGCGTGGCAGCAGAGCAAGACTCCATCTCAAAACAACAACAACAACAACAACAACAAAGTTTGTGTTATTTTTTCTAGAAGTTTGGCAAGTTGTTACCCAACCAGGTAGACAACAGCAACAAGACCAACATTTGAGCGATGCTGTCTTTTACACGAGAAAGACTGGACCCAAAACGGGCTTCATGAATATAACCAACTTGGGGGAAAACATCAAAACACAAACCTCATTCCCTCCAAACAGGAGGTCACACCTGTGACTCGTGTGGAAAGTCCACCTGGACCTCACTCCTAATTCCTACCTGGCAAGGAGGAGATTTGAGTGTGACAGCCGTGGGAACTTGTTTCTCTATTCGAAGCTTGAAACTCCACCTTCAGGAGTGAATCCACGTGAATGTGACCAGTGTAGAAAAGCTTTAAGCTATAACGCAGGCCTTCAGGCAGATCAGGGAGCCAGTAGTGAGAAACCCCACACAGGCACAAAGTGTAGGAAAGCCTTCTCCTGCAGATTGGACCTCATGGTACATCACGGGGTCCACACTGGGGAGATATCCTTTGGGTGCAGTGAATGAGGGAGTGGTTTCAGGAAGAAGGTTTGCCCCAACAGAAAGGGAATTCACACAAAAGAGAAACCCAGTAGAGCCAGCAGACATGGTAAAACGATCTTCCAGAAGCCAGGTCTCTCTGTCCCTGGGACCTCCCCTGCCGCAGCAAAGCGTTACCAGTGTTTGGAGTGTGAGAAAACCTTCTCCCACAAGTCACGCCTCATCGAGCACCATCGCTCCCACACGGGAGAGAAGCCCTATGGCTGCAGGGAATGCGGGAGGTCCCTCTCCCGGAAACGTGCCTCATCATCCACTACAGAGTCCACACAGGAGAGAAGCCCTATGGCTGCAGTGACTGTGGAAAGGCCTTTTTCCAGAAATCATACCTTATCCTGCATCAGAGGACTCACATGGGGAGAAGCCCTACAGGTGCGCAGAGTGTGAGAAAGCCTTCTCCCAGAACTCCTGCCTCATCACACACCAGCAGACTCACATCACACACTAGCAGACTCACATCACAGACCAGCAGACTCACATCACAGACCAGCAGACTCACATCACAGACCAGCAGACTCACATGGGGAGAAAGGCCTACCAGTGCTCACACGGTGGGAAGATCTCCCAGAAGGCAAACCTCACCTGACATCACCAGCTCCACACCAGAGAGAAGCTGCGTGGGTGAAGAGGAGATGGCGGGACTGTCACCAAGTCACATCATGCGGCCACCAAACATCCAGGAGGGACATCAGGGAAGAGCCCTCCACCAAAACTACGATACCACCTAGGCAGAGGTCCCATATCGGGATGAAATTCTGTCAATTTGGTGGCTTAAGAAAAGCATAGTCGGCTGAGCGAGGTGGCTCACGCCTGTAATCCCAGCACTTTGGGAGGCTGAGGCAGGTAGATCCCCTGAGATAAGGAGCTCGAGACCAGCCTGCCAAACATGGAGAAAACGTCTCTACTAAAAATATGAAAAATTAGCTGGGTGTGGTGGCGCATACCTGTGATCCATACCTGTGATCCTAGCTACTTGGGAGGCTGAGGCAGAAGAATCACTTGAACCTGGGAGGTGGAGGTTGCAGTGAGCCAAGATAACACCATTATTGCACTCCAGCCTAGGCAACAAGAGCAAAACCCCGTCTCAAAAAAAGAAAAAAGAAAAAGAAAAAAGACCAGCCTGGCCAACATGGTGAAAACCCCGTCTCTACTAAAAATATAAAAAATTAGCTGGGTGCCATGGTGGATGCCTGTCATCCCAGCTACTTGGAGGTTGAGGCAGGAGAATCACTTGAACCTGGGAGGTGGAAGTTGTAGTGAGCTAAGATTGTGCCACTGTCTTCCAGCCTGGGCAACAGTGCAAGACTCTGTCTCAAAAAAAGAAAAAAAAAAAAAAGCTGTCCTCAATCTCTCTCTTAGGGGCATTCGCATCCCACATACCTGTAGCATTTGGGGGAAGGTTGGGAGGCTCTCCTGCTCCAGGGCTGGGGCTTGTGTTTCATGTTCCCAGACACAGGCCTCAAGCCACAGATAAAGATGGAGATGGTATGAGAATAGACTCTTCCTCCAAAATCATGTCACTGCACTCCAGCCTGGGTGACAGAGTGAGACTCCATCTCAAAAAAAAAAAGGTACAGAGCTCTAGAAAACAGTTTGGTGTGTGGGTGTGGTGGCTCACACTTGTAATCCCAGCACCTTGGGGGGCTAAGGCAGGCAGATCACAAGGTCAAGAGAATGAGACCATCCTGACAAGGATGGTGAAACCGTCTCTCCTAAAAATACAAAAATTAGCTGGATGTGGTGGTGTGCACTTGTAGTCCCAGCTATTTGGGAGGCCAAGGCAAGAGAATCACTGCCTCACTCTCTGCTAAGAGGCAGAGGTTGCAGGGAGCGAAGATCATGCCACTGCACTCCAGCCTAGTGAATTAAATCTCAATGCTTTTGAGACATCATCTCATAAACAAAAACAAAAAAAAACAACAAAAACAGAAAAAACAAGGTTGCGTTAAAGATGTAGAGGATCTTTGTGATCTGACCAAGGACAAAGACGTTTGCCAACCCCCAGGCACGGTGCCACCAGCCTGTAATTCCATCACTTTGGGAGGCCAATGTGGGTGGATGACCTGAAGTCAGGAGTTCTAGACCACCCTGGCAAACATGGTGAAACCCCATCTCTATTATAAATACAAAAATTAGCTGGGCATGGTGTTGGGTGCCTGTAATCTCAGCTACTTGGGAGGTTGAGGCAGGAGAATCACTTGAATTCGGGAGGTGGAGGTTGCAGTGAGCTGAGATCGGGTCATTGAATTCCAGACTGGGCAACAAGAGCAAAACTCTCTCTCAAAAAAAAAAAAAAAAAAAAAAAAAATGGATGAAAGAAAGAAAAAAATTACCCAGGGCTCTACTTCCTGAAGAGAATGACGCAAGCATAAAAAGAAAATTATGTTTCAATGAAAAATGAAGCATATTTGGAAGACCAAGTTGTTTGAATCCAACCCTGTTCATTCTTTCAGGTATTTTACACCTCTTTGGAAATTGTAGGTAATTGATGTAAGTTATTTTACACCTCTTTGGAAATTGTAGGTAATTGATGTAAGTTATTTTACACCTCTTTGGAAATTGTAGGTAATTGATGCAAGTTATGTTCTGTCCAGTGGAAGTTGGTTGACTTCCCCCAATCTCCACCAGAGAATATCCAGTTTAGACTGCATTTCTTCATTATATAATCATGTCAATATTCCTGATCTGAAAATATATGTCTGTTTCTCAGATAGTCTCTCTCTCTCTCTCTTTTTTTTTTCTTTATACAGGGTATCGTTCTGTTGCCCATGCTGGATTTCCATGGTGAGATCTTGGCTCACTGGTTCAAGCAATTCTCCTACCTCAGCCTCCCAAGTAGCTGGGATTACAGGTGTACACCACCACACCTAATGCATTTTTGTATTTTTAGTAGAGATGGTGTTTCACCATGTTGGCCATGCTGGTCTTGAACTCCTGACCTCAAGTGATCCACCTGCCTCAGCCTCCCAAAGTGCTGGGATTACAGGTGTGAGCCACAATATAGAGTTTTAAAGGCTCTCTGTTTTGATTGGCTTATAGAGCTACATAAGTACTTATGTAAGTTGAACTTGCCTAAATTCTTAGAAAAAGGGAAATTGAACTTCTATTGCTTTGATGTACTAGGAAAGCATTTTTTACTGAAACTAACTTAAATGTTTTAGGAATTCAAGTTCACATATGGTTCTCATATATGTTACTGAGCAGTCAATGGACTCGCTCCCCAAAGTATATAGCAGCCAATAGCATGGCTCCACCTTTTGAGAAATTAAGCTTTTTTGACCAGGTACAGTCGCTCTTGCCTGTAATCCAGCACTCTGGGAGGCGGAGGCAGGTGGATCACCAGAGGTCCAGAGTTTGAGACCCACCTGACCAACATGGAGAAAGCCCATCTCTACTAAAAATACAAAATTAGGGGCCGGGCACTGTGTCTCACGCCTGTAATCCCAGCACTTTGGGAGGCCGAGGCGGGTGGATCACGAGGTCAAGAGATCGAGACCATCCTGCTCAACATGGTGAAACCCCGTCTGTACTAAAAATACAAAAAATTAGCTGGGCATGGTGGCACGTGCCTGTAATCCCAGCTACTCAGGAGTCTGAGGCAGGAGAATTGCCTGAACCCAGTGTAAGGTCTGTTCTCGCCGAGGATAAAACGAAGAAACTGAGGCCAGCATGAAAATAATCCAATGCAAGGGAATTTATTCAGGCTCCCAGGTGAAGTTCTGTGGTCCGACAGGAGGGGCCAGAGAAGTAGTATGAACTCCTCTCAGACGGGGTATTATAGGGAGTGAAACATCTCAATTGGTTGTGGGAGAGCAGGACTGCTATTGGGTAAGTTACAAGCCTTAGGACTTGGCTTGTTGTTGGTTGGAATTACTCGGCTGCTATTGGTTGTTAAGACTTGGCTGCTATTGGTTGTTAAGACTCGGCTGTTATTGGTTGTTAAGACTCGGCTGCTATTGGTTATTAAGACTTGGCTGCTATTGGTTGTTAAGACGCTAGAGTTACCACATCTTGTTTGCATACTGGGCTCTTTTAAGGGAAGGTCAGGCTGTGTGAGCATAGGAGAAGGGAAAAAGCCTGAGCATGTCTGAGCTTGCCTAAGCTCGTCCGGGATTGTCCAAGCTTTTGAAAAGAAGGGGGGTGGTCTGCGTCCGTGCTCCCGGTGAGGCAACCGGCCTTACACCCAGGAGGCAGAGGTTGCGGTGAGCCGAGATTGCGCCATTGCACTCCAGCCTGGGTAAACAAGAGCAAAACTCTGTCTCAAAAAAAAAAAAAAAAATTAGCTGGGCATGGTGGAGGGTGCCTGTAATCCCAGCTACTCTGGAGGTTGAGGCAGGAGAATTGCTTGAACCTGGGAGGCAGAAGTTGCAGTGAGCTGAGATTGCGCCATTGCACTCCAGCCTGGGCAACAAGAGCGAAACTCCGTTTGGGGCAGAGGGAAAGAGAGAGAAGTAAAGCTTTTGTGTACGTCAACTGGCAAGAACACAGGAGGAAACCCTTAAATCTCCCTTTCCCAGCTGGGGGCTGTGTCAGGTTTTATAAGTTTAGGATTTGATTGGATCTTGCAATGAAGGAATGCTGGGAGGTGTGATCTGACTGGATCCTGCCATGGGGGGGGTGATACCAAAACTCAATCTGATTGGTTCCTGGCTCCTGCTGTGGCGTGTCCGCTTCTTAGGCTTCTTAAATGGATCCCGTCGCGTCTCCTCAGTCCAAACTCTTAGGCTCCAGTCCACGGTTGCATGCTTGGTTAATCTGGGCATGCTCAGGGTATGTGACCTTTAACCTGGGAGTCCATGGCAATTGAAAAGCAACTGACAACTTTACTACATAAAAGTTGAACTGAGGCCTGGAGCGGTGCCTCAGGCCTGTAATCCCAGCACTGTGGGAGGCTGAGGCTGGTGGTTCACCTGAGGACCAGGGTACAAGAACCTGAGGTAAGGAGAGACGGGGTTTTGCCAAAAACAGTGAAACCCCATCTCTACTAAAAATACAAAAATTACCCACGCGTGGTGGCGCATGCCTGTAATTCCAGCTACTCCGGAGACTGAGGCAGGAGAAGCGCTTGAACCTGGGAGGTGGAGGTTGCATTGTGTCCATTACCTTTAGGTTTCACTCCATGGTTGCACGGTTAGTTAATCTGGGCATGCTCAGGGTACCGGGAGATTGCAGTGAGCTGAGATCTCGCCATTGCACTCCAGTCTGGGCGACAAGAGTGAAACTCCATCAAAAAAATCAAAAAACAAAAACAAAAAAAAAAGCAAAAAACACCAGTTGAACTAGATTTGGTCTGATACAGTTACACATTTACAAACTGTTCCTCCAACCCCCTGCCAACACATTCCACTCCTCATTCAGGAGGGAAGAGGGATGGAGGTCATGTTTCTGTATCTACTTCATGCTGACCAGGGGCACTGAGTCCCCTAAAATTAGAAGAATGAAACTCTTGGGCTGCTGAGTCCAGGTGAGTTTTAGAGTCCCCCGGAGTTGCTGGAAGGGCTGGTATTGTTGCAATACAAATTGAAGGTGGAAATGTTGGCACATGGAAGGAAAACAGCTTACCATCAGTTTAATATATAGGACTGAAAAGTAAAAGAAGAGGCTGGGCACGGTGGCTCACGCATGTAATCCCAGCACTTTGGGAGGCCGAGGCAGGTGGATCACCTGAGGTCGGGAGTTTGAGACCAGCCTGACCAACATGGAGAAACCCTGTCTCTACTAAAAATTTAAAATTAGCTGGGCGTAGTGGCACATGTCTGTAATCCCGGTTACTCAGGAGGCTGAGGCAGGAGGAATGGCTTGAGCCCGGAAGGTGGAGGTCACAGTGAGCCGAGATCGCGCCATTGCACTCCAGACTGGGCAACAAGAGCAAATCACTGTTTCAAAAAAAAAAAAAAAAGAAAGAAAGAAAAGTAAAGTAACAGGAGAGCAGTGGCCACGAGGGGCCCCAGCAGAGGAAGAAACCAGGTGATCTCAGTGGTTGGCTGGATGTGGTGGCTCATACCTGTAATCCAGTACTTTGGGAGGCTGAGGCAGGCAGATCCCTTGAGCTCAGGGGTTCCAGACCACCTTGGCCAACATGATGAAGCCCTGTTTCTACTAAAAGTACAAAAATTAGCCAGGCGTTGTGGTGGCATATGCTACAGTCCTAGCTACTCAGGAGGCTGAGGCAGGACAATTGCTTGAACCCGGGAGGCAGAGGTTGCAGAGAGCTGAGATTGCACCACTGCACTCCAGCCAGGGTGACAGAGCCAGGCTCCGTCTCTAAATAAATCAATCAGTCTCAGCGAATGAACTACCCTTGATATGGTGTGTCTCTGTGTCCCCACCCAATCTCGTGTGAAATTGTCATTTCCAGTATTGAGGGAGAAACCTGGTGGGAGGTGCTGGGCTCATGGGGGCTGACTTCCCCCTTGCTGTTCTTGTGATGGTGAGTGAGCGCTCATGGGCTCTGGTTGTTTACAAGTGTGTGGCCCCTCCCCCTTGACTCTCTCTCCTGCTTCACCATGGCAAGACGTGCCTGCTTCCCCTTTGCCTTCTGCCATGATTGTCCGTTTCCTGAGGCCTCCCCAGCCACACTTCCTGTACAGCCCTCAGAACTGTAAGTCAATCAAATCTCTTTTCTTCATAAATTACCCAGTTTCAGGTAGTTCTTTATTGCGGTGTGAAAAAAGAGGAACGGAGGCTTCTGGTTGAAGGAATGCAGCCATTCTGCTTGTTTGAATATTTCCTTTATATGTACTTCTATTTCCCGGGAGGTGTTTCTCCAAGTGCAATCGGAGGTATTGGTGACCACACATACCACTTACTGTTCTGCTAGTAAAGAGTAAGGTTGATCAGTGACCTACTGCTTTTTCAGTCTGGCCTGGAAAATCACCTGTGTAACTGGTGATGGTATCAGTAAGCACCAGGAGGTATGGAAATCCTCCAGGAGCCACAGGCATCACATTGACGTCCATTTGCCAGTATTCCCTGGCATGGTTCTTCTGAATTGTACTGCCTTGGCCAAAAGAGGTATGGGAGGGGCTGGAGACAGTGGCTCATGCCTTTAATGCCAGCACTTTGACAGGCCAGGATGGGTGGATCTTTTGAGGTCAGGAGTTCAATACCAGCCTGGCCAACATGGTAAAACCTCATCTCTATAAAGTACAAAAATTAGATGGGTATGGTGGTGTGTGCCTGTAATCCCAGCTATTCAGGAGGCTAAGACAGGAGAATCACTTTAGCCCAGGAGGTGGAATTTGCAGTGAGCCGAGATGGCACCACTGCATTCCAGCCTGGGAGGAAGAGAGAGAGAGAGAGACCCTGTCTCAAAAAAAAAAAAAAAAAGAAGTATGAGAGGTCTGGTTGGAGCATTGATATTCTGATGATAGACACAGTGGTTAGCCGCTTTATCCATTAAATTGTTTCCTTTCATCGTGGGGTCCTTATAATGCCAGTGAGCAAGCCGTGTCCCATGTCCTTCCCATAGTGTAAGGAGTCATGGACATCTTTTACAATAACCCAGTTCACATTTGCAGGCACTCATATCCTGCCTCTTCTATTTAGGGGCCACCTTATGGAACTCAGGTGATATCCATCTCCAGTGGATTTTAAAATCCCCCAGGCAGGGGCAGGTGCAGTGGCTCACACCTATAATCCCAGCACTTTGGGAGACTGAGGTGGGTGGATCACTTGAGGTCATGAATTCAAGACCAGCCTGGCCAACATGGTGACACCCATCTTTATTAACAATCCAAAAAATTATCCGGGTGTAGTGACAGGTGCCTGTAATCCCAGCTACTTGAGAGTTTGAGGCAGGAGAATCACTTGAACCTGGTAGGCAGCCATTACAGTGAGCTGAGATTACCCTATCCCACTCCAGCCTGGGGAACAAGAGTGACACTTTGTCTCAAAAAAGAAAAAAAAGAAAAAAAATTCCTCAGTGGAGTACCTCAGCTTATTTTATAAAGAGCTACTGAAGGAAGCAGAGACATTTGGAGAACTTCCCCACCCATGCAGCTATCTTGGCCATGGCTTCTGAAATTTACTATTTCAGAGTCACCCCGTTGATGACCTTGGCAATGGACTACAGTAAACTGTTTAGGCCTTTCCACGGCCCAAATCAGTGGCAGTATTTCTGTTGCACATTCGATTCCATGTTATTTGCATTTAGAAGCCTCCCTTTAGGCAGAATTTTGCTTTTGTTGCCCAGGCTGGAGTCCAATGGCACAATCGTGGTTCACGGCAACCTCCGCCTCCCGGATTCTAGGGATTCTCCTGCCTAAGCCTCCCAAGTAGCTGGGTTGACAGGCATGTGACACCATGCCCGGCTTATTTTGTATTTTTAGTAGAGATTGGGTTTCTCCACATTGGTCAGGCTGGTCTCAAACTCCCAACCTCGGGTGATCAGCCCTGCTCAGACTCCCAAACTGCTGGGATTACAGGCGTGAGGTCCCCTTTATTCCAGATCGCCCCATGGGCAGGGACCACAGAGATTGCATCTTGTGAGTCTGCAAAAACAGTGAAGGCCTCGTCCTGTCTTAGGTTCAGGGCTCAGGTTCATGCAGATTTTCCCAGCCCTCTGTGCTGAAGTCCCTGCGTGAGGCTCTGGGCTGGTTTCCTGTAGGTAGAGAACTTCACGTCCTGCCCTTCACTGGCCTCTTTTCATGAAGCTCCTGCCATCTGCAGACCATGGCTTCCTTTTCTTCTTCAACCACATCTCTGTTATTAAAGCTCTGGAAGTCAGCTGGACATGGTGGCTCATGCCTCTAATCCCAGCACTCTGGGAGGTCGAGGTAGATGGATCACTTAAGGTCTGAAGTTCGAGACCAGCCTGGCCAACATGGTGAAACCATCTGTAATATTTACAAAAATTAGTCAGGCATACAAATGGGCACTGATAGTCCCAGCTACTCGGGAGGCTGAGGCAGGTTAATCGCTTGAACCCGGGAGGCAGAGGTTGCAGTAAGCTGAGATTGCACCACTGTGCTCCACCCTGGGCAAGAGAGTGAGACTCTGTCTCTACAAACCAAAACAAAACAAAACTCTAACTTGGGATTATCCTTCTCTTCTAATTTTAAAAAATATATTAACAAAAAATAGATGTAGATGCTGTGTTGCCCAGGCTGGTCTTAAACCCCTGGCCTCAAGTGATCCTCCCTCCATAACCTCCAAAAGTGCTGGATTACAGGTGTGAGCACTGTTTCCAGACTTACGTTGTTGCTATGTAAAAACAAAATACAGAATTATCTTCCAGAGCCAATAAATATGTTCAAATAACCGAAACCTCATTAAGGAAAAATGTCACTCGACAGCAAATAAGCAATCTGGAGCAATCTGATCGCACTTGCTGTGAAGATGAGAAAACTTCATGTTTGTTACATTTCCCAAGATGCACTGCACTGTTCTCTTGAAAACACACAGCTCATGGCCTCCTTCAAAACACACATCCTCTTCAAAGTAACTTACAAATATGTCCATAGAAGGACAAAAATTACATCTGAATTCTCACATTTCAAATCATACACTAAACATCAAATCCAAATTTATTTTTACAAGAATTTAGGGGAAGTACCACTTAACTGTACAGATAATAGATATATTAAGTAAGTATCATAGATAAAAAGAGGGCTCGCTTCAGAAGCACGTGTAATAACATACAAAGGTTGACAGATAAAAGATTTAGGATAGAAAGAATCCTCTCTTAAAAAGGAAAACAAAATTATATTTATATATACATAATGGCTATAACACCCATCACACAACTTTATAGAAATTCAAAAACAGTATTTCCAAACTCTTTAAATAAATGTAGTAATAATTCTATACCCATCTTTTTCAGAATAAACCAGTAAAATGTATAGTATATATTAAACATATTACTATATATCTAAGACATGTTAAAAATCACAACTGAATTCTCACAATTTGGTAACAAACACTAAACAGGAAATAAAAATTTCTATCAGAAGATTTACGGGAACTACCACATAGCTATAAATATAATAGATTATCATGTAAGTATCATAGATAGAGTACTCACTTCAGGAGCACATATCATAATAGATAGAACAATTTAATAAAAGATTTAGGATAAACAGAATTCTTTCTTAAAAAAAGAAAATTATATTTCTCTATATGTAACACCTATAATTCTCATCAAAAACACTACAGGAACAGCAAGTTTTCAAAAGTAAAACAATTTCCAAACTATTTTAAATAAACATAGGAATAATTCAATGACTAACACTTCTGAAACAAACCATAAAAATGCATAGTATGCATGAAGCTACCTATTACAATCCAGTGGCACTCATATGTTACAAATAATTCTGTGCCAGTCTGAGCGCCTGTACTGTGCCCTCAAATGCTCCTGGAGAGGCTGGAATACAGCAATATAAAAAGGGAGGTGGTGCCACAGGAAGGGGTGGAATCAGAAACACCGCTCGTTTCTCACTGTCCTCCACGGACTCCTAGAAGTACCGTCTCTCCACCCCTCCACCCCTAGGAGGACAGTGTGATCACTCTATTGAGCTCTTTCTAGAACAGTCCAGGTCCTTCTAGATGATCTGCACAAATGGCTCCTCTCCTCCTTCCTGGTGTCTGTCTGCCATTAGCATTGGAATAAATTTCATGCTGAAAATCTGCATTTCCTCTGGGCCCGGTGTTGTGGAAGTGAGAGAGGATGTCGGGCTTCAGGGAGGCAGTTCTCTAGGAAGGTCATTCACATCCCACATCTATTCTAACTAGAATTCAGAGCAATTAATCAATCCAGTTTCATCTCCTGCCCTTCATTCTCTAGCCTGCTTCTGAACCATGGTGTTCAATTGTGATAGGCACACTTTGGTGACCCTGACTCCAAAACTCACTTAATATACCCAAGGCCATCCCCAGTGATCTGCTTCCTCTCCAGGACTTTGTGTGGGTCTGCCCAGGGAGTAGAGCACCCTCAGACAGTGTGGCTTTACACTTCATCACATGTGAGGCCTTTCATGTCAATTAAGTTCTAAACTGATAACCATGCTAGATACGTTTCTAATGTGACAACATCATGAACCACGAGTCCCGGAGCCTAATCGATAATCCTACTTCCTAATGTTTAAGTCTCATGCTGAGTCCTCAATGTGGTTAGATGCACAAGATGTAAACCAAATCTTCACTGAATCCTTGACCCAAATAGGTAATCCAAGTGTGTCAATCCTAATGAACCTCCCCAACCTCAGTATTTCTGACGAATTTTGAGACAGGGTCTCACTGTGATGACCAGGCTGGAGTACAGTGGCAGGATCAGGACTCCCTGCAGCCCCAGTGTCCCAGGCTCCAGTGATCCTCCCTCCTCAGCCTCCCAGGTAGTTGGGAATAGAGAGGCCTCCTACATCATCCAGCTAATTTGTGAATTTTTGTGGAGAGTGGATCTGGCCAAGTTGCTCAGGCTTGAAGCCGGATCAAGCAATTGCGTTCCTTGGATTTCCTAAATAGACACAATATTCTGCCTTGACTCCTGAGGATGCAGACATACCTTCCCTCAGGCCGATGACCTCAGGCCTCCATGGTCCCTGGAGCTCTAGGAAAAGAGGGCATGATTTCGTGCCCACACCCAGTGCTCTGGGTCATAAGCCTGGATCTGCAAAAACAAACACCCCTTGAGAAGACAGGGACTCCCCAGTATACCCCTCCATCCCCTCATCCAGCCTCCAATCACCTGATTCCTCCCCACCTCCTCCAGCTCCTCCAGGGAAACCCAAGCCCTGCAGCACATGGAACAGAACTGGAACCGAAGCTTCTGGAACAAGGGTCTCTGGGAGCAGTTCTTCCCATACAGGAAGTAGAAGATGGCTTGTTTGGGGCCCTGGTTGTCCTCTTCCATGTCATTGGCCATGTAGCTGGGGGCAGAAATCAGGCTGCTGCTCAGGGGCACCACCAGGCGAGACCTCCAGCTGAGGTCAGCTTCCCAGAGAGGAGGGTGAGGGACCGTCCTCAGCTCAGGACTGGCACCCACCCTGCAGAGAGCCATGCCTTCCTCAGGAGGGCCCTGCTGGACAGAGGCCAGCTGAAGGGCGCCCCTCACACCTTCAGGATGGAGACCAAAAGCCAACTGGTGGCTGAGAGTGGTGGCTTAGGCCTGGAATCCCAGCACTCTGGGAGGCTGAAGTGAGTGGATGACTTGAGGCCAGGAGTTTGAGACCAATCTGTTCAACATGGCAAAACCCCATCTCTACTAAAAATATGAAAATCCCCTGGTTTGATGGCACACACCTTAGTCCTAGCTACTCCAGAGGCTGAGGCACAAGAATTACATGAACCCAGGAGGCTGAGGTTGTAGTGAGCCGAGATAGGTCCGCTGCATTCTAGCCTGGAGTCAGAGCAAGACTCTGTCTCAAAATAAATAAATAAATAGGATTGGTGTGGTGGCTCATGCCCGTAATCCCAAGAATTTGTGAGGCTGAGGTGGGTGGATCACCAGGTCAGGTGATTGAGACCATCCTGGTTAACACAGCAAAACACCGCCTCTACTAAAAATACAAAACATCAGCCAGGCCTGGTGGCATGAGCCTGTAGTCCCAGCTAGTCAGAAAGCTTAGGCAAGAGAATCGCTTGAACCCAGGAGGCAGAGGTTGCAGTGAGCTGAGTTGGTGCCATTGCACTCCAGCCTGGTTGACAGAGCGAGGCTCCATCTAAAAAAAAATTAAAAATATAAATAAAATTTAATAAATATGTAAGTAATTGTCCAGGTGTGATGGCACAGCCCTATAAGCTAATCAGGTGGCTGAGGTGGGAGGATGACTTGAGCCCAAGAGATGGAGGCTGTAGTGAACTATGATCTCACCACTGCACTCCAGTTTGGGGGACAGAGCGAGTGTTTGTCACAAAAAAAAAAAAAAGAAATAGAATACATTGATATTTTTCCAAGATCCTGCCTTCTGTAGGCATCTAGTCTAATGGGACTGGGAGAAATCAGGGCAAATAACCTCATCCCAATGTCACATTATAATAGGATGTCACTGGCGTGCTATGGGCATGCAGAGGTGGGAAGATGAGGGAAGGCATCACAGAGGCTGTGGGGTGAACTGACGTCAAGGAATGGGTGCTTCCCTTCAGAACCACATGTGTGCAGGACCCCAGACAGAAAACACAGACGCAAAGTCGAGTGGTGGGCATTTGGAAGGAGCGGTGAAACCAAGCCAGGAAACACCAGGATGGCGAGCTGGTTTGACTGCAGAGAGATTGTAGAGAGGGTGGAATTGGCACTGTAGACCTCGCATCAATTTCAGAAGACATCAGCTAAGCAAGCTGTTCAGTGGGCAGTAAGGGGTGGTACCTGTGCTTTGCAGAGATGTTCAGGCTGCACTAGGAAGCCCCCTGGTTTGGGGAGAGGCTCCAGGAGGCCCCAGCATGGAGCATTTGGCAGTGGATTTGAGTGAAGTGAGAGGTCCTGAACTGTGGCCTCTGTCATGGGAACCCGGAGGAGGACGATGAACCACTGCATTTGGGGTTGATGTGGGAAGGAGAGAGACAGAAGAACCAGAAGTGGCTGTTGTTGGGGGAGGCATCGTGTCTGCTCCTTTTCCTCTCCCCTCAGGAGAGGTGGATGTTTCCTTTGGTTTTATTCTTTTATTTTTAAACTGGCATTTGAGTTTGGTTTTGTTCTGAGAAAACATCTTGCTTTTTCACTGAGGCTGGAGTTCAGTGGCTTAATTCATCATAGCATATTGCAACCTCTGCCTCCTTGGTTCAAGTGGTTCTCTTGCCTCAGCCTCCTAAGTAGCTGGGATTACAGGTTCACACCACCAGGCCAGTTAATTTTTTTTTTTTTTTTTTTTGAGACATAGTCTTACTCTGTCACCCAGGCTGGAGTGCAATGGCATAATCTTGGCTCATTGCAACCTTTCCCTCCCAGGTTCAAGTGATTCTCCTGCCTCAGCCTCCTGAGTAGCTGGGATTACAGGCACATGCCACCACACTTGGTGAATTTTTGTATTTTTAGTATAAGCGAGGTTTCACCATGTTGGCCAGGCTGGTCTCAAACTCCTGACTACAGGTGATCTGCCTGCCTTGGCCTCCCAAAGTGCTGGAATTACAAGCGTGAGCTACCACACCTGGCCTGAGTTTATTTTTAGAAGGAACATCTAAGAACGTCATTGTATAATCCTATCTTGTTTATACACAGAGTAAAGAGGACAAATGGGTGAAAGAATAAATGAGAGGTTGGAATTCGACTTGCCCTGCTGTCCCAGGGTGTTGGATATTGACCATAGGAGGAAGCAAAGCACTCACAGAGCCAGGAAGAAATGAATGCATTGGTACTGCCAGGAGAGGAGGCCGGCGCGGCCAAAATACGCTATGACCATGGCCAGCAGGTACTGATGGAGAGAAAGGAACACAGAGAGGGAGAGGTCACATCTTGGAAGAGGCAGATTGTGCAGATGGGGGAATTGGGGCAGGGCAGGGGTTGCCCATCAGAGAAGGGACCTCAGCATTGGGGTGACTGTGCACATTGGGAAATAGTGAGGTGGAGGGGTATTAGAAGGTCGGATACAAATCTGAGAAGCTGGAGAAAGGGATGTCAGTGATGCTCCCAGGATGCTGAGCTCCAATGGGACATTTGCAGGGAGTGTGTCTAGGTTGGTTGGTGTCAGGAGGGCTTTGTGTTTGCCAGGCAGAGAACTGTCCCAAAGAGCTGAGAGCAGAGGGGCTGGGAGCTTCAGGGCTGTGGCCAGACTAGGGCCCAGGGCTCAGATCCCTAAGGACACCTAGGAGAGGCTGGGGCCACTCACTCACTCTGCAAGAAACCAGCAGAGTCCCGAGGGAGATGCTGACAAGTCATAAAAAGACCAAGAATAGCTGGGAGTGGTGGCTCAAGCCTGTGACCCCAGTACTGCGAGAGGCGGAGACAGGAGGATCATGTGAGCCCAAATTCGAGAACAACCTGGGCAACATAGCGAGACCCTCTTTGTCTAAAAATTACAAAAATTAGTCAAGCACGGTGGCATGTGCCTGTAGTTCTAGCTACTCAGGAGGCTGAGGCAGGAGAATTGCTTGAAGTCTGGAGGGGGAGGCTCAGGCAGGAGAATCGCTTCAACTCTGGCGGCAGAGGCTGCATTGAGCCGAGATCGGGACACTGCCCTCCAGCCTGGGCAACAGAGCAAAACTCTATCTCAGAATAAAATAAGACTGTGGAGCATCAGGTGGGAGCCGGTGGACGGGGAGGGGAGGGGAACCATGGGTGTGGAAGCTGTGCCCTCCCCCAGGCTGTGTGTTGGAACAGGAACACAGTTTCATGGAGAACGACCTTACCTTGTCGGATGCCCTCAGATCTTTGTCCCAGGCCAGGAATCTTTTCATGACAGGATCCTCTGTGATTAGAGAGCAGATGTTAGCGTGAGAAGTGGAACGGAGTTTCCATGGGAGAAACAGGGCAGCCAGGAGAACTTCGCCTCCCTGGGGAAAGTCTCAGGATGGTGGCCGCAGGTGAGGTGGATGGGAGAGGAGAGAATGACTTTCACTGGGCAAGGGAGAGAGGCTCCTGCTCTAAGACTGCCCTGAGAAGAGGCTGAAGGAGGCCCTGGGTGTGAGAATCTACTGGATGGAGAGCTGGGAAGAAGCCAAATGCCCTCCCTGCAGACACGCAGGGATCACTACAGAGTCAAAAGTCATTCCCATCGTTTCCTCATGAGACAGTCACATCAGGGTGTGACCATGGCCTTGGTATCCTCCTCTAGGCGTGGAGACACTTAGGTTTAGAAAAGTCAGCAAGAGACATTACGTTTCTGAGGGCACAACTGGAAATACTTTCTTTGTTTTTTGATTTTGTTTTTCTTTATTTTTTTATTTGTTTATTTCATATGGCATCTCGCTCTGTTGCTAAGGATGGAGTTCAGTGGTGTGATATTGGGTCACTGCAACCTCCCTCCTCTGGGATTCAAGCGATTCTCCTGCCTCAGCCTCCTGGATAGCTGGGATTTACAGGCATGTGCCACCACACCAGGCTGTTTTGTATTTTTAGTAGAGACGGGGTTTCGCTATGTTGGTCAGGCTGAACTCCTGACCTCGTCAAACTCCTGACCTCGATAGATCCACCTGCCTCAGCATCCCAAAATGCTGGCATGACAGACATGAACTACTGCGCCTGGACTAGGTTTTCCTTCTTTGACGGGGTTTTGCTCTGTCACCCAGGCTGGAGTGCAATGGTACAGTCATAGCTCACGGCAGCCTCAAAGCCCTGAGTTCAAGCAGTCCTCTTGCCTCAGCCTGTCAACCTCCTGGGATCTCAGGCATGAGCCCTGCACCTGGCCTGAAACCAAGCTTTCTTACCCCAATCGCAGACCTTGATCAAGTCTAGCTGAATTGTCTATGGCCTCCTAAGTCCCTCATGAGTGATCACTTCTGAGTCATCCGCAAGGAGTGCTCACCCACTGGGGAAGCATGTATTTCCCATGAGAAAAGATTACAGGTGCCCACCATAACACTCTGCTCATTTTTGTACTTTTAGTAGAGACTGGGTTTTACCATGTTGGCCAGGCTGGTCTCATACTCCTGGCCTCAAGTGATCCTCCTGCCTTGGCCTCCCAAAGTCCTGCGGTTACAGGTGTGAGCCACTGCACCCGGCCCTAGTCCCTCCTTTCTTCCCCCACACTCCCTCAGATGTTCCTTCCTGACTTCTGGGTCTTTCTTTCTCTCTTTCTTCCTTTCTTCCTTTTTTTTTATTTTTGAGACAGGGTCCCACTATATCAACCAGACTGGAATGCAGAGACACAATCTCAGTTCACCGTAATCTCCGCTTCCCAGGCTCAAGAATTCTCCTGCCTCAGCCTTCCAAGTAGCTAGGATTACAGGCATGCACCACTACTGCCTGGGTAATTTTTGTTATTTTAGTAGAGACGGGGTTTCACCATTTTGGTAGGCTCATCTCGAACTCTTGACCTCAGGTGATCCAACTGCCATGACCTCCCAAAATGCTGGGATTACAGGCATAAGCCACCATGCCTGGCCCCCTCTCTTCTTCTTGGTCAAACCTCTCCCATCTCTCCTTCCTCCAGTCCCCTCGCCTGATGGTCCCAGCACTTCATTTTCCACCACATCTGGTAGGAGTAGCCCAAGGTGCTAGGCTGGGGTGCTCTTCTCCTCAACCTGGGGCTGAGGTTGACAGCTGGCCATGATCTCTCCCAAACTTTGTTCCCTCCCATGAAACCTGGTCCCTGTTCTGTCCAAAGCCTTCATTCCGACTGTAATAGGACCCAGAGGAGTGCATTCTCTAGTCTCAAGGCTGGGGGGAAGTCGGGCATGGAGAACAGCTCTGAGAAGATACTGTTGTCCACCTGAGCTCCCAAGCAACCACGGAGTTCAGTGCTTCCAATCAGGAAGGTTGGAATTGCGATGTCTTTGGTCATTCCAACCTGGCAAACAGTTTGAAGAGAAACATAGAGGTGAGGCATGGTGGCTCACACCTGTCATCCAAGCACTTTGGGAAGCCGAGGCGGGCAGATCATGAGGTCAGGAGTTGGAGATCATCCTGGCTAACACGGTGAAACCTAATCTCTACTAAAAATACAAAAAATTAGCCAGGTGGCCAGGCGCGGTGCTTCACGCCTGTAATCCCAGCACTTTGGGAGGCCGAGGCGGGTGGATCATGAGGTCAAGAGATCGAGACCATCCTGGTCAACATGGTGAAACCCCGTCTCTACTAAAAATACAAAAAATTAGCTGGGCATGGTGGCGCGTGCCTGTAATCCCAGCTGCTCAGGGGACTGAGGCAGGAAGAATTGCCCTGAACCCAGGATGCGGAGGTTGCAGTGAGCTGAGATCGCACCATTGCACTCCAGCCTGGGTAACAAGAGCAAAACTCTGTCTCAAAAAAAAAAAAAATTTAGCCAGGCATGGTGGTGCTGGCCTGTAATCCCAGCCATTCAAGAGGCTGAAGCAGGAGAATCACTTCCACCTGGGAGGCAGAGGTTGCATTGAGCTGAGATTGTGGCATTGCACTCTAGCCTGGGCAATAGGACAGGCTCCTTCTCAAATGAATGAATGAATGAGAAAAGTCAGCAAGGGACATTAAGTTTCAGCCAGGACAGCTAAACCGCTTTCTTTGTTTTTTTGATTTTGTTTTTCTTTCTTTTATTATTTATTTTTTGGAGACAGACTCTCACTCTGCCACTCAGGACAGAATGCAGTGGCATGATCTCAGCTCACTTGCAACCTCTGCCTCCTGGGTTCAAGCCATTCTCTTGTCTCTGCCTCCTGAGAGGCTGGGATCACAGGCGTGCACCATCATGCCCATCTAATTTTGTATTTTCAGTAGAGACGGGGTTTCACCATGGTAGTCAGGCTGGTCTCGAACTCCTGACCTCAGATAATCTACCCACCTTGGCCTCCCAAAGTGCTGGGATTACAGGTATGAGCTTCTGCACCCGGCCTTGGTTTTTGTTCTGAGACAGGGTTTTGCTCTGTCACCCAGGCTGGAGTGCAGTGGTGCAGTCATAGCTCACTGCAGCCTCAAAGTCCTGAGGTCAAGTGATGTTCTTGCCTCAGCTTCCCGATGTGCTGGGATCTCAGGCATGAGCCACCACGCCTGGCCTGAAAGCAAGCTTTCCTATCCCTATCACTGACCTTTATCAAGTCTAGTCAAGTCATCTGTGGCCTCCCAAGTGTCCCTCAGGAGTGATGCTTTGGATCCTCTGAGTCCTCCCACATGGAGAGCTCACCCTCTGGGGTGCATTTCCCATTGGGAAATCATGGTTATGGGAAGTTAACTCTTTTTTAAAAGAACAGGATTGGAGGTGCTTTCGGGGTGTCCTCCTACCAAGCAGTGTATTGAAGGCCTCGTAGGGCTCAGGGAGCATGAGTGACACTCGTTGTCGCTTTAGCTTCATCTTGAGCCCATGCAGGGTGTCCAGAACCCAGGTCTCCTCAGGCTCAGGGGCGCGTTCCTTCTCTGTCTCCTCCAGCTCCTCCTCAGATTCATCCGACCAGTCCCTCTTCTTTTGCCACCAAAGAAATTAGGCGGGCTGGAATCTACCCAAGGAGATGAGTAAAGAAAGTAGGCCACCATGTAATGCTTCTGCAATTGATCACCTTAGACCCCAACCCAAAACCCCAATCCACTCTCCATCCTCCCCAGCCCCATAGACTGTTGGCTTCTGTAAGCCATTTTTCCATCTTTCTCCCTTGCTGAACCCCATATGCCTCTACTTCTCCCCATTCTTCCATCTTTCTGTCCTGAGAATGCTTCATTTTCTTCCCTAGTCCCTGGATCTCTGACTCCTCCTTCTTTTTTTTTTTGAGACAAAGTCTTTCTCTGTTGCCCAGGCTGGAGTGTAGTATTGCCATCTTGGCTTGCTGCAAACTCTATCTCCCATGTTCCAGTGATTCTCCTGCCTCAGCCCCCCAGATATCTGGGATTATGGGTGCCCACCACAATTCCCAGCTCATTTTTGTATTTTTTGTAGAGACAGGATTTTACCATGTTGGCCAGGCTGGTCTCAAACTCGGTCTCATGTGATCCACCCACCTTGGCCTCCCAAAGCGCTGGGTGCTTTTTTTTTTTTTTCCTCCCACACAGGGTCTCACTCCCTCACCCAGACTGGAGTGCAGTCACAGGATCTCGGCTCACTGCAACCTCTGCCTTTGACGCCCAAGTGCTTCTTCTGCCTGAGCCTCCTGAGTAGCTGGGATTACAGGTGTGTACCAATATTACCAGGATCATGTTTGTATTTTTAGTATAGATAGGGTTCCACCATGTTGGCCATGCTGGATTCAAACTCCTGACCTCAGGTGATCCACCCACGTAAGCCTCCCAAAGTGCTGGGATTACAGGTGTGAGCCACTGCGCCATCCCCCTTCCTTCTTAGTCAATCCTCTATCATCTGTTCTTCCTCCAGTCCCCTCATCTGATGGTCCCAGCACTTCATCATCCACCACCTCCAGGAGGCAGTACCCTGAGGTGCTAGGCTGGGGGCTCCTCTCCTCCACCTGGGGCTGCGGTTGACATCCAGCCATGATCTCTCCCAAACTCTGTTCCCTCCCACAGAACCTAGTCCCTGTTCTGTCCAAAGCCTTCTTCCAGACTCGACTAGGACCCAGAAGAGTGCATTCTGTATTCTCAAGGCTGGGGAGCAGTTGGGAGTGGAGAACAGGTCTGAGAAGATTTTGTCGTCCACCTGAGCTCCCAAGCACCAACAGAGTTCAGTCCAATCAGGAAGACTGGAATCTCTCATGTCACTGGTTATTCCAACCTGGCAGCCAGTTTGAAGAAAAACATAGGAGTGGGCACGGTGGCTCATGCCTGTATTCCCAGCACTTTGGGAATCCGAGGTGAGCATGAGGTCAGGAGTACAAGGCCATTCTGGCTACCACAGTAAAACCTCATCTCTACTAAAAATATAAAAAATTAGCCAGCATGGTGTGATCCTGGCCTGTAATCCCAGCTACTCGGGAAGCCGAGGCAGGATAATCGCTTACATCCAGGAGGCGGAGGTTGTAGTGAGCCAAGATCATGCCATTGCAGTCCAGCCTGGGTGATAGGACAAGACTCTGTCTCTAAAAAGCAAATAAAGTCAGCAAGAGACATTAAGTTTCAGAGGGTACAGCTGAAACTGCTTTCTGTGTGTTTTTTTATTTTGTTTTTATTGTATTTTTATTTTTATTTATTTTTTGGAAATGGAGTCTCACTTTGTCACCCAGGCTGGAATGCAGTGGTGCCATCTGGGCTCCCTTGCAACCTCTGCCTCCCTGGTTCAAGTGATTCTCCTGCCTCAGCCTCCTGCGTAGCTGAGATTACAGGCCTGGGCCACCACACCTGTCTAATTTTTTATGTTGAGTAGAGACAGGGTTTCACCATGTTGGTCAGGCTGGTCTCCAACTCCTGACCTCAGGTGATCTACCCACCTTGGCCTCCCAAAGTGCTGGGATTACAGGCATGAGCTACCATGCCTGGTCTTTGTTGTTCTTCTGAGACAGAGTTTTGCTCTTTCACCCAGGCTGGAGTGCAGTGGCACAGTCAGCTCACTGCAGCCTCAAAGTCCTGAGTTCAAGCGATGCTCTTGCCTCAGCTTCCCCATGTGCTGGGATCTCATGTCACTACACCTGGCCAAAACCAAGCTTTTGTATCCCAATCACAGACCCTTATCAAGTCTAGCCGAGTCCTCTATGGCCTCCTAAGCATCCTTCATGAGTGATGCTTAGGATCCTCTGAGTCCTCCCACATGGAGAACTCACCCACTGGGGGGCATATTTTTCCCATGTGAAAAGTATAGTTATGGGAAGCTTCTTTTTTAAAAGACCAGGGTTGGAGGTGCTCTCAGGGGTGTCCTCCTACCAAGCAGCGTGTTGAAGGCCTTGTAGTGCTCAGGGAGCACGGGTGACACTCGCTGTTGCTTTAGCTTCATCTTGAGCCCACACTGGGTGTCCAACACCCAGGTCTCCTCAGGTTCAGGGGCACGCTCCTTCTCTGTCTCCTCCTTGGGCATCTCCTTGGATTGGTCCAACCAGTCCCTCTTCCTGATCCAGCAAAGGAACTTACTCGGGGTGTTGGGATCTACCCAAGGGACTGAGTAAAGAAAGCAGGCCACCATGTAATGCTTCTGCAATTGATCACCTTAGACCCCGACCCAAAACCCCAAACCACTTTCCATCCTCCCCAGCCCTGCAGACTGTTGGCTTCTCCCTTGCTGAACCGCATGTGCCTCTCCTCCTCCTCCCCATTCTTCCATCTCTCCTTAGAACGCTTCCTCATTTCCTTCCCTAGTCGCTGGCTCTCTGAGTCTCTCATTTTTTTTTTTTTTTTTTTTAAGACAGAGTCTTGCTTTGTCACCCAAGCTGGAGTGTAGTGGTGCCATCTCAGCTTACTGCAACCTCCATCTCCTGGGTTCCAGTGATTCTCCTGCCTCAGCCTCCCAAGTAGGTGGGCTTACAGGTGCCCACCGTAACACCTAGATCATTTTTGTACTTTTTGTAGAGACTGGGCTTCAATATGTTGGCCAGGCTGTCTCAAACTCCTGTTTTTAAGTGATCCACCTGCCTCAGTCTCCCAGCGTGCTGGGATTACAGGTGTGAGCCACCGAACCTGGCCTGAGTCCCTCCTTTCTTCCCACACACCCTCCTCAGGCGCTTCTTCCTGACTTGTGGGCCCTTCCTTTTTTTTTGAAACAGGGTCTCAATCTTTCACTCAGACTGGAGTGTATTGGCCCGATCTCGGCTCACTGCAACCTCAGCCTCCCAGGCTCAAGCGATTCTCATACCTCAGCCTCTCAAGTAGCCGGGATTACAGACACGCACCACTACCACCCAGCTAATGTTTGTATTTTAGTAGAGACAAGGTTTCACCATATTGGCCAGGCTTCTCTTTGACTCCTGACCTCAGGTGATCCACCCACCTCATCTTCCCATAATATTGGTATTATAGGTGTGAACCACCTTGCCCAGCCCCCTTCCTTCTTCTTAGTCGATTCCCTCCCATCTCTTCTTCCTCCAGTCCCCTCACCTGATGGTCCCGGCACTTCATCATCTATCACCTTCAGGAGGAAGTACCCCGAGGTGCTAGGCTGGGGACTCCTCTCCTCAAGCTGGGGCTGTGGTTGACACCTGGCCATGATGTCTCCCAAACTCTGTTCCCTCCCATGGAACCTTGTGCCTGTTCTGTCCAAAGTCTTCTTCCACACTCTATTAGGACCAATAAAAGTGCTTTATCTCTTCTCAAGGCTGGGAAGAAGTCGGGAGTGGAGAACAGCTCTGAGAAGATGCTGTTGTGTACCTAGGTTTCCGAGTGCCCACGGAGTGCGGTCCAATCAGGAAGGTTGGAATCTCTGATGTCATCGGTCATTCCAACCTGGCAAACAGTTTGAAGAAAAACACATGAAACTGCCAGACTGGTCTCTTGTCCTGGAGATCCAGGGTCAATAGTGTCTGGATCTCCTGGGGTCAATGGTGTCCTGGGGTCAATGGTGTCTCCTGCCACTGTCCTAACCTCAGACCATTGTCCAAAAGCATCTTCACGGTCTCTGCATCCCTCTCTTCCCTGTCCCAGATCACGTCTGTAATCCCAGCACTCTGGGAGACTGAGGCAGGCAGATCATGAGACCATCCAGGCCAAGATGATGAAACCCTGTCTCTACTAAAAATACAACAATGAGCTGGGCATGGTGGTGTGTACCTGTAGTCACAGCTACTTGGATGGCTGTGGCAGGAGAATCACTTGAACCTGGTAGACAGAGGTTGCAGTGATCTGAGATCCTGCCGCCACTGCACTCCAGTCTGGTGACAGAGTGAGACCCTGTCTCAAAAACAAACACACAAAAATACAAGGTTGTGTTAAAGATGTAGAGGACCTTTGTGTCCTGACCAAGGATAAAGAAGTTTAGCAGCCTTCCGCCAGGCAGCACCAGCCTGAAATCCCAGCACTTGGAGGCCGAAGTGGGTGGATCACCGGAGGTCAGGAATTCGAGACCACCCTGGCAACATGGTGAAACCGTGTCTCTAGTAAAAATACAAAAATTAGCTTGGTATGGTGGTGGGAGCCTGTAATCCCAGCTACTCGGGAGGCTGAGGGAGGAGAATCACTTGAACCTGGGAAGTAGAGGTTGCAGTGGGCCGAGATCGTGCCACAATTGCACTCCAGCCTTTGGCAGCAAGAGCAAAACTCCATCTCAAAAAAAAAAGAAAAAAAAGTTTGACAACCTCCTCGGACTCCCACCAAAACCTAGATTCCCGCCAACACCCAGATGTCTGTGGTGACCAGTTGCCTCCTGACCTCAGCCCTCTTCTTGTTCCCCTTTCCCCAATATCAAAGGAAGCTTGAGATTCACGCCTTTTTTTAAGTTTATTTTTATTTTTTTCTGGCTCTGTCTCTCAGGCTAGAGTACAGTGGTGTGATCAAAGGTCACTGTAACTTCTGCCTCTCAGAGTCAAGTGATCCTCCTGCCTAAGCCTCCTGAGTAGCTGGGACCACAAGTGCACGCCACCATGCCCAGCTAAGTTTTGTTTTGTTTTGTTTTGTTTTGTTTTGTTTTGTTTTTGGTAGAGTCAGGGTTTCCCCATGTTGCCCAGGCTGGTCTCAGACAAATGGGCTCACAGGATCCTCCCAGTTTGGCCTCCCAAAATGCTGGGATTTCAGGCCTCCACACCTGGCCTCTGTATTCATGCCGGTTTGTTGTTGGTGGTGGTGGTTTGTTTTGAGATGAAGTCTTGCTCTTTTACTCAGGCTGGAGTACAGTGGCACAGTGGCATGATCTCTGCTCACTGCAACCTCCCCATCCCTGGTTCAAGCGATTCTCCTGCCTCAGCCTCCTAAGTAGCTGGGATTACATGTGTGCGCCACCACGTGTAGCTAATTTTTGTATTTTTAGTAGAGACATGGTTTCCCCATGTTGGCCAGGCTGCTCTCAAACTCCTAATCTTGTGATCTGCCTGCCTGAGATTCATGCCTTTTAAGATGGCTATGTAGGACATCCACCTGTCATGTTCCTGCTTTGCTGGCTCTCCAAAATGAAATCACTTTTCTTTCTCTAGATTTCTTGGATGCAGTACAGTGAGCAGAATGATCTGGACTCGGTTTCACTCTGGCCCCACAGCACCCAGCATCCCTGCAGCAATGTGCTGAGCTTCCGGGCAGGGAGGAAAGGGAGGCACCAGGGTGGGGTCCAGGAGGCACCAGGGCGGGGTCAGGTGTTTCCCACACCATCCAGGTGGCAGTGACAGGTGCTGAGTCTGGAGAGGTGAACAGCAGTCATCACCTAACCATGACCTAGAATATGACTGTCTAAGGACAGACAAGAAAATGACATGAGAGAAAGGTTACCTAACTTGCCAGACACACAGACATTCCTTGCAAATGTATCCATGCAAATCTATGCTTATCCCCAGGGAAAATGTACTACTGGATTATATGGGGTTTAATTTTTACCTGTCTTTAAGAGGACATACCTTTCGGGTGTGTTTGTTCATAGTATTTTACATTGTCATTTTCTTTTAAAAATCCTTTTGGGCTTGTAAGAATGACATAATGGATCTGTCATTCATGTATTCTTTGAGAGTGCATTTTTACAGTAAAATAGATTGTGCTCATTATCCCATCTGCTTTATTTGTTCATTCGTTTAGAGGCAGAGTCTCCAAATAAATAATAATTCAGGTCTCCATCGCATCACTCGAATCCACTGCCAGATGCTCACTGCTGGGGTCTCCTGGAGCCTCTTCCCAAGCCAGGGGGCTTCCTAGTGCCACCTGAACATCTCTCCAAAGCAGCACAGGTCCGAACCCCCACTGCCCACCTGAACAGCTTCCTTAGCTGATGTCTTTTGAAATCGAGGCCAGGTCCACAGTGCCAATTCCACCCTCTCTACAATCTCTCTGCCACCAAACCAGCTTGCCATCCTGGTGTTTCCTGGCTTGATTTTGCCGCTCCTTCCAAATGCCCACCACTCAACTTTGCATCTGTGTTTTCTGTCTGGGGTCCTGCATGCGTGTGGTTCTGAAGGGAATCACCCATTCCTTGACATCAATTCGCCCCACAGCCTCTGTGATGACTTCCCTCATCTTCCCACTTCTGCACACCCATATCATGCCAGTGACATCCTATTATAATGTGACATTGGGATTAGGACATCTGCCCTGATTTCTCCCAGTCCCATTAGACTAGATGCCTGTAGAAGGCAGGATTTTGGCAAAATATTAATATATCCTTTTTCTTTTATTTTTAGGGGACAGAGACTTGCCCAGTCCCCCAAGCTGGAGTGTAGTGGTGAGATCATAGCTCACTGCAGCCTCCATCTCCAAGGCTGGAGTGCAATGGTGCTATCTCACTGCAACTCCAACTCCCAGGTTCAAGCCATTCTGCTTCCTCAGCCTCCTTAGTAGCTGATATTACAGGTGTTTGTCACTGCATCTGGCTAATTTTTTTTTTTTTTTTTTTTGTATTTTTAGTACAGACAGGATTTCACCATGTTGGCCAGGATGGTCTTGACCTCTTGACCTCAGGGGATCCACTCGCCTCTGCCTTCCAAAGTGTTGGGATTACAGGCGTGAGCCACTGTGCCTGACCTGCAACAATACATGTAGAAACATATTTATTTTACTTTTAGCAACTTCTTGGTTATTGCTATTTGGACTGCATGGATTTCCTTCCTTTGTTTTTCCCTTCCTCTCCCTCGTTTCTTCCTCCCTCCCTCCCTTCCTTCCTTCTTCCCAAAGTTTAACTTTGTCTTATTTGTCTCTCTCTGTTGCCCAGGCTGGAGTGCAGTGGCACCACCTCAGTTCACTGCACCTCTGCCTCCCATGTTCAAGCGATTCTTGTGCCTCAGCCTCCAGATTAACTGGAACAATAAGCACACACCACAATGCCCAGCTAATTTTTGTATTTATAGTAGAGACCGGGTTTTTCCATGTTACCCAGGGTGGTCTCAAACTCCTGGGCTCAAGCAATCTGCCTGCCTCAGCCTCCAAAGGTGGTGAAACTACAGATGTGAGCCACAGTGTCTGGCCCTCACTGTATGGATTTTCTAAAAAGAAAAAAAAAGTAAATTAAATTTGTCTTATTTGCCAAAAGGGAAATTGATCTTTTCTCCTCTCCTTTTTAAAGGGTATTTCTGGCCTGGTGCAGTGGCTCACACCTGTAATCCCAGCATTTTGGGAGGCCAAGGCGGGAGGACCACCTGAGGTTAGGAGTTCGAGACCAGCGTGGCCAACATGGTGAAACCCCATCTCTACTAAAAATAGAAAAATTAGCTGGGCATGGTGGCAGGTGCCTGTAATTGCAGCTATTCAGGAGGCTGAGACAAGAGAGTTGCTTGAACCGAGACGTGGAGGTTGCAGTGAGCCGAGATCACATCATTGCACTCCAGCCTGGGCAACCAGAGTAAAATTTCGTCTCAAGAAAAGAAAGAAGAAAAAATTACCGAGAACTCTACTTCCTGAAGAGGATGAGGTACAAGCAGAAAAAGAAAATTGCATTTTAACGGAAAATGAAGCACATTTGGAAGACCATGCTTTTGAGTTCAACCTTGTTTGTTATATTTAAGGTATTTTATACCCCTTGAAAAACTATAGATAATTGATGCATGTTCTGTCTGGTGGAAATTGGTTGACTAACCCCAATCCCCACCAGAGAAAATTCAGTTCTCACAGCATTTCTCTATTTACATAATCATCTCAATATTCCTGATCTGCAAATATGTCTGTTTCTGAGATTCTCTCTCTCTTTCTCTTTTTTTTTCTCTTTTCAGAGTCTCACTCTATGGCCCATGTTGGAATGCAGTGGAGAGATCTTGGCCTAGTCGTTCAAGGAATTCTGCCTCAGCCTCCCAAGTAGCATGATGGCACAGAGCTTGGAACAGTTCACATCAGACATGTAGGGCCCATGAGGGCTACCTTTGGCCGTGGGGGAGGTGTAAGAAGGCACATTCACCCCCAGCTCTGTGTCAACCAGAGCCACCGCACCACACCCTGCCAGCCCATGACCACCTCCCACGTGGTTGCAGCTGTGGCCGAAAGTTCACGGTGGCCTAACTGGAAGCGTGGAGTCGTGGAGGCTTCCGGGAGTTGTAGTCCGCGTGCGTGGGGGGGCGGGCCGGGGGTCCTTTACACAGAGTTTTTGAGGTGTGGGAGTGCCATGTGGGCATTTCCGGACTCCGGGCTGTTCCCACAGCGACTGGCACCTCGGACACGTGTGGGTGGGGCGGCGCCCTGGCTCCGGGGCTGTGCCGAGCTTGAGTGTGGCCGGCACGCACTTGCTGCAGAACCGGCGCTGCACTGGGGTCCTGGGAATGGCTCCTCCTGACGTCTCCGCGGGGTGTCGGGTGCTGCCGAGTTGGGCTGGCGGACTTGACAATTAGTGGGTCACAAGCAGCGACTGGTCCCTCATCTCGCTGCCCTTCTCTGCTCCGTAGCTCTGCCTCCTTGGACCCCAGCGTCCCCTGGAAGCTCGCGCAGGGCACCTGCTGCTGGGACCACCTGGACGCAGGTGAGCCGGGGGCTTGTTCTCTGCTCAGGGGACGCCGCTCTTCCCTAAGAGTGGGTTTGTTTCTGTCCCTTCCCCTGGAGCTTCTCTGCCCAACCAGGCCCCTCAACGCCACTGCACTCCGGAGCCTGGGTCTCTAAGGGGAAGACGGGGTGCTGTTGGGGAAAGTCCCCGTCTCTTGCGGGGGGGACGGGTAACCCCCTTCTCTCTCTTCAACCTGGCTCATGCAGACCCCCCATCGCAGCCAGTGGTGGGCACTTAGCTAGGAGGGAAACGAAGGCAGGATGTGGAGTGGTTGTTATTTCAGGCGTCTGGGCTCATTCAAAACATCTACTGCGTGCCTGGGTCCGATCTTGGGGAGCACAGAGCTGGGGCTCCTCCTTGGCTGTATTCCTGCAGAGGTGTTGGTTACGTTAACAGGTGGCGGTGATCCAGGGGTAGGCCCCCTGATAGTTACCCCAACTATCAGAATGCATGAACACCCAGGGGAGGGAGGGTCAGTTTCAACTGGGGAAGGGGTGACTTCAGGTCAGACTTAAAGAAAAATAAGATCTTGCATGTGAAAGGGTGAAAGGGTCTTCCAGGACCAGTGAGGAGCTTTCGTAATCCCAGCACTTTGGGAGGCAGAGGCGAGGGGTTCATGAAGTCAAAAGATCGAGTCCATCCCAGCCAACATGGTGAAACCCTGTCTCTACTAAAAATACAAAAATTAGCTGGGCATGGTGGCATGCACTGTAGTGCCAGCTACTCAGAGGCTGAGGCAGGAGAATTGCTTGAACCCGGGAGACGGAGGTTGCAGTGAGCTGAGATCTCCCCACTGCACTCCAGCCAGGTGACAGAGTGAGACTCCATCTCAAAAAAAAGAATAGGGAGCACCCACCCCCATTTGTCCAGCCTGTGTCTCCCAGAAAAAAATATTTAAAAAAGAAAAAAAGAGCAAATCCCCAAAGGTAAAAGGGTCTGAGCAGAAATTTGCAGAAATTTAAAAACAAGAGAGGAACACAGCTGGGCATGAGGGCTCATGCCTGTAATCCCAGCACTTTGGGTGGCTGAGGTGGGTGGATCTCCTGACATTGGGAGTTCAAAACCGGCGTGACCAACATGGCAAAACCACATCTCTACTGAAAATACAAAGATTAGCCGGGCATGGTGGCATGTGCCTGTAATTCCAGACTTGGGAGGCTGAGGCGGGAGAATCGCTTGAACCCGGGAGGTGAAGGTTGCAGTGAGCCGTCATCATACCACTGCACTCTAGCCTGGATGACAATGTGAGACTCTGTCTCGAAAAAAAAAAAAAAAAAGAGGAACACTTATTCTGTTTTATGAAATAGTGTTATCCTGTTTTTTTGTTTTTTTTTTTTTAAAGAAAAGAAACTGCAGGTTAAAAAAAAAATCTTGGCCGGGCATGGTGGCTCACACCTGATAATCCCAGCACTCTGGGCAAGTGGATCACTTGAGGTCAGGAGTTCAAGACCAGCCTGACCAACATGGTGAAACCCTATCTCTACTAAAAATACAAAAACGAGCTGGCATAGTGGCACACGCCTGTAATCCAAGCTACTCAGGAGGCTGAGGCAGGAGGATCACTTGAACCCGGGAGGTGGAGGTTTGGCCTCGCCTTAGCATCTCAAAGTACTGGAATTACAGGCATGAGCCACCATGCCCAGCTGAATGTATTCTTTTAAGCACTTATGGGATACTTACAAAAAATGGCAAGCTAGGCCAGGTGTGGTGGCTTACACCTGTAATCCCAGCACTTTGGGAGGCCAAGGCAGGTAGATCACTTGAGGCCAGAAATTCCAGACCAGCCTGGCCAACATGGTAAAAACCCATCTCTACTAAAAACACAAAAATTAGCAGGATGTGCTTGCTTGACCACAGGAGGGTGAAGGTTGCAGCCAGCTGAGATCAAGCCACTGCACTCCACCCTGGGTGACAGAACGAGACTTCGTTTCAAAAAAAAGTACATTCGCTCATCATTTGAGTGCATTATTTGGTCTATAGCCAATAGCTCAGGCTTTTAAATTGTTATTTGGATCTGATCTTCTTTTTTATTTTTTTTGAGATGGAGTCTCACTCTGTCACCCAGGCTGGAATGCAGTGGCATGATCTCGGCTCACTGCAACCTCTGCCTTCCAGGTTTAAGTGATTCTCCTGCCTCAGCCTCCCAAGTAGCTGAGACTACAGGTATGTGTTCCCATATCCAGATAATTTGTATTTTTAGTAGAGACAGGGTTTCACCTTGTTGGTCAGGCTGATCTTGAACTTCTGACCTCAGGTAATCCACCTGCCTTGGCCTCCAAAACTGCTGGGGTTACAGGCATGAGCCACTGTGCCCAGCCTGTTACTTAGATCCTATATATCCTTGCTATTTTTTTGTATCCTACATCTTAGTTTCTAAAAATGGCATTAAAATCTTTTACTATGGTGATGGCTGGGCACCGTGGCTCAGGCCTGTAATCGCAGCATTTTGGGAGGCCAAGGCAGGTGGATCACTTGAGGTCAGGAGTTCGAGATCAGCCTGGCCAACATAGTGAAACCCCATCTCTACTAAAAATACAAAAAGTAACTGGGTGGTAGTTGTGGGCGCCTGTAATCCCAGCTACTTGGGTGGCTGAGGCAGGAGAATCACTTGAGCCTGGGAGGCAGAGGTTACGGTGAGCCAAGGTCACACCATGCACTCCAGTCCGGGAGAGAGAGTGAGACCCTGTATCAAGAAAAACAAAAAATATCTTTTACTGTGATGGAGGATGCATTCGTTTCTCTTTCTTGTGTCTTTTGGTTTTGTATTCATTTGCAGCGTGTATCTGTGGACATGCACTTGCTGATGCTGACCTGAGATGAAATTAACATCTGTTTGTTGCTTTGCTTCTTTGCAGTGGGTTGTTTTTTCTCCCTGTTTCCATCTCTGGCCTTTTTTTTTTTTTCCTGGAAGGCTAGATGTGCATAGGACGGTAGAGACTAGGACATGGGCTGGTTCTGCTGAGCTGTTACTGTGTAAGGAGCAGGGAGGCCCGGAGGGTGATTGAGTGGGTCCAGCCAGGAGTCGAGTGGGAGGTGGGCTTGTCACCATGGTTACCACAGTGGACCACCAGCTTCACAATTCCCTAGCAACGCTTTGTGCTGTAAGTGACCTTCCTCTCTTAATCCCCTCCTCATGTTGATGGCTGCCATTTGCATCTCCAGGCCTGTGGGTGGGCGAGTTCTCTTTGTTGTCTCAGTCCTAGGTGGGCCCTGGGTCTCTCAGTCACAGGGATCCTGTCCCTCCCCTGGTGTCAGGAGACCTCCAAGCCAGAGCCCAGGACCTATTCCTGCCCCTTGTTTGAGGGGGAAAGCACAAGGTCTCGCCTCTGCTCTGGGGGCAACAGGGTTGACTGTCATTCCCCTGGCAGCTTGAGGCTTTTGTTCCTCAGAAGAGTTCTGGAGGGGGCTTTGTGTATTTCCCTTGGCACACGGCAGCCACATCTCTTCTCTAGACCTTCACTCCCAAGGAAGTCTCTCTGGTCTGCCCAGCCCCAGTCCTTCTCATGAGCACCCAGGGTACATCTGTATTAATTTTATTTATTTTTATGTTTGTTTTCTGAGATGGAATCTCGCTCTGTTACCCAGGTTAGAGTGCAGTGGTGCCATCTCGGCTTACTGCAACCTCCACCTCCTGGTTCAAGCAATTCTCCTGCCTGAGTCTCAGGAGTAGCTGGGATTACAGGTGCTAGCCACCATGCCTGGCTAATTTTTATATCTGTATTTCTATTTTTTGGGGGGGGACAGAGTTTTGATTTTGTTTCCTAGGCTGGAGTGCAATGGCACAATCTCAGCTTACCGCAACCTCCGCCTCCCGGGTTCAAGCAATTCTCCTGCCTCAGCCTCTTGAGTAGCTGGGATAATACAGGTGTGAGCCACCCTGCCCAGCCTGTAGTAATTTTCTGTTGTTGTATGACAGATTGCCACTCATTTAGTGACTTAAACCATACCCACTGACTAGCTCAGAGTTTGGGAGATGAGAAATCCTGGTGGGCTCACCTGTGGGTTCCATGCTCAGGGTAGCACAAGGTTCAAAGGCAGGCATGGGCTGGGCGGGGTTTTAGCCTGAGGTTCTGGGACGAATCTGCCTCCAGTGCATTGAGGTGGTTTGTGGAATTCGATTTTAAGACTCAGGTCCCCAGTTCCTTGCTGGCTATTAACTGGGAGCCACACTCAGCTCCCTAAGGCCACGAGCTTGCTTTCCAACAGGGTCCTCCAATTTTTATTTTTGTTTTTGAGATGGAGTCTCGCTCTGTCACTGAGGCTGGAGGAATGCAGTGGTGCGATCTTGGCTCACTGCAGCCTCTGCCTCCCAGGTTCTAGCAATTCTCCTGCCTCACTGTCCCTGATAGCTGGGATTACAGGTATGCGCCACCACATGTGGCTAATTTTTGTATTTTTAGGAGAGATGGGATTTTACCATATTGGCCAGGCTGGTCTCAAAACTCCTGACCTCAGGTGATCCGCCTGCCTCAGCCTCCCAAAGTGCTGGGGTAGCAGGTGTGAGCCACCACACCTGGCCAGTCCCTCCATTTTCAAAGCCAGAAACAGCATGAACTGAGTCTGGTGTTGCAGGCTTTCTGACGTTCCCTTCTGCCACCGACTGATTTTTCTCCATCAGCGGTGAAGGTATCCTGCTAGCGTCTTCTTTTGCCCTGTAGAGGCGGAGTCTCTGTTGACCAGGCTAGTCTCGAACTCCTGGCCTCAAGCAATTCTCCTGCCTCAGCCTCCCAAAAGCGCTGAGATGACAGGTTTGCTAATATTTTCATGTGAGGCTCATTGCGTCATTTTAATTTCAGGTTTTCCTAGTGTCTTTGTGAAAACGCAGGATGAGACTTTGTCACTAAGGTGGCTCCCTCCTCTCGGCACATTAAGCTTGTTTCTACCCTGGTCCCAAGAGCTCAGAGGCTGAAGCTCGAGTCCCTGCCTGAAGGTAAGTTCTCAGCCGGGGAGCAAAGCCTTGGCAGCCAGGTGGACCTGCCCAAGTGTTCAAGACCCAGGCATGCCGGGAGTAAAAGCATTCCTGTCAAGAAGCTGAGCACTATGGAAAGGGAGACCCCAGTTCTGAGACCTCTTCACATAGCTTAGGACTGAAGCTGGAGGGTCATATGGAGGGTGGCAGCTCCCAAGGTCCACCTTGGGAGGTGGGGCCGGGCACGGTGGCTGACGCCTGTAATCCCAGCACTTTGGGAGGCCGAGGTGGGAGGATCACCTAGGTTGGTAGTTCGAGACCAGCCTGGCCAACATGGCAAAACACTGTCCCTACTAAAAATACAAAAATTAGCCAAGTGTGGCTGTGAGTGCCTGTAATTGCAGCTATTCGGGAGGCTGAGGCAGGAGAACTGCTTGAACCCAGGAGGCGGAGGTTGCAGTGAGCTGAGATTGTGCTGCTGCACTCCAGCCTGGGAAACAGAGCGAAACTCCATAAAAAAACCCAAGGTCCATGTACGTGAAACAGCCCCAACCCACTTGGGGACAGAGCAAACATGGGTGCTCACATGGAGGGATCATCTTGGTTTTAGTTGAGTGCACGGTTGCAGGCTACGGGCAGAGCATCTCCCTGGTGCTCAGAGGACAGTCGCGGACCCACACTGTCTCTGGATCATTTTCATTTACCATCATCCTCTTCTGCCTGTGCCACCCGAGCATCAGCTCTGCCCATCCCACCGGCACCTCTGGACCTGGCTTCTACCAACATGGAACCAGGGGTTTGCAAGGGAGAGAATCCAGTCATGGCTTCTTAGTTTCTATTTCTGATTGGGGCGGTAAAGCCCCTTCCACATCCCTCTTTATCACTTACCAGTAGAGGCAGAAGCAAAAAGCCGTGGCTTTAGGCTGCTCAACAAAACAAAAACAACAGCAACAAAATAAGGTGGATTGAACAAGCGTGAGTAAACTCTTACACTATAGTAAAGTCAGAGAATTTTCTTTTTTTTTTGATCTCAGTACTCTGCAACCTCTGCCTCCTGAGTTGAAGTGATTCTCCTGCCTCAGCCTCCTGAGTAGCTGGGACTACAGGCACCCGCCACTGCACCCGGCTAATTTTTGTATTTTTGGTAAAGATGTGGTTTTGCCACGTTGGCCAGGCTGGTCTCGAACTCTTGACCTCAGGTGATCCGCCCACCTCGGCCTCCCAAAGTGCTGGGATTACAGGCGTGAGCCACTGCACCTGGCCAGAATTTGCTGTCTTATCTTGGGTTTTTTGTTTCTCCTTCTTATGTCAAAGACTAAAAAAAAAATGGGTGTGAGAGAGGCATTCAGAACCATCAGGCTCAGTAGCCGGCAAGCCAGCACTCAGTCCCAGGGCTCCCGTGCACCAGGCAGGGGCTTCTTCCACTGTTCCACAATTCATGGCTAAGGCCTACCCCATTCCACCTTCTCCCACTTCAGCCCTCTCCTGCTTTTCCTTTTGCCTGGGGAAAGACTTTGATAGGAGCCCATTAGGAGAAAACACAGTAAGATTATATATGTATATTCTTTTTTTTTTTTTTTTTTAGATGGAATCTCGAGCTGTCACCCATGCTGTTGTGCAGTGGTGTGATCTCGGCTCACTGCAATCTCCGCCTCCTGAGTTCAAGCAATTCTACTGCCCAAACCTCCCAAGTAGCTGGGACTACAGGCGTGCGCTACCATGCCCAGGTAATTTTTTTGTATTTTTAGGAGAGATGGGGTTTCACCATGTTGGCCAGGATGGTCTTGATCTCCTGACCTCGTGATCCACCTGCGTCAGCCTCCCAAATTGCTGGGATTACAGGCATGAGGATACATGTATATTCTTATGAAATATTTACACATGAAACAGTGAGCACCAATTTATAATTTAAGAAATTAGAAAATACCAATATCTAAGAAAAAAATCCGTCCAGTGAGGTGGCTCATGCCTGTAATCCCAGCACTTTGGTGGATTGAGGCATGAGGATCACTTGAGCCTGGGAGTTCAAGACTGGCCTGGGCAACACAGTGAAACCCCGTCTCCACAAAAAATCACAAAAGTTAGCCAGGAATGGTGTTACGTGTCTGCAGTCCCAGCTACTTGGGAGGCTGAGGCCAGAGGATCACTTGAGCCCGGGAGGCAGAGGCTGCAGTGAGCTGTGAAGGTGCCACCGTACTCCAGCCTGAGCAACAGGCTCAGACCCTATCTGAAGGAGGAAAAAAACCATCCTACCATGCAAAGATAATTGCTGCCAATATTCTGTGTTTCTTCAAAATCTTTTTTTTCTTTTTTTGAGATGGTGTTTTGCTTTATTGCCCAGGCTGGTGTGCAATAGCACGATCTTGGCTCACTGAAACTTCCACCTCCTGGGTTCAGGTGATTCTCCTGCCTCAGCCTCCAGAGTAGCTGGGATTACAGTCATGAGCCACCATGCCCAGTTAATTTTGTATTTTTAGTAGAGATTGGGTTTCACCATGTTGGCTAGGCTGGTCTTGAACTCCTGACCTCAAGTGATCCACCAGCCTTGGCCTCCCAAAGTGCTAGGATTACAGGCATAAGCCACTGTGCCTGGCCCAGAATTTTTATTTATAGATGTATGTTTACAAACTCATTACAGGTGCTATAGTTTGTAGTCAATGTATACAAACAAGAAACAGGCCAGTCATGGTGACTCAGGCTTGTAATCCCAACACTGTGGGAGATAGAGGTGGGAGGATCATTTGAGGCCAGGAGTTCGAGACTAGCCTGAGCAACATAGCGGAACCCTGACTCTGCAAAAGGCACACTTACACACACACACGTTTTGTGTTTTTAGACAGAGTCTTGCCCTGTTGCCCAGGCTGGAGTGTAGTTGTGCAATCACAGCTCATTGCCACCTCTGCCTCCCAGGTTCAAGCAATCCTCCTGCCTCAGCCTCCCAAGTAGCTGGGATTACAAGGGTGAACCACTGTGCCTGGCCTCTACAAAAAAATAAAAATAGGCCGGCCATGGTCGCTCACACCTGTAATCCCAGCACTTTGGGAGGCTGAGGCAGGTGGATCACCTGAGGTGAGGGGTTCCAGACCAGCCTGGCCAACATGGTAAAACCCCATCTCTACTAAAAATACAAAAAATTAGCCAGATATGATGGTGTATGTCTGTAATCCCAGCTACTTGGGAGGCTGAGGCACGAGAATCGCTTGAATCCAGGAGACAGAGGTTGTAGGGAGCTGAGATTATGCTCCACTACTGCACTCCAGCCTGGGCAATAGAGCAAGACCCCATCCCCCCAAAAAAGTCTTCTCTCTCTCTCTCTCTCTCTCTCTCTCTATATATATATATATATATATATATATGTATGTATTTTTTTTTTCTTTTTTTTTTTGAGATGGAGTGTTGCTCTGTCACCGAGGCTGAAGTGCAGTGGTGCGATCTTGGCTCACTGCAGCCTCTGCTCCCCAAGTCTGCTGCCTCAGCCTCCCAAGTAGCTGGGATTACAGGCATAGGCCACGACACCCAGCTGATTTTTTTATTTTAAGGAGAGATGGCATTTCACCATATTGGCCAAGCTGGTTTTGAACTCCTGACCTCAGGTGATCCACCTGCTTCAGCCTCCCAAAATTCTGGGATTACAGGCGAGCCACCGTGCCCAGCCTGTTTCTTCAGAATAAATTTCTATTAACTACATTTCTGGGGTAATAGGTGGGGGTTGGAGTAAATTGCACATTGACTTCTGAGACACAGATACACATATTCATTAAGAAAAAAATCTAGTCGGGCATGGTGGTTCACCGTGTAATCCCAACGTTTTGGGAGGCTGAAGCGGGCAGATTGCTTGAACCCAGGAGTTTGAGACCAGCCTGAGCAATACAGTGAGATCCCATCTCTATGGAAAAATTAAAAAATTAACTGGGCATGTGACATAGTCCCAGCTTCTCGGGAGGCTGAGGTGGGAGGATAGCTTCAGCCTGGGAGTCCAAGGCTGCAGTGAGCCATGATTGCACCACTGCGTTTCAGCCTGGGTGACAGCGTGAAACCTGGTCTCAAAAACAAAACAAAAATCCAAGTCAGGCCTCATAAGCTTGAGTCCCTATCACATTTCCAAGGTGAGGGCTTTGCTCTGGTAATGGGGATCCTTCAGAGAAGGCTTTCTCCCACCTGTGTCCCAGGGTGGGGAGAGCGGTGGTGGGGGGAGGCGGTCCCAGCAGTTGATTGGGAGTCCCCGGGCAAGCGTGGCCTCTCACATCCTCTCTCCCCACCCGATGTCTGCCTTCACAGGTGTCTGCTTTCTGAGAACAGCAGAGAAGAACCATGTCCCAGGTGAGCGAGGCGTTTCTTTCAACCACACTTTGTTTTCAGCAGGGATTTTGGATGCTCATAAGAACGTGTCTGATGAAAGCTGGGCACCATGGCTCATGCTTGTAATCCCAGCACTGTGGGAGGCCATAGACTAGCCTGGTCAACGTGGTGAAGCCCTGTCTCTACTAAAAATACAAAATTAGCCAGTTGTGGGGATGGGTACTTGTAATCCCAGCTACTCGGGAGGCTGAGACAGGAGAATTGCTTGAACCTGGGAGGCAGAGGCTGCAGTGAGCGAGATCGCACCACCATGCTCCAGTCTGGGTGACAGAGTAAGACTCTGTCTCAAAAAAAAACCTGTATCTGATAATACAAAATGCAAACAGAAGTCAGGATCAGTGAAAACAGGAAGAGAACAGAAGATCAAGGCTGTGGGAAGGGCAGGGTGAAGACACTATAGAGGCTCCCACAGTTGTGAGATACCTTGTGTGTGTGTGTGTGTGTGTGTGTGTGTGTATAAAATTTTGGAGACGGAGTCTTGCTCCAGCACCCAGGCTGGAGTGCAGTGGCATAATCTCGGCTCACTGCAACCTCTGCCTCCTGGGTTCAAGTAATCTTCCTGCCTCAGCCTCTTTACCGGCATGTGCCACCACACCCAACTAATTTTTTTATTTTCAGTAGAGACGGGGGTTTCACCATGTTGGCCAGGCTGGTCTTGAACTCCTGACCTCAAGTGATCTGCCCACCTTGGCCTCCCAAAGTGGTAGGATTACAGGCGTGAGCCACCACACCTGGCCAGATGCCTTGTAAATTTATGTCTGACTTTCCTGTCACTTCAAAAAGACAGGTGGATTCCATGTAGTATATGACTTGTGTTGTCTGTTTTGGACAACTGTGTCTACTTCTCAGGGGAAATCAAGCTCTTTTGGGCATTTAGAAATATATTTGATCTTTGTATTTGAGATGCAGCAGGCCCCTTCCTCAATCACAGCCACCTTGAAAGAAACACAACCCCAATCTCTTGTGACGTTTCTTCCCCCGTGTAGAAACAGCAGGCATTATGCCAAAGCAGACGTCTGTGACTGTGGTTGTTTAGTGATGAGCACTGAGGTCTACAGGGACAGCCCTATGTGGCTCCACGTGACCTAGATGTAACACGGCATTATCCAGAGGAACGAATGAACTGTGTGTTCCTGAAATGGCTTGCCGTGTCTACCGCCATACCACCCTGAATGTACCTGATCTTGTCTGAAATTGCTTGCCATGATGGTTTATTTATTTATTTACTTACTTACTTGAGAAGGAGTCTCACTCCATCACCAGGCTGGAGTGCAATGGCGCGATCTCAGCTCACTGCAACCTCACCTCCCGGGTTCAAGCAATTCTTCTGCCTTAGCCTCCTGAGTAACTGGGATTACAGGTGTGTGCCATCATGCCCAGATAATTTTGTATTTGTTTTTTTGAGACACAGTCTTGCTCTTTTACCCAGGCTGGAGTGCAGTGGCACAATCTTGGCTCACTTCAACCTCTACCTCCCCAGTTCAAGCAATTCTCCTGCCTTAGCCTCCCAAGCAGCTGAGACTATAGGTGTGTGCCACCACACCTAGCTAATTTTTGTATTTTCAGTAGAGATGGGGTTTTACCATATTGGCCAGGCTGCTCTTGAACTCCTGACCTTGTGATCCACACACCTCAGCCTCCCAAAGTGCTGGGATTACAGGCATGAGCCACCACGCCTGGCGGGTTTTTTTTTAATTAAAAAATCTTTTGAGATGGAGTCCTGCTTTGTCACCCAGGCTCGAGTGCAGTGGCGTGATCTCGGTTCACTGCAAACTCCGCCTCCCAGGTTCAAGTGATTCCCCTGCCTCAGCCTCCTGAGTAGCTTCGATTACAGGCATGTACCACCATGCCTGGCTAAGTTCTGTATTTTTAGTAGAGATGGAGTTTCACCATATTATCCAGACTGGTCTCAAACTCCTGACCTTAGGTAATCCGCCCACTCAGCGTGCTGTGATGACAGGCATGAGCCACTGCTCCTGGTGTTCCTTTGTATTTTTTGATACTTGGCTGTTAGCTTTCTTTGCCCATGAGTGACATCGGTGTTTTCCATCAGCCTGGAAGCATTCTCCTTCTACTTCTCTTCACTGCACGTTCTAGGGATGTGTGAATGTGGAGTGCACTGGTCAGAAGTTATAATCCTTGAAGTTGTAAGAGCCAGAAACCCAACTAGAAGTAGGTTAGGACTTTTTTAAAAAGTAGTAATTCTAGAACTTTGGGAGGCTCAGGCAGGAGGATTGCTTGAGGAGTTCAAGACCAGCCTGGGTAATGTGGCAAGACCCTGTCTCGACAAATAATACAAAACTTAGCCAGGCGTGTTGGCACGTGCCTGTAGTCCCAGTTATTCGGGAGGCTAAGGTGGGAGGATCTGTTGAGCCTAGGAGGTCAAGGCTGCAGTGAGCTGTGATTGTACCATTGCACTCCAGCCTGGGTGACAGAGGGAGAGCCTATTGAAAAAAAAAAATCTACAAGGCAGCACCCAAGCCATGAGAAGAGCAGGTTTGCAGTCGGGCACCAGAGGCATCCAGCAACCCAGGTATCGTCAGGTATCTTGTTCCCTGCTTCTGTGACTTTCTTCTCACGCGGACTTTGTCCATGTGGCCAGAAGTAGCATGGCCACGGCTCCTCTTCTCACATCTGCAAGTTCTGCTGTGGTCAGGGGCTGAATCCCTTTCCCTTGGTCCAATGTGAAAGCTCTTTGGGGAAGATTCCGTTGGTCCAGCCTAGCTCAGGTGTGTTAGGCCCTCTCTCCAGGCAGCTGTGCACAGGGCAGAGGGGCAGGAGGGGGTTGGTCCTAGAGGAAGATGAGGCCTCGTGAACAAACATTACCGCTCCAACTCCAGGAAGGAAAACGTTCACAGGGCCTGGGTTTCCTTGTCAAGGCTTTGTGGAGCCAGGGATGTCTGGGTGTTTCACACAAGAAATATCTCAGCAGGAGAGGCTGGAACAAGGTGGTGAGTCACACCTATCCTGTCCATGAAGCTGTAAGCTGGAGGCCTCACTTGCTGTCTTTTCATGGAAGCCACTGTGTTTTAGGAAGCCAAGTCTACTGGGAATGCCTCCCTATTAGGGCAATCTGTGTACTGAAGATGATAATAATGGTTTTAAATGCTGCTTGTGCAGCACTTTTGTGCTGGTCTCTGCACTTTTTATATATTATTTCGTAAATAAAACCATGAGCAGTATATCTATAGAAATGATATATTTACATGGAAATTATATATGAATTACATAGAAATTACATAGGCACATATATTAACTACGTAGACATTGTGTATAAACTAGACATGTATGTAAACTACATAGACGTGTATGTATGTGTATATATATGTACATGTGTATGTGTGTGTGTGTGATATATATATATATAAACTATGTAGATACTAGGCGGGGTAGCTTAGCTCATGCCTGTAATCCCAGCAATGGGAGGCTGAGGTGGGTGGACCACTTGAGGTCAGGAGTTTGAGACCAGCCTGGCCTCATGGAGAAACCCCGTCTCTATTAAAAATACTAAATAATAATAATAAATTAGTTGGGCATGTGCCTGTAATCCCAGCTACTCAGGAGGCTGAGGCAGGAGAATCGCTTGAACCCAAGAGGCAGAGGTTGCAGTGAGCTGGTATTGCACCACTGCACTCCAGCCTGGGCCACAGAGCAAGATGCCATCTCAAAAAAAATAAAAATAAACTACATAGACATATATATAAACTAGAAATTATATGTATATGTTGTTTTGAATACTGGAAAAAAATTATATGTATATAAATTATGTAGGAATAATGACATGTAATCCACCTCTCCCCATCTTACAGATGAACAAACTGAGGCTAGAGACATGAAGCTGTCTGAGGTCTCACATCTGTTATTAGGTGGTGGAGTTGGAATATGAATGCAGTCAGATTGTGGAACTGTAGTTGTGTCTACCAATCCCTGTGCCCAGCACAGGAATACACTGGCCTCTGTGCAGTCTACACCTCACTGTCAAAGAAGGTAGCCATTAGCCACGTGTGGCTGCAGACCTGAATTTTAAATAATTTACATTTAAATTTTAAAACTGAACCAGAGGAAAATATTATTCTGTTAAACACAATTTTATAATTTGGATAAGACTGTATTTTATTGCAACCATTTAAAATAGTTTTTTTTTTAGCTGTATTTTCACTTTGTTGCCCTGGCTGGAGTGCAGTGGTGCGATACCAGTGGCGTGATCTTGGCTTACTGCAACCTCTGCCCATCTGGTTCAAGCGATTCGCCTGCCTCGCCTCCTGAGTAGCTGGGACTATGGGCGCCTACCATCACACCCAGCTAATTTTTTATGTTTTTAGTAGAGACAGGGATTCACGGTGTTAGCCAGGGTGGTCTCGATCTCCTGACCTCATGATTCACCCGCCTCGGCCTCCCAGAGTGCTGGGATTAGAGGCATAAGCCACCGCACCCAGAGTATAAAATACATACCTGATATGGTGTGAAAAAGAATGAAAAAATCAGTGATTTAAAAATGATTAGATGTCAAAATGACAGTATTTTGGATATATTGGGTTAAAGAACACATAATTTCACCTGTTTCTCTTTTCAGGAAAACGTGACTGAAAAATGAAAGTCCCACACAGGGCTGGCATTCCGTATCTCTGTTGGACAGTAGCGGTTTGGTGAGTGAGAGGTCAGTATTGATTTAAGACGTCAGTGGCTTAGGCCAGGTGGGGTGGCTCATGCCTGTAATCCCAGCACTTTGGAAAACTGAGGTGGGAGGATCACTTGAGCCCAGGAGTTTGAGACCAGCCTGGGCAACATAGGGTGACCCCGCCTGTACAAAAAGTCAAAAACTGAGCTGGGTGAGGTGGCTTGCACCTGTGATTCCAGCTGTGCTGGAGTCTGAGGCGAGAGGATCACTTGAACCAGGGAGGTCGAAGCTGCTGTGAGCTGTGATCGCACCGCTGCACTCCAGCCTGGGCCACACAGTGAGATCCCATCTCAAAAAAAGAGTCACTGGGTCATGAGTCTTCTAGAGATGAGAGTGTTGCCTGAAAGAGAAGGCAGGCTCCTTAGGGTGACTGGGGCTCTGGGTTTCTTTGCAGATTGCCTCTCCCCACTCACACATAGCTCCTGGTCCTGGCTGCTGCCCGCAGGCTGTGCCCTGCTTGCTGCCTCTCCTCTGCATGTGCTTGTCCCACTGTTGGAGACACTTTGGATCACCCGTTTGGCTATAAACATCTCTCACCACCCTGCTGAAGCAGCACGTGTCAGTGGGGCCCATCCCAGCACTACCAGCATCCTCCCTCGACCTCTGCTGCAGTGATGAAAGCCTCCCCAACCCTCACATACCTTTTTAAGACAGTCTTGCTCTGTCACCCAGGCTGGAGTGCAATGGCACAATCTCAGCTCACTGCAACCTCTGCCTCTTGGGTTCAAGTTATTCTTGTGCCTCAGCCTCATGAGCAGCTGGGATTACCAGTGCCTGCCACCATGCCTGGCTGATTTGTTTTGTATTTTTAGTAGAGATGAGGTTTCACCATGTTGGCCAGGCTGGTCTCAAACTCCTGACCTCAGTGATTCTCCTGCCTCAGCCTCCCAAAGTGCTGGGATTACAGACGTGAGCCACTCTGCCCAGCCTCATTCCAATTATTTAAACTTTCATTAAACAAAACATAATGAGACCCCATGTCTACAAAAAATTTAAATAAAATTAGCCTAGCATTGTGGCACATGCCTGTAGTCCCAGCTACTGGGGAGTGGGGGCGCGAGGCGAGAGGATGGTTTAAACCCAGGAGGTAGAGGCTGCAGTGAGCCGTAATCACACCACTGCACTCTAGCCTGGACAGAGTGAGACCCTGTCTCAAAAAAAGAGGAGCTCTCTCTCTCTCTCTCTCATCTATCTATATATATACACACACATGTATACACATATATACATTTATACACATATATATTTACTTTCACACACACATATATATACAGGCATCTAGATATACCCTCTTATATTTTCTCCTAATAGATATAAATTGAAAATATTTAAATGGGTATCTCTAATTCATGGAGCGAGGGGATGGGAGGGGTGAGGGAGGCCCAGCCCGGTCCTCCATCTGTGGAATCCCTTCTCTGCATTTCCCTTGCTGCTGCCTTGCTGAGCACTATCTTACATTGAGGATTAGAATCGTGTGCTAACTGATCTTCTGTTATCCTCCCTTCCGCTGGCTCTCACCTTTTTTCCACATCAGATCATCTGTAGTTCCCTCCCTTAATTACCATGATGTGGGAGTCCCCATTTCCTACAGGGAAAACAGTCACTTCTGTGAGATGCTCGTGGGCGCTCTCCCTCTCCCACACACCCCTTATACCCTGCATTTCATTCTCTTCCTAGTTCCTACCAGACTTTTCTGTGCCTCCTTTGCTCGTGCCAGGTGTCTTGCTAGGAATATCCTTCAGACATCAGATCACTGTTATCTTTGATTCTGCTCGCCCGTGACCTCCTAGGAAACTTCACTTGACATGACTACATTGGATCTGCTGCCGTCCTCCTCGTGCCCCTTCTGTATGTAACTGCACGTCTACCACCGCCTTCAGTGTAAGCGGGCCATACAGCTGTGTTCATGTGTTCATCTGGCAGCAGCACATTTAAGCACCTTTAGAACAGGAACAATTCTGTGTTCAGCCCTTGACCCCAAGCACCTAGTAGAACACCAGCAGCATGCCAGGTCCTTGGAAGATGCTTGATCACTGAAGGAATGAATGGAGATCCAGTAATGAGATTTTTCTTTTTTTTTCGAGATGGAGTCTCACTCGGTTGTTCAGGCTGGAGTGCAATGGCAGGACCTCAGTTCACTGCAACCTCTGTCTCCCAGGTTCAGGCGATTCTCCTGCCTCAGCCTCCTGTATAGCTGGGATTACAGGCACCTGCCACCATGCCCAGCTAATTTTTGTATTTTTAGTAGAGATGGGGTTTTGCCATGTTGGCCAGGCTGGTCTCGAACTCCTGACCTCAAGCGATCCACCCGCCTCAGCAGCCCAAAGTGCTGGGATTACAGGCATGAGCCACCACACCCGGCCAAGATTTTTTTTCCTAATTTTTTTTTCTCTCCCACAAAATGTAGTACAAAGTTAGGGGTGTGCTAAGCTCCTGTATTACTTAACATGGGGAAAACGACCCTGGAAGGCAGTAAGATCTAGTTCCTCTATGCCTTTGCCATGGTACATTGCCAACCACTCCACATTAAGCAGCCATGTGCTGTTCCAGGGTCACTGTCCTTCGGGGACATGGCTGTGGGCTTCACCTGGAAAGAGTGGCAGCAGCTGGACCTGGAGCAGAGGACCCTGGACCAGGACGTGATGCTGGAGGACTGCAGCCACCTGCTCTCTGTGGGTGAGGAAGGGTTCCCAGTGTTCCTCGGGTTACATGACCTCTTTCTTTTCTTAGTTGTATAAAACTGGGAAGCCTCTCGTGCACTAAAAGTGCTAGGCTAGGCGTGGTGGCTCATGGTTGTGATCCCAGCACTTTGGGAGGCTGAGGTGGGAGGATTGCTTGAGGCCACGGGTTCAAGACCAGACTGGGCAACATAGCAAGACTCAATCTATACAAATTAAAAATAAAAAATTAGCCAGGCATGGTGGCATGTGCCTGCAGTCCCAGCTACTTGGGAGTCTGAAATGGAAGGATCGCTTGAGGCCCAAGTTCAAGACTAGCGTGGGCAACATGGCAAGACCCCGTCTCTACAAAAACATTAAAAAATTGAGCATGGTGATGCATGCCTGTAGTCCCAGCTACTCGGGAGGCTGAGGCAGGAGGATTGCTTAAGTGCAGGAGGTTGAGGCTGTGGTGAGCTGTGATTGTGCCACTGCACTCCAAGCTGGGCAAAAGAACAAGACCCTGTGTCAAAAATAAAAGGGCTTGACCTTGGGTTTCAGCAGTCAAAGAGTCTGGATCTCACTTGGAGTCTTTGTGGAGTTACCTCCCAAGTGAATCAGCTTTTCCGTGGCTGAGATGTCCACCTTTTGTTCTGCAGGCTGAACTAACAGTCCATTTGCTGGGAAGGCCCAGCTGGCTCAGCACAAATCTGATAACTGTTTCTCCCAAACAGGGTGTCAAGTTGGCAAACCAGCTGTGATCTTCAGGTTGGAGCAGGGGAAAGAGCTATGGATGGAGGAGGAAGAGGAGGAGATGGGCACATGGCATTTCGCAGGTGAGCGGGTGGCCTACAGGGGCTGGGGTGTGAGGCTCCTGGAAGTCTACAAAGCAGAACCCTGGATGTTCTCTCGTTTTGAGAACGAGTCTTATTCTGTCGCCCAGTTTGGAGTGCAGTGGTGCAATCTGAGCTCACTGCAACCTCCACCTCCCGGGTTCAAGCAGTTCACCTGCCTTAGCCTCCCGAGTAGCTGGGATTACAGGCGCCCACCACCACACCCAGCTAATTTTGTGTTTTTAGTAGAGGTGGGGTTTACGCCATATTGGTCAGGCTGGTTTCAAACTCCTCACCACGAGTGATCCACCCACCTCGGCCTCCCAAAGTGCTGGGATTGTAAGTGTGAGCCACCACACCTGGTTGGATGTTCTCTTGCTTCAGGCAACTGTTCTTAAAAGCCTGGGATCTTGTTCCAGCATAACGGCTCATGCCTGTAATCCCAGCACTTTGGGAGGCCAAGGTAGCTGGATCACCTGAGGTCAGGAGATCGAGACCATCCTGTCCAACATGGTGAAACTCTATCTCTACTAAAAATACAAAAATTAGCTGGGCATGGTGGCATGCTACTTGGGAGGCTGAGGCAGGAGAATGGCCTGAACCTGGGAGGCAGAGGTTATAAGCCAAGATTGCACCATTGCACTCCAGCCTGGGCAACAGAGCGAGATTCTGTCTCCAAAAAAGAAAAAAAAAAAAAAAAAAAGCCTCAGATATTTGCAAGAAGCTGACATCTTTGCTTAGGACATTCGGCCCTAAACCTTGAGATGCTCGATGATCCTGCCACTTGCACACATCACTGCACAATTCCTTTCCTGTTCCTGTTTTTTAGAGAAAGGCATAGTCTCTTTTCTCTTTCTTTTTGAGACAGAGTCTGGCTCTGTCACCCAGGCTGCAGGGCAGTGGTGTGATCTCGACTCACTGCAACCTCTGCCTACTGGGTTCAAGTGATTCTCCTGCTTCGGCCTCCTGCTTAGCTGGGATTACAAGTGTGTGCCACCATACTCAGCTAATTTTTGTGTATATGTGTGTGTGTGTGTATATATATATATATAATTTTTTTTTTTTTTTTTTTTTGAGACGGAGTTTCGCTCTTGATACCCAGGCTGGAGCGCAATGGCGCGATCTCGGCTCACCGCAATCTCCGCCTCCTGGGTTCAGGCAATTCTCCTGCCTCAGCCTCCTGAGTAGCTGGGATTACAGGCACGCGCCACCGTGCCCAGCTAATTTTTTGTATTAGTAGAGACGGGGTTTCACCATGTTGACCAGGATGGTCTCGATCTCTTGACCTCGTGATCCACCCGCCTCGGCCTCCCAAAGTGCTGGGATTACAGACTTGAACCACTGCACCTGGCCCTCTTTGAGACAAGGTCTTGCTCTGTCATCCAGACTGGAGTGCAATGGAGTGATCATAGGTCACTGCAGCCTCCAACTCCTGGGCTCAAGTGATCCTCTTACTTCAGCCTCCTGAGTAGATGGTACTACAGGCACACGCCTTCACACAGAGCCAATTTTTTATTTATTTTTGTAGAGATGGGGTCTCCCTATGTTGTCCAGGGTGTTCTCGAACTCCTGGGCTCAAGGGATGCTCCTGCCTCAGCCTCCTGAGGTGGGACTACAGGCATGATCCATATGCCCGACCGTCTATTTTCATTTGTCCTTTTATTCTGCTCTGCCGTCCCCACTAAGACCTTGGTTGCTAAGTCTTCCTGTAGGATCTTCAGTCTTTTCCCTGTGGTTATAAGACAGGCTTTCTCTTGTGTTCAGAGATTTCATTTATCTCCCCTATGTTAAAAGAGCTGTTATTTTGTGCCATTTGTTTTACTTTTCATCTTTTTCTTTCACCATGAAATGCCTCAAAATCATTTGCTACATGTATAATTCAGTCCCCATTCTCTTCGTCACACCCGCAAACTGGTGAAAGTCATTCCTGTCCTTTAGCGTAACTTGATGACTTGGATTTTTTAAATTTCTTGTGAGATGGAGTCTCATTCTGTCACCAGGCTGGACTGCAGTGGCACCATCTTGGCTCACTGTGACCTCCCACTCCCGGGTTCAAGTGATTCTTCTGCCTCAGCCTCCCGAGTAGCTGGGACTACAGGCATGTGCTACCACGCCTGGCTAATTTTTGTCTTTTTAGTAGAGACATGGGTTCACCATTTTGGCCAGAATGATCTCGATCTCTTGACCTTGTGATCTGCCCACCTCGGCCTCCCAAAGTGCTGGGATTACAGGTATGTGCCACCACACCTGGCCAACTTGATGAGTTTAAATCACTGCTGTCTCCCTCCCAGCTCACCCTTGTGTGGCATTGATTCATGCTGATCAGCAAGTTTCTGCCACAGAAAACAAAGGGGCTGGGTTATTTGCAGCTGGCACCATCTATCCTATTAAATGCTTGTTCAGGGTCCAGGCTCAGTGACTCACACCTGTAATCCCAGCACATTGGGAGGCTGAGGCAGACAGATCACATGAGGTTAGGAGTTTGAGACCAGCCTGGTCAACATGGCAAAACCCCATTTCTATTAAAAATACAAAAATTAGCCAGGCATAGTGGCATGCACCTGTAGCCTCATTTAATCAGGGGGCTGAGCGGGGAGGATCACTTGAGCACAGGAGGTTGAGGCTGTAATGAGCTGGGGTTCCTCCAAGTTTGGGCAACAGAGAATAACCCTGTCTCAAAAAAAAAAAAAAAAAAAAATTGAAGATCAGCTAGCACCAGTAATGGAATCAAATAACTAAACACTCCAGGCATGGCAGCTGTCAATTATAGTCCAGAACTTTTTTTTGTTTTTGAGACAGAGTGTTTGTTGCTCAGCCTGGAATGCCGTGGCACGATCTCAGCTCATGGCAACCTCTACCTCCCAGGCTCAAGCAGTCCTCCTGCCTCAGCCTCCCCAGTAGCTGGGATTATAGGTGCATGCACCATGCCTGGCTAATTTTTGTATTTTTAATAGAGTTGGGGTTTCACCATGTTGGCCAGGCTGGTCTCAGACTCCTGACCCCAGGTGATCTGCCTGCCTCTGCCTCCCAAAGTGCTAGGATTACAGGCATGAGCCACCACACCCGGCCAGGAACTTCTAACCCCTAACAGAGGAGTGACACCCTTGACTGGACATAAGCACCAGAGGTGAGGCAGAAGGTAGCGTCTTTCGTTTAAAATGCAAATGAAGATACACCAGGTGTGGTGGCTCATGCCTGTAATCTCAGCATTTGGGGAGGCTGAGCCAAAAGAATCGCTTGAGGCCTGGACTTTGAGACTAACCTGGGCAACATAGTAAAACTCTATCTCTACTGGGAAAAAAAAAAAACCTAGGCATGAGCCTCCATGCCTGGCTAATCTTTATAATCCCAGCTAACTGGGAGGCAGGAGGATCACTTGAGCCCAGAAGGTCACGACAAGCCTGGGCAACATAGTGAGACCCCCGTATCTACAAAAACAATTTTAAAACCTAGCTGCACATGGTGGCATGGACCTGTCGCCCTAGCTAATTGGGAGGCTGAGGTGGGAGGATCGCCAGAGCCTGGGAGTTTGAGGCTCAAGTGAGACCCTGTTTTCAATACAAAATCATCAAAGTGGTAATACAGGCATCAGGAGACAGCAGGGAATCTGACTGAGGCCAGGATGGCTTGTGTGTACTCTAGTGTTCTTCTGCTGGACATCATAAAGATCCGTAAGTCCATGTGAGAATAAGTCACTGCAGAAAAGACCTCTAGCTCTAAGGTAATTTCTTTAACAATAAAGACCTACAGCCTGGTACGATGGCTCACATCTGTAATCCTAGCACTTTGGGAGGCTGAGGTGGGCAGACTGCCTGAGCTCAAGAGTTCGAGACCAGTCTGGGCAACATGGTGAAACCCCATCTCTACTAAAATACAAAAATTAGCTGGGTGTGGTAGCATGTGCCTGTAGTCCCAGCTACTCAGACGGGATCAGGCGCATTCAGGGTGGTATGGCCATAGACAGTTCCTGCTACTTGGGAGGCTGAGGCAGGAGAATTGCTTGAACCTGGGAAGCAGAGGTTGCAGTGAGCTGAGATCACGCCATTGCACTCCACCCTGGGCGACAGTGAGACTCCGTCTCCAAAAAATAAATAAGGACCTAATGGCCGGGCGCAGTGGCTCACGCCTGTAATCCTAGCACTTTGGGAAGCCGAAGCGGGTGGATCACCTGAGGCCAGGAATTAGAGACTAGCCTAGACAACATGGTGAAAACCTATCTCTAATAAAAATAGAAAAAATTAGCCAGGTGTCATGGTGGGTGCCTGTAATTCCAGCTACTCCGGAGGCTGAGGCAGGAGAATTGCTTGAACCCGGGAGGTGAAAGTTACAGTCAGCCATGATGGCACCATTGGACTCCAGCCTGAGTAACAAAAGCAAAAAAAAAAAGGACCTCATGCTTTGAGAAAATCCAGTCAGTAAACAAAAAGAAAGGGAGCATAAGGTGGGGAGCACGCAGGAAGTGCTGATCATGAAGGCCTTTGTATAACCTCAGCCTCAAGGGAGAGACCAGGCACTTGCCTTTACTTTTTCTTGGGACAGAGTTTCACTCCATCACCCAGGCCGGAGTGCAGTGGTGTGATCACAGCTCACTACAGCTTCAACCTCCCAGGCTCAAGCAGTCCTCCCGCCTCAGCCTCCCGAGTAGCTGAGATTACAGGCAGTGAGGCTTGAAATCACAAAATGAATCTTCCCTGCAAGCTTTTCTGCACTAATTTTGTGATAGAATACTCCAAGATTAAATAAGTGTATGGCGGGTGCAGTGGCTCACATCTGTAATCCCTGCACTTTGGGAGGTCGACGCAGGTGGATCACTTCAGGTCAGGAGTTCAAGACCAGCCTGGCCAACATAGTGAAAACCCATCTCTACTAAAATACAAAATTTAGCCAGGTGTGATGGCTCATGCCTGTTATCCCAGCTACTTGGGAGGCTGAGGCAGGAGAAGCACTTGAACCTGGGAGGTGGAGGTTGCAGCGAGCCCAGATAGTGCCACTGCACTCCAGCTTGGGCGACAGAGCCAGACTCCATCTCACAAAACAACAACAGCTGGGTGTGGTGGCTTATGCCTGTAATTCCAGCTCTTTGGGAGGCTGAAGCGGATCACAGGTCAAAGGATCAAGACCATCATGGCCAACATGGTGAAACCCCGTCTCTACTAAAAATACAAAAAGTTAGCCCGGCATGGTGGCGGGCACCTGTATCCCCAGCTGCTTGGGAGGCTGAGGTGGAAGAATTGTTTGAACCGGGGAGGCGGAGGTTGCAGTGAGCCAAGATTGTACCACTGCTCTCCAGCGTGGCAGCAGAGCAAGACTCCATCTCAAAACAACAACAACAACAACAACAACAAACAAATTTGTGTTATTTTTTCTAGAAGAAGTTTGGCAAGTTGTTACCCAACCAGATAGACAACAGCAACACCAAGACCAACATTTGAGCGATGCTGTCTTTTAGACGAGAAAGACTGGACCCAAAATGGGCTTCATGAATATAACCAACTTGGGGGAAAACATCAAAACACAAACCTCGTTCCCTCCAAACAGGAGGTCACACGTGTGACTCGTGTGGAAAGTCCACCTGGACCTCACTCCTAACGCCTACCTGGCAAGGAGGAGCTTTGAGTGTGACAACCGTGGGAACTTGTTTCTCTATTCGAAGCTTGAAACTCCACCTTCAGGAGTGAATCCACGTGAATGTGACCAGTGTAGAAAAGCTTTAAGCTATAACGCAGGCCTTCAGGCAGATCAGGGAGCCAGTAGTGAGAAACCCCACGCAGGCACAAAGTGTAGGAAAGCCTTCTCCTGCAGATTGGACCTCATGGTACATCACGGGGTCCACACTGGGGAGATATCCTTTGGGTGCAGTGAACGAGGGAGTGGTTTCAGGAAGGTTTGCCCCAACAGAAAGGGAATTCACACAAAAGAGAAACCCAGTAGAGCCAGCAGACATGGTAAAACGATCTTCCAGAAGCCAGGTCTCTCTGTCCCTGGGACCTCCCCTGCCACAGCAAAGCGTTACCAGTGTTCGGAGTGTGAGAAAACCTTCTCCCACAAGTCACGCCTCATCGAGCACCATCGCTCCCACACGGGAGAGAAGCCCTATGGCTGCAGGGAATGCGGGAGGTCCCTCTCCCGGAAACGTGCCTCATCATCCACTACAGAGTCCACACAGGAGAGAAGCCCTATGGCTGCAGTGACTGTGGAAAGGCCTTTTTCCAGAAATCATACCTTATCCTGCATCAGAGGACTCACACGGGGAGAAGCCCTACCAGTGCTCACACGGTGGGAAGATCTCCCAGAAGGCGAACGTCACCCGACATCATCAGCTCCACACCAGGGAAAAGCTGCATGGGTGAAGAGGAGATGGCAGGACTGTCACCAAGTCACATCATGCAGCCACCAAACATCCAGGAGGGACATCAGGGAAGAGCCCTCCACCAAAACTATGACGCCACCTAGGCAGAGTTCCCATATCAGGATGAAATTCTGCCAATTTGGTGGCTTAAGAAAAACATAGTCGGCTGAGCGAGGTGGCTCACACCTGTAATCCCGGCACTTTGGGAGGCTGAGGCAGGTAGCTCGAGACCAGCCTGCCAAACATGGAAAAAATGTCTCTACTAAAAATACGAAAAATTAGCTGGGTGTGGTGGCGCATACCTGTGATCCATACCTGTGATCCCAGCTACTTGGGAGGCTGAGGCAGAAGAATCACTTGAACCTGGGAGGTGGAGGTTGCAGTGAGCCAAGATAACACCATTATTGCACTCCAGCCTAGGCAACAAGAGCAAAACCCTGTCTCAAAAACAAAACAAAACAAAAACAAAAAAAGACCAGCCTGGCCAACATGGTGAAACCGCGTCTCTACTAAAAGTGCAAAAAATTAGCCAGGCATGGTGGGTGCCTGTAACCCCTGCTACTTGGGCGGCTAAGGCAGGAGAATTGCTTGAACACGGGAGGCGGAGGTTGCAGTGAGCCAGGATTGCACCACTGTTCTCCAGCCTGAGTAACAGAGTGAGACTCAGTCTTTAAAAAAACAGTCTGTTTAAAACTAATGCTGGAAGGGTCATGGTGTGCTAGAATGATCTATTTTTGTAGGATAATTTTTATTTTTTTGAGACAGATCTTACTCTGTCACCCAGTCTGGAGTGCAGTGGTGCGATCTCGGCTCACTGCAACCTCTACCTCCCGGGTTCAAGCGATTCTCCTGCCTCAGCCTCCTAGTAGCTGGGACTACAGGCATGCGCCACCACACCCAGCTAACTTTTGTATTTCTAGTAGAAACGGGGTTTCGCCATGATGGCTAGGCTGGTTTCAAACTCTTGACCTCATGATCCACCCACCTCGGCCTCCCAAAGTGCTGGGATTACATGATTGAGCCACTGCGCCCGGCCACGATATACTTAAAGACAACTGTGGATAGGAAGCTTTTTTTTTCTTTTGAGATGGAGTTTAATTCTTATTGCCCATGCTATGGGAAGAAATGAAATCATTAAGACAAACGAATCTAAAAAGCATCAGAACCACCCCAGAGGAACACAGGGGTGTGTTCCTGACTGTGCCACAGGTAATTTTTGTTTTTGAGTTGCACTGGTGAACAGAGCACAATTGTGAATTTGTAGACATATGTCATAATATGTACAATATCTATCGAGGCTTTCTATGCTAAATTATGCCCTTCTGTGTTTGTGATATATAGTGAGAATAAGATGAATGCATTATTAAACCAGAGGTCTACTGCAGCACCTCACACCACTTCTTCTGTTGTTTGTCACATATTACAGAACTCTGGAGCCTGGAAGCTAACAACTTCATGACATCTGGTAACTCGTAATCAACTAGTGCGTAAGTTTTATTTCCTGCTGGGCGCGGTCACTCATATCTGTAATCCCAACACTGAGAGGGAGGCGGGTGGATCACCTGAAGTCAGGAATTCAAGACCAGCCTGGTGAAAACCCATCTCTACTAGCCAGGCATTGTGTTGGGCACCTGTAGTCCCAGCTACTCGGGAGGCTGAGGCAGGGGAATCTTTTGAACCCAGGAGGCAGAGGTTGCAGTGAGCTGAGATCGCACCCCTGCACTCCAGCCTGGGTGATGGAGCAAGACTCCATCTCAAAAGTTCTATTTCCATATGGGGATTCCCTTTTCTGGCAATACCATGGACTGTCTAAAGTGAAAATCACCGGGCAGTGGCTCATGCCTGTAATCCCAGCACTTGGGAAAGTCAAGGTGGATACTTGAGCCCAAGAGTTTAAGACCAGCCTGGGCAACATGGTAAGACCCTGTCTGAACCCACAACAACAACAACAAAGCAGCCAGGCTCTGTGGCACGTGCCTGCAGGCCCAGCTACTCGGGAGGCTGAGGTGGGAGAATCACTTACCCTTTGTTACCCTTCTCTACCCTTTCACATTCAAGCTTCTAAGTAAATGAAATCAAACCCATGGAACAGCTACAGCGTCAACTCACAAACTTTATTTTTGTCTTTCGGTACCCTCTACGTAGCTGGCACCTGGAAACTTACCAGGAGGTTGAGGCTGCAGTGAGCCATGGTCACGCCACTGCACTCCAGCCTGGGTGACAGAGCAAGACCCTGTCTCAATAAACAAAAATGAAGTGAAAACCTTTCCACCAAAAACAACCAGCCATGATGAACCACCACCAGTGACATCCTTTTTGATGCGTCACTCAGCTCTCGGGAAAGTAAGTTTCCAGGTGCCAGCTATGTAGAGGGTACCGAAAGCCAGAAATAAACTTCGTGAGTCGATGCTGTAGCTGTTCTATGGGTTTTTGTTTACTTAGAAGCTTGAACGTGAAAGGGTATGGAAGGGTAACAAACAAGACCTTGGGGGCTACACGAGACAGAGAAGTGGCTCTGAAGTAACTCGTAAGTGCAGAACTTTCTACACAAGCTGTACTTCCAGGGAGAAGGCAGACTGGAGACAGAAAGCTTGTCTGTCTCTCCTTGGGCTCTGGGTAGGGCAAGAGTTTACCTGGCTGAGTCCATATGCACTGACCTGTATCTCATCTAAGTTAGAATTTGAACTGGCTATATTCATATCCCAGTTAAGAAACGGAACAATCAGGCTGGGCGCAGTGGCTCACACCTGCAATCCCAGCACTCTGGGAGGCCAACGTGCGCAGATCACCTGAGGTCAGGAGTCCGAGACCAGCCTGGCCAACATAGTGAAACCCCGTCTCTATTAAAAATACAAAAAGCCAGGTGTGGTAGCACACGCCTGTAGTCCCAGCTACTGGGGAGGCTGAGGCAGGAGAATTGCTTGAGCCCGGGAGGTGGAGGTTGCTGTGAGCCGAGATCGTTCCATTGCACTCCAGCCTGGGTGACAGAGTGAGACTCTGTCTCAAAAAAGAAAAAAAAAAAGAAAAGAAAGAAATGTGTCATGGTCTTTGAAACAACTTTTGAAAGCAAACAAAATATTTTGGAAAGACAGACTCCCTCAACCCAGGTTTCTCAGGAATCTGACATAGATAACCTTAATGAGGTACATCTTATTTAGGGATGGGGTAAATGGGATGTCTCTGTACCTTCCTCTCAATTGTGCTGTGAACCTAAACTGCTCTAAAAAAATCCTTAAAAAGAGCTGTCCTAGGCCAGGTCCAGTGGCTCATGCCTGTAATCCCAGCTCTTTGGGAGGCCGAGGCGGGCAGATCACCTGAGGTCAGGAGTTTGAGACCAGCCTGGCCAATATGGTGAAAACCCTGTCTCTACTAAAAATATAAAAAATTAGCTGGGTGCCGTGGCGGGCGCCTGTCATCCCAGCTGCTTGGGAGGCTGAGGCAGGAGAATCGCTTGAACCCGGGAGGTGGAGGTTGTGGTGAGCTGAGATTGTGCCACTGCACTCCAGCCTGGGCAACAGTGCAAGACTCTGTCTCAAAAAAAGAACAAAAAAAAAAGCTGTCCTCAATCTCTCTCTTAGGGGCATTGGTATCCCACATACCTGTAGCATTTGGGGGATGGTTGGGAGGCTCTCCTCCAGGGCTGTGGCTTGTGTTTCATGTTCCCAGACACAGGCCTCAAGCCACAGATAAGGATGGAGATGGTATGAGAATAGACTCTTCCTCTTTCCAAGACTTCTGAGGCCATTGACAGCTTCCTTCTTGGTGCTCCTCACTGGCATAGACATAATTCTTCCCAATCAGCCCTGACAGGTGTGCACGTTAGCCAGCCAGGTTAGGTAGGCAGAGGTTACCTGCACTGACCGTGCCTCTGAGGTTCTTGACTCCTAAATGAGCCCTTCAGGAGGTATTTTTTTGTTTTGTTTGAGACAGGGCTTTGCTCTGTCACCCGGGCTGGAGTACAGTGCTATGATCATAGCTCACTGTAGCCTCCACTCCTGGACTCAAGCAATCCTCCTGCCTCAGCCTCCTACCTAGCTGAGACTGCAGGCACACAGCATTACACCTGACCAATTTTTGTAGAGACGGGGTTTCACTGTGTTGGCCAGGCTGGTCTCAAACTCCTGGACTTGAGATCTTCCTTCCTTGGCCTCCCAAAGTGCTGGGATTACAGGCATGAGCCACCTCACCTGGCCCAATAACATTTTGATCATCACGGGGAGGAGTGAGGTGGAGGATGCCACTGGCATTCAGTGAATAGAGAAAGACCTAGGATGTGGCTGAGCATCTTATCATGCATTGGACATCCCCCAACAGCAAAGAACTATCCAGCACAAGTCATCAACAGACGCAGCAGCACTAGGCTAGAGTTGGATTGGTGGTACTTAAGTGCCATACGCTTAGGTTTACGTCCAGTAGGCCTCGGGGAGGCTCAGATGGCTCTGGAATGGTGAGATTCCCCCACCCCCCTCAGTGGGGGCAATCTCAGGACAAACACCGCCTTGCACCAGCATCAGGCGAGATCCTCCTGGTGGCCCATCCCCTGTGTCCTCTGGCAGACTGCGCGTTGCAGGGCCCCCTGCATGTCCCGATTCCGCAGCGTGTAGATGGCCGGGTACAGCAGCGGGGTGACGTTGATGTAGATGAGCGAGACCAGCTTGTCCTCCTCGAGGGAACGGCTGCTCAGGGGCCTGGCGTACATGGCTGTGGCACAGCCGTAGTGGAGCACGGCCACGGTGAGGTGGGACGCCACTGTGTTGAAGGCCTTGCGGCGGCCCGCACCCCCCTCAACACCCAGGATGACCACCAGCACCCGGGTGTAGGAGAGCAGGATGAGGAACAGGGGCAGCACCAGCAGCAGCAGGCAGGCTGCCAGAAGGACGCGTTCCTGCAGGGCCCGGGACCCGCAGGCCAGCACCAGCACGGCTGGGAGGTCGCAGAAGACGTGATTGACCAGGCCGCCATGGCAGAAAGGCAGCTGGAAGATGGCCATGGTGAGGCCCAAGGCCAGGACGGAGCCACCCATGCAGCAGGCAGCCAGCAGGCACCAGCAGACACCTATGGTCATGAGCTGAGGGTAGTAGAGCGGGTGGCAAATGGCCAGGTAGCGGTCTAGGGCCATGGCGGCCAGCAGCAGGCACTCAGAGCCCCCCAGGGCCACGAAGAGGCCCATCTGGGCGGCGCAGGTGGAGGGGGCCACGGCTTGGCCCCCGGGGGGCAGGAGGAAGCCGGCCAACATGCGCGGCGTCAGCACCAGCGTGTAGGCTGCCTCCACTGCGGACAGCGCCCCCAGGAAGAAGTACATCGGTGAGTGCAGGGCGGGGTCCACCAGGGCCAGGCCTAGGATCAGCAGGTTCCCCGCCAGGGTGGCCAGGTAGAGCGGGAAGAGGAGGGCGAAGAGCACTCCACGGAGCCCCGGGGGCCATGTGGAAAAGCCCAGGATCACGAACTCCTGCAGGGCCGTCCAGTTGGACTCCGGCCAGCGGCTCGCGTTGGGGTCTGCGGTGGGGACAGGTGTGCAGGCTGGAAAGTGGTCACCGTGATGACCTCCCAGACACCGGCATGCCTTTTGCCTGTCCTAGCCCCTAGAACCCCACGCCAGCCACCTTTTTTTTTTTTTTTTTTTTTGAGACGGAGTCTCACTGTGTTGCCCAGCTGGAGTGCAGTGGCATGATCTTGGCGCTCAGCAACCTCCGCCTACCAGGTTCGAGTGATTCTCCTGCTTCGGCCTCCCAAGCAGCTGGGATTGCAGGCGCCCACCACCACACCTGGCTCATTTTTGTATTTTTAGTAGAGATGGGGTTTCTGCCATATTGGTCAGGCTGGTCTCGAACTCCTGACCTCAGGTGATCCACCGCCTTGGCCTCCCAACATGCTGGGATTACAGGAGTGAGCCACTGCGCCCAGCCTCCCCATGCCCAGCCTTTTGAGGCCCACTCCTTGCTTCTCACTCCCTGACCCCACACACCCCAGGAACCCAGAAACCTCCCCTCAATCAGTCCTGGGCACCCCTCACTTACCACTGTCCAATGTCTCCCAGAAATTCAGATGGCTGGAGCTGCTGTGCCTTGCCCTGTGCGCTCCCAGGCACCCAAGGGGTCTCCTTCAGACCTGGCCACCCACCCCTCCCAGTTCTATCCCGCCTCCTAAATCCCACTTCATCCATACCTAGGGAGCCAGGCATCCTCTTTTCCAGCCAGAAGAGCTGCACCTGGCGGGGAAAAGGACTGGAGGGAGCAGGGGTTCTCCCGGCTGATCTCTGCGTGGAGTGGGCTGCTGCTGAGTGGCAGAAACGACCAGTCCTGCAGACAGAATCACGTGGGTGAAGGCTCTGGAGCAACATGAGAATCCTCCAGGCACAGAGGCCACCTGACCCCCTGCACGCCTCCCGGCCCTGTGCTGATAGATTAGCGAATCCATTCTCTCTCCTGTCCTGGGACGGTTGGTTTATGATTCCCTTTTCTTCCCCTTTGCTGGATTCAGGACAAATCCATTACAATCCTGGGTTCACCATTTCTCTCTCAGTCACAGAGAAAATATCGACCAGGTAAGAGTGTCCACCCTGTCCATGGGGGCAGCCATCTTATGAGGAAGAGCAGCCTTCATGAGTCAGAGCACCTGCTGCCATGGTCAGGAGAATTCCAGTCCTTCCTCTTAGATGCAGAATCATAGATCATCATCATCAACATCATCATCACTTTTGAGACTGGATCTTGCTCTGTTGCTGAGGCTGGAGTGCAGTGGTGCCATCTCGGCTCACTGCAACCTCCTCCTCCCATGTTCAAACAATCCTCCCATCTCAGGCCCTCAAGTATTTGGGACCACAGGTGTGCACCAACTCATCCAGCTTTTCCATTCATTCATTCGTTTGTTCATTCGTTCATTTTTTGAGACAGTGTCTCATCTCACTTTGTGGCTCAGGCTGGAGTGCACTGGCGCCATCTCGGCTCACTGCAACCTCCTCGCCTCTCAGGTTCAAGTGATTCTCCTGCCTCAGCCTCCCGAGTAGCTGGGACTACAGTCATGTTCCACCATGCTCAGCTAATTTTTGTATTTTTAGTAGAGATGAAGTTTCACCATGTTGGCCAGGCTGATCTCGAACTCCTGACTGCAGGTGATCCACCCACCTTGGCCTCCCAGAGTGCTGGGATTACAGGCGTGAGCTACCATGCCTGCCCAAATTTTTCTATTTTTTGTAGAGACAGGGTTTCACCACGTTACCCAGGCTGGTCTTGAACTCCTGGGCTCAAGCAATCCATCTGCCTCAGCTTCCCAAAGTGCTGGGATTATAGGCATGGGCTACCGCACCCTACCTATTATTACTTTTGAGACTGTTACCTAGGTTAGGGTGTGGTAATGTGATCACAGCTCACTGCAGCCTCGACCTCCCAGACCCAGGCAGTCCTCCTGCCTTAACATGTCTGAATCCTCCTGCCTCAGCGCCCCAAGTAGCTGAGACCATGGGTGCACTTTGGGAGAATGAGGTGGGCAGATCACGAGGTCAGGAGAGCAAGTCCATCCTGGCCGACGTGGTGAAACCCCGTCTCTACTAAATATACAAAAATGAGCTGGGTGTGGTGGCATGTGCCTGTAATCCCAGCTACTCTGGAGGCTGAGGCAGGAGAATCCCTTGAACCAGGGAGTCGGAGGTTGCAGTGAGCTGAGATCACACCACTGCACTCCAGCCTGGCAACAGAGCTAGAGTCTGTCTCAAACAACAACAACAACAAAAAAAAAACACTCAAAACCTTGAAGTATCTGCTTTCTTAAAAAAAAAAAACAACCCAAAAACTAAGGCTCAGAGTTCCTGGGAAAAGCAGCTCTACAATTTGTCACCAGAGGGCAGTGTTCTGCTACGTTACCCTGGAGAGAGGCGGGGCTTCCTCCAGGTGTGCTCAGGAGTCCGCACAAATGCTTCAGGAAATTACAGGCCTGGAAGGGTCCCTCTGTTGTCTTGTCTTTTTCTTTCTCTTTTTTGAGACGCAGTTTGCTCCTGTTGTCCAGGCTGGAGCACAATGGCGTGATCTCAGCTCACCGAAACCTCCGCCTCCCGGGTTCAAGTGATTCTCCTGCCTCAGCCTTCTGAGTAGGTGGGATTACAAGAGCCGGCAACAATGCCCAGCTTATTTTGTATTTTTAGCAGAGACAGGAGTTTCACCATGTTGGTCAGGCTGGTCTCGAACTCCAGACCTCAGGTGAATCCACCAGCCTCAGCCTCCCAAAGTGCTGGATTACAGGTGGGAGCCACCACGCCCAGCCCATATATGTTAAAAAAATTTTTTTAACTTCTTTAAATTTTTTTTAAACATTTAAAAACTTTTTAATTGAAAAAAGTTAATTTTAATTTTAAAAAACAATTTTTAAATTTTTTAAAGAACTTTTGTTTTAAAAAACAAAATTTAAAAATTTAAAAAACAATTTTTTAAATTAAAAAAATTTTATTTTTATTTATTGATTTATTTTTTTTGAGACAGAGTCTTGCTCTGTCGCCCAGGCTGGAGTGCAATGGTGCAATCTCTGCTCACTGCAACCTCCACCTCCCAGATTCAAGTGATTCTCCTGCCTCAGCCTCCCAAGCAGCTGGGATTACAGGCACCCACCACTGTGCCCGCCTAATTTTTGTATTTTTAGTAGAGACGGGGTTTCTCCATGTTGGTCAGGCTGGTTTCGAACTCCTGACCTCAGGTGATCCACCTGCCTTGGCTTTCCAAAGTGCTGGGATTACAGGTGTGAGCCACCGTTCCCGGCCCAAAAAAAAAAAAAAAAAAAAAAAAAAAGACCCTTAAAAAATGTTTTTTTAAATTAAAGAAGAGTATTTTTTGTAGAGATGGGGTCTAGCTATGTTACCCAGGCTGGTCTCAAGCTTCAGGCTTCAAGCAAAACTCCCACCTCAGCCTCCTGTGTAGCTGGAACTACAGGTGTGTACCACAACGCCTGATTAATTTTATTTGTGTGGAGATGTGGGTCTTGCTTTGTTGCCCAGGCTGGTCTCGAACTCCTGGGCTCAGGTGAGCCTTGGCCTCCCAAAATGCTGGGGTTCAGGCATGAGCCACCACACCCAGCCCAGAACCATATTTTCCACTGCCTTCTGAACACTTCCACCAACCTTTCCAACTCACCCTGTCCCAAACTCCGTTTGCTATTTCTAACCCAAGCCTCCCTCTCTTTCTGGGCATGGAGCTGTCCCATGCCAAAATCAGAAGATTCAATCTAGATTAATCCTCTTTCCTGCACCCTCAAATGCAACTGGACACCATGAATGCACTTCCACCTTGGAAGTTCTTCTCTTTCCCTGAGTTCTGTTTTCTCTTTCCTTGCTGAGACAGCGTCTCACTGTGTCACCCAGGCTGGAGTGCAGTTGTACAATCTCGGCTCGCTGCAACCTCCACCTCCCAGGTTCAAGCAATTCTCCTGCCTCGGCTTCCGGAGTAGCTGGTATTACAGGTGCCCACCACCACACCTGGCTAATTTTTGTGTTTTTAGTAGACAGGGTCTCACCCTGTTGACCCAACTGGTCTCAAACTCCTGACCTCAAGTGATCTACCCACCTTGGCCTCCCAAAGTGCTGGCATTACAGGTGTGATCTGCTGTGCCTGGCCCTGTTTTCTCTTTCCTAACAGACACTCCTGATCCTCCAGGCTCCAGCCAACCTCTGAATCACATTTCCACACCACCAATCAGAACGGCACTTTCTGATCCACAGATACCAATTCTTTGCTTAACCATCCCTCTCAGCCATCAGGGTCGAATCCACACTCCTTAGCATGGCACTTGTGGTCTTTCACAAGGTCACATCCAGCATCGTCTTTTGTTCCCTTCCCCTGTCCCGGATTGGAGTAAGGGACTCACATGACTGTGCGCAGGCTGTCTCGAAAGTTCCGGTCATCCTCCAAGGCTGCACGCATACACCACGTCCTGGCTGACAACCCTCCTGCCCCAGGCAGGCTCTGTGTCATCCTCTAATCCCAGTGTCATTTCAGCAACTCCACTAAACTCAGTTTCCCAGAATCGAAGATGTGAGGTCTGTTTATCTGTGTTGTTTGCTGAATTACTGTAAGTGAGGGAATTAGTTATGCTATCCTTTTTTCTCCAAGTTTGTGCCTCTTCTCAATGTCCCCCTGACTTGGGGTTCTGGCCCTGGAACCTCAGAGAGCCAGAGGCTCCAGCCTTGTGCTGTAGTCAACTGCTTTGAATTCTGTTGGATCCTTCCCTAACAGTGCCCCTTGGCATTTACCATCAGTTACCATCAATCTCGGTACCTGCAATAAATCATCTTCATGGTCAATACTGCCCTAAATTACTAGAATCTCATCCATCTGCACACCCAGCCAAAGTCAACCATCCTGCCTTCCTCTGGAGGCACTCAACTGAGACACGTTCTTCTCCTCCTCTTTTTCTTCATATACCCCAATTCTTAAGACTTTATGCTCCTTTAAATATTCCTTAAAGAACTACAAGTAGATCTACCATTCCATCCAGCAATCCCACTCCTGGGTACCTACCCAGAGGAAAATATGTCATTATATGAAAAAGACACCCATATTTATAGCAGCACAATTCGAAATTGCAGAAATATGGAACCAGCCCAAATGCCCACCAGTCAATGAGTAAAGAAAATGTGGCATATCTATACCATGGAATACTCCTCAGCCATAAAAAGGAACGAAATAATGGCATTCACAGCAACCTGGATGAAACTGGAGACCATTCCTCTAAGTGAAGTAACTCAGGACAACTTATGTTCTCACTCCTAAGTGGGAGCTAAGCTATGAGGATTCAAAGGCGTAAGAATGACACAATGGACCTTGGGGACATGGGGAAGGTTGGGATGGGGGTGAGGGATAAAAGATGACATAATGGGGCCGGGTGCAGTGACCTGTAATCCCAGCACTTTGGGAGGCCGAGGCGGGCGGATCATCAGGTCAAGAGATTGAGACTAGCCTGGCCAACATGGTGAAACCCTGTTTCTACTAAAAATACTAAAATTAGCTTGGCATACTGGCACATTCCTGTAGTCCCAGTTACTCAGGAGGCCGAGGCAAGAGAACTGCTTGAACCTGGGAGGCGGAGGTTGCAATGAGCCGAGATTATGCCACGGCACCCCTGGAGAAAGAGCAAGACTCCATCTCAAACACACACACAAACCCCAAAAAAACTACATAATGGGTACAGTGTACACTGCTTGGGTGATGGGTGCACCAGAATCTAAGAAATCACCACTAAAGAATTTATCCATGTAACCAGACACCACCTGTTCCCCAAAAACCTACTGAAATAATAAAGAAAAAGCTTTACTCCTTTGAAACCTAACACAAATGCCTCGCCTTCCCTAAGAAGCCTTACCTGGCTAGGTTGATGCACTGCTTCAAGACGCTTACACACCTACTAGGGCGGATATCTACCAATGCCCATCAAACTACCAGGTCAGGCTGATACTGACATTTCATCATCATCAGAGTCGCTCCTTGATATTTAGCTAATGGTTCCTCTCTGCACAGGAGGCTGATAGTATGCTGAGGTCATTTTTGTGGCACTTAAACCAACAGCCACTGCATTGAGAACCATGAAATCCATCTTTGAACGTCTACCGTGTAAGGGTGAGCTCATCAGTGCATGAGTCCATTTCCTCACCTGAAATAAGAGTTGGATCAAATGATCTGAATATTTCTTCTGGTTCTGATACTTTTTTTTTTTTTTTGGAGACAGAGTCTCACTCTGCCATCAAGCTGGAGTGCAGTGGCGTGATCTAGGCTCACTGCAATCTCTGCCTCCTGGGTTCTGCCTCAGCCTCCCAAGTAGTTAGGATAACAGACATATGCCACCACACCTGGCTAATTTTTGTAATTTTAGTAGAGATGGGGTTTCGCCATGTTGGCCAGGCTGGTCTCAAACTCCTGACCTCAGGTGATCTACCCGCATCAGCCTCCCCAAGTCCTGGGATTGCAGGCGTGAGTACCATGCCTGGCCCCCGTTTTGTTTTGTTTTTTTTTCTCCTGAGGCAGGAAGAATTGCTTGAATGAGGGAGGCAGAGGTTGCAGTGAACAGAGATCATGCCGCTATACTCCAGCCTGGGTAAGAGTGAGACTCCATCTAAAAAAAAAAAAGGCTCTTTCTAGCTCTACTAATGCGCTTGTGTAAGTGCCCATTTGCACAGGCATGTGCCAGTGTACAGTGCCATCTGGGATGTGGTTGGCTCCTTTATCCACCTCCGGAGTCACCTCAGGGAAGTCTGGGGCTGGAGTCAAAAGGTTTGGTCCCTGTTCCTGTCTGGCCTCTGCAATGGCATGTGACGTTGACAAGTTAGTTACATTTTTTCCTCTGGGTCTTAGATTCTTCATCTACCCCCTTGATGAGGAACTCAAGCGCTGTGGTCACTGAGAGTGCCCAAGGTCGAATTCTCCAGTTTCTTGAAGGCAGGAGCCTCGCTTTTGTCTTTGCTCGGAGCACAGTGGAACAAACAGGAGCTCCGGGTTCACACACATCTGCATTTTAACCTCAACTCTTTCAGGTAAGAGTAGAGAGAGCTTAGGGGGATTTTTTCAAGCATTAGCAGCGTCCTTAACCCCACAGGATCCATCCATTCATTCATTCATCCATCCTTAACCCCACAGGATGGATTTATTTATTTATTTATGAGATGGAGTTCCGATCTTGTTACCTAGGCTGGAGTGCAGTGGTGCAATCTTGGCTGGGGGGAGGGGGGTCCTCACTATATTGCTCAGGCTGGCCTCAAACTCCTGACCTCAAGCAATCCTCCCATCTCAGCCTTTCAACATGCTGGGATTACAGGCATGAGCCACTGCGCCCAGCCCAGGAAGTCTTAATGAATAAAACTTACCCAAATCGCAAGATGTCCTCACTCCTTTTACTTTGCTTCTGCTCATCACATGCTTGTTACGGTCTATGCTGGGAAATCTCAGGATGGAAGACTTATCTGGAGAGATTAATTAACCAGTGGAAGAGAGGAGAAGAAAACACAGGGATCTGGGTGGCAGAGGCATGTGATAGGCAAGCACCACCTCCCCGCTGCTCTGATTCCAAGACCCCGATGCCCATTTCCAGCCCCCATCTCCCTTTTCCCTTTCCCAGTCCCCTGAGCCCCAGCCCCAGCTCTTCCTCCATGCTTTTCTGGATGGTGGCTCAGAGACACTGACATCATCTCCAACTTCCCCTTACCCGGCAATAGCCCCATATTCCCTCTCAGTACTGATGGGAGTGAGATAACGGGATTAAAAACAGCGATGACTACTGCTGTTGTTATTACTATTATCACTGAGAAAAAGCCTCACTCTCGTCGCCCAGGCTGGAATGCAAGGGCATGATCTTTTTGTTTTTCAGCCTCCCAGCTAATTAATCAGAGTCAATAACACTATTAGCAGTGCTTTAACAACGCTTACCTTGTGCTTCCTATGTTTTTGTTTTTAAGATGGAGTTTCACTCTTGTGGCCCAGGCTGGAGTGCAATGGCACAACCTCAGCTCACTGCAACCTCCGCCTCCCGAGTTCAGGGGATTCTCCTGCCTCAGCCTCCCGAGTAGCTGGGATTACAGGTGCCAGTCACCACATCCGGCTAATTTTTGTATTTTTAGTAGAAACTAGGTTTCACCATGTTGGTCAGGTTGTCTCAAACTCCTGACCTCAGGCAATCCACCTGCTGCGGCCTCCCAAAGTGATGGGATTACAGGCATGAGCCACTGTGCCCGGCCACTGCTGTTATTATTTCTATTTGTTGAGCCCTTGCAATGGGCAAGTGATGTGCTAAGTGCACCATGGGCACAATACTTTTATTTATTTTTTGACATGGAGACTTGCTCTGTCACCCAGGCTGGAGTGCAGTGGCGAGATTTCAGCTCACTCCAACCTCCGCCTCCTGGGTTCAGGCAATTCTCCTGCCTCAGCCTCCCGAGTAGCTGGGATTACAGGCACCCACTACCATGCCCGGCTAATATTTTTGTATTTTTAGTAGAGACCGGGTTTTACCATGTTGGCCAGGCTGGTGTTGAACTCCTGATCTCAAGTGATCCACCCACCTTGGCCTCCCAAAGTGCTCGGATTACAGGCGTGAGCCACAGCACCCAGCCAAGCACTGTATTATTTAATCTTTACAAGACCACTGTGTGGTAGTAGGCACTAGTATTGATTTACAGAGGAGAGGCTGGGTGTGGTGGTATATGCCTGTAGTCTCAGCTACTTGGGAGGCTGAGGCAGGAGGATCGCTTGAGCTGAAGAGTTTGAGGCTGCAGTGACCTACGATTGTACCACTGCATTCCAGCCTGGACGACAGAGCGAGACTCTGTCTCTTAAAAAATAAAATAATTGACAGAGGAGGAAGTGGAGTCCCAGACAGACTGACTTGGTAAAGGAGTTACATAGCTTCTCTCTGAGCTGGGACCCGTCCCCAGGTCTGACTGATTTCAAAGTCTGTTCTCATATATCAGCGGAGCCTGCTATTCTCTGGATGTCTCTTATCAGTCTGTATCTTCCCACCCAAATGAGGAAAATGAAAAGGGACTGAAAGAAAGAGAAATATACTCAGAGGCACACAGAGAAAAAGCAGCACAGAACCAGAATGAGGCACATGACCAGCAGTTGTATGTGGCAGGGAAATGAAAAGTGAAGTCCTCTAATGGAGTGGCCCTGAGTAGGTGGGTCACCAGGCTCTGGGCTACGAGAGACAGAGGAGGGATTGAGAGAGATTTGGAATCTTCCGTGTCCCATCAGCCTTCTATACCTAAGACTCCCTTCTCATAGGATTTCCTCTCTACTTTAAACATGGGTTTCAGTTGGTGAATTTTTTTTTCTGCCAAGACAGAGTCTCGCTCTGTCATTCAAGGCTGGAGTACAATGGCATGTTCTGAGCTCATTGCAACCTCTGCCTCCCAGGTTCAAGCGATTCGCCTGCCTCAGCCTCCTGAATAGCTGGGATTACAAGTGTATGCCACCATGCCTGGGTAACTTTTGTATTTATAGTAGAGATGGGGTTTCACCATGTTGGCCAGGCTGGTCTCGAACTCCTGACCCCAAGTGATCCACCTGCCTCAGCCTCCCAAAGTGCTAGGATTACAGGCATGAGCCACCATGCCCAGCATTGGTGAATATTTTTTTTTTATTTATAAAGAACAGAAGTTTATTTGACTCATGGTGCTTGAGACTGGAACATTGGTGGATTCTTTTTTTAGTTTTTGAGACTGAGTTTTGCTTTTGCTGCCCAGGCTGGAGTGCAGTGGCACGATCTCGGCTCACTGCAACCTTCGCCCCCTGGGTTTGAGCAATTCTTGTGTCTCAGCCTCTTGAGTAGTTGGGATTACAGGTGCGCACCACCAAGCCCGACTAATTATTGTATTTTTAGTAGAGACAGGGTTTCACCATGTTGGCCAGGCTGGTCTAGAACTCCTGACCTCAGGCGATCCACCTGCCTCAGCCTCCCAAAGTGTTGGGATTGCAGGCATGAGCCACCGCACCCAGCCTCAGTTGGTGAATTCTATCAAGAGCTTTTAACTCAGTCCCCAGCACCCACAGCCCAAAAGGAACTGTCCCTGAAGGGAGAACATCAGAGTACGTAACATTCATTTAAAAGAGACATTGAGGCCAGATGTGGTGACTCACTCCTGTAAGCCCAACACTGAGAGGCCAAGGTGGGAAAACAGCTTAAGGCCAGGAATTCGAGACCAACCTGGGAAACACAGCAAGACCTCGTCTTTACTAATATATTTTTTATTTATTTGTCTTTTTTCTTTTTTCCTCTTTGTCTACCATTCTGTTGCAGGTAGTTATTTTTTTTAATTAGCCTGGCATGCTGGAGTGTACCTGTAGTCCTAGCTACTCGGGAGGCAGAGGCAAGAGGACCACTGGAATCCAGGAGTTGAAGTCTACGCTAACACATGATCGCACCACTGCACTCCAGTGTGGGCGACGGAGCAAGACCCCGTTTCTAAACATTTCACCTCACATGCCAGCGTGAGACAGCCTAGCAGAGTGATTACAGTGTGTGTGTGAGCCCAACTGCCTGGGTCAAAGCTTTGCTCTACCATTAACTATAGACAAGTGACTTAACCCTCTGCCTCAGTTTCCTCAACTGCAAAATGAGGACCGCAGTGGAATCCATTGTGTAGAGGGGTGAAGACTGAATTAGTTAATAGATGTCAAGTGTTAGAACATAGGAGCAGGGCGCGGTGGCTCACGCCTGTAATCCCAGCACTTTGGGTGCCTGAGGTGGGTGGATCACTTGAGATCAGGAGTTCAAGCCCAGCCTGGCCAACATGGTGAAACGCTGTCTCCACTAAAAATACAAAAATTAGCTGCACGTGATGGCGCACGCCTGTAATCCCAGCTACTTGGGAGGCTGAGACAGGAGAATCACTTGAACCCAGGAGGCGGAGGTTCCAGTGAGCTGAGACTGCGCCATTGCACTCCAGCCTGGGCAACAAGAGCAAAACTCCATTTTTTTTTTTTTAAAGAACATAGGAAGCACAAGGTAAGCGTTGTTAAAGCATTGCTAATAGTGTTATTGACTCTGATTAATTAGCTGGGAGGCTAAAAAACAAAAAGCAAATAAAGGGCAAGTCCAGACTCAGGACCGTCGCACCTGAGTTCCAGCCTCTCTAACGCTCTGCTCTTTAGTTGGCCAGGCTCAACTGCTCACCTTCCTATCCTGGAGGAATGCAAGTCCTAGCAACGACTCCTGAGAGAGGAAGAGATCACGTCCAAGTTGAGGAGAAGATGACTTGGATTCTAGTTGGAAGAAGTCCAGGTTCCAACTGTCACAATATGGACCCACCATAGCTTTTTGGTCTCAACCTCCACCATCTTCTACCTCACTCCTTATGAGCTACGCAACAACCAGAATGTGCCCCAATCACTCATTTCTTCCTGATTATCTTTTTTTTCCAGATGGAATTTCACTCTTGTCCATGCTGGAGTGCAATAGCACGATCTCGGCTCACTGCAACCTCTGCCTCCCGGGTTCAAGTGATTCTCCTGCCTCAGCCTCCCGAGCAGCTGGGATTGCAGACATGTGCCAGTATGCCCAGTTAATTTTGTAATATTTAGTAGAGACAAGGCTTCACCATGTTGGTCAGTCTGGTTTTGAACTCCTGACCTCAGGTGATCCCACCTGCCTCCGCCTCCCAAAGTGCTGAGATTACAGGCATGAGCCACCGCACCCGACCATTCTCCCCATCTTATACATACCTCTCCAACATCACAATGTCCTTTTCCCACCTGGAAATGTCCTCATTCTTCAAGGCCCAGATGAGAACATCAGCTCCTCTGTAAACAAAAGTAATACATAGTGGGGTCAACTGTAGAAGGATTTTGTAGGAAATGGGAGGAGGCAGACTCTACCACACCTTTCTCCCTTATCTCCCTCAATCTTTCAACTTCTATTACCAGTAAAAAGGGAATACTTACTCTTAATAAGGAAATAGGTATTTAATAGGTTTCCCAGGGCCCACTTAAGGGTCTGGCTTGATCCAAAGCCCCAAGGCCTCATTATTGATCTTCTCCCCATCACTGTGGTTCCTAATGGGCAGGACGGTCTCCGAAGGATGAGGGCTGGAGGGATGAGAGGGAGTGGGAGACTTGGGAATTCAAAACTGCCGAATCCTAGGGGAATCAAACTTCTAGGCTGAAGGGATAGGAGGCACCTCCCTGCAGTGATGAAGAGACTCTCTGTAGCAAGTCTTGGGATAGACTTGAACTTAGGGAAATGAATAGCCCAAAATATTTGGTAGGCAGCTCTCTGGAGAAAGGAGAGGAAAGTTACAGCTCTGTCCACATTTTCTTAAAATGTAAACCTCTAATTAAACTTAAGAGTTTCTGCACAGCAAAGAAACAATCATTAGAGTGAACCGGCAACCAACAGAATGGGAAATAATTTTTGCAGTCTACCCATCTGACAAAGGCCTAATATCCAGAATCTACAAAGAACTAAAGCAGATTTACAAGAAAAAAAAAAACCCATTCAAAAGTGGGCAAAAGATATAAACACTTTTCAAAAGAAGACATTTACAAGGCCAACAAACATATGAAAAAATGTTGATCACTGGTCATTAGAGAAATGCAAATCAAAACTACATTGAGATACCATCTCACACCAGTTAGAATGGCGATCATTAAAAAATCAGGAGACAACAGATGCTGGAGAGGATGTGGAGAAATAGGAACACTCTTACACTGTTGGTTAGAGTTCCAACCATTGTGGAAGACAGTGTGGCGATTCCTCAAGGATCTAGAAATAGAAATTCCGTTTGACCCAGCAATCCCATTACTGAGTATATACCCAAAGGATTATAAATCGTTCTATTATAAAGACACATGCACACATATGTTCATTGCAGCACTGTTTACAATAGCAAAGACCTGGAACCAACCCAAATGCCCATCGATGATAGACTGGACAAGGAAAATGTGGCACATATACACCATCAAATAGTATGCAGCCATAAAAAAGATGAGTCTATGTCCTTGGTAGGGAGCTAGATGAATCTGGGAACCATCATTCTCAGCAAACTGACAAGAACAGAAAACCAAATACCTCATGTTCTCGCTCATAGGTTGAGTGTTGAACAATGAGAAAACATGAGCATAGGGAGAGGAGCATCACACACTGGGGGAGAAATGCCAGATATAGGTGATGGGGGATGGAGGCAGCAAACCACATTGCCATGTATGTACCTATGCAACAATCCCGCATGATCTGCACATGTACCTCAGAACCTAAAGTACAATAAAGAAAAAAAAAGAAAATGAAAAAAGAAAAGTAAACCAAAGGGTGGCTAGAAGATGGATGATCTCAGAATGGATTGATTCTGGGGTAATGTGAGCAAAATGGTGGACTAGGAGGTCCTAGCCATTGTATTCCTACAAAAATAATGATTTAACAACTATCCGCAGACTAAAATAGCTCTAGGAGAACTCCCATGGTCCAGTTAAAAAGATGCAGCAATCGAGTAGAGCAAAAAAGCCAAGAGGCCAGGGGTTTGAGACCAGTGTAGGCAATACAGCAAGACTCTGTTTCTACAAAAAAAAAATTTTAATTAACCAGACATGATGGCATGCATCTGTAGTCCCAGCTACTTAGGAGGCTGAGGCAGAAAGATCACTTGAGCCCAGGAGCTCATGACTGCAGTGAGCCACGATCATACCATTGCACTCCAGCCTGAGTGACAGAGCAAGACCTTGTCTAAAAAGAAGTTGGGCTGGGTGAGGTGGCTCACACTTGTAATCCCAGCACTTTGGGAGGCTGAGATGGGCAGATCACCTGAGGTCAGGAGTTCGAGATCAGCTTGGCCAACATGGTGAAACCCCATCTCTACTAAAAATACAAAATTAGGCGTGTGCTAATGAGAAAATAGTAATTTTAAAATTAACATTAATATAATTATATATTATTTATATATATGGTAGCACATGCCTGTAATCCAGCTACTCAAGAGGCTGAGGCAGGAGGATGACTTGAACCTGGGAGGCAGAGGTTGCAGTGAGCCAAGATCATGCCAATGTGCTCCAGCCTGGGCAAGAAGAACAAAATTCCATCTCAAAAAAGAAAGAAAGAAAAAGTTTCTCATCAAAGAAGAACCACATATTCACTGCTGAATTCTATCAAACATTTTAAAGAAGTACCAATTTTTCTCAAACTCTTCCAGAAAATTGAAGGGGAAGGAATTCTTCCAAAGTCATTCTACAAGACCAGCATTACACTGATACAAAAACCAGACAAGATCACAACAAAAAAAGAAAACTACAGGCCAATATCCCTGAACGTAGATGCAAAGATCCTTAACAAAATGCTAGCAAACCAAATCCAGCAGCACATTAAAAAGATCTTTCACTATGATCAAGTGGGATTCATTCCAGAGATACAAGGATGGCTCAACATTTGCAAATCAAGAAACGTGACACATCAACAGAATGAACGAAAAAAAAAAAAACTGTATGATCATCTCCAGAGATGGCAAGAAAGCATTTGATGAAATTCAACATTGTTTTATGACAAAACTCTGAACAAATTAGGCATATAAGGAATACACTTCAATTCAATAAAGGCCACATACAACAGATCGACAGCTAACATCATACTGAATGGAGGAAAGCCTAAAGCTTTTCCTCTTGGAACTGGAATAAGGTATAAATGCCCACACTCACCACTGTTATTCAATAGTACTGAAGTCCTAGACAGGGAAATTAGTCAAGAGAAAGAAATAATGGAAATTCAAACTAGAGAAGAGCTGTCAGATGATCCCTGTTTTCAGACAACATGGTCTTATACATAGAAAATCCTAAAAGCTCCACCAAAAAACTTTTTTTTTTTTTTTTTTTTTTTTTTTGAGACGGAGTCTCTGTTGCCCAGGCTGGAGAGCAGTGGCACAATCTTGGCTCACTGCAACCTATGCCTCCCAGTTTCAAGCAATTCTCCTGCCTCAGCTTTCCCAAGTAGCTGGGACTATGGGTGCATGCCACCATGCCAGGCTAATTTTTATATTTTTAGTAGAGATGGGGTTTCACCATGTTGGCCAGGCTGGTCTCGAACTCCTGACCTTGTGATCTGCCCATGTTGGCCTCCCAAAGTGCTGGGATTACAGGCACGAGCCACCATGCCTGGCCCCTTTGGTATTTCTCATAGGACAGGCATTTAAGTGATGAATTCTATCAGCTTTTCTTTATCTGGGAATGTCTTGATTTCTCCTTCATTTTAGAAGGGTAATTTTACTGGTATGGAGACCTTGGTTGACAATCTTCTTCCTTCAATACTTGTAATATGTCATTCCATTGCTTCTGGTCTCCATGGTTTCAGATGAGAAGTCAGCTATTAATCTTATAAAAGTATCTTTGTATATTATTTTTTCTCTTACTGCTCTCAAGTTTTTCTTTCTGTAGCTTTCCAGTTTTTGTTGTTGTTGTTGTTTACATGGAGTCTCGCTCTGTCACCCAAGCTGGAGTACAGTAGTATGATCTTGGCTCGCTGCAACCTCTACCTCCTGGGTTCAAGCAATTCTCCCTGTCTCAGCCTCAGAAGTAGCTGGGATTACAGGCACCCACCATCATGCCCAGCTAATTTTTGTATATTTAGTAGAGATGGGGTTTTATCATGTTGGCCAGGTTGGTCTCGAACTCCTGACCTCAGGTGATCCTCCCACCTCGGCCTCCCAAAGTGCTGGGATTACAGGTGTGAGCTGCACCTGGCCACTTTCCGCAGTTTGACTATGATATATTTAGGTGTGGATCTCTTTGAGTTTATCCTACTTGGAGTACATTGATCTTCTTGGCTGTGTAGATTAATGTTTTTCATCAAATTTATGGAGTTTTGGCTACTATTTCTTCAAATACTTTTTGCGCCCCTTTCCCTCTCTCCCCTCCTTATGGAATTCCAAGTATGTGTCTGCTGCTATGCTTGATGGAACAACACAGGTCTCTTAAGCTTTTCTCCCCTCTTTCTGCTCCTCATACTGGTTAATCTCAATTGACCTATCCTCAAGATTAATGATTCTTTCTGCCAGTTCCCATCTGCTTCTGAGCCCCTCTAGTGAAGTTCTGACTCAAACTTTCTATTTAGTCTTTTTTGCTGTTACTGTGTTTTTGGTTTTTGAGACAGGATGTCACTCTGTCACCCAGCCCAGAGTGCAGTGGCATGATCATAGCTCACTGTAGCTTTGATCTCCTGGGCTCAAGCGCTTCCTGAGTAGTTGGGAGTGCAGGTATGTCCCCATGCCCAACTAATTTTTTAATTTTTTGTAGAGATGAGGGTCTGTGTTGCCCAAGCTAGTCCTGAAGTCCTGAGCTTAAGCAATCCTCCCACCTCAGCCTCCCAAAGCGTTGAGATTATAGTTGTGAGCCACTGCACCCAGCCTCTATTTACTTTTTTACCTAATTTCTGTATCTGTTGAAATTCTCTATTTGGTGGAACATTGTTCTTCTGCTTTAACTCTTTCGACATTTCTTTTAGTTATTACAACATATTTATAATAGCTTAAAGTCTTTGTCTAGTAAGTCCAACCCTGGAACTCCTCAAGGGCAGCTTGTATTGACTACTTTTTATAAATTTTGAGTATGATTCACACATTTGTTTCATGTATCACTTTTTCTGCATAAAGCTGGAGATTATAAATACTTTATTACGGTAACTCTGGTGATCACAGTCCCTTCCCTTTTTGTTTCATGTATCACTTTTTCTGCATAAAGCTGGAGATTATATATACTTTATTACGGTAACTCTGGTCATCAGAGTCCCTTCCCCTTTTCAGACTTTCTTGCTCTTGCTTGTTGTCTCTGCTTAGTTACCTTAGCATTCAACTAGCAACTGTACAGGTTTCCTTAAATGATGTAAGCTAGTAAGTCTTCCAGTTTTTCCCAAAGTGTCCCCGTGTGCTGGGGCCCATCTTCAACATCCCAGCAGTTGACAACTCTGCCTTACTTTGACTTCCTGCAATTCGGAGTCTCAAGGACAGCAAGTGTGAGACACTGGAGCTGTCCATGGTATTTTCACAGGCATTTGCATGGGCTTATACATTGTATGTCCTTCTAGATCACTGGAATATGTTAGACCTCTCCAAAATCCTATATAGACCTCTCCTTCTCCAAATTAACATTTTATGCTTTTTGGCCAGCCTCTTGTTTGTCCTAGCTGGTACTGTCACCCCAGGGAGCTGCAATGTTATTCAATTGCTACTGATTGTTTTTGAAAAATGCGCTGGGAATAAGACTTTTTCCTCTAAGGGAGTTGTTACTGCAATTGAATATAAGTCCTTTGAGTGGGGCTCTTTTCTAGGGAGCTGTCATATAGGTAAAGTACTGACAATTATTTGAAGATAGGGCTTTTGGGGAGTTTCAAACCTATTTTCTCTCAAATGGTTGCCAAGTTGCTGGTTTGTACAGCTACTGTGGGTAGAGGCTGTTGGGTTTTTGTGGAGATGGGAGGGTCTCACTCCCATTGCCTAGACTGTAGTACAGTGGCATAATCATGGCTCACTGCAGCCTCAATGTCCAGGGTTCAGGGGATCCTCCCACCTCAGCCTCCTGAGTACCTGGGACTACAGGCTCCTGGCTAATGTTTGTATTTTTTGTAGACATGGGGTCTCGTCATGTTGCCCAGGCTGGTCTCAAATTCCTGGGCTCAAGCAAAGTGCTCACCTTAGCCTCCCAAAGTGCTAGGATTACAAGTGTGTGCCTGACCAAGGCTGTTGTTTTTTAAGGCTACCACAGAGCTGGGAAGAAGGAAATGGGAAGGTAACACGCCACAAACTCATTGGCCTCGTGAAAGGAAACTTAATCTTGGGACCCCAGGCTGGGTGTGGAGGCTCACACCTGTAATCCCAACACTTTGGGAGGCTGAGGTGGGTGGATCACCTGAGGTCAGGAGTTCAAGACTAGTCTGGCCAATATGCTGAAACCCTGTCTCTACTAAAAATACAAAAATTAGCTGAGTGTGGTGGTGGGCACTTGTAATCCTAGCTACTCAGGAGGCTGAGGCAGGAGAATTGCTTGAACCGGGAGGTAGAGGCTGCAGTGAGCCGAGATAGTGCCACTGCACTCCAGCCTGGGTGACAGAGCTAGACTCCATCTCATTCAGATTTCTATTTATGAAAAAAATAAAGTGAGACTCCATCTCAAAAACAAAATCTTGGAACCCCAAATTCATTAAGCCAAAGAGAAAATTCAAGCTGGGAATTGGGTCATGCAAACCTGCCTCCTCCATTTTGGTTCCTAAATAAGACAGCCACGAGATGAAAAGCTACAAGCCTAGCCCACATTTTGCCCACAAGAAATTGAGCTGCAAGATCTTTCAGGTGTTTCTGTTAAAATTTCACCATGGCAATGTCAGCTGGTAGCTCATCTTTTACAGGTGCAGTCAGACCTCTGCCCACCAGACACAAACGTGTATCTGATCATTCCCCTGCTTCATTCTGTTTATGTCATCTTACTTTAAAAAAAAAAAAAGCAGGCCCAGACGCAGTGACTCATGCCTGTAATCCCAGCATTTTGGGAGCTGAGGCAGGTGAATCACTTGAGGTCAGGAGTTCCAGACCAGCTAGGACAACAAGGTGAAATCCTGTCTCTACAAAAATACAATTATTAGCCGGGCGTGGTGGCTTGCACCTGTAGTCCCAGCTACTCTGGAGGCTGAGGCAGGAGAATTGCTTGAACCCAGGATGCAGAGGTTGCAGTGAGCTGAGATGGTGCCACTGCACTCCAGCCTTGGAGACAGAATGAGACCCTCTCTCAGAGGGCGGCGGGGGCGGGGGGACGCGGATTCACTCAGCCAGACAAAAGGCCAAAAGGCATGAATGACTATTTTTCCTACCTACCTCTTACATAAAAATTGTGTATTTCTCAATATGCCACCCTTTCCCCCATGGAGCCCCCAAAATCATCTTTGGAGAAAGACATAGACCGTCTCCCAGATGCGCATCTTCTACTTTGGCAAGAAAACCTCCTAAAATGATTGACACTTGTCTCATCATTTTTCTCAACTGACAATCATATTCAGCTATTTTTCTTAAACTCACCTAATTGTTAATTAGGTTAATTTCTAAAGTTCTGAAAATTGTAATTGGTTAATTTCTAAAGTTCTGAAAATATTGGTTTTGACCATTTTTGCCAGAATTTGTATAGCTTTTATAGAGGAATAGATTTTCAGTTGGTGTTTCTTTTGTTTGCTTGAGATGGAGTCTATCTGTCATCCAGGCTGGAGTGCAGTGGCGTGAACTTGGCTCACTGCAACCTCTGCCTCCTGGGTTCAAGCAGTTCTCCTGCCTCAGTCACCCAAGTAGCTGGGACTACAGGCACGTGCCTCCACACCCAGCTAATTTTTAGTAGAGTCGTGGTTTCGACATGTTGGCCAGGCTGGTCTCGAACTTTTGACCTCAGGTGATCCACCCATCCCAAAGTGCTAGAATTACAGGCATGAGACCATGCCCGACCATGCTTTTCAGAGGTTTTTTGTTTGTTTGTTGTTTTTTTGAGAGAGTCTTGCTCTGTCACTTAGGGGTGCAATGGCGCCATTTCAGCTCACTGCAACCTCCACCACCCAGGTTCAAGTGATTCTCCTGTCTCAGCCTCCTGAGTAGCTGGGATTACAGGCACCTGCCACCACGCCCAGCTAATTTTTGTATTTTTTAGTACAGATGGGGTTCCACCATAGTTGCCAGGCTGGTCTTCAACTCCTGACCTCATGATCCGCCCACCTCAGCCTCCCAAAGTGCTGGGATTACAGGCGTGAGCCACCACACACAGCCGATTTTCAGAGGTCTTTATTCTGTTGTTTGGAAGTGATTCTGCCTCCCAAGTTACCTTTGATTCAGTAAATGAAAAAAGTATAAATGCAATACTGTGTTTTTGAAAAAATATTGGCAAAAAAATTTTAAGTTTCTGACCTGGCTGGCAGAGGTGAGAGAGTTTTTCTTGCGTGTGATTGGTGGAGGGTAATTTGTCAAGCTTTCTGGAAGGAAATTTGGTAACTGTCCCTACAAATTGGAATCCTGAATTTCCTGTTTGGCAGAGCCCCTTGGGGAAGAGAGGGAGCATTTTCCTCCAAGGCCTGAGGGCAGAAAGAGGCCATTTGCCAAATGAAAATTAAGGCTCAGGCCGGTTACAGTCACTCATGCCTGTAATCCCAGCATTTTGGGAGGCTGAGGCGGGCAGATCATGAGGTCAGGAGATCCAGACCATCCTGGCCAACACGGTGAAACCCCGTCTCTTCTAAAAATACAAAAGTTAGCTGGGTGTAGTGGTGTGCACCTGTGATCCCAGCAACGTGGGAGGCTGAAGCAGGAGAATCGCTTGAACCAGGAAGTTGGAGGTTGCGGTGAGCCGAGATCGCTCCACTGCACTACAGCCTGGGCGACAGAGCGAGAATCTATCTCAAAAAAAAAAAAAAAAAAAAAAATTAAGACTCAGAGCTCCTGGGAAAAGCAACTCTACAATTTGTCACCAGAGGGCAGTGTTCTGCCTGTTCCCCAGGAGAGAGGGGGGCTTTCTCCAGGTGTGTTCGGGAGTCCCCACAAATGGCTTCAGGAAATTAGAGGCCTGGAAGGGCCCCCCTGTCTTCACAGGCCCAGGTTCTACACTCCAGAGCCAAACACAGCAGCCAGAGAGGGCGGGAATCCCCATCTTATGGGCAGTGCTATTTCTTTTCTTTTCTGAGACAGAGTTTCACTCTTGTCACCCAGGCTGGAGTGCAGTGGCACGATCTCAGCTCACTGCAACCTCTGCCTCACAGGTTCAAGCGATTCTCCTGCCTCAGCCTCCTGAGTAGCTGGGACTACAGGCACGTGCCACCATGCCCAGCTAATTTTTGTATTATTAGTAGAAATGAGGTTTCACCATGTTGGCCAGGCTGGTCTCCAACTCCTGACCTCAGGTGATCCACCTGCCTCTGCCTTCCAAAGTGCTGGGATTACAGGTGCGAGCCACCGCGCCTGGCCAAGGTGCTATTTCTGTTCCTATTTTATGAATGAAGAAATGAGATCTTAATGGGGTATTTGGGGTAGGGGGCTGGAGGGGTTGCTTCTCAGCAGAGAACCTCATGGGGCAAGATTAGAGCCAGTGTCTCTGCCTGCAGTATTGTCCCCCGTTTCACACACACCCCAACACTGAACCTAACCCCAGGCTCTTGGAATAGACTGAGCACGTCCCCCACAAGATTTGCATCTTGAAACTTACCCTCCAAGGAGATGGTATTATGAGACAGGAGCCTTTGGGAGGTGACTAGGTCATGAGGGTTCTACCCTCATGAATGGGATTAGTGCCCTTCTATTAATAAAAGGGACCCCAAAGAGCTCTCTCCCTCTTTTTCCACCACGTGAAGACACAGCTAGAAGTCTGTGATCTGCAACCCAGAAGAAGACCCTCACCAGCAGCCGAACATGCACCCTCATTTCAGATTTTCAGTCTCCAGAGTCATGAGAAATAGATGTCTATTGTTTATAAAGTAGTCAGTCTATGGGACTTTCTTATGGCAGCCCAGACTATCAAAGACAGCTCTAGAGGGGCTGTGTGACTAGGAGGGGATGAATCAGTCTCCCCTTTACTTCTTCTAAGACAGGGTCTCTCTCTGTCACCAGACTGGAGTGCAGTGGTGTGATCTCAGCTCACTGCAACCTCTGCCTCCTGGGCTCAAGCAGTCCTCCCACCTCAGCCTCCCAAGTAGCAGGGACTACAAGCATGTACCACCATGCCCAGCTAAGTTTTGTATTTTTTGGTAGAGATGGGGTTTTGCCATGTTGCCCAGGCTGGTCTTAAACCCTGAGCTCAAGTGACCCACCCACCTCGGCCTCCCAAAGTGCTGGGATTACAGGCGTGAGCCACTGTTCCCAGCCTCTCCTTTACTTCTCAGCTGTGAATGTTCTCCCACATCCTCGGACTCCCAGCCTGCCCCCAGGCTTCACAGAGTCCTATCTGGTGAAGTAGGGGAGCACCAGCCACCTGTTTATCCCCTAGCTCAGTCTTTCCCCTCCAGGAGCTCTGGACTTCTCTCCAGGGCAGCTGACGTAGGGGCAACGCAGGAGTTTCCTTGACACGGGAACTATCTCTCAACATCTCTGCCTCCCTCTCTGTTTTGGGGCTGATTCATGGAGTCAATAAAGGGGTCCCCTTCTTTCCTGAAGATCTTCATCTTAGCTTCTGCTTTTCCCACCCCCTAAGATCCTGGAGGCAGGTCCCGTAGAGGAGGAACCCCTGTGGGGTTTCAGGGACCTGCACTCTTGAGGAACCACAGAATTTGCAGGCACAGGTCTGGATGTTAATGGGAAATTGCAGTCAGGGTGGACACGTCACTGCCATGAGCACCTCCAACCCAGGACTGCTGCCACACACACCCTGCACCAGCCATTCCTGGCATCTCCCACAGGCTGGTCTTCAAGCCTTCACCTCATTCTCTGCCCACCTGGGTCTTTTAAGTCCCAGAGAAAACCTGAGTCCAGAGGAGAAGCAGAACCCAGGCCATCAGGCAGCAGCCATCCCAGAGACACCGACACCCCTGGGAGAGCCTGAGCCCACCGCCAGAGCTCAGAACCTGAGCGAGCAGCCCAGCTAAGAGCCTCTCCCTCCACCACCCAGAGGAGCGCCAAAGTGAACTCAGCCCTGGAACCCAGAGACCATCTTCAAATCTCATCCCAAATCTCTCATAGATGAGACCGTGTCTCTGGTCCCTCTGTAATTACTTCCTTCCACCCCTTGTTCATTTCACAAGAATAATTTTTTTTTTTCTTGAGAGAGTCTGCCTCTGTTGCTCAGTCTGGAGTGCGGTGGTGCAATCTCGGCTCACTGCAACCTCCGCCTCCCGGGTTCAACCAATTCTCTTGCCTCTGCCTCCCAAGTAGCTGGGACCACAGGCCCCCTACACCAGGCTAATTTTTGTACTTTTACTAGAAAAAGGCTGGTCTCGAACCCGTGACCTCAGGAGATCTGCCTGCCTCGGCCTCCCAAAGTGCTGGGATTACCGGCATGAGCCACCGTGCCCAGCCAACTATTTTAATAAGTTGTTTGCCCATCTTCCTTATTAAATCGTAACCCACAAGAGCACTTAACATTGCCTGAAGTGTCCGGGGTCCTGAGGCAGCCCAGGGTGTATTTCTGGGAGGAACCAGCAGGTGTTGGTGATAGTTCTACGTGTGGCCACCAGGAGGCAGGGCTGCCTCACACTTTTCCTGGGGACAGAGGCAGGACCCTCACCTTGAGGACTTTTCCCTTGCGTGGGTTTGGATGTGCACCTGGGAATACTGTCCTCTCTCCCCGAGGTGTGAGTGAGGATGCTTCCAGCTCTGGGAGACACAGCTGTGGTGTCGCTGGCCAGGGTACAGCTTTCTAGAGAGGAACCATTTTCAGCACCTCAAAGTTCAGACCTTTCCTTTCCCTCTTGTAGGCTGGGGTGAGCGACCACCCAGCCCACAGTGTAGAGGGGGGTCTCATGTCTTATGCTCTTCATTTGGACTTTTTTTTTCTTTTTTGAGACAGAGTCTGGCTCTTTCGCCCAAGCCCGAGTGCAGTGACACAACCTCGGCTCCCTGCAACGTCTGCCTCCTGAGTTCGAGCCATTCTCCTGCCTCAGACTCCTGAGTAGCTGGGCTTGGAGATGCACACCACTTCGCCCAGCTAATTTTTGTATTTTTAGTAAAGAGGGGGTTTCACCATATTGTTCAGGGTGGTCTCGAACTCCTGGCCTCATGTGATCTGCCTGCCTCAGCCTTCCAAAGTGTTGGGATTACAGGCATGAGCCACCACACCCGGCCCATTTGGACTTTAAAATCAAGCAAACATAGGATCTGGCTCTGTTCCCCAGGCTGGAGTCCAGTGGTGCCATCATAACTCACTGCAGCCTCCAGCTCCTGGGCTCCAGCAGTCCTCCCACCCCAGCCTCCTGAGGCTCCAGCAGTCCTCCCACCCCAGCCTCCTGAGGCTCCAGCAGTCCTCCCACCCCAGCCTCCTGGGCTCCAGCAGTCCTCCCACCCCAGCCTCCTGAGGCTCCAGCAGTCCTCCTACCCCAGCCTCCTGAGGCTCCAGCAGTCCTCCCACCCCAGCCTCCTGGGCTCCAGCAGTCCTCCCACCCCAGCCTCCTGGGCTCCAGCAGTCCTCCCACCCCAGCCTCCTGAGGCTCCAGCAGTCCTCCCACCCCAGCCTCCTGGGCTCCAGCAGTCCTCCCACCCCAGCCTCCTGGGCTCCAGCAGTCCTCCCACCCCAGCCTCCTGAGGAGCTAGAACTACAGGTTTGCTCCACCACACCCAGCTAATTTTCCTATTTTTATTTTTTTTAGAGGTGGGGGTCTCACTACGTGGCCCAGGCTGGTCTCGAACTCCTGGGCTCAAGAGAGTTCCCTGCCTTGGCTTCCCCAAGTGCTGGGGTTACAGGCATGAGCCACTGTGCCCAGCCTTTACTCTGACTTTGAACGGGTCCTGTTTGCAGCCCGCTCCATGTCTCCGCCCTCTGGGGTGCATGTTTCCTCCAATCCCGGAGCCTTTTCCTCCTTGACTCCCCTCCCGAGGCGTGTTTGTCTATGCAGGAGGTGGGCTCAGTTTTGCTCTGCCAAGCTTTGCCATTAGTAATGTTTCTCCTGACACTGTGTGGGCATCTCTCGTCTACATTAAACTACATTCATGTTCCCTTTATCTTGGTGGGGTTAAGCCAAAAAGGGAGGGGTAGGGGGCTGGATGCAGAAACTCATGCCTGTAATCCCAGCCAAGGCAGGAGGATCGCTTGAGCCCAGTAGCTTGAGACCAGCCTGAGCAATATAGTAAGAGGCCATCTCTACAAAATAAAACAAAACATAAAAAAATTAGCTTGGTGTGGTGGTGTGTGCCTGTAGTCTCCACTACTCAGGAGGCTGAGGCAGGAGAATTTCTTCAGCCCAGGAGTTCAAGACCAGTCTGGGTGACAATGAGACTTTGCCTCAAAAAAAAAACCCAAAAAAATCTCATTGTGGGTTGAGATGAGATGCAGTGGGGACCGTGTGTGTGCCAAAGCAGTTTCTTACAAGCTCCTCAGTAGGTTTCAGAGGAAGCTTCAATGTCACATCCTTCAGATTCTGGGGACAGTTGCAGCTTTGGCGTAATGATTATTGTGAAGCAGTGGGATGGAGACAGAAGCAAAGGCGGTGCAGCTGGTCCACATCCTTGCAAATGCAAGCGCACATAACCATGCCAGACACACATTGCAGGCGCAGATAACCGTGCCAGATACATTGCAATCACACATAACCTTGCCGGACGCATTGCAAGCGTAGATAATCATGCTGGAGGCACTGCAAGGGCATATAACAATGCCGGACTCATTTCAAGTGCAGATAATGGGTGCATTTCAGGCGCGGATAACCATGCTGGACGCAGCCAAGCACACATAACCATGCTGGACTCATTGCAAGTGCAGATAACCACGCTGGATGGAGGCAAGCTCACATAACCATGCAGGACTCATTGTGATCACACGTAACCATGTTAGTCTGGGGGTTGATACCAACCCCTCTTCCTTTCCTAACTTTGCAATCCCCCAAGACATAAACATCAGTGTCTGATGCATAGAAGTCAAAATCTTTTTCATTATGAATGACACTGAATTGGAGAAAGTAGAGGAACTGGGGGGTGGGGAGCATGCGTGGGTCTCTCAGCGCTTTGCACCTGCCAGTCATAGGTGAACTTAGAAAACCACAAAGGTCTTCTGTTAGGAAAAGCAGAAGGAACTGTGGACAAGGCTGTCTCAGAGGGACCAGCTAGGGAGGGGACAAGGTGTGCTTGGCTCACTCCTTGGAAACATTCACCAGCATGGCAAGCCCAGGTGAGCAGAGGGCTAAGGGACTGGAGATACCCTCTGCTTCCTGGAAGGCATGAAAACTCTCCCCACTAGTAGATGTGAGCCCAAGACCTAAGGAATTTCTAAATCCCGATTTCATTCTTTCACCCAGGTTGGCTGGAGTGCAGATGCACAAGACCGGCTCATTGCAACCTCAGTCTCCCAAGTTCAAGCCATTCTCCTTCCTCAGTCTCTCGAGTAGCTGGGATTACAGGCACCTGCCAGCACACCCGGCTAATTTTTTTTCTTTTTTTATATTTTTAGTAAAGATGGGGTTTTGCCATCTTGGCCTCAAGTGATCTGCCTGCTTCGGCCTCCCAAAGTTCTGGGATTACAGGCATGAGCCACCGCGCCCGACCCAAATCCTGATTTACTTCTCAATGGCAAAATGTGGAAACCCAGTTTTTGGAAATAATTGAGTCCCTGATACTTCCTTCTCAGATGACTGGGCATAATGTACCCCAAACATAGTAAATGGAAACTGGGGTACAGCAAATAGTGATACTTTTTTTTTTTTAAGCAAAGAGGCCCAGGATTGTAGCTCACGCCTATAATCCTAGCACTTTGGGAGGCCAAGGTGGAAGGATCACTTGAGCCCAGGAGTTTGAGACCAGCCTGAGCAATAGAGTAAGACCTTGTCCGTACAAAACACAAATTAGCCAGGATGGTGGTGTGTGCCAGTAGTCCTAGCTACCTGGGAGGCTGAGGCAGGAGGATGGCTTTAGTCCAGGAGGTGGAGGCTGCAGTGAGCTACGATCACGCCACTGCATTCCAGCCTGAGCAACAGAGCAAGACCATCTCAAAAAATTAAAAAATTTAAAAAAAACCACTTTACCAAAGAAATACCAACAGCCTAAAAGTGATCACTTGTGTGCTCCAGTGGACTCAGGCTGTGGGGAGGGAGGTCTTTTCTGAAGAGTGGAAGGGAGTTGAAGAGCTCCACGCCTTTCATGTAACCCCAGAGAGAGTCCCAGCAGAAATGCCCATGGGGAGAGGTAACCTGCCATTCTGTGCGTGTGATGGTGAAGAGTTCCCCCTATTCATTCAAGGCAAGAGCCAGGTCCTCAGAAGGCCATTTTCTAAAGTCTTTTTTTTTTTTTTTTTAAAGAGACAGGGTTGGCCGCGTGTGGTGGCTCATGCCTGTAATCCCAGCACTTTGGGAGGCTGAGGCAGGAGGATCACAAGGTCAGGAGATTGAGACCATCCTGGCCAACATTGTGAAACCCCGTTTCTACTAAAAATACAAAAAATTAGCCAGGCGTGGTGGCAGGTGCCTGTAGTCTCAGCTACCCGGGAGGCTGAGGCAGTAGAATCGCTTGAACCCAGGAGGCAGAGGTTGCAGTAAGCCAAGATCGCACTCCAGCCTGGTGACAGAACAAGATTCCATCTCAAAAAATAAAAATTAAAAAACCAGACAGGGTCTCACTCTGTCGCCCAGCCTGGAGTGCAGTGGTGCAATCACAGCTCACTGCAGCCTCGACCTCCTGTGTTCAACCAATTCTTTTTCCTCACTTCCTGAACAGCTGGGACTACAGGCGTGCACCACTCTGGCCGGCTAATTTAGAACTTTTTTTTAAAAGATAGGGGTCTAATTATGTTGCCCAGGGTGGTCTCAAACTCCTGGCCTTAAGAGTTCTTCCTGCCTTGGCCTCCCAAAGTGCTAGGATTACAGGCATATGCCACCACACTGGGTGATCATGGGGGGATTTTAAGTTGCAGATTCAATTTCTTGTGTCAGTTACAGTAATTTTCTAGAAAGTTGTCTGTTTTATCCAAATATTTAAATACATTGGCATGGCCGGGCATGGTGGCTCACACCTATAATCCCAGCACTTTGGGAGGTTGAGGCAGGCGGATCACCTGAGGTCAGGAGTTCCAGACCAGCCTGGCCAACATGGTGAAACCCTGTCTCTACTAAAAATATGAAAATTAGCCAGGCATGGTGGCACACACCAGTAGTCCCAGCTACTCGGGAGGCTGAGGTGGGAGGACTGCTTAAACCAAGGAGGTGGCGATTGCAGTGAGCCAAGATCATGCCACTGCACTCCAGCCTGGGCGACAGAGCTAGACTCCATCTCAAAAAATAAAAATAAAAACAAATTTTAAAAAATAAATTGACTTTGAATGTTGATAACATCTTACAGGCTGTGTAATGATGTCTCACTGTTTCCCCTTCCTAATGGATGAAGGTGAGAACAGAGGCTGGCTTTCCAGGCAGAACAGTGTGAGTCAAGCTCTAGCAACGGCTGGAACAGCAGCTGGCCCTGCTCGTCTATGTGGGGGTTTAGGCACACACTGGGGATGCAGAGGAGGGTCCCAGTGCCAGGTCCTGCTGTTATCTGATGGGCGTTCACATTCACCTGCTGGTAGAAGTAGCTGCCATGTAATTGGGTGGTTCTATCAGGGGTCACTGAGGCAACCAAAGTGCTACCTGAGCCACACTGTTGCTTGAAGCCAAGGGACAGGGTGGCTGTCACATCTCCTGCAGCCTCTCCTTGCACCTTTCAGGGACCTCCTTGCTCCTGATGTCTGCACTAAGCACATTCACCCAGGCCAGTGCAGGCTGCTCCTCCACCACCAGACACACCCACCCACCTGAGCTCAGCTGATTGTCCCAGCCATGCCTACCCATCTATCCCAGCCCCGCCATCTGCACAGTTCTGCTCTCTCTCAGACCTCCACCTCAGCCCTCTGATTTTTTTTTAAAGAGAGTCTCGCTCTGTTACCCAGGCTGGAGCATAGTGGCATAATCATAGCTCACTGCAGCCTCCAATCCCTGGGCTCAAGCAATCCTCCCGCCTCAGCCTCCTGAGTAGTTGGAATTATAGGCACACGTCACCACGCCTAGCTAATTCTTAATTTTTTTTTTTTTTTTTGTAGAGATGGGGTCTTGCTTTGTTGCCCAGGCTGAAATACAATGGCATAATCATAGCTTACTGCAGCCTCCAACTCCTGGGCTCAAGCAATCCTCCCACCTCAGCCTCCCATGTAGTTGGGACTACAGGTGCATGCCACCATATCCAGCTTAGTATTATTATTTTTGAGATGGAGTCTCGCTCTGTTGCCCAGGCTGGAGTGCAGTGGCACAATCTCGGTTCACTGCAACCTCTACCTTCCTGGTTCAAGTGATTCTTCTGCCTCAGCCTCCTGAGTAGCTGAAACTACAGGTGTGTGCCACCATGCCTGGCTAATTTTTCTATTTTTAGTAAAGAGGGGTTTTGCCATGTTGCCCAGGCTGGTCTCAAACTCCTGACCTCCAGTGATCTGCCCACCTTGGCCTCTCAAAATGCTGGGATTACAGGCATGAGCCACTGCACCCAGCTTTATTACTTTTTATAAAGATGGGGTCTTGCTATGTTGCCCAGGCTGGTCTCAAACGTCTGGAGATGACTGATCATCCTACCTCAGCTTCCCAAAGTGCCAAGATTACAGGTGTAAACCACCATGCTCATCTCTTTTTTTAATTTCTTTATTTTGAGAAGGAGTCTCACTCTGGCACCCAGGCTGTAGTACAGTGACATGATCATGTCTCACTGCAACCTTTGCCTCCCAGGTTCAAAAGATTCTCCTGTCTCAGCCTCCCCAGGAGCTGGGATTACAGGCATGCACCACCACGCCCAGCTAATTTTCATATTTTTAGTAGAGATGCGGTTTCACCATGTTGGTCAGGCTGGTCTTTAACTCCTGACCTCAGGCGATCCACCTGCTTCGGCCTCCCAAAGTGCTGGGATTACAGATGTGAGCCACCATGCCCGGCCTCATTTATTTTCAAAGGCTTTTCAGCCTTTGAACAAGACGACTCTAGCATTTTATGGAGTGCCACACAATCACCATTGGAGGCAATGCTGAAGTGGAAATGGGGGCTGGAGCGTCCAGGAGTCACCTTTCCACACAGCATGTGACAGACACAGCCACCTGCATGCTTGTCCTTGGTGGGAGAAAAAGTCTTTGAGAATTGAACCTCTGCCAAGCTCTCTGCTAAGCATCGTGCGACACAGCAGGAAACACCGCTGGTTCCTGCTGTCAGGAGCTCGTAAGAAGGTTTATGGAAAAGCAATCAGTTTCATCCACACACACGCTTGTATGCGGAAAAGAGCCCATCTTGGGTTTGTGGCTACAAAAGTCAAATGCTGTTTCTGGAAATTATTGGTCAGGACGTTTCAGATAAAATGGAAAATAGGGCCAGGTGTGGTGGCTCATGCCTGCAATCCCAGCACTTTAGGAGGCCAAGGTGGGCAGATCACCTGAGGCCAGGAGTTTGAGACAGCCTGGGTAACACACAAAACCCCCACCTCTAAAAAAACAAACAATGTTTTAAAAATTAGCCGAGGGTGGTGGCGCAGGCCACTTGGGGGCTGACGCAAGAGGATTGCTTGAATCCGGGAGTTTAAGGTTGCATCAACCCACGACCGCACCACTGCACTCCAGCCTGGGCGACAGAGTAAGGCTCTGTTGAGAGAAAAAAGGAAAGGAAAGGGGAAAAGGAGGAGAAGGAAAAAAGAAAAGAACACTTTGGGAGGCTGAGGCGGGTGGATCACTTGAGGTCAGGAGCTCAAGACCAGCCTGGCCAACATGGTGAAACCTCGTCTCTACTTAAAATAAAAAATTAGCTAGGGGTGGTAGAGGGCACCTGTACTCCCAGCTGCTCGGGAGGCTGAGGCAGGAGAATTGTTTGAACTTGGAAATTGGAGTTGTAGTGAGCCAAGATTGTGCCACTGCACTCCAGCCTGGGGGAGAAGTGGAGAGAGGGGGGAAGGGGAAGGGAGCGGGAAGGGGGAGGGGGAGAGAGGGAGAGAGGGGGAGGGGAGGAGGGGGAAGGAGGGAGGAAGGTGGGGGAAGAAAGGAAGAAAGAAAGAAAATGAAAGGAAGAAAAAGAAAGGAAGCTCATCAGCTCATGTGAAGGGAACCGATTTCCATGACACAGATGTTGGCCCTTAGGTTTCAGCATGGTCAGCAGCTGCAGGTGGGTTGGGGATCAGTGGGATAAGGAACAGGTGGGCTGCATCACGATCAGCCGCTTGGGAGGGGAAGTTTTACCTGGGCCAAAGATGATGGGCTACAACTAGGTCTCAAACAACTCCTATCAGGCCTAAAAATGGAATGCAAGTTAGCAACCATACAAAGCAAACAGACGACACCAGGAGATGCCAGACCTCAAGGCGGGGTCCCCTAAGTTGCATCCCTCCTCAGGGACTGGGCTGTGGGACAGCGGCCAGGCAGGAGGCCAGGCCACACCTGCAGGGTAAGGCTTAGCCACAGACAGAGCAAAGCCTACACCACTCTCAGCGTCGTGGCTCTAGGGGCACAGGGAGAGCGTCCTCCCAGGTGTGATGGCAGCATGGATGATGATGGGGGGCGCCTCCACCCACTCACTCTTCTCCATGGTGCAGAGGGAACCTGGCCCAGCTTCTCACGGAGACTGACGGAACTGGGAGGAACAGACGAGGACCCGAAAAGCCTGCAGGGCTCCTGCTGGGCAGGGCTCTGAGCACAGAGCTGGCATTTTTAGTTTACTGAGGTCTGATGGATACACAGTCAACTGTATCCGTTTGAGTGTGTGGTTTCTATGCGTTTTGACATAGATACGTACACCTGTGAAACTGTCACCACAAGGAAGATGAGCAAATCCATTGCCCCCGTATTAGTCTGTGTTCACGTTGCTATAAAGAAATTCCCAAGACTGGGTAATTTGTAAAGGAAGGAGGCTTAATTGACTCACCGTTCTGCATGGCTGAGGAAGTCACAGGAAACTCACAATCACAGCAGAAGGCGAAGAAGAAGCAGACCCCTACTTCGCAAGAGCGGGCAGGAGGAATCGCCATTTTTAAAACCATCAGATCTCGTGAGAACTCCCTATCACGAGAACAGCATATGGGAAGCCACCCCTATTATTCAATCACCTCCCACCTGGTCCCTCCCCTGACACGTGGGGATTACAATTCGAGATGAGATTTGGGTGGAGACACAGCCAAACCATAATACCCTAGAGGCTCCTCGCCCACCCCCATCCCCAGGCAACCTCGGATCTACTGTAAGCATAGATTTGAGTTTTTTTGAGACAGGGTCTCACTCTATTGCCCAGGCTGGAGCACAGTGGTGCAATCACGGCTTACTGCAGCCTCAATCTCCTGGGCTCAAGTGGTCCTCCCGCCGTGGGCCCTTGAGTAGGAATTACAGGAGCACACCACCATAACCGGTTAATTAATTATTATGATTTTTGAGACGGAGTCTCGCTCTGTTGCCCAGTCTGGATCTTGGCTCATTGCAACCTCTGCCTCCCGGGTTCAAGCGATTTTCCTACCTCACCCTCCTGAGTAGCTGGGATTACAGGCATGCACAACCATGCCTGGCTAATTTTTTTGTACTTTTAGTAGAGACGGGGTTTCACCATGTTGTTCAGGCTGGTATTGAACCCCTGATCTCAATCCATCCACCTCAGCCTTCCAAAGTACTGGGATTGCAGGTGTGAACCATTACACCTGGCCTGAGATTTTGCATTTTCTAGGATTTCATCAAAGCTATAATTATATGCAGTCTTTTTCACTGGCTTTTTTTCCCCCCTCAGGGTGTTTGAGACCCATTCATGCTGCAGGTGTATTTCTTTCCTTTTTTTTTTTTTTTTTTGAGACGGAGCCTCGCTCTGTCACCCAGACTGAAGTGCAGTGGCACCACTCACTGCAACCTCCACCTCCCTGGTTCAAGCAATTCTTCTGCCTCCGCCTCCCAAGTAGCTAGGACTACAGGCATGCGCCACCACGCCCAGCTAATTTTTGTATTTTTAGTAAAGACAGGGTTTCACCATACAGGCCAGGCTGGTCTTGAACTCCTGACCTCATGATCTGCCTGCCTCAGCCTCTCAAAGTGCTTGGATTACAGGTGTGAGCCACCGCACCCGGCCAATTCTTTCCTTTATGTTGCTGATTAACAATCCCTCGTAAGGCTACATCACGGTGTTTATGCATTCACCTGTTGATATTTTGATGGTTTCTGAAACTCAGCAATTATAAATCAACCTGCCATGAGCATTCATGGGCAAGTGTTTGTGAGCCATGGCTTTCATGCCTCTTGGGTAAGCACCTAGGTCATGGAATGGCTGGGTCATACAGGTGTGGGTTTAACATTTTATGAAACCACCAGGGCTGGTATTTTTGAAGTCATTGAGACAGAAAGTAACAAGGGCAGCTCCAGTGTGTGCTGTTACTGAGGCTGGGCCAGGAGGCTAGTGTGGCAGGCAATGCTGGGTGGGAGAGCAGGATTAGACATGCTTGCTGAACCCAAGCCAGCACACTCCTCCGAGATCTCCAGTGGCCTTGGGTAAGAGCCCAGTGCCCCACAACTGGGAAGGTTGGGGACCAGCAAATGGGACACCCACAGGCTGAAGCATCTAGAGATGACAGAGTCAGGGGCTGAGTGTTCAGACAGGGCTGCAGGTCACACTGAAGTATCAGTTGCACAGACCAGCTGCAAGTGACAGGTCAGGGACCAGGTGCATGGATGGAGCTGCAGGTGACAATCACAGACCAGATGCAGAGGCAGAGCTGCAGGTGACAGGGACCAAGGACAAACCCACTGCAGATGACAGACTAGGTGCACAGCTGGAGCTGCAGGTGAACAGCCAGGGACCCGGTGGACAAATAGGACTGCAGGTGAAATTGACCAAGTACACATATGCAGCTTCAGGTGACATGGGCGGACTGAGTGTACAGAGGGGTCTGGGGACATCAGCATCAAGGACTGGGGGACACAGCTGCTTTGTCAGAAGACAGTGACAGTGCCTGAACAGGAACACTGGGCCCAGAGAGCTCAACCAGTGCAGGTGCCTCCTGGCAACAGGGCCAGACCCGGAGCTGGGAGGAACTCAGGACAGCCTGATCTACCAGGCACGGGCCCATCCCAAAAGGAAACAGCACCACTAGCTAAGAAAGAACTTTATTATTTCTAATAAATGGCGCTGGGGGTGAGGACCAGAGAGGGCACAGGGTCATCCCCTGCCAATGCAGATGCTCACCCTCCTTGGGAGTGAACAGGGGAAGCCCCATGTCCCCCGGAGCCTGTCGCCTTGGCCTGCAGCCCTGGACGCCTCACGGAGCCGCAGGTCTTCCTCCCTGGCTTGGGGGTCGCACGGCCACCACAGCTCCATTACTACAGGCAGAGCCCGGGGCCAGGTATGAGACTGCCCGCAGCTCTCTGTCTCCGCCAGCCTGGACTCCTGGGGAAGGGGACAAAGGGGGACTTCCTGGTGCTGGCTTGAAAGGGTGGTGCTCTCTAGGCAGGCGGTCCCCTGGTCCTCTGTGCTGTGGCCGTGCCTGGGGGGACATCGAGGTCCACGGGGGCAGAGGAGACGCCGTCCTTGTCCTGCAGCAGTGCCCTCGGGGTTCCAAGTGTGTGGTTGGCCTCGAAGCCAAGGGGCCCAGCAGGCCCACCCCATGTTCTCCACCCTCTGACCCTCGGGGCCCAAGCACTCACCCTCCCACACCTGTTTGGTTCCCTATCCAGGTCCCTGTGCTGGGTCTGTAGTGCCTTGTCTTTCTGTGTCCGTCTCCTTTCTCTGGGTCCCTGATTTCTTCTCTTCCTGTCTGTCCCCGCCCCCAGTCCCCTTCCCTGCCCCTATCCCCCAGCATAGGGCAGTTGAAACCTTGGAGCAGGTTCTGAAAGCCTTCCTGGGTGTTAGCATCCAGAAGGGGAGCGGCCTTGGTGGGGACCGGGGCGGCAGGGAGCAGCAGCAGCAGCAGCAACAGCGGAGGCCACATGGCCTGTGGGTCGGGCGGCTGGGGCGAACCAGGCGAGCGTCAGAGGCCCCGCCCCCCTCTCTGCCCTTTCCTCTCTGCCCTCCCACTTCTGCGTGCCAGGATCGCACGTCTAGCCCACTTCACCTGCCCCTACGGCCGGCCTGTGTCTCCTTAGCAGCCCTGAGTCAGCCCACAAACCGGCCACCGGTCTCCGACCTCCCAGGGACGGTTAGATCCGGACAGTTCTGCCGGGGAGCTGCCCTGGATCTCGGACGCCTCTGCAAGCCCGAGCCACACCCCTGCGTGCTGGCCACGCCCCTCAAGCCCGGGCCACGCCCACCCACTGTTAACGCCCTATCCAAGCCCTAAGCAATTGCCACGCCCCTAGGATATAGTCACACCCATTATCGGCCACGCCCCCAGAGTCGCAGCAGTCTCCACTCACCAGCCACGCCCCTAATGCAGAAGACCACGCCCTTGAGCACGACCCTGGAGTCCCACCTGGGCCTGGCACTCTTCTGTGATTCCCAGTCCAGCCCCAGTGCAGCAGGCCAGGCTCCGAAGTTGAGCCTCATCCAGCCTCATCCAGCATCCAGGCCAGCCTCTGCCACCCTCAGCATGGAACACAGTCGTTTCGGGTCCCTCACTCTCGTTCATTCTCCATTCTTCTTGAACATATGGGGAATATTTATAATAGCTGTTTGAACATCCTGATCACTAATTCCATCATCTCATCTGTGCCATTTCTGGGTCTTTGTGATTTTTCCACTCATGATGGGTTCTGTTTTTCTGCTTCTTTGCCTCTTTGCCTGCCTGTTTTTGTTTTGTTTTGTTTTGAGACAGGTCTCACTGTTGCCCAAGCTGGAGTGCAGTGGCACAATCATAGCTCACTGTACCCTCAAATTCCTGGGCTCCAGCGATCCTCCCATCTCAGCCTCCTGAGTAGCTGGAACCGCAGGTGCCCGCAGCCATGCCCAGGTAATTTTTAAATGATTTTTTGTAGAAATGGAGTCTCATTATATTGCCCAGGCTGGTCTTTAACTCCTGGCCTCAAGCAATCCTCCTGCCTCAGTCTCCCAAACATGACCAATATATTCTTTTTTTTTTCTTTTTTTTTCCCTCTTTTTGGATTGTTTGGAATAGTTTCAGAAACATTACCAATATATTCTTATTTCTTTAAGAATCTTCATTTAGCATAGGCGATGCAGTTTGTCCTTTGATGATTAAGTTCCTCAGATGTCTGATTATTTTTGCCAGAACTCATTTTCTCCAGGGAGGTGCTGCAATCTTTACTGGAGAGAAAAACCAATCACATTGCTACTTCCTGGTATGGGAGGTTACGGGGTTTCTCTCATTTCTGCTTCTTAGAAGGGGTTTATAGAGGATATTGGCCGGGCACAGTGGCTCACATTTGTAATCCCAGCACTTTGGGAGGCCAAGGAGGTGTATCACCTGAGGTCAAGAGTTCAAGACCAGCCTGGCCAACATGGTGAAACCCCATCTCTACTGAAAATACAAAAATTAGCCGTGCTGGTGGTGCGCGCCTGTAATTCCAGCTACTCAGGAGGCAGAGACATGAGAATTGCCTGAACCTGGGAGGCAGAGTTACAGTGAGCTGAGATCACGGCACTGCACTCCAGCCTGGGCAACACAGCAAGATCCTGTCTCAAAAAAAAAGGGAGGGGGTAACTTACAGAGGATGTATATGGCCCAGAACAGCAACAGAGCAGCACAATCTGGGATTCATTACCTAACCTGCTGAACTGTCTCTAGACAATCACCCACAACCCAGCCACAAAGGGATCCTACCCTTTTTGTAAACCACCATGAAAACATGCCCAATTTCTTCTGTTGACGTAAAAGCTTAGCTTAGCTTTTGGAGTACGGAGGAGGTGCTGCAACTAAGCACTCTACCTGTTTCATCTGCTCCTCACTCCAGCCAGGCTCAGGTGGCTCTGGCATTTGCTGAATTACTAAGTGATCATGTTCCTGTCCCACCGTGTCATCAGGCCAGGCAGTGAACTGATGGGGCAAGCTGTGGAGAGAAGACATTTTGAAAATTTTGCTCCACAGACCAGGTGCAGTAGCTCATGCCTGTAATCCCAGCACTTTGGGAGGCTGAGAAGGGCGCCAAAGGAGTTTGAGGTCAGGAGTTTGAGACCAGCTTGGCCAACATGGTGAAACCCCATCTCTAAAAAGTAGCCAGGTGTGGTGGTTGCATGTCTATAATCCCAGCTACTCAGGAGGCTAAGGCAGAAAAATCACTTGAACCCAGAAGCAGTGAGTTGAGATTGTGCCACTGCACTCCAGCCTGGGTGACAGAGCAAGACTCCATCTCAAAATAATAATAATAAGAGATGGGGTCTGGCTGTGTCGCCCAGGCTGGTCTTGAACTCCTCAACTCAAGATCCTCCCACCTCAGCCTCCCAAAGTGCTGGGATTACAGGTATGCCTGGACTGCTTCCCTTCTTTGAAGAGCTTGGCTTCCTCATATCTGGACATAATTTGAGTTGAAATAAGGAACGGTGGGTGAACTTTTGGCCTCAGGTATAAATTAGTTGTCTTGCATTAATGTCTTTTGACATAATTTAGAGACAAAATGGAAAAGTTCAGCTGGGCGCGGTGGCTCATGCCTGTAATCCTAGCACTTTGGGATGCTAAGGCGGGAGGATCACCTGAGGTCAAGAGTTCAAGACCAGCCTGGCCAACATGGTGAAACTCTGTCTCAACTAAAAGTACAAAAAAATTAGTCGAGCATGGTAGCGGAAGCCTGTAATCCCAGCTACTTGGGAGGTTCAGGCAGGAGAATGGCTTGAACCTGGTAAGTGGAGGTTTCAGTGGCCGAGATCACACCATTGCACACCACCCTAGGCAACAAGAGCAAGTCTCCATCTCAAAAAAAAAAAAAAAAGAAAAAAAAAAAGGTTCACCAACCCCAAGCCAAGCACTAGCAAATATGGGCATGGGTGGAGGGAATCTCCTGTGAAATGGGCACTTCCGATGGGGGTGAATGGAAAGCCCCTGCCTTGCTTGAATATTGCCTGATGGTTCTGCCCAGAGGACTGAGAGAGCAAAGTGAGCCACTGTGGGGGAGTCACACCCTCCAAGTCCCACCCAACTCCCAGATTCTCCCTCCTTCAGCAAAGCATTCATCACCTGTTTACACTTCAGCTTAACCTTCAATGAGAAAGGCGAAATGAAAAGCACATGGCCAGGCGTGGTGGCTCACTCCTGGAATCCCAGCACTTTGGGAGGCTGAGTCAGGTGGATCACTTGAGCCCAGGAGTTGGCATCCAGCAACATAGTGAGACCCTGTCTCTACAAAAAAAAAAAAAAAATTAGCCAAGTGTGGTGGTGTGCACCTGTAGTCCCAGTTACTCAGGAGGCTGAGGTAGGAGGATCATTTGAGCCCGGAAGTCAAGGCTGCAGTGAGCTGTGATTGCACCACTGCACTGCAGGCTGTGGTGAGACTCTGACTCAAAAAATAAAAATGAAAGAAAAAACAAATGCCCTAAACAAAAAAATGAGGCACACATAGTCTATGCCATCCAATGTCATGTCCTCCTTGCTATGCTTTTAAAATCTTACCCAGCCCCCACCCAAAGTGCTTTTTTAAATGGTGCAAAGTCTTGGTGACCCGTTTCTTTCACTCACTCACATCTGTGCTGTTAACTGTGTATCTGACATTTGCTAAAAGGGTTAGCTGAATACTTTAAAAATAATTTTCCATCAACTCAAACTCACCATTTATTTACGGCCAAGAAAGGTCACCTCTATGGTAAAAGCTAAGATGAATCCCAAGTTCAAAAATGCGGCAAACGATTTGTTTAGGGAAATATGAAATGTTACACATTAGCTTCTTTATTGAAGAGGCAGTTCAGACCCATTTGTATATCCAAGAGTGTAAGATGACAAAGTATGTAACGACTCTTTAACCTTTTCAAGTATTTCACTTAAAATATACATTATGCTAAGCTTTAAGGTCAGCGCAGGAAATCTTAGTAGTTGCCATTAAAACTACTATAAATATGTATTTCCTGCACAGAATTATGCAAAATCTACCATTTAATTCCCGTTATGCAGCATATTCTTACACATCTAGAAAAATACGATTAGAGGGATGAACACCACAAATGTTAGCCATTTGTGATTTGAGAAAACTATTATGGAAAATGTAACACACATGCAGAAAAAATACAACATATCTTTAAGTGCACAGCTCAGAACACACTCAGATATTTAGCACCCAGGTTTAGAAACAGATGATTCCCAGCACCAGATAAATGCCCCCCTTCAGCCTTGGCCAAGGCTGTTATCCTAATTTCCTACTGCATAGACAAGTTTTGCCCATCTTTATAATTTATATAGAAGGAATCAGACAGCATGTTAGCTTTTGTGTCTGGAGTCTTTCATTCAGCAAGGTTTGTCAAATTCAACTACGTTATTGCACAGTTAAGAGTTCATTCATGCTCACTTTTTACAGTATTCTGTAGAAACGTCCACTTGTTTATTCATTCTATTGCACATGTGTCTTAAGATAGTTCAGTTTTGTGCCATTTTATGCTATGAATATTTTAGTGCATGTCCTTTGGTGGAGAGACATGCATTTTTGCTGGGCTTAGGTAAAAGGGTGTACACATGCTTGGCTTTAAGTGCCAGCTTTCAAAAATGGTTTTATCGATTAGCAATTCCACCAGTGGTGGACAGTTCCTCTTGCTTAGATCCTTGCCAAAACGTGATCCTTTTTCATGCTTTTCATTTTAACCATTTCCATGAATGGGCAGCAGTACTATATGGTGTTTTAATTTTGCACTTCTCTGATTACTAATAAAGTTAACACATCTTTTCATGTTTATTGGCCATCTGGATATCCTTTAAAGTGAGTGGACATCCTCTATAGTCTTTTGCCTTTTCCATTTTCCCCCTTGTTGATTTGTAGGTGCTCTTTACATATTCTAGATCAGGGACCAGAAAACTATGAGTGCAGACCAAATTCAGACTGCCATTTGTGTTTGTGAATAGTTTTACTGGGAAGCAGCCATGCTTTTTTTTTTTTTTTTTTTAAATGCATTGTGTATGGATGCTTTCACACTGTAGCAAAGATGAGCAGTTGTGACAAAGCCAAAAATTTTCACCACCTGGTGCCTTGCTAAAAAGTTTGCCAACACTTTTGCTACACTCAGTTCTGTTGTCACATATGTGAACTGCAAGTATCTTCCTGCCATGGTTTCCTGTTCACTTTCTTACTGGTGGTCTTTCTGGTAAATAGAAGTTCTGAAATTTAATATTCAGTTCTAATTTTATGGGCTAGTTTTGGGGTCTCAATAAAACTTTGCTTACTCCAAGGTTACAAACTGTCCTAAGATCTCTTTGTAAAGCTTTATTTCACATTTCATATTCAGATCTGCAATCTACCTCCAACCGACTTTCTATTAAATTACAAAATGTAATTGGCAAAGCACATTTACTGGAAAAAACACCTTTTCCCCCACTACACTTCGATGTCACTGTTGTCAAAAGTCAAGTGATGGTATACATGTGGGTCTATTTATGAATCTTTATGCTGTTCCACTGGTCAATTTGTTCATCCTTGTGCCAAAATCACAGCATCGTAATTTCTATGACTTTGTAACAGGTCTTGATATTTGGGAATTTCAATCCTCTCTGTCCGTTCTACAAGATAGCCTTGACAATTATTGGCTTTTTGAATATGCACATGAATTCTAGAATTAGCTTGTTAATTTACATTAAAGAATTTGGTAGGATTTCATTAAGGTTCAACGAATTTAGGAAGAAGCAACATTGTTTTGAGATTGTCCTGGAATCCTATCCCTCTCTCTCCTTTGTAATTTTCTTTTCCTGATACAGTCCTTTAAAGCATATTAGCTAATTTTTTCTCCTAGGCACTTGAGGATCTTTTAAGTGGTATTGCTTTTCAAAATTTCATTTTCCATGTTTTTTCTGATGTATTACAAAATTTCTTTTGCATAACTTTTATGCAGGGAACTTACCGAATTTACTCATCACATCTGCAAATAAAGGTTTTCATTCTTTTTCTTTTTTAAAGTTTTACTTCTCTTTTATTTTTCTGAGATAGAGCCTCGCTCTGTAGCCCAGGCTGGAGTGCAGTGGCACCATCTCGGCTCACTGCAATCTCCACCTCCCAGTTCAAGCAATTGTCTTGCCTCAGACTCTTGAGTAGCTGGGATTACAGGCATTCGCCACCATGCCCAGCTAATTTTTTTTGTATTTTTAGTGGAGACAGGGTTTCACCATGTTGGCCAGGCTGCTCTTGAACTTCTGACCTCATGATCTGCCCCCTCAGCCTCCCAAAGTGCTGGGATTACAGGCGTGAGCCACTGCGCCCAGCTTGTTTTACTTCTTTTCTAATCTTTATGCCTTTTGTTTTTCTTGCATTAGTTTTCCAGTTAGGTCCTTCTGAACAATGTTGAATAAAATCAGTGACAGTGGATATCCTTGTCTATTTTCATAATCTTGGAAGAAATCACTGTATCATTAAGCATACTGTTTGTTGTAGTGTAAGTCTCTTTAAGAAATTAAGGAAGTCCCTTTCTCTCCATCATTTGCTAATATCATATGAACATTAATATTAACACACGAATATGCTGCATGCCAGATTACTTTTCTACAGGTGGTGTAGAAATAAAATAACAACTGATTTTTTAATATTAAGCCACCTTTGCATTTCTGGAAGACAACCTACCTAATTACCATATTACCTTTTTCCAGAACAAACCCATCTTTGTTTTGTCTGCCCAGTATCAGGTCATATGACCACTATAACACAAGTTACTGGCAAAGAGAATGAAATCATCATTTTGACTAATCACGATTTTCCCACGTCATGTGAAGAAGCAGTAGGTACCTAAACTTTTCCAGCAAGAAATGGAGTGAGGACATTAATTGACCAAAAAACAATTGCTAGAAACTTGAATTAATTTGTTCTAAAATACTGGGAATAAGGGGAATGCACAAAACAATGATACTGTATTTATATCAAATACAAGTTTCTGAATAAAATTTCAGAATTACAAAATATTGGCACTAGGCACATTCAAACCTATGGATTAAAAAGGGTGGTGGTGTGAGAGCTGGGGATATTTTAGAGTATGGGAAATATGTTTGTTCTCTTTCACTGAAATAGACAAACAGTTCCAAATTATGTATGTATAGTTTATCAAAATAGGCTTTTAAAAAATCTTATCTTGCTCAGATGCAGTTGAAAACTTTACAAAACCACTGCCTCCTCTACTATTGAGGCATTTGTTAAAAACCCACTTGTAAATTCCTCTAACTAGAAAATTATGCACTTTACCATTTTATAACTATTATCTCAATAACAATATATCCTGTCTGTCTCAGTACACCCTGTCATCCTAACACTCAAATAAGAAAACCACCTTTTTGTAAGTCACCCAAATCCAAATTTGCATAGAGTTACCATTAGATTGCATTTTTAAAATATGATGAAAAATGGCCATATACTTATTTAATGCTACTGTCCTCATGATCAACTCCTGATAATTTAAAAACTTCATTTTATACAATGAAGGTTTATTCAGAGCTTATAGTCTCTGGGATCTTTCGTATAAACACCTGATTTTACATCAGAAATATGGCTTCTCGCAGAACAATTTCCAAGACAATATATTTTCCACATTCACCATATTGACAGATTTTGCCTTTGTATGATTCCCTGATATGTAAATACAATTTGAATCCAAAATAAATATTAAATATTTATAAAACTTCACTTCTGCATAAATTATCTAGTGTCCAATGAGTCGTACGATGTTGCTGAAGGTTTTGCCTCGTTACATTCTTAGGGATTCTTCTCTGTGAAAATTCAGATTAAAATGAATCTAACACCTAAATGCTTCTCACCATTCAGGAACATGAACTCTCAGATAAGCTCTTTGACTTCCTATTGGATTTCCCATATTCATCCTATTCAGAGAGTTTTCTAAAAATTGAGATCTGACTTCAGAGATTTTCCACATCAAGTACATTCATATTTCCTCTTCTATGAATTCTCTGATGGCTATTGAAGGCTGATCTGTGGTGGAATTTTTTCCCACATTCATTACATTCATAGGGTTTCTCTCCTGAATGAGTTCTATAGTGTACAGTGAGGTATGACTTCTGAGAAAAGACTTTCCCACATTCATTACATTCATAGGGTTTCTCTCCTGAATGGCTTCTGTAGTGGACGGTGAGGTTTGACATCCGAGAGAAGACTTTTCCACATTTACTACATTCATAGGGTTTCTCTCCTGAATGAATTCGATGATGTATAGTGAGATATGATTTCTGAGAGAAGAATTTTCCACATTCGTAACATTCATAGGGTTTCTCACCTGTGTGTACTCTTTGATGTCTAAAGAGGGATGAATTATGGGAAAAGGTTTTCCCACATTCACTACATCCATAAGGTTTCTCTTCAGAATGATTTCTATAATGTTCAGTATAGTATGACAACTCAGAGAATAACTTTCCACATATATTACATTCATAGGATTTCTCCCCTTTTGGAAGTGACTGGTGCCCATCAAAGGGTGAATTTACAAGGAAGGTTTTCCCACATTCATTACATTCATAGGGTTTCTCTCCCAAATGAGCTGTATGATGGTCGGTGAGATACGACAACTGAGAGAACTTTCCACATTCACTACATTCATGGGATTTCTCTTCTGTGTGTACTTTCCGATGTCTAATGAAGGCTGAATTTAAATTGAAGGTTTTGCCACATTCATTACATTCATAGGGTTTCTCTTCTAAATGACTTCTATAATGTATAGTGAGGTATGACACCCGAGAAAAGAATTTCCCACACTCACTACACTGATAGGGCTTCTCTCCTGTGTGTGTTCTCTGATGTGTAATCAGGGTAGACTTTCGGTAGTAGGATTTCCCACATTCATTACATTTATAAAGTTTCTCCCCTGTGTGAGTTCTTTGATGGTCACTGAGTGCGGACTTGCGGGAGAAGGATTTCCCACATTCGTTACATGGATAGGGCCTCTCTCCTGAATGATTTCTCTGGTGTAGGGTGAGATGTGTCTTTTGGCAGAAGGTTTTCCCACATTCGCTACATTCGTAAGGTTTCTCTCCTGAATGAGTTCTTAGGTGTTGAGTAAGGTGTAATTTCTGACAAAAGGTTTTCCCACATTCATTACATTTATAGGGCTTCTCCTCTAAGTGTGATCTCCGATGTACAGTGAGGGTTCCCTTTTGGCTGAAAGATTTCCCACATACGTTACATTCATAAGGTTTCTCTCCTGTGTGAGCTCTCTGATGAATGATGAATTTTGACTTTTTACAGAAGGATTTTCCACATTCAATGCATTCAAAGGGCTTCATTTCCATTTGTGTTCTCTGATATGCATTAAAATTTGACATCTGCATGAAGTCTGGTCCAGTATCATTCCACTCAAAGCGCTTCTCCTCTATGTAAGCTCTCTTATGAGCAATAAAAACAACTTCATTGTCTAAGGCTTCCATGCATTCATTATACTCAAAGGGTTTCTCCAAAATATTAATTTTCTGAAGAATATTTTCTTCACTTTGAGAACAGTTATCCCCATTTTGATTAAATTCATATGTTTTCTCTCCATGATATGTTTTCTCACATTCGTTACACTCATCAGGTTTTGTTCTGGCATAGCTTCCATCACTACTAATTAATTCTGAAATAGATTCTAAATTCTTTCCACATGAGACACAATTATGAGCTATTATGCTTGAAGGAACAAGGCTTGTTTCCATATAGGTTTGACCAAATGTATTCCCTTTCTCTTCAGTCAGGGTTTTGTTGTCGATACAAACAGCTTGCCTTGAATGTTTGTCTTCATTTTCTTGGATTCTCTCTATTAGGTCATCAACTTTCCAGACTTCTAAAAAGGAAAAAAAGTAAACAAACTGTAAATCTGAACACACTAGCTATGGAAAGGTACAGCTATTCAAGAGCCCCTAATGTGGGGTTGACTCTGGCGTCAGAGCCAATCTCCACAAATAATAATTACAAACACATAATTCTCTTTTTCCTTTGCTTTCTAAAACAAAACATAAACACACACACATAAACAGGGGTGGTGAAAGAATAAAGATGAAATAGTAGTGCAAGATGGAAGAGTAATTCATATTGAATACAAATAAATTTGTCACTTTACAAATATTATGTTTCAAACTCTGGCAGAAAAGATGAAATAAAACCAATAAATGATGAGCAGAGAAGTGACTGAAAGAGTGCCAGATCCAGGCAAAGATGGGAGGACTCAGAGCAGATGGGATCAGTGGGAACAAAAGCAGTTACTGCGTCTATATGCAAAGACTCCATTATGGATTGTATTTGGGAGAAATCTATTACAATTTCTATATTAAACTGAAAGATATCACTTCATATCAAGACTACAATGGCAGCATCCCCACTAGCCTAGACTCTTGTAAAATCCATGCATCATTATTCTGCATACAAATGCAAATAAACGTTCTAAATGCTCTGATTTCTTCATGTTTACAAAGAGGATTCACATTCAACTGGAGGAGAAATCCAGGTACATGATTGTCCAAAATAAATAAAAGACCAGAGAGCAAGGTTTTTGTTTTTGTTTTTGTTTTTTTGAGACAAAATCTTGCTTTGTCGCACAGGCTGGAGTGCAATGGCGCAATCTTGGCTCACTGCAAGCTCCGCCGCCTCCCAGGCTCAAGAGATTCTCCTGCCTCACCCTCCCGAGTAGCTGGGATTAGGCACATGCTACCATGTCTAGCTAATTTTTGTATTTTTAGTAGAGATGGGATTTCACCATGTTGCCCAGGCTGGTTTTGAACTTCTGACCTCAGGTTATTCACCTGCCTTGGTCTCCCAAAGTGCTGGGATTACAGGTGTGAGCCAGGGCAAGGTATCTTAAAAACAAGATCATGCTGGGCATGGTGGCTCATGCCTGTAATCCTAGCACTTTGGGAGGCCAAGGCCGGTGAATTGCCTGAGCTCAGGAGTTTCAGACCAGCATGGGCAACATGGCAAAACCCTGTCTCTACTTTAACAAAAAAAAAAAAAGAAAAAGAAAAACAAAACAAAGCAAAAATCCCAAGATCAGATCTTTGAAGTGTTTTGAAAGTTTTATTTAATACTAGCTAACCTTCTTAGCCATTAAATTCTACTTTCCCTGCTTGCACAATATAGCACAGTGGTTAAGAGCATGAACACCAGAGCAGGACACCTCAGTTCAAACCCCCAACAATTTACTAGCTAAGACACCTTGGTCAAGTTATGTAACTGTGATGCAGTTTCACTCATCTGAAATGTGAATACAAGTGCCTAAATCATAGGCACTGTCAAAGGACTGAATTAGTACAAATAAACTGCTTAGAACAGTTTATAACATAAAACAAATGCTCATTAAGTTGAGCCATTAATTTTCTTTCAATTTGCTGACTTAAATTTCCTAAAACGAGTCATGTCTCTGTATAATTATTTTACTTAATTCTGAGTACAAACAAGAGTTCCCAAACACTTGGGTTTCATTTGGTGGAAAATCTTACGCCTCAGATTCCTAAAGCTGCCCCTACAATGTTAACTTTTATTTTTATGTATCTTACAAATTTTTGGATCCACAAAACTTGTTAGCTGCTATCACCCACATGCAATGCAACCCTGACAGTACTCTGCTCAGAAATCTACAACATCCCTCAGCTCAAGCAACCCAAAGACCAACAGAAGAAACAGAAAGGTTATTAATAATATTTTTCACTACTTGGATTCAAAATATTTATTCAAGATAGCATTGCACTAATCTGCCAACAACATGTGCCTCTGGAAACCTAGGCTATGCCTTGCTCATTCTCAACCACAAGTCTGTGCTCATGATCTTCCCCACTCAATTTGACTTCTGGCATTGGCTATACTCGAAACTTATCTATGCTTTCAGGGAACCTTCAAGACATTTATCAAATCTCTTCCCAGTTCACTGAATGTCTTTCCCTTACATTTTAAAATAGCTTTTACATAAAGTTGCACAATATCCATTGGGGTCTAAATATTCCATGTAAAAGCTGAATTTGAAAGTAGTTCATGCAGCTATGATTTCCTTTCCTAACCAAAACCTATGCCCTTGGAAAGTATTCATATTTTCTTTGAATCTCTCTGAACAGAAATTAAAATAGTTCCTAATCTGATTGGTGCTTACAGGTTATAATCTAACCCCTATCTGTTTTATCAGAAACTACAGTTCAGAATAAATGATCTCTCAATGGATTAATGATAAAGATCTTTCATTACCTAGCTCCTTTGTAAGTCAATAAAATCCTATTGAATGCCTACTGTATGTTGCCTATCAAAGCAAGAAGAGTAAAAAGGTCTTTCCTCTTTGGAGGATTATAATTCGGGTAGATGAAACTGAAGCAATAAATATATGCAACTAACTATCAGAATGTATAATCATAGAGCATATACTCCTATCAGAGCATATAATCACAGAGCATATACTCCTATCAAGCGTATAATCACAGAGCATATACTCCTATCAAGTGTATAATCACAGAGCATATACACCTATCAGAGCACATAATCATAGAGCATATACTATCAGAGCATATAATCACAGAGCATATACTCCTATCAGAGCTTATACTCAGCGCATATAATCCTAACAGAGCATAGAATCATAGAGCATGTATTTCTTTTTTTTTTTTTTTTGAGATGGAGTCTTGCTCTGTCACCCAGGCTGGAGTGTAATGGTGCAATCTCCACTGACTGCAACCTCCGCCTCATGGGTTCAAGTGAATCTCCTGCCTCAGCCCCCTGAGTAGCTGAGATTACAGGCACGCTGCCATGCCCAGCTAAATTTTGTATTTTTAGTAGAGACAGGGTTTCACCATGTTGGTCAGGCTGCTCTTGGAACTCCTAACCTCGTGATCCCCCCACTTCGGTCTCCCAAAGTGCTGGGATTACAGGCATGAGCCACCGCACCAGGCCTAGAGTATATACTTCTATCAGAGGATGTAATCACAGAGCATACACTCCTATCAGGGCATACACTATATGCTCTGATATACTCTATCAGAGCATAAAATTTAGAGCATATACTCCTATCAGAGTTTATACTCAGAGCATATAATGCTATCAAAGCATAGAATCACAGAGCATATAATCTATCAGAGCATATAATCACAGAGCTTATACTCCTATCAGAGCATATAATCTAATCAGAGCATATAATCTTAGAGCATATAATCCTATCAGAGTGTATAATCATATCAGAGTATATAATCATATCCAACTTTCTGTGGTAACAATCACTAAGTGGAATAGATATCAAGAGAAAAGAAAGACTGGAGTGGTCAATGAATCATGAAGAAAACTTCAAGGAGTTAACCTTTAAGCTCAAATGTAAAGGATAAAGTTCTAAAGTTTATTGCTCAACAATGCAAATACAGTTAACATTACTGTACACTTAAAAAGGGTTAAGATGGTAAATTGTATGTTCCTTTTTTTTTTTTTTTGAGATGGAGTTTTGCTCTTTTTGCCCAGGCTGGAATGCAATGGTTCGATCTCAGCTCACTGCAACCTCCACCTCCAGAGTTCAAGCAATTCTCCTGCTCCAACTTCTCAAGTAGCCAAAATTACAGGCATGTACCACCATACCTGGCTAATTTTTATATTTTTAGTAGAGATGGGGTTTCACCATGTTGGCCAGGCTGGTCTCACACTTCTGACCTCAGGTAATCCACCCTTTTCGGCCTCCCAAAGTGCTGGGATTACAGATGTGAGCCACCGTGCCTGGCCTGTTACATGCTTTTTAACCACAACTGAAGGGGGCCAGGCGCAGTGGCTCACGCCTGTAATCCCAGCACTTTGGGAGGCCGAGGTGGGTGGATTACCTGAGGTCAGGAGCTCAAGACCAGCCTGGCCAACATGGTAAAGCCCTGTCTCTATTAAAAATACAAAAACTACCCACGCGTGGTGGCATGCACCTGTAATCCCAGCTACTCGGGAGGCTGAGGCAGAAGAATTGCTTGAACCTGGGAGGTGGTGGTTGCAGTGAGCCAAGATAGTACCACTGTGCTCCAGCCTAGGCGACAAAACAAGACTCCATCTCAAAAAAAAAACCCACAACAATTCTGTAACGGTGAGGGAGTAAGTAAGTTACTGATAATGCTCGAGAAAGAGGAAGTTAATGGGTCCCCAGTACAGGTTAGAATGAAAAAATCCCTACCAGTGTACATCAAATGTAAAATCAACAAAAGAGTTCATGTATGTGTGCTGGAAGGAAAGTGGTATTTGGGTGTTGGGAAGTGTTACTCAGGGTACTGAATACATAAAAACAACAGTCTTTAGTCACTCTCAAAGGTCTGGGATGAGCATTTTTTAACATTTGATACTCTACTAACTTACCTGGACTATGCTGACATGGAAATTCATCTTCCATTATCCATGGTTCTTCTCCCTGCTCCAACTTAATGATGACATTTGGCTTGGTGATATTACATCCTGTTAATGGGAAAAGAAGAATAACTTGGATAAGCTGCTTGGCTTCAGAATCTCTCAAATACAAGATGTTGCCACCTCATAAGCTGCATAACAGAAGTGCCCCATTTTTACCTTATCAAAGTTAGAACCTTTCAATGAATAATAATATAAACACTCCAGCTAGTGCCCACAAAGAATTAAATGGTGTCATCACTTACTTCCTCAAACTCAAGGATAAAACCCTATTCAACTGAAAGCATTCAGAAAGAAAGCTATCCTCACCCACAGAAACAAGATGGCTATAGTTCTCCAGCATCACATCTCTGTATGTTATCTTCTCATCAGGGTCCAGTTGCTGCCACTCCTCCTGGGTGAAGTCCACTGCCACGTCTTTGAATGACATTGGCCCCTGTAATGGCAACATGATCAGAATTGGGAGATGTGGAAAAGAAATAGGGGAATAACATTTTACAAAGCTCACTGGTAAAGTTAACCAAGAACATTGTATACCTTATCTTATGTTACAGACTGTGGAAGTGAAATCATATTAGAAACACATATTCCTTGGGGTTCTTAATATATATACATATAAAACCCCACAAAAATAAAAACCCAAAACACAACTGAGTTCTTATTTTGCAACTGAACTGAGTTTTGGGGATATAAGATGAGTGAAACACCATGACTGCTCTCAAAAAGCTGACAACCTGATAAGGAGATAAACATGTAAACAAACATAAGCATTTTACTTCTTGTCACTTGTTTCAGTCTCCTTTGCTGCCAGGCTTGCCCCTTCTCCTGGACCTCTTCAGGTTGGAGTGCTCACCACTCAGTTCCGGTCTTCTTCTTCCTAACTCACTGCTTTGGGGCTCTCACCCTGTTTCAGCTCCTCATTCCTTTGGCTCTTTTATTCTCACAGACAGTGGCTTCTGGCTATCTGCATGGCTGAGTTTTATCTTAAACATCTCATTCTTGCAGTAATGAATATTCATTAAATGAATGAATGAATGTCCAAAGCTGTTATTAGAGTAATGTAGACAAGGGGCAGAATGATTTAACAAAAGTGAATCAAATTGTTTTAACTTTATGCCATTAGATTAGGCTTCACAGACTCAGTTAACCTGAAGTCGTTAAAGATGAATTGTGTATTCCTATGGGATGAAGGGGAAGAAGAATATGATGAGGTGTAAAAAGTACCAATGGCAAAAATGAAGCAGCTTCAATTTTTAAGAGGTTGGGGCTGGACATGGTGGTTCATGCTTATAATCCCAGCACTTTGGGAGGCCAAGATGGAAAGATTATTTGAGCTCAGGAGTTCGAGACCAGCCCAGGCAACAGAGTAAGACCTCATCTCTGCTAAAAATAAATTAAAAAAAAAAATTGGCTGGGCATCATGGCACATGCCTGTAGTTCCAACTACTCAGGAGCCTAAGGCAGGAGGATCACCTGAGGAAGGTCAAGGCTGCAGTGAGCTATGATTGCACCACTGCACTCCACCCTAGGCAACAGAGCAAGACCCTGTCTCAAAAAAAAAAAAAAAAAAGAAAGAAAGAAAAAGAAAAATGTAAAATGTAAAACTGGGCTCCAGCAATCCACCTGCCTTGGCCTCCCAAAGTGTTGGAATTACAGGCTTCAGTCAGCATGCCTTGCCCAAACATGTAGTTTAGAAGAAGTAAGTGCCCAATAAGGATAAGGAAGGAATGTTGCATTATTCTATTATTTATAAAGAACATTATCAACAAAGGGTTCAAACCCAGTGATATACCTAAGACCATGTAAATCCCAACAGATAGCAGAGGCAGAGCTGCTAGGCTGGTGGGCTGAGAAACTAAAGCAGAACATCCAAGCTTATCCACAGGCAGGCCACAGGAGCTGATAAAATCACCAAGAGAGAGTAATAACCTTCTGGGTTGTTAGTCCAGAAGGCAAGGAGGTGGCAGGGGTTAGAAGACTGATCAACCAATAAATAACACAAAATTACATGCCAATATCATTTACATCAATACAAATACTCAAAATGAAACATAACCAAACAAAATCCAGTACCAGATTTAAAACATAATATACAATAGCCAAATGGGACTTATTCCAAGAATACAGACTAGTTTAACATTTGGAAATCTATTAATATGATATGCCATTATAAGAGAGCAAATAAGAAAAATCTTTTATCTGTGAAGATATTTGAAAAAGTTTGACAGAAAAAGCTGATTTTAAAAAAGCAAACTGGAGAAAATCGGAACTGATGGATACTTCATTAACATCACTAATATATATATACATGTACACACAAATATAAATATTACACCCTAATATGCAATAGTATGTATGATATATATATAACATATGTATTTCAATTACATACAAGCACATATGTATAGTTTAAGTTTACACACACACACACACACACACACACACACTTATGCCTCAGTCTTCTCAGTCCAAAAAGTCAGGATTTTACTTAGCAGGGAAAAACTACATACCTTCCCACTAATATCAAGAACAAGATATTAATAAAATGCTCATTATCTACAATTAGAGAAGAGAAAACAATCAGAGGAATATAACTAAGAAAAAAAAAAGTGGTCAGGTGTGGGATCCCAAAGTAATCCCAGCACTTTGGGAGGCCAAGGCGAGCAGATCACCTAAGTCAGGAGTTTGAGACCAGCCTGGTCAACATGGTGAAACCCCATCTCTACTAAAGATCCCCCCCAAAATTAGTGGTATCATTAAGATCAATTTAATAATACAAAGATATCAGTTATCCTAAATTACTTTATAAATATGTGATTCCAATAAAAATAGCAAAAAGCTTTTTCCTGGAACAAGACCAGCTGACATTACAGTTCACATGAGGTAAGAGAAAATAAAAAACAGCTAGGGGTAAAAAACCATTTGGACATGAATAAAACTGTATCCAGGTCAGGTGTAGCGGCTCATGCCGGTAATCCCAGCACTTTGGAAAGCTGAGGCAGAAGGATCGCTTGAGGCCAGGAGTTTGAGACTAGTCTTGGCAACATAGCAAGACCCTGTCTCTACAGAGGAAAAAATATATATATTAGAAAAAACATATATAGAGAGACATTAGGACTTCTGCCCTCAGTTGTGATAAACTAACAGGTACTGGATATACCCTCCAACCTGAAACAGCACACAAGAACTACAACAATAAAATCAAAAACAGAAAGAAACAAAATGGACAACATATCTGAAAAAATGGTTTTCAAGGCACTGATTATCAGGCAGCAGAGCTACCTATGAAAGATGGGAAATAAACAAGGTGAACCATACAACTTCTGCCTTGCACGCTTCCAGGCCACAGAGCAGGGAAGAAGAAGAGTCAGACCTAAGGAGAAAGAGTTGCGAGATGGGAAAACGGGGAGGAAATTACAACCCATAAGAAAGAAAAGAACTAGTCAATCAAAACTGGCCCAGAATTGACACAGACTTTACAACTGGCAGAGAGCACTGAGACAATTTATAACTCTATTCCAAATGTTCAAACAAATTGAGACAGGCAAGATATAAAAAAGATCCATACTAACCTTCTACAGATAGAAACTACAGTATCTGAGATGAAAATTATACTGGACAAGATTAACAGCATCGCAGAAAAAAGAGATTACCGAATATAAAGACAGCAACAGAAGCTACATAAAATGAAACAGAGAAAAAATAATTAAAAGCAAATAAAGACCAACAGTGTGTTCTGGGAAAATTGCAAGTGGCCTAACATACAGGCAACAAGAATCGATGGAGGGGAGGTGATGGGGAGTTGAAGAAATAATGATAAAAATGTTCCGAAAGCAATGAAACCATAAATCCAAGATCCAAGAAGTTCAATGATCCCCAAAACAGAAACATGAAAAAAATGATACCATGATATATTGAAATCAAATTGCCCAAAACTAGTGACAAAAAGTTTAAAACAATAAGGGGGTGAAGAAAAAAGAAATGTTTTATACAGGGGAACGAAGATGAGGATGAGATCAGATTTCCCTTAGAAAAAAATGTAAGCAAGAAGACAATATAGGAACATATTTAAAGCACTGTGGAGAAAAATCCAGCAAAAATACCTTTTAAAGCAAAGACACAATGAAGACATTTGCAGATATACAAGAATTCATCAGCTAGTTAAAGAAAGCCCTTCAGGCAGAAGTAAAATGACAGCAGATAAAAATTTAGATTTACACAAAGGAATGAAGAGTATCAGAAGTGGTAACTGTGTATTTTCTCTCATTACTTAGATCCCTTTGAAAGATAACTGGGCCAGATGCAGTGGCTCATGCCTGTAATCCCAGCACTTTGAGAGGCTGAGATGGGTAGATCACCTGAGGTCAGGAGTTCAAGACCAGCCTGGCCAACATGGTAAAGTCTCATCTCTACTATAAATACAAAACTTAGCTGGACATGGTGGTACGCGTCTGTAGTCCCAGCTACTCAGGAGGCTGAGGTGGGAGAACTGCTTGAACCTAGGAGGTGAAGGTTGCAATGAGCCAAGGTTGGGCCTCTGCACTACATCCTGGGCAACAGAGTGAGACTCTGTCTCTAAATAAATAAATAAAGTAAATAACTGACTGTTTAATTATAACATAACTATGTTATAAATTGTGTGTGGCATTGTAAAAGTAAAATGAACAAAGTAAAAGTAAAAGTCACCTGTAAAAGTAAAATGAACAATGGTATAAAGATCAAGAGGAGGAGAAAGACCAAGAAGCTACTGTAAGCTTCTTCTACTCTAAAAAAAATGGTACATTACTTGAGAATAAGCTATGATAATTAAAGTTGCATACTATAAATTCGAACTCATTAAAATAACAAAAGTGTGATAGCTAAAAACCCAATAAAAGATATAAAATAGAATCATAAAACAACTCTCAATTAAACAAAAGAAAGGAAGATAAAGGCATTTTAAAAAGAAAGAGGATGAGACTAAAAGAAAACAAAGACAATGAACTCTGACCTAACTAGTTTCATCAATAATCACATTACATGTAAATGGTCTATATATCCCCAATTATGAGACAGAAATAGACTGGAAGAAAATAAGCAAGATCCAAATATTGTTGCCTACAAGAAATAATCCTTTAGATATAAAAATGCAACTAGGTTAAAAGTAAAAGGATGAAATAGGATATACCATGCATGCATTACTCAGAAGAAAGCTACATAAGTAACAAAGTACATTTCAAAGCATGGAATATTACCAGGAATAAGGAAGGCCATTTTACAAAGTCGTTAATTAATCAAGAGGAACATTTTTCCCCCCTTTTTTTCTTTTTGTTCTCTTTTTTCTTCCTTTTTATATAATCTTGAATATTTATGTACCTAAGATAATACATAAAGCAAAAAGTGGTAAAATTGCAAAGAGAAACAGAACCACAATTGCAGGAGATTTCAATTCCCTCTCCCCCACAATTGATACAAGTAGGCAGACAATCAGCAAGGATATGGCACACCTGAACAACACAACCAACCAACTTGATCTCATTAACATTTATCAAACACTCCACCCAACCAGAGCAGAACAAGCCATCTCCTCATTTGTGCACGGAATTTTCCCAAAACAGGCCCTATTCTGAGCCATAAATTTAAGAGGTTTCATGTAATATTCTAGACAAAAATTCACGATCTAAATCTAATCAAGAAGAAAGATTAGGGAAACCCAAATTTAAGGACTTCTATAAAATCGTTGGCCTGGGTAGAGCATGGTGGCTCACGCCTGTAATCTGAGCACTTTGGGAGGCTGAGGTGGGTGGATCACCTGATGTCAGGAATTTGAAACCAGCTTGACCAATGTGGTGAAACCCTGTCTCTACTAAATACAAAAAATTAGCCAGGTGTGGTGGTGCATGCCTGTAGTCCCAGCTACTTTGGAGGCTGAGGCAGGAGAATCGCTTGAACTTGGGAGGCGGAGGTTGCAGTGAGCCAAGACTGAGCCACTGCACTCCAGCCTGGGCAACAAGAGCTAAACTCTGTCTCAAAACAACAACAACAACAACAAAAAACCATGTTGGCCTGTATCCTTCAAATATTATAATGGCATTGAGGAACAAATCCATATTAAACAGACTTAAAAAGCATGAAAGCTAAAGGCAATTCATAGTCCTAGACTGACTCTTCTATCAGAAATTAATAATGTAAAGGAAATTATTGAGAAACTGGAAAATGAACTGTAGTTTAGATAAAAGTATTGAATCAATGATAAATTTCCTGAATTCAATTACTGTGCTATGGATATTTAATAGAATGTTCTTGATTTTATAAGGTATAATGCAAAACTTTATAGGGTAAAGGGACATGACATATACCCACTCTCAAATAGTTCAGAAAACAAACATACATACATACATACATATATATATATATAACAAACATATGCATATAAATGATAAGCGAAAATGTTAAGAATGGAGTAACCGAACAAAAGGAAGTATCTGGGATTTCTTTGTAAAATCCCTGCAATTTTTCTGAAAATCTGAAATGATTTCCAAAAAAAATGTTCAATTGAAAATAATGCTGTCACTCCAGCCTGGGCAAAGAGAATACATCTCTTTAAATCCACAAGTAACAACATTGGTTTCTTCTTATAATCAATGGAAGCAATGTCATGGATGGTAATATGGTTTCAGTTTGTGTCTCCACCCAAATCACATGTCAAGTTGTAATCCCCAATGCTGGAGGTGGGGCCTGGTGGGAGGTGATTGGATCATAGGGTAAATTTCCTTTTTGGTGCTGTTCTCCTGATCGTGAGTGAGTTATCCCAAGATGTGGTTGTTTAAAACTGTGTAGCACCTCCCTCTCTCTCTTCCTCCTGCTCTGGTGATGGAAGATGTACCTACTTCCCCTTTGCCTTCCACCATGACTATAAGTTTCCTGAGGCCCCCCCAGCCATGCTTCCTACTCTAAAGCCTGCAGGCATAAGCCAATTAAACCTCTTTTTAATTTAATTTTATTTTTTGAGACAGTCTCACTTTTACCCTGGCTGGAGTACAATGGTGCGATCTCGGCTCACTGCAACCTCTGCCTCCTGGGTTCAAGCAATTCTCCTTCCTCAACCTCCCAAGTAGCTGAGATTACAGGCGCCTACCACTACGCCTGGTTAATTTTTTTTATTTTTAGTGGAGACCAGGTTTCACCATATTGGTCAGGCTGGTCTCAAACTCCCGACTTCAGGTGATCTGCCCACCTCAGCCTCTCAAAGTGCTGGGATTACAAGTGTGAGCCACCTCACCCAGCCAAACCTCTTTTCTTTATCAATTACTCGGTCTCAGTTATTTCTTTATAGCAGTGTGAGAATGGACTAATATAGATGGCATTTTCCTTTTGTGATAATTGCCAAGAATATCAGTACTGGGTGCTGGTCAAGTTCAACAGCCTTAAAATATAATGCCCATACATAAGAGCTTCACAAATCATTTTTGGTGCTACTCTGCCACACTAACTATATTTTACATGATAATACCTATTTCCACATTCCCATTTTAAAGTATGAATCCTGGCTGGGTGCAGTGGCTCACGCCTGTAATTCTCAGCACTTTGGGCGGCCAAGGCGGGAGGATCATCTGAGGTCAGGAATTCAAGACCAACCTGGCCAACATGATGAAACCCTGTCTCTACTAAAAATACAAAAATTAGCCGAGCATGGTGGCGCACACCTGTAATAGCAGCTACTCAGAAGGCTGAGGCAGGAGAATCGCTTGAACCCAGGAGGCAGGGGTTGCAGTAAAATACAATCAAAACAGAGCAAGACTCTGTCTCATATAAAAAAAAAAAAAAAGGGTGAATCCTGAACCTCTTAAAATGCATCATAAAATAAAGTGGAAGAACATATACATAAGCAGGACACCTTACCTGCAATTTGTTCATTTTCTGCTGCTCTTGGAAATGTGCAGAGACTGTGGCTGGTAGACCTAGAGGGAGAGAAGCAGGTCATTGAAGTCATAAGGGCTCTGGCCTGCAAAAGCAGGAATCCCCTGTGCTAGAACCACAAAAGAAAGCTCAATAGGCTAACACCCTGTGAACACTCAGCCTGCAAACACTCAGAAGGGCCTAAAAAAGTGATGCAGGGTTTTGCCATGTTGGTTAAGCTGGTCTCCAATTCTGGCCTTAAATGATCTGTTTGCTTTAGCCAACACGGTGAAACTCTGCCTCTACTTAAAAATACAAAACATTAACCAGGCGTGGTGTCACCCACCTGTAGTCCCAGCTACTCAGGAGGCTGAGGCACAACAATCCTTTGAACCTGCGAGGTGGAGGTTGCAGTGAGCCGATATCACGCAGCTGCACTCCAGACTGGGCGAGAGACACTGTCTCAAAGAAAGAGTGAAGGGGGAAGCATGCACTTTTAAGTTTGTAACTCTAAGATTATCAGGTGGTAATTAGGTGAGTTAGACTCTCAAGGGTAGCATGACTCCTTTTACAATAGTCTGCCATCATCAAATACAATGTGCAAAAACAAAAAAAAATTCCATTATATGCCACGATTTTTGTGGTTTGAGACAGGATCTCACTCTGCCACCCAGGCTGGAGTTCAGTGGTGCGTTCATGGCTCACTGCACCCTCATCCTCCTGGGCTCCATCAATCTTCCCGCCTCAACCTCCTCAGTAGTTAGGACCCCAGGTGCATGCCACCATGCCTGGCTACTTTTATATTTTTTGTAGAGTTGGGGTCTCCCTATGTTGCCTAGGCTGGTCTCTAACTCCTGGTCTCAAGGGATACTTCTGCCCTGGCCCTTCAAAGTGTTGGGATTACAAGTGTGAGCCACTGCATCCGGCCCGTGTTTTCTTATTGTCTCTTCAAATTGCTTAAAATCAAAGAAAGAAGCCACAGGAATTGAGAACGTGAGCTCTCAGAAATGAAATTACTGTGTATAAAATATGGTTTCATTTCTAAATTATCCAACTAAACTTGATTATTGCTGCACCTAACAATCTCTTATTAAGAAAACTAGGGACCAGGTGCGGTGGCTCATGCCTGTAATCCCAGCACTTTGGGAGAAAGAGGCGAGCAGATCACCTGAGGGTGGAAATTGGAGACCAGCCTGACCACCATGGAGAAACCCTGTCTCTAGCAAAAAATACAAAAAATTAGCCGGGCGTGGTGCCGGATGCCTGTAATCCCAACTACTCAGGAGGCTGAGACAGGAGAATCACTTGAACCCAGGAGGCAGATGTGTGGTGAGCCAAGATCGAACCATTGCACTCCAGTCTGGGCAACAAGAGCGAAACTCCCTCTCAAGAAAATAAAATAAAAAATACTAGGATACAGGAGAAAGAACACTGGCCTGGGAGACAAGACTCACGAGTACGGCCAGGCGCGGGGGCTCACGCCTGTAATCCCAGCACTTTGGGAGGCCGAGGAGGGCGGATCATGAGATCAGGAGTTCAAGACCAGCCTGGCCAACATGATGAATCCCCGTCTCTACCAAAAATATAAAAAATTAGCCATGTGTGGTGGCATGCACCTTTAATCCCAGCTACTCGGGAGGGTGAGGCAGGAGAATCGCCTGAAGCCGAGGGTGGAGGCTCCAGTGAGCGGAGATCGCACTACTGCACTCCAGCCTGGGGAACAGAGCAAGACTCAGTCTCAAACAAAGAAATAAAAAGACTCCTGAGTTCTACTATGAACAACTCTACCCACAAACCCGGTGACCCAGTCAATTCGCCCACCTGCTAAGGCCCAGTCTCCTCCCCTAGAAACTGAGGCAGCAAGAGACAATCCCTGCAGACCGTTCCTGCATGACTAAGATTCTACAGGGCATATCTAAGGGGGGAATCAGCAGACACTTGAATGAGAAAACAGAGGTGCTGGCGGACGTTTAGAGACGGTCGCAATCAGGAGCTCGGAGAGGAGAAGCGCAGTTGGTGTGAGGTGGGAGTGGAGACAACGTCTGCAGCAGAGGCTGGTGACACCGTCCACGCCCCCTTAAGCCTCCTCCTCCCAGAGCTTCCCGTGAAGCGCCTGTCCGGCGCAGCCAGACCCCGCCCTCAAACCTAAACACCCGTCTCTCCTGCAAACGATCAGGACCCTCCCCCTGCCCCACACGCGGTGACTTCACCCAGACCTTTCTCGCTCCGGGCCCCACGACCTACCCTCCTGGGGCTCCGGAGCCTCTGCCTACAGCTCCCGAGAGGCCGGGGCGGGGTTGCTGTCGCGGGTGCAGGTCTGCTCGCGAGGTTCCCTCCAGTCCACCTCACCAAGGCCGTTCTGCTCCCGAGGGGCCCGGGCCGGGCCTACGGGACAAATCCAGGCTGGCGTCCTTTCCGGGGCCTAGATCCGCCTCTCTGAGGCTCACCGTCCCGCGGACCCTGGGCCAGGCCCGGGTCCCGCTGCCCCTTCGCCTCCGCCGCCACCTCCGCCACTTCCCGCCCGGCCCCTTGGGCCCCACCGCTGCCGACGCAGGGGCTCGCGCTCGGGGTTCCCTGCTCGGGCCTCTGCCCGGCCCGCGCGAATCCTGGCCCGCACAGCTCCGAGCCCGCCTAGGTGCTGGCCAGGGCAGTCGAGGTCTAGCCCCGCAGGCTCCGCGATTCTCGTCCACTAGAGGCCAAAGCCTGGGAACCGGAGGCAGCGATGACCCTGGCACGCACAGGAAGCGAGGGCAGCGCGGCGGTGGCGCCCATACGCGAACACGCACACAGGAAGAGATGCACACGCGCAGGAGTGCACCGGAAGTCCGCCTCCCGGGGCCCTCCGCTGGTCCCAGGACAAGTACCGGGACTCTATTTCCCATGAGCCTATGCGCCCCCCAAGTTTAGGGACCGTTTTAAAAGTCTCTTCCTTGTCTAACGGGTAAGACGCTCCAGGCTATGAGTTTGGCAGCCCTGAACCCCGTACTGAACTTAGCATTTGTCTTTACTCCCTTTTAGGGTCAAGTCCAAGGCTGCGTGATTGGGTCCTGGAGCCCAAGTCCTCTCCTTGCCCTGCAAAGCTTTGGGTTAGAACCGAGTTTCCCGTAACGAGAAGGAAAGGAAAGGAAAAGGTGTATCATAGTCACTTAGCTGAAATGCCAAGAGAAGTTTGACTGAAGTACTAGAACAGGATAAATGCCCAGAGATGATTTCCAAGGAAGAAAAAGAAAATAGAATTTGTAGCTTTTCTAGATCATACAGCGAATGCCTAAAAACTGTAGAAAAATCCGGAAATACGCATACAAATCGAACAAGAAAAGAGATACCTCCGATCTTACCTTTCCAAGAGGATTGTATTTAGGGTTAGGTTCTGTTGACCAAAACGAGGCAAAGTCTGTAAAACAAAGACTTTTATTCTGAGCCTCCTATTTGAGTGACCATGGCTGGTGACATAGCCTCAGAGGTTCCTGAGAACATGAGCCCAAAGTGGTTGGGTTACAGCTTGGTTTTATACATCTTAGGGAGACAGCAGTTGCAGGCAAAGACATAAATCTATACATGGAATGTATACATTGGGTCAGCCAGGAAAGACTTCCAGGTCACTAGTAGATTCAAAGATTGGCAGCTGGATCAGAGTTAAGCCTTGCTTGAAGTCTTCATAAAGAAATGGGTCATTGTGGTGGCTGATGCCTGTAACCCCAGGACTTTGGGAGGGTGAGCTGGGAGGATCCCTTGAGGCCAGGAATTAAAGGACAACCTGAGCAACATAGTGAGACCCCACCTCTACCCAAAAAAAAAAAAAAAAAAAAATTTATTCAGGTGTGGTGGTGTATGCCCAGCTACTCAGGAGGCTGAGATGAGAGGATTGCTTGAGCCTGGGGTGTTGAGGCTACAGTGAGCCATGATGGTGCCACTGCACTCCAGCCTGGGAAACAGAGAAGAAAAAAAAAGACAGAAAGACATGAAAGAGGAAAGAAGGAAGAAAGGAAAGAAGAAAGGAAGAAGGAAGAAAGGGAAGGAGGGAAGGAAAGAGAGGAAAAGAGAGAGGGAGGGAGGGAAAGAGAGGAAAAGAGGGAAGGAGGGAGGGAAAGAAAGAAAAAGAAAGAAAGAAAGGAAGGAAAAAGATCCCAGCATTTTGGGAGGCCAAGACAGGCGGATCACGAGGTCAGGAGTTCAAGACCAGCCTGACCAATATGGTGAAACCCCATCTCTACTAAAAATACAAAAATTAGCCAGATGCGGTGGCATGTGCCTGTAGTCCCAGCTACTCGGGAGGCTGAGGCGGCAGAATCGCTTGAGTCTGGGAGGCGCAGGTTGCAGTGAGCCAAGATCATGCCACTGCACTCCAGCCTGGGCAATAGAATGCAGTGACACTTTTGACAGAGTGCAAAAAATAAAATAAAATATTATTGAACAAGTATTAAACAAGACTGTGATGTGTGATGCCCATCACAGGTGATCCATTAATGAGATGCAAAGAGAAATAAAGCCCTTTTTTTGTTTTGTTTTGTTTTTGAGAGGGAGACTTGCTCTGTTGCCCAGGCTGGAGTGCAGTAATTCTAGAGTTCAAGTGATTCTTCTGCCTCAGCCTCCAGAGTAACTGGGATTACAGGCATATGCCACCACTCCTGGCTAATTTTTTTGTATTTTGGGGTTTCGTCATGTTAGCCAGGATGGTCTCGATCTTCTGACCTCGTGATCCACCTGCCTCGGCCTCCCAAAGTGCTAGGATTATAGGCATGAGCCACCGAGCCCGGCCAAAGCCTCCTTTTTGTATAGCCCAGCAGATATAATCCATTGCATACACATGCTCAAGATAAAAACTGTAACTCATCCTCATGTAAAAGGACTTGCTATGCATTTTTTGAGGGGGAGGGGGACAGGGTCTCATGTCATCCAGGCTGGAGTGTAGTGGCACGATCTTGGCTCACTGCAACCTCCACCTCCTGGGTTCAAGCAATTCTTGTGCCAAAGCCTCATGAGTAGCTGGAATTACAGACATGCACTGTCATGACCTGCTAATTTTTGTATTTTAGTAGAGACAGCGTTTGACCATATTGGCCAGGCTGGTCTCAAACTCCTTCTTTTGATTTGTGTGTGGCTTCAAGTCATCCACCATGTTGGCCTCCCCCAGAGTACTGGGATTACAGGTGTGAGCCACTGCACCTGGCCCACTATGCATTCCTAAAGACTCATCCTAAATTCACCTGGTAATCAAGGTGGCCATCGTGCTAGTTAATTACCTGTAGCCAATGAAAAAATAAAACTTCCTGTATCTCCTTGACAAACAGGTAGTAACAGCTCAAGGTACCTAGACTAAACTCCCTAGGCAACAGGGAGATGGGGACGCTATCTTCCTCCAGGTTTACTTTTCAGAGAAGATTCTCAGCCCCTTAAGAAAAAAGTTCCTGGGCTATAATGTTGGCAAGAAGTTTATTTACCTTTTTAAAAGATTGACATATGCCATGTGCGGCAGCTCATGCCTGTAATCCCAGCACTTTGGGAGGCCGAAGCGGGTGGATCACGAGGTCAAGAGATCAAGACCATCCTGGCCAACATGGTGAAACTCTGTCTCTACTAAAAACACAAAAATTAGCCGGGCATTTGGCACACACCTGTAGTCCCCAGCTACTCGGGAGGCTGAGGCAGAAGAATCACTTGAACCTGGAAGGTGGAGGTTGCAGTGCTCCAGCCTGGCAACAGAGCAAGCTCCATCTCAAAAAAAAAAAAAAGATTGACATACATATCAAAGGCACAAAACAAGTTATTTATATTACAAGTTTTATCAAGAAAAAACTCTTTGAAAAGGGGAGAGGAGAAAAGGTCAATTTGCCTTTTGGCAAATCAGACAAATTTACTCTTTTTTAAAAAAGAAAGAAAATCCATACAGTAAGGGTTGGGGTTGTGGCTCACATCTGTAGTCCCAGCACTTTGGGAAGCTGAGGCAGGCAGATTGCTTGAGCCCAGGAGTTTGAGAACAGCCTGGGCAACATGGCAAAAGCCCATCTCTACTACAAATACAAAAATTAGCTGGGCATGGTGGTGTGCACCTATTGTCCTAGCTACTCTGGAGCCTGAGGCTGGAGAATCTCTTGAACGTGGGAGGAGGAGGTTGCAGTGAACTGAGATGGCGCCTCTGCATCCAGCCTGGGCAACAAAGCAAGACTCAGAAGGAAAGAAAGCAGGAAGGGAGGGAGGGAGGGAGGGAGGAAATCCATGCAGTGCAAACAGCAATATCCAAGAAGTTGGTAAAAGTAAAATAAATGTGTTTCTAAAAATAATATTGCAGGCCGGGCACAGTGGCTCATGCCTATAATCCCAACACTTTGGGAGGCTGAGGCGGGCGGATTGCCTAAAATCAGGAGTTCAAGACCATCCTGGGCAACATGGTGAAACCCCATCTCTACTAAACATACAAAAACTAGCTAGGTGTGGTGGTGTGGGCCTGTAATCCCAGCCTCTCAGGGAAACTGAGGCGGGACAATTGCTTGAATCTGGGAGGTGGAGGTTGCAGTGAGATCTTGCCATTGCACTCTAGCCTGAGTGATAGAGCAAGACTTTGTCTCTAAATAAATAAATAAATAAAATAATGCAGACGGGATAATGAGCACAGTATATTTTAACGTAAGAATGCACTTTCAAAAATATGTGAATTATAGATTATGTCATTCTTACAAGCCCAAAAAGATTTTTTCTTAAATGACAACAAAAAATACTATGAACAAACACACCAGAAATGTACATGCTCTTAAAGATTGTGTAAAAATTGCCCAGGCATGGTGGCTCATGCCTGTAATCCCAGCACTTTGGGAGCCCGACGCAGGCAGATCACTTGAGGTCAGGAGTTCGAAACCAGCCTGGGCAACATGGTGAAACCTTGTCTCTATTAAAATACAAAAAAATTAGCCAGATGTGGTGGTGTGCACCTGCAATTCCAGCTACTTGGCAGGGTGAGGCAGGAGAATCATTTGAACCTGAGAGGTGAAGGTTCCAATGAGCTGAGAATGTGCCACTGCACTCCAGCCTGGGAGACAGAGTGTAACCTGGAGACAGAGTGAGACTCTGTCTCTCACTCTGTCTCAAAAAAAAAAAAAAAAAAAATTGGGTAAAAATGAAACCCTACATACTCCAATGTACATTTTCCCTGGGAGTAAGTATAGGTTTGACCGGATCCATTCTCAGGGAATATCTCTGTGTTTGGCAAATTAGGGAACCTTTCTGTGATGTCGTTTTCTCATCTGTCCTTAGAGACTTATAATTCTTTTTTTTTTTTTTTTTTTTTGAGATGGAATCTCACTCTATAGCCCAGGTTGGAGTACAGTGGCATGATCTCAGCTCACTACAACGTCCGCCTCCCGGGTTCAAGTGATTCACCTGCCTCAGCCTCCAAGTAGCTGTGACTACAAGCGCATGCCACCACGCTCAGCTAATTTTTGTATTTTTAGTACAGACAGGGTTTCATCATGTTGGGCTGGATGGTCTCATGATCCACCTGCCTTGGCCTCCCAGAGTGCTGGGATTACAGGCGTGAGCTGGGACAGGAAAGAGAGGGATGCAGAGACGATGAAGATGCTTTTAGACAATGGTCTGAGGTTGGAACAGTGGCAGGAGACACCATTGACCCCAGGACACCACTGACCCCAGGAGATCGAGACACTATTGACCCTGGATATCCAGGACAAGAGACCAGTCTGGCAGTTACATGTGATTTTCTTCAAACTGCTTGCCAGGTTGGAATGACTGATGACATCAGAGATTCCAACCTTCCTGATTGGACCGCACTCCGTGGGTGCTCGGAAACCCAGGTACACAACAGCATCTTCTCAGAGCTGTTATCCACTCCCAACTTCTCCCCAGCCTTGAGAAGAGATAACGCACTTTTACTGGTCCTAATAGAGTGTGGAAGAAGGCTTTGGACAGAACAGGCACCAGGTTCCGTGGGCGGGAACAGAGTTTGGGAGACATCATGGCCAGGTGTCAACCGCAGCCCCAGCTTGAGGAGAGGAGCCCCCAGCCTAGCACCTCGGGGTACTTCCTCCTGGAGGTGATAGATGATGAAGTGCCGGGACCACCAGGTGAGGGGACTGGAGGAAGAAGAGATGGGAGGGGATCGACTAAGAAGAAGGAAGGGGGCCGGGTGAGGTGGTTCACACCTGTAATACCAACATTATGGGAAGATGAGGTGGGTGGATCACCTGAGGTCAGGAGTCAGAGATAAGCCTGGCCAATATGGTGAAACCTTGTCTCTACTAAAATACAAACATTAGCTGGGCGGTAGTGGTGCATGCCTGTAATCCCAGCTACTTGGGGGGCTGAGGTACGAGAATCGCTTGAGCCTGGGAGGCTGAGGTTGCAGTGAGCTGAGATCGTGCCAATGCACTCCAGTGTGAGTGAAAGACTGAGACCCTGTTTCAAAAAAAAAGGAAGGGCCCACAAGTCAGGAAGAAGCGCCTGAGGAGGGTGTGTGGGAAAAAAGAGGGACTCAGGCTGGGTACAGTGGCTCACACCTGTAATCCCAGCATGCTGGGAGGCTGAGGCAGGTGGATCACTTAAAAACAGGAGTTTGAGACAGCCTGGCCAACATATTGAAAACCCGTCTCTACAAAAAGTACAAAAATGATCTAAGTGTTATGGCGGGCACCTGTAAGCCCACCTACTTGGGAGGCTGAGGCAGGAGAATCACTGGAACCCAGGAGATGGAGGTTGCAGTGAGCTGAGATGGCACCACTACACTCCAGCTTGGGTGACAAAGCAAGACTCTGTCAAAAAAAAAAAAAAAAAAAAGAGGGACTCAGAGAGCCAGGGACCAGGGAAGGAAATGAGGAAGCGTTCTGAGGAGAGATGGAAGAATGGGGAGGAGAAGGAGAGGCACATGCGGTTCAGCAAGGGAGAAGCCAACAGTCTGCAGGGCTGGGGAGGATGGAAAGTGGTTTGGGGTTTTGGGTCAGGGTCTAAGGTGATCAATTGCAGAAGCATTACACGGTGGCCTGCTTTCTTTACTCAGTCCCTTGGGTAGATCCCGGCACCCCAAGTAAGTTCCTTTACTGGAACAGGAAGACAGAGTGGTCGGACCAATCCGAGGAGACGCCCAAGGAGGAGACAGAGAAGGAGTGCACCCCTGAGCCTGAGGAGACCTGGGTGCTGGACACCCAGTGTGGGCTCAAGAGTAAATTAAAGTGATGGCAAGTGTCACCCATGCTCCCTGAGCACTACAAGGTCTTCAACATGCTGCCTGGTAGGAGGACACCCCAGAGAGCACCTCCAATCCTGGTCTTTTAAAAAAAGAAGCTTCCCATAACTATACTTTTCACATAGGAAAAATATGCCCCCCAGTGGGTGAGTTCTCCATGTGGGAGGACTCAGAGGATCCTAAGCATCACTCATGAGGGACCCTTAGGAGGCAATAGAGGACTCGGCTAGACTAGATAAGGGTCAGTGATTGGGATAAGAAAGCTTGGTTTCAGCCAGGCGCAGTGGTATGAGATCCCAGCACATGGGGAAGCTGAGGCAAGAGCATCACTTGAACTCAGGACTTTGAGGCTGCAGTGAGCTATGATGGCACCACTGCACTCCAGCCTGGGTGACAGAGCAAAACCCTGTCTCAGAAGAACAACAAAGGCCAGGCACAGTAGCTCATGCCTGTAAGCCCAGCACTTTGGGAGGCCAAGGTGGGTAGATCACCTGAGGTCAGGAGTTGGAGACCAGCCTGGCCAACATGGTGAAACCCTGTCTCTACTCAACATAAGAAATTAGACAGGTGTGGTGGCCCAGGCCTGTAATCTCAGCTACTCAGGAGGCTGAGGCAGAAGAATTACTTGAACCAGGGAAGCAGAGGTTACAAGTGAGCCAAGATGGCGCCACTGCATTCCAGCCTGGGTGACAAAGTGAGACTCCGTCTCCAAAAAATAAATAAAAATAAAAATACAATAAAAACAAAATAAAAAAACACAGAAAGCAGTTTCAGCTGTCCTGTCTGAAACTTAATGTCCCTTGCTGACTTTTCTCATTCATTCATTCATTTGAGAAGGAGCCTGTCCTATTGCCCAGGCTGGTGTGCAATGCCACAATCTCGACTTAATGCAACCTCTCCCTCCCAGGTTGAAGCTATTCTCCTGCCTCAGCCTCTCAAATGGCTAGGATTACAGGCCAGCACCACCACGCCTGGCTAATTTTTTGTATTTTTAGTAGAGAAAGATGAGGTTTCACCGTGTTAGCCAGGATGGTCTTCAACTCCTGACCTCATGATCTGCCCACCTCAGCTTCCCAAAGTGCTGGGATGACAGGTGTGCGCCACCGTGCCTCACCTCTATGTTTCTCTTCAAACTGTTGGCCAGGTTGGAATGACCAAAGACATCTGCAATTCCACCCTTCCTGATTGGAAGCACCAAACTCCGTGGGTGCTTGAGAGCTCAGGTGGATAACAGCATCTTCTCAGGGCTGTTCTCCGCGCCCGACTTCTCCCCAGCCTTGAGACTAGAGAATGCACTCCTCTGGGTCCTAGTACAGTCTGGATGAAGGCTTTGGACAGAACAGGGACCAGGTTTCATGGGAGGGAACAGAGTTTGGGAGAGATCATGGCCAGCTGTCAACCTCAGCCCCAGGTCGAGGAGAGGAGCCCCCCAGCCTAGCACCTTAGGGTACTCCTCCCAGAGGTGGTGGACAATGAAGTGCTGGGACCATCAGGCGAGGGGACTGGAGGAAGGAGAGATGGGAGAGGTTTGACCAAGAAGAAGAGAGGGGGCCAGGCACGGTGGCTTATGCCTGTAATCCCAGCATTTTGGGAGGTCATGACAGTTGGATCACCTGAGGTCAAGAGTTTGAGATGAGCCTGCCAAAATGGTGAAACCCTGTCTCTACTAAAATAACAAAAATTACCGTGGTGCATGCCTGTAATCCTAGCTATTTGGAAGGCTGAGGCAGGAGAATTCATGAGACTGGGAAGCGGAGGTTATGGTGAACTGAGATTGCATCTCTGCATTCCAGTCTGGTTGAGATAGTGGGACCCTGTCTCAAAAATAAAAAAAGAAGAAGAAAGGAAGAAAGAGAGAAAGAGAGAAAGAAAGAAAGACCCAGAAGTCAGGAAGAAACATCTGAGGAAGTGTGGGGGAAGAAAGGAGGGACTAGGGCCGGGTGCAGTGGCTCACACCTGTAACCCCAGGACTTTGGGAGGCCAAGGCAGGAGGATCACTTGAGGCCAGGAGTATGAGACCAGCCTGGCCAACATGGTAAAACCCCGTCTCTACTAAAAGTACAAAAATGAGCCGAGTGTTATGGTGGGCACCTGTAATCCCAGCACTTGGGAGGCTGAGGCAGGAGAATCACTGGAACCCAGGAGGCGGATGTTGCAGCGAGCCAAGATTGCACCACAACAATTAGCAATCCAGCCTGGGTGGCAAAGCAAGACACTCTCAAAAAAAAAAAAAAAAAAAGGAGAGGCTCAGAGAGTCAGAGATCAGAGAAGGAAAAGAGGAAGCGTTCTGAGGACAGACAGATGGAAGAATGGGGAGGAGAAGGAGAGGCACATGGGGTTCAGCAAGGAAAAAGCCAACAATCTGTGGGGCTGGGGAGGATGAAGAGTGCTTTGGGGTTTTGGGTCGGGGTCTAAGGTGATCAATTGCAGAAGCATTACACGGTGGCCTGCTTTCTTTACTCATCTCCTTGGGAAGGTCCCAGTTCGCCTTGGTTCCTTCGCCGTAAAAGGAAGAGGGAGTGGTTGGACAAATCTGAGGAGGAGCCCAAGGAGGAGCCAGAGAAGGAGCGCACCCCTGAGCCTGAGGAGACCTGGGTGCTGGAGACGCTTCAGGGGCTCAAGATGAAACTGAAGCAACGGCGACTGTCAACTGTGCTCCCTGAGCACCACCAGGCCTTCAACAGGCTGCTTGGTAGGAGGACACCCCAGAGAGCACCTCCAATCCTATTCTTTTAAAAAAGAGGAAACTTCCCATAACCATACTTTTCCCATGGGAAATACATGCTTCCCCAGTGGGTGAGCGCTCCATGTGGGAGGACTCAGAAGTGATCACTCATGTGGGACTTAGGAGGCCATAGACGATTCAGCTAGACTTGATCAAGGTCTGCAATTGGGGTAAGAAAGCTTGGTTTCAGGCCAGGCGCAGGGCTCATGCCTGAGATCCCAGGAGGTTGAAAGGCTGAGGTAAGAGGACCACTTGAACTTAGGGCTTTGAGGCTGCCATAAGCTATGACTGCACCATTGCACTCCAGCCTGGGTGACAGAGCAAAACCTTGTCAAAGAAGGAAAACCAAGTCCAGGTGCAGTAGTTCATGTCTGTCATGCCAGCATTTTGGAAGGCCGAGGCAGGTGGATCTATTGAGGTCAGGAGTTTGACGAGGTCAGGAGTTCAGCCTGACCAACATGGCAAAACCCCATCTGTACTAAAAATGCAAAACTCAGCCTGGTGTGGTGGCACATGCCTGTAAATCCCAGCTATCCAGGAGGCTGAGACAGGAGAAGCACTTGAATCCCAGAGGAGGGAGGTTGCAGTGAGCCAATATCACACCACTCAACTCCATCCTTAGCAACAGAGCGAGACGCCACATAAATTAAACAAATAAAAAAATAAAGAAAAACAAAATCAAAAAACAAAGAAAGCATTTCCAGTTGTGCCCTCAGAAATGTAACGTCTCTTGCTGACTTTTCTAAACCTAAGTGTCTCCATGCCTAGAGGGGGATACCAAGGCCATGGTCACACCCTGATGTGACTGTCTCATGCGGAAATGATGGGAATGACTTTATGACTCTGCAGTGGTCCCTGCGTGTCTGCAGGGAGGGCATCTTGGCTTCTTCCCAGCTCTCCATCCGGTAGATTCTCACACCCAGGGCCTCCTTCAGCCTCTTCTAAGGGCAGTCTTACAGCAGGAGCCTCTCTCCCTTGCCCAGTGAAGTCATTCTCTCCTCTCCCATCCACCTCACCCGCGGCCACCATCCTGAGACTTTCCCCAGGGAGGCGCAGTTCTCCTGGCTGCCCTGTTTCTCCCATGGAAACTCCATTCCGCTTCTCATGCTAACATCTGCTCTCTAATCACAGAGGATCCTGTCATGAAAAGATTCCTGGCCTGGGACAAAGATCTGAGGGCATCCGACAAGGTAAGGTTGTTCTCCACGAAACTGTGTTCCTGTTCCAACACACAGCCTGGGGGAGTTGACACCTTCCACACCCATAGTTCCCCTCCCCTCCCCATCCACCGGCTCCCACCTGATGCTCCCCAGTCTTATTTTATTCTGAGATAGAGTTTTGCTCTGTTACCCAGGCTGGAGGGCAGTGTCCCAATCTCGGCTGAATGCAGCCTCCGCCTCCAGGGTTCAAGCGATTCTCCTGCCTCAGCCTCCCAAGTAGCTGGGATTGCAGGCATGCACCACCATGCTTGGCTAATTTTTGTGTTTTTTGTAGAGGCAGGGTTTTGCCATGTTGGCCACGCTGGTCTTGAACCCCTGACCGCAGGTGATCCACCGGCCTTGGCCTCCCAAAGTGCTCTTACTACAATATGAGCCACTGTGCCCAGTTCGCTCCCACGGTCTTGAGTCTTGGCACCAACCCAGGTTTTTTGTGTGTGTTTTCTGATTTTTGGTTTTTTTGAGACAGAGTCTAGCTCTGCTCCCTAGGATAAAGTACAGTGGCCTCTAATTCCTGGGTTCAAGCAATTCTCCTGCCTCAGCCTCCTGAGTAGCTAGAACTACAGGCACACACCACCGTGCTTGACTAATTTTTGTAATTTTTGGACAAAGAGGGTCTCACTATGTTGCCCAGGTTGTTCTCGAATTTGGGGTCACATGATCCTCATGTCTCCGCCTCTCGCAGTACTGGGGTCACAGGCTTGAGCCGCCACTCCCAGCTATTCTTGATCTTTTTATGACTTGTCAGCATCTCCCTCGGGACTCTGCTGGTTTCTTGCAGAGTGAGTGAGTGGCCCCTGCCTCTTCTAGGGGTTCGGATCTGAGCCCTGGGCCACAGTCTGGCCGCAGCCCTGAAGCTCCCGGCCCCTCTGCTCTCAGCTCTTTGGGACAGTTCTCTGCCTGGCACACACAAGACCCTCCTGACACCAGCCAACCTAGACACACTCCCTGCAAACGTCCCATCGGAGCTCAGCATCCTGGGAGCGTCACCGACATCCCTTTCTCCAGCTTCTCAGATTTGCATCCGAACTTCTAATACCCCTCCACCTCACTATTTCCCAATGTGCACAGTCACCCCAATGCTGAGGTCCCTTCTCTGATGGGCAACCCCTCCCCTGCCCCAATTCCCCCATCTGCATGATCTGCCTCTTCCAAGATGTGACCTCTCCCTCTCTGTGTTCCTTTCTCTCCATCAGTACCTGCTGGCCATGGTCATAGCGTATTTTGGCCGCGCCGGCCTCCTCTCCTGGCAGTACCAATGCATTCATTTCTTCCTGGCTCTGTGAGTGCTTTCCTTCCTCCTATGGTCAATATCCAACACCCTGGGACAGCAGGGCAAGTCGAATTCCAATCTCTCATTTATTCTTTCACCCATTTGTCCTCTTTACTCTGTGTATAAACAAGATAGGATTATACAATGATGTTCTTAGATGTTCTTTCTAAAAATAAAGTCAGGCCAGGTGCGGTAGTCACACCTGTAATTCCAGCACTTTGGGAGGCCAAGGAAGGCAGATCACCTGAAGTCAGGAGTGCAAGACCAGCCTGGCCAACATGGTGAAACCTCGCTTATACTAAAAATACAAAAATTCGCCAAGGGTGGTGGCATGTGCCTGTAATCCCAGCTACTCAGGAGGCTGAGGCAGGAGAATCGCTTGAACCTGGGAGGGAAAGGTTGCAATGAGCCAGGATTATGCTATTGCACTCCAGCCTGGGTGACAGAGCAAGACAATGTCTCAAGAAAAAAAAAAAAAAATTAACCGGGCCTGGTGGTGTGAATCTGTAATCCCAGCTACTTAGGAGGCTGAGGCAAGAGAACTGCTTGAACCAAGGAGGCAGAGGTTGCAGTATGCTATGATTAATTAAGCCACTGAACTCCAGCCTCAGTGAAAAAGCAAGATGTTTTCTCAAAACAAAACCAAACTCAAGTGCCAGTTTAAAAATAAAAGAATAAAACTAAAGGAACCATCCACCCCCCCTAAGGGGAGAGGAAAAGGCGCAGACACGATGCCTCCCCAAGCAACAGCCACTTCTGGTTCTTCTGTCTCTCTCCTTCCCGCATTTCAACCCCAAATGCAATGGTTCATCGTCCTCCTCCAGGTTCCCATGACAGAGGCCACAGTTCAGGCCCCCTCACTTCACTCAAATCCACTGCCAAATGCTCCCTGCTGGGGCCTCCTGGAGCCTCTCCCCAAGCCAGGGGGCTTCCTGGTGCAGCCTGAACATCTCTCCAAAGCACAGGTACCACCCCTCGCTGCCCACTTGAACAGCTTGCTTAGCTGATGTCTTCTGAAATCGAGGCCATGTCTACAGTGCCAATTCCAAGCTCTCTACAATCTCTCTGCAGCCAAACCAACTCACCATCCTGGTGTTTCCTGGCTTGGTTTCACCGTTCCTTCCAAATGCCCACCACTCGACTTTGCGTCTGTGTTTTCTGTCTGGGGTCCTGCACATGTGTGGTTCTGAAGGGAAGTACCCATTCGTTGACACCAGTTCACCCCACAGCCTCTGTGATGCCTTCCCTCATCTTCCCACCTCTGCACACCCATAGCATGCCAGTGACATCCTATTATAATGTGACATTGGGATGAGGTTATTTGCCCTGATTTCTCCCAGTCCCATTAGACTAGATGTCTACAGAAGGCAGGATCTTGGAAAAATATCAATGTATTCTATTTCTTTTATTTTTTTGTGACAAAGACTCGCTCTGTCCCCCAAGCTGGAGTGCAGTGGTGAGATCATAGCTCACTACAGCCTCCATCTCTTGGGCTCAAGTCATCCTCCTAACTCAGCCTCCTGATTAGCTTAGACTATAGGGCTGTGCCATCACACCTGGACAATTACTTACATATTTTTTAAATTTTATTTATATTTTTAATTTTTTTTTTGAGATGGAGCCTCGCTCTGTCAACCAGGCTGGAGTGCAATGGCACCAACTCGGTTCACTGCAACATCTGCCTCCCAGGTTCAAGCGATTCTCTTGCCTAAGCTTTCTGAGTAGCTGGGACTACAGGCTCATGCCACCATGCCTGGCCGATGTTTGTATTTTTAGTAGAGACGGTGTTTCACTGTGTTAACCAGGATGGTCTCAATCACCTGACCTGGTGATCCACCCACCTCAGCCTCACAAATTGCTGGGATTACAGGCGTGAGCAACCGCGCCCATCCTATTTATTTATTTATTTTGAGACAGAGTCTTGCTCTGTCTCCCAGGCTAGAATGCAGTGGACCTATCTCGGCTCACTACAACCTCAGCCTCCTCGGTTCATGTAATTCTTGTGCCTCGGCCTCTGGAATAGCTAGGACTAAGGTGTGTGCCACCACACCAGGGGATTTTCATATTTTTAGTAGAGATGGGGTTTCGCCATGTTGAACAGGTTGGTCTCAAACTCCTAGCCTCAAGTCATCCACCCACTTCAGCCTCCCAGAGTGTTGGGATTCCAGGCCTAAGCCACCACTCTCAGCCATCAGTTGGCTTTTGGTCTCCATCCTGAAGGTGTGAGGGGTGCCCTTCAGCAGGCCTCTGTCCAGCAGGGCCCTCCTGAGGAAGGCATGGCTCTCTGCAGGGTGGGTGCCAATCCTGAGCTGTGGACGGTCCCCCACCCTCCTCTCTGGGAAGCTGACCTCAGCCGGAAGTCTCTCCTGGTGGTGCCCCGAGCAGCAGCCTGATTTCTGCCCCCAGCTACGTGGCCAATGACATGGAAGAGGACAACCAGGGCCCCAAACAAGCCATCTTCTACTTCCTGTATGGGAAGAACCGCTCCCAGCGACCCTTGTTCCAGAAGCTTCGGTTCCAGTTCTGTTCCATGTGCTGCAGGGCTTGGGTTTCCCCGGAGGAGCTGGAGGAGGTGGGTGGGTTGTGGGGAGGTGGAGGAGGTGGGGAGGAATCAGGTGACTGGAGGCTGGATGAGGGGATGGAGGGGTATCCTGGGGAGTCCCTGTGTTCTGAAGGGCGTTTGTTTTTGCAGATCCAGGCTTATGACCCAGAGCACTGGGTGTGGGCACGAAATCGTGCCCTCTTTTTCTAGAACTCCAGGGACCATGGAGGCCTGAGGTCATCGGCCTGAGGGAAGGTATGTCTGTGTCCTCAGGAGTCAAGGCAGAATATTGTGTCTATTTAGGAAATCCAAGGAACCCAATTGCTGGTCCAGCTTCAAGCCTGAGCAACTTGGCCAGATCCACTCTCCACAAAAATTCACAAATTAGCTGGGCGATGTAGGAGGCCTCTCTATTCCCAACTACTCGGGAGGCTGAGGAGGGAGGATCGCTGGAGCCTGGGACACTGGGGCTGTAGGGAGTCCTGATCCTGCCACTGTACTCCAGCCTGGTCAACACAGTGAGACCCTGTCTCAAAATTCATCAGAAATACTGAAGTCGGGGAGGTTTATTAGGATTGATACACTTGGATTACCTATTTGGGTCAAGGATTCAGTGAAGATTTGGTTTACATCTTGTGCATGTAACCACGTTGAGGACTCAGCATGAGACTTAAACATTAGGAAGTAGGATTATGGATTAGGCTCCGGGACTCGTGGTTCGTGATGTTGTCACATTAGAAACGTATCTAGTGTGGTTACCAGTTTAGATCTTAAGTGACACGAAAGGCCCCACATGTGATGAAGTGTAAAGCCACATTGTCTGAGGGCGCTTTACTCCCTGGGCAGACCCACACAAAGTCCTGGCAAGGAAGCAGATCACTGGGGATGGCCTTGGGTATATTAAGTGAGTTTTGGAGTCAGGGTCACCAAAGTGTCCCTATCACAATTGAACACCATGGTTCAGAAGCAGGCTAGAGAATGAAGGGCAGGAGATGAAACTGGATTGATCAATTGCTCTGAATTCTAGTTAGAATAGATGTGGGATGTGAATGACCTTCCTAGAGAACTGCCTCCCTGAAGCCTGACATCCTCTCTGTCAGTTCCAGAACACTGGGCCCAGGGGAGATATGGATTTTCAGCATGAAGTTTATTCCAATGCTAATGGCAGACAGACACCAGGAAGGAGGAGAGGAACCATTTGTGCAGATCATCTAGAAGAATCTGGACTGTTGTAGAAAGAGTTCAATAGAGTGATCACACTGTCCTCCTAGGGGTGGAGGGGTGGGAGACGGTACTTCTAGGAGTCCGTGGAGGACAGTGAGAAATGAGCGGTGTTTCTGATTCCACCCCTTCCTGCGGCACCACCTCCCTTTTCATATTGCTTAATTCCAGCCTCTCCAGGAGCATTTGAGGGCACAGTACAGGTGCTCAGACTGGCACAGAATTATTTGTAACATATGAGTGCTATTGGATTGTAACAGGTAGCTTCATGCATTCTATGCATTTTTGTGGTTTGTTTCGGAAGTGTTAGTCATTGAATTATTCCTATGTTTATTTAAAATAGTTTGGAAATTGTTTTACTTTTGAAAACTTGCTGTTCCTGTAGTGTTTTTGATGAGAATTATAGCTCTTACATATACAGAAATATAATTTTCTTTTTTTAAGAAAGAATTCTGTTTATCCTAAATCTTTTATTAAATTGTTCTATTATGATATGTGCTCCTGAAGTGAGTACTCTTTATCTATGATACTTACATGATAATCTATTATATTTATAGCTATGTGGTAGTTCCCGTAAATCTTCTAATAGAAATTTTTATTTCCTGTTTAGAGTTTGTTACCAAATTGTGAGAATTCAGTTGTGATTTTTAACATGTCTTAGATATATAGTAATATGTTTAATATATACTATACATTTTATTGGTTTATTTTGAAAAAGATGGGCATAGAATTATTACTACATTTATTTAAAGAGTTTGGAAATACTGTTTTTGAATTTCTATAAAGTTGTGTGATGGGTATTATATCCATTATGTATATATAAATATAATTTTATTTTCCTTTTTAAGAGAGGATTCTTTCTATCCTAAATATTTTTATCTGTCAACCTTTGTATGTTATTACACGTGCTCCTGAAGGGAGCCCTCTTTTTATCTATGATACTTACTTAATATATCTATTATCTGTATAGCTAAGTGGTAGTTCCTCTAAATTCTTGTAAAAATAAATTTGGATTTGATGTTTAGTGTATGATTTGAAATGTGAGAATTCAGATGTAATTTTTTACCTTCTATTGACTTGCTTGTAAGTTACTCTGAAGACGATGTGTGTTTTGAAGGAGGCCATGAGCCGTGTGTTTTCAAGGGAACAGTGCAGTGCATCTTGGGAAATGTAATAAACATGAAGTTTTCTCATCTTCACAGCGAGTGCGATCAGATTGCTCCAGATTGCTTATTTGCTGTCGAGTGACATTTTTCCTTAATGAGGTTTTGGTTATTTGAACATATTTATTGGCTCTGGAAGATAATTCTGTATTTTGTTTTTACATAGCAACAACGTAAGTCTGGAAACAGTGCTCACACCTGTAATCCAGCACTTTTGGAGGTTATGGAGGGAGGATCACTTGAGGCCAGGGGTTTAAGACCAGCCTGGGCAACACAGCATCTACATCTATTTTTTGTTAATATTTTTTAAAAAATTAGAAGAGAAGGCTAATACCAAGTTAGAGTTTTGTTTTGTTTTGGTTTGTAGAGACAGAGTCTCACTCTCTTGCCCAGGGTGGAGGACAGTGCTGCGATCTCAGCTTACTGCAACCTCTGTCTCCCGGGTTCAAGCGATTATCCTGCCTCAGCCTCCCGAGTAGGTGGGACTATCAGTGCCCATCTGTATGCCTAATTTTTGTAAATATTACAGACAGGGTTTCACCATGTTGGCCAGGCTGGTCTCGAACTTCAGACCTTAAGTGATCCGTCTACCTCGACCTCCCAAAGTGCTGGGATTAGAGGCATGAGCCACCATGTCCAGCTGACTTCCAGAGCTTTAATAACAGAGATGTGGTTAAAGAAGAAAAGAAAGCCATGGTCTGTAGATGGCAGGAGCTTCATGAAAAGAGGCCAGTGAAGGGCAGGACGTGAAGTTCTCCACCTACAGGAAACCAGCCCAGAGCCTCACACAGGGACGTCAGCACAGAGGGCTGGGAAAATCTGCATGAACCTGAGCCCTGAACCTAAGACAGGACAAGGCCTTCACTGTTTCTGCAGATACACAAGATGTAATCTCTGTGGTCCATGCCCACGGGGCGATCTGGAATAAAGGGGACCTCATGCCTGTAGTCCCAGCAGTTTGGGAGTCTGAGCAGGGCCGATCACCTGAGGTTGGGAGTTTGAGACCAGCCTGACCAACATGGAGAAACCCAATCTCTACTAAAAATACAAAATAAGCCGGGCGTGGTGGCACATGCCTGTCAACCCAGCTACTTGGGAGGCTTAGGCAGGAGAATCCCTAGAATCCGGGAGGCGGAGGTTGCCGTGAACCATGATTGTGCCATTGGACTCCAGCCTGGGCAACAAGAGCAAAATTCTGCCTAAAGGGAGGCTTCTAAATGCAAATAACATGGAATCGAATGTGCAACAGAAATACTGCCACTGATTTGGGCCGCGGAAAGGCCAAAACAGTTTACTGTAGTCCATTGCCAAGGTCATCAGCGGGGTGACTCTGAAATAGTAAATTTCAGAAGCCATGGCCAAGATAGCTGCATGGGTGGGGAAGTCCTCCAAATGTCTCTGCTTCCTTCAGTAGCTCTTTATAAAATAAGCCGAGGTACTCCACTGATGAATTTTTCTTTCTTTTTTTTCTTTTTTTGAGACAAAGTTTCACTCTTGTTCCCCAGGCTGGAGTGGGATGGGGTAATCTCAGCTCACGTAACGGCTGCCTCCCAGGTTCAAGTGATTCTCCTGCCTCGAACTCTCAAGCAGCTGGGATTACAGGCGCCTGCCACTACACCCGGATAATTTTTTGGATTTTTAGTAAAGATGGGTGTCACCATGTTGGCCAGGCTGGTCTTGAACTCATGACCTCAAGTGATCCACCCACCTCAGTCTCCCAAAGTGCTGGGATTATAGGTGTGAGCCACTGCACCTGCCCCTGCCTAGGAGATTTTAAAAGCCACTGGAGACAGATATCACCTGAGTTCCATAAGGTGGCCCCTAAATAGAAGAGCAGGATATGAGTGCCTGCAAATGTGAACTGGGTTATTATAAAAGACGTCCATGACTCCTTACACTATGGGAAGGAGGTGGGACACGGCTTGCTCGTCGGCATTATAAGGACCCCATGATGAAAGGAAATAATATAATAGATAAAGCAGCTGACCACTGTGTCTATCATCAGAATATCCAACCAGACCTCCCATACCTCTTTTTTTTTTTTTTTTTTTTTGAGACAGGGTCTCTCTCTCTCTCTCCCCTAGTCTGGAATGCAGTGGTACCATCTCAGCTCACTGCAATGTCCACCTCCCTACTCAAGTGATTCTCCCACCTCAGCCTCCTGAATAGCTAGGATTACAGGCACATACCACCACACCCAGCTAATTTTATACTTTAATAAAGACAGGGTTTTACCATGTTGGCCAGGCTGGTTTCAAACTCCTGACCTCAAATGATCCACCTGGCTTGGCCTCTCAAAGTGCTGGGATTACAGGCATGAGTAACTGTGTCCAGCCTCTCCCATATCTCTTTTGGCCAAGGCAGTACAATTCAGAAGAACCATGCCAGGGAATACTGGCAAATGGATGTCAATGTGATGCCTGTGGCTCCTGGAGGATTTCCATACCTCCTGGTGCTTACTGATACCTTTACCAGTTACCTTTTCAGTCCAGGCCAGACTGAAAAAGCAGGAGATAGCTGATCAACCTTAAACTATTTACTAGCAGAACACTGAGGGGTATAGGCGGTCACCAATACCTCCCATTGCACTTGGAGAAACACCTCCCGGGAAATAGAGCTTCATATAAAGGAAATACTCAAACAAGCAGAATGGCTGCATTCCTTCAACCAGAAGCGTCCATTCATCTGTTTTCACGCTGCAATAAAGAACTACCTGAAACTGGGTAATTTATGAAGAAAAGAGATTTGATTGACTCACAGTTCTGGGGGCTGTACAGGAAGCGTGGCTGGGGAACCCTCAGGAAAGGGACAATCATGGCAGAAGGCAAAGGGGAAGCAGGCACATCTTGCCATGGTGGAGCAGGAGAGAGAGTGAAGGGGGAGGGGCCACACACTTGTAAACAACCAGAGCCCATGAGCGCTCACTCACCATCACAAGAACAGCAAGGGGGAAGTCGGCCCCCATGAGCCCAGCACCTCCCACCAGGTTTCTCCCTCAATACTGGAAATTACAATTTCACATGAGATTGGGGTGGGGACACAGAGACAACCCATATCAAGAGTAGTTCATCCGCAGAGATTGATTGATTGATTTAGAGACGGAGTCTCGCTCTGTCGCCCAGGCTGGAGTGCAGTGGTGCAATCTCAGCTCTCTGCAACCTCTGCCTCCTGGGTTCAAGCAATTGTCCTGCCTCAGTCTCCTGCGTAGCTAAGACTATAGCACATGCCACCACCACGCCTGGCTAATTTCTGTACTTTTAGTAGAAATGGGGCTTCATCATGTTGACCAGTGTGGTCTCAAACTCCTGAGCTCAGGTGATCTGCCTGCTTCAGCCTCCCAAAGTGCTGGATTACAGGCATGAGCCACCATGCCCAGCCAACTACTGAGATTTAGAAGACAGTCAAGTCCACTCTACCACACCTCACCTGGTTTCTTCCTCTGCTGGGGCCCCTCGTGGCCATTGTTCTCCTGTTACTTTTCCTTTCTTTCCCTTTTATTTATTTATTTTTTTTCTGAGACGGAGTTTTGCTCTTATTGCCCAGTCTGGAATGCAGTGGCACAATCTCAGCCCACTGAGACCTCCACCTTCCGGACTCACACCATTCCTCCTGCCTCAGCCTCCCGAGTAACTGGGATTACAGATATGCGCCACCACATCCGGCTAATTTATATTTTTAGTAGAGATAGAGTTTCTCCATGTTGGTCAGACTGGTCTTAAACTCCCAACCTCAGGTGATCCGCCAGCCTCGGCCTCCCAAAGTGCCAGGATTACAGGCGTGAGCCACCGTGCCCAGCCTCTCTTGTTACTTTTCAGTCCTCTATATTTAAACTGATGGTAAGCTGTTTTTCCTCCAGACGCCAACACTCTCATCTTCAGTTTGTATTACAACAACAATACCAATTGTTCCAGCAACTCCGGGGGACCCCAAAATTCATTTGAACTCAGCAGCCTAAGAGTTTCATTCCTCTAACTTTAGGGGACTCAGTGCCCCTGGTTAGCATGAAGTAGATACAGAAACATGACCTCCATCCCTCTTCCCTCCTGAATGAGGAGTGGAATGTGTCGGCAGGGCGTTGGGGGCGTCGCTTGAAAATCTGTAACTGCATCGGACCAAATCTACTTCAACTCATTTTTTTTTTTTTTTGAGACAGAGTCTCGCTTTGTCGCCAGGCGCCAGGCTGGAGTGCAGTGGCGCAATCTCGGCTCACTGCAACCTCCGCCTCCCGGGTTCAAGCAATTCTCCTGCCTCAGTGTCCCAAGTAACTGGGACTACAGACACGCACCACCACACCTAGCTAATTTTTATATTTTAGTAGAGACGGGGTTTCATTATGTTTGCCAGGATGGTCTCCATCTCTTGACCTCGTGATCCGCCTGCCTCGGCCTCCCAAAGTGCTGGGATTAGAGGCGTGAGCCATTGCGCCCGGCCTTTTTTTTTTTTTTTTTTTTTTAAATGGAGTTTCTCTCTGGTCGCCCAGGCTGGAGCACAATGGCACGATCTCAGCTCACTGCAAGCTCCCGGTGCCCTGAGCATGCGTGCAACCATGGAGTGAAACCTAAGGGCAATGGCACAATCTCGACACACCGCAACCTCCGCCTCCTGGGTTCAGGCGATTCTCCTGCCTCAGTCTACAGAGTAGCTGGGATTACAGGCATGCGCCACCATGCGCGGCTAATTTTTGTATTTTTAGTAGAGACAGGGTTTCACCATGGTGGCAAAACATTGTCTCTCCTTACCTCAGGTTCTTGAACTCCGGTGAGCCACCCGCTTCAGCCTCCCATAGTGCTGGGATTACAGGCGTGAGGCACCACGCCAGGCCTCAATCCAACTTTTGTGTAACGAAGTCAGTTTTTTTCAGTTGCCATGGACTCCCAGGTTGAAGGTCACATACCCTGAGCACGCCCAGATTAACCAAGTGTGCACCCACGGCGTGGAACTTAAGGGCTCGGACTGAGGAGCTGAGACCGATTTAAGAAGCATAAAAAGCAGATACTCTATGACAAGAGCCAGGATCCAATCAGATTGAGCTTTGGTATCACCCCATGGCAGGATCCAGTCAGATCACTCCTCCCAGCATTCCTTCATTGCAAGATCCAATCAAATCACACCTCATTACCCTATGCTTATAAAGCCTGACACAGTCCTCAGCTGGGAAACTGAGATTTGAGCATTTCCTTCTGTGTTGCCCAGGCTGAAGTGCAATGGCACAATCTCGGCTCACTGCATCCCTCCCGGGTTCAAGCGATTCTCTTGCCTCAGCCTCCCGAGTAGCTGGCATTACAGGCATGGCCACCACGCCCAGGTAAATTTGTATTTTTAGTAGAGATGGACTTTCTATATGTTGGTCAGGCTGATCTCAAACTCCCGACCTCAGGTAATCTGCCCGCCTCGGCCTCCCAAAGTGCTGGGATATACAGGCATGAGCCACTGCGTCTGGCCAAAAAAGCTTTATTTCTCAAAAGCTGGAGCCATGGTATTGGCCTCCGTACACATTGGGCGGCAGCCCATTGACTGCTCAGTAACATATATGTGAACCATATGTGAACTTGAATTCCTAAAACATTTGAGTTGGTTTCAGTATTTTTCTAGCACATGGAAGCGTTAGAAGTTTAATTTCCCTTTTTTCTAAGAATGTAGGCAAATTCAATTCATATAAGTACTTATGTATCTCTATAAGCCATCAGAACAGAGAGCCTTTTAAAACTCCATATTTTGGTTCACACCTGTAATCCTAGCACTTTGGGAGGCTGAGGTGAGAGGATCACTTGAGCCCAGGAGTTGGAGACCAGTCTGGGCAGCATGGCAAAACCTCTTCTCTATAAAGAATACAAAAATTAGCTGAGTATGGTGGTGCACACCTGTTGTCCCAGCTTATGGAGAGGCTTAGGTGGGAGGAACACCTGGACCCCAGGAGGTTGAGGCTGCGGTGATCTGTGATCCAACACACTGCACTCCAGCCTGGATGACAGAGTCAGACCCTGTCTCAAAAACAAACAAGCTCTATATCTACTTTAATACCAATCAAAGGTGGAAAAACATTAGACACACAATCAGAGGTAAAGACTTTTCTAAATTACAGACACATAGACATACAAGGAAATAGAGCTTAGAGCTTCAATTCTAAAATTTAAACACGAGTCAAGAGTAAACACAAAAACGAAAAAACTCACCAGTCCAGATATCAAAGAGCTCTTCTCCTCCCAGTGGCCATGAAATTCACTGATTTCAGCTCAAAGTAGACATACAAATAGAAAAGACTAACAAATCAGACTCTGTGGTGTCTCACCCAATAGAGATTAGGTCTCTGCAAACAATCTTACAGAGATTGCCATGTGGTCAGACCATAAAACCAAATTCCCGGCCAAGTGTGGTGGCTCACACCTGTAATCTCAGCACTTCTGGAGGCTGAGGTGGGTGGATCACCTGAGGTCAGGAGTTCGAGACCACTCTGGCCAAGGTGGCAAATCTCTGTCTCTACTAAAAATACAAAAATTAGCCAGGCATGGTGGTGTGTGCCTGTAGTCCCAGTTACTTGGGAAGCTGGTAAGAATATCACTTGAACCTGGGAGGCAGCGGTTGCAGTGAGCTGAGATTGCTCCCCTGCACTCCAGCCTGGTTGACAGAGTGAGACTTTGTCTCAAAACAACAACAAAAACAAACAAATTCCCAATTAGTGATGCCAGCAATGTAAACAAACCCAAACCAAAGTCAAACACAAAATTGGTAGAAGGGGAAATTACTGACAAAGAGAAGCCAGCATATTTCTATTGGCACTTTGGACTCATTCCTGGGAGCCAAGAAAAGATTCACCTGGGCTTCAACTTTCATGAGGCACTCCGGTCTTGAGGCTTTCCTGGGTCAGTCATGCAATTCCTCCGGGGACTTCTATGAAGACCTGGAAAGCCTTAAAACATGAAGGTATAATCATGACTCTCATGCCGACAGAAAAATGAGCACATGCTAAAGACTGTATTTAATTCAAGAGGAAACCAGCAGATATTATAACCAGATCAAAAGAGAATCTGAGTGCTGGACGTGGTGGCTCACACTTGTAATCCTAGCCTTTGGGAGGCTGGGGCAGTGGATCACTTGAGGTGAGGAGTTCAAGACCAGCCTGGCCAACATGGTGAAACTCCGTCTCTACTAAAAATACAAAAATTAGTTGGACGTGGTGGCGTGCACCTGTAATCCCAGGTACTTGGGAAACTGAGGCAGAATTCCTTGAACTTGTAAGCCAGGATCTCGCCACTGAACTCCATCATGTGCAACAGGGGTGAGACCCTGTCTCAAAAGTGAAAAAAGAGAGAGAGAATCTAAGAAACAGACATATTTGCAAATCAGGAATATTGAAATGATTATGTAAATGGAAAAATGCAGTCAAAACTGGATTTTCTTTGGTGGGGATTGGGGGAAGTCAACCAACTTCCACCAGACAGAACATAACTTGCATTAATCACCTACAAATTTTAAAGAGGTGTAAAATACCTCAAAGATAATGAACAGGGTTGAACTCAAATAGCATGGTCTACCAAATGTGCTTCGTTTTCCATTGAAACGCAGGTTTCTTTTTCTGCTTGCCGAGTTCTGGGTAATTTTTTTCTTCTTTCAATTCTGTACATATTCTCTGGTTTTTCTAGCTATCACAAACTAGAAGTGGTTTGGAAAAGCTGGAATACTTTTTTTCCTTGTTGGGGAGAGGATGGTATCCTGTCTCAAGCTAATCCTCTATTATTTCACCCATGGGCCCTATTTACTAACGTTTTGGTTAAATGTGTCATTGTGATCATAATGGAGCATAATGCACCCTCTTGTTCCATTTGCCCTGGTTGCGCATGGACATTGATTTGGGTAAGGCAAGCCTGGCCAGGGCACAGTCTAGGAGACGCTACGTGAAGCAGAGACTTTCTAGACGTTCCCTAAAGACAGTCAAGGCGTCCCCGAGAAGACGTTCCCGTAAACTAAGGACAAATTTGAGTCACGGGTTCGGGGTTGCCAATTAGCATAGAGCCTCTTAACCGCTAGATGAGGTAGAGACGTTTAAGACAGTTTCTAAACTTGGGGGGCGCCTAGGCTCATGGGAAATAGAGTACTGGTACTTGTTCTGGGACCGGCGGTGGGCCCCGGGAGGACTTCCGGTGCACTCCTGTGCGTTTGCACCCCACTCTGTGTGCGTGTTCGCGCATGCGCGTCGCCGCCGCACTGCCCTCGCTTCCAGTGCGTCCCCAGGTACCCGCTCGCCCTCGTCCCCAGGCTTTAGCCTCCGGTGGGCGAGAATCGCGGAGCCTGCGGGGCTGGAAGCTGAAGGGCCGGGCCAGCACTCACGCGGGCGCGGGGCTGTGCGGGCCAGGGTTCGCGCGGGCCGGGCGGAGGCTCGATTGGGGATCCCCGAGCGCGAGCCCCTGAGCCGGCGGCGCTGGGCCCGAGGGGCCGGCCGGCGGTCGCGGCGGCGGCGGCGGAGGCGGAGGCGCCTGGACCCGGGACCGGCCCTTGTGCGTCCTCAGCGGCCCGGCCCCGGCTCCGCAGGACGGTGAACACCCAGGGAGACGGATCTGGGCTCGTGGAGGGATTCCCCCGCCTGGATTTGTCCCGTAGGCCGGGCCCGGGCCTCCCGGGAGCAGTTCGGCCTTGGTGAGGTGGACTGAAGGGGACCTCACGAGCAGAAGCGCGCCTGCGACAGCAGTCCCGCCCCGGCCTCTCGGGAGCCGTAGGGTAGAGGCTGCGGAGCCCCAGGAGGGTAGGTCGTGGGTTTGCGGGCCCGGAGCGAGCATGGCGTGAGTGAAGTCACTGTGTGTCGGGGACCTTAGAATCAGGGGCAGGGGAGCGTCTCGATCGCTTGCAGGAGAGACGTGTGTTTGGGTTTGAGGGCAGGGTCCGAAGAGGACGAGGCTTACGGGGGCGTGGGGGGTGTCACCAGCCTCAGCTGCGGACGTTGTCTTCACTCCCTCCTCACCCCAACAGCACTTCCTCCTGTCTGTGCTCCAGATTTCTACCGTGTCTAAACATCTGTCAGCACCTCTTCTCTCATTTAAGTGTCTGCTTATTCCCCCTTAGGTCTGCTCTTGTGGAATCATACATTGTAGTGCAGAAACAGTCTGCAGGGATTATTTCTTGCTGGCTCACTTGTCAGGGGAAGAAACTGGGCCTTAGCAAGTGAGTGTCTTGTCCGAGGTTTTGTGGGTAGAGGTGCTCATAGTACAACTCAGGAGTTTTATCTCCCAGGCCAGTATTCTGTTCCCCGTATCCTAGTTAAGTGAGAGTAAGTTCTTCAATAATAGATCCTTTGAGTAGCGGCACTGAAGTTTGTGTAAATAAAAAATCAATCATGCTGACTGTATCGCTTTATTTAGGGCATCCTGTGGATTTTCTGATGTTTATTTAAAAGAGTTAGTAAGAAAAGAAAATAGATGAGTATTACAGAATTCCTTTTTTTTTTTTTTTTTTTTTTTTTTTTGAGATGTAGTCTTGCTGTATCACCCAAGTTGGAGTACAGTGGAGTGGAGCCATCCCAGCTCACCGCAACCTCTGCCTCCTGGGTTCAAGCGATTCTCCTGTCTCAGCCTCCCAAGTGGCTGGGATTACAGGCGCCCACCACCATGATGGGCTAATTTTTGTATTTTTACTAGAGACAGGGTTTCACCATGTTGGCCATGCTGGTCACCAAAATTCCTTTTTAAATCTTTCTGTTAATGATGGCAGATTATTTCAGTAGGAGCCGCTATTCATTCACCATGAGAATCACCCACTCATTCACAAGGTAGCCATGTGTGAGTTACAAATGTGCAGATGGGTCCCCTTCCTGATCATTTTCCAATCCCTTCTGAAGGCTTAAAGGGACAGTCTCCCATAGGAGATCCTTCATGAAACTTTCTGTGTAGGTTTTAGGTGGGAGATGATTGCCTTGGCAGGCCAGACCATTCATAACTTCATTGCTTGGGTTTTCCTTCCCCAGACCTGCCTCCGCTTTCACAGTCCTCCAGATTTTTCCAAGAGCAGCAGAAAATGAATAAATCCCTGGTGAGTGTTTTTGTTTGTGTATTATTCTCTACTCTGATTTACAATACACCTTAGGAGGAGAATAAATTTGAATTTTAAAATGGAAAAGTAGAAATAGATACAAGATTTGGTCAGACAAAACAGTAGCCATCAGCACCAAGCCTTACCATATTCATATGCACAGATAGCATGATACTTAAAGAGTTCTTAAAGCCAGAGTACAAGTGTGTCTCACATTCTCCGCATTTATCACAAAAAATGATAAATACTATCCATTCCTTGATTTACACTGACCGTAAGCAGAATCACTTTTGTTTTCACATGAATTTTAAAGATTCCTTTGAGATAATTATGGACAGCCTCCCTAAATAACAACCCTTGAACCATTGCAATTCTTGTCTTACTTGTTTCTATGTAAGCAGAGAACGTATGGCCCAAGGAAGACTCAGTGCAAATAATATTTTTCTTTTTCTTTTTTTGAGATGGAGTTTCGCTGTTGATGCCCAGGATGGAGTGCAGTGGCATGATCTCGACTCACTGCAACCTCCAACTCCTGGGTTCAAGCAATTCTCCTGTCTCAGCCTCCCGAGTAGCTGGGATTACAGGTACCTACCACCTCGCCCAGCTGTTTTTTTTGTATTTTTTAGTAGAAACAGGGTTTCACCATGTTGGCCAGGCTGGTCTTGAACTCCTGAGCTCAGGTGATCCACCCACCTCGGCCTCCCAGAGTGCTGGGAATACAGGCATGAGTCACCACGCCCAGCCATAATATATCAAGTAACTAAAACATTGTTGTCTCAAAGGTAAATTCTTTTTACTGCTCCATCCACTGTAGGAATAGCCTTCCCACCCTTAAATTAGTCTCCCTAAATATTTCTTTCTTTTTTTAAAGATGGAGTCTCACTCTGGAGTGCAGTGGAGCTATCAGCTCACTGCAACCTCCACCTCCCAGGTTCAAGCAATTCTCCTGCCTCAGCCTCCCAAGTAACTGGGATTACAGGCACCTGCCATCACACCTGGCTCATTTTTGTAGTTTTTAGTAGCTGCCACCACACCTGGCTCATTTTTGTATTTTTTGGTAGATATGGGGTTTCAGAACCACTTGGGTGAGGCTGGTCTCGAACTTCTGACCTTAAGTGTCAAGCGATTTGCCTGCCTTGGCCTCCCAAAGTGCTACAATTACAAGTGTGAGCCACCATGCCCAGTCACCTCTGTAAATATTTCTTTTTCTTAGTTTATCTGGATTGCACAGCGGACAGGACAGTAGTAAATCTCTGGCATAGATACCCATTTTATCCCATAGCCTGTGGTCTTGATCCTGTCCCTACCACTCCCCTGATTAATGCTGCCAATAATCTAGCACACGCTCCTAGTGAACATTTGCCATTCTTTGCCTTAGCCCACTCTGCAGTTTCCTCTGTCATTTTCACTGCCATTTCTCTTCTTGCCTCCTTCCTGAAATTGATGATTTCTTTGGCTTTCTTCATGTGTTAGTGTCCACTCTTGGCCTACAACTCTGTACATATCTGATCTCACCCTCCTCTGCTTCTAACCACCAGCTCTGTGTTGGTTCTCCCACATGGAACTGCCCAGCCACCTGCTCAGCATTTCTTTGGAGTGTGTTTAAAGGACCCCTCAAGTTCATAGATGCAGTAGGTTCAAAATAATTATTTGCAACCCCCCACCTATGTCTTCTCTTGTTCCTATTGGTTCACTGTTCCATTGTTCAGCCTGTAGCCCTATGGAGAAAGATGGGATTCTGACTTATCCATTTTTGGACCTCATGTGATTGTCTGAGTTTGTTAATGTCACATTCTAGATGGTTTTTATCTTGTCCCCTATCCCCTCCCTGCTGTTGTTAAAATAGCTTCTTTTTTTGTCTCTCTACTGTTGTAGAGATTTCCTTTCTATGCCACTACTTTCCTTCACAAGCCCAGGCATATTTCATTTCCCATGTTGAGTGTTTCTCCAAGAGTGTTCATCATATCATGCTTCCCCCATGGGAAAAGCACTTGAGTGGCTCCCAGAGTGGGTACTAGGAAAATGAGGTTGCCTTAAGCTGGGATGGGGAAGACTGTGGGTAAAGCCGGCTTGAGAAAAGGCCAGAATTAGGTTTCAGATGTTTAAAATTTGGGCTGTGTTAGTATGCAGTGAGTGGCAGCATGAGGAAGGCAGGTGTGTGCATGTGTGTATGTTGAGTGGCAGCGTAAGGAAGGCAGGGGTGTGTGTGTGTGTAGTTTGTGAGATGAATCTGTTGCTCTCCCGTGTACAGTCTGGTAGAGAAGGAGGAAGGCGCTGCTGGTCAGGCTAGAGGGAGAATCAGAAGCATGCAGTTTCTGAAGCCAAGGGAATGAGAGGCTTCAGGGACGGTCAGTCAACTGTGTCAAATGCTGTTAAGAGTCTAGCCCAAGGAAGACTGAGAAATAGCGCCGGGATTTAGCTCAGGGGAGGTCATGTGACTCCCTGAGGCCTTGTGGCTGGATCTGTAAGGAAAGTCCTGATTGGAGAGGTTTAGGAGAGAGCAATAGAAGAATTGGATTTGATCTATTCAGAATTTTTGAGATATTTTGCCCTAAAGGGAAAAGAGAAATTGGGTTGTAGCAGAAGAAGGAGTTGGGGTTAAGAAACGATTTTTTGTTTTGTTTTGTTTTCAGGGAAAAAATAATAGTGGAGGTGATTTTGTTGAGAATGAAAAGTAGTTCCTGCCCTTAGGATGAGGAGAATGGCTGTGGGGCCTTGAATCAGCCAGAAGGGACAGAGATGTGAACGGGCCCAGGAGGTGGTTAGAAAAGAGGGTAGACAAGGCATTCCTATTTGCTTCTCTTTTCTCAGGGAAATAACTCATCAGCCGAGAGTGAGGTTTAGGGAGAGAGCAGTTCCATCCTGACCATCCACACACATGCTCAGCCACCTGCGAGGACCATCCTTTCCTTCTGTCTGAAATCCCATCTCATTTCTTATGATGTAAATGTAAGGTACTACTCTTTTGGGAGCTTGTGTCATTATACTGGTGTTTCTCAGCTGCAGGCAATTAGAGCAGCAGCCAGTCTACCATGCAGATATCTGCTGTTCTGGGGCTTAAGGAGTCCCAGAGGAATCTCCCTCCTTGCTTGGCTCTGTAACCTTCTCCTCAGCTAGCATTTTGTTTTTTTTTCTTAGACACTAACATCATTTGTCTTGGGGTTTGGGATATGATTTTAAGAGGCACTTCTTTCTCTCAATGTGCTATGTTCTTGGAGGAGGTAATTCATGGATATAATTGTGGGAGATCATGGAAGTCATTCTGCTCAATACATGGGAAACTCTGAAGTGATAATGAAGCAGAAGTCTGATTTTAAATGCATCCTCAGCCGGGCATGGTGGCTCACACCTGTAATCCCAACACTTTGGGAGGCTGAGGCAGGAGGATCACTTGAGCTTAGGAACTTGAGGCTGCAGTGAGTTATGAGTGCACCACTGCACCCTAGCCTAGGCAATAGATCAAGATCATGTCTCAAATGAATGAATGAATGAATCATCAAAGTATTGTGATTTAGTCATTAAAGGAAGGGAAAAGTGGCATTTGCCAGCCCTGGAATAATTCAGGTTAGTGGCAGGGGCTTGTAAAGGCACTCAGGAGACCAGCATTAAGGGCCTGAGTAAGACTCCTGGAGGGCTGGTAAGATTTTTGCTTCCTTAGAATTTGGACTTTGTGTTAAGGGACTGAGGGATGGGAATGCAGATAAATACCCAGATGGACCCAGGTTCGGTTTTGATTTGGTTTGAGTTTTGGTTTTGTCCTGCAGAGAATTTCAAGCCTTCTAGTTGGGAAAGTATGTCATCTGTTGAAAAGAGGTAATAGAGACTGACAATGTGAAAAACATGAAACCCAGTAGGGGTTTGAGGGGATTGAGTCAAGGGCACTCAAGAGTTTCTAGCTGAAATGCCAGACAGAGGAGGACTCTCCTAGCTAATGGAATTCTAAAAAGAATTAAATATTCTTTCTCAGGAAGATCACTTAGACTCTCTTAATGGAAAGACTCAAAAACAAATACATTATATACGATCTATATGATGGAAGTGTGACTGAAATGGTATGCCTATTTCTAAGTTTTTTGTGTTTTTTTTTTTTTTGGTCAAGATTGTGTCCCTGGCATATTTTTATTATAAGAGGGATTCTGGTTCAAAATAGAGATTTTATGTGTTCACAAGTTTGTAGTCATAGATATGTGTGGTCTTGTTACTTTCATTTGTTTGCATTCCTTTTGTGACTTTTCCTGAGCTGATGAGGTTTTTCTTTGTTTTTTTGTTTGAGACAGAGTCTTGCTCTGTCACCCAGGCTGGAATGCAATGGCACTATCTCTGCTCACTGCAACCTCCACCTCCCGGGTTCAAGCAATTCTCCTACCTTAGCCTCCCAAGTAGCCAGGACTACAGGCATGCACCACCATGCCCAGCTAATTTTTGTATTTTTAGTAGAGACGGGGTTTCACCACGTTGGCCAGGATGGTCTCGATCACTTTGCCTTGTGATCCACCCACCTCGGCCTCCCAAAGTGCTAGGATTACAGGTGTGAGCCACCACGCCCAGCCAAGCTGATGACTTTCTTCACGTATTTCCTCTTGTGAGTCCTACTTGAAAGTCCTTTGCCCATTTTGACCCATTGCACAGTGACTATCCTGACAGATATCAGGTGGATACACTAAGCAGGGACCTACCACTTGAATAAAGGAAACCAGGCTAACTTTCCTAAGAAATAAACAAGTTGTTATTGCTCAGCAAGGCAGAGCGATGCAATATGTGAACTTCCGGACTCCCCTGATCCTCATCATGGCAGGCGATGTCTGAATGAAATGGAGACTGAGTTTCTGGAAGCTCAGCTATTGCTCTCCAAGAGGTTCTCATCACCTGCTGGGGCAGTTCTACACCTGGATTCATCTCACTGGGGCAGGACCCACTTCTTCCCCCACTGTGTGTCCCATCAGCAGCTGGACACTCTCAGCTCTGATCACCCTTAGCCTTCCCAGGCCAGTGAGGCCTGTCTGTGGATACCCCTGTATCTGGAGCTGGGAGAGAATGGCACAGCATCTTAGGGATTCAGCAGAATGCATCTCACACTCATGGATCATTCCACATATAAAACCTAAGATGTTCAGTCAACATCAGGAGTTTGTCATCATCTTACTTAGCTCTGAACATGACATAGCCTTTCCTTCCACACCTTCTACACCATTCCTACTACCATATTTGCTTGAAATCATCTCAGCCTCTTTGTTCCTAATACGCGATACTGTTTTACAATTCTTCCTTGGCAATTACAGAAATAACAACCATATATAAGCTTCAGTTGTTTAAACTTAACTTCTGTGTTTTAGGGTTAATTTTCTGGCCTAATTTGGAAAGTGGTCAGATGCATAGTAGAAAGTCAACAATAACAGTAGATATCATTAATAAGTATGTGTTTTATCCAAAAAACTAAGTGCTTTCCGTGGGTTAGTCCATTCAATACTGGTCTTATGTATAGGTAGCATTATTATCTTTATTTTAGAGGGGATAATATTAAAGGAAACAGTTATAATGGCTAGTGTGAGTACTTGTGAATGGGACAGTTTATTCAAAAGATATACATTTATAGATGTGGTTTTGACAGCTTCCAGGTCAGCTGTCTGCCCCTCCTCAGGAATGTTCCTTTCTCCTAGAACGTGTACCATGAGAAGAAAGGAAATACGGGGTTCCCAGCTGGGAATTACGGACATCCGAAACAAGCTATTACTGATGATTCATGTGGCAGGCTGCATTCTGACCTGCAGTAGGCTTGGTCACTTGACAATAAAATACAAAGCTAGAATGTGTGTTGCCCAGCCTGTTTGTTATTTTGTTCACTGTGGCAAATATTGTAGGTTGGTTCCAGTAGTAGCTATAGGAGGAGCAGGTTTGAACAGGAACAGAAATTGAATTTCAGGGATGTTGAGTTTGCCATCTGGGACATATGTGTCTGGAATTTAGGAGAAAGGCCTGTGCTGATTATGTAAGTTTGGAAAATGTTAGTGTATAGATTGTAATTAAATTAGCCAGGAAGCCAGGTGGGCTCACCATGAAACCAGCAGTACAGACAGCAAAGAGAAAAAGATAAAGACAGCCCTAGGGTGTGCCACATTCAGGATGACTTGGAGTAGAGGCAGAGCCAGCAAAGGGACTGAGAAGTCATGACCAGGGAGGTAAGAAGAGAACCAACATTATTAATGTTCTAGAAGCAAATTGAAGAATGTGCAAAGGAGCAGAGTGCATCGTGGGGCTCTGTGTGTGTCCCCAGGCCTGTGCTCCTCAGGGCTGAGATTCATGCCTGCTGGTGTTAGAGTCCCCAACAGCCAGGATTGTTCCTGGCTCACCATGCAATCCCAGTGTTTTCTTTTGATGTATACTGAATGAACCCCAGAATAGCATGATTTCTGATATGTCTGTTTTCCTTCAACAGTCTGTAACCTAAAATAAAGGAATACAATGTTCATGGTTAATTTTGCCAGTGAGTATGGTAAGATCTTGTCCCCACGTGCCTCTTTCACGTCACCCAATCAATCCCAATCACGGTGCCATTTCAGGGGCCAGTGTCATTCAAGGATGTGGCTGTGGACTTCACCCAGGAGGAGTGGCAGCAGCTGGACCCTGAGCAGAAGATAACTTACAGGGATGTGATGCTGGAGAACTACAGCAATCTAGTTTCCGTGGGTGAGGATAGCTTGCTTTCTCAGTTGCTAAAATATATGGGATTTCTTACAAATTTAATGACTATAACTTAAAATTTGATGGGACAAATGTGAGTAATCTGTTTTGGGCACCAGGCAGGGCACCTTGGTCTTGATCTCCCCAGTGAAAGGTTCTGATTTTGATAAAGCTCAAATGGCATTTTCCCCATATGATGGAGACCCTGAAGCCAAGCAGCTGGGTTCAAGTTCTCTTTCATTTCTCATTAACAGGGTATCACATTATCAAACCGGATGTTATCACCAAGTTGGAGCAAGGAGAAGAGCCATGGATAGTAGAAGGAGAATTCCTACTTCAGAGCTATCCAGGTGTGTTAGTGGAGGCAGTGAGGAGATCGGTAACTTGGGAGTGTTTTTCCCAGGCATTTTTTTTAACGGTCCCAAACCTTTAGAAGTGACTAGAGATAGTTGCTTATATGCTTTATGAACCTCTCACTCCCAAAGCCTTCTTCTTTCCCCATAAGAACTTATGTTTATGAAGCTTTTCTGTACATGCCACTCCCCAGAATCCAGTTCCAGTCACTTCCGTTGTTCTCTTAAACTTTGGGTCTTTGCTTGTTCTGCTAGCATTTTCAGAAACCATTATCATGGATTATTTTTTAGGTGTTTTAAGTCTGTTATTTAAAAATAACTTATGTCACTCTTGTATTCTTAGTAACTTCTGTTTTTGTTTTTGTTTTTGTTTTTTAATCTTTACCATGCAGTGCTTCAGACTTGTTTCTGGAGCCTGTTCTACTCTGTACTTCTCTTTCTTTGAGGTTAGACTCCAAAGTCCCCATCCTGTGCCTAAGCCAGTGGATTCTGCCACTTGTCATGTGCACCTGTGCTTGATTTGACAATGCTGCTCATTCCTGAGACCCAGCCCTTCTGAAATTTGGTGACTGCAGTACCTGGGTCTCCTCCTTTAACCAAGTGCTCATTTTCATCTTGTTTCTTATTCTCTGTTCTGTTCCCAATGCCTTGAATGATACCCTGTCATGGCAGATGCTTAATAAGTATTATATACATAAAGTATTATATACATGGCAGATGCTTAATAAGTATTACATACATATATACATCTGGTTTATGCTTCCACCACCTCCAGAAATGTCTTTAAAGGGTCTCTTTCTACCTACTATGATTTCCTCATGTTATGAGTTTCTCAAAGGATACCTCCAGTGGGGTTCGTTTTTTTATTTTCTGTTGTTCACACCCAGAATGATGTCTCCACCACCACTGCACAGTCTGGGCTCTAGTCTGGTATTTTCTGTGATAGCAGTACAGGGCCGCTCTTGTTCTCATCAGGCCTGGAAATTGATCATGACATATTCTAAATTATAATTACTAATCACCTTTCCACCTCCCTTTACTTTCTAAACTATACTAATCTCTTCTTTTTCTGTAGTGGTCCCTGTGAAAACACTGAAATTCTCATCAGATATCACTGATCTCTCTGAGTGACTGGATTCTGTCCAGTATGAAATGTCTTCAGTGGTCCTGGTCCTCTGTATATCCTCAGTTTCCTTTGACTTGATTGCTATGAGTCCTAATTGGATTTGCAATATGTCTTCATCTAAAGTTTCCAGTTGATCTCATCGCTAGCCTCATAAGCCTATAGCTGGTTACATTTTACTTCCTAAAGGGAACTTTAATTCCTTGTCCCTTAAGGATCTCAACAATATTAGCCCTGTATTGCCTGGAAAAGTAATTTTCTGTTGTTCCCCAAAACTCTCACTACATTCCATTTGGTCCACACTTCTAATGTCTTCTCTTCATGAGACTGTTGTCCCTACAGCTTTACATTTCTTTAGGGTGTGCTTTCCCTCCCCCAGATAACACATTCTTTAAGTCTAAGCTCAAATCTTCAACCCTTCCCTGAAGTTTTTCCTCCCTAACTCTTATCATGACTCTCGTATCTCCCTTCCCTCAATTTCAGTTCCACCTATTGGTGATACGATAAAGAAGTGAGTCTAATTAAGTAATTTCTTATTTGATAGTGTACATATTTTGCTTGAGCTGTTTTGCTCTTGGATCATAATCCTGTAAAGAAAAGGACATGTTATCCCCTGAGGTAGTAAGGAACACAGAGGAGACATTTATTTCTTTGATTATCTGAGAAGCTAGGTAGGTGAAAGAACTTTCTTGTCCATCCATTCAGAAATAATTTATAGGCAGTTATTTCTAAATATGCATACTTGGGCCAAATGTGGTGGCTTACACCTGTAATACCAACATTGGGAGGCTGAGGCAGGAGGATCGCTTGAGACCAGCCTGAGTAACATAGTGAAACCCTGTCTCTACCAAAAAAAAAAAAAAAGAGAGAGAGAAAATATGCATGCCTGGGTCACATTCCCATATATTTTGCAAGTAGCAGAAAAACATCTGTATGATTCAGATTAAGAACAGCTTCTCTGATTTTTATTCAGAGGTTCAAAGAAAATAGGAAATAGGATTATACTTCCTAGGAGAAAGGTTGTGGTTAAGAAAAGAGAACAGGGCTGCATGGAGTAATTAAAACTCAGTATTTTACATGGAGTGCTGATGTTCCAATGCAAGGCTGAGTCACTTTGCACTAAAATGATTCTATAGACAGTATTCTGAACTTCAAGGGGAAATGGAATTAACTGAGGTGAGAAAGGATTTGAGAAATGTTTTTTTTAAGGCTGGAAATCCCCTACAAAGGTAGGTTTTGAGAAGACGAAGGCAGGAAGTCAAGCAAACTGAGTGAAACAATAAGGATGGAGACTGTAGGTGAAATGTGCTGTGCATTTTTCAGGCCATAGTGCTCTTAGCATAAGGTAAGGATGCCTTAGATCCTGACCTGTGTCTCCCAACTTGATGTGACATGAGAAGGTATAAAGCGCAGACCTACTTCCTCCAAACAGCTCTCTGCTTGGATATATCTTAGGACTCTCCTTGTACCACAAATAGCTTGCTTTTCCTTTAACAGAATATTTTGGTAGATGACTGTCATCCTAGCTTGGAATCATATTGTGAGCCCTGGTGGTGAAAAGTATTGGTTATCAGGTTTTCTTTCTCATTTGATCTGTTGATATTTTGGCAGTGGGTTCAGGGAAAGCATAGGTTATAGAGGATATCGTTGATACCGTTTCACTTAATGTGCATGATAGCAAGTACTGTAGTCAGGTTCATCCAGACATTCCTAAGACAAGTAAAAATAAAAGTTGCTATTTTAGGAGCACAGCAAGGGATCTCTTTTTTAAAACAGAGTCTCACTCTGTCACCCAGGGTAGAGTACAGTGGTGCAATCTCGGCTCCCTGCAACCTGTGCCTCCTGGGCTCAAGCGATTCTCCTGCCTCAGCCTCCCGAGTAGCTGGGATTACAGGCGCTCACCACCACACCCAACTAATTTTTGTATTTTTAGTAGAGACAGGGTTTCACCATCTTGGCCAGGCTGGTCTTGAACTCCTGACCTCAAGTGATCCACCCACCTCAGCCTCCCAAAGTCCTGGGATTACAGGTGTAAGCCACTATGCCTGGCCAGGGATCTGATTCTTAAGGTTTGTACACTAAATGCTACTCAGGATTGGGAAAGCACTCACACTGAGAATTAAGTGATGGTAGTATGTCAGGGTAGGACTGGCTTAAGGAAATTGTCAGATGATTGAAAGATGGGAAAAATAATTGCTAAGCTTATCAAGCATGTGTTTTGTGCCAGATGCTGCTCTGAGCACTTTATTAACTGCTGCAATCCTACAACCACCTTATGAGGTAGGTACCATTATCTCCATTTGACATGTGGAGGATACTGACTACAGAGAATTGCTAAGTAGCTTGCCCTAGGTCACCTCACCAGAGTTCATGCTATTAAATATATTGTTCAAATAGGAACAAGTAGAATTTCATGGTCAGAATGAATTTAGCATTAAATCATAGCATCATTAGAATACTTAAGAAATCTAAAATTTTTTCTCAGTTTCCTCTGACTTGATGCAAATAAGAACTATATTCTGTCATGCTTGGATTGCTATGAGTCCTAATAGGATTTGCAGTATGTCTTCATCTAAAGTTTCCAGTTGAGCTCTCACTAGCCTCACAAGATAAGCCTTTGGCTCTGTGGACTATTTTATATTTTCTTTTGGAGATATATATATATATTCGTGGGATTCTTCATCCAAGTGAAACAGAATAACAGGGTGAATGCCTGGTTATAGGGCTCTTCCTTTAAACATGAGGAGACTTAAGTGTAAATTTATTCTACTATGTAGAATGAAGAAAGAAGGCAAAATAGTTTGGAATGTTGTAGTCTAGTGAAAATGCTACCACAAAACTCTTAGTACACAGTGCTAATGCCTTAAACTGTACTCTCTCTCAACTTGATATGAAGTGATATGTTATAAAGTACAGCTATACCTCACCCTAAATGAATCCCTACTTGAATACATCTTATGACCCTCCTTGTCCAACAGCACTCCTCATCACTCTATTAGTATCTACCCTGTCAGCCATTCATCCTGTATTCTTTGCCCACCAATCACTGTTCTGTTATATTTTATATTCTATACCCAGTTTTGAACAAAATATAAAGTAGCAGATCAAAAGTATGTGTGTTTTTGTCAGTTTACTTCTCCCTTTCTCCATTCCTAGAGAAGATATGCGTGTGTGCGTGTGTGTGTGTGTGTGTGTGTGTGTGTAATTTTAAACCAAAAGAATAAAGGAGACAAGTACACTTGGAATTATTTTCATCTGTTCATGAAGCTGGCATCTACTCAGAATGAGATGCTTGTGTACGAGTTTTATAAGTGTCATTCCATGTCATGTATATAGGAAGATGTACAAAAGTTGATTAATTTTGTCTCTCTTTAGATGAAGTCTGGCAAACTGATGACCTAATAGAGAGAGTCCAGGAAGACGAAAATAAACCTTCAAGGCAAACCGTGTTCATTAAGACCCTGACTGAAGAGAGAGGTAATGTTCCTGGTAAAACTTTTGATGTAGAAACAAACCCTGTTCCTTCAAGAAAAATATCTTATAAAAATAGCCTATGTGACTCATGTGAAAAGTGTTTAACATCTGTTTCAGAATATATTAGTAGTGATGGAAGCTATGCAAGAATGAAACCTGATGAATGTAGTGGATGTGGGAAATCACTCCTCCATATTAAGCTTGAGAAAACTCATCCAGGAGATAAAGCTTATGAATTTAATCAAAATGGGGAACCTTATACTCTAAATGAAGAAAGTCTTTATCAAAAAATTCATATTTTGGAGAAACCTTTTGAATATACTGAATGCCAGAAAGCCTTCCAAAAGGACACCATTTTTGTTAATCACATGGAAGAAAAGCCCTATAAGTGGAATGGATCTGAAATAGCCTTTTTCCAGATGTCAGACCTCACTGTACATCAGACATCTCATATGGAAATGAAGCCCTATGAATGCAGTCAATGTGGGAAATCCTTCTGTAAAAAGTCAAAATTTATTATACATCAGAGGACTCACACAGGAGAGAAACCTTATGAATGTAATCAGTGTGGGAAATCCTTCTGCCAGAAGGGAACACTTACTGTGCATCAGAGAACACACACAGGGGAGAAGCCCTATGAATGTAATGAATGTGGAAAAAACTTTTACCAGAAGTTACACCTCATTCAGCATCAGAGAACTCACTCAGGAGAGAAGCCCTATGAATGTAATTATTGTGGAAAATCCTTTTGCCAGAAAACACACCTCACACAACATCAGAGAACACATTCAGGAGAGAGACCTTATGTTTGTCATGACTGTGGGAAAACCTTCTCCCAAAAGTCAGCACTTAACGACCATCAGAAAATTCACACAGGTGTGAAACTCTACAAGTGTAGTGAATGTGGAAAATGCTTCTGCCGCAAGTCTACTCTCACAACCCACCTGAGGACCCACACAGGAGAGAAACCCTATGAATGTAACGAATGTGGAAAATTCTTCTCTCGGTTATCATATCTTACTGTACATTATAGAACTCATTCAGGAGAGAAACCCTATGAATGTAATGAATGTGGGAAAACCTTCTACCTGAATTCAGCACTCATGAGACATCAGAGAGTGCACACAGGAGAGAAACCTTATGAATGTAATGAATGTGGAAAGTTATTCTCCCAGTTGTCATACCTCACTATACATCATAGAACTCATTCAGGGGTAAAACCCTATGAATGTAGTGAATGTGGGAAAACTTTCTACCAGAACTCAGCCCTTTGTAGACATCGGAGAATACATAAAGGAGAGAAGCCCTATGAATGCTATATATGTGGAAAATTCTTCTCTCAGATGTCATACCTCACTATACATCATAGAATTCATTCAGGAGAGAAGCCTTATGAATGTAGTGAATGTGGGAAAACCTTCTGCCAGAATTCAGCCCTTAATAGACATCAGAGAACACACACAGGAGAGAAAGCCTACGAATGTTATGAATGTGGGAAATGCTTCTCTCAGATGTCCTATCTCACTATACATCATCGAATTCATTCAGGAGAGAAACCCTTTGAATGTAATGAATGTGGAAAAGCCTTCTCTCGGATGTCATACCTCACTGTACACTATAGAACTCATTCAGGAGAGAAACCCTATGAGTGTACTGAATGTGGAAAAAAATTCTACCACAAATCAGCATTCAACAGCCATCAGAGAATTCATAGGAGAGGGAATATGAATGTAATAGATGTGGGAAGGCTTCTCTGAAGTCAGACCTCATATTATATCAGAGAATCCTTTCAATATTATGAAAAAATCCTGCCTGAAGTCAAACACCTTGTACATCAGAGAGCTTATACAGGTTAGTGTGGACATGCCCCAGTGTGTTAGACTCATAATCTGAAGACTCACAGAATGGAAACCATGATTATAAGACCACATGGTATAACAATACCAGACTATAGACAACTAAAAATTTATAAATATTCAGAACGTATATACATTTTGCCATGGATTGGAACTGTTTTGCATATCAGGGAATTCATAATCAAGGGGAAATCTATCAATATAAGGAATATGAAAAACATAATCCTTTGGAAACTGTTAATACTAAAAGATGTGTTTCTGATACAATAGCAAACTTGAAAGAAAAAAAAAACAGAAGATACCTGCTGTAAATAAACATACTCCTTGTGTAAATAGAAGGTGTAAAGTTATCAGGATAGCTAGTTAAGTCAGTAACCTTAAACTCATGTAAGCAGTTCCCAAAGAACATAGGACTTATGTTTGGGGTAGGGGGTTTTTATTACATTACATTACATCACATTACAGGAATTGTATGTTGACTTTGAATCATGTTTGAAAAAACATTGTACCCTTATTAATTTTGTAATTCATATGGTAAGAGTATCCATTCTAAACAGCACTACATGTTAATATCATTTGATAGATGTAAAGTATACTTTTTCTTGCACTCTTCCTAGGATTTAATGCATTTGATCATTCTTAATGAACAATATCAGCCCTAAAGGACCAATGTTTTTTATACTGTTTTCAACTGTATCCCAGTCAGCCAGAGAGCTAGATATCTATGTATAAAATAGATAGAAAACTTTGCTTAGGTAATTTTAAATTGTTAATGCCACAGTTCTCCAGGAATGAGAAACTCATTGCACTCTATACAGTTTTAAGATATAGTTAAAATATTCCCATTTGTATCTATCATTTTTCATCTACTATTTTTTATTTGGACACTTACATAAGAGTGTGGAGCACAATGCTGTGTAACATAGGAATTAACTGTTTTCGTTTGATATAATAGTGCTTTTAAACCTTGTGCTCTGCTCTTTCCTGTTACTGAATGAATTAAGAACACATTTTAATAAGGGTTTGTGGCAGACATTGACGAGTGACTTTCTTAGTCACTCCCTTTTTACTCTCTGCTGGCTGAATTTGGGTATCCATTTCTCCTCAAAGGAAGTGAGATAAATCCTGATTAGTTTTAACCAATGACATTCCCTTTCTCATCACCAGCAGTTGGGTGACAGTGGTCACAGAGCACAATTCTAGACATATAACAAAGGATATACCTGAAAGACTATTTCTGGAAAAGGTTGTCTCAAAGGCCCAAGAATTCAAGCAAAGTGAAGTGGAATCTTTTGGTGAACAGTACCTTGTCTGGATGTGGTGCCTGGTAACCATCTTTCAGCAATGGATTATAGTTTAATCATGACCTGAGCAGAAAGACTGTGAAAGACCTTGAGGCCTGGATAATGTCTCTGAGCCACTAAACTAACTAGCCCTTGTAGCCACTCCAACTTTGGACTGTTTCTTTTGTGAGAGACCAAACTTATTTTTAAGCCAGTTGATTTAGGATGTTCTGTTACTAATAACTGAAGACATTCTAATTGGTACAGACTTAAACCTTTGTAGGAGTTATGCAGTTCAGAAGTGGACTTTAGGTAAGTCATTTATTTTCAGCTGTTGATAATAGAGATTTATTTTCTGTAAATTTTGATGTCAATAGTTTTGAGTATTAGAAATCAACTTGAAACAATTAAATGTATGCTTCCTTAAACTGTCATATTGTTGACCTGCAAAATTCATCTTTGGAACATGACACAATGTTAGGCATATCTCCTTTTTTCTAATACATGGAAAAAAAATTGTTTGAGGTAATTTATGTAATTCATAGATCACTGTTACAGTATTAGTTGACAACATATAGTATGAGGTAAGGATCTAATTTTGTTTTCTCTCATATGATTAGCCTGATAACTAATCATCTGATTTATTTACTGCTTTACCACTGAGCTGAAATGCCATGTTTTTCATTTATTAAAATCACACATGGCTCCTATTTTTGTTACTCAGCACTTTTTCTTCCACATTCTTCAAGATGATTGTGAGTTGGAACGTAACAGGAATTACATCTGGTAAGTTGTATCGTTTTGTGCAGGAACTCTATATTTGTAGCATATTTGTGGAAATCATATCTACAGAGGTTTCCCACACTGGTGTGTCATTATAGCTTAATTATACAATATGAGTTTTCAGTAAAATGTTTGAAAACTTTAAATGGCTTGGCATTTTCTTCTTCTGCTATGGATTGCCTGCACATCAAAGGGTCTGGTATGTATATAAGTGGTCCTCAACTGCCTCTTCAGTAATGTAGTTAGTGTTCATAGTAACATGTTTATAGTTTAAAATATGCCGATGTTTTAATAAATTAAGAAGGATTTTTGGCATCCCTTAAAATGAAGCCCACCAGGAAGCACATTCTTAAAACTATGTTGCTTTTTTCTTCCTATACATTGCTTTTCCCTTCATTGAATTTAAAGTCTATGTTTCCTGCCAAATTGATGCACTAGCATGGGCTGCTGGCTTGTTAACAGCACAAGCTGGGAGGTGCTATAGAACTAAAAGCAGTGTGTGGGTCCAGAGAACTAAGGATGTGAATGGGGCTCTTTTGTGGGAAAGGTAATGGCAGACAGAACAAATGTTAAAGAGTAGTTAAATTGTAATCTTTTTCACTATACATGACACAGAGCAGCTTGGTGCTATGGGAGCACTTAGGTTCCTATAACCTCTCCAAGAGCCTCTCCTCACTCCATAAGCCAGTCATTGCTGTGACTAGAGACGTTCTTAAGGAGGCAGTGCTCAGGGTGATCATGTCAACTGGTATCCTGAGGGGAGGGATCAGTCAAGAGAGGGGTCTCATTCCAGGCAGTGGTGGTAGGGGATTTTTTTCTGTAACATACTCCTCGACTTAAACCCACCCAAGAGGAAAAAACAGAATTAGACCTTCTCCCTGACGCTCATTCTCAGCCAAGATTTGCAGTATCCCAGTAAAAATTAATTCAGGAAAGTAGTCAGACACATGAGGAATTGGTACTAAGAGACAGTACCCAATACCATCTACATGAAAGGGCCTAACTCAGTGGAATATGGGCATCCAGACAGATTTCAAAATGTTAATTTTTTTTTTTTTTTTTTTTGAGATGGAGTCTCTCTCTGTTGCCCAGGCTGGACTGCCATGGCACAATCTCAGCTCACTGCAGCCTCCACCTACTGGGTTCCAGCAAGTCTCCTGCCCCAGCCTCCTGAGTAGCTACAATTACAGGCACATGCAGCCATGCATGGCTAATTTTTGTATTTTCAATAGAGATAGAGTTTCACCATAGACCTCAAGCGATCCACCCACGTTGGCCTCCCAGCATGCTGGGATTACAGGCGTGAGCCACCATGCCCAGCCTTAATACGTGTCTTTGAAGAAAAAAAGAAAAATATAAAGATGTGTGGGGTGTGTGTAAAAATATAGCTACCAACAGAAAGGTGTATTCTTGAGCATGCGTAATCAACATGAAGGAAATAATTTAATAGACAAGATTGATAGAAGGGATACACCCAAAAAACAAATTAGTAGGCTCTGTTGTAATAGCAAATATTTCTCCCAGGACATCAGAAGAATTAAAGAAATAGAAAGTGAAAAATCAAACACTGAGATGTAGACAATAGTGAAATAACCATATACTAGGATTCCCAAAAAAAAAGAGAGACAACATGCAAGGAAGATACATGAATTAAAATTTTCTTGTAATTAAAAAAGAATGAAAGGCCTCAAATTGAAAGAGGTTGATGTGGTACCAAATGGAAAAATAAAATCTTGTTCCATCCTTTTTTTTTTCCATTAGCCTAAATGATTTTATCAAATGTTCTACCTGCAAAACCAGCACTTCTAACTGCTGCACCATTGTTATGATGAAATTCCTTATATATACATCCTTATGTGAATTAACTTCCCTGAAACATATAAACTGATGGTATATACTTCATAAGGCATATACATTAATTTTAAAAGGTACTGCCTGGTCACTTCCCTAGAATGAGTGTCATTTTATAGCACAAAATATTTTCAATTACTGTTCACATCTTTACCATATATTTACTATAGGTCCCTGTAAATTTTGTTGTTCTGAAGGGTGTGAGTGGGGTATTTTGTTGTTTTAACTTGCATTTTCTAACCACTAATAATTTCAGGTCTAGATTATCCTTTTTTTTTTCTTTTTTTTTAGTATACTACCCTTTTCTTAATTATTTGCTGGATATCTTCATATATTCTACTAGTTGGTTTTGCTTAAGATTAAGCAAATTTTTCTTTATACACTGGAATTTCTTCATAACAAGATTTTTGAGACATCTTATGTGGACACCATTAACAGAGATAAGTAAAATGTGATACAAGCAGTAGAAAGCTGTGAGTAGTTAGAAGTAAAATGCTGGATTAGCATGTAGTACATATGATTAAATCTCTTAGATATGAAGGGAAAATTGATTCAACAAGATTTAGTATAACTAAACAAAACGTCCACATTTCTCATACATGCACACATCTATTACATAGGTTTACAATGCTACTTAATGTCATAAATTTCATGTAATGCCTATGGGGGAGGGAATGAAGAGGAAAGAAAGTCAGGTAAAATAAGTGAGGGGTCTATCTTAATCTGTCTTCCGTTGCTATAATTGAATACCTGTGACTAGGTCATTTATAAAGTAAAGACATTGATTTAACAGTTCTGGAGACTGGAAAGTCCAAGGTCTAGGGGCTGTATCTATTGGCTGGTGGGGACTGTGCAGAGTCCTGAGGTGCAAAGGGCATCACATCATGAGGGGCTCATGAGAGAGCCAACCTAGCTTTTTATAGTGATAACTAACCCACTCCCCTGATAATCCATTAACCCATTAATGCATTAATTTTTTCATAAGGCCAGAGCCATTATGACCCAACCATCTCTTAAAACCTTCAGTATTGTAAGGGGCAAACATTCAAATTATAGCTAGGTCCCTGCAGAAACCAGTGTTGATCACGCCTTGTAATCCCAGCACTTTAGGAGGCTGAGGTGGGTGAATCACTTGAGGTCAGGAGTTTCAGACCAACCTGGCCAACATGGTGAAAGCCCATCTCTACTAAAAATGCAAAAATTGGCCAGGCATGCTATCACACGCCTGTAGTTCCAGCTACTCAGGAACCTGAGCCAGGAGAATCACATCACTTGAACCCGGGAGATGGAGGCTGCAGTGAGCCAAAAATTTCACCACTGAACTCCAGCCTGGGCAACAGAGGTGAGACTCTGTCTTTAAAAAATAAAAGTAACCAATGTTGACAATAAATACTTTGTTCAGTTTTAGCCAGATTTTCATGGCTCAGGTGCCTAAGTGAGGTCTGTGCCTTTTTTAGCAACTCTGCCCTGTGCCAGCCTTCATGGAAATGGTTGGAACTGCTCAAACTGTTGGACACATCCTTCCTTTGAACGAATACTCCATCTATAAGTATGTGCATCACATGACAGAACTCTGTAACAGACTGCTAAGTGCACTACAGTGTTGCCCCTCTTTTGTAGGATTCCCCCTTCCTCAAGTCTCAGCTGGGCACCTAATGAGATTTCCTTTTTATTTTTGTTTTTATAGAGGCAGACTTACTCTGTTTCCCAGGCTGGAGCACAGTGGTGTGATCATAATTCACTGCAGCCTCAAATTCCTGGGCTCAAGTAATCCTCCCACATCAGCCTTCCAGGTAGCTGGACTTCAGGTGTGTGCCACCATCCATGCCCAGCTTTTTTCTTTTCTTTTCTTTTCTTTTCTTTTCTTTTTTTTTGGTAGAGAAAGAGTCTCACTATGTTGTGTGGGCTCTAATTGGAGAGTTCATTTCTCCACTTTCTTTTAGCTAGCTGTGGCCAGGTGACTAGGTTTTGGCCCTCAGGACATGAGTAGATGGCTGGACAAAAGGACAGGTAAGGTGGGAAAGCGAAGCCTTGGGACGTGACAGAGTTGCCTAGATGCCTGTCAGGACCAGAGCAGGGGGAAGATGACAGGGACCGCTGTCCAGGCAGATATGATATCTGCCAGCCACTTGCACAAATGGGGACCTCAGGACACATTCTCACCATTGGGGTTGGGTGGAACTGTTGCATCACTCGCCACAGGTGAGGTGGCCAAAAAGCCAGTATGCCTTCTCCATCCTCTTTCCCTTTCTGTTAATGAGCAGACTGACTTTGGAAACCTTATGAGGGAGAACTGAGAAACCACTGATAGAAAATCTGAAGTCCCTGGCAGCCACTCTCTGAGGAAGACTGCTGATTTTGGACTTAGTGTGATTGAAAACTAAAGCCAGGTGCAGTGGCTCGTGCCTATAATACCAGCACTTTGGGAGGCCAAGGCAGGTGGATCACAAGATCAGGAGATTGAGATCATTCTGGCTAACATGGTAAAACCCCATCTCTACTTAAAATAAAAAATTAGCCAGGTGTGGTGGTGGGCGCCTGTAATCCCAGCTACTTGGGAGGCTGAGGCAGAAGAATCTCTTGAACCCGGGAGGCAGAGGTTGCAGTAAGCCAAGATCGCACCACTGCACTCCAGCCTGGGCAACAGAGTGAGACTCCATCTCAAAAAAAAAAAAAAAAAAAAAAAAAAACCTGAAGTTGTATTGTGTGAGCTGTTGTTTGCATTTGTTAAGAGGAAATGCCACTCAAACAATGGAGAAGGCATCCAGCAAATGCCACAAAAAAGTCCTCCTACCCCACCTGGAAGTTGAAAGTCCCTGGGTAAAGCAGGTAGGTAAAAAATCAACCTCTACGGCATTCAAATTAGGTGCCACCCTCCCCAAAGAAAGCTAGAAAGGAGATAATTGGCAGAAAGATGAGGCAGGCCTGGGGCTCCAGGAATGCTCATTGCGTAATGGTGATGTCCCTGGGTCGGGGACAGCAGCTGGAGTGAGCCCCCCAGTTTCTGGTCATCAAGAGATTGTTCAAGCCAGCTGGATTGAGTGTCCCCCTCAGTGGGCAGAGGTTATATTTAAATGCAAATTTAATCACAATCCCTACAGGCTTTGGAAAGAAGAGCCTGGTGAGTCCATTTGAAAGGTCATCTCTGAAAATGAATTGTAGGAAAAGCCAAGAAAGTTTGAGAAACAGGATTGTTCTTCAATGTATGGAAAAGATTATAAAGCAAGAGCAAGTAGAACATTATCTTCTTTAGCATAATTATAAAGTATTAATAGTTCAATAAAATAGAACAAAACTCAGAACTGGAGTATGGTCACACACCACATAAAATTCTGATCAGTGATGGGCCAGATATACAACAGTGGTCTCACAAAATTATAATACCACATTTTACTGTACCTTTTCTCTGTTTAGATACACACAGTTGCCTGCCACATTCAGCACAGTCACATGCTGTTTAGGTTTGTGGCCTGGGAGCAATAAGCCATACCATACAACACAGATGGTAGGCTTGACCATGAAGGTTTGTGTAAATGCTGCATGACCTTCACACAACGAAGCATTTCTCAGAATATATCCCTGTTGTTAAACAAAGCATAATGGGACTCACAAGCTATGCCTAAGCAGGACTAAAACTGTAAGTTAGATAAAACCCAATAAAACCAAGCTGCTGAAAACTCCTGGCTGAAACCAAACAAAAAATTACTCTACAGTGACCTCCCATTACAAACTCCCAACAACGATTGTCATTAACCTCTCTTACATTGAATGTCCTTCCCTAGTAAAATCAAGTTGGGTCAAAAGGATGGTGGAATGACTAGGCACCCAGAGAACTGCCAGCTCTCCAGGTTTTCAGCTTCTCTTTCTAGAAAGATGTGAGAGAGTGCTGAGCACACAAAAAGCAAAGACCCTACTAGCAATGACTACCCCATTATAAAAATAGTATTTCAAACCAGGGACAAAGAGATGGAATTCTTAAATGGTATAAGGACAACTAGCAATTCATTGCAAAAATAAAGATTACCTCTGTACATGAATCCAGACATTGTCACGAAAAAAAGGCAATGAATAATTAGATCAATTTTTTAAAAAGACATTTCATATGAAGAGAAAGAATACTTAATATTCAATTAATTTCCAAAAGAACAATTTCTTCTCTGGATTCTTTCAAATAAGAAATGACATTATAGTCGGCCCTTAGTTTCCATGGGGGGATTGTTTCCAGGACCCCATATGGATGCCAAACTCTGTGCATACGAAAGTTTCATTGGCTCTTCAGAACCTATATACAAAGTTGGCCCTCTGTATCCTCAGGTTTGCATTCTGTGAATACTGTAGTTTTGAGCTATATATGGTTGCAGATGTGGGACCTGCAGATAAGGAGGGCTAACTATTGAAAAAACAAATCTACTTACAAGTGGACCCACTCAGTCCAGACCTGTGTTGTTCAAGGGTAACTGTATCTCCTTGTTACATAGAAATTTACAGAGCAGAAAGCAGCTGCTGAATCGTTTTCTCAAAAGAAATCATTCTTGCCTCCAAGTCACTGTGGCTAACACTTCTGAATTACACAACTTCTTTTATAAAACGTATCCTGTCATCACAACACTTTAGGAGGCCAAGGCAGGAGGATCACTTTAAGCCCAGCTTCAAGACCAGCCTGGGCAACACACAGACCCTGTCTCTACAAACAAACGAAAAGTATCCCTCTTCAAAGATAGGTTGCCTTATAGCTCCAAGTAACAGAAAAAAATCTCAACTCTAACAGGCTTACATAATAAGAAAAATTAATGAACTCAAGTGCTCAATCCAGAGCTACCTCAGTGTGGGTTAATAGATCAGTGTTTCATACCATCAGTGGCCAAGCTTTTCTATTCTATCTCTGCTCACCGTCCTCCAACTACAGCCCTGCACCACAAGACGCAACCAATGGATGTATTCAGAAGAGCAATGTGATTCTGCTCATGTCTCTTTATCAATAATAAAATCCTTTCCCACAAGTCATACAGAATACTTCCCTACATATCCTAATGGCCAGGGCTTGGTTATATGCCCAACCCAAACAACCCCTGTTGAGGAGAGGAAAACAGCCAGATCAAGGCTTTCATGCAACGAAGCAGCAGAGAGCAGCCTGCCCCACTGCTGCAAGGAAATCCAGGTAAAGGAGGGAGAAAGAATAAGGGCGCAACAGGTGCTGCCCTGTTGGAAATGGTTTCTGGGCTCCTACCACTTGGGTTATCATGTACCTCTGTAGGCACTGCTTGGAAACATGTCAGGAGTAGACAGAGAAGGACATTTTCTTTTTCTTTTTTTTTTTTTTTGAGATGGAGTTTCGCTTGTTACCCAGGCTGGAGTGCAATGGCGCGATCTCGGCTCACCGCAACCTCCGCCTCCTGGATTCAGGCAATTCTCCTGCCTCAGCCTCCTGAGTAGCTGGGATTACAGGCATGCGCCACCATGCCCAGCTAATTTTTTGTATTTTTAGTAGAGACGGGGTTTCACCATGTTGACCAGGATGGTCTCGATCTCTTGACCTTGTGATCCACCCGCCTCAGCCTCCCAAAGTAGGACATTTTCTTTATACAATACTATTTTCACTGTCAGTGTAATGAGCACTACTGTTTGCAGCTAGTTCTTAACACAAACTTGAGTTGTTAATGGTATACCCTGCCTTTGCATTTTTTTCTTTTTTTGTGATAGGGTCTGGCTCTGTTGCCCAGACTGGAGTGCAGTGGGACAATCACTGCCCACTGCAAACCCAAACTACCAGGCTGAAAGATCCTTCTGCCTCAGCCTCCCAAGTACCTGGGACTACAGGTGTGCACCATCATGCCTGGCTAATTTTTCAGTTTTTCGTAGAGATAAGGTGGTCTTGCTGTGTTGCCCAGGCTGGTTTGAATTCTTGGGCTCAAACAATCCTCCGGCCTCAACTTCCTAAAGTGCTGGGATTACAGGCATGAGCCACCATGCCCAGCCTTTGGTTACATTCTTTTTTTATTGACGTGACTAAAACCCAAAACATTGGAACACTGTAAAAGGTACTCTTGGGCTTCTTTATTGACAAGCAAGTCAATAACCATGGGCAGAAATATTTATATATGCCAAGAAACAGTAACAGTATTGCTAAGTGGTGCAGTACTTCTCTGAAACTTTTTATCATAAAATTTTTCAAACACAACTCTTTTAAGAAAAATAGTCAATGCCCATGTGCCTGCCAGTTGAACACTTGCTTAAATTTTGCCATTTTTGCTTTATCTATGCATGTATCTTTTTCCTGAACTGCTTCAAAGCTGCATACATCAAGACAATTCATCTTTATATATTCAGCGTGTTTGCCCTTGAAAAACAGTCCCTCCACCTTTTCTTTTTAAAAATGATATCAGGGCCAAGCATGGTGGCTCGCGCCTGTAATCCCAGCACTTTGGGAGGCCGAAGCTGGCGGATCACCTCAGGTCAGGAGTTTGAGACCAGCCTGACCAAAATGGATAAACCCTATCTCTACTAAAAATACAAAATTAGCCGGGCATGGTGGTGCATGCTTGTAATCCCAGCTACTCAGGAGGCTGAGGCAAGAGAATCGCTTGAACCAGGAAGGTGAAAGTTGCAGTGAGCCGAGATTGCGCCATTGCACTCTAGCCTGGGCAATAAGAGCAAAACTCTGTCTCAAAAGAAAAAAAAAAAAAATCATATCAGCTTTTTGAAGAGACCTAGTCTTCCAAATGTCCCATATTCTGGATTAGTTTTCCCGACTGAAGTTGTTCCTCTGTCTCCTGTATTTCCTGAAAACTAAAAGTTAAGTTTAAACACTTGATTCAATTCAGGTTAAATATTCTGGCAAAAAAAAAAAATTCCAGAAAATGCAACTACTTTGTATTATGTTTCATCAAGAGGCACATAACATCACTGACATTAATAATGTTTTGGTCAACTAGTTAAAGTGGGACAATCACTGCATTGTAAAGGTGCATTTCTTTCCATGTTCAGTGACTAAGGTATCTGCAGGCGATACTCTGGCACTGCATAACCATCCTGTTTCCCTCACATCTCATGACTGTAGCATCCATTTATCTCTACCTAAATGCACTAGGGGTTGCAAATTAGTGACTTTTCAAATTCTATCATTCTGTCTGCATTTATTCGCTGACATTATTCTATAATAAGGAGCTTTCCATGACCGGAGATAAATGATTGATCCTACATAAAGGGCAAGGTGAAAATCAAATTCCTTCCCTCTAATTACAAAGTAAGGAATTTGTGTGAGATCCACCACCAATCATGGAAATACCCTTAGTCTCTTTCTCTTTTCTGTATCACTATGGACTCAGAATTTTCTTTATTCAAAATGTTATAGTCAGTTACAGTCATTGTTTTTGTTCATCAAAGTGCCTCATGTTTGGCCAGGGAAGCCCCCTTCTAGCCAGTTTCTGGTCCCGTCCTCACATTACCATGAATCTTTGAGTGCTTCCTTGGTTTCTGACCCAGCATGTCCCAGGCTTACCGTGGGCACTTCAAGACCCAGACCTAGACCACCTGTTGCTCCAAGGAGTCCTGGTTCCTTGAATGGCAATGTTGAGGACTGAATTTGCTCATCACTACAGGGGTACCATTGGTTCTGAGCCCCCCCGTGAATGGAGCTAGGAAGTAACATGTTTTTTTAAAAAAAATAAAGTTATATTCTTTTTTTTTTTTAAGACAGTCTCACTCTATTACCCAGGCTGGAGTGCAGTGGCGTGATCTCGGCTCACTGAAACCTCTGCCTTCTGGATTCAAGTGATTCTCCTGCCTCAGCCTCACGAGTACCTAGGACTACAGGTGCCTGCCACCATACCTGGCTAATTTTTTGTATTTTTAGTAGAGACAAGGTTTCACCATGTTAGCCAGGATGGTCTCAAATCTCCTGACCTCATGATCCGCCTACCTCAGCCTCCCAAAGTGCTGGGATTACAGGCATAAGCCACCATGCCCGGCCAATATTTTCAATATATATCTATCATTACAGGGAGTTTTATATAACTACTTTGATTTGTTATCATCATCTCTTAAACTGCAAATTTTGGTTCCCAGTAACTTTAACAATTTATTTTTGCTTTATCCTATAACTATTTGAATCTATTCCCACAAAATAGATTGGAAATAACACCAATATTACTAACGTGGAATTAATAAGTGACATCTGTCATCTTTTTAAGTTCTTCTTGTCCTAAAAGAGAAAAAAAATCCCACTAAAGATGTCATATTACTGCATTTAAAAGTTTCTTGAAAGAATGAGTTTTTCTACTCAGTGAAGTTACCCATTTGATATAAACAGGTTGATTTCTTCTTTGCTTTCAATTTCAGAATGTGCTTTTATTTATCTTTGAGTATGTAAATTACTCCTATTTATCCAAAAGCCAAAACTTCATAAAAAGGTATATGTGAAGAAGTCTTATCTCTAGCTTTAGCTCCTACACCCTATTCACTCCTATCTCCACAGGTATTCATTTTTCAGTTTGTAACTTTTTTTTCAGGTTTGTAGTTTGTAGTTTATGTTTATTTGCAAAATATATATATTATATAAAATATATTGGCTGGGCACAGTGGCTCATGCCTGTAATCTCAGCACTATGGAAGACTGAGGCAGGAAGATCGCTTGAGCCCAGGAGTTCGAGACCAGACTGGCAACATAGCAAGTCCCATCTTGACAAAAACTTTAAAACTATATATATAAAAACATATATAATATAGAAATACATACAAAATTTCTGCATAAATACATATTATTTCTTCTCCTCAAACACAAAAGGCAGCAAGCCATATAGTTTTCTGTACTCTGCATTCTCACTAACATATCGTGTACTTCAAATTTCTCATACATGGCACACATGAAGTATACTACACTATTAAGATACAAAAAGGCTGGTCACGGTGGCTCATGCCTGTAATCCCTCCCTTGGGAGGCCAAGGCAGGCAGATCACCTGAAGTCAAGAGTTTGAGACTAGCCTGGCCAACATGGGGAAACGCTGTCTCTACTAAAAATACAAAAATTAGCCAGGCATGGTGGCAGGTGCCTGTAATCCCAGTTACTCGGGAGGCCGAGGCAGGAGGATCACTTGAAACTGGTAGGCAGAGGTTGAAGTGAACCAAAATTGTGCCATTGCACTCCAGCCTGGGCAAGAGTAAGACTCTGTCTCAAAAAAAAAAAAAAGATACAAAGAAACACTTGAGACATTTCATGTGGTAAATCTATTACAGCAGTTCTTAAGCTATGGAGAGATACTTCCTGCTGACAACTCTGTGGAGTTCCACTATGTAAATCAAACATGGCCATCTTAACTCAAGTACTCAAATATCTAATGCTGTCAGCTTGCTAGTGCAAGTTCTGTTTTTCAAACGGTTTCATATTCCAACAATGAATGTCATTAGCATTAGATGTATATTACATTTCTAAATTTGGTACCTGAAAAATGACTTTTAGCATGACATTACTGTAGAGAAAAAAGTATCTCTATCTCCTAAATTGATAGATGTCCCCTCAGTCCCCTCAATATTAATTCTCTGCTTATATTTTTTTTCCTGAAAGCTTTCATGCATAAAAAACATAATTTTACACCAGTATCAATCACCTGATGTGCAAATATGCTGAGACTTTGTAAATACTTTTATATTTATGTCATATTGGTTTTTCCCAGTGATTTATGTGAAACATACTGTATTTGATTTGTTGGTGGATACGACTATATAAAATGTTCTCTCCTTATTTTAGTTTTCTGTATTTTCTCTTTTTTTCCTTTTCTTATTTATTTATTTATTTATTTATTTTGAGATGGAGTTTTCACTCATCGCCCAGGCTGGAGTACAATGACATGATCTCAGCTCACTGCAACCTCTGCCTCCCGGGTTCAAGCAATTCTCCTACCTCAGCCTCCCAAGAAACTGGGATTACAGGCACCCACCAACATGCCCGGCTAATTTTTGTATTTTTAGAGAGACAGGGTTTCACCATATTGTCTAGGCTGGTCTCAAACTCCTGTCCTCAGATGATCCACCTGCCTCAGCCTCCCAAAGTGCTGGGATTACAGGCGTGAGCCACTTGCCCTGCCAGTATTTTCTAAGCTAACATAAAATGGTCCCATATCCATTTCATTTGTGGAGAGGCCTCCAGTCCCTATATCTTGTGTTTTCTGATGCCAACTGGGGATTTAATTTACACAGAAGGAGACCACATTATTTACATTCATAAGGTTTCTACCGTGAATTCTGGTTTGAAAAACAAATTGACTTGACACATGAGGATTTTCCACATATGTTACAATTCAGAGTATCACTCTTGTGTGGGGATGACTTCATACAGAAGGATTTCCCAAATATATTGCATTCATATGGCTTCTCCCCTGTGTGAGTTCTCTGATGATTGATGAGGTCTGACTTCAAATAAAACATAAAATATTTTCCCACATTCATTACACTCAATAGGGTTCTTCCTGGTATGAGCACAGTGAGGTGTAATTTCATACAGAAATATGTGTCACATTTGCTACATTTATAGGGCTTGTCTTCTATGTGAGTTCTCTAGTGAATAGTTAAGGGTGATTTGTAGCAGGATTTCCACATTTATTACATTCATGGGGTTTCTCCCCAGTGTGTGTCCTCTGATGTTCAATGAGGTGTAATTTCTGGAAGGTTTTTCCACATTGCTTACATTCATAGGATTTCTTGCCTGGTGTATTTTCGATGATGTTTAGTAAGGTGTGACTTCTGGAAGGTTTTCCCACATCCCTCACATTCATGAGGTTTCTCGCCTGGTGTCTCTTTGATGATGTTTAGTAAGGTGTGACCTCTGGTAGGTTTTCCCACATTCTTTACATTCATAGGGTTTCTCCCCTGTATGTATTCTCTGATGCTGACTGAGGGCTGACTTCATATAGAATTATTTTCCGCATTCATTACATGTATAGGGCTTTTCCCCGTATGAGTTATCTGATACACCATTAGGGTTGATTTATGGCAAAAAGTTTTCTGACATTCAGTACATTCATAGGTTTCTTTTCTCAATGTGTTCTCTGATGATCAGTGAGGTTTGACTTCATAGAAAAGGCTTTCCCACATTCATTACATACATGGGGTCTCTTTCCTGTGTGATTTATCTGATGAATATTAAGATGTGACTTCAGGCTAGGTGCAGTAGTTCATGCCTGCAATACCAGCACTTTGGGAGGCCAAAGCAGACTGATCACTTTAGGACAGGAGTTTTATACCAGCCTGGTCAACATGGAGAAACCCCATCTCTACTACAAATACAAAAATTAGCTGCGTGTGGTGGCAGATACCTGTAACCCCAGCTACTTGGAAGGCTGAGACACAAGAATCACTTAAACCCAGGAGGGGGAGGTTGCAGTGAGCCCAGATCACATCACTGCACTCCAGCCTGGGTGACAGAGCGAGACTCCATCTCAAAACATTAAAAAAAAAAAAAAAAAGTGACTTCAGATAGGATTTTTCACATTCATTACATTTGTAAGGTTTCTTTGCAGTGTGAGTTCTCTGGTATATAACTAGGGTTGGAAGGACTTCCTACATTCATTAGATTTATGTGGTCTCTACCCTGTGTGAGTTCTCTTATGTTTAGTGAGAGGATCCCTGTTGTAGAAGGACTTCTCACATTCATTGCATCCATATAGTTTCTCCCCCCGTGTGGGTTCTCTGATGTACAATGAGGATTGAATTCATAGAGGAAGATGTTCCACCTTCACTATATTCAAATGGCTTCTCCCTGGTGTGAAATTCCTGCTGTTTAGTGAGATCTGACTTCACACAAAAGGGTTTTGCACATTCATTACACTCAGGGTTTCTTACCTGTGAGAGTTTCCTGATGCACTGATTTATAGCAGGATTTCTCACACTCAGCATATTTATAGGGTTTCTCTTCTGTGTGCTTTCCCTTATGTACATTTAGGTTTGACTTATAGTAGAAGTAGTTTCCACATTCACTACATTTGCAGGGTTTCTCTCCTGTGTGTTTTCTCTAATGATCAGCAAATTGTGACTTCTAGAAGAAAGTTCTCCCACATTCAGTACATGTGAAAGGTTTCTCCCCTGTATGCTGAGGTTTGGCTTCACACGGAAGGATTTTCTACATTCATATGGTTTCTCCCCTGTGTAAGTTCTCTGATGATGACCAAAGTTTGATTTTGCATAGGGTTTCCCATTACACTGACAGAGTTTCTCCCCTGTGTGAATTCTCTGATAGACTCTTAGGACTGAGCTATGACAAAAAGGTTTCTGACACTCACTACAGACATAAAGCTTCTTTTCTGACTGAATTATCTGGTGATCAGAGAGGGCTGACTTCAGTAGGGTTTTACCACATTCATGGGGTTTCTCTTATGGATGTGTTATCTGAGAGTCAATAAGTTCTTAATTTCTGGAAGGTTTCCCCATATTTATTACTTTCACATGGTTTCTCTCTTGTGCATGTCCTCTGATGTTGAGTGAGGTGGGATTCCTGGCAAAAAGATTTCTTGCAATGACTATATTCAAAAGTTTTCTCTACTGTGTGAGTTCGGAAGTAGAGTGAGATGTGAGTTGTGACTGAAATTCTCATTTTCATTAGCTCCATGGGTTTTCATCCCTGTACTAACTTTCTGATGTTTGAAGAAGGTTGACTTCTCACATTCATTAACTTCAGAGTGATTCTTCCTTGTGTGGAGGTTCTTGATGAACTTTGGGAGTTGACGTGGCACTGACATTTTCCCCATGCTCCTTGTAATCGTGGGGTTTCTCTCCTGTTTGAGTTGTCTCTTGTGTGATGGTGGCTGCCTTCTCAAGGAAGATATTTCCATGTTCATTACCTTCGAAAGGTGTCTCAAAGTCTGAATTTCCTGTTCCTCAATAAGGTCCTCACTATGACTTGGTGACTTCCCACTTTGGTTATATTCAACAGATTTCTTTCCAGTATGAGTGTTTTCTTGACTATTATCAAAAGGCAACTTCTCATATATACCAATTTCATCAGAGTTATTCCTAGAATAATTTTTGTCACTAATACTTGATTCTGAAACATATTCAAACTCATTCCACATGAGTCATACTGACAGGCCACTTTTCTTGAAAAAACCTGGTTTGCACCCAGATTAAGGGTTTTCCAAAACTGTGTTCTCTCTTCTTAGTCAGTGTGTGTTGTTGCTGAGGAGTGACGTGTACCACAAATGTTTATCTCAATTTTCCTGGCTTCCCTTTATCAGGTCTCTTAATTTCTGCACTTCCAGAAATGAGGAAAATTAAACATACTTTAAAAATGTTAACACATTTCCTATGTAAGTGTGATTGTATCATGGATTCTCTATTTTCAGGCCCAGGCTCCTAGGATGAAATCCCAAATATATATGTCACCTTGGTTCCAAAAAATAAAAATAAAAACCACCTGCTATAGTGGAAAAGGGAGGGGAAAACTAGCAAGGAACACACATATATTTGCTATTTAAAAAAGATGATGCTCAAAACTGAAAAGCTGAAATTATTAAACATAGGGAACAGTTAACTAAGGACAATGCATGGCAGAGAAACTAGAAAATGAGGTCAGCCCAACAGAAATCATGAGCAGGAGACGGAGTGAAATGGAGTGTCAAGAGAACTGGATGTTACAGGGAAATATCACAGGATGGCTTAGATGTGAGAGAAAACAGATGATCAATACCTATATAGATAAAGCCCACAATCTATGTGCCAACAGATAAAATAAGATTTATATTAGTTCAAGGTGTCCTTTCAAAAATCCATAATAAATATCTTCTAAAATATTCATTCCCAAACACAAGTCACAAGTCTGACAAATATTCTTACACTCAACTAGCTTGCTTTTCAGCTTTGGCTCTACAAAAAACTCAGTTATCCTCCAGAAAGTCTACCCCCCACCAACACATACACACCTTTTTCAAATCATGCCCCTTAAACTACCTTTTCTTAAAACTTTGAAAGCAGGCAGGGCATGGTGGCTAACACCTGTAATCCCAGTGGATCACCTGAAGTCAGGAGTTCAAAACCAGCCTGCCCAACATGGCGAAAACCCGTCTATACTAAAAATAGAAAAATTAGCTGAGTGTGGTGGTGGGCACCTGTAATCTCAGCTACTCAGGAGGCTAAGACAGGAGAATCACTTGAAACTGGGAGGTAGAGGTTGCAGTGAGCCAAGATCGGGCCATTGCACTCCAGCCTGGGTCACAGGGTGAGACCTCACCTCAAAATAATAATAATAAAATAAAATCAATGACCTCATCTTCTACCTTTTTAGAAACCAAAAAAAGAGAAAACTACACCTAAGAAGTCAGAAAAAAGTAATAAAAGTGAGAACAGAAAACAATAAAAGAGAACAGAAAAACAAAAATGAATAATATGTAAAAGTTTTTTTAAAAAATATCAATAAATGTTTCAAACCTCTAGCTACACTGATGAGAGACAGAGAAGAGGAGGAGGTAGCACCAGTAAATTATCAGCATCAGGGATGAGAGGTGACATCACTAGAAATTCCACAGATACAAGATGGGTAAGATAATATTTGAACAACTTTGTGCCAAGTAAAAACTAATATTTAAAAATCAAACATAATTTATATGATACTAACAGATAAGGAAAACCATACAATTTTATCAACAGATGCAGAAAAGGATTTGACAAAACCTAACTGATTCCTGATTTTAAAAAAAAAATAAGAATTTTCAGTACTTTAAGAATAAAAGGGAATTCTCTCAACCTAATAAAAAGCACCTATGAAAAACCAACAGCTGCCGTCACAGTAATGGTGAAAGGACTTAGTGCTGTCCTCCTAAAATTAAAATAAGAAAGGCAAAAATGTCCCATCTTACTTCCATTCAACATTGTATGGGCGGTTTTAGTCAATGCAATAAAACAACAAAAAGTCACACAGATTAGAAAAGAGCAAAACTATTTGTAAATGACATGATAGAACTGTCCATGTAAAATCTTGCAGAACCTCCAAAAAAGCTACTAGAAATAGTGAGTTTAACAAGGTTGTGGGATATAGTATCAACATACAGAATTTTGTGTTTCTACATACTGGGCAATGAACAATCATAAATTGAAATTCAATGCCATTTACAAGAGTATCCAAAAAAAGGAAACACATAGGGATACATTCAAGAGATGTGCCAGACCTGTACCTTGTAAACTACAAAACAACCCTGAAATAAGTTAAAGACTTAAGTAGATGTAGAAATATACTGTGTTCACGAATTCAAAGAATGAATATTAAGAGGTCCATTCTCCCCCAGCTGATCTACAGGTTCAATTCCAACCATAATCCCAAACTTTTCTTTATAGATATACACAAGCTGATTTTAATTTTTTATTTTAATTTTTTTTTTGAGACAGAGTTTCACTCTTTTTGCTCAGGATGGAGTACAGTGGCACAATCTCAGCTCACTGCAACCTCCGCCTCCTGGATTCAAGTGACTCTCTTATCTCACCCTCCCAAGTAACTGAGATTACAGGTGCCTGTCACCACACCTGGCTAATTTTTGTATTTTTAATAGAGATGGGATTTCACCATGTGGGCCAGACTAGTCTCGAACTCCTGACCTCAGGTGATCTGGCCACCTCCACCTCTCAAAGTGCTGGAATTACAGGCATGAGCCACCGTGCCTGGTCCTAAAATGTATACGGAAATACAAAGGGCTTGTACAGACAAAACCTGGAGTTTTTATGGGCATGGGATCGGGGGTGGGCTGGGCCATGGGTGATTCTTGAAGAGGCAACATTCAAGCAGGAAAACAAGGATTAAGTTCTCACTTTGGACCACAGTATCAGGCTTTTCAACTTGAGAGTGGGGCCCTCACCAGGGACCCACCCTCTTCTGCCCAGAATTTCCCTGCCTCCTGTCCTTATCATTACCACTACAGAAGGCATGAAATGCTCAGGAAAGACTGGCAGAGTAAAAAGATGAGGGAGTGAAGGATGGACGTTTGAACATAAGCCACAAGAATGAGCAGGAGGAAGACAAAGAAATCTGAGCAGCAGGAATAAAGCCACAAGAAGCATGTCACAAGACATCAGAGAGGGGGGCCTTTCTAGAAGGGGAAAGCGGTTCAATGCCAATGCAGCAGAATGTTCTAGGAAGGCCAGGTTGGAAAAACATGCACTGGACTGAACTGCAAGGAGGCTGCGGTTAGGCTTTATCGGGACATACTGGGGAGGTGGCAGGGAATGGCACGATCACACAAAGTAGACAAAAATGTGAATGAATAAACAGATGCCTGTACCCCAGTGCTCACAGCAGCATTATTTACACCAGTGAAAAGGTGGAAACAGCCTAAACATCCATCTGCAAATGAAGAGGTAAAGAAAACGTGGTCTATCCACACAATGGAATATTATTCAGCCACAAAAAGGAATACAGCTCCAACCTATGCCACAGCATGAGTGAACCCTGAACATGTCATGTTCAGTGAAATAAGCCAGACCCAAACGGACAGATATTTCATGTTGGCACTTATATAAAATACCTAGAACAGGGAACTTCGCAGAGGCAGAAAGTATATTAAAGGTTACTAGAGGTTGAGGGGAGGGAGAAATGGGCAGTTATTGCTTAATGGAGACACAATTTTTGTTTAGATTGATGAAAAACTTTTGGAAATAGACATGGTGATGGTTGCATGACTGTGAACATAATTAATGCCACTGAATTGTACAGTTAAGGGTTAAAATGACAAATTTGATGTTATATATATTTTACCACAAGCAAAAAAAGAGAATGGATAGTGCAGAAACATTCACCAAAGCATATGACTTTGAATTTCATGCCTGCAATCCCAGCACTTTAGGAGGCCAAGACAGATGGATCACGAGGTCAGGAGATTGAGACCATCCTGACCAACATGGTGAAACCCCATCTCTACTAAAATACAAAAAATTAGCTGGGCGTTGTGGCACACACCTCTAGTCCCAGCTACTTGGAAGACTGAGGCAGGGGAATTGCTTGAATCCCAGAGGCAGAGGTTGCAGTGAGCCAAGATCACGCCACTGCACTCCAGCCTGGTGACAGAGCAAGACTCCGTCTCAAAAAAAAAAAAAAAAAAAAGAATATGACTTTGGCCAAGCGCAGTAGCTCACACCTATAATCCCAGCACTTTGGGAGGCCGAGATGGGCAGATCCTGAGGCCAGGAGTTCAAGACCAGCCTGGCCAACATGGTGAAACCAGGTGAACTGGCCAGGCATGTTGGCACACAACTGTGATCCCAGCTACCAGGGAGGCTGAGGCAGGAGAAACACTGGAACAAGGAAGGCAGAGGTTGCAGCAAGCCAGGATTATGCCACTGCACTCCAGCCTGGGTGATAGAGCAAGACTCCATCTCAAAAAATATGTATATGTATATATATATATATATATATATGTGTGTGTGTGTGTGTGTGTGTGTGTGACTTTGAATCATCTGCTGTCCCATCTATAGAGTGTAAGGAAAAGTTATTTCAAAGGCAGTCCATGTCTTTCATTTCTCCAAATGCTTCTAGGTTTTGTCCTTACATCAAAACAGATGTTCCAAAAGATGTTCCAAAAGATGTTCCAAAAGCTCTCTACTAAGCCCATATTGCTCTGGTCTCCTAATAAAACCTGAGTTCTACGCTCCACTTCCAACAAAGAACTACAGGCAACAGGGAGGTTCACTGCAAGGTTCTTCGCTCCATGAAGACATTCAAAGACATTTTTTCAGACTCCAGGAACTCTTTCTGTCCCAGGAGTAACTAGTTTGTTTCTTCTTGTGGCCAGTGAAAATGACGTGCAGATTAGGAAAATAAAAGACAAATGAGGCCAGGCGTGGGGGCTCACACCTGTACTCTCAGCACTTAGGGAGGCTGAGGCGGGTGGATCACGAGGTCAGGAGTTTAGTACCAGCCTGGCCAACATGGTGAAACCCCATCTCTACTAAAAACACAAAAATTAGCTGGGCATGGTGGCGGGTGCCTGTAATCCCAGCTACTTGGCAGGCTGAGACAAGAGAATCACTTGAAACTGGAAGGGGGAGGTGGCAGTGAGCCGAGATCGCGTCACTGCACTCCAGCCTGGGCAACAAGAGGGAAACTCTGTCTCCAAAAAAAAAAAAAAATGGCAAAACCATCTCTACAAAAAATACAAAAATTAGCTGAGTGTGTTGGTGAGCACCTGTAGTCTCAGCTACTCAGGAGACCAAGGCATAAGAATTGGTTGAACTCCAGAGGTGGAGGTTGCAGTGAGCCGAGATCACACCACTGCACTCCAGCCGGGGCAACAGGGCAAGACTCTGTCTCAGAAAAAAAAAAAAAGACAAATCTGCCAAATCTGCCACTCCCCTTTGAGGACTGTAGGATCACATGACCACAGGGATCCGCAGCCACCTCTGCCCACTGCTCAGTGCTCAGCTGCCTCTCACTCTTCATTTACCTGGAAGTAGCTTTTAAAACGTCCAGCAAATCCCCTGGAAGATGAAAAAGAATCTAAAAAAGAAACTCACCTAGGGTTTGTTCATTTTCTGATGCTCAGCTAAGAGCGTGGAAACCTGTTCTTCAAACAGCACACCTGGAGGAAGAGGAGAAAACAGAATGAGCGATCTAGCAGGTTCTGCAACCACCTAATCCTCCTAAAAACTCCCACGCGCCCACTGGGTAACCTTGACCCCGCAAAAGGAAAGAAAGGAAACATCCCCGCATCCCCTTTTGACTCCACTACGATTTAGCGGCGCTTAAACCTGCACTGTTTCCCATTGCTTTAACAGTTTTTGTCCCACTTTACAAACAGAAACATTTAACACAGAACTGAGTAGGCCAAGCAAAGTGGCTCATGCCCATAACCCCGGCACCCTGGGAGGCCAAGGCGGGAGGATCACCTGAGGCCTGGAGTTTGAGACCAGCCTGGGCACTGCTTGCTTAGTCTGGCCCCTGCTATCACCCTCTGCTCAGCTTCCTTCCTCTGCTGAGTCTTTCAGGATTCTCCTAAGCCTGGGCCCCTCTGGACCACACGCTCCTCTTCAGCATCTCTTGGCCCCTTCTCTGAAGCCCGGATGGGCCTCCCTTCGGAGGAGGAGAGGTTGTCTTCCCGCTGAGATCCCTGTCCCTGAGCCCCCTCCTTGTCACCGGGGTGAAGCCTCTGTCTAGCAGAGCCTAGGGGACAACTCACTTTAGTGGGAACCTTGTTCGAGGCCCAAGTCCGCCTGTGAGCACGCAAGGTTCTCAGAAACCGTGGGATGCAGCGCCCGCAGGTCCCAGGCGGGAGCCAGTGGGCCCTGGCAAAGCCCCACGCGAGGCACCGCGGAGGAGGAGCCCAGGGCAGCGCGCGACACCCGTGACCACACCCTCTGCAACTGCCCGGCCAACCGCGCGCTGCCGCCGCATCCAGTCGAGAAAACCCGATGCTGCCCTGGCGCCCCCTGCTGAGAGCGGAACCCCCACCCAGGAGCGGAGCGGACGGCCCCGTGAGGAAGGCGGTCCGAGGGGCCCGAAGCCGCGACTGCCCGGACCCACCCCGCGCACCCTGCACCCGCTCCGCAGCCCCCAGGCTTACCCGCGGCCCAGCACTTCAGCGCAGGTGAACCCCACGGACGGCCGCACGAGGCCACGCGCGCCTGCGCACACAGCCCGCCCGACACTGCCGAGAGGCAGGCCGGACAGGAGGCTCCGCCCACACTGGGGCGGGAACTGCGTGGGCCCCGCCCCCACTGACCCCGACATCGCGTGGTACACCCCCTCCCCACAGCACCCCGCACCCCTACTTTACCCCCGCACCCCCGCCACTCTCCCACAGTACCTGCCACCCTCATTTTACCCTTCTTGCTTCCCCACGGTACACCCGTTTCTCCCCAAAACCACGCCCACCTTGCCATGCCGCGCCCTGCTAACGTCACCAGCACCACCTCCCCTCTCCGCTTCGCACCCCAATCCTATATCCCCTCCCCTCCACACCCCACTTCCCTTCACATCATCTCCTCTCCTCCTCCCCTTCACCCCCCACCTTCACAACTCCTTGCCCTCCTCCACCACTTCACTCCCACGTCCACGTCCCCTCTCCCTTCATCCCCTACCTCCGAACCCCTCTCTCTCCACCCAACTTCCACATCCCCTCCCCCCTCCACCTCCATATTCCGTCCTCCTCCCCACCTCCATGTCTCCTCCCCCTTCCCTTCACCCCCGACCTCCACATCCTCTCCTCCTTCCCATCCCCTTCACCCCCACCTCCACATCCCTACTCATATAGGCGGTGGCGCACACCTATAATCCCAGCACTTTGGGAGGCCGAGGCCGTTGGATCACCGGAGGTCAGGAGTGCAAGACCAGCCTAGCCAACATGGTGAAACCCTGTCTCTACTAAAAATACAAAAATTAGCCTGATTGTGGCGGTGCACGCCTGTAATCCCAGCTACTCGGGAGGCTGAGGAAGGAGAATCGCTTGAATCTAGGAGGTAGAGGGTTGCAGTGAGCCGAGATCGCGCCACTGCACTCCAGCCTGGGCGACAGAGCAAGACTCCATCTCAAAAAAAAAAAAAAAAAAAAAAAAGGTTGGGGCGGGCTGAGGCTCTGCAACTCAGCTAGGAAGTGTCTAGCTGGGGACCACCTCAAACCTGATGTCTCTAGGTCTAGACTGCACCTTTCTCCAGTCAATGACCCGTTCATTCAAACATGTTTATTATGCAGATAATTATTTTTTTACTAGGCACTGTGCTGGTCCATGGGGAGAGAGAAGAACAAAAAACCTTCCTTGGTTGGATCACACTGTCTCTTGGAGGAAACATTCAACCAATAACACACATAATAATATAATAACAAAAGATAAGAACTATAAAAGTCAGAGCCTGGCCAGGTGCGGTGGCTCACACCTGTAATCCCAGTGCTTTGGGAAGCTGAGGCGGGCAGATCATCTGAGGTCGGGAGTTCGAGACCAGCCTGACCAACATGGAGAAACCCCATCTCTACTAAAAATTAGCCAGGCGTGGTGGCAAATGCCTGTAATCCCAGCTACTCGGGAGGCTGAGGCAGGAGAATCACTTGAACCAGGGAGGCAGAGGTTGTGGTGAGCCAAGATCATGCCATTGCACTCCAGCCTGGGCAAGAAGAGCAAAACTCTGTCTCAAAAATAAATAAATAAAAGAAATAAAAATAAAGTCAGAGCCCATAGGGGACTATGAAAGAACAGAACAGGGATTGGGAGGCTGAGGCAAGTGATCTGTTGAACCCAGGAGGTCAAAACCATAGCAAAACCCTCTCTCTACAAATAATATAAAAATAACTGGATGTGGTAGTGCACACCTGTGGTCCCAGCTACTCAGGAGACTGAGGTAGGAAAATCACCTTATTCTGAGAGATGGAGGCTGCAATGAGCCGAGATCACATCACTACATTCCAGCCTGGAGGACACAGCAAGACCCTGTCCAGAAAAAAAAAGGCTGGGCATGGTGGCTCATGCCTGTAATCCCAGCACTTTGGGAGGCAGAGACAGGTGGATCACTTGAGGTCAGGGGTTCGAGACCAGCCTGGCCAACATGGTGAAATCCAATCTCTACTACTTCTATTAAAAATACAAAAATTAGCCAGGCTTGGTGGCAGGTGCCTGTAATCCCAGCTACTCAGGAGGCTGAGGCATGATAATCACTTGGATCCAGGAGGTAGAGGTTGCAGTGAGCAGAGATCACACCTCTGCACTCCAGTCCAGGCAACAGAGGGAGACACAGGCTCAAAAAAGAAAAAAGAACAGAGAAAGCTAAATTAGATTAGGGGAACAGAGAAGACCTGTCTGAGAAACAGATACTTAAGCTACACTCTGAAGAATGCTTTGCCATTGAGGACCCTTTCTGCTGCAAACACAGAAACCCAGCTGAGATGAGCTTAAGCCAGAAAAGGAAAACTGTTGGCTTTAAGTAACTTTAACAGTCTGGAATTGCTCTTTCTAGCTTCAGACACAGCCAGATCCACAGGCCCAAACAGCAACATCAGGACTGCGTTTAGTTTTGTCTCTTGGTCTGTTTCTTTCCTTGTGTTACAGGTTAATTGTGCCTCCCCCAACCCCCACACACACAAGAAAAAAAAATTGACAAAATCCTAACTCCCATCTCAGTGTATCGGAATATGACCTTATTTGGGAATAAGGTAATTACAGATATAATTAGTTAAGACTAGGATGGACCTGGCCAGGTGCGATGGCTCATGCCTGTAATCCCAGCACTTTGGGAGGCTGAGATGGGAGGATTGCTTGAGCCCAGGAATTTGAGACCAGCCTGGGCAACATAGTGAATGAAACCCCATCTCTACAAAAGATATAAAAATTAGCCATGCTTGGTGGCACATGCTCATAGTCCCAGCTACTCAGGAGGCTGATGCAGGAGGATCGCTTGAGCCCGGGAGATTGAGGCTGCAGTGAGCTGTGATTGTGCCACTGCACTCCAGCCTGAGTGACAGGCATGTTCTATTTCTCCCTCCTTATCAAATTCCTATTACCTGAGTGTGGAGATTCTTGTATTAATCCTCTGTATCATTATTTCTGCCTCTTCCGCTTTTTTGCTATTTTAAGAGACAAACTTTACCTTCTGTTCTTTTTCTTTTGGGCCATTATGTTTAATTGCCAAGTTTTTTCTTGCTCTCTGATTTCTCTTTTTCCACCATCCCGTTCTGATTTTACACAAGCAGTGTTTTCATGAAGCTTGGAAGACACTGTTTTTAATTTTTGTGGGTACATAGTAGGTATATGTATTTATGGGGTACATGAGATATTTTGATATGGGCATGCAATGTGAAATAATCACAGCAAGGTAGGAAGATGCTAATTTTTTTAGTGTACACTGGAAAGAAGGAAGATACTAATTTTTTTTTTTTTTTTTTTTTTTGAGATGCAGGCTCACTTGGTCACCTAGGCTGGCGTGCAGTGGCACCATCTCAGCTCATTGCAACCTCTGCCTCCCAGGTTCAAGCAATTCCCCTGTCTCAGTCTCCCGAGTAGCTGGGACTACAGGCGTGTGCCACCATGCCCAGATAATTTTTTGTATTTTAGTAGAGATGGGTTTTCACCGTGCTGGCCAGGATGGTCTTGAACTCTTGACCTCGTGATCCACCCACCTCGGCCTCTCAAAGTGCTGGGATTACAGGTGTAAGCCACGGAGCCCAGCCCTTTTTTTTTCTTCGAGATGGAGTTTCGCTCTGTTACCCAAGCTGGAGTGCAATGGCAAGATCTTGGCTCACTGCAGCCCCCACCTCCCAGGTTCAAGTGATTCTCGTGCCTCAGCCTCCGGAGTAGCTGGGATTACAGGAGTGCACCACCACGCCCAGCTAATTTTGGTATCTTTAGTAGAGACAGAGTCTATGTAGCCCAGGCTGGTCTCAAACTCCTGGGTTCAAGCAATCTGCCCACCTCAGCCTCCCAAAGGGCTGGGATTACAAGCATGAGCCACCACAACCAGCCTGGTTTGCTGATATTTAAATTAAAAAGTTGGCTCTGGAGTGAATTCTGAAAATGACTACAAACCTCTTGAATAAAGAAGACAGAACTGTCTGCAGAAGAATTTCAAACTTCTGAGGGACCCTCCTTTCATTTTATGCTTTGTTACTAATTTAGAGAACTCTGTTACATGGGTAGTATTTCACCCATTCATAGCTGGGTTTCTTTGGTTCTGTTTTGAGATGGGATCCCACTCTGTTGCCCAGGCTAGAATGCAACAGCATGGTCTCAGCTCAGTGCAACATCCCTCTTCCAGGCTCAAGCGATCCTCCCACCTCAGCCTCCCAAGTAGCTGGGACCACAGACACATGCCACCACATTCGGCTAATGTTGTTTATTTTTTGTAGAGACAGAGTCTCGCTATATTGCTCAGGCTGGTCTTGAACTCTGGGGCTCAAGGAATCCTCCCACTTCTGCCTCCCAAAGTGCTGGGATTACAAAAACTCACACCTGGCCTCATCGATGCATTGATAAAACTAGACCTTTTGGTTTATGTTTTAAGTTGTCAAACGTGATGGCTCTACAGGGCTGAATATAAAAGTATTTTTACTTTAAAAAATAACAATACTAGGCCAGGCACAGTGGCTCACGCCTGTACTACCAACACTTTGGAAGGTCGAGGCAGGTGGATCATGAGGTCAAGAGATCAAAACCATCCTGGTCAACATGGTGAAACCCTGTTTCTACTAAAAATACAAAAATCAGCTGGGTATGGTGCTACACACCTGTAATCTCAGCTACTTGGGAGGCTGAGGCAGGAGAATCACTAGAATCTGGGATGTGGAGGTTGCAGTGAGCCGAGATCTTGCCACTGCACTCCAGCTGGCGTCAGAATGAGACTCCATCTCAAAAAAAAAAAAAAAAAGACCATGAAATTTTGTGACATTCCTACCATTGAGAATTGGGGTCTGTGTCCCACCCTTTGAATCAGCTTCAGTCAGTAGAGTATGGTGGAAATGGTGATGTGTGAATTCTAAGAGGCCATACAGCTTTTTTTTTGAGAGAGAGTCTCACTCTGTTGCCCAACCTGGAGTGCAGTGGTGTGATCTTGGCTCACTGCAACCTCCACCTCCTGGGTTCAAGCAATCTTCAAAAATCTACTAATTTTTGAAATTTTAGTTAGACAGGGTTTCACCATGTTGGCCAAGCTGGTCTTGGTAGAGACAGGGTTTCACCATGTTGGCCAGGCTGGTCTTGAACTCCTGACCTTAAGTGATCTGCCTATTTCGGCTTCCCAAAGTGTTGGAATTACACATGTGAGCCACCACACCCAGCCCAAGGCCATACAGCTTCTGCCTCGTATGCGGGACATGCTAGGATCTCAGGGCCACCATAGAAGAAATCCAAGCATGCTGAAGAAGCCACGCCACATGGGAGGGCACCTGTGTGCATGCCAGCTGACAGTCCTAATTGCCAAGTTATTGCAGACCCAATTACAGGTACATGATTGCAACTGCTAAGTCCCTTCCCTGCGGAGGTCCCAGAAGTTAAGGAACAGGGGAAAGAAAGTCAGCCCTGCCGTGGCCACCTGTGTTCCTGATCCCAGGAATCCTTGCACATTGTCAAATAGCTGTGATATTAAACCCCAAGTGTGCCTGTGTGTTTTGTGGGAGGTGTCATTTGTAATACAGCAGGCAGAACTGAAACAGACAATAGACAGCTTCCGCCCCATTTCCTCCACCACATGGCTGCAGCGACACACCCTGGCTGCACAGGCTCTTGTATGCGACCATCGTGTTGCAGTAGCCTGGTCTTTGTACGGCCATCTCAACAGCACCTTCAGAAGTGCCCTTAAGCATGCTGGGGTCACATGTCATGCAGATCTTGGACAGATGACCAAACCTCTCTATGCCTCGCTTTCTTCATCTGCAAAATGGGAACAACAATAATATTGAGAGAACGAAATGGAATTAATTCACATAAAGCTCTCAGAACAGAGTCTGGGACACAAGTGTTAGCTACCGTTGTTACCCATCCTGGCATCTCTCCCTCTCTGAGAGGGGACAGGGCAGGGAGGAGGACAAAGGAGAAAAGGAAAGAGCCTGGAGTTCCTGGGTCCCCAAAAGCAGCAGCAACCTCAATACCCAGTCCCTGGAGAAAAGAGGAGCTCTGGGCCTGCAGGAAGGTGCAACTGTCCTGGCTGCCCCTTGCCCCCTCATGGCCAGCACCTCCTCAGATGCAGGTAGCTCAGACACAGGTGTGTTTCCCAATGCGGGTCCCATCCTGGCCTCTGTCTTTGCTGAACACTGCCCCCTCCTGGAGCTAGGGGCAGGTCCTACTCAAAAGGGGATGTGATGAGTCACAGCTTAGAGGGATTCAAACTATGGCTTTCACACTGCAGATCCTGACTCATCATGAATCGAGATTGACTTTTTTTAAAAAAATGAAATAGATTTAAAGAGGTGGAATTTGGTACAATGATGGAAAATGGGTTCCTCACTGTGGATCATGAGTCAGAAGTGTTCAAAATCACTGAGTTAGAAAATTCACTTTTGTTGTTTTTTTGAGACAGGATCTCACTCTGTTGCCCCAGCTGGAGTGTAGTGGTGCGATCTTGGCTCACTGCAGCCTCAGCCTTCTGAGTAACTGGGACAACAGGTGCATGCCACCACACTCAGCTTATTTATTTTTATTTTGAGACAGTCTCTCACTCTGTCGCCAGGCTGAAGTGCAGTGGCGTGATCTCAGCTCACTGCAACCTCTGCCTCCTGTGTTCAAGCAATTCTCCTGCCTCAGCCTCCCAAGTAGCTGGGACTACAGGCACACACTACCATGCCCAGCTAATTTTTGTATTTTTAGTAGAGACAGGGTTTTACCATGTTGGCCAGGATGGTCTCCATCTCTTGACCTCGTGATCTGCCTGCCTCACCCTCCCAAAGTGCTGGGATTACAGGCATGAGCCACCGTGCCCAGCCAATTTTTGTATTTTTTTTTTTTTTTGTAGAGATTTTGCCATGTTGCCCAGGCTGGTCTTAAACTCCAGGGCTCAAGGAATCCACCCACCTCAGCCTCCCATAGTGCTGGGATTACAGGCATGAACTACTGTGCCCAGTCCTAGCATGTATTTTTATAATCAGGAAAAAAAATGAACAAAGATCATAAAGCTTTATTTAATAGATATAACCCAGTAATTCAAAATACTTCATTCCATATGTAGCCAATTAGAGAAAGAAAAAAGGAGATAGAAGCAAATGTTGGAAGAGATTAAGTGAAAAGATCAGGATAAAACAAATCAGAAAAGGAAGGAGGTTGGGGAAACCAGCAAGAGAAAGGAAAATAACAAAGGTAGGTGGAGGGGAGAGTGACGCTCAGGGCCAGGAGACCCTATAAGTGCCACCTTTCGTGACTCACGTTTCACAGGTCACTAGGGTTTAATTCCTCCTTGGCAATAAAGAGTGTCTACTTTTTTTTCTATGACCATTTGATGGGGGGTATTTTTCTTCCTATGAACTTTTTTTTTAAGTATTTGGCTGGACGGTCAATTGTAAGCTCTACTAGGAAATTTTTTTTTTTTTTTTTTTTTTAGTGAAATAGGGTCTTGTTCTGGAGTGCAATGGATGGATCACAGTTCACTGTAGCCTCTGCCTCCCAGACTCAAGCAATCCTCCCACTTCAGCCTCCAGAGTAGCTGGGACTACAAGCATATGCCACCACACCCAGCTAATTTTTGTACTTTTTATAAAGAGTGTTTCACCATGTTATCCCAGCTGGTCTCAAACTCCTGAGCTCAAGGGATCCGGCCTCCCATAGTGCTGGGATTACAGTCCAACATACCCGGCCTCATTTAACTTTTCTGAATAGACTGTAAGATCCTCAAGGGGTTCCATTTTTTAACCAGGTCTCAGTATGTATCTGCCACTCAAAAGTCTTTGTTTCAGAGATGGGGTCTGGCTACACTGTCCAGGCTGGCCTTGTTCTGGTCTCAGGCACACAGTTCTTAACACCTTTGGGACAGACTCGGATGACTGGGAGGCCCTAAATCTCCTATTGAGGAATGGGAAGAAGTGGTCAGCCAAACCTCAGTCTCCCACCTCAGCCTCCAAAGTATATGGGACTACAGATGCATACCACCATTCCTGGCTTTTTTTTTTTTTTTCCTATTGAAATATTAGGTGGCTCTGGCTGGACACAGTGGTTCATGCCTGTAATCCCAGCACTTTGGGAGCCTGAAGCAGACGCATCACAAGATCAGGAGTTCGAGAACAGCCTGGCCAATATGATGAAACTTTGTCTCTACTGAAAATACAAAAAACTTAGCCAGGCGTGGTGGTGCATGCCTGTAGTCCCAGCTATTTGGGAGGCTGAGGTACAAGAATTGCTTGAACCCAGGAGGCAGAGGTTGCAGTCCAACCTGGGCAACAGAGTAAAACTCCATCTCCATGCCTAAAAAAAAAAAAAGAAGAAGAAGAAATATTAGTTTGCTCTCTTCTGATGCCTCCAGATCACATTTGATTATAGCAGTTCTTATTTTTCACACCCACAGGGAAAGGACAGGAGAGTCAGATCTGATTGTGGGGCTACCATGTGATAAGAACAAAGAAATCAACAAATCAACTTTCAGGAAAGCATTTTGGGGCCCTAGGGATGTACACCTTGCCCTGGTACTGGAGCAGGTGAGCCCTGGATGAGCCACGTGGTGATGGGCTTCTGAGGAAAGGGCTGGGAATGTGTTTGGACCACCAGGAGGGGACTTGGCCCCTCACTCTGGCCTCTGGAAGCTTGACCAACACCTTCACAAACAGTAATGCCCCAAGACAGGTGTGTGCACTACAGCAAGTGTGGGGCATTGTGGGGACCACCCAGGAAAACCGTGGGCATGGGTAGCACAGGGCCACACTGGCCTGGGGCTGACTCCTCATGGGCCATCCTGGGACCAATTCTAATTTCTTAAAAGAGAAAACCTTTTAAAAATATTTGCAGAAACAAGTTGGACCTGAGGCCGCGCGGAGCCTCCCCGACGGGTTCCAAGGAGTGGTGACAGCATGGAGTCCAGTCAGAAGCTCACATTTGTCCACTCTTTATTAAAGCCAGACCCTCTTGCCGACGGCTGCGGGGCAGCTGCTGGGGCCCAAGAGGGACGCGGACAGTGGCAGATCCTGGCCGTGTAGGGGTAGAGCTGAGATTCCCAGAGCCCCCCAAGCCCACCTTGCCTTTGGCCCTTTCTGAGGCTTCTGTCCCACAGGGAGAGGAGAAACCCAGGGCCGAGGCTGTTACCCAGCACCCCAATGCCTCCCTGGGACCCCCACCCTCCTCACCACCCCACCCCACAACCTCACCCAGCCAGGCTAACTCTGACCACCACCACCCAGGCCCTCTTCCCACCCACCAACTACCGTGCCTCCTACCCGCCCCTAGCCCCTGGCAGCTGGGCTCAGCCCCCAAGGCCATGTCTACACTAACATGGAAGGAACTAGGTCTATCAGGGAATGCAGCTGCACCAAAAATCCGTTTCCTGGCCCCACTCACAGTGGCCCAAAAAGCATGAGGAGAGGGGGGCCTCACAAGAACTACACCCCAGCTGCCTGCCCAGTGGCTTCCATGGGCCCAGTCCGGAGGGTGGGGTGCCCACCAGGCAGGGGTCTTGCATAGTTGGGTGCCTGGTTTGTCACTGAGCCAAGGCTCAGGTCCACACCCCCCAGAGGTGGACTGCCACTGCGAAAACTGCCAGGCCATGAGTGCCTCCACTGACCAATCTGTGAAATGAGACTCTAAACAGAAATACTACTTGTTCTAATGTAATGACAGAAGCAGAGTTAAAAGGACCTGCAGGTGTCCTAGGGCCCTAATTATGGGATGTGGGGAAAGATCCTTCCACCAACCTCAGCGGCTCTAAACTAAATGAGTGTTGGGCTCCAAGGACGGGGCGTCCGCCTGCTCCGTTCGCCCGAAGGCCAGGCGAACGCGGCCTTTCACCCAGAGAAGTGAAAGCTGGGGCTCAGGGCTGCGAGGACCTCGGGCGCCCGAGGATGTCCGAGTTTGCCACCTCCGGCTGAAGGAGGTGAAAGTACCAAAGGACTGAGAGGGGAAGCGGAGACGAAAACCGAACCGGCGGCCGCCTGGCTGACCTAAGTGCTAGCGTGGGGAGAGGAGAGCAGGCGGCTCCAGAGAATAAGGCTTCAAACCCCCTCGGGACCCTGTCAACACCGGCGACCCATCCGCCCGGCCGGCCATAAGTTTGGTATCTGGCTCTTTCTCCTCCTAGATTCTTCAGGTCATACAAAAGGTGGAAATAAATATCCGCAGACAAGATTCAAGTTTTCCCACCAGAGCTCCGCCCTCTGGAAACCTACAAGGCCTCCCCTCGCGCGAGCAGTTCTTAAAACCTTCGGACAGACTCGGACGACCGGGAGGCCCTAAGTCTCCCACTAAGCAATGGGAAGAAGTGGTCAGCCAAACCCACCGGCCTCCCAGGCAACCCGCTGGCCCACGTGGATGGCCGGGCCCCACCCTCCTGTGGCTCAAGGGCTTCCCCTCCCTCGCCGCCACACCCGATAACCAACACACAATTCTCTTGCTCCCCGGGCCACCTAAGTCGGAATCTGAGTGAAATAAATAGTATTGCCCACCAGCGACCGCCCTGCTTCACAGCCCGGGCCTACCCAGGGTATATCGCAGTCTCCATGGGGGTGGCGCCCCGGCCTCGCTGCCTCTGCGCTGCTCTTCTCCCCAGCGCTCTTCAGGTCTCTGGCCGAGCTCAGGGACCCGGCGGGCGGGAGACCCGGGGCCGCGGGGCGGGGGCTGAGGGAAGGCACCGCACCCAGGACTGGGACCCTCAGCCCCCCAGGGCTGGAGGAGCAAGGGCCCGGCCGCCCAGGGGAGGGGCTGGTGGCCCCGAGGGCTGCGCTGCCGTCGGCCCCGGACCCCTCACAGGACGCCCTCCCGGTAGGCGCCCGAGGGCCCGGCGAACGCGGCCTGATGCTCCGAGCCGAAGCTCGTGCCGCCCGCGAACTCCAGCAGGGCGCTTCCGCGCTCCCCTGAGCCGGCGCTGGGCGGCCCCTTGGCGGGCGCCTCGGGCTTGGACGCGGGGGCCGGAGCTGAACCCGAGCCCGGCGCGGCAGCAGCTCCGCGGTGCGTCTTCATGTGGGTGAGCAGGTGCGAGCTCTGCGAGAAGCGGCGACCGCAGTTGGCGCAGGCGTAGGGCCGCTCGCCCGTGTGCGTGCGCTGATGCGTAACCAACACTGAGCGCTGCGAGAAGCGCTTGCCGCACTCGGGGCACGGGAAGGGACGCTCGCCCGTGTGGCCGCGCCGGTGCTTGGCCAGGTTGGAGCGCTGCGCGAAGCCGCGGCCACAGTCGGCGCAGCGGAAGGGCTTCTCGCCCGTATGCGTGCGCCGGTGCCGCTTGAAGTCTGAGCTGTGGCCGAAGCCCTTGCCGCAGTCGGGGCAGCGGTGCGGCTTCTCCTCCGCATGCGCCCACTGGTGCCGGGTCAGCGCCGCGCTCTGGCCGAAGCGCCGGCCGCACTCGCCGCACGCGTAGGGCCGCTCCCCGGTGTGCGCGCGTCCGTGCGCCGTCAGGTGTGCGCGGCGGCTGAAGCCCGCGCCGCAGACGCCGCACACAAACGGCTTCTCGCCGGTGTGGCCACGCACGTGCGCCGCCAGGTGCGACCCGCGGGCGAAGCGCGCACCGCACTCGGGGCAAGGGAAGGGCCGCTCGCCGGTGTGTGTGCGCCGGTGGCGCGCCAGGTGCGAGCCGTATACGAAGCTCTTGCCGCAGTCGGCGCACCGGTGAGGCCGCTCGCCCGCGTGGTACCGCTGGTGCTTGGCCAGCGCCGCGCGGCGCCCGAACGTCTTGCCGCAGTCCGAGCAGATCCACGGGCTCTCCTCCTCCGCCAGCGCGGCCGGCGCAGGCTCAGCCAGCAGTCCCCCGACGGCTGGCCCGAACGCGCGCAGGCCACCTCCGCCGACCCCGGCCCCGCCGCCGAAAGGATCGCAGGCCAGCCCGGTGCCCTCCACCAGAGAGAGCGGACCCCCCAGGGGCGCCGGGAGTGGGCGCCCGTCGACCGGCAACCGCTCTCCGAAGTCGGGCAGGCTCAGGATCGGGAAGCCGTCCGGGTGTAACCAGGACTTTGGGTGCACGGGGAAATGGAAGCCCAGCGGGTGGGAGGAGGGGCCTTCGCCCTCCCCCAGGCCGTTGCCAAGCTCCAGGAAGCGCCTGTCGGGCGCGGGGTCTGCCTTGCCGCTGGGGGTGGGGTTGGGCGCCACCGCCACCGCCTCCTCTCTCCCCTGGGCCGCGGCCTCCGCCTCTCCGTCCACCTCGCCGGCTTCAGGCCGCTCCGGCCCCTCAGGCCCGGGTTCGGTGTCCTCCGGCACCGCCGTCTCGCCGGGTTCCCGCCGGAGGCCGTCGCCACCCGGCTCCGCGCAGGCCCCGCCGCGCCGGTGGCGCTGGAAGTCGGCGCGCAGGCGGAAGGCCTGGCCGCAGTCGGGACAGCAGTGCGGGCGGTCAGCCGTGTGCACCGCCTGGTGCCGCGCCAGCGCCGAGCTCTGGCTGAAGCTGCGGCCGCAGTGTGGACACGGGTAGGGCCGCTCGCCCGTGTGCGTGCGCTGGTGCGTGACCAGGTAGGAGCGGCGCCCGAAGCCCGCGCCACAGAAGGCGCAGCGGTAGGGCCGCTCACCAGTGTGGATGCGTCGGTGCGTCACCAGGTGCGACTTGTAGACGAAGCGCTTGCCGCAGTCCGGGCACGGGAAGGGCTTCTCGCCAGTGTGCGTGCGCTGGTGGATGGCCAGGTGCGAGCGGTACACGAAGCCCTTGCCGCACTCCTCGCAGCCGAAGGGCTTGACGGCCGCGTGGTAGCGCTGGTGCTTGGCCAGCCGCGAGCGGTGCGGGAAGACCTTGCCACACACGTCGCATGTGGTCTCAGGCCGCCCGGCCGGCGCAGCCACCGTGGCCGGGAACGCCCACGGAGACAGCAGGTTCGCCCCCGGCTCCCGGCCGGGCAGAAAAGGCTTCGCTTCGGAGCTGTCGGCCAGGACTCCGAGGCCACCTGGGTCAGGTCCCCACCCCTCCGGAGTCTGCGCCGAATCCGAGTCGTCTGGGCCCCACGTCCCAGGCACGTCCCCCACGCCGTAGGCAGCTGACCAAAGCCCCGGGGGCTCGTTCTCCTCCTCGGCCACCTCTGCCAGGAAGTCCTCGTCGTCTTCCTCCTCGTGGTCCTCTATGTCATCCGTCCAGAACCAGGCTCCTGAAGGCGACAAAGGAAGGCCAGAAGAGACACAGTGAACTTGACAGGAGCCTCTGGCAGGTTCCTGCCCCAAGAAATCAGGGCTCCTGAGAGGCTTCCGGCAGGACCTCCCTCCAGGTGGACAGGGTACCTCCTTTTACGAAGTGAGCGGTGCCCATGCGCCACTGCCAGCGCTGAACAGCTGCAAAGGCAGGAAGGCCGCCGCCCCCAGCTAGGAGCCTGGGGACAAGCAGCACACGAAGGCCAGGGCTCCCATCCAACGTCTCTTCCAGACCTACAGCTAGCTCCTTCCAGGGTTTGCCACCTGCTGAAGAACGGGGCAAGCTCTAGGAAGGGGTGAGACCCAAGGTTAAACCCACAGTAGGGATCCTGTGCTGAGAAAATGAGGTGGAGACGCTGGGGGTCTTTTCCCCAAAGCTCCTGGAGAGCTCTGTCTCCACGGCCTTTCTGGAAGACAGCACAAAAGGCGGCCCCTCTGCAGAGGACCAGCCTTTTTTTTTTTTTTTTTTTTAATAAAGACAGATTCTTGCTCTGTACAGTCACGATCTCAGCTCACTGCAACCTCTGCCTCCTAGGTTCAAGCAATTCTCCCGCCCCAGCCTCCTGAGTAGCTGGGATTACAGGCTCACACAACAAGCCCGGCTAATTTTTTGTATTTTTAATAGAGATGGGGTTTCGCCATGTTGATCGGGCTGGTCTCAAACGCCTGGCCTCAGGTGATCCGTGGGCCTCAGCCTTCCAAAGTGCTGGGATTACAAACCTGAGCCACCACATCCGGCCTCTCAGCTCTAAGCTTTGTTCAGCATCCCCCATTCTGCCCCTCTCCCGCCAAGCTGTACCCCTGCCCTCTCCCTTCTGCCGTCTCCCTTTGGCCATCCAAGGTGTGTGGAGATGAAGCTGGCTCGGTGGGGCTCCTGTTGATGGCTGATACACCTGAGACTCTGTGAACACCAGGAGGGAACTGTTGTCTCCAGAGCAGGCACTAAGTCACAGGGAACGCTGGGATGATGGCTGGCCTGCAGCCCCAGATGCTCCAAGGCACCTGCGTGGCTGCTCTCTGGGACCCTCCCCAGTGTCCACCTCACAGTCTCAGCATCTGGAAGGTTCCAGCTCCCACAGCTGGTGTGGGAATCTCCTCCTCACCCAACCTGGGTCCCCTGCCAAGGCACTGGCCTATTTCAGCTGTCACCTAGCTAGGTGAGCCTGGACCACTGAGTCCTGCCCTAGGGGGAAAGTCAGAGCCCAGGAGGTCCCGGTGAGCCTGGGCTGGCCCCTCATGTCACACACTGACCCCTGCCAGTCTACATGGCCTTGGCACCACCGCATCCCACATGCATTCCATATGGGAATCTAGAGCTGTGGGAAAACACAGACCCGCACAGGCCTGGCTTCACTGTGCAAAAACACACATCATGGAACAGTAAGAAAATGGGTTACTTCATTTTTCACACTTCATGATACTTTTGCAGTTTACTATTATAGTAAACGTAAGCTTGAAATAAAAGAAAAAGGTTTCTTGTCACTAAGCTGAATCTACCTCAAACTGCCACCCACAGCCACTCTGTGCACAGAGCAGCAAAGAAAAGCCCAGTCCCCCTCACTGGTCGCCCTTCCCCCTTTGGCAGCAATGCTTCCCAGGTCTGGGAAGGCTGCTGCACCCCAGCCCTGTGCCCCAACCCTACAGGTCAGGGAGGCTGGCGGAGGGCCAGGCAGTTGGGGCCAGTGGACAGATGGAAAGGATCTGACCCTCAGGCTCTGATGCGGGTCTTGGGTTTAGAGACCCCGCCAAACGGGGAAACTTCAATCCTAGGAACAACTATGACTTTGTAGCAGGGTGTGTCGGCACCTCAGGAGCCAGCCAAGACTCAGTGAGCATTTGCTGGATAATAGGCCTCAAAGAACTGGACCCCCTAGGTTGAGTGCGGCCTTGCCCGCCACAGTCTCAGCTGTGCGGAGCTGGGAGGCAGGGCCAGGTCCCAATGGCTCCTCCCAACACCTCTCCCTGGATCCTTAGCACTGCAGGGAAGCCTCTCACTTGGGGAGGTAGGCGGGGAACCCCTCTCCCAGTGGACTCTGTAGGGAGGGCACCTCTCACCAGCTCTATAGCTGGCATAGCCACTTGTCCAACAATTGGGACAAGGGTGGGCCACACCCAAGCATACGGCACAATGACAGAGGCCACCACTGACATCAACTCTGGGTGGGGAAGGGCATCCAAGTCCCTGGGAAGTCGGAGCTGGGAAGGGGAGCTCCCAGGAAGGAGCAGGGTCCCTGGGAAGGGCCCCAAAGGGAGACCAGCCTGCCACAGGCCAGGCTCTGTTGAAGTGGATGGGAACAGCCTGAAGTGAAGGTGTCCAGCTAACAGGACTCCAGGGACAAGGGCCTAAGGGTGTTTGCTGGCTCTTAGATCCAAAGCCCTTTTTCAGATCTAAGTGAGGCCTCATCACAGCTCGACTCACCAGACCCAAGCCAGAGCGACCGTTGGCTGACTAGGAGGGGCTGGCACGTGTTTCTCAACAGCTGGACTGCAATGGGCCAGGAACCATGCGCCAGCAGCCCAGGGCGCCCAACATACCTGCTTCCTCCAGAACCCAGGGGACAGCGGAGAAGAGGAGACCCTGGGGCTGGTGGTCTCTCTCCCCTGCGCCTCATATTTAGGCCTAAGGACTCTGACCTTGGGCAACATTTGGCTAGGATTCTGGGAAGTTCCCGAGGGACCACATGGCTCAGGGATAAAAAGCAGAGGCCGATCAGAGGCTCAAAGTCAGCTGTCTGGGGAGGGAGAAGCTTCCAGAGTGTGGCCACGAGGACCTTCACAGCCCGTCCTGAACTGGGAACACTAAAACCCCCCTATGCAGCGGCAGGTGACAGAAGCTGATGGAGGGGGAGACCACCCCAGGAGGCTGGGTACCAAGGGAATGAATTAAAGGCCTTAGGGCTGGGGATGTCACAGGAATGATCTCTTCCCCCTTCCCTCTATAGGCATTGGCACCGGGCACAGCTGCTCCCTAGTTGAGTGGCTTCTTTAGAGGATTCTCCTCTGAATCTTAATGCTGAGATGTTCCTCAAGGGCTCACCACTCCACTGCGCCCACCACAGCAACTCCTACAGCCTGAAGTCCTGCATCTGCTCCGTTCACCAGGACTGCAGGGGCCAGGCCAGGCCCTTAACATCTCTCCCTTGGCTTCACCTCAAGAGGCAGCTAGGGGGCTCGGGCTCTGCCTGGGTGTGAATTCCACTCCTACGACACACTGGCCATGAGACCTTGGGCAAGACATTTAATCTGAGTTTTCCCATCTGTAAAATGGGTTGGTAACAGCACCTGCAATCCGCTTGGTGGGACTGTGGCAAGGTTGACATGCACAGCCGTAAACACCTACAGTGGCACCTCCACTGCTCCCGGGGTCAGGTGGTACTGCTGCCACCATGGGTCCCTGGAGATGCTGAGGCCCCCTGCCATCCATCCCATGCTTTCCATTGGTCATCGCTTCAGTTGTCCCCCAAATGTCAGGCGATGCTCCCCTCCTGCCATCAGGCACTGGTGGTCACAGATCCCCACCAAGGCCTTTCCTTGTGGAGGCTGGGCCACAGTCCCTAACCCTAGAGAGGCCCCCAGCCAGCCCTGTGCCCTGGCAGCAGGCTGCCTCCTGGACTGGACAGGAGGGGCGGGGCACCCTCCAGCCCACACTAGGGCCCTCCTGCTCACCAGTGGCTGGCTCTACACCAAGGCCCTCAGGGAGGCCATGGATGCACAAAGGTCCCTGCACCCAGGAGGGGGTCACCTGCGCCACCAAAGCTGGGCATTACCCAGAATCAGGAGGGGTGTCACCTGCACCACCAAAGCTGTGCATTACCCAGAATCCTACCAACACAACAGCAGGTGCTCCAGCTTCGGTCCCTGGGCCCTAGTTTAACTGTGCAGGAGGCAGCGATAATCCCAGGGGCCAACCAATGTCCCTAGCAGCAGAGCCCCTGGAACACATCTGGTAAGTGCCCTGCCCTGGGCACAGGGAGGGGGTCCTATGTAGGATACTAATCAAAGGGGCTGTGGGGAAGACAGTGGCCTTACACCCACATGCCTGGCCCACGCAGAAGACACGGTCCCAACCTGCCATGGGACCCTACACACATCTAACATCACCCAGGGATGCTGCTCACTGCACCAGGCCGCCACCATCTACAACTTCCACCCCTGGGCAACCTGTACCCATCTGGGAGCCTGGAACCTACCCTCCCGCCCCAACCTGACTTGGGCCCCCACGTCAAGTCCACAAAGTGGGCTGACTGAACAGCGCTGTGTCTCTCCCTCTGACAACCCATGCTGGGGCCCAGCCTGGAGTGCAGGCTGTGGAAGTCGGTTCTGAGTAAAGCCAACACCTGCTCCCTCTCCTCACCCAGTCAGTGTAACCTGCTCCATCCAGACACAAACTCCAGATGGCCTTATGGAGAGACCCTCCCTCATGGGGGACAGCCACAAATGGAGGAGGTGGACAAGGGTGGCATGCCCAAGTCCATAGGCATCAGCAGCCCTCCCTTCTGCAAACTGTCAGGGAGATGAGGATGCCACTGGCCCAACACACCACAGCGTGGGGAAGGCGGGGCTCTCAGGCTCAGCTTCTGCACTGGGATCTGAACCAGCTGCGTGACCCTGGCCAGGCTGCCAGGTCTGTAAAGAGGGGTCCTCCTATGAGGACAGGCACTGGGCCTGCCCCTTACTAGGGCAGGTGACCTCAGAAGAGCCAGTCTGCAGTGGCTGAGGGGGTCCATCTCAGGAAGTGGAAAGGCAGCTCCACAGGGGTACAGGGCTAGCCCACCAGGCCAAGGCCACTGGCAGCCACATAAGGCCTGTTGGCACCCACAGGCACAATTTTCTCCAGCTTGTTCTTGCTCCAGTGCAGACCACAGCCAGTGGAAAATGGGGTTCAACCAGGGTGGGGATCTAAGCCGGGTAAAGAGAAAGGCAGGGTGGGGGAGGGGCAGGAGGGGAGAACCGTGGAGCCACGGCTGAAAGGCAGGCCGAGGCTTCAGCAGCCCTCAAGAGGGGAGTGCCAGAGCCCAGACGTCATGTGTGGCCCAATTCATCAAGAAGCCCAAGAGAGGAACACACTTGGGCCTTGCAGACTCCAGTCTAGAAACAAACTGTCAGCCTGGAGTTGAAGGAGCAAAGCCAGAGCTGGGCCTGAGGCTTCCCAGGAAATCTACCACCCTGAACACCTTCTGCACCCATCACTCCAAAACCTCCTCTCCAGAATGCCCCAAACTGCTCACCCCAGTCAGAGTCCTGCCCGCAGTGCTCTAGGGAGAGCAGGGGAGGCTGAGGGGAGCCTTTTCCCAGACATGGCCAAGTGGGCGGAGAAGCAGGAGGACCGGCTAGCATCAGAAAAGCCTCCACAATGGTGTGCTGGGCTCCCGCTCCTGCCCTGGCTGAGCCAACCACCTGACAGCTGGCCCCTCACATGCAAAGAAATTCACAGGCTCCAACACAGGGCAGGGAATCTTTTTTTTCTTTTGGTTTGTTTTTTTTGTTTGGTTTTGAGACAGAGTTTTGTTCTTGTTGTCCAGGTTGGAGTGCAATGGCGCGATCTCGGCTCACTACAACCTCCACCTCCTGGGTTTAAGCAATTCTCTTGCCTCAGCCTCCCGAGTAGCTGGGACTACAGGCGTGTATCACCATGCCCAGTCAGGGAATCATTTTTAAAGGTTCCTAGGAGGAGCCTCTAGGTTGTCTAAGGACCTTACAGCCCTCAGACCTCTCTGGAACTTGAACCACCAGGAGCCAGGCAGCAAAGGCAGAGGTTGGCACAGGGCAGCCACCCCATGTCCACAGAGCACCCCTCAGCACAGATGGTCAGAGACACAGTCAGAGGCACCAGATACCAGGTCTGCAGAGAGCTCAGTGAAGGCCAAAGTTTGACAACAGCTCTGAGTAGCTGTCGGCACAAACCACAAAATTCCATCACACGCTCACCTGTGTAGACACCGGTGACGATGTCTCCTTCCTCAGGTCGGGGGCTATCTGGGACCCAAGGTTCTTCCCCTTGTTCCAGCCGGAAGATCAAATCAGGCTTGGGGATTGGGTATCCTGCCAGGAGATCAGACGCTGGCTGCAGGTGGCTCCCCGGGCCCTCTGCTGCCCTATGGCCTGGGCTGCGCCACCGCTCGGCGCCCCCCCACCTCCACCTGCCCCGGCACCAGCCCTCCCCACCCTTCCCTGCTCCAGAGGATCCAGGTGGTCCCTTTCCTCTGAACCTTTCCCTGTCCTCCCCTGCTCTCGTTCCACCAAGTCCCCCCAACACGTTCCACTGCAAGATGCCCACACCCCTTCTCCTCCCTCACCCACCTCCTCATCCCGGAGGCTTCAGAGGCCATGCAGCAGAGACCAGAGCCAGACGGCCTCCACAGAGGTGTCACCTGGCTCAGGGCGCTGCCTGGCCAGTGCAGCCCTAGGACATCCCCCACCCCACCCAGAGCCCATGGGGTCCTAGGGCTTCCTTAGGAGGTAGGCTGGCCCCAGCATCCACCTTTGCAAAGACCCTGGGATTTGAAAAGCTCCCCCTGTCAGACAGCTAAGGCCCTGGCAGTCATCATACCAGGCTGCCTCTTCGGGACAAAAGGTCCCATCCTTACCCAAGGACACTAGAATCCCATAGTTCTCCTGCATGACTTCCTGGTAGAGGCCCCGCTGGTCTGCCTCCAGTCTCTCCCACTCTTCCAGGGAGAAGTACACAGCCACATCTTCAAAGGTCACCAGCCCCTGGGAAACAGAACCGCAGGTGAGAGGCTGAGGGAGCCCTTTACAGACAGCCATGGAAGATTCAGGCCACTGAGGACCTCCAGCGTGGGTGTCAGGGGGACACAGATGCCCAGATGGCACTGGGGGTATTCGGGCCTTGCCACAGCCCTGGGAAACAGGAACCTAATCCCAGCCAGAGACTGGGGACTCAAGCTCAAAGAGGGTGAACGACCCAGCTCATAGAGCAGAGCTGTGGCTCACACAGAGGTAAGGAGACAATGAGCCCCACCCCCAGCCCTCTTCTTCACGCAGTCCACCTTGAGTCACTGCAGTGGCCATGTCAGCCATGGAGGGCCCACTCCTAGGTGGACAAGCGACAGCAACTAAACTGGGTGTGGGCACTGGCACCCAACCTGACTGGGCAGCAGGAAACCAGACCCTGGACATGTGACAGGCACTCCAGGTGAGGGAGCGGCCAGCCTTGGGAGAGAGCCAGGCCTCTGAAGTCACTGTGCACAGCGCTGTTGAGTGGGTGGCAGCCAAAGCAATCAGGACAACCCAACAGCTGGGAGGGGCCAGGCTCCACAAGAGCAGGACCACAGCCCCGGGCTTGGGACTGGACACCCAGCCACTTCCTGCAGCCCCCTCCCAGCTCAGGGCCTGGGCCCAGCCTGGGGATTCCAGTGCTGTGGTCTCTGCCAACACAAGTCTCCAGAGAACAGGTGCCAAGGTCCCAGGGGAAACCCTGCCTGGGTTACCCAAGCCCCAAACAGAGAGGGCAGCTCACCTGAGACCCAGCTGTCAGCAAATCATCCTCGTCCTCGTCCTCGTCCTCGTCCTCCTCCTCCTCGTCCTCCTCCTCCTCCTCCTCCTCCAGGTCCTCATCCCTAGGAGTGACTGGAATCCGGGAGGCCTGCAGGCCTATGGGGAGAGATCTCTGAGGACCAGCTGTCCTGAGCCCCCAGCCTGCAGGGCCAGAAGCCCCAACGAAACCCTCATTGCAAAGCCAGGCTCCACCCTGTCGGCCCAAGAGCCCTCCCTGGCTTGACCAGGTCCCTGGCCTGGCCCACCCCAGATCCCTTCACCTTCTCCCTAAGGCTGGCTGCTTTTCTTACCTTTTTCCTGCAGAACTGGGGACTTGGCATCACCACCATGGCTAAGTTGCTCCTGGGTCCCCAACGATGGATGCTGCTCCTCTGTCAGCACCTCCTCCACATCCTCCTCCTCCTCCACGTCCGCCTCCACCTCCACCTCAGCCACCTCCTCCACCTGCGCGTCCTCCTCCACCTTCACGTCCTCCTCCACCTGCACGTCCTCCACCACCTCTGCCACACCCTCCTCCTCCTCTTCCACCACTATCTCCTCCTCCTCCTCCTCTTCTACCTCCTGTGCCTCTTCCCCCTTTTCCTCCTCTTCCTCCTCTTCCTCCTGGTCAAGGTCACACTCTGACCCATCCTCTGCCCGCTCCAGCTGGGCAGCTGGGGAGTCAGGAGTCGTGTGGAGCGCCGCCATCCTCCCTGGGAGCGAGCCTCCGCGCGGCCTGAAACGCAGATAGGCGCCATGATGGGCTGTTCTCAGCATACCATACGAGTCCGCTCACAGGGTCTCCAACAGCCTCGGGGGCACGGGGAGCAGAATTTACTCCTCCCGTTATGTAGTTGAAGGCAACAGAGATGAGGGAGGACCAGGCTTTCCCACAGTCTTACCCTGTACCACCAAGACATTCCGTGCCCAGAAAAGCAGCCCCAAAAGTCCAAAGCCCCTCCGCATGACCCCGGGATGCCAGTCTCAGCTCCTTTTCACAAGAACTGTGTGCCTGGTGTGAACTGCTGCTCTTTCCTTGAGTAAATCAGGCATTTATCCCAGAGTCTTTATCCCCAGGGAAGCATCACACAGCCCAAGGGTGGCCCGTGTTTAGCTGGAGGGGCCAAGCCTAAAAGCCCACCTGATACACAGGACAAAGAGACGCTTACCTCGTCCTCAACGCACATGAACCAGGCCAGCAGGGAACGCAAAGAGCTCTCAGCACAGACAGGCAACTGGCACTTGTAAGGCACGACAGGGCTGGGAGGAGAGACAGGCGCCAGGAAGCCGGCAGGTCAGGCTCCTTCCTACAGGACACGGGAGAGCAGGGGCCATGAGCCAGCATCACCCTGATGTGTCCTCAGCCCTTGCTCTGTGAAAAGCACAGTGCATGGTGGAGGCCCGTCACTGGACCATCAGGAGGACAAGAAATGCCCTGTGACATTTTAAGTTTGGGGATCAGACACGCCTAAGAGCTGAGGTGCCAAAGCCCCAGAGGCTACAGGGTCCTACTCTCCTACTAACATCAGGGGCTCAGGGGAGAGGCAGCCACATTGACACAGGGTCCAGGGCCATGGACACAGCAGATGGGAGCTGCTGGCACTGGGACCTCTCGCCCCTCCCAACTGCATGTCCTTCACCAGCCCCTGTGGGGTCTCAAAGGGCAGGGCAGAGTCACAGCACTGATCAGTCTATTTCTGGGGCTCCTTTCTGGGTATAAACCTGAGACCGGGCCTATCACCAAGGACACACACCATCAGTGTCTCTGGCCTGAACAGGGCCATTTCTAAAGCGAGCCAAGCCCAGAATCCAGGGGGTGAGGGCATGAGCCCCAGAAGTATCCTGGAATGTCAGGCTACTTGGCCACACAGAGCACTGGGCCCAGCCCAGCTCATCCAGCTCTAACAGTGGACAGTGTCTGCCACAGAACTCCTAAAACAAGACCGAGTGCCCTTGACGAGAACAGTCCAGACGACCACACCTGGTGTTCTTATGGACACGGAAAAAAGCTGCTCCGCAATTAACTTTCCCTCCGTACCCATCACTTCTCCACCAATTAGGCAGCTGCATTAGGCCGTTTCCGCCTTGCCATGAAGGAATACCTGAGGCTGGGTAAGTCATAAAGAAAAGAGGTTTAATTCACTTACAGTTCTACAGGCTGCACCAACATGGCGCCGGCACCTGCTTCTGGGGAGGACCTCAGGAAGCTTCCACTCATGGAGGGAGGCAAAGGGGGAGTGAGAGAGAGGGAGGAAGCCCCAGACTCTTTTAAAACAACCAGATCACTCGTGAACTGAGAACTCCCTTGCCACCAAGGGGATGGCACTAAACCATTCATGAAGGATCCGCCCCCATGAGCCAGTCACCTCCCACCAGGCCCACCTCCAACACTGGAAATCACGCTTCAACATGGGATTGGAAGGGGACAGAGAGAGCCTGGATGTTTGCCCCCACCCAAATCTCAGGTTGAACCCTCATCCCCAATGCTGGAAGTGGGGCCTGGTGGGAGGTGACTGGCTCATGGGGGCGGATTCCTCAGGAATGGCTTGGGCCATCCCCTTGGAGACAGTGAGTAACGAGTGAGTGCTCGCTCTGAGTTCACAGGACATCTGGTGTATGGTGCCTCCCCACTCACTCTCTCTTGCTTGTTCCTGTTTTTGGCATGTGACATGCCTACTTCCCGTCACCTTCCACCATGATTAAAGGCTTCCTGAGGCCCCCTAGAAGCCAGGCAGATGCCAGCACCATGCTTCCTGTACAGCCTGCAGAATCATGCGCCAATTTCACCTCTTGTTTACAAAGTACCCAGTCTCAGGTATTTCTTTAAAGCAATGTGAGGACAGCCTAACACACAGACACCCACCCAAACCATATCAGCTGCACATACTCATTTCCTGAACTGCTTTGAGCAGCTGCTTTAAATCCATACTTTAATAGCCAGGAAGCTCTGAGCATTCACACAGGCTCACCCAAGTCAAGGGCTGGGACACACAGCCATCCAGAAACCACCTCTGTCCCAAAAGTCACATGTGACCCCCTCACTGGCTCCAGCACCGTTTCTAGTTTCAGAATCACTGACCCCAAAGACTCGGGTCACAGAACTACGCCTGGGAGCGCCACCCCAACCACCAGCCTCTCCCAGAAGCCGGCCTCCTCAGTGTCCACAGCTCTTTGGTGTGTGAAGATGCCCACAGTGTTGAAATCCATGTGCTATGTGTTATGCTAGCCACCTCCAGGAGGATTCAGCCCTGCCCAGCACTCAGGGCACTGGGAACACTCAGCAATGGTTTCCCAACTGCCACCCACTGGAGGCCCAGAGGAGGGCTTTTCTCATTCAGGCCTCAGGCCGCAGATTCAGCCTGGGCCTAGGTGCCATGCCAAGCCCAGCAGAGCTGTCTCCTGCCTAGCCACCACCTGAAGCAACAACTTTAAACTCCCAGAGTCAGGGCGCCATACATGAGGACACAACAAAAGAAAACTTCACCGCTTTGGAATAAAGTGGCCCCATGTTCATCCCATCTCAGGACCTGTGTGTGTGCTGTTCCCCATCCCCGGAACTTTCTTCCCCTCTTCCTGGGTGATCTTCCAAGGCAGCCCCTTGGGCCCCAGGGGGTGACATGGTTCCCTGTAATTCTTCCCTCGCAGCATGCACCACATTTTAAAAATACACTTATGAGACCGTCTTATGATCTCTCTCCCTGCATATGGTCAACTCCAGGGTGGCAAGAGCTCCCTTTACTCGCGTCTGAAAGAAGCATTCAAATACTTACTGAAAGAATGACTCTAAAGTCAACAGCCAATGTGAGGGACATAGGATTTTTTACACTCAGCATTTTGGCCCCACTGTCCTGTTCCAGAACAGGCTGACCACTGCCGGGGTCAGACAGTTGGGGGGATCCTTCCAATTGGAACTCACCCAGAAACAGTGGAGTCTCTGCCTCCAAAGAGGATACCGAGTTAAGTCCTTTCTCCCAAGAGGTCCACCCACTGATGACCAGAAAAGATGGAGGACCAGCTCCTAAAGAGGTCAGCAGCACAGCCAGACATCACCCCAACCCAAGATTCAGAACAGAATGCTTTGAAAAATGGACCTCAGAGGGCCGGACAGAGTTTAGATTCCAGCAACTCGCCCTGGGTTATCTCTGCCTCCCCCAGGCCCACACTCTTTCCCTCGTCTTGCCAGCCTACCAGCCCACTGTAAACACTGCTCACCTCTCCCTCTGCATCCAACTCTGGGTCAGAGGCCACAGGGGGCCTCATCAACGTCATCTCAAACCTTCATTTCTCAAACTCCCCAACTGAGATGATCCACCCGGCCTCCGCCTCCCAAAGTGCTGGGCTTACAGGTGTGAGCCACTGAGCCGGCCCCAAATCCTCATTTCTACCAGGGCGCTGCACTTTAGGGTATGGTGCTGCAGACAACATTTAGAGTCGAAGGTGACAAGGCACCTTCCAAGAGGAGCAGGGAAGGAGGCAAGGACAGGAAGAAGAGGCAAAGCTTAAAAGTGGATAGAAATTCTCTACAAAAGCCCCAAAGCCAGGGAAACCCAACTCGGAGTGTGGGAGGAGACATGTGGGTACGCTTGTGATTAGTCCCCTTCATTCCCTCTGGGTACCCACCACCTCCACCCGCCACCCGCCCTCCGAGCCCTTCGGGTCTTCATGCCCTCCTGGAGGTCCTCCTTCCCCAACCACAACAGTCCTCACTATCTGTCCTTGGATCCTGCATCACCCTACTCTCCTGGGTTTGCTCCTGGGGCAGGTATTTCCACGGGGGCCATCCCAAGTCCCCCAGGGTAGCTCCTCACCACCCCACTCGGCTCCGGAGATCTGCCCACATTTGTTGAACCAAACCAAGCACCAAGGTCTCCCCACACAAGCAGAGCTGGGGGACTGACCCTCCTGGTACTTGCACTTCCCCTTGCCCATTAGGTCCTCGACCAGACATCAGCCCCTTTCCTACCTCTGCTGCCACGCGGGACAGCCCAGACCCCATCCAATCCCAGGGATGGGTGTCCCTACCCACCTGCCAGCAGCAGAAGACGGCCGAGCAGCCCACAGGGGCTCCTTCTGCAGATGAGGGTAAAGCCCAGACAAGGCCCCCAAGGTCACAAAGCGGGCTCCTGGGGCGAAGGCCGAGCGCCTCCTGCCCCACAGGGGGCGTCCAGAGTCTCCGCCTCCTGCAGAGACCCAGACGGTGACAGCCCCTCCTGGATGGGTGTGTCCTGGGGGCGGCCAGGGCCCAGCCACTGTCGCTGCGGCCGAGAAGGGGTGGGCGGGCACCCCGAGGTGTCGCGCGTGGCCTCCCCGGCCTGCCCCCTCCGCCTCCTGCCTGGACCGGCCCCGGGGGTCGGCGCCCGCCCGCAACGCGCAGGCCCAGGCGGGGGTCCGGGAGGCGGGGGCGCTGCCGCTGAAGGCCTGACCCGCGCTCCGCTCCGGCCCCTCAGGCTCCGGCCCCGCCGCCTCCCCGCGGCCTCCCCGCGCGGGGCGTCGAGGGCCAACCGGGCCCCGCCGCCGCCGCCCCCGAGCGTGAGCCCGGCCCGCCCGCACCTGCCACTCGCGCCGCCGCCCACCGGTCCCACGAGACCCACTCACCGCGCGGGCCAGGCTGGCCAAGCCGCGGGCCGGACACCTGGGCTGGGGCCTGCTGGCCGGCGGCGGGCCCCGCGCTACACAAAGTGACGGCCCGGGAGCTGCGCGGCGGCGGCGCGTGGGCACCGGAAGTGCCGCTGGCCAGCCCCGCCCCGCCCGTGCCCGCGGGGGGAGGAACTTCCGGTCACGCGGGGGCCACGGCGCGGAGCCGGGAAGCGCGGGTTGGAGCGGGCGGCCCAGCTGAGCCTCCGGCCGGGCGAGGACGGGGCGTGTGGGGAGCGGACCGGAGCGCCCTCGACACTCGTGGGGCGCCCACGACCTCGCCCCGCTCCTGAACACCTCGGTGACCTCGAAGTCCCGCCGCGGCAACCATCGCCTTCCCGGAACCCCGGCCCAGCCTCGTTCATCAAGGGGCGCCCGCTGAGGACCCGTTCCCGCTCTGGGGCCGCTCCGAGCGTCCACGGGGCCTGCCCTGGACCCCAGGACGGTGGAGGGAGGCGACGACCCCTGTGGTCGGGAGAGGGTCAGGTGTCCACGCCTCCCCCAGACCCCAGGCCCGAGTGGGGTGAACGTCTTGTGGGTGAGGAGGGCGGAGGGACGGGCAGAGGACTCGCAGGTAGGGTGGGCTGTAGCGGCTGAGTGCAGGAGGGGCCTGGGGTTGTGGAGCCCGCACTTGAGGGGACGTGGAGTCACCGGCAGGGAAGCGATTATCCAGGCAGAGGGAATGGTCAGTGTGGTGGCAGAAATGACAGGCGACCCTAGGAGCCCGGGGAGGAGTCGGTGCGCTCAGCAGCCACCCCCAACCCTGTCTGCATCTACTCCCAAGGGGTGCAGCTGGGGGCTGAGGATGAGCTCTGGCATCAGTGGAGTCCGAGGTCTGTCTTCGGCCTGGAATCGTGTGGCCCAGGCCCCTTCCCCAGCTCCCCGCCCGCCTGCACCATTGTTCTTGGTGCTTTTCTGTGGGGGCCCCAGGCCTGACTGGGCAAGAAATAGAGGAGGACTCTGCCGGGCACAGCGGCTTACGCCTGTAATCCCAGCACTTTGGAAGGCCTTGGTGGGCAGATCACGAGGTCAGGAGTTCAACATGGTGAACCCCCGTCTCTACTAAAAATACAAAAATTAGCTGGTCCTGGTGGCATGCACCTGTAGTCCCAGTTACTCCGGAGGCTGAGGAAGGAGAATCGTTTGAACTCGGGAGGTGGAGGTTGCAGTAAGGTTAGACCGTGCTACTGCACTACAGCCTGGGCAACAGAGTGAAACCCTGTCTCTAATAATGAGTAAAATTTTAAAAATCAGAAGTTCTGGCAACACAAGGCCCCTGGTTTGCAGCACACCAGCCAGTACAGCCTGAGAAGTAACCAGCCTCTGTGGGTGGGACTGGGCGTGGCCATAGCCCTCAGTGCCCACCACGCCCTGTCCCCTTCATCCAGGCCCATGTCTGAATGACACTGCCTGACTGTCCTGTGGGTAAGTTTTTGAACCCTCAATCCCTAGATTAGACCCTTCCTCACCCTACCTGGTCCGTCTGGTTCCGCAGGAAGATGCATTTGCCCCCAGGCGCTTCCCAGGAAAGGCTCTGACTATAGGACAGTTAACCAAAAGCAGTGTCATGGTTTGGCTGTGTCCTTAACCAAATCTCATCTTGGATTTTAGTTCTGATTCTCATGTTTCATGGAAGGGACCTGGTGGGAGGTAATTAAATCATGGGGGCGGTTCCCCTCATGCTGTTCTCATGTTAGTGAGTGAGTTATGATCTGATGGTTTCGTAAGGGGTTTTTCCCCTTTGCTCCACACTTCTCCTTCCTGCTATCATGTAAAGAAGGAAGTGTTTGCTTCCCCTTCTGCCATGATTGTAAGTTTCCTGAGGCCTCCACAGACATGTGGAACTATGTCAGGTTTTTTTTGGCGGGGGGGGGGGTTTGATTTTTTGTTTTTAGACAGCATCTGGCTCTGTCGCCCAGGCTGGAGTGCAGTGGCACCATCTCAGCTCACTGCAACCTCCTCCTCCCAAGTTCAAGCGATTCTCTTGCTTCAGTCTCCCCAGTAGCTGGGATTATAGGTGCCCGCCACCACACCCAGCTAATTTTTGTATTTTTAGTAGAGACAGGGTTTCACCGTGTTGGTCAGGCTAGTCTCGAACTCCTGATCTCATGATCCACCTGCCTTGACCTCCCAAAGTGCTGGGATTAGTCATGAGCCACTGCACCCAGCCCTGTGAGTTAGTTAAACCTCTCCTTTGTAAATTTCGCAGTCTTGGGCAGTTCTTTATATTAGCGTGAAAACGGACTAATACACCAGGTAAAGTGAAGCAGCTGGAATGTGAAGGCACCAGGCCTTTGCCACCCTTAGCCCTGCAGGAACAGGAAAGGGCGGAATGTTGTCAAGCCTGGAGGGAGGTGGAGGTATAAAGAGGGGTTCACCTGGTGGGCACTGTGATTATGGAGGGACAGCGTGGGAGCAAGAGAGTTCCCCAACCCTGCCCTTCTGCACCCTGTCACCTGCCAATGCTGCCCATGGCCCAAATCCACCTATAATGTGGAGGGCAAGGGACCCCAGGGTGTGTAACAGAGAGTCAACAGCTCCATCCCAGCCTTAGAACCCTCCACCCTGTCAGGCAGGGATACCAAATCATCCCAGCATCTCCTTGGATCTCCTCTTATATTGTCCTGACCTAATACTTAATCCAAGACTCAATTTCTTCCTCTACCTCGTCCACAGATAATTTCTTTTCCTTTCTTTTTTCCTTCCTTCCCTCTCTCCCTCCTTCCTCCCTCCTTCCCTGCCTTTCTTCCTTCCTTCCTTTTTCTTCTCCCTCCTTTCCCTTTCCTTTCTTTCCTTCCCTTTCCTTCCCTTTTTCCTTTCCTTTCCTCTCCCCTTCCCTTGCCTCCCCTTCCCTCCCCTTCCCCTCCCTTCCTTTTACCCCCCTTCCTTTCCTGTCCTTTCTCTTCTCTCTATCACCCAGGCTGGAGTGCAGTGGTGTGATCATAGCTCTACTGCAGCCTTGACCTCCTAGGCTCAGGTGATCCTCCTGCCTCAGCCCCCTGAGTAGCTGGGACCACAGGCACGTGCCACCATGCCTGGCTGATTTGTTAATTATTAATATTTGTAGAGATGGTGTGTCCCTATGTTGCCCAGGCTGGTCTCAAATTCTGGGCTCAAGTGATCCTCCCAATGTGCTGGGATTACAGGTACGAGACATCTCACCTGGCCCCACCAGTGATTTTTGCTTCTTGCTCCAACAGCACTGCTGAGGGACTGAGGAGACAGAGGGGAGGAAGGAAGCTGGTGGGGCTTAGGTGTCCTTGGCCTTGGGGAGATGCTGGACCAGTCCTGGGCCACCTGCCTCAGGATGCCTCTGACCTGAGGACAGTTGGTTTTCAAAAACTGTGGTTTAGTTGGACCTTCCTGTCACTCACTACTGAACTCAGTCTTGATAGATTTCCCCAAATTAATTTGAAGAAGGAAGTAATTAAAAAGCAGGCCGGGGTTAGCACATGCCTGTAGTCCCAGCACTTTGGGAGGCTGAGGCAGGAGGATAGCTTAAGGCCAGGAGTTTGAGAGTAGCCTAGCAACATAACAAGACCCTGTTTCTACACAAATTTTTTTAAAATTAGCTAGATGCAGTGGCTCAGGTCTGTAATCCCAGCACTTTGGGAGGCTGAAGAAGGAGGATGGCTTGAGCCTAGGAGTTCAAGACCAGCCTGGGTAATATAGCGAAACCCTGACTCTACTAAAAATTTAAAAATTAGTTGGGTGTGGCAGAGCATGCCTGTAGTCCCAGCTACTTGGGAGGTTGAGAAGGGAGGATTGCTTGAGCCCAAGAGGTTGAGGCTGCAGTGAGCTATGATCGCACCACTCCAGCCTGGGTGACAGAGGAAGATTCTGTCTCCAAAAATAAAATAGCTGGGCACAGTGGCTCACGCCTGTAATCCCAGCACTTTGGGAAGCTGAGGTGGGTGGATCAGCTGACGTCAGGAGTTTGAGACCGGTCTAGTTAACATGGTGAAACCCCATCTTTACTAAAAATACAAAAACTAGCTGGGCATAGTGGCACGGGCCTGTAATCCCAGCTATTCAAGAGGCCGAGGCAGGAGAATTGCTTGAACCCAGGAGGCAGAGGTTGCAGTGAGCCCAGATTGTGCTATTACACTCCAGCCTGGATGACAGAGGGAGACTCCATCGCGAAAATAAATAAGGCCGGGTGTGGTGACTCACGCCTGTAATTCCAGCACTTTGGGAGACTGAGGCAGGCGGATCACCAGAGGTCAGGAATTCGAGACCAGCCTGGCCAACATGGCGAAACCCCATCTCTACTAAAAAAATATCTATATACAAAAGTTAGCCGGGCATGATGGTGGGTACCTGTAATCCCAGCTACTCGGGAGGCTGAGAGGTGGGAGAATCGCTTGAACCCAGGAGGTGGAGGTTGCAATGAGCCGAGAATGCGCCCCTGCACTCCAGTCTAGGCAACAAAGCAAGACTCCATCTCCATAAATAAATCAATAAAATATTTTAACTTAATCACCTCCGTTTAAAACAAAAAAGAAATCTAATGGATTGCAAAAAGTAAACGCTTTTTACACTAATACAATTTCCGTGTCACTCATATATCTATGAGCAGTTGGTGGGGTTGGGGCTGAGGGAATATCCAAGGATACTCATGAAACAGTTCCTGGGGTGTCATCTGCCTGGCTCCTGCCCCATCCTCCATGGTGGATGATGGCAGTCAGGAGGGTGCCCACCCACCCAGTGATTGACGTGAAGCTTGTCTATGCTTCAGCCTTCTTGTGACTCATCAGCAGGGACACAGGGGATGTGGAAAGGTTCCAGGCATCTCGGGTTTTGGAATTCTGTGAGGCCAAGGGCATATCTCTGTTCAAGCACATGGGCTTTGGGCCTGCCCCACATCTGCACAGACTCACCTGCAGGGACTGGAACCTTGGCTCTGCAGAGCTCCCCTTCACTCAGTTCTCAGGACTTGCTCAGCCATCTCTTCCTACAGGAAGCCCTCCTGGGCTCCTCTTGAGCTCTCACATCAGGGGCTGGCAGGGAGCCTGGTGCAGAGGGATGCTGAGGTATGCCCCCACTGAGCCTCCGTGTGCCTGGAGTAGGCTGAAGGCAGTAGTGCTGCTATTAAAACCATACCCCAGGCTGGGCATGGTGGTGCACACCTGTAATCCCAGCTACTGAGGAGGCTGAAGCACGAGAATGGCTTGAACCTGGGCAGTTGCAATAAGCCGAGATTGAGCCACTGCACTCCAGCCTGGTGGCAGAACGAGACTCCTGACAAAAAAAGAAACCATACCCGAGGCTGGGTGGCTCATGCCTTTAGTTAGTCAATTCTCCGATTGCTATCAAAAACAGCCAGAGACTAGGTAATTTACAAAGAAAAGAGGTTTAACTGGCTCCTGTTTCTGCAGGCTGTACAGGGAGCATGGCTGGAGTGCAGTGGCGCGAGGAAACGTATAATCATGGTGGAAGATGAAGGAGGAGCCAGCACTTCACATGGCCGCAGCAGGAGGAATGAGAGAGAGGGGAGGGGTGCCACACACTTGTAAACAACTAGCTCTCACAAGAAATAGCTCTCATGATGACAGCTCCAAAGGGGATGATGTTAAACCATAAGAAATCGCCCCCATGATCCAATCACCTCCCACCAGGCCCCACCTCCAACACTGGGGATTACAATTGACCATGAGAAGTCGGGTGCGGTGGCTCACACCTGTAATCCCGGCACTTTAGGAGGCCGAGGCAGGTGGATCACCTGAGGTCAGGAGTTTGAGTCCAGCCTAGCTAACCTGGTGAAACCCCGTCTCTACCAAAAACACAAAAATTAGCCAGGCACAGTGGCAGGTGCCTGTAATCTCAACTACTTGGGAGGCTGAGGCAGGAGAATCTCTTGAACCCAGGAAGTGGAGGTTGCAGTGAGCTGAGATTGCACCATTGCACTCCAGCCTGGGCGACAGAGTGAGACTCCATCTCAAAAAAAATAAAATAACAATTGAACATGCGATTTGGGTGGGGACACACATCCAAACCATATTATGCCTATACTCCCAGCACTTTCAGAAGCCAAGGTGGGAGCATTGCTTGAGCCCAGGAGTTTGAGAACAGCCTGAGCAACATAGTGAGACCCTGTCTCTACAAAAAGTAGAAAAAATTAGCCAGGTGTGGTGCGTTCCTGTAGTCCCCTACAAAAAAACAAAAACAAAAACAAACAAACAAAAAAAAAACGGGAAAAAAAAAACCAGAAACCAGAGCTGAACAGTAGTTAAAATCGTAAAAACAGATTTTATTCAGGAACTATTGCAATGGGGAAAGAGACCTCAGTATAGAACTGGGCTCAATTCTGAATCCAGCAGGACAAGTGGAGACTTCCAACCCAGGAGCAGGTTGAAGTGGGGTGGGGAAGTGGGTGGCTGGATGGAAAAATACCAAGGGGTGGGGGGTTCTGGTTGAACTGACTGCCAGGATCCTGGCTGAAGGCAGGCGAGAGTGATCAGAGGGCACCTGGCGGGTGGTGGGAGAGAAGGGATTTGATCAGATAGCAAGGGTGGGGATTCTGGCTAAACTGACTTGACAGGATTTTTGCTATAGCTGGGCAATGCAGAGACGGGCACAGATGCTCAAAGGTCAAGGCTGAGTGGAGAAGAGGCTGAAGTCCCAACAAGGAAAGAGAAAGACCGTGTTTCCAGCCCTGCATGCTTCTCCGTCAGCACCTGAGACCCAACTGCCACCTGCTCCTTCCCATTCCATTTCGAAAACATGGACTTGATCTAGCCCTGCCTGGTGGACACATGTTTGTGGGTACCAGGAGGGAGGAATCTGCTCCTCCTGTCTGCCCCGACAGTCCCTAGTGGACAGTCACTCCCAGCAGGCCTTGCAGCTGCCTGGATGGGAGATTGTGGTAGACTCGGAGCTGGGGCAGGGAGGACAGGCTTCTTCTGGAAGGGCAATGGGCAGGTGGTATCCTGGTCTTTCATAGTGGTGTCAAGGACCACAGAACCAGGCCACATTCTCCCCATGCTGATGTTCCCAAAGGAATCAGTTTCCTGCTGAACAGTAATTCCCATTTATAGGGAATTATTGGGCAGTGCCTCATGCCTGTAATCCCAGCACTTTGGTGGGTGGAGTAGGGGTGTGCTGAGGTGGGAGGATTGATTGAGCCCAGGAGTTTGAGACCAGCCTGGGCAACATAGCAAGACCTCACCTCTACAAAAAAAATTAAAAATTAGCTGGGCATGGTGATGTGAGCCTGTAGTCCCAGCTACTCAGGAGGCGGAGACAGGAATGAGCCCAAGTTCAAGGCTGCAGTGGCTATCACTGCACCACTGCATTCCAGCCTGGGCAATGCAGAGCAAGACCCTATCTCACCAAAAAACAACACAATTCCAGTTTCCACAGCTTAACTCTGTCACCTTGAAGTCTTGTCACCTCCCACCTGGTTCCCTTAAACAGACTTTGGATGGCTTCCTGCTGTCCATCGGGACCCCATGCCACACCCCCATCCACCTTGGCAAGTCATGACCTCCCCCCCTGCCTGATGCCTTTCATGGCCACCACGGACCCCCTACAGGAGCAAGAAGTTGCAACCACAGGACCACTGAAGACCCCTGGATTTGCCCCCAGCTTCCACCTCAGGCTCTTGCTCAGGACAGATGCCCCCACGACCACTGCGTCCCCTTCTCTGGCCACCTTTTGCTGAAATACGACCTGTCCCCATGCAAGCCAGGGACCTCCTCGTTCTACCATCCCTCGATTCCTGGCTTGTGACTCTCAGGCTGCACCTCACGGTTGGGACTTGAGGAAGCCTTGCCCTACCCCAGGCCTGATGCCATGAGCTGGAGGCCCTGGCTGCCATGACAGCCAGCAGCCTGGTGCAGGAGCTCAAGCTGAGGCTGGAGTGGGGGGCTGCCTTCCTAGTGCCCCCACCCACCTCTGTCACCCACCCTCCAGTGCCCTCCAGGGGAGAGAAAGCTTCCCGATAACAGGCCAGTTGCTGGCTGGGCCGAGCAGCTACGTCCACGCGGGTATCTGCTTTTCTTGTTCTTGCTGTTTCCTACTCTCTCGGTGCACAAGCCCAGGCAGGCGGTGTCTCTGGGGCAGACTGCCAATCACGGCTCTCCTCCTTCCTCCTGCTCATGTAAGCAGGAGGGTGACGGGTGCTCCAGCCGCAGACATAGGCTGCTGGTCCTCCTCTTTCCCTAAGCCGCCTCCAGTTGGCAGAAGGCCTGGTGACCTACATGTGGGAGATGTGGGGGGGCATACTCTGTTTTCAGGGATTTGTTTGTTTTTGAGATGGAGTCTCGCTCTGTCATGCAGGCTGAAGTGCAGTGGCACTATCTCGCCTCACTGCAACCTCTGCCTGCTGGGTTCAAGAGATTCTCTTGCCTCAGCCTCCCAAGTAGCTGGGACTACAGATGCCTGTCACCACGCCCAGCTAATTTTTATATTTTCAGTAGAGATGGGGTTTCACCACGTTGGCCAGGCTGGTCTCGGACTCCTGACCTCAGGTGATCCTCCCGCTTTGGCCTCCCAAAGTGTTGGGATTTTGAGCCACTGCACCCAGCCTGTTTTCAGTATTTGATGGAATGGGATTGGGTTCCTTTGTCTGATGTTCCTCATGTTTCCAGCCCACCAGGTGCCCTGTGGGGAAGCAGGTAATTGGCAGAACTTCTTGTATCTAAAACTCCACCCACCAAGTCAAAAAGGGGCATCAGGCCAGGGGTGGTGGCTTGCACCTGTAATCCTAGCACTTTAGGAGGCTGAGGCGGGAGAATCACTTGAGCCCAGGAGTTCAAGATCAGCCTGGGCAACAAAAAAAATAATAAAAAATAAGCCAGGTATGGTGGTGTGTGTCTGTAGTCTGAGCCATTCAGGAGGCTGAGGTGGGAGGATCCCTTGAGCCCAAGAGTTGGAGGCTGCAGTGAGCTATGATTGCACCTGCATTCCAGCCTGGGCAACCGAGTGAGACCCGGCCAAAAAAAAAAAAAAAAAAAAAAAGGCAGCCAAAGGTAACCATCACCCACCCCCCACAAACAGGCAGGTCCCTGTTGTTACCTTATGGGGAAGTGTTGCTACCAGACTCCACTTGCCAGAACTACACCATGGTCTCAGGGCAGGCTGCTGAGTGGCAGAACTCGAAACACAGATCGATTAGTGAGTGATGCATTAAGGCCATGCTCCCGGGGGTGCTGGAGTAAGAGAAGTGGGCCAAGGAAGGCGAGGAAGTCAAGTAGAGATGCAGCCCCCAGCAAAATCCTGTAAGGGAGGCTGGGCTTGGTGGTTCACACCTCTAATCCCAGTGCTTTGGGAGGCTGAGGCAGGAGGGCTGCTTGATTCCAGGAGTTCAAGACCAGCCAGGGCAACATGTGAGACCCCCCATCTCTACAAAAAAATTTTTTTGTAATTAGCCAGGTGTGGTCCTGTAGACCCAGCTACTCAGGAGGCTGAGGCAGGAGGATTGCTAGGGCCAAGGAGATCGAGGCTGCAGTGAGCTGAGATCACACCACTGCACTCCAGCCTGGTCAACGCAGAGAGACTAGAGTCTCAAATAAGTAAATAAATAGGGCCAGGTACGGTGGCTCACGCCTGTAATCCCAGCACATTGGGAGGCCGAGTCGGGCAGATCATGAGGTCAGGAGATCGAGACCATCCTGGCCATGATGAAACCTTGTCGCTACTAAAAATACAAAAATTATCCAGGCATTGTGGTGCGCACCTGTAATCCCAGCTACTCCAGAGGCTGAGGCAGAATTGCTTGAACTCGGGTGGCAGAGGCTGCAGTGAGCTGAGATCGTGCCACTGCACTCCAGCCTGGGCAACAGTGTGAGACACTTTCAAATTTTTAAAAAAAGCCAGACATTGTGACATGCACCTGTAGTCCCAGCTACTCAGGAGGCTGAGGCAGGAGGACTGCTTGAGTCCAGGAGTCTGAGGTTGCAGTGGTAGAACCACTGCACTCCAGCCTGGGCAGCAGAGTGAGACCCTCTCTCAAAAAAGAAAGAAAGAAAGCAAACCCCTGACAAGGTACAGTGGCTCACACCTGTACTCCCTGCAGTTTGGGAGGCTGAGGTGAGAGGACTGCTTGAGCCTGGGAGTTTGGGACCAGCCTGGGGAAGACCGAGACCTTGTCTGTATAGGAAAAAAAAAAGAAAAAGAAAAAGAAAAAGAAAAAATTACAGGCATGAGCCAGGTGTGGTGGCTCATGCCTGTAATCCCAGTGCTTTGGGAGGCTGAGTTGGGAGGATCACTTGAGCTCAGGAGTTTGAGACCAGCCTGGGAGAAAGAAAAGAAAAAAGAAAAGAGGGAAAGAGAGGAAAGAGAGGAAGGAAGGGTGGAGGGAGAGAGAGAGGGAGGGAGGGAAAAAAGGAGGGAGGGAGGAAGAGAGAAAATAAAGAAAAGGAAGGGAGGGAGGAAGGGAAAGGAAAAGAAAGGAAAGGAAGAAAGAAAGAGAAAGAGGGAAGGGAAGGAAAGGAAGGGGGAAGGGGAAAGAAAAGGAAAAGGGGTGAAAGGGGAAAGGAAGGGAAGGAAAGGAAGAAAGGAAGGAAAGAAAAAAGAGAAAGAAAAGGAAGCCCCATGGAAGGACACAAAATCCAGAGGTGAAAACACCAAGACAAGGATATTGTATTTCTGTATTTTATTTTGTTTCTGTTTCTCACTTACCAACACATGTGTAAAATGTAGCAGGTGTGTTAGTAAAGGAGAAGCAGCTGGGGAGAGAGGGGCAGGAATTAAGCAGCCACACGTGAAGAGTCAGGTGGGGCAGGAAGTGACTGGGGGCAGAGGCGGCAGGTGGCCTCCTCCCCACCCCACCTTCCCACAAGGCACCAGCAACTGCTGTTGCTCACAGCCCCTGCCCCAGACGATTTGGTAAACGTGATAAAGAGCATTGCTCCCAATCCTTGTCCCATTCTTCCCCCAGCCCCAGCCATGGGGCAGAGTCTGCTCAGGCAGCCCTCCAAACCCCCATAGCCTGACACAGGAGAAATATGCCCCAGTCTCCCCATGCCTGACCCTGGGTGGCATCTGAGAAGCACGAAGCTGATGGAGTCCAGGGGCCATAGTGAGGCTACCCCAGAGCTCCTTCTGGGGGACCCTCCTTCCAGACTTTGGAGAGCTCTCCCAGAACGCCCTCTGCTTCAGCCACAGGCTCTTATTCAAGAGGACATTAATGGGGACTGGGGAGACTGGGGGACATGGCAGCAAAGGCCAAGAACCTGCCTCCAACGCCCGCCAGAGCCCCTGGTTTCCTGGAGGGAAGGTTCCACCTTCCACCCAGAGCAGGACTTCCTGGCTTCGATTTGCACATTGACCCCGTGAACAGTCTGACCCTGTGTTGATGAACACAGGCGTTTTCATCAGAATTATACCCACCCTGACGAATTTTCATCTTAGAAAGTATTTTCAAGGCAAATGCCACTGAGGACGATTCAATGCCTTGATCAGTTTCTACATAGTGCAAACAAGTTTGCTTCCTCCCCGAATATCTCCTTGGGATCATTTTCACCAGGATCGAAGCTTTTCCGTGTATGTTCACCACGTCTTTGATTTCCTGGTAGGTGTCCTGTCCTCGTCCAATGTCATTCACTGTCTCGCCACTGGGAGTTTTTCCTCTTTTGTAGTAAGACCAGTTTTCCCAAGGGGGAAATTTTTGGCAGGCCCCTCTAAGGGCAGAGAAACGCGTCCCGTGTGCTGTTTTAGCCCCAGTCTGCTTCTCTTTTGGCGGATGGTTTTTCGGTTTTTTTGTGTTGTTTTTTTTTCTGGCGGTGAATCTGTGATCCTTGGTATTTCTCAGGGAATCCGGGAATGATGATGAGGATGTAAGCCTTTCACTCCAGGGATATTCCAGGATGCCTCCAGCGCCCACGAACCCGGGTCGAGGAGCTTTTCAGCTGGAGGCGGGTGGGGGATCCCCTCCCGACCAGGCAGCCCTGATCATGGCCTCACAGCGCCTTGTCTGGGGGCGCAGTGGCCGCCGCGGCCTGGTCCACGCGGGCTGGGCCGCCGAGGGCCGCGGGCCGCGAGGTTCGCAGCAGGCCGAGGCCCCGGGAGCGGCCCGCGCCGTGCAGCTGGCGCTCGTGGCGGCGGATCTGCACCTTGTGGCGGAAGCGCTCGCCGCAGTCCTCACACACGTAGGGCCGCTCGCCCGAGTGCGTCCGCCGGTGGCGCAGCAGGTTGGAGGAGACGCTAAAGCGCTTGCCGCAGTCCCCGCAGGCGTAGGGTCGCTCCCCCGTGTGCGTGCGCTGGTGCTGCACGAGCGCTGAACTCTCGCTGAAGCGCTTGGCACAGTAGGAGCAGGCGTAGGGTTTCTCACCGGTGTGGATGCGCTGGTGCGTCACCAAGTTCGAGTGCTGCGAGAAGCCCTTGCCGCACTCACCGCAGCGGTGTGGCCGCTCGCCCGTGTGCGTGGCCTGGTGGCGCACCAGGTCCGTGCTGCGGCTGAAGCCTTTGCCGCACTCCCCGCAGATGGTCGGCCGGTCTCGGGCACGCCGTCGCCGCCGCTGCCGCGCGGGGGTCAGCGCCGCGCTGCCCGCCGGGCCCGGGATGGCCACTACTGCCGGCGCGGCCACGGCGGGCAGCACCATGAGCTCCTGCAGCACCACGTACCCCGGAGGGGCCACCACGACCGCGGCTGGAGCCCCGGGGACCGCCGCTCCGCCGCCTCCTGCAGCTGGCACCAGTTCCAGCTGCAGCTCCGGTTGCACCGGGGTCAGCTCCAGCTGCACCTCTTGCTGCTGGGCGCCCAGCTCCACCGGGGTCAGCTCCAGCTGCACCTCCTGCTGCTCAAGCTGCTGCTGCTGCTCCAGCTGTTGCTCCAGCTGCTGCAGCTGCTCCTGCAGTTTGAGCTGCAGCTGCCGCTGCTCCTGCTGCCGCTCCAGCTCCTGCTGCCGCTCCAGCTCCTGCCGCTGCTGCTCCAGCTCCTGCTCCGACCCCAGGTCCACCGGCATGAGCTCCAGCTCCACCTCTTCCTCCTCCTCGGGCTCCAAGGGAGGAGGCTGCAGCTGTTGCTGCTGTAGCTGTTCCTGCTGCAGCTGTTCCTGCTGCTGTTGCTGCTGCTGCTGTAGCTGTTCCTGCTGCTGTTGGAACTGTTGCTGCCGTAATTGTTCCTGCTGCCGTAGCAGCTGCAGCTGCTGTAACTGTTCCTGCTGTTGCTGCAGCAGCTGTTGCGTTTGCACTTGCTGCCGTAGCTGTTCCTGCTGCTGCAACACCTGTGGCTCTTGTGCTTGCTGCGGCTGCAACTGCTCCTGCTGCTGCTCTTGCACTGGCTGCGGCTGTGGCTGTGGCTGCTGGTACATTAGCTGCAGTTCTGATTTCAGTTCCTGATGGTGCATGGATGGGTGTTTTTCCTGTAGTTGAGACTGCTGCTGGTGCCCGTCTTGCTGCTGCTGCTGCAGTTCTGAGTGTGGCTGTGGCTGTTGAACCTGCTCATGCTGCTGCTGCAGCTCGGCCTGCTGTTCTGACTGGTGCAGTGGCAACTTCCGTTTTCCTGGCCGGGCTTCCTCAGCGATTTCACTGGCCCCCACCAGGGCTGAGACTGCTGGCCACTGTGGACTGCTGCTCCCCTCTTGAGGCTCTTCCTCCTCCTGACTCTCGCTCCCACCACTGCCACCTGTAGAAGAAATGGCAGGAAGCCAGGAAAGATCTACAGGAAGCTCTCTGGTCCAGACCTTAGGGCCTGACCCTTAACCTGCCCTCAAAGACACACTAACACACTCTTAGCTGGAGCCCAAAAGTGCTGGATCAAGTAACAATAGCAGCCCAGAAGAAACTAAAATGCTGCAGGGGAGGAGGGGTGGCTTGGAAATGTGCCCAGGTAGCTGAGTGTGGTGGCTCACACCTGTAATCCCAGCAGTTTGGGAGGCCAAGGTGGGCAGATCATGAGGCCAGGAGATCAAGACCATCCTGGCCAACATGGTAAAACCCTATCTCTACTTAAAAAAAAATACAAAAATTAGCCAGATGTGGCAGTGCACTCCTGAAATCCCAGCTACTTGGAAGGCTGAGACAGGAGAAATGCTTGAACCTGGGAGGCAGAGGTTGCAGTGAGCCGTGAACATGCCACTGCACTCCAGCCTGGGTGATGAGTGAGACTCTACCTCAAAAAAAAAAAAAAAATGTGCCCAGGTAGCCAGGCACAGTGGCTCATGCTTGTAATCCCAGCACTTTGGGAGGCTGAGGCAGGTGGATTGCCTGAGCTCAGGACTAACTTGCTCAGGAGTTTGAAACCAGCCTGGGCAACATGCCAAAACCCCATCTCTACTAAAAGTACAAAAAATTAACCAGGCATGGTGACGGGTGCCTGTAGTCCCAGCTACTCAGGAGGCTGAGGCAGGAGAATCTCTTGAACCCAGGAGGTGGAGGTTGCAGTGAACTGAGACAGCACCACTGCACTCCAGCCTAGGCAAAAAAAGAAGGGGAGGAAGGGGAGGGAGGAAGGAAGGAAGGGGAGGAAGGGGAGGAAGGGGAGGAAGGGGAGGAAGGGGAGGAAGGGGAGGAAGGGAGGAAGGGAGGAAGGAAGGAAGGTGCCTAGGGGACTGCTGGTAATCTCCCTCTGGACCCCAGCTCCCTGATCCCTCCTTGGAGCCTCCCTTTACACAGGCTCCATGCTCTGATCTTGACACTGACACCAGCAGGGGTGCCAGGGGCTCCCAGACCATCCCCTGAGAAGGCTCCTGTGCTTAATCACCCTCCAGTGGAAACCACTGAACCGCCGCTCCAACGGCCAAGCCATCAACCCCGTGCTGAACTCCGACCTCAGTTTACAGCCATACCTTAAACAAATGAAACTCCCCTTCTCTGTAAATAATAAAGAATTTCTATAAAGCTGCCTGAAGTGTTACCACAAGTAGTTTCCCCAAATCACCAAAGTGTCAGAGAGGCCACTAGGTTCCAGGCAGGAAGTCCTCAGTTCAGAACCTGTCTCTACCAGTCGTGAGGTATACAACCTCCTGCAGGCTCACAACCCTGTCTCTAAAATAGCTCAGTGATACCCACACCATCCGCTTGAAGAGTGCCACAGGGAGAGCCCTGGCACAGTCCCTGGATCCTGATAGATGCCTGAAAATTCCCTCTCTCTGCAGGTTAGGACTGGTTTGCAAAGTAATGAAAAATACCAAGGAGACTGGGAGTGTTTTAGATTGTCATTCAGGAATAAAAACGACTAACTCGGCTGGGTGCGGTGGCTCATGCCTAAAATCTCAGCACTTTGGGAGGCCGAGGCAGGTAGATCACCTGAGATCAAGAGTTCGAGATCAGCCTGACCAACATGGCAAAACCCTGTCTCTACTAAAAATACAAAATTAGGCTGGGTGTGGTGGCTCACGCCTGTAATCCCAGCACTTTGGGAGGCTGAGGTGGGCGGATTACCTGAGGTCAAGAGTTAAGACTACTCTGGCCAACCTGATGAAACCCTGTCTCTATTAAAAAATACAAAAAAAAAAAAATTAGCGGGGTGTGGTGGTGGGCACCTATAGTCCCAGCTACTCGGGAGGTTGAGGCGGAGAATTGCTTGAACCCAGGAGGCGGAGGTTGCAGTGAGCCAAGATCATGCCACTGCACTCCAGCCTGGGCAACAGAGCGAGACTCTATCTCAAAATTAAAAAAAAGCACTTCTCACAGACTCATTGACCAATTGGACAACCTCTAAGAACCTCAGCTTCCTCCTCTTTAAAAGGAGCTAAATACTTTCCAGGAACATCGGTGGAATTCGGGTAAATGTAGAGACGCAGCAGTGTGTGGGACACAGAGTGAGTCCCGCATAAACAGCACCACTCCGTTACCACGCTTCTCTTTCTGTACCGTGTCCACCCTGAGTTTCTCGTTTTGAGTGTTACTAGTGGGCTATTGGAAAATCCTAATTCTTCTTTTCAATGTGACCGAAGGAGGGGTTCTCCATTTTCAAATCTGATTTTAACATCTCTTTTCCCTAGAGTGTCATATGTTTTCCATTTTGTAATGGAAGGCAATGGTTTAATTTATAAAAGTTTGTTTTCTGGCCACTTTTCCAGGAATATATTGACTTAATAAAACCAAGGGAAGGCCAGGTGTGGTGGCTCACGCCTATAATCTTTACAGGTGTGAGCACTTTGGGAGGCCGAGGTGAGCGGATCACGAGGTCAGGAGATTGAGATCATCCTGGCCAACATGCTGAAACACCATCTCCACTAAAATACAAAAAATTAGCTGGATGTGGTGGCACATGCCTGTAGTCTCAGCTATTCGGGAGACTGAGGCGAGGGAATTGCTTGAACCCGGGTGGCAGAGGTTGCGGTTAGCCGAGATGGAGCCACTGCACTCCAGCCTGGTGACAGAGCGAGACTCTGTCTCAAAACAAAACAAAACAAAACAAAAAAACCAAGGGATATGGTGAAACCCCATCTCTACTAAAAATACAAAAATTACTGGGTGTGGTGGCATGCACCTGTAGTCCCAGCTACTCAGGATACTGAAACAGGATAATTGCTTGAACCCAGGAGGTGGAGGTTGCAGTGAGCCAAGACTGAGCCACTGCACTCCAGCCTGGGTGACAGAGTAAGACTCCATCTTAAAAAAAAAAAACAAAAACCCCTCAGCAAGGAGATCTGTATGCATATAATTTCCTCTAGTAAAATATTCCTAATAACCTTTGCTTAGGCTAATGGATCCATGAGTGTGTTTTTCATAGACACTCACAGTAGCTGGGGGAAAGCACATGGTAGAAGAAGACAAGGTGAAAACTGTCCCCCCAGCATGTCCAGTGTCGATGGACACTCCCTTCTCCCATCCCTGCTCGGAGCAATGGGGCAGATCATGCCTCGGTGTGAATCTCCTCCTTCCTGGTGCAGTCTTGACCACAAGCCACTCTGACTCCTTGGGGCAGCAATTTCAGTGTTTTTGTTTGTTTGTTTGTTTGTTTTACTGTTGTTTTTGAGACAGGGTCTTGCTCTTGTCACCCAGGCTGGAATGCAGTGGTGTGATCTCAGCTCACTGTAGCCTCAACCTCCCAGGTTGACGCGATCCTCCCATCTCAGCCTCCCAAGTGGCTGGGACTACAGGTACACACCACCATGCCTGGCTAATTTTTTTTTTTTTTTTTTTTTTGAGACGGAGTTTCACTCTTGTTACCCAGGCTGGAGTGCAATGGCGCGATCTTGGCTCACCGCAACCTCCGCCTCCTGGGTTCAGGCAATTCTCCTGCCTCAGCCTCCTGAGTAGCTGGGATTACAGGCATGCGCCACCATGCCCAGCTAATTTTTTTTTGTATTTTTAGTAGAGACGGGGTTTCACCATGTTGACCAGGATGGTCTCGATCTCTTGACCTCGTGATCCACCCGCCTCGGCCTCCCAAAGTGCTGGGATTACATGCGTGAGCCACCGCGCCCCCGGCCCGCCTGGCTAATTTTTTAAAAATTTTTGTAGAGACGGGGTTTAGCCACATTGCACAGGCTGCTCTCAAACTCCTGAGCTTGAGCGATCCACCTGCCTTGGCGTCCCAAAGTGCTCACACCTGTAAAGGTGTGATCCATTGAGCTAGACCCCAGCATTTTCAATGAAGGCATTTTAGTAAACATCTAGTTCAATGTTCATGTGTATACCTTCCCAAGGTTTTGTCAGTTAAATTTCCAAGTCAGCAGGGTCTTACTTTTTTTTTTTTTTGAGACGGACTCTCACTTTGTCACCAAGGCTGGAGTACAGTGGCATGATCCCAGCTCACTGCAACCTCCGCCTCCCAGGTTCAAGTGATTCTTCTGCCTCAGCCTCCCGTGTAGCTGGGATTACAGGTACCCACCACAGCCGGCTAGTTTTTGTATTTTTAGTAGATACGACGTTTCACCATGCTGGCCAGGCTGGTCTTGAACTCCTGGCCTCAAGTGATCTGCCCGCCTCAGCCTCCCAAAGTGCTGGAATTACAGGATAAACCACCATGCCCGGCCAGAAGGATCCTTCTTGACTTCACACGTCCCCATCCCACCCCTCCAATTCCCTTGGTCCTTTTCATGCTCTGTCCTGCCCTTCCCCAGCCCCCCACTCAGCACCCTTAAAGCACAGAATGGAAACTAGCTCTCATGAGTGTGGTCACCAAAGAAGATTTGCCCGGAGTGGGTCCCAGAGGAAGAGACCTTGGGAGGTTCTACAGTACCACATCTGCCCCTGGGCATCGGCTAGAGAAAAACAGATGTGAGCAGAGGTCAAGGGAAAGTGGACAAGCTTAAGAAACCACCAGAGAGAAGAATCCACAGAACCAACATCTGAGGCAGAAGGGACAGGAAGAGAGCCTATCAGTGCCTGAATCCGATCTAGGAAATTGAGTGGAAATTGAGTCAGGAGCTGCGGTGAGGTAGGAGGATGGTGGAGGCTCCCTGGCTGCCAGGGAAACACAGCAATAAGTTCCAGCCAGTATGAGTCCAGTCAGCACACATATGGGGGCCGGGGAGCCCCTCATCAGCCTGGCCTCAGTCTGCCTGATAAAGCCACTTCGGAAAATCGCAAGGCAGAGTTGCTGGTGTTACTTAACACAGCTGAGGTTGGCTGGTGTGAGTCCATGCGGCCTGCCCGCCACCCTTGGGCCTCTTTCTGCCACAGCAGGCAGCCATGGGGCTCTGTCAAGGGATCCCCCCCAGGCCCTCACCTGAGAGGGTGTCAGGCCCTGGGCCCCCATCTTCAAGACATCGAAGTTCCAGCACGAAGGTCTCAGTGGCTGGCCCCACCTCCATCCTGGCGGTCAGACCCAGATTCCCGGGAGTCGGCTGTGCTGAGAGAAAGGAAGGAGGCGGTTCAGATGGGCTGGCGTGCTTGGAGCCCCCGCCAGGTGGCACAGGCCCTTCACCTCTGCCTCTGGCCACCCAGAGCAGTCAGCTCCATCCCTGCTGCAACTACAGGACCATCCAGGCCACAATGAAGATCAGGGAGTCTGGGAGGCCTGGAGGCTCAGGGTCAGGAAGGTGGCAGCTGCACGGGACCCTGTTCCTGCACAGAGGCAGGGCTGCCTCTCCTGACGTTTCACAGGGGGACAAAGAGTAGGGTAGCCCCACTGAGACACAACTGTGGGTATCAGCCCTTCACAAGGGAGGGAAGCTGGAGTCACCAAAAGATATTCAGGGTAGGGGGCTCTGGGGCCAAAGAGAGACTGTCCATCAATAACTTGCCTCCTTCAATTCTTTTTTGACATAGGGTTTTCTCTATCACCCAGGCTGGAGTGCAGTGGTGCGATCTCCGCTCACTGCAACCTCCGCCTCCTGAGTTCAAGTGATTCTCCTGCCTCAGCCTCCTAAGTAGCTGAGGCTACAGGTGCGCGCCATCAAGCCCAGCAAATTGTTATGTTTTTTATAGACGATGTTGCCCAAGGCTGGTCTCGAACTCCTGGCCTCAGGCGATCCTCCTGCCTCGGCCTCCCAAAATGTTGGGACTACAGGAGTGAGTCACCGCTCGCCGGCCCCTTTCAATTCTATTGCCTCCCTGGCCTGCTCTGACAAGGCCACCAGCAGGCCACGTGTATCAGGTGCCACCCCAGCTCCCTAGCAAAGCAGGTGTCCAGAGCACTGTCACCCACGGCCTGGCCCTGTGCCCAGGTGCTCCTGAGAGTCCGCCCTGGCCCGTGCAGAGCTGGCCCCTCTCCCCTAAACAGGCCAACTCCAGACCCCTCTAGCCTCGCGCCATCCAGTCCAAACCCTCTCGAGGGACACGTCCCCGGTGGCCTCACCTGGTGGAGCATTTCCTGCTCCCGGGGCAGCCTCTGCGCTAGGGGAGGTGTGGTCAGCAGAGGCTGCGAGGTGAAGGCCACGGCGTGCAGCCGGCTCCTTCCAGAGGCGCCTCCATCCAGAAAGAGCCGGGAGGCGCCGGGGCACCCCAGGGGCTTTCTGGGCACTCGGGAGGGTCCGTGCCGTCTGGGCTGCCGAGGTCGCCCTGGGCCAAGGGAAGGGGCAGAGAGGAGCGGCCGAGCAGAAGTTGGCGGAGACTCTCGGGTGGAGGCCGGGGCGGGAGGCAGCGCCCCGAATCCAGCGCGGAGCTCAGGCCGGCCCCGAGGGACCGTGGCGGGCAGCCGGGTCCAGGCCGGCGTCCGGGGTCGGCACCGCAGGGTGGCCCCGCCTGGGGTCGGCGGCGGCCAGGCGACGCGGGTCCTCGGGGGCTACAGGTGCCCGGAGCCCGCAGGCGGCCTGGGCCGGGCTGCGCGGGGGCCAGGGCAGGGAGGGGAGGCGGGGGGCGGGCGCAGCGGCCAGGTCCCGCTGGGCTCGCCCGCCCGCCCGGGAGTGCGTCCGTGCGGGCCGCGGGCCGGGCCGGGGGCGGGGGCGCGGGGGCCGGCACAGGAAGTCCCCCCGGCATCCGCATCCTGTCCCCCGCCCCTGCCGCCCGCCGCGCCCCCGCGCCCCCGCGCCCCGGCCCCCGCCGCCGCCGCCGCCGCCGCCGCCGCTCTAGGCAGCCGCAGCTCGGTGAGCTTAACCCTTCCCGGCCCGGCCACTCACCCGGCCCGGGGGACACGATGCGGCGGCCCCTGGGGCGTCCCGGGCCGGCCGGTGCCGAGCGCAGCGTGCGCTGTGCCGCATCCCCGCTGCGCGTGTCCGCGCGCCACGGTTGGCGACTGTCGCTGCCTGGGTGGGGGGTGCCCAGCCGGATTCCTGCAACCCCCTGGAGGACAGGCGTGGCCTCGGGGCTTCCCTGCCGGGGTACAAATTGTGGCTAATTAGCACTCAATTCTTTGGCACTCGGAGAGGGAGGGAGTGGGCGCCATCCGGTCCCGGCCCCAGCAGGCCCTGGAGAGGCCACCCAGGTCCGCACCTTGGAGCCCTCCTCTTGGACCCCTGGACTGGGGAGGGGAGGGCAGGCCAGTAGGGAGTGTGTGCCTCCCTCCCCCTGTTCGGCTACTGTGACCCGCATTGATCAAATGGGGCCACCTTGGAGAACTGGCAGAGCTGGAATCCTCCCTCCCAGCGCCCCTGCTGCCTTCCCCTAGCTACAAGGCTGGTGGTCAGGCCCTCCCACCTCCCCCATCCTCTCCTCTTTCCCGACTTTGCCAGCGGCTTCCTGCCTGGGTCAGGGGTCTTCCCCAAGGAAAGCCTTCCCTAACCCCGTCTTTAAGTTCCACCACCTAACTTTATTGTCCTCAGAGCACAAACGTCTCTAACCTGGAGAATTCAAATTCAAATTAGGATGTTCAAATTCTTTAGAAAAACCCAAAGATCTGAGGTCAGGGCATAGTAGTTCATGCCTGTAAATCCAGCACTTCGGGAGGATCACTTGAGGCTGGTAGTTTGAGACCAGCCTGGTCAACGTAGCAAGACCCCATCTCTACAAAAAATGTTTTAAAATATTAGCTGGGCTACTAAAAAGTAGCCTGTAGTCCCAACTACTTGGGAGGCCAAGGTGGGTGGATCACTTGAGCCCAGGAGGAGGTCAAGGCTTCAGTGAGCTATGATCGCGCCTGGGTAACAAAGCGAAACCCTGTCTCCATCTAAAAACAAGCAAACAGACCGGGCGCAGTGGCTCACACCTATAATCCCAGCACTTTGGGAGGTGGAGTGGGCAGATCACCTGAGGTCAGGAGTTCAAGACCAGCCTGACCAACATGGAGAAACCTCATCTCTACTAAAAATACAAAATTAGCCGGCCGTGGTTGTGGGTGCCTGTAATCCCAGCTACTCGGGAGGCTGAGGCAGAAGAATCGCTTGAACCCAGGAGGCGGAGGTTTTGGTGAGCTGAGATTGCACCATTGCACTCCAGCCTGGGCAACAAGAGCGAAACTCCATCTCAAAAAAAACAAAACAAACAAACAAACAAAAATCCAAAGATCTGGTGATCTGGGGTGCAGTAGGAATGCCCCCCCGACAAGAGCCCTCAGGGTGCACAGTCCCCTCCCTTCATCCTGTCCCTGGGCTCACACTGCTGTGGTACAGGTGGCCACCTTGTCCTATTTTTGGAATCTCTCTGGCCCCCACAGGCACTGGAGTTCAAGGCTTCCCCTCTCTGGTCCTTACCTGAAAAGCCAGCACTCTGGTGGCTTCCACCCCAGGCTAGAACAAATACAGCAAGAACCTGGCTTTGGAGACAGAGTCATCTGCGGTCATGGGACCTTTCTGCAGCCAGGTAACTGCAGGTAAATGACTGCCTTGGATCTGTGAAGTGGAGATGGCAGCCTGCTAGGCAGGATAAGGATGAACAGATAGGGGAGCAGATAAGGAGGATAAGGCCAGGGGTTTAAGATAAGGGCAGGTGTGCACCTGCCTCCTCTTGCCTCCTGCAAGACCTTGTACCTTGAGGTGCCCCTCCCTCTTCAGGTGTTTAGCCTCTCCTTCTGCTGGCTTCTATCTGGCAGCATTTACACATCCTCAGGGCTCTCCCTTCTTAAAAACATGCTACCCTGGCCAGATGCAGTGGTTTATGCCTGTAATCCCAGCACTTTGGGAGGCCAAGGCAGGAGGATCGTGTGAGCTCTGGCTTTGGAGGCTGCGGTGAGCCATGATCATGCCACTGCACTCCAGCCTGGGCAACAGAGCAAGACTGTCCATAAAATAGAAAAGAGCTACCCACGCTGGGCACGGTGGCTCATGCCTATAATCCTAGTACTTTGGGAGGCTGAGGTGGGTGAATTATCTGAGGTCAGGAGTTCAAGACCAGCCTGATCAACATGGCGAAACCCTGTCTCTACTAAAAATACAAAAATTAGCCAGGCATGGTAGCGCATGCCTGTAATCCCAACTACTTGGGAGGCTAATGAAGGAGAATCACTTGAACCCAGGAAATGCAGGTTGCAATGAGCTGAGATCTTGCCACTGCACTCCAGCCTGCATGACGGGAGTGAGATTCCATCTCAAAAAAATAAAATAAAATAAAGAGCCACCCACTTCTCCCTCCTGCCTTTGACAGCCAAACATTTTTTACCGTATTCTCATCTGCCCATCCCTCCTTCTACTCTCTGACCTGGCCTCACCCCAGCCAGGCAACTCCCCCTGATGTCACCTGCAATGTCCATGTCACTAAACCCTCATCACGTTTGGCCTCTGGGCAGTGTGAGACACTTCTGCCATCATGTCCAGGGAGAAACACCTTGGCTCCCCTTCCTCTTGGTCCCTTCTCTGACACCTTGTAGGCTGTGCTTCCCTGCCCCAGGCTCATGCTCACTTCTGCACCAGAGACAAGTCCCACCCAGTCCACACACAGTTCCTCCCACTGAGCTTTTTGTTGTTTTGAGACAGGGTCTCATTCCCATTGCCCAGGTTAGAGTGCAGTGGCACAATCACAGCTCATTGCAGCCTCAACTTCCCAGGCTCAGGTGATCCTCCCACCTCAGCCTCCCAAGTAGCTAGGACTACAGGCATGTACCACCACATCCAGCTAATGTATTTTTTCGTAGAGATGGGGTCTCCCTATGTTGCCCAGCCTAGTCTTGAATTCCTGGCCTCAAGCAATCCTCCCACCTCAGCCTCTCAAAGTGCTGGGATTATAGACGTGAGCCACCACACCTGGCTATAATATTTATTTATTTATTTATTTTATTTATTTTTGAGATGGAGTGTTGCTCTGTCACCCAGGCCAGAATGCAGTGGTGCAGTCTTGGCTCACCGCAACCTCCACCTCCCAGGTTCAAGTGATTCTCCTGTCTCAGCCTTCTGAGTAGCTGGGATTACAGGTGTACACTACCATGCCCGGCTAATTTTTGTATTTTTAGCAGAGAGGGGGTTTCACCATGTTTGCCAGGCTGGTCTCAAACTCCTGACCTCAAGTGATGTACCCGCCTCAGACTCCCAAAGTGCTGGGATTACAGGCGCGAGCCACCATGCCCAGCCCCAGCTAGAATCTTTTCATCTTTTTTTGAGACAGTCTCACTCTGTTGCCCAGGCTGGAGTGCAATGGCGCGATCTCGGCTCACTGCAACCTCTGCCTCTAGGGTTCAAATGATTCTCCTGCCTCAGCCTCCCAAGTATCTGGGATTACAGGCACGTGCCACCACGCCCAGCTAATTTTTTGTATTTTTAGTAGAGACGGGGTTTCACCATGTTGGCCAGGCTGGTCTCGAACTCCTGACCTTGTGATCTGCCTACCTCGGCCTCCCAAAGTGCTGGGATTACAGGCCTGAGCCACCACACCCCACCTAGAGTCTTTTAATAAGCCTTCCCACCTCCTCCTTTGGCTCTATAAATAGCTCCCAACTCAACTTTCCACCTGGTCAATCTGGTCAGAAAGACATTTGCTTCACTGTTTCCTGGGGGCGTCCCTCCAAGGGCTTCCTCCCTGCGGATCCACACTGGGCAGGCTGCTGTTGGGGCTGCTGCCCGCTGTCAACATGGGACCCGCGCCCCCCGCCCCATCGCTATCCTTCTGGGACTTGCCTTTGTTTTCCTTACACTCTCTCATACTAATCCCTGTTTTCTCACACCATGTCTGTCTCTTTCTTATTTTTTTTGAGTCAGGGTCTTGCTCTGTTGCCCAGGCTGGAGTGCAGTGGTGCCATCATGGCTCACTGTAGCCTGGAATTCCTGGGCTCAAGTGATCTTCCTGTCTCAGCTTTCCAACATGCTGGAATTACAGGTGTGAGCCATGGTGCTTGGCCAAAGTCTTCATTCTCACATTAGATTGACTATGGATTATAGATTGGCAATTGTTTCCCCTAGGAATGTTAAAGGCACTTTTGTGTGTGTGTGGTTTTTTGTTTTTTATCTGAGACAGAGTCTCACTCTGTCTTCTAGGCTGGAGTACAGTGGTGCGATTATAGCTCACTGCAGCCTCGACATCCTGGGCTCAAGCAATCCTCCTGCCTCAGCCTCCTGAGTAGCTGGGACTACAGGTGTACACCCATCTTGCCTGGCTGATTTTTTGTATTTTTTATAGAGATGGGATCTCGCTATGTTGCCCAGGCTGAGACCTCAAACTCCTGGCTCAAGCTATCCGCCAACATTGACTCCCAAAGTGCTGGCATTACAGCATGAACCAAGCCATCACGTCCAGCCTAAAACAGTTTCATTGCCTTTTAGCTTCCAGAGTTGCTAATGGAGAACTCCAGTGCCATTTTGATTCTTGATCCTTTGTGCCTAAGAGGAAAAGCTGATGGGCCAGGAGCAGGTGCAGGTGCCTTAAAGGGGAGTGGAAGGAGGCAGACTTAGAGCTATTCCCAGATGGCAGCTGTGGGGCTGCAGGAAGTCTATCTCCTCCTGGAGATGGTGGAAAAGATTTGGATTCTGCTCTGGGGAGGAGTAGCAAGCTAGGGAGAAGCGCTGCAGTGAGCATCGATTACGCTGCCCTTCATTTTGGTGGAGCACATTCTCGAGTGTCCTTCCCTAGAAATGCTTGTATTCTCTGAATAGAACAAAAAGGAAAATAAAAATTATATATATGTATTTTGAGACTGAGTCTTGCTCTGTCGCCCAGACTGGAGTGCAGTGTACAGTGGCGTAATCTCAGCTGACTGCAACCTCCACCTCCCAGGTTCAAGCAATTCTCTGCCTCAGCCTCCGGAGTAGCTGGGATTACAGGTGTGTGCTACCACACCCGGCTAATTTTTTGTATTTTTAGTAGAAGACGGGGTTTCACCATCTTGGCCCCCTTGGAGTTCAAGAACTCATGATCCACCTGCCTCGACCTCGCAAAGTGCTGGGATTACAAGTATGAGCCACTGTGCCCAGCCAAATATTAAAATTTTTAAAAATGGAAAGCATGCTTTGGCGATGGCCTAGTGTGCAAATGTCAGGTGTTACTGTTCAGGTCAAATCCCCAGTAAATGCCATCAAATGTTCCAGGACAGGGAAGTGTGTTCCTAGACATCACGGCTCACACCAGTAATCCCAGCATTTTGGGAGGCCAAGGTGGGTGGATTACTTGAGACCATCCAGGCCAACATGGCGAAACCCATCTCTACTAAAAATACAAAAATTAACCAGGCATGGTGGCAGGCACCTGTAATTCCAGCTTTCAGGAGGGTAAGACAGGAGAATCGCTGGAACCCAGGAGGTGGAGTTTGCGGTGAGCCAAGATCGCACCACTGCACTCCAGCCTGGGTGACAGAGTGAGACTATGTCAAAACAAAAACAACTAATCAAGGTATCCACTGCAGTGACCCAGAACCACATGTCCTCTGATGTTAAAGCTCTGAATGAGGACAAAAAGAATGAGGGTTGCCAGGACCCCAGTGTGGGGCAGTTCCATCTGATGGCATTGGCGTCCTCCAAGCAAAATCTCAGTGTTCATTTGCTGAGGCTTAGATTGAACTGGGGCTTCCTGAGGCTCCTCTGACACCATCTTGAAGTGCTGGTAACCATGCAGGCTGGGACTTTTGACAACCTCAAGTCGGATGCCTTGGCCCATGCCTGTAATCCCAGCCACTTTGGGAGGCTGAGGTGAAAGGATCACTTGAGCCTAGGAGTTTGAGAACTACCCTCGGCAACATGGTGAAATCCCAAAGTGTTGGGATTACAGGTGTGAGGCACCACACCTGGCCAAATTGTACATGTTTTTCTACATGGTTTTCTTTTCCTCTCTTCTCCTTTCCCCCAGCCCCCCGCCATCGTTTCCCAAGCTGGATGGCAGTAGCTTGATCTTGGCTCACTGCAACCTCCACCTCTTGGGTTCAAGCAATTCTCCTGCCTCAGCTTCCTGAGTAGCTGGGGACTACAGGTGCACACCACCATGCCCAGCTAATTTTTGTATTTTAGTAGAGACGGGGTTTCACTATGTTGGCCAGAACGGTCTCGATCTCTTGACCTCATGATCCACCCGCCTCGGCCTCCCAAAGTGCTGGGATTACAGGCGTGAGACACCTCACCCAGCTGCTAATTTTAAATTTTTAATAGAGACAATGTTTCACTATGTTGGCCAGGGTAGTCTCGAACTCCTGACCTCAGGTGATCCGCCTGCCTTGGCCTCCCAAAGTGCTGAGATTACAGGTGTGAGCCACCTCACCCGGCCTGAATTGTACATGTTAAATGGATGAACTGGGTATGTGAACCATATCTTAATAAAACCACGACTTTAAAAACAATAGTGCAGCAAAAATCCTTGATCATCCCTTTTTGTTTCTAGATTTGCTGGGTCACAGGGCCATTCTGCATTTTTTTTTTTTTTTTTTTTTTTATACGGAATTTCGCTCTTGTTGCCCAGGCTGGAGTGCAATGGCACAATCTTGGCTTACCACAACCTCTGCCACCTGGGTTCAAGCTATTCTCCTGCCTCAGCCTCCCAAGTAGCTGGGATTACAGGCATGTGCCACCACACCCGGCTAATTTTGTATTTTTAGTAAAGATGGTGTTTCTCCATGTTGGTCAAGCTGGTCTCAAACTCCTGACCTCAGGTGATCCACCCGCCTCGGTCTCTCAAAGTGCTGGAATTACAGGCGCCCACTACTGCACCTGGCCAATTTTTGTATTTTTAGTAGAGACGGGGCTTCACCAAATTGGCCAGGCTGGTCTTGAACTCCTGACCTTGTGATCCACCCGCCTTGGCCTCCCAAAGTGCTGGGATTACAGGTGTTGAGCCACCACTCCCAGCCTACATTTTTAATAGGTTGTTTTAATTACTCACACACTACTAAACATACCGGCCAGGGGAGTCTGCAGTTGCTTTATTTCCCACATTTTTTTTCTTCGTTTTTTTATTGTGGAAGAACCGTCTTGGGTCTGAGAGGAGCTGAGACATATCTCACCCCTGGAAAGTTTTGGTGCAGGCCACTTTCTGAGATGGAGCTGCAAGGGCCCAACTGGTAAGAGAGTGTCTCGAACATGGAAGCAACATGAGAGGTTCTTTTCAATCCTTTTCTTTTCAAAACAAGGTCTTGCTAGGCTGCGCAGGTTGGAATGCCATGGTGTGCTCACAGCAGCCTCCAAGTCCTGGCTCAAGCGATTCTCCTGCTTCAGCCTCCCGAGTAGCTGGGACTACAAGTGCACATCACCACGCCTGGCTAATTTCTGTATTTTTAGACAAGGTTTCACCATGTTGGCTGGGCTGGTCTTGAACTCTTGAACTCAGGTGATCTGCCTGCCCCGGCCTCCCACAGTGCTGGGTTTATAGGCATGAGCCACCACGGCTGGCCAATTTTTTCTTTTTTTTTTTTTTTGAGACAGAATCTCACTGTCACCCAGGCTGGAGTGCAGTGGCACAATCTCAGTTCACTGCAGCCTCTGCCGTCCGAGATCCAGTGATTCTCCTGCCCCAACCTCCCAAGTAGCAGGAATTTCAGGCGCACACCACCACATCCAGCTAATTTTTTTATTTTTAGTAGTTAGTTTCACCATGTTGCCCAGGCTGGCCTTGAACTCCTGGCCACAAGTGATCTGCCCACCTTGGCCTCCCAAAGTGCTGGGATTACAGGCATGAGCCACTGTGCCTGACCACAGGAGGTTAAATTTCATCCCCAAAAGGTAAGCTCAATCTTTTAATGCTCCTTGTTTGCTGTTTCCATCTCTTCAGGCTGGGAGAGCCACAGTAACATGGTTCCTAATCTTTTCTTCCTCCTGAAGTCAGTTATGAGAGGACTCCAGGCAGACACCTTCCCCTTTGCAGTAGGAAAAAGATCCGAGGGCTGTGTTTTGTACCTGAGGGAAGAAATGCGACACAAAGCAAATAGACCTGAAGCAGGGTGGACATGGTGGCTCATGACTGTAATCCCAGCACTTTGGGAGGCAGACGATGGCAGATCACCTGAGGTCAGGAGTTCAAGACCAGCCTGGCCAACATGGTGAAACCCCGTCTCTACTAAAAGTACAAAAATTAGCCAGGCGTGTGGCGGGCACCTGTAGTCCCAGCTCAGGAGGCTAAGGCAGGAGAATCGCTTGAACCTGGGAGGTGGAGACTGCAGTGAGCTGAGATCACACCACTGCACTCCAGCCTGGGTGACAGACTGAAATCCTGCCTTTAAAAGAAAAAAAAAAAAAGACCTGGAGCGCTGTACGCTCACTGACCTCAGCTGCCTGGCTCAGCTGGGGGCATGGGTGTCCAAGCTGTTTCCATCAAAAGAAATTACTAAAAACTACCACAATCCTGAGATTGGAAAGGCGGCCAGGGCACTGGCAAACGCCTGTAATTTTGACACTTTGGGAGGCCAAGGTGGGCAGATCGGTTGAGTTCAAGTGTTTGAAACCAGCCTAGGCAACCTAGCAAGACCCCATCTCTGTAAAAAATACGAAAAATTAGCCGGGCATTGTGGAGTGCACCTGTAGTCCCAGCTACTAGGGAAGCTGAGGTGCCAGAATCGCTTGAACCCGGGAGGTGGAGGTGGCAGTGGGCCGAGATCACACCACTGTACTCCAGCCTGGGCGATACAGCAAGACTCCATATCAAAAAAAAAAAAAGAGCTTGAGAAGGAAATCCCTACAGCTGGAAGCAACATTTATGAAGCCATTAAAAATATATTCCATAAAGTATATATGACTGTTTAGAAAAAATTTATTTGAACATATGAAAGGAAAATTTAGACACCCCCAACAAAGCAAAGAAATTCCTTTCCGAAGTGAGGGGGATTCCTGACAGCTTCCCTGAGCGGTGCTGCACACAAGCTTGTGGTCACTATAGGCAGCCTGGGCTCAGCTCCCGGGGCTGCAGAAAGAGCCTGCTTTTTCTGGCGGGGGCACATCATCTTCACGAGGAAAGAGGCCAGACACACACGGGCTTGCACCTGCGGCTCCTGCCGTCACACTCCTCGCCACACAGGCTGTGTGTCTGAAATGCGTATAGAACAGAGGCTCCCAGCGTCGGCATGTTTTAAAAATGCCTGCATCAGCCTCTCAGCAGAGGGCTGAACTCTTCCCTTCACCATCCAATCTGGATGTCTAAGAATGCGACCGGGTGGGAAGCACGTGGACTCCGTGACGTCAAAGCTTCCGTACCCAGACGATTCTGCCAGCGGGGAGGGGCTGCCCTGCCGCTTCCCCGAGGTCCTCTTCTGGGGGGCCAACCACCCCTTCGTTCTCAGAAGGCTTCGTCCAGCCAGGGCGCAGAAGGCACGCGCAGGCCAGCCTAGCGGATGGGCCTGAAGGGGAACGTCACGCCCGAGATGAAGGTGTGCCCGGGGTGAGTGGGCAGCGCGGGGTGGGCGGCAGGGTGGGCCGGCACGGCCCCGTAGCCCAGCGGGGGCGTGTGGATGTGGGGGTAGAAGCCCGGGGGGAGCGCGGTGTGAGGCGGCTGCTGCACGGGGCCCGAGATCACCAGCTGGAGGAGGCTGCGAACACAAGGAGAAGCGTCAGCACAGGCTCCGGGACTTTGCAGGTGCACACGGCAGGCGGGCCCCGTCCCCCCGCACCCCGCCCGGGAGAGGCACCGACGCAGGCACGGACCACTAGGGGACGTCCAGGCGGTGGACGCCGAGCAGCCGTGGCAGTGCCGGGACCCTGCAGGCGAGGATGCGCAGGAGCGGGCTCTGCGCGGGGTCCGTGGCCCACGGGAGCTCCCGCTGCGGTCCCCACGGCACCCGCGCCCTCTATGTCCCAGGCACGCAGCCTCCATGTCAGCCTCTGCAGCTCTCTGCTGCGCTGCGACACACAGGACAGCCGGCCACAGTCTCCTCAGAGCCGTGAAGGCCGCGTCCTACCTGAATTCCAAGCAGAAGCCCCAGGAAGCTGGCCTTGCAAACGACCCCGAAATTCAGAGTCCTGAAATTCAGAATGAGTCCGGTGCGGCCCCCTCGGGGACGGCCCAGGCCTGGACCCAGCCCTTATGGACCTCTAGGACCTGCCCACCTCCCACCCAGCCCCGTGCAGCTTCAGCTTCAGACTCCCCTACTCTTGGGCACCCACCCCGCCCAGCACCCAGCACCAGGGCTCTGAGAACAGCTGCGCGCTCTCCCCATCCGCCACCCCCCTCCCACCAAGGCCCCCGGACCCCAGAGGCCTGGACCTCCCCACCTGGTGGTACAGCACACCCATGGCCCCCACTTCCTGGAATCCTCCTCCCTACAAATTCAACATGGCTTTCCCACCACCAGGTCCCTTCCTAGACTTCTGAAAGAATTTCTCATGGCCCTTACCTTCTAACCACACCCTCCCCAGGATGATCCCCCAAACCCCCAGACTCCCTGGCTTGGCTCATCACCCCAGCTCCCCCAGCTGGGGCATCCTGCCCACCCCATGCTATGTCAGCCGGAAGGGACCAAATCCCCATGGGTTCTCCCCAGTCAGAACCCCTCTTGGTGGGGTCTGGTGGCTCAGGCCTGTAATCCCAGTTTTGTTTTGTTTTTTTTTAAGAGACAGGGTTTCACCATATTAGTCAGGCTGATCTCAAACTCCTGACCTCAGGTGATCCACCAGCCAGCCTCCCAAAGTGCTGGGATTACAGGCGTGAGCTACCACACCCAGCCAATCCCAGCACTTTTGGAGGCCGACTGCTTGAGGCCAGGAGTTCAAGACCAGACAGAGCAATACAGTGAGACCCCATCTCTATAGAAAATAAATTAAAAATTAGCTGGGCGTGGTGGCACACACTTTTAATCCCAGCTACTCAGGAGGCTGAGACAGGAGGACAACTTGAGTTCAGGAGTTCAGGGCTGCAGTGAGCCCTGAGCCATGACTGTGCCACTGTACTCCAACCTGGGAGACAGAGTCGGGGAGTGAGAGCCTGTCTCAAAGAAAAAACAAAGGCCCTCTGGGGCCCTCCCGGCTTCAGGTCCCAGGTCTCCTCCCTATCCTGCTTTCCCCTTACTTTCCCCATCGGAAGCTTCTGCTGCAGACAGACAGGCTCTGCTCACCCCTCTCCTGACCTGCCCCAGGATCCCACCCCGGCTGGGTCCTGTGTCGGCAGCCCCTGTGTTGGTCTCTCCCAACACCAAGGTCAGCCTGCCAGGTCCTGCTCACACCGTCACTCGGCCAAGGCTGTCTGTCTCTGCACACTGCCCTAATTGGGCCCCACAACAGCCCGTTTTCCAGGCCACTTCACCCTTCTGTGGGCCCTGCCTGCTCTCTGCTGACTCCCCTTGCTCCATCAAGGGGTTAGTCTGTCACAGACTGAACCTGTAATCCCAGCACTATGGGAGGCTAAGGTGGGCATATCACCTGAGGTCAAGAGTTTGAGACCAGCATGACCAACGTGGCAAAAACCCTTCTCTACTAAAAACACAAAAATTAGCCGGGCGTGGTGGTGGGTGTCTGTAATCCTAGCTACTCAGGAGGCTGAGAGAGGAGAACCACTTCAACCCAGGAGGTGGAGGTTGCAATAAGCCAAGATCACGCCACTGCACTGCAGCCTGGGCAACAGAGTGAGACTCTGTCTAAAACAAAAACAAAACAAAAATCAAAGAGGTATTATTCCAGGTGACCCCGACCTTCCCCCATAGCAGTGCGAGGACTGCCCCTGGGAGGTCAGGGCTCCCCAGATCTGCATCAGGAGAGGTGGCCGCCAGCTTCTTGGAAGGGACAGAGTCAGAGGCTCCAGAGCAGGACCAGCAGGGGACTGGTGAGAAGTTCCGGGGGGCTCCAACGCATACCCCTAGTTATGAGATTCATGATACAAGGATTTGTATCCCACTGTCTTTATAATTCCCCGAAAATACTAAAATGTTAAATAAGTAGTGGGAAAAGGAGGGAACTATCACAAAGGGATTCCTGCGGGAGGGGAAAGGTGCCAGCTGAACAATGTCCTCCAATGCTGTGGAAGCTTCTAGAACCCAGACCAAAAAAAAGGAAAAAGAGGCCAGGCACAGTGGTCATGCCTGTAATCCCAGCACTATTGGTAGGCAGAGGCAGGCGGATCACTTGAGGTCAGGAGTTTGAGACCAGCCTGGCCAACATGGCGAAACCCCATCTCTACTAAAAATACAAAAATTAGCCAGGCGTGGTGTTGCACACCTGTAATCTCAGCTGTTTGGGAAGCTAAGGCAGGAGAATTGTTTGAATCCAGGATGCAGAGGTTGCAGTGAGCTGAGATTATGCCACTGTACTCCAGCCTGGGCAACACAGCAACACTCTGTCTTAAAAAAAAAAAAAAAAAAAGAAAGAAAGAAAAAAAAACAGAGGCTGGACCGAGGGCAGTGGTGTTTACAACTAATTGATCACAACCAGTTGCAGATTTCTTTGTTCCTTCTCCACTCCCACTGCTTCACTTGACTAGCCTAAAATAAATAAATAAATAAATAAATAATAAATTTAAAAATACAATTTAAAAAAAGAAAGAAAGAAAAAAGAAAGGAGGGGAAGAGTGTGGGCCCCTGGGGGAGGTGGTCCTCTGGTCTGCCTGTGCTGCTGTGACACCTCAGGCAGGACAGTCTCATAGCAGAGACTGTTTGTTCCCTTCTGCCCCCTTGGGCTTTGTACCCATTTAGACACCTGCCCCAGCTCCTACCTTGCAGAAACTGGCATAATGAGTGTGGGGCGGATGGGAGTCCCTAACTCCCGAACAAGGACGTGGTTCCTCTGCGGGCTGTGGACAAGCATCCAGCTGAACCCTGGACTGGAGTTATGCACGTTTCTGTCTCAGCCTGCAAGCACTGCCCGATGCTCTGCCACTGGATCTGACAGAGCCAGGGGGCCAGGCCGAGAGGCTGTGTGCACCCCCAGGGCTGCTGAGCCACTCGCTGCCCCTCTGTCCACACTGCCCGCCAACACCTGCCCTGGAAGCCTGCTTCTCCTTGCTAAAACCAGTGTGAGGGCTCTGAAGAAAGAATATTACCAGCCCATTTTGTCATTTCGATAAACCCTGTCCATGTGCACAGGAGTTCTGCTTTCCACTATTCACATTTCCTCGCCAGCAGTAACTATTTTTAGCAGATACCTAATGTTCCATCCTCCTGATGTATCACAACTAATTTTCTAAGTATCACTACGTTGTAGGACAGGTTGTTTCCAGTTCTTTGCTAGCTAGTAACACTGTAATCTGTATGAAACATTTTTTGTGCCTACAAAAATTAGCCTATGGTGGTGCACACCTGTAGTCCTAGCTACTTGGGAAGCTGCGGTGGGAGGATGGCTTAGGCTGGCAGTGAGCCAAGATCCTGCCACTGCACTCCAGCCTCTATAATAAAGTGAGACTCTGCCTCAAAAAGAAAAAAAAGTAGCTGACACTTACCAGATATTCACTATAGGCCAAATACTAGTCTAAGTGCTGAGTTTTTACTTTTTTTAAAAAAAAAAAGAGACAGGGTCTTGCTCTGTTGCCCAAGTAGTACAGTGTTGACCATAGCTCACTGTAGCCTCAAACTTCTGGGCTCAAACAATCCTTGTCTCAGCCTCCCCAATACCTGGGATTACAAGTGCATGCCACCATATTCAGCTGTTTTTTTTTTTGAAGACAGAGTTTTGCTCTTGTTGCCCAGTCTGGAGTGCAATGTCCTGGTCTTGGCTCACTGCAACCTCTGCTCCCAGGACTCAAGCAATTCTCCTGCCTCAGCTTCCCAAGTAGCTGGGATTACAAGGCACCCACCACCACGCCTGGTTTTTGTATTTTGCATAGAGACTGGGTTTCACCATGTTGTCCAGGCTGGTCTCAAACTCCTAACGTCAGGTGATCTGCCCACCTTGGCCTCCCAAAGATCTGGGATTACAGTGGTGAGTCACCGTGCCCAGTCTTTTTTTTTTTTGAGACAGAGTCTGACTCTGTCACCCAGGCTGGAGTGCAGTGGCGCAATCTTGGCTCACTATAAACCTCTGCCACCAGGGTCCAAATGATTCTCCTGCCTCAGCCTCCCAAGTAGCTGGGATTACAGGTGCATGCCACCATGCCCGGCAAATTTTTTATTTTTAGTAGAGATGGGTTTCACCATGTTGGCCAAGCTGGTCTCGATCTCCTGACCTCAAGTGATCCTCTTGCCTCAGTCTCCCAAAGTACTAGAATTACAGGCATGAGCCACATCTTGGCTTTTTTTTTTCCTTTGAGACAGAGTGTCGCTCTGTCACCAGGCTGGAGTGCAGTGTTGCGATCTTAGCTCACTGCAACCTCCGCCTGCTGGGTTCAAGCAATTCTCCTGCCTCAGCCTCCTGAGTAGCTGGGACTATAGGCGCATGCCACCATACCCAGCTAATTTTTGTATGTTAGTAGAGATGGGGTTTCACTATGTTGGCCAGGATGGTCTTGATCTCTTGACCTCGTGATCTGCCCGCCTCGGCCTCCCAAAGTGCTGGGATTACAGGCATGAGCCACCGAGCCCAGCCTTTTTTTTTGAGATGGAGTTTCACTCTTGTTGCCCAGGCTGGAGTGCCATGGCCTAATCTCAGCTCACTGCAGTCTCTGCCTCCCGAGTTCAAGCAATTCTCCTGCCTCAGCCTCCCAAGTAGCTGGGACTACAGGCATGCACCACCACACCCAGCTAATTTTTGTATTTTTAGTAGAAATGGGGTTTCACCATGTTGGCCAGGCTGGTCTTGAACTCTTAACCTCAGGTGATCCACCCATCTTGGCCTCCCAAAGTGCTGGGATTACAGGCGTAGTCACTGTACCCAGCCCTGGCCTGTTTTTACTCATTTAATCCTCACAAAAACCTTACAGTGAGAAGTTAGGGGAAGCAAGAGGGACATTAGGCGGGTCCCATGGTTTTCTGATTTTACAGATGAGGACTTCAGGCAGATGGCTGGGAAGCTGCCCAAGGGCATATGGACTTGTGCAAGTGACAAGGTCAAGATTCTCACCAGAATCTGACCACAGTTCCTACTTTTCACCCAACAACTGCATTTGTGGAGGTCTCCACATGGCAAGGAGTCAGATAAGAAATTCACAAACATCATTGCCTCTTATCCTCAGTACCACCTTGTGAGTCAGGGAACATTTTACAAGGAGGAAGCTGAGGCATGAAGACAGGTCAAGAGACTTCCCAAGCGTCACAGCCAATCCCAGACAGGGCTGCGCTCAGAACCCAGGTCCATGCCACCCAATGGCCAAACGCTGGCAGGCGACCTAAGTACTGTGCTCTAGAGCCATGGCTCTGCTGTATTCCCAAAGGGCTGTGCAGTTCACAATGTCACCGACAGAAGGCCACCTGCACGCTCACTAGGGAGATTTCCATGATGGGGAGCGGGCTCTGGCTTCTTTCACCGACTCCCAGCAAAATGACCGTTTTTCAGGTTTACTTTCTACTTGAGTTCTGTTCACGTTCGTTAACTGGTCGTATCCATGCCCCACTTATCATCAGGATCTTACTGGGCTCTCCCCAAAGAACCCAGGACAAAGGGGTCCGCCCTGCCTCGCCTCCCCCGACCCTGCCCCAGCAAACAGGCCCAGCTAGAAGTCTAGAAGATACTTACTTATTATGGGGCAGCCTGGAGCACAAGGTTCTCAGGTCATCTGCAATTAAGGAGATATAAGATTAACAAACATACTGGAGACAACATGGTGAAATACACACTGATGGTCAAGGATGCCAGCAAGACAGCAAGAGTGCTTCACACTACATTTCCCTAGTGTTTGGAAACTGAGTTCTAGCTGGGCGTGGTGGCTCATGCCTATAATCCCAGTACTTCGGGAGGCTGAGCCGGGTGGATCACCTGAGGTCAGAAGTTTGAGACCAGCCTGTCCAAAATGGCAAAACCCCGTCTATACTAAAAATACAAAAATTAGCTGGGCATGGTGGTGGGTGCCTGTAATCACAGCTACTCGGGAGGCTGAGTCAGGAGAATTGCTTAAACCCGGGAGTGGGAGGTTTCAATGAGCCAAGATAGAGCCACTGCACTCCAGCCTGGGCAACAGAGCAAGACCTAGTCTCAAAAAAAAAAAAAAAGAATCTGAGTTTTCCTTGTCTTCAATTTTTGCTTTAAAAAACCCATCCCCCAAGGCTGGGTGCAGTGGGTCACGCCTATAATCCCAGTACTTTGGGAGGACAAGGCAGGTGGATCATGGTCAGGAGTTTGAGACCAGCCCGACCAACATGGTAAAACCCCATCTCTACTAAAATACAAAAATTAGCCTGTAATCCCAGCTACATAGGAGGCTGAGGCAGGAGAATCATCTGAACCCGGGAGGCAGACATTGGAGTGAGCTGAGATCATGCCATTGCACTCCAGCCTGGGGGACAGAGCAAGACTCTGTCTCAAAAAAGAAAAGAAAACAAAACAAACAAACAAAAAATCCTCAAACAAAAAATGACACTTAGGAAAGGAGGCAGCCCTGCTGGCAGTTTGTCAGACGGCTGGAAAAAGCCGAGGCGGGGCTCTCTCTGGACAATCAGGCACCCAAGGCATTCTAAGAGAAGCAATAACATGAGAAACCCAGGACTATCCCTTGGCACCAGAGGCAACCCTTTTTAGTGAATCAGTTGTTAAAAAGCAAACCCAAGCGCATCATTAGCACCACATCATTCTCCAGGGAGAGTCCAAGCACTGAAATGCAGAATTAAGAAACCCTCAAAACAGGCTGAGGCTTGGTGCAGTGGCTCCTGCCTGTAGTGCCAATACTTTGGGAAGCCAAGGCAGGAGGATTGCTTGAGCCCAGGAGGTTGAGACCAGCCTGAGCAACATAGCGAGACTTCATTTTTACAAAAAATTTAAAAATTAGCAAGGTGTGGCAATACGTGCCTGTAGTCTTAGCTACTCAGGAGGCTGAGGTGAGAGGATGGCTTTAGCCCAGGAGGTCGAGGCTGCAGTGAGCTATGATCGTGCCACTGCCCTCCAGCCTGGGTGACAGAGCAAGATCTTGTCTTTAAAATAAAGACCAAAAAACCTACAGGCAGTGGGAATGTTGTGTGTTATCAACTGGGAAGTGGCTGCATGAGTGTAACCATTAGTCAAAACTCATCAAATCCTGCCCTTAAACCACATTATTTTATTGAGCATAAATTATGCCTTAATTAAAAAAGGACAAGCACAGGTGTGGTGGCTCACGCCTGTAATCCTCACACTTTGGGAGGCTGAGGTGAGAGGATCGCTTGAGCTCAAGAGTTTGAAACCAGCCTGGACAAGATGGTGAGACCCTGACTCTAGAAAATTAAAAAAAAAAAATTAGCTGGAGGCTGGCATGGTAGCTCACTCCTGTAATTCCAGCATTCCGGGAGGCTGAGGCAGGTGGATCACAAGGTCAGGAGTTCAAGACCAGCCTGGCCAAGATGGTGAAAGCTCATGACTATTAAAAATACAAAAATTAGCAGGGTGTGATGGCAGCTGCCTGTAATCTCAGCTACTTGGGAGGTTGAGGCAGAGAACTACTTGAACCTGGGAGGCAGAGGTTGCAGTGAACCGAGACTGTGCCACTGCACTCCAGCCTGGGTGACAGGGCAAGACTGTCAAAAAAAAAAGCTGGGGGCTGGGTGCAGTGGCTCACACCTGTAATCCCAGCCCTTTGGGAGGCTGGGGCAGGCGGATCACGAGGTTAGGAGTTCGAGACCAGCCTAGCCAACATAGTGAACCCCATCTCTATCAAAAATACAAAAACTAGCTGGGTATGATGGTGTGTGCCTGTAATTCTAGCTACTCATGGGAGCTGAGGCAGAAAAATCGCTTGAACCTGGGAGGAAGAGGTCACAGTGAGCTGAGATGGTGTAACTACACTCTAGCCTGTGCAACAAGAGTAAAACTTTGTCTCAAAAGAAAAAAAAAATTAGCTAGGTGTGGTGGCACACACTTGTAGTCCCAGCTACTCTGTGACTGAGGCAGGAGGACTATTTGAGCCCAGGAGTTGGAAGCTATGGTGAGCTACGATCGTGCCACGGCACTCCAGCCTGGGTGACATAGTGAGATACCCTGTCTCATAAAAATAAAGAGAAATGAAAATAAAAAAGGACATAGAAAAAGAAAAACGGGACTCGGCAAGGTGGCTCACACTTGTAATCCCAGCACTTTGGGAGGCCGAGGTGGGTGGATCACGAGGTCAAGAGATCGAGACCATCCCGGTCAACATGGTGAAACCCCGTCTCTACTAAAAATACAAAAAAATAGCTGGGCATGGTGGCGCGTGCCTGTAATCCCAGCTACTCAGGAGGCTGAGGCAGGAGAATTGCCTGAACCCAGGAGGCGGAGGTTGCGGTGAGCCGAGATCGCGCCATTGCACTCCAGCCTGGGTAACAAGAGCGAAACTCCGTCTCAAAACAAACAAACAAACAATCAAACAAACAAAAATTAGCTAGGTATGATGGCGGGCACCTGTAGTCCCAGATACTCAGGAGGCTGACACAGAGCATTGCTTAACCCAGGAGATGGAGGTTGCACTGAGCTGAGATCATGCCACTGCACTCCAGCCTGGATAACAGAGTAAGACTCCATCTCAAAGAATAATAAACAAATAAATAAATAAAAATAAAAAAGAAAAAGGGTTCCCCGGAAGGAAAGCTATCCAGGCTCTTGAGGAGTCCCCAGTCCTGGGCAACGGTGAACCCTCCCATCTGTGGGATACTAGGACCCTGCTGGGGTTAGCAAGGAGAGTGGAGTGCTGGGGGCATGGCTGGGGCCCCTTCCTCCCGTGTTCACTAGGATGAAAAGAAGTCCTAAACGAAGCAAAACAGTGTCTGTCCAGCAGCCCTTCTTTCCTTCTGCAGGGCAGTGGAGGCCTGGGCCAGGGAGGCACCCACCTCTCGTGCACAGCAGAGCTCCTGAGGCCATAGCCACCTGCAGAGCCTGCGCCAGCCGGTCCAGCGAGAGCTCGATCTCCTGGGAGGCGTTAAGGGGGTTCAGTTCATCTGCCAACCTGTTGATCTCCTCGACCAGCGGGACCATGTGGTCGAAGAGGATCAGGCCCAGGCGCCCGTAAAGATTCTTTTCAGTCAGGTGCAGCTGCAGAGTCATGAGGACCTGCAGGACGCTGAGGTGGAGTTTCGAGTACAAGAGGTGGGAGTCTCTGTCCATCCCCACACCCGGGTCCTTTGCGACCTTGTTGCTGACGTGGCCATTGGCTAAAGGGGGCTTCTTTTTCCTTTTATAAGCCAGGGGGGCCTTCACACACCAGCGGATCAATCCAACGAGCGGGGTGAGCTCTAAGAATCCTATTGGCAGATTGGCTGCAATCGGAGTATTTAAAAAGGTGATGAGAATCAACCTTGGGTCCTCAAAAATCCAGTTGACAATCATTTCAAGCAAGTCCATAGGTGGGATGAGGTCATCTGCAAACAAAGACCATTAGGTCAGGAGTGCTCTTGGCCTCGAGGACAGGGGCGGGAAGTGGAGAGAAGGAAGCCGGGCTCCAGGGCTCATGGCACTGCCCGCCTGATGGTCCGATCATGCCTCCTGGCTTAGCTATTTTCTGTCTCCTTTCCTAGAATGTCCACTCCACAGAGACTGGGACTCCCGTCTTAGTGAACGTTATATCCCAGTGCCCAGTACCCTGGGGCAAGGGAGAGCCTCCAGAAATACCTAACTCTCCAATTCCCTGGAACTCCATGCTTTGGAGAAATTTCCTCCTGTATGTTAATTTAAATAAAATTCCACACTTTTTACATCCCACACTGCCACATGTCACCCCTTCCCTCCTGAGTACGTGTTCTCCCTATGCTCAGTGTCTCCTGTATGGGACAGTGACAGCACAGCAATGGTGGCCTTCAGGGAGCAGCTCAGAGTCCTGTCAGTCATCTGTCAGCTGCCAAGGGCTGTCCCAACCCCAAATCTGGAACCCTCATCTAAGCAACCCTCAGAGATGTGATCCCTGAGACCTGGCAGGCTCTGTGGCCACGACAGAGAAGAACAGATGGTGACACTTACTCTGGGCTTCCTATGAGCCCGGCACAGGTCTCAATCCTTAACACAGACAAACTCGTTTAACCCTCCAAACCCCAGCTATTGTCTCATACAAAGGACAAGGAAACTGAGGCACAGTCATGTCAAGTGATTTCCCAGGATTCATCAAAGTATGTAGCCCAGGCTCATACCTATAATCCCAGCACTTTGGGAGGCCAAGGCAGGAGGCTCACTTGAGTTCAGGAGTTCAAAATCAGCCCTGGAAACATAGTGAGACCCAGTATCTACAAAAATTCTTAAAAATCAGCCAGGAGTGGTGGTGCACACCTATATTGCCAGCTATTCAGGAGGCTGAGGTAGGAAGATCACTTGAGCCTGGGAGGTCTAGGTTGCAGTCAGCTATGGATGTCCCACTGTACGACAGCCTGAGCAACAGAGTGAGACCCTGTCTCAGAAAACAAAACAAAACCACAGCATATGGCCCAGATCTGACTTCAGCAGCCTGGCGAGGCTACACTGCAAATCCGGGACTTGGTGTACAACACCCTTAGGCTGGCTGTGTGCACAGGAGTGGGACTTCAGCCTCCTTTCTCTTGAGCCGTGCCCCCCATCTGACATGATTCCTGCCAATGGCTGGAGTATGAACTGCCCCAGCCACCTCTGTGGTGAGACGATGGCTACAGCAGGGAGCAGCTGCTGTCCTGTGTGTGTGGTTTTTTTTTTTTTTTTTGAGACAGAGTCTTGCTCTGTCACCCAGGCTGGAGTGCAGTGGCGTGATCTTGGCTCACTGCAACCTACACCTCCCAGGTTCAAGTGATTCTCCTGCCTCAGCCTCCTGAGTTGGGACTACAGGTGCGCGCCACCACGCCCAGCTAATTTTCATATTTTTAGTAGAGATGGGGTTTTGCCATGTTGACCAGGCTGGTCTTGAACTCCTGACCTCAGGTGACCCACCTGCCTCGGCCTCCCAAGTGCTGGGATTTCAGGCATGAGCAACGGCGCCCGGCCATGTGTGCAGCCTATCGATTCCATGGAGATGTTTCTGTATGGGCAATGACAGGGTCCTACCACCTCTCCAGTGTATCCCTGCCCCACTCAGGTATGAGCTGAGGCATCTCCACCAGCCTATAAGCAGTGTGTATATATGTGTGTGTGTGTGTGCACGTACATGCATGCACCTGTGCAGGCGTGCCCTCAGCACACGTATCAGAATGTGCACTTTGTGAGTCCTCAGTCTCCACCTGCCACTTTAGAGTCCCATATTCTCGGCACCATTCGGGAAAGAGGAGATATTATTATGTGGGTATCTTCCTTTTTGTGGTTTGAAGACACAGGCTCCCCAAGAATGCTCTCCTGTTACCAGAAGTGCCCAAGAGTGGCTTCAATCACCATTCTGATGGCAACTTCCAGGGCCACTGCTGTGTGGCAGTGACTTGAGAAATCACCAACACCTCAACTGTCACACTGGCTTATAAGAAAAACACTGTGTCTCAGATCTTCTCTGGTGTGTCAGTGCTATTCCTGAACATTCTTTCCTGTTCCATATGGTAACTCATCCCTTCCCAATGGTAAGGCCAATTTCTGTGCTCACTGGCCTGGAATAACCAATGACTTAAAAGGTAGGTTTGATTCGGTGGCTCACGCTTATAATCCCAGCACTCTGGGAGGCCGAGGCAGGGAAATCACTTGAGGTCAGGAGTTCGAGACCAGCCTGGCCAACAGGGTGAAACCCCGACTCCACTAAAAATATAAGCATTAGCCAGACGTGGTGGTGCACACCTGTAGCCCCAGCTACTTGGGAGGCTGAGGCAGGAGAACCTCTTGAGCCCGGGAGGCAGAAGCTGCAATGAGCTGAGATCAAACCACTGCACACCAGCCTAGGTGACAGAGTGAGGCTCAGTCTCAAAAAAAAAAAAAAAAAAAAGGAGGAGGCAACTATGATACCATAGCTGGGTTCAGTGAAATCTTTCCTATTGGAAGATGAAAGGCCTGAATGCTGCTCCCAGCTGTTAACAGCTCCTAGGAAGCCTTTGGAGGAGAGAACCAGGGGAATCCCCACTGTGGCAGCGTGGCACTGCTCCGCAAGGCCTGCCTCCCATTCCGTGGGCAAACTGCTATGAAAAGGAGTAGGAAATTAGCATATGAATATGGCACACACTTGCATGTTCACAATATTTCCACACAGTTTCTCAAGAAAGCTAAAACGCCGAACAACAAAAAAGGTGGCCGGGCACAGTGGCTCACACCTGCACTCCCAGCACTTTGGGAGGCCGAGGTGGGTGGATCACCTGAGGTCAGGAGTTCAAGACTAGCCTGGCCAACATGGTGAAACCCCATCACTACTAAAAATACAAAAATTAGCCGGGTGTGGTGGCACACACCTATAATCCCAGCTACTTGGGAGGCTGAGGCAGGAGAATCACTTGAACCCAGGAGGTGGAGGCTGCGGTGAGTCAAGATTGTGCCACTGCATTCCAGCCTGGGCAACCGAGTGAGATTCCTCAAGATAAAAAAAAAAAAAAAAAGGGGTAACAGATAAAAGGCTAAAAAATGATCAGGAGGCTGGCGGGAGACCAACACTGGACTAAATAAAAACAACAGATGCTAAAGGCTTTCAAACTGCTGGTTTGGCTATCAGACCATGAAGAGAAAGAGACTATTTGTCAGCCTGTGAGCAGCAAGAGCCAAGGGCAGAGAAGGAGAAACCTGAAACAGCAGCAGCAAAGCAGGTTTTTGTAGCTGGGCGTGGTGGCGTGTGCCTAGAGTCCCAGCCACCTGGGAGGCTGAGGTGGGAGGATCACTTAAGCCCAAGAGTTTGAGGCTACAGTGAGCTATGACTACACCACCGTATTCCAGCAGCCTGTGCAACAGAGCAAGACTCTGTATCCAAAAAAATAAAAAAATTAAAGAAACTAGGGGAATGATAAAAAAAATCAGTCACATGTCCAGGGAGTGGGTCACACCTCACCAGACACCAGACCCTCGCTTTCTGGGCAGTCTGCCACTTGGACCACTGCACCTGAGGCAAATGGGTATCATTAAGAATAGTTCCCTCTTAGCCAATGCACACGTCCAAGTGGCCCACAACTTTAGCTTTTGGCCTAAATTAAAAACACACATGGCCAGGCATGGTGGCTCACGCCTGTAATTCCACCACTTTGGGAGGCCAAGGCAGGTGGATCATGAGGTCAGGAGATCGAGACCATCCTGGCCAACATGGTGAAACCCTGTCTCTACTAAAAATGCAAAAAAAATTAGCTGGGCGTGGTGGCGCACGCCTGTAGTCCCAGCTACTCAGGAGGCTGAGGCAGGAGAACTGCTTAAACCCAGGAGGCAGAGATTGTAGTGAGCTAAGATTGAGCCACTGCACTACAGTCTGGGCGACAGTGCAAGACTCCATCTCAAAAAAAAACCACACAGACATAAACAAAAACACACATTTCGGGCTGGGTGCAAAGGCTCACACCTGTAATGCCAACACTTTAGGAGGCCAAGGCAGGTGGATTGCTTGAGTCCAGGAGTTCGAAACCACTCTGGACAACATGGTGAAACTGCGTCTCCACAAAAATATAAAAAATTAGCCAGGCATGATGGTGCAAACCTGTGGTCTCAACTACTCAGGAGGCTGAGGGAGAATTGCCTGAGTTCAGGCTTGAAGACCAGCTTGGACAATATGGCAAAACCCCATCTCTACAGAAAATACAAAAATTAGCCAGGTATGGTGGCACGCAACTGTAGTCCCAACTACTTGGGAGCCTGAGGTGGGAGAATCACTTGAGCCTTGCGGGCAGAGATTGCAGTGAGCTGGGATTGCGCCTCTGCACTCCAGCCTAGGTGACAGAGTGAAACCCTGTCTCAAAAAAATAAAAACTTGGCTGGGCATGGTGACTCATGCCTGTAATCCCAGCACTTTGGCAGGCTGAGGTAGGTGGATCACTTGAGGTCAGGGGTTCCAGATCAGCCTGGACAACATAGTGAAACCTTGTCTCTACTAAAAATATTTTTAAAAATTAGCAAGGTGTAGTGCTGCATGTCTGTAGTCCTAGCTACTCAGAGGGTGAGGCAGAAGAACTGCTTGAACCCTGGAGGCAGAGGTTGCAGTGAGCCAAGATTATGCCACTGCACTCCAGCCTGGGAGACAGGCACCATCTCAAAAAATAATAAAAACAAAACTACGCATTTCAGAAACAAAATGGCCAAAGCATTCACTGGATGCGTTACCTGGGTATATTCAGTAGAAAATAAAACTGAGGCCATCGGCTGAAGCTGCTTTCACAGAAATAACCTGTTTAAAGTTTACCTGACGACAGGTCATAGAGTGCGGTAACAGAGGTGATGAACTGGCAGCAGAATCTCGGGCTGGCACTGAATATCTGCTTCAGCGTCTGAATGGATCCGGGCACCAAACAGCAGTAGTCATCCACGAGGGCCTTGGCTAACCTCACACAGTAGAGCACGGGCGTCCGCTGGAAAGAAGCCACAGTTCACATCACTACAGGTGTTGTGAGTAGAGCAGCAACTATGCACATGAGGTGTCCACCACCAGAACTGGCAGAACCACTTCCAAGACGGGAAAAGATGTTAATGTGGCTAGGCACAGTGGTTCACGTCAGTAATCCTAGCCCTTTGAGAAGCCAAGGCGGGAGGATCACCTGAGGTCAGGAGTTCGAGACCCGCCTGGCCAACATGGAGAAACCCTGTCTCTCCTAAAAATGCAAAATTAGCTAGGCATGGTGGTGCATGCCTGTAATCCCAGCTACCTGGGAAGCTGAGGCATGGGAATCGCTTGAAGCCAAGTGGCGAAGGTTGCAGTGAGCCGAGATCACGCCACTGCACTCCAGCCTGGGCAAGAAGAGCAAAACTCCGTATCAAAAAAAAAGGATATTAAAGGCTTACTCTGAAGCAGCAGTAGGCAATCTAAAGCTACTGACCAGGTTGGGTACGATAGTTCATGCCTATCATCCCAACACTTTGGGAGGGCAAGGCAGGAGGATCACTCAAGCCCAGGAGTTCCAGACTAGCCTGAGTAAAATAGCAAAAACCTATCTCTATAACAAATTAAAAATTTAGCCGGGTGTGGTGGCACACACGTGTAGTCCCAGCTACTCAGGAGACTGAGGTAGGAAGATCACTTGAGCCTGGGGAGGGTGAGGTTGCAGCGAGCCCCATGGTCACACCACTGCATTCCAGCATGAGCAACAACAGAGCAAGACCATCTCACACACACACAGAAAGTCCACAGACCAAATCTGTTCCACCTGTTTTTGTAAACAAAATTACACTGAGACATGATCGTGCTTATTCGTTTGCCTACTGCCTAAGCTGTTCTTGTTCTAGAAGGGCAGAGATGAGCAGCTGTGAAAGAGACTACATGACCTGCAAAGCCTAAGATATTTCACTAACTCGCCCTTTAGATAAAATATCTACCAACTTTTTTTTTTTTTGAGATGGCGTTTCGGAGTTTCACTCTTGTTGCCCAAGCTGGAGCACAGTGATGGGATCTCCGCTCACTGCAACCTCTGCTTCCCAGGTTCAAGTGATTCTCCCATCTCAGCCTCCGGAGTAGCTGGGATTACAGGTGCCCACCCCCACCACCACGCCTAGCTAATTTTGTATTTTTAGTAGAGACGGGGATTCTCCACGTTGGTCAGGCTGGTCTTGAACTCCTGATCTCAGATGACTTGCCCACCTTGGCCTCCCAAAGTGCTGGGACTGTAGGCGTGAGCCACAGCACAGAGCCTGTCAACTCTTGCTTTACAGTTTACTTAGGAAACATTATTTCTGCTTTCAGGTGAGGAAACGACAACTTTTGTAACCCTACAGGATGCCAGGTGAAATGCCACAGGTAAAAATTAACAGTTGTTATCACATTGAAGAGATTCAGGAGAGTCTGTGAACTATCAAATGATGAAAATGTTGGTTCACAGCAGTACTCGCTAAATTACTCTTAAAATCCTATTCTTAGGCTGGACATGACGGTTCATGCCTATAATCCCAGCACTCTGGGAGGCTGAGGTGGAGGCAGGAGGATTATTTGACCTCAGGAGTTCATAACCAGTCTGGACAACATGGTGAAACTCTATCTACAAAAAAATACAAAAAATTAGCCAGGCATGGTGGTGTGTGCCTGTGGTCCCGGCTACTCAGGGGGCTGAGGTAGGATGACGGCTTGAGCCCAGGAGGCGGAGGTTGTAGTGAGCTAAGATAGAGCCATTGCACTCTACCCTGGGTGACAGACTGAAACCCTGTTGCCGAAAAAAAAAAAAGGAAAGAAAGAAAGAAACACACTCTCATTTAAAAAAAAAAATTTTTTTTTTTTTGAGACCTAGTCTCATTCTGTCACCCAGGCTGGAGTGCAGTGGTACGATTTTAGCTCATGGCAACCTCCACCTCCCAGGTTTACGCAATTCTCCTGCCTCAACCTCCCATGTGGTTGGGACCACAGGCGCATGCCACCACACACAGCTAATTTCTGTTATTTTTAGTAGAGATGGGGTTTTACCACGTTGGCCAGTCTGGTCTCGAACTCCTGACCTCAAGTGATCTGCCCCCCTAGACCTCCCAAAGTGCTAAGATTACAGGTGTGAACCACCAAGCATGGCCTAAAAAAATGGCAATTAAGAAAAAAGACCACTACAGAAATCCAATTAAGTGAGAATTCAGAACAGCAAACTCCTCTTCAGAGACACAGGGGGAGGCGCGCTCTCTCTCTCTTTTTTTTTTTTTTTTTTTGAGATGGAGTCTTACTTTGTCACCCTGGCTGGAGTGCAATGGCATCATCTCGGCTCACTGCAACCTCTACCTCCCAGGTTCAAGTGATTCTCCTGCCTTAGCCTCCTAAATAGCTGGGATTACAGGCATGCACCACCAAGCTCGGCTAATTTTGTATTTTTAGTAGAGACAGGGTTTCAACGTGTTGGTAAGGCTGGTCTCGAACCCCTGACCGCAAGTGATCCATCTGCCTCAGCCTCCCAAAGTGCTGGGATTACAGGCATGAGCCACCCGGCCAGGCAGAGGCTCTCTCTCGAGCAGTACCTGCAGCCAGGAGGCAGCACACTCCAACACCGGGATTCGACACACAGCCACCGCCATGGAGACCAACTTTCCCAACAAGCTCATCCGGCTGTCATCGGCTTTGTTCCCTTGAGGGCTGAAAAGGGATGAAAAAATAATCTGCCGAACTGAGTCCTTGGTTTGCTCCTGGAAATAATTGCACATGATTTCAAGAAGTTGAAGCTCCTGCAGTGAATTCAGTCTCTGCAAAACAAATCCAGGAAAAACATTAAGAAATGTGGCTGTAACGTACTTATTAACTCATATATTAAGAAAACAGGAAATAGGCCACATGCGGTGGCTCACGCCTGAATACCAGCACTTTGGGAGGCAGAGGTGGGCGAATCATAAGGTCAGGAGTTTGACCAGCATGGCCAACATGGTGAAACTCCATCTCTACTAAAAATACAAAAAGTTAGCTGGGCATAGTGGCAGGCACCTGTAATCCCAGCTACTTGGGAGGCTGAGACAGGAGAATTGCTTGAACCTGACAGAGGTTGCAGTCAGCCGAGATCACACCTGCTGCACTCCCACCCGGTGACAGAGGTTGCAGTCAGCCGAGATCACACCTGCTGCACTCCCACCCGGTGACAGAGGGAGACTCCGTCTCAAAAAAAAAAAAAAAAGAAAACAGGTAATAACAGTATCCCCCCCACCCCGCAGAACTTTTCACCCTTTGTGAAGCTCAGGTCTCAGGGAGTAGATCATTGCTGTTAATCTTAGACAACAGTCATGCAGGCCTGGCGTTGTAGCTCACGCCTGTAATTCCAAATTTAATCCCAGGAGGCCAAATTTAATCCCAGGGTTGAGACCCCAGAGCCTGAGACCCCAGGAGTCTGAGACCAGCCTGGGTAACACAGGGAGGCCCCATCTCTACAAAACATTCAAAAATTAGCTGGGCATGGGGGTGCATGCCTGTAGTCCCAGCTACTCAGGAAGCTAGCTGAGGCGGGAGAATTTCTGGAGCCCAGGAGTTGAAGGTTGTAGTGAGCTGTGATTGCACCACTGCACTCCTGCCCAGGCAACAGAGTGAGACCTTGTCTCAAAAAAACAAAAAACAAAAAACAACAACAACCCAAGAGAGAGAGGGAAAAAAAGAAACGAAAAGATGTAAGGAGAAAGCCATACAGATCATTATCCATCCTCCTGGAGGGCTCAGATGACCCACAATGGCTTGAGCCTCTCAGTAACAGCCCAGCAGACCTCTAGGGAGCGGGCAGTTGCCAGAGTTTGTCCCTTTAACACCGAGACTCGGCTGTCACATGCCCCGCAGAGTGGACAGGCAGCTGAGCCACACTGCAGGACCCGGAGAGGGGTTGGGGGCTGCTGCAGGAGCGAGGCCGAGCGTGAGCGCGGGTCTCCTGGATGCGGGACGCCCAGGGCTTGAGACAGCCCTGGATCGCCAGTGAAAGGGCCCTCCCGTCTGCCTGCGGGGCCCGGGCACCCGACCGTCCCGGGCCGCACCTTAGGCTGCGCGCTGCGCTCCTTGGGCACCTGGAACACGAACTCCTCCAGCAGTTCCACGGGGCCCTTGTCCACGATGGGCAGCGGCGCGCTCTGCAGCTGGCTGCTGAAGTAGATGTCCAGGTGGTACAGCACCTCCTTGGCGGCGCTCAGCGCGTCGCGGCGCAGCAGAGAGTGGCGGATGTCGCTCATGGTGCGGTCGCCACGGCCCCCGCGCCGAGCGCGTCTCACTTCCGCCTGGGGCCCGGGGTTGCGCCGCTGCCCGTGGAGACAAAGAGACGCGACCCAAGCCTCCGCCCCGACCCCGGGCCTGGGCCGCAGCACCCGCCCGGTGGCCCGCCTGCCGCTGCCTGCTCCCCGCTCCCTCCCTGCTCAGGGTGCCATCGTTGCCGCCGCCGCCGCCATCGCCGGCAAGCGGACACCCAAAGGTCCAACTGCGGCGCCGCTGGGAGCCGCCGCCTCGCAGCCGAAAGGTAGCCGAATGCCGGGCGCGTAGACGGCGGCCCGCAGGGGCCAAGCGCAGGCCCTGCCCAGGAGCGCTCTCCGGAGGGCGCCCCCTGGCGGCGCTAGCGATGAGGGGCGCGCCGGCGCCCCGGGTGGACCCCGCCCCCAGGCCCCAAGCCCGCCCTCGCCTTCGGAATCCACCCAACCGCGGAGGCAATCCCGCTCCGTCCTCGCCCAGGCTCCTTCGCGGGCTCTGCGTCGCGTTCGGAGCCGCCGCTGGTTGATTTCACCGTGCTTTCCACCACCAGCAAGGACGCGGGGTGGTGCCCAGCTTTGGCTTAACCCAGCGGACTTAGGTTCCCTGGCCGCCCCTGCTACCGGTCTTCAAGTTTCCATCTGTTCTCAGCTGGAGGAGCTACGGGGGAGGATGCCTGGAAGGCCCCTTGCCCCTGACTCCCACTTCCTGACCTCTCTGGCTGCCGGCTCCTTGGCCTAGCAGGTGCAGAACACCTGCTCCCTGCTCCTCAGAGCCCTCCTGTTGAGGAACATTAAGTTTACCCTGCCCCCATGGTTCCCATGTGTAAGAGACTTTTAGTTTGTAATTAGTGGTAGGCAGATAACAGCTGCCTACTTGGTATATTCTTGAGTTAATGTGTATGTGTAGAACACTTGTGTATTAATGAGAGTCACCTGTCAAAGAGCAAATATGTGGATGAAAATCTGCTGGGAGCCCTCAGTCTGGAGAGCTGTCAGCCCTGTAGGCTCTCAGGCTGTTGGTCCCCAGGACAGATCCACTCTGTAGTGCTATCTGGGTGTCTGCCTCTCAAATACCTTCAGCCCGACTGAATGGGGGTCTTCCGACCAAGCTGGTTCTCAGTACCCTCCCACTGCAAAGACCTTCTACACTAAGACCGCTTTTCTGGCTATTATCTCTCCTCTCTGAACTAGGTGGCAGTTCACTTTCGCAATTTTTAAACTGGGCAAAAAGGACTTGAATATGGCCAGAGGAGGGGAGGCAGGAGGCCACGCATGCAGGAATGTGCCTGGTGTACAAGGCCATACTGGCCGGAAGGCAGGCCTGGGTGAGGACACTCTGTTGTTGAGATGAAAATGCCCTGGGGGAAGAGAGGCGAATAGAGAAGGCATAAAAGAGAGTATAGCTAGGCACGATGTGCAGACACTGAGTCAATGAGACCCTCCTGCACTTCAGAGACAGGTCAGAGACACGGCCACAAGCCCCTCCTGTCCATATGCCCAGAGTTTAGAGACACCAAGGTCTTAGCGTCACCTGGAACCTCTGAGAAGTCATATCTTGATCTCCTTGACACTAAGACTTCAGAGATGCCCAGTTTCAAAAGAAGGTAAGCAAGGGGGATTCCTCCCACCACACTGGCAAAGATGAGGCACTCAATCAACACTCATTTTCCCCTCTCCCTTGCCCACCGAAAGTGACTGGTAAGCACAGCAGAAATCAAAACAAGCCATGTTGGAAAACGAGCAAATCCACATGTGTAAATGGAACTACAGCTCAAAGGCAGTCACACACTTGTCATTCTTGTTTCTTCCTCTCATGATATGGAAAGGCAGGTAGAAAGATCTCTTGAAGGTTGCTCCAAAGCCCATGGGAGTGAATGTTCTGGTGGACCTGGGGTTCTGCTGATGGACACCGGGCCACAAGGGGACAACGCCAGCACCAGGCCCCATCACCTCTGTGCCACTCATTAGTAGTCTGGTTGGTGGCCGCCAGGTACACAGCAAAGCACAGGTAGCCACCCAGGAGGAAGCTCAGGACCACAACAAAGCCCAGCATGAAGACAATCCGTGGAAAGGTCAGGAACAGGTACTAGGGGCAGAGAAACAGCAGTGCTGGACTGTGACATCCGTGAGGGTGAACACCCGCCAACCCTGGTCCTGCCAAGCCACCAGCGCTGCTTCCTCAGCCCACCTACCTGTGTCCAAATGTGACAAACTGAAAATAAACAGCTGACAAGCAGCCCAGGAATAATCCCAGTACATACGAGAGTTTCCTATGGGATGAATGAAGTGGTCACACAGAGGGAGAAGGGAAAGTTTACTCAGGAAATGTGTTATTCCAGTTAGCTAGCTATAAAAGAACGCAGACTTCATTCATCAAAACAAAATCCAGATGGACAAAAGAGATCAATGTCTTAAAATACAACCCCAAAAATAGATGTACAAGGATATTCATTGTATCACTGATTTTATCAGCCCCTCTTCCCAAAAGAAACAAGATTTTTCTTTTTTTTAAATAAATAGAAATGGGGGCCAGGCGGGGTGGCTGACGCCTGTAATCTCAGCATTTGGGGAAGCCAAGGTGAGCAGAACACTTGAGGTCAGAAGTTTGACACCAGCCTGGCCAGCATGGCCTTCTCTACTAAAAATATAAAAATTAGCCAGGGGTGGTGGCACATGCCTGTAATCCCAGTTACTTAGGAGGCTGAGGCAGGAGAGTCGCTTGAACCTGGGCAGTGAAGGTTACAATGAGCCAAGACTGTGCTACTGCACTACAGCCTAGACAATACAGTGAGACCCCATCTCAAAAAATAAAAATAAAAAATAGGCCAGGCATGGTGGCTCACGCCTGTAATCCCAGCACTTTGGGAGGCTGAGGTGGGTGAATCACAAGGTTGGGAGTTCAAGACCAGCCTGGCCAACATGGTGAAACCTCGTCTCTAAAAGTAAAATAAAATAAAATTAAAAATTAAAAAATCAGTAGAAACCGGGTCTTGCAGCCGGGCATGGTAGCTCACGCTTGTAATCCCAACACTTTGGGAGCCCGAGGCAGGCGGATCGCCTGAGGTCAGGAGTTTGACACCAGCCTGACCAACATGGAGAAACCCTGTCTCTACTAAGAATACAAAATTAGCTGGGCGTGGTGGCCTGTAATCCCAACTACTGGGGAGGCTGAGGCAGGAGAATCACTTGAACCCCAGAGGCAGAGGTTTCGGTAAGCTGAGATCACGCCATTGCACTCCAGCCTGGGCAACGAGAGCAAAACTCCATCTTAAAGAAAGAAAGAAAGAAAGAAACAGGGTCTTGCTCTGTTGCCCAGGCTGCTTTCAAACTCCTGGCCTCAAGTGATCTTCCCGCCTTGGCCTCCAAAATTGTGGGATTACAGGTGTAAGCCACCGTACCTGGCGAAGAAACAAGTTAACTGTCCATCCATCAGGAAGGGTAAAACTCTGGGATGGTCACACAATGGGAAAAAAAGGAGTCATTAAAAATGATGTCAATTTCTATGTACTGACTCTGAAAAGATTTAATATATTGACTAATGAGAAAGGTGAGATGCAAGGATTAGACTGTGATCTTGTTTGGGTAAAAACAAAACTGGCTGTGTCAGTGGTGTGTGATGACAGGAACAGGGCCGCTTAAAGTTTTTTGTTATTTTTGCAATAAGCAAAATGAAGAATTTAGAAAGTTTAGTATTTTTGAAAGTGACAAGAAAAGAGAACATTTAACAAAACTCCTGATGGAGGAGACTTTCTAGTTGAAGTTACAAAGAAGAGAGATTTGATGAGAAAGAATGTCTAAACTTTTCTATACCAACAAAAACGCTAAAAACCTAAAACCCCATTCCCAAGATCCAAAAGAACCACAAACAGAAAGCCAATATAACAAAAGACTAACTGTCATTATTATACAAAGACTTAAAATCAAAAGTTATTCCGGGCCAGTCATGCTGGCTCACACCTATAATCCCAGCACTTAGGGAGGCCAAGGTGGGAGCACTTGAGCCCAGGAGTTCCAGGTTATAGTGAGCTGTGATGCTACCACTGCACTCCAGCCTAGGTGACAGAGTGAGACACTGTCTTTTAAAAAAAAAAAAAAAGGGGGCCGGGCACGGTGGCTCACGCCTGTAATCCCAGCACTTTGGGAGGCCGAGGCGAGTGGATCACGAGGTCAAGAGATCAAGACCATCCTGGCCAACATGGTGAAACCCTGTCTCTACTAAAAATACAAAAAAATTAGCTGGGCATGGTGGTGCGTGCCTGTAGTCCCAGCTACTCGGGAGGCTGAGGCAGGAGAATTGCCTGAACCCAGGAGGCGGAGGTTGCGGTGAGCCGAGATCGCGCCATTGCACTCCAGCCTGGGTAACAAGAGCGAAACTCCATCTCAAAAAAAAAAAAAAAAAAAAGTTACCATACGACCCAGCAATTCCACTCCTAGGTGAATTTACCCAAGACACGTAAAAACATATGTCCATACAAAAAACTTATACATGAATGTTCATAGCAGTATTATTCAAAAATAGCCAAAATGTGAAAACACCAAAATATCCATCAACTGATGAACAAATAAATAACATTTGGTCTATCCATACAATGGAACGCTATTCAGTCATAAAAAAAAAAAAGAATGAAGTGAGGCCAGGCACGGTGGTTCACACCTGTAATCCTAGCACTTTGGGAGGCCAAGGTGGGTGGATCACTTGAGGTCAGGAGTTAGAGATCAGCCTGGCCTACATGGTAAAACCCCGTCTCTGCTAAACATACTAAAATTAGCCAGGCATGGTGGCACACGCCTATAATTCCAGCTACTCAGGAGACTGAGGCAGGAGAACCACTTGAACCTGGGAGACAGAGGTTGCGGCGAGCCAAGATCACACCATTGCCCCCTCCAGCCTGGGCAACAAGAGCAAAACTCCATCTGAAAAAAAAAAAAAAAAAAAAAAAAAACGGAGCCGGGCGTGATGGCTCATGCCTGTAATCCCAGCACTTTGGGAGGCAGAGGCGGAGGCGGGTGAATCACAAGGTCAGGAGTTCAAGACCAGCCTGGCCAACACAGTAAAACCCCGTCTCTCCTAAAAGTACAAAAATTAGCTGGGTGTGGTGGTGGGCGCCTGTAGTCCCAGCTATTCGGGAGGCTGAGGCAGGAGAATCGCTTGAACCCGGGAGGCAGAGGGTGCAGTGAGCCGAGATTGTGCCACTGAACTCTAGCCTGGGTGACAGAGGGAGACTCTGTCTCAAAAACAAACAAACAAAAGAATAAAGTAGATTCATGCTACAACATGAGTTAACCCTGAAAACCTTGTGCCACAAGAAAGAACCCAGTGGAAAAGACCATATGTTGCGTGATTCCATTTATACGAAGGGTCCAGAAAACACCAATCCGTAAAGACAGAAAGTAGATTAGTGATTCCCTGGGTCTGGGGGAGGAGGGAATGGGGAATGTCTCCTTTTGGGGATGATGAAATGTTCTGATATTAGATAGGGATAAGGGTTGCATAACTCTGTGAATATACTCATACCACTGAATGGTATACTTTAAAGGGTGAATTTTATGATATGTGAATTTTTTTTTTTTTTGAGACAGAGTTTTGCTCTTGTTGCCCAGGCTGGAGTGCAGTGGCATAAACTTGGCTCACTGCAACCTCTGCCTCCTGGGTTCAAGCAATTCTCCTGCCTCAGCCTCCTGAATATTTAGGTTTACAGGTACCCACCACCATGCCTGGCTAATTTTGTTGTATTTTTAGTAGAGACAGGGTTTCACCATGTTGGCCAGGCTGGTCTCCAACTCCTGACCGCAGGTGATCCAACTGCCTTGGCCTCCCAAAGTGCTGGGATTACAGGCGAGTCACCACACCCGGCCCAATATGTGAATTTTATACCAATTTAGAAAAAGAAAAAACTTAAGGGCCGAGCACAGTGGCTCACACCTGTAATCCCAGCACTTTGGGAGGCCAAGGCGGGCAGATCACGAGGTCAGGAGCTCAAGACCAGCCTGGCCAATATGGTGAAACCCCATCTCTACTAAAAATACAAAAATTAGCTGGGCATAGTGGTGTGCGCCTATAGTCCCAGCTATTCAGGAGGCTGAGGCAGAAGAATCGCTTGAACCCAGGAGGCAGAGGTTGCAGTGAGCCGAGACTGTACCAGTGCACTCCAGCCTGGGTGACAGAGCAAGACTCCATCTCAGAAAAAAAAAAAAGAAAAAGAAAAAGGAAACAACTTCATGTTTGTTAGTTTTTGAGACAGAGTCTTGCTCTGTCACCCAGGCTGCAGTGCAGTGGCGAGATCTCAGCTCACTGCAACCTCTGCCTCCTGGCTTCAAGCGATTCTTGTGCCTTAGCCTCCCGAGTAGCTCGGACTGCAGGCACATGCCACCACACTCGGCTAATCTGTTGTATTTTAGCAGAGACAGGGTTTCACCATGTTGGCCAGGCTGGTCTCAAACTCCTGAGCCCAGGCAATCTGCCTGTCTTGGCCTCTCAAAGTACTAGGATTACAGGCATGAACCACTGTGCCCAACCCCAGCTCATTTTTGTATTTTTTGTAGACACAGGCTCTCTACAAGAGACCAGTTATTCACTCATCAGTTGATGGACATTTGGGTGTTGCCCAAGCTGGTCCTGAACTCCTGGCCTCATGTGATCCTCCCACCTCAGCCTTCAAAAGTGCTGGCATCACAGGCATAAGCCACAGTGCCCCACCTAACTTCATGCTTTTACTGGGAAATAAATGTCCTTTTTGCAATTCTGAAACTTGAAGTCAGAAACCTACAGCATAATTACCTGAATAAGAAAGACCGTGTCCATAATGTGGAGGTGTCCAAAGTCATCAATGTAAGTCTCCTGGTACAGGTTTGACATCACCACCAAGTGGACCAGAAAAGCGGTGCTCACAATGGCGACAGTGGCAGCCGAGGCCGTCAAGGTCAAGAGGTAGATGAGGAAGTACCTGATGTTCCAGGCCCCGATGCAGTTGTTCACCCAAACACAGTGATGGTCAAAACGGTGCACACACCAGTTACACACACCTGCACAGAATTGAGGGGACAAGTGCTGGGATGGTGCCTGATGAGACAAGGAAACCGCACACCCGCTGAGATTTTCACAATCTGACCACTGGATGTATGATCGGGGGAAATGGCAGCTGCTTAGTTCCAAACTAAGCTTTTGGAACTGCAGTGTCCAGTACAAAAGCCACCAGCCAAATGTGGGTATTGAGCACGTGCAAACTGACTACAAGAAACATCTGAGGTAGTGGTGGCACGCACCTGTGGTCTCAGCTATGCAGAGGCTAGGCCAGAGGATCGCTTGGGCACGGGAGGTCAAGGCTGCAGTGAACTATAAATTGCGCCACTGCACTCCAGCCTAGGTAACAGAGTGACACCCTATCTCAAAAAAAAAAAAAAAAAGGAAAGGACATTTTGTCAATGTTGGCAAATTTACAGTTGTTTTTTTACTACAATACTCCTTTGAATTCAGTGTGAATATGGAGGCAACAAAAAAGTTAGTGAATTTACTTCACTTGGACAGACATAATTTTAAAACTGATGTTTCTGCTTTAAAGTCAATTCTTCTGATTAAGATGAGGCATTATGTCAATGTAGACATGGATGGTAAAGGACAATGATTCTTGTGTTACCAAATTCAGATATTGGAAAACTTTTAAGAATTTCTGGATATAGGTTGCATATGTGAGTCTACCTTTTCAACTGTACATTTTATTAAATTTAAATACACATTTTATTAAATCTAAATTCTAAAACGAAAATTTGGTTTCCAAATCAAGATATGCTGTAAATATAAAATACATACCAGATTTTAAAGGCTTAGTATGAAAAGCAGAATATAAACAATCTGATGAAGAATTTTTTACATTGATTACATGTTAAAATGGTATTTTGCATATGTTAGGTTAAATAAAACCCTGATTAAAACTGTCTCCAAGCACAGCTACATTTTGAAAAATACTTTTCTGTTTTTGTGCCCACAGAAAAAAGAAAAATATTTTTAAAAATTGTTTCTTTTCATGGCTTTTTTTTTGAGACAGGGTCTCACTCTGTTGCTGAGGCTGGAGTGCGGCAGTTTAATTATAGTTTACTGCAGCCTCAATCTCCTGGGCTCAAGTGATCCTCCCGCCTCAGCCTCTTAAGTAGCTAGGACTACAGACACATGCCACCATGCCCGCTAACTTTTGTATTTTTTGTAAAGGTGGGGTTTCCCCATGGTGCCAGGCTGGTTTTGAACTCCTAGGCTCAAGAGATCAGCCTGCTTCCCAAAGTACTGGGATTCCAGGCATGAGCTGCTGTGCCCGGTCATATTCTATTTTTGTTAGACAGCACTGGTCTAGAATTTTGGGCCCTCCCAGAAGACTAGGTTTTGCAGGACTGAAATCTGCAAACACAACATCCCACAGAAACATCTTGTCCTGCCCTATGGTAAGGGAACGGCTGTTATGCCCAGGGATGAGAACTGTCTACTACACAAGAACACAAACCCTGACCCTCAGTCATGTGAAAGAAACCATTATCTCAACTCTGTAAGTAGTGGCTACACTATGTCTGGGGGTGAACTATAGATTCAGGAAACATTCCTTCACAGACAAAGCCCACACGTGTGCTGTTGGGGGTGCCACTGGAGCCACGAGAGCCACACTCACTGCAGTGCTTGGATCGAGCTGGTTTCCTTAAATCACAAGTAGAGCACCTCACGTTCTTCGGAAACATCACTTCATCAAATTCATAAACATGAAGAAATAATAGTTCATTTGCTTTTGTTATAATGCCTGGAAAAAGTAAGGACATATGTCAGTTTCGCATAATATGGTGGAGGGGATGGTCACAAAACCCATCCTGATAAAACACAACCGAAATCTTGAATATCTTTTTTTGAGATGGAGTTTCACTCTTGTTGCCCAAACTAGAGTGCAATGGCGCAATCTCAGCTCACTGTAACCTCCGCCTCCTGGGTTCAAGCAATTCTCCTGCCTTAGCCTCCCAAGTAGCTGGGATTACAGGCACGCACCACCATGTTCAGCCCATTTTTTGTATTTTTAGTAGAAACAGGGTTTCACCATGTTGGCCAGGCTGGTCTCAAACTCCTAACCTCAGGTGATCCACCCGCCTCGGCCTCCCAAAGTGCTGGGATTACATGTGTGAGCCACTGTGCCCAGCCGCTATCTTTAATATCTTAAGCAATTACTTATTTTTTGTTTTGGACACAGAGTCTCACTTTGTTGCCCAGGCTGAAGTGCAGTGGAACAATCTCAGCTCACTGCAACCTCCCTCCTGGGTTCAAGCAATTCTCCCAGAGCAGTAGCTAGGATTACCGGTGTGTGTTATCACGCCTGGCTAATTTTTGTATTTTTAATTTTTTTTTTAGTAGAGATGTGGTTTTACCATGTTGGCCTGGCTGGTCTCAAACTCCCAACCTCAGGTGAACCTCCCACCTCAGCCTCCCAAAGTGCTGGGATTACAGGTGTGAGCCACCACGGCCGGCCAAGCAATTCATTTTGAATAATGGCTTTACTGAGACATAACTCATTAACCTAATTCACCCATTTAAAGTGTAGAATTCAGCACAATTGTACACAAAGTGTGCAAGGCCACTCCTTGTTTGCAGCACTATTGGTAAGACAGAGGAGCTGTCCCCATGCTGTATGCTAAGAGCCTCAACTTACCAGGATTGGTTACACAAGTGAGGGTGAACGAAAACAGGTTTACAATTAGCAGCAGATAGGGCAGAAAGAGGTAATACAAGGAGAACTCTAGCTCTTGACAGTGGCCAAATACTTCCCAGGTGTACTCAGTATAAACCATCCCTTGCAGGACCAGGTGCAGGACAATGAAGATGTGGTTTCTGAAAGGAAACAGGCATATGGCTTGTTCATGGGGGCTTCTACTTGAAGAAATCACAAAATACTAAAGAAAGTAACCGAGGGCCAACCACTTCCTTTGGGCTTGAGATAATAGTAAGAACTACACAGAAAACCATGTGAGGCTGGACGCGGTGGCTCACACCTTGGGAGCACTTTGGGAGGCTGAGGCGAGCAGATCACGAGGTCAAGAGATTGAGACCATCTTGGCCAACATGGTGAAACCCCATCTCTACTAAAAATACAAAAATTTAGCTGGGCCTTGTGGCACGCACCTGTAGTCCCAGCTACTCAGGAAGCTGAGGCAGGAGAATCACTTGAACCCAGGAGGCAGAGGTTGCAGTGAGCCGAGATCACACCACTGCATTCCAGCCTGGGCAACAGAGCGAGACTCTGTCTTAAAAAAACCATGTGAAACATTCTGCATGTATTTAACAGAAATACATGTCAGTATTTTCCCAATCTTTAAATATCACTATTTAAAAGCAGACAAGTTAAAACCTCAGTCTCAAAAGGCAGACTGACTATGAGTAGAGGTTCCCAACTTAGGATTCATGATTCTTTCCGGCATTCTTTCCCTCAGCATGCTGGAAACCACAAGGAGCTTCCTGAAGCTAGAGGATCACAACAATTAATAAAGCAGAAAAGAGGATATTTAAACTCTGAAATATAAATACCGTGTATGGAAAAGGTAATGAAGCAATCTGTGCATGGCTCTCTGAAGACATTCTGGAATTATATAGGAAAATATCTGAAAAGCAAAGAGAAAGACTCAATTTCATTTCTCATTTCTTCTCCCAAACGAATCAGACACTCCACATACAGCTGGCAATATGGGTGATGGCAAGTTGTTTCTGTATATGGGTAAAGAAGTGGTTCAGGTGCTCTTTCCCCAGCCTGGGATCAATCCCAGGTTCCAGTGTCCCCACCCAGATCACTGGGCATTATTAGCCCAGGTCCCTCCCAAGTCCACACCTTTCCATGGGTTGCTTGCCCCAGTTTTGCTCACTTTGATCCCTGAAGGAGGGGGCCAGCCGATGCTGAGCCTTCTGCTCATACCTCCCCCAGAGTCACCCATCAAGCCCCCCAGGCATTGCTCACATCCATGCCCAATCACAAGCATTTAATCCAGAGGAAATCAATCCAAGCAACCTCTTCTCTCAAAGCACCACCTCTTCTCTGAGCTAAAAGAACATGTTCTAACCCAATGCAAAGAAACTAAGAACCTTGAAAAAAGGTTTGACGAAATGCTAACGAGAATGGACAATTTAGAGAGGAATATAAGTGAATTAATGGAGCTGAAAAACACAATACGAGAACTTTGCGAAGTATGCACAAGTTTTAACAGTCGAATTGATCAAGCAGAAGAAAGGATATCAGAGGTCGAAGACCAACTCAATGAAATAAAACGAGAAGACAAGACTAGAGAAAAAAGCGTAAAAAGGAATGAGCAAAGTGTCTAAGAAATATGGGACTATGTGAAAAGACCTAATCTACGTTTGATAGGTGTACCTGAATGTGACGAAGAGAATGAATCCAAGCTGGAAAATATTCTTCAGGATATTATCCAGGAAAACTTTCCCAACCTAGCAAGGCAGGACAATACTCAACTCCAGGTAATACAGAGAACACCACAAAGATATTCCTCAAGAAGAGCAACCCCAAGGCACATAATCGTTAGATTCACCAGGGTTGAAATGAAGGAGAAAATACTAAGGGCAGCCAGAGAGAAAGGTCAGGTTACCCACAAAGGGAAGCCTATCAGACTCTCAGCGGATCTCTCAGCAGAAACCCTACAAGTCAGAAGAGAGTGGGGGCCAATATTCAACACCCTTAAAGAAAAGAACTTTCAACCCAGAATTTCATATCCAGCCAAGCTAAGCTTCATAAGTGAAGGAAAAATAAAATTTTTTGTGAACAAGCAAGTACTCAGAGATTTCATCACCACGAGGCCGGCTTTACAGGAGCTTCTGAAAGAAGCACTACACATAGAAAGGAACAACCAGTATCAGCCATTCCAAAAACATACCAAAAGGTAAAGAGCATCACCATAATGAAGAATCTACATCAACTAATGGGCAAAACAGCCAGCTAGCATTAAATGGTAGTATTAAACTCACATATATCAATATTGATCCTAAATTTAAATGGACTAGATGCCCCAATCAAAAGACACGGACAGGCAAATTGGATAAAAAGCCAAAACCCATCGGTGTGCTGCATCCAGACCCATCTCACATGCAAGGATACACAGGGACTCAAAATAAAGGGATGGAGGAAGATTTACCAACCAAATGGAGAGCAAAAAAAAAAATAAAATAAAGCAGGAGTTGCAATTGTCGTCTCTGATAAAATAGACTTTAAAGCAACAAAGACCAAAAGAGACAAAGAAGGACATTACATAATGGTAAAAGGATCAATGCAACAAGAAGAGCTAACGATCCTGAATATATATGCACCCAATACAGGAGCACCCAGATACATAAGGCAAGCTCTTAATGACTTACAAAGAGACTCAGACTCCCACACAATAATAATGGGAGACTTTAACACCACATTGTCAATATTAGACAGATCAACGAGACAGAAAATTAACAAGGATATCCAGAACTTGAACTCAGACCTGGAACAAGTAAACTTAATAAACATTTACAGAACTCTCCACCCCAAATCCACAAAACATACATTCTTCTCAGTATTACATCGCACCTATTCTAAAAGTGACCACATAATTGGAAGTAAATCACTCCTCAGCAATTGCATAGCATTTCACAGGTTTAAATGAAATATTGGTTGGCTGCTTGTTATTTTCCTCCCTTATTCCTTCCTGTTTCCACTGTTAAGCACAATTATTGGCATAAAAGAGGTTTTTAATACCCATTTCTAGACTGCATTCTAGCCTGGGCAATAGAGCAAGATTCCCATTCTCTCTCCCTTTTTCTTCCTCTTTCTTTCTCTCTTTCATTCTTTTTTTCTTTCTTTTTTTCTTTTTCTAAAAAAAAAAGGGGCCGGGCGCGGTGGCTCACCCCTGTAATCCCAGCACTTTGGGAGGCCGAGGCGGGAGATCGAGACCATCCTGGTCAACATGGTGAAACGCTGTCTCTACTAAAAATACAAAAAATTAGCTGGGCACAGTGGCGTGTGCCTGTAATCCCAGCTACTCAGGAGGCTGAGGCAGGAGAATTGCCTGAACCCAGGAGGCAGAGGTTGTGGTGAGCCGAGATCACGCCATTGCACTCCAGCCTGGGTAATAAGAGTGAAACTCCGTCTCAAAAAAAAAAAGGCACCACCACAAGAGGACTTTCAGCAGGAACAAAAAACACACACAGAGGCTGTGGAATGTCCCATAACAACTGCCATCAATGAAATCAATCAATCAATAAACTTAAATGGCATCTTCGTTGTTGTTGAGACAGGGTCTCACTCTATAGTCCAGACTGGAGGGCAGCAGCATGATCATAGTTCACTGCAACTTCAAACTCCTGGCTAAAGGGATCCTCCTGCCTCAGCTTCCTGGGTAGCTGAAATTACAGGTGTGAGTCACTGCACCCAGCCTGGCATCTCTTTTTTGTCCTGTAGTGAACCCGGTGAGTCTCTTAGACTAGCACAGTATTCAAACTCCAATGGTATCCAAGGATCATCCTCACCTGTGCTCCTCCCCTGACCAGGCCTTTCAAGCAGTGGGTTTTCGAGCAGATGCAGATCAGAACCAGACCCATCAGCACCGAAGCTAGGTAGAACAAGAAGAGGACCAGAAAGTCCATCCTGGGGCTACAAAGGAACAGAAAGAGTGTGACTATCTGCTACTGAAAGGTTTCTTCCATGGCACATATTCTCAGACGTCAACTCCCAAAAGGCTACCAAAACAGAATTCATCTAGACTTTAATGACATCTCAAACCAAAAAGCAGAAAAACAAACAGAATTCACCAATCCTTAGGCACACACAACAGAGGCCTGCTGCCTCTCAGTGGGGCCTTCCAAATGATCCTGAGCTCCCTCCATCAAGATAAAATTCTGGGCCAGGTGCAATGGCTCATGCCTGTAATCTCAGCACTTTGGGAGGCCGAGGTGCGCAGATCACTTGAGCTCAGGAGTTCAAGACCACCCTGGGAAACACAGTGAGACTGTCTCGATTAAAAAATATATATATATATATTCATATATATCTTTTTTTAACAGTTTCACTCTTGTTGCCCAGGCTGGAGTGCAGTGGCATGATCTCGGCTCACGGCAACCTCTGCCTCCCAGGTTCAAGCAATTCTCCTGCCTCAGCCTCCCTAAAAGCTGGGATTACAGGTGTACACCCCACACCTGGCTAATTTTTGTATATTTAGTAAAGACGAGGTTTCACCACATTGGCCAGGCTGGTCTCAAACTCCTGACCTCAGGTGATCGGCCTACCTCAGCCTCCCAAAGTGCTGGGATTACAGGCGTGAGCCACCAGCCCCAGCCCAAGATAAAAATATTGAATCTAATTCTGTGGCCTGCCTTTGGGGCATCTCCAACCTGCTAACCCAAAATAAAGTGAGAAAGAAAATGTATCCACCTTCCTTGCCTCCAGACACAAATCATTCTTTTACTTCCTTAAATATTCACAAAGATACAGGAGGTGCTCCAAAGAATCTTCTGACAATGCCTTGAGAACAAGCATCCCCTAGAGGCAGTGAGGAGCCCTGCACCCAGAATCAGGCATCCTGTCCTAAAAAGCATCCCTCCAGGACACTGTCCACAACCATCAGGGATCACCCTCTGGAACCAGAGTCAACACACAGGCCTGTGTTAAGAAATTGGATACTGGATGTTATGTTAAGATATTGGATACCGGGGCTGGGCGCGGTGGCAAGTTGGGAGGCCAAGGTGGGCAGATCACAAGGTCAGGAGTTTGAAACAAGCCTGACCAACATGGTGAAACCCTGTCTCTACTAAAAAATACAAAATTAGCTGGGCGTGGTGGCACGTGCTTGTAATCCCAGCTACTCAGGAGGCTGAGACAGGAGAACTGCTTAAACTCACGAGGCGGAGGTTGCAGTGAGCTGAGATCACACCACCACGTTCCAGCCTATGTGACAGAGCGAGACTTTGTCTCAAAAAAAAAAAAAAAAAAAAACAACTAGATACTGGAATTCTTTTCCATAGTGTAGTGGTTTAAAAAAAAAATAGAAAAGAAAAAAAAGTACTGGAACTTGCTGGCCATAGTGGCTCGTGCGTATAATCCCAGCACTTTGGAAGGCTGAGGTGGGAGGATCACTTGAACCCAGGAGTTCAAGACCGGCCTGGGCAACATAGCGAGACCCCATCTCTACAAAAAAATACAAAAATTAGCCGGATGTGGTTGTGCATGCCTTTGGTCCCCAATACTTAGGAGGCTGAGGTGGGAGGATTACTTGAGCACAGGAATTCAAGCCTGGGCAACAGCGTGAGACCCTGTCTCAAAAACAAACAAAAAAAGATACCAGAACTGGTTACTTTTGACCTTAGCATTTATGATTCCGGGCGTGAAATACAAGTGTGATAACCAAACAAGAAACTACTCATCACATGATAGGGTTAAGAGCAAACAGCAGCAATGCTCACAGCGCGATTCAGGGTGCCCAGCCTACATTTCTCTTGGATAATTTTCAGCCAGCAGCTCTGGCATTCCTCCTCCCCACATTCATAGATAATTCAAACAGCAGCTCCTCTGGGGCAGCACTCTGCACGTGGCACAACCCGTAGCTGCCGGACATGGTTCTTCCAGGAGCTTGGATCTGGCTACAGAGACACATCAATTCAACACCCACATAAGACAAGAGTAGCAGTCAAAGGCAGATACATTGTGGAAAAGAATTTGGAAGTAGGGGATGTTCAGCACCCCCAGCATGAAGGGGTAAGACTTTGGGAGAAATGGCACAGGCTCAGTTGCTCAGGCCTGCTCCCAAATCTTTGGGAGGCCAAGGCAGGAGGATCACTTGAGGCCAAGAGTTCGAGGCTAGCCTAGGCAACATAGTGAGACCACCGTCCCTACATAAAAATTTAAAAACCACCAGGGCGTGGTGGCGCACCTGTGGTCCCAGCTACTTGGGAGGCCGAGGTGAGGATCACTTGAGCCCAGGAGGTCCAGGCTGCAGTGAGCTGTGATCCTGCCACTGCCCTCCAGCCTGGGCCACAGAGCAGCACCCCATAAATAAAAATAATAAAATAGGCCCGGCGTGGTGGCCCACTCCTCTAATCCTAGCACTCTGGGAGGCCCAGGCGGGTGGATTAGCTGAGGTCAGGAGTTCGTGACCAGCCTGACCAATATGGTTAAACCCCATCCCTACTAAATACAAAAAAATTAGTCGGGTGCGATGGCGCATGCCTGTAATCCTAGCTACTCGGGTGGAATCGCTTCAACCCGGAAGGCGGAGGTTGCAGTGAGCCGAGATCACGCCACTGCACTCCAGCCTGGGCAACAAGAGCGAAACTCCGTCTCAAAATAATAATAATAATAATAATAATAATAATAAAGACTTTGACAGAAACAGCTGGTTGGGAAAAAATAAGCCAAGCCTTGGGTCTCTCCTTGCCCCTCCCCAGTAGGGCCTCCCGAAGCTGCCCCCATCAAGGCACCTCCTGGACGGGCCTGGCCAGAGCTTTCCCTGCGTACTAGAGCCTGGTAGAGGAACGCGGAGTGCAGCAGGCTCGGAAGGGACAACAGGCCGCCCGGGACTCGGGGGAGGTGGGGGTGGGACGGCGGCCCCACACATAAGGGGGTAAGGGAGGGTCAGGGGAGGAGACCGACGGTCATGGGACAGCATAAGCTTCAGACAGCTCCGCGAAGGCTGCCTTACCACCAGCCTCTGCCAACCGCCAGGCGCTCGACTCCGGCGCCTCCTGGGCGCGCCACCAGACTTCCTGCGACCTCGTGACGTCAGCGAGGCGCCCCTGCGAGACCGACTTCCGGCGGAAGCGCGCGAGGGCAGACGCGAGTTGCCGGGCTGATCTCGCGGTGACCTCCCCGTTGTCCTCGCAGCCAGCCTGGGGACCTCTGTGGCCAGGTGTAACCGCTGGGAAGTGCGATTTTATTTTATTTATTTTATTACATTTTTTAAGTTTACTTATGTATTCATTCATTCAAAAACAGCGTCGCTCTGTTGCCCAAGCTCGAGTGCAATGGCGCTATCACAGCTCACTGCCTCAGCCTCCCACGTAGCTGGGACCACAGGTACATGCCACCACACCCGTCTAATTTTTATTTTTTGTAGAGACGGGGGTCTCCCTATGTTGCCCAAGCTGATCTCGAAACTCCTGGGCTCAAGCGATCCTCCCACTTCCACCTCCCAAAGTGTTGAGATTACAGGCGTTTGAGTCCCTGAACTGGGCTGTAAGTGGGATTTTAGAGCAGTATTGCCAGGAGACTTACAGGAGGACCGACCTGGGCCTGGTGGGGGAGGCAACGCTGGGGCTGTGACGGACTAAGCTGCCCTGCGGCCTGGGCAGAGCCCAGTCATGTCCCAGCTCAGCCTAACAGGGGGATCCGGGTGGCCCAGGGCAGTCACACTTAGGGGGCCCTGAAACTGTCTGCGTGGTGGACAGAGTTTGCTTCCAGCCACCCACACTGTTGAGACCTAGCTGAACAGTTCCAGCATCTTCCGTTGCAGAAGTGGCAGAAAGCACAATGTGTATCCATCAGTCAGATTCCACTCAACGTGTGTCCTTGCTCCCGATGACAAGGACATCTTGCTCTGCACAGCCCTGAATATCCTCTCCCTGAGGCAGTGAACATGCTTGACCACAAACCTTGAGGATAAAAGGGAAGGCTGTTTGATGCTAGGCAGACTTGGGGTAACAAGAGCTGCTTCCAAACATAGCCCTGAGAAGGCCCCGTGGGGTGTCCTTTGCTCTGACCGTCTCTGAATCAGCTGAAGCCAGGGTCTATTCTTGATGCCTCTGAAGACCTGAGCCAGGCCTGTCCTCCTTTGAGGGGAAGTGTCTGATCTCCAAACACTGGCCTTAAAACTCTTCTCTTTTCCTGTCTTTGCTACCTATGTCAGCTTCTTGATGCCTTTTCTTTTCCTTTTTTAAAAAACTGCTTACCAACAGGAAGCCTTCTCCTATGTACATTGTATCCAAGGTCTTCATACATTTATGGACACAGAATTGAAAAAGCAAGGCTCATGCCTATAATCCCAGCACTTTAGGAGGCCAAGGTGAGAGGATGGCTTGAGCCTAGGAGTTTGAGAACAGCCTGGGCAACATATGGAGACCTTGTGTCTACAAAAAATTTAAAAATTAGCCAGGTGTGGCATGCATATGTGGTTCCAGCTTCTTGGTGGGCTGAGGTGGGAGGATTCTTTGAGCCCAGGGGGTCAAGGCTGCAGTGAGTTAGGATCACACCGCTGCACTCCAGCCTAGGCAACAGAACAAGACCCTGTTTCAAAAAAAGATGAATCTCTTGGCACTTAGTTCCTGAAACCTAGGTATGTTTGATTTTTCGCCTCTTCTTTAAAACCTCCAAGCGCAAACCTTGGTATCTGCATTTTACAAATAGCATAGGAGAAAAGAGTAAGCTTAAAACCAAAAACTTAATTCAGCGTGATCAAAAGGATTGCATTGATTATGACACATGGAGCAAGTAATTCCTCTTTGGAGTGTTGCTAACCCCTCCTGTCAGCTCCTGAAACTGGACCTGCAGTATCAGTTTTTTACCTGCTGCGAGATCAGTTGACAGGATCAACCAGCTTTACGCCACAATCTCTTGTCCCCAAGGGAATGATGGATGTATACTTTGGAAATAGGATACAGGACTTCATAGCTACTCTTGCAAAAGGCACATTACACATGATGCTTGTTTACAATCAGTGATTTATTGGCCATGAGGAATTTTGCCATGGAGAAATTAAGAAGAAAATGAACATAAAAGTATTTCTGAGCTGGGCATGGTGGCTCACAGTTGTTCCCGGGGGGAGTCTCCGTTGAAGCCAGGAGTTTAAGACAAGGCCAAGTAACCTAACGAGACCTCGCTGCTACAAAAATTTTAAAATTAGTTAGGTGTGGTAGTGTACAACTGCATTCTCAGCTACTTGGGGAGGCTGAGGCAGGAGGATTGCTTGAGCCCAGGAATTTGAGGCTTTAGTGAACTGTGACTCTGCCATTGCATTCCAGCCTTGGCAATAGAGCAAGACCCTATCTCAGAAAAAGAAAAAAGGACTGGGTCTGTGTTGGCTTACCATTATATCAGTAGTAACTATTTTAGCACCTAGCTCATAGTAGATGCCCAAAAAAATGTACCAACTGAATGAAAGAAAAGGATAAATTATATCAGAAGGAAATCTACATCCTTGTTATCACCCAAGAAAAATTCCTGTGGCCAGTAGGTGGGGCCACAGTTGTCACTATTAGCTGTCTTGGAGCATAATGTATGGGTGCCCAGTTTACACCCAAATTTCCATTTTGCCTTTGCTACTGTGATTGCTGCTCCCGCCTTTTGAGACACAGTCTTGCTCTCTTACTCAGGCTGGAGTGTAGTGGCGTGATCTCGGGTAACTGCAGCCTCTGCCTCCTGGGTTCAAGTGATCTCCTGCCTCAGCCTCCTGGGTACCTGGGACTGCAGATGTGTGCCACCACACCCAGCTAGTTTTTGTAGTTTTAGTAGAGACAGGGTTTGGCTGTGTTGGCCAGGCTAGTCTTGAACCTCTGACCTCACCTGCCTCGGCCTCCCAAAGTGCAGGGATTACAGGCGTGAGCTACGACACCCAGCCTTCAAACTAGATTAAACAAAAGAGACATCTTGGTCCCTGCCACTGGTATGTCCAGAGATGATGCTGACCCCAGGAATGACTTGAACCAGCAGCTCAATGACATAATCGAGAACCAATGTTCTTTTTGTCCCTCACTCTGTGACTGGAAGATCGGCTTCATCTGAAAACCAGCTTTCCTCCTGATGATGTGATGGCCACCAGGCATAGCTGGGGCTTCATGCTTCCACATACACATCCAATGAAGGGAGAGTAGGGAGGTCTCCCTTGAGATCCAAGTAGGAATACTGACATTCAGTGTGTTGAGCTGGCTTGGGTCATAGACTCAACCCTGAACCATGATGCCACCAGGAAAATGGAATGTTTCCTTTGTCTTGGGTAAAACAAATCCTCCTGCTGAAGCTACAGAGGATCAGTTTTCCCCAAAGCACATGAGTTGCTCAGGAGAGGGGTTGGATTCTGGAAGGGAAGTGTAAGCACTACTGGGAAGGTGCGTGGATGCTGGCCAGGTAGCCAGTCAACCAGTGGGCATCTAATAAGTGATATCTGGAATGATGCAAGGAATATGTCAAAGATGTCTCTTCAAATTAAGATTCAACCCACAGCCGGGTATGGTGGCTCATGCCTGTAATCCCAGCACTTTGGGAGGCCAAGGTGGGTGGATCACCTGAGGTCAGGAGTTTGAGACCAGCCTGGCCAACATGGTGAAACCCCGTATCTACTAAAAATACAAAAAAATAATCGAGCATGTTGGCAGGTGCCTGTAATCCCAGCCACTCGGGAGGCTGAGGCAGAAGAATTGCTTGAACTGGGGAGGAAGAAGTTGCAGTGAGCTGAGATTGCGCCACTGCACTCAAGCCTGAGTGACAGAGCGAGACTCCATCTCAAAAAAATTCAACCCAGGATGAATGAAGGTGGAAGAGTGAGAACATGGGATGCTTGGGGCATGGCAGGAATTTTGGTGGGTGTCCTTCATTTCCCAGACTCAAAGACAAATCTATTAATACAATTCCTTCCTGGCAGCTGTCTCCTGGTGCACATTCAAGGGAATGTGTATGCAAAGGAAGGAGAAGGAAATTTTAGCCACAAAGCAAAGCTGCAGTTACAGTTGTGCAAGGTCACTCAGAACGGATGCAGTTCCTTAGGAAAAGCAAGAGTATATAAGGAGAGAAGAGGCTGAGGCTCTCCAGATTCCGGGACCAGCAGAAGAAGAGGAGCTGGCAAAGAAAGCCAAATGAGGATGTTCATAGGAGTAGGAGGAGGCTGGGCACTGTGCCTCACACCTATAATCCCAGCACTTTCAGAGGCTGAGGCTGGAGGACTGCTTGGGGCCATGAGTTTGAAACCAGCCTGGACAACATAGTGAGACCCCATTTCCACAAAAAAAAATGTAAAAATTAGCTAGGCATGTAGTTCCAGCTACACAGGAAACCAAGGTGGGAGGATCACCGGAGCCCAGGAGGTCAAACCTGCGTTGAGCTATGGTTGCACCACTGCACTATAGCCTGGGCTACAGGACAAGACCTTGCATCTTGGCCAGGTGTGGTGGCTCACGCCTGTAATCCCAGCACTTTGGGAGGCTAAGGTGGGTGGATCATGAGGTCAAGAGATTGAGACCATCCTGACCAACATGGTGAAAACCTGTATTTTTATTTTGTACTTAAAGTACAAAAATAAGCTGGGCGTGATGGCACGCACCTGTAGTCCGAGCTACTTGGGAGGCTGAGGCAGGAGAATCACTTGAACCTGGGACTCAGAGCTTGCAGTGAGCTGAGGTCATGCCACTGCACTTCAACCTGGCAACAGAGTGAGACTCTCAAAAAAAAAAAAAAAAAAACTTACATCTTTAAAAAAATATTTTTTGGCCAGGCACATAGCTCACGCCTGTAATCCTGCACTTTGGGAGGCTGAGGCAAGCGGATTGCCTTAGGTCAGGAGATCAAGATGAACTTGGCCAACATCGTGAAACCCTGTCTCTACTAAAAATACAAAAATTAGCCGGGCATGGTTGTGGGCGCCTGTAATCCCACCTACTCAGGAGGCTGAGGCAGAAGAATCTCTGGAACCCGGGAGGCAGCGGTTCCAGTGAGCTGAGATCGAACCCACTGCACTCCAGCCTGGGTGACAGAATGAGATTCCATCTCAAAAAACAAAAAAATTAAATAAAGCAAAAGAAGTGGGAGGAGAGCCAGGGAAGGGGGACATCATGGAAGTCAAGGAGGGCATGCACTGCCAGCTCCCTAGGGAGGCTCCAATGATGAAGCCAATGGAAGAAACCTGGAATGAGCTTCCCACAGACTCTGTGAAATGTCCCCAGGGAATGGCTCACTGTAGCCCTCCAGGTTCTCATAACTCCTCTGGCCCAACAAACCTCTGCAGAGCTGGCTAGAGATGCTACGTCATTGGCTGGGGGCCTCCAGAATGAAATAGGAAGGCTTTGGAAGCCCGGCTGCCTGGAGGAGAGGGATCCCTCTGAGACTGCGGTGTCAGAAGGAGTTCTGAACACCAGCTGGAAGCAAGAGGACCAGAGGGAGAGCCATCTGGAATACTTAGTGTTGGGTGGTTGTTGCGTACACAGACACAGTGAGCTCGCTCGTTGCAGCAGCTGGCATGCCTTACCCTAACCGTCTCTCTCTGATGATACTCCCAAGAGTTGGGTGGAGACTGAAACTGCCTTTGCAAATATGACAGTGAGAGAAATCTGGCCTAATTGACTCCATCCTACCTCTAACCTCCAAGCTGCCCTTGTTCCTTCCTGGATATTGGCCAAGTTAACTATGGGAGGAATTTCGTTTAACTTTATTTTTAAAAAAAATTTTTTTGAGACTGGGTCTCACTTTGTTACCCACATTGGATTGCAGTGGCCAGATCATGGCTCACTGCAGCCTCCAACTCTTGGCCTCAAGCAGTCCTCTAGCCTCAGCTTCCTAAGTAGCTGGGACTACAGGCAAGTACCGTCATGCATGGTTATTTTTTACTTTTTGTAGAGATGGGTTATCTCTATGTTGCTCAGGCTGGTCTTGAACTCCTGGGATCTAGCGATCCTCCTGCCTCGGCCTCCCAAAGTGCTGGGATTATAGGTGTGAGCCACTGCATCCAGCATTAGTTTAAAATGATGATAAAAGCCCCTTCCCAATAACTAACCCTTCCTTGTTCATGGACTAAACCACCTTTGTAAAACTAATAAACAGCCAAAGATTAGGCTTATGGGAGGAATCCGAACTCCACTAAAATGTAGGCCTACTTAAATGATAACCAGCCATTGTTCCAGAGGTCACAAAATTCATAACCTCCCCAATTGCTCCTATAGATACCATTACTATTGGAAAATCTAAGATTGGTGTTCCAGGTAACTTTCAGATCCTGTATTGTAATGGACCAGCTGGTGCCACTGTGACTGGTAAATGGGCTCGGCTGGTTACATGATCCCACCCAGGGACTGACTCAGCACAAGAAGACAGCTCCAGCCCCCTAGGATTTCATCCCTGTGCAAACAATGAGGATTCCCCATTCCTAGCCCCCTGCTCACCAAATTATCTTTACAAACACTAGTCTCTGAATTTTCAAGGGAGACTGATTTGAGTAATAAATTCCAGTCCTTTCAGGTGGCTAGCCTTGTGTTCATTAAGCTTTCTTTACCATAATACCTTTGTCTCAGTAAATTGGCTCTGTCTCTGTAGCCGAAAGAAGAGCCTATCAGGCGATTACAGCATCAAGGGAGAGCATATACAGCTGACCCCAAAATCATGTTGTCAAATGCAGCCTCCTTTGTGTCTCTGAAACTACCACTGCAAAGTTTTAACGGAGGAAATTATGACAGTGAAAGAAATCAGACCTAACTGACTTTAAGCTGTCCTTATTCATTCCTGGGCATAGGCTGAACTAACTTTGGGAAGGAATTCAGCTCATGGTTTGACTCTGAAACAAAATTGATAACAGCAATTTCCCAAAAAAAAAAAACCCTTCTTTCCTGGGGACCCGTCTGACTAACAAATTAGCTACAAGATTAGAAATTACAGTTTAGTGGTTATGCAGCCTCTGGCTCCAAGAGTCTGAACCTCCCCAGATTGCTTCTGGACATAACATCACTATTATAAAACCTAAGATCAGTGCTTCAGATATTTTGCAGGCCATGCACTGGATGGATCAGCTGACACCATCCAGATGAGTAATCTGGCTCCATCAGTTCTGCCATCCCAGCCAGGAACAGAAGACAGCGAGAAAACCCCACTTCGACCCCCTATGATTCCATCTCCAACCTGACCAATCAGCACTCCCCACTTCCCAGGCCCCTACCCGCCAGATCATCTGTAAAATCTCTGATCCCTGAATCCCCAAATGCTAAGGGAGACTGATTTGAGTAATAGTAAAACTCTGGTCTTCTGCACAGCCGGCTCTGCATGAATTACTCTTTCTCCATTGCAATTCCCCTGTCTTGATAAATTGGCTCTGTCTAGGCAGCAGGCAAGGTGAACCCCTTGGGTGATTACATCTCCATAAATGGACTTAGTATGACTGCTGTGACTCAGGTTCCAATGGGACAGCAAACCTGCCTCTTCTAACCTCCTTTTTCTTTTTTTCTCTTTCTTTCTTTTTCTTTCTTTCTCTCTCTCTTTCTTTCTTTCTCTCTCTCTTTCTTTCTTTTCTTTCTTTCTTTTTTTTTTTGAGACAGTCTCTCTCTGTCGCCCAGGCTGGAGTGCAGTGATGCAATATCAGCTCACTGCAACCTCCGCCTGCTGGGTTCAAGCGATTCTCATACCTCAGCCTCTTGGGATTATAGGTGCACACCACCATGCCTGGCTAATGTTTTTGTTTTTAGTAGAGACAGGGTCTTGCCATGTTGGCCAGGCTGGTCTCAAACTCCTGACATCAGGTGATCCACCTGCCTCGGACTCCCAAAGTGTTGGGATTACAGGTGGGAGCCACTGTGCCTGGCCTACCCTCCTTCTTACCCTCTTTGCCCATGGCTCAGACTTTTACTGCTCTTGGGGATGAAAAAATTAGTTCTGGTGCAAGCACTTACACTCTATGGTATAACACAGAAGCTTTTGAAATATTTTTTTCCCTTCCAAAATCCCCAACTTTGACATTGAAAAAAATTTTTTTTTGAAATGGAGTCTCACTCTGTCACCCAGACTGGAGTACAGTGGTGTGATCACGGCTCACTGCAACTTCCACCTCCCAGGTTCAAGCAATTCTCCTGCTTCAGCCTCCCGAGTAGCTGAGATTACAGGTGCACACCACCACGCCTGGATAATGTTTTGTATTTTTAGTAAAGACGGGGTTTCACTATGTTGGCCAGGCTGGTCTCGAATTCCTGACCTCATGATCTGCCTGCCTTGGCCTCCCAAATGCTGGGATTACAGGCATGAGCCACTGCACCTGCCCAAAGGTAGCTCTTTTTAAGCTAAATCTCCCCCCACCTTACCCCCACACCCTCCAACTCTTGGCCTCAAGCAGTCCTCTAGCCTCAGCTTCCTAAGTAGCTGGGACTACAGGCAAGTACCGTCATGCATGGTTATTTTTTACTTTTTGTAGAGATGGGTTATCTCTATGTTGCTCAGGCTGGTGTTGAACTCCTGGGATACCCAGCTAATGCTAGCATGACTATTGAGGGGAAGAGTAGCAGGTAGAAGGAACAGGAAGGGCAAACGTCAAAGCATAGTCTACTACATTTATTTATTTCTTTATTTAAATTTTATTTATTTATTTATTTATTTATTTATTGAGGCAGGTGGATCACCTGAGGTCAGGAGTTCGAGATCTCAGCTCACTGCAACCTCCATCTCCTGGGTTCAATCGATTCTCCTGCCTCAGCCTCCCAAGTAGCTGGGACTACAGGCTCTCGCCACCACACTGGACTAATTTTTGTATTTTTAGTAGAGACAGGGTTTCACCATGTTCACTGGCTGGTCTTCAATTCCTGACCTCAAGTGATCTGCCCGCCTCAGCCTCCCAAAGTACTAAGATTACAGGTGTGAGCCACCACGCCTGGCCAGTTTATTCATTTAAATTTTAGAGACAGGATCTTGCTATGTTGCCCAGACGGGTCTCCAACTCACTGCCTCAGGCAATCCTCCTGCCTCAGCATCCACAAATGCTGGGATCACAGGGGCCACCATGCCTGGCCCACTACATTGATTTCTATCAACCTGCCTTATTCTAGGCAGGACTGGAGATAGCTTACAGAGGCGCACAGAAACAAGGTAAAATAACTCTAAATAGAGGCTGAGCACAGTGGCCAATGCCTGTAATCTCAGCACTTTGGGAGGGCAAGATGAGAGAATCACTAAAGGCCAGAAGTTCGAGACCAGCCTCAGTAAGAAGAAGATGCAAAAATTAGCTGGCCTTGATGGTGCACTCCTGAGTCCTAGCTACTCGGGAGGCTGAGGTGGGAGGACCACTTAAGCCCAGGAATTTGAGGCTGCAGTGAACCATAATCATGTCACTGCACTCTGTTGCCTGGGCAGCAGAGCAAGACCCTGTCTCAAATACATACATACATATATACATACGTAACTTTAAAGAGATTAGAAGCAGGGCCAGGCGCGGTGGCTCACGCCTGTAATTCCAGCATTTTGGGAGGCCAAGGCGGCCAGATCATTTGAGGTCAGGAGTTCCAGATCAGCCTGACCAACATGGTGAAACCCCATCTCTACTAAAAATACAGAAATTAGCTGGGCATGGTAGCTAATGCCGGTAATGCCAGCTACTTGGGAGGCTGAGGCAGGAGAATTGCTTGAACCTGGGAGGCAGAGGTTGCAGTGAGCCAGGATCACACCACTGCACTCCAGGCTGGGCGACAGAGCAAGACTTCAAAAAAAAAAAAAGATTAGAAGGGGAAACAAGAAGAAGAGAATGTGAACATAAGACAAGCTAAAGGCAGGCATACCCATGGGCTGTTCTTACTTCGAGGTGGAAGTGACAGGGATCAGAGAGGCTCCCACAGACACCAGGGCTCACAGGCCAGCACACTGGACTTTGATGTGGTCATCAATGAAACTTCACTATGTAAAGTCACTGAGATTATAGGTTGGTTGTTACAGTAGCTGGTATTAATGGCGCTAATATGCTACGCTGGTTGTTGGTGAAAGCCATAGCAGAGCCCAGGGCTAACCATCAAGCCTGCCTTCAAAATGCTGTTACATTGGCCAGGCACAGTGACTCATACCTGTAATCCCAGCAAGCTGGGAAGCCGAGGAGGGTGGATCACCTGAGGTCAGGAGTTTGAGACCAGCCTGGCCAATGTGGCAAAACCTCATCTCTACTAAAAATACAAAAATTCGCTGGGCGTGGTGGTACACACCTGTAATCTCAGAACTGTGGGAGGATTACTTGATCCCAGGAGTTTGAGACCAGCCTGAGCAACATAGCAATACCTTTTCTACAAGTAATAAAAAATCAGTCACGGTCGGGTACAGTGGCTCACGTCTGTAATCCCAGCACTTTGGGAGGCTGAGGTGGATGGATCTCCTGAGGTCAGGAATTCAAGATCAGCCTGGTGAACATGGTGAAACCCCATCTCTACTAAAAATAAAAAATTAGCTGGGCATGGTGACAGGCGCCTGTAACCCCAGCTACTCAGGAGGCTGAAGCAGGAGAATCACTTGAACCTGGGAGGCGGAGGTTGCAGTGAGTCAAGACCACACCACTGCACTCCAGCCTGGGTGTCAGAGCAAGACTCCATCTAAAATACAAAATAAAATGCTGTTACATCATTGGTCAACTTCAGCTCTCAGTCACCGTGGTGGACAATCATCTGGACCAACCCCCAACCTTGCAAGCTGTCACTCATCCCTTTTCCTTTGTCATCTGAGGTCTTGAGGACACAGTAACATACACATAGAGGCTTTGGATAGGAGTGTCTGACTGCAAGATACAAATCCCCTGTTTCGGCCGGGTGAGGTGGCTCACTCTTATAATCCCAGCACTTTGGGATGCTGAGGTGGGAGGATTGCTTGAGCCCAGGAATTTGAGCAACATAGCAAGACCCCTTCTCTAGAAGTAATAAAAAATCAGTCAGGCATGGTGGTGCATGCCTATGATCCCAGCTGCTCGGGAGGTTGAGACAGGAGGATGGCTTGAGTCCGCCACTGTTACCAGTCCTTAGGATGACACACCAATTCAGGCTCACTAATTCACTTCCGGCTCACTGATTCATTCCACCATCACTCCACCCCTACCCTATAGATCAAAGTGATTGTAACCAATAGTGTGGATGATCAGAACTCAGGGCCTTCATTGTGTCCTCCAGAGTAGTAAGTGATGGCCCCCTGGTCCCACTGTCTCTCTTAATCTGTCTTTTTCTCATTCCTTTGTTACCACTGAACTCGGGGTACCCTCAGGTGATATAGGGCTGGCTCCCTACATTCTGGTGCCCAACATGGGGCTTATGAATCCCTACATTCTGGTGAGCCACGATCACACCCACTGCACTCCAGCCTGGGTGACAGAGCAAGATTCTTACTCAAAAAAAAAAAAAAAAAAAAAATTCCTCTGTTTGGACCCTGTCTCCTCAGTCCAGGGCTGGATGTGTCAGGGTAGACTTGGCAAGAAGAGAGTGAGATGCCAGCCAATTTCAAACGGATGTCTGGGTTTTACCACTCATTCCCTGTCTGTCCTCCTTTTCTGTCCTTGGCCAAAGCCTACCCAGACTCTCAACACAAACCAGAATGAAGTGCCATTAAGCCATATTCTGATAAAATTTCACTGTGGCCATGCATTCATTTGCTGGGGCTACCTTAACAAAATACTACAGACTGGGTGGCTTAAGCAACAGACATTTATTTTCTCGTAGCTCTGGAGGCTGGAAGTCTGGGATTAAGGTGTTGGCAGGGCGGGTTCCTCCTGAGGCCTCACTCCTTGGCTTGTAGATGGCTGCCTTCTTGCTGTGTCCTCACATGGTCTACCTTCTGTGCCTGTTCGTGTCCAAATTTCCTCTTCTTATTTTTATGTATTTATTTTTTTGGAGACAGAGTCTCTGTCACCCAGGCTGGAGTGCAGTGGCATGATCATGGCTCACTGCAGCCTCCACTTCCTGGGTTCAAGCGATTCTCCCACCTCAGCCTTCTGAGTAGCTGGGACTAAAAGCATGCACCAACATGTCCGGGTTATTTTTAAATTTTTTGTAGAGACGGGGTCTCGCCATGTTGTCCAGGCTGGGCTTAAGCAATCCTCCTGCCTTGACCTCCCAAAACCTTTCCTCTTCTTATGAGGACACCAGTCAGATTGGATTAGGATTCACCCTAATGACCCTATTTTAACTTAATTATCTGTTTAAAAGTCTTATTTCTAGACCAGGTGCATTCCAGCCTGGGCAATAGAGCAAGACTCTGTATCTAAAAACAGACAAACAGAAAAGAATTTGAAATTGTTTTCAAAATACACCACATAGACTCTTAAAACTCAACAATTAAGACAATTAAAAAAAATTTTTTTTCAATAGGGTCTTACTCTGCCACTCAAGCTAGAATATAGTTGCAAGATCATGGCTTACTGAAGCCTCGACCTCCTGTGTTGGGAAAAGCAGCAAAGAAGAAAGGACTTACAGAGTGCCTAAATAAATTGGTTGTGAGTAACATATAAACAAGGAACAACAAACTGCAGAAGGCTTCTGAGGAGGAAGGCCTCTCCATGCCTCATGTTCCGGTGCAGGGTGACCTAGGCTCTGTTACCATATTGTGCTCAAGGACATAAAACCCCTTCGTAGCACTATGATGTAGCCAGACTTGTAGGCTCCTTATAAGGCCTGAGTTCCACCAGCAGCACATGGATAATAAGTTAAAGATAACCATGTGTTCTTGTTTTGTGAAACTCCCAAACCACCACTGTTACCAATCCTTAGGATGACACACCAGTTCCGGCTCACTAATTCACTTCCAGCTCACTGATTCACTCCACCATCACTCACCCCTACCCTATAGATCAAAGCGATTGTAACCAACAGTGTGGATGATCAGAACTCAGGGCCTTCATTGCCTCCTCCGGAGTAATAAGTGATGGCCCCCTGGTCCCACTGTCTCTCTTAATCTGTTTTTTTCCTCATTCCTTTGTCATCACTGAACTTGGGGTACCCATGGGTGATGTAGGGCTGGCTCCCTACATTCTGGTGCCCAACGTGGGGCTTATGAATCCCTACATTCTGGTACCACTGTGTGGGGCTCATGGATTCCCTACACTCCTGGGCTCAAGCGATCCTCCCATCTCAGCCTCCAGAGTAGCAGGAATTACAGGTGTGTACTACCATGCCCAGCTAATTTCCTTCTTTTTTTCATTTTCTTTTTGTTTATTTATCTATTTTTGAGACAGAGTCTTGCTTTGTTGCCCAGGTTGGAGTGGAGTGGCACAATCTCAGCTCACTGCAACCTCTGCCTCCTGGGTTCAAGAGATTTTCTTGCCTTAGCCCTCTGAGTAGCTGGGATTACAGGCATGCACCACCACACCCACCCAATTAAAACATCGGTGAGGCCAGGCACTATGGCACACACTTGTAATCCCAGCACTTTAGTGGGCCAAGGCAGGAGGATTGCTTGAGCTCAGGAGTTCAAAACCAGCCTGGGCAACATAGAGAGACCCTGCCTGTATAAAGAGAAAACAAGGCCAGGCATGGTGGCTTACACCTGTAATCCCAGTGCTTTGGGAGGCTGAGGTGGGTGGATCACTTGAGGTCAGGAGTTTGAGACCAGCCTGGCCAACAGGGCAAAACCTCGTCTCCACTAAAAATATAAATATTAGCCAGGTGTGGTGGCATGCGCCTGTAGTCCCAGCTACTCAAAAGGCTGAGGCAGGAGAATTACTTGAACCCGGAGGCAGAGTTTGCGGATGATCACAAGAAAAATCAGTGATCATCAAGGAGATACCACAACATACTGTAAGGTCTGTTCTCACCGAGGATAAAAGGAAGAAACTGAGGCCAGCACAAGAAGATCTGATGCGAAGGAAGTTATTCAGGCTCCCGGACGAGGTTCTGCAGTCCAACAGGAGGGGCCGGAGAAGTCGCATGGACTCCTCTCAGACAGGGGGAGCTGGATTGGTTGTGGGAGAGCAAGACTGCTATTGGGTAAGTTACAAGCCTTTACCTAGGACTTGGCTTGTTGTTGGTTGGAATTACTCGGCTACTATTGGTTGTTAAGACTCAGCTGCTATTGGTTGTTAAGACTCGGCTGCTATTGGTTGTTTAGACTCAACTGCTATTGGTTGTTAAGACTCAGCTGCTATTGGTTGTTAAGAGGCTAGGGTTGGCCGGGCGCGGTGGCTCAAGCCTGTAATCCCAGCACTTTGGGAGGCCGAGGCGGGTGGATCACGAGGTCAAGAGATCGAGACCATCCTGGTCAACATGGTGAAACCCCGTCTCTACTAACACAAAAAATTAGCTGGGCATGGTGGTGCGTGCCTGTAATCCCAGCTACTCAGGAGGCTGAGGCAGGAGAATTGCCTGAACCCAGGAGGCGGAGGTTGCGGTGAGCCGAGATCGCGCCATTGCACTCCAGCCTGGGTAACAAGAGCGAAACTCCGTCTCAAAAAAAAAAAAAAAAAAAAAAAAAAAAAAAAAAGAGGCTAGGGTTACCACACCTTGTTTGCATACTGGGCTCTTTTAAGGGAAGGTCAGGCTGTGTGAGCATGGGAGAAGGGAAAAAGCCTGAGCATGCCTGAGCTTGCCTGAGCTCATCCGGGCTTGTCCGAGCTTTTGAAAAAGAAGGGGGGTTGTGTGTCCAAGCTCCTGGCGAGGCAACCGGCCTTACATATACCTATTATTAGAAAGGCTAAAATGGGCCAGACACAGTGGCTCATGCCTGTAATCCCAGCACTTTGGGAGGCCAAGGCGGGCAGATCACCTGGGGTCAGGAGTTCCAGACCAGCCTGACCAATATGGTGAAACCCCATCTCTACTAAAAATACAAAAATTAGCTGAGCATGGTGGTGGGCACTTGTAATCCTAGCTACCCAGGAGGCTGAGGCAGGAGAATCGCTTGAACCTAGGAAGTGGTGGTTGCAGTTAGCCAAGATCCTGCCACTGCACTCCAGCCTGGGCAATGGAGCCAGACCCCCATCTCAAAAACAAAAACAAAAAGAATGGCTAAAATCCCTCCCACCCAATGGCGGAAACAATACCCATTGCCTGTAGACATGTGGAGTGGCTTGTTGGAATGTAAAGTGATCCAACCCCTTTGGAGATGGTTTGTTAGTTTCTTATGGAGCTAAACATAGACTTACCATATGATCTGGCAGTCATGATCCTAGGTATTTACCCAACTGATCTGAAAACTTATGTCTAAGAAAAAGTCTTTATGTAAATATTTATAGCAGATTCACTCCTAATTGCTAAAAGCCGGAAGCAACCAAGATGTTCCTCAGTAAGTGAACGTACACCTAAAACAACGATACTCTAACACAAAAAGTTTATTCTGAAAAGCTGCAACATTGGGAAACATAATTGAGTTGTCAGAAGAGCATAATACTAGTGATTATAATAACAATCACAAAATAACGCGCCCCATGCGCCACATGGGGCCTGTCTCAGAGATTTAAAATTCCTGGGTTGGCCGGGCACAGTGGCTCACACCTGTAATCCCAGCACTGTGGGAGGCTGAGGTGGGTGGATCACCTGAGGTCAGGAGTTGAAGACCAGCTTAGCCAACATGGTGAAATGCTGTCTCTACTAAAAATACAAAACTTAGCCAGGTGTGATGGTGTATGCCCTTAAGCATAGCTACTAGGGAGGCTGAGGCAGGAGAATCGCTTGATCCCGGGAGGCGGAAGTTGCAGTGAGCCGAGATAGCACCTTTGCACTTCAGCTTGGATGACAAAGGAGACTTCATCTCAAAAAAAAAAAAGGATTCCTGGGTTGGTTGTAGTGGCTCACACCTGTAATCCCAGCATTTGGGGAGCCTGAGGTGGGAGGATCACTTGAGCCCAGGAGTTCGAGACCAACCTGAGCAACACAGCGATTCCTAATTTCTATAAAAATAATGACAATAATAATAATAATAAATTAAAGATGCTCACCTGTAGTCCTAGCTACTCAGGAGGCTAGGGTAGGAGGATCATTTCAGCCTAGGAGTTGTAGGCTGCAGTGAGCTATGACTATGCCACTGTAACCCCAGGCTGGGAGACACGGCTAGACCCTGTCTCTCTCTGTTTTTTTTTGTTTTTTGTTTTTTGTTTTTTTTTAGTGGAGTCTCACTCTGTCTCCCAGGCTAGAATGCAGTGGTGGGATCTCAGCTCACTGCAACCTCCACCTCCTGGGTTCAAGAGATTCACCTGCCTCAGCCTCCCAAGCAGCTGGAATTACAGGCACTTGCCACCATGCCTAGCTGATTTTTTTGTATTTTTAGTAGAGATGGGGTTTCACCATGTTGGCCAGGCTGGTCTCAAACTCCTGACCTCAGATGATCCACCCACCTTAGCCTCTGAAAGTCCTGAGATCACAGGCATGAGCCACCATGCCCAGCCAGAGACCCTGTCTCTTAAGAAAAAAAAAAAAAATGAGACTTAGGAATTCTCTAATTAAAAAAAAAAAAAAAAAAAAAAAAAAATTGAGCCTTCTGATGGCTAAAAAAAAAAAAAGAGAAATAAAGTCAGGCTTCATGGCTCTCACCTATAATCCCAGCACTTTGGAAGGCTGAGGCAGGTGGATCGCTTGAGCCCAGGAGTTCAAGACCAGCCTAGGCAACATAGGAACACCTAGTCTTTACAAAAGAAAAAAAAAAAAAGATTACTTAGGACAGCCTGGGCAGGGGGATGTACTTCTTCTGTTAGAGAGATGGGGCCACAGTGTAGAGTTTATTAATGTCTCAATTCATTTCACAAATATTTATTAAGCATCTGTGGCTCGACAAACATTATTCTGGGTACCACAGATACAGCAATAAACAAAACAGACAGAAATATCTGCCCTCCTAGAGTTTGCATTCTCATGGTTGGAGAGGACAATAATCAGGATGAATCCATAGGACACCTGGGGGCATGTCAGATGCCTCCTCCACTCCCCTCCGTGAAATTAGGGGAGGGGAGCAGAGGGGGTCTGGGTAGGCTTGTGGAACAGGAGACATCTGCACAGAGACTGGGAGTGGGGAGGTGGAGGCATGCAAACATGTGGGAGGAATGGTCCAGGCAGAGGAAAGAACTCATGCAAAGGTCCTGAGGTGGGAGTTCAATGCTTGGCCTCAGCAAGGAGTGAGCGGGAAAAGGGTCCCGTAGCAGGGGGAAAAGTCCGAGAGGTGCAAAGACCTGATTGGGTGGGGTCCTGCAGGCCGTGTGAGGAGTAAGTGATGGGGAGCAATTTGAGCATATAAACTGGGTGCAGTAGCTCACGTCTGTAATCCCAACACACTTACGGAGGCAGAGGCGGGAGGACCGCTTGAGTCCAGGAGTTCGAAACTAGCCTGGGCAACAGAGCAAGATCTTTTCCTCTAGAAAAACAAGCAAGCAAATAAACAACAAACAAACAAACAAAAACAAGTTTCAGGCTAGGTGCGGTGGCTCAAGCCTGTAATCCCAGCACTTTGGGAGGCCAAAGCAGGCAGATTACTTGAGGTCTGGAGTTCGAGACCAGCCTGGCCAACATGGTGAAACCCCGTCTCTACCAAAAATACAAAAATTAACAGGGCATGGTGACAGGCACCTGTAATCCCAGCTACTCGGGAGGCTGAGGCCAGAGAATTGCTTGAACCCAGGAGGTGGAGGTTGCTGTGAACCAAGACTGCACCCCAGCCTGGGCAACTGCCTCAAAACAAAACAAAACAAAAAAACAAGTTTGAGCACAGGAACTACAGGATCTGACTTTCCTTTTTTTGGTATGGTGGGGAGAGGGGGAGGCAGATATGGAGTTTCCCATCTTGTTCAGGCTGGTCTCAAACCCTGGGTACAAAGGATCCTCCACCTCTGCCTCCCAAAGTGCTGGGAAAACAGGCATGAGCCACCGTGCCCAGCCTGACTTCCCTAACAGCTCCTTCTGGGTGCTATGTTGACAATAGACTGCAGGGGGCAAGGAAAGATCAAGGAGGAAGTGTTGGAACCATTCCAAGAGATGGATGATGGCCGCTTGTACCAGGGTGGTAGTCTGAAAAGTGGAGAGAAGAGGGTGAGTTCTGGTTCTAATTTTATTTTATTTATTTATTTAGAGACACAGTCTTGCTCTCTCGCCAGGTTGGAGTGCAGTGGTGCAATCTCGGCTTACTGCAACCTCTGCCTCCCGGGTTCAAGCAATTCTTCTGTCCTACCTCAGCCTCCCGTGTAGCTGGAACTACAGGAACGCGCCACCACACCAAGCTAATTTTTGTATTTTTAGTAGAGACAGGTTTCACCATGTTGACCAGGATGGTCTTGATCTCTTGACTGCATGATCTGCTTCCCAAAGTGCTGGGATTACAGGTGTGAGCCACTGCACCCAGACTATTTTGTTTTTCTACTTTTTATTTTATTTTAGAGACAAGGCAATGCTCTAGTAGGCCACAAGGAGCTACTCTCTTCTCTCTCTCTCTCTTTTTTTTTTTTTTTTTTGAGTCTTGCTATGTTGCACAGGCTAGAGTGCAGTGGTGTGATCTCAGCTCATTGCAACCTCTGCCTCCTGGGTTCAAGCAATTCTCCTGCCTCAGCCTCCTGAGTAGCTAGGATTACGTGCATGCCACCACACCCAGCTAATTGTTTGTATTTTTAGTAGAGACGGGGTTTCACTGTGTTAGCCAGGATAGTCTCAATCTCCTGACCTCGTGATCCACCCACCTCCGCCTCCCAAAGTGCTGGGATTACAGTCGTGAGCCAATGTGCCTGGCCTTTTTTTTTTTGACACAAAGTCTCACTCCACCACCTAGGCTGGAGTGCAGTGGCATGATCTCAGCTCACTGCAACCTTAATCTCCTGGGCTCAAGTGATCCTCTTGCCTCAACCTCCTTAGTAGCTGAGGCTACAGGCACCACCACACCCAGCTAATTTTTTTTTTTTTTAGTAGAGATGGAGTCTCATAATGTTGTCTAGGTCACCATAATTGAGCTCGAGCTGGGATGTTTTCCAGAAATGCTTTACCCAAAGAGGTTCTCCAGGTTAGTGTGTGTGTGTGTGTGTGTGTAATAGATTTGTCTATATGTGTTTTCATATATCATTTACATTATAAACTGTCTGCTGGTGAGTTCACAGTATATCCTCACTGAAAAAAAAAAAAAGTCTGATGTTGTAATAGAATACATGTGAGATCACAGTTCCACATGCTTAACAGGCTGCTTAATTTGCACTGCATGATAATTGACATAAACAGTGGCGGTCACGTGGGTGACTTGGCATGCTCTTTGTCTTCTTGTATTCACACACTAATGTCTCTCCAAGGCACTAAAAATATGGAGTTACCTGATACTGCTGATGGGAATGTAAGATGGTACAACCATTATGGAAAATGATTTGGCAGCTTCTTCAAGTTAAGTATACAACCCACTTGTCTTAGCCCTTTCGGGCTGCTGTAACAAAAATGCCATAAACTGGGTAATTTATAAATAATCAAAATTTGGCTGGGCACAGTGGCTCATGCCCGTAATCCCAGCACTTTGGGAGGCTGAGGTGGGCGTATCACCTGAGGTCAGGAGTTTGAGACCAGCCTAGCCAATACGGTGAAACCCCATCTCTACTAAAAATAGAAAAATTAGCTGGGCATAGTGGCACATGCCTGTAATCCCAGCTACTCAGGAGGCTGAGGCAGGAGAATTGCTTGAACCCAGGAGGCAGAGGTTGCAGTGAGCCAAGATTGTGCCACTGCACTCCAGTCTGGGTGACAGAGCAAGACTCCATTTCAGAAAAAAATAAAGTAAAATAAAATAAAAAGAATCAAACTTTACGGCTTACAATCCTGGAGGCTGGGAGGCTTAGGATCAAGGTGCAGGTATATTCGGTGTCTGATGAGAACCAGTTCCTCATAGATGGTATCTTTTATGGTGTCCTCACATAGTGAAAGGACAAACAGCCTCCCTGAAGCCTCTTTTATAAGGGCACTAATCCTTCTAATTTATATGTCCCTTGGCTCGGCACCGTGACTCATGCCTATAATCCCAGAACTTTGGGAGGCTGAGTCAGGTGGATCACCTGAGGTCGGGAGTTCGAGACCAGCCTGACCAACATGGAGAAACCTCGTCTCTACTAAAAATACAAAAAATTAGCCAGGTGTGGTGGCACATGCCTGTAATCCCAGCTATTTGGGAGGCTGAGGCAGGAGACCAGCTTTAACCTGGGAGGCAGAGGTTGCGGTGGGCAACAAAAGCGAAACTCAGTCTCAAAAAAAAAAAAAAAAGGTCCTCTTAATGTTATCAGACTGGAAATTAAGTTTCAACCCATGAATTCTGGGGGATGTAAACATTCAGACCATAGCACTACCCATTCCATTTGTTTTAGTTTGGGCTGCCATAACAAAATACCAGAGATCGAGTGGCTTAAACAGCAGAAATTTATTTGCTGACAGTTCTGGAAACAGGAGAGCCATGAGCAAGGTTCTGGCCAATTGCATTCATTCCTGGTGAGGACTCTTTTTCTGGTTTGTAGACTGCCGCCTTCTTACTAGGTCCTCAATGATCTCTTCTTGCCACACCCTAAGAGACAGTAAGTGAGCTCTTTGGTGTCTCTCTTTTTTTTCTTCTTCTTCTTTTTTTAGAGACAAGGTCTGGCTCTGTTGCCCAGGCTGGAGTGCAGTGGCCAATCACAGTTCACTGCAGCCTCAACCTCCTGGGGTCAAGTGATCCTCCCACCTGAGCCTCCCAAGAAGCTGGGACTACAGGCACATGCCACCATGCCCAGCTAATTTTTGTGTTTTCTGTAGAGATGGGGTTTTGCAAGGTTGCCCAGACTGGTCTTAAACTCCTGAGCTCAAGCAATCTTCCCACCCCGACCTCCCAAAGTGCTGGGATTACAGGCATGAGCCACCTAGCCAGGCCTGGTGTCTTTTCTTACAAGGACACTAATTATATCAGATCAGGGTCTCAGCCTTATGACCACAGTTGACCTTAATTAGTTCCTTAGGTCCCATCTCCAAATACAGAATTACAGGACATTCACCTGGTGTCCATTGGAGAATTGCTTGTTGTTTAGGGGAGCCCCCACCTCCCCATCTGGTATCAGGAACGTTTGTGTTGTTGGTCAGGCATGGTGGTTCACACCCGTAATTCCAGCACTTTGGGAGGTTGAGGCAGGTGGATCACTTGAGGCCAGGAGTTCAAGACCAGCCTGGCCAACATGGTGAAACCCCGTCTCTATTAAAAATACAAAAATGAGGCCGGGCATAGTGGCTCACGCCTGTAATCCCAGCACTTTGGGAGGCCAAGGTGGGCGGATCACAAGGTCAGGAGTTCGAGATCATCCTGACAAACATAGTGAAACCCAGTCTCTACTAAAAATACAAAAATTAGCTGGGCTTGGTGGCACACACCTGTAATCCCAGCTACTCAGGAGGCTGAGTCAGGAGAATTGCTTGAACCAGGGAGGTGGAGGTTGCAGTGAGCCGAGATCGCACCACTGCACTCCAGCCTAGATGACAAAGCGACACTCCATCAAAAGAAAAAAAAATCAGCTGGGCCTGCTCCACAATTGCTTGAACTTAGAAGGTGGAAGTTGCAGTGAGCCGAGATGGCGCTACTGCACTCCAGCCTGGGTGACAGAGTGAGACTCTGTCTCAAAAAAAAGAAAAAAGAAAAGAAGAAAAAAAGGTCAGGTGCCATGGCTTATCCTGTAATCCCAGCACTTTGGAAGGCTGAGTCCAGCCCGGCCAAGATGGTGAAATCCCGTCTCTACTAAAAATACAAAAATTAGCTGAGCGCGGTGGTGGGCGCCTGTAATCCCAGCTACTGGGGAGGCTGAGGCAGGAGAATCGCTTGTACTCAGGAAGTGGAGGTTGTAGTGAGCTGAGATCGCGCCATTGCACCAAGTTGGGATCATCAGTATGAACTCAGGTTTAACCAGTGCTCCCAAAGTGCTGGGATTACGGGCATGAGTCACCGCATCAGGCCTGATGCCTCCAACTCTAACCCAGAACCACATGAGTCATTCTAGCTTCCCCTACTTTACTTATCTGTGACCTCTCACTCTAGCAGAAAAAAACCTGGCTCCCACCATCCACTTATTTTATTTTATTTTATTTTTTGAGACAGAGTTTTGCTTTCCTTGCCCAGGCTGGAATGCAGTGGCACAATCTCAGCTCAATGCAACTTCTGTCTCCTGGGTTCAAGTGATTCTCCTGCCTCAGCCTCCTGAGTAGCTGGGATGACAGGTGCATACCACCATGCACAGCTAAATTTTTTTTGTATTTTTAGTAGAGACGGGATTTCATCATGTTGGCCAGTCTGGTCTCGAACTCCTGATCTCAGGTGATCCACCCACCTCAGCCTCCCCAAGTGCTGGTATTACAGGCATAACCCGCCACACCCAGCCAAGTCCCCTTACTTAACTGTTCAATTTCAGCATGCACATATAGTGCAATTTCAGAATTGTTTCCCTGTACCCCGTGGGAAAAAACTTTACTGATCGGAGTACAGTGCTATGTGCAATTCCTTTTGCTTTTACTTGTATAAACTTGATTCATTTCCAAAATTACTTAAGTAATTACCTTTTCCCCCCATTTAGATCATTTATTTTTGTTTGTTTGGTTGGTTTTTTTTGGAGACGGGATCTTGCTTTGGTGCCCAGGCTGGAGTGCAGTGGCCAATGATAGCTCAATGCAGCCTCCAACTCCTGGGCTCAAGTGATCCTCCTGCCTCAGCCTTCTGAGTAGCTGGGATCACAGGCATGCACCATCACACTCAGTTAATTTTTAATTTTTTGGGAGTGGGGGAAAAGAGTCTCACTCTGTCACCCCAGGCTGGAGTACAGTGGCGCCATCTTGGCTCACTGCAACCTCTGCTTCCCGGGCTTAACTGATTCTCGTGCCTCAGCCTCCCAAATAGCTGGGATTACAGGTGTACCCCACTGTACCTGGCTAATTTTTGTATTTTTAGTAGAGATGGGGCTTTACCACCTTGGCCAGGCTGGTCTCAAACTCCTGGCCTCAAGTGATCCACTCACCTCAGCCTCCCAAAGTGTTGGGATTACAGGCGTGAGCCATTGTGCCCGGCTGTAATTTTTTAATTTTCTGTGTAGATATGGGGTCTCCCTACGTTGCCCAGGCTGTTCTCAAACTCCTTGTCTCAAGCCCCACCTGCCTTGGCTTCCCAAAGTGCTGGGACTACAGTGTGCACCACGGTTGGTTAATTTTTCTTTTTCTTTTTTTTTTTTTTCTTTTTTGAGACGGAGTTTCACTCTTGTTACCCAGGCTGGAGTGCAATGGCGCGATCTCGGCTCACCGCAACCTCCGCCTCCTGGGTTCAGGCAATTCTCTTGCCTCAGCCTCCTGAGTAGCTGGGATTACAGGCACGCGCCACCACGCTCAGCTAATTTTTTGTATTTTTAGTAGAGACGGGGTTTCACCATGTTGACCAGGATGGTCTCGATCTCTTGACCTCGTGATCCACCCGCCTCGGCCTCCCAAAGTGCTGGGATTACAGGCATGAGCCACCGCGCCCGGCCCATTTTTATTTTTTTCTAGAGATGAGGCTTGCTATGTTGCCCAGGCTGGTCTTGATCTCCTGGCTTCAAGTGATTCTCCTGCCTCAGCCTCCTAAAGTACTGGGATTATAGGTGTAGGCCACTGCACCTGGCCCCAAGACAATTTTTGCTAGCCTGGGTCTCCCCTTCTCCTGCCAATATTCTCAGCCTGTAGGTCTCCCACTTCAGTGTTCTCTGCGGGAACTGGATTTCCATGCCCTTCTGGGTCTCACAGTCCCCTCCAGCATCACTGTTCCCACTAAACCAAGTGACACACCCACCCCAAAGCAACACCCCTGAATCCTCTTCACCCACCTGCCATGCTCTGGGACCTCGTGGATGGGACGGGCCCCAGCCATGGCTCACCTCTACCAGGAGTAAGCAGCTGGGGCCAGCCTGCCTGGGCCCTGGCCAAGCCCATCCAGCCATCCTGCTGGCCCACCTGGTAACTGGGGCCTTCTCGTGTTACCCAGAGGATCACTTTGCCTTAGAAACTCCAGCTGTCACTGCAGGCGCATCAGTAACAGATGCCAAGGCCCTGGGCAGCAGAGGGCTGGCTGCAAGCGAGTGTCCTTGGGTGTCCCGTGAGCACTGTGCTCTGAACTCCGGGGTCATTGCAGTCATCAGCGAGAAAGGTAAGCGGACCCGGGCTGGGGGCACAGCATCCTCTCATCTGAGATCGGGGACCCAGAGATGCCTCTTTCTCATGATCTGAGCTAGCCCAGTTATTCCCGGTTAAGAACCTGCATTCCTGCTTCCAGGGGAGGTGAAGGAAGAGACAGTGGCACAGACTGGGGGCTCTGATAGACAGAAGAGAGGGCTTGGGTCAGTCTGCAGGGCTGGGGATACACTGGAGGGCTTGCCAGGATTTGGGAGCCCTGGAGGTCAGTACTGTAGGCCGACCAACCAGGTTGGATATGGAGGTGTTAGGAGTTCCCTACTTTGGGCTCTGATAGGTGGCCTTGCCACCTGGCACAGGTGTGGCAGCCAGAATAGATGTGCATGGGGATGCGGGGATTGTGCTTCAGCCCCCAATTCGGTTTCCAGTCAGCCCTTCCTTTTTTAAATTTTTTTTGAGGCAGAGTCTCACTCTGCTACCCAGGCTGGAGTGCAGTGTCACAATCTCTGCTCACCGCAACCTCTGCCTTCCAGGTTCAAGCGATTCTCCCACCTCAGCCTCCCAGGTAGCTAGGATTACAGGCATGTGCCACCAGGTCCAGCTAATTTTTATATTTTTAGTAGGGACGGGGTTTCACCATGTTGGCTAGGCTGGTCTCAAATGCCTGACCTCAAGTGATCCACCCACGTTGGCCTCCAAAAGTGCTGGGATTACAGGCATGAGCTACCATGCCCGGCCAGCTTTTCCTTGATGATGGGGAGCTGAGTCTTCTCTTATGGTTAACTTCAGTTCCCTCCAGGATGGGGTGATGGCCAAACCCCAGCTGGGCACAGGGGACCACAGGAGCCCGGTGCTTTGCCACCAAGCTACAGAGGCAGTGTCCCTGAGGCTCCATGCCTGGGGGCTGGCATCACAGCTTGGTAGCTGAGGATGAGGACTCCTGGGATGTGTTTGGGTCTGATCCCGCCAGCCTCAGGGTGTGACAGCCTCTGTCCCACCCAGTGGAAGGAGTTCTCTCACTGGGCCCTCTGGTGGCCAGGTGACATCAATTCTCACTGGGTGTCACTCAAGGACAGTTCCTTCTAAACATCATGGATCTCTTCCCTGTCTCCAGTCCCCCACTCTGCACCTTCCTGGAAAAATTCCCCAGGCCTTCTGGGAGAGGCTGGTTCCAGGAAGAGGACTGCCATGGGCAGGTGACACATCTGCAGGGGGCTGAGCGGCACCCAAGCCCAGTGCCTTGCAAAACCAGCCCTTGGAGTTTCTTCCAAGCCAGCTCAGGAAGCCTTTACACACTGACCAGAATGATACTGACAACACCACATACTGCCTATGGTTTCAGAGGCCACCATGGGCTCCTGCAAGAAGCCCCTGCTATAAATAGACAGAAATACACACACCAGCCTCCCAAAGTGCTGGGATTACAGGTGTGAGCCACCACGCTCAGCCAATAGCCATGATTTTTAAAGAAAATATTTTTTTCCTCATCTCACCAGGCACAGTGGCTTACACCTGTAATGCTTGGTAATACACCTGTAATATAGCATGCTCAGCTAATTTTTTTTTTTTTTAAAGACAGGGTCTGGCTTACACCTGTAATCCTAGCACTTTGGGAGGCTGAGGCAGGTGGATCACCTGAGGCCAGGAGTTCAAGACCAGCCTGGCCAACATGGTGAAACCCTGTCTCTACAAAAAAAAAAAAAAAAAATTAGCCATGTGTGGTGGTGCATACCTTCAGTCCCAGCTAGTCGGGAGGCTGAGGCAGGAGAATCGCTTGAACCCTGGGAAGTGGAGGTTGCAGTGAGCTGAGATCAAGCTACTGCACTCCAGCTTGGGCAACACAGTGAGACTCTGTCTCAAAAAAAAAAAAAAGACAGGGTCTTGCTCTGTTGCCCAGGCTGGTCTTGAACTCCTGGGCTCAAGTGATCCTCCAATCTCTGTCTCCCAAAGCACTGAGATTACAGGCATGAGCCACCTCATCCAGCCAAACAGCCTTTAAAAAACAACAAGAAAGAGGAATTCATGAGCCTGTGTTACTGAGAAGCCCTTTTGTCAAATGTAAGTTGGGTGCATTTCAGGCATAGTTGGATCCCGGAGTTCTGATGATGTCATAAGAACTGATCCTCCACATGGTGGCAACAGGGCTGCCAGCAGCTGCAAACCTGCAATGTCCATACAGCTAACAGACCCACGGAAAGACCTCTCTCTCAGGACCGACATATCAACTCTGCAGGGGCTCCGAAGAGCCCTCCATGGGACACACAGGTTGAGATACAGTGATGGGCCAGCCTGGTCAATGCCCACCCCTGCCACCAGGGCCAGTACATAAATATTTGTTCCCCAAATCCCAGGGCATGGGAGAGAGGACGTCAACGCACTCCACCTCCTACAACACAAGTGAGGGGAAGCCTGTGAGGGCATTCTCAAGCCAGGCAGGAGACGTCTGGACAGAGGTTCGAGGCTTTGCCTGAGGGGTGTGGGGAGGCTCTGTGGAGAGAGGCTTGGATAGGGGCCTGAGGGTGACCTGGCTCTGCCATTCCCTGGCTGGGTGACCTCCTGTCTCAAGGTGCACACACTCCACGTGCTGGGTCTGGGGAGGTTTCTAAAGTCTCTCCCAGGCTGGGAACAGTGGCTCACACCTGTAATCCCAGCACTTTGGGAGGCTGAGGAAGGAGGATGACTTGAGCCCAGAATTTGAGGCCAGTCTGGGCAACATATCGAGACCCCATTTTTTTTTTCTTTTTTCTTTGATATGGAGTCTTGCTCTAGCCCTCAGGCTGGAGTGCAGTTGCACCATCTTGGCTCACTGCAACCTCTGCCTCCCGGGTTCAAGTGATTCTCCTGCCTCAGCCTCTTGAGTAGCTGGGATTACAGGCGCTGACCACCACACCCAGCTAATTTTTGTATTTTCAGTAGAGATGGGGTTTTACCATGTTGGTCAGGCTGCTCTCAAACTCCTGATCTCGTGATCCACCTGCCTTGGCCTCCCAAAGTGCAGGGATTGCAGGCATGAGCCACCGTGCCCAGTCTCGGGTCTCCATTTCTATAAGCCCCATTGATATGAATGGTCTCTGGGAGACCATCCTGCTCCACTGAGCTTCAGAAAGTTTGTGATTCATGCCAGATCCTGAAAGGAGATTTTGGTAGATGGAGAAGGGGTAAGAAGAGGGATTAAGGTGGAGGGAGTGAGGAGGTCCCATGGAAAACAAGTGAACCATGTAAGACAATAAAACAGAATGGTGGAAGCAGCAGGGGCCCCTGGAAAAGTATGTGGCCGCATTAGTTAAAAATTCAAAAGGCACTTAAAAGGGCGGGCATGGTGGCTCACACCTGTAATCCCCGCACTTTGGGAGGCTGAGGTAGGCGGATCACTCGAGGTCAAGACTAGCCTGGCCAATATGGTGAAACCCCATCTCTACTAAAAATACAAAAATTAGCTGGGCATGGTAGTGTGAATGTAATCCCAGCTACTTCAAAGCTGAGGCAGGAGAATCACTTGAACCAGGGAGGCAGCAGTTGCAGTGAGCCAACATTGCGCCACTGAGCTCTAGCCTGGGCAATGGGACCCTGTCTGAAAAAAAAAAAAAAAGACAGATGGAAGGGAATTGAGACAAAGGCAGTCAGAGAGAGGAGGCAGAGATAAATAGAGGCCTTAAGTGGCACATGCCCTGGGCCTTTGAGTGGCTTTGGAGCCACGGACAGAGCCGCAAGGAAATCCCTGTTCTGTCTTCAGTTCCAGGTGCATGACCACCACAGCCATGCCGGCCACCAACCAGGGCTGGCCCGAGGACTTTGGCTTCCGGCTAGGTGGCTCCAGCCCCTGCTTCGTCCTGGAGGTGGCCGAGGGGAGCAGCGCGCATGCCGGGGGACTGCAGCCAGGGGACCAGATCCTGGAGGTGGAGGGACTGGCGGTGGGCGGCCTGAGCCGCGAGCGCCTCGTGCGCCTGGCACGGCGCTGCCCACGTGTGCCGCCCAGCCTGGGCGTGCTGCCGGGACCCGACGGTGGCTCGGGTCCGGGATCCAGCCCCGTAGCCCCGACCACAGCCTTCCGGGCCCCGAGCTCCGGCCGCGGCCTACCTCTGGGCCGCGAGTTGCTGCGCCTGGCCGGCCGCAAGCGCCCCAACGCGGTGCACCGAGAGCGCAGGCGCAAGGCCCAAGAGTTCAGCCGCAAGGTAGGCCGCAAGGTAGGGCGCAGGGCGGGGCGGGGCGGGGCGAGGCTCATAATGTGAGCAGGGGGAGTGAGCAGGGGGAGTGAGCAGGGGGAGTGAGCAGGGGGAGTGGGCGGGGCGCCGCTATACCAGGGCCAGAGGTAAGAAAACTTCTGGGGTCAGACTTAACAGAAATATGAGAATGCTCAACCTCAAAACCTTGCATCTAATTTTGCAATTTTTTTTGAGACAGAGTGTCACTCTGTTGTCCAGGTTAGAGTGCAGTGGCGAGGTCTCGGATCACTACAACCTCCGCCTCCCGAGTTCCAAGTGATTCTCCTACCTCAGCCTCCAAGTAGCTGAGATTACAGGCATGCACCACCACACTCAGCTAATTTTTTTTTTTTTTTTTTTTTTAGTAGAGACGGAGTTTCACCATGTTGGTCAGCTAGTCTCAAACTCCTGACCTCAAGTGATCTGCCTTCCTTGGCCTCCCAAAGTGCTGGGATTACAGGCATGAGCCACTGCGCCCGGCCTAATTTTGCAATTTTTATTCACTTGTTTTTCTTTTTTATTAAGGTACTATAGGTGTAAAATGTGTTAAGTGTACAGCTTAATAAATTTTCCATATGCATATGCCCTTGAATAACCACCCCCGATCAATATATAAAATAATAGGATATAGATAATAATAATACAATATAGAGTAATTGACACCAGAAGGTTCCCATGTGCCCCTTTCCCTGTATTTTCCCCATTAAAACTTAACTACAGGCCAGGTGCTAGGTGTAATCCTAACATTTTAGGAGGTCAAAGCAGGAGAATCACTTGAGCCCCTGAGTTCAGGCCAGCCTGGGCAACATAATGAGACCCCATCTCTACAAAAAAAATCAAAAACTAGTTGGGCATGGTGGTGCATGCTTTATAGCCCCAGCTACTCAGGAAGTAGAGGTGGGAAGATTGCTTGAGCCTGGGCATTCGAGGCTGTAGGGAGCTGTGATTGCACCACCGCATTCCAGCCAGGGTGATCGAGTGAGACCCCATCTCTAAAATAAAAAGAGCCACACATAGCACTTCTTGGCCCCTCATCCAAGATCAAATGTAAAAGAGCCATTGGGGTGAGGTGACTCACGCCTGTAATCCCAGCACTTTGGGAGGCCAAGACCAGCCTAGGCAATGTGGTGAAACCCTGTCTCTACCAAAAATACAAAAACAACAACAACAAAAAGTGCACCTGTGGTCCCAGCTACTCAAGGTGGCTGAGGTGGGAGGATTACTTGAGCTTGGAGGGTGGAGGTTGCAGTGAGCTGAGATCACACTACTGCACTGCAGCCTGGGTGACAGAATGAGACTCCATTTCTCCCGCCAAAAAACGTGTAAAACAGTGACACCTGTTCTAAGCCCCCACAAAGCCAGGATTAGGCCTGCCCTTGCACAGGAGTCTGGCTGGCTTGTTGGCTGCAGGGGGCCCTAGTTTGGGTTCTGCAACCTTTGAAAGGCATTTCCTCTTGGACTTTGGCACAAACCAGGCTGTGATAGGTTGCGGGTGGAATATTAGGGTGGCCCTGAACATTAAGAATCAGGAGCCTGGAATGGGTCAGACCTCCAGCCACAGGGAGAGCCCAAGGCCTGAGTCACCTTCAGGAAGCGCGAAGAGGCCACAAGGGGAGACAGAGGCACCATTCAGAGATCCAGGTCTGGGATGGAAAGAGGGAGGATGGAGTCGGTCTCAGGCCTGAATCCCAAGCAACCCCTGATTTGCAGGAACATGCCATTTACTGGATAGATACAGGCAATCCCAAGAAACCTAGGATGTGACACAGTTATAGAAGAGGTTGCCTAGTATGGTCACATCTACCCCAGGCCACCGACAAGGTCTCAGTACAGCAACCTCCTTACACCACTCACCTTCACTTTTGTCCTCCAAGGCTTTCAGATGTGGTCCCAAGGCCTTTATTTCACTAATACTTGAGTGGAACAAAAAGTGAGCCTGTGGGGCCGGGCGTGGCTCACGCCTGTAATCCAAGCACTTTGGAGGCCAAGTCGGGTGGATCACCTGAGGTTGGGAGTTCAAGACCAGCCTGACCAACAAAGTGAAACCCCGTCTTTAAAAAAAAAAAAAAGAAAACAATTGTCAAAATGGCAAATTTTATGTTGTATCTATTTTACAATAAAAAGTCTAAAAGAGAAACTTAAGATACTTAGGTGACTTACAGCAACCAATTGCAACAAAATAAGATGTTAAGAAATTACCGTTTTATTAGACTATTGGAAATCTGAACACTATAGGATGATTGGAATTATTAATTTTGTAAAGGTGTGATAAGACATTGTACTTGGCTGGGCACGGTGGAACATGCCTATAATCCCAGCTACTTGGGAGGCTTAGGTGGGAGAATCACTTGAGCTGAGGAGTTCGAGACCAGCCTGGGCAACGTAGTGAAACCCCCGTCTCTACAAAAAATACCAAAAAAAAAAGATATTTCGGTTGTGTTGTAAGAGTCCTTGCCGGGCATGGTCGCTCACGCCTGTGTTCCCAGCACTTTGTGGGCTGAAGCGGGTGGATCGCCTGAGCTTGGCAGCTCGGGACCAGCCTGGCCAGCGTGTTGAAGCCCCATCTCTGCTGAAGGTGCAGGGGTTGGCTGGGTGTGGTGGTGGGAGCCTGTGGTCCCAGCAGCTCTGGAGGCTGGGGTGGGAGGGTTGCTTGAGCCCAGGAGGTGGAGGTTGTGGTGAGTGGAGATCGCACCATTGCATTCCAGCCTGGCCGACGAGCCACATTACGTCTCGAAAAAAAGTCCTTATCCTTCAGAGCTACATATTTATGGAATATTTAGGATAAATGATATGGACATTTGAGATTTGTTGCAAAATAACCCAGAGGTAGAGGTCAGGAGTGGAGGTAGCGATGAGACGAGACTAGCCACGAGCCGATCATTACGGAAGAGATATTCGGAGTATGTGAGGGCTCCTTATCCTGCATAGTCTGTCTAGCTTTGTGTATCTTTGAACTTTTCAAGAATAAAAAAGCTTAAAAAGTTAAAAAAAAAAAAAAAAAGTGAGCCTGTGTGACTAGGAAATAGTCTGGAGCCATGACACTCCATCCCTACCCCTGCCTGGGCCTCAGGTCCCCTGTGGATGTGGGAAACTCAGTATCTGCTTGGTGTCTGGGACACTTGAGCTCATAGACTTTTTTTACATTATTTTCATTTGTAATTTTTGTGGGTACCTAGTAGGTGTACACATGGGGTTTCTGAGATGTTTTGACACAGGCATGCAATGTGAAATAAGCACATCATGGAGAATGGGGTACACATCCCCTCAAGCATGTATCCTTTGAGTTACAAACAATCCATCTACACTCTTTAAGTTTGTATTTATTTTTTTTTGGAGACGGAGTCTCTATCTGTTGCCCAGGCTGGAGTGAAGTGGAGCGATCTCAGCTCACTGCAACCTTTGCCTCCCAAATTCAAGCAATCTCCTGCCTCAGCCTCCCAAGTTGCTGGGATTACAGGCATGCACCACCATGCCAGGCTAATTTTTGTATTTTTAGTAGAGATGGGGTTTCACCATGTTAGCCAGGCTGGTCTCGACCTCCTGACCTCAGTGATCTTCTTTCCTCGGCCTCCCAAAGTGCTGGGATTGCAGGTGTGAGCCACCCAGACTTTTTTTTGAGACAGAGTCTGGCTTTGTCACCCAGGCTGGAGTGCAGTAGAATGATCTTGGCTCACTGCAACCTCTGTCTCCCAGGTTCAAGTGATTTTTCTGCCTCAGCCTCCTGAGTGGCTGGGATTACAGGTGCCTGCCACCATGCCTGGCTAATTTTTGTATTTGTAGTAGAGACGAGATTTCACTATGTTAGCCAGGCTGGTCTCAAACTCCTGACCTCAGGAGATCCACCCGCCTCGGCCTCCCAAAAGTGCTGGAATTACAGGTGTGAGCTACCGCACCTGGCTTAAATTATTTTAAAATGTACAATTAAGGCCAGGCGCGGTAGCTCACGCCCTGTAATCCCAGCAATTTGGGAGGTGGGCGGATCACAAAATTGAGACCATCTGGCTAACATGATGAAACCCGGTCTCTACTAAAAATACAAAAAATTAGCTGGGCGTGGTGGCGCATGCCTGTAGTCCCAGCTACTCCAGGAGGCTGAGGCAGGAGAATCGCTTGAACCCGGAAGGCGGAGGTTGCAGTGAGCCAAGATCGCACCACTGCGCTGTAGCCTGGGGAATACAGCGAGACTCCATCTCAAAAAAAAAAAAATGTACAATTAAGTTATTATTGACCATAGTCACCCTGTTGTGTTATCACGCTCACAGACTTTTCCTCCATGGAAGGGAATCTACTCAGTCCTGCCCCTGCAGCATTTGACCACGGGGTTTGGGAGGTCAGGGAGCCTGGAAACTCTGTCGGAGTTAGACTATTGCAGAAATGCCTTCCAGCCCACTGCCAAGGTGTCAGGTCCCCACCCACTCTGGCCTCCTCCAGTGCCCAATCTTGTTCTAGTCCTAAACTCTTTCAAATTAACCCCCTCAGGAGTGTCTCCTCCATCATGTACCCTAGCTTGATCCCCCAAATGGGCTTTTCTGATCCTGAGCAGACCAGCCTCTGTGGCCAGGTACACACTCACATACACACAGGACTCAACTCCAGCTTCCCTCCATCACCAGTGTCCAGATATTTCAAAGCCGTGACTTTCTTCCTGTACCCACAATAGGCTCTGCTGCTATAACGAACAAAGCCAACATTTTTGTTGTTGTTGTTGTTGTTGTTGTTTTTGAGACAGGGTCTAGCACTGCCACCGAGGTTGAAGTGCAGTGGTACAATCATAGCTCACTACAGCCTCCAACTCCTGGGCTCAAGTGATCCTCTTGCCTCAGCCTCTCTTGTAGCTGGGACCACAGGTGTGCTCCACCACACCTGGCTGATTAAAAAGAAAAAAAAAAATTGGAGAGATGGGGTCTTGCTATGTTGCCCAGGCTAGTCTCAAACTCCCGGCCTCAAGTGATTCTCCTGCCTCAGGCTTCCAAAGTGCTGCGATTACAAGTGTGGGCCATTGTACCCGACCCAAAATCAACATCTTAGTGCCTTTGCGCTACAGAAGTTTACTTTTCACCCAGAGAGGCCTTTAGGGGATCAGGCGACTTTCTAGGGTGGCTTGATGTCCACATGAGGTCTCAGCATTTCAGACTCCTCCATCTAAATGTGAAGCTTCAGGGTTCTCTACGGAACAGGAGGAGAGCATGGAAAATTGTGCATCTGCTCTTAGGACAGCACCTCAATGCTCATTGGCCAGAACTGGTCACACTGCTGCTCCCTAAGGATGCTGGGAAATGTAGTCTTCTGTGTGTCCGGGAAAGAGAAGAACTAGAAATATTGGTGAGTGCAAGTAATGCCTTCTACAATCCCCGATCACCTGCCATGGAACCAAAGGTCTATCCCAGACTCCATCTAATCCCTGCAGAGTTGGAAGCCCCAAACAGGGCAGGATGCAAAAGAAGAACTGCCCAAGAGCAGGGCTGGGCAGCAACCCGCTGAGGGAAGACTCCAACAGGCTTCCCAGGCCAGCTGCAGGGCGTTTTCTGGCAAGAAGGAACGAGGGAGCGGAGGATTTTGGTTAGGGCTCGTCGAGCACCCCCAAAAGCTGAGAGTGAATCTCCAAAAATGACTGCCTTGGGAAGATGAAGGGCCTCTGTGGAGCCCAGTTAGTTTTCTTTTCTTTTCTTTTCTTCTTTTTTTTTTTTTTTAAGATGGAGTTTTGCTCTTGTTGCCCAGGCTGAAGTGCAATGGCATGATCTTGGCTCACTGCAACCTCTGCCTCCTGGGTTCAAGCAATTCTCCTGCCTCAGCCTCCCAAGTAGCTGTGATTACAGGCATGTGCCACTATGCCTGGCTAATTTTGCATTTTTTAGTAAAGACTGGCCGGGCGCGGTGGCTTGTCCGGGTGCGGTGGCTCATGCCTATAATCCCAGCACTTTAGGAGGCCAAGGCAGGTGGATCACCTGAGGTCAGGAGTTCAAGTAGAGACACGGTTTTACCACATTGGTCAGGCTGGTTTCGAACTCCTGACCTCAGGTGATCCACCCCGTCAGCCTCCCAAAGTGCTGGTATTATAGGCGTGAGCCACCACACCCGGCCTGGTTGGTTTTCAATCACCAGCCCTCCAATTCTCGCCCACACTGTCTGCCTGCCCCAGTTTTTCCTCCTTGAAGTGGCTGATATTTAATAGAAAATCCATTAGTGTCCCGTGATGATGCCTCATGCTTAGATGTAGGCTGAGAACATCTGGGTAATAACTGACACCGAAACCGCACTGTGGCACGGGCCCCAGGAGGGAGGAACTATTTTTTCCTCTTTCTTACATAAAACATCTCTGCAGCCAGCCATGTTCTCCTTTGAATCGAGGTTGCTGCTGACTTTGATTTCCAAACCGGCAACCTTCCTCAGAACGGCGCAGGCATGGGGAGAGGGTAGCTGGTGCTGCCAGTCTGGCCTGCTCACAGGGAGGGAAACAGAGGTGAGCTCGGGGCCTGCAGGAAGGAAGTACAATGCAAGGCTGCTTTTTGGTTCAGTCCCATCCACATTCACTGAGTGCCTAATATGTCCCAGGCACTGTGCTTGAGGCTGGACATGCACGAGACCTCGGGTCATCACGTCTGGTGGGGGAGACAGACAGTTATACAGACTCATGGTATGTCTGTGCTCAGATTCAGATGTGCACAGAATGTGACCTCTGACTGGAAGCCTCCCGCTCCTTCTCCTCCCCTTGTGGAATCATCTAGAAAGCAGGTGGATATAAGTTCTGGAGCTCAAGAGCGAGCTCTGGGCCGAAGAACGAGGTCTTTGAGTCACCGTCTGGGGTTCTTGGCCGGAGCAGGCGGTGGCAAAGAGCAGTGGTACAGAAACAGCACATGTAGACAGCTCTGGACAAGAAAAAGGAGAAGGAGCAGCTTTCAGGATCAAAGGAGGACTGTCCTTTATTTTTATGGAGACAGGGCCTCACTCTGTTGCCCAGGCTGGAGTGCAGTGGTGTAATCACAGCTCGCTGCAGCCTTGATTTCCTGGGCACAAGAGATCTTCCTGCCTCAGCCTCCCAAGTAGCTGGGACTACAGATGTGCACCACCATATCTAGCTAGCTTTTTCTTTTTTTTTCTTCCCCCCCACCTCCCAAGATGAAGTCTCACTCTATCGCCAGGCTGGAGTGCAGTGGCATGATCTCTGCTCACTTCAACCTCCACCTCCCGGGTTCGAGCAATTCTTCTGCCTCAGCATCCTGAGTAGCTGGGACTACAAGCACGTGCCACCATGCCTGGCTAGTTTTTTTGTATCTTTTAATAGAGATGGGGTTTCACTATGTTGGCCAGGTTGGTCTTGAACTCCTGACCTTGTGATCTGCCCACCTCGGCCTCCCAAAATGCTGGAGTTACAGGTGTGAGCCATTGCACCCAGCCTATTTATTTATTTATGGAGATAGAGTCTCGCTCTGTCGCCCAAGCTGGAGTGCAGTGATGTGATCACATCTCATTACAGCCTTGATTTCCCAGTCACAAGAGATCCTCCAACCTCAGCCTCCTGAGTAGCTGGAGCTACAGGCATGCGCCACCACATCTGGTTGATTTTTTCATTTTTTAGAGACAGGGTCTGTTTGTGTTGCTCAGACTGGTCTCTAACTCCTGGCCTCAAGCAATCCTCCCACCTTGTCCTCCAAAGCTCTGGGATTATAGGCGTGAGCCACCATGCCCAGCTTGTTATTTATTTATTTATAGCTTGAGAGAGACTTGAATATGTATATAAGCTACAGGGAATGGAGAAGTAGAGATACTGAAAACCATGCAGGCTGGGCATAGTGACTCACGTCTGTAAACTCAGCACGTTGGGAGGCCAAGGTGGGTGAATCGCCTGAGGTCAGGAGTTCAAGACCACCCTGGCCAACATAGAGAAGCCTCGTTTCTATAAAAAATACAAAAATTAGCCAGGCATGCTAGCCTTTGCCTCTAATCTCAGCTACTTGGGAGGATGAGGTAGGAGAATCACTGGAACTCAGGAGGAGGAGGTTGCAGCAGGCCGAGATCTCTGTCTCAAAAAAAAAAAGAAAGAAAATCATGCATTTATCAGTCATTGATCATGAGCCTGTGATATGCAGGACAGGGGAAACAGCCATGAGCAACACAGACAAGGAGTCTGACTTCATACACCTAACATTGCTGCAGGGAAAAAGACATTAAGCAAGTGAATTAATCAATACACAAACTATTAAAGATCATGATAGGCGGACGTGATAGCTCATACTTGTAATCACAGAACTTTGGGAAGCCGAGGTGGGAGGATCACCTGAGGTCAGGAGTTCGAGACCAGACTGGCCAACATGGTTAAACTGTCTCTACTAAAAATACAAAAATCAGCTGGGCATGGTGGCCCTTGCCTGTAATCTCAGCTACGTGGGAGGCGGAGGCAGGAGAATCACTTGAACTCAGCAGTGAGCCGAGATTTCAACACTGCACTCCAGCCTGGGTAACAGAGCAAGACCCTGCCTCGAAAATATTGTATTTATTTTTTGTCCCAAAAAATAAATAAAATAAACCGAGCACGGTGGCTCATGCCTGTAATCCCAGCACTTTGGGAGGCTGAGGCGGGCTGATCACCTGAGGTCAGGAGTTCGAGACCAGCCTGACCAACATGGAGAAACCCCATCTTAAAAAATAAATAAATAAATAAAATAAATTTTAAAATAAAATTAGCCAAGCACAGTGGCATGCACGTGTGATCCTGCCTACTTGAGAGGCGAAGGTGGGAGGATCACTTGAACACAGGAGTTCAAGGCCACAGGGAGCTATGATTGTACCACTGCACTCCAGCCTGGGCAACAGAGCAAGACCCTGCCTCAAAAAAAAAAAAAAATTATGATGAATAAAGTGGAGATATAAACAGAGTGAGGTGAGAGTGACAGGACCCACTTTGACAGGGTGGCCAGAAAAGGCTGCCTGATGAGGTAGTCTTTGAGCTGAGAGCTGAATGACAAGTAGGTGGCGGGAAGAGAGGGTGCCATGAGGTGTCTGTGGCCTCATGGCTTGGCCTTGACCAGGAAGGAGCTCTCTCCTTCCTTCCTTCCTTCCTTCCTTCCTTCCTTTCTTTTTTTGAGACAAAGTCTTGCTCTGTCACTCAGGCTGGAGTGCAGTGGCACAATCTTGTCTCACTGTGACCTCTGCCTCCCGGGCCCAAGCAATTCTCTTGCCTCAGCCTCCCGAGTAACTGGAATTACAGGCGTGTGCCACCATGCCCAGCTAATTTTTGTATTTGTAGTAGAGATGAGGTTTCACCATGTTGGCCAGGCTTGTCTCGAACTCCTAACCTCAGGTGATCCACCCATTTCGGCCTCCCAAAGTGCTGGGATTACAGGTGTGAGCCACTGTGCCTGGCCGGAAGGGGGCTCTTCATCCTCTGAGAGCCGAGGATGGAAGGGAAGAATATGGAGTCTGTCGAGAAGCTTGGGGGTGAACGAGAGTGAGAGAGGCGGGGCCTGACAGCCCCAGTTCAGGCTGAAGTGGCACCCACAAGTCCTCCAGAGAGGGAGACGTGAACGACTCATGGACTCACTCAGCTGCACAGCCTTGCTTCAGGGTCAGCTCAGGCTGTCAGTGCCAAGAGACAGCCAGACCCTCAGCCAGCAAGGGAGGGACCTCACGGAGTATGTGCTTTCAGTGGCTAAACTGAGTAGCATGTGGACAATTCAATGGTTTTTGTTGTTGTTGTTGTCGTTGTTTGTTTAGATGGAGTTTCACTCTGTTGCCTAGGCTGGAGTGCAGTGCCGCGATCTTGACTCACTATAACCTCCAACACCCTGGTTCAATGGATTCTCCTGCCTCAGCCTCCCGAGTAGCTGGGCTTACAGGTGCATGCCACGATGCCCAGCTAATTTTTGTATTTTTAGTAGAGACAGGGTTTCACCATGTTGTCCAGGCTGGTCTCGAACTCCTGACCTCAGGTGATCCACCCGCCTTGGCCTCTCAAACTGCTGGGATTACAAGCATGAGCCACCATGCCCAGCAGAGATTTTCATCTTTATTTTTGGCCTGGATACCCAAGAAACTACATACAAATATGGATGTTCTGCAATTATTTAGCCCCTACTGTCAGATATTTACATTGCTGCCAGCGTCTCAGTGTTAAAAATAATACACAGGTGAACCACCTCACTCATACATCATCATGCATGTGTCTTGTCCAGGATGTGTCTAAGACAAATTCCTAGATGTGAGATCATTGGGTAAAAGGGTGGGCTTTGGACACACTTAACCTGCCTTCCAGAAACGTGCTCATTTGCACGCTCATTGCCAACATGTCGATCTGCATGCTCATTTCCAAGGTGACCATTTGCATGCTCATTGCCATGTCAGTTTGCACGCTCATTTCCGACATGTCCATTTGCACATAATTTCCAATGTGTCCATTCGCATGCTCATTTGCAACATATCAATTTGCATGCTTATTTCCAACGTGTCAGTTTCCATGCTCATTTCCAATGTGACCATTTGCACACTCATTTCCAATGGCCACAGACTCCTCTGTGCAGACGTGCCTTGATCAGTATCAGCTGATTTGTGCGCAAAGACAAAGAAACAAAAGTTTGGAGAGAGAACTGAGGGAGACAAAATTCAGGGCTAAGCTAACGTTCCAGGACTTTTTTATGGATCCAGAATGTTCTCTGTGGGATCTCTTAGCAAATAGTATGGAAGGGAGTATAGTATTATAATAGTAACTAGCAATTACTGAGTGCCTGGCATGGTTTTAAGCTTTTGTATCAGTTCCTTTGATCTTTACAGCTGTCTTTGGGTTTGAATCCTCACCCCTTCACCTTGGCCCCATGATGCCATCACCTCTACCAGCCTCAGTTTCCTTACATGGAAAATGAAGACGCTGGGCAAGAGAGGTGGCTCACACCTGTAACCCCAGCACCTTGAAAGACCGTGGTGGGAGGTTCACTTGAGCCCAGAAGTTTGAGACCAGCCTGGGCAATATGGCAAGACTCCATCTCTACAGAAAAAAAAAAAAAATTAATTAGCCAGGTATCTTTAAATAGATGAGGGATTATTAAAAAACAAATGAGCCAAGCATGCAGGCACACACTTGTTGTCCAGCTATTTGGGAGGCTAAGGAGGGAGGATCACTTGAGCCCAGGAGGTTGAAGCTGCAGTAAGTTATAATCACTCCACTGCACTCTAGCCTAGACAACAGAGTGAGACTAAAAAGTTAAAATAAATTGGCTGAGCACACTGGCTAATGCCTGTAATCTCAGCACTTTGGCTGAGATTGTGACAATGTGAGGTCAAGGCAGGTGGGTCACCTGAGGTCAGGAGTTCAAGACCAGCCTGGCCACATGGTAAAACCCCATCTCTACTAAAAATATCAAAAATTAGCCAGGTGTGGTGGCAGGTGCCTGTAATCCCAGCTACTTTGGAGGCTGAGGCAAGAGAATCTCTTGAACCAAGGAGGCAGAGGTTGCAGTCAGCCAAGATTGAGCCATTGTACTCCAGCCTGGGTGACAGATTGAGAATCCATGTAAAACATAAAAAAATAATTAATTTAATTAAATCAAAAATAAATAAATAGGCTGGGAGAGGTGGCTCATGCCTGTAATCCCAGCACTTTGGGAGGCCGAGACAGGAGGGTCAGTCACAAGGTCAGGAGATTGAGACCATCCTGGCCAACATGGTGAAACCCTGTCTCTACTAAAAATACAAAAATTAGCCAGGCGTGGTGGCACTTGCCTGTAGTTTCAGCTACTCAGGAGGCTGAGGCAGGAGAATCACCTGAACCTGGGGGGGCGGAGGCTGCAGTGAGCCGAGGTCGTGCCACTGCACTCCAGCGTGGCGACAGAGCAAGACTCCGTCTCAAACAAAATAAAATAAAATAAAATGAAGATGCTAACCATGAGACCAGGTCCATTTTGTAGGGCAGACGTGAGGTTAGAAATGGCATGATATAGCTGGGTGCAGTGGCTCACGCCTATGATCCGAGCACTTTGGGAGGCCAAGGTGAGTGGATCATCTGAGGTCCGGAGTTGAGACCAGCCGGACTAACATGGAGAAACCCTGTCTCTACTAAAAATACACAATTAGCCAGGGGTTGTGGCACATGCCTGTAATCCCAACTACTCGGGAGGCTGAGGCAGGAGAATCGTTTGAACCCAGGAGGCAGAGGTTGCGGTGAGCCAAGATCATGCCACTGCACTCCAGCTTGGGCAACAAGAGGGAAACTCCATCCCAAAAGATCACTTGAGGTCAGGAGTTCGAGACCAGTCTGACCAACACAGAGAAACCCCATCTCTACTAAAAATACAAAAAATTAGCCAGGTGTGGTGACACATGCCTGTAATCTCAGCTACTCAGAAGGCTGAAGCAGGAAAATCGCTTGAACCCTTAAGGCGAAGGTTGCAGTGAGCCATGATCACACCAGCCTCTGGAGGTTAACTGAGGGAGGAAAGGAAGGAGGAAAACAGTTCTCCTGGGTTCCACTCTGGATCCCTTTTGGTCATTCACAGGACCCCTCCTTGCAGGTGGATGAAATCTTGGGGGACCAGCCGACTGCCAAGGAGCAGGTGTTCACCTCGCTGAAGCAGTTTGCAGCTGAGCAGAGGGTGGATGACCTGGTGTGGGCTCTCATCCTGGCACTGCCCCAGGAGGCCTACGGGCCACTCCTGGACAACCTCAGGTACTGCAAGCGAGGGGCAGGGTGGACAGGCAGGGTGGGTCTCACTTAGGACCATCATTCCCCACAGCCACTCCAGGCACCCCTGCCAGCCCAGGTGGGAGATGGTGGCCTTACTCTTGAACTGCATGGCAACATACCTGCAAGACCCAAACAAAGGTAGGCCAGAGACCCTGAAGGGCCACCCTGAGAAGGCAGCTGTTGGCTCTGCCTGATGCCAGGGTACCGCCTTGAATGATGAGAGAAGGGCCGGAGCACACCTCAGAGAGGATCCACCTTCTGATCTAAATTCACCACCTTGGCTGCACACGGTAGCTCCTGCCTGTAATCTACATGCTTTGGGAGGCTGAGGTGGGGGGACAGCTTGAGGCCAGAAGTTGGAGACCAGCCTGGGCAACATAGAGAGACCTCATGTCTACAAAAAAACAAAAAATAGCTGGGCATGGTGGTACATGCCTGTATTCCCAACTACTTGGGAGGCTGAGGCTGGAGGACTGCTTGAACTGAGGAGGTTGAGGCTGCAGCAAGCTATGATTGTGCCACTGCACTCCAACCTGGGTGACAGAGCAGGACACTGTCTCAAAAAAAAAAATGTCAGAGTCTTCCCTGCTCCACCCCAAAACCTAGATTGTAGAAATCTCCAGCAGGATACCCGACACTCCCAATCTGGCAGGGTACTAGATACTCCCAATCCAGCAGGATACCCAATACTCCCAATCCAGCAGGTTACCGGATACTCCCAATCTAACAGGATATCGGATACTCCCAATCCAGCGGGATATCAGATACTCCTAATCCAACAGGATATCAGATACTCCCAATCCAGCAGGATATCAGATACTCCCAATCCAGCAGGGTACTAGATACTCCCAATCCAGCAGGATACCCAATACTCCCAATCCAGCAGGTTACCAGATACTCCCAATCCAACAGGATATCAGATACTCCCAATCCAGCAGGGTACTAGATACTCCCAATCCAGCAGGATACCCAATACTCCCAATCCAGCAGGTTACCAGATACTCCCAATCCAACAGGATATCAGATACTCCCAATCCAGCAGGATATCAGATACTCCCAATCCAGCAGGGTACTAGATACTCCCAATCCAGCAGGATACCCAATACTCCCAATCCAGCAGTTACCAGATACTCCCAATCCAACAGGATATCAGATACTCCCAATCCAGCAGGATACCAGAGAGGATGATGGCACAATGTGAGGGCAGGGAAGCCCAGGACTGTGTCATGTAGGGCTCCAGTATCCCCCACCCCCCGACCATCATGTGTGCTTTTGGCTCTTTGTGATTACTTCTCTTTCTTTCTTTCTTTCTTTTTTTTTTTTTAAGATAGAGTGTCACTCTGTCAATCAGGCTGGAGTGCAGTAGCATGATCTCGGCTCACTGCAACCTCCACCTAACAGCTTCAAGCAATTCTCCTGCCTCAGCCTCCTGAGTAGCTGAGAATACAGGCACCATCATGCTTGGATAATTTTTGTATCTTTAGTAAAGATGGGGTGTCACTATGTTGGCCAGGCTGGTCTCAAACTCCCGACCTCAAGTGATCTGCCCACCTCAGTCTCCCAAAGTGTGTGGATTACAGGCATGAGCCACTGCACTCAGCCTGATTACTTTTCTTGTTTTGTTTTGAGACAGGGTCTCACTCTGTTGCCCAGGAGGGAGGGCAGTGTCATATGTAATCTCGGCTCACTGCAGCCTCCAACTCCTGGGCTCAAGTGATCCTCCTGCCTCAGCCTCCTGGGTAGCTGGGACTTCAGGTGTGTGCCACCATGCTCAGCTAATTTTTGTATTCTTTTAAAGATGAGGTTTCATCATGTTGTCCAGGCTGGCCTCAAACTTCTGAGTTTAGCCAGTCGTCCACCATAGCCTCCCAAAGTGCTGGAGTCACAGCTGTGAGCCATGGTGCCCAGCCCTTTGATTCCTTTTGATGATAATGATGATTGTGTGCCAAGAATCTCAGCAGACCCTAGAGGAACACTCTTTCACTGAATCACCCAAGAGCTCTTATTAACCCCATTTCTCAGAGACAGACTGAGTCTCAGAGAGGTTAAGAGGCTGGCCTGAAGCCACACAGCAAATTGGTAGCAGTCACAGGACCAAGAGACATGTCAGCAGTGCACTTTCTGCTCTTCCGCTCTGCTTTGCTCTAAGTTTTTTTGAATTGGAGTCTCACTCTGTCACCCAGGCTGGAGTGCACTGGTGTGATGTCGGCTCACTGAAACCTCTGCCTCCCGGGTTTAAGCAATTCTCCTGCTTCAGCCTCCTAAGTTGCTGGGCACCACTGTGCCACCATGCCTGGATAATTTTTGTATTTTTAGTAAAGACAGGATCTCACCATGTTTGCCAGGCTGGTCTCAAACTCCTGACCTCAAATGATCTACCCGTCTCAGCCTCCCGAAGTGCTGGGATTACAGGCATGAGCCACCAAACCAAGCCTGACCTGCTCTAAGGTTATTTGTCAGAAAAAAAAAAAGTCCTGGTGGGTCCTCACTTAGAGGAACCCAGGAATCTCCTGACGCCACCTCCATCCTTGGAGGCCCTCGCTGCCTGCCCAGCTTGGACCAGGCCCCTTCCTGGCCGGACTGCTGCTCTCCCCCACTGGATCCCGCCCGGTTTCCCTCCTCACCCAGCCTCCGGGGCCCGCGACTGCTCCCCCATCCCTCCCCTCCCCCTTCCCCGGCTCAGCCCGCCCCCTCCCCTCGCTGCCATTCACCCCGCAGCCTGCCCCTCCCTCTGGGCCTGGCCAATGTCAGGGACTGGGCTGGCCACCCTCCCCGCCCCCCACCCCACCCCAGCCCGGGCGCAGCTCTCGGCTCTGCAGCGGAGCATAGGCGACCACCACCGAAAGAGGCCACCATGAGCTGCCTGGGGTGAGTAAGGGATGAGCCCCTTTCTGGGAGAATCAGAAGAGGGGAGAAAAAAGAAAAAAGTTCTTTCTAGGGCCGAATTAGCCTCGGAGATGATGCGCTGGCTCTGAGCGCTTCCTGGGGAGCTGATGGACACGCATCCCCCTACCCCGCCCCTCCCCACCAGGGCTGGGCAAGGGGGGCGCAGGCGGCCCAGCTGTCCCCCAGGAAGTTGGCTCGCTCCTCTCCAGGCTGCTGGCAGCTGGGCTCGCCTGGAGGCCCTCTCGGTTGCCCTCCTTTCCCCACGGCGCTGCCGGCATCTGTTCCTGTCCCTCTCCCGGGCCAGCCCGCCTGCCCCCCGGGACAGCCCCACGCCCGCCTTTCCCAGCCGCTGCCGGTCCCCAAGCCGCCGGCAGCTGCGGCAGTGGGTCGGGCAGGGCGCGGGAGGGGGAACCCTCTTGGGTGCGCTCGATTTAGAGCCTGGGCAGCGGGAGCCCTGGACGCCTGGGGATGCCCGGTCCCCGCAGCCTGGTACGGCAGCCTCTGCTGTCAGCGCGTGTCAAGTGCGCCAGGAAAACTGGGGAGGCTGCTGGAGGAAGGGGTGGTGCCCAGCTGGGCTCTGCAGGGAGGTTACCCTGGCAGTAGGGCTTCAGCCACCCCCCTCCCCCGACCTCTTCAAACCCCCGCCTCCCAACAACCACCTTCCCAAGGCTGGCCTGTCACCCATGGCCCCACAGTGAGCTGGCCTCTAGGATGGTGGCAATCTCTGGGCAGCCCCACCTGGAGAAAGGTCACAAGGTCAGAAGGGGCATGGAGGAGCCACAGACACAGCTGTGATTCCCAGGGTTGGGTGCCAGTTAATGGCTAACTCAGCACAGAGCAACCAGGGTAGGCTTCTCGGAGGAGGCAGCAGGAGGTGGCTGTGCTGTGACTTAGTGACTGTTGGAATCTGGTGGTGGGTCCTGTGGAGCTGGGAGGACAGTCCCCAGGGAGAGTTCAGGGTGAGTGCAGTGCCACCCTGGCCTATGGCATCCAAAAGCTCCCAAATATGAACCACCGAACAGGGAGTAAAGGGGACCACAGAGAGCCACCACTTGGGCCCTAGGACCCCCAAATCAAGGAGAGACAAGGTTTAATTTTTTAAAGAATTTCTAAGTAGAGACGGGGGTCTCGCTATGTTGCCCAGGCGGACCTGGCCTCAAGAGATCCTCCTACCTCAGCCTCCCAAAGTGCTGAGATTATAGGCGTGAGCAACCATGCCCTGCCAAGAGGCAAGGTTTAAGTGAGAGGTTGAACAGTCAAAGGGTAGCAGGCGAAAAAATATACATGTGTGTGTCAAAGTCTTGCGAGGAGTTCAGGACCCACCCAAATCAGAGAGGTGTGGCCTCACTAAAGGGGGATCCCAGAGGCCAAAATAGAAGGCTTGGGGAGAAGAGGAGGGAGCAGTGACACCATGAAGCTGGGCCATTTAGCACAGTAGCCACTAGCCACACATGGTTACTTAAAGTTAAATGTGGCCAGGCATGGTGGCTTATGCCTGTAATCGCAACACTTTAGGAGGCTGAGGTGTGTGGATCACCTGAGGTCAGGAGTTCGAGACCAGCCTGGCCAACATGGTGAAACCCTGTCTCTACTAAAAATACAAAAATTAGCTGGGTGTGATGGCAGGTGCCAGTAATCCCAGCTACTCGGGAGGCTGAAGCAGGAGAATCACTTGAACCCGGGAGGCGGAGGTTGCAGTGAGCTGAGATCGAGCCGATGCACTCCAGCCTGGGTGACAGAGCCAGACTTTGTTTCAGAAAAAAAAAAAAAAGCTAAAGGTAATTAATATTTGATAAAATATAAAGTTCAGCTTCTCAGTCTCACAAGTCATATTCCAAGCACACAACAGTGACATATGGCTAATGGCTACTGTACAGGGCCAGGTGGATGTAGACCTGTCCATCATTGCAGATATTCCCTTGGACAGCACTGCTGCTGTAAAGGATGAGACGGGTCCGTGGTCACCACGTAAGCAGGAAGTCTCCTCTTCCTTCACCACAGCAGTTACTCCTGCGACTAGGAGGCTAATTTGGGTCTGTCCCCAAAGGGACCCTAGTCTGATGAAATGAGAAAATGGCTTTCTAATGAGGACAGGCCAGGCAGTTTGGAAAGTGTGATATGGCCAGGAGGGAACAGGAAAACAGAGTCAGCTTTGCGGTCCGCTAGCATTTCAGGAAATATGGGTGGTGGGGTGGAGGGAACGGGGTGTCAGGCCGGGGGCAGGTCATGGTGGAAGCTGGGATGTGGAATCTGGGCAGACCCCTCGCTGGCAGTGCAAACTCAACCAGGTTCACTGACATCTACGATTTGTCTGTAAAATGGAGTTGTTCGTTTCTGAGTGTTCCCAGCAGGCTTCTTGGTAGGAAACCATGTAAATGAAGTCGACCAACTGAAAGCAGGAAAGAGATGAGTTGAGAATACAAGGGTGGAGTGTGAGGGACCATCTGCACCCCGTCACCCTCTTCTGCTTCGGTGCCAAGTGTAACAAACACAATAATACAGAGTTATCAGGGCTGGGCACAGTGGTTCATGTCTGTAAGCCCAGCATTTTGGGAGGCTGAGGTGGGAGGGTTGCTTAAGGAGAGTTCAAGACCAGTCAGACCAGCATAGTGAGATCTCATCTCTATAAAAATACAAATTAAAAAAATAGCTGGGTTTGGTGGCTGACGCCTGTAATCCCAGCATTTTGGGAGGCTGAGATGGGAGAATCACTGGAGCCCAGGAGTTTAAGGCCAGCCTAGACAACATAGCAAGACTCCATCTCTTAAGAAAAAAAAGAAGTTTAAAAATTAGCTGGGTGCCTGCCTGTAATCCCAGTGATTTAGGAGGTTGAAGCGGAAGGATTGCTTAAAGCCAGGAGTAGAAGACCAGCCTGAACAACAGAGTGAGACTTCATCTCTACAAAAAAGACTACATGCCTGTAGTCCTAGCTACTTGGGAGGCTGAGGTGGGAGGATCATTTGAGCCCAGGAATTGGAGGCTGCAGTGATTCGTGATCCTGCCACTGCACTCCAGTCTGGGTGATAGAGAGCAAGACCCTGTCTCTAAAAATAAATAGGTAAAGAGAGTTATTGGAAGAATTCTATGAGATGTGTAGATAGAAATGCCAGGCATAAAATATGTGCTCAATTAATATTGGCTTCTCCTAGGGAAGCTTTTTTTTCCCAAGAGCAGGTGTCTCAAGTAGGGCACTGCTGACATTTGGGACCAGAAATTTCTCTGTTGTCAGGGGATGTCCTATACATTGCAGGATGTTTAGCAACATCCCAGGCCTCTACCCGCTAGATGCCATTAGCACAACCCCCTCTCAGTTGTCATTTTGTGACAAAATGCCAAGTGACTGTCAAATATCCCCTGGGTAAACGAAATCGCCACTGATTGAGAAGTACTTCTCTGGAGGAATCTTAAGCAGTGCCTTTTGCTGGAACAGACCCTTGAGGGAAATCCGGCTGTTGCCTGTCCCCTGGCGATCATCTGGTGACTGGGTGACCACCTCATGCTGCCCTGGGTCACCTGGCCCCACTGTGCCCATCCTGGGTAGCGTGTCTGGATTTGAGCCTGGGCATCTGCTCCCTCGTTGCATCTCCTGTGCCCACAGCACAGTGGACAGTTTTCAGAGCCTTTGGCCATGCCTGGTTCTGGATTCTGGGCCACTGCAGCTGGCACAATACAACCAGGAATGGCTCCAATCATAACGGGATGGCTGGGGCCCCACAGACTTCAGGGAGCTGTGCAGGCTGGTAGGCTTGTCAGCTGCTTCTCTCCCTGGCAGGGCTGAGGACAGGGCTTGGGGAGGGCATGGCATGAGTGAGCACTGGCTCTATTTCCTGGCTGCTTCCAGGGAGAAACGCAGCCCTGGGAGGTCACGGCAAGGTGATGATCTTGCTGGGGCCAGCAATGGCGGGGGGGGGGCGGTTTGCGGTGTGTTGGGGAGCAGTGTATGGACAGTACCAGAGACCAATGATCAGACCCACAGGGTCCTCCCTGTGCTGCCCGCAGGTACCCACTGGCTGCACCATGGTAGTTGTTCCTTTGAGTGGGACGGAGGGAAAGTCTGGGGGCATCCCTCCTCTGCTGTTCCAGCCTGTCTTTGGAGAGGGCCTCATGCTGATGTTCCTGGTTGGGGGTGCCTCTGAAGAGCCACTCCCCAGGATGTGCCTTGAACTGGTTACCCAAACTGTATCATTTGATCCTCAGACCTAACTCTGGGCCTCTCCAGTGGCAATCAGGACTCCTGGAGACAGGACAATGCAAGCAGGCACTCTGGGGTCCCCTCCTGCTGCCTTGCAGGGGATGGCAGGCCCAGAACCCCCAGGGAGGAGTCCAGACCTCTTTTCCTGTCGCCTCCCTATCCTCCCCTTTTAATGCTCCTCCCCTCTTCTCTGCTGGCTGGGCAGGATATGCAGCTCTGGGAGGCCCTCTACTCACCCTCTCCCCACTCACCTGGGGGTTGTCCCAGCCTGGGCGCCTTGACCTCACTGGCACTAACTCCCCAGGCCTCAGGCACTCTACCTCCTCTGTGTTTTGAAATCTGACTTCTTGTCCCAACCCAACACCCCTTTCTGGGTCCCCTCCCAGCATCACCCCTCTCCTGGTGTGCCAAAACCTTTGAAGTCTTTCCATCTCGTCTTGAACCCTGAAACCCTCCCACGGCTCCCTCCTGCTCCCAGAGTCGGGTCTCAGCTGCTGACCACGACATTCAAAGCCTCCCTCTCCAGCCTCTTCTCGGCCACAGCGTCCCTCCCCCAACCCATTCCTACCCCGGGTAGGTAGAGAGGGCTTCTACTAGCTGGCTGACTCCTGCTGAGCCCTGGAGGCCCAACGCAAAGGCCATCCCCTCCGGAAAACCTTGCATGCTCTACCAAAAGCCGTCGGGGCTTCTGAACTGCAGGGACTCGCCACTGTGCGGGGGTCCGGGACGCAGTGGCTGGAGAGGACGCAGGGGAGGATCCTGGGGAGGGAATAATGGAGAGAGCCAAGGGGAGTGAGCGCGGCGGCCTCAAACTTCCCCCGGTTTCCCCTGCACCCTAGAGTGACCAAAGTGGGGAGGGGGTAAGTAGAAGGCCTCCTTCTACGGGGTAGAGGCGGGGCCACTGGGAGGGGGCGGGGCCACCAAGAGAGGGCGGGCGCGGGGCTGCGGGCCCGGACGGGTCGGGAGGGGCCGCGCGCGCTCGCCGGGCAGAGGTGCTTGGAGTCGCGGCGCGCTCGCTCATCTCCCGGGCTCGGATACCCGCTTGCCCTTCGGCACCTGCCGCGTCGCGGTCCCCGGCTCCAGATGGGGAAGGACCAGGGCTTCTCTCGGCACTTTCGGTAGCTTCCCCGTCGCGTCCGTCCCGCGCCTCCGGGAACCGTGCGCCCTGTGCGCATGGATCCGCTTCGGGCTGGTCTGAAAGGGGGTGGGGCGGGAGCGTAGAGGGGCTTCCCTGCTCTGGGTGGGCAACCTCCGAGCCTGGGCGGAGCCCGGGGCTCAAGGAGATTGGAAATAAACTGGGTGGGTACCGGGGCGGCGAGGTCTAAGCGTTGGGCGCTCAGAACCCGTGCGCAGCCTTAAAGAGTCGGTGTCGGGGCAAAAGGCTGGGATTGAAAGACCACTTTCCTTCCTACAACTGGGCTGGTCGAGGGGACATGACAGAGGGCCGAGACTGAGGTTGGGTGCTCTTGTGAAAATCTGGGCATCTCGTCCTGAGTTTGGGGGACACGACCTCTCCACTGCTGTGCTCCCTATGCTGAACCAGGGCACCTTGCCCCTTGCCACCGGTTCACTGGCTGATGATCAAGAGAAAGCTGAGTGGGGAGTCGGGCACAGTGGCTCACGCCTGTAATCCCAGCACTTTGGGAGACCGAGGGGGGTGAATCTCCTGAGGTCAGGAGTTTGAGACCAGCCTGACCAACATGGTGAAACCCCATCTCTACTAAAAATACAAAAAACAGCCGGGCGTAGTGGTGCATGCCTGTAGCTTCAGATACTCAGGAGGCTGCAGCAGGAGAATCACTTGAACCTGGGAGGCAGAAGTTGCAGTGAGCCAAGATCATGCCCCTGCACTCCAACCTGGGCGACAGAGAGTCTGTCTAAAAAAGAGAGAGAGAGAGAGAGAGAGAGAAAGCTGGGTGGGGACAGGGAATGGAGAGGGGGAGTGGTAGTGTGGGGGTGGAGGGCAGTCCCTAGTAGGAACTTGGGGTTGGATTAAGACCTGACCCTGGCAGAGAAAACAGAACTGACCCTGAGTGCAAGGTCATTGTGTGGCCCCCAGAAAGTCCTGTGGCCTCAGAGAGGCCTGTTGGCATAGAGTCCCAGGACAGTGATTGCTGGACTGCCAGTCAGAGGGATAGTGACTGGTGGCAATAGTTGCTGTGGCCTCACTGTTCCTGGCTCTGCTGGGTCAGTCGATTTAGGGCAGACCCAGGGCTGGGGACCCTGGGCCAGAATGAGCTGCATGGAAGGCCCGTAGGAGCCAGGTTGGATGTCTGGCTTACCAGGCAGCCTTGGCGTCCGTCTCACCCCAAAAAACACTAAGGAAAGGGCTGCCCAACCTTCTTTCATCTGTGCAGTTGGTGACAGCCTGGTTCCCACCTGGGAGGGCAGGGCTTTTTCTTTTTTTTTTTTAATCGAAACGGTGTCTCGCTCTGTTGCACAGGCTGGAGTGCAGTGACTCAATCTCGGTTCAGTACAACCTCTGTCTTCCGGGTTCAGGCAATTCTCGTGCTTCAGCCTCCTGAGTAGCTGGGATTACAGGCACATGCCACCATGCCCGGCTAAGATTTGTATTTTTAGTAGAGACAGAGTTTCACCACGTTGGCCAGGCTGGTCTTAAACTCCTGACTTTAGGTAATCTGCCTGCCTCAGCTTCCCAAAGTGCTGGGATTAGAGGTTGAGCCACCTCGCCTGGATGATAGGGTCTTTTCTAGCTGCTGCTGGAAGGTAGAGCTGTGATGTCCTCTTGACCCCTGCCCCGGTTGGACCCAGGGGTTGGGTGCATGGAGTGATGTCTTCATCAGAGTCTGTGGCTGGAGCCGAAAGTGAGGTGGACAGTCTCAAGTGGGTGTGTTCTTTCTCCTTTGCCTGGATGTGAGGCTTGAGGTCTGGGAGGCAGTGGGGAATGCGGACGCCAGGCAGATGGAGGGGTCAGGCTCTGGAGATCTTGAGTGACCATCTTGGGAGATGAGGCTAAGTTTCCAGATTTGCAGAAAGCATTGCAGGTGGGTGGGAATGTGCACCGGACAGAGGTGAGCAGGACATTCATCCTGGCCTTCTGGTCACCCAGATGATCCAAACCTGGAGCAGAGCTCACTGCGGGGACAGAGCCTCCTCCCTGAGAATCCACGCCCACTTCCTCCCACCAGGCAACTTCTTTTGCCTGCCTGGCCTAATTACTCCTATCCGCAGAGGTGGAGGGAAGCATGGGGGCCGCTGGGACACCTCATAGGGGTTTGTATTTCAGCTGACTGCAAGGCCACTGATCCCTTCTCCCTTCTCCCCATCATCTTGCCCTTGGCCCTGGCATTTGGTACAAGGAACAAGGAAGAGAGCTTTGGGATGCAGCCAGGGAGGCCTCACAGGCAACCAGACCTTCAGGGGCTCTTGTTAGAGGTCCTGCCACAGTGCTGAGGCTCTGAAGGCTGGGCTCCAGTGCCAACCGTGCCACAGGCCAGCTGTGTAACCGTAGAGAGCTACGGGTCCTCTCTGTGCCTTAGAATCCTCTGCCACAGACCAGAGAGTCCATCAGGATGTTAACTGCTGCCATTACTCAGAGATGCGGGTAGGCTGCTGGCAGACCTCCTGTTTACCAAGCCTCTCCGGTGTGCTGAGCCCTGGCCAATCACGGTGGCTCATGATTGAACTACAGACCTAACCCTCAGAAAGCCACCAAGGCTGGGTGTTGTCGCTCACACCTGTAATCCCAGCACTTTGAGAAGTGGAGGTGGGAGGATCACTTGAGCCCAGGAGTTTGATACCAGCCTGGGCAACATAGAGCCTCAGTTCTACAAAAGAAAAAGAAAAAAAATGCTGGGTGCAGTGGCCCACCCCTGTAATCCCAGCACTTTGGGAGGCTGAGGTGGGTGGATCACCTGAGGTCAGGAGTTCAAGATCAGCCTGTCCAAGCATCTCTACAAAGATACAAAACTAGCCAGGTGTGGTGGTGGGCACCTCTAATCCCAGCTACTCTAGAGGCTGAGGTGGAAGAATCGCTTGAACCCACGAGGTGGAGGTTGCAGTGAGCCGAGATCATGCCATTGCACTCCAGCCTGGGCAACACAGCAAGACTCTGTCTCAAGAAGAAAAAAAAAATAGCCAGGCCTGGTGGCATGTGCCTGTAGTCCTAGCTATGAGGAAGGTTGAGGCAGGAGGATCCCTTGAGACCAGGAGTTCCAGGTTACACTGAGCTGTGATCAAGCTGTGATCATGCTATGATCGTGCCACTGTACTCTAGCCTGGAAGACAGAGCAAGACCCTGTCTCAAAAGAGGAAAAAAAACAGAGACAGAGAAAGAGTTGCCAGCCCTGCAGCAGAGACCCACAGGCCTTCCCCGTGCCTCTCACTTCCAAGGTAACTCCTTTGAGAACAGGAGCCATAGTCCCTTCATCTTTGAACCCCAGTTCCCAGCTGGCACAGATAGCAGGGGCTCCCTAAATACATGTAGGATTAAATTGAAAGGAGGCCAGTATTGGGTGTGGACCCTCGTTCAGCTAAGGAAGCAGTGAATCGGAGCAGGCTGGGGTGAGGGCCTGGAGAGAGCTTAAAGGGACTGAAGGTGGCAGAAGCAGGGGTCCTGGCAGATATCTGAGTGGGCAGCTGCAGATGGGGCTGGCCAGAGAAGCAAGCAGGAAGACTGAGGTGTGGTGAGGGGCTGCGGGAACTCAGACCTTGGGCTTGTGGGCTCCAGTTTCCTCCAGCAGAGCCACCTAGAGACGAGCTGGGAGACAGTGTGTTGTGAGGATCCCTGGCTCGCGCTTGGTCTGGCGGGTGCAGAGGTAGTCGGGGGAGAGACCAGAGAAGGAAGACAGAGGTAGGAGGAGGAACGGGTCCGCGGATTGGCTTTGTGGGGCTCGGGCCCTGCAGAGGCCAGAGTCATGAAGGACGGTCTGAATGTGTCATTCCCGAGGTGGAGCGGGGACGCAAATCCGAGCACCGAGGGGGAGACTGGGGTGCCACTGGCTGCTGATCGCCCCCCAACCCTCCGCCACTCCTGGGAAGGGGCAGGAGAGCCGAGGGCGGCACCCACGAGGACTCCCCTTTGGACCACGGTTTGCCAAGATCCGGGGTCCGGGGACGCGCCCCCACTCCTCTGTCCTCGCCGGCAGGATCTTCATCCCCAAGAAGCACCGGGCGCGCTTCGACGAGGTGGTGTCGCAGGGCCTCCTGGGCAAGCTGTGCCGCGCCCGCCGGGCCCAGGGCGCTCAGCGACTGCGCCGGAGCCGCAGCGAGGAGCGGCCGGAGCGCCTCCTGGTGTCCACGCGCGCCAGCGCCCCGCCGCGCCGCCCCGACGAGCCGCCCCCGCGCAGGGCCTCCTTGCTGGTGGGCAGCCTTGCTGGCCCCGGGGGCGCGCGCAGGTACACGGGGCTCACAGGCACGGGCCGCGGACCCCTCTCTGCGGGTGGGCTCGGGACCGAGACCCGGGGAGAGTGCGCAGGGGTGGGGCGGGGCTGCTGGGGTGCAGAAGGGACCGAGAGGTTAAGGGGAAAGGGACACGGGACATCTCCCACCCCTGCACCCCAGGGCCCCCTCTCCATCGTGCTGCTCGCCCCTTCTTTTTCTCCCCAGGACTGTCCGAGTCTACAAGGGCAACAAGAGCTTCGGCTTCACACTTCGCGGCCACGGGCCTGTCTGGATCGAGTCTGTCCTGCCTGGTGAGGGGTGGGCTGCTTGCCCTAAGAGTCCCTAAGGCCCAGGATGGGGTAAAGGACCCCGTGATGGCTCTCCAGGGTCATTGTACCGCATATAGGCTCCTGCTCAGCAACCCCTCCCGTCTACATAAGGTACCATCCTTATGTAGACGCTGTTCCCTGAGTGTCCCAGAGCCAGCAGATCTGAATCCCACTCCTACCTAAGGTGCTTGAGGCCAGAGCCTTCTGCCTGAGTTGGGGTGCCCCACCCCTGCCCTTCTAAATTCAGCATCACCCCAACCCGAGGGAACCAGGTTCTGCGTCCAGACCTTTCCTGTGTCCACAGGGAGGGTTAGGGCCACTGTCCAGGACCCTGGGACAGCCAGGACTGAGCTGGTGCCTACCCAGACTGTGCCCATGCTGAACTGGGCACTTGTCTGTCAGGCCAGACTCAGAGAGCCAAAAGGGCCTGAGGGCCTCTGCCTGTGACTCTGCCTCTGCCTCTAACCCCTGCTGAATCTGGACTCCCTTCTCCTACCACCCGCCAGCCTCTTCTTGTTCCTGAAATCATGCATCTTTTTAATTTTATTTTACTTTACTTATTTTATTTTATTTTAATTATTTTTTTTGAGACTGAGTCTCACTCTTTCTCCAGGCTGGAGTGCAGTGGTACAATCTCGGCTCACTGCAACCTCTGTCTCCCGGATTCAAGCAATTCTCTTGTCTCAGCCTCCCGAGCAGCTGAGACTACAGGCGTGTGCCACCATACCGGCTAATTTTTTGTATTTTTAGTAGAGACAGGATTTCACTGTGTTAGCCAGGATGGTCTCAATCTCCTGACCTTGTGCTCCACCTACCTTGGCCTCCCAAAGTGCTGGGATTACAGGCAGGAGCCACTGTGTCCCCCCTATTTTATTTTAATGAGATAGGGTCTCCCTCTGTCACCCAGGTTAGAGTGCAGTGGCACGATCTTGGCTCACTGCAACCTACACCTCCTAGGCTCAAGTGATCCTCCCATCTCAGCCTCCCGAGTAGCTGGGACCACAGGCACACACCACCATGTGTGGCTACTTTTTTTGTATTTCTGGTAGAGATAGGGTTTCGCCATATTGCCCAGGCTGGTCTTGAACTCCTTAGCTCAAGTAATCCTCCTGCCTTGGCCTCCCAAAGTGCTAGGAGTACAGGCATGAGCCACCACACCCAGCCTATATTTTATTTATTTTGAGGTGGAGTTTCACTCTCATTGCTCAGGCTGGAGTGCAGTGGTGCAATCTCGGCTAACATAAGCCTCCACCTCCCAGGTTCAAGCGATTCTACTGCCTCAGCCTCCTGAGTGGCTGGGATTATAGGCACCTACCACCACACCTGGCTAATTTTTTTGTATTTTTAGTAGAGATGGGGTTTATCCATGTTGGCCAGGCTGGTCTCGAACTCTTGGCCTCAGGTGATCCACCTGTCTTGGCCTCCTAAAGTGCTGGGATTACAGGCATGAGCCACCACACTCAGCCTATTTTATTTTATTTTATTTAAAGAGATGGGGTCTCCCTCTGTCGCCCAGGCAGGATTGCAGTGGCGTGATCATAGCCCACTGCAGCCTTGAACTCCTGGGCTCAAGAGATCCTCCTGCCTCAGCCTCCTAAATGTTGGGATTGCAGATGTGAGCCACCAGGCCCAACCATGGCATCTTGAAGAAGCAGCCTCTCCAGTGCAAGAATCCCTTTCTTCCTGCCACTCCAGTGGGGCAGAAGTGTGTGTGTGCTCATATTCATTGTGGAAGGTGTTTGTAGGGCAGAAATGTCTCCTAGAGCAGAATTGAACTCTCCCTCCCTGTAACCACCTGCTCAGAACTGGGTTACCTGTTCTGTCCTGCATCGGCCCCCTCCCAGCACCTAAGTGTAATGCTCCTGGTTACACATACCTTTGGTGGCCATGCCAATGCATTCTTTCCACATTCTGCATGTCACTGTCTCCAGTGTATGGATCTGTGAGCTGGGCATCATCTGATCCTATAGTCCCAGCCCAGGACTGATTCCATGCCTTCCCCATCATAGGAAGCTAAATTGATGTTTAGATGGAAGCTTTACAGCTGGGGAAACTGAGGCCTGTAGTTCCAGCCCCAGAAGAGCACTGATGTGTCAGGCCAACAGTCTTCGGACTGTTCTGAGACTTAATCCTGATAACTGGCACGTTCGGATCCTTCCCCAATTTGAGCATCACTAAATTTTTTGACACCATATGGTAAGCAAAAAGCCCAAAGCTGCTCTCTAGAGAGCTTCCTCTAAAAACGATTAATCTCAGCCAGGCGCGGTAATCCCAGCACTTTGGGAGGCTGAGGCGGGCGGAACACCTGAGGTCAGGAGTTCGAGACCAGCCTGGCCAATACGGTGAACCCCTGTCTCTACTAAAAGTACAAAAACTAGCCAGGCGTGGTGGTGGCATCTGTAATCCCAGCTACTCAGGAGGCTGAGGCAAGAGAATTGCTTGAACCCGGGAGGTGGAGCTTGGAGTGAGCCAAGATTGCACCACTGCTCTCCAGCCTGGGTGACAGAGCAAGACTCCGTCTCAGAAAAAAAAGAACGATTAATCTTTCCTCTGTGGATATGGCTGTTCCAACCATGCCACCACCACCATCCCCATCCCGGTCTCTCCCACATGTGTAGCCAGAGATATTTGGCCTAGGGGCTTGTTAAAATCCAGATGTGGCTGGGTGCACTGGCTTACACTTCTAATCCCAGCCTTTTGGGAAGCTGAATCTGGAAGATCACTTGAACCCAGGAATTTGAGACCAGCCTGGTCAACATAGCAAAGGACATGCCTGTAGTCCCAGCTACTCCAGAGGCTGGGGTGGGAGGATCGCTTGAGCCCAGGAGTTCAGCACTGCAGTGAGCTATGATCGTGCCACTGCACTCCAACCTGGGTAACAGAGCAAGACCCTGTCTCAAAAAAAGAAAAGATTCCAGGTCTGCTGTTCTCAACCCAACCCTCAAGCTAGTGATCCCATGTCTTACCTGTCATAGGAAGCCAAATGAATGCTTAGATGGAAGGTTTTACAGATGGGGAAACTGAGACATGGAGAGGCTCTGGTAAATTAAGGACCAGAAACTAGGATCTCCTGACTCCTGGCCCAGTGATCTTTGATACCCTACGACAGCCTCTCTAGTCATGCAGCTATTCAAGGCAGGCCAGACTGGATTCGCCACTACCATCACTCTCTCCTCCTTTTCAGTCCAGGGAAAGGACTTCCCCCATCTCACCTCTCCCAGGAAGTCCCTGATTGTTCCCCCTCTTCTCTGGACAGTTTCTATCTCCCTCAGAGAGAAATTCTCACAATTTGAGAGTATATTTTATTTAGGCATTGATCATTTTCCCTACTTCTTTCAGAATTAATTTTAGAATGATGACTAATAAAAGAGGCAGAAAGAGCCCAGGTGTGGTGGCTCATACTTGTAATCCCAGCACTTTGGGAGACTGAGGCAGGAGGATCATTTGAGGCCAGGAGTTTGCGACCAGCCTGAACAATATGGTGAAACTTCGTCTCTACAAAAAATACAAAAATTAGGTGGCCAGGCACGATAGCTCACACCTGTAATCCCAGCACTTTGGGAGGCCAAGGCAAGTGGATAACGAGCTCAGGAGTTCGAGGCCAGCCTGGGCAACATGGTAAAACCCCATCTCTACTAAAAACAAACACACACACAAATTAGCCGGGTGTGGTGGCAGGCGCCTGTATTCCCACCTACTCAGGAGGCTGAGGTGGGAGAATAGCTTGAACCCAGAAGGCAGAAGTTGCAGTGAGCTCAGATCACACCTTTGCACTCCAGCCTGGCTGATAGAGCGAGACTCCATCTCAAAAAAAAAAAAAAAAAAAAAAAAAAGCCCAGAGTGGTGGTGCATGCCTAGGTCCCAGCTACTCGATCCTCAGGTGGGAGGATTGCTTGAGCCCAAGAGGTCGAGGCTGTAGTGAACTGTGATTACACCACTGCACTGCAGCAAGACCCTGTCTCAAACAACACAAAACAAAACAAAAAACAGAAAGTAATTCTCCTGAAACAAAAAGGAATCCCTGATGGGACCTCTCTATGCAGAGCTAAGAACAGTATATGGAGCAGGGACTCGAGACGTACTGATGCTGCCTGAGTACTGCTCTCTGGACCTTGCTCTTCTCCAGCACTGGGGGTTCATGCTGTGCCCCCGCTAGGGGATCACTCCGTGGTCCTTAGATCCTTAAAGCAGCTGCGATCGGAAATGTGCAGAGTCTATTACACGGATCTGTCGATCTTATTTGACTCTCCTCTGCTACCCATGCCTATGGATCTCTGTTTTTTTAGGTGTTTTTTTGGAGAGACGGAGGTCTCGCTATGTTGCCCAAGCTGGTCTCGAACTCCTGGGCTCAAGCAATCCTCGTGCCTTGGCCTCTCAAAGTGCTGGGATTATAGGTGTTAGCCACCGTGACTGGCCAGCTATGGGTCTCTGAGTTTCCATTTCTTGCCTGTAAAACAGGAGAGCATCCTGCTCTCGAAGTGGTACCCTGCCCAGCTGACTGGCACACCCTCTCTTCTTGCTTCCAGGGAGCCCAGCTGACAATGCTGCCCTCAAGTCAGGTGACCGGATCCTCTTCCTCAATGGACTGGACATGAGGTCAGAGGCTACTGGGGACACCAGAGGTTGGTGATGAGCTGCCCCACTCCCTACAAGACTCCTGCCTCCTGGGGCACCCAGGCCGTGGTCCCGATCTCCTCTCACCAATTGGTCCCCAGGATCTGTCCCTCTTCCAATGGGAACTCTGGAATCTAACCCTCCCCCTCACCAGCCGCCAACTCTAGCCAGGACCTCAGTTTATCCTTCCAACCAGAAAATACCCCAGCTCCGTGCTGGGGACACAGAGAGGCACAGAGGTGGTCTTGCTGTGTGGCCCCTGTGGGCAGGACAGGGAGCTCTGGCTGGTGGCCGTGGACAGGGCTCACCCCAGTCAGGCCCTCCTGGCCCTCTCTGCTTGGCAGGAACTGCTCCCACGACAAGGTGGTGTCCATGCTGCAGGGCAGTGGTGCCATGCCCACGCTGGTGGTGGAGGAAGGGCTCGTCCCATTTGCCAGTGGTGAGAACCCCATGGACACTTGGCTTTCTTGGTCCACAGCAACCCTGCCCCGGCTGCTTTTTGTGAGATTCACAGTGCAGAGGACTTGGCTCTTCCCCTAAACTTGCAGCTTGCCTTCCCAGGACTGCCCCCTAAGTAGTACTATAAAATCCTAGTGAGGCTGGGCATGATGGCTCATGCCTGGAATCCCAGCACTTTGGAGGCCGAGGTGGGAGGATCGCTTGAGGCCATGAGTTTGAGACCAGCCTGGGCAACATGGCGCAACTCTGACTCTACTAAAAATACAAAAATTAGTTGGGTGTGATCACACACGCCTGTAGTCCCAGCTACTCGGGAGGCTGAGGCAAGACAATCGCTTGAACCCAGGAGGTGGAGGTTGCCGTGAACCAAGATTGCACCACTGCACTCCAGCCTGGGTGACAGAACAAGACTGTCTCAAAAATAAAAAAAAGGGCCAGGCGCAGTGACTCACACCTGTAATCCCAGCACTTTGGGAGGCAGAGGCAGGCAGATCACGAGGTCAGGAGATGTAGACCATCCTGGCCAACATGGTGAAACCTTGTCTCTACTAAAAATACAAAAATCAGCCGGGCATGGTGGCTCACACCTGTAGTTCCAGCTACTCGGGAGGCTGAGGCAGGAGAATCACTTGAACTCAGGAGGCGGAGGTTGTAGTGAGCCGAGATCACGCCACTGCACTCCTGCCTGGGCAACAGAGTGAGACTTCATCTCAGAAAAAGACAAAAACGGCTGGGCGTGCTGGTTCTCGCCTGTAATCCAAGCACTTTGGAGGCCAAGGCGGGCGGATCACCTGAGGTCGGGAGTTCAAGACCAGCCTGACCAGCATGGTGAAATCTCATCTTTTAAAAAAAAAGAAAAAGACAAAAACAAAAATGAAAACAAAAACCCTAGTGCATAGCTTCAGGGACCCTTCCCAGGGCTGACTCCCTCTATCCCTGGCCCCAGTGTTAGGCAGCAGGCATGTCTTCCCATGCATGGCACTGGACAGCCACACCCCAGCTCAGGAGGTCTGCTGACCTCAAAAGCCAGGGAAACGGCACCTGGCCTGGGGGCTCTGGGTCACTCTTGCCTCTCCTGCCTGTGGTCCCAGCAGACTCTGATTCTCTGGACTCGCCCAACCCGTCGTCAGCGCTTACCTCCCTGCAGTGGGTGGCGGAGATCCTGCCATCCAGCATCCGGGTCCAAGGGAGGACCTTCAGCCAGCAGCTGGAGCACCTGCTCACGCCTCCTGAGCGCTACGGGGTCTGCCGGGCCCTCGAGAGCTTCTTCCAGCACAGGTGGCTGGGCCAGAGCTGGGGTGGGGACCTGCCCTGGGTGGGCCCTAAGTCCTGCCTAGACTCATATCCTAGTCTCCCTGCCTGAGCCTCCTCAGTCCCGATCTCCTGGGGGATGCTCAGGGAGGTGGCAGCTGGTATCAGGGACCCCAGGGTGGTGGGCAATTGAGCTGCCCTGGAACAAACTCTGACCCTGACACCTCCGATAGCCACGTGACCTTGTGCAAGTCACAGCCTTCTCTGTGAAGTGAGGCAGATGGGGACCACCTGCCGAATTCTTTTTTTTTTTTTTTTTTTTTTAGATGGAGTCTCTCTCTGTTGCCCAGGTGGGAGTGCAGTGATGTGATTTTGGCTCACTGCAAACTTTGCCTCCTGGGTTCAAGCGATTCTCCTGCCTCAGCCTCCCGAGTACCTGGGATTACAACCATGCACCACCACACCCAGCTAATTTTTGTCTTTTTAGTAGAGACAAAGTTTCACCATGTTGGTCAGGCTGGCCTCGAACTCCTGACCTCATGATCCGCCCACCTTGGCCTCCTAAATACCTGCAGCATTCTTGATGGGACCCACCTCTGGGCACTTGTCATGGTCCAGACCCTTGGGGATAGGGTTGGTGTCTTTCTTTTTGGACCTCAACTACAGCCAGGTGCATTTATCACACTCCTTGGTCCATGGGGTCATTTTCATGGTCTCTGAAAAGCCTGTCCTTTATCTGTACCTTTTTGTTTTCTTTGAAGGGCTTTGGTTTTTGGTTTTTGTTTTGTTTCATTTTGTTTTTGAGACTGTTTCGCTCTTGTTGCCCTGGCTGGAGTGCAATGGCGTGATATCGACTCACTGCAACCTCCGCCTCCCAGGTTCAAGCGATTCTCCTGCCGCAGACTCCCAAGTAGCTTGGATTACAGGCCTATGCACCACCACGCCTGGCTAATTTTATATTTTTAGTAGAGACAGGGTTTCTCCACGTTGGTCAGGCTGGTCTTGAACGCCCGACCTCAGGTAATCCACCCACCTCCGCTTCCCAAAGTGCTGAGATTACAGGCATGAGCCACCGCACGCCCAGCCTGGTTTTGTTTTGTTTTTCAAAAAGGATGGTTGGTGGGGTGGGGTGGGGGTCTCACTATGTTGCCCAGGCTGGTCTCGAACTCCAGGGCTCAAGTGATCCTCCCAAAGTGCTAGGATTACAGGCATGAGCCACTGTACCTGGCTTTAAAGTCTTAAGATGTAATTCACCTACTATACAGTTCAACCCATTTAATTATACAATTCAGTGGTGTTTAGTATATTCACAAATATGTGCAAACATCACATGATCCATTTTAAAACCTCATCACATCAAAAAGAAACCCAGATCAAACACCTATAATCCCATCACTTTGGGAGGCTAAGGCAGGAAAATTGCTTGAGCCCAGGAGTTCAAAACCAGCCTGGGCAACAGAGCAAGAAGCCATATCTACAAAAAGAAAAAATTAGCTGGGCATGGTGGCTCGCACCTGTAGTTCCAGTTACTTTGATGTGGGAGGATCGCTTGAGCCCAGGGTTTCAAGGCTGCAGTGAGCCGTGATTGTGCCACTGCACTCCAGCCTGGGTGACAGAATGAGGCCCTGTCTCAAAAAAAAAAGAAAAATCAGGCTAGTCGTGGTGGGTCACTCCTGTAATCCTAGCACTTTAGGAGGCTGAGGCGGGTGGATTGTCTGAGCTCAGGAGTTCAAGACCAGCCTGGGCAACACAGTGAAATCCTGTCTCTACTGAAATACAAAAAATTAGCCAGGCATGGCGGCATGTGCCTGTAGTCACAGCTCTTTGGGAGGCTGAGTTAGGAGAATTGCTTGAACCCAGAAGGCAGAGGTTTCAGTGAGCCAAGATCATGCCACTGCGCTCCAGCCTGGGCAACAGAACAAGACATCATCTTCTCCCCCCTCAAAAAAAAAAATCATTGTGCTATATAGAGTATTTTGTGTCTGACTTATTCACCAATTAATGTGTTTAGCTCTGTCCACATTGCTTTGTGTATATATCATACATTGATTATAACTGCAGTCAAAGTCCTGTGGATCACAGCAGTGTCCAACTTTTTATTTTTGTTCATTTCTTAGCCATAGAAGTGACATCTGTTATTTTAATTTGGTTTTCTTCTATTACTAATTATTTTAAGTATCTTTTAATATGCTTATGAACTTTTTCTGGGATTTTCTCTATAAATTACCTGTTCATATCCTTTGTCTATTTTTGTTTTCTTGGACTTTTTGTTCTTGTTGACTGGCATGAAGTTCCTTGTATATTTTATTTTATTTTCTGAGACAGGGTCTCACTCTGTCATCCAGGCTGGAGTGCAGTGGCACAAATACAGCTCACTGCAGCCTAAAACTCCCAAGCTCAAGTGATCGTCCTACCTCTACCTCCCAGGTAGCTGGGACTACCATGCCCCCCTAATTTTTTTTTTTTTTTTTTTTTTAGTAGAGACAGGGTTTTGCCATGTTGTCCGGGCTGGTCTTGAACTCCTGGGCTCGAGTGATTCGCCCACTTTAGCTTCCCAAAGTGCTGGGATTACAGGTGTGAGCCACTGCCCCTGACACCTTGAACATTTTATTTATTATTTATTTCATCTATTTATTTATTTTGAGACAGAGTCTTGCTCTGTTGCCTAGGCTGGAGTGCAGTGGCATGATCTTGGCTCACTGCAACCTCTGCCTCCCAGGTTCAAGCGTTTCTCCTGCCTCAGCCTCCTGAGTAGATGGGATTACAGGCACTCACCACCACGCCCAATTAATTTTTGTACTTTTAGTAGAGACAGGGTTTCACCTTGTTGGCCAAGCTGGTTTTGAACTCCTGACCTCCTGTGATCCACCCACCTCAGCCTCCCAAAGTGCTGGGATGACAGGCGTGAGCCACTACGCCTGGCCACCCTTATACATTTTAAACACTGATTTCTCCTTGATTTTGAAGGTTGTAAGTTTCTCTCCCATGTTACTTCTGTCATTAAGTCTGTTGTGTCTAATATTAATGTGTCTAAGTTGGGCTTCCTTGATTTTGCATAGTCAAACTGGCCACATTTTTGGTTTTAGAGTTTTGGCTTTTGAAATTTTAAGAAGTCCTTCCCTGCTTCTAGGTCAAAAGATATTCTCCTACTTTATTTTTATTGATTTATTTATTTTTATTAATTATTATTATTTTGAGACAGAGTCTTGATCTGTTGCCCAGGCTGGAGTGCAGTGGCTCAATCTCAGCTCACTGCAATCTCCACCTCCCAGGTTCAGGTGATTCTTCTGCCTCAGCCTCCCCAGTAGCTGGGATTACAGGCACATACCACCACACCCAGCTAATTTTTGTATTTTTATTAGGGGGTATCACCATTTTGGCCAGACTGGTCTCGAACTCCTGAGCTCATGATCTACCCGCCTCGACCTCCCAAAGTGCTGGGATTACAGGCATGAGCCACCATGCCTGACCTATTTTTATTTTTATTTTATTTATTTTTTGAGACAGAGTCTTGCTCTGTGGCCCAGGCTGGAGTATAGTAATGCAATCTTGGCTCACTGCAACCTTTGCCTCCCAGGCTCAGGCGATTCTTTTGCCTCAGCCTCCCGAGTAGCTGGGATTACAGGTGCGCACCACCATGCCCACCAAATTTTTCTATTTTTTGTAGAAACAGGGTTCACCATGTTGGCCAAGCTGATCTCAAACTCCTGATCTCAGATGATCCGCCTGCCTCAGCCTCCCAAAGGGCTGAGATTACAGGCATGAGCCACCATGCCTGGCCTGCTCTATATGGTTTTTGTTTTTTTGAGACAGAGCCTCACTCTGTCACCCAGGCTGGAGTGCAATCTTGGCTCACTGCAACCTCCACCTCCTGGGTTCAAGCAGTTCTCCTACCTCAGCCTTCTGAGTAGCTGGGACTACAGGTGTGTGCCACCATGCCCAGCTAATTTTTGTATTTTTAGTAGAGTCGGGGTTTCACTACGTTGGCCAGGCTGGTCTCAAACTCCTGACCTGAGGTGATCCACCGCCTCAGCCTCCCAACGTGCTGGGATTACAAGCATGAGCCACCAGCCTGGCCTGCTCTATATGTTTTAATCTTCACAACAGCTCTATGAGGTAGATGCTATTTTTATCCCCATTTTACAGATGAGGAAACTGAGGCACAGAGAAGGTAAGTCATTTGAGAAAGGTCACTTAGCTGGTAAGTGGCAGAGCCGAGATTGGAGTCTGGCTACCCTGTCCCAGAGCCTGCCTTCCTGCTTACTTTTTTTTTTTTTTTTTTTTTTGAGACAGAGTCTCACTCTGTTACCCAGACTGGGGTGCAGTCGCGTGATCTCAGCTCACTGCAACCTCCACCTCCCAGGCTCAAGCAATTCTCCTGCCTCAACCTCCCGAGTGGCTGGGATTACAGGTGCATGCCACCATGCCCAGCTAATTTTTATATTTTTAATAGAGATGGGATTTCACCATGTTGGCCAGGCTGGTCTCTTAACTCCTGACCTCAAATGATTCACCTGCCTCAGCCTCCCAAAGTGCTGGGATTACAGACATGAGCCACCGCGCCCGGCCCCCACTTCTCTGTCTTTCAAGGGCAGGGATAGGGCATGAAGCCAGAGGCTGTGGCCTGGAAGTGCCATCTTGTCCACCCCCACTCTGTCATCATGTATTGAGCCTTGAGTATTGAGCCTTGCACCCTCACCCAGGAACATCGACACGCTCATCGTTGACGTCTACCCCGTGCTGGACACCCCTGCCAAGCAGGTCCTGTGGCAGTTCATCTACCAGCTGCTGACCTATGAGGAGCAGGAGCTCTGTCAGGAGAAAATCGCATGCTTCCTGGGCTACACTGCCATGACGGGTAAGCATCTTCTCCCCTGCCCCTTCCCTACCTGCGGCTGCTGACTGTCCAACCAACCAGGTGAACAGCCTGGGCGAGAAAGCCAGACTGTCTCAAACAAAAAGGAAGGAAGAGAGGGAGAGTGGGAGAGAGGGAGGGAGATAAGAAGGGAGAGCCGCTGCAGAGTTGCTGGCCCACAGTTTACTAGGATTTTAGCAAGAAGCTCGGGCTCCGTGGTGGATGGCACATGTCTTACATATCTGCCTAGACTCAAAAAAGTTGTATTTTGGCTGGGAGCAGTGGCTCACGCGTGTAATCCCAGCAATTTGGGAGGCCGAGGCAGGTGGATCACCTGAAGTCAGGAGTTTGAGACCAGCCTGGCCAACATGCTGAAACCCCTTCTCTACTAAAAATACAAAAAGTTAGCCAGGTGTAGTGGCAGGCACCTGTAATCCCAGCTACTTGGGAGGCTGAGGCAGGAGAATTGCTTGAACCTGGGAGGTGGAGGTTGCCTTGAGCTGAGATGGCACCATTGCACTCCAGCCTGGGCAACAATTGCAAAACTCCGTCTCAAAAGAAATACAAAACTATTTCACCCATAATCCTCTCTGGGCAGCAGTGACTTGGCGTGGGGTGAGCACAAGGCGTTGAGACTCTGGAAACTCTTGTCGTGAGAGCTCTGCTGGGCCCCCGAGCTCAGGCCAGCTGCATTCTGGTGCTGCTCCCGGCACCTGGTTTCTTGCCCCGGGGCTTCCCCTCCAGAGCTCTTCTGGCGGCAAGCAGGGCAGGCCCCGTAGCCTGGGGTCCACGTATTGCTTCGGATGACATCTGCCCTCCCGTCCCTGTTTTGGAGGTCCCTTGTCTGGCTGAGAGGACAAGAGGGCCCCATGTTCCCTTCATGTCCCACAACAGAGCCGGAACCTGAGCTGGACCTGGAGTCGGAGCCCACACCCGAGCCCCAGCCCCGGAGCTCCCTGCGGGCCTCCTCCATGTGCCGCCACAGCCTTCGGTCGCAGGGCATGGAGGCCGGCCTCAGCTGCGGTAAGGCTGGTGTTGGAGTTGGCGGGTACTGAGTGGAGCTCAGTTTTTCTCCCTGCAAAATGGGCTTGGTGGTGGGGGAATCCCAGGGAATGGGGATAAGCAGGTCCCAGGAGTTGCCCTCCTGGGTCTGCCAGGCCTGTTGGTTCTGGGCCAGAGCCTGAGCCTTAGAGCTTAGATATGGTAATGACATTGTTCTCTGGTAGGTCCCAGCGAGTGTCCTGAGATGCCTCTTTCCCTGATCCCAGGCGAGCGCCAGGCGGGCGATGGCACGTCCCTCCCTGAGACCCCCAACCCCAAGATGGTGAGACCTTCTCTCTGCCCTCCAGGTGGGGTCAGTAGGGGACAGGGAATGGATGGTCCATAGAACTGGGCCCAGGAGACCCAGGCCAAGGCGCCTCTGTGGCTGCTTCAGGCTGGGGCAGATCTCTGCCTCCCATCCTACCCAGGCCTGGCCTCTGAGGCCAAAAGTTAGGGCTGCGAGGGGAAGTAGGGTGGGCTGGACTCACCCCCACCTCCCTCCAGATGTCAGCTGTCTATGCAGAGCTTGAGTCGCGACTGAACAGCAGCTTCAAAGGGAAGATGGGGACCGTGTCCAAATCCCGGGCTTCCCCTCCAGGCCCCAGCCCAGCAGTTGCTTCAGGTAGGGCTCCAGGCTCTGTCATCTTGACCGTCCAGGTGTAACCCTCAACCCCAGGCTCAGCCCTGGAGCTGCTTCTCTGCTCCATCAGAGTCAGGGTTGTCCCAGTCCCTCCCATGGCCCTGTGATCCTCACCTCAGCTGCTGATCAACAAAGTAGCCTGGGCACACCTGTAATCCCAGCACTTTGGGAGGCCAAGGCAGGAGGATCGATTGAGCCCAGGAGTTTGAGACCAGCCTGGCAACATAGTGAGACCCCATCTCTACCAAAAAAATACAAAATTGGCTGGGCGTGATTGCATATACCTGTTGTCCCAGCTCCTCAAGAGGCTGAGGTGGGAGGATCACTTGAGCCCAGGAGTTCAAGACCGCAGTGAGCTGTGATCGAGCCACTGCACTCTAGCCTAAGCAACAGAGCAAGACTCTGTCTCAAAAAAGACAAAAACAAAAGAAAGAAAGAAAAAGAAAAAGAAAGAAAGCAGATGTCTGTTTCTGAGGAAGTCCTGAGTTAGCATGTGGTTATCAGATAAACTATCAAGTGCATGCATTGTTCTGTGAATGGCACAGCTGGGAACACAGTTGCTCTGCAGGTCAGAAGGTAGGGCCCCTGGGAGGTCCTGCTGTGAGCTCAGGGCTTGCCGGGTGTGGGAAATGCCCCGTGACTCTGGTCTGGGCCCTAGAGAAGCCCCTCCACGCTTTGACTTAGTGGTGTTCAGTGGCTCCCAGCTGGGGCCCCTGTGACCATTCCAAGGTGAGCTAGCATCCAGCCTGTCCTGGGGCTGAGTGGTGTTCCTGCTCACCGGGCCTGGCCTTTGGTCATGGTTGGAAGGCAGGGCCACCCAGGGTCTTCCTGTACTATGCCCAGAGAGGGAAAAGGGAGTGCCCCAGGACACAGAGCCAGCCTGCCCTGGGCCCTCTCTCCAGCTTGCACCTGCAGCCTCGGTGCTGGCTGAAACTGGATCCTCACGCTGCATCCCCCCACCAGGGCCCAGGACCCTGTCCGGAATCTCATGGCCCAGCGAGCGACTCCTGCCCTCCCCTTGCTACCACCCGCTGTGTTCTGGGGGCCTGGCCTCCCCCAGCAGCTCTGAGTCCCACCCCTACGCCAGCCTGGACAGCAGCAGGGCGCCCTCCCCACAGCCAAGCCCGGGGCCCATCTGCCCCGACAGCCCCCCAAGCCCGGACCCTGCCCACCCGCCCAGCCGCAGGAAGCTCTTCACCTTCTCCCAGCCTGTGAGAAGCCGTGATACCGACCGCTTCCTGGACGTGCTGAGTGAGCAGCTGGGCCCCCGGGTCACCATTGTGGATGATTTCCTGACCCCTGAGAATGACTACGAGGAGGTGGGTATGCGGGCAGGTGTGGAGGGAGGTGGGTGAGGCATGGTGTGGAGGTCTGCAAGGCAACAGTGTCCCTGGGCTCCTGCAAGGGCCTGCTGTCCTTGGGATCTTCCCCAGGCTATCCCACCCTTTTCCCCAGGTTACCCTATCTCTTGTTCGAGGTTATCCTGCTCCTTGTCTGAGGCTAGCCTGTGCTCCCTATCCCAGGTTAGCCCATTCCTTAGGCCAGACTATCCCACACAACCTGAGTCTAACCTGTAAGATGGTCCTATCCTTATGCCAGGCTATCCCCTTCACAGCCTAAGGCTAACCCATGAGACTGCCCTATCCTTATCCCAGGCTATCCCCTTCACAGCCTAAGGCTAACCCATGAAACACTGCCCTATCCTTGTCCCAGGCTATCCCATGCACAGCCTGAGGCTAACCCATGAGACAGTCCTATCCTTAGCCCAGGCTATTCCTCTCACGGCCTGAGGCTAACCTGTAAGACTGCCCTATCTTTGTCACAGACTATCCCCCTCACAGCCTGAGGCTAACCCGTGAGACTGCCCTATCCTTCTCCCAGGCTATCCCCCTCACAGCCTGAGGCTAACCCATGACACTGCACTATCCTTGTCCCAGGCTATCCCCCCACAGCCTGAGGCTAACCCGTGAGACTGCCCTATCCTTGTCCCAGGCTATCCCATGCACAGCCTGAGGCTAACCCATGAGACAGTCCTATGCTTAGCCCAGGCTATCCCCCTCACAACCTGAGGCTAACCCATGAGACTGCCCTATCCTTGTCCCATGATCCTTCACCTTGCACCTGCTCTAGTCTCTCTGGGCCCAGCCTCATCCTCCCCTTGCATCTCTTTCTACCACCAGATGAGCTTCCATGATGACCAGGGTAGCTTTGTAACCAATGAGCGGAGCAGCGCCAGCGACTGCGTCAGCAGCAGTGAAGAAGGCAGCTCCCTGACCTACTCCTCCATCTCTGACCACATCCCGCCACCCCCGCTCAGCCCCCCACCACCGCCACCCCTGCCTTTCCATGACCCCAAGCCCAGCTCCCGCAGCTCTGATGGTTCCCGGGGCCCTGCTCAGGTGCTGGCCAAGCCCCTCACCCAACTCAGCCACCAAGTCCCTCCACCACCCCCACCGCCCCTGCCCCCACCCGTGCCCTGTGCACCCCCCATGCTGTCCCGGGGCCTGGGCCACCGGCGCAGCGAGACCAGCCACATGAGTGTCAAGCGCTTGCGGTGGGAGCAGGTGGAGAACTCAGAAGGCACCATCTGGGGTCAGGTGGGTGACCTGGGACCCACCAGTGCTCTGTACTAGGGGAGGATGGTTTGGGCAGTAGCATTGAAGGAAAATCCATCTTCCAGGCATCTTCCAACATCATCCTCCCTACCCCAAGCAGAGGATGAGTAGAGCCCCAGCCCAAGGACATGCCCATGCTTGGTGGCCGCTGCAGGCATTGAAGCCAATCTATGTCCCTAAGCCAAAGACCCACACGGGGGACACCTGGAAAGGCCACCCTACCCATCCTTGAAACTTATCACTCTTGAGGCCAGACGAGTTCTCTTAAATCCTTAAAAGAGCAGCTGGTTCAAACTCCTGCACACCAGCCTTCACTCTTTCACTTTGATGGTTGAATTTCTTCCTGCACAATTCTGCCAGTGTATACTTGAACACCTTTGGTGATGAAGAACTCATTACCTGTCAAGGTCTTTCCTCGCTGGACGATTTTAACCATCCTTTGTCTTCCTCTGAAATCTTTTCTCCCCAAGATTCTCCTGCCCTGTTTTCTCTCTGGCCCTTGAAATCAGGCAGAGCAATCTTTTTTTTTTTTTTTTTTTTTTGAGACAGAGTCTCGCTCTGTTACCAGGCTGGAGTGAAGTGGCATGTTTTCAACTCACTGCAACCTCTGCCTCCCTCGTTCAAGCGATTCTCCTGCCTCAGCCTCTCAAAGAGCTGGGACTACAGGTGTGTGCCACCACGCCCGGCTAATTTTTTGTATTTTTAGTAGAGACGGGGTTTCACCATGTTAGCCAGAATGGCCTCCATCTCCTGACCTTGTGATCTGCCTACCTCAGCCTCCCAAAGTGCTGGGATTACAGGTGTGAGCCACCGTGCCCGGCCAGGCAGAGAGCAATCTTACCCACAAACCAACCAACCTACGAGATGAACAAGGTTCACCCCACCCCTTTTTCCCTTTTTTTTTTTTTCAGGTCATTCCCCTAGAACACGGTTTCCAACCCCACACTCCAGTGTCCATGTCCCTGTCAGAGGCCTTCCCAGAAGGAACCTCTGCCTCCCTCATTCTCCTCTGCCTCCCATTGAAGGAACCCTCAATGGGGCTTGACCAGCTCTGAGCAGAGAACAGCGTTCTCACCTCCTTTGACCTGGACATCTACTCCTTTTAATATGGCAGGGCCTCCTTCCAGCTCCCAGGGCTGCCCCATCCAGTGCTCATGATCACCATCATCCTTAACCCCATCTTCTTGGGACCAATAGCATGCTCTCACATGTAGTCACACTAGGCAGAGGCATGCTTGTGATTTTTCCCCACTGCCATCTCCTGAGTCCCAATTCTGTCTCCTGCCCTGTCAGCCAAGATATTATCAGCCCACATCTCCAGGGAACCTTTCCAAGTTGCTAATAAAGAAGACCAGTGAGGCCAGGTGTGGTGGTTCATGCCTGTAATCCCAACACTTTGGGAGACTGAGGTGGGAGGACTGCTTGAGCCCAGGAATTCAAGACAAGCCTGGGCAACATAGTGAGATCTCGTCTCTACAAAAAATTAACTGGACATGGTGGTGCATGCCTGTGGTCTCAGCTACTTGGGAGGCTAAAGTGGGAGGATCACTTGATTCCCAGAGGTGGAGGTTGCAGTGAGCCAAGGTGGCACCACTGCACTCCAGCCTGGGGGACAGAGCAAGACCTTGTCTCAAAAAATAAATAAATAGGCCGGGCGCGGTGGCTCACGCCTGTAATCCCAGCGCTTTGGGAGGCCGAGGCGGGTGGATCACGAGGTCAAGAGATCGAGACGATCCCGGTCAACATGGTGAAACCCCGTCTCCACTAAAAATACAAAAAATTAGCTGGGCATGGTGGCACGTGCTTGTAATCCCAGCTACTCAGGAGGCTGAGGCAGGAGAATTGCCTGAACCCAGGAGGTGGAGGTTGTGGTGAGCTGAGATCGCGCCATTGCACTCCAGCCTGGGTAACAAGAGCGAAACTCCGTCTCAAAAAATAAAACAAAATAATAAAAAATAATAAATAAATAAATAAAAATTAAAAATAAAAAAAGAACTCAGTGAGACAAGGATACAAATAGGGACCTCCTGGGTCTCCTGGAGACCTCACTCCTGCCAACCTTGGACCAATCTTCAAGCCTTGCTCCACAGCGTGGTTCTTCCACTGGCTACCAAAGGTAGACACAGGGATACAGGTCACACATCTGGCCAAGCCCAAATCCATCCTCGGTGTCCCTGCCCCACAGCCATGTTCTAAGACTTAATTCCCCTGCTTACCCTCCCTTTGGGTTCTCTCCCTGTGGCAGCTACCCCATCTTCACTCCCTGTCCCAGCCCCAGGCTGTCACCTCTCATCTACACCATTCCTCACAGGCATGTGTCCTGCACCCAGCCCCTAGGCTTCCAGCATCAGCCCACTCTGCCCAGGGCAGCCCTAGTGAACTCACTACCCCCAAAGGAGACCTGATAACAGAGCCAGACCCCTGAGCCACCTCCAGTAGCCCCTTACTTGGCTCTAGCCTCTTCACAGCTCTTCATGCCCCAGCTCCAGCCCTATCTTGCTGGCTTCTGCATGGGTAGAGTTCCAAGTCTGAGTTTCAATTGATCCCAAGAGGCGCTGGCTTAGCACTGCTGACTCGGATGATCTGGCTCTCCTGCGGTCTCCTGCTCTGAGCTTTATCCCACTGCCTGATGGGTGCTTTCCGTTGGGAAGCCCCCAGGGTGGCCCTCAGAGGGTGGGCAGTGGGAGGCCAGTCCAGCTGCTGCTGCTCCTCCTACTCTGAACTTCCCATCCTCCTTCCCAGCTTGGGGAAGACTCCGACTACGATAAGCTGAGTGACATGGTGAAATACCTCGATCTGGAGCTCCACTTCGGCACCCAGAAACCTGCTAGTGAGTGGCCTAATGGCCTTGGGGGAACCCCAGATATCACACCATCTGTGGCAGCCCCAGGCTTAGCATCTCTGAGGGCTGCCCTGACCGCTGTTTAACCTGATGCATCCTCAAGCCTTCAGTCCCTGAGTTATTTAATAGCTGGCATTTAGGCTGGGCTCAGTGGCTCATGCCTGCCATCCCAGCACTTTGGGAGGCTGAGGTGGGTAGATCTACTGAGCTCAGGCATTCGAGACTAGCCTGGGCAACATGGCGAAACCTCCATCTCTATCAAAAAGGCATGGTGGAGGCTGCCTGTGGTCCCAGATACTTGGGAGGCTGAGTTGGGAGGATCGATTGAGCCTGGGAGACTGTCTCAAACAAACAAACAAAAAGCTGGCATTTATTGTGCAGTGATCAAATACCAGGGATTCTCATTTCTAAATCTCGTGGCAACTCTATCATGGAGATACTGTGATCACCCCCATTTCCTGATGAGGAAGCACAGCGAGGGGAGGTAATTTGCTCATGGTCACATCGTAAACAGGAGGCATCCGTAAATGTATCTTTCAGGCTCCCCTGCCCTCAATCTTTCCTGGGTATCTCCCTGTCGTTGCTGGGTGGAACAGCCAGTCCCAGGATAGAACAGAAAGGCCTGGCCTCCTGCAGTATGGGGGGTGCACAGGGCACGAGGAGGTACACACAGGACCTAAGGGTCCCTGACCCCAGGAATGAGAGGACTATGGACATGTGTAGCTGATTAAGTCGAGGTCGTGCTTAGAGGGGATCGTGGCTGTTTTGGCCGCATCACTCCTGGGCCTTCCCACCGCAACCTCAGCCTAGCCCCCTTCGTAAACTGTCAGTTTCCTTTCCAGAGCCGGTGCCGGGGCCCGAACCTTTCCGGAAGAAGGAGGTGGTGGAGATCCTGTCCCACAAGAAGGCTTACAACACCTGTGAGGGTCCTGGGACCACCCCCCCAGGGGGTGTAGAGGGCGGGCGGCGTCCGTTTCTCTGGGCCTCAGATCTGCACGGATGGATGACAGACATTAGGCGGTGGAGACCTGGACTCCTCTTGACTAGCGCGGTGAAGGCCCCCTCCCAGGCCTCGTAGGCAGCCAAATCCCACCTGGGCGCAGCTTCCGGCCCAGCCCTCACTGAGTAATCAACTCCCCAGTTCTGGCCCCGCCTCCAGCCTCCCCGCTCCCCTTCGCAGGCCCCGCCCTAGTCCCTGGCCGGACCCCCAGAGAACCCACCCACCTTCTTGCTCTAGCGCCTCGAGAACCCCGCCCTCACCTTTTAATCGGTCGCTGAAAGACCGTCTCTATTCTGGGCCCGCCCCTGCCCTGGCACCCTAGGGCACTCTTCGCCTGCCCAGTCCCCGTTCCTTTTCCCCTCCCTTCAGTCTCCGCCCTGTAGCCCAAGCCCATCTGGAAGCTCCGCCCTGGCCCACCCCCCAGCTCAACGAGCAGCCCCGCCCCTTTTCCTTGCTCCTCCCCTCCACAGGTTCCTCCCAGTAACCCAGGCCCATCCCGAAGTCCGGCCCTCTCCCTACAGGACCCCGCCCTCTTTCCACCTGGGCCCCGCCCCAGTTTACCCGCAGACCCCGCTCTGTTTGTTGTCCCCAACCCATCTAGAGTTCCTCCAGTAGCCCAGGCCCCACCCCAGCTCTCCCTCGCGGTTGTACCCGCTTTCCTTGTCCCCTACCCCTTCAGACTCCCCGCTGTAGCCTGGGACAAACCTGGAAGCCCCGCCCTCTTCCTGCCGGGCCCCGCCCTCTCCAGGCTCCTGCTCAGCGAGCGGCCCCGCCTCCTTTCCTCCAAGGCTCCTACCCTTAGCCCAGGCCAATCCTGAAGCCCGTCCTCTCCCAACCCGGGACCCGCCTCAGCTCATCCTCTGGTGCCCGCCCCGTTTCTTGTCCCTCCAGCCTCAAGGCCCCGCCTTCTCCCCTGGGCCCCGCCCCTACCCGCCCTCTCCCCCGCCCTGGCCCTGCCCCCTCCTTCCAGGGTCCCATCCGGCCCCGCCCCCTCCTGGCCCCGCCCAGCTCACCGCACCGCCCCTCCCGCAGCCATCCTCCTGGCGCACCTGAAGCTGAGTCCCGCGGAGCTGCGCCAGGTGCTGATGAGCATGGAGCCCCGGCGCCTAGAGCCCGCGCATCTGGCGCAGCTGCTGCTCTTCGCGCCCGACGCCGACGAGGAGCAGCGCTACCAGGCCTTCCGCGAGGCGCCCGGCCGCCTCAGCGAGCCGGACCAGTTCGTCCTGCAGGTGCCGCGGCCATAACCCTGCCCTAATGCCGTCTCCATCGGGGCTGTCGCTGTGACCAGGGATGCTGGGGTCCCGCCCCGCTTCGGGGGCCGCCATTGTGCCCAGGCCTCTGAGTCCCAGCTTAACACCTCTAATAGCCAGGTCCTATCAGGGGTCCAAGGTACATGGGAGGCGGGCTCCCCCAGGGGTCGTGCTCATTCTTCCTACTGGAATATCGGGCCCAAGCAGCCAGCAGACCCCCACCCGAAAGCCTGCGGTGTGGCAGAGGGTCCCAGGCAAGGGTTGGGTGAATCTGGCTCTGCCTTCGAGGCAGATGCTGTCCGTTCCCGAATACAAGACGCGCCTGCGCAGCCTCCACTTCCAGGCCACCCTCCAGGAGAAGACAGAGGAGATCCGAGGCAGCCTCGAATGCTTGCGCCAGGCCTCCCTGGAGCTCAAAAACAGCCGAAAGCTAGCCAAGATCCTGGAGGTCAGTGGGCATACCCTCCCTGAGCACCCTACCTGCTTCTCTGTCTCCTGGGCTTCCTGCCCGAAGGCCCATCCAGACAGCAGAGTGGGTGGGTGCTGGGGTGAGGACAGGACCTGCCCACCTTCTTGTCCACAGTTTGTGTTGGCCATGGGCAACTATCTCAACGACGGACAGCCCAAAACCAATAAAACCACCGGCTTCAAGATCAACTTTCTGACAGAGGTGAGGGGGCCAGCCGGCAGCAATTGCCTGGTTTGCTCTACCAGCAAGGCGCTGATGCCAAGCCTAGCTCAGTTGTGGCAGAGGGCAGGAGAGGACATCGTGACCAAGGAGGGCTTTCCCCCTAGCAGGAAAAGGTGGCTGCATTGAAGCCAGGATGTGACTGTAGCAAAGGTTGGGGTGGAGTAGGGGAACACACTCCCAGGATCTGGAAAATGGAGTGAGGGAAGGGAGTTGGAAAGGGAGTGTCAAAGGCTGGGGACTGGGCTGGGTTCGTTGAAACATGCCTGTAATCCCAGCACTTTGGGAGGCCAAGGTGGGATGATTGCTTGAGGCCAGGAGTTGGAGACCAGCCTGGACAACATAGCAAGACTCCAGTTCTACAAAAAATAATTAGCCAGGCATGACGCATGCCTGTAGTCCAAGCTACTCAGGAGGCTGAAGTGGAAGGATCACTTGAGCCTAGGAGTTCGAGGCTGCAGTGAGCTATGATGGAGCCATTGCACTCTAGCCTGGGCAACAGAGCAAAACTGCGTTTTTTGAGATGGAGTCTCACTCTGTCCGCCCAGGCTAGAGTGCAGTGGCACAATCTTGCCTCACTGCAACCTCCACCTCCTAAGTTCAAGTGATTCTTTTGCCTCAGCCTCCCGAGTAGCTGGGACTACAGGCGTGCCACCATGCCCGGCTAACTTTTTAGTATTTTTAGTAGAGATGGGGTTTCGCCATATTGGCCAGGCTGGTCTCCAACTCCTGACCTTGTGATCTACCTGCTTCAGCCTCCCAAAGTGTTGGGATTATAGGCGTGAGCCACTGCGCCTGGCTGACTCTGCTATTTAAAAAAAAAAAGAGAGAGAGAGATACCAAGAATTGATCATTGATGCCACAGTAGTCCAGTAGAAGCTGAGCCCATGTGACCATATCTGATGGGGTCCTTGACCGGGATGTATGTGGGGGGTCACTTGCAGCTGAACTCCACCAAGACAGTGGATGGGAAGTCCACCTTCCTGCACATCCTTGCCAAATCGCTGAGCCAGCACTTCCCTGAACTCCTGGGCTTTGGTCAGGACCTGCCCACCGTGCCCCTGGCTGCCAAAGGTATGCTGGGTGGGTCAGCAGGAGGGCAAACGCATACTGTCCTGGACTGGGAGAGTGGCCCCATGCGGCCTCTGTCCTCTTCCCTACAGTGAACCAACGGGCCCTGACCAGCGACCTGGCTGACCTCCATGGCACTATCAGCGAGATACAGGACGCCTGCCAGAGCATTTCCCCCTCCAGCGAGGACAAGTTTGCAGTGGTCATGTCGGCATCCTCTGAGCAGCCTGTCCCTGCACCAGGCTGGATCCTGGGGTGGTGGGGTAGAACTGACTATGGCTCTGGGGGCCACTGGAGACCTTGACTCCCAGCAGAGATTCTGGGCACAGGCTGCTGTGCACACAGGGGTCCTGAAAGAGGCTCCATCCTGCGTTGTTTATTGATGGATTGGTTAATTGATTGAGACAGGATCTCACTCTGTAGTCCAGGCTACACCTGGCTAGTTTTTGTATGTTTAGTAGAGACAAAGTTTTGCCATGTTGCCCAAGCTGGTCTCAAACTCCTGGGCTTAAGTGATCTGCCTGCCTCAGCCTCCCAGAGTACTGGGATTACAGCATGAACTGCAATGCTGGGCTCCATCCTGGGTTATTTATTTTATTTTGTTTTGTTTTTTGAGACAGAGCCTTGCTCTGTTGCCCAGGCTGGAGTGCAGTTGTGCGATCTTGGCTCACTGCAGCCTCTGCCTCCCAGGTTCAAGCTATTCTTCCGCCTCAGCCTCCCAAGTAGCTGGGATTACAGGCGCCCACCACCACACCCGGCTTATTTCTGTATTTTTAGTAGAGACGGGTTTTTTTCACCATGTTGGCCAGGCTGGTCTCAAACTCCTGACCTCAGGTGATCCACCTGCCTCGGTCTCTCAGAGTACTGGGATTACAGGCATCAGCCACCATTTATAATCCAAGTGCTATGCCAAGTTTGTGTGTAACTGAAGCCAGAGCTCTTCTGAGTGCCCCAAAGCCACTGTCTCATCTGTCCTCTGGGGTGGTGGAGCCCAGAGCTAAGTCTCAAGATTACAAGGAGTGGCCTGTCAGGCCCTACCAGCCAAAGGCAGCCAGGAGAGTGGGACATTCTCACTGAACCCCCCAGCAGGGCCTGGCCAGTGGGCGACAGAAGCCCAGATGGGAAGACAGGAAAGAAGGGCATGTGGCACTTCTCCCTGCTCCTGCTCTCTGGCTCCAACACCCCTTGGTAGGAACACAGGGTTTTCCCTAAGGCTGAAGCTAGGTAAGGAGGAAAGCTCTCGGGGCTGTGCCTGTGACCAGTGCAGTGGGTGATGAAAGCCCCTGTAATGTATCTCTGATTGCAGCACATGGGGTCTGGTGGCGGCGAGTGTCTGAGTAGAAATTTGATGTCAGATCCACCGCCACCACTTCCTCTCAGGCAGGAGATCTACAGAGAATCACTAAGCAAACTCTGCAGGTTGGGCAAGGTGCTTCTCACCCCTGTCTCCTTTCACCCACATGTTTTGCAGATGTGAAAACTGAGGCTGTTTAGGTGAGGGTTAGTCCACTCTAGCATCCCTCAGTCCAGGGGTACCAGCCTGCTTCCTTGGGCTTGGAGGTCCCCAGAGAGAAGATGGATGGTCACATTCAAGGATAGCCTCTGGACCAGGCGCGGTGGCTCATGCCTGTAATCCCAGCACTTTGGGAGGCCAAGGGTGAGAGATTGCTTGAGACCAGGAGTCTGAGACCAGCCTGGGCAACATAGCAGGGCCGCGTCTCTGCAAAAGAATTTGAAAATGAGGCTGGGTGCGGTAGCTCACACCTGTAATCCCAGCACTTTGGGAGGCCGAGGTGGGTGGATGATCTGAGGTCAGGAGTTTGAGACCAGCCTGGCCAACATGATGAAACCTTGTCTCTATTAAAAATGCAAAAATTAGCTGGATGTGTTAGTGCCCCCCTGTAGTGCCAGCTACTCCAGAGGTTGAGGCATGAGAATTGCTTGAACCTGGGAGATGGGAGTTGCAGTGATCGAGATTGCGCCACTGCACTCCAGTCTGGGTGACAGGGAGACTGTGTCTTAAAAACAAGAAAAGAATTTGAAAATGAGCCCAGCATGATGGTGCATGCCTGGAGTCCCAGCTACTTGAGAGGCTGAGGCTAGAGGATCACTTGAGCCCAGGAGTTCAAGGTTGCAGTGAGGTATGATCACACCACTGCACTCTAACTGGGTGACAGAGTAGCTGTCTCAAATATAAAATGAAGGCAGGCCAGGCGTGGTGGCTCACGCCTGTAATTCCAGCATTTTGGGAGGCCAAGGAGGGCAGATCACCTGAGGTCGGGAGTTCAAGACCAGCCTGGCCAACATGGTGAAACCCCATCTCTACTAAAAATACAAAAATTATCTGGGCATGGTGCCATGTGCCTGTAATCCCAGCTACTCCAGAGGCTGAGGCAGGAGAATCACTTGAACCCGGGAGGTCTCCACCTCCCGGTGGGAGGTGAACCAAGATGCCACTGCACTCCAGCCTGGGCAACAGAGCCAGACTCAGTCTCAAAATAAATAAATACATAACATTAATTAATTAATTAAAGGCAGCCTCTGCAAAGGAAATTGACCTGGCATATCAGGCAGGCATAGGCCCAAGTCCTGACTCATTTGCTTGCCTGCTGTGGGACTTTGGGCAAGTCACTTACCCTCTCTGAGCCCAGTTTCCTCATCAGGAAAAAGAGAGGTCCTGAAAACCCCTACCACAGTGGTCATTAATTGATTATGACGCTAGTGGGTTCAACCATGGCTCAGGCACCACAGTGCTTACTGTGTGATCTTGGGCCAGTGGCTGAAGTCCTCTGTGCTTTAATTTGTTCGCATGTAAAATAGAGATAATCTACCTGGTAGAGATGTTACGATTCAACAAGCTTGGAACAAAGCTTGGCACAGTTTTAAGTGCTGAAAAAACAATGACAATTCAGCCACTGAATCTTTTTGCAGGACTGAGCATGTATCAGATGCTATTCTGAGCGCTGGAGTTGTATGCAGGGAACAAGCTTGCACTTAGGCAGTAGGAAATGAACTTGTGAACAATTTCAGATCACGACAAATGCGCTAGAAAAGAGGGTAAGGCCTAAGGCCAGGTGCCGTGGCTCGTGCCTGTAATCCCAGCACTTTGGGAGGCCAAGGTGAGAGGATCACTTGAGCCCAGGAGTTCGAGACCACCCTGGGCAACATAGACCCAATCTCTATTTTAAAAATAAAAAAATTAGCTGGGTATGGTGGTGTGAGCCTCTGATCCCAGCTACTCGGGAGGCTGAGGTGGGAGGATCACTTGAGCCTGGGAGGTAGAGGCTGCAATGACCTGTAAGCCGTGAACATGCCACTGCACTACAGCCTGAGCCACAGAATAAGACTCAGGCTCAAAAAAAAAAGTAAGACCTAGAGAGTGACAGGTGACAGAGGGACTGTAAGTGGGTAGTTGGGGAAGAAGGTGGCGGTGAAAGCCTCTGATCAGAGACCCAGGGAAGAGAGAGCCTGCAGAAAGAGCAGGGGTGAAAGGCCTGAGGCTGGACTGGCTGCAGCCAGTTGCAGGATGAGCTTAGTGGCCAGTGGGACTGGAGTCCCTGAACAGGGCCCTGTTCCCCATTGGACACAGGGCCTGGCCTTGGAAGGACTTAGGCTAAGTGGGAGTGGGGCAGCTAGGGGCCTGTCTGTCTGGGGCTACCACCCAAGACCCCGAGGGCACCGGCGGGCTAGCTATTTCCTTAACCCAGGCCTGTCAGTCCTTCCTGGAAACGGCCCAGCCGGCGCTTCGGGTGCTGGACGGGCTGCAGCGCGAGGCCATGGAGGAGCTGGGCAAGGCGCTGGCCTTCTTCGGGGAGGATTCCAAGGCCACCACCTCCGAGGCTTTCTTCGGCATCTTCGCAGAGTTCATGAGCAAATTCGAGGTGAGCCCTGGTGGAGACCTGAGGGTCCCTTTTGGAGAGGTGGGAGCCAGAGGCCAAATGAAGGGATCCTCAACAAGGCCAGGGCTGGAAGAGGGTGCCCAGCGAGCAACATGTCTCCCTAATCCCCTGATGGGGTGGGTTGCAGCCTCAGTGCTGGCTGTCTAGGGTAGGAAGAGGCAGGGAAGGTGTCACAGGCTCCTGGGAACACTGACCACCCCCTACTCCTGTGTTTCCCCTCCCCAGCGAGCGCTGAGTGACCTGCAGGCCGGGGAGGGCCCACGCAGCTCCGGGATGGTTTCACCCCTGGCCTGGTGACAGTGGCCACACCGCATCCTCTGTGGCCTGAGCAGGGAGATGGAGGCCAAGAGGGCGGCCCAGATACTGCTGAGGTTCAGGGCCGCTGCGCCCCAGGCTCTGAGCATACCTTCAGCCTCTCCTGCAGCTACCTCAGCCAACGAGCTGTGGCCAGGCCTTCCTCTGCCAGCCCTTGTTCCCACCCCCAGGCCCGGGGCCAGATGCCCTAGGAGTGGGCTCTGAGTGTGCCTGCACTGGGAGGACTGTGCCCATCGGCTTCCTGGGTCCACTTCCCGCCTTGCTCCCAGGCTCTCGGGGGGCCTGGAGTGTGGATTACAAAGTGGCCACATTCCTAGGACATGCAGACCGTCTTTCTGATCCTGCTCCTAGTAGATTCCTGTGAGAGGGCCAACACCCTGGAGTACCACCCTGCAGGCGGGCATAAAAGGGTGGAGAGCCCAACATAGAGGGGCCCTGGGGATGTGCACGCCCAGCCTGGGCCTTGGGAGCTGGTTGCAGAGGCACAGGAAGAGAGAGGCCGGGGAGAGACGCAGGGAAGGAGGGACTGGAGGAGGAAGACCCCCTATGTCAGACTGCAGAATTGAGGTTTCATGCAGTGGATGTGAAACCTCTGTAGAAGGTGGACACCTTCTACAGAGGTGGCCCGATTGAAAGTGGGGAGCCTGGGGGGGAATAGGCATGGTCAAGGTAGAGCAGACAGAATGGGGAGGTGTTGAGGCGAGAGGTGAGCAGGATCTGGTGGCCGACTGCCAGACTTCACACCCAAACGGGTGGTGATGTTCCCTGGAGCAAGTCATGAGACCAGGGCAGGTTTGGGGGCAGATGACACAATCTGGGATGTATTTGGAACCCAAGTGGTCACTTACATGTGCCTAGGCATACGGCAGGAGTTACCTGGATGCCAGGAGCAGGAGCAGGTGGCGTGGTGGGCAGGGAGGGAGGGTGTGGGACCTGTTTCACCTGTTTTTAATTCTCTGATTGGCAGATCCTTGCACCAGACAGCTTCCCCCATTACACCTTTCTTTTTTTTCCCCCGGAAAAGTCTGAAATGGGCTTTAATCCTGTTTCTTGGATTATTTTTCTCCCGCTGCAATCAAATGGCTTACATTGCACCTGGGCAATACTGGGGACCTGTTCAGTTCTTCCTAGTTCCCCAGGCCCCTTTTTGAAACCATCTTTTTTTGTTCCTTGCACACAGCCACTATACAAAAGCATCAAAACCAAAATATATACTGCAAGGGGGATGTGGCTAGTGGGATTCATGTCTCCCCAGCAGCTCAAGCAGAATCGTTTTCAAAAGTTTGCAGTGCCTGTGCCTCTGAGAAACATGTCAGGAGGTCAGTTAAAACCTCTACAAGCCAGGCGAGGTGGCTCATACCTGTAATCCCAGCACTTTGGGAGGCCGAGGTGGGTGGATCACCTCAGGTCAGGAGTTCAAGACCAGCCTGATCAACATAGTGAAACTCCGTGTCTACTAAAAATACAAAAAATTAGTCGGGCATGGTGGCACACGCCTGTAATCCCAGCTACTTGGGAGAATGAGGCAGAAGAATTGCTTGAACCCCCGGGGGTAGGGCGGAGGTTGCAGTGGGCCAAGATCCCACTACTGCACTCCAGCCTGAGTGACAGACTGAGACTCCATCTGAAAAAAAAAAAAAAAAAAAAAAAAAACCTGCATGAGATCTGTAGAGATTATAGATTCCAACAGACTTGATCTTCAGGCCTGGTTAGCCCATATGACGTTTTCCTGCAAGTTAGAAACACGTGTCCCTTCCAGGAGACCTAATCTCTTGATTGCACAGTGTGGCAGGCCAAGCACCTGCTAGGTTTTCTCCCTCACATGCCTTGTATTGGTTATCTGTTTGCTAAAACAACGCTGTATAACAAACTGTCCCAAAACTCACTAGCTTCAAACAGCAATCACTTACTGCTCACAAGTCTATGGGTCCCGACTCTGATCTGAGCTAGCCTCTGCATCCTCAGCCAGCTGTGAGTCAGCTAGGCAGCTTTGGTAATCACACCAAGCAATCTTGTGTCTGGCGCCTTTGGCTGGAAAAGCTGTGAAAGCCCTGAGGGGTCTCTCATTTTGCACCCAAATAGCCAGGATTTTTTTCATGGGGGTGAGTCAAAGAGGATGAACAAGCCAAGGCACAGAAGATGGCTTGAGGCTGAGGCTCAGAGCTGGTATACTGTGCCTTCTGCCACAGTCTGTTGTCCTTCCAAATGACAAGGCCAGCCCCGATTCTAGGGGAAGGGAAACAGGCTCTACTGGATGATGTCGCAAAGCCACTCCACACAGGGTACAATTCAGGGATAGATGGAAAATCAGGGCCATTTTTGCAATTAATCTACTACATGCCTTCTTGGCCAGGGTGCAGGTTCCAGCCTCCTTAAAATTCCCAATGGCCATGGTGTTGCCTGGACCCAGCACAGCTCTGGTTCCCCATCCCCATGTACCCACCAGGTGGCATGCTTCTGTCTGTCTTACCTGGTCACCCAGGAATTACATGACTTCTATCCAGTTACTTAGTGCAGGCTGGGTGAAGTGGCTCACGCCTGTAATCCCAGCACTTTGGGAGGCCGAGGTAGGCAGATCACTTGAGTTCAGGAGTTTGAGACCAGCCTGGCCAACATGGTGAAACCCTATCCCTACTAAAAATACAAAAATTAGCCAGGTGTGGTTGTGTGCACCTGTAATCCCAGCTACTCAGGAGGCTGAGGCACAAGAATTGCTTGAACCTGGGAGTTGGAGGTTGCAGTGTGCCAAGACTGTGCCACTGAACTCCAGCCTGGGTGACAGAGGGAGACTCTGTCTCAAAAAATAATAATAATAATACATAAATAAATAAAATAGATACTTAGTCCAGTGGGCAGTGTGGTCTGTGCCTGCCTGGCAACCAGTCTCGCCCTTCTGCTGGGAAAGCTTCCAGTTTCTCCTCTGAGAAATTATTCCTCCCCTACTCCTAGGCCCTGGAGCTGGGGTGATTGGATAAGGATGATCCTGTGACTCTGGCTGCATGGCTCAGAGTCAGTCCAAGCCTCCAGCTGGCACTGTTCGAAAAAGAGATTCCCCAGGCCGGGTACAGCGGCTCACGCCTGTAATCCCAGCACTTTGGGAGGCCACGGCAGGCGGATCACCTGAGGTCGAGAGTTCAAGACCAGCCTGACCAAGAGAGAAACCCTGTTTCTACTAAAAATACAAAATTAGCCGGGGGTGGGGGTGGGGGCCTGTAATCCCAGCTACATGGGAGGCTGAGGCAGGAGAATCACTTGAACCCAGGAGGCAGAGGTTGTGGTGAGCTGAGATCACACCATTGCACTCCATTGTGGGCAACAGGAGTGAAACTCTGTCTCAAAAAAAAAAAAAAAAAAAAAGAAAGAGATTCCCTTTGCTCTGGAATATCTGGGTGTATAGAACCTAGGAGTCAGGAGGGGCTGCCAAGACCACCACATGAAGGGCACCTGCCTGGATATAAAGCTAGTACAGGAGAGAAAAACAGGAGAGATTGCTATATGCAGCCCACCGTCCCTGGATCCAGCCATACCTGAAGCACACACTGGACTTGTCAGTCTTCAAACCAACAGATTCCCCTTCCATTAAAAAAATTTTTAATGTATTTAAATTTCCTGGCTTAGGCTGGTTTGAATGGTTGCTATTACTTACAACCCTGAAAGGGTTGACTAACAGACCCATTAACAGATGCTGATAAATATTCAGTCTTTTTAACACGCTCAATGAGCACTCTTCCTTCATACACACATTGGCCAATGCTTTTTAATTGCCTGCTTTATGCCAGGGGCACTGCTGGGTACAAACATCTTAGAAAGCAGCCTCTCTGAATTTGGTTACCTGGGGTTATGTTTTATGGTGGTTTTACCCCAGAGTCAGTGCAAAGCCCTGTAGGTGAGTCAATGTCTGTACCATATCCACCCGACCCCCTAGGATGTCATCCTTACCAGATGACAAGGTGTGAATGCAGGCACTTATGCCTCAGGAATTCATTTATCTCCAATAATACTAACAAAATAATGTAGCCTAATTATACACCACCTTTCCAGATAGTAATATCAGTTAATGTTTATTAGTTAGTGTGCTCAGTGTTTTCATGGATTTCATTTCATTTTACTTTCACAAAAACCCTCCAAGGCAGGTTTTGTTATCTCCTTTTTGCAAATAAAACTCTAAAACTCAAGAAGGTTATATAACTTGCTGGATCTAAAACTGAAGTCTGTCTAAATCCAAAAGTCCCATCCTCTGAGTGGAAATAGCCTATATACATACACACACATATGCATTCTAAGGCTCTAAGGGCCACAGATGCTGGGGATTTCAACACAAAATCCTTACTTCTTTTCTGTCTTCCTGTTCCTCCCTCTATTTGTTTGCTAGGGCTGCTGTGATAAAATACCATAGACTGAGCAGCTTAAACAGAAGAAATGAGTTTTCCCACAGTTTTGGGGGTTGAAAGTCTAAGATCAAACTGTCAGCAGGTTGGGTTTCTCTGGAGGCTGTCCTCCTCGGCTTGCAGACAAGCTTTCTACCTGTGTCCTCACTTGGTCTTTTCTCCCTGGCATTCCTTCTCCACCTCCTCCTCCTTGTCTTCTTCTTCTTCCTCCTCCTCCTCCTTCCTTCCCTCCTCCTGCTCCTTCTTCTCTTTCTTCCCCTCTTCTTCCTCCTTCTTCTCCTTCCTTCCTTTCTTCCTCCTCCTCCTTCTTCTTCTGCTTCTTCTTCTTCCCCCTCGTCGTCCTCCTCCTCCTGTCTCCCATCCTCCTCCTCTCTTCTTCCCTCCTCCTCCTTCTTTCCTTCTTCCTTCTTCTACCTTCCTCCTCCTTTTCTTCTTCCTCCTCTTCTTTCTCCTTCCCCTCCTCCTTCTCCTTCTTACCCTTCTCCTCCTCTTCTTCCTCCTCTCTTCTTTTTCTTCTTCTTCCTTCCCTTCTCCTCCTCCCCTTCCTCCTCCTCCTCCTTCTCCTTCTTCTTTCTCCTTCCCCTTCCCCTTCCCCATTCCCTTTCCCTTCCCTGTCTCTTCATCCTTCCTTTTCATAAAGACAGGGTCTTGCTCTGTCACCTAGGCTGAAGTGCAGTGGTATAATCATGGTTCACTGCATGATTGCAGTAAACACCAAGTAATGCAAACACGTGGAGGATTGCTTGTGGGCTCAAGCGATCCTCTCACCTCAGCCTCCTGAGTAGCTGGGACCACAGGCATGTAACGCCATGCTTGGTTATTTTTTTTTTTTTTTACTTTTGTAGATATGGGGTCTCGCTATGTTGTCCAGGCTTCTGCCTCTTCGTATAAGGAAACCAGTCCTATTGGATTAAGTCCCCATTTAACCTTAATTACCTCTCCAAATACATTCACATTCTAAGATATTGGGGGGTAGGACTTCCACATATGGATTTGGTTGTTGGGAGAGAGTGATACAATTCAATCTGTAACACCCTCTTTTCAGGTGCCAAAGATATAATAGTCCTAGTCTCCAGGAGGCCTCCAAGATCTCTGCATGAGCTGATGATGCTTCACAGAGAAAAGATTCTGTCAGGCAGAGGCAGCAGGCAGTGGCTTATGCCTGTAATCCCAGCACTTTGGGAGGCCAAAGCGGGTGGATCACTGAGGTCAGGAGTTCGAGACCAGCCTGGCCAACGTGAAGAAACCCTGTCTCTACTAAAAATACAAAAAATTAGTTGGGCATAGTGGTGGGGGCCTGTAATCCCAGCTACTCAGGAGGCTGAGGCAAGAGAATCACTTGAACCCAGGAGGCAGAGGTTGCAGTGAGCTGAGATTGCGCCGTTGCACTCCAGCCTGGGAGACAGAGCGAGATTCCGTCTCAAAAAAAAAAAAAAAAAAAAGATTCTATCAGATAGGATTCTCCCACCTGTGCCTCTTGTATAAACTTGTATGCATTTGCTCCCATCCTCATCACAGGGCATCCAGGTCTCCTTCCCCACTCCTCCAATTCAGAGCTAATTCACTGTCTATCCTGGGCACCTGCCTTCCTAAGCTCTCAGCCCATCAGTGACCACAAATCACTCTCAACTAGCTCTTTCCCCTTCACCTGTAAATATCCCCTCCCACTGCTGTCCACGCAGCATGCTGGACAGTTCTAGACCTCAGCAGCTACTGCCCTCTCCTTCCCCTTTTCTTTTCTTTCTTTTTTTTTTTTTTCAATTGAGACAGAGTCTCCACCCAGACTGGAGTGCAGTTGTGCGATCTCAGCTCACTGAGTCAGGCTTCCAATGTGCTGGGATTACAGGTGTGAACCACCACACCTGGCCCTATTACCCATGTTCTTTTTTTTTTTGAGACGGAGTCTCGTTCTGTCTCCCAGGCTGGAGTGCAGTGGTGCGATCTCAGCTCACTGCAACCTCTACCTCCCGGGCTCAAGCAATTCTCCTGCCTCCCGAGTAGCTGGGACTACAAGCGCATACCACCACGCCCAGCTAATTTTTTGTATTTTTAGTAGAGACGGGGTTTCACCGTGTTAGCCAGGATGGTCTTGATCTCCTGACCTCATGATCCGCCTGCCTTGGCCTCCCAAAGTGCTGGGATTACAGGCGTGAGCCACTGCGCCCGCCCTATTACCCATGTTCCTAAGAAAGAGTTTTACTGGGTGCTATGGTTTGGATGTTTGTAGCCTCCAAACCTCATGCTGAAATTTGATGCCACCTTTTCCAACTGGGGTTTGGCAGAATGGCTTCTGCAAAGAAGGGTGGCAAAAAGAAGGGTCGTTCCACCATCAATGAGGCGGTGACCCCAGGATACACCAGCACATCCATGGAGTGGGCTTCAAGAAGTACCCCTCAGGCACACAAAGAGATCCAGAAATTTGCTATGAAGGAGATGGGGACTCCAGATGGGTGCATTAATGCCAGACCCAAAAAAGCTGTCTGCGCCAAAGGAATAAGGAATGTCCCATACCATATCCGTGTACAATTGTCCAGAAAAAGTAACGAGGATGAAGAGTCACCAAACAAACTCTATGCTTTGGTTACCTACATACCTGTTACCACTTTCACAAATCTACAGACAGGCAATGTGGATCGGAACTAACCACTGATGGTTCAACTATTAAATAAAACTATTTAAAAAAAAAATCTGGGTGGGTGCGGTGGCTCACACCATAATCCCAGTCCTTTGGGAGGCCAAGGTCGGTGGACCATTTGAGGTCAGGAGTTCAAGACCAGCCTGACCAACATGATGAAATCCCATCTCTACTAAAACCATAAAAAAAATTAGCTCGGCGTGGTGATGTGTGCCTGTAATCCCAGCAAAAAGTAAAAATAAAACAAAACAAAAACAAAACAAACAAAAAAAGATAGGATAAGTTTTCTTTTTTTGGGGGGGTAAAGACTATTGATTGGTATGTAGTGGACTGTATCTACCTTCTTATATAAAAGGGTGTTCTGCCAGGCGCGGCGTCTCATGCCCAGCACTTTGGGAGGCCAAGGTGGGTGAAGCACGAGGTTAGGAGTTCAAGATCAGCCTGGCCAAGATGGTGAAACCCTGTCTCTACTAAAAATTCAAAAATTGGACTGGGCGTGGTGGCTCATACTGGTAATCCCAGCACTTTGGGAGGCTGAGGCAGGCGGATCATGAGGTCAAGAGATGGAGACCATCCTGGCCAACATGGCGAAACCTCATCTCTACTAAAAATACAGAAATTAGCTGGGCGTGGTGGCTCATGCCTGTAGTCTCAGCTACTCAGGAGGCAGAGGCAGGAGAATTGCTTGAACCCAGGAGGCAGAGGTTGCAATCAGCCGAGATCACGGGGACAGAGCAAGACTCCATCCCTCAACAACAACAACAAAAAAAGCCAGGTGTGGTGGCAGGCACCTGTAATCACAGCTACTCGGGAGGCTGAGGCAGATAATCACTTGAACTCAGAAGGGAGAGGTTGCAGTGAGCCTAGATCCTGACACTGCACTCCAGCCTAGGCAACAGAGCCAGATTCTATCTCAGAGAAAAAAAAAAGTGTTCTGTTTTGTTTGTTTGTTTGTTTGTTTGTTTGTTTGTTTTGAGACAGAGTCTCGTTCAGTTGCCCAGACTGGAGTGCACTGGCATGATCTCTATTCACTGCAACCTCTGCTTCCCGGGCTCAAGCAATTCTCCTGCCTCAGCCTCCCAAGTAACTGGGATTATAGGTGTACACTACCATGCCCAGTTATATTTTTTTTTAGTGGAGACAGGGTTTCACCATGTCAGCCAGGCTGGTCTTGAACCCCTGACCTCAAGTGATCCAACTGCCTTGGCCTCCCAAAGTGCTGGGATACCAGGTATGAGCCACTGTGCCCTGCCTGGTGTTTTTTGTCTTTGGTATCACTTTGGTGGACTGCCTGTGATGCTCATTATCACAGTCTAGTCTGATGCTTATTCATTAATAAAACTAATTACTAGTTACTCAGGAGGCTGAGGCAGGAGAATCATTTGGACTCAGGAGGCAGAGGTTGCAGTGAGCTGAGATCATGCAACTGCACTCCAGCCTGGGCAACAGAGTGAGACTCTGTCTCAAAAATAATAAAAAATAAAAAAGAAGTGAGTCACTGGCCATGTGAAGTTGGCCAACTGGACAACATACACCTGTTGTCCTGTCTTCTCAGGAGGCTGAGGTGGGAGGATCACTGGAGCCCAGGACGCTGAGGCTGCAGTGAGCTATAATCAAGCCACTGTACTGTAGTCTGGGTGATGGACCAAGACCCTGTCTCAAAAAAAAAGTCACTGAGTCCATCCCATATTGAAGGGAAGGAGAATTAAGCTGCCTTTCAAGGGAAGTGTCATATCCAAAAGCACTAAACCATTAAATACAAGGAGTGCTAACAATCCGGTTAACTAATATTACAAATCCAAAAAGTACCACACTTGCTATAGAAAATATGAAAAGGCAATCAAAGAGTGTACAGTGACAAAAGTGTAAGAAAAAGTGAGGCACAGTGGTGTGCATCTGTAATCCCAGCACTTTGGGAGGTGAAGGTGGGAGGATCACTTGAGGCCAGAAGTTTGAGGCTTCAGTAAGCCATGATTGCGCCACTGCACTTCAGCCTGGGCAACAGAGGAAGACCGTGTCTCAATTTAACATCATCAACAACAACAAAAAATACACACACATATATATATGTACATGTATTATATATGTGCATACATATACATACATACACACACACACACACACACACATATATATATATATTTTTTTTGAGACAGAGTCTCGCTCTGTCACCCAGGCTGGAGTGCAGTGGTACAATCTCGGCTCACTGCAACCTCTACCTTTAGGGTTCAAGTGATTCTCCTACCTCAGCCTCCTAAGTAGCTGGGATTACAGGTGCACACCACCACGCCCAACTAATATTTTTTTTGTATTTTTAGTAGAGATGGGGTTTCGCCACGTTGTTCAGGCTGGTCTCGAACTCCTGACCTCATGATCTGCCCACCTCGGCCTCCCAAAGTGCTGGGATTACAGGCGTGAGCCACCGCGCCTAGCCTACATACATATTATATATGCATATATGTATGTGTATATATCATATATAAGGATCTGCATATATGCATATATATGTGTATGTGTATATATGCATATATGTATATATATGTGTATACATATGTAGGGAAAGACTGTTACAGAAGTGCGTGAGGTAGTTAATAAAAGTGTTATTTTTTTTTTTTCGAGACCGAGTCTGGCTCTGTCGCCCAGGCTGGAGTTCAATGGCATGATCTTGGCTCATTGCAACCTCTGCCTCCCGGGTTCAAGCAATTCCTGCATCCGCCTCCCGAGTAGCTGGGATTACAGGTGCACGCCACCACATCTGGCTAATTTTTGTATTTTCAGTAGAGGCAGGGTTTTGCCATGTTGTCCAGGCTCATCTCGAACTGCTGACCTTGTGATCCGCCCGCCTTGGCCTCCCAAAGTGCTGGGATTACAGGCGTGAGCCACGCGCCCGGCCAGTGTGGGGGTAAGACTTACCTCTTAAGTCTTACTTAAGAAAAAGTATTATACTTTCAAAAAGTATTATTTTTGAATTTTGTGTTCTTTGTTATCTGTGAGAAGAGCTGGCTTCTAGTAGAAAGAACAGTGCAGTTTCCCAGGGTCCGATGCTCCAAAGGGCCCACACTCAAGGTTTAATGTTTTTGCAGTCACTGTCCTGAAAATTTCAGTTTTCTTTTTTTTTTTTTGAGACAGAGATTCACTCTTGTTACCCAGGCTGCAGTGCAATGACGAAATCTCGGCTCACTGCAACCTCTGCCTCCCAGTTTCAAGTGATTCTCCTGCCTCAGCTTCCTGAGTAGCTGGGATTACAGGCATGCACCACCATGCCTGGCTAATTTTGTATTTTTAGTAGATACAGGGTTCCTCTATGTTGGTCAGGCTGGTCTAGAACTCCCGACCTCAGGTGATCTGCTTGTCTTGGCCTCCCAAAGTGCTGGGATTACAGGTGTGAGCCATCGCGCCCGGCCAATTTCAGCTTTGAATTTGCATTTTCCAAATAAAGCCCAAATGAGACAGTGGAGCATGATGGGGCACACACATGGTTACACCTCTTGCCTCTCTGATAGGTTCTCTGAGCAGAGAACCAGTCTGGCAGCCCGGTCTCCCCATTTCTGCCCTTGCCCAGGGACCACTGCTGCCCCCTGTTCATCTGGGGGCCTGGGTGCAGGTACAGAGTGCATCAGGCCAGGTTATAGTGGGTAAGACCAGACTCATATGCCCTGTGCCTCTCTGGGCACGCCATGGCGGTAGCTGTCCACTGTGGGTGGTGCCATGGTGCATTTGGTGGGCAACTCGGTAGAGGTAAGTCTTACCCCCACTCCTGATCCAGGTACCTAGTGGGTTCCTTGCATGAAGGTTGCAATACCCTCGAGGATTACCTACTGCCAGGGCTTGGGGTGGTATTTCGCAGGAAGGAATGATGTCTGACTCAACCTCCCTGCACTTGCCGTCAATTGACAGGAGAGGGAAGCAGCACTCATCAAGTCCAAATGCATACTCCGTGTTCAGTGTAGACGCTCATGTGTACCAGGGGAGCAAGTGACCGTCTACACTGGCCCATCTAGCATCCCCATGCCCAAGGTGTGCTGTCTTAGCCAGCTCTGTACCTGATGGATCCCCATCCATTCCTTCCAACCTTCATGGGTCTGGCCTATGCCCATCTCCTCTGGCGAGCCCCAGGCACACTCTGTGGACAAGCCATGAAACATGAATCGTGAACTTTCTCGGATTCTTCATCTCAGTTAAATGATCTGATATTTGCATTCAAAACTGACACTGCTGGTCTGGACGTGGTGGCTAAAGCCTATAATACTAGCACTTTTGGAGGCCAAGGCAGAAGGATTGCTTGAGGCCAGAAGTTCAAGGCTGCAGTTAGCCATGATTGCACCACTGCACTCCAGCCTGGGCAACAGAGCAAGACTCCATTTCTAAATAAAATAAAGACAAATGGGAAAGTTTATGATCATTATTAAAATTTCCCATTTCTTCTTTACTCAGAATGACATTAAATAGCAAACAAGAAACACCACAAGTTGAGAAGGAGACTGCAAAAAGAAAAAGCTTTATCTTTTAGGACTTAACACTTTCCTCCACTGCTTTTTTTTTTTTTTTTTTTGACAGGGTCTCACTCTGTTGCCTAGGCTGGAGTGCAGTGGTCCAATCTCGGCTCACTGCAACCTTTGGTCCCTGGGCACAAGTGATCCTCCCACATCAGCCTCTATTTTGTTTTGTTTTGTTTTGTTTGTTTTGTTTTGTTAGATGAAGTCTTGCTCTGTCGCCGGGCTGGAGTGCAGTGGCATGATCTCGGCTCTTCAACCTCCGCCTCCTAGGTTCAAACGATTCTCCTGCCTCAGCCTTCCAAGTAGCTGGGACTACAGCCTCCTGTCACCATGCCTGGCTAATTTTTGTATTTTTAGTAGAGATGGGGTTTCACCATGTGGGCCAGGATAGTCTCGTTCTCCTGACCTCGTCATCCGCTCGCCTCAGCCTCCCAAAGTGCTGGGATTACAGGCGTGAGCCACCGCGCCCACCTAATTAAAAAAACAAAAAATTGTAGAGACTGGGGTCTCATTGGGTTGCCCAGGCTGGTCTCAAACTCCTGGGATTGAAGGATCCTCCTGCTTTGGCCTCTCAAAGTGCTGGGATTCCAGGCATGCGCCACCGCACCTGGCTTTTTCTTACACTTTTTCATATAATAAGCCTGTGGAGGGCCGGGCACGATGGCTCATGACTGAAATTCCAGCACTTTGGAAGGCCGAGGCGGGTAGATCACAAGGTTAGCAGTTCGAGACCAGCCTGGCCAAGACGGTGAAATCCCTGTCTCTACTAAAAATACAAAAATTAGCCAGGCGTGGTGGCGGGCGCCTGCAGTTCCAGCTACTCGGGATGCTGAGGCGAGAGAATTGCTTAAACCCTGGAGGCGGAGGTTGCAGTGAGCCGAGATGGCACCACTGCACTCCAGCCTGGCGACAGAGAGAGACTCTGTCTCAAAAAAAAAAAAAAGGCTGTAGAGCTCTTTTGATATGTGGGAGGAAAAAAAAAAGATCCCCGGGAGTGTTATTTCAAAAAGTAAAGGAAACTGCTGGCATCCGAGGAGAAGCCGGAAACCCGGCAGGGAAAAGCTGGCAGAGAGTCCGGGGTCGTCTGGCGAGGGAGTCCCTGAGAGCTGCCTGGCTGGGCCTGCGTTCGTCCCCTTTAAGGGGCGGGACGGGGGCGGGGCCTGGCGCCGCTTTCCCAGGCTGCCCCGCGCGCGCGCGCGCCGACAGTTCGGCCACGTCCCTGGCCACGTCGCGGCCGCTCTCGCCATCTTCGCCGCTTCCTCTCAGGGGCTGCTGCCTGAGCCGCCGAGCTCCGGGGCCGCCGCGCTGCGCCGACCGCCGCCATGAACATCTTCCGGCTGACCGGGGACCTGTCCCACCTGGCGGCCATCGTCATCCTGCTGCTGAAGATCTGGAAGACGCGCTCCTGCGCGGGTGAGCGGCCAGGGAAGGCCTCGAGAGGCTCGGGCGCGGGGGCCGGGTCTCGCCTAGGACCCGCTGACCTCGGCCGCCTCACGGCCCGCGGGGCCTGCGCCGGCCCGACACACCCCCTCGGCCGGCCTAGCGGGTGCCCCGACCCGAGGGGCAGCAGTCTGCGGGCCCTCGGTGTGGGCGCCGCCGGGCCGGGTGTCGCAGCCCGGGGCCCTGCTCTGCACCCGATCCCGGCGCGAACTTGAGCCGTTGGGGCGCACCCGGCTGCGCGGGGCCCTGCTCTGTCTGAAAAGTTGGCGTGGGTGGGAGGTTCCGGCAGGCGTGGCCCCTCCCTGGACTTGAATGGGGGCGCTTCTCTGGCCGGGGTCCCGCTTGGGGGCTGCCAGGGGTGCAAGGAACCCGCATATCAATGGCACGGGCGGGAGGAGGATGGGCAGGATCGCTGCTGGCTGGGCCTGACGTGGCAGCCCAGCCAGCTCGGGAGGTGGGGCGGGCGCGAGGAGAGGTCATCCGGCTCCCCACCCTGCCCGTGCAAGGCTTGGGCTCTAGGTGTTGTATAGTGGGGTCGGATCAACCAGAGTTGTGTGGGCTTCACTCAAGCCCTTGGATCCAGGATCACACCTGCCAGGGGAGGGGCTTGCGGGGAGGTCTAAAGTGATTTTCTTGGTGTAATTAACTCTGCTTTGGGAAAAACTGTCTGGTTTGTCAAACTCCAAATGCCTCCATCTAATAACGGGTTGTCTTAAAATTGCGGCACCCGGGGACCGCGGAGGTCTCTCCTATGGGTTGCTGCCGTTCCTCGCTCCACGTCACCAGTGAGTTGGCTGCTGCCCTGTTCAGGAGTACAGATTTCATGCAGGCACTGCTGCTAGGCAGTGAAACGAGTCTTTCCTAGATAATGGTTGTGGACTTTTACATTTCATTAATTTTAAAGGCATAATAATCGCAAGCTTTTCACTTTTTTTTTTTTTTGGAAACAGGGTCTCGCTCTGTCACCCAGGTTGGAGTGCAGTGGTGCGATCACTGTTCACTGCAGCCTCTACCTCCCCTGGCTTAAATAATCCTCCTGCCTCGGCCTCCTGAATAGCTGGGACTCCAGGCATGCACCACCATGCCTGGCTAATTTTTTTTTTTTTGCTATTTTTTTGTAGACACAAGGTTTCACCATGTTGCCCAGGTTTTAACTTTTTAAAAAATTCCTTAAACTTATTTTTGATGCTCGGGGAAATAACTTTTGTTGAAATCAAGAACTTAGTATTTTCAGAGGCAGTAAAAGATAATCCTGAAGGATCTGGGTGGCAGAGACTCTATTTACCTGATTTCTTTCTTAAAATGTTGACGTCTAAAGTCACACTTCATCTCTAACTCTGCTGTCTGCAGGCCTCACCTACCTGAGATCCAGGAAGTAAGCAAAACCAAAAAGACCTTTGAGCAATCAAAATGGGTGTTACAAAGTCCGTGTGTCAGTGTGTCTGACTTGGAGGTGATCTGTCAATTGATACATAGTTCTGAGAGGCTCCATTGTATAATTTCCAATGACAACAAATAATTGCAGAAATTCTGAGAATTGACTTTGAGGCACTTGCTTTCTAGCAGGTAGTCAGCTGAGTGCTTTATATAGCTTATCCCAGGTTATCATTAAAATAACCTTAGGAGTTAGGTGCTATTGTTCCCATTCTTTTATAGGGGAACTGAGTCTTAGGGAGTCGAATAAATTAGTGGTAGAGCCAGGATTGAAGCACAATTAGTACCTCAAAGGATCTGATTGATGAATGTCTAATGGAGCTGAAATAAACATTGGATACCAAACCACGTTTAGATTATTTTTTGTTACATTCAGATGATGTTACTTTTTTTTTTTTTTTTTTTTTTAAGAGTTAGTGCAGTGTCTCACTCTGGCTGGAGTGCAATGGCTGTGTCACCTCATTACAGCCTCAAACCCTTGGGCTCAAGTGATCCTCGTACCTCAGCCTCCTGAGTGGCTGGGTACAGGTGTGAGCCACAGTGCCTGGCAGTGTTACTTTTAATCTTTAGTTTTGCTCCAGAATCTTTGTGTGAGTCTCTTCATTTTCTTCTGTTTTTCAGAATCCCCTCCTCTGGCAAGTCATTAAGTCTTGAAGTGTGCTGTCTCCTAAACTTTTATTCACACTAAGATATTTGGGAGAATTTAGTGCAACTCCAGAATAGATTTCTTTCTTTTTTTTTTTTTTTCCTGCTACGGAGTCTCACTCTGTTGCCCAGGCTGGAGTGCAGTGGCGTGATCTCAGCTCACTGCAACCTCCGCCTCCCAGGTTCAAGCAGTTCTCTGCCTCAGCCTCCTGAGTAGCTGGACTTAGAGGCACCCGCCACCACGCCCAGCTGATTTTTGTATTTATTTAGTAGAGATGGGGTTTCACTGTCTTGGCCAGGCTGGTCTTGAACTCCTGACCTCGTGAGCCACCTGCCTCAGCCTCCCAAAGTGTTGGAATTACAGGCGTGAGCCACCGCACCCGGTCATTTATTCAGAATTAAATGCTAAATTTGACAAGCTGCCCTTTTTTTCCATACTAAATAATAAAAGTTGTTTCGAGTCTTTCAAAAGAGTAAGAATTTGATAAGAGTTTCTCAAATAACTGGAATAGGAGACACGTGCATCCAGATTGTGTTTCTCATTTTGAAAATACTGATACTGAGGTTCATTTTTAGGATTTTAGCACCAATTTTGAAAATGCTATTTTCGTCTCGGAACTTTGGTGCTTTTTACCGAGTAAGGATCAGAGAAGCTAGTGAGGAAGCTGGAGATTCTGTTTTCCTCATAGTCAGATTCCGGAACAGCTGCCTTTAAGGACCATTTCAAAGTAGGGACAGTGAGTTAATCATGTTTGAGTCTGCATTCTCTTGTGGCTGTGTCTGCTATTGTCATTACAGAAGGGTGCCAAAATGGACTGTGAGTTTTTCCTATTCTGAATTATCATTGCAGCTCCATCCACAGTATGCTCAAGTTGTCACTTTATTTTTGTCTTAAACACTGACCTACTTAACCTCGGGAGAACAAGCTGTGGTTTTAGTTATGAAGGGCTTCCTATCCAAATTTTCCTGCAGGCTCATGGTTATTAGTGCTGTATCTACTATAGTACAGTATCTATTAGTATGTATCTACCGTAGCTAGAGGAGTCTTTCTGAGATCCATGACCTCTGGCCTTCCTCCCCTAATCTCTTTCCTTCCCTGTTTCCCCTGTTGTTTAGATTGTTGTTAGCTGTTATGTAGGTTATAAACTTTCCATCCTACCAAACGCCATACTGGAGCTTATGGTATCCAGATTTCACATATTGGTCAGTTTATATTTTTGAAGTCATGGAGTGGGTAAGATAATGGAGTACTCCAAGTAGCTTTTGCATCACCTGTGCAGCTCCCTCTGTAGTTGCTGTCACCTCAGCTACTTTCAGTGCCAGTCTCTGAGTAACCATTACTCTCAAACATTTATTGACCACCCACTCTGTGCAAGGCACTGGCACATAGTTCAGAACAGCAGCTTGCAACTATTAAAACTTTCTGTTCTCAGCTGGACTTAGTGGCTCATGCCTGTAATCCTAGCACTTTGGGAGGCCAAGATGGGTGGATCACTTGAGCACAGGAGTTCAAGACCAGCTTGGGCAGCATGGTGAAACCCTGTCTCTACCAAAAATAGAAAAATTAGCCAGCCATGGTGGTGCACTGTGATCCCACCCAGCTAATCAGAAGGCTGAGTGGGGAGGATCGCTGGAGCCCAGGAAGTCGAGGTTGCAGTGAGCCATGATCACACTACTGTACTTCAGCTTGGGTGACAGACTGAGACCATCTCAAAAACAAACAACAAAACAAGTTTCTATTCTCAAGAAAGCTGCAGTGTAGTTGAAATGATATGAAAATGTACGAAAGATAAAAATGTAGGATGTCAAACTGTCAGGCAGTTAAAGCCTATGGGTGTGAAACGGCAACAAGATCCCAGGGAAGGCTCCTCTGAATTTCCAGCAAGATGTGTATAAGACCTCTATGAAAAGTATTAAGGCTGGGTGTGGTGGCCTACACTTGTTATCCCAGCACTTTGGGAGGCTGAGGCAGACGGCTCACCTAAGGTCAGGAGTTCAAGACCAGCCTGGCCAACATTGCGAGACCCCATCTCTACTAAAAATACAAAAATTAGCTGGACATGGTGGCACACACCTATAATCCCTGCTACTCATAAGGCTGAGGCAAGAGAATCGCTTGAACCCAGGAGCTGGAAGTAGCAGTGAGCCGAGATTGTGCCACTACAATCCAGCCTGGGCAACAAGAGCAAAACTCTGTCCTCAAAAAAAAGGAAGTATTAAACTTTGCTGATGGACATAGAAGATGACCTGCATGTATATTCATACCATGGTCCTGGAGAGCACCCAGGCAGACTGGTGAAGAAGAATAAGACACATCTCTCCAAAGTGATTTCTTAATTCAGAATATTATCAAAGCTAAAGACAATAAACTGAGAGAAATAATCTGTAATATACCTAAGTGACAAAAGCTTAATACCTATAATAAAGTACTCCTACAAATAAAAACCCAGCAGAAAAATGAACAAAGTTGGCTATTAACTGATGAATAACAAAAGACCAGTGAAGCATGAAAAGATGCCCATCCTCACTAGAAGCTAGGAACTTGAATATTAAAATAGCAGTGCAGCTGGGCGTGGTGGCTCTTGCCTGTAATCCCAGCACTTTGGGAGGCCAAGGTAGGTGGATCACTTGAGGTCAGGAGTTCAAGACCAGCCTGCCCAACATGACGAAACCCTGTCTCTACTAAAAATACAAAAAATTAGCCAGGCGTGGCGGCGGGCCCTTGTAATCTGAGCTACGTGGGAGGCTGAGGCAGGAGAATCGCTTGAACCTGGGAGACCGAGGTTGCAGTGAGCCAAGATAGCGCCATTGCACTTCAGCCTGGGTGACAGAGTGAGACTCCATCTCTCTCTCTATATATATATATATATAGAGAGAGAGAGCAGTTCAGACCAGATGTGGTGGCTCCTGCATGTGGTCCCAGCGCTTTGGGTGGCCAAGGCTAAAGGATCACTTGAGGCCAGAAGCTTGAGCCTGGGCAACATAGTGAGACCCTATCTTACAAAAAATAAAAGATTAGCTGGGCATGGTGGCGTGTGCCTTTGTCTTAGCTTCTCAGGAGGCTGAGGTGAGAGAACCACTTAAGCCTCAGGCTGCAGTGAGCTGTGATCATGCCATTATACTCCGGGCTGGGCAACAGAGTGAGGTTCTATCTCAAAAAAAAAAAAAGGAACTGGGGGTGCCAAGCAAAGAAAGAAGAACACCAGTGCATACTGTTACCTGCCCACCACTGGATGGGAAAAAGTAAGAGGTTTACGAGCTCTCACGTTGACAAGGATGTGAAGAAAAGAGTCTTCTCCTTTGGTGTTAGTAGATATGTCAATTGGCATAGCCTTTCTAGGAGAAATTTGACAATATCAAATTTTAAAATGTTCATGTCTTATTTTTGGTTTATATGTTTTTATTTGCATTATTTTGAGTTATGGATTAAAGTTTTTAATTGGTACATTATGATTGGATATACTTATGGGATACAACTTGATATTTCAATACAATGATCTAAGCAGGGTAGTTATATCCATCATCTCATGCATTTATCATTTCTGCATTTGAAAACCTCTCTTCTAGCTATTTTTGTAATATATAATACCTTATTGGGAGGATTACTTGAGACTAGGAGTTCAAAGCTGCAGTCAGCCATGATTGCACCAGTGTACTCCAGCCTGGGCCACAAAGATCCCAGAAAATAAAAGACATTTAACATGATACAGTAGAATAAGACAAGAATGATGTTTAATGACTGGCTTCCATTTAACAAGTTGTACTCCTTGGTATGGATGTTTGGTATATATGGTATGGGGATGTCAGTTTCAGAAACATTTACAAAAGTGAGTATTCTGGGAGAGCTTATTACCTGGTAACCTTAGCATGCTTTGATCTCAAAGTAGAGAGATACTAACTGGGAGCTGCTCTGGCTTAGTAGCAGGTGTTCTACCCCTAACCCTTCCAGGAGATTCTTGTCCTACCCCATTCTATCTTCAGCTAGGATCCCCATTTTCCTGTGAAGACAGAACAGTTTTGTTGTTCTGTAAGAAGAAGCTCCTACTTCCTAATCAGGATCCCGGGCCAGGGAGAACGGTGTGGGACCACGTTAGCATCCACAGATTTCCAGTACGGCGGTCCTGTGTGGATGCTACTCCATGGACAGGCCGTAGACAACACACTGCCCCATGCGCACTCGGGGCTCTCCCACCCTCTAGCTGGTGGTAAATTAGGGCAGAGCCCTATTTACAGTCACAGGGACACAGTATGACTTGGACATTCTTCAGAAGTGTTCTCCCAAAATATCACAAAATGAGAATTTGCCCCCATGACATGAAGATAAAATGAATTCCATTTTCTTTTGTCCATTTGTTCATTCAGCAAATATTTTCTGAGTCCTGCTGTGTGTCAGGGCCCAGTGTCCCGTGCAGGAAATAGAAGATGAAATAAGGTGTGACCCCAGCCTTTAGGGATCTCAGTATCCAATGGGGTTTTTGGGGAGAAGAGAGGCAGGAACCAAATCATCACAGTGTATTTTTATAAGTACTGTAATTGGAGCTAAGGCAGCAGCTGGCATGAAGCAGGTCTCATTATGTGCTTGCTGAATGAATCAACAGCCCCAAGGGTGGGTGTCTTCAGACATGACCCCCGGAGGAGGTGGGATGTGAGTTGGGTCTCCATGGGGGCTGGTAAAGACAATATGATGATCCCTCGTTTTCAGTATAGGAATGCTGGGAACAAGGACACAATTTCAAATCTGCCTGGCTTCCAAAGTTCTGTTAGAGTAAAACCCTTTCCCACAGAATTCACCTATCTGTATCCTATGTATTTGTATTTAAAATACTGGAAAGAACCATATAGGAAATAAGCTGGAAATTGATTTCTTAAGGCTTCCACAAACACCAGATATGGTCTGACTGCTCCCTGTTCTTTCTTCTCCCCACTCTGTAACCTCCAGTTTTCTTGGTTAGCAGCAGCCTTGTTATTTCCCCTTTGGAGCATTGATCTCTGTAGGAAAAAAAAAGTTACCCGTTACTGGGGAAAAGACTAAGCAGAGCAGATTTACTGTCTGTGTCTCCTCCTTGAAGCTGGTTTCTGTTGATGGATCTGGAAGGATGGCATCAACATTTTCTTCCATTTCTATTTAGGTGTATATGTGAATAGGCTGGGACTGCAGTTATTCATCTGAGAAAGTAACATTCTTACATTCAGGCTTTCAGCTTCAGCAAGCTGCAAAATGATTGTTCATAAAATACTGAAAAACAATGTGTAATACAAAAATTAGCCAGGCGTGGTAGCACATGCACCTGTAGTCCCAGCTACTCAGGAGGCTGAGGTGGGAGGATCACCTGAGCCCAGGGAGGTCAAAGGTGCACTGGGCTGTACTCTTGCCACTGCACTCCAGCCTGAGCAACAGAGTGAGACCCAGTCTCAAGAAAATAAAAATAAAGGGCTTTTCATGTTCCAGAGTAGTGTTGTGAATGATTTGGGTGAAGAGACATTTCTGTTAAACTCATACTTACTAAAATGTGTAATGGTGTGGAGTTTGCATTAAAGATGAGGGTGAGTGGGTTCTGACATTTAATCAGCCTTCAGTTTCTTTAATGCATCCGCTCAGTCTCCAGCATCTGAAACCCATAGTTCATGTCCTTTGTCACATAAATATTTGGCTAAATAATGTCAGAAAAGCTGTGTGCACACCACATAAACATCCAGCCTTCCCAGCTGAGTGTAGTGCTCTGGAGGTGGGTTGGTGGTTGGAAGTGGAAACACAGTTTCAAGGCCTTAAAAAAGACGGCTGCTTTTGAAGACTGGCTATAGTTGCAGGTTCCTACCTTCATGTTGTCCTAACATTCAGGAACATTTTTATACAAATACAATGAAATTTCTGTTTTTTTTTTTTTTTTTTAATTTTTTGAGACAGGGTCTCACTCTGTCACCCAGGCTAGAGTGCAGGGATGTGACCACAGCTCACTGCAACCTCAACCTCCTGGACTCACGTAGTCCTCCCACCTCAGCCTCCCATAAGCTGGGACCACAGGCGTGCGCCACCTTGGCCTGGCTATAATTTTTTTTTGTTTTTGTTTTGTAGAGACAGGCTCTTGCTATGTTGCCCAGTCTGGTCTCGAACTCCTGGGCTCAAGTGATCCTCCCTCTTTAGCCTCTCAAAGTATTGAGATTGCAACCATGAACCATTATGCCCAATTGAGATGGAAGCTTTAAAATCTTAACATGTCCAAGTACTTGCTGCCTTTAGCAAAGGAGTCATCTTGGGAGGTCATGCTGTTATTCCAGCAGAAGTTCTTGCATAGCTCTTACTTGAGTCAGTACTGTTCACTAGACTCCTCATCCCCCTTAATCACAGTAGACCCCAACTCTTTTCTCAAAAGATTTCTCACCATGGAGATACTATTTTACCATGCAAAGAAAGGGCTAGGGGAGGTGGCTCATAACTGTAATCCCAACTGGGAGGCTGGGAGAGTTGCTTGAACCCAGTAGTTCAAAACTAGTGTGGGCAACATGGTGAAACTCTATCTCTACAAAACTTTTTTTAAAAAATTAGCCGGGTGGGATAGCTCACACCTATAGTCCCATCTATTTGGGAGGCCAAGGTGGGAAGATTGCTTAAGCCCAGGAGATCAAGGCTACAGTGAGCTATGATCCTGCCTCTGCATGCCAGCCTGGGCAACAGAGGGAGACTCTGTCTCAGGGCGGCGGGGAGAGAAAAAAAGAAAAGAAAAATCTATAGGTAAAAGACAAATTATAACACTAAATGACAGAATTATTGAGATAAATTTGTTCCTATCTAAGTTGATATATTTGAGAAATACAAGGTTCCTTTGAATGATACACATCCAGCCAAAATGAAGCCCCTTTCCTGTAGTCACCCTTTATAGTGAGACAGAAAAGCCTGTTAGAGCTTCTTAAAAAGGGGGTGTGTTTAGGAATAATGATAGAAAAACTACAGCTGCTCTTGTTCATTTAGAGGCATCCCCAGACCTGGGCCTTGACCCCACATGCCTCTCCTTCCCTGTCTGCACTCCCTGCCCAGTGTGATCCACAGGAATCCTAAAGCTCTTCAGGCCTTTCTAATACTTCCCTTCTGTTTCTCTAGGTATTTCCGGGAAAAGCCAGCTTCTCTTTGCACTGGTCTTCACAACTCGTTACCTGGATCTTTTTACTTCATTTATTTCATTGTATAATACATCTATGAAGGTATGGTATGCCATGCACTGGAATGTATTTCATCTGTAGTGCACAGACCTATGGATACTTAATTTATGTCAGCTGTGTATTTTTAATTAAAATGCTCCAAAAATAATGTCTTAATATGCTGTTCTTGACTTTAAAACTTTTAGACCACCTTGTACATATAACTGGGAATAAATGAGCTATCAGTAAACATACATTTTTGGTTTCAAAACAGTAGTTAATTAAAATACTTTGAAGTTCAAGCTTTTTTATTTTAGGTTCCTTAAGTATGATAAATATAAAGCTCTGGATAACTCTATAAGAAAGAGGAGTAACTATTATATTTTCAAGCCGTGGGAAATTACAGAGTCCCCAGAGCAATCCAGCAAGTTGATGCATAACAAGGAATGAAAGTAGGACTCCTAGTTGCAGTGTCTCATTTTGCTGCTGTGTGAGGAACTGTGTACAGGCCTCTACCTTTTTTCTTTTCTACTTAGTGAGTTTTTCTTAAACTGCCATGTCTGTCATTTTTATTATATTTGCTATGCTTAAATGCTCTCTATACCATTATTTACTTAGTAACATATTTTTTAAACCTGCAATTTATCCTAATCATTAGTATCTATAACACCTTTGTTGTCTGTCTTATATGTTTTTCTAATTCACATTAAAACAAATGTATAACTATTAAAATACAAAATATTTGCATACAACCTAACACTTTGTGTACCACTGGTGGTACACACCCCGTACTGGGATACTTATATGACTTCGTGGGGGACTTCATGGACTACCTGAGCTTTGTTTCTTTCTCACAGTGTTGAATTCATGCTTATAAACACCTACAGAGCTGGACACTGAGGATGTGGCAGAAAATAAGAAGTCTCTAGTCTGATGTGGGGAGTACACAGAGTGTACTCCTGACCTCAAATGATCAGCCTGCCTCGGCCTCCCAAAGTGCTGGGATTACTGGTATGAGCTACTGTGCCCGGCTGGCAGTTTCTCATAAAGTTAAACTTGGGCCAGTCACGGTGGCTCACACCTGTAATCCCAGCACTTTGGGAGGCCAAGGTGGGTAGATTGCTTGAGCCCAGGAATCCGAGACCAGCCTGAGCAACATAATGAGATGCCGCCTCTAAAATAAATAAATAAATAAATTAGCCAGGCATGGCGGCGTACTCCTGTAGTCTCAACTACTCAGAAGGCTGAGGTGGTAGGATCGCTTGAGCCCTGGAGGTTGAGGCTGCAGTGAGCCATGATCACATCACTGTATTCGAGCCTGGCGGCCTGAGTGATCAAGCAGGACCCTGTCTCCAAAAAAAAAAAAGAAAGAAAAGAAACAAAGATAGAAGTATAGGGGCTCTCAGGATATGTAATAGGAGTCTGATTTCTTTCTTTCATTTATTCTACAAATACTGAACCCCTGTGTGCCAGGCACTATTGTAGGCCATTTGGTTATTGACACACCCAAGGAACTAATATTTAAACTGAAACTTAAAAGTATGATATCTAAACAACTTTCCCTTAACATTTTGTGTTCAAGAGAATTTTCATAAGCACTGGTGAAAGGAGACAGCAATATGTGAGTCTGGTCTTTATAAAATTTGTAAAGCAATTTTGAGTCACTTAGCAAATTTGAATGACTTATAATGGATTCTTCATTACCAAGTGATGGGAACCTAGTATTCAGGAAATAATGAGCTTATTTAAAAATGGTTATGTCCCCACTTGTCTAGGCAAGTTAAAACTATAGGCATAGAGATGTGTGAGCAAGAATCCTCCCTCCCCCTCAGGATGCCCAGGTTTCAGAGGATTCCATGCTTGTTTGGTTGAAGCACAATGTCCTGAAAGTCTGGAGTGAAAGCTGAGGTGCTCGTGTCTTTTTACTTTACTTCTACATGCTGATGAGAGGAGAGAAGCAGCTGTTCTTCTCCAGCTGCTGCTAAGGCCTTAGTGAAAATGACGGCCATCAAGTGTTTTAAAATCTTGAGCTACCGACAGACTGGGTCCTGGTGAGGGGCCTCTCTGCTGTGAGCCTTGGCTGAATGTGCTGATGGGGCTTAGTGCATGTGTAGATGGATGTGTGTGTTGTTTATGCATGTAGATTTTGTATTTTATTTATTGACATACATGTGTACATACATTTGTGTGTGTAGAGAGCTCCTGTAATAGTATATGTAATGTTCCTTGATTTCTTTTGGGGGTAGTTCTTTGGTATATGATTATGACCAACAATTTTAATACCATGTTGACTTTATTTACACATACAACTGCATGATGAGGTGTCAGGGACAATTTAGCGTTTTTGTGGGTTTTTGGGTTTTTGGTTGTTGTTGTTTTTTTTTTGAGACGGCGTCTCACTCTGTCACCCAGGCTGGAGTGCAATGGCACGACCTCGGCTCACTGCAACCTCCACCTCGTGTCACCACGCCTGGCTAATTTTTGTATTTTTAGTAGAGATGGGGTTTCACCATCTTGGCCAGGTTCGTGTCGAACTCCTCATCTCGTGATCCACCCACCTCGGCCTCCCAAAGCGCTGCTGGGATTACAGGCGTGAGCTGCTGCATCCAGCCCTTTGTGGGTTTTTTAAAGCATGTAAGGGCTTCATAACTGCTCTCATTTTCTTTTTAAGTCATCTGCCCCTAGATATTCTCACGTTGTCTTTCCTGGGGAGAAGTAGCACCAGGCAGAACAGCTACCTCTCAGGTATTTCTGTTCCTGGACTAAACCAGGAACAGAAAGAATGCTATTTGATTCTTGGGCCTAAATTTCTACAGTCCGAGAGTTGATGTAATTTTAGAATATCAGACTTTTCTTTGGGGTTGAAGGAATATATGCTGTTTGTTTGGCTTTTTTTTTTTTTGAGACACAGTCTCACTCTGTTGCCCAGGCTGGAGTGCAGTGGTGTCATCTCTGCTCACTGCAGCCTCCACCTCCCAGGTTCAAGCAGTTCTCCTGCCTCAGCCTCCTAAGTAGCTGAGATTACAGGCACCTGCCACTACGCCTAGCTAATTTTTGTATTTTTAAAGTTAAATTTACGGCCAGGTGCAGTGGCTCACACCCATTATCCCAGCACTTTGGGAGGTCAAGGTGGACAGATCACAGTGTCAGGAGATTGAGACCTGGCCAACATGGTAAAATTTCTCTGCTAAAAAGTAGCTGGGTGTGCGTGTCTGTAATCCCAGCTACTTGGGAGGCTGAGGCAGGAGAATTGCTTGAACCCGGGAGGCGGAGTTGCAGTGAGCCGAGATCACACTACTGCACTCCAGTCTGGCGGCAGAGCAAGACTTCATCTCAAAAACTAAAAACAAGTTAAATTTACACTTAACATATGACCGAGCAATCTCACCCCTAACTATATACCCAAGAGAAGCGAAAACTTATATTCACACAGACACTTGTACACAAATGTTCACAGCAGCTTTATCCACTGTCCTCCCAAATTAGAAACCACCTGCCCTTCAACTGGTGAGTGAATAAACAAACTGGTGCATCCATACAATGGACCGCCAATGGACTCAGCTACAAAAAAGGAACAAATTATTAACACTAGGCCCTCACTTAATGTTGTTGGTAGGTTCTTAGAAACTGTGACTTGAAGTGAATAACAACGTATAATGAGGCCAGTTTTACCACAGGCTAATTGGTATAAATAAGAGTTAAGTTCCTACAGCATATTTCTGGTCCCAAAAGCATCACCAGACTTTTTTTTTTTTTTGAGACGGAGTTTACTCTCACTCTTGTTACCCAGGCTGGAGTGCAATAGCGTGATCTCAGCTCACCGCACCCTCCGCCTCCTGGGTTCAAGCAATTCTCCTGCCTCAACCTCCCGAGTAGCTGGGACTATAGGCGCATGCCACCATGCCCAGCTAATTTTTGTATTTTTAGTAGAGACGGGGTTTCACCATGTTGACCGGGATGGTCTCAATCTCTTGACCTTGTGATCCACCCACCTCGGCCTCCCAAAGTGCTGGGATTATAGCTGTGAGCCACCACACCCGGCCCAGACTTTTAAATAAAGACCAAAAACAGGCTGGGCGTGGTGGCTCATGTCTGTAATCTCAACACTTTGGGAGGCCAAGGCGGGTGCATCACTTGAGGTCAGGAGTTCGAGACCAGCCTGGCCAACATGGCAAAACCTTGTCTCTACTAAAAATACAAAACTTAGCTGGGCGTGGTGGTGGGCACCTGTAATCCCAGCTACTCAGGAGGCTGAGGCAGGAGAATCACTTGAACCTGATAGGCGGAGGTTGCAGTGAGTCAAGATCGTGCCACTGCACTCCAGCATAAGTGACAAAGCGAGACTCCATCTCAAAAACAAATAAACGTAAGCTATACATTTAAGAAAGATTAATAAAAGCAACATAATTATTTATCCAATTTTTGCCGAATCAGTGCGTGATGGTGGTCATAGTGGTGGCAGATTAAGAAGTATATGTTTGCAAAGCAAAGATTATAAGGAACACTCCTGTCATAAAGCTCAAAAACAACAACAAATATAGCAGGCTCACTGAGTGCTTTTATACTACATTGTTTATTGTGATACATTTGTATAATTATTGTATACTACTTTATGAATTTTTATTTTACCATAATTCATATTCATTTTCCAACCCACTTACTTCAGTTCAGGGTCCCAGGTGCCCAGAGCCTATCCTAGCAGCTCAGGTGCAAGGCGGGAACCCCCACTGGACAGGATGCCATTCCATCATAGGGCGTACTCACCCACACCTATGCTCACACCAGGACCGTTCACACATGCCAGTTCACCTAACGTGCACATCTTTGAGATGTAAGAGGAAACCAGAGTATCTGGTGAAGACCCACGCAGATCTGAGGAGAGCATGCAAACTCCATGTGGGCAGTGGCCCCAGCTGGGAACTAATCTCGTCATCATGATGAAATATGTTATTGGTGGACCTGCTGTATACACAATAAGTTTGGTGACTCTCAGATACATTAGGCTAACGGAAGTTGGACTCAGAAGGCAACATACTATATGACTTCATTTATGTGGCATTCTAGAAAAGGCAAAACTAGGGACAGAGAACATAAGCGTGATTTAAGGAGGTTGAGGAAGCCTGGGGGAACTTGACTACAAAGGGGCAGCATGGCAGAATTTTGGGGCTGATGGAACTGTTCTATGTCCTAATTGCAGTGGTGGTTATGCCTCAGAGCTGAACACCTCCAAAAAGGAGAATTTTACTGTATTGAAGTTTTAAAATTTTAAAAAAAGCTAAGGAAAAAAATCTTGCCTTTCCAAATACATGGGTGATAAAGCTGGGGGAACTGGAACAGTGGCGAGGTATTGACACCTGGTGTTTTTTCTTTTGGTTGTAGGTTATCTACCTTGCCTGCTCCTATGCCACAGTGTACCTGATCTACCTGAAATTTAAGGCAACCTACGACGGAAATCACGATACCTTTCGAGTGGAATTTCTGGTGGTCCCTGTGGGAGGCCTCTCGTTTCTGGTCAATCATGATTTCTCTCCTCTTGAGGTTAGTTTAAGAGGTTATTTATGGCTGAGTGTGGTGGTTCACGCCTGTAATCCCAGCACTTTGGGAGGTCAAGGTGGGTGGATCATAAGGTTAGGAGTTTGATACCAGCCTGACCAACATGGCAAAACGCTGTCTCTACTAAAAATGCAAAAATTAGGCAGATGTGGTGATGCACACCTGTAATCCCAGCTACTTGGGAGGCTGAGGCAGGAGAATCGCTTGAACCCAGGAGGCAGAGGTTTCAGTGAGCTGAGATCACACCATTGCACTCCAGCCTGGGTAATAGAGTAAGACTCCATCTTGAGAGGGAAAAAAAAGAGGTTGTTTAGGGCCGGGCGTGTTGGCTCATGCCTATAATCCCAGCATTTTGGGAGGCCAAGGTGTGCAGATCACTTGAGGTCAGAGGTTCATGCATTCAGCCTGGCCAACATGGTGAAACTGTTTCTATTAAAAATACAAAAATTAGCCAGGCATGGTAGCACACACCTGTAATCCCAGCTACTCAAAAGGCTGAGGCACGAGAATCACTTAAACCCAGGAGGTAGAGGTTGCAGTGAGCTGAGATTGAGCCACTGCACTCCAGTCTTGGCAGCAGAGCAAGACTCCATCCAAAAAAAAAAAGTTACTTAGTGGTCGTATCTGATTATCTAGGTGAATGGACCTGTTTTCATGTTGGCAGATCATGTAGGTGTTCATGGGTTTTTTTTTTTTACTTTTTATTTTCTGGTTTGGCAAACTCCAGTACAGTGTTCATGACTGGTGTAAAATATCATAGATGAGGCCGGGCATGGTGGCTCATGCCTGTAATCCAAGCACTTTGGAGGCCAAGGCAGGCGGATTACCTGAGGTCGGGAGTTCAAGACCAGCCTGACCAACATGGTGAAACCCCATCTTAAAAAATAAAAATAAAAAAATCGTAGATGAAAATTAAGCACCCACATATTTTGGTGTCTGCTGACAGCTTACTGTCTGATTCCTTTGAAATAGAAACTTGAAACTGTATTTTGTTATCTTGACCTCTGTGGTACCAGACACAGAGCCCTGCCTGTCCCAGTGTTGGAAGAATGTGGTCTCCCTCCTGTAGCCCACATTTTGTTTCCTTTTCATGTACAGATATGGACTGATGTCGTGTCTGTGACCCTGCTTAGCAGCACTCTGCACCCCTTTCCTTTAGGAAAGGTAGTTTGTGGTACCCCTGGCACTATGCAGTACGCTGATCTGCTCCCAAGAACCTCTTCCTTCCCCACTGAACAGGCAAATGGTGCTGCTCCACATCCTGGGGCCAATCAAGTCACTGTGCTGTCCTGGGTGTCTGATGGGTGCTGGGAGCACCTGGACTTTTTTTTTTTTTTTTAAAACGGAGTCTCAATTTGTCACCCAGGCTGGAGTGCAGTAGCGTGATCTTGGCTCACGGCAACCTTTGCCTCCTGGGTTCAAGTGATTCTCCCGCCTCAGACTCCCAAGTAGCTGGGATTACAGGTGCACACCACCACACCTGGATAATTTTTGTATTGTTAGTAGCAATAGGGTTTCATCATGTTTTTCAGGCTGGTCTTGAACTCCTGACCTCAGGTGATCCACCTGTCTCGGCCTCCCAAAGTGCTGGGATTACAGATGTGAACCACCCCGCCCAGCTGCGCCTAGACTTTTAAAACACTCAAGGACTCTGTGAAAGTCCTTTTGTCGTCGTCATGAATAAAGTCATATGTTGGGCAGAGAATTTCCATAATTACAACTCTGATTATACCCCTTTGATTTAACCACACCAGAAAAGCCTAAGGAATAAGAAAAATAGGCTGGGCGCGGTGGCTCATGCCTATAATCCCAGCACTTTGGGAGCCCAAGGCGGGTGGATCACGAGGTCAAGAGATCGAGACCATCCTGGTCAACATGGTGAAACCCCGTCTCTACTAAAAATACAAAAATGAACTGGGCATGGTGGCACACGCCTATAATCCCAGCACTTTGGGAGGCAGGAGAATTGCTTGAACCCAGCAGGCAGAGGTTTCGGTGAGCCTAGATTGCGTGCCATTGCACTCCAGCCTGGGTAACAAGAGTGAAACTCTGTCTCAAAAAAAAAGAAAAGAAAAAAATAGTGAAAATATTTCAGTACTCTGGCAAGATCAGTCAGTGAGGAAAAACAGCAGTGAGGAAGTAGAAGGAGCTTACCACTTACCAATGCTGTCAACCCTGGCAGAAAGCAGGGTTGATTTGTCATCCCCAATCTGGAGCAGGACAAGCTTGTCCAGGAAAAATGTCTGTATGTAGACTCATAGAAAATTGAAGAGGGAAAAATAAACCTGGAGAGACAAGGTGATGAAAATTCAAAGAGGTAGAGGCATCCAGGTTACCCAGCTTGTCACACTGGCAGTGCCCTGCCTCTTAAAGGTTGCTTAAGTTTCTGTGGTTTATGCCAGGAGTCCCCAACCCCTGGGCCACCGATTGGTACTGGTCCGTGGCTTGTTAGAAACCCTGCTTCCCAGGAGGAGATGAGTGGTGTGTGAGCAAGTGAAGCTTCATTGTATTTACAGCCGCTCCCCATCACTTACATTACTGCCTAAGCTCCACCTCCTGTCATAAAAGTGGCGGCATTCAGTTCTCATAGGAGTACGAACCCTATTGTGAACTGTGCATGCAAAGGATCTAGGTTGCCTGCTCCTTATGAGAATCTAATGCCTGATGATCTGTCACTGTCTCCCACCACCCCCAGATGGGACCATCTAGTTGCAGGAAAACAAGCTCAGGGCTCCCACTGATTCTGCGTTATGATGAGTTGTATAATTATTTCATTGTATATTACAATAATAATAGAAATAAAGTACACAATGAATGCAACGCGCTTGAATCATCCTGAAACCATCCATCCACATTGCTGGTCTGTGGAAAAATTGTCTTCTATGAAACCAGTTGCTGGTGTCAAAAAGGTTGGGGACCACTGGGTTATGCGGTTGCCAAGCTGTTGTTCTATTTTGGGCCGACATGCCCCACTCCACAACTCCCTGTCATCTAAGCTGCTTTGTGGGTAAAGCAAGCAAGAGTGTTTCCTCTAGGCTCCTGGTGGGCAGTGAGCCTGATGGAAGCTTGCCATTTCTCTTCCAGATCCTCTGGACCTTCTCCATCTACCTGGAGTCTGTAGCTATCCTTCCGCAACTCTTTATGATCAGCAAGACTGGAGAGGCTGAGACCATCACCACCCACTACCTGTTCTTCCTGGGCCTCTATCGTGCTTTGTATCTTGTCAACTGGATCTGGCGCTTCTACTTTGAGGGCTTCTTTGACCTCATTGCTGTGGTGGCTGGCGTAGTCCAAACCATCCTATACTGTGACTTCTTCTACTTGTACATTACAAAAGGTATGTTGGGTGCAACTTAACGTTGTTTCTAGAGTCACATATTCTTTTAGGAGCACCCTTGCCCAGTACTCTTCTAACCTGCCACTCTCTCATAAAGCAGAACTGGCTCCAGAGAACCATTTTCGTGACTGGCCAGTAACATTCTGGATCGGGGTGTCATCTTTTTTTTTTTTTTTTTTTTTGAGATGGAGTCTTGCTCTGTCACCAGGCTGGAGTGCAGTGGCGCGGTCTTGGCTCACTGCAACCTCCGCCTCCTGGGTTCAAGCGATTCTTCCGCCTCAGCCTCCTGAGTAGCTGGGACCACAGGTGTGTGCCATCATGCGTGGCTAATTTTTTTGTATTTTTAGCAGAGACAGGGTTTCACCGTGTTGGCCAGGATGATCTCGATCTCTTGACCTCGTGATCCGCCCGCCTCGGCCTCCCAAAGTGCTGAGATTACAGGCTTGAGCCACCGCGCTCAGCCAGGGTGTCATCTTTTTAAATACAGTAACGCTTTTTCTTTTGTGATAGATTTCCTAAAATAGCACGTTTTCATTGTAAAAAATTCATCTGGTGTTTTAGTAAACATTAACACCAGATACTTCTCTATGCATACACAGACACATGACTTAAACTCTACATGCTGATCTACGTACTGCTTTTATCCCACTCACATTTTTCATGTCAATAGAAATCTACATAGTTTTTGTTTTTGTTTTTGTTTTTGTTTGAGACAGAGTCTTGCTCTGTTGCCAGGCATCAGGCTGGAGTGCAGTGGGGCAATCTCAGCTCACTGCAACCTCCGCCTCCCAGGTTCAAGCAATTCTCCTGCCTCAGCCTCCCGAGTAGCTGGGACCACAGATGCGCGCCACCACGCCCAGCTAATTTTTGTATTTTTTAGAGGAGACAGGGTTTCACCATGGTCTTGATCTCTTGACCTTGTGATCTGCCTGCCTTGGCCTCCCAAAGTGCTGGGATTATGGATGTGAGCCACCGTGCCCAGCCTAGAAATCTACATAATTTTCAGTAGCTACAGAGTGTTTCATTATGTGCATATACCATAATTTATTTACCCAGCCCCCTATTTATGGGTGGTCAGGCTGTTACTGGTTTGCTTTTAAAATCCAGTCATTAAATCAGCATCCTTGTATATACATGTTTTTGCATTTGTATGAATATAGGACATGTGAACTTACAAAAATCTGATGAACACTATTATCCTTGTTTAGGGAAAAAAAGCATATTTATGCATATGTAACCCAAATGCATGCATATAGTTTTGGGAGGTTCAGGAGCACCTGAAACCCAACCACAGATCCCAGGCTAAGAATCCAGCTATCCAATAAAATTCCTAATGGTGGTGGAATTGCTAGCTAGGTAAAAGAGCATATATAGGCCGGGTGCAGTGGCTCACGCCTGTAATCTTAACACTTTGGGAGGCTGAGGCAGGTAGATCACCTGAGGTCAGGAGTTTGAGACCAGCCTTTTCATGGTGAAACCCCATCTCTACTAAAAATACAAAATTAGCCAGGTGTGGTGGCACATGCCTGTAATCCCAGCTACTTGGGAGGCTGAAGCAGGAGAATCTCTTGAACCTGGGAGGCAGAAGTTGCAGTGAGCTAAGATTGTGCCATTGCATTCTAGCCTGGGCAACAAGAGCAAAACTGAGTCTCAAAAAAAAAAAAAAAAAGCATATCTTATTTCTCACCTTTTTTTTTTTTTTTTTTTTTTCTCTTTCTTTTTTTGAGACAGATTCTTGCTCTGTCACCTAGGCTAGAGTGCAGTGGCGGGATCTCGGCTCACTGCAACCTCTGCCTCCCAAGTTCAAGCGATTCTTCTGCCTCAGCCTCCTGGATAGCTGAGGTTACAGTTGTGTGCCACCACACCTGGCTAATTTTGTATTTTTAGTAGAGATGGGGTTTTGCCATGTTGGCCAGACTGGTCTTTAACTCCTGAACTTAGGAGATCCACCCACTTCAGCCTCCCAAAGTTCTAGGATTATAGGCATGAACTGCCTCACCTTGCCATCCTTTTTGTTTTTTTCTTTCTTTTCAAAGAGACAGGGTCTCACTCTGTCACCCCGGCTGCAAGAATGCAGTGCTGTGATCTTAGCTTACTGCAGCCCCAAACTCCTGGGCTCAAGTGATCCTCCTTGCTCAGCCTTCTGAGTAGCTGGGACTACAGGTGCATGCCACCACACCTGGCTCATTTAAAAAAAAATTTTATAGAGATGGGGTCGCTTTCACTTTGTTGCTTACGCTGGTATTGAACTCCTGGCTTCAAGGGATCCTCCTATCCTTGCCTGCCAAAGTGCTGGGATTACAGGTGTGAGCCACTGCACCTGGCCTTTATGTTTTAGTACTCAAATTTCATAGGCCTCCCTACATAAGCTGTATTTTACTATATATTGATTAGGGTGAAAGTCATAATAACAAAAAGCCACTATGAATTTAGTGGCACTTTGGATCAAATTTGTATTTTTAAAATACAATTGCTTATTTTCTATACCTTACTATGTAGAATCTTGTGTGTGGGAGACTTGTAGGAATGGGAAGGAGGAAGCTAAGTTTGTCAGCATCAGTAACTTTTGTTTTCTTTTCCTCTCTTTGAAATTCTAGTACTCAAGGGAAAGAAGCTCAGTTTGCCAGCATAAGTGCCAAAGACCATCACCAGCATCTGTCCTTCAGGGTGCTTGGACAGAATTCTTACCACAGCAAAGGCATAAGATGCTTGATACGGAAAATCAGAAACTTAACTCTTTTGTTGCAGATAGTCATCAGTGGCTCTGTAAGAAGGCAGCGGAAAAGAGCCAGAAGGTTTCTGTTTAATGCATCTTGCCTTATCTTTTTTTATTACTGTGTACAAAGATTTTTTTACACAAAGAAACTTAATGCTGTATTAATAAATTCAGTGTGTAGCTTCAATTGGGATAGTTTCAAAAGTGAAGATTTTGTGAGGAATAAGTGCAAATGTTCTTTTTTTATTTTAAAAAATTCTTTGAAACTGTTGAGTCTTTGTGTCTGCAATGAAATTGTACTCCTTGACAGTCGGTAGATTATATATTCTTACACCTATCAAAATTGCATTCCACTATATTTATTTTTTGCCAAAAGATGAGCTATATTTGTTTGAAATCTGAGACACTATGTTCAATTGGATGTATCTGTTCAAATTTATTCCCACGTGATGTGGAACTCCTTTGTTGGATGTCACAACACTACATTTAAGGTTGGTAAGGATGACTTGCAGGTCCATGGTTTTCATTACCAAAATTTTAAGATTCTGAATGTCGATGGAGTATCACTGAATAGTTACCAAAGGTGCCTGCCCTCCTCCCCTGCTGGAATGTGTCAGTTGGAGACTGTCCCAAGGGTGCCGAAGAATCCAGTGGCAGGGGTTCTGGCTGCTTTCCATCTGTGTGTGGGATGGGAGGGGTGTTCATGATCATTTGGATATAGGAGTCTACTGCTATGAGGAATGGAACACAAGTAGTTAACCTGTCACTTTCATTTACAATGCCAAAAGATGACTACAACCACGTCCCTGCTCAGATTCAAACAGTTTTCCGTATCACTTTTCGGTGGTAAGATGATTTACAGGTTTTTTTTTTAATTGACAGCACCACTTATCATTCCTTATATTCTTTTTGTTTTGTGTGGTTTTTTTTCTTTTTATTTAACCCACAGTCAACATCATAGTTTCTTGTTTTACCTCTTGCATGACTTATGTTACCATCCTAAAAATCACTATATTAAACATAGAATAAATTAGCCTTTTTATGAATTAGGCTTTTGAAACATCCTGTGTTGGGATGATTTTTTTTGTTTTTCAATTGGCAACAAAAGCTCTGTAGGGCTGCAAACATTTAAAGTCCATATAATCATCTTTAAGACATTCTGTATTTTGTGGAAATATTAGAATTTTTCTTCCTGATTTTACCATTATATGGATTTGCTATTTTTTTGATTAATACAAAAGTATAAGACTTTGTTTTTTATGTGATGCACCATAAATATTAAAGTGTTGAATACTAACAGTGCTTACTACAGAAAGGATGTATTTTTGCTTTCTGTATTACAATGTCTTCTGGAGGAAGGGTGCAGGATGGGTTTTATTTGTATCTAGTGTGTGTCTTAACATCTTTCTAAATTGGCAGTGTAACTGCATAGTTTAACCTTCTGTGTCTCCCTCATTTTTTCCCTCTTTGCCTCATGTTTTTGCTTTTGTGTATCAGAGCATCTTTCTTTACAGCATCCTGGTCTTCTTGCTTTAGTTTCTGTGGTCTTTTTTCATCCTCCTTAAAGATTCTGAGCGGAGGGAGGCTGGGAAGTCTGGCGCAGTAGGTGAGCAGCCGCTTGCTGCCCAGTCCAGGGTGGGTGGGGCGCACACCTGTCTTTGTGCATGCAAATCCGACACAGCTGGCACATCCGCTGGAGAGCACAACGCACGGAAGGGTCTGGAAGCTGCGCGTAGCGATGCCTTCTGCAGTCATCCTACCCAAGTAAAAGTAACTTTGGCTACGTTGTTACCACTGTTTTGTGGTCAGCCAGGAGGACATCTTAGCAATGGTGCCTGCGACGGAGTGCGGGACTGGGCCTCGTCCTCACTGGCGTTGGAAACCAAGGCCTTGTATGCCACGCCTTATGAAGCACTGTTTCACAGTTACTTTCACTTCCCGAATAAAGGTTACCAGGTAATTAATTTTTTTTATTGAGGTGTTTGTGTGTTTTTCAGTGTAAGCATGATGAGAAATAAAGCAAAGGTCAGAGATTTGCCCAGTAACTGATATTACAGGAAAAGCTGCTTTCCAGCCAGGCCTGGTGGCTCATGCCCGTAACCACAGCACTTTGGGAGGCTAAGGCAGGCGGATCTCTTGAGGCCAAGAGTTTCAGACCAGCATGGGCAACAGAGCAAGACCACATCTCCATTTTAAAAAGAAAGGTTTCTGGCCATTGGCTTCTTAACAGAGACCAATCGATTCCCCTGTCCAGTTCAATCACAGAGAAACTTTGTCTGAAGTTTCCGGCTTCCTCACACTCTGGCCAAGAGAAGAGTAGGTGGAGAAGGAGTTTTTATGGAGATCATAGTGATTTATGGGAACCCTAAGTAAGAAAAGCACACGCTTTGGGCCCAGGCCTATGTTGAGACTTGGCTCCCTCACTTACGCTCCCTGACCCTGGACTTCACATGAGCCTCATTGCCCTCACTTACGTAGGTAAAGTCCCAGGGATTTCTGTGCAGTTTAAATGAGCCACTGTTGGCAAAGCTCACAGCTAGAGCTTGGTACATGCCCAGTAATCACCTTTGCCCCACCTGACTTTGTGTTTAGTTTGTGACAGCTGCTTCAAAAGCTGGTTGGGAATTGGTTCTGGCAGGAGTCCCTCTGGCCCATTTGATATGGGTCAGTTTTGCCAGAAGGTTCACAATTCTTGTTTGGCGAGGTATAGAAATTGACTGGCCAGGCACAGTGGTTCATGCCTGTAATCCCAGCACTTTGGGAGGCTGAGGTGGGTGGATCACTTGAGGTCAAGAGTTCGAGACCAGCCTGGCCAACACAGTGAAACCCCGCCTGTACTAAAAATACAAAAATAAGCTGGGTGTGGTGGCGTACACCTGTAATCTCAGCTACTCGGGAGACTGAGGCACAAGAATCGCTTGAACATGGGAGGCAGAGGTTGCAGCAAGTTGAGATTGTGCCACTGCACTCCCGCCTGGGCAACAGAGTAAGACTCTATCTCAAATAAATAAATAAAATAAAAATTATTTTAGGTAACTTCCAAAAGTATCCACCCATCTAAGTCTTGCTTGATTGGGTCTGTGTGGGTTTTTTCTGTGTGCCTCCATCTTCTAGTGGCCAGATGTGGAATTTCCAAGAAACCAGAGCTCTGCCCAATACCACCCAGCCATCCCCACAACTATCTGGGTTAACTGGAATCTAGCCTGGATTCTGCTGGAGGTGCTGTGAGTGTTTCTCTAGTTTTGAAACAACTCCTTTTGTCCCTGCACTTTAAAAGAAATTTGCAGCGGCCGGGCGCGGTGGCTCACGCCTGTAATCCCAGCACTTTGGGAGGCCGAGGCGGGTGGATCACGAGGTCAAGAGATCGAGACCATCCTGGTCAACATGGTGAAACCCCGTCTCTACTAAAAATACAAAAAATTAGCTGGGCATGGTGGCGCGTGCCTGTAATCCCAGCTACTCAGGAAGCTTAGGCAGGAGAATTGCCTGAACCCAGGAGGCGGAGGTTGCGGTGAGCCGAGATCGCGCCATTGCACTCCAGCCTGGGTAACGAGCGAAATTCCGTCTCAAAAAAAAAAAAAAAAAATTTGCAGCATAACATAGTACATATCCTTTTAAGCAATGACAAGAGTACTTTTTTACAATACTAAAATACTCTGTTCTAGTTTCACCTTGGGCACTTAAAAAGTGAGAGTCGCCTGGCATGGTGGCTCTCGCATGTAATCCCAGCAGTTTGGGAGGCTGAGGCAGGTAGATCACCTGAGGTCAGGAGTTCAAGACCAGTTTAGCCAACATGGTGAAACCCCATCTCTACTAAAAATACAAAAATTAGCCAGGTGTGATGGCAGGGGCCTGTAATCCCAGCTACTTGGGAGGCTGAGGCAGGAGAATCATTGGAACCTGGGAGACAGAGGTTGCAGTGAGCGAGATCATGCCACTGCACTCCAGTCTGGGTGACAGAGCCAGACTTCCATCTTAAACAAAAAAGTGAGAGTCTTTAGGCAAACCCCACACTACAACTGACTCCATTACCAAAACTGAATGAAATCACAGAACCTATTTACTGATCTAATAAGATATCTGTGACAATAAGTGGACCTGTATGGATGACTCAAAGGGAAGTTAATATAAATTTTTTTTTAAAAAAGCCGGTGCAGTAGCTCACGCCTTATAATCCAGGACTTTGGGAGGCCAAGGTGGGTGAAATCACCTGAGGTTGGGAGTTCGACACCAGGCTGACCAACATGGAGAAACCCTGTCTATACTAAAAAATACAAAAATTATCGGGGCATGGTGGCACATGCCTGTAATCTCAGCTACTCGGGAGGCTAAAGCAGGAGAATCGCTTGAACCTGGGAGGTGGAGGTTGCGGTGAGCCAAAATCACAATATTGCACTCCAGCCTGGGCAACAAGAGCAAAACAACGTCTAAAAAAAACTGAAAATATTTTAAAGACCTGTAATCCGGAAACTGGTGTGTGCTCTGAAACGAAAAAGGTTATTTGTTTACTTTGAGGTCTGAGAACTGAAGATCTCAACACTTTAAAAAATGCTTCAAAAAAAATCCAGATTTCCGGCTGGGCATGGTGGTTTACACCTGTAATCCCAGCATTTTGGGAGCCCGAGGCAGGTAGATCACTGAGGTCAGGAGTTCAAGACCAGCTTGAGCAACATGGTGAAATCCGGTCTCTACTAAAAATACAAAAGTTAGCTGGGCATGGTGGCCCACGCCCGAAATTCCAGCTGCTACAGAGGCTGAGACAGAAGAATTGCTTGAACCTAGGAGGCAGAGGTTTCACTGAGCCGAGATCTTGCCACTGCACTGCAGTCTCAGTGACTGAGTGAGACTATGTCTCAAAAAAAAAAAAAGAGGCAGGAGAGGCTGGTGGCAGTGGCTCATCCCTGTAATCCCAGCAGCAGGGCAGATCACTTGAGGTCCAGAAACTCCCTCTCATAAATAAATAAATAAAAATAAAGGAGTAGGTAAGAGATAATAAATATGATGTACTGTCAGGGGCTGATTATGTGCAATGAAGAAAACTAAGACAGCATAAGGAATAGAGACTGACAGTTTTGCTGTTTTGAGATAAGGTGGTCAGGGAACACCTCTTTGAAGCTATGATGCTTGAGCTGAGGCCTGAATGATGTGAGAGATAGTAATGAGGCAGGAGAAGGGCGTGGTGGCTCACACCTGTAATCCCAGCATTTTGGGAGCCCAAGATGGGTAGATCACTGAGGTCAGGAGTTCAAGACCAGCTTGAGCAACATGGTGAAATCTGGTCTCTACTAAAAATATAAAAATTAGCTGGGCATGGTGGCTCACCCCTGTAATCCCAGCACTTTGGAAAGCCAAGGTGGGGCAGATCACTTGAGGTCAAGAATTTGAGACCAGCCATGGCCAACATGGCAAAAATACAAAAATTAGCTGCGTGGTGGTGCACACCTATAAATCCAGCTAGTCAGGAGGCTGAGGCAGGAGAATCGCTTGAACTCTGGAGGCTGAGGTTGCAGTAGAGCCGAGATCGTACCACTGCACTCCAGCCTGGGCGACAGAGTAAGACTCCATCTCAAAAAAAAAAAAAAAGAAAGAAAATAAAAAAAAAGGGGGGGGCAGGAGAATAGGAAATGGGTGTAACCAGTGATTAACAAGGGTTAAGGCAGAAGCAAAAGATCAGCAGGTGCAGCCAGTTCTGGGCAGGATTAGGCAGCATAGAGGCCACATCTTCACTTCAGTGATAACAATCAGAAGTTTCCACTTCAGCCACGGATGTTAACCAAATTCTTTTACCTTAATAAAAACCCTAATTGAGGGTCTCTTGAGCTGCTTGGTCAAGCTCACTCCCCCTCTGAGTTGTAGTTTTGTGCCAATCTGTGCTTTTGTCACTCTGTTTGTTTTGTCTTTTGTTGATTGGTTTTATTTTTTTGTTGTTGTTGCTTTGTGCGTTTTTGGTTGCAATTTTTTTTTTAGATGGAGTATCGCTCTGTTGCCCAGGCTGGAGTGCAGTGGTGTGAACTCAGCTCACTGCAACCTTTGCCTCCTGGGTTCGAGCAATTCTCCTGACTCAGCCTCCCCAGTAGCTAAAATTACAGGTGCACAACACCATCCCCAGCTAATTGTTTTGAGACTGAGTCTTGATCTGTTGCTCAGGCTGGAGTGCAGTGGCACAATCTCAGCTCACTGCAACCTCCATCTCCCAGGTTCAAGCGATTCTCCTGCCTCAGCCTCCCAAGCAGCTGGGACTACAGGCACGTGCCACAGCACCCAGCTAACTTTTGTATTTTCAGTATGACGGGGTTTCACCCTGTTGGCCAGGCTATTCTAGAACTCCTGACCTCAAGTGATCCACTGGCCTCAGCCTCCCAAAATGCTGGGATTACTTACTCTTTATATGTAATCAGTTATTCATTCATTAAGCATTTAAGAATGCCTATTGCCGGGCGCGGTGGCTCACGCCTGTAATCCCAGCACTTTGGGAGGCCGAGGCGGGTGGATCACGAGGTCAAGAGATCGAGACCATCCTGGTCAACATGGTGAAACCCCGTCTCTACTAAAAATACAAAAAATTAGCTGGGCATGGTGGCACGTGCCTGTAATCCCAGCTACTCAGGAGGCTGAGGCAGGAGAATTGCCTGAACCCAGGAAGCGAAGGTTGCCGTGAGCCGAGATCGCACCATTGCACTCCAGCCTGGGTAACAAGAGCAAAACTCCGTCTCAAAAAAAAAAAAAGAATGCCTATAATGTGCTCTATTGAACAAGACAGACAAGGTGCCTCTGCTCATGAAACTTACACTTTAAAGGAGGAGATAAGAGATAATTAACATGACGGACTGTCAGGGGCTGATTATGTGCAATGAAGAAAACTAAAGCAGAGGCCGGGCGCGGTGGCTCACGCCTGTAATCCCAGCACTTTGGGAGGCCAAGGCAGGTGGATCACGAGGTCAAGAGATCGAGATCATCCTGGTCAATGTGGTGAAACCCCATCTCTACTAAAAATACAAAAAATTAGCTGGGCATGGTGGCGCGTGACTGTAATCCCAGCTACTCAAGAGGCTGAGGGAGGGGAATTGCCTGAACCCAGGAGGCGGAGGTTGCAGTGAGCCGAGATCGTGCCATTGCACTCCAGCCTGGGTAACAAGAGCAAAACTCCATCTCAAAAAAAAAAAAAAAAAAAAGAAAAAAGAAAACTAAAGCAGAATAAGGAATAGAGACTGACAGTTTTGCTGTTTTAGATAAGATGGTCAGGGAAGGCCTCTTTAAAGCAGTGACCCTTGAGCTGAGGCCTGAATGACGTGAGAAATAGTAATGAGGCAGGAGCAGGGTACGGTGGCTCACACCTGTAATCCCAGCACTTTGGGAGCCTCAGGTGGGCGGGTCACTTGAGGTCAGGAGTTCAAGACCAGCCTGAGCAATGTGGCTAAATCTTGTCTCTACTAAAAATACAAAAATTAGCTGGGCATGATGGCACATAATCTCCCAAAGTGCTGGGATTACAGGCATGAGCCACTACATCTGACCGAAATTTCAATTTTATAGGGAGGAACTCCTCAGGTTCAGAGGAATTAGCCCAGAGACCCAGGCTGTCAAGTGGCAGATGTGGGACTCGTACCCAGGTCTGTGAGACTTGCAAGCATGGGTAACATTGCCTCCATCTCTGCCTTTTGCTGTAAGGAGCTCCATTTTAGCAACCCCTCAAGTTCAGGGTCTGAAGCAACCCTGCAGCTGAGCGCTTCTGAGTACCCCCACCTCCCCACCCTGCTCTGAGCCACCTTCATCTCCTGCCTGGGCTCATCACCCCACGGGGCATTCTCATTCTGCTGTGCCCCCTTCAGCAGCCAGGGTGACTTTGTGAACCTTGAGAACCTTTGTGCCCCCTTCAGCAGCCAGGCTGACTTTGTGAACCTTGAGCAGGTTGGGACTTTGCAAGGCTGCGCTTAGTGCATAAAATTACACTCCAGCCCCTGGCAAAGGCCTTTCCCCAGTAGTCACACATCACAAGTTTATAATGGCTCATTTATCTGTCTCCCTGGTTACTACTCTGCCTCCATCACCCACCCCACTGCCTGTGGCCTTTTCCTGCTCTGAAAAGACATCAGGGTCATTCTTGCCCCAGAAATTCTACATTCTGTGTTTCCTTTTCCAGGGATATTCCTCCTGCAGGCGTTTCTGTTACTGGATGGAAAGTCTTGGATGTGAGTTGGTCAGGTGCTTGGTGCATTGAACCAAGAATTGCAACACAAGGCTGGGCGTGGTGGCTCACACCTGTAATCCCAGAACTTTGGGAGGCTGAAGCAGGAGGATCACCTGAAGTCAGGAGTTTGAGACCAGCTGGCCAACATGGCGAAACCCCGTCTCTACTAAAAATATAGAAATTAGCCAGATGTGGTGGTACACGCCTGTAATTCCAGCGACTCGGGAGGCTGAGGCAGGAGAATCCCTTGAACCCGGGAGGTGGAGGGTGCTGTGAGCAGAGATTGCCCCACTGTACTGCAGCCTGGGCAACAAGAGCTAAACTCCACGTTAAAAAAAAAAAAAAAAAATTGAGGGCCGGGCGCGGTGGCTCACGCCTGTAATCCCAGCACTTTGGGAGGCCGAGGCGGGTGGATCATGAGGTTAAGAGATAGAGACCATCCTGGTCAACATGGTGAAACCCCGTCTCTACTAAAAATACAAAAAATCAGCTGGGCATGGTGGCGTGTGCCTGTAATCCCAGCTACTCAGGAGGCTGAGGCAGGAGAATTGCCTGAACCCAGGAGGCGGATGTCGTGGTGAGCCGAGATCGCGCCATTGCACTCCAGCCTGGGTAACAAGAGCGAAACTTCGTCTAAAAAAAAAAAAATTGAAACAGAAAATGCAGAAAGCAACAACAAAAATGAATCGACAAAAGACCAAACAAACAAACGGAGTAACAAAAGCACAGATTGACTGGAACAAAATCACAATTCAGAGAGGGGGGCAAGCTTGACCAAGCAGCTGAAGAGACACTCAAAAAGGGTTTTTATTAAGCTAAAAGAATTTGGGGCCGGACGGGATGGCTCACGCCTGAAATCCCAGCACTTTGGAAGACTGAGGTGGGCGGATCACCTGAGGTCGGGAGTTGGAGACCAGCCCGACCAACATGGAGAAACCCCGTCTACTAAAAATAATAATAATAAGAAGAAGAAGAAGTAGCCGGGCGTCGTGGCGCATGCCTGTAATCCCAGCTACTCGGAAAGCTGAGGCAGGAGAATCGCTTGAACCTGGGAGGCAGAGGTTGCGGTGAGCCGAGATCGCGCCATTGCACTCCAGCCTGGGCAACAAGAGCCAAACTCCGTCTCAAAAAAAAAGGCTGGCCGTGGTGGCTCACGTCTGTAATCCCAGCACTTTGGGAGGCCGAGGCGGGCGGATCACCAGCCTGGTCAACGTGGTGAAACATCGTCTCTACTAAAAATACAAAAATTAGCCGGGGGTGGTGCTGGCACCTGTAATCACAGCTACGCGGGAGCCTGAGGCCAAAGAATCTCCTGAACCCGGGAGGCGGAGCTTGCAGTGAGAGCAGAGCACACTCACTGCACTCCAGCCTGGGCAACTGAGCGAGACTCCGTCTCAAAAAAAATAAAAATAAAAAACAAACCACTCAAAAAAAAAACCTCGAAAAATGAAAAGGAAATATCACCAGAACGGATATTACTGCACTTTTCACGAAAATGAAAAAGGAAATACCAGAACGGATTTCACCGATCTGCAAACCTGCAAACAACTCGACCAGCGACTTCAGTGTCAGCGTTTTTGCGCAGGCGTAGAGGGCTCCGGTGGAGGCAGCGGCGTGGGGCTCAGTGCGCGTGCGCCGGTCTCAGAGTCCGCGGGAGCACACGCAGGTCCCCGCCCTCGCTGCGCCTGCGCGTCGGCGCAGACTGGTGGCGGCGCCCGGCGGGTGCTGGATTGAGCTCAGTGAGCTACGCCCGGGGTCTGTCCGGAGTGCGGGTGACCGGACCTTCGCCATGCCGGGGATGGTGCTCTTCGGCCGGCGCTGGGCCATCGCCAGCGACGACTTGGTCTTCCCAGGGTTCTTCGAGCTGGTCGTGCGAGTGCTGTGGTAAGGACGGCGGCTATGGGGGCGGTGGGGCACACCGGGGAGGGAGCGGAGGTGGGGGGGCGAGCTTTTCCCTGAGACGGTGTCAGAAGTGGCTTCCCGAGCTCTTTCGTGGTCCCAGCGCTGGCTACGCATCCTCTTACCGACTTCTCACCACCGCCCGAAGAGGTGGGCAGTGGTGCTGTGCCCATTTGACGGATGACAAACCGAATCCCTCAGAGTGTGTGGGCCGGACCCGGGGTCACACAGGGAAGCTTGGAAGTCCGCCCTGCACCACACGAGCACCCCTCGGTGTGCAGCGCCAAGACCTGACTCTGGGAGCGGCGAAGTTGTCACCGCCGGCAAAAGCCATGGCCTCGAGGTCTCCTTTCTCCAGTCGGGAGCAGCCACTTGTGCCCTTCCTTCCCTTTGTACGGAAAAGCAGAGCACTTGAATCTGCAAAATGAAGGATGGGAAAAAATACCGAGCCAGTTGTGGCTGCATTTGGTGAGAAGCAGACAGGCTCAACATACAACGCTGTTGTCTTTCAAAGTGTGGAATCAGTGGGAAGTGGCATTGGTGCCTGAAGTCTGTTCCCAGAGGATCTGTGCATGGCATGAATCATTGTTATGAAAAAGTAGCTTTTTGGCCGGGCTCTGTGGCTTAGACTTGTTACCTCAACACACTGAGAGGCTGAGACGGAAGGATTGCTTGAGGACAGGAGTTTGAGACCAACCTAGGCAACATAGTGAGACCGCTTTTCTTTTTATTTTTTTTGAGACAGGGTGTCACTCTGCTACCCAGGCGGGAGTGGTGCGATCACTCACTGCAGCCTCTACCTCCTGGGCTCAAGTGATCCTCCCACTTGGGACCACAGACTGGCGCCACCACACCCAGCAAACTTTTTCTATTTTCTGTAAAGATGGAGTCTCACTGTGTTGCCCAGGCTGGTCTCAAACTCCTGTGCTCAAGTGATCCTCCTGCCTTGGCCTCCCAAAGTGCTGGGATTGTAGGCATGAGCCATGTCACCTGGCTTGGTTTCTGCCCTGTTGGGTTTATGTATTACACACAGCAGATTACAGTGTATTTGCCAATTCCTTCTTTTTTTCTTAACTCTTTTTTTTTAACTGCTCCTCTCAGACCAGGGCTACCCTATAGGCAGTGTGCCTGAAGTATCCATGTTTGTCAATTTCTTATGAATTCACAGAAGTAAAAATTATCTTGTTAATAATTTAACAGATATCTAGTTTGATGGTTTACCAGTTGTGTATTTCTGAGTCATGATGGTACTGTTTTCCAGCAGCTCACATTATATTTGCTTGCTTGGGGCTTTAAATGCTTCTCATGCCTACAGCAGGCATACAGTAATAACAGTAACGTAAGTATGGAACATATAAAACTCATGGAAAAAAGAAAGCCATACTCTTTAATTGACTTGTTAGATCTTTTCTTTTTCTTTTTTTTTTTTTTGAGATGGAGTTTCCCTCTTGTTGCCCAGACTGGAGTACAATGGTGTGATCTTGGCCCACTGCAACCTCCACCTCCTGGGTTCAAACAGTTCTCCTGCCTCAGCCTCCCAAGTAGCTGGGACTACAGATGCACGCCACCATGCCCACCTAATTTTTGTATTTTTAGTAGAGATGGGGTTTCACCATGTTGCTAAGGCTGATCTTGAACTCCTGACCTCAGGATCCACCTGCCTCAGCCTCCCAAAATGCTGGGAATGCTGGGATTACAGACATGAGCCACCATGTGTGGCCTAGATCTTTTATTGTTGAAAATTATATTCCAGGCCAGGTGCAGTGACTCACACCTGTAATCCCAGCACTTTGGGAGGCCAAGGCAGGAAGATACTTGAAGCCAGGAGTTCAAGACCAGTCTGAGCAACATAGCAAGAACTTGTCTCTACAAAAAAAAGAAAGAAAGAAAAAGAAAATTATATTCCAAATTATATTGCCTTGTTTTGGAAAATATTAACTCCTTTTATTTCTTTGTATCATGTTTTACACAGCAGCTCCTTTAATTTCATTTCTGACCCTTCCCCTTTTTTTGCCAGGTGGATTGGCATTCTGACATTGTATCTCATGCACAGAGGGAAGCTGGACTGTGCTGGAGGATCCCTGCTCAGCAGTTACTTGATCGTCCTCATGATTCTCCTGGCACTTGTCATATGTACTGTGTCAGCCATCATGTGTGTCAGCATGAGAGGTAAAAAGTAGCCTTTTCTATTTGATACCTATTTTTTATTTTAATAGCTTTATTGAGATATAATTAACATACAATCCAATTCACTTATTTAAACTTTCCAATTCAGTGGTTTTTAGCATAATCACAGAGTTGTGCAACCATCACCACAATCAAGTTTCGAACATTTTCTTCACTCCTAAAAGAAATCCTGGCCAGGTATGGTGACTCACGCCTGTAATCCCAGCACTTTGGGCAGCCGAGGTGGGCGGATCACCTGAGGTTGGGAGTTTTAGACCAGCCTGACCAAAGTGGAGAAATCCCATCTCTACTAAATATACAAAAGTAGCTGGGCGTGGTGGTGCAGATACTTTGTAATTTTTAGTAGAGACGGTATTTCTACTAAATCCCAGCTACTCAGGAGGATGAGGCAAGAGAATCGCTTGAACCCAGGAAGTGGAGGTTGTGGTGAGCTGAGATCACGCCGTTACACTCCAGCCTGCGCAACAAGAATGAAACTCCCTCTCAAAAAAAAAAAAAAAAAAAAAACAACCCCATACCAGGCCAGACACAGTGGCTCACACCTGTAATCCCAGCACTTTGGGAGGCTGAGGTGGGTGGATCACTTGAGGCCAGGAGTTCGAGAGGGGCCTGGACAACACAGTGAAACCCTGTCTCTATGCGTCTGCTAAAAATAGAAAAGATTATGTTGGTGCATGCTTGTAATCCCAGCTACTAGGGAGCTGAGATCGCTCCAGTGTACTCCAACCTGGACAATAGAGTGAGACTCTGTCTCAAAAAAAAAAAGGAAAAAAAGAAATCTTATACTCCTTAGCAGTCACTCCTCATTTTCCCCAAACTCCCCTAGCCCTAAGCATTCACTAATTTGCTTTCTGTCTGTGTATATTTGCCTGTTGTGGACATCATATATTCACTGTGTGGCCTTTTGGTTGATTTCTTTTCTTTTCTTTTCTTTTTTTTTTTTTTTGACACTTCACCTGGATTGGTCTGGTTTCTTTTTTTTTTTTTTGAGATGGAGTTTTGCTCTTGTTACCCAGGCTGGAGTGCAATGACGCGATCTCGGCTCACCGCAACCTCCGCCTCCTGGGTTCAAGCAATTCTCCTGCCTTAGCCTCCTGAGTAGCTGGGACTGCAGGCATGCGCCACCATGCCCAGCTCATTTTTGTATTTTTAGTAGAGACGGGGTTTCACCATGTTGACCAAGATGGTCTCGATCTCTTGACCTCGTGATCCACCCGCCTCGGCCTCCCAAAGTGCTGGGATTATAGGCATGAGCCACCGTGCCCAGCCTGGTCTGGTTTCTTAAACTTACCATAATGTCTTCAAGTTCATCCATGTTTTAGCATATATCTGTACCTCATTTATTTGTTTATTTATTTATTTAATTTTGAGATGGGGTCCTGCTCTGTCACTAGGTTGAAGTGCAGTGGGCTGATCTCAGCTCACTACAACCACCGCCTCCCGGGCTCAAGCAATTCTCTTGCCTTGGCCTCCCAACTAGCTGGGATTACAGGCGATTTGCTTTTTCTCTCACGGCTTTGATGAACATTTCTTTGATGACTGATGTCGAGCATCCTTTCATTTGCTTATCGGTCATTTGTATATCGTTTTTGTGGAAATGTCTGTTCAGATCTTTTGTCCAGTTTTAGACTAGGCTATTTACCTTTTTATTTTTTATTTTTATTTTTTGAGATAGAGTCTCCTCTGTTGCCCCGGCTGGAGTAGAGTGGCTCGTTCTCTGCTCACTGCAGCCTCCGCCTCCTGGGTTCAAGTGATTCATCTGCCTCAGCCTCCCATGTAGCTGGGATTACAGGCGCCTACCAGCACACCTGGCTAATTTTGTATTTTTAATAGGGATGGGGTTTTACCATCTTGGCCAGGCTGGTCTTGAACTCCTGACCTCAAGTGATCTGCCTGTCTCAGCTTCCCAAAGTGCTGGGATTACAAGTGTGAGCCACTGAGCCTGGCCCCTTTTATTTTTAAGAGTTATTGTAAGAGTAACACCTATTTTGTTGTTGTTAGAGACAGTGTCTTGCTCTGTTGCCCAGGTTAGAGTGCAGTGGCACAATCATAGCTCACTGTAGCCTCAAATTCCTGGGCTCAAGTGATCCTCCCTTCTCAACCCCCCAAGTGGCTGGAACTACAGGTACGTGCCACCATACCTGGCTAGTTTTTTTATTTTTATTTTTTGTAGAGACAGGATCTTACTGTATAGCATAGACTGGTCTCAAACTCCTGGGCTCAAGTGATCCTCTTGTCTCGGCCTCCCAAAATGCTAGGATTATAGGCATGAGCCACCGGGCCTGACCACCTTTTCTTTATATTTTTTAATATGTGTTACAATTTAACCATTTATCTGAGAATGTCTTCAGAAGTGTTGGAAACCTTCCCTGTTTGATTCCTCTGCTTCACAGGATGAGTTGAGCACTGTGGTGACTAATAGAAATGCATCCATAGAAACGATTCATCAGTCAGAGGCAGGGCTGTGTGGTATGCCACCATCGCCATGTTTTAGTGTTTTGTCACTGCTTGAATTGGGATGGATGAGTTATGCATATCAGATGCATGCTGGTGGTGGCAGTGCACTGGGAGGTGGTGGGGATACAATGAATGACAAGATCTTGACGGTTTGGAATGAAGGACTGAAACGTAAAAGATGTTAGCTTGGCTGGGTGTGGTGGCTCACACCTGTAATCCCAGCACTTTGGGAGGCTGAGGCAGGCAGATCACCTGAGGTCAGAAGTTTGAGACCAGCATGTCCAACATGGAGAAATCCCGTCTCTACTAAAAATAAAATTAGCTGGGCGCAATGGTGTGTTCGTGTAGTCTCAGCTATTCAGGAGGCTGAGGCATGAGAATCGCTTGAATCCAGGAAGCAGAGGCTGCAGTGAGCTGAGATCACACCACTGCACTCCAGCCTGGGCGACAGAGCGAGATTCTGTCTCAAGAAAAAAGAGAAGAAATAGATGTTTGCTCATGGGAAAAATGTAGAGGGTAGAAATGTTAGCAGCAACATCTTTCATGAGAAAAATACCTTAGGGTTTGGGATGACCAACAAGAATGGCATGTGCCTGCTTACCACAGTAACATAGAAAACAGAGCTCTGTGTATTGTATTGTATTGTATTTTTTTCCTGAGACAGAGTTTTGTTCTTGTTGCCCAGGCTGGAGTGCAATTATCTTGGCTCACTGTAACCTCTGCCTCCCAGGTTCAAGCAATTCTCCTGCCTCATCCTCCTGAGTAGCTGAGATTACAGGCACGCACCACCACACCCAGCTAATTTTTTTGTATTTTTAGTAGAGAGGGGGTTTCACCATGTTGACCAGGCTGGTCTTGAGCTCCTTACCTCAGGTGATCCAACTGACTCAGCCTCCAAAGTGCTGGGATTACAGGCATGAGCCACCGTGTCTGGCTAGCTCTGTGTATTTTAATATGCCTTTAAAAACATTGATTCATGGAGGCTGGATATATGGAGGTTCCACTTCTGTGGTCTGTGTGGGCCCCCAAGTGTGGGCTGTCATTGGTGCCGGATGCTTAAGGAAAGAAAGAAACCATGTGTACAGTGTGGCTTACTAAGGGCTGCATCAGGGCTGGTTGCCCAGGCTGGGGTGCAGTGGCAGTGGCATCAAACTGAAAACAGTATTTTACAAAAACACGTTCATTTAATTGTTAGTTTGTTACATGTAACATCATATGCCTTATTAAAACTATTTATTGAAGGCCAGGCCTGGTAGCTCATGCCTATTATCCCAGCACTTACGGAGGCTGAGGCAGACGGATCACAAGGTCAGGAGTTTGAGATCAGCCTGGCCAACACAGTGAAACCCATTTCTACTAAAAATACAAAAAATTAGCTGGGCGTGGTGGTGGGTGCCTGTAATCACAGCTACTCAGGAGACTGAGGCAGGAGAATCACTTGAACCCATGAAGCGGAGGTTTGCGGGCCCAGAGCTGAGACCGCGCCACTGCACTCCAGCCTGGGCAACAGATCAAGACTGTCTCAAAAAAGAAAAAAAAAAATGTATGTATTGAACAGAATATACCTACTAACTGTATATGTATTTTGGTGAAGAATACCAATAGGAAAGGTTAAAAAAAAGACAAATGAGAAAAATCTCTTTGTAATACATAAGACAAAGAGGCAGGCAGTCTCCTTAGCAATAAGGGCTTCTGTAATAAAAAAGAAAGAAACCAGCTTGGCGAGGTGACTCACGCCTGTAATCTCAGCGCTTTGGGAGGCTGAGGCGAGTGGATCACCTGAGGTCAGCAGTTCAAGACCAGCCTGGCCAACATGGCGAAACCTTGTCTCTACTAAAAATACAAAAAATCAGGGCAGGGCGCAGTGGCTCATGCCTATAATCCCAGCTCTTTGGGAGGCCGAGCTGGGCAGATCATGAGGTCCAGAGAGCAAGACCATACTGGCCAACATGGTGAAACCCTGTCTCTACTAAAAATACAAAAAATGCCGGGCACGGTGGCTCAAGCCTGTAATCCCAGCACTTTGGGAGGCTGAGGCGGGTGGATCACGAGGTCAAGAGATCGAGACCATCCTGGTCAACATGGTGAAACCCCGTCTCTACTAAAATACAAAAAATTAGCTGGGCATGGTGGCGCGTGCCTGTAATCCCAGCTACTCGGGAGGCTGAGGCAGGAGAATTCCTGAACCCAGGAGGCGGAGGTTGCGGTGAGCCGAGATCGCGCCATTGCACTCCAGCCTGGGTAACAAGAGCGAAACTCCGTCTCAAAAAAAAAAAAAAAATACAAAAAATTAGCTGGGCGTGGTTGTGTGCGCCTGTAGTCCCAGCTGTTTGGGAGGCTGAGGCAGGAGAATCACTTGAACCAGGAGGCAGAGGTTACAGTGAGCCGAGATCACGCCACTACGTGTCATGTCAGCCTGGCAACAGAGCGAGATTCCGTCTCTATCAGACATGGTGGCAAGTGCCTGTAATCGCAGCTACTCAGGAGACTGAGGCAGGAGAATCCCTTGAACACTGGAAGCAGAGGTTGCAGTAAGCTGAGATTGCACCACGACACTCCAGCCTGGGTAACAAGAATGAAACTTTGTTCCCCTACCAAAAAAAAAGAGAGAAAGAAAAAACCATTGGTCAGTAGAAAAATGGGCAAAGAAAATGAACAGTAAAGGAAATATAAATGATTTTTCTTTTTATTTAGTCTTTGAGATGGAATCTCGCTCTGTTGCCTATACCAGAATGCAGTGGTGGGATCTCAGCTCTCTGCAACCTCTGCCTCCCAGGTTCAAGTGATTCTCCTGCCTCACCCTCTCAAGTAGCTGGGATTACAGGTACCTGCCACCATGCCTGGCTAATTTTTATATTTTTTTGTAGAGACAGGGTTTCACCATGTTAACCAGGCGGGTCTCCACCTTCCCGCCATGGCCTCCCAAAGTGCAGGGATAACAGGCGTGAGCCACTGCGCCCGGCCGACATCGCTAACTCTGGTTGTCCCTTTTGTTTCATAAATCAAGTCCCAATAGTGTGTCATCTGAGCTGAAAGAATGCTTATTTAGCTTTTGGCTGATACTCCTCTCTAAAAGGAACATCACATATTGTGGAGAGAATGTTTGGAGCAGGTGGAATTCAGTCCTCCCCATCTAGAAGACTGATCCTGTTTTCTGTAGCTCAGTTGGGGAAAACTTTGATACTGTGGTTGTTTCATTTCTTTTCTTTCCCTTTCTTTCCTCTTTTCTTTTCTTTCTTTTGAGACACAGTCTTTTTCCATCACCCAGGCTGGAGTGTGGTGGCCTGATCTCGGCTCACTGCAACCTCTGCCTCCTGGGTTCAAGTGATTCTCCTGACTCAGCCTCCTGAGTAGCTGGGATTATAGGCACCCGCCACCACGCCCAGCTAATTTTTGTTTTTTTAATAGAGATAGAATTTTGCCATGTTGGCCAGGCTGGTCTCAAACTCCTGACCTCAGGTGATCCACCTGCCTCAGCGTCCCAAAGTGCTGGGATTACAGGCATGAACCACTGTGCCCGGCCTAGTTTCTATTTTTTATTTGAAAACCTCCCAGATTAAATCCTACAGTTGCACCTTGTGGGAGATTTGATTAGGGATGGTCCACCCTTACGACTACCATGTTTTGATAGAAGAGCACTTTGACATACAAGTTGTGCCATGTGCCGTGTTTGGCTTTGATTGTGGGATGTCTGCTTGTGTCTTCTCTGCATTTGTATCCCAAGAGCTCATGACTAAGCTGGGGCCAGAGAAGATTGCTGCAGTGGCTGTAGGAGGTGAATGTAACAATTCTGGAACCTAGCCCTTCCTTTTGTTGCTCTTACATAAGTGGCTGTGCCTGATGATGGATGACAGGGTTACTTAACCAAGACGGTGGTAAGGGCATTACATTCAGGAATGCAGGTGTGTTCCTTGGTTATGGGGCCAGTGACCTTACGAGGCCTGCTGCACCAGCCAGGTCCATACCAGAATCTCTTTATCTTAAGGAGAAATAAAATATAATTTTTGTCTTTTGTCTTTTTTTTTTTTTTAAATAAAGACAGGGTTTCACCATGTTGGTCAGGCTGGTCTTGAACTCCCAACCTCAGGTGATCTGCCCGCCTTGGCCTCCAAAGTGCTTGGATTACAGGCGTGAGCCACCATGCCCGGCCTTCTTTTTTCTTTTTGAGACAGAGTCTTGCTCTGTCGTCAGACTGGAGTGCAGTGGCACAATCTTGGCTTACTGCAACCTCCGCTTCCCGGGTTCAAGCAATTCTCCTGCCTCAGCCTCCTGAGCAGCTGGGACTACATGTGCACACCACCATGCCTGGCTAATTTTTTGTATTTTAGTAGAAATGAGGTTTCACCATATTGGCTGGGCTCTTCTCAAACTCCTGAGCTCAGGCAGTCCACCTACTTCGGCCTCCCAAAGTGCTGGGATTACAGGTGTGAGCCACCACACCCAGCCTGGTGTGCCCAGAAATTTTTTCTGGGCAGGCAAAACTATGTAAAGGAGATTTTCTCAGTATCATCATCATCATCATCTTTTTAAAAAAATAATCAGAGATGAGGTCTCTCTGTGTTGCCCAGGCTGGTCTTGTACTCCTGGGTTCAAGCAATCCTTCCGCTTCAGCCTCCTAATGTGCTGGGATCAGTATCTTGTTTTCTGGATCCTTATTCAGAGCAACTCCATCTCTTGATTCCTTGTCTGTGGATTTCATCAGCAGTTGTCATCACAATTGGAGTTCCAGGTCCAGGTGCTGCTGACATTATGTGTCTGTTTTTAGAATCCCAGCCCTCCAGGAAGCAGTGTGTATGCAAATACTGTTTCCTGTTTCTCTAGGGTGTTTGGCTATTGTTGTAACAAGCTCCAAATATAGGATTGTGTTTTTTGTTCTGTTTTGTTTTTTTGTTTTTACCGTACCTGCACCCTTTCCCCCTCAGAGACGTTACTGTTACAATTATTTAGCTTATGAAATTTTGTCTTTATGCCAAAAATGAGACTGTTAGTGCCTAATATTTTAAAATATAACTATTTAAATCATTCTAACAGAAGGTATTTTTTGGAATTTAAAAGCTGTTTTCTGGCCAGGTGCAGTGACTCACAACTGCAATCCCTCAACCTTTGGGAGGTTGAGGCAGGCAGATCACCTCCAGTCAGGAGTTTGAGACCAGCCTGGCCAACATGGTGAAACTTCATCTCTACTAAAAATACAAAAATTAGCCAGACATGGTGGTACACACCTGTAGACCCAGCTACTCAGGAGGCTGAGTCAGGAGAATCACTCGAACCTGGGAGGTGGAGGTTGCAGTGAGCCAAGATTGTACCACTGCCCTCCATACTGGCGACAGAGTGAGATGCCACCTCAAAAAAAAAAGGAAAAAAAAAAAAAGCTATTTCCTTACCAAGTCTTTCATTAAATCTTAGATTTTTTCAATCATTGTTTTTGTTTTAATTATGTGGGTTTTGGTTTTTTGTTTTGTTGTTTTTCCCTTTGGTTTTTTTGAGACAGATTTTTGCTCTGTCACCCAGGCTGGAGTACAGTGGTGGAATCCGCTGCAGTTCCAAACTCCTGGCCTTGTTCCCCCCATTTCAACCTCCCAAAGTGCTGTGATTACAGGCATGAGCCACCACGCCTGGCCCAGCTGGCATTTTTATGTTACTTAGATCAGTGTTTATTATAACTTCCCAAAGGGAGAGAGTCTAGGTTTTACATTAAGAATTAAAACACACAGGCCAGACGGGGTGGCTCATGCCTGTAATCCTAGCATTTTGGAAGGCCGAGGTGGGCGGATCACAAGGTCAAGAGATCAAGACCATCCTGGCCAACATGGTGAAACCCTGTCTCTACTAAAAATACAAAAATTAGCTGGGTGTGGTGGCATGCGCCTGTAGTCCCAGCTACTCGTGAGGCTGAGGCAGGAGAATTGCTTGAACCCAGGAGGCAGAGGTTGCAGTGAGCTGAGATGGCGCTGCTGCACTCCAGCCTGTCGCTTGGCAACAGAGCAAGACTCTGTCTCCAAAAAAAATAAAATACAAAATATTAGCTAGGTGTGGTACTACATGCCTGTAATGCCGTCTACTCAGGGGTGGGGAGGTTGCAGTGAGCAGAAATTGTGCCACTGCACTCCAGTGGGACTCTGTCTCAGAATAAAAGCAAAACTACACAGAACTCTATAGGTACTTAAATATTTGTTTTACAAATATAGTAAAAATGTCAGGTCTAAGTGTTAGACATTTTCAAGTGGCCTCACACAACAGAATTTTTTACTTCCCAAAAATGAAGACCATGGGGACAAATAGCACATGTCACACAGACCTGGATTATATCTTAGAAAGTAGTCTGGGCGTGGTGGCTCACACTTGTAATCTCAGCACTTTGGAAGGCCGAAGTGGAGGATTGCTTGAGGCCAGGAATTTGAGACCAGCCTGGGCAACACAGAAAGACCCTGTCTCTACAAAAAAATGAACAGTTACCTGGGTGTTGTTAGGAAAACACCAGGGGTTCAGTCTGGAGCCTGTGGCTCCCCCCACAGAAAGCCAGTCACTGAGTATTTCCAGAGAAGAAGACTTCAGTCTGTGGCCACAGCCACTGAGAAGGGCGCTTGGTCTCAAATCCATCTCCCTGCTATAAACAGAAAACAGATTAGGAACCAGGGCAGGGCAAAGAGGCATTTTTTGGTGATCTGGTGAGTTTCAGTTTTTGATACTTCCTGAAAGTCCTTTCCTGAGAAAGGAACTCAGGTTTAAAAAAAAATTAGAAGTTTCAAGCTTACCAGAAGAGTCCATTTCTATGTTTATTCAAAAACAACTGTCAGGTCATGGTAGCTCACACCTGTAACCCCAGCACTTTGGGAGGCCAAGGCAGGCAGATCACTTGAGATCAGGAGTTCAAGACCAGCCTGGCCAACATGATGAAACCCCGGGTCTACTAAAAATACAAAAATTAGCCGGGTATAATGCCTCTGATCCCAGCTACTCGGGAGGCTGAGGCAGGAGAATCGCTTGAACCCATGAGGTGGAGGTTGTGGTGAGCTGAGATCACGCCACTGCACTCCAGCCTGGATGACAGAGCAAGGCTCCATCTCAAAAAAACACAAAAATTAACAACAACAACAAAACAACTGTGTATGGAACTATTAGGTCTATTTCATGGTGGTGGTGTGCACCGGGTAGTTCCAGCTACCCGGGAGGGTGAAGTGGGAGGATCACTTGAGCCTGAGAAGTTGAGGCTGCAGTGAGCTGTGATTATGCCACCACACTCCAGCCTGGGCAATAGAGTGAGACCTTGTCTCCAAAAGAAGATAGCTATTAAGTTCTCCGAGCTTCAGTTTCCTCATGCGTAAAATGAGATAATGACTAACCCAGTCATTGTGGGGATTAATGAAGAATGGGCATAAAGTGTTTTAGGTTGGTGTCTAGAACAATATAGGTCTCAAAGGGATGTGCAGCTTATTTTCTGGCTGTTAGAACTTGGGTGACCGTATATCCCTATTTGCCTGGGACAGTTCTGTTTTGTGGCTGTTGTCCCAGCATACTACTACTAATAATTAATATAATAATAATAATAATGATTATTACTATGTTTTTTTTTAAGATGGAGTTTCGCTCTTGTTATCCAGGCTGGAGTGCAATGGCGCGATCTCGGCTCACCCCAACCTCGACTTCCTGGGTTCAAGCAATTCTCCTGCCTCAGCCTCCTGAGTAGCTGGGACTACAGGCGTGCGCCACCATGCCCAGCTAATTTTTGTATTTTTTAGTAGAGACGGCGTTTCACCTTGTTGACCAGGATGGTCTCAATCTCTTGACCTCATGATCCACCCGCCTCGGCCTCCCAAAGTGCTGGGATTATAGGCGTGAGCTACTGCGCCCGGCCCATAATTATTATTTTGAGAAGGAGCCTTACTCTGTCGCCCAGGCTAGAGTGCAGTGGCACAATCTTGGCTCACTGCAACCTCTGTGTCCCAGATTCAAGTGATTTTCCTGCTTCAGCCTCCCTTGCAAGTAGCTGGGATTACAGGTGCCCACTACCATGCCTCGCTAATTTTTGTATTTTTAGTAGAGATGAGGTTTCATCCTGTTGGCCAGGCTGGTCTCAAACTCCTGACCTCAGGTGATCCACCTGCCTTGGCCTCCTCCCAGAGTGCTGGGACTATAAGTTTGAGCCACCGCACCCAGCCCCAGCTTAATTATTAATAGTTTCCTTTTTTGCTCTCAGAAGTATAGCAGTTTGGCAACGATTATATTGTCACCCAAGTTAGAACCCAGGAGTGTTGTTTTTTTTTTTTTTTTTTTTGAGACAGAGTTTCGCTCTTGTTACCCAGGCAATGGCGTGGCCTTGGCTCACCACAACCTCTGCCTCCTGGGTTCAAGCAATTCTCCTGCCTCAGCCTCCCGAGTAGCTGGGTCTACAGGCGTGCGCCACCATGCCCAGCTCATTTTTGTATTTTTAGTAAAGACGGGGTTTCATCACGTTGACCAGGATGGTCTCGATCTCTTGACCTCATGATCCACCCGCCTCGGCCTCCCAAAGTGCTGGGATTACAGGCATGAGCCACCGCGCCCGGCCTAACCCAGGAATGTTTTTAATCCCTGGTAAATCTTCAAAAGGAGTGTGAGACTTTCTGTCATGTTTCTCATCCTTACTTGGTCACTTGCTGTCTAACTTAGGTACTGATTACCAATCACAAGTTGGAAAAGTCAGGAGGCAGGTGTGTGAACAGTACAGATGTATGCTCTGCAAAAACTGTATTTTTGCAGAAGGGAAGCTCTTCATCTCTGAGGAAGCAACCAAGCAGTCTGAATGTTTTTTTGTATTTCAGGAACGATTTGTAACCCTGGACCTCGGAAGTCTATGTCTAAGCTGCTTTACATCCGGCTGGCACTCTTTTTTCCAGAGATGGTCTGGGCCTGTCTGGGGGCCGCCTGGGTGGCAGATGGTGTTCAGTGCGACAGGACAGTTGTGAACGGCATCATCGCAACCGTCGTGGTCAGGTGAGGTCTCCCTTCTTCTCTTTTAGTTTCAGTGCATTTGAGACGTAGGGGAACAAACCCTTGTAACATGACAGAGAGCCTGGCATTCCTCGAGCTTCCTGAAATAGTTAGAAATTGGAGTTACTTTCTGAGTAACTCATGAAAATTTAGAGACACTTGTTTATCCATGAAATATAACTCATCTTACATTATGCCTTTGATGTAGATTTCTTTCCTTACTGCTTCTCTCCTTTCTACGTTCCTTTCTTTTTTTCTTAAAGTCTTTTATTCCTAACCCTTCTCTTACAAGTATTCAGAAGAAAACCGAAGACCAAAACAAGATCAAAAACTAAAACTAAAGATATAAGAAGAGATATGGTGTCCAGAAGTGGGACAGGGAATAGAACCATAAGGTTTTCGTGTTTTCTAGGCTAAAAATCTTGGAGATGATCCAGTTCTGCCCCCTCAACACCCTCTGTTATAAATAAGGAATTAGGCCTGGGCTGTTGCCGCGTTTCCTAAGTTACACCGCCAGGGGTCAGCAGAGCCCCTTCGGAAGAGGCATCTCCCCGGGGGCAGGTGCTCCTGAATACAGTGGCTTGCAGCGTGGAAATATTTAAACATAGATGAAAGGTCTATCAGAGTACCCTGTGATAAGGAAATTCTTTTGCTTTCATGAGAAGAGCCCTGAGGCTCTGAAGGGGAACAAGTGCCCACTACTTCCGGGCCCAGGCTGCAACTCTGCCCAGCGGACACCTCCCTATTCCTTTTGCAGCTTTTCCTTTTAGGGTTGTAATCTTTCTAGGGCCTGAGTTAACCATTGATTCATAAGGAACTTTCTTTCTTTCTTTTTTTTTTTTTTTTGAGGCGGATTTTGCTCTGTCGCCCAGGCTGGAGTGTAGTGGCACCATCTTGGCTAACTACAGCCTCTGACTCACAGGTTCAAGTGATTCTCCTTTCCTCACCCTCCCGAGTAGCTGGGATTACAGGCACATGCCACCATGCCCAGTTAATTTTTGTATTTTTAGTAGAGATGGGGTTTCACCCCATCTTTACTGGCTAACTCAGTAAAAAGTTAGCCAGGATGGTCTCAATCTCCTGACCTTGTGATTGCCCGCCTCGGCCTCCCAAAGTTCTGAGATTACAGGCACGAGCCACCACCCCCAGCCTCATATTGAACTTTCTAGAAGAAAGTTGCTCACCTCAGGCAGGTTCTGGGAGAGCTGCGTCTTGCTTGGTAACAGGACCCTCCGTGGTAGAGACTCAGAAACTGAGCCCAGAGGAGGGACCCCTGATGCCTGTGCCTGGGGCCCGCAGTCACCGAGCCTTTTCCTCTCTCTGTTTTGCAGTTGGATCATCATCGCCGCCACGGTGGTTTCCATTGTCATTGTCTTTGACCCTCTAGGGGGGAAAATGGCTCCATATTCCTCTGCTGGCCCCAGCCACCTGGATAGTCATGATTCAAGCCAGTTACTTAATGGCCTCAAGACAGCAGCTACAAGCGTGTGGGAAACCAGAATCAAGCTCTTGTGCTGTTGCATTGGGAAAGACGACCATACTCGGGTTGCTTTTTCGAGTACGGCAGAGCTTTTCTCAACCTACTTTTCAGTAAGCCAAGGGGGTCTGGTTTGGTCTCTTTCTTCTGTTTCAGTGAATGCTTCTGATGGAGCCGGTCCCTCTGTTGCCATAAAACAGCGTTTGAGAACCTGGCATCTTTGGGTGTGTGGGGGGGTGGCAGGAGATACTCTGTCTGTGACGAGCCCTCCAGGGAGCAGTTAACTTCAAGGGCCGTGCCTTCTCAGACCCTGTCTCCCAGTGTGGGTGTCTTTGTATTGACACCCACTCACTACCCTGTCAGGATGCTGCATTAGTCTGTAAGGAACTAAATAATGGAAGCTGTATACTTTGAGAAGAACCTGCAGTGAGTACTGAGTAGATACCAAGCACAGGCAGTGGCATGAATTGAGGGTGGAATCAGATAGTGACTTCTTACCACTTTGTATCATGATGGAAATGATCAATGATCCTACTTTTGGAAGACAGTTTGAATAGATGATTGCAGCTCAGAAGGGATCATCATTCTAGAGCAATTTCTTCAGTGATTAGAAAACGCTTGTTTTTCTTTCACATGCAGTGTGTGATCTTTCTATATGACATTCTCTGATAAATGCTGTTACGTTCTGTAGTGAGACAAGGTAAGGGAGGAAGAGATTTCTGGACATCCTGCACACCTGCCAGTCTCTCCACCCACCTCTGCACTATCCGACTTTGTACCATCCAGGGCTGGTCCCGGAGCCTGACACCAAGCCATAGCAACAGCCTTTGTAGAGGGAAGAGAGAAGCGTGTCCCCTAAATAACTTCAAGGAGTGCTTCAACCTAGTCTTAAGATATTTGGAAAAGGGAAGAACATAAGCTGGCTATTTCTAGAGGATGTTGTAATCTATATCATAGGCAGAACTGATGGCTCTGGGCCGAGTGGCCAGTACATTGTCCTTCCTTTTTTTTTGTTTTTTTGTTTTGTTTTGTTTTGTTTTGAGATGGAGTCTTGCTCTGTCACCAGGCTGAAGTGCAGTGGCATGATCTCGGCTCACTGCAACCTCTGCCTCCTGGGTTCAAGTGAGTATCCTGCCTCAGCCTCCTGGTAGCTAGGACTACAGGCGCATGCTACCACGCCCAGCTAATTTTTTGTATTTTTAGTAGAGATGGGGTTTCACCAAGTTGGCCAAAATGGTCTCCATCTCTCAACCTTGAGATCTGCCCACCTCAGCCTCCCAAAGTGCTGAGATTACAGGTGTGAGCCACCGTGCCCAGCTTTTTTTTTTTAATTATTATTAATATAAATTTTCTTTAAGCATTCCATCGCCTGGAGAGGCTTTTTTTTTTTTTTTTTTGAGATGGAGTCCCACTCTGTCGCCCAGGCTGGTACAAGCGATTCTTCTGCCTCAGGCTCCCAAGCAACTAGGACTACAGGCGCCCACTGCCCTGCCTGGTAATTCTTGTATTTATAATAGAGATGGGGTTTCACCACGTTGGCCAGGCTGGTCTCAAACTCCTGACCTCAGGTGATCTGCCTGCCTTGGCCTCCCAAAGTGCTGGGATTACAGCTGTAAGCCACTGCGCCTGGCCAGTATATTGTCCTTTCTTACAGGCTGCAAGTATATTGTCCTTTGTTACAGGTGATTGGGGATTCCTGACTCCTCCCATTTCCTGGAGAAAAAGAGTACATCAGGCCCAAGAAGACTAACTGTTGCTTTCCTAGCTTGGGGTCCTTTTTGAGGCTTGCCATACCCCATGAATATGAGTTTACTCTCATAAATCTCTACCATCCACTGTGTTTCAGCAAAACCTTCAGTATCTTAAGAAATGAGAGTATAAATTTGGGTTAAAATGGTGCATTGCTACAACAACGGATAATTTATCCATTGATTTCTTCACTTTACAAAATATTTGAAGTAGATTAAAAATAGCTGAGTCAGTTGAAGTGAAATTTTAAGACAGATGAACAGCATTTTTATGTTCTCCAGTGGATTTGTCTGAGGGCAGGATGTGACAATATATTAAGGTCACATAGAGAAGCACTCCTGCAAGGAGAACGCTTTGTAAGATACCTGTGTGCCTGGAAATGCCTCTGTGTGTGCGTGTGTGCCTATGAACTATAGAAGACTGAGTGTTAGGGAATCCGGGGGTGGTGCCTGCTGGGCTTCAGGACAGGCCATTGTGGTTTCCCACCCAGGACACAGATCTGGTGCCCAGTGACATTGCGGCGGGCCTCACCCTGCTTCATCAGCAACAGGACAATATCAGGAACAGCCAGGAGCCTGCTGAGGTGGTCAGCCACACCCCAGGGAGCTCGCAGGTGAGCCTGGCTACCATGGATTGTCCAGTTCTGACACGTAGACCTCTTGGTGGGTCTTCAAAATCATATAGCTAATCTATAGCAATTACCTCCTCCCTTCCTCCCTCCCCTCCCCTTTTTTTTCTTTTACTTATTTATTTTTTTTGAGATAGAGTTTCGCTCTTATTGCCCAGGCTACAGTGCAGTGGCACAATCTCAGCTCACTGCAAACTCTGCCTCCTGGGTTCAAGTGATTCTCCTGCCTCAGCCTCCTGAGTAGCTGGGATTGGTGCCCGCCACCACGCTTGGCTAATTTTTTGTATTTTTAGTAGAGACGGGGTTTTGCCATGTTGGCCAGGCTGGTCTTGAACTCCTGACCTCTGGTGATCCGCCTGCCTTGGCCTCCCAAAGTGCTGGTATTACAGGAGTGAGCCACCACACCTGGCCTGACTCCTCATTTTATAGGAATGCAGCAAGCACGGTGGAAGTTAACAGTAAAGAACACTCTAATGACTTCTCTGGTGTCTTGCTGAAATGAGGTGGAGCTTCCTATCTAGATGCCTCAAACTAGTACATTTCCATGCTGCTGCCACACACGAGCTGCCAAGAACTAGGTGTCTTAACACGGAGCAGCAAAATACCATCGACATGCAATTTTTTTTCTCAACATAAAAATCTGTAGCAGATTTTTATGTTGAAAACTATAATCAAGCAAAGCTGAACTGTTTCTGCCCTCCAGCCCCAGAGAAGAAAACAAACACAGCCAGGGATAATTGCAGGTCCCATCCCAGGTGGAAGTGTTCTCATACGTAGAATCGAACAGCAAATTTTCTAAAACACAAGGCTTTAAAGATATGATGGATTTGGCTAGATGCAGTGACTTATGCCTGTAATCCCAGCACTTTGGGAGGCTGAGGCAGGTGGATCACTTGAGGTCAGGAGATCAAGACCAGCCTGGCCAACATGGTGAACCCCGTCTCTACTAAATATACAAAAATTAGCTGGGCATGGTGGTGTGTACCTGTAATCCCAACTACCCGAGAGACTGAGGCAAGAGAATTGCTTGAACCCAGGAGGCAGAGGTTGCAGTGCGCTGAGATTGTGCCACTGCACTCCAGCCTGGACAACAGAGTGAGACTCCATCTCAAAAAAAAAAAAAAAAAAAAATGAGGGATCCATCTCAATTCGTATTTAAGGAACAGTTTTGACTGTGGAAGTGTGAGAGTTCTATTCAGTGAAGGAGCAGGAAGAGTCAGGAATTTGAGTTCAGGTTTCAGGTCTTAGTGTGTGGATCCTCTGCATCGTGAGTTCCCTTAATATACAGGAGTTTTTGTCCTTCTCTTCTAGGAAGCTGATCTGGATGCAGAATTAGAAAACTGCCATCATTATATGCAGTTTGCAGCAGCGGCCTACGGGTGGCCTCTCTACATCTACAGAAACCCCCTTACGGGGCTGTGCAAGATTGGTGGTGACTGGTAGGTTGGCACAGTCTGAGCCTCCACAGCCATATTTCCCTTAAAAAAAAAAAAGCGGGCCGGGCGCGGTGGCTCACGCCTGTAATCCCAGCACTTTGGGAGGCCGAGGTGGGTGGATCACGAGGTCAAGAGATCGAGACCATCCTGGTCAACATGGTGAAACCCCGTCTCTACTAAAAATACAAAAAATTAGCTGGGCATGGTGGCGAATGCCTGTAATCCCAGCTACTTAGGAGGCTGAGGCAGGAGAATTGCTTGAACCCAGGAGGCGGAGGTTGCGGTGAGCTGAGATCGCGCCATTGCACTCCAGACTGGGTAACAAGAGCGAGACTCCGTCTCAAAAAAAAAAAAAAAAGCTTTCTATTTTGAGATATTTCAAAAACTTGCAAGAACAGTACAAAGAAGTCCTATGTATCCTTTACCTAGAACCTCCAGCTGTGACTCATCTGGTCACATGGGCTGTATCACTCTGTCTATATTTATACATATTTTTTTCTCTGAACCATTTTATTTAATTTTTCTCTTTTTTTTTTTGAGGCGGAGTTTCGCTCTTGTTACCCAGGCTGGAGTGCAATGGCGCGATCACGGCTCACCGCAACCTCCGCCTCCTGGGTTCAGGCAATTCTCCTGCCTCAGCCTCCTGAGTAGCTGGGATTACAGGCATGCGCCACCATGCCCAGCTAATTTTTTGTATTAGTAGAGACGGGGTTTCACCATGTTGACCAGGACGGTCTCGATCTCTTGACCTCGTGATCCACCCGCCTCGGCCTCCCAAAGTGCTGGGATTACAGGCTTGAGCCACCGCGCCCGACCTAATTTTTCTCTTTTTGAGATAGAGTCTTACTCTTGCTGCCCAGGCTGGAGTGCAGTGGCGCAATCTCAGCTCACTGCAACCTCCGCCTCCCTGGTTCAAGCAATTCCCCTGCCTCTGCCTCCCAAGTAGCTGGGACTACAGGCATGCGCCACCACGCCCAGCTAATTTTTGTATTTTTAGTAGAGACAGGGTTTTTCCATCTTGGCCAGGCTGGTCTTGAACTCCTGACCTTCTGATCCACCCACCTCGGTCTCCCAAAGTGCTAGGATTACAGGTGTGAGCCACCGTGCCTCGCCTCTCTTTTTTGTTTTTAAAAGCAGAGCACAGTACTCAAAAGTTAGCTACATGATTTCTTTTCTTATTTGCTTTCTCTAGAGTTGGCTGTGCTGTTCATTTGGATGGGTTTGGTTTACCTACTTCTTGGCATTCAGTTTTAGGGACTTGCCCATTCTTGTTGATTTATTTTTTGAATATGGAAAGCATTAAAGTGATGCCAGAAGTCAGAACTCTACCTAAGAAGTGTATACAGAGAAGTATTATCTTTAATAAGCCATTTCGGGACAAGCACAGTGGCTCATGCCTGTCATCTCAGCACTTTGGGAGGCCAAGGCAGGCAGATCACTGAGGCCAGGAGTTCAAGACCACCCTGGCCAACATGGCAAAACTCTGTCTCTACTAAAAATACAAAAATTAGCCAGGCATGGTGGTGCGAGCCTGTAATCTCAGCTACTCAGGAGGCTGAGGCAGGAGAATTGCTTGAACCCAGGAGGCAGAGGTTGTAGTGAGCCGTGATTGCACCACTGCACTCCAGCCGGGGTGACAGAGTGAGACTCAAACAATAAATGAATTAAATAAATTAAATTTTAAAAAGCCATTCCATGTCAACGAGGCTAAGTCCTGAGAATTGTCCGCTCTGGTCCTCGTGTCTGCTGGGAAAATGTGGCAGTGAGGATGGACATTCTTTGCTAAGTGGCTCTGCTTGGCGCAGTAATGTCTTTGCCCTCCTTTTTTTAGTTGCAGAAGCAGAACAACAGACTATGACTTGGTAGGGGGTGATCAGCTCAACTGCCATTTCGGCTCCATCCTGCAGACAACAGGGCTGCAGTACAGGGACTTCATCCACATCAGCTTTCATGACAAGGTGTGTACACCGTAGGCAGCGGCTCTTCACTGCTTTTGGGTCCTGGAGTCCTTAGAGATTCTGATGGAAATTACGAATTCTTCTTCCTGTGATTCATAGACACGCAAACACACTCCTGAGTCCTGTGTACCATTTCAGAGGGTCCACAGACCCCGGTAAAGCCACATGGATGCACTGGTGCAGGTTCAGAACCCAGGTTTAACGTGAGCTAGAGAAGTCTTCAGCAGAGATAACGTGCTGTGTTTCTTACCTCGCCCTTCTACTGAGGAGCAGGGAAGTTTCTCAGTATTAATCCTGCATGGCCTACTGGGGTTCGTATCCTTGTCCTGGGTCGTGAGCTCCATCAATAGTGTAGCACAATGGGTCTGGCACTCTGCGGGGGGACTCAGCTAGCTGGGGCAAAGCTGCAAAAGCCAGCCATGTCTGCCTGCAGTGCTGTGTGCTCAGCACCGCCCGGTGTCTCTCCAGGTGATTCTCATACACACCAGTTGGAGGCCTGCTGCTCCAGACCAGTGGCTTTCACACTTTGCTGCCCGATGGAATACCTTGGGAGCTTTTAAAACTGCTGAAGTCCAGGTCGCACCCTGGATCAGTTAAATCCAAATTCTGGGGAGGTCGGAGAGAGGCTAAGAAAACAAAGATCCAGGGCTGGGTGTGGTGGCTCACGCCTGTAATCCAAGCAGTTTGGAGGCCAAGGTGGGTGGATCACCTGAAGTCGGGAGTTCAAGACCAGCCTGACCAACATGGTGAAACCCTGTCTTAAAAAAAAAGAAAAAAAAAAACAAAGATCCGGCTGGTCGCAGTGGCCAACGCCTGTAATCCCAGGACTTTTGGAGGCCGCGACGGGCAGATCACGAGGTCAGGAGATTGAGACCAGCCTAGCTAACACGGTGAAACCCCATCTCTACTAAAAATACAAAATTAGCCAGGCATGGTGGCGCACACCTGTAATTCTATCTACTCAGGAGGCTGAGGCAGGAGAACTGCTTTGAACCCAGGAGGCGGAGGTTGCCTTTAGCCGAGATCAGGCCATTGTACTCCAGCCTGGGTGACAAAGCGAGACTCCATCTCAAAAAAAAAAAAAAAAAAAGATCCCTTTTGATGTAGAGTGGCGTGGTTGATGAAGGCCAGTCCTCGAGAGAGTGGGTCCCACTGTGTAGTGAGGGTGTGGAGAGAGGTGGTGTCTCCCTCCTCTCTGTGTCCCAGGAACAGGCTGTCATTGCCATCTCTGCAGGGCTCTGACTTTGTATGCTGGGTGTGTGTGTTCAATGTTTAGGCCTCATGCTTGTTTCTTACCGCTGCAGGTTTACGAGCTCCCATTTCTAGTGGCTCTGGATCACAGGAAGGAATCTGTCGTAGTCGCTGTGAGGGGAACCATGTCTATGCAGGTAACTTTGGAGCCTCACTGGCCCTGGGAGTGGGGGGCAGGGACAGGAGCCCGCAGATGCTCGGCTGGGGAAAACCATCAGTAACCGCATGAGACACAGGGGAAAATGCCCAGGACAGAAAATGAGGATGTGAGCCGGGGTTGGGAAATACTCCCTTTGCAAAAAGGGATGAAGCTGTTTCCTCTTCTCTGAGAACTGTCAGCAGCAGAGCAGCCAACAGGTTGGACCCCCTGCCACAGGAGCTCCAAGAGGGCACCTGCTTGGCCCCCTCCTGCCTAACTTTCCAGGACCTGCCCAGACAGGCCCCACACCCAGGAGGCCCTCCCCTTGAAGAATTCCTGCACCAGAGACAGTGGCAGTGAGTCAATGAATCAGTCTTTTTTTTTTTTTCTTTTTCTTTTGATGCATTCATCTTTTAATTTGTTTTTTGTTTTGTTTTGTTTTGTTTTTTGAGATGGAGTCTTGCTCTGTTGCCCAGGCTGGAGTGCAGTGGTACAATCTCGGCTCACTGAAATCTCCAACTCCTGGGTTCAAGCGATTTTTCTGCCTCAGCCTCCCGAGTAGCTGGGATTATAGGCGTGTGCCAACACGCCCAATTAATTTTTGTATTTTCAGTAGAGACGGGGTTTCACCATGTTAGCCAGGATGGTCTTGATCTCCTGACCTTGTGATCCACCCGCCTCAGCCTCCCACCCAAAGTGCTGGAATTACAGGCGTGAGCTGCCACGCCCGGCCAGTGAGTCAGTCTTGCTGCCAAGAGTCATGCCCCTGCCCACCAGCCTCGCTGCAGGCTCCACGTCTGGGTCCTCACAGGCTGCCATGACCTGCCCTTCTCCAGGTGCAGCAAGGACTGCCTGAATCCATCCCCAGCCCGGTGGCCCCTCTTTTGTCTCCCTCAGCCCTGACTCTTATGCCCCTTGGCAATGCCAGGCAACATTTTCCTTGTTGAAGCTTTCTTCTGTCCATTTGGGTTTCCTCTTGGCCATTCCTCAGTTGCACTACCCATTCTGCTCTGCTGACCCAGAAAATGTGTTGAGACTCCAGAGTCTGTGCCCTCTACCCTGTTCTCCTAACTGGCTCTGGGGCTCTGGGGCTCTGGGGCAACCCCCCCGGCTGGGTCCAGGGCCTGACCCCACATTTGCATCTTCAGGAGCCGTCTGGGTCTCCCCAGAGAAGCCATACTCGCCACAGGGCTGCTCCTCCTAGGGGTGCTCTGTTCATGTCAGCTCTGCCAGTGTCCCCCTGTTGTCCATTTAAGAAGCAGTGGTGCCTGTAATCCCAGCACTTTGGGAGGCCAAGGCAGAGGGATCATGAGGTCAGGAGATCGAGACCATCCTGGCCAACATGGTGAAACCCCGTATCTGTTAAAAGTACAAATATTAGCCAGGCATGGTGGTGTGTGCCTGTAATCCCAGCTACTTGGGAGGCTGTGGCAGGAAAATCACTTGAACCCAGGAGTCAGAGGTTGCAGTGAGCTGAGATCGTGCCACTGCACTCCAGCCTGGGTGACAGAGCAAGACTCCATCTCAAAAACAAAAACAAAAAACAACTAGTAGCATTGTCTGTGGTTTCTCTGCACCCCGTTTGCTGTTCGTGGAGTTCCTGCCCCAGCCTATGTGGCCATCTCTCCACTTCCAGTGCCATGGCCCCACTCCTGGCCTCAGTCCTCTAGCTTCCTATCTCTGTCCCTGTCTAGTCTCTTATCTCCCCAGCCTGATTGTTTGTTTGTATGTTTCTGAGACAAGGGTCTGCTCTGTTGCCCAGGCTGGAGTACAGTGGTACAATCAGCTCACTGCAGCCTCCACCTCCCGGGCTCAAGAGATCCTCCTGCCTCACCCTCTCCCAAGTAGCTGGGACTACAGGCATGTGCCACTACACCTGGCTAATTTTTTATATTTTGGTAGAGACAAGATCTCACTATGTTGCCCAGGCTGGTGTCGAACTCCTGGCCTGAAGCCATCCACTCACCTCATCCTCTGTCCATTATCCTGTCCACAGAATGCTCACTCTAGAACACAGGTCGGATCTTACCGTCCTGCTCAGAAACCTCCAGTGGCTTCCCATTGCCTTTATTTATTTTTAAATTTTCTGTTTTTAATTTCAACTTTCATTTTAGATTTAGAGGCTACATGTGCAGGTTTGTACCTGGGTATACTGCGTGATGCTGAGGTTTGGCATACAATTGATCCCGCCTCCCAGGTACTAAGCATAGCACCCAACGGTTAGGTTTCCAGCCCTTCCCTGTCACTCCTCTAATAGCCGACTGTCCTTTGTTCCCCTCTTTATACCCATGATACCCAGTGTTGAGCTCCCACTTCAACACCAGGCCAGGCAGTGTTTGGTTTTCTATGTCTGCGTTAATTCGCTGAGGACATGGCCCCCGGCTTCCATCCACTGATGCAGAGGACATGATTTTGTGCTTTTCTATGGCTGCGCCCACTGCCTTTAATATAAAGTTTATGTGTTTTTGTTTTGTTTTGTTTTGTTTTTTTGAGGCAGAGTCTTGCTCTGTCGCCCAGGCTGGAGTGCAGTGGTGCAATCCCGGCACACTGCAACCTCCGCCTCCCTGGTTCAAATGATTCTCGTGCCTCAGCTCCTCAGTAGCTGGGACTACAGGTGCTCAGCCCACCACCACACCCAGCTAATTTTTTTTTTTTTTTTTTGGTAGAGACAGGGTTTCACCACATTCACCAGGATGGTCTCAATCTCCTGACCTCATGATCCGCCTACCTCAGTCTCACAAAGTGCTGGGATTGCAGGTGTGAGCCACTGTGCCCGGCCTAAAGTTAATGTTTTTTATCACAGCTCTGGGTGCTTTACCCAGCAGCCTTCCCGGTGCCCACTCCGCAGCCTGGATGCCCGTGCCGGGGCCCTCCAGCCCAGCAGCACAGCACTTGCCTGTGGACATTTTCAGATAGAGCTGGTGTGGAGCTGCGGCCCAGGGTCGCAGCCAGCGGTTCCTGCTGCCCCTGCGGGGAAGACACCGCCTCTCCTCTCTGCTTCCACATCAGCCTCTTCCTTTGGGTCTGTCTCTGGCGTCACCTCCTCCAGGGAGCCACCCTTGCCCCTGGGCTATGCCCTGTCCTCTGAGTTGGCACCGCCTGGCCTTTGCTACGGCACTAGTTTGGGCCTCTCCTCTCCAAGGTTTCAGCTGATATGGGGGCCCCTGAGGACAGGAACCAGGCTTTGTTCAAAACCCTGGTACAGGCTCTGTGCCGTGTGGTCCTTAGAATATGTGTGTGTGATGGGGAAGGTGCAGGGCATGTCTTAGGCACACTCCATGGTCCCCTCCACCCTTCACAACTGGCGCAGAGCTGGCCATGCCATTGGGACTCTCAGGAGCCACCGCTGGGTTTCCCTCCCGAGTTCAGGCCTCGAAGGTTCAGTCCCAGAACTGAACTAGGAGACGGTGCCATCCCCGCCATCCTCCACAGGAGTGTTAGGAGCAGGGACCGCCCGTCATTCTCCCACCCTGCCCATCACAGGCTGACGGCGCTTCCGCGACTCCCTTTTCCAGGACATCCTTACAGACCTGTCAGCGGACAGCGAGGTGCTGGACGTGGAGTGTGAGGTACAGGACCGCCTGGCACACAAGGTATTAGCCTGGGGTCGTGCATCTTTCCCGCTAATGCTGACTGCGCAGCAGATGGGCCAGGGACCATACAGAGCCTGCCCCGCCCGTTCCTCCTGCCCTGATTCTCATAGCAGCCCTGGGAAGCTGTGGGGTTTTGTTCTTTCAAAGCCTGTTCGGAGAGAGTGAGTACCTTCCTAAAGTCACGTGGTTACTGGAGTAAGGAGCAGGTTGGGTATTTGAGCCCAGATCTGCGGCTTTTCCTTCTCCATGTGTTTTCAGAGAGGTGGTCTCCCTGTATTGCCCAGGCTGGTCTTGAACTCCTGGGCTCAAGTAATCCTCCCACCTCAAGCCTCCCAAAGTGTTGGGATTACGGGCATCAGCCACCATACCCAGCCTCCTCTCAGTTAATTCAGGAAGTATATTCTCATGGTGAAGAAAAGCTTCAGCACAGCCCAGAGCAGCAGGGTGAGCAGCAGACCCTCAGGAGGCAGCCCCACACCACTGGCACTCTGTCAGTCACTTCTCACATTCTTTGCAGATGACACAGTGCCAAGGTCACAGTTTCACTCTGTGCTATGGGCGTGAGGCTGCCTCAGCTCCTCCCAAAGGATGAAAAACCCATGCCCAGAGTAGAGGTGTGGGGTTTTCTAGTTTGGGGGTTTTTTGTAATTGTGGTGAGATATTCCTGCCATACGTTGGTCAGTTTCACTGTTGGTTAGTTGTTAGTGTGGAGTTCTGCGGCGTTCAGTGCCTTCATGGTGCCATGTGCCCACGTCCACTCCCAGCACCCCCAACATAAGCTTGGAAGGCATTATACCCACTTCTCCTGACTCCCTTCCATAGCCTCTGGGAACCTCTTTTCTACTTTGTCTCCACAAGTCGTCTCTTTTGGAAACCTCATAGATGTGGAATCGTACAGATTTGTCCTTTTGTCAGTGGCTTTTTTTTTTTGAGACAGAGTCTTGCTCTGTCACCAGGCTGGAGTGCAGTGGCGTGATCTCGGCTCACCGCAGCCTTTGACTCCTGGATTCAAGCAATCAGCCTCCTGAGTAGCTGGGATTACAGGCGTGCACCACCACACCCGGCTAATTTTTATATTTTTAGTAGAGACAGGGTTTCACCATGTAGGCCAGGATGATCTCTATCTGTTGACTTCATGATCTACCAAAGTGCTGAGATGACAGGCGGGAGCCACCGTGCCTGGCCATCACTGGCCTATTTCATTGGGCATAATGTCCTCGAGGTTCATCCATATTGTTGCATATTCAGACTTTCATTCCCCTCCCCAACTTTTTTTTTTTCTGAGACAGGGTCTCACTGTGTCACCCAGGCTGGAACGCAGTGGTGCGATCACAGCTCACTGCAGCCTTGACTTCCTGGGGCTCAAGAGATTCTCCCCTCTCAGCCCCTCAAGTAGCTGGGACTACAGACATGTACCACCATGCCTGGCTAATTTTGTATTTTTTATAGAGATGGGTTTCACCATGTTGCCCAGGCTGGTCTCGAACTCCTGAGCCCAAGCAATCCTGCCTCGGCCTCTCAAAGTGCTGAGATTACAGGCGTGAGCCACCATGCTTGGCTAATTTTTTTTTTTTTAATTTTGTAGAGATGGGGTCTCACTGTGTTACCCAGACTAGTCTTAAACTCCTGTGCCCAAGCAGTCCTCCAGCTTCATTCTCCCAAAGTGCTGGAATTACAGGCATGAGCCACCGTGCCAGGCCCTTTGCTGTCTTTTTTGTACTTCAGTTCACAAAAGACTCCAGTTTGACTGTTATGGGTGTGTGTGAAGAAAGGAGGAACTATAAGCCTTAGTACAGAGATGCCCTAGAAATCCGTCAGGGGCTGGGGGCTTGGCCTGGGTGGATCTACTCAGGCTAAGGCTTTACATGACCACAAGCTGAGGCCCCCACCCCTGGCCTGAGTGGCAGCTGAGGCACCCTGTGCTGTGCTCATATTTTAGCGACAGTTTGTCCCTTGGGTCGGGAAGGCTGCCACTCAGGGCCTGTCCTCTGCTCTTGGCTTCATTTGTGCCAAGCTGAGTTTTGGCTCTGATGCTGTCCACAGTAATTGGACTCCAAACCTGTGCAGCCGAAAAGGGCCTCGGCGTTTGGTTGTTGGATGCATGTGCCAACGAAGCTCGCCAGCAGCAGCTTAGTCCACATCCTGCTGGGCTCTGCCTGCCCAGTGCTGGCCACAGGGTGGGTGCCCAGTGAGTGTTGCCTGCAGTTGACTATATCCTGCCATTGCAGGAGAGAGAAAGGGCATCTAGGGTTTGTCAAGAAGTGCCATCTGGGCCGGGAGCGGTGGCTCATGCCTGTAATCCCAGCATTTTGGAAGGCCAAGGCAGGTGGATCACTTGAGGTCAGGAGTTCAAGACTAGCTTGGCCAACATGGTGAAACCTCGTCTCTGCTAAAAATACAAAAATTAGCCAGGCGTGGTGGTAGCCGCCTGTAATCCTAGCTACTTGGGAGGCTGAGGCAGGAGAATCACTTGAACCCTAGACTCTATCTCAAAAAAAAAAAAGTGCCGTCCGAATGCACACAATGTTGAAGCCTTTTTAAAATTTTTCTTACATGATAACCAGGTTCACCATTCTACTTGCTGAATTATTTGTCTCTTAGAAACTTGCATTTCCAATAGAGATGATCAAAAACAGTCTCCCATCTTCTGTGGGATTTCCTCTACCCCATCCTGTTAGAATAGAAGCTGCAGGGGCCAGGCCCTCTTTTCTCAGGGCCCAGCACAGCAGCCACCGTGAGGAAGCACTCTGAAGACAGTTTTGATTGACAGGGTCGTTTCCCTGGAACTGCTTTTCTTTTTTAAAAAAGTTTTGAGGGCTTAACTGCATATAGGAATGGCTTCATTTTTTTTCTCTTATTTATTTATTATTTTTATTGTGATTATTTTTCAGAAACAGAGTCTCACTGTGCCACCCAGGCTAGAGTCCAGTGGTTCAACCATAGTTCACTTGTAACCTTGAACTCCTGGGCACAAGTGATCCTCCTGCCTCAGCCTCCCAAAGTGTTGGGATTAGAAGCATGACCCACCACATCCAGCCAACTGGTTAATTTTCAAGAAGCCTGTTTCAGAGGATAGATGTATATGTTAGAAAATTTGCAGGGCTCGGTGGCTCACACCTGTAATTCCAGCACTTTGGGAGGCTGAGGTGGGCAGATCACAAGGTCAGGAGTTTGAGACCAGCCTGGCCAACATGGTGAAACCCCATCTCTACTAAAAATACAAAAATTACCTGGCTGTGGTGATGCAAAGCTGAGTCAGGAGAATCGCTTGAGCCCAGGAGGCAGGGGTTGTGGTGAGCCGAGATAGTGCCATTGCACTCCAGTCTGGGTGACAGAGTAAGACTTCATCTTGAGAAAAACAAAAGAAAATTTAAAATTTTGTTTATTTTTTGAAGCTAAACCCAAACCTGACCACCCTAAAACTCACTTCTGATGGTCTAGTTTTACCTTTGCAGGAACAGCGCATGCTTATCAGTGTCTGATTTGGAATTTTATGGATTTTGTTGTTGTTTTAGAGAAATAGGGTTTTGCTATGTTGTTCAGGCTGGTCTCAACCTCCTGGGCTCAAGTGATCTTCCTGCCTCAGCCTCCCAAATAGTTAGAATTGCAGGTGTGAGCCACTTTGCCCAGCTCTAGAACTTTGTTTAAATGTCATTTTAAAAGCCTAAATCTGACCAGCCATAGGGACTTGCCTCAAGTAAACCGTGATATGTTCACACAGCACAAAACTGTGTAGCTAAAGAGATTTGCCACAGAAATGTATACGTGGAAAGATATATATATATATATTTTTTGAGACAGAGTTTTGCTCGTTACCCAGGCTGGAGTGCAATGGCACGATCTTGGATCACTGCAACCTCCGCCTCCTGGGTTCAGGCAATTCCCCTCCCTCAGCCTCTTGAGTAGCTGGGATTACAGGCACGCGCCACCATGCCCAGCTAATTTTTTGTATTTTTAGTAGAGACGGGGTTTCACCTTGTTGACCAGGATGGTCTCGATCTCTTGACCTCGTGATCCACCCGCCTCGGCCTCCCAAAGTGCTGGGATTACAGGCGTGAGCCACCGCACCTGGCGGAAAGGTATTTTTTTGTTTTGGGTTGTTTTTTTTTTTGAGACTAGGTCTTGCTCTGTTGCTCAGTGGTGCAGTCATAACTCACTGCAGCCTCAACTTTCTGGGCTCAAGCAATCCTCCCACCTCAGCCTCCCGAATAGTTGGGACTACAGGCACTCGCCACCAAGCCTGGTTGTGTTGTTTTTTTAGTAGAGACAGGATCCAGGCTAGTCTTACATTTTTATTTTTCGTAGAGATGATATTGCCCAGGCTTGTCTTGAACTTCTGGGCTCAAGTGGTCCTCCTGTCTTGGCCTCCCAAAGTGCTGGGATTACAGGCGTGAGCCACCACACCCGGCATCTGCTTCATGCCAAGCCCTGTACAAGGTGCTGGGAGCACAGCCATGAACGATGGACGTGGCAGCGGATCCGGAAAAGACTCACGTATCAGAGCACAGCGTCATCCCATCGTGAGTTTCCACTGGGCCTGCCTTGTCTGTGGATTCATGGCCACCCTCTTTGTCTGTGTTTTTAGGGTATTTCTCAAGCTGCCAGATACATTTACCGACGACTCATCCACGACGGGATTTTGAGCCAAGCCTTCAGCGTTGCTCCTGTGAGATCTTAATGTTTCTTTCCTTGTCCTCTCTGGAGCTGTTGTTTTTCCCCTTCACCTCATTCTGCTATCTGTCTTCTAGGAATACCGGCTGGTCATCGTGGGCCACAGCCTCGGGGGCGGGGCGGCCGCCCTGCTGGCCACCATGCTCAGAGCTGCCTACCCTCAGGTCAGGTGCTACGCCTTTGCCCCACCCCGGGGGCTGTGGAGGTGAGCCTTTGTTTTCCTGCTGTAACAGCTTGCTACTTACAAGTCACGTGGTCAAGACTCATCTTTTATTTGTCATTTAGTTATAATTTCTCATCCACAAGAAAGGTTTGTGGTTTTGTTTTGTTTTTGAGACGGAGTCTTGCTCTGTCGCCCAGGCTGGAATGTCATGGCACAATCCCGGCTCACTACAACCTCCGTCTCCTGAGTTCAGGCGATTCTCCTGCCTCAAACTCTCGAGTAGCTGGGATTACAAGTGCCTGCCACCACACCTGGCTAATTTTTGTATTTTTAGTAGAGGAGGGGTTTCACCATGTTGCTCAGGCTGGTCTTGAACTCCTGACCTCAAGCAATCTGCCGACCTCGGCCTCCCAAAGTGCTGGGATTTACAAGCTTGAGCCACCACGCCCAGCTGAGGTGTGTGTTTTGAAGCACTAATTGACTGAAGAAAGTCTGTATAGCCTTTCTTAGACCTGTGTGACCTTACCTTTAACTTCCTAAATGATATAATTCTAAGAGTCTTAGCTTTGCCTAGTGGCAGTATTGTAGCCAATGAGGTTTATCTGAGGCGCGATTATTGCTAATTGAAAACTTTTCCCAATACCCCGCCATGACGACTTGAAATATAGCCAGCACTGGCAATTTTTAACAGTCTCTATGGAGACTGAAAAAAATACGAGTCTTTTTTAAAACAGACTTTATTTTTTAGAGCAGTTTTAGGTTGACAGCAAAACTGAGCAGAAGGTTGTAGGTCTTTCTTATACCCTCCCTCCCCACAAGCATGCACAGCCTCTGCCATTCACACACCCCCAGCAGAGGGGGCAGGTTGCCGACAGCCATGCGCCTCGTAGGCGACTGTCGAGAGCCACAGTGTGCTGAGCTTGGACACATGCATAATGGACATGTTGAAACACATTTTTGAGTTTGAAAAGTACATTTTTTTTTGCTGATTCAGCATACTGACTGTTCTGTGTAACCTTTTGCCTTTATTATAAAGGAAAATTATACCAATTTAAAATGAAATAAAGGCCAGGTGTGGTGGCTCACACCTGTAATCCCAGTCCTTTGTGAGGTTGAGGTAGAGGATCACTTGAACCCAGAAGTTTGAGACCAGCCTGGGCAACATAGCAAGACCCCATCTCTGAAAAAAAATTTTTTTTTAATTTTTTAAAGTGAAATAACATAGGCCAGGCATGGTGGCTTGCACCTGTAATTCCAGCCCTTTAGGAGGCCAGGAGGAAGGATCATATGAAGCCAGAAACACAACACCAAGCCTGGCAACATAGCAAGACCCAATCTCTACAAAAAACTTGTTTTTTGAGACAGAGTCTCACTCTGTTTCCCAGGCTAGAGTGCAGTGGCGGTATCTCGGCTTACTACAACCTCCACCTCCTGAGTTCAAGCAATTCTCCTGCCTCAGCCACCCAGGTAGCTGAGATTACAGGCACGTGCCACCACGCCCGGCTAGCTTTTGTATTTTTAGCAGAGATGGGTTTTCACCATGTTGGCCAGGATGGTCTCAAGCTCCTGACCTCAAATGATCTGTCCACCTTGGCCTCCCAAAGTGCTGGGATTACAGGCGTGAGCCACCGCGCCTGGCTCCATCTCTACACAAAATTTTAAAAATTATCACACTGGGACACAGGCCTGTAGTCTCATTGACTCAGGAGGTTGAGGTAGGAGGATCATGTCAGCCCCAAGAGGTAGAGGTTGCAGTGAGCTCTGACTGTACCACCACTCTCCAGCCTGGGTGACGGAGTGAGACACTGTCTTTAAAAAAACATTTTTTTTTTTTTTTTTTGAGACGGAGTTTCGCTCTTGATACCCAGGCTGGAGTGCAATGGCGCGATCTCGGCTCACCGCAATCTCCGCCTCCTGGGTTCAGGCAATTCTCCTGCCTCAGCCTCCTGAGTAGCTGGGATTACAGGCACACGCCACCGTGCCCAGCTAATTTTTTGTATTAGTAGAGACGGGGTTTCACCATGTTGACCAGGATGGTCTCGATCTCTTGACCTCGTGATCCACCCGCCTCGGCCTCCCAAAGTGCTGGGATTACAGGCTTGAGCCACCGCGCCCGGCCAAAAAAACATTTTTTTAAAGGTAGTTATTATTGGCTGGGTGTGCTGGCTCATGCTTATAATTTCAGCACTTTGGGAGGCTGAGGCAGGCATATCACCAGGTAGGAGATTGAGACCATCCTGGCCAACATGGTGAAACCCCATCTCTGCTAGAAATACAAAATTAGCTGGACATGGTGGTGCGTGTCCGTAATCCCTACTTGGGAGGCTGAGGCAGGAGGATCACTTGAACCAAGGAGTTGGAGGTTGCAGTGAGCCGAGATTGCGCCACTGCACTCCAGCCTGGCAACAGAGTGAGACTGTGTCTCAAAAAAAAACAAAATAATAATAATAATAAGCTTCATTCGTCTGTTTTCTTGCCTTTTTTTTTTTTTTTGGACACAGGGTCTTGCTTTGTTGCCCAGGCTAGAGTGCAGTAGCACAGTCATGGCTCACTGTAGCCTCTTACCTCCTGGGCTCAAGTGATCTTCCAGCCTCAGCCTCCGCCTCCCAAGTAGCTGGGACCACAGGTGTACACCACCACACCCAACTAATTTTTGTAAGGAATGGGGTCTTACTATGTTGCCCCAGGCTGGTCTCGAACTCCTGGGCTCAAGTGATCCTCCTGCCTCAGTCTCCCAAAGTGCTGGGATTAAAGGTGTGTGAGACACTGTGCCTGGCCTCATTTTCTTGCTTTGTGGTACAACAAAATGTTCTCAAGTTTTGGGCTTGAAATGAGCAAGTATTTTTTTTTTTCCTGTTCCACATCTGGAATCAACCATTTCTCCAAGGAGTATTGGTTCCTTTTAGTGGGAAATGGTATTTCTAAACTATAATCTGGGCACACTAGTGGTTCCCATTACCACTGGGCTGGTTATAATTTCCAGGCTTTTCATTGGAAAGAGGGAGGAAAGGCTTTCGTTATACCAAAGAGAAAAGGAAACCTTAGTGTACATTGATACTTCCAGTTTAAAGATCAGGAGGCTGGCATGGTGGGTCACACCTGTAATCCCAGCACTTTGGGAGGCCGAGGCAGGAGCATCACTTGAACCCACAAGATTGAGACCAGCCTGGCAACATAGCAAGACCCCGTTCCTTACAAAAATTAGCTGGATGTGGTGGCGTGTGCTTGTGGTCACAGCTATGATCTCAGCTTACAGCTACCAGAGAGGCTGAGGTGGTAGGATTGCTTGAACCCAGGACGAAGAGGTTGCAATGAGCCGAGATCCTGCCACTGCACTCCAGCCTGGGTGACAGAGCTAGACTGTGTCTCAAAAACAAAAAAACAAACAAACAGTAACGATCAGGGTTTTTACCTGTATCATACGGTTGTGTATTGTTTTTACTGAAACTCTTTGTATCTTCTTCTGATCTGAAAAATTTGGTTTTTGCCAATAGTGACCAGTTTATTACATGTCCCCCATAATATATATACGTGTAGAGATGCAGAGAGCACCCTTTCAGAATAGTAATACCAGCATAACGTCTAACATTAGGATGACCGAAAGGAGTTTGCAATGTCCGTGCGGTTGGTTTTCTTTTGAGAATGTATTCCTGGTAGAGCTGTACAGCCAAATTCCTGTTTTTCAATTCACTTAAAATAATTCTTCTGTTTGGTTAATACACTAGTAGGTTCGTTTTGTTTGGCTTCTGATTTTAGGGATTGCTTTGTTGTTATTTTGCATAATTTTGTTTTATAATGATGTAAAATAAAATAAAACATCAGGCCGGGCATGGTGGCTCATGCCTGTAATCCTAGCATTTTGGGAGGCTGATGCAGGTGAACTGCCTGAGCTCAGGAGTTCGAGACCAACCTGGGGAACACACTGAAACCCCATCTCTACTAAAAATACAAAAAATTAGCTGGGTGTGGCAGCGTGCACCTATAGTCCCAGCTACTCAGGAAGCTGAGACAGGAGAATTGCTTGAACCTGGGAGGTGGAGGTTGCAGTGAGCCGAGATCGTGCCATTGCACTCCAGCCTGGGTGACAGAGTGAGACTCCATCTCAAAAAAAAAAAGGCTGGGCACCTACTTTGGGAGCCCAAGGTGGGAGGATGGATGACAAGGTCAGGAGATCGAGACCATCCTGGCCAACATGGTAAAACCCCATTTCTACTAAAATACAAAAAACTAGCCAAGTGGTGGTGGGTGCCTATAATCCCAGCTACTCAGGAGACTGAGGCAGGGGAATCGCTTTAACCTGGGAGGCGGAGGTTGCAGTGAGCCAAGATCACGCCACTGCTCTCCAGCCTGAGTGACAGAGCAAGACTCTATCTCAAAAAAAAAAAAAAAAAAATCAGTTCCAAAGACAATTCAACAAAACAGGGTGCATTCAGAGAAACCTCGTTTCCATCCTTGTTCCCTCAGAAATGCCGTTCTGTCACCCCACAAGTAGAAGTGTGCGTGGTTTTCACCTACGTTTCCATGTGTCCATAGCTGGAAGTAAGCGTGTTTGTGTTCCCTTCTTCCTCTACCTGCTCGTCTGCCTCTGCTGCAGGTGTTGTTAACTTTCACCGTGTCCTGAGATGGCCCCGCAGCAGCACACACAGCCCTCCTCCTTCTCCCAGCTGTGCGGGACACTATTGATTGTGTGACTTGTTGCTGTTAGTGGATTGAAGGCAGCTCTGTGGATGGGTATTTGGAGGTTCCCACCTCTGCTGGTGCAGGTTCCGCCACAGAGGCCTGTTGCCTCTGCCCCTTCATTTTTGCTGGTGCATCTTTGATGGAGTCTTCCAAGCGGGGTTTCTGGGTCAGAGGACAGATGCATGGGCCTGGCCCGCCTTGGTGTCCAAGTCTGTGGTTTTAGCTGCGGGGGTCTCTCTTGAATGGATACTGTAGCTTCAGTGGATCTGGCCAGTGAGTCGCTGTAACTGGTGTTTTCCTTCCCTTTAGAGAAGAGAGAGCAGAGCTGAGGCCTGTGAAACTAACCCCTCAGTGACCTGGCAGTGTTACTGACTTCTCTCTTGGAAGTCCTTGTGGGCAGTGTGATGGTAAAGCTAACATCTTCTCCCTGTTTGGAATTCCAGCAAAGCTCTGCATGAATACTCTCGGAGCTTCATCGTGTCGCTCGTCCTAGGGAAGGATGTCATTCCCAGGTAAGCCCGCCTGGCGCTGTGCCCAGGGCTGGGGGGCTGGGGGTCGGGAGTGCCGGGTCCCAGCCTCAGTGTGCCTCTTTGCTAAACAGGCTCAGTGTGACCAACTTGGAAGATCTGAAGAGAAGAATCTTGCGAGTGATCGCGCACTGCAGTAAACCCAAGGTAAGCGGGGTGCCTTGCTGAGAGGGCCTGCAGGACCCGGGGCCTGTCCATGAGATGCTCTGGAGAGCTGGGAGAAACTGCAGCCTCAGCAAAGGGCACTTTATGCTGTTGCTGAAGTTCTCGTCCCACCCTCTGGTCAGAATCTGGTCTAGGACTCTGATGCCTAAGAAAGCAAATAGCTATGGCAAGTGCAGGAAACGGCACAGGAACGAAATAGGATCTGGGCTGGTCGCAGCGGCGCATGCCTGGAATCCCAGCACCTCAGGAGGCCAAGGCAGGAGGATCCCTTGTGGCCAGCCTGGGCAAAACAGCAAGACCCTGTCTATATTCTTAAAAAAAATACCCTGGAGGAACCATTCGTTTTTTTGCTTTCTGACAAACTTCTTAGTCCTGTCTTGTGACTAACAGTATATTAATGCCTTTTGGCTTTATTGTCTGAAAGCTTAGGAAGTGAGGCTGCCAAATAGAGCTTCAGAGGTATCAGCATATTTATCTATACTGTAGATGTCATGCAGTTACTAAAAATGGTGTTACCATCTGTGCCCATGTCAAGGGATTTTGTGGTATTTTTTTTGTTTTTTTTTTTTTTTTTTTTTTTTTTCTCTGTTGCCCAGATTGGAGTGCAGTGACACAAACTCAGCTTGTTGCAGCCTCCACCTCCCAGGTTCAAGCGATTCTCCTGCCTCAGCCTCTCAAGTAGCTGAGACTACAGCTGCATGCCACCACGTCCAGCTATTTTTTGTATTTTTAGTAGAAATGGGATTTCAACATGTTGGCCGGGCTGGTCTTGAACTCCTGACCTTGTGATCCGCCCGCCTTGGCCTTCCAAAGCACTGGGATTATAGGTGTCAGCCACACGCCGGACCATAAGGATTAATTTTTTGATATGGTCATAGAAATTTGTCTGCCGGCCAGGCGCAGTGGCTCATGCCTGTAATCCCAGCACTTTGGGAGGCTGAAGCAGGCAAATCATCTGAGGTCAGGTGTTTGAGACCAGCCTGGCCAACATGGTGAAACCCCATCTCTACGAAAAATACAAAAAATGAACCAGGGGTGGTGGCAGGTGCCTGTAATCCCAGCTACTTGGGAGGCTGAGGGAGGAGAATCACTTGAACCCAGGAGGTGGAGGTTGCAGTGAGCTGAGATCGCACCACTGCCCTCCAGCCTGGGAGACAGAGCAAGACTCTGTCTCAAAAAAAAAGAAAAATCTGTGTCTGCCAATATAGATAGATAACCATCGAAAAGTTCAAAAAAACAAAAAAATTATTCTTAAGTGATACAACCCAAGGCAGAGGGATACAGATATGTAAGTTTTAACAAAAAATTTGAGAACACATATGCCCAGTGTGGTTTTGTTTAGTGTGGGTAGAGATAATTTTTACTTGCTTAACCCCTTTGTTTTCTGACCTTTCTTACGGTTTTGTTCTTAATCAGAAAGAAGAAAATAAAATTTAAAATTTTCTCCTTATCTGTTACCTTCAATTTTTTTTGTTGTTGAGACAGGGTCTCGTTCTGTTACCCAGGCTGAAGTACAGTGGTGCAGTCTCAGCTCACTGTAGCCTTGGCCTCCCAAGTTCAAGTGATCCTCCCACCTCAGCCTTCTGAGTAGCTGGGACTACAGGCACACACTACCACATGTGGCAAATGTTTGTATTTTTTGTAAAGACAGGGTTTCACCATGTTGCCCAGGCTAGTCTCAAACTTCTGGGCTGAAGCGATCCACTTGCCTCCCAAAGTGCTGGGAGTGACTCACCAATGTGAGCCACTGCTACACCCAGCCTCCAATTTTTTTTTTTAGAAATTAGTATCTAATGTTTTTCAGGGAAGGGTAAAACTGATTTGCAGAATTTTCGGAAAATAATTAAGGGAAATGTTCCCTTACAATCTTTATGACTTGGTTTTTAAATATTGCCTGTCTGTGATGGTTTTACTGCCCAAGAGAGAGCCCACACTCATGATCCGTACTAGGCAAGGGCGTTCGTCCTGAGCTGAGGTGGCCGCCACCCAGCACAGCTCCCGGCCGGGAGGTCTCAGGTGACAGGGTGAGTCGCTGGGAGAGTGACAGCCTTCTGCTGCTTGGGTCTCACCCTCAGTACAAGATCTTGCTGCACGGGTTGTGGTACGAACTGTTTGGAGGAAACCCCAACAACTTTCCCACTGAGCTGGACGGGGGTGACCAGGAGATCCTGACACAGCCTCTTCTCGGAGAGCAGAGCCTGCTGACGCACTGGTCCCCAGCCTACAGCTTCTCCAGTGACTCCCCGCTGGACTCTTCTCCCAAGTACCCCCCTCTCTATCCTCCCGGCAGGATCATCCACCTGCAGGAGGAGGGCGCCTCGGGGCGGTGAGTGTGGTGGCGGGAAGGCAGGTGGAGTGGGGGTCAGACGGGGGCAGCTTGGCAGCTGATGTCTCTCCTTTTCTGCTTCAGGTTTAGCTGCTGCTCTGCTGCTCAGTATAGCGCCAAGTGGTCACATGAAGCAGAATTCAGCAAAATCCTCATAGGTCCAAAGATGCTCACAGACCACATGCCGGACATCCTGATGCGGGCCTTGGACAGCGTGGTCTCTGACCGAGCAGCCTGTGTCTCCTGTCCAGCACAAGGGGTCTCCAGCGTGGAGGTGGCCTGACCAGGGCTACTGCAAACTCTCCCAGAAATGACAGACTCACGCTTTTGTCCTTAATTCCTGACTTACCATTCAAGGAATTCCCATGACGCCAATACAGTGGACGTCCACCAACAGGAAGCGGATGGGAACGGAACCCTATGGTCTCAGTGACTAAACAACTGATAGGAAGTAATTGTGGCCATAATAGTAGCAGAAGCAGTGAGCACGCTCAGGGGATAGGAGGGCTCCCGAGACCCAGTGAACATGGAGGTAGCCTCAGGAAGCCCTGGCCTGCAGCTGGATCTCTCGGCTGAGAACTGTTCCAGAAGTGCAGGAATCCAGCGGGCCTCCCACCCCCAAGCCAGCCCTTTTCACTGAACGTGGTCTATAGAAATGCAGTTTGTTTTTCTAACTGGGCTTCCCTGGCTGTGCAAATGGAACTGTTGGGAGAGTGTGGGTTGGGGTTTTCTCCTGGGTATCACCAAGGGCAGCCCTGGGCTCTGGCTGGGGATGAAGATGAAACCCAGTTGGGGAATCGAGTGGAGCCCACGCCCCGCCCCCCCGAGCCACAGCACCCCGGCTCCTCTTCACGCCCAGTTGTGTTCACATCAAGAGTTACTTAATTCTTGCTTACTCTTCTGGCTCTGGGGTCAGCCAGTGGATTCAGGAGTTAAAACAATAAAGCACGCATCACGACAGCGTGTGTGTCCAGTCACATGCTCTCTTACTGGGGATTTCAGGTAGGTCTAATATACTGGGTGGTTGTACAGCAATGATGTTTCCAGGTTTTTTTGTTTTTTTTTTAAAGCTTGGGGTTCTGGCTACAGATGGAAGATGCACAAGCACTGATTTCACCCCGTCTCCCTACCAGAAGCCCAACAGAATGACAGGAGGGAGATTTCTCCAAAAAGCACAGACCCACAGGATGGGAAAAGACTTGAACAGTCAGATGACACATGAGCAGTACAGAAATTGAAGAGGGAAAGAAAGCCTGTAACTGACCCCGGCTTACAAGACCCCTGGGCAGCTGTCAAGTGGGGGTGACGCAGACCAGGACCAGCCAAAGAGCAGGTTTGCTCAAAAGCAGGAAGAAACCTGGCCGTTGGTTTGCTCTGGGGTGGAAGGTGGGAACTGGGCACCAGCACGGCTGAGGGAAAGAGACTGCCCCTCCCGGCTCCTCAAGTCTTCAAGCAGAAGATTCTCCCAGGAAATCTGACCTCAGAAGACACCACCTTGGGGCCTCTCAGCTGTAGCAGCCATGCCACCTTAGAGCTTTGGAAAGCCTGCAAAGAGCCCTTTAAAAACTTCAGGCGGGGAGGATGTGGGAGGAAAAAAAAACTTCAGGCCAGGTACAGGGGCTCACGCCTGTAATCTCAGCACTCTGGGAGGCTGAGGCAGGTGGAAACTGGAGCCCATGAGTTCACAGTTGCAGTGAGCTGCGGTCATGCCACTGCACTTTACCCTGGATGACAGAGTGAGATCCTGTCTCACAAAAATAAATGTACAATAGCAGGCACAGAGGCTCATGCCTGTAATCCCAGAACTTTGGGAGGCTGACACAGGCGGATCACGAGGTCAGGAGTTCAACACCAGTCTGGCCAATATGGTAAAACCTTGTCCCTACTAAAAATACAAAAAATTAGCCCGGCACAGTGGCACACGCTTGTACTCCCAGCTACTTAGGAGGCTGAGGCAAAAGAATCGCTTAAATCTGGGAGGTGGAGGTTGCAGTGAGCTGAGATCACACCACTGCACTCTAGCCTGGGTGACAGAGGAAGACTTCGTCTCAAAAAGAAAAAAAAGTACAACTTTAATTGAAATGCTGTAGCAAGCTGGGTGAGGTGGCTCATGCCTGTAATCCCAGCACTTTGGGAGGGCAAGGCAGGCAGATCACCTGAGGTCAGCCTGGCCAACATGGTGAAACCCCATCTCTACTAAAAATACAAAAATTAGCCAGGTGTGGTGGCGCACATCTGTAGCCCCAGCTACTCGGGAGAATGAGGCAGGAGAATCGCTTGAACCTGGGAGGCGGAGGTTGCAGTGAGCTGCGAACACATCACTGCACTCCAGCCTGGGCAACAGAACAAGACTCCGCCTCCAAAAAAAAAAAAAAGTCAGGCGTGGTGTCAGGCACCTGAGGTGTCGGGAGGCTGAGGCAAGAGAACTGCTTGAACCTGGGAGGCAGAGGCTGCAGTGAGCGGAGATCATGCCATTGCACTCTAGCCTGGGCGACAGAGCAAGGCTGTCTCCCAAAAAAAAAAGGAAAAAAAAAAATTCTGTAGCACCGTCCAGCTGCTACAAGCTTTCTTTCTAAACACAATTCCTGCACTCACCTAGTATCAGAAAGGTACGAGATGTGCTTACCACATGGTGTGACCCTCCTGAAGAACTGTTTCCATCTTCAACCTTGAAGCATGAGCAAGGACTCCTGACACTTGGGAACAAGAGACCAAAAGAAACAGCTGATGTGGGCAGAAGCTCCTGATGACCCATGCCATGGCTTGGGACTCTGAAAAAGCACTGTGACTCAGAACTGACCCTGGTGGCTCACAGTGGAGGGTGGAAAAGAGCTCCTGAAGATGAAAAGCATCAGACAAAATCGAAAGCTCAAAGACAACAAACAGGGAAAAGGAAAAGGTTATGAGGCCACTCTGGGAGGTCCAACACTGATTAGCTGCTCTAGACAAAATTGAAAGGCACAAGTTTCCAGACAGAAAGAGGCCACCAAGTGCACAGCACAGTGGATAAAATAAACCCTAGGGCATGGAAGAGAAGAGGACAATCTCACAAGATTTAAGAAAAAAATACATCCCAACAGAAATGGCTAAGGAAGGTAATGGAAGAACTGCCTTCGGAAATCTGAAGGGGCCAGGCTCAGTGGCTCAGGCCTGGAATCATCCCATTTTGGGAGGCTGAAGCGGGTGGATTCCTTGAACTTGAGACAAGAACGGGCAACACAGCAAGATACCATCTCAAAAAAAAAAAAAAAAGTCTCACTTTGTGGCACAGGCTGGAGTGCAGTGGTGCAATCTTGGCTCACTGCAACCTCATCTCCCAGGTTCAAGCAATTCTCCTGCCTCAGCCTCCCAAGAAGCTGGGATTACAGGTGTGCACCACCACACCTGGCTAATTTTTTTACTTTTAGTAGAGACGGCATCTCACTATGTTGGCCAGGCTGGTTTCAAACTCCTGACCTCAAATGATCTGCCAGCCTCAGCCTCCCAAAGTGCTGGGATTACAGGCAAGAGCCACTGTGCCTGGCCAAAAACAAGTTTTTAACTGACGGGAGGCTGGGTGCAGTGGACCAAGCCTGTAGTCCCAGTTACATGAACGCCTGAAGTGGGAGGATCACTTGAGCCCAGGAGTTTGAGTCTAAGCCTGCTCAACACAGCAAGAGCCTGTCTAAAAAAAAAAAGAAAAAAGAAAAACACAGAATCTGCAGACTAAGCAACATAGTCAGATCCCCTATCTACAAACAAAATTAGCTGGGTGTGGTGGCACACACCTATAGGCCCTGCTACTTGAGAGGCTGAGCAGGACTGCTTGAGCCGAGGCTGTTGAGGCCACAGTAAGCCGAGATCATGCCAGTGCACTCCAGCCTGGGTAACAGTGAGACCCCTGTCTCAAAAATGTAACTTAAAAGGGATGTTATCACCAACCTAGAATTTTAGACACAGCCAAAAGTACTGTAAGAGTTGTTTTCAAAGATGCAGGGGCTCAAAAATAAGAGCAATGCCTTACTTCAATGGGCAGAAATTCTGAGAAACACATGGTGATTTCACTGTGTTAACGTCAGAGTGGACGTCCACAAATCTAGACCATACAGCCTACCACACACCTAGTCTCTCGGGTAGGGCCTGCTCACTGCTCTTGGGCTACTAGCCTGCACAGCCCGTTACTATACTGAATACAGTGGGCAGTTGTAACAGTGGTATTTGCGTATCTATACACAGCAAAGGTACAGTAAAAAGGTACAATCTCATACACTACCACATATGCACTACATTGTTGACTGAAATGTCATTACGTGGTACGTGACTGTATGTACTTCCAACACACACTCAAGGAGCTCTTGGAGAAGCCATTCAGGATGAAGGAAATGAAGACCAGCGCCTAAGAGAGGTGCAGGTCAGATGACTTCAGGAAAACGGATATTGGTAAAATGACAACACATCTGAACATCTTGAGAGGTTTAGACAATAGATGAAAATTCACAGTTGAGGACGGGCACAGTGGCTCATACCTGTAATTCCAGCACTTTGGGAGGTGGAAGGATGGCTTGAGGCCAGGAGTTCAAGACCAGCCTAGGCAACATAGGGAGACCCCTGACTCTACTAAAAGTTTTAAAAATTAGCCGGACATGGTTGCACACACCTGTGATCCCAGCTACTCAGGAAGCAAAGGCAGGAGGATCACCTGGGCCCAGGAGCTGTGATGGCACCACTGCACTCCAGCCTGGGTGACAGAGCAAGACCCTGCCTCAAAAAAAAAAAAAAAAAAAAAAAAAAAAGTTCACAATTGAATTCAGTACACAGAAAAGTAAGCAAAGCACTAATTATCCCAAAGGAAACCAGAAGTTATTCAGGAAACGCAGTTTTTCTGCTATGCAACATGGCCAGTGAGCAGTTTACATAGCAGAGACCGTGCAGGCACTAAACTTAGTCCATCGAAACCATCATACTGAGGGATGAGCAGGGTTTTGGGCAGAGAGAGTTGCAACTGGGAAAGCAAGCTTCACATCTTCTGTGGTGGGAATGTCAATGAGAATGCTGAACTCTGAAGTTTCACTTACACAAAAAGCCTAATTTAGACATGGGCAGATAAAATACCAAAAATTACGTAAGCAAACAAAGTATTCCTTCTGGAGAGGGTATGAAGGGGAAAGACTATTTTTCTTAAAAAAACCACTAAAACTTTTTTAAACTGAGTATTGCCAGGTATGGTGGCTCACACCTGTAGTCCCAGCACTTTGGGAGGTCGAGGCAGGCAGACTGCTTGAGCTCAAGAGTTTGAGACCAGCCTGGCCAAATCATGGCAAAACCCTACAAAAAATACAAAGAAAATAGCTGGGGAGGAGGGTGGTGTGCACCTGTGGTCCCAGAAGCTGAAGTAGGAGGATGGTAAGAACACAGGGGACAGAGGTTGCAGCAAGCCAAGGCTATGCCACTGTACTCCAGCCTTGGCGACAGAGCCAGGCCGTCTCAAAAAATAAAAATTGCAGCTGGGCATGGTGGCTCACGTCTCTAATCCCAGGACTTTGGGAGACCAAGGCAGGTGGATCACCTGAGGTCAAGAGTTTGAGACCAGCCTGGCCAACATGGTAAAACCCCCTCTACTAAAATTACAAAAATTGGTGTGGTAGTGCGTGCCTGTAATCCCAGCTACTTGGGAGGCTGAGGCAGAACTGCTTGAACCTGGGAGGCAGAGGTTGCACTGAGCTAAGATTGCACCACTGCCCTCCAGCCTGGGCAACAAGAGCAAGACTTTGTCTCAAAAAAACAAAAACTGCATTATTTATCTCAGTTAAAAAACACTCAAAAACAATCTTCAAAGCAATAAAAAGGAATACTAAGAAAACTAATTTTAACATGAACCTTTGTATAGTACAAGTTCAGGCCTTTTTTTTTTTGGTAGCGAGATGTGTCTCTGTTGTCCAGGCTGGTCTAGAACTCCCGGGCTCAAGTGCTCCTCCTGCCTCAGCCTCCCCAAGCGCTGGACTTACAGGCATAAGCCACCCATCCAGCCTCTGGAAAGGACCTTGAGGGCGTGTGGTTCACCAACCTCTACTCTTCCAGGGCCAGTCTGGGGTCCCAACATCTGCATCTTCAAGCTCCAAGCTCTGGGCCAGGATGTGTGGTCGCACCCCGATGTGGGTTTCTCCATCAGAGCTTCGCCACTGTTCAAAAGGTCCAAACATGAACGTCACCTCCATGCCTGCTGTATTAACTGGGCTCACCCAGTTCTCCCCTTGAGATGGCACTCCCTCTGTCCCTCCTGTGGAGACACGCATTGAAAATAACTGTCTCCAACAACCCAGGACTTTGAAGTGAGGCAAACAACATACACCAGGAACTTGTTCAAATCTCAAAAACGCCAGTATTACCAGTCTCGTATGATTCAAGGATTTATTAAGTCATACATGCAAAACATAGTGCTAATTGCATTAGCAAAAGATCAATGTAAAAACACTCCACAATTCTGCAACTGTCAATTTAAAAAATGTTGTAGTGGTTGAAAGGTCCAACGTTGTATTCTTGCCAGTGAGTTAAGTTGTACAGAACATCGGCAGCACTAGCACAGTTTACAGAACCTCACAGACCCAAAGGAACATCATTAGGCAAAGCAACTACAGGAGGCGTGTGTCCGCGTGGGCGAGGTCAAGAGGGTCAGTATTGGTCAAGTGACAGTGTCGGTAATCCGGCAAGACAGTGATGTTAAGAAGGTTCATAGTTTAAGAATTATCTAAAATATTTTAAAAACTATAAAGCTGCAACACATGATTTTTACACCTAGTTACTAGAAAACTAAGGAAAGCACTTATTAGCTCTGAATAAAGTAACATGGAAAGCACTTTTACTAATCTACAAAAAAAAACTAATGCATTATCAGAAAGATTTTATAATACAAGGAGGCATATTGCTCAGTAAGAAGGGGTTCTATAATAAAAGCACTTACTAAGTTAGCGACTAAGGGAACGACCAGTTTAAAGATGAATTAAATGCCCAATTTGGGGAGGGATGGCAGGTGCAAGAGAAAGGAAAAGCTTAAGAAAACACTTTCTGATAACACCAACCTTTCTTTCATCATCTACTGTATTTGACAGAAATTAACCTTCTAGAGTTTTTACCCGTGACACTTTTATTCCTTGTACAATGTAGTGTTAACTCTCCACTTCGTATTTTGTCAAAATACCGTCTTTGTCCTTTGATCACACACACCCCACCCGGCACACCCACAACTAAACAGAATACTTCTTTAGAGGAAACACATGAGTTCTGTTCAAAATCTCAGCAAAAGCTGATCAACTAATTTTTAGAAAACTCACTACGAAATCAAAAAGACTGATCCGAAGAGCTGAGCTGTTTACACCCATTCCATTACAGTACAATGTTAGGTCGTGAACACGGGCTGATACATCACTGGTGAGTAAATGGCAACGCTTCATTTGGGAGGTTGTTCTGCTTTACGCATCTGGAAGCTACTTAGAAAGTGTCTGCATCTCCTAACTGCAGAAGCTACGGTCTTCTGAAAGATGAAGGTCTTACACAGTTTAGTGCTCGGTGTTCTTAGCACAACAATGCAGTGTAGTTCAGAAGGTATTTTGGCAACTCTTAATCTGAGCAAGAATAGGGGCTTCTGAAAAATAAGGCTTTAAGAAGGCTTGTCATTTTAGGGCTAAATTTTAATAGAACGTGAGTCTGAACTCTTACATTTAGAACAAACAAAACCTTAAAATTACTGATTGGTTCAAAATGGTTTTATGGAAAAATTAATCTGTAACAAAAAGTTGGCATTGAGTGCAAAGGCTCCACCGTTTTTTGAGCAAAGCGTACAAAGGTTCCAAGGGACAGGGCCAGGAACAAGGGGCTCAGACATTTACAGCAGCAGGCATTTCCTCTTCCTCTTCTTCACGGGAGGTGGGCAGAGGACTGCTCGGATCGCTTCGTCAAACACTGTCTTGAGGCCTCGCTGTGTGAGCGCCGAGCACTCCAGGTATTTTACAGCACCTACAAGAAACACGGCCACATACAATGTACACTCGACACCACTCTCTTCTGATCACAACACCACCGGGAGGCAGCTCCTGGGGCCCGGGCACCTTCTGCCGGCTCCCAGCCCTGCCTCCATCTTCCAACGCTGACATGAAGACCCAGAGAGCCTTGCCAACTTGTTCCCAAGAGTAAGCCAGGCCCCGAGTAGGAGACACTCCCTCCTTTCCCAGACTGGACTCCAGTCTCAGTCACTAAAAGAGGTACAAGGCAGAGGAAAAACGCAGGATTCCATACCAATCTCCTTAGCCATGGCTAGACCCTGCGGATAGGTGATGGGAGTCAGCTTCTTCTCCTTCAGTTTCTCGATCGTGTCTTTATCATCCCTAAGATCAAGTTTAGTTCCCACTAGGATGATGGGAGTGTTGGGACAGTGGTGCCGCACCTCAGGATACCACTAGATGTGAAGAAGGAACAGAGGTTGTGAGGCGCTCCTTTACAGACGTCCTTCACCTAAATCACATCCAGCAGACGGCACGCACACTAGACACCTAACCCCAGGCACTGCCGCCCCACCAGCCTTCACGCGGTTCACACCTTCAGCCCAACCCTCGAGCCATAAGGAGCATCTCAGGTGTTCCATTAGCAAGCCAGGACTTCCAGATCATGATGATCATGATGGGACAGAATGGGCTCTACAACCGTGGAAGGGGGTGTGGAGAAGAGGGACAAAGGGAAGGAAGTTCCTCCCAAAGCAAATCATTTTCTTTGGTAAAACAAGTTCTTAGGGTCATCTGAGAAAATTCATCATCTGTTCAGAAATGAGAATAAACTACCTAGCCCAAGGTCTCAGCTCTGCTGCCATTATCCCCACTGAAAACGTCCCTACTAAAGAGCCTCTCTTGCTTGTCATTTTCACTAAGAAGTTTGTGAAAGAGATTAGAGTAGAAAGAAATGGTCATTATTTTTATTAGAACAATTCTGAGTGCTTCATTATTTTAATGAGGCCCAGGAAACTTCTGAATGAGAACCTGAAGCTTTAAAAATCCACATATTAGGCCAGGCACAGTGGCTCACACCTGAAATCTCAGCACTTTGGGAGTCTGAGGCGGGTGGATCACTTGAGGCCAGGAGTTCGAGATCAGCCTGGCCAACATGGTGAAATCCCATATCTACTAAAAGTACAAAAATTAGCCGGGTGTGGTGGTGAGCACCTGTAATCCCAGCTTCTCAGGAGGCTGAGGCAGAAGAATCGCTTGAACCGGGAGACAAGAGGTTGCAGTGAGCCAAGGCTGCACCACTGCACTCCAAGCCTGGATGACAGTGCAAAGACTCTGTCTCAAAAATAAATAAACAAATAAAATAAACTGCTGATGAGCCAGGCACGGTGGCTCACACCTATAATCCCAGCACTTTGGAAGGCTGAAGCGGAAGGATCACTTCAGCCCAGGAATTTGAGACCAGCCAGGGTCTACAAAACCAGCTCTACAAAATTTTTTCAAGGTTACCCAGGCATGGTGGTGCACATTTGTGGTCCCAGCTACTCGGGAGGCTGAGGCAGGAGAACTGTCTGAGCCCAGGTGTTCAAGGTTACAGTGAGCTCTGATGTCACCACCACACTCCAGCCTGGACAACAGAGTAAGATGCCCATCTCAAAAAACAAACCAACCCAATTATGTACCTAAGTAGCAAACTGCTAAAATCCAATTTAAATAACTGAAAATTCCTAGGAGTAAACGGTATTTTGAAGTATTTCTTTCTGAGAGGGGTGTTCTATAACTTACATACATACTTTACATCCCCACCTACCTTTGCACGGACATTTTCAAATGATGCAGGACTCACAAGGGAAAAGCAAATTAAGAACACATCCTACAAAAAGGAAACACAGGGAAACATTTAGACAACAACCTTAGAACGAAGCATGCACTTTGTGTTCCAGATGTTGCTGGAAAGCACTTGTCAGGCGCAGAGCGTGTCTACTATACTAGATATAGGTGGCTTGGTCAGACGCTCCCTGATCCACCCAATCCACCCTTTCAGTTTGTCAGAGGCTCCCAAACCAAACCCAGCATGTCAAGCCACCAGTTACTTATGAAAATGGGGAGTGTGAAGGGAGAATGACGCAGGAAGTTCTTCAAGAATAGGGAGGATCAGACCAGACCCCTGGGAGGCTTCCTTTCCGCCTATCTAAACAGAAAAAAATCAAGTATGAAGGTATGACTCCAACATTTCTGTAAAATCTGCTCTCCTGTTTCCCAAAAGCAGAGTTAATTTTAAAAACAGGATCTGCTGGGCATGGTGGCTCATGCCTGTGATCCCAGCACTTTGGGATGCCGAGGTGAGTGGATCACAAAGTCAGGAGTTCAAGACCAGCCTGGCCAAGATGGCAAAACCCCATCTCTACTAAAAATACAAAAATTAGCCAGGCAAGGTGGCAGGCACCTGTAATCCCAGCTACTCGGAAGGCTGAGGCAGGAGAATCACTTGAACCCAGGAGGCAGAGGTTGCAGTGAACCGAGATCACTCCACTGCGCTCCAGCCTGTGCGACAGAGCAAAACTCCATCTCAAAAAAATAAAATAATAATAATAATAATAATAATAATAATACAGAATCTACAAAAAAAATCAGGTTCCCCGCTGGCATGTCAAGTACAAATGTTTTTAGGTGGTCACTGGTTCAATTCAACTCCTTCGGGAGGTGCCTGTCACAGTTCCCAGCACCAAATGGAGGCTCCAATATTTGCTACTCGGGTCCTTCCCTCCACAAGGAAGGAGAGCTTAGTGTGTAACTGTCACCTTCACAGCTGAAAACCACGCTCACGCTGCCCTAGTGTCAGCACAGCCAGGGCATCTGGAGAACTCGCCCCTGGGGCAGCTGTGGCTAAAGCAGAGACATAAGAGCGGATGCAGCGGACACAGTGCAGAGTACTTCAGGCCTCCGTTCTGTATTTTGTGTCAAATCAAATTCAAATATTTACCTACAGGTAAATTTAAAAACACCTAAGAATTTCTAAAATGCTAGACTGATCAAATATCCTCCTGGAAAAAGGCAATTATGCTACTTTATGAAATGCATACAATTCCCAAGCCACACTTTCAACCATCCAGCTGTTACCTCGTACCTGAAAGGGAAAGAAAACATCCCACACAACAGCTTTTTATAACTGGCATTTGAAGAATGCTGGCGCATGCACAAGCTCATCCAAGAATCACCACGGCACCCAGCACACCATCTCAAGCACGGTGGGGTTAGCTCAGCAGCACCGCACAGCTGCGCCCAGACAGCCCCACCACACGGGACACCGAAGCAGAGAAAGAAGGCCCTGGCAATAAGGTTAGTCCTGCTCCGCCTCGGCACACAGCCAGGTGGGCTTCCAGGAGGAGTCTCCACATCTGCATCTCCAACCAGCCAGGAGAGGGGCCTTCTCACCCACACCTCCTTTCACTTGGGAGGAGGGGAAGATCGCAGTTCACAAACTGCTTTAATTCAAGCTGGTAGGTAAACCGTCACACTCTAATGAAGCTTAGTTCATCGAGCAAAACCCCAACCTTGAGTGAATTAAATATAAAACACTCAAGGAACTTGAGGCTTAATAAGAAATCCTAGGAAAATGAAGTGAAATGAGAGAACAAAGAAAGCTTGAAACTGAAGTGGACTAAAGTTTTACATACGGCAATCGGCTTGTCTTTGCCCCGGGAGGTTATATCCTTACCGTACGTTTCTCCAACCTAGTAATGCATGAGAACTTGGTTTGAGTTTAGTACAGACTGAGGAAAATAAAAATCAACATACCTCTTACCGATTCATTATCGGAATTTTGTCTTAACCCTCTGGAGGGATCCAAAAGCATATAATAATCTAACACATCTTCGATGACAAATGCCACCGAAACACTCCATGCTACCTGGTCAAAAGCAGGCGTAAGTTCAACAGTGGTCAAGACAGAAGTCAGGCAGATCCTGAGGGGGTGCGACAACGTGCTCCTCCTCCCACGACAGCACCCACCAGACTCTACAACAGCCTGCACAGCCAGAGAGGTTTAGCACTGTCCCTTAATGCAAAGGCAGGCAGGAGCCACAGGCACATCTTTCGAGTGCTCCATCGAGTTCTCAGACACAGCCTAGCTGAAGCCACAGCAAACAGAAAAGGTACCTGTCTGTAAATGATCTCTACCCTACAAAGGGTTCCCCCAAAACATAGCCAGGCCTCAGGGCTAACAGTTTTAATGCTGCAAGATCATTCCAAGTCTCCTATGCAGAAATGTTCCTATCTTCCAACTAGTTCTAGGAGTGTGGTTTGAATTCACAGACTTGCATTATCAAAATCAACACTGTTGCTGACACTAAGACCTCTAATTCAGGGCCCCTTTGCAGATCTGGGGGAAGCCACCCCTTAAAGACAAGTTTTTTTGTTTGTTTTTTGAGATGGAGTCTGGCTCTGTTGCCCAAGCTGGAGTGCGATGGCACAATCTCGGCTCACTGCAACCTCCACCACCCAGGTTCGAGCGATTCTCCTGCCTCAGCCTCCCAAGTAGCTGGGACTACAGGCAAGCACCACAGCATACACTCCGCTAATGTTTTGCGTTTTTAGTACAGATGGAGTTTCACCATGTTGACCAGGCTGGTCTCAAACTCCTGACCTCAGATGATCTACCTGCCTCGGCTTCCCAAATTGTTGGGATTACAGGCGTGAGCCACTGCACCCAGGCATGGACACCTTTTAGAAGTGACATTTCCAGTGTTTATCACAATGCTGTTAATTTATTTCTTTGTTCCAATAAAAACAGATTCGCTCTTCCAACACAGAACCCTGGAACTCTTTTAAGAAAAGGGTGATGAGAAAATTATTTTAATTTCATCTCACTCAAGCTTTTCTGACTTATCATTCCAAGAGGATATTAGTTTCCACAGCTATCTGGGTTTAATCTACGGGCTATTTTTGAAGATCTGTCCTCCCAAGGACTTGATATGATGCCAAATCTTTATCGTGAGAGAGGCTCATCAAGAATCAGTTATGAAAATGCAGCTTCAAAAGAGCCTCTGATCACATTTGCGGCACCCTTTCAATTTTTTGAGAGCCTCCTTCTTTATGGAGAAGAGACATGCAGGACAGGAGCAAGCAGTTCCACTTTCCACCCTGTGTTCGCACTACACCATCTGCCTGTTCCTTCCTTGTTCCTTCTTCGTCCCCCGCTAAACATAGCTTCCTGAAACCCCGTCTAGTGCTTCTGGTACTCACTTCCTAGCATCCGCTCCTCCCACCCACCGCTGTCCTGATGCATCACACACAGAGGCTATGCTGGTTGACCCTGGCTGGGAGGCTCGCTGTCTCCGGTCACCAGCCCATGTTTCTAGTCAACCTCAGCACACTTTCCCCTTTCTGACCAACCCAGACTCGCGAGTGCCTGTTACGCACATGGTGTCTTCAACGCCTTTATTACTCCTGCATCATACACCACTCCCTTCTCAGTGGTGAGAAGTGCAGCCAGGGCTGCTCTTCCTGCAGCCTCCTGTCCACAGTTGGAACCATCCACAACAGATGGGTCCACTTTCCATAGAGTAAGACAGGGCAGAAACCTGTACAGCTGAGATCTCACTACTAAAAAATAGCAGTGCTGTTTCTACTTCATTTTATTCTCTTCCAAATGCTATCCACCTAGATTTTACTTTCAGGTTTAGAATTTTAAAAAACACAAGACATTCTGGCTGGGCATGGTGCTCACATCTGTAATTCGAGCACTTTGGAAGGCCGAGGCGGGCGAATCACCTGAGGTAAGGAGTTCGAGACCAGCCTGGCCCAACATGGCAAAACCTCATCTCTACTAAAAATACAAAAATTAGCTGGGCATGGTAGCGCACACCTGTAGCCCCAGCTACTTGGGAGGCTTGAGGCAGGAGAATCACTTGAGCCCGTGAGGCAGAGGTTGCAGTGAGCCAAGATTGTGTCACTGCACTCCAGCCTGGGCAACAGTGAGACTCCATCTCAAAAAAAAAAAAACCCAAGAAAAATACAGACATTCTACACACAGGGCAAAGGACCAGGATGTACAAGCAGAGAAAAGACTGAAGAACTAAAAGAGGCTGGACATGCAACCTCAGTGTGGAGGGGCCAAGAAAAGAAGCTTAGAAAAAAGAAAGGCAGCCCCTGGCATCTGAGAACCAGTCTGGCACTCACTGCTTCACCATGGAGGTGTTAGTATCAAACAGAATAATCTCACAGAACACCAACATCAGACAAGGTCACCTGTGTAACCATGCTGAAATGAGACCAAAAGTAAAGAAATGTTAAAAACAAAACTAAACAAAATAAAAAAAAACTCATAATCTTTTTTTTTTTTTAAAGACAGGGTTTCACCATGTTGGCCAGGCTGGTTTTGAACTCCTGACCTCAGATGATTCGCCCACCTCGGCCTCCCAAAGTGCTCGAATTACAGATGTGAGCCACCACACCCAGCCAACTCATCATCTTTTCTAAGGTACTGACAAAAATCCAAGATCATCATGTAAACCACAAAAAAATCAACAAATACCCCCTACTCCCAGCCAGTAGGAGCAAGGTCCGACTTCCTGAGGCCCCAGGTATGTGTCTCCCTCACAACGAAGGGTAACAAATCCAGTTCTGTTTAACCACAGGTGTGTGCCTGGTGCTCTGTGGCTGCAGGACACTGACACTTGTAACAGCCAACCTCACAAAGGCTGAAGCCTTTTGAAACTCAAAACTGCAAGCCGAACACTGCAGTTTTTCTTTTTATCTACCCTCATAGGAGTCTAGCCCACACTTTAAAACCTTTAGCACAGGCCAGGCATGGTGGCTCATGCCAGTAATCTCAGCACTTTGGGAGGCTGAGGCGGGCAGATCACCTGAGGCCAGGAGTTCAAGACCAGCCTGACCAACAGGGAGAAACCCTGTCTCTACTAAAAATACAAAATTGACTGGGTGTAGTGGCACAAGCCTGTAATCCCAGCTACTCCGGAGGCTGAGGCAGGAGAGTCGCTTGAACCCAGGAGGTGGAAGTTGCAGTGAGCCAAGATCGCACTATTGCACTCCAGCCTGGGCAACAAGAGCAAACTCCATCTCACAAAAAAAAAAAAAAAAAAAAAAAAAAAAAACCACCTTTAGCAGGGAGAAAATGAAACAACTGGCATGACGCACTGGGATCGTAGTTGACCCCAACACAGACACTTAACATCTCAGCGAACCCGCTACACAGCCTGAGTGAGTCTCAGGACACACACAGGGCTCAGGCCTCGCTGTGACACTGGCAGGTCACTCAGGCTCCCAACTCTCACCACCAATCCTGGTGCAAGCAGGCAAATAAATACAGGTGACCTATACAAGAGAAGACGCTAGACTTGAGCATTACATTGACATGACTTGATTCTGTGCATGCCAACTCAAGATGAGTATGCAGAACTTAGGAAATATTCTCAAGAGAAAATAATTTAAGGATTATTAATTGTGAAAAATAAAAACCTGAAGGGCAATGTCAATGAGAACAGCGACTACCTGCTCACCACCTTTTGGAGAACTAAGAAGAAATGAATGGTCTGAACAGATTTAACTCAGCCACACAGGGCTACCCACCAGAGAAGGATACCAGTGTTAAATGACCACAGGAAATGCAACATCTCTTTTTAGGACGCCCTAGAGAAGAAATCTTCCAAATGGTCCTTTGGCAATGTGTCTAGGCAGTCTTGGATGAGCCACATAAATAGGTCTACACACCACAGAGCCAGCAATCAGGGACCGCATTCCATTTAGTACCAAATTTACAGGTTTCCCCTTTGTCAACAAGAGACCCAGGTTCCTCTTAGGACAGTGTGGCTTGAAGGGATGAGACCTTCCAGACATTGGTATCTGAGCATCTATGGCCTGCCCTGAGTTGTTAAGATAATTTCCTTATCTCTGAAAGAGTCCAGACAGGAGGGCTTCCACTGCTGGGTGGGTGCTCTCCCCTCTTGCTCCTTAAGCGCCCTGCTCACCCCCTTGCTGGTACAGGGTGTATTTCACAGTTTATGGGACTTTTCTGTGAACTGCCTGTCACACTCCCTTCTTGCTATTCAAATATTTTATAGAAAACCAGTCCACGATCTCACACAGATGAGCCATGAAGTTGAAGTGCTAGCGCTATAAGGAAAACACCCACTTTTATTTCAGCCTGACTCTCTACAGCTTTGTTCAATCTGGGGAGAGTTCTCCTTCCTTATCTGTGTGTTCCTGAGAACACAAAGTGGGACTCTTGCCAAGTCACCCTTGACTTACTGTGAGGCCTCCCTTAGAGAAGGGCCTCGCCCTGCCCAGTACCCCCTGAGTCACAGCAGGGTGACTGTCATTTCTCAGAATGACACCACACCTTTCCAGATGTGTCCAGTGGGCTGGAGACTCCTACTCTACCAGCCAGTATGCTTTATAATCCACTTACAATCTGGAAATTAAACATTCACTGGGTATAGAAGAGTTTCCTAAGGTATTGAAGAATTTGAATTGTTTGAAGATTACTGACTGATTTTTAATACAATAGACTTGAACTCCTAAAGTGATTTTCATCCATATTACCCCCTAAGACAAAGTTCTGGTTAAATCAATCACAGACTGCCTCATCATCAATCGAGGTTCAAAGCCAGCCTTTCTTTAGGATGTCTTCCTGACCCCAACCCCAATCCCTCCTGCTAACCCAGGTTTGCTGAGCACCCACACAACTTCAACTCATTTGGGCACAATGTGGAATGCAGCACTCTCTAGGCTGGTCCATACACACACTGAGGAACAGGAGAATTCTGACAACGGCTGGCCCTGCAGTGTGTGCTAAGTGCCCAGGACTGCTGTGCGTGTGTGACATGTATCAACTCATCTCACTCTACGATAAGAAAGGCAAAGACTGGAGAGAGCAAGAAGCCTGCCTGAGGTCAGAGCTAAAACATACACACAAGATAGCAACCCAAAGAATCTCAAGCATAATTAAGTTTTGCTTCAACCAGTTAGTCACTGATGCCAAAACTTTTAAAAGACACTTTTAGGCTGGGTTTGGAGGCTCATGTCTATAATCCCAGCACTTTGGGAAGTCGAGGAGGGTGGATCACCTGAGGCGAGGAGTTCGAGACCAGCCTGGACTACATGGTGAAACCTCATCTCTATTAAAAATACAAAAATTAGTCGGGAGTGGTGACAGGCAATTGTAATCCCAGCTACTCGAGAGGCTGAGGCAGGAGAATCGCTTGAACCAGGAAGGCAGAGATTGCAGTGAGCTAAGATCATGCCACTGCAATCCAGAAGTGAAACTCCATCTCAAAAAAAATTAAAAAGGCACTTTTAAAAATGAAGAACAGTGGCTGGGTGCAGTGGCTCACACCTATGATTCCAGCACTATAAGAGGCCGAGGTGGGTGGATCACCTCAGATCAGGAGTTTGAGACCAGTCAGGCCGACATGGTGAAACCCTGTCTCTACTAAAAATACAAAATTAGCTGAGCATAGTGGCAGAGGCTTGTAATCCCAGCTACTGGGGAGGATGAGGCAGGAGAATCACTTAAACCTGGAAGGTGGAGGTTGCAGTGAACTGAGATTGAGCCACTGCACTCCAGCCTGAGTGACAAGAGCAAAACTCTGCCTCAAAAAAAAGAAATAAATAGGCCAGGCGAGGTGGCTCATGCCTGTAATCCTAGCACTTTGGGAGGCCAAGGCAGGTGGATCACGAGGTCAGGAGTTTAAGACCAGCCTGGCCAACATGGTGAAACCCCATCTATACTAAAAATACAAAAATTAGCTGGGCGTGGTGGTAGGCACCTGTAATCCCAGCTACTTGGGAGACTGAGGCAAGAGAATTGTTTGAACCCGGGAGGTGGAGGTTGCAGTGAGCTGAGATTGCGCCATTGTACTCCAGCCTGGGCAACAGAGCCAGACTCCATCTCAAAAAAATAAAAATAAATAAATAAATAAGAAGAACAAACATGTAACAAGCAAATCATACACAAGACAACTGCTTCTTTAACTAAATACCCACTATTTTCACCAGCTATTGCTCTAATTAGCATTGATAAATAAATCACTTAGTTGTCTGATACAGAAGCAAAACTAAACTTTTTTTTCTGATTGGATACAGTGGATACATTTTACAAAACCAAAACCTCTATTTACACTGAATAGAGTTAGGTTCAATACCCACACAAATTATGTATTTTATGGAAAAAAAATGTATTAAACCTGTAAGAGTTACTAACTGGGATTAAAGAAACCTGAATCTTTGCATAATTTGACTCTGTGGTATGAAACTGTCACACAACAAACTGTCTTCAAACTAATTGCTGTTAAAAACTGGTTTGCAAAAGCAAAACAAAACAAAAAGTACCTCTTTCATATGGTTATTCTAAAACTAAATGGAAGACTGTAAAATGAGCAGCAATGGAACATCTGGTAATTCTCAAAACACAAAAACCCTGGTTTGCATCTAGGGGGATTTTATACTGAACCAATTTTACTGTTTGCTATTACTCAATACCCAAATGATGGCAATATAAGCAAGTCCATAGGTAACACGCACTAATTAAATGCTCGAGAATTGTATACTCTAAAAGACACATTAAAAATTAACTGCAATCCTTACTGTTTGTGGATAGGATAGGGGGCGTAATCTGTCATAATCTTCTTGTCCAGCTGTATCCCATAAGCCCAGATTCACCGGTTTTCCATCTACCATAACATTGGCAGAATAATTGTCAAAGCTGTAGAACGGAATGAAAATGGTTAGTCACAGATGTGGAACCCAAGTCGCTGACCTGGCCATCCTAGAGGTGTGCCAAGAAAAAGGCTGGGATGGGCCTAGTGGCTGCCAAACCAGCAAATGACCCTGCAGGCACAAGGAGGAAGGAGGCAGGGGCAAAACTTACAGGAAACAAACCAAACCCAAAACCTGAGAAAGAAAAATGAAAGAAACAAACTAGAAGCTATTTAAGTGAAACGAATCACTGTCAGAAATAAAAACATTTTGCTTTTAACAAAGTTACGCCTTTTCTCCCCAGGAAGAAAAAAGTGTAAAATTAGCCCCACTTTCAAATCCTAATTGCTGGGTTTTTCATGTACGTATGGTATTAATTTTCAACAAGATAGCTGGCTGCTAGAGCTATCCTCTGCAGGGTTTCCAGAAGGCCTGAGTTTAGAACAGTAACACAAAATACACCTGACTTAAGAAGCCTCCCCGGCCTAGCACAGTGACTCATGTCTGTAATCCTAGCACTTTGGGAAACCAAGGCAGGCGAATCACCTGACCAGTCTGGCCAACATGGTGAAACCCCATATACATTAAAAATACAAAATTGGCTAGGCACAGTGGTGGGCGCCTGTAATTCCAGCTACTTGGGAAGCTGAGGCAGAAGAATTGCTTGAACCTGGGAGGCAGAGGTTGCAGTGAGCCGAGATCGCACCACTGCACTTCAGACTGGGCAAAAAGAGAGAAACTCTGTCTCAAAAGAAATAATAATAAAAGGTACGAATATATACTCTTTAACTCGGAAACTTCAGGGGGGTCTTAGTGTGCAATGACAGCAGAGTCAATGCCTAAGTTAGGTTCCAGTGTGATGTAGAACTTCATGAGTGAACTGGCTTTCATAAAGGTGTGGGGCCAGGCGCAGTGGCTCATGCCTGCAATTCCAGCACTCTGGGAGGCCGAGGTGGGCGGATCACCTGACATCAGGAGTGCAAAAACAGCCTGCCCAACATAGCGAAACCCCCTCTCCACTAAAAATACAAAAAATTAGCCAGGAGCTGTGGTGGGCACCTATAACCCCAGCTACTGGGGAGGCTGAGGCAGGAGAATCGCTTGAACCCAGGAGGCAGAGGCTGCAGTGAGCAGAGATGGCACAATTGGATTCCAGCCTGGGAAACGAGCAAAACTCCAGCCAGGCGTGGTGGCTCATGCCTGTAACTTTGCTGGCCTTGACTAAAGTGGCCCCTTAGTACACAACGCTGTTAACATGGGTTGAAGTTATCTAACCATTTGCATTTCTAATCACAGATGTGGTTAAAATCTTTTGAAATTTTTTTTTTTTTTTTGAGACGCAGTCTCGTTCTGTAGCCTAGGCTGAAGTGCAGTGGTGCAATCTCAGCTCACTGCAACCTCTGCCTCTGGGTTCAAACATTCTCCCGAGTAGCTGGGACTACAGGAGTGCACCACCACGCCCAGCTAATTTTTGTATTTTTAGTAGAGATGAAGGTTTTACTATGTTGACCAGGCTGGTGTTGAACTCCTGACCTCAAGTGATCCATCTGCCTCAGCCTCCCAAAGTGCTAGGCATTATCAATCACGCCCAGTTACATCTACCAAAATGTAAAACCTCCACTGCCTTTTGATTTGGCACGATTTCACTTCCAATAATCTATAAAGTGTGTACAAAGACATGAGGGACAACACTGAATACAGCAATGTTTGTAATACCAAAAAAGAAAGTCCAAGTGACCTGTGGGTTAAATTGGTTACACTACTTCAAAATCATTAATCATTAATGATTTCAGCTTTATCTACACATGTAGATGAGGAAAATCTCCTCCATAAATTCAGGACAACGGGAACAGCATGATTCTACTTTACAAGTCACTAAAAATATGGGTGCCAGGTGTGGTGGCTCATGCCTGTAATCCCAGCACTTGGGGAGGCCGAAGAAGGTGGATCACCTGAGGTTAGGAGTTTGAGGCTAGCCTGGCCAACATGGTGAAACCCATCTCCACTAAAGATACAAAAATTAACCAAGGGTGGTGGTTGAGTGCCTGTAGTCCCAGCTACTTGGGAGGCTGAGGCAGGAGAATCACTTGAACCCAGGAGGCGGAGGTTGCAGTGAGCTGAGATCATGTTACTGCACTCCAGCCTGGGAGAGAGAGAGACTACCTCCAAAAAAAATAAAAAAGGCCACGCATGCCTGTAATCCCAGCTACTCAGGAGGCTGAGGCAGGAGAATTGCCTGAACCCAGGAGGCGGAGGTTGTGGTGAGCCGAGATCGCGCCATTGCACTCCAGCCTGGGTAACAAGGGTGGAACTCCGTCTCAAAAAAAAAAAAAAAAAAGGCCAGGCGCCGTGGTTCACGCCTGTAATCTCAGCACTTTGGGAGGCCAAGGCGGGTGGATCGATCACCAGGTCAGGAGATCAAGACCATCCTGGCCAATGTGGTGAAATTCCATCTCTACTAAAAATACAAAAATTAGCTGGGTGTGGTGGTACATGCCTGTAGTCCCAGCTACTTGGGAGGCTAAGGAAGCGGAATCACTTGAACCTGGGGGGCAGAGATTGCAGTGAGCTGATATCGTGCCACTGCACTCTAGCCTGGGCGACAGAGTGAGACTCCAACTCAAAACAAAAAAACCCAAGAAACAAAACAAAACAAGACATGGGCACAACACTGCAGAGAGCACCTCAGTGTGTGTTGTGCCTGAGGAGGTGAGCACAGGTGGGGAGGAGGCAACACCTCCCCCAGCTTGCAGGAGGGAGAACTCATGGTGGTCGCAGTATGGTACATTATGATGCTCAGCTACATGGGTTCCCTGGTAACCCATCACCAGAAGAGCACTTTCCTATCTCCACCCTATTCTGCTGCCCACAGGGAATAAGCAATTCAACAGCCAATTCCATCCTCCCCTACCCTCTTCAACACACACACAGTCCAAAGTTTCAATTTCAAAGCTCTATACCTCAACATTGACACATAACCAACTGATGACTTGTCAGAAAAGGCCAATTAAAATGTAATGGAATGTTTCCCGTTCCAGTTCCCAGAAAGACATGTATCTGAAACTCTTGCACTGACAAGAACTGTCTCTGACCAGACTTTTGGTCAGAGTCCTTGTGTCCAACTCTGGTTTTCTTTATCATCCAGTCTCTATACCTCAGTTAAACTGTGTTTCCTGGACGTCTAAAAATCAACTAGCAAAGCTGTGTTTGTTCCATAACAGAAAACTTTATATTACTCAAAAAAAATTTTTTTTGAGATGGAATTTCACTCTTGTTGCCCAGGTTTGAGTGCAATGGCATGATCTCTGCTCACTAAAATTCCACCTCCCAGGTTCAAACGATTCTCCTTGCCTCAGCCTCCCAAGTAGCTGGGATTACAGGCACCCGCCACCATGCCCAACTAATTTTTTTTTTTTTTTTTGAGACAGAGTCTTGCTCTGTCACCAGGCTGGAGTGCAGTGGCGCAATCTTGGCTCACTGCAACCTCTGCCTCCTGGGTTCAAGCGATTCTTCCGCCTCAGTCTCCCGAGTAGCTGGGACCACAGGCGCATGCTACCACACCCAGCTAATTTTTTTGTATTTTTAGTAGAGATGGGAATTCATCACATTGGACAGGCTGGTCTCAAACTCCTGACCTCGGGTATCCACCCACCTTGGCCTTCCAAAGTGCTGAGATCACTGAGCCTGGCCCTAAGTATTTTTTAAAGGCAACACCTTATAATTAGATTTCAGTGAATGTTTAAGAAAAGAGTAATGATATCTGTTCATGTAAGGATTAAAGATGGCTTTACAGCAAAACAAACTGTCAAAGGAATGTGAAAATTGTAACACAGACAAATTAATTCCCAATTTAAGATACTTACACAGTAGGGATATATTCTCCAGGAAATGCATTGGTTGTGTAACTGATCAGTAGGCAAGTTTTACCTACAGCTCTAAAGAGAGAGAAAAAAGGTTGCTTAGTGAACATGAATGTAATCTTAGCTTTCATTATTCTGTTAAAATAATTTCTAGAGAAAAAAAAATCAAGGCATATACATCACATACTTAGCATTAAAGAAAATCAGTTTTCTGTAACTCTTTATCACTACATACACATTTGTATCCTAAAATTTAAAGTAAACAAACTAGAATTTATCAGAAAGGTAGAAGCCATTACATTCTGTTTAGATACCTGATGTTAGCACTAAGAGTCAAGAAACAGTTGTTACTATCTACAAGATTCAAGAGAAACAAGATTTTAAAACTTCACATCTTGCTAGGTGCAGTGGCTCACACCTGTAACCCCAACACTTTGGGAGGCTAAGGCGGGTGGATCACCTGAGGTCAGGAGTTTGAGACCAGCCTAACCAATACGGTGAAACCCTGTCTCTACTAAAAATACAAAAATTAGTCGGGTGTAGTAGCACGTGCCTGCAGTCCCAGTGAGACAGGAGAATTGCTTGAACCCAGGTGGCAGAGGTTGCAGTGAGCTAAGACTGTGCTACTGCACTCAAGCCTGGGTGACAGAGCAAGACGCCGTCTTAAAAAGAAAATAAAAAACTTCAAGTCTCTTCTGTGAAATCTATAGAGCCTTTCATCCAAAAATCTTAAGTTCAATCTCAAAGATATTTTAATTTTTTTTTTTTTTTTTTGGAGACTATCGTGCTGTTGCCCAGGCTGGAGTGCAGTGATGCAATTTTGGCTCACTGGGACCTCTGCCTCATGGGTTCAAGTGATTCTCCTGCCTCAGCCTCCTGAGTAAATGAGATTATAGGTGCCCACCACCATGCCTGGCTAATTTTTTTGTATTTTTAGTTGAGACGGGGTTTCATCATGTTAGCCAGGCTGGTCTCAAACTCCTGTGAAATCAAGTGACCCGTCCACCTCAGCCTCCCATAGTGCTGGGATTACATGCATGGACCACCACGTGCGGCCTCAAGTTATTTTAATTAATACTAATATACAAACACAGCTTTCCTTGGCCGCCTGTACTTTCTTACTTCTCTTATTTTGCTGCCTTAAGTGGCACAGCTCAAAATCCCACCACATCCCTAGAGCCTCCCCTCTGGCAATCAGCAATGACTACTCACTTGAGAGAAAATGCTTAGTCAAGAAACCGCCACGATAACTGTCCTCACATTAATTCAGCTGTATTCAATTGCCACCTCCCCCAGCCCCAATCCTCACAGCACCATAAGTCTGTAAGCATGGCCTATCACAATACATCCTAGACACATTAATTAGCGGCTCAGGGAGGATAGAGTCAAACTTTTCAAACAGAGAACTGTGTAGAAATACTTCAGAGAAAGGAGCACCACCTGCACAACTGGTATGGGTAGAGACTAATCCTAGTATTACTAGTGTGCCACCAGGCAGAAGTCAGAGTGGTGGCTCAAAGTCTCCCAACCACCAGGAATGTTTTTCAAGAGACTATCACCTAATAACTAAGATCGTCACATCATTAGCAAAACATAAAGGTCTCCAATTTTTACAACACTGACAGGGCAAGCTTAAGGGCTTCTGTGAGAGCTCCTCTATGGCATCTTGAGGGTTCAGTTAGCCAAGTGCTCTCCTTCATGAGCCCTTCTCTCTGCTGTGCTGTCAGTTTACCAAGGTCACAATGATACATCAGTGTCCTAGTTTGTAAGATTTTGTCATTCAATCTCAACTACTGTGAGTCAGAATTCACCATAAAGTTTGGCACTTTCTTTTCTATTTTTCCTCACTCTCAACAAGGCAGATTACAGGCCCAGCCAGTCTTGCCAATACTCGTTCACTCAAGACATTATTGAGGGCTTAACAAAAGTTGCAACTCCCCATTCCAAAGACTTCAGAGAGTCAAACATTACATCACCAGGAAGTAGCTTCCAACTCCTAAAGGTTTTCTAAACAGAAATGACTCATTGGACATACATTTTGTTAAAAGCTTACAATGTGAAAATAAACCTGTATGAGCAGGAGCCTAAGCTTTGGAGTCAGAAGCCCAGATCTGAGACCCAGGGCCAGTTCCAGCATGTACTGGCTGTAATTTTTTGGCAAGTTTCAATTTCCTCACACCTGTTTTTTCACCTGCAAAGTGAAGGCAAGACAACCAACTCCATCACCAAACTACTGTGAGCATTAATTCAATTTCAATTTATACCAATCAATGGTGTGCTACACCAGAAGGGCACTAGATGCTAAAGACCTATCAATGACCAAGACATCAGGGCATATGTGCAGTTATTCAATTTAAATACTAGGAATGTGATCATTACATGAAATTAAGGGTGTGACAACTGTTATTATTAAAGCAGCTCTGGAAATGTACAGCAAAAGAGCTAACGTTTCTAGAGATGAAAAATTATTTTTGGCCGGGTGCAGTGGCTCACACCTGTAATCCCAGCACTTTGGGAGGCCGAGGCAGGTGGATCACGAGGTCAAGAGATCAAGACCATCCTGGCCAACATGATGAAACCCCGTCTCTACTAAAAAATACAAAAATTAGCTGGGTATGGTAGCACACACCTATAGTCCCAGATACTTGGGAGGCTGAAGCAGGAGAATTTCCTGAATCTGAGGCAATTGCCTGAGGCGGAGGTTGCAGTGAGCCAAGATTGCACCACTGCACTCCAGCCTGGCGACAGAGCGAGACTCCGTCTCGAAAAAAAAGAAAAAAAAACTATTGTTAGGCCTGGCACGGTGGCTTATGCCTGTAATCCTAGCACTTTGGGAGGCTGAGGTGGGTGGATCACTTGAACCCAGGAGTTCGAGACCAGCCTGGCCAACATGGAGAAACCCTGATTCTACAAAAAATACAAAAATTAGGTGGGCATGATGCTGTGCACCTGTAGTCTCAGCTACTTGGAGGGCTGAGGCAGGAGGATCACTTGAATTCAGGCGTGAGGTCAACGATGCAGTGAGCCCAGATTGCACCACTGCACCTAGCCTGAGGGTGCACCTAGCCCGATACACTTAAGCCCCAGAAGGTGGGGTTAGGGGTGGGGGAATGATGATGTGAATTGTTTTTGTTTTACCCCTTCTGTTGAATGGTTGCAAACACAAACTTGAGTTCTAATAAAGAATTGCATTTCAAAAAAAAAAAAAAAAATTGATGGAAGCTTCTTTTGATTATAGCATACATTTATGACATCCACCATCAGCAAGATTTCTACAGCAGAAATGCTTTGAATGTCCCATCACTCTTTGTTGACGGTTTGGGGGACACATAACCTCTTCATTTTCACAAGTCTGCAGGAACTGTTCCTTCAGGAGCTGCGGTTCTTAGCTTCACCTGAGGAGCCTCATCTACATCTGACCTTATTTCGATTATGAAATTCTGGGTTTTGTTCAGGGCTCTTTCTCTGGGAAGCAAGCTGCCATATTGTCAGTACCCTTCTGGAGACACTCATGTGGAGAGAATCTTACATCTCTGGCCAACAACCAGCATGAACCTAAGGCTGCCAACAGGCATTAGAATGAACTTGGAAGAGGATCCTCACCAGTTGAGCCTTGAGATGATTGGCAGCCCTGGCCAGTGCCTTGATTGCTTGTTAGAGACCGTGAACCACCCAGCTAAACTGCACCCAGATACTTGACTCACAGAAACTTTGAAATAATAAATGTTGTTTTAGAATGGCAAAAAAAAAAAAAAAAAAAAAACTTTGAGGGACAAAGTGAGACCCTGTCTCAAAAAAAATAAGTTTTTTTTAACTAAAAAAGCCTCGTGTGGTGGCTTAGGCCTGTAATCCCAGCACAGAAGGCTGCAATATCAGCACAAGGGCCTGAGGTGAGGACTGCTGAGCCCAGGAGTTCAAGACCAGCCTGGGCAACACAGGGAGACCTTGTTTCTACAAAAAATTCAAAAATGAGTAGGGCGTGGTAGCATATGCCTGTACTCCCAGCTACTCAGGAGACTGAGGCAAGAAGATCCTTTCAGCCCGGGAATTTGCCGTGGCAGTGAGCTGTGATCGCACCACCCCATCCCAGCCTAGGTGACAAAGCAAGACCCCATCTCAAGAACAAACAAAAGGGGGGCAGGCAGTGGCATTGGGAAATAAGTTACCTCTACTTGTTAAGGACATGGGACTAGATATTACTTGGAAAGTCACAGGTTTTAAGATGCCAAGAAAGCACTGGATTTTAGAAGAAGCCTCCAACTGCAGTGTGTCAGGAGGCCTGAGGATGCCAGGGACTCAAGGCGGGCACACACAGAAGATGCTGCTGCAGTCCAGGAGCCACCCATGGTGCCCTGAACCAAGAATGGGAACTGAACAGTGAAGACAAGCTGTTTCATGAACCGCTTAAACTTGAAGGCAGAACAAGCATTGCTTAGCCATGGTTTGGATGTGGCAGCTGAGGAAGAAAGTGGAGCCTAAGGCTCTTAGGGACCTTTTTTAAAAACCTAAAACTTGCTGCTCAATGTCAAGGAGAAGCTGCTATTAAAGGTTTTGACTGTTATGATAAAATGTCACTATCACTTCCTTTAAGATCCTGTCCTAAGTCTCTTCTATATAAACGAGGAACAAACCCACTACTTTAAATGCAACCAGATGTGTCTAAAATGCTCTAAAACTTCCTTTCCCAAAAGAAATCTTCAGCTGAGGAAGGCTTAACTGTGAAGAAATTGAAGGCACTGGCATAATCTGATATGACTGAAATTTTATTACCAAGCATTGTTACAAATCTACGTGCTATAAAATTATTAAATTATTAAAATTATTAAATTATAGAATTCTTACTTTGAAGTACAACCTTATCTCTAAGCTAAATGCAGTCTTAAAATATAAAATCAGCTCCTGTGGAATAACCTTTTTCTTTTCTCCATTTTAAGAAATTAAGTAAAAGTTTTAATCAAAAGGTGATTCCACACCTATGTACTTCCACAAACCAAGTCAACATCTGCACTGGGCAACGTGACAGCCTTTCTATGGCCTTTCCCCCATGAAAAATGGGAACTGTATTTGGCCACAAATCTTGACTGATGCTGCTGGAGAATTTCTGGAGGTTACTACTTGCTTTGGAATTTCTAACTTTATATAATTAACTGCTCAGTTCAACGTCTTTTGAATCATTGAGGGATGTCATCACTCTAGGAAATGAACATGAGTCTTCAGGAAGAAAGTTCATGCCATTTCTACATTGGATTTCCCCCTAGCTCATGACACTGCAATTTTTTTAACCTATCTGTACTTCCCCTGCCCTATCCTGTAGAAATAACCACAATGAAAACAAATAACTTACATTCGGTTATGTTCTTCATTCTTCCATTAATTTTTTTTTTTTTTTTTTGGAGACAGAGTCTTGCTCTGTCACCCAGGCTGGAGCTCAATGGCGCAACTCTAGCAAACCACAACCTCCACATCCTGGGTTCAAGCAATTCTCCTGCCTCAGCCTCCCAAGTAGCTGAGACTACAGGTGCATGCCACCTTGCCAGCCAATTTTTTTTTTTAGTAGAAATGGGGTTTTGCCATGTTGGCCAGACTGGTCTCGAACTCACAACCTCAGTTGATCCACCCACCTTGGCCTCCCAAAGTGCTGGGGTGACAGGTGTGAGCTACCACACCCAGTCAAGAGAACTTTTTACTTCCATTTTGAGAGGAGTGGGGTAAACTTCAGTGTTACTAAAATCTGTAAACCAAAAATTTAAAGCACACACAATCAATAAATCTGGAAACACTAGGAATTTCCTCACGTTAAAAAAAAAATAAAGGATCCAGGAAGCTCAAAAATAAGAACTTTCTGTACTGCCTTTGTTTTTTAAAGACAAGGTGATCTTAGGATAGAAAAGCCAAACTCTTTCAATAACAATTACAGTTGTAAACCAAAATACAGAGCATCTATTGCTGTCTAAAAGTACACAGATCTTGGCCAGGCACGGTGGCTCATGCCTGTAATCCCAGAACTTTGGGAGGCCAAGCAGGTGATCACTTGAGGCCACGAGTTTGAGACCAGCCTGACCAACACAGCAAAACCACATCTCTATTAAAAATATAAAACATTAGCTGAGTGTGGTTGCGTGAGCCTATAATCCCAGCTACTCAGAAGGCTGAGGCAGAAGAATCACTTGAGCCTGGGAGGTGAAGGTAGCAGTGAGCCAAGATCAAACCACTGCACTCCAGCCTAGGCGACAGAGCGATACTCTGACTCAAAAAACATCAAAAAAAAAAAAAAAAAAAGACACAGATTTTAAGGACAAGACAGTAGAATGAAGTGTCGAATATATATTCATACTTATTGAATAAAGGCCTTGCATAAAGGTCCTCAATTTACACTGAGAAATAATATGGGGATTCTATAATGGTAGGCCTTCAACTGCATAACTATGCAGATAAAATCTGTTCAGAATACTGTATCACTAGAGTAGTTCAGTGCTAAATAAACACAAAACCCAACCTAAAATTATGATGTTCTACTACCAATAGCTGACATCACAATCAATATAAAGAAAGCTAGCCATCATCACCACTAAAGGTTTCAAAAACTTAAGATACTGCATCAAGTTTCTCAAACACTCAGTCTGAAGATGCTATGTGTAACTGAGATGTAGTCTGAAGCAGGCTTTACTTTAGACCACCCTTCTAGAATCAAGTCTAACCCTGGTATAGTTGATGCAAGCCAGCTGAACACAGAGTTCAAAAATAAGAATTTATTTCTGCCGGGCGCGGTGGCTCAAGCCTGTAATCCCAGCACTTTGGGAGGCCGAGGTGGGTGGATCATGAGGTCAAGAGATCGAGACCATCCTGGTCAACATGGCGAAACTCCGTCTCTACTAAAACAAAAAATTAGCTGGGCATGGTGGCGCGTGCCTGTAATCCCAGCTACTCAGGAGGCTGAGGCAGGAGAATTGCCTGAACCCAGGAGGCGGAGGTTGCGGTGAGCCGAGATCGTGCCATTGCACTCCAGCCTGGGTAACAAGAGCGAAACTCCGTCTCAAAAAAAAAAAAAGAATTTATTTCTAACTGCACACACCCTTATTGTTTTTCATAATCAACTCCTCTAAAAATCCTCTTAAAAGGTTCCCTCTGATAACAGAAGACACCATAAAGCAAATACAGTGTAATCAACAAGTAGAACATGATGCTGTGATAGAATCCTGGCCATGGGTATGTGTATGTTGACTGTACAATGCATTCCACTACTGTTTGAAATTTTTCATATTAATGGCACAAAAGTAGTCATGAGTTTTGTAAAAAAAAAAAAAAAGAAAAAAATTTTCATATTAAGACATTGCAGGAGACGGGCGTGATGGCTCACACCTGTAATTCCAGCACTTTGGGAGGCAGAGGCAGGCAGATAACTTGAGGTCAGGAGTTCAAGACCAGTCTGGCCAATATGGCGAAATCCTGTCTCTACTAAAAATACAAAAAAAGGCTAACACCCTTTTCGGCCTTAGCCCACCTGCACCCCCGTGAATTTAAAAAAAAAACAAAAGAGAAAAGAAAAGAAAAGAAATACAAAAAAAATTAGCTGGGTGTGATGGCAGGTGCCTGAAGTCCCAGCTACTCAGGAGGCTGAGGCAGGAGGATCACTTGAACCCAGGAGGTGGAGGCTGCAGTGAGCCAAGACGACGTCATCACACTCCAGCCTGGGCAACAGCGCGAGACTCCTGTCTCCTTACCCACCCCACAAAAAAAAAAGACACTGCAGGAAAATATTCCTTCTGATCACATGCAATACTGCCTTGGTAGCAGGACTCCTGATAAAAACAACTCCTTTTAGGAAGACTACAATTTTAAGAGCTACCTGGTGATACAGATGTGAAAAAGTAGGCAGTATTAAGGTATCGGATGACTAATGCAAAAGATAGAAAGTTATAGAGGGTAAATTTAAGGTTTCTAAAAATGGCTTCCTGGCCAGGCACCACATGGTGGCTCACGCCTATAATCCCAGCACTTAGGGAGGATGAGGCAGGTGGATCAAGAGGTCAAGAGATCAAGATCATCCTGGCCAACATGATAAAACCCCATCTCTACTAAAAATACAAAAATTAGCTGGGCATGGTGGTGCACCCCTGTAGTCCCAGCTACTCAGGAGGCTGAGGTAGAAGAATTGCTTGAAGCCAGAAGGCGGAGGTCTCAGTGAGCCGAGATCTCACCACTGTACTCCAGCCTGGTAACACAGCAAGATTCCATCTCAAAAATAAGTAAATAAATAAAAGTATCCGGCTGGGTGCAGTGGCTCACACCTGTAATCTTAGCACTTTGGGAAGCCAAGGCGGGCAGATCACAAGGTCAGGACTTCAAGACCAGCCTGGCCAACATGGCAAAACCCCATCTCTACTAAAAATACAAAAACAAGCCAGGCATAGTGGTGCATGCCTGTAGTCCCAGTTACTCGGGAGGCTGAGGCAGAAGAATTGCTTGAACCAAGGAGGCAGAGGTTGCAGTGAGCCGAGATAGCAGCACTGCACTCCAGCCTGCCCAACAGAGCAAGGCTTTATCTCAAAAAAATAAATAAATGCAAAATACAAAAATTTAGCTGGACATGGTGGCAGGCATCTATAGTTCTAGCTACTCGGGAGGCTGAGGCAGGAGAATCAACTGAACCCAGGAGGCAAAGGCTGCAGTCAGCCAAGATAAAATAAAAATAAATAAATAATAAAACAGTTGTTTATAAATACCTGAATGTAAGATGATGTCTTTTTTTTTTTTCTTTTGAGACAGAGTCTCATTCTGTTATTCAGACTGGAGTACAGCTGTGTAATCTTGACTCATGGCAACTTCCACCTCCCTGGTTCAAGCAATTCCCCTGCCTCCTGAGTAGCTGGGATTACAGGCACATGCCACCAAGCCCAGCTAGTTTTTTTGTATTTTTAGTAGAGACGGGGTGTCACCACCGTCTCTGTCCGTTGGTCAGACTGGATCTGAACTCTGGACCTCAGGTGATCCGCTTGCCTCCGCCTCCCAAAGTGCTGGGATTACTGGCTTCAGCCACCCAGCCAAGCCGAAGGTATATCTCTAACAGTTTTTTGTTTTTGTTTTTTTTTTTTTAGAGAGGATCTCACCCTGTCACCCAAGCTGGAGTGCAATGGCATGATCTCAGCTCACTACAACCTCCGCCTCCTGAGTTTCAAGTGATCCTCCCACCTCAGCCTCCAGAGTAGCTGTGACTACAGGTTCATGCCTCTACACTTTGCTAATTTTTATATTTTCAGTAGAGATTGGGGAGGGGGGGTCTCATCATGCTGCCCAGGCTGGTCTCAAACTCCTGGGCTCTAGTGATCCACCCGCTTGGGCAAAGTGCTGGGATTACAGGTGTGAGTCACCTGACCTAGCCAGGTATATTTCACTTGTAATATCACTTAGCGCTAATCAACATCAATACTAAACATAGTATTAAAAAATAGACTGTGCTTGCTCAAATACTTGTAATTTAAAAAAAAAACATAGACTGAAAACTCAGGGCCACAGGCTTTTAAGCCTAATACTCCCTTGACAGAGCCTCACAGTAGTGAAACCGCAGTAATAGTACCTGGCACTTACTAAGCACTCAACAAGGAGCACCTGCAAGGTAGTTAATAATCAACATCTAGTTTAGTCTTATTGACCTTCTGCTGAGGTGCCTATCTTGGGGGGTGGGTGATGTGCTCATGGTTACCCCATGTAAGTGGAGGGGTGGGGATTTGAAGGGAGGATCCACATTCTATGATAGGCATTCAACAAGTTATTTGACTAGACAAAACAGCCAATTCAAACAGAGGTCCATAATCTGTTAGTATTAAATAAATGTATGTGCTATGCTTATGTTTTAGTTTTAGAAATGTTCAAATAATTACCAGCAATATGATTTAAAAAAAAAAAAAAAGGCTGAGGCGGGCAGATCACGAGAGGTCAGGAGTTTGAGACCCATCTGGCCAAGATGGTGAAACTCCATCTCTACCAAAAATACAACAAAAATTAGCTGGGTGTGGTAACAGGCACCTGTAATCACAGTCACTCAGGAAGCTGAGGCACAAGACTCGCTTGAACCCGGGAGGCAGAGGTTGCAGTGAGCAGAGATTGCACCACTGCACTCCAGCCCAGGCAACAGAGGGAGACCCTGTCTCAAAAAATAGTAATAATAATAATAATAATATGGTCAGTCACAGTGGCTCATGCCTGTCAGCACTTTGGAAGGCCAAAGTGGACGGATCACCTGAGGTCAGGAGTTCAAGAGCAGCCTGGCCAACATGGTGAAACCTCATCTCTACTAAAAATACAAAAAATTAGCTGGGTGGTAGCTCGTGCCTGTAATACCACCTACACAGGAGGCTAAGGCAGGAGAATCACTTGAACTCAGGAGGTGGAGGTGGCAGTGAGTCAAGATCACACTATCACACTCCAGCCTGGGCAACAGACCGACACTCCATCTCAAAAAAAAAAAAAAAAACTTGATTCAGCGTTTTTAGCTTAAAGGAAATCCAAATAATGTTAAATGTTCTTAAGAAAAGGTGGGCCAGGTGCCATGGCTCACTCCTGTAATCCCAGCACTTTGGGAGGCCGAGGCAGGCAGATCACTTGAGTCAGGAGTTCAAAATCACCCTCGCCAACATGGTGAAACCCCGTCTCTACTAAAAATACAAAAACTAGCCAGTCGTGGTGGCAGGTGCCTGTAATCCCAGCTATTCAGGAGGCTGAGAATCGCTTGGGTGGGGGGCGGGGGGGGATGTGGAGGTTGCAGTGAGCCCAGGGGGCACAACTGCACTCCAGCCTCTGTGACATTGACAGACCCTGTCTCAAAAAATTTTTTTTAAATGAAACAATTGACTGATGTCACTATCAATCAATTAACTTAACATTTTTCCCAAGTAAAAAAGTAAAGCCCAGCCAGGCACGGTGGCTCATGCCTGTAATACCAGCACTTTGGGAGGCTGAGGCAGGAGGATCACAAGGTCAGGAGGTCAAAACCAGCCCGGTCAACATGGTGAAACCCCATCTCTACTAAAAATACAAAAATTAGCCAAGCATGGTGGCACATGCCTGTAATCCCAGCTGCTAAGGGGGTTGAGGCAGGAGGACTGCTTTAACCTGGGAGGCACAGGGTGCAGTGAGCAGAGATCACACTACTGCACTCTAGCCTGGGCAACGGAGCAAGACTCCGTCTCAAAAAAAAAAAAAAAAAAAAAGGGCTTGAACAGCATACATACTTTTTAAGTGAAAGTTACAATTTTTAGCTATCATATAAACATAAAATTATGAGGCGTTAATAATCCTTCACACTTGCAAAACAAATCCGACAGATGGGCATCTCACAAAAATCAGTTGTCTAATTATCCTCTTGCATCTGAATTGCAAGAAGGATAACTGAAACAATTTCAAATGTCTTAACAGTATAATTATCTAAATACACTGAGAATCCATGAATTGACGTAGAGGCATAAAACCAAAACCTAATGACAAGTTTTAAGAATATCAACCAAGTTAACCTTGATGCCAGAACTTTCCTTCGACTTTACTCGAACATGTATGTACCAGTTGCATTCCAAGTTTGATGAAACTGGTAGCAATTCTTCCTTGCTAACACTAACCTATACAAGCGACGCTTGAGACGCGCGATTTTGCTCGGGTTACACTGAGATTCTTGTTTCTATGGGAGAAAAAAACTGCATAAGACAAGTCTTGTCTTTCTCCAGGGCCTGTAATCAACACGGACAGTCATGAAAAGCAACGCCTGGAGTCACAGGAGCCAGTTCTGCTACATCCCATACACAACGCGTTAAGCAAAGAACATTTTTTTTCCCCAATGACCACACCACGTTTTTTTTTTTTAAAAAAAAAAAAAAAAAAAAAGAAACATAAAAAAGAACAGTCCCCATCACAGATGGCTCTTGCCAGGTAGCATCTTAAAAACTTTATCCTCGGAAAGGGCGAAAACAGTAATTTTAGGAATCCTAACAGTGGCAGAAGTGTAAGTCGAAAAAATCTGCTCGAAAATCAGTTTAGGGGCCAGGCGCGGTGTCAACCTAGCGCTTTTGGAGGCTGACAGGCGGGAGGATCGCGTGAGCCCAGCCAGCAATTCGAAACCAGCCTGGGAAATACAGTGAGACCCCATTTCTACAAAAAGTTTTAAAAATTAGCCAGGCGTGGTGGTGCACCCCTGTAATCCCAGCACTTTTGAGAGTCTGGGATGGGAGGATCGCTTGAACCCAGGAGTTCAAGACCACCTTGGGCAACACAGCGAGACTCAGTCTCTGCAAAAAAAAAAAAAAATTAAAGAAAACTTTTGGGGCACTAAAGCGGCCCGTTCAATCAAGCACGCATCAAATATGATCGACTCAACCGCCGGGTTCTCAACACAGCTCTCGAGGTCCCGGGATCGAGAGGTTCAAGCAAAAAACAAGAAAGGGTCCCTTTTTGGAAAAAAGGTAAAAATCTCCAAGAGCGCTTCCTCAACGAGGGCTCCCGGGGAGGGCGGCGGGCGGCGTCCGGGAAGAAAGCCGGAGGGTGGAGTTCACTTTTCCCTCCGGCCGGCGAGTGGCGAAGCCCTCCCCCATAGAGAGCCGGAACCAGGCACGCGCCGCCCGGGCCGCCAGAGCCCGCGGCCCCCGCCCCGCGCCCCACAAGGCCCATAGGCCCAGGCCCACCGCCTACGCGAGCCCGCCAGGGACCCCGGCCCGCCTGGGCCTCAATCCCGGCCCGACCCTCGACCCCCGCCCGCGCCCGCCCCCGCGGCCCCCAGCCCGGACCCGGCAGCGCACTTACCCGTCTCCCACCACCACACACTTGATGGCCTGCATCTGGGCCGCTCGCTGGGCCGCGGCGGCGGCGGCAGGGCGCTAATACGGGAAACGGCGGGCTAGGGGCGCGGCGGACGGGCGCGCGGCTTGCGGACCTCTGGGCGCTGGATGCCGGGGCCGCTGTCCACGCCGCCTCGCCCTCCGCGGACTAGAAGCCGAAGCCCGGCAGCGGCCACCACCCAAAGCTGAGGAAAACTGCAGAGAAACAGGAAATGGCCGCTCCACTCACATCCGGCCTCCCCTCCCCCGCGCCGGCGCCGCCGCTCCCAGGTTCCGGGCGGGGCCGCTCCCACCCGCGCGGTTCCCGGAGTTCCTCTGGGCTTCAGGAACGCTCGGAAGTGCTCGGGCCCGCTCGTCTCCGCCCACGGGGCGCGGCGGCTGCCATCTTTGCGCGCTAACGCGGCCTGGGCGTGGCCGGATCTGCGGGTTCCTTTCCTGGGGTTCAGGGTTTGGTCTTAAGAGAAACCTGTAGTGGTTGGGCGCGGTGGCTCATGCCTATAATCCTAACACTTTGGAAGGCCGAAGTGGATCAGGAGGTCAGAATTTCAAGACGAGTGTCCGAGAAGAAACGGACGCTGGTGAAAACCCGTCTCTACTAAAAAAAATACAAAAATTGGGCCGGGCGCGGTGGCTCACGCCTGTAATCCCAGCACTTCGGGAGGCCGAGGCGGGTGGATCACGAGGTCAAGAGATCGAGACCATCCTGGTCAACATGGTGAAACCCCGTCTCTACTAAAAATACAAAAATTAGCTGGGCATGGTGGCGCGTGCCTGTAGTCCCAGCTACTCAGGAGGCTGAGGCAGGAGAATTGCCTGAACCCAGGAGGCGAAGGTTGCGGTGAGCCGAGATCACGCCATTGCACTCCAGCCTGGGTAACAAGAGCGAAACTCCGTCTCAAAAAAAAAAATACAAAAATTAGGCCAGGCGCGGTGGCTCACGCCTGTAATCCCAGCACTTTGGGAGGCTGAGATGGGCGGGAGGCCCAAGATAGGGAGTTCGAGACCACCTGACCAACATGGAGAAACCCCGTCTCTACTAAAAATACAAAATTAGCCGGGCGTGATGGCGCATGCCTGTAATCCCAGCTACTCGGGAGGCTGAGGCAGGGGTATTGCTTGAACCAGGGAGGCGGAGGTTGTGGCGAGCTGAGATCGCGCCATTGCACTCTAAACAGGAGCGAAACTCCGTCTCAAAAAAAAAAAAAAAAAAAAAAATTAGCCGGGCGTGGTGGTGGCACATGCCTGTAATCCCAGCTACTTGGGAGGCTGAGGCAGAGAATTGCTTGAACCTGGGAGGCGGAGGTTGCAGTGAGCTGAAATCGTGCTACTGAACTCCAGCCTGGGCTACAGATTGAGACAACGTCTTTAAAAAAAAAAAAAAAGAGGAACTTGTGGTTGAAGGAGCCAAGCTCCCTGTCGCTAATACCTGCTTGAGGCCATCGGAAGGCATTGATTCCTCCTGTTTCATTATCTTTGTGTGATAATTATCTGCGATTACATTAGGTCCTTCTAGAAAATTCGGAATCTAAAACTATAAGGAAGTCTAAAATCACACACCATACCTTTATTCGGCAATAACAGTGTCCATTCAGCCAAAAAAAAAAAAAAAAAAAACTGTGTTACTGGCCAGGCCCAGTCGCTCACGCCTGGAATCCCAACAATTTGGGAGGCCCCAGGCAGATCACCTGAAGTCAGGAGTTCGAGATCAGCCTGGCCAACATGGCGAATCCCCATCTCTACTAAAAATACAAAAAATTAGCCGGGCATGGTGGCGGCTAATTTTAGTCCCAGCTACTCAGGAGACTGAGGCATGAGAATCGCTTGAACCAGGGAGGTGGAGGTTGCATTGAGCCAAGATCTTGCCACTGTACTCCAGGCTGGGCGACAGAGCAAGACTTCTCAAAAAATATATATATATGTTGCATGTTCTCGCTTGTCGCATATGCATTTGCTGTTACTTGTTTTTAACGCATTTAGTGCCATGCCTTCTGCTTTGTACTAAGTTCTGGAGATAATGGCTGTTAGACAGTGAAAGTGCAAATATTTTGGTATATTTCCTCTTTTCCTCTTAGTTATCTCTTGATATACATAAAGAACTTTTTTCTTTTTTCTTTTTTTTTTTGGTGCTGTGATTCGGATATGAACTAAAGAACTTTTTAAAGCAAAAATCAATAAATCGTAACTTTTTTTTTTTTAATTTTATAGAATAGAGGCAGGATCTCATTATGTTGCCCAGTCTGGTCCCAAACTCCTGGGCCATAATGATCCTTTCACCTTGGCCTCCCAAGTAGCTGGGATTACAGGTAGGTGCCACCACACCTAGCTAATTTTTCTATTTATTATAGAGATGGAATTTCCCCATGTTGCCCAGTGAGCTGTTGCAACTTTTTTTTTTTTTTTTGCAAGCAGATAAAGGCTCGTTTTATTTTAATAGCTGATCTATGTAATCACAGAGGCCAGTATGTACAGAGAAAGGGGGAGCTTTTATTTCTTGGTTTCTTCCTCCTTGGATAAAGTCTTGATGATCTCCTCCTTTTTGGCCTGGAGGCGCTCTTCACGGCGCTTGCTTGCTTCCTTGGTCTTAGACCTGCGGGCCTCAGCCTGGTAAGCCAGGAGCTTCTTTCGGGCCTTGTCTGCCTTCAGCTTGTGGATGTGTTCCATGAGAATCCGCTTGTTTTTGAACACATTCCCCTTCACCTTCAGGTACAGGCTGTGATACGTGTGGCGATCAATTTTCTTAGATTCCCGGTATCTTCTGAGCAGCCGGCACAGAATCCTCATTCTCCTCATCCACGTGACCTTCTCTGGCATTCGGGCATTGGCTGTACCCTTACGCTTACCTATGCCCATGCGCCTGCCCTTCTGGCGGGCCAAGGTGTTTTTCCGGCAGTGAGCCCGGGAATGGACCGTCACAGGCTTACGGATGATCAGCCCATCTTTGATCAGCTTCCGGATCTGCTGACGCGAGTTAGCATTGGCGATTTCATTGGTCTCATTCGGGTCCAACCAAACCTTCTTCTTGCCACAGCGGAGGACACTAGAGGCGAGCCTCTTCTGAAGCCTGAGCATACTCATGGCTGCGGCCGCAGCAGCTAAAGGAAAGAGCTCCGCAACTTTTTCATAGTTTCCCTCGTCTCCCAGGCTGGAGTGCAATAGTGAGATCTCGTCTCACTGCAACCTCCACCTCCCAGGTTTAAGTGATTCTTCGCCTGCCTCAGCCTCCTGAGTAGCTGGGATTACAGGTGTGCGCCATCACGCCCAGCTACTTTTAAAATTTTTAGTAGACATGGGGTTTCACCATATTGGTCAGGCTGATCTAGAACTCCTGACCTCGTGATCCGCCCACCTCGGCCTCCTAAAGTACTAGGATTACAGGCTTGAGCCACCGCGCCTGGCCTATTGGAACATTTTTAATGGCTGTTTACATGCAATAAACGTACCTTAATTTAACCAATTCTGCACAGCTGAGTTGTCACCAATCTTTTTTTGTTTGTTTTTTGTTTTGAGATGGAGTCTCGCTGTCACCCAGGCTGGAGTATAGTGATGTAATCTCTGCTCACTGCAACCTCCGCCTCCCTAGTTGAAGCTATTCTCTTGCCTCAAGCTCCTGGGTTTGATAGCCACCACACCCAGCTAATTTTTAGTATTTTTCATAGAGGCGAGGGTTTCACCATGTTGCTCAGGCTGGTCTCAAACTCCAGATCTTACATGATCCACCCTCCTCAGCCTCCCAAAGTGCTGGGATTACAGGTGTGAGCCGCCATGCAGGGCCGGGTGAATTATTTTAAAGCTTTGATACATTGCTGGGCACGGTGACATGCCTGTAATCCCAACACTTTGGGAGGCTGAGGCGGGCAGAATCTCAGCTACTCAGGAGGCTAAGGCAGAAGAATCACTTGAACCCGGGAGGCGGAGGTTGTGGTGAGCCAGGGTGAGCCAGGATTGTGCCGCTGCACTGTAGCCTGGGCAACAGAGCAAAACTCCATCTCAAAAAAAAAAGAAAATCAGCCGAGTATGGTGGCGGGCTCCTGTAGTCCCAGCTACTTGGGAGGCGGAAGCGGGAGAATCACTTGAACCTAGGAGTCAGAGGTTGCAATGAGCCGAAACCACGCCATTGCACTCTGGCCTGAGTGACAGAGTGAGATTCCATCTCATAAATAAATAATAAATAAATAAAAATAAAGCTTTGATACAATTTGTTGCATTGCCCTTCTGAAAGGTTATACACCTTCAAATCTGTGTGAGAGTGGGCTGTCGAGGGGAGTTAATTTCTAATGATATTTCCTTCTTGTAGGCCTTCTCTTGTTATGACTCACTCCGTTGCCCAGTATTTTAACAGTTTTCTGAAATCAGACCTTTCCTACAGAATTTTTTTTTTTTTTCTGGGACAGAGTCTCACCCTGTTGCCCAGGCTGGAGTGTGATGGCACGATCTCGGCTTATTGCAACCTCTGCCTCCTGGGTTCAAGCAATTCTCCTGACTCAGTCTCCAGGGTAGCTGGGATTACAGGCATGCACCACCACTCCCAGCTAATTTTTGTATTTTTAGAAGAGACAGGGTTTTGCACGTTGGCCAGGCTGGTCTCGAACTCCTGACCTTGTGATCCACCCACCTTGGCCTCTCAAAGTGCTGATATTACAGGCATGAGCCACGGCACCTGGCCTAATTTTTATATTTTTTGTAGAGACAGGGTTTTGCCATGTTTTCCAGACTAGTCTTGAACTCCTGGGCTCAAGCCATCCTCCCACCTTGGCCTCCCAAAATGCTGGAATTACAGATGTGAGTCAAAAAATATTTGAGGGCCGGGCGCGGTGGCTCATGCCTATAATCCTAGCACTTTGAGAGGCCGAGGCGGGTGGATCACGAGGTCAAGAGATCGAGACCATCCTGGTCAACATGGTGAAACCCCGTCCCTACTAAAAATACAAAAATTAGCTGGGCATGGTGGCGCGTGCCTGTAGTCCCAGCTACTCGGGAGGCTAAGGCAGGAGAATTGCTTGAACCCATGAGGCGGAGGTTGCGGTGAGCCAAGATCGCGCCATTGCACTCCAGCCTGGGTAACAAGAGCGAAACTCCGTCTCAAAAAAAGAAAAAGAAAAAAAAATATTTGAGTGTGGCTGCTTCCTGCATAATGGATTCGCAGTAAACAAACAAGACAGGGACATAGTTGCTACAGTACCAAGTCCACTATCTTAAGTGCTGCCAGTGGGTTACAAATATGGTGCTTATTAGGGGGCAAAACACCAATATTTTGTCTGGTATGGTAGCTTACGCCTGTAATCCCAGCACTTTGGGAAGCTGAGATGGGTGGATCAATTGAGGTCAGGAATTCAAGACCAGCCTGGGCAACACAGTGAAACCACATCTCTACTAGAAATACAAAAATTAGCTGGGCATGATGTTGCCCCCTGTAGTCCCAGCTACTTGGGAGGCTGAGGCAGGAGAATCACTTGAACCCAGGAGGCAGAAGCTGTAGTGAGTCAAGATTGTGCCACTGCACTCCAGCCTAGGTGATAGAGCAAGGCTCTGTCTGAAAGCAAAAAACAACACAGGACTGGCGTAGTGGCTCACACCTGTAATTCAGCACTTTAGGAGGCGGAAACAGGTAAATCAGCTGAGGTCAGGAGTTCAAGACCAGCCTGGCCAACATGGTGAAACCCCATGTCTACTAAAAATACAAAAATTAGCTGGACACGGTGGTGCATGCCTGTAATCCAGCTACTGGAGAGGGTATGGCAGGAGAATCGCTTGAACCTAGGAGGCAGAGGTTGCAGTGAACCGAGATCATGCCACTCCAGTCTGGGCAACAGAACAAGACTCAGTTTCAGAACAGTGATAACAACAAAAACCAATACTCATGCTGATAAAATGACTTTTATCAAAGAGATGGAGCTGAAAGATGTGTCTGGATAGGATTTCTGATGAACATTGATAGACTGATAAGAAAACTTCGGGAGGCTGAGGTGGGCGGATCACAAGGTCAAGAGGATCACAAGGCATCTGAGGGGCTCCAGGACTAGCATCCAGAGATGCTATTGCAGGCTGGATAACAAACTGCCTTGAGTGTGGACTTTACTCTGATAGGGCACAAGATTTTGAGCCAATATGTGACATGACCACATTCAGATCATTATTTCTCTAGATGGATAAATGAAAGTTCAAAGAGGTTCAACTGTGACTATAAAATAAAATACAGGTCAGATGTGGTGGCTCACACCTGTAATCCCAGCACTTTGGGGGACCGAGGCAGGCAGATCACTTGAGGTCAGGAGTTCAAGACCGGCCTGGCCAACATGGTGAAACCCCATTTCTACTAAAAATACAAAAATCAGCCAGGCATGGTGGTGGGTGCCTTTGTAATCCCAGCTACTAGAGAGGCTGAGGCAGAAGAATCACTTGAACCTGGGAGGCAGAGGTTGCAGTGAGCCGAGATCATGCCACTGCACTCCAGCCTGGCGACAATGTGAGACTCTGTCTCAAAAATAATAAATAAATAAATAAATAAATAAAACATGCCTGTAATCCCAGCACTTTGGAAGGCTGAGGTGGAAGGCTTGCTTGAAGCCAGGAGTTCAAGACCAGGTTGGGCAACACAGCAAGACCCCCACCTCTACAAAAGAAATCAAAAAATTAGCCAGGCATGGTAGCAAGTACCTGTGGTCCCAGTTACCTGGGAGGCCAAAGCAGGAGGATCTAAGCCAAGCAGGTCAAGGCTACAGTGAGCTATGATTGAACTACTGCATTCCAGCCTGGGTGACAGAATGAGACCCTGTCTCAAAAAAATTAATTAAATTAAATTAAGCTACAACCAACATATGAAAATCCGTTAATTTAAAACTGAGTGAGAACACTTGTCCAAGTTTAGGCTTGAGTATCTACTCAGAATGTTCCCCATGGCAACAAATGATCCAAAAAGTTAAATTTTTAAAAATTCTGTTTTTTTTTTAGGTAGGCTCTGACTTCCTCACCCAGACTGGAGTGTAGTGGCATGATCACAGCTCACTGCCACCTCTACCTCCTGGGCTCAGTGATCCTCCCACCAGCTTCCCGAGTAGCTGGGACCACAGGGGCACCTCACCACACTAGAATAATTTTTGTATATAATTGTGTATATTTGTCACTATGTTGCCCAGGCTGGTCTTCAGCTCCTGGGCTCAAGTGATCAGCCTGCCTCAGCCTCCCAAAATGCTGAGATTTCAGGCGTGAGCCACAATGTGCAGCTTAAATTATATTTAATAAACACAGCTGGGCACAGTGGCTCATGCCTGTAATCCCAGCACTTTGGGAGGCTGAGAAGTGTGGATCACCTGGGGTCAGGAGTTCAAGACCAGCATGATCAACATGGTGAACCTCCGTCTCTACTAAAAATACAAAAATTAGCCAGGCGTGGTGGTGGGTGCCTATAATTTCAGCTACTTGGGAGGCTGAGGCAGGAGAATTGCTGGAACCCAGTAGGCTTAGGTTGCAGTGAGCCAAGATTGTACCATTGCACTCTAGTCTGGGAAACAAGAGCGAAACTCCATCTCAAAAAAAAAAAAAAAGGGTAAGAGAGTCCTGCTATGCTGCATTCTAAAACCTACATTCTAGTGGGGCAGATGCATATAGTATTCATTTCCAGGTTAAAATGACAGATTTGATGTAAGTGTCTAATTTCACTTCTACCCAAAATCTCACTAGAATTCCAGAAAGGGGACTTTTGAAAAAAAAGCAGACACCTAGAACATATGGAATAAGAAAGAAGGAAGGTGTGGACAGAGTGGTTGTAACTGACCTAGCCACCTACACTGGCAGTGGGAAGGGCAGGTCAACACTAGATCTGGCTGTCTTGCTCGCTCACCCAGGCTGGAGTGCAGTGGTACAATCTTGGCTCACTGCAACCTCCACCTCTCGGGTTCAAGGATTCTCCTGCCTCAGCCTCCCAAGTAACCAGGATTATAGGGACCCGCCACCATGCCTGGCTAATTTTTGTATTTTTAGTAATGACTGGTTTTCACCATGTTGGCCAGGCTAGTTTCGAACTCCTGACCTCAGGTGATCCACCCAATTTGGCCTCCCAAAGTGCTGAGATTACAGGAATGAGCCACTGCACCCGCTTATACTATATTTATTAGATGCAGTCTCACTCTGTCGCCCAGGCTGGAGTACAGTGGCTTGATCTCGGCTCACTGCAACCTCCGCCTCCTGGGTTCAAACAGTTCTCCTGCCTCAGCCTCCTCAGTACCTGGGACTACAGGCACGTGCCACAACACCTAGCTAATTGTTGTATTTTTTAGTAGAGACGAAGTTTCACCATATTGGCCAAGCTGGTCTAGAACTGTCACGATCTGCCTGCCTCGGCCTCCCAAAGTGCTGGGATTACAGACATGAGCCACCACGCTCAGTCCTGACCCTTACATTTTATATAAATATATAGACATATTTATATTCAGGAAATAAAGCAAAATATTATATGTATAAAAATTATATATATTTATATATAGATCTGTACTTATGTATAAATACATTATTTAAAAATATATACATATATACAAGGCAGGAAAATAAAATGGTTTTTATTTTTATTTTTTTAATTTATTTTTATTTTTATAGAAACAGGATTTCACCATGTTGGTCAGGCCGGTCTCTAACTCCTGACCTCGTGATCCGCCTGCCTTAGCCTCTCAAAGTGCTGGGATTACAGGCATGAGCCACTGCACCTGGCCAGAAAATGGTTATTTTTAAGGCTAGAAACATTTTCAGATATGGTAATATTATTCATCCTTGAATAAGAAGAGGGTTCTACTTTAAAAATGGAGCATTAGAAAGTTTTTCATGTCTTTATTTATTTTTATTTATTTATTTATTTATTTTAAAGAGATTGGGTTTCTCCATGTTGGCCAGGCTGGTCTCGAACTCCTGACCTCAGGTGATCCGCCCACCTCGGCCTCCCAAAGTGTTGGGATTACAGGCGTGAGCCACCTCGCCCAGCATGTTTTTTTAATTAGTGGAAATTAAAACCAATTTAGCAGAAATTTTTAAAACTCAATTGAAAATCTGGGGTTGGGCACGGTGGCTCACACCTATAATCCCAGCACTTTGGGAGGCTAAGGCAAAGGATTGCTTGAGCTCAGGAGTTTGAGACCAACCTGGGTAATATGCTGAGACCCCCCTCTCTACAAAAAATAAAAATTACCTGGGTGTGGTGACATGTGCCTGTAGTCCCAGCTACCCAGGAGACTGAGGCTGGAGGATCACTTGAGCTTAGAAGTTCAAGGTAGCAGTGAGCTGTACACTCTAGCCTGGGCAAGAGAGCGAAAACAAAAAAGGAAGCAGTGGGAACACTAGAAAACCAGATCTGTCTAGGCACAGTGGCTCATGCCTGTAATCCTAGCACTTTGGGAGACGGAGGTGGGCAGATCACCTGAGGTCACAAGTTCCAGACCAGCCTGACCAACATGGAGAAACACCATCTCTACTAAAAATACAAAATTAGGCCAGGCATGGTGGCTCACGCCTGTAATCCCAGCACTTTGGGAGGCGGAGGTGGGCAGATCACCTGAGGTCAGGAGTTCGAGACCAGCCTGACCAACACAGTGAAACCCCGTTTCTACTAAAAATACAAAAATTAGCCAGGCATGGTGGTGAACACCTGTAATCCCAGCTACTCAGGAGGCTGAGGCAGGAGAATTGTTTGAACCGGGAGGTGGAAGTTGCAATGAGTGGAGATCATGCCACTGCCCTCCAGCCTGGGCGACAGAGCAAAACTCCGTCAAAAAAAAAAAAAAAAAAATTAGCTGGGCGTGGTGGCACATGCCTGTAATCCCCAGCTACTTGGGAGACTGAGGCAGGAGAATTGCTTGAACCTGGGAATCGGAGGTTGCAGTTAGCTGAGATTGCACCATGGCACTCGGGCCTGGGCAACAAGAGTGAAACTCTGTTTCAAAAAAGAAAGAAACAAAAAACCAAGAGATCCAACTAGCTTAATAATATCCATCCTATAGGCTGGGTGCAGTGACTCATGGTTGTTATCCCAGCACTTTGGGAGGCCGAGGCGAGCAGATCACGGGAGGTCAGGAGTTTGAGACCAACCTGGCCAACGTGGTGAAACCCCATCTCTACTAAAAATACAAAAAGTAGCCAGGCATGGCAGCACACACCTGTAATCCTAGCTACTGGGAAGGCTGAGGGAGAAAAATCGCTTGAACGTGGGAGGCAGTGGTTACAGTGAGCTGAGATGGTGCCATTGCACTCCAGCCTGGGCGACAAGAGTGAGACTCCATCTCAAAGAAAAAAAAATTGCCAGGCTCAGTGGCTCATGCCTGTAATCCCAGCACTTTGGGAGGCTAAGGCAGGTGGATCACAAGGTCAGGAGTTCTGCCGGGCGTGGTGGCTCACACGTGTAATCCAAGCACTTTGGAGGCCAAGGTGGGCGGATCACTTGAGGTCAGGAGTTCAAGACCAGCCTGACCAATATGGTGAAACCCCGTCTTAAAAAAGAAAAATTAAAAAGAACAAACAAACAAAGTCAGGAGTTCGAGACCAGCCTGGCCAATATGGTGAAACCCCATCTCTACTAAAATATACAAAACTTAGTCGGGCGTGGTGGCATGTGCCTGTAGTCCCAACTACTCGGGAGGCTGAGGCAGGAGAATTGCTTGAACCCAGGAGGTGGAGGTTGCAGTGAGCCGAGATCACATGATTGCACTCCAGCCTGGGTGACAGAGAGCGACTCCATCTCAAAAAAAAAAAAAAATTAGCTGGGTGTGGTGGTGTGTGCCTGTAATCACAGCTACTCCAGAGGCTGAGGCATGAGGAGAATCAATTGAACCTGTGAGGCAGAGATTGTAGTGAGCCCACATCAGCTCACTGCACTTCAGCCTGGGTGATAGGGCGAGACTCAATCTCAATAAAACAAAACAACAACAACAACAAAAATCCATCCTATAATAGAAAAAGAAAGAACAGGCCGGGCACAATGGCTCACACCTGTAATCCCAGCACTTAGGGAGGCCGAGGAGGGCAAATCACCTGAGGTCAGGAGTTTGAGATCAGCCCGGTCAACATGAAACCCTGTCTCTACTGAAAGTACAAAATTAGCTGGGCATAGTGGCGGGCACCTGTAATCCCAGCTACTCAGAAGGCTGAGGCAGAATAGCTTGAACCTGGGAGGCAGAGGTTGCAGTGAGCCGAGATAGCGCCATTACACTCCAGCCTGGGTGACAAGAGCGAGATTCCATATCAAAAAAAAAAAAAAAACAACAAAGAACAAGAGAAGGAGGAAAACAATAATGAAAATATTGAAAGGGGTCTGGGCACAGCGGCTCACGCCTGTACTCCCAGCACTTTGGGAGGCCGAGGAGGGTGGATCACCTGAGGTCAGGAGATCATAGACCAGCCGGGCCAAGATGGTGAAACCCTGTTTCTACTAAAAATACAAAAAATTAGCTGGGCATGGTGGCAGGAAACTAATCCCAGCTACTTGGGAGGCTGAGGCAGAGAATCGCTTGAACCTGGAAGGTGGAGGTTGCAGTGAGCCGAGATCGTGCCATTACACTCCAGCCTGGGCAACAGAGCAAGACTCCGTCTCAAAAAAAAACAACAAAAAGAAAGGAAAAAGAAAATATTGAAAGAAAATTTACCAGACCTGAATGATAGCAGTTTACAGATGGAAAGTCTAGTGCAGTGAATGAAATAGTCCCACCTTAAGGGTGCATCTTTGTGAAACTTGAGAACATCAGCACCACTTAGGATCCTATAAGCTTCCAAAGAGAAAACACACAGCTTAAGGAAACAGGAATTAGAATGGTTTGGGGTTTCCCAGCAGTTACAAGGGCGGGGCAATGCCTTCAAAAAAATTCTAAAGGAAAAAAATTTTCAGAAGAGAATTCTGCTCATAGTCAAACTATTGATCAAGTAGGCGGGTAAAATAAGAACATTTTCAGGCAAGTTCTCAAAAAAGTTTTACCTCCCACACACTACATCCCAGAAAGCTGCTGGAACATATGTTGCTTCAGTAGAAGGAAATAAACCAAAAGAGAGAAGCTACGAGAGGCAGAAACAGGAGATCCCACAAAGCAGAAGAGAGAAGGGGCCTCCCAGGGAATGGAGACTGTGGTATGACCTGCTCACATTGGAGCAGGGGTCTGTGTGGCCATAAACCCGCACAGCGTGTGTAACTGGGTCAAATTCCACCAGTGTGAACAGCCAGGAATAGTTACAAGACAAACCACTTTTGTTTTTTTTGTGTGTGTTTTTGTTTGTTTGCTTTTGAGACAGAATCTCGATCTGTCCCCAGGCTGGAGTACAGTGGCACGATCTTGGCTCACTGCAACCTCCACCTCCTGTGTTCAAGCGGTTCTCCTGCCTCAGCCTCCAAAGTAGCTGGGATTACAGGCCTGTGACCAAGCCCAACTAATTTTTGTATTTTTAGTAGAGACGGGGTTTCACCATGTTGGCCAGGATGGTCTCCATCTCTTGACCTCGTGATCCGCCCACCTCGGCCTCCCAAAGGGCTGGGATTACAGGCGTGAGCCACCGTGCCTGGCTGACAAACCACTTTTGTTAACCAGCTCCCCTTTGATGACAATGCATGGAGGTAATAACAATAGGAAGCATATTCTTGGTGCCTATACCTCTCCTTTCTCTTGTTTTTGTTTTGAGACAGAATCTTTTTCTGTTATCCAGGCTGGAGTTCGATGGTACGATCTCTACTCACTTCAACCTCTGCCTCCCGGGCTCAAATGATTCTCCTGCCTCAGCCTTCTGAGTAGCTGGGATAACAGGTGCCCACCACCACCACACCCAGCTATTTTTTCTTTCTTTCTTTCTTTTTCTTTTTTGGAAGATGGAGTTTCACTTTTGTTGCCCAGGCTGGAGTGCAGTGGCACAATCTCATCTCACTGCAGCCTCTGCCTCCTGGGTTCAAGCAATTCTGCCTCAGCCTCCAGAGTAGCTGAGATTACAGGCACGTGTCACAATGCCCCGCTAATTTTTTGTATTTTTAGTAGAGATGAGGTTTCACCATGTTGGCTAGGCTGGTCTTCAACTCCTGACTTCAGGTGATCCTCCCGTCTCAGCTTCCCAAAGTGTTGTGATTACATGTGTGAGCCACCGCTCTAGGCCAATCTCAACCTTTCTCTCATATATATATATATATATATATATATATATATATATGAGAGAGAGAGAGAGAGAGAGAGAGACTGAGTCTCACTCTGTCACTCAAGCTGGAGTACAGTGGTACAATGACAGCTCACTGCAGCCTCGAACTCTTGGGCTCAAGTGATCCTCCCACCTCAGCCTCCCCAGTAGCTGGGACCACAGGCACACACTGCCACCACCAAGTCTGGCTAATTTTTAAATTTTTTGCAGAGATGAAGGTCTCACTATTTTGCCCAGGCTTGTTTTGAACTCCTGGGCTCAAGCGTTTCTCCTGCCTCAGCCTCCTGAAGTATTGGGATCACAGGCATGAGTCACCTTGCCCCAGCCTCTTTTCTGTTTTTTTCCCCTAATGTTTTTGTTTTCGTTTTTGTTTTTGTTTTTGAGATGGTTTCCCTTTTGTCACTTAGGCTGGAGTGCAATGGTGGGATCTCAGGTCACTGCAACCTCCGTCTCCCAGGTTCAAAAGATTCTTCTGCCTCAGGCGCCCGAGTAACTGGTATTACAAGCATGGGCCACCACACCAAGCTAATTTTTTGTATTTTTAGTAGAGACAGGTTTCACCACATTGGCCAGGATGGCGTCAAACTCCTGACCTCAAGTGATCCGACCGCCTAGGCCTTCCAAAGTACTGGGATTGCAGGTGTGAGCTACCATGCACAGCCTCCCTTAACATTTTATTTTATTTTATTTTATTTTATTTTATTTTGAGACAGAGTTTCACTCTTGTTGCTCAGGCTGGAGTGCAATGGCACCATCTTGGCTCACTGCAAACTCTGCCTCCTGGGTTCAAGCAATTCTCCTGTTTCAGCCCCCTGAGTAGCTGGGATTACAGGTGCCTGCCACCGTGCTCAGCTAATTTTTGTATTTTTAGTAGAGACGAGGTTTCACCATGTTAGCCAGGTTGGTCTTGATCTCTTGACCTCGTAATCCGCCCGCCTCAGCCTCCCAAAGTGCTGGGATTACAGGCGTGAGCCAGCATGCCCAGCCCTAACATTTTCATTATACTTTTTTTTTTTTTGAAGATGGAGTCGCTGTCACTCAGGTTGGAGTGCAGTGGAGCAGTCTCCACTTACTGTAACCACTGCCTCCTGGATTCAAGCAATTCTCCTGCCTCAGTCTCCCGGGTAACTAGGATTACAGGTGTGAACCACCACACCTGGCTAATTTTCTTTTCTTTCTTTTATTTTTTATTATTATTTTTTTGAGATGGAGTCTTGCTCTGTCGCCCAGGCTAGAGAACAGATGGAGTCTTACTCTGTCGACCAGGCTGGAGAACAGTGGTGTGATCTCAGCTATCTGCAACCTCCGCCTCCTGGGTTCAAGAGCTTCTCCTGCCTCAGGCTCGAGAGCAGCTGGGATTACACCTATCTATCCGTTTACCTATTCAACAATTCATCTCATTTTAAAATTCATTTCAAAAGATGTTACAAAAATTAGTACATTTTACCCTTAAACACTTCAGAATGCCTTTTTTTTTTTTTTAATGGAGTCTTGCTTTGTCGCCAGGCTGGAGTGCAATGGCATGATCTTAGCTCACTGCAACCTCCGACTTCTAGATTCAAGCAATTCTCCTGCCTCAGCCTCCCAAATAGCTGGGATTACAGGCGTGCGCCACCACGCCCAGCTAGTTTTTGTATTTTTGGTAGAGATGGGGTTTCACCATGTTGACCAGGATGGTCTTGATCTCTTGACCTCATGATCCGCCCACCTTGGTCTCCCAAAGTGTTGGTATTACAGGCGTGAGCCACCTCACTCAGTGGCATTTTTTTTTTTTTTTTTTTTTTTTTTGAGATGGAGTTTTTGCTCTTGGTACCTAGGCTGGAGTGCAATGGAGCGATCTCGGCTCACCGCAACCTCCGCCTCCTGGGTTCAGGCAGTTCTCCTGCCTCAGCCTCCTGAGTAGCTGGGACTACAGGCGCGCGCCACCATGCCCAGCTAATTTTTTTGTATTTTTAGTAGAGACGGGGTTTCACCATGTTGACCAAGATTGTCTCAATCTCTTGGTCTCGCGATCCATCCGCCTCGGCCTCCCAAAGTGCTGGGATTATAGGCGTGAGCCACCGCGCCTGGCCCATTTTTTTTAACTGATGTTTATTTTTCATGAACATGATTTCCATGTTGGTTATGAGCCTGTGCAAGAACAGCTTAGGGCCATCCAGTGATTGCTCGTACCCATTCAGCAGCCTGAGCAGTGGGAGCTGCAGACCAGTCTTCCACGGCAGGCTGAGTGCTCCAGTCTTCAGTAGGGAACTGCCGGATCGGCACAGAGGCCACCTGCATGCCTTCAGACCAGTCTGCAATCTCAGGCTGAGTAGCAGTGAACTCAGGAGCTGGAGCAGTCCATCCACCCTGAAATTCCTCCTCGGGCACAGCCTTTTCAGCAGCAGCCTGCTCTTCTTTTTCAGTCTCTTCAGGATCTCTGTAGAAGTAGAGATCAGGCACGACCTCCCACGGGTGTTCACAGAAATGGCGCCATGCATATGCAGAACTTCCTGAGCCAGCATCCACAACAGCAAACCCACTGAGTGAGCTCCCTTGTTGTTGCATGGAATGGCAATGTCCACATAGCACAGAGAAGAATCTGTGAGACACAGAGCAATGGTAGGTAGGTTAACATAAGATGCCTCTGTGAGGTTCGGCAAGGTGGCTCATGCCTGTAATCCCAGCACTTTGGGAGGCCGAAGCGGACAGATCACAAGGTCAGGAGTTCAAGACCAGCCTGGCCAACATGGTGAAACCCCATCTCTACTAAAAATGCAAAAATTAGCTGGGCGTGGTGGCACGCACCTGTAGTCCCAGCTTCCCAGCTACTTGGGAGGCTGAGGCAGGAGAATTGCTTGAACCTGGGAGGTGGAGGTTGCAGTGAGCCGAGATTGTGCCACTGCACTCTAGCCTGGGTGACAGAGAGAGACTCCGTCAAAAAAAAAAAAAAAGCCTCTGTGAAAGGCTGGTGGTCAGCCCTGGGGTCAGTAACCACAAGAAACCATGGCTCCTGGAAGGCTGCCTGGATCTGGTTAGTGAAGGTTCTAGGGGTGAAGCGGCAGCAATAGGAGTGCCTCCAGTGGCAGCAGCTAACTTCAGCACAGCCCTCTGGCCAGTACTCCTGGAGGATATAACACTGACATCAGCAGGGTTTTCTTTTTTTTTAATTTTTTTTTTTTTTGACATCAGCAGGATTTTCAATGGGTACAATGGCATGAGCTGCCAGCAGGAGCCTCTCCCATGTCCTCTTCAGATTTATGATGTTGATGCCATCATTTTTCTTTTTATAGATGTACTGTTCTATCTGGAAGTCAAGATTGGTGCCACCTAAATGGGTTCCTGCTGCAAGAAACTTTAGGATATCCTCCTCCTTCATTTGCAGGACATCAAGGGCTCTGGACATTGTGAAAGTTTCGCTTTAAGACAGGAATCCAGAACAACGCTGTATGGACCCCTCTGTGCATAGCGCGGAAACACCAGAATGCATATATATATATATATATATATATATATATTTTTTTTTTTTTTGAGACGTAGTTTTGCTCTTGTTGCCCAGACCGGAGTGCAATGGCGCGATCTCGGCTCACTGCAACCTCCGACTCCTGAGTTCAGGCAATTCTCCTGCCTCAGCCTCCTGAGTAGCTGGGATTATAGGCACGCACTACCATGCCCAGCTAATTTTTTGTATTTTTAGTAGAGACGGGGTTTCACCATGTTGATCAGGATGGTCTCAATCTCTTGACCTCGTGATCCACCCACCTCGGCCTCCCGAAGTGCCAGAATGCATATTGTTAATTAACATTCAATATTTGTTGATAGTTCCTTCTTTTCTTTATTTATTTAGAGACAGGGTCTCACTCTGTCACCCAGGCTGGAATGCAGTGGCAAGATCTTGGATTACTGCAGTCAACCTCCAGGACTCAAGAGATGGAATCCCAAATAACTGGGACTACAGGTGCACGCCACCACCCCTGGCTAATTCTCGTATTTTTTTGTAGAGACACGATCTCACTATTCCCCAAGCTAATGTCAAACTCCTGGCCTCAAGTGATCCTCCCACCTCAGCCTCCCAAAGTGGTAGGATTATAGGTATGAGCCCCACACCTGGTTGTGCCTCTCTTTTAATTAACTTGGGAAGAGTCTTCTGATCCTTGTGGACTGTAATTGCAGGGAAAAAATAAAACATAAATCCACCCAAATAAGAAAAATTCTCTCTTATATACAGCTGCTTATAGATGCATAGAATATCTCTGGAACGAGATACAAGAAATTGACGATAGGATGGCTTTTGGAGAGTGGGGCTAGGTACCTAGGGAAGAAGGGTACGAGGGAGACTTCACTGTTTACCATTTTGTTGCTTTCAAATTTTACACTATACGCATGTATTACCTACCCAAAATATGAATAAAAAATAAATTCACTCTGGCCGGGCACGGTGTCTCACGCCTGTAATCGCAGCACTTTGGGAGGCTGAGACAGGTGGGTCTTGAGGTCAGGAGATCTAGACCATCTGGGCCAACATAGTGAAACTCCGTCTGTACTAAGAATACAAAAATTAGCTGGATGTGATGCGTGCGCCTGTAATCCCAGTTACTCAGGAGGCTGAAGCAGGAGAATTGCTTGAACCTGAGAAGTGGAGGTTGCAGTGAGCTGAGATCGTGTCACTGCACTCCAGCCTGGGCAACAGAGTGAGATTCCATCTCAAAAAAAATAATAATAATGTCTACGGCCATACCACCCTGAACGCGCCCAATCTTGTCAGATCTCGGAAGCAAAGCAGGGTCGGGCCTGGTTAGTACTTGGATGGGAGACCGCCTGGGAATACCGGGTGCTATAGGCTTTAAAAATAAAAGATAGGCCGGGCGTGGTGGCTCACGCCTGTAATCCCAGCACTTTGGGAGGCCGAGGCGGGTGGATCACGAGGTCAAGAGATTGAGACCACGCTGGTCGACATGGTGAAACCCCGTCTCTACTAAAAATACAAAAAATTAGCTGGGCATGGTGGTGTGTGCCTGTAGTCCCAGCTACTCAGGAGGCTGAGGCAGGAGAATTGCCTGAACCCAGGAGGCGGAGGTTGCGGTGAGCCGAGATCACGCCATTGCACTCCAGCCTGGGTAACAAGAGCAAAACTCCGTCTCAAAAATAAAATAAAATAAAATAAAAATAAAAATAAAAATAAAAGATAAAGGAAAAAAAAATAAATGCAATAGATTTCAAAAAGGAAATTTAAAAGATCTGAAGTGTGCGAATATAATTTATCATCTTTTTTTTTTTTTTTTTTTGGAGTCTCACTCTGTCACCCAGCCTGGAGTACAGTGTAGCAGTCATAGCTCAATGTAGCCTCAACCGCCTGGGCTCAACGGATCCTTCTGCCTTAGCCTCCTGTGTAGTTGGGACCACAGGCATATGTCACCACATCCAGTTAATTTTTTTGTAGAGACGGTGTCTTGCTATGTTGCCCAGGCTGGTCTTGAACTCCTGGACTCAAGTGATCCTCTGGCCTTGGCCTTGGCCTCCCAAAAAGTGCTGGGATTCCAGGTGTGAGCCACTGTGCTCACCCTAATATGCCATCTTAATGAAAGGAATAAAAACTCCAAGGAACGTTCTGGATCCCTTCAAATACAAATGTCTCATGGCCCAAAGGAAATGACTGTTTTCTCTTAATTACGTCAACCTTGTTGACATTTTGCACTGGGAGTGTGGTTATGTGGAAGGCACACCAGGATAGAAGCCCAGGCACTGCCACCCGCTGCTGCCAGCCTGGCCCCAGCTTAGTCATCAATGGGTGCTGTGAAGTAGCTAAGTCATTAAACCTTTTTTCCTTCATTGCTCATCTGTACAATGAGGAAAATGAATTTTGTGTTCTCCATTCTACAAGTCCACAAGTCCACTAGGAGCCATAAAGATGTAAAGGAACAATATAGTACTTTATTTATTTATTTATTTTTAGACAGAGTCTCACTCTGTTGCCCGGGCTGGAGTGCAGTGGTGCTATCTTAGCTCAGTACAACCTCTGCCTCCCAGGTTCAAGGGATTCTTCTGCCTCAGCCTCCTGCGGAGCTGGGATTACAGGCACATGCCACCACATCTGGCTGATTTTTGTGTTTTTAGTAGAGACGGGGTTTCACCATGCTGGCCAGGCTGGTCTCAAACTCCTGCCTCGGCCTCCCAAAGTGCTGGGATTACAGGTGTGAGCCACTGCGCCCGGCTGGAACAAGATAGTACTAATGACTTATTACTTTGTTATTTTATTATTTATTTATTTGTTTGTTGATTTTTAAAAATAAATTTGCTTTAAGTGTACGAAGATCTTAATGTCACTGGGCAAAATAGCCATTTATTAGAATAGTTCAAATTCACTCTTGCAACAAAATAAACCACATTCCATCAAGCCACAGGAAAAACAAATGCAGGGATTTAAGAATGCTATACTTGCTTCTCTTCAACTTTAGCAGCAAAAGTTGGAAAGTTCTCAAGATGCTCCTGACACTGTTGTCTTAAGCAACAGAATCCTGGGGAGTGTGCTTGGGCCTTCAAGTTCTTCTCAAGGTATTTCATCTTCTCAGCTCGGGCTCAATGTTCTCGGTGAAACCATGCCAGGCACAGGAGCATGCCCTTCACCTGATTCTGTACACGGGGCCATCCAAAAATGGTGATTTCGACTAAGTTCCCAGAGTCCACTATGTCCACTGTCAACAGGGCCTGGTTCGTCCACTCCATTTCTGGAATTATGGCTCGGTCTGGGCCAAAGAGCGGGTCTGCCAGCCATGCCTCCAGGTAGAACACCAAAGGGTCTCTCATTTCCTGCACCGGAAACCACCAGGGCCGGATGCGAATCTGTGACAGCGGAAGTGGTAACCTACGCAGCTGCTCCAGGGAGTGGGCCGGGGTCCATTTGCCCCGCTGAGACTCAGCAGCACCAGTGTCATCGACCATATTGGGACCAGCAGCCACAGAGCGCGCTCAGGACGGCTTTCACGTGACCTCCTCCAGACCGTTTGTTGATTTTTTGAGATGGAGTCTAGCTATGTTGCTTAGGCTGGAGTGCAGTGATGTGATCTCAGCTTACTGCAACCTCTGCCTCCCAGGTTCAACTGATTCTCCTGCTTCGGCCTCCCGAGTAGCTGGAATTACAGGCGCCCATTTAGCCAGTCTCGCTCTGCCAGTGCAGTGGTGCGATCTCAGCTAACTGCAACCTCTACCTCTCTGCTCCAGGCAACGCTTCTGCCTCTGTCTCCCAAGTAGCTGGGATTACAGGTGAGTACCACCACGCCTGGCTAAATTTTCCATTTTCAGTAGGGACAGCGTTTCACCATGTTGGTCAGGCTGGTCTCAAACTCCTGACCTCATGATGCACCCTCCTCGGCCTCCCAAAGTGCTGAGATTCCAGGCATGAGCCTTCGTGCCTGGCCATTTTTGTATTTTTAGTCAAGACGGGGGTTTCACTGTGTTGGTGTGTTGGCCAGACTGGTCTCAAACTCCTGACCTCATAATCCACCCACCTCGGCCTACATATATATATATATATATATATATATTTTTTTTTTTTTTTTTTTTGAGACAGGGTCTCACTCTGTCACCGAGGCTGGAGTGCAGTGGTGTGATCTTAGATCACTGCAACCTCCACCTACTAGATTCAAGCAATTCTTGTGTCTCTCCTGAGTAGCTGGGATTACAGGCACCCCTCACCCTGCCTGGATAATTTTTGTATTTTTAGTAGAGTCGGGGTTCCACCATGTTGACCAGGCTGCTCTCACTCCTGATCTCAAGTGATCTGCTCTCCTTCACCCCCTAAAGTGCTGGGATTACAAGCATGGGCCACCATGCCAAGCTAATTTTGTATTTTTAGTAGAGATAGGGTTTCACCATGTTGGCCAGACTGGTCTCAAACTCCTGACCTCAAGCGATCCGCTCACCTCAACCTCCCAAAGTGCTGGGATTATAGGCGTGAGCCACCACGCCCAGCCTTTTTCTTTCTTTCTTTCTTTTTTTGAGATGGAGTTTCACTCTTGTCACCCAGGCTGGAGTGCAATGGCCCAATCTTGGCTCACCGAAACCTCTGCCTCCCAGGTTCAAGTGATTCTCCTGTCTCAGACTGCTGAGTAGCTAGAGTTCCAGGCACCTGCCACCATGCCTGGCTAACTTTTGTATTTTTAGTAAAGGCAGGGTTTCACTATGTTGGCCAGGCTGGTCTTGAACTCCCGACCTCAACTGATTCACCAGTCTTGGCCTCCCAAAGTGCTAAGATTACAGATGTGAGCCACCTCACCCAGCCTGTTATTTGACTTTTTTCAAATTATTAGCTTAAATGACTTTAAATTATTTACTTTAAATGATTGTTTAACATAGTGCACATTGTTGAAACAGCTAGTACAGAAGAACTCACACTAAAGACCTCTAAAAAAACTTTAGTTTTTTTATTTTATTTTTTATTTTGACACAGAGTCTCACTCTGTCGCCCAGGCTGGAGTGCAGTGGCTCAATCTCAGCTCACTGCAACCTCTGCCTCCCGGTTCAAGTGATTCTTCTGCCTGAGACTCCCGAGTAGCTGGGACTACAGGCATGTGCCACTACGCCTGGCTAGTTTTTGTTTTTGTTTTTTTTAGATGGAGTCTCACTCTGTCGCCCAGGTTGAAATGCAGTGGTGCAATCTCAGCTCACTGCAACCTCTGCCTCCTGGGTTCAAGTGATTCTCCTGCCTCAGCCTCCCTAGTAACTGAGATTACAGGCATGCACCACCATGCCTGGCTAATTTTTGTATTTTTAATAGAGACGGAGTTTCACTGTGTTGGCCTGGATGGTCTCGATCTCTTAACCTTGTGTTCTGTAAGGTTTGTTCTTGGGTTCTTGCCGAGTTTAAAAAGAAGAAACTGGGGCCGGGCGCGGTGGCTCATGCCTGTAATCCCAGCACTTTGGGAGGCTGAGGAGGGTGGATCACGAGGTCAAGAGATCAAGACTATCCTGGTCAACATGGTGAAACCCTGTCTCTACTAAAAATACAAAAAATAAGCTGGGCATGGTGGTGCGTGCCTGTAATCCCAGCTATTCAGGAGGCTGAGGCAGAATTGCCTGAACCCAGGAGGCGGAGGTTGCAGTGAGCCGAGATCGCGCCATTGCACTCCAGCCTGGGTAACAAGAGCAAAACTCCATCTCAAAAAAAAAAAGAAGAAACTGAGGCCAACACAAGAAGATCCAATATGAAGGAATTTATTCAGGCTCCCGGGCGAGGTTCTGCGGTCTTCCTCTCAGACGTGGGGTTTTATAGGGAGTAAAGGAGCTCGATTGGTTGTGGGAGAGCAGGACTACTATTGGGTAAGGTTACAAGCCTTTGTTTGCATACAGGACTTGGCTGCTATTGGTTAGAATTACTTGGCTGCTATTGGCTAGAAAGACTCAGCTGCTATTGGCTGGAAAGACTTGACTGCTATTGGCTAGAATCACAAGACCCCGCTTGCATACTGGGTTCTTTAAGGGAAGGCCAGGCTGTGCGAGAAGGGGAGAAGGGAACATGCCTGAATATGTCCGGCTTTCAGAAAAAAGGGGGGGGTGTGCGTCCGAGCTCCCAGTGAGGCAACCGGCCTTACATGTTCCACCTGCCTTGGCCTCCCAAAGTGCTGGGATTACAGGCATGAGCCACTGCACCTGGCCAATATTGTTATTTTTTGTAGAGGCAGGGTCTCACTATATTGCTCAGTCTGGACTTGAACTCCTGGCCTCGGTGATCCTCCAGTGTTGGCCTTCCAAAGTGTTGGGACTACAGGCATAAACCAGAGATCTACCAATGATTTGGTAATAAATAAACAAATTTTCAAATAGCTGAGCACAATGGCTCATACCTGTAGTCCCAGCACTTTGGGAGGCTAACTATGGAGGATCACTTGAGGTCAGAAGTTCAAGACCAGCCTGGGCAGCATAGCAGGACCTCATCTCTACCCTAAATTTAAAAATTAGCCATGCATAGTGTTGTGTGACTGTGGTCCCAGCTACTTGGGAGTCTGAGGTAGGAGGATCGCTTGAGCCCATAAGGTTGAGGCTGCAGTGAGCTATGATCACACCACTGCACTCCAGCCTGGGGAACAGAGTGAGACTCTTACCAAAAAAAAAAAAAAAAAAAGGCCTGGCACGGTGGCTTACACCTGTAATCCCAGCACTTTGGGAGGCCAAGGTGGGCATATCATGAGGTTAAGAGATTTAAGACCATCCTGGTCAACATGGTGAAACCCAGTCTCTACTAAAAATACAAAAATTAGCTGGGTGTGGTGGCACACGCCTGTTAGTCCCATCTACTTGGAAGCCTGAAGCAGGAGAATCGCTTCAACACGGAAGGCAGAGATTGCAGTGAGCCGAGATTGCGCCACTGCACTCCAGCCTGGCAACAGAGTAAAAACAAAAACAAACAAGCAAAAAAAAAAATAAAAACCTAGCTTATATTCTTATTGCCTATCCTTTCTCTTCTTCTTCTTCCTCACCCTGTCTTATGGGCTGATTGTTTGATTAATTGTACACATTATTTCTTGTCTTTCTGCTGTGAAACAGAATTTAGCTCACTGATACTATCGTTTCCCCCCATTGTAACATATCTCACTATTTTAGTTCTCTTGGTTACCACTGAAACTTTAAATAACATGAGATTCCTCTCTTCTTAGCTCCGCCTACTATTTCCTGTATCCTCTTCTGTAAAATGAGGATAACTCCATAGGTCCAGCTGGGCCAGCAGGGTCTGGGCCTAGGCCATCAGAGAGCAAGCAACGCAGCATTCATCAAAGAGTTTGTGCTCTTAGACTGGGCATGGTAGCTCACACCTGTAATCCCAGCATTTTTGGAGGTGGAGGTGGGTGGATTCCTTGAGGTAAGGAGTTCAAGGCCAGCCTGGCCAACAAGGTGAAACGCCACCTCTACTCAAAATAAAAAATGAGCTGGGCATGGTGGTGTATACCCATAATCCCAGCCACGGGCTGAGGTAGGAAAATTGCTTGAACCCAGGAGGTGGAAGTTGCAGTGAGCCAAGATCACACCACTGCACTCCTGTAGCCAAGATCACGCCACTGCTCTCCCACCTGGGCGACAGAGCAAAACTCTATCTCAAAAAAAAAAGGGGGAAGCATACTAGGTAGCTCACAGAATCAAAGAAAAGCCAAAGGAAAAGTTGAGTAAACAGAACTCAGAAATAATAGAATTCAAGCCCATTCGGGGACCCTCAAGGATCTTATTTTGGGGGCATTGACATCACCTTCATCAGGACCATCTTTTAGGTCCAGGCAAAAATGAAAGTTGTATTTCTTCTGTATTCCTGTACTTGTTAATATAATACATCATGTATATTACAGGAGAAATATAGCTTTTATTAATAACAATCTGTTAATAATCTGGCCAGGCAGCCAGGGGGTGGTGGCTCACACCTGTAATCCCAGCACTTTGGGAGGCCAAGGAAGGGGGGTTGGATCACCTGAGGTCAGGAGTTCAAGACCAGCCTGGCCAACATGGTGAAACCCCCGTCTCTACTAAAAATACAAAAAATTAGCTGGGCGTGGTGGCAGGCTCCACTAATCCCAGCTACTCAGGAGACTGAGGCAGGAGAATCACTTGTACCCAGCAGGTGGAGGTTGCAGTGAGCCGAGATCACACTATTGCACTCCAGCCTGGGCAACAGAGTGAAACTCCATCTCAATAATAATAATAATAATAATATCAAGATCAGCCTGGCCAAGATGGTGAAACCTCGTCTCTACTAAAAAATACAAAAAAATAGCTGGGCATGGTGGTGCATACCTCTAATCCCAGCTACTCGGGAGGCTGAGTTGGAGAACTGCTTAAACCCGGGAGGCGGAGGTTGCAGTGAGATCACACCAGTGCACTCCAGCCTGGGTGACAGAGGGAGATTCCATCTCAAAAATAAACAAATAAATAATAAAATATACTACTACTAATAATAATCTGCCTAGGGGTCCCTGTGCCAGTTCACCCAGGTTTTCATTCCTGATGACTCAAAGGGAGTCTTGATTGGTTGGATTTGGTCACCTGGCCACCCGTTGGGGAAAAGAGAAGGACCTAGTGACTCACAGTCCACCAAAACCATATGAATAGGATAGAGGAAGTCCCCCAAGAGAATGGGAAGTTGTGGCTGGGCAAGCAGAAACAAAAGATATCCATTGTATTCATGAGGACTAGGTTCAGTGCACATGATAGAGACCTAAAGTGGCAATAGTTTAAACAAAATTAAAGTTTTTTTTTTCTCTTTTGCAGGTAAAAATCCAGAGGTAAGTAATCCAGGCAGGTACATGGCTCTTCTCCATGAAGCCTGGTGCCCCAGCCCCTTCCTCACGGGCCAAGATGGAGCTCTAGTCAACACTTCTAAGGTCCAAGCACAGGATGGAGAAATAGAGATAGAAGGGGACAAGAGAGAATGCTAAGTGTTTCCTCTGGATGATTCTGGGAAGCCATTGTACTTCTTACATCCCATTGGCCATACACAGTCACATGACCATTCCAAGCTGCAGTGCAGGCTGGGAAATAGAGGCTCTGCTAAAAATTCTATTACTGCTAAAGGGGAGAAGAATGGGTCCTAGAGGACAGTGGTCAGGTTCTGCCATATCCACCATGTTCATCTGGTGGATCTCGTAACTCACATGCATATATATCGTCCCACACATTTGATATTTTAAAATTCTCCCACCCCATTGTAATGCAGTCATTCTAATGTCACACAAAACCAAGGACACATCTCCTCAAAAGACACAACGAGAGTCATGCACAGTTACTGCAATAGCTCCTCTGGGAAACATCCTCTTTCTTCAATCTCATCTAAATATTTTGCAATCTGTGGGCCAAACAGAAGACTTTTTTTTTTTTTTTTTGAGACGGAGTCTTGCTCTGTCTGTTACCAGGCTGGAGTGCAGTGGCACAATGTCAGCTCATTGCAACCTCCATTTCCCAGGTTCAAGTGATTCCCCTGCCTCAGCCTCCTGAGTAACCATGCTTGGCTAATTTTTTGTATTTTAGTAGAGACAGGGTTTCATCATGGCCAGGATGGCCTCAATCTCCTGACCTCATGATCCACCCACCTCAGCCTCCCAAAGTGTTGGTATTATAGGCGTGAGCCACTGCATCCACGCCCGGCCAGTCTTTTTTTTTTCTTTTGAGACAGAGTCTCGCTCTATTGCCCAGTCTGGAGTGCAGTGATGCAAAATCGGCTCACTGCAATCTCCACCTCCCGGGTTCAAGCAATTCTCCTGCCTCAGCCTCTCAAGGAGCTAAGATTACAGGTATGTGCCACCATGCCTGGCTAATTTTTTTTTTTTTTTTGAGACGGAGTTTCGCTCTTGTTACCCAGGCTGGAGTGCAATGGCGCGATCTGGGCTCACCGCAACCTCCGCCTCCTGGGTTCAGGCAATTCTCCTACCTCAGCCTCCTGAGTAGCTGGGATTACAGGCATGCGCCACCATGCCCGGCTAATTTTTTGTATTTTTAGTAGAGACGGGTTTCACCACGTTGACCAGGATGGTCTCGATCTCTTGACCTCGTGATCCACCCGCCTCGGCCTCCCAAAGTGCTGGGATTACAGGCGTGAGCCACCGCGCCCGGCATTTTTTTGTATTTTTAATAGAGACAGTGTTTCACCATGTTAGCCAGGCTGGTCTCGAGCTCCTGAACTCAGGAAATCTGCCCACCTTGGCCTCCCAAAGTGCCCAGCCCCAAACAGTTTAATCAGCACCTGCTCACCCTATAGGGATAATGAGAAAAGGAAGGGGAAGAGACAGAAAAATCTTCTTAAATGTATTTTTAATTTTCATAATTTTTATTGCAGATGGGATCTCACCATGTTGCCCAGCCTGGTCTCAAACTCTTGGTCTCAAGTGCCCCTCTGGCCTCAGCCTCCCAAAGTACTGGGACTACAGGTGTGAGCAACTGCACCCAGTCTAGAAATTTTTTTTTTTTTTTTTTTGAGATGGAGTTTCATTCTTGTTGCCCAGGCTGGAGTGCAGTGGTGCGATCTCCACTCACTGCAACCTATGCCTCCCAGGTTCAAGTGATTCTCCAGTCTTAGCCTCCCAAGTAGCTGGGATTACAGGCATACGCCACCACGCCCGGCTAATTTTGTATTTTTAGTAGAGATGGAGTTTCTGCATGTTGGTCAAGCTGGTCTTGAACTTCCAACCTCAGGTGATCCGCGTGCCTTGGCCTCTCAAAGTGCTGGGATTATAGGCGTAAGCCACCGTTCCCTGCCTAAGTTTTGTATTTTTAGTAGAGATGGGGTTTCACTATGTTGGTCAGGCTGGTCTCAAACTCCTGACCTTGTGATCTGCCCACCTTGGCCTCCCAAAGTGCTGGGATTACAGGCATGAGCCATCGCACCTGACTGGAAACTTTCATTTTATTTTATTTTATTTATTTATTTTTTTTACCTCCCTTTCCCTCCTAGAAACTTTTATTTTTTAAAACTCACATGTTTGAATCCACCCTACCATTCCAGATCTCCACAGGAATGAACAAAGGAATACAAATAATTTGAGATGGTCAGGCATGGTGGCTCACACCTGTAATCTTAGCACTTTGGGAGGTCGAGGTGGGCGGATCACCTGAGATCAGGAGTTTGAGACCAGCCCGGCCAATGTGGCAAAACCCCATCTCTACTAAAAATACAAAAATTAGCTGGGCGTGGTGGTAGGTACCAATAATCCCAGCTACCGGGGAGGCTGAGGCAGGAGAATCCCTTGAACCCAGGAGGGGGAGGTTGCAGTGAGCCGAGATCACACCACTTCACTCCAGCCTTGGTGAAAGAGCAAAACTCTGTCTCAAACAAACAAACAAAAACCCAGATAATTGGAGTCTACCATTTTGGATTGTTTATGCTTATCCTTTGTTCTAGCAGCATAAAGTTGTTCCCTCTTCAGGTTGTCCGTGACCCCAAAACATTATACATATTCATCATAACAAGTATTAATGGATCCACTAAACTTGCATTCTTCTAAGGATGCAAGGGATCTAAGCATGAAAACAGCTACCATGTAGGTCAGGTGTGGTGGCTCACACCTGTAATCCCAGCACTTTGGGAGGCCAAGGCAGGAGGATCACTTGAGCCCAGGAGTTTGAGACCAGCCTGGCCAACATGATGAAACCCTGTCTCTACTAAAAATACAAAAATTAGCTGTGCGTGGTGGCAGGCACCTGCAATCCCAGCTACTTGGGAGGCTGAGGCAGGCGAATCACTTGAACCTGGGAGGTGGAGGTTGCAGTGAGCCTAGATCTCACCACAGCGCTCCAGTCTGGGCAACACAGCAGGACTGTCAAAAATAAAAAAAGAAAGAAAGAAAAAGAAAATAGCTACCACTACTTTCTGGGGGTCCTCTATCTGCCTGGGACTGTGCTAAATGCCATGCATACCTCATCTCATGTACTTCTCATAAATACCCTGTAGGATGGGTGCCCTTATCCTCATCTTACAGAATCAGGTCACGGGGCACCAAGAAATTGCTAAATGTGAAACCTGGCTTCTCTGTGCTTTCCTCACCAGATCATGCTGAAAAGAAAAAAGACTTGGCAGGACACAGTGGGTCACATCTATAATCCCAGCACTTTGGGAAGTCGAGGAGGGCAGATCACTTGAAGTCAAGAGTTCGAGACCAGCCTGGCTAACATGGTGAAACTCTGTCTCTACTAAAAATACAAAAATTAGTGGGGTGTGGTGTTTCTTGCCTGTAATCCCAGCTACTCAAGAGGCTGAGGCAGGAGAATCACTTGAATTCGGGAGGCAGAGGTTGCAGTGAGCCGAGATTGTGTCACTGCACTCCAGCCTGGGTGACAGAGTGAGACTCCATCTGAAAAAAAAAAAAAAAGAAAAAGAAAAGAAAAAAAAAGGCTTGCCTATTTCTCTCACCTGAGACATACCAGGGTGAAGACTGTAGGCAAAGGACATGGATTCTGTTGATCAACTGTTTTATTTTTAATAATACAAAAATTAGCCAGGCATGGTGATGGGCACCTGTAATCCCAGCTACTCGGGAGCCTGAATCACTTGAACCTGAGAGGTGGAGGTTGCAGTGAGCTGAGATCATGCCACTGCCCTCCAGCCTGGGCAACACAGCAAGACTCCATCTCAAAAAAATTATTTTTAATAATAACAATTATTCAAGGCCTTGATCTTTCAAAGTTTTGGGAGTATAGGCATGATACACTATGTTTGGCTCACACTGATTTATAATTAGTTCTGACTGTGTTTGTTTCTCAACCCATAATGAGGAAAATGTATTCCCAAAGATGCTTAGTGAAATTGGGCTCAGTTGAATGCTAAGTCAGGAAACTAGGCTAATATCCCAGCCTGAACTGTAGTTTGAAACAAGTTGACCCAGATATACCTCAAATCTTGTTAGCTTTCCTGGGTGTCTCTTTGACTTCTCATTACATGTCATTACAACAGGCTTCTTACCTTACCCAGTTTAGCTCTGTGATAATTTTGCTTGCCATTGTTTACGGCAACCAAATGGCTTGTTAAAATGCCTCTCTGCCAAGGTAGAAGGATCGCCTGAGACCAGGAGTTCCAGAGCCAGCCTGGGCAACATAGTGAGAGCCTGTCTCTACCAAAAAAAAAAAAAAAATTAAAAATATTAGCTGGGGCTGGGCGCGGTGACTCACACTTGTAATCCTAGCACTTCAGGAGGCCAAGGCAGGCGGATCATGAGGTCAAGAGATTGAGACCATCCTGGCTAACACGGTGAAACCCCGTTTCTACTAAAAATACCAAAATTAGGTGGGCATGGTGGCACACGCCTGTAGTCCCAGCTACTCAGGAAGTTGAGGCAAGGAGAATCATGTGAACCTGGGAGGTGGAGGTTGCAGTGAGCTGAGATTGCACCACTGCTCTCCAGCCTGGTGACAGAGCGAGACTCTGACTGAAAAAAAAATTTGCCGGGCATGGTGGCACACATCTGTAGTCCCAGCTATTCATAAGGCTTCGGCAGGAGAATGGCTTGAGCCAGGGAGGTCAGGCTGCAGTGAGCTGTGATCATGACACTGCACTCCAGACTGGGCAATACAGCAAGACCCTTATTTTGAAAATAACTTTTTAAAATGCCTCACTGCCACAACGGCATTTAGAGACAAAAAAAATGAGTAACCAGGGAGGATATATATGCATATATGTATGTCTGTGTGTGTGTGTGTGTGTGTGTGTGTACATATACCTATATCTCTCTCTATAGTCACATGTTGCCTCAGCACATCTGGTCTTGCCACATCGTTCAAATAAACAGGACTGACAAATTTCCACCAGTGAAAATCTCTACAAGCCTAAGAATAAATTTAGCTGATCTCCAAGCCTGTTTACACATTACCAGATTGATTCTGTGTTTTCTGGCAAATGTTCCACTGAAGAGTCTACTCTTTAAAATGTTTAAATTATTTGCCTAAATACTGCATAAAGACATTTTCATCCTATTTTTTCTCAAGGGGATAGCTTGAAAAACAATGATAATTCTGCAGTATGTGCACTGCAGTGCTCAAGCATAGCATCCAATGTGCACTGAAAGGAAAAAATAGCTTTCAAAAAAAGGAAGTGAGCTTTTTAATGTCAGTGATAAATGTGGCAAAATATAATGCTGCAAAAATAAGGGAAACTAAAGGTTTGTGATTTTTTTTTTGAGACAGGGTCTCACTCTGTTGTCCAGACTGGAGTGCAGTGGTGTGATACGACCTCACTGCAGCCTTGAACTGCTGGGCTTAAGCATTCCTTCCACCTCAGCCTCCCGAGTAGCTGGGACCACAGGCATGCACTACCATGCCTGGCCAGTTTTTTTCATTTTTTGTAGAGACAGGATTTCGCTATGTTGCCTAGTCTGGTCTTGAACTCCTGGGCTCAAAGGATGCACCCGCCTCGGCCTCCCAAATGCTATGATTACAGGCATGGGCCACTGCAACCAGCCTACTTTATTTATTTATTTATTTATTAAAAAAATGCTAGGCCGAGGCGGGTGGCTCACTTGAGGTCAGGAGTTTGAGACCAGCCTGGTCACATGGTGAAACCCCGTGTCTACTAAAAATACAAAAAATTAGCTGGGCGTGGTGGCAGGAGCCTGTAATTCCAGCTACTCAGGAGGCTGAGCCTGGGGAAATCACTTGAACCCGGGAGGCGGAGGTTGCAGTGAGCCGAGATCGCCCCATTGCACTTCAGCCTGGGCAACAAGAGCGAAACTTCATCTCAAAAAAAAAAAAAAGATTTAGCACTGCCACCATTTTTAACTGTATAGTCCAGCGGCGTTAAATACATTCACTTTGTCTGCAACCATAGCTACCGTTCACCGCCATCCTTTGTCCTCATTTCCAGGTTCACCAGTAGGGGGCAGACAGAGACAGTGGATCAGCCTCGACCCCTACGTCCCCTCTTCCGCGCATGCGCGTCTTACCTGCCAAAAAAAGGTGGCGGGGGCGTGCTCAGGGGTGGGGCCTGTGGGCTGCGCAGGCGCATGGCCGGCTTTGTGACGTCAGGCCGTGCGGCCGGGTACCAGGCGGCGGCTCGCGGAGGCGCTTCCTCTAGCGTGACGCTAGGACTCCGCTCCCCCGCGGCCCGCCCGCCCGCCTGCCGGCCTAGCCGCCGCCTCCCTCGCTCCCTGAGCGCGCCAGGCGAGGGCCAGCGGCTGGGGCGACGCGGAGCGGAGAGGGCGGGTAGGCGGGCGGGCGGGCTGTGGGAGCGCCGGTCTCTATATGGCGGCGGCTCTGTCGGGCCTGGCTGTCCGGCTCTCGCGCTCGGCCGCCGCCCGCTCCTATGGGGTCTTCTGCAAGGGGCTGACTCGCACGCTGCTCATCTTCTTCGACCTGGCCTGGCGGCTGCGCATCAACTTCCCCTACCTCTACATCGTGGCTTCCATGATGCTCAACGTCCGCCTGCAGGTGGGTGATTCGTTCCCGCCCGGCCTCCGGCCCTCCCCGAACGCCCCCCTCACCAGCGGGATGCAAAAGCTACGGTAGCTGCCACTGCCTGGAAGCTGGGTGTATACCAAGCACCTGGCATTTTCCCGTGCGACCCCACTTTGGGGGGACCCACTGAGGTGGTGCCGTTGTCCCCGATCTGCAAACGCGGTACTGGAGGTCAGGTGAAGTGACTTGCCTTGGGGAAAGTCCCGCAGCTCAGGAGGTGGGGTCCGAGACTGCATGGGCTGGAAAGGTCTTGAAAAGGACTTTTACTAAATATTGGGTGAATTCTTGGGTGAATTTTCTAGTTCCCAAACTTTGCAGACCCCTCCCCCTTTTTGTTTTAATTGTAAAGACAAGGAGTCTCAGCCGGGCGTGGCTCACGCCTGTAATTCCAGCACTTTGGGAGCCCGAGGAGGGCGGATCACCTGAGGTCAGGAGTTCGAGACCAGCCTGACCAACACGGAGAAGCCCTGTCTCTACTTAAAATACAAAATTAGCCGGGTGCGGTGGGACACGCCTGTAATCCCAACTACTCGGGAGGCTGAGGCAGGAGAATTGCTTGAACCCGGGAAACAGGTTGCAGTGCGCCGAGATCCGTCTTTGCACTCCAGCCTGGTCAACAAGAGCGAAACTCCGTCGCAAAAAAAAAAAAAAAAAAAAAAAATACAGGGGCCTCGCTGTGTTGCCCAGGCTGGTGTTGAACTCCTGGCCTTAAGCGATCCTCCCGCTTCATCCTCCCAGTGCTAGGATTACAGGCATGAGTCACTGCACCTGGCCTGCAAAAACGTTTTATGTTATCCTTGAAGCTTAAAATGGATTGGAAGTTAACGGTGTTTTGATAAACGTACCTTATTTATTTTGGTCAGAGGTAGAACTGAGGTGTGAGGGTGAAGAGGAGGGAAAATAAAAAGGAAGAGGTGGAAGGGTGGAAGTACAAAACGTTTCAGAAGCCTGGAACCTTTCAGCTGAACTTAGACTATGCTCACACTCCAGCACCTTGGAGACTGCCTTTTCTATAAAAGATTGATATTTTGGTTTGTTTGTTTGTTTATTTGTTTGGAGACAGAGCCTTTGTTGCTCAGGGTGGAGTGTAGTGGCTCAAACTTGGCTCATTGCAACCTCCGCCTCCTGAGTTCAAGCCATTCGCCTGACCCAGCCTCCTGAGTAGCAGTGACTGCCACCTTGCCCGGCTAATTTTTGTATTTTTAGTAGAGTCGGGTTTCACCATGTTGGCCAGGCTGTTTTTCAAACTCCTGACCTCAAGTGATCTGCCCACTTTGGCCTCCCCAAGTGCTGGGAGTACAGGCGTGAACCATGGTGCCCATCCAAGAGACTGATACTTCTACAAACGTTAAATTTCAGTTGCCTTTTTCTTTCTTTTTGGTAGAGACAGGGTTTCACTATGTTGCCTAGGGTGGTCTTGAACTTCTGGCCTTAAGCGATCCTCCTGCTTTACCCTCCCAAAGCACTAGGATTGCAGGTAGAACCCAGTGAGTCGGACTTCAGATGCCTCACTGAAGGAAAAGTGGTCAACTCAATTCTTTCTCAAGGAAAGGTGGCCAGGTACTGAGCCCCTCTTGCATTCTATTTGCATACCTGTGTGATGGAGGAGGGACCCTCCCTTGGGGACAATTGGAGGTACTTGGGTTTCTCCCTGGTGTGCAGAATGAACCAGCCTGAGCAGTAGTACCAGCCAGTTATGAGACATGGCAGGTGCCTTCCCTCTCTAAAGTTGGTTTGGTCGTATCAAAGTATGATTGTCCCAGTAGTGGGTCTTTAGGTGTTTAGTGCTTGACACAGGTGTTGGTAGTTAACATGAAACCTACCTCTGGCTGTTGATCAAAATTGAATTAAGGTGGCCAGGGGCAGTGGCTCACACTTGTAATCCCAACTCTTGGGGAGGCCAAGGCGGGTGGGTCATTTGAGCTCAGGAGTTTGAGACCAGCCTGGCCAACATGGTGAAACCCTGTCTCTACTAAAATATAAAAAATTAGCTGGGCGTGGTGGCCAGGCAGTGGTGGTGTGCGCCTGTAGTCTCAGCTAGTTGGGGGGCTGAGGTGGGAGGATCACTTGAGCCTGGGTGGCAGAGGTTGCAGTGAGCCGAGATTGTGCCACAGCACTGCACTCCACCCTGGGTGACAGTGAGATCCTGACTGAAAAAAAAAAAAAAAAAAAAAGATGTATCGAGATGAACTGGCTTCTTTATTTTGAGATCCAAATTGAGATACTTTCATGTGAGCAAGGGCTTGTGGCATCCTGAAGTGGTACCTGACTAGAGGGGTCACAACCTCCACCAGGTGGTTTGAATTGTGTGAAGGGTGCTGCTGAATCAGGTCAGGGTACTGGTAAACCAGAAAGCCTGTGCCTTCCCCAGTCACCACCTTCAGGAATAGGGGCCCAGTGTTTGCTGATCTAGTCAGTGCCAAGAGAAATCAGAAAACAAGATTTTTTTTTTTTTTTTTGAGACGGAGTCTTGCTCTGTCGCCCAGGCTAGAGTGCAATGGTGTGATCTCAGCTCACTGCAACCTCCGCCTCCTGGGTTCAAGCGATTCTCCTGCCTCAGCCTCCAAAGTGGCTGGGATTAGAGGCATACGCCACCATGCCCAGCTAATTTTTCCATTTGTAGTAAAGATGGGGTTTCACCGTATTGGTCATGCTGGTCTCAAACTCCTGACCTCGTGATCTGCCCACCTCGGCCTCCCAAGATGCTGGGATTACAGGTGTGAACCACCATGCCCAGCCTTGGAAAGGTTATTTAAATACAAATTTCATAACAAGGATCTGAGCTGTAATGATTGAGAGTAAGTGCGTTTTGGTGGAAGGAAATTGGCTCTGTAAAAAGTGATGTGGGCAGTGGAGGAGAGCTAGATGGCCCAATTCCAAAAGACCATAATGGGGCGACTTGATGGGCTTGGTATCAAGGGGTAGTCCAGGTACTGCACAGCTTTTGAGAATCCGGTAGCTGAAAGTAGGCTCGCAGTTCTGGGGCAGGTGGTGGTTGGGGTTTGTGCACAGACAAGGTAGTCACCAGGACCTGGGGAAGGGCTTTCTAAGAATTGTGTGGGCCAGCACAGGGCCCAGTAGCTCACGCCTGTAATCCCAGCACTTCGGGAGGCTGAGGTGGGCAGATCACCAGAGGTCAGGAGTTTGAAAGCAGCCTGGCCAACATGGTGAAACCCTGTCTCTACTAAAATACAAAAATAAGCCGGGCGTGGTGATGCATGCCTATAGTTCTAGCTACTTGGGAGGCTAAGGCAGGAGAATTGCTTGAAGCTGGGATATGGAGGTTGCCGTGAGCTGAGATTGTGCCACTGCACTCCAGCCTGGGCAACAAGCAAGGCTGTCTCCCAAAAAAATAAAATAAATAAAATAAAAAGAATTGTGTGGGCTGGGCACAGTGACTCACCCCTGTAAGTCCAGCACTTTGGGAGTCTGAGGTGGGAGGATCGCTTGAATTCAGGAGTTCGAGACAAGCCTGGGCAACACGGCAAAATCTCATCTCTACAAAAAATACAAAAATTAGCTGGGCGTGGTGGTGCATGCATATAGTTCTAGCTACTTGGGAGGCTGAGGTGGATCACTTGAGCCTGGAAGGTCAAGGAGGCAGTGAGCTGTAATTGTGCCACTGCACTCCAGGATGGGCAACAGAGCAAGACCCTGTCTCTAAAAAAAGAAAAATGTATGAAGATGTTATGCTTGGGCTTGACCAAGTGCAACAAGCAGCCATCTCACATCCTGGCAATGGGGAATGGGATGTCTTTCTTCTTTACTGTGGTACTTACCTCTGCTACTTTGAACTCCCCTGCAAGTTTCAGAGTTTTTGTTCATTTGTGAAAAACCACTAACTTACCTGATTAGAAGGTTTAATTTTTGTGGCTTTCTGGTAAAGGGAGTGCAACAGGAAGTAGACTCTGAAGGAATAAGGGGGACATGCCTCTTTTTTTTTTTTTTTTTAATGAGATGGATTCTCGCTCTGTCGCCCAGGCTGAAGTGCAGTGGCATGATCTTGGCTCACTGCAACCTCTGCCTCCCAGGTTCAGGCAATTTTTCTGCCTCAGCCTCCTAAATAGCTGGGATTACAGGCGCCTGCCACCACTCCTGGCTAATTTTTTGTATTTTTCAGAGATGGGGTTTCATGGTGTTAACCAGGATGGTCTTGATCTCCTAACCTTGTGATTCACCTGCCTCAGCCTTCCACCTTGCCTGCCCCCCAACTTTTTTTTTTTTTTTTTTTTTTAAAAGAACATGCTGTACCATCGCTTGAGGCCAGGAGCTTGAGAAGCCTGGGCAACATAGTAAGATCCTATGACTGACTATAAAACATTAAAAATTAGCTGGATATAGTGGCGCACACCTGTAGTCTCAGCTGCACAGGAGGATCACCTGTGCCTGGGATTTCAAGGCTGTGGTGAGCTATGATTGCACTACTGCTCTCTAGCCTGGGTGACAGAGTGAGACAAAAAAGAAAAAGCCATGCCCATCCTCTTCATTTGCAGGAGTGTTAGAATCTGTTTCACGAATAATGAGGCATAAAGAACTCCCATTTTCCAAATTTGTTTACGGAGCCCCTCCCGGATAGATCTCTAGTTTGTAGGGCAGTGAGGCATTTTAAGGAGACCAATACCTCTTTAGGATGAAAGATGATTAAATGAGAAAATGATGCAGAAGGGCTTTGTACACTGCAAATAGTTATGATTTTAAAATACTGTTTGCAAGCCTTAGTCTCCTAGAGTTGTTAGCATCCTTATTTATACAGAACCTGAAATACAAGGCAGTTAAACAGTGAGAATCAATACCGAATACTAAATTTAGTAAAAGCAAGATTAAAAATGATTAAAAATGGTACTGTGAATCTGCTATAATTTAACAAGTCATGCCTGCACTTTTCAGTTATATGGCCTGTGGGAAGAATGTTAGTCCTAGATCCTAGATCACCTATATATATTTTTCTTTTTTTCCCCCTTTTTTTTTTCCTTTTCGTTTTCTTTCTTTTCTTTTTCTTTGAGGAAGTGTTCTCTTCTGTCATCCAGGCTGGAGTACAATGGTGTGACCATCGCTCACTACAACCTCCAACTCCTTGACTCAAGCAATCCTCCCAACTCAGGCTTCTGAGTTGTTGGAGCTACAGGCGTGTGCCACCTTGCCTGGTTAATTTTTTCATTTTTTGTGTAGACGGGGGTCTCGCTATGTTGCCCAGGCTGGTCTTGAACTCCTAGCCCCAACTGATCCTCCTTCCTCAGCCTCCTAAGAAACTAAGATGACAAGTGTGAGCCGTCATACCTGGCCCTCCTTAGTCTTTTAACTTTATTTCTTTTTTTATGTTTCAGCTCCTCCAAAGCAGAATATAACTTTACTTCTTTTTTCTTTTTTTTTCTTCCTTAGTCTTTTTTTTGTCTTGTATATCTTTTTATGTTGGACTTTTGGGTTGCTTTCACTCTTTGTCTATTGTGAATAATGTTACCACGAACATTTGCATGTAAGCTTTGTGTGGACATAGGTATTTCTCTTGGATGTATACCTAGGAGCAGAATTGCTGGATCACATGTAACTCATCTTTAACCATTTTAAAAAGATGACTCTTAATGCACTGTACAGGTGTGGGTAGAAGCAGCTACCCAGCTGAGAAATGATAGTGGTTTTCAGGACAGTGGCCATAGAGGTGGTAGCATCGTGGATGTGTTCCTGAATTTTGGGCTTTGTGTCAACAAGCCCCGCCTTGCTAAAAGGACGAGGTGATGTGTGAGAGACAGATCCATTTGCTCTTTTTCCATAAACTGTCCATGTTCTTTGGCCGCCACTTTTCTGTTGGGGTATTGGTCATCTTCTTTGCTTCTTGATGGTTTTTTTTTTTTTTTTTTTTTTTGAGATGCAGTCTCACTCTGTTGCCCAGGCTGGAGTGCAGTGGCGCAATTTTGGCTCACTGCAACCGCTGCCTCCCAGGTTCAAGTAATTCTTCTGCCTTAGTCTCCCAAGTAGCTGAGACTACAGGCGCATGCCACCAGGCATGGCTAATTTTTCTATTTTTAATAGAGACGAGGTTTCATCATATTGGCCAGGCTGGTTTCGAACTCCTGACCTTGTGATCTGCCAGGCTTAGCCTCTCAAAATGCTAGGATTACAGGCATGAGCCACCGCTGCTGGCCTTGATGGGTTTTATCTGTTAGATGAGAGTTGTCCATGATAAGGGTTGACTTTTTTTATTTTTATTTTTTTGAGATGGAGTTTCACTCTTGTTGCCCAGGTTGGAGTGCAGTGGCATGATCTCAGCAGCTGGGATGCCCTTGGGATGCTAGTCAGAGGAGATGCTGGCTGCTTCTCATACATTAAATCCTCACAGAATCCTGGGAGGGGCTGGGTGCAGTGGCTCACACCTATAATCCCAGCACTTTGGGAGGCTGAGTTGGACAGATCACCTGAGGTCAGTCCAGCCTGATCAACATGGTGAAACCCCATCTCTACTAAAAATTAGCTGGACATGGTGGTGCATGCCTGTAATCCCAGCCACTCAGGAGGCTGAGGTGGGAGAGTTGCTTACACCCAGGAGGTGGAGGTTGCAATGAGCCGAGATCCTGCCACTGCACTCCAGCCTGGGTGACAGAGTCTCTAAGACTCATTCGCCCTGTGGAAAGTCAGCTGCCTGACTCTGAGCTGGCACCCCGCCTCCGCTCACCCTCCTCTCCTTGTGATTGCACCTGCGAGCATCCAGAGGACTGGGAAGGGGAAACGGCAGTGGCAAGAGAGGGGGGCACAGCTGGTTTTATAGGGGCAGGTGTGATTTATATTTTGTGGAGATGGGGTCTTACTATGTTACCTAGACTGGTCTCAAACTCCTAGGCTCAAACAGTCCTTCCACACAGGTGTGTGTACCACACCCAGCTTATTTTTTTATTTTTTTTTTGTAGCGATGGGGGTCTTGCTGTATTGCACAGGCTAGTCTCCAACTCCTAGGCTGAAGTGATCTTCCCACCTCGACCTCCCAAAGTGCTGGGATTACAGGTGTGAGCCACCGCGCCTGGCCATCAGGTGTGATTTAGATGTTCTGAGTGGCGAGTAGCAAGAACTGAGAGATGTTGGTGTGTTCCTTGTGATCATGATTCAGCTGAATTTAGAAGCAATAGGGTCATTCCTGTTTCTCCTCTAGGCTGTGTGGAAATCTGGGGGTTGGTTTCTGCTACCTCCTGTCTGATCATTTGGGGCATAAGCGCAGTAAGTTAAGGTATGCTAGTGTTCACACCTGAGGGTGGTGGAGCCAGCCCATCTGGGAGCATGTGTGAGCTCTCTTCGCTCACAGGATCCCCTCATGGCCCACTGTGGCCCTGCTGGTTTTAGCTGTGTCTTTTCCTCTTTGGGACTAGCCTTGCCAGCTCTCTTTCAGAAACATTGAGGCCAAGATATTTTTAGTTTACAAAGCAACAGCACTCGGCACCGTCATGCCCTGGAGGCCGGGAATAGCTCAGGTTAGGGAAGGTGAGGGTACAGGCACCCACGAGGGCAGCAGCTAAGTGGGTCAGGCCGTTGTGGTCCAGCAGGTCAGCTGCCCGGACAGGCAGGGATCTGCAGGGAAGATGACTGCTCCTGCTGCGGTGAGGATCGGGTATACCCGGACAACCTTGTTTCCCTGCCACAGCACCCCTCTGACCTCCCGGGCTTGGTGTTCAGCCTTTGTCGTCTTTGGTGGGAGGGAGAGGGAGGTATAGGCTCCAGGATTTACCCCCTGGAACCTGGGCTGCACTTCATTTTTCCTGAATCGTGCTTTCTTGAAGTTCAAAATAAGACTCCTTCCCTCATTCATTCTGGTGGTCTCAGCTTTGGTGGCTAACTTTGTTTGCAATAACATCATTTATGCTGTTTTTTAAATTTTGTAGACTTAACATGGGTTTGGGCATGAGGAGGCCAGAAAGAGTTGATTTGTATACACTTAGGCATACTTTGTCTGCTATAATATACCTCTAGTATATTGAGGATAAACTGAAAAAACAACTCAAATGACTTAATAAATAGGTCTAGAAATTATTTAGAAGTTATTTGTGACCCTCAGAATACAGATAATATGTGTAACGGTCTCATATCAGAGGAGGTTAGTTGAGGGCTCTGAGCCAAAATGTTTTCAATAACCTATTGAAGTCTTTTTGTGGCTGAATGCGGTGGCTCACACCTGTAATCGAAGCACTTTTGGAGGCCAAGGCGGGTGGATCACCTGCCGTCGGGAGTTTGAGAGCAGCCTGGCTAACATGGCGAAACTTCATCTCTACTAAAAATACAAAAATTAGCCGGGCGTGGTGGCTGGCACCTGTAGTCCCAGCTACTTGGCAAGCTGAGGCAGGAGAATTGCTTGAACCTGGGAGGCAGAGGTTGCAGTGAGCCAAGATTGTGCCACGGTACTCCAGCCTGGGCGACAGAGTAAGACTCTGTCTCAAAACAAAATAAATAACCAACCTATTGAAGTCTTTTTGATAAGAGAATTACATAGTTTATTACTGAATTTACTGAAGTACTAGAAGAACTTCAGGGAACAATATATTCTATCATGATTGAATGTATGATTACCTTTTCATTAAATGAATGATTTTTTTTCTTAATGTTTCTGAATCATAAGTGATTATTAATGGTACCTTATACTGTGTTAGTTTGCTAAGGAAAATGAAAGAAATAAAATCAAAATGGTACCTTATTTAAAGTACTTTAACACAATACTAGAAATGCTACACTTCTGAACAATGCTAAATCCTTGTACAAGGACTTACTAAAAATGGTTAGAAACTAATTTTTCTGAGTGCTGTCCCATATTATATGACCTGTTTTTCTTAAGATTGAAATACCAGCCAAGTGCGGTGGCTCACACCTGTAATCCCAGCACTTTGGGAGGCTGAGGCAGGTGGATCACCTGAGGTCTAGACCAGTCTGCCCAACATGGTGGACCCCATCTCTACTAAAAATACAAAATTAATGGGCTGGCAAGGCTAGTCCCAAAGGGGAGAAGACATAGCTAAAACCAGCAGGGCAATGGTGCATACACCTGTGCTCTCAGCTACCTGGGAGGCTGAAACAGCAGAATTGCTTGAGCCGGAGAAGCAGAGGCTGCAATGAGCCAAGATCATGCCACTGCACTGCAGCCTGGGTGAGATAGAGTGAGACTCCGTCTCAAAAAAAGAAAAATAATTAAAATACCTATTTCAATATATACTGAAATATATTGGCCAGGCGAGGTGGCTCACGCCTGTAATCCCAGGACTTTGGGAGGCCGAGGCGGGTGGATCATGGTCAAGAGATCAAGACCATCCTGGTCAACGTGGTGAAACTCCGTCTCTACCAAAAATACAAAAAAATTAGCTGGGCATGGTGGTGCACGCCTGTAGTCCCAGCTACCCGGGAGACTGAGGCAGGAGAATTGCTTGAACCCAGGAGGCGGAGGTTGTGGTGAGCCGAGATTGTGCCATTGCACTCCAGCCTGGGTAATGAGAGCGAAACTCCATCTCAAAAAAAAACAAAGAAATATATTTAGGAATGCTTCCATTTAAGGATAATGTTCATTCTTAGCACATTTCATCAGCAAAATAAATGTAAGGTTTGAAAGAATATGGCCATGGTGGCTCACTCCTGTAATTCCAGTACTTTGGGAGGCTGAGGTGGGTGGATCACTTGAGCCCAGGAGTTCAAGACCAGCCTGGAATATGTCAAAACATTGTCTCTACAAAAAATCCAAAAAATTAGCTGCTTGTGGTGGCACATGCCTGTGGTCCCAGCTATTTGGGAGGCTAAGGTGAGGGGATGACCCAAGCCTGGGGAGGTTGAGCTGCCGTGAGCCGTCATTGTGCCATTGAACTCCAACTTTTTTTCTTTTTGAGACAGAATCTTGCTCTGTTACCCATGCTGGAGTGCAGTGGTGCTATCTCGGCTCACTGCAGCCTCCTCCTCCTGGGCTCAAGCAGTTCTCATGTCTCAGCCTCCTGAGTAACAGCTGGAATTTTTAGTAGAAATGGGGTTTTGCTGTATTGGCCAGGCTGGTCTCAAACTCCTGGCCTCAAGAGATCTGCCCACCTTGGCTTCCCAAAGTGCTGGGATTACAGGCATGAGCCACCGCACCCAGCTGGCTTGTATTCTTTTATATGGTTCGTATATATACAGCTTTTCTTTTCTTTTGTTTTTTCAAGTCACAGTCTTGCTCTGTTGCCCAGGCTGGAATATAGTGGTGTGATCACAGCTTACTGCAGCCTTGAACCCCCCAGGCTTAAGCAGTCCTCCTCCATCTCAGCCTCTCAAGTGACTGAGACTACAGGTGTACACCACCAGACCCGGCTAACCTTTTAATTTTTTTTTTTTTTTTTTTTTAAGACAGTCTCTTGGTCTGTTGCCCAGGCTGGAATACAGTGTTGCTATCTCCACTCACTGCAACCTCCACCTCCTGGGTTCAAATGATTCTCCTGCCTTAGCCTCCTGAGTAGGTGGGACCACAGGTGTGTACCACCATGCCTGCTAATTTTTATATTTTTAGTAGAGATGGAGTTTCACTGTGTTGGCCAGACTGGTCTCCTGTCCTCAAGTGATACACCCGCCTTGGCCTCCCAAAATTCTGGGATTACCAGTGTGAGCCACTGCTCCCGGCCACTCTTTCAAATTTTTTTGTAGAGACAGCATCTTGGTGTGTTGCCCAGGCTGGTCTCAAACCCCTGGGCTCAAGCCATCCTCCTCCCTCTGCCTCCCAAAGTGTTGGGATTACAGGTGTGAGCCCACTGCACCTGGTCTGGTTCAAATATATTTTAATCAGTTATGTAGAATAATGGTCACAATTCTATCAGCAAAAATTTTTGAGCATGTCCCACAAGATATATATAAGTATTCATAAAGTATATATTTTGCTCTTTCAGAATATATTTTGCTCTTTCAGAATATGGTACATATTATAAAACAGAAAAAATTGAAGAAGAAAGAAGAATGAAATAGACCAAGACTTTCTAATCTTTTCTCCCATATTAACAATGGCTAGGTTGGTGTGGTGGCTCACACCTGTAGACCCAACACTTTGGGAGGTTGAGGCAGGCAGATCACCTGAGGTTAGGAAGTCAAGACCAGGCTGGACAATATGGCGAAACCCCATCTCTACTAAAAATACAAAAATTAAAATTAGCCAGGCATGGTGGTGCATGCCTGTAATCCCAGCTACTCAAGAGGCTGAGGCAGGAGAATTGCTTGAACCCAGGAGGCAAAGGTTACAGTGAGCCGAGATTACACCACTACAGTCCAGCCTGGGTGACAGAGTGAGACTCCATCTCAAAAAATAAAAACCAGGCAGGGCATAGTGGCTCACGCCTGTAATCCTAGCACTTGGGGAGGCCGAGGCGGTTAGATTACCTGAGCTCAGGAGTTCAAGACCAGCCTGGGCAACATGTGAAACCCTGTCTCTATTAAAATACAAAAAATTGGCTATGCATGGTGGTGTGCGCCTGTAGTCCCAGCTACTCAGGAGGCTGAGGTAGGAGAATTGTTGAACCCAGGAGGTGGAGGTTGCAGTGAGCCGTGATTGGGCCACTACACTCCAGCCTAAGCACCAGAGCCAGACTCCTTCTCTTTAAAAACAAAAACCAAAAACCTACTGGACTAGAAGATTATGTGAAGTTTTTCAGAGTTTCCCGTTAGCTAATTATTTTGCGCAAGCTGTACATCTGACCACTCTCCTTTGCTTGAAACATTCAACTCAGCTGGCTTCTGGAACACTGAATTTTCCTGATTCTCTTGGGGTCTTTTCCTTGGTGTCTGTGGCAGGCCTGCCCCATCTGGTCTGTCTGTCTTGGTGTTCCTGGCCTTCTGTAGCACCTTCTGTCTTTGTCTCTAACGTCTTGTACCAGAGCCATCGTTTTATCTACCTCTCAGAAGCTGGCAACTTCTGGATCTAGGTCCCCAGCTCTGACACCCCTTTTGAGCTAAGACTTTTATTAATCAACTGCTTGCCAAAGTTGCACAGTCAAACTCTGTGTGTCCCAATCTGTACTTCCCTTCCCTCTGGACCTGCTGCTCCTCCCATTTACAGTTACTGACACTTTCATCACCCAAAATTGAAAGTCAGAAGAAGCCTGTGAGTCTTCTCACCACCTTCTGCATTGAGTTAGTCACCAACTTTATTATCTTATTTTTATTTTTATTTTTAACAGAGTCTCGCTCTGTCACCGAGGCTGGAGTGCAATGGCATGATCTTGGGTCACTGTAATCTCCACCTCCAGGGCTCAAGCTGTTCTCCTGCTGAGTAGCTGGGACTACAGGCACGTACCACCACGTCCAGCTAATTTTTGTATTTTTAGTAGAGACAGGGTTTTACTATGTTGTTTAGGCTGGTCTCAAACTCCTGACTTCAGGTGATCCACCCACCTAGGCCTCCCAAAGTGCTGGGATTACTGGCGTGAGCCACTGCGCCCGGCCAGTTGCCAACTTTAAAAAAATGCTTTAGCTGGGCATAGTGGTTCACACCTATAATCCCAGCTATTTGGGAGGCTGAAGCAGGAGGATCACTTAAGAGGCCAGGAGTTTGAGACCACTCTGGGCAACATGGCGAGACCCAGTCTCTACAAGAAAAAAAAAACTCGTTCGTCAAGGCACCCACTTGGATCTCTTTGAAGTGCCCTTTCCTTTATTTCCCACTCTAGAGCTTTTTAATAAACTTATGTTCCTGCTCTGGAAAAAAAAAATTAGCCAAGTATGGTGGTGCCTGCCTGTCATCCCAGTGACACAGGAGGCTGAGTCAGGAGGTTGCTTGAGCCCAGAAGTTCGAGGCTGCAGTGAGCTGTGATCACACCATTGTCCTCCAGCCTGGGTAGCAGAGTGAGACCTCATCTCAAAAACAACATGAAACTTGAGTCTGCCCCTTCTTATGATTGCAGCCTTATTTTTTTCTTTTTCCTGCTCTGTTGGAATAGCCTCCTAACTGGTATGTGTCTATTCTGAACCATTTCTAGTCTGTCCATCATAGTGCAGCCAGAATAATTCATCTGAAATACAAATCCAGACATCCTGTCCTTGCTGAGGCTTCCTGGCTGGCTCCCATCCCTGGCTCCCCGTGACACATCCCAGGGCCTCTTTCTCTCAACTCCCTGCTTTCTCCTTCAGCTTCCAATAATAATTGCACCCTCCATTTTCTTCCCAGTATACTCTTAAAATTTAAAAGAATTTTTTTTTTTTTTTGGTGGAGTCTTGCTCTGTCTGTTGCCTAGGCTGGAGTGCAGTGGTGGGATCTCGGCTCACTGCAACCTCTGCCTCCTGGGTTCAAGCGATTCTCCTGCTTCAGCCTACGTGCTAGCTGGGATTACAGGCGCCCACCACCATGGCTGACTAATTTTTGTATTTTTAGTAGAGATGGCGTTTCACCATGTTGGCCAGGCTGGTCTCGAACTCCTGACCTCAAGTGATCTGCCCACCTCAGCCTCCCAAAGTGTTGGGATTACAGGTGTGAGCCACCATGCCTGGCCAAAATTTACAACAAATCTTAATGCGGTTATACATTCATGTAGCATCAAGAGTCTCCTAGTTCCATAAGATTAGAGAAACAGCAGTTTCTTACCTGCCGTTTCTCTGTCCCCATCAGCCACTTTCAGCTGTAGCTGGTCCTCTCATTGTTGATCCTTTTTTATTTATTTATTATATTTTTGAGACAGAGTCTGACTCTGTCGCCCAGGTTAGGGGGCAGTGACTTAATGTCAGCTTACTGCAACCTCTGCCTCCCAGGCTCAAGCAGTCCTCCCACATCAGCCTCCTGAGTATCTGGGACTATAGCTGCTGAGATTACAGGTGTGAACCACCACACCTGGCTGAGGGTGTGGTTGTTTTTTATGTGAACATATCATGTGTTAAAATTACATTTAACTCATCAATTAATGAGGGAACTAATATAATATTAAAAACAGTTTAAAGGAAAATTCAGATAATACTCAAGTGAATTTACAGATAGATGCAAAGCTGGTCAGTATCCGTAGGGCAGTAATCCATTGAATTCCATGAGACTAACTTAATTAATTGTCTAATTAAAATAGTCTGATTAGCTTAATTAAACGATTTTCTTTGACAGGAACTTGTTTGCTTTACTCTTGAGGTTTTTGGCAAATGACAGAGTTGTAAAGCAGCTCAGAGGCAATGAAGGTGCTGGCCCCTGAAGGATGCACTAGGTAGCATGCCCAGTCATCTTATTTTTTGTTCATTTCAAAGCTTTTTGAAATTTTTTTTTTTTTTTTTTTTTTTTTAGATGGAGCCTTGCTCTGTCACCCAGGCTGGAATGCAGTGGCACGATTTCGGCTTACTGCAACCTCCACCTCCCAGGTTCAAGCGATTCTTCCGCCTCAGCCTCCCGAGTAGCTGGGATTACAGATGCCTGCCACCATGCCTGGCTAATTTCACCTGGCCAACATGGTGAAACCCTGTCTCTACTAAATAATAAAAACACAAAAAAATTAGCCAAGTGTGGTGGTGGGCACCTGTAATTTCAGCTACTCAAAGGCTGAGGTGGGAGAATCACTTGAACCCAGGAGACAGAGGTTGCAGTCAGCCAATATTGTGCTGCTGCAGTTCAGCCTGGGGAACAAGAGCAAAATTCTCTCTCAAAAAAAAAAAAAAAAAAAAAAAAGCCTCTATTATTTGCTAATGAGAGAGTGGGAAACTAAGCCCAAGAAATGTTCTGCACCAGACTGGGTGTTTTGGCTCACACCTGTAATCACAGCACTTTGGGAGGCTGAGGCTGGTGGATCACCTGAGGTCAGGAGTTTGAGACCAGCCTGACTAACATGGTGAAACTGCGTCTCTATTAAAAATGCAAAAATTGGTGCTGCTGGGAGTTGCTTGGAGGTTGGCGGTGTGGGGCTGAAGGCTAGCAAGCGGAGCAATCATGTTGCACAAACAAATTTACTATTCGGACAACGAAAATGAGGAGTTTGAGTATCGGCATGTCATGCTGCCCAAGGACATAGCCAAGCTGGTCCCTAAAACCCATTTGATGTCTGAATCTGAATGGAGGAATCTTGGTGTTCAGCAGAGTCAGGGTTGGGTCCATTATATGATCCGTGAACCAGAACCTCACATCTTACTATTCCGGCTCCCACTACCCAAGAAGCCGAAGAAATGAAGCTGGCAAGCCACTTTTCAGCCTCAAGCTTTACACAGCTGTCCTTACTTGCTAACATCTTTCTGATGACATTATTGTGTTGCCTTCTTGTTTCTCACTTTGATATTTAAAAGATGTTCAATACACTGTTTGAATGTGCTGGTAACTGCTTTGCTTCTTAAGGAGAGCCACCACTACCATAGCCCAGCCAGATGAGTGCTCTGTGGACCCACAGCTTCAGCTGAGTATGACCCCAGAAGCCAGTGTGCTGTGTATCTAGAACACACTTGGCAGATGGAGGAAGCATCTGAGATTAAGACCATGGCTGTTACAGGGATTGTGTAAACTTCTTTTTGTTTTTTTCTGCCAGGTGTTGTATGTATGGTGACTTGTGGATTTATGTTTCAGTGTACTGAAAACTTTCCATTTTATTAAAAAAATCTGTTCATATTATAAGCCTTGATTAAAGAGGTAGTTTTTATAATCTAAAAAATAAAAAACAAAAACAAAAATTAGCGGGGCATGGTGGCAGGCGCCTGTAATCCCAGCTACTCCAGCCTGTGTACCATAGAAAGACCTTTTCTCTAAATATAAATATAAAATATATGTTAAAAAATATAAATACGGCCGGATGTGGTGGCTCACACCTGTAATCCCAGCACTTTGGGATGCTGAGGTGGGTGGATCACCTGAGGGCAAGAGTTCAAAACCCACCTGACCAATATGGTGAAACCCATCTCTACGAAAAATATGAAAATTGGCAGCTGGGCATGGTGGCTCACGCCTGTAATCCAAGCACTTTGGAGGCCAAGGCGGGCAGATCACCTGAGGTGGGGAGTTCAAGACCAGCCTGACCAACATGGTGAAACCCTGTCTTAAAAAAAAAAATACGGAAATTAGCTGGGCGTGGTGGCCTTCACCTGTAGTTGCAGCTACTCAGGAGGCTGAGACAGGAGAATTGCTTGAACGTGGGAGGCGGAGGTTGCAGTGAGCTGAGATCACGCCAGTGCACTCCAGCCTGGGTGACAGAGCGAGACTCTGTCTCAAAAAAAAATTATTCCATATATATATATATTTTTTCCAGGAATATATATAAATATATTTTTAGGAATGACTGTATTAACAAAGTACTATTCTTTTTGTGATCTCTATTGGGTAGAGATTATCATTCTGTTTTCTGTCACAATTAGGACTCTGTAGTACCAGAAACTGTGAGAAAGATCTTAGTGTTTGTTAGGAAATAATTAGTGGTGTAGATGCTCTTAAGACCCATCTGTCTTCATTTTAGAACTTTAATTTGATCCCCTTTCCTAGGTTCATATTGAGATCCATTGAAGGCCCTCCTGGACTGACAAAGGCGTGACCTCAGGCCCATCCCATCCAAGAACACGAAGCATGAGGGACAGAAGAAGGCCCCTTGGCACCTGCCTGGCACCAGTGCAGCGGGCCGGAGGAGGTGATTTGGACAAACTATTACACAGCCTTAAGAAAAGAATGCTGAAGGAGGACCCCTGGCCTGCAGCTGCACCCTCCTGGATCAATAAGCCTGCGGCTGACAGAAATTCACAGAGTGCTGCATTATCACTGGAAATGAGAAAGGATCCTAACAGGGCTGGCCTCTGGCTTCACAGTGGTGACCCAGTGCTTCCACATGTGAAAGAATCAATAAGAAGAAATCTAGCCTCAGTAGCCACTCCGAGCGCAGCCATGGGTTTGTTCTCTGCTCCAACAGAGTGTTTTGCTGGGGTGTCCTGCAGTGGTGTTGAAGCTCTGAGGTGGGACTGGCTGGGAGGAGGGCCTGAGGCCACCAGCAGCCACAGAGGACAGTGCCCCAAAGGAGAACCTTGGGTGTCAGGACTGTCACACCATCAAAAACTGCTGGAAATGGGAAGTTGTCAGGATGACCCACCAAGTGCTTTTCCCGAGGGTCTGGGCTCTGAGTTGGAACCCTCTTGCCTGCACTCCATCCTGTCTGCAGTGCTGCACGTGTGTCTAGAAGTGCTCCTGAATGATGAGACAGAACGAGTTTTCCTTGACCGTTTAAAGCCCATGTTTTCAAAGCAAACAATAGAATTCAAGAAAATGCTTGAAAGCACCTCAGATGGTCTCCAGATGACACTGGGGTTACTGCCTCTGCAGCCTTTTGAATTAGCAAATTCATATGCCATAGTTAAGGTCCAAGCAGAACAATAAAAATAGGTTAATTTTAAGAGTTGTCTTAGATTGATTTCTTTCGCATCAAGTCTGGATGCAAACTGCGCAGCCCTTCAGTTCCTGCTGTGGTTTTTTACGACTCGGCAGACTTCAAGTAAATTGAGTTGAAATTCAAAGCTGGTTGATACGGAAGAAACTTTTTTAGCATGTGTTAAATTGTGCTTTCAAAGACATAAAGAATTGGGAAACATTTCAGGAGACGATCATAGCCTGTATAAATATCAGATTAGAACATACAGATTTACCATGAAATTCTGTCTTCAACACTCATTCTAAAGGGCTACTGTCCCAAGTCCTGTGTGTCCCTTCGGCTTGTGTGATCACCCGATGGAAGTTGATATTCGTGAAGTTTACACCACCGTACTTGGCATGGCGTTAAGCCTTGCTGAATTCGTGGTAAGCTGTTACCATTTCTGCATTTTGTAGAATGGTTTTCGTCTGCAGCAGAATTCGATTTCCCTTCTCACACCCCTTTCCTTCCCCGTGAAATGCGATTTAGACAGAGGCCCTGTGGTGAAAGTTGCAATATTAAGCTTACTTTTAGAGGAGTCCCTTCTCAAACTCGGAACTCTAGCAGTGTTACCTTCAAAGAAAAAGAGCTTGAGAAAAAGGTAGCTCCATTATAGAGAAGCAAATCAAGTTACTTCCCTTCTAAAAAGTTTCCCAGATTCTAGGAATTGCAGTATCTTGTACCCTCAGATTTTTCAGGTGACTCCTTTTGTTGTCTGCTGATAACTTTAATAAAGATAATTTAAGGGCATAAGTTTTTAAGGACTCCCAAAGTGAGACTTAACCATTTTGGGGATTACTGACTGCATATACCAGTTTATATTGTGTGCTGAATTATGCCATGTGCTATTTTAGTGTTTGGAGGAAATGAAAAATAAAATTTGTTCTTCTGCTTAATAAATATGTCTTATTTTATATGTGTGGTCTTGGTTCTTCTTGTGTTTTTATTAATGCCATTGTCGTCCTGATAGTTTTTATTGTTTGAGACGGGGTCTTGCTCTGTCACCCAGGCTGGAGTACAGTGGTGTGATCATAGCTTACTATAACCTTGAACTCCTGGGCTCTAGCAATCCTCCGACCTCAGCCCCCCGAGTACCTAGGACTACAGGTGCATGCCACAGTGGGCAGATTTTTTTTTTTTGAGCCCAGGCAAGAGTGCAGTGGTGCAGTCTCTGCTCACCACACCTCCATCTCCGGGGTTCAAGCGATTCTTCTGCTTCACCCTCCCGAGTAGCTGGCATTGCAGGCATGTGCTACCACGCCCGGCTAATTTTGTATTTTTAGTAGAGATGGGGTTTCTCCATGTTGGTCAGCTGGTCTCAAACTCCCGACCTCGAGTGATTTCGCCTGCCTTGGCCTCCCAAAGTGCTGGAATTGCAGGGGTGAGCCACCACACCAGGCCTACATTTTAAAAAATATTTTGTAGAGCTGGGGGTCTCACTTTGTTGCTCAGGCTGGTCTCAAACTTCTGGGCTCTAGCGGTCCTCCAGCCTCAACCTCCCAAAGTGCTGGAGTCACAGGTGTGAGCCACCACACTCAGTCCCTAATACATTTTTTTTTTGAGGCAGAGTTTTTCTCTTGTTGCCCAAGCTGGAGTGCAATGGCTTGATCTCAGCTCTCTGCAATCTCCGCCTCCCAGGTTCAGACAATTCTGTTTCAGCCTCCCGAGCAGCTGGGACTACAGGAACGAGCCACCACGCCCAGCTAATTTTTTTCTGTTTTTGTTAGAGATGGGGTTTCACCATGTTGGCCAGTTGGTCTTGAACTCCTAACCTCCCGTGATCCACCCACCTCGGCCTCCCAAGGTGCTAGATTTACAGGTGTGAGCCACTGCGCCCAACCCCCTAATACTTTTTTTTTTTTAAACACCAAAGTAGGTTGTTGATGCACAAGATTAGAAGCAGAGCTTGAAAAAATACATAAAGCTAGGCCAGAACTCAGCTCTAATTCTGCTCCCAGGAAACAATGAAATTGTGCCTTGTGATCCTTTGGGTTGGTGCTCAGAGTCCCAAAGAAAAAGTTCTTGAGAAAAAATGAGAAAAAAAGAAAAAAAGTTCTTGAAAGACAAACCATCTCCATCCAGTCTAAGTAACACTGTCTTAGTGGAGCAATTAAAACCCTGACAAACAGCCGTGCCCTTTTGGTGTCACTGTGATTGATTGTGAAATGAGGACACTTTTAAATGTTTTAAAATAGGAACTGTTTTCTCGTCAAGACTTCCCTTTACTTCCTCTTTTTTTTTTTTTTTTTTTGAGATGGAGGCTCACCCTATCACCAGGCTGGTGTGCAATGGTGTGATCTCGGCTCACTGCAACCTCTGCCTCCCAGGTTCAAGTGATTCTCCTGCCTTAGCCTCCTGAGTAGCTGGACTACAGGCGTGTGCTACCATGCCCAGCTAATTTTGTATTTTTAGTAGAGAAAGGGTTTCACCATGTTGGCCAGGCTGGTCTTGAACTCCTGACCTTATGATACACCCACCTCAGCCTCCCAAAAGTGCCGGGATTATAAGCATGAGCCACTTCACCTGGCCTTCCTTTTTTTAAAAAAATGAGGCCGGGCACGGTGGCTCAAGCCTGTAATCCCAGCACTTTGGGAGGCTGAGGCGGGCGGATCACAAGGTCAAGAGATCGAGACCATCCTGGCCGACATGGTGAAACCCCGTCTCTACTAAAAATACAAAAATTAGCTGGGCGTGGTGGCGTGCGCCTGTAGTCCCGGCTACTCGGGAGGTTGAGGCAGGAGAATTGCTTGAACCTGGGAGGTGGAGGTTGCAGTGAGCTGAGATTGTGCCACTGCACTCCAGCCTGGCGACAGTGAGTCTGTCTCAAAAAGTAAAATAAAAATAAAAAAACGAAGTTTATTCACTTGGGACACCCTTTAAATAAAAAGTTTACTCCTTTGGGATCAAACTTTCCATGACTATTTCTTTTGTTTTGTAGATTGCAAGTAAACAAATGTTCAATTGCAAAAAGTACAGAATTCCCTATTAGGCATCAAGTGATACATACTAATTTTTTTATAGATTTTTTTTTTTTGTAAAGACGAAGTCTCACTTTGTTGCTTAGGCTTCTGGCCTCAAGCAATCCTCTTGTCTCAGCCCCCAAAGTGCTAAGATTACAAGCATGAGCCACCATGCCCAGCCTGAAATGCTTTCATACGGTGACATTAAAATAAGGTGTGCATGCTGGCCATGGTGGCATGCGCCTGTAATCCCAGCTATTCAGGAGGCTGAGGTAGGAGAATTCCTTGAACCTAGGAGGTGGAGGTTGCAGTGAGCCGAGCACCACAGCACTCCAGCCTGGGCAACAAGAGCAAAACTCCATCTCAAAAAAAAAACAAACCGCAGTTTCATGCATTTTCCTTTTTCTTTTTGCCTTTCTGGGTTCTACTCTTATGGGTTGAACAGCATAATCATGTTAAATTTAGAAACAACCTATGGCATATAATCTTGGACTTGGTTATTCACATTTGAAAATCGTCCTTTTTTTCTTTTTCTTTTTTTTTTTTTGAGATGAAGTCTCTCTCTGTCGCCCAGGCTGGAGTGCAATGGTGCAGTCTCGGCTCACTGTCACCTCTGCCTCCGAGGTTCAAGCCATTCTCCTGCCTCACCGTCTCGCGTAGCTGGAATTACAGGTGCCCGACACCAGGCCCGACAAATTTTTGCATTTTTAGTATAGACAGGGTTTAACCTTGTTGGCCAGGCTGGTCTCGAACTCCTGACCTCAGGTGATCCGCCCACCTCTGCCTCCCAAAGTGCTGGGATTACAGGTATGAGCCACTGCATCTGGACTACATAGCTAATTTTTAAAGTTATCTTCTTTAAACTTTTCAAGCAGAAGAAACAGAATTAAGAATTACTGAGGCGGCCGGGTGTGGTGGCTCATGCCTGTAATCCAAGCACTTCGGAGGCCAAGGTGGGTGGATCACCTGAGGTTGGGAGTTCAAGACCAGCCTGACCAAAATGGTGAAACCCCGTCTTTAAAAAAAAAAAAAAGGAGGCCGGGCGTGATAGCTCACGCCTGTAATCCCAGCACTTTGGGAGGCTGAGGCAGGTGGATCATGAGGTCAAGAGATCGAGACCATCCTGGTCAACATGGTGAAACCCCGTCTCTACTAAAAATACAAAAAATTAGCTGGGCATGGTGGCGTGTGCCTGTAATCCCAGCTACTTAGGAGGTTGAGGCAGGAGAATTGCCTGAACCCAGGAGGCGGAGGTTGCGGTGAGCCGAGATCGTGCCATTGCACTCCAGCCTGGGTAAAAAGAGCGAAACTCCGTCTCAAAAAAAAAAAAAGTAAAAAATAAAAAAAAAAAAAATTACTGAGGCTGGGTGTGGTGGCTCATGCCTGTGATCCCAGCATTTCGGGAGGCCAAGGCATGAGGATCACTTGAACTCAGGGCGTGGTGGCATATGCCTGTAGTTCCAACTACTCAGGGGGCTGAGGTAGGATGATCACTTGAGCCTAGGAAATCGAGGCTGCAGTGAGTGAGCCATGATGATGCCACTGTAATCCAGCCTGGTGACAAAGTGAGACCCTGTCTCAAAAAAAAAAAAAAAGTAGAAAATGATCAGGCACAGTGGTTCATGCTTGTAATCCCAACACTTTGGGGAGCCGAGGCAGGAGGATCATTTGAAGCTAGGAGTTCGAGACCAGCCTAGACGATATAGTGAGACCCTTTGCCTTAAAACTTTTTTTAATACAATTACCTGAACAGTATGTATGAACTCAGACATGGAAACTGCTGCCTTCAACAACAGTGAGTGGTAGAAGTTTTGAAACACACCCTGTTCAATGGATAACATATATTCAACATAGGGACAGCAGGATTTATATATATATATTAATATATTATATAAAATATTTATATTATATATAATATATATATATTTTCAACATAAAAACTCAGAATGAGAAACCTAAGATTTGATTCTTATTAAATGAGCTTAATGGCTGCTTCTACTTGGCTTTTGTTTGTTTCCAGAATGTTCTCTCTCTTTTCTACAAACATTTTATTTTTATCAAATCTTGTTGGCTGGGCTTGGTAGCTCATGCCTGTAATCCCAGCACTTTGGGAGGCCGAAGTGGGTGGATCACCTGAGATCAGAAGTTTGAGACCAGCCTGGCCAACCTGGTGAAACCCTATCTCAAAAAAATAAAAATAAAAAACATAGCTGGGTATCGTGGTATATGCCAATTGTCCCAGCTACACAGATGGGTGAGGCAAGAGGATCCCTGGAGCACAGGAGCCTGAGGCTGCAGTGAGCTATGATCACACCACTGCTAGCATGGGTGACAGAGACCCAGTTCATAAACAAGCAAACAAAAACCTTCATTAATCAGATCAATTTTAAAAACAGCTGACGCCGGGCGCAGTGGTGCGTACCTGTAGTCCCAGCTACGTGGGAGACTGAGGTGGGAGGATCACTTGAGCTCAGGATTTCTGGGCTGTAGTGCGCTATGCCAGTCGGGTGTCCACACAAAGTTCAGCATCAATATGGTGACCTCCCGGGAGCGGGGGACCAGGTTGCCTAAGGAGGGGTGAACCGGCCCAGGTCGGAAACGGAGCAGGTCAAAACTCCAGTGCTGATCAGTAGTGGTATCGCGCCTGTGAATAGCCACCGCCCTCCAGCCCAGGCAACATAGGGAGACCCCATCTCTTAAAAAAAAAAAAAAAAAAAAAAAAAAAACAGCTGACGGCCAGGAGATGGCGCATGCCTGTAATCCCAGCATTTTGGGAGGCCAAGGTGTGCGGATCACTTGAGGTCAGGAGTTCAAGACCAGTGAAACCCCATCTCTACTAAAAATACAAAATTAGCCAGGTGTGGTGGCACACGCCTATAATCCCAGCTACTCGGGAGGCTGAGGCATGAGACCTGTTTGAACCAAGGAGGTGGAGGTTGCAGTGAGCCAAGATTGGGCCATTCATTGCACACCAGCTTGGGCAACGAGAGTAAAACTCTGTCTCAAAAAAAAAAAAAAAAAAAATCTGATTACTTTCATTGGCAAACCATTCATTGAGACCTATAGTCTGTATGAAAAACATTTGGAAAAGATTTTCAAAGGTGCTTGTTTTAGGAATGGTAAACTTCATAGGATAATTTTTTCTTTTTTCTGCAATCAGTGATCTTGCTTTATGGAGGTATATCAAGACTTTTAATGAAGTGTTTTGGTTGAGTTGGGAGGGCATGTTCCAGGTGGCCTGTTGTGTCTGAGAAGTCCTTGAACGTGATGCTTTCTTATTTTGTTTTATTTTAGACAAGGTCTTACTCTGTCACCCGGGCTGGAGTGTAGTGGTGCGATCTCAGCTTACTGCAACCTCCGCCTCTTGGCTTCAAGCAATTCTCGTGCCTCAGCCTCCTGAGTAGCGCCCCACCATGCCCAGTTAATTTTTGTGTTTTTAGTAGAGACAGGGTTTCACCATGTTGACCAGGCTAGTCTCGAACTCCTGACCTCAAGTGATCACCCCCCTCAGCCTCCCAAAGTGCTGAGATTAGAGGCGTGAGCCACCTCACCTGGCCACACACACACACACACACACACACACACACGTTATTTATTTATTATTTCTGATATATATATTATTTTTAAATTGATATAGGTTCTCAATAGGTTGCCCAGGCTGCTGCTGCCTCAGCCTCCTAAAGTGCTGAGATTACAGACATGAGTGCCACTGCGCCTGGCCTGCTTTTAGTTTTTTTTAAGGTGGTAAACTAACTTGTTTTCTTTTTCCCTGTCCACATCCTAAGAGTTCTGATTCTGGGCCTTGCATAGTGGCTCATACCTGGAATTCCAGCATGTTGGATCACTTGAGCTCAGGAGTTCTAGGCCAGTCTGGGCAACACAGCAAGACCATCTCTACTAAAATACAAACAATTAGCATGGTGGCGTGTGTCTGTAGTTTCAGCTACGCTGGAGTTTGAGGGCGTATCACTTGGAGCTGGGAGATCCAGGCTGCAGTGAACCGTGATTGCACCACTGCACTCCAGCCTGAGTGACAGATCGAGACACTGTCTCAAAAACACCCCCAAAAACCCCACAAAGAGTTCTGATTCTGCTGTGAGGAAAAAAAATCAGTAATTTGAGGATTGCTAAGCAGGCTCTGTTGTTTTGCTTTGTTTTGTTTTGAGACGGAGTCTTGCTGTGTCAGGCTGGAGTGCAATGATCTTGGCTCACTGCAACCTCTGCCTCCTGGGTTCAAGTGATTCTCTTGCCTTAGCCTCCTGAATAACTGGAACTACAGGCGTCTGCCACCATGCCGGCTAATTTTTGTATTTTTAGTAGAGACAGGGTTTCACCATGTTGGCCAGGCTAGTCTCGAATTCCTGACCTCAGGTGATCAACCCATCTCAGCCTTCCAAAGTGCTAGGATTACAGGTGTGAGCCACTGTGCCGAGCCAGCTTATCTTATATTACACTTGGATTTACCAGCACTCCACTGCAGCTTATTTTCAGTGACTTGGAGAAAGGTATCTATTCTCCTGGTAAATTGTATGCCTGCCTCTTTTCAGCGGAGTTCTCAGATGCCTGGAAACATCTAGGTCTTTGTAGGACACCTAAAGGGCTATTATGTCGAGAACATAGGTACATACTTATGACTCCATGTAGGAAAAGCGCTGTTTCTTGGGTTTTTGGTTTCTGTTATTTATTTATTTGAGATAGAGTTTTGCTCTTGTTGCTCAGGCTTCATTGCAATGGCGAGATCTTGGCTCATCACAACCTCCACCTCCCAGGTTCAAGCAATTCTCCTGCCTCAGCCTCCAAAGTAGCTGGGATTACAGGCGTGCACCACTACACCTGGCTAATTTTGTATTTATAGTAGAGATGGGGTTTTACCATGCTAGTCAGGCTGGTCTCGAACTCCTGACATCAGGTGATACTCCCACTTTGGCTTCCCAAAGTGTTGGGATTACTGGTGTGAGCCACCGCACCTGGCCTGTTTCTATTTTTTAGAAAGGGTCTTGTTCTGTTGCTCAGGTTGGAGCACAGTGGTGCAATCATAGTTCACTGCAGCCTCCCCTCCTAGTTTCAAGTGATCCTCCTACCTTAGCCCACTGAATAGCCGGGACTACAGACACGCACCACCACACCCAGCTAATTTTTAAATTTTTTATAGGGATGGGGTCTCACTGTGTTGCTGAGGCTGGTCTCCAACTCCTGGGCTCAAGCAATCTGCCAGCCTCAGCCTCCCAGAGTTCTGGGATTACAGGTGTGAGCCATCACACCCGGCCCAGAAAGTGCTATTTCTTTTCACACCCCCAGCTTCCAAGACTTGATGACTCATACTTGTTGAGGAAAACCTATTATGTGAGGGTGAGCTGAGAAAAGAGGGGAGTTTGGTTGATTTTAAATGCAGGTGCTTTGTTCCATGTCTTCATTCATCTAAAAATTGAGAATGCAGCCTTAGAGCCTTAGGAAAACAGCTCTTTTTAGCTTTGTGTTGTGGTGCCTTTGGGAAAGTGGGAGAAGTAGGTTAAGTCACAGGCAGATTCATTTTTTTTTTTTGACGTAGGGTCTCACTCTGTCGCCCAGGTTGGAGTGCAGTGGCATGATCTGGGCTCACTGCAACCTCCACCTCCCGGGTTCAAGCACTTCCTGCCTCAGCCTCCCAAGTAGCTGGGATTCCAGGCACCCACCACCACACCCGGCTAATTTTTGTATTTTAGTAGAGACGGGGTTTCACCTTCTTGACCAGGCTGGTCTTGAACTCCTGACCTCGTGATCCACCTGCCTGCCTCAGCCTCCCAAAGTGCTGGAATTACAGGCGTGAGCCACCTCGCCTGGCCCAGGTTCATTGTTAAATAAATGTTCACGTTTCCTACTCCACTGTGTGAAAGAAGGATTTGGCAAATATGTGAATTTAAAAATGTTTAAGCATTTGGAACTTCCATTAAAATCAGCTTCTCCTGGCTAGGGAGGGTGGCTCATGCCTGCAATCCCAGCATTTTGGGAGGCTGGGGCAGGAGGCCAGGAGTTCGAGACCAGGGGGCAGGAGGCCAGGAGTTCAAGACCAGCCAGAGCAATATAGGGAGACCCCCCCATCTCTATTAATTGTAACTTTATTTATTTACTTTTGAGACAGAGTTTCACTCTTGTAGCTCAGGCTGGAGTGCAGTGGCATGATCTTGCCTCACTGCAACCCCCTCCTCCCAGGTTCAAGCGATTCTCCTGCCTCAGCCTCCCGAGTAGCTGGAATGACAGGCATGCACCACGATACCCAGCTAATTTTTTTGTATTTTTAGTAGAGATGAGGTTTCACCATGTTGGCCAGGTTGGTCTCGAACTCCTGACCTCAAGAGATCCACCCACCCTTGGCCTCCCAAAGTGCTGGGATTACAGGCGTGAGCCACTGTGCCCGGTCGAATAATGCTTATTTTTGAAGCGATATGGGCATATATATATATATATGTATTGCGTTTAAGTTGAAAGATGAGGTCATGTGTAATTATAGGATGCCAAATAATCACTTCGTTTAAGTGGCCTTTATTCTGGGCAAATTTTAAGTTACAGTGGAAATTTCTCACCTCCCTGTGAAGGTGAACGACTGAAGCAAGCCCCAGTGGATGGAACGCTGCCCCGGGACAGACTGTATTCAGTGAATCTCACAGTAATTTATGTAGCTGCATAATAATTTAGGGGGAATGGGTGAGGTTGGGCAGAAAGCCCCAGCCGCTGTGCACGTGAGGCTCGAGTTGACCACAAGAGGGAGCCACGTGTTCATCTAGGGAGTGTGCTGTTTGGGGATGTTTTTCACGGGTATTTTGTTTACCCAAATTCTTAAGCAAAAATTAACATAAAAACGTCAGACTTATTTCGGTATGGGTTGTTAACGTAAGTAAGTGTAATGTATCAAACCTCACATCAAGATTGTAACTATTTTCTTTTTTAAATTTAAAATTTTTTGGCTGGGCGAGGTGGCTCACAATTGTAACACAATTGTAATCCCAACACTTTGGGAGGCCAAAGTAGGGGCGGGGAGCGGGGGAGAGGGGGATTACGAGGTCAGGAGTTCAAGACCAGCCTGGCCAACACAATGAAACCCTGTCTCTACTAAGAATACAAAAATGTGGCATGGTGGGGGGTGCCTGTAATCCCAGCTGCTGGGGAGGCTGAGGCAGGAAAATCGCTTGAACCCTGAAGGCAGAGGTTGCAGTGAGCTGAATCGCGCCACTGCACTCCAGCATGGGCGACTGAACTAGACTCCATCTAAAAAATATATATATATATATTATATATATATTTATATATATATTTTTGTAGAGATAAGTTCTCACTATGTTGCCCAGACTGGTCTCCAACTAATAGGCTCAAGCAATCCTCCCACCTTGGCATCCCAAAGTGCTGGGATTACAGGTGTGAGCAACTGTGCCCAACCCAGCTGCAGCTCTTTATTTATTTGTTTATTTTATTTATTTATTTTGAGATGGAGTTTTGCTCTTGTTGACCAGGCTGGAGCACAATGGCATGATCCTGGCTCACTGCAACCACCACCTCCTGGGTTCAAGCGATTCTCCTGCCTCAGCCTCCTGAGTAGCTGGGATTACAGGCGCCCACCACCACGCCCTGCTAATTTTTGTATTTTTAGTAGAGATTGGGTTTCACCATGTTGGCCAGGCTGGTCTTGAACTCCTGATCTCAAGCGATCCACCTGCCTCAGCCTTCCAAAATGCTGGGATTACAGGCATGAGCCACAGCGCCTGGCCCAGCGCTCCTTAATTCAGTACCCATAGGTGGTGCTTAAAGTAAGAAGGTAAATGTGGTAGAAAAGTAAAATGTGTGTGTGTGTTTTTTTTTAATTTTTATGCATGGCTTTCAGTAAGAAACCACATTTTCACACTGCAACAACATGAACAGTAGTTTTAGGGCGAGGCGTGGTGGCTCATGTCAGTAATCCCAGCACTTTGGGAGGCCAAGGTGGGAGGACTACTTGAGGCCAGGCGTTCCAGATCAGCCTGGGCAACATAGTGAGACCCCATGTCTACCAAAAAAAAAAAAAAAAAGATATAAAATAAGATAAAAATTTAAGTCTGGCTCAGTGGCTCATGCCAGTAATCCCAGCACTTTGGGAGGCTGAGGTGGGTGCATCATGAGGTCAAGAAATTGAGACTATCCTGGCCAACATGGTGAAACCCTGTATCTACTAAAACTACAAAAATTAGCTGGGCATGGTGGTGTGTGCCTGTAGTCCCAGCCACTTGGGAGGCTGAGGAAGGAGAATCGCTTGAACCTGGGAGACGGAGGTTGCAGTGAGCCAAGATCTCGCCACTGCACTCCAGCCTGGCAACAGAGTGTGACTTTGACTAAAAAAAAAAATTTATTTTATTTTATTTTTTTTTAAAAGACTGGGTTTCACCATGTTGGTCAGGCTGGTCTTGAACTTCCAACCTCAGGTGATCCACCCGCCTTGGCCTCCAAAGTGCTTGGATTACAGGCGTGAGCCACTGCGCCCGGCCAAAAAAAAAAAAATTTTTAAAGAGCAGCAGTTTTCTTCAGAGTGGGCTGAGAATTTTCACTTCTGCCAAGGATGTTCATAGGTTCTCAATGCTGGGAGCTTTTCTGAGCCCTTTCAGGAGGATAGGGCAGGGGACAGGGATGGCCTGGGCTGATTCAGGCAGTCCTGTTCTGATTTGGGGGCCCACAGCGGGTTCCTCCTCAGCCTGTTCCTTTGCATGAGAGCCTTATAGACACCCTTACAGGGAAAGTTGTCACACAGAACAAGTCAGTTGTAACCGAGCATGGTGACTCACACCGTGAGTAATCCAACCACCTTCGGAGGCCAAGGTGAGAGGATTGCTTGAACCTGGGAGGTTGAGGCTGCAATGAGCCATGATCATGCCCCTGCACTCCACCCTGCAAGGCAGAGGGAGACCCTATCTCAAGGAAAAAAAAAAAGTCAGTGTTGTACTATAGAAACACAACTTTAAATTTCTTTCTTTTTTTTGAGATGGAGTCTCCTGACCTCAGGTGATCCACCTGCTTGGCCTCCCAAAGTGCTGGGATTACAGGTGTGAGCCACCGCGCCCAGCTAAATTTCTTTTGTGACTTGTAGTGAGATGTCCTTAAAATGTAGGAATCTACTAAATCTACTAAAATATTAAGAACTGCTATTGTATTATTCTATAACATCAATGAATAATTGGTCTCTTTCTTTCTTCTTCTTTTTTTTTTTCTAGACAGAGTCTCACTCTGTCACCCAGGCTGGAGTGCAGTGGCTCAGTCTTGGCTCACTGCAACCTCTGCCTCCAGGGTTCAAGTGATTCTCCTGCCTTAGCCTCCCGAGTAGCTGGGACTACAGGCACCTGCCACCATGTCCGGCTAATTTTTGTATTTTTAGTAGAGACTGGATTTCACCATGGTGGCCACACTGGCGTTGAACTCCTGACCTCAAGTGATCCTCCAGCCTCGGCCTCCCAAAGTGCTGGGATTATAGGCCTCAGCCACCTCACCTGACCAGGTATAAGTTTATTATAAAATCATATCTTTTTGTTATAAAAGCTTATATCTTTATGCACATAGCTATCTCCCATATTCACTATTTTTTTTTTTTTTTTTGAGACAGAGTCTCACTCCGCCACCAGGTGCCAGGCTGGAGTGCAGTGGCGTGACCTCGGCTCACTGCAACCTCCGCCTCCCAGGTTCAAGCAATTCTCCTGCCTCAGCCTCCTGATTAGCTGGGACTATAGGCGTGCGCCACCACGCCCAGCTAATTTTTTTGTATTTTTAGGAGAGACGAGGTTTCACCCTGTTGGCCAGGATGGTCTTGATCTCTTGACCTTGTGATCCACCCGCCTCAGCCTCCCAAAGTGCTGGGATTACAGGCGTGAGCCACCCACGCCCGGCCCATATTCACTATTTTTCTAATATATTTTATTGAGAGGGAAACAGACAATAATGGCATAATTCCTAAGAATATTTCATCTGCAATCAGGCAATTGATGATCTTAACAACTAATAGCAACTACTCATTGAGCTCGCACCTCTAGGTATGAACAGGTGGTAAAGCTGCTGGGTGTAACAGTCCTGAAAAGCAATCATTTTCATTTTCCTACCAAAGACATGAAGGTGAGGTCACATAGCTCAGAAGTGGCAGAGCCTGGGTTTTTGTTGGTTTGTTTTCTGAGAGAGGGTCTCACTCTGTCACCCAGGATGGCGTGCAGTGGCACCAACATAGCTCACTACAGCCTCAAACTCCTGGGCTCGAGTGATCCTCCTGCCTTAGCCTCCTGAGTAGCTGGGACTACAGTTTTGTGTCACCATGCTCAGCTAACTTTTAATTTTTTTTGTAGAGACGGGTGTCTCACCATGTTGCTCAGGCTGGTCTCAACCTCTTGGCTGGCTTCAAGTGATCCTCTTACTCTGGCTTCCCAAAGTGCTGGGATTACAGGCATGAACCATCACACTCAGCTTACTGTCTTTTTTAAATTATTATTATTTCATTATTTATTTATTTTTGAGTCGGAGTCTCGCTCTGTCGCCAGGCTAGAGTGCAGTGGCTGCCATCTCCACTCACTGCAACCTTTGACTCCCAGGTTCAAGCGATTCTCCTGCCTCAGCCTCCCGAGTAGCTGGGATTACAGGCGCATGCCACCATGCCCAGCTAATTTTTTGTATTTTTTAGTAGAGACAGGGTTTTACCATGTTGGCCAGGCTGGTGTTGAACTCCTGGCCTGAAGTGATCCACCCGCCTCAACCTCCCAAAGTGCTGGGATTATAGGCGGGAGCCACTGGGCCCGGCTTTATTATTATTTTAGAATCAGGGGGGTACACATGTAGGATTGTTCCATAAATATATTGCATAATGATGAAGTTTTCGATTCTAGTATACCTGTCTCAAAAAATAAATAAATAAAATAAATAGTGAACGTTGAACTCAATAGGTAATTTCTCAGCCCTCACTTCCCTTTCACCCTCTCCCCTTTTGGAAACATCAGTGTCTATTATTTCCATCTTTTTTTTGAGACAGAGTCTCGCTCTGACACCAGACTGGAGTGCAGTGGCGCAATCCCGGCTCACTGCAACCTCGGCCTCCCGGTTCCGGTGATGCTTCCGCCTCGGCCTCCCGAGTAGCTGGGACTACAAGCGCACAATACCACCTCTGGCTAATTTTTGTATTTTTAGTAGAGGTGAGTTTTCACCATGTTGACCAGGCTGGTCCCGAATTCCTGACCTCAAATGATCCACTTTCCTCAGCCTCCTAAAGTGTGGGATCACAGGAGTGAGCCATTGTGCCTGGCTGCTAATTTTAAATAAATAAAATCTGAAATTCAGTTCCCCGCTTACACCAGTCACATTTCAAATGCCCAATAGCTGTATGCAGCCAGTGGCTACTGTATTATACACATAAAGAACATTTCCGTCATCCCAGAAGTTTCTAGTGGACAGCCTCTTGGCCCTTGTAGACATACTTGGGACAACTTTGCCTCTTCAGGAAAAGATCTGACTTCAATACATTAGAGTATGTGATGTTTTTTCTTACTTTTAACCACATTCCATCAATACAAGACAAAGACACCGTTCTCTTAAATTGGTGGGAGAAAGAAGATCATGAGTCTGCCATGATTTTCTGTAAGCTTTTGTTCTACAAAAAGGGACTTTGCCTCTCACTTTTTATCTTATTTATGAGGTGTTTCATAGTTCTCTTTGAGTAAAAGATGTAAGAATTCCGCCAGGCACAGTGGCCCGCGCCTGTAATTCCAGCACTTTGAGAAGTCGAGGCGAGCAGAGCACTAGGTCAGGGGTTCGAGACCATCCAGACCAACCTGGCAAAACTCTCTACTAAAAATACAAAAAATTAATCGGGCATGGTGTTTTGCGCCTGCAATTCCAGCTACTCAGGAGGCTGAGTTAGGAGAATCGCTTGAACCCAGGAGGCAGAGGTTGCAGTGAGCCAAGATGGTGCCACTGCACTCCAGCCTGGGCAACAGAGCGAGACTCTGTCTCACAAATAAATAAATAAGACGTAATAATTCAGCACAGTGCCAGATACCTAGTCAATTTCCCATGAGTGGCAGCATCTCTTTGCCTTGATTTTATATTATTTTGTATATTTTAAAATGTAGGCTGGGCATGGTGGCTCACACCTGCAATCTTAGCACTAAGGGAGGCTGAGGCAGGAGGACTTCTTGAGCCCAGGAGTTCAAAGCTGCAGTGAGCTACGATTGCATCACTGCACTCCAGCCTGAGTAAGCAAGACCCTGTCTCTAAAATTAATTAATTAATTAACTTAAAATTGTATAATCTTTTGTATTTTAAGTACTTTATTGTGCAATAGCAATTGGTTTCAACATCTCATTGTCTCAAACCTTTTGAAAAGCTTCATTGTTGGCTGGGCGAGGTGGCTCGCACCTGTAATCCCAACACTTTGGGAGGCCAAGGCAGATGGATCACTTGAGGTCAGGAGTTCAAAACCAGCCTGGCCAACATGGTGAAACCCTGTCTCTACTAAAAATACAAAAATTAGCCAGTTGTGGTGGTGGGCGCCTGTAATTCCAGCTGCTTGGGAGGCTGAGGCAGGAGAATTGCTTGAACCTGGGAGTCACAGGTTGCAGTGAGCCGAGATTGCACCATTGCACTCCAGCCTGGGCAACTTGAGGGAACTCCATCTCAAAAAAAGCAAAGAAGAGGCTGGGCTCAGTGGCTCATGCCTGTAATCCCGGGCATGGTGGCGGGTGCCTATAATTTCAGCTACTCAGGAGGCTGAGGCAGAAGAATTGTTAGAATCTGGGAGGTGGAGGTTGCAGTGAGCCGAAATTTCATCATTGCACTCCAGCCTCGGTGACAACAGTAAGACTTCATCTAAAAAAAAATTATTTATAACACTTGTTAAACATAGTAGGGCTGACCAGGTTCGGTGGCTCACGCCTGTAATCCCAGCCCTTTGGAAGACCGAGGTGGATAGATCACAAGGTCAGGAGATTGAGACCATCCTGGCCAGTATGGTGAAACCCCATCTCTACTAAAAAATACAAAAATTAGCTGGGCGTGGTGGTGGGTGCCTGTACTCCTAGCTACTCAGGAGGCTGAGGCAGGAGAATCGCTTAAACCCGGGAGGCGGAGGTTGTAGTGAGCTGATATTGTGCCATTGCACTCCAGCCTGGGTGACAGAGGGAGACGCCATCTCAAAAATAAATAAATAAAATAAAAATAAATAAAAAGAGAAAAAGAAAATAAAAACTTCACTTTTAGCTGGGCACGGTGGTGCATGCCTGTAATCCCAGCACTTTGGGAAGCTGAGGTGGGAGGACGGCATGAGCCAGTCAAGTTGAAGCTGCAGTGAGGCGCGTTGGTGCCATTACACTCCAGCCTGGGTGACAGAGTGAGTCCCTGTCTCAAGAAACAAAAGAAAACAAAGAAAACCTTCAATTTTTCTGACGCTGTAGCCTGAGCGTGTGACTTGCAGGAGCGTCCACTACCCTTTAGCACACTCCAGAGGAAATACAAGGTTTAAAACTTGACCTTGGCTCTGGTAACCGGACAGTTCATCGAACAAGGGATGATTCATGAGAACATCCTGTACCGCCCCCTCTCCCTCCAGAGCCACTGGGGGCCTCAAAACGTGAGAGCGGAACCGCTCGAGGAATGGAGGCAGGTCTTGCAGACGTGTGTCTCCTGGGAACTGCCGGCTTATTAAGGAGTCTCTGGGCTCCTTCCAGCTCCAGGCTGGAACTTGGCCTCCCCCTCATTGCCTCCAACGTTACCTCTTTTCCCAAAAATAGGATTTGGAACTTATTCCCCAAGTGACATAATGCATCTTACAGTCATGGGCAGGAAGTGGCTGTTTTCCTGCCAGGCCTGTGAAGTCCTCTGGAGATGGGCTGGGAGGGCACTCCCTCCTCGTCCTCCTTCACAGTAGAACGTCCATGCCTTGATTCTAAGGTGATTTTCTTCTATTTGGAAGCACAGGCTGCTCTTCCACACTGTGCAGTGAAAGAGATTAGATTGGCTGGATGTAGATGCTCTTGGGTGTTTCTGCTTCATAGACAAAGCATGCTTGAGTGCTAACAATGATGCCCTCCAACACGACGAGACCCCATCTCTATGGAAAATAGAAAAATTAGCCGGGTGTGGTGGCACATGCCTGTAGTCCCAGCTCCTTGGGAAGCTGACATGGGAGGATCACTGGAGGCTCGGAGGCAGAGATTGCATCACTGTACTCCAGCCTGTGGGACACAGCAAGACCCTGTCTCTGAAAACTAAATAAAATAATTTTTAAATTTAATTTTATTTTTGAGACGGAGTCTTGTTCTGTTGCCAGGCTGGAGTGCAGTGGCACAGTCTCGGCTCACTGCAACCTCCCCCTCCCAAGTTCAAGCGGTTCTTCTGCCTCAGCTTCCCAAGTAGCTGGGACTACAGGCACGAGCCACCATATGTGGCTAATTTTTAAAATTTTTTTTTTGAGACGGAGTCTCGCTCTGTTGCCCAGGCTGTAGTGCAGTGGCTCAATCTTGGCTGACTGCAACCTCTGCCTCATGCGTTCAAGCAATTCTCCTGCCTCAGCCTCCTGAGCAGCAGGGATTACAGGTGTGTGCTACCATGCCGAGCTAATTTTTGTATTTTTAATAGAGAAGGGATTTCACCATATTGGCCAGGCTGGTCTTGAATTCCTGACCTTGTGATCTGTCTGCCTCCGCCTCCCAATATTTATTCTATCATAAATAAAATAAATTATTTTATTTTATTTTATTTTGAGATGGAGTCTCACTCAATTGCCAGGCTGGAGTGCAGTGGCACAATCTCGACACTGCAACCTCCCCCTCCCAAATTCAAGCAATTCTCCTGCCTCAGCTTCCCGGGTAGCTGGGACTACAGGCACGTACCACCACACCCAGCTAATTTTTGTATTTTTAGTAGAGACAGGGTTTCACCATGTTGGCCAGGATTGTCTCGAACTCCTTACCTCATGATCCACTGGCCTTGGCCTCCCAAAGTGCTGGGATTACAGTCACGAGCCACTGTGCCTGGCCTATTTTATATATCATATAAAATAGAATTTATTATATTTTATTTATTTTTTAGAGACAGAGTCTCTAAAATATATTATTTATTTTTTGTCTCACTCAGTCACCCAGGCTGGAGTGCAGTGGTACAATCATAGCTCACTGAAGCCTGGACCTCCCAGGCTCAAGGGATCCTCCTGCTTCAGCCTCTGGAGTAACTGGGACCACAGGCATGCGCCACCACACGTAGCTTTATTATAAGTTCTAGTGTAGGCACAGCCACAGTTACTTAAGATGACAAATGGGGAAAATCCACATTAATTGGGTTTGCTATTAAGTGGGTGTATTGAACAGCAAATTACTAGGAACACTTAGAGTGAAAATGAAATTGTCGGAGGCAGCGGTGATGGGACCATTCAATGCTTCTGCTCCGGCTGCCCTGGGAAGCTGCACCCCCACCCCTTTTCTGTAGGGCACCCAGTCCTCCCCTTGATCGTAGACTGGCCATTCCCAGCCCCTTTTCTTCCTTTTAGATCTGCTGCGATCAGCCTGCTTTTCTTGTTCCTTCCCAGCTGCCAGCACTAACTCTTACCCAGCCCAGGCTGGAGAGCAGTGGCATGATCTCAGCTCACTGCAACCTCCGCCTCCTGGGTTCAAGCAGTTCTCCTGCCTCAGCCTCCCAAGTAGCTGGGATTACAGGCGCTTTCCACCACACCTGGCTAACTTTTGTATTTTTAGTAGAGATGGGGTTTCACCATGTTGGACAGGCTGGTCTCGAAATCCTGACCTCAGGTGATTCAGCCGCCTCGGCCTCCCAAAGTGCTGGGATTACAGGCGTGAGCCACCACTCCCAGCCAGGTTAGGCAATTTTTAGTGTGCTGTCTCAGTGATTTAGTTGGAAATGGCTATACTGAACCCCAGGGGGGATTTGAAATATTTCCAAATATTTGTTGACTCAATGGCTAGGAAGAAATGCTGTCAGCATTGGGAATGGGAGCCAGGAAAGCTAAACTCTTCCTTCAAGGCCCAAGTGAGCCTTGGACATTAATAATTGCCCCCCGCGGGGGCTGGGTGTAGTGGCTCTCTACTAAAAATACAAAAATTAGCTGGGCGTGGTGGCATGCACCTTTAGTCCCAGCTACTCCGGAGACTGAGGCAGGAGAATCTCCTGGACCCAGGAGGCAGAGATTGCAGTGAGCCGAGATCTCGCCACTGCACTCCAACCTAGAGACAGAGTAAGACTCTATCTTAAATAAATAAATAAATACAAAGGGCCAGGCATGGTGGCTCATGCCTGTAATCTCAGCACTTTGGGAGGCTGAGGTTGGAAGATCACAAGGTCAGGAGTTCAAGACCAGATTGGCCAATAGGGTGAAACCCCCGTCTCTACCAAAAATACAAAAATTAGCTGGGCGTGGTGGCAGGCACCTGTAGTCCCAGCTACTCGGAAGGCTGAGGCAGGAGAATCGCTTGAACCCAGGAGGTGGAGGTTTCAGTGAGCTGAGATCGTACCACTGCATTCCAGTCTGGGTGACAGAGTGATACTCCCTCTAAAAAAAAAAAAAATGCCCCCGACTGAAAACACTGCCTAGGGAAGACTTCCTGATGTTGACATCATGCATCTTAGCACTTTGCTACCCAAGGCTGTAAGAAGCTCTGTTGCACTTTTGCAACAATAGGAATAAGTCCTGCATCAGCTTTGATCCTGGCTCCAGAGCAAACTAAGCCAAGAGCTAAGGATCTGTTGGCTCTGGCTTCTTTTCTTTTTTTCTTTTGTTTGTTTATTTATTTATTTATTTATTTGAAACAGAGTCTCCTGCCTCAGCCTCCGGAGTGGCTGAGATTACAGGCACTCGCCACCATGCCTGGGTAATTTTTGTATTTTTAGTAGAGATGGAGTTTCACCCTATTGGCCAGGCTGGTCTCGAACTCCTGGCCTTGTGATTCGCCTGCCTCAGCCTCCCAAAATGTTGGGATTACAGGTGTGAGCCACCGCGCCTGGCCTATATTATTTTTTTGAGGCAGGGTGTCACTCTGTAGCCCAGACTGGAGCACAGTGGTGGGATCTTGGCTCACTGCAACCTCTGCCTCCCAGGCTCCAGCAGTTCTCCAAGCTTAGCCTCTTGAGTAGCTGGGATTACAAGCACACACCACCACACATAGCTAATTTTTGTGTTTTTTGTAGAGACAGGGTTTCATGATGTTGCCCAGGCTGGTCTCGAACTCCTGAGCTCAAGAAATCCTCCCGCCTCAGCCTCCCAAAGTGCTGGGATTACAGGCTTGAGCCACCGCACCCGGCTGGGTCTGTCTTCTTATACTGGTTTTGTTATTATAAAGTGACAGGTTTTGATATTTGTTTAGAGATTATTTTTAGCCCTCTGGAACAGTTTAGAGACAAATCCTTTGGGTGCTTATGCAGCATTATTATTATTTTTGAACCGATCATGACTATTTTCAACTCAGTAGAAGTTCTAAGGCAGAAACATTTCCTTTTTAAGGTGGTGTTTCTCTGGCAGTCATAAAGACTAATCCAAAAGATTAGCAAAAATAGCCACTTGTTAAATAGCTCAAATCTGGTAAATACAGGAGATATGTTTCTGTTCAGGGAAGCTCTCAGGGTGAGAGAAGAAAGGAAGAAGAAGAGAAGATTGCTATGGATGTCTATGAATAGTGAATTCCTTACTGGAACCAAGATTCGTCTTTTTTTAACTGAAAAACTTACCTTCATTGTGTTAAATAGCATATACCTGACCCAAAATTGTGGTGCCCAAAATGTAAATTATATTAAGAAATAGTTGGCTGGGTGCAGTGGCTCATGCCTGTAATCCCAGCACTTTGGGAGGCTGAGGCAGGCAGATCACAAAGTCAGGAGTTCGAGACCAGCCTGACCAACATGGTGAAACCCCATCTCTCCTAAAAATAAAATTAGCCAGGCGTGGTGGTGCACGCCTGTAATCCCAGCTACTCAGGAGGCTGAGGCAGGAGAATTGCTTGAGGTGGAGGTTGCAGTGAGCCGAGATCATGCCACTGCACTCCAGCCTGGGTGACAGGGCGAGATTCCATCTCAAAAAAAAAAAAAAAAAGAAGAAGAAGAAGGAAGAAAGAAAGAAAAGAAATAGCCCTCTCACTTTTTTTGGGTCAGCTCTGTACATCTGCTGATTGCTCAGTGGGTTTGATCCAGTTCTGTGTCTTTGGGAATAATCTGGCCACAGGGCTCTCCCCACTGTTTTTTTTTTTTGAGACTGAGTCTTGCTCTGTCGCCCAGGCTGGAGTGCAGTGGCTTGATCTCAGCTCACTGCAACCTCCACCTCCCAGGTTCAAGCAATTCTGCCTCAGCCTCCTGAGTAGCTGGAACTACAGGTGCATGCCACCATGCCCAGCTAATTTTTTTGTGTGTGTTTTTAGTAGAGACAGGATTTCACTATACTGGCCAGACTGGTCTTGAACTCCTGACCTCTTGATCTGCCTGCCTTGGCCTCCCAAAGTGCTGGAATTACAGGTATAAGCCACCGCATGTGGCCCATCTCCCCACTGTTTTAGGGGGGCAGTGTCAACCTCCCTCAATCCCAGTGGCCATGGGTCCAGAGTTAGGCTTTGTCTTCAAAGTAAACAGAGTATTTCCTTTTGGGAAGTGCAAGAAGCTGCTTTTTTACTTAGAAAACAAACCCACCCTTCAAAACATTCACAGTGAAATAATCCAGACACAAAAGGACAAATATTGTATGATTCCACTTATACAAGCTTCCTAGAAGAGGCCAATCCAGAGAGAGACAAAGTAGAATGGTGGCTGCCAGGGGCTAGGAGAAGGGAGTGGGGAGTGAGTGTTTAGCGAGGACAGAGTTTCTATTTGGGAAGATGAAAAAGTCCAGCCGGGCACGGTGGCTCACTCCTGTAATCCCCACACTTTGGGAGGCCAAGGCGGGTGGATCACAAAGTCAAGAGATCAAGACCATCCTGGCCAACATGGTGAAAGCCTGTCTCTACTAAAAATACAAAAATTGGGTGGGTGTGGTGGCACGGGCCTGTATTCCCAGCTGCTCAGGAAGCTGAGGCAGGAGAATCACTTGAGCCTGGGAGGGGAGGTTGCAGCGAGCCGAGATCGAACCGCTGCACTCTGGCCTGGCGATAGAGTGAGGCTCCATCTCAAAAAAAAAAAAAAAAACAGAAAAAAGAAAAAGTCCCAGAGATGGATGGTGATGATGATGGCAGCACAACAATATGAATATGCTTAATGCCACAAAACTGTTCACTTAAAAAAGGGTTAGTAGCCGGGTGTGGTGGCTCACATCTGTAATCCCAGCACTTTGGGAGGCTGAGGCAGGTGGATTATGAGGTCAAGAGATCAAGACCATCCTGGCCAAGATGGTGAAACCCCATCTCTACTAAATCTACAAAAATTAACTGGGCATGGTGATGCACACCTGTAGTCCCAGCTACTCAGGAAGCTGAGGCAGGAGAATTGCTTGAATCCAGGAGGCAGAGGTTACAGTGAGCCAAGATCGTGCCACTGCACTCTAGCCTGGTGACACAGTGAGACTCCGTCTCAAAAAAAAAAAAAAGGTTAAGATGGGCTGGGTGCAGTGGTTCATACCTGTAATCCCAGCACTTTGAGAGGCCAAGGTGGGCAGATCACTTGAGGTCAGGAGTTCGAGATCAGCCTGGCCAACATGGTGAAATCCTGTCTGTACTAAACATACAAAAAATAAGCCGGACGTGGTGGCACACGCCTGTAATCCCAGCTACTAGGGAGGCTAAGGTGGGAGAATCATTTGAACCCAGGAGGTGGAGGTTGCAGTGAGCCAAGATGCACCACTGCACTCCAGCCTGGGTGACAGAGCAAGACTCCATCTCAAAAAATAAAAATAAAAATTAAAAATAAATAAATAAATAAATAAATGCAGTGATCTTCTGTAGGCCCATTTATGGTGATCTAGGGCCCTCAGCACCACAGCTGGCACTTTTTTTTTTCCTAGCTAGCAGTCTGGTAAAACTTAATATTAAAAACTGATTTTTGCTGAACACTGTGGACCAGGCCTGGAATTCCAGCACTTTGGGAGGCCATGGCAGGAGGACCAGTCGAAGCCAGTAGTTTGAGACCAGCCTGGGCAACATACAGAGACCACCCCCCATCTCTTAAAAAAAGAAAAACCAAAACAACAAAACAAAGCTAATTTTCAGCCTCATGGTTGCTAATCTCAAATGCAGGTGTGTCTTTTTTTTTTTTTTTTTTTTTTTTTTTTTTTTTTTTTTTTTCTGAGACGGTTTTACTCCTGTTGCCCAGGCTGGAGTGAAATGGTGAGGTCCTGGTTCACTGAAACCTTCACTTCCTGGGTTCAAGTGATCCTTCTGCCTCAGCTCCCAAAGTGCTAGAATTACAGACATGAGCCACTGCACCTGACTTTTTTTGAAACCGGGTCTTGCTTTGTTACCCAGACTGGAGTGCAGCAATGTGATCATAGCTCACTGAGACTTGAACTGGGCTCAAGCAATCCTCCTGCCTCAGCCTCTTAAGTACCTGGGCTTATAGGTTCATACCATTATGCCCAGGTAATTATTATTATTATTTTTTGTAGAGATAGAGTCTTGCTCTGTTGCCCAGTCTGGACTTTAACTCCTGAGCTCAAGCAGTCCTTCAACCTCAGTTTCCCAAAATGTTGGCATTACAGGCATGAGCCACTAAATCTGGCCAAATTAACCTTTTTTTTTTTTTTTTTTTTTTTTTGAGGCAGAGTTTCATTCTTGTCTCTCAGGCTGGAATGCAATGGCATGATCTTGGCTCACTGAAACCTGAATCCTGGGTTCAAGTGATTCTTCTGCCTCAGCCTCATGAGTAGCTGGGATTATAGGTGCCGGCCATCATGCCCAGCTAAATTTTGTATTTTTAGTAGAGATGGGGGTTTTACCATATTGGCCAGGCTGGTCTCAAACTCCTGACCTCAGATGATCTACCCACCTCGGCCTTCCAAAGTGCTGGGATTACAGGCATGAGCACATGCCTGGGCCAAATTAACCATTTTAAAGTAAATAATTCCAGTGGCATTTAATATACTCTGTGCAAATACTACCTCTATCTAGTTCTAAAACATCTCCCCAAAAGGAAACCTGCACCCATTAAGCAATTGCTCCCCACTTCACCCACCCCTAACTGCCAACACTAGTCTATATTATTTTTCTTTTGTTTTTGAGATGGAGTTTTGCTCTGTTGCCCAGGCTGGAGTGCAGTGGCGCGATTTTGGCTCACTGCAACCTCCGCCTCCTAGGTTCAAGCAATTCTCCTGTCTCAGCCTTCCAAGTAGCTCAGACTACAAGCATGTGCCACCATGCCCAGCTAATTTTTTTTTTTTTTTTTTTTTTTTTTTGAGACGGAGTTTCGCTCGTTACCCAGGCTGGAGTGCAATGGCGCGATCTCGGCTCACCGCAACCTCCGCCTCCTGGGTTTAGGCAATTCTCCTACCTCAGCCTCCTGAGTAGCTGGGATTACAGGCACGCGCCACCATGCCCAGCTAGTTTTTTTTTTGTATTAGTAGAGACGGGGTTTCACCATGTTGACCAGGATGGTCTTGATCTCTTGACCTCGTGATCCACCCGCCTCGGCCTCCCAAAGTGCTGGGATTACAGGCTTGAGCCACCGAATTTTTTGTATTTTTAGTAGAGACGGGGTTTCACCATGTTAGTCAGGATGGTCTTGATCTAACGACCTCATGATCTGCTTGTCTTGGCCTCCCAAAGTGCTGGGATTACAGGCGTGAGCCACCGTGCCTGGTCAGCAATCTATATTATTTTTCTATGGATTCCTTTTCTTTTTCTTTTTCTTTTTTTTCCTGAGTCTGCTTACTAGGAAATATGGATTTCTTTTATTTTCTTATTAGATGGGGTCTCACTCTGCTATCTAGGCTGGACTGTAGTGGTGTACAGCTCACTGCAGCCTCAACCTTCTAGGGCCAAGAGATCCTCTTGCCTTGGCCTCTCAAAATGCTGGGACTACAGGTATGCGCCTCTGCACCCAGTTTCTGTGGCTTTTCTTTTTCTGAATATTTCATGTAAGTAAAATCATACAATATGTTACCTTTTATGTCTGGCCTCTTTTTTTTTTTTTTTTTTTTGAGATGGAGTCTTGCTCTGTCGCCAGGCTGGAGTGCAGTGGAACAATCTCGGCTCACTGCAACCTCTGCCTCCTGGGTTCAAGTGATTCTTCCGCCTCAGCCTCCCAAGTAGCTGGGACCACAGGTGTGTGCCACCACATCCAGCTAATTTTTGTATTTTTAGTAGAGACAGGGTTTCACCATGTTGGCCAGGATGGTCTCCATCTCTTGACATCATGATCCACCCGCCTTGGCCTCCCAAAGTACTGGGATTACAGATGTGAGCCCCTGCGCCCAGATATGTCTGGCTTCTTTCACTTAGCATAACGTGTTTGAGGCTCATCAGTGTTACAGCATGAATCAGTACGTCATTCCTTTTTATGGCTGAATAATATGCCATTGTATGGACATACCATGATGTTTATCCATTCATCTGTACATGGAATAGGATGTTTCTGGCAGACTAATGGGCCTAATTGGCCCTTGGAACTGATGGAATAATGGCAGATGTAATAACTGAAATGCACTGACAGCTTACAACATTTTCTTCTTTATGTGCCAGAGCAGTTGTTACACATAACAATTAAATGAATGAAAATAAAGTTTACTGAAATTCCTAGCTCTAAGATTTGTAAGTTATCACCCCTTGGGGACTATTATCCTCCTAGGATTCATTTTTGTATTTGACATTTGGAAGACTTCATGCTCTTTTAATAACAGAAAATTACGTAAGGTCATTGTCACGTTCATCGACTCCCTAGTGTTTTATTCCAAACCATGCAAAATGTTGTTTTATTTGGAGCATTCCCTAACTTCAGTTGTATAAACTGTATCAGTAGCTCTCAAGCTCAACTGGTCATAAAAATCACTGGAAAAACTTAACAGAAGTATAGATGGCTAAGTGTTCCCCCAATCTGCAAAGATGCAGATTCTCCTAGGGTCCCTGGTGCCTTTTCAGGCACCCCAGGTGTAGTTTATCAACTACACTTTGTGAAACAATGGCATTCACAGATATCTTGAGTTATTTAATAAATTTATCAGATTGGGCTGGGTGTGATGGCTCATGCCTGTAATCCCAGCACTTTGGGAGACCGAGGCAGGAAGGTCACTTGAGGACAGGGATTCAAGACCAGCCTGGCTAACATGGTGAAACTGTATTTTTACTAAAAATACAAAAACTTGGCTGGGCGTGGTGGCACATGCCTGTAATCCCAGCTACTAAGGTAGCTAAGGCCGGAGAATCGCTTAAACCCGGGAGGCAGAGGTTGCAATGAGCCGAGATTGCACCACTGCCCTCCAGCCTAGGCAACAGAGAGAGAGAGACCCTGTTTCAAAAAAATAATAATAAAACAAGATAAATTTATCAGATTGCACAATGGAACTTTATTTATTTATTTATTTATTTTTAAGATGGAGTCTCGCTCAGGCTGGAGTGCAACGGCGTGATCTTGGCTCACTGCAACCTCCGCCTCCTGGGTTCAAGCGATTCTCTTGCCTCAGTTTCTGGAGTAGCTGGGATTATAGGCACCAGCCACCATGCCCAACTAATTTTTTTTTTTTTTTTTTTTTTTTTGAGGCGGAGTTTCGCTGTTGTTACCCAGATTGGAGTGCAATGGCGCGATCTCGGCTCACCGCAACCTCCGCCTCCTGGGTTCAGGCAATTCTCCTGCCTCAGCCTCCTGAGTAGCTGGGACTACAGGCATGCGCCACCATGCCCAGCTAATTTTTGTATTTTTAGTAGAGACGGGGTTTCACCCTGTTGACCAGGATGGTCTCGATCTCTTGACCTCATGATCCACCCGCCTCGGCCTCCCAAAGTGCTGGGATTATAGGCGTGAGCCACCGCGCCCGGCCAATTTTTTTTATTTTTAGTAGAAACAGAGTTTCACCACGTTGGTCAGGCTGATGTCAAACTTCTAACCTCAGGTGATTCACCTGCCTCAGCCTCCCGAAGTTCTGGGATTACAGGCCTGAGCCACCATGCCCGGCCGGAAATTTATTTTTGACATAACAAATTGAAAGATATATTGAAAATAATTTAATAAAATTCCAAAGAACATCGGGAAATATATGTATGTTAAAATGGAAGAAAGGTTTTAAAATGTTTGATGATCATCTTGAAAAAAAAATTTTTTTTAAAGTTTAAGGAAAAAATGTTTTCTTAATCCTGTGGAAATTTTTATCAGCTCCCATATATTTTCTTTTAATTGTAAGTAAAAATACATAACATAAAATTATTATCTTAAATATTTTTATGTGTACAGTTCAGTGAAGTATATTCACACTGTGTTGCAACCAATCTCCACAACTTATTCATCTTGCAAAACGAAGTCTCTATCCATTAAACAATTGAGGCTGGGCGCAGTGGCTCATGCCTGTAATCCCAGCTTTGGGAGGCCAAGGTGGGCAGATTACCTGAGATCAGGAGTTCGAGACCAGCCTGGCCAACACGGTGAAACTCCGTTTCTGCTTAAAATACAAAAAAATTAACCGGGCGTGGTGGTGTACATCTGTAATCCCAGCTACTTGGGAGGCAGAGGCTGGAGAATCACTTGAACCTGGGAGGCAGAGGTTGTAGTGAGCCAAGATCGTGCTACCACACTCCAGACTGAGCAACAGAGTGAGACTCCATCTCAAAAAACAAAAACAGGCCAGGCATAGTGGCTCACACCTGTAATCGCAGCACTTTGGGAGGCCGAGGCGGGCAGATCATGAGGTCAGGAGTTTGAGAGCAGCCTGGCCAACATAGTGAAACCCCGTCTCTACTAAAAGTTAGCTGGGCATGGTGGTGTGCGCCTGGAGTCCCAGTTACTTGGGAGGCTGAGTCAGCAGAATCAATTGAACCTGGGAGGCGGAAGTGTGGTGAGCCAAGACCACGCCACTGCACTCCAGCCCGGGCAACAGAGCAAGACTCCATCTCAAAAAAACAAAAAATAAACAAACAAGAAAAATAATTCTCCATCCTTTCTTTTCTTGAGTCCTGGTAACCACCATTCTACTTTCTATTTCTATGAATTTGACTACTCCAGGGACTTCATACAAATGGAATCATACAGTATTTGTCTTTTCTGTGACTGTCATGTGTGAACAAAAGTTTCCTGAAAAGGAATTGGAGAAAAGAGATTTTATTCCAGTGAACAGTTTGAAAATAGGGGCAATGCAGCCTTGGTGTAAAACAAAGGTGTCTTCCAGAGAACAAAAGGAGGGTTCAGTTTTGTTTTGTTTTGATTTTTGAAGACAGGGTCTCTGTTGCCCACGCTGGAATGTAGTGACGCAATCACAGCTCTCTGCAGCCTTGACCTCCTGGGCTCAAGCAATCCCTGTGCCTCAGCCTCCTGAGTAGTTGGGACCACAGGTGTGTACACTACACCCAGCTAATTTTTTTATTTTGTGTAGAAATGGGATCTTGCTCACAAGGTCAGGAGTTCGAGACCAGCCTGGTCAATATAGTGAAACCCTGTCTCTACTAAAAATACAAAAATTAGCGGGGGGTGGTATCTTGCACCTGTAGTCTCAGCTACTCGGGAGGCTGAGGCAGAAGAATCCCTTGAACTGGGAAGCTGAGGTTGAAGTGAATGGAGATCGTGCCACTGCACTCCAGCCTGGGTGACAGAGTGAGACTCCATCTCAAAAAAAAAGAAAAAAGAAAAAAAATTAGCCAATATGGGCCTGGAAAAAAAAATAAAAAGAAATGGGATCATGCTATGTTGCCCTGGCTGGTCTCAAACTCCTGGGCTCAAGTGATCTTCTCACCTTGGCCTCCCAAAGTGCTGGGATTGCAGGTGTGAGTCACTGAGCCTGCCAGTTTTTTTTGTTTGTTTTTTGTTTTTTTGTGAGATGGAGTCTCCCTCTGTCACCCAGGTTGGAGTGCAGTGGCATGATCTCGGCTCACTGCAACATCTGCCTCCCAGGTTCAAGGGATTCTCCTGCCTCAGCCTCCTGAGTAGCTGGGAGTACAGGTGCATGCCACCACACCTGGCTAATTTTTTTAAATTTTATTTTTAGTGGAGACAGGGTTTCACCGTGTTAGCCAGGATGGTCTCGATATCCTGACCTTGTGATCTGCCTGCCTTGGACTCCCGAAGTGCTAGGATTACAGGCGTGAGCCACCAAGCCCGGTTCAAGGCTCAAATTTTATAGTAAAAGTTCCCACAGACATTCCCAATCAGGTCTACTATGCAAATGAAGGATTCGAACTTACTCAGTTCTGGTTGGTTGATGCAACTGGGTACTGATTAGTTAACACAGATGAGCCCTGATTGGTTGAGACAGGTGAGCTCTGACTGGTTGGTTCTAATGAGTTACAAAAATCTCAAAGTTAGACAGAGGTGTGGGTTTTCAGGGAACTCAGAGTATGTGTGTGACATCAAATGGGCACTTGCCTCTGTTTGAATTTAGGCCCAGTTAACCAATTGGGATCCGTCTTGAAGGACTGGCTCTTTCAAGTTCACACATTTCACTTAGCATAATGTCCTTGAGCTTTATATATTTTAGCAGGTGCCAGAATTTCCTTCCTTTTAAAGGCTGATTAATATTCTATTGCATGGGTTCCCAGAGACTCTAACCTGTAATCCCAGCATTTTGTGAGACTGAGACAGGAGGATCACTTGAGCCCAGGAATTTGAGACCAGCTCTGGCAACACAGCATGACCCCATCCCTATTTAAAAAAAAAAAAAAAGCAGTAGCAGCCAAAACCACCCACAATTTTAAGAGAACTCATGCTTTTAACTGAGAAATTAGCATTGTGGACTAATGACTTACTATGTTTTCATAAAGTTCTGTTTCTTGTTTTTGAGACGAAGTCTCACACTGTCACCCAGGCTGGTCTCAAACTCCTGACCTCAAGTGATCCACCCGCCTTGACCTCCCAAAGTGTTGGGATTACAGGCATGCAGCACCATGCCCGGCCCCACATCAAGTTTTCTTAATGGCCTGTAACTTCCTAACCTCCAGTTTAATTCTAGGAGTCTCCTGTTTCTGGTGTAAATTAAACAGCAGGGAAAAACAACTTCAGGTTTCAAGCTACCTTCAATCCTGGGTACAGAACTCTGTCTTTGCTACTTTGTTGAAATTGATCTGATGTTCTGCACAAAAGCTCCTGTCTGCCCTTCTGACTCAGATTGAAAATCAAAGTCCTAACAACGCCTCCTAGTTTCTGCCTCTTCCATGCCCTGTTCTCTGACCTTTCCTGCCTCCCTTCTTACTGATCTGGCCACACCAGCCTCTGGGCCTTTCCGGAAGCCCAGCTGAGAGCTGCCCAGACGACAGCTGCTGGCTGAGGGCTTTGCCCTGTGGCACCTTCTTTGTGCTATTTTTTTCCCCAGAAGCCCACAGGGACATGGTGCACTTCCATGCTGCCTTTTTTTTTTTTTTTTTCTTTTTAAGATAGGGTCTTGCTCTATTGGTTAGGCTGGAGTGCAGTGGCATGATCACAGCTCACTGCAGCCTTGACACCTCCCCAGGCTCAGGTAATCCTCCCACCCCAGCCTCCCAAGTAGCTGCCTCCCTGCCTTTACATTTTTGCTCCTAGTCATTTTCTTAAAACACACACACACACAATTTAAGATTAGTATATTTGTCAATCTAGGGTAGTAGTATGATATCCCAATTTACACATATTTTCAATAAAGTTTGGCGAACTATTTCAGCCATGTAAGGCATAGCTCTTAAATATCTAGAATATTCTTCCTTTATTCAGATAACAGAAGCATATGAATTACATAATTCTCTTTGCATAAATATTATTCACAATGGCACAATGATTTAGAATAAAATTCTATCTCCAAAGAGCGGGTTTTAAAACCCTCTTTTTAATCAAGTGTGACTGAAACTATGAAAAGGAATTCTGATTGCCTGAGCTAACATGGTAATCTTGCTCAGATTATCATTAAATTTTTTTTTTTTTTTTTTTTTTTAGACAGAGTCTCGCTCTGTCACCCAGGCTGGAGTGTAGTGAGTGGTGAGATCTCAGTTCGCTGCAACCTCCACCTCCCAGGTTCAGGTGATTCTCCTGCTTCCGCCTCCTGAGTAGATGGGATTATAGGCGCCTGCCACCACACTCAGGTAATTTTTGTATTTTTAGTAGAGACAGGGTTTCACCATATTGGCCAGGCTGGTCTCAAACTCCTGACCTTGTGATCCGCCCCCCTCAGCCTCCCAAAGTGCTGGGATTACAAGCATGAGCCACTGCACCCAGCCTAAAAAAATATATATATGATAAGGCCGGGCAGTGTCTGTAATCTCAGCACTTTGTGCAGCTGAGATGGGCGGATCACCTGAGGTCGGGAGTTTGAGACCAGCCTGACCAACATGGAGAAACCTTGTCTCTGCTAAAAATACAAAAAATTAGCCGGGTGTGGTGGCACATACCTGTAATCCCAGCTATTCGGGAGGCTGAGGCAGGAGAATTGCTTTAACCTAGGAGGTGGATGTTGTGCTGAGCTGAGATGAAGCCATTGCACTCCAGCTGGGCAACAAGAGTGAAGCTTTATTTCAAAAAAAAAAAGAAAAAAATATATGATAAGAGCTGCTGTGGAAAAAGAGCTCAGCCCTTATTGTCTTTTAAAAAATTGTATTATATACATAATGTAAAATTTGCCATTGTGACCATTTTTTAAGCAACCCGTTCAGTGGCATTAGGTACATTCACATGGTACAACCATCACCACCATCCATCTCTAGAACATTTTTTCCTCTTGCAAAACAAAAACTCTGACTCCATTAAACACTCATTCCCCATTCCCCCTCCCCCAGCCCCTGGCATCTACCATTCTGCTTTCTGTGTCTATGAATTTGACTACTGTAGTGACCTCATATAAGTGGAATCATATAACGTATATGTGAGGTGAGTCACATAAGTGGAATCTAGTATTTGTCCTTTGTCTTCCAGGCTTGTCCGTGTTGCAGCAGATATCAGAATTTCTCCCCTGTTAAGGCTGAATATATTGCATTGTATGGATGGATCACATTTTGTTGAGCCATTCATCCATTATGGGCACTTGAGTTGGTTTCACCTTTTGGCTCTTGTGAATATGGCTGTGTATTAGTTCATTCTCACGCTGCTAATAGAGACATACCTGAGACTGGGTAATTTCTAAAGAAAAAGAGATTTAATAGACTTACAGTTTCACATGGCTGAGGAGGTCTCACAATCATGACTGAAGGTGAAGAAGAAGCAAAGGCACATCTTAGAAGGCAGCAGGCAAGAAGGCTTGTGTGGGGGAACTCCCCTTTGTAAATCCATCAGGTCTCATTTGAGGTCAGGAGTTCGAGATCAGCCTGGCCAACATGGTGAAATGCCATCTCTACTAAAAATACAAAAATTAGCCAGGTATGGTGGCGAGTGCCTGTAATCCCAGCTACTTGGGAGGCTGAGGCAGGAGAATTGCTTGAACCTGGGAGGTGGAGGTTGCAGTAAGCCTAGATAATGCCACTGCACCCCAGCCTGGGCAACAGAGCGAGACTCTGTCTCAAAAAAAAAAAATTCATAGCTTAGAGAAACGGAAGTCACTGTAATTAAATACCTTGCCTCACTTTATCCCAGCACACCCCCAGATCCTCTCTGGAAAAAAAGGGTAAATAATGTGATAATACTCAAGAGTGTTTGATGTATTTGGAAACAGAAAGTAGGTTGTTTACTTGGAAACCTTGTAAATATTTGGAGTCTACCCATCTAGGAAAAATTATACGTGAACACTTTCAGGCACTGAGAATTCCAGAAATAAAGATTGAAAATGATATACTTAATTGCAACATTTGCTACTTAAAAATTTGACAGCCAGGTGTGTTAGCTCACACCTGTAATCCCAGCACTTTGGGAGGCCAAGGTAGGAGGATTGCTTGAAGCCAGAAGTTCAAGACCAGCCTGGGCAGCATAGTGAGACCTTGTCTCCTTATTTTGTTTTCTTTTTTTTGAGATGGAGTTTCGCTCTTGTTGCCCAGGCTGGAGTGCAATGGCATGATCTCGGCTCATCATAACCTCTGCCTCCCAAATTCAAGTGATTCTCCTGCCTCAGCCTCCAGAGTAGCTGGGACTGCAGGCATCCACCACCATACCCGGCTAATTTTGTATTTTTAATAGAGATGGAGTTTCTCCATATTGGTCAGGCTGGTCTCGAACTCCTGACCTCAGGTGATCCTCAGGTTATCCTCATGCCTCGGTATCCCAAAGTGTTGGTATTACAGGCATGAGCCACCACGCCCGGCGACCTTGTCTCTACTTAAAGAAAAAGAAATAGACTGAATGCCGTGACTCATATCTGTAATCCCAGCACTTTGGGAGGTCAAGGTGGGTGGATCACCTGAGGTCAGGAGTTTGAGACCAGCCTGGCCAACATTGGCAAAACCCTGTTTCTACTAAAAATACAAAAATTAGTCGAATGTGATGGTGCGCACCTGTAATCCCAGCTACTTGGGAGGCTGAGGCAGAAGAGTCGCTGGAGCCCAGGAGGTGGAGGTTGCAGTGAGCAGATATTAAGCCACTGCACTCCAGCCTGGGCAACAGAGTGAGACTCCATCTTAAAAAAAAAATAGCCAGGCATAGTGGCATGGGCCTGTAGCCCCAGCTACTCAGGAGGCTGAGGTGGGAGGATTATTTGAGCCCAGAAAGTCAAGTCTGCCTTGAGCTGTGATCATGCCACTGCACTCCAGCCTGGGTGAAACAGTGTGACACTGTCTCTAAAAAAACAAAGAATAAATAAAAATGTAATGCTTCCTTTTTGGCAAATACATTTAAAAGGTCATTGCTCTTCAGAAGTTTTTAACCAATTACTTGGAATATGAAACTTCAAGAGGAGCCCCTATAAATCACATCTGTTTCAGAAATTCAAATGGGAGAACTTTGTTCTTTGTTACTTACATGATATGTGGCTAAGATCACTTTGGAAAATGTAGTAAAACTTCATATTAAACTGAACAAATGAAGAAAGCCTTTTCAAAGTGGGAACCTGGAAATAACCTCTTTTTTTTTTTTCGTTTGAGACAGAGTCTGGCTCTTTCACCAGGCTGGAGTATAGTGGCGTGATCTCGGCTCACTGCAACCTCTGCCTCCTGGGTTCAAGCAATCATCCTGCCTCAGCCTCCCAAGTAGCTGGGATTACAGGTGTGTGCCACCACACCAATTTTTGTACTTTTAGTAGAGACGGGGTTTCGCCATGTTGGCCAGGCTGGTCTCAAACTCCTGACCTCAGGCGATCCACCTGCCTTGGCCTCCCAAAGTGCTGGGATGACAGGCGTGAACCACCAAGACTGGCCGGAAAAAAATTCTTTTTTTAAAAAATTTTTTTCTAAGACAGGTTTCACCTTGTTAGCCAGGATGGTCTATGATCTCCTGACCTCATGATTCGCCCGCCTTGGACTCCCAAAGTGCTGGTATTACAGGCGTGAGCCACGTTGCCTGGCCGGAATAACTTCTTAAATTGTCTTTTAACCATTAACTTTTGCCTCGAATGTGGCTACTTGCCACTGTCTTTTTTTTTCTTTTCTTTTCTTTTTTTTTTAGAGTTAAGGTCTCTCTAATAAAGCTGCACATTCTTATGTTGAAAGGTACTTCCTTCTGTTATTTTATCACCTTCCTGGTTTTGTCTAATCTCGCCCAGATTACAGTCATATTTCTTGGTCTTTTTAATGTGCATTTAAAAATTTCAAGCACAGTGTCTTTGTTCTGTGGTTTTGATGTTTTGTGTACTCCCAGACATATTTTGGGACTCTTTAAACAGAAGAATGTTTGCTTTAAATATTGTTAATGTCTTTAAAGCTACTTTGTCATGTTCAGCTTCTAAAATTTTCGTGTGTGCTGATGAAGTATTTTCTTAGAGTGTTTTGTTTTAATTAAGCCCATCTTAAGAGACGTTCAGTTTTTGCCAAGAATCTGCTTTCTCTCTTACAAACCAGTTATATTTATAACATTCATAAACTAAGTTATTAGCAAAGGCGAAATTTTAGCTGCACTCTGGCTATGTCTTCCAGATTCACAGTGGAATTAGAGTAAGAGCAGACTAAAACAAAACAGGATGATAAATCAGGAGGCCATAAACATTCATGGGATTTATTTTCAATAATTTCTTAAATGATCTTTTTCCTTTTTTTTTTTTTTGAGACAGGGGCTCACTCTGTTGCCCAGGCTGGAGTGCAGTGGCAAGATCTCAGCTCACTGCAACCTCCGCCTCCTGGGCTCAGGCCATTCTCCTGCCTCAGCCTCCCGAATAGCTGGGACTACAGGCGTGTGCCACTGCGCCCGGCTAATTTTCGTATTTTTAGTAGAGACGGGGTTTTGCCATGTTGCTCAGGCTGTAAATGCTGTTTTGAAAAAAATAGTTTCAGAGAACAATTTCTCATCTTGGAAAAGACGCTAAGGGAGGTTGCTATATTTGAGAGCATTGTGTTTTATTTTTTAACATGCGTGCTTTAACTATGGAGAGAGGCTACAGTGGAAACTTCAATTCTTCCTTTGTTCCACTAGGCTGCATTTAAAAATTAAAGTTTTTTTACTATTACAGTGTATGCCCACATAGCAGAATATATAGAAAGTTCAGGAAAACAGAGGCAGGAAAATTAGTCATTTTACCAAAAGGTAACCAATGTTATTATTTCCGTTGGTTTTTGTTTTTTTATTCTTTTTGAGACAGAGTTGCTCTTGTTGCCCAGGCTGGAGTGCAATGGCATGATCTCAGCTCACTGCAACCTCCACCTCCCAGGTTCAAGCGATTCTCCTGCCTCAGCCTCCTGAGTAGCTGAGATTACAGGCACCCGCCACCATGCCCGGCTAATTTTTGTATTTTTTAGTAGAGATGGGGTTTCGCCATGTTGGCCAGGCTGGTCTCGAACGCCTGACTTCATGACCTACCTGCCTTGGTCTCTCAAAGTGCTGGGATTACAGGCGTGAGACCTCGCCCAGCCTATTTCGTTATTTTGTTGGCAATATTTTACACTTAACCATTTTCTTATTATTATTATCTTGTATTATTATTATTATTTTCTGGGACAAGGTCTCACTCTGTCACCAAGGCTGGAGTACTGTGGCACAATCATGGCTCACTGCAGCTTCCACCTCCTGGGCTCAAGTGATACTCTTGCCTCAGCTTCCTATGTAGCTGGGACCACAGCTGTGCATCACCATGACTGGCTAATGTTTAAAATTTTTTGGAGAGACAGGGTCTCACTTTGTTTCCCAGGCTAGTCTTGAACTCCTGGGCTCAAGCTATCCTCCTGCCTTGGCCTCCCAAAGTATTGGGATTACAGGTGTGAGCCACAGCACCTGGCCCATATATGTATTCTTTTATCCCTTCCTTCCTTCCTTCCTCCCTCCCTCCCTCTTTCTTTCTTTCTTTCTTTTTTTTTTTTTTTTGAGACGGAGTTTCGCTCTTGTTACCCAGGCTGCAGTGCAATGGTGCGATCTTGGCTCACCGCAACCTCCACTTCCTGGGTTCAGGCAATTCTTCCTGCCTCAGCCTCCCGAGTAGCTGGGATTACAGGCACATGCCACCATGCCCAGCTAATTTTTTGTATTTTTAGTAGAGACTGGGTTTCACCATGTTGACCAGGATGGTCTCGATCTCTTGACCTCGTGATCCACCCACCTCGGCCTCCCGAAGTGCTGGGATTACAGGTGTGAGCCACCGCACCCGGCCCTCTTTCTTTCTTTCTTTCTTTTTCTTTCTTTCCCTTCCTTCCTTCCTTTCTTTTCTTTCTTTCTTTCTCTCTCTCTCTTTCTTTCTTTCTTTTTCTTTCTGAGTTTCACTCTTGTTGCCCCAGTTGGAGTACAATGGCATGATCTTGGCTCACTGCAACCTTTACCTCCTGGGTTTAAGTGATTCTCCTGCCTCAGCCTCCCAAGTAGCTGGGATTACAGGCATGCGCCACCACGCCTGGCTAATTTTGTATTTTTAGTAGAGATGGGGTCTCACCATGTTGGTCAGGCTGGTCTCAAACTCCTGACCTCAGGTGATTCACCCGCCTCTGCCTCCCAAAGTGCTGGGATTATAGTCATGAGCCACTGCTCCTGGCCTCTTTTTTTCTTTTTTTTTTTAAAGACAGGGTCCTTCTCTGTTGCCCAGTCTGTAGTGCAGTTATGCAATCATAGCTCACCACAGCCTTGACCTCCCAGGCTCAAGTGATCTTCCCATCTCAGCCTTCCCAGTAGCTGAGACCACTGGCATATGCCACCATGCCTGGGTAGTTTTTAACTTTTTTATAGAGATAGGATTTCCCTGTTTCCCAGGCTGGTGTCAAACTCCTGGGCTAAAGCAGTCCTCCTGCCTCAGCCTCCCAAGTAGCTGGTACTACAGGAGCATGCTACCATGCCTAACTAATTTTTCTTTTTGTAGACAAGGGGTCTCCCTATGTTGCCCTCGCTGGTCTCAAACTCTTAGCCTCAAGCAATCCTCCCATCTTAACCTCCCAAAGTATTGGGAGTATAGGCGTGAGCCACAGACTCTAGCCAGATTCAATTTTTTTTTTTTTGAGACAGAGTCTCGATCTGTTGCCAGACTGGAGTGCAGTGGCACCATCTCGGCTCACTGTAACCTCCACCTCCTGGGTTCAAGCAATTCTCCTGCCTCAGCCTCCTGAGTAGCTGGGCCTATAGGTGAGCGCCACCATGCCCAGCTAATTTTTGTATTTTTAGTAGAGACAGGGTTTTACCATGTTTGCCAGGATGGTCTTGATCTCTTGACCTTGTGATCCACCTACCTCGGCCTTCCAAAGTGATGGGTTTATAGGAGTGAGCCACCGTGCCTGGCCGCCAAATTCCATTTTGGATAAAAGCCAAATGTAAGTGACAACATTTGCACCTTTCCCTTTTACACTGATTCTCAAGGAGGGAGAAGTAGATTCTTAGCACCTGGACAACTGATTTTGTTGATTTGAAATCGGCATCGTGGACACTGGCTCCATATCGCAGTACAAAAATATTCATATCTGCGTGTCTTTGAAAAGTCACCATACAGAGACAGCTCTCTTCTATTTCTTCTTCTTCTTTTTTTTTTGAGACAGGGTCTTGCTGCTCTGTCATCCAAGCATGTTGCAATCATGGCTCACTGCCGCCTCGACCTCCCAGGCTCAAGCGATTCCCTCCCTCCTCAGTCTCCCATGTAGCTGGGCCCACAGGCAGGCACCACCATGCCAGGCTATTTTTTTTATTATTATTGTTGGAGAGACAAGGTTTCACTATGTTGCCCAGGCTGATCTTGAACTCCTGGGCTCAAGGGACCCTCCCACCTTGGCCTCCTAAAATGCTGGGATTACAGACATGAGCCACCATGCCCAGCATGGCTAATATATGTTATCGATCACGTAGCTAATATTACCTATTTTCATCATAGCTAATACATGTGCCACACACATAATGTAAATGATCTATAATCCTAATAACAACACTGCATGGCAGATATTATTGTCTTCATTAATAAACCAAAAGGCTTTTGGTTTATTGACTTTCAGAGAAGTCAACCTCTTTGTCTCAGGTCACACAGCAGATGAGTTGGAGTAACCCTCTCTTCATTCTGCACTTAGATTGAGTAGCATATACACATTTTAAATTGAAGTGAATAAAATTGGCTGTTTTAGACTGGATATAGTAGCTCACACCTGTGATCTCACCACTTTGGGAGGCTGAGATGAGAGGATCTCTTGAACTCAGGAGTTTGAGACCAGCCTGGGCAATATAGCAAGACCCCTTCCCTACAGATAGTAAAAAAATTAGCTGAGCATGGTGGCATGTGTCTGTGGTCTCAGCTACTTGGGAGGCTGAGGCAGGAGGATCACCTGAGCCCAGGAAGTCGAGGCTGTAGTGAGCTGTGATCACACCACTGCACTTCAGCCTGTGTGACAGAGTAAGACCCTGTCTCAAAAATAAAATAAAAGAAAACAAATCATTTTAAAGTGAGCAGTGCAATTTAGTGCATTCACAGTGCTTTGCAACCATCACCTCTATCTAGTTCCAAAACATTTTCATTACCTCTAAAGGAGCTCTTATACTATTAAACAGCCACTCTTCATTCTTCCTCCCTCCAGCCCCTGGCTGCCACCGATCTGCTTCCCGTATAGACATTTTATTTTATTTTAGACAGAGTCTTGCTCTGTCACCCAGGCTGGAGTGAAATGGCTCAATCTTGGCTCACTGAAACCTCCACCTCCCTGTTCAAGCAATTCTCCTGCCTCAACTTCCCGAGTAGCTGGGATTACAGGCAACCACCACGCCCAGCTAATTTTTTGTAGAGACAGGGTTTCATCATGTTTGCTAGGCTGTTCTCAAACTCCTGCCTGACCTCAAGTGATCCACCCACTTTGGCCTCCCAAACTGCTGGGATTACAAGTATAAACCACCACGCCCGGCCTATTTTATTTTATTTTGTATCTTTTGAGATAGAGTCTTGCTCTGTTGCCCAGGCTAGAGTGCAGTGGTGCAATTTCAGCTCATTGCAACCTCTGCCTCCCAGGTTCAAGCAATTCTCCTTCCTCAGCCTCCCGAGTAGCTGGGATTACAGGTACCCACCACCTCGCCTGGCTAATTTCAGTATTTTTAGTGGAGACAGAGATCCACCATGTTGGTTAGGCTGGTCTCAAATGTCTGACCTCAAGTGATCTGCCCGCCTTGGCTTCCCAAAGTGCTGGGATTACAGGCATGAGCTACCACACCCAGCACTATTATAGATATTTTATATAAGTGGAATGTACAATGTGTGACTTTCTGCCTGTGGCTTTTTTCCCTTAGCAGAATGTTTTCAAGCTTTATCTGCGTGGTAGCACATGTCAGTACTTCATTCCTTTCTATGGCTGATAAATATTCTATGGTTTGTATGCCACAATTAGTTTATTTGTCCATTGATGGACATCTGGGAAGATTCCATCTTTTGACTGTTGTGAATAATGCTGCATTAAACTTGTGTGTATGTGTATTCATCTGAGCACCTGTTTTCAGCTCCTTTGGGCACATACCTAGGAGTGGAATTGCTGGGTCGTATGGTAATTCTATGTTTAACTTTTTGAGGAAATGCCAGACCCTGTTTCATAGCAACTGCCCCATTTTACAATCCCTTCAGCAACATATGAGGGTTCCACATTCTCTTATGGAGATCATCTCTTTCTCTCTCTCTCTTTTTTTTTTTTTTGAGACAGAGTCTCACTCTGTTACCCAGGCAGCCATGCACTGGCATGATCAGGGCTCACTGCAGCCTTAACCTCCCTGGGATCAAGTCATTCTCCTGCTTCAGCCTCCGAAATAGCTGGGACTACAGGTACACAGCATTAAAAAAAACAAAAAACAAAAAAATGCCAGAAGCGGTGGCTCACACCTGTAATTCCAGCACTTTGGGAGGCCAAGGCAGTCAGATCACCTGAGGTCAGGAGTTTCAGACCAGCCTGACCAATATGGTGAAACCCTGTCTCTACTAAAAATTCAAAATTAGCCAGGCGTGGTGGTGCATGCCTGTAATCCCAGCTACTCAGAAAGCTGAGGCAGGAGAATCACTTGAAACTGGGAGGCAGAGGTTGCGGTGAGCCGAGATCATGCCATGGCACTCCAGCCTGGGCAACAAGAGTGAAACTATCGCAAAAAAAAAAGAAAAAAGAAAAAAAAAGAGTCTGATATGGTGGCACATGCCTGTAGTCCTAGCTATTTGGAGGGCTGAGGTGAGAAAATCACTTGAGGCCAGGAGTTGTAGGCCACAGTAAGCTATGATCTTAATTTTTTTAAAATTAGCTTAGCCACATTCAGCTAATTCTAAATTTTTTTTGTAGCGACTGCATCTCATGATGCTGCCCAGGCTGGTCTTGAACTTCTGGGCTCAAGTGATCCTCTCACCTTGACCTCCCAAGTGCTGGAATTACAGGAGTGAGTCTTCGTGCCCAGCTTTTTTTTTTTTTTTTCTGTGAATCTGATCTTATTTATTTTTTACTCAAAAAATCTTATTTCTGACTGCATTCAGAATTAGAAGTAGAAGCTCGCAGAGAGGAAAGTCTGTGTCTCTTTGCAATTTGTTCCTGGCGCTTCTCTTTAGCCTCCTTCATTCTCGTGGCCAAAAGTTTGGCATGTTCTGCAGCCTCTGCCTTATTTTTCTGAGTTCGCTGCTTCTTCAGAGCAATTCGTCGCCGTTCGTGCTGCAGGACACGTGGAGTCACAAGACGCTGAATCTTAGGTGCTTTGGTCCTCGGTTTCCTACCTTCTTTGTTTAAGGGCTTTCTTATAACATACTGGCGGACATCATCTTCTTTAGAGAGATTGAAAAGTTTGCGGATTCTGCTAGCTTTTTTGGGCCCCAGGAGATGAGGCACCGTGGTATCAGTCAGTCCAGGAATATCCTTCTCTCCTTTTTTTTTACAATAACCAAGTTGCGAACGCTCAGATTGGCATCCACCATGCAATCACGAACTGATTTTCTCTTTCTCCAGTTCTCCTTGGTCTGTAACAGGAATGCCCCTTTACTCAGCAGCAGGTAGACATGGCCACGGGTCAAACACCCTGCTTCATGGGGAAACCTTGTTTGTCATTCCCACCACTGATTCGGACCACATAACCCTTCTATTCTTCACTCAGAGCTTCAGCAGCAACTTCTGTGGCCATACGCTTCTCATAAAAAGTATGAAGTTTGCATTCATTGTCCACTTCAATGAGTTGCTAGCAGCCAGTGGCTGGGAAGGAGATGTCCAGCTTCATCTTGAAGCAGCTGAACGCCTCCGAGGTGCCACAAAAAAGGCTCGTGCCCAGCTTTAAAAAAAAAAAATTTTAAGCAATTGATCATGGGCTGGGCGCTGTGGCTCACGCCTGTAATCCTAGCACTTTAGGAGGCCAAGGTGGGCAGATCACCTGAGGTCGGGAGTTCAAGACCAGCCTGACCAATATGGAGTAACCCTGTCTCTACTAAAAATATAAAATTAGCTTGGCATGGTGGCACATGCCTGTAATCCCAGCTACTTGGGAGGCTGAGGCAGGAAAATCGCTTGAACCCGGGAGGCGGAGGTTGCGGTGAGCCAAGATCATGCCATTGCGCTCCAGCCTGGGCAACAAGAGGGAAACTCCCTCTCAAAAAAAAAAAAAGAGATAGAGCATGTTTACCCATGTAACAAACCTGCCACATCCTGCACATGTACCCCAGAACTGAAAATAAAATAATTTTTTTTTTTTTTTAAAGAGAGAGAGAGAGTCTCGCTTTTAAAAAATAAAAGCTGGGGGCTAGGCTTGGTGGCTCATGCTTGTAATCCTAGCACTTTGGGAGGCCGAGGCGGGAGGGTCACGAGGTCAGGAATTCAAGACCACCCTGGCCAACACAGTGAAACCCTGTCTCTACTAAAAATACAAAAATCAGCCAGGTGTGGAGGTGCACACTTGTAATCCCAGCTACTTGGGAGGCTGAGGCAGGAGAACCGCTTGAACCCAGGAGGTGGAGGTTGCAGTGAGCCAAGATCGTGCCACTGCACTCTAGCCTAGGCAATAGAGCGAGACTCCATCTCAAAAACAATAAAAATTTAAAAAATAAAAATAAAAGCTGGGGTGCAGTGGTGCAATAAAACTGTAGCCTCAAACTCCTGAAATCAAGTGATTCTCCTGCCTCAGCCTCCAAAGTAGCTGGGACTACAGCTCACCACCATGCCCAGCTAATTTTTGTGTTTTTGTAGGGAAGGGGGTGGGTATTAGTATGTTGCCCAGGGTGGTCTCGAACTCCTGGGCTCAAGCAATCCTCCTGCCTCGGCCTCTGCAAAGTGCTGGGATTTCAGGCGTGAGCCACAGTGCCTAGCCAGGAACCGTATCTTGAAGCTGGATGGGCCTTCTCTGATTCTCTGTCACTGTGGTTTGCTCATTATCAGTTTTGATACTCTCCACTGCTATTTCCCCCTGCAATTCACATGATGGAATGTTGACTGAGGGCCAGCTTTTGGGATCTGATAATGGCCCTTAATTTTTTTGTTGTTTTTGAGACAGGGTCTCTCTCTGTCACCCTGCAGTGTAGTGGCACAATCATAGCTCACTGCAGCCTCAACATCCTGGGATCAAGACATCCTCCCACCTCAGCCTCCCAAGTTGCTGGGACTACAGGTGCCCACCACCACATGTGGTTGATTTTTTGAATTTTTATTTTCAGTAGAGGCAGGCTCTCACTATGTTGCCCAGGCTGGTCTCAAACTGCTGAGATTAAGTGATCCTCCCACCTTAGCCTTGCAAAGTGCTGGGATTTCAGGTGTAAGCCACCCTGTCTGGCCCCTTTATTTATTTATTTATTTTAGACAGAGTCTCACTCTCTTGCCAGGCTGGAGTGCAGTGGTGCAATCTTGGCTCGCTGCAACCTCCGACTGCCTGGTTCAAGCATTTCTCCTGCCTCAGCCTCCCGAGTAGCTGGGGATATAGGCACGCACCACCACGCTCAGCTATTTTTGTATTTTTAGTAGAGACAGCATTTCCACATGTTGGCAAGATGGTCTTGATCTCCTGACCTCGTGATCTGCCCGCCTCAGCATCCCAAAGTGCTGGGATTATAGGCGTGAGCCACCGCGCCCAGCCCTCTCCTTAATTCTTTTAACTTGACATTTCACACAATTGCATGAGCTGGGAGAGACTTTGGAGGAAATGTAGGTCAAACATATCTTCTCTCTCACCTCACTTTGAATGCGTTCTGTGATGGGGTGTTCCCATCAGTGTGGCATGGAAAGTGACTTCATTGACCCTTCTCCTGTCTTTGGAACAAAAATCTGTGCCTTTAGAAGTAGTGGTTCAGAGAGGGCTCTCCAGAGGAGGCGAGAATGTAGAGTTGACCAGGGAAAGAAAGCAGGAAGGTGTGTTTCTGGTAGAGGAAGTCACAAACAACATTTTCTTTTTTTGAGATGGAGCCTCACTGTGTTGCCCAGGCTGGAGTGCGGTGGTGTGATCTTAGCTCGCTGCAACCTGTGCCTCCTGGGGTCATGTGATTCTCCTGCTTCAGCCTCCTGAGTAGGTGGGACTACAGGCGCGCACCACCACTCCCGCTAATTTTTGTATTTTTACTAGAGATGGGATTTCACAATGTTGGCCAGGCTGGTCTTGAACTCCTGACCTCAAGTGATCTGCCCACGTTGGCCTCCCAAAATGCAGGGATTTACAGGCATGAGCCACTGTGCCTGGCCTTTTTTGTTTGTTTGCTATTGAGACAGGGTCTTGACCTGTCACTCAGGCTGGAGTGCAGTGGGGCCATCATAGCTCACTGCAGCCTCCAGTTCCCAGGCTCAAGCAATCCTCCTGCCTCAGCCTTCTGAGTAGCTGAGACTATAGGTGTGCACCACCACACCTGGCTAATTTTTGTATTTTTAGTAGAGATAGGGTTTCACCCTCTTGGCCAGGCTGGTCTTGAACTCCTAACCTCAGGTGATTCACCCACCTTGATCTCCCAAGGTGTTGGGATTAGGCGTGAGCCACTGCGCCTCGCCAAAAGCAATGTTTTCCAACTTGGTCCTGTGCACGATGGTGCCCGCCCCATTACAGGGGTGATGGTTTTGTGGTTAACATCAGAAGAGGGTTGGTATCACACTTCATCACTGTTCCATGTCTTCAGTCTTTCGTGTGTTTTTTGACCTGAGAGTGACAGCCTCGTCTTCACTCCTTGTCTTGGGTTTTCTAGGAGACACTTTTTTTTTGTTCCTCTGGGACAGGCAAATGCCATGTCTAGAATTAAATGTATAAGTTATTAAATTTCACCCCTAAATGAATAATTCTTGCTGAGGTGTACAGAGTGCAATGTGAGGAAGTAACATGAGCCTCAGAATCCACAGAAACTCAGACCTACGTGGTGGGATGCAAAAATCCTCCAGCAGTCGAAATCAAGCTACAAATCATGTCCTCTCCATGGGACCTTTTTTTTTTTTTGATACAGAGTCTCACTCAGTCACCCACTGGAGTGTAGTGGTACGATCTTGGCTCACTGCAACCTCCTCCTCCTGGATTCAAGCAATTCCCCTGCCTCAGTCTCCCGAGTAGCTGAGATTACAGGTGCCCGCCACCACGCCCAGCTAATTTTTGTATTTTTAGTAGAGAGGGGGTCTTGCCATGTTGGGCAGGCTGGTCTTGAACTCCTGGCCCCAAGTTATCACCCGACTCAACCTCCTAAAGTGCTGGGATTATAGGCATGAGCCACTACACCCAGCATTTTTTTTTTTTTTTTGAGACAAGGTCTCACTCTGTTGCCCAGGCTGGAGTTGTTCGCTGCAACCTCCAACTCCGACCCCAAGTGATCCTCTCACACTGGCCTCCTGAATAGCTAGTAGTACTGGCATGTGCCACCACATCATGCTAGGTTTTTAAAAATATTATTATTGCAGAGATGGAGTCTTGCTGTGTTGTCCAGGCTGGCCTTGAACTCCTGACCTCAATTGATCTGCCCGCCTCAGCCTTCCAAAGTGCTGGGACTATAGGTGTGAGCCACCACGCCTTACCCAAAGTTCAATTTGATTTCATGGTCAAGGCTCTTCTACCTCAGCCCCTCCCCTGGCTCTGGGATTTCCCACCAGAAGGTGGGCTTGTGCCATTTCATCTTTAGAATCAGCAAGGAGTCTACTCAGCATCAGGCAGGCGACTTAGTAGGCAGTTACCGCTTGGCTTCTGGCTGTGGGTGATTCAAATAAAGTCCAAGTAGCAGGCCAGTCGCGGTGGCTCACACCTGTAATCCCAGCACTTTGGGAAGCTGAGGTGGGTGGATTTCTTGAGGCCAGGAGTTCAAGGCCAGCCTGGCCAATGGTGAAACCCCGTCTCTACTGAAAATACAAAAATTGGGTGGGGCGTGGTGGCTCACGCCTGTAATCCCAGCACTTTGGGAGGCCGAGGCGAGCAGATCATGAGGTCAGAAGTTCGAGACCAGCCTGGCCAATGTAGTGAAACCCTGTCTCTACTAAAAATAAAAAAATTAGCTGGGACTCAGGAGGCTGAGACAGGACAATCGCTTTAACCCGGGAGGTGTAGGTTGCAGTGAGCCAAGATCACACCATTGCATTCTAGCCTGGGCAACAGAGCAAGACTCCGTATCAAATAAATAAGTAAATAAAAATACAAAAATTAGCCAGGCATGGTGGTACATGCTTGTGGTCCCAGCTACTTGAGAGGCTGAGGCAGGAGAATCACTTGAGCTTGTGAGGCGGAGGTTGCAGTGAGCCGAGGTCACGCCATTGCACTGCAGCCTGGGCAACAGAGCAAAACTTCATCTCAAAACAAAGAAAAACAAAGTTCAAGTCCAAGTAACAAGAGGACTTTCAGTGAAACCATCTTTCCTCAGTCTTCCCTCTCTTCCATAATCTGGTTACCAGAGATTAATTTTTCCTTTTAATTCTCAGTAGTACTGTGGCTGTTTTCCAGAGCAAGCCAAAGCACATTTCACCTTTTTCTATTTTCTTTCTTTCTAATCACAAAATCCCTCCAGGCTAAGGCTCCTTCTCAGAAACCTGGCAATTAGAGGAGGAAGCTGTCTACTCCTAACACTTCATTTGTAGCCCCATTATAAATAATTAACCTGAAGTTACGCTCAGAAAACAAATAGATGGGGTGCAATTGGCAGGGCTGCATAGGAGATTTTTCTCATGGGTTTTTACACCATTCACAAAATCCGGGAAGCGGATACAGCCCTTTCCATTAGCAGAAATGAGCTGTCTGCTCTTGAAGACTTAGAGAGGAAACCACAGCCACTTTTCTTATGCACTTAAACTTGAGATGTGCCCATGGAGCCGTTGTCTGAGACCCTGGACAGCATTTCCTCCTACCAGGATCTCACAGGCCCCCTAAGGACAGGGCTTGGCTGCTGCTGCCACTGCACACAGATTCTGATCCTCTGCCAAGTCAGTCTTGTCCTTGGGGATGACAGTGGTGGGTGGATTCAGAAGGGGTTGTGGTCACCTCAACTCAGATTTAGTCCTTGGCTAAAACAGTCAGGGTAAATATGAGTCTGGTATTGTTGCTTTTGTTTTTTTTTTTTTGAGATAGAGTCTCACTCTGTCTGTCACCCAGGCTGGAGTGCAGTGGCTCGATCTCCGCTTGCTGCACCCTCCACCTCCCAGGTTCAAGCAATCTCCTGCCTCAGCCTCCTGAGTAGCTTGGATTACAGGCTCCCGCCACCATGCCCGGCTAATTTTTGTTTTTGTTTTGAGACAACGTTTCGCTCTTGTTGCCCAGGCTGGAGAGCGATGGCGTGACCTCGGCTCACTGCAATGTCTGCCTTTCAGGTCCAAGGGATTCTCCTGCCTCAGTCTCCCGAGTGTCTGGGATTACAGCGCCTGCCACCATGCCTGGCTAATTTTTTGTATTTTTAGTAGAGATGGGGTTTCACCATGTTACCCAGGCTGGTCTTGAACTCCTGCCCTCAGGTGATCCACCCGCCTCGGCCTCCCAAAGTGCTGAGATTACGGGTGTGAGCCACTGCACCCGGCCTAATTTTTGTATTTTTTAGTAGAGATGTGGTTTCACCATGTTGGTCAGGCTGGTCTCGAACTCCTGACCTCAAATGATCTGTCTGCCTCAGACTCCAAAAGTTCTGGGATTATGAAAATTTTTGAAATAGAGGTGAAATTTACGTAACATGAAATTAACCATTGTATTAGTCCGTTTTCATGCTACTGATAAAGGCATATCCGAGACTCTGTAATTTATAAAGAAAAAGAGGTTTAATGGACTTACAGTTTCATATGGCTAGGGAGTCCTCACAATCATGGTAGAAGGCAAGGGAAGAACAAAAAGGCATGTCTTACACAGCAGCAGGCAAAGAGAGAAAATGAGAGCCACGTGAAAGGGGTTTCCCCTTATAAAACCATCAGATCAGGCCGGGCGAGGTGGCTCACGGCTGTAATCCCAGCACTTTGGAAGGCCGAGGTGGGCGGATCATGAGGTCAGGAGTTCAAGACCAGCCTGGCCAACATGGTCAAACGCCATCTCTACTAGAAGTACAAAAATTAGCCAGCTATGGTGGTGCATGCCTGTAGTCCCAGCTACTCTGGAGGCTGAGGCAGGCAAATCACGTGAACGCAGGAGGTGGTTGCAGTGAGCTGAGATGGCGCCACTGCACTCCAGCCTGGAGACAGAGCAAGACTCTGTCTCAAAAAAAAACCAAAAAAAAAAAAAATCGGGTCTTGTGAGGCAAACCAGGAAAACAGTATGGGAGGAAACACCCCCACAATTCAGTTATCTCCCACTGTGTCTCTCCCACAACATGTGGGAACTATGGCAGCTATAAATGAGATTTGGGTGGGGACACAGCCAAATCATATCAACCATTTTAGTCACAAAAGGACTAATCCTGTATGATTCCACTTATATGAGGTCCCTAGAATAGTCAAATTTGTAGAGATAGAAGGTAGAATGGTGGTTGCCAGAGGCTGGGAGGAGGGAGAATGGGGACTGAGTGTTTAATGAGTGCAGTTTCAGATTGGGAAGATGAGAAAGTTCTGGAGATGGGTGGTGGTAATGGTTGCCTAACACTGTGAATGTGTTTAGTGCTGCTCAAATGGTTGCTTGCAAATGGTTAAAATGGTAAAATGTACACATATTACATAAAATATATATGGCTGGGCATGGTGGGTGGTTCATGCCTATAATCCTAGCACTTTGGGCAGCTGAGGCAGCCAGATCACTTGTGAGTCTAGGAGTTCAAGACCAACTTGGGTAACATGGTGAAACCCTGTGTCTACAACAAATACAAAAATTAGCCAGAGTGGTGAGGTGTGCCTGCAGTCCTAGCTATTCGGGAGGCTTAAGTGGGAGGATCGCTTGAGGCCAGGAGGTAGAGTTTGCAGTAAGCCAAGATTGTGCTATTGCACTCCAGCCTGGGCAACAGAGCCAGACCAAAAAAAAAGGCCAGGTGCGGTGGGTCACACCTATAATCCCAGCACTTTGGGAGGCCTAGGCAGGTGGATCACCTGAGGTCAGAAGTTCGAGACCAGCCTAGCCAACATGGTGAAACCCCATCTCTTTATTAAAAATACAAAAATTAGCTGGGTGTGGTGGCACATGCCTGTAATCCCAGCTCCTTGGTAGGCTGAGGTGGGAGAATCACTTGAACCTGGGAGGCAGAGGTTGCGGTGAGCTGAGATCTCATCACTGCACTCCAGCCTGAGCGATGGAGTGAGACTCCATCTCAAAAAACGAAAACAAAACAAACAAAAAATATGTATGTATGTACATATATATGGAAAACTTTAATAACCATTTTAAAACGTACAATTCAGTTGGCTTTAGTACATTCCCATGGTTCTGCCACCACTTCTATCTAGCTCCAATATATATATACGTGTGTGTGTGTGTGTGTGTGTGTGTGTGTGTGTGTTTTAAGTGACGGGGTCTCACTATGTTGCCCAGGCTGGAGTGCAGTGGCTATTCACAGGCGCGATCCTGCTACTGATCAGCACGGGAGTTTTGACCTGCTCCATTTCCTACCTGGATGGTTCACCCATCCTTAGGTAACCTGGTGGTCCCCCACTCCTGGAAGGTCACCATACTGATGCTGAACTCAGTGCGGACACCTGATCGGCATAGCACACTTCAGCCCAGAACTCCTGGACTCAAACAATCCTCCAGCCTCAGCCTCCCGAGTAGCTGGGACTACAGGGACGCACCACCACACCCGGCTTGTTTTGTTTTTTGAGACAGAGTCTCACTCTGTTGCCCAGGCAGGAATGCAGTGGTGCTATCTTGGCTCACTGCAACCTTCACCTACTGGGTTCAAGCAATTCTCTTGCCTCAACCTCCCGAGTAGCTGGGACTACAAGCATGTGCCGCCACGCCTGGCTAATTTTTTTGTATTTTTAGTAGAGACAGGGTTTCACTTTGTTAGCCAGGATGATCTTGATCTCCTGACCTTGTGATCCGCCCGCCTCAGCCTCCCAAAGTGCTGAGTTTACAGGCATGAGCCACTACGCCCTACACATGTGTATATCTATATTTAATTTTAGTAGAGGCAAGATCTCGCTACGCTGCCCAGGCTGCTCTCAAACTCCTGGCCTCAAGTGATTCTCTCACCTTGGCCTCCCAAAGTGCTGGGATTTCAGGCTGAAGCCACTGTACCCGGCTGTTCCAAAAAATTTTAACACCATGAAAAGGAAACCTCATCCCCATTAAGCTGTCACTCCTCATTCTACTGCCACCCCAGCCCCTGGCAACCACCAATTTGCTTTCTGTCTCTATGGATTTACTTATTCTAGATAGTTCCTATAAATGGAATCATACAATATGTGGTCTTTGCATTTGGCTTATTTTATTTAGCATCACGTTTTTGGGCCAGACATGGTGGCTCATGCGTATAATCCCAGCACTGTGAAAGGTTGAGGCAGGAAGATCAATGGAGGTCAGGAGTCTGAGACCAGCCTGGGCAACATAGCAAAACCCCATCTCTATTAAAGACAATGTTTCTGGCCGGATGCGGTGGCTCACGCCTGTAATCCCAGCACTTTGGGAGTCCAAGGTGGGCGGATCATGAGGTCAAGAGATTGAGACCATCCTGGCCAACATGGTGAATCCTCGTCTCTACTAAAAATACAAAAATTAGCCCGGCATGGTGGCGTGTGCTTGTACTTCCAGCTACAAGGGAAGTTGAGGCAGGAGAATCGCTTGAACCCAGGAAGCAGAGGTTGCTGAGATTGCACCACTGCACTCCAGCCTGGGTGACAGAGTGAGACTCCATCTCAAAAAAAAAAAAAAAAAAAAAAAAAAAGCCAGGTGCGGTGGAACCTTGTCTGTAATCCCAGCACTTTGGGAAGCTGAGGCAGGCAGATCACCAGGTCAAGAGATGGAGATCATCCTGGCCAATATGGTAAAACCCTGTCTCTACTAAAAATACAAAAATTAGCCAGGCATGGCGACGTGCACCTGTAGTCCCAGCTACTCGGGAGGCTGAGGCAGGAGAATTGCTTGAACCCGGGAGGCGGAGGTTGCAGTGAGCCAAGATCACACCACTACACTCCAGCCTGGCCACAGAGCGAGACTCCATCTCAAAAAAAAAAAAAAGATACAATGTTTCTGAAATTCATCCACATTGTGTCATGTGTCAGCACTTTCTTCCCTTTTCTTTTTTTTTTTTTCTTTTTTTTGAGACAGGGTCTCACTGGCACGATCACAGCTCCGGGCAACCTCAATCTCCTGAGCTTAAGTGATCCTCCCACCTCGGCTCTCTGAGTAGGTGGGACCACAGGCGCACATCATGCCTGACTAAAATATTTTTTTAGAGATGGGGTCTCTCTATGTTGTCCAGGCTGGTCTTGAACTCCCAGGGTCACGTGATTCTCCCACCTGGGCCTCCCAAAGTGCTGGGATTACAGGCGTGAGCAACCTCACCCAGCTGCTTCCTTCCTTTTGATGACTGAGTAGTATTTCACCGTGTGGATGTATTACCATTTGTTTCTTCATCTGTGGATGGACATTCGGTTTGTTGCCACCTGTTGGTTATTGTGAAGAGTGCTGCTGTGAGCATTCACATACAAGGATTTGCTTGGGTGCCTCCGCTGGGAATGTTTGGCTGCTTTTTGCTCTCAGTTTCCTTCCAACCTTACCAAGAGGGCTCCCAGATCCCTCTCCTCACTTGTGGTCGGGTTGGTCCTGCTGGGGCCTCCTGGAGCTTGTGGGACAAGTGGTGCTTCTTGGAGAACCTGCTGGGTGACATGTCTCAGAGGGTCACAGCACTCGGCGGCCACCCAGCAATTAGGAACTGCCTTGTCATGCTCTCCAGAGACAGCACCTGAGCCTATGGCCTGGCAGTTCTGTCTGTGGGCTTTCTGGAAGCACCCAGGAGATGTCCCAGCCTCTGTGGGGCAGGTGCAGTGAGAATCCAGATCTCTGAGTCACCGCTTGGAGAGCCTTCAAGTCTGTGGACATCCTGTCTCATTTCAACTTTAGTGTTAACAGGATGTAAGATATGACACTGAAATGGGAGGGGAGGACAGTGAGTCCGAAATTCTGCCCAGCAAGGCTTACCACGAGAGGCTCTGGGAATTGTTACTGATGCCTGAACACATCTGGTGGACAGAGTGAGCTTCTAGCAAAGGACAATGGGCTTTTAGTTGCCAATAGCATTAGAAATAATCAGCCACAGAATTTCTCTGCTGTGTGGTTTCCATACCTTTTTAATTTACTGAGGTGACATTCACATGAAATTATCTATTTTAAAGTGAGCAATTCAAGGCCAGGCACGGTGGCTCACACCTATAATTCTAACACTTTGGGAGGCTGAGGCAGGAGGATCACTTGAGCCCAGGAGTTCAAGACCAGCTTGGGCAACATAGTGAGACTCCATCTCTACAAAAAATACATTTATGAAAAAACATTAACTGGGCATGGTGGTGTGCAAATGTAGTCCCAGCTACTCAGGAGGCTGAGGTGGGAGGATCGCTTGAGCCCAGGAGGTTGAGGCTGCAGTGAGCTGTGATCACATCATTGCACTCCAGCCTAAGTGACAGAGCCAGACCCTATCTTAAAAAAAGTAGTTACTATAATATTGCTGTACTTATTAAATGATGAAGATTGCGATGGTGATGGGGGTATTGACAGAAGTGCCAGGCAAAATCAAAGCCCCAGTAGCTCACTTCTTATCCTAAATCCGAGAGAGAAAATGATGCAGGATGGCGAATAACAAGAGAGAGAGACATCTGGAAGAGTTTGCCTCCACTCAGGAGAAGCCAAGAGAACCGAAAGCCTTTTCAGGAATTAGGACATTCAGCTGGGTGTGGTGGCTCACACCTGTAATCCCAGCTCTTTGGGAGGCCAAGGCAGGAGAATCACTTGAGCCCAGGTGTTGGAGACCAGCCTTGGCAACAAAGTGAGACCCTGTCTGTACAAAAAACTGGAAAAAAAAAAAAAAAAAGTCCCAGCTACTCAGGAGGCTGAAGTGGGATGATCACTGGAGCCCAGGAGTTCAAGACCAGCCTAAGCAACATAGTGAGACCCCCATCGCTACATAATTTTTTTTTTTTTTTGAGACAGAGTCTCTCTCTGCCACCCAGGCTCGAGTGCAGTATCTGCTCACTGCAACCTCTGCCTCCCAGGTTCAAATGATTCTCCTGCCTCAGCCTCCTGAGTAGCTGGGACTATAGGCACATGCCACCAAATCCAGCTAATTTTTGTATTTTTAGTAGAGATGGTTTCACTGTGTTGCCAGGCTGGTCTTAAACTCCTGACCTCATGATCCACCCGCCTTGTCCTCCCAAAGTGCTGGGATTATAGGCGGGAGCCACCACACCTGGCCCCCAAAATTTTTTAATAGCCAAGTGTGGAGTCACATGCCTGTAGTCCCAGTTGTTCAGGAGGCTGAGGTGGGAGGATTGCTTGAGCTCAGGAGTTGGAGGCTGCAATGAGTTATGATTGCACCACTGCACTCCAGCCTGAGTAACAGAGTGAGACCCTGTGAAAGAAAGAGAGAAAGAGAGAGAGAGGAGAAAGAAAAAAGGAAGAAGGAAGGAAGGAGGGAAAGAAGGAAGAAAAGAAGGGAGGGGAGAAATTAGGTAGGCGCAGTGGCTCACGCCTGTAATCCCAGCACTTTGGGAGGCCAAGGCAGACGGATCATCTGAGGTAAGGAGTTCAAGACCAGCCTGGCCAACATGGTGAAACTGGTCTCTACTAAAAATACAAAAAATTAGCTGGGCATGGTGGCCCCTGTATTCCTGGCTACTCAGGAAGCTGAGGTAGGAGAATCACTTGAACCCGGGAGGCGGAGGTTGCGATGAGCTGAGAATGCGCCACTGCCCTCGAGCCTGGGTGACAGAGCAAGACTTCATCTCAAAAAAAAAAAAAAAGAAAAGAAAAGAAAAAAGAAAAGAAAAGAAATTAAAGCGCTCTTTCCCTGTGACCCACCTGCTCGGTCAGGGTGTCTTTCCAGGAGCCCTTATTTCTTGTCTCCTTTGAACTTGGCATTGTGGAGGGATTAGAAGGGCGGTGACTGAGCTCCCAGCCAGCTGACTGGCCGTCTTCTGATGAGCAGGCAGGCGCCGGGAGACTGTGCCCCAGGCAGTGCATTTATGTGGTGGCGCCAGAATTGGACTTTTGTTTGCTTGTTTTCCAGCTCCTTTTTTTACACATAGCAAAATGTTGCATGCTTGAGGGTGTGTCTCCTGTTTCCTTTTGTAGAAGACAATCCTTTACTTCCCAGATGGAATCAGTCTGGGATGCATCTTCTTTGTGAGCCGCTATGCTCACAGCTCCAGGATGGTGGAGACTGCCTTCTCTGGACGTCCTTAGCAAAAGACTCCACTTACCCAAGACCATCACAGAGACAGAATAAAACAGTATTAGGGTCCTAGAGTTGCTGTAATAATGACTGCAGGCGGGGGTCTTAAAAGCAACAGTAGAGCCGGGCGCGGTGGCTCACGCCTATAATCCCAGCACTTTGGGAGGCCGAGGCGGGTGGATCACGAGGTCACGAGATCGAGACCATCCTGGGCAACATGGTGAAACCCCGTCTCTACTAAAAATACAAAAAATTAGCTGGGCATGGTGGCGCGTGCCTGTAATCCCAGCTACTCGGGAGGCTGAGGCAGGAGAATTGCCTGAACCCAGGAGGCGGAGGTTGCGGTGAGCCGAGATCGCGCCATTGCACTCCAGCCTGGGTAACAAGAGCGAAACTCCGTCTCAAAAAAAAAAAAAAAAAAAAAAGCAACAGCAATTGTCTGGGCAATGTGGCTCATGCCCATAATCCTAGTACTTTGGGAGGCTGAGGCGGGAGGATCGCTTGAGGCCAGGAGTTCGAGACCAGCCTGGGTAACATGGTGAAACTGTCTCCACTAAAAATACAAAACTTAGCCGAACGTGGTGGTGGACACCTGTAATCCCAGCTACTTGGGAGGCTGAGGCAGGAGAATCGTTGGAACACAGGAGGCGGAGGTTGCAGTGAACCGAGATTGTGCCTTTGCACTCCAGCCTGGGGGACAAGAGCGAAACTCTGTCTCAAGAAAAAAAAGAAAAAGAAAATTAGCCAGATTCAGTGGCACCCACCTGTGGTCCCATCTACTCGGGAGGCTGGAGATGAGAGGATTACTTGAACTCAGTTGAAGGCTGCAGTGAGCTATGATCATATCACTGCACTCCAGCCCAGGCAACAGAGTGACACTCTGTCCTCAAAAAAGAAAAGTGGAGGATCCTTCCAGGCCTCTCTTCCAGTTTCTGGTGGCTCCCAGCAATCCTTAGTATTCCTGAGATGGTAGCTGCATCACTCCAACCTCTGCCTCCATTGTCACGTGGCCTTCGTCCTTGAATGTGTCTTTTCTTCTTCTTTTTTTTTTTTTCTTGCTCTGTCACCCAGGCCGGACTGCAGTGGCGCCATCTCAGCTCACTGTAACCTCCACCTCCTGAGTTCAAGCGATTCTCCTGCCTCAGCCTCCCGAGTAGCTGGGACTACAGGTGTTTGCCACCACACCCAGCTAGTTTTTTGTATTTTAGTGGAGATGGGGTTTCACCATGTTACACAGCGTGGTCTCGAACTCCTGAGCTCAGGCAGTCCGCCCGCCTTGGCCTCCCAAAGCGCTGGGATTACAGGTGTGAGCCACCGCGCCCAGCTCTACTTCTCTTGGAAGCAGTACTGTGCTTTGTTTTTGAGGTTCAGTCATTCTCATTCCCTTGTGGCCCTTCCTGGTCAATGCCACCCAACCCCAGGTAGCCCCTGTACAGTTGGGGCTCTCTAGGAAGCAGTTAGAAGTGGGAGGGCTCGTTCAGGGCTGTGTGGTGAGGGAGCTGGATAGCAAGGAAGACTCCTGGTAGAGATAGAACTTTCCAGCCAGGAAAAGAAAGCTCGGCTATGGTGCAGCTTTCAGTGTCTCAGCCAGCTCGATGGGGTCCCTGAGTAGTAGCTGCCTGGGGAGGAGCCCCAGAATGCCCTTGTTCCCTGCTGTCCACCCAGTTTCCCACTGGGTGACACCTCATGTAATTATAGTAAAATATTAAAACCAGGAGTTTGACATTGGCATAAGGTGTATATGTGGTTCTGTGTCATCATATCACATGTGTAGAGTCATGTGATCATCGCTGCAACCAGGATACAGATCTGGGCCAGGCTCGGTGACTCATGCCTGTAATCCCAGGATTTTGGGAGGCAGAGGTGGGTGGATCGCTTGAGGCCAGGAGTTCAAGACCAGCCTGGGCAACAGCCCGTCTTGACAACGACAAGAAGAAACTTAAAAAATTAGCTGGGTGTGGTAGCTTGTGCCTGTAGTCCCAGCTACTCACTCAGGAGGCTGACATGAGAGGATCACTTGAGCCCAGGAGGTTGAGGCTGCAGTAAGCTATGATTGTGCCACTGCACTCCAGCCTGAGCAATAGAATGAGACCCTGTCTCCCACTCCCCGAAAAATGATACAGATCTGTTCCATGATCTCAAAGTCCAGAGAACCTCCTGCTTCCCTGCTGCAGTCATACCCACTCTCCTTCCCCACAAACATACCAACCCCTATCAATCACTAATCTGTTTTCCATCTTTATAATGTTGTCATTTTGAAAATGTTATGTAAATGAATTCCTATCATATGCGATCTTTTCAGATTGGCTTTTTTCACTCAGCATAATGCCCTTGAGATATATCCAAATCGATGCTCGTATTGATGGTTTGTTCATATTTTTATTGTGGAGTAGTATTTCATCGTATGGAGGTATCAGTTTAATTTTTTACCCATTGTAGGACACCTTGGTTGTTTCCTGTTTTTGGTTATTACACATAAACTGCTATGAGTATTCATGTCTATGGTTTTGTTTGGACATAACTTTTTTTTATTGTTTTGAGACAATGAAATTACTCATTGCCTAGGCTGGAGTGCAGTGGCAGGATCACAGTCCACTGCAGCCTCTACCTCCTGGGCTCAAGTGATGCTTCCGCCTTAGCCTCCTGAGTAGCTGGAACTACAGGCGCACGCTACCACGTCCAGCTAATTTTTGTATTCTTTGTAGAGATGGGGGCTTGCTATGTTACCAAAGCTGGTCTCAAACTCCTGGGCTCAAGGAATCCTCTCACCCCAGCCTCCCAAAATGCTGGGACTACAGGCATGACCCACTATGCCCAGCCGAAAATAACTTTTTCTTTTTTGAGACAGAATCTTGCTCTGTCTCCCAGGCTGGAGTGTAGTGGTGCGATCTAGGGGGCTTACTGCAACCTCCACCTCACAGCTTCCAGCGATTCTCCTGCCTCAGCCTCCCGAGTAGCTGGAATTACAAGCACGCACCACCATGCCTGGCTAATTTTTTGTATTTTTAGTAGAGATGGGGTTTCACCATGTTGGTTGGGTTTGTCTCAAGTTCCTGACCTCAAGTAATCTGCCTGCCTCAGCCTCTGAAAATGCTGGGATTACAAGCGTGAGCCACCATGCCCAACCCCGGATTCTTTTTTTACTGCTAAGTTTTAGAGTTCCTTTTTTTTTTTTGAGACAGAGTTTTGCTCTTGTTTCATAGGCTGGAGTGCAATGGTGCAGTCTTGGCTCACTGCAACCTCTGCCTCCTGGGTTCTAGCGATTCTCCTGCCTCAGCCTCCTGAGTAGGTAGGACTACAGGCATGTACCACCATGCCCAGCTAATATTGTATTTTCAGTAGAGACAGGGTTTCTCCATGTTGGTCAGGCTGGTTTCAAACTTCCAACCTCAGGTGATCCACCTGGCTTGGCCTCCCAAAGTGCAGGGATTACAGGCGTGAGCCACTGTGCCCAGCTAGAGTTCTTTATACATTCTGGAAACAAGTACTTTTTCAGATATGCAACAAATCTCTCTCTGCAAATATTGGAAATATTTTCGCTATTATTTTCTCCTTGTCTGTGGCTTGTCTTTTCATCCTTTTAATTGGATCCTTCACAGAGTATAAGTTTTAAATTTTGATGTTCAGTTTATTGATGTTTTTTCTTTTATGGATTGTGTGTGTGTGTTTTGTTGTTGCTGCTGAGACAGACTCTGGCTCTTTCGCCCAGGCTGGAGTGCAGTGGTGTGATCTCGACTCACTCCAACCTCTGCCTCTCAGGCTCAACCCATCCTCCCACCTTGGCCTCCTGAGTAGCTGGGACTACAGGCATGTGCACCACCATGCCTAGTTAATTTTTGTATTTTTGGTAAAGACAGGGTTTCTCCATGTTGCCCAGGTGGTGGGCGCCTATAGTCACAGCTGCTTGGGAGACTGAGGTGGGAGAATGGCTTGAGCCTGGGAGGCAGAGGTTGCAGTGAGCTGAGATCATGCCACTGCACTCCAACCTGGGTGACAGCCAAACCTTTTCTCAAAAAAAAAAAAAAAAAAAAATCAGATGGCTGTACTTGTGTGAGGTTACTCCTGCCTACTCTATTCCATTCACCTGTGTATCCTTCGTTCCACCAATACCACATGGTCTTCATTCCTAGAGCTACGTAGTAAGTCTTTAAATTGGGTACAGTGATTTCTCCTACTTTTTCCAAATTGTTTGAGCTATTATATTTAATTAATTAATTTATTTATTTAGAGATGGAGTCTTGCTCTGTTGCCCAGGCAGGAGTGCAGTGGCACAATCTTGGCTCACTGCAACCTCTGCCTCCTGGGTTCAAGCGATTCTCCTGCCTCAGCCTCCAGAGTAGCTGGGACTACAGGTGCATGCCACCATGCCTGGCTAATTTTTCTATTTTTAGTAGAGATGTGGTTTCACCATGTTGGCCAGGCTATTCTTGAACTCCTGACCTCAAGTGATCCACCTGCCTCAGCTTCCCAAAGTGATGGGATTACAGGTGTGAGCCACTGTGCTCAGCCTGTTTGAGCTACTTTAGTTCCTTTGTCTTTCTATATAAGCTTTAGAATAACCTAAATATCTTGCTGGAATTTTGATAGGAATTGCTTTAAACCTGTATCTCAATTTGGGGAGAATTGGTATCTTTACTATGTTGAGGATTCTAATGCATAAACACAGCATGCCTCCTGATTTATTTAGATCTAGTTTTAGTTCTTCCGTTTCGGTGTTTTCCATTTTCAACATACAAATCCTGTATAGGTTTTGTTAAATTTACACTCAGGTGTTTTTTTTTGTTGTTGTTGTTGTTTGTTTTTTTGAGATGGAGTCTCACTCTGTTGCCTAGGCTGGAGTGCAGTGGAGCAATCTTGGCTCACTGCAAACTCCACCTCTAAGGTTTAAGGTTCAAGCGATTCTCCTGCCTCAGTCTCTCGAGTAGCTGGTACTACAGGCACGTGCCACCACACCTAGCTAATTTAGATATATATATATATATTTTTTTTTTTGAGACGGAGTTTCGCTCTTGTTACCCAGGCTGGAGTGCAATGGCGCGATCTCAGCTCACCGCAACTTCTGACTCCTGGGTTCAGGCAATTCTCCTGCCTCGGCCTCCCGAGTAGCTGGGACTACAGGCATGCGCCACCATGCCCAGCAATTTCTGTATTTTTAGTAGAGACGGGGTTTCACCATGTTGGCCAGGATGGTCTCAATCTCTTGACCTCGTGATCCACCCGCCTCGGCCTCCCAAAGTGCTGGGATTACAGGCGTGAGCCACCACGCCCGGCCAATTTTTATATTTTTAGTAGAGACGCGGTTTACCATATTGGCCAGGCTGGTCTCAAACTCCTGACCTCATGATCTGCCTGCCTCGGCCTCCCAAAATGCTGGGATTACAGGCATAAGCCACCACGCCTGGCCTCACGTGTTCGTTTAAATAAATTGTACGTTGCATTGTGTTCCAAATTTTAGCTTCCATGTTGTCATTGCTAGTACATATTAATAGAAATAAAGTTGATTTATATACATTAATGTTGTATCCTGTAACCTTGGTGAATTTACTTATGAGTTCTAGGAGGTTTTTGTAGATTCTTTGGAATTTTCTTTTCTTTTTTTTATTTTTTGAGATGGAGTCTCACTCTGTTGCCCAGGCTAGAGTTCGGTGGCAAGATCTCCGCTCACTGCAGCCTCCACCTCCTGGGTTCAAGCGATTCTCCTGCCTCAGCCTCCTCAGTAACTGGGATTACAGGTACCTGCCATCACACCCAGCTAATTTTTGCATTTTCAGTAGAGACAGGGTTTCACAATGTTGACCAGGCTGGTCTCAAACTAAGCTCATGTGATCCTCCCGCCTCGACCTCCCAAAGTGCTAGGATTATAGGTGTGAGCCACTTAACCAGGTGGAATTTTCTATGTTGACTTTTTTTTTTTTTTAATTTTAGAAGGGGTCTTTCTCTGTCTCTCTGTCACCCAGGCTGGAGTGCAGTAGTGGCGTGATCACGGCACAGCTCACTGCATCCTCAGCCTCCTGGACTCAACCAATCCTCCTACCTCAGTCTCCCAAGTAGCTGGGATTATAAGTGTATGACACCACACCTAGTTAATTTTTAAGTTTTTTGTGGAGACAAATTTCTCTGGTTTGTAGACATGAGGTCTCCTGCCTCAGCTTCCCAAGCAGCTGGGATTACAGGCCTCACTGTGGTGCCCAGGCGGGTCTCTTTTTAAATTTTTCTAAGCAAAGGCTGGTTGGCTGCATCAGGGTGTGGTAAAGGTTTCTAGGGCCCTTGTGGTGACTCCAGGTGCTAAGCTCCAACACATCCTTCACTGAAGGTCGTTGATTGCCTGGGCATGGTGGCTCATGCCTGTAATCCTAGCACTTCAGGAAGCCAGTGTGGGAGGATTGCTTCAGCTCAGGAGTTGGAGCTCACTCTGGGCAACATACTGAGACCTCATGTATACAAACAATTTTTAAAAATTAGCCAGGTGTGGTGGTATGCGCCTCTCAGCTACTCAGGAGGCTGAGGTGGGAGGATTGCTTGAGCCAGGGAGATTGAGGCTGCAGTGAGCCATGATTACACCACTGCCCTCCAGCTTGGGCCTAAGACCCTGTCTCAAAAATAAATAAATAAATAAAAATTTAAAAGTCAGCCAGGCACAGTGGCTCACGCCTGTAATCCTAGCACTTTGGGAGGCTGAGGTGGGCAGATCAGTCCGGTCAACATGAAGATCAAGACCAGCCTGGTCAATATGGTGAAAGCCCATCTCTACTAAAGATACAGAAAAAAATTAGCCGGGTGTGGCAGCACGCACCTGTAATCCCAGCTACTAGGGAGGCTGAGGCAGGAGAATCACTTGAACCTGAGAGGCAAAGGTTGCAGTGAGCTGAGATTGTGCCATTGCAATCCAGCCTGGGCGACAGGGTGAGACTCCATCTCAGAAAAAAAAAATTTAAAAGTTACTGACTGCTGTCTTCTGTTGACTCCCCAGGGCCTACGTAGAGAGGCTAAGAAATAGGTTTTGTTTGTAGGAACAAAGTTTCACTATGTTGCCCAGGCTGACCTTGAATGCCTAGCCTCAAGCAATCCTCAACTTCCCAAGATTACAGACGTGCACCACCATGCCTGTCCAGAATGAAAATAACAACATCAAAAGAGGATGCTCAGGGTCCCCAGATTCCCTTATGAAAATGCCCATGTGGCTCGGTGTGGTGCTGTGGCTCACGCCTGTAATTCCAGCACTTTGGGAGGCTGAGGCGGGTAGATCACCTGGGGTCAGGAGTTTGAGACCAGCCTGACCAACATGGAGAAACCCCGTCTCTACTAAAAAAACAAAAAATTAGCCAGGTGTGGTGGCAGGGGCCTGTAATCCCAGCCACGTGGGAGGCTGAGGCAGGAGAATTGCTAGAACCTGGGAGGCGAAGGAGCAGTGAGCCGAGATTGCGCCACTGCACTCCAGCCTGGACGACAAGAGCAAAGCTCCATCTCAAAAAATAATAAAATATTTTTTGTGTCTGTGGCCCCAATAACCCAGTTCTTTGGCAGACTGATGAGGTATGCAGTGGTGACACATAAGTAGAGATCACGGAGCTTGGCAGGAGTGGGTTCCAGAAGGCAGGCTTGGAGGGAAAGATAGCAGTGAGAAGGTGGCGGTGGAAAGAGGGAGCCCTTACCAAAATTCAGCTTTGCCTCCCAGCTTGGGCGGCGGATTCTCTCTGGCTTGTGAATCAGAAGTCTGGAAAACTTCCTACTTCTGTGGAAAACAATGACGAATATTTATTGAGTCCTTACTGTGTGCTATACACTGTATATGACAGTAACTGGTTCTCACAGTAACTGTATGGGCCAGGTTGTTGTTGGTTCCATTTCACAGAAACTTCACAGGAACTAGGGCATAGAGAGGTGAAGCAACTTGCCCAAGGTCACACAGCCAAGAAACAGAGGTGCCTGGGCCATCTGATTTTAGAGCCTAGGCTATCTAGGTCCAAGAGGTGGTACTTTGTAATATGTCATGGCTGAGACCCAGTGACGATTACTGGTCATTGCTCGGTGTAATGACCAGAACTCATGCTTGGGTTTTGCTGTCTTACCAGTCAAATTGCAGTATCACATTGGTTTGGGTGCCGTTAGCCCTCCAGATTACAGTGCCCTGTGACTTGTGTCGGGAGGTTTGATTGCTGGCTAGGAGCACACTTTCTTTCTGTTGCCCAGGCTAGAGTACAGTGGCATGATCTCGGCCCACTGCAACTTCCGCCTCCCGAGTTCAAGCGTTTCTCCTGCCTCAGCCTCCCAGTGGCTGGGATTACAGGTGCGTGCCACCATGCCTGGCTAATTTTTGTATTTTTAGAAGAGACAGGGTTTTGCCATATTGGTCAAGCTCGTCTCGAACTTGTGATCCACCTGCCTTGGCCTCCCAAAGTGCTGGCGTTACAGGCATGAGCCACCATGCCTAGCCTAGCAGCACACTTTCTATTCCAAGGACCATGATCGCAGACACAGATGTGCTACATCTTGATGGTTGTCATTTTCACCCTTTTTCTTTTTAATTGCCTGTCCGATAGTACACTCTGCACCCCAGGATGGATTCTCTTGATGATTTTAAGCTGCACACTGCAGACTCTGACCAACTTAATTTTTTAAATTACTTTTTTTGTTGTTTTTAGTAGGTCAGGGACATACTATAAAAATGAAGAACCGGGCCAGGTGGAGTGGCTCACGCCTGCAATCCCAGCACTTTGGGAGGCCGAGGCAGGAGGATTGCTTGAACCTGGGAGTTCGGGACCATCCTGGGCAGCACAGTGAGACTCTTACACAAAAAATAAAAATTAAAATTAACTGGGTGTGGTGGTGCTCGCCTGCAGCCCCAGCTTTTTGGGAGGCTGGGGTGGGAGGGTGGTTGAGGCCAGGAGTTTGAGGCTGCAGTCAGTTGTGATGGCACCACTGCACTCCAGCCTGGGCAACAGAGCGAGACCCTCTCTCAAAAAAAAAATAAAGAAGTAGATAAAAATAACAGTTTTTAGTACTATAGAAGACACCTTGTATATAGTAACTCTCAGTACTGATGCTGATTTAAGTGGCTATAATGTTTTTCTTCCAATGACGAATAGCTCAAATTGTGGTCAAATTATTTGTTCCAAGTCTACCACAGAGAAATCTGACTACTTTTGTTCTTACTAAAATGCAAGTCACTAATCAATCTGAAAGGAATTAAGCTGTCCTTGGTAATGTGAGGCCAGAGAACTGATGTCAATAGCGTGGATTATTCTGGGGATAGGAAGAATAAGACTGAGGTGGACTGCATTGAACGACTGGAAAGAGAGACAGGGTATTGTGAAGGCTGGAACGTCTGGGCTTTTGAAAATTTAATAAGGATGTGACCTGACACATAAACCCCTATCATTTGCCCGCACGTTAATTTGCACAAGATCATCTCCATTCCAAAGAGATGTTTTCTTTCCTAGATGAAATTAGGTTGCAGAAAACATTCCTTTCCTTTCATAACTGTGAGCTGACAGTGAGCTGGCCACAGTGCGTGTCTTCTCCGGACTGGGCCAGATTGCCGATGTAACAGATTACTTGATGTCCCCATCTGCTGACGGTCACATTTGTGCCTGCATTTCTTAACTGTTATCAGGGGAGACAAGAGTGCTGCTCTGGGCAGGGTCTGGAGCAGCTTTTGCCTGGGCAGCTCAGGAAGCCTGTTTATGGCCAAATATCAAGAAACCGTCCTTGGCAGGGTTCTGGCTCTTGTGACCCTCAGCGCCCGGAGAGGATACTTCTGTCTGATTTCACAGACTTCTACTTGGAGGATGAGATGAATGTACAAAGAAGTCCTCTGACCTTTCCGGAATGTTCACATTCTTGATTTCTTCAACTATTTCTACAGTGGTCAAAAGGCTGATAAATGGGTTTCAACATGCTTTCAAAATGTTTCCCATTTTTGATGGCCCTGTTCATCCAGAAGTGGTAACAAATATTATTGTTTTTCACTCTTTTTTTTTTTTTGACATGGCCACACCCTGCAGCAGACAGCAGAGACAGAATAAATACAGAGTACAGTCTCTGTCCTAAAGGAGTGGATTTTTTTTTTTTTTTTTTTTTTTTTTTGAGATAGGCTTTTGCTCTGTTGGCTTCTAGGCCATCAGTTCCATAAAGCTGGGGACTGAATTTATCTCTTTCATCATTGTTTTCCCAGCACCTAAGACAGTGCCTGGAATACAGGAGGTGCCTAAATATTTATCATCTGACCAAATGATTGCAACAATTTAATAATTGGGTTTAATACTTGTGATTCTGGAGCGATGCCAGCTGCATGGATTATTATCCTTACAAATTCACTTATAAAGCTTTCAGCATCTGAGCAAACCACTCATAAACTATGCATAAAGTGAGTGCCTGTCTTAGTGGGTAACTAAAATATTTAATGTTCCTATATGTAGGGACAATATGTATGAAGCAGATTAGATCATTGCTATCTTGGTGGGATTTGAGAGATCCTGAAAAGCACTTCTTTTTGAAAATATCTAATTTTCCCCTTAGATATTAATTCCTTTGAGTTGTGAAGATTTTGAAGTCTTCCAGTTTCTCCATTAAAGCGCAGAAATGACACCCAAAGACTTTATCCCCACAATGTTTTTGCAGAATTTGTTGAAATGCAGGCCAAGGCTAACCCATGGGGATAATATAATATTCTGCTTATGTAACTGGGCTGTGCTTTAAGTCTGATGAAAATTAGATTAGATGGAGATCAGAGAAGCCACTTTCAGATTAAAACTCTGAGAAAAGCTGGGCACGGTGGCTCACACCTGTAATCCCAGCACTTTGGGAGGCCAAGGCGCGCAGATCATGAGGTCAGGAGATCAAGACCATCCTGGCTAACATGGTGAAAACCAGTCTCTACTAAAAATACAAAAAAATTAGCTGGGCATGGTGGCGTGTGCCTGTAGTCCCAGCTACTTGGGAGGCTGAGGCAGGAGAATCGCTGGAACCCAGGAGGCGTTCAAGTGAGCTGAGATGGTGCCACTGCACTCCAGCCTGGGTGACAGAGAGAGACTCTGTCTCAAAGAAAAGAAAAAAAACTCTGAGAGAAGCACCTATGGATCACATTCGAAGACACCTAAAGAATTGACATGAAAAAGCATTTATAATTGATAGTATCTTTGAGTTCAAAGCTCCACTATCTCATTATCAAGTTCAAAGTAGTGCTGTCCTTTTTTCTCAGTAACTATGCTCTTATCTCCAAGATAACAAAGCTGACAGGAACAAGATTAGGAAGCGGAGTCTGGGGGTTGGGAGTTGAACCCTACATCTCCTGACCCCTAGACCCCTTTTCTGGTGCCTCTTTGTCTCTCAAGCTGTAAACATCTTTGCATGCAGAAGTGTCCCTCAGCTGGGTGCAGTGGCTCACGCCTGTAATCCCAGCATTTTGGGAGGCCAGGATAGGAGGATTGCTTGAGTCCAGAAGTTTGAGACCAGCCTGGGCAACATGGCAAGGTTGTTTCTCTACAAAAGAATACAAAAATTAGTGGACGCGTGGTAGCCTATACCAGCTATTTGGGAGGCTGAAGTGTGAGGATCACTTGAGCCACTGCACTACATACTGGGCAACAGAGTGAGACCCTGTCTTTAATTAAAAAAAAAAAAAAAGTGGGGCCGGGTGTGGTGGCTCACACCTATAATCCCAGCACTTTGGGAGGCCGAGGCGGGTGGATCACGAGGTCAAGAGATCGAGACCATCCTGGTCAACAAGATGAAACCCCCGTCTCTACTAAAAAATACAAAAATTAGCTGGGCATGGTGGCACACGCCTGTAATCCCAGCTATTCGGGAGGCTGAGGCAGGAGAATTGCTTGAACCCAGGAGGCAGAGGTTGCGGTAAGCCGAGATCGCACTATTGCACTCCAACCTGGGTAACAAGAGCGAAACTCCGTCTCAAAAAATAAAAGTGTATCTCGTGGCTTTGGTTGCACCAGAATGCTCGGTTTTTAATTCTTAAAGTTATTAGGAGATTGAACTCTGAAATCATCCCGCAACCTTGAACCAAAAGGTGACAGCTATTCCACTTTGATAGATGACAACGGAAGGATCCTTTGGTTCAATGGACAGCTTGTAAATATAAAACAGTTGCTGGAAAATTATATTAGAGATGAACTATCTCCTCCATTACAATGTTTGCTTTTCTGTAATGCAATTAAGTTCCAGCAGAAAGGCTTGGGAGAGGCCACAAGCAATGCTTCAGGAGTTACTGGAAGCAAGATATGGGGAATGAGAGAAGAGATCCATCGATGTGGAGCAGGGGCCAGCCGAGGCCTTCTGCCCAGGAGACTTGCGCTGAGGACCCTGGCTTTGCCCAAGGGAAATTGAATTCAGAGCTCCTTCTGCATCATAAATCCAGGGCAGCTGGCAGCTCTCCAAGGGAGACTGGCGCTAAACTCCAAGGGCATCTGCCGCCGGATTGGCCAACCCCTACAATGCCCTTTGAGGGCTGAGTCCCAGGTGTGTTGGATTGGGATTCCGTTCCAGCCTCACGAAAACATTCATTTACAAGCTCTGCATTTTGTTAATTTAAAAATGCACTCACCGCCAGAGGCTCTATTATATATGAGACAGCTGAAAGGCTGGAATTATTCTGACATGCATATCTTAGGAAGGAGAAGGCCTGAACTTTATCTTCCTTTTTTTTTTTTTTTGAGACAGTCTCACTCTCACCCAGGCTGGAGTGCAGTGGTGCAATAACTCACTGCAGCCTCGACCTCCTGGGCTCAAGTGACGTGACCTCCCACCTCAGCCTCCCCAGTAGCTGGAACTACAGTCACGCGCCACCATGCACGGGTAATTAAACATATGTTTTTGTAGAGACAGGGTCTCCTTATGTTACAGGGGCTGGTCTTGAACTTCTGGTCTCCAGCGATCCTTCCACCTCGACCTCTCAAAGTATTGGAATACAGGTGTGAGCCACTGAGCCTGGCCAGGTCTGACTTCTAAATGCGTTCGTTTCTTGATCTTTTACCCCGAGTGCACGTGCAAGTGGGTTTGGCCACTGGGTTTTGCAGAATGTGGTTTTCCAGTGTCCGAGGCCCCACGCCCGTCCGCAGCCTACTGAAAGGCTGAGGGCGAGAAGGCTTCGCTCCGCGCGCTCCAGGTCCGCCGGCGCCCCAGGGGCCGGCTCTACAGCCTCCGCCAGCTGCAGACGCCGCCGGGCCCGGCCGGTTCCCGAGGGCGGGGCCGTGCGGCCTCACGCCCCGCCCACCGCGGGGCCTGGGTCGGTCACGTGACGGCACGCCGACCAGCGAGGCCCCGCCCGGCGGGAGGAGGCCCGGCCGCGACCCGGGCTGCGCGCTGAGGAGCCGCCCGGTCGTCCGCACGCTACCTCTGGCGGCGTCCCCCGCCCGCGTCCCCTCTGCCGCCCGCCCGGGGCTTGCCGGCTGCGGGAGTGGCCTCAAGATGGATGAAGACGGCGGCGGCGAGGGTGGTGGCGGTGAGTGTCGGAGGTGTGGCGGGCTCGCCGGGGGCCTGGGGCCGGGGGCTGGGGGTCGCGGGCGCGGCGCCGACCCGGGGTCCGCCTGAGGAGACTGGGACTGGGGCGGCGGCGGCGCCCGCTGGAGGCCTGAGGCGCCCCGGGCCGGGGCCGACACAGGGACTTCGGGGGCCCGAGGGAAGCGGCGGGCCGGGGTCGCCGTCCAGGGCTGGCGAGGGTCCCGGTACCAGGCCGGGGCCATCGCGGGCCGGGGTCGCCTCGGAGTCTCGGGCCGGGGTTCGGGGGTCGCTCCTCTGCGGCGGGGGACCTTGTCGGGCGACCTTCCCCGCATCTTGTCGCCAAGGGCGTCCACGCCCTCCGGAGCCCGGCGTTTCGGACGCCCCCTTTGAGCTCAGGTGGGCAGAAGCGGCTGAGCCGGTGGGGAACCGGGAGGGGAAAGTTTGGCATGGGGGGCTCCTCGGGGGTACAGGAGGAGAGGGCAGGGGGAACGGTTGGAAAGCGTGACAGGCTGCTTGGCTTTGGGTCAGAAACGGTCGCTGGATTTGCTCGAACGGGGAGGGGGCCAGCTGGAGTCCAGGTTGGGGTAGGCGTTTTAGGGAACGGCAGACGCGACAGTGAGCAAAAAACTCGGTGGAGCGGAGGGTGGGGGTCACGAGCTGCACCCAGCACCGAGGCGAGACCGGAGAGCCAGGTGTGCCCGGAGCCAGGTGTGCTCCCAAGTGGTCGGTGCCTGACTTGCCCCAGGTGTCTGTGCCTGACGTTCGGTTTCCTCTTGCTGGAGGAATCGTGTTTGTTGGAAATTATTTCGTGGAATACAAATGACTGTTGGGTCATGCTGCGAATTAGATTTTAAAAACAGAAGAACGTGCCTGTTTGTATGGAGTGGCTGTTCGCTTTGGAAAGCAAAGGGTTAATGACTATGTTTTTACAGGAACAGACGAAGTTGAGGTTCTCTAGACTTTTTTCTTTTTTGTTTTTTTTTCTTTTTGAGCTAAAGATCTCCTTTGAGCTGACAGAGAAATCATCAGAATCATCAGAACCCCATGTAATAAGGGAGCAGTTTAGAGAAATCTTAATTACAGGCTGCCGCAGCAGCTGCCTGTAAGAATCAGCAGTATTGAATGCTTCAGGATGAAGTGGTTCATCATCAAGGTGCCTTCTAGAATTCAAGTGCTGCTCAGAGGGAGATTTTTTTTGCTGAAAGACGCGATGCAGCTAGGATGGTGGGAAGTTGGCACCCGTCATGGCATTTGGCGAGTTCAGTTCTCATAGTTGAAGCTAGGGGTAGCACTGTGGCACCGAGTGGGTGTGTTTATGAAAAGGGAGCGCTGTGGAACGAAGGAGCCCAGTTGCAAACCCTCCTACAGTCAGGCTGTCCGTCTGGAGCCACGAGATCCTAAGGAATGGATTCCCGGTGGAGGTCGTGTTTCCTGCCTGTTATAATTTGGGCAGAGCAGTTTTCTCTTGTTAGAAAAGAAGGACAAACAACTGTAATATGCAGACGTTGGGTATTAGAGTCAAGGCAGCTAGCTGGCTTGGCAGTTTGTTTTGTAAGGTGCTTTGGGCTCTGAGAAAAGAAATGTAGACTTGAAGATAAAAGCAGGGATAAAGAGGAAAAAAAGGAAGCTTTAGTGTGCTCCAGCAATTTGCAGATCTTGAATAGTATAACAAAGGATGATATTAAGTATCAAAAGTCTTAAAACTGTCCTTGGGCTGTTAATATAGCACAGGGAAGCAACCTTAAAATAAAAAAAACCCTCATGTATAAAGATGGTGTATTATGCTGTTTGTAATAGCAAAACATTGAAAACAGCAATACCAACCGTAGGGGCATGGTGAAGTAAATTATGGGAAGTTTATTCAAGTATTGTACAACCTTTAAAATAAGCAGTTTTATACATCATGGGTTAAACAATGTAAAAACTGGTGACATTATGGATTATTTTATTTTTTCAAGTTTTCCAAGTTTCTGGAATAAGCGTGTATTTCAGATTTGAAAAACAAAACTCTTATAAAAGACATGAATGTTATAAGTGTATTATTTAATTCACCTCACCAGAACATTCAACAATGAAGATTTATTTATTGATTGCCCAGTAAAATGCCAGTCAGCATGTTAGGTGCTGGAAAATAACTTTTATCGATTTAGTTTATAAATAGCTTTCTCCTTTGCTTTGTGACAGACACTTAAAAATATTTTTGGTAGACTGGGTGCGGTGGCTCACTCCTGTAATCCCAGTACTTTGTGAGGCCGAAGAGGGCAGATCACCTGAGGTTGGGAGTTCGAGACCAGCGTGACCAACATGGTGAATCCCGTCTCTACTAAAAATACACAATTAGCTGGGCGTGGTGGCGTATGCCTGCAATCCCAGCTATTCGGGAGGCTGAGGCAGAAGAATTACTTGAACTGGGGAGGCGGAGGTTGTGGCAAGCCAAAATCGTGCCATTGTACTTCAGCCTGGGCAACAAGAGTGAAACTTTGTCTCAAAAAAAAAAAAATAAATAAAAATATATATATATATATATATATATGTTTAGCAGTCTTAGGATAAGTATTTTTGAAACAGGTGAAAAGCAAAGTTTTGAAATATGAGTCATATTGTAATTATTGTATAAACTTGATGTGCTTATATTTAACTCTTGGCAGTCGGAAGTTTTGAAGTTAACATACTTCTACAGTTAATACCATTTAGATTTAAAAAAATGGTTTAAAATTCATGTTTAAAAAAATAAAGTTCAGCTCTCTGATGGAAAACCATTTCAGTTGCCAGCAGATTATAAAGCATAACACTTTTTGATATATTTTTAGAGTGTAATACTTAACATTGAACTGTATATGTGGGAGTCAGTTTCAGCTTGTTTAAAAGATAAGATAAATAATCTATTCAAACAGTAGTTATGGTAGAGGCCAAAGATAATTTAAAAGGTCTTTTTTGTTAATGGTCAGATTAAAATACTTGAAAAATTGATTCCTACTTGCTGTTTTTGTAAGTTAATTTAGCTTTTTGTCCACTGTATTGTTTGTTCTTTTAATGCAAGATAAGGAGAGAGAGGATGGTGGTGTGAATGGCTGGAAGGCAGTTACAAGAGGAGCAAGTGGGGGGTACAAGATTACAAGAACACATTGTTCCTTACAATGTGTGCAGAGTGGAGTTAAGGCATTTTTAATTCCTTTGGGACTTTGTTGCCCTTCAGTTTTTTCAGAACAGTTCTTGAGCTAAGTCTCTGCGTGGAGGGTGACTGGCTAGTTTGGCTCCTTGGCATTGTCTTCATGCCCTGTTTGGGCTGGAGCATCCCTGGCAGATGAGATTGGGATTCCTCTCCCTACCTCGTTCCCTCCCTGATCAGTGTAAGTCAGGGTTAGGTCTGTGCTTCAGGTGAAGCGATGCTGAGCCTCGTTCATAATAAAATACATGCAAATTAAGACTAGATTGAGCTCCCACCTTTCACCTTCAGACATGCAGTAACCCCCAAGTGTGAAAAGTCTGTTGGCAAGGCCATTTCAAACATTTACGGGTAGGAGGTAAATTTAGTCACAGGAGGCAGGGCCAGTCCATGTCCTCTTGGCTCAGATCCATTTCTTCCTGCCCTTTCTCTGCAGGGACTCATCCCTGCAGGCAATATTTCCCAGGCTCTTGGTCAGCTGGCTTCTGGCTGAGACTGGCCACTGGGAACCACTGGCAGGAGGGTTGGCAGGAGGAAGGATGAAAACAGGTTATTTCCCCTCGATCTGCCTCAGGCAGTGTCTCTGGCAGTTGCCTTGTCTCCATTTGGCTCCAGCTTCTGCCCCTTGGTCCTCCTAGCCTTTGAGCCTTGGAAATTCCCCCTCCCTTTTACCCTCTATTTGAGAAGTGGTAACAGCAGCTTGCTTTTGCTAATCTCTGGATTATCATTTCCTGTTTGGCTTTTCAGTTTTTCCATCACACCTGTCACTAATACCTTATATTAAATTCCCTCTATTTCAGATTCTTTTTTTTTTTTTTTAAATGGGGTCTTGTTCTGTTGTCCAGGCTGGAGTGCAGTGGCATGATCTCGGCTCACTGCAACCTCCACCTCCTGGGGTCAAGCAGTTTTCCTACCCCAGCCTCCTGAGTTGCTGGGATTACAGGCGCATGCCACCATGCCCAGCTAATTTTTTTGTGTTTTTGGTAGAGATGGCGTTTCAGCATGCTGGCCAGGCTGGTCTCAAACTCCTGACCTTGTGATCTGCCCACATTGGCCTCCCAGAGTGCTGGGATTACAGACTTGAGCCACCACGCCCAGCTCAGATTCTTAAAGGGGTGGTTTCTCTGGATGTTTCTGTTTCTCTGAGTGGACCCTGATAGATACAGGAGCTTTAGGCAGTAGCTTTAAAAATTACAGGTGTTTAAATCCTTTGACCCCACAATCCAGTTCTAAGAATTTAACCTGCAGATATATTTGTACATGTGTGAGATAACATAGGTATAAGATAATTTATTGCCTTGAGTGTCCATCAGCAAGCAGGAGACTTAACAGAGAAATCCGTACCCAGATGGTGAATGAGGTTATACAGCTGTAGAAAGGAACGAGAAAGCTCTTTTTTTAGTTGACATGGAGAGAGCTCCAAAATATCTTAAGTTACAAGAGCAAATTGTAGGAAAATGTGCATTGTTTTCTCCCATTCTTGTTTTTTGAAAGAGGAAGTGATGGTTGATGCATGCAGATTTCCTGGAAGGTGAAACAAGGAACTAATAACAATGGTTACCTGTTTGGGGAGGTTGATGGGAACTGAGGATTAGGAAATATAGGTGGGAAGGAAACTTTTCACTGTGTACCTTTTTATTTTATGAAATTCAAAAAAGCTTGAATAATCTATTTTCTAAAATTGGAAAACAGTTTCATAGAAAAATAGTATGCTAGTAAGAAAATACCATTTTTGACCTTTTTTGAGGTTTTTTGTTTTTTGTTTTTTTGAAACAAAGTCTTACTCACTCTGTAGCCCAGGCTGGAGTGCAGTGGCACGATCTTGGCTTGCTGCAACCTCTCCTCACCGGGTTCAAGCGATTCTCCTGCCTCAGCCTCCCGAGTAGCTGGGATTACAGGCATCTGCCACCACACCCAGCTAATTGTATCTTTACTTGTATTTTTAGTAAAGATGGGGTTTCATCATCTTGGCCAGGCTGGTCTTGAATTCCTGACTTCATGATCCACGGGCCTCAACCTTCCAAAGTGCTGGGACTACAGACGTGAGCCACTGCGCCCAGCCTGAGGGAATTTTTATAGATTAAAAAATATTCTAGGAAGGCAGCAACAACAACAAAAAAGAACATGATAGATATCCAATGTAAAGTTATAAAATGTTACCTATTTTTTCAGTCTATAGTAAGTTACTATACTTTGGAGAGTTTAAAAGGTGGACGTGATGGGTGCTTTTAGATTATGCTTAGAGCATATTATTTTGTAGTCATTTACTCAAATGTTGATAGTGTCTCTACCAAATACCAGGTTCTGTGCATGGCACAAGAGCTATTAGTGCCTGTGTTATGCCATTTTTGCATTGCTATAAAGAAATGCCTGGGTAATATATAAAGAAAAGAGGTTTAATGAACTCATGGTTCTGCAGGCTGTACCAGCGTGGTGCCAGTATCTGCTCGGCTTCTGGGGAGGCCTCAGGGAGCCTTTTATCTTAGTGGAAGGTGAAGCAGGATCAGGCACATCACATGGCCAGAGCAATAGCAAGAGGAAGGAGATGCCACACCCTTAAACAACCAGATCTCAGGAGTACTCATTCACTGTTGCAAGACCAGCACTGAGCCATGAGATCCAACAAGTCCTGCCTCCAACATTGGGGATTACAGTTCTACGTGCGATTTGGGCAAGGCGTGTATTCAAACTACGTCGATGCCTAACAGTGGTGAATACAGCAGATAAATTTCCCACGTTCATGGAGCTCATGTTTAGATGGGGAGACAGACAAAAAAGGTAAACAGCTATATATAAAATAATTACTGATCATGCTAGGTGCATTAAAGGAAATCAACAAGAGGTTGAGGAAGAGAACGAGTGAGGGATGGGAGGAATGTAGGGAAAACCTGTGGCCAGGGAAGGCCTCTGAGGAAATGCCCTTCCAGGTGCAACCTAGAGGGATAGTGGATCAGGCAGAAGGAAAGGCACAGAATTGGCAAGAGCTGAGTATTCTCTAGAGTATTAAAAGCAGCTTTGTGTGGCCTGAACAAACAGAGAAGGGGGAGAGATAGACTGGGGGCATGTCAGACATTCAGTAGCTAAGGAATGCAGATTTTAGTCTAAGTACATAAGGCCGCTGAAAGATTTTTAAACAGGGAAATGACATTTGATTTACATTTCAATAATTTTAGCTAATATTTACTTGATGCCATGTGTCCTGTGTTATTCCTATATGTTATTAACTCGTCATAACATTACTATTTGTAGATTGGAAAATGGAGGCATAGGGAAGCTAAGTAATTTGTCTCAAATTGCACAGCTAATAAGTGGTGGAGCTGAGATTCGAACCCAGGCCTTCTGGTTTCAGAATCCCTATTCTCAACCACTGTCCCCCTGCTTTTTAAAGAAGTGTATTCTTGACTCCTGAGTGGAGAATGGATTGGAGGAGGAGGAGGGAGGACTTGGGGACACCTGTGAGGAAGTTGTTGCAGTGGTTCAGGTGAGAGTTACAGGGGCTTGATGGGTTAGGGTAGTAGTGGGAAATATGAAGGAAAGGATATATATCAAACATGTCTATATAAAACATACAGAAAAGTATAAAGAATAATGAAACAAGCACTCTTGTTCCTACTACTCAGAATTGACATAATAGCCGTCAGTGTTCTGTTGCATTTTTTTAGGTCTATTTTTTAAAAATAAAGCATTACTGGTAAGTTTCTCCATCTCAGTATATTGCAGTGTTATTCTTCCAGTTGCTCAGGCCGAAATTCTGGTGCCATCTTTCTTTCTTTCTTTCTTTCTTTTTTTTTTGAGACAGTTTCACTCTTGTTGCTTGGACTGGAGTGCAATGGCGCGATCTTGGCTCACCACAACCTCTGCCTCCCAGGTTCAAGTGATTCTCCCACCTTAGCCTCCTGAGTAGCTGTGAATACAGGCATGTGCCACCACACCCGGCTAATTTTGTATTTTTAGTAGAGATGGGGTTTCTCCATGTTGGTCAGGCTAATCTGGAACTCCTGACCTCAGGTGATCCACCCACCTCGGCCTCCCAAAGTGCTGGGATTATAGGTGTGAGCCACCTCACCCAGCCAAATTTTGGTGCCATCTTTCACTTGTTTTGCCTTAAGCCTTCCGACAGTTATCCCACTGTCATCCTTGTTCACACTGCAGCCAGGGCAATTCCCTTTGACAGGTAGGTCATGTCACTCCTATAAAGTTTGCCCTGTCCTCAGTTTATTCAGAATCCTATCCTCTGACCTTATGGCCCACTGTAGTTTAGTGGGCTGCAAGCTCTTTTTATAAAAGAGCCAGATAGTAAATATCATAGGCCATGTAGGCCACATACGGTCTCTGTCACGTCTTTTTTTTTTTTTTTAAATAACCTTTTAAATATGTAAAAAACATTCTGACCTTGGGGACTGTCCTTGACCATTACTCTAGTCCCCTGCTATCTCTTTGACATTTCCCATCACTCCTCTCCCTTTTCTGCTCTGGTCTTGTCTCATTGGTCACCTTGCCGAGCATACTCCTGCCTCAGGGCCTTTGCACTTGCTGCCCTGTAGTGGTTTCCGCTTAGATACCTGTATGTGGTGTGTCCTTGCTTCATTCAAGTTTCTGCTCAAATGTTTCCTTACCACCGAAGTCTTCCTTGACCAACCTGTCTGAAATCATATTCATTGTTACTCCCAGCTTTATTTTTCTCCCTTAACACGTGTCACCCCTTACCTATTATATATTTGTGTCTTTTCTCTTAGAATGTGAGTTCTGTGAAAGTAAGAATATTTTCTGCTTTTATCCACAGTTATATCTCCAAGATCTAGAACAGTGCTTGGTACATAGTAGGCCTTCAGTAAATATTTGTTAATAAATATTGAATAAAGTTGAAGTCACTTTTGTCTAGCAATCCCTGGTCCTTTTGCTCTTTGCTTTCATGTTTCCTGGAGGCAACCATTATGAATTTGACATAGGCACCTCTGGTGTATGGTGTTTTTTGTTTTTTGAGATAGAGTCTGTTACCCAGGCTAGAGTGCAGTGGTGCAATCTCGGCTCGCTGCAACCTCCGCCTCCTGGAGTTCAAGCGATTCTTCTGCCTCAGCCTGTCAAGTAGCTGGGATTAGAGGCATGCGCCACCACACCCAGCTAACTTTTGTATTTTTAGTAGAGACAGTGTCTCACCATGTTGGCCAGGATGGTCTTGAACTCCTAACTGCAAATGATCCACCCACCTCAGCCTCCCAAAGTGCTTGGATTACAGGCATGAGCCACCGTGCCCAGCCTGGTATATATTTCATACTTAAATAGATGTGCGTGTGCCTCCATAAGCAATGTACAGGTAGGTCTTTTTAAATTTTTGTTTTCGAGATGGAGTTTCACTCTTGTTGCCCAGGCTGGAGTGCAGTGACGGGATCTCTGCTCACTGCATCCTCCACCTCCCAGGTTCAAGTGATTCTCCTGCCTCAGCTTCCCAAGTAGCTGGGATTATAGGTGCCCATCACCACGCCCAGCTAATTTTTTGTATTTTTGGTAGAGACAGGATTTCACCATGTTGGCCAAACTGGTCTTGAACTCCTGACCTCAGATGATCCATCCGCCTCAGCCTCCCAAAGTGCTGGGATTACAGGTGTGAGCCACACTGCACCCGGCCCTAATTTGTTTTAAAAAGATTATAAAGCTGAGATCACACTGTATATAATCTTCTGTACCTTGCATTAGAGATTATCCTTGTGATTATATATATAGACCTTGTTTATTTCTTTTAACTGCAATGCGATTTTATCTATCTTGTCTTGTGTTGAACTTTTTTTTTTTTTTTTCCTGAACAGTCCTCACTCTGTTGCCCAGGCTGGAGTGCAGTGGTGTGATCTCAGTTCACTGCAACCTTTGCCTCCTGGGTTCAAGCGATTCTTCTGCCTTAGCCACTCAAGTAGCTGGGATTACAGGCTTGCAACACCAGGCACTGCTAAATTTTTTTGTATTTTTAGTAGAGACAGGTTTTTGCTATGTTGGCCAGGCTGGTCTCGAACTCCTGACCTCAAGTGATCTGCCTGCCCTGACCTCCCAAAGTGGTGGGATTACAGGCGTGAGCCACTGGGCTGAGCCCTGTGTTGAACTTTTTAATGTCAGTATTAATTACACTAGTGTTGTTACAAATAGTACTGAGGTGAGCGCCTTAGTCTTCTCTCTTCTCACAAATGTGAGTTAATCTAGAGTATATTTCCAGAATTGCAGTTGTGAGTTACAGGCATGCTTCAGTTTTAATAGATAATAACAGATTGCTTTCTCATTAGGGGCTTGTGAGTAGTGTGATTTCCCAGCATTCTAATCAGCACTCAGTGTTTGCCTTTCTTTTAAATGTTTACTTCTGTCATGAATAAGAAATGCATGTATTGCTTTAATTTGTGTTGCTTTGTAGTGTTGAAATGTATTTTTTTAAACTTTTATATTAGGTTTAGGGGTACATGTGAAGAGTTGTTACAGGTGAGCTCTTGTTACAGGATAGAATGTATTTTGGAGAATCAGATGGACATACAGCTTGGAAAATGTTAGAGGTACAGGAACTGCAGGAATCAAATATGACTTTAGGTGTCTGGCTTGGTAGTGGTGGTTGCTTAATGAGCAGGGGAAAAACTGTTTTGAGGGTTTTTTGTTTTTTTTTTTTTGATCAAGAAGGTCTTTACTTTGCCTCCAGTTAAACAAATTTTTTTAAATTACAGAGTGTCACTCTGTTGCCCAGGCTGGAGAGCAGTGACGCCATCATAGCTCACTGCAGCCTTGAATTCCTGGGTTCAGGCAGTCCTCCTGCCTCAGCCTCCGAGTAGCTAGGACTGCAGGCGTGTGCCACTGTGTCAAGCTTGCCTCTATTTTTGAAGGATAGTTTCATCAGGATGATAGTTGTAGGCTTTCTTTTTTTTTTTTATTTTTTTTTTTATTTTTTTATTTTTTTATTTTTTTTTGAGACGGAGTTTCGCTCGTTACCCAGGCTGGAGTGCAATGGCGCGATCTCGGCTCACCGCAACCTCCGCCTCCCGGGTTCAGGCAATTCTCCTGCCTCAGCCTCCTGAGTAGCTGGGATTACAGGCACGCGCCACCATGCCCAGCTAATTTTTTGTATTAGTAGAGACGGGGTTTCACCATGTTGACCAGGATGGTCTCGATCTCTTGACCTAGTGATCCACCCGCCTCGGCCTCCCAAAGTGCTGGGATTACAGGCTTGAGCCACCGCGCCCGGCCAGTTGTAGGCTTTCAAGTTAATATCTTGCAATTTTTAATTTTGTAAAGTTAGGGGGTCTTACTATGTTGCTCAGGCTGGTGTTGAACTCCTGGCCTCAAGTGATCCAAAGTGTTGGGATTACAGGCATCAGCCACTGAGCCTGGCCTTCCTGCATTGTTTTGAAAGGGTCATTTTATTGCCTTCTGGCTTCCATTGATTCTGTGGAGAAATAGGCTACATCAGTCTTATTGTTGCTCTTTTCAAGTTAGTGTGTTTTTCTTCCCTTTAGGCTGCTTTTAAGATGTTCTCTTTGGCTTTGGTTTTCAGCTGTTACTGTGGATGTGTCCAGATGTGGTTTTCCACAAATGTATCCTGCTTGGGATTAGTTGTTCTTTTTCTTCTTTTTGGCAGTGCTGTGACAAAGCTTGATCTTAAATTAGATTTGCAAAATTCTTATTATATCTTCATTTATTGCTTCTGCTGCATTTTCTATCTCATCTCCTTCCAGGACTCTAATTATCTGTGCATTAAACATGTTCTCTCCTCCCAGGAAAAAAACAACAACAACAAAACCATGTTCTCTGTGTTGTGTCCTATATATCTTAGATTCTTTTCTGTGTTCTTTATCCCTTTGCCTTTCCATGGTTCACTCTATATCTTCTTCTGACCTATATTCCATTGTACTAATTCTTTCTTCAGCTGTAATTGCTGTTAAAACTTATTGAGTTCGGCTGGGCATGGTGGCTCATGCCTGTAATCCAAGCACTTTGGAGGCTAAGGTGGGCGAATCACCTGAGGTCAGGAGTTCAAGACCAGCCTGACCAACATGTTGAAACTCCGTCTTTAAAAAATAAATAAATGAAAAAGAAAAAAAAATTACTGAGTTCTTAATTTCCATTATTGTCTTTTCCAGTTTTCTTCATTTTTTTTTTATTCTAATTTTCTGCTGGCATTTTTATCTTTTCAACTGCTTTATCATATGAAGCACAGTTATTTTAAAGTCTGTTTCTGATAACTCCAGTATTTGGATGCCTTGTGAGTGTGTTCTGTTGTCTATTTTACCCTTGGTTTTCAGTCATGTGATCTTGATTCTAGATATGCCTGTGGACCTTTAATTAAATTCTGGACAATGTATATGAAAAATTACAGGAGAGACTGGGTGTGGTGGCTCACACCTGAAATCCCAGCAGTTTGGGAGGCTGAAGTGGGTAGATCATGAGGTCAGGAGTTCAAGACCAGCCTGGCCAACATGGGGAAACCTGTCTTTACTAAAAATACAAAAATCGGCTGGGCATGGTGGCACGTGCCTGTAATCCCAGCTGCTTGGGAGGCTGAGAAGAATTGCTTGAATGGGGACCCAGGAAGAGAAGGTTGCAGTGAGCCAGTATCATGTCACTGCACTCTAGCCTGGGCTACAGAGTGAGACTCCGTTAAAAAAAGAAAAAAATTATAGAGATAATTCAAGACGCTGCTTGTCATGTTCATTTGAGGATTTGGCAGGCAGTTAAAGTAAGGGAATAGCACTTTGCTCTTTTTATTTTATTCGTTTGAGACAGGGTCTCTGTTGCCTAGGCTGGAGCACAGCCAGGCTCGAATGATCCTCCCACCTCACCCTCCCAAGTAGCTGGGACTACAGGCATATGCCACCATGCCCAGCTAATTACTTTTTATTTTTGTAGAGCCAGGGTCTCACTATGTTTCCCCAGACTGGTCTTGAACTCCTGGCTTCAAGTGATCTGCCTGCCTCAGCCTTCAAAAGTGCTGGGATTATAGATGTGAGCCCCCTCACCTGGCCGGAATATCACTTTAAAATTATGAGGCTTGATCTACTTCTGGTTTACCCTTCTTATGGGTTCCCACTGAAAGCTTGGGATGCTTCCCAGGGCCTCTTCTACTTGGCAGCCCCTGAACTCTAATTTTTTTGTCCCCTCAGTCCCCTAAAACTGGTGGAGAGTCTGCTGACCTTCTTGGATTCTCAGTCACTTGTTTCTGTTTAGTATTTTGGCTTCCCAGCTTCGGCTGTGAATTGGCAAATGCCTCAAGGAGAAGAGTGGCTTGGGTGATTGGGCTCACTTCTCTGTACTTCCCTTCTCTCTCTGGAATCCTGGCCTCCAGAGCCCTCACTGCATGGGTAGCTCTCTGATGCCTTCAGACAGTTGTTTCTAATAATTTGTTCAGCTTTTTAAGTTGTTCTTGGCAGAAAGGTTGGTCTGCAGTGAACTAGTCAGCTTTTACTGGAAGCAGACTCTCAGGAATTCAATTTTGCTATTTAAAATGGACTTGTCAGTGAGATATCCTAGTGGAGATGGTAGGTAGGCAGTTGGCTGTCTGTGTTGGTCTGCTGCTCAGAAGACTAATTTGGGTAGGAGATAAACATTGGGGAGATTTTAATTCATGTGAGTGGATGAACTCACATAGGGAAGAGAGTCGAGAGAGGAGAAAAATCCTAGGACTGAGTTGCAGCAAAGGTGACTGAGAAGGTAACCAGTGAGGCCTAGGAAGCCTTGAAACCTGTGGCTTGCAGAAGAGAGGAGTGATCAGCTGTGTTGAATGCCTCAGAGATAGCCTAAAATGGGCTGGAGACATGTCTACTGAACTTGGTGAGTGAGAGAAAAAACAGTTTGGGGAGAGTCAGGGAGCTAGCTAGACGGGAGTGGGCCGAGAACGGAGTAGGGGAAGGTGTGTCCTTGCTGAAGGAAAGGCATGTGCCAGGGCCTTAATTGGAAATGTGGCACGTTATGAGAATAGAGGGGAAGCCCCAGTGGTTGGAGCTCAGTGAGGGAAGGGTACATTTGTTTTGCAGCGAAGTATTTCTCAAGGAAGTTTTCATAGGAGACCAATAGTTTGTATCAGGTGTGTTACAAAATAATGCTGTTTGCATTGTCATACTCTCAGTATAAGTAACTTTGGGAGAGGTAGATTAGTGTTTTTTTTTTTTTTTTTGAGATAGAGTCTCCCTGTGTTGCCAGGCTAGAGTTCAGTGGTGTGATCTTGGCTCACTGCAACCTCCGCCTCCCAGGTTCAAGCCATTCTCCTGCCTCAGCCTCTCAGGTACCTGAGATTACAGGTGTGCGCCACCATGCCCAGCTAATTTTTGAGATGAGTTTCACCATGTTGGCCAGGATGGTCTTGATTTCTTGACCTTGTGATCCGCCTGCCTCTGCCTCCCAAAGTGCTGGGATTACAGGCGTGAGCCACAGTGCCTGGCCTAGAGGAAGATTAGTTTTAAGAAATTATTCCAGATCCTTTAGAAAGCAGGTTTGTCAGCCTGTAATATGGAACCATTGAAACTTTTGAAATGAAGTGAAATTTAAAAAATAGTTTTTGTCAAAGTACCCTAAAAGCTGCTTAAGTTATATATTAAATATTGGCTGGGCATGGTGGCTCATGCCTGTAATCCCAGCACTTTGGGAGGCTGAGGTGGGTGGATCACCTGAGGTCGGGAGTTCGAGACCTGCTTGATAAACATGGAGAAACCCTGGCTCTACTAAAAATGCAAAATTAGCTAGGCGTGGTGGTGCATGCCTGTAATCCCAGCTGCTTGGGAGGTTGAGGGCAGGAGAATTACTTGAACCTCGGAAGCAGAGGTTGCTGTGAGCCGAGATAGCACCATTGCACTCCAGCCTGGGCAACAAGAGAGAAACTCCATCTCAAAAATAAAAAAACAAAAACAACAGAACCCAAAACCGATATATTAAATATTTTGAGTTTGTGGGAAAAGTACTAAATCATTTAAATTAGAGTAGAAAATACATGACTCTCCATCCTGATTTTTGAAGTTAACCAAACATAAACTTTTTATGGTTAATGTCAAGTACCCAGTTAACTGGCTGCATGAGGTGGCTGACACCTGTAATCCTAGCACATTGGGAGGCTGAGGCGGGTGGATAATGAGGTCAGGAGTTCAAGACTGGCCAACATAGTGAAACCCCATCTCTACTAAAAATACAAAAATTAGCTTGGCGTGGTGGTGGGCACCTCCCTGCTACTTGGGAGGCTGAGGCAGGAGAATCTCTTGAATCTGGGAGGCAGAGGTTGCAGTGAGCCAAGATTGCTCCTAAGTAACTTAGAATATTCTGTAGTGTTTTATCATTTGGCTGGTGCCAATACAGCAAGCATGTATTTTAGATAAATATCTTTTCACTATTGTGTAAATATTAGAAAAGACTCACCTGAGTCAATTTCAGTTGGCCAAGAAGATTTTGTGATTTACTTTCCTAGAGTAAATTTACTCTTTTAGCTGACTTGATTTTTAGTAAGTCACCAGGAGCACTGTTCAAATAGGAGACAATAAAAGTTCCTGCTTTAAACTCTCAACAGGTCTATTGTTAATTACTGTAGTCTTTTTGAAAAACTTATTCCTGTAATTAATAAAATCAATTTGCTATAAAACTAAGCATTTGGATGATGATCGAAAAGTATTTCCCAATATCTAGGTAATTAGTACTTTTTTTCCCCCAAGTTTTCATCCAGATGTTTGGCAATGTGCAGACACAGCCTTACTACAACTTTCTAATTCACTTTCATGGGAACATGTAATATTCTCCGTTTATTTTGGACAGCAGAGTTTCCTTTTTCTCTGGATAGATACATATGAAACACATGCTTTTTGAGTGGAGTTTGTGGTCCTCTGAGAATTCTCTGAAGGAGGAAATGGGTTGACCTATTTGGTTGCTATGAAGTAAAAACAATCTTGTTTTCATTTTTTAGTGAACATCTGGGTTGCATTTATTATTTCACATTCTGGAGGTTCTTTAAAACCACAATTTGATAATATGAATGTTCATTAAAGCTGAATTATTTAGCTATTTTTATAGCTGATTCAAGAAATAGGGTGGCTGATGGACTTTAAACAGTATTTTTTCCTTTTTGTAAAATGTAACTTAAATAACAACTCTTGATTTGAAACCATAAAATGGGATGTAGATATTTTGGGGGTCAGAAGAAGGATTGATCAACCAGTTTATTTCTCTGTTGCCTATTGCCTTGTAGCTTGTGGTTATTGTTACAGCCATATTTGACTCTGTGTAGAGATATTGTTGCTACCCTATTGCAAATCCGCCCTTCTTTGCTTCCTTGCCCGTAGAACCATGAATTGTTTAGGTATTTACCCTTCAGGGAAGAGGACCTTATCACCACAAAGGGAAACATCTTTTTTTTTTTTGAGACGGAGTTTCGCTCTTGTTACCCAGGCTGGAGTGCAATGGCTGCAATGGCGCGATCTCGGCTCACTGCAACCTCCGCCTCCTGGGTTCAGGCAGTTCTCCTGCCTCAGCCTCCTGAGTAGCTGGGACTACAGGCACGTGCCACCATGCCCAGCTAATTTTTTTTATTAGTAGAGACGGGGTTTCACCATGTTGACCAGGATGGTCTCGATCTCTTGACCTCGTGATCCACCCACCTCGGCCTCCCAAAGTGCTGGGATTACAGGCTTGAGCCACCGCGCCCGGCCAGGGTAACATCTTAAATGGTCTAAGCAGGTGGGATATTCTATCTTTCTTTATCCATGAAGTGGTGAAGGAGAGGTGGGAGTGCCACCAAAATCTGGCCAATGTGCTGGGCAGTTTGCAGGGAGATTTCTCCAAGAAGTTTCTTCCTTCATAAATAAATATATGAGGAGTTGCATTTATTTTCTTTCATTTTTTTTGAGATCGGGTCTTGCTCTGTCTCCTATGCTGGAGTGCAGTGGCATGATCACAGCTCTTTGCAGTCTCAACCTCCTTGGCTCAAGTGATCCCCCACCTCAGCTTCTCGAGTAGCTGACCACAGGTGCTCACCACTATGCTCAGCTAATTTAAAAATATTTTTTGTAGAGACAAGGTCTTGCTATGTTACCCAGGCTGGTCTCAAACTCCTGGCCTCAAGTGATCTTCCCACCTTGGCCTCCCAAAGGGTTGGTATTACAGGAATGAGTCATTGTGCTCAGCCCCGTTGCATTTCTTAGGCTAGACTTTGTTGTGCCTGGATGAGTAGCCAGCTTCCATTCACAATGGCTCTTAAGCCTGTCCACTTCCAAGGACATACCCTGATGATGACTAGCGGGATTCTAGATAGTGCTGTTGCTGAATTTCACCCACCCAGGAGCCTCCCTGTCTTCACACTTCTGTCATGTGGGACAGTAAATACCTCTCTTGTTTAAATGATTGAGTAGCGGTGTACTGTAACTTGGAGCTCAAGGCATCTAGCCTGATACTGGCTGTAGCAGCAGGTAGGTTTCATTCAGTAAGGATCTCCTCGCCATAGAGTGCAAAGAGAAAAACACCTTTTCTCTTCCATAAATATTCATAAGCGTATATATATTTAAGAACTTAACTAGGTTATATTTTCTTTTTGAGATTAACACTTTCTCCCCTTTTAATATAACAGTATATTCTCATATGCTTAGAAATACATTAATAGTTGCATTTGGTAAATATTTTTATTTTAACATGTACATTTAGAAAAATACAGTAATCAAAAGTGGCAGACATTGGCAATTTAATATTCTGTTAGAAGACAGGACTTCCTTTTAGTTCTTCACAGAGAGGAAATAAAATGATCAAGAATGTCCTTTTCCAAGTTTCAGTAATTAGATTAAAATTTTTTTGAGTTGAGAAAGGATCAAACAAATGAATTCATTTTGTTTGTGTTAGAGTATGGGAAAATTGAAGAATTTTAGTGTCTTTTGAATGTTTGGCCTGTTCACATGATGAGGTTGTATTTCCCAAGCGTGGGAGGAGGAGTTATTGGAGACTTTGATTCAGTATATGACTACACTTCTGAGAGCATGACACATTTTGAGAATAAATGATGCCTTTCATTGCCTTATGTAAAAAGAATCATCATGTTGGACAAGTGTTCTTCTAATTTTCTCAGGAATCACAGGGTGTCTGTATGGACTGTGTTCCTGAAATTTAGTTTAAAGTAGTGGTTATGCTGTATACTAGTCAGGTGGTTACTAGGGTGTTTCAGTTTTCACAAAAGAAAGTCAAATGCCTTCTTTCCTTCCTTTTTGTGGTCAGACTGGTCTTGAAGTCTGCCAGCTCTTGCTCCCCACACATTGTCCTGCTAGCACTCACACTTGGTGACAGCTTGCAGAGGGAGCAGAGTCCAAATGCACACGGTGTGTCTCGCCCTCTTTTGGCTTCCCCAGTAGTACTTCTGCCTAACAAGTGCCCAGTAATTTGGCTGGACATACAGAACATGACTTTTTAATTTTTTTAATCTGGAAAGAACATAAGCTATTTCCTCTGGGTTCTGCTGCTATTAGTATTTGGACATTTGGTTTTAGGATTTAAGTCTCTCTTACCTTCCCACTGCCTCCACCCCCCTCCACATTTCCCTTCTCAGTACAGGAGTCTGGGGCCTTCTCTGTTTGCATGTCTTGTCAAGTATTACCTTTTATGATCATGGTGAAGAGCAGACTGTCTTGCATCTCAAGGTAATGAAGACCATCTATTTCAGAAGTCATTTGGCTAAGTTCTGCACTAAAACTTCTATCTCCAATTTCTGTTTTACCTGTAAAGGGTAGCAAAGAATTTCTGTCTTCAGAGAAAAGTCCACTATCCTAGTCCTTCCAGCCACCTTGAGGTTTGGTGCAGGCCTCCCTAGTAGTTCCAAAAATGGGAGTGTGCTCTAGGACCCACTGAACCAGTGGTCAGTGACTCCCTTTGGAGAGAATACCTCCCAGCAGAAGGTCTCCAGTCTCAGGACTTGGTGTAGGTGGTTTTATCTTGGTGTCAGCAACCAAGAAATGTAATTGATTGGATTAGTGACTGGGAATTTCAGGAACAGATTTTACAGGAGAGCTATTTCCTTAGAGTTGTAAAGTTATCGACAAGGCCATATCAACTTTGGTTAAAGAGATTAAAGATCAAGCTTAGATATTCACACTAACCTGAGTATCTCCACCACATTCTAGAGGGGAGTCTTTAAGATCTTAATTTCATAAGAGACTTGAAGTTGAAGCTCTTTTCTCCTGATGTCCCTAACATATCCCTCCCTCCCTCTCCTGATTGAGTACTGGACCCACAGCACTACTGCAGTGCTATGGTGGGAGCCTTTCTGGTCCTCAGCCCAGCTTCTTCATGGCCTACTTTGTTGGGATGCATCATGCTGGAGATGACTATGTAGCCATTCCTCCCTAAACAGTCTTAGTTCTGTGGGATTGGAGAGGCCCTCTTTTCCCTTGGGATCTCTGGGAATTAGGATTTCAAAACTTTTGCCTGTTTGCTGTATCAGGTCAGCCATTGAGGATATTTTGGCTAATTCCCCTTGTTCAAGGCAGAATATCATCAACTGTAATGTTAATGGTTCTGAGAATTTGTATTTATACTTTCTGTATGTGTACGTAAGTTTGTTTAAACATTTGAACCTGACTGGTGTTGACAAATATTTGGTGTTGGCATATTTTTAAGTAAGTATCTGCAGCTCTGTCATTTCTAGCCTTATGACTTTAAGTTACTTAATCTCCCTAAGCTTTAATTTTCTAATATGCAAGGTGGATGTTAAACCCAAGTGAAATTATTTATATGAAGAATTTATTAAAAATCTCAGATGATTATAATAGTAGGCATTCAAAACTGTTAGTCATCAATATATTAAGCCTGTGGCCTACCTGTGTTTACATATCGAGCGGAGTGAGTTGGAAGAATTGTTGTATTTGGGTTTAGGAATAACCGATGATTGGCAATATGATTATTGTATCTTTGTATTTTGAAAATGTTCAAATCTATAGAAAAGTTGAAGGAATAGTACAATGAATCCTATATATCTTTCACCAAAATTCACCAGCTGCTAACATTTGGCCACATTTGCTTGTCTGTCTTTATATTACACTCTGTGTGTGTGTGTGTGTGTGTGTGTGTGTGTGTGTGTGTGACACAGAGAGAGAGACAGACAGATAGACAGACAGACAGACAGACAGACAGACACTGAGACTGAACCCATTTGAAAGCAAGATACAAACATGATGGCCGGGCGTGGTGGCTCTTGCCTTTAGTCCCAGCACTTTGGGAGGCCCAGGTGCCCATGGATTACTTGAGGTCAGGAGTTCGAGACCAGCCTGGCCAACATGGTGAAACCTTGTCTCTACAAAAAATTAGCTAAGTGTGGTGGTGTGTGCCTGTAATCCCAGCTTCTTGGGAGGCTGAGGCACGAGAATTGCTTGAGCCTGGGAGACAGGGCTTGCAGTGAGCTGAGATCATGCCACTGCACTCCAGCTTGGGTGACGGAATGCGATTCTGTCTCAAAAAAAAAAAAAGTTACAAACATCATAACACTTTTCACAGAAATACTTTAGCACTCATCTCCTAAGGACATTCTCTTACACAAGTACAATCATTATCATTCTTAAGATAACTAACAGACATTCCATAATATTGTTCCAAAATAGTACACATTCTGCTTTCCCCAGTTGTTACCAAAATGATTTTATAGCTTCCTTTCTTTTTTTTTTTTTTTTACCTATCTAGGCTCTAATTAAGATTTATACCTCCTATTTAGTAATACTCTTCAGTCTTATTTATTTATTTATTTATTTATTTATTTATTTTTGAGACGGAGTCTTGCTGTGGCCAGGGCTGGAGTGCACTTGGTGCAATCTCTTGGCTCACTGCAACCTCCGCCTCCCGGGTTCAAGTGATTCTTCTGCCTCAGGCTCCCAAGTAGGTGGGATTACAGATGGCTGCCACCACACCTGTTCTCTTTTATTTATTTTTATTTTAAAATTTGTTTTGGTGGCTGAGTGCAGTGGCTCATGCCTGTAATTTCAGTACTTTGGGATGCCAAGGCAGGTGGATCACTTGAGGCCAGGAGTTCAAGACCAGCCTGGCCAACATGGTGAAACCTTGTCTCTACTAAAAATACAAAAAAATTAGCTGGGCATGGTGGTGCATGCCTGTAATCCCAGCCGCTTAGGAGGCTGAGGCACAAGAATTGCTTGAACTGAGGAGGCGGAGGTTACAGTGAGCCAAGATCCTGCCAGTGCACTCCAGCCTGGGCAACAGAGTAAGACTCTGTCTCAAAATTAAAAAATGTTTGGGTGACACTTTTTTAAAGAGTCTAGGCTCATTGCCTAATATCATTATTTGGATCCTGTAGATTAGATTGCATGTGTAAGCAGAAGAGATAAGTGCTTCGGTTTCTTTAATTTTTTTTAATGTAAATATGTTAAAAATCATTTTGATTCAAGGTCAAAGTGACATTCATTTTTCTTGTTCTTTGATAAGTGTGGATTAAGTTGGTAACCAAAAGGAGTTACTGAATAGCTCAGATGTCAATGGAATATGTGTGTGGGTGAATTTGGAACGAGCATACACAGTGGTTTCTTAGACCCATACCCATCTGGAGGTAGTTATCTGACTTAACATAGTAAGGATTTTATTTTAATATTGGCCATGGTTTTATAAAGAAATGAACTTAAGCACTGGAAAATTTAGTAAGACAAACTATATTTACATAATTCAAAAGAGACACTTTTGCTGTCAGATCCTTGGATGAAGAATAAACCTTAAATCTCTCAGGAATGCATCTTTTTCTTCTTCCCTCCCTCAACACTTTCCTATTGATTAAAAAAAAAGAGCTTTAGCTGCAGCTGAGACTAATACAGGATCCAGCTGTAGCTTTTTCGTTGTTGTTGTTCATGTATCCGGTGATGGGCACAGCAAATTCATTGTATGAAAAGTTAATAAAGGAAAGGGCAGGGTGGGAAAAAAAATGACACTCCTCTGAAAGTATTCAAGAAATAGCAACAGGATCTAGGAGTCTCCCTTTCAGATGACTGATTTAAATTCCATTCTGAACTATTAATTTTGTTTGTGACTAGTCTAGAAGGCATTTTAATTTTCCCTTTTAATTATCTGCACACCATGTATCCAGAGAATATACGTGAGACCGATACAGTATTTTCGAGGCCGATACATTATTTTCCTTGGAGGCAAAAAATAGTAACGTGTGAGAACCCAGAAAACTAAACCTTTCTCTTGTAAAATAGGGCAAAGATTCTTCAAAATACTGTTCATGTTCATGCTGGTATAGAGATAGCAGTAATCTGGGAAAGAAAGCCAAGTTCTCTTGAATGTGTTCGGTACTCAAGTTTATATATTTACCATGCGGCAAATACATTCAGAATCAGCAGCTCAATCAAATTAATTCCACATTTACCTATCTGTTTCAGCATAATTTCTATGAAAGTTTTGTGTCTTCTGCTCTTATTAGGACCCAGTCCATATCACTACCCTGTAGCTGAAGATGAATTATGTGTTTTAAAATGGTTTTTATGATCAATGTAATGATCATAAGACTAGTGGTTTTCACATACTTGAGTGTCTCAAGCATTTTGTTTTTCTTTTTTTCATGTTAAGGGGGTCAGATTTCTCATATTTCTTGTAATTGTAGCCACACGTCCTGTTTGGGGATTATTAAATACCAATACTGCCTGTGAAGAACTCATGAGATGCTGTGGTAACCATCTGAGTTATTCTTTGTAGATTTGGTTTTATGGACATGTTTCCTTGAAGTCCTGTACTCTATTTTTAGATGCTCTTCTTACATTTCCCTGGTTCAGAGCATCAGTCATAAATGTATTTATTATTCAGCACAAAAATGTTGTTCAGTGTCTTAAGGCTGTTTAAACTTTATGGAAATAATAAACCAGTGACACTTCAGTGGATGTACAAGCACTACTTGTACTTTAAGGATGGAGAACTTTGTGGTACTTCACAGATTGCTGCTCTGTCTGTGCCGGCATGAACGGTATTTTGAAGAATCCTTTCCTATTTTACACTAAGAGGGTTTCATCTCCATGCTTCTCAAACACGTTTCTATTTTCTGCCTCCCACTGAAAGAAATGCTTTTGTAGCCCTTCGAGAAGTTTCCTACATGTCTCCCCTCCCTCTCTCCTGCCTCATTATTGCTCCTTTTTAAAAACAAACAAACAAACTTAAGAATAGTCTGGTAGCTTTCTTCTCAGATTTATTTATTTATTCGTTTTTGATATGGAGTCTTGCTCTGTTACCCAGGCTGGAGTGCAATGGCGTGATCTTGGCTCACTGCAACCTCCATCTCCTGGGTTCACGTGATTCTCCTGCCTCAGCCTCCCAAGTAGCTGTGATTATAGGTGCCCGCCACTACTCCCAGCTAATTTTTGTATTTTTAGTAGAGACGGGGTTTCACCACGTTGGCCAGGCTGGTCTTGAACACCTGACCTCAGGTAATCCACCCACCTCGGCCTCCCAAAGTGCTGGTGCCCAGTTCTTCTCAGATTTATAAATGATTGGTTTGCTGCTCTGTGTTGTGGCAGAGACCCCTGTGCTCCGAAGTAATTTCTGATCCAGTGAAGTATTACTGGAGTGAGGGACTGTGCACCTTCAGTTTATTTGGTAATAAAGCACCTATTCTCTTTTTAGAAATCACTACAATTCATATATGTAATAGTCACTCTTTTAAAGTGCACAATTGAGTGGCTTTTAATATATTCATAAAGTTGTGCAACCATCACCAACTATCTAATTTTAGAACATTTTTATCACCTCAGAAAGAACTTGGTCCCCATTAGCCATCATTCCCTCCTCTCCAACTCCTGATAGTCACTCATTGACCTTTTGTTTCTATGGACATGTGTGTAAATGGAATCATACAATATGTGGCCTTCTGTGTTTGGCATTTTTCACTCAGCAGGTTCATTCACGTTGTAGCATGAGTCACTTTCCCAGGTTCATCCGTGTCGTGGCTCGATTCAGCGTCAGTGCCTTTGCTTCTTCTGTGGGTGGAACTGAGACTTGGATTGGTTTTAGTGTTGGGAGTGGTCAGAGAGGTTTTGCTCACCTCTCTCACATGGTTGAATCTGTGGCTGTGTGCTATCTTGAAGGTTTTTAGGTTTGCTTGTGTTTTCTTCCTGTTGACAAACGTTGAAGTTTATTTTAAGCCTTACTATTTGGAGAAGGACCAGATCAAATCCTTGCTGTAGTACTCCTTTTGTTGATAATCTCATGAACAGTTGCATCTGGAGCAGAATCATGTTGTCTATAGAAAGTTTTTACTCTCTCTGAAGACCAATAATGGGTTTAAGAAACGGAATTTCCCAAGAGAGCCATACTGAAATCTGTTAATAGAAGCTTGAAAAGTCTACTTCTCGGGAATTCTAGTGTGATCCCAGTGGTGGACATAGGACACCAAACTTCCATCCCCTGTTCACCCCAAAATCTCAACAAATGACAAGGAAGAGACTGGTTAGGAGGCAAATGGGTAGTGGATGGTCAAAGCATGCAGTCTTGCGTTTATAAGATGAATAAATTCTGGAGACCTCTTGTACAGCCCTGTGACTACAGTTAGAAATAATGTATGCTTCAAATTTGCAGAGAGTGATTTTAACTGTTCTCACCACACACGCACAAGGTAACTATGCAAGGTGATGGGTATGTTAATCTTCTTGGCTGTGGTCGTCATTTCATAATATCTCCTTAACCAAGACATTGAGATGTACACCTTGAATACCTTGAATACATCCAATTTTTAGTTGTTAATTATACCTCAGTGTAGGTGGGAAAACAGAGCCTGGGAAGGGACCTTTAGCAGAGGACAGAGTGTAACACACTTTTGGAAAGAAGCTAGAAATTGGAAACCTATAAGCAGATAAAACCGAAGGAGGATTTAGAGTAAACAGGAGCAGTTTCTGGGCAGCCCTTTGTGGGGCTCTGCTCAGACTAGTTAGTGTTTGGGTTTGGGTTCTGTTGGTGAGCATGAAAATTGTGCTGCAAACGGGGAGAATTCAAAGGCCCTTTGAAGCCACTGTGCTGGGAGTGTTTTCTACATTTTCTCTGGCCTCCTCTCTTCTTCCTCTTGTTTTGAGCAGTCTACAGCATTTTACCCTCAAGCAAATTTTCTTTACAGAGATTAGATTCCTTGCCTGGGGAGAATTGGAACTCTAGGGGTGTGTATCAACACCCCAAATAATGCTTTTTAACATTTTTTGTTTGTTTTTTCTGTTTATAGGGCTTCTCCACTAAAGGGCCCTGTCTTTTCATCCCAAAGGGAAGCCCTTCAGTGGACAGGCTTTGCTCTCAGACAGAGAACATAATGAACCTTCCTATTTGAGAGAATCTAGTGAAAAAAGTTACCTACAGACAACACCAAAGGAAGACACAGAGCTAGCTTCATTTCATTTTTAAATGCTCACAGACAGCAAGGACCTCCAGATGGATGAAAAAACCCAACAGCATGAAGGAGAAAATTTAAAATAAAATTTCTATAGAAAGAGAGAAAGCTGACATCAGAAGAAAGAATTTAGAAGGTAGAAAAACACTAAAAAATGATCATTGGCAACTTCCAGGAAGATGTGACTTGGGTACTAGTGTTTGTCTAACTTCCTACCTCCCCTCCCTTGAATCACCAGATCCTGATGGAAGTGATTGAGAAAAAAAGAGATGAAAAGCTGAATCATAGATAGTGGGATCAGGGTGAAGAAATACCAGGGCTTGACTCATCACTCTGTTTCCTGAGAACTCAGTGCAGAATTGTGAAGAACGTAAAGAGATGTGATGTTGGCTGTGCTAATTTGGGAGAGCAGAGAGCGAGGGAGGCCTGATGATCCTGAATGGCCACGGGCAGCCAGGGTGGGCTTGTGCAGCAGCAATATTGACGAGCGGCCGAACTGGGAAGCCAGAGGATACCTGTGGCTTCAACACGCTCAAAACTACTAGAGATTCTCCTGGGCACCACAGTCCTCCTCCTTGGTGCATTGAGTGGCATCCTACCCATCTGGAGTGGAAGCTAGGTCCAGACAGAGAGAGTTAGATGCAGAAACTAGAACACAAAAGCAACACAATAGGCTTATAGAGAAGGAGGCTTCCAGAGCTGATGTTCTCTTGAAGATGGGCCACATCTCTGAATAGGCAGTGCAGTTTATATATGCATCCTCCAGATTGTAAACTTAGAGTTGGAAAAAAAAAAAAAAACAACCGCACCAAACATTTAGTAGCATGAGGAGGGCCAGCTATTCTTTTTATTTTGATTGGTTGGGGTGAGGGGCGCAGGGGGAATGGGTCTAAATACTATTGTTCAGAAATAAAGAATAAAACAACATGTTTCCAAAAGAAAAAAGTTTAATTTTGAAAATAATATTTACAGGAATGAGAAATTTCTGGTTGAATCTACTTTGTGCTGTTCTTAATAAAATTCAAGAAGCACAAATAAGTGGTTGAAAGATGAGATAAAGCAACAGGCCAAGCTGAAAACTAGGGCAGAGAGAATTATAAAATGAGGCTGGGCATGCAAGCTTACGCCTGTGTTCCCAGCACTTTGGGAGGCTGAGGTGCGGGGGTATCACTGGAGCCCAAGAGTTTAAGACCAGGAGTTCGAGACCAGCCTGGGCAATATGGTGAGACCCCTGTCTCTTAAAAAAAAAAAAAAATTAGCTAGGTGTGATGGTACATGCTGCACCTGTGATCCCAGCTACTCAGAGGCTAAGGTGGGAGGATCGCTTGACCCTAGAAGCTGTCAAGGCTGCAGTGAGCTGTGATTATGGCACTGCACTCCAGCCTGGGTGACAGACCCTGTCTCAAAAAGAAATAAAAATTATAAAGTGAAATGAGTGAGCTGAGAGAAAGAAACTATAATGATAGTAAATGCATTTGCAGATCATTTTTTTTTCTTTTTTTGAGATGATATCTTACTCTCTTGCCCAAGCCAGAGTGCAGTGGCACGATCTTGGCTCACTGCAACCTCCACCTCCCGGGTTCAAGTGATTCTTCTGCCTCAGCTTCCTAAGTAGCTGGGACTACAGACACCCACCACCATGCCTGGCTAATTTTTTTTTGTATTTTTAGTAGAGACAAGATTTCACCATATTGGCCAGGCTGGTCTTGAACCCCTGACCTCACAATCCACCCTCCTCAGCCTCCCAAAGTGCTGGGATTACAGGCCTAAATCACCGCTTCTGGCCGCATTTGCAGAATTTTAAACTCCCTTGGGATTCATGAAGAGCAAAAGTACAGTGTATAAAGTTAAATTATTGCTGTGATCTGAATAAGTGTTGTTCCTGAAGAAGATACCAAAACAAATAGAACAGAAACAATAATCAAATTCAATGGGAAAAAGTATCTTTGAGCTGAAAAAAACACCAGCTGTTTCTGTATATCCAAAGAGCTCCTCTGCCTTAGATGAAATTAGTGGGAAGAGCAAGAAAGTACCCTGCAAACAGCTAGTCAGAAGCTGGGGAGAGGGTTACTTACAAGTAAATTTTAGGCTTTTCTATATAACATTGCCAGAAGGTAGTGTCGTGGAGCTGAGGCTAAGAGTTATAAAGGAAAAAAGGTTGTAACTAAGAATTAAATAATCATACTAATTGTTAACTTGTGAAGGCAGCAGAAAGATGTTCTCTGAGCATACAGAAGTTGGAGCTAGCACACTGCCTTCAGTGGGAGCTCACCTGTATTTTTTAAGGAGTTACGTGAGTCAGTATGTTTCCTTATTGTTTAAAGCCATCAGCTTTTTTCTGCTACCTGTACCTGAAATTTTTCTGTATGCCATCTGTAAATTTTTCTTAAAAAACAAAATTTGTTTGTAGATATATTCTAACCAACTAAAAGATTGATTGAATAACTCAAGAATGGGGAACTTGTGATATTAAAAAACTGACATTGAATTGAAAACATTTAAACATAAATTTAAGTCTAAATAATTATAAACTTGGTTACAGATGTTACAAATGAAAATTCAAATGTTGTAAATAATTATTGAAAGAGAAGATAATGTAATGGAAAAAGAAAAATCCCAGTTATTCAATAACAATGCCAACAATACTAAAGCTGGGTCAGATTCACTAGTAGAAACTAGAAGTAGGTGGGGGCAGGGCAGGGACTGTTGGGAGAAAGGAAAAGCCCAGCCTTTATTTTTTTACTGTTTTATTTTTGTTTTTGATAATTAGAATAATATAGGTAGTGGTGTGGTTTATAAAATATTTAAAGATAACCACTAGAAAATTCAAAGTAGGACGTACACATTCCACATCACACATCTACATGTATGAGGAGATACGGATTCCTCACCAGAGGAAGAAGAAAAATAAATTTGATCACAGGATAAGTTCATGTCAGGCAAAAATTTTATGGTCTTTGGTTTTTTTAAATTGGCTTTTAAAACTCACTTAGAATTTTTGTTTGGTAGCTCATGAGTATAATCCCAGGGCTTCGGGAGTTGAGGCAGGAGGAACGCTTGAGGCAGGAGTTCGAGACCAGCCTGGGCAACAAAATGAAATCCCTGTCTCTTGGGGAAAAAAAAAAAAAAAAAAAAAAAAAAAGGCCAGACGTGGTGGCTCACGCCTGTAATCCCAGCACTTTGGGAGTCTGAGGTGGGTGGATCACGAGGTCAGGAGATCCAGACCATCCTGGCTAACATGGTGAAACCCTGTCTCTACTAAAAATACAAAAAATTAACCAGGTGTGGTGACACGCACCTATAGTCCCAGCTACTTGGGAGGTTGAGGCAGGAGAATTGCTTGAACCCAGGAGGCAGAGGTTGCAGTGAGCCAAGATCGAGCCACTGTACTCCAGTCTGGGCAACAGAGTGAGACTCCATCTCAAAAAAAAAATTAGCCAAGTGTGGATGGTGTGCTACTCAGGAGGGTGAGGCAGGACGATTACTTGAGCACAGGAGTTTGAGGCTGCAGTGAGTTATGATCAATTATGCCTCTGCACTCCAGCCTGGGTGACAGAGGAAGACTCTGTCTCAAAAAAGTTTTTTAAAAATTAAAAAATTTAGAGGATAATTACCTATTTTGGCCCATGTTTTAGAAAATCTGTAAGATGCAAATGCCTTTTTTGGGGAGAGGGTTAATGGGAGATAATCCATTTTGTGAAATGTATTTGTTCAGAAACACAGATCATTTGTGATTCCTCCCCAAACTCTTTTTTTTTTTTAAATTACTTTGCTTTTCCCCCACCCATCCCTCCCCATCCCACCAATGCTTTGATCCAAGGCCTGTGCTCAGTTAGCTTTGTTGTTACCGTTGCTGTGGGTCAGGTGGTAGAGCCAGATCTGGCCAGTCACAGGTGCGTGCTACCTTTTCACAGGCCTGCTCCTCCACCCACAGAGACACAGGCTCAACCCATTGGGCTCTTTTCATCTTACCAAGTTGAGATGAGAAGAGCCCAGCGGTTTGCTCTCTCATGCCTGGAGGTGAGAAGCCCTAATCTTTGCTCTCAATCTCTGTTAACTTTTCAGGCCAGACTTAGACAGAGAGTTCTGGCTTGACAAGTTTTGGGGAAGAAGTAACATTTTTTGGCCTTCAATTAAGCATGTGGCTAGGTTTGCATCTATTGATCACAACCACCTTGGGAGGCACTGTAAGGCCGGTTGCCTCGCTGGCAGCCGAATGGACACGCCCTTCTCTCTCCGCGCCTGAAAACTACGTCACCATTCTGAGCGCATTACTCAGCATTTGCCCTCTCCATGCGGGCTCCCCGTACCCGTTTCCGCATTCCAATCTCAGCCCTGCACCCACTGAAATTTTAAAAAAGCCTGCCAAAGACCTGCCGTATGGCAAGCTTGCCCCGTACATCCTCGACCAGCCCCTCGTCCGTGCCCGGTCCCTTCATATCCAATGAAATTACCTCCTCTTTGTTTCCCCGCAGTCAATCAGCTACCTCCACTCCCTATAAAACCCCACGCCCCAAGAAGAGAAGCGCGACTTCTCTGGCCCCTCCTGTCGGACCGTAGAACCTCACCCAGGAGCTGATTAAATTTCTTTATTCCGATAACTGGCCTCAGTTGCCTCATTTAAACATCAGTTGCTTCATTCAAACCTTACAGGCACTAGTTTTACCTCTCAGAGAACTGAAGGGACATGCCCAGGACACCCATGGAAAGCTGTTAAAGTTTCATTGTGGAACCCAGGTCTCCCTCACCTGGTTCTTTTTTTGTTCCCAGGCCTGTCTGCAGCCTCCCGATTGGTGACCCTTGGTCCATTCTGGGGTCCCAGCTAAGGGGCTGCCTAACGGGTGGCAGTGGGTCTGGGAGGAGTTTGGGAGGCACTGGGTAGGATGGTGTTGATTGTAGTATGATAGGGAAGTCTTGTGACTGAAAGGATCTGGCTTCAATCTTGAGCTCATCCCTTTAGGCCTTCACTTGTTGGAAATGTAAATGATCCTGGACCTATGTAGAGTCTCCTAAGGCAGCCCCTCTACCCTATTTGTTCCCTTCCTTCGTGTTAAGATGTATTCACAGTGGTATATGCAAGCCTATTCTGTCCCCTGTCCTACCTCTTAGAAATAATTATTAGTTTATTCTTTATCCTTACAATGCTTATTTATGCAATTATAATATAAATGTAAATTTTTATCACTGCCTTCTCTTACAGGTCAGCTTTTTCATGTAATATCTGGAGATCATTTCATTTTGCTACACAGAGCCGTTTCTCACCTTATTATTTTTTTAAGCTAATAGCTGTTATAATTGAGCTTTTTCTGCACTCTAGGCCTTGTTCTAGCGCTTTCTCTCCCTCCCCACTGCAACCCTACCACTTTTTTTAAACAGCTCTATAGTATTCTGTTGTGCTAATGGATCAGTTTATTTATCCAGTACCTTATTGATGGGCACTTAGATTGTTTCTAATCTTTTGCTATTATGTTGTAGAGAATAGCCTTGTGAATATGCCATTTTTTACACATTTATCTGAGAGATTTTCAGAAGTGAGATTCTTACACTAAAAGGAAAATGTGTTTAAAATGTTGGTAGACGTTATCAGACTTCCCTTCACACTCGCTATTTTTTACACCCGTCAACAATGTATGAGATTGCCTACTTCTCCAGTTTTGTCAACAGGGTATTCTGTCAAACTTTTGGATTTTTGCCACTCTTATGGGTCAGAAATGGTATTTATGTTTAGTTTTCATTTGCCCTTCTCTAGTTATATGCCCATTTATTTATTGGTTTGTTAGTCTTTTTCAAATTCTCGAAGGTCTTCGCGTAGTAGGGGGATTAGTTCCCATGGATTGCAAATGTTATCTCCCAGTTTACCATTTCTCTTTTGACATTTTGGTTTGCTTTTTTTTTTTTTTTTTTTTGTCATGCAGAAGATCTTGTGTGTGTGTGTGTGTGTGCGCGCGTGCGCTTGCTTAATGCAACCAAATGTATTTCTTTTTTTCACACCTAAGTTATAAGTCACACTTAGAAAGGAAGGCCATTCCAAGATTATAAAGGAATTTTCCCATGTTGTCTATTTTCTTCCTGTATTTCTGTGGTTTCATATTCTGCATTTAAATCTTTGAATTGTTTGGAGTTTATTCTGATGTATGGTGTGAGGTATAGATACAGCTTTAATTTTCTTTCCCCAAAAGGCTACATTGTCCCAACACTAGTTATTAAAAAGTTCATCTTTACCCTGCTACTTTTATCATATGCTAAATTACCATCTGAGTCTTTCTGGATTTACTATTCTGTTCCATTCTGTCTATTCATATGCCAATGACATGGGTTTACTTATTGAGACCATGATATTTTAGTATCAGGGTTAATCTCCCCTCCCCGCCTCATTTTTCTTTCATTTCAGAGTTTTCCTGTTTATTCTTGCTTGTTTTTTCTTGTGATCTTTAGAATCTGCTCATCAACAGAAAAGAAACAGCTTCTGATCATTCTCTCTTTTTTTTTTTTTGGAGATGGTGTCTTACTCTGTTGCCTAGGCTGGAGTGCAGTGGCACGATCTCAGCTCACTGCAACCTCTACGTCCCAGGCTCAAGCAGTTTTCCTGCCTCAGCCTCCTGAGTAGCTGGGATTACAGGCAGGTACCACCATGCCTGGTTAATTTTTATATTTTTAGTAAAGATGGGGTTTCACCATATTGGCCAGGATCCTCTGGAATTCCTGACCTCAGGCAGGTGATCCACCTGGCTTGGTCTCCCAAGGCGTTGGGATTACAGGCGTGAGCCACCTCGTCCAGCCTCTGATTTCATTAAATTTATAAATTAACTTAGAAAACGTATCTTTATGATGTTGCAGTTTCTGATTACATTAAATTTATAAATTAGAAAGTAGATCTTTATGACATTATAGTTTTCTTTCCAGGAACATGATATGCCTTCTTGTTTGTTCAAGTCTGTTGTATCATTCAAATGTGTTAAAGTTTTCCTTCTACTTATATAAGTTTTATACACTTATTAAATTTATTTTGGATATTTAGTATTTTATTGCTGTCATAAATGAAGTATTCTTTTCCACTTTATTGTCTAGTTTGAATTTATGAAAGCTATTGATTTCTGCATATTAATTTTATATCTCATTTGCTTAGCAAATTATCTTACTGTTTTTAGAAACATAGTTTTTCATTTGGTGCTCTTGGATTTTTCCACTTAAACAGTCATTTCTTTGGCAAGTGATAAAGTTATCTCCTCTTTTCTAATTTTTCTTCTGATTTTAGTCTCTTGTCCAGTTGCATTGGCCAGTGCATTCTGTTTTGAAAATTCACTTGGGCGTGCCTGTAGTCCCAGCTACTCTGGAGGCTGAGGTGGGAGGATCGCTTGAGCCCAGGAGTTCTGGGCTGTAGCGTGCTATGCCCATTGGGTGTCTGCACTAAGTTCAGCATCAGTATGGTGACCTCCCAGGAGTGAGGGAATACCAGGTTGCCAATTCCGGCCCAGGTCGGAAATGGAGCAGGTCAAAACTCCTGTGCTGATCAGTAGTGGGATCGCACCTGTGAATAGCCACTGCACTCCAGCCTGGGCAACATAGCAAGACCCCGTCTCTTAAAAAAAAATGTTCACTTGGGTCCTCCATGTGGAGATGTAGGTTTGGAGTTTAGGAGAGATAATAAGGCTAGACATAGATTTTGGATGTCATTAACTTAAAGATGGTGGTTGAAACACTTGTGAGAACTTACGTTGGCTAAAGGGGAGAGGTCAGAGCTGGGGATGGAGACAGGGCAGTGGTGGGCAGAGACTGGGAAGGAAGAGCTGCTTCTCTCTTGCCTTTCTCTCTTCCCTTCCTAAGTATAAAGGTTGTCTTGATAAAGTATAAAGGTTGCCATGTCACCTGGGCTGGAGTACAGTGTTGTGATCATAGCTCACTGTCGTCTCCCATCTCCTGGCTCAACTGATCTTCCCACCTCAGCCTCCCAGGCAGCTGGGACTACAGGCATGCACCACCACACCTCACTAATTTTTGTATTTTTTGTAGAATGGGTTTTCCCATGTTGGCCAGGCTGGTCTTGAACTCCTGGTCAGTAGCAGTCAGTACGCCTTGGCCTCCCAAAGTGCTGGGATTACACGTGCTAACCACTGTGCATGGCTTTTTTTTTTTTTTTTAAACTGGAGTTCTGATTTCCAATCTTTTTCCCTTTTAAATAGACTTAATTTTTGAAGCATATTTAGGTTCACAGCAAAATTGAGCAGAAAATAAAGAGCTGTCATATATTCCCTGCTCCTATATGCACAGTCTCCCCCAACTATCCACACTCCTCACCGCAGTGGTCCATTTGTTACAATCAACGAATCTACATTGACACATCATTGTCACTTGGAGTTTCCATTATGGTTCGCTTTTGGTTATGGTACATTCTATAGGTTTGGGCAAATGTATAAGATGTAATGATGTGTACCCACCATTATAGTATCATCCAGAACTGTTTCACTGAAGGGCTTTTTAAAAAAAATTTACTTCTTACTCAATTTGCCTACCCATTTGTATAGGTTATTTACATTAGCTGTAATGTATTTACTATGCATATGGCTTAGTATGCTTTACTAAGCATAGTACTTTCATTAGTCTTTATTGAACTTCATCTTGTTTGTTAGCCATCATTTCTTTAATATTTCAGTACTTATTTCTCTGTCCTTTTGTTCTTTTTAAAGGAGTAAATCATTTCCTTTAGTAGAAATTGTTTCAACAGTTACCTCTAGAGAGGAATTGTGCTTTAGGGTTATTACTTTTGATTACAAATGAATGAATTATATACATACTAAGGTTCACAATTTAAAAGAATTTATGGAAGGGAATTTAAAAAGCAATTCAAAAGAACACATCTAACTCTTAAAATATTAATAGTTTATTCTTATTCTGGTTAGAATATGTTCTGTGGTCATTTTCCTGGATTTGAATAGTAACCAACCTCTAAGGAGACTTGATGAAGTATAAAGATTGTCTAGGATATTTAAAATGTATTTTCTTCTATAAATTAGAATGTTAACAATCAGTGGAGACTCTGGTATCTTTACCTATAGCTGACTCTGTTCTCATTGCATAACATCTCATCCAAACTGATTTGCAGGCCAGATTCTAGCATTATAGGGTGAATTACTTGCACAAGTGTTTCTCAGCCTTGGGTTTGCCACTGTTGCTATCCTTGGAAGTTGGCTGACTTTTGAGACTTACAGCAAGAGAGTAAAGATACATTTATAAGTAGTAGTAAAGTTTTTGTGTATTGCTTGGACATGTACATGGAACCTCCTAATTGGCAGTAATACTGTTGGAAACAAACATTACATGTGTGGTGTTTTTTTCTTTTTCTTTTTTTTTTTTTTTATTGCATTTTAGGTTTTGGGGTACATGTGAAGAACATGAAAGATTGTTGCATAAGTACACACATGGCAGCGTGATTTGCTGCCTTCTTCCCCTTCACCTATATCTGGCATTTCTCCCCATGCTATCTCTCCCCAACTCCCCACCCCCCATTGTCACTCCCCTATTTCCCCTCAACAGACCCCAGTGTGTGATGCTCCCCTCCCTGTATCCATGTGTTCTCATTGTTCAACACCTGCCTATGAGTGAGAACATGCGGTGTTTGATTTTCTGTTCTTGTGTCAGTTTGCTGAGAATGATGGTTTCCAGGTTCGTCCATGTCCCTACAAAGGACATGAACTCATCGTTTTTGATGGCTGCATAATATTCCATGGTGTATATGTGCCACATTTTCCCTGTCCAGTCTATCATCGATGGGCATTTGGGTTGGTTCCAGGTCTTTGCTATTGTAAACAGTGCTGCAATGAACATTCATGTGCATGTGTCCTTATAGTAGAACGCTTTATAATCCTTTGGATATATACCCAGTAATGGGATTGCTGGGTCAAATGAAATTTCTATTTCTAGGTCCTTGAGGAATCACCACACTGTCTTCCACAATGGTTGAACTAATTTACACTCCCACCAACAGTGTAAAAGTGTTCCTATTTCTCCACATCCTTTCCAGCATCTGTTGTCTCCAGATTTTTTAATGATCACCATTCTAACTGGTGTGAGATGGTATCTCAGTGTAGTTTTGATTTGCATTTCTCTAATGACCAGTGATGATGAGCATTTTTTCATATGTTTGTTGGCCTCATGTATGCCTTCTTTTGTAAAGTGTCTGTTCATATCCTTCGCCCACTTTTAAATGGGCTTGTTTGTTTTTTTCTTGTAAATCTGTTTTAGTTCTTTGTAAATTCTGGATGTCAGCCCTTTATCAGATGGGTAGACTGCAAAACTTTTTTCCCATTCTATTGGTTGCCGATTCACTCTAATGACTGTTTCTTTTGCTGTGCAGAAGCTGTGGAGTTTGATTAGGTCCCATTTGTCTATTTTGGCTTTTGTTGCCAATGCTTTCGGTGTTTTGGTCATGAAGTCCTTGCCTACGCCTATGTCCTGAATGGTTTTGCCTAGATTTTCTTCTAGGGTTTTTATGGTGTTAGGTCTTATGTTTAGGTCTTTAATCTACCTGGAGTTAATTTTAGTGTAAAGTGCCATGTGCAGAAAGCAGAAACTGGACCCCTTCCTGACACCTTACACTAAAAGTTTTTTTCTTTTTTGGGACAGAGTTTCACTCTGTCACCCAGGCTGGAGCGCAGTGGTGTGATCTCAGCTCACTGCAACCTTCCACCTCCTGGGTTCAAGTGATTCTCCTGCCTCAGCCTCCTGAGTAGCTGGGATTACAGGCATGTACCACCACACCCAACTAATTTTTGTATTTTTAGTAGAGACAGGGTTTCACCATGTTGGTCAGGTTGGTCTCGTACTCTTGACTTCATGATCCGCCTGCCTTAGCCTCCCAAGGTGCTGGGATTGCAGGCGTGAGCAACCGTGCCTGGCTGCATGTGTGTTTTTTTAATAGAAATCAGAGAGTAGGATGGGAAAAGATGGGTGTTTCCTTCTTTGTAACTAATTTCGTCAATGTGGTAGATTTTTTTTCTCAGCCTTTTATCAGTGGAATGTGAGCTGTCCTCTGAAAACTAACATTAACTCTGACTGTTCCCCAGGCAACTGTTCCCTGCAGCAGTGTTGTTGCACTTGGGCCTCCAGTGCCTAACAGACCAACAGTTCTAGTCTAAAAGTGGATTGAGAAGACAGTTTGTGTAGAGATCACTCTGGGAGAGCTGAAGCAACGCCTGCCAAGGTGTTGATGGTAGGAGCAGCTTCCTGCTCTAAGTGATGTCTCCTTTGATCAGGACTTCTCTGAGCTGCTTTTCTAACAGCTACTCCTCTGCTTTGACATGGGCCTTCTGTGAGCTGTTGTGTGAAAAAATACATTTCACCAAAACTCAGAAGACCTCAGATCTAGGCCTATTGACCATGAGAGCCTTTGTAGAACATTACTTGGGAAATTTGTAAATTTTGAAAATTTCTTTGAAACACTACTTTGTATGTAACAGGTACACTGTCATAAAAATGGAGACTTGGCCGGGTGCAGTGGCTCATGCCTGTAATCGCAGCACTTTGGGAGACCAAGGCAGGTGGATCACTTGAGGTGAGGAGTTCAAGACCAGCCTGGCCAACATGCCAAAACTCCATCTGTAGAAAAAATACAAAAAATTAGCTGAGTATGGTGGCATGCGCCTGTAATCCCAGTTGCTCAGGATGCTGAAGCAGGAGAAATGCTTGAACCCAGGAGGTGGAGGTTTCAGTAAGCTGAGATTGTGCCACTATACTCCAGCCTGGGCAACAGAGCGAGACTTCGTCTCAAAAAAAAAAAAGAAGACTTAATTATAAGAAATAGTTATTTTTGGGCCAGGCACAATGGCTCATACCTGTAATCCCTGCTTTTAGAGGCCAGGGTGGGAGGATTCCTTGAGCCCAGGAGTTCAAGACCAGCCTAGGCAACAAGCAACACCCTGTCTGTACAAAAAATGAAAAAAAGTCAGGCATAGTGCACGCCTGTGGTCGCAGCTACTCAGGAGGATGAGGTAGGAGGTTTGTTTGAGCCCAGAAGGTCAAAGCTGCAGTAAACTGAGATCGTACTACTGTACTCCAACAGTCTGGGGGGGAGGAGGGGGAGAAAGCGTTATTTGCTGTTAATATATTCTATGTATTAACATTTCTAAAACCCTTGTCTGTGTCTGCATGATATAGTTTAAGATTCCTCAGCTGTCTTCATACTTTAGGATGTAATCCTAGAGTAGTTAGTTAAGTACCAGGTAGTCAGGTTTGCTGAAGCTCTTAGTTGTTAGAGAGAGATAGATGTGTGACTTCCTGAATTGGCTAGGCTGGTTTGATTTTTAAGCAACGGGGAATCCTAGTTGAAGAAATGTAGATAAAAACATTTGAAAATAATTTCTTTACAGCACTAGATTTGGAGCTACTGACCTGTACTGATTCTACTTATTGTTTTGTTTTGATAGGGGGAGACTTTCTTCTTTTGGTAGTATAGAGTTGTGGAGAGGATAATATAAAACTTCACATTTGAAAGGGGCTTCTATCTCTAATGGCTGTATAATTTGATCTCTAGACTTGAAAAAACTGTGTAAATGAGTGGCAAGATACTACCAGCTGTTGTATTGCTTTACTCACATGTGGCATTTTGTATTTTTTATTTCGGTATAGTATCTAATGACTCTTATGTATAAGAAAGAACCCGTGGTAGGTTTCTGAGAATTACAGAGTTAGGAAAGACCTATTGGCTGCTCTTAGGAAGCTTTGTGAGGGTGCTGTGGAAATAACTGGCTGAGATGTGCTGCATGATCTAGCAAGCACTAAGCAGTTCTTTTTTTTTTTTTTTAAGATAGCATCTCACTGTGTCCCCCAGGTTGGAGTGCAGTGGTGCAGTTTCGGCTCACTGCAACCTCTGCCAGGTTCAAGCAATTCTCCTACCTCAGCCTCCTGAGTAGCTGGGATTACAGGCATGTACCACCACACCCAGCTAATTTTTGTATTTTTAGTAGAGATGGGGTTTCACCATGTTGGCCAGGCTGGTCTTGAACTCCTGACCTCAAATGATGTGCTCACCTTGGGCTCCCAAAGTGCTGGGATTATAGGTGTGAGCTACTGTGCCCAGCATACTAAGCAGTTCTGACTGCAGGGATCAGCAGGGTGCTGGGAAAGGTGGTCATCCACCCTTAAACGATGAGCGACAGGCATTCTGTAAGGAGGAAATATACATGTGCATGGCAGAGGAGCATGATGTTCTTGGGGAATGAGTCATGAGTGGGACATCAAATTGGGAACATCATTTAGGACCAGATCTGAGGCACTTAAGTGAGGGGTCAGAGGCTCTCATTCTTTTGGTACGTAGCTGGGGAAGAACCATTGATAACAGAATGACTTTCTTTACCAGCTTGGGCCACGTCTCGTATTTTTGTTATTACTATTATTTTTGAGACAGAGTCTTGCTCTGTTGCTCAGGCTGGAGTGCAGTAGTGCGATCTTGGCTCACTTCAACCTCTGCATCACAGTTTCAAGCGATTCTCCTGCCTCAGCCTCCCAAGTAGCTGAGACTACAGGCACCCACCACCATGATGGCTAATTTTTGTATTTTAGTAGAGACGGGGTTTTACCGTGTTGCCCAGGCTGTTTGTGAACTCCTGAGCTCAGGCAATCCACCTGCCTCGGCCTCCTAAAGTGCTGAGATTACAGGCATGAGCCACTGCACCCAGCCTTTTGTTACTATTTTTAACAAATTGCTCAAGCTGTCTTGTTACCAATTAGCAGGAAGTCCAATGTCCCCTTCAGGGTGACTTTTCTTGACTTAGAATTGTCCTGTAGAGCTGCAAGGATTCATCATGTTCAAAGGGGTTAGTCCTACTGTGTGGTGGGAGAGCTGGAGGGCCCTATAGCTCCTTCAGCTTGCTCTCATGCACCCAGCTCTTATTCCCTAAGCATAGCTGCATGACAGGTCACTGCGTCCCCCAGGGGCTTCCAGTCATAGGTGTCAGATGTCCTGAGACCAGCTCTCTTCATGAGCATCCAGACCTTGGTGTTGAGCCTGAGTCACTCTCCCATGGTGACTTCCTCTGTGAGGCTTTTGATGTCCTTGCCTACAGCAGACCTCAGTTGGGGACATCAGTATATTATGTTCCTTTTGAACTTCTAATGGGAAGGATTGAGGGGGTTTTTTCTTTTCCTCCATTAGGCTCATGGCTCAGATGTGGAATTGGCCAGTGAGTTTTGAATTCTCTGGAAGGCAATCCTTGGTCAGAACCTAAAAGATAACTTCTTTTTCCAGGGCAGTAGGTGCCTCCTTCCCTGATCCTTGCATAATTAAGGGAGGGCCACGCCAGAACCCTCCCTTGTTAACAGGTATCTCCAGTGGCCTCTAACACATGGGAAGGTTCCCCTCACAAGGCTCCTGCTGCACTGGATAAAGGTTACTGGATAGTTGATCAGCTCTGTGATTTAGAAAGATGATGATATGATGTGTAATGGACTGAATGTTAATGTACCCCAAAACTCCTGTTGAAATCCTAGCCCTGAGGAGATGGTACTAGGAGGTGGGGCCTTTGTAGGTGATTAGCTCATGAATGAGATCCTTATACAAGAGGCCCCAGACAGCTGTCTTGCCCCTTCTACCCTGTGAGGACACAGAAAAGGCTGCTGTGAAAGAACCGGAAAGCAGCCCTCATCACACACCAAACATGCCAGCACCTTGATCTTGAACTCCCCAGCCTCTAGAACTGAAAGAAATAGATTTCTGTTTACAATCCACCCAGTCTTCCACATTTTGTTACAGCAGCTCAAACTGACTGGTTGTAAAGATGGGACTGGTGAAACGTCCTGAAACAGGTAGGCGCTGGGACTGTGATGAAGAGACAGATTTACTGTTTTAAACAAAGCAAAAACTTGTTACGAAGGTAAAATTGGCAGGATTCGGTGATCTCTTAAATATGAGTCAAAGCCAGAGCTTGTCTAACTTGGTAGACAGTAAAGACTTAAAGGCATGGAGTAGGAGACACAGTGTGTACAGGATGAGGTAATGAATTACTTTTTGGACACACTACTGTATCTGCAGTCCTGTTGGAGATGTCTAGCTGGCATTGATTATACTGGTATGCTGAAAACCTAGGTGATAGTTGAAGTTGCGAAAGCACTGAAATAAGAGAAAGTTTAGAATGAGAAAGGTAGATGACTGGAATGAAGCCTAGGGAGCAGCAGTATTTAAGGAACTTGGGAAAAAGAGGAATCCTGGGATACCAGGAGGCTGAGAGAGAATGGACTGTAGAGGTACGAGAGTGGAAGTGGTAGAGAGTGGTTTCAAGTGAGCCAAGGGTCAGAGGGCTGCAGGGAGGTAGGAGGTGCCAAATACTATGGCTAAGAGGCTGGCACCCGAAGTGGATATACAGTCGAGGCTCCTAATTGCAAATCACGGAAAATGACTCTGGCTAATTTAAGTGTATAAGGAAATCATTGGAAGGGTGTGGGGGAAGTTACAGAACCTACAGGAAGTGTAGAGAGCCACTCCCAGAAAACTGACCACAGATGAGGGAAGCAGGTCAGTCAGAACCACAGCCACAGCCAAGACCACACAGTCTGGCTGAGGTTGCCCAGTGACCGCTGCTACAGCCACCACTGCTACAGTTCTGGCAAAATGATTTCCAAATTGCCCGTTTCTTGTCACACTCTGTTTGATCTGAACCCTGGGCAGAAGGTCGGGCTTCTGTGATTGGGCAGGTTTACAACAGGAAGGTGCAGGTAGAACCAGGGTCTGGCTTTTTTGCTTCTGTGGTGGCAAGTAGTACAACAGTACCGGCCATGTGATCCACCTTTCACGGTGCTCTTGGTGGCCTTAGCAGAAGCAGGGGAATAGTAGTTGGGAGAATAAATGGAGAATAGGAAGTGGGAGTGCCAGGTAGAGTATCCCCAAGACCAGCAGTCAGACCCAGAGCTTGCTTAATCTAAGAGTGTGTCTCTGGGTGCTTCCTGTTGCAACTCCTAAGGCCTCCTTGAGTCTCGCTGTGGTACTCCCAAGATTGGAAAACCAATTAGCCTGCTGGTTTGTTTTCATTAATAACCAGAATTGTGCATATGTCTGGAATGAGTTTAAGAGTGGTTACGTTTATCAAGGATTGGGGATTGGCAGTGGGTCTAGTGGAAGGGTAAAAGGTAAGACAGCCATTGAAAAAAGGTACATCTTGTTGCTGATCTGGGAGGGAAGCAAAGTCTTGAGGGTGCAGAGAGATCAGGAAAAGAGGCAAATTTAAAACTCAGGTGCAGGTGGGGGCAAGAAAGCAGAAGAGGTAGATTGTTGCAGGTTATGGCCAGAGAAGAACTTTAGGATTAGAGAATTTGGAAGAGTGCCGTGTCAGCTTTTCAGAACTGGAATGAGGTACCCTCAAAGAGTTTATGCATGAGGGGAAATTGACTCCGTCCTTATGATTACAGACAGTAAGATCCACACTTTAAAACCAGTACAGTCTCTCCTTCTTGGAAGAAAATGGCTGGCTGCCTGTGCGCTAAGACAGAGACAAGGAAAGAATATGCCATCTTGGGGGATGTCAGCTGAAAGAAAGGATTGGCCCAGAGGTGAGACAGAACTGTAGCACAGCCTCAGGAGGTCAGGTTCGTTGGAGAGCCTGTCCTGACAGTGAAGATTCAGGTGGTGGTAGCAGGGTGCCTGAGACTGGGGTCCCAATGCCTTTAAACCATTATTTGAGCTCCTGTCCTTTGGTTTGATCATATGCTCACATGACAATTTTCTAATTCTAAACGGGCTCCTCACTTGGGAGATAGTGATCATGTTAATTTCTAGGAATCTCTTACTTGTGATAAGTTTATATTTGTCTCTATGAATTGATCAATTAGCATTGAGAGAATGCAGTTCACTATATGCCCAAAGACTCAAATTTGTTTGGTCGTTGTTATTTCTTATTGTTAATTTATACATGGGCACACTGGTTGGATACATACATTTCTTCAGTGTGCTTAATGTGTGTGTACCTGAGAGGTGGGTCTGTTCCTGGCATGTAAACTAATCCTGGAGATAAGCACCGCTGGGCGAGGCTTCCTGGGAGACACCCTTGCCTCACCACCCTGTGGAGACTGAGACACCTGTCTTCATGTCACCTGAGCTGTGAGCAGGCAGGTTCTGCCTTCCTGCAGAGCTCTTTGGAGTCTTCATGCTCACTCTGTTTCCTTTGCTCAGGAGGTTCTTCTCTTAGTCCCCACTCTTCGTCTGGCCACCTCCTACTCCTCCACCAGGTCCCTTTTCCCTTTTCTCTCTCAGAAATGGGATTGCTGGGTCAAATGGAATTTCTATTTCTAAGTCCTTGAGGAATCGCCACACTGTCTTCCACAATGGTTGAACTAATTTACACTCCCACCAACAGTGTAAAAGTGTTCCTATTTCTCCACATCCTCTCCAGCGTCTGTTGTCTACAGATTTTTTAATGATCGCCATTCTAACTGGTGTGAGATGGTATCTCAGTGCAGTTTTGATTTGCATTTCTCTAATGATCAGTGATGATGAGCATTTTTTCATATGTTTGTTGGCCTCATGTATGTCTTCTTTTGTAAGGTGTCTGTTCATATCCTTCGCCCACTTTTAAATGGGCTTTTTTCTTGTAAATCTGTTTTAGTTCTTTGTAAATTCTGGATATCAGCCCTTTGTCAGATGGGTAGACTGCAAAACTTTTTTCCCATTCTATTGGTTGCCGATTCACTCTAATGACTGTTTCTTTTGCCGTGCAGAAGCTGCGGAGTTTGATTAGGTCCCATTTGTCTATTTTGGCTTTTGTTGCCAATGCTTTTGGTGTTTTGGTCATGAAGTCCTTGCCTACGCCTATGTCCTGAATGGTTTTGCCTAGATTTTCTTATAGGGTTTTTATGGTGTTAGGTCTTATGTTTAAGTCTTTAATCTATCTGGAGTTAATTTTGGTGTAAGGTGTCAGGAAGGGGTCCAGTTTCTGCTTTCTGCACGTGGCTAGCCAGTTTTCCCAACACCATTTATTAAACAGGGAATCCTTTCCCTATTGCTTGTTTTTGTCAGGTTTGTCAAAGATAGGATGGTTGTAGATATGTTGTGTTGCCTCTGAGGCCTCTGTTCTGTTCCATTGGTCTATATCTCTGTTTTGGTACCAGTACCATGCTGTTTTGATTACTGTAGCCTTGTAGTATAGTTTGAAGTCCGGTAGTGTGATGCCTCCCACTTTGTTCTTTTTGCTTAGAATTGACTTGGCTATGCGGGCACTCTTTTGGTTCCATATGAAGTTTAAGGTGGTTTTTTCCAGTTCTGTGAAGAAGGTCATTGGTAGCTTGATGGGGATAGCGTTGAATCTGTAAATTACTCTGGGCAGTATGGCCATTTTCACGATATTGATTCTTTCTAACCATAAGCATGGAATGTTTCTCCATCTGTTTGTGTCCTCTTATTTCGTTGAGCAGTGGTTTGTAGTTCTCCTTGAAGAGGTCCTTTACTTTCCTTGTTAGTTATATTCCTAGGTATTTTATTCTCTTTGTAGCAATTGTGAGTGGCAGTTCGTTCTTGATTTGGCTCTGTTTAAGTCTGTTATTGGTGTATAGGAATGCTTGTGATTTTTGCACATTGATTTTGTATCCTGAGACTTTGCTGAAGTTGCTTATCAGTTTCAGGAGATTTTGAATAGGCATTTTAACTTGAGGTGCTGAGACTCTGCTTTATGGAGATACTTCGTGTAAGTTTCCAGCTGAAGCACTGATGTTAGTAGTTAATATAATCAGAACAATAATAACAACAATAATAACGATTACATGCTTCACTTTCCATTTGGACTGAGTTTGTAATTCTCATAGCCACCCTTGAGATAGGTTCTTTTTTTATTATTTTATTATTTATTTTTATTTATTTATTTTTGAGATGGAGTCTCACTCTGTCACCCAGGCTGGAGTGCAGCGGCACAAACTCGGGCTCATTGTAACCTTTGCCTTTCAGGATCAAGAGATTGTCCTACCTCAGCCTCCTTAGTAGCTGGGATTGCAGGTGTGCTTTACCACACCTGGTTGACTTTGTATTTTTAGTAGAGACAGGGCTTCACCATGTTGGCTAGGCTGGTCTGGAACTCCTGACCTTGTGAGCCACCAAATCAGGCTGAGATAATCCTTTTTTTGTTTGTTATTTTATTTTTTATTTTTTTGACAGAGTCTCTGTCACCCAGGCTGGAGTGCAGCGGCATGCTCTCCGCTCACTGCAAACTCCGCCTCCCAGGTTCAAGTAACTCTCCTACCTCAGCTTCCCAAGTAGCTGGGATTATAGGCACCTGCCACCATGCCTGGCTAATTTTTGTATTTTAAGTAGAGACAGGGTTTCACCATGTTGGCCAGGCTGCTCTTGGACTCCTGACCTCAGGTGATCCACCCATCTTAGCCTCCCAAAGTGCTGGAATTACAGGCATAAGCTACTTGCCCAGCCCTGAGAAAGTTCTATAAGCCCTACTTGCCCATGGGAAACTGAGGCTTAAGCAGATTGGATAACTTGCACAGGTTTGTAAGGGTGGAGTGGAGTAGTGGACCCACTGTTGCTTGTTCCTGGAGTCTGCCGTAGCAAGCACGCTTTCTTCATTCCATATGTCTCATAGGAAGATGAGCACACCTGATAGTAGTGAGGTATAATATCTTTATAAGGTTAAAGAGACTGTGTTTTTAAACTAGAAACAAATGTTATGTCATTATTTAGACATACATAAAATTAGGTGTGATTGCTTTTCTTTCTTGGGCTACAGAGGAGTAGCAGATGAAGAGAAGTAAGTAAGGGGACGCTGGCATTCTGGCCAACTTTGATAAAGACATGGTTCCTCTTTAGGTCCTCTGCACTTTATTTGGCTAATTCAGGTTTTACCTTCTGTTCCACTGTTTTATTCTGTTGCTAGACAGCTGTTAAACATCTGTTCCCTGTGCTCAGAGAGCGTGTGGTTGTTTTCCTGTGTCTACACAGTGGCTCTCTGTATCCTGTTCGTATGTGCCCTAGGAGCCTTCAGAATGAAGGGGCTTGGATAGTGATTTCACAATGCTTTATGTTTTTCTTGTGACTGCATCCTCAATAACTCACTAATTACCAATAAAAATGTCTAACAAAATTAGCTATTTTTTCCTACCAGAGGGATAAAGGAAAAGAAGATAAGATTAAGTGGAAGGAAGAAATCAATTGAAAAAAAGGAAAGATTTTACATTCTTAAAAACACAGCTGTGTTCTTGAGTGTGAGGGAATCCTTTTGTGGATCTGGTCTGTGGGAGGGGTTGATAGAAAGTGTGGGAGGACCCTGCTCAGAGCGGGAGGCAGCCCGGATTTCCAGAAGCGAAATGTTAAAGTTGAGCATGGTTTGGATGCAGATAAGAAGTTCTTTTGCTTCCTCCACTTGCGTTAAAATTGTTCATTTTTTGTTTTTAAGGTCATTTGGGGGGAATTTCTTTGCTTCCAGCCTGGATCTCTCAGTGTGGCCTGACCCCTGAATCCTACCCTCCTACACAACTTGAGAACTTCTTTTCTCACAAAGACTTCTTTCCAACCCCTCCCCTCCCCCAGAAGACTCCATATTTGGAACTGAGTATTTTGAACAAAGCCCTGGCCAGAGGGCATATTACATATGTTTTTCTGTCCCATGTACATGGAAAAGTATAAGCTTTAAAGCAAATGTATATAAAAAATGGAAAATGTTCCTCTAAGCCAGGGACACATTATTTTCTTTTATGAATGTGCTGTACTTATGTGATTCATTCTCTTTAACTTGCCTCTTTGAAACTGGAAAAAAGGTGACCAGAAATGGCTAGAGGTAATGAAAGGGAATAGAGAATCAAGAAAATACTTTCTCTGACCATTCTTTTGTAAGCCTTAGGTTACTAGAGTTAAATACTTAAATAAGAACATAAAATAAGGGAAAGCTTCCCATTTCCACATTCATTATTCACAAACAGTTTTTAAATAGAAGAACCTGAATCAGCGTGAACCCTAGCAATTATCTGGTTGTTGCTGAAATCTAGCCCACCTACCATATTTTCATAATTAAACACTGGCCTGAGGCAAACATCAGAGATTCTCATTCTCCAGAAAGTGAACTCTTGTATATCCTGGTTCAGCCAAGGTCCAGTAAGGTTACATGTTCACATTCGCTGTGGAATTCTCTGCTTCGGAAACCATCATGTTCAGGAACATTTTCAATAAAGTTTATGAGATACTGTATTGGCTTGGAACATACACAAAGAATTTGACAACCTGTTTGGGTACAGGAATATAAGCTCGCTAATTATTGAAAACATAGTTGTTGTAAATGCTTCCTTTTGGTTTGCTAGCTTGGGCCCCAACAAGAGGTTTTCAAGCCTTGGCAAAGTTACCTAAAACCTTTTGTGTTGAGTAAGGGCCCTGATAGTGGCATCCTCGTTTTGATCCTGTCTGTAGTGGGAACGCTTCCAAGTCTGATGCTTGTTGTAGGTTTCTGCCAGAGGTCCTTCACTTAGGTTGAGACATCTTCTGTTCTTAGTTAATTGATTTTTTTTTTTAATCAGGAAGGGCTGTTGAATTTTATCAAATGGTATTTTCCATCTATTGAGATGAACATTTGTTTTTCATTATGAGCCTTTCAGTACTATTTGACTTTTTTAAAAGAAACAATTTGCATGCATTGTATCCACTGACTTAAGGCTTAAAATTTCGTCAAAATGCTAACTTTACAACCATCTTCTGCGTGTGTTTTTCTTTGAATTCAACTTTTCCATCAATCTGTTCTTATCTGCTTTCTTTTTTTATAGTGATTTCAGTATTTCTCAGCTGTTGGTGATTTTTTATTCTTTAAAAAGCCTCTTCTGTCATTTCACGGGTTTATCGAGAAAGAGAGAGAGAGAGAGAGAGAGGAGAGAGCGAGCGAGCGAGCGCACACCATGTGCCAGCCCTTTCCTCTTAAACCAGTCTCTAGGGCTTTAAAAATGCCATCCTTCCTTGCTCAGGTTCTGCTACATAGGAACCTTCAAGTTCTTACAATCTTTGAGATGTTGTGTTGCTTTACTTTGAGATGCTGACTGAGAATCAGAGTTGAGAATACAAAACCTCACAACACGGGTTGAAATTTTGGGAAGCAACTGAACTAAAAAGTTCATCAGGGCGTTAGCCATGGAGTGGCTGGAAGTATCCTCACTGGGGCTTTAGCCCAGACTGCCAGCTTCACCGTCTTTCCTGGACTGTGAGATAAAAACCAGATGGATTCCACTCCAGTTTGCCTGCCATGCCCTAAAATAGTGCTCTCCTACCTCCCCACCCTCATCTAAACATTAAATTCCTCAAGTGTTCCACCTTTTAGAGGTTTGTGAATGAGAAATGGAATGCCAGATGTTCTACAGCTGTATTCAGTCTGTGGAAGACAGAGCTGTGGTTCAGGCTTCCTGGCAAGGAATGAGAAAGTAACTCCAGTGCTTGCTTGCTTTTTTTTTTTTTAATCTTGGAAGTAACATACCAACTTTCTAATCAAAGCATTGCAGGGAATATTGTTTGTGGGTGTGGGTGTGTGATAAGTATGGGAGGATGTCTAGATCTTTATGGAGACCTCTCAGAGCCTTCCAGTTTTAAAAGGAAGCCAATCACAGATGCATTGCTTTATATTTTTTATTTTTTAAAAAACACCTTCTTTAAGGTAGGGTTTGCCAAGCTAGTGACATGGGTTTATGTTCTGGGCCACCTAGGGATGAATGTTTCAGATTGAGTTTTGTTTAAAGGCAAAATCTTTTTTTTTTTTTTTTTTAATTTAAAATTTTCAGGCTGGGCGTGGTGACTCATGCCTGTAAACGCAGCATTTTAGGAGGCTGAGGCAGTGGATCCCTGAGGTCATTATTTTGTTCAATAATGATAGATTAATAATTGGTTAATAATTTATTTTGGAATTACAACCATCACCTGACCTAATTTTAGAACATTTCATCACACCTAACAGATCCCTCATTCCTGTTTGCATCAGTCCTTAACACCAACCCCAGCCACTGGCTACTCTGGTTTCTGCCTCTATAGATTTGCCCTTTCTGATATTTAACAGAAATAGAATCATGGAGTATGTGGTCTTTTGCATCTTACTTCTTTTACTTCACATAATATTTTCAAGTTTCATATATGTTGTAACATATCCGTAGTTTCTTCTTCTTCTTTTATTTATTTATTTATTTTTAAGACAGTCTCACTCTGTCACCAGGTGCCAGGCGGGAGTGCAGTGGCACGATCTCGGTTCACTGCAACCTCCACCTCCCAGGTTCAAGCAATTCTCCTGCCTCAGCCTCCCAAGTAGCTGGAACTACAGGCACGCGCCATCACGCCCAGCTAATTTTTTGTATATTTTAGTAGAGATGAGGTTTCACCATGTTGGCCTGGATGGTCTCGATCTCTTGACCTCGTGATCCGCCCGCCTTGGCCTCCCAAAGTGCTGTAGTTTATTCTTACCTGAATATCCCAGTGTAAGGAAATACTGCAAGTTATTATCCATTTATCCATTGATGGACATTTGGGGTTGTATCCACCTTTCAGCTATTGTAAGTCATGCTGGTGTGAACATTTGTGTACACGTTTGTTTGGATACCTGTTTTCAGCTCTTTGGATATATACCTAGAAGTAGAATTTCTGAGGTACATAGTGATTCTATGTTTAATTTTCTGGAGAGCCACTAAATTGTATTCCATAGTGACAAAATGGAACCATTTTCCATTTACACCAGCAATTTATGATGGTTCAAATTTCTCCACATCCTTGCCAACACTTGTTAGTATGTTTTTTAGAATATAGCCATCCTAGTGGATATGAAGTGGAATCTCATTGTGGTTTTGAGTTGCATGTCCTAATGACTCATGTTGAGCAGGTTTTCATATGCTTGTTGGCCATTTGTATATCTTCTTTGGAGAATTGTCTATTCAATTCCTTTCCCATCTCTTGATAGGATTTTTTAGTCTTTTTGTTGCATTATAAGAGTTTTTAAAATGTATTCTGGTTACAAGACCTTTATCAGATATGATTTGCAAATGTTTTCTCCCATTCTGTGGATTGGCTTTTTACTTTCTTGATAATGCCCTTTGATACACAGAAATTTTAAGTTTTGATGAAGTCTACTTTTTACATATTTTTGTTGCTGGTGCTTTTACTGTCACATCTAACAGTGCATTGCCACATCTGAGATCACAAGAGCTGCCATTGTCTTTCCTTCTAAGGCTCTTCTAGCTTTAGCTCTTATGTTAGGTCATTCACTCATTTTGAGTTAATTTTTGTATATGGGATAATGTAGGGGTCTAATCTTATTCTTTTGCATGTGGATGTCCAATTGTCCCAGCATTATTTGTTGAAGAGACTGTTGTTTTAAATACTTTTAATACACATTTTTGTTGGCTGGGCACAGTGGCTCACGCCTGTAATCCCAGCACTTTGAGAGACCAAGGCAGGCAGATCATGAGGTCAGGAGTTTGAGACCATCCTGACCAACATGATGAAACCCTGTCTCTACTAAAAATACAAAAATTAGCCGCATGTGGTGGCACGTGCCTGTGTAATCCCAGCTACTCAGGAGACTGAGACAGGAGAATCGCTTGAACTGGAAGGTGGAAGTTGGAGTGAGCTGAGATCACGCCACTGCACTCCAACCTGAGTAACAGAGCAAGACTCCCTCTAAAAAACAACAAAAAAAATGTGTGTGTGTGTATGTGTGTGTGTACACACACACACATACACACGGATGGTTTACTTTTTAGGCTCTATAGTCTATTTCATCGATTTTTTTTCCACCTATTTTTGCATCAGTATCACACTTTTGTTAATGGTGCTTCAGGGAATGTGTACACATTCCATATATACCTACCAACTCAAGCCTGTTAATAGCATTCAGGATATCTTTGTCTTTAAGAAACAGAATTAGCCAGGCATAATGGTGCATGCCTGTAGTCCCATCTGCTCAGGAGGCTGAGACAGGAAGATTGCTTGAGTCCAAGAGTTTGAGTCCAGCTTTTCATTTGCTTTTTCTCCATGAGCATGTTTTTTTTTTTTTTTTTTTTTTTTGCTTTTTGTGCAATGTAAAAATATGTGAATAGGATACAGTTGTGAATCAGTGAGGATTATATATGTGAAAGCTAAAGTATTTGCATTATTCATAGGTTTTGATGATTTGACTGCTGTAGTTATACACATGATCTGTTTTGCAATTCGGGAGAATTAATCTGGGCATAAGTACCGAATCTCCATTTAAGAGGAGAAGAAGTGAAACATCCTTACTCATTTTTGCTTGCTTCAAAAAATGAAGGAAAAAATTACCTGTCAGTAAAGGCTGTCAGCGAGTGTTTAGTTCACTTTACATTTATTAATTATTGACTGATTGACTATTAGGAGCAGGCCAACTATTGTTTGAAACTGCATTTTAAAATGTTCTTTTGGCATATTAGCTGTTTTGTCAAATAAGAGTTAACCATCACCTGAAAATGTGGAACACTTTATTGTAATGAATTATAATAATATATAATGGTTATATAAAATTGGTTCAGTTTTAAGACTCAGCACTTCAGAGTAACATTTGCCTCGGATTCTTCTCTGTATGTTAAAATGTTAACGACTCCTCCCTTCAGCAGGTGTCATCACTATGACAGGGATATAGGGGAAACACAGGTCACTTGCCTTGAGGAGAACAGAGACAGCGGCATTATTGACAGGTGCTCGTTTGGTATCACATTTTGAAATGACTAAGCCCCAGTCTTCCTTCTGTGATGTACCTTGACATTTGTGCTTTTGGAATTGCAGCTAGTGTTTCATTAGCACCTTGATCACATCCCAGTCGGAGGCTGTGAAGGGCACCCTAGCAGGAGAGACCAAGCTCTTTGCCACATACTCTGCTTTGTTTTTGCTGTTTTCTCCTGGGATGGCTCCCAGGACCTGTAGGACTGGAGGTCAGATGTGCATGTCCTTCTCTCTGGTCATGAGGGTATAGGAAACACCTGATTTTTCCTTACCTTAGGTAGCGTAAAGATTGTTTTTAAGTTTTTTTTTTTTTTTTTTTTAGACAGTGTCTTGCTCTGTCACCCATGCTGGAGTGCAGTGATGCCATCATAGCTCACAGTAGCCTTGGACTCTAAGCATCAAATAATCCCACTTCAGCCTTCCCAGTAGCTGGGACCACAGACAAGCACCACCATGTCTGGCTAATTTCCTTTTCCTTTTTATTTTATTTTATTTTATTTTTTGAGACGGAGTCTTGCTCTGTCGCCAGGTGCCAGGCTGGAGTGCAGTGGCGTGACCTTGGCTGACTGCAACCTCCGCCTCTCAGGTTCAAGCAATTCTCCTGCCTCAGCCTCCCAAGTAGCTGGGATTACAGGTGCGCACCACCACACCCAGCTAATTTTTATATTTTTAGTAGAGACAGGGTTTCACCATGTTGGCCAGGATGATCTCGATCTCTTGACTTTGTGATCCGCCCGCCTCATCCTCCCAAAGTACTGGGATTACAGGCGTGAGCCACCGTGCCCAGCCTCCTTTTTATTTTTCGTAGAGCTGTCCTCCTACCTCACTCTCCCTGAGTGTTGAGGTTACAGGCGTGAGCCACCGTGCCTGGCCTAACTTTTTTTTTTTTTAACTTTATTTCTAACTACTTTGTAGATTCACAGAAAGTTGCAAAGATAACAGTACAGAAAAGTCTCACTTGCCCTTCACCCATTTCCTCACACTGGTTACATCTTATGTAACTGCAATACAGTATCAAAATCAGGAAGCTGACATTGGCATAAGGTGTGTGTATAGTTTTGTGTCATCTTATCACCCATGCGTAGATTGATGTAGCCACAACTGCAATCAAGATACTGAACTGTTCCATCACCACAAAGACCTCAGTCTCCCTCCCTCATACTACTCCAGATGTCCTTTCCTCAACCACCCTAAACCCCAAACAATGACTAATCCATTTTCCACCTCTGTGATACTGTCATTTTGAAATGTTATATAAATCAAATCATATAATATGTAACATTTTGAGACCGGGATTCTTTTTGGTTTTTGGTTTTTTAAAAATTCAGCTTTATGACCTTACAATCCAACCAGACTGTTGTGTGTATCAGTAGTTCCAATAGTTCATTTTTATTGCTAGATAATATTCCACGGTATGGATGTATCACAGTTTATCCATCCAGTTATTGTAGAACTTTGGTTGTTTCCAGTCTTGGGATATTACAAGTAAAATTGCTGTGAACATTCATGTACAGGTTTTTGTGTGGACATACATTTTAATTTCTCTAGGATAAATGTGCAGGAGGGATATTGCTGGATCACATGATAAGTGTATGTTTAGTTTTATAAGAAACTGCCAAATTATTTTCCAGAGGGCTGTAACATTTTACGTTCCCACCAGCAATGTATGAGAGATCCAGATTCTCCATCTCTTTGCCAGCCTTTGGTATTGTTTTGTTCTTAAGACAGGATTTTGCTCTGTCACCCAGGCTTGAGTGCAGTGGTGCAATCTTGGCTAACTGCAACCTCCAACCCCTGGGCTGAAGCAGTCCTCCCACTTCAGCCTCCCGAATAGCTGGGACCACAGGTGGACACCACCATGCCTGGCTATTTTTTTTTATTTTTAGTATAAAAAGATACAAAAAAATTTGCTATGCTGCTCAAGCTGGTCTTGAACTCCTGAGCTCAAGCAATCCACCTGCCTTGGCTTCCCAAAGTGCTGGGATTATAGGTGTGAGCCACCATGCCTGACATATTGTTGCTTTTTAATTTTAGCTGTCTGAATAGATGTGTAGTGATATTTCATCATGGCCTTAATTTGCATTTATTTAATGACTAGTGATGTTGAACATCTTTTCATGTGCTCGTTTGGCATCTGTATATCTTCTTCATGTGGTTTACCCGTTTTCTAATTGGATCATTTGCTTTTTGCTGTTGAGTTTTGAGCATCTTCTATATAAATTCTACATAAGATCTTTATCAGATATGTAGCTTGCAAATACTTTCTCCCAATCTGTAGCTTCTCTTTTCATCCTTTTAATGCTTCGCGGAGCAAAAGTTTTTAATTTTGATGTCCAATTTATTGATTTTTTTTTCTTTTATGGATTCTCAGTCATGTCTGTGGCTTCTCAGTCATAGCTCTCAGATTTTTCTCTCATGTTTTCTTCAACAAGTTTTATAGTTTTACATTTAAACTTATGGTCTACTTTGAGTTAATTTTGTATAAAATGTGAGGTTTAGGTCAAGGTTCATTCTTTTGCTTATGAATAGCCAATTGCTGCAGTAACGTTTATTGAAAAGAATATCCTTTCTTCATTGGACTACTTTTATACCTTTATCAAAAATCACTTGGCTAGGCCAGTATGGTGGCTTACACCTGTAATCCCAGCACTTTGGGAGACTGAGGCAGGCAGATAACCTGAGGGCAGGAGTTCGAGACCTGTCGAGCCAACATGGTGAAACCCTGTCTCTACCAAAAAAATAGAAAAATTAGCTGGGTGCAGTGGTGCAAGCCTATAGTCCCAGCTACTCGGGAAGCTGAGGCAGGAGAATCGCTTGAATCTGGGAGATAGAAGTTGCAGTGAGCCGAGATCGCACCACTGCATTCCAGCCTGGACGACAGAGTGCGACTCTCTCACTCAAAAAAAGAAAAAAAAATCACTTGGCTCTATGAGTGTGGCTCTTTTGAGTTCTCTTCTGTTCTTTTGATTTGTGTCTGTCCCTCTTGCCAACATCACAGTCTTGAGTAATATAGTTATGTAAGCCTTGAAATTGAGAATAATTCCTCCAATTTGTGTTTTTTCAAAATTGTTCTAGCTATTTTGATTCCTTTGACTTGCCGTTACAAATTTGAGAAGGCTCTTTGCTATCTCTAAAAAAAAAAAAGTTACTGGAATTTTGATAGGAATGAGTCTTTTTCATTCCATGCTGGTGGAGATTCTACTTTCATAACATCCTCAAAAACCTTGTGGATCTCCTGTGTATTTCACAGTGGACAAGAAGTCCCTGTGCAGTTCTGTTTCTATTTCTGGCTTCTGCTGAGAGAGTTGAGGGGATCCGTAAGTGACAGGCTTAAACTCTTCAAAGAGCTTTCTGTGTGAATGAATACTCTGACCTTTTAATTTTTTCAACATACATTGGTCAACAAAACATTGGTCAGCCACACCCTTATCTTTCCTTATAGCACTTTTTCCTGCCAGTGAATCTCCTAATTTTATTGTCTTTTGCAATCCAGACAGGCTCAGAATTTCCCAAATTAAGTCCTGGTTCCTTTTTGCATAATCGTTTCTCTTATCTCTTTTGCATTTTTACTATAAGCAGCAAGAAGAAACCAGGTTGCACCTTTAACACTCTGCTTGGAAATTGTCTCAATTAAATATCCAAGTTCGTCACTTACATTATCTGCTTTTCACACAGTTGTAGGAGATAATTCAGCTGTGCTTTCTGCTAGTATGTAATAACTTTTAAAAAGAAGTAGCTCATTTCTTCTTCTTCTTTTTTTTTTTTTTTTTGAGACAGAGTCTCTCTCTGTTTGCCCAGGCTGCAGCACAGTGGTGCGATCTTGGCTCATGGCAACCCCCGCCTCCCAGGTTCAAGCGATTCTCCTGTCTCAGCCTCTCGAGTAGCTGCGATTACAGGTGTGTGCCACCATGCCTGGCTAATTTTTGGTATTTTCAGTAGAGACAGGGTTTTACCATACTGGCCAGGCCGCTCTCGAACTCCTGATCTTGTATCTACCCACCTCGACCTCCCAAAGTGCTGGGATTACAGGCATGAGCCACCATGCCCAGCCAAAGGTAGCTCATTTCTTAGAGTCCTATCAGTGGTACATTTAATGTCCATTTTTCTACCAGCAGTGTGCTTACGATGATGTAGGTATTCTCGGAGATGATACAGACTTTCTCTAGTCTGCTCCTCACTTCTTCTGAGTCCTCAGTGGCAGAGTCTTTTTTTTGGAGGGGGGATGGAGTCTCCCTCTATCACCAGGCTGGAGTGCAGTGGCTCGATCTTGGCTCACTGCAACCTCCACCTCCCAGGTTCAAGCGATTCTCCTGCTTCAGTCTCCCGAGTAGCTGGGACTACAGGCATGCACCACCACGCCCCGATAATTTTTGTATTTTTAGTAGAGACGGGATTTCACCATGTTGGCCAGAATGTTCTCAATCTCTTGACCTGGTGATCTGCCTGCCTTGTCCTCCCAAAGTGCTGAGATTGCAAATATAAGCCACCGAACCTGGCCAGTGGCAGAATCTTTAACATACACGTTTCTACAATCTGTTGAAGGCAATCTAGGCTTTCTGTATCGTCCTCTTCAAAATTCTTCCAGCCTGTGTTTCTTACAATTCGAAAGCTGGTTCCACATTTTTAGGTATTTGTTATAGCAGCACCCTAGTTCTTTGTTTCCTGAGGCTGTTGTAACGAGTTACCACACATTTTGTGGCTTAAAATAACACACATTTATTCTTGTACTGTTCTAGAAGTAAGAAGTCTGGAATCAAGCTTCCCTGGGCCAAAATAAAGGTGTCCAATGAGCCATGCTCCATCTGAAGGAGAGAATGCATTTTCTTCCCTTTCCCAGCATCTAGAGCTGCATTTCCTTGGTCCATGAACCCTCTCTTAATCTTCAAAGCCAGCAGCCTAGCATCCTGTTTCAGCGTCACATTGCCGCCTTCTGTGTCATTTCTCCCCTGCTTTCTTCTTATATGGACATTTTTTATTGCATTTAGATCCCTTGGATAATTCAGAATAATCATCTCCATCTAAGATGCTGCTTTTCTTTTCTTTTAGAGACAGGGTCTGGCTCTGTTGCCCAGGCTGGAGCGCAGTGGTGTGATCTAGGCTCACTGCAACCTCCACCGCCCGGGCTCAAGCTATTCTCCCACTTCAGCCTTCTGAGTAGCTGGAACCACAGGCATGTGCCACCACACCTAGCTAATTTTTTAATTTTTTTGTAGAGATGGGGTTTTGCTGTATTGCCAAGGCTGGTCTCAAACTCCTGAGCTCAGGCAGTCCACCCACCTCAGCCTCCCAAACTACTAGCATTACAAGTGTGAGCCACTGCACCTGGCCTCTGTTTTTGATTGCATATATCTCTTTGTATAGCTTTTTAAATGATTGCTCTAGGTGTATATATGTATGTATAATAAGTAATATATATTTATATAATTAACATCTACTAGTGGTGTCACTTTACCAGTTAAAATGAAATGTTGAACCCTTACCTCCCTTTGTGTCCCTTACTCTCCCAAGTTTTTAACTTTCTTAAATATTTCTTCTGTATACATTGAAAACTACATCAGATAGTGTTAGTTTTTGCCTCACCCATCAAACGTGACTGAGAAAACTCAAGAGAAGGAAAGTTTTTTATACTCACATATTTTTACTCTTTCTGTTGTTCTTTTCTAATATTTCAAGATGACTTCTTTTATCATTTCCCTTCTAGTTAGAGAAATTCCTCTAGCCATTCTTTTAGGATAGGTCTGCTGGTGACAGATTCTTTTAGTTTTCCTTTATTTTAGAATGTCTCAATTTCCCCTTCATTCCCAAAGGATATCTTCACCAGATAAAGAGTTCAGAGTTGACAGTTCTTTTCTTTCTTTACTTGAAGAATGTTTTGCTACTTCCTCTGGTCATTGTGGTTTTGATTAGAAGCCCATTATCATTTGACTGATCTTTCTCCTGTATAGGTAAGGTGTTATTTTCTCTGGTTGATTTCCAACTTTTTTCTCTTTCAGAAAACTATGTATGATGTGTCTTGACAGAGGTCTCTGAGTTTATTCTGTTTCAAGTTTGTTTAGCTTCTTGAATTCATAGGCTTATGTTTTTTGCCAAATTTGGGAAATTTTCACCCATAAAAATGTTGTTTTAGCCCACCCTTTTTGTCCTCATTTGTCTTTAGGGAAATTATCTGTACTTTTCTGGCCTATCAAGCACCCCTTAATTGTGGAGCATCTTCTACTCTCAGGTCATTCGAGCAGGGGGAATAATCAGAAAGAATGTCCTGGTGTTGCTCAGCTGCGATTTTCCTTATCAACTCACGTGCTCCTTGTTGTGGAGTGGCCTTCTAAAATCCTACCAATACTCTTTCAGAATGCTTGAAGTAACAGAATTCTTAGAGGAAGAGGGGGGATTCCATCCCATTTTCTTCACATATAAATAACTCTAGTTTTGTGTAGGGTGAGTTCTGTTTAAATTTTTGTCTTTTAAAAAATATTTACCAAAATAACCTTACTCTTTTTTTAAAGCCAATCAAAATCAAGATAAGAAAATACTTTTGTCTCTATACTAAGAGTATGACTAGGTAGCTCTTTGCCTGTGGTTGCAAGGAACCACAGCCTTTGACCAAGCAAATATTAGCATTAGCTTCAGTTTTTATCATAGGTGGTAATTTTATATTACTGTGGGAAATCCTGTCAATCGCGTGTGTCCTTCAGGTTAGATGAGAAGGAAACAACAGATAGTACAAGCTCTACTTGTCCCTTAGCAAGTTATTCTTGCTCGTTTAAAAAAATTTTTGTATGGTTTGGTGAGAGTATGTGGCCCTACTAAGTACCTGCTCTCATAGTGGGAACTCCAGGGCTGAAAATATACACTTCTCTTTGGAAATAACACCAGTTTGTATGGTTGTGAAGAGCCAGATTGTATAAGTTATTTAGGAATACTTAGTAATATTTGAAGAGAAAATAAAAGTAATTTTTTTTTTGTAAAGCATTCCTTATATACAAAATTAAGGGAAAATGCCATTAAAATCATTTAGAAATCTGTAGCATTCTCTAGTAGTCAATAAGGCTTTTAAAATTTATTTCTTATGTTTTGAATTTTCAAAATACTTTTCAACATTTTAGTATGAAAAAATTTAAATACACAAAAATGTTGAAAGGATATACAGTGGCTTAGCCACTGTATAAACCCACCACCTGGGATCCACGGTTAACCTTTCACTGTGGATGCTTTATCACATATCCGTTTATCTGTCTCTCATCTATCCATCAATCCATCTTACTTTTTAGGCGTTTCAAAGCTGGAGATATCAGTATACTTTATCTTTTGGACCTGTTTTTATCTTATTTGTATGGTCCAAGATGTACCCTCTAAAAACTTTGAATCAAAATATGTCTTCTGAAAAGCTCCAGTTCCTCTTACGATGTCAGAGGAGACTGTGACACTTTACTTTCCCTGCACTCCGTGAGCCTTCCTAAAAGGATGCTGAGAACTCCTGTGCTCAGATGTGTATGTGGCTGAGAAGCTCTGAAACTTCATGGAGCAGAGTTCTCCTGGTGGATGGAGAGAACATCCAGGCAGAATGGACTCTCTGCTGGGATGGGCCCCTGTGATGGGTTCCTGCTTTGCTGGCTTCCAAGGAACAGTGTTAATCTTCTGCGTGGGTGTAATCTTGAATTAACTGAGGAATCTAGGAGAGTGCATGAGATTGTGTCTTCTTCACACACCCAAAGAGAGCACCAAAACTGTGAGACAGTCTTACTTAGGAACTGTACCTCCCTAGACCATTGGTTATTGAGGGCCCTGAGGGTTGAGGGCCAAGGAGATTAAAATTTTCAAATTGAGTAATTAAAGACAATGGCCCAAAAATGTGGAGACACTTTACTGAGATTGAGATTTTGTTGCAAAGAATGGGATCAGAGACCTCATTGTTGTAGACAGGCACCAGTGTTGTTAAAGCCTTCTTCACTTTACGATTGACACAGAATTGTGGAAATCTTACTAAAATATTGTTGGAGGTTCTTCCTTTCCCCAAACTGTTTTCTATACCATGTGACAGTGGACAGTGCTGGGATATATTTTCAGGAATTCGTGAAGACCATGAAAATGAATGAAGTAGCTCTTTTAATTGCAAAGAGCTATTAAACATACGTCTCATCTCTAGAGCACCTTTTCTGAAAAGACTGTGTTCTGAGTAGTCGTATAATTCAGCAAATATCTCAGAGTTCCTACTACGTGCTAGTCACGGTTCTTGGTGCTGGAAATTTAGTAATGAACCAGGCAGGCAAGAACCCCGTCTTTGGGAGTTGACATTCTTATAGGAGGAGAGTTAAACTAAGCAATAAACCAGTGGGATGCTACTAACAGTATTGATACATGGCACTTCCAGGTGCAACAACAATCCGATTAAGTAGTTACTATTATTTCTATTAAAAATGAGATGACTGTGGAAAAATTACAAAACTTGCGCACCGTTGGTGGGAATGCAAAGTGTTGCAGCTGCTGTGGAAAAGAGTGCAGAGATTCCTCTAATTAAAAATAGCATTACCCTGTGATCCTTCACAATAGGCAAGAGGTGGCAGCCGCCCAAGTGTTCATGGCCAGATGAATAGATAAGCAAAATGTGGTCTGTCCATACGATGGAATATTATTCAGCCTTATAAATGAAGGCTGGTCTGAAGGTAGTAAGTTGTCTCGATTGTTCAGTCAGTTACAGGTCTATCTCCTTATTCTACTCTTTCCTCCCTTCTCACTACTGCACTTGACTAATCTTTAGAAAAAGAAAAAAAATTGAAAATGATTTTTTTTAAAAAAGGGAACTGTCACATGCTACAACATGGATGAACCTTGAGGACATTTTAAAATATTTATGCTAGGTGAAATAAGCCAGTCACAAAACAAATACTGTATGATTCTACTTACGTGAGTTACCTGAATAATTGAATTCATAGAGATAGAAAGTAGAATGGTGGGTGCCTGGGGCTGAGGAAAAGGAGAATTGGGGAGTTAGTATTTAATGGGTGCAGAGTTTTGCAAGATGAAAAAATTCTGGAGATGGATAGTGATGATGGTTGCAAAACACTGTGACTATACTTAACAGCACTGAACAGGACACTTAAAAAAAAATGGATGCCAGGCCTGATGGCACATGTCTGTAGACACTCCTTGGAAGGCTGAGGCAGAAGGATTACATGAGCTCTGGAGTTCAAGGCTGCAGCGAGTCATGATTACACCACCATACTCTAGCCTCTAGCCTGGGAAACATCGGTAAAGCCTGCTTAAAAAAAAAAAAAAAAAAAAAAAAAAAGTTGAAATAGAACTCGCAGAGATAGAGAGTAGAAGAAGGATGGTTACCAGAGGCTGGGAAGGATAAGGGGGAGATAGTGATGGTTAATGGGCATAAAAAATTAGGATGGATAAAACCTAATATTTTTTATTTTTATTTTTTTTGAGACAGAGTCTCACTCTGTCACCCAGGCTGGAGTGCAGTGGTGCAATCTCAGCTCACTGCAACCCATGCTTCCCGGGTTCAAGCGATTGCTGTGTCTCAGCCTCCTAAGTAGCTGGGATGACACACGCACATCACCACACCCGGTTATTTTTGTATTTTTAGTAGAGACAGGGTTTCACCATTATTTAGCCAGGCTGGTCGCTAACTTGTGGCCTCAAGTGGTCCACCCACCTCAGCCTCCCAAAGTGCTGGGATTACAGGCATGAGCCACTGTGCCCAGCCAAGAGCTAATATTTGATAGCACAGCAGGGTATCTATAGTCAATAATAACTTAATTGTACTTTTAAAAATAAAAGAATATAATTAGGCCAGGCGTGGTGGATTATTCCTGTAATCCTAGTACTTGGGGATTTGAACTCCTGAGCTGAAACGATCCTTCTGCCTCAACCTCCTGAGAGTCTAGGACTATAGGTATGTACCACTGTGCCAGCTGTTAGGTGTTTTAACACAATTAAAAATTTAAAAATTTTTGAAATGAGAAAAGTAAAGCATAGGTGTCTGGTCTTGCACAGCTAATAAAGTGGCAGAGCCAGGAGCAGTCAGGCTCCGCATTGTGGCTCCACAACCCGTGCATTGAGCCATCATTCTGTTCTGCTTCCAAAACACTCTGGGTAAAAAGTGCTGTGAAAGAAATGGAACAGCCATGTCTGGTAGAAAATGATTGTGCAGGGAGCTGGGAGTCTGTCCTTTTAGACAGGGTGATCAGGGAGGCCCTGATTTGAGCAAGGGAGCTGGAGAGAGCTAGAGCCAGCCAGGTGCTCAGGAGAGTGGTTCACAGGAGGGGACGGTGCCCCTGTAGCAGATAGGGTTGGATCAAGGAGGGCATGGTAGACTCAGGTGAGGAACTTGGATTTTATTCTGAACCCAGTGGGAAGTCATATGTGTTTTAAGCAGGGAAGAGACATGATTTGATTTATATTTTAGTGAGTACTGCCAAAACTTCACTTGGAAAGGAAATTGAGAAGAAATTCCAGAATATCTGTTTCTTCATTTTGTGATCAAATATCAAATAGAATACTTGAGGTTTTACAAAAGATTAATCCTCATCCTGCTTTTTGGTGCTGTTTAAGCATTTTAATTGTGACATCTATCAATGAAGGCAATATGCCCAACTGTTTTCTTGGAAAATACTTAAAGATGCTGAGGAGGAAAAAATACTGCTTTCCTAAGCCTGGCACCACTACTCAAGATGATGTGTGATGTTGTGTCAGAATCCATGAGAGTTAATAAAATGAATTGGAAAAAATTTACTGACATGGACTGAGGGTTTCTTTTGGGGACACCAGCAACATGAACACTGTCTTGGATTTCATGCATTTTTAGCCAAAATTTCACCTATGGATATAGCAAATTGGTTATAAAAATGTTTTTATCTTCCCAACTTAATGAAGTTCTCCAGGCCAAAGATTTTGAAAAAACTTCAATGAAAAAGATAAAATCTAATCTTAAATTTTAGGTGACATCTTCCTGACATTGTAGTTGAAAACTCATTTGAAATTTGATAAGGAATCTTCTTTCATCTTCTGTCGGATCTTCAAGAGGACTTGTTGGGAGTTTGGGTTGATTAAATTGTCAGAGATGACTTACACAAACTTGTCTTTAAGAGAATTATTTGGTAGCTTTGGATGTCATTATCCTTACTTTAAAAATGTTATTAATAGACTTTAGTTTTTAGAACAAATTTAGATTTACATAAAAATCGAGCCGACAGTATAAAGTTCCCATCTGCTCCCTGCCTCCCAGCTCATAGTTTTTCCGTTATTAACATTGTATATTAGTGTGGTGCATTTCTTACAATGGATGAACCAATATTGATACCTTGTTACTAACTGAAGTTTATGGTTTACAATAGGATTCCCTTTTGGGATCCTTGGGGTTCTGATGGTGCATAATGACATGGATCCACCATTACTATACCATAAAGAAGAGTTTCACTGCCCAAGAGTCTCTTGTGCTCAACTATTCATCCCTCTCCATGTCCCCCTGAACCCCTGGCAACCACTGATCCTTCTGTTGTCTCAATAGCATTGCCTTTTCCAGAATGCCATCTAGTTCAAATTGTACTATGTAGCCTTTTCAGATTGGCTTTTTTTCACTTAGCAATATACATTTAAAGTTCCTTTATGTCTTTTCAAGGCTTGAGAGTTATCTCTTACTATCATTGAATAATATTTCATTGTCTGGATGCATCATAGTTTATCAAGTCACCTATTGAGTGACATCTTGGTTGCTTCAGTTTTCGACATTATAAATAAAGCTGCTAGGCCGGGCGTAGTGGCTCACGCCTGTAATCCACACACTTTGGAGGCCAAGGCGGGCGGATCACCTCAGGTTGGGAGTTCAGGACCAGCCTGACCAACATGGTGAAACCCCGTCTTTAAAAAAAAAAAAAAAAAAAAAAAAAAACTGCTATAAATATTTATGGCAGATTTTCATGTGGACATAGTTTCCAACTCAGTTGGGTAAATTCCAAGGAGGGCGGTTGCTGGATCGTAATGTTAAGGCTGTTGAGCTTTGAGAGGAACTGCCAAACTGTCATCCAAAGTGTCCTCACATGGTTTTTAGTCACGTGTATTTGTGAAGCTGTTCCCCCGCACTGCCAACGACAGCTTCTGGCTGTGAAAGAAACCCAGTCCTTCAGGTTTGGTGTCAGAAGTTGTTTATTTTACTCTCTTTTTCAGTTAGCTAGGGTAGAAAGTCTCAGTGTCTATTACTAGTTTTTCATGACTGAGGTCAACATGGTCATCCATCGTTCAAGATCTTAAAATATTTTTCATTTTGATTTGTTTTGAGATGCAGTATTTAATTTGAAATTTCTAGTAACATTCACGAAGAGAGTTTTATTAGCTTGAGATAGTAGTATCCCATTAGGAATGAGGAGGCTGAGGCACAGAGAGGTTAGATAAGTTGGCTAAGGACACAGAGCTGGTAAGTGGCAGAGAGAAGATTTGAGACAAGTCCAGCTGCAAGATTGACTGTGTCACATTGCCTCTCTACCTAATACATTACATTCATGATTTGAGTTAAAGACTTGTCTATTCAGTGCTGTATTTTAGCTGTGGTTCTCAGATTTCCATGTTCAACAAAATCATTTGGGAAGCTTGTTAAAATTTTAACATTCAGAGTCCTGGGCTTCATACCCAGCGGTTCTGATTTGGTAGGCTTGGGATAGGGCCTAGGAACTCTATTTTAGACAAGTACTTCCAAGTATTTCTGATGGAGAAGTTCTTTAGACCATGTTACAAAAAAACTGCTACAGAAAATGAGCTCTAGGCCAGGCGTGGTGGCTCACACCTTTAATCCCAACAGTTTGCTTCAGACCAGCCTGGGCAGCATAGCAAGACCCCATCTCTACAAAAATAAAAATTAGTTGGGAATGATAGCAGGCTCCCGTATTCCCAGATACTTGGGAAGCTGAGGCAGGGCCATTGCCTGAGCCCAGGAGTTTGAGGCTGGGGTGAGCTATGATTGGGCCATTGCACGCCAACCTGGGTGACAGAGTGAGATCCTGCCCCCACCTCTAAAAAACAAAAAAGAAAGAAAGAAAAGGGCTCCCATGGTGGCTCCCAGCACTTTGGGAGGCCGAGGCAGGTGGATCACAAGGTCAGGAGTTCGAGACCAGCCTGGCCAATATGGTGAAACCCTGTCTTTACTAAAAATACAAAAATTAACTGGGCATGGTGGTGCGTGCCTGTAGTCCCAGCTACTCGGGAAGCTGAGGCAGGAGAATCGCTTGAACCCAGGAGATGGAAGCTGCAGTGAGCCGAGATCGCGCCACGGCACTCCAGCCTGGTGACAGAGCAAGACTCCGTCTCAAAAAAAAAAAAAAAAAAGCTAGAATGAATGATTGGAATGAAGCACTTTTGCTAAGGATCCCAAGGAGCTGGCTAAGTCCTTGGCTCTTATGCTTAGTTTTGCTGTATGGAACTGGGGAATAAACTGTCCTTGACTACTGCATTTGGTGAGACACATGCCACTGCAGTGATTCTTCCATTGCTTGTTGGTGATTGGCTGCATCACCAAACAGGAAGAGCAGCAATTGTGAGTTGGTATGTTTGTTGTCATGAGGATGCTTACATATGAGTCCGAAAGGCTGATTTGGGTAGGGTTGTGACACTGTGTTTGTTTTACATGTAACACCATGTAAATACAAAGCAGTTACTTAAAAAATTTGCAGTGACTGCTCTAATTCCTAGTTTATTGCTAAGTTTATCTTTCATCTTTGTAGTGTACAAAAATTCTTATCTACCTCATCCAGTGATAGATGTGTATACCTACATTTAATCTTAGCCAACAGTCTGAGAAGCGATAGATAGATGTGTATACCTAAGGTAGAAGGAGACTTGGAAGAATAAGAACAGCAGTGCTTAAAAGTATCATCCTATAGAACAGTTATTAATGATTTTTTAATCTGCTCCAAACCACACCTCCCCCCCCGCCCCCTGCCAAAAGACAGGATCTGGCTTTGTCATCCAGGCTGCAGTGCAGTGACATGATCTGAGCTCACTGCAACCTCTCCTCTGCCTTTTGGGGCTCAAGCTATCCTCTCACCTCAGCCTTCCAAGTAGCTGGGACTACAGGCACACACCACCACACCTAGCTAATTTTTATATTTGTTTTGGAGATGGGATTTCACCATGTTGCCCAGGCTGGTCTTGAACACCTGAACTCAAGTACTCTGCCTGCCTTGACCTCCCAAAATGCTGGTATTACAGGCATGAGCCACTGTGTCTAGACTTTATTTTGTTTTTTTTTGAAATGGGGTCTTGCCCTGTCACCCAGGCTGAAGTGCAGTGGTGTAATCCTAGCTCACTGTGGCCTGTATCGCCCAGGCTGGTCTCCAACTCCTGGTCGCAAGTGATCCTCTTCCCTTGGCTTCCCAAAGTACTGGGATTACAGGTGTGTGCCACTCTGCCTGACCCAAATATCAAGTTTGAATTAAGAAATGCTATCCTAACTCGGCGCCGTGGCTCACGCCTATAATTTGGGAGGCCGAGGTGGGTGGATCACGAAGTCAGGAGTTCGAGACCAGCCTGGCCAACATGATTAAACCCTGTCTCTACTAAAAATACAAAAATTAGCTGGGTGTGGTGGCACACATCTGTAATCCCAGCTACTCTGGAGGCTGAGGCAGGAGAATTGCTTGAACCTGGGAGGCAAAGGTTGCAGTGAGCCCAGATCATTCTGCTGCACTCCAGCCTGGGTGACAGAGTAAGACTCTGTCTTCCCCTCCCACCACCAAAAAAAAAAAAAAAGAAAGAAAAGTTATTCCATCCAAAAGTAAGTATTCTTTATAGCTGTATGTCACTGATTATAAAGTGCAAATTTTAATTTCTGTGAAATTGGAATGTGTCCTATGGTATGGCATCTTAAAGTTAACAGTACTGGTGTTTTTTCTTTTAAACAGGACATAAAAATAATAGTTCACTTAAAATTTATGAGTTTTAGATTTTATGAAGCATTTATTCTATAGTTAGTAATCTCTCTAAAAAGGAAAAAACATCTCCCCCAGTGTCCCTTAAAACACTGCTGGGACTTGCGCTTTACTGGATGCTTTGTATCTTAGAGCCACAAGTTCTAAGTCAGAGGTGGCAGTGAGGTCGCCTGACTCATGTTTGTACCTTAGACTGGATTGTCCTAAAGTCATCCTAGGGCGATTAGCATTGGTTCTGTTAGTGTTTGGCACGTTCTTAGAATGCTATTTCAGTGTCTTTTTCAGGAAATTCTTCCCTTTCTTTGTTGAGGATTAAAAGGGATCGGTTATTTTGACATAGACTTTTAAGGGCAATAAGTAAAATGCCCAAATGTTAAGTTTACCTAGAACTAAAGCCGTTTTCCACCTATTCAGGTACACACAGTCTTTTGCATCTACTGCCTAAATTGAAGTAGACATATGCAACGTCGCAGAAGGCTGTGATATGCCCTTTTTCAGGCAGTACTTTCTGCCTCCCTACATTACCCACTGTTTTGATTTCTGTCAACACAAATTAGTTTTGTCTATTCTTGACCTACTCTGGATGTTTCTATAAATGGAATCATACAATATGTGGTCTTTTGTGGCTGGCTTATTTCACCTAGCATAATGTTTTCAAAGTTCATCTGTGTTACAGCATGTATCAGTACTTCATTCCTGTTTATGGCTGAATCACATTCCATTGTACCTATATGTAACATATTTTAAAATCCATTTGTCTGTTGATGGACATTTAGGTTGTTTTGGCTATTTGTGAATAGTGTTGCTGTGCACATTCATGTACAGGTTTTTGTGTAGACATATGTTTTTACGTATTTGGAGTATATAACTAGGAGTGGAATTACTGGAATGTAAACTATTTAATATTTTGAAGAACTCCCAAACTGTTTTCTAAGGTGGCTATACTTTATTGCATTTTAATAATTGATTTCTATATTTTCTTTTTTTTGGGTTTAAGCAGTTACTTTTCTAATGTTTAAAAATGAGTGCTTAACAATAAAATAAGCATTTTTTTTTTTTTTTTTCTTTTAGAGCTAGGACCTTGCTTTGTCACTCAGGCTAGAGTGCAGTGGCCTGATCATAGCTCGCTGCAGCCTCAAATTCCTGGGCTCAAGCTATCCTGTCTCAGACTCTCAAGTAGATAGGACTATAGGTGTGTACCACCACACCCGGCTAATGTGTTTTGTTTTTTTCCAGACAGCATTTTGCTATATTGCCCAGGCTGTGGTAGCATTTTAAGCTGTGATTTTCTAAGTTGTTTTAGCTGTAGCACACAAGTAGAATTTTTAATTATCTTTCTCTTCTCTTCTTGGTTTTGTTTGTTTTTTTGTTTGTTTTTGAGACAGAGTCTCACTCTGTTGCCCAGGCTGGAGTGCAGTGGCAAGATCTCATATCACCACAATCTCCACCTCCTAGGTTCAAGTGATTCTCCTGCCTCAGCCTCCTGAGTAGCTTGGATTACGCGTATGCATCACCACGCCCAGCTAATTTTTTGTATTTTTAGTAGAGACGGGGTTTTACCGTATTGGCCAGCTTGATCTCAAACTCCTGACCTCAGGTAATCTGTGTACCTTGGCCTCCCAAAGTGCTGGAATTACAGGTATAAGTCACCGTGTCTGGCCTTTCTTGGTATTGTCTCTTTCTTTTCTTATTTTTGTTTGAGATAGAATTTTGCTCTCGTTGCACAGGCTGGAGTTCAATGGCCCAGTCTTGGCTCACTGCAACCTCTGCCTCCTGGGTTCAAGTGATTCTTCTGCCTCAGCCTCCTGAGTATCTGGGATTACAGACATGTGCCACCACACCTGGCTAATTTTGTATTTTTAGTAGAGTTGGGGTCTCCATGTTGGTCAGGCTGGTCTTGAACTCTTGACCTTAGGTGATTATCCACCTTGGCCTCCCAAAGTGCTGGGATTATAGGCGTGAGCCACTGCACCTGGCCAGTATTTTCTTTCTTTCTTTTTTTTTGTGATGGAGTCTCACTCTGTCCCCAGACTGGAGTGCAGTGGCGCGATCTTGGCTCAATGCAACCGCTGCCTCCCCGGTTCAAGCAATTCTCTTACCTCAGCCTCCCAAGTAGCTGGGACTACAGGCATGCACCACCATGCCTGGCTAATTTTTATATTTTTAGTAGAGACAGGGTCTTCACCATGTTTCCCAGACTGGTTTCAAACTCCTGGGCTCAAGTGATCCACCCACCTCAGCCTCCCAAAGTTCTGGAATTACAGGTGTGAGCCACTGCACTCATCCTCTAGTCACTGTTTTGCTATTGATTTCTAACTTTATTGTTTGCTGGTCACAGAATGTGGTCTTTATGACAACAATGGTTCCTTCCAGTCATAGTTTCATACAAGAAACATAGAGCACTCTTAAGTATTTTGAGCAGGAAGGGATGTTGTGATTGGGGAGCCATGCATTGGCGAAAGTAGTGGGCCCTGGCTTGGCTCTCCAGAATTAAGTCACCAGAGTAATTCTTGCCTGCTAGGCAACTCCTGGAACCATGGAGGTCCAAGGCCACTGCTGCTGGAATGAACTCTCAATTCCTAGGAATCTGGAGAACGAACACTAGATAGAATGCTGTTCTGGAAAATCCTCACCTTTCATCTTCTTGGTGGGCTAGCTGAGAAGCGGCCTGTGTGAAAAGGCAGGATGAGGTCCTCTGCTTCACTGCTTTGTTTTGAATCCTCTGCACTGCCTCCGATTGTCAGAACTTTGTTTATTTTGGAAGCCTAATTATAAGAGGATCTGGAGATGTAATTTTGAGCTTTCTAAACTCTGCTTTATGCAAAAGCACCTCCAGAAGTTGAGCAAAACCACTTCTTCATCTTCACTACACCAATCTTTTGAAATTTATTAAGACTTTATTTTTCATATGTGCTTGAATGTATATTGCACATTTGTTGGGTGCCATGATCCCATTGAATCTGTCTGCATCAATTTTAAGATGTGTTGTTAGCTTATGTTCCATTAAGAAGAAAAAAGCTGGCACCTAAACCAGGAGCAATGATTCCTTCTCACTTAGAATCTTTTATTTATACTGGCTGACATTTCTTTCAACTTATTTAAATGTTAATTTTTTTTTTTTAGTATTGTACACACATATAAAAAGTGAAATATGAGTATAGTTAGTTGGTCAAGGTATTTCTGAAGCTTATTCACAGATTCCCACTCTCCTGAATCAGTTGTCTACTCAGAAAGTTGATATTTGTGTTATTCTATGTAGTACTGTCACCATAGAAGGCATTAGTGACAGCAGTTCTTAAAGAGTGCTCCTATATTTGTCTCCTGGATTTTTTTCACATTTCTGCAGATTTTTGTGCTGAGGCTTTGTTGATCTTAACAGAAAGTATCAATAAACAATCTGTGGCAATGACTAGACTCATAATCTTTCATCAGATTATTCTTTTTTTGTTGTTTTTTTTGAGACGAAGTTTCGCTCTTGTTGCCCAAGCTGGAGTGCGATAGTGCGATCTCATCTCTTGGGTTCAAGAAATTCTCCTGCCTCAGCTTCCCGAGTAGCTGGGATTATAGGCATAAGCCACCACGCCTGGCTAATTTTGTATTTTTAGTAGAGACGGGGTTTCTCCATGTTGGTCAGGCTGGTCTCAAACTCCTGACCTCTGGTGATCTGCCCACCTCGACCTCCCAAAGTGCTGGGATTACAGGCATGAGCCACTGTACCCAGCCAGATTATTCTTAAATTTTGTTTTTGCCTGAAACATTAAGGAATAGTAGGTGTTTAGTTTTCGCCTCTAGCAATAATCAGATTCACAGCTATGTAGGCGATGATATGTAAATGTCAAAGTTCACTTCAGATATGTTAAAATGTGAAAAAAAGATACATTTTATAATCAGTGAAGTATATTATGTCCATTATATCAAACTTGCTATTGTGTTAGTAAGATCTTCACCATCTTTTTTTTTTTTTTTTTTTTGCCTTTGGGAAAAATTTTATTTTTACATGTACATCTGTCAATTTTTGCTTTATATATTTTGAGGGTATTTTGTTAGATGCATATAAATTCTGACTTGTTAGTGAATAAGTGAGCAAAATGTCATTATCTAGTGACTCATAGTTTTAGTCTGTTTTTCTTAAAGTCTTTTTGTCTGTTTTGCTTATATAGGAGTACCAACTTTTTTTGGTAAGAATTTGGTATATCACTTTCTACCCTTTTACCTCTAACTTTTATGTGTTTCGTGTTGTAAACATGCCCCTTGTAAAGAGCATTTAGTGGGATATTTTTTGTTCCTATTTTTAAATCCAAGTTTTAAAACTTAACTCCTTTTTTTTTAACTTATGTTCATTGTAAATGTTATCAGTTACTTCTTTTTTTTTTTTTTTTTGAGACAGAGTTTCACTCTTGTTGCCCAAGCTGGAGTGCAATGGCATGATCTTGGCTCACTGCAACCTCCGCTTCCCGGGTTCAAGTGATTCTCCTGCCTCAGCCTCCTGAGTAGTTGTGATTAAAGGTGTGCACCACTACGCCCAGCTACTTTTTTGTGTTTTTTAGTAGAAACAGGGTTTCACCATCTTAGCCAGGCTGGACTCAAACTCCTCTGACCTCAGATGATCTGCCTGCCTTGGCCTCCCAAAGTGCTAGGATTACAGGCATGAGCCACCACTCCCTGCTTTGTATCAGTCACTTCGTACTGCATAACAAACTTCTCCGATGGAATTGGCTTAAACCAGCAATGGCCTGTTGTCTTTCGGTCTGAGTTGGCTGGCGGTTGATGTGCTGCTCTTGTCTGGTTTCACTCACGTTGTCGCATTCAGCGGGGGCTGAGCCCATCCCAGATGACTTCACTTACGTGTCTGTCTGGGGCCTTGACTGAGGTACTGCAGCAGCTAGGACATCGGGGACTCTTCAATGTGGTTTCTTTACACAATTGATTTCATTTTCAAGGTTGCTGGCCCAGAGGATGGTTGTCTCAGGTTCCAGGATAGCACAGGGGCAAGATCTTTAGGCCTGGGTGCTGCGCTCTGCACACTGTTACATCTGCCATCTTCACTTGGTCAAAGGAAATCCCAAAGCCAGTCAGAGAACACAGTGGGAAATAGCCTTTCCTTCTTGAAAGGAGGAAACGCAAAATATCGTGGCTGTTTTTCTGTCTACCATGGTAAAGATCAATATATTTGGATTTTTTTCCTGTACCCAATATTTTGCATTTTGTGTTTCCAACAGTTGTTCTCTGTTTCTCTTTCTCTTTCCTTGCCTTTTTTTGGATTATTTTTTCTCATTCCAGTTTTAATTTCCCTTTCCCAATTTGGGCATTTTGAGCTCCATTCCTTTCCTGCTTACCCTGGAAATTTTAGTATGCATTCTTAACTTGCCAAGTCTAAAGTTAATCTTGTATCCCCTCTTCCTTAGAACTCTTAAGAACTTTAGAGCAAATTACTTCCCTTCTTATTTACATGCTGTTGTTATTGAGCGTTTTGGTTCTATTCTTATTCTGTGAGATGTTATTATTTTACACAGCTTTTTTTTTTTTTAGATTTACTTATGGAAATCTGTGCTCATCATTCCTTCTTGCAGCTCATACCTCCTGTATTGGATCTCTTCTCTTGATTAAAGTTTATTCTTTAAGAATTTCTGTTAGTGATAAGGGTGCACCAGTGACCAATTCCAGTTTTTGTCTGAAAATGTTACCTTTCCTGTAATCCAGTGAAGACTGGGCAAAGAACCAGTGTCCTGGGACAGTAAAGATCAGCACTTGGAGATTGAGGAGAAATGACAAAAGAGAAGGTTCCAAGGAGGTGGCAAGGATCAGGCCCTTGGAGCCTCTGCAGCTTTCCTGCCCACCCCCGCAGCTCAGTGCAGCATCCTAGCTAGCTGCAGCACCCCACTCACCTGGCCCTTCCCATTGTTGCTAACATGTGACTGCCCTGATACCCACCTGAATGTCATTGTTTGAACGCTGCTTTATCCCCTCTCTGAGATCACATAACTATCAAGAGGTGAGGAGAGGCAGAGCACAGCCCTTGGCAGCTCACAGCCTGCCTGCCTGTTCTGCGTGTCATCGTACTCCTTCAGTAGTCTCCAGAAACTCATGCTTATTTAACAGTTTAGCCAGGTGCTGTGGCTCACACCTGCAATCCCAGCACTTTGGGAGGCCGAAGTAGAGGATTACTTGAGCCCAGGAATTTGAGACTAGCCTGGGCAACACATGGCAAGACCCTGTCTCTACAAAAACAATTTGAAAGTTAGCCGGGCATAGTGGCTGATGCCTGTAGTCCCAGTTATTCAGGAGGCTGAGGCAGGAGAATCGCCTGAGCTTGGGACATTGAGTCTACAGTGAGCTGTAATTGTGCCATTGCACTCCAGACCAAGAGACAGACAGAGCAACATCCTTTCTCAAAATAAACAACCAGTTTACATTGCCAGGTTTTACAATGTTATGAGGTAGTTGTCATTTCTGTGTAAGTTAAACCACAGCTTCATGTAAAGTTTCCATGTAGTGGATTAACTGGGACCAGCTCAAAGTCCGTGCTTTGACAGTGTTTAGTGTTTTTAGTTTCCTGTAGAGTTAGCTGGTCCCTGAACTGACCAAAAATCTAAAAGCCCCATATCACAACAAAAAATTAGCATTGATTAGTAATAAAGGTAAACTTAAGAGTAAGAGAATCAATTTCAATTAGGACTAGGTAGCTAAAAAATACATAGTTGTGAGTTAAATGACCACATTTTTGTTCAGTGTACGTATTTGTTAAATTATCACATTTGACTTACAGTGACTAAAACATAGTAAGGATTCCAGCCAAAATTCATAGCTAGGAAGCTCCATCTCTCTCCCCTACGAGAAGTTACAGAACTGCACGTGAATTCTGTGGAAGATCTCGTGTGTTTGTATATGTGTGTATATAAAATGTGTAAGGGTGTCACTCTATTTTTAGCAGTAAACTAGAAAGTTGCAGCTTCTTGGTAGATTGGAATCTGTTAGATAACTAGATTATTAATATAACTCAAAAGTTAGAAAGTACTGAATCAGTTTGGAGATACCACTTGCTTATTTTTTAATAGCAATATGTGTGACAATCAGCTATTTTTCATTGATTCTGAGATAGAAATTTGTATACATTTTAAACTCTGAAATTAAGAATATATCGTATAATTGACGGGCTTTTAGATTTTATTAAAGATGGTAAATGAGGTAATGATTCTGAATTTCTTAATATTATCATTGAACATTTTGTTAGTGGTTGCCTTAGGATTTGTATATATGCCTTTCATTTCTCAGTCTACCATCAAATGATATTATACCCTTTCACATACAGGATAAGCAGCTTATAACAGTGTGCTTTTCTTTCTCCCTCCCAACCTTTGCTCTGTTTTATCTTTGTTATTAACCCAATACATTTTTATTATTATGTTTTAAACAGTAACAGTATCTCTTTAAATCTTTTAAAGAGATACCTGTCATGCAGGGAAAATGTTTAGTCACGTAGTTATCATTAACAATACTTTCATTCTTTTGCATCAATAACAAATTTTTATCTGATTTTTTTTTTTATTTTTGAGATGGAGTTTCACTATTGTTGCTCAGGCTGGAGTGCAATGGCACGATCTTGGCTCACCGCAACCTCTGCCTCCCAAGTTCAAGCTATTGTCCTGCCTCAGCCTCCCAAGTAGCTAGGATTACTGGTATGTGCCACTACACTCAGCTAATTTTGCATTTTTAATAGAGACGGGCTTTCTCCATGTTGGTCAGGCTGGTCTCGAACTCCTGACATCAGATGATCTGCCCACCTTGGCTTCCCAAAGTGCTGGGATTACAGGCGTGAGCCACCGCACCCAGCCCTATCTGGTTACTTTTCTTTCCCCCTGCCTGAAGGACTGCTTTAACATTTCTTATAGTGCAGATGTGCTAGCGGCAAATTATTTTAAGTTTTTAGGTCTGGAAATGTCTTTGTCATACCTTTATTTTTTAATTTTTTATTTATTTATTTTTTTTGGGGGGACGGAGTTTCGCTCTTGTTACCCAGGCCGGAGTGCAATGGCGCGATCTTGGCTCACCGCAACCTCCGCCTCCTGGGTTCAGGCAATTCTCCTGCCTCAGCCTCCTGAGTAGCTGGGATTACAGTCATGCGCCACCATGCCCAGCTAATTTTTTGTATTTTTAGTAGAGACGGGGTTTCACCATGTTGACCAGGATGGTCTCGATCTCTTGACCTCGTGATCCACCCGCCTCGGCCTCCCAAAGTGCTGGGATTACAGGCGTGATCACCTTTATTTTTAAAAGAGATTTTGCAGGGTGTGGAATTTTGTTATTTTGTTTGCTTGTTTTTTTATTGTTTATTTTTTAGAGGTGGGGTCTTTCTATGTTGCCCAGGCTAACCTCAAACTCTCGAGCTCTAGATCCTCCTGCCTCAGACTCCCCAGTGGCTGGGACTACAGGCACATACCACTGTGCCTGACTGTTTTCCTACCCCCATCATTTCAGGCAACAGGATAAATCCAGTCCCTGTTACTCCATTGTGGCTGGAAACGGAAGGTTCCCACTTACGTACTTTAATTAAATTCCAACAAACGTGAACTCAAAACATAGAGCTCACCAACTATGAGTCTCTGTGGTTTTGCAGATCTCCGTTTGTGGAAGGCTAGTGCCTGAGAAAAGCAAGGATTTGGGCTGAATTATGTGAATTTGCTCCTGATTCTTATTCTAAAGCTTCACTGGCAGCACCCTTTTACTAAAATGGAGGATTTCCTGCCTTCTTTCCACATTGTTTTTTCCTTGTGGAGACATTTATATTTGCTATCAAGAATTAGAGTAAGAATGTTTAAACCATATGTGCTGCACAGACTCATTCTCTTTTAGAGACTGATGCATCATTAGAAATAATTCAGTGTGTCCAACCTCCTCCATCAATTTGCAGACGAGAACTGAGTTTTTGAAGGTCCTTTTCTCTGGAATGTCAGGATTTTATAGGGAAGCTCATGGTGGGTGCATTCAACCAACATCAGAGATTTCACACCAGACCAGTGATTTCCAGTTACCTGACTTTTTTTTTTTTTTTTTTTTAAAGCAGCTTTATTGAGATTGGAGGAGAAATTTTCATTGTATGCCTTTTTATATGTTTGTATATGTGTAACCATATCCATATATTACTTTATCCATTAAAAAATGAACTACTAGATTTCTTGGGAGAAAAAAATCAACCACTTGACCTTTGTTTTTTCTGACCTAACAGAGTCCAAGTGACAAGACATAGATGATGTCAGTAAGTGAACCCAAGCCTTAGACACCTTTTATTTAGTGAAGGCTGGTTTGTTGCTGTGGAAAAGATCTGGATAATTAAGGACACCTTCTCTGAACATTGCTTATCTTCCCATTTTTAGTATGGCAGCCACATGTGTGAAATTGTCTGTGTATCAGCAGATTATGTGACTGCAAAGTTATTTTGGATGCAGAGAGATACTGATAGAACGTCACTAAACAGCTGGTATAACAGTTAAATGTTGGTATTTGCAATATAATCTGGATGTCCAAAGACATAATAGAACAGCAAGGTACTTAAATGACAGAAGCTTCTCAGAGACCAGTTCAGAAATATTTTATCACATACTCCTATTCCTTTTATTTATTCCTTTTCATGTGTCAAGGAACATTCTGTTACTTCCTAGTTATGTTTTCTCCAAATATCCTAAGTGATACTACTGTAGGAGATGTTACTAGCCACTTAATACCTGAAAGGTTTTTTCCCCCCTTTTCTTGTTCTTTTAAGAGACAGTGTCTCACTCTGTCACTGAGGTTGGAATATAGTAGCACAATCATACCTTGCAGCATCTTCAAACTCCAGGGCTCAAGCATTTCAGCCTCTTGAGTACCTGGGACTACAGGCATGTGCCACCATGTCTGACTAATTTCTTTTTTATTTTTTGTAAAGACAGTTTCTCTGTGTTGCACAGGCTAGTCTTGAACTCCTAGCCTCAAGCAGTCTTCTGGCTTTAGCTTCCAAAAGTGCTGGGATTATAAGAGTGAGCCACTGTGCCTGGCCAAATACCTGAAACTTAAATTTTTTTTAAATATGAAAAGTTCAAACTCTTAGAATGTAAAATGGATAATGAGTCAAATACATTGAACAATCGTTACAATTTTGCTCAATTCTTTCTTCCCCCCTCCCTTGAGACAGAGTTTTGCTCTTGTTGCCTAGGCTGGAGTGCAATGGCATGATCTTGGCTCACTGCAACCTCCCCCTCTTGGGTTCAAGCGTTTCTTCTGCCTCACCCTCCCAAGTAGCTGGGATTACAGGTGCCCACCATTACGCTCTGCTAATTTTTCTATCTTTAGTAGAGAAGGGGTTTCACCATGTTGATCAGACTGGTCTCGAACTCCTGATCTCAGGTGATCTGCCTGCTTCGGCCTCCCAAAGTGCTGGGCTTATAGGTGTGAGCCACTGTGCCCATCCTCAATTCTTTTTTTGCTGAAGTGTTTGGAAGTATAGACATAATAACATTATATCCTTATACACTATGGCATGAATCTTTAGAAAATAAAGACATTTTGGCTGGGCATGGTGGCTCACACCAGTAATCCCAGCACTTTGGGAGGCAGGCAGATCATGAGGTCAGGAGTTGGAGACTAGCATGGCCAACACAGTGAAACCCTGTCTCTATTAAAAATACAAAAATTAGCTGGGGGTAGTGGTGGGCACCAGTAATCCCAGCTACTTGGCAGGCTGAGGCAGGAGAATCGCTTGAATCGGGGAGGCGGAGGTTGTGGTGAGCTGAGATTGCACCATTATACTCCAGCCTGGGCAACAAGAGCAAAACTCCATCTCAAAAAAAAAAAAAAAAGAAAGAAAATAAGGACGTTTCTCTACACAGCCAGCCACTATATCTTTGTCCCACTGTATAAAACTTTCCTTTAGACATGCAAATTCTGATTGCAATACTGGTAAAGTAAATGGCTAGTACTTATTTAACTCCTTAGGGCCTTAAGGGGGTAGGAAAAGACAGTACTGAAAGAGAAAAATCAAGGAAATCCTTTGATTCGGATTAAAAGGAATTTCAGGATCTTTAGAGTTCAATCATTCTGGTGTTTAGATTCACTTTGTATGTCTTCAGTCTTTGTTATCAACCAACCCTGCTTATCCTCAAAGTAGGAGGAGAGAAAATGTATTGAAAAGGAAACAAAAATATGTACTGATGATTGAATTAAAGCTCTACCCTTGCAGGCTCTTGTTTTCATAAAGCTACACAGGAGAGCTCAGCAGAAGAAAATTCTTTTCATAAATGTTGTTGATAGACTTGATTTGAATCTTCAGGTACATTTACTTTTTAGTAACAGGATATTGTCAATCAACTGGTTACTTTTAGATATACTTTTTGCCATATTGAAATAAGATGCTCCCTCAGATGCATAAGAGTAATAGTTTTGAAGATTCGAGAACTGCCTGCTTGCTTCTTTATTCTTTTTGATCTCTGGGCATTTGATTTTGGTTTTCTGCCTCTTGAAATTCTTTACTGGTTTTCATTCTCTCCTACTTGTCACATTATCTCGTGATCTGGATTTCTTTGTGTCTGTTCTCCTTAAATGCTAAGTGCGGTGCACATTCATTCCACTCATACTCTTTAGCTGATCACAGTAATCTCAGGTGGAGCCAGGCCGAGCCAAGGAGAATTGAGCATAGACTTTATGGGCTTCTCAGAAGGAAGCCTTCTCACTCTTGAGAGAGACGTAGGACTAAGGAAGCATGTAGCCTCAGTTGCTGGAGAAGCCTGGAGCGAGAAAGAGACACTGCCTGTAGGATGAGCTGACACATTGGAAGGCAGGATGAACAGACTGGGTTACTGATGACATCGTTGAGCTCCCAGACCACCCAATAACATATTGCATGACTTTGGATCTCCTTGAGCTTATCCTACGTGGAGTTTGACGAGCCCCTTGGAGGTATATATTCATGTCGTTGATCAAATTTGGGACATTTCAGCCATTATTTCTTCAAATATTTAGACCTTTCCTGGCTTTGGTTTCCTCATTTATAAAATGAGGATAATGCTGCTCTCAGTTATTTGGGGGGTTTAATGGAGATGACCTGTTAAGTATGCAGCCCAGTGTAGTTAATCAGTAAATTATAGTTCCTTTCTCTTTCGTTGCTTGACATAGAGGATTGCTTAATAAAACTGCAGTGTGAATACAAAAAATTAGCTGGGCATGATGGTGGGCACCTGTAATCCCAGCTACTTGGGAGGCTGAGGCAGTGGAATTGCTGGAACCCGGGAGGTGGTGGTTGAAGTGAGCAGAGATCGCTCCATTGTACTCCACCCTGGGAGAGAAAGACTGTGTCTAAAAAAAAAAAGTCGAGGTGGCTCATACCTGTAATCCCAGCACTTTGGGAGGCTGAGCAGGCGGATCACCTGAGGTCAGGAGTTCAAGACCAGCCTGACCAACATGGTGAAACCCCATCTCTACTGAAAATATTTTAAAAATTAGCCAGGTGTGGTGGCTCATGCCTGTAGTCCCAGCTGCTCAGGGAGGCTGAGGCAAGAGAATTGCTTGACCACCCCCCGCCCCCTGCTCCCTTCCCACCCCCCTACCTGCTCCCTGCCCCCCAACCCCACCCCGGGAGGCTGAGGTTGCAGTGAGCCAAGATTGCCCCACTGCACTCCAGCCTGGGTGACGGAGTGAGACTCCATCGCAAAAAAAAAGAAAACCATCCTGGTCAACAAGGTGAAACCCTGTCTCTACTAAAAATACAAAAAATTAGCTGGGCATCGTGGCGCATGCCTGTAATCCCAGCTACTCAGGAGGCTGAGGCAGGAGAATTGCCTGAACCCAGAAGGCAGAGGTTGTGGTGAGCCGAGATGGAGCCATTGCACTCCAGCCTGGGTAACAAGAGCGAAACTCCATCTCCAATTAAAAAAAAAAAAAAAGAAAACCACAGTGTGGAATTTATTGACACTCAGATCTAATACAGGAAGCAGGAAATTAGACATTTTATGTTATTTGTATTATGTGTATCTTTGTAAAGCACATTTTATGTTTTTCTTTTTGGGACAAAAGTTTATTAAGAAAGATCTCAAGAAAATATAGTATCTTTTTGCAAAAGTTCTTTTTTTTCTTTGCCATGTTTATCATGAGCTGAGCATTGTTTTCTTAATTTATATCATAATGAAAAAATTTAACTGATTAGGGATCAGACACAGTACCTACAGTACTCATGAAAACATTAATAAATTTGTTCTCAATTTTTAGGCATAACCATTGCCAAAAAAGCTTTTCTCTGCTGAAAAACTTTTGGGTTTCAGATGACCATTGGCTTATTTAGGGAGAGGATATGGTCTACTTTTTCTGTTTTCATTTGTCTGTTTTTCTTCTTCTTCTTCTTCTTTTTTTTTTTTTTTGAGACAGAGTTTCGCTTTTGTTACCCAGGCTGGAGTGAGTGCAATGGCACGATCTCGGCTCACTGCAACCTCCGCCTCCTGGGTTCAGGCAATTCTCCTGCCTCAGCCTCCTGAGTAGCTGGGATTACAGGCACGCACCACCATGCCCAGCTAATTTTTTGTATTTTTAGTAGAGACGGGGTTTCACCATGTTGACCAGGATGGTCTCGATCTCTTGACCTCGTGATCCACCCGCCTCGGCCTCCCAAAGTGCTGGGATTCAGGCTTGAGCCACTGCGCCCGGCTTCTTCTTTTTTTTTTTTCGATATGGAATTTTGCTCTTGTCGCCCAGGCTGGAGTACAACGGCACGATCTCAGCTCATTGCAACCTCCACCTCAGTGGTTCAAGCAATTCTCCTGCCTCAGCCGCTGGATTAGCTGGGATTACAGGTGCCTGCCACCACACCCAGCTAATTTTTGTATTTTTAGGAGAGACGGGGTTTTACCACACGGGCAGGCTGGTCTCGAACTCCTGACCTCAGGTGATCCACCTGCCTCGGCCTCTCCAAGTGCTGGGATTATAGGCATGAGACACTGGCCCAGCCTGTCTGTTTAGTTACAAATAGCAATGAATTTTCCAAACTGAAATACACTAGATGCAGTAATATATAGAAAAAGAGCTTTGTCTGCTGTATCTAAATTCACAGACTTGTAAATTCCAGAGTAGTCAACAGATTTGTGGAAGTGCTTTTGAAACTCAAGGATTAAGAGTTTTGCTAACTTCTTTAAAATATTTTAATTAAATGTTATTAAAGATTTAAAAATTAAATTTATATTAAATAATATTTGTTGGCAGAAGAACATTGATAATACTTTTGAAGTATCCTTAGCTTCCTTTCCTGATCCATGCCTACCCTTCCTTTCTAGTAGGTAAATATTATTCTCAATTCTGTATTTATCATTCTAATTATTTTCTTTGTTATTTTGCTATATAGATATATATACACACACACACACACACACACACACACACACACACACACACCCCTAAACAATATATTTTTATACTTCTCAGATTTACAAAAAGTGTTCATTTTTACATTATTTTCCTGAGATCATCGATTTGTTGCTTGTATTTATTCATTTTTCACTGCTGTTTGGGATTCTGTTGCATAAACACACAAGAGCATATTACCCATTCTGCTCTGGATGGGCATTTAGGTTCCTTTTTTTCTTTTGTTCTTGAGACAGAGTCTTGCTCTGTCACCAGGCTAGAGTACAGTGGCAAAATCTCGGCTCACTGCAGCCTCTGCCTCCCTAATTCAATAGATTTTCCTGCCTCAGCCTCCTGAGTAGCTGAGACTACAGGTGTGTGCCACCATGCCCAGCTCATTTTTGTATTTTTAGTAGAGATGGAGTTTCACCATGTTGGCCAGGATGGTCTTCATCTCTTGACCTCGTGATCTACTGGCCTTGGCCTCCCCAAGTGCTGGGATTTACAGGCATGAGCTACTGGGCCCAGCCTGTTTCCTTTTTTAATCTACACAAATTGGGCTTCTTTGATGTTATTGATACGTATCTTATGTTGCAGTGCACAGGAATTTTTCTGATATATCTAGGAGTAAAATTGCTGGGTCATAGCATATGCATGCCTTTGATATTAGTAGATAAATTGTTTTCCAAAGTGGTTGTGCCAGGTTACACTCACAGCAGCAGACTTTCCCTCCTTCCCTCCCTCCCCCACTTTTTCTTGAGGGATGAGAGGTCACAGTCCGGTGAGGTTGAAATGCATGTGTTGTTTTCAAGGTTGTGTTTTTTTGTTGGCTTTGTTTTTTTTTTAGAAAAAAAAACACAGAGCTTTATTATTCTCAACACCAGCGGCAGCAGTCTCTGTAGGACAGGGGAGTGAGTTCTGTTGACTGACAGGGATAGGTAGCTCCTACTTGCCAGCGATAAGCGGGTTCCACAGGACAACGATGACTGAGTCCCCACGCAGGAACATCTTGGCGATGTAGCGATCTTTGTTGACTGGCTTGGACTTCTTCTTGCCCTTGCCGCTCTTGGGTACCTCAGTCCACATCTCCTTCACGTTCTCCAGCACCAAGTTGCAGCGCCTATCGAAGGCCTTCACGCGGCCCAGGAGTTTCTTATTGTTGTGGCAATTGATGAGCGCTTGGGTGTTGTTCTTGATGGACTGAGTGAGCACAGAGAGTGGACCCGTGTTAAATTCCTCCTCCTCCTCTCGATTCTGCAGCACTCCGGGGTCATCTCACTCTTGGGCTTGTTGAGGAGGCTCATGTCGGTCACTAAGCTCTCGATTCACTCCGGTTTCCTCCGCGTTGCTGCTGCCTGAGGAGAGAGAGAGGCCTGTTGGTTTTGTTTTTTAAGAGATGGGAGTCTCGCTCTATCACCCAGGCTGGCATGCAGTGGCGTGATCATGGTCACTGCAGCCTGAACTCCTGAGCTCAAGAGATCCTCTACCTCAGCCTCTTGAATACCTGGGACTACAGGTGCACATGATCATGCCTGGCTTTTTTCCCAAGGTTTTATATTTATTAGTTGCACATGTATTAAAGAGTCAACCAAAAGCTTTGTAATGGGGGCAAGGGGGCAGCATTGCCTTGCCTTCTCACTTTTTTGCCCCTAAAGTGTGACCACTTTTATCCCTTTTCACTTTTTTTGTGTCTATTTTGGTATCTGTTTTGCATGTCAGAAGCTTACCTCCAGTTTGAAAATGAAGAACTAAAAGTGTATTAGAAGCTCTGAGTGGAGCAGGAGGCTGTGTTGACTGTTTCTCTGTATGGTAATTTCTCTGTAGGGTAATGTGGGTATGCTGGTTGTCAGTATCTGCCCGTCATATCAGTATCTTTAGAGCTGAAGCCTGTGGGATACTTCAGAGAAGACGCTTGTCCTAACCTCTGTCCAGGTTGGTGGAAGAGGAGTAAATGGCCCATGGCCTGCAGTCTGGGAGCCCAGTGGGGAAGACAGCTTAGTGATGAGTATGTCTGCATTTATCTCTCGCCCCTGTTTTTGGTAGGGTGCTCTTGCCCTAAAATGTGTTCAAAGTGCCCTAGTCTCTCTCTTTTACTCTCTAGAAACAAGTAAGCGGTCTTCTGTGGCATGGGAGAGAAGAGGCAGACATCCAATGGCACTTCAAAGAGCCTCTCAACCAGTTCTCCTTATTTTAGTTGACCCCCCTTCGCAGCCCCCCTCCAGAGTTATCTGGTGCAGCCAGATCCTAAGCCTAAGTCTTTTGGGGATTCTGTCATGTACATTAGGTTACTTGGTCTACACCACTGTAGGCTTGAGAGTTTCCTTTTCCACGTGGGTTAAATCAGCTATGGCTAGTTCAGTTTGGCATCCAGCTAATAAGAATGTGGTGGTGGTTCTTTCTGTTCCCATTCTCTTTGTTGTGACGGGTTTTGGAATTTTAAAATTGCTAATTATGTTTACTGTAGTTTTCATGGCGGTCTCTTGTTGGGATTTTAATTTGTATTTCCTTGATTATTAAGAGAGTTCACATCCTTTCATGTGCCTATTCATATTACTTTTTTGGTCTTGTGCCTATGCAAGTCGTTTGCCCATTTTCCTTTTTTTTTTATTTTCTTTTGGGATGGAGTCTTGCTCTGTTGCCCAGGCTGGAGTGCAATGGTGTGATCTTGGCTCACTGTAACCTCTGCATCTCTGGTTCAAGTGATTCTCCTGCCTCAGTCTCCCAAGTAACTGGAATTAGAGGTATCCACTGCCACACCTGGCTAATTTTTTGTATTTTTAGTAGAGATGGGGTTTCACCATGTTGGTCAGGATGATCTAGAACTCCTGATCTCAGGTGATCCACCTGCCTCAGCTTCCCAAAGTGTTGGGCTTACAGGCGTGAGCCACCATGCCTGGCCTTGTTTGTCCATTTTCTAAGCACTGAGTTTTTTGTCTTTTAAAAATTGACTTGTAGGGAGGGGAGAAGAGGGAGAAAAATAATTAATTAAAAAAATTGACTTGTGGCTGGGCACAGTGGCTCACACCTGTCATCCCAGTGCTTTAGGAGGCCAAGGTGGGAGTTTTGCTTTAGACCAGGTGTTCAAGGCCAGCTTGGGCAACATAGCAAGAACCTCTCTCTAAGTAAAAAAAAAAAAATACATTAGCTGGACGTGGTGACACATGACTGTAATTCTAGCTACTTAGGAGGCTGAGGTGGGAGGATTGTTTGAGCCCAGGAGTTCAAGGCTGCGGTGAGCCATGACTGCAGCATTTCACTCCAGCCTGGGCAACAGAGTGAGATCCTGTCTCTACAAAAGATAATAGTATAATTTGTAGAAGTTAGATATTCTGAATCCCAGTTCTTTGGCAGTTTCTGGCTTAGCTCTTCACTTTGTGGTGTGGAACTTTTGGTTCTTTATTTTTATTTATTTATTTATTTATTTATTTATTTTTGAGAGACAGATTCTAACTCTGTTGCTCAGACTGGGGTGCAGTGTGGCACAATGTGATCATACCTTACTGCAGTCTCAAACTCCTGGGCTTAAGTGATCCTCCCAACTCAGCCTCCCAAGTAACTGGACCTACAGGCATGGCTATTTTTTGTTTTATTAGTTGAAATGTGGTCTCACTGTGTTGCCCAGGCTGGTCTTGAACTCCTGGCCTCAAGTGATCCACCTTGGCCTCCCAAAGTGCTGAGATACAGGCATGAGCCACCTTGCCTGGCCTAGTTTCTTATATTTTGTCTGTTTTGTTTAAGAAGTCCTTCCCTGGCCAGACGCAGTGGCTCACGCTTGTAATCCCAGCACTTTGGGAAGCCAAGTTGGGCGAATCACCTGAGGTCAGGAGTTCGAGACCAGCCTGGCCAACATGGTGAACTCCCATCTTTACTAAAAATACAAAAATTAGCTGGGTGTGGTGGTGGGCACCTATAATCCCAGCTACTTGGGAGGCTAAGACAGGAGAATCACTTGAACCCAGGAGATGGAGGTTGCAGTGAGCTGAGATTGTGCCTCTGTACTCCAGCCTGGACGACAGAAACAGACTATGTCAAAAAAAGAAAAAGTCCTCTCCTACCCTACCCCAAAATTATAAAACATTCTCCTGTATTCACTTGTAAAAATTGTATAGTGTTGCCCTTCACATTTAAGCCTTTAATCTACTTGTAATTGATTGAAAATATGTATGATTGATAACGTACACTCTGCTTTTATTTTTTTCATATAAATAACTGGCTTCACACATATTTATTGAAGAGTCCAGCCTGTCTTTGAGTGGAGTGTCAGCTCTGCTGTGAATCATTTTTGTCAGCCTTTGGTCTTTTCCTGGGCGTTGTCTTCTGGTTCATCTGTCAGTTCCTCCACTACCCCATTCTCACATTCTCTTTGTCTCTAGAAACTCTGCATATTCTCTTGCTCTTCACTCATTATCTTTTGTTTCTTTAACAAAATAACAAAATAGGAATTAAATACACAACTGAAGAATTTTTTTTTTTTCTTTTTTTTTTTTTTTTTTTTGAGATGGAGTCTTGCTCTTTTGCTTAGGCTAGAGTGCAGTGGTGCGATCTGGGCTCACTGCAACCTCTACCTTCCAGGTTCAAGCAATTTTCCTGCCTCAGTCACCCAAGTAGCTGGGATTACAGGCACCTGCCACCATGCCTGGCTAATTTTTGTTTTTTTAGTAGAGATAGGGTTTCACTATGTCGGCCAGGCTGGTCTTGAACTCCTGACATCAGGTGATCCTCCCGCCTCAGCCTCCCAAAGTGCTGACATTATAGGTGTGAGCCACCATGCCTGGCCTAAAAAAATTTTTTTGTTGGATGGGATTCTGTTTCATGAATATACCACAATTTATTCATGTTCTTAATGATGAATACTTAGACTGTTTTCTGGTTATAAAGAGTGCTCCTATGAGTGTCTTAGACACAGTCTCAATGGGAGCATTTCTTTAGGATAAATACCTGCGTGTGGAATTACCGGGTGGCAGCCTGTACCCACCTCAACCTTGTTAGGTGTTGTCAAATTGTCCTCCAAAGTAGTTGTTTGATTTTTTTTCTTTCAGTTCCTGAAGACCTCTCATTAGAAGAGAGAGAAGAACTTCTAGACATTCGTCGAAGAAAAAAGGAACTTATTGATGACATTGAGGTAAAAAAACCAAAAAACCCAAAACTCTATTTTTTGCTTATGAGTAAAATAGTAAAAGAGTAGCTTCACAAAAAATGTAAAAAAAAAAAAAAAAAAAAAAAAAAAATTGTTCAGTGTGTGCATATAAGAATCACAGTAAGACCGTGAAAAAGTTATCAAGTTGGGAGGGAAAGCAAAGACTCCACACAGGCAGTGAGACCCTGGGTAGAAATCAAGACATTGTGGAACTGAGGTCAGCAGTAGCCAGCTTGCGAACCCAGAGCCACAGTCAGCATATCATCTAATAGCAGCAAGCCACCAGTGCATTGCTCTGTCAAATTGTGCACCCTCTTTGGTTAACCAGCATGTTAATGTTCTAGCACTTAGAACATTGCCTGTTCTATTTTTGGCACTCAGATACCCTTTGAATGAATGTGTAGGCATATATTGGGTTCCAGCTGTGTACCAAGTGCCTACCAGGTGGTAGAAGTAGAATGACACATTAGGCTGGGTGCGGTGGCTCACGCCTGTAATCCCAGCACTTGGGGAGGCTGAGGCGGGAGGATCCCTTGAGCCCAGGAGTTCAAGACCAGCCTGGGCAACATGGTGAAACCCCATCTCTACTAAAAAATACAAAATACTCCATCTTTATAAAAAGTACCCCATCTCTACAAACAATATAAAACTTAGCTGGGCATGGTGGCATGTACCTGTAGTCCCAGCTACTTGGGAGGCTGAGGTGGGAGGATCACCTTAGCCCGAGAATTTAAGTCTATGGTGAGCTGTGATTGCCTCACTGCACTGCAGACTAGGTGACAGAGCAAGACCCTGTCTCAAAATAAAAAAAAAAAAGACGCATTAAACAAAGAGGAATAAAAACACAGGCACACAAACATGGGCTCTTCCACATTTGTGTTGTGTACTTTACTCAGAGGACAGGGTGTAGAGGGAGATCCCACAGGAGAAGCTCATGAACAAAGCCACAGTCTCTGTGTGGGAGAGCCTGTGATTGTTAGACCAGTGCATTGCTCTGTCAAATTGTGGCCAGCCTTGGCTCCTTCTGTTTGGGGCTTCCTTGGGAAAGTCAATCAGACATGGAGGTCTTCTTTGAGAAGCTTCCTAATCATTGTCATTGCCAAAATAAATGTGGCTTCACAGGCCATGGCAGGGACAGGCCTTGTGCCAGACAATAGCTCCTTTCTAAGAGCTTGCATTTTAAGTCTGAGTGTCTTGGCATACAGAATAATAGGGTCCTGAATAAAAATGTCTTTGTATTTGAAAAGAGATTCATGGAAATTTTTATTCTAAGGTTACCCTTCATTCTTGGAAAAAATTAGATAATCCAAAATTGGTTCTCTGGTTGAAGAATAAGGATGTATATTATTTGGACATTAGTCATCACCCTGCTGATAAATGTGGATTCATAATCTAGCTCTAACTACTTCATTTTATCATTGAGAGCACCGAGATCCAGGGAAGTTGGAGACTTCCAGAGGTCTCTCTCATTAGTAAGGGCCACATCAAAGGAAATGGGGGTCTGTCTCCCAAGATGCCTTTGGCTTCTCTGGGTGCCCTGAGTCAGTTCTTTTCACCCCTCTGAGCTCTGTCCATGGTGCTTCATCTTATTCAAGGTGATAGAAGTGATCCTGAGACCACCAACCTAAACATACCTGAGCTTCAGCGTGAGACCACTGATGTAAGCCTGAGACACACCCCAGCCTCAGCTTCTCCCCAAGAACATAGACAATGTTGAAGGAGGAGGCAGATGACTGTGTGCAAGACAGGGCTGAATAGTGCAGTTTGCAGTATTGCTGGTTTTATCTTTTTTTTTCCAGTAGACAAAGTCTTGCAATTTGTAGTATTGCTGTTTTTTTCCTTCCGCCCCTCACCAATAGACAAAGTCTTGCTCTATCTCCCAGACTGGAGTACAGTGGTATGATCGTCGCTTCCTATAGCCTCGAACTCCTGGGTTCACACAATCTTCCCTCCTCAGCCTCTCTGGTAGCTAGAACTACAGATGTGTACTACCACGCTCAACTAATTTTTCTATATTTTTCTAGCAGTGGGGCCTTACTACATTGCCCAGGCTGTTCTCAAACTCCTGGCCTCAAGTGATCTCTCTGCTTCAACCTTCCTAAGTGCTGGGATTGCAGGCGTGAGCCACCACTCCTGGCTTGGTTTTATCTTTTTACGGCTATGATATTCCCTCCCACTGTCCTTTCTTGATTTCATATACAGACACCCCAGGATCTGCATAGTGGACCCCTCTGAATCTGGTATTTGATGAAAAGTGAGCAAATAATTTTGTTTTCTCCTAAGTTGTGATGGCTTTGACTGTGAAGTTCTAGCTGTATTGATAATAGTATTGGTTTTTCCATCCCTGTGACTATGCTCAGATGAGACCTCGGGGAAGCTTGTCACAAGAGGACTGAAATTGGGCCGGGCGCAGTGGCTCACGCCTGTAATCCCAGCACTTTGGGAGGCCGAGGCGGGTGGATCACGAGGTCAAGAGATCGAGACCATCCTGGTCAACATGGTGAAACCCCATCTCTACTAAAAAAAATACAAAAAATTAGCTGGGCACGGTGGCGCGTGCCTGTAATCCCAGCTACTCAGGAGGCTGAGGCAGGAGAATTGCCTGAACCCAGGAGGCGGAGGTTGCGGTGAGCCGAGATCATGCCATTGCACTCCAGCCTGGGTAACAAGAGCAAAACTCTGTCTCAAAAAAAAAAAAAAAAAAAAAAGAGGACTGAAATTTCTCTGAGTCTCAGGGGAGGAAGGTTAAGATCTACCCCCCACCTCAAAATTATTCTTTTTTGACAGAGGCTGAAATATGAAATTGCAGAAGTGATGACAGAGATCGACAATCTGACTTCCGCAGAGGAGAGGTAACGATGTGACTACCTTCAAGCTATTTACTCTTTTTTTCTACCTTCATCCTCTAGTCAAACTTGCAAAAAGTAGGGTGAGAGTGGTTGGGATGTGGGTAGCCTGTGGAGTTGTTAATTCCTCTCCTCTCCCCCTGCTCCTTTCTGCTCCTCATGGAGAGGTTCAGGGGTGTTTCCCTGGATGTTACTTCTCATTGCCTCCTCTCTCTAAGTCATCATCTAGCTTTATAGATTCAGGCATAAGCACAGGCACTTCAGGGTTCACCCGCACAGAAATTAACCTGCCTGCATCATAAGGAGCTGTGCTTTATTAAAATCACTGTTTGCATCATTAACTTTTTCTGAAGTATCTCTCAAGTTATCAAATGTAAAAAAGAGCAACAGCGGCTGCACCACTCCTGCCGCCTCCGCGGAGGCTGGAGGCCCCTCCGTGAAGGCCTGTGCTTCCCTTCCTTGAGCCCGTTGTTGAGGGGAAAGTACACTGGAGGGCCATGACTCAGCTGCACTATGAAAACTCCGTGAGTGATTTTTAAATTATTTCACACCAATAGCAAAACGACTCAGAGGAACAAACAGATAGCCATGGGAAGAAAGAAATTCAACATGGATCCCAAAAAGGTAAGAGAATACTCTCCATTTTCTGGCCTGCAGGAGATTGACTGATTGGTTGATTTGAATTGCCGTCTCCCTTTTGGACAGAAGTCAGAGGTGGTCGGTGATAACACCTCATAAGAGGCTGGGAGTTGAAGGCACATTTTTATCAAAAAGGGGCTGTTCACGAGTGGGGTGAAGCAGAAGTGCCTTGTAGGGCTGGTGCCCTGAACAGAAAGGCCTTTCTTCCAGAGTGAGCTGCTGGTTGAGGAAGCGGCCTCCCAGGCCTGCCTCAGACGACTCCAGGCAGCGCCATTGCTGTTGAGGCTCATGTTCTTGTCTTCCTGCTTGAGCTGGGCCCTACAGTCAGGGAATCACGTGATTAGGAAGGTGCAGGGATGGGAGTGGCCAGGTGTCCAGAGGTTACGGACTTTATAATCTGGGTGGGTTAAGTGGTTCACATAACAGGAATTTATTCTTCCATTCACCTTAAAAAGCAGGTGTCTGTGAAAGAACAAGGGATCCTCCACATTTAAGCCAGGATCTTCCTCTTTCCTCAAGTTGAATTTTCTAGGGAAACACCTGAAAACAGTGAAATCTGAAACATGTAGTGCTTGTTTTTGAAACTGATCTAAAGGATTTGGCAGAATCTGTGAAGCTCTTTGGAAGACATTTTGGTTTTGAGAAAGAAGGGTAGACCTGAGTCTTCAGGGTCGAGGAGAGGAACGGCGTTTCCATGGGAAGGTCTCGCTGCAGAGCTGGTTCCTGTCCCTCCTGTGGTCTCGTCAGTCTGCACTTGTAACGTTCCCCTTGATTTTCTGGCATTGAGCCTCTGTGCTAATCAGTTAATTGTTTGCTCATTCAGAAATGTTTAATTGATTACAGAATTCCACTGTACAAGGTCTAAGATCTGTAAACTCATATATGTGCAGGTGCAGTTGCAGATGATGTTTACAGAAATTTGTGTCATTATTCCCTACTCATGGTTTGCACGTCAGGGACTGCAGGTGCGCACCACTGCATCTGGCTAATTTTTTTAGTAGAAGTGGGGTTTCACCATTTTGGCCAGGCTGGTCTCGAACTCCTGACCTCAGATGATCTGCCCGCCTTGTCCTTACAGAGTGCTGAGATTATAGGCATGAGCCACCGTGCCTGGCCAGGTCTGGATTTTCTTAAGGTCCAGCACATCTGCAGCCAGAAGAGGGTTTTTGTTTAACACATACATTCTAGCCACTGTGAAGATTTTCCTGTTGCTTTCTAATTCTCTGCTTATGGGGCATAAATCAACTCCAAGATGGAATGAAAATTGTCACTTTTGTGAATTTGGAAATGATTTGGTATTTTGGGTAACAGCTTTTCTTTAAGGAGCTGAAACTATGGAGTCAGAGTGATCAGCAGATTTAATAAGGCATTGGAAGCATCTCAGGATTCTTTATGAAAGTGAATGTTCTTAAAACTGGACCTTATGTTTCAAGGGAACCCAAGTGGTGCAGCACAGGGCAGCACACTAATTTCATGAAATACATATAAATAAATACTTACTTTTTAAAGGGATGCCACTGAGGCCAGGCATGGTGGCTCATGCCTATAATCCCAGCACTTCAGGAGGCCAAGACAGGTGGATCATTTGAGGTCAGGAGTTCAAGACCAGCCTGGCCAACATGGGGAAACCCTGTCTCTACTAAAAATACAAAATTAGCCAGGCGTGGTGGTGGGTGTCTGTAATCCCAGCTACTCAGGAGGCTGAGACACGAGAATTGCTTGAACCCGGGAGGCAGAGTTTGCAATGAGCCGATATCGCATCACTGCACTCCAGTCTGGGTGAGAAGAGAGATTATCTCAAAAAAAAAAATAAAGTGATGCACCACTGTGCATGAGTTTTCAGCTTCATGAGCATTAAGTTATCTTCATGCCTATGAAGTCCTCTCTGTCAGGCTGTTTGCCTGTCTTCCTGTTTTATATATATCGTATGTCAGATTTATAATAAGGGCCAACATAGAGAACTCACTGTTTGTCAGGAACCATGATGAGGAAGCACTTTAGTTAATACACTTAAGTTCCTACAGTAACCTTATGAGGTAGGGAGGGTCCATTTTAATTCCTCTTTCACAGTTGGGGAAAATGAGGCACGGAACAGCCAAGGAACTCGCCACTGTCCTGAGCGAGGAACCTGACTCCAAGGCAGCCTGTGACTGCTACTATCTGCTGCACTGGGTAGAAGCCCCTGGGGTTGGTTTCTAGGTAGCCCTAAGCAGTCATCCCTGTGGCATTGGCTTACCACAGCCAGGGAAGTCTGTGTTTAACCCATTTATTATGCCTGAGGTTGCAATTTTTTGAATTTTTGCAGTCAGACCTTGGTGATGACCTTGGGCAGTAGGATATAAACAACCTCCACATGCTTAGCATTCCAATAATGGAACACTTGGCATAACCTGCTTTGCCTGGGCTGTGGCAGACTGGTCACCAGGCTTCATTTTTTTGTTCCTCTTCACCTAAAAGATTTTAAAACTATTGATTACTGATTGTACTTATTTATAATTATGCTGCTTGATAAAAGCAGATGGTACATTGAGTCTGCATGTGGCCTTTTGCTGGGAAAATTATCAAAGTCCCTTGGTTTTGTAGAGTTGGATATAGCACTTTTCTTAGTCTGCTTGAGCTTTCCTAACACAGTACCCCAGATGGGATGCTTAAACAATGGAAATGTATTTTCTTACAGTTCTGGAGGCTGGAAGTTTGAGATGAGAGGGCCAGCATGGTTGGCTTCTGGTCAGGGCTCTCTTCCTGGCCTGCTAACAGCCACCTTCTTGCTGTGTCCTCACATGTTGGGGAGTAGAGAAAGCTTGCTCACTCTAGAGTGGTATTCTTATAAGGGCACAAATCCCATCAGACCAGGACCCCTGCCAAGACCTCATGTCATGTAACCCTGATTACTTCCTTTTTTTTTTTTGAGACAGAGTCTCGCACTGTCACCCAGGCTGGAGTGCAGTGGCACAATCGCGGCTCACTGCAACCTCTGCCTCCTGGATTCAAGTGATTCTCCTGCCTCAGCTTCCTGAGTAGCTAGGATTACAGGCGCCCACCACCACGCCTGGCTAATTTTTTTGTATTTTTAGTAGCGATGGGGTTTCACTTTGTTGGCCAGGCTGATCTTGAACTCCTGACGTCGTGATCTGCCTGCCTCGGCCTCCCAAAGTGGTGGGATTACAGAGGTGAGCCACCGTACCTGGTCACCCTGATTACTTCCAAAAGACTCCATCTCCAGATAGGCATCACAATGGCGGTTTGGGTTTCAACATATGGATTGTGGGGGACACAGACATTCTTTTCACAGCTGCAATGGATGATCTCATATCCTTCAGACAAAACTTAAAATTGTATCTACCTCCCCATACCCCTACTAAACATGTAACTGTGAAACAAGGCATTGTCAGAGTAAATAAATTCCTTCAGGCCGTGATGTTTTCTAAGTCCCAGAGTGATAACACTTTAAACAAGGAGCTTTGGTTTCTTTCAGGTGCATTATTTCTAGAAGTAGCACTTGAGTTTATAAACGAGTAAGATGGAAGGTTTGATTCGATCAAGGAAGCTGAAAATGCTCTGCAGACTCTTTTTTATTCCTGATTTCCTAGAAATGCCTTAAATAAAATTTATAAATCTATATGACAAGCAGGGGTTCACTTAGTGGACTTGAAATTGAGGAATCCCTAAAAGAAGATAAATGGGATAAACTGAAGAAGGAAGCAGTGCCCACAGCACACACACGAAAGAACTGCCGTGGGTGGTGAGAGCAATGTCAGGGTTCCCTGAGCACAAAGGAGGTACGTTCAGGGAACAGAACTGTAGGAGGGACCGAGACTGGTCACCCTTTCATGACCTTGTGCCTAGCAGCGATTGTGTCTCCAGGTGGGAAAAGCAAGAGGGAGCCCTTAGTCCATCAAAACAGGCAGCGTTCTTGGTGAGTGGCAGGACCAAGAAGGAGAAATACCAACTCCCAGAGACTAGCCATCCATTGCCTGACCTCCTCTGCCAGATCACTGGAGGCTGCTGCAGCGAAAACCAGAAGTAGGCAGCATTCTGTTAAGACAAACAGGGACCCTTAAATACAAAGACAAACACCTACTAAGCACCACCAAATGTTTGAGGAAACCTACACCATGAAAGAGACATGAAACCGGACAAACAGACCTAAGGCTGGAGGAAACAGATCTAATAGAAACAACAGAGGTGTGGAGGGTGGCTCATGCGTGTAATCCTGACACCTTGGAAGGCCAGCAGGGAGGATCGCTTGAGCTCAGGAGTTCAAAACCAGCCTGGGCAACATAGCGAGGCCCCCAGTTTTTTAAAAATTTAGCCAGGCATGGTGGTATGTACCTGTAGTCCCGGCTACTTGATAAGCTAAGGTGGGAAGATCACTTGAGCCCAGGAGTTTGAGGCTATAGTGAACTATGATCGCACCACTACATTCCAGCCTGAGTGACAGTAAGACTTTGTCTCTTACAAAAAAAAAAAAAAAAAGCTTTTTTCAAGCTGGGTGTGGTGACATGTGCCTGTAGTCCAGCTACGGGAAGGCTGAGGCAGGAGGATTGCTTGAGTCCAGGAGTTTGAGGCTGCAGTGAGCTGTGATTACACCACTGCACTCTAGCCTGGCAAACAGAACGAGACCTTGTCTCTTAAAAGAAGAAGCAGGCCATGTGCAGTGGCTCACTCCTGTACTCAGCACTTTGAGAGGTTGAGGTGGGTGGATCGCCTGAAGTCAGAAGTTTGAGACCAACCTGGCTAACAGGGTGAAACCCCATTTCTACTAAAAAATACAAAAAAATTAGCTGGATGTGGTTGTGGGTGCCTGTAATCCCAGCTACTCAGGAGGCTAAGGTGGGAGAATTGCTTGAACCCAGGAGGTGGAGGTTGCAGTGAGCCAAGATTGCACCATTGTATTCCAGCCTGAGTGATAAGAGCGAGACTCCATCTCAAAAAACAAAAACAAAACAAAAAGCAAAAAAGAAACAATAAAGGAAACTTTTTAAAGTAGGATGTTTGTTACATTATAAATATCATCAAAGAGATACGATTGGACGTTTCTTATCCGTAATACAAAAATGGAGTGTTGTGAAAAAGAACCTTGGAAATGAAAAGTAGGTCTATCACGTAATCTCTTGAGCACATGGAGAAGATGTGGTTGAAGAGTGGATGTGTGCTAAAGGAGAGTTTAAGAATTCTTTATCCAGATTTGCACAGAACTACAAGAAAACATACAAGATGGGTCCAGCAGCCCAAATTTCATCTAATAGAAGTCTCAGAAGGAGAGAATGAAAAATGGAGGAGAGGAAATATTTCAAAGAAATCTTGGAGTATTTTAGAACTAAGAAAAATCTTTAGATTTAAAGGCCCCACCAAATGCCAAGCTGGATAAAAATTTAAAAGGCTTATACACATAGATGTTTCAAATAAAATATCGTAAAACTCATGGATAGAGAAATTCATTAAATTTCCAGGAAGGAAAGATCAGCTTACCTAAGAAGAAATGAGAAGCATAGCGAGCTTATCAGGGAACACTGGATCAAAGACGGCAGGGAAGCAGTGCTGAGGAAAAGTGACTTAAAACCCAGACATCTGGATATTAAGTTAAAAAAAATAAAATCCAGCTGTCTTCTGACTGCTACCCACACCTAGAAGTAGGAGGTCTATCACCTAATCACGTAGAAGAGAAACGGAAAAAGATAAAACAGGTATAGTGGGTCAAATGGTGCCACCGCCCCCATTTCTGCTGTTTGACTTTATAAATGGCATTTTAAAGTACTAACATTTTCTAGTGTTAGAACACTCACTTTCTTTTATGAGTATTTACCTAATGTATTAGTATTTTAAGGCTCCATGTCAAATGACCACAAACTTGGTAGTTTAAAACAAGAAATCTGCCGGGCGCGGTGGCTCACGCCTGTAATCCCAGCACTTTGGGAGGCCGAGGCGGGTGGATCACGAGGTCAAGAGATCGAGACCATCCTGGTCAACATGGTGAAACCCCGTCTCTACTAAAAATACAAAAAATTAGCTGGGCATGGTGGCGTGTGCCTGTAATCCCAGCTACTCAGGAGGCCGAGGCAGGAGAATTGCCTGAACCCAGGAGGCGGAGGTTGCGGTGAGCCGAGATACGCGCCATTGCACTCCAGCCTGGGTAACAAGAGCAAAACTCCGTCTCAAAAAAAAAAACAAAAACAAAAAAAACAAGAAATCTATTGTCGCTCAGTTCAGTAGGCCAGAAGTCCAAGATCCAGGGTGTGGGCAGGATTGCTGCTTAGACTCTGAGAAGTCCTTCCAGCCTTGTTTCTGGCTTCTGGCGGCTGCTGCCCTCCTGGTCTCCACAGCTGTGGGTGCCTCACTGTGGTCTCGGCCTCCATCGTCTTGTGGCCTCCTCTGCGCCTTTTCCTCTGTCTCACAGGACACATGTGATTGGACACAGAGCTTCTGTGTCCTCCTCCTCTGCTTGTCTCTGTGTCACCTTCCAGATAGCATTCTCCAATAAATGCCCTAGTTTTTTTTGGATGTTTTGAATTTTAGGGCAGGTCTTGAGCATCCAGAGGAATTCATGGAAGCCTCATGCCCAAGTCCATTCAGTTCCTGGGACTTCAGCTGACAGTGGCAGGGGTCTTTGCCATGCAAGGTCAGACCCCCAGCCTTGGGACCTCAGAGATGACAGGACAACTAATGGTCCCTGAGGGTGTCCCTGCCTCCCCCTCCCACCTGCAGCTGATGGCCTCACCAGGCTTCTCCACCTGCTTCACTTGTTTTCCTCACTTGTTTTCCTCACTTGCAGCCAGTAGCAAAGCCCTAGGACTGTCTCTCCTGCCTCAGGCTTTGTTTTCAGTGAACTTGGGCTGGATTAGGGATGTCTAAGGACCAGTCCTGCATTGCTACAGTGTATGTGTGTCTTGCAATTTAGATGGTTTCCCCTTGGGTATACCCACTTAAACTCCCCCAGATACATATGAGAATTGATTTAGGATTGTTAGACTTACTAATTTTTTTGAGGTTAATATATTAAATTATGGTGCACAAATTCCGAATGTACAGCTTAAAGAATATTTGTAAATTAGTATACTCACATAACTACAACCCAGAACAAGCTGCAGTTGTAGACTATTACAGGGTACCTTTCCGATGCCTTATCCTAGGGAATTCACTCCCCAAGGTAACCAGTCCTTAATCACCATAAGTTAGTTTTGCCTTTTTAAAACCTTCTGTGAATGGAATTGAAATACTCTTCCATGTTGTCTTTTGTTTCATATCATGTCTGTGAGAGTCATTCATGTTAGTGACTGTTCATTCCATTGCATTGCTATATAGTCTTCCATCGTGTGATTATGTCAGAATGTATTGATCAGTTCTCTTATTGGCTGTTTGCAGTTTTTGGAAATAAGGCTGCTGTGGACACTCGTGTGTTTAAAATAATAATAATAGAAAGTCTCTGGACGGACCATGAGGGTACGAGGCAGCCCTGGTCTTGGGTACTGAGAATCTTAGCTGGATAGAGCCTCTCTGAATTTGTAGAAATGGCCTCCTGGCAATTTGATTTCTGAATTCCCCATTCCTTTACCAGCCTTGCCAACACATACTTTGAAACTAGTTGCAAAGCTATGTCAGAGGTAAAAATTTCTATTATTATAGGTTCCTGGGACTTGTCATGAGACAGTGCTCAGCTGATTCAGGCCAGGTGCAGCCTGTTGCCTTTGAGATTGCCAGCTGTGCTGCAGTGCCTAGGGTGGGCATGAACTTTGACTGTCATGAGCTCGGTGGCACATCATGCCAGTTAATATGTTTTTGGTATCAGGTAGCAGAAAATCCAACAAAAAATATCTTACACTGTGGAGGTTTATCTTCTCACACAGCTGTGTAGCAGCAGTAGATGGCTTCTGAGTGGCAAGAATGGGGTCCCCGTGCTCATCTCAGGGATCCCCACGTAAGATGGCCACTATGGCTCTTACGTAGTGGCCTCTACGTCATCACATCTGTGTTCAAGGCAGAAAGGAGGCGGAAGAGCAGTGCTGGCTCATGGGCCCCTTTTTACCAGGAAATGAAAAGCTTTCCCTCCAGCCTTCTCTTTCTGTCTGTTTGGCTACATCTGGGTCAAAAGGTCATTTCTAGTGCCAAAGGCAGCCAGAAAAGTGCCTCTCTAGTGAAGGGATGTCAAGGAGTGGGGACTGGTACCACCTGCTCCCTGCCTCCCTGGGACTGGTGCCAGGTTGGCCAACCAGCAGTGGCCACCATCCACAAAGTGTTCCTCGCAGACACAGAATAATCCATCTTCCTAAGCTTGGGAGATCTAACATTATTGTTACTTCTGCCTTTATAGTTTTTATTAACCACTTGTAATGGTTTGTTCAGTAACCCATTTATTTGTCTTTTAACTTGTTAAACTGCCAGGAGTAATGAATGTGCATTTCTTTGTTGTATAAAATGTAGTATGGAGTTGGGAAAATCAGATTGCGCAGTTGTATGGGTGTCTCTGGTATTATTTTTGCAGTGTCCATACTAGTAAAATCATGACACTAAGTGTATTTCTGTCTTTGAAAAATGAGTTTGAGTGACGCTCCTAACCAGTGCTTCCTTTCTAATGTTCTTCAGGGAATTCAGTTTCTAATAGAAAATGACCTGCTACAGAGTTCCCCAGAAGACGTCGCCCAGTTCCTTTATAAAGGAGAAGGCCTAAATAAGACTGTCATTGGGGACTACCTGGGTGAAAGGTGAGTTAGAGGAGGATGCACAGCCCTACCTGGGGCCACTCAGCCCTGCAGCTTGATCTAGGCTCACACACCACTTTTGGGGCCATCACAGCCTAAAGGCATGATACAGTCACAGGCTTGGGCATCCACATGCTTCTTCTCAATACCAAGTAAGCCCTTTGAAACCGGTTCCTCTCCCATGTCCGTGGGAGGAGGGAGGCATTAGGGTATTCTGGGGCCAGATGAGATCCATGCTTCTCTGGAATCCTTTTCTTAGAACTGATAATGCTGCTGCCCCTTTCTCCTTATCTTGGAAAGCATCTTACTGTATCTTCTGTTTTGCCCAGAAATATGCCAGATTTCTTAATGGTTTTCTTTCCTCTGTTACCTGTAGTATGAATAAAGGCTTTGGAAAGTTAATTTTTTAAATGGAAAGCAGCAAGTCAGATTTACTTTTACTTTCTGACCTCTACTGGCTTAGCAGAGGTTAGGGCAAAATGCTGAGGCAGCACACGCCCTAAGTGTACCAAAACAGACTTTTGTCAAAGACCAGAAGAAAGTGTTTTTAAACAGAATCCCAACAGTTCCTGAATTTGGGTGGTTTCTGTTTTTAGCTTTTTTTTTTTTTTTAAAGTACTTGATCAAAAATGGAAAGTAGAATACTTCCCAACTCATTCTGTGAGGCCAGTACTACCTGATACCCAAACCAAAGATATCACTAGAAAACTGCGGCCCATATCTCTTATGACTATAATATATAGGCAGCAATATGTGAAAAGGATTATGCACCAAGCGGGACTCATCCCATGAATGCCAAGGTTAGTTCAACATATAAAAGTCAGTTAAAGTAATATACCATGTCATTCAAATAAAGGACAAAACCCACATGATCTTCTCAACAAACATAGGAAAGGCATTTGACAGAACTCAAAACTCCTTCACGATAAAAACCCATAAAAAGCTAAGACAGATGAGGAACTTCCTCAACATGATGGAGGGTGCCTATAAAAAAACCCCCACAACTTAACATCATACTTAATGCTGAAAGACTGACTGCTTTCCCCCTAAGATCAAGAACAAGACAAGGATGTCTCCTCTTAGCACTGCTGTTCAGCTCAGTGCTGGCACATCTTGCCAGGGCAGTTAGACAAGAAAATAAAGACATTCAAATTGGAAAGGAAGAAATTAAATTCTCTTTGCAGATGATGCAATCATGTATGTAGAAAATCCTAAGGAATCATTAAAAACTATTAGAGGTAATAAATTCAGTAAGGTTGCATGATACAGTCATTATACAAAACTCAATTGTATTTCTATACAATAGCAAGCAATAAACTGAAGAAGATATTAAGTAAACAGCTCCATTTATAATAGCATTAAAAGGAATAAGATACTTAGGATAAATTTAACAAAAAAGCAACATTTTTACTCCAAAAACCACAAAACGTTGAAAAAAATGAAAACGCCTAAATAAATGGAAAAGCATCCCATGTTCATGGATTGGAGGGCTTACTATTGCTAAGATGCCAATATTCCAACATTTATCTACAGATTTAATGTACTTTCTATTGAAATCCCAGCTGACTTCTTTGTAGAAGTTGCTCAACCTAAAATTAGTATGGAAATTCAAGGGACCCAGAATAACCACAGCAGTCTTTAAAAAGAACAAAGTTGCAGAACTAACATTTCCCGATTACAAAGTAGACTAAAGTGGCCAGGCGTAGTGGCTCATGCCTGTAAGCCCAGCACTTGGGGAGGCTGAGGTGGGTGCATCATGAGGTCAGGAGTTTGAGACCAGTCTGGCCAACGTGGTGAAACCTCATCAACAAAAATACAAAAATTAGTTAGGCATGATGGCAGGTGCCTGTGATCCTAGCCACTGGGGAGGCTGAGGTAGGAGAATCACTTGAACCTGGGAGGCAGAGGTTGCAGTGAGCCAAAATCATGCACTCCATTGCACTCCAGCCTGGGTGACAGAGTGAGACTCTGTCTAAAAAAACAAACAGCAAAAAAACAAAACAAAACAAAACAAAAACGAAACACCATATATAATCAAGACAGTGTAAGACTGACATAAGGATAGACGTATATAAATCATGGAATAGCATTGAGAATCCAGAGATAAAACCCTCACATTTACTGTCAAATAATTTTCAACAAGGTACCAGGATAATTTCAGTGGCGGGAAGAATAGTCTTTTCAACAAATGGTGTTGAGATAACTGGAAATCCACATGCAAAAGAATGGTAGTGGGCACCTAACCAGATACAACAATTAAAATGGATCAAAGACCTAAATGTAAGACGTAAAACTGTAAAACACTTAGAAGAAAACACAGAGCGAATCTCTGTGATCTCAAATTAGGTAAGAATTTCTTAAATATGACACCAAAAGCACAAATTTGTTGAACTCCTCATCAAAATATTGTGCTTCAGAAGACATCAAGAAAGTGAAGGCTGGGCCGGGTGTGATGGTGTTTACAGCTGGTTTATCAGTCCCAGATTTCTTTGTTCCTTCCCCACTCCCCCTGCTTCATTTGACTAGCCTAAAAAAAAAAAAAAAGTAAAAAGACAACCCACAGGCTATCCTGGGTAACATAGTGAGCTCTGCCTCTACAAAAAATACAAATAAATCAGTATGACTTGCAAATATCTTAATATAATATTTCTCTTTATATAATCTAGATATAAGTCCTTAGCAGATTATAAAGACTATCATACTGATTCAGTCCTTATAATCTGCTAAAGACTTATATCTAGATTATATAAAGAACTTCTCCAAATAAGAGTAAAAATAACAAAAATTACTCAATTGTAAAATGGCAAAGGATCTGAATAGACATTTCTGCAAAGAAGATAGACAAGTGGCCAGTAAGCACAGGAAAAAAAAAATGCTCAGTTGATCATCAAGGAGATGGAAATTGAAACCACAATGAGATACCATTTCATACCCATTAGGCTCGCTGTAATAAAAGGGACATGTACAAATGCCATCAAGCCTGCAGGGAAGTCAAACCCTTATACATTGCTGATGAGATATAAAATGATGCTTTGGAAATCAGTCTGGGAGTTCCTCAGAATGCAAAACATAAACTTTAACATGGAAGCCAGTAATTCCACTCTTAGATTTTTACTCAGTAGAAATAAAAATGTGGCTAAATGTGGTGGCTCAATGCCTGTAATCCCAGTGCTTTGGGAGGCCAAGAGAGGTGGGGGGATTGCTTGAGCCCAGGAGTTCCAGACCAGCCTGGGTAACATATCGAGCCCTGCCTCTACAAAAAATACTAGTTTTTTAAAAAACCATATGGCCATGCAAAAATTTGTGCATAAATGTTCATAGCCACATTATTCATAAACCGTATCTTTTAAAATGATTGGAATAATGTGCATTAGATTTGAAACTGATTTCTTTTTTTCCCAGGGATGAATTTAATATTAAAGTTCTTCAAGCTTTTGTTGAACTCCATGAGTTTGCTGATCTCAACCTTGTCCAAGCCTTAAGGTAAGTGTTACCATTTGGTAGGTGTTGAGCGGATGGGGGAGGCCAGAGGATTGCTGCCTGAGCAGCAGTGGTAGTGAATTGACTCCAGGTAACTCAGTCCCACACAAGTCTAGCAGATGCTGGCTCCTGTTCCAGATGATCCAGCTAATGTTGTGTGACACTGAACAGGTCTGGATAGGAATTGGGGCATGTGCTCTGGATCGGGGCCATGCTCTCCTCACGATGGCCACTGGTGCTCCTTCTGTTCATTTTGCTTTTGTTTTTAATGCTGTTTGGCAATAGTTCAAGCCTTCTTCCCAAGCTCTGTATGAAGTGGCATTGGTGCTACATGGGGTTACTTCCACCAGATTTGACCTCAGACACCAAACTCATGGATACCTGAGTGTGCCAGGGAGGATGTAGGTTTCTTGCCATTGGGGGCCACCCCTGGCCAGACACCCTTGGCAGGCCTGTTTTTGTGTCTGGGATACACTCCCTGGACACCTCCTCTAGCTGCCCTTCCTGCACGTTTTCTTCCTGCTCTGGAAGCAAGAAGTCATCTTGCCTCCTTCCTTGGTGCCCCGGCTGAGTTGTGGGGGCTCTTCATCTGTTCTGGGCCTTGACCCTGAGCCAGCACTCAGCAGCATCCACGGGAGAGGAGGCAGGGCCTCTTGTGGGAGCTGCCTCAGCCTGCCCTCAGCCGAGAAAATCGAGCCACATCTTGTCATGTTCTTGGACATTTTGCTTCTTACCCTGTTCTCGTTTACGTGGTCTGTTTCCTTGTGGCCCCTCCTCAAGTGCAGACTGCAATGTTGGCAGCGTTTCTGTGGGACCCTCGTGACGTGCTCACAGTGCAGCCTGGGGCTGAACAGTGCGCTGAGAGTTAGCAACAGATAAGAATCCTGCAGCCACAGTTCAGGCTTATCAGATCCCGTTTCGGGAAGCTGTACGTCCAGAGAGGCACAGGCCTGGTGAGTCTGGAAGGGGCATCTGGCACACCCCTTGCTGCTGTGACTTCATTTCTTTCAGTCCATCAGTCTTTTGCCAGAGCCGGAGAGATTCCTGTTAATTCCCCACAGCTGTGGGAGCCTGGCATAGCCCTGCAGAGAGAGCCTGATGAAGGCATAGGGTGGGCAGGGATGCAGGCAGGTCCTGTGGCCTGAGGAGCTGCTGTGCGGATATTGGCTTTTGCCCTAAGGGAAACGGCAAGCCTGTATGGGGAGAGGTGTGCGGGCTGACTTGGGACTCATCACTGCTGTGAGGTGGGCAGGGAGGCCGCGGCAGTGGGGCGGCAGGTAGGTGCATCTTTGCTGGTGAACGTGAAGCAGAGAGGGAGTGAGGGGTGACCCTGGGTGGCCGGCCTAAGAGTGGAGGAGAGGCAGTCGTGTTGAATCTGAAGGCTGCCAGTGCAGGCCTGGCGGAGAAGATGGGGCCTGGCAGAGAGTGGGGCCAAATGTGGCTGGAATCCTAGGAGGAAAGGGCAGAGGAAGGAGCCTGGGGGCCTACCTCGTGTGAGGGATGCACAGAGGAGGAGCCCCAGTGAGGCCAGGCTGCATCCCCCCACCGATGGCTGGTGGGATCCATATTTAAAAACCATGGATAGCCCAGAGACTTAATTGGAGCCTTGTCTAACTCAGTCCTAATCCTTGTGCTAAATCCACAGTAGTGTTAGACATAGCTGAGCAGCTGGTGGGGAGGCCACAGCTGGCCATGGGGACTGCAGCCCCTGCCCCTGGGGCTCACACCTGGGCTGCTAGGAAGTGGATAAGGCAGGTAGTGGGGGCGGTGCCACATAGCCGAGGAAAGCAAGAAAGGGAAGCGGGGGTGGGGAGGGTGGGGGGTGGTGCTCAGCTGGGGGGATTGCAATTCCAGGCAGGGCAGCCAGGGAGACCTCAGTCAGAGGGGATGCTTGAGGGTATGAGTGGCTACTGGGCCTGGTTCCTGAGGCAGGAGTATGTCTCCCCAGCAAGGCAGTGGCAGTAGCAGCTTCAGGCCACAGCACCCAGTACTGTTGTAGGGGGGGTTTGGACACTGTCCTGTGGACTCTGGCTCTGCCTCGTGGGTGGGAGTTCTGAGAGGAGGACAGGCAGGGCTCTGGTGATCACCTGGCAGCAGCAGGAGATGATGGCAGTGGGGACGGAGAAGTGCCAGGATCCTGGACATTTACTTTTTAGGCAGAGACAACTGGCCTCGCTGCTGAATTGGTTGTAGTTACAAAAAGGTGGACCATCAGTAAGTGTGTGTTGAGTTACCAAACAGAAGGAAACTGTCCTGGCTCTTCTCCTTTCTGTCTCTGCACCCCCAAGCCCCTGCCAGAGCTGTACCCCAGGCCCAGGAGGAAAACACCCTTCCTGAGCAGGGCAGAAGCTGTCCTTGGCCATGATGCGGTGTTGGTTCTGACACGGCCGCCCCTTGGCTTTGGTTGTCTCCACAGGCAGTTCTTATGGAGCTTCAGGCTGCCCGGGGAGGCCCAGAAGATTGATCGTATGATGGAGGCTTTCGCTTCTCGATACTGCTTGTGCAACCCCGGGGTCTTCCAGTCCACAGGTCAGTGCAGAGTCACAGCTTGGCCCCTCGCCAGGCACAGCCTCCAGCTCTGGAGCGGGTGGCTTCAGCGGGCACAGTCCAGCGTGTGTTCCTGGGGCCTACCTTCCCTGAGCGAGGATGAGCTGTGGGCCAGGCACCTCTCGCAGGCGGTCCCCCAGCACTCAGGGTCCCACTGTCCATGGAGGTTCTGGCTGAGCCCAGCACCCCCGGACTCATTGCAGACACGTGCTACGTGCTGTCATTCGCCATCATCATGCTCAACACCAGCCTGCACAACCACAACGTGCGTGACAAGCCCACGGCAGAACGGTTCATCGCCATGAACCGCGGCATCAACGAGGGCGGGGACCTCCCTGAGGAGCTGCTGAGGGTGAGCTCCCCGGCCCGAGGCCGCTGCCGTCTCTAGGATCTCTTCGCTGTGAGCGGCCACAGTGCCTGTGACTGTAGATGTGCCTCCCAAGTCTCCTTGCTGCCCTGATCCTGCTGAGCTTTACGCCTGGCCAGCCACTTTCCTCTGAATCGCTGAACCTGCTGCTGTTTTTTCCTCCTTGCAGAATTTGTATGAGAGCATTAAGAACGAGCCATTTAAGATTCCAGAGGATGATGGGAATGACCTGACACACACCTTCTTCAACCCTGACCGCGAGGGCTGGCTCCTGAAGCTGGGTGAGCCCCGGCTGAGTGGGATCTGGGCCGTGACCCCTCTGCCCATGGCAGCAGCCCTTTGGGTTTCTCCCAAGCTCATTGTAGGAATGTCCCCCACTTCAGGCAGAGACATTAAAAAGAAACACAGTTAAGCCAGAGCCTGCTCTCAGTAACCGCACGGACCACGGCCGCTTGTCTGAGCCATGTCTGTGCAGAAAGTAATGCCCGGGCTGCATGGCCCATCCCAGAAAACTACTGAGTTAGCGTCCAGGTCCAGCCAGGGCAGCTTCCTGCACGAGAAGCAAGCTCATTATCTCCACAGAACCTGTGTGCCTCTCTCTTGGTTTGGTGTGGCTGTGATTTTTGACGCGTGGTTTAAATGTGCCTTCTTGTTGTTTTCCTTCTGCCTGTGGCTCCCACCTTTCTGTTCTGTGACGGGCTGTCCCTGCTTGTCCTGCTTTAGGAGGTAGGTACCCAGTGGCTTCCTGCACCCCAGCGGCTCATTCCTCTCGGTCTCCCCACGTTGGTCTGTGTGAGCTCCGCTGTGTGGCTGCCATTCATCTGATCCATCTGTGGACTTGCTGGGACTGCGCCATGCACGGTGCGGTGAATGCTACGCCTACCCTCAGGGACGGGGCTGAGCGTGGCCGGGACCTGGAGCACATGGGGATGCTGTGGGGGAACCGACTTGTCCCCCATCCCGTGTGTTTAGGGGCCTGCAGCAGTAGAGAAGCTGACAGCCAGCCCTGTCCCTGCGGCATCACCATCCACCCCATACTAACCCAGCAGCTCATGGAGGGATTTCGGGAGCGCTCTAGAGGCTTTTGGGGCAATTTAGGGCACTTACAGGTAGTTTTAGGAATGTTGAGGGGCATTTTGCCTGTGGGGTGGGGACAGTTGCCTTATACCCACAGTGAAGCCAAGAGATGCAGTGACTGAGTTCACGCAAGCCCTTCTGAGAGCAAGTGGCCACTGGGCAGCACGTAAGACCTGGGGTGGAGCATCCTAGTGATTTTTAAAAAATTTTATCAGCCGGGTGCAGTGGCTCATGCCTGTAATTCCAAAACTTTGGGAGGCTGAGGTGGGCAGATCACCTGAGGTCAGGAGTTCAAGACCAGCCTGACTAATATGGTGAAACCCCATCTCTACTAAAAATACAAAGTATTAGCTGTGTATAGTGGTGTGCACCTGTAATCTCAACTGCTCAGGAGGCTGAGGCAGGAGAATCACTTGACCTGGGAGGTGGAGGCTGCAGTGAGCTGAGATTGTGCCATTGCACTGCAGCCTGGGTGACAGAGTGAGACTCTGTCTCAAAAGAAAAATTTATCAGCCAGATTCAGTGGCTCATGCATACAATCCTAGTGCTTTGGGAGGCTGAGGCGGGAGGATTGCTTAGGCCAGGAGCTTGAGACCAGTCTGGGCAATATAGTGAAACCCCGTCTTTACAAAAAATAAAAACTAGCCTGGCATGATGGTGTGTGCCTGTAGTCCCAGCTACAAGGGAAGCTGAGGCAGGAGGATCGCCTGAGGCCCTTGAGGTTGAGGCTCCAGTGAGCTGTGACTCTGCTGCTGTACTCCAGTGTGGGCGACAGAGTGAGACCTTGTCTCAAAAAAAAAAAAATTATCAAGGGAGGATGAGACATGGCATAATGGTGGTGTGAAAGGCACAGGCCTCCTCAGCTGATTGAACGGATGTGAGCCCCACAGGCCTGCTGTCCCCATTAGGGTCTTTGACCTTGGCCATTGTTGTTTGACTTTCTTCTGGCTATGCTGAGGTTTAGGGTAATTCTAGATATTTGCCTGAAAACCTAGCACCATGGCCTTGGGCGTGGGTGCCTAAGAGACCGATTCAGATAACATCCTGCGATGTTCTAGAGTGAGGGCGGGAGGAGGGATGTGTCTGAAACACCAGTAGGCACTTTGGCCGGGATCATTGGGGTGTTTGTTGGATTTGATGCCTCCTTTCTGGCTCCTGCATTGCCCCCCAGTGTCCTCTCGAGGGACAGTGATGCCGTCAGCCTGCCTGGCAGCTCACGTGTCCTCTGCCACCAGGGAGGGATCGGCTCTAGAGATGTAAACTCGTGAATGAAATGAAGGCACAGCAGAGCTCGTGTTGTCTAACCTGTTTTCTGGTTGGGCAGATAAACAGGCCATGAAATGAGTGCACACAGCACTCACGGGAACCAAGAGCTGGCTGGGCGCCGGGTGCCAAGCGGGGGCCCTGGTGAGACTGGTGCAGCTGGCATGGCCTCAGTGTGGTGGGTGGCGCAGTGAGTGGCTACTGCTCCAGGGTGCTGGCTTCCTTGGCCTCTCCCACCCAGGCAGCCTCTGTGTCCACTGTGGTCTCAGGAGCAAAGTTTGAGACCAAAGGCTGGTGAGCTAGGGCCCTGGCTGGAGGCGGACGAGATGGGTGCAGAATCTAGAATGTGCTTCCAGGCGTATGCTCAGCAGGGAGTGTGGCCTGGCTTGGTTGCGTTCTTATTGTAGATTTGCTTGTAGAGCAGGTGGTCTTGAAAAGGGCTGGATGCTTTGCCAGAGCATAGGAGCCCTGCTGTGTACACAGGGATGGCTTATGATTGTTGGTAACTTAAGACTTTGAGTCTTGAATCATTCAGTTACCAAAAAAAAGAATCATAGGAGGTGGTCCAAGCTGAGCTGTCGTGGAGAAAGTGTGTGCACGTGCTGTGAGTGTTAATGCATGTGGACCCATGTGTGCACGCCCACGCACATGCCTGGTCACAGCAATGAAAACAGAAACTTGCAGAGAGAAAGTGTGGTTCCTGTCGGCAGGTTCCAGAAGCCAGGCTCTCGTCTGTAGGTGAGAGTGTTGTGTGATGTGGCCAGAAACAAACATGAGCAGAGCCTGGCTGGGCTTTGAGACCAAGCACTTCACCCCACTGCCCCAGGCCTGCAGTCCCAGCCTGCAAGAATCCCCTGGCCCTGTGGACTGGACAGGGATGGGGCTCTCCATGGCGGGTGTGAGCGGGGGCCCAGGGTGGAGCTGAGAGGCCTCCAGGCAGACCCTTCCCAGGCAGGAGCCAGGCAGGCAGGCTAGTACAACACACAGGCCCTTGGCTGTCCACCGTGGAGCAGGCACTGGATAGAAGCACACGGCCTGGGGGCTCCTGGATGAACTCTCCAAGAGCTCGAGACTTGGACAGCTGGCCAGGGAGGAAGGCCACAGCTAGTGAGCCTGGAAGGGTGGCCCCTGCTGCCAACCAAGGAGTTCTGTCTAAGGCCTAGTGCAGTAGGACCTTTCAGGAGCTTCAAGCAGGGAGGGGCATGATTGCCACATTTTTTGAAAAGATGCCTCTGGCCACTGCTTGGGGGATGGCAGGTGGCATAAGTGCAGCTGGAGCGGGGCATGCTCTGGAGTCTCTGGAGGGAAACAGAGGTGACAGTGACAGTGATGGATGTCAGGGTAGTGGAGTTGCTGTCAGCTGATTCTGCCACAGCAGCTCCAGCTGGAGCAAGTGCCTGGAAGGAATCAGCACTGTCCTCCTGTCCCAGGGTCTTGGGGACAGAGAACGTGTCTCCCTGCTCACTGGAGGACTGTGAGACAAGGTGGGGTTGCCCCCAGGGTCTCCTGCCCTCCCTCGTGGACCTGGGCCCCCCTGGTACACTGCAGCCGAGGTGGGGAAGGTGAAGGCCAACAGCTTGCATATGGAGCATGGAACCCTTGGTGAAACAGGCACACGAGGGCCCTGAGGACTTTGGGTCTTGCTGTGGGCCTGGCTGGGTCTTCAAGGGGATGAGTGAGGTGGACCTGCACATTTGGGGCAGAGGGTTCCAGTGACAGAGCAGCTTGTAGGGGCTCGGGGAGTGGAAGCCTCGGCCAGGGCACAGGAGAGATGTTGGGAGGGGCAGATTTGAGGGCAGGAGAGATGCAGCCAGAATCTTGGGGGCGTATTTGGCCAGACCATGGTCTAGACAGAACCTTTAATGGGTGGACTGTTGGGACACTGGTGAGACTGAGTCCTGGGGGGAGGGGAGGGCCGCTGGATGCTGGGTTCCTCTCTCAAGCTGGAGGTGGCAGCCGCATTGCAGGCTGTGTTAGGCATCAAAGGAGGATGGCAGCGCTGAGTGAGGCAGGGGCCAGAGGGTCCCAGAGGGGCTGCGGAGACCCAGTCTGGCCTCCTGCTCTGCTGGGCCAGGGTTTCCTCCCACCTGCAGCTGGTTCCCCTCACCCATGGTCTCTGCAAACCAGGCCCCAACAGGGATAGCACCCTGTGTCCTGGTGACCCGCAGAGCCCTTCTTCCACCATCTTCCCTCCAGGCCCCAACACCTGTGCTGGCCCCCACGCAGGGAGGCCTGGGACCCTCAGCCCCGAGGGCTCCTCCCCTACCCACCTGTCACAGAGAAAGCCAGTGTGCTCCACAGCGCTGGGGAGTCATGGGGCAGAGAGGGCCTAGTGCCCCAGGGAGCACTTGAATTCATTGCCATGCGCGTTTTTTGTTGAATTATTTAAAAAACAAACACAGGCAAGGCTAGCAGCTGAAGTGAGTTTGTCTCTGCTGAATGTTTAAGGATCAGAGATTTCCTTCCCTTAGAGGAGGGCAGGTACAGATGGGGGTGCGTGAGTGTGCATGTGTGCTCCAGATCTTGTTACAAAATTAATTCAATCTCATGATTCCCTGGGCCCAGGGTGATTGATTTTGATGGATCCCAGGGCTGCCTGAGGGCCTCCATAATGTGATAACCGCCTGACACGGTGGGGTCAGGCCCTGCACAGAGCCGGGCGAGCAGCCCTGACTTCATCATGCTGCCATCTCATGTTGGGAAATGAGGCCATCCATCCCACTAACTCTCCCAGGAAGTGAATTGGAGCGCGGTCGTGTCATGGAGGGGGCCCCTCGGTGCCACGGAGAGGGCACCGGCGTGGGCGGGGTGGATGCATGCAGGGCCCCGCAGTGGGAACACCGAAGGACACCTAAACCCAAGCCTGGTGCCTGGCAGCCTTTCTGAAAACACAGTGGTCTCTGCAGGTCCAGGGCCCCCTCTTGGACCCACGGGCTCCCTGTGCACGGAACGTGGACTCATGGGGCCCTTCTGCTTCTAGGAGGGCGCGTGAAGACCTGGAAGCGCCGGTGGTTCATCCTGACCGATAACTGCCTCTATTACTTTGAATACACAACAGTAAGTAAGGCCAGGCCTTCTTGGCCTCCTCCCAGCAGTCACAGAACTGTCCCAGGGCCAAGGGACCCTCAGGCCGGTGACCCACAGTGAGTCCTGCCATGCACTTTTCTCTTGTAGGATAAGGAGCCCAGGGGAATCATCCCATTAGAAAACCTCAGCATCAGGGAGGTGGAGGACCCCCGGAAACCCGTAAGCTTCTCCTCCTGCACCTTCTCTCCCACCAGCCACCTGGGAGCCATGCTTACTGCTTGTAGGGAACCTGGCCTGAAGCCCCTGTGATGGCCTCCCCTCTCTTTTTCTCCACCAGAACTGTTTTGAGCTCTACAATCCCAGCCACAAAGGGCAGGTCATCAAGGCCTGTAAGACAGAGGCTGACGGCCGTGTGGTAGAGGGGAACCACGTGGTGTACCGGATCTCAGCACCCAGCCCGGAGGAGAAGGAAGAGTGGATGAAATCCATCAAGTAAGTGGGACCTTGGGGGCCGGGGTCACGCCCATCTTCTCGTGCCACTTGGAGGTGGGGTGTATGGTCTGGAACATGGACGCTTCCATTTGCAAGAGTGGACCACCCTCTGCCTCCAGAAACCCTGGAGGGCTGGCTGCCGAAGCTGATGCTCAGATCTGAGCCTGCAGTCCTGTCTGAGGAGCCTCTGGGGTGGTGGGGAAGGGGACACGACCTAACCTGGGTGTTTTCCTTTTTTTTTTTTTTTTTTTTTTTATTACCAGAGCCAGTATCAGCAGGGATCCCTTCTATGACATGTTGGCAACAAGGAAACGAAGGATTGCCAATAAAAAATAGCTTTCCTGGTAAAAGACCCAGCCCCAGCAGAAAGACACCGTGGGCCGCCCCTCCGCAGAAGGCGTGGCAGGGAGGCAGTCGCCCTGCGGTTACTCGCCACTTCTCCAGAGCATACCGTGGCCCAGACTCATCCCCGAGGCCTCATGCTATGGCTGGGGTCCTGGGAGGTGGTCATCCTGCGGTGCTTGCTGCTTCTCCAGAGCGTACCGTGGCCCAGACTGATCCCCCAGGCCTTGTGCCGTGGCTGGGGTCGTGGTCAGCTGTGCGTGTCCAGAAGCATTTCCTTCCTTCGACCGTCCCGGTGCCCCAGGGGGAGAAGCCAGGACAGTAGCTCCTGCTCTCTCCACAGCAGATACGGGATGGATTCCACAGACGGGAGCCTCATCTGTAACATGCCAAACATGTCCACTTGTGGCAGTGTCAGCTGTTCTAGAAAGCCACTGTTTTATAGCAAAACAGGAAAGGAAAAGCTACCAGTTTTTTATTCAGAATTTTTTCTCAGATATATAGGATTATAGCTTTTATATGCCTTTTTATATACTGAAATTATAACAAAAGATACTTTCTAACAGTAGTATTTTTAGAATGGCAGCTATAAAGTTAACTCCTGGACACAAGTATATACTGTGCACTGAAAAAGTACCCATCTAGATGCAGCACCCAAGGGGAGGGCTGCCCTGGGGGCAGCAGGCAGGCTGGGGAGGGATGACCATGGCGCTTGGGGGCTCCAGTGTGACTCCCCTGTGGCCTCCCTTCAATCCAGGCTTTTTGGCCCCACAAATACTTTAAAAAACAAATCATTAAATTGTAACAGTTAATGGTTTGGGGGTGTTTAGCCTGTAACTGCTAAATCCTAGGAAACAGCTTTTTCCTTGGACACAGATGGTCCATACGTTGAACCACGTGAAACTGCTAATGTTTTGCTTAGACGCACACAAACGGCAGCTTTTCATATAGGTCAACGCAATCCATGGGTTAGACCGGCTTTTGACCATATCGCACTTTAAAACCTGTGGCAAAATCAATGCTTATTTTACAGACCTTATCATTTGAACAGGCTTCTTAATGAATAGACACAGAAGGAAGGAAGGAATCAGTCTCACTCCATGTAGTGTGCCGTGTCCTGAGAGAGGTGCTTTCCCTACAGGGAGGGAAGAACAGGCCATGGGTGCAGAGGCCCAGCACTTAGGGTTCTGGGAAGCTGAGAACCCCAGGTAGATGCTGGTGCTGGAACTGGTGAAGCTCCACGCCTGCCTAGGAGGCCATCAGATTGCTGTGGATGTAACGATTGCAGGTACCCGGTGCTCTGCTCCAAGAAAGGTGGATCTGGGCCCCACCTACAGAGAGGGTGCAGGGCTGGAAGGGGGCATGGCGTGCTTGGGTTGACCTGGGTCGGTGGCAGACGCTGCTCTGTCTAGAGGACCCTGTTGCACACTGGGCCGCTGGGTTGGTGGCTGGCTTTTCCACTTCCCACCCTACCTTCACAGGTGCACACACTTTGAATCCGCATGCTCTGGACTCCTGTGCAAAATGCACAGTCCAGGAGACAAAACCTCAGGCTGTGTGCCCCCAGGTTTCCTTCTCAGCATCAGAGACTTTGAGTTGCCTTGAGGGAGGAGGAGGCTCCCTGTGGCTGACCTTGATGTAGCTTTAAGTCACACTAGACTGCAGAGGGGTTGGAGGCCAGAAGCCCCGTCCTGCATGAGACTGGTTCATTCCCAAGTTCTTAGGCTTTCTTACTGCACTGATACCTCACATTGGAAACTAGTTTCAAGAAAGACAAGTCAGCGTTCTTGAAATGCCTGGCTGGTAGATCTGCAGCTCTGGCCTCCAGTCTTCCATGAAAACAAATGCTGCCTGGATCCCCACCCAGACCACACACTGACGGCCGGCTCCAGCGGTGCCCACCCCTCAGGCTGGCCCCGCACTTAGGACTGGCAGCAGCCAGCTCTGTCAGCATGTCATGCTCACACGAGCCATGTCCTCCTCCTGACTGACCCAGGTGTGATCTGGGGATGCAGAGCTTTGTGTGGTTTGGGTGTTGGGAGCAGCAGCAGGAAGGAGTCGCTGGATGATCAAGCTCCCTTGTTGCAGTCATCTGTGAGTGAGCTTCACTGGGCAGTGGGCATCCGGGAGCTGCGCAGAGGCTGTGGTGCCGAGTTAGACTCCAGGTACTTGGCAGTCAGTGTGTTAGAAATCTCCCGGCTCCAGGCCATGTTACGACAGTATTAGCATGAAGGCCATGCAGCCATCATGCCTGCTGAGCCCTGAGGCAGGCCTGGTCCAGAAAACTCTGGGTCAGTGACTGCACAGGGCCAGCTGCCACCAGGACGGCCCTGAAGCAGGACATCTGTCTTTGTCCCTCACCCTGGGCAGGTGTGACCCATCACGATCATGATCCTCCTCCCCACCCCGATGTCTGAGCGCAGGGCTTGAATTGTTAGTCCCAACTCTGGCCAAAGACATACTTTCTTCCAGGGATAGAGGCCAGGAGGCAGTGAGGGAGCCCTGTGGGGAGGCGGCAGCTGCCACAGCCCTTCCAGCCTCTGTCTTGCTGGGCCCTGGTTTACATTTGAGTTTAACTGGGCTGACCCTGGACCCAGACAAGCAGCAATGTCTTTGGGGTCACAGAACATTTTTGGGCAGTTTAATGTGGTACCAAACTGAGTGAAAATCGGAGCTATTTATAGATGGAGCAGCACTTAGTGCTTCAGAGAAAGCAATGCCTATTTTTAAAGTTACAAATGCAGATATCTACATAGATGTGCTTTGCCGAGAAGTTAGGTCTGTGGTAAACCAGAGACCACAAGTTGTAACTTTCTTCTTAGAAAATATTTCTATTTGCGATAAACATAGTAATATGTAAATAATGTACATCTATTGATTTCTGGAGTGTTATTCAATGTATATACTCCCACAGCTCGCATGAAGAAATAGCCTCTATCGATATTTGGTTGTAAAGTGAACAGTAAGATTGATTGGAGGGTGGATGGCTGTCAGAGCTCTCGCAAATACTGTGTTCACTAAATAAAAATCACATGTTAAAACAAGACTGTCTAAGAAAGACTCAGTTCTTTGAAACAGATACTGTTGGGTCCAGCAAACCCCTCCGATTTTCCTTTCCCTGTCCCAGGCAGGACAGCCTGGCCGAAGGTGCTGACTTCAGCAGGAACACTTGAAGGTTTTAAGAAAGTGAATTCAGATGACAGGAAGGAGTCTGGAAGCAAATGGGGAAAACAGCAGTAAAAAAATAAGACGCAAAGTGTGTGATTTGCTGCCATTTATATACTATAGAAATTTTACATGCTGTATATTTACAGTGGGGCAAGTGCTTTTTTAATCTTTAAAAAAACAAAGATCAAACTTTAAACATCTCTGAACAACACAAACTGTATAAACCATACAGATTATTCAGATACAAACTGTATTAAATACAGTTTTCCCCACTCCATCTCCTGATGCAGGACCAGTGAATTATAAGAAGTGTATCACAGTTTGATAGCATATCCATATTAAAAATAAAATCACAGTATGATTGTGTCTGTAACTAGAAACTCGAAGGGACCAAGCAGACAACTGAGACTCCAGTATCATAGTCAAGACAAAAGACGCTGTATCAAAAAGTGTCGTGTAATAGAAACATACTATAGGCTTACAAATCATGTCTGGGTTATACATTCATAATGTAAATAATCATAACTGGGAAATTGATTGGAACAGTTCCACAAAGTTCAAAAACAGAACTTGTCTATAAAATACATCTTCAAATCTTGAATACAACTAAAATAAGCAAATTAGTTTCTAGTATCAGACATTACAGAAAACAGACTGCTCTCGAAAGTCTAGGTGAGAGCGTGTGAGTTTTTAAATAAGTCTTTAAATTAAATATACACACTGTCAGTTTGTACTTTTGACAATTCCATGGTTTCCCGGTTGGTCTTGCACCAGATGTCTAACTTGGAGGAACATTACATGAAATACAAGTAATCGACCTGAGTCTGTAATTAAGCAGCATTTGAGATGTTCTATTCCAGGGCATTATTTCAGTGGGATTTATATACACGGTATTTTACAATGGTCAGCAGTGGTAGAAAGTGTTCATCCATTTGGAATAGGGTAATTAAGAAAAGGTAAAAACAAAAAAAAGTTCTCCATGGTAAAATCTGTACAGTATTTACTAAAGAAGCACCACGCAGATTGGAACAGTTATTTTCTATATTTATAATTTAAGCTGGGCTGGGGATGGCTTCTGTTGAACGCATTGAATCTGAAAGACAAGAGGCGCAGGGTTAGTGAGTAGAAGGCGGGCAGGCGGCTGCGCGGGGGCCTGGTGAGGCCGCAGCTTAGCTTATCCCTGGATGCCCTGCCAGCTGCTCCCCAGGGCTGGGGAAGCTGTTCTTCCTTGAGAAGGTCACTCTGCCTTCCTGAGTCGAAATGAGGGAACTGGCGGTGCAGGGGGCTCAGCCAGGGAGGCGCCATCTGCTGGGCCCGGCAGCTGCCGAACCCCAGCTGCCTCCTCTGCCTCCATCCTCACAGCCCCTCACTTGGGAAGTTTAGCTCCTTAATTAGGGTTGGGCCTCTCCCTTGAGGACACATTGATAAAGCCTTTTAATTAATGGCCAATTAATCCACAGACTCTTCACTTGGAAATTCATTTTAAATTCCCTTTGCTGACTGACTACATGTGACAGACACTTTTGGACAAGGTTTCCTTTCAAGGGAAAAATGGTTCACTGTCCCCTTTTTTAGCTCCCCAAGACTCAGGTATGAAACCAGTGACTCTCCCAGGACCCCTGTGTGAAGTGACTGAACACAGCCCTGCAGCTCCAAGGTCCTGATCTGCCATCCAGCACCTTCCGGTGGTTTTGTGTGGTGAGTACTGGCTCTGGCTCACTGCGACCTCGGGGGCTGCAGCAGCACGGGAAGGGGGAGGGCCGGGGGAGGGAATGAGGCTCCATTCTCAGTGAGACATCTGTGGAGGGACCAGGCCTCTCCCTCCCAGTTGTTTCTCAAAGGCTCAGCTGTTGTGAGCTGGGCTGGCTTTTCCTAGTGAAGGGCAAGGGAATGGGGAGACACTGCCTATGTGACAGATGCAGGTCTTCCCTGGCCAGTAATGCAAAGGTGATGAGGTGGAGTCTAAATCTGTCCCCAAGTGCGTGGCCTGGGTTTGGGCTGGCTGGGAACCTGCCAGGGCCTCTCCATGGCTCTGCCTACTCCTGTGGGCCCAGCCCCCAGGCAGAGCTGCAGAATTACAACTCCTCTGCCTGCGCCCCCTCAACACCACCACAAACAATGAAGAAATGGACAGATGGGAAACAGCTTACCATAACTAGTGAATTTTTTGTTTTGAGGCCGAGTTTTCAATCACCTAGAAAGCAAAGGTCAGGAAAGAGATTTTAATTATGGTTGCAAAATTGCCAGTGCCTGTACTCTGCGTGTTAAGTGGCTACAGACAGTCACTGCTGTTCCATTTGAGTGCCTGAGGCCGCTTCCCGGCCAGGTGAGCAGGAGTGTCCCAGCGCGCAGCTGCTGCTCCCAGGGTTTTACTGACATCAAGGGTTTACGTGATGACTGAGGGCCCCAGCCATGCCCATCCTTGGCTCCATCCAACCCACACGCACCTCAACATGAGGAAAACAGATCTCAGGCCCAAGAACTGAACTGAGCAGAAGAGAGCCAGAGGAGGAGTTTGAAAGAGAAAGGCAAGGGGCCAAACCCAGGGCAGAGGGAGGCCTGCAGGACTGTGGGATGCTGGGTAAGGTGCAGCTGGGCAGCAGCCTTCTTGGGAGGATGAGGAAGTCTCCTCAGTCTGTGCTCATGGCAGAAGCACCAGCTGCAAACCCTGTCATTGGTACAGTGGGACTGGGGACGGGGAACAGAAATGCAGGGACACCACACAGACACACGCCTGACCGCAGCACCTGAGATGCAAGGCAAACAGGTTCACATTCAACCTCCTCCTCCTCGCTGGACCAGCTGCCTCTGGGGCCATCACTGTCTCCCAGCAGCCCCGGGCTACAGAACTTAGCACAGAGGCCTGAGAGTGGGCCGTGATCCTGCCGCCATCCTGGAAGCCTGCACCACATGCAGGATGAGCCCACCCACTACATCCTCAGGTACCAAGCAGCCCTCTCCAATCCCCTTCCCCAATTCACTGAAACATCCAGAATGTCTACAATACAAAGAGCAAACACCGGCAGGCTCCCTTCCTCGCCGGCAGTGCTGGTGCCTGTCCTCGACTCTGGCCGTTTCCCCAGCACTCCACGGGCAAGTGTCCCCCACGGAAGGCTCGCCCGTCAGCCCCCGGCTCTCGCTCACACACTCTAAGGACCGTTTGCCTCTCAATCAACAGTGGACGCCAGCTCTGGGCTGTTGGCAGAAGAGGCCTTCCCAGAACACACAGCTCCACCAAGCCCACGACAGCCGAGCAGCCAAGGCCTGTCAGGGCAGTCCCGATGATATGTCCAATTCCCTGTGAGGAGGGCGTGCGCTTCACATGTGAGAGCAAACATCGGGCGTCCAGGCAGGGGTGACACACTTTTTCTGTCAAGGGGCAAATAATAAACATTTTCCACTTTGTGAGCCACACAGTCCCTGCTGCAGCCAATCATCTCTGCTGAACAGTGACAGTGAAGCCACCAGACAATGTGCAAACGCGCCTGGCTGCACCCCAATAAAGCCACAGACACTGCAATCTGAATTTCACAGCATTTTCATGTGAAACAAACTTCTTCTTTGGGATTATTTCCAACCACTTAAAAAGGTTAAACCATTCTTAACTCCAAGTTCAGTTCATGCAAAGCCAGGCAACCGGCTGAAGCTGGCCCTGGGGCTGCAGTTTGCCAAGCTCTGCTCTAGGTCCACTGAGTGGAGTGACACCCGCTTCTAACAGGCTCAGGGCTCCTCTCCAGGGCCAGCGGTCACTGGATACCAACCAGAGAGGGAGGGAGGGCTGCCTCAAGTGCCATCAGAGCACAGTGTGTGGCCACATGACAAAGGAGACACAGCCCCACAGGACAGATGCAGAATCCAGGACAGCCAGTAGTGGCAGCCAGTGCCCGCTACACGGAGGCCTCTGTGGCACCACTCAGGCAAAGGCCGGCACCCATGCTTCTATGACCCAAGCCAGCAAATCAGTACCGAGCGTTAGGGTATACTCAGAATGCTACGGGCTTAAGGATTCGGGAGAGTAACTTAAAACACTGCGAAAGTATTTCTATCAAAAATGCTTTAAACAACAACAAAAAAAACACAAAAAAATGCTTTAAAACCAAGAGTTCTGGTCCTTCACAAGGCAGACACTCAGAAGCCCAGGGCCCTAAGTTCCAGGGCTTTGGTGACACAGGTAATGCTGCGCTCAGTCCTGGGTCACTCAGGCCTTCAATAAACGCTAAGGGGTTGGTGCTAAGGAGCCAAACCGCACAAGGAACTACACTGCAGGCCTGAGCGTTGAGGCTGGACCAGACAGGGCAGGGGTGTGCCAAGTAACTGTGTACCCTCTGATGCCACCTGAGGGTTTCTATGTGTTGATCACCTTTGCAAACAAACTGTATTAAGAAATAGTTTCTAACTTCTTAATTCCAAGTATCTCCTCTTACCCTGGCCATACTCAAAGAGATGACACCTGTCCTCCCTGCTTTCCATCCGTAAGTGTTTCGTTTTCTCCCGGAAAGGTCCGACGCCTTCCAGAGGCGGGCCACCAGGGAGGGGAAAACCGCCCTGTGCTCTCCGGAAGTGGGCAACAGTCTCCAAACTGGCGGCCCTGGGTAAGTGCAGTTCTGAATCTTTAACAAAGTCCTCTGATTTCCTTGAATGTCTCTTCTTTTTCTTCTTCTTTTTTTTGTGTCTGTGGAGGTCAGTGTCAGAGCATGCTGCTGAGAGGTCTGAGTCCTGCTGATGTCTGCAGAAGGAAAAGCCAGAATTCAAACCCCTAAAACACAGAACCACCAGAGCAGACCCTGGAGCTTGGCCTTCACACCACTGAGGACATGCACTTTGCAAACATCCACAATTCTAATGAAAAACGTCAGCCAGGCATGGTGGTGAGCACCTGCAGTCCCAGCTACTCAGGAGGAAGAGGCGGGAGGCTTGCTTGAGCCCAGGAGGCTGAGGCTGCAGTGAGCCAAAAACTGCAACACTGCACTCCAGCCTGGGCAACAGAGCAAGACCTTTTCACAAAAATTTAAAAAGTCTCCCTTCACTATAATAACTATTTAAGTCTAGGGTCATAAATTCACCAGCCTCAGCTCCATCACTGAAGACTCCCACCGCTGCCTTCAGCTTTCTCAGGAACTAAGGTTGCTGGACAAATGCTGCAGGGAGGATTCTGCTAGCTTTTCCCAAAATCAGCGGTTACTTGAGGGGAAAGGAAATACTAAGCCTCCTTCCCTCCCATGTGCCTGGACACCTGGCAGCAATATTATTTTTTCCTTCAAGTAACCACTGCCTAGTTTCCATATGGCTTTTGGTAATCTTTTCCCAGCATTTCAATTTCAAGAGATGTCAACTAAAGTTACTAATTCTGTTCCTGCTCATCCATCTCATCATAGGTAAGTCATCTTCAAGACAATCACTGACCAATTTAGCTTTTTTAAAATACAAAAACAGACCAGGTGCAGTGGTTCATGCCTGTGATCCCAGAGCTTTGGGAGGCCCAGGCAGGAGGCCCACTTGAGCCTACGGGTTTGAGAACAGACTGGGCAACATAGCAAGACCCTGTCTTTTTTTTTTTTTTTTTTTTTTTTGAGACGGAGTTTCGCTCGTTACCCAGGCTGGAGTGCAATGGCGCGATCTCGGCTCACCGCAACCTCCGCCTCCTGGGTTCAGGCAATTCTCCTGCCTCAGCCTCCTGAGTAGCTGGGATTACAGGCACGCGCCACCATGCCCAGCTAATTTTTTGTATTAGTAGAGACGGGGTTTCACCATGTTGACCAGGATGGTCTCGATCTCTTGACCTCGTGATCCACCCGCCTCGGCCTCCCAAAGTGCTGGGATTACAGGCTTGAGCCACCGCGCCCGGCCGTCCCTGTCTTTACAAAAAGAAAAAACTAGTTGAGGGCAGTAGCACATGCCTGTAGTCCCAGTTACTCCAGAGGCTGAGGGCTGAGGCAGAAAGATCGCTTGAACCCAGGAGGTCAAGGCTGCAGTGAGTTATGATGGCATCATTGCACTCCAGCCTGAGTGACAGAGCGAAACTCTGTCTCTTAAAAAAAAAAAAAAATCCTAATTGGATTTCGAGTTAAGAAATGGAGACAAAAACAGACAAAGGCCGAAGAAACAAAGGTGTCTCAGATGCGATGCTGGGCAGGCAAGCAGGTGGGCAGGCACGTGAGAGGTGTGCCTCCCGCTGTCTGCTGACCTCACAGCCACTGAGTTTCAGGAAAATACAACAGATATGAAAACATAACTACATCTGACAAATAATATTAACACCAGGCCAGGCACGGTGGCTCATGCCTGTAACCCCAGCACTTTGGGAGGCCCAGGTGGGCGGATCACAAGGTCAGGAGTTCAAGACCTGCCTGGCCAATATGGTGAAACCCCATCTCTACTAAAAATACAAAAATTATCTGAGTGTGCTGGCAGGCGCCTGTAATCCCAGCTACTCAGGAGGCTGAGGCAGGAGAATCGCCTGAACCTGGGAGGTGGAGGTTGCAGGGAACTGAGATCACGCCACTACACTCCAGCCTGGGTGACAAGAGTGAGACTCTGTGTCTGAGGGAAAAAAAAAGTTAACACCAATTCTAAAGTCAGAGACTCCTGATTTTTCATTTATGGGACTTTGCATGCTTACTCCTGGAAGAGTTATGAAGCATTCACCAAATATGGCACTATCATTTTGAAAAAGGTGGTTGTTAGGCAGTTAACATCATCATCAAATTAAGATACAGCTTCAAAGCAGAGCAAATTTTTACAATTCTGTAAAAATAGTGAAATCTCAAAACCTAGAGATGAAAGACACAAATCAAATGGATATAAGGGTGGCCTGGCAGGTCCCTTGTTCCTGAGTTGGGTGAGAAGGGCCAGGCCCCAGAGCTGACAGCGCCTCCGGGTGAGCATGAGGCCCCAGCCTCACCTGGAGTCGCGGCCTCGGTGTTTGTCTTTGGATTTCTTTTTCTTCTTTGATTTTTTGTGCTTCTTCGCTTTAGGCTCTTCTAGAGGATCCTTCTGTTCGCTCCTCTGGGATTTCTTTTCGACATGACTGTCACTGTTTTCCAGGCTGTCGTATCTCCGTTTTCGTGACTTTCCACTTTCATGTTCATGAAACCGATCAGAGAGGTTACAGTTGTTGTCTTCTGCTACAAGCGCAGTTCTGTCGTGGGAAAAGCGGTCGGGGTGCGGGACAAGGGTGTGGGGTGCGCCTGCGCGGGGGCTACCTGGGCGGTGCCGTTCCCTCTCCCGGGCCGGCTCACAGCCCCTGCGGCCCTGGTAGTGGTCCTTGTGTGGCCGCTCGTGCAGCCCGGCCCGCTCGTGCTCACGGCCGCTGTGGAAGGGCTTCCAGTCCCGGGCGGCGTACAGGGCATACCTGTCGTGGTAGTACCGGCACCTGTCCCAGCGAGGCCTGTTGGGGTAGAACTTCTCCCGGCCCCAGCTGTGCTCGCCCTCGGCGTAGTGGTGTCGGCCCCAGTCCAGCTCAGCCCCGCTGCGGTGTCGGGAGTGGTGGTGGCCGTACCTGCCCAGGGAGCGGCGCTCGCTGGGGCTGAGCCTGTCGCCGTGGCCAGGGTGGTGCTCCGAGGCGTGGTGGTCCTGGCGGTCGCGTTCCCGGGTGCAGGTGCGGTGCCGCCGGTGGCGGTGGCCCTGGCCCTCGGTCTTGCTCCTGCTCTCCCTGGCGGGCTCCCCGCTGGACGAGCGCTCCCTCCGGCTGCGGTAGTGGCCTCGGTCCACCTTTCGGAGGTTGCCGATTTTTTCCTTCGCCGGGGAAGGGCCTGGGACTTTCGGCCCCACCGCAGCATCCTCGCCCTTCTCCCCAGGGCTAGGCTCAGGGTCCCCCACTGGGTGACTGGGCGGGGCCGCCTCCAGTGCTGGAGCTGGCAGTCCCTCTGAGGCCTCGGGCGCGCCAGAGCTCTGGGGCGGATCCTGAGCATCCCGGGTGTGGTCCCTGCTGGGGTGAACCAGAAGCGGCTGCTCGTAGGACTCCTCCGACCCCATGGGTGGAGCCGGGCTTAACCCCTCCTGGACTTCTGCTGACACCAAGTCTCGTGGACTCTCCACGATCATCCCCGTGTCCTGGGACTGAGGGCTTGGGTCGCCTATTAAGCTCCCGGGGTCACACAGGTCAGGGGGCGTGGTGTCCCCTGTGTTTATGTCCTGGCCGGCGCTGGGCGGAGGCTCCTCGGGGGCAGCGGACATGGCCTCCCAGGTGCCTTCTTTGGTAGCGGGGGTCCCGGGGTCGGGGGGCGGTGGAACCTTGGTGCTGCTGAGGCTGGCGGCCAGGTCCGGCTCCTCCAGGGACTCAGCGGCGGGGCTGCAGGGCTGGGGCTCTGCGATGCAGTCCTCGGAAGGGCCCCTCTCTGCTCCAGGTGCACTGTGGACCCCAAACACACACACACACACCATTAGTGTGGTGATTTGACAGGCTCGTGTCACTGCATTACAGGGACAAATACTTCAAAATGTTCACATTTCATATCTTTAAATATATCTGGCTGAAGCCCAATATTAGGCCTATCATCTCTGGAAACTCCCAATTTTCTCTTTCTCTTATGAAATAAAAATGTTATCTCATCAAGCCCAGCTCCTAGCCTATTTTTCACAACAATTATCCTGCAGTTCTAGGCTCTTCCTGTTTCCAGATAATCTTCTAGTTCTTCTAATTTCTCTAGTTTTTTTTTTTTTTTTTTAAAGAGACAGAGTCTCATTCTGTTGCCCGGGCTGAAATTCAGTGGCACAATCTCAGCTCCCTGCAACCTGCAGCTCCCAGGTTCAAGCAATTCTCCTGACCCAGCTTCCCAACCAAGTAGCTGGGATTACAGGGGCCCACCACCATGCCTGGCTAATTTTTGTATTTTAGTAGAGATGGGGTTTCATGATCCTCTGGCCAGGCTGGTCTTGAACTCCTGACCTCAGGTGATCCACCCGCCTCAGCCTCCCAAAGTGCTGGGATTACAGGTGTGAGCCACTGGCCGCAATTCCTCTAGTTCTTCCTAACAACTAAGTCTAAAGAAAAAAGTCCAGTAATGACGGGGCCTCCTCCTTTTCCTCTGGACTCCCTTTCTCTGATTTTTCTTGGAGCCTCAAAGGTAGAGCAGCTACCTCCAAACAGAGCCAGCAGCTCCTCCAATTACTGACAAATTGTGAGGCATCACTGAGGCTTTAGAAACACTTTCTGTAGTAAATTAACTCTGTCCTTTGATTCCCGCAGAGCTTTCAATGTATCCTCAAGGTTAATGAAAGCTGCCGTGGCTTGGGCTTGTCTGCACAGCCACCTGCCTCATCCTCACACTACCTGGCCTACAAAAGGTGAGAGTCCCCTGGTCGAGGGAGTGAGTGTCTGAGCTAGCCTATTCTTAGGTTGGGAGTGAGTGTTCCCTGCCTGCAGGGTTCACCACATTGATTTTAGTATCTAAGCCCCCCTAACAGAGGGCCTCAGTGAGGGCACTCCCCTGCCAGGGGCCATTCTGAAGCTGCCACAATGATGGGAGCCCCACCAGCACAACAGGCAACCCCACAGGTGAGTGAGTGCCAACGACCATGCAGGTAAAAGCACAGTGTGTTACTGGCACGTTTTTCACAGACACTGAAGTTTCCAGGAATGCAACTAGTATATAAATCTAGAGATGGTCATGCTGTGATTTGATCAGAACTTCACCAGAAGTTGTTCACCGTGAGAACGTGACTTCCTGATGGCGAACCTGCGCCTGGCACCAAGTAGGCCGATATCCGGCCATGCTCTAAGCCATCGCTCACAGCCAACCTGCGCACAGATGCAAGCAACACCCGTGCCACAGCCTCTCGCTGCAGGACCGTCCTGCCTGATTCTTTGCATAGTGAAGCCACTGTCACTGCATGACAAATTCCTTTCCTCTTATTCTTGACTAGAATTACATTTAGGTTACTATATTGATTTTTTTTAATTATGGGGGAGGTTTTATTATCTATAATTTCAGAATCCTAGAGGGGCCATTACAAAGTACAGTCACATGCCTCATACATGCGGTCAACAATGGACCACATGTGACGGTGGTCTATCGGATGACAACAGGTGGAAAAATCCCTGTCCTCTTAACTGTCCTGACAGCCTAGAGCAGCGCATGACTGAGTGTGGTGGTGCTAGTGTGAACAAACCCACTGCACTGCCAGTCCCATGGAAGTATAGTGCATACAATTAGTACATAAAACATGGTAATGGTAATGAATGACCGTTTGCCGGGCGCAGTGGCTCATGCCTGTAATCCTAGCACTTTGGGAGGCCGAGGCGTGCAAATGATTTGAGGTCAGGAGTTTGAGACCAGCCTGACAGGAGTTCACATGGTGAAACCCCATCTCTACTCAAAGAACAAAAAAAAAATTAGCTGGGTGTGGTGGTGCATGCCTATAGTCCCAGCTACTCAGGAGGCTGAGTCAGGAAAATTGCTTGAACCCGGAAGGCGGAGGCTGCAGTGGAAAGAGATTGCACCACTGCACTCCAGCCTGGGCGACAGAGGGAGACTCCATCGCAAAAACAAAAACAAAAAAATGATTGTTACTGGTTTATGTATTTACCAACTGTACTTTTTATGATTATTGCAGAGTGTGCTCCTTCTTACGAGATGTCAGGTAACTGTGAAACAGCCTCAGGCAGGTCCTTCAGGAGGTCTCCAGAAGGCGGCACTGTTGTCACAGGAGATGACAGCTCCATAAGTGTTCTGCCCTTGAGACCTTCCCGTGGAGCAGGATGTGGAGGTGGAAGTCAGTGGTATGGATGACACTGACCCTGTGACCCTAGCCCAGTGTGTGTGTTTGTGTCTTTGTTTTTAACATAAAAGTTAAAAAATTTAAAAGTAGAAAAAAGCTTATCAATATGGATATAAATAACTTATTTTTGTAAAGCTGTATAATGTTTGTGTTTTAAGCTAAGTATTATTACAAAAGAGTCAAAAAGTTAAAAATTAAAAGCTTATAAAGTAAAAAGTTAACAGTAAGCTAAGATGTGTTTACTACTGGAGAAATAAAATTTTTAAACAATGGAGTGTAGCTTAGTGCTGTGTTTAGAGAGTCTACAGGAGTGTCGTGTCCTGGGCCTTCACACTCACTCGCCTCTCACTGGCTCACCCACAGCACCCTCTAGTCCTGCCAGCTCCATTCATGGGAAGTGCCCTCTGCAGGTGTGCCAGTACCATATTTTTACTGTCCCTCTTCTATGTGTAGATGTGCTTAGACACAGATACTTACCACTGTGTTACAGTTGCCTACAGTATCCGGTGCGGTCACAGGCTGTGCAATTTGTGGCCTAGGAGCAGCAAGCCACACCCTCTAGATTTGTGTGACACTCTGTGGTGTAGGCATGACAACAACATCACCAAATAACACATTTCTCAGCATCCCTGTTGTTAACGGAGGGATGACTGTATCCGCCACTTGGCCCTGCCCTAGAACCTCAGCACACCTCACACAATCATTCCTCATGAAAAGACGAAATGAGATGGCGCTTGAAAGTGCGCCAATAACACTGCTAACCAGAGAGAGGTGGCTACACAGGAGGAGAAATGGCACCGTGAGCACATCAAGTTTCCATGGACTCAGTCCTATACGCTACACTTTTTTCTTTACTCTTTTAAAAGGCAAGCTAATAAATCCTATACATTATAATTCAAATCATTCTAGGATTCAAAATGTTCATTATAAAACTTCTACAGTGTTAAAATACTGACACATCTATAGGCGCGACTGGATTTCCTACTATGCAGCCACAAGTGCTTCTAATTTATTCTTGCCTTACCTCGTTTCATCTGTGGAGCCTTTCACTTTGTTGCTAAGCTTGAAGGTCTCTAAGATTTTGTCTTCTGGGAGAGATGGCAAAGGAGCAGGAATCAACTGCAATAAAAACAAAAATATTTCAGCTTCAGGTGCCAGCTCCATGCCTCCTGAAATCCAGCCAAGGGAACCGCCATGGACAAGGCTGAAGATCCTGGTGCATGCTCACCTTTCCAGGAAGACCGTTTGCCTTAGCAAAGGGATTTTCTGAGTGCAGGGCAGGCTGGCTTTGGCAGCTGGCACCATCGGGCGGCAGGCCATTTTCTTTCAAGTCACTGTCGCTGTCTGCACTATTAGCACCGTTTAGGATCATGGGTTCTTGAAGCTCGTGCGGAGCGGTCTCCTCATCTTCGGCATCTTGGCTGGGAGAGTGAGAGCTTGCAATCGTACCAATCCCATTCTCCTTGCCCAGCCCCTTCGACTCCTCATCAGAGTCCTCAGAGGACTCAGCGCCATAGGGGACCAGCACGCTGGAGTTCAGCTTGGATTTGCCATTCATCACGGGCTGGGGGCAGGAATCACTACAGGGGATCGGTTTTGTTACTTTACTAGAAACTGACATCATAGATGCGTTCGAGGTAGACTGTACTGCAGAATTGGTAATGGTAGAAGAGGGAACAGGCTTGGTAGGGTTCTCCAAAGAATTGCTATGAAGGTTAGGCTGAGGCTGACCTTGGCGAACAGGCAACTTGTTGTGAATACTGATTGTAATTTTTTGTTTCTTAGGATGTTCTGGGATCACTGAGGACCTGTTAACTGACCAGTTTTGGACAGAAGCTGAAGCATGAACAGGACTCGCCCTGTTGACACTGGAATTCCCATTAGGACTCGACATGGAACTGCCTGGCGTGTCTTTCAATGGTCCAGTCCCATTTAAGTGAGGTGGATTCTGGAAGAAAGAAAAGCACAACCGGGTCAGAGCTCCAGAAACACGGTCACAGAAACAGAACCCATTTTGGCTGATGGGTCTTTCCCATTTTGCTTTTTCAGGACTAACAAGTTTCACACATCTAGAAATGTTCTCTGTTCTTTTCAATCCCTCCTACCCATGCATACTCTGCACAGGCTCTACTTTTCTGGCAATCAGTCAACAAATAGGACATACATGTTTCACAGAATACAATCCTCAGACCAAACTCTCTCTGTTCCAGATCAGATAGAAATCAGCAGGCCCTGTGGCATGGAGTCACACACTTGCTCCCTGGTTGGGTTTCCTGGGAGCTCACCACTGCACGGAGTGCAAGGAAGGAGGAATAACCCTGGCCTCGGAGCAAAGGAGACGGTCATGTGGGCAGAAAGGAGGGGCTGCTTCAGGCACCGCTCACTCAGCCATGACCCCCACCACTGCCCCTCGATGTCTCCAAATTCTCCTCATGCAGTAACACATTCACTGCAGGTTCCCACCAGGGCTGCTGCATCCCCATGGAGGCGCAGGCCTGAAACATGGTTAATAGATCATGTGTGGCCTTCACATGGCCTTCTCAGATACCCAAATTAGCTGCTATCTTAACAATGGAAAGCTTCACCATAAAAACAAAAACAGTCTTTGGAAAAGCAATGCCAACTACCCCTTCCTACAGGGCACATGCCCTCCTGTTTGCCAGAGCCCTGATGTCACTCTGGAGCAGAGCCCATTAGGGGAGCCTGCTGGATATTTGATGTGTGACTCTGTCATACCTCAAAAACTGCCTGATGTCCATAAAATAAAGCATGCAGCAATCTCAGCTCACTGCAATCTCTGCCTCCTGGATTCAAGCGGTCCTCCCATCTCAGCCTCCTGAGCAGCTGGGACCACAGCACACGCCATCACACCTGGCTGATTTTTGTATTTTTTGTAGAGACAGGGTTTCATCCTGTTGCCCACGCTGGTCTCAAACTCCTGAGCTCAAATGATCCACCTGTCTCAGCCTCCCAAAGTGCTGGGATTACAAGCGTGAGCCACTGTGCCTGGCCATGTTCTGTATATTTAAAATATTTATATAACAGAGGGTTTGATTATACTGTGAGAAGAAATTCAGATATATATGGGGACACAGCAACCACTACAACTGTAACTTGAGTGTTTGAAGTTACATTTTTAAAATTGACATAAAAATTTTATTTTCCCTATGGACCGTTACCTTTATCATGTGAGAGGGAAGCTGTGGTCCAATAAACCCTGGTGCGGCCTGTTTGTTGGTGACAACCCGCTGACTGATGACGGGGCGGGGAGAGGACTGGCCGGGGCTGTGGGTGGAATGAGTAAGTTCACCTCCATTTTTCATATCATGGGACCTGGAGCAAGGAGAGTGATACTTAGGGTGACACAGGATACCTCCTTAGGAGAGATTCATTCACAGATTCAACACCATTTAACCCTTCAGGCAGAAAACTGATGGAAAAAATAGCATGTTTATGCTACACGGTACAGAGCTACAGGCATCTTCTCCTTTAGGCTGATGTCAGGCACTCAGATCAGGAAACAAGGATAATTGGGTAAATGACGTTTTTAAAACTGTGTGTTCTGAAAGTGCTGTTTTATCTGAAAGGTGTTTCTTTTCTGTTGCTTGTATTTTTATCTTGAGACAGGGTCTTGCTATGTTGCCCAGGCTGGAGTGCAGTGGAACAGTCATCACTCACTGTGGCCTCGCCCTCCTGCCTCAGCCTCCTGAGTAGCTGGGACCACAGACATGCACCACCAGTCCTGGCTTTTTCATTTTTTGTAGAGATGGGGTCTCACTTTGTTGCCCAGGCTTATATTTTTCTAAATATAAATATATGCCACTCTAGAAAATCTATAGTGTCCCAAAAAGTGAGAAACAAAACCCTACCCCTTATCTTGGCCTCAGAGGCCTCCTCTGATCATCATCTGTGCTTCAGCCCAATTGCTGAAATTCAATGCCAGTGTTTACTATTTCAACATGCAGACATGAGCATTCTGCCAGTTAAGACATTTTAGGATACTCTTAATTTTCTGCTATCAAAAATTTTTCCAAAAATGGAATGAGTGAGTCAAAAGAGTATGCAGCCACAATAGGACAGAGCTGGGCGTGGGCACTGGCTTTGGCCCGGAAGGCGATGATTGACCTGTGCTCCACGATTGGGAGGTGCTGGCTGTGACCACACCAGGTGCTCAGAGGCCCCTTCCAGAGGTCTCTACTCACTGTCCTGTGGCTCCTGGCCCACTCCATTGCTGCCCACAGCAGAAGCCCACCCAGCTCAGCTACCACCTCTGCCTGCAGCTGCACCTTCAGTGCTCCCGGCCATAGAGTGGGAAGCGGAGCAAACTCATCATCACACTCAGACTACCTTCCATACTTTTCAGGCACACGGCAGAGTTGATGGTTTTTGCTGGTTTGTTTTGTTGAGACAGGGTCTTGCTCTGTCACCCAGGCTGGAATGTAGTGGCTCAATCATGGCTTACTCCAGCCTCAACCTCCCCAGGCTCAAGTGATCCTCTAACCTCAACTTCCCAAGCAGATGAGACCACAGGCTCACAACACCACACCTAGCTAATTTTTTTGTATTCTGTAGAGTTGTGGTCTCACTATGTTGCCCAGGCTGGTCTGTCTTGAACTCCTGGGCTCAAGTGATCCTCCCATCTCGGCTGTCCAAAGTGCTAGGATTATAGGCATGAGCCACCATGCCAGGCCAGAGTTGATCTTTAAGCTGCTGGGTTTTTTAAAAAAAAAAACAACACTGAATACTGAATTTAAATATGTTGATAACAAGAGAAGAAATGACATACCAAAAAATTTGACAATTTGTTTTCATGACAATACCTGATATAAAAGAGCACATAGGCTTGTTGGCTGAGTACCGATCTGATATCACTGGTGGATACAATGGAGTCATTCATTTGATACCAGAGGCCATTGCTAGCCTGTAAATGAGAGCCAGTAAAAAAGAGAGATTAGATTTAATTAAACGTGAAACAGAGTCAAGAGAATTGTATTTTTTTGCAATGGAGTCTCACTCTGTCACCCAGACTGGAGTGCAGTCTCATGATCTTGCAAGCTCCACCTCCCGATTCAAGCAATTCTGCCTCAGCCTCTGGAGCAGTTGGGATTGCTGGCACACACCACCACACCCAGCTAATTTTTTCTATTTTTAGTAAAAAGGGGGTTTCACCATGTTGGCCAGGCTGGTCTTTAACTCCTGACCTCAAGTGATCCACCTGCCTGAGCCTCCCAAAGTGCAGGGATTACAGGTGTAAGCCACCATGCCCAGCCAAGATACTATTACAACGGGTATTCACATTTTAACTGTAAAAGTTCCATCTCTCCCCACCCCAAGAATGCTAGTGCTGTCTTTCAGCATGTATGTAACAATAGTCTTCAGCAAATCTGCACAGCTTACTTTTATGTAGCAGAAGTAATGGCCAGCATGGCAATTAAAACCAGTGTGGACCAGCACTGCATATAAGACGTAGACAATCGGCTCTCCGTTGGGCTGAGACATATATGGCCGAATATCAAGATACTCAGGGTATTTCACATCCTACACAGAAACAGAAAAAGGAGAAACATTTCTAAGGGCACAGATCATTCCACACATTCAGGGTCGAGGGTATTTAGGACTTCCTAGGTGGGGAGACCCACAGAACACTTGCACCTTGTGATGTTCTAGCAAAAACCTAATGCATTTAGCCACCTTTTGCTTTTTTTTGAGATGAGGTCTCACTCTATTGTCCAGGCTGGAGGGCAGTGGCACAATCTCAGCTCACTGCAACCTCCACCTCCTGGTTCAAGCCATTCTCCTGCCTCAGCCTCCTGAGTAGCTGGGATTACAGGTGCACCACGACACCAGGCTAATTTTTGTATTTTTAGTAGAGAGGGGGTTTCACTATGTCGACCAGGCTGGTCTCGAACTCCTGACCTCCTGTCCAAAGTCTAGCAGGAAGTCCTCTTTGGATTTCAGATTATACAGGCTCTCCCTATATCCCCTCATAACCACAGGTACCAACAAAACTGACAATGAAGCCCAAATGGAGGTAACAGTTACCAATTTTGTCATTAGAAAGTCCAGTGTGCTGCAGGGCCCATCCTCATAAGCACACATGCAGAACCACTGCCTCCATGCTCTGACCTGTTTTTTCTACCACCAAATGCTGACAGAACTTAGAAAACTGGTCACCAAAGTTGTTCAACCAGGTTATTTAGAATCCTTAATAGCTCCGGACATGTAAGCCTTGAAAGGCTCCACATAAAAGATGATTAATGACATTATCCACATACCTTAGCAATTTTTCCACCAGTAAAATTTGCAAAACGTTTCAGAGAAAGTGTAAGAACATTAGAGGATCTATGGATAGTGAACCTCTTTGAAGCTGGCACCATCTTTTTACACCTTGAAATAAACAGAAACAAAAGTTTAAGAAGATGAATATATATACACAATTTTTGATATTTTGGTCTTTCTTGTTATAATTCTAAACATTTTACATTAAGGTTCCAAAAAGGACACTGGATGAGAACCACCAGCCTTCAACCAACAGTGAAAATATTAACATTAAAAATACAGGTGGAGGGCTGGGTTTGGCAGCTCACACCTATAATCCCAGCACTTTGGGAGGCCGAGGCCGGTGGATCACAAGGTCAACAGGTTGAGACCATCCTGGTCAACATGGTGAAACCCCGTCTCTACTAAAAATACAAAAATTAGCTGGGCATGGTGGCACGCGCCTGTAGTCCCAGCTACTCGGGAGGCTGAGGCAGAAGAATTACTTGAACCCAGGAGGTGGAGGTTGCGGTGAGCCAAGATCACACCATTGCACTCCAGCCTGGGTAACAAGAGTGAAACTCCGTCTCAAAAAAAATTAAAAAATATATATATATACACATACAGGGGGAAACTGCTTAATTAGCAGGAAAGGAAAGAAAGATAGGACAATTCTGAAAAACCAAGCCACACAGGCCACCAATAATGTTAAAATTAGGTTAACACAAGTTTATTTCAATTCAAAAGAAACTGAAAAATGAACATGTTCAGACTGGTATAATCATGTGAAAAGAATTTTTTTTTTTTAAATGGAGTCTTGCACTGTCATCCAGGCTGTAGTGCAGTGGGGCCATCTCAGCTCACTGCAATCTCCGCCCTCCTGGGTTCAAGCTATTCTCCTGCCTCAGCCTCCTGAGTAACTGGGACTACAGGCGTGCGCCACCACCCCAGCTAATTTTTTTGTATTTTTTAGTAGAGATGGGTTTCACCATGTTTGTGCCCGGCCAAAAAAGTAAGTCTTAAATTCATCTGATTTAAAAATAAGAATTCACCGGGCACAGTGGCTCACGCCTGTAATCCCAACAACTTTGGGAGGCCGAGGCAAGCGGATCACAATGTCAAGAGATCAAGACCATCCTGGCCAACATGGTGAAACCCCATCACTACTAAAAATACAAAAATTAGCTGGGCGTGGTGGCACGCGCCTGAAGTCCTAGCTACTCAGGAAGCTGAGGCAAGAGAATCACTTGAACCCAGGAGGTGGAGGTTGCAGCGAGCTGAGATCGCGCCACTGTACTCCAGCCTGGATGACAGAGCAAGACTCCATCTCAAAAAATAATAATTATTATTATGTGAAAAGAAAACCCGAATCAGAAATAAAAGGAGGAAAAATAAAGATTAGAAATGTCTGTGGAATTTAAAACAAAAGCAAAATCCCTCTGGTCTTGAAGATTTGATAATAAAAAAATTACCCATATTACCTGACTACAACATGGAAATCTACTTAACAGCGTATGAAAGAGCTTTCTTTTTTTTTTTTTTTTTTTTTTTTTTAGACAGAGTCTCACTCTCTCACCCAGGATGGAGTGCAGTGGCACAATCTCGGCTCACTGCAACCTCTGCCTCCTGGATTCAAGTGGTTCTCCTGCCTCAGCCTCCTGAGTAGCTGGGATTACAGGCATGTGCCACCATGGTTGGCTAATTTTTGTATTTTCAGTAGAGATGGGTTTTACCATTTCGGTTGGGCTGGTCTTGAACTCCCGACCTATGATCCACCCACCCTGGCCTCCCAAAGTACTGGGATTACAGGCATGAGTTTTCTTAAAATAGGTACTCTTGACTTCACAGGGAAACATATTAGTTTGAATAATCAAAATTAGCGTTTTCCAGCAAATGCTATTCCAAGCCCTGGGTACCCACCCTAAGAGAGAAGGATCCTAGCTATCACAGAAGAAAGTGACTCTCCACCAACATCAGCCCTCTCATCATAAGAAAGTCAGTAAGAATGCTATTCAGCAGATGGGGGGTGCCCAGCCACACCGGAAGCAGCATTGCCATGGGATACAAAGATAATTTTACCTCTCTCCTACCATCCAAATCTGCCCAATAATGTTATGCCCCAGGCTCTGACAGGCACGGAGCTGCGTGTCTTAGAGGAATGCACACACTGAGACACTGCAGGCTCTGGTCCTTGGGTAACAGGAACCCAGTGTCTTCCCCAAGAGTATCGGAAACTCAAGCAACCTAGAGGGGGGCTTTCAGACACACCAAACGCTCTCAAACAAAGCCTGCCGGCTGTCCCCACTGGAAGAGCCAGCAGCAAGAAACAAGTCACCACCCAACATACTTGCTGCACTTGTATGAGTTTTCTCCATCAAGCTGTTCCGGCTTCACAAACTGCTCCAATGCCTTGTTAACACTCTGAGCAGCCTGGGAAAAGAAGAGGCACAAATACCACATCACCACACACTGCCACTTGTGTTTGGGTCTCGCTCTGCTGCCCAGACTGGAGTGCAGTGCCACAGTCACAGCCCATTGTAGCCTTGACCTCCTGGGCTCAAGCAATCCTCCCACCTCAGCCTCAGACCATGGCATGAGCAGCTCAGACCACAGGCATGGCCACCATGCCCAGCTAATTTTTTCATTTTTTTGTAGAGACAGGGGTCTCACTGTATTCCCCAGGCTAGTCCCAAACTCCTGGGCTCAAGCGATACTCCCACCTTGACCTCCCAAAGTGTTAGGATTACAGATGTGAACCACCATGCCCAGCCGTGCCACCTATTTTTTAAAAGAAAGAATGGAAGACTCAAAGATATAAAAGCAAATAAGAATTTTTATGAAAAAATTTTCCTTTAGTAGTATGATGTTCACTTTCATACATCTACACACCAAATTATATCCCTTTCATTAAAATGGGCAGATTAAAGTGAACAAAATATATTGAGGATGCTCACTGCAGCATTACTTAAAACAGCATGCAACTGGAAGCAAACCAAATATCTACCAGCAAGGAATTCAGCATAGGAATCCCAGTCCATCCATTCACTGCACCACACACTGCCCAGAGAACACATTCACACAGAAAGGTCTCCAACAGAATTACATGCAAGTAGTGAGTGGCCAGACATCAGACACAATCCCATTTATATAAAAAGTAAACAATATATTCTGAAGCAGTACATATCGAACTGTTAAAAAGAATTCACTCTGAGGGACAGCATTTTACATATATCTCCAATGTTACTCATTTTTATCATAAGCATGTATTACATCTATAATCAGAAAAATGCAAGCTCAAGAATGACAAAAAATAGGAATTCAGAAAATCTAAAAGACAGGCTGGGTGCAGTGGCTCACATCTGTAATCCCAGCACTTTGGGAGGCTGAGGCTGGAAGATCACTTGAGCTCAGGAGTTTGAGACCAACCTGGGCAACATGGTGAAACCCCATCTCTACTAAAAATATAAACATTAGCTGGACGTGGTGGTGCATGCCTATGGTCTCAGCTACTGGGGAGGCTGAGGTGGAAGGATCATTAAAACCTGAGAGATTGAGGCTACAGTGAGATTGCACCAATGCACCCCAGCCTGGGCACAGAGTGAGACCCTGTCTCAAAAAAAAAAAGGAAAATGCAAGAAGCAAAACAGTTTTCTAAAGAATAACCATCTATATTTGGCTAATATAGACATGAAAAACTGGTTTTATTAACATATTAAAGAAAAATTCAGGCCAGCTGCAGTGGCTCACGCCTGTAATCCCAACACTTTGGGAGGCTGAGGCACGTGGATCACGAGGTCAGGAGTTTGAGACCTTGGCCAGTACGGTGAAACTCCGTCTCTACTAAAAATACAAAAATTTGCCAGGCATGGTGGTGCATGACCGTAGAGTCCCAGCTACTCAGGAGGATGAGGCAGAAGAATCACTTGAACCTGGGAGGCGGAGGTTGCAGTGAGCTGAGATCACTGTGCTCCAGGCCTGGGCAACAGAGTGACATTCCATCTCAAAAAGAAAAAAAAAAAAAAAAAAGAAGAAGAAAGAAAATTCAAAGGATAATAAAAGACTTTTAGAAGCTTTTTTTACAATACTTACTACAAAACTTGAATAATCCCTCCATATGAAATCTTAGCATACTGAATTATTCAATTTATATTCTCTAACAAGTAGTCTAAATTATAAATGAACTATACAGTTATATAAAATGGCTTATTTTAAAAATGTAATTACTCCCATAATTATGAAATTTACCTTTATCTCCAATGTTATATCAAGATATGGATCAAAAGTATCTGAAACGCCCTTGCAATTTAAACATTTGACTGAAATAAAAACAAAATGCAAAAGATAAGTGTAATCATTACAGCAACATCAACTATTGAAATGACAAAATACAATTTGAAATTTAAAATTTTTTAACTGTAATTTTTCTATCAATTGAACAAAAAATTTTTTAAATTACTACTACTCATAATGCGGGTGAAAAGTGTCATAAATTTGGCCCCTCATGGGTTTGAATCAAAACTGATATAACCTCTTAGAAGGACAACTTGACAGTATTAAAATTTACAATACACACATGCTGTGACCCAGAAATTCTAATACTAAGAATTGATCCTATATATACACTTTTACCCAGACATAAAGCATGTGTGCATGGATGCTCAATGAAGCACAGATGGTAACAACAACAAACCTGAAACAACCTAAATGGGGACGAAATAAACAGCCACTAATGCAACTGTCGAAGGCTCTGTTAGACCTCTGTGTGCTGAAATGTGAAAAGACTAATATGAAGAGACAAATGGAAGCAGTGCACACAGTATGCTCCCAGTTTGTTCACGCATAGGAAACTACCAGAGGATTTACTACAACCTGGCACTGGGGTTGCCTTTGGGTAAAAAGAATGAGAATCTGGGCTAGAGAGAAGTCTTTTCCTTATTAACCCTGTCCTACGATTAGCATTTTTTAACCGCATGTGTATATCATTTTATCAACTTAAAAGCAAAAGCTTACCTCTAGATCTTAAGTATCCTCCAAATATCTGACAAACAAGAGTAGTGGCCTGGGTGTGTCTGTCTAATCTGAAAAACATCGAACAGTGACATGAGAGAAGAGCTTTGCAAAAACTGCAGATGCTGTGACCAGATTTCAAACACATGAGCTTACAAAAGGGCAAGAATTCAAACAGGACAGCCACAGAAAATAAAAGGACGCATGTGTGGCAGCCCAAGAGCAGCCTTGCCTGGCCAGAACACAGGGAGGTCTGGGAGCGGTGGGAGGAGAGGCAGAGCTGTGGGAATTGTGTCTGTCAGGAAGGGACTCGGGAAGCAAGGCAGGAGTCTGGTCGTGAAGCAGGAAGAAGGCAGCCTCGGGGTGCCACAGCCTGGGCGGGAGGAAAGGCAGCTGAGGCAGAAAAGGCAGAGAGTCTTCCTCCGACCCGAGTCTGTCACTAGCCAGACGTTGAAGGTCTAGACAGGGTGGTGCCAGGGCAGGGAGAACACAGAGTGAGAGCTACCAGGTGTACTCAGACAGCACCAAGAGGCTTAGGATGCAATATTTAACTGTCGCCTCATCTTCCTCGACTCTGCATTTACATTTTAAGGAACAAGCTGCAGAAATCAGTAACTGACTGGGGTGGAGGTTCAGGAAATAAATACAGGCTGGAGGGCAGCAGAGAAAAGAAAACATCAGGCACAATTAGAAAGGAGAAGCAGCTAGTGTGAGATGTGCAGACATCTGCTGATAACCAGAAATTAAATACGGGCAAGACCAATGCTTATTTCCTGACATCTGTCATTGAGAAAATGCAAACTGTTATAGTAAGATACATCTATAAATTTCAACCATTTTAAAATGATGCCTATCATCTGAGGAAGAGGCAGAGCAAGCCAAAAGGTAAAGTGAATGAAGTTCTATGTGCTTCCAACAAAAAAGGTGAAAATGATTCTGGTAAGTTACAACCAGATATGCCAAATGAAGGAACAACTGGCACTTTGTTGTACTTACTTATTGCTGCCATTCAAGCATGCTTTTTGCATAGCATCAACAGTATATTGAAGGAATTCATGGGCATCTTCTTGGTTTCCAAAACGGAAGTGCCTAGCTATACCTATAAAATTTCAGTAAAGACAAGGCTTTATCATTACATATAATTACCCTAAGTGGTATCCCCCAAAATATATCTTATAATATGTTGGTTGGAAAACTCCCAAATACTTATATCATGAGGAAATAGCACTAACATAAGCCACTAATATAAAAGCTATAAGCAGGATCATGCCCTTTAGACGAGAATCCCCAACCATTTCGGCATCAGGGACCAGTTTCATGGAAGACAATTTTTCCACAGAACAGAGGAGGAGGTTGGAATGAAACTGTTCCAGCTCAGATCATTAGGCATGAGATTCTCATAAGTAGCGTGTGACCTAGATCCCAGGCATGCGCAGTTCATAATAGGGTTCGCGCTGCTATGAGAATCTAACGCTGCTGCTGATCTGACAGGAGGCGGAGCTCAGGCGGTAATGCTCACCTGCTGCTCACTTCCTGCTGTGCAGCCCAGTTCCTAACAGGCCACATCCGGTACCAGTCCACGGCCCAGGGGTTAGGGGCCCCTGCTTTAGACCATTAAAAGTCCACAGCGCCTAGAGTTTCTGAGAGTCCAGAGAGTAGCTACAGAGTGACTCATGTTTTTAGCAAGTTAATAAAGTTACACTTAAATAAACTGGTTGTTTTGTCTCAAGTTTGTCCAAAATGTTATGTTGGTGATTTTAAATTGGTGCTAGATCTCTGTAAGAGAATCCATTCAAAACATAAATATCACATCCTATCTAACTCTATTCCAATGACCCACAGAAGAAATTATATCTGCAGGTGCACAGTAATATTTCAGTCCTGTTTCTAACTAATTAAACAGCTACAAGACCAAGTTATTTTTTAAATTATAATTAAAAATTAACACAAAAGTATAAGCAATATCACAATAAAACATACATACTGAATTTTACGTGTGTATGAATGTATAAAAATATGTTCTAGCTTAAATCATATGAAACTGCCAACACTCCACCAGTTTAGACCTACAAGTGACAACTTCATGATTCAACCATGTGTGTATCAGTGGATGTATACATACACACACACACACACACACACACACACACAGAGCACAGTGACATTTTCTTAAAAGACTAGGTTTAAAAATGTTAGTCATGCCTGCTATATAAGTATGTATAAAAATAAATATATGTGGTCAAGCATGGTGGCTCACACCTGTAATCTCAGCACTTTGGGAGGCGGAGGCAGGCAGATCACGAGGTCAGGGGATCGAGAACATCCTGGCTAACACAGTGAAATCCCGTCTCTACTAAAAATACAAAAAATTAGCCAGCGTGGTGGCATGTGCCTGTAGTCCTAGCTACTCGGGAGGCTGAAGCAGGAGAATTGCTTAAACCAAGCAGGCAGAGGTTGCAGTGAGCCAAGATGGCACCACTGCACTCCAGCCTGTGCAAGAGTGAGACTCTGTCTCAAAAAAATAAATAAAAATTTAAAAAATAAATATATGTATCAACAGCCGGGTGCAGTACCTTATGCCTGGGAGGCTGAGGTGATGGATCATCTGAGGTCAGGAGTTCAAGACCAGCCTGGCCAACATGGTGAAACCCTGTCTCTACTAAAACTACAAAATTAGGCAGGTGTGGTAGTACACACCTGTAATCCCAGCTACTCGGGAGCATGAGGCAGGAGAATCACTTGAACCCAAGAGGTGGAGGCTGCAGTGAGCCGAGATCATGCTACTGCACTCCAGGCTGGGCGACAGAGCAAGACTCCATCTCAAATGAATGAATGAATGAATGAATGAATGAACAATCCAAACCTGCCTGACTAAATTTTGCCAGGCTTCTATAATATTTCAAAGGTTTTTGGCTTGTCTGTTGTGGTCTATCAATAATGCCAAGGGCCAATAACACCTCTTTAATTTTCAGTGGCTTTCTAGGGAAAAAGATTACAGTTTGTTAGTGTATAATTATGCATCCCTATAATTATTCAGTTAGATACCAGATGAAGAGTTATAGTTTTGTTGGTTTGCATTTTTTATTCCAACTCAGTTAATTAACATGATGTAAAAATTTATTGCAAAAACACACAAAAAGTATGCAAAAAAAATTTCATGCACCTATCCATTTAAAATTTAAAAATTAACTATAAAAAAGTTAAATTTATCCACAAATTTGCTAGGCTCTGAGTATAAATTCTTTGAAGACTATAATAAAGTTGGGCCCACTAGTACACATCTGTAATCCCAGTTACTCAACTGGGCAAGAGGATCACCTGAGCTAGGAATTCAGGCCTAGCCTAGGTAACATAGTGAGACACAGTCTCACTAAAAAAAAAGAAAAAGAAAAAAGAGAATTAACATTATTTATTTATTTATTTATTTATTTTATTTTTACTGCTCCTTGCAGAGCTTGCTAATCCACAGGCAGTGTGTCCAGAGTAGCCTAATTACCTTTATTTTTGACATTTCCTGTCACTGTGTATAGTATAATATTCATTTACCAAACTGAAACTAATTAAAAGCTGTTTACAAAAACCTGCCAGACAATATGAGAATTAGTATTACTCAGCATAGAAATCCAAGTGTTGGAGCAAAAACACTGTAAAACTTACCAATGATTTTAACATACTGATTTTAAATAATTTAAAATTTGTTATATTAAATTGAATAGTCTTTATTATATTGTCATCTTTTGCTTAAAAGTTTCAAAATGTGTTTATATAGCAAATGTTTTACTAAAAATTTGTCATTGAAGACACAGCCACATATGATAAAAATACATTTGTTTTCTAACACACAATGGGTTCAGTTTTTTTTACTAGTTGGACATTAAAAATAACTAGGTAATAGGCCAGGTGTGGTGGCTCATACCTGTAATCCCAGCACTTTGAGAGGCCAAGGCAGGTGGATCACCTGAGGTCAGGAGTTCGAGATCAGCCTGACCAACATGGAGAAACTCCATCTCTACTAAAAAGAGGCTGGTGGAGCATGTTTGTAATCCCAGCTACTCGAGAAGCTGAGGCAGGAGAACGGTGTGAAACTGGGAGGTGGAGGTTGCAGTGAGCCGAGATAGCAAGACTATGCTCCAGCCTGGGCAACACAGCGAGACTCTGTCTCAAAAAATAAAAAATAACTAGATAATAAATATGAATATAAACTACAACAGTAAATACTTACGCCGCATCTCATTGATGACAAACATTGGTTTAATAACATCCCCAGGATTACTGAGTGCCTGGGTAATATGTGCTTGCATTGTACACATCATACAAAAGCCTTCTGCATGACCTGAAAGATAGATGATAATCCTCCAAATTAGCAAAATACAACTATATACACACATCGAAGCTAATTACAGATCAGGGGCACACATCTGTAGTGAAATAATAGCTGCTATATGCATGCCTTGAGCTATCTACTTTTATGCATTTTCATTTACTTTTTTTTTTTTTTTTTTGAGGCGGAGTCTCCCAGGCTGGAGTGCAGTGGTGCAATCTCTGCTCACTGCAACCTCTGCCTCCCCGGGTCCAAGCAATTCTCCTGCCTCAGCTTCCCAAGTAGCAGGGACTACAGGCATGTGCCACCACGCCCAGCTTTTTTTTTTTTTTTTTTTGTATTTTTAGTAGAGTCAGGGTTTTACCATGTTAGCCAGGCTGGTCTTGAACTTCTGAGCTCAGGCAATCCACCTGCCTCGGCCTCGCAAAGTGCTGGGATTACAGGTGTGAGCCACCACAACCGGCCTCATTTACTTTTCTAACAAATCTAAGTGATAAGTACGTATTAGCTCTCTTTCACAACAAAGGAAAAAGGCTCAAAGAGTTTAAAAGTTTGCACAATGTCAAAAGAGTTATTATGTGACAGACATAATTGGACTTAACTCATACTCTTTCTAATTACAAAGCCAATGCTTCTAGCTACTCTCCATACTGGAAAAGCAAGATTTTTTTCCCCCTCATACCACCATTTATCTCAAATACTAAAAGAATGTCTCCCACAGCAGGGATTAGAGATCACTGTGTAGGCCAGACACCATGACTCACACCTATCATCTCAGCACTTTGGGAAGCCGAGGTGGGTGTATCTCTTGAGGCCAGGAGTTTGAGACCAGCTTGGGCAACATGGTCAAACCTTGTCTCTACAAAAAATAAAAAGAAAATTAGCCCAGTGTGGTGGCGCAAGGCTGTAATCCCAGCCATTCAGGAGGCTGAGGTGGGAGGATCACCTGAGCCCAGGGAGGTTGAGGCTGCAGTGAGCTGTGATCACACCACTGCACTGCAGCCTGGGCAACAGAGTGAGACTCTGTCTCAAAAAAATAAAGCAAAGAAAAAGGAAAGTAATCTCTGTGTAAATACTCTGGTGTTGCTGGCCACAGATGGTGGTCTCTATGGCGTATCTTTTTTTTACAACTTTCTAAAAATGTAAAAATCATTCTTAGAGCGTGCTAAGTGGTGCTATGGCATCTACTGGGTGGAAGCCAGGGATGCTGCTAAACAGCCTCAAATGCACAGGACAGCCCCTCACAACAAAGAATTACCTGAAGTGCCGACAGTACTGAGGCTGAGAAACTGCCTGACTAAAGGCTGCCGAGACCTACCTAATAAAGCTTCAACACCGCAAAAGGATCAAATTAGTTCCAATTAACTTTGTCCCACAATAAAGCTCAAAACATTTTTTAAAGGAACATATAAACCCCAGCATCCAGTCTGGCATCCAATCAAACAGTACAGGGCATGCAAAGATGTAGGAATAACCAGTAACAAGGAGGAAATAAATAGAAAAAGACCCAGAAATAACACAGATGATATCAGAAGACAATGACCCTGAAAAAGATATTATAAATACATTCGTATGTTCAAGGAGATGGAAAATGGAAAAATGGAAGAACACACTAAGAAGAAACATGGAAACAGATATAAATCTACTTCTACACATGAACAGCAGAATCTCTGGGATGAAAAATACACCAGATACACCAGGTACGGTGGCTCACACCTGTCATCCCAGCACTTTGGGAGGCTGAGGCAGGCAGACTGCTTGAGCCCAGGAGTTTGGAGCTCAGCCTGAGCAACACAGCAAAATCCCATCTCTACTAAAAATACAAAAATTAGACAGGTGTGGTGGCACTACTCCAGAGGCTGATGTGGGATGGGAGAACCACCTGAGCCCAGGAGTTGGAGGCTGCAGTGAGCTATGACAGCACCACTGCACTTCAGCCTGGGTGACAGAGTAAGATCTTGTCTCAAAAAAACAAAAACAAACAATAACAAAAACACCAGATGTGATTAGTAACAGATTAGACACCACAGAAGATTAGTGAACTTGAAGATATTCATTATGGGTAGAAAATCTCTCTAATAAAACACAAAGAGAAAAACCTAAAAATAACAACAACACAGCGTTATCAGTAAACTATGGGACAATTTTAAGTTGTCCCTGACATTCATTATTAGAGTCTGAAGGTAAAAGGATAACATAAATATTTCAAGAAATAACAATTATCTACAAAGTTAAAGCACAAGGGAGATTTTTGGGATGAGGCATGGTTTCGTATCCTGACCGAGCTGTCAGTTCACATTAATCTATATTAATATTCAAGAAAAACTTACACCAAAGAAGTTAAGTTTTTAAAAGTTAGTGAAAGTTGACAGAAATTTAACAGAAATAATACATGTACAGATCTCAGAACCTCAACAAATTCTAGCAGTAAAAACATGAAGAAAACTACACAAAGGACTACTGCTTAAAATCAGCAATAAAAATCTTAAAAGCACTGGAGATTAAAAAAAAAAAAAAAAATTACATAGGCCAGCACAGTGACTCACGCCTGTAATCTCAGCAGTCTGGGAGGCTGAGGTGGGGGGATCACTTAAGGTCAGGAGTTCAAGACCAGCCCAGCCTGGCCAACATGGTGAAACCCCATCTCTACTAAAAATACAAAATATCAACTGGGCATGGTAGTGCATGCCTGTAATCTCAGCTACTTAGGAGGCTGAGGCAGGAGAATCACCTGAACACGAGGCAGAGGTTGCAGTGAGCTGAGATCGCACCACTATACTCCAGCCTGGGCTACACAGTGAAACTCCATCTCAAAAAAAAACACAAGAAACAAACAAACAAAAAAAACATTATGTATATAGGAACAAAGGTAAAACTGACAACAGATTTCTTATTAGGCACAGTACAGGCCAGAAGACAGTGGAATAACATCTTTCAAGTATTAAAAGAAAAGGATGGGCCAGGTGTGGTGGCTGCCCTGTAATCCCAGCACTTTGGGAGGCCAAGGTGGGTGGATCACTTGAGCGAGACCAGCAGGGATAAAATGGCAAAATCCTGTCTCTACAAAAAATTAGCCAGGCCTGGTGGTGGGTAACCGCAGTCCCAGCTACTTGGGAGGTTGAGGTGGGAGGATTACTCAAGCCCAGGAGGTTGAGGCTGCAGTGAGCTATAATCACGCCACTGCACTCCAGCCTGGGTGAGAGTCTGTCTCAAAAAGAAAAAGAAAAATAACATCAACACAGAATTCTACACCCCATGAAAACATCCTTCAAAAACAAACATGAGACTTGCGCTTCTGAGAGATGGAGTAGAGGTAGTTTTCTATTTCTCCTGCCAAGTACAACAAAAATTCCTGACCACTATGTATAAAACAACCCTTAAAGGGCTGTGAGGCCGGGCGCGGTGGCTCAAGCCTGTAATCCCAGCACTTTGGGAGGCCGAGGCGGGTGGATCACGAGGTCAAGAGATCGAGACCATCCTGGTCAACATGGTGAAACCCCGTCTCTACTAATACAAAAAATTAGCTGGGCACGGTGGCGCGTGCCTGTAATCCCAGCTACTCAGGAGGCTGAGGCAGGAGAATTGCCTGAACCCAGGAGGCGGAGATTGCGGTGAGCCGAGATCGCGCCATTGCGCTCCAGCCTGGGTAACGAGCGAAACTCCGTCTCAAAAAAAAAAAAAAAGGGCTGTGAAAGAGAAAAAGACATGCTAGGGACCTCAGGACCCATGGAAGACAGCGTTGAGTTCCCTGGGTTTCTTTGTGCTGCTTCTAGTCCAGACTTGGAGCTGAAGAAGTCAGCAACCCAGAAACCCCAACAAACGCACACAACAAAGCTCCAGCGAAAGCCTGCTCCCGCTCTCTCCAGCCAAAGGATGAGGAAGGGGCAGCCTCACACAATAGAAACCTTTTGAAATCATCGCTCTACTTCAGCTTCTGTGTCTATTTTTTTTATATTATGATGTTTGGTTTGGTTTTTTTGAGACAGGGTGTCACTCTGTCACTGGGCTGGAGTGCAGTGGTGGGATCATGGCTCACTACAGCCTCAACCTCCCAAGGCTCAGGTGATCCCCCAACCTGTCTCTCGAGTAGTTGGAATGATAAGCGTGCACCTCCATACCCGGCTAATTTTTGTATTTCAGTAGAGACAGGGTTTCACCACGTTGGCCAGGCTGGTCTTGGACTCCTGGGCTCAAGAGATCTGCCCTCCTACGCCCAAACTGCTGGAATTGAGGAACTATTATGATGTTTTGACATTCTAAAGATCTTTCTGGCTGGGGAGAGACTGCCCCCAAGGCTAGTCAATTCTTAGAAGTAGCAAAGGACTCAGAGTTGGTGCAAGCCTTTGCTATACAAATTAACCAATCCAGAGCCCTTCCTTCTTCCTCCACCTGCCAGAGCACCCAAGGAGGCAACACTCCTGCCTTAATCACCTCAGGGCCAGGTGCCAGGCAACTCTGGGACATGCCTGTGGCTTAGAGCCCGCTGAAATTATTCAAACCAGCCAATCCCAAATTCTTCCCCCTGCCCTACCCTGTTTGTCTCATGGAAACCTCAACGAAGGCTCTGGCCAATGATGCCTTCCCTTCACTCCTGTCTTCTGCCTCCTGACCCCTTGGGGGTCCTTTCCACGTGGCCCTGCATGGTGTGACCTGTGAGCATAAAATCTTTGTCTTCCTGAGCCTCTCCTATGTCTCCTCTTGTGGCTGCGCCTGACTGACCATCTCATAAAAGAATACAAAAGACATTCAAATACCACAGAAGAACTGTGGCCTCACCTCTACCCACACCAACAAAAGCCAAGTAAACAGCCTACACTTGCACTCAGCAGGCTGTAGTTAGGCACTCTACCCCACCCACTGGGTTAACAGTAGAGAAAGTAGACAAGGAGCTGGGACTTGAAACCACACTGGATGATAAGAAACCCTGTCCCACCCCACGTTATTAGTGACAATCACATGGGGAGCCCAGGTTTCCACCTACCCAGTAGTAAAAAGCCACCTCCACAACTCTCCCTGCCTGCCTGGCCTCCCAAAGTGCTGGGATTACAGGTGTGAGCCACTGCACCTGGCCTTTATTTATTTTGAGGGAGAGTCTCACTCTTTTTTTTTTTTTTTGAGGCAGAGTCTTACTCTGTCACCCAGGCTGGAGTGTAGTGGAACAATCTTAGCTCACTGCAGTCTCCATCTCCTGGGCTCAAGTGATTCTCGTGCCTCAGCCTCCCGAGTTGCTGGGATTACAGGCGCCCAACACCACACCCGGCTACTTTTTTGTATTTTTAGTGGAGACGGGGTTTCACCATGTTGGCTAAGCTGGTCTCAAACTCTTGGCCTCAGGTGATCCACCGTGCCTGGCCTACAAGAAATATTTTAAAACAATTATAACTAGTAGAGAGTAAAGGACATAAGGAAGTAATGTTTCTATACTTCCCTCAAACTAGTAAAATGACAATACCAGTAAACTGTGGTAAGTTATGTGTGTGTAATGTGGTCCCTAAGAGTGACCACTAAAAAAGCTCCAGGCACAGTAGTTCACACCTGTAATCCCAGCATTTTGGGAGCCTGACGCAGGCAGATCGCTAGAGCCCAGGAGTTTGAGACCAGCCTGGGCAACATGGTGAAACCCTGCCTCTACAGATATTAGCCAGGCATGGTGGCACACACCTATATGTAGTCCAAACCACTTGGAGGGCTGAGGAAGGAAGATCATTTGAGCTTGGGAGATTAAGGCTGCAGTGAGCTGAGATCGTGCCACCACCACACTCCAGCCTAGTAACAGAGTGAGACCCTGTTCCCCCGTCCCCAAAAAAGAGACTCAAGTAAAGCAAAATGATGTAGTTTTGAAAAATATTTTCAAGTATTCAAATAACTCACAGAGAAGAACAAGAAAACAAAGATATATATATATAACAGAACAAACAAAAAACAAAACATTAAATGGCAGAATAAGCCTTAAGTCTCAAGATATCAATAATCACTTTACAGGTAAATGTTCTAAATAAATGAGGGTAAAGGACACCCAGCCTAGAGCAGCAGACAATTAAAAGACACAGACTGACAAAATGGATTGAACAACAGAACCTAACTATATGCTGTTTACAAAAAACTCACTTCAAATGTAATGATACAGACAGGCTGAAAGTAAAAGGATGAAAAAGATATGTCATACAAGCATTACTCAAAACAAAATGGGGAAAAAAATTTTATCTGGGCATGGTGGTGCATGCCTGTGGTCCCAGTTACTCCAGAGGCTGAGATGGGAGCATCGCTAGAGCCCAGGAGTTGGAGACTGTAGTGAGTCATGATCACACCACTGCACTCCAGCCCGGGTGACAGAGTGAGACCTCATCTCAAGGGAAAAAAAAAAAAAAGCAGGGGCCAGGTGCAGTGGCTCACACCTGTAATTCCAACACTTTCAGAGCCCAAGGCAGGAGGATCACTTTAGACTATGAGTTCAAGACCAGCCTGGGTAACATAGCGAGACTGACTCTCTACAAAAATAAAAAATAAAAAATAAAAAATTAGCTGATCATGGTGGCACACGCCTGTAATCCTAAGCTACTAGGAAGGCTGAGGCAGGAGGATGGCTTGAGATCAAAATTTTGACACTGCAGTGAGCTATGATCACACCAATGCACTCAAGTCCAGGTGACAAAACAAGATTCTGTCACAAAAACAAAGAAACCAACAACAACAAAAAAAGCAGTAATGGTTACATTAATAAAGAATAAAGCAGACTTTAGGAACATAGTAAAGATGTTAATTCCCCCTAAATTAAGATACAATTTTACTGTACTTCCTATCAAAATCCCAGTAAAGTATTTTATAGATATACAGAAGATTACTCTATAATTTGTAATGAAAAGCAATGGAATTAGAATAGCTGAAAATATTTTGAAAAAGAATAAAGTTGAAGGAGTCATTCTATCTGATATCAAGACTTATTAGGTAGCTACAGTGAGAAGGACTGTGTAGCAGGGAGATGCACACATCAACAGAATCGAGAACCCGGAGACAGACACACAAATATGCCCAAATGATTTTTTTTTTTAATTACAAAGATACAAAAAGCAATTCAACGGAGGGAAAACAGCTTCTTCTAGAAAATGACACTGGAGCAAATGGACATCCAGATAAAAAACTCAGCTTAAACCTCACAGTTACTACAAAAATTCACTCAAAATGGATCACAGACTTAAATGTAAAACACAAAACGGTAAAACTTACAGGAAAAAATTAACATAGGAAAAAATCTGCTAGATCAAGAACTAGGCAAAGAGATCTTAAACTTGACACTAAAAGCACCATTCATTAAAGGCTGACCAATTGAACTTCACCAAAATTAAAAACCTCTGTCTGTAAAACATCCATTAAGTGGATGAAGACATGCTACAGACAGGGAGAAAATATTTGGAAACCACATATCCTCAAAACTTGACAGTACAACAACAAAGAACATGATAGAAAATGAGCAACAGATTCAGAGAAACATTTCACCAAAGAAGACAAACAGATGGCAAATAAGCACATGAAAAAATGTTCAATACCTTCAGGCACTGGTGAAATGCAAATGAAAGCCACAATGAGTTATCACTTATACACTATCAGTACAGGTAAAATGAACACTAGTGACAACATCAAATGTTGGCAAAGATGCAGGGAAACTGAAACTTTCATATATCGCTTTGGCAGTTTCTTATAAAATCAAACATACAACTAGCATATAACCCAGCAACTGCAGGCCTGGGCATTTATCCCAGAGAAATGAAGACCTGCTGATGAAAAGAGCTATATACACTCATGTTTACAGCAGCTCTAGTTATAATATCCCGAAACTAGAAACAACCTGGATGTCCTTTAATGGAAAAGTAGTTAAAGAAACTGGCATATCCATACCATGAAATACTACCTACCAATGAAACAATCATTAATACATGCAACAATCTGGATCAATCTTGAGAGAATTATGCTACATAAAAAAGCCAATTCCAAAGGTTACATACTATATAATTCATGTAACATTGTTGAAATGACAGAATCATAGAAATGGAGAATAAATTAGTGGTCATCAGAGGTAAAGGAGAAGGGAGGGACACAAGTGGGCTTGGCTATGGAAGGGAAACACGATGGATTCTATAGGCAATGGAAATACTCTGTATCTCGACTCTATCAATGTCACTACTGCGCTTGTGCTTGTGATGCTACATTACAGTGTGTCACTGGGGGAGACTGAGAAAGGGTGCATGGGATTTCTCTGTATTATTTCTTACAACTGCATGTGAATCTATAGTTACCCCCAAATAAAAAATTGAGTTATTTAAAAAGGCAAAATAAAGACATTTCAGACCAGAAAAAAAAAACCCTGGAAATCAACAACAAAGCAAAATAACCCCTGCCCATCAAAAAAACCCAAAACATATAAAAGTAAGGAAAAATACCAATGGAAATCTGTATATATAAAAAGGAATAAAAAGCAGTGGATACAGTCAACAAGTAAATATAAATAATTTTTAAAAGCTTTAAACTATTTAACACAAAACCTTTAAAATATATTTAAAGAAAAAAATACAACAATGCATTACAATAATAGCACAAAGGTGGGAAAGGAAAGATTAAGAAGTATATTGTCAAAATGTTCTGATTCTACATGAGAACCAGAATATTGTTTTGTTTTTTGTTTTGAGACAGAGTTTCACTCTTGTTGCCTAGACTGGAGGGCAGTGGTATGTTCTTGGCTCACTACAACCTCCGCTTCCCAGGTTCAAGCAATTCTCCCGCCTTAGTCTCCCAAGTAGCTAAGATTACAGGTACCCACCATCACGTCAGGCTAATTTTTTGTATTTTTAGTAGAGATAGGGTTTCACCATAATGGCCAGGCTGGTCTTGAACTCCCAACCTCAGGTCATCCTCCCACCTCCAGCGCCCAAAGTGCTGGGATTATAGGCATGAGCCACTACATCTGGCCTGTTTTTTGTTTTGTTTTGTTTTTGAGACAGAGTCTGGCTCTGTTGCCCAGGCTGGAGTACAGTAGCGTAATTCTGGCTCACTGCAACCTCCGCCTCCCAGGCTCAAGCAATTCTCCTGCCTCAGCCTCCAGAGTAGCTGGGATTACAGGCATGCGCCACCGTGCCCGGCTAATTTTTGTATTTTTAGTATAGATGGGGTTTCACCATGTTAGCCGGGTTGGTCTTGAACTCCTGACCTCAAGTGATCCACCTGCCTTGGCCTCCCAAAGTACTGATTACAGGTGTGAGCCACTACGCCCAGCCTGAGAAGTGGTATATTACTTGAAAGTAAACTGTGATAAGTTAAAGATATAACCTCAAGTAACCACCATGAAAAAAAAGCATTGAATATGCCAATAAAGCAGATTAAATATCACACCTCAATCCAAAAGAAGGCAGAAAAAAGATTTCAAAAAAGAGCAAAGAATAAATGGGAGACATAGGAAAAAAAATAGCAAGATGATAGATTTAAACGCAATCATACCAACAATCTCATTAAATGTAAAAGGTGTAACACCTCAAAAGGCAGAGGCTACTATTGATAAAAATGCAAGATCAAACTAATAAGCTATTTATAAGAAATCCACTTTAAAGCCAGGTACAGCCAGGGCAGTGGCTCACACCTATAATCCCAGCACTTTGGGAGGCTGAGGCAGGTGGATCACTTGAGATCAGGAGTTCGAGACCAGCCTGGCCAACATGGTGAAATCCCGCCTCTACTAAGAATACAAAACTTAGCCAGGCATGGCGGTGCATGCCTGTAATCTCAGCTACTTGGGAGACTGAGGCAAGAGAATTGCTTGAATCCAGAAGGTGGAGGTTGCAGTGAGCCAAGATCCCACCACTGCACTCCAGCCTGGGAGAAAGAGCACGACCCCATCTCGCGGGGGGAGGATGGGAGGCAGGGGCAAACCAGGCGAGGTGGCTCACATCTGTAATCCCAGCATTTTAGGAGGCCAAAGAGGGCGGATCATGAGGTCAGGAGTTTGAGACCAGCCTGGCCTATATGGTGAAACCCCGTGTCTAACAAAAATACAAAAATTAGCCAGGCATGGTAATGTGTGCCTGTAGTCCCAGCTACTCAGGAGGCTGAGGCAGAAGAATCACTTGGACTTGGGAGATGGAGGTTACAGTGAGCCAAGATTGCACCACTGCACTCCAGCCTGGGCAACAGAGCAAGACCCCATCTCAAAATAAAAAAAAAAGAAACCCCCTTTAAATATATAGACAAAAATATGCTAAAGATAAAAAGATGAAAAAAATATACTATGCTGACATGAATCATGGTAGCTCACCTGTATAATCTCGGCACTTTGGGAGGCTGAGGTGGGCAGATCACCTGAGGTCAGGAGTTTGAGACCAGCCTGGCCAACACATGGTGAAACCGCATCTCAACTAAAAATACAAGTTAACCATGGTGGTTCGTGCCTGTAATCCTAGCTACTTGGGAGGCTGAGGCAGGAGAATCACTTGAACCCAGGAGGCAGAGGTTGCAGTGAACCAAGATCATACCACTGCACTCCAGCCTTGGTGACAGAGCAAGACTCCACCTCAAAAACACAACACAACACAACACAACAAAACAAGAAATAAAAGAAAAAGTAAACAAAAACTGTAGTGGCTAATTTTTTTTTTTTTTAAAGAGACAAGGTCACATTTTTTTACCCTGGTTGGAGTGCACTGGCATAATCACAGCTCTCCTGCAACCTTTAACCTCCTGGCTCAAGTGATCCTCCCACCTTGGCCTCCCGAGTAGCCGAGACAATAGAAACACATCACTGTGCCTAGCTAATTTTTTTACGTAGCTCAGACTGGTCTAGAACTCCTAGCTTAACTGTTCATTCTGCCTCGGTTTCCCAAAGTGTTGGGATTACAGGCATGAGCCATCATGCCCAGCTTGGGTGGCTAAATTTATCTCGGAAGAAGATTTCAGAGCAAAGAATATTATTTGGGATGAAAAGGGTCATTTCATAAATGATAACCAAGCGAGTTCATCAAGAGGGCATAAGAGGCCAGGTACAGTGACTCACACCTATAATCCCAGCACTTTGGGAGGCCAAGGTGGGTGGATCACCTGAGGTCAGAAGTTTGAGACTAGCTGGTCAACATGGGTGAGAAACCCCATCATGACTAAAAAGAAAACAAAAATTAGTCAGGCATGGTGGTGCATGCCTGTAATCCTAACTGCTCAGAAGGCTGAGGCACAAGAATCACTTAAACCTGAAAGGCAGAGCTGCAGTGAACCAAGATCATGCCACTGCACTCTAGCCTGGGTGCCAGGAGTTTGAGATGAGCTGGGGCATCTTAGTGAGAGACCCTATCTCTATTTAAAAAAAAATATTAGGCTAGGTGCAGTGGCTCATGCCTGTAATCCCAGTACTTTGAGAGGCCAAGGCAGGTGGATCACAAGGCCAGGAGATCGAGAGACCATCCCGGCCAACATGGTCTCTCAATCTCCTGACCAAAATACAAAAATTAGCTGGGTGTGGTGGTGTGTGCCTGTAATCCCAGCTACTCAGGAGGCTGAGGAAGGAGAATCAACTGAACCCAGGAAGCAGAGGTTGCAGTGAGCAGAGATCATGCTACTGCACTTCAGCCTGGCAACAGAGAGAGACTCTGTCTCAAAAAAAAAAAAAAAAAAAAAAGCTAGGCATGGTAGTGTATATCTGTAGTCTCTACTGATAGCCAGGCATGGTAGTGCATGTCTGTAGTCTCAGATACTTGGGAAGCTGAGGTGGGAGGATTCACTTGAGCCCAGGAGGTTGAGGGTGTAGTGAGCTATGATGGCACCACTGCACTTCAGCCTAGGCAACAGAGTGAGACCCTGTCTTTAAAAAAAAAAAAAAATTAACACATGACTTATCAACATGTTTGGGATATAACTAAAGCAGCACTCATAGGGAAATTTATAGCATTTAACACTTACATTGGAAAAGAAGAAAGATCTCAAATCAAATGACCTAAGACTCCACCTTAAGAAACTGGAACAGAGCACATTAAATCCAAAGTAAGCAGAAGAAAGGGAATAATAACAATAACAACAAACATCAATAAAACAGAAAACTGTAACAATGAAACCAAGAGCTCGTTCTTTGAGAAGATCAGTAAGATTAAAACACTTCTGGTCAGACTGATGTAACAAAAAAGAGAGAAAGCTAGGTATGGTGGTGTAATCCTAGCACTTCTCAAGGCCAAGCAGGGAGGATCATTTGAAGCCAGGAGTTAAAGACTAGCCTGGGCAACATAGAGATCTCGTCTCTACAAAAATAATTTAAAAATTAGCTGTGTGTGGTGATGCACACCTCTAGTCCTAGCTACTCAGGAAGCTGAGGTGGGAGCATTGCTTGAGCCCAGGAGGTGGAAGATGCAGTAAGACAAGATCTTGCCACTGTACTCCAGCCTGGGCAAAAGAACGAGATCCTGTCTCCTAAAAACAAAAGAAAGAAAAGAAGAAATTAAATATGTAGTTTAAAACCTGCCCATGAGAAACTGCAAGGCCCAGATAGCTTCACTGCTGAAATCTACCAAACATTTATTAAAGAAGTAACATCAATTCTGTACAATCTCTTCCAGGAAACAGAAGTGAAGAAAACATATCCCAACACATGCCATGATGCCATCATTACCTTGATGCCAAAACAAGAAAGAAAAAAAAAAGGCATTATAAGAACCTATAGACTAATAATACTCATGAAGACAAAACTGTTTTACAATTTTAGCAAATCCAAGCCAATAATACATAGAATAATGCATCATGACCAAGTGTGGGTCATCTCAGGAATGCAAGGTTGGCTTAACATTTAAGCATCAAACAACTCAACCTAGTAAAAGGCATCTATGAAAAACCTACAACACCATACTTAATGGTGAAATATTGAATGCTTTTCCTCTAAGAGACATGAATGGTTACTCTTATGACATTTATTTAACAATGTAATGGAGGTCTTTTAACCAGAACAAAACAGCAAGAAAAAGAAATGAACCTAAACAGATTGGAAATGGAGAAGTAAAATTATCTTCATTTACATATCACATGGTTGCCTCTGTAATATCTTAAGAGATCCTTAAAAAAAAAAAAAAAAAACCACCGGGCGTGGTGGCTCACACTTGTAATCCCAGCACTTTGGGAGGCCAAGGCGGGTGGATCACGAGGTCAAGAGATTGAGACCATCCTGGTCAACATGGTGAAACCCCGTCTCTACTAAAAATACAAAAAATTAGCTGGGCATGGTGGTGCGTGCCTGTAATCCCAGCTACTTAGGAGATTGAGGCAGGAGAATTGCCTGAACCCAGGAGGCGGAGGTTGCAATAAGCCGAGATCATGCCATTGCACTCCAGCCTGGGTAACAAGAGCGAAACTGTGTCAAAAAAAAAAAAAAAAAAAAACCTACTAGAATAAGTGAGTTAAGCAAGGTTCCAAGATATAAGATCAATATCTGAAATATATTTCTATATTCTAGCAATAAACAATCAGTAAGTTGAAATTTAAAAAATAAAATACCATTTGCAATAGTTAATGAAAATATTTATCCTGACTGGGCACAGTGGCTCACATCTGTAACCCCAACACTTTGGGAGGCCAAGGAGGGTAGATCACTTGAGGTCAGGTGTTCAACACCAGATTGGCCAACATGGTGAAACACCATGTCTACTTAAAAACACAAAAATTAGGCGGTCGTGGTGGTGGGCACCTGTAATCCCAGCTACTCAGAAGGCTGAGGCAGGAGTATTGCTTGAACCCAGGAGGTGGAGGCTGCAGTGAGATGAGACTGCGCCATTGCACTCCAGCCTGGGCAACGAGAGCGAAACTCCATCTCAAAAAAAGAAATTGATCCCTATGTATTTAATAAGGATAACTCAGATAAAAACTATGTACGTTGTACATGCACATTGAAAATTACAGAATACTGCTAAGAGAAACTAAAGATGGCCTAGGCCAAGCATGGTAGCTCATGCCTATAATCCCAGCACTTTGAAAGGCTGAGGCAAGAGGCTGGGCACAGTGGCTCATATAATCCCAGCACTCTGGGAGGCTGAGTCAGGCAGATCACTTGAGGTCAGGAGTTTGAGATCAGCCTGGCCAACACTGTGAATCCCTATCTCTACTAAAAATACAAAAATTAGCTAGGTGTGATGGTGCACACCTGTAATCCCAGCTACTTGGGAGGTTGAGGCAGGAGAATCACTTAAACCCACGGCCCATGGGGTAGAGAGTACAGTGAATGGAGATAGTGGCACTGCACACAAGCTTGCGTGGCAGAGCAAGACTACTCAGTCTTAAAAAAAAAAAAAACAACACTGAACCAAGAGAACTGCTTGACCCAAGGAGTTTGAGACCAGCCCAGGCACCACAGTGAGACTATCTCTACAAAAAAATTTAAAATTAGCTGGGTGTTGTAGCATATGCCTGTAGTCTTGGTATTCATGGGGCTGAGGCAGCCATGACTGTGCACCACTGCATTCCAGCCTGGGGAACAGAGCAAGACCATCTCAAAAAAAAAAAAAAAAAAAAAAAGATGGCCTTAATAAACAGATATACCTTGCTTATGGGTCAGAAAATAATACTGTTTAGATGTCAATTCACATCAAATTGATTTAAAGATTCAGCACAGTCCCAATCAAAATACCAGGAAGATTATATATAGAAACTGACAAACTGACTCTAAAATTCATTTGGAAATACAGCCAAGAAACCATGAATGGCCAGAACAATTTTTTTACTTTGGTTGATATAGGCTGCAGTGCAGTGGCACAATCACAGTTCACTGCAGTCACTACCTCCCAAGCTGAAGCAAGCCTCTCACCTCAGTCTCCCAAGTAGCTACGACTACAGAAGCTTGCCACCACACTCACCTAATTTTTTTATTTTTTGTAAAGATGAGGTCTAACAATGTTGCCCAGGCTACAGAAAAACTCAGAAAAAGAACAAAGTTGGAGGACTTACCTAGTTCTAAAACTTTCTCTTTGAGACAGTATCTCACTCTCTATCATCCAGGCTATAATACAATGGTGCAATCATAGCTCATGGCAGCCTCAAACTCCTAGGTGTAAGCGATCCTCCTGTCTCAGCCTCCCAAGTAGCTAGGGCTATAGGCATGAGTTCCCACATGCACCTAATTTTTTTTTTTTTTTTTTTAGAGACAGGGTCTTGGTATGTTGCTCAGGCTGTTCTCAAACTCCTGAGCTCAAACAGTCCTCCTGTTTCAGTCTCCCAAAACACTGGGATTACAGACATAAGTCCCTGCAGTTGCCACAAAACTTGAAAATACATAGTAATCAAAACATTTTGTTATGGTGTCAAGATAAAAAATGGATCAATACAACATAATAGAGTCCAAAAATACATCGTATTTACATGGTTTAATGATTTTTTTTTCTTGTCTCTGGTGCTACAATCAACCAATTTTTGATAAAGGTGCAAAGACAATTTAGTGATAAAAGGATTATCTTTCCAACAACTGAACATCCATATGCAAAAAAATAAACTTGCTCCATCTTCACACCTCAAACAACAATTAACTCAAAATGGATCACTGACCCAAATACAAAAGCTAAAACTGTAAAACTTCCAAAAGAAAGTATAGGAAAAATATTTGTGACCTCTAGGTAAGCAAACATTTCTTTTTCCTGTCTTTTCTTGAATAAAGTGGCACAGTCTTGCTCACTGCAGCCTAAACCTCCAGAGCTCATGTAATCCTCCCACCTCAGTCTCCCAAGTAGCTGGGACTACAGGTGTGCACCACCATGCTCCACTGATTTTTGTGTTTTTTATACAAACAGGGTTTCACTATGTTGTTCAAGCTGTTCTCAAGCTACTGAACTCAAGTGATCCACCCGCCTCAGCCTCCCAAAACACTGTATTACAGGCATGAGCCACCATACCTGGTCTAATTTTTGAATTTTTTATAGAGATGAGTTCTCCCTATGTTGCCCAGGCTAATCTTGAAATCCTGGGCTCAAGTGATTGGCCTGCCTCCACCTTCCAAAGTGCTGGGATTACAGGCATGAGCCATGAGCCCAGCCAAGACTTCTTAAAACACCTACAGCACAATTAATAAAAAGAAAAAAAAAAAGGTCAGATACAGTGGCTCATGCCTGTAATCCCAGCACTTTGGGAGGCTGAGGCAGGTGGATTACGAGGTCAAGAGATCAAGACCATCCTGGCCAACATGGTGAAACCCCATCTCTACTAAAAATACAAAAATAATTAGCTGGGTGTGGTGGTGCACACCTGTAGTCCCAGCTACTTGGGAGGCTGAGGCAGAAGAATCACTTGAATCCAGGAGGTGGAGGTTGCAGTGAGCCAGAGGTTGCAGTGAGCCGAGATTGTGCCACTGCACTCCAGCCTGACAACAGAGCGAGACTCCACCTCAAAAAAAAAAAAAGAAAAAAAAAATGAAATGAAATTTCCCAAAACAAAAAATGCACTTTAAAAGACACTGAAAAGAATAAAAAGAAAAATCCCAGCCTATTTAACAAAAGACTTAAATTGAGAATAAAGAATTCTCTAAGCTCAATAAGAAAACTACCAGTTTTCAAATGGGCAAAAGATTTCAACAGACATTTGAAGGAATGTCTGTTTGACATTTGAAAGGAAAAATGCCCGATGACAAATAATCACATGAAAGGATGTTTAAAAATAAAAACAAGGCCAGACAAGGTGGCTTATGCCTGTAATCCCATCACTTTGGGAGGCCGAGGTGGGCGCATCGCCTGAGGTTGGGAGTTTGAGACCAGCCTGACCAAAATGGTGAAACTCCATCTCTACTAAAAATACAAAAATTAGCCAGGTGTGGTGGGAGGAACCTGTAATCCCAGCTACTCGGGAAGCTGAGGCAGGAGAATCACTTCAACCTGGGAGGCGGAGGTTGCCGTGATCCTCGATCGCACCATTGCACACCAGTCTGTACAACAGCGTGTGACTCCATCTCAAAGAAAAAAAAAGAAAGAAAAGATGTTCAGCATTATTCATTATGAAAGTACAAATTAAAACCACAAGATACTACACCCTACATACCTACAGAGATGACTAAAACTGAAGATGACTGACCACACCGAGTACTGGGAAGGATGTGGAGCAAATGGAAGCTTCATTCACCAGTGGTGGGACTATAAAACACTGCAATCCCTTTTGGAAACAATTTTGAAGTCTCTTAAAATGTTAACTACACGCCTACTCCAGGACCAAACCGTTTTACTCCTAGATATTTACCTAAGAGTAATGAAAACATGCCCTAACAAAGATTTGTTTGCAAATGTTCATAGCAGCTTAATTTGTAATGGCACAAAGTGAAAAACAACCCAGATGCCCATCAACAGATGAATGGAGAAACAAATTGTGATCCAGCCATAAAATGGGATACTACTCAGCAATACGATGAAGTACTGTTACATGTCACAAATGGAAGAATGTTGAAATATGCTGAGTGAAGGAAGCAAGATAATATAAGAATATATACTGTACAATTCCACATAATCAACATTCTAGAAAATCTAAACTAATTTATCTACAGTGACAGAAAGCAGATCAGTGGTTGCCGGGTAGGAGTGGATGAGGGGTGGGGGAAAGGATGGAAAGAGTGATTTCAAAGGGGCATCCGGGAACTTTTCAGAGTGATGAACATGTTCATTATCTTAATCTTGATGCTAGTTCCATGAGCATATACAAACGTCAAAATGCATCAAATTATGTATTTTAAATATGTATAATTTATTATACATCAATTATACCTCAATAAAGCTGGGAAAAGAGAGAGAAAGAGAGGAAGGGAGGGAGGGAGCAAGCGCAAAAACTACCAATAGCATAAAAGATAGGCACCTAATTCTGGACACCGGGAGCTTCTGAATTTTGTCTTGGTCCTCTCTCTTGCTGTCCAGGTGCTACTGCTGGGTTTTCATCCACACCCTACTTTCATTAAGCGCAAAAGTGATAGGAAAGCTGTCTGTGGGGAATGAATTATGGACTTAGAAAGGGAGAAAATGAGGGCAAACAGAACGTTTATTCTGTAATTTAAAACCCCTTGGCATAACAGACACCTCTAGGTAGGTGGTGAGATTCTAGGTGATTTTTCTTTAGTTTCTTTAAATTTTTCTGTACTTTCCAAATTCTTTACAAACATTATTTGGCTCTCTGGAGGAAAAAAAAAAAATCAGTTTAAAGAATCAATTTAAATCTCCATTAAGTAAAGAACTATTCAAAAAGAAACCAAGGAGCTTTTTTTTTTTAAATCCTAGTAACTAATGAATAGCACCAGAACATACACATATGAATCTGAGCATTAATTTAGATCAAAGAACAGGGAGACTGCATTTATAAAGAGTAAAGAATATTTACAGCCGGGCGAGGTGGCTCACGCCTGTAATCCCAGCACTTTGGGAGGCCGAGGTGGGTGGATCACGAGGTCAAGAGATCGAGACCATCCTGGTCAACATGGTGAAACCCCGTCTCTACTAAAAATACAAAAAATTAGCTGGGCATGGTGGCGCGCGCCTGTAGTCCCAGCTACTCGGGAGGCTGAGGCAGGAGAATTGCCTGAACCAGGAGGCAGAGGTTGCGGTGAGCCGAGATCGCGCCATTGCACTCCAGCCTGGGTAACAAGAGCGAAACTCCATCTCAAAAAAAAAAAAGAGTATTTACAACATATGTAGAAGGCCAAAACTTCAAAAATGGACATACCAAATTCTGAATGTTGACAGTCAACCACTGAGTTGGCTTCTGTCTAATTAAAGACATTTTAATGTTTTAACTGATTTCCTGCCATTTAGGTTGAAGATGAGGTTCTCAAATGCTAAAGGGAAAGTCTACTCTGAATTCCAGGAGGTTGAGGGCAGTGGCAAGAGAGTTCCTCTCCTCTAAGGCTTATAACCCTGTAAATGAATCAAGTCTTCCAAAATGGTATAAATGCCAGGAGAGGCAGGATTTCTTAACACCCTGCTTGTCCCAAGTTGCTGATGTCAGACTTTTTTTTTTTTTAGACAGGGTCTTGTTCTGTTGCCCAAGCTGGAGTACAGCAGTGCGACCACAACTCACTGCAGTCTCAACCTTCCAGACTTAGGTAATCTTCCTGCCTCAGCCTCCTGAGTAGCTGGGACTACAGGTGTGTGCTACCATGCTAGACTAATTTTTTAATTTTTATTTTAGCAGAGATGGGGCCTCACTATGTTGTCCAGGTTGGTCTCCAACTCCTGGACTCAAGCGATCCTCCCTCCTCGGTCTCCCAACACGCCGGGGATTACAGGTGTAAGCTCAGCTAATGTCAGTTATTTCTGTCACTCACTTTTTTTAGTAAGTGTAGAAAACCAGCAAGGAGTTCAGAAATGCCAAAAGCTGATAAAATGTTTCTTTTTAAATACCTTCACAGATCCAATGAGGTACAAAATGTTTTTTATGCAACCTGAATACCAACCCTGAGTCCTCCTCCTTGGTTTCTAAAAGAATAAACCAACTTCTTAGTAATCATAGAACTCTTGGCTTAATTCTTCACTTTCATTTCAGATAAAAGAATTAAAGTAGGTTAGCATGCCACAATATTACAAACACAACACAGAACACTTACATGTTTTGGAGTGTTCATGTGATAGCATGTAATTGGCAAGAGGTGGTGTGTAAGTTAAACACTGCAGTGCTGCATTGGCAAAACAGGTATTGCCCAAATTCTGGAGGCCAGCTCCAACTCTGTGAGTTTGTTGCCACTTAAGACAAATCTTCTCAGATGGGAAAAGAACTTTCTGTGGAGGAGCGATGCCATCACCTACGGCTAGAAAAATAAACAAGAAAGAGTCAGAAACCAATCTTTGCATACTGAAGCTAAATAAATAGCAACACTTGGTCAAACCTCAATCTGTTCAAGATCTGAAATCTCATGACCAGCCTGCCTAAATACAGGGGGAAGAGGGACATTTTAAAAGACCCAGAACATGAGAAATTTTCAATGATCTAGTTTCTCCAATAAACAAACTGGAAGGACAGAAAGGGGAGAGGGTTACAGATTAAAAGAGAGATTACAGATTACTTGAGAGAGATATCTACCAAATGCAAAGTGTAGACGTCATTAGGATGTTGCTCTGAACAACTGCTTAAATACATATATATGTATTATTTATTTTTTCTTTTTTCAGCCAACGAGGAGATTTTTTTTCTTGTCTATTTTTTTTAATATATATATTTAATATACACACACATTCAGGGCTAGGCACAGGGGCTGATGCCTGTAACCCCAGCAATTTGGGAGGCCAAGACAGGTGGATCACGAGGTCAGGCTGGACCAGCCTGATCAACGTGGAGAAATCCTGTCTCTACTAAAAACACAAAATTAGCCAGGCGGGGTGGCACATGCCTATAATAATAGCTACTCAGGAGGCTGAGGCAGGAAAACTGCTTGAACCTAGGAGGCAGAGGTTACAGTGAGTTGAGATCACGCCACTGCACTCCAGCCCGGGCAACAAGAGCTAAACTCTGTCTCAAAAAAAAAAAGAAAAAAAAATATATATACACATATATATATACACACACACACGTATTTTATGTACATATATATTATATATATATATACGTGTGTGTGTATATGTATACGTGTGTGTGTATATATATACACACGTGTGTGTGTGTGTGTGTGTATATATATATATATGAACAACCAGAGAAATATAAACACTGAATGGCTTTTTCATATAAAGACATTTTTTATTTTTAGAAAAAAACTCTTTAGATGTAGAGACTAAAACACAAATGAAAGATGAAGTATTGGATTTAAGATAATGTCATGAGAGGTAAGTAGGTGCAGGTATAACTGGCCACAAGTTGATGAATGTCAAAGTTGGCTGATGGCCATTATAATTACTCTTTTATATCTAGTTTCAACATTTTAAAAATAAGTAACACAATCAATAAAAAGAATGGGATAAACTGATTCCTTATAACATCTGCCATGGATGCTACTTCAGTACCACCATCACTGTCATCCTTATCATCTCATGTAGGGAGCCCTTACCAGGCCAAATAGTTGCAATTCTAATGGTTGGTACTGATGTCATCCCCATTTTACTGCTAAGGAAGCAGGCTTTGAACTCAGGCTGTAAGGCACCACTATACACATCTGTGAGTAGACTGTCTGTGACCTAAAAAGGTTTTATCCATTTTGAAGATTATCAACAGATTACTAATAACTAAGAATGCTAACGGAACTAAGGTGAAGCTCAAGAAACAACTTATTTAGGAAATCTGAAAATCATCAATGGCAAGAGTGACTTTTTTAAAGGCTTTGTAGCTCTAACAAAAGGCTGAGATGCCATGTGGAATCATTCTTCATTTGAACAGATATTAGTGGTTATTTAGGCAGGCATAGGCAGGCTGCAGCTTGCTGGGGAATAGACGGCAAAATTAGGACAAGAGAAGGGATTCTGTGGAGAATGAGATGAGAGCCCCAGAAAAGGGCAGAGTGGGGAGATGTTGAGTTAAGCCCTAAGAAGAGAGAGGAGCCCCAGCAACATGACAGGAGGTTAAAGGCTGTGGAGAAAGAGGTCCTGTGAAAAAGTGCTGCTGGAGAGAAGCCAAAGGCCTTTACACCTCTCTGCAACATTTGATCAGGTTGTGTTTGATGATAGAAACTTTCCCCTACCCAAAGCATCTTCAGCAAACCAAACTGCAACACCCACTCCCACATCACAATATGAAATTTACTAAGGGGACTCAAAACAACATGACCATCAAATTACTCGAAGCTAAGGGGTGTCCAACATTTTGGCTTCCCTGAGCCACATCAGAAGGAGAACTGTCTTGGGCCACACATAAAATACACTAACACTAACGATAGCTGATGAGCTTAAAAAAAAAAAATTGCGAAAAAAATCTCATAATGTTTTAAGAAAGTTTATGAATTTGTGTGTTCGTGTTCGGCCACATTCAAAGCTGTCCTGGGCTGGATCATCTAAGCCAAACAACAATCCAACTAGGAACAAATTATATTTATTATCTTTCTTTGTATTTCAGATCTTCATGTCCTCATATCCAAAAGCCTTAGAAGTAACACCTTAAAGTGTTAATGTCTCATTTATCTGGATGAGTTTTAACAAATGTAACTACACTTGTATCATTACACCAATGTTTGTATTGTACTTTCTTTTTTTTTCTTTTTCAGACAGAGTACTGCTGTGTTGCCCAGGCTGGAGTGCAATTGTGCGATCTTGGCTCACTGCAACCTCTGCCTCCCAGGTTCATGTGATTCTCCTGCCTCAGCCTCCCCAGTAGCTAGGATTACAGGCACACGCCACCATCTCCGGCTAATTTTTGCATTTTTAGTGAAGATGAGGTTTCACCATATTGGTCAGACTGGTCTCAAACTCCTGATCTCAGGTGATCCACCCACCTCAGCCTCCCAAAGTGCTGGGATTACGGGCGTGAGCCATCGTGCCCAGGCTGTTTTCTTTTTTTTTTTTGGAGATGGAGTCTCGCTTTATCACCCAAGCTGGAGTGCAATGGCATGATCTTGGTTCACTGGAACCTCCACCTCCTGGGTTCAAGTGATTCTCCTGCCTCAGCCTCCCAAGTAGCTGGGATTACAGGCGCGTGCAACCATGTCCAGCTAATTTTTTGTAACTCTAGTATAGACAGCGTTTCACCACGTTGGCCAGGCTGGTCTAGAACACCTGACCTCGTGATCGCCCACCTTGGCCTCCCAAAGTGCTGGGATTACAGGCGTGAGCCACTACGACTGGCCTGTTTTCTTTCAAAGAGCTTTATTACTACAAATGATTTTTAATTGCCAGGAAAAACAAACAAACAAACAAAAAAAAACGCTGGGTAAACATTTATCAAAGGACAACCATTTCACAAAACATCTTTAAATTTGTAAAAGTCATCTACTTAGGAAACTAGAGTAACTACTGGTTAACAAGTTAACGTAATACTTGCCCATCTCAATTCTCACCAAGATAAAGTCTATCCTTAAAAAAACTGGAATAAAATAAACTACTAATATTCTAGTAACTAAAAATAATCTACTCTGTAGTGATACATAAGTTAATTGTGAACAAGTAACAGGAAAACAAAGCCCATCAAGTAATGTAACTCTGCTGGCCACTCGGGTGGCCTCCTGCCTTCCAAGGTAAGCCCGTCTCTGAAACCACCAACCCACCAACAGCATTTACACAGGAGTTTCTGTCAGTAATTCTCTCTTTTCAAAAACAATACCTTGATCCTTTTGTGGTGATGGTTTTGATTTATCAGGTACAGATGAACTCGAATAAACTACAGCACCAGGTACTGGTCCTAAAGCAAGTGTGTGATTTGACACATCATTTAAGGAAGACACAGCACCCCAGCTGGCAGAACCTGCATCCATGTCTCCAGGTGAGACTGCTTCAGAGCTGCCAGGCTGATTCTGATAGGATGATGGGTCTGAAGATTCAGATGCTTTGTCAACTATGGTCATTGTTCAACTCTGCAAAAGATGAAAAGTACATATTTGTTTCATCAGGTTTCAAGAAAAGCAATCTACTTTCCCTACCATTAGATCTTGGAAAATCATTTCAGCCATTTTGGAGTTATTTTCAAATGTATCACCCAAATATAAAAACAACGGCACTTTCTAACATTTGTGTAATAATCTCCTTGGGATATTTAGCATTACGCTAATCTGAATGTCAACAATTTTTATTTTAAAATCTTCAGTGACGTATCTGATTAGAACTTCTCATTTTATTTCATGCCCCCTAAAAGTCTGGCATTTCAGTTTATAATGGGGCATTTCAATTTTCAATTCTATTTATTTACTAAGTACCTATATTTTCCCATTCTACTGCTTAAAACTAGAAAAATTATACATAGTAATACACTTGACCAAATCTTCAATTTGAGTAAATTCCTCAGAGAAAAGCATCAACTACACAGAGAAAATCTAGACTTAATTTTGTACTTAAAGCATAAATGGCATCATGTGAAATAAATTACATTTTTAAAAATTATAATTATAAAGATCTCACCTTTAAAACAAACCATTTTTCCGAAGAGGCTCATTTATATGGAATGTATGACTTTTTAAATGAAACCCGTAAGCCATACTGACATCAAACTTGAACACAAATAGCTGTTACAAAAGTACTCGATTATAATTTTCTCTGAGTCCTATTTTAAAATATTAGTGCTACCACTCTAATTGAGCATTTTCTATGCATTGGGCATTGCATCAACTGCTAAACATACATTAACTTAATTTTCATAAGGAACTTATGAGAGATGAGACAGAATCCCCAAAGTCTATAAAATGAAGAAACTGTGACCCCAACCAGTCTGCAACCAGTCAGCAACTGGGACTGACCAACATGGTAAAACCCCATCTCTACTAAAAATGCAAAAGTTAGCTGGGCGTGGTGGCAGATGCCTGTGATCCCAGCTACTTGGGAGGCTGAGGCAGGGAAAATTGCTTGAACCTGGGAGGCGGAGGTTGCAGTGAGCCGAGACTGCACCACTACACTCCAGCCTGGATGACAGAGTGAGACTCTGTCTCAAATACAAAAAGGAAAGGGGAAAGGAAAAGAAAAGAAAAAAGAAAACCTTTCAGGAGTGGTCTAACTGCCCACAGCACAACATCTTAATGCCTGGACTTGGCACTGTCTGACCTAATAACCTCTCCAAACACTATGTCACTTTCCCACCATGCTGAAGTCTTTTTTCTTTTTCTTTTTTTGGTCCCTGCTCTTTCTTCCATCCTTCCACCTCCAGCCAGTTAACATTTCCACTTCTCAGTTTATAATTTCCTGCCTCTGGGACACTTTCCTTGACACCGCCATTCCCCCAAGACTGGGTTAGAAACCCCTCCAAAAGGCCCCCAAAGCACCCTGCACTGATTTCTACGGTAGCGTGCTAGCATCTACTCCACAGCTGTTTTCCTTGCTGCTGTCTACCACGTTCTTATTGACATCCTCTGACCTCATAGAGAGACAGCTTTCCATATATATGAAGAACAAATTAATGAACAAAGTCTGGAAACAGAAAACAACTAGCGTTTGCTTTCAGCACCAGCATGTGCTGAGTGATTTATATTCAGTATGTCATTTGACCCTAAAAAACACTAGAGTAGAAACAGCCCTTAAAATTTGTTTTAAAAAATATTTGATACTGTAAAGTACAAAAAAGTATGATCCATGCTACAAAGTAGGGATAATAAAATACCCATGTGCTTGCCACTTCAATGAACAAACGAAACCATGCATTGGCTGCTCACAAAAAGTTAGCGGGGTTTTTTTTTTTTTTTTTTTTTTTTGGAGCGACAGGGTCTCACTATGTTGCCCAGGGTGGTCTTGAACACCTGGCCTGAAACGATCCTCCTGCCTCTGCCTCCCAAAATGCTGGAATCATCAGCATGAGCCACAAAGTCAGGCCAAGTTTGTTTTTAAAAAACATCAATTTTGTTGTTCGTAGTTTTTTTTTTTTTTTTGAAACAGAATCTTGCTCTGTCACCCAGGCTGGAGTGCAATGGTGCTGTCTCGGCTCAGCACTTCCAGGGTTCAAGCAACTCTCCTGCCTCAGCGTCCTGAGTAGCTGTGACTACAGATGCATGCCACCACACTCAACTAATTTTTTATGTACTTTTAGTAGAGACAGGATTTCACTATGTTGGTCAGGCTGGTGTAATTTTTAATTAGGGTAAAATTATCACCCAAAAAAATACAATCTTAAAGTTTTTGAACTCACCTAGAAACAGAAAAGATGTTTGTTATATTTCAATGAACTAATAAAAAAACTGAATTGAAATTTTATATCAATTAGAGATACATGACCCTCAATCAGGAAGAAAGCTTGACCCTTATAATCCAAATACAGTTTACATTTTTCCTCATCTAACAGTTAAAAAAATTATGAAATGGCATGGGGAGAGAAGAAAAAAATGCAAGAAGAAAAGGAAAAAGAGCCCAGGCACAGGGGCTCATGCCTGTAATCCCAGGACTTTGGAAGGCCAAGGTGGGCGGATCACCTGAGGTTGGGAGATCAAGACCACACTGACCAACATGGAGAAACCCTGTCTCTACTAAAAATACAAAATTAGCCAGGCGTGGTAGGGCATGCCTGTAATCCCAGCTACTCAGGAGGCTGAGGCCAAAGAATCTCTTGAACCTAGGAGGTGGAGGTTGCGGTGAGCCAAGATTGTGCCACTGCACTCCAGACTGGGCAACAAGAATGAAACTCTGTCTCAAAAAAAAGAAAGAAAGAAAGAAAAGGAAGAAGAAAACCCAAACAGAGTTATAAGAAATGGTTAATCCAGCCTTATTTACAGTAACACTCAACAGCAGCAAAAACCTTGATTTTCAAGGGATAAACATACCTTCAGAACGATCATTAACAAATGACCAAATAAAACCATTTTACTTGCTCCGATTACCTTTCAGAAGAGATGAAAGCCTCTTAAATGAAAAAAAAAAAAAAAATTTAAGGAAAGAACAAGTCATCAGTAACCCTACAGCATTATAATTGTGGAAAACAAACCAAAACTATCCGTTCATCTTTATTTGTATATTCAGCCAATGAAGTCTTGACCTAAAACCATCAGGTATCAAACTGAACTCCATCTGCTACACACATAACCTTTCTTGAAGCCAAACAATGTTACACAGAACTTAAGATTCATATGCTTACATGTTCTTTACTCTCAGCAAAGCTCCTTTTTCTTTTCTTTAAGATGGGGTCTCACCATGTTGGTCAGGGTGATCTTGAACTCCCGACCTCAGGTGATCCACCCGCCTTGGCCTCCAAAGTGCTTGGATTACAGGCATGAGCCACCATGCCCGATAAATATCAGGACTTTTAAGCAACATCTTCTGATGATATACAAAACTTACAAGAGCATTAAAAACAGCAGCAACAACTACCACTTACACGCAAGGCATAGTGGCTAAAGCCTGTAATCTCAACACTTTGGGAGGCCAAGGCAGGAGGATGGCTTGAGCCCAGGAGTTCCAGACTAGCCTGGGCAACAGTGAGATCCTTTTTTTTTTTCTTTGGAGATGGAGTCTCACTCTGTCAACCCAGGCTGGAGTACAGTGGCATAATCTCCGCTCACTCTCCTGGGTTCAAGCAATTCTCTGCCTCAGCCTCCCAAGTAGCTGGGATTACAGGCACCTGCCACCATACCTGGCTAATTTTTGTATTTTTAGTAGAGATGGGGTTTCACCACCTTGGCCAGGCTGGTCTCAAACTTCTGATCTCAAGTGATCCACACGCCTCGACCTCCCAAAGTGCTGGGATTACAGGTGTGAGCCACTGTGCCCAGCTGAGACCCTGTCTCTTTAAGAAAAAAAAAATTAGCTGAGTATGGTGGCATGTGCCTGTAGCCCCACCTACTTGGGAGGCTGAGGTGGGAGGACTGCTGGAATTCAGGAGGTTGAGGCTACAGTGAGCTACAATTGCGCCACCGCACTCCAGTCTAGGCAGCAAAGGGAGATCTTGTCTCAAAAAAACAACAGGAACATGAATCGAGGTTGGGTAAGTGTGGAGGAATGAGACTTCACAAGTGTTTCCTTTACTACAATCTTGTACTCAACGCCTTAAAATTCCCAGTCTTTTATATGGTATGTCTCCCTTGTTATCAAATGCCAGAATGCATTATTCTTTTTTCATTTGTAAAAGAGTATCACTATTTAGACACTGTGGCACTCTACAAACATTGAGGTAATAGTATCAACACATTTAAAAAGAAAGTGTTACACTCTGCTTCTTCGTAAACAATGCAATCCACGTTCTTATACCATTTCCGTTATAAGAGAAAACACGCTTTAAAAAGACACAACCTTGATCTTAATTATACTTAAGTAAACAAAACGACTTGCCTTAAGCTTTACAAACCAAATACTAACTGTAGACTTGATTCAAAGATACAGAAAAGAAAGTGAAACTGGCCCTAATTTAAAACAAATAAGTGAAACTAATTATTCATATCCCCTAGGCACTTTGAATGAGTAACACGGTAAAAAGAATCAGGTTTAAAATTTACAACTCTTCAAAACCTTTTGAGAGGACACCAAAATGAGAACCTAGGATTCTGTGGTTACCTTGAAAAGGAGGCGTTAACTAGTTCATCAAACAGTTTCGCTGCCAGGGTATTGACTTTACATAACCAACACGTTTTCCCATAAACAAGTGACCCCACGGCCTCCTAAGAGCCATTCAACAAAAGTCATCTCCGCTGCATGCATGTTAGAGAGGTTAAAGCCCTAGATGGGAAAACTCTAGTCCAATTTTCATTTCCAACATCTGCAACCGATCACCACCCCGTTCCAGGTAAGTTGGCTCTTACTGCCCCTAAGATAAAGAACGGGAGGGAGGCGCACATGCTTTTGGGGACGCGCCGCCCGGCTCCTCCTCTCCCCTCGGGGTGGCCGATCAGCCCGGCGTGGGCACCTCGGACGCTCGGCGGAGCAGCCAGCCAGGTGGCCAGGCCCGGGGAGAGGGGCGCCCAGGGTGGGAAAGTTTGTCTCTGTTAGGGATGCAGTGGGGGCGGGGAAGCCGGCCCGGGGCTCTGAGGGGCGCTCCGCGGCGGGAGGTGGCAGCCACGCGGGGGGCGGCGGGCGGGCCGGGGACGCCCGACTCCGAGATCAGCGGCCAGCACACGCCCACCCCGGCCGCCCCGAGCCTCCCCGCTGACCCGCCCAGCCTCCGGGCCGAGGGGGTGGGCTGGGGCCGGGTGGGGGTGGGAGAGCAGTGTCTATGGCAACCAAGGGGCCCGGCCTCCCCGCGCAGCCCAGCTACCCCGGCGCCCGCCCGCCGCGGCCGCCGCCCCCTCCCCAGCGGCCTGGCCCTGGCGGGCGGTGGCGGCGAAGCCCCCGGCGCGACGGGGTCCCGGGCGGCCCGCGGCTGTGGAGGGGGAGGCGGGCGAGGGGCCGCGCCAGCCCCCGGCGGGCCGCGCCGGCTGAGAAGCGGCCGGGCCAGGGGCGGCCCAGACTAGCTGGGTGCTGCGCGGGCCCCATGCCGGCCTGCGGCGGGCGGGAAAGAGGCAGGAGCTTACCTGACCCGGCTCGGGGCTCGCTCCATCCCCCTCGGCCGCCGCCGCCACTGCCGCCGCACACAGCCCAGCCGCCCGGCGGGGGACAATGACGTGCCTCCATCCGGGCACCGCCGCCGCCGCCTCCGGGTCAGCGCCGCGCCCGCCGCGCCCCGCCGGGCCGCCAGGGGGCGCGCCAGGACCGCGCCCGAACGCGCCGCCGCCCAGGGGCCGTCGCACAAGAAGCGCGGCGCGCAGCTAACGGGCGCGGTGAGTGCGGGAGGTGCGGTCGCCCAAGAGCCGTGGGCGAAGGCCGGCGTCGCGCGTCACCAGAGCGCCGGTCGGGCCGGCGGAGGGCGCGCGCTGATTGGCTGGGCTGGCCGCGCGTCTGCGCGCCGGAAGAAGGGCTCTTTCCGCCCTGTGCTCCCGGGGGCAAAGCCAAACGGTGCGCGGCGGAGGGAGGAACCCTGGTTTGTGCCTTGTCCTGCGCTTGAACCCCGACGCCTTTCCAGAAGCCGGACACCTAGGGCCGTAGAGTCTGAAGTCCCCCGCCCCCGAAAACGGACACCGCTCCGAGGAAACCTCTTTTTCGTGGGCTTCGCCCCCTGCAACTACCTTGCGCCTCCCTTGGCCTAGTGGACGCAGACTTTATTTTTTGTTTATTAGAAACAGGGTCTGGCCGGGCGCGGTGGCTCACGCCTGTAATCTCAACACTTTGGAAGGCCGAGGCGAGGGAATAACGAGATCAGGAGTTGGAGACCAGCCTGGCCAGCATGGTGAAACCCCGTCTTTACTAAAAATACAAAAAATTAGCTGGACATGGTGGTGCGCGCTTGTAGTCCTAGCTACTCAGGAGGCTGAGGCAGGAGGATTGCTTGAACCCAGAAGGTGGAGGTTGCAGTGAGACCAGATTGCGCCACTGCACTCCAGCCTGGGCGACAGAACAAGACTCCGTCTGAAAATAAAAATAAAGGAAGAAAAGAAACAGTGTTTGGCTCTGTCGCCCAGGCTGGAGTGCAATGTCAGGACCTAGCTCACTGCAGCCTCTACTTCACAGGCTCAAACGATGCTCCCGCCTTAACCTCCCTAGCAGCTGGGACCACAGATGCGTGGCACCATGCCCACTTAATTTTAGGATTTTGTTTGGTTTTGGTTTTTGATTTGGTTTTGATTTGTAGAGATGGAAGTTTCACGGTGTTGCCTGGGCAGGTCTAAAACTCCTAGGCTCAAGCAGCTCTCCCTCCGTGGCCTCCCAAAGTGTTGGGATTACAGGAATGAGCTGCTGCACCCAACTAATTTTTTTAAAGCTTTTTTTTCAGAGACAGTGGTCTTGCTATGTTGCCCAAGCTGGTTTCCAACTTGTGAGCTCAAGCGATCCTCCAACCTTAGCCTCCCAAAGCGCTGGGATTACAGTCAGGCGCCACTGCCCACGACCTGATGCAGCCTTTAAACACACCTGACCCCACCGGGGCTCCAGTGTCCATCAGACTCACACTGAACTGAGTTACAGAAAGGGATTATTATTATTATTTTTGAGACTGAGTTTAGCTCTTGTTGCCTAGGTTGGAGTATAATGGCACGATCTCGGCTCACTGTAACCTCTGCCTCCTGGGTTCAAGGAATTCTCCTGCCTCAGCCTCCCAAGTAGCTGGGATTACAGGCGCCCGAATCCCCATCCAGCTAACTTTTTGTATTTAGTAGAGATGGAGTTTCACCATGTTGGTCAGGTTGATCTCGAACTTCTGACCTCAGGTGGGGAATTTTAAACCTGGCTCCGAAAGGGATAGACTCCTATTCACCCCATCAAGACTTTATCTCAAATCCTAGCATTCAGCTGGGCACCGTAGCTCACACCTGTAATCCCAGCACTTTGGGAGGAGGAGGCCAGCAGATCACGAGGTCAGGAGATAGATTGAGACCCATCCTGGTTAACATGATGAAACTCTTCAAAATCTCTACTAAAAATACAAAAAATTAGCCGGGCATGGTGGCACATGCCTGTAGTCCCAGCTACTCGGGAGGCTGAGGCAGGAGAATTGCTTGAACCCGGGAGGTTGAGGTTGCAGTGAGCTGAGATCATGACACTCCAAACTGGGTGACAGAGCAAGACTCCATCTCAAAAAAAAAAAAAAAAAAAAAATCCTGACATTCTACAAGCTTAGGCGACAACTGAACCAGCTCTTGCTCCCAGGTACCAAGTCAATACTTCCAATCGTTTATTGGACATCTCCACCTCAAGGCCTAACAGAACTAATTCATCTTTGCATCTCTCCTCCACTGTGACCCTGCTCCTACATGCATTGATTAAGGACTTTCCTGTACTCACCAGACCCTTCCTTTCTCACTGCCTCTTTCCCTTCCCTCGTGGTCCTTACACCAAGTCATGTTCACCTGGCCTCTCCAGGGGCTGCTGTCCTGACCCTCCCTGAGTCAGCCCTTCTTCGCTCAACAACTTCATCTCAACAGTCTCTTCTCTGTTGCTGCACTCCCTTCCCACCCTACAGGGGCCTGGGTGGTCTTCCAAAAAATGTCAAGATCACTTGATACCCTTGCTCTCAGCATTCTATGGCTCACAGCAAAGTCTAAATTCCTTAGCTTGGTATCAACAGCTCCAAGTTCCCTTTCTTTTTTTATGTGTTACAACCATAACACACTCCTCAATTCCAGTACCCTGCCCCACCCCACTATCACATGTGCTTATAGAAAACCCCACCCATGCCGCCTCTTCCATGCAGCCCGCAGTGTGTCCCCATAGGCACAGGTCACCATACCCAGCTAATTTTTTTTTTTTTTGAGACAAAGTCTCTCTGTTACCTAAGCGGGAGTGCAGTGGTGCCATTTTGGCTCACTCCAACCTCCACCTCCCGGGTTCAAGTGATTCTTCTGCCTCAGCCTCCTGAGTAGTTGGGACTACAGGCACATGCCACCATCCCCAGCTAATTTTTGTATTTTTAGTAGAGACAGGGTTTTACTATGTTGGCCAGGCTGGTCTTGAACTCCTGACCTCATGATCCACCCACCTCGGCCTCCCAAAGTGCTGGGATTACAGGCATGAGCCACCACACCAGGCCTAATTTTTTTTAAGAGATGGGAGTCTTGGCCGGGCGCGGTGGCTCAAGCCTGTAATCCCAGCACTTTGGGAGGCCGAGGCGGGTGGATCACGAGGTCAGGAGATCGAGACCATCCTGGTCAACATGGTGAAACCCCGTCTCTACTAAAAATACAAAAAAAAAAATTAGCTGGGCACGGTGGCGCATGCCTGTAATCCCAGCTACTCAGGAGGCTGAGGCAGGAGAATTGCCTGAACCCAGGAGGCGGAGGTTGCGGTGAGCCGAGATCGCGCCATTGCACTCCAGCCTGGGTAACAAGAGCGAAACTCCGTCTCAAAAAAAAAAAAAAAAAAAAAAAGAGATGGGAGTCTTGCTATGTTGCCTAGGTTGGTTGTGAACCCCTGGCCTCAAGGGATCTTTCTGCTTAGACTTCCCAAAGTGCTGGGATTACAGGCATGAGCCACCACACTGGCCTGGCTTCATTTTCCATTTCATACTCTTGACAAACTGGCTCCTCCAGGCTGCCCCTTAAATCTTAATAGAGGCCAGCTGTGGTGGCTCACACCTGAAATCCCAGCACTTTGGGAGGCCAAGGCGGGCAGATCACAAGGTCAGGAATTTGAGACTAGCCTGGCTGATATGGTGAAACCTGGTCTCTACTAAAAATTTAAAAATTAGCCAGGCATGGTGGCAGGCACCTGTAGTCCCAGCTACTCGGGAGGCTGAGGCAGGAGAATCACTTGAACCTGGGAGGTGGAAGTTGCAGTGAGCTGAGATTGCACCAGTGCACTCCAGCCTAGGCAACAGAGCGAGACTCTCTCAAAAAAGAAAAAAAAAAATCTTAGAGTATCTGAGCAACTTAGATAGGAAAAGGAATTAAAAAAAAAAAAAATTAAGATGGAGTCTCACTCTGTCTCCTAGGCTGGAGTGCAGTGGCACGATCTCAGTTTACTGCACCTCCCAGTTCAAGTGATTCTTCTATCTCAGGGACTACAGGCGCACACCACTAGGCCCAGCTAATTTGTTTTGTATTTAGAGAAGAGATGGGGTTTCACCATGTTTGCCAGGCTGGTCTCGAAGTCCTGGCCTCAAGTTATCCACCCACCTTAGCCTCCCAAAGTGCTGTGATTGCAGGCGTGAGTCACCATGGCCGGCCAGAAAAGGAATTGTTTTTAAATCATCTCTTGGCATTGCCTACCCAAAACAGGCTCTAAGGTTAGAGGGGTTTGGGGGTTACCTCCCCACTCTACCTCCCCCCATGCCATCAAAGCAAACGTAGAGACCCTTTTCCTCTAAAGAGCACCAGCCGGGCGCGGTGGCTCACACCTGTAATCCCAGCATTTTGGGAGGCCGAGGTGGGTGTATCACGAGGTCAAGAGATCGAGACCATCCTGACCAACATGGTGAAACCCCATCGGTACTAAAAAATACATAAATTAGCCAGGCATGGTGGTGTGTGCTTGTAGTCCCAGCTACTTGGGAGGCTGAGGCCAAAGAATCACTCGAACCAGGAGTCAGAGGTTGCAGTGAGCCAAGATTGCGCCACTGCACTCCAGCCTGGTGTCAGAGCGATACACCATCTAAAAAAAAAAAAGAGTACCACTTACTCTAGAAAACTGGCAACATTAATGGAGAAATCAAAAAGCATAAAAAAAAAAAAGCATATGAAGACATTCTTGCCTATAAACAGCTGGGTCTTTGGCTGAGATGATGAACAAACTGGCCCCCAAAACTTGTTCTCTTCCAGATCAGAGTTTAATGCAGAGTGAATGCTGCCTGGAGAAGATTTCACTTTGCTTCTGTTCTTATAAGCTGTGTAACCCACAGAAATTACTTAGACTGTTTCCTTTACCAATATGGTTTTTATGCAGAGTGCAAACTGATTGCAAGTGCTCCACCCCCAAGTCCGGACAATCACAGGATCATGGAGCAATAAGTGTCAAAGAGGGGTGAATTTTATTTTCTGACGACCTCCAGGGATAGGGAGCCTGCAGCGGGCACTGTTAATGCCCCACCCAGGTCCTTGTTACTGGCCGATGCTCACATCCCTTCCAAACTACTGTGGTGTTCACTGCTTCGCTGCCTCTTCTCCTGAGTCTGTTCTTAGCTGAAGGGGAGACTCATCTCCCACTGAGACAATATTCTTGCTTCACTCCTCTCACTGCCTTCTCTTTTCATTACCTTCCTCCATAGAGCGCACCTGTCAAGGCCAAATTGCACCTAAATTATGTCCACCTTAATTCTGTCTCAAGCCCCATGTCTAGATATCCTGGTTAAGACAGTGGGTACTGGCCAGGCTCAGTGGCGCGCAACTACAGTCCCAGCCCTTTGGGAGGCCAAGGCAGGTAGATCACTTGAGGTCAGGAATTCAAGATCAGCCTGGCCAACATGGTGAAACCCCTTCTCTACTAAAAATACAAAAAATTAGGCTGGGCACGGTGGCTTACACCTGTAATCCCAGCACTTTGGGAGGCTGAAGTGGGCGGATCACGAAGCCAAGAGATTGAGATCATCCTGGCCAACATGGTGAAACCCCGTCTCTACTAAAAATACAAAAATTACTTGGGCGTGGTGGCACACGCCTGTAGTCCCAGCTACTCGGGAGGTTGAGGCAGAATTGCCTAAACCTGGCAGGCAGAGGTTCCAATGAGCCGAGATGGCGCCACTGCACTCCAGCCTGGTGACAGAGTGAGACTCTGTCTCAAAAACCAAAAACACAAAAATTAGCTGGGTGTGGTGGTGCACACCTGTAGTCCCAGCTACTAGGGCGGCTGAGGCAGGAGAATTGCTTGAACCTGGGAGGTGGGCTTGCACCACTGCACTACAGTCTGGGGCAACAGAGCAAGACTCCCATCTAAAAAAAAAAAAAAAAGACAGTGGATACCAAGAATGGTCCCTAAGAAGCAGAGTATAAAAATGTCCAGGTCAGCTGGGTGCGGTGGCTCATGCCTGTAATCCCAACACTTTGGGAGGTGATCAAGAGAGAGAAACCATCCTGGCCAACATGGTGAAATCCTGTTTCAACTAAAAATACAAAAATTCGCTGGACATGGTAGTGTGCACCTGTAGTCCCAGCTACTCGGGAGGCTGAAGCAGGAGAATTGCTTGAACCAGGGAGGCGGAGATTGCAGTAAGCCGAGATCGCACCTCTGCACTCCAGCCTGGGCTATAGAGCGAGACTCCATCTTAAACACACACAAAAAGGAACTTCAAGCTCCTCTGAACTCTGTTTCAGAACAGTACCACCAACCCGAAGACTATGCAGACACTTCAAACGAGGCAGGTACCTACAAGACGATGCATTCCTGGCCAGGCGCAGTGGCTCACACCTGTAATCCCAGCACTCTGGGAGGCTGAGGCAGGCAGATCAATTGAGGTGAGGAGTTCAAGACCAGCCTGGCCAACATGGTGAAACCCCGTCTCTACTAAAAAATACAAAAATTAGCCAGGCTGAGTGGTGCACATCTGTAATCTCAGCTACTCAGGAGGCTGAGGCAGGAGAATCCCTTGAACCCAGGAGGTGGAGTTTGCAGTGAGTTGAGATCACGCCACTGCACTCCCACCTGGGCAATAGAGAGACTCCATCTCAAGAAAAACAAAAACAAGAAAACAATGCATTCTTACTGCTCCTGTATCCACCCCCACCCCGGCCACCAGATCAGGCACCAAGATCAAGACCCATCAGGCCTGCTAAGAAAGGAGTGGAATCATAAATTGAAGGAACTGTAAGACCAGGCTAATATACACCAGCAGAAACTGAAAATAAGCCTAGGAATGAATGCTAAGGGGCCTAGATCAAAGAGCGAAGGGTGGGGAGCAGATAGGAGAGAGTTTATAGATATGCAGTGACTATCCTTTAATACAGATCTTACACCTTGTCAAGGATGCTGGATGGGCAGGTTCTGATACACCGTGGGACTTGACAACAGAGATAACCCACATGGCTGAGTGCAGTGGCTCACGCCTATAATCACAACACTTTGGGAGACTGAGCTGGGAGGATCACTTGAGGCCAGGAATTGGAGGCTGCAGTGAGCTGTGATCATGCAACTGCAAACTCCAGCCTGCGCTCTGTCTCCAGGGTAACAGTGCATGACCTGTCTCCAAACGAAAAAGATCCACATGGAACAAAGTTGAGAGGCCATGAATTCCATGGTAGATAGTGGAGGACAGGAGTACTACTCTCAGGGAAGAGGACATGCTAAAATGCCTGCTACCAGCTGATGACATTCCATCACAAGGCCTGGAAAGCACTGTTTCATCAGGACCATGGAGGGCCCAGGCAGCATTAGCTTTGTTGGAAAAGTGGTATCCCAAGGTGGCTGTCACCTATAAGCCAGGGCTAATGACAGGAGATGCTGTTACAGAACTAGGATATCTGGTAGCAAAGAGGATGATAGGAGCCCAGCTCTACTAAACATACAAAATTAACCAGGTGTGGTGGCATGCACCTATAGTCCCAGCTACTTGGGAGGATGAAGCAAAAGAATCATTTGAACCCAGAAGGCAGAGGTTGCAGTGAGCTGAGATCATGCCACGACACTCCAGCATGGATGACAGAGGGAGACTATCTTTAAAAAACAAAAAAAAAAGGATGATGGGATCCTGAAGTATCAGAGGCTGGGTAGCAGTGCTTACACAGCAGAAGGTGGGCATGATTGCTGTAGTGAGCAACAAGTCAGAGTTGCAGATGGGAGGCACTGACTTGCAGGGATCGAAGGAGATGGCTAATAGAACACAGGGCAAGACAGGCTGTCAACAAACACATGATATATATATATATATATATATATATATATATCATTGTAAGCAGACAAGGAGGATCTCCAGGGATTGTAGGAATTTAATCAACTTGAGCAATCAGCCTGTTTCACAGCCTCCTGCCGTGCACCTGTTCTTCCCCAAACCTTGGGCAGAATGTGTCACCTTGTTTAAACCAGCTCCTGGCTGGGTGTTGTGACTGACGCCTGTAATCCCAGCACTTTGGGAGGCCAAGGCGGGTGGATCACCTGAGGTCAGGGGTTCGAGACCAGCCTGACCAACATGGAGAAACCCCGTCGCTACTAAAAATACAAAATTATCCAGGCGTGGTGGCGCATGCCTGTAATCCCAGCTACTCAGGAAGCTGAGGCAGGAGACTCGCTTGAACCCGGGAGGTGGAGGTTGCAGTGTGCCGAGATCGTGCCCTTGCACTCCAGCCTGGGCAACAAGAGCAAAACTCCATCTCAAAAAAAAAAAAAAAAAAAAAACAAAAACCCAGCTTCTGACAGACCCTGGCAATGTATAGATGAACCTGAGTGAACTCTCTGCATGACCACGCTAAAGTATCCATCCCGGGAGAAGTTACAGCTTCATTCCCATCTCATGCAACCTATGGGCTGGCAGGATGACTCACTGCATCTGCACCACTGGGACCCCTCCTCTCCAAGCAATGATGCACCCTTCTCCCCTCTCCATCTCTCCATAAAACCCTCCTGTCACTTTCCCTTGGGGAGACATTGCTTTGGAGAATACTCCCAGTGTTCTTACTGGCACCAAGTAATAAAACTACTGATCTGAACCTGCTTTCTCCTGGAGAGTCACTTGTTGCTCACCAGATATATGTGTATATCTCCTTTGTTTTTTTGTTTTTTTTTTTTTTTGAGACACAGTCCCACTCTGTCACCCAGGCTGGATGGAGTGCAGTGGTGTGATCTTGGCTCACTGCAGCCTCTGCCTCCTTGTTCAAGTGATCCTTCTGCCTCAGCCTCCCAAGTAGCTGGGTTTACAGGTTCATACCACCACATCTGGCTAATTTTTATATTTTTAGTAGAGATAAAGTTTAACCATATTGGCCAGGCTGGTCTCAAACTTCTGTCCTAAGTGATCCAGCCACCTCAGCCTCCCAAAGTGCTGGGATTACAGGTGTGAGCCCCTGTACCTGGCCAGATATACGATATATCTATAAAAACCTGGTTGTGTAAAAAGAAAAAAATATATGGTTGTGTAGAAGACTGAGGTTAGCTGTCTTAAAGGAAAAACACGAACACCTACCCAGATTCCCCCACCTGAGCCAGTTCTCAGTTCCAAAACACGCATGCAGGCTGGGCAAGGTGGCTCACACCTGGAATCCCAATGCTTGGAAAACTGGAGTAGGAGAATCATTTGAGTGCAGGAGTTTGAGACCAGCCTGAGCACAGTAAGACCCTGTCTCTACAAAAAATAAATTTAATAACATAGACAGGTGTGGTGGCACCTGTAGTCCCAGCTACATGGGAGGCTGAGGCAGGAGGATTGCTCGAGCCTGGGAGGTCAAGGCTGTAGTGAGCTGTGATTGCACCACTGCACTCCAGCCTGGGTAATTTTTTTTTCTCAAAAAAAAAATTGAAATACCCATCCAGTAAAGGAGAAGCCAGATCCATCCAAGTATACATAGTAGTGATTTTCCAAGTCCTTCCCCAAAGAGACCTCTGACCATTTAATTTACTCAGTAATCATATGCTGGGGAAAGGGGCCTACTCAGATGTTTCCAGGCTTTTGCTTACAGAGTCTAAGTTAATGCAGACCTGAAGCACCCTCAGGTTTCCTTTATTGCCAAGGGAATCGAGCTAATACATTCGGTCCTGACCCACATCCCTCCCTGGGTTCACTGAGCCCACAGTGGTCATTTCCCTGGTTCCCAGATGTGATGATATTCAAATAGTCATACCTAACAATGGGTTCCCTGACTTGTAAGAGCTATTGTAGTAAAGAAAGCCAAGTGGGGCTGAGCACGGTGGCTCACACCTGTAATCCCAGCACTTTGGGAGGCCAAGACGGGCAGATCCCTTGAGGTCAGGAGTTCAAGACCAGCCTGGTGACATGGCAAAACTGCAACTCTACTAAAAATACAAAAATTAGCCAGGCGTGGTGGCAAGCGCCTATGATCTTAGCTACTCAGGAAGCTGAGGCAGGAGAATCACTTGAACCCAGGAGGCAGAGGTTGCAGTGAGCCAAGATGGCATCACTGGACTCCAGCCTGGGCAACAGAGCAAGACCAAAAAAAAAAAAAAAAAGGCCAAGTGGAAGCCCCTAAAACTGCCCTTTCTGGCCAAGAGAGTAAGTTGGTGAGGCCGGGGGTGGGGGTTAATAAGAGAAAATGGCAGAAGATAATGCCATGCTCAGAGTGGTAAAGGATGCAGGACTGGTGTCTCCATCATCTGCTCATTTAATTCACCAGTCTGACCCCTGCAAAAACTGGATGGACCACAGATGACAATGAACCACTGCAAACATAATTATCAAGGACTCATCTAGCATCAGCTTAATTCCACCACTACCCACTCCATCCTTTGGAGTTCTACATTCACAACAAAATGGAATTGTGTTTAGAATCTTCAGGCTGGACTTAGTGGCTCATGCCTGTAATCCCAGCACTTTAGGAGGCTGAGGCGGGAGGATCGCTTGAGGCTAGGAGTTCAAGACCAGCCTGGGCCACATAGGGAGACCCTGACTCTACAAAAAATAAAAAATTAGCTGGGTGTGATGGTGGGTGCCTGTAGTCCCAGCTACTCAGGAGGCTGAGGTGGGAGGATCACTTGAGCCCCGGAGGTCAAGGCTGCGGTGAGCTATAATCACACCACGGCACTCCAGCCTGGGTGACAAAGCAAAACCCTGTCTTAAAAACAACAACAACAACAACAACAAAACCTTATAGTTGATCCTCATTTTTCTGAGCCCCTCAAAGCAAATATGAACCAGACCTTTTAGAGATTTTACAACCACTATTAAAAAAAAAAAAGAAAATAATATAAACAGTGAAAAATAGATTGGCCACAAAATATATTCAAAAGAAGTACCTACCATATTTTACCACAAAAAAGTACAGAAGGGAGGGGGAGAGAAAGAGGGAGAGGAAGAGAAAGGAAGAAAGAGGAGAGGAGAGAAGAGGGAAGGGGAGGGGACGGAAGGAAGGAGGAAGAAGGAAAAAAAGAAAAGAGAGAGGCCAGATGCCATAGCTCATGCCAGTAATCCCAGCGCTTTGAGAGGCTGAGGCGGAGGATCACTTGAGATCAGGAGTTTGAGACCAGCCTGGCCAACGTGGTGAAACCCGCCTCTACCAAAAAATACAAAAGTTAGCTGAGCATGGCGGTGCATGCCTGTAGTCCCAGCTACTTGGGAGTCTGAGGCATGAGAATCGCTTGAACTCGGGAGGTGGAGGTTGCAGAAAGTTGAGATCACGCCACTGCACTACAGTCTGGGGACAGAGTGAGACTTGGTCGGTCCCAAGGCCAGAAAAAAAAAGAGAAAGAGAGAGAGAGAGAAGGAAGGAAGGGAGGGAAGGAAAGAAGGAAGGAAGGAAGGAAAAAAAAAGAGTACCTTTCTTTTGCTCAGAGTGCTCAGATGACACCAATCAATAGACTTGTCCCAGCAGCCCACTTGGTGACTCAGTCACAGAGAGCGCTGTTTGGAAACACACAGACTAGGTGTAAATCCCAGTTCCAGCTTATATTTATCAGTTAAGTTCTCTGAGCCTTGCTTCTGACTCTCATGAAATGAAAGGCTGTTTTAATTTATCTTAAGCCATGTTTATCCCAATGGATGATTAACACCACTGCCCTGCACACCAACATAAGACATTAAAGTGTGAAAGTGTTCAAGGAGGGATATATTTAACCTTCTGAGGACCAGTGTCTCCCAGGAAGGAAACTTGAGACTGTGGCTGGCCAGGTCTCAGGCCCAGCTTGTTTTTAGGAGACAGATCTCAAATCACTCCTTTATGGACTGACAAAATATTAATTTAGAATTAAGAGTGAGTTTGATGCTGTCCTCACCAAATAAATAAATAAATAAATAAATAAATAAAACAAAAAAACGAGTGAGTCATGGCCGGGAACAGGGGCTGGCGCTTGTAATCCCAGCACTTTGGGAGGCTGGGGAAGGCGGATAACCTGATGTCAGGAGTTCAAGACCAGCCTGGCCAACAAGGTGAAACCCTATCTCTACTAAAAATACAAAATTAGCTGGATGTGATGGTGCGCACCTGTAATCCCAACTACTTGAGAGGCTGAGGCAGGACAATCACTTGAACCTGGGAGGCAGAGATTTCAGTGAGCCAAGATCGTGCCACTGCACTCCAGCCTGGCAACAGAGCGAGATTCCAGCTCGAAACAAAACAAAACAAAAAAGAGTGGCTCATTGGAGATGTTGTGCCTACTTTCCAGAGACTATTTTGTTTGGAACCCGGAGCTGTGGGTATTAATTAGTTACTACACATTGTCATGATGCCTCAAATGAGGAAGGTGATACTTAGGGGGTGGGTTTACCCCTAAAGTGGATGTTGTTCAGGAAAAGTTTTGCAACAGAAACGTCACTTGAAATAGGTCCTTGAGGTGGGCACGGTGGTTCATGCCTGAAATCCCAGCACTTAGTTAAGCAGAGGTGGGCAGATCCCCTGAAGTAAGGAGTTTGAGACCAGCCTGGCCAACGTGGTGAAACCTTGACTCTACTAAAATTACAAAAATTAACTGGATGTGGTGGCAGGCATCTGTAATCCCAGCTACTCAGGAGGCAGAGGCAGGAGAATTGCATGAACCCAGGAGGTGGAGGTTGCAGTGAGCCGAGATCACACCTCTACACCCCAGCCTGGGCAACAGAGCAAGACTGTTTAAAAAAATGAGAAGAAAGAAAGAAATAGGTATTTAAGGACTACGTAGGAGTTTTTCCAGGCAGTTAACAAATAGAAAAAGGATGCCAGGGCTGGGCACGGTGGCTTATGCCTGTAATCCCAGCACTTCGGGAGGCCAACGCGGGCGGATCACCTGAGGTTGGGAGTTTGAGACCAGCCTGACCAACATGGAGAAACTCTGTCTCTACTAAAAATGGAAAATATATATGTGTGTGTGTGTATATATATATATATATATATATATTTTTTTTTTTTTTTTTTTTTTTTTGAGATGCAGTCTCGCTTTGTGACCCAGGCTGGAGTGCAGTGGTGTAATCGCGTCTCACTGTAACCTCCACCTCCCAGGTTCAAGAGATTCTCCTGCCTCCACCTCCCGAGTAGCTGTGATTACAAACGTATGCCACACACCGGACTAATTTTTGCAGTTTTAGTAGAGACAGGGTTTCTCCCTGTTGCTCAGCTGGTCTCAAACTCCTAGCTCAAGCAATCCACCCACCTTAGCTTCCCAAGTGCTGGGATTACAGGCATGAGCCACCGCACCTGCCCCAAAAAGGGAAATTTAGACACACACACACACACACACACACACACACACACACGGCGGGTGGGGGGAGAGAGACAGAGAGAGAGAGAAGACACCATGTGAAGATGAAGAGGGCAGGGTGATGTATCTACAAGCCAAGAGACATCAAATATTGTCAGCAACCACTAGAAGGTGGGGAGAGACCTGGAACAGATTCTCCCCTACAGCCCACAGCCCCCAGAAGGAACCAATCCTGCTGACACCTTGATCTGGGACTTCTGACCTGCAAAATACAGTGGCCCAGGCTTGTATTCCCAGCACTTTGGGAGGCTGAGGCAAGAGGATTGCTTGAGCCCAGGAGTCTAGACCAGCCAAGGCAACATGGCAAGACCTCATCTCTACAAAGAAAAAATTTGATTTAATTAGCCAGGTGTGGTAACCCGTGTCTGTGGTCCCAGCTACTGGGGAAGCTGACTCAGGAGGACTGCTTGAGCCCAGAAGGTCGAGGCTGCAGTGAACTGTGATGGTGCCATTGCACTCCAACCTGAGCAAAAGAGCAAGACCTTGTTTCAAAAAAAAAAAAAAGAAAGAAAGAAAGAAAGAAAAAAGAAAAGAAAAAGAGAGGTCAGGTGGTCAGATGTGGTGGCTGCTTGTAATCCCAGCACTTTGGGAGGCCAAGGTCGGAGAACTGCATGAGCCTAGGAGTTTGAGGCCAGCCTGGGCAACAAAGTGAGACCCCATCTCTATTATTATTTTTTTCTTTTTTTGATACGGAGTTTCGCTCTTGTTACCCAGGCTGGAGTGCAATGGCGCGATCTCGGCTCACCACAACCTCCGCCTCCTGGGTTCAAGCAATTCTCCCGCCTTAGCCTCCTGAGTAGCTGGGACTACAGGCATGCGCCACCATGCCCAGCTAATTTTTGTATTTTTAGTAGAGACGAGGTTTCACCGTGTTGACCAGGATGGTCTCGATCTCTTGACCTCGTGATCCACCTGCCTCGGCCTCCCAAAGTGCTGGGATTATAGGCGTGAGCCACTGCGCCCGGCACCATCTCTATTATTTAAAAATAAATGGGCCAAGCACAGTGGCTCACGCCTGTAATCCTAGCACTTCGGGAGGCCGGGGCAGGTGTATCACCTGAGGTCAGGAGCTCAAGACCAGCCTGGCCAACATGGTGAAACCCTGTCTCTACTAAAAATACAAAAAAAATTAGTCAGGCTTGGTGGTAAGTGCCTATAATCCCAGCCACTCAGGAGGCAGAGGCAGGAGAATTGCTTGGACCTGGGAGGTGGAGTTTACAGTGAGCCAAGATTGTGCCGCTTCACTCCAGCCCGAGCAACACAGCAAAACTCCATCTTAAAAAATAAATAAGAATAAAATGGAAAAGAAAATAAACCCCAATTCAGGCTCTGGCTCAAGCTTCTGCCACCGGACCAAAACCTGGCACTCCTCTATGGGCTTTTGTGGCATTTGGTGAGCCCCCTCCCTGGACCTGTGAATATACAAACATCTTCCTTCCAAGCTTGGTTCTCGTCCCCTCCTGATTGTCCTGTACCATGTCCATCATCTCCATTCCTGGAACACTTCAGGCTTCAAGGGTTTGAGAAAGAACAGGAAAGAGTGAAAGCAAAATGTCGAACTCACCTTGATGAGTTGGTAGAAAGAGAAAATTATAAATTCTCAGAAGATATTATAAATTCTCAGAAAAATCTTTCTGTTTAGGGAGATTCTAATGGTGAAAGATCGGGGACAAGACGCTGCCACTGGAGTAGTGATGTCGGTCAGGGTTGGCAGGATGAGTTAGCCTCCTAGGAGCAAGAAGGATCGTCAATAAGAGTAATAAGAGTAGGAGGCCAGGTGGCTGGGCATGGTGGCTCACACCTGTAATCCCAGCACTTTGGGAGGCCAAGGCAGGCAGATTACCTGAGGTCAGGAGTTCGAGACCAGCCTGACCAACACTGAGAAACCCCCGTCTCTACTAAAACGTCAAGATGAGCCGGGCATGGTAGTGCATGCCTGTAATCCCAGCTACTTGGAAGGCTAAGGCAGAAGAATCTCTTGAACCCAGGAGGCAGAGGTTGCAGTGTGCCAAGATTGAGCCATTGTACTCCAGCCTGGGCAACAAGAGTGAAACTGCCTCTCAAAAAAAAAAGAAAGAAAGAAAAAGTAGGAGGCCAGGCACAATGACTCACACCTGTAATCCCAGCACTTTGGGAGGCCAAGGCGGGCGATCACCTGAAGTCAGGAGTTCCAGACCAGCCTGGCCAACATGGTGAAACCCCATCTCTACTAAAAATATAAAAATTAGCCAGGTGTGGTGGCAGTGCCTGTAATCCCAGCGACTTGGGAGGCTGAGGCAGGAGAATCTCTTGAACCCAGGAGGCAGAGGTTGGAGTGAGCCGAGATCACACCACTGCACTTAGGCCTAGGGTGACAGAGTGAGACTGTCTCAAAAAAACAAAATAAAACAAAAAGTAATGTGAGTAGGGTTTTTTCAAATTTTTATGTTTTAGAGACAGGGTTTTGCTCTATTGCCCATGCTGGAGTGCTCTGGTGCAATCATAGCTCAGTGCCTGGCTACATTTTAAAATATTTTGTAGACACAAAGTCTTGCTGTGTTGCCCAGGTGGGTCTCAAACTCCTGGTCTCAAGCAATCCTCCTGCCTTGGCCTCCCAAAGTGCTGGGATTACAGGTGTGAGCCACCATGCCTGGCCTAGAGTTGATATTAATAGCAGGTAACTGCCGAGAGGTATTATGTATGTCCCAGGCCCTCTCCTAAATGATTTACACATGTTAACTCATTTACTGTTTGCAACGTGATGATAAAGCAGATACAGTTAATACTTTCATTTTACAGGTCAGAGGTTAAGTGTGTTGTTCACAGTCTTACAATTAGTATGGAACATATGTTCCTCCGGGGACTGGGGACAGAGGGATTTTCTAGGCAGATGGGACAACATATGCAAAAACGGGAATAAAAGGGAATAAAGGAGGCAAGACTAGGGTGTAACTTATCTCAAAGAGTTGTTGGAGAAGACTCACACCCTCTCTGAAAAAATCTCTCAATTTAGTATAATAAAAGAGAATTAAAGAAGTGTGAGGAATCAGCAGAGAGCTGATTCCTGTAATCCCAGCACTTTGGGAGGCCTTGGCAGCTGGATTGCTTCAGTCCAGGAGTTTGAGATCAGCCAGGACAACATGGCAAGAACCCATCTCTAATACAAAAAAAAAAAATTTTTTTTTTGAGACAGAGTCTCGCTCTGTCGCCAGGCTGGAGTGCAGTGGTGAGATCTCAGCTAACTGCAAACTCTGACTCCTGGGTTCAAGTGATTCTCCAGCCTCAGCCTCCTGAGACTGGAACTACAGCTGTGTGCCACCATGCCCGGCTAATTTTTGTATTTTCAGTAGAGACAAGGTTTCACCATATTAGCCAGGATGGTCTCGATCTCTTGACCTTGTGATCCGCCCGCCTCAGCCCCCAAAGTGCTGGGATTACAGGTGTGAGCTAACATGCCCAGCCCAAAAATTTTAAAATGAGACAGGTACATTAGCACGTGCATGTAGTCCCAGCTACTTAGGAGGCAGAGGTGGGAGGATCACTTATGCCCTGCAATTTGAGGCTACAGTGAGCTATGATCCCACTCCAGTCTGGACAACAGAGTGCAACTCAGTCTCAAAAAAAAAAAAGTGCATAGGCCAGACTCAGTGGCTCATGCCTGTAATCCCAGCAATTTGGGAGGTCTAGGAGGGCGGATCACCTGAGGTCAGGAGTTCGAGACCAGACTGAACAACATGGTGAAACCCCATCTCTACTAACAATACAAAAATTAGCTGGGCATGGTGACGCATGCCTCTAATCCCAGCTACCCAGTAGGCTAAGCCTGGAGAATCATTTAAACCCAGGAGTCGGAGGTTGCAGTGAGCTGAGATCGCGCCACTGCATACCCACCTGGGTGATAGAGTGAGACTCCATCTCAAAAAAAAAAAAGTGTGCCGGCCAGGGGCGGTGGCTCACGTCTACAATCCCAGCACTTTGGGAGGCCAAAGTAAGCAAATCACCTGAGGTCAGGAGTTTGAGACAAACCTGGTCAACATGGTGAAACCCCGTCTCTACTAAAGATACAAAAAATCCAGCATCTTGTGGTGGCGGGTGCCTGTAATCCCAGTTACTCAGGAGGCTGAGGCAGGAGAATCATTTGAACCTGGGAGGCAGAGGTTGCAATGAGCCGAGATCCTGCCATTGCAGTCCAGGATGGGTGACAGAGTGAAACTCTGTCTCAAAATAAATGAATTAATAAAAAACAAGAAGTGTGGTTATCACCAGGGTGGTTTCTCTCATCTCAATGTTGTCAGCCAGTGTTTGTGGTGGCATTGAGGTCTCCTAGAAAGAGTGGCTTATAGGGCATTAAGGTAATAAACATATCAGAGTTTATTAAAAATATATACTAATAGGCAGGGCAAGGTGGCTGACGTCTGTAATCCCAGCGCTTTGGGAGGCCGAGACAGGCGGATTATGAGGTCAGGAGTTCGAAACCAGCCTGGCCAGCACGGTGAGACCCCCATATGTACTAATAATACAAAAGTTAGCTGGGCATGGTGGTGCGTGCCTGTAGTCCTAGCTTCTCAGGAGGCTGAGACAGGAGAATCGCTTGAACCGGAGAGGCGGAGGTTGTGGTGAGCCAAAATAGTGCCACTGCACTCCAACCTGGGCAACACAGTCAGACTTTGTCTCAAAAAAAAAAAGAAAAAAAAAGAGTTCCTGAACTAGCAGGTGAAAAGTGGATGGAGCAGGGCGTTAAGGAGACCTGAGAAATAGCTGCAGCAGAGAGCCAGGTGCAATGGGGACTGGTGTACAGGTGCAATGGGGACTGGGGTAGGCCTTGTGGATTGCAGATAGAACAGCAGATGCTGCCTCCATGTGAGGGAGGCAGGAATGTGGACTGCCTCATGGCTAACTCACCTTAGAAAAATATCTTGGGGCAAGGCTGGAAAAAGAGAGAGAACAAAGGAGAGCCCCTCCCTCAGGGGACATTAAAGGACTCAACCTGCTCAGACTGATGTCCTTTAATGTCCAGCAGGTTGAGTCAAGCTTCCTAGGGCAAAAATGAAAACATCAGCCGTTCACAAGACAAAATATTGATACCAAAAAGGACTAAAAGTTATTGGAAACCTGCAATAGATCAAAACCCTCTTCAGGGCTAGATGCAGTGGCTGACCCCTGTAATCCCGGCAGTTTGGGAGGCCAAGGCGGGGGGGTGGGGGGGATCTCCTGAGGTCAGGAGTTTAAGACCAGCCTCATCAACATGGCAAAACCCCATCTCTACTAACAAAAAGGCAAAAATTAGCCAGACGCGGTGGCAGAACCCTGTAATCTTAGCTACTTGGAAAGCTGAGGCAGAAGAATCGCTCGAACCTGGGAGGCAGAGGTTGCAGTGAGCCGAGATGGCACAACTGCACTCTAGCCTGGGCGACAGAATGAGACTCGGTCTCAACACAGCTTGGGAGTTAGGGACCCTTAATCACTTTAAAGTTAGAAAAAAGGGGCAGGAGGGTAACTAGATTAGGCATCAGTACAAATCTACCCTTGCTATAGACCCCAGGATATGTCCCGCTGGTTTCTAACTTCTTCCCTAACAGCTCTGAATATGTAGATGGAGGAAGCGAGAGGAAAAAATGAAGAGGAATTTACATGCCCTAAAATGGAGAGCTCCTAAAACAAGGTACTGGAAGACAATAAAAACATAAATGTCACATGATACTATGTATTTCCTCTCTGTGTGTGTGTGTACATATCTCAATATACCACGTATTTATATATTTTCGTGTTACATATATTTATTGGGGTGTGTGAGTATATATATATGTGTGTGTGTATATATATAATGTATACATATATATGTATTTAAGGCTGGATGTGGTGGCTCACGCCTGTAATCCCAACACTTCGGGAGGCTGAGGAGGGGGATCACTTGAGCTCAGGAGTTCGAGACCAGCCTGGCCGACATGGCAAAACCTCATCTTTACTAAAAATACAAAAATTAGCCGGGCATGGTGGCATGCGCCTGTAATTCCATCTACTCAGGAGGGTGAGGCAGGAGAATCGCTTGAACCTGGGAGGCAGAGGTTGCAGTGAGCCAAGACAGCACCACTGCACTCTGGCCTGGTGGGCGACAAAGCTAGACTGCGTCTCAAACATATATATATTACAATTTAATATAGACGTGGTCTCCCTATGTTGCCATGGCTGGTCTTGAACTCCTGGATTCAAGCCATTCTCCCACCTTTGCCTCCTAAAGTGCTGATATTACAAGTATGGGCCGCCACACCCAGCCTAAAAATATATTTATATGTCTAGATGCATAAATATGTACCCATAAATATATATTTTCTGCATACATACATGTGTATGCATATATTTTATATACTTACACATGCGAATATATATATATATATATATATATATGCATTTTTAAATACACAGAAGTCTGCAGAAAATACCTATTTGGAGTTTGTATTTTTACTGTCTCACGGAATACGTTATTTTATGTGTTTTTCTGCAACTTGCTTATATACGTATACTGTATTTTATTTATATTTTTATATACGTGAGTGTTAACAAATATAAAAGTCAGGAAACTCAGCTGGTAAACTCTGAGGAGGGGAGAAAGACCGAGATCGGGTTTCATGGGTCAACAGGGACTTTAGGTTTCCTCGTGGACAGCCCGGAGGGAAGCCTCGGTCCACATGGGCGCAGTGGGCTTTGAGCCTCAAGAACACTCTCTCCTCGGCGCTGCACTGGCAGCCGCCCAAAGACCAGCCCACCAGAGTGCAAGCGCCAAGGATGCTTCCGCGGGGCACTCGGTCCGCCTCGCCTTCCCCACCAGAACGGAGAAGGGGCGGGGCCTGTGGCTGAACCGGGGGCGGGGTCTGTAGCGTGTCCCGCCCCTAAACCGAGGCGCGCGAGTGGCTGGGGATGGTCTTCCGTCTGGAGACGGGCTATTTCCGGAGTGGACAGCACTGGCTGTGGGCAAGAAGCTAGGCGCGATTTGCCGTCGCGCTGGCTGGGGATGCTGAAGGGCAGTTTTGAGGCTCGCGGGCGCGAAGTGGAGAGCCACGGGGCCGGGGCTGTGGCTGCGCCGCCTGCCATCGACTTCCCCGCGACGGGCCCGGCCCTCAATGTCCTGGTGGTGAGCGGGGTGGGGATCTAGGTCGCAGGCCAGGAGGAGGGTGTTGGGGAACGTGTGTCCAGCTCACCTCCGTTAGTCGTTCAACGCCAGCACCGACAGAAGATTCTTTCACCTTAAAGCGGGGGTATAAGGGGTGTCTGGGGAAGACACTCCCACTAGGCTCAGAGTTACTGTGCTCAGAAATATGACAGTCACAGCACGTCAGCCAGAATTAAGTCTCCTAGGAGCCAAGACTAAAGGATCAGAGCAAATAATAGTGTTAGGTACAACACTTGCTTGCCGTATGTATGTCAATTGATGTAATCCTCCACAGCCCTATAAATTATTAGGTGGTAGAATATCATTACAAATAAAGAACTGCGGCACAGGGTAAATAATTTGTTTAAAATCAGCTAGCAGTGCTAGAACAGGGTAAAGAATTTGTTTAAAATCAGCTAGCAGTGCTAGAATTCGCTGTAAACATTACATTGCATACAGACCTTACTTTTCAAGATGTTTGAAATGTTGCACACAAGTCCCATTCCACTGGAGAAATAGCTAGATGTACTGAAGAATCCAGTTATGGAATACCACGCTATACTGACATAGGAAGTTCCCCCAAGACATATTAAGACATATTTAGGAGTGGATTTTAAAAGTTGCAGAAAAAGAGGCATTAGTAATTTTTTTTTTTTGAGACAGAATCTTGCTCTGTCACCTAGGCTAGAATACAGTGGCGCAACCTCAAATCACTGCAACCTACACCTTCAGGTTCAAGCGATTTTCCTGCCTCAGACTCCCTGCAAATGTTTGTATTTTTAGTAGAGATGGTGTTTCACGATGTTGGCTAGGCTGGTCTCGAACTCCTGACCTTAAATGAGCCACCCACCTTGGCCTCCCGTGATGCTGGGATTCCAGGCGTGAGCCACAGTGCTCAGTCAATAATTCTTCTTATTATTTTTTTTTTAGTAATTCTTTTACAGAAAAAGCCCTCAAAACAATACTGTTTTATTGTGGTATGTATTTACATAAAAGGATAGAAAAAGATGTATATATATTACTATAAAAGACCTGGAATATTAATAATACACACTAAACTGGCAATAGTCAATAGGGGAGGGAAACTTTATCCTATTCATGAAGGTTTTTTTTAGGGGGGTGAAATGTGGTCAGAAAAATATATATATATTTTCACTACATAAGAAAAATTATTTCAAAAACTTGAGAAAGAATGACAAGTTTTGCCAGATATGGTGGCTCAGCCTCCCAACTAGGTGGGATTACAGGCGTGTGTCACCATGACTGGATAACTTTCATATTTTTAGTAGAGACAGGGTTTCACCATGTTGGCCAGGCTGGTCTCAAACTCCTGACCTCAGGTGATCCGCCTGCCTCGGCCTCCCAAAGTGCTGGGATTACAGGCATGATCCACCGCGCCCAGCCATGTATATATATATATATTTTTTAGACAGAGTGTCATTCTGTCACCCACGCTGGAGTGCAATGATGTGATCTCTGCTCACTGCAACCTCTGCCTCCTGGGTTCAAGAGATTCTCCTACTTCAGCCTCCCAAATAGTTGGGATTGCAGATGCATGACACACACCTACCTAATTTTTGTATTTTTAATAGAGACAGGGTTTCTCCATGTTGCTCAGTCTGGTCTCAAACTCCTAGCTCAAGCAATACACCCACCTTCGCTTCCCAAAGTGCTGGAACAAGAGAGAGAGAGAGACAACAGCATGTGAAGATGAACGCAGAGGACGGGGTGATGTATCTACAAGCCAAGAGATATCAAATATTGTCAGCAACCACTAGAAGGTGGGGAGAGACCTGGAACAGATTCTCCCCTACAACCCCCACAGCCCCCAGAAAGAACCAGTCCTGCTGACACCTTGATCTGGAACTTCTGACCTGCAAAGCTTGTTCAAACCATGCAGTGTGTGGTACTTTGTCATGGCTGCACCAGGAAACTAACACAGGAAAGCAGTTAGATGTCTTTGCAACAAGACACTTTTTTTTTGAGACAGAGTGGCTCTGTCACCCAGGCTGGAGTACACTGGCACAATCTCGGCTCACTGCAACCTCTACCTCCTGGGTTCAAGAGATTCTACTGCCTCAGCCTTCCAAGTAGCTGGGACTACAGGCACCCGTCACCATGCCTGACTAATTTTTGCATTTTTAGTAGAGATGGGGTTTCATCATGTTGGCCAGGCTGGTCTTAAATTCCTCAGGTGATCCTGGCCTTGGCCTCCCAAAATGCTGGGATTACAGGCGTGAGCCACCAGCCCAGCCACAACAAGCCACATTTCATCACACACTTGAGGGATGAGTATCAGAAAGTCAAGTGAAACAGGGACAGGGTCAGAAGAGAGTTCCGGATGAAAGGAACAGAAGCTGCATGTATTAGGTTTTAATTTTCTGTGTTTATGATGCTTTGACATCTTACAAAGCTTGCTGGCCTGGGAGAGACTCCCTCTCCTTCAGGACACCAAAGAGCTCAACCAGAAGGATATCTTTATACATTTTTGTTTTGTTTTGTTTTGTTTTGTTTTGTTTTGTTTTGTTTTGAGATGGAGTCTTGCTCTGTAGCCTAGGCTGGAGTGCAGTGGCACCATCTCAGTTCACTGCAAACCCCGCCTCCCGGGTTCAAGCAATTGTACCTTAGCCTCCCTAGTACCTGGGATTACAGGCATGTGCCATCATGCCCTGCCAATTTTTGTATTTTTAGTAGAGAAAGGGTTTCACGATGTTGACCAGGCTGGTCTTGAACTCCTGACCTCGTGATCCACCTGCATCAGCCTCCCAAAGTGCTGGGATTACAGGCATGAGTCACTGTGCCCGGCCCATTTTTTAATCTTTTTTTTTTTTTTTTTTTGAGACAAGGTCTGGCTCTGTCACCCAGCCTGGAGTGCAGTGGCAAGATCACAGCTCACAGCAACCTCTGCCTCCCTGGCTCAAGAGATCCTCCTGCCCCAGCCTCCCAAGTAGCTGGAACTACAGCTTGAACCACCTGTAGTGGCCAGGTGCCACCACACCTGGCTAATTTTTTTCTATTTTTTGTAGAGTCAAAGTCTTGCTATGGCCGGGTGCAGTGGATCACGCCTGTAATCCCAGCACTTTGGGAGGCCGAAGCGGGCAGATCACGAGGTCAAGAGATCGAGACCATCCTGACCAACATGGTGAAACTCTACTAAAAAATACAAAAATTAGCTGGGTATGGTGGCATGCCCCTGTAGTCCCAGCTACTCGGGAGGCTGAGGCAGGAGAATTGCTTGAACTAAGGAGGTGGAGATTGCAGTGAGCCAAGATTGCGCCACTGCACTCCAGTCTGGCACCTGGCAACAGAGCAAGACTCTGTCTAAAAAAAAAAAAAAGTCTTGCTATGTTCCCCAGGCTGGTCTTGAACTCCTGGGCTCAAACGATCCTCTTGCTCAGTCTCCCAAAGTACTAGAATTATAGGCGTGAGCCACTGCACCAGGCCCAGAAGCGTATCTTTTATATAAAAACTAACCAATCCCAAATCTATGCCCCGAATTACTCCCTTATCTCACTCTCACACACAAGCTAATATTTCCCCTATTCAAAATATCCAGGAGCAGGTACCAGGCAACTAGAGACCACCCCTACAACCCAAAGCCCAACAGAAGTGTTCCAATTTTTTCAGTCTTAAAACGTTTACTCACTTTGCCTTTCTTTTTCTTCAGAAACCCCAATACAAGACCAAGTACAGTGGCAAGGATTGTATTCCCAGCACTTTGGGAGGCTGAGGCAGGAAAATTGCTTGAGCCCAGAAGTCGAGACCAGCTGGGGCAACATGGCAAGACTTCATCTCTATGAGGAAAAATTTTGTTTTAATTAGCCAGATGTGGTAACACATGCCTTTGGTCCCAGCTACTGGGGAAGCTGAGTCGGGAGGACTGCTTGAGTCCAGAAGATGGAAGCTGCAGTGAACCGTGATAGTGCCACTGTACTCCAACCTGGGCAACACAGCAAGACCCTGTTTCAAAAAAGAAAAAGAGGTCACATGGTCAGGTGTGATGGCTTCCTCTGCCAAGGAGGGAGAACTGCCTGAGCCCAGGAGTTTGAAGCTAGCCTGGGCAACAAAGTGAGACCACATCTCTATCATTTAAAAATAAATAGGCCTGGAATGGTGGCTCATGCCCGTAATCGTAATCGTAGCACTTTGGGAGTCCAAGGTGGGTGGATCACCTGAGGTCAGGAGTTCAAGACCAGCCTGGTCAACACGGCAAAACCTCGTTTTTACTAAAAATACAAACAAAAAGTAGCCAGGGTTGGTGGTGGGTGCTTGTAATCCCAGCCACTGTGGAGGCTGAGGCACGAGAATCGCTTAAAACTGGGAGGCAAAGTTTGCAGTGAGCTGAGATAATGCCACTTCATTCCAGTCTGGGCAAAAGAGCAAACTCTGTCTCAATAAATAAATAAATAAATAAAAATAAAAATCAATAAATCAATAAATAGAAAACAACAGAAACCCCAGCGCAGGCTCTGGTTCAGGCTTCTGCCAACTGACCAAAACCTGGCATTCCCCTATGGCCCTTCCTGGCATTTGGCGAGCCCCTCCCTGGACCTGCCAGTATACAGACATCTTCCTCCCAAGCTTGGTTCTCGCCCTCCCCTCTGGTGGGTGCACTGATTGTCCCATACTATGTCCATCATCTCCATTCTTGGGACACTTGAGGCTTCAAGGAGGGGTTTGAGAAAGAACAAGAGAGAAGGAAAGCAAAATGTCAAACTCACCTTGATGAGGTGGTGGAAAGAGAAATTATAAATTCTCAGAAGAAATCTTTCTGTTTAGGGAGATTCTAATGGTGAAAGATCGAGGACAAGACGCTGCCACTGGGGTAGTGATGTCGGTCAGGGTTGGCAGGACGAGTTAGCCTCCTAGGAGCAAAGAAGGATCGTCAACAAAAGTAATAAGATTAGGGGGCCAGGCATGGTGGCTCACGCCTGTAATCCCAGCACTTTGGGAGGCCAAGGCGGGTGATCACCTGAAGTTCAGGAGATCCAGATCAGCCTGGCCAACATGATGAAAGTCGGTCTCTACTAAAACTATAAAAGCCGGACGTGGTGGTGCATGGCAGTAGTCCCAGCTACTCAGGAGGCTGAGGCAGGAGAATCACTTGAAACTGAGAGGCGGAGGTTGTTGTAATCTGAGACCACGACATTATACTCCAGCCTGGGTGACAGAGCGAGACTCCTCAAAAAAAAAAAAAAAAAAAAAGTGTTCTTGCACTAGCAGGTGAGGAGTGGAGCAGGGTGTTAAGGAGGCCTGAGACATACCTGCAGCAAAGAGCCAGGTACAATTAATGGGCACTGGCGTAGGCCTTGTGAATCGCAGATAGAACAGCAGATGCTTGAGAGGGTTCAAAGTCAGGAGGACTGTAAGGTGGAGTCAAACAAAATGCTGGGATTGTATGAAAATCAGGTGTTCCCGGAAGCAGATTCTCTTCCCCTGACAAATCAGATACTGGTGTAACAGGTCTGTTTTCCACATATTTCTTAAAATCAGACTTCCAACTGCAGCTCATTGACATAAGTGCTTCTACAGCTTCAAAATCACTTTTCTCTGCAGTTTTGTTCCAGGAATACATACCCTCTTTCGACCTTTCAGAAATCATTTCCATTCTTTCCTCCGCAGTCTGCTGGAGAGAGGCACCGATGTTGAGCATGGTTGGCTGCTTGGCCGCCGACCACGAGCTGACTGGCTGCTAGGCTGCTGACTGCCTGGCCACAGATGGGCGCCCGGAGACTCTCGACGCTGCTCCCGCCGCCGCCGCGCTCCGCGCCGTTCATGGGCACACAAGTCCCCAAAGGCACAGTCATGTTTCTGGTACCCCAGCCCGTTGTGCAGAGCTCAAAGCCTCCGGTGGTAAGCCCAAATGGCACCAGACTTTCTCCCATTGCCCCTGCTCCTGGGTTTTCGAATTCAGCAGCAAAAGTCATTCCTCAGATTGACTCATCAAGGATAAGAAGTCACATCTGTAGCCACCCAGGATGTGGCAAGACGTACTTTAAAAGTTCCCATCTGAAGGCCCACACGAGAACGCACACAGGAGAAAAGCCTTTCAGCTGTAGCTGGAAAGGTTGTGAGAGGAGGTTTGCCCGTTCTGATGAACTGTCCAGACACAGGCGAACCCATACGGGTGAGAAGAAATTTGCATGCCCCATGTGTGACCAGCGGTTCATGAGGAGTGACCATTTGACCAAGCATGCCCGGCGCCATCTATTAGCCAAGAAGCTACCAAACTGGCAGATGGAAGTGAGCGAGTTAAACGACATTGCTCTACCTCCAGCCCCTGCTCCCACACAGTGACGGACTGGAAAGTGAAGAGTCAGAACTAACTTTGGTCTCAGCGGAGCCAGTGGTGATGTAAAAATGCTTCCACTGCAAGTCTGTGGCCCCTCAACATGGGCTTAAAGCAGAAGCCCACAGCCTGGCGTGAAGGCCCAGCCTGGGTTAGGTGACAAAAAGGGCTTTGGCCACAGGCAAGTCACAGAATGGCAGGTTTCATTTCTTATCACATAAGAGAGATGAGAAAGCTTTTATTTCTTTGAATATTTTTTGAAGGTTTCAGATGAGGTCAACACAGGTAGCACAGATTTTGGATTTGTGTGCACATTTGTTACTTTACTTTTGCTGTTTATACTTGAGACCAATTTTTCAATGTGATTCTTCTGAAGCACTGGTTTCAAGAATATGGAGGCTGGAAATAAACATTACGGTACAGAGATGGAGATGTAAAATCAGTTTGTATTATTACAAATATTGTCATCTTTTTCTAGAGTTATCTTCTTTATTATTCCTAGTCTTTCCAGTCAACATCGTGGATGTAGTGATTAAATATATCTAGAACTATCATTTTTACACTATTGTGAATATTTGGAATTAAATGGCTGTATATTGCTAAGAGGGCCCAAAGAATTGGAATCCTCCTTAATTTAATTGCTTTGAAGCATAGCTGCAATTTGTTATTTGCATTTTTGTTTTGAAAGTTTAACAAATGACTGTATCTAGGCATTTCATTATGCTTTGAACTTTAGTTTGCCTGCAGTTTCTTGTGTAGATTCGAAAATTGTATACCAATGTGTTTTCTGTAGACTCTAAGATACACTGCACTTTGTTTAGGAAAAAAATCTGAAGATGAAAATATATATTATAAAGAAGGGATATTAAGAATTTTAGATAACTTCCTGAAAAAGGGGGCTTATGTCATCAGTAAAGTACCCTTATGAGGATATAATGTGTGCTTTATTGAATTAGAAAACTGGTGACCATTATTCACAGGTGGACAAATGTTGTCCTGTTAATTTATAGGAGTTTTTTGGGGATGTGGAGGTAGGTGGATAGGAAAATTATTATTAGAACATTCACTTTTGTTAACAGTATTTCTCTTTTATTCTGTTATATAGTGGATGATACACACAGTGGCAAAACAAAAGTAAATTGTTTAAAATATATAGTGAAAAATGTCACTACATCTTCCCGTTTAACATTGTTTTTGTATATTGGGTATAGATTTCTGACATCAAAACTCAGACCCTTGGAAAACAAAAGTTTTCTTTTAATTAAAAAAAATCCTTGTGACTTACGGTTTGCACATTATTTTGTTGTACTTTATATCTTGTTTACAATAAAGAATTTCCTTTGGTATAAAAAAAAAAAGAACAGCAGATGCTGCGGTGCTATAAGGGAGGCCAGGGATGTGGAGTGCCTCCTAGCTAACTCGCCTTGAAAAATATCCTGGGGCAAGGCTGGACAAAAGAGAGAGAACAAAGGAGAGCCCCTCCCTCAGGCTCAGAGTGATGTCCTTTAGTGTCCAGCAGATTGAGTCAAGCTTCCTAGGGCAAAAATGAAAACATCTGCCGTTCACAAGACAAAATAATGATACCAACAAGGACTAAAAGTTATTGGAAACCTGCAATAGATCAAAACCTTCTTCAGGGCTGGACGCAGTGGCTGACCCCTGTAATCCCGGCAGTTTGGGAGGCCAAGGCAGGGGAATCACCTGAGATCAGGAGTTCAAGACCACCCTAGTCAACATGGCAAAACTCCATCTCTATTAACAAAAAGGCAAAAATTAGCCCCAGGCGTGGTGGCAGATGCCCATAATCTTAGCTACTTGGAAGGCTGAGGCAGGAGAACCGCTTGAACATGGGAGGTGGAGGTTGCAGTGAGCCGAGATGGCACAACTGCACTCTAGCCTGGGCGACAGAATGAGACTCAGTCTCAAAAAAAAAAAAAACCCTCTTCTGTATGATGTATATACCTTAACTCATTAACTCACAGAGGACCTACTTGACCAGCTTGGGAGTTAGGGACCCTTAATCACTTTAAAGTTAGAAAAAAGAAGCAGGAGGGTAACTAGATTAGGCATCAGTACAAAGCTACCCTTGCTATAGACCCCAGGATATGTCCCGCTGGTTTCTAACTTCTCCCCTAACAGCTCTGAATATGTAGATGGAGGAAGCGAGAGGAAAAAATGAAGAGGAATTTACATGCCCTAAAATGGAGAGCTCCTAAAACAAGGTACTGGAAGACAATAAAAACATAAATGTCACATGATACTATGTATTTCCTCTGTGTGTGTGTGTGTACATATCTCAATATACCACGTATTTATATATTCTGGTGTTACATATATTTATTGGGGTGTGTGGGTATATATATATGTGTGTATATACATATAATGTATACATATATATGTATTTAAGGCTGGATGTGGTGGCTTACACCTGTAATCCCAACACTTCGGGAGGCTGAGGCGGGGGATCACTTGAGGTCAGGAGTTTGAGACCAGCCTGGCCGACATGGCAAAACCTCATATTTACTAAAAATACAAAAATTAGCCGGGCATGGTGGCATGCGCCTGTAATTCCATCTACTTGGAAGGCTGAGGCAGAAGAATCGCTTGAACCTGGGAGGCAGAGGTTGCAGTGAGCCAACATAGCACCACTGCACTCTGGCCTGGTGGGTGACAGAGCTAGACTGTGTCTCAAAAAAAAAAAAATATACACACACACACACACACACACACACACACACACAATTTAATAGTGACATGGTCTCCCTATGTTGCCCTGGCTGGTCTTGAACTCCTGGATTTATCCATTCTCTTGCCTTTGCCTCCTAAAGTGCTGAGATTACAAGTGTGAGCCACCACACCCTGTCTGAAAATATATTTCATATGTTTAGATATATAAATATGTGTCCATAAATATATATTTTCTTCATACATGAATATGTATATGTTTTCCATATTTACCCATACAAATATGTATGTATACATGTACATTTTCTTTTAATACACAGAAGTCTCCACAGAAAATACCTGTTATTTGGAGTTTATATTTTTATTGTCTCACAGGGTATGTTATATGTTGTTTGCAACTTGCTTATACAGGTATACTGTATTTTATTTCTGTATATATATATATATATATATATATATATGAATGTTAAGGAATATAAAAGTCAGGAAACTCAGCTGGTAAACTCTTAGCGGGGAGAAAGACCGAGAACAGGTTTCATGGGTTAACAGAGACTTTAGGTTTCCTCGTGGACAGCCCAGAGGGGCGGCCCAGAGCAAAGCCTCAGTCCACGTGGGCGCAGTGGGCTTTGAGCCCTGCGATCACCCTCTCAGCTGCAGCCAGACCGCCCGGAAGATGAGCCCACCAGAGCGCATGCACCAAGGATGCTCCTGCACGTGCCCTCCCCACCCTGCCTGGGAAACAAAGAAAGACCCTGTTTCACCTGAAGTCAAAAGTTCCAGACCAGCCTGTCCAACATGGTGAAACCCCGTCTCTACTAAAATTACAAAAATTAGCTGAGCTTGGTGGCACGCGCCTGTGGTCGGAGCTACTCAGGAGGCTGAGGCAGGAGAATTGCTTGAACCCGAAAGGTGGAGGTTGCAGTGAGCCGAGATAACACCATTTCACTCCAGCCTGAACGACAGAGCGAGACTTCATCCTAAAATAAATAAATAAATAAATAAATAAATAAAAGTCTATTAGCCAGGCTTGGTGGTGGGGCCTGTAGTCCCAGCCACTCGGGAGACTGAGGCATGAGAATCGTTTGAACCTGGGAGGTGCAGGTTGCGGTGAGCTGAGATCGCATCACTTCACTCCAGCCTCAGCAACAGAGCGAAACTCTGTCTCAAAAAATAAATAAAAATAAAAATAAATAAGAGAAACCCCAATACAGCTCTGGTTCAGGCTTCTGCCAACTGACCAAAACCTGGCACTCCCCTGTGGCCCTTCCTGGCGTTTGGTGAGCCCCTCCCTGAACCTGCCAGTATACAGACGTCTTCCTTCCAAGCTTAGTTCTCACCTTCTCCTCCTGTGGCTGCACTAATTGTCCCATACCATGTCCATCATCTCCATTCTTGGGAAACTTCAGGCTTCAGAGGTTTGAGAAAGAACAAGGGAGAAGGAAAGCAAAATGTTAAACTCACCTTGATGAGTTGGTGGAAAGAGAAATTATAAATTTTCAGAAGAAATCTTTCTGTTTAGGGAGATTCTAATGGTGAAAGATCGACGCTGCCACTGGGGTAGTGATGTCGGTCAGGGTTGGCAGGACAAGTTAGCCTCCTAGGAGCAAGGAAGGATCGTGAATAAGAGTAATAAGAGAAAGAGGCTGAGCGGTTGGGCGTGGTGGCTTGCCTGTAATCCCAGAACTTTGGGGAGGCCGAGGCGGGCGGATCACCTGAGGTCAAGAGTTCGAGACCAGCCTGACCAACATCGAGAAACCCCCATCTCTACTAAAAAGTTAAAATTAGTCGGGCGTGGTGGTGCATGCCTGTAATCCCAGCTACTCAGGAGGCTGAGGCAGGAGAATCACTTAGACCTGGAAGGCAGAGGTTGCGGTGGGCGGAGATCGCACCATTGCACTCCAGCCTGGGCAAGAAGAGTGAAACTCTGTCCCCGCACCCCCAAAAAAAAGAGAGTAGGAGGCCGGGCACAGTGGCTCACATTTGTAATCCCAGCATTTTGAGAGGCTGAGGCAGGTTGCTGAGGTTAGGAGTTTAAGACCAGCTTGGCCAACATGGTGAAACCCCGTCTCTACTAAAAATACAAAAATTAGCTGGGCACGGTGGCGAGTGCCTGTAATCCCAGCTACTCGGGAGACTGAGGCAGGAGAATCACTTGACCCCAGGAGGCAAGAGTTTGGAGTGAGCCAAGATAGAGCCATTGCACTCCAGCCTGGGTGACACCAGGCTGGAGTGCAATGGCTCTATCTTGGCTCACTCCAAACTCTGCCTCCTGGGGTCAAGTGATTCTCCTGCCTCAGCATCCTGAGTAGCTAAGAATACAGGCGTGTGTCACCGTGCCCAGCTAATTTTTATATTTTTAGTAGACTCAGGGTTTCACCATGTTGGTCAGGCTGGTCTTGAACTTCTGACCTCGTGATCCACCCACCTTGGCCTCCCAAAGTTCTGGGATTACAGGTGTAAGCCTCCACACCCAGCTGTGAGTAGGGTTTTTAAAATTTTTATGTTTTAGAGACAGGGTCTTGCTCTGTTGCCTAGGCTGGAGTGCACTGGTCCAATCATGGCTCAGTGCCTTGCTAATTTTTTAATATTTTGAGGAGACAAAGTCTTGCTACGTTGCCCAGGTGGTTCTTGAACTTCTGGCCTCAAGCAATCCTCCTACCTTGGCCTCCAAAAGTGCTGGGATTACAGGTGTGAGCCACCATGCCTGGCCTAGAGTTGATATTAATAGCAGGTAACTGCCGAGAGGTATTATGTATGTCCCAGGCCCTCTCCTAAATGATTTAGACATGTTAACTCATTTACTGTTTCCAACACGACTATAAAACAGATGCATTATACAGGTTAGAGTTTAAGTATGTTGTTCACAGTCTTACCATCAGTATGGAACACCTCTCTCCGGGGACTGGGCATAGAGGGATTTTCTAGGCAGATGGGACAGCATATGCAAAAACGGAAATAAAAGGGAATAAAGGAAATATATGAGGCAAGACTAGGGTGTAACTTATCTCAAAGAGTTGTGGGAGAAGATTCACACTGTCTCTGAAAAATATCTCAATTTAATATAATAAAAGAGAAAGAACTGTGAGGCCAGGCAGGGAGCTCATTCCTATAATCACAGCATTTTGGGAGGCTGAGGCTGGCAGATTGCTTCATTCAGAGTTCAAGATCAGCCTGGGCAACATGGCAAGACCCCATCTCTACAAAAAATTTTAAAATGAGCCAGTCACAGTGGCACGTGCATACAGTCCCAGTCATTCAGGAGGCAGAGGTGGAAGGATCACTTGTGCCCAGCAGTTTGGGGTTACAGTGAGCTATGATTGCACTTGGGTCTAGACAACAGAGTGAGACTCAGTCTCAAAAAAAAAAAAGTATGTAGGTCAGGCGTGGTGGCTCACACCTTCTCAGCACTTTGGTAGGCAAAGGCGGGCAGATCACCTGAGGTCAGGAGTTGGAGACCAGCCTGGCCAACATGGCAAAACCCCATCTGTACTAAAAATACAAAAAATTCAGTCAGGTGTGGTGGCGCACACCTGTAATTCCAACTACTCGGGAGGCTGAGGCAGGAGAAATGCTTGAACCCAGAAGACCGAGGTCACAGTGAACTGAGACCACATAATTGCACTCCAGCCTGGGCAACAAGATCGAAACTCCATCTCAAAAAAAAGAAAAAAGAAAAGAAAGTAAGAAAGGTGGGGCAAGATGCTGCATGCCAGTAATCCCAGCACTTTGAGAAGCTGAGGCGGGTGGATCATATGATGTCAGGAGTTGGAGACCAGCCTGGCCAACACAGTGAAACTCAGTCTCTACTAAAAATAGAAAAATTAGCCAGGCAAGTTAGCAGGCTCCTGTAATCCCAGCTTCTTGGGAGGCTGAGGCAGGAGAATCTCTTGAACCCCGGAGGCAGAGGTTGCAATGAGCAGAGATTGTGTCATTCCACTCCAGCCTGGGTGACACAGTGAGACTCCGTCTCTAAATAAATAAATAAATAAATAATAATAAGTGTGGTTATCACCAGGATGGTTTCTCTCATCTTGATGTTGTCAGCCAATATCTGTGGTGGCATCAAGGTCCCTAGAAAGAGTGGTTTATAGGGCATTAAGGTAATAAACATATCAGTTTATTTTAAAAAGATACACACACACACACACACACACACACACATATATACATATATATATATACACTAATAGGCCAGGCACAGTGGCTCATGCCTGTAATCAAAGCACTTTGAGAGGCCTGGGTGGGTGGGTCATGAGGTCAGGAGTTCGAAATCAGCCTGGCCAGCATGGCAAAACCCCCTCTCTACTAAAATACAAAAATTAGCCTGGCATGGCAGTGCATGCCTGTAGTACCAGCTACTCTGGAGTCGGAGAATCACTTGAATCAGAGGAGCAGAAGTTGTGGTGGGCTGAGACGGTGCCACTGCACTACAGCTTGGGTGACTGAGACTCCATCTCTCTCCCTCCCTCCCTCTCTCTCTCTCTCTCTCTCTCTCTCTATATATATATATATATATATATGAACTAATAATACTTGTTATTGTGACATTATTATACGCCAGGTCTCTCTTCTATATAATCTATATGAATTATACATGTTAACTCTCTAATTATGTGCAACACTAGGAGGAAACTAGATTTCCATTTTACAAGTTCCAACTACTAAAAGGGAATGACAGCCGGGTATGGTGGCTCACCCCTGTAACCCCAGCACTTTGGGAGGTCGAGGTGGGCAGATCACCTGAGGTCAGTTCAAGACTAGCCTGGCCTGCATGGCGAAACCCCATCTATATTAATAATATAAAAATTAGCCAGGCATGGTGGCATGCGCCTGTAGTTCCAGCTACTTGGCAGGTGGCTGAGGCTTGCTGAGAGGCGGAAGTTGTGTTCAGCTGAAATTGTGCCACTGCACTCCAGCCTGGGCGAAAGAACAAGACTCTGTCTCAACAAAACAAAACAAAACAACAACAAAAAAGTCCATGTGCTATCAGGTGAGGAGTGGAGGGGCGTTAAGGAGACCTGAGAATTATCTGCACCAGAGAGCCAGGTGCAATGGGTACTGGTGAAAGCCTTGTGGATAGCAGATAGAACAGTAGATGCAGCAGAGTCCTTGTAGGGGTAAGGGAGGCCAGGAATGTGGAGTACCTCGTGGCTAACTCACCTTAGAGAAATATCCTGGGGCAAGGCTGGACAAAGAGAGAGAACAAAGGAGAGGCCCTCCCTCAGGCTCAGACTGATGTCCTTTAGTGTCCAGCAGGTTGAGTCAAGCTTCCTAGGGCAAAAATGAAAACATCAGCCATTCACAAGACAAAATATTGATACCAACAAGGACTAAAAGTTACTGGAAACCTACAATAGATCAAAACCCTCTTCAGGGCTGGACTCGGTGGCTCATGCCTGTAATCCTAGCACTTTGGGAGGCCGAGGCAGGAAGATCACCTGAGGTCAGGGGTTCAAGACCAGCCTGGTCAACATGGCAAGACTCTTGTCTCTACTAACAAAAAGAAAAAAATTAGCCGGGCAGGGTGTCGGATGCCTGTAATCCCAGTTACTCGGGAGGCTGACCCAGGAGAATCGCTTGAACCTGAGAGGCAGGGTTGTGGTGATCCGAGATAGCGCACTGCACTCCAGCCTGGGCGACAGAGTGAGACTCCGTCTCAAAAAAAACAAAAAAATAAAAAAAACCCAAACCCTTTTCTGTGCGATATATATACCTTAACTCACGGACGACCTACTTGACCAGCTTAAGAGTTGGGTACCCTTAATCACTTTAAGATTAAAAAAAAGAAAGGCAGGAGGTTAACTAGGTTAGGCATCAGTACAAATCTACCCTTGCTAGAGACCCCAGAATACATCTGGTTCGTTTCTAACGTCTCCCCTAACAGCTCTGACTATGCAGATTAAGGAAGCCAGGAAAAAATCAAAGAGGAATTTACATGCCCTAAGATGGAGGGCTCTTAAACAAGGCACTGGAAGACAATAAAAACATAAACGCCACTTGATACTATGTATTTCCTGAAGGCGTGTGTGTGTGTGTGTGTGTGTGTGTGTGTGTGTGTACATATCTCTACCTATTATATATTCTGCCGTTACATATACTACCTATTATATATTTACTACCTATATATTCTGGCGTTATATTCTCTGGGGTTTGTGGGTATATATGTGTGTATATGTATGTATATATACATATATATGTATTTAAGGCTGGGTGTGGTGGCTCACGCCTGTAATCCCAGCACTTTGGGAGGTTGAGGCTGAGGCCAGGGTCTGGGGGATCGCTTGAGGTCAAGAGCTGGAGACAAGCCTGGTCAACATGTCAAAACCTCATATTTACTAAAAATCCAAAAATTTGCCAGGCATGGTGGCATGTGCCTGTAATTCCTGGTACTCAGGAGGCTGAGGCAGAATAATCGCTTGAACCTGGGAGGCAGAGGTTGCAGTGAGTCAGGATAGCATGAACTAGACTGTGTCTCAAAAAAAGAAATATATATATATATATACACACACACACTTAATTTAATAGAGATGCAGTCTCCCTTTGTTGCCCTGGCTGGTCTTGAACTGCTGGATTCAAGCCATTCTCCTGACTCTGCCTCCTAAAGTGCTGAGATTACAAGTGTGAGCCACCACACCCAGCTTAAAAATATATTTCATATGTTTAGATGTATATTTACCATAAATGTTTCCTGCATACATACACGTATATGTATATATTTTATGTATTTACACATACGAATATGTATACATGTACATTTTTTAATACAAGTCCCCACAGAAATACCTATTATTGGAGTTTATATTTTTACTGTCTCACGGAATACGTTATTTTACGTGTTGTTCTGCAACTTCCTTATATTGGTATACTGTATTTTATTTATATTTTTATATACGTGAGTGTTAACGAATATAAAAGCCAGGAAACTTAGCTGGTAAACTCTGAGGAAGGGAGAAAGACCGAGATCGGGTTTCATGGGTCAACAGGGACTTTAGGTTTCCTCGTGGACAGCCCGGAGGGGCGGCCCGGAGGGAAGCCTCGGTCCACGAGGGCGCAGTGGCCTTTAAGCCCCGCGACCACCCTCTCCTCGGCTCTCCACTGGCCACCGCCCCAAAACGAGCCCACCGGAGAGTAAACGCCAAGAATCCTCCAGCGCCGGACCTGCCCGCCCCGCCTCGCTTTCTCCGCCGGAACGTAGAAGGTACACGGTCTGCGACAGGCTCCGCCCCCAAACTACGGCGCGCGAGTGCTGGGGCGGGTCTTCCGTCTGGAGAGGGGCTACTTCCGGAGTGGAGGGCAAAGGCTGTGGGCAAGGAGCGTGGCGAGATCTTCGGTCAGGCTCGCTGGCGATGCTGAAGGGCAGTTCTGGGGCAAGCGAGCGCGAAGTGAAGGGTGACGGGGCCGCGGCTGTGGCTGCGCCGCCTGCCATCAACTTCCCCGCGGCGGGCCCGGCCCTCAATGTGATGCTGGGGAGCGGGGTGGGGATTTAGGTCGCGGGCCAGGAGGAGGGTGTTGGGGAACGTGTGTCCAGCTCACCTCCGTTAGTCGTTGAACGCCAGCACCGACAGAAGATTCTCTCACCTTAAAGTGGGGGTATAAGGGGTGTCTGGGGAAGACACTCCCACTAGGCTCAAAGTTATTCTGATCCGAAATATGACAGTCGCAGCACGTTAACCAGAATCAAGTCTCCTAGGAGCCAGGTCTAAAGGATCAGAGCAGATAGTGGTATTAGGTACAACACTCGCTGAGAGCTTGCCGTGTATTTGTCAATTAATGTAATCCTCACCACAGCCTTGTAAATTAGGTGGTAGAATATCATTATAAATAAAGCACTGCGGCACAGGGTAAATAATTTAAAATCAGCCAGCAGTGGCCGAATTCGCTGTAAACATTACATTGCATACAGACCTTACTTTTCGAGATGTTTGAAATGTTGCACACAATTCCCATTCCGCTGGGGAAATAGCTAGATGTACTGCAGAATCCAGTTATGGAATACCACGCTATACTGACATAGGAAGTTCCCCCAAGACATATTTGGGCGTGGATTTAAAAAGTTGCAGAAAAAGGGGTATTAGTAAATTTTTTTTTTTTTTTTTTTTTTTGAGACAAGAGTCTTGCTCAGCCAGGTTAGAGTGCAGTGGCATGATCTCGGCTCACTGCAACCTACACCTCCCGAGTTCAAGTTATTCTCCTGCGTCAGCCTCCCGGCGAATTTTTATATTTTTAGTAGAGATGGGGTTTCACCATGTTGGCCAAGCTGGTCTTGAACTCCTGACCTTAAATGATCCACCCACCTCAGCCTCCCATAGCGCTGGGATTACAGGCGTGAGCCACCTCATCCGGCCAGTAATTCCTTTTTTTATTCTTTTTATTTTTTTTAGAAAAACCCCTCAAAACAATACTGTTTTTGTGGTATATACTTATGTAAATGGACAGAAAAAGATGTATACACATTACTATAAAAAGATCTGGAATATTAATAATACATGCTAAGCTGACAACAGTCAATAGGTGAGGAAAAGTTTATCCTATTCATGGAGGTTTTTTGGGAGGGGGTGAAATGTCAGAAAAATGTATATATACTGTGTCTTAGCTATATAAGAAAAAATATTATTTTAAAAACTTGAGTAAGAATGACAAGTTTCACTGGGCATGGTGACTCACACCTGTAATTCCAGCATTTTGGGAGGCCAAGGTGGGCAGATCACTTGAGGCTGGGAGTTCAAGACCAGCTTGGCTAACATGGTGAAACCTCATCTCTACTAAAATACAAAAAATTAGCTGAGTATGGCTGTGTGTGCCTGTAGTCTCAGCTACTTGGGAGGCTGAGGCAGGGAAATTGCTTGAATCCTGGAGGCAGAGATTGCAGTGAGCCGAGGTCCTGCCACTGCACTCCAGCCTAGCAACAGAGCAAGACTGTCTAAAAAAAAAAAATGGCCAGGGGTGGTGGAGCATACCTGTAATCCCAACTACTTGGGTGGCTGAGACAGGAGAATCACTTGAACCCGGGAGGTGAAAGCTGCAGTGAGCTGAGATGGTGCCACTGCCCTCCAGCCTTGGCAAGACAGAGTGAGACTCCATCTAAAAGAAAAAAAAAAACAGAAAAAGAAATTGTATATCTTTTTTTTTTTGAGAGGAAGTCTTGCTCTGTAGCCCAGGCTGGAGTGCAGTGGCCTGATCTCAGCTCACTGCAACCTCGGCCTCCTGGGTTCAAGTGATTTTTTTGCCTCAGCCTCCTGAGTAGCTGGGATTACAGGAGGGCACCACCATGCTCAGCTAATTTTTGTATTTTTATTAGAGACAGGGTTTCACATGTTGGTGAGGCTGGTTTCAAACTCCTGACGTCGTGATCCACCCACCTCGGCCTCCCAAACTGCTGGGATGACAGGCGTGAGCCACTGTGCCCGGCCAGCACTTACCTTCTACTGAGTAACCATAATTAAGTATTCTTGAAATCATGATGATTAAGAAAGGTAGCTAGTAGGGGATTTCCTTTGATATTAGTGACCTCTCTCCTAATTGAGAGAACTGACTTTCAAGTCCATGTGGCTATTGAGGGGAAGGTCTCAAATTAGGTGGTTTGGTGATGAGGGAGGTAGAGAACAGAGTGGGCAAGCAATTTATGCATAAAAACACAGACACACACAGACATACACACAGCCAAGATACATATATAGACGTAGATATATACAGACACTCACCCACACTGCTTTAAAGAGTTTGTCTTTGCTTCACCACGAGGGAAAAGATACATGGTAAATGTGACACCAGTGAAGAAGATGGGTAAGGGCCATCTATGCAGCCAGGTCAACGATTATTTGATCAGTCACTTAGATTTCTGTCTTTCTGGGTGACTCTCTGTCCCTGCTCCAGAGGTTGTGACCTCAAGAACAAGCCCCCCCTCCCTAGCTGTCTCTATGAATGCTTAAGTCATGAGTCTTACTTTTCTGTCCATTCATCCGTGTGATGCCATAGACCACGGTGACAGCTCTGGAAAGCTGTCTCTGCACTTGTGAAAAGTATAATTTTGTTGTTGTTGTTGTTGCTGTTTTGAGACAGTCTTGCTCTGTCGCCCAGGCTGGAGTGCAGTGACTCAATCTCGGCTCACTGCAATCTCCACCTCCTGGGTTCAAGTGATTCTCCTGCCTCAGCCTCCCAAGTAGCTGGGATTACAGTCGTCTGCCACCACACCTGGCTAATTTTTGTATTTTTAGTAGAGACAGGGTTTCACCATGTTGGCCAGGCTGGTCTCAAACTCCTGAGCTTGTGATCTGCCCACCTTGGCCTCCCAAAGTGGTGGGCTTACAGGCGTGAGCCACTGCACCTGGCCAAAAAGTAAAATTAATGCTTTATCCATATATGTTTGGAAGTAATGAGAAGAGGTAAACATATCTATATAGCAAGGAGTTAAAAGATACTCTTTCAATTAGATGGATCAACAACAGGTATTTATGGAAATTACAGGCCATGGGGAAGGAGTCTGTACTTTGCTCTAAGTGCAGTGGAAATACTCACCACAAGGCTGATCTTCCTGCTTCCACTCCTGCCTTCTTTATTTACTATTGGCCTCTTTCTTTGAAACACACTAAGCTCATTTCTACCTCAGGGCCCTTGTACTTTCTTTCTGCATGGGTCCAGGAATCAAGTGTTGGAAATGAGAATGGCACCACTTAGCATAACCCCTAGTGACCCACTAGCCAAATCTTTTTTGTTTCAGATGGAGTCTCACTCTGTCACCCAGGCTAGAGTGCAGAGGCACAATCTTGGCTTGCTGTAACCTCTGCCTCCTGGGTTCACGTGATCCTCCCACTTCAGCAACCCAAGCAGCTAGGACTACAGGTAGGCACCACATGGGTAATTTTTGTATTTTTAGTAGAGACGGGGTTTCACCATGTTGGCCAGTCTGGTCTGAAACTCCTGACCTCAGGTGATCTGCCCACTTCAGCTTCCTAAAGTACTGGGATTACAGGTGTGAGCCACCACTCTCAGCCCACTCCACTAGCCAAATCTTTACTTCCTCTTCCCATAAACTTATGCCCTGCTAGCCTACAGGTCTTAGTTCCAAAGAGAGCAATGCTTCTACCAGGAGACATGCTTTGGTTTGACTATTTGTCCACTCCAAAACACATGTTGAAATTTAATCCCCAGAGTGGCAGCATTGGGAGGTGGGGACTTTAAGAGTTGATTCAGTTGGCCGGACATGGTGGCTCATGCTTGTAATCCCAGCACTTTGGGAGGCTAAGGCAGGTGGATCACCTGAGGTTAGGAGTTCTAGATCAGCCTGGCCAACATGGCAAAACCTTGTCTCTAATAAAAATACAAAAATTAGTGGGGCGTGGTGGCAGGTGCCTGTAATCCCAGCTACTTGGGAGGCTGAGGCAGGAGAATCATTGGAACCTGGGAGGCAGGGGTTGCAGTGAGCCAAGATCACACCACTGCACTGCTGCCTGGTGACAGAGTGAGACTCTGTCTTAAAAAAAGAGGCCGGGCGCGGTGGCTCACACCTGTAATCCCAGCACTTGGGGAGGCTGAGGCGGGCGGATCACGAGGTCAAGAGATGGAGACCATCCTGGCCAACATGGTGAAACCCCATCTCTACTAAAAATACAAAAATTAAGCCAGGCATGGTGGTGTGTACTTGTAGTCCCAGCTACTCCGGAGGCTGAGGCAGGAGAATTGCTTGAAACCAGAAAACGGAAATTGCAGTGAGTCAGGATCACGCCACTGCACTCCAGCCTGGTGATAGAGTGAGACTCAGTCTCAAAAAAAAAAAAAAAAAAAAAAAAAAAAAGAGTTGATTGAGTCATGAGGGCTCTGTCCTTATGAATTAATTAATCCATCCATGGATTAATAAATTAATGGTTAATGGATTAATGGGTTATCACATAATGGATTAATGGATTATCACAGGAATCGGACTGGTGGCTATAAAACTGTATAAATAAAAAGAGGAGAGATGTGAACTACTATGCTGAGCCCCCTGGCCATGAGATGTCCTACACCACTTTGGGACTCTGGATAGTCCTATCAGCAAGAAAGGCCTCACCAGATGCAGCCCCTTGATCTTGGACTTTTGAGCCTCCATAACTGCAAGAAATAATTTCTTTTTTTATAAATTACCCAGTTTCAGGTATTCTGCCTTAAGCAGCGGAAAATGGACCAAGACATAACAGTGATTTCATTGAACTGACTTAAGTGCCACCTGTCCACTTTTGGTTCCTCTTGCCTCTGAATCAATAGGCAAAGAAAGGAGTTAGTATGCTGGCTTGGGTGATTCACCCTGACTACCAAAGAAATTGGACTACTACTCCTCAATGGAGATAGGAAAGCATATGTCTGTGTTGGGAATAAGGGCTTGTCTTCCAGTGTTGCAGGGTAGAATCAGCATTCAGACAAAGGGATTCTCAGCAAGGCTTTCTTTTACTTTCTGCAGAAAAGGCACTGCTCGCCAGCAGTCTTGCCGTGAGAGTGCACTGAACAGAGGAAGAGCAGGCATATTTATGTCGAACTCATCTGGCCCTGTTGCTGTGTCCTTATACCATTGGCTGGAACTGGACCTCACATTGTAGGCTATACCCAATTGGCTACCTTTCCTAAAGAGGTAACAGCAGAGGAGAACAAAGGAAGAGAGGAAGTAGCTTATGGAATGCTGAGAGAGGCGAAAATACTTCTAAATAAGGAAAGAGGAACAATCTACGACCTAAGGCTTGCCTGGGCTTCCAGGCATGTCAGAGGAGATACTTAGACTAAAATATAAGAACTAAGAACGTAAAATACACTGATTTCTTTATTTTAGCTAGCAGAGGTAACAAAAGCCTTTGAGTAGATTAACCTAGAGAAAGTGACCACTATCTATTCTTAATAGGCTAAAAGAATTTAAAGAGGAACCTTTATTTATTTCATTTTCTACAGTCTGGAATACAGGAGAGCTCTTAGGATCTCTCTTAGAATTGGAATACCCTGTGATTAGTGTCAATGGAAAACTGCAACAACCCAATCTTGGCAGGACTATGAATGGTCCGGGAAAGGTTTGGCTTGCCCCACCAGGTGACCCATGGCCAGCTGAGGTGTTTGCTGAGGATAACGGGAATATGGAATGTGTGATGGAAGAAGATGGTTATAAACACCAACTACAACCACATCACCAGTTGCAGAACCGAGGGCTTTAATTGCCATTGATGCTGTTTTTGTTTTGTGATAGGATGTGTGTGTCTGTGTGTGTGTGTGTCTCAAATGTCTTTGTTTTCATTCTCCACTTACCTTCTTTTTTTTTTTTTTTTTTTTTTTGAGACGGAGTTTCGCTCTCGTTACCCAGGAGGCTGGAGCGCAATGGCGCGATCTCGGCTCACCGCAACCTCCACCTCCTGGGTTCAGGCAATTCTCCTGCCTCAGCCTCCTGGGTAGCTGGGATTACAGGCACGCGCCACCATGTCCAGCTAATTTTTTGTATTTTTAGTAGAGACGGGGTTTCACCATGTTGACCAGGATGGTCTCGATCTCTTGACCTCATGATCCACCCGCCTCGGCCTCCCAAAGTGCTGGGATTACAGGCTTGAGCCACCGCGCCCGGCCTCCACTTACCTTCTTACATAACAAAAGATATATTGACTTTACATCATAGTATTTCAATATTGTTAACCTTACAGCATACTATTTAAGTTATGAAATATCAAGGAGAAGCACAAACATCACCCAAGAACTTTACATCCTCTTCTGGGAAAGCGATTAGTGCGTTTTTCATTATATACAAGACCGTTGTGTCACATTAGGTGGACAGTTGTATCACGATTGAAAAAGATGTGTATAGTCTGGGCACAGTGGCTCATGCCTGTAATCCTAGCACTTTGGGAGGCTAAGACAGGCGAATCACCTGAGGTCAGGAGTTCAAGACCAGCCCGGCCAACGTAGTGAAACCCCATTCCTACTAAAAATGAAAAATCTGGGCTGGGTGGTGGGCACCTATAGTCCCAGCTACTCAGGAGGCTGAAGCAGGAGAATCGCTTGAACCTGGGAGGTGTAGGTTGCAGTGAGCTGAGATTACACCAGTACACTCCAGCCTGGGCAACAGAGCAAGACTATGTCTCAAAAAACAAACAAGTAAAAATAAAAAGATGTGTGTGGATACTGTTGACAGAGGGTGAACTTACAATGGTTAATTTTTTTTATTTTTTGAGATCTCTTGACCTCGTGATCCTCCTGACTCGGCCTCCCAAAGTGCTGGGATTACAGGCATGAGCCACAGCGCCTGGCCTTTAATTTTTGTATTTTTAGTAGAGACATTTTTTCACCATGTTGGTCAGGCTGGTCTCGATCTCCTGACCTTGTGATCTGCCCCCTTGGCCTATGAAAGTGCTGGGATTGCAGGTGTGAGCCACTGCACCTGGCCTAAGAATTGCTTTTCTTAAAGAAATAATGGGCCAGATGCGGTGGCTCACGCCTGTATTCCCAGCAATTTGGGAGGCTGAGGCGGATGGATCACCTGAGGACAGGAGTTTGAGACCAACATGGCCAACATGGTGAAGCCCAGGGCACAATGGCAGGTGCCTATAATCCCAGCTACTTGGGAGGCTAAGGCAGGACAATCACTTGAACCCGGGAGGCAGAGGTTGCAATGAGCCAAGATCATGCCACTGCACTCCAGCCATGACAAGATCTAAACTCCATCTCAAAAATAATAAATAAATAAAGTTTACAAATATAGCTACATTCCAATGATAATCCTTTCTGATCCCACTCTCCTCTCTCTCTCGAAATGTAATTAAATTCTTAAATAGGTGTCATTCTATTCTTATTTTTACTAGAAATGTATGTATCTGTAAATAACATACTTTTTTTTTTTTTTGGAGACTGAGTCTCTCTCTGTTGCCCAGGCTTAAGTGCAGTGCTGTGATCTCGGCTCCCTGCAACCTCCACTTGCCGGGTTCAAGCAATTCTCCTGCCTCAGCCTCCTGAGTAGCCGAAACTACAGGCACATGCCTGCCACACCCAGCTAATTTTTTGTATTTTTGTAGAGACGGGGATTCACTGTGGCTGGTCTCAAACTCCTGAGCTCAGGCAATCTGTCCGCCTCAGCCTCCCAAAATGCTAGGATTACAGGCTACACCTGGTGAGCCACTGCACCGGGCCAATGTACATTGTTTTGTATACACAAAATTTTTTATGTATGTGACATCATTCTGCACCTTTTGAGGCTGAATTTAGAGCCAAAGTGCCTGGGTTTAAATCCTGCCTGCCAGAGATCTCTTTTTGGTCCAGTGAGAGTGGCTAAAATTAGATAAGTGGTGATGGTTGCCCAATTCTCTGAGTATGCTGAAAGCTGCTGAATTCTACACTTTAAAAGAGTGACTTCTGGCCAGGTGTGGTGGCACATGCCTGTAATCCCAGAACTTTGGGAGGCCAAGGCGGGTGGATCACGAGGTCAGGAGTTCAAGACCAGCCTGGCCAAGATAGTGAGACCCAGTTGTTACTAAAAATACAAAAATTAGCTGAGCTTGGTGGCATGAATCTGTAATCCCAGCTACTCAGGAGGCTGAGGCAGGAGAATTGTTTGAACCCAGGAGGCGGAGGTTGTGGTGAGCCGGGATCGTGCCATTGCACTCCAGCCTGGGTAACAAGAGCGAAACTCTGTCTCAAAAAAAAAAAAAAAGTGACTTATGCTATGTAAATTATATCTCAATAAAGCTATTATAAAAATATAGGTAACAATGAAAGCTGAGATGTGAAAAAAATCCTGGATGCACTATGAGTAGCATGGCCTTGGATAAGATATTTAAAAAGCTTTCCTGGGCTGGGCACGGTGCTCATCCCTGTAATCCCAGCACAGGAGTTCGAGGCAGACGGATCATGAGGCCAAGAGATGGAGACTATCCTGGTCAACAACGTGAAACCCTGTCTCTGCTAAAAAAACAAAAATTAACTGGGCGTGGTGGTGCAAACCTGTAGTCCCAGCTACTTGGGAGGCTGAGATAGGAGAATTGCTTGAACACAGGAGGTGGAGGTTGCAGTGAGCTGAGATGGTGTCATGTACTCCAGCCTGGGTGACAGAGCAAGACTCGATCTAAAAAAAAAAAAACAACTTTCTTTGCCTCCCCGTCCTTATCTATAAAATGAGATAATTATAGCCTCTAGCTATTAATTTTGTTGTGAGAATTGAGTGAGTTAACACTTTGTGTGTGTGTGTGTGTGCCCGGTGGAGTTAACACTTTTTAGAAATCCTTTTAGAAACACTTAGAAGAGGAACAGGCTGGGGGAATTAGGCTGACACAGTGATCAATAAATATTAGCAATTATGATTATTTTTGTTGCCTTATGTTATTTAGGTTTTTGTTGTGTTGATTTCAATGTTCTTGATGATGTATATGAACTAGTTGATTCAGTCTAACTTTTTTTTTGTTTCTTTTTCTCCACACGTTTACTTTTAAAAAATAATTGTACAAAACAATGATTTCTTAAGGCATATCAGAAATGTTGAGTCCCAGGCCGGGCCCTGCCCCTGCAGAGCGGCGACTCTGCAGCTGGGGGCTTGTCCAGCTGCCCTTTTTAGTGCTTTTCTCCAGGACACAGAGCTTCCGGAAGCACAGCAGTCCCTGTAGGCTGACCTCTGTCGCCAGGCATGGCGTGATGCTGCCCCTGTCTCGAATCCTTCATTGTTTAACCGTGAGCCCAGTGTTTTCATTTTGCATATTAGGTGTCTGGTCTTGCCTGTCCTACCCTGAACCTGGGTTCCCCGGGGCCATGTAAGACTCAGGCAGCTCTGATGCCCCTGGGTACTTGGAAGAACTCCCAGGAAATCCAAGCCTGCGCCAGGGATCTCTGGCTTTCAAAGTCTTCAAAGGCTGGAGCGGCTGCCCCTGCCACCCACAAACTCCACAGAGCTCTGACAACCTGCTTTCTTTCCTGAACGCCTGGTTCCTGAGTCCTTTCACCCACTGGACCTCACTGTGTGCCCTCAACTCGGAGGCACTTGCCCTCTGAACCCCCAATTTTACAATAAATGGGGTAGATTCCAAACATCACTCAGCTCTGACCTTCTCTGACTTTTCTTCCTCATTCATCTGCCTGCTGAGCTCCTATTCATACTCCAAAGCCTCAGCTAAAAATCCTCCTTCCGGAAGGAAGACTTCTCTGCTTCCTGTCTGGACTCTCCCAGCTGCGGGTCTCTTCTTCTGGTTCCATGATGCTGGAACTGTCTATGGCTCTGCTTCTTCCAGACTGAAGGTTCCTGGAGGACTCCAGCGCTGCCGACAGGCTGGGAAGACAGGTTATTAAACAGTGTCTCAGATGCTGCCCTGGGTATTCAATGCCTCGCAAGGGCAGCGGACCAGGTAAGTCAGATTCCAGCCTAGCTCTTCCTCTGTCCCTGTGATGTCGGAAAGGACCCGCCTCACTGGGAGACTTGGTTTCCCCAACTTCGATGTGGCTGGAGATCAGTCCTTGGTCCAGCCTCTCTCCACAGTCACGGTGGCTGAAAGCAGGTGTACAACCTCGTTCCTCGAGGTGTCCCTGTGCCGTTCAGCAAGTCGTGCAGCGCGGCCTCATGGCCTCCGAGGGTGGGTTTGGATCCTCCTCGGAGTACAGGGGTGGCGGGCGGTAGCGGAACTCTTGGAAGTAGGCGAATAACGGGCCTTCCAGGCTCCTGTCAGGGTCCTGCGGGAGCCAGAAGGGGCTCTGCCCCAAGGCTGCCGCCTGGGTGTCCGCTACCACCTCTGAGTATTGAGGAGGAGCCTCCGGCCGCTCCGGCAAGGCCCCCAGCCCCCAGTCCAGCAGGAAGCTGGCGTGACTGCCCAGGCTTGAGGAACGGCTGCCGAAGGGGTGCAAGGGGATGGTGCCGATCACCAGTGGCAGCTCCAGCAGTAGCTTGGATGTGCCCGGGATGTCCGCGCAGACCTTGAGTGCGTAGTCCACGTGGAGAACGCGGCAGTGCAGGATGGAAGGACCCACCGGGGGTATCCGCAGCGCCCGGCCCTGCCACAGCGCCCGCTATCCCGGGCCCACTGTCTCGCCCGCGAGGCTGGCCACCACTGTCTGTTCCTGCTTTCGGGCGCCTCGGGCCATGAACGTCTGCGTTTGCACCACGGCCGCCCGAGGAAGCGCAGGACGCGTGGAGCTGTTGTCGATCTCGGCAAAGACGGGGATGACCTCTCCTGGTGTGTAGCCCTTGCGGTCGATCTTGGCTGAAAGGGAGACGAGGCCACGGTTAATGTACCAGGATCGGGCGACCTTTTCGTGAGCCCCTGCTTGAGGTGCCAGCAGGGCGGGCGTGTTGATGTCGACAGGCTCGATGACAGTGAACACTTTCCTTGCCCTGCGTGCTGGGATCCAGGGCCCCTGGGTAGCCTTGATACAGTAACGGACACTACCGTGTTTGCCCTCGAAGGACGTCACCAGGGTCGGGGGCAGCTGGAAGCTGAACAGGAACTCATGGCACCCAGGAGGCAGCGTCGTGGTCTCCCCCGTGTCTCGGAGCAGCAGCTGCCGCTGCCGCAGGTAGGTCTCGGCGGCCGCGTAGTAGCTGGACACGGCGTTGACGCCCACGCTGCGACCCTCCAGCCTGTGGGTGACCGCTCCGTCGCGCGCCTTCACCTCGAGCGCTCGCACCCGCAGCGGCGCCGCCACCTCCAGCAGCACCCGGCCGCACAGCCGCTCTCCGTTGCGGTAGGCGCAGCCTGGGCCCCGCGCCAGCTCCAGCGCCAAGCTGCTCACGCCCCCAGGGCGCATGGCGCGCGGCGGGGACGGTGCGCCCGGCGAGGGCCACAGCCTGGACACGCGGCGGGGAGGCGCACAGCCGGGGTGCGCCTGCAGGTCCCCTGGGTCTCCGCGGCCCCCCCTTCGCGGCCCCAGGCGCTGCCGGGCGCTCCCGGAGCTTCCTCCCGGGCCCCCGGCGAACTTGGGCCCCAGTCTAACTTTTTTATACTTTTTATTTTTTTTCTTGAGATAGAGTCTTGCTCTCTCACCGAGACTGGAGAGCAGTGGCACGATCTCGGCTCACAGCAACCTCTTCCTTTCAGGTTCAAGCAATTCTTCTGCCTCCGCCTCCCAAGTAGCTTGAGTAGCTGGGATTACAGGCTCCTACCACCATGGCCGGCTAATTTTTGTATATTTTTATCTCTTTATTTATTTTTTTGAGACAGAGTCTCTCTTTGTCACCAGGCTGGAGTGCAGGGGCATCACCTCGTCTCATTGCAACCTCTGCCTCCCGGGTTCAAGTGATTCTCCTGCCTCAGTCTCCTGAGTAGCTGGGACTACAGGTGCCAGCCACCATGGCTGACTAATTTTTGCATTTTTAGTACAGACAGGGTCTTATCATGTTGGCCTGGATGGTCTCGATTTCTTGACATTGTGATCTGCCTGCCTCGGCCTCCCAAAATGCTGGGATTACAGGCGTGAACAACCGCGCCTGGCCAACTTTTGTACGCTTTGTAGAGATTATGTCTCACTGTGTTGCCCAGGCTAGTCTTGAAATCCTAGCCTCAAGCAATGTTCCCAAACTCAGTCTCTGGAAGTGCTGGGATTACAAGTGTGAGCCACCTTACTGACTTAATATTTGTTTTTTTTGTTTTTTTTTTTCCTTTTTTTGAGACGGAGTTTCGCTCTTGTTACCCAGTCTGGAGTGCAATGGCGCGATCTCGGCTCACCGCAACCTCCGCCTCCTGGGTTCAGGCAATTCTCCTGCCTCAGCCTCCTGAGTAGCTGGGATTACAGGCACGCGCCACCATGCCCAGCTAATTTTTTTGTATTTTTAGTAGAGACAGGGTTTCACCATGTTGACCAAGATGGTCTCGATCTCTTGACCTCGTGATCCACCCGCCTCGGCCTCCCAAAGTGCTGGGATTACAGGCGTGAGCCACCGCGCCCGGCAATATTTGTTTTAATACATAACACATTTACCTATTTCCCTAGTGTGTATTAGTTTTTTTCCAATTTGCTATTATAAACAATGTTGCAATAAACAGGCTTATATAATATCTATGGACACATATAAGAGTGTTCAAAAGGAACCTAGAAGGGGCTTACTGGGTTACGGGTATGCAACATGTTAACATAAAAAGTTAATAATAGGCCAAGTACGTTGGCTTATGCCTTAATCCAAGCACTTTGGGAGGCCAAGGTGGGCAGATTGCTTGAGCTCTGAAGTTTGAGACCAGCCTGGGCAAGATGGTGAAACCTGTCTTTACCAAAAATACAAAAAATTGGCTGGGCATAGTGGCACATGCCAGTGGTCCCAGCTACCTGGGAGGCTAAAGTGGAAGGATCACCTGAGCTTGGGAAGTTGAGGCTGCAGTGAGCCGAGATGTCACTACTGCACTCCAGCCTGGGTGACAAAGTGAGACTCCCATCTAAAAAAAAATATTATTTGGCCAGGTGCGGTGGCTCACACCTGTAATTCCCAGCACTTTGGGAGGCCAAGGTGGGTGGATCACCTGAGATCAGGAGTTCGACACCAGCCTGGCAACATGGTGAAACCTGTCTCTACTAAAAATACAAAAATTAGCCAGGTGTGGTGGTGGGCGCCTATAATCGCAGCTACTCAGGAGGCTGAGGGAGAAGAATTGCTAGAATCCGGGAGGTGGAGGTTGCAGTGAGCCGAAATTTCGTCATTGCACTCCAGCCTTGGTGACAACAGCAAGACTCCATCTAAAAAAAAAAATTACTCATAACACTTCTTAAACATGGTAGGGCTGGCCAGGCGCGGACTCATGCCTGTACTCCCAGCCCTTTGGGAGGCTGAGGTGGGTAGATCATAAGTCAGGAGATTGAGACTATCCTGGCCAGTATGGTGAAACCCCATCTCTACTAAAAAATACAAAAATTAGGCCGGGCGCAGTGGCTCACGCCTGTAATCCCAGCACTTTGGGAGGCTGAGGCGGGCGGATTACGAGGTCAAGAGATCAAGACCATCCTGGCCAACATGGTGAAACCCCATCTCTACTAAAAAAATACAAAAATTAGCTGGGCGTGGTGGTGTGCACCTGTAGTCCCAGCTACTCAGGAGGCTGAGGCAGGAGAGTTGCTTGAACCTGGGAGGTGTAGATTGCAGTGAGCTGAGATGGCGCCACTACACTCCAGCCTGGTGCCTGGCGACAGAGCAAGACTCTGTCTCAAAAAAAAAAAAAAAAAAAAAAATTAGCTGGACGTGGTGGTGGGTGCCTGTAGTCCCAGCTTCTCAGGAGGCTGAGGCAGGAGAATCACTTGAATCCAGGAGTTGGAGGTTGCAGCAAGCCGAGATTGTGCCACTGTACTCCAGCCTGCGCAACAAACCAAGACTTCATCTTAAAAAAAAACACAACATGGTAGGGCTGACCTTATTCAAGGCAGAGTGTGTTGGTCTGTTCATGTGGCTATAAATAAATACCTGAGGCCAGGCAGGGTGGCTCATGCCTATAATCCCAGCACTCTGGGAGGCTGAAGTGGGTGGATAACTTTAGGTCAGGAGTTTGAGACCAACCTGGCCAACATGGTGAAACCCCATCTCTACTAAAAATACAAAACCTAGCCGGGCATGCTGGCACATGCCTGTAATCCCAGCTACTCTGGAGGCTGAGGCAGGAGAATTGCTTGAACCCAGAAGGCAGAGATGGCAGTGAGCCAAGATTGCACCATTGCACTCCAGCCTGGGCAACAGAGAGTGAGATTCTATCTCAAACACACACACACACCCAAAAACCTGAGACTGGGTAACTTATAAAGAAAAGAGATTTATTTGGGTCATAGTTCTGCAGGCTGTACGAAAACATGGTGCCAACGTCTGCTTCTGGTGAGACCTCAGGAAGCTTCCATTCATGGCTGGAGGCAAAGTTGAAGCAGGTGTGTCACATGGCCAGAGAGGAAGCAAGAAAGAGTGAAGGGAGGCACCTGACTACTTTTTATTTTATTTTTAAAATTTTATTTATGTATTTATTTTGAGACGGATCTCCCTCTGTCACCCAGGCTGGAATGCAGTGGCATGATCTAGGCTTACTGCAACCCGTCCCCCTCCCAGTTTCAAGTTTCAAGCAATTCTCCTGCCTTGGACTCTCGAGTAGCTGGGATTACAGGCAGGTGCCACCACACCCAGCTAATTTTTGTAATTTTTTTTTTTGAGACAGAGTCTTGCTCTGTTGTCAGGCTGGAATGCAGTGGCTTGATCTCCACTCACTGCAACTTCCGCCTCCCGCATTCAAGAGATTCTTCTGCCTCATCCTCCCGAGTAGCTGGCACTACAGGTGCCCGCCACCACACCCAGCTAATTTTTTTTTATTTTAGTAGACACAGGGTTTTACCATGTTAGCCAAGATGATCTCAATCTCCTGACCTTGTGATCTGCCTGCCTCAGCCTCCCAAAGTGCTGGGATTACAGGTGTCAGCCACCACACCTGGCCAATTTTTGCAATTTTAGTTGAGATGGGGTTTCACCACATTGGCTAGGCTGGTATTGAACTCCTGACCTCAGGTGATCCACCTGCCTTGGCCTCCCAAAGTGCTTGGATTACAGGTGTGAGCCAGGTGCCCAGCCTGTTTTATTTTATTTTTTGAGACAGGGTCTCCCTCTGTTACCCAGGCTGAAGTGCAGTGGTGCACATCTCCGCTCACTGCAACCTCCGCCTCCCAGGTTCAAGTGATTCTCCTGCCTCAGCCTCCTGATTAGCTTGGTCTATAGGTGCCCACCATGACACCCTGCTAATTTTTGTATTTTTAGTAGAGACTGGGCTTCACTATATTGGCCAGGCTGGTCTCAAACTCCTGACCTCAAATGATCTGCTTGCTTCAGCTTCCCAAAGTGCTGAGGTTACAGGCGTGAGCCACCATGCCTGGCCTCAGACTCCTTTCTAAACAATATGAACTCATAGAGTGAGAACTCGCTCATCACCAAGAGGATGGCACCAAGCCATTCATGAGGGATCCGCCCACATGTCCAGCACCTCCCGACAGTCCCCACCTCCAACATTGAGGTTCACATTTCATTTTCTTTTTTTTTTTTGTTGAAGCATACAGGTGTTAGGTATTCACTTGTTTGCAAAGTCCACTTCCCAGTGGCCTTCTCAACTAGAAACAAAAGTATTTATGGGTTCACATTTCAACATGACACACAGCCAAGCTGTACCAGAGGGGCACTACAATGGCATTTTGTAGTTGGGGAGGAGATCAGATTCAACTCCAAATACAACAGGAAAAGTGAGAATCTGTAGCCAAGAATAAGAGTGTGTGTGTTGGCAGGGGGTGGTCAGTGCATGGAAAATTACCACAAGGCAATATCAGGGGTAAGGGCTAAATCCACCTAATAGAATTCTTGCTGAAAGCAGGCCAGGGTGACCAGACATCACCTGCGGGTTGTTAGGGGAGGAGGATCCCAACCAGTTATAGAGGATGATCAGATATTGAGAATGAGGGATTCAGGCTAAAGCGACTTACTAGGATTCTTTTAAAAATTGGACAATACAAAGATGAACATGTGAACTCCAAAATCAGGGCCTAGCTGAGAAATCAGGGGGGGCCTGACTAGAGAGAAGTCAAGGAGAGAATCTTCATCAACCATTTGACTTTATTCAACATTGCTAAACTGCTCATTACCAAGGTATGATAGTTTCTATTTTTTTGTATCCTCACTCGACAGGAGAAAGTTTAAATTTGCAAATATAATTTGAAACGGTATTTCATTGTTTAACTTGCATTTACTTGTAGCTAATGAAAACTTGTGCAGATTTTCTATCTTATTGGTCATTTGGGGTTCCTCTTTGTTTAACTGTATGTTTAATATTGTAAGCTGAAATGCGGTATTGTATTGCTTAAAGACAATTGGCCGGGCATGGTGGCTCATGCCTGTAATCTCAGCATTTTGGGAGGCCGAGGTGGGAGGATCATGAGGTCAGGAGTTCGAGATCTGCCTGGCTAATATGGTGAAACCCGTCTCTACTAAAAATACAAAAATTAGCTGGGTGTAAGCTAGGGGCGGTGGCTCATGCCTGTAATCCTAGCACTTTGGGAGGCTGAGGCCAGCAGATCACAATGTCAGGAGTTCAAGACCAGCCTGTCCAACATGATGAAACCCTGTCTGTACTAAAAACACAAAAATTAGCTGGGTGTGGTGGTATGCTCCTGTAATCCCAGCTCCTCAGGAGGCCGAGGCAGGATAATTGCTTGAACTGGGACCTGGGAGGTAGAGGTTGCAATGAGCCAAGATTGCGCCACTGCACTCCAGCCTGGGATACAGACTGAGACTCCCTCTAAAAAAAAAAATTAGCCGGGCATGGTGGTGCACACCTGTAGTCCCAGCTACTTGGGAGGCCGAGGCAGAAGAATTGCTTGAACCTGGGAGGCGGAAGTTGCAGTGATTGAGATTGTGCCACTGCACTCCAGCCTGCGTAACAGAGGGAGACTATGTCTTCAGAAAGAAAAGAAAAAGAACTACTGAAGAACTTCTCCTCAGCCTCCTGAGTAGCTGGGACTACAGGCACGCACCACCATGCCCAGGTAATTTTTTGTATTTTTAGTAGAGATGGGGTTTCACCGTGTTAGCCAGGATGGTCTCAATCTCCTGTCCTCGTAATCTGCCCGCCTTGGCCTCCTAAAGTGCTGGGATTACAGGCATGAGCTACTGCACTGACTTTTTCAATTTTTGTACTAGCTGCATACCATTTCTCATTTTATGGATGTAGTCTAACTGGTCTTCTATTTTGATTTTGGATTTATTGTATTGTTCTTCTATTATAAACTATAGTTTAATGAACATTTATTCTTTCCTTTTTTTTTTTTTTTTGAGATGGAGTCTCACTCGGTAGCCAGGCTGGAGTACAGTGGTGTGATCTCAGCTCACTGCAACCTCCACCTCCGGGGTTCAAGCAATTCTCCTGCCTCAGCCACCTGAATAGCTGAGACTACAGGCATGTGCCACTATGCCCAGCTAATTTTTGTATTAGTAGTAGAGACGGAGTTTCACCATGTTGGCCAGGATGGTCTCAATGTCTTGAACTTGTGATCCGCCCGCCTTGGCTTCCCAAAGTGCTGGGATTGCAGATGTGAGCCATCGTGCCCGGCCTGAACATTCTCATAGATTCATCTTTTTTTTGTCATTCTGATTATTTCCTTTGGATATATTTCTATATGTAGCTCAAACCAGACGACTATTTAAAAGCTTTTTTTTTTTTTTTTGAAACAGAGTCTCACTCTGTTGCCCAGGCTGGAATACATTGGCACAATCTCGGCTCACTGCAACCTCCACCTTCTGGGTTCAAGCATTTCTTCTGCGTCAGCCTCCTGAGTAGCTAGGATTACAGGCATATGCCACCATGCCCAACTAATTTTTGTATTTTTTAGTAGAGACAGGGTTTCACCATCTTGGCCAGGCTGGTCTTGAAATCCTGACCTTGTGATCTACCTGCCTTGGCCTCCCAAAGTGCTGGAATTACAGGTGTGAGCCACCACATCCAGCTATTTAAAAGCTTTACTATGAATTGCACATTGCCTTCTAGAAAATTTGCTTCCATTTACTGTATAGAGTAGGTTGCTTTTTTCTCTATGCCTTCAGTAACACTGGGCATTTCCAGTGATGGTGGAAAATGGTGAGAACCAGATATTGCATACCAATATTATTATTATTATTATTTTACCACCACCACCACCCTATTATTATTATTATTATTATTATTAAGCTATAGAGAGGAGGTCTCACTACATTGCCAAGGCTGGTCTTGAACTCCTGGCCTCAAGCAATCCTCCTGCTTCAACCTCCCAAAGTGCTGGGATTACAGGTGTGAGCCACCTTGCCTGGCCCATGCTAACATATTTAATGCCAGCAAAGTATGCCATTGTATGAATGTTTATCATTATTATTATTATTTTTTTGAGACAGAATTTCACTCTTGTTGCCCAGGCTGGAGTGTAGTGGTGCGATCTTGGCTCACTGCAACCTCTGCCTCCCAGGTTCAAGCGATTCTCCAGCCTCAGCCTCCAGAGTAGCTGGGATTACAGGTGCCTGCCACCATGCCCAGATAATTTTTTTTCTATTTTTAGTAGAGATGGGGTTTCACCATGTTGACCAGGCTGGTCTCAAACTCCTGATCTCAGGCAATCTGCCTGCCTCAGCCTCCTAAAGTGCTGGGATTACAGGTGTGAGCCACCGGGCCCGGTGAATATTTGTCATTAATTTAGCCAATTATCGGCCGGGTGTGGTGGCTCACGCCTGTAATCCAAGCACTTTGGAGGCCAAGGCGAGCGGATCACCTGAGGTCCAGAGTTCAAGACCAGCCTGACCAACATGGTGAAACCTCATCTTTTTTTTTTTCTTTTTTTTAAGATGGGGTTTCACCATGTTGGTCAGGCTGGTCTTGAACTCTCGACCTCAGGTGATCCGCTCACCTTGGCCTCCAAAGTGCTTGGATTACAGGCGTGAGCCACCACGCCCGGCCGAAACCTCATCTTAAAAAAAAAAAAGGAAAAAAATTAGCCAATTATCTTGTCTTCTTGTTTCGGTGTTATAACCATCATTTCAATCAATAACTTTTAAACGATGTCGTTTTTCTCATTCTTAACTTTTAACTTACGATAAATTTCTGACCGTGGAATTGTTGAAGAAAAAAAGTATTAGTTTTTGTTGTTGTTGTTGTTTTGAGACGGAGTCTTGCTCTGTCACCCAGGCTAGAGTACAGTGGTACGATCTCAGCTCACTGCAACCTCTTCCTCCTGGGTTCAAGCGATTCTCCTGCCTGAGCCTCCTGAGTAGCTGGGAATACAGGTGTACATCACCATGTCCAGCTAATTTTTGTATTTTTTTTTTTTTTTTTAGTAGAGACAGGGTTTCACCATGTTGGTCAGGATGATCTCCATCTCTTGACCTCATGATCTGCCTGCCTCGGCCTCCCAAAGTGCCAGTATTAGTATTTTTAAAGCTGTGAATACATATAGACAAAACACGCTTCGGAAGAGCTGTGTTCTTGTAGAATATCAGCAAGGCACGGGAAGGAACATCTCTGTTTTTTGTTTGTTTGTTTGTTTTTGAGTCAGAGTCCCGCTCTGTTGCCAAGGCTGGAGTGCAGTGATGCGATCTCAGCTTACTACAAGCTCAGCCTCCTGGGTTCCAGTGATTCTCCTGCCTCAGCCTCCCAAGTAGCTGGGACTACAGGTGTGGGCCACCACGCCTGGCTAACTTTTTGTATTTTTAGTAGAGGCATGGGTTTCACCATGTTGGCCAGGCTGGTTTCAAAGTCCTGACCTCAGATGATCCACCTGCGTCGGCTTCCCAAAGTGCTGGGATTACAGAGGTGAACCATCATGCATTGTAATCTAACCTAACTGGAGAACTATACCTTTATTTATTTTTTATTTTTCTTTTTTTTTAAATTTATTTTTACAATACTTTGAGTTGCTGTTTAAGAGAACCACACCTTTAATTGCCTCAACCAAGCTGAATGCATCTAAGCATGACTGTCTATGAAAAACAAGTTCAAATAAAATTCTTAAATGATGCCATTTTTACACATCGTGCTGTGGTTAAGGTCCAAAATCGGAGCGATTTTGATTCTAGCTGTAGCTGTTCCATGACAAATAAGGATAATTTTCAACAGTATTATCCTGGTGACCAAGTCATCACCTTCCTTCCTCCTCTCCTCTCCCCTCCCCTCCTCTCCTGTTCTCTCCCTGGAGTCTCCTTCTGTAGCCTAGGATGGATCAGGGACACCTCCAGAGGTCAAATAGGGGGGAAACAACCTCCCTTCCTCCCTCCCTTCCTTCCTTCTTTCCTTCTGATGGAGTCTCCTTCTGTTGCCCAGGTTGGAGTGCAGTGGTGCAGTTTCAGCTCACTGCAACCTCCACTGGATCAGGGACACCTCCAGAGGTCAAATAGGGTGGATTGATCCTTCCTCCCTCCCTCCCTCCCTCCCTCCCTTCCTTCCCTCCTTCCTTTCCTCTCTCCCTCCCTCCTTCCCTCCTTGCTTTTGATGGAGTCTCCTTCTGTCGTCCAGGCTAGAGTGCAGTGGTGTAATCTCAGCTCACTGCAACCTGCACCTTCCAGGTTCAAGCGATTCTCCTGCTTCAGCCTGCAGAGTAGCTGGGACTACAGGCAGGTGCCACCACGCGCAGCTCATTTTTGTATTTTTAGTAGAGACGGGGTTTCACCCTGTTGGCCTGGCTGGTCTTGAACTCCTGACCTCAGGTGATCTGGGCCTTGACCTCCAGATCACAAAGTGCTGGGATTACAGGTGTGATTCACCACAGCCCGCCTAGGATGGATTTTTGAATCTGAGGGCTTCAAATCATAGTGGTTTGAAACCAGCCTGGCCAACACGGTGAAACCCCCGGCTCTACTGAAAATACAAAAAATTAGCTGGGCGTGGTGGCACACACCTGTGATCCCAGCTACTTGGGAGGCTGAGGCAGGAGAATAGCCTAGTGGATGCAGTGTGGCCAGGGCTGGGGGGTTTTAGGTTGGAAAACTAACCTGCACATGTACTCCTGAACCTAAAAGTGTGTGTGTGTGTGTGTGTGTGTGTGTGTGTGTTTTAAGAAAACATTTCAGGCCAGGCGTGGTAGCTCACGCCTGTAATCCTAGCACTTTGGGAGGCCGAGGTGGGTGGATCACCTGAGGTCAGGAGTTCAACACCAGCCTGGCCATCATGGTGAAACCTCCTCTTTATGGGAAAAAAAAAAAAAAAAAAAAAAGAAAGAAAAAAAGAAAATACTTCAGTTGTAAATTCTAAGAGGAATTTCTGTTAGGTTGAATTCACTTTGCACTTTGGAATCTCGCTGGCATTTCCCGTTTTTTTGTGGCTTAACAGTTGACCAACAGGTTCAGTTGTCATCAACACAGCTTGAAAATGCTTTTTTTTCCTGGAAAACAAATGACCAAAGTCATTACTGTACCCGCAAAAGGTAAATATATTTCGATTAGTCTCTGCAGACACCTGATTCTTACTCTGACACCAGAGTCTTGGCGTGAGACATGAGTGCCAAGACCCTTCTGGGCAGCTGAGAGAAAGGCCAGGGTTCACTTGGGCGTTGCTGAAATCCCGCCGCCGGACGACGAGCCCACCAGGGCGCATGCGCTGGGAGTGCGCCCGCGCCGGACACGCCCAGCAATTCCAGTCTGAAAAAGAAAGGGGCGGAGTCTGCTCCAGGTTCCCCGCCTCCTATTAAGGTGCGCGCTTGTCCCGGGCTGGTTTTCCGCTTGGCTAGGGGTTACTTCCGGGTCGGACCCCGCTAGCTGCAGGAGCGGAGTGTGGCGGTGCTGGGCGGGCCAGCGGGGTGGGCTGCGGCTTGCGCGCTGCCGGCGATGCAGGGGGGCAGCTCCAGGGCCCACGAGCGCGAAGAGGAGGGCGACGGGGCAGGAGCTGTGGCTGCGCCGCCGGCTATTGACTTTCCCGCCGAGGGCCCGGACCCCAAATATGATGGTGAGGGACCGGAATACGGCGTCCGCTCTGCTGTCTCCGTCCACCTGCGTTTCTGGGCGGTCCAGGGGGTCCCGAGGTTTGCCTCAAGACCCGGGCAAATTTGGCTGCCTCCGGGCTTGAACCGGCGAGCCAGCCGGGGGTGGGGCGGCGGGCGGGCCATCGGGGTAAGGTAAATATTTATTGAAAAGAACGTCCGCTTCTCGCTCCTTTGATTACATTTCTGCAGCTTGGTTTTCTCTCTGGGGACTGAGGCCTTCGGATGGCTGGGGTCATCCCTGAGGCCACCGTCCTGCCCCCAAACCTTGTGTTTTTGTCATTCATTGAGAACGATCTCCGTTCATTAATGCAATGAGACTTCGCAAACTGCGCTGAATAGTTTGGGTTGAGAGTTGTAATTTGTAACTTTTGTCTTTTGCTTCTTTAATGGGAGAACTAAAGATTTTTCGTAGTGAGGCAGCATGGAAATAAATCAGCTTCTTTGGTTTAGAGAATAAAAAGGCCCAAGGTTTTTTGTTTGTTTTTTTGAGACATCGTGCTCTGGTCACCCAGGCTGGAGCGCAGTGGCACAATCATAGCTCACTGCAGCCTTCAACTCCTGGGCTCAAGTAATCCTCTAGCCTCAGCGTCCCGAGTACTGGGACCACAGGTGCACACCACCATGCCGGCCTAATGTTTTGATTTTTTTTTTGTAGAGATGGGGTCTTCCTGTGTTCCCCAGGCTGGTCTGGAAGGCCTGGCCTCAATCTATTCTTCCGCCTTGGCCTCCCAAAGTGCTGGGATTACAGATGTGAGCCACCACTCCTAGCGCCCAAGTTTTCTTGAGGCGTTTGGTTACTAGGAGAAGTAGGGTAGCTAAATTACTTAGCCTAGAGTAGGAGATGCTTAAAACATTGACTCTAGGTAAAAGTGTCCACAATTTTGATGAAAGTGAAATAGAGTCTTTAGTTGCTGCCAGGTGCTTCGGCAATATTAAAAATCATGCTATCAAGAATGAATACATTGACTGATCGGGGTGGCTCATGCCTGTAATCCCAGGATTTTGGGAGGCTATGGCGGGTGGATCACCTGAGGTCAGGAGTTCAATACTAGCCTGGTCAACGTGATGAAACCCCGTCTCTACTAAAAATACAAAAATTAGCTGGGTGTGGTGGCAGGCACCTGTAATCCCAGCTACTTGCAAGACTGAGGCAGGAGAATCACTTGAACCCAGGAGACGGAGGTTGCAGTGAGCCGAGATCACACCACTACACTCTAGCCTAGGAAACAGAGGAAGACTAAATCTCCAAAAAAAAAAAAAAAAAAAAAAAAAAATTGATTCAGGGATTTTTTTTGTTTTTTAATGGAATGCTTCAGGAATTTGTGTTTCATCCTTGTGCGGGAGCCACGCCAATCTTCTCTGTATTATTCTAGTTTTTAGTATATGTGCTGCTGCATTGAACATGATTCAGGGAGGTTTTAACTATATGGTAGTTCTATAGAATGAGAATACACATTGATTTGAAGCATGAAACAAAACAAATATGTTGCAGTTGATTTAAAGGTGCAAATTGTTCCTGTAAGAGAAAGCATATGAGAAAAAATAAAGGTGCAAACTAAGTTGAAATGGTTTTGATTGATTCAAATGGAATAAATACGTGGAAATGTTGTTGCACTTTTAGCCTTAACACAACCTATAATTTTTTTTTTTTTTGAGACCGAGTCTCACTCAGTTGCCCAGGCTGGAGTACAGTGGCATGATCTCAGCTCACTACAGCCTCCACCTCCTGGGTTCCACCTGTTCTCCTGCCTCAGCCTCCGGAGTACCTGGTATTACAGGCATGTGCCATCATGCCTGGCTAATTTTTTTTTTGTATTTTTAGTAGAGATGGGATTTCACCACGTTGGTCAGGCTGGTCTCGAACTCCTGACCTCGTGATCCGCCCGCCTTGGCCTCCCAAAGTGTTGGGATTACAGGTGTGAGCCACTGTGCCTGGCCAATTTATTTATTTATTTAAAGAGATGGGATTTTGTTTTGCTGCCGTCTGATCTTAAACTGGGCTCAACAGATCCTCCTGCCTCAGCCTCCCAAAGTGCTGGAATTATAGGCGTGAGCCACTGTGCCCAGTCAAGCCTATAATTTTTGACCATAAAGAGAAGCAAGAGCAGAGTGTGGTGGTAATTCAAATAGGCTATTAAAAGAAAAAAAGTTACTTGGTGTGGTGGCTCACGCCTGTAATCCCAGCACTTTGGGAGGCTGAGGTGGGCAGATCACCCGAGGTTGGGAGTTTGAGACCAGCCTGACCAACATGGAGAAACCCCATCTCTACTAAAAATACAAAATTAGCCAGCCCAGCATGGTGGTGCATGCCTGTAATCCCAGCTACTCATGAGGCTGAGGCAGGAGAATCGCTTGAACCTGGGAGGCGGAGGTTGTGGTGAGCCAAGATCACGCTATTGCACTCTAGCCTGGGCAACAAGAAGGAAACTCCCATCTCATTGAAAGAAAAACAAAAAAATTTTAACGATTTTTTAATGGACAAACAACTTTCCCCTCACATTTAAGGTGGTATGTGATAGCTTAATAATATGGAAAGTGTTATGTCATAGGAAAAGTCCCAACTGTAAACATGCAAGTGTGCCTTTTCTGTAACATTGTGATAAGGGTTTCTGCAAACTAAAGATTATTCTTGAAGGGAGTGATCTTAGATAAGCTTTAAAAATTTTTCCTTTCCTGGGTTACCGATAATACTGTTGTGCTGATGCATGGCCTTTTTCTCCCAGAATGTCCAGACACAGTTTGTGTTTAAAACATTTTTTTAGAGACAGAATCTCGCTCTGTCACCCAGTGCAGTGGTGTGATCAGAGCTCAATGCAGCCTTGTTTTCTCAGGCTCAAGCTATCTTCCCTTCTCCGCCTCCCAAGTAGCTGGGTCTACAGTTGCGCGCAACCATGCCCAGCGAATTTTTTGTGTTTTTTCTTTGTAGAGACAGGGTCTCAGTATGTTACCCAGGCTGGTTTTGGACTCCTGGGCTCAAGCAATTCTCATGGCTTGCCTTTTCAAAGTGCTAAGATTACAGGCATGAGTCACCACCCCTGGCCCATTTTCTTTTTTATTTTTTTAAAAATTTTAGAACACTAGAATTCCACCTGATCATTTTTCACTAGATGTAAAAATGGAATAGCTAAAAATTAGGTGATCTGTATGATTGAATAAGTCATTCTGCCGGTTAATGGCAGAGTCAGAAAATTCAAAACCTAAATGTAACTTTAACATTTTTGGCAGTTTGTTTGTTTATTAAATGGAGTTTGGCTCTGTCGCCCAGGCTGGGCTGCAGTGGTGCAATCTCTGCATAATGAAACCTCCACCTCATGGGTTCAAGGAAGTCTCCTGCCTCAGCCTCCTGAGTAGCTGGGGTCACAGGTGCGTGCCACCATGCCCAGCTAATTTTTGTACTTTTAGTAGAGATGGGGTTTCACCGTGTTGTCCAGGCTTGTCTTGAACTCCTGACCTCAGATGATCCGCCTGCCTTGGCCTCTCAAAGTGCTGGAATTACAAATGTGAGCCACTGCGCCCAATTTTTTTTTTTTTACTTGTTTAATAATGTCTTAAATAAACAGTAAGTGAGAATTTAGGACCTTCAGCCTTGGTGCCAACTCGTCTGTCTGCCTGGTCGCAAACAGTGCAGAGGATGGGCTTGGATGTCAGTCTGATCTGCCTGGTTCACTGGTTCCTCAGTCTCTCTGAAATCAGTGTTTTCATCTGTAAAATGGGGATGAACACTTACCTTATATTAATTTGTGAGGATTGAAGGAGATTGCATATGTACATTGTACATACTAGCACATGCTCATCGAGAAAAGTTTCAGTTTTTCCTATCTTTCCCTCTCTCCTCTGCTCAACTCCCTCCCTCCCTCCCTCCCTCCCTCCCTCCCTCCCTCCCTCCCTCCCTCCCTTCCCCTCCTTTCCTTCCTTTCCTTCCTTTTCTTTCTTTTTTACAGAGTTTTGCTCTTGTTGCCCAGGCTGGAGTACAGTGGCATGATCTTGGCTCTCTGCAACCTCCGCCTCCTGGGTTCAAGCAATTCTCCTGCCTCAGCCTCATGAGTAGCTGGGATTACAGGCATGCGCCACCATGCCCAGCTAATTTTGTATTTTTAGTAGAGACAGGGTTGGTCAGGCTGGTCTTGAACTCCCGACATCAGGTGATCCAGCCTCCTCGACTTCCCAAAGTGCTGGAATTACAGGCGTGAACCACTGTGCCTGGCCCCAGCTAACTTCTTTCTTTGTGCCTGGGTCTTCTCAAAGGAAGGAAGCTATTCTAGTCCTACTTCCTTGCATATTTATTTATTTCTACCGTCAGACACATCAGAAAACTGTTTCTCCTCTGTCTCATGGCATCTTTCTGCTGATCCTCCAGCTTCCAGGATTCAACTCCAGAGTCACTTCCAGAAAGTCTTTCTTAATTAACCCAACTCAGCATGACTCTTCTTTGGTTTTTGTGTGCTTACATTTAAATAGTTTGTGCTTCATTAATTAGAGTATACTCTAAAAATTAAAACAATTAAACTGATGGAAATAGAGTAGAATGATGGTCACCAGAGGCTGGGAAAGATAGTGGGGGGGTAGGGGAGGAGGATTAATGGGTACAAAAATACAGTTAGAATGAATCAGATCTATTATTTGATAGCTCAGCAGGGTGACTACAGTCAACAATCGTTTACTGTACATTTAAAAATAAAAAGATGGCCGGGCACAGTGGCTCACCCCTGTAATCCCAGCACTTTGGGGGCCGGAGATGGGTGGATCACTTGCGGTCAGGAGTTTGAGACCAGCCTGACCAACATCGTGAAACCCCATTTTGTCATTATGAGACAGGTTTACCATTAATTTAAATGTATTTTCTTTTTTAATTTTTAGAATCTGATGTTCCAGCAGAACTCCAGGTGTTAAAAGAACCTCTACAACAGCCAACCTTTCCTTTTGCAGTTGCCAACCAACTTTTGCTTGTTTCTTTGCTGGAGCACTTGAGCCATGTGCATGAACCAAACCCACTTCGTTCAAGACAGGTGTTTAAGTGTAAGTAAGAATATATTAATCTTGCTAAATAAAGCTTGTGAAGGCTGGGCTCTGTGACTCAGGCCTGTAATCCCAGCACTTTGGGAGGCCGAGGTGGACGGATCACCTGAGGTCAGGAATTCGAGATCATCCTGGCCAACATGGTGAAACCCTGTCTCTACTTAAAATACAGAAATTAGCTGGGTGTTGTGGCAGGTGCCTGTAATCCCAGCTACTCGGGAGGCTGGGGCAGGAAAATCTCTTGAACCAGGAGGTGGATGTTGCAGTGAGCTGAGATCATGCCACTGCACTCCAGCCTGGGTGACTGAGTGAGATTCTGTCTCAAAAATAAATAAATAAATAAAGTAAGCTCGTAAAAAAGAAAAAAAGACTATGCTGCCATCCTCACTTATTTGTGGGAGCTAAAAATTAAAACAATTAAACTAATGGAGATAGAGTAGAATGATGGTCACCAGAGGCTGGGAAAGATAGTGGGGGGGTAGAGGAGGATGGTTAATGGGTACAAAAATACAGTTAGAATGAATCGGATCTATTATTTGATAGCACAGCAGGGTGACTACAGTCAACAATAATTTACCGTACATTTAAAAGTAACAAAAAGACGGCCGGGCACAGTGGCTCACACTTGTAATCCCAGCACTTTGGGGGGCCAAGACGGGTGGATCACTTAAGGTCAGGAGTTCAAGACCAGCCTGACCAACGTGGTGAAACCCCGTCTGTACTAAAAGAGTACAAATTTAGCTGGGCATGATGGCACACACCTGTAATCTCAGCTACTTGGGAGGCTGAGGTAGGAGAATGGCTTGAACCCAGGAGGTGGAGGTTGTGGTAAGCCGAGATCATGGCTGAGATTATGCCACTGCACTCCAGCCTAGGCAACAAGAGCGAAATTCCGTCTCAAAAGAAAAAAAGAAAAAGAAAATAAGAGTATAATTGGATTGTTTGTAATACAAAGAAAGGATAAATGCTTTAGATGGTGGATACCCCATTTATCCTGATGTGATTATTACACATCACATGTGTGTATCAAAATATTCTTATGTACCCCCATAAATATATACACCTACTATGTACTCACAGAATACAAAATTAATAAAAGTATGTTGTTTAATGCTATGAGTCTGAAAAGCAGCTGGTATACAAAAATTGGAGTGAAATAAATATGAATGATGTTCCCACTTCAATTCAGCTTATATTTTCCTTTGAGTAATTCCTTATGAATATAATCACTGTGGATCCCATAATTGCATAAAATTGAATAAATGAAAGATAGTTCTTTTGCATCTATAATATGATAATGCATACAATTTTTTTTTTCTTTAAGATGGAGTCTTGCTCTGTCACCCAGACTAGAGTGCAGTCGTGCCATCTCTGCTCACTGCAACCTCTGCCTCCTGGGTTCAAGTGATTCTCCTGCCTCAGCCTCCTGAGTAGCTGGGATTACAGGCACATGCCACCATGCCTGGCTAATTTTTGTATTTTTAGTAGAGATGAGGCTTCACCATGTTGGTCAGGCCGTCCTGAACTGCTGACCTGGTGATCTACATGTCTTGGCCTCCCAAAGTTCTGGGATTACAGGTGTGAGCTACTGCGCCTGGCAAATTCATAGAATTTTTGAAGATCTGTTGTGTAGCTGGTGAGCAGGTAAAACAAAATCACGTGAACTCATTCTGAACCAGTTCTTGACCAGAGAACTGGAGCCAGCCACACATTGTGTTGTTGAAAATGTTTATTTTTATACCTGCTGTAGGGTACTTATATGAGAAACTTGAGCACAAAAGTTAGTAGAAATATAGGTTATGATATTTATGGTTTAGCTTATTGACTGAGACCATTGTAGCCTCTTTAATAGTTCTGGCCACAAGTTGGGTATGGTGGCATGTGCCTGTAATCCCAGCTACTTGGGAGGCTGAAGTGAGAGGATTATTCAAACCTAGGAGTTCAAGGCTGCAGTGTGCTGTGATCACGCCTGTGAGTAGCCACTACACTCCAGCCTGGGTGACATAGTAACACTCTGCCTCTAGAGAAAAAAAAGAATAGTTCCAGCCTGAGATTCTGAGGTTCTCTTTTTTTTTTTTTTTTTCTGGAGACAATCTTGCTCTGTCGCCCAGGCTGGAGTGCAGTGGTGTGATCTTGGCTCACTGCAACCTCTGCTTCCTGGATTCAAGCAATTCTTCTGCCTCAGGCTCCTGAGTAGCTGGGATTACAGGCTAATTTTTGTTTTCTTAGTGGAGAAGGGATTTCATCATGTTGGTCAGGTTGGTCTCTGTCTCCTGACCTCATAATCCACCAACCTCGGCCTCCAAAGTACTGGGATTACAGGTGTGAGTCACTGTGCTCAGCCCTCTGAGGTTCTTTTTTACTAAAACAGTCTCAAATTTATAGGTACTTTTATGTGGTCTTAAAACTGAATTCGTTTTTAGTTAAAGATACATTATTTTGATAAACTTGATGGGACATGAAAAATGGTACAAATATTTGTACATTGTACATTTACTATTTCTTGAATAAAGCAAATATTATGCTCTGCATTCCAAGCAGTGGCATATGTGGTGGGAGGTGGGTGAACAGAAGGAAGTGTGTTCCTTGGGTTCCGAAGTGTTGGTGCCTGGGGATTATTGTATTAGTCCCATCAAATAGAGAAGCAGATTAGAATAACTTTAATACTGTAATCTTGCTCATCATTAAAGCAATCTTGTGACTTTTACTGATTTTAAGATAATTTTGAATTCCTCATATATAGTCCGTTTAGATGACTGAATTTTAAAATAAGGTTATTTAAATAAATGTTTTTGATGTGATTAGTGAGTTGATAATCTCCATTTGGAGAGTTTTCTTTCTTTTTTTTTTAAGCAACAAATTTGGCTTTTATAAATGTAGACTTTTTGATGCAGAAAGAATATTCTCAGCCAGGCATGGTGGCTCACACCTATAATCCCAGCACTTTGGGAGACCAAGGTGGGTGGATCACTTGAGGTCAGGAGTTTGAGAACAGCCTGGCCAACATGGTGAAACCCCATCTCTACTAAAAAATACAAAAATTAGCCAGGCATGGTGGCAGGCACCTGTAATCCTGGCTACTTGGGAGGCTGAGGCATAAGAATGACTTGAACCCAGGAGGTGGAGGTTGCAGTGAGCCAAGATGGCAACACTGCACTCCAGCCTGGCCAATAGGATGAGACTGTGCCTCAAAAAAAAAAAAAAGAAAACATTAGCTGGGCATGGTGGTGGGTGCTTGTAATCCCAGCTACTCAAGAGGCTGAGGCAGGAAAATCGCTTGAACTCAGGAGGTGGAGGTTGCAGTGAGCTGAGATCAAGCCATTGCCCTCCAGCCTGGGCAACAAAGCGAGATTCTGCCTTAAAAAAAAAGCATATCGGGCCGGGCGCGGTGGCTCACACCTGTAATCCCAGCACTTTGGGAGGCTGAGGCGGGTGGATCACGAGGTCAAGAGATCGAGACCATCCTGGTCAACATGGTGAAACCCCGTCTCTACTAAAACTACAAAAAATTAGCTGGGCATGGTGGTGCGTGCCTGTAATACCAGCTACAGAGGAGGCTGAGGCAGGAGAATTGCCTGAACCCAGGAGGCGGAGGTTGCGGTGAGCCGAGATCGCGCCATTGCACTCCAGCCTGGGTAACAAGAGCGGAACTCCGTCTCAAAAAAAAAAAAAAAAAAAATTTTTCTCTAAGGGCTGGTTGTGGTGGCTCATGCCTGTAATCAAAGCACTTTGGGAGGTGGAGATGGGCAGATCACTTGAGGTCAGGAATTCGAGACCAGCCTGCCAACATGGTGAAACCTTGTCTCTACTACAAATACAAAAATTAGCTGGGCATGGTGGCACAAGCCTGTAATCCTAGCCACTTGGGAGGTTGAGGCCAGAGAATCGCTTGAACCTGGGAGGTGGAGGTTACAGTGAGCTGAGACTCTGTCTCAAAAAAAAAAAAGAAATTCTTTAAGGTATTCTAGAGAACATTTTCCTAGTTTATTGTGTTTATAAATATAGTAAAAAACCTATTGAGGTTTTTGTGTATATTGCTATTATTACACTTTATTCTCTGTGTATGCTTTAAAATTGCCATTTTATTGAAGATGTTTCTAATAATAGTTTTTCGTATTCTTTTTGTAGTACTTTGCCAGACCTTTATCAAAATGGGGCTGCTGTCTTCTTTCACTTGTAGTGATGAGTTTAGCTCATTGAGACTACATCACAACAGAGCTATTACTCACTTAATGAGGTCTGCTAAAGAGAGAGTTCGTCAGGTAAGCCTTAAGAAACATACTTTGGGTATGATAGAAATATACTTTAATTTCAAGAGAATGGTATTTTCAAGCACTGTGAAATTCTGAGGGCCAGGCGTAGTGGCTCATGCCTATAATCCAGTACTTTAGGAGGCTGAGGTGGGGATTGTTTGAGGCCAGGAGTTCAAGGCTGCAGTGAGCCATGATTGTGCCACTGTGCGCTAGCCTGAGCGACAGAGTGAGAGTAAGAACTTGCCTTACAAAAAAAAAAATAGAGAGGAGAGGCAAGGTAGAGGGGACAGATGGACTGGGATCTTGAGACCATTTTAATTTATGGGTTTTTGTTTTGTTTTGTTTTTTGAGACAGAGTCTCCCTCTCTGTTGCCCAGGCTATAGTGCAGTGGCGAAATCTTGGCTCACTACAACCTTCGCCTCCCAGGTTCAAGTGATTCTCCTGCCTCAGCCTTCCAAGTAGCTGGGATTACAGGCACGTGCCACCATGCCCAGCTAATTTTTGTATTTTTAGTAGAAAAGGGGTTTCACCATGTTGGCCAGGCTCGTCTCAAACTCCTGACCTCATGATGCGCCCGCCTCGGCCTCCCAAAGTGCTGGGATTACAGGCATGAGCCATTGCTCCCAGCCTAATTTCTGTTTTTTACTTAGTAAGATGGGAGGTGGTGCAGGATTTTGATCAGAGGAGTGACACAATCTGCCTTAGATTTTAGCAGGGTCCCACCGGCTGCAGTGTTGAGAATGGACTGGAGGGCACAGGCAGAAGCAGGGGGCCAGGTGCCACCATACACACCAGAGAGGTGGGGCAGACAGGAGGGGTGGGCAGCTCCTGCATGGATTTTGAAGGTGATGTCAGCCTCGTCTGCTTCCTGGTAAATTCTTACCTTTGAAATATTGTCAGTTGTAAACTCTTAAGTAATAGTGAAAAAGCCAGTGGCTTTAAAAATGTTGTTTGTGCACTGGGGCTGTTAATGTGATGTTGAATTTTGATAGATTCTTTATTCCATGCAAGTTTTCAAAATGCTTTTTAAAAACATTTTTCTAATTGTAGGATCCTTGTGAGGATATTTCTCATATCCAGAAAATCAGGTATGTGTTAAAACTTGATTATGCAGATTATTGAAAAGAGATCAAAATGAAGAAAATACTGGTTTTGAGGTCAAAACATATTGTTAGGGTTGTTTATGAACATTAAAAACTTTATTCTCAGCAATTAAGTACTGCTCCAAGATTTGCTTTGCTTATTATTCCCTCCTCTTTGATCCTCTGCCTCCCTTCCATTAATCGTGGATTGCATGGGCACACTTTTTTTTTTTTTTTTGAGACAGGAGTCTCACTCTGTTGCCTAGGCTGGAGTGCAGTGGTGCAGTCTCAGCTCACTGCAACCTCCGTCTCCTGGGTTCAAGCAATTCTCTGCCTCAGCCTCCGGAGTGGCTGGGATTATAGGCACCCGTCACCATGCCCAGCTAATTTTTTTATATTTTTAGTCTTGGCCAGGCTGGTCTTGAACTCCTGACCTTGTGATCCACCCATCTCAGCCTCCCACAGCGCTGGGATTACAGGCATGAGCCACTGCGCCCAGTGGGCACACTCTTAATTCAGATTCCTGATACCCAGTCTGTTAGGAGACCATTGAATTTTGGCTAGTTTAAATACTAGTTTAAAATCTAGCTGGTATGACTTAAGTATTCATCAGGTCATGAATACATAAACATGTGGTCTATCCCCGCAAGAAAGTGTTATTAAGCTATTGAAAGGAATGAGGCCGGGCACAGTGGCTCACGCCTGTAGTCCCAGCTACTCGGGAGGCTGAGGCTGGAGAATCACTTGAACCCAGGAGACGGAGGTTGCAGCGAGCCAAGATCATGCCACTGCCCTCCAGCCTGGGCAACAGAGCGAGACTCTGTCTCAAAAAAAAGAAAAAAAAAAAAAAAAGAATGAAGTACTGATTCACGCCGCAATGTGGATGAACCTTGAAAACATCCTGAGTAAAAGCAGCCAGTCACAAAAGGCCACATATTGTGTGGTTCCATTTATATGAAACGTCCAGAGTAGGTGAATCCATAGAGATGTAAAGTAAATAGTGGTTTTCAGGGAGTGGGGTAAGGGAATGATGAGGGGTGAAAGCTAATGGATACAGGGTTTATTTTGGGTGTGATGAAAATATTCTGAAATTAGATAGTGATGATGGTTGCACATCTCTGTGTACTAAAATCCACTGAATTGTACACTTGAGAGAGGTGAATTTGATAGTATGTGAATTATATCTTGACAAAAATAAAGCACTCTACATTAAAAAAAAAATCTAAACTGGTCTGCATCATTAAGAAATTCAAGTAACTGCATGTGGTGGTGCATGCCTGTAGTCTCAGCTACTTGGGAGGCTTAGGCAAGAGGAGTGGTTGAGCTCAAAAGTCTTGGGCTGTAGTGCACTATGCCAGTCTGGTATCTGCAGTAAGTTTGGCATCAGTATGGTGGCCTTGACCTCCTGGGAGCAAGGGACCACCAGGTTGCCTAAGGAGGAGTGAACTAGCCAGCTTGGAAACAGAGCCGGCCAGTATCTTGTGCTGCTCAGTAGCAGGATCACACCTGTGAAGAGCCACTGCTATATAGGCTGGGCAACATAGCAAGACCCTTTCTTAGAAGAAAAAGAAATAAAAAAGAAATTTCAGTAAATTTATTACTGAGCTTAGCTAGCTAACCAACTGCTGGCTGTTAGTCATTCTTAGGATTTCTGCTGTACTACATTGATAATAATTTCTACTTGGGGTACCAGTGACTGGCAAAACACTTGAAAGAAGTGTCATAACCCCCTTGCTGTTTTTATTACACTTTTGATCTCCTGAGCCAGTGTTTTCTTCATAGGGATGAAAAATTTCATTTAATCCCATCCTTTCCAAATCAGCACAACTTGTTATAAATGAGGTTTGTGAGGTTAGTAATCCAGTGAGCATGAAGTATCCTAGAACATTTTGATTCTCTTATGTTTTAATATTGATTATTTGTATTTAACTTTTAGATCAAGGGAAGTAGCCTTTGAAGCACAAACTTCACGTTACATAAATGAATTTGAAGAACTTGCCATCTTAGGAAAAGGTGGATACGGAAGAGTATACAAGGTTGTCTTCCACATACTTGTTTTGACCTACTACCTTAAATAATTGTATTTTCAGACATTGTTTTCATTATTTATTTATTCATTCATTCTGAGACAGTCTCACTGTCGCCAGGCTGGAGTGCAGTGGCGCAGTCTTGGCTCATTGCAACCTCTGACTCCCTGGTTCAAGCGATTCTCCGTCTTCAGCCTCCTGAGTAGCTGGAATTACAGGCATGCGTTACTACACCAGCTAATTTTTGTATTTTTGGTAGAGACGGGTTTCATCATGTTGACCAGGATGGTCTCAATCTCCTGACCTCATGATCTGCCCGCCTTGGCCTCCTGAAGTGCTGGGATTACAGGCATGAGCCATTGTGCCCTGCCTGTTTTCATTATTATTATATGAAGTACTCAAAGGAAAATTCCAAAAAACATCATGTATATTTACTTTTCATTAAGATTTGTCATTTGCAGGGAAGTGGGCAGGTTGTAATTTTTTTCTAACCGTGTCGGTTGTTTACATGGATTTTGGAAACTTTGGATTTTTGATCTATAGTTAATTTTAATTAAAAGTCTGTTAGTAAAAAAAGTTGTGCTACTGTGTTTTGAGCTTACATAGACCTTTTGCTAACATGCCCAACCTGGGGCTTCATAGGAGCTAGACTCCTAACGATATCTGAAAAGCTCTTAGTCTGGCTGACTTTCCTGAACATAGTAAGGAGACATGTCTCTAGCTATATTTTAACTCTTTGGCTAGTTTGGATTGTCTAAGCTCAGATTAAAATAACTTCTTTTTTCAGTTAAAATTTAATGACACAATATACTTTGTCTTTTCTTCTACTTTTCAGGTCAGGAATAAATTAGATGGTCAGTATTATGCAATTAAAAAAATCCTGATTAAGGGTGCAACTAAAACAGATTGCATGAAGGTATGATTTTTAGAAATTACTTATTTTGAATAATTGTGTATTTAGTTATTTTTGTAAGAGCAATATGTGTATATGTGTATATTTGGCAAAAGTAGGTGGTGTGGATTTCCAGTTTACTAGGGATAGGGTTACAGTAAAGTACCAAAACTAAATTATTATTATTATTATCATTATTGAGATGGAGTTTCGCTCTTTCACCCAGGCTGGAGTGAAGTCATGTGATCTCAGCTCACTGCAACCACCACCCCCCAGGTTCAGGCAATTCTCTTGTCTCCCAAGTAGCTGGGATTATAGGTGCCTGCCACCATGCCTGGCTAATTTTTTTTTTTTTTTAAGAGACAGGGTATTGCTATGTTGCCCAGGCTGGGGTGCAGTGGCTGTTCACAGGCCATCCCAATGCTAATCAGCACGGGAGTTTTGACCTGCTCCATTTCTGACCTGGGCTGGTTCACTCCTCCTTAGGCAACCTGGTGGTCCTCTGCTCCCAGGAGGTCACCATATTGATGCCAAACTTAGTGCAGACACCCGAATAGCATAGCACACTACAGCCTAGAACTCCTGGGCTCAAGCAATCCTCCCACCTTAGCCTCCGGAGTAGCTGGGACTGCAGGCACGCGCTACCGTGCCTGGCTAATTTTTATATTTTTAGTAGAGATGGGGTTTTGCCAAGTTGGCCAGGCTGGTCTCAAACTCCTAACCTCAGGTGATCCACCTGCCTCGGCCTCCCAAAGTGGTAGGATTACAGGAATGAGCCACTGTGACTGTTAAATTATTATTATAATTTTTAAATGTCTTGCTCTCTCACCCAGGCTGGAACTCACTGTCTCAAGTGATCTTCCAGCCTTGGCTTCCCAAAGTGCTGGGATTGCAGGCCTGCCCCTACATTTTTTTTTTTTTTTGAGACAGAGTTTTACCCTGTTGCCCAGGCTGGAGTGCAGTGGTGTGATCATGGCTCACTGCTACCTCAACCTCCTGGGTTCAAGCAATCCTCCCACCTCAGCCTCTCAAGTAGCTGGGACTACAGGTGTGTGCCATCACATCCCACTAATTTTTAAACCTTTTTTTTGAGATGGAGTTTCACTCTTGTTGCCCAGGCTGGAGTGCAGTGACGCAGTCTTGGCTCACCACAACCTCCGCCTCCCAGGTTCAAGGATTCTCCTGCCTCAGCCTCCTGAGTAGCTGGGATTACAGACATATGCCACTATGCCTGGCTAATTTTGTATTTTTAGTAAAGATGGGGTTTCTCCATGTTGGTCAGCCTGGTCTCGAACTCTTGAACTTAGGTGATCCCCCTGCTTTGGCCTCCCAAAGTGCTAGGGTTATAGGCGTGAACCACTGTGCCCAGCCAGTTTTTAACCTTTTTATAGACAGGGTCTCACTGTGTTGCCCAGGCTTGTCTTGAATTTCTGGGCCCAATCAACCCTCCAGTCTTGGCTTCTCAAATTACTAGAATTACTAGCATGAGCCTCTGTACCTGGCTTATATTGTTATTTGATGTAATTTTTTATAGGCACTTCAGACCACATTTCAGGGTAATTTTTGGGGAAATTAATTTTTTAAAATAAGTAATTGATATATAATATAGCTAGTTATGAAAAATCATAAGCCCAATTCCAGTTCGTCTTCTCCATGACATGCTGTGTGGTTCTGGACAAGTTGCCCAGTCCTCTGAGCCACTTCTGTCACCTGCCCTGAAATAGTAGTGACAGTAGTGATTTTACTTACCGTGCAGGACTGGGGTAGGAATCAGAAGAGAGAATGGTGATAAGGGGGCTATAAAAAGTATACAGTGCTATATAAATATGTTATTTAGTTGCTATAACAATTGCCATTTGTCTCTCAAAAATATTTCCATTATTTTGACCAGGCACAGTGGCTTACGCCTGTAATCCCAGCACTTTGGGAGGCTGAGACAGGCAGATATCTTGAGGCCAGCAGTGCGAGACCAGCCTGGCCCACATGGTGAAACCCTGTCTCTACTGAAAACACAAAAATTAGCCGGGTGTGGTGGTGCATACTTGTAATCCCGGCTACTCGAGAGGCTGAGGCATGAGAATCGAACCCAGCCGACAGAGGTTTCAGTGAGCCAAGATTGCACCACTGTACTCCAGCTTGGGCAACGGAGCCAATAGTCTGTCTCAAAAAAAAAAAATTTCCATTATTTTAGCATAGTTTAAATGTTTAAACTATGTTTAAAAACACCTCTTGAACAGAGGAGTTTTTTTTGTTTTGTTTTTTTTTTCAGATGGAGTCTCACTCTGTAGCCCGAGCTGGAGTGCAGTGGCTGAATCTTGGCTCACTGCAACCTTTGTGTCTGGGGCTCAAGCCATTCTCCTGTCTCAGCCTCCCAAGTAGCTGGCACTAGAGGCTCATGCCACTACACCCAGTTACTTTTTGGATTTTTAGTAGAGGCAGACTTTCACCGTGTTGCCTTGGGTGATCTCAAATTCCACCTGCCTCGGCCTCCAAAAGTGCTGGGATTATAGGTGTGAGACACCGTGCCCAGTCCAGAGGAGTTTTCAAATTTCAGATATCCTTGTCTTATATTGGGATTATGTCCTGATAAACCCTCCTAAATTGAAAATATTGTAAGTTGGAAATGCATTTTAATATATATAGCTGACCAAACATTGTAGCTTAGCCTTCCTACCTTAAATGTGCTCTGAACACTCACATTACTCAATAGTTGGACAGAAGCATCTAGCACAAGTCTATTTTATAATAAAATACCACGTATCTCATGTACTGCATTTTGCAAGCTGGGGAAAAGATCAAAATTCAAAGTATGTCAAAATTGTGATGTCTTCACACCATTGTGAGTCTGTATTTTGCTCTGGAAAAAGAAGTATTTGACTTCATAAACATTTAACAAGTTATCAGCAAAAGGCAGATCTAATTCCATGTCTTTTTTAGGTCCTACGGGAAGTGAAGGTGCTGGCAGGTCTTCAGCACCCTAATATCGTTGGCTATCACACTGCATGGATAGAACATGTTCATGTGATTCAGCCACGAGGTAAGCTGTTTTTAATGATATGGAGTTGAAGCATTTGCAGACTTCAGCCTGTGGACCAAATCTGGCCTGCCCTTGTTTTTGTACATACCACAAGCTGAGAATGGTTTTTACATTTTTTATATAGTTAAAATAAAAAGATTTTATGAAAATTATGTGAAATTAATTTTTTTTTTTTTTTGAGGCAGAGTCTTGTTCTGTCTCCCAGGCTGGAGTGTAGTGGTACAATCTTGGCTCACTGCAACCTCCGCCTCCTGGGCTTAAGTGATTCTCCTGCCTCAGCCTCCCAAGTAGCTGGGATTATAGGTGCCTGCCACCACACCTGGCTAATTTTTGTATTTTTAGTAGAGACAGGGTTTCACCATGTTGCCCAGGCTGGTCTCAAACTCCTGACCTCAAGTGATCCACCTGCCTTGGTCTCCCAAAGTGCTGGAACTACAGGCATGAACCTCTGTGCCTGGCCTAAAATTTTAATGTCAATAAATTAAGTTTATTAGAACACAGGCATATTCATTTATTTATTGTCTATGGCTGCTTTTTAAATTTAAATTTAATTTTCTTTCAAAAATAGAGATGAGGAGTCTCACTGTATTATCCAGGCTATTCTCAAATATCTGAGCTCAAGTGATCCTTGAGCCTTGGCCTCCCAAAGAGTTGGGATTACAGGTGTGAACCACTGGGCCCATGACTGCTTTTATATCATTACAGAATTGATCAGTTAACAGCAGGGTCCCAGAGGGCCCTAAAACCCGAAATATTTACTATCAAGTTCTCTGTAATGTTTGCCAACCCCTAGTATAGTTGCATGGCTTTGTTTTTAGCTTGCCTAACATGTGCCATTTGAATAAACTTTTTGTATTTTGCAAGAAGGTCATAACATTTTTAGACTTGTAGTCTCATTTGATACTATTTGTATATTTTAACTCTGCCTTTGACTACAAATTGAAAAACTGGGCTGTTTGAAGATTTTTGTTGTTTGTTTTTGTTCAGCAGACAGAGCTGCCATTGAGTTGCCATCTCTGGAAGTGCTCTCTGACCAGGAAGAGGACAGGTATGTAAACTGGTGTGTCCCTTTACATGTTAGGACATTACCTCTTGTCACCTGCATTGGGCTGTCTTTTTTTTTTTATTTGAGCTGTAGTTGTCTGTCGCCCAGGCTGGAGTATAGTGGCGTGATCTTGGCTTACTGTAACCTCCACCTCCCGGGTTCAAGCAATTCTCCTGCCTCAGCCTCTCAAGTAGCTGGGACTATAGGGACCCGTCACCATGCCCGGCTAATTTTTGTAATTTTAGTAGAGACGGGGTTTCACTTTGTTAGCCAGGATGGTCTTGATCTCCTGACCTTGTGATCCACCCACCTCAGCCTCCCAAAGTGCTGGGATTATAGGCGTGAGCCACTGTGCCTGGCCTGCATTGGGCTGGTCTTTGCCTTTTGCTACAAGGAGCTCAGGAGGAATATTTTAGACTTTACTTATTTTCATTACAAAATGTTGTTATTTCTTCCTCTCAGATATTTCCTGTCAGTATTTTCTCCCAGGCTGGAGTGAAGTAGCATGATTGTAGTTGACTGCAGCTTCAAATACCTTTCTAAGGGATCCTCCCGCTTCAGCCTCCTGAATAGCTGAGATCTCAGTCTGCACCACCGTGCCTGGCTAATTTTTAAAATTTTTAGTAGCGATGGGGGTCTCACTCAGTTGCCCAGTCTTGTCTTGAGCTCCTGTCCTGTCAGTATTTTAAATAAATGTTGCTGTTAGACAAATTTCATGCCATATTTATCAAAAGTTAATCAATAAGATTAATGTAGGCTTGAAGGAACAGTTGAGTTACTCTGGATCTTTTTTTACATTGACTTTTTAATTTTCTAAATTTTAATTTTATTTTTAATTACTTCATTTTATTTTTTGAGATGGAATCTTGCTCTGTCGCCCAGATTGGAGTGCAGTGGCACTATCTCAGCTCACTGCAACCTCTGCCTCCCGGGTTCAAGTGATTCTCCTGCCTTAGCGTCCCGAGTAGCTGGGATTACAGGCCTGTACCACCATGCCTGGCTAATTTTTTGTATTTTTAGTAGAGATAGGGGTTTTGCCATGTTGGCCAGGCTGGTCTGGAACTCCTGAACTCTAGTGATCTGCCTAACCTGGCTTCCCAAAGTTCTGGGATTACAGGCGTGAGCCACCGCACCCGGCCTATTTTTTATTTTTTTTATTGAGACAAGGTCTCGCTCTTTCGCCCAGGCTGGAGTACAGTGGCACGATCTCAGGTCACTGCAGTCTCCACCTCTTGGGTTGAAGTCATTCTCCTGCCTCAACTTCCCCAGTAGCTGGGAATATAGATGTATGCCACCACGCCTGGCTGATTTTTGTATTTTTAGTTGAGATGGGGTTTCACCATGTTGGCTAGGCTGGTTTCAAACTCCTGACCTTAAGTGATCTACCTGCCTTGGCCTCCCGAAGTGCTGAGATTACAGGCATGAGTCACTGCCCTTGGCCCATTGACTTTTGTCTTTACTATTTTTTTTTTCAGAGACCAAGATGGAGTTAAAAATGATGAAAGTAGCAGCTCATCCATTATCTTTGCTGAGCCCGCCCCAGAAAAAGAAAAATCCTTTGGAGAGTCTGACACTGAAAACCAGAATAACAAGCTGGTGAACTATACCAACAATTTAGTCATAAGAGACAATGGTGAATTTGAGTTGACCCCGGAGCTCCAGGAAAATGGCTTGGCTGCTTTGTCTACCAGTTTGATTGTGGAAAAGCAGCTGCCACTCAGGCGTAATTCCCACCTGGAGGAGAGTTTCACATCTACTGAGGAATCTTCTGAAGAAAATGTCAATGTTTTGGGTCAGACAGAGGTAGATTACTTTTCTAGACCCTTCTCATTTGATGTTTGTCAGCAGTAATTGTATTGGGGACTGTGCAGGTGTGTGGCCTTCCGCCTTCCCTCTCTTGGCTCCTGCTCTTCTGCCCTGCATCCAGTCTCTTGTATTAGCCATGTTCTCCTTGCCATGTGGCCTTTGTATTCGGTTCTGCCTCCTCCACTTAGGTAACTCTTACTCATCCTTTTCCTGCCTCCCCCACCTGGCCATTTGCAGCTCTAGATTATCTCGGGTGTGTACCCCAGAGTTGGAGGCCTCACTCACACTCTTATTCTGTTGTATGATAGCATAGTGCTGTAAAGATAAATTTATGCAAAAAGATTTTGCAGCATGACTTTAGATGAGTCCCAGTAGGATTACCAGGTCAGTATTCCGGATATTCTTTTTCATTTTAAAATTTATTTTAGTTTAGTATTCAGGATGCTCTTCTTGAGGGTTAGACTTCCCTTCCCTTCCCTGGTCACACCACCACCATGCTTTCACCAGTATTTTAAGTAGTAATATTAAGAACATATGCTGGGTGCGGTGGCTCACGCCTGTAATTCCAGCACTTTGGGAGGCCGAGGTGGGTGGATCACAAGGTCAAGAGATCGAGACCATCCTGGGCAACATGGTGAAACCCTGTTTCTACTAAAAAAAAAAAAAATACAAAAATTAGCCGGGCATGGTGGCACACACCTGTAGTCCCAGCTACTCAGGAGGCTGAGGCAGGAGAATCGCTTGAACCCAGGAGGTGGAGGTTGCAGTGAGCTGAGATTGTGCCACTATACTCCAGCCTGGCAACAGAGTGAGACTCCGTCTCAAAACAACAACAACAACAAAAAATCATGAACATTAGGCCAAGTGTAGTAGCTCACGCCTGTAATCTCAGCACTTTGGGAGGCTGAGGAGGGTGGATCACCTGAGGTCAGGAGTTCAAGACCAGCCTGGGCAACATGGTGAAACCCCATCTACTAAAAATACAAAACTTAGCTGGGAGTGGTGGTGTGCGCCTCCACACAGCTACTCAGGAGGCTGAGGCAGGATAATTACTTGAACCCGGCAGGTGGAGGTTGTAGTGGGCCAAGATCATGCCACTGCACTTTAGCCTAGGCAACAAGAGTGAGACTCCGTCTCAAAAAAAAAAAAAAAAAAAAAACATGAAAATTAACAGGGTCTACACATAATCTGTCTTGTTAGGATTATAAAACTGTATATATCATCTACATAGACACAGTGCAGAATTAATTTTTGTCAAGGAATATGTGATTCTGAGCCTGTGCTTTTTTTCATTGTTTTTTTTTTTGAGACAAAGTCTCACCCTTGTCACCTAGGCTGGAGTGCAGTGGCATGATCTTGGCTCACTGCAACCTCTGCCTCCTGGGTTCAAGTGATTCTCCTGCCTCAGCCTCCCAAGTAGCTGGGATTACAGGTTGCAATGAGCCCACCACTACACCTGGCTAATTTTTTTGTATTTTTAGTAGAGATGAGGTTTTACCATGTTGGCCAGGCTGGTCTTGAACTCCCAACCTGAGGTGATGCACCCTCCTTGGCCTCCCAAAGTGCTGGGATTACGGAGATGAGCCACTGCACCCGACCGAACCTGTTTTTTTATGAAACACAAAACTTTGAACACTTTCACTTGAATCTGGAGGACTTCAGTTTGGGGGACTTCTAATCAGAATAGTTTCATTTCTCTGCATTTTATTTAGAAAATTTTCCTAAATGCCTAAATCAGATGGTATATACAGTGTGCTACAGTAAGCTTAATGCTTGCTTAACTTTTTATTGAGTAAGTTATTAGTTAATTACGACGTGAAGCCAGACAAAGTATATATACTTGGTAGTAAAGTATACAGAGTAGTAGAATACCATACAGACATTCTTTGATGCTTTCGCTTAGCTTTAAAAACTGTTTATGTAGGGCTGGGCGTGGCTCACACCTGTAATTCCAGCACTTTGGAAAGCCAAGGTGGGCAGATCACAAGGTCAGGAGATCGAGACTATCTTGGCCAACGTGGTAAAACCCAGACTTTACTAAAAATACAAAAAGTACCTGGTGTGGTGGCGTGTGCCTATAATCCCAGCTACTCAGGAGGCTGAGGCAGGAGAATCGCTTGAACCAGGAAGTTGGAGGTTGCAGTGAGCCGAGATCTCGCCACTGCACTCCACGAGATCTCGCCACTCACTCCACCCTGGTGACAGAGTGAGACTCGGTCTCAAAAATAAAAAAAAAACTATTTATATAGTGAGCAGACCAGTCTCAGGACCAGTTTCTAAGGGTTAAAGTTGAGAGTTTCTGCCACTGGACCTCTGCTTGACTTCAGCCCGACCCCCACTTCTGCTGGTATTACAATACCCGCTTTTTTCTTCTTTTTTATTTTTTTGAGACGGAGCATTGTTCTGTCACCCAGGCTGGAGTGCAGTGGTGCAGTCTTGGCTCACTGCAACCTTCGCCTCCCGTTCAAGTGATTCTCCTGCCTCAGCCTCCTAAGTAGCTGAGATTACAGGCACACGCCATCACACCTGGCTAATTTTTGTATTTTTAGTAGAGACGGGGTTTCATCATGTTAGTCAGGCTGGTCTTGAACTCTTGACTTTGTGATCCTCCTGCCTCAGCCTCCCAAAGTGCTGGGATTACAGGTGTGAGCCACCTCGCCCTGCTTACAACCCCGTTTTAATTATTGCTCTGCTTATCTGTTGCTTTCATTAGACTCTGGGCTTCTTGGGTGGGCCTGTGTCCTCAGCAGTTCCGTCTTGCAAAGGGAAGTTCATAGTGGTTAAATGACTTCCCTAGAGGCCCATTCTCTTGGCCCAGAATAGGCAGATAAATATTTGTTGGTTAAATGAATAATGTGAGTGAATTGTGCAAAGATGGGAGCCAGCACTACGTCCTCTCCTAGGCACAGTACCACCTGATGCTGCACATCCAGATGCAGCTGTGCGAGCTCTCGCTGTGGGATTGGATAACCGAGAGAAACAAGCGGGGCCGGGAGTGTGTGGACGAGTCTGCCTGTGAGTACCATCTGGGTCTGCACATGCTGGGCCGGGAAATAGACCAAGTCACCTCCTCCCCATCTCATATAGGAGTTGCCTCCAATGCTTTATTTTCATTTGTATTTTTTATTCACTTTATTTTATTTTTTTGAGACAGCCTCACTCTTTTTGTCACTCAGGCAGGAGTGCAGTGGTATGCTCACTGCTTAGTGTATCCTTGGCCTCTCTGGCTCAAGTGATCCTCCAACCTCAGCCTCCTGAGTAGCTGGGACTACAGGTGTATGCCACCATGTCTGGCTGATTTAAAAAAAAAAAAAATTGTAGAAACGAGGTTTCATTATCCTGCCCAGGCTGGTCTCCAACTCCTGATCTCAAGCAATCCTCCTATCCTCGCTTCCCAAAGACCTGAGATTATAGGCATGAGCCTCTGCATCTGGCCAGACTTTTTCCTTTTTCTTTCTTTTTTTTTTTTGAAACGGAGTGTCACTCTTGTTGCCTAGGCTGGAGTGCAATGGCGTGAACTCGGCTCACCACAACCTCTGCCTCCAGGATTCATGTGATTCTCCTGCCTCAGCCTCCTGAGTAGCTGGGATTACAGGCATGCACCACCACACTCAGCTAAGTTTTTGTATTTTTAGTAGAGACAGGATTTCTCCATGTTGGGCAGGCTGCTCTCGAACTCCTGACCTCAGGTGATCCGCCCGCCTTTGCCTCCCAAAGTGCTGGAATTACAGGCGTGAGCCACCGCGCCTGGCCTCCAGACTTTTTTCTTTATCAATTTTTGTGTTAGTCCTATAAAACCTCTGCATCCTCTAAATTCACTTATGTCATCATATATATATATATATTTTTTATGTCATCAATTTAAGAGATGAATTAATTTATTTACATTTTTTGGGGCAATATGCTGTATCATTTTTGGAAAGTGAGGCTTTCCAGATGATTGAATCTTGCTCCTGGAGCTAACATATTTTATCTTTTTTCTTACTCCATTATTTGTAACCATGTCTTTAATCTGCTGTGGGGTAGGATACCAGATTTATTAGTATTAAATCCCAAAATGTCAGGGGTTGAAGGGGACTTAAACTATTGAATCTAGTTGCCTGATACCTGAGAATTATTTAAAAAGTTATTATAATACAAGGGAGGGCTTTGAGTGAAGTTAGAGGTACTTTCTTTCTGGTTGACAAAGTCCATCAACTGTTGAGTGCTGGTTTGTGATGGTTTCTTTGCTAGCTGAGGAGGCCTTCTTGCTTATTTCTAGGTTTTAGACCATTCAGCAACATTGACTTTGTTGAAAATCTGAATGTTCTTAAGTGTCTGATGTTAATGTATTTAGAACGACATTAATATTTAGATGCTAATGTAATGAGTAAAAAAATAAGAGAAATAAAACTTTTTTTTTTTTTTTTACTTCAAGGTCCTTACATTATGGCCAATGTTGCAACAAAAATTTTTCAAGAATTGGTAGAAGGTGTGTTTTACATACATAACATGGGAATTGTGCACAGAGATCTGAAGGTAAGTGGGGATGATGAAATCGTAGAAAGCAGTGGTAGCTGACCATGCGAGGTGGTTCAGGCCTGAAATCCCAGGACTTTGGGAGGCCGACGTTGGTGGATCACCTGAGGTTGGGAGATCAAGACTAGCCTGACCCACATGGAGAAACCCTGTCTCTACTAAAAATACAAAAATAGCCAGGCGTGGTAGCACATGCCTGTAATCCCAGCTACTCAGGAGGCTGAGGCAGGAGAATCGCTTGAACCCAGGTGGTGTAGGCTGCAATGAGCCGAGATCACAAGACTGCACTCCAGCCTGGTCAACAAAAGTGAGACTCCATCTCAAAAAATAGAAAAATAAAAATAAATAAGCAGTGGTAGCTTTGTAACAGGGAATACTTGATGTTGGTTCACTGAATTAAGATGACATGTCCTACCTCATTTACTTAGGAGATTATAATTCCTGTTAGATAAATCATTGTTCCGTAGCTTCAGAGTATAAAAACATTAGGTTGAATTTTTTGTTTGTTTGTTTGAGATAGGGTCTCACTCTGTCACCCATGCCGGAGTGCAGTGGCACGATCACAGCTCACTACAGCCTCCAACTCCCAAGCTCAAGCGATCCTCCTACCTCAGCCTCCCTAGTAGCTGAGACTACAGGCGTGTGCTACCATGCCCAGCTAATTTTTAATTTTTTTTTGTAAAGATGGAGTTTGTCTATGTTGCCCAGGCTGGTCTTGAGTTCCTGGTCTCAAGTGATCCTCCCATCCCAACCTCCCAAAGTGCTGGGGTTACAGGTGTGAGCCACTGCACTTGGCTGTAAGTTGAATTTAAAGCAGTAATTTTTGGACATTTGAAAATCCTCTGTTGAGTACTTTTTTTCAGGTACTAAGTGTGCTCTGAGTACTCATATAATCAGTGGTGCTAAAGGTACTTAGCGTTAGCAGGAATGCTCATTTGTTTTTTCAGTCTTAGAGATAAACTATTTCTGTAATTGTTCATGTTAAAGTTTAACAAAATGGGATTTTTGTTTTTGCTGTTTAAAAAAAGTATATAATGACTATTTGATTTTTATCCACAAAAACCTATCAAGAAAGAGAGAAAATATATTTGTTTCTTTGGCTAAAGAGATTTAAATTAATTTGCTTACTGTCCAGCCAGAAGTTAAGTCATGGGCATGAAAAAAAACCTAGGAACTCCTTTGACACAGGTTAGAGAGAAAAAAAAATCTAGGAACAAAAATGTTAATAGGCAAATCACTTTATTTTTTGGAAAATGTTTAGGAACCAGTAGTGTGTACATTTGGGTTGTAAAGGGTGATAGGTTAAGCATTTTCTGGTACATGTCTAGCCAGAAAATGCAGTTTGAGTGACTGACATTCCCTGCTGCTGTGAAATTGGAGGTCTTATTTCAAGAGGTACACTGAGTCGTACCAACAGTAGACAGAATTCCATATCTTCACTGGGAGAAGTTGCTTCAAGTGTTGTTTGTATTTCTCACCATAAATATTCCGGATGTTTCTTTTGCAGATATCCTGTAGGGATAAAGGTTTTTGCGATTGCTTTATTAGGGTGTCCCTTAAGAAGCGGAATTCTGGTAGCATGATTCCTGCAGGTAGAATTCCTTGGTTATTGGTCATTCTCAGAGGATAAGTGCGATTAAGAAGCCTGGACAGAAGTGCTGTGTGTCTTATATTGAAACTGCGCTGAAGGTACATGTAAATAGGAGATTCCCCGTTTTTTGTTAAAATATTAATATTTGCTTCAAATTCAAGCAAAAGATCAATTATTGGCTCTCTGCCTCCAAAGCATGCCTCGTGGATTGCTGTTTGGCCTTTGTAGTCCTGGGCGTTGACTTTGGCTCCGTGAGTGAGTAGCAGACGGATGCAGCTGACCCCCGCCCCGAGTAGTCGGCCTGCTTTGCTTGACGCAGTGCGCACTGCCAGCTTCAGGGCCATGTTCCCCGTGGAAGAGAGAGCACAGTTGACGTTTGCTCCATAGGCAATGAGTGTTTCCATCGTCTCCTTATTCAGCATGTATGCGGCCATGTGAAGGGGTGTCATGCTGACTTCATTAATAGCATTGACATCGGCACCGTTTTGGGCCAAAATGGAGAGAACTGGATTGCAACCGTATGGGATGGCCTGGTGGAGTGGTAACTGATTGTTGCTGATTTCCACCAGAGTGTTAACTTGAGCTCCATGCTCACACAAGGTGCGGAGACACGTGATGGCGTTATTCTGAATGTCTGTCAGGAACCTTTGGATTCTGCTGCCTGGTTTTGCCCACGAGGTGGAAGTGACTGGCCAGTGCAGTAGCAGTAAATTGAGTGTGGTGAGGCCCCTGTTGTCCCTAGAATGGGTATTGATTACACGTTACACTGAATTCATGGTGGGAATGGCTCTACGTGAACAGTTAATGCTTTAAGAAGCCAGTATTTAAAGTAATACCCTTTAATTACCTTAGGATGCTGGGTAGTTTTCAGGCTATCCCAGGGTTTTTGGGGGGATGTGATGGGATGCATCACTACATGGTGGGGCTAGCTTCTGTTTTTTTATATATATAATTTTTTTTTTTTTTTGAAAAATTCTTTTCACTTTTTGACAATGACATGAAGGAGGCCCAGCTTCTTGGAGCAGCCTATTTTAACTGTGCTGCAGTCCCTTCAAAGCTTTATCTTAGTGATTTCTGTATCCCGGCACCTGGCACAGTGCTGGTCTGGGTTGGTAGGCGTCCCATGACATTGTGTGGACTTGAGTGGGATCTGTTTTTGCCATAGAAGTGAGCCATAAAGGCCCGAACTCCTGTTGACTCCATTCTTACTGGTTCTGTTTCTGCTTTCCTACCCAACATTTTTATGCATGAGTGTATAGGGAGCAGAAGAGGTGATGAAGGTTGAATCTGAAGACCTGTAGATTCTGAAGTTGATTCCTTGCTCCAAGCCAGGTGGAATGAGCATTTTACAACTTGGCCCTCATCTCAGAAGTGCTTCCAAGAATTCCTTTTTTTTTTTTTTTGAGACAGAGTCTCGCTCTGTCATCCAGGCTGGAGTACAGTGGCACAATCTCTGCTCACTGCAACCTCCACCTACCAGGTTCAAGCAATTCTATCTCAGGCTCCCGAGTAGCTGGGACTACAGGCGCCTGCCACTATGCCCAGCTAATTTTTGTATTTTTAGTAGAGACAGGTTTTCACCATATTGGTCAGGCTGGTCTCTACTGCTGACCTCACATGATCCGCCCACCTCAGCCTCCCAAAGTGATGGGATTCAGGTGTGAGCAAACGAGCCTGGCCCTGAGAATTCCTTTGTTTTGGCAGAGAAAAGGGAAGGTTTATTATGTAAATCTAACTGCTCTACTGAAATTATAAAGTGATTTTAGTGCATGTATATTTGTTTAGCGTGAGGCCCTAGGCTGGGAATGTGGTGAAACAGCATGTGGCCCCTGCCTCTGTGGGGCTTACAGTCTACTCTAGTAGGGAAGATAGACAAGAAACAATGGAACAGCTCAGTAAATACTGGAAGCAGGCTGAGTTCTAGAGAGGTGTGGAAGCTTCACACGGCACATGTGGTATGCAGGGTAGGAAAGGGTCCCCTGAAGAGAACGGGGTGAGTCTGTGATGGTCCAGATGTGGAAGGGACTTCAAGAGGACTTGCAGAGCTAGGTGGGGTGCTCAGGGACAAGCTGAGAGCAAGACAGGTCAGGTGGGTTCTTCTGGAGCAAGGTAAGGATTTGGGGCAAGAAGTTCTATTATTATTATTATTATTATTTTGAGACGGAGTTACGCTCTTCTTGCCCAGGCTGGAGTGCAATGGCGTGATCTTGGCTCCTCAACCTGCAACCTCCGCCTCCCGGGTTCAAGCAGTTCTCCTGCCTCAGCTTCCTGAGTAGCTGGGACTACAGGCGCATGCCACCACGCCCAGCTAATTTTTGTATTTTTAGTAGAGACATGGTTTCACCCTGTTGACCAGGATGGTCTCATTCTCTTGACCTCGTGATCTGGCTGCCTCGGCCTCTCAAAGTGCTGGGATTACAGGTGTGAGCCACCACTCCTGGCCAAAGTTCTATTATTTTTATACTACTTAATTCTTTCATTCATTCAGATAGTATTACTGGGCACTTACTAAGTGTTAGGCATTTTGTGGTTGAGGTGGTGGAGATACAGTGGTACACAAGATGAACTTCTCTTTCATGCTGCTTACCTTCTAGTGGAGTGTAATAAACAAGAAAATCCATTGTCTATTTATATTTTATTTTTCACACCTAACTTTGGTGATTTAACTTATTACTCAGGGCCATGACAAGGACTTAATGCATTCCCCACATTGCCACCATTGAGCACTTAATCCTCAGAATGTGCATTAATTTGGCAAACTGTTTGTGATGTTGCATTATTCCCAGTATTTTTTGTTGTTTTTTTTTTTTTTTTTGAGATGGAGTCTCACTCTGTTGCCCAGGCTGGAGTGCAATGGCACAGTCTTGGCTCATTGCAGCCTCTGACTCCCAGGTTCAAGCGATTCTCCTCCCTCAGCCTCCCGAGTAGCTGGGATTATAGGCACACACCACCACGCCTGGCTAATTTTTTGTATTTTTAGTAGAGCTGGGGTTTCACCATGTTGGTCAGGTTGGTCTCGAACTCCTGACCTTGTGATCTGCCCGCCTCGGCCTCCCAAAGTGCTAGGATTACAGGCATGGTACCGTGCCCAGCGTATCCCAGTTTTTCAGAGTATCTCATCTACAAAGACATTGGTTCATTCATAACATGATAATGTGTAGTCTATCGCCTTGAAGAACGAACAAGTTCAGACATAAATGGAAAAAAATGTATGAACTGAAAAAAATCTGTATCACGTATATCCTCACTTAGAAATGATTGCTGGTGAGGCCGGGTGTGGTGGCTCAATCCTGTAATCCCAGCACTTCAAGAGGCTGAGGTGAGTGGATCACTTGAGGCCAGGAGTTCGAGACCAGCCTGGCCAACATGGCGAAACCCTGTCTCTAGTAGAAATACAAAAGTTAGCCGGGTGTGGTGGTGCACACCTATAATCCTAGCTACTTCGGAGGCTGAGGTGGGAGAATCTCTTGAACCCGGGCAGTGGAGGTTACAGTGAGCTGAGATTGTGCCACTGTACTCCAGTGACAGAGTGAGACCCTGCCTCAAAAAAAAAAGAGAGAAAGAAGGAAGGAAAGGAAAGAAAGGAAGGAAAGGAAAAAGGAAAGAAAGAAAGAAATGATTGTCGGTGCCAGTGGAGTTAACTTACCTGACTTCCGGGTCAGCGCCATGCTGTAAGAGGCAGCGCAAACTCTGGGCATTGTGGTGCTCGGCAGCCAGATGGATGGGGATGATGGACTCTGCATGCTTCGGAGGGTGGCCCTTGTAGTTAAAAATAATACTAGTGTCAGCTTGCCATATTTGTGTTAGCTTGCCATTTCAAAGGCAATACATTTACTTAGTGTCTTACTGGGTCACTATTTTTCTGGTATGTGCATTGAAAATTTCCTTTTCTAATGCCTGTTTTAAATGGTCAAAACTCAGTTAATTCCATGTTATAAAATCTGTATTTTACAGAAATGCACATTTACTGAGGCACCAGAAATAATACTCAAAAGCTTTGGAAGTTTTTGAAAGTTGATTCTTCTGAAGAGCCTGTGGTGTGATATTAATGGCACTTGCTATGAAGTCATTTAGTCCTTAAAGTAACCCACAGGGTGATGGACAAGTAGGTGCGGCGTTGTATTGTCAGCTGTAAAACCTGAATCTTAAGGATTTTCAAATGTAACACAGCATATGTTCTGTCTATGATTAGCAGAGCTGTTTGTGCCAGTGCTTAAAATACACACATATAAGTAGTGGTTTTACACTGGTGCTGCAAGATAAGATAGTAAGGTACAAGAGAGGGTGATTTCCTTTTTGAAAAAAAATTTTAATTGTAAAGGTAATAATCATTGTATAAAAATTTAGAAAATGAAAATATATATATTAAAAAGGGAAAAACGAATTTTTGTTTGTTTGTTTGTTTGTTTTTGAGACGGAGTCTCACTCTGTCATCCAGCTGGAGTACAGTGGTGTGATCTTGGCTCATTGCAACCTCCGCCTCCTGGGTTCAAGCGATTCTTCTGCCTCAGCCTCTCAAATAGCTGGGATTATAGGCTTCTGTCACCATGCCCAGCTAACTTGTGTATTTTTAGTAGAGATGGGGTTTCGCCATGTTGGCCAGGCTGGTTTCGAACTCCTGACCTCAGGTGATCCACCCACCTTGGCCTCCCAAAATGCTGGGATTACAGATGTGAGCCACCATGCCCGGCCACAAAAGGGAAAAACTAATTTGACCACATGGAGGTTATCACCGTGGGTATGTTTGAGAGATGACATGAATGGTCTTCTAGCCACACAAGATCTGGTATGTTCTCCTGTTGGTTTGTGTGTGACATGTATAGGGGAGGCTTAGCAGGCTTTCGGGAGCATTGCTGTGTGTGTGGAGTGAGCTGGAGTCATGCTTCATAAGGGCTGTGAGCTTAGTGGATTCACCAGCATTAGATCATGCTCCTTTCTTAGCAGACTGACTTTTTCCCAGAAGTGACTGAGCAGAAAAGAGGGTACCTGGCTCAGAAGTAATCTGTTGCTGGTGGAGTCGGGCAGAATGGTGATGGGCTGGTTGATGGGGTGATTTCTCAACAGTGCCTCAATGGTAGCGCAGTCTTCGCCCATGATGGCTTCATAGAGTTTCAAGTGAAGTGCTATGGATGGGCCATCTTCCAGGGACTTGGGACTGTCAACCACCAGGTCTCTGCTTCTTTTCCTGGTTACATTCCCCATGGGAAAGCCTTAATAAGACTTAGGGGAAAATGTTGTTATGGAATTGGTCAGTTTCAGTCTCTTTATGATGATTCTTTCAGTTTAGTTCTAGAACTGTTCTAGAATTTATTGAGAATTGTATCTGTGAACATAGTCCATCAAATTTTGTAACCAAACGTCCAGTCTTTGTTCCTTGATCATATATAATGTCAAATGTTAGCAATTTTTGGGTTTTCTACTCAATTGTAAAAACATATCTAAACTATCATCTTACACCTTTATTTCTGATAGCTCTCCAATTCAAGCATAGTTCAAACAGTGATCAAAGCTAAAACAGAGGAATTTCTACATTAAAATAAAAAGCTAAAATTATTATGTTTAAGAAAACTTTTAACCTAAGTTATTTTTTGGTTTTTTACTATAATAGAATCTTCTCTTTCCCCATTACAGATTCAGTTTTTCACTGGCATAGGAATAGTTTGGGAGACATTTTGGGTCTGCACTAGTTGCTTAAATAAAGCCATTTAGTGTGATCTATTAGTTCCCAACCCTGGCTAATATATATGAGTTATCTGGGAGCTTCTAAAAAATATCAAAAAGTTTTTTCATAGTGTGAGAAACATGCTCATCCATCCAAACCCAAAGAATGGACTTAGAGGCACAAAGAACAGTGAAAGTGAGACTTTAATAGCAGTCTAGCAAGATCAGGTGTCTGGTAGGCAGGTACAAAAAGGGCAGTTACAACAGGTAATTTATCTTCTAGCACGCAAGTCCCTCCTCTAGTTCCTCACTGGTCGGTACTATGGGGTTAAAATCTTCCCTGAAGTTGCCTAAGGTTTTTTTTCTTTTTAAGATGGAGTCTTGCTCTGTCACCAAGCTGGAGTGCAGTGGTGCGATCTCGGCCCACTGCAACCTCCACCTCCCAGATTCAAGTGATTCTCCTGCCTCAGCCTCCCTAGTAGTAGCTGGGGTTACAGGCATGTGCCACCATACCCGCCTAATTTTGTATTTTTAGTAGAGATGGGGTTTCACCATGTTGGCCATGCTTGTCTCAAACTCCTGACCTCAGGTGATTTGCCTGCCTCAGCCTCCCAAAGTGCTGGGATTACAGGCATGAGCCACTGCACCCTGCTGGATGTTGAGATTTTTTAAATTCCTGGATGATTCTAACATGCAGGTGAATTTGGGAACTATTCCTCTGCTTGCTCCTGAGTTCAAAACACTTAACATTTACAGGTTTTTACTATTTGTTTTAAGAAAGCCAAAGAGTTGACTTGTTTTTTTTGTTGATAGCCAAGAAATATTTTTCTTCATGGCCCTGATCAGCAAGTAAAAATAGGAGACTTTGGTCTGGCCTGCACAGACATCCTACAGAAGAACACAGACTGGACCAGTAGGAACGGGAAGAGTAAGATTTTGTTTTGTTTTGTTTTGTTTGCATAAGCAAAATACATGGTTGCACATGTTAGTATTTAAAGAGAATCATAAAGATTTAATAGCAAAGGTAAGATAAAGATAAAAAGCAACCTTGTTCCCCGAGGAGCTGCACTGCTTGCTCATAGTAAATGTTCTTTAATGTTGACAGTGCTACAACTGCAATGTTTAATATGTGGCTTTTGAAATGATAGGAACACCAACACATACGTCCAGAGTGGGTACTTGTCTGTACGCTTCACCTGAACAGTTGGAAGGATCTGAGTATGATGCCAAGGTAGTATTTGTTGCTTTCTGCCCTTTCATTCAACTTGACTCTTCAGTCGTAAATAACAAACAGTACAAGACTAGGCGCCGTGGCTCATGCCTGTAATCAGTACTTTGGGAGGCCGAGGTGGATGGATCACCTGAGGTCAGGTGTTCAAGACCAGCCTGGCCAACATGGTAAAGCCCATCTCTACTAAAAATACAAAAATTAGCTGGGCATGGTGGCGCACACCTATAGTCCCAGCTACTTTGGAGACTGAGGCACGAGAATCGTTTGAATCTAGGAGGCGGAGGTTGCAGTGAGCCGAGATCATACCGTTCCACTTGAGCCTGGAATGACAAGAGCAAAACTCCATCTCAAAAAAAGGAGGAAAAAAAAAAAAACCAGTACAATGAAATGTAGAAGTTCTATCATGGAGATGTTTTTGGAGATAACTGAGTACTGTAGATTATTAACTGGATCAAACTGCCCTAAGAAGAAGCCTTACTTTTCAGTGGAATCTGCGTTGCCTACTTTACCATTGCAAAATCCACAGGTGTCACAAATTATTTTGTTTGTTCATTTGTTGTTTTTGAGACAAGGTCTTGCTCTGTTGCCCAGTCTGGATTGCAGTGTTGTCGTCATAGCTCATGGTAGCCTCCAACTCCTGGGCTCAAGTGATCCTCCCACCTCAGCCTCCCATGTAGCTGGGACTACAAGAGTTGTGCCACCACACCCAGTTAATTAAAAAAATTTTGTTTATTTGTAGAGATGGGGTCTTGCTTTGTCCAGGTTGGTCTCAAACGTCTGGCCTCAAGTGATTCTCCTCCCTTGACCTCCCAAAGTGCTAGGATTACAGGCATGAACCATTGTGCTTGGCCTAAATTGTTTGTTTTTGAAATGAGTTTTCCCTTTAAAACACCACTCTTCACCTCAGGAAGCTAGAATTCATGGAAGCCTATTTTCAGCCTTTCCTTCTAATTATTTTTTTTCAAGCTCTGGTAAATAAATGCCACAGGGAAGCCTGCCCCTTGACTCCCCTTGAAGTAGAATGAAGATGCTGTAAAGTTTGAATCACCATTGTTCCTTGAAGAAATGCTAACATCCATTTTTCTTTTCTTTTCTTATTTGAAATGGAGTTTTGCTTTGTTACCCAGGCTGGAGTGCAGTGGCGCGATCTCAGCTCACTGCAGCCTCCACCTCCTGGGTTTATGCAGTTCTCCTGCCTCAGCCTCCCGAGCAGCCGGGATTACAGGCATGCACCACCACACCCAGCTAATTTTTGTATTTTTAGTAGAGACAAGGTTTCACCATGTTGGCCAGGCTGGTCTCGAACTCCTGACCTCAAGTGATCCACCCACCTCAGGCTCCCAAAGTGCTGGGATTACAGGTGTGAGCCACCGTGCCTAGACTAAAATCCATTTTTCAAATGGATTTTCTTCCTTTTGATGGCTCATCAAGCTTTTTAATGATTGAGAAAGAGCTGTCAGAAAAAATAATGACTGCCCCTAAAATCTTGTCTAGTGAAGACCTTCCTAAAAAATCTGTTTTTAGGAGTAGTAGTGCAGATTTTATACAGTTACGTGTCACTGAGAACACTTGGTAAGTACGACTGGAGGCAGAGGTGAGACCAGAGGAGAACCTGCAACCCTCTTTGGCTCCCCCACAGCTGGCACTAGCAGGCGTGAGCTCACGTCACTCTGCTTGGGTCAGGCCTGGATTATTAGGGGGTGCTGAAGAGAGTTGTATGGTTGTGACTGTTGTGGGTGGGGAGATTATTCCTGGCCTCCACCTGACCATTCATTCTGCCTGCCCACGGATGCCCCTTTTTGGGGTTGTGAAAGTCCCTGTCACTGATGAGCCATCCTGCTCTGCTCCTCCTTGTGGGTGACTATATATCCTCATTCTGAGAAACCCTCTCCTGTTTGGGAGGGTGGAACACAGAAATGGAAATGTTCTTTTAACTCGATTTCACTACTGAGTTGCCCCTTTTTTTCTTTTTCTAGTCAGATATGTACAGCTTGGGTGTGATCCTGCTAGAACTCTTTCAGCCATTTGGAACAGAAATGGAGCGAGCAGAAGTTCTAACAGGTTTAAGAACTGGTCAGCTGCCGGAATCCCTCAGTAAAAGGTGTCCAGTGCAAGCCAAGTATATCCAGCACTTAACAAGAAGGAACTCATCACAGAGACCATCTGCTATTCAGCTGCTGCAGAGCGAACTTTTCCAAAATTCTGGAAATGTATGTGCTGTTTTTTTCTTGGTCCTGGAGTGAAGGTGGTTTTTATTTCCTCTCTTGGGGAAGGAAGGGGTGGGTTGTGCTCCCGGAGGATGGGGCTGGAAGAGCCAGATGATGGTTCTGGAGTTGGGAGGGAGGCTGTTTGTTCTCGTCCACTTCCTGGCACTCAGCTGCAGAGGATGCTCGCAGGACTCACTCCCCTTGGGGTAGCAGCTCTGGCCTCAGCAGGCACAGGAGGGATCTTTTTGTGTTCACAAAGAGGAGCAGAGGGCTGGGGACCAACCGCAGGGTAGGAAAGCTTCCTGAGGCCGGGTGGGTGTGACTGCTTCCCAGAAAGGCCTGAAGGGCCCACAGGGAATGCTCCTTCTGATGGCTGGGCCTTTAAATGTCCATGTCAAACTGACTCTTAAACCACCTGCCTGCTGTTCTGGGCTGTTTGGTTGTCTATCGGGGGCTCATCACTGGCAGGGCTGGTGACCCCCGAAATGGTGGGCTGGTCCCTCAAGGGTATTTTGGTCACTGGTCAGTTTAGCACTGTTTTCGGGAATTTCAGATTGTAGATTATCCTGGCACCTCCCTGGGTAGTGCTCAAGAGCATGCCCCAGGGGGACTGCCCCTGTCCCTGCAGAGTACACAGCCACTGCGGACCACCTGGGAGAGGTGGGGCTGGCCTGGCTTGGGGGTCTGGCTGCAGCTGCTGCCCTGGACATGGTTTCTATCCATGATTTTTTTTGTTGTTTGTTTTTAATGCTGAGAAAAATATGAAGCTTAAAATAGAATTTGTTTAAATTGTGAATCCTGGCCAGGCAGGGTGGCTCGGGCCTGTAATTCCAGCACTTTGGGAGGCTGAGGTGAGAGGATCACTTGAGGTCAGGAGTTCGAGGCTAGTCTGGTAACATGGTGAAACCCCATGTCTACTAAAAGTACAAAAATTAGCCGGGTGTAGTGGTTCATACCTGTAATCCCAGCTCCTGGGGCGGCTGAGGCAGGAGAATTGCTTGAACCCAGGAGGTAGAGGTTGCAGTGAGCTGAGATCACACCACTGCACTCCACTGGTGACAGTGAGACTCCAACTCAAAATAAATAAATAGTGAATCCTGTTTCAGTGAATAGTTGAGCTTAGACTCCTATTGGTGCAAACAAAATATTTAAACCCATTCTCAGAGTTCCCTGACTGTATCAAGCACTAGGTTGAGTATCAGTAGCACACTCATACTCATTGTCCACGTAAGCAGGTTGACTCCCTACTACCTGTCTACTCTAAGAGTTATCAGCTTCAGTTTCTAGCCTCATCTTGCTAAGTCAGTGAAAGGGTTTTATTTTGCTCTTTCTTCCAGCTATGATGTATAACCTCTTATTGTGAATGTACCTACAAGTGTCTGGGTGCGGTGGCTCACACCTGTAATACCAACACTTTGGGAGACCGAGGGGGGCGGACATGAGGTCAGGAGATCGAGACGATCCTGGCCAACATGGTGAAACGCCGTCTCTACTAAAAATACAAAAAATTAGCTGGGCGCAGTGGCACATGCCTGTAATCCCAACTACTTGGGAGGCTGAGGCAGGAGAATCGCTTGAACCTGGGAGGTAGAGGTTGCAGTGAGCTGAGATCGTGCCATTGCACTCCAGCCTAGGTGACACAGCGAGAGACTCCATCTCAAAAAAAAAAGGAAAGTACCTAATAGTAAAAAGAGCTGCATACTGAAGTGTAAAAGGCAGCAGTAATTCTAATGGTGAGTTGGAGATGTAACCATGACAGTAGAAATTGCCTTAGCCAATGTAAGGGCTTTCAGCTTTCAACAGCATGGTTCTGGCTTTCTTTCTTTTTTTTTTGAGACGGAGTTTCGCTCGTTACCCAGGCTGGAGTGCAATGGCGCGATCTCGGCTCACCGCAACCTCTGCCTCCTGGGTTCAGGCAATTCTCCTGCCTCAGCCTCCTGAGTACCTGGGATTACAGGCACACGCCACCATGCCCAGCTAATTTTTTGTAGTTTTAGTAGACACGGGGTTTCACCATGTTGACCAGGATGGTCTCGATCTCTTGACTTCGTGATCCACCCGCCTCGGCCTCCCAAAGTGCTGGGATTACAGGCGTGAACCACTGCGCCCGGCCAGTTCTGGCTTTCAGTCCTGCAATGTGGTATTGCCCCAGAGCCGCCCCCTTCCCTTTCTCCTTCCTGACTTGTCCTTAGAGTGCCATGTAGTCTCTGAGCACATGCTGGAAACCACAGGTGATTCATCCATTCTATTCCTCTAGAAACTTTCTAAGATTTAATAAAAGCCTAATTCAAGATACACTCCGATTCTTTAGTGCTTTGCTACTCAAAGTACCATCCTCAGATGTGCTACATTGGCATGACCTGGGAGCTCTGCCCCCGACATAGTGAGCAGATCTGTATTTCCACAAGATTTCCCAAATGACTGACATTCACAGTCTTTGAGCAGCATTGCATGAACGCAGCGGTTCTCAAAGTGTAGTTTCCAGAACAGCAGCATAAAATCACCTGGGAACATCATAGAATTCTCAGACCCTTCAGTCCCCTGACCTATTAAAAAAGAGAAATTTAGGGAGGAGATGGGGCTGCATCCTGTACTGTAATGAAACTTTAAAGTGATTCTGATGTATACTAGTTGGGGAACCACTTCTAGTGATTGTTTAAAATAATCAGATAGTTGATTTATCTTCTATTTAAGGCTTATTGTCAAGCAAGACTGAATTTTGTTAAATGGTAAAAACAGGTAGGTGTGGTACTTTTCTCTTTTTGAAAGTGTTTGAAAGTAATAGATGTGGTTTTTCTTTTTTTTTGAGACGGAGTCTCGCTCTGTCACCCAGGCTAGAGTACAGTGGCGTAATCTTGGCTCACTGCAACCTCCACTTCCTGTGTTCAGGTGATTCTCCTGCCTCAGCATCTCTAGTAGCTGGGATTACAGGTGCTCACCACAACACCTGGCTACTTTTTTTTTTTTTTTTGAGACAGAGTCTTGCTGTCTCCAGGTACCAGGCTGGAGTGCAGTGGTGCGATCTCAGCTCACTGCAACCTCCGCCTCCCGGGTTCAAGCAATTCTCCTGCCTCAACCTCCTGAGTAGCTGGGACTACAGGCGTGCGCCACCACGCCCAGCTAATTTTTCTATATTTTTAGTAGAGACGGGGTTTCACCATGTTGGCCAGGATGGTCTTGATCTCTTGACCTCGTGATCTGCCCGCCTCATCCTCCCAAAGTGCTGAGATTACAGGTATGAGCCACCGTGCCTGGCTACTTTTGGTACTTTTAGTAGAGAAGGGGTTTTGCCACGTTGGTCAGGCTGTTCTCGAGCTCCTGACCTCAGGTGATCTGCCCACCTTAGCCTCCCAAAGTGCTGGAAATACAGGAGTGAGTCACCAGGCCTGGCCACAAATGTGGTTCTTAAAATCAAGTGTAAACATTTATCTTCATGGCTGGGCGCGGTGGCGCATGCTTGTAATCCCAGCACTTTGGAGGCCGAGGCGGGCGGATCACAAAGTCAGGAGTTCAAGACGAGCCTGGCCAACACAGTGAAACCCCATCTCTAAAAAAACAAAAACAAACAAACATTTATCTTCACATATGAAGGGGATTTTCTAATGCCCAGTTAAGATAGCTATTGGAGACGTATTTGTGGTAAGGATTTCTACTATCTTGCAAAAGTTTTTTCTATAAAATGAAACCTTGGCCAGGTGTGGTGGCTCACAGCTGTAATCCTAGCACTTTGGGAGGTCAAGGTGGGTGCATCACTTGAGGTTATGAATTTGAGACCAGCCTGGCCAACATGGCAAAACTCCATCTCTACTAAAAATAAAAAATTAGCTGGGCTTGGTGAAGACCGTCTGTAGTCCCAGCTACTCGGGTGGCTGAGGCATGAGAATAGCTTGAACCTGGGAGGCAGAGGTTGCAATGATTCCAGATCCTGCTACTGTACTCCAGACCGGGCAATAGCAAGAGTGCTCAAAAAAAAAAAAAAAAAAGTAGTAAGTTATTTTAATAGAGTTTAAAATTTTCTCCTTACAGGTTAACCTCACCCTACAGATGAAGATAATAGAGCAAGAAAAAGAAATTGCAGAACTAAAGAAGCAGCTAAACCTCCTTTCTCAAGACAAAGGGGTGAGGGATGATGGAAAGGATGGGGGCGTACCTGTCTAGCCTTCCTCAGGCTGTATCTGTAGGATGAAAGTGGACTTAAACCTTTAAGGTAGTTAACTGGAATGTAAATTTTTAATCTTTGTTAGAGTATAGTTGATATAATTCTTAGTTGTATTTAGTAAGCCTTTACAAGATTTATTAAAGATGCAAGAGTGCCCCAAGCTCCTGCTCCTTCCCTTTCTGCCCCACCAGCTTCTTTTCCTCAATTTCCTACCTAAATATTACCATATGCCTAGTCTCTGAAACCAAAAACTTTGACCTCATCCTCAATTACTTTCTCTTTTCAACTCTGTTGACCCTCTCTCTGGTCTTCCTTTAGAAGGTTCTACTGCGGAAATTGACCTGTGCTCCCTGCCCCCGTCACTGCCCAAGCCCAAGCCTGCATATACTCACTGGACTGTTCCAGTTTTGACAGCTGCCAGTCTTCCTACCCTCTTCACGCTGCCACCTATGTTAATTACCAGAAGGACGCCTGACCATTTCATTCCTTGGCTCCAAATCTGCTGCTGCCTCTAAGATAAAACACAACTTCTTAACAGTATACAGTGTGCAACTTCCAACCTTTTTATCTGTTCTCTCCGCCTTCAACTTACTGTCATCCCAAAACCACACCCTTGCAAAACTTTGTACTCCTCACCCCAGATGATCTCAAGGCAGCTCAGATGTCTTTCTCACCTTTGCCCTGCCCTGTCCCAACTCCCTAGCCAATTACATCTCTCAGGGGCAGCAAGCTGAATTGGTTTTTGAATCCCAGAAAGGGTTTGTCATAGAGTTGGCAGTCATTATGGTAGATGGCACATGATTTTGCTGAATTTTAAATAAAATGAGAACCACAAATTACATGATGCTTTTATTGACACTTAAAACTGGTCTAAATAAAAAGACCTTGAATCTTAATACAAGTCCCTTAACTGGTAATAGGCATGAAACAGCACCATTCTTAAGATCTAAACCCTTTAAAATCAGTTATGGAAATTCACTTAAGGAGCTTGAGGGCTGTGTTAAAAGGAGCCAGGTTTTCACAAGACCTCATCCACCTCTGCACGTTGGCTGGCACTGTCACACTGCAGCTTCCGGTCTGCTGGAGTACAGACCACAGCACCACATCTGCTACAGTGAGTTCATTCCCAGCGAGCCACAGGCTCTTCCCAAGAGCAGAGTTCATGGAGCGAAAAACAGCGGCTTTTTCTTTACTGCTTCCCTCTTGTAACTGAAAAATGGCAATATCTACCCAGCTATCTATGAGAGTTGCGTTGACAGCATTATGCTTCTGGCCAAACAGAGAGAACAAGAAACGGGCAACGTTCCCTTCTCCTTCGATGGGGCACATCGTCTGGACGCTGAATTTCATCTGAGTCTTCGGCACTGAAAAGAAAAAGCACACACCAGGTAACATCACAGGAGTAGCCCTGAGGGAAGTACCTGCACAGTGTGGAAGGGGACAGTCACTAAAACCACAACTGATGACACGGGAAAGGGTGGTTCCAAGAACATCACATTTTCAGTCTGTCTCCAAGATGCTTAATACTGAAAAGGGTTTAAGTGCAAACTATGTTGTTAAAAAGTAACCAAAGAGCCATTCCTGGTATTTGATGACAGTTCTGAAGCTAGAAGGCACCTCAGACCACCTGCTCCAATCCCTGTTGCCTAAGGATCTAGGGGCTGAGGACTGGAAACCCAAGAGTTGCATCTCCCAGGCTCTCAGTCCTCATAATTGCTCCCCTTATGTGAAGCTGAGGGCAGTTAAGGTACCACTGGATGAATGATATGAGCTCACTTCCCTCCATAAAAACATAACCAGAAGAGGCATACATCCATGGGATAGTGAATATATGACATCCACCTTTATATGGCCATATGAGAAGGTAACTTTGGTGTCCCTATGATGGTAAGTTCTAGAATGTGAGGGAAAGATGGTGGACAGTCATGACTTCCTTGCTTTGCCTGGTTGGACAACCCCCTTCCTCTGACGGCTCACAATTCCCCCTTGAGCTGTGTCTCACTCAGAAACCCTACATTTTGCAGAGGAACAAGGGCATCTTCATGTTGCTTCATCTCTGCTCTTCCTCTCCAACAACCCCACAGGCTTTCTAGACTTAGAAGATTTGACCTGATGCAAATTGCTGTATGGCCTGTATGCTACAGAATGTCCTAACCCCTTGCTGCCTCTTATCAAAACCATGTTGCACATATCATATAGTACAGTTGACCCTTGAACAATGTGAGGGTTAGGCCACTGCGCCCCACTGCTATGCAGGTGAAAATCCACCTAAAACTTTTTACTCCTTCAGAACTTAACTAATAGCTTACTACTGATGGGAAGCCTTACCCATGACAGTTGATTAACACATGTTTTGTTTAGTCTGTATATTATAAGCTATACTCTTACGATAAACTTATGTTAAGAAAACAATAAGGATGCTGGGCATGGTGGCTCACACCTGTAGTCCCTGCTGCTTGGGAGGCTGAGGTAGGAGGATCACCTGAGCCCAGAAGGTTGAGGCTGTGGTGAGCTATGATCACACCACTGCACTCCAGCCTGGGTGACAGAGCAATATCCTGCCTCTTAAAAGGAAAAAGATAATGAATTTACTATTCATTATGTTGAAGTGGATCATCACCACTGAGGAAGAGGGGTTGGTCTTGCTGTCTTGGGTGGCAGAGGTGGAAGAGGTGGAAGGGGAGGCAGGAAAGGAGGAGAGGCAAGCATAGTCGATGTAACTTTAGGGAAACACATCATAATTTGACCTTTTGCTTTTTAATATCTCTAAAAATAGTTCTATGCAGTATGAATCCTTCTACCGTTTGCTTTAGTTTCAGTGCTTGTATCATAGAAGACTCCAGGTCATAAAAAGTCAAAAGCAGCCCTGAGTGATCAGAACCCCTCTCTCAGACGGTCTAATGGAAATCTGTTTTCTAGCCCTGCTGCTTCTAGGTCTTCTTCCTCACTGTCTGGCACTGGTCTGGAAGCACTTCTCTCCATTAAGTTGTCTTCTGTCAGTTCCTCTGTGCAGTGTCTGTTAGCCCTTGAATTTCTCCAAGATCTGGATCCTGAAACTCTTCACCACCCACTTTTGCCCTATCTATGATCTGTTTCATGGTTTCCTTGATTTATTTATTTATTTTTAAAATAATAACAGATGGAGTTTCACCTTGTTGTTCAGGGTGGTTTCTGACTCCTGACCTCAAGTATCCACCCACCTTGGCCTCCCAAAGTGCTGGGATTACAGGCGTGAGCCACCACACCCAGACTAGTTTCCCTGATTGACTGTTGTAAATCCTATGAAGTCATGCACATCTGGACACAGGTTTCTCCGGCACAAATTCACTGTTTCACTGTGATGGCTTTCACAGCTTTTTATACAATGATGGCCTCTTAAATGATATAATCCTTCCAGACTCTCCTTCCAGACTCTTCATGATGTTCTATCAGGGTTCTCTTTTTTTTTGAGACGTAGTCTCGCTCTGTCACCCAGGCTGGAGTTCAGTGGCGTGATCCAGGCTCACCCCAACCTCTGCCTCCGGGGTTCAAGCAATTCTGCCTCAGACTCCCGAGTAGCTGGAGTTACAGGCTTGTGCCAACACGCCTGGCCAGGGTTCTCTTTCATAGCACTTACAGTTATTTCATAGAGTACTGTGTGTAATGAGCGTCAAAGGTTCTTAAGACTTTCTGATCTAGAGGCTGAAATAGTGACATTGTGTTATGAACAAGTAGACCACTTTGACACCGTTGGTGTTAACTCAGGGTTCTGAGTGGCTGAGCACTGAAGAATGTTAAAAGGTGTCCCTTACGGGCATCAATGGAATTAATCCACAAAAAGGGTTCTTGTCCAGACGTTGTACAATCAAAAGACTAGCGGCTATGTTTATCTTTTCCCGTTAAGTCTCGGGTGTTAGCAGCTTTATAGGTAAGAGTGCTCCCTGCACAAAACAGGAGGATTAGCCTAGCCTTCCCTGCCTTCAATCCTGGGGCTCACTCTTCTTTACTGATAAATGCCCTTTGTGTTTTTCCCCCCCACCCCAGATGAGGGCAGTTTTGTCTGCATTAAAAACCTGTCAACACAGATCCTTTCACTCCACGATTGTCTTAATGGCATCTGGGAACTTGTCTGCTACCTCTTGGTTGGTGGAAGCTGCTTCTCCTATTATCTTGACATTTTTAAAAGCCAAACCTCTTCCTAAAATTATCAAACCATCTTTTGCTGGCATTAAACTCTCCAGCTTTAGATCTTTCACCTTCCTTTGGCTTCAAGTTGTCATGTAATGATTTTCCTTTTTCTCAAATCATATGAGAGTCTATAGGTATGCCTTCCTAACAGTAATCCTGCACCCCACAGAAAAGCTGCATTTTCTTTTCTTTTTTTTTTTGAGATGGAGTCTCACTCTGTAGCCCAGGCTGGAGTGCAGTGGCGCAGTCTCGGTTCACTGCAACCTCTGCCTCCTGGGTTCAAGCAATTCTCCTGTCTCAGCCTCCCAAGTAGCTGGTACTACAGGAGAAGGCCACCACACCTGGCTAATTTTTGTGTTTTTAGTAGAGACAGGGTTTCACCATATTGATCAGGCTGGTCTTGAACTCCTGACCTCAGGTGATCCACCTGCCTCAGCCTCCCAAAGTGCTGGGAATACAGGGGTGAGCCACTGCACCCAGCCAAAAGCTGCATTTTCAATAAGAGGTGAATAGGTATTTTGCAAAAAGTGCAAGGTTTTTATACCTGTTGGTGTAGCTATAGTGATGCCTTCATGAATTCCCTCCCCCGCTTTTTTTTTGAGACAGAGTCTTGCTCTGTCCTAGACTGTGGTGTTACAGTCTCAGCTCACTACAACTTCTGCCCCCCAGGTTCAAGCGATTCTCCTGCCTCAGCCTCCTAAGTAGCTGGGACTACAGGCGCGTGCCACCATGCCCAGCTAATTTTTCTATTTTAGTAGAGATGGGGTTTCACCATCTTGGCCAGGATGGTCTCAATCTCTTGACCTCATGATCCACCTGCCTTGGCCTCCCAAAGTGCTAGGATTACAGGTGTGAGCCACTGCACCCGGCTGAATTTCCCTTGTTTTAAACAATGGTTCTTATACTGAATTCATTTATCTTGAAGTGGCAGCTGCAGATCTCCGGTATATACCAAGCAATTCAACTTTTTCATGTAATATCATGACTTTTCTCTGCTTCTTGGGAGCACTCTCCGTATCACAAGAGACACTTTGTAAATGCCCCACAGTGTTAGTCAAGGTTAATGGCAATGCACCATGAAAAATACCCAAAACATCACAAAAAATACCCAAGAACCTGAAGAGATCACTTTTTACTGCAACGTGCAATCTCCTGGAGAGATGAATGAACTGCTCACACAGAGATGATTAGCATCACATGGTGTTTGAAGCAGATACACCCCACACTTGAGGCGGCTGTGAAATTATTACAGCAGTACAGTATGTTCTATAGTGAATTTTATGCAGTTGGGATTCCATGCTCATCTTCACGTTTGTTTACATTTCTCTCAACTGCAAGTGGTGCTATGTATAGTAAGTGTGTAAGTTTTGATGCATTTTAACTTTTGTAATAGATTTGTGTACATTTTGTGGTAGCAAATGATAAAATAGACTAGTATGTAAATATTTTATGCATCAACGCTTCTTATTTGTTTTGATATTTCTAGGCTACGTGGTTTATCTGCCAGTTTTTTCAACTGTTGCAGATCTCCAAAAAATTTTCCAAGGTATTTACTGAAAAAAATCCACAAGGCCGGGGGTGGTGGCTCACGAGGTTAGATGGAGTTCAAGACCAGCCTGACCAAAAAAATACAAAAAAAGTTAGCTGGGCATGGTGGTGCACACCTGTAATCTCAGCTACTTGGGAAGCTGAGGTAGGAGAATCGCTTGAACCTGGGAGGCAGAGGTTGCAGTGAGTTGAGGCCACAGAGTGACACTTCGTCTCACGTAAAAAAAAAAAAATCCAGATTTTAGTGGACCCATGGAGGTCAAACTCGTGGTGTTCAAGGGTCAGAACTCAGTCCCATCTACTTACCATTCTTCCAAATTAAAGTGAATCCCAGCTGATAGTCTTGGCGGGGCTGTTTTGGATTCTGTTCTCCAAAGCACTTGAGCAGGTTTTCAGGCACACTCTTGACTGATGAGTGCGTGTGCACTGTGGCCAGAACCCTGAAGTGCTCACAGAGCAGCCTGTGCAGCACCAGCAGGGAGAGGGGAGGGGAGGCCGGGTTCGCGTTGATCACGATGTCTTTCAGTGCCCCATAATCCTGGGGAAAGACCGAGACAGTGTAGCGAGTAACAGTAATTGGAGCGTGCGCCACTGTGCCGGGTGCGAGTCTAAGAGCCTAACCAGGGTTCTCTGACTCCTCCACTTCCATGAAGAAGGCACTAGCATCATCTCCACGTTATAGCCGTAACTTATCCAACAGCCAGTAACTTATCCAAGGTCACTCGCTCAGGATGGAGTGAAGCTGGGATATGAGCTGACTCCACCCCCTTACCCCCAACAAATAAAAAGTTGACTTCACTGTCAAATAAAACAACATTATCAGGAATGAAACTTTTTTTTCTTTTTGAGATGGAGTCTTGCTCTGTTGCCCAGGCTGGAGTGCAGTGGCATGATCTCTGCTCACTGCCACCTCTGCCTCCCAGGTTCAAGCAATTCTCCTGCCTCAGCTTCCTGAGTGGCTGGGTTCAGGGGCCTGCCACCATGCCTGGTTAATTTTTATTTTTTTAATTTTTAGTAGAGATGGGGTTTTGCTATGTTGCCCAGGCTGTTCTCGAACTCCTGGCCTGGGAATGATAGTTTCTGTTTGTCCCTTTTACCTGCAATTATTCCAGCTACTGAATCTTTTCCAACACCTGACCACGGACAATTTGTGTTCATTAAGATGTTTCCATGAAGAACCCCTTAAAAGAAGGGGTCTTGGCTGGCCGGGCGAGGTGACTCACACCTATAATTCCAGCACTTTGGGAGGCTGAGGCAGGCAGATCACAAGGTCAGGAGATTGAGACCATCCTGGCCAACATGGTGAAACCCTGTCTCTACTAAAATACAAAAATTAGCCAGGTGTGGTGGCAGGTGCCTATAATCCCAGCTACTTAGGAGGCTGAGGCAAGGGAATTGCTTGAACTAGGAGGCAAAGGTTGCAGTGAGCCAAGATCGTGCCCCTGCACTCCAGCCTGGGTGAAAGAGAGACTCTGTCTCAAAAAAAAAAAAAAGAAGGGGTCTTGCTCAAGATCTCATTGGTGGTGAGGGGTGGGGAGATTCTAAAATACTAGGGATTAACTGAAGTGCCGGGACTGATTAGCCTTGTTTTCTCCCTCTGTGCAACCCACTTCAGTGCCAGTGGCCCATGGGTACAGAGGCCAGGCAATGGTTCGAGGCCACGGTTTGCTCTGGCATGGGGCACTATGACAGGTCCAGGGGGGTGGGCTTGCCATAAATCCAAACCCATGCATGACAGCCTTTTTAGATAAAGACTTTATTTCTTCTATGCTATCACTCTTAATAATGAATGCACTGATGTGAACACTCATGGCTAAACTCCTTGGCTTTCTGTCCACTGTCTGCCATTCCTGACCAATGTCCCACACGTCAGGCTACACGGAATGCCTTGCAGGTCCCTGAACATATTGTATTACTTGATGCTGGGCCATCTGAGGTATCAGAATTTATCCGGAGCACCACGTGCTCTGAGAAGCCTCCCAGTACCCCAATAATCCACTGTCATAGCCTCTTGTACTCGACAACTCATCTGCTAGGCTTGGGCTCCCTGAGGGCCTGGTTTGTCTCATCTGAGTCCTCAGTGCATGCCAAGTACTGGCTGGATGAAGGAGCAGGGGAAGGAATATGTGAATGCAGAAGGTACTGAGGTTACCAAAACACCCCAGCCCTGGGAAAGACCCCACAACAATGCTTGCATTTTTTAGGTCTTTAAGTGCTATTCTATCACCAATTCTAGAGTAGGCTATTGGTAGGGATGCTTGGGACAAATGCTTTTGCACCCTCAAATAAATACCACTTTGTTGTAACAAATGAGATTGTCTTTCTTTGCATGTCAGATTCTCCCCTAAATTAGCTGGAGCCTGTAAACGTCAATCATGAGAGCTGGCTGATGCAACTTACTTGTAATACAGCAAACTGAATTCAAGCAAAAGGCATTTGAAATATGAGACTGTGACTGGCCTAAGCCATGCATTTCAAAAGGATTGCTAGGATTTTTGTGCTTGGGCAGCCACGGTTCTGAAAGTCCGCCTACTATCAAAGAGAATCTGGGTTGCCCTGCTCAACCTCTGGGGAACACTGAGCAAACAAGCTGAGATCTGTTCTTCCAGGGCTTGGAGGCTGCTGGACCCATGCCTGGACTGGCAGAGGCTGTAACTCTTTTGACTCCTCCTCTGCCTACAGATCCTCCCTGTCCTCTAGTCCGCCTGAGAAGTTAAGAGGCTTTAGAGCTTGTTCTGACTTCACTCCTGCCTTGGGAATCTGTTCTGTGCAAAGGAACACTCAATTAGAGAAGAAAAAACATGAACATGCTTTTTGCTCTGCCTTTGGAAACTAGAAAGCCAAAGCATTAATCACAGTAGCACAATTTCCCTACACTAACCACCCAGCACACAATGATGTTTCAGTTTTCAAAACAACTTACCTTCCCAAGCACTGAATTCAAGTCCAGCGCATTGGTGGTTAAAGTTGTGGGCTCATCAGCTTGGATTATGTTGGTTACATCCAAGTCTGCGTCTGGTGTCTGAATCATCTTGGAGAGACCATCAACTGCAGCTTTCAACTCATACAAACGTTTTAAAATATCATCTTGGCGGAACTCAAGAGCTTGCAGAGACGGGTTAGGCTCTTCCTAAACAAACCAACAGCCAAATGTTCATTTCCTCTCCCATCAGACCAGTGTTGTTTAAATTTGATCATTTGCCATGCATTCACCAAGCCTCCCACCCTTTAAAAGAAGACATTATGGGCTGGGTGCGGTCATACAAGCCTGTAATCCTAGCACTTTGGGAGGCTGAGGCAGGCGGATCACGAGGTCAGGAATGGAGACCATCCTGGCCAACGTGGTGAAACCCTGTTTCTACTAAAATACAATAAAAATTAGCCGGGCTAGATGTCATGCGCCTGTAGTCCCAGCTACTCAGGAGGCTGAGGCAGAGGAATCATTTGAGCCCAGGAGGCAGAAGTTACAGTGGGCCAAGAATGCACCACTGCACTCCAGTCAGGTGACAGAACAAGATGCCATTTCAAAAAAAAAAAAAAAAAAAAAATTATCAGGTGCTGACTGAAAATAAGTTTGAAAGCAAGATGTATGACACGGAGGGCTACTACCTGTGTAATATTCTGTTACTTAATGGTAAGTCTTGAGTCATATTTCCAATCTTGTTTGTGTGTAAGCTTGCTAATTTTTACAAATGACAGTAGGATGTCTGCTCCAATAGGGCCAAAAATGCATCAGCTGGATTCAAAGCTCAGTCAAGGCCAGGGGCAGTGGCTCATGCCTGTAATCCCAGCAGTTTGGGAGGCCGAGAGGGGCAGATCACTCGAGGTCAGGGGTTCAAGACCAGCCTAGCCAACATGGTGAAACCCCATCTCTACTAAAAATACAAAAATTAGCTGGGCATGGCGGTGAGCACCTGTAATCCCAGCTACTCGAGAGGCTGAGGCAGGAGAATCACTTGAACTCAGGAGGCAGAGGTTGCAGAGTCGAGATCGCACCACTGCACTACAGCCTAAGTGACAGAGAGAGACTCCACCTCAAAAACAAAAACAAAAAACTCGGTCAGGAATGAAGAATGTCTGAAGCACTGTTTGAGTAACATGGCTTGTGATTTAGAAGCTCTGAGTGCAGCTTGATCTAGTCCTTTGTGATCTGAATAATAAAATGTTCAAGATCTGTTTTATGTCATTGGTACCTTCTAATGTTGGCCTGTTGTTTTCCTTGCTGGGACTGGATTGTGATGTGGTATACTGTTTTTATCAATTTAATTTATATGTATTTATAAGCAGCTTATTCTTCATGTTGCTCTCATTTACCCTGGAGATGCTTGATTGCTTGTTTCCTTTTTTTTTGAGACAGAGTTTCACTCTTGTTGCCCAGGCTGGAGTGCAATGACGTGGCCTCAGCTCACCGAAACCTCTGTCTCCCAGGTGCAAGTGATTCTCCTGCCTCAGCCTCCCAAGTATCTGGGATTACAGGCATGCACCACCACGCCCAGCTAAATTTTTATATTTTTAGTAGCGACGGGGTTTCTCCATATTGGTCAGGCTGGTCTTGAACTCCTGACCTCAGGTGATCTGCCCGCCTCGGCCTCCCAAAGTGCTAGGATTACAGCTGTGAGCCACTGCACCCGCCTTTTTTTTTTGAGACAGGGTTTCACTCTGTTGCCCATGCTGGGTGCAGTGGCACGATCACAGCTCAATGCAACCCTGACTTCCTGGGCTCAAGTGATCCTCCCACCTCAGCCTCCTTTGTAGCTGGGACTATCAGCTCATGCCACCACACCTGGCTAATTTTTGTACTTTTTGTAAAGATGGGGTTTCACTGTGTTGCCCAGTTTGGCTTTTAAATCCTAGGTTCAAGTGATCCTCCTGCCTTGGTCTCCCAAAGTGCCGGGATTACAGGCGTGAGCCCCCGCACCTGGCAAAGATGTTTTACTGCTAATTATTTGTCTGTCCACATTGTTATCATCTCCTAGAGAAATTGCTAGAAAAGTGAGATTACATGTCTTCTAAGTTCACAAATAAGAGCCCAAAGGAAGTTAGGCAGCAGAGACAAAACCAACCAACCAAAAAACCCTGCAAAACTTGGTCTTCAGTGAGAGGTGACATTCTCCAACCTGGGTTGTCTTTCTGGTCTCATGGGACTGTGTAGTTGAAGGAGTACTGGGCTTGTTTCCAAGGCAGGGACCACTGAACCATGTCCGCTATTTCTGTCTTAGCTCTGTACTGAAATAACAGTTGTGTTACTGGTTTCAGGAGGAAGGACAGTCGCTTCCTCCTGATCTAGGCAGAAAGCCATTAAAGAAAACGGAAGGAAAACAAGCAGTGGGAGGCCAGGCAAGGCGGCTCACACCTGTAATCCCAGCACTTTGGGAGGCTGAGGCGGGCAGATCACCTGAGTTCGGGAGTTCAAGCCCAGCCTGGCCAAACATGGAGAAACCCTGTCTCTATTAACAATACAAAATATGCAAAATTAGCAGGGCATGGTGGTACATGCCTGTAATCCCAGCTACTCGGGAAGCTGAGGCAGGAGAATCACTTGAACCCAGGAGGCCGAGAGCCGAGACTATGCCATTGTACTCCAGCCTGGGCAAGAGTAAGACTCCCGTCTCCAAAAAAAAAAAAAAGCAGTGGGAAAACAGACCAGAAAAGTTACCGATTCACCCATCTTGTGTCAGAATAGACAACCCATTTCTCCTGCTGGAAACATGGGATGTATGTTTGCCATCAGAAAAGACTGAAAGATTTGAGCAGGTACATTACAAAAGGGAAATCACAGCAGCCAGTGAACATGAAAAAAGGTCCTCAACTTAGAGAAGTCTGGAGAAACCCAAATTGAAACTACCTTAGAATACCACACCACACCCACCAGCTTTGGGAAGGGTGCAAACATCACAGAGTCTTCTACCCTGCCGGTGAGAGCATAAACCAGTATAACTACTTTGGAAAAAAATTTAGCAAAGTGGAAGCCAGACTGGCCCCTAAGCCAGAAGTCTCATTCATTAGTACATATCCCATGCCTGCTCCTCTGTATAAGAGTATTCACTGCAGAATCATTCATAGCAGGTTAAAACGGAAAGCAATCCAGTGTCCCTGAGCAAGTAGAATGGTAAGTATATGGTGCAGAGTCATGCAACGGAACAGTATACTATAGAGAAGGTGAATACTTCCATTGTTACAATAAAATGACTCTTAAAATCATGTCTACAAAATAGAAGCCAGGGCTGGGCACCCAGGGCTCCTGTTTGTAACCCCAGGACTTTGGGAGGCTGGGGTTAGAGGGTCGATTGAGGCCAGGAGATTGAGATCACCTTGGATCTCCATAACCACCTTTTATTTAGAGATGTAGTGAGACCCCCATCTCTACATTAGAAAAAAAAAAAAGCCAGACACATCAGAATATATACTGCATGCTTACCTATATTAAGACTATATTGTTTAGGGGCCGGGTGCAGTGGCTCACACCTGTCTCCCACTTTGGGAGGTCAAGGTGGGTGGATCGCTTAAGGTCAGCCTGAAACCCATCTCTACTAAAAATACAAAAATTAGCTGGGTGCAATGGACGCCACCTGTAATCGCAGCTACTCAGGAGGCTGAAGCAGGAGAACTGACTTGGGAAGTGGAGGTTGCAGTGAACGGAGATCACGCCACTGTACTCCAGCCTGGGTGACAGAGTGAGACTCCGTATAAAAAACAAAACAAAATAAAAACAGACTATATTGTTTAGGGACACATACTTAGTTGACAAAATAATAAGACAAGCAGGATATAATTATCATAAAAATCAAGACCTCCAGGGCAAAGGTTTAAGTGGAAAGAATGGAGCAGTGACATGTGTCAACCTGGGCCGTGGTGACGCTGGGGTTCGCTTTATAATTCCTCAAAATGAGCATTTATGTGCTATTCACTTTTCAGAGGGTAGAATCTCTGAACTAAAAAGTTTAAGCAGCCATATATGAAAAAAAGAAAAAATAAGGATAGATTTTTATTTTAATTAGAACATTTTAAAAATAGAGACAGGGGTCTTGCTATGTTGCTCAGGCAGATCTCAAACTCTCAGGGGTCAAGCGATCCTCCCACCTCGGTCTCCGAAAGTGCTGGGATTCCAGGCATGAATCACCGCGCCCGGCCTGGATAGATCTTTTTTTTTTTTTGAAATGGAGTTTTGTTCTCGTCGTTGCCCAGGATGGAGTGCAGGGTCGCAATCGTGGCTCACTGCAAACCCCGCCTTCCTAGGTTCAAGGGAGTCTCCTGCCTCAGCCTCCGGAGTAGCTGGGATTACAGGCGCCCGCCACCACGCCGGGCTAATTTTTATATTTTTAGTAGAGATGAGGTTTCACCATGTTGGTCAGGCTGATCTCGAACTCTTGGCCTCTGGAGATCCGCCCGCCTCTGCCTCCCAAAGTGCTGGGATTACAGGCGTGAGCCACGGAGCCCGGCCTGGATAGATCTTTAAAGGACAAAAGTGTGAGTGAGTCCCAGGCCGTCCGGCACAGAGGCCAGGTGGGGCCGCGAACCGGATGGGACGCACTCGCTCAGGACTGGGGAAACTCCGGCCAGCAGTCGGCCGCCGCGCCTGCGCACTGGGCAGCCCCACCCCGCGCTCCTACCTGCACGTGGCCTGCGCCCGGCGCAGAGCCGCCGCTCCTGCTGTGCAAGTTGGGGAGCCGGTACATGCAGGTGGGAAGCTCCACACGGAGAGGCGCGCCGCCCCCGTGATAGGGCTTTACCTGGTACATAGGCATCGCGGAACCAAAGCAAGAGGGAGTGGCGCTGCCAGAAACCAACGTTCAGAAACCGTCAGAGGCCACGACTGACGGTGGCCACCTCCTTTCTGACCCTGCTGCGGGCGTTCGGGAAAACGCAGTCCGGGGTGCTCTGATTGGCCCAGGTTCTTTGACGCCACGCACTCGACCTTTGACAGAGCCAATAGACGAGAAGGAGAGACGGGAAGTAGTTTGCTGCCCCGCCCGGGAAGGGTGGAGCACAATGTCGAAAGCAGCCAATGGGAGGCCAGGAGGCGGGGCGCCTGTGGGAGCCCTGAAGAGAACTTTCCCAGTCCCCGAGGCGGATCGGTTGTTGCATCCATGGAGCGAGCTGAGGGCTCGAGGTGAGCGGGGCTCGCGGTCTCCCCTCGCGCGCGCCCTCCTTGAGACCCACGGCGTTCCAGCTTCCCTGGAAATAGGGGGAACATGGCCGAGGCGCGTGGCGAGGCCGCCGTGTGGAGGCCCCGGAGCGACGTCCTTAGCGCCCCCGCCACTCGGCGCCCTTTGGATGCGCCTTGAGGCCCGGCGAACTCCTCCGGGCTCTGGGCTGCGGGCAAAAGATTCTGCCCCGTGAGGAGTTGGGTTCGGCCTGTCCCAGGCAGGCCCTGCCTACTTCTCATCAGAGGGCCGTGGACTTGGAGCTGGATAGTGAAATCCCCATAGACTGCATTTTCTTTCTCCCTGTTTTCTCTCCCCTTTTATTTTTATATTATTTTATTTAATTTTATTATTATTATTATTATTATTATTGTAGAGACGGGGCTCTCGCAGTGTTGCCCAGGCTGATCTCCAACTCCTGAGCTCAAGCAATCTGCCCGCCTCGGCCTATCAAAGTTCTGGAATTAAAGACGTGATGCACCATGCCTAGCTTTTTTTTTTTTTTTTTAATTGAGGTTATTCTGGGGGAGGTGCAGCGTCCAGACACATTCTAATTTGCATAGCCGCGCAGTTTTAAAAAATGCAGTGCCTGTTAGGGTATGTGATTTCTGGCTGGTGAGCTGCACCGAATCTTGGCTAGCACAGATGGATTCCATGTCAGATTTGTAAACACGAATTTGCTCCCTGTATTTCAAATATATTAGATATATTTATGTAACTACATTTAAATGTTTTGAGACATTTAAATAAATGTGTGGTCTGTATCTAAATGCACTCCCTCCTCAGAATAAATACCAGAAGCAGACCTGTAGCCTGTGGTGTGTTGCCAAATAAACTTATTTTTAGAGATGCTTTCCATTTTCTGTGAGGTCATCTGCAGTTTTCACATGGTAGACAAACTTAGGTGAGATTCTTAGGTAGAATGAAGAGTAAAGAGGTTTATTTCACAAGGATTTATTGAAGGTCTATGATGTGTTAGATGCTGGAGGAAATACCCAGCGATTTTCCTTTCATGGAGATTTCCTGCCTTCTCTTACCAAGTTATCAATTAAACTGTTTACTGGAAATTGCTAAGTAAATGAACACACGGGATACATTCTTTGAATGAGCAGACGTTGGTTGGGCAGAGGAGGAAGGGGAGAGCAGTTTAGAGAGACCTGCTTATACACTGTGGTGTCTAAAAGCACTTATGATGTTCAGGAAATAGTCACTGTGCTAAAAATGTAGGGGATGGCCCCTACATTTTTTATTGTATCCCTCAAATTACAAATTACCCAAATCTTTGGCAACAATGGTGTTTCTTGAAAAGCAAAAGCATGACCAAGTGTGGTGGCACATGCCTGTAATCCCAACACTTTGGGAGGCTGAGGTGGGCGGATCACCTGAGGTCAGGAGTTCGAGACCAGCCTGTTCAACATGGTGAAACCCCATCTCTACTAAAAATACAAAAATTAGCTGTGTGTCATGGTGGGCGCCTGTAATCCCAGCTACTTGGGAGGCTGAGGCAGGAGAATCGCTTGAACCTGGGAGGTGGAGGTTGCAGTGAGCAGAGATCGTGCCACTGCACTCTGGCCTGGGCAACAGAGCGAGACACTGTCTCAAAAAAAAAAAAAAAAAGTAATAAAAAAATAATGCAGAGGACTTGATGAAGGGAAAGGATTAGAGAGATTAGTTTTAGGCCCAGTGATGAGTAGATTTTAAATTTCATATAGTAGGAAGTGGGGCACTAGTAAATTTTTAAGCAGAAAATTTATTTGACCAGATTTGTGATTTCAAAAATAGCTGTGGTGGTAGAGGATGGATTGGAGCAGGGAGTAAGGGGAGATAAAACCGTTGTAAAAACTCTTAAAGCTAGTACGGCAAGAACTTTGAGGGTCTTTGCTGAAACAGCAGCTGGCAGCTTGAATTTGGGGTGGGGTATCAAAGACAACTACACAGGAATATGTATAGGAATAGTTACATAACTGGTATGCAATTTCTGAGATGATTTTGACTCAGACACTGTGTATTTCCCAGCATACTCTCAGCATACTCATGGTTTTTCGAATTATGTGGAAATGTTGCTTTCACTTTTTTTTTTTTTTTTTTTTTTGGTGGCGTTTCGCTTGTCGCCCAGGCTGGAGTGCAACATGCAATCTTGGCTCACTGTAATCTCGGCCTCCTAGGTTCAAGCGATTCTCCTGCCTCAGCCTCTGGAGTAGCTGGGATTACAGGCATCTACCACCACGCCTGGCTAATTTTTTGTATTTTTAGTAGAGATGGTGTTTACCCATGTTGGCAAGGCTGGTCTCGAACTCCTGACCTCAAATGATCCACCCGCCTCAGCCTCCCAAAGTGCTGGGATTACAGGCATGTGACACCACACCTGGTCATGCTTTCACTTTTCAAGAAAGAAGACACCATTGTTGCCAAAGATTTTGGTAATTTGAGGGATACAATGTGTATTTTCTCCATGTGGGTCCTAGTATAATTAGATAGTAAGTATCTGTTGAATTTGAAGTGTCTCTCCAGAATTATTTTGGGTACATGTTTAAGGATTGTAAAACAATGTTTCTATTTCTGGATATATAAATGTATTTGTTGGTCAGGCCTGGTGGCTCATGCCTGTAATACCGAGCACTTTGAGAGGCTGAGGTGGGTGGATCACAAGGTCAGGAGTTCATGACCAGCCTGGCCAAGATGGTGAAACCTCATTTCTACTAAAAACTACAAAAATTAGCTGGGCCAGGTGGCAGGTGCCTGTAATCCTAGATACTCAGGAGGCTGAGGCAGGAGAATTGCTTGAACCCAGGTGAGGGAGGTTGTGGTGAGCCAAGATTGCACCACTGCACTGCAGCCTGGGTGACAGCGTGAGACTCCGTCTCAAAATAAATAAATAATAAATAAATAAATGCATTTGTTAATACAATAAATGAATAGATTTGACCCATAAACTATTTACAGTGTTGAGTCAGTTCCCACAGTTAAAATCAGGATGAAAATATATAGCTGAATACTTGCTTTGTTTCTTGTAACTGATTTCTTTAGTACAGAACCTGCTAAGGCCATCAGACCTATCGATCGGAAGTCAGTCCACCAGATTTGCTCTGGGCAGGTGGTACTGAGTCTAAGCACTGCAGTGAAGGAGTTAGTAGAAAACAGTCTGGATGCTGGTGCCACTAATATTGGTAAGTTTGGGAGAGTTTTCAGCCACAAGAAATAATCAGCATATGTTGTTATATTCAAGAAACATTTGTTATTGAAAGAAGACAATCAAGTATTGATGTAGTAATAAATTATTATTTTTAAGTTAAAGTTAGCACCCATTATGTGCCTAGTACTTAGCTAGGTAGTAATAATAACAGCTTTTATTGTGTTCTTATGGTGTGCCAGGCAGGTGTTTTGCTAAGAATTACGCAGAAATATCTGATTTAAGCTGTAGAATAGCTGGGTGTGGTGTCTCACACCTGTAATCCTTGCCCTTTGAGAGGCCGAGGTGGGAGGATTGCTTGAGGCCAAGAGTTCAAGATCAACTTGGCCAACATAGTGAGACCTCGTTGCTACTAAAAAAATAAATAGAGTCGGGTCCCGGCAGCGGCTGCAGTGCTCTCTTCTTCTGCGGCTTTCCTTGCCCTCTCCTTTTCGCTTCCGGAAACATGGCCTCTGGTGTGGCTCTCTCTGATGGTGTCATCAAGGTGTTCAATGACATGAAGGTGCGTAAGTCTTCAACGCCGGAGGAGGTGAAGAAGTGCAAGAAGGCTGTGCTCTTCTGCCTGAGTGAGGACAAGAAGAACATCATCCTGGAGGAGGGCAAGGAGATCCTGGCGGGCGATGTGGGCCAAACTGTCAACGACCCCTATGCCACCTTTGTCAAGATGCTGCCAGATAAGGACTGCCGCTGCACCCTTTATGTTGCAACCTACGAGACCAAGGAGAGCAAGAAGGAGGACCTGGTGTTTTATCTTCTGGGCTTCTGAGTCTGTGCCCTTTAAGAGCAAAATGATCTATGCCAGCTCCAAGGACGCCATCAAGAAGAAGCTGACAGGGATCAAGCATGAATTGCAAGCAAACTGCTAAGAGGAGGTCAAGGACTGCTGCACCCTGGCAGAGAAGCTGGGAGGCAGTGCCGTCATCTCCCTGGAGGGCAAGCCTTTGTGAGCCCCTTCTGGCCCTCTGCCTGGAGCATCTGGCAGCCCCACACCTGCCCTTGGGGGTTGCAGGCTGCCCCCTTCCTGCCAGACCAGAGGGGCTGGGGGGATCCCAGCAGGGGGAGGGCAATCCCTTCAACCCAGTTGCCAAACAGACCCCCCCACCCCCTGGATTTTTCTCCTCCCTCCATCCCTAATGGTTCTAGCCTTCCCAAACTGCTTTTGATCTTCTGATTCTTCTTAGATTGAAGCAGACCAAGTTCCCCTCAGGTCCCCCAGTTGTAGGGGGAGCCTGTATTTTTTTTTAACAACATCCCCAGTCCCCACTTGTTCCTCCCCCTTCCCATGCTGCCAACTTCTAACCGCAATAGTGACTCTGTGCTTGTCTGTTTAGTCCTGTGTATAAATGGAATGTTGTGGAGATGACCCCTCCCTGTGCCAGCTGCTTTCTCTCCCTTTTCCCCTGGTCACTGCTACTCATGGAAGCAGGACCACTAAGGGACCTTCGATTAAAAAAAAAAAGACAATAAAAAGAAAATAAATAAAATAGGCCTGGAGTGGTGGCTCATGTCTGGAATCCCAGCACGTTGGGAGGCTGAGGTGGGCTGACCATTTGAGGTCAGGAGTTTGAGACTGGCCTAACCAACATGGTGAAACCATGTCTCTACGAAAAATACAAAAATTAGCCAGCTGTGGTGGTGCATGCCTGTAATCTCAACTATTCAGGAGGCTGAGGCAGGAGAATCGCTTGAACCTGGGAATTGGAGATTGCAGTGAGCCAAGATCATGCCACTGCACTCCAGCCTGGGTGACAGAGCGAGACTACATTTCAAAAATAAATAAAAAGAAAATAATAAAATAAAAAACAAAAAATCGTTAATCTGCAGAATAACTATGAGCTAGAAGTGATCATTATCTCTATTTTACAAATGAGGAAATTAAGGGACAGGAAATTTTCTTTTTCTTTTTTTTTTTTTTTTTGAGATGATAAAGCTAATCAAATAGGATCCAGGAAATCTGATTCTAGAACCTGTTCTCTTTAATGGCTATATTAACATAATTTCTTTCAAAAGAAAATTCTGGTCCAAATGTGATGGTGTACAACTAATTGATCACAACCAGTTACAGATTCTTTTTGTTCCTTCTCCACTGCAACTGCTTCACTCGACTAGCCCTAGGGGGCAGAAAAAAGAGGACAGAACGAAAAAACTGAACTATTTAGTCTGGGCTAGGAAATAACCAGAAAGGACTTTAAAAAAAAATGAAATATACAAAATGACACTAGTACGTTTAACTACAGCTATCGTTACAACTCTTAAATTTGCATTACATGGGCCAGGTGCAGTGGCTCACGCCTGTAATCCCAGCACTTTGGGAGGCTGAGGCGGGTGGATCATGATGTCAAGAGATTGAGAACATCTTGGCCAACATGCTGAAATCCCGTCTCTACTAAAAAAAAAAAAAAAATTAGTGGGGGTGTGGAGGTGCATGCCTGTAGTCCCAGCTATTCTGGAGGCTGGGGCATGGGAATTGCTTGAACCTGGGAGGTGGAAGTTGCAGTAAGCTGAGATTGTGCCACTGCACTCCAGCCTGGTGACAGAGCAAGACTCCATCTAAAAAAAAAAATGCACTATGTTATTATATCAATATAAAAACTTTTAGCATGAGTCAATCTTGAAGAAATACGTAAATATTTTGAACTTTTTAGATCTAAAGCTTAAGGACTATGGAGTGGATCTCATTGAAGTTTCAGACAATGGATGTGGGGTAGAAGAAGAAAACTTCGAAGGCTTAAGTAAGTTGACTTTTTCTAATCCTATTATAAAATAATTGGGCCAGATGTCTCAGCATTTTTAGTAGCACCTCTTGGGAAACGCAAAAACAGTTTTTTTTTTTTTGAGACGGAGTCTCGCTCTTGTTACCCAGGCTGGAGTGCAATGGCGCGATCTCGGCTCACCGCAGCCTCCGCCTCCTGGGTTCAGGCAATTCTCCTGCCTCAGCCTCCTGAGTAGCTGGGATTACAGGCACGCGCCACCGTGCCCAGCTAATTTTTTTGTATTAGTAGAGACGGGGTTTCACAATGTTGACCAGGATGGTCTCGATCTCTTGACCTCGTGATCCACCCGCCTCGGCCTCCCAAAGTGCTGGGATTACAGGCTTGAGCCACCGCGCCCGGCGCAAAAACAGTTTTTTAAAGTCACTTACTGTGGTAGATAGCATGTATATTCGTTGCTATAGCACTTGAGATATTGTGGTCCTTACTTTATACTCTCTTTCAGCTCTGAAACATTACACATCGAAGATTCAGGACTTTGCTGACCTAACTCAGGTCGAAACTTTTGGCTTTCGGGGGGAAGCTCTGAGCTCACTTTGTGCACTGAGGTGATGCAATATTTTTATCCATTCACTTGACCCTTAAAAAAAACCTCTCTGAAAAGTAATTAGGATCATTACTGTTTACAGTTCTGTGTCTCAGTGTCTCAGCTTCTAACTTCTGAATTCTGTTTTGTCTCACTGCCGATCTAAGTCATAATACTTCTGAAATGTCAGCAATAAATGAATGAAATGAAGCAACTAGTATTGTACAAAAAATTTTTTTCCCTTATTAAAACAGTAACTTCTCAATTTTAACATAACATACAGATTAATAAATGATAGTTACATTAGTTTTCATTATCAACTTTTAGGGAAACATTTCGCCAAAGCACTATATAATTATATCATTGATTCTAAATTTTTGTAAATAATTACATATATATATATATATATATATATATATTTCTTTTTTCTCTGTCGCCCAGGCTGGAGTGCAGTGGCACAGTCTCAGCTCACTGCAGTCTCTGCTTCCCAGGTTCAAGTGGTTCTTGTGCCTCAGCCTCCTGAGGAGCCGAGACTATAGGTGTGCGCCACCACGCCTGGCTAATTTTTGTATTTTTAGTAGAGATGGGGTTTCGCCATGTTGGCTAGGCTGGTCTTGAACTCCTGGCCTCAAGTGATCTGTCCGCCTCGGCCTCCCAAAGGGATGGGATTACAGGCATGAGCCACCGCACACTGTCCTACATATACATTTTAATTATAATATCTTTTGGATTCTTTTAAAAAATTTTGATCCAAGAGTAGTAACAAAACAGAAATCTCTATTTGTGAATAAATAAATCTTGAGATCATTTATCGTTTTGCAGTTCAAGCTGAAAAACAAAATCAAAACTTTTATCAAAACAAAGCATGTTTAGCCCTCTCTGTCTCACTATCTTTTAGATGCCAAACCTTAGGTTTTATGATGAGTCCTCAACTGTTTAGATCTTGATTATCTCAAAGGGATCATCAGCATTTTTGTTTTTCTTTATTTTTGTGAGATGGAGTCTTGGTCTGTCGCCTAGGCTGGAGTACAATGGTGCAATCTCAGCTCACTGCAACTCCTACCCACTCTCTGAGTTCCAAGCTCAAGCAATTCTCCTGCCTCTGCCTCCTGAGTAGCTGGGATTACAGATTTGCGCCACCACTCCCGGCTAATTTTTGTATTTTTAGTAGAGATGGGGTTTTACCATGTTGGCCAGGATGGTCTCGAACTCCTGACCTCGATCCACCCACCTCGAGGATCATCAGCTTTTTAAGAAAGTTTTGAGAGAAAAGCAAGTGAAGAAAAGAGTAGTCAGTGTCCAGCATCATGGGTCTCTAACTGAACCCACCGTCCCTGGTATTCTCTCACAGCAATGTCACTATTTCTACCTGCCATGCATCGGTGAAGGTTGGGACTCGACTGGTGTTTGATCACAACGGGAAAATCATCCAGAAAACCCCCTATCCCCGCCCCAGAGGGACCACAGTCAGCGTGCAGCAGTTATTTTATACACTACCTGTGCGCCATAAGGAATTTCAAAGGAATATTAAGAAGGTACAGTAAATTAATCCTGGTTTTCGAGAGTATTGATTACTATACATGAGCAAAAGATTTACTAAAGATGTTTCTTCTTCAGTTGATTTTCTTCTCATAATTTATTGAAAAATGCTGCCGGGCGTGGTGGCTCATGCCTGTAATCCTAGCACTTTGGGAGGCCGAAGTGGGTGGATCACCTGAGGTCAGGAGTTCAAGACCAGCCTGGCCATCATGGTGAAACCCCATCTTAAAAAAAATAAATCAAAATAAATAAATAAATAAATAAATAAAAGAAAAATGCTTTATTTTCGTCTTTCCATTAAAGACTTAACTTTAGGATGATTTACGTTTTTCCTTTTCATCACATAGTGTTGATTAAGCCTGGGCAACACAGTGAGTCCCTGTCTCTATGAAAAATTTTAAAAAGGCCTGGCATGGTGTCTCACACTCATAATCCCAGCACTTTGGAAGGCCGAGGCAGGCGGATCATGAGGTCAGGAGTTCGAGGTCATCCAGGCCAATGTTGTAAAACCCTGTCTCTACAAAAATATAAAAAAATTAGCCAGGTGTGGTGCCCTGTGCCTGTAGTCCCAGCTACTCTGGAGGCTGAGGCAGGGAATTGTTTGAACCCAGGAGGGAGAGGTTGCAGTGAGCAGAGATCATGCCACCGTACTCCAACCTAGCGACAGAGCAAGGCTGTGTCTCAAAAAAACAAAAAAAATTAAAAATTTTACTGGGCATGGTGGCATGTACCTGTAGTTCCAGCTACTTGGGAAGCTGAAGTGGGAGGATCACTTGAGCCCAGGAACTCAAGGCTGCAGTGAACTATGATGTCACCTCTGCACTCCAGACTGGTAGACAGAGTGGTACCCTGTCTGGAAAAATATATATATACATATATATTTATTTATTTATTTTGTATTTTTTAGAGACAGAATCTCTCTTTGTCCCCCAGGATGGAGTGCAGTGGCGCGATCTCTTTTCACTGCAACCTCTGCCTCCCAGGTTCAGGCGATCTTCCTGCCTCAGCCTCCCAAGTAGCTGGGATTACAGGCATGCGCCACCATGCCTGGCTAATTTTTGTATTTTTAGTAGAGATGAGGTTTCCCCATGTTGTCCAGGCTGGCCAGGCTGGTCTTGAGCTGCTGACCTCAGGTGATCCGCCCACCTCAGCCTCCCAAAGTGCTAGGATTACAAGTGTGAGCCACTGCGCCTGGACTTACATACTTCTATTTTAATAAGAATATTTATCTTGATTTTCTGAGAAATGAGTTATTGTAACCCTTATGAATTTGAATGCAAATGAAACAGCTAAATGTATAATTGTTATCTTTAAAAAGCAGATTAAAAAACTGTATTATATGATTACAGTTTTATAAAAACAAGGCAACAGGCCTAAATGTGTATGGTATGAAGGCTGGAAGAGTCAACACTTTCATGTTCTCAGTGGTTATCCTTGGATGTGAGATCTCATGCACTTTTTGCTGTCTTCTTTTTGCTTTTTCATTTTGTGCGTGTATTTTTTATAATCTAAAAAGTTACCTAAACATATGCTGCTTAAAACTTTTTTTACTTGTAAAGCAATTGGTGCTAATTTTAACTTTCTTTTTTTAGACGGAGCCTTCTCACTCTGTCCTTCAGGCTGGAGTGCAGTGGTGCTCACTGCAATCTATGCCTCCCAGGTTCAAGTGATTCTCCTGCCTCAGCCCTCCAAGTAGCTGAGATTACAGGTGCATGCCACCACACCCAGCTAATTTTTGTATTTTTAGTAGAGACGGGGGTTTCCCGATGTTGGCCAGGCTGGTCTTGAACCCCTGACCTTAAGTGATCCGCCTGCCTCAGCCTCCCAAAGTGGTGGGATTACAGGCGTGAGCCACTGCGCCTGGCTGCTAATTTTAACTTTATTACATTTTTTCATAATTTTTAATTTTTAAAATAGAACTTACCTTTTTTTGCATCTTATGGTCAAAAAAAATGTGCCTTAGCAAAATATAGGAATGTAGAACTTTTTGTCAGAGATAACTATCATTTACAGTTTGTATATCTGTTCAGACTCCTTTTAAATTCATGTGTTTATAACTGTTGGAATAATTTTCAAGATAAATTCATAAATTAATATAATGAAAGCAAGTAATATAGAATGTACAGCATGCAAGTAATACAGAATTGTATGTGGTTGAAAAAAAATTTTTTTTAATTTAAATTTTTATTTTTTTTGAGTCAGAGTTTCGCTCTTGTTGCTCAGGCTGCAACCTTTACTTCCCGGGTTCAAGTGATTCTCCTGCCTCAGCCTCCCAAGTAGCTGGGATTACAGGCATGCGCCACCATGCCCGACTAATTTTGTATTTTTAGTAGAGACAGGCTTTCTCCATGATGGTCAGGCTGGTCCCGAACTCCCAACCTCAGGTGATCTGCTCACCTTGGCCTCCCAAAGTGCTAGGATTACAGGCATGAGCCACTGCGCCCAGCTGTTTTTTGTTTTTTGTTTTGTTTTGTTTTGTTTTGTTTGTTTTAATTGAGATAGGGTCTTGCTTTTTCACCCAGGCTGGAATGTACTGGCACAATCTCAACTTACTGCAGCCTTGATCTCCCAGGCTCAGTGGATCCTCCCACCTCAGCCTCCCAAGTAGCTGAGACTCCAAACCCGTGCTACCATGCCCAGCCAATTTTTGTATTTTTTTGTAAAGAAATGGGTCCTTCTGTGTTCCCTAGGCTGGTTTCAAACTCCCGGGCTCAAGCCACCTTCCCACTTCAGCCTCCCAAAGTGCTGGGATTATAGCCGTGAACCATCATGCCTGGTCCTGTAACTGACTTCTACTTAGCATATTGTGATTGTCTTTTTCAGTCAGTACACACTGCCTTATTTTTTGTCATTCTGCTGCGATATGGGTATACTGTAGTTAATTAACTCCTTGATGATGCTTGTTTAGGTTGTTTCTGATTTTTCATAGAGATTGATTCAGTGAACATTTTTGTATCTCTGTACACCAAAATGCTTGTGCCAGTCTTTCTATTATACAAAGACACAATTCAAAAGGAGAGATTATAAAATCAAACAGAATGTATGTTTCAGTTTTTTAATTTTCATTTTTAGAGATGGGGCCTTGCTCTGTCACCCAAGCTGGAGCACAGTGGTGTGATTGTGGCTCACTGCAGCCTCAAACTCCTGGGCTCAAGCGATCCTCCTACCTCAGCCTCCTGAGTAGCTGTGACTAAAGGCAGGCACTGCCACGCCTGGCTAGTTTTTTTTTTAATTTTTGTAGAGACAGGGTCTTGCTGTGTTGCCCAGGCTGGTCTTGAACTCTGGTCTCAAGCAGTTCTCCTGCCCTCAGCCTCCTGAGTGGCTGGGATTACAGGCTGTATTTTTCAATTGTTTTACCAGGACACATAGCATGTTGGCAAGTTAGAGAATTGAGACCAGGAGGCAAAAGCTCTGCATTGCTTTCCATAGAATGTAGGAAGATACCTCTTTGCAGATCATTCTGTCAACAGTACTTCCCTTCATTTGTGAGGTGATGTGAGAACTTTGCTTTGGATGTTATAACTTGAGCTGTGTAATTCCTGTAATATGAAAGTAATGTAGAATATTGTGTTTGTGTTTTTTAAACAGGAGTATGCCAGAATGGTCCAGGTCTTACATGCATACTGTATAATTTCAGCAGGCATCCGTGTCAGTTGCACCAATCAGCTTGGACAAGGAAAACGACAGCCTGTGGTATGCACAGGTGGAAGCCCCAGCATAAAGGAAAATATCGGCTCTGTGTTTGGGCAGAAGCAGGTAGTGATGGCCGGTTACTTAAACACTTCTTACTGCTCTAGTGATTAGGGCGGGTTTCCATTGTCCTTTCCAGTAGAATGGAGAATAAAATCTAAGAATTGATTTTTTTTTTTTTTGAGATGGAGTGTTGCTCTGTTGACCAGGCTGGAGTGTAGCACCATCTCGGCTCACTGCAAACTCTGCCTCCCAATTTGAAGTGATTCTCCTGCCTCAGCCTCCTGAGTAGCTGGGATTACAGGCACGTGCCACCAGGCCCACCTAATTTTTTGTATTTTTAGTAGAGACGGGGTTTTACCATGTTGGCCAGGCTGGTCTCGAACTCCTCACCTCAAGTGATCCACCTGCCTCGGCCTCCCAAAATGCTAGGATTATAGGCATGACCCATTGCACCTAGACTAAGAATCAATTTTTAAAGTACCTATCACAAAAATTAATGTTCGAAAGCTGAAAGTTTTTCATTCTTCCAGAGACACTCATATACTGCATCTTTTCACTCTGTGGGCAATGTGTAGGTTATGAATAAGTAGGTACTTGTTTCATCTTTCTCATGTTGTAAAATCAAAAGTGGTGTCCTGATGGCTCATTCATGTAATCCCAGTACTTTGGGAGAAGACAGTGCTGGGATTATGTGTTTGAACCACTGGGCCAACAATTTTGAGGTAGGAGAACTGCTTGAGCCCAGGAATTTAAGATCAGCCTGTATAACAAGGCAAGACCCCATGTCTACAAAAATAAAAATTAAAAACATTAGCTAGTTATGGTGGTGTGCACCTGTAGTCCCAGCTACTCACTCGGGAGGCTGAGGCAGGAGGATTGCTTGAACCCAGGAGTTTGACACTACAGTGAGCTGTGATTGAGCCACTGCATTCCAGCCTGGGCAAGAGAGAGAGACCCTGTCTCAAAAATCAAAACAAAAAAAAGATTCCTTGAATTTTTTTGCACTTGTAAGGTGGGTAGCTTGACTAGGAAGGAAAACAAGTACGTTCAGTCTGTCTTTATAGGAAGTAACTGAATTTTTTTTTTCTTTTTAGTTGCAAAGCCTCATTCCTTTTGTTCAGCTGCCCCCTAGTGACTCCGTGTGTGAAGAGTACGGTTTGAGCTGTTCGGATGCTCTGCATAATCTGTTTTAGTAAGTAGATTGCTGGCAAGAGAACTACAATTGAATGTTTTGAGAGTTGTTTTTTTTTTAAAGATAGTGATTTTAGGGGTAATCGTTTCTTTTTCTTTTTTCTTTTTTTAATTTTACTTTAGGTTCTGGGATTTTTTTTTTTTTTTTTAAGAGATGGAGCCTTGCTCTGTTGCCCAGGCTGGAGTGCAATGGCACAATCTTGGCTCACTGCAACCTCTGCCTCCCCAGCTCAAGCATTTCTCCTGCCTCAGTCCCTGAGTAGCTGGGATTACAGGCATGCACCACCACACCTGGCTAATTTTGTATTTTTAGTAGAGATGGGGTTTTACCATGTTGGCCAGGCTGGTCTCAAACTCCTGACCTCAGGTGATCTGCTTACCTTGGTGTCCCAAAGTGCTGGGATTATAGATGTGAGGCATCATGCCTGGCCAGGGCTAGTAATTGGTTATGTCTTTTATAAAACTGTGAGCAGTGCTATTGCTAAGAAAGATGATTTATACAAAGGACTCAGTTACTTAATTCACCATGTTCTGGGTAACTGGTACATTTCAGGTGGTTTCCTGTTGAGTTAGTCTTCCTTAAGGCTCTATTTAGTTAGACTAGCTTTTAAATTGTTTTATAATTTTAAATGATTTTGACTTTTCTGGCATCTAGTGAAGGCAGTTCAGCATCATTACTTTTAGTATAAGAAAATAGACACTTCCATAAATAGGATTGGTTCTGTAAAGATCTGTATTTCTTCTTTCTTTTCTTTATTTTGAGACAGTGTCCCACTCTGTTGCCCAGGCTAGAGTGCAGTGGCGTGTGATGTTGGTTCACTGCAACCTCTGCCTCCTGGGTTCAAGCGATTCTCCTGCCTCAGCCTCCAGAGTAGCTGGGATTACAAGTGTGCACACCATACCTGGCTAATTTTTTTGTATTTTTATTGGAGATGAGGTTTTGCCATGTTGCCCAGGCTGGTCTCGAACTCCTTACCTCAGGTGGTCCGCCTGCCTCAGCTTCCCAAAGTGCTGGGATTACAGGGATGAACCACTGTGCCCAGCCTAAGATCTCTTTGTTTGTTTTTTTTTTTGTTTTTAGATTTATATTTCTTACTCTTCCATCACTTGCTTTTGGCTTATGGCTGAAATTGTAAACATGGAGCTTTATGTCTTTATGTGAAGGTGGTGTTCTTCTGGAAATGCCAGTATCCCTGGGGTGGATCTCATGTGAAACAAGCACTTTACCAAGACATGAGATATAAGTTTGCTATCCAGGAGATTTTGAAAGGGGAGGGAGTACGGGCAAAATCCTGAGCACAGGTGGTTAGACTTCACTGATAAACCGGGTTGGCAGTATCGGGGTTCTGAGAATGCATTTGAATGAGACCCACTCCTTTTATGGAGGCCAAGGATTTATCAGGAAGGTGATAAGAGAGCTGCAATACATCAGTTTTGGACACACTGCATCACCTGTGGTGCATTGGTTGACTGTAGGAGCTCTAGAGCATTACAGAAGGTCTGGTTCTTTGATAATGCATAAAGATTTGGAGCATAGGTACCCATGAACTGCAGTAGTGATACTTATCAGCATGTCACCTGGTGTTTTGTTTTCGTTTCACTTTAAGAATGTGCCATGTGATTGTATTTCTAATTCTTTTCACTCTGGAATCCTGCCCTTACCGTATTACTATTGAATAGCATCTCAGGTTTCATTTCACAATGCACACATGGAGTTGGAAGGAGTTCAACAGACCGACAGTTTTTCTTTATCAATCGGCGGCCTTGTGACCCAGCAAAGGTATTTAAAAGTTTTTTGTATTTGATTCTTTATGCCTTTGACTTTTCATTGACAACTTTTTTTTCTGATACAGGCAGTTTATATGGAATTTGGGACTTTGAGAAATGTGGCTGTAACATTACCTTATTTTGGGCATTTACAGAAGTCTACTACAGATGGTCCCCAACTTAAGTGGTTTCAACTGAAGATTTTTCTGGCTGGGCACAGTGGCTCATGCCTGTAATCCCAGCACTTTGGGAGGTTGAGGCGAGTGGATTACTTGAGGCCGGAAACTCAAGACTAGCCTGGCCAACATGACGAAATCCTGTCTCTATTAAAATACAAAAAAAAAAAAAAATAGCCAGGTGTGGTGGCTTACACCTGTAATCTCAGCTACTTAGGAGGTTGAGGCAGGAGGATCACTTGTACCTGGCAGGTGGAGGTTACTGAGTCGACATTGCACTCCAGCCTGGGTAAAAAAAAAAAAAAAGATTTTTCTACCACTTTACCATGTTGTGCAAGTTATTTATGCGATAGATACCGTACTTTAAGTACCTGTGTAACCATTGTTTTTCAGTATAGTATCCAATAAATTACAGAAGATATTCAACATTTTATTATAAAATAAGTGTTTTATTTTGCCTACCTATAGACTAATGTAAGTATTCTGAGGCAAGACTAAGATAGGACATTCCATAGGTTAGGTTATCACAAATGCATTTTTGACATAAAATATTTTCAGTTTATGGGTTTATCAGCATATAACCCTATCATAAGTCAAGGAGCATTTATCTGTGTACACTTTTTAAAATTTCATATATGTATGTTCTTATGTGTATATATACATTATATGTGTTGTTTTTATTTATATATAAATATATAAACACATATTAATTACCAGTATATTTATTATTGTAAAAACTATAGTTATTTGAAGAAATTAAACATTTTATAACATTCTGTGTCATCTTTCAGTATAGACTGATTACATGGTTTCTGTATTTTCTATGGGTTTCTGTATTTTCTCTTTCTTCTTTCTACTTTCCTAGGAAAATAAGGGCTTGGATTACTTCTGCCTCAAATTTAAACTGATCATTTTGATTTGGTTACATGGGTTTTTTGAGTTTGCAACTTAGCAACACAACATTGTACCTCAGTAATATTTTCTGGTTTTCTTTTTTTTTTTTTTCCTGAGATGGAGTCTTACTCTGTCACCCAGGCTGGAGTGTAGTGGCATGATCTTGGCTCACTGCAACCTCTGCCTCCCAGGTTCAAGTGATTCTCCTGTCTCAGCCTCCTGAGTAGCTGGGACTATAGGCACGAACCACCATGCCCAGCTAATTTTTGTATTTTTAGTAGAGACGGGGTTTCACTATGTTGGCCAGGCTGGTCTTGAACTCCTGACCTCATGATCCACTCGCCTTAGCCCCCCAAAGTGCTGGGATTACAGGCGTGAGCCACCATGCCTGGCCTATTTTCTGTTTTTCAATGAGAGTTTAGAGTTCACTTGTAATCTGCCAGATGTGGTTCAGTTTCTAAATTTTGTAACCTATATTGTGATTGATTAATATTTATTAATTATAACAATTAATGTGATATTTTGTTTTATTTCTAATGACATATGTCACAAATATGTTTCTATGTACATTGAATGTGTTTTATGAACATTTAAGTTGTGCCTGCGTTTCACTAAAATTTCTTGTAGAGCGACTTTAGGTTGGAAAAAGATTTAGTTTTAGGAATCCATGATTAGAAATATCACTTTGAGGGGTGTGAGGAAACTTTTGGTGATGGATATATTTATTATCTTGATTGTGGGGATAGTTTCACAGATGTTTGTGTATATATGTCAAAACTTATTAAATTGCACACTTTAAATATGTATAGTTTATTCCATGTCAGTCATAGCTCAGTAAAAGCTGTTAAAAAATGTATCATAGCCACACGTAGTGGCTCACGCCTATAATCAAATACCAGCACTTTGAGAGGCTGAGGCAGGTGGATCACCTGAGATAGGGAGTTCGAGACCAGCCTGACCAGTGTGGAGAAACCCTGTCTTTACTAAAAATACAAAATTAGCCAGGTGTGGTGGTGCATGCCTGTAATCCCAGCTACTCCGGAGGCTGAGGCAGGAGAATTGCTTGAACCTGGGAGGTAGAGGTTGCAGTGAGCCCAGATCGTGCCATTGCACTCCAGCCTGGGCAACAAGAGCGAAACTCCATCTCAAGAAAAAAAAAAAAGAAAAGAAAAGTATCCTTAGGCCAGACACGGTGGCTCACCCTTGTAATCCTAACACTTTGGGAGGCTGAGGTGGGTGGATCAACTAAGGTCAGGAATTCAAGACCAGCCTGACCAATGTGGTGAAACCCTGTCTCTGTCTCTACTAAAAATACAAAAATTAGCGAGTCATGGTGACGTGTGCCTGTAATCCCAGCTACTCTGGAGGCTGAGGCAGGAGGATCACTTGAGCCTAGGAAGTTGAGGCTGCAGTGAGCCGTGATTGCTCCTCTGCACTCCAGCCTATGATAAGGCGAGACCTTGTCTCCAAAGAAAAAAAAAGTATCCCTTTCTAAGAACATGCTAGTTGGTTAGAATAGCATGTTGTTAGGATGTTGGGGGCTGGGAACATTTCTCGTTTATTCTTTTCTGTTCTTTGTATTTTGTGCAGGTCTCCAGACTTGTGAATGAGGTCTACCACATGTATAATCGAAATCAATATCCATTTGTTGTTCTTAACATTTCTGTTGATGCAGGTAAGTTCCACTGGCATTTCAGTACAACTAGTGACTAATGCCTCAAAGAAGAAAATGAAATTATAAAGCTCTGCTATGATCGGAATGAGATAACGATTTATGGCCATGTAATTTTTTTTTTTGTTTTTTTTTTTTGAGTCGGAGTCTTGCACGGCCCCCCAGCCTGGAGTGCAGTGGCATGAATCTCAGCTCACTGCAACCTCTGCCTCCCGGGTTCAAGTGATTCCTCTGCCTCATCCTCTTAAGTAGCTGGGATTTCAGGCACTCGCCACCATGCCCAGCTAATTTTTTGTATTTTGAGTAGAGATAGGGTTTCACCATGTTGGCCATGCTGGTCTGAAACTCCTGACCTGGTGATTCGTCCGCCTCAGCCTCCCAAAGTGCTAGGATTACAGGCATGAGCCACTGTGCCCGGCCGTAATTTTATTTTTTTAAACAGAGTTCCCGCTTTCTACTTGAAACTATGTTAACTGTATTATTAGGACAATGTAACTTTTTTTATGTCAACCAAGGGAGAAAGTAGACTAAATGTTCTTCCTAATTTCAGAAATAATTCATTTCATATAGAATTTTCTGATTGTTGAAATTCTGGTTTATTGACATTCAGTATTTTTTCTAGGTACTTAGAAATACATATGCACATACCCTAAGAAATATCTTCTCTCCTCTCTCTCTCATATTCTTTGAGATGAGGAAATAATTTTGTATTCTGCTCTTTGTTCTTAGATGTGAATGTTTTCTTTTCCATGTTATTAAAAATTAATCAGAAATGTGATTTTAATAGGTGAATTATATTCCAATGCATGGTTATACTTTGGTATTTTAATTTTTAAATTTTTCAAAATATAAGTTGTTTTTAGTTTTTGGAAATTATAAATACTGTTCGTATAATTAAATCATTATCTACATCTTTATTTCTTTAATTTTTTAATTTTTTAAATTTTGAGACAGAGTCTCTCTCTGTCTCCCAGGCTGGAGTGCAGTGGTGTCATCTCAGCTCACTGCAACCTCTGCCTCCTGGGTTCAAGTGACTTTCCCATCTCAGCCTCCTGAGTAGCAGGGATTACAGGTGCCTGCCTCCATGCCCAGCTAATTTTTTGTATTTTTAGTAGAGATGGGGTTTGCCATTATGGCCAGGCTTGTCTCAAACTGCTGACCTTAACTGATCTGTTTGCCTCAGCCTCCCAGAGTGCTGGATTACAGGTGTGAGCCAGCACGCTTAGCCCGCATCTTCAATTATTCTTGAGATAAATTGCTAGAAGTAGAATTACTGGGTTAGTGAATATGATAATTTTAAGGCTTTTTTTTTTTTTGGGATGGAGTCTCGCTCTGTTGCCCAGGCTGGAGTGCAGTGGCACGATCTCGGCTCACTGCAACCTCCGCCTCCTGGGTTTAAGCAATTCTCCTCCCTCAGCCTCCCAAGTAGCTGGGACTTCAGGTAAGTGCCACCACGCCCAGCTAATTTTTTGAATTTTTTAGTAGAGACAGGGTTTCACCCTGTTAGCCAGGATGGTCTCAATCTCCTGAGCTCAGATGATCTGCCTGCCTCAGCCTCCCAAAGTGCTGGGATTACAGTCATGAACCACGGCGCCCGGCCCAAGACTTTTCTATGTTGTATTCTAGACGTATCAATTTACACGCCTACCAACAGTGTACTAGGAATATAGTTGTTAAGCTAAACTCAATAGGGGATAAAATATCTTATTTTAATTTGCATACTTAAAGTTATTTTTATGTGTTTGTTTGCTTTTCTTTCTCCAGTTTACCTATTCAAGCCCTTCTATGTTTTGTCTGTTGAAAAATTATCTTTTGCTCATTTATTTGAAAAAGCTGATTTTATAACTTATGATTCTTAATCTGGACACTGTAATATTTTTAATGGTACTTTTGATAGATACAAGCGAATGAAATAATAGATGGGGAAATATCTATTGTTAAAAGTGAATTTGACTGGGCGCAGTGGCTCATGCCTGTAATCCTAGCACTTTGGGAGGCCAAGGCAGGGGGATCACTTGAGGTCAGGAGTTTGAGACCAGCCTGGCCAACATGATGAAACCCCAGTCTCTATTAAAAAATACAAAAATTAGCCAGCATGGTGGCACGTGCCTGTAATCCTAGCTACTTTGGAGGCTGAGGCAGGAGAATCACTTGAACCCAGGAGGCAGAGGTTGCAGTGAGCTGAGATCGTGCCACTGCACTCCATCCTGGGCAACAGAGTGAGACCCTGTCTGAAAAAAATGAATAATAATAATAAATAAAATGAAAGTGAATGTAAACATAATAAATGTGTTTTCTTTTTTTCCTTAGAATGTGTTGATATCAATGTTACTCCAGATAAAAGGCAAATTTTACTACAAGAGGAAAAGCTTTTGTTGGCAGTTTTAAAGACCTCTTTGATAGGAATGTTTGATAGTGATGTCAACAAGCTGAATGTCAGTCAGCAGCCACTGTTGGATATTGGAGGTAAGAAAAGTACTGTGTACAGCCAGCTTCTAAAGCTTTTAGCTAATGTGTTTCCTTATTTTTTCCAAGGTAAACTTTTTTTTTTGAGATGGAATTTCGCTCTTGTTGCCCAGGCTGGAGTACAATGGCACAATCTTGGCTCACTGCAACCTCCGCCTCCCAGGTTCAAGCGATTCTCCTGCCTCAGCCTCCCAAGTAGCTGGGATTACAGGCATGCACCACCACACTTCGCTGATTTTGTATTTTTAGTAGAGATGGAGTTTCTCCATGTTAGTCAGGCTGGTCTCAAACTCTCAGCCTCAGGTGATCTGCCCACCTCGGCCTCCCACAGTGCTGGGATTACAGGCATGAGCCACCACACCCAACCTGTAAACGTTTTTTGATGTGAAACAAAGTCTCTTATATTATTTTGTCTTTTTTTTTTTTTAAAGAAAGAAAGAAAGAGAAAGAGAAATGGGGAGAGAGAACAGGAGTCTTGCTCTATTGCCCAGGCTGGAATGCAATCTAAAAATAGGTATTAAAAACCTCTTTTATGCCGATAATTGTGCTTAACAGCGGAGACAGGAAGGAATAAGGGAAGAAAATAACAAACAAACAGCTAACCAATATTTCATTTAAGTCTGTGAAATGCTATGCAAATGCTGAAGAGTAATTTACTTCCAATTATGTGGTCACTTTCTAAATAGGTGTAATGTGATACTGAGAAAAATGTATGTTCTGTGGACCTGGGATGAAGAATTCTATAAATATTCACTGAGTTTACTTGTTCCAGGTCTGAGTTCTAATCATAGATGTCCCTGTTAATTTTCTATCTGGTTGATCCATCAAATACTAACAATGTGGTGTCAATGTCTCCCGCTATTATTGTGTGGGAGTCCAAGTCTCTTTATAAGTCATTAAGAACTTGTCTTATGTATCTGGGTGCGCCTATATTGACTGCATATGTATTTATGATCATTGACTCCTGTTGTTGCATTGATCCTTTTACCATTATGTAATGTCCTTCTTTATTTCTTTTAGTCTTTGTTACTATTAAAGTCTATTTTGTCAGAGACGAAAGTTACAACTCCTGTTTTTTTTTTGTTGTTTTTTTTTTCCTCGCCATTTGATTGGTGAGTCTTCCTCCAATCCTTTGTTTTGAGTCTTTGTGTGTCCTAGCTTATGAGATGGATCTGGATACAGCGTACAGATGAGTTTTGACTTTTTATTCGATTTGCCTGTCTGTGTCTTTGATTGGGGCATTTAATCCATTTAAATTTAGAATTAATATTGGTATTTGTGAGTTTAATATTGTCATTTAATATTATCTGGCTATTTTGCCCATTAGTTGATATAGAGTCTTCATTATAGAGATACTCTTTACCTTTTGGTATGTTTTTGGAATGACTGATACTGGTTGTTTCTTTCTGTGTGTAATGCTTCTTTCAGAAGCTCTTGTAAAGCAGGCCTGGTGGTGATGAAATCTCTGAGTGCTTGCTTGTTTGCGAAAAATTTTATTTTTCCTTCATTTATTAAGCTTAGTTTGGCTGGATATGAGATTCTGGGTTGAAAATTCTTTTCTTTGAGGATATTGAATATTGACCCCCACTCTCTTCTAGTTTGTAGGTTTTCTGCTGAAAGATCTGCTGTGAGTCTGATAGGCTTCCCTTTATGGGTAACCTGACCTTTCTCTCTAGCTGCCCTTAGAATTTTCTCCTTTATTTCAACCCTGGTGAATCTAACGATTATGTGTCTTGGGGTTGCTCTACTTTAGGAATATCTTTGTGGTGTTCTCTGTATTACCTGGAGTTGAGTATTGTCCTGCCTTACTAGGTTAGGAAAGTTTTCCTGAATAATATCCTGAAGAATATTTTCCAGCTTGGATTCATTCTCTTCATAACATTCAGGTACACCTATCGAACGTAAATTAGGTCTTTTCACATAGTTCCATATTTCTTGGAGACTTTGCTCATTCCTTTTTACTCTTTTTTCTCTAATCTTGTCTTCTCATTTCATTTCATACTTCGACCTCTGATATCCTTTCTTCTGCTTGATCAATTTGACCGTTAAAACCTGTGCATTCTTTACGGAGTTCTCGTATTATATTCTTCAGTTCCATTAATTCACTTATATTCCTCTCTAAATTGTCTATTCTCATTAGGATTTCATCAAACCTTTTTTCAAGGTTCTTAGTTTCTTTACATTGGGCTAGAACATGTTCTTTTAACTCACAGAAGTTTCTTATTATCCACCTTCTGAAGCCTAGTTCTGTTAATGGAATGCACTCGTTCTCCATCAGGCCTTGTTCCCCTGCTGATGAGGAACTGTGATCCCCTGTAGAGGGAGAGGCATTCTGATTTTGGGTATTCTCAGCCTTTTTATGCTGGTTTCTTCCCATCATTGTAAATTTATCCACCTGTCGTCTTTGTAATTACTGACTTTCAAATTAGGTCTTTGAGTGGATGTCAAACTTGTTGATTCCCAGCGCCAGAATCTGAGCAACCCACTGCGCCGGCTAAAACAGCGGCATTAAGATTCATGGTGCTTTTCTGCTTGGGAATCTCCAGTCTGGCTTCCCTCTTGAGTCCCTTTTTCAATCAGCTGAATGGGTGACTCTGCCTTCCCGGAGCTCCAAACGTCGACCAAAAGGGGACCCAGTCCCGTTTACTCTGCACCAAGAACTGCCGCGCCGAGGTGCCAGCGAAACTGCCGCGCCGGCCACAAGAGTCACACTGGCGACCCATGGGGCTCCTCTGCTGGGAATCTCCTGGTCCGTGAGCAACAAAAATTCGTCTGGAAGTGTGGCATCCTCTCGTTCTCTGCGCTTTCACTGGGAGCTACAATCCTGAATTGCTAGTAATCAGCCATCTTGGATCTCTCTCCTGTTTTGTCATTATTTAATGTTTTTATTGAGACAGGGACTTGCTCTGTCATCCAGGCTGGACTGCAGTGGCGCCATCATAGTTCACTGTAGCATCAAATTCCTGGGCTCAAGCCATCTTCCTGCCTCAGCCTCCCAAGTAGCTGGGACTACAGGCACGTGCCACCATACCTGGCTAATTTTTAAAAGTTTTTATAGAGACAGGGTCTTGCTTTGTTGCCCAGGCCGGTCTCAAACTCCTGGGCTCAAATAGTCCTCCCGCCTCAGCCTTGTAAAGTGCTGGAAATACAGATGTGAGCCACCATGACTAGCAAGTCTCCTATTTTAGGTAGAGGTTGTGTCATACTAGAAGGTATGTAGCTGCAGATTTAAGGTCATCTGTTTATAAAGAGGCATGAACACACAGAGGAATATGTAGTAATGTCTTTTTTTGGCTATAATGGTACCTCCAGTTTTTTGTCAATTGTAAACAGATGATGTAATATAAGATATATGATTAGAAGAGTCTACAGTGACTGCATTTTAACTCCCTTGTCATGTTTTTCTTTTTTTTTTGAGACAAATGTCATATGTCAATGCCTGAGCCCTATCACTCTCATTGCCACCTACTTGACGGCTGTCTGGGTAGCTGCATTATCTTCTTCTCTCAGCTCTCAGATAGGACAACTCTGATTCATAACCCTTATTATTATTAACAAAAATAATCAATTCCTAATTAACTCAATTAACCGCCTAGCAATCAGTAGCATCTTTGCTGGACTTCTTATTACCAACAGTATTATTCCTGCTTCACCCCCTCAAACAACTATGCCACTCCATCCTAAACTCACAGCCCTAGGTGTAACCGTCTTGGGCCTCTTGCTAGCAATAGAGCTTAATCTTATTACTAATAACCTCAAACTTAAACACCTATTACACATATTCAACTTCTCTAACATGCTAGTTTTTATCCAGCCACAACCCACTGTTCAACCCCCCCGACTCAAGCTTATCCACAAATCAAAATATGGCTTCACTTCTACTAGACCTAATTTGATTAGAAAAGTATATACCAAAAATGATTTCACAAACCCAAATTTCAGCCTCCATCACTGCATCTACTGAAAAAGGCTTAAACTTTATTTCCTCTCTTTTTTAATTCCACCTATTTTAACTTTACTATTGATTGTCTAACCTGTTACCCCGAGTAATTTCAATTGCAACATAAATACTTACAAATAATGGTTAACCAGTAACCACCACTCGTCAACATCCATGACTGTATAAAGCAGCCACACCTACAGAATCCTCATGCAATAATCCCTCCCCTCCCCCTCAAAAATTATTCAACTCCCCACGCTATTAATCATGGTTACTACTCCATTGTATTCAACTATCCACCAAGCTAACACTAGTTCCATTAATAATCCTAATAATAAAGCCCCTCAAATGTCAATACTTGACCCTCACGTTTCAGGATATTCTTCAATAGCCATTGCTGCAGTATAATAAAAACCAATTATCATACTACACAGATAAATCAAACAGACCATTAACCCCACGAAAGCCCCGCCAAAATTCAAAACAATACCACAACGCACAGCACCACTGATAATTAACCCTAGACCTCCATAAATAGGAGAAGGCTTCAAAGAAAAGCCTGCAAATCCTATAACCAAGAGAATACACAATAAAAACATAGCATATGTCATTATTCCCATGTGGACTATAACCATGACTAATGATATAAAAAACCATTGTTGTATTTCAACTGTAAGGATACTAATGACCAATACCTGCAAAACACACCCATTAGCAAAAAATATTAACCACTTATTTATTGATCTTGCCACACCATCTAACATTTCTACATGATGAAACTTCGGCTCACTTCTCGGTGCCTGCCTAATTCTTCAGATCATCACAGGACTATTTTTTGCCATGCACTATACACCGGACACCTCAACCGCCTTCTCTTCAATCGCTCTTATCAATCGAGATGTGTACTACGGCTGAATGGTCCGATATTTCCATGCTAACAGTGCCTCGATATTTTTTATTTGCCTCTTCCTACACGTTGGATGAGGCTTATATTAGGAATCATTTATATTTCTAGAAACTGGAAATATTGATATTATTCTTCTACTCACAATCATAGCAACAGCATTTATAGGCTACGTACTCCCACGAGGCCAAATATCATTCTGAGGCACTACAGTAATTACAGACCTATTATCAGCCATCCCATACATTGGATCTGACCTTGTGCAGCGAATCTGAGGTGGATTCTCAGTTGACAAAGCACCCTCACATGATTTTTTGCTTTCCATTTCATCTTACCTTTTTCTCTTTATTTTTTTGAGATGGAGTCTCGCTCTGACACCAGGCTGGAGTGCAGTGGCGCAATCTCAGCTCACTGCACCCTCCGCCTTCCTGTTCAAGTGATTCTTCCACCTCAGCCTCCTGAGTAGCTGGGACTACAAGTGCACATCACCACGCCCAGCTAATTTTTGTATTTTTTAGTAGAGATGGAGTTTCACCATATCGGTCAGGATGGTCTCGATCTCTTGACCTCATGATCCGCCTGCCTCAGCCTCCCAAAGTGCTGGGATTACAGGTCTGAGCCACCGCACTTGGCCTCATCTTACCTTTTATCATTGCAGCTCTAGCAACTGTTCACCTTCTATTCCTGTGTGAAACAGGATCTAACAACCTTCAGGGATTTTGTCAGACCCTGACAAAATCACTTTTCACCCTTACTAGACAACTGAAGACATTCTATGTTTAATTTTTCTCCTTTTCCTTCTAATGCCTGTACTGTTTTCACCTGACCTCCTGAGCAGCCCAGATAATTACACTTTAGCTAACCGTCTCAATACTCCACCCCACATTAAACCAGAGTGATATTTTTTGTATGCATATGCAATCTTATGATCCATTCCCAACAAACTAGGAGGCGTCCTAGCCCTCATATTTTCCGTTCTTATTCTAGCAATTATTCCCGTACTTAACATACCTAAACAACAAAGTACAATATTCCTGCCATTAAGTCAATGCTTATTCTGAATCCTAGTAGCTGACCTACTTACACTTACATGAATTGGAGGTTAGCCAGTCGAATACCCTTTTATTGTCATCAGACAGACCGCATCTATTATATATTTCTCTACCATCCTTACCCTCATACCACTTACTACCCTAATCAAAAAGAAATTACTTAAGTGAAAATGTCCTTGTAGTATAATTCAATACTCTGGTCTTGTAAACCAGAAATGGAGATCCTTTCCCCAGGACAACTCAGGAAAAAAGTGTTCTCATTTCACTGTCGACACCTAAAGCTGAAATTCTAATTAAACTACTCCCTGAACTTTTCTCTAGATGCATTTTAACTATTATGTTAGTATTAATGAGTTACCACTAATACATTAGTGCCTTTATGTACTTTGTGCATTACTGCTAGTCCCCATGAATAATACATAGTACTACACATGCTTACTCGTACGTAGTACATTTACCTATGAAAGTACATAAAAACTTCCCCAACATGCATGTAAGCATGAATTAACACATCTTCACATCAACTGTTACCGCCCACATTATCTAGACCTTCTCCACATGGATATTGACCCATACTAGACCTCCTTAACGTTACATAGTACATATTGTCGTTCACTGGATGTAGCGTATCCTAGTCAAGGAATTTCTCGCCAACATGACTATCCCCTACCAAATTTTGGTCTCTTAATCTATCAACCTCCAGAAAAATCATCATCCCGCTTGGGTGTGTTATCCTCCTCACTTCAGGCCCATAATGCTTAGGGTGACTAATGTGAAACTATACCTGGCATCTGGTTCTTACCTCATGACCATAACACTAAGATCGCCCATACATTCCTCTTAAATAAGACATCTCAATGGTTCAGAGACTATCACCCTATTAATCAGTCACAGGAGCACTGCCATGCATTTGGTATTTTTATCTTTTGGGGATGCTCTTACTCAACATTGTGGAAGGCCTGGTCCCCTCCAAATCAGCTGTAGATGAAATTGGGAGTGATTCCTACCAAACCAGTTAATAATCACGCCTATGTTGCATATTCCGAGCTAGCATTACAACCATAAGGTGTTAATTAATACATGCCTGTAGGACATAGTAATTAACCAATAGGTGCATATGCCAGCACATGTATGCCTACTTTTAACAACTTCTTTCAGATAAAAATCCACAAACCCCCCTCCCATCTCTGACTTTTTTCTTCAATCTAAATTAATGTACTCTCGTAAACCCTGAAAACAAGATACTAAATGCAACCTAATCAAAACCCAGAGATTATATTTTAGCTGTAACTCTCTCAACAGCTACCCCTCAATTGATGTTATTTTCCTAAAAATCCTAAATCCCTCCTACTAAATTAAAACTCCATCTTGTATAATAAATGCAACAACTAATTTCTATCCCAATACTATAATAACACCTTAAATATACCTTTCTTAAAGTGCTACCCCATGTCTCATATTCTAAATCAACCATAACCTAACTTTAAATAGCATTCTTGGCCAGGTGTGGTGGCTCACGCCTGCAATCCCAGCACTTTGGGAGGCTGAGGTGGGTGGATCACCTGAGGTCTGGAGTTCGAGACCAGCCTGACCAACATGGAGAAACCCTGTCTGTATTAAAAATACAAAAAATTAGTCGGACTTGGTGGCGCATGCCTGTAATCCCAGCTACTTGGGAGGCTGAGGCAGGAGAATCGCTTGAACCCCGGAGGTGGAGGTTGCGATGAGACAAGATCGTGCCGTTGCACTCCAGTCTGGACAACAAGAGCAAAACTCCGTCTCAAAAAAAAAAAAAAAAAATAGCACTGTTAACCAAACCTCTGTCAATTCAATTTTTAATATCCTAAGCCCCCAGAACCATATACAGTTATTTACTTATATTTTCCTTCTTCCCATTTTTTAGCTTTACATTTATATATTACACAGTTAATGTAGCTTAACTGTTCAAAGCAAGACACTGAAAATGTCCAGATGGGTACACACAACTCCATAAACAAATAGGTTTGGTCCTGGCCTTTTGTTAACTTTTAGTGAGATTACACATGCAAGCATCCCCCGTCCTAGTGAAAATGCACTCTAGATCACCCAGATCAAGAGGGGCAAGTATCAGGCACCCTTAAGTGCAGCTCAAAACACTTTGCTCAGCCATACCTCCACGGGAAACAGCAGTGATAAACACTGAGCAATAAACAAAGGTTTAAGTAAACTATACTAATCTATAGAGTTGGTCAATTTCATGCCAGCCACCGCGGCCATACAATTAACCCAAGCTAATAGAACTCAGCGTAAAGAGTGTTTAAGGTCTGCCCTCAATAAAGCTAACCTCCATCTAAGTTGTAAAAAACTCTAGCCGAAATAAAATCTATTACGAAAGTGGCTTTAGTACCCTGAAGACACAATACCTAAGACCCAAACTGGGATTAGATACCCCACTGTGCTTAGCCCTAAACTCTAATAGTTATATCAATAAAACCATTTGCCAGAATACTACAATACTTGAAGTCAAGCAACTGCTTAAAACTCAAAGGACTTGGCGGTGCTTTATATCCCTCTGGAGGAGCCTGTTCTATAATCAATAAACCCCGATACATCTCTCCACCTCTTGCCCTCAGCCTATATACCGCCATCTTCAGCAAACCCTAAAAGGGTCATAAAGTAAGCATAAGTATATAGATAATAACGTTAGGTCAAGGTGTGTAGCTCATGAGGTGGCAAGAAGTAGGCTACATTTTCTACCCCTTAGAAAATCTCGTGATAACCTTTATGAAATTTAAAGACCCAAGGAGAATTTAGCAGTAAACCAAGAACAGAGCGCTTTGTCGAATAAGGCCATGAAGCATGCACACACCGCCCGTCACCTTCCTCAAATGTTCTTTTAGAAATTATTGCTACTGTCCGGGCGCAGTGGCTCACGCCTATAATCCCAGCACTTTGGGAGGCCAAGGCAGGTGGATCATGAGGTCAAGAGATCGAGACCATACTGGTCAACAAGGTGAAACCCTACCCCATCTCTACTAAAAATACAAAAAATTAGCTGGGCATGGTGGCGCACGCCTGTAGTCCCAGCTACTCAGGAGACTGAGGCAGGAGAATTGCTTGAACCCAGGAGGTGGAGGTTGCAGTGAGCCGAGACCGCGCCATTGCACTCCAGCCTGGGTAACAACAGCGAAACTCCGCCTCAAAAAAAAAAAAAAAAAAAGAAAGAAATTATTGCTACTAAAAAATTCTATACGCACATATAGAGGAGATAAGTTCTAACATGATAAGTATACTGGAAAGTGTGCTTGGACAAACCAAAGTGTAGCTCAACCTAAGGCACCCAGCTTACACCTGGAAGATTTCATCACGACCTGATCACATTGAGCCAACTCTAACCCTAAATCTCACTAAAAATATTATCAAATTATCTTAACCAAACCATTTACCTTAAACAAAAGTATAGGCAACGTAAAGTCTCACCCTGGTGCATTAGAGATAGTACTATAAGGGAAAGATGAAAGAACTAAATCAAGCATTAAAAAGCAAAGACAAACCCTTTTACCTTCTGCATGATATGTTAACTAGAGAACCATAGCCAAGTCCTATGAAACTAGATGAGCTACTCAAGGTTAGCTAAAAGAGCATACCCATCTATGTGGCAAAATAGTGGGAACATTTATGAGTAGTAGGGACAAACCTACCAAGCCTGATGATAGCTGGTTGTCCAGACAGAATCTTAGTTCAACTTTAAACTTATCTACAGAATTAGTTAATATCCTTGTAAGTTAACTGTTAGTCTAAAGAGGGACAGTTCTTTAGACCCTAGGAAACAACCATTCTACAGAGAGTAAAAAGTGTTATCATCGTAGTTGGCCTAAAAGCAGCCACCAATTAAGAAACCCTTCAAGTGGCCGGGCGCGGTGTCTCATGCCTGTAATCCCAGCACTTTGGGAGGTCGAGGTGGGCGGATCATGAGGTCAAGAGATTGAGACCATCCTGGCCAACATGGTGAAACCCCGTCTCTACTAAAAAAGTACAAAAATTAGCTGGGTGTGGTGGCACGCGCCTGTAGTCCCAGCTACTCGTGAGGCAGAGGCAGGATAATTGCTTGAACCTGGGAGGCGGAGGTTGCAGTGAGCCGAGATCGTGACTGCACTCCAGCCTGGCGCCTGGTGACAAAACAAGACTCTGCTTCAAAAAAAAAAAAAAAAAGAAAAGAAAAGAAACCCTTCAAGCTGCACATCTAACTATCTCAAATTCTATTCATTCTGCTGAACTCCTAACATCACATTGGACTAATCTATTGCTTGATAGAGTTTCGCTCTTGTTTGCCCAGGCTGGAGTGCAGTGCCGCCATCTTGGCTCACTGCAACCTCTACTTCCCAGGCTAAAGGGATTCTTGTGCCTCAGCCTTTCAAGTAGCTGGGATTACAGATGTACCCCACCACAACTGGCTAATTTTTGTATTTTTAGTAGAAATGGGGTTTTGCCATGTTGTCCAGACTGGTCTCAGACTCCTGGCCTCATGCCATCCGCTTTCCTTGGCCTCCCAAAGTGCTGGGATAACAGGCGTGAGCCACCACATCCAGCCGATATTATAGTTTTATTTTGAACAGTGAACTGTGTTCATCTGTTTAATTAGCATGTGGCTCTCCTCTTTTGTGAAGTGTCTGTTCACATAAGTACATCCTCTAACCATTTCAGGATAGTCCCTGACCCTCTTCTCCGTTCATGTTTACTTAGGTAACTTAATGAAAATGCATGCTGCGGATTTGGAAAAGCCCCTGCCAGAACAGCAGGATAATTCCCCTTCATCAAGGACTCAAGAAGAAAAAAGGGACGTGTCCATTTCCAGACTGCGAGAGGCCTTTTCTCTTCATCACACAGCAGAGAACAAGTTTCACAGCCTGAAGACTCCAGAACCAAGAAGGAGCTCTCCAGGGCAGAAAAGGGGTATGCCATCTTTTAGCACTTCAGATGCCATCTCTGACAGAGGCTTCCTGGGACCTCAGAAAGAGGCAGTGAGTTCCAGTGAGGGACCCAGTGACCCTGCAGACAGAGCAGAGGTGGAGAAGGACTCTGGGCATGGCAGCGCTTCCGTGGATTCAGAGGGGTTCAGCATCCCAGACACAGGCAGTTACTACAGCAGCGAGTGTGTGGCCAGCTCCCCTGAGGACAGGGGCTCACAGGAATCTGTGGACTCTTGTGAGAAAGTGCCTGAAACTGACAACCCTTTTTCAGATGTGGACTGCCATTTAAACCAGGAAGATACTGGATGTAAATTTAGAGTTTTGCCTCAGCCACCTAATCTTGCATCCCCAAACACAAAGCGCTTTAAAAAAGAAGAAATTCCTTTAAATTCTGACATTCGTCAAAAGTTAGTAAATACTCAGAAAGTGTCGGCCTCTCAGGTTGATGTAGCTGTTAAAATTGATAAGAAAGTTGTGCCCCTGGACTTTTCTATGAGTTCTTTAACTAAACGAATAAAGCAGTTTCATCATAAAGCAAAGCAAAGTGAAGGTGAACAGAATTATAGGAAGTTTAGGGCAAAGATTTGCCCTGGAGAAAATCAAGCAGCTGAAGATGAACTAAGAAAAGAGATAAGGTAAAGTTTTAATTTTTTAATTTTTAATTTTTATTTATTTATTTATTTTTTGAGATGGAGTCTTGCTCTGTCACTCAGGCTGGAGTGCAGTGGCGTGATCTCAGCTCACTGCAACCTCTGCCTCCCAGGTTCAAGCAATTCTCCTGCCTCCGCCTCCTGAGTGGCTGGAATTACAGGTGTGCACCACCACGCCTGGCTAATTTTTGTATTTTTGATAGAAAGGGGTTTCACCATGTTGGCCAGGCTGATCTCGAACTCCTGACCTCGTGATCTGCCCACCCTTGCCTCCCAAAGTGCTAAGATTACAGGTGTGAGCCACAGCACTTGGCCAGGTAGTTTTTTCTTAAGAGTATTTTGAAGCTGGGTGCAAGTGGCTCACACCTGTAATCACAGAACTTTGGGAGGCCAAGCCAAGGAGGGAGGATCACTTGATCCCAGGAGTTCAAGATCAGCCTGGACAACATAGGGAGACCCCATCCCTACAAAAAAATTGGCTGGGCACGGTGGTGCCTATTGAAATTCCAGGATCTGCGCCCAGCTAGATGCTGTTCTCTGTGGCAGCACATAGACTTCAAAAACATGGAAGACTTGGGTCTTTTAGGCCAGCACCAACTTTTGAGAAGATGATCTATGTTCTGGGAACCAAGGCATATTCAGACAGTTCCTGGGAGAACCTAGAATCAGCCCCAGGGGAGGTGAGATTTGTGCTGGTTTCTGGCATGCTTCTGAGATGTCCTTTTCCTTCCCTCCTGCGATGCGGGAGTCCCTGCATCATCACTCACTCTGGCAGCTTCTCTCCATCCAGCAGGCTGCAGCCACTCCTGCTCCAAGGAGGCCTGAAGCTCAACCTGAGCGGGTAGGGGCCTTTTACAAGAGTTTCTTTTGTGAGCACTCTCCCTCTTCTCTAGAGGTAGTAGCATTTTCCATTCCTGTATTTCCTAGCATAGTAGTTAACCACCTTTTACTAGTTTGTAATGCTTTATTATACATTTTTCCTCTTCAGGCCTGCCATGGTAGCTCACACCTTGTAATCCCAGCACTTTGGGAAGCTGAGGTAGGAGAATCACTTGAGGCTAGGAATTTGAGACCAGCCTGGGCAATATAATGAGACCCCATCTCTTAAAAAAAAAAAAAAGATTAGCCAAGTACATTGCTGCATGCCTATAGTCCCAGTTACTCAGGAGGCTGAGGCAGGAGGCTCACTTGAGCCCAGGAGTTTGAGGCTGCAGTGAGCTATGATCATGCCATTGCACTCCAGCCTGGGTGACAGAGCAAGACCCTGTCTTAAAAAAAAAAAATCCCTGTTAAAATCACTGGTGTGGTTTTTGTCTCTTGATTGTTCTTTGACATGTCAGAACGTGTCAGCCTCTTAGGTTGCTGTAGCTGTTAAAATTGGTAATGGAATTGGTACCAGGAGACAGACTTTCAAAGATAGGATTTGGGGATTGGTTTGGTTATGACTTGGACTTGAGCTCTGTACTGAGCTCCTCGCCAGTAGGAAATGTGAGCTCAGTAATCCATGGCATGTAGAGGCCTTACAGTTCACCAAACTGTCACCTGTGGTTGATTGTGGTGATCATGAGCATGGAGGCATGGGACTGGGTCTTCCTGGAGCATTTATAGAAAGAAACAACAATCTCAGCTCCTTTTTTTTTTTTTTTTTTATTTTTATTTTTGAGACAAGAGTTTTGCTTTTTTACCTAGACTGGAGTGCAGTGGCATGATCTCAGCTCATTCCAACTTCTGCCTCCTAGGTTCAAGCGATTCTTCTGCCTTAGCCTCCCAAGTAGCTGGAAGTACAGGTACCCACCACGACGCCTGGCTAATTTTTGTATTTTAAGTAGAGATGGAGTTTCACCATGTTGGTCTTGAAATCTCAACCTCAAATGATCCGCCCACCTCAGCCTCCCAAAGTGCTGCGATTACAGGCCTGAGCCCCTGTGCCCGGCCTAATCTCAGCTTCTTTCATCCTCAGCTCAGGCCACCAGGTGAGACCCAGAGAACGTCCGTGGCTGCTTTCACAGTCATTTCTTGTAGTCACAGTGCTGGTAATGAGGAAAATCCATTTTCACCAGGTTTAATTGTGTGGGACTGAGAACTACGGTGTCAATTTCTCATGTGAAGGTTAGGGGTGGTGTCCATTTTTTGTCCAGATTGATTAAGATAGTGTTTAATGGCATTAGGTGTTGAGGCCACCCAGCAAAGGACCCAATGGTGGGCCTGGCAGAGAGTAGAAGGATTGATAGCCAGCATTGGCAAAAAGGTACTCTTAGACACTGTTGGTAGGAGTGTGAATTTTCACAGATTTCCCATCAGAAAGTACATATGTAATCCTGACTCTAGGGTCTGTCTCACAGAAATATACCCACAGGTGAGTAGGTTTATGTACAGAAGTATTTGTTGCAGCTTTGTGTGTACTATTGAAATTGGAGACAACCGAAATGTCCTTTTTTAGAGAATTTGTCAGACAAATTATGGTACATCCATGCAATGAGTTCCTATATGGCCATTACAAAGAATGAAGTAGGACGGATGCCGTGGCTTACGCCTATAATCTCAGCACTTTGGGAGGCCGGGACAGGTAGATCACTTGAGGTCAGGAGTTGGAGACCAGCCTGGACAACATGGTGAAACCTCATCTCTCCTAAAAATAAAAAAAATTAGCTGGGCATGGTGGCATATGCCTATAGTCCCAGCTATTTGGGAGGCTGAAGCAGGAGAATCGCTTGAGCCGGGGAGACGGAGGTTGCAGTGAGCCGAGACTGCACCACTGCAGTCCAGCCTGAGCAACAGAGCGAGACTCCATCTTAAAAAACAAACAAACAAAAAATGAAGTAGATCTATGTGTACAGATTTGAAAACATCTCTCAGATTTGTTATGTGATGATAGTACAGTATGGAGAATTAAGATTTCATTTTTGTTTTTTAAAATTAAAAAATTTATATATAGAGACAAGGGTCTGGAATAATATATTTCATTTAATTTCTTAACAGTGGCAACTGATGTCTTCTCCAGAGAGTTGGATAGTGAATAATTTTTTTTTTTTTTTTGAGACGGAGTCTGGCTCTGTTGCCCAGACTGGAGTGCAGTGGTGAGATCTCAACTCATCACAACCTTTGCCTCCCAGTTCAAGTGATTCTTCTGCCTCAGCCTCACGAGTAGCTGGGACTACAGGAGTGTACCACAATGCCTGGCTAATTTTTTTTGTATTTTTAGTAGAGACGGGTTTCACTGTGTTAGCCAGGATGATCTCCATCTCCTGACCTCATGATCCATCCACCTCGGCCTCCCAAAGTGCTGGGATTGCAGATGTGAGCCACCACGCCTACCCTGGATGAGTGAATAATTAATGCTATCTTTAGAAGGCAGGGTGGTTAGGGACTTTATTTTATGGTTTTGTATTTTTTTTATTACAGTGTTCCATAACAAAATCAGGAAAATAATCTTGTAAAATGTCTCATAATTAACATTTTCTACCTGCAGTAAATCGATGTTTGCAGAAATGGAAATCATTGGCCAGTTTAACCTGGGATTTATTATAACCAAACTGAATGAGGATATCTTCATAGTGGACCAGCATGCTACAGATGAGAAATATAACTTTGAGATGCTGCAGCAGCACACCGTGCTCCAGGGGCAGAGGCTTATAGCGTGAGTTCCTTTCAGTGTTAGTTCCCAAATTCCCCCTCAAATTTCAGATCTAACAGAGGCTGAGGCCGGAGGGTCGCAAGAGGCCTGGAGTTTGAGACCAGCCTAGGCAACATAGCGAGACCTCGTATCTACTTTAAAAAAGAAGAGATCTAGGAAGGAGGGATGTAAAAAATAAAAAAGATCTAATAGTTGGCTGGGCACGGTGGCTCACACCTGTAATCCCAGCACTTTGGGAGACCAAGGCAGGCGGATCACCTGAGGTCAGGAGTTCGATACCAGCCTGGCCAACATGGTAAAACCCCATCTCTACTAAAAATATAGAAAAATTAGCCGGGTGTGGCGGCACATGCCTGTAATTCCAGCTACTCAGGAGGCCGAGGTAGGAGAATTGCTTGAACCCGGGAGACGGAGGTTGCAGTGAGCCATGATCTCACCACTGTACTCCAGCCTGGGCGACAGAGTGAGGCTCTGTCTCAAAAAAAAAAAAATCTAGTAGTTTATATGTGTCTATATATATGTATATGTATATATGTATTTTTCTGTAAGTATTCATATAGCAGATTTTTATACTTTTTACATAATAATAGTGATAGGATTTATTAAATGCCTAGTATCTGCCAGACACTGTTGAAATAATGTGTGTGTATTAGTTCATTTAATCCTCAAAAACCTATGAGGTTGTTACTGTTACCTTCGCCATTCCACAGGTGATAAAACTGAGGCATACACAGAGAGGCTGAGTAACTTGCCCAAGTTCACACAGTTAACATGTTCTCTAGGTATCAAACCTTTTTAGCTATTGAAAATGTGGATCACTGATGAGCCAGATGATCCTTTTCATGAGGGCAGTTTATAGTACAGAGTATTAGTACAGATAGTGTATGGAATATGTGTGTTCAGAAAGACAGCACAGCCTGTGCGCCAGTCTTTACTTAGAGTAGAGTAATCAATCAGCAGTCAGATAGTCACTGCAGATTGGGTGCAGGGGCACACGCCTGTAATCCCAGAGCTTTGGGAGGCTGAGGCAGGCAGATCGACTGAGCTTAGGAGTTTGAGACCAGCCTGTACATCATGGTGAAACCTTGTCTCTACAAAAAATAAAAAAATTTGCTGGGCACGGTGGCTCACGCCTGTAATCCCAGCACTTTGGGAGGCCAAGGCAGATGAATCACGAGGTCAGGAGTTTGAGACCAGCGTGACCAACATGGTAAGACCCCATCTCTACTAAAAATACAAAAATTAGCCAGTTGTGGTGGTATGCACCTGTAATCCCAACTCTTCAGGAGGCTGAGGCAGGAGAATCACTTGAACCTAGGGGGTGGAGGTTGCAGTGAGCCATAGATATATACACATACATATAAATATACACATACACATATATGTATGTATATATATGTGTGTGTGTGTGTGATATATATATATATATATATATATATATATATATATATATATTTAGCCAGACTTGACGGTGTATGCCTGTGGTCCCAGCTATTTGGAAGGCTGAGGTGGGAGGATCTTTTGAGCCCAGGAGGTTGAGGCTGCCATGATTGTGCCACTGCACAGCACTCCAGCCTGGGTGACAGAGTGAGACAGTGAGATTCTGTCTCACAAATAAATAAATAAAATATAAAAATTATTTTAAGATAGTCACTGCAGAATTTTGTATTTCTCTCTCCTCTGCCAAACTGAATGTTTTGCCCTGACTACTTTACAAAGGTCAGGTGTGATAGTATATTATGTAAAACGAAAGTCTTGTCTTAAGCAAAGTTATAAGAAGAGGAGTTTTATCTGGAAAATTAAACCACGTAGAGAAGTAAACTCAGATCTTAGCAAGTATATCCCACATATAGAAATGTGCCACTGAACAGCTGGAAAAACCTATCTAGTTTACTGAGTACTCTCTTTCCTGTGGAATGCATGAATTGTTTCTATTCTCAGTAGGAGTCAATGGTAATAATAAAGACGGTAAGATACTTTACAATCCTGAGATATCCCTTCCCTGTTCCTCTTAATAGTAGTCTTGGTTTTTTTTTTTCTTTCTTTCCTTTGAGACAGCGTTTCACTCTTTTGCCCGGGCTGGAGTGATTAAGTGGTGCGATCTTGGCTCATTGCAACCTCCGCCTCCCAGGTTCAAGTGATGGTTGTGCCTCAGCCACCTGAGTAGCTGAGATCACAGGCGCCTGCCACCATTACCTGATTAACTCCCACTCATCCCCAGACTCAGCTCAAAGGTCACTTCCTTACCCCAGGGTAAAGTCTCACTTACGACACTGGGTGCTTTTTCTAAACTCCTGGCCTCAAGAGATCTGCTTGCCTCGGCCTCCTAAACTTCTGGGATTGCAGGCATGAGCCACTGTGCCCGGCCTATAGCTGCTTTAACTGCTAAAAAAAAACTTTAGGAAAAGCAAATTAAAAGGAACTTCTCAGGAAGTTTTGTGACACTTAGCTGAATAGTGTTGTTACTAGTGTTGCTATTTTGAAATGAATTCAAAACATAGTACTGTTTTAATTTTATTTCTGCTTTATAGCTAAATGTTTGACTTCAGGATATGGTTTGAATCATTTTTGTGTTTTTTTGTATTTTTAGTAGAGAAGGGGTTTTGCCATGTTAGCCAGGCTGATCTCAAACTCCTGACCTCAGGTGAACCACCCGCCTCGGCCTCCCAAAGTGCTGGGATTGCAGGCGTGAGCCACTGTGCCTGTTGAGGCCTTGTATTTTTTAGCCGTGTGGGAAAGATAACCTTTCATCTATGACATTTCAAGTTGGCCCAGGTAATCACAGACCACTTTGGATTCTAGATGGACCACACTTCAAGCTGAAAGGATAAGACCCAATTCCACCCTGCCCTGCCAGCCCCTGCATAGGGTGGCCCTGTTGACCTCTTTAGCTTTTCCCATCCCTCTTCTCCTTGTTTCCTGTACTTGAGCCTCTTGGGCTGTTTTTCTTTTTCCCTTGGTGGCCTGAGGAATCCCTATGTGGCCACTAAGCAGAATGAAGGATACCTTTATGTGTGGCTCTGCACACATCAGCGGTCCACCCTAGGGCCTGACACAGATTGTCATCTCTGCCTAGATCATTTGTCCTGCACCCTGCACCCATTTCTCCCCCATTATTTGATTAACTCCTACTCATCCTCAGACTCGGCTCAAAGGTCACTTCCTGACCCCAGGGTGAAGTCTCACTTAAGACACTGGCTGCGTTTTCTTCCTGATCTTCCTGCCGTTTGTCATCATGATCGACTTGCCTGAGTATTTGCTCAATGTCTTTCTTCCCCAGTAATCTGTTAGCTCCAGGACCAAGCATATGTTTGCTCACCGGCTGTCTCCTGCCTTTAGCAGTGTTTGTCTTATCCAGCACTCAGGACCAGGTGCAGTGGCTCACACCTGTAATCCCAGCACTTTGGGAGGCCGAGGTGGGAGGATCGCTTGAGTCCAGGAATTGGAGACCAGCCTGGGCAACATAGTGAGACCCTGTCGCTATTTTTGAAAAAATAGCAAAAAGTTTAAAAAAAAAAAAAGCACCCTTGTAAATCCAAGAGGAGAGAAAGATGGAGATATAATACAGGCAGAGGAAGGAGAAGGATAGCAAAATAAATGCTGTCTGTTCATTCTGTTTACAAATGCTGGAATGACCTAACCCAGTGTTTCAAATTCTCCATTAGAAGGAGGGAAAATAGCATTTTTGTGATATTGTTATCCTTAAGGAAAGGATTCAGAAAAAAATGGAGTCATTGGGGTGGCGGCTGAGGAAAAAGCAAACTACTTTTGTAGCTACTTTAACTTTTTTTTTTGTTTGAAACATAGTCTTGTTCTGTTGCCCAGGCTGGAGTGCAGTGGTGCGATCTCAGCTCACTGCAACCTCCACCTCCTGGGTTCAAGCAATTCTAGTGCCTCAGCCTCCTGAGTAGCTGGGACACAGCCATGAGCCACCACATCCAGCTAATTTTTTTTTTTTTTTTTTTTTGAGACAGAGTCTTGCGATGTTGCTCAGGCTGGAGTATAATGGCATGATCTTGGTTTACTACAACTTCTGCCTCCTGGATTCAAGTGAATCTCCTGCCTAAGCCTCCCAAGTACCCGGGACTACAGGCGTGCGCTGCCACCTCGCCTGGCCTAATTTTTGTATTTTTAATATAGACAGGGTTTTGCTGTGTTGACCATGCTGGTCTCAAATTCCTGGCCTCAAGAGATCTGCCTGCCTCGGCCTCCTAAAGTGCTGGAATTACAGGTGTGAGCTACCACACCCAGCCTGTTGCTACTTTAACTTCTAAAAAGAACTTAAAAAAAAAGAAGATTAAAGGAACTTCTCAGGAAGTTTTATGACACTTAGCTGAATAGTGTTGTTATTTTGAATGAATTCAAAATATAGTATTGTTTTAATTTTATTTCTGCTTTATAGCTAAATGTTTGACTTCAGGATATGGTTTGAATCATTTTTGTGTTTTTCAGACCTCAGACTCTCAACTTAACTGCTGTTAACGAAACTATTCTGATAGAAAATCTGGAAATATTTAGAAAGAATGGCTTTGATTTTATTATCGATGAAAGTGGTAAGTTATTAATTAAAACTATAGTGACTGGGTATAGTGGCTCATGCCTGTAATCTCAGCACTTTGGGAGGCCAAGGCAGGCCGATCACCTGAGGTCAGGAGTTTGAGACCAGCCTGGCCAACATGGTGAAGCCCCATCTTTACTGAAAATATAAAAATTAGCTGGGCATGGTGGCAGGCCCCTGGCATGGTGGCGGGTGCCTGTAATCCCAGCTACTTGGGAGGCTGAGGTGGGAGAATTGCTTGAACCTGGGAGGCAGCAGTTGCAGTGAGGTGAGATCATGTCACTGCACTCTAGCCTGGGTGACAAGTATGAAACTCCATCTCAAATAAATAAATAAATAAATAAGAACTATAGATTCTTGTCGTTTTAGAGCTGGGAATAATCTTTCAGGTCATATAGACCAGTGTTTTTATTTTATAAAAGATGAAAAAGCATTTTGTGGCTGTCCTCTCTTTCAGATACTCATCGTTATAAGTAGCTTTCAAGTGAAATGTGTTCCTCAAGTATTGGATTTGTTTCAAAATTGTATTCTTTTTTTTTTTCCCCCCAAAATTGTATTCTTTTAGCTCCAGTCACTCAAAGGGCTAAACTGATTTCCTTGCCAACTAGTAAAAACTGGACATTCGGACCCCAGGACATAGATGAGCTGATCTTTATGCTAAGTGACAGCCCTGGGGTCATGTGCCGGCCTTCCCGAGTCAAGCAGATGTTTGCCTCCAGAGCCTGTCGAAAATCCGTAAGTAAAGAAAGCCTGGCTGTCAGCTCAGCTGCTCAAGCTCGAAGTCTAAGGAAGGTCTCAGTTCAGCTCCTGATTTGGTCAAAGTTATTAAATGCCTTTATGATTGGCCAGGTGTAGTGGGTCATGCCTGTAATCCCAGCATTTTGGGAGGCCTAGGTGGGTGGATCATGAGGTCAAGAGATCGAGACTACCCTGGCTAACATGGTCAAACCCATCTCTACTAAAAATACAAAAATTAGCTGGGTGTGGTGGTGCATGCCTGTAGTCCCAGCTACTCGGGAGGCTGAGTACTTGGGAGGCTGAGGCCTTGGGAGGCTGAGGCAGGAGAATTGCTTGAACCCAGGAGGTGAAGGTTACAGTGAGCCAAGATCACGCCACTGCACTCCAGCTGGTGACAGAGCAAGACTCCATCTTAAAAAAAAAAAAAAAGCCTTTATGATTGCCAGGGGTCATTTTACACAGAGAACTACGTAGAACATCATAGCTGAGCATCTGTGTTGTCTGCATTCTCTGTGACCTTGAACTCATAATTATTGCTCTTTGTTACCTCTGTTAAGCAGTATTTTCTTTTTTTTTGAGACAGGATCTCCGTCTGTTGCCCAGGCCAGAGTGTAGTGGCACAATCACAGCTCACTGCAGCCTTGACCTCCCAGGCTCAAGCAACTCTCCTGCCCTTGCCTTCTGAGCAATTGTGACTACAGGGGTGCACCACCATGCCCAGATAATTTTTAAATTTTTTGTAGAAACGTGGTCTTCTTTTGCTCCTTGTCTCAGCCTCCCAAAGTGCTGGAATTATAGGTGTGAGCCACCATGCTCAGCCAGTATTCTATCTTAGAGCCTTTGTTGACCCCAGTTAAGTGAGCGGTTGAGGCACCCTGTTCGTCTGTGGACCTTATGGGTAATTGGTAGATAAAGATTTGCTGCTTCCAGGACTCGGTGACATTAGACAAGATACTGCAGAGTCATCGAGGCAGCAGGGGTGTTGTGGTTGTCATTGCATGTGGCATCACTGCCGCTGCTTGGGTTGGTGTTGGAAGGTGGTAGCAGTGGTTATGCCTGCAGTGGGGATTAGCCTGATAGCCAAAAAAAAAATGACTGTATCAGCTGGCCATTGGGAAAGGCCAGGATGCCATTCCTTTTTATCCAGTGGATGCTCCTTGAGTCCCTGCTGTGTGGCCCACCCTGCTCCAGGTGTCGGGGACACACAGGTGACATGGCAGCTGCAGCCCTTGCCCTGTGGAGCTGACAGTAGGCAGAAATAGACATCCCCACAAATAAATGACACCCATTAGATGCCAGCGAGCACAGTCAAGAGAGTCAGACAGTGTTTTGGGACAGGAAATGACTACAGAAAAATGTGGCTAGGTGAGACAGGTGAGATGGTGGTCAGGGAACAGCATCTGGGCAGGTGGCATCTCAGCTGCCACTCAAAAGGTGGGATGGAAGCTGGGCATGGTGGCTCATGTGTATAATCCCAGCATTTCGGGAGGCCAAGGTGGGAGGATTGCTTGAGGCCAGGAGTTGGAGACCAGCCTGGGCAACACAGGCAGACCCCCATGTCTACAAAAAGTTAAAAAATTAGCCAGGCGTAGTGGCATGTGCCTGTAGTCCCAGCTACTCAGGAGGCTGAGGTGGGAAGATTACCTGAGCCGGGGAGGTCAGGGTTGCAATGAGCCAAGATCACACAACTGTACTCCAGCCTGGATGACAGAGTAAGACCTTTTCTAAAAAAAAAAAAAAAAAAAAAAGATAGACTGGAGCCCTCTTGGGTAAGAATTTTCCAAGTGGAGGAAGTGGCAAGAGTGAAGCCAGAGGCCGATTGTGTGCCTGGAGAGGAGATAGGAGTGAGCAGAGTGGCGTCCAGCAGACAGCCACATAGAGTGTTGCCAGTCATGCCTAGACCCTGGGGGTCTGTGCTGTGTGTGGCAGGAACCACGGGAGAGAATAGACTGGAAGGGGTGCCATGAGCGCAGCCGCTGGGGAGAGCAGCAGCTGGGTGCCACATGCGGAGTGGGCGGGACGGAGCCTGCTGTGTGAGCTTCAGGTGTAATTTACAGCCATGAGATTAGATGAAATTACTCAAGGGCAGAGTTTAATTAGAAGAGGGCCCAGAATCTGACTTCTAGCCACAGTGTTTCTTTCATAAAGACCTAATATGGGCTGGGCGTGGTGGCTCACACCTGTAATCCCAGCACTTTGGAAGGCAGAGGTGGGTTGATCACCTGAGGTTGGGAGTTTGAAACCAGCCTGGCCAACATGGTGAAACCCTATCCCTACTAAAAGTACAAAAATTAGCTGAGCATGGTGGCAGGCGCCTATAATCCCAGCTACTCAGGAGGCTGAGGCAGGAGAATTGCTTGAATCTGGGAGGCAGAGGTTGCAGCGAGCCGAGATCACACCATTGCACTCTGGCCTGGAAGACAGAGTCAGACTCTGTCTCCCCACCACAAAAAAAGACCTAATATGGACCTTCCAGTCCTGAAGTCTGTGAGTAAGAGTGTGGAGCTGAGCTCATAGTCGGGCAGTTTGGATGTTTTGGGTCTTTAGTGTGACTCAGGGGCCTGGGGAGCCACAGGCTGCTCCTTCCCTCCAACCCTAGCCAACTCCTGCGTCTCTGGTGCTGTCACTCCCTGCCCACCCTTCCAGCCCCATCACCTCCCTGCCATGCTTCCAGCCATGCAACTGCCTTCTAGTTCCTCCCCCACCCAGTCTCCTCCCTGCCTTATGCCTTTTCTCCCTGCTCTCCTCTCTACCTGGGTTCGCCACTTTCACCCTTCACCCACTCCCCACACCTGAGCAGGTCACCTCTCCTGGGTGCTGCCTGTCTTGGTTCTCTGTTGACTGGTCTGTCCTTCTCCCACCTGGTGGAGCCCTGCTGTCACCCCAGCCCTCCGACTGTGCCTGGCAGGTGTCGGGCCCTCAGGGTACTGAAGGAGGAAGGAAGGTGACAGAAGCCTTCAGGCTTGTCTCCTCTCCTCCCTGTCAGGATCCATGGCACAGAGCCAGCATGCCAGGGCTGGTGCTATGGGCAGTGGGTCAGAGCCCAACAGACGGGGAGTAACATCTGCACCTACTCGGGGAGAGGGTCCCAGGGGTGCCACAGTCCAGAGGCAGGTGTTTGCTTGATGGACCTGTGCAAGAGGAAGGGAGTGTTGGTGCAGCTGGGATGAGGAAGGGAGGTGTTCATGCTCAGAGGTGGGGTGCAGGCACAGCCTAGTGAGGACCAAGTCGGGGGACGGACAAGGGGCTTTATTCAGGTGAGGGGGGAGAGCCGCGATGTGGAATGACGGGACCTGATAGCCCTTTAAAAATAATCACTGGCTGCTGAGTAGAGAGCAGCTGGAGGGGTCGCAGTGGGGCAGGGAGGCCTGCCAGAGGCTGCTGCACTTGCCAGGGTGAGAGGTCACGGTGGCCTCTGAGAGTGGCTGTGTTCTGAACAGATATGGTCAGCGTCTGGAGTGGAAGCTGTGCCACCATGAAGGAGCCACGAAGGGCCTGGATTTCACAGAAAGGTGGAGGGCTGAGGTCTAGAACGGAGGCTTCTCTAGGAGAAGGTTTTTCAGGGAAGGTGGTTTTTGAGCTGTAATCTTGTCCAGTCTTATTTTAGAGAAGACTGTTTCTGAAGAGCTGCCATTCTGACATCAAGAAACTGTTAAAACGTTGAACCATTGTGTCTCGTACTCAGGTGATGATTGGGACTGCTCTTAACCCAAGCGAGATGAAGAAACTGATCACCCACATGGGGGAGATGGATCACCCCTGGAACTGTCCCCATGGAAGGCCAACCATGAGACACATAGCCAACCTGGGTGTCATTTCTCAGAACTGACCTTAGTCACTGGATGGAATTATCAGTTTTATTGCAGATTTTTATGTTTTGAAAGACAGGATCTTAACCTTTTATGTTTTAAAATGAACCTGCTACTTAAAAAAATACATATCAGACCCATTTAAAAGTGATCTTGAGAACCTTTTCAAACCAGATGGAGCATTGCTTGCAGAAATTGTTTTCTGGTTTTCATGTGCTCGTATGTGTGTGTGTCCAGGCAAAAACACAGTTATAAAAACAAGAGCACTTTGGAAGTTACTCAGGCCTCTGCTCTGGCTGGACATAGTTTAGTCTATAACTTTCAACCCTTAACGATAATTAAATTTATCCTTGTTTAATTTCATACATTTAAAATTAGGGTCCTTTTGGGTTCATGATTCTCAGCCCTGATTCACATTACATTTTTAAACAAGGGGATTCTCTACCCGGCTGGAAGAAAATAACTGGATGGGACAGGGGTCACTATTTTTAAACATGCCTCTGTGCGGCCAAGGTAGCAAAGTACTGTCCCTGCAGAGGAACAAAAAGAGTTTGATTTTCCCACAATTTGATTCTGTGATTTGGTGTCCTCAGGGTGTGAACTGTAGAACATTCTAGTTACTGGCCTTGAATGGTTCTGGAAATGTACCTGTGTGTCTTTTCAGATAGTTTTCATGGAACCTTGTCCTGTTTGAACTGGGCTAAAAATGGAAATGAAGATGCCCTTTTGGGGGCCGAGAGATGACAAATGTGACTCCCCCTGCTACCCTATCCCTTCCCTGGACTGTGGTCTTCAAGGACGATGGGGCTCCCATTCCTGGTTTAGAATTCCTTAGATGGAAGAGGCAGTCAGTAGTAACTGTGTCATCGTGGCCAGCACCATGCCGGCGTGGTCTGCAGGACCCCATTTAAGAACTCTGCAGATTGGGAGCTGTGGCAGGATAACAGCCCCCAAGATAGCTGTGTCCTAATCTCTAGAACCTGTGACCACGCTGCCTCACATGGCACAAGGAACTCTGCAGGTGTGACTGAGTGAAGGATTTTTTTTTTTTTTTTTTTTTTTTGAGACGAAGTTTTACTTTTGTTGTCCAGGCTGCAGTGCAATAGTGTGATCTCGGCTCACTGCAGCGTCTGCCTCCCAGATTCAAGTGATTCTCCCACTTCAGCCTCCCGAGTAGCTGGGATTACAGCTGCCCACAATCACACCTGGCTAATTTTTGTATTTTTAGTAGAGACAGGGTTTCACTATGTTGGCCAGGCTGGTCTTGAACTCCTGACCTCAGGTGATCCGCCCATCTCAGCCTGCCAAAGTGTTGGCATTACAGGCGTGAGCCATTGTGCCTGGCTGAGTTAGGATCTTGCAATGCAGAGATTATCCTGGATTGTCTGGTTGAGTCCAGTCCATTGGGTGAGTCCTTCAAAGGTGGAGACCTTTCCCTGCTGGCCAGAGAGAGGCTGCCTTGCTGGTTTTGGAGATGGAAGGAGGCACCACCAGTCAACATTGCAAGCAGCCTCTAGAACAGGGGTCCCAACATCCCGGCCACAGACCAGTACTGGCCCATGGCCTGTTAGGAACCAGCCTGCACAGCATGTTGTGGTGGGCAAACCAGCAAAGCTTCATCTGTATTTACAGCCACTCCCATGGCTGGCATTACCACCTGAACTCTGCCTCCTGTCAGATAAGTGGTGGGCATTAGATTCTCATAGGAGCACAAATCCTATTGTGAACTGCGCATGCGAGGGATCTAGGTTGGGTGCTCCTTATGAGAATCTGAGGCCTGATGATCTGTCACTGTCTCCCATCACCCCCAGATGAGACTGTCTAGTTGCAGGAAAACAAGCTCAGGGCTCCCACGGAGTCCACATGGTGAGTTGTGGAATTATTTAATTGTATGTTACAGTGTAATAATAATAGAAATAAAGTGCACAATAAATGCAATGTGCTTGAATCATCCCGAAACCATCCCTCACCTACCCCCATCCGTGGAAAAATTGTCTTCCACGAAACGGGTCTCTGGTGCCAAAAAGGTTGGGGACCGCTTCTGGAAAAGCTGGAAAAGGCAAGGATACGGATTCTCCCCCGGAGCCTCTGGAAGGAACCAGCACTGGAGACTAATTTACAGACTGTATGATAATAAATTTGTGTTGTTTCAAGCCACTAATTTATGGTAATTTGTTTACGGCAGCAATGGAAAACGAATGCCTGCGTTATTCCTATTTTATGGTGAAGCAGTTAGCAGAGCTAGGACAACCCTGGCCTAGTGCCGCCAGCACCCATCCTTTCCCCCTGGTCTTCAGGACCAGCAAGGGCAGGACCCTGCTTGGAGCTGGTGCGCGGCCCCTTTAAATGCACGCAATGGGCTAGGCGGCGTCTACGGTTGCCTGGAGACCCGAGTCGAGTCTGAGACGCGGAGAGCCCTGCCACACCTCGGCTGGAGCCTGGCAAGGCCCCTGGGCTCCTGGAGCGAGGTGAGCGCCCTAGGCCGCGGTCACGCATACGCGGGAACAGCCGTGGCGACCGAGTCCTGCTCCTTCCCGGCCTCCCAGGACCCGAGCATGTGCGTCATGGGCGAGGAGGGCCTAGGTCGGGCAGACCAGTGCAGGGAGCCCATTATTCTGGGCTGGTCGTAGACACAGCCGCGCGTGATAACACGGCCTCTCCTTAAGCCCGGGAAAACAGAGGAAACATTAGGAAACACGCACTGAGAAACGAAATTGGCTCGATTTATACTTCACTTATTTGTAGTTCACTGACAGAGGACCAAAAAGCCTATAGTAAAGGCCCCTCTAAATGTAGAGGTGAAAGCAGCTTGGGCTAGATGACCCAGGGGCGCTTCGCTGAGACGGTAGCGAGGGAGTGGGAAGGAGTAAGGTTAGTGTTTAAAGGAAGAGAGAAGGCTTGGCTGGGTACGGTGGCCCACGCCTGTAAGTAATCCCAGCACTTTGGGAGGCCGATGCGGGCAGATGACCTAGGTCAGGAATTCGAGACCAGCCTGGCCAACATGGCGAAACCCCATTTATACTAAAAATGCAAAACATAGCTAGGTGTGGTGGTGCATACCTATAATTCCAGCTACTCAGGAGGCTGAGACATGAGAATCGCTTGAACCCGGAGGCAGGGGTTGCAGTGAGCCGAGATTATGCCACTGCACTCCAGCCTGGGTGACAGAGTGAGACGTGTCTCAATAAATAAATAAATAATGGAGGAAGAGAAAAGGCTGGAGGTGGGTGGAGCTGGAGGGCGGGGTGTCCAGAGGATGCCATCCAAGCAGAAGAGGGCAGAAGTGCCCACTGCACCAAGGCCCACGAAAAGGAACCAGACCTTGCCTTCAACCCAGGATTCACCTATGCATCCTGCCTGATGGACCAGGGCGCTTTCACAGGGCCAGCTTTGGAAAGCCATGAAAACACTGCACCACAGCTCATATGCCAGACAAGCAAAGACAGGTGCTGGAAACACAACTCAAGGACACCATCCCTTGCTTGTCTGGCATATGAGAGGCACTCAATCAAAGGCAATGCTAGAGGGAGTAGGAAACCAATGATTTCAAGTTTGAAAACAGATCCCAGGACTTTGGGAGGCCAAGGCAGGCAGATCACGAGGTCAGGAGTTCGAGACCAGCCTGGCCAACATAGTGAACCCCTGTGTCTACTAAAAATAGAAAAATTAGCTGGGCGTGGTGGTACACACCTGTAGTCCCAGCTACTTGGGAGGCTGAGGCAGGAGAATCGCTTGAACCTGGGAGCTAGAGATTGCGGTGAGCTGAGATTATGCCACTGTACCCCAGCCTGGGCAACAAAGCAAGACTCCATCTCAAAAAAAAAAAGGGCACAAGGCTGGGTGCAGTGGCTCACGCCTGTAATCCCACTACTTTGGAAGGCCAAGGCGGGCGGATCACCTGAGGTCAGGAGTTTGAGACCAGCCTGACTAACATGGAGAAACCCCGTCTCTACTAAAAATACAAACATTAGCTGGGCATGGTGGCACATGTCTGTAATCCCAGATACTCTGGAGGCTGAGGCAGGAGAATTGCTTGAACCTGGGAGATGGAGGTTGCAGTGAGCCAAGATCACACCATTGCACTCCAACCTGGGTGACAAGAGCGAAACTCCCAGCAAAGGGATGAGATAATCACTCCATTTATTGACTTTGCTCTGTGTCCTGTAATTAAGGATTTTTCTGTGTGTCATCTATTTCATCCTTATGAGACAAGGTACTGTTATTCCTATTTGATATGTGAGGCAGAGGAGGTGAAGCAACTTGCTTTAGAACACAGCACTTGGCCGGGCTCAGTGGCTCATGCCTGCACATGCCTGCAATCTTAGCACTTTGGAGGGAGGTGGGAGGATTGCTTGAGGCCAGGAGTTCGAGACCAGCCTGGGCGAAATGTAGAAAGACCTCCATATCAAAAAACAAGAAAACCAAAAAATAGAGTTGATAATGGACAATGCAGGAGCCTGAATCCAGCTCTTGAACATTTTATAATGCTAACCTATAAGGAGAGAGGCTTTTTTTTTTTTTGAGGTGGAGTCTTGCTCTGTTGCCTAGGCTAGAGTGCAGTGGCACAACCTCAGCTCACTGCAACCTCCACCTCGCAGGTTCAAGCGATTCTCCTGCCTCAACCTCCTGAGTAGCTGGGATTACAGGTATATGCCACCATGCCCGGCTAATGTTTTGTATTTTTATTAGAGACAGAGTTTCACCCACCTTGTAAGCCAGGATGGTCTCCATCTCCTGACCTCGCGATCCGCCCGCCTCGGCCTCCCAAAGTGCTGAGATTACAGATGTGAGCCACCGCACCTGGCCAGAGAGGGGCTTTTAAGGTGTGAACTGGCCACATGCAAGACCTGGGAGGTTACATATCCTTTTTCATGATAGAGTTACCTTTCAGTAAACAATGCTAGACAATGGTTCCAACTGAAAAAATTTTTGGCCCGGAGCCGTGGCTTACACCTGTAAACCCAGCACTTTGGGAGGCTGAGGCAGGCAAATCATGAGGTCAAGAGATTGAGACCATCCTGGCCAACATGAAAATACAAAAATTAGCTGGGCCTGGTGGTGCATGCCTCTAGTCCCAGCTACCTGGGAGGCTGAGTCAGGAGAATCACTTGAACCTGGGAGGCGGAGGTTGCAGTGAGCCGAGATCAAGCCACTGTACTCAGGCCTAGCGACAGAGCGAAATTCCGTCTCAAAAAAAAAAATTTTTTTTTTTTATTAGGTGCAGTGGCTCACACCTGTAATCCCAGCACTTTAGGAGGCCAAGGTGGGCAGATCACGAGGTCAGGAGATTGAGATCATCCTGGCTAACACGGTGAAACCCTGTCTCCACTAAAAATGCAACAAATTTTGGCGTGGTGGCACATGCCTGCAGTCCCAGCTACTCGGTAAGGCTGAGGCAGGAGAATCACTTGAACCTGGGAGGCAGAGGTTGCAGTGAGCCGAGATCACACCACTGCACTCCAGCCTGGGCAGCAAAGCAAGACTCTGTCTCAAAAATAAAATAAAATAGGCCGGGCATGGTGGTTCACACCTGTAATCCCAGCACTTTGGGAGGCTGAGGTGGGCAAATCACAAGGTCAGGAGTTCAAGACCAGCCTGGCCAATATGGCAAAACCCCGTCTCTACTAAAAATACAAAAAATTAGCTGGGTGTGGTGGTAATCCCAGGTAACATGCCTGTAATCCCAGCTACTTGGAGGCTGAGGCAGGAGAATCACTTGAACCCAGGAGGTGAAGGTTGCAGTGAGCCGAGATCTCGCCATTGCACTCCAGCCTGGGAGACAGAGTGAGACACCATTTCAAAATAAATAAATAATAAATAAATTAATTAAAATAAAAAAAATTGGAACAACCAATGCAATGTTGAGGTTGTATTTTTATAAACTGACAGTACTTGAAACTTGTAATTATTATTATTTTTGAGAGAGAATCTTGCTCTGTTACCCAGGCTGGAGTGCAGCAGTGTGATCACCACTCACTGCCGTCTCAACCTCCCAGGCTCAAGCAGTCCTCCCACCTGAGCCTCCCTACTAGCTGGGACTACAGGCATGTGCCACCACACCTGTCCAACTTATTTTTTTAGAGAGGGAGTGTCTTACTATGTTGCCTAGGGTGATCTCGACCTGATCCTCCCACCTCGGCCCCACAAAGTGCTGGGATTGCAGGTGTGAGCCACCATACCTGGCCCTGGTAACTAATTTTTCAGACTTTGAGAGGATAATGATAAGGACATTGTGTTGTAAAGCTAAAATGTTAACTACAAATGAAAACCCCAAGTGTTTGGAGACATAATTTTTATTTTTCAGATAAAACTCATCAGTGCTTTGAAACCAGCGGCTCTGAACCAAAGGAACCATTTGATAAAAGTAAACATCGGATCTTCTCAGGGCAATGGTGAAAGAAAAGAAAAAAGCAGACAAAAAAGGGGAGAAGTCTGCCCGCTCTTCCTCATCCCTGTCTGATAACCCAGACTTTTCCAAACAAGATGGCAATGCCACTAGGCAAGACATGTCCCCAGTGGGTGTCCCACTGCTGGAAATGCAGCTCAATGAAATGAAACCCAAAAAAGACCCCCCAAACGTTCAGCAGAATGAAGACGCCACCCAATATGAAGAGTCCATTCTGACCAAACTCATAGTGGAAAGGTGATTTTAATGGGGGTGCAATAGGGTGTAACCCTGACAGTCAGGCAGTTTTTTTCTTTTATTTTGAGATGGAGTTTCACTCTTGTTGCCTGGGCTGGAGTGCAATGGCGTGATCTTGGCTCACAGCAACCTCCACCTGCCAGGTTCATGCAGTTCTCCTGCCTCAGCCTTCCAAGTAGCTGGGATTACAGGCATGTGCCACCATGGCCAGCTAATTTGTTGTATTTTTAGTAGAGATGGGGTTTTACTATATTGGCCAGGGTGGTCTCGAACTTCTGACCTTGTGATCTGCCCACCTTGGCCTCCCACAGTGCTGGGATTACAGGTGTGAGCCACTGAGCCCGACCTGTTTTATTTTATTTTGAGACAGAGTTTTGCTCTTGTCACCCAGGCTGGATTGCAGTGGCGTAATCTCAGTTCACTGCAACCTCCGCCTCCCAGGTTCAAGCAATTCTCCTGCCTCAGCCTCCTGGGTAGTTGGGGTTATACGCACACACCACCACGGCTGGCAAATTTTTGTTGTTGTTGTTTTTTGGAGATGGAGTCTCACTCTGTCACCCAGCCTGGAGTGCAGTGGCTCAATATTGGCTCACTGCAAACTCTGCCACCCAGGTTCAAGTGATTCTCCTGCCTCAGCCTCCTGAGTGGCTGGGATTACAGGCGTGGGCCACCATGCCCGGCTGATTTTTGTATTTTTAGTAGAGACAGGGTTTCACCATCTTGGTCAGGCTGGTCTTCAATTCCTGACCTCGTGGTCCACCCGCCACAGTCTCCCAAGGTGCTGGGATTACAGATGTGAGCTGCCATGCATGGCCAATTTTTTTGTATTTTTAGTAGAGATGGGGTTTCACCATGTTGGGCAGGCTGGTCTCGAACTCCTGACCTCAGGTGATCCACCAGCCTCGGCCTCCCAAAATGCTGGGATTACAGGCATGAGTCACTGCACCTGGCCTGAAGGTAATTTTATTTATTGTAAAAAATTATTTTATTTTAGATTTAGGGGGTTACATGTGCAGGTTTCTTACACGGGCATGTTGTGTGATGCTGAGATTTGGGCTTCTAATAAGCTCATTACCCAAGTAGCAAACACAGAACCCCATGGCATATATATAGTTTACTGTGGTAAAACATATATAACAAAATGTACTATCTTAATCAATGGCATTAAGTACATTCACAGTGTTGTACAACTATCTATTAAATAGTAACTCCTGGCCAGTTTCGGTGGTTCAAGCCTGTAATCCCAGCACTTTGGGAGGCTGAGGCAGAGGATCACTTGAGGCCAGGAGTTCGAGACCAGCCTGATGAACATGCCAAAACCCCGTCTCTACTAAAAACACAAAAATTAGCCAGGTGTGGTGAAGCGCACCTGTAGTCCCAGCTACTCAGGAGGTTGAGGCAGGAGAATCACTTGAACCTGGGAGACGGAGGTTGCAGTGAGCCAAGATGGCGCCACTGCACTCCAGCCTGGGTGACACAGTGAGACTCTGTCTCAAAAACAACAACACCAGCAACAAAATCCTTCATTCCTCACCCCCTCCTTCAAACCCCTGGTAACCTATTCTACTTTCTAGCTATGTACATATATGTATATTTCTGACTTTATTCTTCCCATTACATAGTTATATATTTTAATCCATTGTCACTTGGGTTTATTCACATTGTTCATTACCTTGAATGACCTTTATTTCTTTGTAGCTATGAAGGGGAGAAAGTTCGTGGGCTGTACGAGGGAGAGGGCTTTGCAGCCTTTCAAGGCGGTTGTACCTATCGGGTAAGTTGCCGGCTTGAGAACCTGCAGGAAGGGGAGGAAGGTGTGAGGTGATGGTCGTAGATTTGCAAATCTTCATCAAGTCCACTGATGCTTCAAAAGAAACTGGAAGGACTTCATGCTGATTTTATTCTGAACCCCGATTACCTATTTAAGGTAAAAGTAATGCTCAGCATAACAGAAGTGATTTTAGGTTTCTTGATTCTTTCTTTTTTTTTTTTTGAGACATCATCTCACTTTGTCACCCAGGCTGGAGTGCAGTGGCACAATCATAACTCATTGAAGCCTCGACCTCCTGGAGTCAAGCGATCCTCCCTCTTCAGCCTCTTGAATAGCTGGGATTACAGGCGTGTGCTACCATGCCTGGCTAATTAATTAATTATTATTTTTTAATTTTTTGGTAGAGGCAAGGACTTGCTATGTTGTCAGGGCTGGTCTTGAACTCCTGGACACAAGTGATCCTCCTGCCCCAGACTCTTAAAGTGCTGGGAGTGCAGGTGTGAGCCCCCACAACTGGTTGAGAACACATTTCTGTAGCTGAGGTCATCCTTAGCTGATGAAGATCAGGACTTCCCCCTAGATCCTTTTTGGAGAAGGATGGATCCCGGCGTGGAGCCAGCTGAAGTAGGACTCCATAGGACTCAGCTGCTGCCGAATGTTCAGACAAGCATCTTCATGCATGTGAAACCGGGCTAAGGCAACTGTGGGATAAAATCATCAGCTGCAGGCCAGGCACGGTGGTTCATCCTGTATCCCAGCACTCTGGGAGTCCGAGGTGGGCGCATCGCTTGAGCTCAGGATTTTGAGACCAGCTCGGCCAACATGGTGAAATCCTGTCTCTACAAAAAATACAAAAATTAGCTGGGCATGGTGGCCGATGCCTGTAGTCCTAGCTAGTCAGGAGGCTAAAATGGGAGCATTGCTTTAGCCTGGGAGGTCGAGGCTGCAGTGAGCTATAATCACACAACTGCACTCCAGCCTGGGTAACAGAACCAGACCCTAGCTCAAATATAAATATATGGTCAGCTGCATTCTAAGGGTTTCTTGTTGCTTTGCTTTGTTTTGAAGGGTATGTTTTCAGAAGGACTCATGCATGGACAAGGGACTTATATTTGGGCCGATGGATTAAAATATGAGGTAAGGCATATAACCAGTTATAGTTCTAAACTGTGATTATGGGATGGAACGATCAGTTTCCCACAGTTGAACAGACTGTTTTCATAGAAGTAATTCAGCACAATGATTAAGAAAAATTCACAGAACCGGTCGGGCGTGGTTGCTCATGCCTGTAATCACAGCACTCTGGGAGGCCAAGGCAGGTGGATCACGAGGTCAGGAGTTCAAGACCAGCCTGGCCAACATAGTGAAACCCCGTCTCTACTAAAAATACAAAAATTAGCTCTGCATGGTGGCATGTGCCCGTAATCCCAGCTACTCAGGAGGCTGAGGCAGGAGAATTGCTTGAACCAGGACCCGGAAGGCGGAGGTTGCAGTGAGCTGATATTGGATCACTGCACTCCAGCCTGGGCTACAGATTGAGACTCTGTCAAAAAAAAAAAAAAAGAAAAATTCACAGGAGCAAAGGAAGGATATAGTAACTCCTGACTGCATGGGACCTACTAGTAATTGTTGTTATTGGTTTCATTTGTGTGTTCTAGAAGTATTCCATGTGTTCTGAGCACAGAGCACACAAACGTCTATGTAGCCTGTCCTTTTTTTTTTTTTAACTAATCAGCAAATATAAAGCATACTTTACTTTGTTTTTTTTTTTTTTTTTTTTTTTTTTGGAGACAGGGTCTTGCTGTGTTGCCCAGGCTGGAGTTCAGTGTTGCAATTACGATTCACTGCAGCCTTGAACTTCTGTAGCCTGTCTTGTTTTTTTTACAGATATGCATAGTTTACGATATACTCTCTTTGGCACCTTTATGTATTTATTTATTTAGTCTGAGGTGGGGTCTTGCTTTGTTGCCCAGGCTGAAGTGTAGTTGTGAGATCATGACTCACTGCAGCCTCGAACTCCTAGGCTCAAGCGATCCTCTTGCCTCAGCCTCCTGGGTAACTGTGACTACAGGGGTGTGCCACAGCACCCAGCTAATTTATTTTTACTTTTTTATAGAGATGGGGTCTTGCTGTGTTGCCCAGGCTGGTCTCGAACTCCTGGGCTCAAGCGATCTTCCCACCTTGACCTCCCAAAGTGCTGGGGATTACAGGCGTGAGCCACTGCACCTGGCCTGTACCTTTATTTTTTTAGAGTTCAACCCATATCCATTCATTGCTGATCTAACTGTTTTTACTGGCTGCACGTATTCCATTATGTGGCTTTTATTTAACCTGCCTTGCAGGGTTGAGGGGACTGTGTATTTTTAAACCCATTGCAAGGACCAAATTGTTCTCCAAAGGATTGTATCAGCTTCAATTCCCACCCACAAAGTGAGTGAGCGCCTGAAATGCTAATCTAAAAATCTCCAGTGCAGAGTTGCTCACAGATGGTGTTTATAAATGGTAATGATGATATTTAAAACACATGCACGTAATGCGCTTATTCAGATAACACCCAGGCTCTGATGGAAATGGAGTCAAGCTTGAGCCGCGAAACTAACTGCAGCTGATCAGTGAGAGGCAGGCTGCAGAGGAGCAGGGAGAGAGAGAGCTGGGCTGACCCTCACTGTCGGGGCGAGGAGGATCTCCAGGTTCCAGGGAGCTTGAGGATTGGGCCCCCACCTCAGATTATGTCAGCTTCCTTCCCATGCGACATCCCGCCTTCTAGCCTGTGACCGACGTGCAAGGTTTCTGGTTCTTATTTTATTTATTTATTTTTCAGACGGAGTCTCATTCTGTTGCCCAGGCTGGGGTGCAGTGGCGGAATCTCAGCTCACTGCAACCTCCACCTCCTGGGTTCTAGTGATTCTCCATAGTAGAATCCTCCATAGTGGCTGAGATTACAGACGTGTCTCAGCCTCCATAGTAGCTGAGATTACAGACGGGCACCACCACGCTCCGCTAATTTTTGTGTTTTTAGTAGAGACAGGGGGTTTTGCCATGTTGGCCAGGATGGTCTCGAACTCCTGACTTGGGTGATCTGCCCACCTCGGCCTCCCAAAGTGCAGGGATTACAGGCTTGAGCCACTGTGCCTGGCCGGTTTCTGGCCCTTAAATGGTGATGTACCAAGAAACCCCCTGTGCCTTGTTGTCTCTGGAAACTCTCGGAAGGTGGGGATGTCACTTTTGAAGCCACAGACCCTCCACTGCAGCCCAGTAAGGGGGGCTTCTGGGCAAGACTCAGAGGTCTCCTGGAAGCATCCTCAGAGAGAGGCAGGCTGGCTTCATGGGTCCTGGCTAGTGATCAGGCCAGGTTTCGCTGTCCCCTTTTCTCTGCTGACTCGGCTGCTTCCAGGGAGTTCAGGTTTCTGGAAGAGAATCTGATGCCGCTGGGTAGTGTGCACTGTGCTGTGTGCCGCCCACTCTGACGTCCCTGGCAGAGCGTGTTCCCTAGCGGGTGCCCCTAGCTCAGGCTGTTGACTGACATGTTTACAGAATATTTTGATGACCCGTGGCAGAAAGAGGGATTTCCTGGCCGGGAGCGGTGGCTCACGCCAGTCATCCCAACACTTTGGGAGCCTGGTCAGCATGGTAAAACCCATCTCTACTAAAAATACAAAAATTGGTTGGGCGTGATGGCATGCACCTGTAATGCTAGCCACTTGGGAGGCAGGAGAATCACTTAAACCTGGGAGGCAGAGGTTGCAGTAAGCTGAGATTGTACCACTGCACTCCAGCCTGGGCAACAAGAGCAAAACTGCATCTTGGGGGCCAAAAAAAAGGGATTTCCCCAGTCATCACGAAGCCTGGAGGGAATAATGAATTCACCTCCTTTGAGCAGGTTCTGTTTTTTTTTTTTTTTTTTTTTTCCCATTAGAGACAGGATCTTGCTCTGTCACCCTGGCTGAAATGCTGTGGTCTTAGTTTGCTGTAGCCTCAACCTCCTGGGCTCAAGTGATCCTCTCACCTCAGCACCCACAAAGTTCTGGGATTCCAGGCATGCATCACTGCACCTTGGTGGCATACACCTGTAGTCCCAGCTACTTGGGATGCCAAGGTGGGAGGATCACTTGAGGCTGGGAGTTTGAGACCAGTCTGGGCAACATAGAGAAATCCCATCTCAAGAAAATTTAAAAATTATCAGGGCTTGGTGGCACACACACCTGTAGTCTCAGCTACTTGGGAGGCTGAGGTTTGAGGATCACTTGGGCCTAGGAGGTCAAAGCTGCAGTGAGCTATGATTGCGTCACTGTACTCCAACCTAGGTGACAGAGCGAGACCCTATGTCCAAAAAGAAAAAAAAAAATGCCAGGCGCAATGTCTCACACCTGTAATCCCAGCATTTTGCGAGGCCAAGGTGGATGGATAACCTGAGGTTAGGACTTTGAGACCAGCCTGGCCAACATGGTAAAACCCCGTCTCTACTAAAAACAAAAAAAAATTAGCTGGGCCTGATGGCCTCCCGGGTTAAAGTGCCTGTAATCCCAGTTACTTGGGAGGCTGAGGCAGGAGAATTGCTTGAACCTGGGAGGTGGAGGTTGCAGTGAGCAGAGATTTCACCATTGCACTCCAGCCTGGGGAACAGAGCAAGACTCCGGATTACAGATGTGAGCCACTGCGCCCTGCCAAGGTAGGTTCTAAGAATCTGAAGTTCCGCAGGTCAGGATTGGAGGCCAGCACTTTCCAATATTACCTGCTTGCTTCTTGGAGCTCGGTCGACCTGCAACCTCCCAGTTACCTTCTACCTGAACTTCTACCCAGTGGTCGGGTCAGATGAGAGGATGGGAAATGCAGAAAGGGAAGGAAGAGAGAGAATGCGAGGGGGATGTTCAGTGTGTGTCCACAGGAGGAGAGGCAGGAACAGAATCAGAGGCCAGGCGGCGCCTGGAACCGTCCACAGAACTAGGGATTTCCACCCCGTCCCTCGCTTCCTTTTGTCACCCCATGGCCATTCTGCTTCAGGGCGACTTTGTGAAGAACGTCCCGATGAACCACGGTGTGTACACGTGGCCGGTCGGCAGCACGTACGAAGGCGAAGTGGTCAACGGCGTGAGGAACGGATTCGGGATGTTCAAGTGCAGCACCCAGCCTGTGTCCTACATAGGCCACTGGTGCAATGGCAAGCGGCACGGGAAGGTGGGCGGGGCAGCCACGAGGGGCGGGAAGGGGATGGGACAGCCATGGGGACCCGCGGGAAGGGGGCGGGGCAGCCATGGGGTGGGCGGGAAGGGGCGGGGCAGCCATGGGGTGGGCGGGGAGGGGACGGGGTGGGGTAGCCATGGGGTTGGGTGGCCCTGTGGAGGGCAGGGGAGGGGGCTGGGCGGCCACATGGAGGGAAATAGGGAGTAGGGGCTAGTGGCGCTGTCCAGGGCATATCCACTTTTTGTTTACTGAGGTGAAATTCACATCACATAAATTAAACATTTATTTATTTATTTATTTTGGCATGAAGTCTTGCTCTGTCGCCCAGGCTACAGTGCAGTGGCTTGATCTCGGCTCACTGCAATCTCCGCCTCCCGGGTTCAAGCGATTTTCCTGCCTCTGCCTCAGAGTAGCTGGGACTACACCGCGCCCGGCTAATTTTTGTATTTTTAGTAGAGATGAGGTTTCATCATGTTGGCCAGGATGGTCTCGCTCTCTTGACCTCGTGATCTGCCCATCTTGGCCTCCCAAAGTTCTGGGATTACAGGTGTGAGCCACTGCACCCGCCCAGGATTTCTCTAGGTACTTAATTGACTAATAGTTACTCAATACAATGAATATACTTGAATATGATGAATACAGTCATTCTGTGACTTAATATAGCACTTTATTAAGGAGCAATTGCTTTGTGACATTATCTCATTCCCCCTTGTGCGGCAGTTTCACCATTTTCTTGATAGTAAACAGAAAAATAATGGGTTATATGTCTTGCCTACCTATGCCGTTGACCTCTGTGTAGTTTCTACTTTTTTTTTTTTTTTTTTTTTTTTTTGAGACGGAGTTTCGCTCTTGTTACCCAGGCTGGAGTGCAATGGCGCGATCTCGGCTCACCGCAACCTCCGCCTCCTGGGTTCAGGCAATTCTCCTGCCTCAGCCTCCTGAGTAGCTGGGATTACAGGCACGCACCACCGTGCCCAGCTAATTTTTTGTATTAGTAGAGACGGGGTTTCACCATGTTGACCAGGATGGTCTCGATCTCTTGACCTCGTGATCCACCCGCCTCGGCCTCCCAAAGTGCTGGGATTACAGGCTTGAGCCACCGCGCCCGGCAGTTTCTACTTTTTATGTTGACATCGTTTCATTTGACAAAGCGTTTGTGTAGTGAGGCTCGATAGTTTTAAAGATGATATTATTTGTTTTAGGGCACCATTTATTACAATCAAGAGGGCACGTGTTGGTACGAGGGAGAATGGGTGCAAAACATCAAAAAAGGCTGGGGCATAAGATGGTAGGTATGACTGCGGCTGAGCTCGGGGTGTGGGCCCAAATAATGTTCACTTCGGATATTTAAAAGTAAGGTGCAAAAGTTATAGAGAACATTTTCTCTCTAAGCAGAGTGGAATTTTTTTTGAGGGAGCGGGGACGGAGTCTTGCTCTGTCACCCAGGCTGGAGTGCAGTGGCGGATCTTGGCTCACTGTAACCTCTGCCTTCTGGGTTCAAGTGATTCTCCTGCTGTGATCGTATCACTGCACTCCAGCCTGCGTGACAGAGTAAGATCCCATCTCCAAAATTGACCAAATACTAACTAATCATGATACGATAAAAAAGATTTTAAAAACCCAGTTCTTACCCACCTTGTCACCTTATTAAATAATCAGAAGGTTTAATAAGGTGATCCATTCTGCTGCTCCCTTAGGACCATGTGCCTATTCATTGAATTCTTTTTTTTCTTTCTTTTTTTTTTTTGTGAGACAGAATCTTACTCTGTTGCCTGAGCTAGAGTGCAGTGGTACGATCTCCACTCATTGCAACCTCCACCTACTGGGTTCAAGCGATTCCCCTGCCTCATCCTCCCGAGGAGCTGGGATTGCAGGTGCCTGCCACCATGCCCGGATAATATTTGCATTTGTATTTATTTATTTTTTTTTTTGAGATGGAGTTTTGCTCTTGTTGCCCAGGCTGGAGTTCAGTGGCGCGATCTCGGCTCACCACAACTTCCGCCTCCTGGGTTCAAGTGATTGTCCTGCCTCAGCCTCCCGAGTGGCTTGGATTGCAGGCACGTGCCACGACACCCAGCTAATTTTGTATTTTTAGTAGAGAGGGGGTTTCTCCATGTTGGTCAGGCTAGTCTCAAACTCCTGACCTCAGGTGATCCACCCTTTTCGGCCTCCCAAAGTGTTGGGATTACAGGCGTGAGCCACCATGCCTGGCCTGAATTTAAATACTGAGAAGATTGTATAGGTGCAAGGGTTGGATTTCTTCAAAGGAGTTCAAGGGGAATGTTTAAAAGAAAGTCTTAAAGGTGAATGTCGTGTAGGAGGCGACTGATTGCTTCTCTTTGGTTTCATTCATTCTAGTTATAAATCTGGAAATATATACGAAGGCCAGTGGGAAGACAACGTGCGCCACGGGGAGGGTAGGATGAGGTGGCTGACTGCCAACCAAGAATACACCGGGCGGTGGGAGAGGGGCATCCAGGTATGTCCGGGTGAGCTAGCAGCTTATACCCAGAGGCGGGAGTGCCGATCGTTCTCAACTCACATATTATTATTTTTGTTTTGTTTAGTTTTGTTTGAGACGGAGTCTCTCTCTCTGTCACTGAGGCTGGAGTGCAGTGGCATGATCTCGGCTCACTGCAGCCTCCACTTCCCGGGTTCAAGCAATTCTCCTGCTTCAGCCTCTGGAGTAGCTGAAATTATAGGCGCCTACCACCACATCTGGCTATAATTATTTTTTTTTTGTATTTTTAGTAGAGATGGGATTTCACCATGTTGGCCTGGCTGGTTTCAAACTCCTGACCTCAAGTGATCCTCCTGCCTTGGCCTCAAGTGATCTGCCTGCCTTGGCCTCCCGAAGTGCTAGGATTACAGGCGTGAGCCACCGTTCCTGGCCTGTTTGTTTGTTTTGAGATGGAGTCTTGCCTCGCTCTGTCACCCAGGCTGGAATACAATGGCATGATCTCAGCTCACTGCAACCTCCACCTCCCTGGGTTCAAATGATTCTCCTGCCTCAGCCTCCCGAGTAGCTGGGATTACAGGTACCTGCCGCCACTCCCAGCTAATTTTTGTATTTTTAGTAGAGATGAGGTTTCACCATGTTGATCAGGCTGGTCTCGAACTCATAATCTCGTGATCTTCCTGCCTCTGTCTCCCAAAGTGCTGGGATTACAGGCATGAGCCACCATACCCAACCTGTTTGTTTTTAGAGACAGAGTCTTGCTCTGTTGCCCAGGCCAGACTGCAGTAGTGCAATCATGGCTCTCCCTGGCTCAAGTGATCCTCCCACCTCAGCCTCCTGTGTAACTGAGACTATATATGCCCACTACCACCGTGCCTGACTAATTAAAAACAATTTTTTTTTTTTTTGTAGAGACAAGGTCTCACTTTACTACCCAGGCTGGTCTTGAACTCCTATGTTCATGAGATCCTCCCACCTCTGCCTCTTAAAGCACTAGGATTACAGGCATGAGCCACAGCCCCCAGCCCAATTTGTATCTTTAAAAAATAAAAATATAGGCTGGGCGCAGTGACTCACACCTGTAATCTCAGCATTTTGGGAGGCCACTTGAGGATTGAGGCCAGGAGTTTGAGACCAGCCTCAGCAATATGGTGAAACTCCATCTCTACTAAAAATATAAAAAATAGCCAGGAGTGGTGGTGGGTACCTGTACTCCTGGCTACTTAGGAGACTGAGGTGGGAGGATCACCTGGGTCTTGGAGGTCAAGGCTGCAGTGAGCCAAGATTGTGCCACTGTACTCCAGCCTGGGTGATAGAGTGAGACCCTTTCTCAAAAAATAAAAAAATATAAAAGTAAATAAACAAATATTTAAAATAACAATGAAAATCATCACCTGATTAAGCCAGGCACTTTATATACACTTCACTTTTTAGTAGAGACGTAGTTTCAACATGATGGCCAGGCTGGTTTTGAACTCCTTCATATCTAACCTGAGGGGTAGGCGTTATTTCTGTTTTACAGATGAGGAGCTTAGAGGGCTTAAATGATCTGCCTTAGTTCAAAAGTCTCGTTAGTAAGTAGCTGAGCTGAAATTGAACCCGTCTGTGTGACTCCAGAGTCCAAGTTCTTTGCCCCTTCCAGTTTTCATTGTATTTGTCCTAATTTTAAGTGGATTTGGGTAAAGAGAGAAACTGCTTTGTGCTTTTTTTTTTTTGAGAAGGAGTTTTGCTTTTGTTGCCCAGGCTGGAGTGCAATGGCACAGTCTCAACTCACTGCAACCTCTGCCTCCTGGGTTCAAGCGATTCTTCTGCCTTAGCCTTTTGTATTTTTTAAATACAAAAATTAGCTGGGATTACAGGCATGCGCCACCACACCCAGCTAATTTTTGTATGTTTAGTTGAGACGGAGTTTCACCATGTTGGTTAGGCTGGTCTCGAACTCCTGACTTCAGGTGATCCACCCACCTTGGCTTCTCAAAATGCTGGGATTACAGGAGTGAGCCACCGTGCCCAGCCTGCTTTGTTCATTTCTGATGGCAGTTTACTTTCTTTTCAGAATGGCTTTGGAACACACACGTGGTTTCTAAAGAGAATCCCCAATTCCCAGTATCCTTTGAGAAATGAATACATAGGAGAGTTTGTGAATGGATATCGTCACGGACATGGCAAATTTTATTATGCCAGTGGAGCCATGTATGATGGAGAATGGGTTTTCAATAAGAAACACGGCATGGTGAGTATAGCCCTGGGAAGATCACATTTTAAGTAATTATGTAAAGCCATTGAAATTATGTAAAGCAATTGAAACGTCCAAGTATAATTACAGATTTGTCTATTTCTACTTTCAGATCTATCAGTTTTTGCTTCATATATTTGAAGCTTTGCTGTTAGGTGCATACACATTTAGGAATGTTATGTATTGGTGCATGGGCTCTTTTGATCATCACATAATGTTCCTCATTAACCCTGCTAATTTTCTTTTCTTTCTTTCCTTTTTTTGAGATGGATTCTTGCTCTGTTGCCCAGGCTGGTGTACATCCATCCGATCTCAGCTCACTGCAACCTCCGCCTTCTGGGTTCAAGTGATTCTCCTGCCTCCCGAGTAGCTGGGATTACAGGTGCCTGCCACCACAACTGGCTAATTTTTGTATGTTTAGTAGAGATGGGGTTTCATCATGTTGGCCAGGCTGGTCTCAAACTCCTGAAATCAGGTGATCCACCCCTCCTCGGCCTCCCAAAGTGCTGGGATTACAGGTGTGAGCCACCATGCCTGGCCAACTGTGGTAATTTTCATTTCTCTGAGGTCTATTTTGTCTGATGTAAATAAAGGCACTCTAGATTTCTAATTTTAATTGTGGTAAAGTACACTTAAGAGTTACCATCTTGGCCGGGTGCGGTCGCTTGTGCCTGTAATCCCAGTACTTTGGGTGGCCGAGGTGGACAGATCCCCTGAGGTCAGGAGTTCCATATCAGCCTGGCCAACATGGTGAAACCCTGTCTCTACGAAAAATACAAAAAAATTTGGCCGAATGTGGTGGGCACCTGTAGTCTCAGCAATTTGGGGAGGCTGAGGCAGGAGAATCACTTGAATCTGGGAGGCTGAGGTTGCAGTGAGCTGAGATCATGCCACTGCACTCCAGCCTGGGCAACAGAGCAAAACTCCATCTCAAAAAAAAAAAAAAGAAAAAAAAAGATTTACCATCTTAACCATTTGTAAATGCACAACTCATTGGCATTAAGTACGTTTACATTGTTGTGCAACCATCACCACCATCCACCTCCAGAACTCTTTTCACAAAAGACATCATGTCATTCTCCATTAAATTGCATTATCCATTTTGCATAGGATAACTTAACTGTTTTGCTAAGGTGATTACATGACTTTTTTATTTTTCATTTTTTTTTGTTTTGAGACAGAGTTTCGCTTTGTTCCCCAGGATGGAGTGCAGTGGTGCTATCTTGGTTCACTGCAACCTCCACCTCCTGAGTTTAAGCGATTCTTGTGCCTCAGCCTCTCCAGTAGCTGGGATTACAGGCACCCGCCACTACCCCTAGGCTCTTTTCTTTTTCTTTTTTTTTTTTTTCAGTACTGATGGAGGTTTCACGATGTTGGTCAAGCTGGTCTCGAACTCCTGGCCTTAAATGATCCTCCTACCTCGGCCTCCCAAAGTGCTGGGATTCCAAGCATGAGCCACTGTGCCCGGCAAAATATTTTTAATGGCCCTTGATTTCCTGTATATTTAGTGGTTATTTAATTAGTTTTTGCTATGCGTGTGTGTGTGTGTGTGTGTGTGTGTGTGTGTAAGGGTGGTTTTGGTTTGCAAGTAACAGACAATCTAGTGTCATCTACCATGTATAATACAGAATAATGTAGGCTTCAGGGTTGGTTTTTTTTTTTTTTGAGACGGAGTTTCGCTCTTGTTACCCAGGCCGGAGTGCAATGGCGCGATCTTGGCTCACCGCAACCTCCGCCTCCTGGGTTCAGGCAATTCTCCTGCCTCAGCCTCCTGAGTAGCTAGGATTACAGGCATGCGCCACCATGCCCAGCTAATTTTTTGTATTTTTAGTAGAGACGCGGTTTCACCATGTTGACCAGGATGGTCTCGATCTCTTGACCTCGTGATCCACCCGCCTCGGCCTCCCAAAGTGCTGGGATTCAGGCGTGAGCCACCATGCCCGGCCCTTCAGGGTTGGTTTGATTCAGCAACTCAGTGCTGTCAGGATTTCTCTTCCATCTGTCCACAGTATCTCCCACTATGTCACTTTCACCCTTGCGGTTTTCCTCCCTCATTACTGCAGGATGGCTGCTGTGGTTCCAGCCTTCACATCCACGTACGATACTATCTAGAAGAAAAGGAGGAACTTTTTTTTTTTTCTTGAGATGGAGTCTTGGTCTGTTGCCCAGGCTGGAGTGCAGTGGTGCAATCTCAGCTTACTGCAATCTCTGCCTCCGGGTTCAAGCTGTTCTCCTGCCTCAGCCTCCTGTAGTGTAGACTACAGGTGCGTGCCACCATGCCCAGATGATTTTTGTACTTTTAGTAGACATGTGGTTTCACCATGTTAGCCAGGATGGTCTCGATCTCTTGACCTTGTGATAATGCCCACCTTGGCCTTCCAAACGCTGAGATTACAGGCATGAGCCACTGTGCCTGGCCCAAAAAGGAGGAACTTTTTACAAAAGTTCTTTACAAATGTCTTTGATTTTACAGAGCCAAATTGGGTCATTTGCCCACTTTTGAATCAGTAACTGTCTATTGACCTGGGTTTGACAAATCTCCAGGAGTCTTGGCCAGGTGTGGTGACTCATGCCTTTAATCCCAGCACTTTGAGAGGCTGAGGCAGACGGATCACTTGAGGTCAGGAGTTTGAGACCAGCCTGGGCAACATGGTGAAACCCCCATCTCTACTAAAAATACAAAAATTAGCCAGGCATGGAGGTGGGCACCTGTAATCCCAGCTACTCGGGGGGCTGAGGAAGGAGAATCGCTTGAACCTAGGAGGTGAAGGTTGCAGTGAGCCGAGATCATGCCACCGCACTCCAGCCTGGAGGACAGAGCAAGACTCTGTCTTAAAAAAAAAAATCGAGGCGTCTCTATTGTGTGATGGGCATTCTGCTGGTCAGTAGCCTAGTTTAATAAGACACATTCTGTGGCCTACAGGTGCTTGAAATTGCAGAAAGTTTGTGGAGCAGATACAGAGAGAGAGGGGAGGAGCAGGAGGAGCCATGGGAAGGGGAGGAAGAGAGAGAGGACTTACAGTGTGTGAGACCCCAGGAGCCTGATGATACGTGGAGTAAGTGCATATCTTCAAACAAAAAGCTCCAAACTCTTGAAAAAGCTATTGATGTACATTTACCAGTGTTTTTCTAAGAAAACTTTTTCTTTCTTTTTTTTTTTGAGATGACGTTTTGCTCTTGTTGCCTGGGCTGGAGTAGAGTCTCACAGCAACCTCCGCCTCCTGGGTTCAAGCGATTCTCCTGCCTCGGCCTCCAGAGTAGCTGGGATTACAGGCATGCACCATCACGCCCAGCTAATTTTGCATTTTTAGCAGAGATGAGGTTTCTCCATGTTGGTCAGGCTGGTCTCAAACTCCCGGCCTCAGGTGATCCACCCGCCCTGGCCTCCCAAAGTGCTGGGATTACAGGCATGAGCCACCGCGCCTGGCAAAAACTCTTTCTAAACTGCACAAAGTTGTTTTTCTGTCTGCAGGGCCGATTAACTTTCAAGAATGGGCGTGTGTTCGAAGGCAAATTCTCCAATGACCACATAGCTGGGTTTCCAGATCTCGAAGTTGAATTCATCAGCTGCCAGGACCTGTCTTCAGGAGTTGCCCAAAGATTGTCTGGGAGTGCCGGTAGGAAGCGTTCACCTGTTGAAATATTATTCATCTGTTTTTATCCATGGTGTCCACTCGTGAAAATACACCAAACACTTCAGAAAACAGGAGTCCTCTGTGAGGAACTTCTTTTTTTTTTTTTTAATTTGAGACAAAGTCTCACGCTGTCACCCAGGCTGGAATGCAGTGATACGCTCACTGTTCACTACGGCCTCAAACTTCTGGGCTCAGCCTCCCCATTAGCTGGGACTACAGATGTGCACCACCATGCCTGGATAATTTTTAAACTTTTTGTAGAGGCAGAGTCTCGCTATGTTGTCGAGGCTGGTTCAAACTCCTGTCCTTAAGCAGTCATCTTGCCTCGGCCTCCCAAAATGTTGAGATTACAAGTGCAGGCCACTGTGCCTGGCTAGCAACTGCTTTAAAAAATGGTTTTTTTAGAGATGGGATCTCTCTGTTGCCCAGATTGGAGTGATGTGGTGGGGTCATAGCTCTCTGCAGCCTTAACCTCCCATTTTGGCTTCCCCAAGTGCTGGGATTTCAGGCATGAGCCACTGTGCCCACCTGCTTTCTTAGTAGCTTTTTGGAATACTTTTGTATCTCAATTTGGTGAGAAATCACTGTGACATAACATTGAGAAATTTTAACATTGCTTTTCATAATTACCTCCAAGGATGGGCATGGTGGCTCATGCCTGTAATCTCAGTACTTTGGGAGGCCAAGGCAGGTAGATTGCTTGAGCTCACGAGTTCAAGACCTGGGCAACATGGTAAAACCCCGTGTCAACAAAAAATAGAAGAATTAGCTGGCCGTGATGGCACATGTCTGTAGTCCCAGCTACTCGGGAGGCTGAGGTGGATTGTTTGAGCCTGGGAGGCAGAGTATGTGGTAAGCTGAGGTTGTGCCACTGCACTCCAGCCTGTGCAATGGAGTGAGATCCTGTCTCAAAAAAACAAAAAACAAAACAAAACAAAAACCACCACCAAACCATAATCATCCCCTGTATTTGCCTATATTCGTTAGAACTGATCAGAAAGCTTGATGGCAGTGAAAGTCATTCTGTGTTGGGATCAAGCATTGAGCTGGATTTAAATTTGCTCCTGATCATGTACCCTGAGACAGTCCAACCTGAAGAAAAGAAGCAGGTAAAATCCTTTTTATTGCTATCGATTTCATCCTGAGGAAATATAGCTGGCAGCTGCTGTCCCTTGTTGAATGTATTATTATTATTATTATTATTATTTTTATTTTGAGACGGAGTTTCGCTCTTGTTACCCAGGCTGGAGTGCAATGGCACGATCTCGGCTCACCGCAACCTCCGCCTCCTGGGTTCAGGCAATTCTCCTGCCTCAGCCTCCTGAGTAGCTGGGATTACAGGCATGCGCCACCGTGCCCAGCTAATTTTTTTTGTATTAGTAGAGATGGGGTTTCACTGTGTTGACCAGGATGGTCTAGACCTCTTGACCTCATGATCCACCCGCCTCGGCCTCCCAAAATGCTGGGATTACAGGCTTGAGCCACCGTGCCTGGCCTATTATTATTTTTTGAGACAGAGTGTCGCTCTGTCACCCAGGCTGGAGTGCAGTGACATGATCTCGGCTCACTGCAACCTCTGCCTCCTGGGTTCAAGCAATTCTCCTGCCTCAGCCTTCTGAGTAGCTTGGATTACAGGCAACCGCCATTATGCCTGGCTAATTTTTATATTTTTGTAGAGATGGGGTTTCAACATGTTGGCCAAGGTGGTCTCGAACTCCTGACCTCAGGTGATCTGCCTGGCTCGGCCTCCCAAAGTGTTGGGATTACAGGCATGAGCCACTTGTGCCAGGCATAGAACAATGCTTTAGATCAAGTAGACTATACATGTTTATTCAGTTGAATTGAGTTTTCTCTTTTGTTATTTTTTGAGACAGAGAGTCTTGCTGTGTCACCCAGGCTGAAGTGCAGTGGTGCGATCTTGGCTCACTGCAACCTCCACCTCCCAAGTTCACCGGTTTCAGCCTCCTGAGTAGCTGGGATTACAGACGCCTGTCACCATGCCCAGCTTATTTTGTATTTTTAGTACAGATGGGGTTTTACCATCTTGGCCAGGCTGGTCTCGAACTCCTGACCTCAGGTGATCCTCCTGCCTTGGGCTCCCAAAGTGGTAGGATTATAGGATTGAGCCACTGTGCCCGGCCGCCTTTTGTTCTTACTCCGTAGTATTAAGACACGCATGGCTTTCTTCCTTTCAGGTAGAATATGCTGTCTTAAGAAACATTACAGAATTAAGAAGAATCTATAGCTTTTATAGCAGACTGGGATGCGACTACTCTCTGGATAATACCTTTCTGATGACAAAGCTTCACTTCTGGAGATTTCTAAAGGATTGCAAATTTCATCACCACAAACTAACTCTTGCTGATATGGACAGGATATTAAGTGGTGAGTATTCCAGGTCCTTCACATCTTTTGGTTTAAAGCAGGGGTCTCTAACCCCTGGGCCATGGACCAGTACCGGTCTGTGGCCCGTTAGGAACCAGGCTGCACAGTGGGAGGTGAGCAGTGGGCAGGCAAGTGAAGCTTCGTCTGTTTTTTTTTTTTTTTTTGAGATGGAGTCTTGCTCTGTCGCCCAGGCTGGAGTGCACTGGCACTATCTTGGCTCACTGCCACCTCCACCTCCCAGATTCAAGCGAGTCTCCTGCCTCAGCCTTCCAGGTAGCTGGAATTACAGGCATGCATCACTACCCCCAGCTAATTTTTGTATTTTTAGTAGAGATAGGGTTTCACCATGTTGGCCAGGCTGGTCTCGAACTCCTGACCTCGTGATCCACCTGCCTTGGCCTCCCAAAAGTGCTGGGATTACAGGTGTGAGCCATTGCTTCTGGCCCCTTGATCTGTTTTTACAGCCGCTCCCCATCGCTGGCATTACCGCCTAAGCTCTGCCTCCTGCAGATCAGCAGCAGCATTAGATTCTCATAAGAGTGCGAATCCTGTGAACTGCACGTGAGTGGGATCTAGGTTGCGCGTTCCTTATGAGAATCCAATGCCTGATGTTCTGTCACTGTCTCCCATTACCACCAGATGGAACCATCTAGCTGCAGGCAAACAAGATCACGGCTCCCACTGATTCTGCATGATGGTGATTTGTATAATTGTTTCATTTTGTATTACAATGTAGTAATAATAGAAATAAAGTGTCCACACCCATAATCCCAGCACTTTGTGAGGACGAGGCAGGCAGATCATGAGGTCAGAAGTTCAAGACCACCCTGGCCAATATGGTGAAATCCTGTCTTTACTAAAAATACAAAACACAAAATTAGCCAGGTGGCGCGCGCCTGTAGTCTCAGCTACTTGGGAGGCTGAGACAGAAGAATCGCTTGAACCCGGGAGGTGGAGGTTGCAATGAGCGGAGATCGTGCCACTGCACTCCAGCCTGGGCGACAGAGTGAGATTTCGTCTCAAAATAATAATAATAATAATAGAAATAAAGTGCACAATAATTGTAATGCACTTGAATCATCCTGAAACCAACAACCCCCCCACCCCATCCCCACCATTCATGGAAAAATTGTCTTCCACAAAATCGGTCCCCAGTGCCAAAAAGGGTGGGGATCGCTGGTTTAAAGGACAGTATCACAATGTCACCTGGAAGCCAGTTAGGAAATGTGGAGGGAGTGGGGAGGGCCTAGGTCGGGAGAAGTGTTCCAGAAATCAGCATGTGGTGTTCCCCTGGCGATGATGATGTACTTGAAGAGACAGTTTTATGACGAAACAGCAGTGGTAGGAGGTCACCTACAGCAGGGCCAACAATGCATGGCCCCGGGGTGAAATCCAGCCCACCCCCGTTCCCCTAAATCATGCTTTACTGGAACACAGACATGCCCGTTTGCTTATGTGTCTGTGACTACTTTTCCCCAAAGCACCACAGCTGAGGGGTTGTGATGGAGATTGTCTGGACCAACAATCCTAAAATATTTACTCTCTGGCCCTTTACAGAAAGTTTGCCTCCCTCTCTCCCCCGACCACCGATCTATAGTAAAAAAGCCCTCAACTGTTAGGTCAGAAATGGGAAGACGGCCAGGAGTGGTGGCTTCTACCTGTAACCCCAGCACTTTGGGAGCCCAAGGCAGCTGGATCACTTGAGGTCAGGAGTGTGAGACCAGCCTGGCCAACATGTTAAAATCCTATCTCTACTAAAAATACAAAAATTAGCGAGGTGTGGTGGCATGCGCCTGTAGCCTCAGTTACTCAGTGGGAGGCTGAGGCAGTAGAATCGCTGGAGCCTAGGAGATGGAGGTTGCAGTAAGCCAAGATTTCCAGCCTAGGCGGCAGAGTGAGACTCTGTCTCAAAAAAAAAGGCTAGGTGCAGTGGCTCCTGCCTGTAATTCCAGCAGTTTCAGAGGCCAAGGTGGGTGGATCACAAGGTCAGGAGTTCAAGCCCAGTGTGGCCAATATGGTGAAACCTCGTCTCTACTAAAAATACAACAATTAGCCAGGCGTGGTGGTGCACCCCTGTAGTCCCAGCTACTCGGGAGGCTGAGGCAGGAGAATTGCTTGAATTCAGCAGGCAGAGGTTGCAGTGAGCTGAGATCACGCCACTGCACTCCAGCCTGGGCGACGGCGAAACACCGTCTCAAAAAAAAAAAAAACAAGGTGAGGAGAATCACCAATGTCTTGGAATTCCGAGTCTAGAAGAGGCCTTAAGTAGTCTTAGGATTGGTCTTGATTTCAAATTGGGAGGTTGATGTGATTAAATGTAACAACTTTGGAGGTTTGACTTCTTTCAGCTTAATTCTGGGAGGCAGAGTTAAAAGCTTCAAATTATTCACTTGAAAAATAAAGTATTGGAAAAAATTCCCATTTACTTCAAAGTTTAGTGTTTGAACCATACTTAAAATTCATTTAGAATTAGCAGCACTCATCATATTGTGTCTCAGACTACTCTGGGAAACACTGGGACAAGATGTCTTGTAAAGGAGCCAGAGTGACTTTTTTTTTTTTGTGAGTTGGCATCTCACTCTGTCGCCCAGGCTGGAGTGCAGTGGCTAGATCTCGGCTCAGTGCAACCTCCGCCTCTGGGGTTCCAGTGATTCTCCAGCCTCAGCCTCCCCAGAAGCTGGGATTACAGGCAAACGCCACCATGCTCGGCTAAGTTTTTGTATTTTTAATACAGACAGGGATTTGCATGTTGCCTAGGTTGGTCTCGAACTCCTGACGTCAGGCAGTCTGCCTGCCTTGGCCTCCCAAAGTCCTGGGATTACAGGCATGAGCCACCGTGCCTGGCTTTCACAGGGTTTTAAATTTTTAACTGGACGCTTATATATGTTCAGGGCATTCTGCCGTAAGTACTCTGTCCTGTTCTGTTCTTTGAATTGTATACCAGCAGCAAATAAAATAGAAGCTTCCAGCATATAACAGGCATCCTCTCCAATTTTCTTATTTTAGCCAATAATGACATACCAGTTGAAGAAATCCATTCTCCATTTACAACAATACTTTTGAGAACATTTTTGAATTATCTCCTGCATTTGGCGTACCACATTTATCACGAAGAATTCCAGTAAGTACTATTTATGGCTCCTTGTTGGGGGACAGGACACAGCCAAGCTGTACTGTTGTCATAGTGCCCTCTTTTCTTCAGCAGCCGTTTTTTTTTTTTTTTTTTTTGAGGTGGAGTCTTGCTGTGTCGCCTAGGCTGGAGTGCAGTGGCATGATCTCGGCTCACTGTAACACCCAGCCTTCCCTTTATATACTCTATACCTTAGAAGGAGATTATTAAGTCTAGCCCATGCTCAAGGAGAAGGGAATTCCCTCTTTTGGAGGAGAAGTAATTATGATATCTTTTGATCATTATCACAGAAAGAGAAGCCCGTCGCTCTTCTTGTGTTTTACAAAACTGATGACCGAGAACATTCGTCCAAATGCCTGCCAGGTAAAAGGTGAATACAAAACCAACAGGATTATATTTACTGCCTTTTTTTTCCTCAAAATATAAATCTGGGCTGGGCGCGGTGGCTCACTCCTGCAATCCCAGCATTGTGGGAGGCTGAGGCGGGTGGATCACCTGAGGTCGGGAGTTCAAGACCAGCCTGGCCAGCATGGCGAAACCCCATCTCTACTAAAAATACAAAATATCAGCCAGGTGTGGTGGCACATGCCTGTAATCCCAGGTACTCGGCGAAGCTGAGGCAGGAGAATCGCTTGAACCTGGCAGGTGGAGGTTGCAGTGAGCCAAGATCGTGCCACTGCACTGTAGCGTGGGCAACAGTGAAACTCTGTCTTGGAAAAAATCAAAGACAATAGAATTATATTTACTGCCTTTTCTTTTCTCCAAAGATAAATCTGTAACCATTTTTCGAATGTCGTATTTTTAGGCAATTTATTCCGTGAGCAGCAGCGGACATTCTACTCTATGAGTTACATCAGTAAGTGCTGGGAGATTTATCTAGCTTACTGCAGGCCCCGCGCAGCACCTCCCCACGAGCTTACCATGAAGACGAGATACTTCCTCTGGATGCTGAAAGTAACCACCTAAGTTTGATATTTTCTACTTACAGGCACTTTGATTTTAATGAAAGAAAGGCACGATATTCTAGCTATGATTTGCAAACAATCAGTTGAAGATCTGGGTGCATTTTCATGACCATTGAATGTTTACTGATTCTCTTGGCAGAAGAGTGGTCTATGGTTGTGGAAGGAACAGAAACAGCCATCACCTGCCGGATGTGCTTGAAGATTAGGGCAAGACAATGGCCCGTGGCCTACAATATCTTTTTTTGAGATGGAGTTTTGCTCTTGTCATCCAGGCTGGAGTGCAGTGGCATGATCTCAGCTCACTGCAACCTCCACCTCCCAGGTTCAAGTGATTCTCCTACCTCAGCCTCCCGAGTAGCTGGGATTATAGGTGCCCACCACCATGCCCAGCTAATTTTTATATTTTTAGTAGACATGGGTTTTCACCATGTTGGCCAGCCTGGTCTCGAACTCCTGACCTCAGGTGATCCGCCCGCCTCAACCTCCCAAAGTGCTAGGATTACAGGCGTGAGCCACCTCACCCACCTGGCCTACAATATCTTTACTCATGCAGATCCAGCCATTTAAAGGAAGTTGGGGCCGAGTGCCTTGGCGCACACCTGTAATTTCAGCACTTTGGGAGGTCAAGGCAGGAGGATCACTTGAGCTTAGGAGTTTAAGACCAGCCTGGGCAACATAGTGAGACTCCCCCGCTTCAGAAAATAAAAAAACTTAGCTGGGCATGGTGGTGCACACCTATAGTCCCAGCTACTTGGGAGGCTGCAGTAAGCCTGTGATCGTGCCACTGCATTCCAGCCTGGCTGACAGAGTGAGGCCCTGTCTCAAAAAAGTCCCTAGAAAAACAAAAAAGGTGGTAATGCGGTTGTGCTTGGTGAATTAAAAAATAATAAGAAAAACAAAAAAGGAAAATGAAGGAACACTTTGTTTGATGAACTGAAGTGTTGTCTGATCCTAGAATAGCAATAAAGCCAACTGATATCTTTAAAAAAAGGAAGGAAGGACTTCGGAAGGCCAAGGCAGGTCGATCACCTGAGATCAGGAGTTCGAGACCAGCCTGGTGAACACTGTGAAACCTGTCTCTACTAAAAATACAAAAAAATTAGCCAGGTCTGGTGGCAGGAGCCTGTAATCCCAGCTACTCGGGAGGCCGAGGCAGGAGAATTGCTTGAACCCGGGAGGCAGAGGTTGCAGTGAGCTGAGGTCACACAACTGCTCTCCAGCCTGGGTAACAAGAGCAAAACTCTATCTAAAAGGAAGGAAGTGAGGAGGATGAATGATCTTAAAAAATACAGTTTATCAAAAAAGACTTTTTTTTTTTTTCTCACCAGGTTGGCCAGGGTGTTCTCGATCTGTTAACCTCGAGATCCGCCCGCCTCAGCCTCCCAAAGTGATTGGATTACAGGCGTCACGCCACTACCACGCCCGGCCCAATGTAGGCATTTTTAATGGTTATTACTTGGGAAAATAGTGACAACATCTTATTGATACAATGTTCTCATACTATTGGTTGTTCTTGTTCCATGATACCATGATACATTTTTTTTTTTTTGAGATGGAGTCTTGCTCTTTCACCAGGCTGGAGTGCAGTGGCGTGATCTCAACTCACTGCCAACTCTGCCTCCCAGGTTCGAGCAGTTCTCCTGCCTCAGCCTCCCGAGTAGCTGGGACTACAGGTGCGTGCCACTATGCCCAGCTAATTTTTATATTTATGGTAGAGACGGGGTTTCACCATGTTGGCCAGGATGGTCTCAATCTCTTGACTTTGTGATCTGCCTGCCTCGGTCTCCCAAAGTGCTGGGATTACAGGCGTGAGCCACTGTGCCCTGCCTGTTCCATGATACTTTTAATTTGTAGTTGTGAGAATACAAATGAAACAGAATCAATACTAATAATAGAGTGTTTTTACAAATTTCATTATGTTGTATACATATGGAAAACAGATAATAACCTCATGTCTAACTGTAGGAAAATAGTTTTGTTTTTATGAACAAGGGTCTCCCTCTGTCACCCAGACTGCAGTGCAGTGGCGCAATCTTGGCTCCCTGCAGCCTCAACCTACTGGGTTCCAGCGATCCTCCCACCTCAGCCTCCTTAGTAGCTGGGACTGCATGTGTGCACCACCATGCCCAGCTAACTTTTCTAGTTTTTGTAGAGACGGGTTCTTGCCATGTTGCCCAGGCTGATCTTAAACTCCTGGGCTCAAGCAATCGTTTTGCCTAAGCCTCCTGTAGTGGTGGAATTACAGGTGTGAGTCACTGCACCTGGCCCTTTCAATTTTTTCATTTGTTTCAGGCATGTTTGCAATTGTCCATTGAAGCTTTTTTTTTTTTTTTTTTTGAGGTGGAGTCATGCTCTGTCACCCAGGCTGGAGTGCAGTGGCGCGATTTCAGCTCACTGCAACCTCTGCCTCCTGGGTCAAGCGAGTCTTCTTCCTCAGCCTCCCGAGTAGCTGGGATTACAGGTGCATGTCATCACGCCCAGCTATTTCTTTGTATTTTAGTAGAGATGGGGTTTCATCATGTTGCCCAGGCTGGTCTCGAACTCCTGAGCTCAGGTGATCCACACTGAGCTCAGGTGATCCACACAGCTCAGCCTCCCAAAGCGCTAGGATTAGAGGCATGAGCCACCACACCCGGCCTCACTGGAGCATTTTTGTGATGACTGTCTTACAATCTTTGTTAGTCAATTGTAACACTGCTGCCATCTTGGTGATGACATCTGTGTATTCTCTTTTTTTCATTCAGTTTGAGATCTTCCTGGTTCTTGGTGTGAGTGATTTTATTTATTTATTTTTTTGATGGAGTCTTGTTCTGTCACCCAGACAAGTGCAATGGCATGATCTCGACTCACTACAACCTCTGCCCCCTGGTTCAAGCAATTCTCCTGCCTCAACCTCCCAAGTAGCTGGAATTATAGGCATGTGCCACCACGCCAGTCTAATTTTTGTAGTTTTAGGGAGATGGGGTTTCACCATGTTGCCCAGGCTGGTCAGTAGAGTGATTTTTAAAAAAATAGTGAAACCTGAACATTTGAGTACAGTAAGTCCTTGCTTAATATTATTGATAGGTTCTTGGAAACTGTGACTTTAACCAGTGCTATAGGAGCTTAACTCTTCTTTATGTCAGTTATTCTATGGTAAAGTTGGTTTTGTTATGCAGTACGTTGTTTCTGTCTGTGCTTTTCAGCCTACAGCATTGTGTTAATATTTCATACCTGAGGCCAACGTGGTGGTTCACTCCTGAGTGAGGCAGGCGGATCACAAGGTCAGGAGTTTGAGACCAGCCTGGCTAACATGGTGAAACCCTGTCTCTGCTAAAAATACAAAAATTAACTGGGCATGGTGGCGGGCCCCTGTAATCTGAGCTACTCAGGAAGCTGAGGCAGGACAATCATTTGAACCCAGGAGGCGGAGGTTGCAGTGAGCTGAGATCAGGCTATTGCACTTCAGCCTGGGTGACAGGGTAAGATTCCGTCTCAAAAAAAAAAAAAAAAAATTCACACCTGGACCATATTCTGTGTCCTGTTCTGATGCCAAAAAATACTTTATTGTTACTTTGGAGGTACTAGGGAAGGGTTAGAGAAGTAAATACCGATGTGTGTGTGTTGGGGGGAGGGGCAGGGTTTGGTTTGTTTTTTGAGACAGGGTCTTGCTCTGTCACTTGGGCTAGAGTGCAGTGTTGTGATCACAGCTCACTGTAGCCTCAAACTCCTGGATTTAAGTGATCCTCCCACTTCAGCCTCCTGATTAGCTAGGACTGCAGGCATACACCACCATGCTCAGCCCATATCTTAAATTTTTTGTAGAGACAGGGTCTTGTTATGTTACCCAGGTGGGTCCCCAACTCTTGGGTTCAAGTGATCCTCCCACCTTAGCCTCACAAGATTCTGAGATTACAGGTGTGAGCCACCATGCCTGGCCATAAATACCCTTAATCCAGAATGCTTTTCAAAATTATCAGTCTTTAAGATATTATTTTCTGACTGTGCACAGTGGCTCAAGACTGTAATCTTAGCACTTTGGAAGGCCAAGGCAAGCAGATCGCTTGAGATCAGGAGTTTGAGAACAGCCTGGCCAACATTGTGAAACTCTGTCTCTACTAAAAAATACAAAAATTAGCTGGACATGGTAGCGCACGCCTGTAGTCCCAGCTACTTGGGAAGCTGAGGTAGGAGAATTGCTTGAACCCAGGAGGTGGAGGTTGCAATGGGCCAAGATGACACCACTACACTCCAGCCTGGGTGACAGAGTGAGATTCTGTCTCTCAAAAAGAAAAAAGTTATTAATTTCTGGTACATTGTCTTAAGTTATTGTATTGATATGAATTCCCATTAAAATATATAGCTGTTTGCAATTATAGGTAGTTACGGTTTCATTTTTTTTTACAGGACTTTAAAATGATAAATAAGGAATTAACAGCAACTAAATTTTTGGAGGTCATGGCAGAGGATAATCCTTTCATCTATGATGGAATCGACAGCAACTTGGAACCTGAGGTTTGTAAAAAGCCGTCACAAATGTACAGTTCCAATTCAGGCTGTTGGTTTTGCTGTGGATACCAAGAACAAAGAACCAAGATTTTTCTTCTTTTTTTTTCATTAGCCTTTTTAAAATTTACAGACAGGGTCTTGCTCTGTTGCCCAGGCTAGATTATAGTGGCTCAATCGTAGCTCACTGCAGCCTCAAACTCCTGGGCTCAAGTGATCCTTCTGCCTCTCGCCCTCTCGAATAGCTAGGACCAGAAGTGCGTGCCACCATGCTTAGCTAATTTTTTTTTTTTTTTTGAGACAAAGTCTCACTCTGCTGCCCAGGAGGGAATGTGGTGGCATGATCTTGGCTCACTGTATCCTCTGCCTCATGGGTTTAAGCAATTCTCCTGCCTCAGCCTCCCGAGTAGCTGGGATTATAGGCACCCTCCACCACACCCTGCTGATTTTTTTTTTTTTTTTTTGTATTTTTAGTAGAGATAGGGTTTCACCGTGTCACCCAGGCTGGTCTCAAACTCTTTACCTCAAGTGATCCACCCGCCTCAGCCTCCCAAAGTATTGGGATTACAAGCATGAGCCACCGCACCTGGCTGTCAGCTGATTTTTTAAAAGCAATTTTTTGTAGAGAAGGGGTCTCACTATGTTGCCCAGGCTGGTCTCAAATCATCCTCCTGCCTCAGCCTCCTGAAGTGCTGAGATTACCAGATGTGAGTCACTGTGACCAGCCTAAGAACCAAGATTTGATTGAAAGCAATCTGAACACAAGTACATAAAACAATGTATGCATGTGTGTCTGTGCATGTCTCTATGTGTGCACGTGTGCATATTCAGATGTCAGGAGATGAACACCTATCAATGCTCCACCTCCAAATGTGTCAGAATGATGAAATCCCTCTGTTTTCTTTTATTTCAGCTGGTTTTCCTGGAATTCTTTGAAGCGCTCTTGAGCTTTGCATTTATCTGTGTTACTGACCAAATGACTAAATCCTATGCAAATGTTCCAGGTGATGATGTGTCTGGAAATAAACATGAAAATATTTATACAATATTAAAGCAGGTAACACATAATATCTTAGAATTAGGTAATCTTAGAATTTCAGAGTAAGGAATAGCTTTATTCTGGAATGGTTAAACCATCCTCAAAACTATCTTGGGTTTTAGTAACCCTTCCAGAAAGTAATTTTAAGAAGTCTTTCCTTTTTACTTGTAAAATTGTATTTCCTGTCTTTTGAGATAGGGATTTACTCTGTCACCCAGGCCTCAGTGCAGTGGTGCCATCACGGTTCACTGCAGCCTTGACCTCCTGAGCCCAAGCGCTCTTCCCACTTCAGCCTCCTGAGTAGCTGGGATTACAGGCGTGTGCCAGCATGCCCAGATCGTTTTTTGTATTTTTAGTAGAGATTGGGTTTCACCATGTTGACCAGGCTAGTCTTGAATTCCTTACCTCAGATGATCCATCTGCCTTGGCCTCCCAAAGTGCTAGGATTACAGGCCTCAGTCACTGTGACTGGCGTTTTTTTTTTTTTTTTTGGTAGAGATGGGGTTTTGCCACATTGCCCAGGCTGGTCTCAAACTCCTGAGATCAAGTGATCCTCCTGCCTCGGCCTCCCAAAGTGCTGGGATTACAGGTATGAGCCACCATGCCCAGCTCAGATGTCTTTTTCACATTTTGAAAGTGTATATATTTTTTCTTTTTTAAGGTAGGGAAAATGTGTTTCCTGTCCGTGATCCAGGAAGTGGACTCCTAGCCACAGCAGAGATTTCATAATGGTCAGAGTACATACCAATGTGCCGGGTGGACCGCTAAAACACACATTAACAAATCAGAGGTATTTACTAGGAGATGTTTTGTTATATGGATCTAGTGTTTCTGAGAGTGGAAAGCCTGCCCAAGAGCAGATCTGTCGAGGTACAGTTCCTGAGTGTGCTCAGAATGCTAAACAGGTCCCCAGGGCTTGCTCACAAAGATGGACACTCAGGCCGGGCACAGTGGCTCACATCTGTAATCCCAGCACTTTGGGAGGGCCAAGGTGGGCAGATCACTTGAGGTCAGGAATTCGAGACCAGCCTGGCCAACATGGTGAAACCCCGTCTCTACTAAAAATACACTGGAGGCCGGGTGTGGTGGCTCATGCCTATAATCTCAGCACTTTGGGAGGCCAAGGCGAGTGGATCATGAGGTCAGGAGTTTAAGACCAGCCTGGCCAATATGGTAAAACCCCGTCTCTAATAAAAATACAAAAATTAGCCGGATGTGGTGACAGGTGCCTGTGTAATCCCCGCTACTCAGGAGGCTGAGGCAGGGAATGAATTGCTTGAACCATGGAGGCAGAGGTTGCAGTGAGCCAAGATTGTGCTACTGCACCCCAGCCTGGGTGACAGAGTGAGACTCTGTCTCAAAAAAAAGTGAAAAAAAAAAAAAAGGCTAGGAATGGTGGTTCACACCTGTAATCCCAGCACTCTGGGATGCCAAGGTGAGTGGGGGGCATCACAAAGTTAGGAGTTCCAGACCATCCTGGCCAACATGGTAAAACCCTGTCTCTACTAAAAATACAAAAATTAGCTGGGCATGGTGATGTGCACCTGTAGTCCCAGCTACTTGGGAAGCTGAGGCAGAAGAATTACTTCAACTGGGGAGGCGTAGGTTGCAGTGAGCCGAGGTCATGCCACTGCACTCCAGCCTGGTGACAGAGCAAGATTTTGTCTAAAAAAGAAAAGGAAACTGAAACGTTAATGTCATACTCCTAGCGAATCACTGCTCCCTTTTGACTAACAATTTGGGACTGTGATTTAGAGTTCCCAGCGAGGCTCAGCTTTAAATTCATTAATGCCCATCCTTCTTGCTCTGCTCACTGGAGTTTCACACACTCTAGTGATTTTGGGAGGTAAAGGTAGAATTTTCTTCCACAGAGGAAAGGGTTCTATGGATAGGGACAGCCAGTGCCAGAGATGTACAGAAGGCCCCCTGTGAGCTGCCAGCTGGGTGTGCACACCTGTGAGGGAGCAGCTGGAGGCCAGGGCAGGAGCCGCCAGGAAGAAGGGGAGGAACCTCAAGGACCCACAGGGATGGGGGTAGTCTGCATTCCCAATCACCAGAGTGGAGAAGCCTTCACGTGAATAAGGGGCATCGGGCTGCATACTTAAAAGTTCGCTGTTTGTGTGTGAGCGCGTGTGTGTTTGAGACAAAACCTCGATCTGTTGCCCAGGCTCAGGTGAAGTGGCACAAACTTGGCTCACTACAGCCTCTGCCTCCTGGGTTCAAGTGATTCTCCTGCCTCGGTCTCCGGAGTAGCTGGGATTACAGGTGTGCACCACCACACCTGGCTAATTTTTTGTATTTTTGGTAGAGAGAGGGTTTCACTATGTTGGCCAGGGTGGTCTTGAACTCCTGACCTCAGGTGGTCTGCCCACCTTGTTCTCTGAAAGTGCTGGAATTAAAGGCATGAGCCAAGGCACCTGGCTCATTATTTTTTTTTTTTAGAGCTGGGGGTCTTGCTCTGTTGCCCAGGCTGGTCTTGAGCTCCTGGGCTCAAGTGATCTGGCCACCTTGGCCTCCCAAAGTGCTGGGATTACAGGCATGAGCCACTGTGCCTGCCTCTGTTCACTGTTTTGACTGAGGCGATGGTTTCACAGGTGCAGATATGTGAAAACACATCAAAGAGTACACTTTATGTGTAGTTCATTGTAAATCAGTTACACTCCATTAAAACAGCGTGTGCGTGTGTGTGTGTGTATGCATGTATGGATCTCTATGGAAACCAGAAGCCCTCTGATGCATGTGTCCATTCTTAGGACACCCAGAACAAGAGTCCCAATGAGGTCATGAGCCACGAATCAGATGCTGCTCACTCTGACAGTGCCAAGTCGTATTCCAGCAAGTTAGGACCCTGGCCTGATATTAACAAGGTAAGGAAATCAGAGGTTTGTCTTGACAACTAACTGTAGAGATCTGCTGCCGAGTGCCTACTGTGCAAAGAGCTCTCTTCCATGTGCTGGGGACCTAGCAGTGAATAAAAAGCCCATGTTCTCGTGGACTTTACGTTCCAGGGAGGAGGGGAGACAGCAGCAAGTGAGCAGCAGTCATAGCATTTATGGGTGTTTCCCTGGCACCAAGCAGTCCCCAGGGACTAGCTTAGCGCCCCGATGACCTTCAGGTACTGCATTTCTCTCTAGGAGGGAACCCAGGCCCAGAAAGGTTCAGTAACTTACCCACAGTCACATAACCAGTAAGTAGTGGAGCTGGGGGTTTGTACCCAGGCAGAATTTGCACTTGTTACCACAAGCTACACTTATTCCCACTTAACAAGGTCTGAGTGACAGGAAGCACATCTGGCCAGGGAGAGGCCCTGGAGTTTATTCTGGGCGAGATGGGATGGCACGGGATACCGTCTGAGCAGAGGTGTCAGGAAGCTCTGTGGCTTCACTGGGCAAACCAGTGAGGGACTCTTGGAACCGTCCTGGTGGGAGGTGGTGGTGACTGGGACCAAGGCGGGTGGCTGGGACCTGAGTTCTGAGGTGTTTTGAAGGGTGCAGGGTTTGAGAGGGCAAGAGAAGGCAAAGATGAGTCTAAGATTTTTGGGCTGAGCATTGGCAGAACACAGTTGCCATTTATTATGAGGTGGAGGATGGAGGCAGGGGGGTGAGTTTTGGGAGCAAAATTAAGTGCTTGGTTTTGGGCATGTTAAGCTTAAGGTACCTGAATTGAGACCCAAGTGGCACGGCTGGAGATAAGACTGGAGTTCAAGGGCAAACTCCAGTTGGAGGTGGAAATGTGGGAGCTGGGGCATACACATGGTAATTAAACCCATTAGGCCAGGAGCTCATGCCTGTAATCCCAGCACCTTGGGAGGCTGAGGCAGGCAGATCACTTGAGGTCAGGAGTTTGAGACCAGCCTGGCCAACATGGCAAAACCCAGTCTCTACTAGAAAATACAAAAATTAGCCATGTGTGTTGGCAGGTGCCTATAATCTCAGCTACCTGGGAGGCTGAGGCAGGAGAATCACTTGAACATGGGAGGCAGAGGTTGCAGTGAGCTGAGATCCAAGATCCGAGATCGTGCCAGTGCACTCCAACCTAGGCAACAGAGTGAGACTCTGTCTCAAATAATAATAATAATTAAAGCTATTAATATATGAATCTAAGTATGGCTAACTGTATATAATAAATGCTTTCCCAACAGACCGGGGGGATATTTTCAAGTCTTTAAATTTTTTTTGAGAGCCTTTCAGTAAATACAGTAATTCTGTTTTTCATCTCCTTAATAGTATGAATATCAATATCTTATTCAGAATCAAATTGGCTAGGCGTTGGCTCACGCCTATAATCCCAGCACTTTGGGAGGCCAAGGTGAGTGGATCACCTGAGGTCAGGAGTTCGAGACCAGCCTGCCCAACATGGTGAAACTCTGTCTCTACTAAAAATATAAAATTAGCTGGGCATGGTGGCAATTGTCTGTAATCCCAGCTACCCAGGAGGCTGAGGCAGGAGAATTGCTGGAACCTGGGAGGCAGAGGCTGCAGTGAGCAGAGATTATGTTACTGCACTCCAGCCTGGCGACAGAGCGATTCTCCATCTCAAAAAAAAAAAAAAAAAGAAAAAAGAAAAAAAAAAAAAGGTGGCTCACGCCTGTAATCCTAGCATTTTGGGAAGCCGAGGTGGGTGGATCATGAGGTCAGGAGTTCAAGACCAGCCTGGTCAAGATGGTGAAACCCATCTCTACTAAAAATACACAAAATAGTATAGCCTGTAATCCCAGCTACTTGGAAGGCTGAGGCAGGGAATTGCTTCGACCTGGGAGGCAGAGGTTGCAGTGAGCTGAAATTGTACCACTGTACTCTAGCCTGGGCGACAGAGCGAGACTCCATGTCAAAAAAAAAAAAAAGGCAAAGAAAGAAGTCAAATTAGCTCAAGAACAGCCTTTCTAAATTAGAAAATAATTTTCTAATTTATTGTAGTTTTAGCCCATGATGATGTAAAAGTAATATTTTGCTTTATGATTTTTTTTAAACGGTAAAAGCCCAAGATGAAGAAGTCTCTAAGTGATGAAAGAATTTCCAAAATGAGTTTTAAATCTCCTGGAAAAGGGATCACCTTTTTTTCATCTAAGAGCAGTGAGTATTTTAATTACAGAACTTTAATATTTACAAACTATTGCTTATGAATTGTATAATGTCTATACAATTTTACAACCTTCTTTTTTTCATTTTGATTTTCTTAGAGGGAGAGTCTTGCTATGTTGTCCAGGCTGGTCTTGAACTCTGGGGCTCCAGCGATCCTGGTGGGAGGATCACTTGAGCCCAGGAGTTCCTCGAGGCTTCAGTGAGCCATGATCACGTCCACTCCAGCCTGGGTGATAGAGCAAGACCCTGTCTCAAAAAAAAAAAAAAGTAAGCAAGAACCAGGTTTTTCTTTTTCCTTGAAACATGGTAAATTAACGTTTCAGAAAGCCCAAATTCTTAAGATATTTAGGAAAAAAAAAAAGGTGGCCGCATGCAGTGGCTCATGTCTGTAATCCCAGCACTTTGGGAGGCCAAGGTGGGTGGATTACCTGAGGTTAGGAGTTCGAGACCAGCCTGGCCAACATGGTGAAACCCCGTCTCTACTAAAAATACAAAAATTAGCATAGTGTGATGGTGCACACCTGTAGTGCCAGCTACTTGGGAGGCTGAGGCATGAGAATCGCTTGAACCCAGAAGGTGGAGGTTGCAGTGAGCCGAGATCACGCCACTGCATTCCAGCCTGGGTGACAGAGAGCGACTGTCTCAAAAAAAAAAAAAAAAAAAAAAAAGGTAGCAGGAAACTCAAAGGGAAGGTTGACAATCCCAGCCAGGGTCTGCTGAGCCCCTGCTTGTTTCAGGTAGTCATGGAAACAGCATTCTCATTCCTCTCCCCTCACCTTGTCAAGGAGAAGGGGGCCCACCAGAGGGAGGGGCAGAATGTGAAAAAGCATGCAGAGTCCCAATTTACAGCAGGATTGTATTCATGTTCAGTTTCATGAAACTCTATTCCAGAGAAATATGAAAGACCCAAGGATGATCAAAAGGAAGAGTTCAACATGTGGGTCAATAATATGCATGTCTTTTTCGTGAACATGCTCTTTCATGCGTATAAACGTGAAGAAGCTATCAAGGAGAAAATAAGGGAAAACAGGTTACAGAGCGCAGCACAGGCCCAGCAACGGAAGGAGAAGGATGACGAACTGGAAGCAAGGTAACCTGATGAGGTCCCTCCTCTCCTTCATGAGCTGCTGTCTCTCTTTCCCGTCTTCCACAGCTGCCAGAATGCATCAGGACCAAGTGCTTTCAGGACAAGCCTATAACTTCCTAAGAGCATCTTTGCTGTAAAAAGGAATGAGTATTTCATCTTTGTTCCTGGTCTCTGGCAGAGCTTCTGAAGGCTTTGTAACTTCCTAAGTAATGGGGTAATGGGGTAATGGGAGCATTTTTTGTTCTAATATTTGGTCTTGGTTTCTAGTATTTTTTTTTATTTTTTTTAAGACAGGGTCTCACTATCGCCCAGGCTGGGGTGCAGTGGCATGATCTCAGCTCACTGCAACCTCTGCCTCCCGGGTTGAAGCGATTTTCCTGCCTCAGCCTCCTGAGTAGCTGGGATTACAGGCATGCACCACCATGCCCGGCTAATTTTTGTACTTTTAGTAGAGATAGGGTTTCACCATGTTGGCCAGGCTGCTCTCGAACTCCTGACTCAAGTGATCTGCCTGCCTTGGCCTCCCAATGTGCTGGGATTACAGGGGTGAGGCATCACACACAGCCATTTTCTAGTTCTTGACCCAAGAGCTTCTAAGACCTGTGGACTCTCTGAGGTAATGACTGTCTTTTCTTTTTTTTTTGAGACGTAATCTTGCTCTGTGGCCCAGGCTGGAGTGCAGTAGTGTTAACTCGGCTCACTGCAGCCTCCGCCTCCCGGGTTCAAGTGATTCCCTGGCCTCAGCCTCCCAATTAGCTGGGACTACAGCTGCTTGCACTGTGCCAGGCTAATTTTTGTATTTTTGGTAGAGATGGGATTTCATCATATTGGCCAGGCTGGTCTTGAACTCCTGACTCAAGTGATCTACCCCCCCACACCCAGGCCTCCCAAAGTGCTGGGATTACAGGCTTGAGCCACCACGCCCGGCCTATGACTTTTTGTATGAAGAGATGACTGGCAGCCAGGGGACGGGATGGAAAAATTAGGCGTGGTGGCAGAAGCCTATAATCCCAGATATTCAGGAGGCTGAGGGAGGAGAATCACTTGAACCGAGGAGGCAGAGGTTGCAGTGAGCCGAGATGGCACCACTGCACTCCAGCCTGGGCAACAAGAATGAAACTCATCTCAAAAAACGTTTTGTAGTTTTGTTTATGTACATTGTGAAATGTAGGTATGAAGGGCTGTATACTGTAAATAGCATCAAACTGGTTTTGCAATTTTGAGAGTGGGGGGAAAAACTACCTTCTCATGTTTGCTTTTAGGCTGAATAGCTTTGTCTTGAGAGAGGAAGAGGCCAAGAGACAAGACTATGAGGTTGACATCACGGTGATCAAGGAGCCGGCAGACGTGTCATCCTCTCACCTCATCCTGGGCCCTCCCAAGGAGGATGTGACTGTGGCCCCATCCGCCAAGACCACCGCCAGCAAGAAGAAGAAAAAGTAGTGAGCCACAAGGACATGCACAGAGGCTTAGGATGGCAGGTGCTGTAAGATTTCCTGAGCATTACAGTTCTTAGCATTGTACTCGTTGTAGTGTTTTAAAATACCACCTTGGCCCACTGCATCTCAGCTTTCCTACATGGCTGAATTCATAGGAGTTTGAGACCAGCCTGGGCAATGTAGTGAGACCCTGTCTCTACAAAATTAAAAAATTAGCTGAGAGTGGTGGTGTCTACCTGTGGTCCTAGCTTCTTGGGAGGCTGAGGTGGGAGGATTGCTTGAGCCCAGGAGGTTGAGGCTGCAGTAAGTCACTGCGTTCCAGTCTGGGTCAAGGACCTGTTGGCCAGTGTAATCATCTCCAAATAGGCAACAGGAGAGAGACTCAACAGGAAACCAGAATTTTAAAAACTTTAACAATTTATTAGTCTTATTTTCCAGTAAAATATTCACATAATGTCAAAAGAATGGAATGATAGAGATATAGTCAACTACCTTTAATGAATTCCACATAAATATTTAAAATCTAAAAACCTCAGGAGATTAGCAGACCGAGTAGAAATTGGATTCTTCAAAGCAAGTATTGCTTTACCCTTGTGATCGACGCAGTCAGTCATATGACAAGTAACTTGCAATGGTAAACAAAAGGTTTGCTGAGTTTAAAATATGCTTTCGATGAGCCATTATCAGTCAATCCAAGAAGAAGATGTTGTTGAACTGCGTTGCACACAGTTTCTTGACCTCTTCTGCAAAAAGGACAGACAGCAGTGAGGAAGGAAGAGAGGCTTTTACTGAAAAGGTTACATGATATATAATTAAATTGTTTTCAAGTAAAACTGGGGATATTTATTTGCATTGATTTTGACCTTAAATACCAGAAGACCAGGCAAGATTTTTTTTTCTTTGTGACAGAGTCTAGCTCTGTCACCCAGGCTGGAGTGCAATGGCATGATCTCGGCTCACTGAAACCTTCAGCCGCCTGGGTTCAAGAGATTCTCCTGCCTCAGCCTCCCAAGTAGCTACAGGTGCATGCCATCATGCCTGGCTAAGTTTTTTTTGTTTTGTTTTTTTTTTTTTTTTTTAAGAGACAGGGTTTCACCATGTTGGCTAGGCTGGTCTCAAACTCCTAACCTCAGGTGATCTGCCCACCTCGGCCTCCAAAGTGCTAGGATTATAGGTGTGAGCCACTGTGACAAGAAGTAAAGAAAAGAGGGGAAAAAAGTGCCCAGAATACTCAGGTGAGGAGGTTAGAAGCACAAGGCTAATGATGATGTCATCTTGGGAGAGCTGATGGAAGAACACAGAAACTGACAGCAACCTTGAACTGCAGGCCAAGGGCTCCACAGAGGGGTCATGATTTTGATCTTACTAATAACAATATTAATATAAAGAGAAAAATTCAGTATGCCTGAGAAGATATGGGGTGGGGGGAAGACACACTTACATCGAATTTCCATATAGTGTACATGTGGGCATCTCCCCTGACCTGCATTGCACCCACCTCCAGGGCGGGGCAGCTCTGCTGAGGTGAGGTCCCCTCTCTCCAGGGTAGCGGAGCTGTCAGAGCAGCTGCTGGGTCACCTCATGCCAAGGACGAGGCTGGCCACCTTGGTGGCAGTAAGACGGGAGAAAATGTCTGCCTTATTCTGCCAGTGTACAGAGGGATACTTGTAAACAGCTACATGAACCTGGCAGCTTCTCCCTACAAAAGATATGTTTTTATCACAGGATATTAAAAAAGGACGTTTTTGGCTGGGCAAGGTAGCTCACACCTATAATAAATCCCAGTTCTTTGGGAGGCCGGAGGATTGCTTGAGGCCTGGAGTTTGAGCCCAGCCTGGGCAACATATAGTAAGACCCCATCTCTACAAAAAAAAATTTAAAAATTAGCTGAGTGTGGTGATGGATGCCTTGGTGATACATGCCTGTGCTCTCAGCTACTCAGGAGGCTGAGGTGGGAGGACTGCTTGAGCCTAGGAGTTCAAGGCTGGCCTGTGTGACAGAAACCCTGTCTCCAAAAAAAGGGACTTTTTTTAATACACAGTAAAGTCACCTTTTTTTTTTCTTTTAGCATTGTAGAAAATCTTTTGGCCACTGTCCAGTTCCTGTGCTACAGGAAAGTCTTGTCACAGTTTCCCAAGGAACAGAAAATGGATGAATGAAGTAGAGGCACTTGCTTAGAATCTCAACAGTCATGATTTGTTCTATTTATGTTTTTTTTAACCATGTTTCTTAATACAGTGAAAAGACAGCTTTTAAATTGCAGCATTAAAATTCTTCCAAAATACCAAATCCTACTTACCGTTTACTTCAATCAGGTTTGCATTTTTTTGATTCAAAATAACGTAGAGCTCCCGCCGATCAGACTTCTTTCCAACCACCCAGTAATCACTCATGGCTTTCACGATGATCTCCTCATCTTCATCCACTCTGCAAGATGAGAGTTTCAAAATGCAATTGTTTACTACTCATATGGCTAGACTGTGAAAGTAAGCATTCCAAAACAAGAACAGGGAACGGAACGGGTGCCTGAGGCATTTAAAAAGCTCAGGGGGTCCTATGCGAGGGAATCAGTGACTTCAGGGCTCCCAGGTCTGTCTGGAAGTGGCGCTCAAGAAGGTGGTTCAAGCTGAGCCCCATGGAAAGGGCTCTGGATCATCTGGCTTTGAAGGAACTTCCATGTCTTTTCTCTTAGAAAGGGGACACATGATTGGAGAAGTTGCTGGAATCACCTGGTAAAGTCACTGTTGATGTCACCGAGAATCTTCATTAAATCTGGGTGCACGGAAGTGAGTGACACACTGGGCGTTTTTCTCATGTGAACTGTGCTCTTCTCGGCGAGATTCATGTGGTTGAAGTAGATAAACTTAAACTGGGGTTCTTTCTCAGACCTGTAAAAACATGTCATGAAAACAGTAACACAACGGAAGGATGGATCCAAATGATACAACTACAACTACATTCTTTTTTAGATGGCGTATCACTCTCTCACCAGGGCTGGAGTGTGGTGGTGTGACCTCGGCTCACTATAACCTCTGCCTTCCGGGTTAAAGCGATTTCTCCTGCCTCAGCTTCCTGAGTAGCTGGGATTACAGGCACCCACCACCACACCCAACTAATTTTTTAATATTTTTAGTAGAGGCGGGGTTTCACCATGTTGGCCAGGCTGGTCTCGAACTCCTGACCTCAGGTGTGATCCACCTGCCTCGGCCTTCCAAAGTGCTGGGATTACAGGTGTGAGCCACGGCGCTCGGCCTACAACTAGATTCTTAAAACACATACAGCTGAGGCCTTGTATTTTCAATGGCTGGATCTTCAAGAATCTCAGTTAGTGAACATGGAACAGGCTCTTCATTCCACAGTAACTTATTTGATAGCAGCATGGAGGGGGGAGGTATTCCATATGACAGAATTTTCTGGAGAGCTTATGTTTTTTAAACACCAAAAATACTGAAATCAATATAGGCCTTTGTTCCCAAGTGGAGGGGTCAGCAAACTATGACCCTGGGGACACATCTGGCCCTCTTCTTCTAAACAAAGTTTCACTGGAATATTGCCATATCCACACGTTCATGTGTTGTCTGCTTTCCTGCCAAAATGATAGTTGAGTAGCTGTAACATACATATCTACATACAGCCCACAACGTCTGAAATACTTATCAAGTCTGCCGACTCTGATTAGGAGAGTAACATGTCACTCCTCCCCCAGTGCTGGGGAATGAATGGGGTGTCCCATGGAAATTAACCTGCCTCGTGACCGAAGCCTACGACAATAGGTAACAAAGCTTTTCATCATCCCCAGCAGAAATCACTGTTATTGAAGTCACCTTTTCCACTGCAGTCTAATGGACATTTTAAGTGGAATATACCTTTTTATTTCTTGAACTGACTGGGCAATGCCACAACACTGCCACCCAGGACAGAGTCTGAGACCTCCTCCGGGACCTAGCAGGAAAAGCGGGGCCTTGCTGCTCCCAGGGCACCTCCCTCACCTCCCCTTGCTGTGCCCTCAATGCACAGCCTGGGGCCTGGGCTGCGGCCTGAGTGCAGCCCCGCCCCTGGGCTCAGAAGCCGCCTCTGCTTACTTTGGGGTTAGCAGCCATGTTCTGAGGGCTGGGGGTGCCGGAAATCCGACCTCTGGACAAGTGGGGCACTACTGAAATACTCTACATCTAGGCAGAGAAAGAACGTGGAGGATTTAGTTTCCAGGAACATGAGAAGAAACTTCTTATAAAACCAGAATTTGTTTTTAATAGGTCCCTAAGGCTAAGGAAAGCATAATGACAACAAAAACTGGAAAGAGGAAGATTTCAAAAGGTTTGGAAAGAATTGCAAATTTAGTAGTTTGGGTAGACAAGGAACTTCTCAAATCGGGGATAAGGTTCTATCTTCAAAACACCATGTGGGGCCAGGAGTGGTGGCTCACACCTATCATCCCAGCACTTTGAGAGGCCAAGGAGGGAAGATCGCCTGAGAGCAGTAGTTCAAGATCAGCCTGGGCAACATGGCAAAACCCTGTCTCTACCAAAAATTAGCCAGGCGTGCTAATGCATGCCTGTAGTCCTAGCTCCCCAGGAGGCTGAGGTGGGAGGATCACTTGAGCCGGGGAGGTCAAGGCTGCAGTGAGCCATGACTGCACCACTGCACTCCAGCCTGGGTGACAGTGTGAGACCCTGTCTCAAAAAAAAAAAAAAAAAAACCCAAAAAACAAAAAACAGGGGACATGTTCTTTATGGTCACTACACTTTATCACTTTCCATCTGTTCATAACCTGCGTGATCTAAACCGACTTAACTCACTTATGCCTCCTTCACAGAGGAAAACCTGGCATTTTCATGGCCAAAGGATTCAATGATTCAGCAGCACTGTCAAGATGTAAGCTGTTGGCTGGGCATGGTGGCGCATGCCTGTAATCCCAGCACTTTGGGAGGCCAAGCTGAGTGGATCACTTGAGGTCAGGAGTTCAAGACCAGCCTGGTAGACCTGGCAAAACGCCATCTCTACTAAAAATACAAAAATGAGCTGGGCACGGTGGCACGTGCCTGTAATCCTAGCTACTCCGGAGGCTGAGGCAGAATTGCTTTAACCCTGGAGATGGAGGTTGCAGTGAGCTGAGATTGCGCCACTGCACTCCAGCCTGCCTGGGTGAAAAAGCGAAACTCTGTCTCAAAAACCAAAAACAACAAACTCAACAAAGATGTAAGCTGTTGACAGCAGCAATCCACACACCACTGTACAAAATCTAGAAGTGCTTTCACCTTCACTTGCTTCTGCACTCTTAAAGGCCCACACTTATGTAAGACCATATAGAAATAACACATGAACACTGAAAACATGAGCTTATGCAGAAATCCACAGCATTTTAACCATTTCTCAAATTTATCGAGAGTACATTTTTTTAAAAGCAGGACTTTAACTTTGCAAAGTGCTTTCCATCTCCTCACTTTAACTCTATTTTATATTGAGAAAAGACAGGGAGGACCAGGCGCGGTGGTTCACGCCTGTAATCCCAGCACTGTGGGTGGCTGAAGTGGGCAGATTACTTAAGGTTAGGAGTTGGAGACCAGCCTGATCAACATGGTGAAACCCTGTCTCTACTAAAAATACAAAAATTAGCCGGGCATGGTGGTGCAAGCCTGTAATCCCAGCTACTCGGGAGGGTGAGGCATGAGAATCGCTGGAACCCAGGAGGTGGAAGCTTCAGTGAGCTGAGATTGTGCCACTGCACACTCCAGCCTGGGCAACAGAGTGACTTTGTCTCAAAAAAAAAAAGATAGGGAGAAAGAGAGAGTTCAATGACGTTTCAGTGTTTAGAGAATCAGAGGAGTGAATCCTGCATTTCCCACTCAGTCTAGACTCTTCAGACTGCCAGACTGAGTACCCATACCCAATGGCCCACATCCCAGCCAGTTTCCCCTCCCTTTCTTCACCCAACCAGAGTCAAAATGCTTTCGGTCTGTGCACACCAAAACCATGCTGATGCCCATGTGAACGAACGTAACAGTCTGGGCTTATGAAATGAGACGTTCCAATCGGGGTGAGCTGAGGGAAGGTATTTAACAGAATACCCAGCCCCAGCTGCCACTGTGAGGCAGAAAAACTCAGGTCAGCTTTCCTAGGACCGCTTCAGACAGACCGGAATCGCACGTCTCCTGTTCTCTAGATTCCACAGGAACACAGGGCTGTGAATACCACCCATATTTCTAAGTAAAAACTATGCGTATTCTAAAAGCAGTTCCAGGCCTGACAGTGAACAGAAAGCAAAGTACAAACCCAGACATTCTCTTGTTGATGTTAAACTGCTCACAGATGTCAGAGGCCAGCACTGTGAGCTGGGGCCCAACGATGCTGTCCAGTCTTCGGCAAAAATCCAATGTTGGCTGGTTCGAGGCTGGCGAGGCATTACAAAAAACACCAGTAAGTAAGATTCATTTTCATGTCCCATGCTTAACAACAGTATTCAAATAAAAACTTCACTCATCTGGGAAAGCAAACAGTTACATAGTCAGGCCCCCTCTGCTCCTCAAATAGGGAAAGAGAAGATATAAAACAGGTTATATTTAAGATGAAAAACAGGCAGAGACTTAAGTCACTGTGAAAAGTTGACTGAGGCATACCCTGTTGGGGTGTAAACTTGTTGCCTATCCCAGGAAGACCTCAGAAGTTCAGATGACTATTTGGTAACACACATTACATAGCACTCAACGGGCCAGATGCGGTTTGGTGCTTCATATACATGACCTCATTCCATCCTCAGAGCCCCCTCTGAGACGGGTACCACTGCTGTCCCCAGCTTGCAGTCAGGGAGGCACAGAAAGATGCCCACATTCTACTGTTGGCAAATGAGAAGACTAGGACTAAAAAAATATGAGCATTGGCTAGTGAAGGGGACACAGGGGTCCCAGATGGGGAACAAGGCTCCTCTCTGTACCTCTATGTTGCTTATGACAACACATTTATCATTTAATGGGGCTGGGTATGGGGGCTCACGCCTGAAATCTCAGCACTTTGGGAGGCTAAGGTAGGAGGAATTGCTTGAGCCCAGGAGTTTGACACCAGCCTGGGCATCATAGTGAGACCCTGTCTAAACAAACAAACAACAAAGAATTAGCTGGGTGCGGTGGTGTGTGCCGGGAGTCCCAGCTACTTGGAATGCCAAGGTGGGAAGATCACCTGAACCCAGGAGGTTGAGGCTGCAGTGAGCTATGATCATGCCACTGCACTCCAAGAGTGAAACCCCCCAAAAACCCCAATACAACTAAAACCCCCAAAATATTTATCATTTAAGAATAGAACACAGCAAAGTACAAAAAGCTTAGCTAGTCAGGCTAGAATCAGACACAGGCATGTACCCACCATCGATCATAAAGCACACAGCTGCACTCATGGCCTAGGAAGAGAGAACAAACCAGAGGTTATGAAATGGTAGAAAAAAGGAGACTTTCACAGAATAACCATCTGTTCAAAGTTGATTTGTTCCAATCAACTGTAAAAGGATGCTTTTTAGTCAACTAGAGCCATCTGGACACAGACGGCCCATTCCATGATGCTTGGGGAGTGCTGTTCACCTTCTCAGGTGTGACGGCGCCTATGGGGACGTTACCACAGACGTCCTCATCAGGCACAGGGAAGTGTTCGTGAGTGAACTGGCGTGATGACTTAAAATGCTCTTGCAAACCAAAAACACAACGTGGAGAGGTGACACATCGAAGATCAGAATCTTATTCATTAACCTGTGCGATGGGGAGTTAGGCGTTCATTGTTCTAGTCTGTGTCTATGCCAGAGAGAATAGAGGATTAGCAGAAACTGTCAGTCCTGTGACAATTTCCACTGACACAAGTTTAAAAAGACAGCAAATGGGTATCTTGTCTCACTTTATTATAGCAAATAATTGCAGTTATGACAAATAATAGCAGCTTACAACAACCAAGACCACAGATAACCAAAAATGTTTAAAATTAAAATTGATCAAAGCAACGTATGGTTAAAAAGATTCAACAGAACATCAGGCCTGAGGATGAAAGCCCCAGACTTCCTTCTCTGAGCCCTGCTCCCTGGCAACCACTTTAAACTGTTATTAGACCGCAAGGTTATCCTAACTCTTTAACGTGTCCTCTTTGGACATCAAATTGACTTCCTGCTCATGTCATGATGGGCGTGACCCCTTATCTGCTTTCCCCCATCCCTCCCCTATTGTTTATAGCCGTATTCTACTTCCTCCACTGAAAGCCTTCCAGCAGCCACAGGCCTCCGCTCCTGAATTCACATTCCTACCTGCCCCTGTACCTCTTCCCACTTCCAAGAGCGAGATCCTGTCTCAAAATAAGAGAAGAAAGATCTCAAATCAGTGACCTGACCTTTCGTCTTAATATCCTGGAAAAAAGGAGGAGTAAACCCCAACCTAAAGCAAATGGGGCCAGGTGGGTGGGTCACCTGAGGTCAGGAGTTTGAGACCAGCCCGGCTAACATGGGGAAATCCCGTCTCTATTAAAAAAAAAAAAAAAAATTAGCCAGGCCTGGTGGTTTGTGCTGTAATCCCAGCTACTCAGGAGGCTGAGGCAAGAGAACTGCATGAACCTGGGAGGCAGAGGTTGCAGTGAGGTGAGATCACGCCACTAGACTCCAGCCTGTGCGACAGAGTGAGACTCCATCTCAAAAACAAAACAAAAAACAAACCTAAAGCAAATGGAAGCGCGTAATAAAAGATGAGAGCAGAAGCAAACTAAACAGAGAAAATAAGTGAAACCAAAAGACCAACATTGAAAAACTTTCCTTTGTTTTTTATGTGAAGATTTCAGAAGCATGAAGAACCTTTAGCTAGACTATAGACCAAGAAACAAAGAGAGCAGACTCAAATTACTAAAACCAGGAATGAAAGATACTTTACAGTAAAAACGGAGGAGTATTCAGCTTTACCTATAATAAGACCATGAAAAACTGCATGCTAATACATTGAATAACGTAATTGAAGCTGACAAATTCCTAGAAAGACACAAACTACCACAGCTGACTCAAGAAGAAACAGAAAATCAAAATAAACCTGTATCAAGTGAAGAGATCAACCCACTTATGCTGGAGGCTGCAAATCTTTTTTGTGAAAAATCAGACCTTGGTGATGACCTTTAGCAGTAGGATATAAGTAACTCCCACAAGCTCAGCATTCCAATAATGGAACACTAGGCATAAACGGCTAACTTAAAAACTTACCACAAAGAAAAGCCTAGGTGCAGACAGCTTGCCTGTGAATTCTACCAAACATGTAAAGAGGAATTAACACCAATTCTTCACAGTCTTCCAAAATAATAGGAGGGCACACTTCCCAACACATTCTATCAAGCCAGCACTGCCCAGAAAAATCACAAGAAAACAAAACTACAGGCCAATATCCTTCACAGCCCCAAGCCCATTACAGCACCCACTCCACCTCTGGAGGGCTGGAGACTAAGGCTGGCCACATAGGGCCAGCTGTGTCTCTGTGACCAGTCCCCAATAAAATCTCTGGATCTCGAGGCTCAGGTGAGCTTTCCTGGATGGCACCACCCCAGAGACTGCCACACACACACATCCTCACTGGAGAAACAGGCACTGTGCTGTCTACATGACCCCAGTGGGAAAGGACAGCTGGCAGCTCACACCTGGTAGCTCCTGGACCCTGCCCCATGCGCCTCTTCCCTGGGCAGATTTTCACCTGCCTTCTTTCACTGTAATAAACTGCAACTGTGAGTACAGTCATTCTTCCTTATCCCTGGTTTTGCTTCCCATGGTTTCAGTTATGTGAGGGAAAGATAATAAAATATTGAGGTGGGGGGAAGCAAACCACATTCGTATTACTTTATTGCAGTATATTCTTACTGTCTTATTACTATTACTTTTTTAAAGATGGGGTCTCACTCTGTTGCCCAGGCTAGAGTACAATGGCCTGATCTTGGCTCACTGCAACCTCTACCTCCCAGGTTCAAGCGATTCTCCTGCTTCAGCCTCCTGAGTAACTTGGATTACACGTGTGTGCCACCATGCCTGGCTAATTTTTGTAATTTTAGTAGAGGTGGGGTTTCACCATATTAGCCAGTCTGGTCTCAAGTTCCTGGCCTCAAGTGATCTGCCTGCCTTGGCCTCCCAAAGTGCTGGGATTATAGGTGTGAGCCACCATGCCTGGCCTTATTGTTATTAATCTCTTACTGTACTGAATTTATAAATTACACGTTATCATAGGCATTAATGTACAGGAAAAAACACAGTATGTGAAGGGTTTGCTACCTTCCCTGGTTTCAGGCGGTTTTAGCTTGGGGATACTGCTGTATAAAGCCTTTTCTGAGTCCTGTAGTGCTTCTAGTGAGCTATTACCCTAAAGGTGGTCATGGGGACTCCCAAACTCACAGCTGCTGTCAAAAGTGAGGATGGTCTTGGAGACTCATGAACTCTGCAACTAGAAATCATTGAATTGTACATTTTAAGTGTACAAGGGCGAGTTGTATCGTCTGTGCATTGTATCTCAATAAAGTCATTAAGAAAAAGGACCCTTTAACATAACCACAATCCCATTATCACACCCCAAATTATGTCAATAGGCTGACTCTAAAAATAGAAATGCAATAAAAATATTACACCAGTCTTACGGAGATTTCAAAGTCATTACCTAGGTCATTCAAAGGAGAATGATTTTTTTCTTGAGATGGGGTCTTGAATTTTAGCTTGATACACAAATGGACATTCTTTCTACTCTTAATTCCTGCTCTGAATTATGCCTCCAAATTTTGGCTTGCTCATTTTCAGACCATGTCTTTCTGTATGCTCTCCCTGGAATCTCCCCTTCCCCGCTAATCTATCACAGGCCAACTCTAATAGACTCTCTCAAGCACGCCATGTGATAAACAAAACATCTTTTTATTCTGGCGGCTTAAACCCTAGAGCCCTCCCTTTTCCTGCCCTGTCATGGAGGTACTGGAAATGGGGTGCTGCCAGCAGACTTTTAAGAGCCTGATCACCCTGAGACTTCCTTATACCGTCTCATGCATGAGAAACACTGTTCTGGATTCCCAAGTGTTCTCTTTCTTGGTTTGCACTTATTCTGCTGACGGATGACCCCATGAAACACCCTGAGAAGGGATGCATGAGGGTAAACTTCCTGAGGCTTTTCATGTTTAATGTGTCTTTCACCACAGCCTCTGCCTCCCAGGTACAAATGATTCTCCTGCCTCAGCCTCCGGAGTAGCTGGAATTATAGGCATGTGCCACTATGCCCAGCTAAATTTTTGTATTTTTAGTAGAGACAGCGTTTCTCCAATTTGGCCAGGCTGGTCTTGAACTCTTGACCTCAGGTGATCTGCCCACCTCAGCCTCCCGAAGTATTGGGATTACAGGTGAGGCACAGTGCCTGGCCTAACGTGTCTTTCTTTTGTCTCATCTGTGGTTGACAGCTTGGTGTGGCAAAGAACTCTATGCTCAAATTCATTTTCTCTCAAACTGTGAAAGTCTCTCTTCCATTGTCACTTAGTGTCTGGTACTGGATATGAAACTTTTGATGCTAGTTTCATTATTTTTGAGACAGGGTTTCCCTCTGTCACCTCAGGCTAGAATGCAATGGTGTGATCACAGCTCACTGTAGCCTCCAACTCTTGGACTCAAGTGGTTCTCCTGCCTCGGCCTCCTGTAGCTGGGACTACAGGCAAGTACCACCAAGCCTGGCTAATTTTTAAACATTTTTCTGTAGACACAGGGTCTTATTATGTTGCCTAGGCTGGCCTCCAGCTCCTGGCCTCAAGTGATCCTCCCACCTGGGCCTCCCAAAGTACCGGGACTGCATCTGGCCCATTTCAATATACAATTAAAGGTGGGTCCTTGCCTTAGCACAGGGTTGCTGCTCTTATTCCAGGCCCACTCCGGCACCACCCTCTATCTATGCTTACAAGTCCCTTCTACCTTCCAGAGAGGGACAGGACTCCCTCATCCTGAGACATCCTGCTCCTTCCTGCTCTCCCACAGCGTTATATCTGAGCCTTTATGAATGAAAACTTCTCCGCAGCCTCAGGCAGGAAAGAAGAGAAACACATGTGCATATTCCCTCTTCTTTCTTGAACTGAAAACTGCCTTTAATTAGAAACACAACCTGAGCACATATCCTTACAAGACGATGTCCTGACACGAAATACGCTCCCTATGGAATTAGCAAGCCCACAGCCTTAAAAACAGCAAAAGCAGCATGCACAGATGCATGGCCACGGCCCCCATCCCGAGGCATTTTGAGACAGGCAGCACCGACCTCTGACAGCCTCTAGTTTGAGAGCACGTGGGACTTCACATGTTTATGAATCACAATCTTAAACAGTTCCTCTTTCACTAATGACAAAACTGTTTAATGAACTTATTACTCCAGAAGAGCACCCATTTTGAGTTTTGCCATCAACAGAACTTCCAACATCTTTTCCAAGAAACATTTAAGAGGCTTGCATACGTACTCATGTACACATGCAAGAAAGATCGACTTCAGTATTAATAACATGGGAGGGAAAAATAGTTGTTACCTTGTAAACAATTAAATGGAGCTCTTCATAAGTGTCATCTGTATTTACAAAAATTTTGGGGAATCTGCATTTTGCATCTGGATCATTAAGGTTCAAGGGTCCAGTAAGAAATCTTAAAAGCAAGAACAGACATGACTTGATTCAATGAGGTGAATTAGAAACAGGAATCTAGAAGCAGAACACACTCCTACTTAATATACACCAGTTGCTTTTGACACCAGATGATATTTGGAAAACATTGTATCAGAATATGCTGGCCAGGCACGGTGGCTCACACCTGTAATCCCAGCACTTTGGGAGGCCAAGGTGGGCAGATCACCAGAGGTCAGGAGTTCAAGACCAGCCTGGCAAACATGGCGAAAACCTATCTCTACTAAAAATACAAAAATTAGCCAGGCAAGGTGGCGGCAATCCCAGCTACTTGGGAGTCTGAGTCAGGAGAATTGCTTGAACCCAGGAGGCGGAGGCTGCAGTGAGCCAAGATCACTGCAACCTAGGTGACAGAGACACTCTGCCTTAAAAAAAAAAAAAAAAAAGGTCCTCTTTCTGCCATCTTTCCGTGCCTCCACAATGGTGTGCATCAATGTCCTGGCTGATGATGCTCTCAAGAGCATCAACAATGCCGAAAAGAGAGGCAAACGCCAGGTGCTTATTAGGCCGTGCTCCAAAGTCATCGTCCGGTTTCTTACTGTGATGATGAAGCATCGTTACGTTGGCAAATTTGAAATCATTGATGATCAGAGCTGGGAAAATTGTTGTGAATTTCACAGGCAGGTTAAGCAAGTGTGGAGTGATCGGCCCCAGATTTGATATGCAACTCAAAGATCTAGAAAACGGCAGAATAATCTGCTTCCATCCCGCCAGTTTGGTTTCATTGTACTGACAACCTCAGCTGGCAGCATGGACCATGAAGAAGCAAGACAAAAACACACAGGAGGGAAAATCCTGGGATTCTTTTTCTAGGGATGTTAATACATATATTTACAAATAAAATGCCTCATGGACAAAAAAAAAAAAGATATGCTAAAGTAAATTTTAACTCATTGGAAACAATAAACTTTCCTTTGTTGATTATTGTCAATCAGATGGCACAAAGATACTTCAATGTCCATGATATTAACTTTACCAAAAAGATAATAGGGGCTGGGCAGGGTGGCTCAAGCCTGTAATCCCAGCACTTTGGGAGGCTGAGGCAGGTGGATCACTTGAAGTCAGTTCAAGAGCAGCCTGGCCAATATGATGAAACCCTGTCTCTACTAAAAATACAAAAAAAATTAGCTAGGCATAGTGGCTTGTGCCTGTAATCCCAGCTACTTGGAAGGCTGAGGCATGGGAATCACTTCAGACTGGGAGGCAGAGGTTGCAGTGAGACGAGATCATGCCATTGCACTCCAGCCTGGGTAATGAGCCAGACTGAGTAGAAAAAAAAAAAAAAGATAATAAAACCCAGTATCTTAAATCAAAGAACTAAAGTCCTACCTTCCATAGTGTTGAAGATTTCCTGGCATTTCTGCTCTTATTGGAGAATCCCTTCCTGCTAACTGCAAATAAATTTAATGTTGAGAATGATGTATTAGACTTTTATTTTTCAAGCTCTGAAAAACAGCATTCATTATCTACTAATTGGTTCCATGTCATCTGTCTTTTTCTTTTAGAGATAGGATCTTGTCCTGTTGCCCAGGCTGGAATGCAGTGTGGCATGATCATGGCTCACTACAGCCTCAAGCTCCTAGGCTCAAGCAATCCTCCCACCTCAGCCTCCCAATACAGGCACATGTGATCACACCTGGCTACTTTTTAAATTTTTGGCCAGGCTAGGCAGCTCACGCCTATAATCCCAGTACTTTGGGAGGCCAAGTCAGGCAGACTGCTTGAGCCCAGAAGTTTGAGACCAGCCTGGGCAACATGGTGAGATCCCATCTCTACAAAAAATTACCCAGGTATGGTGGTGTGCACCTGTAGTCTCAGCTACTTGAGAGGCTGAGGTGGGAGGACCACATAAGCCCAGGAGTTTGAGAACAGCCAGGTGAACATAGTGAGACCTTGTCTCTTAAAAAAAAAAAAAACTGGAGAGAGGGAGGACAAGAGGGAGGGAACACACAAGCAAAGAGAGTGAATTCAACGGAGCCAAAATGATGATGTATGTGTGTTAAGCTACGAAGACACGGGGAGAACACTGTGATATCATTTAACAGTTCTCTGCAGGAAACTGGGAAATTAAGTACTAGAGTGGAAAGCCAGGCATGCAATAAAACATCTATTCAAAATTACATTTCACATTGACAGAGGAAAAGACTATGCAGGTCCATTGTTTTAAAGACCACTGGCATTTTTTTTTTTAAAGACAGTCTTACTCTGTCGCCTAGACTGGAGTGCAATGGTGCGATCCTGGCTCACTGCAACTTCCGCCTCCCGGGTTCAAATGATTCTCCTGCCTCTTCCCGAGTAGCTGGGATTACAGGAGCACACCACCGGGCCTGGCTAATTTTTGTATTTTTAGTAGAGACAGGGTATCACCATGTTGGTCAGACTGGTCTTGAGCTCCTGACCGCATGCTCCGCCCCCATTTGGCCTCCAAAAGTGTTGAAATTACTACCAAAAGTGTTGAATGAGCCACCAGGCCCAGCCAGACCACTGGCATTTTAAAAGTTCCTAGAACCCTATCTAAAATCCAATTTTTCGGCCAGGAGCGGTAGCTCACGCCTGTAATCCCAGCACTTTGGGAGGCCCAGGCAGGCGGATCACGTGAGGTCAGGAGTTAGAGACCAGCCTGGCCAACATGGTGAAACCCCTCTCTACTAAAAATACAAAAATTAGCTGGGCATGGTGGCAGGCACCTGTAACCCCAGCTACTTGGGAGGCTGAGGCAGGAGAATTGCTTGAATCCTGGAGATGGAGGTTGCAGTGAGCTGAGATCACACCACTGCACTCCAGCCTGAGCAACAAGGAGGAAACTCTGTCTCAAGAAAAAAAAAAAATAGGGTCGGGTGTGGTGGCTCATGCCTATAATCCCAGCACTTTGAGAGGCTGAGGTGGGCAGATCACTTGAGGTCAGGAGTTCGAGACCAGCCTGGCCAACATATAGTGAAACCCCATCTCTACTAAAAAATACTAAAATTAGCTGGATGTGGTGGTGCGTGCCTGTAGTCCCAGGTACTTGGGAAGCTGAGGCAGGAGAATCGCTTGAACCCGGGAGGTGGAGGTTGCAGTGAGCCAAGATCACACCACTGCACTCTAGCCTGGGTGACAGAGCGAGAGTGTCTCAAAAAAATAAAACAAATAAAATAAAGTCCAATTTTTCCTCTACTCAATGACTCACTCCTCTTAAAAACATGCTTTCTGTGTCGTATCTGAATGTAATACACTGGAGGAGAGCTGCATATGGTTTTCTGTGCTACTAATTGATACACAATGACATAAATATCACACTAACACAAAATATATACATAAGAAATGCCCCCACGCACCACCATCTTACTCCACCCACCCTCTCTGTGCCCCTAGATGTGTGTGCAGCTGTAGTACCCATCATACCTCAGGTTCGATGTGCCTTGGAAAAAGAGAGGTGGTAAGGTATTTGTATAAAATTCTCATATCATCTTGTTCTAATCCACTCCTGAAACATCAGAAAAATATTGTGTTAGTTTGGAATTGTCTTCTGTCTTTTCACTGCTCTGTGATCAAGCTCATTTTTTATTAAAAAAATTTTTTTTGAGACAATGTCTTACTCTATCACCCAGGCCAAGTGCAGTGGCACGATCACGGCTGGCTGCAGCCTCAACCTCCAGGGCTCAAGTGGTCCTCCCATCTCAGCCTCTGGACTAGCTAGGACTACAGGCATGCACCACCACACCCAGCTAATTTTTGTGTTTTCTGTAGAGATTGGGAGTATCACTATGTTGCCAGGTTGATTTTGAACTGGACTCAAGCAGTGCTCCTGCCTCAGCCTACTAACGAGCTGGGATTACATATGTGAGTAATGTGCCCAGCCTCATCTTTTTTTATTTTTTAAGAGACAAGTCTGGTCTGTCGCTCAGGCTGGAGTACAGTGGTATGATCATAGCTCACTGCAGCCCTTGATTCCTAGGCTCAAGCAAACCTCCCAACTCAGCCTCCTGAGTAGCTGGGACTACCAGTGCTTTTTTCTTTAACATTGTATCAAGAAGTTCACCACATGACTGGGAAGCTCAGGAAGGCAAAGAGTTAAACTTGAGTCCAGGCACTAGAACTTTACCCTGACCTACAAAAGACTACTCCTGTGTAGTCTTGTATTTTACATGCCATTTGAGATAAAAAGCCACAAGGGATCTGGCTCTCTGATTGAATTCTGTAAAGCATTATTTAGGAAACCTTAAAAGCCACACTGGTTCATTTTAGGAGCAGATGTCGCCTAGCTTCCTGGGTTATACGGTAACGCCATATTCTCCCCCTAGTCCCTGGGAAAAAATATGTCTGCTGTAGACATGGAACATGGTCCTGGGTCTCAGAAATGTACATGGATTTTCTCTGGATCTCGGTGTAGAAAAAAGGGGGAGAAAGAAACAAGCTTTCAGGAAAACCATCTGATCTGAAATGAGGCAGGAAGAAACAGCATGTAGAAAAAGCACTGAAGAACTAGCAGGCATCAGACTCTGGAATTGTTTTTTTAGCAAAAGAGACAGACAATGAGGCTGAATCTGGGAGTTTTCTATTCAAGATCATTGAAATATCCTGAAGAAAATCTCTCTTTATGGAAACCAGGCCTTTCTACCACATCCCAGAGGTGCTCTCTTTTCCCAGCAAGGTCACATGTTAGGAAAAGGTATAAATGCTGCCCCTGCCCTAGGCCCTGCCACTTTATGTCTTACTTTCTCCTCTTCCATATCTACCTCTCTTCTTTCTAGGTTCGATTTCCATGAGTCTTTTTATTTTTGCATTTTTAGTAGAGATGGGGTTTCACCATGTTTACCAGGCTTATCTTGAACTCCTGACCTCAAGTGATCCACCTGCCTCAGCCTCCAAAAGTGCTGGGATTACAGGTGTGAACCACCGTGCCCAGGTGACTTCCATGAATCTCACCCACGACTAAACCTGTATGGGAGCCGCACATACAGGATTTTTTTTTTTTTGAGACAGTCTTACTTCCTCTGTTCTCTCTCTCTCTCTCTCACACACACACACACACACACACACACACACACACACACACACACAGAACCTCCTACAGCAGGTTGTTTTTGTTTGTTGCCAAGTAGAAAGTTCCAGGACCCAAGGTAAAGCCAGCAAAGAAGTGATTCAAAACCATTAATACGGCCGGGCATGGTGGCTCACACCTGTAATCCTAGCACTTTGGGAGGCTGAGGCAGGCAGATCACTTGTTGTCAGGAGTTAGAGACCAGCCTGGTCAACATGGCAAAACCCCGTCTCTATTAAAAATACAAAAATGTAGCTGGGCGAGGTAGTGTGCTTATAATCCCAGCTACTTGGGAGGCTGAGGCAGGAGAATTTCTTGAACCCAGGAGGCAGAGGTTGCAGTGAGCCAAGACCGTGCCACTGCACTCCAGCCCAGGTGACAGAGCGAGACTCCATCTCAAAAAAAAAAAAAAAAAAAAAAAAAAAGGTATTTTAACTCTGCATAGGCAACCTCTCTCTTATCTGTCACCTCCATTCCTAGCATTCCTAGGCCTTCCCCCTTCCAAAAGACAATGAAGCAATACTGAAATATTAAATGATAGTTATGAAAGATGTTATGTGAGTCATCAATGATTGCAAAACAAAAAGTCTTTTACCAACCAAATGCCAGGTCCCAGTCATATCCTAGTAGATGTCTCCACTCTCAATCGGGTAATTTCAAAACATTATATTGGCCCAGCGCAGTGGCTCACGCCTATAATCCCAGCACTTTGGGAGGCCAAGGTGAGTAAATTACCTGAGGTCAGGAGTTCAAGACCAGCCTGGCCAATAACGCAAAACAGCATCTCTACTAAAAAAAAAAAAACAAAAATTTGCCAGGTGTGATACTGCACCTCTAATTCCAGCTCCTTGAGAGACTGATGCAGGAGAATCACTTGAACCTGGAAGGTGGAGGTTGAAGTGAGCTGAGATCATGCCATTACACTCCAGCCTGGGCAACAGAGGAAGTGAGACTCTGTCTCAAAAAACCAAAACCAAAAAAACAAAACAGAAAAATAATATGCTAAGTAAATATGTAAGAGTAGTATATACTCTGCTTGTGACAATTTTTTTTTTATTTTTGGTAGAGATAGAGCCTCATGATATAATCCAGGCTGGCCTCCAAGTAACTTCTGGCTCAAGTGATCCTTTTGCCTTCTCCTCCCCAGTAGTTGGGACTATAGATATGTGCCACCATGCCTAGCTTAAAAGTCTTTCTCGGTACTTAAATCTAACAGCTTTGGAATTAGCAATTCTGTCAAAACCTGCCATTTTTTTTTTTTTTGACATGGAGTCTCACTCTGTCGCCCAGGCTGGAATGCAGTGGCGTGATCTCAGCTAACTGCAACCTCTGCCTCTGCCTCCTGGGTTTAAGCAATTCTCTGCTTCAGCCTCCCAAGTAGCTGGGATTACAAGTGGCCGCCACCACGCACAGCTGATTTTTGTATTTTCAGTACAGATGGGGTTTCACCAAGTTGGTCAGGCTGGTCTTGAACTCCTGACCTTGTGATCGACCCGCCTTGGCCTCCCAAAGTGCTAGGATTACAGGCATGAGCAACCGCACCCAGCATTTTTTTTTTTTTCAGACAGGGTCTTGCTCTGTCACCCAGGCTGCAGTATAGCAGTACAATCATAGCTCACTGCAACCTCAAACTTCCAGGTTCAAGTGATTCTCTGGGCTCAACCTCTGTAGTCTCTATAGTTGGGACTATAGTGTGCATCACAATGCCCACCTAATTTTTTTCCCCCATTTTTTGTAGAGATAAGAGTCTCACTATGTTGCCCAGGCTGGTCTTGAACTCCTGGTCTCAGGTGATCCTCTTGCCTCAGCCTCCCAAAGTGCTGGGATTATAGGTGTGAGCTACCGTGCCTGAAGTAACATGCTGTTTTTCTTGGAGCTTCCTTTAGTCGCTACTTCCTGGGACTGACCTTTCCCCATGAGCACACTGGATGGGACAACCAAACAGTTCAGTGCAGCCAGCAGAGCTGTGTCCTGCTCAACTCCAGCAGATGCCATCCCCCAGGATGATGATGCCAACAGGATCCCCGGACCCGGGCAACAGACAATCCTGTGACTCCAGGCTTCCAAGGCCCAACACTGCTGGTCACTCTGGCTCCACAGTTTCCCAGAATGAGCTCCTGGAGGAGCCTCTGCTCTAAGCCTTCACTCTTCCTCTCAGGAGTCTGCACCCATGGCAGGGCTTGTGTTCTGTCTCAGAGATCAGAATCTCAGCTACCCTTCTCTTTCCAGTGGAGACAAGGCCATGGGCCACTGCTGCTGGATTCTGGCTTCTCACGCTACATCTCCCTATTACTGTGAATGTATGTAACCTGCAAGCACCTCCTGTCATTTTCATCTGTGCGGGAGCCACTCCCTCCACAGACCTGCTGCTACAGAAGCACAACTATCTTCCCATCTGTTGCATTTCATGGCAATACTTCACTTTGCTAACATCGTGTGAGTATCACAGAAAGCAACTACAGCAGGGTCAGTTAGTGCAGCATAAGCACACCTGATAAACAATTTGTCAAATTAAAACGTAGATGGAGGCCAGGCACGGTGGCTCACACCTGTAATCCCAGCACTTTGGGAGGCTGAGGCGGGCAGATCACTTGAGGTCAGGAGTTTGAGACCAGCCTGGCTGTGGAACGTAGAAAAGTTCCTCTTCAAAGTTTTCTTTCTTGTTAAAGAATAAATCCTTGCTTTTTGCTAATAACTCTTCGTTAAGCCCTATCCTATGTAGCTGTTAGGTATGTTACAGGCACATAGTATTCTATGTCCTTGTACTTTAACCAAGATATCTGTGCTACATGTGCTCAGAGGCGTGTTCCAGCTCGCAGCCTATGCCCCTTCCTTATTTGGACTTTTTTGTTCTCCATTGCTTTTACCGGTTTAGACAAGTTTTAAGTTGCTAGCCAATCAGGTTTCAGTTTAGACTGTGAGTTCTGACTCCAACCAACAGAGATCAGATACAGTATTAAGGACGATCCCAAATGCATAAAGGATAAATATGTCTGCCTTTCCTTTGTTTGTTGTACTCTCCTGGCAAGACTGCTGGTGAGAGTACCCTTCCTGCAGAAAGTAAAAATTGCCTTGCTGAAAGATCCCTTGTCATAGTGCTAATTTTTCTTTGTGGCACTGAGCATGTTTCCAACACTAGCCAACATGGTGAAACCCTGTCTCTACTAAAAATACAAAAATTAGGCAGGAATGGTGGTGGAGGCCTGTAATCCCAGCTATGCGGGAGGCTGAAGAAAGAGAATCTCTTGAACCTGGGAGGTGGAGGTTGCAGTGAGCCGACATGATGCCACTGCACTCCAGTTTGGGCAACTGAGTGAGACTCTGTCTCAAAAAAAAAAAAAAAGAAAAGAAAAGAAAAGAAAGTAAGTGGGCTATTGTCAACGGGAACGTAAGACTTGAGGGTGCTGGAGCAGCTGCAGGAGGGCTGGCCACTCCCTGCTGTGCCTCGATGGCTTCTCTCCACCCACTCAAGGCCAAAGTGCAACCTCAGTTGGCACCCAGCTCTCGGGACTCACATATGCTAGGCAGTCTCATGCCTGCCTTGTTCCTACTTCAGGATACAAACATAGTTTGATGATAGCAGGTAATTTCCTGGTCTAAATAACACTTTGGACTTCTTGGATTTAAAAAAAGAAATCTAGCCTCTTTTAAAGAAAGTAGGTGCAACGGTGTATGCCTGTAATCCCAGCACCTTGGGAGGCTGAGGCAGGTGAACCACTTGAGGCCAGGAGTTTGAGACCAGCCTGGGCAACATAGTGCAAGAAAATAAAAAAATGGTATAAAAATTATGCTTTTCACGTTTATCATTTCTTTAAAGATGTTTCTGGAAAAAAACTCCAAAATAAAAACTTACCTCATAGAAAAATTTTCTCCATCTTTCATACATCCAGTTTTAAACTCCCCTGCTTGCAAATTTTAACCCAAATCATCCTAGTTCTGCTTTAAATAATCACTGCTTTATTTTGACAATATGAAGATGCTTCCTACCCATCCTCCCTGCTGTGGGTTCCTGTTTGACAACCTGCCATCAATCCAGTCACTGCTGTTTTTATACCTGAAGAATTTCTTCTTTTACTACCACGCCTTGGGGTGTACCTACCAGATGAGCTGATCATTATAGAGAAATGCAGTGTATTTGACTATATTCAGGCTTTCCTCCATTCTATTAATAAAGGACTGGATTTTCAAATAAGTCATTTTATCCAACGGGAAGAAGCTGATTCCACCAAAAATGTCAAGTAGGTCACATGACTGCAAATGCAGCGTTTGCAAATACTGTAGGAAAAAAATAGGGCATAAAATTTACTCATAGTACACTGAATCTAATGTTTCTTGATAACTGAAAATAATCTTATGTCAGGTTCATATTTATGGTACAATTACATACTGGTAAATAGTGCAACAGTAAGGCCATGGTGAAGACATGGGGTAACTGAATGTGAACTCTACCAATTCAAGATACAAAGTTCAAACATATCTAGTTAATGTTTATTCAGTATTGTGTTTTACCTCTTTAAAATGAAAAAAAAAAAAATTTTTTTTTTTTTGGGTACAGACAGTCTTGCTTTTTGTCCAGGCTGGTCTCGAACTTTCAACCTCCATGATTCTTGTGTCTAGGCATCCCAAAGCACTGGGAATACAAGTGTGAGCCGCCATGCCCAGCTAGCACTTTAAAGTATTTAATTCTTGGCCAGGCACAGTGGCTCATGCCTGTAATCCCATGAGGGATTTGGGAGGCCAAGGTGGGCAGATCCCTTGAGGTCAGGAGTTTGAGACCAGCCTGGCCAACTCGGCGAAACCTCATCTCTACTTAAAATACAAAATTAGCCGGGTGTGGTGGCCCCTACTTGGGAGGCTGAGACAGGAGACTCACTTGAACCTGGGAGACAGAGGTTGCAGCGAGCCAAGATCGTGCCACTGCATTCTAGCCTGGGTTTTAGAGCGAGACTCTGTCTCAGAAAAAAAAAGTATTTAATTCCTTATATAGTGCCCTTCAAATTAGATTAACCTAATGAAGGATATATCCATTAATACTACAGAGTGCCATCTCCCCCCACCCATCCCGAGACGGAGTCTTGCTGTGTCACCCAGGCTGGAGTGCAGTAGTGCAATCTCAGCTCAGTGCAACCTCTGCCTCCTGGGTTCAAGCGATTCTCCTGCCTTAGCCTCCTGAATAGCTGAGATTATAAGCATGTGCCACCAGGCCCGGCTAATTTTTTTGTATTTTTAGTAGAAATGAGGTTTTACCATGTTGGCCAGGCTGGTCTCAAACTCCTGACCTTGTGATCTGCCCACCTCCACCTCCCAAAGTGCTAGGATTATACGTGTGAGCCACTGTGCTCAGCCGAGAGTGCCATCTTATACTAAAATCATGTCTAAAGGATATGTAGTCAGGACAACAGCTGTATCCATATGCTGATGGGTAAGAGAGAAATGAGGACAAGAATAGAAACCAGAAGATAATATGCGAGTGGATAATTGGTCATTAAAATGGCAAAACAAATTACAAAGTAATTCAGAGAAAAAAAAATTCAAAAATAACTATGAAAGGTGTTTCAGAGAGAAAAATTGAATTCAAAAATAGATACAGAAGGTATTTTAAGAAGAAAATAAATTGAGAATTATTTCTTCAAGATAAACTGGGCTGGGCGAGTTGGCTCATGCCTTTAACCCCAACACTTTGGGAGGCTGAGGAGGGAGGATAGCTTGAGGCTAGGAGTTCAAGACTAGCCTGGGCAAAACAGCAAGACAAGACACTGTCTTTTTTCCTTTTTAAAAAAAGATAAACTGAGCTTGATGAGATAGGGCGAGATATGCAAAATTCAGGTACCATGAAAGACAACAGCGGCTATTCACTTGGGACAAATCACCCTAATCATCGCTAATCTGACAAAGCCTGTAACTTTTATCTGCATCAACACAGTTTATGCCTGTTTAGTGAACAGAACCAATCCCTAAAAATGTACGACTCCAGTAATTAAGTTTTCCTAATCAACTCATCTATCATACAAAAGATGGCTTTTGAGTAAGCCCAGAGGGAGAGACGCAGGTAAAACACAGATGAAGCCAAATGATGTCTCCAGGGCTCTTTATGAGCCCTGGGCAAAAGCAGAAAGCTCTGCCTTAGACCAAAGCTGGAAGGAGGGTTCCAGAGTGCACGCCTCACGCGTTTCCTCACTGCTCCAGTTTTACTACGGGCCGTCTCAGGCTCTCTGCCTCTTTGAAGTTCCGGGTTTTTTGTAAATAAGGAACAAACTTGTCTGTCCTTGTTTCTCCAAAAATCAGCTGAATGCTTACTAAATTTGTAAATACAATTCAAAATACTTACCTGATGAAGTTTGTCCATAGTTCTCTAAAAATCTGCTGAATGCTTACTAAATTTATAAATAAAATTCAAAACACTTACGCGATGGAAGAATTTCTCTAATCTTTCTTTTAGAAGCTTGACACCTCCATCTTCCATGGCTTTCAGAAATGTACCATTAAAAAGCTAATGAGATTGCAGAAAAGAAAATCAATTTCGTATGGTCACTTTTTCAGTATAACAAGTTCTTTTTCCTTTAGATTATTAATTCAGCTAGTTAAATCTCCCAGTTCTTTTCAATAGAGAAAATATTTACATCAGAAAACTGGAGTTAAAAATATGTTACCAAAAATACGGTTAAGTGATGCTGTAATATTTATGAAACCACCTAATTGCTCTAGACATCTTTCAAAAATTTTAACTCACACCTAAGTTTCAACTTACACAAATAATATCTCTCAAATTTTTATTTTTTAGTTTTCTCTCAATGATGGAATCACCTAAATTTTTATCCTTTTTTTTTGAGGTGGAATCTCACTCTATTGTGAGTGCAGTGGCATGATCTTGGCTCACTGCAACCTCTGCTTCCCGGGTTCATGTGATTTTCCTGTCTCAGCCGCCTGAGTATCTGGGACTACAGATATGCACCACCACTTCTGGCTAAATTTTGGATTTTTTTATAGTGTAGATGGGGTTTTGCCATGTTGGCCAGGCTGGTCTTGAACTCCTGATCTCAGGTGATTTGCCTGCTTTGGCCTCCCAAAGTGTTGGGATTACAGGTATGAGCCACTGCGCCCGGCTTCCTTTTATTTGACACAGGATCTCACCGTGTCCAGGATGGAGTGCAGTGGCACAATCACAGTTCACTGCAGCGTCGACCTCCTAGGCTCAAGCGATCCTCCCACCTCAGCCTCTTGAGTAGCTGGGACTACAGACATGCACCATGATGCCTGGCTAAATTTTATAACAATTTTTTGTAGAGATGGGGTCTTGCTATATTGCCCAGATTGGTCTTAAACTCCTGGGCTCAAGCAATCCGCCCTCCTCAGCCTTCCAGAATGCTATAATTACAAATGTGATCCACTATGCTCTGCCTCACTGAAATTTTTAAATCATAAAATTATCTGCACTCTGTACCTTCCTTGAGGACACAGACACACCTTTTCATCAATGGGACACATTCCTAGTATAAGGCTGAGAAAACAGAAGAGAATTCAATACTTATCGAATAAATGTACGCATAAACCTCACTACCTGTTTCAAAGGCCTCATGATTTTCTTCTCTAAGACAAATACATAGCCACTCTGTAGTCATTTAAAGATTTATCTTTCAATAACCCTGGAGCCTATAAACAGGGGTAATTGGTTGGACTCTCAGTTCAAAAACAATGCCACGCTTACCTTGTACATGCTGTAGCACTGCTGCAGCACTGAACTATAAACCTTGTCCTGCAAACAACACAAAAACATAGCACAGATCTCAATTCAAGGGAAAAGTGATGACTACAATGAGTCTTGGCAAAACAATATAATGCTTATAAACTTTGTCCCACAGTATTTGTGTGCTGAAACGAAGTGTTAACATTCTTTTTTTTTTTTTGAGATGGAATCTCGCTCTGTTGCCCAGGCTGGAGTGCAGTGGTGCAATCTTGGCTCATGGCAACCTTCGCCTCCCTGTTTAAGCGATTCTCCTGCCTCAGCCTCCTGAGTGCCACCACGCCTGGCCAATTTTTGTAGTTTTAGTAGAGACGGGGTTCCACTATATTGGTCAGGCTGGTCTCGAATTCCTGACCTCAAGTGATCTGCCTGTCTCGGCCTCCCAAAATACTGGGATTATAGGTGTGAGCCATGTTCCTGGCCAGAAGTGTTTAAATTCTTTTTTTTTTTGAGACAGAGTCTCACTCTGTCACCCAGGCTGGAGTGCAGTGGTGCAATATCTTTAAGTGATTCTCCTGCCTCAGCCTCCTGAACAGCTGAGACTATAGGCAAATGCCACCACGCCCGGCTATTTTTTTTGAATTTTTAGTAGAGATGGGGTTTCACCATGTTAGCCAGGATGGTCTTGATCTCTGGACCTCGTGATCTGCCCGTCTTAGCCTCCCAAAATGCTGGGATTATAGGCATGAGCCACCTTTCTGCCAGAAGTGTTTAAATTCGAATTTGTGAATCAGTACACCTAACTTTAGGAGGGTTTTAAATACAGATGCAGAGTAGAAGGTATTAGTGAGATAAGATGCATAAACATTTTAAAAAGATTGTGCTAATGTAAACAACGAACAGGAATCTTTGCCTTTTACCCTGAGAAACTTCTGCAAAACCCACCTAATTTAAATCCGACCAAGTAAGGCACTCAACATACTCAGGAATACATTTAAAAAATAAATAAAAAACGACACATTACCAACAACTCCTCCTCTTGATATTCAATAATCGGTTTTCCATCTTTACTCTGTTTTTCAATTATAGGATTCCGAACAACCTACAACGTTTGATAAACTGAAATTATACAATGAATTCATTATACCATGTTTTTGATTTTGCCTTAATTTAAAAATTTTTAATGTTACAGCATCAGAAACACAACTTCTTAAGACAGCTCCAAGAACAAATAAAGCAAATAGGAACTTGGTTTTAAAATTGCAACCAATTTTATTGTAATTTGACTTTGATGCAATAGCCAGAGAACTTTCCTAAATTCTCAACAGTAAAGATCACCCATATACAAACCACAGTGCTTCCATTATGTTGCGGGAAAAAAAAAAAAATCACCCATAACTTTACCATACAATTTCAGAAAGATACAGTCTATATGTAAATACCATGACCATCCAGAAATTTTCTTCCGGTTCATTGAAGAACTGTCTATTCTTCTGTGTATGTAAAGATTTTGCAGGTTTTGATGGGCTAAAGGTCCTACAAAGGTTAAAAAAATATGTTTGGGACAATTCTCCAAGCAGAAGTTTTAAGAAGTCACTGAACTCTAAAAGGCACACTTAGAGGTACTACCTTGTAAACTGCACAATAGCTTCACACAATCCAACATTTCTAATCTTTTCATTCTTTTCTACTTCATTTGGATGATAAAATAAAATCTTATTTTCCTCCTGAAACGTGAAGAAATAGAAGCACAACATTAATATAAATATAAACATTTCATCTTAGCTGTTGAAAATGCAATGTTCAAGGTCGACCTCTTGTGTCACCCATGCTAATGACAAGACGAAAATCGGTTTTAGAAAAACAGGAATTGTAACCCTAGCACTTTGAGAGGCCAACGCAGGAGGATCACATGAGTTAAGGAGTTCAAGACAAGCCTGGACAACACAGTGAGACCTTGTCTCTATTATTTAAAATGATAATAAGAAAAACAGGAATTATATCATTGTGCAAATACCACCCATCAGTCAGAAAGGCAATTTCGATATTCAATAAGTCACACTACATCTGAGGTAGCACCAGGTAATTTTTATGAAAATTCAGAATTCAGTCTCTAGATTTCTTTCCTAGTACTAATTTGTAATACACCAATACCTGTAAGAAATGAAGGTGTGCGGCCGGGCGTAGTGGCTCACTCCTGTAATCCCAGAACTTTGGGAGGCCGAGGTGGGTGGATCACCTGAGGTCAGGAGTTCGAGACCAGCCTGGCCAACATGGTGAAACCCCATCTCTACTAAAAATACAAAAAATTAGCCAGGTGTGGTGGTGGACACCGGCAATCCCAGCTACTTGGGAGCTTGGGAGGCCGAGGCCCAAGATCATGCCATTGCACTCCAGCCTGGGCAACAAGAGTAGTAAAACTCTGTCTCAAAAAAAAAAAGAAGTGTGCACATCTGCAGACACACAGTTGCCTGAAAATTAAATCCAGCCCTTCACAGGCATTTGAACAGACAAGTTTTTTGTTGTTGTTTTTTTTTCTGGAGACATGGTCTCTTGCACAGTGCAGTGGCGTAATTACAGCTCGCCTGCAGCTGTAATTGGTCCACTGGCCTCAAGTGATCCTCTCGCCTCAGCCTCCTGAGTAGCTGGAACTACAGGTGCATGCCACCACGCCTGGCTCAGTTTTCGATTTTTTTTTTTTTTTTTTTGGTAGAGATGGGGGTCTTGCTATGTTGCCCAGGCTGGTCTGGAACTCCTGGCCTCAAGCAATCCTCCCATCTAGGCCTCCCAAAGTGCTGAGATTACAGGTGAGAGCGACGGCATCCAGCCTGGAAAGTCTTTAAAAGAACTGTGATTTGCTGGTAAAACACAGCTGCGGACATCCTTTGAGAAAGTCATCGTTCCCACCTCAGAAAAACAACACCCACACCCACACCCACACAAAACCTCCTGGAATTTATTTCCTCATTCGGCAGAAAACTTTTACAGGGTCTTCAGCCTTGCATCATTTGGGGGCTAGCATCTGCCACTCCGGTTCCACGTCTCTAGTCCGGGACTTTCCACATCACAAAGCCAAGTTCAATTTTAATTTCCCAGAACTGATACAAAGTGCAAAGAGCCCCAGCCTGGGGTGTGGAGTGATCCACCCGACCTGGCTTTATTCCGCCCCAGGACCTAAAGCGGTTGCTGCCTGCTGTCACGTCCCTGCCGCAGCCCCCGGCCCGGACTCGCACCTGGCACAACGCAGGCTCGGTCAGTGCAGCTCCAGGTGGGCAGAATCACAGGGCCGCCTCTCCGCGGGGGCACCGACGCCGGCCGGCCGCCCGCCCGCCCCTCAGGCCCGTCGACCCCGCGCGCCACCCCCTCCGCGTACCTCTCCTTCGCGCGGTCCGAAGCGAGGGTTGTAGATGAAGAAACTCAGCAGCGCCGGCGGGAACTGCTTCTCCTGGGCCGCCCAGGCCCCGCTCCCGGCGCCGGCCGCCGCTGCAGCCATCCTGGCCCGGCCCCCACCTCGGGAACCTCCCTCGGCCCGCCCAGAGACAGCAGATACCGGCCGGGAGACCGCACTTCCGCCTCCCTAGCCACCGCCCCGGAAGCGCTTGCCTACGGCCCGGAAGAAGAACCCGCAGAGCAGCGTCCTCTTCTGGCATCGTGGGGTGGCTTAGTTGTCTGTTTCCTGGCCCGCCGAGTTTGTTTTGCTGGTTCGTGGAGTTCTGTCCTGACCACAGGCGAGGGCTGCGAGTTTCAGGAAAAACTGAGTGGGGCACTTTTTTTTTTTTTGATATATGTTCTCAGTTTGTCATCAGGCTGGAGTACAGTGGCGCGATCTCAGTTCACTGCAGCCTCAACCTCCGGGGCTCAAGCAATCCTCCTGCCTCAGCCTCCCCAGTAGCTGGGATTACAGGCGGGGGCCACCAAGGCCAGTTTTATTTTTTTGTAGAGGTGGGGTCTCACTATGTTGCCCAGGCTGCTCTCAAACTCCTGACCTCAAATGGTCTCCCACTTCGTCTTCCCAAAGTGCTGCGATTACAGGCGTGAGACACCATGCCCAACCTGTTGTTGTTTTGGTTGTATTGTTTTTAATTTAATTTAGAAACAGGATCTTGCTTGTTGGAGAGCTGTGGTGCCATCATAGCTTACTGCAGTCTCCAACTCGTAGAGACAGGGACTCGAACTCTCGGCATAAAGGGAGCTTCCTGCCTCTGTTACTGAATGGAAGGTCTTCACTATGGATTGTCCAGGTTCTTGGCGTGAACAAAATGCACACACACAAAAAGCAACAAAAGAACAAAGCAAGGAAAGACAACAAAACTGGAACAACAAAGATTTATTGAAGCGAAAGTACAATTCACAGAGTGGGAGCAAGTTGGCTCAGGCCACTCAATAGACCCTATTAGGATTTTTGTTCAGCTAAAAGAATTTGGTAACACCCCTAGGTGCCCTTTAGAGGCCTGTGATTGGTTATACCTGCTGAACGATTGGCCTGTGACCAATCAGAGGCTGAAGTGGAGATTTGCCAGGGGCAATCAGAGGCTGAAGTGGAAACTTCTGTCTTGTTATTGCAGGAATGAACACGAGGCCTCCATGCTGCCTCATCTTGCCTATAACTGGCTGCACCAGCTGTTTTTTGCTTATGCCTTAACCCTTGATTACCCTCATTACCTATTCTCCTGCCTCACCTGGCCTCTCAAAGTGCTGGGATTACAGGTGTGAGCCACCTGCACCTGGCCAATTGTTTTGTTTTTAATTTCTTTAAAAATGATTTTATTTTGAGACAGCACTTTGCTTTGTTGCCCAGGCTGGAGTGCAGGGACCAGATCATAGCTCACTGCAGCCTGGAACTCTTGGACTCAAGTGATCCTCCCACCTCAGCCTCCCAAATAGCTGAGACTCCAGGTGCATGCCACCATGACTGGCTAATTTTTATATTTTCTGAAGAGCTGGGGTCTCACTATGTTAACCCAGGCTGGTCTCGAACTCCTGGGCTCAAGTGATCCACTGGCCTTGGTCTCTCCAAGTGCTGGGATGATAGGCATAAGCCCCTGTGCCCACCATGGCATAGTATTTTTGTAGAAGGAAACGTAAAGACACAAAGGAAGACTTACTTGGAAAGAAACAAGGCTGGGACTGGTGGCTCATGCTTGTAATCCCAGTGCTTTGGGAGGCCAAGGTGGGTGAATCACTTCAGGCCAGGAATTTGAGACCACCCTGGTCAACCTAGTGAAACCCCATCTCTACTAAAAATACAAAAATTAGCTAGGCATGGTGGTGCATGCCTGTAGTCCCAGCTACTTGGGGAGGCTCAAATCAGGAGAATTACTTGAACCCAGGAGGCAGAGGTTGCAGTGAGCCAAGATCGCACCACTGCACTCCAGACTGGGTGACAGAGCAAGACCCTGTCTCATAAAAAGAAAGAAAACACATTTAGGGGCATGTGGGGGTTACCACCTGCAGAGGTCTGTCCTGCAGACCCTGACTCAATGATGGGTGAATAAATTCACTCACACACCAAATACAGTGAATGAGTGGGCTGGGGTGTCTGGGGCACTAGCAGACACTAGAGAAGAGTGCTATGAAGAGATAGCAGCCTCCTGCTGAGCAGCCCCTACTCCAGGCTTTCATGTAGTATATCAAAGGACAAGTGTCTTTGGATAAATACCATTAGAGGATAATTAACTTCTGCCCACCCCCTGAGTAGAAAGCAATTAAGCACCGGAGGTAAATCAAAGGTCAGTCTTAGGATCACATGTGTAAACAAGCTAGCTAGATAAACTACTCTACATTCCTTTGTATTTGGGCCCTAATCTCTCTGGCTTCAGCCAAGAGACTCTGGCTGCCTTCAGCCAACTGTATTACTGGAGCTTATGCAACACCCCAAGGCCTTCCAGGAGGGTTTGTGGCTACTATAACTAAAATTTTTCCCACCAGCCTGACTGAATCCCCACGGGGGCAGATGTGCATTCCTTTCTGCCCATTAACATTATTGATAGAGTCCCTGTTTGAGAGACCTCAGGTGACCAATGGATCACCCACACCTATGAAGTTTGCCCCTCCCCTCCATTCCTTCAGCACATGTCTGGAGGCAGATGGGGCACTGTGTGTGCCACGGAGGCAGGACCAGAGGTGGCAGACTCCCCAGAGTGCCTGTTCCTGGACCTTGTTGCCTGGATTCCCTTGCCTTTGAGTTGTGTGGGTGGTGGCATAGTTGGGACCGCTTGTTACAGTTATTTGGAGTCAAGCCTTTGCAGCATATGGCTTGGCCAAACTCAAGAAGACCTTGGTTTATGTTGCCTCATCTGTCACATACTCAGTTTGGAAGCAGAACCACTTCCTGATCCAGCCTGGCAGCATAGACCATGTTTGGGGAAGCAATGAGTTGGAATTTGGACTTCAGACAGATCTGGGTGACATACCCACTTCTGCCATTCACCAACTGCACCAATCTCCTTGCACCAAATAAGAGATAGAGACTCGCTGGGTGCAGTGGCTCATGCAAGTAATCCCAGCACTTTGGGAGGCTGAGGCAGGCAAATCACAAGGTCAAGAGATTGAGACCATCCTGGCCAACATGGTGAAACCCTATCTCTACAAAAAATACAAAAATTAGCTGGGCGTGCTGGTATGTGCCTGTAGTCCCAGCTACTTGGGAGGCTGAGGCAGGAGAATTGCTTGAACCCAGGAGGCAGAGGTTGCAGTGAGCTGAGATCATGCCACTGCGCTCCAGCCTGGTGACAGAGCAAGACTTCAACTCAAAAAAAAAAAAAAAGAAAAGAAGAAAGAGATAGACTCTCTAGTCTTCTCTACCTCTTATATGGGAAATGGCTAATAGTAAATTCCTGCCAAGTGGGACTTTCACTTGAAGAATTAAATGGGACTATGAATGTGTATCAAGTGCCAGCACCTAATCATTATTTAATAAACGATTGCTACTGTTCCTTGCTATTGACTTTCCCAATTAGCTTGCTCTAGTGCATGAAATTATTCCATTAGAAATACATGTTTTGGCTGGGTGTGGTGGCTCATGCCTGTAATCCCAGCACTTTGGGAGGCCAAGGTGGGCGGATCACTTGAGGTCAGGAGTTTGAGACCTGGCCAACATGTTGAAACCCCATCTCTACTAAAAAGAATACAGCCGGGCGCGGTGGCTTAAGCCTGTAATCCCAGCACTTTGGGAGGCCAAGGCAGGTGGATCATGAGGTCAAGAGATCGAGACCATCCTGGTCAACATGGTGAAACCTCGTCTCTACTAAAAATACAAAAAATTAGCTGGGCATAGTGGTGCGTGCCTGTAATCCCAGCTACTCAGGCTGAGGCAGAAGAATTGCCTGAACCCAGGAGGCGGAGGTTGCGGTGAGCCGAGATCGCACCATTGCCCTCCAGCCTGGGTAACAAGAGCGAAACTCTGTCTCAAAAAAAAAAAAAAATACAAAAACTAGCCATGTGTTGTGGCAGGTGCCTGTAGTCTCAGCTACTCTGGAGGCTGAGGCAGGATAATTGCTGGGACCCGGGAGGCAGGGGTTGCAGTGAACTGAGATCACACCACTGCACTCCAGCCTGGGTGACAGAGCAAGACTCTGTCTCAAAAATAAAAATAAAAAATAAAAATAAAATACAAGGTGCTATGTAAGTGAGATTAACAATTGATAGTATGAGTCACAGTTTCTTCCGGGATACCTCTTTGTCCTTGTACATGTTTGCTGCTCCCTTCCTCCCACGTACAATTCATTGCAGGATGCATCGAAAGTGGGCGATGACACAAAAACAAAATGAAACATCTGAAATCAAAGAAAGGAGCATGCTTTTATGGTTTCAAAGTCAAGGATGCAAGAACACCTGACATCAATGCATCCGCCTCTCCTAGCACAGTCCTTGGGTGTGCATGAGTATGAGGTGGGAGTGGTAATAATGACAGACACCCACATAGGTTTGCAGGTCTCAGAAGAGAGGGTATGTGTGTCTTTCTCCCTTGGGAAGCTGGGGTAGGTGGCAAGTTTTGCAGAGTTCCCCTCTGGGTCAAGCACGGTGCAGTAACAGTAGAATAACTAGGAGTATCTGGGCGAGAAACCCTTACTGGTTCAGGAAGAAGCTGAATGATTTACTTGTGCACAGAAGGAATTCAGAGAAAGCCAGTGCTGAGAAGCCTCAAGGTCGGGACCAGGAGAAGGTAGCCATGGCCCCTCAACACCACGAGACTAGAGAGTATTGAGGATGACTCTGTGTTTGCTGTTTGGACTGAGAATACTCCAGTCCCATCTGGGGCCTCAACTCTCTACCCCAACCTACGGTAAGAAAGGAGAAGAGGTTGCTTAATTGCCTGACATAATTAAGATTCTGACACCCAGCACAATGGGAATTCAAATCAAGTTCAGTTATAGAAATAGAAGTTAGACGTTTTGCACAAAGAATTTGCGAACTTAGAATTCCAAGAGAATGAGCTGTGGGAAAGACACATTTTGGTGTTGGAAAGGAATCTCAGTTCTAAGTAGAAAGTCACAGTTCCGGCCAGGTGCAGTGGCTCACGCTTGTAATCCCAGCACTTTAGGAGGTTGAGGCAGGTGGATCACTTAAGGTCAGGAGTTTGAGACCAGCCTGGCCAACGTGGTGAAACCCCATCTCTACTAAAAAAAAAATACAAAAATTAACTGGGTGTGGTGGCAAGCGCCTGTAATTCCAGCTTTTTGGGAGGTGTAGGCACAAGAATCACTTGAACCTGGGAGGTGGAATTTGCAGTGAGCCGAGATCATGCCACTGCACTCTGGCCTGGGCTACAGAGTGAGACTGTCTCCAAAAAAAAAAAAAAAAAAAAAAAATTGGGAAGTCACAGTTCCAGACTAGGTGGTTCTGGACATAGGCTGTCACCCGTCTGCCTCCTCCCTATTAAGGGTATTGAGACAGGGTCTTGCTTTGTTGGCCAGGTTATAGTGCAGTGGTATGATCATAGCTCACTGCAGCCCCTAACTCTCGGGCTCAAGCGATTAAGCGATCCTCCTGCCTTTGCCTCCTGTATAGCCGGGACTACAGGCATGGGCAGCCATGTCCTCCTCCCTATCAAGGAAAGTGACCTTCTTGTGGCCAGGACTCTGTTGGAGTAATCTTCTGGTTCCTGTTGTCTAAACAGTGCCTATGTCACAGGACACAGTAAATGTGTGTTGAATGAATGAATGAACGAAGGAGGCAGGGGATGGGGAGGATGGGGCAATGGACACCCGAGATGGGCTTTCATCCTTCAGCGTTCAGCTCCTGCATATCGTGTGAATGGAGCTCAGTCCAAAGGCTGATCTGACATTCAGGTGAGTTCTCTACTCCACTCAGCATTAAGCTCTAAGAAGAAGCGGCAGGGTAAAGATTTGGGTGCAGTGTATACCTCTAAGACCATCTATACAAAGGGCCTCTTCATCCTATTCTGTTGGTAGAAATATCAGACCAGTGAGTTGAGTAACCAATCTTTTCTCTGTTGATTTAGAGCCCAGAGACACTGTGTCATTCAGAGGTGACCTTTCCTGTGAGAGTATGTCTTTCTCCTGCAGTTAACATTGCCCTTGACTTCCATCGCCTCCTGACATCAATTGTGAAGGAGCTTCAAAACACCTGTTATTCTTTTTTTTTTTTTTTTTTTGAGACAGGTTCTCGCTCTATCACCCAGGCTGGAGTGCAGTGGCACGATCTCGGTTCACTGCAACCTCTGCCTCCCAGGCTCAAGTGATCCTCCTGCCTCAACCTCCTGAGTAGATGAGACCACAGGTATGTGTCACCACGCCTGGCTCATTTTCTGCATTTTTGGTAGAGATGGGGTATCTCCATGTTGTCCAGGCTGGTCTCAAACTCCTGGGCTCAAGTGATACTCCTTCCTTGGCCTCCTAAAATGCTGGGATCATAGGTGTGAGCCGCCACGCCCAGCCTTGTGACCCCCTACTATTTCTTTGAGACGAAATCTTGCTCTGTTGCCATACTGGAGTGCAGTGACATGATCTCAGCTCACTGCAACCTCCACCTCCTGGGTTCAAGCGATTCTCCTGCCTCAGTCTCCCTAGTAGCTGGGACTACAGGTGTCCGCCACTACGCCCAGCTAATTTTTGTATTTTTAGTAGAGATGAAGTTTCACCATGTTGGTCAGGATGGTCTCAATCTCTTGACCTTGTGATCCGCCCAGCTTGGCCTCCCGGTTGTGACCCTTTTTATTCAAAAAATCAAATGGGCACAATTTTTATCAGTCATGGCTCAACTGGAGAAGCAGAACCACCAGAAAATATATATTTGTATACATATATTACATATAAGAATGTAATTTTAGATGTTAATTTCAGATATTGTGCAATTATATAATTATGTAATACATGTCAAAAATTGCAGGTCTTGGCCGGGCATGGGGGCTCATGCCTGTAATCCTGCACTTTGGGAGGATGAGGCGGGTGGATCACCTGTGGTCAAGAGTTTGAGACCAGCCTGGCCAGCATGGCAAAACTGTTTCTACTAAAAACACAAAAATTAGCTGGATGTGGTGGCGCACACCTGTAATCCCAGCTACTTGGGAAACTGAGGCAGGAAAATCACTTGAACTTGGGAGGCAGAGGTTGCAGTGAGCCGAGATGGTACCATTGCACTCCAGCCTAAGTGACAGACCAAGACCCTGTCTCAAAAAAAAAAAGAGAGAATTACAGGTCTTATGAACTTGTGAGAGCTGGGGAAGCAACGTCGGGAGACTGTTGCCTTCATATCTGATCCTGAAGTTGGTCACTTGTAGAGCAGTAAGTCAGGAAGGAGCAGTGCCTGTACAGTCAGGACAGACTGGACCCGATGAGGACAGACTGGAACCCACATTGGTCTCCCACTGCCTCCGATTCTGATAAGGAGGGGTCCTCCACGAAAAGCTTGTGTCCTTTGTCACAGAGAAAAACATATACCTGGTGGACAGGCAAGGGAGTTCACACCTATAATCCCAGCACTTTGGGAGGCCGGGGAGGGAGGACTGCTTGAGCCCGGGCATTCCAGACCAGCCTGGGCAACATAGTGAGACTTCATCTCTACAAAAACAATTTAAAAATGAGGCGAGTGGATCGCTTGAGCCTGGGAGGTCAAGGCTGCAATAACCCATGATCATGCTATTGCACTCCCACCTGGGCAACAGGAGTGAGACCTTATCTGAAAAAAACAAAAACAAAACCTATTCCTGGGGTTTGAGAGCTGAAGGAGGATCGCCTACCAAGGAGGTGAACCAGCAGATGAATGACCACCCAGCACTGACTCCCAAGCGTAAAATACTATGGCTACTGTTTCATGCCACCCTTCAAGTCCCAGGCAAAATGTCTCATGGCCCACCCTAGCTACTTAACTAAAACCAAAGCAAGCTGACATATGAAAAAGACATCACACAAGTAATGCCACAATTTGATAAAGTGAGGCGGCAGGTACACAGGGGTTGTTACGTTGCTTGGTATTCTCCTTACTTTGAAACGCTTTTTTTTTTTTTTTTTTTTTTTGAGACGAAGTTTTGCTCGTTACCCAGGCTGGAGTGCAATGGCGCGATCTCGGCTCACCGCAACCTCCGCCTCCTGGGTTCAGGCAATTCTCCTGCCTCAGCCTCCTGAGTAGCTGGGATTACAGGCACGCGCCACCATGCCCAGCTAATTTTTTGTATTAGTAGAGACGGGGTTTCACCATGTTGACCAGGATGGTCTCGATCTCTTGACCTCGTGATCCACCCGCCTCGGCCTCCCAAAGTGCTGGGATTACAGGCTTGAGCCACCGCGCCCGGCCTGAAACGCTTTTTGATTTAAAAATAATTTAACGGCCAGGCACAGTGACTCACACCTGTAATCTTAACACTTTGGGAGGCTGAGGCAGGCAAATCACTTGAGCCCAGGAGTTGGAAACCAGCCTGGCCGACATAGTGAGACCCCCATCTCTCCAAAAAAAAAAAAAAAAAAAAAAAAAAAAAAAGAGAGAGAAGGAAAGAAAAAACTTAGCTGGGCATGGCGGCATTCACCTGTAGTCCAAGCTACTAAGGAGGCTGAGGTGGGAGGATCACCTGAGCTGGAGGAGGTCAAGGCGGCAGTAAGCCATGATCGTGCCCTTATATGCCAGCCTGGGCAACAGAGAAAGACCCTGTCTCCAAAAACATAATAATTTAAGGTGAATAGATTTACATTCATTGAATCTATTTTCAGTCATTGTAGCGCTTCTAGAAAAACAATGTCAAAATCTATCCCCCCAGCAGAAAAAAGTTGACTTTTTGAAACCCGTGAAAATATATGTAAATAGTCTTTCCAGTGAATAAATTAACAGGCCAGGTGGAAACTATCCTGGGGATTCCAATTTCATCTGTCTTCTTAAGTGTTTGCAAAGTAATCCCATACCTTAACATTAGCAGAAGAGACATAAGATAGGTTTTTGCTTGCAATTGGATTCCTGAGTGCTCATTACATAAAATTAAACTGCAGTCATGACACAGAATTAACTATGTAGCTTGTAAACCTGTACAGATAGACAAGTATTTCCTGTCTTCACTGTTTTGCTGTCCTTCGCTTATGAGCTAGAAAGAACTACTTTGTAAATACTGCTACTAAGTCTTTACTAAGTACTACTACTTGGTAAATAACTACTTACAAAATACTATTTACTATTAGTACTTAGCAAATGACTACTTACAAAATGCTGAAGTATTTACTGAGTAGTAGTACTTAGCGAATAACTATTACAAAATATTAATCACAGATTTTGTGCAATTATGTAGTAGTACTAAATATTAAAATACTATTTTGTATTAAGCACTATTTTGTATTTACTAAGTACTCCTGCTTAGTAAATACAAAATAGTGCTTAATACAAAATAGTATTCACATTTACAAAATACTAAAATATTTGCTAGTTAGTAGTACTTACAAAATAGTATTTACAAAAAAGTATTACAAAATCCTACTTCATAGTATTTTGTAAATACAAAAGCATATAAATACTTCATAATGTACAGATGCTGAAGCAAAATACTGAATAATGTTTGAAGTATTTTAGTAATTCTTATTAGTCTCAACAACTAAACATATTCACAAAACTGGTTTTTAAAACTTTATTTTTTTATGCTAATCACTGTATTGTTCCAATTTTAGTACACATGCTGCTGAAGCAAACACACAAAACTGGTTTTAAGATCATGTTCTACCAAAATACGAACTACTCTCCTAAACTATGAGCTAAAATTATAATTAAAAATAGTCATATTGAAAACCAGAGTGGCAGCCCTATTTTATAAGCAATTAGGGAAAATAACAGGAGGACTGGTTTTTCAGTTCTGTGACTTGTTGCAATCTAGACTTTTCTTTCTTTTTTTTTTGAGATAGTGTCTTGGTCTGTCATTCGGACTGGAGTGCAGTGGTGCGATCGCAGCTCGCTGCAGCCTCCAACTCTGTGGCTCAAGGCATCCTAAATAGGTGGGACTATAGCTGCACCACCACACCCAGCTTTTAAATTTTTGTAGAAACAAGGTCTTGCTATTTGCCCAAGCTACTCTCAAACTCCTGAGCTCAAATAATCCTCAAATATTGGCCTTCCAAAGTGTTGGGATTACAGGTGGGAGCCACCACACCTGGTCATAGACGTTCATTTCAAAGTCAATATATATCATTTTGGTGCTGAGAACAAGCTCTTTTGAGGTAGGCCTGTGGTCATCTACAAATTAGGTAAAAATAGAGAAGGCAAGCATGAAGATGAAGTTGTTTATGTATTTGTCAGTCCCTTTTCTGGATTGTTATAATTTTCTCTAGAGTTTTGATTTTATTTTGGGTATGTTATATTTCACGTTTTCCCTCAGTACATAAAAATACATACAAATGAGTCAAACAATGAATAAAAATTTTGGGACTAGAATACCATGTCAGGCTTTCATTAATTTGAGTGTAGGACACACTCTTGGCATGAAAGATTTCTGAAATCAGAATATATTACTACTTTGGGCTGGGTGTGGTAGCTCACGCCTATAATCCCAGCACTTTGGGAGGCTGAGGTGAGAGGATCACCTGAGGTTGGGAGTTCAAGACCAGCCTAGCCAAACCCCATCTCAAGTAACAATACAAAAATTAACTGGGCATGGTAGTGGGTGCCTATAATCCCAGCTACTTGTGAAACTGAGGTTGGAAGATCACTTGAACCTGGGAGGCGGAGGTTGCAGTGAGCTGAGATCATGCCACTGCACGCCAGCCTGGGACAACAGAGCAAGACTGTCTCAAAAAAGAAAAAAAGAATGTATTACTACTTTGGTTTAGTGATAATAATTGGGTAAACTCTCCATCTCTTTTCATTTTCTTGTATTTATTTAATTTAATTCATTAATTTATTTTTGAGACAGGGTCTTGTTCTGTCACCCAGGTTGGAGAGCAGTGGCATGATCATCGCTCACTATGGCCTCAACTTTCAGGCTCAAGGGATCCTCCCACCTCAGCCTCCTGAGTAGCTGGGAGGTGTGTGGTGTGCCACCATACCCAGCTAATTTTTAAGTTTTTTTTTTTGGTAGAGACAGGGTCTCCCTATGTTGCCCAGGCTGGTCTTTTTTAAATTTTAATCTTTTTTCCTTCATTTTCTCTAGCTACCATGCTGCACCTTTTTTTTTGAGACAGAGTCTTGCTCTGTCACCCAGGCCGCAGTGCAATGGTGTGATCTCAGTTTGCTGTAACCACAGCCTCCTGGATTCAAGCGATTCTCCTGCTTTAACCTCCTGAGTAGCTGGGATTACAGGCATGCGCCACCATGCCTGGCTAATTTTTGTGTTTTTAGTAGAGACAAGTTTCACCCTGTTGGCCAGATTGGTCTCGAACTCCTGACCTCAGGTGATCCGTTCACCTCGGCCTCCCAATGTGCTGGGATTTCAGGTGTGAGCCAGCACATGCCGCACTTTTATAAAGCCTCCAGTCTTATCTCACTGTTCTGTAATCCTCCCAGCTGGACATAACTACTATTAAAATTTTACTATTTCTCCTTTCATTCTTTTTATTGTGAGATACATGTTAAATAGGAAATTTCTGTAATAACTAAACTCAGGTAATTAAAAATAATTTTTCATTTTCATATTATACTTCCCATCAAAGATTTGGAAATGCTAGTTTTTTTCTTTTCTTTTTTTTTTACAAAATGCAAACTTAGAAAAATAACAACTAAATCAAAAAGTGCTAATTGATGAATATGTTCAAATGTACAAAGGGGCCGGACACTGTGATTCATGCATTTGATCTCTGCACTTTGGGAGGCTGAGGTGGGAGACTCACTTGAGGCTAAGAGTTCCAGACCAGCCCTGGTAACATAGCAAGACCCTGTCTCTACAAAAACATACAAAAATTAGCTGGGTGCGGTGGTGACCACCTGTAGTCCCAGCTACTTAAGAGGCTAAGGCAGGAGAATCATTGAGCTCAGGAGTTGGAGGCTGCAGTGAGCTATGATTGCATCACTATACTCCAGCCTGGGCAACATAGCAAGACCCCATCTCTAAAATTGCTTTTTCTTGTCTTTCTTTTTTTTTTTTTTTTGAGACAGTCTCACACTGTCACCTGGGCTGGAGTGCACTGGTGCAGTCTCAGCTCACTGCAACCTCCACCTCCCAGGTTCAAGTGATTCTCCTGCCTCAGCCTCCCGAGTAGCTGGGACTACAGGAGCCTACCACCATGCCCAGCTAATTTTTTGTATTTTTTTTAGTAGAGACCGGGTTTTGCTATGTTGGTTAGGCTGGTCTTGAACTCCTGACCTCGTGATCCATCCACCTTGGCCTCCCAAAGTGCTGGGATTACAGGTGTGAGCCACCTCGCCTGGCCTAAATTTTTTTCTAATGCCCAAAGAGTTTCACTTGCATGCACAGGTAGAATAAATGCCCCCTCAACCCCACCAGTGTGTACCCAGAATCCAAATAATATAATTAAAATTCGATATGAGTAAACACCAAGATTATTAGGTTTCATGTAAGCATACCACCTGGCACTTCTGGGTGTTAAATAGATATAGCGCTTCTTTATTGCTACTTACTGTCTGTTGACAGACAATCTGAAATGAAGTCCCTAAGATCAGGTTGGAAGAAGGAAAAAGTAGTGTACTATTATTTGAAGTGGACAATAATAATTGTCCATTTGAATTGTACTTTTGAAACAGTAGAATGAATAACACTTATGAATAACCAACTATAATTCTAGCTATGGAAAATCCGGCTGGGTGCAGTGGTTCATGCCTGTAATCCCAGCACTTTGAGAGGCCCAAGGCGGGTGGATCACTTGAGGCCAGGAGTTTGAGACCAGTCTGGTCAACATGACAAAATCCCGTATCTACAAAAAAATACAAAAATTAGCCGGGCATGGTGGCACATGCCTGTAATCCCAGCTACTCTAGAGGCTCACGTGAGAGAATTGCTTGAACTTAGGAGGCAGAGGTTACAGCGAGCTGAGATCATGCCACTGCACTCCAGCCTGGGCAACAGAGTAAGATTCTATCTCAGAAAAAAAAAAAAAAAGTCACTATGCTGAGAGTGATACTGTAAAAAAAAAACAACAGAAGTTTGTCCCTGTCCCCCTAAAGTCATCTTGAGGCCCCCTACTAGTATGTGTCCCATACTTTGAGGAACTGCATTTAACATGACCGTCCGAAAAACAGAAGTTCAAAAGCCACTCAGCTAGTTAGCGTGCCAGAAGCAATCTGGAAGAGCCCCAAGGCCTCCCATGAGCTGGATGGTTTAGTAAAAAGCATGAGCTTTTATGCAAGCGCTCCAGAAAATGCCCCAATTGTTCCCAACAGTCCTCAACTCGCAGGGTTAGCCCAAGAGAAGAGCTTTAATGTGCCACCTGGAAACCAGCCTGGTGAGAATTTCCTGGCTTAAGACTGCCCAGCCTTCATGACAGCCCTGTAACAGAACCCAGAGGCTAGCCTCAAATGCGAAGGCAAGTCTAGGCGTGCTGGGCTCAGGTGGATCACCTAAGAGCCAGGAATCCTGTGGCTGAGAAGGAGAAGGGGGAGGTGTCAGAGGGTTGGGTGAGAGCAGGTGAGCCTTTCTGAGAGCTTATTTCTTTCTTTCTCTCTCTCTTTTTTTTTTTTTTGAGAGCTTGTTTCTCTAAGAAGGAGATGGCTGGGCACGGTGGCGCATGCCTCTGATTGAGTTAGAATCCCAGCACTTTGGGAGGCTGAGGCAGGCGGATCACCTGAGGTCAGGAGTTCGAGACCAGCCTGGCTAACATGGTGAAACCCTGTCTCTACTAAAAATATAAAAAGTAGCTGGGCATGGTGGCGGGCACCTGTAATTCCAGCTACTCGGGAGGGTGAGGCAGGAGAATCGCTTGAACCTGGGGGGTGGAGGTTGCAGTGAGCCGAGATCATGCCACCACACTCTAGCTTGGGTGGCAGAGTGAGATTCAATCTCAAAAAGAAAAAAAAGAAGAAAAAAGACTTGAAAATGTGTTTGTTGTGGCTCACACCTGTAATCCCAGCAATTTGGGAGGCTGAAGTGGGAGGACTGCTTGAGACAAGCAGTTCCAAACCAGCCTGGGCAATATAGTAAGACTCCACCCCTCCCCCCCCCCACCCCCCCGCTGCCCCGCCATCTCTAATAAATAATAAAAAGTAGGGCGAAGTGGCTCACACCTGTAATCCCAACACTTTGGGAGGCCTAGGTGGGAGGCTTGCTTGAGCCCAGGAGTTTGAGATCAGCCTGAGCAACATACTGAGACCTCACCTGTACCAAAAATACAAAAGTTAGCCAGCTATGATGGTGCATGCCTGTAGTCCCAGCTACTCAGGAAGCTGAGGTGGGAGGATGGTTAGAATCCAGGAGGCAGAGGTTGCAGTGAGCTGAGATCGTGCCATTACACTCCAGCCTGGGCAACAGATGAGACTCTGACTCAAAAAAAAATTTTTTTTCTATTAATTTCAGAGTCAGAAGATTTGCTGAGAAAAATCCTAGCCTGACAATGGCATTTATTTGTGACTTTCAATAAACAACAACAAAAAAACCCCTCTAAAACCTGATTTCCGTGTTCACTCAAGCATAACACCCGTGTGGCCCACTCCGAACTTGATGGGACAGAAATCTTGGTCCCCAGCTTGCTTGAGTGTCGTGCTGAGAAAAAAACACGCCCACACATCAGCAGATGATGAGAAGCCTGTCTTTATTGGATGATTTTTAGAGGCATTGCCTTTGGGGACTGGGGTGGGGGTGCTTACAGAAGTCATCAGGGCATATCCACCACCAAGAAAGTCATGAATGACTCTCTCATTACCTCACTAAAACAATGAGCAAACCGCAGAAGGTTTTCAGGGAAAATTAACAAATTAGGTAGGGGTAGGATGCAGGGTTCCCCATTCCCAGGGTTTTGGAATCCTTCCAGGTGATTATCCCTTTCTCTTTTTTCTCCATAGACTGGGGCTTTTAAGAATGCACCATTTCCTGGAATTCTAGAACAGAAGAGGTGAGAACAGGGTCAGTGGAGGTGGCTTGGTTCTTTACAGACATGCCGTGGTCAATGAGAATTCCAGAGGCCTGGTGCAGTGGCTCACGCCTGTAACCCCAGCCCTTTGGGAGGCCGAGGTGGGTGGATCACCTGAGGTCGGGAGCTGGAGACCAGCCTGGCCAATGTGGAGAAACTCTGTCTCTACTAAAAATACAAAATTAGCTGGACGTGGTGGCACATTCCTGTAATCCTAGCTACTCGGGAGACTGAGGCAGGAGAATTGCTTGAATTCAGGAGGCGGAGGTTGCAGTGAGCTGAGATAAGACCGTTGCACTCCAGTCTGGGCGACCAAAGCAAGACTCTGTCTCAAAAAAAAAAAAAAAAAAAAAAAAGAGGGGGGGATTTCCAAAGAGGAAAGGAAGGGAAGAAAATTGTCAGATGATGGGCATGGCACCCCTTGGAGGGCACAAAAGAAAGAAAAATGTGGGTATCAATGACTACATCTCGAGGGAGTCCAAAGTATTCTATTTCTCTGCACAATCTTTTTTTTTTTTTTTTTTTGAGATGGAGTTTTGCTCTTGTTGTCCAAACTGGAGTGCAGTGGTGTGATCTTGGCTCACTGCAACCTCCACCTCTCAGGTTCAAGCGATTCTCCTGCCTCAGCCTCCCAAGTAGCTGGGATTACAGGCATGCACCACCACACCTGGCTAATTTTGTATTTTTAGTAGAGACGGGGTTTCTCCATGTTGGTCAGGCTGGTCTCAAACTCCCGACCTCAGGTGATCTGCCTGCCTTGACCTCCCAAAGTGCTTGGATTACAGGTGTAAACCATCACAGCTGGCATGCATAATCTTATGTAATAAACATCTTCAGCTTGCAATAGAAGCCTTTGAATTAGAAGTTGTCAAGCCCATCATTTCTCCCTGACAATGAATGAATTCAATGTAATTACCTGTGACCATCTGTGAACATTTAACTTTTTGTCCGATCAGTTTCAGACAGAAAAGGGAGATTTTCTCTATTCTGTAGCTGGGTATTGCATTTTTAGGACACATTTGATAGGGTGGGACTTTAAACTGACTTTCCTCGATTGAACCTACCTACAAAAGTTTCTGTTACTAAAAGAAGGATAATAATAATAAGGTATAGATGTTACAGATTAAATAAAAAACTGGGGATTTGCTTTATATTATTTAATGGTAAGCTTTGTCTATTTGAAAATCTTTCATGGTATGTTTACCTTTTTTTTTTTTTTTTTTTTGAGACAGAGTTTTGCTCTTGTTGCCCAGGCTGCAGTGTGGAGTGCAATGGTGCGATCTTGGCTCACTGCAGCCTCCGCCTCCCAGGTTCAAGTGATTCTCCTGCCTCAGCCTCCCGAGTAGCTGGGATTACAGGCTCCCACCACCATGCCTTGCTAATTTTTTGTATTTTTAATAGAGATGAGGTTTCACCATGTTGGTCAGGCTGGTCTTGAACTCCAGCCTCAGCCTGCCAAAGTGCTGGGATTACAGGCATGAGCCACCACGCCCAGCCCGTGGTTATGTTTAAATAAGTCAATTTCCCCTTACCTAATCTGTTTTTATGAGCTATCTATATACTCTGCATTAACTCCCATGTAGTAAGTGATAGTGGTATAATTTTGAACAGCTTTTTTTTTAATAAGCATCTAATGTAGCAGTTTTAAATTTCAAATTAGCACCACCAGAAGGACCACCATACGTTCTCCTGAGTTGGCAGGCACAAAGTAGCTAAAAAGCACACTAGCAACATGACAAAATCAAGTGAAAATAGTCCTACAGCTGTGCTAGTGTCTTCTAAAGCTCAAACCTAGGATTCTGCCTATGGAAGACTCAATAAATGAGGTTGGCTTATTTGTTCTCTATTTAATATTATCCACTTGGCAGGCTAATGTCCAGTAAAATATATTTGTCTAAACCCTTGAAAACGAAGAGACCTCCCTACACAAGCCAATGGACTCTGGTCTAAGGATGTAAATCTGTCCCTTATTTAGAGGGGTTCAAACCCCACTGGTGGAAATTCTTTGCGTTATGTGCAAGGTGCATTATGGTACCTTGGAAATAATTGACCAGGTGGCTAGCTAGTCCCCCGGTCAGGTGAAGGGTATTTTGGAGCTCATAGACAATGACAGTGCGACCAGCTTCTATAGTACCTACTGAGCATTACGCCAGGGTTTTTGCACACATCATTTGCATCCTTCCTTCAGTCCCATTTTACAGATGGGAAGACTGAGGCTCGATAAGGTTAAGAGAGGGAGATTTTAAGCCACATCGGTTTAATCTCACAGCCCAAGCCTCCATGGATGCTCTCTGAGCTAGAATGTTTTTTTTTTTTCTGAGACGGAGTCTTACTCTGTCACCCAGGCTAGAGTGCAGTGGCATGGTTTTGGCTCATGGCAACTTCCACCTCCCGGGTTCAAGTGATTCTCCTGCCTCAGCCTCTTGAGTAGCTGGGACTACAGGTGCCCACCACCACGTCCAACTAATTTTTGTATTATTAATAGAGAAGGGGTTTTACCCTATTGGCCAGGATGGTCTCAATCTCTTGACCTTGTGATCCACCTGCCTTGCCCTCCCAAAGTGCTGGGATTACAGGCATGAGCCACCGCGCCCGGCCTAAAGTGTGTTATGCTACATACAGGTGTGGACATACCCTCTGCCCCAATCTTTCCATCTCCATCATTATCCGCAGCTGCCATCAAGGACTTGGTTTCTGACTCGGTCAGTTCTCTGGCACCACTCTCAAACTTCTGGAGGAAAAACCTGTTACAGGGTGATAAAGATCGATGGGGAAAGATCATGCATCCCTGTGTTTACACTTTTTTTTCTCTTTAAGCAAATCATCTGTTTCCAGCACTTGCAATAATTAGCTAAGGTCTTAGCAAGCAAAGATTTCATTAAGCTGTAGAAACCAATGGTGGGCATTTCATCTTTAAGGTTATTTATTTATTTATTTTGACAGGATCTTGCTCTGTCACCCAGGCTAAAATGCAGTGACGCCATCATGGCTCACTGCAGCCTCAATTTCCTGGGCTCAATCAATCCTCCTGTCTCAGCCTCCAGAGTAGCAGGAACTACAGGCGCACCCCACCCTGCCCTGCTAACAATTGTATTTTCTGCAGAGATGAGGTTTTGTCATGTTGCCCAGACTGGTCTTAAACTCCTGGACTGGCTCAAGCAATCCACCCACCTCAGCCTCCCAAAGGGCTGGGATTGTAGGTATGAGCCACTGTGCCTGGCCCATTTTTAAGTTTTTAGTGTCATTCATTCATTCATTTATTTATTTGAGATATAGAGTCTTTTTCTGTCACCCAGCCTGGAGTGCAGCTGCACGATCTCGGCTCACTGCAACCTCTGCCTCCCGATTTCAAGCGATTCTCATGCCTCAGTCTTCGAGTAGCTGGAATTACAGGTGTGAGCCATCACATTTGTCCATGTTTTTAGTTTTTTAAAGTCCAATTGCCAAAGGAAATCCTTTACACTAAAGAATCTTTGCGGCTGGGTGCCATGGCTCACACCTGTAATCCCAGCACTTTGGGAGGCCAAGGCAGGTGGATCACTCGAAGCCAGGAGTTTGAGACCAGCCTGGGCAATATGATAAACCCGTCTCTACTCAAAATATGAAAATTAGCTGGACATGGTGGGATGCATCTGTAATCCCAGCTACTCAGGAGACTAAGGCGTGAGAATTGCTTGAACTTGGGAGGCGGAGGCTACAGTGAGCCAAGATCACACCATTGCAGTCCAGTCTGGGCAATAGAGCAAGACCCTGTCTCAAAAAAAATAAAAATAAAAATAAAACAAGAATCTTTGCACCTGCAGTCTTCACTGCCCATGTTGAGTGCTTTGCATGGGTAGATATGCGGTCAGCCGACTCATGTCCTTTGCTTTAATGATGCTTGACCGAATGACCAACACCAAGGCTGGCCATTGAAGAAATACCAAACGACCTGGCCCCCACTGTACCCCAGACCCACCCAGCAGTGCCAGGTACCAGGCAGACTCAGGACAAAGCTTACTTAAGCTCTTCTTCATCCAGGTACCCGCTCTGGTCATTGTCTATGAACCGGAAAACATCCTTCACCTGACTGGCTGACATCTTGGAGAGGCCTGATGTCTGGAAGAATTTTTGGGGTTCAAAAGTGTCTGGGTCTGAAGAACAGAGAAAGTGTTATTCTGACACTCAATGGATCACATTCTATATTGGGGTCAAGGTACTGAAAACACAGATGATTAAAAATACTTCTACAATATCCCTGAGCTACAGGGATACTCAACTGCTCCAAGATTTTGGGACAGCCAAGACTTGATGGCTCTGTGACAGCATCCCCTGTCCCCACGACCCCAGCCTTCCCTCCTCCGCTTGCTTTTGTCCATTTCCCTTTTCTTTTCTCCTCTCCTCTGCACCTCTCCCTCCCTCCAGCCCATTTCACAGGCTGTGTATCCAAGTCCCCAACATCCCTGGTCTAATTGGTAGGAGAAAATGCAATCACTGGATTCCAACAGGCTAAATGGCCATCGGCGATTTCTTTTTTTTCTTTCTTTCTTTTTTTTTTTTCAGATGGAGTCTGGCTCTGTCGCCAGGCTGGAGTGCAGTGGCGCAATCTCGGCTCACTACAACCTCCGCCTCCAGCATTCAAGCGATTCTCCTGCCTCAGCTTCTGGAGAGTAGCTGGGACTACAGGCAGGTGCCACCATGCCCAGCTAATTTTTCTATTTTTAGTAGAGACGGGGTTTCACCATGTTGGCCCGGATAGTCTCAATCTTTTGACCTGGTGATCCACCTGCCTTGGCCTCCCAAAGTGCTGGGATTACAGGTGTGGGCCACTATGCCTGGCCGATTTCTTTTTTTCTTTGAGACGGAATCTCACTGTGTCACCCAGCCTGGAGTGCAGTGGCGAGATCTCGGTTTACTGCAACCTCCACCTCCTGGGTTCAAGTGATTCTCCTGCCTCAGCCTCCCAAGTAGCTGGGATAACAGGCATGCTGCATCACCATGCCTGGCTCATTTTTGTATTTTTAATAGAGACAAGGTTTTGCTGTGTTGGCCAGGTTGGTCTTGAACTCCTGACCTCAAGTGATCCACCAGCTTCAGGCTTCCAAAGTGCTGGGATTACAGGCATGAGCCACCACACCTGGCCCTTCAGTGATTTCTTGCTTTCACTTTTAGTAAGGTTTTGTCTTACAGAAGTATAATCATGTGCTCAGATTCCAGATCTCTATAATTTTATTTATCTAATAAATAGTTTTATTCCCCAATTCCATGAATTTTCCAGCTAAGCTCACATTTTTACTGTTATTTATTTATTTAGAGACAGAGTCTCACTCTGTCATCCAGGCTGGAGTGCAGTGTGGCAATCATAGCTCACCACAGCCTCAACCCCCTGGGCCTGAATGATTCTCCTCCCTCAGCCTCCCGAGTTGCTGGGACCACAGGTGCATGCCACCATGCCCTGCTAATTTATTTTTATTTTGTAGAGACAGAGTCTTGCTATGTTGCCCAGGCTGGTCTCAAACTCCTGGGCTCAAACAATCCTTTCACATTGGCCTCCAAAAAGTGTTGGGATTACAGATGTGAGCTACCATGACTGACCTACATTTTTTTTTTTTTTGAGACAGAATCTTGCTCTGTTGCCCAGGCTGGAGTGCAGTGACACAATCTCGGCTCACTACAACCTCCACCTCCCTGGTTCAAGCAATGCTCCTGCCTCAGCCTCCCGAGTAGCTGGGATTACAGGTGCCCGCCACCATGCCCATCTAATTTTTGTATTTTTAGTAAAAATGGGGTTTCACCATCTTGGCTAGGCTGGTCTTGAACTCCTGACCTCATGATCCACCTGCACTGGCCTCTCAAAGTGCTGGCCACTGCCTACCTACATTTTGATTTTTTATTGCTTTGTTGGAGGTGCAAAGGTGTGAGGAAACCCAGCCCTGCCCACTTCCCTCTACCTTGGCATTCCTGCAGGGCCGCTGCGATGTCGTCAGCACTGAGCACGTCCGTGATGCTCATTTTCCACCTGGTCACACAGAATAAACGAGGTACGATAAGCCACAAACAGGAACGTGCACACCAGGGGAAACACACCTTCCCAGGCCCGCTGAAACTGTATGCTTCTCTAGATTTTTTTTTTTAATTGAAACGGAGTCTCACTCTGTTGCCCAGGTTTGAGTACAGTGGCGCGATCTTGGCTCACTGCAACCTCTGCCTCCTGGGCTCAATCTCCTGCCTCAGCCTTCCGAGTAGCTGAGATTACAGGTGCGTGCCACCACGCCTGGCTAATTTTTGTATTTTTAGTACAGACAGGGTTTCACCATGTTGGTCAGGCTGGTCTTGAACTCCTCACCTCAGGTAATCTGCCCACCTCAGCCTCCCAAAGTGCTGGGATTACAGGCATAAGCCACTGTACCTGGCCTGTATAGGCTTTTTAAGATGTGATAAGCGACCAGACAGAGTATCCAAATTAAAACCAGATACCTAAAAGACCCCAGCCCCTTTTGTCTCAGAGCCTTCCCTTAAATATATGCCAAAAATGAAAAAAAAAAAAAAAAAAGAAACCCTAAAACATGACCCAAAGAATTATTCAATTGTTTTCTTATAAAAATTATATTTACATAATCAGTCATTTACATAGGCAGCTATAAACCATGTTACAAATGCACTGGCATTTTCCTACACCAGCCTGAGAGATGCAATGTTGCAAATTCCACCAAAGGATACAGTTTGGACTGCATGCAGACGTTTTGCGGAAGAAGGCATGCTATCTGTCCTGAAAGGTGGGAACCAGATGAATGAAAAGCCATCTCCCAGAGATTAAAATCCTTCCCGGTGTCAAAGCCATGGGAAAAGAGGAGTCTAAGCACCTAAGCATGCAGGAGCCTAATAGGAATACATGCAATGAAGAAGAGTCTGGGGTCTGGTGGGCCCACCAGTTACTCACCGTTTTAGGTTTTCCCCCAAGAAGAATCGGGAAAAAGAGTGGAAGGAGCAAAACAACAGATGTGCTTTCGCTACCTTACTGACCTACCTTATATAGGCTAGAAAAAGTGATAGTTAAAACCTCTTAGATTTCCTTTTCAAGGATCAAGTGGATGTAGCTCAAATGTCTTGTCTTACTCATGAAACCTCTTTTTTTCTTCTTCATCTATTTATATCTCAAGGGAATGTGGGTGGGAACAGCCAATGGTAAAAAAAAAAAAAAAAAAAAACCTCCACAAACCTTAACTAAGGTTTCAATTCTGCAAACAAACCCTGTTGGTAAAGTGTGGAGAAGGTTCTAGAAGCCTGGTAAAGTGGAGATGGTGGCCTGAACTAAGACAAACACATACAGGGGTGCTCTGCAAGCTGAAAAGGCCCCCCAGATGTTATCGGCTACCGTTTGAGGCAGGCCCGTTTTCAGCTTTGGAAACTGTGGATATGTAAAGCTGCCCTCAATCCGGAGTTGACAGACTCAATGCCATTATCACTAAGTGCACACATAGGACGATCCGGCACACGAGACAGGGCTAAGTTATGTGATTTTTCCAACAAAAGTCTTGACTTTGACATTTCCCAGCTATACCATAAATTGCACACACTCAAAAGGCAAAAAGGAGGAAATCAAACCACCATTCCCAACCCCTAAAACTAACATTTTCAGAAAAATATATGATGAGGCTGAGGCCAGGACTAGAGACCTCAAGTTTTTGTTTTTGTTTTTGTTTTTGAGACAGGGTCTTGCTCTGTTGCCCAGGCTGGAGTATAGTGGCATGATCTCTGCTCACTGCAGCCTTGACCTCCCAAGCTCAAGTGATGCTCCCACCTCAGTCTCCCAAGTAGCTGGTTCTACAGGCATACACCACCACGCCCGGCTAATTTTTTAAATATATATATTTTTTGGAGAGACAGAGTTTTGCCTTGTTGCTGAGGCTGGTCTCAAACTCCTGGGCTCAAGGAATTCTCCCACCTCAGTCTCCCAGTTTCTGGGATTACAGGTGTGAACCACCTCTCCTGGCCATTTTTTTTTTTTTTTGAGATGGAGTCTTACTCTCTCACCCAGGCTGGAGTGCAATGGCACGATCTCTGCTCACTGCAACCTCTGCCTCCCAGGTTCAAGTGATTCTTCTGCCTCAGCCTTTGGGAGGCCCAGGAGGGTTGATCATGGGGTCAGGAGTTCAAGACCAGCCTAGCCAAGATGGTGAAACCCCACCTCTACTAAAAATTAAAAAATTAGCTTGGTGTGGTGGTGGGCACCTGTAATCCCAGCTACTCAGGAGGCTGAAGCAGAGAATTGCTTGTACCCAGGAGGCAGAGGTTGCAGTAAGCCAAGATTACACCATGCCAAGATGGCGCCATTGCACTCCAGCCTGGGTGACAGAGTGAGACTCAGTCTCAAAAAAGAGAATTTGACTACTTTATCTAGGGGCATCACATAAGCTGAATCATATAGTATTTGTCTTTTTCAGACTGGCTTATTTCACTGAGTATAATGTCCTCAAGTTTCATCCATGTTGTAGCATGTGTCAGGATCTCCTTCTTTTTTTCTTTTCTTTTCTTTTTTTTTTTTTTTGAGATGAAGTCTTACTCTGTCACCCAGGTTGGAGTGCAGTGGCTTGATCTTGGCTCACTGCAACCTCCACCTCCCAGGTTCAAGCGATTCTCCTTGAATGCACACTAGGGTGCGTACCATCCTGGTAGGAGAATACTTGGGGCAAAGTAAAGATTCCCACTGCGGTCAGGTGTGGTGGCTCACGCCTGTAATCCCAGCACTTTGCGGGCAGATCATGAGGTCAGGAGTTCAAGACCAGCCAGACCAACGTGGTGAAACCCCAGCTCTACTAAAAATACAAAAATTAGCCAAGTAATTGCAGCTACTTAAGAGGCTGAGGCAGGAGAATTGCTTGAACCCAGGAGGCAGAGGTTGCAGTGAGCTGAGATGGTGTCACTGCACTCCAGCCTGGGTGACAGAGCAAGACTCTGCCTCAAAATAATAAAGAAGATGCCCACTGTGTTACCCAGGGAAGAGTCTGAGGTTTCGCTCTAGATATCCTGAATTGTCTACTTCTAAGCCGCTGTATGTTTCTGATTGCAACATGGGATTTATTTTTGCACTTTTCAAAAACTTGAGCCCAGGCAGGGAGGTTCGAGCCTGTAATCCTAGCACTTTGGGAAGCCGACGGGGGCGGATTGCTTGAGTCCAGGAGTTTGAGACCAGCCTGGGCAACATCATGAGGCCCCCATTTCTACAAAAAAAAAACAAACCCCAAAATCCATTAGCTGGGTGTGGTGGTGTGTGCCTGTAGTCCCAGCATCCCAGGAGGCTGAGCTGGGAGGACTGCCTGAGCCTAGGAGGTCAAGGCTGCAGTGAGCCAAGATCATGCCACTGCACTCCAGCCTGGGCAACAAGAGCAAAACTCCATCTCAAAAACAAATACAAATAAAAAGCAAACAAAAAACTTGAATCTAGCTTTTAAAAAGGAGATCTTAGGCCAGGCGTGGCAGCAAACAGTTTCAGGGATACCTGCAGCCTCTCTTAAATGACCAAAGCTTCAGCCAGCACCCTATCTCTCTTGTCCACATTTTATTCCCCAGGTGCCTAGCACAGGACTGACCTAGGTTTAGACACTTAGCAGTTATTTGATTAATGAATAAATAAAAATAGCAAACAGAAGTTGAAAATATAATTCCCAATCAGCATCACCTTGCCCAGCCCCTTAAAGTTTCTGAAGATTGGGCGTGGTGGCCTGTAATCTCAGCACTTTGGGAGGCCAAGGTGGGAAGATGGCTTGAGCTCAGGAGTTCAAGACAAGCCTGGGCAATATGACAAGACCCTGTCTCTACAAAAAAATAATAATCCTAAATCAGCCCTGGCCGGGTATGGTGGCTCATGCCTGTAATCTCAGCACTTTGGCAGGCCGAGGTGGGTGGATCTCCTAAGGTCAGGAGTTCAAGACTAGCCTGGCCAACATGGTGAAACCCCATCTCTACTAAAAACACAAAAATTAGCTGGGCATGGTGCTGCATGTAATCCCAGCTACTCTGGAGGCTGAGGCAGGAGGATCGCTTAGAACCCGGGGGGCGGAGGTTGCAGTGAGCCGAGAACCTGCCACTGCACTCCAGTTTGGGTGACAAAACAAGACTCTGTCTTGAGGAAAAAAAAAATCAGCCGGGTGTGGTGGCACATGCCTGTGGTCCCAGCTACTCAGGAGGGTGAAGTGGGAAGATTGATTGAGCCTGGGAAGTAAAGGCTGCTGTAAGTTACAATTGCACCACTGCACTCCAGGCTGGATGACACAGTGAGAACTTGTCTCAAAAAAATAAAAAAGAAAAAAAGAAAATTTCTGAAAATAAGTCTTAAGAGTTTTGAATTAGGTTTCTGACATTAAGTTGCCATAGAAACTAGCTGAGCCCTTTCTTTTCTTGGGAGTGTTTACAATTGTCCATAGAGATAAAACATTTTTAAAAAAATCTGCTCATTTAAATCAAAGTAGCATGTGGGTTAAACCAAGATACTTTTTATGTCCATGCTATTTTTCTGATAGAAAATAAAGATAACAGAGGCCGGGCGCGGTGGCTCATGCCTGTAATCCCAGTACTTTGGGAGACTGAGGCGGGCAGACTATCTGAGATCAAGAGTTCAAGTCTAGCCTGGCCAAAATGGTGAAACCCCGTCTCTACTAAAAATACAAAAATTAGCCTGGTGTGGTGGTGCATGCCTGTAATCCCAGCTACTTGGGAGGCTGAGGCAGGAGAATTGGAAAAAGAAAAAGAAAATAAAGGTGACAGAGGCCTGGCCAGGAGTGTTGGCTCATGCCTGTAATTCCAGCACTTTGGAAGGCCAAGATGGGAAGATTGCTTGAGCCCAGGAATTCAAGACCAGTCAGGGCGATGTAGGGAGATTCCCATCTCTATAGAAAAATATTATGTTTATATAAAATTTGAAAAGATAAATATTCAGTGAACATGTTTTTTGAATCAATGAGTCACTTAGGATTATGACTTGAATTCCATTATGTGCAATCTGAGCATTAGATATTTTCAGGCTGGGCGCGGTGGCTCACGCTGTAATCCCAGCACTTTGGGAGGCTGAGGCGGGTGGATCACCCGAGGTCAGGAGTTTGAGACCAGCCTGGCCAACATGGCGAAACCCTGCTTCTACTAAAAATGCAAAAAAATTAAAAAAAAAAAAAAAAAGAAAAGAAATCTTGAGATGTTTAGTTGGAAAAAAAAAAATTAGCCAGGCGTGGTGGTTTGCATCTGTAATCTCAGCTACTCAGGAGGCTGAGGCAGGAGAATCGCTTGAATCCAGGAGGAGGAGGGTGCAGTGAGCCGAGATGGTGCCACTATACTCCAGCCTGGGTGACAGAGTGAGACTCCATCTCAAAAAACAACAACAAAATATATTGATTCATACAAAGAGACAATGCTGTATAATTCCACTAATATGAGGTACCTAGAATATTCAAATTGACAGACAGTAGAATGGTGGTTAGCAGGGCTGTGGGGGGATGGGTAATGGGAGTGAGAGTTTATTGGGAACACAGTTTCAGATTGGGAAGATGAGAAAGTTCTGGAGATAGATGGTGGTGACGGTGGCACAATGTGAATATACTTAATGCCACTGAACTTCAAAAGGGTTAAGATGGGTCAGTTGCGGTGACTCACATCTGCAATCCCAGCACTTTGGAAGGCCAAAGCAGGAGAACTGCTTGAGGCCAAGAGTTTGAGATCAGCCTGGGCTACAAAGCAAGACCCCATCTCTACAAAAGATAAAAAAAATTAGCCAAGTATGGTTGCGTGCACTTATAGCCCCAGCTACTCTGGAGGCTGAGGTGGGAGGATGGCTTAAGCCCAGGAGTTTGTGGCTACAGTGAGCTGTGATCACACCACTACACTCCAGCCTGGTTAACAGAGACCATGTCTCTCCAAAAAAAAAAAAAAAAAGAAAAGAAAAGAAAATGATTACAATGGTAAATTTCATATTGTGTATTTTATGTTGCATATCATGTTATGCATATTACATATGTTGCATATGCATGATGATATGTTGCTTATATTTGCATATTTATGTTATGTAGTATATATGTATATCATGTATATGTTATGTATATATTAACAAATTTTAAACATTGAATCAGTAGTCTTCATTATTTTGGCCACCAATTCCTAGCTGCTCCCAGGAAAGAACAGAAAGATGTGGAAGTAGATTTTTTTTTTTTTTGAGACAAGAGTCTCACTCTGCTGCCCAGGCTGGAGTGCAGTGGCACGATCTCAGCTTACTGCAAACTCCATCTCCTCGATTCAAGTGATTCTCCTGCCTCAGCCTCCCAAAGTGCTGGGATTACAGGTGTGAACCATTGCACCCAGCCTAGCTGCCATTTTGGGGACGAAACTCTTGAATGCGTCAGAGACTCCACTTCCATTGTGTATGATGGGCTAGTTGTGAGGCAGGTACAGCAGTCCATGCTTGTAATCCCAGCACTTTGGGAGGCTGAGGTGGGAGGATCACAAAGTCAGGAGTTCAAGACCAGGCTGACCAACACAGTGAAACCCCGTCTCTACTGAAGGTACAAAAATTAGCCAGGTGTGGTCGTAGGCACCTGTAATCCCGGCTACTCGGGAGGCTGAGGCAGGAGAATCGCTTGAATCTGGGAGGCGGAGCTTGTAGTGAGCTGAGATCTTGCCACTGCACTCCAGCCTGGGCAACAGATCTAGACTCCACCTCAAAAAGGAAAAAAAAAAAGAAAAGAGAGCACAGTGGATTCACTTCCATGTTCTCTCAACAGATGTCACTTCTTAAATATCTCTCAATTTCATCTCTTCACAGCCCACTGTTACTACCCTACCCCAAGCCACCAGCATCTCTTTTGGGAACAACTATAGTGGACTCCCAAACTTATCCACTCAGGCTCACCTCCAACCTAGCCAGGTGGATTTTAAAGAAGCCCATGTGTGGCTGGACACGGTGGCTCCTGCTTGTAATCCCAACATTTTGGGAAGTGAGGCAGGGGCATTGCTTAAGTCCAGAAGTTTGAGACCAGCCTGGGTCACATAGCAAGACCCTATGTCTACAAAAAATGAAAATAACTAAATAATTATCCAGGCTCCTGGGCTCGAGCAGTTCTCCTGCTTCAATCTCCTGAGAGATTAAATTATTATTTTTTTTGAGATGGAGTTTTGCTCTTGTTTTCCAGTCTGGAGTGCAATGACAAGATCTCAGCTCACTACAACCTCTGCCTTCCAGATTGAAGAGATTCTCCTGCCTTAGCCTCCCGAGTAGCTGGGATTACAGGTGTGTGCCACCACACCCTACAAATTTTTTGTATTTTTAGTAGAGACGCGGTTTCACCATGTTGGCCAAGCTGGCCTCAAACTCCTGACCTCAGGTGATCCACCCACCTCAGCCTCCCAAAGTGCTGGGATTAGAGGCCTGAGCCACTGCACCCGGCTTTAATTTTTTAATTTTAATTTTTGTAGAAGCAGGGTCTGGCTCTGTCATGTAGGCTGGAGTGCAATGATGTAATTGTGGTTCACTGCAGCCTCAGCCTCCTGGGCTCAAGCCATCTTCCCACCTTGGCCTCCCAAAGTGCTGGCATTACAGGTGTGAGCCACCGTGCCCAGCCCCATTGTCAATTTTTATCTTTGGCCTTTCATTGGCACCTTCCTTGTCACCTCGTAAATATTCAATGAACATTTGTGGAATGAATGAACTGGCTGTCTGAATCTGAATTTCTGCCTCCAGCTGTCTCTGTCTGGTGACATGGGGGATGGGGTGTGATCTAGAGTTACCAGAGTGTTTATTTATAAATGAGATACTTCTCCAGGAGTCAATTTCCTTTCCCACTCAGAAAGGAAATATATAATTTGTTAAATAAGTTTACACATGGGGGCTTAGGACAGGCTCCTTCATGAGATGAAGTGACTGCTGTTTACAAACGAAGACTGTGAAGTGTGTTAGGGTCTCATGAAAAGGACAGCTTATGTGTTTCTCAGTGGAATGAATGAAGAACAAGGGATGGGGATTCCCAGGAGCACACAGCCCCTGGCTATTAGAGCTGACCTCTCCTGGGTTTACAGTGTTTATCACCCATGGGTCAGAATGCATCCCTTGTGACCTACTATGAGTGTGGAAATGGCACAAGTCTCCTAATTATCATTGGCCCATAATCTGTGGGTTCCAGCACACAGTGAATATGCAAGTCCTGCCAGGCGTCGTGACTGGTGTCTGTAGTTCCAGCTACTGGGGAGGCTGAGGCAGGAGGATTGCTTCAGCCCAGGAGTTCTGGGCTGTAGTGCACTCTACCGTCTGGGTGTTTCCACTAAGTTTGGCATCAATATGGTAACCTCCTGGGTGCAGGGAACCATCAGGTTGCCTAAGAAGACAAGGGTCTTGCTCTGTCACCTAGGCTTGACTGCAGTGGTTTGACCATGGCTCACCACAGCCTCCGTCTCCTGGGCTCAAGTGATCCTCCCACTTTAACCTCCTGAGTAGCTGGGACTATAGGCACATACCATCACACCCAGCTAATTTATTTTATTTTTTGTAGAGATGGGGCTCTCACTATGTTGCCCAGGCTGGTCTCGAACTCCTGGGCTCAAGCCATTCTCCTGCTTTGGCCTCTCAAAGAGCTGGGATTACAGATGTGAGCCTCTGCACCCAGCTTTCTGGGTATTTTAATTTGTGGATTTAAGATACTCACAAATTAGCATGATATTTACAAGAATCAAATGTGGTAGTTGTGATGGATTTTTTTTTTTTTTGAGACAGAGTTTCGCTCTTGTTGCCCAGGCTGGAGTGCAATGGTGTGATCTCGGCTCACTGCAACCTCCTCCACCTCCCAGATTCAAGCAATTCTCCTGCCTCAGCCTCCTAAGTAGCTGAGATTACAGGCATGTGCCAATGTCATACCTGGCTAATTTTGTATTTTTAGTAGAGATGGGGTTTCTCCATGTTGGTCAGGCTGGTCTCGAACTCCTGACCTCAGGTGATCTGCCCACCTCGGCCTCCCAAAGTGCTGGGATTACAGGCGTGAGCCACCAGGCTCGGCCATGATGGTTAATATTATATGTCAATATGAGTGGGCCATGAGGTGCCCAGATTAAACATGGCTAAGCCTGCACACTTGTTAACACGTGTTAAATTTCCATACTTAAAATTAACACGTGTTAAGCCTCTGTACTGATATGTTAAGTACTTATGTATTCAGCAAAGCAGCATTTTCCACAAAATACCTCACTGCTCAGAACATTAAGGCAGGTATTGACGCTCCCATTTTACAGAAGAAGATAAACTAAATTTTAGAGATTATATGGTGAGAATGTACCAGCCCTCAGACACGTGCTGAAATCTCTGGTTTCCTGCTTTTCCTACTCGGCCTGGACTAATGGCTTATTTTGTAAGACAGGGAGCACAGAACCCCAGTGAGATGAAATTATTGTTTATAAGGGCTTGTCCTGGCCCCAGCCAATGGACAGGCTGCGATGAGAATGCATAAAGAATTCTGCAAAGGCTGAGCACAGTGGCTCATGCCTGTAATCCCAGTACTTTGGGAGGCTGAGGCGGGGAGGATCTCTTGAGCCCAGGAGTTTGAGACCAGTTTGGGCAACACAGTGGGACTGTTTCCACAGAAAATTTAAAAATTAGCCAAGCGGGATGGCCTAAGCCTGGTGTCCCATCTATTCAGGAACCTGAGGTGGGAGGATAGCTTAAGCCTGGGAGATCAAGGCTACAGCGAGTTGTGATCCCATCACTGCACTCCTGCCTGGGTGACAGAGTGAGACCCTGTCTTCGAAATAAAAATAAATTAAAAAATAGGTCGGGTGTGGTGGCTCACACCTATAATCCCAGCACTTTGGGAAGCCAAGGCAGGCAGATCACCTGAGGTCAAGAGTTCAAGACTAGCCTGGCTAACATGGTAAAACCTAGTCTCCACTAAAAATACAAAAAAAAAAAAAAAAAAAAAAAAAAAACTTAGCTAGCTGTGGTGGTGTGTGCCTGTAATCCCTGCTACTTGGGGAGGCTGAGGCAGGAGAATTGCTTGAACCCAGGAGGCAGAGGTCGTAGTGAGCCAAGATCGCACCACTGCACTCCATCCTGGTGACAGAGGGAAACTCCATCTCAAAAAAATAAATAAAGGATTCTGCAAATGTCAGCCCATTCTTCTGCTCAAAATATATAATAACAAAGAAAACAAAGCAAAGATGTCATAGCTATGGTTTTGTTGCCACGAGAATACCCTGGTCAAGGCTGGAGGATGGTGCAGACATACCGTATTTAACCACTTGTTAGTTTCATTTGTAATTCACACATATGGCACATGGGCCTCTGTGCTCTCATCCTGGGTCAGCCAACATCAGGGGCAGGAATGAGAGCACCAGCACTTCAAGAAGGAAGGATGGACCTGGCAAGTTGAGTGTTTCTGAGAGGTTAGAATGAGGCCACCAGGGTGAGCACATGCAGATGATGGGTAGGTGGGTGAGTTGTTGCTGGATACGGCAGAAGAAGCTGCATTTTGGGGGTAATGCGGGTGGGAGCAGAGAGGACAAAGGTGCAGGTGGTAACGAGATCATAGGAGAGGATAGAGTGCTGCAGAAAATATACTTTTTAAAAATTTTATTATTATTTTTTAGATGGAGTCTCTGTCTCCCAGGCTGGATAGCAGTGGCAGGATCTCAGCTCACTGCAGCCTCTGCCTCCTGGATTCAAGTGATTCTTCTGCCTCAGCCTCCTAAGTAACTGGGACTACAGGTGCACACCACCATGCCCGGATACTTTTTCTATTTTTAACAGAGACAGGATTTTGCCATGTTGACCAGGATGGTCTTGAACTCCTGACCTCCAGTGATCCTCCCACCTAGGCCTCCAAAAGTGTTGGGATTATAGGCATGAGCCACTGCGCCCAGCCAGAACTGTAGGAAACATTTTAAGACTCCAGCTGCCAGTGGTCTTGGAATAGGTAGGTTCACAGGTGGCTCTAGGAGGGCCTAGCCTACTGGGGAACATTAGTGCTTCCTGAGTTTCTCTCTTCTCTTTGTTCTTCCTGCAGCTTTCTATCTGTACTGGAACTTTGGACTCAATAGCTTTTTTTTTTTTTTGGAGACAGATTCTCCCTTTGTCACCGAGGCTGGAGCACAGTGGTGGGATCTCAGCTCACTGCAACCTCCACCTCCTGGGTACAAGCAATTTTCCTGTCTCAGCCTCCCAGGTAGCTGGGATTATAGGCGCACACCACTATGCCTGGCTAATATTTGTATTTTTAGTAGAGATAGGGTTTCACCATGTTAGCCAGGCTGGTCTTGAACTCCTGACCTCAGGTGATTCTCCCGCCTTGGCCTCCCAAAGTGCTGGGATTATAGGCGTCAACCACCATGCCTGGCCTGGACTTGGTAGCTCTTGGCGTGACTATTGGTCTAGCTGATTTTCTGGGTAGTCCAGAGCCCTTATGGGTGTCAGACTTTACATTCCCAGTGCCTTCTAACTGACCCTCAAAAGAAGACAGAAGCTACATCATTTCTTATGTAAATGCTGCAGGAGAGGACAATTCCTTAAAGTTATTGGAGAGACTATTGGATATATTATGTCTTTTTTTCCCCTCATGCTTAGACGCTTACTCTAAATTACTCAGTGGAATTGATGGCAAAAGCCCTTTAGTTCATTAATGAACAGACCTTTGTCTGGCTGTGTCTTCATGGGCTTACTAGAGCATTGTTGGGGGAAGAAAAGGCTGAAATAAAGATGAGAGTGGCCGGGCACCATGGCTCACACCTGTAATCCCAGCATTTTGGGAGGTTGAGGTGGGAGACTATTTGAGATCAGGAGTTCAAGACCAGTCTGAGCAACACAGGCTAAAATTATTTAAAAATTAATAATTTAAAATTAATTTAAAATTATTTAAAAATTAATAATCTAAAAAAATTTAAAAATTAGCCTGGGTGTGGTGGTGCATGCGTGTGACTCCAGCTACTCAGGAGGCTGAGGCAGGAGGATCCCTTGAGCCCAGGTAGTTGAGGCTGCAGTGAGCTGTGTCGTGCCACTGCATTCTAGCTGGGTGAAAGAGCAAGGCTCTATCTCCAAAAAAAGGAAAAAAGTGAAGCTAGAGATGAAAAATACACTGGATGGGATTAGCAGATTAGACACTGAAGAAAAAACACGTAATGAATTTGAAAACATAGCAATGGAAAAGAGGCCATGTGCAGTGGCTCACCCCTGTAATCCTAGCACTCGGAGAGGCTAATGCAGGTGGATCTCTTGAGCTCAGGAGTTTGAGACCAGCTTGGACAACATGGTGAAAACTCATCTCTACAAAAAAATTTAAAAAGTAGCCAGGTGTGGTGGTGCATGCCTGTGGTCCCAGCTACCAGGGAGGATCGCCTGAGCCCAGGAGGTCAAGGCTGCAGTGAACCAAGATTGTGCCACTGCACTCCAGCCTGAGCAACAGAGCAAGGCCCTGTCTTTAAAAAAAACAAAACAAAAAAAAAACAAAAAAAAACCCAAGCCCCTCCTAAACACCCCCACATCACAATAGAAAAGATACAAGCTGAAACACAGAGAGAAACAATCATAGAAGAAATAAAACCAGACGTCAGTGAGCTCTTGGACAACTTCAAGTGGCTTAATATATGTATAATTGGAGTCTCAGAAGAAAGGAGAGAGAGGAGGGAACAAAAAAATATTTGAAGAAATAATGGCAGAAAATTTTCCACATTTGATGAAAGTATGCTCAAGAAGCTCAATGAACCTCCAGAAAAAAATAAGAGAAAGAAAAAGAAGGAGGAGCCAACAATTATAAAGGGCACATTATTATAAAATTCTTTAAAACTAGTAATAAAGAGAAGATGAATATCATAAAGGCAGCCAGAAAAAAGAGACACAATATGTTCAGAGGAACAAAGATAAGATTGACATCAGACTTCTCTCTCTCTTATTTTTTTTTTTTTGAGATGGGATCTTGCTATGTTGCCTAGGCTTGTCTTGAACTCCTGGGCTCAAGCAGTCCTGAGTAGCTGGGATTACAGGTACATGCCACTGTGCCCAGTGACATCAGACTTCTGATCAGAAACAATACAGGCCAGAAGGAAGAGGAGGAATTTTTTTAAAAGAACTGCAAGAAAAACAAACAAACAATTGTGGATGGACACAAAGATTTTGTTTCTCTCCGCAAATGGAAATCACCTCGCTGTCCAAAGTGCAGGGATCTGTCAAGTGATGGGCCATGAAAAATAAAAAAAATAGGCTACAAGTCTATTTAATGATATGGAAAAATATCTGCCATATTTTGTCAGGTTTAACAGTCACTGTGCAAAATGTATTTTGTAAATTGGAAAATTTATATTTATAGACACAGGACTTTATGCAATAGTGGAAGCAGGTTACATGGTAACCAGTGCCAACCTCCACCCTCCACAGATATGTCTTCTTGCCCACAATAAACTGGACCTAGGCAGGGAGGGGAATTTTAGGAAATGTAGTCCCAGTTTTGCTAAATTGACACAATACAAATCCACCACATATCAGTAAAAAGCTATGGAGAAATTCACCTAAATGGTTTTAGCAGTTATTACTGGGAGTTTAGTGGTTTAAATTCTCAGTACACAGCTCAGATGTGAGAAAATCACGCATTTGTTTTTTTAATATAATAAGTCAATCTAATTTTCATTCCAATCCTTCCCATCCTATCAAAGAGGTAGGAAATTCTCCTTCCTTCCCTCCCTCCTTCCCTCCCTTCCTTCTCTCCCTCCCTTCCTCTTTTCCTTCCTTCCTTCCTTCCTCACCTCCTTCTCTCCCTCCCTCCATTCCTTCCTCCTTCCCTCTCTCCTTTCCTTCCCTTCCTTCCTTCTTTCCTTCCTTCCCTCCCTCCCTTCCTTCCTCCTTCCCTCCCTCCTTTCCTTCCCTTCCTTCCTTCTTCTTTCCTTCCTTCCTCACCTTCTTCCCTCCCTCCCTCCATTCCTTCCTCCTTCCCTCCCTCCTTTCCTTCCCTTCCTTCTTCTTTCCTTCCTCCCTCCTTCTCTCCCTGCCTTCTTCCTTTCCTGTCCTTCCTCCCTCCCTCCTCCCTCCATTCCTCCCTCCCTTGCTTCCTTCCTTGCTCCCTCCCTCTCTGCCCCCACTCCCTCCCTCCCTTCCTTCTGTCCTTCATCTTACTCTGTTGCTCTTTCGCCAGGCTGGATTGCAATGGCACAATCATAGCTCACGGTCATCTTGAACTTCTGGGCTCAGTGGCTTCTTCTCACCTCAGCCTCTCAAGTACCTGGGACTACAGGTGCACACACCACCACACCCAACTAACCAAAAAGGTTTTTTTGTAGGGATGGGGGTCTTGCTATGCTGCCCAGGCTGGTGTCGAACTCCTAGCCTCAAGTGATTCTCCTGCTTCAGCCTCCCAAAGCACTAGGATTGCAGGTGTGAGTCACTGCACCCGGCAGAAAAATACTGGAATTTTGTACAAATACCTACACTATTCATGAATAGCCTTTAAACTGCCCTGAAATTATGAGATTGAAGTGATTATATCCAAATGGAGAACAAAAAATAGACAACTATATTACCAAGAGTGCGGCGTATTTGGCGTACATCTAAATGTGTACATGCATTCTGTTTTCTGAAAATGAATAAAAGAACAAAAGATTTCAGTATTGTTGTGATCTATTTATTAAATACACAGTTAAACTCACTTTCTCTAAATGCACAGGGCATGTGTTGCCTGAGTGCAGACAGTTCTCTTGGACTCCCAGGTCAAAGCAGAGCATGTTTTATTTCCTGAATTTTATTTCCTGAACACTAAATTCAGGAAATAAACCGCAATAACTTTTGCACCAACCTAATACAAAACCATCTTGACTGACAAGCTGTGGGAATGGTATGGCCACCACAAGTGACCTTCACAGTGTTCTAAAAAGCAGTGGCTTCCAGTTTAGGAGGGTTTGCTGCCCTCTGTCTAATGAGTTGGGGTTTTCTTTTCTCCTTCACATCCTAGGGTTTTGATGCCTCTTAGCATCACCAGCTCTCATTTGGGGACCAATTGTGAATCGTTAGTAAAAGCTCAACCCTTTTGTTTTTGAGACGGAGTCTCGCTCTGTCACCCAGGCTGGAGTACAGTGGTGCAATCTCAGCTCATTGCAACCTCCACCTCCCTGGTTCAAGCAATTCTCCCACCTGAGCCTCCTGAGTAGCTGGGATTACAGGCACCCACCCACCACGCCCGGCTAATGTTTTTTTGTATTTTTAGTAGAGACGGAGATTTCACTCTATTGACCAGGCTGGTCTGGAACTCCTGACCTTGTGGTCCCCCCACCTCGGCCTCCCAAAGTGCTGGGATTATAGGCGTGAGCCACCGCACCTGGCCTCGACTCTTAAGAAGCAAAACCAGCAAGAAAATTCAGCATGTTCTGGTATTCTAGACAGCATCCTCAAAGATCACACCCGGACACTTAATAATTTAGCATTTTGGGCAAAGTTCTCATTAGAATAGATCAAAAACATGAATAATGCAGGCATTTGAGAATCACACTACTCACCGGTGCTGACACTGGCCAGAAAACACCTGAAGCGCTTGCGGAGAGGCTCAGGGTGACTAGATTGGGTGACTGGGTCATGATGACACCAAATTTGGCTAATGGGAATCCCAGGTCGCATCTGATGGTGTCAAACGACAGCCACTACCTGCTGCCTTTTGCAAGTCTTTTAAGTCAAATGTCTCATGCCAGTCAAAATTCCTGCCAGGAAATCAGACTCTATTTCCCTAATTCTTTTTTCCGCCTTTTTTTCTTTTTTTTTGAGACAAGGTCTCCCTCTGTTACCCAGGCTGGAGTGCAGTGGTGTGATCACGGCTCACTGCAGCTTCAACCTCCTGGGCTCAAGTGATCCCCCCGCCAACACCCACCCCCCCAGTAGCTGGGACCACATGCGTGCATCACCATGCCTGGCTAATGCTTTATTTTTTGTAGAGACAGGTCTCATCATGTTGCCCAGGCTGGTCTTGAACTCATGGGCTCAAGCTACCCTCCTGCCTCAGCCTCCCAAAGTGCTGGGATTTCAAGCGTGAGCCACAGCACCTGGCCCCCTCTTTTCCCCCCTTGTGCCCCAGATCATTCTTGCATCCCTTATCTCCTTCTCAAACCCCACACATCTTCATCCTCAGCAGATGACCTGTTCTCCTTAACTGAGAAAATAGTAACGCCCAGAGGAGAGTGTCCCCAACTGCCCTAGACGACATCTGCCCTCTCCCGGCCTCTGCATCCACTCACTCTGCCTTCCTGCCTTAGCTATAAATGAACCATCCACATCCTAGCTAAAGGCAGTCCCTCCTCCATCTGAACTGGATTCCATCCCTGCCACTCTCTCAAGCACATCACTCCAAGTACTCTCTCCTCCCTCTCCCGGGCCATCAATTTCTCTCTCCCTAATAGATCTTTCCCATTAACATAATATTAATCAAAAAAGGGACTGAGGCAGGAGTCTCCATTGACTGAGGTTGATGCAGCAGTTGAAGACACGCCAGAGAGGAGTATCAGCCACAGGAGCATCTGTGACCTGTGCGCTTCCCAAGAGGGTTTGGGAACTTCACTATTTAAAGAGGTAAGAGCAAGCAGGAGGGAAAAAGGGAGGGAGGGTAGTCAGAGAGGCAAATAGTCACATTCTCTCAAGGCTCTGATTAGCCATCAAGAAATCTACATTTTTACATGTCAAGGAGGAATCTGTCTCCAGCTCAGGAAATCTGATAAGATAAACATGTGAAAAGAGGGAGTAGAGGAGTCCATGACGCATTCATCTCAAGCTCAGTACATCTACATTTTACATAAGATAAAGTAAACATGAAAAGAGGGAGTATAGGAAAGAGTCCATGATGCATTCTTCTTGAGCTCAGTAAAACTATATTTTACATAGGATAAACGTGAAAACAGGGAGTAGAGGAGTCCATCATGCGTTTATCTGAAGCCCAGTGAATCTACATTTTACGTAAGACAAAGTAAACGTGAAAAGAAGGAGTAAAGAGTCCATGATGCACTCATCTCAAACCCAGTGAATCTACATTTTATAGAAGGTAAACGTGAAAAGAAGTCGAGGAAAGAGTCCGTGACGCATTCATCTTGAGCTCAGTAAATACACATTTTATGCAAGATAAAGTAAACTTGAAAAGAAGGAGTAGCCGGGCGCGGTGGCTCACGCCTGTAATCCTAGCACTTTGGGAGGCCGAGGTGGGTGGATCACCTGAGGTCAGGAGTTCAAGACCAGCCTGGCCATCATGGTGAAACCCCATCTTTAAAAAAATAAATAAAAAATAAAAGAAAGGAGTGGAGGAAAGAGTCTGTGATGCATTCATCTCAAATCCAGTGAATCTACATTTTGTGTAAGATAACCATGTGAAAAGAAGTCCAGGAAAGAGGCCATGATGCATTCATCTTGAGCTGGGTAAGTCTGCATTTTACATAAGATAAACATATGAAAAGAGGGAGTAAAGGGTTTATGATGGATTTATCTTGAGCTCAGTAAATCTGCATTTTACATCAGATAAAGTAAACACGCGCCCTAAGATGGAGCAGGGGAAGGGGCAATGCTGTATTTATCTCAGAGTAGGTGGATGATTTGTGGTCCTGTCCTTGACCTATACATGTGAAAATAAGCTGGTAATTGACATTGTCAGTGTGAGATGTAACAGAACTTGGTTTTAGGGCTAGTTTATAGGGGAAGATGTATCCTGAAAGATTTAGGGGCTCACTTTGTGAGCAATTTGTGAGGGAGGCCATCTGGGAAGATATGGAGCCTTCTGTCATGGTGAGCACCTGGCTTATGCAAGAAGCTGGAACACGGGGTTATAAAAGAGTAGCTCTCTGTTTGGGAACAAAAGGGAAGGCAGTGTTGCGTGACTCAGTTTCCAAGCTTGACTTTCTCTTTAGCACAGTGAGTTTGGGGTCCTGAGACTTCATTTTCTTTCACGATACCAACATGCTGGTATATGGATCCTATAAAAGGAATTTTTAATATGGATGGCAAATGAGCACATGAAAAGAGGCTTAACGTTATTCATCATTAGAGAATGCAGTTTTTTGTTTTGTTGTGGTTTTTTTTTTTTTTTTGAGATGTAGTCTTGCTCTGTCGCCAGGCTGGAGTGTAATGGCACGATCCCGGCTCACTGCAACCTCTGCCTCCCAGGTTCAAGCAATTCTCCTGCCTCAGCCTCCCAACTAGCCGGGACTACAGGTGCCTACCACCACACCCAGCTAATTTTTGAATTTTTAGTAGAGATGGGGTTTCATCATGTTGGTTGGGATGGTCTTTATCTCTTGACCTTGTGATCTGCCCACCTCGGCCTCCCAAAGTGCTGGGATTACAGGCATGAGCCACAGCATCTGGCCAAGAATGCAGATTAAAACCACCGAGAGGGCCCAGTGGCACACACCTGTAGTTCCACCCACTCAGGAGGCTGAGGCAGGAACATCACCTGAGCTCAGGAGTTTGAGGCTGTAGTGTGCAATGTTTATGCCTGTGAACAGCCACTGTACTCTGGCCTGGGTAACATAGCAAGACCCTGTCTCTAAAAAAATTTTTTTTCATTAAAAAAATAGGCCGAGTGTGGTGGCTGCTGCTTGCAATTTCAATGTTTTAGGAGGCTGAGGCGGGAGGATCACTTGAGCCCAGGAGTTTGAGACCAGCCTGGGCAACATAGTGAGACCCTGTTTCTGACAACAACAACTAATATAAATAAATAAATAAAACTACAATGAGCTGCCAATACACATGAATGAAAATGTCCAAAATGAGGAAGGCTGACCCATGCCCAGCGTTGGTGAGAGCATGGGAGGAACTGGAACTCTCCTTCCCTGCTAAACTCATTTTCCTCTGAATAAGAAATGTGTTACACAAGTAACGAGCAATTCTCTTGGTTCTCCTTTCACTCTTCGACATGTTTTCCTTCCTGAATGTAAATTTCCTTTGGAAAACACAGTAGAAGTGTCTTAACATGTTGCAGATACAACTATCACATGACCCAGCCGGTTCTATTCCAACTTCCTCCCCAAAACTGAGATTCTTTTTTTTTTTTTGAGACGGAGTTTCGCTCTTGTTGCCCAGGCTGGAGTACAGTGGTGTGATCTCAGCTCACTGCAACCTCTGCCTCCTGGATTCAAGCCATTCTCCTGTCTCAGCCTCCCAAGTAACTGGGATTACAGGCATCCACCACCAAGCCCAGCTAATTTTGTATTTTTAGTAGAGACAAGCTTTCGCCATGTTGGCCAGGCTGGTCGCCAACTCCCGACCTCAGGTGATCCAACTTACCTCAGCCTCTCAAAGTGCTGGGATTACAGGTGTGAGCCACTGCGCTTGGCCGGAACTGGGATTCTTCTTCTTCTTTTTCTTTTTTTTGAAAGAGTCTCACTCCATTGCCCAGGCTGGAGTGCAGTGGTGTGATCTTGGCTCACTGCAACCTCTGCCTCCTGGGTTTGAGTGATTCTTCTGCCTCAGCCTCCCAAGCTCAGCTGGGATTACAGGCACACGCCACCACGTCTGGCTAATTTTTGTATTTTTAGTAGAGACGGGGTTTCACCATGTTGGCCAGGCTGGTCTTGAACTGCTGACCTTGTAATCTGCCCGTGTTGGCCTCCCAAAGTGCTGGGATTACAGGCGTGAGCCACCGCGCCTGGCCAGAACTGGGATTCTTAAAGCACACCTCCCTCCCATCCTGCTAAAAACCAGCAACAACTATAACCGCCACCACCTGTGGCACAGCACACCTGGTATTAGCATTAGTGAGCCACCTCCAAGCTACCACATTTGAGGACTTTTCACCAAGAAGTTCTCCAGCAGTTTTCACCCAAAACCTGTTCTTGCTGTTTTTGCTATCTGGCCAGCTCTGTGGTCACTAAATTGATGTTTCAATTTTTGAGTAGGGGCAAAAAAATATTGAGAGGGCCCAAAACTGCTTAGGCACATGTGAAATGCTATAGCAGAAAAGAAACAAAATGCTACAGGACGTTGATTTTTTCATGAACAAGAAATGTGAGCGGCTCAGTTTCAACTTACGGATGAGCTGGAGGCAACATTTAATGAAGACTTAAGTGAGTTAATTAAGGAGAAATTGCAACCAAACCCCACATAATGAGAGAGCCAGCAACTCTTGCTCCAGGGTCCCGTATTTTTATCTGTCTGCACTTGTCCATGTTGTGGGTTCTCTGGTGGTCTCCTTGTATTGGGCAGACATCCCCATGAGATTCAGACACCCAGGAAAAACAAACATCGGCCACTCTGGGAGGCCAAGGCAGGTGGATCATCCACCTAAGGTCAGGAGATCAAGACCAGCCTGGCCAACATGGTGAAACCCCGTCTCTACTAAAAATACAAAAAAATTAGCTGGGTGTAGTGGCGGGCCCCTGTAATCCCAGCTACTTGGGAGGCTGAGGCAGGAGAATTGCTTGAACCTGGGAGGTGGAGGTTGCAGTGAGCTGAGATCCCGCCACTGCACCCGACCCAGTTTTCTTATTCATTTATCATTACATTTTTATGAAGTGCCTATGATGTGCCTGGCACTAGGAATAAAAGTTATTAATAAATTGACTAACCAATTCACTAAACAAATATTACTGGTGCAAGAAATAATACACATAAGTGAAAGGAACATGCCTCACATTGCCCCAGGATTCCACTGCATAGAGGACTGTGTGAAACAGGAAGAAAGTGCGGCCTCATGAATTCAGAGGGTGCTGAAAAGTTCAATTTCAGGTTTTTTTTTTTTTTTTTGAGACAGGGTCTTGCTCTGTCATCCAGGCTGGAATGCGGTGGTATGATCATAGCTCACTGCAGCCTCAACCACCTAGGTTCAAGTGATCCTCCTGCTTCAGCCTCCCAAGTAGCTGGGACTATAGGTACTCCTCACGATGCTTGGCTAATTTTTTGATTGTTTTGTAGAGACGGGGGTCTCATCATGTTGCTCAGGCTGATCTCGAACTCCAGCCTCCAGTGATTCTCCTACCTTGGCCTCCCAAAGTGTTGGGATTACAGGAGTGAGGCACAGTGCCTGGCCCAATTTAGTGTTTTTGATATATGTTTCATGCTTACTCTTAACATGCTTATATTTTCATTTACCTTCTTGAACATATCAAATAGTTGTAGTAGATGTTTTAATGTCTTTTTTTTTTTGAGATGGAGTTTCACTCTTGTTGCCCAGGCTGGAGTGTAATGACACAATCTCAGCTCACTGCAACCTCTGCTTCCCAGATTCAAGGAATTCTCCTGCCTCAGCCTCCCGAGTAGCTGAGATCACAGGCATGTGCCACCATACCCGGCTAATTTTTTTTTTTTTTTTTGGTATTTTTTAGTAGAGACAGGGTTTCACCATGTTGGCCAGACTGGTTTCCAACTCTTGACCTCAGGTGATCCATCTGCCTCAGCCTCCCAAAGTGCTGGGATTACAGGTGTGAGCCACCACGCCCAGCTGTTAATGTCTTTATTACTTCTGTCATTTAATGTTATTGGTTTTTCTCTTCTTTCTGGGGTATAATCCTTGCTTCTTGGCATATCTGGTAATTATTACTTTTTAGAGACAGGATCTTGCTCTGTTGCCCAGGCTGGAGTGCAGTGGTGCCATCATAGCTCACTGCAGCCTCTACCTCCTGGGCTTCAGTGATCCTCCCACCTCAGCCTCTCAACTGGCTGGGCCTATAGGTATGCACCACCGCACCTGGCTAATTTTTTAGTTTTACTTTTGTAGAGATAGTGTTGCCTAGTCTGGTCTTGAACTCCTGGCATCAAGCAGTCCTCCTGCCTCAGCCTCCCAAAGTGCTGGGATTACAGGTGTGAGCCAACACTTCCTGCCATGCCTGGTAATTTTTTACTGGACACCAGATATAGTGAATTTTGCCTGGTTGGGCGCTGAATATTCTTCTGTTTAAAAAATACATTCTTGTGCTTTGTGCTGGGACATGGTTAAGTGACTTGGAAATAGTGTGATCCTGTTTCTTTCTTTCTTTTTTTTTCAGATGGAGTCTCGAGTTCTGTTGCCCAGGCTAGAGTGCAGCAGTGCGATCTTGGCTCACGGCTCACTGCAACCTCCGCCTCCCGGGTTCAAGTGATTCTCCTGGCTTAGCCTCCCGAGTAGCTGGGACTACAAATACGTACCACTACACCCGGCTAATTTTTGTATTTTTAGCAGAGATGGGGTTTCACCATGTTGACCAGGCTGGTCTCGAACTGGTGAACTCAGGTGATCCGCCCACCTCGGCCTCCTGAAGTGTTGGAATTACAGGTGTGAGCCACCACACCCAGATGTGTGATCCTTTTGAGACTTACAGAACTAGAGCAATCCTTAGTCTAGGGCCAATTTTGCTTCACCATGAAGGCAATACCTCTCCGAACCCTTGTCTCAATGCCCCGTGTATTATGAGGTTTTTCACTTTGCCTGCTGGGAACACAAAACGATTCCCAGCTCCTTGTGGACTTTGGAGTTACTCTGCCTGTTTCTATCCTGTGATTCTTTCCCCCTGTCTTGCTTGGGTAGTTTCCTCCCATGCGTGAGCTGATCCAACTCAGCTTCAACAAGAGGTATCCTTAGCAAAGCTCCAGAGTTTGCTTTTTTTTGCACATCTTCTCTGTGGGAGTCTATCCTGCAACTTCCAGCTGCTTCGGCTTGCTCAAACTTTTTTTTTTTTTTTTTTTTTGAGACAGAGTTTCACTCTTGTTACCCAGGCTGGAGTGCAATGTTTCGGTCTTGGCTCACCACAACCTCCACCTCCTGAGTTCAAGTGATTCTCCTACCTCAGCCTCCTGAGTAGTGGGATTACAGGCATGCACCACCACACCTGACCGATTTTGTATTTTTAGTGGAGATGGGATTTCTCCATGTAGGTCAGGCTGGTCTTGAACTCCCGACCTCAGGTCATCCGCCCACCTCAGACTCCCAAGGTGCTGGGATTACAGGCGTGAGCCACTGCGCCTGGCCTTTGCACAGTTTTGTAGGTATTTAAGACAAGAGGGTTAATCCATCTTGGTCATAAGTTGGGGAAGTCTCCACAATTTTTAAAACACTTTGAGAGGCTGAGGTGGGAAGATTGCTTGAGGCCAGGAGTTTGAGACCAGCCTGGGCAACACAGCAAGACCCTCATCTCTACAAGAAAATAAAAATACCAGAATTAGCCAGGTGTAACAATGTGTGCCTATAGTCTCAGCTACTTGGGAGGCTGATGTGGGAGGGTTGCTTGAACCCAGGAAATCAAGGCTGCAGTGAGTCATGTTCACACCACTGCCCTCCAGCCTGGGTGACAGAGTGAGACCTTGTCTCAAGAAAAAATAAATAAATAAAATAAAATAAAACATTTTAAGTTCCTGGAAGGGGAATTGTGAGTTAAAGTCTATATAAAGAATTAAAGGTTTTTAAAAATCACATTTCCAAATTATTAATCAAAACGGAGCAGTGGGCCAGGTGTGGTAGCTCATGCCTATAATCTTAGCACTTTGGGAGGCTGAGGCAGGCGGATCACTTGAGGTCTGGAGTTTGAGACCAGCCTGGCCAACGTGGCAAAACCCCAAAAATTAGCCAGGCATGGTGGTGCATGCCTGTAATCCCAGCTACTTGGGAGGCTGAAGCAAGAGAATCGCCTGAACTGGGGAGGCAGAGGTTACAGCGAGCCGAGATGGCACCACTGCACTCCAGACTGGGCGACAGAACAAGACTCCATCTAAAAAAAAAAAAGAATTATAGCTTTTGGTGGCTCATGCCCGTAATCCCTGCATTTTGGGAGGCTGAGGTAAGCAGATAGCTTGAGCTCAGGAGTTCAAGACCAGCCTGGACAATGTGGCGAAACCCCAACTCTACAAAAAATGTAAAAATTAGCCAGTCATGGTGGCTCACACCTGTAATCCCAGCTACTCAGGAGGCTGAGGTGGGAGGATCACTTGAGCCTGGAAGTTTGAGGCTGCAATGAGTCATGATTGTGTCACTGTACTCCAGCCTGTACAACAGAGCAAGACCCTGTCTCAAAGATGAAAACAAACTACTGTTTCATATGTGTTGTGGAGTTGCAGGACTTTAAGGCAAGCAGAGTTATCCATCTCGGCCGTAATCATAAGAGGGGGAGATGGCCACAATTTCTTTCTTTCTTTCTTTTTTTTTTTTTTTGAGAGAGTGAGTCTCGCTCTGCTGTCAGGCTGGAGTGCAGTGGTGTGATCTCAGCTCACCGCAATCTCTATCTCCTGGGTTCAAACGATTCTCCTGCCTCAGCCTCCCAAGTAACTGGGAATACAGGCGTGTGCCACCACACCCAGCTAATTTTTGTTTATTTTAGTAGAGATGGGGTTTCATCATGTTGGCTAGGCTGGTCTCAAACTTCTGACCTTGTGATCCACCCGCCTCAGCCTCCGAAAGTGCTGGGATTACAGGCGTGAGCCACCGCGCCCGGCCTCACAATTTCTTAAAACATTTTAAATTCCTGGAAGGGGATTGTACATTAGAGGCTATAGAAAGTATTAGGGCTTTTGATAAGAAAATACGAGCTGAGCATGGTGGCTGTAATCCCAGCACTTTGGAAGGCTGAGGCAGGTGGAGCGTTTGAGATCAGGAGTTTGAGACCAGCCTGGACAACATGATAAAACCCCATCTCTACCAAAAATACAAAATAATAATAATAATAAGCCAGGCATGTTGGCGGGCACCTATAATCCCAGATAACTGGGAGGCTGAGGCAGGAGAATCTCTTGAACCCAGGAGGAAGAGGTTGCAGTGAGTTAAGACTGCACCACTGCACTGGGCAACAAGAGCAAAACTCCATCTCAAAAAAAAAAAAGTGTGTGTGCAACAGAATACAGAATATTTATTTCCAAAGGAACCCTGACTTCTCCAGGCTCCTTGGTTTATCCTTCTTTTATTTTATATATATATATGTATTTAGAGACAGGATCTCGCTATGTTGCCCAGGCTGGAGTGCAGCGGCTATTCACAGGCTCGATCCCACTACTGATCAGCACAGGAGTTTTGACCTGCTCTGTTTCTGACCTGGGCTGTTTCACCCCTCTTTAGGCAACCTGGTGGTCCCTCACTCCCGGGAGGTCACCAGGTTTGTCTTTTTTGGGCATGAATTGTGCAGCTGCCTATAGATGTCAGCAGAGGAAGGTGTGTCAGAGGCAATAAAAACCCCAGAGTGAGAACCACAGCACTGTGGCAGAGGGCCAGAGCATGAACGGACAGGCCACCTGTCAAACATAGAAGAGAGTTTTGTTTTAAATCAAGACACCCTGGCCAGGCCTAATGACTCACACCTGTAATCCTAGCATTTTGGGAGGCTGAGGTGGGAAGATGGCTTGAGCCCAGGAGTTAGAGATCAGCCTGGGCAACATAGCGAGACCCTGTCTCTACCAAAAAAAAAAAAAAAAAAAATTAGTTGGGCATGGTGGCATGCATCTGTGGTTCCAGCTACTCAGAGGCTGAGGCAGGAGGATTGCTGGATCCCAGGAGTTCGAGGCTGCAGTGAGCTGTGATCACACCACTGCACTCCAGCCTGGGTAACAGAGTGAGACCCTATCTCAAGTAAAACATAAAATATAGGCTGGGTACGGTGGCTCACGCCTGTAATCCCGGCTCTTTGGGAGGCCGAGGCGGGTGGATTACGAGGTCAGGAGTTCAAGACCAGCCTGGCCAAGATGGTGAAACTCCATCTCTACTAAAAATACAAAAATTAGCCGGGTGTGCTGGTGGGCGCCTGTAATCTCAGCTACTCAGGAGGCTGAGGCAGAGAATTGCTTGAACCTGGGAGGCAGAAGTTGCAGTGAGCCGAGATCACGCCACTGCACTCCAGCCTGAGTGACAGAGTGAGACTCCATCTCAAAAAAAAAATCACTAAAACCAAAAACAAAATAAATGAAATAAAATAAAATTAAATAATAAAATAACATTCCATGCACAGAACCCAAATCTTCACCCAGGATAGAATGATACCCTTACTAAAACAAATACTATCTTCTGCAACCAAATTAAACATGGTCCAAGTGAAGAGTGAATGAGAACAGATTTTGTTATGCTCAGGGATTTGGACCAGTTTAATTGAGGTCAAATTTTTTCAGATTTTTCTTTTCAAAAGCTGGTTCTTCAGTGGAGCTCTTTATGAAGGCACATGTTCTTCATAAAGAGCTCTTTGTGGGTCTGCCCTGGTGGGTGGGGTCTCATTAATCTCACAAACCTCATCATCCAAGATGCTGAATATGCAGCATTGATCAACAAACGAGATCCTCTGTCTCATGAAGTTGGCCTTTTGGTGAAGGAGATAAGAAACACAAATAAACAAGGAAATAAACACCTGAGGTGAAAACAAGATGGTGTGAGGGTCAGGTTCCTTGAACTCACATTCTTTTTGTCTTTTTCTTTTTTCTGAGAGGAGTTTCGCTCTGTCATCTGGGCTGGAGTGCAATGGCACAATCTCGGCGCACTGCAATCTCCGCCTCCCAGGTTCAAGCAATTCTCCTGCCTCAGCCCCCTGAGTAGCTGGGATTACTGGCACCTGCCACCACGCCTGACTGATTTTTGTATTTTTAGTAGAGATGGAGTTTCGCCATGTTGGCTGGGCTGGTCTTGAACTCCTGACCTCAGGTGATCCGCCCACCTTGGCTTCCCAAAGTGCTGGGATTACAGGTGTGAGCCACCACACCCAACTGAGCTCAAGTTCTTAAGTCACCATCTGTCTATAGAGAAGCAGTTTGGAGATTTCGTCATATGTGTCTGAAGCCAGGTGCTGTGGCTCATGCCTGTAATCCCAGTAATCCCAGTACTTTGGGAGGCTGAGACAGGAGCATTGCTTGTCCCAAGAGTTCGAGACCAGCCTGGGCAACATAGTGAGGCTCTAACTCTTCAAAAAATAAAAAATTAGCCAGGTGTGGGTGGTGTGTGTCTGTGGTCCCAGCTACTTGGGAGGCTGAGGCAGGAGGATCACTTGAGCCCAGTAGGTCGATGCTGCAGTGAGCCAAGATTGCACCACTGCACTCAGCCTGGGCAACAGAGCAAGACCTTGTCTCAAAAAAAATTAAAAGTGTCTGAATCTTTTTTTTGGCAAAGCAATCTGACATGTTTCTTGTTTCAGAGAATCAGCTTATTTTCAACTTAAAAGCCAACTGACTCTCACGGGGAATACGTGGTGATTACTTCAGTGTGTGTGTTTGTGTTAAAGACTGCTTTGTCATGCAGACTGCAGCTCCAGCCTCACCTCGCTGTAATTTACTGTGGATATTTTGCATTACGTATGCAGCCCCTTGTACCTGACAGGAGATTTGCAGGGGTCCAGTCCCAACTCAGGTGTGCTAGAAACTGGCTGACCTCAGATGAACTTTGCTATCTTGCTGAGCCCAGGTTTTCTCAGCTACAACCATAATAATAAGACACTGCCTCTAAATTCAGCGTGGGGAATAACAAGGACCATATGAAAATATAGACTCAGGGCCTGGCGCGGTGCTCACGCCTGTAATCCCAGCACTTTGGGAGGCTGAGGTGGGTGGATCACGAGGTTAGGAGTTTGGTAAAACTGGCCAAGATGGTAAAACCCTGTCTCTACTAAAAATACAAAAGTTAGCCAGGCACGGTGGCAGGCGCCTATTATCCCAGCTACTCGGGAGGCTGAGGCAGGAGAATTGCTCGAACCTGGGAGGTGGAGGTTGCAGTGAGCTGAGATCAGCTCACACTGCAGTGTGCCTGGGCGACAGAGGAAGCAAGACTCCATCTCAAAAATAAAAAGACTCAGCCTGGGCAATATAGTGCGACCCTGTTTCTGCCAAAAATTAAAAAATTAGCCAGGCACCGTGGCTCATGCCTGTAATCCCACTGCTTCGGGAGGTAGAGGCAGGAGGACTGCTTGAGGCAAGGAGTTTGAGACCAGCCTGGATAACATAGTGAGACCCCATCTCTATGAAAAAATTAAAAAGTTAGTGGAGCATGGTAGCATGTGTCTACACTTGGGAGGCTAAGGCAGGAGGATCGCTGGAGCCCAGAAGTTCGAGGCTGCAGTGAGCTCTAATTGCACCACTATACTCCAGCTTGGGCGACAGAGCAAGACTATGCTGCTTCTGCTGGTCTTGAGCTTCTGACTTCAAGTGATCCTCCTGCCTCAGCCTCCCAAAGTGTTAGGATGACAGGCCTGAGTCACTGCAACCGGCCAAAGGCACTAATCTTTTTGGGGAACTAATTTTTTGAGGGGGTGACTCTCAAAGGCCAAGAAAGTGTGACAAAGAAAAGGTCTGGAAAAGCTGAGGAATTGGAGCATGCCTTCTCTCCAGGACCCATTCATAAAGACAGGTGATTTAATTTAATTGAGAGATTTCTCAGCATGCTTGAGTATATGTAGAGCCAGGTGATTTGGATGATAAGTCAGTAAATCTATGGGAAATTCTTCCTGGAGCTGAACTCTGGGGGGTGAGAGGTTCAGTTCCAGCCTGTCCTCATTTATCCTCACTCTCAGCTCCATTTTACATTCTAACCTTGGCTCGTGCTGTTTGCGGTCCCACTTCCAGTTCATGCTGTGTCGCTGTCAGCTGCAGAGTGTCAACTCATTGTGCCATGTGCAAATAAATAGGTAATATGTAAAAAAAAGAAAAAAAGAAAGAAAAGCGGCTGGGCACAGTGGCTCATGCCTGTAATCCCAGCACTTTGGGAGGCCTGGGCGGGCAGATCACCTGAGGTCAGGGGTTCAAGACCAGTCTGGCCAGCATGGTAAAACCCTGTCTCTACTAAAAATACAAAAATTAGCCAGGTGTGGTGGTATGTACCTGTAATCCCAGCCACTCAGGCGGCTGAGGCAGGAGAATCACTAGAACCCAGGAGGCAGAGGTTGCAGTGAGCCGAGATGGCACCACTGCACTCTAGCCTGGGCGACAGAGTGAAAGTTCATCGCCCATCCTCCTCCCAAAAAGAAGAAAGCAAATTCATAATAATTACTTGGAGGCCAAGCTGGCACTAGGGCTGTGATACTGATTCTCTCTACTATGCCAGGCTGCTGACCATTCCCATTTTACTAATGATAACACTAAGGCTAGAGTAGCAGGTCAATGTCTTAAATGACAATAACAACTGCTCACTTTATTTTTTATTTTATTGTTATTACTATTATTATGAGACAGAGTCTTGCTCTGTTGCCAGGCTGGAGTGCAATGGCACAATCTCACCTCACTGCAACCTCCACCTCCCGGGTTCAAACGATTCTCCTGCCTCAGCCTCCCAAGTAGCTGGAACTACAGGCACGCACCACCACACCCAGCTAATTTTTTGTATTTTAGTAGAGACAGGTTTCACCATGTTGGCCAGGATGGTCTCGATCTCCTGATCTCGTGATCCAACTGCCTCAGCCTCCCAAAGTGCTGGGATTACAGGCATGAGCCACCTTGCCTGGCCTATTATTATTATTATTATTGTTATTTGAGACAGAGTCTTGCTCTGTTGCCCAGGCTGGAGTGCAGTGGTGAGATCTCAGCTCACTGCACCTCTGCCTCCAGGGTTCAAGCGATTCTCCTGCCTCAGCCTCCTGAGTAGCTGGGACTACAGGTGTGCACCACCACACCCGGCTAATTTTTGTATTTTTAGTAGAGATGGGGTTTCACCATGTTGGTCAGGCTGGTCTTGAACTCCTGCCTCAAGCAATTGCCTGCTTTGGGCTCCCAAAGTGCTGGGATTACAGGTGTGAGCCACTGTGCCTGGCCACAACTGCTCATTTTAAGTCGCTGCTTCTGATGCCATCAGATATTGTTCCTAGCACTTAACGTTCACTCATTAGGAGTGATCCTCCATCTACACAGGTGCTGGCTTTATTCCTATTTTTCAGATGAGAAAACTCAGGCATATATATTAGCAGACAGCAGTTGAGCTGGGATTGGGGTCAAAGCAGTCTCCTCCGGGGCCCAACTCTTAAGCTTTTTATATTTCTTTAATTTAAACAATTATTAATTCATTCCTTATTTATTTTTTAGAGACAGGGTCCCACCCTGTCTCTCAGGCTGGAGTGCAGTGGTGCAATCATAGCTCACTGTAGCCTCGGCCTCTGAGGCTCAAGTGATCCTCTGGCCTCAGCCTCCCAAGTAGCTGGGACCACAAGTGTATGCTTGGCTAATGTAAACATGTTTTTTCCCTTCAGCTTTCGGCTGAGAGGAGGCCAAGGTGCAACTTCCTTTGGTCGTCCCAAATCCGGGTTCATCTGACACCAGCTGCCTCTGCCGTGCTGCCGAAATTTGACCCCAGTGAGATCAAAGTCATATACCTGAGGTGCACCAGTGGTGAAGTTGGTGTCACGTCTGCGTGGCCCCCGAGATTAGACCCCTGGTTCTGTCTTCAAAAAAGGCTGGTGATGACATTGCCAAGGCCGCCGGTGACTGGAAGGGTCTGAGGATCACAGTGAAACTGACCGTTCAGAACAGACAGGCCCAGATTGAGGTGGTGCCTTCTGCCTCTGCCCTATCAAAGCCCTCAAGGAACTGCCAAGAGACAGAAAGAGACAGGAAAACATTTAACACAGTGGAAATATCACTGTTTTCTTTTTTTTTTTGGAGACAGGGTCTCACTCTGTCACCCAGGCTGGAGTGCAGTGGCTCAATCTCGTCTCACTGCAACCTCTGCCTCCTGAGTTCAAGTGATTCTCCTGCCTCAGCCTCTGGAGTAGCTGAGATTACAGGTGTGCACCAGGTGTGCACCATCACACCTGGCTAATTTTTTATGTTTTGGTAGAGACGGGGTTTCCCCGTGTTGGCTAAGCTGGCGTGAAGCTCCTGACTACAAGCCATCTGTCCACCTTGGCCTTGCAAGTGCTGGGATTACAGTCATGAGCCACTGTGCCTGGCCAGAAATAATCACTTTTGATGAGACTGTCAGCATTGCTTGACAAATGTGGCACCGATCTTTAGCCAGAGAACTCTCTGGAACCATTAAAGAGATTCTGGGGACTGCCCACTCTGTGGGCTGCAATGCTGATGGCTGCTACCCTCATGACATCATAGATGACATCAACAGTGGTGTCGTGAATGCCCAGCTAGTCAAGCACAATGGAAAAATTTTCAATAAAGGATCATTTGACAACTGATATATATATATATCTCATATATATATATATATCATATATATATATTTGTAGAGACGGGGTCTCACTATGGTACCCAAGGGGGTCTTGAACTCCCAGGCTCAAGAGATTCTCCTGCCTCAGCCTCCCAAAGTGCTGGGCAATGCAGGTGCAGTGGCTCATGCCTGTAATCCCAGCGCTTTGGGAGGCTGAGGCAGGAGGATCACTTGAGCTCAGGAGTTCAAGACCAGCCTGGGCAACATAGCGAGATCCCCCCAACTGGCCAAAAAAAATTTTTTTTAATTAGCCAGACAGGCATGGTGGTGCACACCTGAAGTTCTAGCTACTTGGGAGGCTTAGGTAGGTGGACTGCTTGAGCCGAGGAGGTTGAGGCTACAGTGAGCTGTGATTATGCCAGTGCACTCCAGCTTGGGCAACAGAGCAAGACCTTACTTCAAAAAAATGTTTTTAAGTATAATAATAACAACTATTTTTTCAAGATGGGGTCTTGCTCTGTTGACCAGGCTGGACTACAGTGGTGTGATCATAGCTCTCTGCAGCCTCAAACTCTTGGCCTCAAGTGATCCTCCCTTCTCAGCCTCCCAGGTAGTTGGGACTATAGGCCTGAGCCACTGTTCTCAGCCAATAATAACTATTAATTGGCTGGGCTCCCTCTGTGTGACGCACACCCTTGTGATCTGCTATCTGCTTCACGTAGGATGTAGTTACATTGATAATCTTCATTGTTTTACAGATGGGGAAACTGAGGCTTGAACGATTTACCCAAAGTTAGCAAATGGTAGAGCTCAGACTCGAAGCAATCTGATTCTAATATGTTCATCTTAACTGGGACAAGGAGCTCAGAACCCAATGGCCTGGCTGCCTCCAGGAGTGAGGAACGGGGAAAAAAATTACAACCTGGCTCACTCTTGTCTCCAGTGGCAGGGACAAGACAGAAATAGATATTTCAAGATGTTGTTGTTATTGTTATTGAGTCAGGGTCTCACTCCGTCACCCAGGCTGGAGTGCCATCGTGGTGCAATCTTGACTCACTGCACCCTCCACCTCCCAGGCTCAAGCGATCCTCCCACCTCAGCCTCCCAAGTAGCTGAGACTGCAGGCATGCGCCACCATGCCTGGCTAATTTTTGTATTTTTTGTAGAGACGGGGTTTCACCATATTGCCCAGGCTGGTCTCAAACTCCTGAGCTCAAGTGATCTGCCCGTCTCGGCCTTCCAAAGGCTGGGATTACAGGCATGAACCATCGTGCCCAGCCAAGGCATTATTCTTCTGTGAGATAAACCTAGTTGCTCTTAGAATATGGTTCTCAACTGATGTGTGTGTGTGTGTGTATGTGTGTGTGTGTGTGTGTGAGAGAGAGAGAGAGAGAGAGGAGAGAAGTTCTCTCTGGAAAAGTTTTCTCTGGGAGAAAATTCCACATTTCACTGTTTTACATTTCAAAGTTGCCAGTTTGTTCAAAAATCATGCTGAGAAGGAACATGTCAAGACAAAAATGTGAAAGTCTGTTGTTAAAGGAAACAAGACCAACGATGTCATTTTACAGACTTTGCAGAGAATTCTTGGATCAACCCCTGGACGTGGTGGCTGATTTTAACAGGAGCTGCAAAGAGTCTAATCCCTTTCATCACAAATGCATCTGGGGCCAGAGCCCAATTTCCTGCTGCCCTTGGGGGACTTTTTTTTTTTTTTTTTTTGAGATGGAGTCTCACTCTGTAGCCCAGGCTGGAGTGCAGTGGCGTGATCTTGGCTCACTGCAACCTCTGCCTCCTGGGTTCCAGTTCAAGCAATTCTCCTACCTCAGCCTCCCAAGTAGCTGGGATTACAGGTATGAGCCACCATGCCCAGTAAATTTTTGTATTTTTTAGTAGAGACGGGGTTTCACCACATTGGACAGGCTAGTCTCGAACTCCTCACCTAAAGTCATCCTCCCGTCTCGGCCTTCCAAAGTGCTGGGATTACAAGCATGAGCCACCGCGCCAGGCCTACTTTTGTTTTTGAAGCGGGTTGGGGTGGTCCTGGCTTGCTCAAATCCCGGTATAGCACTCACATAGGATATATATATATATATCCTCAGTTCTCAGAACCTGGGTCTCCTTGGCTGTGAAAAGGGATAGTGATAATAGTGGCAATCACTGGATTATTGTGAGAGATACTTAAGATTTCGTAGAAACACCCACACAGGCTGAGCGCAGTGGGAGATCTTGTCACCACAAAAAATATATAAATTGGGTGGGCTTGGTGGTGTGCACCTGTAGTCCCAGCTACTCGGGAGGCTGAGGTGGGAGGATTGCTTGAGCCTGGGAGGCGGGGGCTGGAGGCTGCAGTGAGCTGTGATTGTGCCACTGTCCTCTAGCCTGGGCGACGAAATGAGACTCTGTCTCAAAAAAAAAAGAAAAAGAAAGAAAAAGAAAAAAAGAAAAAGAAATTAGGACTTCAAGACCCAAGGAAAATTGCCTGTTAAAAAACATTTTAAATAATCTTTTAAATAAAAAATTTAAAAAGGAAACACCATGTATTGTGTACATTGAATGGTGACTGGCACCTGCTTTGAATCGTTTCTGCCGGGATGTTGCCATCAAATCCCGGGGAAGGAGGAGCAGGCTCCCGCATGGCCACCAGGGGGTGCCGCTGCCACAGCGCTGAGTCGCGGCTGGGCCAGGCTGGCGTCTCCACCTCCCATCACCTCCCACCATTTTCCCCCTCTGTCTTCAGGCCTGGCCTCCACTTTCTCCTCTCACCCACTGTATTACCCCACGCTCCCATCCTCCCTATGTTCTTACTTTCACCCAGGATCAGTAAGTGTCCCACAGTGTCCAGGCCACATCACCTTGTCCTGTGACCTGCGTCCCTTCCCTCCTAAGGGAAGTTCCAGCACATACCATGGGCCATTTACCCGGCCCAAGGGCTCTCCCGCCGCAAGTAATGACCTTTGCCCCTTTTCCCTCTGAGGGTCAGGTGAGGTCACGTGTGGGGAAGTCCCTCATAGACACATACCAGGGTCTGGTGCAGTGGCTCACATCTGTAATCCCAACACTTTAGGAGGTCAAGGCAGAAGGATCGCTGGAGGCCAGGAGTTGAAGACCACCCTGGGAAAAATGGCAAGATCCCATCTCTACAAATAACTTAAAAATGAGCCAGGTTTTGAGGCATGAACTTGTAATCTCAGGCCAGGCATGGTGGCTCATGCCTGTAATCCCAGCACTTTGGGAGGCCAAGGTGGGTGGATCATCTGAGGTCAGGTTTTCGAGACCAGCCTGGCCAACATAGAGAAAACCCGTGTCTACTAAAAATACAAAAAAAATTAGCCAGACATAGGGGCAGGCTCCTGTAGTCCCAGCTACTAGGGAAGCTGAGGCAGGAGAATCACTTGCACCCGGGAGATGGAGGTTGCAGTGAGCCGAGATTGTGCCATTGCACTCCAGCTTGGGCAAGAAGAGTGAAACTGTCTCGAAAAAAAAAAAAAAGAAAAGAAAAGAAAAAGGAAGAAATAAAGAAAGAATTAAAAAAAAAAAACAAAAAACTTGTAATCCCAGCTACTCAAGAGGCTGAAGTGAGAAGGTCGTTCAAGGCCAGGAGTCTGAGGCTGCAGTGAGCTGTGATCGTGCTATTGCACTCCGGCTTGTGTGACAGAATGAGAACTTGTCTCAAAAATAAATAAATAATAAATAGATATATAAAAATTAGCCAGGTGGGATGACACAAGTCTATAATCCCAGCACTTTGGGAGACTGAGGCAGGAGGATTGCTTGAGGCCAGGAGTTCAAGATAAGACGGGGCAACATTGCTACAAAAAAAATTAGAAAATAAACCAGATGTGGTGTTGGGCACCTATGGTCCTACCTATTCAGGAGGCTGAGGCAGGAGGATCACCTGAGCCCAGGAGTTCAGGGCTGCAGGGAGCTATGTTGGCACCACTGCACTTCAGCCTGGATCACACAGCAAAACTGTGTCTTTAAAACCAAACCAAACCTAAACCGCACGCCAGCGGTGGTGACAGGGTTGGGACAGCCACCGCGAGCCTCAGGCCGGGGCCCCACGCCTTCCCTGGGAGCTCTGAGGGTCCTTCCTGCTCAGAACACACTTTGGGAATTGCACTTTTCCATTAGGGCTGGCGCACTTGGGTGTCCACAGGTCCGAGCAGACCCGGACCCTGGCAGAGGGGCCTGTGGTCACTGAGGCCAGCTCTAAGGGAGTAGCTGCATTTGTAGGCCAGCTCCTGGGCACTTACTCGGCCCAAAAGTGGGCTCCGCGTGACCAGATGTTCTTATTTTGTAAGAGAAACGGAAAACATAGATTTTTTTCACGGGAAATCTCCAAATGTTTGAACATTGGCAGTTAGTTACAATTCTTTTCAAACTATTCGTGGGCCAGTCAAGACAAGCTACAGCTGGTCTTGGCCTGTGTGTACCATTCTGCAGCCTCTGATGGAAGCTTCTTAGAGACACTGGTCAGTGTTGATGGTCACTGCCTTGTAGCACTGACCACAAGGATAACCTGAGTTTGAAGCAGCCCAGGTGATCTTTATTTTATTTTTATTATTAATGTTTTATTCAATTAATTAATTTATTTATTGAGACAGAGTCTTGCTCTGTCGCCAGGCGCTGGGCTGGAGCACAGTGGTGCGATCTCGGCTCACTGCAACCTCCACCTCCCGGGTTCAAGTGATTCTGTCTCAGCCTCCTCAATAGCTGGGACTACAGGCACGTGCTACCACACCCAGCTAATTTTTGTATTTTAGTAGAGTTGGGGTTTCACTATGTGGGCCAGGATGGTCTCGATCGCTGGACTTCGTGATCCACCCGCCTTGGCCTCCCAAAGTGCTGGGATTACAGGTGTGAGCCACCGTGCCTGGCCTTAATTAATTAATTAATTAATTAATTTTTTAGGGGCAGGGTCTTGCTCTGTCACCCAGGCTGCAGTGCAGTGATATTATCATAGCTCACTGCAGCCTTGACCTGCTGGGCTCAAGCAATCCTCCTGCCTCAGCCTCCTAAGTAGCTGGGACCACAGGCACTTGCAACCATGCTAGGCTAATTTTTTTAATTTTTCGTAGAGAGTGAGGTATGGGTCTTGCCATGTTGCCCAGGCTAGTCTTGAGCTCCTGGACTCAAGCAATCCTCCCACCTCTGTCTCCCAAAGTGCTGAGGTTACAGATGTGAGCCACTATGCCTGGCTGAACTTCACTCCTTCTTATGGAAGACTTTTTGTCTGAGCATTGATAGACACTTAACCCCATTACAGCATGGACACTGGACTCTTACAGACAGGGAGGTATCATATTCTCTCCTGGGTCACCAGGATGACATTTCTGGGTGCACATAAGAAATATCAACTGCACTGGGTATGGTGGCTCATGCCTTGGGAGGGGGAGGTGAGAGGATCGCTTGATCCCAGGAGCTCAGCATCAATTGGTGACCTCCCAGGAGCAGGGAACCACCAGGGTGCCTAAGGAGAGGTGAATCAACCCAGGTCAGAAATGGAGCAGGTCAATACTTCCGTGTTGGCTGGGTGCAGTGGCTCACACCTGTAATCCCAACACTTTGGAAGGCCGAGGCAGGTGGATCACGAGATCAAGAGATTGAGACCATCCTGGCCAACATGGTGAGACCCTGTCTCTACTAAAAATACAAAAATCAGCTAGGCATGGTGGTGCATGCCTGTAATCTCAGCTACTCGGGAGGCTGAGGAAGGAGAATCACTTGAACCTGGGAGGCAGAGGTTGCAGTGAGCAGAGATCGTGCCACTGCACTCCAGCCTGGCGACAGAGCAAGACTCTGTCTCAAAAACAACAACAACAACAAAAAACTCCCGTGCTGATCAATAGTGCGATTACACCTGTGAATAGCCACTGCACTCCAGCCTCAGCAACATAGTTTCTATTTAAATTAATATAATATAATGTAATAACATATGTCAACTGCAAATTGCACACTGATTCTTCAACCATCCCAGGAAAGGCCGACCTCGCCCTGCACACAGATGGCGCGACAGTCCTGAATGCAGGGAGAGAGAGAGCTTGTCCTCACAGCCACATTGACAGAAGCCAGAGACTGGGCTGAGAAGACCCTACGGGGTTGGGTTGGAAAGTCCTGGACGCCCAGCTCTTCACACCCACTCAGTGCATGTGATCACGGCTGTAGGATCTAAAATAGATGCGCTTGGCAGATGGCCTCTGAAGGTGTTGAAATGGGACTTCACGTGCCCAACTGATATCTGCATGCAATAGGAAGCCAGATGCTGCCACCATCCTCCCCGTTTGTATCCAGGGGATGGGACTTCTTGTGGAGGTCCTGGTTTGTCTTTGCTTCCAACCCCAGGTAGGCAGCTGGATCAAGCTGTCCTGAGAAGGTGATCCATTTCCCTAATTGCTGGTGTGCGATGCTGAATGCAGCTATCCCAGACACATTTATTCCATATACACCCTCTTCCCCAAATTCCATGGAATGAACGAAGTCAGATTTCAGCAAGGATGGCTACAGTCCTGAGCAAAATAACTCTGATATCCCCTCTTTGTAGCTCCCCAAACTCTTTCATTTTTTTGAGACAGAGTCTCACTCTGTTGCCCAGGCTGGAGTGCAATGGTGCAATCTTGGCTTACTGCAACCTCCACCTCCCAGGTTCAAGCGATTCTCCTGCCTCAGCCTCCTGATTAGATGGGATTACAAGTGCCCTCCACCACACCCAGCTAATTTCTGTATTTTTAGTAGAGACAGGGTTTCACCACATTGGCCAGGCTGGTCTCAAACTCCCAACCTCAGGTGATCCGCCCACGTCGGCCTCCCAAAGTATTGGGATTACAGGCGTGAGCCACCGTGCCTGGCCCAGTTACACTCTTAGTTATTTTGATATGTACAATTAAATTCCTATTGACTAGAGTCACCCTGTTGCTATCAAATACAAGGTCTTATTCATTCTTTTTAACTGTCTCCTATTTCTCCTGCCTCCCCGTCCCCACCACCTACCCTTCCCAGCCTCTGGTAACCATCCTTCTATTCTCTACCTCTATGAGTTCAATTATTTTATTTTGTTTCACTTACTTAATTTCTTTAGATGGAATCTTGCTCTCTCGCCCAGGCTGGAGAGCAGTAGCATGATCTCAACTCACTGCATCCTCCACCTCTCAGGCACAAGCGATTCTCCTGCCGCAGCCTCTCAAGTAGCTGGGATTACAGGCGCCAGCTACCATGCTCTGCTAATTTTTGTATTTTCAGGAGAGACAGGATTTCATCATGTTGGGCAGGCTGGTCTTGAACTCCTGACCTCAAGTGATCCACCTGCCTCAGCCTACTAAAGTGCTGAGATTACAGGCCTGAGCCACCACACCTGGCCTGAGTTCAATTAGTTTAATATTTAGCTCCCACAAATAAGGAAGAACATGCAAAGTTTGTCTTCCTGTGCCTTGCTAATTTCACGTAACAGAATGACCTTCAGTTCCATCCATGTTGTTGCAAATGACAGAATCTCATTCTTTTTGATGGCTGAATAGTACTCCATTTTGTATAAGTATCACGTTTTGTTTTTCTTTTTTTTTTTCTGCAACAGAGTCTTGCTCTGTCACCCAGGCTGGAGTGCAATGGCGCAATCTCGGCTCACGGCAACCTCTGCCTCCCAGGTTCAAACAACTCTTCTGCCTCAGTCTCCCCAGTAGCTGGGATTAGAGGTGCATGTCACCATGCCCAGCTACTTTTTTGTATCTTTAGTAGAAATGGGGTTTCACTGTGTTAGCCAGGATGATCTCAATCTCCTGACCTCATGATCTGCCCACCTCAGCCTCCCAAAGTGCTGGGATTACAGGCGTGAGCTCCTGTACCCGGGCCACCACGTTTTCTTTATCCATTCATCTGCTGATGGACACTGAAGTTGCTTCTGAATCTTGGCTATTGTGAACAGGGCTGCAGTAAGCATGCGAGTGCAGAGATCTCTTTGATAGACTGATTTCCTTTCTTTTGGGATAAATTTAGCAGTGGGATTGCTGGATCGTATCATAGCTCTATTTTAAGTTTTTTGAGGAACCTCCAAACGGTTCCCTATAGTATATATACTAATTTACATTCCTACCAAGAGTTTTGAGCGTTCCCCCTTCTCCACATCCTTGCCAGCACTCCTTACTGCCTGTCTTTTGGATAGAGCTGGAATTTTTTTTTTTTTGAGGTGGAGTTTCACTCTGTCACCAAGGCTAGGGTGCAGTGACGTGATCTCAGCTCACTGCAACCTCTGCCGCCCGGGTTCAAGTGATTCTCCTGCCTCAGCCTTTCAAGTAGCTGGGATTACAGGTGCCTGTCACCACGCATGGCTAATTTTTGTATTTTTAGCAGAGATGGGGTTTCACCATGTTGGCCAGGCTGGTCTCAAACTCCTGGCCTCAAGTGATCCGCCCGCCTCGGCCTTCCAAAGTGCTGGGATTACTTTTTTCTGTAAGTGTTTTTTTTTTTCTTTTAATAGAAATGGGGGTCTCACTATGTTGCCCAGGCTGGTCTTGAACTCCTGGCCTCAAGTGATCCTCCTGTCTCAGCCTCCCAGAGTGCTGGGATTACAGGTGTGAGCCACCATGTCCTGTCTCTCTTGAGAACTTCTACATAGGCAGCTAGAGTGTCTTTTTGTGGCATAAACATCATGGAGCCTTAAAATAGGGTGAGATAGTGTTTAATTCCGGAAGGCTCTCTTGCATAACTGAGGCCATGGCGGTGGGGACAAGATCTTGTGTGTTTTGCCTTTGGGCCCTCAGTGGCCTCCTGCTGTGCCTGTGACTACAGCAAGAGCCATGAAGGAGAAGGATGGGGCGACTGACATCCTACAGAATTTGATGTCTTATTTGGGTTCCCTGGATTAGAGGCTTAGAGCTGCCACTTGACAACTGTCCCCTGGCCACCTGCTCCTGTCCATGAAAACTCCTGCTGACTGACCACAGTGGCTCATGCCTGTAATCCCAACAATTTGGGAGGCCAAGATGGGTGAATCACTTGAGGTTAGGAGTTTGAGAAAAGCCTGGCCAACTTAGTGAGACCCCATCTCTACTAAAAATACAAAAATTAGCTGGGCATGGTGGTGTATGACTGTAATCCCAGCTACTTGGGAGGCTGAGGCAGGAGAATCCCTTGAACCCAGGAGGCAGAGGTTGCAGTGAGCTGAGATCGTACCACTGCACTCTAGCCTAGGCCACAGAGAGAGACTGTCTCAAAAAACAAAACAAAAACAACTCCTGCTAAGACAAGTGTATTCATTAGCCCCTAGAACGCCTGCCTGGCCAGGTAGGGCCAGCCCCAGGCTCACTGTTTGTCCTCTATGCATGCATGGGGACTTCCCCCAGAAGAGCGGGGAAACTTTCCCACCACACCACGACTAACCTCCATGTTGCTCTGAATCTTCCCCATCCCAGGATGAAGTAAGGATCGCGAGGCAAAAGACAGGGTTGAGGCCAGCTGTGGTGGCTCACACCTGTAATCCCAGCACTTTGGGAGGCCAAGGCAGGAGGATCTCTTGAGGCCAGGAGTTTGAGACCAGCCTGGACAACATAATAAGACCACCATCTCTACAAAAAATTCAAAAATCAGCCCAGCATGGTGGCCACACTTGTAGTCCCAGCTCATGAGGCTGAGGCAGGAGGATCACTTGAGTCCAGGAGATCGAGGCTGCACTGAGCTATGATTGCACAGCTGCACTCCAGTCTGGGTGACAGAGTGAGACCCTGTTTCAAAATAGAAAAAACATAAAACAAGGTTCACTGTGGACCAGCTGTAGAACTCCTACCTCTCCATGTCTCCACACTTCTCCACCTGCCCCCCTCAAACCCCGAAGTCTATTTTATGAGGCCATGGTGTTAAAGTTCTAGAGGGAAAAAAAAGGGGCTTTAAAAATCTAAGTATTTGACTGGGCGCGGTGGCTCACACCTGTAATCCCAGCACTTTGGGAGGCCGAGGCAGGCTGATCACCTGAGGTTGGGAGTTTGAGAACAGCCTGACCAACATGGAGAAACCCCATCTCCACTAAAAATACAAAATTAACCGGGCATGGTGTCACATCCTGTAATCCCAGCTACTCAGGAGGCTGAGGCAAGAGAATTGCTTGGACCTGGGAGGCGGAGGTTGCGGCAAGTCGAGATTGCGCTATTGCACTCCAGCCTGGGCAACAAAAGAGAAACTCCGTCTCAAAAAAAGAAAATCTAAGTATTCACTTCTCCAGGGAGCTAGGCCACAAGCTAAGAAACAAATGATCATTGTTCTTCCCAGCCAGGGTCCAGTTTGTGGCTAGTTGTAATCTGGTACAATAAGTTAATGTTTTGGAGCTGGGCATGGTGGCTCACGCCTGTAATCCTAGTACTTTGGGAGGTCGAGGTGGGTGTATCACTTGGGGTCAGGAGTTTGAGACCAGCCTGGACAACATGGCAAAACTCCATCTCTACTAAAAATACAAAAATTAGTCTGGTGTGGTGGTGGGCGCCTGTAATCCCAGCTACTCAGGAGGCAGGAGAATTGCTTGAACTTGGGAGGCAGAGGTTGCAGTGAGCTGAGATCATGCTACTGCACTCCAGCTTGAGAGAAAGAGTGAGACGCTGCCTCAAAAAAAAAGAAAAGTTAATGTTTGGGTCCCTGGAGAGAGAAAAGTGTCACAGACCTCTCTGTTAGAGTGTCAGGGCTCATCTGTCACAGTGTGAGGCTGAGAGCCCTGAATCTCACCCTGAGCTGCATGTGAAAACTTTCTAATAAAAACTTGGGGCTGGGTGTGGTGGATCACAGACCTGTAATTCGAGCACTTTGGGAGGCCAAGGCGGGAAGATCGCTTAAGCCTGGGTGTTCAAGACGAGCCTGGGCAACATAGTGAGACCCTGTCTCTACCAAAAATAGAAAAATTAGCTGGGCATGGTGTTGCACGCCTGTGGTCCCACCTACTTGCGAGGCTGAGGCAGGAGGATGGCTTGAGCCCAGGAAGTTGAGGCTGCAGTGAGCTGTGATTGCACCACTACGCTCCAGGCTGGGTGACAGAGTGAGACCCTGTCTCCAAAACAAAACAAAAACCAAATGACCTGGACTGCATCATGGTGCCCTCAAAACAACCTTTGGGAGGTGCTACTTTTATGTTTTATAGATAGGTACACTCAGTCAGCCTCAGACAGTGGATGCCCTGTGCAAAGTTACAACCGCCGTAAAGGCAGATTGAGCATGGGAACCCAAGGTTTCAGATCCCAAGTCCCAACTCTGTTCTGTAATGATTCTATATCTGTGATGGATCAACATGTTTTGATCTATCACACTGGGATCTGTGGTGTTTTTATGCAACGTGCACCTGGGCTTCAGAGCTCTGTCACACAGGCTTGAGCCCAGGAGTTTGAGAGCAGCCTGGTCAACATGGCGAAATGCTATCTCTATTTTTTAAAAAATACAAAAATTAGCTGGAAGTGGTGGCAATCCACACAGGAGGCTGAGGCAGGAGGATTGACTGAGCCTGGGAGTTTGAGGCTGCAGTGAGCTGTGAACACAGCACAGCACTCCAGCCTGGACAACAGAACGAGGCTCTGTCTAAAAAAATAATAATCATAAATTAAATTATGTGTTTTAATTTTGTAACCCTTCTTTTTGCTTATATAAAAGAATACATTTTTTTTTTGTGGAGCAGGGTGGGGGGCGGGAGTTGTTTTAGAGACAGAGTCTTGCTCTGTCACCCAGGAGGGAGTGCAGTGGCAGTGGTGTGACCGTGGCTCGCTGCAGCCTCGGACTCCTGGGCTCAGGCAATCCTCCTGCCTAGAGTCCCTAGTAGCTGGGACTACAGGTGTACAGGTGTGCACCACCATGCCTAGCTAGTTTTGTTTGTTTGTTTGTAGAGATGGGGCCTTGCTATGTTGCCCAGGCTGCTCTCAAACTCCTGGGCTCAAGCAATCCTTCGGCCTCATCCTCCCAAAGTGCTAAGATTATAGGCATGCGCCACCACGCCTGGCCTATATAAAATATCATGTTTTAATTTTGGAACCAACCACTGATGCCAAAGTAGGAAAGGTGAGACCAACTCCTTCACATCTTCTCACCTCCCCCTCCCTTCCCCAGGATTTTTTACTTGATAAAGTTTCTTCCATTTACATCCCATCCTGCTACCATAATTTCCCCAGTCGTTTGCTTGGTTTTAATTGCACTCCAGCCCGGGTGACAGAATGAGACTCTGTCTTAAAAAAAAAAAAATCCCTTCACATTCACTTAGGATGGAGATATATATATATGAAATGTATGTTTTAATATATGTATTAAAATATATTAAAACATACATTTCGATGAAATTTTTCATCAATAGATTACACAGATCAGGATATCAGACATTTTCATTACCCTGGAAAGTTCTCCTTATTTCAGCAGTTTCAATAACCAACTTTTCTTTTAATAATATTTTGCAATTGGTGGATTTTCACAGAATAAGAGTTTACATTCTAAAAAAATTGAGTGGGCACCATGGCATGTGCCTGTGGTCCCAGCTGCTTGGGAGGCTGAGGCAGGAGGATTGCTTGAGCCTGGGAGATTGAGGCTGCAGGGAGCTATGACTGCACCACTGCATTGCAGCCTGGGTGACAGAGCGAGACCCTTTCTGCAATACCCCTTCTTTTTTTTTTTTTTTTTTTGAGACAGAGTCTCACTCTTTTGTCAGGTGCCAGGAGGCTGGCGTGCAGTGTCACGATCTCGGCTCACTGTAACCTCCACCTCCCGGCTTCAAGCAATTCTCCTGCCTCAGCCTCCTGAGTAGCTGGGACTACAGGCATGCGCCACCATGCCCAGCTAATTTTTGTATTTTAGTAGAGACAGGGTTTCACTATGTTGGCCAGGATGGTCTCAATCTCTTCGTAGAGACAGGGTTTCACTATGTTGGCCAGGATGGTCTCAATCTCTTTACCTCATAATCCGCCCACCTTGGCCTCCCAAAGTGCTGGGATTTTAGATGTGAGCCATCCGCACCCATCCTCTGCAAGACCCTTTTTTAAAAAAAAAAAAAATTATTTATCTATCTATCTATATATATATATCCATCCTAAGTGAATGTGAAGGGATTTTTTTTTTTTTTTTTTAAGACAAGAGTCTCACTCTGTTGCCCAGGCTGAAGTGCAGTAGTGTGATCTCAGCTCGCTGCAACGTCCACCTCCTGGGTTCAAGCAATTCTTCTGCCTCAGCCTCCCAAGTAGCTGGGATTACAGGTGCCAACCAACCATGCCTGGCTAAATTTTGTAGTTTTAGTAGAGACGGGGTTTCACCATGTTGGTCACGTTGGTCTTGGACTCCTGACCTCAGGTGATCAACTCCCCTCAGCCTCCCGAAGTGTTGGGATTACAGGTATGAGCTATAACACCCGGCTGGGATTTGGGTTTTTTTTTTTTTTATAGGAAGGTTTATATATATTTATTCAGGAGGAAATAATATCAAATATCCTCTTCCATTGAAGTCAAAGGATCTATGTCTAGAATAGTTATCACAAACAGGCTTTTTTTTTTTTTTTTTAAAGAAACAGGATCTCGCTATGTTGTCCAGGCTGGTCTCAAACTCCTGGACTCAAGCTGTCTTCCCACCTCAACATCCCAAAATGCTGAGATTACAGGCGTGAGCCGCAGTACCTGGCACAAACAGGTTTTTAAAGAAATTTATACAGTATCTCGGCACAATTGAATGCTAATAGCAAGCCAAGGCAACCCTTCAGATTTACAAGCCTGGCCACAAATAGCAAAGAAGTGCTCTCAATTTCTTCCCCAGCCTATAAACTTGCTGCAATTCACAGAGACCCCAATAAAAAATGTCAACATTAATAACAATAATATCTAGAATTTATTGAGTGCTTCACTGCATGTCAGATACTGGGCATCTAGTGTATGAAACAGCTTCTATTTTTATCTATTTTATGAATGGACTCTCTGCCGCCCAGTAGCTACTAAATGGGAGCTAAATGGCTGTTGGGTGTCCTGGGGTTGGTAAGTGGCTGAGCAGAGGCTGAGCCTGGGCAGTGTGAGCCTCGGACCTGTGCTTTTAACTACATGCCTAAGCTGTCTATTGAGGTGACCCATTCCCTGGCATCCTGTGGTCTCTGCACCAGGGAAGAGGGTCTGGGAGTCTGGAAGCCCTGCTGTGGCCTCGGATAAGTCCACCTGCCTTCTCAGCCTGTTTCTTTATCTGAAAGGAAGAGGGTGGGTCTGAGTGACCTTAGAGCATATCAGCTGAGATACCCCAGGACCCTCCAATTTTTTCATTTTTAGAGACGGGATCTGGCTATATTGTCCAGACTGGCCTCGAACTCTTGGCTTCAAGTGATCCTCCTATCTCAGCCTCCCAAAGTGCTGGGATTACAGGAATGAGCCACTGCATTCAGTCAACCCTCCGAATTTTGGAGCAAGAGCCGACCCCTCACTTTGCAGCTGACCAGAATAGCTTTGATGGTCTTTGGGAAGACAATATGGGTCATGGCCATGGCTGGGCTGAAATGTAACTAAGGAAGAGTGAGTCTCTGCCCCGGAGTCCCCAGTCTGCCTCTGGTGACACTTAAAACTCAAACCAGGCTGGGTGCGGTGGCTCACGCCTGTAATCCCAGTACTTTGGGAGGCCGAGGTGGGCAGATCACCTGAGGTCAAGAGTTCGAGACCAGCCTGGCTAACATAGTGAAACCCCATCTCTACTAAAAATACAAAAATTAGCTGGGCGTGGTGGTACACACCTGCTACTCAAGAGGCTGAGGCAGAAGAATCATTTGAACCTGGGGGGTAGAAGCTGCAGTGAGCTGAGATCGCACCACTGCACTCCAGCCTGGGCAACAGAGCAGATTTCATCTCAAAAAAACTCCCAAAAAAAAACCAAAAACCAAAACAAAACACATGCATACACATACAACAAAAACCCAAAGCAAGCTGTAGAGGCATCCTTGGGGTCTGGGAATGAGGGAGGCATCCTTAGAAACAGGCCAGGGAAGGAAGGAAGGAAGCCCCACAGTTTGGGCCAATTCCTGTACCAATTCTCAGCTCACTCCATCCTCCACTGTGTGTCCACGCATTGGATCTGGGGACAGGAAACGCATTCTTGGCCACCACACCAGGTGCTGACTTGCACTGCTGTCCTGCCCAGGGGGCCCTCCAGCCTGAATCCAGTCCAACACCAAGCCTGGAATTGTACCTTCCGGAAGGCAAAGGCATTCTCGGTTTAATCAAGAAAAGTGAATATCTGGACTCAGTGCCACCTCATTGAGCTAAAACTTTTAAAAATAGTGATGAGGTTCACAGCCAGCTGTTGGGGAGGGTCGGGCAAAGGCTTTTTGCCTCATCATTACGGCTTTTTTCAAATGAAGCTTGGGATATTCACCCAGGGAAGGAGTCCGGCCTGGAAATAGGAGGGGTGCCCCAGAGAGCAGGTCTCAGGGTCAACGGGGGAGCCTTCTGTGGAACTCAGAAAGAATGCATCTGGCTGGGTGCAGTGGCTCATGCCTGTAATCTCAGCACTTTGTGAGGCCAAGGCAGGTAGATCACTTGAGGTCACGAGTTTGAGACCAGCCTGGGTAACATGGTGAAACCCCATCTCTACTAAAAATATGAAAATTAGCTGGGTGTGGTGGCAGGCACCTGTAATCCTGGCTTCTTGGGAGGCCAAGGCATGAGAATTGTTTGAACCCAGGAGGTAAAGGTTGCAGTGAGCTGAGATCATGCCACTGCACTCTAGCCTGGGTGACAGAGTGAGACTTTGTCTCAAAAAAGAAAAAAGAATGCTTCAGGTCAGAGAACTTACAAATCTCTTTGCATTTGGGTGGGTCAATTCCTTTTTTTCTGCCATGAACTAGCACATTTCTCTGGGATTCAGGCAGCACTGGAAAACGGGTGGGGTCCCTCTCAAAAACTGCTTCAGAGAACCCTCATCTGTGATGTTTCACATTCTGTTAAAATTTTTTAAATCAATTTTATTTTTTTTGAGATGGGGTCTTGCCATGTTGCCCAGTCTGGCCTCAAACTCCTGGGCTCAAGTGGTTCTCCCTCCTCAGCCTCTCAAAGTGCTGGGATTATAGGTGTGAGCCAGTGTGCCTGGTCACATGTATCATTTCTTCGTGTTACAAACATTCCAATTACACTCTTCTAATTATTTATATTTCTACTTTTTTGACAGAGCCTCATTCTGTCGCCCAGGCTGGAGTGCAGTGGTACAGTGTCAGCTCACTGCAACCTCCATCTCCCGTGTTCAAGCAATTCTCCTGACTCGGCCTGCCTAATAGTTGGGATTACAGGTGCTGGCCATCATGCCTGGCTTTTTGTATTTTTAGCAGAGACAGAGTTTCGCCATGTTGGCCAGGCTGGTCTTGAACTCCTGACCTCAGGGGATTCACCCACCTTGGCCTCTCAAAGTGCTGGGATTACAGGAATGAGCTACCCCACCCAGCTTCTTTTTAGTTATTTTAAAATTTATGGTAATATTAATTTTTTTTAGTTATTTTTAAATGTATGGTAATTAATGTTGACTGTAGTTACCCTATTGTGTCACCGAATACTAGATCTTATTCATTCTACCTAACTATATTTTTGTACCCATGTCTCTCAAAGAAATCATTGTCCCCTTTCCAGGTTCTGGAACACTTGAACTTCAGGCTTCCCTCTGATTTTTTTTTTTTGGAGAGAGACAAGGTCTTGCTCTGTTGCCCAGGCTGGAGTACAGTGGTGTGATCATGGCTCACTGCAGCCTCAAACTCCTGGGCTCAAGCGATCCTCCCACCTCAGCCTCCTGAGTAGCTAGGATCACCATGCTTGATTAATTTTCAAAAATTTTTTGTAGAGATGGGCTCTTAGTATGTTGCCCAGGCCGGTCTTGAACTCTTGTGCTCAAGCGATCGTTCCACCTCAGCTTCCCAAAGTGCTGGCATTACAGGGATGAGCCATCACACCCGACCCAGGCGCCCCCTTGAGATAGGTAGTTGGAGCCCCAGGCTTAGCTTTGGGAGCCAGGTGGGTCCCTGAGGGTGGACAGGAAGCAGGTGGCCTCCTGCAGGACATCTCCACTTTTTTGTACCCTGTGTTTAGTCCACACACAGCACCTCGGACTCAGCATCTGAATGGGGCCAGTGTCAGATAAACCCACCAAATCATCCCTTCATGCTGTTTATATCTCAAGAGAATAGATTGGATATTTGCAAATGAAACCAGATAAGTGGCTAAATCTGGTGAAAGTGCTTGGCCAGATCCAATTTCTTATGATTTAAGCAGAAGGTGTAAACATCTCCTTGAGCCCAGGGCCAAGGACAAAGACAAGGGCTGGGCTCTGCCCCAGGACGTGGGATGAGCCAAGCTGACACATGGGCAGGCGGGCAGTGCAGGGGAGCACGGAGCATTTGCACGTGCTAACTCCTTCCTGCTGTGTGCAGACAGCACCCGCTGACAGACCAGGCTCGCTCCACCAGTGTCTAGGCGAGAGATCAATCCTGGAGAATGAAGATTGTGTTTTGGCAAATGAAGAGGAACAGTGTATTGTGTCAGGATCCTTTAGAGAAACAGAACCAATAGGAGATATAGACAGACAGTCAGGTAGACAGGCAGACAGTGATATAGATAAGTGAAGAGAGGATGTGCTATGGGAATTGACTCACAAGATTATCAAGGTTGACACTCTCACCCACACTATGCCATCTGCCAGCTGGAGAAGTGGTGAAGCCAGTAGCATGGCTAAGCTCAGTTCCAAAAGGCTGGACAGCCTGGAATTCTGATGTCCAAGGGCAGGAGAAGATGGGTGTCCCAGGTCCAGGAGAGAGACAGAGAATTCACCTTTCCTCCGCTCTTTTACCCTCTCCAGGCCCACTGACCACTGCATGGTACCTGCCCAGATTGGGAGAGGGGAGAACTTCCTTACACAATTCACTGATTCAAATGCCAGTCTCGGCCGGGTGCGGTGGCACACGACTGTAATCCCAGCACTTTGGGAGGCTGGAGTGGGCAGATTGCTTGAATCCAGGAGTTCGAGACCACCCTGTCACTACCAAAAATCCAAAAATTAGGCAGATGTGGTGGTGTGTGCCTTCAATCCCAGCTATTTAGAGGGGTGAGGTGGGAGGAGAAGGAGGTCTTGCCCCCAGGAGGTTGAGGCTAAAGTGAGCCATGTTCACGCCGTTGCACTCCAGCCTGGGTGACAGAGTGAGACCTTGTCTCAAAAAACAACAAAAACAAAACCCACGAATGTCAGTCTCTTCTGAGATTACTCTCACAAGCATACCCAGAAATAATGCTTTACCAGCTATCTGGGCATTCCTTAACCCAATCAAATTGACACCTAAAACCGGCTGACTCTGGTGTTTGAAAGAGAAGGGGTCTGGGCGAGGTGGCTCATGCTTGTAATCCCAGCACTTTGGGAGGCTGAAGCAGGTGAATCACCTGAGGTCAGGAGTTTGAAACCAGCCTAGCCAACATGGTGAAACCCTGTCTATACTAAAAATACATTTAAAAAATTAGCCAGGTGTGGTGGTGGGCACCTGTAATCCCAGCTACTCAGGAAGCTGAGGCAGGAGAATCACTTGAACCCGGGAGGCAGAGGTTGCAGTGAGCTGAGATCACGCCACTGCCTTCCAGCCTGGGCAACAAAAGCAAAACTCCAATTCACACACACACACACACACACACACACACACACACACACACACACACAAACAACGGAGAAGGGGGCTGGATTTCCATTGTTTGTTTCCTTATCAGCTGGGGGCCTGTATCCCAGGCAATTGGGGATGACTTGTGAATGTCTGGCCCTGAAGGTGCTCACTTACCCATAGATTGGCAGATTTCTAGATGTTTCCTGAATTTATGGAAGGGAATCTTGTGTTTTTTTCTTTTTATTTCAGTAGTTATTAAAACATGCTTATTTTATTATTTATTTATTTATTTTGAGACAGAGTCTCGCTCCGTCGCCCAGGCTGGAGTGCAGTGGCATGATCTTGGCTCATGGCAACCTCCACCTCCTGGGTTCAAGCGATTGCCCTGCCTCAGCCTCCCCTGTAGCTGGGATTACAGATGTGTGTCATAACACCTGGCTAATTTTTGTATTTTTAGTAGAGACAGGCTTTCACCATGTTGATCAGATTGGTCTTAAACTCCTGACCTCAGATGATCCACCTGCCTCGGCCTCCCAAAGTGCTGGATTACAGGCATGAGCCATCGCATCTGGCCTTAAAATGTTTTCAAAAATAGTTTTAAAATGTCCATAACATAAAATGTGCCATGTTAACCATGTTTAAATGGACAATTCAATGGCATTCGATGCTTTCGTCACGCTGTGATGCCACCGTCATCCACCTCCATCTTCAGAACTTTTTCATCTTCCCAAATTGAAACTCGGTCCCCATTAAACACTCACTCTCCATCTGCCTTCCCCTACCTCCCAGCACCTGCGATTCTACTTTCTGTCTTTATAATTTTGAGACTCTCGGTAACTCATGTAAGTGGAGTGAGGCAGTATTTGTCCTTTTGCGATTGGTTTATTTTGCTTAATACCATGTTCTCCAGGCTTATCCATGTCGTCGCATGTGCCAGGATTTGTTTCCTTTGAAAGCTGAATAATATCCCGTTTTATGGATATACCACATTTGGTTGACCCATTCATCTGTTGGTGGACACTTGGGTTGCATTTATCGTTTAACGATTGTGAATGATGCTGCTGTGAGCATGGTATGCAAATATGTTTGCATTCCTGTTTTCAGTTCTTTGGAATGCTAGCTCATAAGGTAGTTCTATGTTGCCCAGGCTGGAGTGCAATGGTATAATCTTGGCTCACTGCAAACTCCACCTCCCGAGTTCAAGTGATTCTCCTATCTCAGCCTTCTGAGTGGCTGGGATTACCAGCGTGTGCTACCATGCTTGGCTAATTTTGTATTTTTAGTAGAGATGAGGGTTCACCATGTTGTCCAGGCTGGTCTTGAACTCCTGACCTCAGGTGATCCGCCTGCCTCAGCCTCCCAAAGTGCTAGGATTACAGACGTGAGCCACCACACCTGGCCCCAAAAAGTTCTTTTTTTAGAGACAGGAACTTACCGTGTTGCTGAAGCTTGAGTGCAGCTCCCTGCAGCCTCCAGCTCCCGGGCTCTAGCAATCTTCCTCCTGCAGCCTCTCAGTAGCTGAGACTACAGGTGCAGACAACCAATTTTTGTATCTTTGTATTTTTATTTTTGTAGAGGTGGCTAATTTTTGTATTTTTTGGTAGAGATGGGGGTCTCACTGTGTTGCCCAAGCTTGTCTCAAACTCCTGGGCTCAAGTGTTCTGCCTGCCTTGGCTTCCCAATGTGCTGGGATTATAAGCATGAGCCACCACACCTGGCCCTATTTTTGACTTAATTTTTTGAGGGGCTGTCAAACTGTTTTCAACAAAAGCTGCGCTATTTTCCATTCCCACCAGCAGTGGGCAAGAGTTCCAGTCCTCCACATCCGTATCAACACTTGTTTTCAATTCTTTTCTTGAGCGTGACCATCCTAATAGGTAGAGTGCTATTTCATTGTGGTTTTAATTTGCATTTCCTGATGATTAATGATGGTGAACATTGTTTCATGTGTTGATTGGCCATTTGTATATTTTTGGAGAAATGTCTGTTAGAATCCATTTTTATCAGGTTTAAGAAAAATTGTTGAATTGTAGGTGTTCTTTATGTATAATCTGGATAGTAACCCTTTATCAGATATATAACTTGCAGGCCAGGCTCAGTGGCTCAAGCCTGTAATCATAGCACTTTGGGAGGCCAAGGCAGGTGGATCACTTGAGGTCTAGGAGTTTGAGGCCAGCCTAGTCAACATGGTGAAACCCTGTTTCTATTAAAAATACAAAAATTGGCCAGGCGCGGTGGCTTACACCTGTAATCCCAGCACTATGGGAGGCTACGGTGAGTGGATCATGAGGTCAGGAGTTCAAAACCAGCCTGCTCAACATGGAGAAACCCTGTCTCTACTAAAACTACAAAAATTAGCTGGGCATGGTGGTGAGCCCCTGTAATGCCAGCTACAGAGATTCTCTTGATCCCAGGAGGCAGAGGTTGTGGTGAACTGAGATGGCGTCACTGCACTCCAGCCTGGGTGACAGAGCAAGATCCTGTCTCAAAAAAAAAAAAAAAAAAAAAAAAAAATATATATATATATATATAGGCAAATATTTTCTTGCATTCTCCTGGATTGCCTTTTCACTATGTCAATAGTATCCTTTGATGCGCAAAAGTTTTTCATTTTGATGTAATCCAATGTATCTATTTTTTGCCTCTGTTGTCTGTAGCTGTGCTTAATTTGTAAAAAGCCGTTTACTTGGAAACCACCATGGCTTCGCTCCGGCAAGCCTTAGAAACATCCCGCTATGCAGATCACCATGTTTTCACAGTAAGATCTTCCTTCCAAGTGATTGCTGTGGCTTCTGCCTTCAGTTCATCCTGGGAGATGGGTTTTTTTAAAGGCCAGGCTGTAGAGGTGGGCTTCTGCGTGAAGGGGGCAATTTGTCTGCACCCCCTATGGGACCCACACGATCCTGAAGTCCCCTAGGTACCCCCTGTTGTAGACCGAATGCTGGTGTGCACCCTACAAGGCCTCAAAACTGGCTCATTTTTGGCCACTTTTCTCCATTCTGGCACCAGGTCATTTTCTGCGGTAGACAGAATCTATTTTGAACCGCGGTTTTTTTGTTTTTTTTTTTTGTCTCCTGCTTCATACGTGTGGGTCTCCCGTGGGCTTCACATCTGAGAGGCTTCTTTCTCTTGCAGAAATAGAGCCAGCCACGTGGGGGGAGCCGTTCTTGGGCACAGATGGCACCGTGGGGGAGAGGAGCCTGCTCTAGTTCTCCCACCCGTGCCTGAGGAATGAAGCCAGCTTCTTGGCCACCCTTTGGAATCAGAAAGAGCTGGCTACAGAGTTCCTCTTAGTTTTACTAATTAATTAATTCATTTATTTTTGAGATGGAGTCTTGCTCTGTCGCGTAGGTTGGAGTTCAATGGCGCTATCTCGGCTCACTGCAACCTCTGCTTCCTGGGTTCAAGCAATTCTCCTGCTTCAGCCTCCCGAGTAGCTGGGATTACAGGCATGCACCACCACACCCAGCTAATTTTGTATTTTTAGTAGAGATGGGGTTTCACCATGTTAGTAAGGCTGGTCTCGAACTCCTGACCTCAAGTGATCCACCTACCTTGGCCTCCCAAAGTGCTGGGATTTCAGGCCACTGCGCCTGGTCCCTTTTATTTATTATTATTATTTTTTTTTTGAAAGAAAGAAAGAAAAAATGAAGAAGAGGAAGAAAAAGGAAGAGAAAGAGAGAGAGAGAATGGGAGTATTGCTTTCTTGCTCAGGCTAGAATGCAGTTTAGTAATGGGTATTGAAAAACCTCTTTTATACCAATAATTATACTTGATGTAGACAGGAAGGAATAAGGGAAGAAAATAAACGAGCAGCCAACCAATATTTCATTTAAACCTATGAAATGCTATGCGATTACTGAGGAGTGATTTACTTCCAATTATGTAGTCACTTTTGGAATAGGTGTGAGGTGGTAATGTATGTTTTGTGTATTTGAAGTGGAGAGTTCAATAAATGTTTATTAAGTTTACTTGTTCCGGGTCTGAGTTCAAGTGCTGGATGTCCTTGTTAATTTTCTGTCTCGTTGATCTATAAAATCGTTAGCTCTTCTTGTTACATTGATCCTTCTACCATTATATAATGTCCTTCTTTGCCTCTTTTGCTCTTTGTTGCTTTAAAGTCTACTTTATCAGAGGCGAGAATTGCATCTCCTGCTTTTTGTTTATTTGTTTATTTTTACTCTCTGATTGGTTGATAAATCTTCCTCCTTCTCTTTGTTTTGAGTCTTTATGTATTGTTGCATGTGAGATGGGTCTGGATGCAGCATACCGATGGGTTTTGGCTTTATATCCAATTAGAATATATATATAGATTTAATACTGGCATTTGATGCTAGCTGGCTGTTTTGCCCATTAGTTAGTGTAAATTTTTCATTGTGTTAATACTCTTTGCTTATTGATATATTTTTGGAAAGGCTGATATTGGTTGTTCCTTTATATGTATAGTGCTTCTTTCAGAAGCTCTTGTAAAGCAGGCCTGGTGGTGGTGAACTCTCTAAGTACTTGTTTGTTCACAAAAGATTTAATTTTTCCTTCTATTATAAAGCTTAGTTTGGCTGGATAGGAAATTCTGGGTTGAAAGTTCTTTTCTTTAAGGATGTTAAATGTTGGTCCCCACTCTTTTCTGGCTTGTAGGGTTTCTGCTGAGAGATCTGCTGTAAGTCTGATAGGTTTCCATTTATGGGTAACCTGACCTTTCTCTCTGGCTGCCCTTAGTATTTTCTCCTTCATTTCAACCCTAATAAATCTGGCGATTATGTGCCTTGGGGTTGGTCTTCTTGAAGAATATCTTTGTGGTGTTCTCTGTATTACCTGGAGTTGAATATTACCCTGCCTTGCCAGGTTGGGAAAGTTTTCCTGAATGATATCCTGAAGAGTATTTTCCAACTTGGATTCATTCTCTTCGTCACATTCAGGTACACCTATCAAACGTAAATTAGGTCTTTTCCTAATATTTCATTTAAACCTATGAAATGCTATGCGATTACTGAGGAGTGATTTACTTCCAATTATGTAGTCACTTTTGGAATAGGTGTGAGGTGGTAATGTATGTTTTGTGTATTTGGAGAGTTCAATAAATGTTTATTAAGTTTACTTGTTCCGGGTCTGAGTTCAAGTCCTGAATGTCCTTGTTAATTTTCTGTCTCGTTGATCTATAAAATCGTTAGCTCTTCTTGTTACATATTTCCTGGAGACTTTGCTCATTCGTTTTCATCCTTTTTTCTCCATTCTTGTCTTCTCGTTTCATTTCACTGAGCTGGTCCTTGACTTCTGATATCCTTTCTTCTGCTTGATCAATTCGACTGTTTAAACTTGTGCATGCTTCGCGAAGTTCTCGTGTTGTGTTTTTCAGCTCCATCAATTCACTTATATTCCTCTCTAAATTGTCCATTCTCGTTAACATTTCGTCAAACCTTTTTTCAAGGTTCTTAGTTTCTTTGCATTGGGTTAGAACAAGTTCTTTTAATTCACAGAAGTTTCTTATCACCCACGTTTTGAAACCTGCTTCTGTTATTGGAACACACTCGTAATCTATTAAGCCTTGTTCCGTTACTGATGAGGAATTGCGATCTCCTGTAGAGGGAGAGGCATTCTGATTTTGAGTATTCTCTGCCTTTTTACGCTGGTTTCTTCCCTTCATTATATATTTATTCGTCTGATGTCTTTGTAATTACCGACTTTCTAACTAGGTCTCTGAACTGACGTCCAACTTGTTGATTCCCAGCGCCGAAATCTGAGCAATCCACTGCGCTGGCCAAAATAGCAGTGTTAAGATTGATGGTGTTTTCTGCCCAGGAATCTCCGGACACTGCACCAAGAACTGGCGCGCTAAGGCGCCAGCAAAACCGCCGCACCGGCCACAAGAGTCGCTCTGGCGACACGTGGGGCTCCTCTGCTGGGAATCTCCTGGTCCGTGAGCAACAAATATTCGTCTGAAAGTGTGGCGTCCTCTCGTTCTCTGCGCTTTCACTGTGAATTACGAGCCCGAGCTGCTAGTGATCAGCCATCTTGGATCTCTCCTTCTATTACTATTATTTTTGAGATGGCGTTTCGCTCTTATTATCCAGGCTGGAGTGCAATGGTGTGATCTTGGCTTACTGCAACCTCTGCCTTCCGGGTTCAAGTGATTCTACTGCCTTAGCCTCTGGAGCAGCTGGGATTACAGGTGCCTGCCACGATACCCGGCTAATTTTTGTGTTTTTAGTAAAGATGGGATTTCACTATGTTGGCCAGGCTGGTCTCGAACTCCTAACCTTAAGTGATCTACCTGCCTCAGCCTCCCAAAGTGCTGGGATTACGGGCCATGGCACCCGGCCCCTTTTACTTTTTTAAATGATAATTTTTTTTTTTTTGAGATAGATTCTAGCTCTGTCATTCAGTAGTGCAATCATAGCTCACTGCAGCCTCCACCTCCTGGGCTCAAGCCTCCCAAATAGCTGGGACTACAGGAGCACATCACATACATCGCTAATGTTTTAAATTACTATTTTTTTGTGGGGTAGAGATGGGGGTCTCTCTGTTGCTATGTTGGTCTTGAATCCCTGGGCTCAAGCAATCCTCCTGCCTCGGCCTCCCAAAGTGTTGGGATTATAGGTGCGAGTCACTGTGCTTGGCCTCAAAGTTCATTTTAACGCCCATTGCTGGAAGTCCTGCACCTCATTAATATGTCACACACCTGCTGTCTGTTCCCTGGGTTGAGATTTTGATTGTTTATGGACTGAAGCCTCTATAAATCCGGATTTCTACAGGTGTGTTCTCTCTTTAACTAGTATCACTTAGTGATCCTGCTAAATGGCCAATTGGCTTGATGGGAATTTCAGAAGCAAAAGTAATTTGCTCTGTCTGGGGTGACGATTTGGGGGAAGGGATGGAGTAATTGAGCTCACGATTCTCGGGCATCAGGGGCTCTGCTGTAAATGTATCATGGCCTTCTTTAAGTGGCTACCACCCTCCCGAGGACCCTGGGGTTCCATGACTTCTCCTCATCCTGCAGTCACTGTTTTATTTTATTCTATTGTTTGTTTGTTTGTTTTGAGACAAGGTCTCACTCTTGGCCCAGGCTGGAGTGCAGTAGCGCTATCAGAGCTCTCTGAAGTCTCAACCTCCTGAGCTCAAGCAATCCTCCCACCTCAGCCTCCCAAGTACCTGGGACTACAGGCGTGCAACACCACACCCGGCTAATTTTTGTATTTTTTGTAGAGTCAGGGGCTTGCCATATTGCCTAGGCTGGTCTGGAACTCCTGGGCTCAAGTGATCCTCCTGCCTCGGCTTCCCAAAGTGCTGGGATTACAGGCGTGAGCCACAGTACCTGGCCTGCAGTAACTATTTTAAATCCCCTTCTCTTCTCTCCTCAAGCCTGTGATCCCTGCCCTGTCCCTTCCCTCTCACTCAGATGGTGGCCTCACCTCCCCCACATAAGGGTCCTCAAAGTCTTCAGCTAGAAACTCCAACACCCATTGGCCAGGCACAGTAGCTCACACCTGTAATCCCAGCACTTTGCCAGGCTGAGGTAGGAGGATCACTTGAGGTCAGGAGTTCAAGACCAGCCTGGCCAACATAGTGAAACCCCTGGCCAACATAGTGAAATTGTGTTTGTACTAAAAATACAAAAATTAGCTGGGCGTGGTAGCAGGTGCCTGTAATCCCAGCTACTCAGAAGGCTGAGGCAGGAGAATCGCTTGATCCTGGGAGGGGGAGGTTGCAGTGAGCTGAGATTGCACCACTGCACTCCAGCCTGGGTGACAGAGCAGACTCTGTCTCCAAAAAAAAGAAAAAAAAAGAAAAGAAAAAAAAGAAACACCCCTCTTCCAAACACACAGACCTGCCCTCCCCATCATCTCTTCCTCTCTGCAAGCCTGCTCCCCGTCCATGACTTGGAAACCTCCCCACCTCCCTCCCCCAGCCTGTGCTGGTCCACTGGGCCCTCCCCATCACTTTTCAACAGGCTTTTAGGCTCTCTTGTTAGAAACAGAACAAAACACTGAAAACCCTTCGGGATGCCTCGCCCCCCTCCAACTGTCCTCCCTCTTTCTCTCTTCTCCTTCTGCAGCCAAATCTTTCCCGAAGATGTCTCTAAACTCACTGTCTCCCATCTGATCCTCTCTCTGGAACCCTTTGCTCTCCCCATCCCTCCACTCAGGTCATGGATTCAGGGGGCGTGGTAGTCTTCTCACCAGTCCTCTTGGCAGGAGAGATGCTGGAAGGTTCTTTTCTTTTTTTTTCTCTCTCTCTCTTTTTTTTTTTTTTTTCAGATAGGGTCTCATTCTGTTGCCTGGAGTGCGGAGGTACAATCACAGCTCACTTCAGCCTTGACCTCCTGGGCTCAAGCGATCCTCCCACCTCAGCCTCCCGAGTAGCTGGGACTACAGGTGCCACCACCACTACCAGCTAATGTTGGTATTTTTAGTAGAGTCAGGGTCTTGCCATGTTGCCCAGGCTGACCTTGAACTCCTGGCTTCAAGTGATCCTCCTGCCTGGGCCTCCCAAAGTGCTGGGATTAAGACATGTGCCGCTGCGCTCAGCCTCTTCTTTTTTTTTTTTTTTTTTGAGACAGAGTCTCACTTTGTTACCCAGGCTGGAGGGCAGTGGCATGATCTTGGCTCACTGTAACTTCTACCGCCTGGGTTCAAGCGATTCTCCTGTCTCAGTCTTCTACGTAGCTGGGATTATAGACATGCACCACTACGTCCAACTAATTTTTTTTTTTTTTTTTTTTTTTACTAGAGGCAGGGTTTCACCACATTGGCCAGGCTGGTCTTGAACTCCTGACCTCGTGATTTGCCTGCCTCAGCCTCCCAAAGTACTGGAATTACAGGTGTGAGCCACTGTGCCCCGCTGCCTCTTCTCTTTCTATAAAGGACATCAGTCACGTAATTTAGGGTCCTCCCTTATCCAGTCTGACTTCATCTTAACTTACATCTTAACGACAGCTACCAATACTTTTCTAAATAAGGTCACACTCACAGTACCGGGGTTAGGCCTTCACCTTATTTTTTTGAGGGCACACAACTCAACCCACAGCAGATAAAGAGCACCCATCTCCCCTAAGAAATTCCCCACTGGCAGCCAGGCAAGCCCCTGGAGACCCTGTGTAAAAAGAATGTTTATCCGTATTGGATGGTTGAGAAAGCAGAGTGAGTCACAGGTGATAGGTGACTTACCCAAGGCTACCTGGCCAGGGAGAGGCAGGGCTGCAGGTTAGAGAGCCGTATTTTTTTGTTAGGGAGGTCTGCTTGTTGGGCATTGAGGGAGCAGAGAGAGAGAGAGGCAGGTGGGAGTGAGTGTGGCCGTGCAAAACAGACTCCTTGCCTGGCCAAAGGCACACCCAGGCTGGGTGACTTCTGACGCCCACTTCCTTGAGTCCTCCAAAATATTTGAACCCCAGAACTCCCAGGGAAAGGAGGATGATGATGGGGGGAGGACTGCCTGGTCAGACGGTGTCCTGGGAGGACTCAGTCCTTCCCTGTACCCACGCTTCCGAGGAGTGCAGCCCAATCGCCGCCCTCGGTAACCCCATGATGGCAACCCCCAGACTCCCAATAGGAGGGAAGGACTGACTCCCCTCACTGCTGGAGCACCGCCCTCCACCGCTGGCCCTCTGCAGGTGTCACCTTGGCTGCAGAGAGTCCTCGGGTCGCACAGAGGCCTGCTGCTTCCCAGGGCAACTGCATTCAAAACTTGACAACAAAGGGGTCTGAAGACCCAGTTTCCTGTCTCAAGCCTACTCAGATGGGCTCTCCCAGTTGCAGCGTCCCTATAGAGTCAGCTGAGGCCTTCACCGACACTGCGTCAGCTTTCCCCACTGTTCAATCCTACTTCCTTCCCAGCCTGCCTTCCTCAGCCTCTTCTCCGATCACCGCTCTGCAGGCTCATCCCCATCTGCCAGGCATCCTCGGATGGAACAATCTTCAGAGCATCTTCTACTGGTGGAGATGGGCGTTGAGGAGGGCAGCTGTGAACACCTCCCAGTCAGCATCGGGTGCTCACTCGGAAGGGTGTACATTTTCACTCTGCACTCCTCGCTTTGGGTGCAGCTAACATGCCATCCCTGTGTAAAGCGATGCATTTTATTTTATTTTATTTTTGAGATGGAGTCTTGATCTGATGCCCAGGCTGGAGTGCAATGGCATGATCTCAGCTCACTGCAACCTCCGCCTCCTGGGTTCAAGCGATTCTCCAGCCTCAGTCTCCTGAATAGCTGGGATTACAGGTGTCTGCCACCAGACCTGGCTAATTTTTTGTATTTTTAGTAGAGACGGGGTTTTATCATGTTGACCAGGCTGCTTTTGAACTCCTGACCTCAGGTGATCTGCTGGCCTTGGCCTCCCAAAGTGCTGGAATTACAGGCATAAGCCACCACGCCCAGCCTGAATTGTGCATTTTCAATGAGTGAACTGTATGGTATATGAATTATATCTCAATAAAGTTATTCTTTAAAAAAAAAAAGGCTTATTTCAGGTCAGTGACTTGCAGGGCTGAAATCTTAACCTGACTAGGCCTTCAGGGATCTGCCACCCCCAATACCTCTGTGAGCTCCTCCCCCTACTCCTCACTCCCTTCTCAAGCCACTGGGGCACTTTGCTCTTCCTCCAGTGTGCCAAAGACACCCTGACCTCAGGGCCTTTGCATGCGCTGTTCCCTCTGCTTGGAACTCTTTTCCTGATACCCGCATTTTGCTTCCTTCATCTTTCTCCCCAGATGTGCTTCGAGATCCCTTCCTTGACCCACAGAATAGCACACACTCAGTCCCAATGCTTTCTCTGCCTTACCCTGCTTTATTTTCCTTCTTAGAGCATTCCACCACTTGACTATTAGAAATATTTAGAACAATTTCCTGTCTTCTCCAACTCGAATCTTAGCATGGTGAGAGGAGAGACTGTATTTTAGTCCTCAGCCCCTTAAATAATGCCTGTTATGGTAGGCTTAAGTCATACTTGTTGGGAAGATGACGAGGTGCAGAGAATTCCAGTTTACGGTTTCATATAATGAATTTTTTTTTTTTTGAGACAGAGTCTTGCTCTGTGGCCCAGGTTTGAGTGCAGTGGTGCGATCTTGGCTCACTGCAACCTCTGCTTTCCAAGTTCAGTGATTCTCATGTCTCAGCCTCCCAAGTAGCTGGGATTACAGGCACGTACCAACATGCCTTGCTAATTTTTGTATTTTTAGTAGAGACGAGGTTTCACTACGTTGGCCAGGCTGGTCTTGAACTCCTGACCTCAAGTGATCTGCTCGCCTTAGCCTCCCAAAGTGCTGGGATTACAGGTGTGAGCCACTGAGACTGGCCCTGTCATATAATGTATTTAACCAGACTTAAATACATTAGTTAATAACAACTAATATATTAGTAACTTACTACTTACTGCATTAGTAACGTATTACTTAGTAACTACTACTAGGCATGTGGCGATGAACATCCTTGTATTTAGATCTTTGAGTCCCTGCTAAAGTGTATACAGATCTCTAGAGTGTATACAGATGATCAGAAATGAACCGATGTGTCAAAGGGCTTGTCCATTGGCGGTTGATGGATATTGCCAAATGGTCCTACACATACAGCATCAACTACTGCCGCATAGTTGACCATCCGTCAACTACATAGACTCTCCCCACACCTTAGCAATAATGTGCTACCTTTTTTCATCTTTGCCAATCTGAGGTGTGAAACATACTATTTCCTGTGGCTTTAATGTTTATTTCTTATTCTGAGTAAGGTTGAGCGTGTCCTACAGTGATTTGTTTGATCCGAAGATTCAACACAATAGCAATGAATTATTCAACCAATCTCTTCCTTGTTAATTAATATACCTGTTGTTACCAGCATTTCAAGATTTGAAATTAAACAATTAAACTTTTTTTTTTTTGAGACAGAGTTTTGCTCTGTCGCCTGGGCTAGAGTGCACTGGCACAATCTCGGCTCACTGCAACCTCTGCCTCCCGGGTTCGAGTGATACTCCTGCCTCAGCCTCCCGAGTGGCTGGGATTACAGGCGCCTACAACCATGCTTGGCTAATTTTTTGTATTTTTAGTAGAGATGGGGTTTCACCATGTTGGCCAGGTTGGCCTCAAACTACTGACCTCAGGTAGTCCACCCGCCTCAGCCTCCCAAAGTGCTGGAATTACAGGTGTGAGCCACTGCGCCTGGCCAAAATTAAACTTCAGTATGCAAATTGTATGGCTTTGCACTCTTGTCTGATGATCTCCTTCAGAAAGAGTGGAGATGCTGTTTCAAAGAATGCTTTCATTTACATTTCGGGTGGTTAAATAAGCCTTCCAAGTAGTCTTCCAAAGTCTGTTCCCGTTTATTCCCACCAATGAAGTATGAGAACATCGATCTGCCTTCTGGAAAGATGATAACCGTTGACACCCCCGAAACACAGCATGAGAAGGCCTGTCTCCTTGTTCTCTCACTACTCTGGGTTTTGTTAGTCTTTTCGGTTTCCTGGAAGTATAATATACTGTGCAGTAAAGAATTTTATCTCAGGCTGGGAGCAGTGGCTCATGCCTGTAATCTCAGCACTTTCAGAGGTCAAAGCAGGAGGATTGCTGGAGCCCAGGAGGTTGAGACCAGCTTGGGCAACATGGCGAAACCTTGTCTCTACAAAAAATACAAAAATTATCCAGGTATGATAGTGCATGCCTGTAGTCCCAGCTACTTAAGAGGCTGAGGCCAGAGGATTGCTTGAGCCTGGAAGTTGGAGGTTGCAGTGAGCCATGATTGCACTAGTGCACTCCAGCTTGGGAGACAGAGCAAGACCTTGTATCAAAAACAAAAAATAAAAATTATGGTACATCTTCCAGGTGGAATGTAATACAGCTCTTCAAAATAACGACCAGGCCAGGTGCAGTGGCTCCCAGCACTTTGGGAGGCCAAGGTAGGAGAATTGCTTGAGTCCAGGAGTTCGAGACAAGCCTGGACAACATGGTAAAATCCTGTTTTTTGTTTGTTTGTTTGTTTTTTTAAAGCACAAAAATCAGCTAGGTGTGGTGGTGTGCATCTGTAGGCTCAGTCATTTGGGAGGCTGAGGTGGGAGGATCACTGTAGCCCGGGAGTTGGAGGCTACAATGAGCCATGATTGAACCACTGTACTCCAGCCTGAGCAACAGAGCAAGACCCTGTCTCCCCTGCCCCACCTTCCAGAACACACACACAAACACACACACACACACGACTACAAAGACTGCAGCAATAAATGTCTACATAATTTTAAGCAAAACAAGCAGGATCCAAAATTGTATCTATGCTGACTAGAACCGTGTAAAAATACACCTGCAGGGGCCGGGCATGGTGGCTCATGCCTGTAATCCCAGCACTTTGGGAGGCCAAGGTCGGTGGATGGGAGTTTGAGACCAGCCTGACCAACATGGAGAAACCCCATCTCTACTAAAAATACAAAATTAGCTGGGCGTGGTGGTGCATGCCTGTAATCCCAGCTACTCAGGAGGCTGAGGCAGGAGAATTGCTTGAACCTGGGAGGTGGACACTGCAGTGAGCCGAGACTGGGCCATTGCACTACAGCCTGGGCAACAAGAATGAAACTCCATCTCAAAAAAATAAAAAAATAAAAAAATCCACCTTTAGGTGACTGGAGACCAGACAGAAGGTCTAAGAGTGTACAGATTGCTAGGAATGGTTTTTCCTGGTTTTGTCCTTGGTATTTGGTGGATGGATGAGGTATAGATTGGGAGGGGGAATGAGTAAGAAGCCTCCCAATGAGAGAGACAGGAGTACAACTCTTGCCTCTGCACTGAAGGATGGTGTGGTCAGGGAAGATGCAGCTTCCCTGCAAACACTGTCCTTCCTGCAGCACTCTGCACACAAGGGCTGCTGGGCAGTTTGCAGGTGATCATCTCGAGGTGCTCACAGGACCACAGATGCTCAGGGCTGCCGTCTGGACATGCGTGTCCCAGTTGATTTCAATGCGTCCCACCTGATTTTAACAGAAGCAATTTTTTTGTTCTTTTGTTGTTCATTGATTTTGGACATCTAGCTTCCAGAACTGTGAGAGCAAAGAGAATGCCTGTTACCTGAAGCCACCCAGTTTGGGTCACTCTGTTTTTTTGGAGTTGGAGTCTTACTCTGTCTCCCAGGCTGGGGTGTAGTGGCACAATCTTGGCTCACTACAACCTCCGCCTCCGATTTCAGCGAGTCTCCTGTCTCAGCATCCTGGATAGCTGAGATTACAAGTGTGCACCACCACACCCCGGTAATTTTTGTACTTTTAGTAGAGACAAGATTTTACCATATTGGCCAGGTTGATGTTGAACTCCCGACCTCAGGTGATCCGCCTACCTCAGCCTCCCAAAGTGCTGGAATTGCAGGCGTGAGCCACCGCACCCAGCAGACACTTTGTTATAGCAGCTGCAGTGTTACAGGCCGAACTGTGTCCCGCCCCCCCCACCACATTCTCATATTGAAGTCATATTTATGTATTTACTTATTTTGACAGTGGCGCAATCTCACTCACTGCAATCTCCACCTCTTGGATTCAAACGATTCTCCTGCCTCAGCCTCCCAAGTCGTTGGGATTACTGGCATACATCACCATGCCTGACTAATTTTGTATTTTTAGTAGAGACAGGCTTTGTCCATGTTGCCCAGGCTGGTCTCGAACTCCTGGCCTCAAGCAGTGCACCTGCCTCGGCCTCTCAAAGTGATAGGATCACAGGTGTGAGTCATTGTGCCTGGCCCATATGTTGAAGTCCTAAGAATGGGACTGTGCTTGGAAACAGGGCCTTTTAAAGGATAATTAAGTTAAAATGATATACCCAAAGGGTTATAAATTGTTCTATTTTAAAGACATATGCACACGTATGTTTATTGCAGCACTGTTCACAATAGAAAAGACTTGGAACCAACCCGAATGCCCATCAGTGATAGACTGGATAAAGCAATGTGGCACATATACACCATGGAATACTAGGCAGCCATAAAAAAGGATGAGTTCATGTCCTTTGCAGGGACATGGATGAAGCTGGAAGCCATCATTCTCAGCAAACTAACACAAGAACAGAAAACCAAACACTGCATGTTCTCACTCATAAGTGGGTGTTGAACAATGAGAACACATGGACACAGGGAAGGGAACATCACATACCGGGGCCTATTGTGGGGTGGGGGCTAGGGGAGGGATAGCATTAGGAGAAATACCTAATGTAGATCATAGGTTGATGGATGCAGCAAACCACCATGTTCTGCACATGTACCCCAGAACTTAAAGCATACTAATAATTTTTTTTAATGAGGTCATTAGGGTGGGCCCTGATCCCGTCTCACTGGTGTCCTTATAAGAAGAAGAGTGAGGGACACACAGGGGCACACCATGGTGTTTGCATACAGAGGCAATGTCATTGGAGGACACAGTGATAAGGTGACATCTGTAAGCCAGGGAGAGAGGCCTCAGAGAAACCAACCCTGTCTACACCTTCCTCTTGGACTTCCAGCCTCCGGGGCTGTGAGAAAGTAAATTTCTTTTGTTTAAGCTGCCCAGTCTGTGGTATTGAGTGATGACAGCCCTCTAATACACAGGAGAAAACGAATACAGGAAGAATCTTTTGTTACTAGTGACAGAACACATCACTGAATTTCCGCAGAAAGGAAATGCATTGCAGAAAGAAAATCTATACGAATCACATTTCAAACATACATGTATTCATTTTTAAAACAAACTGTCTATCACTACCATAAATAGAATCCAGGAACCATATCTGTGAAATCCTGTGAACGCACAGGAGTCATTTTGGCTGCAGGTGGAGCTTCGTGAAACATACCTGCAACTTACCAACCACCATCCACATATCAGCTCTGCATTCCAGGATTCTGGCCAAAAAAACAAAAAAGCTTTTTTTTGTGTGTGTGTTTGTGTGTGTGTGTGTATGTATGTGATCACAGACAAATACAGCAAGCAGCTCATGAAGCTACACTCTCCTGGGTCTTCAGCCAGCAAGAAGGAAAATGCCCTTGACCGCCAAACAAATTCAAGGCTTTGCTCCAATTGGACCCTCGGAGGTCACAGACTGTCTCTGAACCAATTGCTGTTGCCAGAGAGCGTGATGTCTCAATGAGCTTAGTCCTCGATCACATGTTCCTCCCCTGGTATGGAGGGATCATGAGAGTGTGAAGGAGATTGCTTTCCTCAAACACATTGGACCGATACCTTTGGGTGAATATCTTCAGAAAAGTTGGGGTGTTTGTTTTTTAAAAAATTTATATACACACAGTATATATATATTAGACGTATATGTTTTATATATTATATATTAGGCATATACTATGTTATATATATTATATACAATATTAGGCATATTATATATACACATATATGTATATATGTCTTAAATATACATACATAAATATATATGTATATATATAATATGTCTAATATACATACATTAGTCAGGGTCTTGCTCTGTGACCCAGACTCTGCAGTGCAGTGATGTGAGCATAGTTTTCAAATTTTTGCAGAGATGGGGTCTTGTTATGTTGTCTAAGCTGGTCTTGAACTCCTGGCCTCCAGCAATCCTTCCACCTCAGCCTTCCAGAGTGCTGGGATTGTAGGTGTGAACTGCTGCCCCCAACCAGGATAGTGTTAAGAAGGAGAAATTACAAACAAAGAAGACAAAAAAAAAAAAAAAAAAAAAAAAAAAAAAAAGAAGAAGAAGAAACAAACAAACAAAAAATACAAGAAAAAAAAAGAAGGAGAAATTGATATGAGGTGGTCAATTGCCAACTGCTATTGCAACTGTCCCAAATCTCATCCCCAGAGTGACCCAACGAAGCAGGGATTGTTAGTGTCCCTGTTTTCTTTTCTTTTCTTTTCTTTTTGTGGGGGGGAGCAGATGGAGTCTTGCTCTGTCACCCAAGCTGGAGTGCTGTGGTGCAGTCTTGGCTCACGGCAGCCTCCACCTCCCAGGTTCAAGTGATTCTCCTGCCTCAGCCTCCTGAGTAGTTGGGATTACAGGTGCCCATCACCACACCTGGCTAATTTTTGTATTCTTAGTAGAAACAGGGTTTCACCACGTTGGCCAGGCTGGTCTTGAACTCCTGGCCTCAAGTGATCCACCTGTCTCAGACTCCCAAAGTGCTGGAATTACAGGTGTGAGCCACTGTGCCCAACTAACTTTTGTATTATTAGTAGAAATGGAGTTTCGCCATGTTGGCTAGGCTGGTCTCGAACTCCTGACCTCAAGTTATTTGCCTTGGCCTCCCAAAGTGCTGGGATAACAGGCATGAGCCACCACACCCGGCCAAGTGTCCCTGTTTTCTTTTCTTTTTTTTTGAGCCAGAGTCTCAGACTGTCTCCCAGGCTGTAGTGCAGTGGCATGATCTTGGCTCACTGCAATCTCGCCTCCTGGGTTCAAGCAATTCTTCTGCCTCAGCCTCCAGAGTAGCTGGGACTACAGTGGTGCACCACCACGCCAGCTATTTTTTTTTTTTTTTTTTTTTGTATTTTTAGTAGAGGCGGGGTTTTACCATGTTGGCCAGGATGGTCTCCATCTCCTGCAAGTGTCTCTGTTTTCTATAGGAGAAAGCTGAGCCTTTGGGGGAAGAAATGAGTTGTCTCAGCCGGCAAGTGGAAGAGTTTGGATGCAAACTTGTCTCTGGGTCTGTCCCCAAAGTCTCTGTCTTTTCCCTTACATTCACTCTCTTCCCCTCTAACTTCGGACAAAGAACCTTTGCCTGATTCCTGTCCGACTTGTTATCTACTTGAAATTGGCCACCGTGAGAGTATTTACACCGTGGAAATTAGAAACTGCTACAGATCAGGGCTTTTCCCCCAAAGAGCCAGTGAACCTCGAGACACAACAGCTCTCATTGCAACTCTAATGGGGTTTCCCACTGGGAACCCCCATCTTGAATCTCACAAATGGATCCCTAATGCTTTAATTTGGTCTGAAGAGATTTCAGTATAGTGTGAGATAGAGAGGCTTAGAAAAGCCCCTGACTGTGGCAGAGTAAGTGTGAAAACAACAGCCACTTCTTGAGAGGGTGGAAATTCACATCCATGAGAAAGATTTTGGCATCTCATAGCAGCTGAGTTCTCCGGCAACCTGCATTCCTGGCCAGTTACTCACTCCTGGGCCTGGGCAGGTATTGATGGGGCTCTGCCCTGCTAGCGTGGGTAGGGTTGCCCTGGCGTGCCCATTCCCTTCCTTGGCAGATCACCTATTTGCTAAGTTACCCTGGGATTCCTCCATCAGTGCCCTGCACTGGAAAGACTATGGAATAGGGAAGATGGGATGAGGGGCTGAGCCGCTGCCTAGATTTGGGCAGGAGCTGGGGATCAAACTTATTCCTGGGGTCGGTCACAGTGACTCATGCCTCTAATCTCAGTACTTTGGAAGGCTGAGGTGGGCAGATCACTTGAGGTCAGGAATTCAAGACCAGCCTGGTCAACACGGCAAAACCGTGTCTCTACTAAAAATACAACCAAAAATCATCTGGCTCCTTGCCTGGCCAGTTTGTTTGTTTTTAATTAAAGATAGGATCTTGCTATGTTGCCCAGGTTGGTCTTGAACTCCTGAGTTCAAGAGATCTTCCCACTTCAGTCTCCCAAAGTGCTGGGAATACAGGCATGAGCTACTGCGCCCAGCCTAGTATTTTGAACAGCACTTTTTTCTGCTTTTTGAACAAGAGGTCTGTATTTACATTTTGCACTGGGCTCCACAAATTATGGAACTGACGCTGTAGCAGAGTCTTCACCCCCAAAGACCCAGAAGACTTTTGGGAACTGAAAAGAAACTCAGTAATTTCTCACGTGATAAAAGGGCCAGGCATGTTTGTTTGGAGGCCAATTTTACCAGCCAGTCCTCTCCAGTCCAGACTATTGCCCTGAGAGCACTGGTTTATCTTCCCCTCATCCTAACTGGTTGACCTAATCCATTTTTACCCTGATTTTCCAAAATGATCCAGGGCTAAGAGAAAGAAACATAAGCCATAGACTGGGAGAAAATATTTGGAAAACACATATCAGATAGAGGATTTGTATTCCAAATATACAAAGAACTGTTAAAACTCAATAATAAGAACATGGTGTCTGGGCACGATGGCTCACGCCTATAATTCCAGCACTTTGGGAGGCTGAGGTGGGTGGATTGCTAGAGGTCAGGAGTTCAGGACCTGCCTGGCCAACATAGTGAAACCCCGTCTCTACTAAAAATACAAAAATTAGACTTGGTGGTGGGCGCCTGGAATCCCAGCTACTCGGGAGGCTGAGGCAGAAGAATCACTTGAACCTGAGAGATGGAGGTTGCAGTGAGCCGAGATCACACGACTGCACTCCAGCCCAGGTGATAGAATGATACTCTTTCTTAACAAAACAAAACAAAACAAAACAAATCACTAACATATAAAGCTTTTTTCTTTTTTCTGCAGTCTCTCTATTGACTTGTCACAATGGTTTTTTTATTTGCTCCCTAATCTAATTCTAAGTAAAGAATACTCAGAAATCTAAATTATTAGCATGAATTTACCATTCCTCTTTATATTGTGTAATGCCAACCTTTTTTTTTTTTTTTTTGAGACAGTGTCTCACTTTTGGCGCCCAGGCTGGAGTGCAGTGGTGCGATATTGGCTCACTGCAACCTCCGCCTCCCGGGTTCAAGCGATTCTTGTGCCTCAGCCTCCCGAGTAGCTGGGATTACAGGTGTGTGCCACTAAGCAAGACTAATTTTTGTATTTTTAATAGAGACAGGGTTCCTCCTTGTTGGCCAGGCTGGTCTCGAACTCCTGACCTCAAATGATTCACCCATCTTGGCTTCCCAAAGTGCTCGGATTACAGGAATGAGCCAGGTGCCTGGCCCACAAAGGGAGTTTCTGAAGATCAAAATCAGAAACAACGCCAAGCAAAAACGTGAACATATATTAATTCTAGGTGGAGGGTACATGAGTGTTTATTTTACTCCCTAGAATTTTCTACAGGGTTGAACAATTCCACATTGTTTTTTAAAGTAGGGCTGCTCTTTTTGCTTGTCAACACACTCTTTCCCAGTTCCTGCCTTTTAAAGACAAGGAAAACCGAAGCCTGCAAGGAGCAGGGGGAAAGAGACAGAATTGGAGGCCACTGGGTGTGAGGAGAGGAGCAGGCAGGTGGCGGGAAGATGAGATCGGCTACCCACTTCCGGGATCCGGTTTGGCTCCGCCCCCGCCCTGCAGTATCCATGGCAACCAGGTCGCCTTTGCAAGGCTTGACCAGTCGCCACGCCGGGCTCCCGGGCGCCACCGGTGGCCTTTCCGATGGGCCACTTGGGGAGGGGTCCCCAGCTGTGAATCAGAGGGGGCATTTCTTGAATATAAAGAACAGCCTTGACCTGTCCCGCTGGGTCCCTTGTAATTGCATCTGCCACCCTAGAACAAGAGCAAGTCATTTCAGAAACTTCACCTACAGCCATTAGCCATCAAGGACTTGCCAGGCGCCGCCTGGTGTCACACCCTGCTTGTCGTATTTATTAAGGGTGTCTGTCTTTGTGGGGACCCCCAGATTCCGCAGGGATAAGTCACTTGGGGACTCCAAGAGAGGAGAGAGCCTTATAACCTGCCCGTGTGGACGTCTATCTAGCTATACGCCCACTCTTTTATAATTTTTTTTTTTAAGATGGAGTCTCACCCTGTCGCCAGGCTGGAATGCAGTGGCACGATCTCTGCTCACTGCAACCTCCGCCTCCCTGGTTCAAGTGATCCTCCTGCCTTAACCTCCCAAGTAGCTGGGGCTACAGGCAGGTGCCACCATGCCCAGCTTTTTTTTTTTTTTTTTTTTTTTTTTGTATTTTTAGTAGAGACAGGGTTATGTTGGCCAAGATGGTCTTGATCTCTTAGCCTTGTGATCCGCCCACCTCAGCCTCCCAAAGTGCTGGGATTACGGGCGTGAGCCACCATGCCCAGCCTATAAAATGCTTTATAAAATGGTCTTACTCTATAGGAAATGTGAAAAATCATCTCACCAACCATAGATAACCAAAGCTAGTTTTTTTGTTTGTTTTTTTGTTTGTTTTGAGACAGTGTCTTGCTCTGTCGCCCAGGCTGAAGTCCAGTGGCATGATCTCGGCTCACTGCAACCTCTACTCCCTGGGTTCAAGTGATCCTCCTGCCTTAGCCTCCCAAGTAGCTAGGATTACAGGTGTGTGCCATCATGCCTAATTTTTGTATTTTCTGTAGAGACAGGGTTTCGTCATGCTGCTCAGGCTGGTGTCAAACTCCTGTGCTCAAGTGATTCGCCTTCCTTGGCCTCCCAAAGTGCTAGGATTACAGGTGTGAGCCACCTCACCCGGCCAGGGAAATGGTCAAATGCATGTAATACACTTAGCACGGTGCTTAATGCCTAGTAAGGAGTCAGTAGAACCACAGCCCCTTCTTCAATTACAGCAGCAAAGTATAGTGTGGTATAATTGCAGTATTCTGCAACCTCATTTAAAAAATTTAACATAGCTTGAGCATTTACCTTTATCCTTAAATATTACCTCAGAGTATGATTCTTAATTATCACATGACCATTCAACATAGGGATGTATCCAGTAATTTATTTAGCTAATTCTCCATCGTTGGACCTGGGGAAGGCGGGAGATTCTTTATCTTTTCTCTTTCTAGACAATACTGCAGAGGAAATTCCTTAGTGAACGTTTAATGTTACTTTAATGCCTTTATGTTCATGAAAACCTTTCTCTCTCAAGGATCAGATCAACATTCTCCTAAATATGCTTCGTGCTGGCCAGGTATGGTGGCTCATGCCTGTAATCCCAGCACTTTGGGAGGTTGAGGCAGGTGGATCACGAGGTCAGGAGACCGACGAAACCCTGTCTCTACTAAAAATGCAAAAAATTAGCCAGGCATAGTGTCATGCACCTGTAGTCCCAGCTACCCGGGAGGCTGAGGCAGGAGGATTGCCTGAACCCAGGAGGCGGATCTTGCAGTGAGCTGAGATCACCCCATTGTACTCCAGCCTGGGTGAAAAAAAAGCATGTTTAGTTCCTTTATGGCTTCATTAATTTTTTTTAATTTTAATTTTAATTTTTTAAAGAAACAGAGCCGAACTCTGTTGCTCAGGCTGGAATGCAGTGTTGCAATCATAGTACACTGCAGCTTCCAGCTCCTTGGGCTCAAGCAGTCCTCCTGCCTCAGTCTCCCGAGTAATTTTATAGACACACACCACAATGCCTGGCTACTTTTTAACTTCCTCATAGACACAGAGTCTTGCTATGTTGCCCAGGCTGGTCTTAGACTCCTGGTCTCAATCAATCTTCCCACTTAGGCCTCCCAAAGCACTAGGATTACAGGCGTCGGTCACCGTGCCTGGCCTGGAATTTATTTTGATGTCATAAAGTGAGAGTTAAGAAGTCCAATTTTATTCTTGCTCATAATAAGCTAACCAATTTTCCCAGCATCATTTCTTGAAGCAGCCAATCTTTCCTCCTTGGTTTTCTTTTCCTTCCTTCCTTCCTTCCTTCCTTCCTTCCTTCCTTCCTTCCTTCCTTCCTTCCCTCCCTCCTTGCCTCCCTCTGTCTCTCCCTCCCTCCCTCCCTCCCTCTCTCTCTCTCTATCTATCTTTCTCTCTTTCTTTCTGACAGAGTTTTGCTCTTATGTCCCAGGCTGTAGTGCAATGGTGCAATCTCAGGTCACTGCAACCTCTGCCTTTTGGGTTCAAGCAATTCTCCTGCCTCAGCCTCCCAAGTAGCTGAGATTATAGGCATGTGCTACCACGCCTGGCTAATTTTTGTATTTTTAGTAGAGACGGGGTTTCACCATATTGGCCAGGCTGGTCTTGAACTCCTGGCCTCAAGTGATCCTCTTGCCTTGGCCTCCCAAAGTGTTGGGATTACAGGCATGAGCCACTGAGACTAGTTAATTTTGTATTTTTAGTAGAGATGGGTTTTTACCGTGTTAGCCAGGCTGGTCTTGAATTCCTGGCCTCAAGTGAGTCTCTGGGCTCGGCCTTTCAAAGTGCTGGGATTATAGGGCTGAGCTACTAGGCCACCTTTATTGGATTCTAAACTTGTCTGTGTAACTGGTTTTTCGTTGGGCTCTTGGCTCTGGCGCCCAAAGACGTGCTGGATTTATATGTGGCAGTGTTGGTCACAGGCTGTCACTTTGTAGAGTCCCATGGAAACTTAACCTCATAGTGCTGGCCGCACGTGTGAAAAAGTAGTTGCCAAGCCTTGGGCTTTTCTCCAGCTGGTGTTGGCTGTCTTTGCTCCTTTTCCCTACCATGTAAAACCCCATATTCTTGCTAAGCCCCAATTAACGCTGTCCGTTATTAGCCACATCTACCCATGGCCATTTCTTTTCTTTTTTTTCTTTTCTTTTTCTCGAGATGGATTCTCGCTCTATCACCAGGCTGCAGTGCAATAGCACAATCTCGGCTCACTGCAATCTCCACCTCCCAGGTTCAAGTGGTTCGCCTGCCTCAGCCTCCTGAGTATCTGGGACTATAGGTACCCGCTACCATGCCTGGCTAATTTTGTATTTTTAGTAGAGACTGAGTTTCTCCATGTTGGTCAGGCTGGTCTTGAACTCCCCACCTCAGGTGATCCACCTGCCTCAGCCTCCCAAAGTGCTGGGATTACAGGCGTGACTCACTGTACCCAGCATTTTTTTTCTTGAGATAGAATCTTGCTCTGTCGCCAGCCTGGAGTGTAGTGGAGAGATCTCAGCTCACTGCAACCTCCGACTCCCTGGTTCAAGAGATTCTCTTGCTTCAGCCTCCCGAGTAGCTGGGACTACAGGCGTGTGCCATCACACCCAGCTAATTTTTGTTATTTTTAGTCCAGATGAGGTTTCACTATGTTGGTCAGACTGGTCTCGAACTCCTGACCTCAGGTGATCTGCCTGCCTTGGCCTCCCAAAATGCTGGGATTACAGGCATGAGCCACCATGCCCAGCCTATCTATGGCCATTTCTATGACTGGGAAATGTCTCAGCACTTACATATTCAGCCTCCTCATCTGTAGCAGATTGTATTTTTCAAAGATGTCCTCATCAATATATTTCTCTATCCTATGTGCCCTTTTTACAGATTGACTGATAGACCTCTCCTGAAAAGTGGAGTCTGTGTGCCCTCTGAACCCTTAGTGGGTATAGAGTTCTTATTTGGGATGATGAAAGAGTTCTGGAAATGGATGGTGGTGATCGCTGCACAAATTCTTCTCTTATTTTTAAATTTTTCTTTAGAGATAGGATCTTGCTCTGTTGCCCAGGCTGGAGTGCAGTGGCACCATCAGAGCTCACTGCAGCCTCCACTTCTGGGCTCAAGCAGTCCTCCTACCTCAGCCTCCCAGAGTGCTGGGATTACAGGCATAAGCCAACACACTTGGCTGGTTGCGCAAATTGTGAAAGTACTTAATGTCACTGAACACTGTACACTTAAAATGGTTAAATTTTTATGTTAGGTACATTTTACCACAATAAGAATTACTAAAAAAAAAAAAAAAAAAAGTAAGCAAAAACCAAGTTATCTCTGCTTTACTCTCTCTAAATTCTCTAAATGCCTGAGCTACAGAAATCAGCTCTATCATTTTGGGGTAATTTCTTTTCTTTTTTTTTTTTTTTGTCTTTTTGTTTTTTTCCTTTTTGTGGAGTACGGGGTCTCGCTATATTGCCCAGGCAGGTCTCGAACTCCTGGGCTCAAGCTATCCTCCCGCCTCTGCCTCCCCAAGAGCTGGGATTACAGGTGTGAGCCACAGCGCCTGGTGGGGTAATTTCTTACATAGCAATAGCTAACTTATAGGACATGCTCTCCAGCCTTGCAAGGAACCCTAGGGAATAGTAAGTGTATTTTCCAGAAATAAATTATTACAAATTTTAAGGAGAGTCATAACCTCTCCTTAAAGTACCTAAAATACTGCTAAGAATACAGTAGGTGTTCAATAAATGCTTATAGGGTTGAATTGAGGATGCTGTAAGCTACAGATGTGATTTTCAATTTTTTTTTTTTTTTTTTTTTTGAGACAGAGTCTTGCTCTGTCACCCAGCCTGGAGTGCAGTGGCACGATCTCAGCTCACCACAACTTCCACCTCCCGGGTTCAAACGATTTTCCTGCCTCAGCCTCCTGAATAGCGGGGACTACAGGCACATGCCACCAGGCCAGGCTAATTTTTGTATTTTTAGTAGAGATGAGGTTTCACCATGTTGGCTAGGCTGGTCTCTAACTCCTGACCTTATGATCCATCCACTTCGGCCTTCCAAAGTGCTGGGATTACAGGCATGAGCCACTGTGCCCAGCCATAATTTTCAATTTTTAAGTTATTTACTTACTTATTTTTAGAGACAGGGTTTGCTCTGTTCCACAGGCTGCAGTGTGGTGGCGCTATCATAGCTCACTGCAGCCTCGACCTCCTGGGCTCAAGTGATCCTCCCCGCTCAGCCTCCTGAGTAGCTAGGACCACAGGCATGCGCCACCATGCTTGGCTAATTTTTAAAAATTTTTAGTAGAGATAGGATCTTGCTATGTTTCCCATGCTGGTCTTGTACTCTTGCCCTCAAGCAATCCTCCTATCTCAGCCTGTCAAAGTGTTGGGATTATAAGTGTGAGCCACTGTGCCTGGCCTTCCATTTTTTTAGTGGTGAATAGTAACTTACTAGTGTATTGTAAATGATAGAACTAACAAGTGTCTCCTTGTACATAAGAGCACCATATACCTACCTGTGGTTAAAGACCCGGATTTTGGAGTCAGGCAAACTTGCATTCACATTCAGCACCAAACATCCAGTCTATCTCATTTGCTCTTTGTAGCAGCTCAATAAAGTAGAGGCAGTCTTATCTCCATGTTACAAATGAAGAATAGGGGAGATGAGGCTACCTTCCTAACAGTGCTGAGTAGTGAGGGGTTAGAGGCTAGGCTGACCCCTGTGCTAGTTCCCTGGGGCTGTGATCACAAGATACCACAGTCCAGGTGGCTTCAGCAACAGAAATGTATTGTCTCACAGTTGTTGAGGCCAGAAGCCCGAAATCAAGGTGTTGGCAGGTTGACCGGTTGCTGTGGCCCCCGCCTGTGATCCCAACACTTTGGGAGGCCGAGGCGGGCAGATCACCTGAGGTCGGGAGTTTGAGATCAGCCTGGCCTACACGGAGAGACCCGGTCTCTACTAAAAGTACAAAATTAGCTGGGCGTCGTGGTGCATACCTGGAGGCTGAGGCAGGACAGTCACTTGAACCCGGGAGGCAGAGGTTGTGGTGAGCCGAGATCGTGCCATTGCACTCCAGCCTGGGCAACAAGGGCGAAACTCTATCTCAAAAAAAAAAAAGAAAAAAAAAGGTGTTGGCAAGGTTAGTGCCCTTTGGAGCTCTCTCTCCTTGCCCGGTAGATGGCTGCCTTCCTCCTGAGTCTTCCTATGTCGTCCCTCTGGGTGTGTCTGTGTGCTAATCAATTCTCCTCCTCCTCCTTCTCCTCTTCCTTCTTTTTTGAGACAGTCTCTCTCTGTCATCCAGGCTGGAGTGCAGTGGCGCCATCTCAGCTCATTGCAATCTCCATCTCCCAGGTTCAAGCAATCCTCCTGCCTTGGCCTCCCAAGTAGCTGCATCTACAAAGTGCATGCCACCATGCTTGGCTAATTTTTGTATTTTTAGTAGAGACAGGGTTTCACCATGTTGGCCAGGCTCATCTTGAACTCTCAGGCTCAAGTGATCCTTCCGCCTTGGCCTCTCAAAGTGCTGGGATTACAGGTGTGAGCTACCATGCCTGGCCACTAATTTCTTCTCATAAGGACACTAGTTGTATTGGATGAAAGTCCACCCTGACTGCCTCATTTTTACTTAATCACCTTTTTAAATCACCTTTTTAAATCACCCTGTCTCCAAATAGAGTCCCATTCTGAGGTATGGGGGTTAGGGCTTCAACGTACTGAATTTTGGGGGAACATGATCAGCCCTTCCCCTGTTATCCTGGGGTTCTAATTCTGAAATAAGTGGTGGCTTAGATTTGCTGGAACCTCGGCCCCAGCTCTGGTTCCAGGGCTACCTCTAGACCACAGGGAAACACCCAGTCAGGGAGGTGTGCTCAGAAGGAACGAGACAGACTCAATAGCTTGTTCCAACGCAAGGCTAGGCAGGCTGTCTTTATAGCGACTCTCACAGCCTTGGCAAGACTAAAGAGCGCCAGTAAAACCACATGGAATGATGCTTGTTCAGACAGGTCCGAGCCAGCGGCTCTCACCTTCAGAAGGAGATCTAGGAGAGGGGGAAAAATATCTGTTGGCTACAAGGAAAGAACAAACCTTCAATGAATGACTCCCTGGGGGTGGTGGAGGTGAGGACAGGGCGGGGATGGACAGACAGTCATAATTTCCATCCACAGCAGCCGGGAAAGTCTTCTGGGCTGTCTTGGGGAGGTCCAGGAGCAGGGAGACAGACAAACACAACAAAAAATAAATAAGCAGGATGGCTTCAAATGATGATGAGGTCATGAAGAAAAGGAAGCCAGGCCGGGCACTGTATCTCACGCCTAGAATCCCAGCACTTTGGGAGGCCGAGGTGGGAGGATTGCTTGAGCCCAGGAGCTTGAGGCCAGCCTGGGCAATGTAGCGAGACCCCCCCAGTCCCTTAAAATCATAATAGTAATAATGATAGATGAAAATGAAGCTTGGGCCGGGCAGGGTGGCTCACACCTATAATCCCAGCACTTTGGGAGGCTGAGGCCGGTGAATCACGAGGTCAGGAGATCGAGATCATCCTGGCCAACATGATGAAACCCCATCTCTACAAAAACACAAAAACTTAGCTGGGCGTGGTGGCACATGCCTGTAGTCCTAGCTACTTGGGAGGCTGAGGCAGGGGAATTGCTTGAACCAGGGAGGCGGAGCTTGCAGTGAGCTGAGATCAGGTCACTGCAGTCCAGCCTGGCGACAGAGCAAGAATCTGTCTCAAAAAAAAAAAAAAAACAGGAAAGAAAGAAAGAAAGAAAATGAAGCTATGAAGCTTGGCTGGGCATGGCGGCTATAATCCCAGCACTTACGGAGGCAGAGGTGGGAGGATTGCTTGAGCCCAGGAATTCAAACCAGCAACATAATGAGACCCCATTCTCCATAAACACACAAAAAGAGAAGGAAGGCAGGTGATGGGGAGGAGTGCTGTTTTACAATGGAAAGGGAGAGAGTGTCTCTTGGAGAAGGTGGTGGCTTCTGAGCTGATGCCTGAAAGGCAAAAAGGACTGAGTTAAGGAGAGGTGCGAAACTGGATTTCTTTTTTTTTTTCTTATTCTTTTTTTTTTTGCGATGGAGTCTTACTCTGTCACCCAGGCTGGAGTGTAATCTCAGCTCACTGCAACCTCAGCCTTCCGAGTTCAAGCGATTCTCCTGCCTCAGCCTCCTGTGTAGCTGGGATTACAGGCAAGAACCATGGCGCCCGGCTAATTTTTGTACTTTTAGTAGAGACGGGGTTTCACCATGTTGGGCAGTCTGGTCTCGAACTCCTGACCTCGTGATCCACCTGCCTCGGCCTCCCAAAGTGCTGGGGTTATAGGCCTGAGCCACTGCGCCCGGCCGAAACTGGATTTCTCAGCCTGGGCACTGTGGATGTTTTGAGTCAGATAGTTCTTTGCAGTTACAGGGCGGGGCTGTCCTGCGCTCCCAGCGCCCAATAGGGTGTTGAGCAGCATCCATGGCCTCTGCGCATTGGATGCCGGTAGCCCCCTTCCCATCCCCCAGACGGCAAGTCCCCACAACCAAAATGTCACCAGGCCACTTGTCCCACAGGAGGAAAACTCCACAGGAGGAAAACATCCACAGGATGTCCACAGGAAGGACATCCCTTAAGAGAGAACAATAACCGTGAAGGACCCAATGTGGGAACGAGCTTGGAGACTTCAAGCAGATGACAACTGATGGGTGGAGTCCAGTGTGGGAGGAGAGGAGAGGAATGGGAAGAGGTGTATGGAGAGGGGGCTGGCAGGGTGCCTGGTGCTGTGGGAGGGAGGTGGATTTCATCCTGCACGGCAGGGGAGGACGCGGGATGGACATGACCTAAAAGACCCCTCCAGCTGCTGGAGTAAGGGCTGGGGGACAGATTGGGGTTTACAAGAGCGTTAGTTTTCTGTGGCTGCGGTAACCAGTTACCACAGAGGTGGTGCCTTAAAACAACAGAAATGCGGCAGGGCACGGTGGCTCACGCCTGCAATCCCAGCACTTTGGGAGGCCCAGGTAGGCGGATTACCTGAGGTCAAGAGTTCGAGACCAGCCTGGCCAACATGGTGAAACCCTGTCTCTACTAAAAATACAAAAATTAACCAAGCATGGTGGTAGGCACCTGTAATCCCAGTTACTCCAGAGGCTGAGGCAGGAGAATCACTTGAACCTGGGAGGCAGAGGTTTCAGTGAGCTGGGATTGCCCCACTGCACTCCAGCCTGGGCGACAGAGCGACAGAGCAAGACTCTGCCTCAAAAAAAAACACAAAAACCAAAACAAACAATAGAAATGCGTTCTCTCATTCTGGATGCCTGACGTCCAACATCAAGGTGTTGGTGAAGCCACACCCTTGACTGGAGGTTCTAGGGGAGGGTGTTTTGGTTTCTGGGGGACCCAGTGTCCCTGGCTTATGGCAACATTATTCCAATTTCTGTCTTGGTCTTCTTTTTTTAAAAAAAAAAAAAAAAAAAAAAAGACTGTCTTGCTCTGTTGCCCAGGCTGGAGTGTAGTGGTGCCTTCATAGCTCACTGTAGTCTCAACCTCATGGGCTCAAGTGATCGTCTCACCTCAGCTTCCTGAGTAGCTGGGACCAGATGCATGGCACCATGCTGGCTAATTTTTTTTTTTTTTTTTTGAGATGGAGTTTTGATCTTATTACCCAGGCTAGAGTGCAATGGCACGATCTTGGCTCACCACAACCTCTGCCTCCTGGATTCAAGTGATTCTCCTGCCTCAGCCTCCCAAGTAGTTGGGATTACAAGCATGCGCCACCACGCCTGGCTAATTTTGTATTTTTAGTAGAGATGGGGTTTCTCCATGTTGGTCAAACTGGTCTCGAATTACCGGCCTCAGGAAGCACTGGGATTACAGGCGTGAGCCACTTCACCACGCCCCATGCTGTTTAATTTTTAATTTTTTTTTTTTGTTAGAGATAGGGTCTCACTTTGTTGCCCAGGCTGGTCTCAAACTCCTGTGCTCAAGTGATCTTCCCACCTTAACCTCTCAAAGTGCTGGGATTGCAGGTGTGAGCCACCGCGCCCTGCCTCCTGCCTCCCTCTTCACACGGCCTCCCTGTTTCTCTCTGTGTCCTCTGCTCTTAGAAGGGCACCAGTTACTGGATTTAGAGCCCATGCTAAAGATAGAATGATGACGACTGCCGGCTCCAGGTAAGAAATGGTGGGGACTGGGCCATGGGCCACCATGGAGATGGAGAGCCATGGGCAGGCTGGGAGGTTTACACAACAGACAGCCTGTGTTAAGGCCTGGAGCTGTCAGAACTCTGTCTGGGTTTGGCACACAGGTCGGGGCCTTAACCCCCACCCCACAATGTCTCTTCTGTGGGAAGGGGCCAGCCCCTTCCAGGGCCGGAATCCAGGCTGTCTGAGTGCCATGACCACCCTTCTCTGCATATCCAGTGATGGTGCTGGGTTCAGAGCTCCCTCTCTCTCCCTTCCAATGTGCTGGGAAGTTTTTGAGAAATCACAGGTTAGGCCTTGGCTTATGCCCTCCTCCTAAGGATCTTGTGTGAACTTTCTTCAAGAACCGAGATTGGACCGGATGCCATGGCTCTCGCTGTAATCCCGGCACTTTGGGAGGCTGAGGCGGGAGGATTGCTTGAGGCTCGGGATTTGAGAACAAATTGGGCAACATAGGAAAACCCCATCTCTACAAAAAAATACAAAACCTAGCTGGGCACGGTCAGGAGGCTGAGGTAGGAGGACCACTTGCGCCCGGGAGGTGGAGGCTGCAGTGAACTATGATTGCACTACTGCATTCCAGTCTGGGCGACAGAGTGACATTGTCTTTAAAAAAAAAAAAAAAAAAAGAATGGAGATTAGCCACCACTATCTCTGAAGCCAGGGGCAAAATAGAAGAGTGTTCCTGGGATGCCGCTCTCCTAATTGTGGCACTGGGCTTGTTTTTCAGGTTTTGTTCAGTAGAGAAATTTTTGGCCTTCACAGTAACTAAACCAAGAGCCTTGTGTCTACTGTTCAATTGGGGGATATTGGGCATTGCTGGCCCATCACATATAGGGGAAACTTCATCTTTTTCCTTTAATTAACTTGTTATTTTTTGAGACAGGGTCTCGCTCTGTCACCCAGGCTGGAATGCAGTGGTGCCATCATAGCTCGCTGCAGCCTTGACCTCCTGGACTCAAGCGATCCTCCGGCCTCAGCCTCCTGAGTAACTGGGACCACAGGCACGCACCACCATGCCCAGCTCATGCTCCCATCTTTCAGCTCCCTCTATGGGGGCCCACTTATTCTTGGTGACCCCTTCCTTCCTTCCACACTCAGAGCCTCAGGATCCCTTAGAAAAGGGAAGTCTCATGGTTTCTGGGATGACTGCTCCAGGACAGAATGTTCCAGTAACAGGAAGCCGAGCTCCCACTCTGGGCCATGTTAGTGGTGATAATCACAGCTTGCGGTGGGTGGTAGCCACATGGACATTACTGCAGGCAGGTCCTGGCAGGTGAAGACCTGGAAAGCATTGAAAGGCAGGGGGAGGGGTGAGGAAGGGAGAGGCAGGAACAGGAGGAGGTGCAGATCCTTGACAGCACACGAGTGGGCGTGTTTTTGTCACCAATTAGACCCACAAACAGATGTGTCCATGAAGCTGATGCTCACAGTCCACATTCAGAGCCCAGCACAGTGATTGACACCTGTAATCTCAACACTTTGAGAGGCCAAGGTGGGAGGACCATTTGAGGCCAGGCATTCCAGACCAGCCTGGGCAACATAGCAAGACCCCACTCCTTAAAAAAAAGAAATTAAAAATTATCAGGGTGTGGTGGCATATGTCTGTAGTCCCAGTGACTTGGGAGGTTGAGGTGGGAGGATTCCTTGAGCCCAGGAGTTTAAGGCTTCGGTGAGCTATAATGGCACCAGCACACTCCAGCCTGGGCAACAGAGTGAGACCCTGTTTCTGAAAAAGAAAAGAATCCACATTCTTGGGCACAGACACGTGCACCCGGGTAATTGAGCTGCTCCTCCATGTCACCTTGCCTTCGTGATGGTCACTGCACTGTGTAAGGAGAGATGTGTGTGTAAGGAGAGATGTGTTTACTCCCTCTGAGAGACTGAACCTGTAAAAAGCCAGCAGCCACACCATACATGATAATAGAACTCACCCCTGCAGCAACTACTCTAGGAAGTCCAAAAACAATCTCTGCAGCCATCAGCACCAGTTGACCTGAACTTGGTCAATAACTCCCAGCTTCCCTGTTTTTACCCCTGCTTCCAATTTAGGACCCTTTCACTCTAATGCTTTTCTGCCTACATTTGCGTTTCTGCAAAAGGGTCAACTCCCTTGTTTTAGCAAGCTCTGAGTGAATAGCCTCTGTTTGCTCTCATTTGGGTGATCTTCAGGCATTGCCACCAGCTCCCATATTTGAACTGATTTGAGTATATTTCCTGTTACTTGCATCCTAATGGAAACACCTTTCCTCAATCTCCTCCACCACAACTTGGGATTAATTATGTTCACTTCATGTGGTGGTCCTCAGGACTTGTCTCCCTTGCCCTTGCCTTGAAACCTGACACACTAGAATGTTGCAGAGGGTTTTTTTATTATTAAAAATTAAAGGCTGGGCGTGATGGCTTACTCCTGTAATCCTAGCATTTTGGGAGGCTGAGGTTGGCGGAACACCTGAGGTCAGGAGTTCGAGACCAGCCTGGCCAACATGGTGAAACCCCATCTCTACTAAAAATACAAAAATTGGCTGGGCGTGGTGGTGTGTGCCTGCAATCCCAGCTACTCAGGAGGCTGAGGCAGGAGAATTGCTTGAATCTGGGAGGTGAAGGTTGAAGTGAGACGAGATCGGGCCATTGCACTCCAGCCTGGGCCACAAGAGCAAAACTCTGTCATAATAATAATAATAATAATAAATTAACAAAGGCTCGTGATGGGACACCAAAAAAACAGAAGGAAGAAATTCGATGGGAGGAAGATCTCATCTTCAGCCTTTTACTGAATAGTGTGTGCAGAATGCAATGCCGATACCTCTTTCTGGTTTCTTGTGGTTTTTGTCTTCAAAGAGTGGAAGCTCATTTTCGCTGCAATCAGGTGAACATTTTGTTGCAATGCTGTCTATGATTGCTGTGCTCTCACTAAATAGCAGGCCTGAGTGCTTGAATTCCCAGGCCTCTGGAACCCAAGCCCATGGCCCTACCAGCTTTCCCTTGGAGGGAGGAGGCCGCTGTCTTCTCCTATCTCAGGTGCCTGGGGCTCAGGGATCCTATCTCTGAGCAGCTGGTCACCATCTGGGTGTTAAGACACAGGCCGAAGCCCCTGGAGTTGTGAATTTCACCATCTATTTAACACTAGCTATGTGGACACATTTCTTATCTCTTTTTTTGGACACGGAGTCTCGCTCTCACACCCAGGCTAGAGTGCAGTAGCACAATCTCAGCTCACTGCAATCTCTGCCTCCCAGGTTCAAGCAATTCTCTCACCTCAGCCTCCTGTGTAGCTGGGATTACAGGCGTCTGCCACCATGCCCAACTAATTTTTTGTATTTTTAGTAGAGACAGGGTTTCACCATGTTTGCCAAACTGGTCTCATACTCCTGACTTCAAGTGATCTGCCAGCTTCGGCCTCCCAAAGTGCTGGGATTATAGGCCTGAGCCCCAAATCACATCGTATTTCTAGTACCTGCTTCCTTATCTTCCATTCGTTCATTCAAATCAATATTTAAGGAACATTTACAGTGAGAATTTACAGAATCAATCCCCAGCCATTGGGGATTGGTATAGTTGGGATCTGTGTCCCTGCCTAGATTTGTTGTCAAATTGTAATCACCGACATTGGAGGTGGGGCCTGGTGGGAGGTGATGAGATCATGGAAGTGGGTTTCTCATGAGTGACTTAGCGCCATCCTTTTGGCAGTGTCAAGACAGTGAGTGACTTCTCCTGAGATCTGGTTGTTTAAAAGCGTGTGGTGCCAAGCATGGTGGCTCATGCCTGTAATGCCAGCACTTTGGGAGGCCGAGGTGGGTGGATCACCTGACGTCAGGAGTTCCAGACCAGCCTGGCCAACATGGTGAAACCCAGTCTCTACTACTCTACTAAAAATACAAAAAGTTAGTCAAGCATGGTGGCAGGAGCCTGTTATCCCAGCACTTTGGGAGGCCGGGGCGGGTGTATCACCTGAGGTCAGGAGTTCCAGACCAGCCTGGCCAACATGGTGAAACCCTGTCTCTACTAAACATACAAAAATTAGCCGGGCATGGTGGCACACACCTGTGATCTCAGCTACTAGGGAGGCTGAGGTTGAAGAATCGCTTGAACCTGGGAGGCAGAGGTTGCAATGAGCCAAGATCATGCCACTGCACTCCAGCCTGGGTGACAGAGCAAGATTCTATCTCAAAAAGAAATAGAAGTGTGTGGTACTTCCCCTTCTCTCTCTTGCTCCCATTCCTGCCACGTAAGATGCCCGCTCCCACTTTGCCTTCTGCCAAAATTGGAAGCTTCCTGAGGCCTCCCCAAAAAGCAGAAGCCGCCGTGCTTCCTGTACAGCCTGCAGAACTATGAGCCAATGAAAACCTCTTTTCTTTCTAAATTATCCAATCTCAGGTATTTCTTTATAGGTGAGCAAGAACAGACTTATACAGGGATAGGCAGGCATTGCATGTGTTTAACCAGCCAGGCTCTGCCATATCACAGCCCAGACGATGTAACAACAGGGCTGAGATGAAGAATGTTCCATCCAAGCTGGTAGCCTCTCATTGGCTTGTGAAATCTGAGCAGCAGAAATGGAAAGGAAAATGATGGGCATTGCTGCCTGTGAGTGAACAAGTTTAGGGGCATATGCTCAAAGTGTCTAAGACATCCTTCCAACACATCCACGACCCTGCCCTGGGCCACACTGGAAATGGAGGGAAAGCTGTCTTTTTTTGATGAGTCCCTGAACAAGGTGAGTTGTTGCCTTTTCTGCAGCACTCTGCCCACTGCCGTTGAATTAGAACTCCCAAGCGACAGCCAATCTTGAAGCACTAAAGGAGAATCTCGCAGGAGGCACATCAGACCCTCGTAATGTGGAACATAAAACTTCCAAAGACTGCCTGTTTCAGCTGCTTTAAAATCCCAGGCCTTTTTATTTTTATTTTTTTAGACAGGGTCTTGCTCTGTTGCCCAGGCTAGAGTGCAGTGGCATAATCATAATTCATTGCAGCCTCCAACTCCTGGGCTCAAGTGATCCTCCCACCTCAGCCTCCTGGGTAACTGGGACCACTAGTGCACACTACCATGCCCACCTAACTTTTTGTATTTTTTGTAGAGATGAGATGTCGCTGTGTTGCCCAGGTTGGTCTCGAAACTCTAGGACTCAAGCTATCTGCAAACCTTGGCCTCCCAAAGGACTGGGATTACAGATGTGAGCCACGGCACCCAATCAGGAGAGGGAGCTGCAGCATTCCCACTGCCCTCGCGTTAAGGGAGGTTTACTCTCATCCTCCCTAATAGTTTGAAGAACTGGACTTGATGGTACAAGCAAAGCCCCAAGTCCTATGCTTACCTTTAGCAGCTAAAAAGATAGGTACTCTTACCCAACTTCAGAGAGACCGCAGCAAGTCCTTCTTCCTCCAGATGGCTTCAGCCTATTTTCTCCCTCATGATGGTGAAGACCCAAATGAATGAATTCCCATGCCTCACTGTGTATGTTGGGGTCTCATTGAGGACAGAAGCTGCATCTCACCTATTTTTCTACTTCCCGTAGCACCGATTACAGTGTCTGGCACAGAGTAGTCACTTGCTGTTTTGTTTTTTAATTTTAAAAACTTGTGTAAGTGCCAGGATTCCTGCCACCAAGGTTGAGATGGCTTCAAAAGAAAATGTGCCACAAAATAATCTTAACTCAGATAGGAAGAAGAAATCAGGGCCAGTTCAGTGGAAAAGAAGTGACAACGAGGGACAGAAGAATTCTGAAGGCAAGTCCAAGGCTGACATAGCTGCTCTAGGCAAGCGTCTTATTTGGCTCAGAGCTTCCTGGCAGGCAAAGTGAAAAGGGAGATGTGACCGATTGGTTGTATTCTTCTTATTATCAGAGAAAAAAAACACATCTATGTCAGGTATCTCTCCTTTGCCAATTCAGGCCTGCTCTCAACCATTCTACAAGCCATTCACTATCCTACAAAGCTGAGCTGTAGAGACTTTATCAACAGGTTCTTGTGCTCTCTGGTTTCTAGCTGGGTTGAGTTCTGGCGTGAGATCAGAGGGAGGGAAACAGTGAGTCTGGCTGTTGATCTCCTCCCTGCCCCATCTTCTTAATCCTTCAAGGTCAAGTGGTATTGAGCTGGCTGTGGTCCTTAACTGAAGGTCATCCTTCTGCACCTAGCTGTCTTCCCTCCTGGGTTCTGGCAGCCCCTCCTTTCCCACCTCTTCCAGTCTCAGGTGATAATGACTTGCTGTTGTGATCCGCACCTTTGTAAATAACTCCATTGTAAATAGCCCCTCCTAAAATGATCCTATTTTGAGTGCGTCATCTGGATCCTAATGGCAATGCAGGGCAGGTGAGCCCCAAATTGGGGCTTAGCCTGGGAGGGCTCTTGGCTTCACCCAAGAAAGAATTCAAGGACAAGCTGGTGGTGTCTTTTTGTTTGTTTCCTTCCTTCCTTCCTTCCTTCCTTCCTTCCTTCCTTCCTCCCTCCCTCCCTCTCTCTCTCTCTCTTTCTTTCTTTCCTGTCTTGATTGAGTTATATTGTTTTGCTTTTTGACTGTTGCCCAGGCTGGAGTGCAGTGGTGCAATCTTGGCTCACAGCAACCTTCACCTCCCAGGCTCAAGTGATTCTCCTGCCTCAGCCTCCCGAGTAGCTGGGATTACAGGCACCTGCCACTGCACCCAGCTAATTTTTGTATTTTTAGTAGAGACAGGGTTTCGCCATGTTGACCAGGCTGGTCTTGAACTCCTGACCTTGTGATCTGCCCACCTCAGCCTCTCAAAGTGCTGGGATTAGAGGCGTGAGCCACCGCATCTGGTGTTTGTTTTTGTTTTGAGATGGTGTCTCGCTCTGTCGCCCAGCACGATCTCGGCTCACTCCAACCTCTGCCTCCTGGGTTCAAGCAATTCTCCTGCCTCAGACTTCTGAGTAGCTGAGATTACAGGCACCTGCCATCACACCCAGCTAATTTTTGTATTTTTAGTAGAGACAGGGTTTCATCATGTTAGCCAGGCTGGTCTCGAAGTCCTCACCTTGTAATCCACCCACCTCGGCCTTCCGAAGTCCTGGGATTACAGGTGTGAGCCCCTGCACCTGGACCTTGCTGGTCTCGAACTCCTGACCTCAAGTGATCTGCCTGCCTCAGCATCCCAAAGTGCTGGGATTACAGGTGTGAGCTACAGCACTCAGCCTAGACAGCAGTGCACAGCAGCAGCAGAGGTCCCACTCCTTGCAGAGTAGGGCTACCCGGTAGGCAGTGGGCCCAGGGCAGCAGCTCAGAGGCACTGGAATTTTTGTTTTTGTTTTTTGGGTTTTTTTGAGACAGAGTCTTGCTCTGTCATCCAGTCTGGAGTGCAGTAGCGTGATCTTGGCTCACTGCAACCTCCGCCTCCCAGGTTCAAGCGATTCTCCTGCCTCAGCCTCTCGAGTTGCTGGGATTACAGGCACCCACCACCATGCCCGGCTAATTTTTGTATTTTTAATAGAGATGGGGTTTCACCATGTTGGCCAGGCTGGTCTCGAAATCCTGACCTTGTGATCTGCCTGCCTCCACCTCCCAAAGTGTTGGGATTATAGGTGTGAGCCACTGCAACCAGCCTGCACTGGTATTTACACCCACTTTTACCTATATGCAAGTTAAGGGGTGGTTTATGTAGATATTTCTAGGATGAGGATGGTAAATTACAGGTTGTGGGGTCATTGTCATGGAAAGGGGTGATAACTTCCAAGTGTTGCCATGGCGATGGTAAACTGACATGCTGCACTGGTGGATGTCTTATGGAAAGCTGTTTCCACCAGTCCCTGTTTTAGCAGATCTTCAATTGGGTCCAGTATCTGAACCCCGCCTCTGGAGTTGAGTCCTGCCTGCTACCTCACTGGAACCCTAACTGATACCTTTTCCATTTCCCTTCCTAGCCCTAACTTCTAAAATAAACTTCTGGCCGAGCCCAGTGGCTCATGCCTGTAATCCCAGCACTTTGGGAGGCAGAGGTAGAGGGGGGAATCTCTGGAAGTCAGGAGTTTGAGATCAGCCTGAGTAACATTGTGAAACCCCATCTCTAATAAAAATACAAAAATCAGCTGAGTGTCGGGAGCATGTCTGTAATCCCAGCTACTCGGGAGGCTGAGGCAGGAGAATTGCTTGAACTCAGGAGGCAGAGGTTGCAGTGAGTCGAGATCGTGCCACTGCACTCCAGCCTGGGTGACAGAGCAAGACTCCATCTCTAAATAAATAGATAAATACATATATAAATAAAATAAACTTCCTGTGTAACGATATGAGACCTAGTAAATGGCAATGAACAAATTCACCATAGCAAAGGAGAAAGCAGCAATGAATTTCAATAGACTGCTTCCTTCAGTGAGAGCCAAGAACATCTCATTCACTCGTTTGCCAAGTAATTATTGAGCACCTGCTATGGTGACCTGCCATCATTTCTAGTTGCTGAGAATTACAGTAGTGAACAACAACAAAAAAAACAGTGAAGGCCCATCACGGTGGCTCATGCCTGTAATCCCAGCACTTTGGGAGGCTGAGGTGGGTGGATCATTTGAGGTCAGGAGTTCGAGACCAGCCTGGCCAACATGGTGAAACTCCACCTCTACTAAAAATACAAAAATTAGCCAGGCGTGGTGACGCATCCTGTAGTCCCAGCTACTCAGGAGGCTGAGGCTGGAGGATCACTTGAGCCCAAGAGATCAAAGCTGCAGTAAGCCATTATCAGGTCTGCACTCCAGCCTGGGCAACGGGGTGAGACCCTGTCTCAAAAAAAAAAAAAAATATATATATATATATATATATATATAAAATTACAAATTATCTGCTCCTTCTGTTTGTCCTTTCTTCTATTTTTATTAAACCTGGAATGTGAATGTGGTAGCTGGAGTTTCAGCTGCCATCTGGGACCATGAGGATGAGGTCACACCCGAGGGATGGCAGAATGAGAAGTTTGGAGGAGCCAAAATACCAGAGGCCTTTGTGCTGTCGTGCCAGCCAAGACTGTCCTCCCAGACTTTTAAATGAAAAAGGAACAAAGTTTTGTCTTGCTTAAGGCACTCTTTGCCAGGTGCTGTGGCTAACAGCTGTAATCCTTGCACTTTGGGAGGCTAAGGCCGGAGGATTGTTTGAGGACGTGAGTTTTAGACCAGCCTGGGCAATATAGTGACTCTGTCTCAAAAAAAAAAAAAAAGCCAGACATGTTGGTTTATGCCTGTAGCCACTTGGGAGGCTAAAGTAAGAGGATTGCTTGAGCCCAGGAGATTGAAACTGCAGTGAGCTGTGACTGTGCCACTCTATTCCAACCTGGGTGACAGTGAGAATCTCCTTTTTTATTTTTATTTTTTTGAGACAGTCTCACCCTGTTTCCTAGGCTGGAGCAAAGTGGTGCCATCGTAGCTCACTGCAACCTCAACCTCCCGGGTTTAAGGGATCCTCCCACCTCAGCCTCCTGAGTAGCTGGGACTACAGGTGCATATCTCCATGCCCGACTGATTTTTATATTTTTTCTTTTTGTAGAGACGGGGTTTCACCATGTTGCCCAAGCTGCTTTCAAACTCCTGAGCTCAAGCAATTCTCCCACCTTGATTGCCCAAAATGCTGGGATTACAGGTGTGTTCCATCATGCCTGGCCAGAGAATCGTCTCTTAATGGAAGAAAAAGGCATTCTTAATTGGCTGGGGGGAGGGGGGTGGGTCACCAATATTTACAGCTGAATCTAATGCTAACTGATAGCAAGCAATCTGATGAATCATTCTAGGGTCTTAGTCATAACCACAGAAACTAATTCTAACGGGTCTGAGCAGAAAAAGAAATGTAATTAAAGAATACTGGTGACCAGGTGCAGTGGCTCACGCCTGTAATCCCAGCACTTCAGGAGGCTGAGGTGCGTGGATCACCTGAGGTCAGGAGTTTGAGACCAGCCTGGCCAACATGGTGAAACACCATATCTACTAAAAAAAAATACAAAAAAATTAGCTGGGCGTGGTGGCGGGCACCTGTAATCCCAGCTACTCAGAAGACTGAGGCAAAAGAATCACTTGAACCCAGGAGGTGAAGGTTGCAGTGAGCCAAGGTCATACAACATTGCACTCCAGCCTGGGCAACAAGAGCGAAATTCCGTCTCAAAACAACAATAACGACCGGGCATGGTGGCTCATGCCTGTAATCCTAGCACTTTGTGAGGCCAAGGTGGTTGGATCACAGGGTCAGGAGATCAAGACCATCCTGGCCAACATGGTGAAACCCCGTCTCTACTAAAAATACAAAAATTAGCTGTCTGTGGTGGTGTGCAGCTCTTATCCCAGCTACTCAGGAGGCTGAAGCAGGAGAATCACTTGAACACGTGAGGCAGAGGTTGCAGTGAGCTGAGATCGCATCACTGCACTCCAGCCTGATGACAGAGTGAGACTCCATCTCAAAAATAACAACAACCAAAAGAATAATGGTTCATGCTTGTAATTACAGCACTTTGGGAGGCTGAAATGGGAGACTGTTTGAGCCTAGGAGTTCAAGATCAGCCTGGGCAATACAGTGAGACTCCATCTCTACAAAAAAAAAAAAAAAAAAAAAAGCCAAAAATTAGTTAGGCACACTGTAGTGTGCACCTATAGTCCTGACTACTTAGGAGGCTGAGGTGGGAGGAAAGCTTGAGCCTGGGAGGTCAAGGCTACAGTGAGCTGTGATTGCGCCACTGCCCTCCAGGCTGGGCGACAGAACAAGATCTTGTCTCAAAAAGAACATAAAAAAAAGAAGGAGGAGGAGGAGAAGGGGAAGGGAAAGGGGAGAAGGAAGAAGAAGAAAAAGAGGAAGAAGGAGAAGAAGAAGAAAGGAGGGGCCAGGTGCGGTGGTTCACACCTGTAATCCCAGCACTTTGGGAGGCTGAGGAGGATGGATCACCTGAGGTCAGGAGTTTGAGACCAGCCTGGGCAACATTGTGAAACCCCCATCTCTACTAAAAATACAAAAGTTAGCCAGGTGTGGTGGCTTGTTCCTGCAGTCCCAGCTACTTGGGAGGCTGAGGCAGGAGAATCGCTTGAACCCGGGAGGCGGAGGTTTCAGTGAGCCGAGATCACGCCATTGCACTCCAGCCTGGGTGACAACGCCAGACTCCATCTTAAAAAATAAAATAAAATAAAATAACGAAAGAAAGAAGGGAGATAAAGAAGGGGAAAGAAAGGGAAGGAGAATACTGGGTAACTCAGATCTCTAGGAAGGCTAGAGATCCTGGCTTGGAGTCTATAGAGTCAGGAATGAGCCTCAAGTCACAGAACAGAACTGGTTCAATGCAATTATCACAGGTCATTCTGTTAGAAGCAAACAGCAACCCGGCTGATCCCTCTCTCTAGACTTTAGATGTAGCTGTGACCACCCAGTTTCAAAGTGGACATGCTTGGTACCCGCTCCTCTCTCTCCCTAGCCTCTGCTTGGTGGTGCATAGGTCACATGGCAGGTTCCTAGCTTTAAGGTAGGCTGGGAAAATGATCATCAGTCTCCAGTGGCCAGAGCTGGACTGCCAGGAAGAATGATCCATGGCTACAACATCCACCCCAGTGTTCCCTACACCTGTTGCTGAGTCAGAATCTCAGATGATCGCTGCACAGAGCCTTTGATTTATAATGTCTGCGTGTAGGAAATCCCTGATGGACAGTGGCTTATCTCCCTGACTTAGTCAGCGGCACCATTTCACACTTTATATTTCCTGTCACTTTGGATTTAATGAGGCTTGTGGCGCCTCTTGAAATTCCCTGGCCCATCTCAAGGAGAAACGTGTCCATGCACCAGGCAGGTAATGGGCAGCAGATAGTTCCTGACACAGCAGAAAATTTCCCCTACAGCTCCTCCAGATTTGCTGTTCCCTTCTGCTTTATCCTTGAGAGGATCCATTAAGCAGCTGATCCCTGGGCCCAGTCATTACCACCAGGATAGAGGAACTGTTTTGCTGTATAACTTGGACTCAATGCAGATTCTTCATAAAGCAAGGGCTTTGGACTCCAAGGCTTCTGAAGACCTCCCCAGCTCAGACTGATGTTTCCAGGTTTGATGCTGCTGTGGTGTCTAAATTTCCTAGGGGCCCCTCCTGGACGTAGGTGTCGACATCATGGCTCAGGAAAGAGAGAGCTTTCCAAATGGCCTAGTTTCTATTAAAATGTCTGCTTGTTCAGCAACTCCACTTCTGGGCATATACCCAAAAGAAAAGTGAAAGCAGAGACAGGGACAGGTATTTGCACACCTGTGTTCATAGCAGCCTTCCTCATAACAGCCCAAAGTAGGAACAAAACCCAAGTGGCCATCGACGAGCGGATGGATAAACAAAATGTGGCAAATACATCTGGTTGCAAAAAGACAAACGCCTTATGATGCCACTTATATGAGGTTCTAAGATTGGTCCAGTTTATAGAGACAGAAAGTACAATGGTGACTGCCAGGGGCTGGGGAATGGGATAAAAGGGGAGTGAGAATTCAACGGGACAGAGTCTCAATTTGGGAAGATGAAAAAGTTCTGGAGCTTTTGGTGGTGGTGGTTGCACAACCATGTGAATGTGTTTGATGGAACTAAACTGTACACTTGATAGTGTTGAAATGGGCCAGGCATGGTGGCTCACGCCTGTAATCCCAGCACTTTAGGAGGCCTAGATGGGAGGACTGCTGGGCCGGGGAGTTCAAGACCAGCTTGGGCAATGTAGCAAGATTCTATCTTTTGAAAAAAATGTTAGGGCTGGGTGTGGTGGCTCACGCCTGTAATCCCAACGCTTTGGGAGGCCAAGACAGGTAGATTATAAGGTCAAGAGTTTGAGACCAGCCTGGGCAACATAGCGAAACCCCAACTCTACTAAGAATACAAAAATTAGCCAGGTGTGGTGGCGCGTGCCTGTAATCCCACTCAGGAGGCTGAGGCAGGAGAATCACTTGAACCCAGGAGGCAGAGGTTGCGGTGAGCCGAGATCACACCACTGCACTCCAGCCTGGGCAACAGAGCAAGATTCCGTCTCGAAAAAAAATTAACTTAAAAAAGGTTAAAATGGTAAATTGTATGTTATGTATATTTTACCATAATAACAATTTTTAAAGTCTGCTTCCTCTGAGCTGAGTGTCTTCAAAAGCTCTCTGCTGGGTCCTATTAGCAGGACTAAAGCCAAATAACATAGTGCCAAAATATCTCATCAATTCAGTTGATTCATTGATAATAGTAATCAATACCGAGGAAAACAACTAGCTGACTGTTTCCGCACGTGTTCTCCTATGAAGCAGCTGTGTGACTCCCTAACCATCATGAGCTGCAGGCCTGGAGACATGGCTCCCCGGAGCCACCAAAGCTGACTTGTAGAACGTGGAACTCCTCTTACATACTCCAAAATTGCATAGGATTTTTTGCTGCCTAATGACCTCAGCTGCCTTCCGAACACAGAAGCACATACCCAGATTGGAATAAAGACGCGACAAATGGAATTTTATTGCCATGCGTCTATACCTTGCTCAGGAACAAGGCAGAATTGCAAAATCGAAAAGCTATGAGCCATCACCAGACAGCAACAATCCTTCAAGTAAGATTTTTAAAAGAATACATGGAATGTAGCCAAACGTCCCACCAAAAATAAAACACTCCACTTCCCTCAGCCGATTCAATTATCTCTCTAAAAAAGGGCTTTTTTTAACACCTCCCAGCAGGCAGCAGATTCAGTGAGTTGGTGAGGATAACAGTGAATAATTAAGCAACCAGTGCCCAAGGTGCAAAGTAAAACACGGACTGGCTCGGCTAGGAGCAGCAGTGTCTAAGCTCCATGAATATAAATGTTTAGAAATGAATATTTTTGCCTAGTGCCATCTGGAATATTTTTCATTATGTAGAGCATGTTTTGGAAAATTCTTAATGATTTTCCTTTTCGTGTGTGTGAGACAGGGTCTCGCTCTGTCACCCAGGCTGGAGGGCAGTGGCATGATCATAGCTCCCTGCAGCCTTGACCTCCTGGGCTCAAGCGATCCTCCCACCTCAGCCTCCTGAGTAGCTGGGACTACAGGTGTGCACCACCACGCCCGGCTAACTTTTTACTTTTTTGTAGATATGGGGGGGTCATGCTGTGTTGCCCAGGCTGGTCTTGAACTCCTGAACTCAAGCCATTCTCCCACCTCAGCCTCCCAAAGCGCTGGGATTACAGGTGTGAACCACTGCATCCCGCCAGTGATTTTCTAACTGTAAAGCTATCCCTGTGACAAAGCCTCTGTCCTTGACATGATATTGCTCTGAGTTGAAAATCTTATCTGGAAAATCTGCCAACGTAAACATAAAAACAGACACACAACAATCCTCCCTTTTGCTTATTAAATAATTGAGGCTCATTACAGAAAAATGAGAACCTTTGAAAAAAGAAGAAACATCCACAGTGTTATCATTCAGAGACAATCACCTTTAGTATACTAATGTTTTGGTGATTTCCTTCCAGTCTATGAATATGCATAAGTATAAATATGCATATGACTATGAGATCACGTGGCCTCCTTTTACTAATAGGGTCATGTGAGCATTTTCTCTTGTTTACATGGTCACTCCTGGTTGGGTTACATTTGCATGGTTCCCACTTCTCTGGTTTTTACAGCCTTTGACCTCTGTCCTCTGGCTGGAATACCGTCTTCTTCCTAATGCTTTCCAGCCTCTTCCAACCTCAGCAGGATATGAATCCTCTGCTATTTATGCCTCCCTGAAATGTATATTTTACATTGTCTTTTTTTTTTTTTTCCGAGATGGAGTCTCGCTCTGTCGCCCAGGCTGGAGTGCAGTGGCACGATCTCGGCTCACTGCAACCTCTGCCTCCCAGGTTCAAGTGATTCTCCTGCCTCAGCTTCCCAAGTAGCTGGGATTACAGGCACATGCCACCATGCCCTGATAATTTTTATATTTTTAGTAGAGATGGGGTTTCACCATGTTGGCCAGGCTGGTCTCAAACTCCTGACATCAAGTGGTTCACCCACGTCGGCCTCCCAAAGTCCTGGGATTACAGGCATGAGCTACTGCACCTGGCTCATTTTATATGGCTTTTTTTTTTTTTTTTTTTGAGACGGAGTTTCGCTCTTGTTACCCAGGCTGGAGTGCAATGGCGCGATCTCGGCTCACTGCATCCTCCGCCTCCTGGGTTCAGGCAATTCTCCTGCCTCAGCCTCCTGAGTAGCTGGGATTACAGGCACGTGCCACCATGCCCAGCTAATTTTTTTTTGTATTAGTAGAGACGGGGTTTCACCATGTTGACCAGGATGGTCTCGATCTCTTGACCTCGTGATCCACCCGCCTCGGCCTCCCAAAGTGCTGGGATTACATTATATGGTCTTGATCTCATGGCTGCATTGGAGTTTCTGTGCTCCCAAAGACCCCTCTGCCCTGTCCTTCCCTGGGTCTCCATTCATCTATCTGGGCTGGACTGAGCCTCAGCCCTTCCAGAAGAGAGGCTGTAACCCAATCACAGGGTCAGTCACTCACCACTTGCAAAGTTCCATTAACCAGAGCGAGGTCTGGTACAAAGCAAGTGGCCTTTTTTTTTTTTTAAAAGATGGGATTTCTCCATGATGGCCAGGCTGGTCTTGAACTCCTGACCTCAGGTGATCCACCCACCTCGGCCTCCCAAAGTGCTAGGATTACAGGCGTGAGCCACCGCGCCTGGCATGGCTTTTTAGTGCTTTATTTACTGGGCAGTCAAGCTAGCACCTTTATGGGCAGAACTAGGTTGTAAACTCTCCAGGTGGGAGAGAGTTTCACAGCGGGCACACTTTGCGTTGTAATGGACCGTTGTCTCTGGAGGCAGTCTCTTGATGGGAGTGAGTTCCACTCTGGAGCTTCTAAGCACATAGTTAGATAAGCTTGCCTTGCAGGGAGTGGCTGGTGAAGGGGAGGTAAAAGGTTATCACTGCATTCTTTTTTGTGTGTGGTGGGGGAGGGACAAATTCTTGCTTTGTCTCCTAGGCTGGAATGTAGTGGTGCGATTTTGGCTCACTGCAACCTTTGCCTCCTGGGTTCAAGCAATTCTGGTGCCTCAACCTCCCCGGTAGCTGGGATTACAGGCATGTGCCACCACACACCTGGCTAATTTTTGTGTTTTTAGTAGAGATGGGGTCTCGCCATGTTGGCCAGGCTGATCTCAAACTCCTGGCCTCAAGTGATCCACCTGCCTCAGCCTCCCAAAGTCCTGGGATTACAGGCATGAGCCGTTGTGCCCAGCCAAGTTATAATCGCATTTCTAAAGGGCTAAGTAGGAAATAAGGAACAGGAGTAAACAGAAAAAAAGACGAAAAAAAAATAATAACAACTCATTCTCTTTTTCTTAGAAAAGTAGGGGTACTCGGTGACCAGGTGAGCAGGTGGGGTCGGTCAATTTCCTCAAAGAGGAAACAGATGCAGGGAGAGAAACTAATAACTCGAGGCCCAAATGAAATCAGTAGCAAGCGGTCAGCTTCGTCAAGAACCCTTCCTGCTGATGATCAAATACAGCCCTAGTCTTCTTAGGCATCACCCACAGGAAGACAGAGGCGCCCCGATTCCTGCATCGGTAAAATGGACACAGTTCCACCCTCAGAGGACTTATTCTGGGGAGGGATAACACCTCACAGGAGATGCCTGCATGTTAGCTGGGACATGCAGCTGTCTAGGCATCCTGAACAGAATCTGAAATTGTGTGTGGCTTATTCATGGAGAATCAGAGAAAGGCAAACGTGCATGCCCTCTTAGCAGAAGAGCTGTGGTTTGTGGTTACAACCTGGGGGTACAAGGGGCAGTGAAAAGCCTCATTTCTTTTTTTTCAGATTGAGTCTCACTCTGTCACCTGGGCTGGAGCGCAGTGGCACAATTTCAGCTCACTGCAACCTCCACCTCCTGCTTTCAAGTGATTCTCTTGCCTCAGCCTCCCGAGTAGCTGGGATTACAGGCGTCCACCACCATGCCCGGCTAATTTTTGTATTTTTAGTAGAGACAAGGTTTCACCATGTTGGCCAGGCTGGTCTCGAACTCCTGACCTCAGGTGATCCACCTGCCTCGGCCTCCCAAAGTTCTGGGATTACAGGCGTGAGCCACCGTGCCCAGCAAAAAGCCCCATTTCTAATAAACTCTGGCAATTAAATAGCCACAACTCCTTTTGCGCTTAAATAATAAAGCTATTGAGCGTTACACAGAAAGAACCACACATTCCTGCTGAGCCTGTTGGCAGATGTTGGAACCGCCCTAATAAACAATTTCAGGTACAAGCAGGTGTGGCACAGGGAGGTGCGGGAAGTTCCTGGTGCCTCCGGGTCTTGGGCCCCCCCCTCTCCCCGGCAGCGGGAGTTGGGGCCTGCTGGTGAGGCCTGGCTTCCTGCTGGGCTCTGAGCCCAAAAAGAAGCCACAGGCAGACCCAGAGAGCAACGGCAAACTAAGATGGTTGATTTGGGTGACCTTGGACCCAGGATTCTGGACGGCTGGGTTACAGGGGAGTCACTTCCTCACTTCTCATCTAACGGGGTCTCATCGAGCGTTTGCTCCCCAGCGATTTGGAGCAGACAGAACCGACTCCTTAGAGTATCTTGAAGTGGGGGCTTACAATCAGACACAGAAAAAGCCCTCTGCCCCATTCCTGTTTCCCTCTGCCTCTCACTGAGATTCGTGGATGAGACAGGGTGGCATTGCATGGGTTGCTGGAGAGTCCCCGGCGGGTTGCTGGAGGAACTCCCTTAGCTTGAAGGCTCCAAACCCGGATTCTGGTTCAATGCCGAGGAAGAGACGGAGGATGACGTTGCACGGACTGATTGGTCCCTGGGAAGACAACAGGCCCTGCCCTTACCTGCCCACGTGGCGGTCTGAAACCTACTCGCCCCGGCCTGCGCCCCGCCTGTTGCAGCCAGTGTTACAGCTGACTGGCGGAAACTGACGCAGCAGGTGACTCCCTCGGTTTTATGGGCCTAGGGCAAAGGTCCTGTGGCCAGCAGAGTGGCTGAGGCAGGTGAGTTTTCCACAGCCATCTGGGCTTTCCTCGTCCTAGAAGTCTAACAAGTCATCTTCTTGTTCACCCTGGTGCCTCCCTGGAACATGACCTGACACATCAGGCACTTCCTGTATGTGTTGAAATAATTGTCAATGGATTGGTAAGGAGCAGATGTGAGTAGAACACGTGCCCTGCGCAAGAGAAGCCCGCGGTCCACAGAAACCTACAACTCTTTTCTTTTTTAAATTTATTGTTGGCCCGGCACGGTAGCTCACGCCTGTAATCCCAGCACTCTGGGAGACTGAGGCGGGCAGATCACAAGGTCAGGAGTTCAAGACCAGCCTAGCCAATATGGTGAAATCTCATCTCTGCTAAAAATACAAAAATTAGCTGGGCATGGTGGCGGGCGCCTGTAGACTCAGCTACTCAGGAGGCTGAGGCAGGAGAATTGCTTGAACCCGGGAGGTGGAGATTGCAGTGAGCCAAGATCTCGCCACTGCACTCCAGCCTGGGTGACATAGCAAGACAGAGCAAGAGACTTCGTCTCAAAAAAAAAAAAAAATTACTGTTTTTGTTTTTAAAACAAGGTATTGCTCTGTCACCCAGGCTGGAGTGCAGTAGTGTGATCACGGCTCACTGCAGCCTCTACCACCAGGGCTCAAGGGATCCTCCCACTTCAGTCTCCTGAGTAGCTGAGACCACAGGTATGTGCCACCATGCCCAGCTAATTTTTAAAATTACTATTTTATGTAATCCCAGCACTTTGGGAGGCCGAGGCGGGTGGATCACGAGGTCAAGAGATCGAGAACATCCTGGTCAACATGGTGAAACCCCGTCTCTACTAAAAATACAAAAAATTAGCTGGGCATGGTGGCGAGTGCCTGTAGTCCCAGCTACTCAGGAGGCTGAGGCAGGAGAATTGCTTGAACCCAGGAGGCGGAGGTTGCGGTGAGCCGAGATCACACCATTGCACTCCAGCCTGGGTAACAAGAGCGAAACTCCATCTCAAAATAAATAAATAAATGAAAAATAAAAAAATTACTATTTTAAAATACAGGTAATTGTATCGAGTCTGTGTTCTCGAGGGACAAAGGTTTACTTGACAACTACTAACTTTAGGGTAGAGTTTGCTCCCCACCTCTGCTCTTTACCCTATTCCCCAACCCCGATCCACAGAAAGCAACCCTTAATAGGGTCTCTCACCTGAGGGACATCCAAGGACCAATTTGACCCACACCTCATCTGCACAAAAAGCTTTCAGAGTTTACTTTGTTGTTGTTGTTGTTGAGACAGCATCTTGCTCTGTTGCCTAGGCTGGAGTGCAGTGGTTCAGTCATGGCTCACTGCAGCCTTGACCTCTTAGGCTCAGGTGATCACAATCCTCCCACCTCAGCCTCATGAGTGGCTGTGACTACAGGTGTGTGCCACCATGCCTGGCTAATTCTTTTTTTTTTTTTGTAGAGATGGGGCCTTGCTATGTTTGTCCAGGCCAGTCTTGAACTCTTGGTCTCAAGTGATCTTCCCATCTCAGCCTCCCAATGTGCAGGGATTACAGGCATGAGCCACCGAGGTGTGTAATGGGCCTCAATGTACACTTTTGACATCATTCAGTTTTGATTCTGATACTTAGCAAGGATGCCAGCGCCAGATGACCTGAGTGTGAACCCTGCTTCTGTCACTTAATAGCTATGTGACCTTGGCCAAGGTCCTTAACTTCTCTGTTTCTGTCTCCTCATCTGCAAAATGGAAAATTAAGCCAACTGCCAAAAGCGACATATTGTATGATTTCATTTATATAAAATATCCAGAATCGGCTGAATGCAGTGGCTCATGCCTGTAATCCCAGCATTTTGGGAGACCGAGGAGGGAGGATCACTTGAGGCCAGGAGTTCAAGACTAACCTGGGCAATGTAACGCGACCCTGTCTCTATCAAAAAAAAAAAAAAAAAAAAAAAAAAAAAGCCAAGAACAGGCAAATCCATAGGAGCAGGAAGTAGATTTAGATTAGCAGTTGCCAGGGGGAGTGGATGGAGAATGACTGCTAATGGGTAGTTTCTTTTGTGGGTGATAAAAATATCCTAAAATTAGGTAAAGCTTAAAGAGTTATTACTTATAAAGTGCTTACAGCCGTGTCTGACACATCAAAAGTGATCTGCAAGTCATCGTCAAATAAAACTTACCTCGAAATGAAGGCATGCATACTAATGAGCTTGGAAAAGAATATGTTCACAATACAATTTTAAAATGGTATTTCATTCCCAAATCTCACTGTCTGTTGTGTACTTTTTATAAATTATTTTGTAATTTATTTGTAATTATTTTGTGCATAGCATCATTATGTAGCTGTATAAATTATGTATATTAAAAGTGTTAATTTGTTAGACTTAACCCGTTAGCACAGGTGATTTCTGCACCCCCTCCAAAAATCGGAGGTGACTCAAGGCTCTGATAGGCAGCAGGTGAGCTGTCCCTGAGTCAGACAGGATTAGAGGCAACAACAGGTAAGGACTTTGCACAAAGGCATTTGGAAAGACAGCCAATTGTTTATCTGATATCTCACCAGTGCCCAGCATGGTAATTGATGTATTAATGATATACCACATATCATCTACAAAAACATTGCCTAATCCAAAGTCATAAAGATTTATACCTAGGTTTTCTCCTAAGAGAGTTATTTTTTAGCACTAACATTTAGGATGTTTTGAGATAATTTTTTAAAACTACTTCTTGTATATGCAGTGTGTCCAGGGTAGCTGAGTTAATTTTTTATATGATGTGAAGTAGGAGTTCATCTCCATTCTTCCCATGTGAATAGTCCCAATGCCATTTATTGAAAAACTATTATTTCTTTTTTTTTTTTTGAGACGGAGTTTCGCTCTTGATACCCAGGCTGGAGTGCAATGGCGCGATCTCGGCTCACCGCAACCTCCGCCTCCTGGGTTAAGCCAATTCTCCTGCCTCAGCCTCCTGAGTAGCTGGGATTACAGGCACGCGCCACTGTGCTCAGCTAATTTTTTGTATTAGTAGAGACGAGGTTTCACCATGTTGACCAGGATGTTCTCGATCTCTTGACCTCGTGATCCACCCGCCTCGGCCTCCCAAAGTGCTGGGATTACAGGCTTGAGCCACCGCGCCCGGCCTATTATTTCTATTAAATTGCCTTGACACCCTTGTATAAAATGAATTGACAGTAAATGTGAGGGTTTATTTCTGGACTCTCAATTTTATTCCGTTGACGTATATGTCTATCTTGACTCTTCTTATGCAGTACCACACTGTTTTCATTACTGTAGCTTTGTAGTAAGTTTTGAAATCAGACAATGTGAGTCCTCCAACTTTGTTATTTTTCAATATTGGTTTGTCCATAGTGGATCTTTTGGAATTCAATATGAATTTTAGAATCAGGTTCTCAATTTCTGCCAAAAAGGCAGCTCTTGGGGGATTTTGATAGGAACTGCATGTAATCCATAGATCAGTTTGGAAGTATTGCTGTCTTAACAACATTATGTCTTCTAATCCATGAACATGTGATGTCTTTCCATTTATTTAGATCTTTAATTTCTTCCAGTAATGTTTTATAGTGTTCAGAGTATAAATCATTCCTAAGTATTTTTTTAAATTTGTTCCTAAGTACTTAATTCTTTCTCATGGTATTGTAAATGAATTGTCCTAATTTCTTTTTTGATTTCTCATTGCTAGTATACAAACACAATTGATTTTGTATTGAGCTGTATCTTGCAACCTTGTTGAACTCATTTCTTAGTTCAAATAGTATTTTAATGGAGTAGGATTTTCTACATACAAAAAGATATTATCTGTCAATAGAGATAGTTTTATTTTTTCCTTTTATGTCTGAATACCTTTATTTCTTTTTTCATGACTAATTATCTGGCTATAATCTCCAATATAATGTGAAATAAAAGTAACAAGAGTAGACATCCTCGTCTTATTCCTGATCTTAGGAGGAAACATTCAGTCTTAGAGCAAGTATAATGTTTGCTATGAGGTTTTCATAGATGTGCTTTATTATGTTAAAGAAGTTCTCTTCCATTCCTATTTTGTTGAGTGTTTTTATCATCAAAGGGATTTTGTCAAATGCTTTGTCCATACTTATTGAGATGATCATGTGTTTTTTGTTCTTTATTCTACTAATATGGTGTATGTTTACATTAATTGATTTTCATATGTTAAACCAAGTTTGCATTGATGGGATAAATCACACTTGTTAATGGTGTATAATTCTATTTTTTTTTTTAGACGGAGTCTTGCTCTGTTGCCCAGGCTGGAGTTCAGTGGCACAATCTTGGCTCACTGAAGCCTCTGCCTCCTGGATTTAAGCGATTCTCCTGCCTCAGATTCACGACTTACAGGTGCACACCACCACGCCAGGCTAATTTTTGTATTTTTAGTAGAGACGGAGTTTCACCATGTTGGTCAGGCTGGTCTCAAACTCCTGACCTTGTGATCAGCCCGCCTTGGCCTCCCAAAGTGCTGGGATTACAGGTGTGAGCCACCATGCCCAGCTCTAATTCTTTTTATATGCTTCTAGATTCTGTTTCCAAGTGTATTGTAAATGATGTTTGCATCTATATCCATGAGGAATATCAGTAAATAGTTTTCTTCGGCAATGCTGGCTTCATAGAATGAGATAGGATTCCTTTTCTATTATTTGGAAAAGGCTGCAAAGGACTGGTGTTATTCCTTTCTATTAATATATGTTTTGTAGTGTTCAGTAATAAAGCTGTCTGGGCCTGGGATTTTCTTTATGGAAAATTTTGCGATGACTAATTCTGTCTCTACTGTTTATAAGTTTTTTTTTGTTTTTTTTTTTTTTGAGACGGAGTTTCACTCTTGTTACCCAGGCTCGAGTGCAATGGCGCGATCTCGGCTCACCGCAACCTCCGCCTCCTGGGTTCAGGCAATTCTCCTGCCTCAGCCTCTTGAGTAGCTGGGATTACAGGCACGCGCCACCATGCCCAGCTAATTTTTTGTATTTTTAGTAGAGACGGAGTTTCACCATGTTGACCAGGATGGTCTCGATCTCTTGACCTCGTGATCCATCCGCCTTGGCCTCCCAAAGTGCTGGGATTACAGGGGTGAGCCACCGCACCTGGCTACTGTTTATAAGTTTATTCAGACTTTCTGTTTCTTTTTAAGTCAGTTTTGGTGTTGTGTCTTTCTAGGAATTTGTCTATTTCATTTAGGTTATGGAGTTTTGCTCTTGTCGCCCAGGCTGGAGTGCAATGGTGCAATCTCAGCTCACTGCAACTTCCACTTCCCGGGTTCAAGCGATTCTCCTGCCTCAACCTTCCAAGTAGCTGCGAGTACAGGTGCCGGCCACCACACCTGGCTAATTGTTGCATTTTTAATAGAGACAGGGTTTCACCACGTTGGGCAGGTTGGTCTTGAACTCCTGACCTCAAGTGAGCCACCTGCCTTGTCCTCCCAAAGTGCTGGGATTACAAGCGTAAGCCACACATCTGAGGTCTTTCTCTCCCTTCCTTTCTTTCCTTTCTTTTTTTTCTTTCTTTCTTTTCTCTTTCCTCCCCTCCCCTCTCCTCCCCTCTTCTCTCCTTCCCTTTCCTTTCCTTTCTCTAGCTTTGTCACCCAGGCTGGAGTGCAGTGTCACGATGTTGGCTCACTGCAAATTCCACCTCCTGGGTTCAAGTGATTCTACTGCCTCAGCCTCCCAAGTAGCTGGGATTACAGGTAACCACCACCATGCCTCGGTAATTTTTGTATTTTTAGTAGAGATAGGGTTTCACCATGTTGGCCAGGGTGGTTTCAAACTGCTGACCTCAAGTGATCCACCTGCTTCAGCCTCCCAAAGTGCTGAGATTACAGGTGTGAACCACCACACCCACCCCTTTGTGATTTCTTGACTCATTTGTTATGTAAGAGTATGTTGCTTAATTTCTACATATTTGTGAATTTCCCAAATTTCCTTCCATTATTGATTTCTAATTTCATTCTAATCTTTTCAGAGAATACACACTTTATTTATTTTAATTCTTTTAAATTTATTGAAGCTTTAAAAGTGGTCCCAAATATGGTCTATTCTGAAGAATATTCCATATACATTTGAGAAGAATATATATTCTTCTGTTCTTGGATGGAGTGTACTATAGATGTCTGTTGGTCTAGCTGATTTATGGTGTTGTTCAAATCTGCTATATCCTTGGCTTTCTACCCAGTTGTTCTATCTATTACTAAAAGTGAGATATTGAAGTCTAAAGTATTATTTTAGAATTGTCTATTTCTTTCTTCAACTCTCTCCGTTTTTGCTTCATGTATTTTGAAGCTGGGTAGTTAGGTGAATGTTTCTACATAATTATAATATCTTCTTAATTGAGTGACCATCATTATAAAATGTCCTTCTTCTTCTCTCTTTTTTTTTGTTTCAAATTATTGGTATAGCCACTCCACCTCTCTTTTAGATGCCTTTTTCCTGGTTTTCTCTTATCTTACTTTAAATCTATTATGCTTTTGAATCTAAAATGTGTCTCTAGTAGACAGCATATAGTTGAATGATGCTTTCCTATTCATTCTGCCAATCTCTACCTTTTGATTAGAGCAGCAAGTCCAGTTACATCTAATGTAATTATCAATAAGATAGGATGAAGATGATGATGATAATTTATTAATTTTTTTTGAGTCAGGGTCTCACTCTGTCATTCAGGCTGGAGTGCAGTGGTGCAATTATAGCTCATTGCAGACTCAATCTCCTGGACTCAAACAATGCTTTCACCTTGGCCTCCTGAGAAGCTAGGATTACATTTGCATGCTACCACACCCAGCTAATTTAAACAATTTTTGTAGAGATGAAGCCTCTTTATGTTGCCCAGGCTGTTCTCAAACTGTGGGCTCAAGTGATCCTCCTGCCTTGGCCTCCCAGATCCTTGGGAGTACAGGTGTGAGTCACTGTGCTGGTCATCAGCAAAATAGGATTGTGTCTGTCATTTTGCTATATATTTTCTATAGGTCTTATGTGTGTTTTATACCTCTATTCGCCCATTATTGCCCACTTTTGTGTAAAGTAGATATTTTCTAACGTACAATTTTAATTCACTTGTTACTTGTTTTTAAATACATTTTTCAAGTTTTCCTAGTGGTTACCCTGGAGATTACAATTAACATAATACCCTAAAACAAGCTAGATATGATTAATACCAAGTTAATTTCAATAGTATTTAAAACTTTGCTCTAGTATAAGCTCTCTTCCCACATCCATCTTTTCTGCTATTATTGTCATACAAATTACATCTTTATACATTATAAGTCCCTCTGCCAGTTTTATAATTGTTGCTTTATGTAGTAGTCTTTTAAATCAGATAGGAGAAAAAAAGAGTTATAAACAAAAATAGGTTTATATTTATATTCTTATATTTAGTGATATAGTTTCCTTCTTCTGGTGTTTTTATTTCTTTATGTGAATTCAAGTTTCTGAATGTGACTTTTTATTTCTGTTTCAAGGACTCCCTTTAGTATCTCTTGTAGTAAAAGTTGCTAGCAACAATTTCACTCTGTTTTTGTGTATTTGAAAATGTCTTGATATTTCTTTTATTTTTGTAGGTTTACTGAACATATAATTTTTGTTCGACAGTCTTTGTCTTTCAGCTCTTTAACATGTCAGCACTTTGACTTAGTTCTCCCACAACCTTCCAGCCTCCATGGTTTCTGATGAAATGTCAGCTGTTAATCTAATTGTGGAACTTACATACATAGTGAGATCCTTTTTCATGTTGCTTTCTAGATTATCTCTTTGTCTTTAACTTTTAACAGTTGACTATGATGTGCCCAGATGTGGATCTCTTTAAGTTTATCCTCCTTGGAGTTATTTGAGCTTTTTGGATGTGTAGCCTAATGCTTTTCATGAAACTTGGGAGATTTTCAGCCATGATTTCTTTAAATATGCATATTTTTTCCCTTTCTCTCAATCTTCTGGGACTCCCCCACTTTGTGTATTTTGGTATGCTCCATGGCATCCCACAGAGCTTTGAGGCTTTGTTATTTTTTTTTCCTTTAAAATAAGCTTTTGATAGTTTCAGATTTATAGAAAAGTGTAAAGATAGTACAGAGAATTCCTATGTACCCTACACCCAATTTTTCCTGTTATTACTTTACATTAATGTGGTAAGTTTGTTATCATTAATGAATTGCTATTGATATGCTATTCTAACTAAAGCCCGTATCTTATTCAGATTTCCTGTTTTCACCTAATGTCATTTTTCTATTCCAAGTCCTATTTTGGATACCACATTATATATAGTTATCACATCTCCTTAGATTCCTCTTGGTTATGACAGTTTCTCAGACTTCTTTGTTTTTCATAACCTTGACATTAATTTTTTTTTTAATTAACCAAATACTCGCAACAAATGACCTTGACATTTTTGAAGACTACTTGTCAGGTATTTTGTAGAGTTTCCCTTAATTGGGATTTGTCTGATTGGACTATTGTTATATATTTTGAGGATGAAGACCACAGTTCATCACATCATATTAAAAAATACATAGTATCAACATGATTTAACATTGTTGATGCAGACCTTGGTCATCTGATTAAGGTCGCATTTGTCAGGTTTCTCTACACTTTGATAAAGCCACTTCTTCCTACCCACGCCCACCATGCTTTGTTCATTTTTGTTCCTTTGGTTTTCTTTCCACTCCTCAGACTGTATGATCTCAGTTTACATATTTTAAGTTCACTGATGCTTTCTTCTGTCAGCTCAAATCTGCTGTTGAGTCCTTCTAGTGAGTTTTAAATCTCAGTGATTGTACTTTTCAACTCCAAAATTTTTATTTGGTTCTTTTTAAAGTAACTGCTCTTTGTCAACATTCTCTTTTTTTAAGTAGTTGTGTGCACAGGTAATGAACTCCCTTTTTTTGAAGTATAATTCAATAGTTTAAAATATATTTATAGACATGTGTAGCCATGACTACAATAAATTTTAGAACATTTTCATCATCCCCCAAAGAGATTCCATACCCATTAGCAGTGATTCCTTATTCATTTCCCACCCTGTCTAATCCACTCTGTTAGATTAGTGATTAGGCAATCACTAATCTATTCCCTTCCCTCTTCAGCCTCTGGCAAACACTAACCTACTTTCTGTCCATATGGATTTGTCTATGCTAGACATTTCATAAAAATTGAATCATACAATATTTGGTCTTTTCTAACTGGCTTTGTTCACTAAGCATTATATATTTAAAGTTTACCCATGGCATAGCACATATCAATACTTCATTCCCTTTTTGTTGGTGACTAATATTCTAACTATATACCATATGTTGCTAATCCATTCATCAGTTGATGGACATCTGGGTTATTTCTACCTTTGGGCTATTATAAATAATTCTGCTATGAACATTTGTGGGACAAGTTTTATATAGCCATACATCTTCAATACTATTAGATACACCAGGAATAGAACTGCTGGGTAATATTGCAACTCTGTGTTTAACATTTTAAGGAACTACCAGACTGTTTTCCAAAGCAGCCATACCATTTTACATCCCCATTTGTAATGCATGAGAGTTCCAATTTTTCTACATTCTCACCAATTTTGTGTCTTATATTTTAAAAATTAGACCTCTTTTTTTAAATTAAAACCATCCTATTGTGTATGAAATGACATTGATTTGCATTTCCCTGATGCCTAATGACATTGAGCATCTTTTCATTTATTGTTCATCTGTATATCTTCTTTGAAGAAACGTGTATTCATACCCTTTTGCCTAGTTCTTAATTGGGCCTACCAGGCTCAGTGTCTCATGCCTATAATCCTGGCACTTTGGGAGGCCGAGGCGGGTGGATCATTTGAGATCAGGAATTCAAGACCAGCCTGGCCAACATGGCAAAACCCTGTCTCTACTAAAAATACAAAAATTAGCTGAGCATTGTGGTACACACCTGTAGTCCCAGCTGCTTGGGAGGCTGAGGCAGGAGAATCAGTTGACCCAGAAGGCAAAGGTTGCAGTGAGCCAAGATTGCGCCACTGCACTCTAGCCTGGGTGACAAGGTGAGACTCTGTCTGAAAAAAAAAAAAAATTAATTGAGCTATTTGTCTTCTTGTCTTTGAGTTGTTAAGAGTTCTTTTTATTTTCTTGTATTTGTTTGGTTTGGATTTTTTTGTTTTTTATTTTTTTATTTATTTACTTTTTTGAGATGGGGTTTTGCTATGTTGCCCAGGCTGGTCTTGAACTCTCAGGCTCAAGCAATCCTCTTGCCTCAGGCTCCCAAGTAGCTGAAATTACAGGCATGTGCTAATGTGCCCAGCTTGTAAAAGTTCTTTATGTATTTTAGATGCAAGTATCTTATCATATATATGAATTTCACCTATTTTCTTTAATTTTTTGGGGTTCTTTTACTTTCTTGGTGATCCCTTTGAATCACAAAATTTCAAATATTGAAGCCAAATTTATATATATTTTTTGTTCACTTATGCTTATAGTATCCTATCTCTGATACAAACCTAATCCAAAGTAATGAAGATTTATGCCTACATTTTCTTCTAAGATTTTCATAGTTTTGCTTTTGCATTAGGTTCTTCATCTATTTTTAGTTAATTTTTGTACATGATTTTAGGTAGGGGCCTATCATCATCATTATTTAACATCATTCCACTGTTCTCACAGCATTGTTGAGAAGCTATTCTTTTCCATTGAATTGTCCTAGTATCCTTATTGAAAATCAATTGACTGTCAATGTTAAGATTTATTTGTAGACCTAATTCTGTTGTTTGATGTATATATGCCAGTGCCACACTGTTTTGATCACTATAGTTTTGCAATACATTTTGAAGTCAGAAAGTCTGAATCCTCCAACTTTGTCTCCCGAACGTTGCCCAAGATTGTTTTGACTCTTCTGTATCCCTTAAATTTCCATATGACTCTTAGGATCAGCTTCTCAATTTCTGAAAAGAATCCAGATGAAATGGATGGGGATCACATTAGATCTTCAGATCAATTTGGAGAGTATTGCCTTAACAACATTAAGTCTTTTGGTGCAGGAGCATGCGATGTCTTTCCATTTATTGAAGTCTTCTGTATTGTGTTTCAATCAACCTTTAATTTTTTAGATATATGTATAATAATAATTTAATTATTATTATTATAATTTAAAGTATTTGTCTATTAAGGTCCAACTTCTCAGCATCTGATATGGTTTGGCTCTGTGTCCCCACCCAAATCTCATGTTGAATTATACTTCCCATGTGTTGTGGGAGGGACCTGGTGGAGGATAACTGAATCATGGGGGCAGTTTTCCCCATACTGTTTTCATGGTAGTGAATAAGTCTCATGAGATCAGATGGTTTTATAAGGAGTTTCTGCTTTTGCATCTTCCTCATCCTCTTTGCCTGCTGCCATCCATGTAAGACGGGACTTGCTCCTCTTGCCTTCCGATTGTGAGGCTTCCCCAGCCATGTGGAACTGTGAGTCCCTTAAACCTCTTTCTTTTGTAAATTGCCCAATCTTGGGTATGTCTTTATTAGCAGTGTGAAAACGGACTAATACAGAATCCTCAGGGAAAGTTTTTATTGTCTACTTTTTCATCCTGTGTATGAAGCATATTTTCTTGTTTCTTTTTCTGTCTTGTAGTCATTTTTTGAAAGCTGGATATTTAAAATTGCATAATGTGGAAACTCTGGAAATCAGTTTTCCCTGATAGTCCCCTTTCCCAGGGTTTGTACTATTGTTGCTGTTTGTTATTGCTGCCACTGCCATCATTCATTTTTAAAGTGACTTTCCTGGTCTAATTCTGTATTTTGAAAAATTTGTAAATGGTCACCAAAGTCTCTGTTTAGTTAGCTTAATCTTACAGAGATTTCCTTAAATTATTATTATTTAAGGAAATTATTATTTTTTTTTGATATGGAGTTTTGCTCTTGTCACCTAGACTGGAGTGCAATGGCGTGATCTCAGCTCACTGCAACCTCCATCTTCTGGGTTCAAGTGATTCTCCTGTCTCAGCCTCCCAAGTAGCTGGGATTACAGGCACCCATTACCATGCCCAGAAAATTTTTGTATTTTTAGTAGAGATGGGTTTTACCATGTTGGCCAGGCTGGTCTCAAACACCTGACCTCAGGTGATCTGCCCACCTCAGCCTCCCAAAGTGCTGGAATTACAGGCATGAGCCACTGCACCTGGCTTCCTTAGATTCTTTGAGCCAATATGTCTCCCTGTTTTTGCTAAGGGTCTCTGTATGTGTTGGAGCATGCATCTGATGCTCTGGCAGTTTAAAATTCTGCTCCAGCTCTCACTTTCTGCTTGTATAGCCTCATGATTAGCCAGGAATGAGAAACAAGAGCCTTCTCATATATATTTCCTAGGCATGTTCATAGCCTTGTACCTGCACATGGCTTTCTAGATTTCCAAGAATATGGTGGATCTTTTCAAAGCTCCCACTGACATATTATTCCCTAGATTTTTCTTTTAAGTTTCTTATCAGCCAACTGATATCACAGGCTCAGGCAACTGCAAAGTTAAACAGTTGTCACTGATTATTTTCAACAAACGGGATAGGACTGTTTGCACTGAGGGATTTCTGAATTATATCAAATGAAGACAAGGCCTGAAAATAGTGCCTTTCTTGGGAGCTGCCAGATAAGTCAGGTGGTCACAGTTCTTTGGGGATACAGCTTTTGGGGGAGCTCCAAACCTATTCTGCCTGCTCTGGTAGCTGCTAAGCTGCTTATTTCTACAGTTCCCATGGTGGTGAAGGTGCTGGTTCCCAAGGCTATCACAGAAGTGGGGAGAGAAGAATGGAAACAGGGCAAGTGAAAATGCCATGAAGCTCGTTGTTCTTATCAAGATTTGACCATTTTTCTTTTCTTTATTTTAAGGGACAGGGTTTTACTATGTAGTACAGGATGGTGCAATCATAGTTCACTGCAACCTCAAATTTCTGGGCTCAGGCAATCCTCCCACACCTCAGCCTGCCAAAGTGCTGGGACTACAGGCATGTGCCACTGTGCCTGGCTAATTATTTATTTTTATTTTTTGTAGAGATGGGGGTCCCACTATGTTGCCCAGGCTGATCTCAAACTCCTGGCTCAGGTGATCCTCCTACCTCGTCCTCCCAAAATGTTGGGATTACAGGTGTGAGCCACCACACCTGGCCTCAGCCATTTTTCTTTAACAAATTGACTAATGTTATTGCAACCCTTTGGAGAATTTCTAGAGTTCTGAAGAAGTTTACATGGACAATTTTGCCAGCGTTCTTCTTGCCTTCCATTCTTCAAGTATCTGTCCATTCTTGCATTGCTATAAGGAAATACCTAAGGTTGGGTAATGCATAAAGAAAAGAGGCTTAATTGGCTTATGGTTCTGCAAGTTGTACAGGAAGCATGATGCTGGAATCTGTTTGGCTTCTGAAAAGGCTTCAGGAAACTTACAATGATGGCAGTAGGCAAAAGGAGAGTGAGGCATCTCACATGGTGGGAGCAGTAGTGTGTGAGAGGGAGAGAGAGAGGGAGAGAGAGAGAGGGAGGAAGTGCTACACACTTTTTAAATAACTAGATCTCGTCAAAACTCACTCACCATCACAAGAACAGCACCAAGAGGACAGTGCTGAACCATTCATGAGAAACCTCCCCCACGACCTGATCACCTCCTACCAGGCCCCACTTCCAACACTGGCAATGATGTCTCTACACACGAGATTGGGTGGGGACACAAATCCAAATAATATCAAAATGCTTCTCCTCACGACCTTTGTTTTTAATATAATTTGTTTAATTATACATTTATGTACTTTAATTTTTTTTTTGAGATGGAGTCTCACTGTCGGTGCAAACCCGGCTTACTGCAACCACCGCCTCCTGGTTCAAGCAATTCTCCTGCCTCTGCCTCCTGAGTAGCTGGGATTATGGGCACCTGCCACCATGCCCAGCTAATTTTTGTATTTTTAGCAGAAATGGGGTTTCACCATCCTGGCCTGGCTGGCCTTGAATTCTGACCTCAAGTAATCCACCCATCTAGGCCTCCCAAAGTGCTGGGATTACAGGCATGAGCCACTGTGTCTGGTTATAACTTAAATTTTAACAGGGGCTGTGTTGAACAACCAGTGTGCAAAATTCCTGAGTATTTAACAATTGGCTTTCATGAGTTGGCACCAACAGCTCCAGGACCCCACCAACAGGGCCCTCCTGTGTGCCCCATTTGATCTAGCTGAGCTCTGTGAACCTTTAGAGTATCTGTCAGGTGTTCATCCAATACTAAGCTGACTCCACATTCTTCAGTATTCAGCCCTCAGCCAGAGCTTGCTGGACAGATGCTGGCAGGAGGGTCTTCCAGTGATGGCATGGTATGAAGAAAAACTTGGAAGAGGCTGAGCACTTGCCAGAATGGTTATAAAGGGCCGGGTGCAGTGGCTCACGCCTGTAATCCCAACACTTCGAGAGGCCAAATTGGGCAGATCACTTGAGGTCAGGAGTTCAAGACCAGCCTGGCCAACATGGTGAAACCCCATCTCCACTAAAAACACAAATTAGCCAGGTGTGGTGGCGGACGCCTGTAATCCCAGCTACTCAGGAGTTGGAGGCAGGAGACTCACTTGGGCCTGGGAGGCAGAGGTTGCAGAGAGCCAAGATCACACCACTGTACTCCAGCCTGGGTGACAGAGCGAGACCCTGTTTCAAAAAAGAAAAAAAAAAAAAGGCCGGGCAGAGTGGCTCATGCTTGTAATCCCAGCACTTTGGGATGCTGAGGTGGGAGGATCACGAGGTCAGGAGATGGAGACCATCCTGGCCAACATGGTGAAACCCTGTCTCTACTGAAATATAAAAAATTAGCCAGGCATGGTGGCGCATGCCTGTAATCCCAGTTACTCGGGAGGCTGAGGCAGGGGAATCACTTGAACCCAGGAGGCAGAGGTTGCAGTGAGCCGAGATTCGCACCACTGCATTCCGGTCTGGCAACAGAGCAAGACTCGGTCTCAAAAAAAAAAAAAGAATGGCAGTAAAACACTGAAAGATATTGCTTCTAATCTTAAATGGCTGTCCTCTGACTTCTAGGTGAAACTCAACAAAGCCAATATGTTTTTGTTTGTTTAATAACCTCTCTAACTGGAAGTCTTCAAGTACTAAGTAAAGGCATGGTGAGGCGGGTGAGTGGGATAAAGGTTGCCTTTAGACATCCTCTGAGGGATGTGGACTTTAACCTGCTCTGTGAAAGAGGAAAGCATGTTTGTTTTTTTAACTTTTGGGCTTGCTCAAATAATAGCAAAATCGACTTTGGGATTGTGGTGTGGTGTGCTGTTGGAGTGCACCTGAGTTGTAAGTAACCACTGCCAGGATTGTCAGGCAAGGTCTTGCTTAGGCCAGCACTGCTGCAAACAGTCACGAGTCTCCTCTCAGTACACGGCGTGGGTATCCCTGGCTTCTTTGAACTCAAAGTGAGAAAATTCCTGAGAGATGTAGAAGTACAACTGGGTGATTGTGTCTGTTTCCTAAACCTTTGCCTTCCGTACCGATTCTGCATAGAATCAGCAGAAAGCCGTGAACTTTTTTTTTTTAAGACAGTCTCACTGTGTCACCCGGGCTGGAGTGCGGTGGCGTGATTGATCTCCGCTCACTGCAACCTCTGCCTCCTGGGTTCAAGTGATTCTCCTGCCAGCCTCCCAAGCAGCTGGGATTATAGGTACACGCCACCAGGCCCAGCTAATTTTTTTGTATTTTTGGTAGAGACGGGGTTTCGCCATGTTGGCCAGGCTGGTCTTGAACTCCTAGCCTTAAGTGATTTGCCCTCCTTGGCCTCCCAAAGTGCTGAGATTACAGGCGTGAGCCACCGTGCCCAGCCAAGCCATGGACTTTTTTTTTTTTTTTTTTTTTGAGACAGAGTCTTGCTTGTCACCCAGGGTGGAGTACAATGGCGCAATCTTGGCTCACTGCAACCTCTGCCTCCCAGGTTTAAGCGCTTCTCCTGCCTCAGCCTCCCAAGTAGCTGGGATTACAAGTGCATGCTACCATGCATGGCTAATTTTTTGTATTTTAGTAGAGACCGAGTTTCACTGTGTTAGCCAGGATGGTCTCAATCTCCTGACCTCGTGATCCGCCAGCCTCAGCCTCCCAAAGTGCTGGGATTACAGGTGTAAGCCATCGCACCTAACCGCCAAGGACTTTTAAATTCAATGTTTCTTGTTCCAGCTGTTTTTCTCCTTAGATATTTATTGGCTTGCCTCAATCATCCAACAAATATTCCCTGGGCATCGTCTGTGTGTCCAGTGATGTGTTAACATCACCAGCAGGTGGCATTTAGGATGGACATTTGGGGAGTGTGGAGAATTGGGGAGAGTCCCCTGTTGCCAGGTGGCAAAGTCCCATCTGATAAGATTCAAATCAGCTCCTGTCATGCACACGCTGAACCATAGCGTGTCTCCAAAAAGCTTGGCATTTTCCCAACCCGCATGCCTCTGACCAATATGTTACTTGTGTCTGGAGAGTGCTTTCTCTATCCTCTCTGCAGGAATGTGACCTCACCTCACCTCTTGGTGGAAAGAACGCCACCCCTGGGAGCTGCTTTGCCCTGGTACCCGGGACCAGGGCCATGCACCATTGCTTTAGAGAACACCTGCTCTGACCCAGGTCCTGCACCAGGGATTCCCCCGGCTGAATCAGACATAGTTGCTGTCCTCAGGGAGCTTACAGTCATGGGTCAATAGGACACAGCAGCTGGGATAGCAGTCCATACAGGGCCAGGGCGGGGCGCTCAGGAGATGACAGTCATTTCTCCTGGAGATTCATGGATGAAATTATATGTCAGGTGAGTCTTGACAGATGAAAGGAAGAGTGTCTGCCAGGTGGACAAGAGGCAACAGCTTGAGCGCAGGAGGTGAGTCAGTGGTCGGGAGAGGCATTCTCTTCTTGATGAATCCAAGGGAAAAGCCTAAAGCTGTTTGATGGCTGAGAGGATGTGTAGGTCAACTTAAGGAGAAGAGCCTAAAACAGTTCTGACAAGTAAAAAAAAGGCAGAAGACAAGATAGACCTATTTTTGCATGTTATAAAACACTGAGAAAAAAATATCAGGATAACTATCGCGGTCTTCTTTACATTTTCCTATATTTTTCAATTTAAAGTAATTGTCGGTGTTACCTGCGCCCACGCACTCCTCCGTCTGCAGGGGGCGCACCGGCAGCCACCTCTCACTCCTCCAGGATGATGGGCGGGGCCTCCCGGGCCAGTGTGGACTGACGAGTGGCTGGCCGTCCTGTCCATCACGACGTCCCGCCCCCGCGCTACGTCACATGACGCAGCCCATTATGGCGTCGGGAGCGCGGTTGCCTGGGCCCGCTGCTCCGCAAAGCTGCTGCTGTTGCTGCTGTTGAGAGGCGGCGGCGGCGGCGCAGGCGAGCGGGAAGGATGGTGTTTCTGCGGTTGGAGCGGCAGGTGCGGACCGGGAGCCGGATCGAGGTTTGGCAGAAGCAGCGTGTGCTTGGGAGCAGCCGGCGCGGGTGCCGCTGAGACAGCGGACGGAGGCAGGACCGACTGACTGGCAAACAGACGGACGGACAGAAGGCGACTCGAGAGCCGGCCCCGGAACCGCGCCGTGAGCGAGATGCCGGGGCCGCCGGCGTTGCGGCGGAGGCTGCTGCTGCTGCTGCTTCTCCTCCTGGTCGCCTGCAATGCCGGGGCCGCGCCACTTCCGCAAACAGGTGCAGGTGAGCCGGCCCTCGGCGGGGTCGGGGCTGCGGGGTCAGCGGCGGCGGGGAAGGGGGCGGCAAGGCCGGGCCGGCCTCGGCGCTGAGGGATCGAAGGGCCTGCCAGGGGCGGGAGGCCCGGGGAAGCGAGTGATTAGGAACATTTCTGCCGCAGGGGCGTGGGATGAGGGGGGCGGGGGCGAGGCGACGTCGTTGGGGTTGGGGAGGGCGGCGAGCGAGGTGGCAGTGACCGACCCCTCCCGGGATAGGCTGCGGTACCGGCTCTGGACCTGTTGCCTTAAGGTCCTCAGTTTATATCGTTTCCTGGCAGTTCTGCTTCCCTTTCCAGATGTCACCTGCCTCTTGTGCGTTTTTCCCGCATCTCATGATAAGAACCGTTTCTTAGCCCTAATCATACTTAAATGCAAATGACTTGGCGAGCAGTTCGGAGTTTCTTTCGTTCCCTGCAACTTATTCTGAAGTTGTAAATTGATTTTAGACGCTGTGCTTTTTATTCGGAATGTATCTCCGGAGATGAGAAGGAAACCACTGTAAATATTTCTGTTTTAGGAAGCCAGTGATTAGAGTAGCAGGCGTTGAATAACTATTGACAAACTGGCTTAAGGGTGATGGAAGTTTCTATTTTAGCTAACGTCAGTGTATGATTTTCTTTCCTCACCCCCCACCATTTTCTCAACATCATTTTTATTTGGGGTTTATTTTCCTAAATAAAACTTCAACCCAAGAAAACATCCCAAGTTGGGTCATTTTTCTAAAAAGGAAAAAAAAAATCTAGGATAACTTGCCATTCTTGCCTGCCGCCATTATCTTCGAAATGAGGAAAGATTGAAATTTCGTATATTCATAGAATGTTAGAGTTAGAAGAGACCTTAAAGAAAATTCAGACTAATTTCTTCGTTTTGTAGTAGAAGATACTGGGGATATTGGGTCAAATGACCTACCCAAGGTGACAGAGCTACATTGTAGGCGGAGCCCTAAACCCTGGTCTTAGATTCCCCTAGTTGTATGATTTTTTTCCCATTTCATTTCAAGTTTTGTAACTGTTTTGGAACACTCTTGAGGTCAAGAGTTATTTTAGAATAATGTTAATTGGGTACAGAATGTGGATGTCCTGACTCCAGTAAAGGCATATTTTTCAAACAAATCTACGATGAAAGCTACATATAATTGCTTCCAGAGCTACATCAGGGTTATGTCATTGAGTGCCCTTTAGTTGAACGTTAGACGTTCTCATCGTACCATATAATCTAGCACCAAATTTCTGTTAACTGCCTTAGGTCAGATATTTGTGAGGTGAATTCTGTTTTCTAATCTGATAAGAGTAAATGTTATCAGGTGTGTATAGGCAACCCTGGTAAGAGTCACAGAAGGTACCTGAGAAATAATGAAAGATTATATGGAAGGATGATGATGTTAATATTTAAAGATATTGATGTTGAAAATTAGCGCCAGTATAGGATAGTGGATAAAGAGTATTTATGTGATGGGGAGTCAAGAAATTTCCAGATGGCTTTGCCCTTAATTGGGTTTTTATATATTTTGGAAAAGTCGATTCTTTATAGGAACCTATATCTGTCTGTACACTTCTTACATGGTTTTTATTCAATTCTTTTACAATTTTATGATGTCATGAATTACAAAAAACTGAGTTTTGTTGGGGTGTTGTAGAACAAAGCAGTCAGAAAAATTAATCCGTAAATAGAAATAGCAAATCTTGGCATGCATAAAGCATAAGGCAATATTTGGTGATGTGTAGCAACTTTTGCTACAAATTTTCCTTTCATATTCTGATCCTTGTAGGATAGGTATATCTTTAGATGTGTTGCATATGAATAATGGGTACCTTGGGTCAAAGTCATTGGAAAAGATGCACAGTCAGGCTGGGTGCAATGGATCATGCCTGTAATCCCAGCACTTTGGGAGGCCGAGGCAGGCTGATCACTTGAGGTCAGGAGTTCGACACCAGCTTGACCAACATGGTGACACTCCATCTCTCCTAAAAATACAAATATGATCTGGGCATGGTGGCAGGCACCTGTAATCCCAACTACTTGGGGGGCTGAGGCAGAGAATCTCTTGAACCCGGGGAGTGGAACTTAAAGTGAGCCGAGAGTGTGCCACTGCACTTCAGTCTGGGCAACAGAGTGAGACTCCATCTGAAAAAAAAAAAAAAAAAGAAAGATGTACAATCAGATATAGATTCAGGGATTTGTGTCTCCATTCAAAAGAGATTATTGATCCTCGTTAACTGAGATGGGTTCTTGATCAAGATGTATTAGACCTCAAGATTAAAAAAAAAAAAAACCTTTGAGCTAATCCTGACTAGTGAGCTCGATGGTTAAGAAAGAAGAATCCCACTTGAGCATGTGTGGTAGATAAAAGAGCAGTTACATGCTGAAAACATGACTAAAGCTTCTGGTGATCCAGGAGCCTGCACTCCTTATGAAGATAGAGCTAGACACTTTCAAATAAGGATAGATCCATTTCATAGGGTCTTTTGCCTCCTTGGTCTTCTTTCTACTTGAAAACTGATCAGGCTATTCAGTTTAATTTCAGTTAACTGAAATTCAGCTTTTTTTTTTTTTTTCTTGGGTCCTTGAAATTGTCAGTTTCAGAAATTCAGCTTTTAAACTGAAAATCATTTATCCATGGTGTCTTCATCACCAGGTTCATTTCTAGGCTCAGAAGTTGAAAAAGGTGTTTTCTCATTCAGTCATAATAAAGTTTTGTAAATATATGGATCACACTTGCCCATCGGGCAAGTAGACATTTCTTGGTTGAACTTTATTTTGGGCTCCTTCTTTGAGCTGGGATGCCCTTATGCCCCCCTGTCTAGGAGGCTCTTTTCCTCAGAATCTGTGTGTCTGCAAGAGCCTTTGTTGTTATGTAGACTGAGACTTGCTGGTCCTCACTAGGAGGCTTTTATGTAAAGGGAGAAAGTTCACTGTTTTCACACCCAGTTAAATTGCCAAACTAAGATTACAGTTCAGTTCTTTTCCCCAGATCATAGTTATCAGATCATTCTTCTCTTAGAAAACATGGACGTGCCTTTTCCAAGATTCTCAGGATTCACATCATAAACTAGGACCGGAAATAAAGAAAGATCTTGTATATGTGAACGCATTTCTCTAAGATCACACTTTCTTATTAATATTAGGATAGTGGTGAGACAAGGAAACCCAGTTCTATTGTTCTGTGGCATATTAGGTCACAGAGTACAGAGGAAACTTTTAGCAGCTCCAGATAAAGGACCTCACGGAAGCCCGTGAAGCCAGTGGGACTCAGCTACTGATTAAACGGCAGCTTGTGAAACCAAGCCTCAGTTTAGATTAAACAAACAGACTTGTATCTTGAAAAAGATTTCTAAAGTAAAGGAAATGCTTTCCAAAGTATGAATTCTTGTGTTTATTTTAACAGCCTCTGAGAATTAAAAATTATTTTCAACAGGCTTTCTGTGCAAATTATTTTAGGATTTGTAGTTATAAGGCTTGAAATTTGGTTTCGGTTGGGATTGCTGTAATTGCTCTTACTTGGTGATATTTTTGGGCTAACTAAATATGCTCATTTGAACAGTAATAAGAAGTCTGTCCAGCAGTTTTGTAGCTGATTAGCACTGAAGTTATCAGATCTGTACAGTTTTGCTGATAATCAGTGTGCTGAGTGTTCCTGAAAATTCTCTTAAAATTTAGAGTCCTTGGGCTCTCTGTGGCCCCTGTATATTGTGTCACTGTGTATTTTAAAAAGACACCGTTGGCCAGGTGTGATGGCTCCTGCCTGTAATCCCAGCACTTTGGGAGGCTGAGGCGGGCGGATCACGAGGTCAGTTCGAGACCATCCTGGCCAACGAGGTGAAACCCCGTCTCTACTAAAAATACAGAAAGTAACTGGGCGTGGTGGCATGCGCCTGTAGTCCCAGCTACTCGGGAGGCTGAGGCAGGAGAATTGCTTGAACCTGGGAGGATGCAGTGAGCCAAGATCAAGCTGCTGCACTCCAACCTGGCGATAGAGTGAGACTTTGTCTCAAAAAAAAAAAAAAAGACACTGTCATGTAAATAAGGGCTGTCCAGGGTTCTGAAACAGTAAACAAATGAGTTCTTAAAAAAGTTCTTATAAATGGACAAATAGAAGTAATCCAGCTTTTTCCTTTGAAAGTGAAATTCATGAACCAGTCCTAGCAGGAACACAGTGTTGTAGGAAGAACTTGGGCTTTGTAGCGAGATTTGGGTGTGAGGCCTTGGCTGCCACTTGACTAGCTTAAAGACCTTGGATCAGTTACTCAACCTCTTGGCTTAGAACGCAGTCATTAAAAAGGGTGGTGATGACAATATTTACCTAGAGGGGTGTCAGGGGTCACAGTGGCTTGCCCTCACACTAGATTTCTTCGTTGTTTCAGATTTCTTTGTAAATTTGGTTATCATAAAATTGACTAATGGTAGGGTGGTATGGCTTCAAAGCAGGAGCTCAAAGTGGTAGCTGCTTAACATGGCATGTCTAGAATTTACTGGATTTAAAAAATCTTTGTTGCTCAAAATAACTTGTTATATGATGGATGGAGATGCTTTAGAGAGAAATCTGGTTTATTTAAGTCTAAGCTGGTATTGTTACTACTTGAAATTCGTAGTGTTGGAGAACTATGCTGGAAATTTTTAGGATGATCTGGGTTAGTCTGCTTTTATGTAATAAACCTGTTTTTAAACTTGAAGATGACTAAAGCTCTTGCATGTGAACAGTTGCTGGTTTTAATTTATTTAAAGGAACCATGGGCACTTGAAAGTTTCCCTTGATTTTGAACACAATTGTGTATTCTCGGGAGGCATCACTGATTAACCCAGGCTGTAGTAGAACAAGCCCAGAGCTGATGCTTCCCCTTAGAAACTGGAGAGATGAATGTGACTGATGTTTTTCTTTCTCCCTCTCCTTTTCCCTTTTTTAAGAGACAGGATCTTGCTCTGCTGCCCAGGCTGGAGTGCAGTGGTGCGATTGTAGCTCACTGCAATCTCCAACTTCTGGCCTCAAGAGATCCTCCCTCTTCAGCCTCCCAAAGTGCTGGGGTTTTAGGCATGAGTCACTGCACTGGGCAAGATTTGGTTTCTTTATCTGTAAAACAGGGAGAATAGTTACAGTCTTGTGAAGGATAAAACCTGTGCTGTCTACTAATGTAGCCACTAGCTCCCTGTGGCTGCTTAAATGTAAATGTTTTAGAACGAAAGCTTCAGTTCTTCAGTGGCACTCGCCACATGTTAAGGGTTTGATAACCACAGATGACCGGTGGCTATGGCATTGAACAGCACTGAAGAGAACTTCCCATTATGGAAGAAGGTTCTATGGGACAGTACTGGTGTGAAGCAGGTACGGTGCCCAGTCCTTGGTTAGGACACATAAGGCCAGCCGGGATTATCATTATGACCGTGATCCTGATTCTTCATGAAGTCCCAAATCTAGGCCCACTACAAGGGTGAGGAAAGTGAGAAGAGGGCTTCTGGTGAGAACTTAGAAAAAAGAAGAGACGAAACAACTGTGGAGTTTTTGCTGGTGAGGAGATGAGAACAGAGGTAGCCCAACCTCAGCTCCCTGCTGCAGAACAGAAGAAAGAAACTTCAGGGAAAAATAGAGTCTTGCTCTATCACCCAGGCTGGAAGGCAGTGGCGTGATTATAGCTCACTGTAGCCTCAAACTCCCAGGCTCAAGCAATCCTCCTGCCTCAGCCTCCTGAGTAGCTGGGACTACAGGTGTGTGCCTCCATGCCCACCTAATTTTTTTGAAGAGATGATGATATAGTTTGGCTGTGTCCCCACCCAATTCTCATCTTGTAGTTCCCATAATCCCCACATGGCATGTGAGGGACCTGGTGGGAGACAGTTGAATCATGGGGGTGGTTACCCCCATGCTGTTCTTGTGATAGTGAGTGAGTTCTCATGAGATCTGATGGCTTTATAAGGGACTTTTCTCCCTTTGCTTGGCACTTCTCTCTCCTGCTGCCATGTGAAGAAGGACATGTTTGCTTCCCCTTCTACCATGATTATAAGTTTCCTGAGGTCTCCCCAGCCATGTGGAACCGTGAGTCAATTAAACCTCTTTGCTTTATAAATTACCCAGTCTTAGGCAGTTCTTTATAGCAGCGTGAGAACAGACTAATGCAGTTGGGGTCTCACTGTGCTGCCCAGGCTGGTCTCAAATTCCTGGCCTCAAATGATCCTCCTGGCTCAGTCTCCAAAAGTGGTGGGATTATAGGTAAGCCACCACGCCTGGCCTTTTCTCTTTTAAAATCATGTACTTTTATAGTCTACTAGGCTGTACTTTATTACTATTTTAAAACTTTTTATTTACTAGGATGAGGTAAGGAATATTACAGGAGGAGATGCTGGACAACCATCTCTGATCTGGAAAGACTGCTGCATCTAGGGTTTTTAGACTCCATTATCAGCTTTTCTTTGAATCTTATCATGAAGATACTGTTGTAGAAAATGAGGGAAATATGATGAAATTAGCATGTCTGCAGAGCAAAATATTGGAGTGATGTATTTTAAAATTGCAGCAAGTGGCTAATTTGGAGCCCTGCCTTGGCGTTACAATTATTTGTCACAAAGAGCAGCCATATCAGAAAAATAAGCTCATTATTTAAAATTTTATTTATTTTTTCCGAAAGTTAGCTCTGTGCAGTGATTCCAAATCTCATTTGATTGTATTGTGATTGAGGAGGGAAAAGTGAGCACTGTTTATGCCAGATGTCTCATGTGCCTGCAGCCACAACACTGATCAGTACCTTTCATTTTCTCTGCCATTTTTTCTTTCCCCAACCACAAAAGTGCGACTTTGTACTCCTCTGCCCTCCTGGGCCTTTGGTGGGAGGGAGTGATGGTGGTAAACCGTCCGTTTAATTTTTGACAGTTTGGTAGGTTTTGCATTTTGTTATATGTGTTTTTTTGAAGTTTTTTCTTTTTTCTTTTTTTTTTTTTGAGACAAGGTCTTGCTCTGACCCTCAGGGTGGCATGCAGTGGTACAGTCATAGTTCACTGCAGTCTCAACCTCTTAGGCTAAAGCGATCTTCTCACCTCAGTCTCCTGAATAACTGGGACTACAGGTGCACACCACCATCCCTGACTGATGTAAAACATTATTTTTCTATAGAGATGGGATCTTACTATGTTGCCCAGGCTGGTCTCAAACTCCTGGACTCAAGCCATCCTCCTGCCTCAGCCTCTCAAAGTACTGGGATTACAGGCCTGAGCCACTGCACCTGGGCAGTTTTAATATTTTAAAAGACTTGAGTTACCCTCAGGTCAAATGAGATATGCCAGGACCATGTGCTGTGGCTAAATACCCCTGGCTCCCTGCATCTGATGCCCGTTTGGTGAAGGGAGACTGTTGCATCTGGGTGTCTGTTGCAGTGCATCTGTTGTTCCTGCCTCCACCCTCCACAGCACTTTCTTCAGAGCTAAATCGATCTACCAATAGCTTGCAAAATATCCCATGCAAATTCCCATCTTCTGGCTCTCCATGTATTCTCCCTGTTTGCAGTTGCCTCTTTTCCTGCCTCTGTAAGTGCTGCTGTCTTTTTATTGTTTTAAAACTTATTTGTGGACCCACCTTCCTTACTGAGTTCTTGATCCTGGCCCAGCCCTGAGAGATTCCTTCCCCTGGTGAACTTGAGAGTATATACCTGTGGAGCAAACTGTGCCATGGGGTGCCAGATGAAAATGTTGGAACTTACGTTTTTATTTTCTTTTCATCCTTTTAAAAGGTCAATTTACGTGACTTTTTAAGGTATAGAACACATTTTTGGTTTATAAATGACATGGGATGGAAAGAACATAAATAAAATTTACTGACTGGGTGCAGTGGCTCATGACTGTAATCCCAGCACGTTGGGAGGTTGAGGTGGATGGATTACTTGAGGTCAGAAGTTCAAGACCAGCCTGGCCAACATGGAGAAACTCAGTCTGTACTAAAAATACAAAAATTAGCTGGGTATAGTGGCGCATGCCTGTAGTCCCAACTACTCCAGAGGCAGAGACAGGAGAATCACTTGAACCTGGGAGTCAGAGGTTACAGTGAGCGGAAATCACGACACTGCACTCTAGCCTGGGTGACAGAGTGAGACTCTCAAAAAAAAAAAGGAGGGAAGGAAGAACGAAAGAAGAAGGAAAATTTACTGTGATCAAGAAAGGTTTGGGTTTATTGTGCCTCTCCCCAAAAAAAAGAAAAGAAAGGAAGGAGGGAAGAAGGAAGGAAGGAAGACATTTACTGTGATCAAGAAAGGTTTGAGCTCGTCGTGCCCGTTTACCACATGCACTTAACAAATATCAAATACCACTTCATATCTTCATATCATTGGTTTTTTGTTTGTTTGTTTAAGAGACAAAGTCTTGCTCTGTTGCCCAGGCTGGGGTACAGGGGCACAATCATGACTTCCTGCATCGTCAAATTCCTGGCCTCTAGCATTCCTCTGGCCTCGGCCTCCTACAGTGTTGGGATTACAGGTGTGAGCTGTCGTGCCTGGCCTACATCATTGTTTAAGTCCAGTCTGTTCACCTAGTTTACAAGGACTGTGTCTTACATCCTTGGGATAGTGCAATTTTGGGATTGGTGTTTGCATGGTATGTCACAGGCTGTAGATGCTTCGTCAGCGTTTGCAACTGAGGATGATGAAGATGATACTAGAGAACTAAGTTCACCAAACCAGTACCCGTGTGTGTGTGTGTGTGTGTGTGTGTGTGTGTGTATGTGATGAAAAGGAGAGGGTATGCTGGAGCACCTCATTCTCTTGCAGACTTGAGTTTCCATGCAGCCACAGACCTTCACCTGGAATGAGGCCATTTATGTGGTTTTTTTTTTTAGCACAATTTTAGATTTACAGAAACATTGAGAAGATAGTACAGAGTGTTTCTGTGTATCTTTTACCCAGGCTCCCTGTTGTTAACATCCTACATTGATGTAGTACATTTGCCACAACTAAGGAACCAGTATTAATATATTGTCATTAAACAAGTCTGTACTTTATTCAGTTTCTTTAATATTTCTCCTGTGTCTTTTTTTCTCTTCCAGGATACCACATTACATTTAGTAGTTATGCCCCTGGGACTCCCCCAGGCTGTTCCTTGTTTGGAATGACCTTGACAGCTTTGAGGAGTACTGGTCAGATATTTTGTAGAATGTCCCTCAGCTGAGATTTGTCTGATGTTTTTCTTATGATTAGACTGGGGATGTGAGTTTTTGGGAGGAAGACCACAGAGTTAAAGTGCCATTCTCATCATATCACATTGAAGGGCATGTGCTCACAACATGACTTGTCACTTGGTCACCTTGCTGAGTAGTGTTTGGCAGCTTTTACCCTGAAAAGTTGCTCTGTCCTCCCTTCCCCATGGTGTATGAGTGCAGGGTCAACTCTTAATGGGTAGCAAGCTATTCTCCATCTCATTGCAAGAAAGTGTCTATAGACATTATTTGAAGTTCTTCTGTATAGGAGACTTAACTCCCCTCGCCTCTTGCTCTTCTTTTCTTTTCTCTCTTCTTTTCTTTTCCTTTTTGTCTCTTCTTCTCTTCCCGTTTCCTTTCCCCTTCCGTTTCCTTGACAGGTCTTGCTCTGTAGTCCAAACTGGAGTGCAGTGGCACAATCATGGCTCACTGCAGCCTTGAATTCCTGGGCCCAAGCGATCCTCTGTTTATTTCTTTATTCATGCATTTACTTATATCAGTGTGGATGCATGGATATATATTTTATACTTTGGGTTGCTTCCATGGTGTTGTTTATTTGTTCTTACGTTGTAACAGCTTTGGCCATTGGGAGCTCTTTCAGTTGGCTCCTGGGTGTCCCACTGACATACTTATTTTTTTCTTTTTTAAGCATTTCCTTATTTTCTGGCATTTCAAGAAGCTACAGACTCATCTTGTATATTCCCTGCACCATTCCTAGAATCAGCCTTTTCTTTAAGGAGCTCTGTTTCCTATTGCTGGAGAGTGATATTAGAAACCAAGATCTGGGCCGGGCGCAGTGGCTCATGCCTGTAATCCCAGCTCTTTGGGAGGCCGAGGCAGGCAGATCACTTGAGATCAGGAGTTGAAGACCAGCCTGGCCAACATGGTGAAACCCTGTCTCTACTGAAAATACAAAAATTAGCCGAGTGTGGTGGTGTATGCCTGTAATCCAGGCTACTCTGGAGGTTGAGGCAGGAGAATCGCTTGGACTCAGGAGATGGAGCTTGCAGTGAGCCAAGATCACGCCATTGCACTCCAGCCTGGGTGACAGAGCAAGACTCTGTCTCAAAAAAAAAAAAAAAAGGAAGCCAAGATCTGGGTGCTGGGTTTGCTCATTGCTTCTGGGGCATTTTTAATAGATTTTTGATCCTCTGCTTCCTGTACCTAATCTTTGGGGTTGTGGGGAGGGGAGGAGAGAGCAACTTTGGGACCTCTTAGAGACAGATGAGTTGGAAGGACTCTGTCCGTGTTTTCTCCCTGTCACTTAAACTATTAAATACCACCATAAACATTCTAAATACCATGTTTGCAGTAGTAACTGCATTATAGTGGCATTGGCAAAATCTTATTTTTCTTTTCAGAGTAATAGATATATGAAATATAGATTTGATTTACTTCCTTCAAGAGCTGATTAATCTCTAAGAATATGAATGAAAGCTCTTTGGCTTAAGAATTTAGTTAGAGAGGATTATTTTGGCGGTGGGGGGAGGGTGGTGGCGGAGGTGTCTTTCAGCATTGGAATTGCTGAAAGGGATTGTAGGCAACTCCTTGAATTGGTAAAAGTTCAGATGGAAATTCTACCGGCAAGCCTCTTGAAACGTATGGGGCTGTACACTTATTTTGATCTGTTTACTGAGCTTTGTTTTTCTTTTATTATGGAAAATTTCAAACATACATGAAAGTAGAGTGAAGTAGTATAGTGGACCCTCACATTCCCATCACCCAGCATCTACAGTATTTTAATTTGTGTTTCATCTTGTTTCACCTTTACCGTTCCTTCTGTCCTGGCCCTTGTTTTAACATAAATTTCAGCGACAGATCAATGCAGCAGAAAATGCTTCAGGAAGAAATAAGGGTGTTTTTATAAAACAGGATGGCTTGCGTGAAGATCACCTAGGTATTTGTAGAAATGTAGATTTCTGGGTTCCAAACTAACCAACTGAATCAGAGTGCTGAAGGTTGAGCTGGAAGTCTGCATTTACAATAGTTTTCTGGTTATTTCTTCTCTTGTCCCCTCACTGCCACAACATACATGTTTTATCTTCTACATACAAAATAATATCAGTTATTTACTGGAAATCTGTTGACTTGTATAACTAGTGAGAATCAAGAAAAGAAGGAAAACATTAAATTCAATTAAAAACCTCAGATTTTAAAATGAATGATAACACCTGAAATCTGAAGAACTCACTCATCCTGAGCACTGCGTGTAAATATTGTTCTGAAGAATCTTCCTGTGGGTACATACGCTATCACCACAAAGGAATTCAGGCACTCCAGGGCAGAACACAGTTAAAGCTCGAAATAAGTTGTTTTTTTTTTTTTTTTTTTTTTTTTTAATTTCACCTCCTTCTCTGGATGTCTGTATGAATAATAATAGCCTCTTTACATTTTCTGAATATCCTGTATATATTAGGAAAAACAGTGAGCAGGTAGTCTGACAATCAGATGCTGGCACTGTGAGCTGAGAACTTTGGTGCCATTCCTGGACCACCAGGCCTTAGCTTACTGCAACTAGAGTCAGGGTGGCAGTTGACTTGCAGGGAAATTTGGAGAGCAGGTATAATACCACGACATTCTTAATTCCCAGGGTGATAAATGTGTATGCTGTAACATGAGAACCCCTGATTCATGATCTATACAGTAACTTGCAGGGTGTTTTGTTTTTCTATGTTAATATGTTAATAAAATAAACCTTAAAAAGGTTTATTTTTCTAAGCTAACTTATTTAGATATATCCTAGGATTTGTAGCTTATTTCATATTTTTAATAGGTACTTTTTTTTAAGCTGTTTGTTGTTATGTTTTGATATATTTGCCGTGGATGATTGATCTGTGCAACATTTATGAAGAGCTAAAAAAAGTTAACTATCTCTGAAGCTGCTACATTATAATGATTGTATAATAATCAGTCGGGTTTGATTAAGAACACCACAGGCTCTTGTACTAGTACAGACTATTTTTTTGGCAACATGTATGCCTTGGGTGGGAGAAAAGAATTTAGTTACAAACATCTATAATAGCGACTTTTGAGAGAGGAGCTGCTCTTATTTAAAAGTGAAACCACTATAATTTTAAAAGTCTCATGTCTTTTTTCCCCCTTTTCCCTCATAGTCACAGTCCATCCCAAAACTTTGTTTTTTCTGTTTTTGCTAGACTGAACAAGGAACTTGAGTTTGACATGGTATAATTCCAACCTTTAATTATAGGAAGTAAAGCTCCAAGACATCTTGGACTTAGAAGATAAAGGAGGAGAAGTTTGCAGTCATTTTGCACATTTAAAATATCTGTTTTAACCAACTAGTAATTATAAAATTTTGTAGTTTCAGCTTTTTACTGCAAAACTAAAGTGTTGTGATCTATTGGTGACCTCTCAGATTACCCACTAAATTTAAAGTATTCTCATCACAGATTCTTCTCAGGACCCTCAATAAATTAAACTTGTGACTTCTTTTTTTTTTTTTGAGGTGGAGTCTTACCCTGTCACCCAGGCTGGAGTGCAGTGGCATGATCTCGGCTCACTGCAACCTCTGCCTCTTAGGTTCAAGCGATTCTCCTGCCTCAGCCTCCTGAGTAACTGGGATTACAGGTGTGTGCCACCACGCCCGGCTACTTTTTTGTATCTTTAGTAGAGATGGGGTTTCACCATGTTGGCCAGGCTGGTCTGTAACTCTTGACCTGGGATGCTCCACCCGCCTTGGCCTCCCAAAGTGCTGGGATTACAGGCATGAACCACAACGCATTGCTGTGCCTCTTTCAAGAGGAAAAAAATATCCCGTCCCCATTCCTACCTGGCTGTTTGCCCCTGTAGAAGGGTTCCCTATATAGGCAGCAGCGGTTGCTTCCCCAGATCCAGCCTGTCAGTTGCTGAGCAGAGTCCCACTTGACTCTTACCTCAGACTGTTATTAAAATGCAACACCCAGACACTGATTGCTGGTAAGGCACTGAAAAATAACCAACTTACCAAAATAGCCCCCTGGGAACACTCTCCGAGAGGCCTGCCACAGCAGTACAATCCAGGAATCTGTCATCTAACTTAGTTTTCTGTATTGAGAAGAAAATTAACTTTAATAATGATCTGATCACCATTATTAATCCTATATGCGCTCAGTAGACCTAGAAAATTTTGGAACCATAAATCCTTGTCTGTAGAATTTTATAGCTGAGATGCCAGTTTTACAGATGAAGGAACTGAGGCCCAGAGAAGTTGATCAGCAAAGTCAGTCCCGCACCGCCAGTTAAGGGTAGATTGAAGAGTAAGGGGTCCTAAGTCCAGGCCACCTGTTCACCCCCGCGAACCGAGTTGTGCTTTAAAGAACCTCTGTAGTGCAGTACACACACACACACACACACACACACACACACACACACGGAGCAGATTCAAGAGTGAGGGGTCCTAAGTCCAGGCCACCCGTTCACCCCAGTGAACCAAGTTGTGCTTTAAAGAACCTCTGTAGTGCGACACACACACACAGACACACACACACACACACACGGAGACCAACTCCAGCCATTTCTCTGGATAGTTTTCTGTTTATTCTCTGAAAATACTGGGATAAAGTTTTAAACTATTTATCCTAAGATTGACTCAAAGTACTAAAGAAAATTCCATGTTGAAATTTAGGAAACAAAAGTGCTAGCTTCTATAATTAGGCTGAAAAAAATCACAGTTCGTATTGTTTTTAAATTTGCGCCAGACATGGTGGCTCAGGGCTGTAATACCAGGACTTGGGAGGCTGAGGCGGCTGGATCGCTTGAGGCCAGGAGTTCAAGACCAGCCTGGGCAACAAGGCAAGACCCAGACTCTACAAAATTTTTTTAAAAATTAGCTGAGCATGGTGTTGTGCACCTGTGGTCATAGCTACTCAAGAGGCTGAGGTGGGAGGATTGCTTGAGACTAAAAGGTTGAAGCTACCGTGAGCTGTGATTGTACCACTGCACTCCAGCCTGGGTGGCAGAGCCAGACCCTGTCGAGACCCTGTCTTGGGGGAAACAACTGTTTAGTTTCCACCTATGAGATGACATTGTACTGTTTAATTAAAGGTATAAAAATATTTTTTGACTTTTAAGAAATGTAATCATAAACTTGTAAGCATTCATTTGTAAACATAGAAGATACTTTAAACATCACCATGTGAAGGTCTGGACTCCTTTTTTATTTTCCAATTTTTGTTTTAGGTTCAGGGGTACATGTACAGGTTTGTCACATGGGTAAATTACATGTCATAGGGGTTTGGTATACAGATAATTTTGTCACCCAGACAGTCAGCATAGTGCCCCATAGTCAGTTTCTCAGTCCTCATTCTCCTCCAACCCTGGATACTTTTAGGAATCTACCTACTGCTGTAGATCCCAAGAATAATGCTCATTGGCAGATATTTTGTATATCCTTTCAAGAGTCATGGACAGGTATTTAAAAAAGTGTGTGGAGCAGTCGACAGACGTCATTTTTTCCTCTTCTTTCCATCAGCTCTTTAAAACAAGCTTTGTAATCCATGCCTCTCATCCCACCCTTCCCTGGCAGCCGCAGCATCCCTCACTCATGTCCTCTTTGCTTTCTGCTGCTGGACCTTTGCCCTCAGCTTATATAATAAGTAACAGTTCAGTGTATATATCTACATGGTGTGTGTGTGTGTTTGAAACTGGGTCTCATTCTGTCCCCCAGGCTGGAGTGTGGTGGTGCAGTCATGGCTCCCCGCAGCCTCAACCTCCTGGGCTCAGGCAATCCTCTTGCCTCAGCTTCCCGAGTAATTGGGACTACAGGTGCATGCCACTGTGCCTGACTAATTTATTTTTTAATATTTTGTAGGGTTGGGGTCTGGCTATGTTGCCTAGGCTGGTCTTGAACTCCTGGCCTCAAATGATCCTCCCACCTTGCCTCCGAAAGTGCTGGGATTATAGGCGTGAGCCACTGTACCTGGCCTCCACAACACTTTTAAACATGCTTTTCTCCCCTGCCTTCCATAGTAATGTGCCTGCCTGTTGCCGCCGAAACATCCTCTTTTCCGTTTCCTCCTCAGCTCTCTTTCTTCCTGTCCCCTCCATTAAATGTTGTTTCTTATCTCCTTGGTTCTCTCTTTTTTTTTCTTCTCTCCCCCTTTATCTATTTTGTAAATTTGTCGAATGATGCATGTAAATGGTTTAAAAAAATTAAATATTTTTCCAGGGTTTATTATAAAAATAGGGAGTCCCTGTCCTGTCCCATTCCTCCCCATCCCTACTGCTGGCTCCCAGTGTCAGTGTCCTGCAGCTCTTTTAGCCACATCGCGGGGTCATGTGCTAAGTGCTAGTAGCACTGTTTGTTGGTTTAATCAGATCCTGAGTTTCTACTATGCACAACAAGAATTTACATATTCACACACACATACCTGCATACACCCTTCTTCTCAACACAGTCACTCAGTCTTTTCTATTAAATTGCTATTTATATTTTTATGGCTGCAAATATTATTTGCAACTGACCCTATAGTGTTTGTGATTATTACATTTCTTTTACATCTTTTATTAGTTTTTTATGAACACATCATCAATTTGTCCCATGCTCCTCGGCAGGAGCTTAAGTCTCCTCTCCGTGTGTTTGGCTGTTGTGTCCTGGAACCCTTGTGCCCTATGCCATTCTTGCAGTGGTGTCTCTGTGGCTGCTGTCCAGCCTATTGAGAGGTCTGAAGCTTTTCCGACTTCCTCTATGTCTAGATTCTGAACAGTTGTAAAACTGTGCCTTGGTATGAGTCTCTTTACATTCATGTCATTAATCAACATGGATACACAGTGGGCCCTTTGAACCTTGAAAGTTGTGTGCTTTAGTTCTGGAAAATTTTCATATCTACACACACACACACACACACACACACACACACACAGAGACATACACACACACAGAGAGACATACACACACACAGACATACTCACGTATGTGTATACATGCACACACTTTTTGGGAAGAATTGTCTTCTCTTCCTTCTCTTTGTTCTTTCCATCTAAAGCTTCTATCAGCAGATTGTTGGTTGTTGGATGTTTTGGAATAAACTTCTACTTGTGTTGATTTTTTTTTGTCTGTTTTCTGCTATATGCAAGTATTTTGTTCAGTTTCATTTGATTTCCTGGAGGCCCCCTCCCCCTATATTTTAAATGGCATCTTTCTTCTCATGAGTATACTGTCTCTTCTGATTTCTGAGAATGTTATAGTTGTTGTTTTTATTATTTTTTAACCGCTGCATTGTCTCTTTCCCTCAGGTTCCTTTGGATCTGTTTGGGTTGGGCACTGTCTTTTACCCAAGAGGTTTTTCAAATGTCAGGTGGTACTCAAAGTCTGTTCCTATTTCAGAGAAGGGAGTTAATAACTAGATTGGAGGTGTCCTCCATGCCCCTTTTCCTTCCAGCTTTACCTCACATCTGCCAGTAAGTCCTGGCTCCGCCTGCTTTCGTCCCCTACACTGTCATGGAGCGGCAAGAGCTTGCACTCTGAGCCTCACCATGTAGTGTCTGACCTTGGAGAAGTTACTTTGCCTCTTCAGTGCTCCGTTTCTTCATTCTAAAATGAGGTTCATCAGGCACGGTGGCTCATGACTGTATCCCAGCACTTTAGGATGACAGGGCAGGGAGAATCACTTGAGGCCAGGAGTTTGAGACAAGCCTGGACAACATAGTGAGACTCCATCTCTATAAAATAATTTTTAAAAATTAGCCAAGGGCGGTGGCCCATGCCTGTCATTTCAGCACTTTGGGAGGCCAAGGTGAGAGGATCATTTGAGGCCAAGAGGTAGAGACCAGCCTGGGCAATATAGTGAGACCCTGTCTCTACAAAATATGAAAAAATTATTTGGGCCTTGTGGTGCACACCTGTAGTCCCAGCTACTTGGGAGGGTCAGATGGGAAGATTGCTTGAGCCCAGGAGTTCAAAGCTGCAGTGAGCTACCGTCATATACCACTGACTCCAGCCTGGGTGATAGAGCAAGACTGTCTCTTAAAAAAATAATAATAATAAAGTAACGTAAAATGGGGCTAATGATACCACCTACCTCAGAGAGTTGTTATGGAATCGGAAGCGTTTAGAATACTGCCTGGAACATTGTAGGTACCATGTAAATACTATTTTTATAACCCTCCTGAGACGAAATCAGTATCATTTGTTGCATGAGTTAGTTGTAATAGCAGAAATATGTTCCCTGGTCATTCCATGTAAAATAACAGTCTCCCCAGTCCCTTATTTTATTTTTCAATATTGCTTCTCGCCATCTGAGGTATCATATATTAACTTAGTTACTTATTGCCTGCCCTGTGTGCAGGGACTTTGCTTTTTTTTTTTTTTTTCACTTCTGTATTCTCAGAACCTATAGCAGCTTCTGTCTTATCAAAGATGCTTAGTAAATGTTTGTTGAATGAATGAATGTGTTAGATGTGGCTTTCTAACTGGTGGGCTTCACAGTAGGGTGACTGCACAGCCATTTCAGTAGGTGACACCCCTGTCCCTTAACCCTCTTAAGTATCTGGAAGTCTTTTATCTTGGGCTGGATACTTGAGTATCTGGAAGCACCTAATTACATAGTGAATTGTCTTTGGGCTTATTTTTCTGTATGACGTAGAGACATCCAGTTGCAGCATTATCAACAGGAAACCGTCAGCGACCTTGCCTTTGTGCTATAGAACCTTCTCAAGGTCACAATTATAAGCAGTTTCTGGCTTAGTTTTGAAGATAGTACTTAAAAATTAAAACTTCATTGTAGAGAATTTTGAACATACACAGACGTAGAGAGAAGAGTGTAATGAATTCTGTCTCCCCAAACCCATGCCCAGCTGTCTCTCGCGGCCAGTCCCGCTGCACCACCACCACCATGTACTTTCTCTCTAAGAGAGAACTTTGAAGGACACGTTGCCTGAGATCACATTTCAGTTATATTCGCAAGAACTTAGGCTTTAGGAAGCTAGAAGGGCTCTGAGAACACAGACTCCATCGAGGGATTGTTAGAGATTTTAAATAAAAAGTAGACATGTTTTTCTAGGCTATTTAAGGTCTGGCCTCCATAGGAAATAAGGAGCGGACATTTAGGGCGCCTCTCCATCCTTTGAGCTGTGTTGTACGGAAGTAGGATTGGCTAAGGGTTGCGAATCTAGTACTGCCAGTGACTTGGCCGCACATCTCTGTAGATTTCCATGGGAAGTTGTGTGGCAAAACAGAATATCCTTCCCCTAGACGTTGGTGGTGCACTGAAGGGATAGTTGTGGGGGTGCAGCCCTGGGAACCTGGCTGTGCGTCTCTCCTTCCAGGACTAGATGCTTCCTGTTCACAGTGGACTGTGGAACCACTGTTCAAAGCTGTTACAAATGTGGAAGCACTGTGGATGACTCCACAACTTAGCTAGATCAACAGCTTAACTGAGACTCCAGTTCATGGAATATCCAGCCCATCACTTCTTGGGGTGTGGAGGCCCAGTGGTCCCGCAGAAGTCGTTTAAGCCCGACATTCTTTTGGCCACACCGTGCTGCCTTAGATGAGCTTTTCTGTGATAGTCTCCATCCTAGTTAGTGTTTTAAAACAGGAATGAAATGACTCTTTGATAACAAATTTTAGTGGAATAGGCTGAGAGAAACCAGCAGCTTTGTATAAAATGAATCTCATTCACAGGTATTTAATTAGCACTCAAATTATATAACCTTTCTGCAAGTGTGAGAGAGCAGTTGGGCTGGCTGACCTTGAAAATCACTTTTGAGCAAGAAGAACACTTCCCTGTCTGTGATGAGCACACAGTGCGATCTGTTTTTCTAGGCTGTTGATATTCAGTCTTAGGGGTCTTTGTGGAATCTCTGATTCATCAACTGGATCATCAGTGCATTATTTTCTGTTCTGTGTAGTTGAGTATTTTTAGTGCCATGCTTCATTTCCCGTTTCCTTTCCAATATTAGAATACCTTAGGGAGATTCTAGGTTATTTAATGTTCTTATAAATAGATGTATTGTTACATTATGGCAAGGAAAACATTTTGTGACTTAAAATTCTGTGTACAGGAAACCTTGATGATAGATAGGTTTGTAAGTTTCAGGTGTTAAATAAAAATGTGTGATCTGCAATAATTGATTGTTCACATTTTTTTCCCCAAGTAGTGTGATGATGATTCATTTTATTAAGTCTCTGGGCTGCAGTGCTACTTGTCAGGGTGTTGGAAGAGGAAGGCAGATGTAGAGGTCCTAACGTGCTAAGAGAAAAAGGCCCAAATGATGTGTCTTAGAGATGGGCTTTATGTGGACCATTTGGAAGGTTGGAGCCCTGAGCTTCCCTCAGTTCTATGAGTTTTCTTTGTCTAAGTAGCCACCATTGTTAACTTTTAAGTGGGCACAGAATTCTGTTACGCAAATTCCTGAGGTGAGAGGGTCTGGGCAAAACAGAAAACAGGTGAGATGTGTGAGGACCTGAGCCTTGCTGTACACTTGCTTTCCCAGTGAGAAGGCAGGATGCCCTCCCTCTCATGCCTGTGCTGTCAAGGATGGATCCTGCCAGGGGTACTGGCTTTCTTCAATTAATACATTGACCAATTAATTGCATATGTTAAGAAAACTAAAGGAGTGGAATTGGAGTGTTCCTAACACAAAGAAATGATCGATGCTTGAGGTGGCGGATACCCCAAATACCCTGATGTGGTTATTACACTTCATATCCCTGTATCAAAGCGTCACACATATGCCATAAATATATACACCTATTTTTACCCTTAAAAATAAAAACTTAAAAGGGTGAAAAGATGAGTAAATTGACACAGTGCTAAGGACTGAGTTGTACTGCTCCAGGTACCTCAGGCTGTGACTGTATTTGGAGATAGGGCTTTTATTTTTTATTTATTTATTTTTTTGAGACGGAGTTCCGCTCTTGTTACCCAGGCTGGAGTGCAATGGCACGATCTCGGCTTACCACAACCTCCGCCTCCCGGGTTCAAGCAATTCTACTGCCTCAGCTTCCCGAGTAGCTGGGACTACAGGCTTGCGCCACCATGCCCAGCTAATTTTTGTATTTTTTAGTAGAGACGGGGTTTCACCTTGTTGACCAGGATGGTCTCAATCTCTTGACCTCATGATCCACCCACCTCAGCCTCCCAAAGTGCTGGGATTATAGGCGTGAGCACCCGGCCGAGATAGGGCTTTTAAATAGGTGAATAAGTTAAGATGAAGCCCTAAGGGCGGGCCCTAGTCCATTCTGACTGGTGTCCTTCTAAAAAGGGGAAACTTACATACACACAGAGACACCAGGGATACACACTGAAGAAAGACCTTTGAGAAGGCAGGGAGAAGGTGGCTGTCCGCAGCCAAGGAGAGAGGCCTCAGGAGAAACCAGCCCTGCCGACACCTGGTCTTGGACTTCTAGACTCTAGAACTATGAGAAAGTCAAGTTCTGTTGTTTAAGCCCCAGTCTGTATTATTTTGTTTTACCAGCCCTAGCAAACTAACACACACAGTGTTCCGACTAAAACACATTTAAATCACATCTTAGATGGCATCAGTTAAGATTCCTGTTTTGTTCCTAAACGAATATTGGTGTAGAGGTCCAAGGGCTGTGGCTCTGCTCATGTGTGGGGCTTTCTTCTTAGTCCTGCACCTCTGGGGGCTCCCTGGGGAAGGGGGTGCCTTTGGAGTCTCGGTTTGCTAGCACTGAGTAGAATGCTCTGATGGCTTCCAGGGAGATGAGGCTATGCAAGAATGTGGTACGTGTGGATAAACACCCATTTTGAGAGAGAACATAAATTGGAGGAAATCCACTTTTTGAGAGAATGTATTTTTTAATAAAATACCTTAGTTATGCAGCTGAAGGAAAGTGGGTACGTTTGTGGGAGTTCTTGGAGAGCTGGGGAATAAGCAGTTTGCCACCCCAATACAGTGTATGCTAAATAGTGGAAAAACGGTGCCAAGTAAGAGTGTAAAATTATTGAAGGAGTACTTCTCTTATAATCTTATTTGTTTGACCCTGAAAACATAAGTTTATTATTTTTTTTGAGAGAGAGTCTAATTCTGTCATGCAGGCTGTCACCCAAGCTGTAGTGCAATGGCACGATCATGGACCACTGCAGCCTCAGCATCCCAGGCTCAAGCCATCCTCCTACCTCAGCCTCTTGAGTAGCTGGGACTACAGGCTCATGCCACCATGCCCAGCTAATTTTTTGTATTTTTTTTGTAGCGATCCAGGCTGGTTTTGAACTCCTGAGCTCAAGCAATTCACCTGCCTCAGCCTCCCAAAGCACTGGGATTACAGGTGTGAGTTGCCGTACATGGCCCATAAGTTTATTCATTTTTGTTTTGTTTGGAGATAGAGCCTCACTGTGTTGCCCAGGCTGGAGTGCAGTGATATGATTGTAGCTTACTTCAGCCTTGACCTCCTGGGCTTAGGTGAGCGTCCTGCCTCAGCCTCCCAAGTACACACTACAGGTGTGTGCCACCATGCCTGGCTAATTTTCCACATTTTTTGTAGAGATGACGTCTTACTATGTTGCCCAGGCTGGTCTTGAACTCCTGCACTCAAGTGATCCTCCTACCTCAGCCTCCCAAAGCACTGCGATTACAGGCGTGAGCTGCTGTGCTTAGCCCTTAAGTTTATTCTGGGATCCAGTAGGTTGGTTATGGTTTCTTTCTGTTTTTGTTTTTTTTTTTTCCCCTGTATGGTTAGCTTTCCTGTATTCCCTTGCTTGCTTATTTTCCCTCACTTGCTCATGCCCCTTCATTGCTCTCTCTCTCACTTTTTTCTCTTTTTCCTTACCCCCGACTTCTACCTGAATGCTAGGCACTGGGCCAGGCTCTGGGGAGTCATTGGTGGATTATACAAGCCCGGCCCGTGACACCATTCATCATGCAGCCTAGTAGGGAAGGCATATGGGTATTTACAACATGGGCAGATTCCATGGGGTGATGCAGGGTAATTGGGGGTGCACAGGCAGGTACTCCATCCGTGGGCCTCAAGAATGGTTTTCGAGTTGAGCTCTGGTGGGCAGGGATGAATGAGTTGGGCGGGGTGGTGTCATGGTGGCATCTCTGGGTAGGGGAAGGTATGAGAATGAAGTGGCAGAAGATCCATCTGGAAGGATGGAGAGAAGGTCACTGTAGCTTGTAGTAGAGAGCTGGAGAGGAGTGATGGGAGTCGGAGTTGGAGAGCTCAGGAGTAGCCAGTCAATGATGGATGCTGAAGCCTTGTTAAGGAGTTTTGACATTAGGTTAAAGATGGTGAGAAGCCTGGTGTACAAAATTCAACAAGTAGGAAAGGATATAGTACCTCTGACTGTTGTTCCCCAGCCACTTCATTTCCATCCTTGCTGGCAACTGCTGTTGACAGGTACACCTACTGGTCTCTGGCTCTTTTTTGTTTTTCTTGTTTTCATTTAAACATCTATCCTAGAGATGGGTTGGATTGTGTACCCCCCAAATTCATGCGTGGAAACCCTAACCTCAGTGCCTCAGAATGTGACCCTATTTGGAGAGAGGGTCTTTATGGGGCCGATCAAGTGAAAATGCAGTCATGAGGGTGGGCCCTAATCCAGAGTGACTGCTGTCCTTATATTTAAGAAGGGGGAATTTGGACATGGACATATGTAGAGGGGAGATGATGGGAAGAGACTTTGGGAAGAGACTTAAGGAAAAGGCAGTGAGCTACCAGAAGCAAGGAGAGGTCTAGAATAGATACTGCCACCACAGCCCTCAGAAGGAACCAGTCCTGCTGACACCTTGATCTTGGACTTGTAGCTTCCAAAACAGAATAAATTTTGGTCATTTGAGTCACTCAGTTTGTGATGCTTGGTTATGGCAGCCCTAGCACATGAATGCCTTTATCAAGAGTAGACAAGAATATGGATTATAAATTATGGTATCTGTTTTTTTATTTAAACTTTCTATTTAATGCATGGGAAAAATTATTTAATAAATGAAAGCTTCAAGCATGCAAGACATAGATACTGTAATGAATTCCCACACAGCTTCCACCCAGCCTGAATTAGCTGCGGCCCATCTTTCTTTATGCTGCCTCCGTCCACTTCCTCTACGCCTCGTGCTGTTTGGAAGCAAATTCCAGGCATCATTAAGTAGGTCACTATCTCCAAAAGATAAGGACTACATTTAAAAATAACCACATGACCATTATCACTCCTAGGAGAAATGAATTGCATTTTCTTAATATGGTCAGTTATTCATTCAGTGTTCAGATTTTCGATAACCTGAAATGTCCTAAGTTTTAAAATAGGTTGAATCATGATTCAAATAACATCCATATGTTGGAATTGGTGGGTAGATCTTTTAAGTCTCCTAATGTTTGCCACCCTCCATCTCTTGATCTCTTTCCTTTTTTCAATTTCCTAGGTTTTTACTCTCCAAGTGTTTTTCATAGCCTTTATTTTGCTGACGACATTCTTGCAGTGATATTTAACATGTTTCACTATTCAAGGTGTTTTCTACACATTGACATTTGGATCTAGATGCTTGGTTTGATATTCTGTTTTTGTTTGCTTGTTTTAGGCAGTACCGTTTCATAGGTGGTGATGTGTTTTTCCATCAGGAGACACATGATGTCTTTGTTTCTGTGTTATCAGCTATTGATGTAAATTTGATGTGTCATAAAATACTATTTTGGATATCAAAACGATTTGAAAACGTGGATTTCTTAGCTTTCATGCCATACAAAAACAAAACTATGGGTGGGATTTCACCTACTGGCCATAGTTTCCTCATTGCTGTTACCCCAAGAGGGAAACGGCTTAGACCACAGGGGTACCAAGTTCAGTGTTACAAAACTGTGACAAATTGTTTGCTAAGGTAGTTGTAACACCGGCAGTGAGTAAGCAGCTCTACTTCCTGAAATTGAGGTCTTTACATTGGCAGTTCACTTTAAAAGAAACCAAGGCTCTTTGGGGAAATGATTGATAGGAGGTCTCAAACAAAACTATAAAAGATGAGCCTGGAACATCCCAGGAAACAAGAATTCCACCCTGGCCTGCTGGGACTCTGATGGAGGGCTTGGGAGCAAACCCCTTTGGAGGCCCTGCTTGCCAAAGATAGGACAATGTGAGTATCAATCAGAACAACCACAATGGGTGCTTTAAATCCATTAGCTCATAATATCACAGAACAGTGACAGCAGCTCTCTGAACTGCTCACTGCCAGAGGGTGCTAGCGAACCAACTCATTTTTAAAAAACTGGTAAAGAGAAAGATTTAAGTATCTAGTCTGGCTTTTCCTTATGACTTAAATTACTGAGTAACCGAATAGTAAGTGTGAGGAAATTTCTCTTTATAAAAGTATATCCAGCATTTGGATATATCCAGCATTGGAATATCCAGCATTTTGTAATCCCTAATGGATCTAGACATTGATCATCATTTCTTTTTATCTGTGGCCTTTGAATTTTTTTTATTGAATCCAAAAATGGTTTCGCAGACAACTCATCAGTTAATTACATGTGGGTCCAGTTTCATTTGAGGTTCTAGAGATCATGAATCAGATAATTGGGCTGGAGTTATAATGGTTGAATTAATAGGTGGTATTCCTGCCTTACTCTGAGTCATTACTGAGAATTGCATTCTCTAAATTACCTGTCTCTAAAACAGATAATATGTACCTACCTTGTAGAGTTTCTCAAGTTTTCTGCCTATTAAATCAAGTTCTAGATAGCTATTAAAATGCTATGAAAACTATTAAATGAAAACTCACAGAATGTGCTGTAGAGATGCTGGGTATTTTTAAATCAGTGTCTTGGGGGAAGCATACGTAGTACTCCAGACCTCAAGTTGTGCTGGCTCTCAATTTGTGATGGGAAAAGCTGCCTAAATGTATGGCGACACCTGTTCTTGATGTTCTTTAGTAGACGACTAGCTTGATTTCTGCACTTCTCAGTGCTGTAGGCTGCAATGTTAAAACTGCCTTTCTTCATCGGGTTTTAATGGCTGTAGTCAGGAACCATGTCAGGGCCTGGTTTCTAGTTTGACCACAGTGGTATGGGGATTTTATTTGTGGTTCCTCATGTCTAGAATTTACTTCCCCTTTGTGGTTTTTGCAAACCCATCTCACATTCCAGCCTATATTTGATTTCCTCATTTTATGGAAGTCTTTTTTTTTTTTCATTGCTAAATAGAGTTTTCTTTAAGCACAGTGCTTTTGGATTCATCAAAAGAAAAATACTATAAAGTTTTAAAAAGGAATAACTAAAAATATCTACTTGAAGCTACCTAGTAAATTTCTCAGGCAGTAGTTTTAATGGGACAGTTAGATACTGAGGGTGAATAGATGTGGTTCACATTGAGGAAATCTAAGTAAGGGAGAGTAGGTGCCTCTGCAGCCCCTAGCAGAAGTAAGTTCAGCAGAAAGCTAGGGCAAAGCTTGGCATAGTTCATTGTTCTTAACCTGGTTATGACTCTTCATGCCTATCTAGTGACTCACAGAGGACATTTTCATGAATCATATAATTGGGCTGGCGTTCATACAGTCCTTATCCAGTTTTATAATAAATGGGTAGTTTGTGATGATTGAAAAACAAAACAAAAACTCTGAGTGAAAGAGAGGAAAAAGGAATTCAAGATCAGCTTTGCAGAGTTTGAAGAAGTATGAACTACCCTAATTAGTGACAGACTTGGGTTCAAAGGACAGTGGGCTGTTTTTAAGTGTTAATAGTTAACCACGTTGAGGCAGAATAGTGGGGTTTCAAGGAAAGAGAGAGAGCTTGCACCCCGCACACCTAAACTCAGGCTGGCCTGACACTGTCCCACCTGGGTTCATGGACATATCAGTGTCTTCATCTGTGATGTGGAGCTGGTCGTATTACCTCAAAGGTGTTGTGATGACCAAATGAAGTAATACTGTATTTTATCAAATGTCAGATGAGGTTGATGATAAGTCACACCCTTATTTTTGTACCATTAAAAAGAAGAAATGCTGCCAGTTAAAACTAATTTGGTTTGAAGTGTGATCAGAGATGCAGTGGACAAACTACGTATGATTTTTTCTTTTTATTCTCCCGTACAATCCAGATGCATCTTAAAAAATCAATTTTAAAAAAATGTATGTGAAAGCGCTTTGCTATATAATCCTCAGGAGTCAAATTTGATTTTTATTATATGAATCGGGAGTGAAGCACAGTTCTTCAGAATTAATCCCAGTGGTCTGGCGTGGTGGCTCATGCCTGCAATCTCAGCACTTTGGGAGGCTGAATTGGGAGGCTCGCTTGATCCCAGGAGTTCGAGACCAGCCTGGAAAGCATAGTGAGACCCCCATCTCTTAATAGAAAAAAAAAAAAAAGAAGAAGAAATTCCAGGGAAGAAGCACAGGCTTTACTTGTCTGGATGAGTGGACAGCTCACTGCAAGGAGGGAGAGAAGAAAATCGTCTCTCTTGGTCTTCAGTCATAAGAACTGTCTCTCAGTGGCTCAAGCTTCTCACTTAGTTTAGGTTTTCCAAATGGACACAAGTGTGTCTGTAGTTAGGGAATTCTTTTTCTCAGTGAAAGCTGACTTCCTCCAGATTAGTTTTGAGAAGAAGCACCAAGTTACCTCCTGTGGTAAATGTATGGGCTTTCCTCTGTTTTAGACTTTGTTGATTGAGAACTTGGAGATTCTCTACACCCCTTGGTTAACTATATTATTCTTAAGCACAGACTGAGCCTGCTTGTAACAATGGTGTTTCAGCGTTGCTTTCACAAAGGGACCTTTTGTTATTGAGAAATAACTTAGTTCTGTTTGCAGTTCATTTTAGACTTCCCCGATCTTCACTGAAGCTTGTTTCAGATTCAAGAATGTGTTTTGTTCCCCTAGGAGTTTGGGTTAGTTTTTCTTTTCTTCAAGTACCCTAGCTTCATTTAAGAAAAAAGTAGCCTTGTTAATTTATCTCTCTGCCTTCCTTTTGGTGCATTTGAACACTTACTTAGCCATAGATGAGGATTTATTTTTATGTTTTGAGACAGAATCTTGCTCTGTCACCCAGACTGGAGTGCAGTGATGTGCTCACAGCTCACTGCAGCCTCCTCCTCCTGGGCTCAAGCCGTCCTCCCACCTAAGGCTCGTGAGTAGCTGGGACTTCAGGCACGTGCCACCACTCCCAGCTAATTTTTATTTTTATTTTTTGTAGAGATGGAGTTTCATTTTGTTGCCCAGGCTGGTCTTTTAACTCCTCAAGCGATCATCCCACTTTTGCCTCCCAGAGTGCTGAGATTACAGGCATGCTCACTGCCTGCCATAGATGAGGATTTTAAGGAAAAGTTTATTTCTCAGTAAAACTCCAGTAGCTGAGACTTTAACAGTTTGCTCTAACAAAGAAAAGGTTCTCAACTACCCTAGTTGAATAAGATGTTTTCCGGATAATGAAGAACTTGCTAAAAATAAGATGTAAAAATCTTTAGGCTCTAGTTAGGGATGGGAAAAGGCTAGGCGGTAAAATATTTTAGGCTTTGTGGCTCACAGGCAATATCCTTGACATATTCTTTTTTTTTTTTTTTTTTAATAGCCTCTTAAAGATACAGAAATCATTCTTCTCTGAGGAGTCAGGAGAGGTCCCCCATGCAACAGCGGGCTGCACGCAGGCTGTAGTCTGCAGACCACATCCCTCGGTGCTTGTTATGACCAGGGCTCCTTGGAGCACTGGCTGGTCCTCAAGCAGAGTAGGGAAAATATGAGGAGGCTGGAGCTTCCTGTAGTGCCCAGAAGTAAGGAAAAGTTGGAGACAAAGGGAAGGATGGGGTGTACCAAAAAGATCCAGTGGTCACCTTGACAGAGCTCCCAGTGGACAAGGATGGAACCATTTGAGCCATAAAATATATGATGATGGCTTTGGATTACAGCCCAGAGAATAAACATCCATGAGTCCATAAGTGTATACATGACTGAATAAAATAAATAAGGGGAGGAGAGGTGACCAATCTTCCTTACCAAATTCTAAATAACAAGTGTAGAAGAAACAAGGGAAATAGAAAATCACCTTCCAGACATCACAGTATTAATTGCTGTAGGCAAGATGCACTGACAAATGCAAAAAACTGGTGCGCAAGACCTGAAGGAGAAACAGGGTAGTTGCATCACCCTCAAAGTTTCTTCCTCCCATATTACTAATTACTGGAGGGTTTGTAAGCTGTGTCTACAGACTCTAGCACTCATCCCTCCAGCTTACTTCCCTTCCCTGTGGGCCAGCACTGCTCTCGAGGAATAGAGTATGATAAGGGAAAGGTGGGCCTGCAGTGGTTTGGTGACGCCTAGTGGGAGCCACCTGGCCCACAGAATCAAAGGTCACCTCACCAGGAGTAGGCCATGTGCCCTGCTGTGCAAGCAGGACAGTTCACCCCCCTAGAATTCTCTAGCTCCTTCCCAGGCAGCCACAACCTTGGTCTAATCCTGAGAAGACATTGGGCCACCCAGATTGAGAGACATTCTGCAAAGTGACTGACCAGCACTCTTCAAAAGTATCAATGTTAAGAAACACAAGGGAAGATGAGAAACTGTCAGACTGGAGGAGATGAGGGTCACGTGGTGATTAAATGCAACATTGGTACCTTGGAGTGAATCCTGAAAAGGAAAAACGACTTCAGTGAGAAAACAGTAAAATCTGAGTAAAGCCTGAAGTCCAGTTCATCTCATTGTTACCAGCATTACTATCCTAGTTTTGATCAGTGTACCGTGGTACTGTATGATGTTAACATTAGTGGAAGCTGGGCGAAGGGTGTGTGTGAACTCTCTGTATTGTCTCTCTAACTCCACTGTAAATCTAATTTATTTCAAAGGAAACAACAACTTCTTATCCTGGATGGATCATCAGCTTTATCTCAAGCATTATTTTATTATCCCACGCACCCATTTGTATGTAGAGGAGAATTTATTGATTCACTACTTAAAGTTTATTTTGGAATGTACATGTTTTTAATATTATTTATCTCTCTTTTCAGGGGAGACACCACCTGCTGCAGAAGTTTCCTCATTTTTCGTGATCCTGTGTGTGTGCAGTTTAATAATATTAATAGTGTTAATTGCAAACTGTGTATCCTGCTGTAAGGACCCAGAAATAGACTTTAAGGTGAGCACAGAGGGTAGGAACATTTAAAATGGTCTGATATGTTTTTCAGTAGAATAACTAGGTATCAGTCCTTTGGGAGCAGAGATCAGATTTTTTTCTTCTGATGGCTAAATAGTAAATATTTTCTGCCTTAGTGAATAGTAAATATTGTTAGCCATACAGTTTCCAAAACAGCAGCTCATCTCTGCCAGGACAGACACTGTTAAAAAATGGTCTTGGCTTTGTGCCAGTAAGATTTTCTTTGCACAAATAGGAGGTCTGGATTTGGTGCACCAGCTGTAGTTTGCTGTGCCTCCATCATTGACAGTAACCACTTGCCTGTGGTAAGTTTAGGTTTTTGCTGAGTGAGGAGTGGAATGTGATGATTGAATTCACTCTCCATAAGGCCTATGAGGAAGAGCAGGTTGGTTGTTCCCCTCCACGCCCAAACTTCTATAGGCTGGTAAATTTGTGGTCATTGAGATTACTGAGGCAAAGGGATCCCCCAGTGTGTTTTGTGAAAGAAGAAGGGAGGAGAAGGCTGCGGATTGTAAAGTCCTGGCCAGGAAGGGTAATAGAGAAGATCTGGTTGTAGCAGCAGACAGTAGAGTCTACCAGTGAACCAGCCGGGAAAGCCTCTGGAACTTACTGCATGCCTGCTGGAGTGCATTCGGGCTCTGTAAATACTTGTTATAAGGAATACAGCGTGCAGAGAAAATGATTCTTAATGTCGAGCTCCGCTGACTGCACAGGGCTGGCTCAGGAGTCTGGAGGGCCAGTGGTTCAAACTGGGGGAAAAAGAAGGTCGTCTCCTGGCTAAAGCCTTGTTTTCCCTGGACATGTTGCCCTGGTCTTTAGAACCTCATAGCTGTTTTTATGTGCTGTCTTTATCACGAGCCTTCTGGTAGCCCTGGGGACACAGAGATGTGCTGTTTTCTTGGGTCAGCACTGGCCATATACACACAGAAGGCTGAGAACGCAGGAGAGCAGTTGGAAAAGACTAATGTAGATCAGTCCCTTTAGAAGATTTTGCTCCAGACCTGTAGAGTTTTACTCACAACATCAGTAACTATGCCTTAGAACCTCCACAGACACTGCTGTGGGCAGCTGCTGATGCACTAACATAGGGGCACAATTGTAGGTAGATAGTTTGTGGCGCTTGCCTGTGAGTCTTGCTGAGGGACTTTGCACAGAAACCTGGCCATTTCAGGACAAAGATAAAGCCTGATCAGTGTTGCTGATACCGAAATCTAGTCCCCGTCTCACATTTCATGATGCCTTATTCTTGCCTTAGATCATGCGAAGCTTTTTGAATCTCAGGATTGAATGCCAGGAGTTCACTGTGAGAGCCGGGAATCTGTATTGTTACCAAGCTTTCCCTGGCGATGCTGGTGCAGGGGCCGCAGTGTGTTAGAGGACTCTCCAGCTCTAGAGTCTGTGTGACTGCATAAGCGTTATTTCCATCTGTGGTTTGCTGATTTTCTCTAGATTTATAGATGTGCAGTTTTACAGCTGTTGGTCTGTGGAAGTCATTTTGCAGACCAGGAAGCTACAGTCTGGTAACACAGGTGGCTTGCCCACGTTCATCCAGATAGCCAGTGGCATAACTTTAAAAGTGACCCAGGCTTATCTCATTTTTCTTCTTTTCTTTTTTCAGACAGGGTATCTCACTGTCACCCAGGCTGGAGTGCAGTGGCACGATCACACTTTACTGTAGCCTCAACCTCCCAGGCTCAGGCAATCCTCCCACCTTAGCCTTGCCAGTAGCTAAGTTTACTGTAGGCATATGCCATTGTGCCAGGCTAATTTTTGTATATTTTGTAGAGACAGGGTTTCACTGTGTTGCCCAGGCTGGTCTTGAATTCCTGAGCTCAAGTGCTTTTCCCGTCTCTGCCTCCCAAAGTGCTAGGATTACAGGCGTGAGCCACTGTGCCTGGCCATTTTTCTTATATTTATGCTGCATTACCTGTCTGAATCTTTAGAATCATCTGTTGGTATATCTAATGGTATGTCATGCTGCTGCCAAATTTTGAATGGCAGTATTTGAAGGTAGGAGTGATGGACAGAATCATTTAGGAATCTATTTAGGAATATCCAAAAGGAAAATTAACGAATTTCCTCTGTTCAAAAATACCCTCACAGATTGAAGTGACAGTACCTCATTTTTCTTGCTCCCAACTCTGTCAATACAAATAGCAGTAATGTCCTTTAATCCATTGGAGAACATATATGAGAATAATGTCTTCTCACATGCATGTGGAAACATAAGTGTTAGAGAAATCTACCATTATAACTTAGTTTCTTTCTTGTATTGGATGGGGGCTAAGGAGAGATGGTAGAAAAGAAAAATGAAAAGAAAGATGTTTGTAGACCATTCAGTGCAGAACAGTCTTGTTCACTGATCTGTTCCCAGCTTCTGTTATGGTGCCTGGAGAGGTAACATGTTAATTATCTGAACAGATGACTTGATGAATGACTTGATAATCGGCCGTGTCTATGGTAAATTAACTTGGACATCAAGGTATACTGGTTCACCAGAATGGTGACAGGAAGAGTTGCGATAGCTTCCCGGCAAACGTCGTTTAAAAGGTTTCCACAGCTTTATAGGTGCATCCTCTTTTTTGTTGTTGTTGTTGTTGTTGTTGTTTGTTGAGACAGGGTCTTGCTCTGTCATCCAGCCTTGACCTCCTAGGCTTAAGCAATCTTTCCCCCTCAGCCTCCCGAGTAACTGGGACTACTCTAGTAGTTCCATGCCTCCATGCCTGGCAAATTTTTTAAAATTATTATTTGTAGAAACAAGGACTTGCCGTGTTGCCCAGGGCTGGTCTAGAGCTCTTGGGCTCAAATGATCCACCTGCCTTAGCCTCCCAGAGTGCTGGGATTACAGCGTGAGCCACTGTGCCTGCCACATCCTCAGTTGTAAAGTTTTCATCTTTGGAAAGCCAGACGTGCTTAAGTTAATTACACTTATGCACTGCACAGTTTTTTAGTGACCTTTGTGATTCGGATCATGATGATTTTTCTAGCTAATTTAGTAACGTTTCCATTGTCACTCTTTTCAGAGAAATAGGACCCACTTAATATCTTTTCTGAGTCTTAACATTTATTTTGATAGAAATCACATTTCAATTAGAAATGCATATACAACTTAAAAATGATTTTTTTTGATTCAGTATGCAAAGAATCATGTCATGAAAGTACATAATAATTTTAAAAGAATTGCTTGACCAGGCACGGTGGCTCATACCTGTAATCCTAACACTTCGGGAGACTGAGGTGGGAGGTTTGTTTGAGCTCAGGAGTTTGAGACCAGCCTGGGCAACATAGGGAGACTCCACTTCTACAGAAAAAAATCAAAAAATTAACTGGGCGTGGTGGTGGGTGCCTATGGGCCCAGCTACTGAGGAGGCTGAGGTAGGAGGCTTGCTTGGGCCCTAGAGGTCCAGGCTGCAGTGAGCCATGATTGTGCCACTGTGCTCCAGCCTGGGCAACAGAGCAAATCCTTGTCTCAAAAAAATAAAATAAAATAAAATTTTAAGCCTAAAAGAGTATGTTCATGTAAATTCCATTGCATTTAACTTCAAACTATCAGTTTAAAAAATTACATAAAATATGTATAATTTATTTTCCTGTCTTATGTATTCTGCTGTTTGGAGTCAGAGAACACAATTACATGTGCTTTTTACTTGACATTAAGTACAAATAGGAAAAAAAAATTGTGGCAGCAAGTTTCAAATGAGTGCATAAATATGTTCCTATTCTAAGTGTAGCCAGTGGTTTTGAATGCTTGCTTTCTTTCATTTTAGGAATTTGAAGATAATTTTGATGATGAGATAGATTTCACACCACCAGCAGAAGATACTCCCTCTGTTCAGTCCCCAGCAGAGGTCTTCACACTTTCAGTACCAAATATTTCACTACCAGCTCCCTCACAATTCCAGCCTTCTGTAGGTAAGACTGTACAACCTAATGCCATGTTTTCATGAATTATTTCTGAGATGTGAGTATAGGAGCCTTGCTGTCATAAAAACGGCACTGCCCATCTTCTCTTTGGTTTGTTTCTCTTCCTTCTGCTCCCAGTGAAGCTGAGTTCTAGTGGTCAGGCCCATTGCATTCCTGCAATAGCTTTGTCTTCTCCTTTCTGGACCCTGGGTCTAGTATGAAAAGAAAATGGATCTCCTTGATGCATTGACATTGAACACCTTGACAAAACTCCTGGGCTCTGTTCTGGAGCTGGTTTCTCTGCTAGTTCAGGCCACAGCTCACCTTGCTGAGTAGGACTTTGCTGGCTTCCACTGGGATACCTTGCATTTGGGGAGGAGAGGAACGCTTGGATAAGTTAATCAGATTGACTTTTCTAACCTTCAGATAGAGGTTTGATTCTATGTTAATTGATGTCTTGTTAAAAAATAGAATGTAGCTAGTGGTTCAAGAAGTAGGGTTTTCTGAGATTGCCACAAGAAGACTGTGTAAGTCTGTAGGTTCTAGGACCACCTTTTCTGGTGTGACACACACTGTGGGCTCTACTTAGGGCAGAATAAACCCCCAAACTGATGACACCATTGCAGACAGGCACGACTACAAGTAAGAGCCAGATGGAACGTGACATAGCTGGTGCATTCCATTTAAATATTTGTAAAGTAAGGTATATTTAATATTTATAAATTTTCCAACACTAAAAAAAAAAAAAAAACTCCTGTAGTTTTTAGCTTTAATTTCTGTGAATAACAATATCCTACTCCAACCAAAATAATGAAGTTTAAAAGGAGGTCTAACATATTCTTGAGATAACTTAAGTGTGCCTACTATAAATCAAAATATTTTATCCTTGCCTATTTGATAATTTGCTTTCCTTTGTACTTAAAAAAAACCTTGAGAGACTTCTCCAAGCTTTTACAGGCCCATAGTCTATAACCCATGGATTAATTTCAAGTAACAGAGTTCTAACTCAGATCAGCCTAAGTGGGAAAGGGAATTTTCCAACACATAGATCCTGACCACAGGAAGGGCAGGGGTTCAGCTGACCTTGGAGACAGCTAGAACCAGGGCCTGGAACACCATCAGCATTTTAATTCATTTCTGATTTTCTCTTCTCTTTTCGTATCTGCTGAATCTCTCAGGCAGCTTCTCTGCTCAGTAGGAAGGTTGACTGCCAGCAGCTCCACGCCCATTCCCTTGTAGTTTTATAACCACAGAGGAAAGGAGCTTCTTTCTCTCTTTCTTTGGACCAGAAAGAAAACCCTTTGGAGGGACATTCTGGTTGGCTTCAACTGAGTCACAGGATGCAGAGCCATCACTGGGCAGGAAGGTGGGGACAGACTGACAGTTTATCTTCAGGATCTACTGGGGATGGATGGGAGCACAGTCAGATGCGGGCAGGAGAGAAATCATGGTGACCTGGGCAGCCATTGTAATTTTGTTTATATACACACCCCTTTCTGTTTTACTGAAGCCCTGTACCCTAATATTCCTCTTCAAAGGAAGAAATTATTTTAAATTTCTCTGCATAGAATACTCAGAATATTTTTATCATCTTGGGATATGAGAGGCCTTTCCAAGCATGCACCAAATCCAGAATCCATAAAGGAACATATTGCCAAATCTGATTTACAAAATGAAATATTCTGTATAGAAAAAGACACCACACACAAATTGACAGAGTCACAAAAAAATACTTGTAAACTACAAACAGGATTAAAAACAGTTACATATCAAGAGTACAAACAAATGTGTGAGAAAAAGTAACACGCTACTGGAATAAATAATCTGAGGACCTGAAAGGAGAAACTCAAATGGCCAATAAACATAGTAACCTTGTTATTAATTAAAGAAAGCAGACTTAAGCTGATAGCAGATAAGTAAAGACAGAAGAAATGACAGCAGTTAGTGATTGGTGAGCATGTGGAGAGTCACTGGCACTGTCATCCACTATGATCAGTGCAGCTCTAAATTGCTGAAGATGTTCTTTCTGGAGGGGCAGTCTGGCAACAAGTATCAAAATATGAGACATGTTTGCTCTTGATCCAGCAATTCCACTTTTAGTAATTTGTCTTTAGGAACTAATTGGGTAAGTGTGCAAATATGTGTGTACAAAGGAATTTATTGCAGTGTTGTTTGGCAGGGTGAGATGGAAACAGATTAAATGTCTGTCAATATGTGCTTTGCTAAATTATAGTAAATCGATACAATGGAGATTTATGTGTTCCTATAAAAGGATCAAGGTGAACTATATTTGACTATGAAAGATATTTGTGATATATTACATGAAAAAGATATGCCACATACTCACAAGAAAGTCTACAAGTTCTACCAGGTTTTTTCTTTTTTTCTATTTTTAAAATTTATTTTATTTTTTGCATAGATAGTATATTCACTTGGTTCAAAAACCGTAACATTAAAAACGTATATCTACTGAAAAGTTTCTCTGTGGCATTTGAATCTGATCTGTTTTCCACCGCTGGCTTCCCTAGGTAACAGCTGCACTTTTGGCTCTTGTTTTTTCATATATCTTTCTAATATTTGTTGATGTTGGTATCTCCCCTCACTCCTATTTACATTTACTTTAATTTTTAATTTTTTTGTTTTTTTAAAGACTTTTTATAGAGAAGTTTGAGGTTCACAGCAAAATTTAGAGGAAGGTAGGTAGATATGTCTATACCCCCACCCACACACATGCATAGTCCCCTAGCCTTTTTTTTTACTCAAAGGTGTCATGGTAAATTCATTATTCTGCATCTTGCTTTTTTTTCACTTAACCAATGTACCTTGGAGATCTTTCCATATCATTAAAGTGAATGTATTTTTGCTTCTAGGTTCGTACTATGTAAATTTTATGGCTTTAGCACAGTTTATTTAAACAGCCCCCTGTTGATGGATATTTGGCTTGTTTTTAATCTTATGCAGAAACAAATAAAGCTTGTATCTGTGGTATTTTGCAGGTGGTTGTTGTACTGGTATCTGTAGAATACATTTTTTAAAGTGGGTCAAAGAATGCATGTGTTTATAATTTTGATGGGTCTTGCCAGCTTACCCTCTGCAGGAGTTGTACTAATTTATATTCCTGCCAGTTGGGTATCTAATGGTAAATGCCATTGCTTTTGAAGCTAAATTGGAATCAATTCTAACTAGATTGTTATAAATTTAGGATGTTAACTATAATCTCCATGGTAACCACTAAAAAATTTGCAGAAAAGGAAATGAAGAGAGAATCAAAATGGTACACTGAAAAAAAAATCAATCACACATATACAAAAAAGGATTTTTTGATGAACAGGGTTCCTAATTTTAATATAGTAAATTTTATAGTTTTTTTTAGAGTTTGAAATTTAAGTCCTTTTTAGAGTCAGGACTTTTTGTGGTCTTTAGAAATTCTTATTCTGTGATCAAAATAATACCTTTTAAAAAATATTTTAAGCTTTTGCTTTGACATTTAGATCTAAAACACATCTTGAGTTGATTTTTGAGGATGGTGTTAGAAGGAATCCAACTTCAGCTTTCCTTATAGATTGCTATGGTTTTTCAGCTTCATTCATTCACTGATCCTTCCTTTTCTCTCTACCTCCGTATGTGTGTGGGTCTATTTTAGGCTTTCTATTCTCTGTCATTAATTTGTGTATTTCTTGTCCCAGTACCACTCTTTTAATCATAATAATGTCATAATAACATGAACTGTAAATATTTTCTCAAATTCTGTATGTTCTCTTTCATTCCCTTGATAGTGTCCTTTGATGCATAAAAGTTTTCCATTTTAATTTTGAAGAAGTCTAGTTTATCTGTTTTTTACTTTTGTTGCTTGTGCATATTTAAGAAACTATTGCCAAATCCCTGGTCATGAAGATTTCTCCCTATGTTGTCTTCTATGAGTTTTTTAGTTTTAGCTCTTGCTCTTTGATCCATTTTGAATTAATTCTTTTATATGGTGTGAGATTGGGATCCGCCTTAGTTCTTTTATATGTGGATATCCAGTTGTCTCAGTTAATGGTGTTTCAGAGACTGCTCTTTTCCTGTTGAATTGTCTTGCCACCCGTTTTGAAAATCAGTTTACCATATTTGTTTGGGTTTATTTTGGACTCTTGGCTGTATCCCATTGATCTGTATGTCTATCCCTATGCAGGTGCCACACCATTTTGTTTACTGTAGCTTTTGTTTTATAGTAAGTTTTGAAACGAAGATGTGTGAGAGTCTTCTTTTTCTTTTTCAAATTTTTTTTGCCTATTTGAGATTCCTTACAATTCCAACTAAGTGTAAGGATCAGCCTTCCTATTTCTGTAAAACAGGCCATTGGGATTCTGATAGGGTTTTTTGTTGTTGTTGTTGTTGTTGTTTTTTAAGTCCAGTCAAGTGAACCAGCGGCAGTAGAGAAGGAACAAAATAATCTGTAATGGTTGTAATTAAGGAATTATTTTTTTGATGTGCCATTTTGATTCCCTTCTCTTTCCCTTTGGATTATATTTTTAGACGTTTTCTTAGTGATTACAGTGATTACAATTAACATCCCAAATTGGTAATACTTTTGAATTGATAGCAGCTTAGTTTCAACAGCACACAAAATCTGCTTCTATACAGCTCAGTCCCATCCCTTTATGTTCTTGTCACAAATTACATCTTTATACATTTTGTGCCTATTAACACAGTTATAATTTTTTAATGCATTCATATTTTAAATTGTATAGCAAATAAAAAGAGGAGCTAGACACCAATAATGCAGGCATGATGGCACTTACCTATAGTCCCGGTTACTTGGGAGGCTGAGGCAGGAGAATCGCTTGAGCCTGGCAGGCTAAGGTTGCAGTGAGCCAAGATAGCACCACTGCACCCCAGCCTGGGTGACAGGGCAAGACTCTGCCTCAAAAAAAAAAGAAAAGAAAAAATATTAATTTAAAAAAATAACGTCTTGTCTAATAATTAGTCTAATGTCCATTTTCTCACTGATAGTTTCTGTTCATTCGTTTTTACCTGTGAATGGGCCACATTTTTATTTCTTTCCATGTTTCATAATTTTTGTTGAAAACTGGACATTTTGAATAATAGGTGCAAAAGAGAAATAGTAGAAAAGAAAGAAAATAAAAAATATTCTCTAGGTTTTTGCAGATTTGCTCTGCTAGGGCACTCCTTCAACAAACACCTAGCCAGGCCATTTACAACTCTTCCTTAGCCTTCACTTCCTTCTTTTGTTGGGCCTGAAGACCAGCCCCAGCTGAAAGCCTGTGTTCTTCCCCAGCCTTTCTGAGCACACATCCTGCCCTGAGCATGCACATGGCTATCTAGGTTCTCATCTACACAGGAGCTTTCCAAAGCCTCCTTCTCCCGCAAAATCTTACTCCCCAGCTTTTCTGCCAAAGCTTTCCGCTTGTGTACTGTTGGCCTCAACTGTTAGTTTTTGCCGTAGATGGCAGTAGCTTGTTCTCATTTGCCTTTTGTTGTTTTTGAGGAATATGTGACCACTCCATCCTCATAGAATTGTGAGTTATGTGAAACAAAGAGAAGCACTTGTGGCAGTCCTTCAGGGCAACCCCAGTTAGGTCAAGGTAAACTTAGTTCCTTGGGAATAAGGCCCACTGTGCTCCCCCTGGATCCTGATACCCACCTGGGAATACAAGTCATCTTTAAGACTGGCTACACTGAGGAGGGAGACTGGGGAAGTAGGGTAAGTTAAAGCCACAAACTTTAAGGGAGACTGGGGAAGTAGGGTAAGTTAAAGCCACAAAGATATTCTGTCCTGTGTCAGTGGACTTTCTCCTGGTTTGCTTTAGTTGCTGAATACCTTTAATCGTCTTCTGGAGTTTTTATAAGGTTAACACTGGCAGTTTAAAAAAAGTCTCTTAGTGTTTCTTGAAAGAGACAGCCACCAGAGGAGGTGTCTCTGCTCCACCTTTCCACTGCTGTCCCTTTTCTTTGGTCAGTTAATTCGATAGATGTGCAGTTGGATGGTGCCAGAACAATTGGCTATTCATTGACAGGCAAGAGAACTTTGATCGATGCCTTGTACCATATGTAAAAATTAACTCAAAATGCACATAAACCTAAATGTAGAACCTAAAAGTATAAAACTTTTAGAAGAAACTCTTTATATTTAGTTAGACAAAGATTTGTTAGAAAGGACACCAAAAGCATCATTCACAAAAGGAAATACTTATACATTGGACCTTATCAAAAGTAAAAGCTTTTTGGAAATTAAAATAAAAAATTTAAGTTTAAAGTGTTTTGGAAGACATTGTTCTTCCAAACATTGTTCTTTTGACAAGAGAATGAAAAGTCAAGCCATGGATTGGGAGAAAACGTTTGCAAATTATTTATTTGTTAAAGGACTTGGTTTCAGAAGATAGAACTTTCAAAACTCAGTAATAAGAAACAGTCCAGGCTGGGCGCGGTGGCTCACGTCTGTAATCCCAGCACTTTGGGAGGCCAAGGCGGGTGGATCACGAGGTCAAGAGATTGAGACCATCCTGGTCAACATGGTGAAACTCCATCTCTACTAAAAATACAAAAAATTAACTGGGCATGGTGGCGCGTGCCTGTAATCCCAGCTACTCAGGAGGCTGAGGCAGGAGAATTGCCTGAACCCAGGAGGCGGAGGTTGCGGTGAGCCGAGATCGCGCCATTGCACTCCAGCCTGGGTAACAAGAGCGAAACTCTGTCTCAAAAAAAAAAAAAAAAAGAAAAAAAGAAAGAAACAGCCCAATACAAATGAGGCAAAGATTTGCATAGATATTGTCACCTCAGAAGATATACAGATGCAGATAAGTAAATGAAAAGGGACTTGACATCATTAGTCATTAGGGAACTAAAAATTAAAACTAAAATAAGATTGCATACCCTTTAGAATGACTAAAATGGAAAAGACTGACTGCAGCAAGTGATGGCAAAGAGACAGAACAACTGGAACCTCATGCACTACTCATGCTTTAGGAAGCAGTTGGCAGCTTCTTTAAAAGTAAAAGAGACACCTCCCATGTGATCTCACCATTCCGCTCCTTGGTATTTATTCAAGAGAAATGAAGGCAATTGTCCCTACAAAGATTTGCATGCATGTATTTATAGCACCTTGATTTTGTCAGAGCCTCAACCTGTAAATGACATAAATGTCCATCTACTTATGAATGAATAAACAGACTGTGGTATATTCATTCAGTGGAAAATTCTTCTGTGATAAAAATAAGAATAAACTCTACACTCTAGACCTTGATTGAATCTTAAAATAATTGATATTTATTGATATTGATATGTACAAAGAGTACATAGTGTATGATTCTGTTTACATAACATTTTAGAAAATGCAAATTGTAGTGCAGAAAGCACATGAATTGTTGTGTAGAGATGGGGGACAGGTGGGAGGGACTGCTAAGGGGTGTGAGAAGACTTTTGTGGGTAATGAAGATGTCCTGTATTTTATTTTAGTGATGGTTTCACAGGTGCATACAAATACTAAAATATATGAAAGTGTATACTTTAAATATGTGGACTGTATTGTATATTGATTTCAGTAAAACTTTTTTAAAAAACTAAGAATAGTTTCAGAGGGATAATCTTATGTCTAGGTGAACTGTTCAGAGAGGTGAAAATAAGGACTAAGTAAAAGCCATTGGTGTGGTGATTGGTAATTACATTCGAGTAGTTTGATCAGAAAAAAACAATTCGAGGTATTAAAGAATTGGTAGGAAAATCATTAAAAAACATTATTGGTTTTAAAGCTTAAAACTGTTTTGGCATGGTTTGTTTAAAAAGATGTTTTATGTATTTATTCCTGCCTTTACTTGCACAGCCTTTATGTTAGTGTTCATTCTTTATAGGTTATATATTTAATATTTATTTTGTTTTAGTTAGATACTTATATTTCATTTTTAATGTTTTTTTCTCTACAGAAGGATTGAAGTCTCAAGTTGCCCGCCACAGTCTGAACTACATACAGGAAATTGGAAATGGCTGGTTTGGAAAGGTAAAATCTTCTTCAGTTTCATGTTTCCCTCTGAAAGATACTGTGTACAGTGTAGAGCTGATGAAGAATTATGTCATGCGGCGTTCCACCTGCCCTGTGGGCCCTGTGGTACGAAATGAGTTTCCCCATCGCCCCTCTGGCAGCACAGAGGCATGAGCTTCAGCCTTATTGTGTGTGGAGCCTTTTCTAGGAAGTTTGTCTTAGTGCATTCAGTCTGTTATAACAAAATATCACAAACTGGGTGACTTATAAACAACAGAAATTTATATCTCACAATCCTGGAGACTGGGAAGTCTAAGATCGAGGTGCTGGCTGAGTCAGCATCAGGTGAAGGTGGCACCTTCCTGCTTCGTCCTCATGTGGTTGATGGGGCAGGGCAGCTCTCTGGAACCTCTTTTGAAAGGATGCGAATTTCATTTCCTCCCAAAGGCCCTCCTCCTCTCCATCACAGTGGTCATTAGGTTTCAACATAATGGATTTGGGGAGGACACAGGACACAAACATTTTGACCATAACTAAGGCCTTTAAAATTGTTGACATAAGAAAGAAAGGAAAAGAGACCTGGAATCTTAGCAGTGTCAGCTTTGTATCCACCTCAGGTTAGATTGTTTTTTTAATCCCTTCCTCTTACAGCACTTAAGCCACTTTAGAACTGTAAATATAGTCTTACAATGAAGACCACCATGAAGAACTGTCCTTTTCATACCCTGTCAAGTGGCCTGTAGTAATAGTGCTTTGTTGGTCTTTTTACCATAGATGGCTCAGAAGGAGTAATCTCCTGCAGTCATTTCCACAGTGCCGCAGTGGTTCTCTGCAAGAGGTACCTAATGGAGTAGGGGTTACATCGGAAGCAGGGTGCTTACAGCGGGAGGATGCACTTCCCAGTAAGCAGCCATCTTCTGCTGCTTCTCCTTCCCTTCAGCCTTGTCTGTCAGGCCTGTAGCTTTCATGTCTTCCCAGCTCTACAAGTTCTCTTCTGCACCATTCAGCAAACCCTATTACATACCAGCCATTGTTAATGGTGCTAGGGGTATGGTGTGGAGGAAGATGGGTCAAACCTTGACCTGTGTGGAGTATTCTTTGAGAGATCAAACAAAACCCCGTCTTCACAAGCCTTAGATTTCTAGTTGGGAGGGTCGCACAGCAGTCAGTTGTGGGAGGTGAGCTCAGAGAAATATAGGGCAGGTAGGTGATGTGGGATATGTGTGTACCTAGAGACTGCGCTGCTCAGAGTGAAATGGGGAAACACACTGAGAGATCATGATGTAATTGAGTTACCTTTTTAAAAGGATCACTCTGGAAGTCATAGAGGGGGAAGGTGAAAGCAGGGAGGAGATGGGCTAGAAGGCTCCTGTAGGCATCCAGGGAGAGGTCCAGGCAGCTTGGACCTGGAGGGTAGCGGTGGAGGCGGCGAGAAGCAGTGGGACTCGAGGTAGATGTTTGGATGAGAGCATACCAGTGTAGACTTAGGGTGGGTGAGACATAGGCTCTGGAGGAAGAGGCAGTCAGGTTGACTGCTTAGGGCCTGATTAACTGAAAGAACAGAGTTGCTGTCAACTGAAACACAACAGACACTGCAGGAGAGGCAGGCTTGGAGGAGGAAGTCGGGGGTTCACCTTTGCTATGTCAGATGGGAGTCGGCTGTTGGACAACTTAGTGGAGGCACCAAGTAGCTGAACTGGAAATGCAGAGCAAGAGTTGAGGAGAAAGGTTCCAGACTAGAGATGAAAATCCAAGCGATCTCACTCTATGGAGTGAATTCAAAGCTAGGAGAGTAGGTGAAGTCATGGAGAATTTCAAAGTGGAAACCAGGGGAGGCTCTGCAGCAGGAAAGACGCCAGTGCAGGCAAGGAGAAGCAGTGAGGATAGAGAAGCCCAGGAGACGGGAGGCTTCTCAAAGTCAGGTGAAGAAGAGCTCCAGGAAGATTAATTGTAGTATGCTGCAGCTTACACATGGACTAAGATGAAGCCTGGGAGAATTAGGATTCAGCAGCGTGAGTTCCTTGGTGTCCTCGAAAGAAGCTGCTTGGGGGGAATGGTGATGATGCCACATCCTTGGTTGGAATGGATTCAAGAGAGGAAGAGGAGACAGAGCATTTAGATAACTCTCTTGAGTAGTTTTACCATAAAAAGAAGCAATAGGCCGGATGCGGTGGCTCACGTCTGTAATTCCAGCGCTTTGGGAGGCTGAAGTGGGGAGGATCACTTGAGACCAGGAGTTTGAGACCAGCCTGGGCAACATAGCACGACCTCATCTCTAAAAAAAAATTAGCTGGGCTGGTGGCACATGCCTGTAGTCCCAGCTACACAAGAGGCTGAGTCAGTAGGACCACCTGGGCCTAGGAGTTAAAGGCTGCAGTGAGCCATATTTGTACCACTGTGCTCCAGGAGACTGGGTGACAGAGCAAGACTCTGTTTCAAAAAAAAGAGAGGATGAGTTAGTTAATTATCAGAATTTCTTTTTCTCCATTTTTCTGTCCTTATATTTCTGGTAAACACATTGAGTTCTGTTCAGGTTTTTACTCTCTTTTCAGGACATTAAAATTAATCTATTTTAAAAGAAAATCTTTTGTGTTGATCATTCTCTTTTTTGATCATTCTCTAGAGTTAAATAAAAACCTTTTTTAGCATTTTCATTTTAAATATTGCACTTTGGAATGCCTTGGCATTGTCCTCTTGTATTTAGCATTTCCCTTGTGACTAGTTCTTTTTTTGTTGTTGTTTGTTTGTTTGTTTTTGAGATGGAGTCTTGCTCTGTCGCCCAGGCTGGAGTGCAGTGGCTTAATCTTGGCTCATTGCAACGTCCACCTCTTGGGTTCAGGCGATTCTCCTGCCTCAGCCTCCCAAGTAGCTGGGATTACAGGCACCTGCCACCATGCCCAGCTAATTTTTGTATTTTTAGTAGAGACAGGGTTTCACTGTGTTAACCAGGCTGGTCTTGAACTCTTGACCTGATGATCCACCCGACTTGGCCTCCCAAAGTGCTGGGATTACAAGTGTGAGCCAGCGCGTCTGGTCATGGTTAGTTCTCATGTGAGGCAGCACATTCTCATTTCGTGTTCTGTTGATTTCAATTGAATGTGTTGAGTGGAGATTTGGTGGGAGATCAAGGCCAGGTGTCATTGGATGGAGTACGATAGTTTTTAAGTTTCAGAGCAACAATTGATTGTACATTGGCTTTCTCATATGTGTGTCATATGTGTGTAGCAGACTAAATAACAAAACCTAGCGGAAGTGTTTTTGAGGAACATTTGATTATGTTGGAACTGAACCTATAAATTGCACTTCTGTAAATTTGTAGTTAATTTCCCTGAAGTAGAATACATTTTTGGCCGGGCGTGGTGGCTCACGCTTGTAATCCTAGCACTTTGGGAGGCCAAGGTGGGCAGATCACCTGAGGTCAAGAGTTCAAAACCAGCCTGGCCATCATGGTGAAACCCCATATTTAAAAAAAAAAAAAAAAGAATACATTTTTAAATAAATCAAATACAAATAAATATAAATACATTTTAAAATAAATAGAAAAGAAATATATGTAAATAAGTGAATATTGTAAATATCTGGTGAATAGTTTAAAATGGTCCTCTAACTGAAGAAAAGTATTTGAGTTTTCCAAGCTTTTAGTGCGTTAGTATGTGAAAGAATAGAAGGTCATCTGCATATTGCTTAACTTGTTCACGTGTATTCCATTTCCCAGTAAATGTATCATTTTAATGGAAATGATGCAAAAAACTGTTCTTTGATTTTAGGTTCTCCTGGGAGAGATTTACACGGGCACTAGCGTAGCAAGAGTCATAGTGAAGGAGTTAAAAGCAAGTGCCAGCCCAAAGGAACAAGATACTTTTTTGAAAAATGGAGAACCTTACTAGTAAGTAAACCTTAGCATGTGTTCTGTAAAGCTAGCTTGTGGTCTTTTGAAAGTCAAGTGTTTAAAACTACTTTGGGATTTCTGGCTGCAACATGCATGATTAAGTTCCAGGGTCTCCTGAGACCCAAAATGTCCAGGTGTCAACTGAAAAGCACTTGGCATTCCAAGAACCAGGAGAACTCAGCTTCAACGAGAAAAGACAACAGATTCCAACACAGATGACAGAGATGTTAGAATTATCTGATGAGAATTTTAAAGCACTCATCATAAAAATGCTTCGTGAGCAGTTGCATCACATTTAAAACAAAAAAATACAGTCTCAGCAGAGAAATAGAAGACAAAGAAGACCTAAATGGAAACCTCAGGACTGAAAATTACAGAAACTCATCATTTCAGTTGGAGTCTCAGGGACATGGGGACTAGAACAAAAGATCCAGCATTATTTATGTCATAGATGTCTCAGAAGGAAAGGAGGTAGAGGATGGGGCTGAAAAAGGATTCAAAGCAATAGTGGCTAACATTTTCTAGATTTGGAAAAGAAAAAGCCTACAGATTTAAGAAACTGAGAAAATGCCAAACAGGATAAACCCAAGGAAATCCATGCCAAGACATGTAGTCAAACTTCTGAAAATGAAAGACAAAAAATCCTAACAGCAGGGAGACCAAAATAGCACTTTACTTATAGGGGGAAGCAACGTGAAGGACAGCCGATTTCTCATCAGCAACCATGGAGGCTGCAAGGAATCAGCATGTTTTTCACTTTTCTAAAAGATCAGAACTCTGAAATTCTTTCTCCAGAGAAAATGCCCTTCAGGAATGAAGGGGGAATATCAAGACATCCTCAGATGAAGGAAAACTGTGAGAATTTATTACCAGCAGACCTACTTTAAAAGAATGAGTTTTCCAAACGAAAAAAAAATGATAAAGGGAGGAGTCTTGGAACATTAGAAAAGAAGAAGGAGCAACAAAAAGAACAAAAATATGGCTAAACTTCCTTTAAAAAAACTGATAAATTGTACCATCAAAATGAAAAACATTTGCTTTGTGGAAGACCTTGGTAACAGAGTGAAAAGACAAGCCACAGACTGGGAGGAAATAGATGGGAACCACACAGCTGACATAGGACTCATATCTAGAATTTATAAGAAACTCTCAAAACTAAACAGAAAAAAATAGTAACCTAATTCGCAGATTGTCAGAAGACATTAAGAGACATTTCACCAAAGAGGGGATAACATGGATAGCAAATAAGCACATGAAAAGACGTTCAATGTCACAAGCCACTAAAATAATGAATCAAGATCCCTTCATACCTATTAGAAAAGCTGTAATGAGGCTGGGCGCAGTGGCTCACCCCTGTAATCCCAGCACTTTAGGAGGCCAGGGCAGGCGGATCATGAGGTCAGGAGTTCAAGACCAGCCTGGCCAACATGGTGAAACCCCGACTCTACTAAAAATACAAAAATTAGCTGGACATCCCAGCCACTTGAGAGGCTGGGGCAGGAGAATCGCTTGAACCCTGGAGGTGGAGGTTGCAGTGAGCTTAGATTGTACCACTGTGTTCCAGCCTGGGTGATGCAACGAGACTCCATCTCCAAAACAAAATAAAAAAGAAGAGCTGTAATGGAAAAATAGTGACAACACCAAATGCTGATAAGGATGTTGAGAAACCAGATTTCTCATACATTGCTGGTGGAAATGTAAAATGATAGAGCCACTGTAGAAAATAGCTTGGCAGTTTCTTAAAAAACAAAACCTACGTTTAATTGTACGTTAGCATTAGTTATATATTAGCATTCTCCAGAGGAACAGAACCAATAGGATGTGTATGCTATATAGAGAAAGATGTTTTTAAAGGAATTGGCTCATGAAGTTATGAAGGCCGGAAAGTCTAGAGGCTGCAGGGTATACCAGGAGGCTGGAGACCAGGGAAGAGTTGATGCTGTAGTTCAAGGCCGAAGGCTGTCTGCTGGCAAAATTCCTCCTTCTGTGGGGGAGGTCAGTCTTTGTTCTAGTAGGGCCTTCAACTGATAGATGAGGCCCACCTACACTGTGGCAGGATCTGCTTTACTCCAAGTCCACTGATTTAAATAGTAATCCGCCGGGCATGGTAGCCCATGTCTATTACCCTAGCATTTTGGGAAGCCAAGGCTGGAGGATTGCTTGAGCCCAGGAGTTTGAGACCAGCCTGGGCAATGTGGTGAGACCCTGTCTGTTCAAAAAACAAAAAAAACTAGTTGGGCATAGTGGCACCACACACCTGTAGTCTCAGCTTCGCAGGAGGCTGAGACAGGAAGATCATTTGAGCCCAGGTGTTCAGGGCTGCAGTGAGCCATGATCATACCACTGTACTTGGATGGCAAAGTGAGACCCTGTCTCGGTAGGTAGGTAGGTAGGTAGGTAGGTAGATAGGGAGATAGATAGATAGATAGATAGATACAATAATTTCATCAAAAAACACCTTCACAAAAACATAATAAGGATAATATTTGACCAAATACTTGGGCACTATTCCCCAGCTAAGGTATCATACAAAATTAACCGTCACATCATACAACCCAGGAATTGCACTCCTTGACATTTATTCCAGAGCAGTGAAAACTTGCTTCTGTACAAAAACTCTTGCATGATTGTTCATAGCAGCTTTATTTGTAATAGCCAACAACTGGAAAAACTAACATGTCTATCAAGAGGTGAGTGGTTTAGCAAAGTGGTGCATTCCTGGAGTACTGCTCCCATGCAAAAAGGAATGAACCATTGACACGTGGAACGCCTTGGCTGACCTCAGGGATTATGTTGAGTGAAAAAAATCAATCTCAAAAGGTCACATACTATACCGATCCATTTATATAATATTCTTAGACTGAGCATGAGAACATTCTAGAAGTGGAGAACAGGTTGGTGGTTGCCAGGGGTATACATGGGTGGGGTGGGGAGATCTTTGTGGTGATGGGATAGCTCTGGGTCTCCATCAAGGTGATGGTTACACATATCTGTGCACGTGCAGACATGGCATGGAGCTCTGCACACACTTGATCACAGCAGCATTTCCCAGGTTTGGGTGTTACACTGTATGTCATTGTGTCAGATGGAACCCACAGGGGCAACGGGGCGAAGGGTATACCAGACCTCTTGGCTCTCTTTGCAACTTCCTGTACATTCATAATTGTAGCAAAATAAAGGATTTTTTTTTTAAATACTATTTTGGCATACCTTTTATTTAACTTTATTTTCATTTGGACAAAATATTTTCTAAAAGGAGTTTGCATATACAGTGGAAATTTATGGAAAATAATATATAAACTAGATAGCCTGAAGGAGAAACTGAGTCATTTAATATCTGGATTGAAATACATACTGAATTTGTTTTGTTGTTGTCGTCGTTTTGATACAGGGTCTTACTCTGTTCCCCCAGGCTGGAGTGCAGTGGTGTAGTCATGACTCACTGCAAGCTCTACCTGCTGGGCCCATGCGATCCTCCTGACTCAGTCTCCTGAGGAGCTGGGACCATAGGCATGCGTCCCCACACCCAACTAGTTTTTCTCTCTTTTGTACAGGTCAGGTCTCCCTTTTTTGTCCTGGCTGAAATACTTATAGAATTTGTATATACAGTTGGCCCTCTGTATCCATGGATTCAACCAATGGTGGTTAGAAAATATCTTTTAAAAATGCGAAGAAGTAACAATGCAATAGTAAAAAATATATAAACAATACAGTATAACAGTTTTTTACATAGCATTTGCGTTGTATTAGTATTACAAGTAATCTAGAGATAATTTATATCGGCAGATGTGCGTAGGTTATGTGTAGATATGGCACCATTTTATGCAAGAGACTTAAGCATCTTCAGTTTGGATTGTGGTATCTTCAGGGATTCGTGGAACCAGTCCTCTGCAGTTACTAAGGGTTGACTGTGTAGTCTGTCCTCTTTTAAATGCTGCTTTAAAATATTATCTCTATCCTGAGATGTTTAATTGGCAAAAAAAGAAAAAAATATATTATCTCTAAAGTTAAATGACTAAAGATAAAAATTTTTGAGGCCAGGCATGGTGGCACGTGCCTGTAATGCCAGCTATTTGGCCAGCTTAGGTGGGAGGATCACTTGAACCCAGGAGTTGGAGGCAGCAGTGAGCTGTAATTATACCACTGCACTTCAGCCTGGGTGACAGAACAAGACCCTGTCTCTTGAAAAAAAGATTTTAAAAGAGTCTTACATTTCCTTTTTTAATTTGTGAAAATACTCACTTGATTGGCTTTGAATGACTTACTAGATAACTTAGTATACACCTTTTAAATATAATCTTTGTGATCTTTTCAGCCTGTCATTTATTTAAATATTATATCAATTATTATGAAAAAATTTGGATTATTGTTTGAATAATTTTATTATGCTTTTGTTTGAATAATTTTATTATCATGCTTCCTGATGAACGACTTTATGGCTTTTATTTTTACCAGTATTCTTCAGCATCCAAATATTCTTCAGTGTGTTGGACAGTGCGTAGAAGTGATCCCCTACCTCCTGGTGTTTGAGTTCTGTGACTTGGTAAGTTTTTAGAAGGCATTCAAGTTCAAGCATTCCAAAGGTTGTACTTGAGTCTTTCTGACAGAGACCTGCTGGATGAAGGGCTGCTTTCATGTCTGTCCCCCACTTGAAGAACTTTATGACACGTTACTTCTATTACCTACTTTGGTGATAGTGTTGACTGACACTTCTATAGTGGTTTGTTACACTCCAGTCCCTGTGCTAAGCCATTTACTTGACTTACCACACTTAATGATAACAGATTCCAGAGTTAGGTACTAATATTTGTCCATACTTTACATATGATTAGAACAAGGCTCAGGGAGAAGATTGCCATGTTGAATCAAGTGTACAGCAGAGCCGGAGCTTGGATCTAGATGTGTCCCTCCTAAGAGCTTGAACCAGGCTTGAAACATCTCAAAACACTAACCCTCTGAGAAAGCCCAGAATCTCTTTACCTAGAGTTCTCCTGGTCTGTCAGCATCTGAAAATAGTGAATGTATGTGACATTTATGTTTTTAAAGAATTAGATTTATTTTCTTAAAAATCTTATTTCTTAGCATGATAATATTTATTGAGGCAGTTGGGAAGATTGTGCTTTGTGCAGTTCTTGAATAATTTCAAAAGTAATTTCTTTGTGGAATTTCCTCTAAACATGTTTTCCCCTTGTGCAGAATATTTCATCTTTTTTTAAAAGCCCATTTTTAGCATGTAATTGTTATTTTCCAAAAAGAGTGGTGAGCTGTTAATTGGATGAGTCAGGTTTTAATTGATTTCTTTTCATCTTCTCAGTTCTCAGAACATTAAAACTTCCTTGGCTGTGCATAGAAAAATAGGAGTACCCCAAAACAAATTCCCAATTAATTCAAATAACATTTTCATCTCTTAAAATATAGAATTGTAAGCATCGTGATTTTTTGTTTTAATTCCTAAGTGTGATTTGAATATTTCTTTCATTGGCAGAGGTAGTTGATTAATAAACTTAATATATTAACTTTGATTGGATTATATAATAGTAACCCTCCAATATCTGTGGCTCATAGCAACATATTCTCACTCATCTTAGGTGTTGCTTTGAGTCAACACCTGTGGCTCTCTTCCGGGCTGCATTCATCTTTTATTTATTTATTTATTTTTTTGAGACGGGGTCTCGCTTTGTCGCCCAGGCTGTAGTGTAGTGGCTCGATCTTGGATCACTGCAACCTCTGCCTCATGGGTTCAAGAGATTCTTCTGCCTCAGCCTCCTGAGTAGTTGGGACTACAGGCATGCACCACTACACCCAGCTAATTTTTGCATTTTTTTTTAGTAGAGATGGGGTTTCACCATGTTGGCCAGGCTGGTCTTGAACTCCTGACCTCATGATCCACCCACCTTGGCCTCCCAAAGTGCTGGGATTACAGGCATGAGCCACCACGCCCAGCATTCATCTTCAATGTAGGATCAGTGTTTTTTCGTTCCTGTACATGCTGGAAGAAGAAAAAAGAAAGGTGTATTCTGATGTCGTTCTTACAGTATTCTTTATGGGTCTTTTGGGTCAAGTTTGTGAAATTGTTTAAATTTATCTTCTGACTTGGGAGAAGGAGTGTGGAGGGGGTTTGAGTCTTTTTCTGTTGGTTACTCAGAGAGGCTCTGGTTATAGATTTTCCTTATAATTCTGGTTGTTTTTACATATTGATGCCCTGTTATGTAAGGCATTAACTTTTAAGATTGGTATAATTTTCTGCAATTTGTACCGTCTATCTTTTATGAAGGGGCTCTCTTTAAGGTTAAAATCATTAATAAAGATAAAGTCTAGTTTTACTGATACTAATATAGTTAGACCAGGTTTCTTTTGGTTAGAATTTTGCCTATTTTTGATAATTATTTTTTCCTCTGGTTTACATCTCTTGTAAATAGTTTGTTGTTAAAAATGTGTTTAAATCTGGCAATCTTGGTCACTTAAAATGGAATACGTAATGCATTTACATTTATTGTAATTAGTGAGATGTTTGTAATTTTATCCACGTATTTGATATTCTTTACCTGTTACAATTTTTCTTTTTTGCTTTATTTCTGTTCTTCTTTGGGATTCTCCATTTTTTTGATTCAATTTTCCCCATCTACAAGTTTGAACTTTAGATATTTCTTAATTTTTTGTATGATTACACTGGAAATTACAACATGCACATTTTTTAAGGCAACAAAGTCTAAAATTAATGTTTTAATCCTGCTCCAAAGGAGCTGGAACCTCCTAGAGCTTTCTCTCCATGTAGGGAAAACTTGACTACAACCTGCTTTTCTGGGCCACCCATATTCTCTGCCATTGGGGAGGGTGCTTATTCATTGGGCACTTAACTGCAGTCAGGCAGCATGCTGCACCCTCGAGATACTGAGACTCAGTGTGATCGTTGTCCTCCAGGTCTCCCAGCGAGAGGTGACACACGATAAATTATTTAGTAGAGGCGTGAGAACTAAGAGGAAGGAGTTCTCACTGGGATTTCTCATCGTTTTATTGCATATTATTACATAATTGGTTTTGATGATCTCGATATGATCAGAGTTATAAAATTTATGATCCTAGGTTATTGTGATATAAAAGTAGCATCCTTTTAGTCTAGCTCTGTGTGACCCATGAGAGGTGATTGCGGTACTGACACAGCATCGACAGAAAAAAAAGGGCACAGAGATGCGCTCTTAGGTGAAGAGGCAAGTCTGCTTGTCAGAGGTCCACTATTCTGAGATGTGTCGTGGTGCCGTTTTTGGTCCCTAAGCTCCTTATATTAATTATAAATAACAGTTGAGGCATATTCTTTGTGAGTGACCATCACAGAAATAGAGCCGGAGTCAGCGTCTGTTTGACAATTGCCTATTTGCTGGCTGATGGAGGTGCTTGGAAAACTCTCATTTATTTTAGCATTTTCCAGTTCTTCTTTGCTCTTCTGCATCCATTCCTGAAAGTTCCAGTAGACAGTGTTAGTTTTTTCATACACTGATCAGAGACCTTGGCCATTCAGCTTCATGTTTTCTTCTGAATGGGTTCAGAAGATGGGCTTTGTTTTAATGCTATTTTAATTTATTTTCAAGCAGCTCTCTGTTTTGGGAGTAGTAATTTAACCTGTTTTATAAAAAAACACAAAAACCTTACAAAATAACTCTTTTATGTTACCATAAATGATCTAGTATTGACAAAATTATAGAGTATTATTTGTATCTTTATCATTGTACAGACATCATTTTTATGAAAATGTAAGAAGCACATCTGTTCTTTAACTCAGCATTCTTTTAATTTTTTTCTCTAACAAATTTAGATCTCAGACTTAAATACATATTATCCAAATACTTAGACTAAGTATTGAAAGCATATTAACTTACCTAAATTTGATTGGCTTTTATACTTTGGGGTGAATATTATGGATACAACCTTTTAGAATGAACAGATGTGACTTTATGAAGCAGATTTTATGTGACCCTCCTAAGTCACTTGGGGATGGTCAGTCCTGAACATCTCGAGGAGCTCTGGTTCCCACCAAAAGCTTCCACTGGCAGTGCAGAGCTAATAGCTGTGTTTAAGTGTCCCACCCAATGGTACATTGATCAATACATTTTTTTAAACAATTATTGTTCCTCAAATAATTAAAAATACAATTACCATATGATCCAGCCAGTTCTACTCTGGGGATATATACAAAAAAAGTGAAAGCAAGCCCTTTGGCAGATATTTGCACATGTTATTCACAATAATGGATTATCACCAAAAGCACTAGTCACATAGCTGTGAGGTAGAAGCAGCCAAGTGTCCATCAGTGGGTGAACGGATAAACCATATCTGCTCTATAGGTACAATGGAGGGTTATTAAAAGGAAGGAAATTCTGACACAGGCTACAGCATGAATGAACCTTGAGGTCATTATGCGAAGTGAAACAAGCCAGTCACAGAAAGACAAATACTGTTTAATTCTACTTACATGAGGGACCTAGAGTAGTCAGAGTCATAGAGACAGAAAGGAGAAAGGTGGGTGCCGGGGCTGGCTGGGGCTGGGGAAATGAGGAGTTGTTTAAAGGATGCAGATCTTCAGTTTCATGAGTTGAACAAGTTCTGGAGGGGGCTGGTGGTAATGGTTGTGTGCAGGAAGGAGAAGGTACTTAACTCTGGAACTGTAAACTTAGACATGGTTACAATGGTAAATGATATTTTATGTACTTTTTTTTACCTCAATAGAAAAAAAATGGATAATTACCTCCTGCAATTTAAGGCACTGTGTCAGGTGCTACCTATGTTAAGAGGAGGCTCGGATGCCCTTTGGAAATCTTTGGTTACCATTTGGTGTGGCCAGTCTTATATCAGAGTAAAAGTTATAAACACAGGAGCCCCACCAACTTGCCCTGCAGTGAGAGGTCACGTTGTTTCTTTGGGTAATTGCATACATACACTTTTGGGCCCTCATAAACTTGAAAAGGAACAGGTTTTCCAGCAGCAAGAACTAGGGGCCTGACAGGGTTCTTGGCACTGAAGTCCAGCTTCTTTGGGCTCCCACTGCGTGGCAAGAGTGATCAGGTAGCACCAGCCCAGCAGCCAGAGAGGGTGTCCACCTAAAGGGACACACCAAAGTCTCACTTTGAGCCCAGCTCACAGCCTGGATGTCCCAAAACCTGCCCAGGAACAGGCCTTTCTGATTGAAGGGGCATAACCCCAAGGTAGGACCTGCCCCCTGGCCGCAGTCCAAAGGACGCAGAGGACAGCAATCCGGGCTCTGCGAAAAGCCACTGTGGCCACGGTGAGGACCAGCCCTCTCTGTCTCTCTTAGCAGGTCAAGAGTGATTGAATGAACAGTGGCCTTTTCAGTCGTCATCCTGCAGTCATCGTGCCCAATGATAACATCTCCCAAGGAGAAAGGAGAGAATATTTTTGCACTTACTTAATTCCTTGTAAGATGGAATGAACCAGCCTGTTTTTAAAAGGCTCTTAATCATGGAATTTTTATGAAAGTAAATGAAAACTCTTGTGAGTGCATTTGGTAGCTGGCCTGCAGCCACTGATTTGCAGTGCTGGCGGTGGCAGTGTTTATGGAGGAGCCGAGAGATGACTGGAGGGTGTTTTATAGAACTTGTTGCCATGGCAGGTACACCTCACTCTCACGTGAATATCAAGGCAATGAGAATGAGACTGTCTTTTGATTAAGGATCACTCACTCAACAAAAATAGATTGAGCAAATTCCAAGTGCCAGGAGCTGCCTCGTGCTTTAAGGAACACAGAAATGAGTAAGTCCCATTCCTCACTTGCCTGCCTCACGTGTTCATTCTACCACTCACTGGTTTATCACCTTGGAAAATCCCTTAACCTCTTCTGTGAAATGGCAATAATACTGTCTCCCCACTTAGAATTGCCCAGACCATTAAATAAGATGATAGATTGTAAGTAAGAGATTACTGAGAACAAGGAAAATGCTCAGTAAGTGATGGCCATTTTTAGTTACTAAAATGGATTTATTCTCAATATTAAATAAAAGCTTTGGTAATACATATAGAAGCATGGAAGTCCTAACCAGGATCATTGGAGAAGGCTTTGCAAAGAAAGCGTGCAGATGGGGGACGTGGTGCCCTGGGTGGCGAGGCCAGCTGGGTCTGTTGGGAAGACTCAAGTTGAAGTTCAGGTAAGGACAGGCAACAAACCAGGCTGGAGACCAGGCTGCCAGCCGGGGAGAGAAAGAGAAGAATGTAGACTAAGCTTCGCCACATCTTCATCTGTCTTATTGGTCAGCAATTTCTTCAGCTGCGTCACCTGGCTCCAGAGCAGGGGATGATATTTTGTTCGCAAGGATGTTTTCTTGAATGTTGTATACTGAGTTCCTTTTAAATTCAGCCAGTGCCGGGCGTGGTGGCTCACGCCTGTAATCCCAGCACTTTGGGAGACTGAGGCAGGCGGATCACAAGGTCAGTAGATCGAGACCATGGTGAAACCCCATCTCTTAAAAAAAAAAATATATATATATATATATATATATATATATATATATATATAAAATAAATTCATCCAGTAAAACATGGAGTCAGTTTCTGAAAGCAGTTCGCAGTGGAGAAGTGGAAGGACATCCACTGTTGTGGAAAGCAGTTCGCAGTGGAGAAGTGGAAGGACATCCACTGTTGTGGAAAGCAGTTCGCAGTGGAGAAGGGGAAGGTCATCCACTGTTGTGGAAAGCAGTTCGCAGTGGAGAAGTGGAAGGACATCCACTGTTGTGGAAAGCAGTTCACAGTGGAGAAGTGGAAGGTCATCCACTGTTGTGGAAAGCAGTTAGCAGTGGAGAAGTGGAAGGTCATCCACTGTTGTGGAAAGCAGTTCGCAGTGGAGAAGGGGAAGGACATCCACTGTTGTGGAAAGCAGTTCACAGTGGAGAAGGGGAAGGTCATCCACTGTTGTGGAAAGCAGTTCGCAGTGGAGAAGTGGAAGGACATCCACTGTTGTGGAAAGCAGTTCGCAGTGGAGAAGGGGAAGGACATCCACTGTTGTGGAAAGCAGTTCGCAGTGGAGAAGGGGAAGGACATCCACTGTTGTGGAAAGCAGTTCGCAGTGGAGAAGTGGAAGGTCATCCACTGTTGTGGAAAGCAGTTCGCAGTGGAGAAGTGGAAGGTCATCCACTGTTTTAGAAAGCATTTCGCAGTGGAGAAGGGGAAGGTCATCCACCGACTGTTCTTTGACAGCAGCGTGTTGGTCTGTGGGACTTGCACTCTTCCATCTCTCATGAAGAGCGATGACTTGGGGCAGAATCAGTGGAGTTTGAACTCATGGGCTTTTATACCTGGAAGGAACCTTGACCACTGCCTACAATGGGGACTACAGAGGGGAAGATCTGAGCTCTCTGAGCCAGGCCCTGTGCTGGGCATTTGACGTGTGTTCCCATTGAGTGAGTCATCTTGACGATGCTGTGAAGCCCGTAGCAGTAGCTTCAGTCTCCAGATGTGGAAACCGAGGCTGAGAGAAGTGAAGGGACTGGCTGAGGAATCAGACCCAGGGCGGCCTGTGTCAGGGTTGGTGATTGACTTGCCTGAGGGCACAGAATTACTAATGCCAAAGTGAGTGTGTTCATGGGTGGTTTGATTTTATTTTATTGTTGTAAAAATAGAGATGGGGTCTCACTATATTGCCCAGGCTGGTCTTAAACTCCTGGTCTCAAGTGATCCTCCCACCTCGGCCTTCCAAAGTTCTGGAATTACCCGGCCCTGTGTGCTTTCATGCCAGGTGGTTTAATGCCACCACCAGTGGGAAGCCTCCATTTTAGAATTGGCCTTTGATGTAGAAATGCCTAATTAATGGGCATCTCTTCTTTATGAATACAGTTACTAATAAGCCCCAGGCACCAGGGACTCTTCAGGCATGGCAGCACCCAAAGATAGATGACATGTCCTTGCCCCTAAGGAGCTTACGTAGAGGAAAGGGGACACGGAGTCACAGACATGAGGAAGGCCAGGGGCACAGGTGGATAGTGTCCCTGAGCAGAGCCAGCGGAAGGGAGGCCTGTGCGGGGCAACCGCATAGGTTGAGGTGTGGGGGTGATTGGGTGGGGCGTACGTTCCTAGTCCCTGGGTCTGCCCTGTTCTGGAGCCTGCCAGTGGCCTTGGCCCTCCCCACATCTGGCTGTAGCCTGGGCACCACGGCTTTGGCCCTTGCTGACAGGCTGCCTCTGGCAGGCCCTGTCTTCCCTGGTGCCTGCTCTCCTCACCACCCCGCCCCGCATTTCCTCCACCAGTGCTGCTTCCACATGTGTGTGGCCATCCTGCTCCTAGGCACTGTCTTCTCCCCTGTCGCTGCAGTGACGGGTCATCGCTGCTTATAACCAAGGTGTGCACCTGTAGCTGGAGCTAAGGAGGGACACAGGGCGGCAGCTGTGATCTCAGCGGAGGTTCTCTGGCGCCCTCCGATGGTGCTGGGGCAGGCTGATGGGGGCTTCACTGTTGTCTATAAAAGTTTAAAAAGAGAAACACTTTTAATAGAAAAAAACTTACAGAATAAGGATATAAAGAAAATTATTTTTGTATAACTGTACATTGTGTTTTTGTTTTAGGCTAAGTGTTACTACAAAAAGACTCAAACTTTTTTAAAAGTTAAAACGTAAAAAGAAGTTACAGTAAGCTAAGGTTTATTATTGGGAAAGAAATTTTATTTTTAGAGTTGGGGTTTCACTATATTGGCCAGTCTGGTCTTGAACTCCTGACCTCATGATCCACCCGCCTCGGCCTCCCAAGGTGCTGGGATTACAGGCATGAGCCACTGCACCCGGCCAAGAAAATGTTTTTATGTAAATTTAGTGTGGCTGAGGGTCTCTAGAGCCCGAGAGGTCAAAGCTGCATCCAGAAATACTTACCATTGTGTTAAAGTGGCTTACATGATTTGGTGCAGTAACATGCTGTATAGGTTTACGCCTAGACTGTAGCAAGAAACCACCCTTGTGGCGTAGGGGTACAGTAGGCTGACCCTCTAGGTTTGTCTAAGTACACTCTGTGATGTTTGCACAACAGTGAAAGTGAAATTGCCTAACAACCATTTCTCAGAATTTATCCTCAGTGTTAAGTGATATATCACTGTACTCTACCTGAGTTTCAGAATAATGTGGATTCACTGTTCTCAAAGTAACATTTACTATACAATGATAAACTTTCAAAGAGAATCAGATACTTAAAGAATATTATTTTCCCAAATTAAGTGTCTGGCTAGCTTTCATATACAGAGTAATAAAGTAATAAATTTAAAAGCCCAGTAAAAATGTGAAATTTCAGATTTACTCCTAAGTTCATTCTTACTAGATTATTAAATGGAAATGATGGGATGGGACTGCTTTGGGAAAACAGTCGTCCCAACTTTAACCTGCGGGGCCTCATTTAGAATATCTGCAAAGGTGTTTTTTCTTTTTTCTCCCATTCATTAAGCAATATGGCTGTGTGCCCAGCACTGTTCTAGGTTTTAGGGACACAGTGGAGAACTAGACGGAGTCCTTGCTGTCTCTGCTTGCTTTCTAGTGGTAGAAACAGACAAGGAAATAAAACAGCATGTGGGAACCCAGGCTATCATGATTGGATTTATGTTTTCGGGGGCTGGCTTTGGCTGCTCAGGCAAATGGATGCAGGGAGGCCGCTGGGGGACTGGTGCAGGCATGGGGTGGTGCCAGTACCAGCACAACAGCCGAAGCATTGGAGGTAGACTGAGGACTTGGTGATGGGTTGGATGTGGCAGCCTAGAGGCAGAACTCACAAATGACATCTTCACTTTTGGTCTAACCAAAACAGTGATACTGCTTCCTGAGATTGGCAGAGGTTTGTGCTGGATGGCTCATAGACATACAGGGAGGGAAGTCGAGTCAGGAGATGAGGGGACTGGGCCAGAGAGGTGTATGTGAGGCGTGGTCTTTCAAGCCTTGGGGTGAGTGAAACCCCTGGGCAGTAAGTGTCCCCAGGGCTGAGGATCAGGATGGAGCTCCAGGGTGCTTACCAATCAGTGAAGAGGGAGAGCCAGTGGGGGGCAGAGGAAGGAGTGGCCAGTGGGATAGGAAGAAATGCAGGAGGTTGCCGTGAAGACTGTTGAAGAAGACTGGTGAAGAAGGACGTGTTTAAACAAGGAAGGATGGGCTCATCTCCGTTAACGCTGGTGCAGTGCAACCCAGCCAGCTCTGCGCTTGGGGAGAAGTGGGCAGATCACTCCTTGATAGGCCTGGCGAGAACAGCTGCCACTGAACGGTGGATGAAAGTGCTTCTGATGGTGGGGAGGGTTTCCTGAGCAAGGAGCCAGGACAGACTAGGCTTCTGAGGAGTTTTATCTATGGAGAGGAGAGAGAACTGGAAGGCTGGCTTTACCTGGGAAGTGTTTGGGCACCAGAACATAGAGAAGAGATGGACTCTCAAAAGGACTGAGCTTAGAAAGGCACAAGGACGAAGAATCCATGGCAACCAAAGAGGAGATGATGTGTAAGGTTGTGGATGCCAGTGGGCAGAGGGATGCAGAGAGTGTCTGGGAGGGAAGCGAGGCGACTGGCTGCACGGAAGCGTGGTGGCACCAGCTGCCCCAGTCTCCAGGTCTTCTATTTCATTAGCAGAAGTGGGGGTGTTGCCCTGTCTGTATCATTCTTTCATCCTTTCAATAAAATTATTGAAAATTATGGTTTTCCCCAGAATCATCCTATTAAACATATAAATGACTATAATTTTCCAGTTCTAAAGCTATTTACCTGTTGACTTTTTACACTGTATTGAAATTAATTCATTGCTCCCAGTGTCCTGCAAAAAAGCTATATAAAGGTTGCCCTGACCATTCATGTCAGCATTGAGGAGGGGGCTTACGAGGAACCCATTTACGGGTCTTGGAATGACTCATTCCGCGAAGGCCTTGCAGGTGGCTTGCTGTTAGTGGAGCTTGGTGTAGCACTCTGCTGCCATCTAGTGTCATAAGTTTTCCTTCTGGAGTTTTTTAAGGGGTTTTGTGAAGCTGAGAAAATTTTAAAACTTGGATAAAGGAATGTTTATTTTAATTCAGAATACATTGCTGTTCTTGGTGAGGTTTTTTACTTTAAATAATGAACCAAAATAACCATGTTTCTTCACTAAGCACCATTAAAATGCAAATAAATCAGATATCTAAATATAGGTTTGTCTGTTTTGAATAGAATGAATCAAATTTTAGTATTTGCTTAACATAAACATCTTTAATTAAATATTTTATGTTGATTTTTTCTTTTAAACTGTGGCACCAGGAGAACTCATAGACCTTTCTGGAACATGGAACTAACCCTGGACCCTACATAGTCCATCACAAGTCTCACCCATGAGAACCATGACCAGGGGCCTCAGTAGTCTTCGATGTTATTCCCTATTCCTGGGTTAAAGATATTTTTGCCTGGAATGGACTGATCTTATCTATTCTTGAGTAAAATCCCCTTCTGTTTATGATATTCTGTCTTTGAGTGAAATTTGGGAAGTGGGGTATCATGGAGAAAAGACATTTTAAGGACTGTGTGTGGTGGTGAATATACTTTAGATACCCTTGGGAAGCAGCCACGCCCTCTCTGCCCTTCCTCTGCCCTCATGGCTGGAGTCGCAGTTCACTGCCAGCAGCTGCTGTTGGTTTTGAGGACTGGCCAGAATCGGCCCAGCACAACCATGTTTTCATGTGAGAGTGATTTTTACCTTAGATGGGTATTGCAGTGAAGGGGTTAGGCGGAAGAATTACATTGCCATTTCATTGGTAATGTAGATAGGCTTAAACTTTTTTCATGTTTACTTTCTCTATGGGCCACCTTATGAAACTCCCATATGCCTGTAGTCCTGGGAATTTTTTGCTGGGATTTTTCTGGGTGAATTTAATTGTCTTCTGAATCATTCATTATCCTTACAACTCCCAAGCTTCACGGAGCCTAAACTGGATGGAGGGGCATATGTTTTTAGAAGAAAAAAAAAAGATGTCTCTTTCTCCTCTGGTGTGGCCTCTAATTCCGTTGGGAACAAAGGAGAAGGCACCCCATTTGGAAGGAAATCTGTGAAGGACAGCAATGCCGGATGCTGCCTGACCGCACAGTACTGAGGGAAGGGCACTGCTTCCTTAGCAGGGCTGTCACGTGACGCTTGGGAGAACCCTGTAGATCGACAGAATTGACCTTAAGTTATTTTATATTCATTCATTTTTTTTTTTTGAGACGGAGTTTCACTCTTGTTGCCCAAGCTGGAGTGCATTGTCACAGTCTTCACCTCCCAGGTTCGAGCAGTTCTCCTGCCTCAGCCTCCCAAGTAGCTGGGATTAGAGGCGCATACCACCACGCCCAGCTAATATATTGTATTTTTAGTAGAAATGGGATTTCACCATGTTAGCCAGGCTGGTCTTGAACTCCTGACCTCAAGTGATCCACCCCCTTGGCCTCCCAAAGTGCTAGGATTACAGGCATGAGCCACTGCACCCACCTTATATTCATTCTTATACATTGATGTCATCTGCATACTAATTTAATTCACTTGCTAAATAGAACTTTCTTGACTAGTTGGTAAACTGAAAAGTGGAAGCACAGCGCTACCATTTATTAGCTCTGTGGCCTTGGGCAAATTTCTTACCCTCCCTAAGCCTCAGTTCCATATCTGGCAAACATCTCAAATTTTATTTGCGGTAGCAAGTGCAAAAACTCCTAACACAATGCTTGGCTCAGGGCTCAAAGCGCAAATGGTGGCAACTATTAATATCAACATTATCACTCGTGTAAAGATCTTTGAAACTGGGAATGGAAACAAATTTAGATTCTTAGAGTGGACCTAGAAATTACATCAGAATGTACTCAGTATTAAATGTGGGCAAATGTTTATGAAGGAATACTGTGTTTCAAGGTTTTATTCTGGGAGGAATTTGATAAATTTGCTAGCTTCAGTAACAGTTATAAGACATGTACTCTTTAGCTGATCAAGGAAAATGTCCTTCCTCTGGAGTCTTTTTTTTCTTTTTTTCCCCTGATCCCCAACTCCAGCAGTCTTTCTTCACTCAGATTTAAAGAACACAGAAAGTTATTGGCTTGCTTCCTAAATTTTATTCACTGATTCTAGGAAGCTTTAATTTGGGATGAAATCATATTAATAAATATTTAATCATGTGGTAAAGAGAATGTGGAAGAATTTATTCCCTCAAAAGGGTATTCCCCATAACAGATACACTGTAAACTCCCAAAACATAGTGTTCTAAATTAAAGTTATGAAATAAAGACAGCATTAACACAGGGAGGTCCTTGAGGAGGCACAGGGAGCCCAGCAGTGTCAGGGCCGTGTACTGGGCGTCTGACTGTAAGTCTGTTTATTTTCCTGCTCAGGCTATTCCTCTTTGAAGAGTAGGCTTGTTCATTGTTCACGTGGTGAGTTTTTCTAGATTGGCTGGAATGTTCTTTCTCTCCACCATCTCAGGATAGCACAGGGCCCTGGGGAAGCTGTGGGAGACCTGAAGCAGTTGTTACTGTACTACCCGGACTTCTCCTCCTTTCTCACCCATTTTTCTTTCCTTCTCTCCCCATCCATTGCTCCCCCAAGCTTTGGCAGTAGCCACGGCACCTTTGTGATGAAGTGCTCACTGCCCAGGGGCTGGCTAGAATCCATAGACCAGGCAATGTGAGTGGCACCATTTCTTACACTCTCCGTGTCATCTCTTAGGTACCTGGGACTTTCTCTACTTCGACACCGCATTTAGTTTAAATTTTGCATCATTGCAAAACTATCTTTTTTAAAACTGTTTTGTTTTACATGTGTTTGTTTATATGATAAAAATGTTTAGTTAGAATGCCCCTAAAAACATAATAGTGTTCTATACTTCTGCATTATTGGGTTGGAACTTCTTTAAGTACGAACATAAGTTTCTAATAATCTTAACATTAGTGTCTGCTGAGGCACATGTTTAAGCACGAACTTTGTTCCTGTGATTCGTTTTGAAACTCAAACGGGCTGACTTTTGCAGGGTGACCTGAAGGCGTATCTGCGCAGCGAGCAGGAGCACATGCGGGGGGACTCACAGACCATGCTGCTGCAGAGGATGGCTTGTGAGATTGCCGCGGGGCTGGCTGCCATGCACAAGCTGCACTTCCTGCACAGGTAGGTCCCTGTGTCAGAGGCACACACCTCACACAGCACCACAAGACGGCCCAGAGAGGCTGCCGGGTTTATGAAACATAAGGAGAACAGGTGGCAGAATGAACTTAGCTCATGTAGGTAGAAGCGTTCTCGTTCTTGTCCGTGATTAAGATTAGAGTTAAATTGGGCTTCATTGAAACCAGTACCAGAGAATAAGATGTCTTAGTACATTTATTATTTCCAGAATTTGAAAGAATGAACAGTTGTACCTGCCCTAGAGTTGAGAGTAAACAGTCCCAATCCACCACATGACACCTCGCGTGTTTCATCCTTGCCACACCAACTTTAGGCTTCTGGTGCTACCCACCCGGCTTCATGGTGTGCCCCAGTTCACATTCCTGAGAGAGGATGAGAGAGGCTCTAGGCCAGCAGCCTCTGGTTGCACAAGGTCATAGCACCGGTTTCTGGCCAGCTGAAGGATGGGTGTCAGGGGCCCACTTGGAAGCAGAGGTGTCGTGGGATCCGATCTGAAGAGGCCCTCTGGGTGGGTAGTCAGGGGCTGCTTGTGAATTCAGCACAGCGATGGAGTCCTTTCAGGCCCCACTTGGAGTCTGTTGTAGTTTGTTCAGATCATTGATGGTGATTTTCGTAATTAAAACACCAAAGGACATGTAGTCCTGTCTCAAATCATAAGTCGTTCTGTGAGCCCAAAAGGAGATTTCTGCTTATTCTCTTCTAGGCTTTTGAGCTATGGTTTACATTTAAAAACAACACAATACATTTAAAATTATTTCTTAGATCTCCAGGGAAACCAGGCAGTATTTTTTAAATTGACTTTAAGTAAATCATTTAACTCTTAGTAATCCATTGACCTAAAAAGGAACACCTATGTGTCTTGACGTGAAGGAATGTATATAAAGTATTCTATTTTTTATTTATTTATGTATTTATTTTTTGACTCTGTTGCCCAGGCTGGAGTGCAGTGGTGCAATCTTGACTCACTACAACCTCCACACCCTGGGTTCAAACAATTCTCCTGCCTCAGCCTCCTGAGTAGCTGGGACTACAGGCATGTGCCAACAGGCCTGGCTAATTTTTGTATTTTCAGCAGAGATGGAGTTTCCCCATGTTGGCCAGGCTGGTCTCGAACTCCTAACCTCAAGTGTTCCGCTCGCCTCTGCCTCGCAAAGTGCTGGGATTACAGGCATGAGTCACCGCGCCTGGCTTGAAGTTTTCTATTTTTTAAAAAGCAGATTTCACAGTAATATAGAGTGATTCCATTTTTTTTTTAAGTATGAAAACACCTGGTTGTATTTCTAGAGGTGTGTGTGTATAAACAGGCGTGGAAAAGTACTGTGGCTATCAAACTCTCAACATTACTTCGGGGGTGGGGGGGGTGAAGGAAAATCATTAACCTTCTTACACATTTATGTCTTGTTTGATTTATAATAGTAAACAAATCATCCTGATAAAGTGTTTTTTTTTTAAGAGACTCAGAAAGTTACCAGTTTCTTAAGACCCAAAGCAGAATCCCTTACATGAAACTTTATAAAGATTTCATAGTGGAGAAAGCCTATATTTAGTTTTTAATGTCTTCTATAACTGGTTATTATCTAGCATTATTTATATTGTTAATATCTTATAAAATGCAGATAATTATTTACTAATACTTGGTTTAGGAATTCTTGAATTTTGGAGAAGGGGGTTATATTTTAAAAGAGCATCATAGGCCAGGTGAAGTGGCTCACACCTGTAATCTCAGCACTTTTGGGAGGCCAAGGTGAGTGTATCACGAGGTCAAGAGTTCAAGACCAGCCTGGCCAAGAAGGTGAAACCCCGTCTCTACTAAAACTACAAAAATTAGCTGGACACAGTGGCAGGCGCGTGTAATCCCAGCTACTCAGGAGGCTGAGGCAGAAGAATCACTTGAAGCTAGGCGGCAGAGGTTGCAGTGAGTTGAGATCACACCACTGCACTCCAGCCTGGGCGACAGAGTGAGACTCCGTCTCAAAAAAAAAAAGATCATCATATCAGAATCAGCAATGTAAAATTATCAAAAATGGCTAGAATCTGTGTATTTTTTAAATTGGCAAAGATTTCAGAGTAAATAGTATTTTCCTATGAGTTTCAAGTTAAAGTTTTACTTAATTTCAAATCTTGTGGACTTTAGAACAAGTAAAGATGATAAAGTAAATCATGTAGTTTGGGTTTTATTCAAGTTCAGAAACTCAAGTTAAAGAAAATCCTTGAAACCATTGACACCTGTTTAATTTTGTTGTAAAAAGTAATTATATTTTTATTAAATTTCCATTTGGGGCAAAATTTTGTATTTTAAGATCTTTTTTGTCAGTAGCATATCATACAGTATATTTTTAAGTTGGAACTTAGAATATTTTTTGGTTGCCGTAAAGTAGGACTTCCTCTTTTGGCTGAAACTAGAACAACCTACACGTCCAATTAAAGTTCTTAGATCCGTTTGGAAACTCACCTAGTAAGGCACCCCAGTTAAGTTGGATTTCTACCGATTGTTTAAGAAGAGGCTTAACCCAGAGTCTCAGGAGCCTGCATCTCTGAAATCGTGCATGTGACTTTTGTCAAGGTCATGTAAACAGCAGGCGCTGCCAGCTTGCTGCTGTGTGTCCCACTCGCCTTGCTGGCCTGGAGCCCGGGACTTCCTGTCCCCTGCCTGTGAGTCTCCTGAGCAGCCTGTCCATGAGATGCCACCAGGTCGCTGTGATGAGCTGAGCCCGGGGTTCCCACAGGCAGCATGTGTCCTCACAGTGGCTCATGTAGCTGGATACCTGGAGGAGGTAGCCTTGAGGAGTACCTGGGTGACGATTGTGTACAAAAGAGCCTCTTGTAGGATTTGTCCGGTTGTAGAGTTACAATGACTTTCTGCTGGGCAACACTAGGGTTAGTGTGCAGTGAAATTCCGTTTCCTGCAGAGTTCAGTGACAAGGTGAGAGGCAGAAAAATACATTTAAAATCCAGTGACAAGGTGAGAGACAGAGAAATACATTTCATGTCAAAGCAAAATGCACACCTGCTGCTCACTAATGCCCCAGCAGGAGAGTGGAAATGCGCGTTCTCATTTGGCAGGGTGTTTGCTGTGTTCTGTGCATTTGTAGAACATTCTGTGAGTAGTGATTTGATCCTCAGGACCACCCCACCCGTCATGAGGCAGGTGCCATTGTTCATCCCACTTCAAAGAGGAGAATACTGAGGCTCAGGGTGCTGAATGGTTGGTCTGTCTCAGCCACTCATTTGATCATTTGATGAGCAGTTTGAACCCAGGCACACACACTCTGTGTGGTCATTTCTGCAGGAGGAGGAGTTACTTTCGTCTGGGAGGAGTCCAGGTCAGTTTTTGGAAGGAGATGAGTTTTAGTGATCCTTGAAGAATGGCTGTCAGTTGGGGGCTGGAGGACATTCAGAATTGCTGGAGAAGGGAGTAGCAAGATGATGTATGTGGTAGGAGGAAGAGGAGGGAAGGGAGTTTAAATGTCAGCTAGCCCAGTGTAACTAGAACAGAAGACGAGGAGAGAAGATAGTGGGAGATAAGAATAGAGATGCCGCCTGAAACTAAATTACAGCGGGCCTGAGTGCCAGGAAAACGCCTTCAGGCTGTGTTCTGTTGGCAGTAGGATGGCAAGCCCAGAGCTTTGTGCATGCACATGCGTGTGTGTTTAATCACTATTGCACTATACCTTAGGGAGGTTTAGAAAGAGAAGACATGACTGAAAAGAAAACCCAACAGGAATTCATATGTGGCGCCTGTCCACAAAGGTTTCTTATTCCCCTTTCTACACGGAAGACTTGTTGAAGGCAGGGATTGGATCTTCTTGACCTTTTTATCTCCCTTGATGTGTGTCACATAGAAATGAGGAAAGGCTTCAAGGGAAAGGAGCCAATTTGATTGCAGCTGCAACCCAAGAAAAGATGGAAAGACTGTAATCAGCTGAGTTGCTACACTGGGAAGGTGATTAAAGAGCTTTCAGTTAAAAAGGCTCTAGGTCCAGAGAGTTTCATTGGTAACATCTGTCTGATCTTTTTTTTTTTTTTTGAGTTGGAGTCTTGCTCTGTCACCCAGGCTGGAGTGCAGTGGTGCACTCTTGGCTCACTGCAACATCTGCCTCCTGGGTTCAAGCAGTTCTCCTGCCTCAGCCTCCCAAGTAGCTAGGACTATGGGCATGTGCCTCCACACCTGGCTAATTTTTGTGTTTTTAGTAGAGACGAGGTTTCACCATGTTAGCCAGGGTGGTCTCGAACTCCTGACCTAGTGATTCGCCCACCTCAGCCTCCTAAAGTGCTGGGATTAGAGGTGTGAGCCACCGTGCCTGGCCCCATCTGTCTGACCTTTAATGAACAGGTGGCTCCAGTGTATTTAAACTATTCCAGACCTTAAAGAAGATGGAAATTTCTATAACTCATATCATAAATCCAACACAACCTTAATAGCAAAAGATGACATAAATTATTGATGACTCTCATGAATGAACATAGACATAAATACTTGCAAACTGCCTCCAGCAATGTGTAAACAAAATAGTTAAGACTTATTTTAGGAATTTAAGGGTATATTTATATTATAAAATGTCTACATAATTTGGTCCATTGACAGAATAAAAGGGGAGGAAGACATTATAGCAATAGATTGCAGAAACATCATTTAGTATAATTCGGAAGCTGTTCTGTGTTTACATAGAATATGTAAACATACTCTCCTCCAATGGGAAACATTTCCTCCAATAGGAAAGGAAAGGTACAACTTAACTATCATATGGACTAAAACTCAAGACTTTACCAAAACTCAATAGCAATATCATGCTATTGCTACATAATAAAGCCCTTTCAATTAAATGAGAAACCAGACAAAGATGCCCGCTATTTATGTTATTTTCCAATATTTCATCGGAAGTACTAACAAATACAAACACAAACTAGAAAATTACCAATTTAAAAATAATAGGCCCAAGAAATAAGGGAAAAAAAAGAAAAAAATAATAAAAATAATAGTCCAGGCATGGTGGCTCACACCTGTAATCCCAACACTTTGGGAGGCCAAGGTGGGCGGATCACTTGAGGTCAGGAGCTGGAGACCAGCCTGGCCAACATGGTGAAATCCCATCTCTACTAAAAACAAAACAATTAGCCGGGCATGGTAGCTTGCGCCTGTAATCCCAGCTACTCGGGAGGCTGAGGCAGGAGAATCACTTGAACCTGGTAGGCAGAGGTTGCAGCAAGCTGAGATCGCGCCATTGCACTGCAGCCTGGTTAACAGAGTGAGACTCTAATAATAATAATAATAATAATAATAATAATATCCACTATGAGACTGAAGTTGGATAACAAATAATAACAACAACAACAACAACAGTAGTTAAGATTTACTGAATGCTTCCCGCTTGCCAGCTACTCTTATACCAACTCTTAAGAGGTAGTGCTGGTTTTCCTGTCTCTGTTATAGGTCGGGAGACGCAGGCACAGACAAGTATACTGATTTGTTCAGGGTTGTGCAGCTGGAAGCTGGCAGAGCTGGGATTCAGAGCCACATTCTGTGGCTCCACAGTTCACACACTTCAACCATTGGAAAAGAAGAGAGCATTATCCTTCTTTACTGTGCCATGGTATTTATTGTATGTTTAGAAAAACCAAGAAACTATGTTTTTGAAAAATTAGAATTTATAAGAGAATTTGTTGTGGCTTTTTATAAGACAGTATGCAGAAGTCAGTAGCTTTTGTCTGTACAGGTATAATTATGTACCCAGCAATGAAGGAATAAAAACCATTTTATTCTCAATAATGCCAAAATATAAATTATCTGGGTTTTTATTATGTGAGAAAGGCACAGGACTATATGAAGAAAACTGAAATCTTACTGACAAATGTAAAATAACATGTGGACAAATGGAAAGATGCACCATGATTAATGGTGGGGAGTCAACACAAAAATACCAGTTCACCCAAAGAATTCTACCCATTAGAATCTGAACAGGGTTTTTATTTTTGTATTTTTTATTTTTTTGAGACAGGGTCTTACTCTGTCACCCAGGCTGGAGTGCAGTGGCAGGATCATGGCTCACTTGCTTGGCCTTGACTTCCCAGGCTCAAGCAATCCTCCTGCCTCAGCCTCCCAGGTAGCTGGGACTGTAAGTATGCACCATCAGTGGCAGACCCCATTCCAGCCAGAGGTGTTTTCCATAGGGTGGAATAAGAATTTCACAGTGGAAGAATTCTCTGTGCACCCAAATCCTAGCAGATGCCTGAGGTACATACAGCAGGCATTCAGTAAATGTACCATTTCCCAGCTAGTGAAGACCAACCTAATAAGCAGGGCAAACAGTGTCAAAACTCGAGTGTGAAGTTCCCTCCCTGTGCTTTATCAGAATCCTCTTGGTTTAATCATCTCCTGGTTACATCTCCATTCCATCTTAGGGTGTTAAGTGCAGAGTCCCTTCAGAAGCTTAAGTCTTTGTGGCTGCCAGAGTCAGAATGGCTTGGTGAGCAGAGAGAAAGGCTTTGGAGTTGAAGTTTTAATTCACCTCTCATCAGCTTTACCAAGTATAAGCCTGGTTATGTAATCCTTTGGAGCTGTATCTTTTCTATAAAATGGGGATCATCTTTAAAGCCCTGGAGTGCTGTTGTCAAGATGAAGATAAAGTAGAAGAGTATTCAGTAACTTTGCAGTATTTTGCTTCCTGTCTGTTAACTCTTCTTATCAGGAATCCAGGTTACTCGGGAAAGCATAAGTAGTTCACATAAACAGAGGTGTGGATTCTTTTGAAAATGCTTCCTGCATGTTGAGCCATTTGCATTGGAGAACCCTGAAGACGTGCAAACTAGTCCTGGCATGAGTGAGCAACAGGCAGTGGTGCTTCCTCGTGAATCGGGGTGAGAGCCCTTTAGAACCGCGGGCTCCCACTTTCTGTCCATCGCTCTGCTCATGCAGCCTTGAGTCTTGTGGTTTACTGTGGTCTCAGTCACAGCAAGTGCTGCCAAGCATAGGCAACCCTGCCAGAGCTTTCTGAGAGCCGGGCAGGGCTGGTGCGACTGGCAGCCTCATCCTTGGACCTGTTTTTCAACTTGAAGGGAGAGTATACGGGCTGTGTGTTTGCATTTCCTGACAAAAGCAGCCATTGACGTCAAGAGTTACCTCTGTTGTTAAGAAGTTACACCTGTGTGTTTTTCTGTTCTTTGGCTTTGCACATTGTTGGGCATCAGAGAATATTTATTTTTACCAACTTTGACCCAAATTGTATCATTACCTTGAATCTGTACAGCACTTTTATGTTTTCAAAACATTTCATGTGTTTTTCAGTTTTACCTTTGCAACAACCGTGTGAGTTACCCATTTCAGCCACATCCCTGTTGTTTTGTGAGAAAACAGGCTCCTCTGCTATGCATGTGACTGGCCCAGCATCACATGGTCTTGGAGCAGTGGAGCTGAGATGAGCTGCTGGCCTCCTGACTTTGCCCAGGGCTCCCTCCCATTGCACTGTGGAACCTGGGTGCTGGGGAAAGAGGTGGGGCAAGACCCAGTCCTATGACTATTTGCTTCCTCACTCCCTCTGAGTTTCAGGTCGTGAGAAGCATTGCTTTTTCCCCTGGGAACACCAGTTAGATTGCTTTCGAGTTTTACAACGAGAGCCAAGGGCCTTCTGCAGGGGTAGTTGTTCGTCTTTATCAAGCCTTTTCATTTCAAGAATCCAAAGACCTATGTGGAACATGTGTACAGAGAGAGATGAGGAGGGAGGGAGTGGGACACTCATCCTGCCCCCAGGAGGTGCCTGAGCTTGAGATCACCCAAGCTAGCCTCAGGCTGCTGCCCCTGACCTAGGAGGACGTGTGCTTGCCCTTGTCTGGATGCTGGCCTCCAGCTCCTAGTTCTGGTCTCAGGAGGGAAATGTTTGTAGGGTTCACAGGGTCTGTTTATGGAACCTAGAGGCGGTGGTGCTCAGTGACGGAGCCTCTATTGGCAAAACCCCTAGCTCTGCAGTCACAGCTGTTGGCTCAGTGGATAAAGCAGCCTTACTTAAAGCATTTTCACTTTTCTGTCCCCAAATGGCATGTTCCTTCTCCCTCTCTCCCTCCCTGCCTCCCTTCCTTATTTAATTCCAAGAAATGGGGACCCCCTTTCTTCTTACAATTAGAAGAAGCTATATTGTTCATAGCAATGGAGTCACGGGTATCCCTAGGTTTTTCCAGGCCTGAGGGGTTCTGACGGAGCACGGAAAATCACTTGTAAGCACAAAGAGTGTGGCAGGTGATGTGATGTAGCTAACTGGAATTCACATTGAGGACCAGCCGCTACAGGTGTCACTGCACCGTCCTGGAGAGTTATTGATGGTGAAAGCACGAACATAGTACAGAACACTACCTTGCTAGCTTTGTGACCCTAGTGAACTTACTTTAATTCTCTGTGCTTCAGGGTCCATATTTGTTAATGAGGAAAATAATAGTATCCACCTCACAGATTTGTTGTGAAGACTAAATGCTTAGAGAAAAATGTCAAATGCCTCGTGTGAAGTAAATGCTTTGAGAATATTAGTCATTACTGTGTTTTTGAATCAATGTTATGTACCAAGCTGTTACCAAATTATATCGGTGTTAGCTGTTGCCATTATCATCTCCATTATTCTGATAGTTCAGACTTGTGAGCTTTGGAAAATTAAAATATTTGAAAGTATGAATTTAATAGTTTTAAGTTTTTGGTCTTTTGCCATTCTGTAAAGACTAACATTTTGGACTATGGAAATTCAGCTGTGATATCTTTACAATAACTTAAAACTATAAATTAGGCATCCTTTTCTATTGTAATTTAATGGCTTTTTTATTTATATACCAGTTGGTGATTAAGAAGATTCTAAGGGTTAAAGCCAGAAGCCAGAAAACTCAATCTGTTGTCTGTATGGGAAGTTCTTTTAGAAAAAGTAGTTTTTACTTGTCAAATCGTGTGTTTTTGAAAAATAACTTCTTTTTAAAATAAATTACATAAGTAAATTGTTCTAAGTAAGTCTTGAAATATGCTCTTTAACCTCCCTTGTAGAGAAGTGGAGTTTGTAAGACATGGAAGTGATTTGGAAAGGGCCTGATTACAATGCTTATCTTTGAAAAAGGGAAAAAAATAAACATTTTTTAATAATCTGGGTTATTTTTGGGTGCTTGAAGTTATAAATTTATTAATATTTACTTATAACAAACAGACTATTACTAGACTATTACTCAAGTAATACAAGCTGCAAAAAAAAATTCAGGCAGTTTTGCTAATAACATTTTAGGGTTCTTTCTTGGTCACTCTGAAAATACTATGAAACAAGCCATAAATCTGGTTTTAATGCAGAACATGGTACAGATATGGCCAGTATTTAACCTGAGCTAGTTTTTTGCCAAAAAATTATTTGATTGATTACATGCGTAATACTTCTACTATGAAAACAAATTTTAAGACATTAATTATTAAGCAGAGAGCTCAATATACTTACTGTGATTTCTAGAGAAAGCCCATTTCGGTGGCAGTTCCATGCAGCATGATTCTGTTTGTTAATTCTTCTTGTGTTCACTTCCCTCTGTTTGCAGTGATTTAGCCCTGCGGAATTGTTTTCTCACCTCCGACTTAAATGTGAAATTGGGTGATTACGGAATAGGATTCAGCAGGTACAAGGTAAGCCAAGGGTTTCAGTGTCTTCAATCTGATTTAATTCAAATTGTGAAGTTGTAATATCACCAGATGCCCTACTGTTTTGATAAGAAATTTAGTCGTGAGGCTTTCTGGAGAGGGATTCACAGCAGCCATTTTAATGGTGGTCTGGGCTTCTGGTGTGTGGCTTGTCTCAGTCCGTAGCTTTGCGTCCCAGGTTTTGTGACAGGTTTCCAAAAGCTTTGTTTAAAAAGATTTATAAACAGACGATGTAGTCTGATGAAATTCAAGTGAACATATGAGCAACAGTAATTATTATTACCTGTTACAATAAAATATACATGTCATATAAATGTTTCTCCATTACGTGGTCAGTAAAATTTCAGCTCAAATTCAGTAACCTAGGGAATTTAGGTTTTTTAACTCTGTCATAAATCTGTCCTGAAGTAAATAAGTGAAGAAGTCAATGAGGTTTCCATTTGTGTGTGTTTGTGTAGCCCCAGTGAATGAGGTAGTGCATGGTGGAGCAGAGGATGAGATTGTTCCACCTCCTGGCATCAGGAGACCTTGGATAAGCCTCTTGACCTCCATTTTCTTTTCTTTTCTTTTTTTTTAAATGGAGTCTTGCTATATTGCCCAGGTTGGTCTCAAACTCCTGGGCTCAAGCAACCTGCCTGCCTCGGCCTCCCAGAGTGCTAGAATTACAGGTGGAGTCACCCCACCCAGCCTTGACCTCCACTTTCCGAGCAGCAACATACAGATACGATCTGTTCTATTTTTCAGAGTTCTTGTAAGGACCAAACAGATAATATTTTCAGAAAATATTATGCAAATTGAAGTTGGTTATTTGTCTTTGTAGTAGCTTTAGTGTCTTGAGCTCTTGCTAGATGCCAGGCACTTAGCAGCACCTGCCTGTATCATCTCATTTGATCCTCACCACAAAGGGTAGGCTTGTGTTCTCCTCATTTCACAGATCAGGAAAAAACTTCACACAGTTGTTGCTTGCCTAGAATCACATAGCTGGTAAATAGTAGAACGAGGACTTGAAACCTCGTTCTGTCAGAGTCTAAAGCCTACACTCTTTACTCACTAACTGGCTTCACTATTCAGTGCATAAGACCCAGTATATATTGTTTTAATATTTTGCTCAGAGTCTATGTTGTATGCATTAGACAGAGCGTACTTTCCTTTTCCAGGAAGGATGACTTAGCAAGCGTTCATGGCTCACAGATGAGCTCATGAAACCCAGGAGGCTTCAGAGAAACTCCTTACCCGCTTTCTGCCCAGAAAGTCTCTATTCATGCCTGCTCCTTTTTCTGACCTGGTTTTTTGGATTGGGTATATGTTTTCTGAGAATACCATGAATTTAAATTCTTTAACTCACCAAAAGTATAATTCTATTCAAAATTCTGTATGCTTTCTAACAAAACAGGAGGATTACATTGAAACAGATGATAAAAAAGTTTTTCCTCTGCGATGGACTGCTCCAGAATTAGTAACCAGCTTTCAAGACAGACTGCTAACTGCAGATCAGACTAAGTATAGTAATATCTGGTATGTATTTGCTTACTGTTTTATTAGGCATTTCTTTGGCACAGTCCTAACTTCTTCCTCTGAGTATTTCCTTCAAGGAAAGTAGTTGTATAAGATGTAGGAACAAAAGAGTGCCTGATGGTGTGAAAAAGCCAGCTTAAGAGACATGACAGCAATTATCACAATTGTGGTGATATAGTTAACATTTTGAATACTGCCTCTGTTCCCCATTTTCCTTTATAAAAGGAACCAAGTCCGTTTCATATTCTGTGCCTCCCACAGGGCCTGACATATAATAGATATTTAATATGTATTTACTGAAAGAAAAAACTGAAAGAGGCGTGGACTATCATGTTATACTATAATTTATAGGAGTCAGTTTAATGGAAGCTAAGAAAGATGCACCTAAAACTTTGACTAACAATTTCTGTCACAGTATTCTTAATTCATAGCTATGTTCTATGTGCTGTTGTACTGCTTTTTCTGTTTATTTTTTCTCTCCTTGCCCCCTCTTTTGGATTGATTTCTTTAAAACAATTTTTTTGCTTTTATTATTTTTTTCATTGACATGCACAATTGGACATATTTATGGGGTACAGTGTGATATATATATATATATATATATATAAACATACATGTGTATTTATACATAAAAATATATATATATAAACACATAAAAACTTATATATATATGTATATGTTTTTTACTGTTTTGAGACAAAGTCTCATTGTCACCCAGGCTGGAGTACAGTGGTGTGATCTCAGCTCACTGCAACCTCCACCTCCCTGGTTCAGGTGATCTTTGTGCCCCAGCCTCCCAAGTAGTTGGAATTACCAACATGTACCACCACACCCAGCTGACTTTTGTACTTTTAGTAGAGATGGGGTTTTGCTGTTTTGGCAAGGCTGGGCTCTAACTCCTGACCTCAAGTGATCTGCCTGCCTCGTCCTCCCAAAGTACTGGGATTACGACTGTGAGCCACTGCACCTGGCCCAGTGTAATATTTTGATACCTATATACAATGTGTGGTGATCAAATCAGGGTAACTAATATGCCCTTCACCTCAAACATGTATCATTTGTGTTGGGAACATTCAAAAGCTGCTCTTAGAGCTGTTTGAAAATATACCAAAATTTGTTGTTTATGACAGTCACCCTTCGGTGCTATAGAACACTAGATCTTATTCCTCCTGTCCAGCTGAAATTTTATGTTCATTAGCCAGCCTCTCACTATTTCCTCTCTCCCTCCCCTTCCCAGCTTTAAGTAACCACTCTTCTACTTTCTACTTCTATGAGATCAGCCCTTTTAGCCTCTACATGAACGATGAGGTTTTCTTCCTTTTTCTTTCTCCCTTGCGTATCTACCCTACCTTGTATATCATGAGTTTGTTACTTTTGTGTTTTTTTCATGATGATGGTTATCCTCCTTTTGCTTCCAGATACAGGACTCCTGGAGCGTTTCTTATAAGGCTGGTCTCATATGATGAGTGATGAATTCCTTCAGTTTTTGCTTATCTGGGAAAGACTTCATTTCTCCTTTTTTTTTAAAAAAAAAAATTATTATATATATATTTTTAGTAGAGACGAGGTCATGCTATATTGCCCAGGCTGGTCTTGAACTCCTGGCCTCAAGCGATCCTTATGCCTTAGTCTCCCAAAGTGCTGGGATTATAGGCATGAGCCCTCATGCCCAGCCCTTCTTCATTTCAGAAGGATATCTTTGCAGGGCATAGTGTTCTTGGCTGCCAGTTTCCGTACTTTGGATATATCATCCCACTCCCTCCTGGCCCGCAGGGTTTCTGCTGGGAAGTCTGTTGTTAGTCTGATGAGAATTCCCTCCTATGTGACTTGCTTTTCTCTATGTTTAGAATTTTATCTCTTTGTCTTTGACTTTTGACAGTGGGACTATAATGTGCCTCTGAAATGACCTTTTGAAGTTAATTGTATTTTGAGAACCTTTGAGCTTCCTGGATCTGGATGTCTATATCTCTCCCAAGACTTGGGAAGTTTTTAGCTGTTCTTTCCTTAAGTAGCCTTTCTCTGCCTTTTCCTAGCTCTTTTCTTTCTGTGACTCCCATAATGTGTGTATTTGTTTGCTCAGTGGTCTCCCAGAAGTCCTGAAGGCTTTCTTCACTCCTTTCTTCTCTCTTTTTCCCTCTGACTGGGTAATTTCAAACAATCTTTCTTCAAGTTGGGAGATTCTTTCTTCTGCTTGATCTAGTCTGTTGTTGAAGTTCTGTATTTTTTAAAAATTTTCATTTATTGAATTCTTCAGCTGGGCTTACTGCCTGTGAGGACCCCAGCGTAAAGACTGTAGGTGTCCACGGTGAGATCCTCTTGCTTGCCCTTCCCTGGAAGAGGAAGTTGCTCCTGGTTCCTGGCTGTCCTGGCTGGGGATGGGGTGGTGGAGGCCAGGCTTTTCCTTCCACTCTTGCTGTGGCCACCCTGACTTTTGCTCTCTGTGTGGCTGTTCTGGATTTCCTGAGTTCTTGTTACTCCTTGGATGTGCTCTGGTGCTCTCCTTTAGTGATTTTTGTCAAAATATAGTTGATTCTTCATTGTTTGGGCTGTGTCGTGGAGGGTTGGCTGGACATCAGAATCACTGGGGAGCTTTTTAAAAATAGAGTTTTCTAGGCCATACCTGGATCTACCAACTAAGCATCCTTGGGGGTGGACCTGCCCTACCAGTGTGTGTGTTCACAGCTTCCCAGAGGATACAGATGATCAGTTAGGTTCAGGAACATTGCAGTAAATAGGAGACACGAATGCATGACAGAGGCAGTGCATGGTGGGGAGGAAATGCAGAGACTGCATGGAGGAAACGAGAGGCAGCTCATCTGACCTGGGAAACCAGCAGAAGCTATTTCCGTGGGGACAGCACCGGGGTATGAGAGAGGGTTGGGCTGGAACCGAGAAGGGTGTTCCTGCTTTGGTGAGGCAGCCCTCTTGGCCTCTCCTGGCACACAGACAGCTGCCAGTGTGTTGGGGGAATCCCTTCAGAGTAGCAGCAAAACCCATGATACTGAGGAGTAACTCAGACCAAACTTGTGGGTCTCACAGAGAAGATATTGTCTTACTCATGTTAAGATTCCTTTCAGATGCTTTCTGGTGTTTACTGCTGTTGTTAATAGGTTTTTTTCTTACCAAAAAATTCAGGGTTATTTATCTTGTCTCCAGCCATTCTGCCGGATTTTTAGAACATTCTGATAGTCTTTACAATAATTTATTGAGGACTTAAAAGTTAACAGTCATCTCATCCACATAAGTATACCTGTTATCTCTGTTTTGTGCTTTTTTCATTGACCAAAACTTCTAGAGTAGTATTCAGTATCAAGAGGCGTGGTCTTCCTCATTTTAACAGAAATGCCTTTTTTTTTTTTTTGCTATTAATTGTGCTGTTGATTATTGGTTTGAGATTAAAGAACTATCTTGGCCGGGTGTGTGGCTCACACCTGTAATCCCAGCACTTTGGGAGGCCAAGGTGGGCGGATCACAAGGTCAGGAGTTTGAGAGCAGCCTGGCCAACATGGTGAAACCCCATCTCTACTAAAAATACAAAAATTAGCCAGGCATGATGGCCAGTGCCTGTAATGCCAGCTACTCAGGAGGCTGAGGCAGGAGAATCACTTGAACCTGGGAGGCAGAGGTTACAGTGAGTGGAGGTCGCGCCACTGCACTCCAGCCTGGGCAACAGAGTGGTGAGACTGCAGCTCAAAAAAAAAAAAAAAAGAGCGATGATAATTTTTTTCAATACACACCTTGTCCTTAAAATTACTGGCTATGAATGATCGTAATAATTTTTTCAATATACCCCTTGTCCTTAAAATTACTGGCTGTGTAACAAGTGTGAGTGTTAAAAATTTGACATCTAAAGGGAGAGAGAAACAATCGTTTTCTTTTTCCCACAGGTCCCTGGGTGTGACACTTTGGGAGCTTTTTGACAATGCTGCACAGCCGTATTCAAACCTTTCCAACTTAGACGTCCTCAACCAAGTCATTAGAGAGAGAGACACAAAGCTCCCGAAGCCCCAGCTGGAGCAGCCCTACTCTGATAGATGGTTGGTAGCCTGACCTTCTGCCTGTTCTGTTTATCTTCACTGTGCAGTGTCCCTAAAACACAAGAAAATCCGGGGCCAAATATTATATTTCTTCATTTCTTCTTTCACCATGAGCTGAACTACTTAATATGGTTGGCAGTGATGAAGGTGTAGAAATGTTTGGGGTGCTGAGTTGGCTTTAGGGTCCTTGTAAAGTCTTTTCATGTTTTGTTTATTTTTATTAAAATGAAAAGTAGAAAAGAAATCTAACTATATTGCCCAGGCTGGTCTTGAACTCCTGGGCTCAAGTAATCCTCCCATCTCAGCTTCCCAAAGCACCAGGATTACAAGCATGAGCCAGGGTGCCTGGCCTTTTTTGTTACTTTAAAATGATTCGGCCTCTCACACCTGTAATCCCAGCACTTTGGGAAGCCGAGGTGGGTGGATCATGAGGTCAGGAGTTCAAGACCAGCCTGACCAATATGGGGAAACCCTGTCTCTACTAAAAATACAAAAATGAGCCAGGCATGGTGGTGGGCACCTTGTAATCCTAGCTACTCAGGAGGCTGAGGCAGGAGAATTGCTTGAACCTGGGAGGCAGAGGTTGCAGTGAGCCAAGATCACGCCATTGCACACTGCAGCCTGGATGACAGATCAAGACTTTGTCTCGGGGGGAAAAAAAAAAAGATTGGTGATGGCTCCACTGATTGCTTGTCATATGCTCTTCAGGTACGAAGTCTTACAGTTCTGTTGGCTGTCACCAGAAAAGAGACCCGTGGCTGAAGACGTACACAGGCTGCTGACTTACCTGCGGCTGCAGAGCCAGCGGGACTCAGAGGTCGACTTTGAACAGCAGTGGAATGCTCTGAAGCCGAACACAAACAACAGAGACACCTCCAACAATGCTGCATTCCCAATTCTTGACCACTTTGCCAGGGACCGGCTGGGTCGTGAAATGGAGGAAGTCCTCACTGTGACTGAAACCAGCCAGGGCCTGAGCTTTGAGTATGTCTGGGAGGCCGCTAAGCATGACCACTTTGATGAACGCAGCCGGGGCCACCTGGATGAAGCCTTGTCCTACACGAGCATCTTCTATCCGGTGGAAGTTTTTGAGAGTTCGCTTTCAGATCCTGGGCCCGGAAAGCAAGATGATAGTAGCCACGATGTCCCCCTGAGGGCCCCCGGAGTGGTTCCTGTTTTTGATGCCCACAACCTTTCTGTTGGAAGCGACTATTACATCCAATTAGAAGAAAAAAGTGGTAGTAACTTGGAGCTTGATTACCCGCCAGCGCTGCTCACGACCGACATGGATAATCCAGAGAGGACTGGCCCGGAACCGTCCCAGCTCACGGCTTTCAGGAATGTTGAGCTTGAGGAGTCCAGTATAGATGAGGACTTCTTCCAAAGCAGTACAGACCCCAAAGATTCTAGCTTACCAGAGGACTTACACGTGACCAGTGGCCCCGAGAGCCCTTTCAACAATATATTTAATGATTTGGACAAATCGGAAGATTTGCCCAGTCACCAAGAAATATTTGACTTAATGGAACTAAATGGAGTCCAAGCTGACTTGAAACCTGCCACTTTCAGTTCAAGTTTGGATAACCCCAAAGAGACAGTCATAACGGGCCACTTGGAGAAAGAAAAGCCCCGTAAGCTTTTTGACAGTGAGCCTCTCTCCCTATCAGATAATCTTATGCACCAAGATAATTTTGATCCATTGAATGTTCAAGAATTGTCAGAAAACTTTTTATTTCTTCAAGAGAAAAACTTACTAAAAGGCTCATTGTCCAGCAAAGAACATATAAATGATCTTCAGACAGAACTTAAGAATGCTGGTTTTACCGAAGCCATGTTAGAATTGGAAACATCACGTAGAAACTCTTCAGATACTGAGCTTCCGTTTGCTGAAGATAAGCCAGGCTTGTCTTCGTTACAGGAAAACATAAGCACAAAGGGTCAAGATACAGATGTCATGCTCACAGGTGACACTTTGAGCACCTCATTGCAGTCCTCCCCGGAAGTGCAGGTATGTCCTACCTCCCTCAAAACAGAAGAAACGCCCCGTCAGGTACCCCCAGACTCACTCCAGACACAGGGAGAAGCCCAGCCCATGTGTTTAGATGTTATTGTCCCGGAGGACTGTCTCTGCCAGGACATCAGTCCAGATGCTGTGACTGTCCCAGTTGAAATTCCCTCCACCGATGCCAAAACCCACAGCATGGATGACAGGTCTCAGGACTCTCCTGGTCAGAGTGAGGAGACCCTGAGACTCACCGAAAGTGACTCTGTTCTTGCTGATGACATCCTTGCCAGTAGGGTGAGTATGGGGAGTAATCTTCCAGAACTGGGACAGGACTTACACAGTAAACCGCTTTCGGAAGACCATCACAGTCATTGCCGACTGGAGAAAAACTTGGAGGCTGTGGAGACTTTAAATCAGCTCAGTTCTAAAGATGCAGCGAAAGAAGCAGGCTTGGTGTCTGCCTTTTCCTCGGACTCTACCAGTCAAGACAGCCTCCTGGAGGACAGCTTGTCAGCACCCTTTCCAGCCTCAGAGCCGTCCCTGGAAACCCCGGACTCTCTGGAGTCAGTGGATGTCCACGAAGCACTACTGGACTCTTTAGGATCTCACACTCCCCAGAAACTTGTGCCCCCTGATAAGCCAGCAGACAGTGGCTACGAAACAGAGAACTTGGAGTCTCCCGAGTGGACCTTGCACCCCGCTCCCGAGGGCACCTCAGACTCAGAACCAGCCACTGCAGGCGATGGCCACAGCAGTCTGCCCCCCAACCCAGTCATTGTCATCTCCGATGCTGGTGATGGTCACAGAGGTACAGAAGTGACCCCTCAGACGTTCACAGCTGGCTCGCAGGGTTCATACCGAGACTCTGCCTACTTCTCAGACAATGACTCTGAGCCCGAGAAAAGGTCCGAGGAGGTCCCGGCAGCCTCCGTATCCACCTCGGTGTTGGTACAGGAGCAGCCCCTGCCTGAGCCAGTCCCTCCAGAGCAAAGTCCTGATGCCCAGGATAGCTGCCTGGAAGCCAAAAAGAGCCATCCAGATCAAAGTTGTCCATCTGCTTTGCACAAGTCCAGTGACCTGGAATTAAGAGACATGCTGGAGCTAGCACAGGCCAATGTTCCCCAAGAGGTGCATCCCATGGAAGAAGAGGCCAGCAGTCCCTGGGGCGTGCTGAATTCAGAACTTAGTGGTGATGACTTCGAGACACAGGAAGATCGCCCCTGCACCCTCGCTTCCACGGGAACCAACACGAACGAACTCCTTGCGTACACAAATTCTGCGGTGGACAAGCCCCTGTCCAGCCACTCCGAGGCCCCCAAGTTGAAGGAGCCAGACATCGAAGGGAAGTACCTGGGGAAACTTGGGGTGTCGGGGATGCTTGACCTCTCAGAAGACGGAATGGATGCAGATGAGGAGGATGAAAATAGTGACGACTCAGACGAGGACCTGCGGGCCTTCAACCTGCACAGCCTCAGCTCCGAGTCGGAGGACGAGACCGAGCACCCCGTGCCCATCATCCTCAGCAATGAGGACGGGAGGCACCTGCGGAGTCTGTTGAAGCCCACGGTGGCCGGTGCCCCTGACCCGCTGCCTGAGGACTGGAAGAAAGAAAAAAAGGCAGTCACGTTTTTTGATGATGTCACAGTCTACCTATTTGACCAGGTATCTGTTCTCTCTAAATCATTTTCTATATATATCCATATAAGGATTCCAAAATGTGCTAGGAAATTGAGTGTGGTCTGTTTTTTAGTTGCCATTTTGAGGCAGCAGATTGTGATTACTCAGAAAAAGTGATTTGGGGTTGGTTACAGTTCTAAGAATATGCAGAAATGTCTTTTGCACAGGGAATTTACATTAAATGAAGGCAACAAGACCTACATGCTCTTCCTGGGTCTTGTAACGGAGTCTTCCTGAACTTGGTAACCCTTTACACACCAAATTTTTATTGTTTGACTTTTAATTTTTTCTTTTGAGACAGTCTTGCTCTGCTGCCCAGGCTGGAATGCAGTGGTGCAATTGTAGTGCCCTGCAGCCTTGAACTCCTGGGCTCAAGGGATCCTCCCACCTTAGCCTCCGTAATAGCTGGGCCCACAGATGCATGCCACCATGGCTAAGGTTGTTTTTTTTTTTTGTAGACACACAGTCTTGCTATGTTGTCCATGTTGGTCTCAAACGCATGGGCTCAAGCCATCCTCCCACCTTGGCTTCCCAATGTTTTGGGATTACAGGCATGAGCCACTGCACTCAGCCCCAGAGTTTTAGAACCTGACAATTGGCAGTAGTACCCACCACTTGGATGCAAGCCTGGAACGGTGGTTGGTGTGCAGCCCTGGAGACAGCTCAGGAGAGGGGCTGACCAGAAGCCCTGCAGTGGATGTCTGGAGGGTGGGACACTCAGCAGGAGCGTTTGTGGTCCTGCTGCTCTGTCCCGTCCTGTCCACTTTCCCTACTCTGGAGCAAACGGCTTAGTGTGCACTGCCGAGTGGGCATAGATTTAGGCTCCTTCAAAAGTGTAACAGCTTAGAGTTCAAGCTTTTAACAAAATGTTTTTATACTAGTCTTTGTAGCCCTTGAATTTGCTGCTTGAATCAGCTGGATTGTCAGGAGAGCTCCGTGGCAGGACACGAGAATGGGGTCCCCTCACCTTCTAGAAGGCACAGGAGTCCTCAGCGTCTCCTTCACGTTGCTTGCCCTCCCTTTCACTCAGTTCTGGGAACCCACACCTTGGTGTCAGCCCCTGTGTGGCACCATCCCTCGTGGGCCCATGGCTGTGGGTGGGCGGCGGGGAGGGTTCCTGAGCACTGTTCCACCTCCTTCCCCCCGACAGCTGCGTCTTTTGAACGTCACTTTATGCCTTGTTGTCCTTCTGTGTTCTGTTCACTTTGGTTTTTTGATAGTTTTATGATGTTTCTTTAAAAATCATTAAATCACCCACATTTGAGCTATAGCATTTACTGGGGGGAGGTGGATGTTTAAAAAATGAAAAGTAAGGCCGGGTGCAGTGGTTCACGCCGGTAATCCCAGCACTTTGGGAGTCCAAGGTGGGTGGTTCACCTGATGTTGGGAATTCAAGACCAACCCGGGCAACATGGTGAAACCGTCTCTATTAAAAAATACAAAAATTAGCCAGTCACGATAGGCAAGACTGTAGTCCCAGCTACTCAGGAGGCTGAGGCACGAGAATTGCTTGAACCTGGGAGGCAGAGGTTGTGGTGAGCCAAGATTGCACACGGCACTCCAGCCTGGGTGACAGTCTGGGACCTTGTCTCAGAAAAAAAAGAAAAAAAAAAAGTAGCCTCCTGAGCTCAGCCTGACTGCCAGTCTTTCTCTTTTCATTCCCCAGGTGGCTTCTAGGCAGATCTCGAACTCAGGAGCCTTTGCTCAGGGAGCTTGGGAAAACAAGCTGCTGTTTTCTACTAAGAGTGGGAGGGAGGAAGGGTCACCTGGCCCCTCGGGTTCATGTTTTGTTTTCAGTGCTTCCAAATAGCCCTTTCTCCACCGTCTCTGTGACCTCATATTTCTCTGTGGATGGGGTCATGTACTGGTGGGAAAGAACCGTCACCTGTGCATGGTGAGCAGTGCGGGTGGGAGCCGGGGAGCACGCCGTCCCCAGTTCCTGGAAGCCTGTGGGTAGCTGGAGTAGTGAGGGATGCAGCCCCAGTAGAAGCAGTGTGCGGAGAAAGCTCCCTGGGGCCGCAGTTTGGGCCCTTGCACAAGTCTTTGTGGAGGATGTTGTGTTTTTCTGGCTTTAGAAGACGTAACAGAATTGCAAAAGATGAAGGCTTGTGGCATGGGCACACTAGTTATGGGATGGAAGGTACAGAGATCAAATACTAGACATGCTTAATGAATGGGAGGCTTTGATGAGGAGGTGAGTGTCAGAAAGTCAGAAAGTGGGTCAGGGCCAGAAGAAAATGCGGAAGATCTTTCTGGTGCTCTGAAATTCGTTTGCGTATGCGTCTCACGCAGCGTGCCTTGAAGCAACAGCCACCGAGCACTCAGGTTGAAGATTGAGGGTTTCCTCCGGCTCCTGCTTTCTTTCTTAATGAGCCGGTTTTGAAGCTGTTAAGTTTTTAAGCAGTTGAAGTATCTTGGCTCCAAAGTGTTAACTGAGGGTTTGTGGGATTGGGCAGCATTGTTTCTTGGTTATATCACTATTTGTTAGTTCCGCAAATATTTAACCAGCACTTAACCGTGTAGAGTAGTAAATGTTGGTGATCAGTCTGTGGGGCCAGCGCCTTATTATACAGAGTCTTGTTTTGCTTCCCCACGCAGGGGTGGTTGTTGCCATCTTCATGGAGAGGACTCTGAGCTCAAAGTAGGTAGACTGCACAGGGTCAGCCCCAGTGAGTAGGCATGCTAGGACTTGACCCGAGCCTCCAACCGAGGACTGAACTTTTAATGAGCACGCCCTGCCGCCTCTTGCATGCACCTTTAAAATCTGCCTAGCATTGAGTTGACTTTTAGTGCTTTCGATGTCTTTCCTCAGTGTACCATGTTCTTGAGACAAAAGTAGTGGGTAATGATGCTTACTTCCAATTAGTGTGACAGGGTTCCCTCCAGTCTGATCAGTCGTAATGTAAACAAGCACTAAAGTCCCATAATCCCAGCATTTTGGGAGGCTGAGGCAGGAGGATTGCTTAAGGCCAGGAGGTGAGACTAGTCTAGGTACCATAGCAAAAACCATTATTTAAAAATTGACCAGATGTGGTGGCATGCACCTGTAGTCCAACCTACTCAGGAGGATGAGGCAGGAGGATTGCTTAAACCCAGGAGTTTGAGGCTTCAGTGAGCTATGATTGCTTCACTGCACTATAGCCTGGGGGACAGAGTGAGACCCTGTCTGTAAAAAATAAAAATAAACAAGCATTGAGCTCAGCTGCATAGCATATAGCCCTGGTCATTATCTGTCAGGATGAGGGCAGAGCTGTGCATTAGGCCCACGCCATGAGGCCCCTTTCAGAGTCACAGTCTGAGAGCTTCCTGCCCTCCACCTTTGAGGAATAAACATTCATGGCTCCACCTAGGTTTTTTTGGTTGGTTTGGGTTTTGTTTGTTTGTTGGCACTGTCTTTGGTTTTGTTATCAGAGTAATTAATGCTGGTCTCTAAAATGAGTTGGGAAGTATTTCCTTCTCTGATAGTGTTTGGAAGAAATTATGTAGATTTGTTGATCTTTCCAAAAAATTGCTTTTGTTTTCATGGATTCTTTTTTCTTTTCTATTTCATTGATTTCTGCTTTGTCTTTATTATTTTCTTCCCAACTTGCTTTGAATTTATTTTGCTTTTTCTAGACTCTTAAGAGAAAAGCTTAGAATTCAAGACCTTACTTCTTTTCTTTTCTTTTTTTTTTTTTTTTTTTGAGACTCATTCTGTCGCCCAGGCTGGAGTAGTGCAGTAGTGTGATCTCTGCTCACTGCCTCCTGGGCTCAAGGAATTCTCCTGCCTCAGCCTCCTGAAGTAGCTAGAACCACAGGCACACACCACTGCGCCCAGCTAATTTTTGTAATTTTTGTTTTGCCACATTGCCCAGGCTGGTCTTGAATTCCTGAGCTCAGGTGATCCGCCTGCCTTGGCTTCCTGAAGTGCTGGGATTACAGACATGAGCCACTGCACCTGGCCTCTTCTTTTCTAGTATTAGTGTTTAATGCTATAAATTTTCCTTTGTGTACTACTTTAGCTGCACTAGCAAATTTTAATGTGTGAATTTTCATTTTCATTCAGATCAAAAAGTTTTTTGTAAGACTTCCTCTTGGTGGCGTAGATTAATAACTATAGTTTAATATATTATTATATTTGATAATTACTAATAATTTAGTTAATATATTGTTTAAGAAGTATATTGTTTAATTTCCAAGAGTTGGAGATTTTATTGTATCTTTGTGTTAAGTTCTAGTCTAGTTCCATTATGGGCAGAGATCATATTTAATACAGTTTCAGTGCTTTCAGATTTGTTAAGGTTTATCTTAGAGCCAGGATATGGTCTGTTTTGGTGAATTATTCCATGTGTACCTGAAAGAGTGTGTATTTTGGTTTTGGTGGGTAGATTGTTCTATGAATATCAGATTTAATTTGTTGATGGTGTTATTCAGTTCTTCTCTATCATTTTTTTTTTGTATACTTGTTCTATTACTGAGAAGTTGTTGAAGTCTTCAGCTGTAATTTTAGATTTGTCTATTTCTCTTTTCATTTCTGTTCATTTTTGCTTCCTGTATTTTGCAGCTCTGTTCGTGCATATACATTTATGATGATTATGTCTTCTTGCTGAATTGAACTTTTTATCCTTATGTAATATCCTTCCATATTCCTTTGTTCTTATATTCATAGATCATAGAGCTGCTCCAGCTTGTTTCCCTCCCTCCCTCCATTTTTCTTTTTTGAGACACAGTCTCACTTTGTCACCCTGGCTGGAGTGCAGTGGTGTGATCTTGGCTCACTGCAGCCTTGAGCTCCTGGGCTCAAGAAATCCTCCTGCCTCAGCCCTGCAAGTAATCGGGACTACAGGCGCACACCACCACACACAGCTAATTTTTGTATTTTTTGTAGAGATGGGGTTACACCATGTTGGCCAGGCTGGTCTCGAACTCCTGAGCTCAAGCATTTCACCCATCCTGGTCTTCCAAAGCGTTGGGATTAGAGGTGTGAGCCACTTCTCTTGGCCTCATTGTTTTCATTAATGTTTGCATGGTGTATCTTTTTGCATCCTTATACTTTTAATCTACCTGTATCATTACATTTCACATGAGTTTCTTGAGATCTTATATAGTTAGGTAGGGTTTTTAAAAACTCTGTTCTGAAAAATTTGCCTTTTAATGGTGTGTTTAGAGTATTTGCATTTAGTAAAATTATTAATATTTTGGATTTAGGTATACCATTTTATTCTTTTGATTTTTATTTCTACCTCTTTTTACTAAGTTGAACATTTTTAGTATTACATATTTTTTTTTCTATTATGTGTTCTCTTTGTATAGTTTTTGTAGTGGCCATTCTGGGGATTGCAATATATGTATTAAACTTCTCACAATCTACCTAGATCTGTATTTTGCTATTTCAGATGGAATGTGGAAACCTTACTGTCACATAGGCCTTTTGCCCTCTGTCCCCGTTGTGACATGCACTTCTGTGCTGCATACATGTACATTGATAACCCCCTCAGACAGCGCGACACATTTGACTTTCTGTCATCAAACACATTCTAAGAAACTCAGGAGGAAATGAATAGTATGCAGTTGACCCCGGTGCAACATGGGTTTTGAACTGTGTGGGTGCACTTAGACATGGCTTCTTCTCAACCAAAACCAGATTGGAAACAGTATTCTCAGAATGTGGAACTGGTGTGTATACACACAGAGGACTGACTTTTTGCATATGTGGGCTCCACAAGGCTAACTGCAGGACTTGGTATGCACAGATGTGGTTATGCACAGGCGGTCGTGTCACTGATCTTTATTCAGATCGTTTCTGGAGTCGTCCCTTGGTTTCTAAGGAATGGTGGTTCCGTAATTAGAGGATGCCCAAGCGCTTTGTATGAAATAGCATCATATTTGCATATAACCTACACACATTCTCCGGCATTCTTTAAATCATCTCTAAATTACTTATAATACCAAATACACTGTAAATGCTATGAAAATAGTTGTTATACTGTATTATTTATTTTGTTGTTGTTGTTGTATTATTTATTTGTTTTTTCTGAATATTTTCTGTCCTGGTTGGTTGACTCTGAGGATGTGGAACTCTGATCTGGAGGGCCTACTGTACTTCTGTTGTTCTTTTTATTATTGATGTTCCAAGTTTCCTTCTGGTACCATTTCCCTTCTGGTTCCATTTCCCTTCTATTTAAAGAAATTTGGCTAATTTTTCTTCTTTTTTTAAAAAAACAGCTTTTGAAGAATTTTTTTATTTTTAAATAAATTCTCTTAGTTTTTTTTTCCATCTAAGACTGTCTTTATTTCACACTCATTCCTGAAGTCTATTTTCTCTGAACATAGAATTCTGAGTTGATAATTGTCTTCTTTCAGCTTTTAAAAAATGCATCACTTCCTTCTGGCCTCCATGGTGTCTCATGAGAAATTTTCAGTCACTGAGATCATGCCTGAACTCCTAGCAGTACAAGGGGAGCGTCCCTTATCTGAAATGCTTGGGATCAGACACATTTTAGATTTCTGATGTTTTCACATTTTGGAATATTTGCATTATACTCACCAGTTGAGCATCCCAAATCTGAAAATTCAAAATCCCAAGTGCTCCAGTGAGCACTTTGAGTGTCACGTCAGTGCTCGAAAAGTTTTGGATTTCAGAGCATTTGGATTTTTGGTTTTCAGATTTGGGATGTTCAAACTGTAATACATCTTTTATCCCTGGCTGCTTTCAAGTCTTTGTCTTTAGCTTTCAGCAGTTTGATTGTGGTGCATCTGCGTGTGGATTTCTTTGTGTGTGCGTTTTGTTTTGTTTGAGACAGAGTCTTGCTCTGCCACCCAGCTGAAGTGCAGTGGCATGGTCATAGGTCACTGCACCCTTGAGCTCCTGGGCTCCAGTAATCCTCCCTCCTCAGCCTCCTGAGTAGCTGGGACCACAGGTATGCACCACCATGCCCAGCTAATTTTTAAATTGTTTGTAGAGACAGGGTCTCACTACGCCCAGGCTGGTTTTGAACTCATGGCCTCAAGGGATCCTCCTGCTTTGGTCTCTCAAAGTGCTGGGATCACAGGTGTGAGCCACCCCACCTGGCCCAATTTCTTTGTATTTATCCCATTTTAGTTTTGCTAAACTTCTTAAATCAGTAGTTTTATATCTTTCACCAAATTTGAGAAGTTTTCAGGCGTTATTTTCTTCTAGTACTTCTTCTGCCCCATGCCGTGTCTCCTCTCCTCCTGGGACTCCAGAGTTAGACACTGTGTATTATCTCACAGGTTCTGGGGCTCTGGCCCTTTCTTCCTCTAGGGTTTTTTCTTGCTCTTGTTTGGATTGGGTGATTTCTGTTGCTCTGTCTTCAGGGTCCCTGATGATTTCCTTGTTGAGCCCATCTATTGAGATTAGATTAGTACAATAGTACACTAGAGTTTGGTTATTGTACTTTTCTCTTCCGAATTTTGCTTTTTGTCATTCTTATCATCTTTTCTTTTGTTAAGACTTTCTCTATCTCTATCTATGGTGAGAATGTTTACCCTTAGTTGCAGGAGCATTTTTGTAATAGTCTTTTTTCAGATAATTCCAACATCGGTGGTGTCATGACACTGGCATCTGTGGATTTTCTTTTTCCAGGTAAATCGAGATTTTCCTGGTTTTTTTAATGCTAAGTAATTTGAGCTTTTGTATCCTCCTGTCATGTCAGGCAGTTCTGTGTCTTGTTTAAATGTTGTGAGTAATATTGATATTTTTATCTCAGCAGGCCTTGACCCGCTGGGTACAGGCCACAGGTTCCAGGCAGCCTTCTGAGGGTTGTGGTTTCACCATCAGCCCCAGTTCCCCTTTCAGAAGCCTTCACCGTGCTATTTGAACCTGCCCCACGTGTGTGCCCTGCACCCCACCTCGGTCTCCTCTGAGGTTCATTTTCAAAGCTTTGGTGTGTTCAGAGTCAGATCTACCATGCACAGCTCAGGGGTAGGCCCAGAAGCGCCCCCACAACCTGGTAGGGTCGCCTTTTTGAGCTCCTACCTCTTCTGTGATATCCCTGATACTTGCAGTTCTTTGGGCCTCTCCTTTCCGATCCCCTAGCTAGAAAGTTGAGACTTCGGTTACACAATGCACCATACGTCCTGCAACCACACGCACGTCTGGAGCCAAGCAGTGGGAGAGCAGAGGGCAAAAAACCCAGTGAAGGTCCCCTCCTGCTCAGGATGACAGTCCTCCAGTGGAGAGGAGGCTTCACGGCCCTCAGGATTATAGGCAGCTGTCGCCCTGGGACTGCTTGGGACTGGAGAGCAAGAGAACAGAGAAAAGAAACCTGGAATTTCCCCTGACCCCCACCCCCTTCTGAGAATCAGAAGACCACCTTCCTACTCTGAAGCCAGAACCAAAGACTTCTCCCTGAGCGCTGTGTCCAGGGTGGTGCCTACTTTGGATTCCAGGCTGAGATGAGTCCAGGCGGGGGATCATGGAGGAGAAGGCGGCATGCTTGATGCTGGTGGGTGACGCCTTGAGCACTGCGGCTCCTCCCGCCTGCCTGCTGCTCTGTGCTTCTCTGCGGCTTCCGAGAGCTGCTTCATGTCTCTGCTGGGGTCAGAGCTGTGGGAAGAGGGAGAGACAGGGCCTCGTGTCTGTCCATCCTCCCTCCCAGGCCCAGAGCCATCCTTGTCTTGAGACGCTCACTTCTCAGTCTTATCAGTCTGAGAGGCGCATTGGGGAAGCGGTCACGCTGGGGGCTTCTTGTGAGCAGGACTTTGCTGACAGAAGTTTCTGTTTGGCTTTTCAGGAGACCCCAACCAAAGAGCTGGGGCCCTGTGGAGGAGAAGCATGTGGCCCCGACCTGAGCTGCCCAGCCCCGGCCTCAGGCTCTCCCTACCTGAGCAGGTGCATAAACTCCGAAAGCTCCACCGACGAAGAAGGTATTTCACCTGATTGACTAGTTTTAAAGGAAACTGAAAAGTTGAGTAATAGAAACACTTTCTGAGGATAACTTACCATGTTGCTTTAGTCACATGGGTACAGCTCTGCCATCTGCCAGGCAGTCCGGGCAGAGTCTTCCTACCTGCAGGGCACACCTGTGCAGAGGGCTCTCCCCTCCCTCAGCCCATGGTGATCAGGGGCGGGGTGTTATTTTTATTTCTAGGTGGCGGCTTTGAGTGGGATGATGACTTCTCCCCAGATCCTTTTATGTCAAAGACAACAAGTAACCTGCTCAGCTCCAAGCCTTCTCTCCAAACATCCAAGTACTTTTCCCCGCCGCCACCGGCCCGGGGCCCGGAGCAGAGCTGGCCACACTCAGCGCCTTACTCCCGGTTCTCCATCTCTCCCGCCAACATCGCCAGCTTTTCCCTCACACACCTGACTGACTCGGACATTGAGCAGGGCGGTAAGAGGCACCGTGTGCTGTGGAGGGTAGCTGGGGGTGGGGGACAGGTGGGGGTGGGGCGCTGCAGCTGGGAGATGGGGGACTTGCAGGCCTGATAATCTGATGTCTTCTACGAGTTTGCTGAGTAGATTACAAATTCCTTTTTATAAACTCCCATCATCAGCTGGGTGCAGTGACTCATGCCTATAATCCCAGCTACTCAGGAGGCTGAGGTGGGAGGATCAGTTGAACCCCTAGGAGTGTGAGGCCAGCCTGGGCAACATAGTGAGACCCCATCTCTACAAAAAATAAAAATTAAAAAATAAACCAGGTGTGGTGGCGTGCACCTGCAATTCCAGCTACTCAGGAGACTGAGGTGGGAGAATTGCTTGAGCCCAGGAGTTCAAGACTACAGTGACCCACAGAGCAACACCCTGCCTCTAAAATAAATAAATAAAACTGCCAGCATCCTGAGTGTGCTCTCGGGGCCACGCCCCTGCCTGTGGGTTCTGGTCACTCCAAGGCTGGTTCTCACCTGCGCTGTGGGGCCAGGCTGAGGCAGAGGGGCTCTGGGTCACAGGAGCTCCCGACCTGCGCCATCTCCTTTTCCTCCTGTTGCTGCATAGTTCCCCTCCCCACTATCTCCTCCTTCCCAGAGACAGGCCGCTCTTCAGCAGGCTGGTAAGAGCACTTAACCCCTGGCCTTGGGGCCAGCCCACGTGCACTCCAGCGCTGCCCCTGGAATGTTGGTGTTGCTACTGAGTCTTGGTCATGGTGTGGCTCCTGAGGGCTAGGTAGGGTGAGTGGGCAGGGGCCGTTTGAAGTGGAGGTATCTGAACATAGGGAGCCTTCTTTGCCTGTCACTAGATTGAAAGATAAAGGTTAATAGGCTCGTTTTTTGATTGGAAGTTTACAGATCAAATAATAAATATAGAATACAAAGAGGTTTTATTTGCATCGGCGCTAGGCTTCATTTGTGCCGATTAGATAACGCCCGCTGCCTGCCGACCCGTCGGGGCAGATGTGTAGATCCCAGCCTACTTCTGCACCCTGAGCCTTAGCACCCAGCTGGCATTTGAGCTTAGCAGATGTGTTTGTGGGAGAGTTAGGCAGGTGCTGCTTCTGAAGGAAAGGACAGGAAGGGCGGCTCAGGCACTGCTGGGCTCAGAACACCCTCTTCCATTCCCGTTTCCTTGGGGCAGCGCACGTGCCAGACACGCCATTCCCGTTTGTGATCATCATTTAAAAAACCCAGCTTTGTCACCTCGCTTCCTCTCTCCTCAACAGGAAGCAGCGAAGACGGAGAAAAGGACTAGGTGGATGCTGATGCGCGCTGGGTCCGAGGCTGCTCTCCTGGAGCAGCGACATGCACTCAACATTTGCTGACATGAGATTGGGAGGAAGAGCCCGAGGTGAAGAGGGAGACGGCTCTGAGCTGCATTCAAGGCAGGGCCCTGGGGAGCCCCAGTGGGGAGTAAGGCCGTGTCCAGGAGCTGGCATCCCTTGGTGCCCCGTGCACCTGCAGCCATGTCTTCCCAGGCAGTGCCCACGAACTGCCCATTGGGGGAGGCACGGGCATGGCCTCCGTGTGCACACGTGCATGGAGCTGTGCACACCAGATGTGTGTGCTTTCCACATGGGCGTCCACGCCTGCACATCCTGGCCCACACGTGGGCACCATGGAGGACACGCAAGAGGAATGGTCACCAGTGAGCCATATTTATTATTTCTAGAGAAATCACGAATTGCTTTCTGTAATTGCACTGTGGGTAAATGTTCTGAGAGTCTCCAATGTTGTATAGAAAATTATTCAAAGAAATTGAGGCAGGTCAAGCTGGTGCTATCCACTAGTTTGATTTTTTTTTCTGTTTTATAGTTTGTTTGTGCTGCATGGTACTTGTAAAGCTTAAACACTTTGAGTGTTCTGCTGTCTATAGGATTGTTGGAATTGTACATATGGTACTCTTTCATAAATGATAAATGATTCTGAATGTTAGTGTTTTATGTTCTGATAGGAAATATTTTCACTAAGTCCAAATAACCACTGTTTTGTTGATCGAATCGAACGCATTTTTGTCTCTTCTCAATGAAGCAGTTTCCCCACAGCAAATGAGGCTTCTCTCTGAAGAGCTGAAAGGTCCCGCAGCCTCTCCTTGTCATTCTCCCACCCCATGTCCAATTTTTTAAAGCCCTTTTGGTAAAAAATGACAGGTTGTGCGCCCCAGACCTCAGATGGATCCGGCCCATCCCTGGGGACGTACGTGCTGGTGTGGCGGGTCGGGAGAGCTGCAGCCCGTGTGAGGCCACCACTCCGCTTCCCTCCGTGCAGCTCTTCTGTCTGGTTTTCAGAGGGCAGGATGCTGGGAAGCTTCCGTGTTCCCGTCAGTCCTTCCTTCGAGAAGCCAGGAACGCAAGACAGATGCATCTCCACAGAGCGTGCCGGCCAGGGAGGACGGTTTGAGTTGATGATGTGTGCACACTTCAGGTGGTGGGGACTTGAGCTTTAAAAGCACCTCCATAGCTGAATCTTCCCCTGCGAGCCGCTCCACATCACGTCCAGGCCTGGCTAGTCTCTGGTTATCCCCTGTGGGATGAAATAACACCACATCCCGCAGCTGTGAAGGGGGACAGACAAGGGATGACGGCAGAGCGTCAGCAGCCGACACATGGTCCGGGTCAGGACCTTGGCTGGTCCTGCGTGGTGGGGACTCATCTGCACAGACCCTCCCTTCTGCATTAAGCCACAAGGTCTCGTCCAGGTTTGAAAGGGCCTGAGTGCTCCCATGTAGCTTCGTTACGCAGGCACGAGCCCGGGCGGTCATGCACGACCTCACCCCTCCCTCACTGAGTTCCGCTCTGACATAAAAAGTCCCCGGTGGCTGGTGCCGTGCCGCCACGCTGTGCTGGGGAGGCAGCCGTTCCTTCGGGGCTCCTCAGGCCTGCGATCCCCTCACCCTCACTCTTCACCCCACATAATTCCGGTGCTGATACGTTTCCAGACTCCAGCGCAACCCAGGGCGGCTCTCCAGACCTCTGCAGGGGCCGTCTTGGCTACACAGAAGGAAGTCGAACCCCGGTGCAAAATGCAGGTGGTGTGGACGTTGCCAGAGTGTGCATCGCAGATGACGACTTCATTGCCAGTTTTGCTCCACTCCGCTCATTTTTTACACAAAGCAATAACTTTCCAAAGCAAGAAGTGTAGGATGGAGAGAGTCCCCTTCTGTCCAGGTCTGGGGTGGACACGGCGCCCCCCTGGGCTGTCCAGGGTGCACCAGTTCTCAGGATGCGTGGATTTAAAAGAAAAAAATTAACAGGGCATTAGAAGATGATTTTGCCAAAATTGTCATGACTCTGAATTCTTGCTGTGGGACTTCCTGAGTTTTCTCAGTTTTTAAATCTAAGATTAGTCTTGGCTGAGGAGAAATGAGACATGATTATACTACTTTTTCCAGTTGCAGGTTTAAGGAGTTCAGATTTAATGACCAAAGTCACGCAGATCCATGGAATCTGTCGTCTTCTTATATAGTGTCAGCCTCAAGGAAATTTATTGACCTTTTGGGACTGTCCATTTTCCACAAGGATTAAGATTTTGGCCGGGCGCGGTGTGGCTCATGCCTGCAATCCCAGCGCATTGGGAGGCCGAGGCGGGTGGATCGCCTTGAGCCCAGGAATTCAAGACCAGTCTGGGGGCAACTGGTGAAACCCCGTCTCTACAAAAAAAAAAAAAAAAAACTAGTTGAGTGCATAGTGGCGTGCAACTGTAGTCCCAGCTACTTGGGAGGCTGAGGCGAGAGGATGGCTTGAGCCCGGGAGATGGAGGTTGCAGTGAGCCGAGATCATGCCACTGTACTCTAGCCTGGGTGACAGAGCCAGACCCTGCCTCAAAAATAAATAAATAAAAAGACTTTAACAACACAATTCCCATTTTTATTTATTTTGAGTCACTCATAATTAATTGCCAAAAAAACATTTCTACATTGAGTTTGGGGGGGTAGTGGATCTTTGTGGTGTTGCATGGAGGGGAAGATTTTATATTTATAATCAACACGTGGGTTAACATGTTCTTTTGAGATCTCAAGCAATACACAGGAAATTTAAGTAGAATAAAAATTGCAGCCCATTTTTCAGATGTCAGCATGTGCTGTGTTCGGCTCAGTTTTTTGTTGTTTTTTAACTAAGTTGGTTACCAGTGGTGGATTTTCAAAATGTACTTGTTCCAATAAGTTGTACAATGAAATAAATCAGTGGCACTCTCTAGATAATGTGGGGGAAGGTCAGAATATTTTCTGGCCTTCTGTGGGTACTGACCCAGAATCTGAATTAGTTCTATTTTGGTGGAGTTTGTACATTTTAAATCCTGTAACAAAAATAATCTAGCTTTCATTCTCTTTCTAGCTAGATGCTAATTTGTCTTTTCAAATGACCCCGTCAATAAGCCAGAAAGGGCAACACAGAAAAAGTGCTCCCCAAATCCTTCTGAGACTTGGACCGTGTGTCTGGACGAGAAGCCATTTATCGTCAGGGCGCAGAAAGCTTGACCAAGCTAAATTGCAGGCAGCATCCATTCTATTTTTCAATGTCCAGGTTCAGTTGTTTCTACAGAAATGGGTTTATCTAAGAAAAGTCTTGGGATGTCTTGCTGCTGTAAAAGGCCTTTCCGAACCCCCTCCTTTTATCCCTGTTCCCCGTGGGGTGTCTGTAGAGCTAAGGGCCTTCTGCATGTCTGTCCCCAGGACCTGGTGGAAGGAAGGCACTGCCTGACTCTTCCCCGACTCAGCCCATCATCTGAAAATTCAGAAGTCAACCAAGGGTTAGACGCCAAAGGTTGGGCTTCTGTTAGAGGGGCTTCAAAACATGAGCCTTATGAGAAGTAGCCTTATAAAAAGAAGGGGTGTGCACAGTGACTTCCAATGGAAATCTCCGAAACAATATTCCTAAGTAGCAATGGGGTTGGCTCAAGTCTTTATTTACAAAGAACATTCTCTTTTGTCTATAAATTCTTAAAGATGTGTTGACAGTATTGAATTACCAACAGCCTGTGAAGATGAGTTTGACCGGCATTGACACGTGCCGGTATCTTCATCATGGGACTGGTGTATGTATCTACCGTCAGATTCCATGTGCAGGGGAGAACACGGGCCGCCATACCCACCAGGCCTCCCTGCTGTCCTTTAACACAGGCAAAAGAGGTTCACGGCAATATAACAGTCAATGGACTTTCAGTTTAAATTGTGTACATTTTTAAATTGTAAGATTTTTACTGTATATTGATGCATAGTGTGATTGAACAAATTGCTTGTAATTTAAAAACTATTTAATATTCAAAATAAATATAGTTATATATTTATAATCTCTGTTGCAGCGTTTCTTCTGTATTTTGTCCACCATGCAAGGGACACCCAGGTGGGTGGCCTGGTCCTGCCCTGCCATGAGCACCTGCAGCTTCTGCCCCATGGCCACCGCCCTCGTCCCCCCGCTTTTTTTTTTTTTGAGACAGAGTCTCTCTCTCTTGCCCAGGCTGGAGTGCTGCCTCAGCCTTCCAAGTAGCTGGGATTACAGGCGCACGCTACCATGCCCAGCTAATTTTTGTATTTTAGTAGAGATGGAGTTTCACCGTGTTGGCCTGGTGTTGAACTCTTGACCTCAAGTGATCCGTCCACCTCGGCCTCCCAAAGTGCTGGGATTACAGGTGCGAGCCACTGAGCCCAGCTGGTTTTTTATGGGCTCTGGGTCTCTCATGTAGCAAGACTCCATCTTAAAAAAAAAAAAAAAAAAAATGCTTTAAGCACTTTTTAATCCCCCTGTAACTGGTGAGGAAACTGAGGCAGGGGGCAGCAGAGCTGGTTTTGAGCCCAAGATTGTGTTACCAGGACAGACCTAAATTCCCTGCACTGCTGAGGACAAAGCTTCGTGTAACCCCTGGAAAACCAAACTTGTCTAGTGTTTGCGCCACCTTGAAGCATGTCTATAATCCACACCTTTGCACTCATGAATTTTGGAAGCATTTTCATTTCCAAGGACTTCCTTTGGCCCAGCCTCAAATGAGCTCTAGACCAAGAGAAGAACTAGCCAACCTTGGCTCCAAGCCAGCCTTTCCATGCCCGCCCCATGGGCCGTCCCCACCCAGAGGTACTGAGACAGGGCAGCGAGACCCGTGGGTGTGGAGCCCAGGCCTGCCAGCCAGCGTGACATTGGCAGTCACTGCACCCCAAGCAGCCCTGAATGGTCCCTGAGCAAGATGCTGCTTTGGCTGGGTTCGGTGGTTCACACCTGTAATCCCAGCACTTTGGGAGGCCAAGGTGGCGGATCACTTGAGGTCAGGAGTTTGAACCAGCCTAGCCAACAGGCTGAAACCCCATCTCTACTAAAAATACAAAAATTAGCCGGGCGTGGTGGTGCGTGCTTATAGTCCCAGCTACTTGGGAAGGTGAGGCAGGAGAACTGCTTGAACCCAGGAGGCGGAGGTTGCAGTGAGCCGAGATCACAGCACTGCACTCCAGCCTGGTGACAGAGCCAGACTGTCTCAAAAAAAAAAAAAAAAAAAAAAAAATGCTGCTGCTTTAAGCACTTTTTAATCCCCCTGTAACTGGTGAGGAAACTGAGGCAGGGGGCAGCAGAGCTGGTTTTGAGCCCAAGCCATCTCTCCCTACCTGGGAGACCCAGAGCCCATAAAAACCTCTGGGCATTGTGGCTCACACCTGTAATTCCGGCACTTTGGGAGGCCGAGGTGGATGGATCACATAAGGTCAGCAGTTCGAGACCAGCCTGGCCAACGTGGTGAAACCTCGTCTCTACTAAAAATACAAAAATTAGCTGGGCGTAGTAGCGCGCGCCTGTAATCCCAGCTACTCGGGAGGCTGAGGCAGGAGAATCGCTTGAACCCAGGAGGCGGAGGTTGCAGTGAGCTGAGATGGCGCCACTGTACTCCAGCCTGGGCGACAGAGGGAGACTCTGTCTCAAAAAATAAAAAATAAATTAAAAAAAACAGGCGTTCCTATGGACCGCACACCTGCCCAGGGAGACCCCCACTCCCACCCCAGCTCGGGGTTCACCCGTAGGAGCCCCAGGGTCCCCTAACCATCCAGGGCGGCAAGGCGCAGGAGCCCCTGTGAGATGCCGGCGTTTTCGCCGAGGCGGCTCCTCCCCGTGTGCTCCTGGGACCTGGGCTCTGTGTTCTGAGCCTGAACCGGGGCTGCCCCTCAGCGTGGCAGCTCCCAGAGACCTCAGTTTCCCCATCCGCAGAATGGGCCTGGGTCCCCGCCACAGGTAGAGGGGCCGGGGAAGGAGGGTCGCGGGAGGCATGGATGCGGGGGTGCTGTGACGGGGGAGGGTCAGGGAAAGGCGGGTGCGGGGAGGCTGTCTCGCGCACGGATGTGAGGGAGGTGCGGGTGGAAACTGGGGGAGGATGAGGAAAACCAGTTTGTTGGGAGGCTGTTCTGGGAGACGAGAGTAGGGGAGACGGGGATGCAGGCTGTCTTGAGGGCGCTGTAGGGGGAGGATGGGGACAGACGGATGCGGGGAAGCTATCTCGGGGCGGGTGGCGGAGGCTAGAGCGCGAGGTTGTGGAGAGGCGTGTGGGGGCGGCTGTCTGGGGGGACGAGGGTGGGGGTGCTGTAGGGAGAGGATGGGGAGAGGCGGGTGGGGGCGGCTCTGTATTGGGGGCGGGGCGGAAGCTGGGCGTGGGGGCTGTGCGGCCACCTGGTCCGACAGCCCCGGGCGCCGCCCGCCCGCCTCAGGTCCGCCACCGCCGCCCCGCGTCCGCCCGGGACACCCGGACCCCGGCTCCGCCCCGGCCCCGCCCCGAGGGCTCATTTGCATGAGTCCGCGGCCCCGCCCGGGGCGGCTAAAGCGACGTGTCCTTGTCCCCCGTGGGCAGCCTCGGCGCGTGCGGCCGCGGATCCCCAGGTAACCCGGGAGCTGGGAACTCGGGTAGGGCCACGGGGAGGGGACCCAGGGGCAGGACCTAGCGGTGGGGTTGTGGGGGTTGGGGGGAAACGTGGGTGGGGGACTTGGGGTCTGGAGCCCCCACGGGGGCCATCCACGTGGTGACACTGGGGGCTATCGCCAGGCCCTGGCCATTACCGACCTCCGACCTCCACGGCTGCCCCATGTCTGCAGTGGTTCTGGCTCTAGCGCTGTCCTTGTGCGTGTCAGGTCCAGTGGGGCAGGACAGCGAGAGCCTGGTGGCTGGATTCACTGCCTGCCCACTGGACGAAGGAGTCAATGCCACCCTCGGCAGAGGCGCCCCCTAAGCTAGAGTGGGGGACACATCTCAAGGTGGTCTAGGGAAAGTGCAAAGGTCACCGAGCTCAGGAGGCATTCGGAGGGCAGTGAGGGGCATGGGGCCAGAGAAAGATCCGGGGGTCAGGGTGTCAACCAGGGGAAAGGGAGACACAGGGATGGGGACAGGTTCCAGGGGTCTGTATGAGGTGAAGCAGGGGCATGGTGGGGTGTGGGGTCAGCCCAGGGCTAAGGTGTGAACAGAAGGACCTCCAGGCGTCGAGCACCAACCCCTGCCCCTGGTACCATTGTTGTCAGCAGGAGGAAGCTGCCGGGGATGGCACCCCAGTGGGTCCCTTGTCCGTGTGGGTGACCACAGAGTGTCCTGTGTTCTGGATTTCAGCTCCAAGGGCCTTACCTCCCTGCCGCCACCTCCTGGGACAGCTAGTCCAGGGCCATGAAGACCAAGAACCGGCCTCCGCGGCGCCGGGCCCTGGTACAGGACACAGAGGCCACCCCCGGGGAGGGGACTCCCGATGGGCCCCTGCCCAGCCAGGGCCCAGAGCCGGCCAAGAGTCTGCGGAGCCGGCCAGCCCGAGCGGCAGCAGGGCCTCGGGGCGAGGGCGGCCGTCGGGACAGCAGCATCCAGCGGCGGCTGGAGAGCAACGAGCGAGAGCGGCAGCGAATGCACAAGCTCAATAACGCCTTCCAGGCCCTACGCGAGGTCATCCCCCACGTGCGCGCCGACAAGAAGCTCTCCAAGATTGAGACGCTCACGCTGGCCAAGAACTACATCAAATCGCTGACGGCCACCATCCTCACCATGTCCAGCGGCCGCCTCCCAGGCCTGGAGGGGCCGGGCCCCAAGCTCTACCAGCACTACCAGCAGCAGCAGCAGGTGGCCGGGGGCGCACTGGGGGCCACAGAGGCCCAGCCCCAGGGTCACCTGCAGAGGTACTCCACGCAGATCCACAGCTTCCGAGAGGGCACCTAGTGCCTCTCGGCTCTGGGTGGGGGTGGCGGTGGCTGTGGTGGCCTGGCCTGCTTCTCCCAGCCCTGGCCCTTTCAAGCCACAAGGCCCAGACGGGTGGTGACACCCCACGAGGACGCAGCCCCAGCGACTCCATTTTCCCAGAACATTTAGTCACTTCCCTGGAGCAATTTTTCCTGCCCAGCTGGGGACCAGCGAGTGGCCTGGTTGAGGCTGTGGCCCCAGACAGCGGCATGAGGCCCAAACCTCTGGGTAAGGCCCAGGCGGTCCTCCTTTTTCATTGAGCCAGGTGGTCTCAGCGGGCACTGAAAGGCCTTCCTTAGCCTCGGAACTAACGGCTCTTCACCCCAACGTCCTCCAGGGCAAGGGGGGATCCTAGGAAAAGGTTACTTACAGGTTTTCCAAGGCCAAGGCCCCGCAAGGACTCCCCTCCAACCTTCATGGTAGGGCTGCATGGGGCCTGGGCTTAGCGCCCTCATTTGGGGGAAACTGAGGCCCAGGACAAGCCTGGCAGAGCCCAAGGCTGCTCAGGGCAGATGACCTCACATTCATCCTCAAAGGTTGAATGGTGGGGAGGGGCTGGAGTCTCTTCCTCCCTCCTCCCGAGTCAGGCTCCTGGAGGTGGTGACTCCAGGCTGTGCCAGGTTGTGGAGGGTCTGGGGCAGGGTCTGAGGGGCACCGTGGAGCTGGAGCAGGAGACAGGGCAGGGTGTTCCTAGTGCAGCCCTTCTGGGCATAGAAGTCCCGAGACCCTGGGTCATTCCCCAAGATGGCTCTGAGGCCTCCTGCTCAGCCCTCACCTGCGCAGGGAGTGAGTGTGCACCCCCAGCCCTGCCTCTGCCATTACTTATTGTCTCTGGTATGGGTTGTCATGTAATTGGCACCATGCTGTCTGTAGGACATTACAATGTGCTTGCAACCTGGTTTGAGTTGGCAACCCGCAAGGCCCTCTGCGTGGTGGAGCCTGGGAATGGCAGTTTCGTCCCTCCCCCCACCCAGGTGCTTCGTCCTCATGGCCGGGCCTGGCGACTTGGCACATCCCTGCTGCCCCAAGCCCAGCTTCCTTCTGCTGGGCATTGCTGCCCCACTGGCTCTGCCAGACTTGGCCACTTGGCTCTCTCCTCCCTCGTGCCTCTGCCCAGAGATGTCCCAAAGGCCCTGAGGGCCACGCCGGGCCGGGGAAGTGGCTGCCACAGCAGAGGCCGAGGGCTCTGGCTGGCCTGTCCCTACTAGGTGGCCTTGCCCTCCCAAGTTGGGGATCTTGGCACCAGATGCTGAATGCAGCAGCAGGCTTGGGGTCAGCCCTGGCCATGTAAGGACACAGGTGACACTCTGAGGATCTGGCATTGGCCACTTTAGGCCTAACTTTCCTGGTCAGGGTCTCCGAAAGGTGGCCCGGGCACATTGGTCTTATTTCACTGAGAATCAGAGGCCTGGTCTGGTCCTGGCTCTACCACCCCAGCTGTCCTTCAGCATGGCTCGGGGTGGGGACCCCAGGCTGATGGGTCTGTCTCTCGAGAGGGGGTGCTCTGGAAGGTCAGGGTGATCCATCCCTGTGAGCTGAGTGTAATGCAGCTGACAGCTTGGGACAGAGAGCCTGGGCCTCCCTGCAGGGCACCTGCCCACTGGGGACACAAGATGACAGAGACCTCACCATTGGGGGCACTTGGGTGCTACAAACCTGGCAGCTCTTGTTTCCGGCTGAGTTGTGGCCAGAGCAGGGCTCAGTTTGCCCCTGAACTTGCTGAATGGACCGACAAGCTGAGCCTGAAAACCCAGAGGAGCCTCGATCCAGGAGATGGAGTCCATGCCCAGCATCCAGCTGCAGCCCAGGGCTCCCCAGGGCAGCAGGAAGGCCTGGGGTGGCTGCCTTCAGGACAATGGTTTCTGCCCTGAACTGGCACCTCCACGTCCTCTGCTTCCTAGAGGGTGACCTGGGCAGAGCCGCCCAGTCCTTCATCCCCTTAGGACAGAGAGGATGCCCTGTAGCCACAGCACACAGGATCCTCAGCAGCCATAGTCCCACTTTGGGGTGTCCAGTGTTTCGAGGAGGAGAGGGGACGGGCCATGTCCACCCCCTTGGCCCTCCTCTTGGACCCCAAGGTCAGGCTGGATCCTTTTATCCTGTGGGGAGCCCCTGCCTCAGCCATCGGGATAAGTTTCAAGTCCCTAGACAAGCGGGTCAGAGACCCCCGCGACGTCCCCCGGGGCTGTGGACGCACCCACCCCCCGCAGACAGGCGCCCTGAGAGCTCCAGAGGCGTGATCCCCATCCCCATCCCCACCAGCGGAGAAGCCAGAACCGCGATTGTTCCATCTGGGAAAACCCAGCTGGAACCCAAGGGCCCGTGTCCCTGCTGTAATTGTGCTGAAAATGTTTCTCAAATGACCCAAATTGGCTCTTATTTTTTCTTATGGCCCCTTCAAAGTATTCATGAAATGGATGCTGTGTCATAAAGCAAAAATAAAAGATTTCATGGCAATGGCTGCTTCAAGTGCGCGGGGAGCCGTGTGTTTTAATCAATTTATCGATAAAAACAGCATGGCACTGACACTCCAGGAGAAATGTTTATTGAGTAAAGCATCCGAGGACGTGATGCCAGGCAGGTAAACCGCTGGTGCTCAGCAGCGAGAGGACGCATCACTCTGCTGTCCTGCAGGGTGAGGCCCTCCCCGTGCCTTGCTGAGAGCCACCTGCAGACACAGCAGGTCACAGCGGAACGCACAGGTCACTGTTGTAGGGGAACGGACTGTAATGCCCACACAGAGAAAACCTGACAGTGAAATGTAAACAGACAGGACAGGGTGGTTGTAGGTGGCTGCCACTGCCAGGCCCTTCCCGTGATTAATCTGAGAACTCACACTCGGCGGCACTAGGACCTACTTCCAGAAACACTGGAACACCAGGTCCCTCAGATGCCCGTGGGAGGGGCCCCAGGGAGACCTTTCTCAGCGTCAGCTTTTGGGTGACAAACCCCATACAGCAAAACTGTACAGATACAAACAACAGACTCCCTGCTGACAATGAGACCAGAACCCCAGGAAGGTCAGGAGGTGGCAAAGTCATTCCCTCTCCAACCGAGCAGAGTCTGGAGCTGGGGTCTGATGACCGGGGCAAAGCGTCCAGGTGGAGGAAGCAAACCCCCAAATGGGGCACAAGGGATCAAAAGCAGCCGAGGGCCGGGTGAGGTGGCTCATGCCTGCTGCTGAAGAAGGAGGAATCTCGCTCTGTCGCCCAGGCTGGAGGGCAGTGGCACCATCTCGGCTCACTGCAACCTCCGCTTCCTAGGTTTAAGCAATTCTCCTGTCTCAGCCTCCCGAGTAGCTGGGATGACAGGCATGCACCACCATGCCTGGCTAATTTTTGTATTTTTAGTAGAGACGGGATTTCACCATGTTGGCCAGGCTGGTCTTGGACTCTTGACCTCAGGTGATCTGCCCGCCTTAGCCTCCCAAAGTGCTGGGATTACAGGCGTGAGCCACCTCGCCCAGCCTCCTTCCTTCACTTGGGAAATTAAAGCCTCCTTGTAAGTCCTGCTCTGAGAAAGGGTCACTGCACATGGTAAAGAGGCCCTGAGCCCCACGGCCGTCTCTCTTGGTCGGGGGTGGCAGGACCCAGGTGCTGTCTGAGATGCCAGCTCAGTAGGGCTCCATCCTGGGCTCTGCTGCCCCAGGGTCTGGGCTCCTGGCGGGCTCCAGGTTCCAGGTTCTAGTCCTGGAAAGGCAGGAGGGAGAGGCATAAGGGAAAGGTGGGAGGGGCCGGGGCCTCTGAGAGGTGCAGCTCCCACCCCACGACCCACACCCCACACCCCGAGGCTCCTCGCAGACGGGGACACGTGCGGGAGTGTCTGCAGAGCTTCACATTTCGGGGCTGTCTCAGCCAGTGCCTCTGAAGTGGCCATAGCCTCGGGGCCAGGTTCCCTCCTGAGTCCACCTGGGGGACATCCCTCCACCAGTGCACACTTCAGCACAAGAATGGCTCAACCTTGATCCCTCAAACTGGCACCATCCCTGCATCTAGGTGCGTGGGGGCGCCTCAGCAGCAGATGGGGCCATAGGCCTCTGGTGGAACACTCGGCTCTTGCTCCTGGGATGAGCTCCGGGCAGCCCTGGTAGCATTGGCCCGGACAGAGATGTGGTCCCAGCCTCCCTGGAAGGAGAGAGCTGTATCACTGGGGGACTCGGGGGCTCGAGGGTGCCCAAGGGGCTCTGCCTGGGGGCCTCCCTCCAATTCCGACACCGGGTCCCAGGGGACTGTCCCACAGTGGCCGTCCCCGTCTTCAGCACCCAGTGCAGGCACGAGGGGACAACATAGTCCCAGCCGAGGGCCCTGCTCACCCCGATGCCGTAGTCCCAGCCCTGGCCCTTGGGCTCGTGGGGCTGCACGCCTGTGCGATGACACACTGTCCCCCGGCTCAGGCTGTGGCTGCCCTGCACTTTGCTGGCGATCACCCAGACCTGGAGCACAGACGCCATGAAGTCCCTGGACCCAGCTGCACTGAGACGGCTGGGCACAGGGTTGGGGAGACATGAGAGGAACTGGAGCACCCCAAGTGCATGACACCCCTTCAGCGCCCCCACCTGGTCCAGGGGCCCCACGGACACTCGGCACACGTTGTTGGACACATGCTCCCAGCTGGAGCCCTGCGGGTAGCTGGGCGTGATCCCCTGGCGATACCACAAGTTTCCTGGGGAGAGAAGCAGTGAGGGTCAAAGGGGAAGACCCTTCTGCCCGTGCGGCCCAGCAACCCGGGACCATGCCCACTCTAACCACTTCCAGGTCTTGGAAGCTGCTGGCGGGTGGGAGAGTCCTGGACCCTGAGTCGGGGCCACAGCCTCCTCCGCTTCTCCACACTTGGGAGCCTATGCTGCAGCCAACTCTGCCCTCTGCACATTCTGGGCATCCCCCAAGCCTCATAATCGCCCTATTGTGCTGGGCATGGCTGGTGTCCTGATCCTGTTTCTGCTGAGGCAGAAACTGAGGACAAGGGAAGTCCTAGCCAGAGCAATCAGGCAAGAGAAGGAAAGAAAGGGCATCCAAGTCACAGTGTTTCTGTTTGCCCATGGTATGATCATATGCCTAGAAAACCCTAAAGACTCCTCCAAAAGACTCCTAGATTTGATAAATGAGTTCAGGAAAGTTTCAGGTTACAAAATCAACGTACATAAATCAGTAGCACTGCTACATGCCAACAGCAACCAAGCTGAGAATCAAATTAAGAACCTACCCCTTTTACAGCAGCTGCAAAAAATAAAATAAAATACCTAGGCATGTACTTAACCAAGGAGGTGAAAGATCTCTACAAGGAGAACCACAAAACACAGCTGAAAGAAATCATAGGTGACAGAAACAAATGGAAATACATCCCATATTCATGGATTGATGAGTAATACATCCCATACTCATGGATTGATGAGTATGGAGCAAATCAGTGGAAGAATCAATATCATGAAAATGACCATACTGCCCAAAGCAATCTACAGATTCAATGCAATTTCTATTAAAACACTGACATAATTTTTTACAGAATTAGAAAAAAAAATCCTAAATTCATATGAAACCAAAAAAGAGGCTGAATGCTCAAAACAATCCTAACCAAAAAGAACGAATCTGAAGGCACCACGTTACTGGACTTCAATTATACTACAAGCCTACAGTAACCAAAACAGTATGGTGCTGCTATAAAAACAGACACATAGATAGACCAATGGAACAGAAGAGAGAACCAAGAAATAAAGCCAGATACTTACAACCAATTGATCTTTGAGAAAGCATAAAAAAACATAAACTGAGGAAAGGACACCCTGTTCAATAAAAGCTGCTGGGAAAACTGGATAGTTGCATGTAGATGAATGAAACTGGATCCATATTTCTCACCATATAAAAAGATCAACTCAAGATGGATCAAAGACTTACATTTAAGACCTAAAACCATAAAAATTCTACAAGAAAACCTAGGAAAAACTATTTAAGAGCTTGGCCTAGGCAAAGAATTTATGACTAAGATCCCAAAAGCAAATGCAACAAAAACAGAAATAAATAAAGGAGACCTAATTAAACTAAAAAGTTTCTGCATAGCAGAAGAAATAATCATCAGAGTAAACAGACAACCCACAGGATGGGAGAAAATATTTGCAAACTATGCAACTGACAAAGGACTAATATCCAGAATCTACGAGGACTCAAACAAATCAGCACCACACACAAAATAAACCAATAATCCCATCAAAAGTGGGCAAATGACATGAATAGACATTTCTCAAAAGATGATATGCAAATGACCAACAAACATGAAAAATTGCTCAACACCACTAATCATCAGAGAAGTGCAAATCAAAGCCACAATGAGATGCTAATACAATAATGGCCAGTCTTTATTTCTGCAAGTGTGGTCATTATTGTAAAGTCGAAAAACAATAGAGCCAGGTACAGTGGCTCACCCCTGTAATCCCAGCACTTTAAGAGGCCAAGGTGGGTGGATCACTTAAGGTCAGAAGTTGGAGACCAGCCTGGCTAACATGGTGAAACCTCATCTCTACTAAAGATGCAAAGATTAGCCAGGTGTGGTGGCAGGCATCTGTAGTCTCAGCTACTCGGGAGGCTGAGGCAGGAGAATCGCTTGAACCCAGGAGGTGGAGGTTGCAGTGAGCCGAGATCACACCACTACACTTCAGCCTGGGTGACAGAGCAAGACCCTATCTCAAAAACAAAAACAAAAATAAAACAATAGATGTTGGTATAGATATGGTGAAAGTAAAAAGGAATGCTTATGTGCTGGTGGGAATGTAAATTTGCATTAATCTCTATGGAAAATGGTACAGAGATGTCGCAAAGAACTGAAAGCAGATCTGCCGTTCCATCCAGCAATCCCACTGCAGGGTATCTTCACAAATGAAAATAAGTCATTATATGGAAAAGACGCTTGCACACGCATGTTTACTGCAGCACAGTTTACAACTGCACAGATATGGACCAGGGTAAGTGCCCACCATCGAGCAGTGGCCACAGAAAATGTGGTACGCATACACCATGGAATATTACACAGCCATAAAAAGAATGAGATCAAGTCTTTGGCAGCAACTTGGGTGGAGCTGGAGGCCATTATTCTAAGTGAAGTAACTCAGGAATAGAAAATCAATTACCACATGTTCTCACTTACAAGTGGGAGCTGAGCTATGGGTAATCAAAGGCATACAGTGTGAATATAATGGAGACTCAGGAGGGGGTAGGCTGGGAGAGGGGTGAGAAATAAAACACTACATATCGGGTACAAGGTACACTACTTGGCTGACGGGTGCACTGAAATCTCAGGCTTCACTACTATGTGACTCATCCGTGTCACCAAAAACAACTTGTACCCCTAAAGCTATAGAAATAAAAATAAATGAGGGCAAGGAATTATTTAAACAAATAAGAGGCTGGGTGTGGTCAGTAGAGGCTGACGTCGGCTGGGCGCTTGTGCGGTGGCTAGTGAGTTCTTACATCAGAAGAACCACTTGCCAAAACGATAGTCCAAAGAGTGAATCAGACCCAGTATCTGCTGGCCCAATATGGTGACTACAGCAGGAAATAATTATTTCTTTTGAGATGGAGTCTCGCTCTGCCGCCCAGGCTGGAATGCAGTGGCACAGTCTTGGTTCACTACAACTTCTGCAGCTTGAACCTTCAGTACCCACAAAAATTAAAGTTTTTTTTGTTTTGTTTTTTGTTTTTTTTTTGAAATGCTCTGTCCTTGAGGGGTGCTCTCGGCTCACTGCAGCTTCCGCCTCCTGGGTTCAAGCGATTCTCCTGACTCGGCCTGCCAAGTAGCTGGGATTACAGGCCCTTGCCACCATGCCTGGCTAATTTTTGTATTTTTAGTAGAGATGGGGTTTTACCATGTTGGCCAGGCTGGTCTCGAACTCCTGACCTCAGGTTATCTGCCTGCCTTAGCCTCCTAAAGTGCTGGGATTACAGGCGTGAGCCACCGGGCCTGGCCAGAACATTAAAAAATTTTTAAAAAGAGCTACTTGCCATTTTCATCCAAGGCATACACTGACGTCTGCCCAACGGACACCTGCTTCAGCCTCTGTCTCGGGGGCGGCGGGATGTGGTACCAGCAGTCACCTGTGAAGGGCAAGCTGACTTAGGCACGTGGCCTCCTCCTGCTTGCATGGGCCAGGCGGGGCTGTGGGCCTCGTCCCCAGCTATATCTCAGAAGTGTAGCCAGGTGTCGGCTGTGGGCCACACAGAGCTGACCTGTGCCTTGCCATCCTGGGGGTTCTCTGGAAGCCATGGCGTGCTCCGATGGACCCATCTTGCCAGCGCAACATGAAAGCTTCCAGCCCTGCCCACGGTGGAGACCCAGCCTCAGGGGCCGCCTGGCTAACCCATCCCTGTGTGGAGGGCAGCTGAGTACCAGCATACCCTGTGTTGGACACTAGACATCTGGCGAAGAACAAGCCAGCACAGCCCATCCTCCCGGGCGGCCACCAGAGTAGTCACTGTGGAGTGGGCTCTGCAGGGCCAAAACACAGCGGCCACCCATGGGAAGGGGCAGGCAGGCCTGGCTCCGGCTGCCCCATCACCAGGGTGACCACCTCCTGGTCAGTCCCAGTGGGACGGGACACGGCTTCTGGGGGACCCTGGCTCAGTCTTGGCACCAGGCCTCAAGGGGATGTTCAGCAAACGTCAGCTTGGACTGAAGCTGAGCCCAGCAGGGGCTCCTGGAGCGCGGCACTCACCGGCTGGCTGTGAAGGGTACACGGAGCCCCGGTAGAAGGCGGAGCCATCCCTCGCCACGGCCCACACCTGGTAGCAGGCCCCGATGGAGATGGACATGAAGGGCTGGTCAGTGCCAACGTGCAGCCAGGAGGAGCCCTGCAGACGGCGAGGAGGGGCGCTGAGGTCACCAGGGCTCCACCCCCAGGCCCCACCTCCAGGCCCAGCAGAAATGGGCCTCATGGGTGGGCAGCACGGGTGGCTGGGGGACAACTGGGGTCGCACAGCCCCACCCGGCCTAATCTCCGTGCTCATTGAACTCCTGGGCGCATCTCATCCTCCTGTAAGCAGGGAAAACACCCCAGTGGGTGTGTGCACCTCACCAGGGTGCTGACCATCAAGGACTGGGTGCCAAAGAGCTGAGGTACCCCTGGGCCCACCTCCGTCACCCCCACCCCACCAGCCTAATTCCCTGGCCAACTGTCCCAAGGCGCAGGGACCCACTCGGGCCACAGGCGGTGTCCACTGGTCCCAGGGGCTTGTCCTGAGCAGGGTCCGAGCCCAGCTGGACTCCAGAGCAAGGGTCCTCATTTCAGGAAGAATCTGCCAGGCCCGGCAGAGCTCACCGCAGGGTTGAGCTCCGACACGCCCAGGCGGCACAGCACGTCCCCCTTGTCGCTGACGGCCCAGAGTGCAATGCTGTGCCCGCTCCCCTCAGCACTCGGGCTCTCTGGGATGATGGACACGTCCCTGAGGGCGATGGGGGCCACCTCCAGCCAGGGCCCGCTGGTCACCAGCTTGCATTTTCTGTACAGTGGAGAGGGGCACAGCCCGGGGACCCCAAGGTGACCGCCAGGCTCCAAGGCCTCTTCCCACTGGAGCCAGGAGGAGGAAAGCAGTCCACCCCCGAATGGTGGAAAGAGGGGCCCAGAGGTGGCTCCCGCCCCACCCCCACCCTTGGCCAGGCCCCGTTCTCTGTCCAGCTCACAAGCAGAGCATGCCAGTGACATTTATTTGTTCATGAAAACAAACTCTTCTGAAACCAGAGAGGCTTGGGAGCCCGCGGGCATTTCCTGGGCTGACATTTACTTAGACTCGGCTTCCCTCTTCACCCCACTCCCCACTGCTTCTTCCCCTGGGACTGAGGTCAGAGGCCAGGAGATCGGCCTGGGGTGTGGGGAACAAGCGCTCCCTCAGGGGCGGTTCCTCCAGGAGCCTGACATTGCTGACAGTCACCCTGCGGCCCCACCTCACCTGGCCCAGCACCGCCTCCTCACAAAATCCTTCATCGTTTTGGACCCATGGTATGAGCTGCAAGAAGGAAGAAGATGAAATCAGGGCCACTTCGTGGAAGTTTCTGGAAAGTCCCTGCATGCAAACATTCTTGTTCTACCCGGGACAGGGCACAGAGCCTGGGCAGAAGCCACAGATCGCGTTCAGAGGAGGAATTGTCACCACGCACGGCTCTCAGGAGACGCTTCCTGGCTGCCCCAGTGGGGACAGGGTTGGGGTCTCCCACAGGTTGGGGGCTCCCTGGGGAAGGGGGTCGGGGCCTTCCTGGGGCCAGGCCATAGCAGTTGCCTATCAGGGGTCAGGCGAAGGGGACTCAGCCCTCCCCTCCCCAGGCCCTGTCGGAGCCCTTTTGGTGAGCAAGAACCCTGGGTCAGGTTGAGGCCCTTGGCTAGGGGAGGTTGGTCCGAGAGGCCTGGCTGTGGCTGAGGGGATGGTTGAGGCCTGCTCAGAAGCTTCCGGCTCTGGGCCCCTGTTCAGGCTGTCCTGGCTCTGTCTCCCTTGGACAGGCTGAGACTGTGCTGCGAAGGCCCTGCCCACGCTGTGCACCTGCGCTGCCAGGGTCTGGGGCCTCTGGGGACGGTGACCGTGTCTCTCTGAGGAGCTCACACTGCCCCTTCACATGACATCTCAAATTGGGTCCCCCATCACTCAGGGCCTGGCTCAAAGCCTCCCAGAGCTGACCCTGCTAAGGCTGTCCTCAAGCCCCTCAGTCCGGCGCCCTGGGTGCTACCATCTGACCCTCCCAGAGCCCAGGCCCAGCATGGCAGAGATAAGCCTGGTGTGGGAGAGCCATGGAGCTCCTACCTGTATCATGCCCCGAGGCCCGGGGTGCCAGGTGTGCAGGGAGCGCTCCCTTGGGCCCCTCCCAGCTCCTCCACTGGCTCCTCCCCCTGCAGGAACCGGGCTGGCACCTAGGCTCTGCTCCTTGGCCAGGCCGGGGGCTGGGGAGTCAGAGTTCTCCAGGCTTAGGGGGCAGGGTTCAGCCTGGCAGAGCAGTGAGGCTGGGGGCCATGCCCTCCAGGGCCCTGTTGCTCAGGACCCAGCCCGAAGGCCCTGCGCAGGGAGAGGCTTACGCAGGGAAGTCGCTGGCATACTGCCACCCCTCCTGGTCCGTGCCCCCCGGTACGCTGAAATCCACGAACCAGTCGGAAACCTGGGAGGAATGGGTCAGTGAGGATGGGAGACTCCCAAATCCAGGGGTCAGTCAGAACACTCGAGTGGGGGCAAGGAGGGGTGGGCGGGCAGATTCCCAATCCCCTACAGGGCGGCGGGGCCTCACCCAGGCCCACTGTAGGGACGGGGGCTTCGTGCTGGCCTTGGTGCACTCCTGCAGTCCCGAGGCGTCACTCCACATGTACCGGTCGGTGGGGAGACCCCTGTGGCAGAATGACAGGGCCGGTGATGAGGGAAACTGGGGGACCAGTTCACTCAGGCACCCCCATAACACCCCTGGTGGCAGCCCTGCAGGGAAGCGCTGAGCTCCAGCCACCTCCAGGCACTTGCTCTCCTAAGAGGTGACAGCTGGCTGGCCACAGGGGCTCACACTTGTAATCCCAGAACTTTGGGAGGCCAAGGCAGGCGAATCACCTGAGGTCAGGAGTTCCAGACCTGAGGTCAGGTGAAGCCCCATCTGTACTAAAAATACAAAAATTGGCCGGGCGTGGTGGCAGGCACCTGTAATCCCAGATACTCGGGAGGCTGAGAATCACTTGAACCTGGGAGGCGGAGGTTGCAGTGAGCCGAGATTGTGCCACTGCACTCCAGCCTGGGTGACAGAGTGAGACTCTATATCAAAAAAAAAAGAGGTGACAGTCAAAGCCAGCACTGCCCCAGGCAGGAGACCCACCAGGAAGACCCCACATCACCAGGGTACCCAGGCTAGAGAGGCCACAGCCTTTGGGCAGGCTGGAAGCCACCTCGCTTTCCCTCCCATTATCCCTCCAGAATCCCCTCAGCCTGACCTCAGACAGGCTATTATGGGTTGAACGGTTTGCCCCAAAAGACGTTCCAGTCCTCACCCTATACCCCTGTACTGGGAATGTGAGCTGGTTTGGAAATACAGTCTTTGCAGATGATCAAGTTCAGATGAGGTCACTAGGGAGGGCCTAATCCAACAGGACTGTTGTCCTTATAAAAAGAAGGAATTTGGACACAGAGACATGCAGAGAGGGCAGAAGACTTCCTTCCTTCCTTTTCCCTTCCCTCCCTCCCCTCCTCTCTCTTCTCCTCCCCTCCCTTTCCTTCCCTTCCCTTCCTTTCCTCTCTCCTTCCTCCCTTTCTTTCTCTTTCTTTCCTTTCTTTTTTCTTCCTTTCTTTCTGTCTCTCCTTTCTTGCTTTTTCTTTTTCTCTTTCTTCTTTCCTTTCTTTCTCCATCCTTTTTCTGTTTCTCTCCTTGTTTCTTTCCTCCCCCCCACCCCACAGACAAGTTGTCACTTTGTTGCCCAGGCTGGAGTGCAGTGGTGTGATCATAGCTCACTGCAGCCTTGAATTCCTGGGCTCAAGTGATCCTCCCATCTCAGCCTCCTGAGTGGCTGGGACTACAGACACGTGCCACCACGCCTGGCTAATTTATTTTTAAATTTCTTGTAGAGACAGTTCAAACTCCTGGGTTCAAGCGATCCTTCCTCCTAAGAGTCCCAAAGCACTGGGATTGCAGGTGTGAGTCACCACACATGGCCACACTTCTCTTGTTCAAACCACGTAGTCTGTGGTGCTTTGTTACGGCCACCACAGGACACTAGAGTGATGGGAAGCAGCACACGGGGCGGTTTTGGGGGTGGCTGTGAGGCTGAGATGCCTGGAGACCACGGCTGGGGCACGCATTTGTGATGTTCAGCTGTGACCCTCGGTCAGCCCTCTCTGAGATAGAAGTGGTGCACAGCCCTGGCCTGTTCTCCATAAGGACTGAGGAGGATGTGGGGAGGGGGCTGAGATCCAAGCGTGTTGCCAGGCTGTGTGGACACTGCCCACAGTTGAGGTGGAGGTTTTCAGGATTGAAATACTTTGGCGATGTGTGTCAAATATTTGAAAATCTCAAATCCCTTGATTTACTGGGGTAAACACACAGACACACAAATATTTACACACAGAGACATCCTTTAAGTGGTTCCATAGGACGCTGAAAAGGTCACATATGGTCAAGGCATCTAAGACAGAGTAAGGCCAGATACACTAGGTCTACCCTGGGTACTGAATGGAGAGGCCACAGAGCCCTTCCCTGTGCCTGGGTTGTCTGCCCCCAACAGGCACACACAGGATGGTCAGAAGGCCACACCCTACATGCTAATTGCAGTTTCTGTCTTTGGCTGGTGAGATTAGAGTTGTCAGAGTTTGTTATTTCTATCACTTAGTGTTTATTTTGTCGATTTGGAAAAAGCAGGAGTTGAAGCTGGGTGCAGTGCCTCACGCCTGTAATCTCAACACTTTGGGAGGCCAAGGCAGGCCTCGGAAGTTTAGGAGTTCGAGACCAGCCTGGTCAACATGGCAAAACCCCGTCTTTACTAAAAATACAAAAATTAGCTGGGCATAGTGGTGTGTGCCTGTAATCCCAGCTACTTGGGAGGCTGAGGTAGGAGAATTGCTTGAACCTGGGAGGCAGAGGCTGCAGTGAGCCAAGATTGTGTCACTACACTCCAGCCTGGGCAACAGAGTGAGACCCTGTCTCAAAAAAAAAAAAAAAAAAAAGCATGAGAGAAAACCAATTGCATTTCTTTAGACAGCCTCAAAAAGTTAAAAAAAATAAAATTTAAAAGTTTGAATGTTCCACTTATAGTAGCGTCCAAAAATATGAAATACCGTCTAGTAAAAGATGTCAAAACTCCAGTATAGAAAAGTACAAAACCTTTCTTTCTTCTATCCTGGGCGCTTGAATCAGGAATAGAATCTTATTATAAAGGAATTACATAAATTTCTTGGAGGTAGAAACTCTGTCCACATAGTTAGAGACTTTCAGCCAGATGCGGTGGCTCACGCCTGTAATCCCAGCACTTTGGGAGGCCAAGGTGGGCAGATCACCTGAGGTCAGGGGTTTGAGACCAGACTGGCCAACATAGTGAAACCCCATCTCTACTAAAATTACAAAAAATTAGCCAAGGATGGTGGTGGGCGCCTGTAATCCTGGCTACTCAGGAGGCTGAGGCAGGAGAATTGCTTGCACCCAGGAGGCAGAGGTTGCAGTGAGCCGAGATCGCGCCATTGCACTCCAGCCTGGGCAAGACTCTTGTCTCAAAAAAAAGAATCAAGCAAAAGAATGAAGATGTCAGTGAGCAATAAGAGCCGGGTAGTTTCCTGCTGGGAGCCTGACACCAGGCTCTACTGGACTCCATGCTACGGCAGGTGTTGCTGTCCTGTTTTTGCCAGGACTCAGGCCTGTGCCAGGTAGCACCCTGGCTGGCTACCTGTGCCACTTACCTGCTCGTGTAGCCTGTGACGGGGTTCCAGCGCTGGTTCTCGTAGATGTGCACGCACTTCACGTCTGACTGTGTGTAGATGTTACTGGTGCTGCTGGCCAGGCCTGTGGGGTGAGGTGGCTGCTGGGATGGAGGCCACATTGCCCCCAGCTGGGATTCTGGCTTTCCATCTGAAGCACGGATTCCCACAGAGAGGTGGGGAAGACGGGTTGGAGCCAGGTCAGGGGAGAGGGGCAAACAGGCCTGTTGAGCTTATCTCACGGGGCCGGCCCGGCTTGGGTTTCTCTCCTGCGGGACCGTGATTATTCTGGGATTGCACAAGCTTGATGAGAACAGCTTGCAGTGCATTTCACCTCCCATCCACACCCCTCCAGCACCCCCACCTCTCGCTGTGCTCTTAGCTACACCTCTTCCCACCTTGCCCTCCTACTTAGCACCGGGGAGGCATGAGGCCCACCTAGCTCATTCTGTGACCAAAGGCACCTGGGACCATCAATGTGACCTCTGTGAGCCCCCGATTCTTCACTTGTAAAATGAAGAGAGGTAATTCCTGCCTCCAACACGGGGAAGCTGGAAAGCCTGCTCAGATATGCGTTCCTGGGGTCTCAGGGGACCACAGTTCCCTGGGGTTAGCTGCTCCCCACTGTGGGACATGTGAGCTGTGGCCTGGAACGTCCCATTTCAGTGTCTGTTTCTGCCTTCCTTTTCCAGTAGGAATAGAGGGACTCTGGCTCCTAGAAATCGGGAAGCCCACAGATCAGCAAGTGCTCACCCCGAAGGAAGAACCTACTTAACGCCCTGGGACCTCGTCTGAAAATGAGGAGCTGGACCTGCTGGTGGGCTCTGGCCACTGCCTCTCTGGAACCTTCAAGGACCTCAGCTCGGGTGGGTCCTGGGAGGGACCATCCTGGGTGGAGGCTGGCAGTGGTGGAGGTCACCTGTCAGCCAGCTGTTAGCCGAGTGTGAACACTGGGACAGGGGCCCTGGCCTTGGGCAGGGAACCCAGATGGGGATTAGAGGGAAGAACACCCAGGAAGGCTCTGGGTGGGGCTGCGGGCCGAGCTCACCTTGGAAGCAGCCGCCTCCGTAGCCACCCGTGTACACCCAGGCCGTGTGGTCATAGCCAAGGCCCCACACCACGCCCCGGCTGTTGGCCTCCACCACCCGCAGGTGGCCTCCCATCTGCCGCCAGAACCTGGAAGGATGGAAGAGGGAAGGTAGAAAGCCCTCGGGCCTCACTTTCGTTCCGTGGCCTCCCACGGTCCTGGTATTTTCCAGCCCTCAGTCTCCAAGCACAACTGTCCACTCTGCCTGACCTCCGCTTTCATATTAATTGATGCTGAAGAGACTCAGCCCATGAGAGGTGCAGGGTCTTGGCGCTAGGGCTGTGCAGGTCAGACCCTCCCCACAGGCTAGGAGTCTTCCAGAAGCCACCCACCTCATCCCCAGGGTGACATGGAGGGGGATGAGGCCAGCGGCGTGTTTCACAGGGCCCCTTGGGGTCTGGGACCCAAGGGAACAGGCTGGCCACAGTGGCAGGTGCAGCCAGGCTTGAATGTCACAGCCCAGAGCTGGAGGTGACGTCTAATCCTCTGTATAAGTGACAGCACAGCCCTTGGGCTTCCAGGGTGTCACTGGGAGGTGGCACCGTCACACGCGGCCTCCTGGGCAGGCAGAGTGCAGGCTGCAGCTGGTGCAGGTCAGCCTCCTGCAGCCGAGGCCCTGCCACTGTCACTGTCACCAGAGGCGGTCTGAATCCTCTGCTGTCCCCTGCTCCGCGGCTGGAACTTCTGGTTCACTATGTCCCCAGCTCTGGTGCCCATGGGTAATGAAGCCCAGGCCCTCGTCAGCTTGGGGAGACCCCCTGGGGCAGCCTTTCTGTCCCACAAGAGACAGAATCATAGACACCGTGTCCCCTGCCAGGCCCTCCTCCTCAGGACTCAGCTCACATCTCCCCAGAGAACCTCATTCCCCCTCTGTGGCTTTTTTTTTTTTCCTGAGACAGGGTCTCACTGTGTTGCCCAGGCTGAAGTGCTGTGGCGTGGGGTGTGATCACAGCTCACTGCAGCCTTGAACTCCTGGGCTCAAGTGATCTTCCCACCTCAGCCCCCTGAGTAGCTGGGACTACAAGTGCATGACACCATGCCTTGCTAATTTTTTGATTTTTTTCTTTGTAGAGATGAGTATGTCGCCCACACTGGTCTGGTTGCTTTGCCCTGGCCTGGAAGCCCCCTGTGGTGGAGAACTCAGCCCCTCACCTGCACTCCACATTTCTCCCGATACTCAGAGGCTGCTGGGTAGCACTGACTCACCCTGGGCCCAGTGGGGCTTGTGGGTCACCCTCTTGGGGTCCTTGTACAGACCCAGGGGGAATTAGGGCCTGGGAACCAGTGGACATGCCTCTGGCTGGTCAGCGAGAAGCTTGGCCACGTGTGGACTCCAGCCCTCTGGGCCCCCCCTGGGTTAAGGTTGGCCCCAGATCCCACCCAGGATGCAGCCCACTCACATCTGGTCGCAGGGCAGGGGGTGCTCATGGGCCTCCAGGTCCAGGCTGGGCTCGCTCACAAAGATGTCCCCCTTGCAGGTGACAGACCAGATGGCCTGCGGGGATGGGCGGCCCTGCACCTTCCGGCTCTCACAGCAGGACAGGCTGAGCAAGGCAAGCTGGCGTGGCACAGTGCCGGTCACAGAGGAACAGTCCAGGCCAGGCCGCCCCACCGTGGCTGTCCCTCTCCCCGGCCCGAGGGGACCACCACCCACTCACCCAGTCATTCATGTCCTGCTCGGTGGCAGCAGCCAGACGCACTGGCCACCTCTGCCGCGTCCGCTCGGGGGTGTACAGGGCAAAGGAGTGCTTGGTCTCATTCAGCACGGGGACCAGTGCTGTCACCTCATTCAGGAACACGTGGATGTACTGTTCACAAAGCAGGCGCCCGGCAGGGCTGTCACCCAGGGCCTCTGAAGGGTGACCCCCACTGTGCTTCACCCTGGGACCCTGGCCCTGGGGGACCCTCTCTGCTGGCACTCCCAGCCCTGCCCCCTCCCTTGGCACTTATTTCTGTACCCCTCCCCTGGACACCCCCATTTCTGTATGCCTCCCCTGGGCACTCCCATTTCTGTACCTCTCCCCTGGGCACTCTCATTTCTGTACCTCTCCCCTGGGCACCCCCATTTCTGTACCCCTCTCCTGAGTACCCCCATTTCTGTACCCCTCCCCTGGGCACCCCCATTTCTGTACCTCTCCCCTGAGCACCCCCATTTCTGTACCCCTCCCCTGGGCACCCCCATTTCTGTACCCCTGCCCTGGGCACCCCATTTGTGTGCCCCTCTCCTGAGCACCCCATTTGTTCCCCCTGAGCACCCCCATTTCTGTACCCTTTCCCTGAGTACCCCCATGTGTGTACCCATCCTCTCAGTACCCCCATTTGTGTACCCCTGCCCTGGGTACCCCCATTTATGTGCTCCTCCCCTGAGCATCCCATTTCTGTTCCCCCAAGCACCCTCATTTCTGTATCCCTCCCCTGAGCACCCCTATGTGTGTACCCATCCTCTGAGTACCCCCATTTCTGTACCCCTCCCGAGTATCCCCGTTTCTGTAGGCATCCCCTGGGCACCCCTATTTCTGTACCCCTCTCCTGGCCCCCCAGCCCTGTGTCCCCTCCCTGGCCCCATCTCCTGCGGGCCCCGAGGCACCTTCTTCTCCTCCTGGACCACGTAGTAGATGAAGAGGATGCTGTCCCGGGCGCCGTCGTGCCCCGTGAACTGCTCCAGGGCCACGCGCACATCCACCCACTTGTGGGGCTTCCAATCGCACCACCACTGCAGCGCCCCAGTCTTCACCCACACCGACTGCGCAGGCCGGGGCAGTGGACACCATCACAGGCAGGCCCGGGGTGCCAGGGGAGGAGGGTGGGGCTGGGAGGCCCAGAGGAGGAGGCAGGGCTGGGGAAGGGCCCACCCGGCACTCCCAGTTCTCAGCCCAGTTTCCCCCACACTAATGACAACAGTGACACTGCTGGACACCCAACAGGTGCAGGCTGAGCCGGGGCCGTTCCGCACAACCTCCTCTCTCTCAAACAGCCGGGGAGTAGGCACTGCCACCCGGCCTTCCGCATGGGTAACAGGCTTGGGAGGCTCCGTGCCTGGCTTGGTGTCACAGAGTGAGCCAGTGGCAGAGGTAGAACTCTAACCACAGCCTACTTGTGTCCAGGGGCCCTTGGAATGAAGCAGGTCACGTGCTCTGTGTGACTTCTTTGTCACCCCACACTTGACTGTGAGCCTCTGAAGTCCAGGCTCTGCCACAGGACAGCGGGCCAGAAGCAGGGTCGGCCCTGTGGTGGGGTCTCTGGCCGCCCTCTGTGCTAACTCCTTGCAATCACACACTGCACCCCTGGGCGCCCGGGGTTCCCTCCAGCAGAGAGAGGACAATGTGGTTCTCCCCTCCCTGGCCATCCTCTCCTTCCCAACCACCACCCTCTGAGGTTGCTGCCATCTCTGGGTTCCCAGGGCCTCCACCAAGCCCAGAACACAGTGGGGCCTGAACGAAAGTCTTCGGGATGGATGAAGAAACCCTGAGCTCATTTACCTATGCCTGCATCTCGGCGGGAGATGGGTGGATAGAGGTATCCGCCCATTCCTTCCACCCCACCTCAGACCTGGTACACAGTCGGTGCTGAATGAATGATTGTTGGAAAAAACAATGCGTGGGGGGCCAACGGGGCACCCACCTGCTCTACGGCCTGCTCGTAGTGTCTGAAGTTCTCCAGCTCCCGCTTGGTCCTTTCCGTGAGCTGCTGGAAGATCTGCTTCCTCCAGGCAGCTGTCTGGGCCGGCGTGATGGACAGGGACAGGGTCTGCACTGAGGGGGACAGGCCTGCGGGGCAGCCAGAGCCTCAATGCTGGGGCTCCGTCCTGCCTGCAGCTGGGCAGGAAGCCGTGGCGTTCCCCTCCACCGAATCAGCCCATTCTAGCTCAGAAGCTATGATCACTATTAAGCCCCCTTCCACCCTTCGCCCTGATGGACAAGTTGCTGTCCCCCAGTAATTCAGCCTGAAAAGCGGCCACCGCGGCTAGCACAGGGGAGGGGCTGAGGCAGGGGAAGGGGCACTGGCCACTGTGCTTCCAGCTCCTTACAGCCTCAGGCTGGTCTCTGGAGGCCACAGAGGAGCTCAGTGTCTGGTTCAGGGCTGCTGAGTACACTGAGGCATCCAGGGAGGACAGCAGGCCTGCCCACCCCACCCCCAGCCTCCTCCCACATCCCACCTGCCCAGGACACCCGGCTCTGGTGATGCCTCTAGGCCCTGCAGGAGACCTTACCTGCCTGGACAGTGAACCACCTGGGCACAGCACAAGCCTCCACCACGCAGCCACCTCCCGACACCCAGGCCCACAGCGGGTGGTCATCCGCCCCGTACGGCTCCTCCAAGCCCAGTGGGAGGACCCCCAGCGAGGAGAGGCTGGTGGTCTCAGGGAAGCCGGCGGCCGAGTGGCTGGGCACTTTCTTGGGCTCCTTGAGGTCAATATTGGTCCAGGGCAGCTCTGCCAGAGTGGAGGCCTGACCAGGGTGTGTGTCAAGCCCGGCCTCCCTGCTGCCCTTCGCTGGGCAGGCGTCCTCCATGGTATCCTCTGTGGTCCTGTCAGCCTCTGGGCCTGAGGCCGAGCTCCCCGTGGGGTTCCTGGAATCGTCTAGAGACTCTGCAGGGAGAGGCTGGCCAGGCCCTGGTCTCTCGATTTCCGAGGAGGCGTCGGTGTCGCTGGGGGCAGACTCGACACTGCCCCTCACCTCATCACTGAAGAAGCAGCCAGCACTGGGGACAAGTCAGGGGAGACCCATCACTCCCTTGCAGGGGGAACAGGCACTGTCAGGCTGGCCCAGCTCCAGCATGCTCCACCATGACTGCCTGGGAACCATGGGCAAGTCACAGCCTCTCTGAACTCCTGTCTTCCTCTGTGCAAGGTATACATCAGCACCTATTTCCCAGGGAGCTGACGCCTGGGCCACCCTGCAGACCAATCACATTGACACATCTGAAGGTGAAGATCTAGAATTAGTATTTTTTTTTTTGAGATCGGGTCTCACTGTCGCCCAGGCTGGGGTGCAGTGGCACGATCTAGGCTCACTGCAACTTCCACCTCACAGGTTCAAGCGATTCTCCTGCCTCTATCTCCCGAATAGTTAGGATTACAGGCATGCACCAATCACACCTGACTAATTTTGTGTTTTTAGTAGAGATGGTGTTTCACCATGTTGGCCAGGCTAGTCTCGGACTCCTGACCTCAAGTGATCTGCCCACCTCGGCCTCCCAAAGCGCTGGGATTACAGGTGTAAGCCACCGTGCCCGGCCATAAATCTCTTTTCTTTATAAAAACTCAGCCTCAGGATTCCCTTATGGCAACACAAAACAGACTAAAACACGTGTTTTCAAGTCTCTTGGGTATACACCCAGCAATGGATTTGCTGGTTCACACTACAGTCCTGTTGAATGTCTGGGGAATGGCTAAATTGTTTTCCACAGTGGCTGCACCATTTCACATTCCTACCAACAGTGTATGAGGGTTCCAGTTTCTCCATGTTCTCACTGGCATTTGTCATTGTCCTTTGTTTTGAAACAGAGTCTTTCTCTGTCACCCAGGCTAGAGCGTAGTGACATGATCATGGCTCATTGCAGCTTCCACCTCCTGGCTCAAGTGATCTTCCCACCTCTGTCTCCCAAGTAGCTAGGACTACAGGCACATGTCACTGCACCCGGATAATTTTTTTTTTTCTTAATTCCTGTAGAGATGGGGTCTCACTGTGTTGTCCAGGCTGGCCTTGAACTCCTGGGCTCAAGCGATCCTTCTATTCTGGCCTCCCAAAGTGCTGGGATTGCAGGTCCGAGCTACCGCACCCAGCCTTGCCTTTCTTTCACTGACTTTTCACTCTCTTGATAATATCCTTTGATTCACAAATGCTTTTCATTTTAATGAAGTCTAATTTATCTGTATTTTCTCATTGCCTGTGCTTTTGGTGTCATATCTAAGAAGCCATTGCTAACCTCCAAGTCATAAAAATTTGGCATCTGTAGTTTTTGAAGCTTCTCAGCTGATTCTAATGTGCTTTCCAGTTTAAGAACTACGAGCTGGCTGGGTGTGGCAGCTCATGCCTGTAATCTCAGCACTTTGAGAGACAGAGGTGGGCGGATCACCTAAAGTCAGGAGTTTGAGACCCACCTGGCCAAGATGGTGAAACCGTGTCTCTCTACTTAAAATGCAAAAATTAGCCAGATGTGGTGGTGAACACCTGTAATCCCAGCTACTTGGAATGCGGAGGTGGGAGGATTTCGTTAGCCCGGGAGTTGGAGGCTGCAGTGAACCATGATCATGCCTCTGCACTCCAGCCTGGATGACAGCTAAGCAGACTAAACCCTCAGGTGATACATGAGCAAACGCCTGCCTCAACTATCCTCTCTGGCCCTCCGGGCTGACAGCACAGCAGGGTGGTGACCACCAGGCTTGGTGCACAGAGGGGTTTGGACCAGGGGCTGGGGAGGGTCGCAGCTACAGGCAGGAACGTGGATGGCTGCAGAGCCCGGGCCCCAAGTGGCATCTCCGTCCACACCCATGATGTGGACACTCTCACTGTGGAGCTGAGCTGTCCCCTACTCATACACTGAGTCGCTTGCCTGTGTTTTCATGGCTGGCAGGCAGAGCTGGGTCTTGTCCACACTCTTTAGACCCAGGGACCCCCAGGTGCAGCCCTAGAACTGCAGCAGCGTTGCCCTGGGGCCTGGTGAGAAATGCCGAGTCTCAAACAGAAACTCAGGGTGTGACCTGGAAGTCAAAGTCTGAGCGAGCCCTCCAGGCGATGCTGCCGCCCGAGTCTGAGACCACTGCTGCAGGCCAGGCAGAGACCCTCTTTCTTCTCCTTGCTTCCCCTTGACAGAGGGGCCTTTACTTCTACCCCACAGAGAAACTGTTTCTGCCCCAGATCTTCCGCCTCCAGAACCAAGGGGACAGCCCTGCTTGGGGTTGAGCCCCGCCTCCATCACGACAGCCCAGCCTTACCTGCTCCCGGGGGCCACCACCGGCAGGCAGCCCAGGGTGTCAAACACCTCCAGTGGCCACCCCAGGCTGTCCCCAGGACCTCCTTTCTGTGGGACCGAGGAAGGACGGCTGTGCCTCTTGTGAGTGAAAGACCCATTTTCTCCTGCCTGGGACAAGTCCTGGGACTCAGTGGGGCAGGTGGCAGCCTCCTCTGGACATGACCACCTGGGCTCAGACAGCCCATCCCAGCCTGACTCCTGCACACCCTGCCGCCCCTGGTCACCTGAGGAGACTGGACGAGCTGCCAGAGTGAGACTGGTCACACTCTCGGGCCACAACAATGGCCTTCCAGGTCTTCCCGCTGAGCTCGCTGGGGGTGACGCCCTGCCGGAAGTACACGGTTCGGTCCTCACAGCCGATGCCCCACACCTGGAAGAGAGAGGCGCTGCTCTGAGGAAGCTGGGCACAGGACTGGGGGCTTCTCTCCCTTCCTGGGGGTGCAAAATGCAGGCAGGGCCCTCCACGTACAGGGGGTGCACGCATGAGCATGTGTGGGCTGGGAAGGCGCAAGAGGGGAACTATGTGGTGGGCACAGAAGTCAAATGCTGGAAGGGGGCTCAGGAGAAGCCTCGACCCGGTCCTGTCTCCCTGACCTCAGGCAGACCCAGGGCTTCAAGGTGACAAGGTCCAGGGGAAGCGGCAGGGCTGGGGGATGCTGTGTTAGGAAGTGAGGTTCACCTGCCTCCTTGTCTTGCATGTGGCCTCTGGTGGGCAGCTGATGCCCCAGTGAACCCAGAGGTGGCCCTGGTTTTGTTGTCTTTGTTTTTGCTGTTGAGACAGAGTCTTGCTCTGTTGTCCAGGCTGGAGTGCACTGGCACAATCTCGGCTCACTGTAACCTCTGCCTCCCATGATTCTCCTGCCTCAGCCTCCTGAGGAGCTGGGATTGCAGGCACCCACCACCAGGCCCAGCTAATTTTGTCTTTTCAGTACAGACGGGGTTTTACCATGTTGGCCAGGCTCGTCTTGAACTCCTGACTCAGGTGATTCGCCAACTTCAGCTGCCCAAAGTACTGAGATTACAGGTGTGAGGCACTGCACCCAGCCCACCCTTTGAGTCTTAAAAATCCCCAATCCTCATTATCTATGAGAAGACCACACCGTAAAACTGTGCAGATGATGCTTAAGAGAGGCTGGACTGACAGGGTGCGGTGGCTCATGCCTGTAATCCCAGAACTTTGGGAGGCCAAGGGGGGTGGATCACTTGAGGTCAGGAGTTTGAGATCAGCCTGGCTAACATGGCAAAACCCTGTCTCTACAAACAATACAAAAATTAGCCAGATATGGTGGTGCAAGCCTGTAATCCCAGCTACTCATGAGGCTGAGGCAGGAGAATCGCTTGAACCTGAAAGGTGGAGATTGCAGTGAGCCATGATCACGTCACTGCACTCAAGCCTGGGTGATAGAGTGAGAGTCTGTCTCAGAAAAAAAGAGAGAGGCTGCATCCTCGGAGTCCATGTTAGGAGGTCAGCTTCATCCTTCACTTGGCGACCATCACACCTGATTTCACCTACACATTTCTCAAGGAAACTTCCAGTCTCCAGGAACCCCTTCCAGCCAGGGCAGGTCCCTGCTCACTGCTCTGAGAGACCTTAGGAAATTGACCCAGGGATAAGCAAGGGCCCTGGGACCCTCGCAGAACTAGTCCCCTGGTTCTGCAGACTGAGAGTGTGCAGAGGTGCTAGGACCCCCGGCTGTACTACATCATGAGCTCTTGGAGTGGGAAGGGGCCACCAGGCCATTGTGTGGTATCAGGAGCCCCCATTCTGAGAGCCCTGCTGTTTAGGAGCTGCGGACCCATGGGCACACCTGGTCATTCATTCCCACGTTCACCATCGTCATCTCCCCAACCATCTCAATCCAGCTGGTGCCGCAGGGATTGTGAGAGTTGACGCCTCTTCGGAACCACACCTGGGGAAGTCAGAAATAAACATGCCTTCCTGGAGGGCCACTGAAACAGAAGGTTGGTTTGTTCGTTTAAGTTTCAGGGAGAACCAATGAATAATTTAATCCTTTGGTTCATGTCACAAATGAGCAGGGCACATCATTTAGTGAGGAAGCCCCAATCCACAGTCCATGTCCCTCTTCCCACACCCCAGCCGCATCTCCTGTGCCTGGCACTATCCACGAGGGCTGAGGGTCCCCTGGCCTCAGCCACACGTGTCCTGGCAGCTTCCTGCCAGTTCTCCAGCCTAATGCTTGGAAAAGGTTACTTTATTTGATTCAAGTTGGTCCTTGTGAAAGACAATGGCCTTAATAATGTTATTTAGAAAAACCAGTTAAAAAAAACCTCATTATTAGAAAAAATTAGACCCCTGTTTTGGGTCTAAGTGCTTCACGAAATACTCTTCTGTCACCAGGCTGGAGTGCAGTGGTGTGACCTTGGCTCACCAAAACCTCCCATTCCCTGGTTCAACCTCCCATTCCCCAGTTCAAGTGATTCTCCTGCCTCAGCCTCCCAAGTAGCTGGGATTACAGGTACCTGCCACCACGCCCAGCCTATTTTTGTATTTTTAGTAGAGACAGTGTTTCACCAAGTTGGCCAGGATGGTTTCAATCTCCTGACCTCATGATCCGCTCGCCTCAGCCTCCCAAAGTGTTGGGATTACAGGCGTGAGCCACCACACCCAGCCTAGGAAATACTCTTAAAGGTAAGTTTTTTCATGTCAACGTATAAAAATACACAGACTCCTACCAGATTTTCCCAGACTACCTGTGGCTCTGTGATTCCGCTGCTGGTCACCCTCTACCCCACCAAGCCCACCCAGCACTCCATTTGGGCTCTTCTTATCAATTCTCCATGGTGGCCTGGGGAAAGCCCCATCAGTCTCAGACCCACTGGAGACCCTGTGCTGTTACAATTCCTGAGATGCTGCTGGGTGCAGTGGCTCATGCCTATAATCCCAGCACTTTGGGATACCGAGGCGGGTGGATCACCTGAGGTCAGGAGTTTGAGACCAGCCTGGACAACATGCTGAAACCCCATTTGTTCTAATGGGTTTTTCTTTTTTTGGAGACAGAGTTTCATTCTTGTCATTTAATTATTATTATTTTATTTATTTATGTTTTTTCTTGAGATGGAGTTTCGCTCTTGTTGCCCAGGCTGGAGGGCAGTGGTGCAATTTTGGCTCACTGCAACCTCTGCCTCCCAGGTTCAAGCAATTCTTCTGCCTGAGTCTCCCAAGTAGCCTAGGATTATAGGCACCCACCACAACACTCAGCTAATTTTTTGTATTTTTAGTAAAAACGGAGTTTCACCATGTTGGACAGGCTGGTCTCGAACTCCTGATCTTAGGTGAGCTGCCCACCTCGGCCTCCCAAAATGCTGGGATTACAGGCATGAGCTACTGCACCCGGACCAGGTTTTTCTTTTTAATTTAGACAGGGTCTTGCTCTGTCACCCAGGCTGGAGTACAGTGGTGCGATCACGGCTCACTGTGGTCTCTGACTCCTGGACTCAGGCGATCCCCCAACCTCAGCCTCCCTTGTAGCTGGGACCACAAGCATGGACCACCACATCTGGCTAATTTTTTATTATTTTTTATAGAGATGGGGTCTTGCTATGTTGCTTAGGCTGGTCTAAAATTCCTGGGCTCAAGTGATCCTCTGGCCTTGGCCTCCCAGAGTACTGGGATTATAGGTGTAAGCCACCGTGCCCGGCTGTTTAGACCACACTCGCAAGAACAGAAAACAACCTTCAAGGGAACCGGCGTGGCATCCTTGTCTTACCTTCCGGTCCTTGGTGACGGCCCAGACCACGCTTACTCCCACTGAGACGTGCATGATCCCATTTTCAGATCCAGGAGGCTCCACGATGGACCAGGAACTTCCTACCGGGCCCCCAAGAAACCCCCGCCAAGTGGCCCCCATCAGCCTGGATGGCTGAGGAACGAGTGACCCTCACCCTTCTCCCCAATACAGGGTAGGCGGGTGGTGGGGCTGGGCTGCCCACCTTTGGGGTTGCTCCTGTTGATTCCTTCCCGGACCAGGGCCTGCCCCTCCCAGAGCGTGGCCCACAGGAGGTCGTGGGGCCCACAGCTGATCTGAACCACCTCCCCGGGGGTGTCCAGCAGGGACCAGGAGGACCCTTCAGGGTTGGAGTGGCTGACGTCCTCTCTGTACCACACCTGGGAGGCAAGTCAGGGACAGGGCACTCGCATCAATTCATTCACACCAGTCAAGCACGGGGGTCTCGGTGTGGTGGGGGGTGGGACCCATGTATCCTGACTGCCCAGATCTCACTCCCTGGCCCCTACTCCAGCCAAAAAAATTCAAACCCTGGATTCCAGCGGTCCTGAGGGATACACCTGTTCCATTCATCTGCTTGGGGTGATGCCCCCAACCCCACCCACTCATGGACACCCACCCACCACCTGACTCCAGGCTCAGGCATGTGGGTCTCTTGCTACTCCAGCCAGCCCATGTATCCCGCGCCCCCTTGTGGCAATGTGCTCTCACGACACCAGGCTCTAGATGAGACAGAGGTCCCAATGGATAAATGGGAAAACCTCTAATCCCCATTCATAAAACTGTCTAAGATGTCAGTTCTTTTTTCCTTAACTGAATGATTAAGACTGGGAGCAACATGCTCAGAGCGTCAGAACTGTTTGGCTCATTTTACCTGGAGGAGACTGCATCTCACTTCATGGTCCAGAGGGCTGTCTTCAGACTGGGGACCCCAGCCTCCCAATTCTGCCACCATCCCCCTACAGCAGGCCCTGCAGGACTAGGCCTGGGAGCCTCCCTTCTGCTGGCAGGTGGCTTCAGGGCCCATCTGTCTCCCCAGTTTCTATAGAAGCCCAGGTCCTGGTGCTGCCTCTCACGGACCACAGGTGTGGTGCAAACAGCACCGGCTCACAGCTGACATTTGGGGACACAAATGCTGCTCTACGGCCCCTGTTCTCCCTTCTCTTTGCACCCAGATGGGCACGGCCCCCCGATGGCAGCTCAGTCCTAGGCCAGTTATGCTCTGCCTGGCCCCTGCCCACCGCCTTTCAGCAGGGCTCAGAGGAAGCAACTGTGTTCGCCTATGCCCAGGCCAACATGGCCCCAGAGGGAGGCTGTGACAGAACCTGCAACTTCTGACAATTGCAAAGGCCCCTGGAGAACCATGATCAGTGTGTGGTGAGAGTTCCTGAAGATCCTGCCATGCAGCTGAAAGCTGCGACTCGAGTGTCAGGGCCCTGAGCCCAGAACCCTTGGGGCCTCTGCTGCCGTCACGGGCTGTTTTGATCCCTCTACTTAGCTCACAAACTCCCTCAAACAGGATTGCCTGTCTCTAAACAGCCACAGATCCACCACCCACCCACCCATCCACCCACACACCCACCCACCTGTCCACACACCCACACACCCATCCATCCACACACCCACCCACTGCCCATCCATCCACACACTCACCCACCCATCTATCCACACACCCACCCACTGCCCATCCATCCACACACCCACCTGCTCATCTATCCACACACCCATCCATCCATATACCCACCCACCCATCCATCCATACTCACCCACCCACCCATCCATCCACACACCCACCCATCCATTAATCCACACACTCACCCACCCATCCATCCACACACCCATCCATCCATCTACACACCCACCCACTGCCCATCCATCCACACACCCACCTGCTCATCTATCCACACACCCATCCATCCATACACCCACCCATCCATCCATCCACACTCACCCACCCACCCATCCATCCATGCACTCACCCACCCATCCATCCACACACCCACCCATCCATCCATCCACACACTCACCCACCCATCCATCCACACACCCATCCATCCATATACCCACCCACCCATCCATCTACACATCCACCCACTGCCCATCCATCCACACACCCACCCACCCATCCATCCACACACCCACCCACCATCCATCCATCCACACACCCACCCACTCATCTATCCACACACTCATCCATCCATATACCCACCTACTCATCCATCCACCCACCCACCCACTGCCCATCCATCCACACACTCATCCACTCATCTATTCACACATCCATCCATCCATCCATACACTCACCCATCCATCCATCTACACATCCATCCATCCATCCATCCACTCAACCACCCATCCATTCATCCATCTGCACACCTTCCTTACATCAACACACACACACACACCCCTATCCATCCATCCATACACTCACCCACCCATCCATCCACACACTCATCTATCCACCCATCCATCCACACACCCATTCTCCACCCATCCATCCACACACCCATTCATCCAGACTCACTCATCTATCCAGACTCACTCATCCACCCATCCATCCACAAATACCCCCACCCACCCATCTATCCATCCATCCACACACCCACCCACCCATCCATCCACAAACCCACCCACCCATCCATCCACACACCCATCCTCCACCCATCCATCCACACACCCATTCATCCAGACTCACCCATCCACCCATCCTTCCACACACCCACCCATCCACCCTTCCAAACACACACACATCCATCTGCACACCTTCCACCCATCTGTCCACTGGCACACCTTCCATCACCCACACACCCACCACCACATTATTCCTGAAGACTGTGTGGGAGGCACAAGCAGGGCTCCAGCAGGAGCTCAGAATCTGTCTTGAGGCCACACTGAAGGTACTTGAGCTGAGGCTGGGCACTGATGAGCACACTGGGGGCTCGGAGAAGAGAAAGGCCAGGAGCAGACCTGGGGTGGGGGAGCTGGGGCTCCTGGGACAAGCGAGACCCATAGGGTAAACAGGACAGGACCCCACAGGAGGTGGGATGGTGGGGAACCGGGGCAGGGAGAAGGGTTGGCCTTACCCTGCCCTGCAGAGACACAGCCCACACTGACAGGCGGCCCACGGGTTCCTCCATGATCTCCCAGCCCCCGACAGAGAGGTCGTTGAAGGGGTCGGGCAGCTCCTTGGGGTCGTCCTTCGAGGGGATCTGAATCAAGGATGTGAGAAGTGGCAGCAGTCAGTGCCCGGTGGCCACCTGGGCATGTAACCACCTCCTGCCCACCTGCTATCCAGACCTCCATTCTCCAGCTCGGCCCACAGCTGCCTGCATTCACAGGGAAGGCAGCATCAGGACTGTGGGGGCCCTTGATCCGTCCTCCCTGTTGGCCAAGGCCTGAACAGTTGTCCCTGAGTGGTCACTGCTGCCCCCATGTGGAAGGCAGATGCACACGGGGTCTCGGCTCTGGGCTTCCCAGTGACCAGACCTCCGTGACTCAGTTCTCAGCCTTAAGAATGAGGCTGATGACAAAACACGGCCTTGCCAGTGTAAGTCTTCAAAAGTCATTGGCCTTCCCGGTGCTTTGAGAGGCCATGGCAAGAAGATTGCTTGATGCCAGGAGTTCAAGACCAGCCTGGGCAACATAGCAAGACTTCATCTCTACAAAAAACTTACTTTATTTAATTATTACTATTTTCTTTTTGAGACTGGGTCTCGCTCTGTTGCCAAGGCTGGAGTGTAGTGGTGCAATCTTGGCTCACTGCAACCTCTGCCTCCCAGGTTCAAGCAATTCTCCTGCCTCAGCCTCCCAAGTAGCTGGGATTACAGGTTCGTGCCACCAGACCTGGCTAATTTTTGTATTTTTAGTAGAGATGGGGTTTCACCATGTTGGCCAGGCTGCTCTCAAACTCCTGGCCTCAAGTGATCTACCTGCCTTGGCCTCCCAAGTGCTAGGATTAGAAGCATGAGCCACAGCACCCAGCCTCTACAAAAAATTTAAAAATTAACCAGGTAAGTCTGGGCACGGCGGCTCATGCCTGTAATCCCAGCACTTTGGGAGGCTGAGGTGGGTGGTTCGCCTGAGGTCAGAAGTTTGAGACTAGCCTGACCAACATAGTGAAACCCTGTGTCTACTAAAAATACAAAAAATTAGCTGGGCGTGGTGAAGGGCACCTGTAATCCCAGCTACTTGGGAGGCTGGGGCAGGAGAATCACTTGAACCCTGGAGGTGGAGTTTGCGGTGAGCCGAGATCTCGCCATTGCACTCCAGCCTGGGCAACAAGAGCGAGACTCTGTCTTAAAAAAAAAAAAAAAAGTTAACCGGGTATGGTGGTGCATGGCTGTAGTCTCAGCTACTTGGGAGGCTGAGGTGGGAGGACTGCTTGAGCTCAGCAGTTCAAGGCTACAGTGAGCTCTGAGTGCACCACTGCACTCCAGTCTGGGCAACAGAGCAAGACCCCATCTCTTAAAATGAAACAAAAACAGGGCCAAGCGTGGTGGCTCATGCTCAAAATCCCAGCACTTTGGGACGGTGAGGCAGGTGAATCATGTGGTTAGGAGTTCAAGACTAGCCTGGCCAAGATGGTGAAACCCTGTTGCTACTAAAAAAAAAAGGTATAAAAAAATTAGCCAGGTGTGGTGGCATGCGCCTGTAATCCCAGCTACTCGGAGGCTGCGGCAGAGAATCACTTGAAGCCAGGAGACAGAGGTTGCAGTTAGCCAAGATCGCACCACTGCACTGCAGCCTGGGTGAGAGTGAGACTCTGTCTCAAAAAAAAAAAAAAAAATAGGGCCAGCTCCCTGGTCTCTGGGCTGCTTCCAGTTCCATGGGCAGCCCCACCTCTCAGCCCTGGACTCCCCAGGGAGGCCTCTGCTCATTGGAGGCCATGGCAAGACCCGAGTCTGGGCCTGTCTTCCCTAAGCTGGGAGATTCCTTGGGTTGTAGTGCAATACTAGAGCCAGAGGTGCCTCCCTTGGCTGAGGGGGAGGACAAAGTGCCAGACAGAGGCTTGGTCTGGGACACAGCAGCTTGAACACCAGAGTCAGGGCAGGTTCTGTGCTGTCCTGGGCCTGGCCTGGCTCCCTGGGTGAACATCTCCCAAGTAAAGGGACATGCAGTGCTGTGGTGTTCCCAGGACAGGAAACAGCTCACAGGCCAGGTCCCAGGATGGGTGTGGTGTCCCTGGTGCGCAGGTGGGAATGGTGGAGAGGAGGCTGCATGTGACAGTCTGTCCTGGCCCTGTCCTGCCCCCAAACCATATTCAGGCACAAAGACCTTGGCCCAGATGTCCCGGGATTTGTATCTCCTGTACCGGATCCACTTCCGGCGCCGCACACAAGAATTCCACTTCTTGTCTCTTGTGTAGGTGGCGGGAAAGTCGATGGCGTATGTCCATCCCTGAAACACCAAGGCAGGGCTCTCAGGCTCTGCAGGGAAGGCATTTGAAGAGCTGGGGAAGGTGGGGAGGGAGGGCGCGGCCTGAAGCACGCAAGCTCCCATCCCGCCGCATCAAGCAGAGCTCAGGCACCACAGGGTGCAGGGACAGAAGCATGGCGGGGACAGGTGGGGTCCCAGGAGCCCCCTCCCCACAGGGCAGCCACGGCGGGTACCAAGTTTACCTACCCCTTTCTCGGTGGGTTCCCCTCCAAAGTTCTCATCCACGTACCAGTCGGACTCCCACTCCCAGTGCGGCGAGGGCAGAGCCACCCTGTCCAGCGGCCGGTGCTGGAGCCCACTCACATCACTCCACAGCCAGCGGTCACTCAGCAGGAGCTTCTCACAGAAGCCACCCACGGGGTTCCAGCGCTGAGGGCCAGAGACATAGGGGCGGCCTTGGACCCAAGCCTGCTGTGTGGGAACCCAGGCGGGCCAGGCATCTCCAGGGCCAGCTGACCCTGACCAGCCGGCCCCTCATTGATCTCCAGAATAGGAAGTGAGCAGAGAGCCTACGTGGGACCCAGTGACTGGGGACCCCCACGTCTCTTCATCACGAGCCAGCAAATACATCAGCACGGCCCCAAAGGGCAAAGAACCCCCCTGCGAGGCATTGGAGGGCACGCCTTATCCTGGGCTCCTGGAAACCACTGGAGCCTGTCCTCGTGGGGACCTGGCCAGCCTGCTTTGGTGAGGACACAATGGTGGCTTCAGCCTCAAAGACCCTGGATGCCCTGCAACTTGGATTTTTTCAGGGGGCGCAGGAGGACAGGGTCTTGCTCTGTTGCCCAGGCTGCAGTGCTGGGCACGATTATCGCTTACTGCAGCCTTGACCTTCCAGGCTCAAGCGATCCTCCTGCCTCAGCCTCCTGAGTAGTTGGGACTATAGGTGCGCGTTACCACGCCCAGCTAATTTTTGTATTTTTAGTAGAGACGAGGTTTCACCATATTGGCCAGTCTGGTCTCGAACTCCTGACCTCATGATCTGCCTGCCTCGGCCTCTCAAAATGCTGGAATTACGGGTGTGAGCCACCATGCCCGGCCTGTGGTTCGTCATTTTAACCAATAACCCAGCAAAATGGCCCACTCAGCAACTCTAACCATGAGGGACGCTACCTGATTCTCATAGGCCTCCTCACGGCGGCGGATGGGGACATCACTGGCACACACGTACACGTAGACCTGGTTGTCACAAGCAATGCCCCAGCAGCACTGTGTGGTGGCGCTGACGCGCTTGAACTCCAGCTGGGCGTCCTTACACAGCTCCCAGTACTGGCCAGCTGTGGACAGCGTGTACACTCTCCCGAAGAGGTCCACTGCCCACAGTACTGAGTTGGGCATGGTGGCGGCTGGAGGTAACCTGTGGCAGGAGGATGAGGGTCAGTATCCAGGATCCCAGCCCAGGGGACATCAGAGTCAAGTGAAACCACAGATCCCAGCCAGGGACATCAGAGTCAAGTGATTCTCCTGCCTTGGCCTCCCAAAGTGTTGGGATTACAGGCGTGAACCACCGTACCCGGCCTCTTCTTTGTTTTTGAAAGAATTTAAAAAAATAGATCATTTGAGGTTAGGAGTTCAAGACTTCTTTTTATTATTATTATTTTTAGAGACATTATTATTATTATTATTATTTTTTAGAGACAGGGTTTCTCCATGTTGGTCAGGCTGGTCTCAAATTCCTGACCTCAGGTGATCTGCCCGTCTCGGACTCCCAAAGTGCTGGGATTACAGGCATGAGACACTGTGCTCGGCTTAACCACGGACACTTCTACTGTGACTATTACTTGCGTTTTTGTTTATTTATTTTAATTTTTTAATTTTTTTAGGAGACAGAGTCTCGCTCTATCATCCAGGCTGGAGTGCAATGGTGCAATCTCTGCTCGCTGTAACCTCCACCTCTGCGTTCAAATGATTCTCCTGCCTCAGCTCCCCCAGTAGCTGGGACTACAGGTGTGCACTACCATGCCTGGCTAATTTTTGTATTCTTAGCAGAGATGTGATTTCACCATTTGGCCAGGCTGGTCTCAAACTCCTGAACTCAGGTGATCCTCCTGCCTTGGCCACCCAAAGTGCTGGGATTACAGGCGTGAACCACCGTACCTGGCCTCTTCTTTGTTTTTGAAAGAATTAAAAAAATATATCACTTGAGGTTAGGAGTTCAGGACCAGCCTGGCCAACATGGTCAAACCTCGTTTCTACTACTAAAAATACAAAAATTAGCCAGGCATGGTGGTGTGTGCCTGTAGCCTCAGCTACTCAGGAGGCTGAGGCAGGAGAATGGCTTGAACCCGGGAGATGGAGGTTGCAGTGAGCTGAGACAGTGCTACTCCACTGCAGCCTGGGTGACAGAGTGAGACTCTGTCTGAAAAAAAAGAATTTAAAAAGTAGAGAGAGGGTCTTACTTGGATGCCCAGGCTGGAGTGCAGTGGTTTGATCACAGCTCATTGCAGCCTTGAACTCCTGGGCTCTAGCGATCCTCCTGCTTCAGCCTCCCGAGTAGCTGGGACAATAGGCATGCACCACTATACCCAGCTAATTCTAAAAAATCTTTTGTAGAGACAGACTGTCACTATATTGCCCAAGCTGGTCTCAAACTCCTATCCTCAAGCAATCCTCCCATCTTGGCCTCCCACACTGCTGGGATTACAGACTTGAGCCACCATGCCTGGCCAGATCTTTGTTTTCAAAAGAATCAATGAAAGCTTACAGATTTAGTTGAATCTCAAAAGATGTAACTACCCCACTGCCTCCCCAGGCGCCCTTTCCCCAGTGGGCAGGTCTCCTTCCCCTATGCTGACCTCTACCTGGGCATGGTGAGGGCATTTACACAGGTCTGGCATTCTAGCCATAGCCAATGTGACCATGTGAATTCAAGGACATAGAGGTATTCTCCTTATGCTCCCTCAGTGACTCCCTCCTCTTCCCCAGGATCTCTTCTTCTGCCATTCTCTATTCTTTTCTTTCTTCTTATCTTCTCTTTTTTTTTTTTTTTTTTTTAGAGAGAGGGTCTTGCTCTGTTGCTCATGCTAGAGTGCAGTGGTGCAGTCATAGCTCACTGTAGCCTTGAACTCCTGAGCTCAAGTCATCCTCCTGCCTCAGCCACCTGTGTGGATGGGACTACAGGCATGTGCCACCATACCTGGCTAATTTTTTAATTTTTTTGTAGAGATGGGCTCTCGCTAGGTTGCCCAGGCTGGTCTTGAACTTCTGGCCTCAAGTGATCCTCCCACCTTGGACTCCCGAAGCGCTAGGATTACAGGCATGAGCCAATGCACCCAGCCCTTTCTCTCCTCCTTCTCTGTGCTTTGTAAGCATAGCCAAGGCTATTCTAAGCTCTGCCACTGGCCACGCCTGGCCCCACCTCCAAGGCCAATAGTGATGTTGCTCTCATGGGTGTCCTTCCTGGAGCCCTGGCTCCTGGTAGGAACAGTCTTTCCACTATGGCAGGGCCACATGGCCAGATACAACGTAGCCAAACACAGAGCTACAGGATGAAGCCACAGGGGCCATCACAGGAGAAGCTCTGCCCAACAGGGCGGCTCCCAGATCCAATCCAGGACACTGCCCAGGGGCCTGAAGAGAGGAAAGCACCTACAGATGAAGACACAACCAGTCTGACTTAAAAACCAGAGCAATAGGAGACAGGCAGGGTTTATTCAGGTGCCTGGAGGCTGGGCCCACGTTCCTGCAGCATGCCAGACTCATGCGGGTGCTCCAGATGGCTGGGTGACTGTGACGATGGCATGAGATAGAAGTACATCTGAAAACAGAGCAGCTGCCACACACCAAAAAAAAAAAGGCTAGGCACAGTGGCTCACACCTGTGATCCCAGCACTTTGGGAGGCTGAGGTGGATGGATCACCTGAGGCCAAGTTCCAGACCAGCGTGGCCAACATGGTGACACCCTGTCTCTACTAAAAAAATGCAAAAATTAGCCAAGTACAGTGGCACATACCTGTAATCCTGGCCACTCAGGAGACTGGGCAGGAGAATCCTTTGAACCAGGAGGCGGACGTTGCAGTGAGACGAGAGTAAGCCACTGCACTACAGTCTGGGAAACAAAGCGAGACTCTGTCTCAAAAAAAAGAAAATTGGCTCTTTGGGTACAAGGTATATCTTTTTTTTTTTTTTTTTTTTTGAGACAGAGTCTTCCTCTGTTTCCTAGGCTGGCGTGATGGTGCCATCCCAGCTCACTGCAACTTCCGCCTTCTGGGTTCAAGTGATTCTCCTACCTCAGCCTCCCAAGTAGCTGGGATCATAGACCTTTGCAGCACCACATCTGGCCCATTTTTGTATTTTTAGAGACAAGGTTTCACTATGTTGGCCAGGCTGGTCTCGAACTCCTGACCTGCAGTGATCCATCCACCTCAGCCTCCCAAAGTGTGGGATTACAGGTGTGAGCCCCCACCCCTGGCCAGGACAAGGCATATCTTACAAACACCAAGAAGACAGAATGCAGGCTGAGAAGGAAGTGAGAGAGAGGATGAGAAACGGGAAGACAGGAAGCAGAACAAAAGCTCAGCTCTGGGAAATTCCCATAACAGGAAGGGGAGGAGAAAAACAGGAGGGAGACGCCCAGCAGAATGGAGCGAGCCCAGGCAGTAACAACCCCACGTAGAGTGGCCACCCCAGGGCACCAAGGCCTGTCAAACATACGAAAATCAGAACAGCAGCCTTTTGGCACCATTTGAAACTGGCATCTGTGTCCAGGGGCCTGAGTTGGGACCCCTGGTGACCTCCAGTTACCCCTTCGTGCCTCACTAATCAGGCCTGAGGGTCCCTCTGGCATCTTTACAGTGACTAAGAGAGTTCAGAGCTGCCTGGATCTCAGAATGCTGCATTCTGGTATCCTCATTTTCTTGTACCACCAGAAGCTAACTAACGGCTCTGTGCCTTAATTTCCTAATCTATACAAGGCAGAATGGGGCTGGGCATGGTGGCTCACGCCTGTAATCCCAGCATCTTGGGAGATCTAGGCGGGTGGATCGCTTGAGGTCAGGAGTTTGAGATCAGCCTGGTCAACATGGTGAAACCCCATCTCTACTAAAAATATAAAAATTACCTAGGCATGGTGGCATGGGCCCATAGTCCCAGCTACTCAGAAGGCTGAGACAGGAGAATTGCTTGAACTCAGGAGCCATAGGGTGCAATGAGCCAAGATTGTGCCACTGCCCTCTAGCCTGGGTGACAGAGTGAAATTCCATCTAAAAAAAATTAAAAAGGCAAAATGGGACAGTAACATACATACCTATTTGTTATGAGAATTAAATGAGATAATATGGCCACAGAGCTTTTAATAATGTGTTCAGTACTCAGCAAGAATTCAATGACTACTACTGATGTCGCTTGGTATTTTTACTTGGTATTATTTACTTTTTATTCGGCATTGTTAGTTGCCACTTCTTTTCCATCTCTTAAAAAATAAAAAATCAGCCGGGTGCAGTGGCTCATGTCTGTAAACCCAGCACTCTGGGAGGCTGAGGTGGTTGGATCCCTTTAGCCTAGGGGTTTGAGATCAGCCTGGGCAACATGGCAAAACTCTGTCTCTACAAAAAATGCAAAAATTAGCTGGGTATGATGGTGTGCTCCTGTAGTCCCAGCTACTTGGGAGGCTGAGATGGGAGGATCACTTGAGCCTGGGAGGTCGAGGCTACAGAGAGCTGAGATCGAGAGACTGTACTCCAGCCTAGGTGAGGGAGCAAAACCCTGTCTCAAAAAATAAAAATAAAATATAAAAAACCAGGGCTGGGCACAGTGGCTCATGCCTATAATCCCAGCACTTTGGGAGGCTGAGGCGAGCGGATCACCTGAGGTCAGGAGTTCAAGACCAGCTTGGCCAACATGATGAAACCCCATCTCTACTAAAACCACAAAAATTAACCATGTATGGTGGTGCGCACCTGTAATCCCAGATACTTGGGAGGCTAAGGCAGGAGAACTGCTTGAACTTGGGAGGTGGAGGCTGCAGTGAGCTAAGATCACGCCACTACACTTCAGCCTGGGCAACAGAGTGAGAGACTCTGTCTCAAAAAAACAAAAACAAAAAAAAAACCAGAAAAACAAAACCAAGTCCCTTTCTGGTCTATCTTAGGCCTCTTCATTTCCATAATAATCTCTGTATACAGTGGGTGTTGAAACAACATTTAAGGATAATCACCACCACCTACTTGCAACACACTGCCAACCCCCTGATCTGAGACAGAAATACTTCTCCAGGGAAAACAATACTATAAATAAATAACTTAAAAAGTAAGGTCATGATTGGTGGACAGATACGTGATAAGGCAAGTAAAGCGTCAATAGTAGAATCTAGCTGGTGGGATGAGGATGCTGACTGTATAATTCTTTCAATTTGGCTGTATGTGCGAAAATCTTCAATAAAATGCTGGGGGGAAGATGAAGGTTTTTTTTTTTTTTTTTTTTTTAAATTGTCACTTTCTATAGTGCTAAATATGTTAGTCTTCAAAGACAGCTCAGAGGCCAGGAGCAGTGGCTCATGCCTAGAATCCCAGCACTTTTTGAGGCTGAGGTGAGAGGATCGCTTGAGCCCAAGAATTCAAGACCAGCCTAAGCAACACAGGGAGACCCCGTCTCTACAAAAACAAAAAGTTAAAAAAAAGAAAAATTAGCTGGGTATGGTGTCTTGTGCCCGTGATCCTAGCTACTTGGGAGGCTGAGGCAGGAGGATCACTTGAGCCCAGGAGTTTGAGGATACAGTGAGCTATGATTGTGCCATTGCACTCCAGCCTGGGCAGCAGAGGGAGACCCTGTCTCAAAGAGGAAAACAAATGACAACAACAACAAAAAAACAAAGATAGCTCAGAATTCACTGGATAAGCAAGCAGTTTAGTTAGACTCAGTCTGCAAGTTGAGCTCAATGAAAGGAGACTTCGAATTTCCTTCAGAGAAATGATTAAGCATTCATTTCCTCATAGACACAATTGAACCTTCGGGTCAGTTAATGGAAGGAGACTATGCTACAGTGAAAGGAAGGGGTGGGGATTGTTGTATTTACAAACTCCCTTTAGAGTGGAGACCCAGTGACCCATCACTTCCCAGCTAGAGTTGACATCTGGTAAACATGCTTGGTCAGCCACACTTTCTTTCTGCCTCTGCCAGGAGGCTCCCCATAGCTCCTCATGGGCCACTTTCTGCCTGTGAGCTGATCAGGCAACTTGTGCAGTGTCACTGGGTCAGAGGACTCTTGAAAGAGGGGTTGGAGCATGAAGTCCCATGATTCAGGGATCCTGGGACTTCTTAGTTTTGTAGGGTTAGAGGGACGGAGGAAAATCTTCCAAATCAGCAGCCTCTAATTCACCAAGAATTTCTACAGAATGAATGTGAGTTGAACCTTCAGTTGTTACACGAAGAAGATCTGCCTTTCTGTATCGGTTTATTCAGAGATCCTTTCAGAGACCAAAAAAAGCACCCAAGATAAGCGGGGACAGAAATGTGGTGAAGGAAAAGCCGAGGTCCCAAGAACACTCCCCAAGCACTTACCTCCTCGGAGCCTTAGGAGTCCTTCCTAAAAGGTTTCTTGCTTGTTTTTCTATTGCACTGTCACAAGAGTCGGCAATGCCTACTACCGTAGCTCGCAGGCTGCAAGCTGCAGGGGCTGCTCAAAAGCGACATCGGGGTCCTAAAAGGTGGGAAGCAGCAGCAGAATTTGCATGGTAGTTGATTCTTTCCTGAAGAATAGGGTCCGCCCAGCCCAGCCGGGCAGGAGGTGAGTCTGCCTGGCGCTCAGCCAGTTCTGTACACTTGGGTGACAGGTGGGGCCCCTGCAACGCCACCAATAGCATATGTTGGAGCTCCGGGCCCTGACCATCTGCCGAAGCTAATCTCACGACAAGCAGATTTGCTCCTATCAACGGCCAGGGAGAGGGCTAGGCAGGCCCCTTGCTGCGTGATTCTCGAAAACAACCAGGATCCAGCGATCCGCTTCTCCTACGGCGCCAGTCCAAAGGCTAGAGTGGGGAGTGTCACCTGCATGGCCACTGCGCTAGCCTGTGGGCGTTCCAGGGCATGGAACGGGGGCGGCACTCTCCAGGTGTGCAGGCGAAAGGACAAGTGCTATCCCTCCTTCCTCCCTCCCCGTGAGTGTTCAGGCAAACACAGCCTGGGGGTGGTGGGGAAGGCGGCGCGCCCAGCCCTTCCTCGCCCCAATCTATCCCACGGCCCTGGCCGCCGCTGCAGCCGGGGCGCCGCGCTGCACTCACCTGGGCCAGCGCGGCGCGAGGCGGAGTCGCAATCGTTGCTCCTTGGCTGCCTGGATAAGCGGGCCAGCCCTCCAGGGGCCCAGGCAAGAAGGCGGGCCGGAAGCGGCATCAGGCCCCGCGCCCATTGGCCAGTCTCGCCGGGACGCTGCGGCCTGGGGCGTGCGATTGGCTGCGGCACGCCGCGCCAGAGCTTCGAGGTCGCGCGCCCGCCCACTTCCGGGGTCCCGCCAGGTCAAGAGTCCTCAGTCCGCTGAAGAGAGTTCCAGCGTTTTCTCTGGCGGCGCCGGCCCGCGAACCGCCCGGCCGCCCTCCAGGATACGGCCTGCAGGAGCAGAGAAGGCGGTATGGACACGGCCCGCAGGCGAGGAGACGGGGTGGCCGGGAGGGTACCTGGGTACGCGGCGCTGCGGCGACCTGAGGAGCAGCGTGTGGGCGCTCGGCGTGTGGCGTGGAGAGGACGCAGGGAACGGGTGTCTTCCTGGTCTCCATCGAACTGAGACGTAGTCCTTGAGCACACACTACATGTCGAGGTCCGACCTGCGGACCCTGAGCCAGCGACGGATGAACAAATAAATGCACTCAAACATAGAATACAGTGAAAGAGCAGGCTAGGGGTCCATGGCCACAGACACTGCAGAGAGAGTTAGCAGGCGCCAACCCTGACCAGCTGGCACTCCAGGCATTTATTCAGTGTAGATTTAATAACAGAGGCTCTGAGTCAACACACTTGCGGATAATGTGGCCAGGTTTGAGACCTAAAGCAAACATCATTTGTTGGTAACAAATCTGGTTGCCCGCCCCACAGAGAGCCGTCGGTCCCGCGAATGATTAAGGGTTAGTTTTAGGACCACATGAGTAAACAACTTATTTAGATAAACTCGTTTACATTCCTTTGTATCTATGTTATTTTATTTTATTTTTGAGATGGAGTCTCACTCTTGTTGCCCCAGCTGGAGTGCAGTGGCACGATCTCGGCTTACTGCAACCTCTGCCTCCTGGTTTCAAGCCATTCTCCTGTCTCAGCCTCCCAAGTAACTGGAACTACAGGCACCCACCACCACACCTGGATAATTTTTTGTATTTTTAGTAGAGATGGAGTGTCACTGTGTTAGCCAGGATGGTCTCGATCTCCTGACCTTGTGATCTGCCCCTCACAGCCTCCCAAAGTGGTGGGATTACAGGCATGAGCCACCACACCTGGCCTACTCTATGTTATTTGCACAAGGAAAGGGGATTAGGCTGCCTTTAGCCATAACCTTCTTCCCAAGGCTTTTGCAAAAACCTTCCGGCCTTCCAAGAAGATTTGTGACTATTATAATTTTACAATCTCTCCCACCATCCTGACTGAACCCCCAGAACTACACTTAAAGCTTTACTCTTTCAGAAGGATTCTTGGAAGCACATGTGATTTTGTGACTATAGCATGTTATGGTGTCAATAACAGGCCCTGGATTGCTCAAACTCTATTGCCAGTGACAACACCCAGTGCAAGCTGACCTAATATATTAATAATAATATGTGTGTGCCTGCTGTGTGCTGGGCACTGATGTAAGTGCTTTACTTGAACCTTCTCATTTCATCCTCCCAGCAACCCAAAGAGCTGGCAGTGTCATTCCCATTTTACAGATGAGGACACAGGCTCAGAGGTGGAGCCACTCATGTAAGCGATGGAGCTGGGATTTGAAACCACTGTATCCCACCTGGAAGAAAACTGGCAAGGTTAGGATAGAGAAAGGAGAAAAAAGAAAGCTGTCTGGGCCAGGTGCGGTGGTTCACGCTTGTAATCCCAGCACTTTGGGAGGCCAAGGTGGGTGGATCAGTTGAGGTAAGGAATTTGAGACCAGCCTGGCCAAGATGGTGAAACCCCATCTCTAGTAAAAATGCAAAATTAGCTGGGCTTGGTGGCAAGCACCTTTAATCCCAGCTACTTGGGAGGCTGAGGCAGGAGTATCGCTTGAACCCTGCACTCTAGCCTGGGCAACAAGAGTGAAACTCCTCAAAACAAAACAAAAAAAAGGGTTTCTGATGAAAGGCCAATTAGTACCTGACACTGAGGCTAAAGCAGTGTCACCTGGTTGGACCTAGTGCCCCTTCCCCCCACACACATATCCGTCAGTTCTCTCTCATTTCTGGGGATGCAGATAGGCTTTTCGTGGGCCTTCATGTCTTGGGGAGCCCCACATAGGCCAGCTCTAGTGGAAGAAAAGCCTCCTGTTCACTCTGGGTGGCTCTGCAGAGTTGTGTCTAACCTTGACTTTAGTTTGGGCCTGAGGGATTGGCATTTGTGGACTTCATCTGGAGATGTGGGCAGAGCCCACCTGAAGGGCTCAACCAGGCACAGGGGGTGTTTCTTCAGAGGAAGATTAGGGTGCTGTTAGTGGAAGGAGGATGAGTGGTCACTAGACTGCTGCAGAAACGGCCTGGAGGCAGGGAGCCCTGGGTTCTGTTCTGCCTGTGACACTCTGTAGCCATGTATCGCCTCTTTAGCTTTAGTTTCCATATTAAAAGAGACATTGAATTAGGAGCTTTTTGTGGCCCTTTGCAGTTTTCATGTGCGCTGACAAAGTTCAGTATAGTTTTCCTGAATTCAGGGGCTGGGGACCCATGTCCCCATACCCTAAGTTTTTTTATTTTTTATTTTTTATTGAGAGAGAGTCTCACTCTGTCGCCCAAGCTGCAGTGCAGTGGTGAGACCTCAGCTCACTGCAACCTCTGCCTTCTGGGTTCAAGCGATTATCCTTTCTCAACCTCCCGAGTAGCTGGGACTACAGGTGTATGCCACCACGCCAGGCTTATTTTGTATTTTTGGTAAAGACAGGATTTCGCCATGTTGCCCAGACTGGTCTGAAACCCATGACCTCAGGTGATCCACCCGCTTCAGCCTCCCAAAGTTCTGGGATTTTAGGCGTGAGCCACTGCGCCCAGCCAGAAGGTTGCATTCTTTTGAGTCTGTGATCAGCCTTTCACTGAATACACAATTTACATGTGGTGGGGGAAGTAGAGGAATAGTCACTTATGCCTCAGTCACTGTCTGGCTCAGTGAATCTGCATTTCTGTATAAACAATAGAGCAGAGGAAGCAATCAGATATACATTTGTCTTCAGTGAGCAGAGGGATGACTTCCTACTTGGTACCTGTGAAGATAAGCTGTCAATTTACATTGCCAGGGTAAAATTCATCAGAACTGTTTTAGGGCAAAAATCTTGAGGCCCGAAAGGAATTTCCTTGTGGACAAATTGTGAGGGAGGTATGTGACGCTTTTTAATTTTCTAGCTATCTTATTGAAGAATAAGATGGGAGGCAGGTTTATCTGATGCAATCCTCAGCTTGACTTTTCTCTTTGGCTTAGTGATCTTGGGGTCTCGAGATTTATTTTCCTTTCACAGTAGGATAAATTGACAAGTCAGTGCTACAGTACAAGGATCAGAAGTGTTTGAACCAGAGTGACTCCATCTTGAACAGGGGCTGGGTAAAATGAGGCTGAGAAGTGCTGGGCTGCATTCCCAGGAGGCTGGGCATTCTCAATCACAGGTCAGGAGGTTTGCTGTCACAAGATACAGGTCACAAAGCCCCTGTTGATAAAACATGATGCAGTAGGTAAAGAAGCCAGCCAAAACCGCGATGGTGATGAAAGTGACCTCTGCCTGTCCTTACTGCTCATTATACACTAATTATAATGCATTAACATGCTAAATGACACTCCTACTGGTGCCATGACAGTTTATAGATGCCACAGCAACCTCAGGAAGTTACCCTATATGGCCTAAAAAGGGGAGGATACCTTAGTTCCAGGAATTGCCCTCCGCTTTCCTGGGAAACTCATGAAAAATCCACCCCTTGTTTAGCACAGAACCAAGAAGAAAACTATAAGTATACTCAGCCCAGCAGCCCATGCTGCTGCTCTGCCTGTGGAGTAGTCATTCTTTTATTCCTTTACTTTTTGTTATTTTTTATTTATTATTGTTATTTTTTATGAGACAGAGTCTCACTCTGTCACCCAGGGTGCGGTGCAGTGGCGCAATCTCAGCTCACTGCAACCTCTGCCTCCTGGGTTCAAGTGATTCTCCTGCCTCACCTCCTGAGTAGCTAGGATTATAGGAACCCACCACCATGCCTGGCTAATTTTTATTTTTTTATTTTTTTTGAGACAGAGTCTCTCATTCTTTCACTCAGCCCGGAGTGCAGTGGCACAATCTTGGCTCCCTGCAACCTCCGCCGCCCGGGTTCAAGTGATTCTCCTGACTCAGCCTCCCAAGTAGCTGGGACTACAGGTGCGTGCCACCATGCCTGGCTAATTTTTGTATTTTTAGTAGAGACAGGGTTTCATGGTATTTGGTTTGCTGTCAAAATAAGAAAATTTAAAAAAATTTTTTTTAAAAAAAGAAAAAAAAAGGAGATGGGGTTTCACTGTGTTGGCCAGGCTGGTCTTGAGCTTTTGACCTCAGGTGATCTGCCCACCTCAGCCTCCCAAAGTGCTGGGATTACAGGCATGAGCCACCGTGCCTGGCCTAATTTTTTTTATTTTTAGTAGAGATGGGTTTCACCATGATGGCCAGGCTGGCCTCTAACTCCTGACCTCTAACTCTGCTCACCTTGGCCCCTCAAAGTGCTGGGATTACAGGCATGAGCCACCGTGCCCAGCCTGGCGTAGTCGTTCTTTTATTCCTTTACTTTTTTCTTTTTATTATTTATGATGATGATGCTAATTATTATTATTTGAGATGGAGTCTTGCTCTGTTGCCCTGACGAGTGTAGTGGTGAGATCTCAGCTCACTGCAACCTCCACCTCCCGGGTTCAAGCAATTCTCCTGCCTCAGCCTCCCGAGTAGCTGGGATTACAGGTGCACACTGCCACCCCTGGCTAATTTTTAAATTTCTAATAGAGACAGGGTTTCACCATGTTGGCCAAACTAGTCTCGAACTCCTGACCTCAAGTGATGTGCCCACCTCGGCCTCCCAAAGTGCTGAGATTACAGGCATAAACCACTGCACCCAGCCTGTTCCTCTGTTTTCTTAATGAGTTTGCTTTCACTTAATGGACTCGCCCCAAATTCTTTCTTATGTGAAGTCCAAGAACCCTCTCTTAGGGTCTATATTGAGACCCCTTTCCAGTGTAACAAGGATCAGGAATAGACATATGAAAGGCCAGGTCCCTGGCTGAACAGAAACCACTTTCCAGCAAACAATATAAAACTTGCCATCTCCCTTTAATTGAAGTCCCTAATGTGTACGTCCCAGTAGGCATCCATATGGTCTCTGTATTTAGCAGTGGGCTGGAAGCTTGCTTTGTGCATTGCTCTGCACAACACCACATGACTGTTCCTGACAGTAATTTGAGGAGCTCCTGATAATGGTAAACTTGCACAGTATGTTCTAAACCAACCTCCAATCTGTGTTATGCCTGCATAATTTTTCAAGGAGCATGTCTGTATACTTTGACTCCAGAAATATAATTTGTCAAACCAATTATCATACCTAAAATGTCTTGCATTGTGTTTTATCATCATTCACACAAATGAGTTTCATTTCGTGTAATTAACCTATTCCAGCATGATGTTTCTCATCCCAACTTTGTCAGTTCCCTTTCCAGCACAGAAACAGAACTCCACTAACCATCGCCACAGGCAGGACTTGCCCCCAGTGGGGTCAGCTGAAGCACCTCCTGGTCTCTGTTCCCCTGAGCCTTCCACAGGAAATCCCAGGCAGGCAGGGTCCTGAGGATCCATGGCACCTGGCCAGCAGGTGTGAACTTCCACAACATCTTACGTTTCTCTGAGAGCCAGGAATCTCCCGGCATGGTGGCTTATGCCTGTAATGTCAGAGTTTGGAAAGCCGAGGTGGGAGGATCATTTCAGGTCAGGAGTTGGAGACCAGCCTGGGCAACAAAGCAAGCCCCTATCCCTACAAAAAAAAAAATTTTTTTTTTTTTTTTTGAGACAGAGTCTTGTTCTGTCACCAGGCTGAAGTTCAGTGGTGCGATCTCAGCTAACTGCAACCTTCTGCCTCCCAGGTTCAAGCGATTTTTCTGTCTCAGCCTCCTGAGTAGCTGGGATTACAGGCATGTGCCACCACACCCAGCTAATTTTTGTATTTTGAGTAGAGATGGGGTTTCACCATATTGGCCAGGATGGTCTCAGTCTCCTGACCTCATGATTTGCCCGCCTTGGCCTCCCAAAGTGCTGGGATTACAGGCATGAGCCACTGTGCCTAGCCCCAAAAAAATTTCTTTGATTAGCCAGGTGTGGTGGTATATGCCTGTAGTCTCACTTACTAGGGAGGCTGAGGCAAGAGGATTGCTTAAGCCCAGGAGATTGAAGCTACAGTGAGCTGTGATTATACCACTGCACTCCAGCCTGGGCGATAGAGCAAGACTCTCTCAAAAGAAAAAAGTAGAAAGAAGAAAAAGAAACAAATGGTCAATAAACTTAAGAAAAAGTGCTCAACTGCAGCTATAAGCAGGAAAATGCAAATTAAACCCATACTGAGTTGCCCAGCAGACAGGCTAAGTGAGTGGAAGTACGAGCTGGTACCATCAGTGGGGAAATCAGTGACATGACCTCATAGAGGTGAAGCTAGAGCTGCACTGTGGTCCAGCAGTGCTTCAGGTGCTGTACGCACACACCTTATCAGAATTGTCTGTATAACAACAGCCCCAGGTGTCCATCTGTAGTGGAATGCATGATCAGTATGATGGAGTCACATTAGGTTGGTGCAAAAGTAATTGCGGTTTTTGCCATTAAAAGTAATGACAGGACTGGGTGCAGTGGCTCACACCTGTCATCCCAACACTTTGGGAGGCTGAGGTTGGTGGATCATTTGAGGTCAGGAGTTTGAGACCACTCTGGCCAACATGGCAAAACCCTATCTCTACTAAAAATACAAAAATTAGCCAGGCATGGTGGCACATGCCTGTAATCCCAGCTACTCAGGAGGCTGAGGCAGGAACATTGCTTGAACCCAAGAGATGGAGGTTGCAGTGAGCCGAGATCGTGCCTGTATACTCTAGCCTGGGCGACAGAGTGAGAATCCGACTTGAAAAAAAAAAAAAGGGCTGGGTGCAGTGGCTCACACCTGTAATCTTAGCACTTTGGGAGGCCAAGGCTGATGGATCAACTGAGGTCAAGAGTTCAAGACCAGCTTGACCAACATGGTGAAACCTCATCTCTACTAAAAATACAAAAATTAGCGGGGCATGATGGTGTGTGCCTGTAATCCCCGCTACTCAGGAGACTGAGGCAGGAGAATCACTTGAACCCCGGCAGGGGTGGAGGTTGCAGTGAGCTGAGATTGCACCACTGCACTCCAGACTAGGCAACAGAAACTCCTTCTCAAAATAAATAAATGCCGGGCGTGGTGGCTCACGCCTGTAATCTCAGTACTTGGGGAGGCCAAGGTGGGCGGATCATGAGGTCAGGAGTTCAAGACCAGCCTGGCCAACATAGTGAAACCCCATCTCTACTAAAAATACAAAATATTAGCCGGGCATGGTGGCGTATGCCTGTAGTCCCAGCTACTCAGGAGGCTAAGCCAGGAGAATTGCTTGAACCCGGGAGGTGGAGGTTGGAGTGAGCCAAGATTGCGCCATTGCACACCAGCCTTGGCAACAGTGTGAGACTCCATCTCAGAAAATAAATAGATAGATAAATAAATAAATAAAAGCAGTGACAAAAACCACAATAACTTTGGCACCAGTCTAATACAGTGTAATATTATCGGTAACAAAACAATGAGGTACAACTAAATGCAACAACATGGGTGAGTCTTGAACATATGCCAAGGGAAAAAAAGCCAAACACAAAAGAGTATATGTGAAATTCACATTGACATATGAAGTTCAAAAACAGAAAAGAACTTTATTACAGTGTTTGGGAGGGTGTGTTTGGTAGCAAAAGTATAAAGACAGGGAAGTGATAAGCATAATGTCATCGTAGTACCTAGGATGTGGAGGCCTTTGGGGCAGCAAAGGGATGCACAGAGGCCTGGCTGTGGCCAGCAAGATTCTCATGCTTGACTTGGGCGGTGTCACGTTTTGCTTTACAATAATTCATAACATTTATGTCTGATACACTTTTCTCTGTGTATTATGTTTTACAATTAAGAAAGGGTTTTACAAAGGACATATGATCCAGCCTGGCCAACAGTGAAACCCGTCTCTACTAAAAATACTAAAATTAGCTGGTTGTGGTGGTGCAGGCCTGTAGTCCCAGCTACTCGAGAGGCTGAGGTGGGAGGATTACTTGAGCCTAGGAGGCGGAGGTTGCAGTGAACTGATATTGTGCCACTGCACTCCAGCCTGAGTGAAAGTGAAACCCTGTCTCAAAAATAAAAAGGACATGGTAAAAGCAACTCTCCTAATTTTACATGAATGGGATAACTTACCAAGTGACAGCATCAGACGAGTGTGTGTGTGTGTGTGTGTGTGTGTGTGTGTGTGTGTGTGTGTATGAGTGTATGAGAGAGAGAGATGGGGTCTCACTCCATCACCTAGGCTAGAGTGCAGTGGCATAATCATAGTTCCTTGTAGCCTCAACCTCCTGGGCTCAAGCAATTGTCTACCCTGAGCTTCTTGAGTATCTGGGAGTATAGGTCTGCACCACCATGCCTGGCTAGTTTTCCGAGACGGCCTTCCTTGTCAGCCTATATAAGGGCAGACCCAATAGTTGTTACCGGCCCCATCTGTCAACAGAAAGAGAAAGTAACTTGCCTAAGTTCACATAGCTAGTCAGAATTCTTGGGTTGCTGAGGAAAGATGAGCCATCACAGGTTGGAAATTAAGGAGGTCAAAACTCCTTCAAATAATTTTATAAATTTTGGCTCAATTTTTTGAGAATGAAAATAAAGCATAATTTCTGGCCAGGCATGGTGGCTCATGCCTGTAATCCAAGCACTTTGGAGGCCAAGGTGGGCGGATCACCTGAGGTCAGGAGTTCGAGACCAGCCTGACCAACATGGTGAAACCCTGTCTTTAAAAAAAAAAGCATTTCTGTTTATAATACTAATTTTGTTTTACATACATTTTTCTCTTTTCTTTTCTTTTCTTTTTTTTTTTTTGATAGAGTCTCACTGTTGTCCAGGCTAGAGTGCAATGGTGCGATCTCGACTCACTGCAACCTCTGTTTCCCAGGTTCAAGTGATTTTCGTGCCTCAGCCTCCATAGTAGCTGGGATTATAGGCACCCGCCACCATGCCTGGTTACTTTTTGCATTTTTAGTACAGACAGAGTTTTGCCTTACTGGCCAGGCTGGTCTTGAAATCCTGACTTCAAGTGATCTACCCGACATAGCCTCCCAAAGTGTTGGGATTACAGGCATGAGCCACCACACCCGGCCATTAAGTACATATTTCAAATCACATTTTGTAGAGAGATTATCTTTAGTAAATGCTTTTCTTTTCTTTTTTTTTGTTTTTAGAGACATGGTCTGACTATATTGCCTAAGCCACATGCAGGTGTGATCATTGTGCACTACAGCCTGAAACTCCTGGGCTCAAGCAGTCTTCCCGCCTCAGCCTCCTGAGTAGCCAAGTGCTGATCGGTAGTGGGACTCTGCTGGTGAATAGCCATTGCAACCTGGGCAATATAGCAAGACCCTGTCTTTAATTCTTTGGTTGTAAACCAAAACTTGAAAGAGAATACATGGCCAGCCAAGCGTGATTGCTCATGTCTGTAATCCCAGTACTTTGGGAGGCCTGGGCAGGTGGATGGATCACTTGAGGTCACAAGTTTGAGACCAGCCTGGTGAACATGGTGAAACCCCATCTTTATTAAAAATGCAAAAATTAGCCAGGCATGGTGGCTAGTGCCTATAATCTCAGCTACTGAGGAGGCTGAGAGAGAAGAATTGCTATAGGAACCTATAAGATAAAAAACAAGTTGTTTACTTCCAATATACAATGGTGGTGCCAGCAATGGGTAAACATTCCCATTCCAAAAGGGAGAAATTGGCCAATAGAAAGAGGTTGCAGGCTCCAGGCAAGTCTGAAAAAAACCCAGCAGGGCAGACATTAAGCCTTAAAGCTTAATCTCCCTTTACTCCATGTCAAGGGCAAGCCCTCACAGGTTGGAGTTTGCTGCCTATGGCTTTTCCAGGCTGAGGGTGCCAGCTGCTGGTGGATTTGCCTTTCTGGGGTCTGGTCTGGAGGATAGTGATCCCCTTCCCACAGCTACACTAGGCACTGCCCCAGAGGGACCTCTGTGTGTGAGATCGAACCCCACATTTCCCTTCAGCACTCCCCTAGTTGAGTCTCTCTGCAGGGGCTCCATCCCTGCTGCAGGCTTCTGCCTGGACACCTAGGCTTTGTGATACATCTTGTGAAATCTAGGCGGAAGCTGTCAAGCCTCCTTCACTTTTGTATTCTGTGCACCTGCAGGTTTAACACCACATGGAAGCTGCCAAGTCTTACAGATTGTGCCTTTAGGAGTGGCAGCTCAGTTAGATCTGGGGCCTTTGGCCTGAGGCTGGAGCTAGAGAGCCAGAATGTAGGAACCAGTGTCTTGAGGCTGCACAGGACAGTGGAGCCCTGGGCCTGGCCCCTGAAGCCATTCTTTACTCCTAAGCCTCTGGGCCTGTGATGGGAGGAGCTGTGCTGAAGACTTCCAAAATGGCTTCCAGGCCTCTTTTCCATTGTCTTGACTCTTAGCACTTGGCTCCCTTTTAGTCATGTAAATCTCTCTAGCAACTGATTGCTCCACTGGCTGCTTGAATTCCACCCCTGAAAATGTTCTTTCCTTCTCTACCACATAGCCAGGCTACAAAATTTCCAGACTTTCATGCTCTGCTTCCCATTTATTTATTTATTTGTTTATTTTATTTTATTTTTTGAGATGAAGTATTGCTCTGTTGCCAGGCTGGAGTGCAATGGCACGATCTTGGCTCACTGCAACCTCCAACTCCCTGATTCAAGCTATTCTTCTGCCTACTCAGCCTCTCGAGTAGCTAGGATTATAGGCATGCACCACCACGCCCAGTGAATTTTTGTATTTTTAGTAGAGACAGAGTTTCACCATATTGGCCAGGATGGTCTCAATCTCCTGACCTTGATATCTGTCCACCTCAACCTCCCAAAGTGCTGGGATTAGAGGCGTGAGCCACCGCGCCCGGCCTACTTGTTTGTTTATTGAGATGGAGTTTTGCTCTGTTGCCCAGGCTGGAGTGCAATGGCACAATCTCAGCTCACTGCAACCTCCACTTCCTGGGTTCAAGTGATTCTTGTGCCTTCGCCTCCTGAGTAGCTGGGATTGCAGGCACCTGCCACAAGGCCCAGCTAATTTTTGTATTTTTAAAAAAGATGGAGTTTCACCATGTTGACCAAGCTGGTCTCAAACTCCTGACCTCAGGTGATCTGCCCTCCTTGGCCTGGGTGACAGAGTGAGACTCTGTGCCAAAAAAAAAAAAAAAAAAAACAGATCTCACATGAACTTAGAGCAAGAACTCATTCATTACCACGAGGATGGCACCAAGCCATTCATGAGGGATCTACCTCCAGGATCCAAACACCTCCCACTGGGCTGTGCCTTGAACACTGGGGGCCATATTTCAGCATGACATTTGCAGGGGACAAACATCCAAAGCATATTAACACCACAACTCCATCCTTGGGTTTAAAAATTTGCTACAATGATTTAGGGAAACACCACTTATGTTGACCAGGATCTTAGAAAGGTTATAAGTCAGTAATAACCTGATGGATGAGGTGCATGGGGCAAGGTATGGAGAGGGTTGGTGCATGGAGCTTCACACCTTCTCTGGGCATTCCACCTTCCTCGTCAGATCTCACTCAAAAGTTCTTTTTTTTTTTTTTTTGAGATGGAGTCTTGCTCTTGTCACCCAGAGTACAGTGGCACAATCTTGGCTCACTGCAAACTCTGCCTTCCAGGTTCAAGTGATTCTCCTGCCTCAGCCTCCCGAGTATCTGGGATTACAGGCACCACCATCATGCCCGGCTAACTGTTTTATTTTTAGTAGAGATGGAGTTTTACCATGTTGGTCAGGCTGGTCTCGAACTCCTGACCTCAGGTGTTTCACCTGCCTCAGCCTCCCAAAGTGCTGGGATTACAGGCGTGATCCACCACACCTGGCCAAAAGTCCTTTTTTTTTTTTTTTTCTGAGAGAAGGTCTTGCTCTATTGCCCAGGCTGGAGTACAATGGCACAGTCATGGTTCACTGCATCCTTGACCTCACTGGGCTCCAGCGATTCTCCCACCTCAGCCTTCCAAGTAGTTGGGACTATAGTTTTACTAGGCTAATTTTTAAATTTCCTGTAGAGATGGGGTCTTGCTATATTGCCCAGGCTAGTATGAACTCCTGGGCTTAAGTGATCCACCGTGGCATCCCAAAGTGCTGGAATTACAGATGTGACCCACCCTACTTGGCCCAAAAGTTCTTATAGAAATTAATCTTTAGCCCCCTCCCCCTTTCCACAGGTCAAAGGGTGGGACTTAAAATTCAGACTCTAATCACTTGGTCTTTCTGACTGCCAGCCATTGTGATTAATAACAAGACACACCTATCACTCAGGAAATTCCAAGGTCATGGGTGCTCTGAGCCAAAAACTAGGGACAAAGGCCAAATATGTTTCTTATTATACCACACCTACAAAGACATCCAGATTCCCAAGCAAAAGAGGGGAGTTGGCATACTTGTCAACCTTAAATAATGTAATTCAGAAAATGCGGTTAAGTGTATAGCTTGAGGATGACCACCCGGGAACACCGACTCCCAAGAAATGAGGGTCAGCATTCTGAAGTGAGGAGGTTAAGATTTAACTTACATAAGCAGAGACAGAGAAGTTTTAGCAGAATTACATTTTTTAAAAAAATTATTTTATTTATTTTTTTGAGACAGAGTCCCACTCTGGCTGGAGTGCAGTGGCACAATCTTGGCTCACTGCAACCTCCACCTCTTGAGCTCAAGTGATGCTCCTGCCTCAGCCTCCCGTGTAACTGGGATTACAGCACATGCCACCATGCCCAGCTAATTTTTGTATTTTTTTTTTTAGACGAGAGTTGCTGTTGCCCAGGCTAGAGTGCAGTGGCGTGATCACGGCTCACTGCAACCTCCATCTCCTGGGTTCAAGCAATTCTCCTGCCTCAGCCTCCTGAGTAGCTGGGATTACAGGTGCACGCCACCACACCTGGCTAATCTTCGTATTTTTAGTATTTTAGTAGAGAGGGGGTTTAATTATGTTGGCCAGGCTGGTCTCAAACTCCTGACCTCGTGATCCACCTGCCTTGGCTTCCCAAAGTGCTGGGATTACAGGCATGAGCCACTGCACCTGGTCTATATTTTTTTTTTTTTAGTAGAGATAGGGTTTCACCATGTTGGCCAGGCTGGTCTTGTACTGTTGACCTCAGTTGATCCACCTACCTTGGCCTCCTAAAGTGCTGGGATTACAGGCATGAGCCACGGTGTTTCCCCACTTTTTATTTTTTTTGAGACAAGGTCTCGCTCTATCACCCAGGCTGGAGTACAGTTGTACTCTCTCAGCTCACTGCAACCTCCGCCTCTCAAGTTTAAGTGATTCTCCTGCCTCAGCCTCCCGACTAACTGGGAATACTGATGCATGCCACCATGCCCAGCTTTTTTTTTTTTTTTTTTTTTTTTTGGGATTTTTAGTAAAGATGGGGTTTTACCATGTTGCCCAGGCTGGTCTTGAACTCCTGAACTGAAAGGATCTGCCTGCTTTGGACTCCCAAGGTGCTGGGATTAGAGGCATGAGCCATCATGCCTGGCCAGGATTACATTTTCCATACAAAACCAGTGTATAAATTATAGCAATTCTATCCATGTAGTTTCAAGGAGGATAATTTGTTACTCCCTGTGTAGGGATTGTAACCTTGTGGGGATTTATCTCTGGTTCCATCCAGTCTTCCTAATTTTTTTTTTTGAGACAGAGTCTCACTCTGTTGCCCAAGCTGGGGTGCAATGGTACTATCAGCTCACTGCAACCTTCACCTCCCATGTTCAAGCAATTCTCCTGCCTCAGCCTCCCAAATAGCTGGATTATAGACACCCACCACTACACTCAGCTAATTTTTAGTAGAGATGGGGTTTCTCCATGTTGGTCAGGCTTGTCTTGAACTCCCAACCTCAAGTGATCTGCCTGCTGGGATTATGGATGTGAGCCACTGCACCCGGCCACTATATATTTATTTATTTATTTAACACAATTTTATAGAGACAGGGTCTCACTATGTTGCCCTGGCTGGTCTTGAACTCCTGGGCTCTAGCCATTCTCCTGCCTCAGCCTCCCAATGCGCTGAGGTTATAGGCATGAGGCACCACACCTGGCCTAGTCCCCCTAATTATTTACAGGAAAAAAAAGGCAGAAGTTAAAAAAAAAATGCGTGCCATGTGAAGTCAAGCCACCTAGCCCCATTCCTCTCAAGAGTCAGAAAAGTTCCAACAGCTGTAAATTTGAATTATTTTACATACCAAATTGTCAAAAACCCAGTCATTGTCCACAGGGCTGGGACTGATGCCTGGATGATAGGAATTCCTCCTGTCCCTTCTGTCTTGCTTTGAGCAAGTGAGCAGAGGCCATATCCATGCCCCCTGGTGGATAAATGGTGTCGTGTCCCTAAAGGCCTCCCCCTCAAGGCTCTCTGGCCAGGAATGTGGATTTCTTAATGCATAGTTTGACCAGCCACTTCACTGCCTGGCATAGATGTTTAGGTATTGTAAGTGTTCAGTAAATGCTGGTGAACAGTAACAGATGGGGGTAGATGGTGGAAGTGATTCCAAGAAATGAGGAGAATTTGATTGAGGTATGGAAAGGCTTCTACAGGCGGCCAAAGATAAAATATGCCTACTGATCTACAGGAAGTCATATTAAGGAAAACACAGGCCAGGCACAGTGGCTCAGGCCTGTAATCCCAGCACTTTGGGAGGCTGAAGTTGGCAGATCACTTAAGGCCAGGAGTTTGAGACTAGCCTGGCCACCATGGTAAAACCCTATCTCTACTAAAAATACAAAAATTAGCCAGACATGGGCATGTGCCTGTAATCCCAGCTACTTGGGAGGCCGAGGCAGGAGGATTGCTTGAACCCTGGGAGGTTGCAGTATGAGCTGAAATCACACCACTGCATTCCAGCCTGGGCGACACAGTGAGACTCTGTCTCAAATTAATAATAATTAAAACTTTTTAAAAAAAGGTTTGAGGCAGCTGTTTGCTCCATCTGCCATGTGATGGCAAGAGGCCAACTATGAAGCAAGAGTGAGCCCTGACCAGGCATTGAATCTGCTGAGGCCTTGATATTGGACTTCCCAGTCTCTAGAACCATGAGAAATAAATTTCTATCACTTATAAATTACCCAGTCTAAGATATTTTGTTATAGTATCCCAAAGGAACTAAGACACTGCACAACAAATGATCACAAATTGATCAGCTTCCAACAACACACACTTATTCTTTCACGATTTCCATGGGGCAAAGTCTAGGCACTGCTTGGCTGTGTCTTCTGCTCAGGTGTCTTGGCGCTGCAGTTGAGGTGTTGGAGGGAGAGGCTGTGTTCTCATCTGGAGGTGTGAGTGGGGAAGAACCTGCTGTCAAGCTTGTCCAACTTGGCAGAATTCATTTCCTTCCAACCGATGATGGAAGGCACCCTGCTTCTTGCTGACTGCTGGCCTCCCTCAGGTCCTGGAGCCACCCACCATTTCCTGCCACATGGCCCTCTCCAGGGGCCGATCACAACATAGTTGCTTGCTTCTGCAAGGCCAGTGGGACAGAGAGGCTCTAGCCTCAGAAAGGGCCAAATCCCTCTTCCAGGGGCTTCTATTAATTAAACCAAGCTTACCAAAGAGATTCTTCCTTTTTTTCCCACATGGTCTTGCTCTGTTGCCAGGCTGGAGTGCAGTGGCGGAATCTCAGCTTATTGCAACCTCTGCCTCCGGGGTTCAAGTGATTCCCCTGCCTCAGCCTCCCAAGTAGCTGGGATTACAGGTACCCACCACCATGCCTGGCTAATTTTTTGTATTTTAGTAGAGATGGGGTTTCACCATGTTGGGCCAGGCTGGTCTCAAACTCCTGACTTTGTGATCCACCTGCATCGGCCTCTCAAAGTGTTGGGATTATAGGCGTGAGCCACCGCATGTGGCTGATATTCTCTCTTTTGATGAACTCCAAGGCAACTCATTTCAGTTAATTACATCTGCCAAACCCTTTTGTCTTTTCCATATTCTGTTAGCTAGAAGGAAATCACAGTTCCATTCAAGGGTTGCACAGCACGCAGAGAGGGTGGGAGCCAGCCTAGGGTCTGTCAGCCACAGCGAAATGAGTGGGAGAAAGAGCGAATTTGATTTTGGTATTGAGAGGCAGCCAAAGATTAATATGCCTACTGATCTCAAGGAAGTCGAATTAAGAAAAACATAAAGGAGGCCTGGGCGTGAAGGCTCACATCTGTAATCCCAACACTTTGGGAGGCTGAGGCGGCTATATCACCTGAGGTCAGGAGTTCGAGACCAGCCTGGCCAACAGGGTGAAACCCCTGTCTCTACTAAAAATACAAAAATTAGCCGGGCATGGTGGCACGTGCCTGTAATCCCAGCTGCTCTGGAGGCTGAGGCAGGAGAATTGCTTGAACCCGGGAGGTAGAGGTTGCAGTGTGCCAAGATTGCTTGAACCTGGGAGGCGGAGGTTGCAGTGAGCCGATACCGTTCCACTGCACTCCAGCCTGGGCAATAAGAGCAAAACTCCATCTCAAAAAAAAAAAAGAAAAAAAAATTAGCCAGGCTTTGTGTTGTGTACCTGTGGTCCCAGGTACTTAGGAGGCTGAGGTGGGAGGATCACTTAAGCCTGGGAAGTTGAAGCTGCAGTGAGATGTGTTCCTGCCACTGCATTCCAGCTTGGACAACAGAGCAAGACCCTGTCTCAAAAAAAAAAAAAAAAAAAAGCAAATATGGTTGGAGATTGCTAATGTATGGGTATGTTACTTTTCATCTGCTTACAAAGTGATATTGTGTGCATGTTTCTGTCTGTGCATGTCCATGTTGAAACAGGAAAACACAGGATACAAGGAACTAATAAAATGGTCCCAGAAAAAGTAGGAACTGTCAACATCGATGGTGACTCGAGAAAACCAGGAGGAAAAGGGCCACAGTAGTGCCCACCCCAGGGCTCACGCACAAAGGTCAGGTGAAGAACATGCTGGTCCGTGTGTTCCAGACACCAGGTCACCCAGGTGTCCTGAAGAGAAGGTATGAGCAGGAAGAGTCAGCCATGAATCTCACAGCAGTGGGATTTCTAGACAGCCTTGTAACTTTTCACACAGTATGAACAAGGCAGGCGGAAACTTTCCACAGTGCTAACAGATTCATAATGTTAACTGTTCATAATGGTAACACCTCAAGTCACTATTTCCCAAGGACATGACTAGGTTAATCCATTCACATAAAAACCCAAAGATAGGTTCTGTAATACCAGCAAGAGGACTTAAAAACCCAACACTTTGGGAGGCTAATGCGGGCAGATCACTTGAGCTCAGGAGTTTGAGACCAGCCTGGCCAACATGGTAAAACCCCATCTCTACAAAAAAAAAAAAAAAAAAAAAAAAAATTAGCTGGGCATGATGGTGTGTGCCTGTAATCCGAGCTACTTGGGAGGCTGAGATGGGAGGATTGCTTGAGCCCGGGAGTTCTAGGCTGCAATGAGCTATGATGGTGCCACTGCACTCTAGCCTGGGCAACAGAGCAAGACTCTGTCCCAAAGAAAAAAAAAGACTTAAAAAGCATGTCATTCCAGGGTGAGTCATGAGGTTGCAAAATACTGTAACCTATGTGAAGGATAGATGGGCTTTGGAGAGCCTGTGCTTTACTGATGTAGCAAGTGAAATTTACTTAATAGTTTATAGCTGGATGCAGTGGCTCACACCTGTAATCCCAGCACTTTGGGAGGCCAAGATGGGAGGATCATATGAGGCCAGGAGTTTGACACCAGCCTTGGCAACACAGCGAGACCCCACATTTATTTTTTAAAAATTAAGTTTACTGAATAATAAATTTTAATAATAAGCGAATCTGATTGGATGAGCAGTGGCCTAGTTTGAATTGCTTTGGGAAGAACAAATCTAGATTTAACCCCGGCCAAAGATCAACCCATCTTCTATAACCTAAAAGCCTTAGGTGTTCTTTTTCTCTGGGGCCTGCAGCTGTGGGAAAATATCAAAATAAATAGAGCTGTAACCCTAGAAAGCTATTTTTTTTTTTTTTGAGAATGAGTTTCGCTCTTGTTGCCCAGGCTGGAGTACAATGGCACTGCCTCGGTTCACTGCAACCTCCGCCTCCTGGGTTCAAGTGATTCTTCTGCTTCAGCCTCCCAAGTAGCTGGGATTACAGTCATGTGCCACCACACCCAGCTAATTTTGTATTTTTAGTAGAGACAGGGTTTCTTTATGTTGGTTAGGCTGGTCTCGAACTCCTGACCTCAGGTGATCCACCCACCTCTACCTCCCAAAGTGATGGGATTACAGGTATGTGCTACCACGTCCTGCCAGCATTTTTTCTTAAAGGAAATAAGACATCAGTTAAATCCATGATGTTAATATTTAGAGTAAGAAATTGGTGCCAGGTATGGTGGCTCATGCCTATAATCCCAGTGCTTTGGGAGGCCAAAGCAGGAGGATCTTTTGAGCCCAGCAGTTCCAGACCAGCCTGGGCAATGTAGTGAGACTTCATCTCTACAAAAAACTTATAATTAGCCAGATGTGGTGCATGGTTGTAGTCCCAGCTACTTGGGAGGCTGAGGTGGGAGGATTGCTTGAGCCTGGGTGGTTGAGGCTGCAGTGAGCTGTGATCGTACCACTGCGCTCCAGACTTCAGGACAAAGCAAGACCCTGTCTCAAATAAAAAGTCCCTGAGGAATACCTAGTGCTCAGAGGGAATAACTGCATAGCACAGATCAATGCTTACTCAGTGCTAAGCACTGCCTTATTTACTATTCACAAAAATTCTACCAAGCAGGTGCAATTATTACCCTATTTACAGATGAGAAAACTGAGTCATAGATGGGCTTCTAGTTAGTAGGTCAAGGAAATGGGGCATTCGAACCCAGGCAGCCTGACCTGGAGCCTGTGTGCTTAGTCGGAAAGTTGTGTGAGAGCCCCTCCTTGGAGGAGGGGAACTCGTCCTAAAACAACATCAATACCAGTGAAATGTTCCTGTGAAGTGGTACTTAACCACGTGTTCCAAGTGAGTGATGTTGGAGTTCAGAGGAAGAAGGAAAGACTGGCTTGCAGTGGCTCATGCCTGTAATCCCAGCACTTTGGGAGGCCGAGTCAGATGGATCACCTGAGGTCAGGAGTTTGAGACCAGCCTGGCCAACATGGTGAAACCCCATCTCTACTAAAAGTACAAAAATTAGCCAGGTGTGGTGGTGTGCGCCTGTAATCCCAGTTACTCGGGAGGCTAAAGCAGGAGAATTGTTTGAATCTGGGAGGTTGAAGCAGAGGTTGCAGTGTGCCAAGACTACACCAGTGCCCTCCAGCCTACGTGACAGAGCGAGACTCTGTCTCTTTGTTTTGAGGTGGAGTCTTGCTCTGCCACCCAGGCTGGAGTGCAATGGCACAATCTCAGCTCACTGCAACCTCTGCTTCCTGGGTTTAAGCAGTTTTCCTGCCTCAGCCTCCCGAGTAGCTAGGATTATAGCTGGGATTACAGGTGTCCGCCACCACATCCAGCTAATTTTTGTATTTTATTTTTCATTTTTTAATTTTTGTATTTTTAGTAGAGACGGGGTTTTGCCATGTTGGCCAGGCTGGTCTTGAACTCCTGACCTCAGGTGATCCGCCCGCCTCAGCCTCCCGAAGTGCTGGGATTACAGGCGTGAGCCACTGCGCCTGGCCTAAGACTGTCTCAAAAAGAAAAAGACAAGACTGGCTCGTGTGGAAGGTGCTTATTTCAGGGCACTCAGGGTCACTGGTTGCAGGGCAGGGTGGTCCCAAATGACATGCTGAAGGGTCAGGTTCTCACACTATGGGCTTCAGAGAGCCACTGAAGGTTTTTAAGCAGGGAGAGTTGGCAGCTGGGCTGAGCACGGTCACTCAAGGAAAATTACTCTGATGGTGTGAGGGGTATGCAGATACGGGAAGCTTGCAGGTGACAGGGAACAGGACTAGTGGTCATGAGATGGATAAGAAGGTTGTGTAGGCTTTAAAAGCAAGACACAAGGCTGGGAGCAGTGGCTCACACCTGTAATCTTACTACTCTGGCAGGTGGAAGCAGGAGGATTGTTTGAGCTCAGGGGTTCGAGACCAGCCTGGGGAACACAGCAAGACTGTCTCTTAAAAAAAAAAGCAAGACACCTTTATTACACCTCAGTAAGGCTGTACACACACACACACACACACACACACACACACAGACACACACACATGACAGACTATAAGTCATAGTTCCTTGAAACAGGAATACAGGAGGATTATGTGTTTCCATGGAAAAGGGTTTCTCTAAAACTAAAGAGGGGCCAGGCATGGTGGCTCACGCCTGTAATCCCAGCTCTTTGGGAGGCCAAGTCTTGACCTCGTGGCCTTAAGTGATCCTACCACCTCAGCCTCCTGAGTAGTTGGGACTACAGGTGCACGCCACCGCACCTGGTTAGTTTTTGTATTTTTTATTTTTATTTTATTTTATTTTATTTTTTATTAATTTTTTTTTTTGAGACGGAGTTTCGCTCGTTACCCAGGCTGGAGTGCAATGGCGCGATCTCGGCTCACCGCAACCTCTGCCTCCTGGGTTCAGGCAATTTTCCTGCCTCAGCCTCCTGAGTAGCTGGGATTACAGGCACGCACCACCATGCCCAGCTAATTTTTTTTTGTATTAGTAGAGACGGGGTTTCACCATGTTGACCAGGATGTTCTCGATCTCTTGACCTCGTGATCCGCCCGCCTCGGCCTCTCAAAGTGCTGGGATTACAGGCTTGAGCCACCGCGCCCGGCCCCTAGTTTTTGTATTTTTAACAGGCATGGGGTTTCACCATGTTGGCTGGGCTGGTCTCAAACTCTTGACCTCAGGTGATCCACCCACCTTGGCCTCCCAAAGTGCCAGGGTTACAGGCATGATCCACCATAGCCGACCCATACCCCTTTTTCTAATGCTGCGTTGCAAATGCAAAAAGGAATTGTCCCAGGAAAGTAAGGAAAGTGGTCTACTAAAATGAATGAATGAATGGAATGATGATGTCTTTTTTAAAAAAAAATTATTTTTTGTAGAGATAGGGTCTCAAATTCCTGGGCCCAAGCCATCCTCCTCCCTCAACCTCCCAAAGTGCTGAGATTACAGGCATGAGCCTTCACACCCAGTCTGAGGGGGGCTCTCTAGAGGACTTGGTTCATGGAAATGAAGAACTGCCTACTTACGGATCAGGCTATCTGCTCACCTCAACTGACCCTAAGGACACTTTCTAGGGCCTCAGAAAAGGCTGAAACTGGGCTGCTGGCTTGGGCATTGCCTTGTCACATTTTGTGTTCACGTGGCCGATTGTCCATCGCCATTTCTCCTAGGTCAGGGTTTTTCTCAAGGATTCCCTTGGCATTGGTATTCCTCCGGCATCTCCCCAAACTGTCCCAGCTCTGAGGGGTGCCACCCAGCTGTGGGCACCATGAGTCCCTGGCTAGTGGCCAGACTTCAGGCTTGGAACTTGAGAATCTTGGTGGTGGGGCAGGATTGTGAGGCTGCATTCTGTCCCTAGGGAGGCCTGGGTCTGCTCAGTTCCTCCAGCCTCCCAACAACCCAATGACTCCTTCCCCATGGCTGTCTGCCTGGTCCCTCCTTCATGTCAGTCACTGCCCCACCGGTGACTGCTTGGCTTCTGCTGGAGTTTAAGGAGGCTTTTCTTGGCCTTGTACTCAGGCATCCCGCACTGCTCCTGGGCGTATCCCTGAGGCCAGTCATGGCCTCCACAGTGCAGTCTGAAGGTAGGAGCCCCCAGAACAGACCAGGGAGGCAGTGGAGGGTCGGCTGGGCCAGAGAGAGGATGGGGGAACCTGATGGGGAGGAGAAAGTATCGGGGAGAGGTGAGGGGACCCTCCTGCTGCAGCGGCAGTGGGAGGCCTTGGGGGCTTCTTCCCTCTGTCCCTTCACCATGGCAGCCTCTCTTCTTTGGAGGACCCCTACAACTGCTGTCCCCCAAGCCCACTTGTTCTGCAAAGCCAAGACTCCATGAACAGCATCTCCAAGCCTCAGTGTCTTCTCCTCCACTCTGTGGCTTGAAGCAGAACCAAGTTCTGGGCACTGCTGGCAAAGTAAAATGACAGAGAGGAGAGACCCAGATCATTTAGGCCCTGAGAGCATCCCCTAAACATCACCATGTGGGGGTGGGTCCCGAAAACTGCCCCCTTACTGAAGGAAGTGACCTCTCCATCTCAACTTGGGAGTAGTCATTTTTCTGCTTCATCCCAACCAAAGATGATGCCTGCTGGGTGTCACCAAGCTCAGAGCTCTGGTGACTGGGGACAAATTTGCCTCAAGTTCCACTTCATTTCTCTCTACCATCATAAATTATTTCAATTTTAAAATACAATCTCCATATATTTAGAGGGTACAAGTGCAGATTTCTTTTTTTATTTTTCTTTTGTTTTTGAGACAGTCTCACTCTGTCGCCCAGGGCTGGAGGGCAGTGGTGCAGTCCTGGCTCACTGCAACCTCCACCTGGGTTCATGTAGTTCTCCTGCCTCAGCCTCCAAGTAGCTGGGACTACAGGCACCTGCTACCATGCCCGGCCAATTTTTGTATTTTTAATAGAGACGGGTTTTCAGCATGTTGGCCAGGCTGGTCTCAAACTCTTGCCCTCAAGTGATCTGCTTGACTCGGCCTCCCAAAGTGGTGGAATTACAGGTGTGAGCCACCCACCATACCTGGCTTTCTTTTTCTTTTTCTTTTTTCTTCTTTTTGAGATAGATTCTTGCTCTGCCATGGCCCACGGCAGTCTCGACCTTCCAGCCATAAAACACCTCAGCCTCCTGAGTAGCTGGGGACACAGGTGCACATCACCATGCCAGCTAATTTTTAAATCTTTTTTTTTTTTTTTTGAGATAGAGTCTTGCTCTGTCGCCAGGCTGGATTGCAATGGTGTGATCTCGGCTCACTGTAACCTCTGTCTCCCAGGTTCAAGCGATTCCCCTGCCTCAGCCTCCTGAGTAGCTGGGACTAGAGGCTCGAAGCACCATGCCCAGCTAATTTTTTGTATTTTGGTAGAGACGGAGTTTCACCATGGCCAAGATGGTCTCGATCTCCTAACCTCATGATCTGCCCACCTCAGCCTCCCAAAGTGCTGGGATTACAGTAAATCTTTTTTTTGTAGAGACAGGGTCTTACTATGTTGCCCAGGCTGTTCTCAAACTCCTGGGCTCAAGCCATCCTCCTGCCTTGGCATCCCAAAGTGCTGGGATTACAGGCGTAAGACACTGAAGCCAGCCACAAGGACAGATGCCTTACATGCATGTGTGCATAGTGTCGAAGTCTGTGCTTTTGGTGTACCCGGCACCAGAATCATGAACATTATACCCAGCAGGTAATTTTCAACCCTCACCCCTCTCCCGCCTTCCCACCTTTTTGAGCCTCCAGTGTCTATTCTGCGGCTGTGTATGTTTGTGGGTACCCATCGTTTAGCTCCCACATATAAGTGGGAACATGCCATCATAAGTTAAACCACAGCTAACAGATCCCATAGGGAAAGACCTTCTGTCAATCTGGATAACTTTTTTTTTTTGGAGACAGAATCTCACTCTGTCACCCAGGCTGGAGTAGAGTGGTATGACCTCAGCTCACTGCAAACTCTGCCTCTTGGGTTTAAGCAATTCTCCTGCCTCAGCATCCTGAGCAGCTGGGATTACAGGTGCCCATCACCATGCCGGCTAATTTTTGTATTTTTAGTAGAGACAGCGTTTCACCATGTTGTCCAGACTGGTCTCAAACTCCTGACCTCAGGTGATCTGCCTGCCTCAGCCTCCCAAAGTAATGGAATGACAGGCGGAGCCACCCACCAACCCTGGCTGACAATCTGGATAACTTTCATTGTCATCTGATAGAGAACAGAAAAGTCACAGAGGTGCTTCATTTTCCCTGAATGACACGTAACCCCCAAACTACTAAGTGAGATCCCAAAGAGCATCAGTCACCTCCACCGGCACTCTCGATTTATTTTTCTTTTTCCTTTATTTTTAAAAATAGAGATGGGGGCTGGGCACGGTGGCTCACGCCTGTAATCCCAGCACTTTGGGAGGCCTAGGTGGGCAGATCATGAGGTCAGGAGTTCCAAGACAAGCCTGGCCAACATGGTGAAACCCCGTCTCTACTAAAAATACAAAAATTAGCCAGGCATGGTGGTGGATGCCTGTAATCTCAGCTACTCAGGAGGCTGAGGCAGGAGAATCACTTGAATCCGGAAGGCGGAGGTTGCAGTGAGCCAACATTGTGCTGTTGCACTCCAGCCTGGGCGACAGTGAGACTCCATCTCCAAAAAAAAATAGAGATAGGGTCTCGCTATGTTGCCCAGGCTGGTCTCGAACTGCTGGGCTCAAGCAATCCTTCCACCTCAGCCTCCCAAAGTGCTGGGATCACAGATGTGAGCCACTGTGCCTGGCTGCTCTTGATCCTGATCATGGTTTTGCTGTAAAAAGAAAATAAATATAGAAACATTTCCTAAAGGGTATAAAATAGAAAAAAGAAAGAAAAAAAAGAAAATAAATAAATAACAAAATAAATAAAAATAAATATATAAAATGAGGAATGGCTTTATGTAATGATCCAGACATATTTCTAGCCTGAAGAGGGGATGCCCTTTATGGTCTATGAACCAGAGCTTGAGTCTGGAGATGGAAGGACCTAGGTTTGAATCCCTGCTTAGAAGCCAAATGATTATGGGCACATGACCTTGAGATTAAGTAAATATTTATTCAGCTCTTACTATGTTTGAGGCATTGCAGATACAGAGATAAGACACTGTCCTGGCCCACAGGGGCTCAGGGAACCAGCTCAATGGACAGCTAGGCTCTTTCCTCATCTGTAAATTGGAGATGATAATATCTGTCCATCATGGCTCTGGGGTTAATCGTGATGATAGAATATGGAAGTATGAATCACAGCACAGGACTCAACACAAAAGAGGAGAGTGGTACATGCTGCTGCTTTCTCCCCTGAAGTTCCTGAAGTTCCATTTATTTATTTAGAAACAGGGTCTTGCTCTGTGGCCCAGGCTGGAGTACACTGGTATGATCATAGCTCACTGCAGCCTCCACCTCCTGGGCTCAGGTGATCCTCTCACCTCAGCCTCTGAGTAGCTGGGACTACAGGTACATGCCACCATGCCTGGCTAAGTTTTTATCTTTGAGACAGAGTCTTGCTATGTCACCCAGGCTGGAGGGCAGTGGTATGATATTGGCTCACTGCAACCTCTGCCCCCTGGGTTCATGCAGTTCTCCTGTTTGAGTCTCCCAAGTAACTGGGATTAGAGGTGTCCACCACCATGCCTGGCTAATTTTTGTATTTTAGTGGAGATGGGGTTTCACCATGTTGGCCAGGCTGGTCTGGAACTCCAGCCTGCTTTGGCCTCCCAAGGTGCATTACAGGTGTGAGCCACCATGCCCAGCCTGGTTTTTATTTTTTGTAGAGATCTTGTTGCCCAGGCTGGTATTGAACTCTTGGGCACAAGTGTTTCTCCCTTCTTGGCCTCCCAAAGTGCTGGGATTACAGGCATGAACCACTGTACCTGGCCTTGAAGTTCCACTTAGAAATGAGGATTCTGTCATTCTGGAAGGTGATGAAATAAAAATGCCCCCAAAGAATAGACATAATTATAATTCTGAAGGGATGCTTAAGGTTTCTGGTGCCCATCCCACAGGGAGGACATAGAACAGTCTGGATAAGAACCACTTGTTCTTTCAATCAGAACTCACTGTCTTCCACATCCATAGTGCCCCCCCCCCCCGCCCCCCGCCACTATTGGAGACAGGTGCTCGGTGCTGCAAAGAAAACAAAATCAGCACAGACAAAGGACCTCTCATCAAGGCAACTTTGCTTTCTGCTTGCCCCAAGAAATGCTTGCACTGAGCATCTGTTTCCAACAGCCACCAATAAAGAAGTTTTGGAAAAGCACCCTGTTCTGTTACTCTGAATATAGCAGAGATAAAAGGTGTCCACTGAATTCTGTGTATGTTGCTGGAAATGTGTTGACATCTGCATTTTAATCTGGAGGTATCAGTGCATCTATTAATCCTGCAGCTTCTTCTCAGGATTTTGAGTATAGCAGCTTGGAAACTTATTTAGCCAGAAACTTGGTATTCCGAATTTGCGCTTTCATTAATTTTTTTTTTTTTTTTTGAGACAGAATCCAGCTCTGTAGCCCAGGCTGGAATGCAGTGGTGCTGTTTCTGCTCACTGCAACCTCTGTCTCCCAGAATCAAGCCATTCTCCTGCCTCAGTCTCCTGAGTAGCTGGGATTACAGGTGCCTGCCACCATTCCCAGCTAATTTTTGTATTTTTAGTAGAGATGGGGTTTCACCAGGTTGGCCGGGCTGGTCTTGAACTCCTGACCTTAAGTGATCCACTCACTTTGGCTTCCTAAAGTGTTGGGATTACAGGCATGAGCCACTGTGCCTGTCTGCTTTTGTTATTTTTTATTATTATTATTATTTTGTAGAGGTAGAGTCTCACTATGTTGTTCAGGCTGGCCTTGAACTCCTGGCCTCAAACAATCTTCCTGCCTTGGCCTGCCAAAGTATTGGGATTACAGTCATGAGCCCCCATATCTGGCTCAGAATTTGTTCTTTGTTCTTGTGGCAAGTGCTTGAAAATGTGGATTATAGCCAGGCATGATAGCTCATGCCTGTAATCCCAGCACTTTGGGAAGCTGAGGCAGGTGGATCATCTGAGGTCAGGAGTTCAAGACCAGCCTGACCAATATAGAAAAACCCCATCTGTACTAAAAATAGAAAATTAGCTAGGCATGGTGGCACATGCCTGTAATCCCAGCTACTTGAGGGGCTGAGGCAGGAGAATCGCTTGAACCCAGGAGGTGGAGGTTGTGCCATTGACTCCAGCCTGGGCAACAAGAGCGAAACTTTGTCTCAAAACAAAAAAAAATGTGGATTACAAAGGAATGCTTTCTATGTTTCATTGTGTGAGTTAAGTTTGTTCTACCAGGCAGATTTATGTAGTGAAGACCACCCCATTAGAGAATGAAGAGTGTAATATAGATTTAAATATGTAAATATATACATAGAGGAAATATATATGTGTATATATATGTATATACGTATACACACAATCTATGATATAATTTGTCATGTCACTCAGCAAGATAAATTTTTATCTGTGTCATGTAGAAACTTACATGCTTAAGTTACAAAATATTTAGAAATATTTGCCTAGTAGAATTGTAAGGCTTGCCACAGGCTAACCATAAAACTTGGGACTCAAAGTGTTTATCTAAGATAAACATTTAGCAAATATTCAGCAAATATTTGGCAAGGGCCTTCCCTGAGCCAGGCACTTGTAATTGGCCATAGCCTTGAATTTTGAAATTATATTTGCTTCCCTTTTTTTTTTTCTTTTCTTTTTGGTCCCAATCCCAATCATGTGAGATACTTGCTGCTTCTGTGTGCCCAGAAGCTCACGTGGTGGGTTATCAGCGTTTCTCAAGAGCATTCAAGAAAGGGCATGATCCTGGTTTTGGTTTCCTCTGGTACACTGGACTCAGAGTCTGTGTTGACTGTCAAGGCTTCGGGAACAAGACATCTCCCTCGTCCCCCAGGCAGGAGCCAGCCCCTCCACTGTCTGGCCAGGTCTCCTTGCTGAGTGTCCCCAGTGAAAACATTCACACAGCAACAAAAATCACCTTTATTCATTTATATGGGAATGGCAGCACTAAAAAATATTTTTTAAATGTCTGCATGAGGCTGGGCGCGGCGAGTCACACCTGTAATCCCAGCACTTTGGGAAGGCCGATGTGAGCGGATCACCTGAGATCAGGCGTTTGAGACCAGCCTGGCCAACATGGTGAAACCCCATCTCTACTAAAAATACAAAAATTAGCTGGGCGTGGTGGTGCACACCTGTGATCCCAGCTGCTGGGGAGGCTGAAGCAGCAGGAGAATCACTTGAAGCTAGAGGTGGAGACTGCAGTGAGCCAAGATCACGCTACTGCATTCCAGCCTGGGTGACAGAGTGAGACTCTCTCTCAAAAAAATAAAAATAAAAATAAATGTCTGCATGATATGAAAGTGGATAAAAGGCTGAGTGTGGTGGCTCACTCCTGTAATCCCAGCACTTTGGAAGGCCGAAGTGGGAGGATCACTTGAGGTTAGGAATTCAAGACCAGCCTGGGCAACAGAGGGAGACCCCATCTCAAAAAAATTAAAAAATTAGCCAGGTTTGGTGGTGGCACCTGTAGTCCCAGCTGTTCAAGGAGGCTGAGGTGGGAGTATCGCTTGAGCCTGGGAGGTTGAGGTTGCAGTGAGCATGACTGCACCACTGCACTCCAGCTCGGCAAACAGAGCAAGGCCGTCTCTAAAGAAACAAGAAAGAAACCCAAAAGTGGATACAGAGCAGAATTTCAGCGATCTGAAATGTATGCGTATTTATGTATTCCAAGTCTTTGATAGGAATGTATTTCTGTTAAAAACAGCAAGAGGCAGCATGCTTTTCTTGTGTACTTGGCGTGGGGGTGATCCTAGGATTAAGTGTGGTACATCTGGTGTTTGAAGATCCACCTCTACTGGTTGGGAGAACTTGGAAACATATGGAAGCTCTCTGTACCTCAGTTTCCTTTTATTTATTTATTTTTGAGACAGGGTCTCACTCTGTTTGCCCAGGCTGGAGTGTAATGGCACGATCTCAGTTCACTGCAAACTGCACCTCCTGGGTTCAAGTGATTCTTGTGCTTCAGCCTCCCAAGTAGCTGGGAATACAGGTGTGCGCCATCACTTTGTATTTTTAGTGGAGACGGGGTTTCACCATGTTGGCCAGGCTGGTCTCAAACTCCTGACCTCAAGCGATCCACCCGCCTTGGCCTCCAAAAGTGCTGGAATTACAGGCGTGAACCACCATGCCTGGCCCTTTTTTTCTTTAAAGACAGGGTCTTGCTATGCCACCCAGGCTGAGGTGCAGTGGCGTGATCTCGGTTCACTGCAGCTTCCGCCCCCCAGGTTCAAGTGATTCTCGTGTCTCAGCCTCCTTAGTAGCTGGGATTACAGGCGTGAGCCACCACACCCAGCTTTTTGTATTTTTAGTAGAGACAGGGTTTCCTCATGTTGGCCAGGCTGGTCTTGAACTCCTGGCCTCAAGTGATCTGCCTGCCTCGGTCTCCCAAGTGCTGGGATTACAGGTGTGAGCCACTTCACCCGGCTGTCAGTTTCCTCATCAAGTACCTGGGGGATGGGAATGCCACTTTCATGGAATGGTCCTAAGGATGAGCAGAGGTGCCAGGCATGTAAAAAGCTGCGTATAGAGCCTGGCACATCCGAGTTCATCAGTACATAGCAGACAAGACGATTACTGGCCTCACTTTATTTTAATTTGTCGGCAGTGGTGCGATCATGACTCACTGCAGCCTCAAACTCCTGGGCTCAAGCAATCCTCCCGCTTCAGCCTCTTGGGTAGCTGGGACTACAGGCACACACTACCACATCTACCTAATTTTTAAATTATCTATAGAAATGGGGATCTCACTATGATGCTTAGGCTGGTCTCAAACTCCTGTGTAGGGCACGTTGGGAGCCCGACGTAGGGCTGAGTACCCACAGGGTCGTGGGTTGAGCCTTATGCTGTGCTGAGGCGCAGGATCCGAGAAATAAAGAGATAGGACACATAAGTACAAGAAAAATGCAGCTGGGCTCGGAGGGCCATGCCACCTATAAGCGGAGTCAGGCGAGGCCCCGAATGTCCAGAAGCGTATTTATTGTGTATACGTTAGGGGGCAGGGCAGCGAGTGAAATCATCTTTAAGGATTGTGATAGGGTCGTGAGCAATAAAACATGGGGTCCATCCCCATTATGTCACCTAGGCCAGGAGGTGGACAGTGCGCAGCAAGGGGCCCTTTCCCACGATGGCAAGGGCCGTGTGCAGTAAGGGATCCACCCCCATTAGGTTACCGAGGCTTGAAGGTGGGCCATGCGCAGTGAAGAGGGTGCAGTGTGCAATACTTCTATCTATGGGCAAACTACTTCTAAGAAGATTTATAGGAGGATGCTTTAAGTCACATAGCAGTGACAGAGCTGTCAAGGTTACTGCCACCTTCTGGCAGCTTCCAATGGGTTCTATGGGAAGATGCTTTTCAAGCAGCACAGTAGCAAGAGCTGATAAAGTTCAGTCACCAAGGTGGATTGCCATTCTGAGGGCAGCCTTCCACAAGAACCGGAGCCAGGTCCTTCAACTCCTTTATTAGGAGGAGTGGCTCTTGCCCCAAGCCTGCCATACAGTGGGTATCTTTACGATACTGAACGCTGTCACCTGGGCCATGGATTCTTGTCCTGGTATAACTGTTTTTCCCTTAAATCATGCTCTGCACTGTGTTTGCTCTAGGCATTCCTCCGATTATAAGCTGCTTATTCCTTAATTCATGCTCTGTACTGTGTCCACTCTAGGCATTCCTCCGATTATGAACTAAGATATAATTATAGGCATATATGTAGGGAAATATTCTTTAGGCACTCATACTATCAACTAATATAGGATAAGGAATTCTTCAAGCCCTATTTCTATAAACTAATATATGATTGTATAAGGGATTATATAAAAGGAAATAGCTGAGTAGTAACACTATAAAGTGAGATATTCCTCAAGCCCTAACTGTGCCAGGGTTCTGCTTAGCTCTCATTCCTCGGTGCCTATATGGGGGGTTACCCACACTCCTGTCCTCAGGCGACCCTCCTAACTTGGCCTCCAAAAGTGCTAGGATGACAGGTGTGAGCTACTGTGCCCCTCCCTAAAGACATTTTTTTTTTCTTTTTTCCAATAGTCTGTTTTCACAAAGACACTTTTCTAATACTGAAATCTGATGCTCACACTCCCCTGTTCAAACTCTATGCAGTTCACCAGTAAGGTCTTACAGGATGCTTTCCCAACTCCAATTCCTGGCACTGCCTTCCCTAGCCAGCCCCACCTCTGCCTTCTAGAGACTCTCCAGGGCTCCAGCCACACCAAATGACAAGCCCTGGACATATAATGGGTCGCTGTGATTTCTTTGGGATTGCAGTTCACCCTGCCTGGAATGCTCTGCCCCTGGTCCCTGGGGCTGACTCTCCACTGCCTTCCAAGCCAGACTGTGGTCCTGGTACTCTCCAGGCACCCAGCCTCATCACCACCCTGTGTGTGGCACCTCTAATCCTCTCACCATACAAAGCTCCCTCCACCACAGTTACTGTCTGGCTCCCTATCTGACTGCTACTTGTGTCCCTGTCATCCTCTTTGTCCCCCCAGGGCTTGCACACAGAGCCTGAAACAGCAGTTCCATCTTCCTGGATGCTGCACGTTTGATGGGGCAGGAACTGCTTTGTGTCTGAGAGCAGCACTTGTCAAAGCCATGTCGGGAAATCCCAAAGACACACCCCAGAGTTCACAGACTTGGAGTTCCAAACCCAGAGGCATTGCTAGGGCAAAAACAACTATTAGAAGAGAAGGGAACCAGCAGCTGTGGATTTTGTAGGGTTTAACAGGAAATGCAGGCAAGCGGTGAAGGGACAATTAGCCATGAAATTGAAGGGAAATGTGCCAGCTTTTGTTGATGTGATAGGAAAGGAGATCACTGGGCCTGCAGCTGCTACTCTTTAGCAGTTTGCAAGGCTGGGAGGAGAATGCAGGTGGCCCCAGTTGACCAGGGGTCAGGAGGGTTGACCTGAGCCACATCTCTTCATAGTTGATGAGGCATGAGGTTGCACCCCAGTATTCCCTGGGCAGGGGCTGTCACCTTATGGTGCCTGGACAGCTGCCCCCAGAAGCGATGGCCTCCTCACTGCCTACCAGGACCTCTACTGGCTCCAAAGCCCTTGGCCACTCCTGGTCAGTCTCCACTATTTTTTTTTTTTTTCCGAGATGGAGTCTCGCTCTGTTGCCCAGGCTGGATGGAGTGCAATGGCACGATCTCGGCTCACTGCAACCTCTGCCTCCTGGGTTCGAGTGATTCTCCTGCCTCAGCCTCCAGAGTAGCTGGGATTATAGGCATCCACCACCTTGCCCGGCTAATTTTGGTATTTTTAGTAGAGATGGGATTTCTCCATGTTGGCCAGGCTGTCTTGAACTCCTGACCTCAGGTGATCCGCCTGCCTCAGCCTCTCAAAGTGCTAGGATTACAGATGTGACCCACCGTACCTGGCCTAATTTTTGTATTTTTAGTAGAGACGGGGTTTCACCATGTTGGCCAGGCTGGTCTCGAACTCCTGACCTCAAGTTCTCCATGCACCTCAGCCTCCTAAAGTGCTGGGATTACAGGTGTGAGCCACTGTGCCAGGCCCAGTCTCCAATCTTAATCTGTCTGTCCGTTAGTGCCAGGGGCCACTGTCAGCCCCCTAATGTACCTGGACCACCCCTCAGTTCCTCTTTGGAGGATTGTGGGGACAATGACTAACACAGGAGGTACAAGATCGATGGGAATGGGCTTTGAAGAGCTGGACTCTTGCGATAAAGAAATGTTATGATCAGGTGGGCATGATGGCTCATGCTATAATCCCAGCAACTTGGGAGGCTGAGGCGGGAGGATCACTTGAGCCCAGGAGTTTGAGACCAGCCTGGGAAACATAGCAACACCCTATTTCTACAAAAAATAAGAAAATTAGCCAGGCGCTGTGGTGTGTACCTGTAGTCCCAGCTACTCAGGAGGCTGAGGTAGGAGGATCTCTTGAGCCCAGGAGGTTGAGGCTGCAGTGAGCAGCACTGCATCACTGCACTCCAGCCTGGGCAACAGAGTGAGACTCTGTTTCCAAAATATATATACACACACATATATATGTACATATGTATATATAATGATCCCTTATTAAATCGATCCCTTATTAAATTTAATGATCCCTTATTTAAAAAAAAAAATGAGGCCCGGTGCAGTGGCTCACACCTGTATCCCAGCACTTTGGGAAGCTGAGGCAAAAGCCTTGCTTGAAGCCAGGAGTTCGAGACTGGCTTGGGCCAGATAACAAGATACCATACAAAAATTTTAAAAAATTAGCTGGGCATGGTGGCGTGAGCCTGTGGTCCCAGCTACTGAGGAGGCTGAAATGGGAGGATGGTTTGAGCCCAGGAGGCCGAGGCTGCATTGAGCAATGATTGTGTTACTGCACTGTCCCTGGGTGACAGAGCAAAAGAGCCACCTCCGCAACCCCCCTACAAAATTTTTTTAAAAAATTAAGGCGCGATTCGAGGAAAGCTGTAGTGGTTCCAGAGCTACAGTGCAGGTGACAGCAAAATGCAGGTGAGAAAACTGAAGACAGAAAACAGTAACCACTACACGTGCCCCTGAAAAGGTGCAGAGGCGCTACGGACGGAAGGAATCCTAAACGTTCCAATCGTTCGTTTTAAAGTTGTCCTGGCAAACCCGTGAAGCCAGATGTGAGGAAATGTTTCAACGAGGGCGCCTGACGCGGTCCCAGAGGTCAGACAATACCCTGGTTTAGATGCGGGCTCCAACCCGCACCTGTCACGGCCAAACCCCGCCCCCTTCTGAGCCCGGTCCCGTGTTGGCCTCCAGGGGTAAGCAAAGCACCTGGCTGGGCTGTCTGAAGATTAGGAAAACTGAGGACTCGCGGCAGGTGCCCAATATTTAGAATTTTGTCCCCAAACGGGGAAGTTATTTGTAAGCACTGGCCACGACCCCTGTAAATCGCCTAATTGTCTTTAAAAAAAGGCAAACCGAGGGAATGCGCCGCAGCTGAGCACCTCGCAGGCCGCAGCTGGGGTACACGCCCGGGTGTGCCCTTTGCACGGCTGGGAGCGCAAAGGATGGCAGGGGCAGAGGGCTGGGGTTGGGGCAGCCGGGGACCCACCCGGCCCCGCCCCCTCCCAGGCCCCGCCCCCTTCCAAGGGTAGGGGGACCTCGCTTGGCCTCGGAGATCGGAGCGTAGGGGTAGGTGGGGGTGCATCCCCGGGCCCTAAAGGTCACTGCCCTATGGGGCTTCTCTGGGTCGTGGTGGGGGTGGGGTCTTCCCACCCCTGTAGGTCTGAGAGCCGCGGCGACAGCGCGGCAAGGTGGAGCGCAGATGCGCAGCCGAACGGACGGCCTCGGGTGGGCGCGGCCACTTTAAGAATCCCCGCCGGCCCCGCCCTGCGCCCCGCCTCCCGTCTGCCACGTGACTCCGGTCTTGTGACTGGGTCCGGGAGGGCGGGGGAAGCCCGCGGCGAGCGCCCGCCCCGCCCCGCCCCGCCCCGCGTCTGCCTCAGAGGGGCCCGAGCCGCCCGGTCCGCCGCGTCTGCTGCCGCCGCGTCCCCCGCCGGGGCCGACCGAGCCGAGCCGGGCCGGAGCGGCGGGCGCGGCCGGACCGCCATGGACCACAAGCCCCTGCTGCAGGAGCGGCCACCCGCCTACAACCTGGAGGCTGGCCAGGGCGACTACGCGTGCGGCCCGCACGGCTACGGCGCCATCCCCGCCGCGCCCCCGCCGCCGCCCTACCCCTACCTCGTCACAGGTGGGCCCGGAACCAACTTTCCCTGCCGGCCGCTTCCGGGGGGTGCAGGCCTGGGCGGGGGACGCGGGTCCAGAGGCCGATGGGACCCGCCTGGGAGTCCTTCCTGGAGCTGGGGGGTCCCCGGGCGGGCTTCGGGACCCTGAGCTGCCGAGGGTCTCGTTCTCCGACCCATGGTACCCGGCGAGGCCGGATCCCTGCCCCAGATGAACTTTGAGTCACGAGGCGCTCGCTGTTGGCAGATTAGCTCCGAATCAGGCCCGCGGTGGCCGTCCCGAGGGTGGAAAGGACCGGGGGCTTTTTTAGGGGGGTGGAGGTGGGGGTACAGGAAGAGTAGTCCTTGTCGCGGTCGGATCTCTCCTCCCTGCCCCCTAATGACCTACCTTCCCGCCCACAGGGATACCCACCCACCACCCCAGGGTTTACAACATCCACAGCCGGACCGTCACCCGGTACCCTGCCAACTCCATCGTGGTCGTGGGAGGCTGTCCCGTCTGCAGGTGAGTGGGTCTGCAGCCTGGGGACTGGCCCTGGAAGCGCTGAGGACCCCTGCCTTACCCCACAGGCCCTCACAAAGTCAGCTCTGCTTGTGGGAGTGGGTCCAGCTTGACTTGGATCTTAACCAGAGTCCTTTATGGGAGGGACGGACAGGGTGCTGTGTGCGGTGTGGGAGAGCGTGGGTCAACTCACCCTTGGCTCTGAACACATTTTGTGGGGGTAAAAAAAGGGGTGGGTTCTTTTTCCTAGGGAGGTGAATGCATTGTGGGGCATTGCACCCCAAGCGATTGGGATGTAGGAATGGTAATGGGACTCGTGGTCTTTCCGTCTTTGTTCTGGGACTTGCAAGGAATCAGGTGTCTGCATTTTCATCCAGTTTCCGAAAGTTTACTCTGCAGTTGATTGTCGAAGGAGGTGGAAGGTTTCGTTTTCCCGGAAGGGGCATTTGGATTAAGTGCACCAGCAGGAGAGACCTCAGTGGGAGAAGCGACGACTGTAAGAGCTGCTTTATCCAACGCTGGATTGAAATGCTCTTCCATGAGCTGGACCCGAATGGGAACCCCGTGGTTGTTTGAGGCAGGAGTGATTTTTTTTCATATCATCACATTGGAACTGCACACCCTTTCTGGTTTTCATAGGGCCCCGAGGTGCAGCTAGAGGCTTGTTTTGTGGAGGTTTTGAGGATTCAAATTTAAATAAGAATTAATTATATATACCCCTTGGCAGCTGGGGGTGTTCACATTGCTTCGAAAGTCAGGGTGGAATTGGCAGGGACAGGGTTTTTAGCCTGTCTCTGAGAGGAGGAAGTTGAAGCCTCTTAGATGGAATTAAGAAACCCTGGTTTGTACTTAGAGTTGATTTCAAAAGTGTGTGTATAAGGCCTAGAGGGGAATCATGGGGAAGTGAGTGATTTCACAGCCGTAGCTGGCGACTTCCTGGGAAGTGGGAGGGCATCCCAGAGGTGGGGACAAGAGGCTGGGACCCCGGGGCAGGTTGTGGCTGCTTTCCCTCACGGGGACCCCGTGACAAACCCTAACTGGGACATTAGTTTGACACAGTTGGTCACCACCCAGCAGAAACATTGGCCTTTGGAGTGGAGGTGGAGGGAGGGCAGGGTGGGGCACTGGCTGCCTCCGGGACAGTTCTCTCTGGGAGCTGCACTGTGTTGGGGGGCCGGCAGAGCTGTGTGGGTGTGAAGAGACTCAGAACATGGAGTGGGCAGAGGGTCCGTGCCCTGCCATTGCAGTTTCCAGCCTGCTGGAGTAGCTGGGTTCCAGTCCTGGCCCTGCCAGGAACTGCAGGGCCTGTTTCCCTGCCTGGGGCATGGTGGTGTCTCTGAAGCTCTTTTCTGCCCAAGCCCCTGAACTTGGAGAGGTGGGAAACCAGCGGCAGTGAGGGATGGCCCCGATATCCCAGGGCTGGGGGGTGCCCAGGTGGTGGTGCAGTTGCTGTCAGGATGGGGGTGCTGGCTCTGCCACTTCCCTTTCCCTAGGTGGGAGTTGTGTCCTTGCGGAGGCCTGTGGCTTCCGCTGACCTGGCGGTGCTCCCCAGTTATGCAGAACCTGAAGCTGGGTCAGGCTGTGCTCTGCTCTGTTGGGGAGGATCTTGGGCTCGGCCCCTAGAGGCTGCAGGGGTGGGGCCCTCGGTTACTTGATCACTGTGTTCTTTGCCCCTGGGCAGCTGCAGCAGGCAGGGAAGAGGCCGGGTCCTCTCTGAACAAGGTTAGGGGTTCCGTAGGCCTTTAAGTTGGGATCAGAGCACTCTTTGATCCTCTGGGTACCCCCTTGAGTTGGTAGCCAGGCCTTCCCAGCACACTCATCCCTGCCCTCTGCCTGCGGTGCCCTGGATGCTGGAGAGTGGCCCTGGATCCCCGAGGTGTTTCTGTGCCTTTGCAGCAGCATAGGGCATGAGATGGGCACCTGTGTGCCCTACAGCAGCCAGGGGGCGAACAGGGGGCTGGGTTCTCTGCTGCTGGCATGGGGAGGGGGGTGTGTGGTCTCTTGGCCTCTCCTGTCTTCGAGGAGAGTGGAGATGGTTCCCTGAACACATGCACATCTCAGGACCCGGAGACGACACTGCTCACATGACCTTACTTCCTCCTGCCCCAGGTCCAGCCTGCTGGGCTCTGTCCCCCTCCCTGCCTGGTGGCATGGCAGGAATTTGCCCAAGTCACACATTTGTTAGTTCCTCTGAGTGAGGCTTGGCCAGAGAAGCCCATGTCCCTTGTGGCTCTGCTGCCCTAGCCAGGCCTCTGCTGAAGCACCCTGACTCTGTCTGCCCTTTTTAGCCATTTACGAGGAAGCATTTCCGCAGCCCGGCAGCGGATACATCCCTGCTCCTCCCACCCTCCTGCTTCTCCTCTGCCCTGCCCTGCCCGAGGCCTGGGCTGCTCTGAAGCCGGGTTCTCCCTTGCCCAGGGAGGCCAGTCTTTGCTCGCCTGGGGATGTGGCTGTCCCTAGGTGCAGGATGACCTGGCTGCACTGGGGGGCTCCCGTGGGCTGGAGCGGAGCCTGGGCCCTGCAGGCTGGGGAGGCAGGAGTGGGGAAGGCCGAGGCAGCGCTGACTCCCATGAGTACTGGCTGAGCTGTCATTGGGTATTTAGTTTCTGGGTTGACCAGAGAGATAGGAAATCCTGTAAAGTGGAGGGTCTCAGAAACCGAGGGGAAGGGAAAGGAACAGCTGTGGAGGGCAGAGGGTGCCCAGAGGTCCGAGGTGTGGCTCAGTGGCCAGTGTTGAGGCTGCTGGGGCCTTTGAGGGGCAGAGGCGGGCTGTGGAGGGCACGGGCAGTGGGGGAGACTGTGGAGTCTGGGAAGGGCTTAAGGATAAGGAGGCTGTGAAAGCCTTGGGCTTCCTGATGATGGCTGTGGAGGGGCTGCTCCCTCCTGCCACCTGTGACCTGAAGCCAGTTGGTTGAGGAAGTGGCTGAGTTGGCCAGAATGGCCTGCCCATATGCATAGCCTGTGGGCTGTCCCTGACCTGACCGTCCTGGCCTGAGGTGTGGGGGCATTGCTTGGCCCCAGGCTGCTTGCTGGGCAGGGCTTCTGACCTTGGGGCCCAGGTGCAGCCTCCAAGGCCTCCGGAGTCCCTGACCTTGGGCCCAGACCCCAGCTGCAGGCCAGGTGGCACCTTGGGGTGGGTGTGGTGGCAGGCAGAGTCTCCAGGCACCTGCCCAGGCCTTTCTTCCACAGGGGAGGCTGGGGCTGGCCCTGACCATTGGGTTTGTTGGGAATGGCCCTGGGAGGTCCTGGTGAACTCTCCCAAAGCGAGGCAGCTCCCCCTCGAGAGCTGCTTTGAGGCCACCTCACCCTGCCCGGAGTGTGACTTCAAACGCACAGCCCTCTGAGGAAGCCGTGTCCCCTTTTCCTGGTGAGGCCTGGTCTTCCAGCGGGGTGGTGGTCTGGGGTTGCTCCTGGGCCTAGATAGTTCCATGAGGCCACTGTGGGCTCAGAGGGCAGCTTGGTGCCCTGGGGCCAGCCCCCTGTGGCACTGACTGCCTTTGGGGCCTGCAGGATGGGTGTCCATGACTCGGGAGCCCATCTGGGTTCAGATCCCAGCCATGTCCTTCCCGGCTGGGAGGCCCTGGACACACCCTGGCTTCAGCCTCCAGTAAAGTGCCTGTGGGGAAACAGGGAGGGGCAAGGATGGCCCTTTCCCCGGGCAGCTCAGAGCCCTGCTCCCAGCCCTCTCTGTCCCTGGTGAGGCGGGAGCCCCTCGGGCTCCACTGCAATGGCAGCGGCACAATTGGCCACTTTCCCTGCAAGGCTGGAGTCGCCTTAAGGGAGTGCTCTCAGAATTAGTCAGTTCCCTAATTTCGCAGTGGCCACAATCCCTCCATGGCCCCGGCCTGCCTATTGCGCAAGAGTGGGGGAGGGGCAGCTAGAGGGATTAGGTCAGGATGGGAGCTGTTGAGAGGGTTGAAACCCACCCAGCCAACCCAGGTGGGCTCTTCTGGGTTTAGAAGGGAAGAGAACTCGAGGCTGGCGGGGATGGCAGCTGTTCTGGGGCAGGGGTTCCCCCTCTCCCCTCCGGTGCTGGGGATGGACCTGCCCTGCAGCTTGGGGAGTCTTGGTCTAGAAGCTGGATTGTGTTTCTCAGTTCAGAAGATTTGGGGTTTTAAAAAACTAAATGATGCCAACATTCCTTTTGAGGTCTAGGGCAGTACTGCAGTTAAAACTAATATTTCTGCAGCAAGACATGAATATTCAGATAAAGTAGGATAAATGACGCTATAAATAGCTACACACCAGTGCAGGTCACATGTTGCTGCCAGGTGAGTTTGCTGTCAAGTGACAGCTAGTTCTGCCTTCAGCGCCTCTTGGCGTTTGAAGTTGTGCGTATGGCTGTGGAATACTGGGGGTAGGGTATGCTGCCCACCCTTGGGCCGACCCCAGAGCCAGAGGTGAAGGCAGAGCTCTCCTGGTCAGCCCTCAGGTCTTCAAAGCCCGTTCAGAACCCTCAGGCCCAAGTGCTTGTTCTCCCAGGCAGGGGTTCTGGGGTCTGGATCACAGCCTCCTGTTGCTGGTGGAGGCCTGAACCTCCTGGGGTGACCGGATCTGTCCAGCTCCCGGGCAGCACCGAAGGGACAGCTTCGCTCTCCCCAGAGACCCAGTGGCCTTGATCCTCTTTCCCTCTTTAAGCAGCGTTGGAGGTGGGTGGGAGGGCGGGGGTTGAGTGGACCTGGGATGGGGAGGCTGCCCTAGGAGGTGCCAGAGTGGGTTCCCGGACCAAGGGGCTCAGCCCAGGGTGGCACAAGTGGCCCAGCCCTGTGCTCTGACTGAGGATGTGATGGGTCTGGACAGAAACTCCATGGGTTAGAAGGAGGGTGTTCCCCTGTACTTGGGAGGCTGTGGGGTCAGCACGATTGTGCTGCTTGCAGCCTCGGGGCTGGGAAGCGAGGTGCCAGGGCCTGGGTGGGCAGGGCTGGCGCTGCTGGAAATCCTAGTGCGTAGGTGGGCCGGTGCCCTGGCCCATGGCAGTGGGAATCCAGCAAGAGTGAGCAGCCTTCCTGCACTTGCTCAGCTCTGACAGTGTAGGTGGGTTTTGGGGTCTGGATGGAGAACTAGGGAGGAGGCAGGAGAGCGCTGCTGCCCTTGGACTCCTGCGCCAGCGGAGAGCAGCAGCCACAGGTGGGAGACCAGTGTGGTGGGGTCACCAGGCAGCACCACCCCTGCCCACCCCACCGTCACACCTGGATGCCTCTGCTGTGCCCCATGGGCGGGCTCCAGCCCAGGCTCCCCACCTGCACCCCTTTGCCCAGCCTCCTCCCAGGCACCTCTGGGCCTTTGAGCGGGCAGTCAGCTCTGCCCACAACTTTGCCCACAGCCCTACCCCTCAGCAGTTTTGGTCCTGAGGCGAGGTGCTCAGATGGTCACTGATTGGGCCAGCTGAGGGGGTGTGGGTGACACTCACTGGGGACCACTCCAGGGGAACAGGCTTCTCCCATGGAAGGATTTCTCAGCCCGTTCACCCTCCCGTCTGCTTTTTCATGGGACATTTTCTAACCAGAACATAAAGCTAATGTGTTTTTTGGGGTCTGAACTGTAGATGCCAGGAAGAAACAGGAAAAGGAAGCCCAGATGCTCCCTTGAGAGGCCAGCAGCCACTGGCTCCCCCCAGCTCCCCAGAGCCTGTCGTGGCCATCTGCATGTGTGGGGACACAGCTGTGCTCGGCCTTCCTGAGGCTTCCCCATTGCGGCAGTGTGGTCTTGGGAGCTGCGGCAGCTGGGGCTTCTGCCCACCTGACACCTGGGGGAGAGGGTCCTGGGGCCAGGCAGGGCGTGCTGCGCTCAGCAGGGCCGGGTGAAGGTGTCCTGCTCAGTCTGGACTGGTGGGGGCAGCCTTAGGCAATGCTGAACAAGTGTGGTGGCCTGACAACCTTGTGGTACTTAGACAGGGGACACTTTTGTAAAAGTCCACACAAGAAATGGAAACTTTGCTGACAGACTTGTGTCTTCTGATGGACTTTGCCTTGGAGCAGGGCTTCCTGGTGTGCTCTGCAGCCCAGCCCAGCCCCTCCACACAGACAGGTGGCATCATGCGAGTTTGGGAAACACTGGGTACAGGAGCGCTGCAGGACTTCTCAGAGCCTTTTGAGAACTAATGGGCATAGGGACTGTCTAGGAGACAAGGAGAAAAGTTTCCCAAAATCGGCTGAACAAGGAATCCCCCTTTTCCGAATTCGTACCACTGTGTCTGGCTAATTTTAAATTTTTGTAGAGATGGGGGAGGGTCTCACTTTGTTGCCCAGGCTGGTCTTGAACTGCTGACTTTAAGTGATCCGCCTCAGCCTGCCAAAGTGCTGCCCTTGCGGGAGTGAACACCCCGGCCCAACCCCCTTGGAGATTGCTGAACGGAGCTGCCCGAGTAGGTTGGAGGGAGGCAGTGGGCAGGAAGTTTGACTTTTTCTTTAAGCAGTGGAAAGCCCGACTCCAGAATATCCTGGTTTATTTTCCCATACTCTTGGAGAGGCAGGGAACAGGTTCTGTGGGTGGGGTTTCCGGTCCCCAGCCTGCCTTGCTGAGCAGGGGCGGGGGCAGCAGCCCTCCTGAGTCTGGACCCCCAGGAAGCAGCTTGGAAACATTCAGGGTGCTGGAATGGGAGTAGGGTCCCCTGGGTGGCCAAGTTTTCTCCCCTTAGCAAGGCACTGCTAGTCACTGACACTTCCTTGTCGTAGCAGGGGACTGTGCCAACCTTGCTGTAGGCTCCCCTTCCCCAAAGCTCCAGCTACCATCACCTGTCAGATACCCGCACCCCGCTGTGTTCTTCTTTCCACTTACTTCAGTACTGGCTGGGTGGGGGAATTTGGGGGCCCAGGAGGCCCAGAAGGCCCTTGTTGGGGTCTGCCTGTGTGGTGAGAATGAAGCTTTTCTCATTTGGCCTGAGCTGGCTAGTGTGCTCTTTATTTTAATTTCAGCTGTGTCCAGAATTTTCCAGAAATAGCCTGAGGAGCTGAGCTGAGCACACAGCTCCTGGCTTCCTACCTTTGGGGCCTCTGAAACTGACACTTGGGTTTGATGATTTCAGGTCATTGAACCTGTGCTCACAGGCGCAGGAGTTGGGGGATGGCCTGCAGGTGTCTTAGTTTAGTCTGTTACAGACATTAAACTTTGTTGAAGAGTTGGCTTTGAGATCACATTTCTCAAAATAAGTGGCCTTCAGACATTGTGTGAACGTGGTCGACTATGAGCTCCCATTAACCCAACCCCACTACCAAAGGAACAGAAACCGAACAAAACCCCGAACCTGACCGGATCCCCAAGCTGCTGTTGCTCCTTTTCTAAGAGCAGATGTGCGGTGGCTTGTGGCACTGAAATGATCTTACCTCTCAAGGTTTTACTTTGTTGTTGTTTTTTTTTCTTTGAGACAGAGTCTTGCTGTCGCCCAGTCTGGAGTGCAGTGGCTCTATCTTGGCTCACTGCAACCTCTGCCTCCTGGATTCAAGCGATTCTCATGCCTCAGCCTCCCAAGTAGCCAGGACTGCAGGCTTGTGCCACCATACCTGGCTAATTTTTAGTAGAGATGGGGTTTTACCACGTTGGCCAGGCTGGTCTTGGACTCCTGACCTCAAGTGATGTGTCTACCGCAGCCTCCCAAAGTGCTGGGATTACAGGCGTGAGGCACCATGTGCCTGGCCTTGCCTTTCAAGGTTAACTGATGAGAGCTTTCAACCGTTTTCTTCTTCCTCCTTTGTTCTGAATGTTGCATGTAGTGATTAAATAGCAGCTATGGTCATTCCATGAATGGGCACATGTAGACCGTTCTTGGGGCTCTCCAGGCCAGTGGGCCGGGTGAGGGGAGTGGGCAGGGGCTGTATTTTCAGGTAGATGGTCACTGTCACTCACCAGTGGTCTCCATTTCCATCATGGCCACTGGTCAGTCCTTGAGTGTAAGGCTGGGAGGGTGAGGGTTCCGGTGCCCGCCCGGGTCCTGACCGCACTGCCCTTTCTGCTGCAGGGTCGGGGTGCTGGAGGACTGCTTCACCTTCCTGGGCATCTTCCTGGCCATCATTCTGTTTCCCTTTGGGTTCATCTGCTGTTTCGCCTTAAGGAAGCGAAGATGCCCCAATTGCGGAGCCACCTTCGCTTAAAGGGAACACCACGCCCGGCTTTCCTACACCCAGCTCTCTTTTTTAATGTAAATGTCGTGTACAATAGTTTTATTTGATTCAGCTTCAGGACTGTTTTGTAAAGCGAGGTGAGGTGGGACCGGTGTGGCGCACGCCAGCTTCAGTGAGAGGCAGAGCTGCTGCTCCCGCCCGAGGCTCATGACAACTCAGTAAAGCACTGCTTTTATTTTTGCAGTCTTCAATTTGAGAAAGGTGAGAAATAATGTTTTCAATAAATGAGATTCATACCATTGTTGACCTGGTGCTGCTTACTCTGTGATTTCAAACACCCCGGAAAGACTGGAGTGACGCCTGCATTGCTGCCTCAGCGGTCCCCGGGCCGGTCATGACCACCTTGTATTCCTCTGTAGGCACTTACAGCTCAAGAAAGTATGCTTGTTTTCAAGTTCTTTATTATTAAAATTAAACATAACCCCTTGACATTTACAGAGCAGGCACCTCGGTGCCAAGGACAAGGCCATCCCCCCGGTTCTGGTCTGTGAGGTGGAACCTGGGGCTGCATCTGAGACTGCCCAGGCCCCATTCTCCTACCCGGTAACAAAACCAGGAACATCCCCAAGGTAGGGCACCAAAGGTAGTTCACGCACACCCCGCAGTTCCCCACAGCTGCAAACGGGGCTCCCTGAGCCCTGCTCGGACGTCTGAAGTGGGCAACATGGCCACAGAGGTCTTGTGGACTGAATTCTCGTGTGGCCACAGCTCCTTCTGTAGAACAGACCTGGCGGGTAACACAGTTCATGGTGCTTGTAGCCCTCCGTGGGGAGTGCCTGGTTTGTCCTCCCAAGAGAGAGGCAGATGGTGACACTGCCTGGCTGGAAGGAGCCTGAAGCGTCGCCCATGTCCACTGGCTTACCCGCATGTGACCTTTCCCAATTTCCACCTCATAGGAAAACAGTACACTATGGCAAGGCCAGAGGAGAGGTGATAAGCCCCAGCGCCCCCAATACACACGGCGAGCAGCCAGGCTGGTAATCTGTCACCCAGGCTGAAGTGCAGTGGCGTGATCTCAGCTCACTGTAACCTCTGCCTCCTGGGTTCAAGCGATTCTCCTGCCTCAGCCTCCCGAGTAGCTAGGATCAAAGGTGCCTCCCACCATGCCCGGCTAATTTTTCTATTATTTTTAGGAGAGACTCCTGACCTCAGGTGATTCTCCTGCCTTAGCCTCACAAGGTGCTGAGATTCCTATACCTGGGCCGGGCTGGGAATTTAGCCATGATGCTCCACTCCAAAATAGGTCCAGATCCTTGGCAGCCAGGGGTGAATTCCAGCCCGGGGCTCAGGGCAGCCACCGCCGAGTCCTCACGTCCACGCTGCAGGGCCGGGTTCCGAGTGCATCATGGCTGCTGGGCTGAAAACCCACCCTCTCCAGGCACCAGAGGTCACGTGGGCTTTATGCACATCCTTTGAGAGTCTGACCTGACTGAAACATGGAGAAACCGGGACCCCGAGAAGTTTGAGTGTATTGGTAATGGATGCAGCTTTGGCCAGCTAGCTGAGTGAGAACACAGGAGCTGTGACTCCAATGCCCAGCCCTGTGTCCTGGATGGGCTGTGTGGCGAATCCAGCCGGTGACTTCTTTTTACTGAGAAAAGGAGCTCTGGGAGGGGAGTTCGTCAAGTGTGACAGGTGGCTGTGATAAGGGCAGGCAAAATGTCTTAGCACTCTACAGCTCTGTCAGAGTCGGAGGGAGCGGGGTTTCTCCATTTCCGGAAGCTCCACATTTCATTAAAGTTTAAAAATTTTTTGTTAAAAAATTACATGTATATAGTATTTTCATAATTTATATTGCTTAAAATTATGATTTGCATGCTAAGATGCAAACCTATGTGATAGTTTCTTTAGCTAGACATAATGCTACTAAGAGCACATACTTTATAAAATAAAACTGGTCTCATTTGCGTCACGTGCAGAAAGCCAGTCATGAAAGCATAGACTATCCCTTATTCTGGCTTTATTAAGGAAAAAATTCATTTAAAAAAATACAGTAAAGATTGAAACCATGTTCACTGCTTCTTGAACAGAATAAGAAGAAAATATTTTAAATGATTGAGTTGGTCATTAGACTATTACTCATTTATCTTAAAGGCAGAAACGTGTCAACCCAACTATGTGATACAGAAGCATGATTTGCTCAGGCAGGCGACATTGGAGTCAGGCTCCTCCGTTGAAGCTTCCCGACAGCAAGGGGCAGACAGGATGCACCCATCATTCCGAAAGGGAGAACAGGAGAGGCCCAGGAGAGTCCTTGGCTGTCTTCTCATCGAATGATGGGTGCTGAGCGATCGTTCGTCACGGTCGGGCGGAGCTTCACAGTGGCAAAGGGGTTTTCTCCACTGCAGGGGATGAGAAAAATCTTTCAGAACTTCTGCTCCATGAGAGAAATTGGATTTTTGTTGAGATGGAATCTCACTCTGTCACCCAGGCTGGAGTGCAGTGGTACGATCTTGGCTCACTGTAACCTCCATTTCCTGGGTCCATGCCTCAGCTCCCCCAGTAGCTGGGACTACAGGTGCACACCACTATTCCTGGCTAATTTTTGTATTTTTAGTAGAGATGTGATTTCGCCATGTTGGCCAGGCTGGTCTCAAACTCCTCACCTTGTGATCTGCCCGCCTCAGCCTCCCAAAGTGCTGGGATTATAGGCGTGAGCCACCACGCTTGGCCGAAATTGGATTTTAACAGCGCTGATAACCCATTCTTGCCCTGTGAGACTCTGCTGCTGACCACCTGCCCAGCTGGTACGGGTCCCAGCAGTGTTTTCTGACGAAAGTTTTGTTCAGTGCTGATTCCTACAGTACACCGCCCGCTGCAGAACGAGCCCAGGTTTTAAAGGTTCTGGATGTGGGCGCCCACACCTCTTTAGCCTTGCATTGTGGGTGAGGTGGGGGCTGTTCTGGGGTGGGCAGGCCCTGCTCCCAGGGTGTTCTAAAGCAGACGGTGAAGGGAGCAGGGGCCACGGTCCCCCACGGCCCCATAGGGCAAGTCCTTTCTCAGGCTGAGCCTCTGGCCTGGGCACCAAAGGCCCTTCTGGGGGACACTACAGAGAAGAGCAAAGTCACATGCTGAGGCTCACGTAGGAAGCCACACCTACCTGAGAAAAGGTGGCTTCGCAGTCCCGTTGGCATCGTTCTGTAAGAAAGATAAAGAAGTTTATGGAGGGCTTGGAATTGGTCTTTTAAAAATTATTTTAGGTAGAGGTAGGGATTTGATATGTTGCCCAGGCTGGTCTCAAACTCCTGAGCTCAAGTGATCCTTCTGGAGACTTTTAATTTAAAGACCTGAAGGTAAAGGCATCTAAAACATGAGGGATGTTTAAAAGCGCCCCAACCTGATATGGGAGACTGTCTACATTCACTTGGAAGAAAATGCTTGGCAGGGCAGTAAGGGTCCTCCCAGGTGTGAGAGCGTGGTGCCACCCGCTCTCACACCTGGGAGGTGTGAGATGTCGGGAGCTCACGTGTGAACGAGCAGTCTGCTAAACTTGGAAAGTTTCACATAATGAAGCTTGAGCAACAGAGCAACATCACAGAAGAAAACGTTTGTGCCAAACAGAACATCTCCGACTCGGGAGAAATGGAGATCCCGCAGGTCCTCAGCCCTGGCCTTTCAAGCGCAGAACCAAGAGACTGGGTGTCCTTTTTGGGAGCTGACTCCTGAAGGATGACATGAAGAACAGGAAGTAAAAATAAAACCCTGTCAGCTTTGGGGGCTGCTAGAGCCAGGGGAAGCTGAAAACTGAGGAAAAGAGAAGATGGAACCAAAGTGCAAAGGGGCCTGCAGGGCTGGGGCCAGGTGTGCACCTTCTTTCCCTCGCTCCAAAAAGCCTGCAGGGTTTAACAATCTTTCCAGCCTGCACACATGGAGCAGAGTCGGGCGGCTGTCCAGGAGAGGGCAGTGTAACACCGTGTGACCAGCCGAGGACCGGCCTCACCGTCCTGACAGCCCCAGGAAGTGGCCCAGCACCCCCGGGGATCTCAGGGAGCATGCAGACCTCTCAGCATCAACTCAGGAGCCCCGCTCTTGCCCGATGCCAGCTCTAGAGTGCAGGCCATTCCTGGACGTGGAGGCCTGGGCCTGGCCTCCTCTGGGGTGGCCTCCACTCAGGTTGGGTGTACAGACTGGAGGCAGAAGGTGGGCTGCGGGCCCCAGGGGCATGGCCTGAGACCTGTTCTACCATCTCCAGAGCCCCTGGGCAGGGCGGCCAGGCCTATCCAGTGTCTGCTTCTGCACTGGAAGCCACTGGCTGGCCTCACACATCTTACAGGGCTTTAAATGGCTGCAAAAGTGATTTCTCCCTGTGGAGCATACAGTGCTTCCCCAGCAGGCTTGGAGGAAGTCCTTGCTGTTGTAAGGTTCAGGCTCTGCAATGCTGACAGGCTAATTCATGATTTTAATGCCCCAGGGTGCCTGTTGCGTGGGCTCACGGTGCTGGCATCCATGGACCCTGTTGCAGAAAGACCTCCTATGGCCCAGAGGGCAGGCGGGAGGGCCATTGCAGGGCCTGAGGCACACTTCATGCCAAGCCTGACTCCACTTGGCCCTCCCCTCCTCTGCCACTGGAGTCATCTGACTCCTCAGAGCCAACACCGTGTCCCTCCCAAGTGCAGCTTCTGCTAGAGGAAGGCGCTTCTCAAAGTGGAAACCAGAAACACCCTCCACCCAGCCCAAGCACACCCCAGAGCTTGTTCACACCCACCTGGGCCTCTAGGGGACTTTAAAACAGTCCCAGTGAATCCTTGCAAGGAACACAGTAAGCAGCACCAACTCCTGCCCGGAGGACAGAGGTGGGAAAAGAACACCTAAGAAAACAGCTTGAAGCCACTCAGAGTCGGGCCAACCCCGTGCACGCCTGGGGCCCAACAATCCTGTTCCCTGTAGGAACAAGCAGGGCACACGCCCAGGGGCCCCGAAACACTCAGGCAGCCCTGGTGAAACAGCCCAGACCGGAAACACCAGATGCCCATCCATGGGAGAGCCAGAACCGGCTTCTGTGCAGATGGTCACCTCACAGTGCCAAGCGACTGTCCCTACGGGGCCACCCCGATGGCCTTCTTCGTGCCAGGGCTCGTGGAATTTGGCCTTAGAGAAGGGATGGTCACGGGCGTGGGCCATGTGGGGGATCCTGGGGGCCGGGAATGTCCTACTGGGTATGCGGAGTCACATTGTGAAAATTCATCGCGCACTTTTCAGTCTGTGGTATTCCATAATACAGTGTTTCCTTTAAAACACGTATTGGACGTGTTCAGGCAGATTTCCCCTTTAACATCTGCTTGTTTCTCAGGGAGCTGAAACCCCAGCACTCCCTCTGGATATGAGGCTGGCAGGAGCCTCTCTGCCTCCCTCTCCATGGCAAAACAGACCCACGATGAGGCTGGGGCTGGGCACATATGGCACCTCTTACCTGGTGGCCTCCAGGGGTCTCACAGCACCCTCCCTGCGTCCCTGACTCAACCGCTTACCTCCCACTCAGCCCACTGCGGTGGTCACTGTGCCCAGACCTGCCCTCTTCCCTGCTCCCTTTCCTTGCAGTGGGGGATACCTCCAGGCCAGAGACTGCACTGCTGCCGGCACCCAGGGCCCCGTGGGCACTGCCTGCTGCATGTTCTGTGTCCCTATCAAGACAGGAGACCCCTAAGGCCACGAAACCAGCAGCCACTAGAGGGTGGGCTGGGCTGCAACTGGGGACTGGAGAGCAAGGCCACCAAATGGCTGACTGCGGCCAGGGTGGACACATCTTGTGACCCCCACCGTCTCCCCTCAAGAATCCAAAATGCGTGTGTAGACACCGGCTGACTGCCCATTGCCCGGTGGCTGTTCCACTCTGCTTTCCTGCCTGTGCAGAGTTTCCGGGATGCCCGCTGTAGGGCCACGTGCCCAGGGTGGGGGACTATCTGATCCGGCTTTCCAAGGGGTCTCAGGCAGCTCGGAGCGCCCAGCACCGATTGTTCCTCAGGCCACAGCAGAGAATGCCGGTGGCCCTCACTGCAGAAGGCAGGACAGAGTGAACGGGGACAGTGCAGGGCGGCCTTACTCCTGAGCAGAAAGAACATCTCTAAAGAACATTTCCAAGCCAGGTGGAGGTCAGTTACTGGCAACAGAAGCAGCCCTCGCTGATAACCTGTCCTCAGTGTGAAAACTCATTCCCGTCCTCGTCTGGGGGCCGGGCTTGCCTTCCAGTTCCCTTCTGATCTAGATCAACTCCTTTATTCTCAAAACGGGGACGCTGAGGCCCAAACAGGGAAAAGCCACTGCTCTGAGTCAGCGGGATCTTTTTGGAAGCCAACGTGCCCTCGTTGTGACGCAAACGAAGATGCGGGCAGGCCTGCACACAGGCTCCGGCTGCTCTCAGGAGGGGCTCACGCTGTGGTGAACACACGCTGTGAAATGCGGGTTTGCTTTTAAAAAGGAGAGCTGTCTGCTTATTTATAATGTTGGAAGGGAGCCAACACTTCTTCACTTGGAACTTCAGGAGAGAATACGTAAATTTAAAAAATGTAGGCTGGCCACAGTGGCTCACGCCTGTAACCCCAGCACATCGGGAGGCCGAGGCAAGAGGACTATCTGAGGCCAGGAGTTTGAGACTAGCTTGGGCAACATAGCGAGATCTTATCATTATTGCCCCCAACTCTAGTCCTAGCGAGTCTCCCCTATCCCCTGGGGAGAAGCCCCTGCTCTCAGATGGTCTAGGGTGCACCGTCACGGGACAGCCGTGGGACTTCCCAGGTAAGTGGGCTACTCCATGGAGGATGGCTCCCTGTACATCTAAGCCTAAGCATTCCAGGGTTAAAATAAACTGCCTGTAACTGACAGTAGCTGTATGTAAAACTACATAGAACATTGTTTTTGGGTGGACGGAGTTTTACTCTTGTTGCCCAGGCTGGAGTGCAATGGCGCAATCTCAGCTCACCGCAACCTCTGCTTCCCAAGTTCAAGTGATTCTCCTGCCTCAGCCTCCCAAGTAGCTGGGATTACAGGCATTCGCCACCATGCCCGGCTAATTTTTTGTATTTTTTTTTTTCTTGAGATTCGGTCTTGCTGTTGCCAGCCTGGAGTGCAGTGGCATGATCTTGGCTCACTGCAACCTCTGTTTCCTGGGTTCAAGTGATTCTCCTGCCTCAGCCTCCCAAGTAGCTGGAAATATAGGTGCCTATCACCAGGCCCAGCTTATTTTTGTATTTTTAGTAGAGATGGAGTTTTGCCACGTTGGTCAGGATGGTCTCCATCTCTTGACTTCGTGATCCACCTACCTTGTCCTCCCAAAGTGCTGGGATTACAGGGGTGAGCCATTGCGCCTGATCAATTTTTTTGTATTTTTAGTAGAGATGGGGTTTCTCCATGTTGGTCAGGCTGGTCTGGAACTCTCAACCTCAGGTGATTCACCCACCTCGGCCTCCCAAAGTGCTGGGATTACAGGTGTCAGCCACTGCGCCTGGCCTAAAAAATGCTTTTAAAAAACATTAGGATGCTTTACCAGCTCTCTTGGATCCTGAGTAGCTGGGACTACAGGTATATGCCTGTAGTCCCAGCTACTCAGGAGCCTTAGGTGAAAGGATCGATTGAGCCCAGGAGGTCGAGACTGCAGTGAGCTGTGATTGTGCCACTGCACTGCAGCCTGGGTGACAGATCGAGACTGTCTCAAAAAAGACGACAGCCTTTGCCACCTGAAAGCCCCAGGGGACTCTGGCACCCTTGAGAGCTAGGGACACAGTCCTGGAACTGTGTGTCAGCTTCCTTCTGTCCACCTGGAGTAACACAGCTTTCCCTAACCACAATGTCTAAACCAGCTGATGATGCTGGAGAAAGCTGTGCTATATCCCAGGCCTGAGTAGCTGGGACTACAGGTGTATGCCACCATGCCTGGCTTTCTTTTTTTTTTTGTCTTTTGAGATGGAGTTTTGTTCTTGTTGCCCTGGCTGGAGTACAATGGTGCAATCTCAGCTCACTGCAACCTCTGCCTCCTGGGTTCAAGTGATTCTCCTGCCTCAACCTCCTGACTAGCTGGAATATAGGTGCCTGCTACCACACCCGGCTAATTTTTTTGGTATTTTTAGTAGAGATGGGATTTCATCACGTTGGTAATGCTGATTTTGAACTCCTGACCTCAGGTGATCCACCCGCCTCAGCTTCCCAAACTGCTGGGATTACAGGCATGAGCCACCATACCTGGTCAGTTTTTTAGTTAATTTTCTATAAAGATGAGGTCTCATTATGTTGCCCAGGCTGATCTTAAACTCCTAGGCTCAAATGATCCTCCAGCCTCGGCCTCCTAAAGTGCTGGGATCACAGGTGTGAGCCACCACGCTCGGCAGCCTGCCATCTTTTGAGCCTCAGCCATGGTCCCTGCTTCTCGACCACCACGATAAGGATCAAAGTTTTTATTTTTATATCTATATTGAGATGATTCTCTCTCTGTTGTGCAGGCTGGACTCGAGTTCCTGGGCTCAAGTGATTCTACCACCTAGGCCTTCCAAGTAGCTGGGATCACAGGCATGAGCCAGCATGCCCAGCTAGAGCAAGTTTTTAAACGGAACGCTGTCCTATTTTGTATGATCTATTCCTAACTGTCCAATGTGGCAGCCACGAGCTGTATATGGCTACTTAATTAAAATAAAATTTGCCGGACACAGTGGTTCATGCCTGTAATCCCAGCACTTTGGGAGGCTGAGGCATGTGGATCACCTGTGGTCGGGAGTTTGAGACCAGCCTGGCCAACATGGAGAAACCTCACCTCTACTAACAATACAAAAATGGGCATGGTGGTAGTCACCTGTAATCCCAGCTACTTGGGAGGCTGAGGCATGAGAATCGCTTGAACCCGGGAGGTGGATGTTGCCATGAACTGAGATCATGCCACTGCACTCCAGCCTTGCGACAGAGCAAGACTCAATCTCAAAAAACAAAATAAACACATAAATGAAAATAAATACAATGAAACGTCCAGTTCCTTTGTTGCACCATCTGTTTTTCAAGCGCTCTGCTGCCCTGTGTGCCTGTGGCTGATGGACCGGGCAGGGGGCATTTCCATCTGCGCTGCTCGTCCCTGACACAGATGCTTGATCTGTGCTCCCTGCTGGTTCAGGAGGCTGCGAGGCCAGGAGGCCCAGAACACACAGCCATTCCCTGCTCCCAGCTACGGCCCATGGAGCAGCGCTGACGCTTCTGCAGGCTGCTTCCCGCAGCTGCACTCCCAGAACTCCTGACTGGGATCGGTCTGGATGAAACGTGGTTGCTTGTCTAGCAGAAGGAGCGCTATTGGCTGGGCGCAGTGGCTCACGCCTGTAATCCCAGCACTTTGGGACGCCAAGGTGGGTGGATCATGAGTTCAGGAGTTCAAGACCAACCTGGCCAAGATGGTGAAACCCTGTCTCTACTGAAAACTACAAAAATTAGCCAGGCGTGGTAGTGTATGCCTGTAATCCCAGCTACTCAGGAGGCTGAGGCAGGAGAATCTCTTGAACCCGTGTGGCAGAGGTTGCAGTGGGCTGATATCGGACCACTGTACTCCAGCCTGGATGACAGAGTGAGACTCCCTCTCAAACAAAACAAAACAAAACAAAAAGGAGCACATGCAGAAGCCGGATGCAGGTGACCGTTGTGGTCCCCACCACCCCTCGCAACGCTTTTGTAGTCTGCACAGGATGTTAAAATAACAGTGCGCAGAAGGCCACGGGGTTTCCTGCTGGGAAAGTGCGCTGATGTGGAGGCCGGGAATGGGGTTTCTAATCTGCCATGGGCCCTGGAGAGCGGCTGTCATTCTTCTGTGCCTCCCTTTCTCCATTTCCCGAGGCCCCGCAATCCCTCTACCTCCTGGGAAGTCCCAGCACAGGCACCACACAGGAAGCGCCATGAGGGTGCGAAGGGCATGCAGGTACAAAAGACAGGAGGGGGCCACGGGCTGGTGGCGCCACTCCCCTCGCAGCCCAGCCAGAACCCAGGCAGCAGCGTGGGGGTTCGTCCTGGCTCTCTGGCTGCTGCCCGACCCCAGCTCTTGAGTCCCCCCAGGGCACCACAATGCCTGGGCCTTGTGTTTCTGCTGAAGCTCATGCCTCAGAGCTTGGCTCCGATGCTTTCCTCCTAGAAGCCTCCCCTGATACGTCCCAGGAAGCCTGGCCTCTCCCCTTGTCCTAGCCCCAGGCGTCGTGTGCTCCCTGGACTCCACCCCTGCGTGGGTCTCATTCCTGTTTGTGTCCCGAAGGCCTGGCACTAGCCGCCCCCTAGATGCTGGCTGGATGAGTGCTGATGGGATGGTCTCATCTCTGTCCACAAAACCCCTCCCCTACAGCCGAACCCTCCCTGCCACGTGACTGTGTTGACAGAAGTCTGCTGTCCAGGGAATATCAGCTGCTGTCAGTGATAAGCATGACCTCCCTGTGGGCGTCAACTCCACCCCTGTGCTGCACAGGCCTTCTCGTCGATTTCAGTGATCATTAAGTTAATCGGCAATCATGACTCACACAGAATCAATGACAACTGAAATTATTAGAATCCACAGAAGGAGGGCATTCTCATTAGCTATTTGGGGCTTTTGAATGTTCTTGGATGAAACCAGAAATGAAAGGCTGCTAAAATCAAAGACTGAAAAGCCTTCTAGCTTTCAAGACAGAAAGGGGGCACCTAAAGATGATGGTGTATGAGTGTGTGTGCGCCTGCGTGCATGCATGCATGTGTGTGTGTCTGTGTGGTGGAGGTGGGAGGGAGGGTGGTCTGTGGGGGAGTGAGCTTTGGCGGGTGCGGCCCTTGGAGGCAGCCGGGGACAGGATGACTGGAAATCTCTCCCATGAGGGGGACAGGCTGAAGCCTGTGGGTACGAGCTGAGAACAGGATCTCAGGTGGGAAGGGTGGCAGTGGTGTCCACCTGGGCCAGCTGTGCCATGGAGGCTACCGAGCACCAGGTCGCCCCCTATAGGCAGCCCCAGCCCAGCCCAGCCCAGCCCAGCCCAGCCCAGCCCAGCCCTCTGGGTCAGGGCCGTGGGTCGTGGGAGACAATGGTGTGTGTGCTTTGCAGGAGGAAGTAGAAAGCCTCAGGTCGCTAGCAGCTGCCCGACACTGACACAATGTCATGATTCAGCCAAGGAAGAGGTTTAAAAATGAAGCCAGGTCACCTTTACACTCCCCAGTGCTAAGTAAGGAAGAATCTGTCATTACTGAGTATACTGATACTTAAAACCAGGCTTCTTCAATTCATCCAGTTCCCTGAAGTAAGAACGGCAGTGACAATGCTTTCTTCACCAAGCTTCACCCACATGATAGATACACTGACAATAGCGTGTTTTCATTTCATAACACCAGAGACTATCCTGTGTTGGCCAAAGTGTCGGTGTTCTCACTTATAATTCCAGACTGATTTTTTTTTTTTTGAGACGGAGTCTCCCTCTGTCGCCAGATTGGAGTGCAGTGGAACGATCTTGGCTCGCTGCAACCCCTGCCTCCCGGGTTCAAGTGATTCTCCTGCCTCAGCCTCTCAAGTAGCTGGGATTACAGGCATGTGCCACCATGCCTGGCTAATTTTTTGTATTTTTCAGTAGAGACAGGGTTTCTCCATGTTGGTCAGGCTGGTCTCGAACTCCTGACCTCAGGTGATCCAAAGTGCTGGGATTACAAGTGTGAGCCACCGTGCCCGGCCCAGAACTAACGGATTTTTGGGGGCAAGATTCTTTTACCTTGAAAGGCATTATCCAACCATTAAAGCAGCAGGCTAGGCGAACATCAACAGCTATGATCATCACAAAAAGAGACAAACACATGTCCCTGTGTGCCTCCTCCCATTGAAATGCTCCAGCAAAACCGAACAGGCAAACAAGCAAAGCAGCAACAGACTCTGAGCAGGGCCTGAGGCCTTACTACCAATTTACAGAAATACAGGAGACACGGGGGAATGCAGCAAGGACGCCATCAGCAAAACCCACGTGGGGGACACCCACCAGGACAAACGACTGGTTCTTTTACAAACAGATTGCAAAGAAAGAGAGACAGAAGGGGAGATGGGCAGATAGGGAAGGCCTCACGAGACCATCCACCAATTACAATGTGTGGAGCTGATCTGGATCCAGATTCAAACAACTACGCTGTCAGCAATTTTCATTTTATGTTTTCGGGGACAGGGTCTCTGTCACCCAGGCTGGAGTGCAGTGGTATGATCACGGTTCACAGCAGCCTTGACCTTCTGGGTTCAAGCGATTCTCCCACCACAGCCTCCCAAACAGATGAGACTACAGGCATGTGCTGTAACACCTGGCTAACTTTTGTATTTTTTTGTAGATAAGGGGTTTTGCTATATTGCCCAGGCTGGTCTAAAACTCCTGGGCTCAAGCGATCCTCCTGCCTTGGCCTCCCAAAGTGTTGGAATTACAGATGTGAGCCGTTGCACCTGGCCTCAAAGACATTTTGAATACAATTTCAAAAGCTAGCATTCCTAAACCAAAGCATGCCACTGTAGCCTACACTGAGGCAGGTCTATGTTCCCAGACGCCTCAAGGCTCACACGGAGTCACACGAAGGTCTGGGGCACATTTTAGAAGTGCATCCATTTCCTATAATTGAGAGACTCTGCCTGGGCACCACTCACAGCTGAACAAAGGCCCCACACACAAGGTATAGAACCCTGGCTCCTTCATCCAAAGTAAGACAGCTCCTGGAGCGCGGGGTGCAGACACCACTGCCCAGCCTCCTTCCCTTCTCCCACGGGTCTCACGCCAGGGCGCACCAACCTCAGCCAACCCAAGCCGGGAGTGACGTCCAGCCGCATTCCTCCCCACCCCACCATCACCTCACCTTGTATTATTCTCTGCATGGCTTTTGTGTTTTTTTTTTTGAGACGAAGTCTCGCTCTTGTCCCCAAGGCTGGAGTGCAGTGGCGTGATCTCAGCTCACTGCAACCACTCCCTCCCGGGTTCAAGCCATTCTCTTGCCTCAGCTTCCCGAGGAGCTGGGATTACAGGGGCCCATCACCACGCCCGGCTAATTTCTGCATTTTTAGTAGAGATAGGGTTTCACTGCGTTGGCCAGGCTGGTCTTGAACTCATGACCTCAGGTGATTCGCCTGCCTCAGCCTCCCAAAGTGCTGGGATTACAGGCGTGAGCCACCACACTCGGCCCTCTGCATGGCTTTTATCTAGATGTTTTTGTTTATTTTTTATTGTCTGCTTCCTATCACTAGAACGAAGTTCCGAAGAGGCAGGGTCTTGCCTTGTTCATCTCTATCTGGAGAGCCTGCACCAGGGCCTGGTGTCCAGCAGACATGCACGGTTGCGGGAATGGATGAATTGGTTCTGGGAGCCCAGGTGGTATGCTAGGCCCCCAGAGGCATTTTAAGGTTATCTTTCAGGGTTATCTTTAACCTTAAGACCCCAGACCAGAGGGTTTAGGGTTAAAGATAACATATGGAGTGCCTGGGAGTACACTTTCTAAAGAAAGATGAACTTAGCACTTTTAACCTAAGCCTCCCTTCAGAACATATGAAAATGGAAGAAAATCGTGATTAAATGGCTAAAAGACTGCAGCCAGGCAGGAGAGATAAGAAACCTAATAAAATCTAGCAAGCTGGGGGCTACTGTGTGTAAACTGTCACCGACAAGATAGAGGGCTGGAGTCAAGAAGGTTAAAGGCTGCACGACAAGGAAGGGAATCTAGAGGCTCAAAGGTGACGAGACCCCCTCCTCCTCCTCCCCAGCGACCGTCCTCCCACTGGGGGCAGAGCAGAGCAAGGTTGTCACAGTGGGAACAGCGCCCCGTGCCTCCCAGTGGCAGCGAGTCCGGTACACAGGACGTCCCCGTGCAGCTTTACTCACAGGAGCCACGGTCTCTGGCTTAGACGCCGGCGACTTGAAGGTGGATGTAGTTCTGGCCGCGTCCGCCCTCTTGTCGGCAGCTGCCCCCATGGACAAGCATTCCAGGTAGTCGGGTGGGGGGATCACAACGCTGCTGCTCTCAGACAAGTTCACGGTGCTGATGCTTCTCACCGGCGCGGGGCTCAAACCCAAAAAGGACAGAGCACACACATAAGACAAGGTCTCACCGGGCAAACCCCAAACATCCTCCGTGTCCCTGACCAAGGATGATAGTAATGAGCGATCACAAATCAAAAACGGAACTCAAGTCTCACACACACCTCCACACGCAGTACATGTGTCAATACAAAACACTCTTAGTTTTTTTGTTTTGTTTTTTTGCCACAGAGTCTCATTCTGTCATCCAGGCTGGAGTGCAATGGCGTGATCTTGGCTCACTGCAACCTCTGTCTCTCGGGTTCAAGCAATTATCCTGCTTCAGCCTCCCAAGTAGCTGGGATCACAGGCTTGTGCCACCACCCCTGGCTAATTTTTGTATTTTTAGTTGAGATGGGGTTTCACTATGTTGGCCAGACTGGTCTCAAACTCCTGACCTTGTGATCCACCCCCTTGGCCTCCCAAAGTGCTGGGATTAGAGGTGTGAACCACCGCACTTGGCCTCATTTTCTTTTTCTTTTTTGTTTTTGAGACAAAGTCTCACTCTGTCGCCCAGGCTGGAGTGCAGTGGCACGATCCTGGCTCACTGCAACCTCCGCCTCCCAGGTTCAGGCAATTCTCCTGCCTCAGCCTCCTGAGTAGCTGGGATTACAGGCGTGTGCCACCACGCCCAGCTAATTATTATATTTTTAGTAGAGACGAGGTTTTGCCATGTTGGTCAGGCTGGTCTCGAACTCCTGACCTCGTGATCCACCCGCCTCTGCCTCCCAAAGTGCTGGGATTACAAGCGTGAGCCACCGTGCCTGGCCTGGCCTCATTTTTTAAAGTGGGGGCCCACCCTCATGGGGCTGCTGAGAGAATTAAATGAGAGAGTCAATGCAGTAACTACTGTTATTATCTGGCCTGGAATATGTATTTGGGGGTTTTCAGCAAGGAGGTGCTCGGTGAAGGTCATCAGGGTAGTTCAGGCCATGGGAGTGGACGAGATGGCCCAGCACAGGCAGGAAGGATGGACCCAGGGCAACCCCCAAGAACACTGATGCTTAACTGATGGGCAGAAGAGGGTGTAAAGAGCTGGTGAGGCAGATGACAAACAGAGCACAGGTCAAGCAGCCAGGGTCACAGAACATTCCAGAAAAAGCATACAACAGTGCTAAGGGCTGCTACGTAAGATAAGGATGGAAAACACATGCCTTGGATTTAGCGACCAGAAGGTGCAGGGGACAGGGAGGGCGTTTCAGGGCGCCGCAGAAGTGGGGAGAAGAGGTGGCCTGGGCTGTGTCTCCTCACAGCAGACAGTCAGCAAAGCTCAGGGACAACAGAAATCACGGCAGACAGCACCGTGAGCCACAGTCTCATCTCTCACTGATCCACGAGAGCCGAGGCTGAGGGCAGGGCCTGCGACAGAGCTAGAGCTAGATGGTGATGGGTTATGGAGACATCAGGCAGGGGTTTCTGTCGCTGAGAGAGCTCAGCCACACTCAGGGCTACCTTGGCGTGGGCACAGTCATTGTTTCCGTCTCATTTTCTTCTAGCAACTTCGTGTATGATGACGGGAACCAGCCTCTCCTACAGGCAAAGAGGGAGAAAAGACCCCATCAGCAGTAGGCAAGTGGGCAGGGCAACCACCCTGAACAGCCTGATGAAAGCTCAGGGCAGACTGCACCATAAAGGCCCACATGTGGAGTGGATGAAATTAAGGCTTTGAATAGATAAATATGGACTTTCACATACACTGAACAATGTGTATTGTTAAAAGCTTTTCTTGGATAGGCAAGGTGGCTCATGCCTGTAATTCCAGCACTTTGGGAGACTGAGGCAGGTAGATCATGAGGTCAGGAGTTCAAGACCAGCCTGGCCAATATGGTGAAACCCTGTCTCTACTAAAAATACAAAAATCAGCTGGGCGTAGTAGCAGGCGCCTGTAATCCCAGCTACTCAGAAGTCTGCTTGAGTCCAGGAGGTGGAGGTTGCAGTGAGCTGAGATTGTGCCATTGCACTCCAGCCTGGGCAACAGAGCGAGATTCAGTCTCAAAAACCAACAAACAAAAGTTTTCCTTCTTTTTTTTTTAAATACAGACAGGCTCTCACTCTGTCGCCCAGGCTGGAGTGAATGGGGCGATCATAGCTCACTGTGGCCTCAAACTCCTGGGCTCAAGCAATCCTCCTGCCTCAGCATCTGAGTAGCTGGGACTAGAGGTGTGTACCACCATGCCTGGCTAAAAAGCAATATATGTTGTATGTATAACATTAATTTGATTTGGATTACCCTTTTATTTATTTTTCATATGGTTTTATTTAATACATCTGAACAATCTATTTAGAAAACTGACAAGCTAGTTACAGTAAGACTTGCGCACATACTTATGGCTGAAATTATGAGGATGGCATTCAAACTACCTATGTGCTAAACCTTAACAAAGTATATCTGATATGCAGATTATCCTCAAGAAATCAAATGCTAATTATTATTATTATTTTTTTCTTTTTGAGATGGAGTCTTGCTGTCACCCAAGGTTGGAGTGCAGTGGCACCATCTCAGCTCACTGCAACCCCCATCTCCCAGGTTCAATCCCAGATTCTCCTGCCTCACCTTCCCGAGTAGCTAGGATTACAGGTGCCCACCACCACACCTGGCTACTTTTTGTATTTTTAGTAGAGATGGGGTTTCACCATGTTGACCAGGCTGGTCTGGAAACTCCTGACCTCAGGTAATCCACCGGCCTTGGCCTCCCCAAGTGCTGGGATGCTCAGCACTCAGCTAAATGCTAAATTTTTTTAAAAAACAAAAGAATGTTTACTACTTTCAGAGAGGTGACTTCACATGATCTAATAACCTAGGCATGCACCATTGTATCTCTACATGCACAGACATACAGAAAATAGCCTTGGATAGAATAACTCAAGTTAACTAGAACTAAACCATAAACTTAACTTCAGCTAAAATGTGAACATGTCCACAAAGATGACTTGCAGCTTGGCTGCTCTGGAAGGGAGTGGCCGTCTGGAGCCCTGCGGGGACCATCACACCCAGACTTACGCCTTGGACGTGTCATGTTCTCCATACAGCCAGCCATCCTTCTCCTCGGAGATGAGCAGCGTGATGATGTCTCCCTGGGCAAAGCTGAGTAAGGTGTTGGCCCCTGCAGTGTGCGGGAAGATGGTCTTCACTTTCTGCTTTTTCATCATGTTCAGTCCAGTTGCAACCGAAACCGATCGTTGTAAACTGGGATCTTCAGAAGTATCTGTTGGAGGGGGTGTAGCGGTAATGGCTTCTCAAAGCATGAGAATCAATAGGCACATTCCAATGAGCAAACCCCAGACAGCCACCTGTGCCCATCTTGCCACCAACGCTCCTTCTGTGGAAACTGACCCTGTCCTATTTCCTTGCCTTGATCATTGCCCAGAAGGGACAGGGACTGCTGAGAAACAGAGGCAGCCCGCGGCCTGAAGCCACGCACAGTGCGGAAGAGGATCCCTGCAGCTGCGGGCTCCTTTCCAGACCCAAGGACAAGGCAGCGTCTGCCGGGTTTATCTGCACTCTGCTTTGGCCAGGATAGCTCTCCTGAGAGAGGCAAACTGCTCCGTCGCCAAACTGCCCTTGCAATTGCAATCGCACAGGCAGGCTGGGGCCATGGTTCAAACCCAACTGTCCATGTCCACAAAGAAAAGAAACTGCAAATGCAGTCGGTCTTGTCATGCTGGCTGCTCAGCTTCTCACCCCCAGGCGTGGGAAGGATGAGGTGAGGATGAGTTCCATTTATGGAGTCCTCACCAGGGGCCCGTCACCAATCTCAATGCCTCACAGCTGCCATCCTGCCAGGCTCCCAGGAGGAAGGTGCTGCCATCATCCACAGGACAGACCCCACAGCTGGCAAGTGCTGGGCTGGGCCAGGAAGCAGCTCCAGCAGGCCCACCCCAGAACCTCTACTCATGAGCACGAGGCTGTACTGTTCATGTTTCCATTCAAACACAGGCTGATATTTCCACTTCAGGGAAAAAAAAGGTAAAATATATACATAAATGTATGCATAACATTTGAGACAGTCTCATTCTGTTGCCCAGGTTGGAGTATAGTGGCAGGATCACAGCTCACTGCAGCCTGGACTTCCCAGGCTTAAAGGATCCTCCCTCCTCAGCCTCCTACGTAGCTAGGACTACAGGCACACACTGCCATGCCAGGCTCATTTAAATTTTTTTGTAGAGACAGTGTCTCACCATGTTGCCCTGTCCGGTCCTGACCTCCTGGCCTCAAGCGATCCTCCCACCTTGGCCTCCCAAAGTGCTGGGATTATAGGTGTGAGTCACTGCTTCTGGCTCTTTTAAAAATTTATATATTTTTTGTTTTCCATTCAAGTTTTCCCAAGCTAGTAATACAGCAAGCATCTTTAATTTAAAACAATGCCAGATCTTTTTCTGCTTTATTCTTGCAGATTCTTCATGATTACAACATACACCTTGCTGCCCCTTTAACCTGCCACTCTCTACCTTGCTGGTGTTGAACCCACCAGCAATTTTCTTTTCTTTTTGAGACAGAGTCTCAGTCTGTTGTCCAGGCTGGAGTGCAGTGGTGCGATCTCAGCTCACTGCCACCTCTGCCTCCTGGGTTCAAGCAATTCTCCTGTCTCAGCCTCTCGAGTAGCTGGGACTACAGGCACATGCCTCCACCTCTGGCTAAGTTTTGTACTTTTAGTAGAGGCGGGGTTTCACCATATTGGTCAGGCTGGTCTCGAACTGTTGACTTTAGGTGATCCACCTGCCTCAGCCTCCCAAAGTGCTGGGATTACAAGCATGAACCACCACACCCGGCCTCCATTTATTTGGAAATATATTAATTCTCAAGAGTATGTTTGCGCTGGCTAAACATCAGTCAGTGCACAGAACTGGTGAGTGTCAGAGAAATCTATCACTTATCAGTGTGTCTCATCGTCTAGACCTGTATTTGTTCTGACCTCACGCCTGCACAGCCAGGGCTGAATGTATCCACCATACCTGCTTGTTTACCTCCAGACCTTGCAACACATTTATCCAAAATATTTATTTCACAGCTTATCTTAAAACAAATTTAAAATGTATCTTCAAAGAAATCTCTTACCTGTTGAATTATTTATCCTTTCTGATTTTGGTGCGGCTGTTGCTGGGTTATTAAACATATCGATCAAAGGACTGGTATACGCTCGGCCTGAAGGAGCAGGGGGCATCTTTGGTGAGCATTCAGAAAGGGTGTCGTAATCTTTCCCAACCTGTGAAAAATTCTGTATTAGTCTAATATTAGTATCACGCAGAATTGGAATTACATGGATTCCCCAGGCTGTTTTTTTTTTAAATCATAGGCTTTATTTTTATTTATTTATTTTGAGAGAGTCTCACTCTGTGGCCCAGGCTGGAGTGTAGCGGTATGATCTCGGCTCACTGTAACCTCCGTCTCCCAGATTCATATGATTCTCCTGCTTCAGCCTCCCAAGTAGCTGGATTACAGGCAGGTGCTACCACACCTGGCTATTTTCTGTATTTTTAGTAGAGATGGGGTTTTATCGTGTTGGCCAGGCTGGTCTCGAACTTCTGACCTCAAGTGATCAGCCTCCCAAAGTTACAAGGGTAGGACACGGGGGTAGAGGCTGGGGTCTTTATTTCTTCTACCACATTCATGATTTTCTCTCGCACTTTGATGGCGTCAGTGCAGGTCTCCTGCCACCGACCCTGGGCATGGTGGCACATGCCTGTTGTCCCACTACTCGGGAGGCTGAGGCAGGAGAATCGCTTGAACCCAGGAGGCGGTGGTTGCAGTGAGCTGAGATCACAGGTGTGAGCCACTGCGCCCGGCCACATTTCAGGGGGTTTGAGATGGGCAGAAAGAGCAGCCCCGCATGTTTAAACTACCTGCTACATCCCAGTCTCCACACAGAGCCCATGTTCAAAGATCAGCAAACTACAAATGTGTGAATTCATTACTGTGAATACTTTGATGCCTGTTTTTTTCTTGAAGTGCCTGACATTGTGATGAATAGCATCAGAGTGTGTCTCATTTATTTTGTGATACCTATAGTTCCTTCCTTGGGAATAAACTTAGTTGAAATGATTACAATTAAAAACAGTAAGAAGCTGGGTGCGATGGCTCACACCTGTAATCCCAGCACTTTGGGAGGCTGAGGCGGGAGGATCAGGTCAAGAGATAGAGACCATCCTGGCCAACATGGTGAAACCCCATCTCTACTAAAAATACAAAAATTAGCTGGGTGTGGTGGCGCATGCCTGTAGTCCCAGCTACTCGGGAGGCCGAGGCAGGAGAATCGCTTGAACCCAGGAGGCGGTGGTTGCAGTGAGCCAAGATGGTGCCACTGCACCCAGCCTGGTGACAGAGCGAGACTCCATCTCCAAAATAAAAATAAAAAAATTGGCTGGGCGCAGTGGCTCAAGCCTGTAATCCCAGCACTTTGGGAGGCCGAAGCGGGTGGATCACAAGGTCAAGAGATCAAGACCATCCTGGTCAACATGGTGAAACCCTGTCTCTACTAAAAATACAAAAAATTAGCTGGGCAGAGTGGCACGTGCCTGTAATCCCAGCTACTCAGGAGGCTGAGGCAGGAGAATTGCCTGAACCCAGGAGGCGGAGGTTGCGGTGAGCCGAGATTGTGCCATTGCACTCCAGCCTGGGTAACAAGAGTGAAACTCCGTCTCAAAAAAAAAAAAAAAAAAAAAAAATTTTAAAATACAAAAAATTAGCCAGGTATGGTGGTGGGCACCTGTAATCCCAGCTACTTGGGAGGCTGAGGCAGGAGAATTGCTTGAACCCAGGAGGTGGAGGTTGCAGTGAGCAGAGATCACACCATTGCACTCCAGCCTGGGCAACAGAGCAAGACTTCATCTCAAAAAAAAAAAAAAAAAAACCCAACCAAAAAACCCACTAAGAATAAAATTTCCAAAACAAAGATAATAGCACCAAACATAGTTCAAAACATGTACCCAGCTAACTTCACACCTGAATGTAAGAGGATAGAGGTGCAAAAAGGTGGCCTTGGAAGTCATAAAGGAGGACTTGTGATTTCTACCATCAAAGACGAATTTGGCCCGGATGAAGTTAGGAAATATACAATTGAAATCTGGAAGAGAAAACTGACTCCTACCACATTGCTTCTCTCGATCATGGGCGAAGGCTGAGGTGTCCCGGACACGGGAGTACAGGCTGGGGTCTTTATTTCTTCGATCATATTCATGATTTTCTCTGGCACTTTGATGGCGTCAACGCAGGTTTCCTGCCACCGAGGCAGCCTGGAATTCAGTAGTTCTGCAGACTGCAAGTCCAAAAGAAGAAGACTAAAGACAAAGACGACTGTTTGAAGAGCTGAGAAAAATTCCATCTCGTCATGTTGCTGATAACATATTACTGGCTTAGCATCAGAGTGTGGGGGCTCTGGGTTAAACTCGGGGAGCAGTTTAAGCACCTAGGGCATCTGCTGTATCTCACTGGCCGAGAGGGGCATACACTGTCAATCAAACAGAAATTTCCTGCTCTCTCTCTGTGAATACAGAGCTTAGGACTAATACGGGGATGGTAAATGGTTAAAACAAGAACAGAAACTTAGGGAGGCAGGAAGCAATCTGCATGAATCCCGTTTTCCAGGTGGCCCCCAAAACGCTAACTAACCATCACTTTCTCCCTCCCACTCCTACTAAAAGCAGCACCTCCAACACAGGCCACCGGCCCAGGAGCTGACTCTGACCGGTTCATGCATCAGAGAAGTGACTCAGACTCTGTCCTGAGAGTATCTAGGGGAAAGAGGGACTGTCGTCAGTGAGTGGTGGGCAGTGCTGAGGGATACCCCACCACAGGCCGAACAAGGCTTTGCAGAGCAGAACCTGACCAGCGGGGATGAGACCCTGCAGCTCTGGAGGCCGAGCGCCCCTCCAGCACCCACAAGCCTGGCTCTGCTCCTGACAACTGGGCTCCCAGAGGGGCCCCCAGGCCCTTCCAGTGAACCCCTTTTCTGAGCAGCACTCTGGTTAGAAAAGGGAAGTCAGGGGCCTGCCCTGCAGCTGTGTACATGTCAGTCACACTGGTTTTAATCAGCCTCTCAGTTTACAAAGAGGGGCAGGGGAGCTGATGTCAGTACTAGGGGAGGCAAAGCCCCCATACCACCCTTGTCCCCAAATGTCACCCTGACACACTAGGTCAATGCCATCCCACCCCCAACTGTCACCCTGACGCACCAGGTCAACACCACTCAACCCCTGGCTATCACCCTGATCCTCTGCAGCAACGCGGACCAGCTGCTTGGGCCTGCTTCATCCCAGCTCCACGGAAAGGTCTGGGGTGCTTTAGCTGAATTAAGGCAAGTCACAAAACCAGTTTTCAGATAGTTGAAGAAACTTCCAGTATAGAAAGGAGCAGGTTTGGTCTGTGTCACTCTATAAAGCATTACTGGGACCCATGGTTAAGTCTAAGAAAGACTGCTGATAGCTGGAGCTCCCTGAAAAGGGGCCAGGCTCATGACATGGTGGGGTGTCACACAGGAAGAGGACCTCCAGGTCACCTCTGAACCCTCCAGCCTGCGATCCCGGTGCCACAGGATGCCCTCACTCTGGGAAGAGAAGATTCTAAAGTGAACTCTATATTCCCAAACTAGTACAGACGCACTGTTGGCAAAAGTGATCACCTAATACAGCAATGCCTTCCTTGGCTATAACCATTTTCTTTCTTTCTTTTTTTAAGACGGAGTTTCGCTCTTGTTACCCAGGCTGGAGTGCAATGGCACAATCTTGGCTCACTGCAACCTCTACCTCCTGGGTTCAAGCAATTCTCCTGCCTCAGCCTCCCGAGTAGCTGGGACTACAGGCGTGCGCCACCATGCCCAGCTAATTTTTTGTATTTTTAGTAGAGACGGGGTTTCACCATGTTGACCAGGACGGTCTTGAGCTCTTGACCTCGTGATCCACCCTCCTCAGCCTCCCAAAGTGCTGGGATTATAGGTGTGAGCCACCGCGCCCCGCCTTAACCATTTTCTTTTTCTTTTTTTGAGAGAGGATCTTGGCTCTGTCACCCAGGCTGGAGTGCACTGGCATGATCACAGCTCACTGCAGCCTCGAACTCCTGGGCTAAAGCAATCCTTCCACCTCAGCCTCCTCAGTAGCTGGGGCCATAGGTGCACACCACCTCACCTGGTTAATTACAAAAAATTTACTTTTGTAGAGACAGGGTCTCACTATGTTGCCCTGGGCTCAAGTGATCCTCCTGCCTTGGCCACTCAAAGGGCTGAGATTACAGGCATGAGCCACTGTGCCTGGTCTGATGTACTCATTTTAAATCTGTTTTAGTTTAGGGAGCTGAACATGCCTTCTTTTTTTTTCTTTTGGAGACAGTCTTACTCTGTTGCCCAGGCTGGAGTGCAGTGGTGCAATCTGGGCTCACTGTAACCTCAGCCTCTCAGGTTCAAGCAATTCTCCTGCCTTGCCTCCCAAGTGGCTGGGATTATAGGCACCCATCACATGTGGCTAATTTTTGTATTTTTAATAGAGACAGGTTTCACCATGTTGGCCACGCTGGCCTTGAACTTCGGACCTCAAGTGATTTGCCCACCTGGGTCTCCCAAAGTGCTGTGATTACAGGTGTGAGACACCATGCCAAGTCCTGAATACTCTTTAAAAAAGTTGTAAAAAGTGTATGGAAAATACATTTGCCTACATACAAGGTATTTTTACTTTAAAACAAAGATGAAGTTGGCTCATATTCAAGCTCTTGCGGAGCTTCTCATATTCTGGAACACTCTAACTTTACTATCAACAACAATGAATATTTGGCCTCAACCACTGCTGGTTTTGGATGTTTACAAAGACCCAAAAGAGTTCATACTTTAAAACAACACATTATGGCATGTGCTGCGTAATGATTCCTGGGGGTTCTAAGCTCGCAGCTGTGTGTGCTGGAAGGAGGGTGATGAGGTCATTCAGTTGAGGAAACCAGGAACAAACACCATCAAGAGGAATGAATGCATCACTGAGTCCAGCTGTACTGAAGTGTGTGAATGGGGCCCGTGGACTGGGACAGAAATGCCCGTGACCCCCATACACAGACCCATAAAGGGAGCATCTCAAATTGCCCAGGTGGGGTAGGCCTGGGCCCGCTGGGACTCACCGGCAGCTATGGTGAAGACACTGATGCTGAGGACACATCAGAGAGAGCCTGGGAAAAGCTGACTCGCAGGTGAGAAGAGCAAACATGTGCTATTCTCAATGATGAGGCATTATTTTATGAAGAACTTCAAATATGGATGTATTTTTTGTTAAGTTTTTTTTTTGGCAGGGGGACAGAGTCTCACTCTGTTGCCCAGGCTGGAGTGCAGTGGCATGATCTTGGCTCACTGCAGCCTCTACTTCCCAGGTCCAAGCAAATCTCCTGCCTCAGCCTCCCGAATAGCTGGGACTATAGGCGTGTGTCACCATGCCTGGCTGATTTTTTTATTTTTAGTAGCGATGGGGTTTCACCATGTTGGCCAGGACGGTCTTGATCTCCTGACTTCATGGTCCATCCGCCTCAGCCTCCCAAAGTGCTGGGATTACAGGCATGAGCCACTGTGCCTGGCCTATTGGAATCTTTTCATTGGGAAAATGATCCACTGCTTTATATTGGGGACATGTGGAAGGTTGGGGGCGTGCCTGTATGTATATCTCTGCATGTATGGACTGACTGAGACAGGGTCCTGCTCTGTTGCTCAGGTTGGAGTGCAGTGGCACAATCATAGCTGACTGCAGCCTCAACTTCCCATGCTCAAGGGATCCTCCCACCTCGGCCTCCTGAGTAGCTAGGACTACAGGCACATGTTAACATGCCTGGCTAGTTTTTTAAATTTTTTATAGACAGAGTTTTGCCATGTTGCCCAGGCTGGTCTTGAACTCTTGATCTCAGGTGATTCGCCTGCCTCAGCCTCCCAAAGTGTTGGGATTACAGGCATAAGGCATGGCCCAGCCTTCTGGGGCATTTAAATATGAAATAAAGTTATCAATACACTCAATGCAATTTGCCACCACACCCACCTGTAAGTGATAATAATGTATGTGGTTTGCAAAGCTGCAGTGCTTGTCAACCAGAAAGCAGAAGCGCCTCTTCTCTTCAAGCAGAGCTTCTTTGCAACCATCTGCAATAAATTTCTGGATTTCACTCTGACGAGAAGTAACGGTCTCCACGTACTAAAAAAATAAATAATAATTACGTAAGTATGACACGAGCATCAGATAGCACGCAGCCTGACGTTTATCTTCTGCCATCTTCATGCCTGCTTTATTTGAATAATAAACACATGAGAGGAAAGTACGTTGTAACCTGACCTAGGTAGACACCATTGTTCTCCTTGAGGTCCCTGACTCATGTGCAAAGAGAAGTTGCTGAACAGCGTGATATTCCCATGGGGTGATTTGCACAAATATTACTTTGTACTCCAGAGACATGACTGTGTCCTACTGGGAAGCACCATGGGCTTTGGAACCAGAAAGTTCCAGGTTCAAACCCAGTTTCAAATGCCAACAATATGTGATACGGTTTGGCTGTGTCCCCACCCAAATCTCATCTTGAATTGCAGCTTCCATAATTCCTATGTGTTTCGGGAGGGACCTGGTGGGAGCTGGTCTTTCCCGTGCTAGGCTTGTGACAGTGAATGAGTCTCACAAGATCTGATGGTTTTATAAGGGGGAGTTTCCCTGCACATGCTCTCTCTTTGCCTGCTGCCATCCATGTATAAGGTGACTCGCTCCTCCTTGCCTTCTGCCATGATTGTGAGGCCTCCCCAGCCACGTGGAGCTGTGAGTCCATTAAACCTCTTTCTTTTGTAAACCGCCCAGTCTCAGGTATATCTTTATCAGCAGCATGAAAATGGAATAATAAAATATGACATAACCTAAGCCTCATTTTCCCCATCTGCACAATGGGAACAGTAACACCAATCATGGAGAGTCCCTTCTCCTTTCAGAGCCAGGAGAAAAAGCCCATGTTTTGGCAGGAGGCTGCTAACTAATTATTCTTAACTCTGGAAAACTCTACATCCTTCAGCTCTCAGTCAAAATGCTTATTTTTAAAAACTGATACATGATATTTATATATATTTATGGGGCACATGTAATAATGATCAAGGCAGGGTCCTTGGGTGTCCATCACCTCAAGTTATTATTTCTATGTGTTGGGTACATTCTAAGACCTCTCTTCTAATTATTTTGAAATATACAATGGATTGCTGTTAAGTACAGTCATCCTACTCTGCTCCTGGACACTAGAATTTATTCCTTTTATCCATCTGTATGTTTGTACCCATTAACCAACCACTCCTTCATCCACCCCCTCCCCTGGCATCGACACACTCACCATCCTCAGCTACCTACAGAATGACAGGTAACCAGCATTCTACTTCCCACCTCCATGAGATCAACTTCAAAAATTTTTTTTTGAGATGGAGTCTTGCTGTCACCAAGGCTGGAGTGCAGTGGCACAATATTGGCTCATTGCAACCACTGCCTCCTAGGTTCAAGTGATTCTCCTGCCTCAGCCTTCCCGAGAAGCTGGGATTACAGGCACCTGCCACCACCTCAGCTAATTTTTGTATTTTTAGTAGAGATGGCATTTCACCATGTTGGCCAGGCTGGTCTTGAACTCCTGACCTCAAATGATCTACCCACCTTGGCCTCCCAAAGTGCTGGGATTAAAGGGGTGAGCCACCACACCCGGCCAACCTCCTCTTAAACTGTACCAATTATCAACAACAAAAGAAAACAAGATATTGCTGAAAAGCTCACCTCGATTTCTTTGTGTTCATATTTGAGTGCATTTCGTCCTCCTTGGCTTTTCCTTCTGATCTTCTTCAACTCAGCTTGGGATTTCTCCAAAGACTCTAATTTATTCTTGTGTTCTGTTTGGTATCTTTTCAGAGTTGCCTGTAAGTTAAATGCTGTGCTTATTTTACTGTGGTGCCACACAAATTGTCACAGTTGCTTCTGCTTACACTTCCACTGTGTGTGGCTGTTCAGGGCCTGATACTCTCACTTCACGCCATCCTCATGCTGGCTGGGGCCTCCACACTCGCACCAGTTCACACCATCCTCCTACTGGCCAGGGCCCCCACACCCATGCCAGTTCACATCATCTTCCTGCTGGCTGGGGTCCCCACACCCATGCCAGCTCACACCATCCTTCCGCTGAATGAGGCCCCCACACCCACATCAGTTTTACACTATCCTCCTGCTGACTGGGGCCCCCACACCCAAGGCAGTTCGCACCATCCTCCTGCTGGCCGGGGCCCCCACACCCACGCCAGTTCACACCATCCTCACACTGGCTGGGGCCCCTACACTCACACTGGTTCACACCATCCTCCTGCTACCCAGGGTCCCCACACCCACACTTTACACCATCCTCATGCTGGCCAGGGCCCTCACCCCTCAGTTCACATCATCTGCATGCTGGCTGCAACCCTCACCCTGCAGTTCACACCATCCTTACACTGGCCAGGACCCTCACCCTGCAGTTCACACTATCTGCATGCTGGCTGGGACCCTCGCGTGACAGTAAACACCATCCTCACAATGGCCAGGGCCCTCACTCATTTCACACCATCCTTATGCTGGCTGGGACCATCACCCTGTAGTTCACCCTGCAGCTCACACCACTGTCACACTGCCCAGGGCCCTCACTCCTCATTTCACAGCATCCTTACGGTGGATGGGACCCTCACCCTGCAGTTCACACCATTTGCATGCTGGCTGGGATGCTCACCCTGCAGTTCATACCATCTCTGTGTTGGCTGGGACCCTCACCCCTCAGTTCACACCATCCTCACAATGGCTGGGGCCCTCACTCATTTTACACCATCCTTATGCTGGCTGGGTCCCTTAGCCCACAGCTCACACCACCCTCACACTGGCTAGGGCCCTCATTCCTCAGTTCACACAGCCCCCTCCATTCATTGTTAATGTCTTGCCTTTGTTCTAAAGGTCCCTGTTTAAACGAGAAGCCCCTGACCAGAATGGCTGTTCTCTGAGGACATCTTCTTTTTCTTTTATTCCTTCCTTCCTCAAAGGCTTTTTGATGCTGGGTGGTTAACTTTCTTCTGCCATCCAAAGTCTCAAAGTCCCACCCAAGCACTTGGCCACCAAACTGGTTAAGTGCTTTGGTGAAGAAATAGACAACATTAGGTCACATATTCCTGGCTGTTTTGTGATTTATGATTTCAAGAAACAGAATGAACAGGTGCAATAGCTTAGGGTTGTTTTGGGTGCTGTGTGGCAGAGTATTTAAGAATGCAGGGTCTCTTTTTTTCTGAGACTGACTCTCACTCTGTCACTCAGGCTGGAGTGCAGTGACGCGATCTAGGCTCGCTGCAACCTCCGTTTCCTGGGTGCAAGTGATTCTTCTGCCTCAGCCTCTCAGGCTAGTAGCTGGGATTACAGGCACACACCACCACACCCAGCTGTATTTTTAGTAGAGATGGGTTTCACCATGTTGGCCAGGCTGGTCTCGAACTCCTGACCTCAAATGATCTACCTGCCTTGGCCTCCCAAAGTGCTGGGATTATAGGGGTGAGCCACCACATCCAGCGAACTCAGGGTCTTAAGTCTAACAGACCCATATCAGAATTCAAATCCCTATTTTCTCTATAATATGTGAAGTGCAGATAAGAAGGGTGTCTGGCTGGGTGCAGTGCCTCATGCCTGTAATCCCAGCACTTTGTGAGGCCAAGGCAGGTGGATCATGAGGTCAGGAGTTTGAGACTAGCCTGGCCAAGATGGTGAAACCCCATCTCTACTAAAAGTACAAAAATTAGCAGGGTGCAGTGGCAGGCACCTGTAATCCCAGCTACTTGGGAGGCTGAGGCATGAGAATTGCTGGAACCCGGGAGACAGAGGTTGCAGTGAGCTGAGATCATACCACTGTACTCCAGCCTGGGTGACAGAGCAAGACTCTATCTCAAAAAAAAAAAAAAAGAAGGTGTCTATGTTTTAGAGTTTCCGAGGGATAACTATCAGATAACATATGTTAATCACTTGACATGAAATGCACCTTAGCAGCTGTACGGGTCCTGTGGCCTCCTGCCAGGAGTGCAAAGACAGCAGCAGGCTTAACAAGGACCACAAAGAAGGGAAGATTTCAGGGCAGCTCACGCACTGACTGCCACACAGAGGGCTTGGTGAGCAGAAAGGGACTTTGGGTGGCAGGAGCAAGTTCTCTACAGCAGCAAGGAAGCTGGCAAGAGCCCTGAATACTGGGGCTGTAGGGCCACCCTGAAGGGGACCTGCTGGAAAGAACAACAGTGGACAAACAAGGGGTGCCATGCTCCCCCCTTTTTTTTTAGACACAGTCTAGCTCTATTGCATAGGCTGGAGTGCAGTGGCACGATCTTGGCTCACCGCAGCCTCTGCCTCCTGGGTTCAAGCCATTCTCCTGCCTCAGCATCCCAAGTAGGGACTACAGGCACGCACCACCATGCCCAGCTAATTTTTTTTGTATTTTGTGTAGAGACAGGGTTTCGCTAGGTTGGCCAGGCTGGTCTTGAACTCCTGACCTCAAGGGATCTGCCCGCCTCGGCCTCCCAAAGTGATGGGATTACAGGCGTGAGCCCCCACACCTGGTCTCTACGCTTTCTAAGAGAGATCCCAAATGTTAGCAAAAACTAGCTCACGCATCCCAAAGGGACCTTGTCGGTTTCATGCATCCGGGCATGATCAACACCGAACTCCACTTCTGTTTGCTGCTGATGAGTAAACGGTGGGGATGGGTTCTCCTCGGGCTGGGAGGTCAAGCAGCCCAAGGCTGGGGCTGGAGAACTGTGCACTTACATTCATATATTTCACGTCAAGTTCTATCTTCTTCTCCAGCTCATGGATAATCTCTTTGTGGAATTTTTTAAACTGTTAACAAAAGGAAATAAAAAATTCACACCAGATTTGAGACTTTGAGCAAAATAAGTTCTAAAACATAAAACAAGTGTATTCTGTAAAGAGAAAAACAGATCACGTACATTTTCATCAAGACTCTCGTTGAGTTTCTTGTGGGTTTTTGAAATCTCTATGAGGACATGGCCTGGGAACAAAACCAGATATGTTAGAGGAAAGCACTGCATTCATTCATTCATTCATTCATTCATTTTCGAGAGGGAGTTTTTGCTCTGTCACCCAGGCTGGAGTGTGATGGCAGGATCTTGGCTCACTGCAACCTCCACCTCCCAGGTTCAAGTGATTCTCCTGCCTCAGCCTCCCAAGTAGCTGGATCACAGGTGCATACCACCATGCCCAGCTAATTTTTTGTATTTTTTAGTACAGACAGGGTTTCACTGTGTTGGCCAGGCTGGTCTCAAACTTCTGACCTCAGGTAATCCACTGCCTCGGCCTCTCAAAGTGCTGGAATTACAGGCGTGAGCCACCACACCCAGCCCATTGCACAGTTTTGTAAAGTATTAGGGAGTGAAACAGAACCACATGTCCTCAGGGTCTTGAAGTATCACCCCAGACACATCAGGAGCACAGCGGGGTCCCCACGGTGGCTTCCAGGGGGACACAGCTGAGAGCAAACAGTCTCTACAACATCATTAATGAGACAAATGCCAACTCTCTTCAAGTTCACGTGACTCCGTTTTGTCTTTTGTTTTTTTTGACACAGGTTCTGGCTCTGTCAGCCAGGCTGGAGTGCGGTGCTGTGACTTTGGCTCACTGCAGGCTCTACCTCCCGGGTTCAAACCATCCTTCTACCTCAGCCTCCCAAATAGCTGGGACTACAAACATGCACCACCACATCCAGATTTTTTTTTTGGGAGGGGGTATTTTGTAGGGATGGGTTTTCACCATGTTGCCTGGGCTGGTCTCAGCCTCTCAAAGTGCTGGGATGACAGGTGTGAGCCACCGTGCCTGGCCCACGTGGCCCTTTCTGTATTTACTTGTTCCCTAAGCCAAATTCTATATATTTGATTTAAATGTTGAAATTCTCTCACAAATGATTACTTGGGTCATCACAGTAGCTAACTATAGGAATAAAAAATGATTTATTTTTATCTAATCCCCAGAGTAATGTGATTAGCTGTCAGGCACGAGAGATAAAGGCTATTTCTTTTTTCTCACGTTAGTTCTTGTAATGTTTTGGAAAATACTAATGCCAGGGGAAACCGCAGCAGGAAGAATGCTCAGCCCTGCCTCTCCTGGGAATACACCAGCTCTCTGAAACCAAGCACAGTCACGTGATGGGGGAGGACGGTCCAGGACAGAGGAGTCTCACTCCCGAGAGCAGCAATCAGGCCTCTCGGTTTGCAATCACATCTCTGCACTTAATAGCAGTGCGCCAGCTCTCTGCCACCTTTCTACAGGTGACATCTGATAAAGATGAACGAGAGCCTCTCTCTGTTATCTGCAGGAACCAAATGGATTTCCTAGGGTCTGTCACCTAAGAAATAGGAGAAACACACAGAATCATCTGGAACCACCATTACCACCACCATTTCCACCACCATCAAACAATGCCAACCAACAGCAAAATGTACCAGCGGACCATATCCTACAGCTCAGAGGACAGACAAAATTCCAGGCCAGGTGCGGTGGCTCATGCCTGTCATCCCAGCACTTTGGGAGGCTGAGGTAGGAGGATCACTTGAGGTCAGGAATTTGACACCAGCCTGGCCAACATGGTAAAACCCACTGCTGCTAAAAATACAAAAAATTAGCTGGGCTTGGTGGTGTGCACCTGTAATTTCAGCTATCGGGAGGCTGAGGTGGGAGAATTGCTTGAACCTGGGAGGCAGAGGATGCAGTAAGCCAAGATCTTGTCACTGCACTGCAGCCTTGTGACAGAGTGAGACCCTGTGCCCCCCAAAAAGGAATTCTAGTGGGGAACTGGGAAACTGCAGAGGAAGAATCAGAATGAGGACTGTGGTAGAATACGGGGAGAGAGGAAAAACAGACTGGACTCTGGCCTCGGCTATGACCGCCATACAAATGACCCTATCGTGTTCTGTTCTAGGGACATCCGGAGACATCTGAGTCTCACGCTGGCCACCCAGGTTTCCCTCGTCCCAGCTCAGGATTCAACCCCTGCTGAACACAACCACACAGATGTCCCATTGGACACACCTCATACTCAATGTGTCTGTAAGTGACCTCCCTGGCTGCCCTACATTCTCGAATTCCAGCTCTCAGCTGCCAGCCAGACAAGGGGTCGACTTCTCACCCACGTGTAACACCCGAAGACAAAGACTCACTCCCTTGGGCATCCATCATTGGAGCCACCTGTAGGGCATGGCCATGTCCCTTCCCAAGCTCTGTGATCTCTTCCCTGCCCAGGACAGGCAGCCTGGGGAATGGCGTGTGAAGTCACCAAGACATGGTCACCCAGTGATCTGATTCACCAGAGGTGACAGAGGATTCTCCCATCAAACCCCAGCCCCCCGCACTCAAGTGCTGCCACACAGGCTTTCAAGGAGGTTCTCTCTCATGCCTGTCTAACCCCAGCATCTGCTCGCATCCCTCATCCTCTCTCTGGACTCCCAGCTTGTTCTTTTCTGGATCACCTTCCTCACAGGTGCCAGGGATCTTTCCAAAGTGCAGGCATAACATGTAACTCCCCTTCACCCCGTGGTGTTGGGAAACCAGCTCCCGAGCTGCACTTTAGAGCCCTCTGCAAACGGTGCTACCTAGACAAGGCGGGGTCAGAGGCTCTCAGAGAAGCAGAACTTGCAGGGCTGTACACTGTGACAGGTATAAAACCTAGTCCCTAAGCCCCGTGGGATTTTACGGCACTCTGATGGGTAACTCAGTTGGGCTGTACACTGTGACAGGTATAAAACCTAGTCCCTAAGCCCCGTGGGATTTTACGGCACTCTGATGGGTAACTCAGTTGGGCTGTACACTGTGACAGGTATAAAACCTAGTCCCTAAGCCCCGTGGGATTTTACGGCGCTCTGATGGGTAACTCAGTTGGGCTGTACACTGTGACAGGTATAAAACCTAGTCCCTAAGCCCCGTGGGATTTTACGGCGCTCTGATGGGTAACTCAGTTGGGCTGTACACTGTGACAGGTATAAAATCTAGTCCCTAAGCCTCGTGGGATTTTACGGCACTCTGATGGGTAACTCAGTTGGGCTGTACACTGTGACAGGTATAAAACCTAGTCCCTAAGCCCCATGGGATTTTACGGCACTCTGATGGGTAACTCAGTTGGGCTGTACACTGTGACAGGTATAAAACCTAGTCCCTAAACCCCGTGGGATTTTACGGCGCTCTGATGGGTAACCCCACTGGCTAAACACGGGGAGCAAGGACAGAACCATCCCAGTGCTCAGGGCACCAACCTCTGAGTCGGCAAGCTTCCCACTCCACATCCCTCTTTTCTTTTTCTTTTGAGACTGAATTTCGCTCTTGTTGCCCAGGCTGGAGTGCAATGGCGTGATCTCGGCTCACCATAACCTCCGCCTCTCAGGTTTAAGTGATCTCCTGCCTCAGTGTCCTGAGTAGCTGAGATTACAGGTGCCCACCACCACGTCTGGCTAATTTTTTGTATTTTCAGCAAAGACAGTCTCGAACTGCTGACCTGAGGTGATCCACCCACCTCGACCTCCCAAAGTGCTGGGATTACAGACGTGAGCCCGCGCCCGGCCATCCCACTCAACATCCTTAACAACGCAGGCTTCATCCTCCAGAACGCAGCATGAGAAAACCAACTGACCAGAATTCTTCACAAAAGCCACCTTCACACAGCCAAGGACATAATTCCATTGATATGCCATTATATAGCCACTGAGTTAATTCAGATATAATCTGAGTCACTTTCACATCTATTTCAAACCCACAAACAACCCCTCACTGGGGATGAAAAATAAACAACAACAAAACCCACTCCAATTATTTACAAAATCAGACACTCTATTCTTGGCAAGGCAGATCTACTTAAAAAACAATAATAAACATCTAAAAATAATTTGGATTAAAGCATTTGGTGATTTGGGCTAGAGGAAACGTATTCACATTTTTGTTCTCATACTGTTCTCTTTCATGAACTTTATTTCCACAGCCTTATATAATGTGGATCTCTGGGAAGTCTGCTGCCAAAACCAAGGTGTGTGCGAGGGTGGGTGCCAACACCGCTGAGCCTGGTGCTCTGGCCTGGCCGGGCCCCTGGGCACGCTCCACGCTCCTGCCCGTGGTTTCCCGCAGCGCAGGGGAGAGGCGCAGTGAAGCAGCCCTTTCACTCTGAGGGCAGGCGGGGAACACCTGGCCTTGTTATTCCTGTCCCTCACTGCTTGTGGAACTCAGATGCTGGCCTCACAGCAGCCGCCGCAGAGTCCGCGGTCACAGAAAGGATTAACACACATCTTGGCTGCCATTCTGCAAGCTGCTGAAAGTGTATCTTGATACGGAAGATGAAAACGGCCTTTCTGTTCAATCTGCAGAAGTCTAATATTAAATAGAGCAAGTGTGACTTTATGTTTAAAATACGATGCCACATGGGTTTGTTTGCTCTTAGTTCTGTAACCTACTTTTTCATAAATTACATTTGAGAAGGAAAAAAAAAAAAAAACTACCCGGAAAATATTCGAGGGTGGGGTGAAGCAGACACAGCCGGGACTCGGATGAGACAGAGCTAAGTACGTGGCCCGACAGGAACCACGCCACTGTGCTAGGCAGGTTGGGCAGCCGGCTTCCTTTTCTCCCCAGTTATGTTTGGAGTCACCCTTTTGGGAAGAAACTCAGAGCAGCCATTACAGTACTGTGATTCAGTCTAAATAAGTGGCAATACACATGTATTTCAAAAGCATGAACTCAACATAACTAAAAGACATTTTTGTGTATGTGTGACAGAGTCTCACTCTGTTGCCCAGGCTGGAGTGCAGTGGCATGATCTCAGCTCACTGCAACCTCCACCTCCCGGGTTCAAGCGATTCTCCTGCCTCAGCCTCCCGAGTAGCTGGGATTACAGGTGCACACCATCATGCCCGGCTAATTTTTGTATTTTTTAGTAGAGATGGGGTTTCACCATGTTGGTCAGGCTGGTCTCAAACTCCTGACCTAATGATCCACCCGCCTCTGCCTCCCAAAGTGCTGGGATTATAGGCGTGAGCCACCGCGCCCAGCCCTACAAGACATTTTCTACCATCAATTTGTCTTGATATTTGCATAAATAATTCACACAGAGTGTTACAGCTCCATGAGAGCTTGTCTAGCAGGGTTTGGAAAGCCCAACAAAAAATAATGGTTAATAGTAGTATCACTCTAATTTTAGAAACTATGAACAAATAAGCCCAATATAGTATAAAGAGAACAATATTGGACAATATAGTATAAAGAGATGCATTTAGCCAATAGGTTGTATGGAGTTAAAACACTAAAGAACAAATCTTAAGGAAAATTGTTGGTATGAACATACAGAACGTTTTCTTTTCTTTCTTTTTTTTTGAGACAGAGTCTCATTCTGTCGGCCAGGCTGAATGCAATGGTGTGATCTTGGCTCACTGTAACCTCTGCCACCTGAGTTCAAGTGATTCTCCTGCCTCAGCCTCCTGAGTAGCTGGGATTACAGGAATCTACCACTGCGCCTGGCTAATTTTTATAGTTTCTAGCACAGTAAATTTTGTAGTTTTTAGCAGATGTAGGTTTCACCATCTTGGCCAGGCTAATTTTGAACTCCTGACCTCATGATTCACCCACCTCAGCCTCCCAGTGCTGGGATCACAGGCGTGAGCCACCGCACCCACCCACATAGAATGTTTTCATTGGAAACACAGGGACAGGTGTGGTGGCTCAAGTTCCAGCACTTAATGGAATTCAGATGGGAGGATCACTTGAGGCCAGGAGTTCAAGACCAGCCTGGGCAATACAATGAGACCCCCCCATCGACACAAAAAATGTTAAAAATTAGCTGGGCTCCATGGAACATGCCTGTAGTCCCCAGTTACTCAGGAGGCTGAGGCAGGTGGATCACTTGAGCCCAGGAATTCGAGGCTGCAGTGGGCTATGATTGCACCACTGTGCTCCAGCCTGGGCGACAGAGCAAGACCCTGTCTCCAAAAAGAAAACGAATAAAGTCACTGGACTATTAATACATTTTCTTCATCAATTCACAGTATAAATTTAGAGGAACCAGATGGAGATTACTAATGCACCTGAATGCCCAGAACGTGTAGGCATAAAGATCCTTTCCATTTATATCTGACTGTGGATAATCAGAACCCACTTTATTTCCAGAGAACGCAGAGCAACGCCTGAGTCACAAACTACTTCCTACACATTAGTACAAGTGGAATCAGACCGTAAAATGACAAAGTGGAAGCAGCCATCTAGCACTGTTCTACAGCTATGCTGCACAGACTAAAGTAAAGGTGATTACAGGTATCACTGGAGGCCAGGTGTGGTGGCTCACGCCTGTAATCCCAGCACTTTGGGAGGCCAAGGTGTGCAGATCACTTGAGTTATTTCGAGACCAGTCTGGCCAACATGGCAAAACCCGTCTCTACTAAAAATACAAAAATTAGCTGGGCGTGGTGGCATGTACCTGTAGTCCTAGCTACTTGGGAGGCTGAGGCAGGAGAATTGCTTGAACCCGGGAGGCAGAGGTTGCAGTGAGCCAAGGTTGTGCCACTGTACTCCAGCCTGGGTGACAGAGCGAGACTTCGTCTCAAAAAGTACATACAGATAAAAATAAAAATGTCATTGGAAAAAGGACTGAATTTTTCTGACCATTTTCCAAGTTTCAAATGGGATGAGGAGGAAAGAGAGGAAGTAAGAACAAACCGCCCCTAACACACACATGGGATGTGTTCAGTAAACGAGTATGTGCTATGAAGATTAGAGTCACCCACACTGAATTAGTGTAGAGGCAGATTAGTAACCACAAACATGCGACCAAATTCGAAAGGCTCCGTCAGCATCTGAGAACCTGCGGTCCCCGGACACAGTCATCTGGTGAGCACCGACATCACACAAGCGGCTGGGTTCAGGGGCTCACATCTATCATCACAGCATTTTCGAAGGCTGAGGCGGTAGGTACTCCAGCCTGGGCAACAAAGCAAGACACTGTCTCAAAAAACAAAAACACATACGAGCAAGCAATGCGCGTGTAGGGGTGACCCCAAATATGTGATAGGGTGAGTGTTCCACTGATCATTTCTCCATGTCTAGCTTCTGCCTTAACCAACAACAGCACCACATTCTAATCAATGTCTAACATGGAGAGTGTAGTTACTCTACCCTGTGCTCAAAAATAACTAACTAACCAGCGGGTATGCCACAAGTCAGCTTAAAGGAGCTAGTACTGGCTGTGAAGAAGCTCGTATTGGGACAACTTGAACACCAAAACAGTTAAAGGCAGTCATAAATTATAAGTCACTGAAAAGTCTAGGAATCTGTGAGTCCACAGTAAACAGATTAAAAAAAGGCACAGGGGACCAGGGACGGCACTTGCTAGAAGTAGAGCGCACAGTGCCAGGAGACGGAAAACCATCACCACGGTGAAGACTTGTTTGGGCAGAGACCATTAGCAAGGCCGGGCACAGTGGCTCACGCCTGTCATCCCAGCACTTTGGGAGGCCAAGGCGGGAAGATCATGAGGTCAGGAGTTCGAGACCAGCCTGGCCAACATGGTGAAACCCCATCTCTACTAAAAATACAAAAATTAGCCAGGCGTGGTGGTGAGCGCCTGTAATCCCAGCTACTGGGGAGGCTGAGGCAGGAGAATCGCTTGAACTGGGAAGGCAGAGGTTGCAGCGAGCCGAGACTGTGCCACTGCACTCCAGCCTGGGAGACACAGCAAGACACCATCTCAAAAAAAAAAAAAAGAAAGAAATCATTAGCAAATGCTCAACTACAGCACAAGTGTTGATGAGGAAAGACATGTTTGTATGGTCTGAAAGTGTTTCCCCAACCATTGCTTGCTAGTGGTGATAGAAAAAATATTAACTATACAGTGTAGCAATCAGACAACACCTTCAATGGACGATCAAAATTAACATAACAAATGAGAGGAAAATGAACAGTGTGTGCTCAAATTTTATATTCAGAGGACACAAAATGACTTGGACAGTATTCCAGCTGAGAACACACAATCTGAATCCAATCAAGGAGATCTGGTATTGAAAGTTAGGATCCCGGCCAGGTGTGGTGGCTCACGCCTGGAATCCCAGCACTTTGGGAGGCTGAGGTGGGCAGATCACTTGAGGTCAGGAGTTCGATAATCCCAGCTACTTGGGAAGCTGAAGCATGAGAATTGCTTGAACCCAGGAGGCAGAGGTTGCAGTAAACTGAGATCACGCCACTGTACTCTAGTTGGGTGACAGAACAAGACCCTGTCTCAAAAAAAAAAAAAAAAAAAATGCTGGGTGCAATGGTTCACACCTGTAATCCCAGCACTTTGGGAGGCCAAGGCAGACAGATTACCAGAAGTCAGGAGTTCAAGACCAGCCTGTCCAACATGGTGAAACTGTCTCTACTAAAAATACAAAATTAGCTGGGCATGGTGGCGCATGCCTGGAATCTCAGCTATTCAGGAGGCTGTGGCAGGAGAATCACTTGAACCCAGGAGGCGGAGGTTGCAGTAAGCTGAGATTGCACCATTGCACTCCAACCTGGGCAAAAAAAGCAAAACTCTGTCTCAAAAAAAAAAAAAAGTGAAGATTTTGTATTCCTGATCATTCATCCCTGTTTAGCATTCCTGATGCAGGTTCATACCTGTGCCAATTCTTTATTGCTCTATTAAACGGATTTACTTATTTCTTTTTAGAGAGGAATATAATGATTTCATCCACCTCCAGTGCTGGTTGAGGGAGGTAAGTGGGGAATGGAGAAGTGTGTTAACAGGAGAAATATTACCAATGCTTTGCTGAACAGTAAGATCACTGGCAACCTCAATTTTAGAAAATGATGGACATGGTTGGAGACCTGGAGGTGAAAAGCCAAAAAGAGTTGCAGTCATAAACGCAAACATTGTTTCTTTTCTTGGAGAATGGGTTCCCTTTTAGAGGCAGCACAAATACAACTTCACTGTATAGATAAGTCTAGAACTCATTGCTCAAATGACATTGATTTTTTTAAAATTAAAAAGTCAGAAGTGACTGCTGATCTCTAAGTAATAGAATACAAGATCTTTAGGAAGAACTCAAGAAGAAGATGAGAAGGCTAGTTGAGGAGGCTGGAGAAGAGCCAGGCGCTGTGAAAGGAAAAAGATTGGATGCAGCTTCAGAAGGCAGAGAATTCTGGGTCATCATCCTTTACAGAGAACACAAGGACATGAAGACTGGGCAAAGGTCACAGCATCCACAGGAAGAAGCAATGACGTCAGACAGGCTTCTTAGTGCATGTGCACCCCTGTGAAGTTACCTAATCTCTTTCTGCAGCATCCCTTGGAGCTGTGGTATTCTCATCTGTGTAGAGTGCATGCCTCTCAGGCTTTGGGGGGGAATCGTGCTTTCCAGTGTTCTGTAAAGAGACACTGGCTGCTGAGGTGCCTGAGTCTATACACAAGTATCAAACTAGCTCAATAATGCACTGGCTTGCACTTGTAGTCCCAGCTACTTAGGAGGCTGAGACGGGAGGAGTGCTTGGGCCCAGGAGTTCAAGACCAGTCCGGCAACATTGCACAGCAAGATCCCATCTCAAAAAAATAAAAAAAAAAATTCAGGATACACCCCAACAAAAATGGGCTCCCACACTCCTCAACAGGCCACTTTCTGGGTGAGCACTTGTTTTCTGGAAATAAAATCCACATGAGATTGTTCAGACTGTAGTCACCATTTTTTGGTGCACTTTACACATATACATCTACATGTTCAACTCAACACTTCTCCTGTCATATCCTTTCTTTCCGCATTCCCGGAGTCCCCAAAGGAAAAACTGTTCATCTTCTCTTATCTAAGGGAACATACCTGTAGAATATACTCTATTTTCCTCTATCCCGTAGCCTTTTACAACCTTAAACAGAATACTGAGCACCTCAGTCTGAAGTGCTGACATTTCTCCTATAGTTTAAGTTGCATCTATCAGGACTGAACCATTAGAGAACACACACATCTGGCCACTGTGGATAAAAAAACCAATCGCAAAGGCACTTTCGGCTTCCACGCCACAATCGCAAAGGCACTTCCGGTTTCCATTCCAGCACGTCTAAGACCCTAGAGGTCGTCACTCCCTTAAAACAAGAATAAGCTCAACAAATGGAAACAAGATAAAATAAGAAACAGTAATTCTGAGATGCACGACAGAATTAAGCTCACAGGGTAAAGATGTGCCCTGAAAACTAGACAGACAGGTTGATGCTGAGACTCACAGTTCACAGGGAACAGAGACCAATGCTGAAGCCATTCCTGGCAGGAACTCTTAAGCTGTAATGGATGAATTGCTGGGCGCTTGGCATGGAATAGTCTGAGAGTTGAAAACTCCAGGGGGCTCAGTCTTCTGGGGGGTCCCTACACTTTTATGAGTTTTACTTCTAGGAGTCCCACCACCTTCTCATTAGGGAGGTTAGAGAAGATTCCCCTGGGGCTTCTGGTGGAGGGGGTGGGAGATAAACATTCTGAAATAAGCCCAGAGCTTTGATCTGTTCCAGTTACGCTCTCTGTAAGGAAGGCCAGGCCTCAAGGGAACCTGCTGTAATAAAGCTTTATCCGACCAGGGAAAGGGTGATTTGCTAACTCCAGCCCCCTCCAGTCTTCCTGTCTCAAGTAAAGGGAGAGGAAAAAAAAAAAAAAAAAAAAACTCAGAAACTCTTCTGAAAGGCGTCCTAGGAACTCTGGCCTACCACCCCCCACCCTATCCAAACACAGGGATTTAAACATAAGAGGAAGACACTTCCCCTCCCCAGTACCTGACTAATATCTGTGCATTACAGCAGAGAGTCACAAAACATAGGCTTCATTTAGAAGAATTTTTTTTTTTTGGAAAACCAAAGATAACAGCAGAGACAGCAAGGATATCAGATGAAAACTGAAGCCTCTGACTCTGTTACAAATACAACTTCATCTTACATTAAATATATGCTAACTCCTAGCCAGATAAACAGAAATCCTCACACTAAAGGCTCATCTACCTCAGTTACTGTTACCCAACACATCATGTTCAGCTTCTTTTATTTATTTTGAGATGGAGTCTCACTCTGCCCTCAGGCTGGAGTGCAGTGGCACGATCTAGGCTCACTGCAACGTCCGCCTCCTGGGTTCAAGCGATTCTCCTGCCTCAGCCTCCCAAGTAGCTGGGATTACAGGCGTGCACCACCATGCCCAGCTAATTTTTGTATTTTTAGTAGAGACGGGGTTTCACCATGTTGGCCAGGATGGTCTTGATATCTTGACCTTGTGATCCGCCCACTTTGGCCTCCCAAAGTGCTGGGATTACAGGCGTGAGCCACCGTACCCGGCCTGTGTTCAGCTTCTAACAGCAACGAACATAGGCATGCTAAGAAAAAACACAATCTGAAGAGACAAAGCAAGCATCAGAACCAGATGTGATAGAGAATCGGGAATTATCAGACAGAGAACTGACAACCACCATGACTAATATGCTAAGAGTTCTACTGGAAAAAGTGGGCATCGTGCAAGAAGACATGGGTAACAGAAGCAGAGAGATGGTGTGTTAGTCCGTTTTGTGTTCCTTATAAAGAATACTCGAGGCTGGTTAATTCATTAATAAAGGAGGTTTATTTGGCTCATGGTTCTGCATGGTACCAGCATCTGCTTGGCTTCTGGTAAGCCCTCAGGAAACTTTTACTCATGGCAGAAGCCAAAGTGAGCACAGGCATGTCACATGGTTAGAGGGGAGAGGTGTCATGCTGTTAAACAACCAGATCTTATGTGGACTAATAGAGTGAGAACTCACTACTGCAAGAAGGGCAACAAGACATTTGTGAAGGATCTGCCCCCATGACACAAACACCTCTCACTAGGTCCCAATTCCAATATTGGGGGTCACATTTCAACACAGAATTTGGAGGGGACAAATATCCAAACTGTATCAAATGGAAACTTAAAGAACAAAAAAGAAATACTAGAAATAAAAAACAGGGAAATGAAGAAATGAAGAATGTCTTTGATGGGTTCATCAGTAGATTGGACACCACCAAGGGAACAATGAATGAGTCTGAAGATATGTCAACATAAACTTCTGAAACTGAAATGCAAGGAGAATAAAGGATGGAAAAATGAAACAGAATATCCAAGAACTGTGGGAAAATTACAAAAGGTGGAAATACCCATAATGGAAATACCAGGAGAAAAAGAGAGAAGGGAACATAACAATAAAAACTGATGTGCTAATATCTGAGAATCTTCCAAAGTTAATGACAGATACCAAACCACAGATCCAAAAAGCTCAGAGAACATAAGACAGGATGAATACTAGAAAACTGACACCTTGGTATAGCATATTCAAACTGTAGACTAGCAAAAAGAATTTTTTTTTTTTTTTTGAGACAGTTTCACTCGTCGCCCAGGCTGGAGTGCAATTGCCTGATCTCGGCTCACCGCAACCTCCACCTCCTGGGTTCTAGCAACTCTCTTGCCTCAGCCTCCTGGATAGCTGGGATTACAGGCCTATGCCACCGTGTCCAGCTAATTTTTGTATTTTTAGTAGAGATGGTGTTTCACCATGTTGGCCAGGCTATGTCTCGAACTCTTGACCTCAGGTGATCCACCACCTTGGCCTCCCAAAGTGCTGGGATTACAGGCATGAGCCATGCATCTTAAAAGAAGCCAGAGGAAAAAAACACCTTACTTGTAGAGGAACAATGATAAGAACGACATCAGACTTCTCTTTACAAACCATGCAAGCAAGAAGAGATTAGAGTAAAATACTTAAGTGTTGAAAGAAAAAATTCACCAACACAGAATTCTTTACCTAGTAAAATCATCCTTCAAAAGTGAAGAAGAAATAAAGACATTCTGAGACAAATAAAAACTGAGGGAATTGGTTGCTAGTAGATCTGACTTGTGAAAAAATGTTAAAAGAAGTTTTTCAGAGACAAAAATCACGTAAGTCAGAAATTTGGATCTACATAAGGAACAGGGCCGGGTGCAATGGCTCAAACCTGTAATCCCAGCACTTTTGGGAGACTGAGGCAGGTGGATTACTTGAGGCCAGGAGTTTGAGACAAGCCTGGCCAACATGGCTAACCTCTGTCTCTACCAAAAAAAACAAAAATTAGCTGGGTGTGGTGGCACACACCTGTAATCCCAGCTACTCGGGAAGCTGAGGCACGAGGATCACTTGAACCTGGGAGGCGAAGGTTGTGGTGACCCAAGATTGCGCCACTGCACTCCAGCCTGGGCAACAGAGCGAGACTTTGTCTCAGAAAAAAAAAAGAAAAAAAGAAAAGACAACATTCTGGGTATTTTAATGTTACATCTTTTGAGTGAGATACAATCTTGGCTTCTAACACCTAAGGTAGTACTCAGTAAAGATGTCTCCTCTGAAAAGTGTAACAAAGTATTTATTATATGAAAGAGTAGGGAGATCCAGGGCTTAGGTGACAATTCTAATAAGAGACAGTTCTAATAGACTGATAAATTGATTCAGGAAGCAAATTAAATCTTTATTTCCCATTTGCCTTTTGATTAGCAATTAAACTGATGTAGCATATCTACTCTAGACAAGTACTATCAAGTTAAAGCACATGATTTGCAATAAAGAGAAAATATTTCCCAAGATGGGTTTTTTTTTTTTTTTTTTTTTTTTTGAGACAGAGTTTCGCTCTTGTTACCCAGGCTGGAGTGCAATGGCATGATCTCGGCTCACTGCAACCTCCGCCTCCTGGGTTCAGGCAATTATCCTGCCTCAGCCTCCTGAGTAGCTGGGATTACAGGCACATGCCACTATGCCCAGCTAATTTTTTGCATTTTTAGTAGAGACGAGGTTTTACCATGTTGACCAGGATGGTCTCAATCTCTTGACCTTGTGATCCACCCGCCTTGGCCTCCCAAAGTGCTGGGATTACAGGCGAGCCACTGCGCCCGGCCGCCAAGATGGGTTTTAATGCACTATTCTTATTTTAGCTAAAATGGCAATGTTAATTTATTCAAGTGTATCAATTATGTATCACACAGAAATAATTGATCAATTTTGCATCTATATACAGGTGACAAGTGCTTGTTTCCCTTCTAATTTTTTTTTTTTGAGACGGAGTCTTGCTCTGTTGCCTAGGCTGGAGTGCAGTGGCGCAATCTCGGCTCACTGAAACCTCCACTTCTCAGTTCAAGCAGTTCCCTGCCTCAGCCTCCCAAATAGCTGGGATTACAGGACCCCCAACACGCCTGGCTAATTTTTTTTTTTTTTTTTTTTTGTATTTTTAGTAGAGACGGGGTTTCAGCATCTTGGCCAGGCTGGTCTTGAACTCCTGACCTCATGATCCACCTACCTCGGCCTCCCAAAGTGCTGGGATTATAGGCGTAAGCCACCATGCCTGGCCTCCTTTCTATGTTTTTGAGACATAGTCTCACTGTCCCACAGGTTGGAGTGCAGTGGCGTGATCTTAGCTCACTGCAACCTCTGACTCCTGGATTCAAGCAATCCTCCTGCCTCAGTCTCCCGAGTAACTGGGACTACAGGCATGTGCCACCACACATGGCTAATTTTTGTATTTTTAGTAGAGACTGGGTTTTGCCATGTTGGCCAGACTGGTCTCGAACTCCTGATCTCAGGTGATTCACCCGCTTGGGCCTTCCAAAGTGCTGGGATTACAGGTGTGAGCCACCATGCCCAGCAACGCTTGTTTCCTTTATATCTGAATGTAAAACAACATTAAATGACTAAGAGTTTCTACAAGTTATTATATCGAGGTAAATTGGCATTAATTATTCATCTTCCTTCTTTACTGATTAGTAGATGAAGATTAAAATACAACCATTTTCATGCTAACAAAAATGAAAACAGGTGTATTATCAATAATGAATAAGGCTAACAACGACTTATTCCCTATGATTCTACTAATTAACCGTAGGCATTTTTATTCAAGGCTTAAAAATGCCACATCTGGACTTCAAAACATTTATTTAAAAATATTAAAATGGGGGCCGGGTGCAGTGGCTCATGCCTGTAATCCCAGCACTTAGGGAGGCCGAGGTGGGTGGATCACTTGAGGCAGGAGTTCGAGACCAGCCTGGCCAATATGGTGAAATCCCATCTCTACTAAAAATACAAAAATTAATCAGGTGTAGTGGCGCAGGCCTATAATCCCAGCTACTTGGGAGGCTGAGGTAGGAGAATCACTTGAATCCGGGAGGTGGAAGTTGCAGTGAGCCGAGATCGTGCCACTGCACTCCACCCTGGGTGACAGAAGGAGACTTCATCTAAAAAAAAAAAAAAAAAATTAGGACCTCAAAACTCAAAAATGAGTTTTTAAATGAGCACAGTATATAGATAAAGTACTAAAAGTTTCAGTTCAGTATTACCAAGGAAAACCATCTTAAAAATCTTAAGCAAAGAGTTTTTTTCACAAGGAACTAAGATATTCTTATTTTGTTTTAAAGTAACCACTTCTGGTTGAAAAAACACACAATAAAACAGGGCTAGAGGCCGGGCGTGGTGGCTCATTCCTGTAATCCTAGCACTTTGGGAGGCCGAGGTGGGTGGATCACTTGAGGTTAGGAGGTCAAGTCCAGCCTGGCCATCACGGTGAAACCCCATCTTTAAAAAAAAAAAAAAAAAAAAAAACAGGGCTAGTGCTCCCAAGTTTCAGACAATCAGCCATTCATTCATTCGATGGAAAACCTCACACCCTATTATGGTCCTATTATGATGTGAATTACGGGAGATTCCACAAAATCTAGAATCCATTTTACCACAGCTGATACTTCCCAGCAAAAACTCAACTACGGAATAAGAGCAATCAGATAAATTCACGTTTTCTTAGTTCGGATGTTCCCACTTCTGCCTTAGGGGGGAATGAAGACAAACACAGCACACAGCTGTAGGAGGGAACAGCTGGAGATTTCAAGTCCTTCTGCACCCATCACTGTGCTGCTGCCTCGAAGGGATGGTCTCACTGAGTTCACAACCCTGTGAGGGAGGTACTGTCATCACCCCCATTTTACAGAGGAGGAAACTGAGGCTTTCAGAGATTAGATGGTTGGTTGATTTATTTATTTATTTATTTGACAGAGTCTTGCTTTGTTGCCCAGGCTGGAGTGCAGTGTTGCGATCTCAGCTCAGCAACCTCCACCTCCCATGTTCAAGCAATTCTCCTGCCTCAGCCTCCCAAGTAGCTGGGATAACAAGTATGCACCACCATGCCTGGCTACTTTTTGTATTTTTAGTAGAGATGGGGTTTCACCATGTTGGCCAGGCTGGTCTCAAACTCCAGACCTCAAGTGATCCACCCACCTTGGCCTCATAAAGTGCTGGGATTACAGGCATGAGCCACTGTGCCCAGCCCGGTTAGATGGTTTTCTGAAAGGTATTAAAAGTTGTAAGCTGGGATTTGAACCCATGTCTGTTCCTGAAACTGCACTCTTAACTACTCATTCAAATACGCTAGGGGAAATTACATAAAAGAGGAACTAGAGTTACTCTACTGGGTACCCAAGGGCAGAGCGACGTCTGGGATGTGTGAATTACAAGGAAACAAATGTCTACTCAGCATCGGCCAGCCCATTTTAATTAGCCTGTATGAGCAATGTTTAAAAACGAAGCCGGCTACCTCCAGAGGTCAGGGCAGCATCGCAGGGGTGTACGTGCGCTGGGGAGGGGCTGCCCTGTCCTTGAAGTTGTTTCAGTTCAGAGTGCATGGTTGTGCAGGAGGTAGCATCAATGTGCTGAGACTGACTTTTTATTTTTTGAGACAAAATTTTGCTTTTGTCGCCAAGGCTGGAGTGTAGTGATGAGATCTCTGCTCACTGCAACCTCCACCTCCTGGGTTCAAATGATTCTCCTGCCACAGGCTCCCGAGTAGCTGGGATTACAGGTGCCCACCACCATGCCCAACTAATTTTTATTTTTAGTAGAGATGGGGTTTCACCATGTTAGCCAGGCTGGTCTCAAACTCCTGACCTCAGGTGATCCACCAGCCTTGGCCTCCCAAAATGCTGGGATTCCAGGCATGAGCCACTGTACCTAGTCTACAGTCTGGTGTCATGCAGAGGCCAGGAAAAGCCTTTTAAAATGTCAGTCAGTTCCGTGTCAAAAAAGAAAAGAAAAAAAACAAAAACAAAAACAAAAACAAAATAAAAAATAAAATGCCAGTCAGGTGGCATCCCTCCTCAGTGGACAACATCCAGAGGCCCCACCTGCACCTGGGATTAAGAGGTAGAGCCTTGCCGGGACCCTTGAAGCCCTACGCAACCCAGCCTCGAGACTTCTGTCTCCAGACATCATCCTCGACTGCCACATTGGCTTACATGTGTGACTCAAGACCACTAAAGCTTCAGGGCCTTTGCATGTGCCAGCCCCCACTAGAATGTTCTTCCTGGCACCTGCCTGATGAGCTCCCCCCAAGACAAGTCCCTGACCCCTACCTAAACCAGCTGCATCCCACCCCTTCTATCACTCAGTGGCCCCTTGCCTTATTACTACCTGGGTATTAGACTTGTTTATCTTTGCACGTGCCAGCCCCCACTAGAATGCTAGTTTCCTGGTGGCAGGGACTTCTGTTTCATTGATTTATCCCTAGCAACTAGAACAATGCCTACCAGACAGGACACGCTCATTTAAATAAGCACACTGGGATTTAAATACGAAAGAAAAATGACTGCAATTTCTTGATTATTGGATATTTGGTTTGATATCCTTTTCAGAATACCAAGGGATAGCTACTCCTCCCCACCCCACTACTAAGGGACAATTTTCCCCATGAACCGAGAAAAGCAAACCCTGAACCCCATCCCCAGTAACTCAGTCATCTTCCTTCCTGACTCAGGGCTCCATGATGGTGCCAAGGAACATGTGTGCAATGTCATATTTTGAAAAGCAGTGTGCAAAGTCTCTAGGCACAGGTTTTAATTATGTAAAAACAGGCATTTTAAAATAATAAAGATAGAAATTGAGTTTGATGTTTATTAGGTTCATTTCTCAGTAAAGGTATACATTTAAAATATACATATAAAGTATATTTTAATTCCCATTTGAAAATGAAAGTATGGTTCTAAGCTTCCAGGGGGGACTCATAAGCTATTTTAAAATGTTAATATGAAATGGGGAATTAGACAGGAGAATAAACATGGGGTAAGATTAAAATATTTAATCAAATATATTAAAGAGAAAAAGGGAGACCTCAGTAGGTCACAAATTTCTATAGTTATAAAAATGGAAGCTACTAACAGCCATGCCTTTGAGTTATAAACGCCTGAGTCATACAGATCAGCTTCAGTGCACCCAAGAGTTACAGGAACAGACTTACTCTGGACTCTCAAAGTCCAGCTTCATTGTAAAGAGCTCACCGTTTAATATGCCTCTTAGTCACCTAGTAATTTTTATTTTACCTTTGAACTCATGCTTCTAAAATATTACTCAATTTTTACTAATGCAAAAACCTTTTAGTCTTATAACACTAATTCTTATTTCAATTTGAAACAAGAACATACAAACACAGAATCTGCAGCCTGGCACACAAAATAACAAGGCTCCATTAAGTGTTTTTAAAATGTATCTCCCACGATCCTCTCCATGAGCCCTAAATCCCAGGTCAATAGAAATATCCCATCCCCCTCTCTCTGTTCCCTTCCCCAGAAAATATCACCCTTTCTACTTCCGATGCTGACCATGGGGATATTACACATCAGCTTCCCCTCCACTCCCACACAGGTGGGAGCATCTCTTCCCATGAAATCCTGTAGCCTTGGTACCATTTGACTCTTGCATTCTGCCCTGTATGAAAACTGTATATATAAATGTATATGTGTGTGTGCATGTGTATAGATATTTCACAATCTCCTTTACTGTGTTGCAGGCATCTTGAAGGTTGGGACCAAGTCTTATTAATGCTGTAAATGAGGACCCTGATTTTGAGAAAGCCCAGAGAAATCTGAGTCATTGGATTGGAGCCCAATACTCTTATCCAATACACTCATTTAGTCAATCAACAAATATTTCTAAGTTCATCCTTAACTATATCCAATTCTCACATCCTTGCCTTACCGTAAGTTTATCACTGAGGTGGGCAGGAGTGGCACAGGTGTGGAAACTGCTGCCACCGTCCCCACTGATACCTCCCCTCCAGCAGATGCCACTGAAGGATCACCAGGACAGCTTCCCTCAGCTTTAGTCCTGTTCTTGAGACATTGCAGCAGCATGGCAATTCACAGTTCCTTTCCAGGTTACAGAAAGCCTTGTCCCAAGGCCTTTTTTTTTTTTTTTTTTTTTTTTTTTTTTGAGACGGAGTCTTACACTGTCACCCAGGCTGGAGTGAAGTGGTGCAATCTTGGCTCACTGCAACCTTCTGCCTCCCAGGTTCAAGCAATTCTCCTTCCTCTGCCTCCTGAGTAGCTGGGATTACAGTCAGGTACCAGCACGCCTGGCTAATTTTTGTATTTTTAGTAGAGATGGGGTTTCACCATGTTGGTCAGGTTGGTGTCAAACTCCTGACCTCGTGATCCACCTGCCTCGGCCTCCCAAAGTGCTGGATTACAGGTGTGAGCCACCGTGCCCGGCCTAAGGCCATTTTTATACTGAACCAAATTCTGGCTTCCTGGATCCTCCCTTAACTGGACTGAAGGAATAATAGGAGGTCTAAATCCTCCTCTCCATAGTCATAAACAGGGAAATCATATCCTTTGCATCAGCATGGATGCAGCTAGAGGCCAGTATCCTAAGTGAATTAACGCAGGAACAGAAACCCAAACACCGCATATTCTCGCTTATAAGTGGAAGCTCCACGTGGGTACTCATGGACATCAAGATGGGAACAACAGACACTGGGGACCATGGTGGGGTGGGAGAGAGGGGACTAAGGGTTGAAAAAGTGACTATTGGGTGCTACGCTGACTACCTGGGTGACAGGATCAGTCATACTCCAAACCTTGGAATCTTGCAATATACCCAGATAACAAACCTGCATATGCACCCTGAGTCAAAATGTAAGTTGAAAGTAAAATAAACAAATGCATAAATAGGCCTGGTGCAGTGGCCCACGCCTGTAATCCCAGCATTTTGGGAGACCAAGGTAGGAGGATCACTTGAGGTCAGGAGTTCAAGATCGGCCTGGCCAACATGGTGAAACCCCTGTTTCTACTACAAACACAAACTTTAGCAGGGCGTGGTGGTGGGTGCCTGTAGTCCCAGCTAGTCGGGAGGCTGAGGCAGGAGAATCGCCTGAACCCGGGAGGCGGAGGTTGCAGTGAGCCAAGATAGCACCACTGCACTTCAGCCTGGCCGACACAGCAAAACTGTCTTAAAATAAATAAATAAAAGCATAAATATATCCTTCTCTTACATGCCCAGTCTTCCAGGTTTTGAAGACTATTTTCATGATTTGCTCTCTGCATAGGCATCCAACATTTATGGGGTCCCCATTAAGAAAGAGAATACAAAAATACAAATTGAAAATTAAGTGCCGTACCAGGTTTTAGAAGGGGTGGAGAGACTAGAGAGGCCTAAGGTTGAGCGCCGTGAGTTTTGTGGTAAATATTCTACCATCCATGGAATCAAGGATTTCGAATTTAAACCCCAACTTTGTTCCTTACCTATTGTGTGTACTCCTTCGTTGGACAAAATTAGCCAAGTTATTTAACCTAAGCTTCCATTTTCTTGTCCATAAAATGGGAATAATAGCTTTTACTTCAGATGACTGCTGTGAAAACTAAATGAGACTCCTGAACTTTGTATTTCCATTAAGGCTAACAAAATTCATTTACTGTGCAAAGCGCACTGAGTCAGGGCCAACTAAAACTCTTTACAAGGTCACAGCGAGGTTACGAGGCAGTGCACGTGGGAAGGGCTGGAAAGCGTGTAGCACGCCATCTGAAAGATCTGACCAACCAGGACCCAATTCACGTTTTCAGATACCATTTTTTTTTTTTTTTTTTTGAGATGGAGTTTCACCCTTGTTGCCTAGGCTGGAGTGTAATGACATGATCTCGGCTCACCGCAACTGCCTCTCCCTGGGTTCAAGTGATTCTCCTACCTCAGCCTCTGGAGTAGCTGGGATTACAGGCATATACCACCATGCCAGGCTATTTTTGTATTTTTAGTAGAGACAGGGTTTCTCCATGTTGATCAGGCTGGTCTTGAACTCCCAACCTCAGGTGGTCTGCCCAACTTGGTCCCCCAAAGTGCTGGGATTACAGGTGTGAGCCACCAAGCCCGGCCTAAATACCTTCTTTTTTTTTTGAGACAGAGTCTGGCTCTGTTGTCCAGGCTGGAGTGCAATGGTGCAATCTTGGCTCACTGCAACCTCCGCCTCCCAGGTTCAAGCAATGCTCCTGCCTCAGCCTCCTGAGTAGCTGGGATTACAGGCACGCGCCACCATGTCCAGCTAATTTTTTGTATTAGTAGAGACGGGGTTTCACCATGTTGACCAGGATGGTCTCGAACTCCTGACCTCAAGTGATCCGCCTGCCTTGGCCTCAGATGCCTTCTTGTGCAAACAGTTGAGGAGAGTAAGGTAGCAATCAGATGTTAATGGCATTGCTGCCAGGCTGCCTGAATTTTCCAGAGGGCCAGAAAACATTTGGTCAAGTAACTGCTGCTCCTACAGGTTTCCAAGTTGGGTATGTACAGCTAGCCTCTTGAACTATTACAATGCCTACTTTACTGATTTTGGTATGAATTCATTATGATATCCCATATTGGCATACTCAGCTCTTTTTTTGGTGGTATGATGTGCATAAGTTTACAAAGAGTAACATTAGTACATTCACAATATTGTGCAGCTGTCACCACTACCCAATTCAAAACCATCTGCACCACCCTGAGAGATACCATTAAGCAGCCATTCCCCATTCTCTTCTCCTGCTTGAAGCCTCAAATCTGCTTTCTGTCTATGTGGTTTGCTGATGCTGGGGATTTCATATAAACAAAATCATATAATAAATAGCCTTTTAATCTGGCTTATTTCACTTGGCACATGTCCAAGGTTCACCCGTATTGCAGCATGTATCGGTACCTCATTCTTTTTCATGGCTAAATAGTACTCTACTTTGTCCACTTAACAGCAGGTGGACGTTTGGGTTGCCTCCACCTTTTGGCTATTGTGAGTTGTGCTGCTCTGAACATTTGTGGTCAAGACTATGTGTCTTGACATAGGCCTGTGGACCACGTGGTGGTTCACCCCTGTAATCCCAGCACTTTGGGAGTCTGAGGTGGGCGGATCACCTGAGGTCAGGAGTTCAAGACCAGCCTGATCAACATGGAGAAATCCCATCTCTACTAAAAATACAAAATTAGCCTGGCCTGGTGGCGCATGCCTGCAATCCCAGCTACTCAGGAGGCTGAGGCAGAAGAATCATTTCAACCTGGGAGGCAGAAGTGGTGAGCTGAGATTGCTCCATTGCACTCCGGCCTGGTCAACAGAGTGAGACTTTGTCTCAAAAAAAAAAAAAAAAAAAAAAAGACTGTGTGTGGGATATATGTTTCATTTCTCTTGAGTTGGTGTCTAGAATGGAATTCTTGGTCACATGGTAACTCTATGATTGAGTTTTAAGAAATTGGCAGATGGCTCCAATGTGGTCGCTCCATTTTACATGCCCACCAGCAATGGTCAAGTGTTCCAGTTTCTCCACACCTTTGTCAACACTTGTTATTGTCTGACTTTTTAATTGTGGCCACTCTATTGGGTGTGCTGTAGTTATCTTGTGATTTGGATTTGTGATTCCCTAATGGCTAATGATGTTGCACATCTCTCCATGTGCTCGTTGGCACCCTTACTTTTACCAGTTTTGTTAAGTCGCTCGGAAGAGGAAAGAGTACATAAGGAAGTGCATTTGTTCCCAAGTTGCCAAAGACCAAAAAAACTTCTAGAACCCCACATGCACTGACAGACTCTGCCTGACCCCCCAGCAGAACTGTCTACTTTCCACCGTGGACCATGGTGTGCTTGGGAATGCGTCTGGCGTGGCCAGGCCCCACTCGCTTCGTGATTCTAGCTGCATCCATCTTTGAGTATCCCTCTCTTCAACCTGTCAGGGGGGCTACACCCTTTGCTGCTACCCATGCGTCTGAGCACAGCCGCTCTTTCTTGACATGCTCTCAACTCCCACCCCCCAATTTGGGTGTCATAATCTAGTATTTATTTCCTGACCCTTCGCTGCAGGCCCGGCATGGTGCTGTGAAAAAGTAAGAAATCCACACCTACTTGTAAGGGGATGTAAGTAGCTCTTGTGGACAAGGACGGTGACGATGGCAGAGGCACAGCTCCAGGCCCTTTGTGCTACCCCCTCACCATGACAGGCCAGTTGTCCCGACCAGTTGCAGCAGCCCCTTGGCCAGCTATTCTTTGGCTGTGGCTGATAGCGTGAGGACAGGGACGCTTATGCCCTCTCCATCTTGAGTTACTAGGACACACGATATACTTCAAGGAGAACAAGACCAATTTAATTAACTGTGAAAATTGGGTTTAAACAATTTTCTGTTCAAACAGTTAAAAAATCCAGAGATTTAAGAGAATAGGCAAGCGCAATAAAGTTATAATGAAAAACAGGCAATGATATTTCAGATTTACACTTAGGACGTGCCCAGTAAGCAGTCTGGAGGCATTAAGTGTTAAACTGGCTAATCTTGATCTGATGACTCAGCTTTTATGTAAGTAATATTTACTAATTATAGTACATCAAGTGTGTATATACTCACTTCAAAGCTGAGAAGGAATGTTCTTCTTTTAACAACTTTGTAAACAAGTACAATTTACAATACAGAACATCTTCCTAAACTTTATGAATTTATACATATTTATACCAATGTGCCTACATGACACATGGACTTACACGGTACATGCTCTTACAGGCTTTTTCTTGCGGGGGACGGAGTTTCGCTGTTGCTCAGGCTGGAGAGCAATGGCGAGATCTCAGCTCACTACAACCTCTGTCTCCCGCATTCAAGCGATTCTCCTGCCTCAGCCTCCCGAGTAGCTGGGATTACAGGCATGTGCCACTATGCCTGGCTAATTTTTTTTGGCTCTTACAGGTTTTATAAATTATAAGCCTATCTTTCTCTCTAATTACTCTAGCTTTGATCTTTCCTGCTCCAAAAGGGAGAAGAAAGAACATCCACCCAAAAAATGAGATGAGAAAAGCCACCTGCAAGGTCTAAAGCTATTGATCATGTGCTTGCTTGCTGGAAAAAATTATTTTCCAAACCCCAAACTGAAATAACTCAAGAAAAAAAAGCTGAAATAAATGATCACATTATAAATGCTTCTAAGTAACAACAGCAAAATTGTGATTACAGCTGAGGAAAATCCAAGAAAACAGACTCATACTTACATGTTGAGTCAGTGTGGGACCATATGATGGTTTGAGATTTAACGCAATCCTTTGTTTTGCTGAACTCTCATGGGCAGGGAAATCTGAGAGCCATAAACTAAAGCACATTAGAGAAGCACAGTACAGGTGCAGTGGCTCAAGCCTACATCTTAGCACTCTGGGAGGCTGAGGTGGGAGGACTGCTCAAGCCCAGGAGTTCAAGACCAGCCTGGGCAACATAGCAAGACCCCATTTCTAAAAAAATTTTTTTTTTAAAGCACAGCTTTTTGACATGTAGAAAATTAATTTGGCAGGCTAGGTCAATTACCTGGTAGGTAACCTCGGATCAGATGAAACAGCCACTGACCAGATATGTGACCTCAGTCCTCATCTGTAAAATGGAAATAATAGCATGGGCCTCGCAGTGCTGTCATGACAACTACAGGAATTAATATTACATTTATAATGTGCTTAGAACTGTGCCTGGCATATAGCAGGTACTGTGCTCAGATAAAATCTCCTATTGTTTCTTTGCTATTTTTGTGGAAAATTCTTGATCTCTTTAAAGTGAGCCCAAACTATAACTAAAAGATAAATGATTATGGTCAATTATAACTGCTGTGGCTCAGTCCGGCTCTTTTTCCCTATTGCGGCATGAATTCTTTTATCCAGATATTAGGAATATATTTGTCATACTTTTGTGAATTCGTAACATTTTTAGAATGTTTCGAAAAATCTTTTGCTGCTCTATTTTTTTTTTTTTCTTTTTTTGAGGCAGAGTCTTACTCTGTCACCCAGGCCGGAGTGCAGTGGTGTGATTATGGCTCACTGCAACCTCCGTATCCCAGGTTCAAACAATTCTCATGCCTCAGCCTCCCTAGTGGCTGGGATTACAGGTGCACACCACCATGCCCGGCTAACTTTTGTATTTTTAGTAGAGATGGAGTTTTGCCACATTGGCCCGGCTGGTCTTGAACTCCTGGCCTCAGACAATCCATCTGGTCTCCCAAAGTGCTGGGATTACAGGCATAAGCCACTGTGCTCAGCCTGGGCCACAGTACCTGGCTTCTGCTCTAATTTTTAGGCCAAAGACTATTGGGTTGGATTATGAGTATCAGCAAGACAAATTTTTTTTTTTTTTTTTTTTTTTTCAAGGTGAAGTCTTGCTCTGCCGCCCAGGCTGGAGTGCAGTGGTGCGATCTAGGCTCACTGCAATCTCCGCCTACTAGATTCAAGTGATTCTCCTGCCTCAGCCTCCTGAGTAGCTGGGATTACAGGTGCGTACCACCACACCCGGCTAATTTTTCTATTTCTAATAGACATAGCGGTTCACCATGTTGGTCAGGCTGGTCTTGAACCTCTCTGACCCCATGATCTGCCTGCCTTGGCTTCCCAAAGCGCTGGGATTACAGGCCGTGAGCCACTGCACCCGACCTTATAATATGGATTTTAAAAAAATCACATGACCCATAGCATTCTACCAATGATTAAAGAAAACCTATGATTTTCTAGGTTCTCTGATGGTGAAGAGATAAAATCTTCTGTTTTGTGCCCAATTTAAGAAAGTGGCCCAAACAATAAATGATTCAAAATGCAATAGCTGACTAAACTAGAACAAAATAACATAGCCTAAATTTACATAATGGTGAGCTCTAAAAAGCTCAAAGCAAATTTATAAACTCCCCAAAGAAAGTCTGTTATTTCGTGAGAAGTAAATGAGAACCACCTTTATTTTTCTCTGCTTTAAGGATGAAAACACTGATTCAAAGATTCTTTTAAATATTTTGGCAAAACATTTTCCCCCGACCATTTCTGTTTTCCCTTTCACCTTTTCAATATTTTCTGAGTCATAAAAATAAACCTTGCTTGATTTAGGAACAAAAGTGGAAGTTATGCTGGGCACGGTGGCTCACGCCTGTAATCCCAGCACTTTGGGAGGCCAATGTGGGTGGATCATGAGGTCAGGAGTTCGAGACAAGCCTGGCCAACATAGTGAAACCTCGTCTCTACTAAAAATACAAAAATTAGCCAGGCATCGTGTCGCACACCTGTAGTCCCAGCTACCTAGGAGGCTGAGGTGGGAGAATCGCTTGAACCAGGGAGGTGGCTGTTGCAGTAAGCCGAGATCACGCCGCTGCACTCTAGCCTGGGTGACAAATTGAGACTCTGTCTCAAAAATAAACAAACAAACAGTGGGATTAAAGTATTTTACTGGCCAAACCCTGACTACAGAGCTCTGGATTTGGGTTTATGGTTTGTTTGTTGTTCCCAACGCGGTGGTTAGGACTTGAGTGTCGCATGCTACTGTGGTTGTTAGGATTATGATATTAAAGCACCTTAAATCCAGACACTTAGCTAGCTCATAGTAAGGAAGTGCTTTTTCTTTGGAGAAAAGGATAGCCAGGTGTGATGGCACGGGCCTGTAATCCCAGCTACGCGGGAGGCTGAGGCAGGAGAATTGCTTGAACCCGGGAGGCGGAGTTGCGGTGAGCTGAGATTGTGCCATTGCACTCCAGCCTGGGCAACAAGAGTGAAACTCTGACTCAAAAAAAAAAAAAAGAAAAGGATACCAAATCCCCCTCATGATTACCCTGATTGAAGCAAGCAACTGTACAACACAAGAGATCTTCTACTGTCTGGGTAAGGGCCAAATTGTAAAAAATTTTAGGCCTTGTGGGCCAAACTTCTTTTTTTTTTTTTTCTGAGACAGAGTCTTGCTCTTGTTGCATGGGCTGGAGTGCAGTGATGCGATCTCAGCTCACCGCAACCTCCGCCTCGCGGGTTCAAGTTATCCTCCTGCATCAGCCTCCTGAGTAGCTGAGATTACAGGCATGTGCCACTATGCCTGGCTAATGTTGCATTTTTAGTAGAGACGGAGTTTTTCCATGTTGGTCAGCTAGTCTCGAACTCCCAACCTCAGGTGGTCCACCCGCCTTGGCCTCCCAAAGTGCTGGGATTACAGGCGTGAGCCACCGAGCCCAGCCAATGGGCCAAACTTCTCTGCTGCAGCCACTCAGTCCTGCTACTGTATCCTGAATGCAACCACAGACAGGAACAAATAGGCATGGCTGTGTTCCAATAACACTTTCTTTACAAGCAGTCCCTGGTCGTCCCTGGCTGCAGTTTGCTCACCCCTGCACTTAAGGTACATCTGGCAAAGGTAATACTTTTAGCAAAATGAGATAGAAAGGTTTCAAATTATATGCCAACTCTTATCTTCAAGTCATTGAGAACATTTAGCACAAAAATAACTAGAATTTGGTATTTCTCTTAAATCATCAATATTTTTCTATCACTTTCAAATATACTTGAAAAAAAGAGCAAGGACATATTTTTTGAATCATCTCTGTACTTGAAGAATAGATTCTATTCATAAAGGACCTTTTATTTTAAGAAGCAAAATCAAGAAACGAGTTCTCTATTAGGGGAGAAATGAAGGTCTGACAGATTTGTAGATGATTTAAATCTGTCATTACTTTTTGAGTTTTAGATATTAAGACTAACTTGCAAATTTTGCATATGTATACTAAAGTGTATCTTCTTTGTAAGAAGTAAACTATTAGATTGATTGATTGAGACTTGATTGATTGAGACGGAGTCTTGCTCTGTCGCCAGGCTGGACTGCAGTGGCGCCATCTCAGCTCACTGCAACCTCCGCCTCCTGGGTTCAAGCAATTCCCCTGCCTCAGCCTTCCGAGTAGCTGGGATTACAGGTGTGTGCCACCAAGCCTGGCTAATTTTTTCTATTTCAGTAGAGACGGGGTTTCACCATGTTGGCCAGGATGGTCTCAATCTCCTGACCTCGAGATCTGCCTGCCTCGGGCCCCCAAAGTGCTGGGATTACAGGCATTAGCCACTGTGCCCAGCCAACTGTATTATTTATCAGAGAATCAGAGAGGCTCTCCCATTGCTTGACATTTCTCCTTTTCATTTCTTGGTGATTTTCAATGGCAAAACTTTTATTTCTTTCACAAGGCTGAGGCAGGAAAACCACTTGAGCCCAGGAGTTCAAGACCAGCCTACGCAACATAGCAGGACCCTGTCTCAAAAAAAAAAATCTATACCCACAATCGATGAAAGAGAACAAGCAGCCCAACATGGAAGAGAATAATGAGAGGGCCTGACAAAACCCTTACAGAAAGAATCCTTCATGAACCGGCATCAAGAGATACAAAACAGTACCCAGCAGAATTAGACTCTCAAGAACTTCAAGCAAGGTAACTGCTGTATAAATGAGAAAAGTCAATCTGTAAACTCAATAATAAAAAAAATAATAATTTAAAATGGGCAAAGGATCTAAACAGACATTTCTCCAATGAAGATACGCAAATGGCCAGTAAGAACATGAAAAGATAGCTGGGTGCGGTGGCTCACGCCTGTAATCCCAGCACTTTGGGAGGCTGAGGTGGGTGGATCACCTGAGGTCAGGAGTTTGAGACCAGCCTGACCAATATGGTGAAACTCCTTTTCTATTAAAAATGCAAAAATTAGCCGGACATAGTGGCGGGCGACTGTAGTCCCAGTTATTCAGGAGGTTGAGGCATGAGAATTGCCTGAACCTGGGAGGCGGAGGTTGCAGTGAGCCGAGATCATGCCACTGCACTCCAGCCTAAAAGTCAATTTGCAAACTCAATAATTTAAAAAAATAATAATTTAAAATGGACAAAGGATCTGAATAGACGTTTCTCCAAAGAAGACATGCAAATGGCCAGTAAGAACATGGAAAGATGCTCAATGTCACTAGTCACTAGGGAGATGTGAACGGAAAAAATGAGAGATCACTTCACACTATCAGGATACGTAAAATCTTTTCTAGTACGGCTATACTAAAAAAACAAAAGACAATAACAAGTGTTAAAGATAGACAGTATATTAATTGTTAGATATTGTTGGAGTTAAATGAGAAGCGGCTGTTAACAGGTGCAGCATCTCCTTCTGAGGTGATGAAAATATCCTAAAGTTAATTGTGGTGATAATCACACAACTTTGTGAATATACTAAAAACCAGTGAACTGTATACTTTAAATGTGTGAACTATATCTCAAGCTGCTATAAAAATAAATACAACAGGCCAGGTACAGTGGCTCATGCCTATAATCCCAGCACTTTGGGAGGCCAAGAAGGGCAGATCATGAGGTCAGGAGATCAAGACCATCGTGGCTAACATGGTGAAACCCCATCTCTACTAAAAATATAAAAAATTAGCCAGGCGTGGTGGTGCATGCCTATAGTCCCAGCTGCTTGCGGGGCTGAGGTAGGAGAATCGCTTGAACCCTGGAGGCGGAGGTTGCAGTGAGCTGAGATTGCGCTGCCAAACTCCAGCCTGAGCAACAGAGTGAGACTCTGTCTCAAAAATAAATAAATACAACAAAAAGTTAATTTGCAGATTTCAAAAATGAACCAAGTAGGACTTTAAGTAATGAAAGACAGACACTGAAATAAAAAACTCAATAGAACCAGCAATTAGGAAATAAAAATTTTAAAATACCATTTACAACAGGACAAAACACCATAATCATCTAAGAATGACTCTATAAAAAAGTACAAGACTTCCACAATAAAAAAAATACAAAGTAGTGCTACAGAAATGTAAGAAATCTCCAATAAATGAAAGCATGTGCCATTTTCATGGAGTGGAAAATCCAATATTGCTAAGATGTCAACTCCACCCAGGCTAGAGTGCAGTGGTGCGGTCTTGGCTCACTGCAACTTCCGTGTCCCAGGTTCAAGCAATTCTCTGCCTCAGTCTCCCAAGTAGCTGGAATTACAGGCACCTGCCACCATGCCCGGCTAGCTTTTTTTGTATTTTTAGTAAAGATAGTTTTACCATGTTGGCCAGGCTGGTCTTGAACTCCTGACCTCGTGATCCACCCGCCTTGGCTCCCAAAGTACTAGGATTACAGGTGTGTGCCACTGCACCCGGCCAATTCAATGTATTCTTAATAAAAATTCCAAGTGAATTTTTTAAAGTGGAAATTGACAAGCTGATTCCAAAATATAAACAAATGCAGAGGTCCTAGAATAGCCAAAGTACTCGCAAATAAACGCAAAGCTAGAGGACTTATGCTACTAGATATCGAGATCAGAAAGTTGCAGTAATTCAGACAGTGTGCTATTGGTGCAAAGATAGCAAAGCACCCCCCGCAGACAGCAAAGTGTGTACCTGTGTTGCCTCCTTGTCTTCCAGTGATAACCCACGTGATGTTACAAAAATGAATAATTGCAAGAGAAATTGGCCAACAAAATTGAAAATGCAGCAATGAAATGAAAGGTAGCAACACTGAGTCAAACGTAAGAAATAGCTGAGCAGGAATGCTGACATTGCCGGCTTTTGAGCCGCTGGATGAACGGCCACAGGAACTCAGTGAAGCCAAAACTTATCAACATAATTGAGCAAAGTGGCTGTGATGAAAAGGATGAGGATGTTTCAGAAAGCAATGCCAGCCAAAAACAAAAACAAAAACAAAAAATCACTTCACCTTGAAGGAACTCTTGAAGATACTTCACAACACTGTAATCACAAGGATAAAATGTTGGAAGCTGATCCAAATTTAGCAAGGAGTATGTCAATTTGCTAAGGCATAGAAAAGATACTTGCTCTATTGTAAGCCATGAGAAGAAGGCGGCAAGCACTATTTACACTACTCCTGATAGGATTTTTACAAATAAAAACTCTAATTCTCAATGTTTCTAATCCTTTAAATTACAGTGTAATAATATTAATTTTACTATTTTTTAATTTCCCTATACATTTACAACTAACAATGAGAGAGTTTTTAACAAACATTTTTAAAGGTCACTAAAAAAGATGGCTGCGTGGTTTCAGCTTGCACATTTTTATAATGCCATTACCATGCAAAGCAGGGTGTCTGCTTTTAAAATTAATGAGTTAAATGTACCACTTAAGAAATTAGAAAAAGAATAACAAGGCCGGGTGCGGTGGCTCACGCCTGTAATCCCAGCACTTTGGGAGGCCGAGGCGGGTGGATCACGAGGTCAAGAGATCGAGACCATCCTGGTCAACATGGTGAAACCCCATCTCTACTAAAAATACAAAAAAATTAGCTGGGCATGGTGGCGCGTGCCTGTAATCCCAGCTACTCAGGAGGCTGAGGCAGGAGAATTGCCTGAACCCAGGAGGCGGAGGTTGCGGTGAGCCGAGATTGAGCCATTGCACTCCAGCCTGGGTAACAAGAGCGAAACTCCGTCTCAAAAAAAAAATAAAGAAAGAAAAAAAAAAAAAGAAAAAGAAAGGAAATAAAAACACTATATATTGTTACAAAGATATTTATTACCTACTCTGTGACGAGAACAATGTCAATAAAGAAAACTAGCACAGTATTAAAATTCTGAAATATGTGCAAATGTGTGAAGTGGAAACAGAGAGGCATTTTTCTAGTCTTTGAGACTATAGAAGCCACAAGACGTGTCATCTCATTTCATCTAATGTGCGAGGCGTGGCCATCACCTCCATAATGAGTAACTAACCCACTGTCAAAGGTGAAGTGTTGCCCACATCATCTCATTTTATCTAATGTCCTGCAAGGCGTGGCCATCACCGCCATGCTAAGTAACTAATCCACTGCCAAAGATGAAGTGTTGCCCAAGGTCACTCAACAAGTTAACAGCAGGAATGTGGCAATGTCACCTCTCCGGAGCAACTCGTAGGTGCCAGGAAGCACACTCTCTGGCAGTCTCGAGGGAAAGTGAAAGGTAGCCTGGAATTATTGTCCTGGGCCACAAGATCTTTCCCGGGTGTGCCTGGACAGGGTGAGCTCTGCAACCCAGGCAGCACCCATGTCCCTGCCATCCCTGTAGGGGTAACTGCCCCCACAGTCCATGCTCTGCCTTGCTTGGCTGCAAACACATTGCTGGGGGCATGTGATCCCATGTAGTCGCCCATGGAGGTTATTTCTTATGCCCATGCAGAAAAAGGTGACGGCCAAGTTTACCCTTAGGGTCTATCAGCCACCCCCATGGGAACACTGCACCCTGAAGCCACGGAGGAAGAAGTCACCCAGAAGGCTAGTGAGGATGAAGGGAGGTAACAGAAGTGGCCAGACTAGCCTGGCCAATATGGTGAAACCCCATCTCTACTAAAAAGAAAATATACAAAATTAGCCAGATGTGGTGGCATGCACCTATAATCCCAGCTGCTCAGGAGTCTGAGATAGGAGAATCGCTTGAACTAGGGAGGCAAAGGTTTCAGTGAGCTGAGATCGCGCCATTGCACTCTAGCCTGGGCAACAAAGTGAGACTCTGTCTCAAAAAAATA